>NC_087518.1:23639479-33639479 GCF_963921805.1 Phalacrocorax carbo | reverse complement strand
TGCAACCTCCAGCTGTCACAGTGCTCCTAGTCCTCAGAGCGGGTGATCCTCTGTATCAGACTGTGACCCAATGCTTAGAAGTCAGTGAAGTTTGCTGTTCTTGAGGGAGCTCTGCTTTGGGTCGCAGATTAAATTTGATTGACAGAATGCAAGTTGAGCTCAGAAAAGTGTCTGTATCCTTATGACTGGGAGGATCCGTGGTTCCCACTCTTCCTCCAGCACCGCAGAGCAAATTGGCTCTGTTTTACTTTAAGTTGTCCAAAATAAAAAATGCATGTGCGCTGTAAGTGAGCGCTGAGTCCCATGGGCTGCAGCAGCGCAGCGCGGCTTGCTTCTGAAAACAGGGTCTCCAAGACTTCTTTCCTTACGTCACCTGGGATGCCAAAATCAGCTGTTCCCCATCATACCGAGAGATTCTGCAACTGGGCCATGGATCCTGAGCGTTCATGAGGCAGGGTAGTCACCAGTTCCCTTTCCCAGAAAAACACTGGTCCCAAGGGCAAAGCTTTGTTCTGCAGCTGCAGCACATGAACTTGATTTTCCAAACTGAAAAGGAACACAGCGCAATGCATACTCGTGAAGAAAGCTTGGTTTTCAGTAATGCAGGACACAATGGTGAGAGAGAGCTTCCAAAGAGGAATTGTTTGAGGATGTCTGTCCCTCGAATAAGAAAGGGGCACAAAGAGCCCCAGGGGAGGAAAGGGAAGGGCAAATGGGAGCTGGTGTTAGGACAAAGATGAATTAAGGACATCTCTGTGTCTTACCATATGTACTAAACTCCTTTTTTATTTTCCTCATACATGTTACAGGCAGTTATGGAACAGTGTAAAAAAGCATGGTTCTTAGGAGTAAGACTGGAGATAACACACTGAACCCTGCAACAGGAGAATCAAGCTCACTGTAGGCAATATGAGAGGGTAGGAATAGGAGAGGCAGTGGCAGCAAAGACTGGAGGTATGAATATGGATCCCTGCACCATGCTCTGGAACTTGGGAAAGCCAAAGCAGGGAGCCCGCGGAGGCTGCTCTACTTCCCTGCTGTGTTGGGCTTTGCTGTGTCCTGGTGGGATGCTATGGGTGAGTCTGCAAGAGGCTGTGTGCCACCTGGGACTGGTGCGAGGGCTGTGCAAAGCTTTCACGCTGCCAGTAAGTGTACACAGGTTGGACAACCTGTATCACAAACACCCACCTGCCTTTAGGCAGGAAAGGCAGCTCCGTCTTCATCGGGACCAGGTGGCCCTTAAACCGAGGGCTGAGAGAGGAGCTGACAGCTCCAGTGCAAGGGGACGTTGGGACAGAGCCCTGAAATCTGCTGCAAGCAGATCCCCATCCTGGCCTTTAAAAGGCTGCTGCTGCTTCACAGAAGACTTGCACCAGTGTTTTGTGCTCAGCTGGATCTGTGCAGTCCAGGTGCTGACATGAAGTTGCCCAAATCTAGATGGATTTGGGTAATAGCGAGATAAAAGCTCTACAGTTATGTTCAGCACAATGAGAGATACCAGCATGAACAGCCACTGCAGCTGTATCACTCAGTAATATATGATGTAGTGTAATGCAATATGATATAAATCCCCTGTAGCTTGTTCCTCTCCACTGCTCCCCTTCCCTCAGGCCCATCCGTCCAGTGCATCAAGCAGTGACCAGCCTGTGCCTGGCACAGCAACTGTGTCTGGTCCAGGGAGTTCAAAACCTGCAGGGGAAGGAGAGAGCTGTGCCTCAGGGCACTCTGTGCTTCTACAGGCACCAAAAGGAGGCGGCTCTTTTACCACTCCTGGCCTTCACTAAGTTCAGAGGGAAAAGCCAGCATGTTTTATCACTGCGTATATTACAGTATGACAGGGCACAGTCATTATTTCAGTGGAACTGAATCCTTGACAAGTTTCCTCTTCCTCTCTTACAGGGCAGCTGAGGCTATGCCCAACTGCAAACCACTCCAGTTGTCAAACGTGACTCCCTGCACGCAAGCCTCATTACTTCAGCATAATTTAGGCTATGTCACTTCAGAAGGTGTTTGCGATTAAAAAAAAATGAAACACAAGTGCTCTTACATTAAAATAAACGTGCTCAATCAGCAGAGATGAACAGTGCAGGTACAGCAGTTTGCCGCAGTGGCATAATCCAACAGGCAATATTTCCCTATGGACGCAACACCAGGGAAACCATTCTGGCAGCCTGGGCATTGTGGTTTGGCAAGGATTTCGCAAGGGTTTGCCTGTGTGATTTTACCTAAGCCACAGAGGGAGAGGGGTGTGAAGTCTGTAGACATTTTTCAGGAGTTTAGCAAACTCTTCCAACATTTTTCTAGCAGGTAGCAGGACTCATGTTCATTAATGCTTGAGACACAGGCAAGAGAGTCTTGCTTCTGCTTTTCTGTCTGCAGATGCTGACAACATCACCTGCTACACCCCAGAAGGCCTGCGTGCCCTGAAAATGCCTGCAGTGGAGGCACAGCTCCACTTCAACTGCCTGACCCAGCTATACAAGCAAGACTACATCTTTCTGTGTCTCATTGGCTTCTGCATATTCTTTGCTGGCACAGTGGCAGCCTGGCTGGCTGGCATCTATGCTGTCATCTACAAAGTCCACACTTCAAAGGGAGAGGAGGGGGAGGAGGAGGAAGACACAGTCACTTAGGATCAGCCCTACAAATCCTTCTGAATTCCTGTCGTGGGAACTGAAGGCAGGCCCTTCCTGCCTGATTTCCCACATGACGTCCCACTCTATATGCTATTTTTTTTTTGAAGTGAAATAAAACTGCAAGAGAAGAAAGTCTCTGTGCTCCAGTTTCACTCACTGTGCTACCTCCACTTGTCTTCTTCGACTGAGACTCAGGACATTGGCAAAATACTTGTTCTTGAGGGGCACAAGAGGTGTGCACAGTGCCAGGCATTTACACTCCTGCTTTACTATGAGACCACAGAAGAGCAGGGTCAGCGTGGGGCCTGTCCAGTCATAGGGACGGGCTTGAAGAGGGACAGCCCAGGGTACAGGAAAGGCCCTGGTGCTGTGCTGTAGCCAGGGTCTTCACCAAGGCCTTTTTGACCAGAAAGCCCAGCAGAGCTTATTGGGACCAGCCCAGATAGATCACTGGAGCCCCAGGGAATCTGAGAACTTTCTGCTATGGAAAGGCAGGTATGTGAGCAGGGAGATGAAAACCGGGACTTTGAGGGACCCAGGATCCCGCTGGGTCTTGCTTTCTTCCCCATTACACTGACGACAGCAAAAGACACCATCTCTCCCCCTGTGGCCAGACCCCCTGTACCTCCACTGGTTTATGCACATTTACAGAACTGGAAAGTCCAGCTCCAGTTTTGTATCTCATATCCCTAAAACTGGGTTTTTTAAATGTAAAAAATATTATGTACGCACTCCGAGTATTCTTGGAAATGGCTTGTGTTTCAATGCCAAAGTCCCAGGGCTGCATATACAGCCCAGAATAAAGGGAGGTGTAAATAAGATCCTTCATATCGCTAAGGCTGGTCATTGCCAAGAGAAGTATCCGCTTACGTGACCGAGTACAGCAACTCCACGTGTGCAACACTGGCTTCTTCATTCAATACTAGCGGGATCGGGTGAGATAAAAGGGAAAGCAGAAGTTTTTTGGGCAAGCATGGTATAAATTACCATAGTGTCTTAGAGCCATTAAACCGTAGGCTGTGAATCAAAGCTGTCAAAGCGTGACAGAGGTGGTTAGGAGCGGACACGGCAGCGCAGCCTGCTGAGGGTGGGTGTGTGCTGGGGACACGCACGCAGCGCTACTGGATGGGACCGATGCCCCCTCAGCGGCGTGCTGGGACGCCGGCACGGCAGAACCCTCTGCACAGCCCCAGGCCCCCGTGTCACACCCTCCCCTCGACACACGAACCTCAACGCCCGCCTCCCCCCGCAGCGCGGGGGCGGCGGCTGCGGGGACCCGCCCGCGGGCGGTGCTGCCGCCAGGGCCGGCCCCGCCGCCGCAGCGTCCTGGGCTGCTCCGCGCCGCGGCTGAGGGTGAGTACGGGCCGGGGACCCGCAGCTCGCCCCCGCGGGAGCGGCGGGGCGGGGGCGCGGGCGGAGCTCGGATGCTCCGAGTGCATGCTTACCCTGATTATCCTGATAGGTGGTAAAGAAAATATCGCAGGCGCTTTGCCCCCCCCCGGCCGCGAGTGCGGGCTGCGGGGGAAGGGGCCCGCAGGATGAGCGGAGCGCGGCGGGGCCCTGCCTGCGCCCCAGCTTGCTTAGTCAGTGTGACCCCGCAGGGCTTGCGGGGAGCGCTGCCTCGGGAGCCAAGCCTGTACGCTCACCTGGCACCAGAGGGGACGAAAGGCTCTCCGGCCCTCAGAGAAAGTCTGAGCTTGTCTCTGGTAGTCTGGTCACAATCCAAGCACGGGGAGACATAATCGGCTTTGCTGACTCATAATAACTGTAGCGTTAGGGCAAGCTTGGTAAGAACCCTTATTCCGGAGTAAAGGCACCCCCGGGAGCTCCTTTGCTACAGCTCCCAGTCTGTGCTGTGTCATGCTCCAGAATCTTGATCGTGTGGCTGCTGCCTGAAACATTGCTGTGTGGAAGATAAAAATTCAGTCTCGTGCACCGTGCCGATGCTTGTCAGCAGAGCCCTTGCAGCTGTGGGCAAAGGTTGCTGAAACGCACGAGGCACCAGAATCCGGAAAGAGCTGCCAGGCATGCAATCAGAGAGAGGCTGAAAGTTCTCTAAGTGCTTTATATGGCTCCGGATTACTAGAGCAAAGGCTTGCAGTAGAGTTTTATACCTGTAGCGTAACAGTAGCAGCTTTATAAAACACCTGGCCTAATGCTTTGCTGTGACTGAATCGTGCTCTTTACTGCTAAGATAAAATCCCAGATTATAATTTACCACTGTGAAGATAAAATGCCTTGTCCTTGCTGGCAGGTGGGTTTCTCCACCAACCTTGTAATTTGAAGGGGTGAATGTGACCATCAACCTGCCCTACCGGCTGGGAACGTGTTGCATTTCCAGTGTCCCATCTCTCAGGCACTAACCCCTGTACATGTGGGCACAGCTGACATTTCTTAGTAACTTGAGGTTTTGAATGTTCTTACTGATAATTGTCTACCAAACTTCATGCAGACAAAGCCAGCTGTTGTCTTCACCTTGCTCCATCAATAATAATCCCTTTGCACATGAGAAATAAAAGATCCCCTGCGAGGGGTGCTGGCACTGTTGCAATAGGAAGGCCGTTTGTACCTATTCTGTGGTGTGGCCCATTTTCCCCCACGCTGGCAGATTGTGTTGGTGGGACAGCGCAGGAGACACCAAAACCTTGTTACATCATGGAAGCACCAGATGGAGGTAGGCATCAGCTGGTGTTTGCTTTGGAGAGGGTCTCGTCTCAGTGCTGGAGAGAGGTCTATGCTGTCTTCTGCTGTGCTGCATCACACAGCACCATCTTGGGTCACACAGACAGAAAACATCTGAGGTTTGGGATCATGCAAGAGAACCAGTGCCAGGTGATTGTGGGGAAGGGCCCTCATGCTCACTTGCAGCCAGAGAGGGTGCCGGTGCGCTTGGGGTCGAGCACCTCCCAGCAGTGCAGGCTGATGGCAGGTCCAGCAGATGGAGAGCAGGGAAGAGGGAGAAGCATGCAATGCAGCCTTGCTGCAGGGCAGCGTGGTGGAGGCTGCTGGATGCGCCTTCTGCCCTGTGCTTCCGTCTCAGGCCTGCGAGGAAGTGCGGAACTGTTAAATGCAAACCACACAGGCCCTGGTGTCTCCTGGCTGGCAGACTTGCTCGTGCAGATGTTGGTAAATGCCAGCAGCTGCGTGTCGCTGGGGGCTGTTCCCTGACTTGTGACTCTGAGAGGGTTCCTTGAAGCTACAGGGGTGAGCATTGCTTGTCTTGCCAGTGCCTCTTCACTGAAAAGGTTCGGTTATTATTGCAATTGTTGTGGTGGTTGTTATTATTATTTATGCAAGGATGGCCTTAGTAGTTCAAACTAACAGTTCATGTAGTGCAGGTCCTTTCAGCTCGGGATTTCTGAGCCAGTTCTAGTTTGTATTATAATTGCCAGTTTACCTCTCATTCCCAGAGCTTGCCCAGTTTCCCCTTGAGTTATGAAAACTGTTTGCACTCACAACATCCCTCAGCAGGTAGTTCCACAGGTCTATTTCCTCCTGCGTGAAAAAACACCCCTTTTGGTTTGTTTTGAACCTGTTTCCTGACTTCATTGGTGGCCCCAAGCTCTGATGTTGGATGTGACTGTGAACAATCAGTTTCTGTCCACCTCTCCAGAGCATCCCTGTGGGCACAGCACTGTCAGTGAGGTTGTGGGACTTGGCCAGCCACAGCCGGAGCTCTGCTGTTGGCTGTAGTCCTGCTCTGAGCCAGAGGCTGGACTAGGGTCCTCCGGACACTGCCTCCCACCAACACTTCAGTGACTTTAAGGCTTGCTTGACAGGAACTGAGCAGAGAGCCCTTGGTTTGTGCTGCTTAACACCCAGCAGGCACCAAGAGGTGAAAATTCCCCAACTCACCATTTCTCCCTTCCTTCAGCCAGTCCCTGTGCTGGGAGGTCTTGGGTCCGCGCTCCGCAACTGTTCCACACACACACTTCTGCGTGTTGTGAGCTCCCGCTTCTCCAGTCACACCCCAAAATACTAACGGGCTCTTTTTCTGACAGCACCAAGATGGCTGTTCTCTCAAAGGAGTATGGCTACGTCATCCTGACGGGGGCCGCCAGCTTCGTCTTGGTCACATACCTGGCAGTGAAAGTGGGCAAGGCCCGCAAGAAGTACAATGTGGAGGTGAGTGCTCAGGCTGAGGGAATGGGAAGGTCGGAGCCGGACTGCAGGGGATGTTGCTGACAAGCTAGGTGACACCTTGCTTGTTTTTGGGTGACCTGCTGCCACTTCCTGCCCCACCACACGATGCAGAAGAGATGGAGCTGCTATTCTGGCTCTTCAGACTGGAGCAGGCAGCGTAACAGAGCTTGGGGTTTGGCAGATTAGGCGCTTGGCACCGAGCCGAGACGGCTGAAAGCACAAGGCTTTGACTTGTGGAAACACTGATGAACAAGAAACCACACAGCCCTTTTTCCTGCAAAGAAGGCTAATGTAGCACTGGGGGCAAAGGGATCGAGGTGGAACAAAAGTGACAGGAGGGTTTCTCAAGCTCAGAGGGAGCATACGAGCCCTGTCACAAGAAGTATTTCAAAGTGACCTTCCCTCGGCATCCATCGAGGAGCCCTGTTGCTGGGCAGGGCTGTGGGCTGGGTGGGGACAGCCAGTCCTGCCTGTGAGTCAGGGCGATGGCACGCAGAGGCTGCGGTGCCACTCGGCTCTGAGTGCAAACACTCCTGTGCCCTTTTCCCAGGTCACTCGGGGAAGTGGCAAGAAGGGGTGGGTGCAAGGACAGCCGTGGGTGTGTGCTGCAGGCCCCGGCTGCCTGCTGGGGTGACCCCGCTCCTCCTGCATGAAGTCGGGATTGTAGCGAACACGCTCAGTCCATGTGGCATGTGGAGCACTGGATTTCAGGCTGGGAGATGCCTCTGCAGCGAAGCAGCAGCTCTGGCTGGCTGCTCAGCTCTGCAGCGGTGAGGAAGGCAGCGTCCTCCCAGCCTGTTCCTGGGCGACGGGCAGCTGCCAGCTACCTAGAGGAGACATGACGGGTCAATAACACTGCTTTGCTCTCCCCTCCACAGGGATGAGATTTAAACAGGGTCACCCCATACCTGGCTATCTTCTCTTCAAAGCAGGGCCACCTCAACAGTACTGGACTTCTGGGAGTTCAGGAAGTGGCCGGAGGCAGGCAACAAATTTCAGCAAAGCAGTTGTGTGCCATGGGGCAGGAGACAGGCTCTAATTTGCCAATGCAAGTCAGTCTTGCAAGCGCGCATGCAGCTCAGGGCTCCCTGGGGAATGGTGCTGCAGGGCACACTCCTCACTGCTGGACAACAGGCTCCCAAGCCCAGACCGCGCTTGCTCATGTTTTGCTGCTGGTTTGTTTTTTTGGCAGTATCCAACCATGTACAGCACAGACCCTGAACATGGGCATATATTCAACTGCATCCAGCGTGCGCACCAGAACACGTAAGTACCACATATGAATGCAGGCTTTGAAAATACACAGGGCTGTGGAGCAGGGCCTACAGCCAGAGACTCGCTGCTGCCGAGTCCTTGGGTTCAGGCTCAATGCCCGAGGAAAGCACATGGCCATGTAATGCCTAGCAGTAAGGCTGTGCTGCCTCCTTACCATGCCTTAAACCATAAGACGGGGCTGTGAAGCAGCCTCCTCTTCCTCAGTGCCCAGCTCTTTGACCCCATGGGTGGATCTGAAGACACTGGAAGTCTTGTTTCCAGAAGAGCCTATCTAAGGGCTGCTGATTGTATTGCCCAGATCTCTCTGGGGAGAGGCTAACGTGGACCAGGCTGCAGCAGCACATCAGGGGGATGCTGGGAGGAACAACAGCTCCTGGGGTTGCTTAAGTAGTATTTAGCAGTGGCTTAGGGCACAAAACAGAAAGAGTGGGTAGGTGGGTGGCCTTGGAGAGAGGCACAGATGGAGGGGAAGCCCCCTAAAAGTCCGTGCACACTCAGATTCCCTCTTTCCTCCATCTGTGGCCACAGCATTGAGCACAGCTCTCCTGAGCATGGGGACTCCTAACAGTCAGGCCCAACAGAGACTTTGGCAGGGGATGCTCGCAGCTTCTGTGTTTCTGGAGTTTCCTCTTTGTAATGAACTTGAGCACAAACGCTACCTCCGTGCTTTTATTTTCAGATTGGAAGTTTACCCTGCCTTCCTGTTCTTCTTAGCCACTGGTGGAGTCTACCACCCGGTAAGTGACACCTTGGTGCAGGTCTGCATGGCTGAACTCTGCTCCTGCTCCCTGACTTGGGGAGGGAAGGGGGTGGGCAGAAGCCAAGCTAGCCCCTCTGGAGGCAGCAGGCTGCTTCACTGGCCACATCATACTTCACAGCTGTGCCCCTTCTGAAAACGTACTGGTAGAAGGTCTTGTGCAGGGGAATCACAAGTATTCACCGAACTCATTACTGCTGCTTTAGCTTTAGACTCCTTTCCTTCCCCTGAGGGTGCCTTGTTGGACAAACCAAAACATTTGCAGCCTCCAGCCCATGAGCAGGAAGAGTCCCTCCAACCTTGCCTGGTTCTTCCAAGCCCTGCAGAGTCCTGCTGGGCTTATAGCAGTGCGACTCAGCAGCTGGTTGCATGGAGGACAGGAACCCTTTTTCCCCACTCTAAGCACACTTTCATGAACATTTTACCTGATAAGAATAGATGGGGAACATGGTGATCTTCCCACGCACTTCTACCACCAAAGGAGGTGTGCTAACTATCAAAAAACCACCTGGATTACTTTTAACTGAAAGATGCAGACAGCTCATGAGGAGGCAGGCATGTGGGAGAGGCCTAAACTAGTAGCTCTTTTCCACCAATACACAAATCAGATTGTTCTTGAATATTCCTTTTCAAAGAGGGAAGGAAGCAGCATAGGCAAATCTGGCAAACTGGAGCCATGTTGCAGCAAGCTCTAAGTTAGGCGGCAAGGTCTGTCACACCTCCAACAGGAAATCTGCTGCCTGTATAACTTAAGCATTTCTTCCTTGGAAAGAGCTGTGCTGCAGAACAGCAAGGCTCTACCTCCCCATAGGCACCATACTCCTGTTCAAAACTCACCCTAGCACACTGCATCAGTCACCCACCTCCCCCAGGCTGACTCCCAGTTGTCCTAGCATGGTCAGGACCCACACTGTAGCTGGTGGTTGCTTCTTTGAAGCAGGGCTGCTGTAACAACTACGCACATGCAAGTAGCCAGTCTCCACAAGCTTTAACACTTTTCCTTTCTCTCTAGCGGATTGCCACAGGGCTTGGCATCACCTGGATCCTTGCGAGAATCCTTTATGCCCATGGCTACTACACAGGAGGTAGGTCTTTACCCTGTAGCACACACCAGGTGATTGGAAACTTGTGCCTCCTACAGCGGCCTCAGGGCTTATATTAAAGAGGCAGTGTAAAGCTTCCAGTCAGGATGTAGAGAAAAGGGTGGAGGTCCACATGCTGGTGTCTCTGCAGTACACTTTTCCTACTGATAGGAAGAGCATTAATCTAATAATAGCAGAGACTGAGGGTATGTACATGGCCCGAGCTGGTGCCTGCTGTTTTGCTTTGAGATTTATCCCTGGTTCCTGCTCCCTCTAATTTTCAGGAAGGGCTACTCTTTCAGTGATGGGCTGCTGAACTGAAAACACACGTCTTTTTTCCAGATCCAAAAAAACGAATGAGAGGGGCCATCGGTTCAGCTGCACTCATTGGGCTGGTGGGCACAGGTGTGTATTCAGCTTGCCAGCATCTCGACTGGATCTGACCATTGTGATGGCTGCCAGGGAAACTAAAGGGATTTTTGTTTTGTTTACTTTGGAACATTTCATTTGTTGGGTTTTTTCACCCCTCCATTTAATAAAATGAAGTTGTCAATTGTGTATTTTCATTCTAAAATTACAGAGAGCTTTCTTAAGAGGTTTTGTAGAACACTAGAACAACTCAGGGTTTGTAGAACTACAGAAATCTGCCTATCAGGCAAACAGGTTCTAGCTTTTATGATTTTGCTGACCAAAAAGCCATCTTGCAATCATTTGTTTAACCCACACAGCAACAGCCCTGCTCTCTATCAGGCTACATTTCTGCACCCCCCAATTCATGTCACTCTTGTGTAAGATGTTCCAAACAGAATTAATATTTATTTGATTGCTAAAAAAAAGATGTAGGCAAACATTTAAAGTTGTTGCTTCATCATGTTTATGAAGAAGAGTAGGTCTATAGGAAGGAAGTCAAATAGCTTTCACTAAAGATAGGCAGCACTCTGTCCTATGCTGGAGCTTCCACTGAGGGTGGAAGGTAATGGGGTTCAAGGCACACAGCAGGGGAAGCAGCCTGGGCCGGCCCTCTGCCACTGGCAAGCCTCTGGTTACACCTATGTAGCTGCACGTGCTGCTGCTGCAAGCCACATTGCTACATCCTTCTCCAAGGTTCCCATCTTCTACCAGATCAGACAGATCAGGCCCACAGGTTGAGCCCTGTGCGTACATTCCCCCTTGCAGGAGCAGGGTGGCTAAATGCTGCTCCAGCTACGCTCCCCCCCCAGACACTTACAATTTTAGAGCACTTTATTGCTGTGTAAATGATCCACATCTCTGGCTGCTGGGCTTATGCTCCCTTGAGCAGGCCCCAGAGCCACTAAAACACAGATTCCACATCACCCATCTCCACGCAGACAGTCTTCAGCTGCGAGTAGTACTCGATGGCTGCCCGCCCGTTCTCTCTGCCAAATCCTGCAGGGGCAAGCCAGAAGTGAGAACACAGCTCTAGGCAGTGCCAGGTACCACTCATACCCCCTGTAACTGGCATGCAGTCATACCAGGGAAGGTCAAACAGAGCTCACCTGATGCCTTGTATCCTCCGAAAGGCAGCTCCACAGGGCTGATGTTGTAGTTGTTAATGAAGCACATCCCAGCCTTGAGAGCAGCCACTACTCTGTGAGCCTTCTGGATATCCCTGCAGGAAAAGGGCAATTCAGCTGGATCCCTTCCCATTCATCCCCTCCTCCCCTGCCAGCTGACAACCCACAAGAGAAAGGACAGCAGGTCACAGTGGTTTTTGGAGCCCGACCTGCCCTACTCTCTCTCTGCCTGCTCAAAGGATGTAGCACCTATTCCCAAGGACACTCAAAATTGCATTTGATTTGAGAGAGCAGGACAAGGACAGCGGCAAAGCAGACTACAGCAAGCAACGAACAGCCGTCTTTGCGCGCTTTCAGCAGCACGGCAGGCTCCCAGTGCGCATCTCCTGGAGATGCAGGAAGGCAGGCAGCAGGCCAAGTGCAGGCTGGAAGTAGTCCGAAGGACAGCTGGGCCTGCATAACCCGTCAGGAAAAACTATGGGGGGACGTGCAGTCACGTACAAAAGTTCCTTTTTGGCAATCCCTTGCTCCACCTTTTCCGGAAGAGGGTATCCATGCCCATGCCAGGCACTGCACGAGGAGCACCAAGTTGCTGCAGTGTTTCCCTTCTCCTCCCCTCCCTAGACCACTTCCACACCAGACACGCTACCCAGTCATACCTGGTGAAGACACCACCTGCCAGGCCAAATTTGGTGTTGTTGGCTCTCTCCACAACCTCCTCCTCCGTGTCAAATGGCAGAATGGACATGACAGGCCCGAAGATCTCTTCCTTCACACATGTCATGTCATCTGTGCAGTTCCCTGGAAGCATGGCAGAGCACACGTCCTTCAGGAGGAAGAGTCAGCAGAACAGCCTGTGCATTCAGCAACCCTCACAGCCTTCAACACAGCACTCAGCAGTGCACAGCTCCCCCGGCTTGGCTAGCAGAGGAGCAAGTCCCATTCTGCATCTCAAGGCAGCAAAGGCACTAACTGTACATATACTGACAGACCCTCCAGCAGCAGAGATTTCTCTGGACACAGTTCCTAGGTGCCTCAGCTCTCTCTAGTACGCCCATACCAGTGCCTGTCCGCACTGTGGATGTACACAGAGATAGGTCACACCCAACACAGCTTTCTCTAGAGGAAACTCCCCAACATCCACATAAAAGACTGCAGTATCATGAATAGGAAGGACCATACCTAACACACAGGGTCGCATGTAGTAGCCATTCTTCAGCTTCAGGTCATCTGGCACGAACAGGTCCCCACCACACAGCACCTCTGCCCCCTGAAAAAGAGCAAGCAGAAGGTAGGCAGGCACATCCAGGAGCATCCAGGCTAAAATGGCTACATCTAGTCATATATCTAGTGCTGACATTTAAAATATCTTTACGCTTTACAATAAAACCTGGAGAAAAAACTAAAAAGCCTGGGTAGATCTTGTTGCTCTTCCAGAGATCATTTCCAGCAGCTTGTAAATTTGTCCTTTGATCCTTAGTAGACTCTTTATGCAACCAACAAAACTGGAACCCAAGTGAGGTAACAGCCAAGTGTGCAAGGTATCACCACAACTTATAACTGGCCCAAACATTATGGATTATCCCATTTTCCACACTGCCATGCTGGGTATCTCACAACCTCTAAAACTGGCAACATCAGGATATGAAAATCCATGTCACCTTCAGTGCTGATTCAGAGATGTGCACTGGGTCACTTCTAATCTAGTGGCTGAAGACATCTATTGAGTAATTCAACCACAACAAAAAACCAGCTTAAGTGGGAAGGCACGGGGCAGCTGCTGGTCTGTTTGTCTAACAAGTAGGAGACATGCTGGGGCAGTCACAAGGCAGCATCACAACCTCACCTGCTCCTTTGCCTGCTTGATAAAGCCCTGGACACGATCCAGGTGGGGCCGGTTGATGAGGGCTCCCATCCGTGTGTCTTCCAGAAGCGGGTCTCCAATTTTGATTTTCTGGGTACGTTTCACCACCTCCTTTGTGAAGACATCCAGTATCTTCCTCTCCACAAACACGCGTGTGCCATTGCAGCACACCTAGGATACAGGACAGATTGCTCAGAACAAGACACACAGTCCTCCCCTGCTTGGGTCCTGCCACAAAGGCTCTCAGCAAAGCCCCTCCACAGCTGCTAAAACAGCTAACTTGTCCCCGAGGACAAAGAAGACTAGATTACCCTGCTGCTCATGACTGCACTGAACAGTCCATGCTGGACATAGTGGTACTGATGCCACCAGGTGGCAAAAACGCACAAAGTCACCAGCAGGAGAGAACTTCAGCAGCCTTCTCAGTTCCCAGAGACGACCCTGGTAAGCCAATTTGCTCGCAGGATTACACAAGACCTGCAGCACATGTGGAGATCCCAAATCTGGGGCGGACAGAGCCCCATCGGGCTGTGGCTCAGCACACCAGACTGGAACCTGCTGCCCCTCCAGAGGACACCAGCACAGCCTCTTCTGACCTCTGTGTGCCAAAGTGGAGCCCAGGGCACAGGATCCGCTGCCAAGCTGGGTACCCAGTGCTAGAGAGGCTCCACTTCTGGGACGGACAGGGCATCAGTTAAGGCACCCTCCGCTAGGACACCCTGCACCAGCTTCTGCTAGGGCATCCCTTGTGATACTGCACAGGGAAACATGGCAAGATGGGAGCTTCAGGGCATCCCTCACTATGCAAGGTCACAAGCTAGCTCTGCTGCCCAATTCTCAAACAACCCCACCACACTGGGGAGGACCACTTCTGCCCCACAGACACAAACCTCGCCTTGTGTGAGGAAGTTGGCCATGAGGGCTCCGTTCACAGCATTCTCCAAGGCACAGTCAGAAAAGATTATAAGGGGGGATTTTCCCCCCAGCTCCAGGGTGACTGGTTTGATCCCTTTAGCTGCCATCTCCATGATCTGAGGAAAACAAGGACAGAAGAGACAAGTGACCCATGCTAAATGGGAGGCTGGCACAGGGAGGTCAGAGACACCCAAGGGGAGAGCTCCCGCAGGGCCCTTCACCAACAACAGAAGCAGCATGAAGGGCAAGCTGGGTTTCCTAAATGTGTTTAGTTCAGACTGGAGACAGTCTCAGAGGGTTTGGGGTTTGTTTTCTTAAAAATAAAAGCAATGAAACCTGAGGAGTCATTTGCAGGAAGTCTCGCGCTCAGCGTAAGCCCAGAGGACAGCTGTAACAGCAGCTGTGTCACTGCACCCCACAGGTACACACACGTAAGGAGAGTTCAAGGGGCAACATTTCCCCTCTCTTAAATCCGAGTTTATTTTTAAAGGTCTTTTTAGGGAATTCTAATTTTTTTAAGAATAAATTGAGGATGAGAAATTCACAGAAAGTAACCCCTTGCTTAAAAACAGGAAGTTGTATGCAGCTAAACTGAACTATTACTGCCAGAAGTGCTCACCCATTTTCCCAGTGCTGCTCCCTCTTCCCCACACAGATACCCACTTTAGCAGCTCAGAGACTTCACTGCAACCAGGGGCTTAACAAGTGAAGATGACCAAGGGTCTCCTCTGAAAGGACCAAGTGCCTAAGCTGATGCCCAGTGGGCTAACTGAAGCCCCAGTGTAACCCTGTATGTGCAAGCTCCTTGCTCAGACCCAAAAATGCCAGTTTGCAACCCATCTTTACCAGTGTTGTACACAAAAGCTCAAGGAGGTATCAACATCCACAGCACACCAGGAAGGCTGGCACGACAGACCCCTTGTGTCCCTGAGTGAGAAGGTGCCTTTACCTTGATGCCAGTCGGCACGCTGCCAGTGAAAGAGATTTTGGCCACATCTGGGTGATGACAGAGGAACTGGCCTGTGGCCGCTCCACCCTGCACCACATTGAAGAGCCCTTTGGGCACACCGGCCTCCGTGAAGATCTCTGCCAACCTCACCACTGAAATGGGGGTGAAGGGAGAGGGCTTGAAGACCATCGCATTGCCTAGGGGAACCCAGACAGAGGCAAGGTGGGGTTAACAGCCAAACTGCTTTAGGGAAAAGAACAACAACCAACCAAGCCACCCCCCACAATGAGTTTGTCTCAACAGATTGCTGAAGACCCCACACCAAGAAAGGAGGAAACAGTTTCAGCTGAATACTGCAACCAGTGAAAGGGAGGAACTGCATGTTCCTGCTGGGAAGGGCTGGGGGAGATGGGGCTGCCGGTCCTGCACTGCAGACATTTCCAGAGGCCTTCCTCATTCAATACAAAGCCAAGCAATTCAGCCTTTTTCCTGATGCACTCCTCCCCTCTTAGCATCTGCCATGTTCCCGCTTCCATTTCCTTTCCCTTCCTGCCACAGTAACAGCCTGAAGGTTCTGCTAATCCTTCCTTCAACACCTCCTTCAAGGTAATCCTAGACTTTATCCCCGAAATCACTCTCCCTCACAGGATCATTTGGCTTCAAAGAGAAGCTTGCACGGGCAGTGT
The DNA here is from genome assembly GCF_963921805.1 of Phalacrocorax carbo. Classification (NCBI taxonomy): domain Eukaryota; kingdom Metazoa; phylum Chordata; class Aves; order Suliformes; family Phalacrocoracidae; genus Phalacrocorax; species Phalacrocorax carbo. Next base: position 33,623,637 of record NC_087518.1, on the reverse strand, counting down.
CTCCATTACCGCAAGCCAAGGCTGGGGCAGACTTCCAGCAGGCAATCTGGAAAGGGTAATTCCAGGCTCCGATCCCAACACACACCCCAAGGGGCTCTCTCCGAGTGTACCCAAAGGATCCCCCAGGAAGCTGGATGTGTTCACCTGCAAAGAAGAAAAAAAGCCAGAAGGTAGAGAAGAGCAAAGCCCACTCCTGTCTTATCAGAGCCTCAGGGGCCACATCTCGCTTTGATTGGGAGCAGAGACACACGGCTTTTCCCCCAGCAAGATCACAGAAGGTGCATAAGTGCCCACAGAGCATTAGGTAGAGATCTCTGAAAATCCTTCCAAGATCTTCAGAAAAGGGAGTGGTCCACCTCTTGGAGAAACCAACAGCAAAGATGGGCTTGTGCCATGGAAGCTACCAGGGAACACAAGCGGCAGGACAGAAAGTAAAGAGCAAACTCCGGTAACCTTCTCACCAGCTAGAGAGCCTGCCAGTCCTGCGTAGTACTCCAGGCACTGCCAGGATATGTCAATGTCCACTCTGGCTTCAAAGATGGATTTCCCATTGTTGATGGTTTCCAAGGTGGCAATTTCTTCTCTCTGCTCCTGTGAGAGGCACAGGACAGTGACAACATGTTAGAGAAGCTTCTGTATAGTAGGACTCCACACAGAGGCAGCTGCTTCCCAAGCACTGAAGTCCCAAACAAGGCTCTGCCATCAGTAAGCCAGGCTCTGCCCTGAGAAATTGTCATCTCTAAAAGGTACATTCCCAACGGCTATTTATCAGTTTCCCAGTGGCGGCTGATCACAGGGGAATGTTAAACAGACAGCAGCTGGGGTTCACTGCTAGTCCAATCTTGCATAACATCCCTCTTTATCTAAAAGATGAGCAAACTTGAACCGAGAAGCTGGCTCGTAAACAATGATTAGAATTCACAGAACTACACCGGGAGGAACAGCAAACAGCAAGATCAAAATGGAACGAGAGGACTTAGTGAAGGACGGACAAAGCAACGCAGCTGGGAAGCGTCCTTTAAGAGACCACCTCCCAGGCAGAAATATTACCCTGCTGCAGAAGTCTGGCAGAAGCAGAAGTCTGGCAAAAAGGAAGTTTTCTCATCACATATGCACACTGGGGAAAGAAGGTCTGGTTTCTTAGCAGAATTCTGTGCCTCAGTGGGGATTAACTTCCATGTCCAAGCAAACATTATCTCACAGAGCAGCCTGTGATAAAGCTAGCATATTTGTGTCCTCTCCCATGTGTATTATCGGGTGTCTAAGATAAAAACCAGCATTCCTACATTTTTTATTGCTAAAACAAGACATGCTCCAGTCACGTGACAACAGTGTCTGACAAGCTGAAAATTCAACAATGCAAGTTATGCAATTTCGTCTTTGAAATCAGTGCAGCGAAGCTTAACTGTAAGTAATTATAATAGAAATTGTTTATTTAGTCATACATAATATATATAATATCTATTTTATATAGAATATTGATTAATTGAATAGTAATTGTAATTAGAGTTGTGTAAAGAAGTACGAGCCCTGCAAGATCTCAACTGGATGGCTTCAGTTTTATGTCTTCTAACAGAATTAAGCAGAGAAGGTACACACTGGCATTCAACAGAGTGGTAGGACCAAAGTCCTGCCGAAGTAAACTACTGTCTGTTCTGGTCAAAGGTGGGTTTCAACTCCTGCGTTCCTTCTGGAGCTCTGGAACTCCTCCTGGAAGCCCCCAACAGCCACATCAACCCACAAGAAAGCCCAGAGGCAGAACCACCTCTCTCCAAAAGGGGAGGCGAGCTCCCACAACATACCCGAATAATTCTGGCAGCCTCCAGCAGCACCCTGCTCCGCTCCATGCCAGACATCTGGCTCCATATTTTAAAGGCAGCCTTTGCACTCTGCACAGCCAGATCGACCTCCTTCTCCCCAGAGCAGAACAGCTGGCTTATCACACGACCTGGGTACATTTTAAACAGGAAATAAATCGGATGGAAATCTCAGAAAAGGGGCATAAAAGAAGATGGTTTATCTCACATCAAACCCTAAAGGCTTCAGTCCAGCCACCCACACCAGGCTACAGAAACTCACACTGTGGCTCCCACTGATTTGTAATTGGCTATAGAAGAGGTGCTGCAGTTCAGCCGGTCTGAATTAAAAGGTCTGCCATTCCACACAGTCGTGCCCTAGTTACCAATTAGCTCCAGCTGTTACAAAATTCTTCGAGTTGGAGTTTGTTAGACTTTTACCACCCGTTTCGGAACTCTGTTACACATTCCTCAGCATAGTTAAATACTGTCTTTCTTGACATCTGCTGAAACCGAGGTATCTCCGATTAAAACCAACTTTAGAAGTGGTTAGACCGTATCCTTTGCCCAAAACCAGGCGCCACTCGATTTTTTTTGCCTGGCTGAGCGAGCTGATCTCTGCTGAAGCCCGACACGGGCCCGCCGTGCCGGCGGCAGCCTGCAGCCCCCAGGGCAGCCCGCGCGGCGGGGGCGGTACCTGTGGCCGGCTCATACACCTCCTGGACCTGGCCGCCGTCGGCGGGCTGAACGCGGGCGCCCGCTCGGTAGTTGAGGGGCTGGCGGGTGGCGAAGGTGCCGGTGCCGGTGCCGGTGCTCATGGCGAGGCTGGGACGGAGGGCGCAGAGCCGCGGTAGCAGGTTCGCTAAGCGGCACCGCGCCAGCATCGGCCGGGCCGCCGGTGGGGTGCGGGGGAAGGAGCCCACGGGCGAGGAGCCGGCTCCCCGTGGGGCGACGCGCCGCGGGGCCGCCTCCCTCAGCGCCGCGGGACCGCCCCCCCCCAGCGAGCGCGCGCAAGCGTGCCCGCCGGGCGGACCCCGCCCCCCCCCCAGCTCCCCCTGGCGGCGCGGAGGTCCGACCTCCCACCACGGCGACACCGGGGAAGCTTTAAAGGTTTTGGTAAATTAAGATTCGCGAAATACGACTGCGCGCGATCGTCAGCCGAGCACCACATGAAGGGGATGCGTAGCAACAGTTTTTTGTTGGGTTCTCTTTCATTTTTTAAGTTATCCATGAAACAAAACGAAGAACATCCTTTATTCCTCAAAGCCAGAGTCTTCCTGCAGTCGTAAAGTTTTCGTTCAATTTTCTTCAAATTCAGACCTTTTAGTAGCTGTCCTCCTCAGTTTGTTATAATGGTTATCCACCCCCACAGGGAACTACTGTGTCAAGCACATGACAGCAGAAAGCAAAAGTAATACAACATATTAATAACTTTCAGACAATCTTTGGTGAAAAAGTGTGATGTGATGCAATGTGTGCAGATCTGCTGAGGGGAGTTTCTGACAGCAGCGGGGAACGGCGCTGCACATAACACTGCCAAAGCCACTGAGGTGCAGTTCATCATTATGCTTGACCAGATTGGGCTGTCTTAGTTGGATCCAACAACAATATGCTGCAGAATCAACTGCTTCAACAAAGCTGGCCCACGCAGGTAACGGGCTGGGGTGTTTGTGGCTTTGCTGTGGGATCCAGCCCCTGAACTAAGAGAGGCTACACAACCAGGGCTGCTCGCTGTGGAACATTGTAGCTATGCTGGACACATTGGTAAGTAAAAAGGAAAAGAAACCAAACAAAAAAAAAGCAGGTGTGGAGCTCGGCAGCATCAGTATACAGTAGGTGCTTTCCTGTACCTGCCAAACACTCATTTTTGAGAGGTAGAACATTGAATAGAGGTTCCACACTCATCATTTATCTTTAAATAATCCTATAGAAGTGCCTCATACATATTAGTGAGAATTAATCCAATATTTAGTATTTAATATGGTATTGCATGCGCCCCACACTGCTGTAAGGCATTTCAGATTTATCCCCTTGCCATGCATCCAGTCAAAAACTCCCAGTACGAGGTACCGCATGATAAACCTCTGTCACAGGAGCAAGAAATCAATAGCCCCTCTGGGTAGTGCCTGCTTCAGGAAAACTGTCAGCCTAACCTGAGAGTGGCAGCAAGATTTATTCACCCTTTTAAACAAGGTGAACAGGTTCCAGCCAACAAGACTGATCCAGAAAGTTATTTGGTGAAGCAGAAGACAGGGCAGAGAGCTTCCCGGCCTAAGAAGGAAGGCTTTTAAGATGCATACTGATCAGCAGCCTGTTCAGCATTAAACTAAGGAGCATGAACAAAAATGCTACTGTCATAACCGCTCAGGCAATAAAGGGTTCAGTAGCAGTAGATGGTACTGACATAATTTAACAGTTCACTAGAATTTGAAGACCAGGTTTGTTTCTGTAATTGAGCAGATTCTGCCTAAGCAAGCAACTTTTACAGAAGCTGTATAATGCCACAAAAATCTCTGTGGAGCTGTACTGTCAGAAAGACACAGGCTGACAGTACATACAGAAACACATGCAAGCTCCAAGGGCAGCCTGGCACAGGGGCAGGTTCTGGTGTCTGCAGTCACTTGAGCCAATGAAAAACCTTATCCTCTATGCTGGAAGTTTTGCAAAGGGAGAACTAAGCAGATCTACTTGCCCAGCTCCTTACTACACAGGACTACAGCCGAAATTGCTAAGACGAGTCATTTCACAGCATGATTGTTCTGAATTTTCCAAATTGTGTACTTTGCAGATCTCACTTTTGCTATCTCAGTTGATTTCCATGTCGTAAATTAAGTCAACTGCGTTACATCAATGTATTTCTACTTGTCCTACAGCACAATTAAGAGACAGCTAAATAAACATGCCCATGCCATTTATTTCTCAGAAAGACCAGAAGCAAAAGGTGAAGTTATCTTCTGAGAACTTTCTTGGTTTGATGAGCAAACACCTGCTGGTAGAATATTCCAAACGGAAGATGTTTCCAAGACTGTGGCCAATACTGCCTAGGCTGTTTTTGGACATCTGAAGCCTGATGCCGAATCCCATCCTGTTACCTCCCAAAGGCAGCCTTGTGCACTGGTCAGACCTTCTGTGAAGGCTGTAACTGTGCTTTACGAGAACTTCCCTGCCTGAGGTGGCGGGCCAAGGAAGCCCCCAGCTTGCTTGGTGGCAGCCCGCGAAGGAGCAAGACCGAGCATCTTCTGGATGTTCTGCAAAAACAAGAACAGAAGAGCAGGATAGTGTCAGACCATGATGAGGGACACAACGAGGAAGAAATCCCAGCTCTGTTTACAAATACAACCTTCCTGCTAGTTTCAACAGATTCAGGTTCTCACCCACATAGCCTTACCAATCCAGCTACTATATATTGGACCTCTACCCTATACATTCAAAAAAGCTTAGAACAGAGCCAAACAGCCATCCACAGTGGCTACAGTTGGAGCTGGGCCACCCTCTCCCACCTTGAAGGCATTCTGATCATAAATCCACATTTGCGTTAAGGGTTCTTTTCCACCTCCAGCTAGACACCACACAGTCAGCTGGCAGGTACCTCGTTAATGTTTTTGCACACAGGTTGGTTTAAAATCATAATAGTTATCTTTGTAATTTAACTGCACTGCACACAGGAACAGGTTCCTAACATCTGCTTGCAGGTAGAACCAAAGCAGTCCTCTGTTTTCACAAGTTCCAGAAACCGCTGTTGATGGCAGCCGTCAGAGCCTGAGGGTCTGCAAGCTGGCGAGGAAGGCTCTCTCCTAATGCAGTTGGAATCTGGGTCAGCAACATGGCAACCAGAATGTGTGCCAAGTTCAAGTCAGGAGCTTAGGCACAGAATTAACATGAATGCTAGTGATGCAGACAGAATAATAGTTTGGTGGAGACATGTAGTGTATAACAGGATATATGCAGCAAAACCCAAAAACACACTATTGAGGTGACCTCATCTGCATCTAAGCAGGGTGTTTCAGTGGAAAACAACAAACAAGGAAATAAGTAGCAGAGGCAGGCATTAGCTAAAAACTCACAGCAGAATATTTAAAAGTTTGATGTTTTCCTCTATTTGTAGTTGCACTGTTGCAAAATTTAAAAGGCATTTCACAAAAAGAGCTGCCACTTTTTTTCTGGTTTTATCCTTCACTGTAAATAACTACAGCTCAAAATGCTGCTCAGGCAGTGCTGGCAAGACATCTGATGCAAGGGGGGAAAAAAAAAACCCGACTGTGTCCCCTTCACGTCACCATCTGAGTCCTGGCTATCAAGACTACAAAAGGAGGAAGGAGGATTTTTTTTTTTGGAGAGGACATTCCAGTTTGAAGAAACTGTCAGAACAGATCAGATACCAAGGTCATAGAATTCTTGAACTTTTTGATCATGGAAGGACAACAATCTAAAAGAAGAAGAAAAGGCAGACAGAGCTTCATAATTCCACAGTAGCTAAATTAAAAAAAAAAAAATTGGGAATCATTCCCAGTGGAGACTATGGAAAGGAAGGTTTCAGCCCACACACAAGCATAAAAGTTAAGGAGAGGAACACTGGAAAAGGAATTACATCAGGTTTAATCCATGGCCTCTGTAAATCAGCCACTGGTTGATATTGAGCAACTGAATATATATGAAAGCATTTCACTGTGGGAGATTCCTTTGTATGGTTCCTCTTCCCAGAGCTTCCTTAGTCAAGAGGTGGACAGAGGTAGAAAAAAGAACCTAACGGATAGATTCAGCAACACCAGAGGGTGCTGCAGAGTCAGCAGCAGGCAGGACTGGGATCCTACCAGCTTTGTATTGGCCCACCCATGGAGCAGAGCAGAGATCTCAGCAGAACATCCATGGAAGCAAAATAGTGTGCACTGACTCCTGTTCCTTTAAGTATCAAGAGAGAGGAGAATCACAGTGCTAAAGTTTACTCCATCTGTCTGAGCAGTTCCAAGAGGAAGAGAGATGACAGCTTGACTGTACATAGATTCAAGACTAGAGTCACTCCACAGCATTATCCTTCCATACTAGTCCCATCCCTCCTGTGGAAGGCAGCTAGCCTCCTGCGCTAGCAGCAGAGCAAGTTCTGCTGGACTGCAATCCTGAAGTCTACTCAGCTGGAAACACCAGGGCTGGTCCAAGGTCCAGAAGAAGCCTGTCCTGTCTACTCTGCACCACATTGCACAAGGAAGCCTGCAGAGTCTACTTTCAACACAAACAAGACCATCACCTTCAGGAACAGGAAGGGAACATAAGACTTAAGGATCCAAATTCCTCATCTGAGCTCTTCTGAACTTTCCTCAGATGACTGCAGGAAGGCCAGGAGCTGCTTCTGCTTTTGTCTTCGAACCCAGAAGGGTACTCAAAACAAGGAGCAAGTAGCTCCCTGTCCCAAGATCAGGCCATGTGGGAAAGTGCACTCCTGGCAGTACGAATAATTGTTGGCTCCCTTTCCCACTGGGAATACATTTCAGAGAGAAGCAGCCTCATCTATAGTTCAGGCCTGTGTGAAAAGGAAATGAAGACCAGCAAATGCCTGAGGAACAGCAACATACTCTTCACAAACAGCACAGGTGAAGGCTGGGAGCTCTGCAACAGGCACAGGGACAGAGGATAACCCTGACATTATGCCTCCCGCCCAGCCCAGCAGCAGACTTTCCCAGCTGAAACCCAACAGCTCAAGGACCCTAGGAAGGCCTCTCCCAGCAACCCTCCTCTCTCCAAACAGGAAGGCCTGAGGAACTAGGGGACAGGATTTACGTGCCAGGGAGAGCTGGGAACAGTGCAAAGGAAGTTACTCACTGTGAGTTGACTATTTTGGGAGATGTTGGCCAGGTCACAGGCAGCAAGCTTCCCAGTCCGTGTTTGAAGAGTTTATCACCCTCACATGCCTGAGGACCATGTGAAGACACTGCCTGATGCTGCTACTGCCCATCCCACTAATGTCAATTTAATCACCATCCAGTTGTCTCCCTACCCTCACATACTCCCCTGCATTTCCCTCCAGGTCACAGGTTTAGGGTTTTTTTCCCCACACACATGCAAGACTTTCTCTGCTTCTAAGCTCCATAGGGTCACCTCTCTACCCAGCCTTTGATCCCTTCACAGGCAGTTCCAGGATTTAAGGGAAGGCTGAGGGATGTATGGTCTCCTTAGTTTGTTTGCAACTTCTTCCCTGACTTTTGGTACACCTACACCCCTCCTCTTGTGTCAGCAGCATCAAGCCAGACACTAACTCCTACACCAGTTCTCCCTCCTTGAGCTAACAGCTGTTTTGAAGCTGACCTGGCAAGATTTCCCCCTTTTGCACATAGTGAAACACAAAGGGTGACAAAGCTTTCACCTCCAAGGTCATTGAAAGCAAGGAAAGCAAGGCTTTGGCACCATTTTAAGCCCTTAATTACATTCTTCCCCTCTCCCCTGGCCCCTCACAGCCCTTCAAAGTGCTCTTCCCAATGCTGTTATCAGTTCTTTCAAATAGTAATAAAGCCAAGAGCAGGATACCAGCAATCACAGCTTCAGTTCCTAGCTTTTGCACAAACCAATGTGGCCAGTCTCTGCCCTTCCCTCCATGTATCGAGGAGGAAGAAACTGAGCTGCTTAACAGCTGAAGAACTGCAGGTATAGTTAATGATGATCACATAGATAAGGCAGCACTATGAAGACTGCAATCTAACACTTCAGAGCAAGAACACCCTTCTCCAAAGCAATAAAGTTAACTTCTGTCCTCCACAGAGCCATCAGCATGAACTCTCAAGCACAATGGCAATTTTTGTCTGTCCGTCCCCCCCAAATTTCTTTTGAAAGCCCAACCCACTGTGAACAGCTTGGCATTTCTGCCCAGAACCAGACCAGACCACCACTCAGTTCATGCAGTCTACTGATTTCACAACAGGCACCATCAGGAAATGCCCAGGACTAGAACTAACCACAGGTATTATGTCTTTGGACCAAAAAAAAAAAAATCCATGGGGGATTTTTCAGCAAGGGAGTTCCCCATCAGCCCAATGGGTGCATAAAAATCTTGCTGATGGTGCTATTTAGTTTCACATAATAATCTGCAACATTGAAAAGAAGAGACTTTCCATGTAACAGGTGAGTAACACAGAGCAGCACCAGATAAGATTGCCTGAAGGAACAGCATCAGACCACAGCACCCTGAATTCCTGGGAAAATGATCCCAAGAGCTAAAAACGTCTATTTTCAAAGCAGCAAACAATGCTCCAGTTACTGGGAAGTGAAACAAGATTTGTCTTGGAGCAAACAGAATGAGGAAGCCCCTGGCCTTTGGTACTCTGAAGCTGGCACCACTTGGAGAAAGGGGTGGGCCAGATGACCTCCAGGTGACCCTTTCAATGCAAGTTATTCTCCAGTTTGTCATCTGCTTTTGCACAGGACCAGGCATAGGTCCGTTTCAACACAAGCACCCAATACAGAAAGCTATGGAGAATTCAATTCACTTGCATGCCCTTTGTGACTCAAGGAACTCTCTATTATTAAGCTGCTCCATCAAGCTTATCCAACTTTCTGACAGCAGCTGGCATAACACATCACTTCCCTTTGCTTATCTGCTTTAAGTCTTTCTATGTCCCCTGGCACCCCCTGAGGAAAAGCAACAAGTCAGTCAAGGAGAAAAGCAGCAAGAACTCAGGAAGTGAATTAAAGAAAAGGGAAATATAAATACAGAGAAGCAGATAATTTGCAGCTAGTTGCACCAGCATTCATCCAGACCCCACAGTCTATTAACTTATCCCTAGCACTCTCTGGGGAAATTTGGAAAACAACGTAGACTTCTGATTGCACTGAGAAGGCCCACTTGTCCTCAGCAGCCATTCTGCCACTTATGCTGCCAGTAAACCTTCGTGAACAGGCACATTCCATATCCTCACTGACGCTTCTCTTTTCATAAGATGGGACTAACCAGCTCATCTGGAGAGCTATGTGTAGCCTACTCAGCTTATCATACCAGACCCCCTTTCTGTGTCACGTCCGTAACACTGGGAGAGACTTGACCCCAAAGATAAAGCTCTTCAGACTCTGGGAAAAAAAAAAAACTCAAGCAGTTAGCAAAAATCAGGAAGGACAAACCCAAAAGAATAGGTTTTACTCTTTCCTCACTTTTCTAGCAAATTTATGGACTGCTTAAGCCTTTATAGAACCTCAAGCCACCAAGAAAGTTTCCCCTGAAGATGCTACACTTCTCTTTTCTCATATCACTGTAAAAGTCAATTACTAACAGGCAGTACTTAGATTGGCCTCTGATGGAGACAGTCTCTTTGTATGGCAATCCACAAAGTTATCAGACACACACAGAAAGAACCCATTTCTGCCAATGCTGTCCCAGCACCCTGGTGCAAGTCTCCAGCCAAGTCTTCCACATTGGTCCAAGACAGTGGTTGTTTTTATGACCCCAACCTAGAATTGCTTTGGATATTGAGCACAGGAATGAAGGCAAACACAGAAACCACAAACAGATCAATTATTATACGTGCAAACCTAGACAGCAATAATGGACTCCTCATTATGGATGGAGATGTGCTTTCCCTGCTCCAGGCATGCAAGAGTTAGCAATGTATTTACCTGTCTGATTGACATTGTGCAGAGAATGTAGAGGAAGATGAAGGAGCAGTCAGTGTAATCCTCACCCAGAAGGTTGCGGTGGGAGAGACCTTGGATGTATGAGAGGGGGATAAACGGAAGCTTTGCCACAACTCGGCCATCAAATCTGGAAAAGAGAGCACTGGATCACAACTGGGGACAGTAAAAAAGTCTTTGGCTATAGAAAGAACAAATGAGCACCTTCAACAGGCCACCAGAGCAGGTAAGACAGCATGGAAGGCTAAAAAGGCATGCTGCTTTCTCCAGCCCACCTCTATATACACTACACCAAGGAGGCTAAATACACCTCTCTCACAAAGCCCTCCACACCCAGTCATCCACAGGGTAAGCAGGCTTCCCTCAATAACAGTTTTGCCATAGTCAGAGCCAAAGTCTTTCACAGTGATTTAAGTGATCAGTTGGACAATCTGTTGGTTCATAAAACCTTGCTCGGTGTTTTGCAGTTTACTGGTGCATTTTATTTAAAAGTCAAACATAGCAGATAACTTCCCAGAACCCAGCCAGCGCACTTGAATAGAAGATGGATGACTATCACCCTACTGTACGGCAGTTAATGCAGGAGGGACTCTTTGCTTTAAGCAAAAGAGCATTTTTTTAAGCAGACCATAAACCAAAGACACCTTTTCCTTTCCTAGAGCAGCTATACTTCTCAGCACAAGAAGGATGCATAAGAGAGCCATCGACAGAACGCTTTTTAATCTTTTCTGCATTATCTCTGAAGATAACAGCAGTACAGAGGCAGGATGATACTGCATATTCCAAGTAGCCTGTCCCGCTCCTGGAATTCCTCCAGCTCCACATTCTAGGGCATCAGGCAGAGTGTAAATTCTGGCCAGTTTGCAAAGATTTCTCCCAACCCAGACAGTGAACCTAGTCTTTTGAAGTAAGCCTGTAAGATGCCTCATCAGCATGTGCATATTTGGATATTATTTTCTCTGCATGTGCTGATTTTCTAACAGGTGTTTCTTGTTTCAAGAGATCCTAAATGGGCCTTCTTTCCTGTGGAGGTGCATTCACACAGCTACAGCTCAAACACACACCAACTTTGTTTACATCTCACAGGCAGTTTGGCAAAAGAGCTAGGAACGGATGTTTATCTCCCTGCAACATCCCCCAGTGGCTTAACGTTATGCATTATTCCTGCTGTGAGAGTGACAAGTACTTCAGCAGTAGCACCCTGAGATACCTGCTTTTAATTCCAGCAGGTTTTCACAGTTATCGTGAAGGGGTACTGAAATGCACAATTCCTAGAGTACAGAGAATTGATTGCATTAAAAAGTTTCTGAAAAGAGAAAATTGAGACACACAGAAGCTAATTCCTCTCCCAGGAAAAATCCCATCTGCTTGGAGGCCACCACTGCTACAGATCTCGCTGCCCTAGTGTACCTTTTAAGCCACAACAGTCATTCAGCTGCTCATCTTCAGCACAGCATTCTGCTCTTTGGGTTTAAACCAGCTTTCTTGACACTTACATATCCTTCCAGCATGGTCCACCCTGCCGCACCATTACTGCTGACACTCTAAGGAAGAGAGCCAGTCATCTCAGCAATTTCCATTTTGGCTAAGCTGGCACTTGGCAAAGGTGACCTGCCCAGCCACAGAGCAGCAGTGTCTGCATAATACTTGTCCAAAGGGTGGCACATCATGCTACTTCCATGCAATTCCTTTTGTCCCCCAGAGCAATGAACTCATTCAAGAACAGGAAAGGCAAGCAAACGAGGCTACAGCCATTGCAGGTGTCAGCCACCCTTTTCCTCTTTTTCATACCACACCCACAGCGCCTCCATGGATGACCTGGCTGTAGCAGCTTCCCAGAGGGAGCCTAAGAGCCTCCTGAATTCATAACTGAAGTACTCTCCTCCTGAGACAAGCAGCTGCTCTTCATGCTATGTCAAGAGAATGACAGTATAGATGTAATAGCCAGCTCCATCAAACCATTCTATCAGCTTCAAACAGTGCAAGTAGTACAATCCACCAAAGCTGCCATTCAGATACAAATGCACTAGCTACCTTGTAGTGAGACCAGGAGCAAAAATTTAACTATCTAGCCCCAAAGGCAGGACAGCCGAATCTTTAGATTTTAATTCGATAGCCTCAGCTATTGGCAAGAACCCATTTCAATTTGAACTATCAGTGAGCTCTCTGGATAATCCTGCTGTTCATGTTCATGTTCCCTCTAAAGAAGGAGACAGTTAAAGGAAAGATATGTCCAAAAGCTTCATGTCAACTCTGTGGCTTATAGCATGATCCCTGTGGGCAGGAAACCTCAAAATTGGAGCTAGACAAGTAAACTTGGTGGTCTTAAAAGAGATTAAACCAATAAACTTATTTTTTTAGGTTAACATCTATGGAAGGAGGAGCCACACAGAATTTAGCCAAAATCAATTCCTTCCTAAAGTTCTTAACGAGCTTGCAGTCCTATGACATTTGTCAGTCATAGCATACTCTGAACTGCCTCTTCCCACCCTAGGAAAGTGGGCAGGGTAGTATGGGGGGTTTTAGTTTGTTTTTCAGTTTCCTCAGGGGCAGGGATGGTGGTGGGGTTCATATTGCACCCAAATAGCTAGGCAAGCACTTGAGCACCATAAATCCCCCAGAGACACTATACTGCTGGACACATGACTCATGATGCACCTCTATCCCCACTCAGGGCTGCAGTTAAATGAGACATCCATGAATCAAGATTGTACCCAAATTATGAAGTCCTTTAGTGTTGTGTTCCTCTGCTCTGTTTCACAGTGTTCCAGAGAATGCTAGATGCTAAAGTCTGACTAAGCTGAATAAATAAAGAATCCACACAGTGGCACTGCTGTTATGATGTTATCCCCTGTTTGCAATTTATCCACCCACAGATCTGCAGTAAAATAACAATTGACTGTATCCTGGGGGCTGCCAGCACAGAGGCCAAAGGTTTTGGTGCCCAAGAACGTAAAATCCTGCTTGCAGGACAAGTATATTGCCCAGATATTAAGCAGCCTCCCAAAGGTTATACTAACCATATTTATCTTCAGATTTAACAGCCAATGGGAAGTTCACATTTCAAGAGTGAATCAAGTTTCAGAAGTCAAGCAGAGTCTTTCAGTTTTGCATGTTTGAAACGAAGCTGTCTATAACCATGAAAAAACAATTTGGACTTTTCTTGTCTCTTTTTTTGTTTTTTAAACTAGACCTATCCCAGGTCATTTTTAAAACAATGAAAGATTAGAGCCCATGCCTGGACCTGTTAGTATCTTGACTCTGATCACCTTAAGTAGGACAACAACGAACTCTGCAATTACAGCTCTTTTCTAAGGGCAAGGGAGCTGACACAGTTTTGCTTGCGAGAGTATTCTTTGGTCACACTATTATAGCAAAGCCAAAGAAGCTGAAGACTGTAGCTGCTTACCCGACATCTACCAAACTTGCCCTTTGCAATATACTCCCAAGCAGAAAGGATGTTTGTGTTGCATCTAGATTGAATGCAGTTTGTTCAGTTTGATTGCATATTGCATGCAGTGTTCCCTCTTGAGCAGAACACAGGTGTGGTGACCAAACAACCGCATATTCATATGAGATATTGATCCATTTTGTACAGATAAGTTATGGTTATTGGATGGACTCTGTCACTGTAACACTTCAGGTGTTAGAGGGAAGGTGGAAAATATATTCACCATGAAAACTGAAGAAAAATCCAGAAAGCTGATACTTACATGGAGTTAAACATTCCCATCAAGGCAGTAAAGCAGAAGCCAATGGCAAACATGGATTTCATCCGAACCTGCAAGCAGAACAGGCAGAGATAATCAGAACAGGCCTGCGCTGAGGGATTAAGGGCTTACACCCTTAAGAACAGGCTTTGTACAGCATCACTCGAACCTAGAAGGAAAAAAGATGACCCAGAAGGCCAGAGGGATTGTAAAAGTGACTGGAGAGCTCCCAGAGAAAAGTTTGGTCAACAGCTGGGTACAAAGGCAGCCAGAGAGTGAACCAGTCATGTGAAGAGCTGCTTCAGGGTCAGGGGGAAAAGTAGTGCTCAAGAACCGTCCTGTTATCTTGCACAGGTTTGGTTTTCATTTTTCCCCTTAAGCCTATACAACCAATCAGCAGAGGATCATTATGAAAATAGAACATACAAGAGGACATCAGATAAGTTAATTCTACTTTGAAAACATCATGGAGATTTACAAAGATGAAAATAGCTAAGGCTGGGCATGAGATAAGGCAGTAATTGCTGGAGAATTCCGTGGCTCATACTAAAATCTGTAGCTAGAGATAATCCAGAAGGACCTTTCAGGAGGAAAAGCTGCTATGTCTGCCAGTTGAACAAAGTCCTTCTGTTGGAAGGCTGACTGAAGCCCTGTTCAGCAGTTGAGAGCTGGCTTTAATTTTCTTACCATTGACAAGTCTCTGTTGTTGTTCTTTAGTTTCTCTTCTTGTCTCTCTGGAAAGACAAAAACAACAACAGTTAAAATCAGTTATACCAACCTAGAAACCAGAGTGTTTTCATTTCCAGGAAGACTTAACCTTCTTGGCTCTCCAAACAAAAAACACTTCCAAAATAAACTCCAGCTTTCTATATCAGACAGTAGAAAGTGAAAAACTGTACATAGTCAACTTCACCACCACAGCAACGTGCAGCAAAGCAGGCACAAAAGAGGAGGTGGCTAGGATCACACATTCAGCACTTTTGAAGAAATGCACACAATGCCAAATTTGCTAACTCAACCAACTAACACAGTAGCATGAACAATGTTGCCAGAAAACAGACAGTGCCTCTATATCACACTTCCAAAAGAGAGCAGTCTCAATTTGCTGCACACCAGGCTCACCATTATAAATACATTATATAAGAAAGGATTTTGTTTTGGAGGTGTCAGGAGGGACTCCTAAGCCGTACACAGAGTTGGGAGGTGCACCTCAGCAAGGCTAATATCCTGCTGGTCCTAGTAATGAATTTTGGACCCTTGTCACACCTAAAAGATTCTTCAAAGTAGAAAAATATGTTCTATGTGAATTTCAGTAATGCATGTGTTATTAGGCTTTGCAGAGAATACTTTAAAATACTGCTTCAGAACTTTAGTTTGTCCTTAAGTCACCACAAACTTCAAACATGCCCAGTTTTCTGAGAGGGTATTTTCCATGCCCCTTGCTGGAGGACTGCTCTGGCCTTGAGCATTACCCACCACCTGTCACCTTTCTTGCCCCACATCCCCATCATCCCTTGTCCACTACACTCCTCTGAGGCTGAGGATCCAGAGGGGCAACCATGGCCTGGAAGCAACACCTAGCTGAAGTAAAGATGTGGACGATGAAGAAATGTACAAAGAACAGCATGAGCAAAGAAAGAAGGGATGCAGGACTGTCAAGGGCTATCCGGCATGTGAGTTGCTCAGTGGATCCCTGCCAAAGTTTCACTACAAGAGGCCTAGGGCACAGAAGCTCAACAGTTATCTTTCAAGCCCCCACTAAATACAGGGGCTCACAGTAAGTGTATGAAAAGCAACAGCAACACCCCTACCCAATTTCTTAGAATCTTCATTGCTATTTTCAGTTGCTCCTAACTACAAACCATCCACTCTGGCAGGAACTTTCCAGACACCTGCTTCCTGACCCAGGTGGAGAGTTTTGTTCTGGGACATTTCAGCAACCACAGGCCAGCTCTTTAGGAATCACATTTGGCACAAATACTTGTTTTTTCCCCTCTGCTACATAACTCACCATCTATCTAGATGAGCAAAAGGTTACACAGGGATAAAGAATACAGCCCTGATGCCCCAATATACCTGACATTTTTCCCACCCATTTCTATAAATTCAACACAAACAGGCTCCAGGTGTCCTACCACCTTACATAAATGGTCTATTCCTGCCCAAGTCATACGTAAGCAGCCTTTAGATACTTTGCTATACAGCTGGCTAGAGGCACAGAGAAAGAGGACCAGGTCAATAAACAGCACCCTGGAGTCCAAAATCATCTTATTCTGCTCATTGGAACACAAACCATGAGGACATAGGGATACAGCAATAATCATATTTGCCAGCATTGGGGTTTGTTGGTTGGTTGGTTTGGTTTTGCTGTCTACCCAGCACTCATGGACTCCTGGGAACATCACTGCCTTTTCTTCTAGGGGAACATGAACACAGAAAGCAGTAGCAAAGTTTAAGCTAACAAATGCACTCATTAAACCGAAACGACAGAAAGCTGCACCATGATGTTAAAGGTGTCCTTTTCCAGCAGTGTGAAAGGTGATTTAGACACAACATGACTGAAGTCCATTCACTTCACACTTAAAGTTTGATAAGTAGGAAACACCAAATTAAGCCTTCCCATGCAACTTTCACCCTACCTCCTTGTGCAGACACATGATTCATCCCTTACATAACCAAGTAATATCACACACACCCCTCCTGCCTTATTCTGTGCACAAAACAGATGGCAACTGAGGCAGGTCTGTAACACAGCTGTGACTTCTCTGTAAAGTCTCAGCTCATTATTTTATTTTTTTTTAACTAGAAATCTAGGATTTAAAAGACCTCCAGCACAAGTAAATTTGCTGTTACAACAATCCTACATCTTGCACAATGATTTGACATCCAGTAGGTTACAGGGATCACAGATTTCAAAAGCAGTTAACAGCTGTGAGTCATTTGCTGGACATCCAGCTTGACATTTAGGGTCTGATTTTTCAGAAACATTAATAATTCAGCTTTGCCTGAAAACAAATGAGACACTGAAGTTATGCAGCACTTGCAAAAAAAAAATCAGAAAATCAGTCTCAGTCTCTTAGGCTTGGCCAGCAAGCATCAGAACAAACAAAATCAGTGGTCATTTCCCAAGTTCTGTTCTTGGTCCCTTTGTGCTTTGTTTTTCATTTGCAAAACAAGATTATTTCAGCATATAAAAAAAATTGGTGAAGCATCTGAATTCCACAGATTCTACTATTAGTTTAGTCCAAGCACAAGTAAAATATTCTCTGCTGGGAACATAGCTTGAACGGTGCCCTGCAAAAAAGTCATTGCCACACATTCAAGAGTGACCATATGTAACAACAGCATGTGACATTAAAAAGTTGCCTTATCCACCAAGTAGTATTCATCCCATGCACAGATTATTCAAGATTAAGACCTGAAAATGCACAAGAATAAGAATTTTGGCTCTTGTCCCTTCAAGAGTCTAGCAATAACAGGTTTTATACCTAGGGAGAACTGTTTGAAGATATGTTTATAATTATTCCCAAGCTTTGTACAGATCAAATGACTAATCCAGCTACCTGGTGTTAGAGGAATGAGGAAACCAACTCCCAGGAGCTCTCAGAAGTGTTCCTGCCACAATTTCTGTAACAGTTTAACTGAGCTTTGCTGCACGTATTACTTTAGTGTCCTGCAGATAGCAGAACTTTCTAAAGCTCATGTCCATTAAACACCTACCACATTTTTATTGCATAGTTCAGTACTTAGAGTTACCTTTACGCAGAAACACTTAATCTTATTGACAATGAAAAAGAATGGAAAAATAAAACACTGCTTAAAATTGAGCAAAACTAATTTAATGAAATTTGAAATAAATCTAAGTGCAGTTAGAGGTAACATGCAAACACTTTCTGCTCTGAAGCATTCAAATAAAAAAAATCCAAAAGTCACAGTCATATAGTCACACAGCTATTGCAAGCTGACAGTGCACTGCAGCAAAGAGCTTTGACAACAGAAGTTAATAACAGTCATGGATATAAAGGCTCAAATCAGAGAGAAAGGCAACCAGTTCAGCAAGAAGTTTTGCTCTTCTCAGTGATGCTACCCCTCTCTGCATTTGACTAAAACCATCAGAAGGCTAGAGATGTCCTGTCTTGAAAGAGTAAGGCAAAAGTGTTCATCTAGCCAAGAATCAGATCTTGTACCACTTTAAATAAATAGTTTTGAAAGGAAGGAAAGGCTAATCGAAGGCTAATCGCTTCTATAAGTTCCTCAACCTTCCCTCATTCTTGGGTCACCACACTCTTCTCCCAGTCTTACCTATTTTCTTTTTCTGCTGTCGGCCTGCTGATTCTGTTATCGTTTCCTTCTTCTTTTCCACTGCCAAGCGAAAAGATAGACAATACATCACTTCTGCATAGGGATACCACTACCCCTCTCCCACACAAAGAAAACATGTTATTCCTTTAGAGGACAAGGGCACAAAAGGAAGCTAGGTATGACTAAGAACATATTCAGAATCAACAAGTTATGAACCACCAAGGCTGATTCCACCAAACAATTATTTAAAAAAAAATTCAAAACCCTGGATGAGAGATCAGAATATTTAAATAGTTAATCTTAAACTCTGTCAAGAGCCCATTACATTGTTAACTGCACAGTCTGGGGACAATTTTGGCTCAAATGACCCTTGCTGATTTGCCATTAGTACTAGACAGTACTTTTGATTCAGCAAGTGTAATGAAAAGAGCTTTGTGGTGAGCTCTGCTCCCGATTATCTGCAGTGGGAAGCAGAATACAGGAAAGCCTGTGTTCTCGTACATCCCTTCTTCACAGGCAGGCATTCTCAGGGGAAATGCTGTCCAAGCAGTCAGCTGCAGCCTCTCCATTCTTCAATTAATTAGTACTGAAGCATTTTCAATATTTTAAAGTAGGAGCCTAAGCTCAAAGTTCCTAAGACCCCAAATCAGCACTCACCAAGCATCTGCAACCAACTACCACTGCAGCAAAAAAGGCCAACATAAAGCCAGCATAGTGAACTTATAACACAGTAAATGGGCTGCTCATCTGGAAATGCTCTTCTGCTGACAGCAAGAGCAGCTTTTCCAAAAGGTAAGAGACATTTTAATTCAAGACCTGTAACAAGAATACTACAAGAAATGAGGATGATACAGCATGGTTATGGTCTAACAACAGATAGCAACCTTTTATTTACTCTAAACTCTATGTAACTGTACCATATCTACTCTACCAAGGAATAGACTTGGCTCGTCATTAGCTCACAGAACCAGCTTAAAGACCTGAGTATTTAGAACTCTTCTCCCATGCGAAGTATTAGGTGAGCACAGATACAGCCTTTAAAGTCACACAAGGATTTGTAGTGCTAGCCTCTGAAATGCCTGTGATACATGAGTCAGTCACAACTGCTAAGAAAACCACACTAGCCCAGACAAGATACTTAAACATCATCTCTTCCATGGTAATGTAAGAAGACAACTGGTTTTTTCCCCCCAAGAACAAGCATACCTCTGATGGACAGGCTAGCACAAGGGGCAAAAAACAGGGAAGTCCGCTTAGAGGGAACGCTGGAGAGAGGTGCCAGATGACACAACACACCCAGCACTCACAGAATGCTCTCTCCATAACCCTCCTTATGCTAAATCCAGCCAGGGGATCCTGATCAGTCCATCCCAACCCTAGTCCACCTAACTCCATCGCCCCCAAGTCTATACCCAAATGCAGAACACTTGGACTCTTTTCAGGCCTGCCTATTGCTCCCAGCCCTAACAAGAGGGGTCCTCCAGACCCCAGTTTCACTCTAGACAGCACTATTAAGCCTTATGCCAACTCTGAGGTACTCTACAGCCCTACTCCCCTTACGGTTCAAGCAGAATAAATAACTGTCAGGCAGTCTAGCAAGCCTGTTCAGGGAACATACATAACAACACAGCAGCTATTCTGGAGATAGCCTTCAGCCTTGTAAATTTACCACTACATTTCCCCCAGAACACTTCCTATAATCTCTGCAGCAGTCTCAGACAATGAGACTGCTTTCTCTAGAAAGGACAGGAAGAGATGAAACTAAGGACTGTGAGTTACAATGTCTGCTCAATCACACTATTTGGCCCATTTGTTTTTGCAAATCCTAAGGACCGCAAGGACTCTCATGGGACAGCTTAAAGATCTCCAATGTGTTTTTTCCTGTTTCAGATGTGTTAGATAACAGTTGAAAGGTGTGGCTCAAGTGGTCTACTTTGCAAGTTGTCTGTAAGCCATCAGGTCAGCCAACTGTCCTTAGCACAGGAGGGGGGGGGAAAAGAAACAAAAACAACAAAGATGAATTTTTAGTGATTCCTTATTCAATTTTACTTTTTTTTTGTTGGGGGTGGGGAAATCAAACAAGGAGGTTGGAAGCTAATTGAGATGCATGAACCTCACATCTCCCTCTTCACAGATTACAGCCTAGATACCAGGAGAGCTATAAAAACAAACAGCATTAAACTCTTACAGCAATCATTAAGCCCCAGAAACTAAGCCCTGCTAACTGCTTTCAGAGTTCCACAGCACAAACACACTAGGACATTAACTCTAAGCTTTCAGCTGGGTATCAACTGCTTCTCAACTTGCTCTTCTGGGACTAATTCTATCCTACACATTTTTGTCAGCCAAGTGGGATTAAAGCGAGGTAGGCAGAGATGCAATCCCCATCTGATACTGACGTGATGACAAGAGCCCCTAATTTAGGACCTGTGACACAAGCATGACTACACTTCAACTCTTCAGTTTATTTTGCTCAGGGGAAGGCTGGAAAAAGCTAGGCTGGAAAGAACATGCTTTGATAATATTGTTTTCTTACTAAGAGTGCTGACATCATGGTGAAATATTTTTAAGGTAAAACCAGCCCAGGTTTGGCCCCAGTTGTTGTGTGCTGTCCCTTATTGCTGCAACTTGTGTAGGGTGTGCACAGCTGAGTTTGAAAGGTCAGCTGAATTTCTCCTCTGCTCCTTGGCTTCTGATAGAGGCAGGTCCATTGAAACACTCCATGGTCAGACCCTCCTGTTTACCATTCCTCTTAATATCTGATGCATATCTTCTGACTGCTTACCCTCAGCTCCCTTTTCCTCTCTTGTCATTTATTCAGCCCTTCCTGGGCCTCTCAGATCTCTTCTCTATGGAAGTAAGCTGGGACTTTTTTCCTAATCAATCCTATTGGCTTCCAGTTTACACGAGTATAATTTATTGTTCTATCAGCTGATAGCTCAGACCTTTCTATCATGGCTTTGTCTTTACTCATCCCCCACCATTAATCATCACTTTTAATCTTTACATGTGTTTTTCCTCTCACAGTATTCATTATTCAACCCTACTTCTTTCTTGCTACAGATGAAGTTCTCCACTGCCCTTCAAAAGCAGAAACTGCATCTTGGAACTTACTTCAGGCATCTAAAGGAATGTACATATACAGACACTGGCAACTTATATTCAGAAAAAAAGATGCCAGTATTGATCTCTTACTCCCTCCTGTCCTCCATTAAGAGGAGGGAAAATTCAGACAACACAACAGGTCTTTATGCCTACCTTCCCTCCAGCAAAAGACAAAAATTAAGGACAGAAATAAGTCCTCTCAGTACAGATTTGTGTAACTTGTAAAATTAGGCTCCCATGAAACCCAAGCTGAAGAAAGTTCCCTCCCTCAGCAAAAGAGGCAGCAGGAGTTTCTCAGAGCATATCTGCTAAAGCACAATATAACAAGAGCAGCAAGACATGTTCGCTAATGTCTGAAGAGTACTTACATTTCTTGCTCTGTTTTTCCACTTCAGCCTTTAATCTCTTGTATTTGTCTGTTCGGTATACCAGCACCCAAGTTATACCTGAAACAAATATTCGGCAAGTAACTAGAGAAGTAAAGACCTCTTGCAATAACAGGTATACAAGTTCGCAAATACATATGCAAAAAATACACATCATGTCTACAAACCACATTATAATACGGCAAAAGTATGACAAATCACTGGAAAGTTATATCACCACTCTCCTTCAAAACCCCTTCTCAAGTTCCATGTAGCAATGGTGCCCATAAAATAAACATCTTTAAAAGTTACCGGCTATCTTACTGAGCACTGCTGTTTTGTGGAACTCATTCGGTTCCTTCATGTTCATATTTACCAGCTATTGCTCACCCTAAAACCAAGAGTTCATTTAGGCAACAAACATCTCTGTGTTCTGTATTTTCATAGCACCTGATTAAGGCCCGAGGAATAATTCCCACTCCTACCAGGACCTGCCCATTAGTAGCAGCACATTTTGAAAAGGCAAATAGAGATATTAGGCTAGAAGAGGCCTCAAGGGATTCTCTGGTCTAACTCCTTGCACTCAAACATGATCAAAACAAGTTGTGCCATAAGTGCAGAACCAGTGGCTTGTGAACAGTTTAACCTGAGCTCTTACACAGAGCTTTTGGCCTTTTTGGTTTTTTTTTGCTTTGGTTTGACAACAGGACTGCGCTACTGAGACCCAAGGATCACCAGCTACAGAGAAGGGAACCCTGTAGATGCTTCTGAGGCCAACACAGCTTTGTACTGTGAAAGGAAACAGGTGCACACATACACCATCTAACCCCAAATGTGATGCAGCAGGGCTCCTAAAAAGCAAGTATTGTATTCCATGTGGGGCTCTCCCTGCACTTGAATGCCCAAGGACGGTGTCTTGCAGCTCTGGTACGAAGGAGATTTTGCGCTATAGCTTAGTGCCAGGAAGAGGGGGCAGCCTCTGACTTTGACTACCCCAAAAGCTATCTATCCAACCTGTCTTCAAAAAGCTGCACCTATTTCAACACCCTACCGTTTCAAAAGCCTTTTCAAACAACCAATCTAAGCCACTGTCGTTGCAAGTCCAGGTGATTTCTTCACATCCTTCCCACCAGAGTTACAGAAAACCACCAGTGTCCTCTTTCAGGCACACCAAAAACCGTCAACCCACTCTCCCAAGGCTCCTCCTCCTAGGCCAAACAAGCCCAGCTCCCACCACTTTGCATCAGAGACCGGTTTTGTTTAAGAGTTATTCGCTGCTGTCCCCCGGGGTACCCCACCCTGCCCACACCGGCCCTGAGCCTCCCTTTACACCCCCGCTGTCCCGCCTCCCGCCGACACACGCCCTCCCCCCCGGTGAGCCCAGCCCCGGCCTTCAACCCGCTCCCCTCCAGCGCTCAGGGTCAGCAGCCCCCCCGCCCCAGCCCCGCCCCGAGCCGCTCCAGGCCCTCCGCCCCGAGCCCCCACTGAGCCAGCACCGGCCCCGAGGCCGCTCCGCACCGAGCCCCACCACCCCGCGGCAGCCCAGCACTCACCCTCGGCCAGCAGCGCGGTGCACACGGAGATGAAAACGATGAGGAGAGTGTCAGCGAACATGGTGCTCATGGTGGTACCGCCCCCCTCCCCCCCGCCTGGTAACACCGCCGCTCCCCCGGAAGAGGACCCCACCACCCGGAAGCTACCGATGGCCACGTTGCCTAGCAACAGCCGGAAGAGAACTCCCGCGCTTCCGGGAGACGATGCGGGGCTGGGAGAGAAGCCGCGGGAAGAGGGAGGGGTGGGGAAAGCGGCGGCAGACGCTGCGCTGATTGGGCGAGGCGGCTGCCAATGCTGGCGGCGGGGCACCGCCCCCCCCGCGTGGACCCGGGGAGGGCGGCGTGCCGCCTGTGGCGGCGGTGGGGTCCCCGGGGTACGGTTCTCCTTGGGGAGCAGCGCCGGGGACAGGCACCATCCCTGTGGTCGCGGGGTGGGGGGGGGCCGTCCTCCTGCCCCAGCGGCCCCCGAGTCCCACACACCTGGTTCTGGTGGCGGCCGGGCCCCGCGCAGGGCCCTGCGGGCACCAAGGCCCGGCAGGATGCCGGGAGGGCGCTGCTGGCAGCGGGACCTCACCGGGCTCCCTCCCGGCCACCCCAGGCCGCTCCCAGGGGAAGACGCGCAGGGCGTTTTGCCTTCACTCAGCGCTCCTGCAGTTGCCAAGGGGTGGCATGGAGCAGCCTTCCTGGTTTCTACAGTTGTGCCCTGGGTGAATTTGCCAGTGGGATCAATATCCTGCTAGCACATGGCAGCGGGAGGCGTTTTCTGGGGCCAGATACTTAGAACTACCATTGCCTGCCCTTTACTGCGATTTGTTGCTGGCCCATTCTCTCCTGATGCAGCCGTCCGCAGAGCACTGCATTCGCTAATTCAAAGGGCTGAAAGCAGGGCAGTAAATCTTATATTGCTGTGCGCGTGTAAAATATTCACAGATGGGATGAGGCTAAGAAGAATGCTAACAAGGACGGTGAAATAATGGCAAGGATTTAGCAGACAGACTAAAGGACGTTTATCGAGGTGCCAGTGGTTACACCTGGAGCAACAGAACTAGACCAAATCCACAAGCTGTAATGGTGTAAGGAGACCTAGAAAGCAGAATTACAGAAAAGGAAACAGGGCAGGTGGGGAAGGGCAGGTTTCTGCCTGTCCTTGCGTAACAGAGGAGCTTGCCATCAGTGGAGAGCAATGCACTGTGGGATTACATGCGCAGAGCTGAGTGAAAAGGAAGGTAAAAAGCCCTGCCATAGCCCATAAATTAAGCACTCCATTCAGAAAGAGTGATCAAACTAGTTCAGAGAAGGCAGCACAAGTAATAAGGGAGGATGTGAGATTGGACAGCAAACAAATCTGGAGCCTGGTGGCATTTGCATACAAGGAAATACGAAAGCCTCATGTGTGCAGGTGGCTACGCAATGAGTCAGCATCACTGAAAGTTGCAGCTAAGTGCCCTCTGTGCCCCAAGGAAAGTCCGGTGCTGCTTGTTGGCACAGGGAGCTTTCTGCAACATTTCGGGGGTGGGGGAGAACTGAGGGCAGAACCTGGCTGTGAGCAACAGGAGTCCAGTGGGAGTAAGAGCCATCAGGGAGAGGGGGTTGAAATTAAGGGTGGATATTTCAGTTTAGGATGGGCAGCGAGAAGGTATTAATAGCTGATGATGTGGCAGGACCCATGTTAATATTTTGTGCCCTGCAGTGTGCCACCTCATGCACTTGGCTGTGCTGATGCCGCCCTCCGCCTTCTCTCCCTCTCTGTAGAGCTCCCTGGCTTTCCTGGCTGTGAGATACACCAGTATCAATCAGGGCAATATTTGGAAGTAGGTTCTCTTATACCACTGTGGGAAATGATTCGCATGCTAACAGTTATTGATACTGAACATGGTCTTTCACAGAACACTTGTCCGGCAGAAGCCAGGCCAGGAGGAAACGGTCAATGACATGAACCTCTTTCCTCTCTAGTGTCCCTGCTTTGAACTGGAGGTAGAGGTGATGCCGGGCTCTTTGTAATTTCATCCTGTCATTTTGAATCACACCAGGATCCTTATCAGCATGTTTTTTTCAGGCAACAGAAAGAATATTACTCTCAGTGGCATTTCCTTTTTAAAACAGCGTTCTGTGCTTTGGTCAACGTATAAAGGACAGATGAAGAGTTGGGTGCAGTTTGATCCAGTCTAACAAGCCTGGAATGTGAGAAAAAGGAAAGCATTTGCATAATACATAGCTCTGGACGCATGAGTTAGGGGCCAGTGCAGTCTAAAAGTATTCTAGATACAGCAGACGTAATATTTATGGAGGTAACATCAAAACCAGATTGGAGAGAAACATGTCCAAACAGATTTCATGTACGGAAGTCTCCAGTCTTGAACTGAACAAAAGATTAAGTTGCTTTGCACAGTATGTTAGTGATCGGCAGCTAGGAAGATGAGTGTGTAAAATTCTCAGGAAAGTCTTGAGGAAAGATGCCATCTAAAACTCACTGGAACTTGGATTTGATTCACTTCCAGTTTACAGCCCTGGCCTGGTTTTGAAAGAGCCATTAGTATGATCTTTGCAAATTCTCCTTGCGTTCTGTGTAAATAAGCCTCGAATATCCTTAGCTCATACCCCTCAAGGGCCCATCAAGAGGTGTTTACTTGTCCTTCCCTCTACAAGTGTGTCTGCTCCTGCCATGTGTCAAGCGTCTGGTTTATAAGGGGAACTGGAGATGAAATGCCACGTCGGGCATCCTGCAGAGATGCTCAGCTCTGAGGTCCACAGACAGCACGGTCTGAAACAGCTTCAGCACAGCAGGTTTTGGTCTGCCTCCAGGCAGGGCAGCAGAGAGGCTGGCAGCAGCGAGCATAGGCACGAGGAGAACCAAATAACCTGGACATCACGATGCGCTGAGGGGGTTTTGCCATTCAGATACAAGTGTGTCAGTGTGGGGTAAGAAAGAAGAGCTGTGGATAGCTCCTGGGGCCTGGCGGTGTGTGCAGGAGTCGTGCCCACGGCCAGTCCTTGGAAACTGGCATGGGGCCGTGGGAATCTGCTGGAATTCATCCCCGCAGGAAGTTCTCGTCCACATATAGCACATCCTCCCCTGGCACCGGCTGTGTGTGGTGCCACACTCCCATGCCACAAGCCACAGTCTGTGGGGGCACAGTTGGAAGGGAATCGGGAGCGGTGGGCAGAGAGGGGCCGCACCTTGCCAGGAGATCCTCTCTCACATCCTACGTGATGAGGGCTGGGACATGGGACCCCATCTGGCAAACATTTCCACACCTGTTTCACTGTATTGAAGTGGGAAGTTAAAAACCTCACTGAAACTTATGATCCTGTGAACAGGGCTGGGAGGAACCTCAGGGCATTGCTTAGGCCGTCTCCCGCCCCAATGCAAGATCGGCTCTATGAAAAACTTTCTGTACAGGAGCTTGCCTAGCAGTTTTTTTAAATCCTCAGTGGCGGAGAGTCCTTACTTTCCCTAAACAACTTAGTCCAGGACTTAACCATTCTCACACTTAGGAAACATCCCTGAATATCTATCTTGAATTGCCCTTGTTGCAGTTTAAGCTGGCAACATTTTGTTCTAATCCCCATGGGCAAGAGAAATGTATTCCCTTCCTGTTTGTGGCAGCCTTTTATGTATTTGGAAACGGTTATCATGTGTCCCCGTAGCCATCCCTTCCCCAGGTTAAACACGCATGGTTCCTGCTGGCCTTCTGCAAAGCCAGACTCTAGGCTGCTCCCTAGACCCTACTGGAGCCTCTCCATCAGGCCCCGCCTTTCTCAAAATACGGTACCCCGTGGCGGTGGTACCCAGCAGAGTACCAGTGGTACCAGTGGTACCCAGCTGCCACGTCCTGCCTACGTCCTGCTACGTTTACATGTCCCAGTGGGATGTTTGCCTTTTTCACAGCAGCAGGGCATTGACTCTTTGATCCACTGCACTCCCAGATCTTCATCTGTGGAAGGGTTGGCTAGGCAGCAGATTCCCATCTTGCATTTTCATGGATGATTACTCCTACCTAAGTATAGTGCTTGGCACTTGCCCGCATGGACTTGCACCCTACATTTTTGCCAAGCCTTTTTTCCATTTTGTCGAGAGCATTTTGACTTTGCTGGCTTCCAGAGCGCTCACGGCTCCTCCAAGGCAGGTCCCACTTACCACAGACATAAGTGTAATTTTTATTCCTGGTTTTGGGTTGTTAATAAGCGTTCCTAAGTGCTTTCAGGACCAGGGCCCCGGTGGGGTGAGAGAAGCCAGGGTGCGGGACATATAAGGGGGGTCCTTGGTCCATACTCCTTGGGGCCCACCTCGGTGTGGTCCTAGTGCTCGCTGGACGCTGACGGGCAAGCGGGCAGCAGGACTTATCGGGCAGAGGGTCGAGCCAAGCCGGCGGGGAGAGGGGGCGAGGGCCGGTGCATGTGGCGGCCGCATCGCCTTTGTCCCCAGGCGGGCGAGGTGCGGGCCCGTGTGGGCATTGTACAGCCCACCGGCGGGCTGGGCCGGAACATGTGCATCTGCAGCAGGCACCTGGCAGGGAGCCGCAGCGCCGGGGATGTGAACCAGGCGGGGAGGAAGGCCCTTGACTCATCAGTTAAATCCAGCCCCGCACGGAGAGGGGAGGCGGAGGAGGCGAGGCGGCGGCGCTGCTGCTGCTACTACTAGCAGGGGGAGGATGGCGGGGGACAGCGAGCAGAGGCTGGAGGAGCACGGGCAGCCCAGCGGCGGGGAACCGTTCCTCATCGGGGTCAGCGGCGGCACAGCCAGCGGCAAGGTGCGGGGCTTCGCGGCGGGGTCCGGGGGAGCCCCGGGGGTGGGGGTGGCGGGGGGGGGGACCCGGGTGCGGCGGCCACATGGCAGCGCGGCGGGTCCGAGCGGCCGCCTCGCCACGTGCGCCGCACCGGGACCGGGACCGGACCGGCGGCGGGGGTGCCGGCGGTAGCGGGGCCGGGCGGGCTCGGTGCCCCGGCGGCGCACGCTGCGGCCCGGGGAAGGACGATCCGGTGGAGAGAACGGAGCCGCCGAGGCCTTCCCGCGGGCGGCGGCTGCGGGAGTTCCGCGGCCGCGAGTCCCGGGAACGCGTGGAGGCTGGGGGTGCGTGGGGCGTGTGCAGCCTTTACCCACCCGTCCGCCACCCGTGGCCGGGACCCGGCTCCCCTCCGCCGCCGGGGTGGGGTGGGGGGGGCTGCCGGAGGGCAGCGGGCAGGGCTGGGGGCTGTGCGGGGCGTGGGTGGCGGCATCCCCCCAGCAAAATCCTCCCGCCCGTGCCTTTAACGACCCCTTCCTCCCCGTCATCCTTTCACTTGCAGCGTCCCAAAGGGCTGCTCGCTCCCGAGGGCGCCTTGGGTGCGATGCAATTTTTTTTTTGTTTTTGTTTTATTAATGATGCCCGTCGTGCATGGGGGTGCCCTTTTCTAGCCAACTTTGGGGTAGCAGGGATGGAAATTGTGCAGTAAATGCTGACTCACAGCGGCAGAACGATCTCCTTGCTGCGCCCGGGAGGGGATGGTCCTTGGCAGCGGCAGGTAGCAGCGGGGCGGGGGGCTGCGGGGCCGGCCGCGCTGGGCTTGCTCCGGAGGGCTGCTACACCCAAACTGCAGCACAGCGCAACTCCGGCAACGCCACGGCTTTTTCTTTCTTTCTTTCTCTCTCTCCCTTTCTTTCTTTTTTTTTCCTTTTTTTTTTTTTGTTGTTATTTCATACAGTCCTTCTTTATTTGTTTAACCTGAGGCAGGTTGCTTTTTCTCCTAACACGAAAATTACTTTTTTTTTTTCTTAAGAGCGGTGAAACCAGATCCACAGCTAAGCAGCCCTCCTATGCAGGGCAGCACAGACATTCTACCTACGTTTTTAAGAGGCATTTCAGAGAACATGACTAGATTTGGAAGTAGCAATACCTTTAAAATATTTTTTGCTAAAGAAACTGAACATGGGCCATCACAGGAGCAAGGCAGAGCCTTGTATCACTGAGTTGATTCATGTTTGGAGGGGGGGGCTTTCTCTCTTGAAGGATGGCATAACCCAACTGCTGTACCTCAACCCATAGTAACAGTGTTCTAACAATGTCTCTTAGTACCCTATTGATTCTTGGACCACTGTTGCTGCTGCAAGAGGGAAAAATCCAGATATAACAGGGAGGGATGGCGAGAGAGAGGATGCAGTCTCCTCCACTGGGAACCGAAGCTGGATCGTTCCTGCAGCACAGCTCCTGGTGACTCAAACGCGCTGGGTTTGTCTGCTCTCTGACGCGTGGGTCTGCTTCTCTGTAGCTGTCCCAATAACATTGTGTCTGGTGCTGCTGAACTGTTATGTCTCTGAACACTGTGTCTCTGGCCCACAAGGTAAATGCAGTGATTACGGTACCATACGCCACAGTTGGTCTCAACTTCAAAGTGAAAATGCTTAGTAGCAGCAGGCTGCCTTAGAAAAAAAAATAGGGAAATGGTTCTTTCTAGCAAGGGAGATGTACTAACTGGCTTTTCCTGTCTCTCAGCTTTGATTTCCCCCCTCCAGTGACTGCTGGCTGCTAAAAACCTCTGGGCAGTGCTGCCTGTTGAAGGGAATCCAGCAGATCAGTACAAAGTTTGTGGGAAAAGGCAGCAAAAAAAAAAAATAGAAAAGCTTGCTGAAGGAGAAGCAACAGGAGAGAAGGACCTGGGGCTGTGCACGCAGACCCTCAAATTCACATTCGATGCAGCTTCAAGGCAGGGGTGCAATGAGGCTGTCCCCTATCTGGCTAGTGACAGTGCCTTGCGCTAGGCAATGCTGAGTGCTGCAGCATGCTCTGGGAAAGCAGCAGTGGGGCCAGTGTGGTTTGCTTGTCAAAGGGCTTGCCAACAGCTAAAATCCAACCTAGGGGCTGCTGTTCTGGTGTGCTGGCTCTGGGTGAAAACAAAATGCTCCTAGACGGAAAGTGAAGCAGGCACCTTTCCTACTGGGAAAGCAGCAAATCCATCTGGCTTGCCTTCACACCAATTGAGGGTTGTTGTCATAACACACCCCTTTGGCAGCACACCAGCGCGAAGATAACGGAGGGCATTTGCCTTCCAAGGGCCCCCCAGCTCCTCCCTCTGCTGCTTTTGTTGAGTCTGAGATGGAGGAAAGAGTCTCCCTGGTCCCCCACATCCCTTTCAATGTACCAGCACAGGCAGGCTGTGGAAGCAAGGGATCCTGCTTGTAGCTTGCTGCAACTTGTGTTGTGTGGTGCCCTGGGGAAACTGGCATCTGAAGCAGCCAGCCTTCCCCAAAGAGCTGGGGGGAGTGTTTGGCTGGTATTTGTTAAAGGCAAATTGATGAGAACTCAAATTCAAAGATTGGCTGTGGTTCCCTAGTGAGCAAAAGAGGCTTGAGCAACTTTCAGTACTCAGAGAGGAGGTAAAAACCTGAGCATCCTCCTGTGTTTAGCTCTTAAAAGAAATTTGGACTGTGTTGGGTGTGAAGCTGGGGAGCCGCAGAGGTCCTGGGCAGGCTGTGATGCTTGTAGCCTCTCCAAGGGCAGTGCCAGCTGCGTGGTGGCTGTTTTGTGTCAGCTCAGCTGGGACAGGCACTTCACAAAAGCTTGCTGGGAGGCAGCATTTCCCCCACTGTCCCCTGAAATCCAAGCACTGTGCAGCCCAGGCAAAGCTTACGGCAGTCTCCTGATGTGGAAGATATGACATGGCATTAAGACCCCCTCCTGTGCCAAAGCTGGAGAGGACTGCAACCACCTCATTTTCTCAAAGGAATTTTCAAGGCTGGTTGTAGCATTTTCTTTCATCCTATATGATTTCAAGTGCCCTGCTAAAGCTCTTGTTTCCTTCTGTACCCATGGTCTTTGTGCTAACAGCTTCTTCCCTCCCACAAGAGATTCCTGACTACCAAGGACTGCAGCAGGCAAGGCAGGCAGCCAGGCTGCGGGCTGAAGGGAAGTTCAGCAAACTGACTACTGGGATGAGCTGGAAAGTGTAGGGATACCTCCTTAAACTATTCACGTGTCCTCACTTCAGTTTAGCTCCTGAAACCCTGCAGCTCTGCTGGCGGTGCTGGAGTGGCTTGCTCCCAGCAGCAGTAGAAGCATCTGGTGCTGGGGTGGTTGCAGGGGTGGGGAGAGCTCTTCGAACTCAGGCTGAAGCATTAATTGCTTGTCCCTACATGCTGAAAAGTGAGATGCTGTTTGCTACCCTCCAAGAGGACGTTCTAAGAAAAGACAGTTTTACAAAGGGCTGAATGCCTTCCTTGGCTGTCTAGCCCTCCAACTAATGAGGGCTGAATATGGGTGTCACCATGGTCTGGTGGCTGCACTGTTTGGATCTTTAGTTAGCACATAAAGTTGGAAATATCTGTTTAAACATGCAGCCTGAGAGTTTCCAGACTGCAGAGCACCAAAATTGCAACATGTGTTCAGCCAGGTATATTCTTCACTGTTAATCCATTGAGGCACCATTTGCTTTAAACACCAAAAACACCATCTGAGGCTGAGCTGACTGCCTAGAAGAGTGAGCTAGCCCAAAGGCTGGTATGACCCAGCCAGGTCATCAGTGAAGCAGTGGTCCCAGCTGCAGTGCATCTCTGCATGATGCATTTCCCTCTCCACGTGAGTCTCCTTGCATGACAGAACTCAGATCCCTATACTAGCAAGGGCTGAGGTCTGCTGCAGCAGCTTGGGGGTCACTGCCACCGTGTCACCACCTGTATGCCTGGCAGAGAAGCCCAGGGGAGACTTGGCAGTGACCTGGGGAGGGGAGGCACGGGAGGGGGACTAGCAGGGGTTGCAGCAGTCCTGTGTTGGCTCAGTACCATTTCCCGGTGACGTTCCATGGCTGGCAGGAGCCCTGAATCACAAGGTCTGACTTGTTAAATGCTGGTGTCAATGCATGCTAGAGACTCGTCAAACTTTCTAGTAGAACATCGTTCTGTGCCAGCCCTGATCAGACTGATACACAGGATGTTTTGACGGGTCAGCCCTTTGCTGTAACTGATTGAACGTGTGCGAGTTTGTTATGGAGCCTGCTTACCATAGTCCTGTGGACTCAGGCAGCTCCCAGCCATGGAGTTGTCAGTAGGGGCTTGAGAAAATTATCCTGTGTCTAAAACTGGTGGACTGGGAGGGATTGTTTTAGGGGGGATGTTTTCTTCCTCATGCGTAATCTCTGTTCAGATCCTCTGTGTTTATGTGTGCCTGTTTATGCTCTAGCCCAGGATTGCTGATCACATGCACAGTGTCCCAGAGAGAGGGAATAGAAACCTGGCTATCCCAGCCCGGGACTGGTTGGCCTGCAGCTTGCAAAGGGAAAGGCAGGAACAGTGAACCTGCCTGGGAAAGCTCTGGGTGGAGGCCCAGGCTTTTACTACAAGAATAGCAAGTTTCCAGTCCCAGTGCTGCCATACGGATGTGCTGCATTAGGACTGGAAAGGATTGCGTGGGTCACGAACTAGCTCTCTGTAGTTGCAGACAGACTTTTAAAAGATGCTCTGGGACCCTTCCCAATTTGGTATCTGTTCTGTGTGTCACCCCAGTCCACCAAGCACTTTCTAATACTCTATATTTACCATAACCTCACAAGAAGGAACAAAATCCACAACTAGTGTGCTGCAAGACATGAGCTGGAGAGAAGGATGGCATTGCTATGGCTCCTGATTTCAGGGACCCAACTGAGTAAAAGTCCCCTGTGATGCCTGGAAAGGGAACCATGCTACAGGGGACATCAGAGGAATGAAACAAGTAATCCCAGTGCTCCCTGATGTGATCTTAGGGAAAATCCTGCCAGATCCCAAAATAGGAGACTATTTTATCCGCAAGCAGGTGATGAGGACCCCCTGGCCAGGCTCCTGTGGATGCAAAGCTATTGACAGACCCTGGCAAGCCTGTTCACATCTAGATCTTGCAGGAAGGGGGTCATGGCAGTGGTGCCTGTAGATACAACGTCTGGGCTTCTCTCCTTGGTGGGAGGTAGGACATGACTGCTGCAGTCTGTCCTTGCTCCTGGCTGTAACATTTGTTGTGGGCCAAGGGCATTGCTCTGCTGGGGAGGACTGTCCTCATGGTGAGCAGCCTGCAGAGGAGGCAGGAGCCAGTGCCTCTCTTCCTTCCATACTGGAGCCCTGCACATGCTTCTCCTGGTAGGTCTTGCTTCTAGCACAGCCCTTCTCCCTTTAACTGCTTCTGAGGGGGCTGGAAGTATCAGTATTTCTTCAGGGCTGAAATCCCTTTATGTGGTGTAAGTCACTTTTGCTAGGTGTCTAGTCTAGAGTCCTTGGGAGGATGGGAGGTCCTCCCTGCTGCTGTACTGGAAGCCTAGTAAGCAGCTCAGTGTAGACATTCCTCTGCAGTGCCAGGATCCCGGGGGATGAATGGACTGCTCTGAGCAAGTGGGGTTTGGCATATTCACATGTGCAAGGCTTATGGATTCCTCCTAGCCCAGGACAGGCCTTACCAGCCGAGGCACAGAAATGCCTGTACCGCCCCATCTGCCACAGCAAACCTGGGGCAGAAAGCATCACCTGTGTCCTGCCTGGTACCTTTGTGTGGCAGTGAACTGTAGCACTGCCTGTCATTTCTCTCTAATATCCATTTGCAGTCATAATTCACTGGCTGATCAGAGCTACCCAAGAGGCATTGTGGGATAATCTGCATAATAATATTGGGGAATTAGTCAACTCCTGAAGAATATCTGAGCAGCTGGCTATAGGCCATGAGTGAATATGAATTAAATATGTAATGTAATTAATATCTTTAAAATAAATGTCAGGGGTAGGCCTCCGAACACCCATCTGTTGAGTTTCTTCCCCTGTGTACCACTTCTCCCCTTTTGGGAAAACATGCTGGAGTTCTTCCCCAGGTGCCCTCTGCGTCTTCCCCTCCTGGCAGAATAAAGCTGTACTTCTTCCTTAAGCACTGGTTATTTGTGTCCTTGGTTCAGAGGAGGAATCCTGCAAGGGTTGCTGCAGCCACTTCTGTGCAGGAACATATCTCTGAGCTCCCTTCTTGCACTATGGTGTGCGGATACCTCCCTCTCAACTGTCTGTGTGTAGTGTCGGTTGGTTTGCACAGCTTTCCCAGGAAGAAGCCTGGGGGAGTGCAGTTCAGTGGGTCACAGCAGTTTGCTCAAACCTGGAGCTGAGTTCCTCTCACTGTAGCATGTGGAAAGTCATGAATGATGGTAGAGAGGCTGGGGCTCCCTGCCTGCATGCTTGCAAAGTCCTGCATCGGTTTCGTATGGCTCACATAGGAAAGGTCCGCTTGGCAACCATGGAGGCTCAGAGGCTGCTGTGTCTTATCTATATTTAGTTTTAAACAAGTTCTGGAGGAGGGGAAGGCTTTTGCTTGAGAAAGAATCCTGTTGCCGGGAGTGTGCTGCGGCTGAATCACCATCAGCGTTCGCTTTGGGTCATGGCGAGGTGTGCACGGACAATGTAGATCTGGGGAAGGGGCTGAGCGGAGTCAAGGAGCCCTGTCATGCATCTCATCTTCCTGCAGATGGGATGTGTCATGCAGGGCAGAGCTAGGGATGGGGCTCAAATCTCAGAATTTCTGTATTGGGATTCACCTATAGGAGCATGTCATCTTCCTCAAGTCGTCTTCAGCAGTCCTGGGCTTCTCGGGGAAGAAACAGTTGTTGTTTTCACCCTTGGGAGAAGTGGTTGCTGTTATGAGCCAGGCAGTTAGGAGTTGGCAAAGGAAGGAATCAGATCCCAGGTTGTCCCTTCAAATGGGTTCTGAGTGCATGTGTTGGCACCATGTGTCCCCTGAATTACTGTGCATCCATGCTGGTTGCAGCCTGGGACAGTACTTTGCAGTCACGCTTTGGTCTTTGTCTTTCTGGGCACCTGCAGACCTCCCCAGAGCCTAACCACTATCAATTCTATCAATTCTAGTTATTAGTGAATTTTTCACACTTCAGGTTAACGTCAGTCACATGTACGTATGCAGTGCTGGTTTGGGAGAAGGGGGGGACATGTGTCATTCATTTTGAGGGATGCTTTCTGAGGCTGAGAGTTTCTCTTTCCACTGTGTAGGGGAATTTGTAACCACTGTGTTTCTGGTTTTTCTTCCTCCTTTACATAGGGCGTTTATCAGCCAAGGGGAAAAACTGCCTGTCCAGCTGAAGGAGGTATTCAGACTGGCATCTGGGAATGCCCCTCGCAAACCATTTTTGTTTCTGTCACAAGTAGTGGTGGGGAAAGGAAAAGCCTTCTTCATTTAGACCTGAGGTGGGCATTATTTCTTACCAGCCCCAAAGAATAAGCTGCAGGACTCCTCACTGGGGTTTGTTGCACTGCTAAGGCAAGCTGAACGCAACCCTCACGTTGGAGGAATATGCCGTGTCCCCTACTGTCCCTATGTCCCACTGCAGTTATGCAGGTATCACATGCAAGCCATGCCCTGGCCCACAGCTGCCTTCTGTGGGACCAAGGTGACGTGTGCCACTTCCCAGACCCCAGAGGTGACATCCCTGCCCACCCAGGCACCACAGTACACTGGACCCAAGCTCTGTCCTGAGGGTAGGATGTCCCTGTGATCATCTTTCTCTACCACTTCTGATAGGTCTCCAAAGCCCACCAGAGAAGAGGGAAGGGTCTGTAGCGTCTGCTGGATGCTTTTGCAAGAGCCACTTGCCACCCCAGAGCACAGGGTGGTAAATACATCTGGGATATGCTCCGATCCTTGTCCTGGCCCCCTGTTGGAGGATGTACATGTGAGCCAGGACTTATGTTCCTGTCTCCAGCTGCTGAGGGCTACTTTCTCCTTGGGTTTTTCTCACCATCAGATGTCTCGAGTTGTGGAGTATGGAACAGCGGGGTGATTTGCAGAGCTGGTGGGGACCCTTCACCACTTTCCAGCATCAGTAGGCAAAGGATTAGTGTGCATAAGGCAGAAGAAAGACTGGCCGGACCTGTCTGATGCCCTGAAATTTTTTGATTGTCCATCTGTGTGCTGAGGGCCAAGGGGAGAATGTGAGTGCAACTGGTCTGTTGCTTTCACTGATCCAAAGTAATGGAGCCCTGCTCCCTCCCCCTAGCTGGGGAAAGCAGTTTCTGGTGCAGATCTATATGGAGGCTGGGGATCTGCCCAGGTAGCTGAGCTGGAAGGTGGTTTATTCCTAATTGCAAAGCACCTGGGAAGTTTGTTGTCCTTGGCAGCTGTGGACAAGGCTGGACACTGCTGCGCCGCATCTCCTCGCTGCACAGGCAGCACAGAAAGGCAGCAGTGTTCAGGGGAGAGAGCAAGGGAAGAAAAGTGGAGAAGAGACACTGTGCACGCCCTGTTTTTGTAAAACCTTTGGGATACAGCTGGATAAGCAATAGGGCTGACGCAGGCTGGAGAAGGATGTGGGGAGTGGGAAAACAGAGGAAAAGGATAATAGGCTCTGGCTTTGTGTTTGCATGTGCCAAAGGGCAAGTGACTGGCACTGACTTGCAGTGCTTTGTTCTGGGTAGTAGGAGCTTGCTGCAGGGCAGGGCTGCTGCCGCGGCTCGGGAAGTGCAACTTGCCAGCTGTGAGAGGCAGGAGAAGAAGGTGGGGGGCTCAGGGAGACCCCATCCTTGACCCAAAGCCCAAAGTAGTGCCCAGGGCTGCAAGGACTGCTGTTGGGCAGCCGGAGCCGGTTCGCTCTGCAGCAGTGCTGTGTGTGGAGGCTCTCCAGCTGAGCTGGGGCTGACTCACAGCGCAGTGGTCACAGCCAAGTCAGGTCAGCCTGGCCTGGAGGGGAAGACATAGTCTCTGGGGACAGGAATGCCGTCAAATCTTCCAGCTTCTCAGGCAAACAGCCTTGCCCTCTGCCTGCTGGGGTGACCTCCTCTGCCAGGCGTGCCTTCCCCCGCCCTGTTCCTTCTCACCACCGCTGTCTTCAGCTCTGCATCTGGAAGTTGCCAGCCAGGTACAGAGCAGGTAGTTGAGCCAGTGGGAAGGTGGAAACATGGAAAGAGCCACAGGCAGGCTGGGGCAAGCAAACCTCTCTTTGCAAAAAGCAGAGTGCTTTGAGTATTTGTGGTAACTGAGACCAGGAGTGGCTCAGCTGGACATCTGCAGCAAGCATGATTCGCAGGAGGTGAAGCAGCTCAGTTTGGCACTAGTAGCACCCACCTCTCCTTAAACAGTGGATGCTGCAGGCAGGAGTGAGGCTGACGTGCAGGGCTCCCACAGGCAGCAGAGCACTCCCCCGCTGGCCTGACCTTGGCTCTCACTGGCGGGGGCAGGCATGCCGGCTGCCAGTTAGTGATGCAGTTAACACTGCTGTGTTGTGCAGCAGCCAAGGACTCATATGACTAAGGAAAAGGGACTGAAGCAGGTTTTGGGATTTGTCCCCCAAGCTGTGCTCTGATTCATACGATGATGGCAGAGGTCCAGTATGACCCTCAGCCACACAGCCGGTGCCTGCTGCGGTGCCAGCAGGGAGATGATGCCGGCCACCAGCACCCAGCCCACTCTGCATGGCGTGCAAGGTGGCAGTTCTTGTGCCAGAAGTGCTTGTGGGGTTCTTGCACTGGCAGCCAGAGCCACGTGGCTCTTCAGCTGCTGGCTCTGCAGTGCCCTTAGCCTCGCTGTGCAAAGAGACAACAGGCATACGCTTGTAACTGTTCGTCCCAGCCCTGTCAGCTGTGGTAGAGATCCCTCACAAAATCCCAGAGCTCTCCTCCTGGTGTCTTTTCATCCTGGGCTTTATTTAGGGTATAACCTGGCTCTTCCTTTCTGAGAACTCTCTCCCTCCCTGCCCACGTAGTGGTGGAGTTTCTGGGCTGAGCCAGGGCTGGGGCAACCAAGGCACTGAGAGTGCCTGCCAAGGAGGAGGCTCAGCCCTGGTGCCACATACAGCTCTGCTCCCTAGGGAGCTCCTGGGCAGGCAGCAGCTGGCCCTGGGGGTATGGCTGAACACAGGCGGCTGCCGACTAGTTTTCTGCTGCAGTTTGTGCCTGGAATAGGTGCTGTGCACAGGCCATAGGGATGGAAGGCAGGAACACAGGGAGCAAGCTTGGTGCTGCTTTCACACTGAAGGGCCCCACGGTGATGCCCCTAGAGCACTTTTCCCTCAGTGGCTTTGGGCTGTGCCTTTGAGGGGACCATGAAGTCTCAGCTGGAGTTCCAGCAAGCAGTGCCCCATGCACCCAAGGATGGCTGTTACATGGGTCATCCTCCCTGTGCAGCTCAGACACCACTTGCCACTGACTTGCCTCCTTTGCTGTTCCTTTCCCAGTCCTCAGTATGCTCCAAGATTGTCCAGCTGCTGGGCCAGAACGAGGTGGACTACCGTCAGAAGCAGGTGGTGATCGTGAGCCAAGACAGCTTCTACCGGGTCCTCACCTCAGAGCAGAAATCCAAAGCGCTCAAAGGCCAGTTCAATTTTGACCACCCAGGTGAATGGAGAACAGGACTGAGGCACTGCCGCGCAGTGGGGGCGAGGGCTGGAGCGGAACCCCCTGTTCCACCAGCAAAGAGACTTTCATGGACACTGGGACTCTGTCTCTGCATGGAGCAGGAGTTGGGTGGCTTAGTTAAGCTCTTCTGGAGCTGGGTGCATCCCTGGCAGGGTGGCTGGGGGACACCTGTGTCTCCTGCAGTAGAACTTCTGTCTCTTAGGAAAGAAAACTGTCTCTGGGGTGGAGTGTTTGGGATGAGAAAGGACAGGTTTTGAACCCTCAAGCTGCTTGAGACATTCCTCTTCTCTCTGCAAAAACATCCCCCTTGAAAACCTTTCAGCTGGGTTGGGACCAGAGAGATCTGGCCTGGCACAGGCCCCTGGAGCCAGCAGCTCTGTGTCCCTCCTTCAAGGAGGGAACTGTCTTGTGCAGCTGCTTTGCAAACCCCTCCCCCAAGGGGGCTGTGCCCTGTTGCTACAACAGGGGCTCTTTGAACCATCTCTGGACTTGGTGGGGAAATATCAGAGCCACTGTCCCTTCGTCCCCACAAGGACAATGGCCAGAGACAGTGAGCACTGAGCAAACAGAGCCCTGTCTGTCCGGCAGCTTGAGGCTGAAACACTGCTCTAGTCTCTGCAAGGGCTGGAGCCCTGGAGGAGATGCCTTCCTGAGCCCAGGCTGTCAGCACCACCATACAAGGATGGTATTGATTTCTGTGGGCCAAATCCCAGGCTGGTGCAAAGCAGTGACGCCCCAGGGGCTCTGGGGAAGTGGTGCTATGCCCATAGGGACTTGCAGGGCTTTCCTCCCAAGTCTGTGCGTCTGTCTGTCCCCAGTGTGGGCTGCCAGTGGCTCTGACTAGGATAAGCTCAGCATCTGGTGGGTGGGAGAGGTTGCAAAGCTGCCTCGGATAACATTTCCTCTCTCCTCAGATGCCTTTGACAACGAGCTGATTGTGAAAACCCTCAAAGAGATCACGGAAGGGAAGACGGTCCAGATTCCTGTCTATGACTTTGTGTCCCACTCCAGGTCTAACAGCTGCCCCTGCCTTGCTGTGCCTCTGCTAATGCTCTGCAGCACAGCATGCAGCCTTGCCAGCCCAAACTGGCTGCCCCTCTGCTTGTGCCTGCTCTTAGGCACCTAACATGCCAAACGAAAGTTTCAATGCTAACTACTCCAAACCCCTCGGTTAGAGGATCCAGGGCAGATACAGGTGCAGTCTAAGGGTCTGGAAAGCTGCACAGCCATGCAGTTGCATCCAGCAACATGCAGGCATCAATGGAGGGGGGGTTATGGCCCCCCTTTTCTTCCCTGATCCACACTTCCTCTCCCCATAAACTCTGTGTTTGCAGCTTTAATGAGTATTCCAGGCTCAAACAGCCCAGCACTGCCAGGAAAGGAGGAGGACAACAGTTCTTTCTCCTGTAACTCTTCCCTTGCATGTGTTCAGCTTGTTTTTGCATGTCTGTGTTGGTTGTGGATGGTGTGACCCTGCTCCATTTCCCACAAAAGCACTGTGGTGTCAGAAGAGTGCTGACACCAGGTTCCCAGGGGAGCAGAGCTGGCCTTTGCAGGTTCACATAGGCTTTCTGGGCTTTACGGCTTGGCACATAATGTTTGCAAGCAGCAGCTGGCTGAGGTGGGGGGAGAAGGGCTAGTCTGCTTCCTGCTCTGCCGTTTGTCCTTCTAGGAACTGTATGTATGCTTTGGATTCCCTGCACTGTGGTGGAGTAGGTCTGCCCTCTCCTCAGTCATTCCCCTGGAGCAACAGTGATGTCCCAGGGTTGGAGTAGTGCCTGGGACCACCACTGTTTCCCCCTACCTCTCTTAGCTTGTTTCCCTCCACCAGCATATTTTGACTCTCCTTCCCTTTGCTAGGAAAGAGGAGACGGTGACTGTCTACCCTGCTGATGTGGTACTCTTCGAAGGCATCCTGGCCTTCTACAGCCAGGAGGTGCGGGATCTCTTCCGCATGAAGCTCTTCGTGGACACGGACGCAGACACCCGGCTGTCCCGCAGAGGTGAGGCCCGAACATGCCTTGTTGCAGCAGGGACAAAATTGTCACTTAAGTGATCTGGGCAGCTGGTCGCAGAGGCAGGTGACAGTGGCCGGACCAGAACTGGAATTGACACAAAGCTGTGCTGCTGCTAGCAAAGAGCTGGGGAGCTTTTCTTCCCCAGTGCAGCATGTCACATAAGGAAACTTATGGCAGTGGGGAGCACCTTGCTGCATGTCTCTTTAAGATTCAGTGGGGTTTTTGCTGCCTTGTCTGGAATTCCTCCTTTGCATGTAGCAGTGTAACTACTGAAGGTGCTGTGTCCTCACATGGCCCTGTGGTACCAGCCCTGTGCCATCAGCTGAATGGCAGCTACTGTTGGTCAGCAGGTACGAGCAGGGAAGGGTGCAATGGGCACAGCAAAGTGGCTCGGCAGCTCAATCAGAAGGCAGTGCCTGATGGATCTGCTCAGGACCTGGGGTATGGGTGTGCTCAGAGGATGGCATTTGGGTGTGAGGGTGTCCGTCATGGATGATGCAGATAGGGAGTTTGGTTTTACATCTTGGTTGTGCAAGTGCAGCCAGTGCAACGTGGAGCCTCTTTGTGGTACCTGGCACTGGGGTGATGGCTTTGGGGGCAATGAGCCCTAGAAACTGGAATATCCCTCTCTAAGACTCCTGATGTCCAGCTGGCTTGGCTGTGGGTTGCAAGCTGACATAGGAAGGACTCCAGCTCTGCAAAGTCTGCATGGTTTGAGATGCAGTTAATTTCAAAGCAACCTTTGGGAGCACGGTCACTGATATAGCACCTGAGTCCCCTAGATGACTAAGAAAGCATTTGGGGACTCTTGGGGCAGAATTCAGTTCCATCTGAATGGTCCCTCCCCTGCCTGGCTCTGACAGCCTCCACAGGGTGTCTGGGGGTGCAGAAGATGTCTTAGAGGAGAGGTCCCATGCAGTCCTCTGTGCTGTGATGAGAGGAGTGTGTCTCAGTGTGTCAGCCTGTGGCTGCTTGCTTGCATGGGCTTGTTCTACTCTGATGGAACTGGTCTTGCCTGCCCTCCTGCTGTCAGACAGATACACAGCCTCCTCTGCTGTTGGTATGTCATCAGTGCTGATTAAAAGCTCCTTTTTACACATCCTTCTTGACCCTGCCCACTGTTCTTGCATGACTCATCCAGGGAGGTGACAGCATAGTCATTGCAGGGAGCAGTATTAGCAGGTCACAGATACACATTTGCAATATCTCTCAATGTAAGCCTTATCCCTTAAGCAAACTGCTGTGCAGGAACTTGGGTTCACGCCCTGCCACAGGGTAGCACACGTTTTTGGCAGTGCCCTGTATCGGCTGTCTGAAGGCAAGGCGTTGCCTTGTGCATTTGCAGTGCCACATGACCATGTGTGCATCCCAGTTGTACTCCAGAGTGTGTGGTTTAGTCACTTTGGACCTGATACATAACTGTGAGCTCAGGCCTTGAGAACTGGTCGAAATCCCATCGACTAACTGAGACCATCCAGCTGCTGACTGCAATACAGAGCTAAACTCTGTTGTGCTGCAGCTGTTGCGCAGGGTCCTGAGCCACATGGGCCCAGCCATTCCTGGGGTATTTCTTCCAGCCACCATCAATTGCTAAAGCCTTGCAAAGGGACAGCTAGGATGGTGGAGGTGTTGGTGTCTCCTAGTTAGGGCAATTCATCGGTCTTATAGGGAACTGACCATTTGGCAGTCTCCTGGCCTGCCGTAAGCAGTTGGTAGGACCACTGAAGCAGCAAACCTGTTTCCTGATGTCTCCCTGGCATTTCTGGGAAAGGAGAGCCTGCATGTGAGGTGCTGAAAATATAATCATGTTCCTGAAACATCGCTGGAGGCAATTTATAGCAAAAGTCAAGATCTTGCATTGCAACATGGCTCTGAGTCATCTTGCTCTCCCAGAAGTCCTGAAGAGTTGCAGCAATGGACTTTTCAGCTGGGTAGCAGCGGGAGAGAAGGTTCCTGGAAATGCAGCTGACAGCTCAATTAATCAGTAGTGCTGGGGTTCAGTACGTGCAACTCACACTGTCCTCATCTCGGCACTTCTCCCAAGAAAAACGCTGCTACCAGACCACAAGGGGCAAGGTCTGTCAAGTGCCTCAAACAGCCTGATCCATGCAAAGCTGATTCTGGCTGAGGTCCCTTGCTGCCCCATCCTTGGCCAGCATCTGTAAAACAAAGACCAAATCAGATGTCATGTGCATGTTTTGGGTCTGATTTGAGTGATGTCTGCCTCTGGCTCTGGAAGGATGCTGATCCATCCTTGGGACATTTGCCTGTCCTGCAAGTAGAGGGTGATACTTCCAGATAAGGTGCTTGGTCTTAGCCTGGATTGCTGGGATCCATTGCTTTGGGGCCAGCTACAAGACAGTGGGTGCTTGACTTGTGTTTCTGTGTGTGGTGATTGCCCTGCTGGAGTCTGCCCTGGGAGCAGGCAGGAGAGTTTTGCCCTGTCAGGACCAGCCCCTACAGCCTGGGTACTTGGCCTGTGCAGCGTGCAGGTCTCCCGCACGCCATCGCAAGTGGGTGTGCTGCAAATATACCTTTGCTGTGCTCCTTCTCCACCGCAGAGCAGCCAACAAACTGGGTGTGGGACCTGGGAAACAAAGGTCTCTGTTTTATTTTCCTTGCCTGTTTTTCTATATTGTTTGATCTGGGGCTTGCTCCTGTTCTCTGGAGAAGGCAAGGAGCTGGCTAGAGCAGCCTGGGCTAGGCTGAGCCATTCCTGGAGCAAGCAGGGAGCTGGCACACATCCTGCTGCCAGCTCTTTCTTACCCCCATCACCTCCCCTGTACAGGGCTGTGAAAGGGCATACTGCAAATCTGCTGGCTGAGGGCAGACAGAGCCACGGGGATGGTGCCAAGCCAGCACTGGGAGAACAGCACTGTCCTGCCCCTGCAAACACACGGGCACTGGCTGCCAAGAAGGCCGTGCAGGCTGGCAGTGCTATGGCTCAGCTCTGCTTGGCAGTTGGAGAAAGCTTGCTCTGAACCCAGTGCCAGGCACTAGCGTGCTGGGGAGAAGCCAGCCAGCCCCTTGGGGAGATCCAAGAGCTGTCTGCTAGGCCACAGTGCTGGTTTGGCTCTTACAGCTGGATTGGATTCCTGCTGAACTGGGGCACTTTTCAACACTGAAGTGGCTTCAGACTGGAGATGGCAGTGGCCCAAATACCTCGTGCAAACAGGGTGTAAGGCCCTAATGGCAGAACAAGCAGGAGGCCAGTTTGCCCTCCTGCCTCCTTGCGTCCTCCTGAGCTGATCTTTTCCAGGCACCCCCTCAGCCTTTGCTTGTGGGAGCCTGCTTCTCCTTCCCTGCCCACTCAGCTGAGGACAGCACAAGGAGCCTGGCAGAGCTGGGTAGGTGGGTGAGTTTTACTCTCCTCACCTCTGCAGACCTGAATTAAACTGCACCTTAATGTGTATATGGGTGAACCCCACTGTTTTTCTATTCTTTGGGCACCTCTGCACTGGGACGACTGGGAGAATGCCCCATCCTTAGGCCAAGGGCAGTGCAGAGTGACAGGAGGGATGCAAGGGCTGAGGCTGGGAACAGTCAGGACTGGGGTGGCATTGGTTACAGCTGGAATGTACTTGTAGAGCTGAGAAGGGATGGAGGCCAAGAAAAGCCCTTAGGTCAGCCAGCCCTTGGGAGGGCTGGAAGGCTTGGAAGTGGGTTAAAAGCATGTAGCTGGGCTGGAGTGTGCTCAGACATGTGGGCAGCAGCATCCAGGAACAGACCTCAGGCAAAATACCTGGGTGGCTGGCCAAAGGCTGTACTGAAGGGAAGGGGGATGGAGTGATTCTGTCTCAGCTCCTGACAGTGCCTTACACTTTTCCCACAGTGCTACGAGACATCAGTGAGCGAGGCAGGGACCTCGAGCAGATC
Source organism: Phalacrocorax carbo (assembly GCF_963921805.1). Classification (NCBI taxonomy): domain Eukaryota; kingdom Metazoa; phylum Chordata; class Aves; order Suliformes; family Phalacrocoracidae; genus Phalacrocorax; species Phalacrocorax carbo. Next base: position 33,578,977 of record NC_087518.1, on the reverse strand, counting down.
TTATCTCAGTATATCACCTTTGTCAAGCCTGCCTTCGAGGAGTTCTGTTTGCCAGTAAGTAAGGGGAGTGAAATTCTCAAAAATGCCTCATGCCCTGCCCAGCTCCTCGGACAGGAGCATTTTGTGCCCCAGAACTCAAGTCTGTCTGCCTCACCTTGCTCCCTCCCTGCAGGCACTGGCAAAAATGGGGGTGCCAGTGCTGACCGGGGCAGGGTGAGGTTGGGACTATTTATACGGTCACTGCCTTCCTGGTGAGATCACCTTCCCCTGTGGGAAGGCTGACAAGGCAAGAGAAGCCCCTCCCTGCGCAGAGTCTGACAAACCAACACCAAGCATCTCAGCAGATGGCAGCCCAGGAGGGATGATCCTTGGGAGCAGGAGATCCCTGCCCCCAGGCAGTGTCTGCTCTGTCTGCCTCCTGTTCTGGGCTATCCTGCCTGCCCTTTTCACCCTGCAGTGCTGCTGGCTTCTTGCTGGCTAGATGCCTGGGAGAGCAGGGGAGCTTCATCCTTCACTCTGTGCTGCAGTGTGTGGCCTTGCAGGCTGCATTTCCTGGCTGCTGAGAGGTCAAGGTGTAAAGCAGACAGACATCGCTTGGGGCCAGGGTTGCAAGGTCTGCCTAGAGAAGGGAGGCTACTCTGGGAGCTGATAATCGAGGCAAGGCTCCCTAGCAGACAGGAACTTTGCATGCGGGAGACCCCTGCAGTCCTGCAGAACCTGCAGGTCAAATAGCACGTTTGCAGGACTAGCCATTGCCTACCAATCCTGGCTCTCGTGCAGAGGAGCCTGCGCCTTAGTTCTCAAGGCTTTTCAAGCAGATGTGGTAGTTATATAAAGAATTTTTTTCTTATTCTGGAGGAACTGAGCCAGCAGAGTCCTGCAACCTGGGAACTGCTGGCCAGCACCATGGGCAGGAATTGAACCTGTGCCTCCAGCCTCAGGAACATGTTTGTGCCTGTCTCTGTGGCCAGCTCTGCCCCTTCCCACAAGAGGGGCAGATTCTTTCTGTGGTGCAAGATCTTTTCCTAGTTCCTGGGCAGCACCTTCTTCTCTGTCTCACTCAGTAGTGGCTCTGGGGACCAAGGTCCAATTCCAGTGTAATCCCAGAAAGGCTTTTCCTGAGAGGCAGGTCTAGCTTGGTGGCTCCCCTCCTTGCAAGTCCCCAGCAAGGTAAATCTGCAGCTTTGTGAAGCAGCAGATGTTGCATCAGTCTCTTCTGTGAAAGAGTCTGTAGGAGGACAAAATGTGAAACAAGGAGGGTAGAAAGGAACCCCTACCCACCCATTTTGAAGTGGTCTGATCCCAGTTCCAACCTGGGTGGCTCAGCTGCAGAGCAATTGCATGAGGATATCAAGCAAGCTCAGCAACCACTGTTGCTGTTACTCAGTTCCTAAACCAGCTCCAGGCTAGGTGGTCCAGCATGTTCTGGTGATTTTTGATATAGCCGGAAGCACCTGGAGGTGTCAGATGACACCCTTCACCCAGCAGGCTGGCTTGTTTACTGATGGGAGAGCTTGGTTGTCAGTAAGCTGATCAGCTGTAAAAGCTGACACAAATAGGGGAGGAAACTGAGACTGGCACCTGCAGGTGAAAATAGGTCAGGATTGGTGTCCTGAATCAGACCTTTTTTGCAAGTGATGCTGGTAGAAAATTCTCCCCACGTCCCAAGCAGATCATGTGGCTGTGCCCTGCATGTCCACACAGCCCAGGGATGCCAACTCTTGCTCTTGTACCAAGTCTGGCTGAATTCAGGGGGGAGCTTATTCCCAAAAGCAGCAGCTGCTGGCATCTTGTGATCATGAGGCTTTTTAATTTCAGGTTTTGTTAGCATGCCTCTTACTGGAATCTGTTTGAGCTCATGAAAATGGAGTCAAGGTGCAAAGCATGGTTCTCAAAACACAGATCAGAAGACAAATAAGAGCACTGAAATGTGTTATCAGACACAACATACCTCCCAGCAGGTTTGGGTTTAGGAAGGGGAGGGGAAGGACCTACCCCAGGAAGCAGGGACAATCATAGAATCATAGAATGGTTTGGGTTGGAAGGGACCTTTAGAGGTCATCTAGTCCAACCCCCCTGCAGTGAGCAGGGACATCTTCAACTAGATCAGGTTGCTCAGAGCCCAGTGCAACCTGACCTTTGATGTTTCTAGGGATGGGACCTCTATTACCCCTCTGGGTAACCTGTTCCAGTGTTTACCACCCTCACTGTAAAAATTTTTTTCCTTATATCCAGTCTAAATCTACCCTCCTTTACCACTTGTCCTGTCACAACAGGCCTTGCTAAAGAGATTGCCCCAGTGCCCCAGCCTGATGGGTCTCCACTTTCTCCATAATGCAGTGCTTTCTCTCTTCCCAGACCAAGAAGTATGCTGACGTGATCATTCCCAGAGGAGCAGATAATGAAGGTGAGTGGACTCAGACCCTGCTGTTACATCCCGGCAGCTGGCCTTGGGCTGTTGCTGTTGCTGTTGTGGCAGAGTTAGGCAGGAGGCAGCAGGACCTGCCACACAGAGGTGACTCGGGCCACTGCCACCGAAGAGGGTGCTGTTACCACACACGCTGAGATGAGCCTCTCCTCTTTGCTCCTGCCCAGAGCATTAGTGACTGGGAGATTGTGATCTTCTGATCAAGCCTGGGAGTGAAGTGCCTCCAGGCAAAATCCTGGTTCATCCCACACAAAGGCAAATGTGCTTCTCCATGGCCAGATGTGCAGCTGGGACAGCCAGGTTTCCACCTGGCTGGAATCAGCCTGACCATACTGGCTTGAGTGCCAGGCTCAGCTGGGGCAGAGGGATGAAGCCCCAGCAGGGCAGCTCCTCCTCCAGGGTTGCAGTTCCCCACGATGTGGTAGGAAGAGATAAGAGCTTGGGAGACAGCTGGGTCACCATCTCTGGCTTGGCTCTAGTTTATTTGCAGTGATCCTAATGCAATCTCTCTCCCATGTCTTTCCCTCCCTTTTGCTCACAGTGGCCATAAATCTGATAGTGCAGCACATCCAGGACATTCTTAACGGAGGACTCAGCAAACGCCAGAGCAACGGCTACCTGAATGGCTACACTCCTCCCCGCCAGCGGCAGCCCTCAGAGTCCAGCAGCCGGCCTCACTGACCCTGGGCGGCAGGCATGCGGCTGGGGGCGGAGGGTGCTCGGGCCCTGCCACTGCCCCTCTGTACATACTGTCCGTTCATTCCCCCCTTATCTATTTAAGAAACCAGACGGAGACGAATGCCTTTAATTTTGTATGTTGGAAATGCTGAATGAGAAGCAGCCGGCTGCTCGGGAGCCTGGACCGCCCACAGCTCCTGGCCTTTCTCAATAACTCCTCCAGCACGGAACCGGCTATAAATCTCTATAAATATAGAATTGCTCTATTTTTGTGTAAATGCAGAATAACGTAAAATTACTTGCCATAAGGTATTGCCAGGCTCAGTGTTGCTGGGAGGGTCCTGGGAGATGTTGCTGTCAGAATCCTCTCCTCAAAGGTGGTAAGGAAGGAAGAGCATTTGACAATTACTTTAGTATCACAGTGGTTTCCATCCTGGGGAAGGGACAGGCTGTGGTGGAGGTGGCAGCTTGAGTATGATGTGGATTTTGTGACTGGGCTGGGGTTGTCTCCTGCTGTTCAGGTCTGAGCAGCCAGGGTTTGGCTGGCAGACATTGCACAGAGCCACTGGGAGTTGGTAAAATGATGTGTAATACCGTCACTGTCTCTGCACCTCCAGTTCTCAGTCCCTCAACAGCATCCCTTTCTGTGTCTGATACCCCTTCCCACCACAGGTGTGGTTCTGCTATCACACCCTCCAGCAAGGACCTGGTAGGTGATGCTGGGTACGTGATCATCTAAACATGGCAGCTTGCGTCTTTAGCAGTCTCACTGCCTGGCTTGGGTGAAAATGGTGCTTGGATACCTTTAGCCCCTCTGGAGCTCAATGGCCATGTGTGTGGTAGGACTCCTAGCTGAGCCCTGGGCTTCAGCCTGGGGAAGCCAACCTGGAAGCTGGCTTGTAGAAAGTCAGAGGTGTGTCTGTCATTCCTTGCTTGGAATGGTTTTGCTCTTGGATGTGGGATTTTGGGTCTGTAAGATATGGTTAAGGGAGAACCAGCCTTTTCTGAGAGAAAGGGGTGATGGATGATGAAAGGCAGCTACTAGGTAGCCTGTCTGAGGGGAGGCAGCAGTGTGCAGCGGTCCCTGGGCTGCCTGTCATCCCTATATGGGACCTTCACAGGTCCCAGCTGGGCAGCATGAAACTGGATGCCCAGGAGTCCTCTGCTCCCCCTTTTCAGAGCATGCTCTTGCCTGGCCTGTGTCCGTTTCATTGCGTCCTGGTGAAGGGCACTGTGTCCCTGCAGTACGTTGTTCCCAGGGCTGCCCAGGGAGTGCCCTCCCTTGCCCAGGGTGAAAATTAGTCTCCTCTAAACTGTTAGTGCAGCAACAGCTGTGTCTCAGGAGAGCCTGGTGGGGCCATACTGCAGGTCTGGGGATGCCTGGAGAGCAAGGTGGGGCAGCTGGGCTGGGGCAGCTGGGCTGGGACAGGGGCTTGGTGGGAGCTAGGGAAGGGGATAAGGTGGGATGGCAGCCAGGAAAGATCCTTTGGGCCATGCTGCTGACTTGCCCCACTCAAAACAAACTTTCATAGGCATCCCATGAAGGCTGGAGCGGGGGACCCTTAACCTTGCTCCCTTAGATGGTTTTCAGTCTTTCCAGAGCATTGGTTTTGCTCTGCATGGTTAAAAGCTTAAGACCTTAGACACTCAATGCCCCATTGCCCTCCAGCCCCACATGAGCTGAGACAAGCTTTGATTTTTAACAAAGAGAATAAACAAGGAAACACCTCCCCCAGTGACTGCTTTTGGGGCAAACTCGTTCCCTCTTGACCTGTGATGGGGGCACATGGCAGCCCTTTATCCCCTCCCTGTCTGCAGACACTCCCAGAGGCATGTCAGCTTTGCCTTAAACAAGGGCTGGCACTGGTGAATTCTAGGTACAGCCATAGATAGGTAAGAGGAACTGAAGCTCTGCAGAACTGGTGAGGCTTCTCAGGGCTTAATCTGCCAAGACAGCTATCAAGATGAAATACTGGCATCCTCTCCCCTGTAAATAAAGACAGAACAAATGGATGCTGGTGTTTCTTGTCTCCTGTTTGGTTCTACATGTTGCTGGCTGTGGTCCCAGTCAGGAAGCAGGCTTGGCCGGCACTGTCTTAGTTCTGCAAGTCAAAGCCAGACATGGAACAAAGCTCCTGGCACAGACTGCTTTGGTGAAGAAGGAGGTGCTGAAGGTGGTGGCTCTGGCTTTTGCCTGGCCAGTCAGCTCTCAGTAAGTCCTGGTGCGTGCATGGCTTGGGGTGCTTTTGTGAAACCCCTCTGTACCCTCAGGACAGCAGAGAGATGGAAAACTTCAGCCCTTCCCAGTAAGTCTCTTGAACAGATGAGTCAAGTGAATTTTATCAAAAGACCTTATAGGCAGAGGTGGCATTAGCACTAGTGGGGTATTGGGCAAGGTGAGACTGCTTTTAATAAAGGGGTAAATCACTGTGGCAAATCACTTTATGTCAGTGTGTATTCATGAAGGGGAAGTCATGCTTAAACAATCTGATAAACCTCTATGCTGAAATGACTGGCTTGGTAGATGAGGGAGGAGCAGTGGATATTGCCTACCTTGACTTCTGTCAGGCTTTTGATATGGTCTCCCATGAGATCCTCATCGCAAAGCTGTTGCTGTATGGGCTAGATGAGCAGACAGTGATAGACTGAAAATTGGCTGAAGGACTGGGCCCAAGAGTGTGGTGATCAGTGGTATAAAATCCAGCTGAAGACCAGTAACTAGGAGTGTAGCCCAGGGATCAGTACTAGGTCCTATCCTGATCAACATCTTCATTTAAGATGTGGGTGATGGGGCAGAGTGTACCCTCAGCAAGTCCACTGATGACACAAAACTGGGAGGAGTAGCTGGCACAGCGGAGGGTTGTGCTGCCATCCAGAGGGACCTTGACAGGCTGGAGACATGGGCTGACATTTTGACAATCAACAAAGGGAAGTGCAAAGTCCTGCACTTGGGGAAGAATAAACCCGTGCATTAGTACATGCTGGGGGTCACACGTTTGGGAAAGCAGCTTTGCAGAAAAGGCCTTGAGGGTCCTGGTTAACCATGAGCCAGCCATGTGCCTTTGCAGTGAAGAGGTCTAATGGTATCCTGGGCTGCATTAGGGGGATTGTTGCCAGCAGGCTGAGGGACGTGATCCTTCCCTCTGCTCAGGTGAGGCCCCCCCCGAGTACTGTGTCCAGTTCTGAGTTCCTCAGTACAAGAGAGAGATGGGGCTACTGGTGAGAGTCCAGTGAAGGGTCATGAAGATCGTGAAGGGTCATGAAGATCATGAAGGGACTGGAGAATCTTTCCTATGAGGAAAGGCTGAGAGAGCTGGGACTGTTCAAACTGGAGAAGAGAAGGCTGAAGGGGAATCTTATTAATGTATACCAATACCAGAAGGGAGGGTAAAAGGAGGACAAAGCCAGCGACAGGACCAGAAGCAATGGGCATGAACTGAAACACAGGAGGTTCCCTCTGAACATCAGGACATGCTTTTTTGTTGTGAGGGTAACTGAGCACTGGCACAGTTATAATCCAGAGATGATAACAGTTATCATCCAGAGATGTTGTGGAGTCTCCATCCTTGAAGATACTCAAAAGCTGTCTACGCAAGCTCTTGGGCAACTGGCTCTAGGCAGCCCTGTCTCAGCAAGGGGGGATTGGACAAAATTACTTCCAGAGGTGCCTTACTCAGCCATTCGGTGAATTTTAAAGTATTTCCAGCATTAAGAAATGCAAAGCCTTTCCTGCTGTTGGCTTCCTTAGCCACAAGCACAACCCTTCTGTGCCCACATCAGGTTCCTGGATGGCCTTGGCACAGGTGGGCCACTGTGCTCCAGGTTCAGCTGGGAGGTGAGTTGGTGCCCGCTTTATCCCTTCTGTGTCCCTGTCCCTCCTCATGGGGACTTTGAGCACAGCTGCCCGTGAGGTTTCATATTATGCAAGACTCAAACTTTTTAACATGGTAGTAAAAGAACACTGAGCATGGGGTGGGGGGAGGAGAGGGGAGATGATGATTCTGAGTTGGTGCACTATGGGTCCCACATATGGGAAGACTTTACAGAGTTATAGACCACAGTGGTCAGGCATGCTTTCACAAGGCTACCTCAGCCTTCCCTCAAGCTAACCGGAGTAACAGCTGCCTCAGGCTGGGTGCAGTTCCTTTCCTCAGAATCTGCATTTTCCTTCATGGCTACATAAGAGAGGTGCATCAGGCTGTGGTGGGTCTCTCCTGTCCTGACTGTGCTGCTGCTAAGGTGGGAATCGGATTGCTCTGGTGAAGAGCTTGCCTCTGGCTGTGACCACAACTAGGATCAGCAACCACTGCTCCTGAATTTCACTGTCTTGCTGCAGCCTGGTGAGCTATTGCTGCCTCTGCCTTGGTCTCTAAGGAAAGAGATGGATGCTGTTGCAACTGGGACAGATGTTATCTGTTGTTCATCTCTAGAGGGGAATACTAAAATGCTACTTAGATCTGACCATTGTAGGGAATTAAAGCTGAGACCAGCATCCACAGGGCTCCCTTATGTTCCTTACAAAGCTGGCTTTCTCCCCTCACCACTTGGCTACCCTCCAGCTGTCAAAGAATCATGTACAACTACAGCCTGTCACTTCTGATAAGAAGAAAGAACTGCATGGGCCAAAAGGCGATCCTTTGCATAAGATATTTCAGTATTTCTCTTTCATGATTGACCCAACTTAACGTTCAACCTGAAGAACCCTGCTGTCTTCACCATTGCATTACTACTGGGTACTGAGGCAGAAATAGTCAGGAGCCCCACCAGACAGGAATCTTAGAGAGAAGCTGAGCCCTTCCATCCCAGACACAGGCCGTGTATGAGCCCAGAAGGAAAATGTCCCAATTCTATGTGATACATGTAAATTTTGTTGATCTAGAGTGTGCTAGATAATTAAAAACATAGAGTGCTCCTAGCAGGACTTACACCGTGTTTCCCAGACAGCACTACTGCATACAGGTACACTTCACCGTTGAGAATGAGGAGTGCGATTAGTCTAGAATTATTCCTGGAGGGACATGACCCACGGGGTCCTGGGCATGCGGCAGCCAATGCCACCTCAGTGGGATGTGGGTGTTTCCCAGGGATCCTCTCCGGGACACGGGCAACCTGCCGGGCCGCAGTGCCCTCCTCCTGGATCATGGGCACCCGTGGGGCACCTCACAGCCTTGAATGCCCGTTCTCTCGCAGCCCAGCTGTCCCAACTTCTCCAGGAGCGCGTGCTCCGCAGGCCCGCATACAGCCGCCTGGCTCGCACCACTGCCTTTCGTGTTGCCCCTTCCTGGATCCCCTTGGTACCAAAATGACACATGCTACAGGAACAAAGCACTTTATTGATCTGAGCAGTGCTAGAAGATTGAGGAAGTAGGCTGCTCCCAGCAGGAGTTTTGCCGAGTTTCCCAGGCGTCTCTGCTGCACGGGCATGCTTGGCTGTTCCCTCTGGGGAGGCAGAGATGAGCCCCGGCCCTTTGGATGCCAGTCGGCCCTGGCAGCACCTTTGGGAGGGCGGAAAAGGGGGACCCTCCCCAGAGGTCCTCAACGGAGTTGGCAAATACCCGTTGGCTGTTGTGCTGGACAGGCACGGGCGACCCACCAGGACGTGGCCGGCCGTTGGCCATGGCCACCCGCAGGAGCATGACCATCGGGGCGCTAACGGCCTCCAGCCAGCAGAAGAAGTCGGTGGAGGTGCCCTCACTCCCGGAGCCTTTGGTGGGCTGAGGCATGTCCCAGCGCACCAGCTGCCTGTCACCCTGAAGAGAATTCACTGTTAGCTGGGTGAAAATACTACAGTAGGGAAGGTTATCCACCCACTTCCTAGCAGCTGCCCCTCTTCCTGCTGTGATGCTTGCCCTCGCACCAGCCTTGGAGGTCCCAAGGCCTAAGGCACCCAACAGGCCATGGGCAGGCACTGGCCACTGCCACCTTACAGGGACATGGGGAGCAACCACAACACGCCTCACCGGGACACGGGCACCCACCGGGAACCTCAGAGGGAAGTGGGCACCCTGCTAGGATGTGGGCCCCTCCTCCTGGGATGCGGGCACCTGTGGAGCCCCTCACGGCCACGGGTGCCTGTTCTCTCCCGCCTCAAGTCCCACCCTGCAAGGACGCCGGCACTCACTTGCACCCCTGCATCTCCTCTTGCCAATCCGCCGAGAGCACGCCCTAGGTGGAGGTGCACAGGGAGCTAGAGAAGGCTCTCCTCCGCTTGCCTCGCCTTCCGCCTTCTTCTCGGAGTGCTGGTGCGGGAACACTTTCAGGCGGAGGCGGTAGACAAGCCTGGTGCACCTGGCCAGCGGGGTGATTTTGGCCTCCAGCTGGTGGACGGCTTCATCAGAGCTGAAGGTGCCCTCCTCCGAGCAGTCTGTTCCCACAGAAGATGAGGCCGGCCGTTCCTTTCCCTGGAAATGACAGGGCCGGGGGCGCAATGAAGTGGGCGCGGGCCGCGTGGCCGAGAAGTGGCCTGCGGGGCTTGGCTTCCTCTGGAAGGACTCCAGCCGCGCAGGACTGCCCTGGGCAGCACGCTGGGCTGAGCACACCTCTGGCAGGCCCCATGTCGTGCTGGGGCCTCCGGAGGGTTTCTGCCCTACGGCTGAGCATGTAACTGGGGAAGAGGCAGAGGAGCTCTCGGGGCCTGCCGAGGCTTTCTTGCCCGCGCTGGGTTTTGTTTTCTCATTGCAAGCCTTCTTGGCCAAGGCTTGCAATGATGTGCTTCCCTGCTCCCCACAAGCCGCTCCCTTCCTGTGTGACCGATCGCGATTGCTCACCTGTCCCTGGGGTCTGTTCCCATTTCTCCAGAGGCGAAGTGCAACCCAAGACAGGAAGCACAGCCACAGGCTTTGCAAGGCCCTGCAACACAGCTGGGTCCTGTCCGCCTGGGCAAGGGAGTCCCAAAGCTGGCCCAGAGGGTAGGGCGGGTCAGAGGCCACGCTCTTGGCGACAACGGGCAGTTCCTTCGGGCCCACAGGAGCGACGTCCTTCCTGAGCCTGACCCAGCTCTGGGGGCTGCGGGGGCCAGTGCTGCTGTGCCGTTTGGGGACCATGCTCTCTCCCACAAAGGGCAGCTTCCTCAGACCCTCAATAACAGCGTCCATCATGATCCTAACCAAGCCGTAGGGGCTCTGAACGTCGATGCTGCTGTCCCATTCGGTGGTCATGCTCTCCGCATCAACGGGTGGCTGCTTCAGGTCTTCAGGAGGAGCTTCACTCTCCACAATGAGCCAGGTGGGGTTGATGTAAATGCGAAGACCAGCAGGCAACAGTGACAACGTGCAGAGAGCCACGGTCAGGGGGAGAGCCAGGCTGAGAGTTATCATGGTCTCTCCTGAGGAAAAAGATCTCGATGCACGAGCTGGCTTGGGCTGTTACCCTGAGCAGAGTTCAGGCAGTGACCACCAGCACCGAGTGGCCGCCTCGCGTGTCTGTGCTTGCAAGGGGGTTGCCGACCTGCCAAGTCATGGGCTGATGTCACGCAAGGCTCTGTGACGTCACGAGGCCTTTCTCCACCAGCCCGGCAGGCGACGGAGGCTGCGGCGGAGCTGGGCAGGACCTGTGTAGGTGGATTTTGAAGCCTGCTGCTCCCACTGCTGTGCCTGCCGGCGGACACTGAGCCCAGCAGGGGAGCGGGACCGTGTCCCACGTGGTCTGGGCTGTGCCCTGAACTTCTCAGCAAGAAGGGGCTGTGCCCAGAGCTCCAGCCGAGCTGCGTTCAGCACCGTGCCCCAGCTGGGCAGCTGTGACGCGGTTCTGCTCAACATCCTCTCGGGGGCAAAGTGGCAGCCCATGTTAAGAGGAAAGCCAAAAATTCACTCTTGGTTTGACAAAAATTATAACCGCTGAGAATGAGGAGTGCCATTAGTCTAGAATTATTCCTGGAGGGACATGACCCACGGGGTCCTGGGCATGCGGCAGCCAATGCCACCTCAGTGGGATGTGGGTGTTTCCCAGGGATCCTCTCCGGGACACGGGCACCCTGCCGGGCCGCAGTGCCCTCCTCCTGGATCATGGGCACCCGTGGGGCACCTCACAGCCTTGAATGCCCGTTCTCTCGCAGCCCAGCTGTCCCAACTTCTCCAGGAGCGCGTGCTCCGCAGGCCCGCATACAGCCGCCTGGCTCGCACCACTGCCTTTCGTGTTGCCCCTTCCTGGATCCCCTTGGTACCAAAATGACACATGCTACAGGAACAAAGCACTTTATTGATCTGAGCAGTGCTAGAAGATTGAGGAAGTAGGCTGCTCCCAGCAGGAGTTTTGCCGAGTTTCCCAGGCGTCTCTGCTGCACGGGCATGCTTGGCTGTTCCCTCTGGGGAGGCAGAGATGAGCCCCGGCCCTTTGGATGCCAGTCGGCCCTGGCAGCACCTTTGGGAGGGCGGAAAAGGGGGACCCTCCCCAGAGGTCCTCAACGGAGTTGGCAAATACCCGTTGGCTGTTGTGCTGGACAGGCACGGGCGACCCACCAGGACGTGGCCGGCCGTTGGCCATGGCCACCCGCAGGAGCATGACCATCGGGGCGCTAACGGCCTCCAGCCAGCAGAAGAAGTCGGTGGAGGTGCCCTCACTCCCGGAGCCTTTGGTGGGCTGAGGCATGTCCCAGCGCACCAGCTGCCTGTCACCCTGAAGAGAATTCACTGTTAGCTGGGTGAAAATACTACAGTAGGGAAGGTTATCCACCCACTTCCTAGCAGCTGCCCCTCTTCCTGCTGTGATGCTTGCCCTCGCACCAGCCTTGGAGGTCCCAAGGCCTAAGGCACCCAACAGGCCATGGGCAGGCACTGGCCACTGCCACCTTACAGGGACATGGGGAGCAACCACAACACGCCTCACCGGGACACGGGCACCCACCGGGAACCTCAGAGGGAAGTGGGCACCCTGCTAGGATGTGGGCCCCTCCTCCTGGGATGCGGGCACCTGTGGAGCCCCTCACGGCCACGGGTGCCTGTTCTCTCCCGCCTCAAGTCCCACCCTGCAAGGACGCCGGCACTCACTTGCACCCCTGCATCTCCTCTTGCCAATCCGCCGAGAGCACGCCCTAGGTGGAGGTGCACAGGGAGCTAGAGAAGGCTCTCCTCCGCTTGCCTCGCCTTCCGCCTTCTTCTCGGAGTGCTGGTGCGGGAACACTTTCAGGCGGAGGCGGTAGACAAGCCTGGTGCACCTGGCCAGCGGGGTGATTTTGGCCTCCAGCTGGTGGACGGCTTCATCAGAGCTGAAGGTGCCCTCCTCCGAGCAGTCTGTTCCCACAGAAGATGAGGCCGGCCGTTCCTTTCCCTGGAAATGACAGGGCCGGGGGCGCAATGAAGTGGGCGCGGGCCGCGTGGCCGAGAAGTGGCCTGCGGGGCTTGGCTTCCTCTGGAAGGACTCCAGCCGCGCAGGACTGCCCTGGGCAGCACGCTGGGCTGAGCACACCTCTGGCAGGCCCCATGTCGTGCTGGGGCCTCCGGAGGGTTTCTGCCCTACGGCTGAGCATGTAACTGGGGAAGAGGCAGAGGAGCTCTCGGGGCCTGCCGAGGCTTTCTTGCCCGCGCTGGGTTTTGTTTTCTCATTGCAAGCCTTCTTGGCCAAGGCTTGCAATGATGTGCTTCCCTGCTCCCCACAAGCCGCTCCCTTCCTGTGTGACCGATCGCGATTGCTCACCTGTCCCTGGGGTCTGTTCCCATTTCTCCAGAGGCGAAGTGCAACCCAAGACAGGAAGCACAGCCACAGGCTTTGCAAGGCCCTGCAACACAGCTGGGTCCTGTCCGCCTGGGCAAGGGAGTCCCAAAGCTGGCCCAGAGGGTAGGGCGGGTCAGAGGCCACGCTCTTGGCGACAACGGGCAGTTCCTTCGGGCCCACAGGAGCGACGTCCTTCCTGAGCCTGACCCAGCTCTGGGGGCTGCGGGGGCCAGTGCTGCTGTGCCGTTTGGGGACCATGCTCTCTCCCACAAAGGGCAGCTTCCTCAGACCCTCAATAACAGCGTCCATCATGATCCTAACCAAGCCGTAGGGGCTCTGAACGTCGATGCTGCTGTCCCATTCGGTGGTCATGCTCTCCGCATCAACGGGTGGCTGCTTCAGGTCTTCAGGAGGAGCTTCACTCTCCACAATGAGCCAGGTGGGGTTGATGTAAATGCGAAGACCAGCAGGCAACAGTGACAACGTGCAGAGAGCCACGGTCAGGGGGAGAGCCAGGCTGAGAGTTATCATGGTCTCTCCTGAGGAAAAAGATCTCGATGCACGAGCTGGCTTGGGCTGTTACCCTGAGCAGAGTTCAGGCAGTGACCACCAGCACCGAGTGGCCGCCTCGCGTGTCTGTGCTTGCAAGGGGGTTGCCGACCTGCCAAGTCATGGGCTGATGTCACGCAAGGCTCTGTGACGTCACGAGGCCTTTCTCCACCAGCCCGGCAGGCGACGGAGGCTGCGGCGGAGCTGGGCAGGACCTGTGTAGGTGGATTTTGAAGCCTGCTGCTCCCACTGCTGTGCCTGCCGGCGGACACTGAGCCCAGCAGGGGAGCGGGACCGTGTCCCACGTGGTCTGGGCTGTGCCCTGAACTTCTCAGCAAGAAGGGGCTGTGCCCAGAGCTCCAGCCGAGCTGCGTTCAGCACCGTGCCCCAGCTGGGCAGCTGTGACGCGGTTCTGCTCAACATCCTCTCGGGGGCAAAGTGGCAGCCCATGTTAAGAGGAAAGCCAAAAATTCACTCTTGGTTTGACAAAAATTATAACCGCTGAGAATGAGGAGTGCCATTAGTCTAGAATTATTCCTGGAGGGACATGACCCACGGGGTCCTGGGCATGCGGCAGCCAATGCCACCTCAGTGGGATGTGGGTGTTTCCCAGGGATCCTCTCCGGGACACGGGCACCCTGCCGGGCCGCAGTGCCCTCCTCCTGGATCATGGGCACCCGTGGGGCACCTCACAGCCTTGAATGCCCGTTCTCTCGCAGCCCAGCTGTCCCAACTTCTCCAGGAGCGCGTGCTCCGCAGGCCCGCATACAGCCGCCTGGCTCGCACCACTGCCTTTCGTGTTGCCCCTTCCTGGATCCCCTTGGTACCAAAATGACACATGCTACAGGAACAAAGCACTTTATTGATCTGAGCAGTGCTAGAAGATTGAGGAAGTAGGCTGCTCCCAGCAGGAGTTTTGCCGAGTTTCCCAGGCGTCTCTGCTGCACGGGCATGCTTGGCTGTTCCCTCTGGGGAGGCAGAGATGAGCCCCGGCCCTTTGGATGCCAGTCGGCCCTGGCAGCACCTTTGGGAGGGCGGAAAAGGGGGACCCTCCCCAGAGGTCCTCAACGGAGTTGGCAAATACCCGTTGGCTGTTGTGCTGGACAGGCACGGGCGACCCACCAGGACGTGGCCGGCCGTTGGCCATGGCCACCCGCAGGAGCATGACCATCGGGGCGCTAACGGCCTCCAGCCAGCAGAAGAAGTCGGTGGAGGTGCCCTCACTCCCGGAGCCTTTGGTGGGCTGAGGCATGTCCCAGCGCACCAGCTGCCTGTCACCCTGAAGAGAATTCACTGTTAGCTGGGTGAAAATACTACAGTAGGGAAGGTTATCCACCCACTTCCTAGCAGCTGCCCCTCTTCCTGCTGTGATGCTTGCCCTCGCACCAGCCTTGGAGGTCCCAAGGCCTAAGGCACCCAACAGGCCATGGGCAGGCACTGGCCACTGCCACCTTACAGGGACATGGGGAGCAACCACAACACGCCTCACCGGGACACGGGCACCCACCGGGAACCTCAGAGGGAAGTGGGCACCCTGCTAGGATGTGGGCCCCTCCTCCTGGGATGCGGGCACCTGTGGAGCCCCTCACGGCCACGGGTGCCTGTTCTCTCCCGCCTCAAGTCCCACCCTGCAAGGACGCCGGCACTCACTTGCACCCCTGCATCTCCTCTTGCCAATCCGCCGAGAGCACGCCCTAGGTGGAGGTGCACAGGGAGCTAGAGAAGGCTCTCCTCCGCTTGCCTCGCCTTCCGCCTTCTTCTCGGAGTGCTGGTGCGGGAACACTTTCAGGCGGAGGCGGTAGACAAGCCTGGTGCACCTGGCCAGCGGGGTGATTTTGGCCTCCAGCTGGTGGACGGCTTCATCAGAGCTGAAGGTGCCCTCCTCCGAGCAGTCTGTTCCCACAGAAGATGAGGCCGGCCGTTCCTTTCCCTGGAAATGACAGGGCCGGGGGCGCAATGAAGTGGGCGCGGGCCGCGTGGCCGAGAAGTGGCCTGCGGGGCTTGGCTTCCTCTGGAAGGACTCCAGCCGCGCAGGACTGCCCTGGGCAGCACGCTGGGCTGAGCACACCTCTGGCAGGCCCCATGTCGTGCTGGGGCCTCCGGAGGGTTTCTGCCCTACGGCTGAGCATGTAACTGGGGAAGAGGCAGAGGAGCTCTCGGGGCCTGCCGAGGCTTTCTTGCCCGCGCTGGGTTTTGTTTTCTCATTGCAAGCCTTCTTGGCCAAGGCTTGCAATGATGTGCTTCCCTGCTCCCCACAAGCCGCTCCCTTCCTGTGTGACCGATCGCGATTGCTCACCTGTCCCTGGGGTCTGTTCCCATTTCTCCAGAGGCGAAGTGCAACCCAAGACAGGAAGCACAGCCACAGGCTTTGCAAGGCCCTGCAACACAGCTGGGTCCTGTCCGCCTGGGCAAGGGAGTCCCAAAGCTGGCCCAGAGGGTAGGGCGGGTCAGAGGCCACGCTCTTGGCGACAACGGGCAGTTCCTTCGGGCCCACAGGAGCGACGTCCTTCCTGAGCCTGACCCAGCTCTGGGGGCTGCGGGGGCCAGTGCTGCTGTGCCGTTTGGGGACCATGCTCTCTCCCACAAAGGGCAGCTTCCTCAGACCCTCAATAACAGCGTCCATCATGATCCTAACCAAGCCGTAGGGGCTCTGAACGTCGATGCTGCTGTCCCATTCGGTGGTCATGCTCTCCGCATCAACGGGTGGCTGCTTCAGGTCTTCAGGAGGAGCTTCACTCTCCACAATGAGCCAGGTGGGGTTGATGTAAATGCGAAGACCAGCAGGCAACAGTGACAACGTGCAGAGAGCCACGGTCAGGGGGAGAGCCGGGCTGAGAGTTATCATGGTCTCTCCTGAGGAAAAAGATCTCAATGCACGAGCTGGCTTGGGCTGTTACCCTGAGCAGAGTTCAGGCAGTGACCACCAGCACCGAGTGGCCGCCTCGCGTGTCTGTGCTTGCAAGGGGGTTGCCGACCTGCCAAGTCATGGGCTGATGTCACGCAAGGCTCTGTGACGTCACGAGGCCTTTCTCCACCAGCCTGGCAGGCGACGGAGGCTGCGGCGGAGCTGGGCAGGACCTGTGTAGGTGGATTTTGAAGCCTGCTGCTCCCACTGCTGTGCCTGCCGGCGGACACTGAGCCCAGCAGGGGAGCGGGACCGTGTCCCACGTGGTCTGGGCTGTGCCCTGAACTTCTCAGCAAGAAGGGGCTGTGCCCAGAGCTCCAGCCGAGCTGCGTTCAGCACCGTGCCCCAGCTGGGCAGCTGTGACGCGGTTCTGCTCAACATCCTCTCGGGGGCAAAGTGGCAGCCCATGTTAAGAGGAAAGCCAAAAATTCACTCTTGGTTTGACAAAAATTATAACCGCTGAGAATGAGGAGTGCAATTAGTCTAGAATTATTCCTGGAGGGACATGACCCACGGGGTCCTGGGCATGCGGCAGCCAATGCCACCTCAGTGGGATGTGGGTGTTTCCCAGGGATCCTCTCCGGGACACGGGCACCCTGCCGGGCCGCAGTGCCCTCCTCCTGGATCATGGGCACCCGTGGGGCACCTCACAGCCTTGAATGCCCGTTCTCTCGCAGCCCAGCTGTCCCAACTTCTCCAGGAGCGCGTGCTCCGCAGGCCCGCATACAGCCGCCTGGCTCGCACCACTGCCTTTCGTGTTGCCCCTTCCTGGATCCCCTTGGTACCAAAATGACACATGCTACAGGAACAAAGCACTTTATTGATCTGAGCAGTGCTAGAAGATTGAGGAAGTAGGCTGCTCCCAGCAGGAGTTTTGCCGAGTTTCCCAGGCGTCTCTGCTGCACGGGCATGCTTGGCTGTTCCCTCTGGGGAGGCAGAGATGAGCCCCGGCCCTTTGGATGCCAGTCGGCCCTGGCAGCACCTTTGGGAGGGCGGAAAAGGGGGACCCTCCCCAGAGGTCCTCAACGGAGTTGGCAAATACCCGTTGGCTGTTGTGCTGGACAGGCACGGGCGACCCACCAGGACGTGGCCGGCCGTTGGCCATGGCCACCCGCAGGAGCATGACCATCGGGGCGCTAACGGCCTCCAGCCAGCAGAAGAAGTCGGTGGAGGTGCCCTCACTCCCGGAGCCTTTGGTGGGCTGAGGCATGTCCCAACGCACCAGCTGCCTGTCACCCTGAAGAGAATTCACTGTTAGCTGGGTGAAAATACTACAGTAGGGAAGGTTATCCACCCACTTCCTAGCAGCTGCCCCTCTTCCTGCTGTGATGCTTGCCCTCGCACCAGCCTTGGAGGTCCCAAGGCCTAAGGCACCCAACAGGCCATGGGCAGGCACTGGCCACTGCCACCTTACAGGGACATGGGGAGCAACCACAACACGCCTCACCGGGACACGGGCACCCACCGGGAACCTCAGAGGGAAGTGGGCACCCTGCTAGGATGTGGGCCCCTCCTCCTGGGATGCGGGCACCTGTGGAGCCCCTCACGGCCACGGGTGCCTGTTCTCTCCCGCCTCAAGTCCCACCCTGCAAGGACGCCGGCACTCACTTGCACCCCTGCATCTCCTCTTGCCAATCCGCCGAGAGCACGCCCTAGGTGGAGGTGCACAGGGAGCTAGAGAAGGCTCTCCTCCGCTTGCCTCGCCTTCCGCCTTCTTCTCGGAGTGCTGGTGCGGGAACACTTTCAGGCGGAGGCGGTAGACAAGCCTGGTGCACCTGGCCAGCGGGGTGATTTTGGCCTCCAGCTGGTGGACGGCTTCATCAGAGCTGAAGGTGCCCTCCTCCGAGCAGTCTGTTCCCACAGAAGATGAGGCCGGCCGTTCCTTTCCCTGGAAATGACAGGGCCGGGGGCGCAATGAAGTGGGCGCGGGCCGCGTGGCCGAGAAGTGGCCTGCGGGGCTTGGCTTCCTCTGGAGGGACTCCAGCCGCGCAGGACTGCCCTGGGCAGCACGCTGGGCTGAGCACACCTCTGGCAGGCCCCATGTCGTGCTGGGGCCTCCGGAGGGTTTCTGCCCTACGGCTGAGCATGTAACTGGGGAAGAGGCAGAGGAGCTCTCGGGGCCTGCCGAGGCTTTCTTGCCCGCGCTGGGTTTTGTTTTCTCATTGCAAGCCTTCTTGGCCAAGGCTTGCAATGATGTGCTTCCCTGCTCCCCACAAGCCGCTCCCTTCCTGTGTGACCGATCGCGATTGCTCACCTGTCCCTGGGGTCTGTTCCCATTTCTCCAGAGGCGAAGTGCAACCCAAGACAGGAAGCACAGCCACAGGCTTTGCAAGGCCCTGCAACACAGCTGGGTCCTGTCCGCCTGGGCAAGGGAGTCCCAAAGCTGGCCCAGAGGGTAGGGCGGGTCAGAGGCCACGCTCTTGGCGACAACGGGCAGTTCCTTCGGGCCCACAGGAGCGACGTCCTTCCTGAGCCTGACCCAGCTCTGGGGGCTGCGGGGGCCAGTGCTGCTGTGCCGTTTGGGGACCATGCTCTCTCCCACAAAGGGCAGCTTCCTCAGACCCTCAATAACAGCGTCCATCATGATCCTAACCAAGCCGTAGGGGCTCTGAACGTCGATGCTGCTGTCCCATTCGGTGGTCATGCTCTCCGCATCAACGGGTGGCTGCTTCAGGTCTTCAGGAGGAGCTTCACTCTCCACAATGAGCCAGGTGGGGTTGATGTAAATGCGAAGACCAGCAGGCAACAGTGACAACGTGCAGAGAGCCACGGTCAGGGGGAGAGCCGGGCTGAGAGTTATCATGGTCTCTCCTGAGGAAAAAGATCTCAATGCACGAGCTGGCTTGGGCTGTTACCCTGAGCAGAGTTCAGGCAGTGACCACCAGCACCGAGTGGCCGCCTCGCGTGTCTGTGCTTGCAAGGGGGTTGCCGACCTGCCAAGTCATGGGCTGATGTCACGCAAGGCTCTGTGACGTCACGAGGCCTTTCTCCACCAGCCTGGCAGGCGACGGAGGCTGCGGCGGAGCTGGGCAGGACCTGTGTAGGTGGATTTTGAAGCCTGCTGCTCCCACTGCTGTGCCTGCCGGCGGACACTGAGCCCAGCAGGGGAGCGGGACCGTGTCCCACGTGGTCTGGGCTGTGCCCTGAACTTCTCAGCAAGAAGGGGCTGTGCCCAGAGCTCCAGCCGAGCTGCGTTCAGCACCGTGCCCCAGCTGGGCAGCTGTGACGCGGTTCTGCTCAACATCCTCTCGGGGGCAAAGTGGCAGCCCATGTTAAGAGGAAAGCCAAAAATTCACTCTTGGTTTGACAAAAATTATAACCGCTGAGAATGAGGAGTGCAATTAGTCTAGAATTATTCCTGGAGGGACATGACCCACGGGGTCCTGGGCATGCGGCAGCCAATGCCACCTCAGTGGGATGTGGGTGTTTCCCAGGGATCCTCTCCGGGACACGGGCACCCTGCCGGGCCGCAGTGCCCTCCTCCTGGATCATGGGCACCCGTGGGGCACCTCACAGCCTTGAATGCCCGTTCTCTCGCAGCCCAGCTGTCCCAACTTCTCCAGGAGCGCGTGCTCCGCAGGCCCGCATACAGCCGCCTGGCTCGCACCACTGCCTTTCGTGTTGCCCCTTCCTGGATCCCCTTGGTACCAAAATGACACATGCTACAGGAACAAAGCACTTTATTGATCTGAGCAGTGCTAGAAGATTGAGGAAGTAGGCTGCTCCCAGCAGGAGTTTTGCCGAGTTTCCCAGGCGTCTCTGCTGCACGGGCATGCTTGGCTGTTCCCTCTGGGGAGGCAGAGATGAGCCCCGGCCCTTTGGATGCCAGTCGGCCCTGGCAGCACCTTTGGGAGGGCGGAAAAGGGGGACCCTCCCCAGAGGTCCTCAACGGAGTTGGCAAATACCCGTTGGCTGTTGTGCTGGACAGGCACGGGCGACCCACCAGGACGTGGCCGGCCGTTGGCCATGGCCACCCGCAGGAGCATGACCATCGGGGCGCTAACGGCCTCCAGCCAGCAGAAGAAGTCGGTGGAGGTGCCCTCACTCCCGGAGCCTTTGGTGGGCTGAGGCATGTCCCAACGCACCAGCTGCCTGTCACCCTGAAGAGAATTCACTGTTAGCTGGGTGAAAATACTACAGTAGGGAAGGTTATCCACCCACTTCCTAGCAGCTGCCCCTCTTCCTGCTGTGATGCTTGCCCTCGCACCAGCCTTGGAGGTCCCAAGGCCTAAGGCACCCAACAGGCCATGGGCAGGCACTGGCCACTGCCACCTTACAGGGACATGGGGAGCAACCACAACACGCCTCACCGGGACACGGGCACCCACCGGGAACCTCAGAGGGAAGTGGGCACCCTGCTAGGATGTGGGCCCCTCCTCCTGGGATGCGGGCACCTGTGGAGCCCCTCACGGCCACGGGTGCCTGTTCTCTCCCGCCTCAAGTCCCACCCTGCAAGGACGCCGGCACTCACTTGCACCCCTGCATCTCCTCTTGCCAATCCGCCGAGAGCACGCCCTAGGTGGAGGTGCACAGGGAGCTAGAGAAGGCTCTCCTCCGCTTGCCTCGCCTTCCGCCTTCTTCTCGGAGTGCTGGTGCGGGAACACTTTCAGGCGGAGGCGGTAGACAAGCCTGGTGCACCTGGCCAGCGGGGTGATTTTGGCCTCCAGCTGGTGGACGGCTTCATCAGAGCTGAAGGTGCCCTCCTCCGAGCAGTCTGTTCCCACAGAAGATGAGGCCGGCCGTTCCTTTCCCTGGAAATGACAGGGCCGGGGGCGCAATGAAGTGGGCGCGGGCCGCGTGGCCGAGAAGTGGCCTGCGGGGCTTGGCTTCCTCTGGAAGGACTCCAGCCGCGCAGGACTGCCCTGGGCAGCACGCTGGGCTGAGCACACCTCTGGCAGGCCCCATGTCGTGCTGGGGCCTCCGGAGGGTTTCTGCCCTACGGCTGAGCATGTAACTGGGGAAGAGGCAGAGGAGCTCTCGGGGCCTGCCGAGGCTTTCTTGCCCGCGCTGGGTTTTGTTTTCTCATTGCAAGCCTTCTTGGCCAAGGCTTGCAATGATGTGCTTCCCTGCTCCCCACAAGCCGCTCCCTTCCTGTGTGACCGATCGCGATTGCTCACCTGTCCCTGGGGTCTGTTCCCATTTCTCCAGAGGCGAAGTGCAACCCAAGACAGGAAGCACAGCCACAGGCTTTGCAAGGCCCTGCAACACAGCTGGGTCCTGTCCGCCTGGGCAAGGGAGTCCCAAAGCTGGCCCAGAGGGTAGGGCGGGTCAGAGGCCACGCTCTTGGCGACAACGGGCAGTTCCTTCGGGCCCACAGGAGCGACGTCCTTCCTGAGCCTGACCCAGCTCTGGGGGCTGCGGGGGCCAGTGCTGCTGTGCCGTTTGGGGACCATGCTCTCTCCCACAAAGGGCAGCTTCCTCAGACCCTCAATAACAGCGTCCATCATGATCCTAACCAAGCCGTAGGGGCTCTGAACGTCGATGCTGCTGTCCCATTCGGTGGTCATGCTCTCCGCATCAACGGGTGGCTGCTTCAGGTCTTCAGGAGGAGCTTCACCCTCCACAATGAGCCAGGTGGGGTTGATGTAAATGCGAAGACCAGCAGGCAACAGTGACAACGTGCAGAGAGCCACGGTCAGGGGGAGAGCCGGGCTGAGAGTTATCATGGTCTCTCCTGAGGAAAAAGATCTCGATGCACGAGCTGGCTTGGGCTGTTACCCTGAGCAGAGTTCAGGCAGTGACCACCAGCACCGAGTGGCCGCCTCGCGTGTCTGTGCTTGCAAGGGGGTTGCCGACCTGCCAAGTCATGGGCTGATGTCACGCAAGGCTCTGTGACGTCACGAGGCCTTTCTCCACCAGCCCGGCAGGCGACGGAGGCTGCGGCGGAGCTGGGCAGGACCTGTGTAGGTGGATTTTGAAGCCTGCTGCTCCCACTGCTGTGCCTGCCGGCGGACACTGAGCCCAGCAGGGGAGCGGGACCGTGTCCCACGTGGTCTGGGCTGTGCCCTGAACTTCTCAGCAAGAAGGGGCTGTGCCCAGAGCTCCAGCCGAGCTGCGTTCAGCACCGTGCCCCAGCTGGGCAGCTGTGACGCGGTTCTGCTCAACATCCTCTCGGGGGCAAAGTGGCAGCCCATGTTAAGAGGAAAGCCAAAAATTCACTCTTGGTTTGACAAAAATTATAACCGCTGAGAATGAGGAGTGCCATTAGTCTAGAATTATTCCTGGAGGGACATGACCCACGGGGTCCTGGGCATGCGGCAGCCAATGCCACCTCAGTGGGATGTGGGTGTTTCCCAGGGATCCTCTCCGGGACACGGGCACCCTGCCGGGCCGCAGTGCCCTCCTCCTGGATCATGGGCACCCGTGGGGCACCTCACAGCCTTGAATGCCCGTTCTCTCGCAGCCCAGCTGTCCCAACTTCTCCAGGAGCGCGTGCTCCGCAGGCCCGCATACAGCCGCCTGGCTCGCACCACTGCCTTTCGTGTTGCCCCTTCCTGGATCCCCTTGGTACCAAAATGACACATGCTACAGGAACAAAGCACTTTATTGATCTGAGCAGTGCTAGAAGATTGAGGAAGTAGGCTGCTCCCAGCAGGAGTTTTGCCGAGTTTCCCAGGCGTCTCTGCTGCACGGGCATGCTTGGCTGTTCCCTCTGGGGAGGCAGAGATGAGCCCCGGCCCTTTGGATGCCAGTCGGCCCTGGCAGCACCTTTGGGAGGGCGGAAAAGGGGGACCCTCCCCAGAGGTCCTCAACGGAGTTGGCAAATACCCGTTGGCTGTTGTGCTGGACAGGCACGGGCGACCCACCAGGACGTGGCCGGCCGTTGGCCATGGCCACCCGCAGGAGCATGACCATCGGGGCGCTAACGGCCTCCAGCCAGCAGAAGAAGTCGGTGGAGGTGCCCTCACTCCCGGAGCCTTTGGTGGGCTGAGGCATGTCCCAGCGCACCAGCTGCCTGTCACCCTGAAGAGAATTCACTGTTAGCTGGGTGAAAATACTACAGTAGGGAAGGTTATCCACCCACTTCCTAGCAGCTGCCCCTCTTCCTGCTGTGATGCTTGCCCTCGCACCAGCCTTGGAGGTCCCAAGGCCTAAGGCACCCAACGGGCCATGGGCAGGCACTGGCCACTGCCACCTTACAGGGACATGGGGAGCAACCACAACACGCCTCACCGGGACACGGGCACCCACCGGGAACCTCAGAGGGAAGTGGGCACCCTGCTAGGATGTGGGCCCCTCCTCCTGGGATGCGGGCACCTGTGGAGCCCCTCATGGCCACGGGTGCCTGTTCTCTCCCGCCTCAAGTCCCACCCTGCAAGGACGCCGGCACTCACTTGCACCCCTGCATCTCCTCTTGCCAATCCGCCGAGAGCACGCCCTAGGTGGAGGTGCACAGGGAGCTAGAGAAGGCTCTCCTCCGCTTGCCTCGCCTTCCGCCTTCTTCTCGGAGTGCTGGTGCGGGAACACTTTCAGGCGGAGGCGGTAGACAAGCCTGGTGCACCTGGCCAGCGGGGTGATTTTGGCCTCCAGCTGGTGGACGGCTTCATCAGAGCTGAAGGTGCCCTCCTCCGAGCAGTCTGTTCCCACAGAAGATGAGGCCGGCCGTTCCTTTCCCTGGAAATGACAGGGCCGGGGGCGCAATGAAGTGGGCGCGGGCCGCGTGGCCGAGAAGTGGCCTGCGGGGCTTGGCTTCCTCTGGAAGGACTCCAGCCGCGCAGGACTGCCCTGGGCAGCACGCTGGGCTGAGCACACCTCTGGCAGGCCCCATGTCGTGCTGGGGCCTCCGGAGGGTTTCTGCCCTACGGCTGAGCATGTAACTGGGGAAGAGGCAGAGGAGCTCTCGGGGCCTGCCGAGGCTTTCTTGCCCGCGCTGGGTTTTGTTTTCTCATTGCAAGCCTTCTTGGCCAAGGCTTGCAATGATGTGCTTCCCTGCTCCCCACAAGCCGCTCCCTTCCTGTGTGACCGATCGCGATTGCTCACCTGTCCCTGGGGTCTGTTCCCATTTCTCCAGAGGCGAAGTGCAACCCAAGACAGGAAGCACAGCCACAGGCTTTGCAAGGCCCTGCAACACAGCTGGGTCCTGTCCGCCTGGGCAAGGGAGTCCCAAAGCTGGCCCAGAGGGTAGGGCGGGTCAGAGGCCACGCTCTTGGCGACAACGGGCAGTTCCTTCGGGCCCACAGGAGCGACGTCCTTCCTGAGCCTGACCCAGCTCTGGGGGCTGCGGGGGCCAGTGCTGCTGTGCCGTTTGGGGACCATGCTCTCTCCCACAAAGGGCAGCTTCCTCAGACCCTCAATAACAGCGTCCATCATGATCCTAACCAAGCCGTAGGGGCTCTGAACGTCGATGCTGCTGTCCCATTCGGTGGTCATGCTCTCCGCATCAACGGGTGGCTGCTTCAGGTCTTCAGGAGGAGCTTCACTCTCCACAATGAGCCAGGTGGGGTTGATGTAAATGCGAAGACCAGCAGGCAACAGTGACAACGTGCAGAGAGCCACGGTCAGGGGGAGAGCCGGGCTGAGAGTTATCATGGTCTCTCCTGAGGAAAAAGATCTCAATGCACGAGCTGGCTTGGGCTGTTACCCTGAGCAGAGTTCAGGCAGTGACCACCAGCACCGAGTGGCCGCCTCGCGTGTCTGTGCTTGCAAGGGGGTTGCCGACCTGCCAAGTCATGGGCTGATGTCACGCAAGGCTCTGTGACGTCACGAGGCCTTTCTCCACCAGCCCGGCAGGCGACGGAGGCTGCGGCGGAGCTGGGCAGGACCTGTGTAGGTGGATTTTGAAGCCTGCTGCTCCCACTGCTGTGCCTGCCGGCGGACACTGAGCCCAGCAGGGGAGCGGGACCGTGTCCCATGTGGTCTGGGCTGTGCCCTGAACTTCTCAGCAAGAAGGGGCTGTGCCCAGAGCTCCAGCCGAGCTGCGTTCAGCACCGTGCCCCAGCTGGGCAGCTGTGACGCGGTTCTGCTCAACATCCTCTCGGGGGCAAAGTGGCAGCCCATGTTAAGAGGAAAGCCAAAAATTCACTCTTGGTTTGACAAAAATTATAACCGCTGAGAATGAGGAGTGCAATTAGTCTAGAATTATTCCTGGAGGGACATGACCCACGGGGTCCTGGGCATGCGGCAGCCAATGCCACCTCAGTGGGATGTGGGTGTTTCCCAGGGATCCTCTCCGGGACACGGGCACCCTGCCGGGCCGCAGTGCCCTCCTCCTGGATCATGGGCACCCGTGGGGCACCTCACAGCCTTGAATGCCCGTTCTCTCGCAGCCCAGCTGTCCCAACTTCTCCAGGAGCGCGTGCTCCGCAGGCCCGCATACAGCCGCCTGGCTCGCACCACTGCCTTTCGTGTTGCCCCTTCCTGGATCCCCTTGGTACCAAAATGACACATGCTACAGGAACAAAGCACTTTATTGATCTGAGCAGTGCTAGAAGATTGAGGAAGTAGGCTGCTCCCAGCAGGAGTTTTGCCGAGTTTCCCAGGCGTCTCTGCTGCACGGGCATGCTTGGCTGTTCCCTCTGGGGAGGCAGAGATGAGCCCCGGCCCTTTGGATGCCAGTCGGCCCTGGCAGCACCTTTGGGAGGGCGGAAAAGGGGGACCCTCCCCAGAGGTCCTCAACGGAGTTGGCAAATACCCGTTGGCTGTTGTGCTGGACAGGCACGGGCGACCCACCAGGACGTGGCCGGCCGTTGGCCATGGCCACCCGCAGGAGCATGACCATCGGGGCGCTAACGGCCTCCAGCCAGCAGAAGAAGTCGGTGGAGGTGCCCTCACTCCCGGAGCCTTTGGTGGGCTGAGGCATGTCCCAGCGCACCAGCTGCCTGTCACCCTGAAGAGAATTCACTGTTAGCTGGGTGAAAATACTACAGTAGGGAAGGTTATCCACCCACTTCCTAGCAGCTGCCCCTCTTCCTGCTGTGATGCTTGCCCTCGCACCAGCCTTGGAGGTCCCAAGGCCTAAGGCACCCAACGGGCCATGGGCAGGCACTGGCCACTGCCACCTTACAGGGACATGGGGAGCAACCACAACACGCCTCACCGGGACACGGGCACCCACCGGGAACCTCAGAGGGAAGTGGGCACCCTGCTAGGATGTGGGCCCCTCCTCCTGGGATGCGGGCACCTGTGGAGCCCCTCACGGCCACGGGTGCCTGTTCTCTCCCGCCTCAAGTCCCACCCTGCAAGGACGCCGGCACTCACTTGCACCCCTGCATCTCCTCTTGCCAATCCGCCGAGAGCACGCCCTAGGTGGAGGTGCACAGGGAGCTAGAGAAGGCTCTCCTCCGCTTGCCTCGCCTTCCGCCTTCTTCTCGGAGTGCTGGTGCGGGAACACTTTCAGGCGGAGGCGGTAGACAAGCCTGGTGCACCTGGCCAGCGGGGTGATTTTGGCCTCCAGCTGGTGGACGGCTTCATCAGAGCTGAAGGTGCCCTCCTCCGAGCAGTCTGTTCCCACAGAAGATGAGGCCGGCCGTTCCTTTCCCTGGAAATGACAGGGCCGGGGGCGCAATGAAGTGGGCGCGGGCCGCGTGGCCGAGAAGTGGCCTGCGGGGCTTGGCTTCCTCTGGAAGGACTCCAGCCGCGCAGGACTGCCCTGGGCAGCACGCTGGGCTGAGCACACCTCTGGCAGGCCCCATGTCGTGCTGGGGCCTCCGGAGGGTTTCTGCCCTACGGCTGAGCATGTAACTGGGGAAGAGGCAGAGGAGCTCTCGGGGCCTGCCGAGGCTTTCTTGCCCGCGCTGGGTTTTGTTTTCTCATTGCAAGCCTTCTTGGCCAAGGCTTGCAATGATGTGCTTCCCTGCTCCCCACAAGCCGCTCCCTTCCTGTGTGACCGATCGCGATTGCTCACCTGTCCCTGGGGTCTGTTCCCATTTCTCCAGAGGCGAAGTGCAACCCAAGACAGGAAGCACAGCCACAGGCTTTGCAAGGCCCTGCAACACAGCTGGGTCCTGTCCGCCTGGGCAAGGGAGTCCCAAAGCTGGCCCAGAGGGTAGGGCGGGTCAGAGGCCACGCTCTTGGCGACAACGGGCAGTTCCTTCGGGCCCACAGGAGCGACGTCCTTCCTGAGCCTGACCCAGCTCTGGGGGCTGCGGGGGCCAGTGCTGCTGTGCCGTTTGGGGACCATGCTCTCTCCCACAAAGGGCAGCTTCCTCAGACCCTCAATAACAGCGTCCATCATGATCCTAACCAAGCCGTAGGGGCTCTGAACGTCGATGCTGCTGTCCCATTCGGTGGTCATGCTCTCCGCATCAACGGGTGGCTGCTTCAGGTCTTCAGGAGGAGCTTCACTCTCCACAATGAGCCAGGTGGGGTTGATGTAAATGCGAAGACCAGCAGGCAACAGTGACAACGTGCAGAGAGCCACGGTCAGGGGGAGAGCCGGGCTGAGAGTTATCATGGTCTCTCCTGAGGAAAAAGATCTCGATGCACGAGCTGGCTTGGGCTGTTACCCTGAGCAGAGTTCAGGCAGTGACCACCAGCACCGAGTGGCCGCCTCGCGTGTCTGTGCTTGCAAGGGGGTTGCCGACCTGCCAAGTCATGGGCTGATGTCACGCAAGGCTCTGTGACGTCACGAGGCCTTTCTCCACCAGCCCGGCAGGCGACGGAGGCTGCGGCGGAGCTGGGCAGGACCTGTGTAGGTGGATTTTGAAGCCTGCTGCTCCCACTGCTGTGCCTGCCGGCGGACACTGAGCCCAGCAGGGGAGCGGGACCGTGTCCCACGTGGTCTGGGCTGTGCCCTGAACTTCTCAGCAAGAAGGGGCTGTGCCCAGAGCTCCAGCCGAGCTGCGTTCAGCACCGTGCCCCAGCTGGGCAGCTGTGACGCGGTTCTGCTCAACATCCTCTCGGGGGCAAAGTGGCAGCCCATGTTAAGAGGAAAGCCAAAAATTCACTCTTGGTTTGACAAAAATTATAACCGCTGAGAATGAGGAGTGCAATTAGTCTAGAATTATTCCTGGAGGGACATGACCCACGGGGTCCTGGGCATGCGGCAGCCAATGCCACCTCAGTGGGATGTGGGTGTTTCCCAGGGATCCTCTCCGGGACACGGGCACCCTGCCGGGCCGCAGTGCCCTCCTCCTGGATCATGGGCACCCGTGGGGCACCTCACAGCCTTGAATGCCCGTTCTCTCGCAGCCCAGCTGTCCCAACTTCTCCAGGAGCGCGTGCTCCGCAGGCCCGCATACAGCCGCCTGGCTCGCACCACTGCCTTTCGTGTTGCCCCTTCCTGGATCCCCTTGGTACCAAAATGACACATGCTACAGGAACAAAGCACTTTATTGATCTGAGCAGTGCTAGAAGATTGAGGAAGTAGGCTGCTCCCAGCAGGAGTTTTGCCGAGTTTCCCAGGCGTCTCTGCTGCACGGGCATGCTTGGCTGTTCCCTCTGGGGAGGCAGAGATGAGCCCCGGCCCTTTGGATGCCAGTCGGCCCTGGCAGCACCTTTGGGAGGGCGGAAAAGGGGGACCCTCCCCAGAGGTCCTCAACGGAGTTGGCAAATACCCGTTGGCTGTTGTGCTGGACAGGCACGGGCGACCCACCAGGACGTGGCCGGCCGTTGGCCATGGCCACCCGCAGGAGCATGACCATCGGGGCGCTAACGGCCTCCAGCCAGCAGAAGAAGTCGGTGGAGGTGCCCTCACTCCCGGAGCCTTTGGTGGGCTGAGGCATGTCCCAACGCACCAGCTGCCTGTCACCCTGAAGAGAATTCACTGTTAGCTGGGTGAAAATACTACAGTAGGGAAGGTTATCCACCCACTTCCTAGCAGCTGCCCCTCTTCCTGCTGTGATGCTTGCCCTCGCACCAGCCTTGGAGGTCCCAAGGCCTAAGGCACCCAACAGGCCATGGGCAGGCACTGGCCACTGCCACCTTACAGGGACATGGGGAGCAACCACAACACGCCTCACCGGGACACGGGCACCCACCGGGAACCTCAGAGGGAAGTGGGCACCCTGCTAGGATGTGGGCCCCTCCTCCTGGGATGCGGGCACCTGTGGAGCCCCTCATGGCCACGGGTGCCTGTTCTCTCCCGCCTCAAGTCCCACCCTGCAAGGACGCCGGCACTCACTTGCACCCCTGCATCTCCTCTTGCCAATCCGCCGAGAGCACGCCCTAGGTGGAGGTGCACAGGGAGCTAGAGAAGGCTCTCCTCCGCTTGCCTCGCCTTCCGCCTTCTTCTCGGAGTGCTGGTGCGGGAACACTTTCAGGCGGAGGCGGTAGACAAGCCTGGTGCACCTGGCCAGCGGGGTGATTTTGGCCTCCAGCTGGTGGACGGCTTCATCAGAGCTGAAGGTGCCCTCCTCCGAGCAGTCTGTTCCCACAGAAGATGAGGCCGGCCGTTCCTTTCCCTGGAAATGACAGGGCCGGGGGCGCAATGAAGTGGGCGCGGGCCGCGTGGCCGAGAAGTGGCCTGCGGGGCTTGGCTTCCTCTGGAAGGACTCCAGCCGCGCAGGACTGCCCTGGGCAGCACGCTGGGCTGAGCACACCTCTGGCAGGCCCCATGTCGTGCTGGGGCCTCCGGAGGGTTTCTGCCCTACGGCTGAGCATGTAACTGGGGAAGAGGCAGAGGAGCTCTCGGGGCCTGCCGAGGCTTTCTTGCCCGCGCTGGGTTTTGTTTTCTCATTGCAAGCCTTCTTGGCCAAGGCTTGCAATGATGTGCTTCCCTGCTCCCCACAAGCCGCTCCCTTCCTGTGTGACCGATCGCGATTGCTCACCTGTCCCTGGGGTCTGTTCCCATTTCTCCAGAGGCGAAGTGCAACCCAAGACAGGAAGCACAGCCACAGGCTTTGCAAGGCCCTGCAACACAGCTGGGTCCTGTCCGCCTGGGCAAGGGAGTCCCAAAGCTGGCCCAGAGGGTAGGGCGGGTCAGAGGCCACGCTCTTGGCGACAACGGGCAGTTCCTTCGGGCCCACAGGAGCGACGTCCTTCCTGAGCCTGACCCAGCTCTGGGGGCTGCGGGGGCCAGTGCTGCTGTGCCGTTTGGGGACCATGCTCTCTCCCACAAAGGGCAGCTTCCTCAGACCCTCAATAACAGCGTCCATCATGATCCTAACCAAGCCGTAGGGGCTCTGAACGTCGATGCTGCTGTCCCATTCGGTGGTCATGCTCTCCGCATCAATGGGTGGCTGCTTCAGGTCTTCAGGAGGAGCTTCACTCTCCACAATGAGCCAGGTGGGGTTGATGTAAATGCGAAGACCAGCAGGCAACAGTGACAACGTGCAGAGAGCCACGGTCAGGGGGAGAGCCGGGCTGAGAGTTATCATGGTCTCTCCTGAGGAAAAAGATCTCGATGCACGAGCTGGCTTGGGCTGTTACCCTGAGCAGAGTTCAGGCAGTGACCACCAGCACCGAGTGGCCGCCTCGCGTGTCTGTGCTTGCAAGGGGGTTGCCGACCTGCCAAGTCATGGGCTGATGTCACGCAAGGCTCTGTGACGTCACGAGGCCTTTCTCCACCAGCCCGGCAGGCGACGGAGGCTGCGGCGGAGCTGGGCAGGACCTGTGTAGGTGGATTTTGAAGCCTGCTGCTCCCACTGCTGTGCCTGCCGGCGGACACTGAGCCCAGCAGGGGAGCGGGACCGTGTCCCACGTGGTCTGGGCTGTGCCCTGAACTTCTCAGCAAGAAGGGGCTGTGCCCAGAGCTCCAGCCGAGCTGCGTTCAGCACCGTGCCCCAGCTGGGCAGCTGTGACGCGGTTCTGCTCAACATCCTCTCGGGGGCAAAGTGGCAGCCCATGTTAAGAGGAAAGCCAAAAATTCACTCTTGGTTTGACAAAAATTATAACCGCTGAGAATGAGGAGTGCCATTAGTCTAGAATTATTCCTGGAGGGACATGACCCACGGGGTCCTGGGCATGCGGCAGCCAATGCCACCTCAGTGGGATGTGGGTGTTTCCCAGGGATCCTCTCCGGGACACGGGCACCCTGCCGGGCCGCAGTGCCCTCCTCCTGGATCATGGGCACCCGTGGGGCACCTCACAGCCTTGAATGCCCGTTCTCTCGCAGCCCAGCTGTCCCAACTTCTCCAGGAGCGCGTGCTCCGCAGGCCCGCATACAGCCGCCTGGCTCGCACCACTGCCTTTCGTGTTGCCCCTTCCTGGATCCCCTTGGTACCAAAATGACACATGCTACAGGAACAAAGCACTTTATTGATCTGAGCAGTGCTAGAAGATTGAGGAAGTAGGCTGCTCCCAGCAGGAGTTTTGCCGAGTTTCCCAGGCGTCTCTGCTGCACGGGCATGCTTGGCTGTTCCCTCTGGGGAGGCAGAGATGAGCCCCGGCCCTTTGGATGCCAGTCGGCCCTGGCAGCACCTTTGGGAGGGCGGAAAAGGGGGACCCTCCCCAGAGGTCCTCAACGGAGTTGGCAAATACCCGTTGGCTGTTGTGCTGGACAGGCACGGGCGACCCACCAGGACGTGGCCGGCCGTTGGCCATGGCCACCCGCAGGAGCATGACCATCGGGGCGCTAACGGCCTCCAGCCAGCAGAAGAAGTCGGTGGAGGTGCCCTCACTCCCGGAGCCTTTGGTGGGCTGAGGCATGTCCCAGCGCACCAGCTGCCTGTCACCCTGAAGAGAATTCACTGTTAGCTGGGTGAAAATACTACAGTAGGGAAGGTTATCCACCCACTTCCTAGCAGCTGCCCCTCTTCCTGCTGTGATGCTTGCCCTCGCACCAGCCTTGGAGGTCCCAAGGCCTAAGGCACCCAACAGGCCATGGGCAGGCACTGGCCACTGCCACCTTACAGGGACATGGGGAGCAACCACAACACGCCTCACCGGGACACGGGCACCCACCGGGAACCTCAGAGGGAAGTGGGCACCCTGCTAGGATGTGGGCCCCTCCTCCTGGGATGCGGGCACCTGTGGAGCCCCTCACGGCCACGGGTGCCTGTTCTCTCCCGCCTCAAGTCCCACCCTGCAAGGACGCCGGCACTCACTTGCACCCCTGCATCTCCTCTTGCCAATCCGCCGAGAGCACGCCCTAGGTGGAGGTGCACAGGGAGCTGGAGAAGGCTCTCCTCCGCTTGCCTCGCCTTCCGCCTTCTTCTCGGAGTGCTGGTGCGGGAACACTTTCAGGCGGAGGCGGTAGACAAGCCTGGTGCACCTGGCCAGCGGGGTGATTTTGGCCTCCAGCTGGTGGACGGCTTCATCAGAGCTGAAGGTGCCCTCCTCCGAGCAGTCTGTTCCCACAGAAGATGAGGCCGGCCGTTCCTTTCCCTGGAAATGACAGGGCCGGGGGCGCAATGAAGTGGGCGCGGGCCGCGTGGCCGAGAAGTGGCCTGCGGGGCTTGGCTTCCTCTGGAAGGACTCCAGCCGCGCAGGACTGCCCTGGGCAGCACGCTGGGCTGAGCACACCTCTGGCAGGCCCCATGTCGTGCTGGGGCCTCCGGAGGGTTTCTGCCCTACGGCTGAGCATGTAACTGGGGAAGAGGCAGAGGAGCTCTCGGGGCCTGCCGAGGCTTTCTTGCCCGCGCTGGGTTTTGTTTTCTCATTGCAAGCCTTCTTGGCCAAGGCTTGCAATGATGTGCTTCCCTGCTCCCCACAAGCCGCTCCCTTCCTGTGTGACCGATCGCGATTGCTCACCTGTCCCTGGGGTCTGTTCCCATTTCTCCAGAGGCGAAGTGCAACCCAAGACAGGAAGCACAGCCACAGGCTTTGCAAGGCCCTGCAACACAGCTGGGTCCTGTCCGCCTGGGCAAGGGAGTCCCAAAGCTGGCCCAGAGGGTAGGGCGGGTCAGAGGCCACGCTCTTGGCGACAACGGGCAGTTCCTTCGGGCCCACAGGAGCGACGTCCTTCCTGAGCCTGACCCAGCTCTGGGGGCTGCGGGGGCCAGTGCTGCTGTGCCGTTTGGGGACCATGCTCTCTCCCACAAAGGGCAGCTTCCTCAGACCCTCAATAACAGCGTCCATCATGATCCTAACCAAGCCGTAGGGGCTCTGAACGTCGATGCTGCTGTCCCATTCGGTGGTCATGCTCTCCGCATCAACGGGTGGCTGCTTCAGGTCTTCAGGAGGAGCTTCACCCTCCACAATGAGCCAGGTGGGGTTGATGTAAATGCGAAGACCAGCAGGCAACAGTGACAACGTGCAGAGAGCCACGGTCAGGGGGAGAGCCGGGCTGAGAGTTATCATGGTCTCTCCTGAGGAAAAAGATCTCGATGCACGAGCTGGCTTGGGCTGTTACCCTGAGCAGAGTTCAGGCAGTGACCACCAGCACCGAGTGGCCGCCTCGCGTGTCTGTGCTTGCAAGGGGGTTGCCGACCTGCCAAGTCATGGGCTGATGTCACGCAAGGCTCTGTGACGTCACGAGGCCTTTCTCCACCAGCCCGGCAGGCGACGGAGGCTGCGGCGGAGCTGGGCAGGACCTGTGTAGGTGGATTTTGAAGCCTGCTGCTCCCACTGCTGTGCCTGCCGGCGGACACTGAGCCCAGCAGGGGAGCGGGACCGTGTCCCACGTGGTCTGGGCTGTGCCCTGAACTTCTCAGCAAGAAGGGGCTGTGCCCAGAGCTCCAGCCGAGCTGCGTTCAGCACCGTGCCCCAGCTGGGCAGCTGTGACGCGGTTCTGCTCAACATCCTCTCGGGGGCAAAGTGGCAGCCCATGTTAAGAGGAAAGCCAAAAATTCACTCTTGGTTTGACAAAAATCATAACCGCTGAGAATGAGGAGTGCAATTAGTCTAGAATTATTCCTGGAGGGACATGACCCACGGGGTCCTGGGCATGCGGCAGCCAATGCCACCTCAGTGGGATGTGGGTGTTTCCCAGGGATCCTCTCCGGGACACGGGCACCCTGCCGGGCCGCAGTGCCCTCCTCCTGGATCATGGGCACCCGTGGGGCACCTCACAGCCTTGAATGCCCGTTCTCTCGCAGCCCAGCTGTCCCAACTTCTCCAGGAGCGCGTGCTCCGCAGGCCCGCATACAGCCGCCTGGCTCGCACCACTGCCTTTCGTGTTGCCCCTTCCTGGATCCCCTTGGTACCAAAATGACACATGCTACAGGAACAAAGCACTTTATTGATCTGAGCAGTGCTAGAAGATTGAGGAAGTAGGCTGCTCCCAGCAGGAGTTTTGCCGAGTTTCCCAGGCGTCTCTGCTGCACGGGCATGCTTGGCTGTTCCCTCTGGGGAGGCAGAGATGAGCCCCGGCCCTTTGGATGCCAGTCGGCCCTGGCAGCACCTTTGGGAGGGCGGAAAAGGGGGACCCTCCCCAGAGGTCCTCAACGGAGTTGGCAAATACCCGTTGGCTGTTGTGCTGGACAGGCACGGGCGACCCACCAGGACGTGGCCGGCCGTTGGCCATGGCCACCCGCAGGAGCATGACCATCGGGGCGCTAACGGCCTCCAGCCAGCAGAAGAAGTCGGTGGAGGTGCCCTCACTCCCGGAGCCTTTGGTGGGCTGAGGCATGTCCCAACGCACCAGCTGCCTGTCACCCTGAAGAGAATTCACTGTTAGCTGGGTGAAAATACTACGGTAGGGAAGGTTATCCACCCACTTCCTAGCAGCTGCCCCTCTTCCTGCTGTGATGCTTGCCCTCGCACCAGCCTTGGAGGTCCCAAGGCCTAAGGCACCCAACGGGCCATGGGCAGGCACTGGCCACTGCCACCTTACAGGGACATGGGGAGCAACCACAACACGCCTCACCGGGACACGGGCACCCACCGGGAACCTCAGAGGGAAGTGGGCACCCTGCTAGGATGTGGGCCCCTCCTCCTGGGATGCGGGCACCTGTGGAGCCCCTCACGGCCACGGGTGCCTGTTCTCTCCCGCCTCAAGTCCCACCCTGCAAGGACGCCGGCACTCACTTGCACCCCTGCATCTCCTCTTGCCAATCCGCCGAGAGCACGCCCTAGGTGGAGGTGCACAGGGAGCTAGAGAAGGCTCTCCTCCGCTTGCCTCGCCTTCCGCCTTCTTCTCGGAGTGCTGGTGCGGGAACACTTTCAGGCGGAGGCGGTAGACAAGCCTGGTGCACCTGGCCAGCGGGGTGATTTTGGCCTCCAGCTGGTGGACGGCTTCATCAGAGCTGAAGGTGCCCTCCTCCGAGCAGTCTGTTCCCACAGAAGATGAGGCCGGCCGTTCCTTTCCCTGGAAATGACAGGGCCGGGGGCGCAATGAAGTGGGCGCGGGCCGCGTGGCCGAGAAGTGGCCTGCGGGGCTTGGCTTCCTCTGGAAGGACTCCAGCCGCGCAGGACTGCCCTGGGCAGCACGCTGGGCTGAGCACACCTCTGGCAGGCCCCATGTCGTGCTGGGGCCTCCGGAGGGTTTCTGCCCTACGGCTGAGCATGTAACTGGGGAAGAGGCAGAGGAGCTCTCGGGGCCTGCCGAGGCTTTCTTGCCCGCGCTGGGTTTTGTTTTCTCATTGCAAGCCTTCTTGGCCAAGGCTTGCAATGATGTGCTTCCCTGCTCCCCACAAGCCGCTCCCTTCCTGTGTGACCGATCGCGATTGCTCACCTGTCCCTGGGGTCTGTTCCCATTTCTCCAGAGGCGAAGTGCAACCCAAGACAGGAAGCACAGCCACAGGCTTTGCAAGGCCCTGCAACACAGCTGGGTCCTGTCCGCCTGGGCAAGGGAGTCCCAAAGCTGGCCCAGAGGGTAGGGCGGGTCAGAGGCCACGCTCTTGGCGACAACGGGCAGTTCCTTCGGGCCCACAGGAGCGACGTCCTTCCTGAGCCTGACCCAGCTCTGGGGGCTGCGGGGGCCAGTGCTGCTGTGCCGTTTGGGGACCATGCTCTCTCCCACAAAGGGCAGCTTCCTCAGACCCTCAATAACAGCGTCCATCATGATCCTAACCAAGCCGTAGGGGCTCTGAACGTCGATGCTGCTGTCCCATTCGGTGGTCATGCTCTCCGCATCAATGGGTGGCTGCTTCAGGTCTTCAGGAGGAGCTTCACTCTCCACAATGAGCCAGGTGGGGTTGATGTAAATGCGAAGACCAGCAGGCAACAGTGACAACGTGCAGAGAGCCACGGTCAGGGGGAGAGCCAGGCTGAGAGTTATCATGGTCTCTCCTGAGGAAAAAGAT
The DNA here is from genome assembly GCF_963921805.1 of Phalacrocorax carbo. Lineage (NCBI taxonomy): Eukaryota > Metazoa > Chordata > Aves > Suliformes > Phalacrocoracidae > Phalacrocorax > Phalacrocorax carbo. The sequence goes on along the minus strand of NC_087518.1, from coordinate 33,542,766 downwards.
CTCGATGCACGAGCTGGCTTGGGCTGTTACCCTGAGCAGAGTTCAGGCAGTGACCACCAGCACCGAGTGGCCGCCTCGCGTGTCTGTGCTTGCAAGGGGGTTGCCGACCTGCCAAGTCATGGGCTGATGTCACGCAAGGCTCTGTGACGTCACGAGGCCTTTCTCCACCAGCCCGGCAGGCGACGGAGGCTGCGGCGGAGCTGGGCAGGACCTGTGTAGGTGGATTTTGAAGCCTGCTGCTCCCACTGCTGTGCCTGCCGGCGGACACTGAGCCCAGCAGGGGAGCGGGACCGTGTCCCACGTGGTCTGGGCTGTGCTCTGAACTTCTCAGCAAGAAGGGGCAGTGCCCAGAGCTCCAGCCGAGCTGCGTTCAGCACCGTGCCCCAGCTGGGCAGCTGTGACGCGGTTCTGCTCAACATCCTCTCGGGGGCAAAGTGGCAGCCCATGTTAAGAGGAAAGCCAAAAATTCACTCTTGGTTTGACAAAAATCATAACCGCTGAGAATGAGGAGTGCAATTAGTCTAGAATTATTCCTGGAGGGACATGACCCACGGGGTCCTGGGCATGCGGCAGCCAATGCCACCTCAGTGGGATGTGGGTGTTTCCCAGGGATCCTCTCCGGGACACGGGCACCCTGCCGGGCCGCAGTGCCCTCCTCCTGGATCATGGGCACCCGTGGGGCACCTCACAGCCTTGAATGCCCGTTCTCTCGCAGCCCAGCTGTCCCAACTTCTCCAGGAGCGCGTGCTCCGCAGGCCCGCATACAGCCGCCTGGCTCGCACCACTGCCTTTCGTGTTGCCCCTTCCTGGATCCCCTTGGTACCAAAATGACACATGCTACAGGAACAAAGCACTTTATTGATCTGAGCAGTGCTAGAAGATTGAGGAAGTAGGCTGCTCCCAGCAGGAGTTTTGCCGAGTTTCCCAGGCGTCTCTGCTGCACGGGCATGCTTGGCTGTTCCCTCTGGGGAGGCAGAGATGAGCCCCGGCCCTTTGGATGCCAGTCGGCCCTGGCAGCACCTTTGGGAGGGCGGAAAAGGGGGACCCTCCCCAGAGGTCCTCAACGGAGTTGGCAAATACCCGTTGGCTGTTGTGCTGGACAGGCACGGGCGACCCACCAGGACGTGGCCGGCCGTTGGCCATGGCCACCCGCAGGAGCATGACCATCGGGGCGCTAACGGCCTCCAGCCAGCAGAAGAAGTCGGTGGAGGTGCCCTCACTCCCGGAGCCTTTGGTGGGCTGAGGCATGTCCCAGCGCACCAGCTGCCTGTCACCCTGAAGAGAATTCACTGTTAGCTGGGTGAAAATACTACAGTAGGGAAGGTTATCCACCCACTTCCTAGCAGCTGCCCCTCTTCCTGCTGTGATGCTTGCCCTTGCACCAGCCTTGGAGGTCCCAAGGCCTAAGGCACCCAACGGGCCATGGGCAGGCACTGGCCACTGCCACCTTACAGGGACATGGGGAGCAACCACAACACGCCTCACCGGGACACGGGCACCCACCGGGAACCTCAGAGGGAAGTGGGCACCCTGCTAGGATGTGGGCCCCTCCTCCTGGGATGCGGGCACCTGTGGAGCCCCTCACGGCCACGGGTGCCTGTTCTCTCCCGCCTCAAGTCCCACCCTGCAAGGACGCCGGCACTCACTTGCACCCCTGCATCTCCTCTTGCCAATCCGCCGAGAGCACGCCCTAGGTGGAGGTGCACAGGGAGCTAGAGAAGGCTCTCCTCCGCTTGCCTCGCCTTCCGCCTTCTTCTCGGAGTGCTGGTGCGGGAACACTTTCAGGCGGAGGCGGTAGACAAGCCTGGTGCACCTGGCCAGCGGGGTGATTTTGGCCTCCAGCTGGTGGACGGCTTCATCAGAGCTGAAGGTGCCCTCCTCCGAGCAGTCTGTTCCCACAGAAGATGAGGCCGGCCGTTCCTTTCCCTGGAAATGACAGGGCCGGGGGCGCAATGAAGTGGGCGCGGGCCGCGTGGCCGAGAAGTGGCCTGCGGGGCTTGGCTTCCTCTGGAAGGACTCCAGCCGCGCAGGACTGCCCTGGGCAGCACGCTGGGCTGAGCACACCTCTGGCAGGCCCCATGTCGTGCTGGGGCCTCCGGAGGGTTTCTGCCCTACGGCTGAGCATGTAACTGGGGAAGAGGCAGAGGAGCTCTCGGGGCCTGCCGAGGCTTTCTTGCCCGCGCTGGGTTTTGTTTTCTCATTGCAAGCCTTCTTGGCCAAGGCTTGCAATGATGTGCTTCCCTGCTCCCCACAAGCCGCTCCCTTCCTGTGTGACCGATCGCGATTGCTCACCTGTCCCTGGGGTCTGTTCCCATTTCTCCAGAGGCGAAGTGCAACCCAAGACAGGAAGCACAGCCACAGGCTTTGCAAGGCCCTGCAACACAGCTGGGTCCTGTCCGCCTGGGCAAGGGAGTCCCAAAGCTGGCCCAGAGGGTAGGGCGGGTCAGAGGCCACGCTCTTGGCGACAACGGGCAGTTCCTTCGGGCCCACAGGAGCGACGTCCTTCCTGAGCCTGACCCAGCTCTGGGGGCTGCGGGGGCCAGTGCTGCTGTGCCGTTTGGGGACCATGCTCTCTCCCACAAAGGGCAGCTTCCTCAGACCCTCAATAACAGCGTCCATCATGATCCTAACCAAGCCGTAGGGGCTCTGAACGTCGATGCTGCTGTCCCATTCGGTGGTCATGCTCTCCGCATCAATGGGTGGCTGCTTCAGGTCTTCAGGAGGAGCTTCACTCTCCACAATGAGCCAGGTGGGGTTGATGTAAATGCGAAGACCAGCAGGCAACAGTGACAACGTGCAGAGAGCCACGGTCAGGGGGAGAGCCGGGCTGAGAGTTATCATGGTCTCTCCTGAGGAAAAAGATCTCGATGCACGAGCTGGCTTGGGCTGTTACCCTGAGCAGAGTTCAGGCAGTGACCACCAGCACCGAGTGGCCGCCTCGCGTGTCTGTGCTTGCAAGGGGGTTGCCGACCTGCCAAGTCATGGGCTGATGTCACGCAAGGCTCTGTGACGTCACGAGGCCTTTCTCCACCAGCCCGGCAGGCGACGGAGGCTGCGGCGGAGCTGGGCAGGACCTGTGTAGGTGGATTTTGAAGCCTGCTGCTCCCACTGCTGTGCCTGCCGGCGGACACTGAGCCCAGCAGGGGAGCGGGACCGTGTCCCACGTGGTCTGGGCTGTGCCCTGAACTTCTCAGCAAGAAGGGGCAGTGCCCAGAGCTCCAGCCGAGCTGCGTTCAGCACCGTGCCCCAGCTGGGCAGCTGTGACGCGGTTCTGCTCAACATCCTCTCGGGGGCAAAGTGGCAGCCCATGTTAAGAGGAAAGCCAAAAATTCACTCTTGGTTTGACAAAAATCATAACCGCTGAGAATGAGGAGTGCAATTAGTCTAGAATTATTCCTGGAGGGACATGACCCACGGGGTCCTGGGCATGCGGCAGCCAATGCCACCTCAGTGGGATGTGGGTGTTTCCCAGGGATCCTCTCCGGGACACGGGCACCCTGCCGGGCCGCAGTGCCCTCCTCCTGGATCATGGGCACCCGTGGGGCACCTCACAGCCTTGAATGCCCGTTCTCTCGCAGCCCAGCTGTCCCAACTTCTCCAGGAGCGCGTGCTCCGCAGGCCCGCATACAGCCGCCTGGCTCGCACCACTGCCTTTCGTGTTGCCCCTTCCTGGATCCCCTTGGTACCAAAATGACACATGCTACAGGAACAAAGCACTTTATTGATCTGAGCAGTGCTAGAAGATTGAGGAAGTAGGCTGCTCCCAGCAGGAGTTTTGCCGAGTTTCCCAGGCGTCTCTGCTGCACGGGCATGCTTGGCTGTTCCCTCTGGGGAGGCAGAGATGAGCCCCGGCCCTTTGGATGCCAGTCGGCCCTGGCAGCACCTTTGGGAGGGCGGAAAAGGGGGACCCTCCCCAGAGGTCCTCAACGGAGTTGGCAAATACCCGTTGGCTGTTGTGCTGGACAGGCACGGGCGACCCACCAGGACGTGGCCGGCCGTTGGCCATGGCCACCCGCAGGAGCATGACCATCGGGGCGCTAACGGCCTCCAGCCAGCAGAAGAAGTCGGTGGAGGTGCCCTCACTCCCGGAGCCTTTGGTGGGCTGAGGCATGTCCCAACGCACCAGCTGCCTGTCACCCTGAAGAGAATTCACTGTTAGCTGGGTGAAAATACTACGGTAGGGAAGGTTATCCACCCACTTCCTAGCAGCTGCCCCTCTTCCTGCTGTGATGCTTGCCCTCGCACCAGCCTTGGAGGTCCCAAGGCCTAAGGCACCCAACGGGCCATGGGCAGGCACTGGCCACTGCCACCTTACAGGGACATGGGGAGCAACCACAACACGCCTCACCGGGACACGGGCACCCACCGGGAACCTCAGAGGGAAGTGGGCACCCTGCTAGGATGTGGGCCCCTCCTCCTGGGATGCGGGCACCTGTGGAGCCCCTCATGGCCACGGGTGCCTGTTCTCTCCCGCCTCAAGTCCCACCCTGCAAGGACGCCGGCACTCACTTGCACCCCTGCATCTCCTCTTGCCAATCCGCCGAGAGCACGCCCTAGGTGGAGGTGCACAGGGAGCTAGAGAAGGCTCTCCTCCGCTTGCCTCGCCTTCCGCCTTCTTCTCGGAGTGCTGGTGCGGGAACACTTTCAGGCGGAGGCGGTAGACAAGCCTGGTGCACCTGGCCAGCGGGGTGATTTTGGCCTCCAGCTGGTGGACGGCTTCATCAGAGCTGAAGGTGCCCTCCTCCGAGCAGTCTGTTCCCACAGAAGATGAGGCCGGCCGTTCCTTTCCCTGGAAATGACAGGGCCGGGGGCGCAATGAAGTGGGCGCGGGCCGCGTGGCCGAGAAGTGGCCTGCGGGGCTTGGCTTCCTCTGGAAGGACTCCAGCCGCGCAGGACTGCCCTGGGCAGCACGCTGGGCTGAGCACACCTCTGGCAGGCCCCATGTCGTGCTGGGGCCTCCGGAGGGTTTCTGCCCTACGGCTGAGCATGTAACTGGGGAAGAGGCAGAGGAGCTCTCGGGGCCTGCCGAGGCTTTCTTGCCCGCGCTGGGTTTTGTTTTCTCATTGCAAGCCTTCTTGGCCAAGGCTTGCAATGATGTGCTTCCCTGCTCCCCACAAGCCGCTCCCTTCCTGTGTGACCGATCGCGATTGCTCACCTGTCCCTGGGGTCTGTTCCCATTTCTCCAGAGGCGAAGTGCAACCCAAGACAGGAAGCACAGCCACAGGCTTTGCAAGGCCCTGCAACACAGCTGGGTCCTGTCCGCCTGGGCAAGGGAGTCCCAAAGCTGGCCCAGAGGGTAGGGCGGGTCAGAGGCCACGCTCTTGGCGACAACGGGCAGTTCCTTCGGGCCCACAGGAGCGACGTCCTTCCTGAGCCTGACCCAGCTCTGGGGGCTGCGGGGGCCAGTGCTGCTGTGCCGTTTGGGGACCATGCTCTCTCCCACAAAGGGCAGCTTCCTCAGACCCTCAATAACAGCGTCCATCATGATCCTAACCAAGCCGTAGGGGCTCTGAACGTCGATGCTGCTGTCCCATTCGGTGGTCATGCTCTCCGCATCAACGGGTGGCTGCTTCAGGTCTTCAGGAGGAGCTTCACCCTCCACAATGAGCCAGGTGGGGTTGATGTAAATGCGAAGACCAGCAGGCAACAGTGACAACGTGCAGAGAGCCACGGTCAGGGGGAGAGCCGGGCTGAGAGTTATCATGGTCTCTCCTGAGGAAAAAGATCTCGATGCACGAGCTGGCTTGGGCTGTTACCCTGAGCAGAGTTCAGGCAGTGACCACCAGCACCGAGTGGCCGCCTCGCGTGTCTGTGCTTGCAAGGGGGTTGCCGACCTGCCAAGTCATGGGCTGATGTCACGCAAGGCTCTGTGACGTCACGAGGCCTTTCTCCACCAGCCCGGCAGGCGACGGAGGCTGCGGCGGAGCTGGGCAGGACCTGTGTAGGTGGATTTTGAAGCCTGCTGCTCCCACTGCTGTGCCTGCCGGCGGACACTGAGCCCAGCAGGGGAGCGGGACCGTGTCCCACGTGGTCTGGGCTGTGCCCTGAACTTCTCAGCAAGAAGGGGCTGTGCCCAGAGCTCCAGCCGAGCTGCGTTCAGCACCGTGCCCCAGCTGGGCAGCTGTGACGCGGTTCTGCTCAACATCCTCTCGGGGGCAAAGTGGCAGCCCATGTTAAGAGGAAAGCCAAAAATTCACTCTTGGTTTGACAAAAATTATAACCGCTGAGAATGAGGAGTGCAATTAGTCTAGAATTATTCCTGGAGGGACATGACCCACGGGGTCCTGGGCATGCGGCAGCCAATGCCACCTCAGTGGGATGTGGGTGTTTCCCAGGGATCCTCTCCGGGACACGGGCACCCTGCCGGGCCGCAGTGCCCTCCTCCTGGATCATGGGCACCCGTGGGGCACCTCACAGCCTTGAATGCCCGTTCTCTCGCAGCCCAGCTGTCCCAACTTCTCCAGGAGCGCGTGCTCCGCAGGCCCGCATACAGCCGCCTGGCTCGCACCACTGCCTTTCGTGTTGCCCCTTCCTGGATCCCCTTGGTACCAAAATGACACATGCTACAGGAACAAAGCACTTTATTGATCTGAGCAGTGCTAGAAGATTGAGGAAGTAGGCTGCTCCCAGCAGGAGTTTTGCCGAGTTTCCCAGGCGTCTCTGCTGCACGGGCATGCTTGGCTGTTCCCTCTGGGGAGGCAGAGATGAGCCCCGGCCCTTTGGATGCCAGTCGGCCCTGGCAGCACCTTTGGGAGGGCGGAAAAGGGGGACCCTCCCCAGAGGTCCTCAACGGAGTTGGCAAATACCCGTTGGCTGTTGTGCTGGACAGGCACGGGCGACCCACCAGGACGTGGCCGGCCGTTGGCCATGGCCACCCGCAGGAGCATGACCATCGGGGCGCTAACGGCCTCCAGCCAGCAGAAGAAGTCGGTGGAGGTGCCCTCACTCCCGGAGCCTTTGGTGGGCTGAGGCATGTCCCAACGCACCAGCTGCCTGTCACCCTGAAGAGAATTCACTGTTAGCTGGGTGAAAATACTACAGTAGGGAAGGTTATCCACCCACTTCCTAGCAGCTGCCCCTCTTCCTGCTGTGATGCTTGCCCTCGCACCAGCCTTGGAGGTCCCAAGGCCTAAGGCACCCAACGGGCCATGGGCAGGCACTGGCCACTGCCACCTTACAGGGACATGGGGAGCAACCACAACACGCCTCACCGGGACACGGGCACCCACCGGGAACCTCAGAGGGAAGTGGGCACCCTGCTAGGATGTGGGCCCCTCCTCCTGGGATGCGGGCACCTGTGGAGCCCCTCACGGCCACGGGTGCCTGTTCTCTCCCGCCTCAAGTCCCACCCTGCAAGGACGCCGGCACTCACTTGCACCCCTGCATCTCCTCTTGCCAATCCGCCGAGAGCACGCCCTAGGTGGAGGTGCACAGGGAGCTAGAGAAGGCTCTCCTCCGCTTGCCTCGCCTTCCGCCTTCTTCTCGGAGTGCTGGTGCGGGAACACTTTCAGGCGGAGGCGGTAGACAAGCCTGGTGCACCTGGCCAGCGGGGTGATTTTGGCCTCCAGCTGGTGGACGGCTTCATCAGAGCTGAAGGTGCCCTCCTCCGAGCAGTCTGTTCCCACAGAAGATGAGGCCGGCCGTTCCTTTCCCTGGAAATGACAGGGCCGGGGGCGCAATGAAGTGGGCGCGGGCCGCGTGGCCGAGAAGTGGCCTGCGGGGCTTGGCTTCCTCTGGAAGGACTCCAGCCGCGCAGGACTGCCCTGGGCAGCACGCTGGGCTGAGCACACCTCTGGCAGGCCCCATGTCGTGCTGGGGCCTCCGGAGGGTTTCTGCCCTACGGCTGAGCATGTAACTGGGGAAGAGGCAGAGGAGCTCTCGGGGCCTGCCGAGGCTTTCTTGCCCGCGCTGGGTTTTGTTTTCTCATTGCAAGCCTTCTTGGCCAAGGCTTGCAATGATGTGCTTCCCTGCTCCCCACAAGCCGCTCCCTTCCTGTGTGACCGATCGCGATTGCTCACCTGTCCCTGGGGTCTGTTCCCATTTCTCCAGAGGCGAAGTGCAACCCAAGACAGGAAGCACAGCCACAGGCTTTGCAAGGCCCTGCAACACAGCTGGGTCCTGTCCGCCTGGGCAAGGGAGTCCCAAAGCTGGCCCAGAGGGTAGGGCGGGTCAGAGGCCACGCTCTTGGCGACAACGGGCAGTTCCTTCGGGCCCACAGGAGCGACGTCCTTCCTGAGCCTGACCCAGCTCTGGGGGCTGCGGGGGCCAGTGCTGCTGTGCCGTTTGGGGACCATGCTCTCTCCCACAAAGGGCAGCTTCCTCAGACCCTCAATAACAGCGTCCATCATGATCCTAACCAAGCCGTAGGGGCTCTGAACGTCGATGCTGCTGTCCCATTCGGTGGTCATGCTCTCCGCATCAATGGGTGGCTGCTTCAGGTCTTCAGGAGGAGCTTCACTCTCCACAATGAGCCAGGTGGGGTTGATGTAAATGCGAAGACCAGCAGGCAACAGTGACAACGTGCAGAGAGCCACGGTCAGGGGGAGAGCCAGGCTGAGAGTTATCATGGTCTCTCCTGAGGAAAAAGATCTCGATGCACGAGCTGGCTTGGGCTGTTACCCTGAGCAGAGTTCAGGCAGTGACCACCAGCACCGAGTGGCCGCCTCGCGTGTCTGTGCTTGCAAGGGGGTTGCCGACCTGCCAAGTCATGGGCTGATGTCACGCAAGGCTCTGTGACGTCACGAGGCCTTTCTCCACCAGCCTGGCAGGCGACGGAGGCTGCGGCGGAGCTGGGCAGGACCTGTGTAGGTGGATTTTGAAGCCTGCTGCTCCCACTGCTGTGCCTGCCGGCGGACACTGAGCCCAGCAGGGGAGCGGGACCGTGTCCCACGTGGTCTGGGCTGTGCCCTGAACTTCTCAGCAAGAAGGGGCAGTGCCCAGAGCTCCAGCCGAGCTGCGTTCAGCACCGTGCCCCAGCTGGGCAGCTGTGACGCGGTTCTGCTCAACATCCTCTCGGGGGCAAAGTGGCAGCCCATGTTAAGAGGAAAGCCAAAAATTCACTCTTGGTTTGACAAAAATTATAACCGCTGAGAATGAGGAGTGCAATTAGTCTAGAATTATTCCTGGAGGGACATGACCCACGGGGTCCTGGGCGTGCGGCAGCCAATGCCACCTCAGTGGGATGTGGGTGTTTCCCAGGGATCCTCTCCGGGACACGGGCACCCTGCCGGGCCGCAGTGCCCTCCTCCTGGATCATGGGCACCCGTGGGGCACCTCACAGCCTTGAATGCCCGTTCTCTCGCTGCCCAGCTGTCCCAACTTCTCCAGGAGCGCGTGCTCCGCAGGCCCGCATACAGCCGCCTGGCTCGCACCACTGCCTTTCGTGTTGCCCCTTCCTGGATCCCCTTGGTACCAAAATGACACATGCTACAGGAACAAAGCACTTTATTGATCTGAGCAGTGCTAGAAGATTGAGGAAGTAGGCTGCTCCCAGCAGGAGTTTTGCCGAGTTTCCCAGGCGTCTCTGCTGCACGGGCATGCTTGGCTGTTCCCTCTGGGGAGGCAGAGATGAGCCCCGGCCCTTTGGATGCCAGTCGGCCCTGGCAGCACCTTTGGGAGGGCGGAAAAGGGGGACCCTCCCCAGAGGTCCTCAACGGAGTTGGCAAATACCCGTTGGCTGTTGTGCTGGACAGGCACGGGCGACCCACCAGGACGTGGCCGGCCGTTGGCCATGGCCACCCGCAGGAGCATGACCATCGGGGCGCTAACGGCCTCCAGCCAGCAGAAGAAGTCGGTGGAGGTGCCCTCACTCCCGGAGCCTTTGGTGGGCTGAGGCATGTCCCAACGCACCAGCTGCCTGTCACCCTGAAGAGAATTCACTGTTAGCTGGGTGAAAATACTACAGTAGGGAAGGTTATCCACCCACTTCCTAGCAGCTGCCCCTCTTCCTGCTGTGATGCTTGCCCTCGCACCAGCCTTGGAGGTCCCAAGGCCTAAGGCACCCAACGGGCCATGGGCAGGCACTGGCCACTGCCACCTTACAGGGACATGGGGAGCAACCACAACACGCCTCACCGGGACACGGGCACCCACCGGGAACCTCAGAGGGAAGTGGGCACCCTGCTAGGATGTGGGCCCCTCCTCCTGGGATGCGGGCACCTGTGGAGCCCCTCACGGCCACGGGTGCCTGTTCTCTCCCGCCTCAAGTCCCACCCTGCAAGGACGCCGGCACTCACTTGCACCCCTGCATCTCCTCTTGCCAATCCGCCGAGAGCACGCCCTAGGTGGAGGTGCACAGGGAGCTAGAGAAGGCTCTCCTCCGCTTGCCTCGCCTTCCGCCTTCTTCTCGGAGTGCTGGTGCGGGAACACTTTCAGGCGGAGGCGGTAGACAAGCCTGGTGCACCTGGCCAGCGGGGTGATTTTGGCCTCCAGCTGGTGGACGGCTTCATCAGAGCTGAAGGTGCCCTCCTCCGAGCAGTCTGTTCCCACAGAAGATGAGGCCGGCCGTTCCTTTCCCTGGAAATGACAGGGCCGGGGGCGCAATGAAGTGGGCGCGGGCCGCGTGGCCGAGAAGTGGCCTGCGGGGCTTGGCTTCCTCTGGAAGGACTCCAGCCGCGCAGGACTGCCCTGGGCAGCACGCTGGGCTGAGCACACCTCTGGCAGGCCCCATGTCGTGCTGGGGCCTCCGGAGGGTTTCTGCCCTACGGCTGAGCATGTAACTGGGGAAGAGGCAGAGGAGCTCTCGGGGCCTGCCGAGGCTTTCTTGCCCGCGCTGGGTTTTGTTTTCTCATTGCAAGCCTTCTTGGCCAAGGCTTGCAATGATGTGCTTCCCTGCTCCCCACAAGCCGCTCCCTTCCTGTGTGACCGATCGCGATTGCTCACCTGTCCCTGGGGTCTGTTCCCATTTCTCCAGAGGCGAAGTGCAACCCAAGACAGGAAGCACAGCCACAGGCTTTGCAAGGCCCTGCAACACAGCTGGGTCCTGTCCGCCTGGGCAAGGGAGTCCCAAAGCTGGCCCAGAGGGTAGGGCGGGTCAGAGGCCACGCTCTTGGCGACAACGGGCAGTTCCTTCGGGCCCACAGGAGCGACGTCCTTCCTGAGCCTGACCCAGCTCTGGGGGCTGCGGGGGCCAGTGCTGCTGTGCCGTTTGGGGACCATGCTCTCTCCCACAAAGGGCAGCTTCCTCAGACCCTCAATAACAGCGTCCATCATGATCCTAACCAAGCCGTAGGGGCTCTGAACGTCGATGCTGCTGTCCCATTCGGTGGTCATGCTCTCCGCATCAACGGGTGGCTGCTTCAGGTCTTCAGGAGGAGCTTCACTCTCCACAATGAGCCAGGTGGGGTTGATGTAAATGCGAAGACCAGCAGGCAACAGTGACAACGTGCAGAGAGCCACGGTCAGGGGGAGAGCCAGGCTGAGAGTTATCATGGTCTCTCCTGAGGAAAAAGATCTCGATGCACGAGCTGGCTTGGGCTGTTACCCTGAGCAGAGTTCAGGCAGTGACCACCAGCACCGAGTGGCCGCCTCGCGTGTCTGTGCTTGCAAGGGGGTTGCCGACCTGCCAAGTCATGGGCTGATGTCACGCAAGGCTCTGTGACGTCACGAGGCCTTTCTCCACCAGCCCGGCAGGCGACGGAGGCTGCGGCGGAGCTGGGCAGGACCTGTGTAGGTGGATTTTGAAGCCTGCTGCTCCCACTGCTGTGCCTGCCGCGGACAGAACCACAACACACTTCACTGGGACATGGCCATGCAACAGGCATCACAGTGGGACACGGGCACCCACCAGGAACCTCAGGGTGACAGGCGCTCCCGGTCCTCAGGGACACCTCATCGGAAATGGGTCCTCCTCTGCCGGTCTCTTCTCTCGAGTCCTGTCGCAGGCCGGAGCGGGCCTTGCTGGTCCTCGTGTGAGTTGTGCCTGTGCCGCCGCCTTTGCCGCGGGAGGGCGTGGCTTGGCAGGAGGCGTGGCGAGGCCGGCGGGGGCGGGGGCGGAAGGGGCGGGTACGGCTCTGCGAGCGGCGGCGGCTGTTGGTGGGGGCGTGGCGCGGGGCAGGCCCGCTTCCTGCCGCTGTGGAGGGGCCCGGGGGGTGAGCTCGGCACTGCTGAGCTCGGCTCGGCTCGGCTCGGCTCCTGCGGGATCGCGGCTCGGCGCCGACTCCGCGCCCAGCTGAGTGAGCCCCTGCGCCATCGCGGAGGGGGGGACCGGGCGGCGGCTTCTGGGGCTGCGGCCGCTCGCCCGTTACCCCGCCGGTGCGGCCTCGTCTGGGGCGCGCGGCCGTGCCCTGCCCTGCCCTGCCCTGCCCTACCCTGCTCGGGCGGCCGCCGGGGCGCGGTTCTCAGGGCGGCAGTGGGCCTCCGCTACTGCGGCCGGCGGAGGTGGTGGGGGCGGCGGCGGCCTGGGGGAGCGCGCGCGGCTGCTCGGTTCGGTATCCTCCCGCCGGCCGGGGTCCGCGGCCCTGCCCGCCGTTGGCTGTCGGTTGGCGCCGTGCCCTGAGGTCTTCGGGGGATGGAGGCGGGCGTGGAGCGGTGGCCGTCCCGGAGGAGGAGCAGCCGCACGGCTCTGAGAACCTGCGGGTGTTCGAGGGCCGGGACCACGTTTTTCTGGGAAAAGCGTCCTTTGCACCCAGTTGCTGCCCCGCGGAGAACGCGAAATCGAGGACCCTGGGCGAAAATGTTTGTTTTTGGGGTTTTCTTCCCCATGACTTTTAACGTGGGTTTTAAGGGGATTAAATCTGATGCAATCGGGGATTTAAGAATAGCGCTGTCCATGCTTCTTCGCACAGGCGAAGCGATCTGAGCTGCTTTTGCGTGTGTTTTTGCACACGGGCGGTTGTGGAGACGCTACTTTGCGGGGGGCACCTGGCACTGCCCGCGGCTGCGTGCGGTGAGGCGCGCTTTTCCAGGCAGCCCCTCGCCAGTGGCGAGAGGAGCAGTGGCAGAGCCTAAGTCTGACCTGGGAGTGCCTGGGCAGGCATAGTTTGGGTTGGAATTGGTATGCGATGCCCTAACTGGGAGGAACTAGCTTACTTTATTTGCAGGAAGGTATGAACCTGAGTAACTTGCAGCTGTGGAAGCCAGCAAGCCTGAGCTGATTCTTCATTAACTGGCAAACTGGTCTGTTTGTGTGATAAAGTACCTGGGGAATGTTGCACATAAAATAAGGTGCTTGTTCATGTAGCCAAATAAAGATATAAATATTTTTCAGTTTAAATTAAATTGTGCTAAAAAAACTTTGATATTGTTGGACACAGCGCTCCAATCCGACAATCGCAGTCTTCCAAAAATTATTTTTTCCTTCCTAAATTTAAGTTTTTCGATTTTAAATGCCACTTTATTTTAAGTTATTCAGTCTCATTCTGTCATTGCTTTTCCTGTACTTTCACTGGTTTCTCATTTGTCACTTCATTTCTGGATGGGATCAAGTCTGTGAATATCAGTAAGGGAGCAGACCACTCGTCTGTTCTTTTAATACATGACAAAAAGTTAGACTTACTGCTTTAAATAATGATTGAATTACATTTGTTCCAAACTGAATAGTCATTAAAAAATTGGGATGAGTGACGCCCTTGTAAAAAGGGCTAATCTACATTGGAATTAGGAGTTGGTGGTTGAATATGGAAGGCCTGTGCAGTTTGCAGCTGTTGCTCTCAGAAGATGAGTATTTGGAGTAGAAGTGTACTGAGTGTCAGGCAGCATCGTTAATCTTTGCAGATGTAGTACCATTATTAGCATCCCTTTTACCTCTGGGGTACGTAATTGTCTTCAATTTCCAGACACAAGTTTTATATCAAATTCTGACTCTGCAGTGTAGCTGTTGAGCAGCGCTGTGCTGTTTATTAGGTGCCAGCCTGCCTTAAGTCTGTGGTAAATGTATGAGGGAGAGGGACCTTGTGTCTCTGAGCAAGGAGTGAGCAAGTGCACTGTTGCTTGAGATATTTTTTTCCTTTGGCAGAATAATTCTAAGGATTCAGAAAGACAGACAGTTTACTGGCTTTATGATGTGTGTGTTCCATTTGCCTGAAGAATCATTATGTAGCTGTGGTGAAATTACTTTTAATGCTGATTATATTTTCTTCTACTTTATTCTCTGCAATCCGGACATTGTTAATATAGGCTGTGAATTTTGTAGCTGGATAAAAGCTTGAAGGCATATTAGTGCCTGGATATGGTCAGTTCTGTTGTCCTAGAGCCAGGCTGAAGAGAGGAAAGAAGGTTCTCTTGCTTCTGAATATCACCCTTTTTTTTTTTTTTTTTCTTTTTTGGATCAGGTCTTGAAGCATAGGCTGAAGGTTTCTCTTCGCAGTGCATGGACGGAAAGCCAATGCGCAGGTAAGATATGAAAAACAGTTGTCCTTCTCTTATCCAAATACGATAAATGGTGAGTTCATTTCATAAGTGCCTAGACCATATAATGTTTGTTGGTTTTTTTTTTTTAAAGGCTTGGCTAGGAGAATTAGAATATAAAACATTCACCTTTAGTTCTTCCTTAAATTTATTTAGTTTTCAGTATTTATAAGACCAGATGAATATACAGTTAGGAAGACTACAGAAGACAAGTTATCATAATTCTCCATCCCCCTTCCCTACTTCTCCCATTTACTATCATATTTAAAACCCAGTATTTAATTAGTTAGGTATTCAAATAATGTGAGATAAACTGCCTGGGAATAAATCTAAACTTGATTTCTAAGGGGCGTTATTTTTCCCTTAACTAAAGGAGTTTAGTCCCTTTGGTGGAGTGGGGTCTTGGGTGAAAAGGAGATTTCCTCTTCTAATTACAGATGCCAGCTGTCTCGGCTCTAATGAGCTGAAGATGCAGTTGAAGTTTAATTCAGGGGAGTTCTTGCTGTGGTTATGTCAGAAACATTATCTGTTATATAGAGAAAAAGTTGTCACAGTAAATCAGCCCAATGACAGGCAAACAGGATTGTCTGCTAGTTCTAGTTATTTTTCACTGTCTGATGGCAATCCCATGGCAAAACTTAACAACAGATATATTTCTGTATGTGATACAGGCTATGTGGAAACAAAGTTTCCTGAAGTTCTGCACCTCTAAATGAAGTAAAGACAAAAGTAAATTGCTGAATCTGGCTGTACTCTTTAGGATGTTGAAAGTAGGGAAACTTTTACCTGAATGTTTACAGAATTATCTGTAGTAAGAGAAGGCAAGGAGTTTTAACCATAAGTGAATATAAATAAATAGCTTTTCTAGCTACAGCATCTGCAGAAACCATTAGCCTGGGTTCTCTGTTGCAGAAGGAGGTAAGGAAAAAATTAGTCATTTAAACCGTTGAAGAATGACACTATGTTGTTTAATTAAATGAACCCCTCAAGCGCAACAAAAAAAAAGACTGTGCCACTGCTTCAGTTAAGCTAATGAGTAAACCTTGGGAAATGATATGGGCATCACTGGGGCTATGCATTGTTCAATGTTTTTGCCAAGGCAGGTAATCTGGTTTACGCAACGAGGAGCAGTATGTGACTTCTACAGTGAGTTCCTTTTTCTCCAAGACAGATAAAGATTCCATCTTGCTCTTCAGCAATGGAGGCTGTTTAAATCTTTAACCAGCATAAAACCAGAACTCTTCAGGTTCTTATATTGTATTCCGTTTATCAAAATGTTTTTGCAGAATGACATAAAATTGGTGACTAGCTTGGCTTGTGTTCTTGTCTTCTCTCTACTTATTTTTTGTGTTCCTAATGGAAAAATTGAGGTTCTAAATTTATTTTTAGTCTGCTGTTTTCTGCATGTCACACTGAGGCAGAGAACTAAAGTGCTGAAGTTAGTATGTCTTTTGTGGGTTTGTGGCCTTGGACTTGCTATCATGGAAGTACTGTCTGCTGCTCAGACTGGGTAGTTTTACTGGTGGGCAACAGCACTGGGCTGAAGAAGTAAAGGTTTTCTGTTCTGGTGCTGACCCTGACACTTGAGGGGTTTTTTTTTATGATTTAATTTTTTATTTGGATAATGGATGCAGACCAGATCTCTCAGTTCCTTTTGTTTTCCCTATCTCTCTGGCAAGTCAGGGTGGAACATGGATAACATATTTGACATGTTTACATGGCTTTACTTCTGAACTAACCTTTTGGCTGATCTCTGTGCCTAGATATATTGCTGCAATCTAGCCTGATGAGCACGGCTCTATTGTGAGCTGTAGACTTCAGTTCTTGAATATGCTTCCATGTTTTAAGGGCCTCTGTATGGATTGTTAAAATTCCTGTTTGTTACTTTGCTGGATATCTTAACAGGAAACTTTTATCATTTTTGTGCTAGGATTTTAGGCTCACAGATCTTCCTATGAAGTCCAGCTAAGCAGATGGCAGAGAACTTCCTTTTATCCTTTTACTCAGGGCTCTGCAGTCATTTAATACCACATGCAAGAGCCCTGTAGATATTGCAAGAAGAGGGGAGTGAGACTTGGTCAGTACTGTATTAGTAAACATGGTGAGTTGGTGTCAAATGTATACAGCATTCAGAGGATAGGAAGTTAAATTTGAACAGAAAAGGCATTGCAGCTATTCCTGTCAAGATTACAGTAGAGAAAATGCATTGATTTTCAAACAGGATTTATCTTGCATTAGAAATGAAGTGATAATAGGGCAGGCTATTTTTTCTTGCTGTCAGATAGCAGCAAGGGAACATTGTTTTCCTGAAGGTAGAAGCAAGGCAGAGGGGACCTCTCCAGTGAAGGGCATAGTCCCACAGTACCTGAGCAGGGAGGGCAGAGAGATCTGATGACCAGGGTCATCCAAGAGTCCAGTGCTCATCAGGCAAGTCTGTAGTGATGAGGAAGGGTTGAGGTCAAGCCAGGAAGCCAGTGCAGCAGGTGAGTATCAGTGGGGTATATGGTCAGGTATAGGTGTGCCTTTACTATAGCTCAGGCCAGGCACGAGGGCTTGAGCAAGTCCAGGCAAAGTGGGGAGGTCCTCCCAGATCTTTCCTGGCAGCCCAATCCCAGGTTACAGCAGTGCTGTAGCAGAGCTGGCTGGAGGACAGGCAGCTGGAGCCTGCTGAGGGTGAGAGGCTGCAGATCCCAATGGGGAACTCGGGGCCCTTGCATGCTCTCAGGAAGTTAACCAATTGCTTGGACATAGCTCTTGCAAAAGATGAACCGCAAAAGGCTTAGGAAGGTTTTGGAAGACTCCAGTAATGACCTCATGTTTCTGCTTATGGACGTCTTCATTCTTGGTGAAACTGACTTGTCTGGGTTTGGTCAGTGAAGATGAAACTGAACAATGTAAATAGGGACATATACACCAGATCTGTTCTCCTTTTGAGTAATGTAAAATAATATTGCAATCAGGTTTCTCGACTTGTTTTTGTAACTCAACCTCATTGAGCAAGTATACCTAAACCTTGCTGTCTATGTAAGAAAAGGAGTCAGTGGCATTTTTACTAATGATTAGACTTCTAGCTAACTAATTCCTAGAGTATTGATGGCCACAATTAAACATTTCCGTTTACTTAGTCAGCAGTGTTTTGGTGGTTGCTTCTGTTGCTGAAGGTATCACCTTTGGCTGGGCCAAATCAAAGATCTTTGTTTTAGCAGTTCTGTAGCGGGTATAGGAAATATTTTCATTGTGCGTGCATGAAATTCAAAGCGAGGTGTTGACAGAAATCACTACCGGTTTGGTTTGTTTTCTTTATTTGTTACTAAAATCCAGTGCTACTGAAATCCCCTAGAGCAATGTATGATTTTGGATTTCAGTCGACGTTTTCAGCCTGAGACTTGTTCTGTTTCACAGGCCTTAGGTCACCCTATTGTTTTCTGCTGAACTGTGTTAAAGCTTGCTCATAATCCCAGGCTAAACCATACGTTATCCTAAACAAAAATGCAGGCTAGTGTGAATTGAGTTAAGGAGTTCTGTGACAGTATCAGAGAGTGTTTTTCATAGATACGTATTGTTAGATTTTTTTTTTGAACTTTGGAAGAAGCTGCTATGAGCTCTAAGGATGGATGTCTCATAGATGCCTGTGTTAATGAATAAAGTTTTGGGAACTGGTGTAGCTGAATAAAATGGAGGCAGAGCAGCCTATTTATTTGGCTGACTTACTGTTGCAGACTGCCTGTGTTCCATTTGTACTTCTCAGCAGTGTGCTACAAAAACTGATCCTTTGTCAGCCCTTTCTTAATCCCATTGTATTTGCTGATTTCCCCAGCCCTGCATTTTGATGGAAGCTAATCCTAGAATATCTGCATAGCTGAGTGTGATTCTTTTATCCTTGCATACATATTTCCTCTCCAATCTTCAACCCTTCTTAATCACCCCGAGTATTCAGGAGCAGCTCTTAGCTTTGGGCGGGGGGGGGGGGAAGCAGCTAGCCTGCCACGTGAGAATCAAGTGCTGCCTTCTGTCTTTCACACCTCTAAGCTACTGACTCATCATTTCATTCCCTATGCATATATATGCATAATGCACACATAATGCAGTTAAATTATTATCCTCATGGAGACACATGCCATCAGACGGTGTCCTTTTAATTCACACTTCTGTGCCTGTGTATAGCAGCAACCCACAGTGCTTAACATCAAGCATCTGTTTTGATCCAGTATGGAAATTCCCGAGCCCATTGATCACTAGCTCCTGTATTACCCAGAGGTAAGTTATGGATGAATCAGGAGTGCTAATTTGATTATTACTCTTTTTCCATCCATTCAATTTTCTTTAATCATTAACCAGCACTTTCTCTCCTGGGGGAAGGAGGCTGGATACAATGCAGGCACTCAGATAAACACTGACGGGAACAATGCAGGAATGCCTTCAGTTCTTACCAACCAGACTCCTTTTCAGTTAGTTAATTTAAAGATGTGTTCAGCAGAGTCTAACTTGGGCAGAAAAATCCTGTTCTGTCTTGGCTAGGAAGAACTAGGACTACTGCCTAAATCTGGCCAACTAATCATGTGACATATGCTGGTCCACGCCATTGCTCTGTGTCAGCAAAGAGTCTTGGGTGGTGTGATTGACAAGGTACACTGTATTCCTTGTGGTGGCATAGCCTTAATCTAATCATATTGTAGTTAGAACGTGTGCCAGTCCAAAAAGGTCTTTGAGATCTGCTCTAGGCCTGTTTTTAGTGGGAGTCATCCTTGAGGAAAGCCTACAGGCATAACAAAGGGGTTCTGCTTTCCAAAAGGAGGTCCTGGTCCTAGATGTAGGCCATCTCTTGTGATCTGTCATTCTGTGAAATGGTTTTTTATTTGAAGAATGCTTGTTCTGTGCTTAGATGTGTTGACTGACCACCTGGTCAAGATAAACTGTCCAATATTATTACAGTAGGATATGTCTTAATAGGGTTCTTGGTTTTCCTTTTTTTTTTTTTTTCCCAGGGATTGATTTGATAGAGCTTGAAGTCCCTTAATGCACAATAAAATCCCTTTGGCTTGCTTAGCAAGAGCTAGACTCTGCAGGGTTTTTTTGTCACCACCTTTCTCCATCTCTTGGTAGAGGGATTAAATTACTTACCCTCTGGCCTTATCTGCTAAGGACTATGAAAGGAAGCCAGTTAGGTAAATTAATCTTTAGCCAAGGTTTCTTGGGGTTTTTGTATGGCTACCATTAAACTTAGTTTGCATATGCTGCTGTGAGCAGACCTTAGCTGCTTTGTTTGTGAGGAGCTTGGCAGAGCTTTGAAAATGGTTGTCAAATCCCACAAGGTGAATTTGGGTTGTGAGGGACAAGAGTGGGTGGAGGAGAGCGAGAGGCAGTGTAACAGCAGAAGGATTTGTCAGAGGTGTCAGAAAAAGAGAACAGTGATGGATATAAAAAAGATGGAGTAGGGATAAAAAAAAACTAAGGCATTTAATGTGCAGAGACTGAACAGGAGTAAGCAGCAAAACCCAGAGGGGAGACCCAGCTGGATCTGTGTAACTAAGATATGAGGAACAGGTAATGGTCTGAAACATCTGAATATGATGATCAAGGAGAGGGTGTGGGGGGAATGGGAAAACAGTCTAAGATGCAAGTGAATAATTCGAACTGCTGTAAAGAGACTGGTTTCCCTGTGGTTAGAAAGTGCATTTGACATAATAATGAGAGGAAAAGGTGCGAGTTATTTTTTTAATTCTTTCCTTCAAGCATGCTGCAAAATATATTCAGCTATGGCAAAGTGAAGTTAAATTTCTTTTTAACTCTCACTATGAACAAAGTGAGATAGTGACAGCTCACAAATGCCAGTGTACCAGAGAAGCTGGTAATGGATAAGATGTATTGTATCTTTCAGTATATCTCCAACAGCCAGTGCACCCACTGCGTAATTCATAACAATCAGTATTCTGATATTTTGGTCAGCATGCTTTAATTGGTGTAAGTGATGGCTTTCCTTTGAAGTGGAAAGGGGCAATAGTTTCCTATATTTTCTTTATGTTTATAGTAGTTGGTATGTCACTGGTGCTGATGCATCTTTTTAATAATTGCTCATATGATACATGGCAGAAATGCAAACATGCTCCAAACGTGCAAAATGGTGTCTCAGTTACATGCGTGGTGTGTTTAGTGCACAATGATCTGCTTATTTAGTCTGTTGAAAATAGAATTGGGTTTAATTCTTGTTTAGCACTGATTTCAGTCATAACATGATAGTGAAGCCTGGGTGTAGGCAGACACCTCTGCAAAGTAAGGTACGAGATGTGTCATCTTGGTTCAATCCTGTGGAGCTGCAGAAGGGCTCGGGGCATTACTGAATTGCCATTCTCTCAAGTTAGTAGCATACATGGTGCAAAGCGTGATTTGTCAGTATTGTCATGCTGCTGCGCAGGGGGCTGTTGCACTTAAGCCATGGCAGAGCTGACATCTGCTCAGGGATGTGAGGGATAAAGGAAAGGTACCTGAACTTTCGTAAAGAAGGATGTCAGATAGCTAGAACGCTGCACGCAGACCTGGGAAGATACTATGTTTTTCCTACTCCGTGCCAGAAACTTGGTTTATATATTCTCAAGTGGTTCCTCTCTCTAAAGTTACAATCTTGACTTTACTTTTTCCTTTTTTGGTAGGCCAATAGTTGTGGATGCTTTGATTGTTTCGGTATTTTCCTGTTTGGTCTGATAATCCCAATTGCCCTCTGCAGTTCTTAGTCTGCCGTTCCTTTGAAAGATTAAGCTTCTTTTGAAACATATCAGGGAAGGTAGATTGAGTCAGAAGCCTCCATAATTCAAAAATAACTGAAGAGGTGATGATTAAATGGATATTCTGTCAACCTGAAAGATACTTGTGGTAGGCTGCAGGCCATTTTAAGTTACTGAAATCCGTGTGGCAGTTTAATGTGTTCAGATACCACAGTGATGAGCGACCCTATCAAAATAAAGGTAGAAGAGCAGAGAAATTTGGTTAAATCATGCAGCTGGAATTCTTTACAGTGGAAATCTGTCTCCAGCTCTGTAAAAGTAAACTGAGGTGACAATGGGCTGGTCAGCTAATCTTCTCTGCTTTGAGTCACTCTCTGTGAAATGGGACTAATATTCCTCTACCATGCAAGGCTATTATGAAGTTCAGTTAATAAATATGTATGCATAGTTGGGTATTGCAGTGGTGTGTCATAGAAAGCGTATAAAAATAAGTATAAATATAAGCCTGTTGTAAGTTGGCATTTGTTTACTTCTGGGTACGCTTTGGTTTGAGATGGATTCCTCTCTTACGTGATCACGTGCTTGTTTCCACATTCCAGCATGGAGCTATGGGCACTGATGGATTTGTGCTCGTAGTTGGTGCGAGCCCTAGAGCTTTGGCTGACAGCTGGTGATAGATTAGTTGATGATGGTCCTGTCTTGTGGCTTCCTGTGCTGTAGGTGTACCAGTACTCGACCAGGAGAGACCGGAATGGACGTGACTAGCCGTTGCACACTCGGAGATCCTAACAAACTGCCAGAAGGGGTGCCGCAGCCTGCTCGCATGCCCTACATCTCTGACAAGCACCCTCGACAAACTTTGGAAGTCATCAATCTTCTCCGAAAGCACCGGGAGTTGTGCGATGTGGTGCTAGTAGTTGGTGCGAAGAAGATCTATGCCCACAGGGTGATTCTGTCAGCCTGCAGTCCTTACTTCCGAGCCATGTTCACTGGGGAGCTGGCAGAGAGTCGGCAGACGGAAGTAGTGATCAGAGATATCGATGAAAGGGCCATGGAACTGCTGATTGACTTTGCATACACCTCTCAGATCACTGTGGAAGAGGGAAATGTCCAGACCTTGTTGCCAGCTGCTTGCCTTCTCCAGCTGGCTGAGATCCAGGAGGCCTGCTGCGAGTTCCTTAAGAGGCAGTTGGACCCTTCCAATTGCCTGGGCATCCGAGCTTTTGCTGACACTCACTCATGCCGTGAACTGCTGAGGATTGCTGACAAGTTCACACAGCATAACTTCCAGGAGGTAAGAAGCTTGTGTGCTGGAATCATGGTGTAAAATGTGTGAATGTGTTCTGTGAGAGCTTTGGGCAGCTCTCGTTTTCTGCTTCTTTCCGAGTCCTGCCTTTACATCTGCTGTGTGCCCTAATAGCAATAGGTACCAGCTGTTAGTTGGGGAAGAAAGAGGGAAGAGGTACTTGCAGGACTGTGCTGCACTGGTGGCTTGTATATGATCCACAGCATTTCTTCTCCGAGTTGTGTGGCAGGTGCTTTGTGGAAGGCAAGATCGCTGGCGTGGTTGAAGTTTGGTATTATATCTGACATGGCTGCATGATGGTGTGACATTCCACTCCCCTTTCAAAAATGTTCTGGATTCTACAGAATTGCAGGGGAGATAGGTGTTTAAGGACAATACATCAACAGATGTAAGAAACAAACAAAAATTGCAGTTGAATTTAGGGATTTGAAATGTGGGTGTATGGGGGAGCATACAGCTGCCTCAGTGGAGTCTTCAGCTCCCTTGCTGTAGCAGAACTAGGGTTTTGCATCTATTATTCAGCAGTAGTTGTTTGAAAGTAATTCAGATGTGTAATTTTGTAGCTGACCTTTATAAACCCAAGTCTCTTTTCCTTTGTGAATTCTGCCTAGATGATTTTTGGGAAAAAAAAATTGCCAGTAACTGGTTCAGGGAAGGATCAGTATAACAGTTAAGGATTCTGTGAGCAATACTCTGAGAAAAGTGGGTCTTTATTTAACTGTTACACCAAGATGCAGAAAGGAGCTCAACACTTTTCAGTGGTGTCTTGCCTGAGCCCTGGTTGGAAGGGCAATAATTTGCATACGTTTTGGAAGCAGCTACTTTCCAGGAGTGTGCTCAGCATGAAGGTCTGTTCCCCTGCTAGAGAGATTCATCTCTTGCCTTTTCCAGAAATTGCACTCTTCCATCCCTTGGAACACGTAGCCTGTGACAGAGACATCTCCTGTTTCCACCTATTTCACAGGTAGATCCTTTCCAAAGGGAGTAACTCCAGTATTGACTGCTGATGCTAATTTAGTTTCCCAGAGAAGTGGCAGTATATAAGTGCTGTGATTGGTTGCAGCTTGCTGACTTTTTTTTCCCCTCCAGAAAATAGATTGGAATTGTCTTAATTTCAGTCAGGTATACTTAAGAAAATTATGAGCAGAAGTAAACACAATTGAACTTGACTTTGTCTGTTGGGAACACTGAAGACAATAGTTGGTATTTAACTGTAGACATGTGACATCAGTTTATTCTAGAAGTTGCAGTTAAATACGTCTTTCCTAACCATGAAGACCAGAAAATAGAATTTGCTGTTTAAGATGAGAGCTTGTGTTTTGTAGAACTTCCCAAAAGCCCTGCATTTTAGCTGGCCATTTCATGTGCTCTGTCCTTGCTCTGTGTTTCTTTTCTTCTGTGTTCTTTCTGGGAGCAGGATGGCAACCAGGTGGTAGTTTATTTTCAGTACGTGGTCGTTTTAATGGTTAGATCTGTGCTCTTCTTGTTACTACATGAGATGGGCATGCTTACAAGCCTCTGAACTTTTTAACAGCATCACAAGTGTTAAAAATGTTTTAGCATTCATACATACAGCTGGCTAAGAGCTGCCTGCTATGGGGTTCTGTTCTTTTGCAGTCCCTCAAAGACAGCTTCCTGTCTTCCTTATCCCTGTTAAAGCACACACAGGCAAAAGTTTTGGACTTGAGAAAACATTCTGCTCCTCAAAGGTGATGCAAATTATAATTGATTTAACTGAATCATGGCCTCTGGAAAATAATTGCTTAGATTAGAGCACTCTGTCTTTGGCCCGGTATCCCTTTCGGTGCCCTGGGAGTTTTGCAGCTCTTCATCCTTAATGATCACTCCTTTCACTTCTACTGTTTCTCTGCATACAATCTTAATGGTGCTGCTTGTTGGGATTGTATTCTGTTCTGCCATTATTTTCCACATGGAGAGTGAATTGGTAATCCCTGATGGAAGCCAGTGACTTTGCTATTTTAATAATCCTCTACTGTAGAGGTTGAGAACTGATAAAGAATATGCCCTCCTCTGCAGAGGCTGTATGGTCATTGTCCCTCCAAGCTGGAAAAAAGCAATGTGAGATGCGAATTTCCTGAATGGCAATGTAAAATATTGAGCACTAGGCACCAGGCCAACCCATGCAGTTACTTTGAATGCAGACTAAATTGCTTCACGTCCTCTGCTGTGCTAACCTCTAGTTCTATTAATTTTTATGTGTATTGCTGCATTACATCATTAACTTCTTGGTAAAATGTTTTTCCAAGTTTTCCATTCCCCTCAATTTAATTTTTTGCCTAAAACCTCTAGTGAATCTTGTGCATGTAATGCGAAATGGTTCTATTAAAAACTCCGCTGTACAAGAACAGCCTTCGTATTTTTTTGTTTGGTCTCTGACATCTGTGTGAAGGGAAAAAAATATACTTAAGGATGAACAACTTGTTCTTCAGATCAACAGACAAAAATTGCACTCCATATTGTATACTCTGACACTTATTCTGTCTGTTTGTAAATGTGGGAATGTACATGAATACTGTAGAGGAAATGAAGCCTATCCAATTCTTGTTTAGTAAGCAAGTCAGACTATTAATATTAATCAGATAATTATTAGTGTCCTGATAATTAAGCCAAAATAAGCCAAAGCATTTTAAATAAGTATTTGTTTTACTGTGTAAACTAACAAGTTCCATAGTACTGATACCTTGGTTTGCCATCGGTGCAGCTGAGGGTAGGTAGAAGGGAGAGTTTGGAAGACCATCCTTAATTTAAAATTTCCAGAGCCTGTTTTCAGAGTCTGATGCTGAACTTAGAAACTGTCAGGGTACAGTTTAGTCATAAGCTGGTCTATGTAGAAGAGAGGGAGACTATGGGAAAAATGCTGATAAAGATCTTTAATGACCAGCCCAGGTCTTACTGTAAGGCTGAAGAGATGTGTGGACTAACCTTGCTGTGGCTCTTACTGCCCCTGAAAGCCCATGGGATCCTAGACCAAAGTCTGATCTCTGTGTCTGTTGTGAGACTTTTAACTATATTTTCTGTTGTCAGAACTTGGCAATCTTTGTATATTCATTCAGTGCTCTTAAGTTCTTTAGGTAATTAAAAGGACTGCACAGCTGACTGCTGTTGAGATGATTGTGTCAAAGAATGCATTTTCCTTTCATTTATGCTGCAAATCATAAAATAAGTCCTGGAATTCTAATGTGGTCACAAATGATAGGGACAAGCTGATATTCAGTTATTTTCCATCACGGAACCTCTCAGATTACAGGCCACAGACTGGGAGTGCTTGTAGGGAAGCCAAGCTGGCAGTTATCAATCAAATAATTTCTGCAGTTCTCTTTATTTAGATTCTTGTATCTTTCCCATCTAACTGGTATCAGTGCAGAAGATGTGGTTGTGCATGAGCTCTCTAACCTCTCAAGGCAGTCACAGGTTGATGCAGTGTGCTCTGTGGCATGTGCGAGCAGTCCTCCAGTGGCAGCTAGTGTCTCTTGAGAAACTCAGTCGCTATCTTGGGTACTGAAGGAATTAACATGTTTGCAGATTGTCACTGTTTTGAATTTCACAAGAGATCAGTCCTCAGGGCCTTAGGAGGCTCTGATTCCCTCTTAAGTGCTTCTGGACTTCTGCAAACTCTATGTATTTATCTAGAACAAATGAAAGAGGTAGGATCAAAGGTAGTCCATCACCCTCTCCTGAAATATTTTCTGTTCTGCTACAAACTGGCATTCAGGAAGACTTTCTACATTGTCTACGATGCCTCTGGTAACTTGTTTGAGACTTATTTTTGTGCTCTCTTTTGAATTTCTTGTGAATAGAGCCTCTCTATTCCAATACCACTTTTTAGTCACATATGTATCACCTATGCAACATATTTATTTCTGCTTTGTGTATTAGACTGATTTTAAAGAAAGGCTTTTTTTTCCTAAATTTTGAAACCTGATCAGTGTGTTCTGTGGCTTAACCTTTTACAAGTGTCATACAAAAAACACCTTTGTGTAAAATTCCTTCACTTGCGTCCCCATCTAAACTTGTCTATGTTGTATTGCTAGGAATTGCATTCTGCTCTGTGCAGCAAAACCTTCGCATGCGTTGATGTCAAAACAGTGATGGGTATTTGGCCCTTCACTAGATCAGTCCATTAGACTGTAATTCAAGTGGACTGTATTCACTTTAGAGTTGCACTGAAGTGCTGGAGTGGTGAATGGCTATGGTGCTTTGGGCACTGTCCTTACTTTTTTTTTTTCCCCCCCTTTCCATTTAACCAGGTAATGGAGAGTGAGGAGTTCATGCTGCTCCCTGCCAATCAGCTCATAGACATTATATCCAGTGATGAGTTAAATGTTCGCAGTGAAGAGCAGGTGTTCAATGCAGTGATGGCCTGGGTGAAATACAGCATTCAGGAGAGACGACCCCAGCTGCCACAGGTAATCTGGAGCGTAGTAACATTCGATACCATTCTATCTAGGGGAAGAGTAACGAGGGCTGATAGTGGTTGTGCCACGGCAGTGTCACAGTTCTGAATGCATCCAAAGCCACAATAATTCTCTCTGACTTCCACCTGTGTTAGGTGGCTTGCACTTTCTCTTGATCTAGGCTGGAAAGTGCAGTGTCTAGAGCCTTCAATAGGGGCTTTGTTGAATATCCAGGTAGAACTTGACAGACTAGATCATTCCAGTAGTCTGTCCAGACAAACCTGCCTGCATTGCTTCAAGTGTTCCATAAAAAATACAGTGGATAAGAAAAAACTTGTCTTCATTTACAGTGTATCTTTAAGCTCTGCTGTTTTGATTTATGCCTCAGCCCTCATGATCTTATACTGGAGCTTGTCAGAATGGTTCTGTTGAAATATGACGTTTCATTTAAGCCAAGCCATTTCACAGAGAAGAACCCATTCTGACAAAGCTGTCAGCCAGAAAGCCTCTGAAGTCTCAGGCTTTCTGATCAAAAGACGTGAGAGTCTGCCTGCCTCAGTGTTTCTGCTTTGGAAGTAGATATTAAATGCAACTTTATTTAGTGGAAAGCTTTTGAAAATTGTTTTAAATAAACAAACCAAACCAGAAAAACGTGCTGTTCTCCAGTTAGCTCTTAATGCTCTTATAACTGTGTGCCTTTTTAGGCCCCTCTGTCTATACCTGCACGCACCTCTAAATTCTAAGCTGTTTTGAAAGGCATGTTATTAGTTACTGTTCACTTACCACACAATACAAGTCACGTTTAAGAGCTAAATGGTTGATAAAACTTCTAACTAAACTAGTATTTCAAGCAGACATATTGACATCTGTGATTTTGTAAAGGTTTTCAACTGTGACCTTGTTTTCATCTGTGATAAATCCAGTGGATTGTCCCCTCTCAAATACTGATATTTTTTTTCTGGGTATCTGAATTGATATATTGAAAAGGTGAAGGTGCTGTAAGACGAGCTGCATTTAAATAAAATGCCAGGATTTGGATGTGTGTATGCGAGAGGAATTATTAACTCTATCAAAACTTGTTAGCCAATGTTGTTTTCTATTCGGCTTCTTGCATCTCTGCAGGTATATGTGGTTTACTGTACATGTTCTGTTTTGTGCTTTAGGTCCTGCAACATGTCCGTCTACCGCTGCTGAGTCCCAAGTTTCTTGTGGGTACAGTGGGCTCTGATCCACTTATTAAAAGCGATGAGGAATGCCGGTAAATCTCCTCACTGATTTACAGAACTGGATTTTCTTGTATTTGGGTGCCTTATTTCCATCCGTTCTCTAAAACTGTGCTGATTTGTTGGTGGCAAATGGGCAATACCTCACATTTCCACTTTTGCAACTGGGAAGAGAAGAGATGCAGGAAAGTGTGCTTTCTATTTGTATGGTAGTCAACAGTGTGCCCTAGAAGTGCTTTTGTTCTTTCAAGTTTTAAGTGAAATAGCAAACTTTGAGTGCACAGTTCGACTGTTGGTAAAACATCCTTCAGTGTATTGTTTTCCATTTCATCTGTTCTTTTTTCTGTAGTCATGGCCTTTCATTACAGCTTACCACTTGCATGGCATTCATGATCTCATTATGACTTAAAGTAGTTTCTCAATGTAAAAAATCTGTACTGTGATAACTGAATTGGACTCTGGGATTAGAGTCTGCTGTTTCCCACAATGCTAGTGCAGGGAAACCATTATTTCCTTGTCTTTTGGTATTAGTCTCCCCTTTCTAGTTCTATGGACTTCTTTATCATTTATAAAGCACACAATTTTTCTTGTTGTACTTAATGTAAAAAAGTTCAGGGAATAGGCTAAACTGTTTTCTTCCTGAATAAGCATTCATAGTGCGGGAATTCCCCATTTGTAGAGGGAAGGAGGACTTTTTTTTTCTTTTTTGTTTTGTTCAAGGGTTTGGAATATTAGGATTAGTCCAGGTGGCAAGTCATGAATGGATGGACAGTGTGAGCTGGCCACAGCTGATGGAAAAAATATTCATCAGAAGGGTACTATCTCCATCTATTGGTCGTGTGTGTGTATTATATATTTGTGTGCTTTTCAACTCCTGATTTGTTCCTAGATAAAACAACTAGCTGTGAAGTTCTAGCTTGAGGCAGCCTGGATTTTTCTTTTCTGCATAGTAAGCTTGACAAATTTTGTCACAGTTTTTTGTCAGTCTTTATATAGCAAGCTATATCTATTATTAACTCTGGCCAAATATTGATACTGGTCTACTGCTGTCACTGTGCAAATGACTTGTAAACAATTGATGAGTATTTAGGTGACAGTGTATGTTTTTACTAGAGCTATTCATGCACTTACATGATCTGTGAATACCTGAAGTGCATGACTAGAGTGCTGACTCCTCTTGCCATCAGTTTTGATTCATACCTTCTCCTGAGACTGGTATCAGGTGAACTTTGGGAATTAATATTTTCTTGTCTTGCACAGGGATCTAGTGGATGAAGCTAAAAACTATCTGCTGTTGCCGCAAGAGCGGCCACTGATGCAAGGACCAAGAACTAGACCACGCAAACCCATACGCTGTGGAGAAGTGCTCTTTGCAGGTATGTATAGCTCCTGCTGGCTTAGGTCAGGAGATTCAAGTCTGTGTTTTCTGGTGACAGTGCTTCTGTACGACTAGTCTTTACAACATATTTCTGAAGTGACTTGTGCATTAATATTTGGAGATCTGAATTAACTTACACTTTCTTACTTGTGTGATTTCTTTCGTGTTATGAACGCTACAGTACTTCCAAACTGACACTAATCCTCTTGAAAATCACACTCTGTCTTCTAATTATAATCCTCAGAGTGAGTAACTCAGAGATGGGGCTACTGGGTTAAGGCTGACAAAGCCCAAAGGGATTATTTGTACCAGGCGTGCACGCAATACTTGAGCTCAGTGTGTTGTTATAACACTGTTTCTTGTGTTTGGTCCCTACAGTGGGGGGCTGGTGTAGTGGGGATGCAATTTCCAGTGTTGAGCGCTATGACCCTCAAACCAATGAGTGGCGGATGGTGGCTTCCATGAGCAAAAGACGCTGTGGCGTTGGAGTCAGTGTTCTGGATGATCTCCTCTATGCTGTGGGAGGCCATGATGGTTCCTCTTATCTTAACAGCGTAGAAAGGTAGGTCTCCATAAGGCCAATGTGCAAAATACTAACTCTGAATGTTTAAACCTGGGTGCAGCCCCTTAAAAATGAGTTAATTTTGCTGTTTTCTTGTTCTGCTGAAAACATGAAATTTATATTACATGTTATCTACATTTCCTCCTCCCTTGCATACCCCTTCAATATTGTGTTGGTTTACTGCTGAACTAGGCCTTTATGCACAGCATTGTCATGTTATCCCCAGCTTAATGAGACAAGACATAGCCTTTGGTATAAGGAAGGCATATGTAAGAGATGGGTCTGGGTATAATTGGTGGGAGGAGTGGTGATCCTGGTTAACCTTCTTTGCAATTGCTGGTTTGTTTCTAGTATCATTGAGGAAGGTGAAGTTATGTTAAGCATTTCTTGTTGTGGGAAAGATCCTGGAGTTTTATTGTGGAGTGGTAGTTAGAGAAATAAGGAACCCTGGCACTTAAGCAGAAGAAGGAAAATAGGTCAGTATTAGACCTGTGAAAGACATAAATCAAACAAGCTTTGCCAAGCTTCCTGTTTCTGGGAGCTGCATATGGCAAATTCCTGTGCCTAAAAGCCACGTGACCCAAGCATTCCTAGTACTCTAAATCTTGGCCCTGTAAAAAATCCAATGAGCTATACAAGTACCTCCTTTCTCCTCAAGCCTCCTCTTCTTCCCATGTGTATCCTTGCATACTTGCAGCTTCTCAAATCACAACCCTAGCCTTAGGTTTCCCATGTCCTGCACTTTTCTGCTATGCACCGTATTTCCTTGTCTCTGGATTCCCAAGTCCACCTGGTTCCTTTCATCTCGAAGTGCAGGTCCCAGTATTAGCTGAGTTGAGACCTGCAGAGAACACAAAGCAGAGTAACTCTGGCTGCTGCTTTTTGCATAGATGCAAATTATTGCATGTCAGCCAGTCCCTGGTAACCTGCCGTCTTATGAACCTGAATCTTTCATCTGCAGTTTGAATCATCTCAAGCTGCAGTTTGAATATTCCTGGAATAACATGTGTTGCATGCATTATATCATGTCAGGGGTTTTATTCAACTTACAAAAGCTGTATTGCAGTTTAAGCTCAGGATAGGTAAGTTTCACTGCCTTAGTAGTTCCCAAGCACGGGCACGTCTGAAGCATACCTAGACAAGCAATTTGTGCTGTTTGGTGTGTTTTTCTAGGTATGATCCAAAGACCAATCAGTGGAGCAGTGATGTGGCCCCCACCAGCACCTGCAGGACCAGTGTTGGAGTGGCAGTTCTTGGGGGTTACCTCTATGCTGTGGGTGGCCAGGATGGTGTCTCTTGTCTCAACATTGTGGAAAGGTACTTTTAAATAATAAAAAAGTGGGGCATAGAGAGAAGAGGGTCTCTTAAAAGGTGCAGTTGATGCAAATGAGCTGGAAAGAAGGTAAGTACTGTACAAATCTTATTGGGATTTTAATTTTGAGAGAATAACGTCAGTCCTCCTGCCCCTTTGTGAAGATGTCAACGCTTCACTAAGCTTTGGTGTTTGTTCTTTTGCCAGATATGATCCCAAAGAAAACAAATGGACTCGAGTGGCTTCCATGAGCACCAGACGCCTGGGAGTTGCAGTGGCTGTGCTAGGGGGCTTCCTCTATGCTGTGGGAGGTTCTGATGGGACTTCTCCTCTCAATACTGGTACGCCTTTTGCTGCCCTCATTGCAGTCAGCACTTGTTTAGTTTGTCCTTAGTGTCCCCAGGTGGCTGTTGAATAAATTTGTCATTGGTTTGCTGTGTTTTCTCTTCTTTAAATGTGATTTTTACCATGCAGTAATTAACCATCTAGGCTTGTGAGCCCCTATTACCTGGTCGTGTGTGGTTTTTTTTCTTTTTTCCTTTTTTCTTTCTCAATGCTGCAATTGGCAGTGTGTCCTGAATAAAATACTTTAATCATTTGCATAACAGCTGCAAGCACATCTTTTTTTCCTGCAGTAGCCCTTTTCTGCTATAGGAAGGAAGGTGCCAAAGGTAAAACTACTGCAAGATGGTAATGCAGGTCAGTTTGTAGCATTGCCAGCTCTCTCTTGAGGAGAGATGCTGAATGTCATTGATTTTGTAGGATTGGAGAGAGAATAGCAAGCCTTCTATAGAAGAAAAGCATTAGAATGAGGTAACAAACTAGTTCATCGAACTTCTGGTGTGTGAAAGTTGCAGTGCCTTTACAGATTAAGCAATACTTTAGATGCACGTTCAAAAATGCTAACCCCCGCTGCTTGCCAGCCCTGTTGTCCAAAGGTGTGTCATTTCTTCTGCAGTGGAACGCTACAATCCCCAGGAGAACCGCTGGCATACAATTGCACCCATGGGGACGAGGAGGAAGCATCTGGGATGTGCTGTATACCAAGACATGATATATGCTGTGGGAGGCAGAGATGATACGACAGAGCTTAGTAGTGCTGAGCGATACAACCCTCGGACCAACCAGTGGTCTCCTGTTGTGGCCATGACATCCCGCCGAAGTGGAGTGAGTTTGGCTTGGTTTACTTGCTTACACTATACCTAATCATGTGGTAAGAGCACAGGGTGGTGTCATCTTAGGAGGTTTCCCTCTTGCTTCCTGTGTACCTTCACATCTCTTCTGTGAGGGGAAAGGTTTGCAAAAAGTCAAAGCTGTTTAGCAAGACTAGAGAATGAAGGGGTAGTCATGTCATGCTGTATACAGCTGTTCAGTATGCCTGAGGATGGGCAAATGGAGTCATTTGAGGGTCTTTTTTTTAATAGTTTTGGTCCCTTATATGGAGTCAACTACTTAGGCCTGAAACAGAGGAGTTCTTTAGTTTTTTACTTGGTAAAGTAGCCATACTTGGCATGAGATACTATTAGAGAGCAGTATCAAAGTTAATACCTGGGTCTCATCCTGCAATGCGCTTGGCATGAATTAGGAGGTGAACGTACCTGCTTCCCCAGAAAAGAGAGCTGGGAAGCATGTGTTTAGGTACAACCTTCCAGCAAAGCCGTATCATTGCCTTGGGATGTATGGGAAAAGGGTTTCTGGGCTTTCACTCAGAATGTTGCCTCTCTTCTGTGAGTATGGGGAGTCACAGCATGTTCTCATCAACTGCTAATCTTCTGTAGACATGTGAAGAAAAGATTAACATAGTATATTAAGTAGTCATTGTGTTAGGGCAAATGTTACAAATGTTTATCATTGGGTACTGGATTATATAGTAAAGAATGGATTAATTCTGTCGGTATGTTAGTATTTCAGCGTCTGGTGAGGCAAGTATGAATCATAATTTGAGCAACTACTGGTTTTGGAGAAAGAATACGTATGTATTTCCGTCCTCAAAGTGTATAGTATGCTGTCCCAACACTCTCCTTTTTTTTAGTTACTGATCAGCCGTTGATTTTTTCATGAGCTGCTTCTGTATTTGCATCTGTATCTGCAGCCCTCCTGAGTTTTCTAACTTCCTCAAAGCCAAACCAAGGACGATTTTACATTGTGTTCTTGTCATCTTTTTTCTGTTATGCCACGAGATTTTTTTTTTTTCACTGGAAGTGATCTTATACCACAGAACTGTGTGAGATTTCAGAGACTGTGTGCTTCAGCAGAAAGACAAAATAGAAAGGCTGGAGGCCAGGGTGCTTACAGATGGTCCAAGCTTGAGCCCAAGAGAATTGGAGCAGGGGCTTACATATGGTTCTCCTAGTTTAAGCAAGTGTTCTGGGCTGTAGGCTGGTAGGTATTCTGGTGCATGCATGTCACATTTGGTGAAGAATTTCAGTTCAGGACATAATAAGTTTTGCCTGATGAAGGCTTAGATTCTCATGTATCTATTATCTTGCAAGCAATTCTAGTTCTTGTAGCTGGTAATAAGGGGAACCTTCTGCTTTTTTCTTTAAGAGATTCTCTATTTTGAGATATATATTTAACTTTTCATGTCTCATTATTTTTTAGGCTATTTTATTTGTCTGTCATTTCCCACCCCCCCCAACTCCCTCCCCCAAAAAACCAAACAACAAACCACCCTCTACTGCAGACTGCATTTATCACCAAAAATGGTTATTAAATCCTTTTATTAGCATTTTCATTTTAATCCTTATTTTCAGGACATGTCTTTTCAGGGCATCCCAGCTAACTAGCTACTATCTGTGATGGTTGTTTTGCAGGTTGGCCTCGCAGTGGTGAATGGACAGCTGATGGCAGTGGGGGGTTTTGATGGCACAACGTACTTGAAAACCATTGAGGTGTTTGATCCAGATGCTAACACATGGAGGTAACTGTTAAATTTGTGAAACAATCAAATAGTGATCTCCAGCTGTAGCGGCTGCCACCCAGCTGGAGCTGTCCCAGCTAAATTAGAGAAGTGATGTACACAAAGCGAAGAACTTGGGTGCAGTAGCCGGCATAATGTTCTCACACAAGCCAGCAAGCCATGATGTAAGTGTAAGAAAGATAATCACGTTTTGAAAAATACCTCAATATGCCATTTACCTACAGCATCCCCATATCTATGACTATGGGAGTAGTAGGCAGTTGAGAAACATTTTCTTGCCGATGCTGCTTGAATTCCAGCCGTTGACTCCATTTTAAGTAAAATGGGAGTGAGTTTTCCATAGGTTTTCGCATCTGAGTATCCCAACAGATTTAACCAACATTAATGAATAACGTCTCATTGAATCTCTTGCAGGTAGGAAAATGGTGTACAGGTAGGTTATTGAGACCCAGAGAAGATTCATGATTTAGCAGGCTTGTTGGGTAGTAAGAAAAAGGTCACACCAAAACCCAGTTTGATTTTTTTTTTTTTTAAGTGCTGCTTTGAACATAACAAAAATGGATGACCTTGAGAGAGATATACCCCTCCTGTTTATTTTGGGCTAAGTCTCTTCTGTTTTCCCAATAAAACCAAGCTTGCCCTTAGCAGGAGGAGCTCACAGTCATGGTGTAGAATTTGGCCTACTCACTTCTAGCTTTCAAGCTGGGGCTCTGATTTCCAGATCCTTTTGGAGGAGCTGAAACAGAACATTTTGAGCATATGATGTTCTTCCCCTTTAAATCTGCAAGACAGCAATTACAAGAATTTAATCTGATTTACAGGCTGAGAGAAATAATATGAAATTGCCAATCAAAAAATGTGTACTGAGCGGAAAGGCTGTTTTTCCTATTTCTTTTCTAGTCGTAACTAGACTTGAATGCAATTGCCTGTATATTTACTCCTGAATCTAATTAGTATAAAATTTCAAGCTCCTGTCTGTATTCTTGCTGCTTTAGTATTCTGGCAGGGTGGGGTATAGAGAGAAATTAATGTCCTTATTCCTTCCAGTCTAGTAATATTAGTAGATTATCCCTTTCCTGCTGAGATAAGCTGTAATAAGAAGCAGTGGAGGAACTTCCCCTTGTTTGTTGACTTACGGACAATGCCTTTTGAACTGCTGAGAAAACCATTTGGGTAGAGAGTAATACAGACTTCATATTCCATAGCTGAGTGGTTTCAGCTACTTTCAGTGACAGTTACCAATAATATGATGTCTGGAATTAGGAGCTGCTGCCTGGGCTAGCTTCACAGAAGTTTAGGAGGTTGTTCAAGGTACTAGCTTGTGGGTCTTTTCTCCCACTAGAATTCAACAGAGCTGTTCAACATCTGTGGTCCTCTTTGGTTTGTTGTACTTCTCGCCCTATGAAGGATATTTTTATTTGTGCAGCCTGACTGAGAACTGCTTCCGATGCAGTTTGGGTTTAACAAATTGCATTAGTAGTTGTTTGAGGAACTTGCTTCTCCTGTTTCTAGCAGCAGACTTCAGTGGCACAGAGGGGAATATGCAGCTGAACTGAGTAGGATGCTGGAGTCTACAGGGATCAGATTTCCATATGAAATGCAGGCACCATTTCAGTAACATATTTTGGAGAAACAGATGGTGCTTGGGATGTGTTACATCTTGGTTGGATCGGCTGAATTTTAGGGTATTAGAAATATAAAATAAATTGGTTGAATTGTAAGCAGCAATCCTATTCTTGGTCGCATTACCCAAAATGTAGCCCAAGCTCAGCTACAGCCTGCAAAGTTCTTTTCTATCTTGCACATTACCAGACAGGGAGAAAGAGTGTAATTACTTGAGTAACAGAAAACTGTGGTGTCAAAACGAGAAGCAGTTTCTCTTTTGAGAGAGGCATAAGCAAATGCAGCTGTTTACCTTGAAGTATATAAAATGACTGCTACCCAACTTACTTGTCATGGTCTGCTTTAACCAGAGGTTAACAATAGTGTAATTATGCTTACAGGGGCTGGTTCAGTCTTTCCCATGGTAGCTCCATGAAGGAGCTGAACCAGTGTGACCACTGAAACCTTGTCTTTGCAGGTTGTATGGTGGGATGAACTATCGGCGGCTAGGAGGAGGAGTAGGTGTTATCAAAATGACACACTGTGAATCCCATATATGGTAAGCATCAAGAGGGAGGGAGACCCCTTGGTTCTCATTCCTAGAAAAACTGAAGAGACTTGTTGACACTGGACCTCTTTGCAGCTCTAGTATGAACAGTCTAGATCCAATGTAACTCTTTGCCGGTGACTCTTTCTATGGAATTATAAAAACGACTTCTGTGAGAGTGTGCCGAATGGGAGACCACATTGTCAGACTCCAGGGAACCACTGGACAAAAGTAGAAGTGTTGCTTATGTCCATATTTTTTCTAAATAGTCTACATTTTTGAATAAACCAAACTGTAAATGTTGTTGTACCGTAAACAATGCTGATGCAGAGACCACGTGCTGTACTGGGAGTCTGGCAAGGAGGAGGGTTTTCAGCTTTCCCTCCTGCGGTGAGCAGTGGATGTGGCAGCTGTGTGGTGGGCGAAAGAGGAAAGTGATACAGAAAACATTGCTTTTGCCTTATTTACAGAGAGCTTCAAAAAAAAAAAGTACTTGACCTGCAAGGTGCCACCTTTGCACAGAAGCGTTTCTGTGCACAGAGTATATTTATTTTTTCATTTAACTTGTATCATGTATTTCCTTTGTATCGCTCACAGCGATAATTCCAGCTTTTTATATACATATATATGTGTGCATATATATATGTATTTTATATATATGTATATGTGCGTGTGTGATTTCAGTTTTGACAAGCTGGCAGTTAGGGCAGGGCTATGTCCTGCCAGCTATTGTGGTTCCAACCCTTGTGGTATGTTTTAGGGTCTCTTAGAGTAGAGGAGAGCTATAAGGATGGGTGCCCTGAGTATCTTTTTAGTCTTGCTGGAGGCAGGAAGTAGAACTGGAACTCTCATCTATCAACCTGAACCAATGAAGTGCCCAAAAAGGGTGAGAGTGAAGAGTGAAAAGGATTTCAAATGATGCCTTTTTACTGTACAGCGTATGGTACAAAAGTTCAGCTTTTGTCTCTCCCCTCCCCTGTATGTGAACCCAGAAAAAACTAGTTGTTGCTTACCTATAAAAACCTTTTTCTCACGTTGCCAGCTAGATGTCAGTTTTTGTCTGAAGCTGGGATGCAGGTGTCATCTGTTAGTTATCACTAGCCTAGATCAACCCTTCTCAGGTTCTGGCTAGAATGGCAGACCTGCAGTCAGCTCCTGCTTTTGTAAAAGGCTTAGATCAGCATCATCTTAGCTGCCCTCCTCCTTGTCTGTCTTTAGAATTCCTGTTGT
This sequence comes from Phalacrocorax carbo, assembly GCF_963921805.1. Taxonomy (NCBI): domain Eukaryota; kingdom Metazoa; phylum Chordata; class Aves; order Suliformes; family Phalacrocoracidae; genus Phalacrocorax; species Phalacrocorax carbo. Next base: position 33,505,206 of record NC_087518.1, on the reverse strand, counting down.
AAAACACTGACCAAAATGGGACGGTACCCCCCCTTTTAAGTGGGTTGGTTTTTTTTGTGCACTTTGCCTGTGTGTGTTTAGAGCAGGGAAAGGTATGAGGCTCATTAAAGAGTTTGGAGGGGAGGGACTATTTGCTGGCACTGAGAGTAACTGTCATGTTTCAGTGACTGCAGAGGCACCCAGGGGTGGGGGGAGAGGAAGGAGGAACTCTACACTCAAAAGGTTCTGATATGTTTGTACTGTAATTTCTATCCAGTATGAAAGAATGACCTTTTGCACCTGATACAACTTTGGACCTTACTAAATCTGATTTTAAGAGTGAGGACTGTAAATTCTTGAGATGAAAAAGGCAGTGCTGATGTTTTAAGTTCTTCATAGTTTGATTCATGTAACTCAGCATTTTAATGTGCTTGAATATAGTAAAAATTCCACTACAGTAATAAATGGGTCATTAAAACTTTTTTAAAAGCCCCCTTTCTCCTAAAGGTCGGTATTCTTGTGTTTACATATGAAGATCATTTGCACCTTTACAAGGAAAACAAGTATTCTGTAAACAAATGTTTACATGTATCATTTATGCTTTTTTCTAGCATGAGTAACTTGTATAAATAGTGCTATCTTAATAAATTTCTTCTATGTTGTTCTTTGTTTGTTCCTTTGGGTGAAAGCAGTAGACTGAACTTCTTTGTATAGTTTGTGTGGACATATATAGTAGGTTGGTTTTTTTTCCAGATACCACTCCAAGTAAAACTGGCTTCAAATTCACCTGTTTGGTGTTACCCTCTGACATAAGCCCATCATTCAGAACCAGATTTTTCTGGAAGAAAGTATCTGCACTATCTGGTTCTAGCTCTGTTCATTTAACTATAGTAATCAATGAAGGCTACACCCCAAGCTGCAGATAAGCATGTAAAAAGAAAAAGTAGTGCTTCATTCTAGCAATGCCTTCCTGCTAGGCTGTAGTAGATACCACACACGCAGAGCAAAACATCACTCCTAAAAGCTCTAAATACTCATTAGAGTTTCATGTGCTATTAGTCTAAGTTCTTAAGGCAAGAAAGAGGTTAAAAGAGGCTAAATGGAATTTAGTTTTTTAAAGATTATTTATACAAACTTATTGGAAAGAGTTGAGCATTAGATTTCAAATAAGCCATGGGTGTAACAGTCCTGTTTTCAAATCAAATACAGGTGCCATTTATATCAGATCTCCTACTCCTGCTTTATCCTGTGTTCCTCTGAATTGAGATAGCAAACTTTGTCTAAGATGTTTCATAAAGGAAACTAAAGCACCAGAAGTGATTAAAAGTTTTAATTAAAAGAGGTTTAAATAGCTGCTGAGCTGTGAAGACCTTCAGAAGATTACTTAGCTGCTTCTACAGGCTAAGAGTGATCACTTTACAGACTTCAACTAGTAAACAAAAACTAAAACCAAGTGCATGTTTCTTTGGCTAATTCTGGAAATAATCTACTTTTAATTAAGAACTAGGTATGCAATTATGTCATGTTAGGCAGTTACATGTTTGCATGGCTGGTTGATCTCAAGGTTGCTGGGGGTGGGGAAGAATGAAGAATGGTTTTAGCAGCAGCTGCCAAATATGTGGTTAGGCAAAGAAGGGAAAACTTTTGTCCCTGGCTTAGGGGGAAGGTCACAGCACAAACTCATCAGACCTTAGAGATGCTACACAAGTGCAAAATCATTACATACATAATTGCATAGGAAACTAGACTTTAACTTTTGCTGCTCAGGGAATTATTTAATAGGTAACAACTAGTTTAGTCAGTTAAGCTAGAGTTGTACAGTGCTTATTTCTAAGTATATATTTAATCAGGCATAGGTGATCTTTACTCAAGTCATTCTATTGGCAAAATGTAGAAAATATTTTTAGTCTTACAATATAAAAATAACATTTAGCTAGCATGTGCTTATTCTACTTAGTTTGCTTGTTTAAGCTATAGCCAGGCCCTGTGCACTAGCTCTCTGAACTCCTACCTGCTGTAGAAGGGGGAGATCTAGTATAAAATTTCAGCACCCAGAGCTCCAACCCAAAGAGCTCTCCTGCCTACAAGATGACATCCAAGATGAGAAACATCAGGCAAAGCATAGTAAATATCTAGATTTTACACAGACCTCAGTTTCCTAGGTATTAACTTGTCCAAGAGGACCAACAGGCTGGACACACAAGGCAGTTGTCAGTCTCTTGCCTTGGCCCAGCCAGGACATTGATGAACACTTTATGACCATTACCATCTGGCCTTAGCAAGCCAAAAGGGAAGTTGGAGACCTGGATTTTTCTGCCCTGGGGTTGCAGAGCATGCACCCTTTCTCAGGTGTGCTTGACTTTGCATTTAGACTGGTCCAAGAGTAGTTACAATTTAGCTAAGGCTAAGTGAAAGCCAATTTGCTATTTGAAACAATAGAAATATCAGTCAATAAATCACATGCAAGAATTTGCAAAGTTTATCTCCTAGCCCAGGCTGATATCTACACATAAATGAACAGAGTGACTATGATAAAACAGAAGGTGCTTAATAAGCTATTACAAGATTGTTCTGTAGCCCTTCTTTAGGGCAAAATATCTGCTTGTCTTTGCTGTGCATGATGTTGAATTACAGCTAGTTACAGAATTGAGTGCAGGAGTTAGAGTCCAACTTTGGACAGCCAGCATGAAAGGAAAGAAGGTGTGGCAGGACTGAGTTTCCAATCAGTTTCTCACTATACATCTTCCAACAGTAAACCTTTTTAGCATGAAGATTTGCTGAAATCACTCTCACTGTATCTGAGAGATTGCTAGTTCAGTCAGTAGCATCAGCACTCCAGTTAGGTATTGGCTTTGTAGAAACTGTAAGAAAAAAAACAGCATGTCAAACTAAAAATCACAGTTGCCAGATTTCTATACCCTTAAATGGTTGGAAACTAACTGCTAAGTGTTCCATGCAATTAGTCAACTCCTCTGTTGTTTGCAAGGTACCTTTGTTACTATTTTGACCCTGGATATGGAGAACACACCCATGCCAACATGCTGCTTCTGTCCTGTGCTCCTACTCGAGTTTTTTGGAAGGAGAGAGTCCTAGCACTTCTGCACCTTCAGCTACCTCCCTCCTTCTGTAGGAAGGAATCAATACTATTTGAATACCTGTCTTTTCCCATGCTGAATATGTCTGCCTTGAACTCTATCCCTATTATGGTAGAGCCATAACTAAGTTTACACAACACTTTCAAGACGAGAACCTCTCTTCAGAAAGCCTATTCAGTTGAGTATCTCTTCTGTTTACTTACTTGTGACATAAAAAGTTGTTTCAGCCACTACTGCAGGTAAAAATAGTCAGTATAACAACATTGAGTGGTTTGCAGTTGTCCTAACAAAGGCTGAAATTGTTTGTTCAGAGCAAAGTTTGTCTTTCCTCTGATGAATTGACACTCCAGTAAAGAGGTGCATGAGTGGGGTCCCAGCTGTAGCCTCTAATACTCCCTCTGTATCCAGAAAAATAAAGTCAGCACATCAAAGACTAAATTTAAGCAATGGCATTTGCACAACCTGTTCTTGTAACTTAGAAAGCTATACTGTATTCCTGAAGAAGCTTCAGGAAGGATTAATCCTCCATAGTTTTAAAGCATATTATTGATACCTCTATAGGGAGGCAACACCTTTATGAAAAGAGTTACAAGTAAAGTAGTTTTAAGTAAGATCTTTTGACTCTTAAGATCTTCCTTCTCTTAGCTCACCCACACACCAGTTATTTCTATAGAGCAGGTTAATTATATTTGTCTTCTGTCTGTGTCTTAGTAACTGCAATACTAGAAACCTAATAAATTATTTTTTTAAGGTTTTTGATTAAGTTCAGGATCTTTTTAAGCCTAAGTTTTGGCCAATGGGTAAAGAAACTTTCCTGTTCATACCACAGCTAATACACCTATTTCTGGCCCAAGATTAGGGTTAGTAGCTTCTGGTGCAATACAGTAGTAAAATGCTATATTGATAGCTGCTCTGACTCCAGTAAAAGCTGAGGGTTAACAACTTCTTGTAGGAAGTTATCCATAAGAAGCATGAAACCTTCATTTGTAGAAGAAAGGCGTTTCTAGACAGGCATAGCTACTTCATTTGTCCAGCATCAGTTAGGACAACATGCTACTTAAAACCTTACCTTAATAATCCCATCACAGTGTGCTGAGGCAATTGCTGTAGAAACTTTCACCAGTTTTGTAGCTGACAAGTGGATCTTAAAATGTCTGTGGAAGTGAGAGTAAAGGCAGTCCATAAAGATATCCACCTCTTCTTGGGTGATCTCTCCTGGAGTTTTTTGGACTGTGTCCCACAGAGCTTTTGCATCCTCTGGATGAATGGCATATGAAATATCCAGCGGCTGGGGAAGACAAGGGGCAGAGAAAACAAGTTCCATGGCAGATGCAGTTTTGTCCACTTTGCATCCAGTCCACATAGCTGCCATCCAACTGAGATTGAGAGGGCTGATGGCTAAACGGCGGAAGCAGCAGTCAAAAGTCTTCTGAAACCAGCTTCCAACAATGGAAGTGTAACTCTCTGCCCCGTTAACAAGAAACAAAGGTAAACAAGTGAAGTCATGTGGCACATCCTGGGAAAGAGCATCTCCAATCACACTGCAGAACCAGCCTGACCATACCAGTTTCTCTTCTGAGTTTTTTAGGGAAGCTGGTGATCTTGAGGAAAGCTGGAATGGGGAAAAGAAGCATTTGAATGCTACAGAGCAAGTTTAACTTTTTTTTTAGCCAAAGTTTGTTTCTGTTTTATAATTTCTAGTGTTTGGTAATAGACTTTTCTCAGAATCTCGCATGCAACATTCTTTTCTTTAAAGCTCATACAGTTATTCAGTCTATCCATTACATCCCTAAAAGGTGCGGGCAGTTCTGTCGAAAACAGTGGGAAAAGCTCTTTTTAACTCATTAGGAACAGTCCTGAAATCTGAGTTTATGCTGTGTAAGATCCATGGCACATCCTATAACCATTGCCATACTGAACTTGGCATTTCAGTAGCTTATTTCACTTGAGGCAAAGCATTTTAGAAATATTAATTAGACTTTAGCTATGGCCAAGGGGTAGGATTATACCAGCTTTATCCAGGAAGCTAAATAACCTGCCCAAGTTCTTGCAGTAAATTGGCTGCTGAACTAAAAAATTAGACGAAGATTGCTCCTTATAGTCTTACTCTGATGTTACCAGAGTTGAACTCAACATTGCAATTAAACACATCCATTGCTTTTGAGTTCTGTTCCAGTTAAAAATGGATGGAACTCACTTCCATTAAATTCCATACCGCTAGGGTTTAGTTTTGGGTTGTTTTTATTAAGAGACAGAGCAAAACCAACTTATAAAATACAATTCTCAATTATGATTATCAAAACTGCTAAGACTCCTTACCTGCACGAGAATCGCAGCCTGGTCTTGGTCACTACCTTTCAGGTCTGGAAGGCTGGAGACAGCCACCTTGATGTCCAGCTCAACCCCTACTTCCACTGCCAACCCCTTCTGCTTCTCGGCAGCAATAAAAGCACTGAGCATCCTAGCGTAATCCCTCAGGCGAGCGCTGGAGAATCCGTACAGAGGGGTCACGCTGTATAAGGTCCACCGCTTACGCAGTAGGAACGCTGTTCTCTGGGGATCTATATTTTCCTAAAATAAAATAATTTAAAAAAAGAAATCATGTTAGAACGCAACAAACGAAAGTAGGTTCCCCCTTCAGGGCCTGCAAAGGGACCCCCAGCCCGGCCTCTGTCCCCGAGCAGGGACTGTATTCCCGCCCAGCAGGCGGGGAGCAGAGGGGAGCGACCTCGGCCGGGGGACGAGGGCCGGTGCCGGTGCGCGGCCCGGCTGAGGGGACGGGACGGGACGGGACAGGTAGGCCTCCACCGCCCCAGCCCTACCAGGGAGCGCGGCGCCGGCTGGAACAGCCGACTGCTGGGGCTGAGGCCGAGCCTCCCGTGCGCCCGCCCGAAGAGCGGTCCCCGCGACAGCCGCCTGGTGCTGGGCAGCGTCCACACCGCCCCGTCCGCCGACTCCATAGCTGGGGCCGGGAACCGAGAGCGGCACCGCTCCCCGCCGGGCGCCGTTTGAACACCCTTCCCGTCAGCCCCCGCGGCCCGCCGCGCAGGGCGCCGCCCCCCGCCGCCATCTTTGTGGCGGGCAGAAGCGGGAGGAAGGCGGCAGTGGGCTATCCTCTTCCTCCTCCTCGGGGTTGAGGCGACTAAGTGAGCGAGCTAACCCTCCGCTTCCGGCCTTGCTGTGGGGCCTCTGCTTCCCGCTGGTGCCCCAGGCTCCTCCGGGAGATGTAGGCCCCTGCCCCTGTGAGGGAGAGGCTGAGGCTCGGCGGCCGGCGCTTTCCCTTCTCTGCCTTTATTTCTAACGACTCGCAGGTCTGTGACTGACCCCTCTCGTTTCTGAGTCAGGTGAAATGGCCCTTCTCCGCCTGCTGGGGCTGCTGCCCGGAGCGCTGGCCCGGCCGGCCTGCGGGCGGGCTCTGCACCGGGCGGTCCCGCCACCGGCCGCCCCAGGTGAGAAGGAAGCGCTTGTCTCGTCCCCGCCGCCGCCTCTTCTGAGTCTGGGTTGTTTTTTCTCCCTAGGACTCGCGTCGGGGTAGTATGCAGAGGAAGCTAAAGGCATACTCACGATAAATTGCTTTCCGTGGGTCGGTCTTTTTACACGCCTTCTCTAAACCATGTTTTTATTCGACTTTTGGCATCTCACAGTGAATTGTGAATCAAAGTATATCAAAACCAATTTGTCTAACTTCCTTTTTTCCCCCCCCGAGCTTTTACTTTGCTTTTTTACGTCTCTTTCTTCTGTAGCACATGATTCAGCGAGGGTTGCTGAATGCCTACCGTGAAAACAAACGTTCTTCTCTACAGCCTTCAGGTTGTTGAAGGCAGCAAGGGAGACTAGTTCATACAATTATACACACACACACATATATATATATTCTAGGTAATAGCATCCTTCAGAATTGTCCTTGCAAACTGAAACTCTAGCACCTTCTGTAAATAGTGCATTTGTTTTTATAACTAAGTCATGATGCCGGGCATACTGGGGTCTGTGGAAAATCTTCTGTAGTCATGGTTCAGGCCTTTTACCAGTAGTTGCAGGCAGGAAACTGTTCAGTGTACACCCACTTGGTGGCTGTCAGCATGTTTCAGTCTTGGCTTGTCAAGCCGCCTTTCTGCTGTGTCTTCGAGATTTGAGTGTGGACTTGTCAGCATGCCTCAGGACTGATCTGCAGCTTTCCCTTCTCTTGCCCCTGAAATTTGCAGGGGAACAGTTTGCAGCAAGACTGTGTTTGGATTTCTGTATGAAAGTTTGACTGACACATAGAAATAATTCCTCTTAAGAACTTGTTTAGAATAATTTCATGTCATATTTATGTTCTTATGTCTTACAGCAGTCATATTGGGGATATAAGGAGTAATTTCTTCGTATATGTATAAATTATGTTGGTGTTGGGGGAGCAACTCTATTTTGTCTCGCCTGTGTGCAAAAGCCACAAAATAATTTACTATTTTTATTCAAGACTTCAATAGCTTTGTCACTCGGACCAATACTTGTGGAGAGCTACGTTCTGCTCACGTTGGACAAGAGGTCACACTGTATGGCTGGATTCAGTATCAAAGGTAGATGCAAGTCAAGGTGAAATGGAGATGCTTATTTGCTAGATCCAATGTATGCCTGGATTAAGACACTTTTTTTATGCTTCAAGTTATCTTTTCATATCCTGCAGTAGTCACTTCTGAAGTGAGTAAAACAGCTGAGAACCGTGCCAGACCAGTATTAAAAATTTCAGTTTCATACAGATGTTAATTGATCCTCATTACAATACTGTAAAGCAGTTAAAATATTATCACCCTTGTTGTATAGGAGAGAACACAAATAATAGCATATATATAGCAATTCTAACAGCTGTGAGCAAACAATTTCTTTTATATAGTGTTCTTAAATTTTAAGCAAACAATGGTGTTTTTCTTTTCAACTACAGCATCCAATGATGCTATTTTAAAAAATGCAAGCTTTGCTTAAAAATAAATACTAAGAAAAGGTAGTAAGCAGAGGATGAAATGTTAATTCCAAGAGTTTGCTATAGGTGGCATGATATAATCACTCCCAATGGAGTTGTGCATCTTGTAAATGTAGGGTGAAAAGCATGTCTATATACAGCATGGACGGTGCTCCAAAATACTCTGATCTTGGGTATGTAAAATGGCTTTGATGAAATTAATTTCTATCAAAAGTCACATTTTGCATTTTACAGTCCAGAGAGCCTAGTTTTTATCCAGCATTGTTCTGTAGTGAATGGTCTACATTGATTTTGTTTGTTTGTTTGTTTGTTTTTGGTTTTTTGGAGATCCTGAGCATCTCATCTTTGAACAGTTATAGGTGGAGTTCCAGGAAACAAGATTATTGCAATGAGATTGTTGTGCTCTTGCTTTTAAAGGCAGCCAGAGCGTGTTCCATTTGATAGCTTCTTGATGGAATAAGTACAATGGTAGCAGCCTCTACTGCAGTTGAAGAGATCAAAATTTATGATTCTGGATCTAGGAGTGTGGATTGCTCATGTGAAACTTTTTATAGGACCAGCATTCTCCTTATTTTGTGTTTGGATTTTTTTTTAATCCATGTGAACTTTAGTTTTATTGCCCATCTAAACGTGTTTATCTGAACAATGTTTCCCAGCAGGAAATTGCTCGAGTTCAGAATCCCTGCTCCACACGGGTTGATGTAAAATCCTGCCTCTCCTGGTTATTTGCACATTATTAGTCAATGGCTGGGCAAAATCTGAAACAAATTGTTTAGATTAGATTCAGATGAGGGAAAATTATCTGTGCATACATTACTTGGAAGTCCTTTGAGGTTAATCAAAAGGTACAGAAAGTAGCTAGTTGCCATGTCCTTGGCTTAAAAAGCAGAAGGCTGCTGAATTCTTGAAAGAACTGGTTTTCCTTTTATGTTTTTCATGGATCAGACAAGGCCTGTTTCTGGTTTTGAGGGATTTCCAAGGACTGACCCAGATCATCATTCCACAGGATGAGGTAAGTGCTACCAAAATATGAGTCTCTAATATTTTTATTTTTCCTTTGGTAGCATGGGTCCAGCAGACATGGAGAGCAGAATGAAGTACTGAGTGCTCTGACTCACAAGTAGATTTAAACTTTATGAGAGCTCTGATCTGACACTGCAACAGAAATATTAATGCTGTTTCCTCTGGCTTATGAGGAGTGATCCCAGATTCAAATGGGCCATTAAGAAATGAGGCGCTTGAGCATGGTGTGTTTGTCCTGTTCTTTGAATTTCTGTGACAGGTTGTCATCTTGCAGGCACATTCCCATGTGAAGAAGCTCTTGTCTGATGCCCCAATGGAGTCTGTTGTGCGAGTGACTGGAATTGTGTCCCCTCGCCCCCCAGGGCAGGAGAATCCGGTGAGGATGTTGGGATCTCTCAAGGGTTTTATTCCTTGTGGAAAGGAGCACTGGATAGTAGAATTATGGTGGGTTTTGTGTCATAGCGTTCCCATGGGTTCTGGGTTTGTGGCAGACTATCCTCAGAAAATGTGAGGTGAAATAGCTGCTATGACATGTAAATTAGGAGAACGTGAAAGCACATTAGACACCCACGAATTAAATTGTACTTCAGCCCTTTGAAAGGATAATGGCTAGTTTTTTCAGACTTTCAAAGTGTGGCTGAGAATTTGTTTTTTCTTGAAGATAAGTATTGTCATCACAAGTTCCACAGCATGTGATGACTTATTTTTCACTCAGAATAGATTTTGCTTTTCTCATTATATAGGAAAGAGAGGTTGAAAAATGTTTAAATGTTATGCATTCCTCAGCTCTCATTGTAATCAGCCATAGATTAATCTGCCAGGGTTGTACGGATCCCATCACTGGCAGGCCTAAAAAGATAATGTGTATTTATGACCATAACCTTTTTGCTGTGATCAGTTATAGATGTCCATAAAGAATGCAGACGTCAGGCAATGCTTTTATTTCTTTTAATCATTTAGCATTTTGTTGGAGTGTTGTGTATACTTCCCCCTGGTAAACAGAGTTCTGTAGGATCAAATGAACATTGATGTGGCACAGTGCAAAGGGGGGGAAGCTGTCTGTTCTGCCTTGGAATCCAAGAAAAAGAAAACTAGTTCTGAGAACTGGTGTTCAGAACTGGAAGTTCTGAGAAATTCCTCACAAGTTGCCTTTTTTGACTTGTACTAAGGACTGATGGTGATGCTGCTAATGCACACTGCAATGTATACTGTGTGGTTTCATTGAAGCTAATGGAACTAGTATTTGGTCCAAATGCATGTGCCCTCGAAGGGTCTGTGCCTGACTGTTTGTGCTCAGCACGTCCTTCAAGGAGAAGGCAAAGGAGAAGTAATTATATTTCTGGTAGAGATCAGTATGGTACTGGGATAGAGCATGCCATCTTTGGTGAGGTGACTTATGTTTTTCTGAACAGAAGGGAAATCTAGGAGAAATCTGTCCTTGAGAGAAGTTCTCTGAGTTATACTCTGTTGAAGGCAGGTTGGATAATCACATGGGTTTCTTATTTCCCCCAACCATCTGTGAAATACCTTTGTCCAATTGTTTTTCCTAAGTTTTGAATTGATTTTTTTCTTGCCTTTTTGCTCCAGAAAATGCCAACAGGGGATATTGAAGTGAAGGCAGAGACTGCAGAGATCCTAAACTCCTGCAAGAAGCTACCTTTTGAAATGAAAGATTTTATCAAGGTGTCCATGTTTTTTCTTCTTTTTTTTTCTTTTTCTTTTTTTTTTTTAACCAAAGTGGTGGCTTTTCAATAAATTGGGAATTTGCCCAGGGTGATGGCAAAACATCTGAGAGCTTCATCTGGTTCTCCCAGCTCTGCTGTGGGGGAAGGGTGATATTTAAAATAGGGGTGCTGCTTGTTAGCTGTGAGGATGTATTTCTAATTAGAGATGAGCAGAAAACAAGGCTTGAATGATTCCAGTGCACAGGGTTTTCAAATATCACTGTAAGAACAGATGGTAAAGGGAAGAGTGAAAGGAATCAGGCTATGCTAGATTTTTTGAGAGTGTGAAACAACCTGCCAGTGCACTGCTGTGTTTTAAGGCAAGGGTGCTTAGTCTTATCTGGACAAGTAGCTAGTAAGCCAGAGGGTTTTCTTCCTCTGTAAGTACACAGTCTTCATTGGACATGCAATTTGAATTTTATCTCTTAGTCCTAATTATCTCTTATCTCCAGAAATCAGAGGCCTTACGGATGCAGTATCGCTACTTGGACTTGCGTAGCTTCCAGTTGCAGCATAACCTGCGGCTGAGATCACAGATAGTGATGAGGATGCGGGAATACTTGTGTAACCTCCATGGTAAGAAAAGTGCTTGAAGAACAGTGTGCAGCAAATAACATTTTAGCCCTCCCTTCTGTTTCCTATTGCTGGGAGAGGTTGCCCATCAACTTGCTATTCCAAACTGGTCCTGCTTAGTAAGGACATCTGCTTGCACTGGGGTCTTTAGAGGAATGTTGGCAGGCCTGAAGAACAAAGTATGTTGAAATCTCTTAGCGTGTTACAAACCAGTTGTTTCAAATGAGGTATATCCAGTGAGAAAAGGCCTTTTGCAGGTAGTTTCCCTCTTTTGGTCACCCAACTTGAGGCATGTCAAAGGGGTGGATTTCTTATAGAGCTTTTGCTTATCTTAAAATGAGGAAGTCCTTTTTGGAAAAGCAAAGCCTAGTTCAAAATAGACAGAGAATTAACAGTTTTTCAGCCTATATTGAGTCCTCTGTCATCAGCAGTTCTGGCAGGACATCAGGGTAGCTCTAAGCCTTTAAATCTGTCATTTCAGAAGTTATTCTTAGAAGCAGCAAAATCTGTAGATTTTGGAGAGGCTGCATGGTGTGCTAGATTACCTATTTTGCTGACTAACCCTTCTCTAGCTTGCTTTGTGTCATACTCGTTCTCCCTGCCCTCAGCATATTGTCTCTGAAGCGTGTGTTTGTTCCTCAGGGTTCGTGGATGTAGAAACTCCAACGCTCTTTAAAAGAACCCCAGGGGTATGTATTCTGTTAGCAATGCATTTTAGCTTCCTGTGATTGCACAGGCAGTTCATGGTTGAATTATTGTCAATTGCCACTCGGCCTTATTTGCTGTTCCCTCACTATGTAACAGCTCATGTGCAAATTTCTGATATGATACATGGATCCTTTTAAAAGTAGAGGGAGTGAAAGGGAAGAGGTGATACCTTGTGTCTTAATTTTGAACCTTCAAATGAATAAAGCTTCCGTCCTGTAGAGTGCATGTTGACTGCAAGTGCTGTCCTGGGACAGCCAGATTATAAAAAAAAAAACTTCCTCTAAGTGCTGTTTCTCCAGCATTAATCTCTTAACTAGTAGGTTACTGCAGTGGCACTGCTCAAGTCATTCTAATTTCTAAGTCTATGTTCCTTTCATTTCAAAAATAATCACAAAGAAGAGAGCTGTAGCCCAGGAATTGTTGATGCAGCTAACACATGGAGTTCTTCCATTTAAACCCTTGTCTTGGATGGTGTATTGTTATGCATCAGTCTCTTAGAGCAGAAGAAGGAGAATCCTCCTCTGGGACATTTTGGACCAAGCTGGTTAACAGATTTTTTTTTTTTTTTTCAAGTGTAATGTATAGCCATTTCCTCACAAGTGGGATTTCATAATGGGGAAAAAAGGTCCTTTCCTCTTGTGCTTCTAGTCTGTGCTCTCTGTCAGGAATTGAGGACACTTATTTGCTGAACTACGTAAGCTTTTCTTTCTGATACTAGGGAGCAAAAGAATTCGTTGTGCCCTCGAGGGAAGTGGGCAAGTTCTACTCTCTCCCACAGAGTCCTCAGCAGTTCAAGCAGCTCCTCATGGTTGGAGGCCTGGACAGGTAAGAGTTTCTTGGATTCCTGTTCTCTGCATGTCCTGTCCAGGGTTTGCTTGCTTTGATCTGTGAGGTTTTAGATACTTCCCTGAAAACTTGCTGCCAAGGGGGTTGTGTTTTGAAGAGGAATCCTTAAATACTTAGGACTTTTCAACTAGGCCAGGCCCTTTGCCCCCCCAGCAATAATGCCTCCCAGTAAGAGGAAACATATCCTGTGTGAAGGTTGAAATCTTCACTGTTGTTTTAAATGGAAACCTGATCTGAGCACAGTCTGCCTGAAGAGTAAAAAATAGAGTGTGTGATAAAAGCCTCTCCAAGAGTAACCTATAGAACTAATATAGATGAGGTGGGACAGGTGAGCAGGACTGAGACAAGGGAAGCACGTTGTCATGGTGCATGAGTAAAAGCTTTTAAGTGGGCTTGTTCCTCCAAATAGAGTTGAAGGAGAGGGAGACAGTTGTTCATGCAGTGAACTGCGGGACAGGTCTTGGCCGTGAGTGAATTTTGCATGGTCCTTAGTACTGAGTCCAGGTTTGGAGTAGAAGGTGGGAAAAGGGGTTGCCTGTGCCCCTGCTGGGACACAGCTCACCTGGTAGCCTCCACATGCCTCTGGAGGTATGGTTGGAGGTGGATACAGCTGCTGATACAGTTGCTTCCGCTCAAAATGTCATGCTTTTGAGGGGATGGGAACAACCAGGGCTATGATCATCTGCTGCAAAGGGAACGGATTATTATTTTTTTTTAATGGTCAATTCTGTAGTCACAATCTAATTTAGGGTACTTGGAATTGTTATCTGAGTACAAGTCCTATTGCAGGTACTTTCAAGTTGCTCGCTGCTACCGAGATGAAGGTTCGCGGCCTGACAGGCAGCCTGAGTTTACTCAGGTAACCAACTTGCACTGCCTTTTACCCTCTTCCTCACCCCAAACAGCTCGTAGCTGTTTTCCCTTCTGAAGGCTTAGTTTGTGCTAGCTCTTGTGCCGCTTGGGGAGTGTACAGTGTTGTTTGCTGCATGTTTCACAGATCTGGCCCTTTGAAGTTAGTATGGGGCATGCACAGAGTGGTTACAGTCCTGGGGTGACTGCACAGTCCCAGGTGCAGTAGATGTGGGAATTGTGTTGCAGACACATTTGGATTGTGCTTGATGATGCAATGTCCTCCTGTTCCTCCTGTCCTGCTGGGTTGGGCATCCCGTTCCTCGGCCTTGAGATCACAGGCAGAGTTAGCCTTGTTCATTCAAGGCTTCTCCTTCTGTTGTTGTCATCATTACCTCATTTAGTTCTGAGGAGATTGTGTCCTGAGTCATCAGGCTGTAGGGAGATCATAAGCACACCCTGACTCTAATGCAGTCATGCTATGATTTAATGTAGTATATTGTTTCTTTTTATGCTGGCTTTATAGTCAAGAGCTTCTCCAAATAGCAGTGCAAAGGCAAAACTTTTAGCTAATATGGCATCCCCACTCTTGTTTTCTTTTTTAAGATAGATATAGAGATGTCATTTGTAGATCAAGCTGGGATCCAGAGATTGATAGAGGGCCTTCTGCAATATTCCTGGCCTGAGGAAAGAGGCTGCATTACGACTCCTTTCCCTTCCATGACATACGAGGAGGCACTGGCTGACTATGGGACTGATAAACCAGACACTCGTTTTGGGATGAAGGTGAGGGTTTGCCCTTTAGAAACTTGCAGCTTCTCCTTTCTGTTAGTGTTTTAATAATGTTTGTTTGGATCATGTATATGTGGTCGGCTGGGGTTCTTAAAGCTGTAATTTACCCAAGGTGTCTATTGCATTGTCACTGCTTTTGTACAGGTAATCATCTTTTGGGGAAGGGAGGGTTTGTTTACTTGGCTGTGGGAAATCGTATGTTTTAAGAAAATTTTATTTTGAAGATAATATAGTGTTAGGAAGCAATGCGTCTTGACTGTCTTAGGAACAGAAGCCCGTAAGGCATCCACAGATACTTTAAGTTCTTTTGTGTATTGCACTCCAGAGCATACTCCTGGTGAGCATGCTTTGTGAGACAGGCTTCTCCAGCCTTCTAATGGCCTGAAGATATTGTCAGGATAACTGACTGCGGTTGTGGGCATACACTGCACATGAAACAAGAGTACAAAAGTATGAAATAAGAATATCGACAAATGTATTAAGAGGAACAGTGCCAAAAAGCTAGAAACATCTTATATTTTCCCAAGAATTAGTTTTGCAGGTTTCTTTTTCAGTATGCAGTGCTCTCTGCTGTGGCAGGATGTCACCATCTCAGCCTTGGGTTTTCCTGGCTCAAACCCAATTTTGGGTTTTTCTGGCTGTCTTGCATTTCTGTTTCTGCAGCGTTCAGCTTCTCTCTGCTCTTTCCAGCTTGACCGCATTCATTTCTTTGTGAACTATTTGATTTCGCTAAACAAAGAAATGATGTCCCAGGGAATGGTGTTGCAGGTATTAAGACACAGGTGCAGGATTTTTTGCTTCATGTTCCTACCACCACTGCTTTTTCCTGTGATACTTCCTTTCTCAGATAGTGGATATCAGTGACTTTTTACGAAGATCAGACATTCAGTTTGTGCAGAATGCACTCAGTTACCCACACGGCACTGTCAAAGCCATATGTATCCCTCAGGGAGTGGTAAGTGATGCTTTTACATACTGCTTATGGTTTATATGAAATAAATAAAATACCAATTTGAATTCTTTCGTTGGTATGGAAATGTTCTTTGCTATTACTAGGGGAGTAGTGCCCTTCAGGGAACTTGGGGTTGGTTGTGATTGGCGTCAGGTTGGGCTGAGTGGTGTTAGAAGAGGGGAATGGAGATGATCAGGCAACAGGAAGAATGGAAGAATGTATTGTTCTCAGGAAGGGGCAGAAATAAACAGAGCTGCAAGGTCCTTTGAGGATAGAGAAGCCTCTTGGGATATCAGCTTGCTTTTGTCAAGGATGGCTTCTGATGTCCATCTCAATAATAAACTGGGCCATGCAGCAAGTGATTGAAATAGAGCCATGTATGGCACAGCTCTGTTCTGGACTAGTGAGAGAGAGGTCAGGTGGTTACAAGCCCTTCTCATGTTTACTTTTGCTGCATTTGTGGGCAGAAATCATGTCTCATCATGAGACTATCACAGACTGAATCCAAGGCTGACCACAGATGTAGAAGATTGACATGGCCATGTATGTTGGCAGGGAAGCAGATTTAATTCTGGCTATGGTCATCTTTGCAGCTTGGGCAGTACGGAGGAAAAAAAAATCCATGAAACACTGGGTTTTATTTGGGGAATAGGACTTTCTGACCATGTTTTCTCTTGGGATTCCTTTAATTTTTGGCACAAAACATGTTACCAGCTTCCCACGAGGGGGCACTAAGATGTGCCTTTGAGCAAAACAAAAGTGGGCTCTTTCAGCTACTCTAATGTTGAGAGGCTCAAAAAATGCAGATCTTGGCACAGGTCCTCATTTACTGCATTTCTTTGCATGTGAGAGTAAGCCCTGTAGGTTTCTCTCTGTTGTTCCTCCAGATTGAGTTACATCTTCCCCATCAACAGCGTGGTGTTATAACTGTGTTCGTGCATGCTGGAGGCAGTTAGTTGGCATAATCTAAATCTGGTGACTAGCTACAGCTGATCTGTGAGCAGGGAGAAAAACTGCAGCCAGACATACAACCTAGAGGGGCCCTTTCCTGAAAGGAGCCCTTGGAGAAGACACCCAGCTGCAGCCTAGTGCTGTGGGCCCTGCCCTGTTCCACAGCCCTCATAAGAACTTGTACTGGAAACAAAAGAACTTGAGAAGTTTGGAAACAGCTCAGTCAATAGATTTGAATCCTGGTCAGGCTTTCTATATATTTTGCTGATGTTTAATGTGTCTTCTCTTGCTCTTTCACCAGAGATATCTTAAAAATAAAGATTTGGAGTCATTAAAGGAGTCTGCAAAATCCCAGTTTAACCAGGTGAGACAGAAATACTGCTGAGGCATTGGAAATGGTGAATGACAAAGTGTGTATAAAGGCACTTGCAGACAGAGGAAGGTAGAAGACCAGTTTTTAATAGCTGAGAGTCAGTGCCTGAGCATGTGATGCTTCACAACAAGAGAGGGCAGCACTGGACTGAATATACTCTCATATTTCTTTAGGAAATCGTGGAAATTATCTGCAGGCCTGATAGAAACTTGAAGTCTCTGCTTACAAAGTTTCTTGGTGAGAAGCAGCAGTCAGAGCTTATCCAAGCGCTGAACATGCAGGTGGACGATGTGGCACTGCTGGCAGCTGGTGAACACAAGCAAGTGGTAGGAAGCATTTCTTGGGTGGCTGTGTGAGTTGAATGTTGCTGATGATACCTTTGATGTTATCTGACCTTAGTCTAATTCTTCTTATTATTAAAATAGGTCATAATATAATTCTGTGTTTCTCTGGAGCTGAAGCTATAGCAACAGCAAATAATGCTTGAAATGTACCTATTGCTTTTATTTTGTCCAGTCAAATTCTGGGAAGAACTTGTAACTGAAATGAAGGCTGGAATATAAACAAGGAACAAATCAGTGCCTCCTTTTCTCTCAATTTCAAAGTATCAAACAGAGATTGGAAAACAAGGTCAACTAGGTAATTTTGTTTCCCATAAGCAGCTGATGAGTGAAGCACCACTGCTTATTAGCAGCAGTGATGGGAGATTCTGTCCCTACCCTTCTCTGTGTTCTTGCCAGCAGACGTTGCCTTCCAAGCATTGGTTTATGACAAAGTGTCATGCTTTGCTTGATAGCCCAAATTTTGTCATATTTTTTCTGTGCCTTCATTTCTCTGTCTGCAAAGTGTAGATCTCACCTGCACTCCTGCAGCTAATCCCCATTTTTGTAGAGCTTGAGGTTAGTCTAGGAGAGGAGAGTTCTGTGAGGATGGAACATTTGGAAGAAAATGAGCTTTCCAGCTCCTTACCTTTCTTTGTCAAACCCAGGAGCTGTTGCTGCCTCAGCAGGAAAGTGATATCTTTTATGAGGCAATGAAGAAGTGTTCAAGGCAACAGTACATTATAACTGATGCTGTCTCTGATACCACCTTTATGAAACACACTTTCCTTGGTCAGTGTTTGAGCAACTGCCCTGTTAGTAAAATTGCCCTGTCTCATTCTCTCCCTTCTTTTCTGCAGTGCTCTGCATTAGGAAGGCTACGGTTGGAGAGTGCTGACCTCCTTGAGGCGGCTGGGCTGGCACTCCGTGATCCAACAACTTTTCACTTTCTGTGGGTGGTGGATTTTCCGCTTTTCCTCCCCAAGGAAGGGAATCCCACTGAATTGGAATCTGCTCATCACCCTTTCACAGCTCCTCATCCTTCAGATACCAGTCTCCTCTATTCTGACCCCACAAAGGTAATTAACTTCATGTCTGCCATGCTGGCTCTCTTACAGTTGCGTGTCCTGGAAAACTGAGTAAGTAGCATCTGTTTTACTGTAAAAGGGATGTTGTTTCATGGAGCTGACTGCATATTATATGTATCTGGAAGACATGGCTTCCAAATTACTCTGAGTAGCAAATATCCTTGTGTGCCCCAGACAAAAGGGACTTACAGGAGGCAGTTGCTTAAGGGGAGGAGTCTTATTTTCTGACCCATCCCATGTTGCTTCAGGTTTCGATCAACTTTGCAAAAGGATTTGTACTGTTCTCACCTCTGTCAGCAGCAGTCCATGCCTCTTATAGGACTGGTACCTGAAATGCAAGGTACCACTGATAGAGCAGTGCTGTAGTATGTAATGATTTCATTCCCAGTGTCTTTGCTGTCTGTATGCAGGTTGGTGTTAAATGCAGCTGTGCCCCAGCCTTGTGGTGGTGCTTGTTCATTTTCGTTCTGTAGGTCCGTAGCCAGCACTATGACCTTGTGCTGAATGGCAGTGAAGTTGGAGGTGGCTCCATCAGAATTCATAGCGCAGAACAGCAGCGTTTTGTGCTGGAGAAAGTGCTGAAGGTAACACCTACAGATGTCTCTAACATTCTTTTGGAGATTTAAAGGACTAGTTAATTTAACTATCCACTTCAAATTCTGAAGGAAACACTCTTGTGTTTCTCAGATAAAGATATGTAACTCCTAGCCCTGAGTGATGAATGACTTCATCATACCTTCATCTTAAATTGCTGGTAGGGAGAGCATTGTTTGTCTAATGACACTTCTTGTGTAATTTTGCAGGAAGATTCTGAGGTGCTTTCCCATCTGCTGGAGGCTTTGGAGTTTGGAGCTCCACCTCATGGAGGAATTGCTTTAGGTGAGTGCTCTGTAGCTCTCCAGGATGCTGTCATCTTGTGACTCTTTCTTTTGGCATGTTAGATACCAGGAACAAGCCTCATGCTTGTTAGCAAAAGCCTTGCCTCCTCCTGCTGTTTGGCACCATCAACATGGTAACACTGTGTGCGCTTACACAGTGCTTCCATCTCTGTAGCTGCTTTGTAGAAGGAAACAGAAGTTTTGTCACCCAGTGCAGAATGTTTCAGTGTTCCTCCCTGGCATCATAGTGTGATTTAGTTCTCACACAAGGACCAAATCATGTTTTGGTGACTCTGAGGATTATCCATACACGCTCTTCTACAAACAGCATACTCATTACGATTAGGTCATCTTTATTCTAGTTCCTGTGCAGCCAGAACAGGATCCATGTACTGTGTGCCCAGAGGCCTGGGACAGCATGGTACTTCGTTTTGTGCCCTGGGTCACAGCCACAACCTTGCCCTCTGCTTCAGTCTCACTTTCCTTCTTCCTTATCTGTTTTGCTCACTAATTCAGATAATGTGATGTATTTTTCCTAAATCTTACTGAGTTCGTGGTTTTAAAAAAGAAAAAAACAAGCAGAACACCCTCACCCTCCCCCCTGCCAAAACAAACAAAAAATCCTACAAAAAACAAAGGTAGCATTTTAACCTGGGGTCTTCCAGTGTGATTTCCCTCCATTCAATCACCCAGAGGCTCTTACTCTTTTTTAATTAATTCCTCCTAGTTGTAATCCTTCAGAACTAGTTGATCAAGAGCTTTGTTTGAGCGGTTAAGCAGAGCCCTGACAGTGTTCCTGCCACTTAGCTGCCCTGGTTTTGTTATGCCGTCTTTGCAAAGGCACTGTCTCTGTCTTGCAGTTCTCAGTGTGTTGCAGAACTTTCTGTAATATTGAAAAGCTTTATTTTGCTAGACATTTCTGCTCTTTAGCAAGTCTGTTTCTCTGCTGCTGGCTGAGTTTTTTTCCTCTTACTTGCTTCAGTTTTATTCTTCAAGCTTCATTTATCTACTCCTTGTTATCCATATATACATAATACTCCATATTATCTACTCCATCTTTCTGATTTTTCTGAATTGGAGAAAGTAATATAGGGCCATAACTCAACTGGTTCACCAATTTGTTTTCTGCTTCTAGGACTTGACAGGCTGATCTCTCTCATCGTTGATGCTTCAAGTATCAGAGATGTCATTGCTTTTCCTAAATCCTTCAGGGGACGGGACCTGATGGGCAATGCTCCAGACTATGTCACTCCAGAAGAACTAGAGCCATATCACATCCAGGTTTCCTGGCCTCTTGCAGAGAAAGAGGCAAAGCAAAATTGACTTAAAGCCAGTGACGTGAGCTGATCTGTTTAACCGGAGGTGATTACAGCTTCTAAATACTAGAATTCACTTCAGAAAACATCAGCTGTTATGGGAGGATGGGGGCAGTACAACCCCACTGTACTATGGCAGTTTCAGAATTTGATGGGAAATAGATACGAGGGCTCCGTGATAGGAATTAATCTTTGGGTTGGTAATGGGAAGGAGAAGTTGAAAAGCAAAAGAAAAGAACATAATTTTAGCATAGGATATTGTGGATGTTGGCTTTGGGGTGTCATACTGGTGTGACGATGGGATGTAATTTTTTTCACTCCTCACTTTTTCCATGTTCCTTGTAGAGTATTTCTCCTCCTATCTGGAGGAGATGGTGTCAGTGTCCCTGGCTGATGGTCTGTGTTCCTGATGATCATTGTATCTGTTAGCTGAGGACTGTTACGATAGAGCAGTGCTGTGCTGTGCCAAGAGCTCTGGACACTTCACAGCAAAACTTCCATGCAACCAGCATCTTGTCTCACATTGAAGGATACAAGATTGTCCAAAACTTGCCACAGGGAGTTCATATTCAGCTGTGTTCTCTCTTCAAAGACTGGGAGAGAAGTGTTTTTATTGTTTATAACAGTTGCCCTCATAATACTTGTCAACAGATGATCTGTCTTTGGGGCCTGTGGTCCTGCTGCTTTTCAGCACACCAACTCTGAAGTTTGTTGGTAAATAAACTTTATCTGGCAATGTGATTGTGCCTGAGCTTGGTTTTGGGCTTTCTCTACAAGAAGAAAGAGCTACCAGTTCTTCTTTATGACCCCTGATCCCTCTAGGAGATGACAAGAAATCTGTGACAGCATAGCAGGGTTGCCAGTCTCATGTGAATTCTGCCTGGTCCTGCAAACTTGTCTCTACAGTGGTGAATAATGCAGCAGCAAGTGCCTTGTGAGTAACAGTCTGTTCATCCCTGGCCCATACCAGAACAGGCACAGTGGAGGAGCAACTACTGAGTAGAGCATGGGCTCTGGCAGCATCCTACCAGACCAAGCCACTTGGCTCTGCTCTGTAGTATACAGCAAGCCCTTGGCTGAGGCACTCCAGTGGGTGTGTTAACTCTGTGTTTAGGTTGGAGAAAGCAGCAAATCGGTGGGAGGAAAGGAGGAAGGTGCAGAAGCTGAGGAAAAAAGAAGGAAGAGCTTACCTGAATAAGCTAGGAAGATGGTGCAAAGGAAGAAAAGGGAGAACTGCTGTGTCCCAGCTGAAAAGGACAGCAGGGAGCATCTGCTAGAGGAAGTGCATGAGGACAGAAGGAAGACTGCCATTCTTGTCTGAGCTAATACTGAACTCCAGCCTTCTGCAGGAGATCCTAGCCTGCAGATTCTTGCAGATTCTGGGCTGCTCCAAGGGTTACCGGCTGATTCAGTCTCCACATTGTGGGATAACATTACATGGTGGCACACACTTGTTTTTTTAAATACTGGACCGTCCTGTTGACAAGAAACAGTGAGGTGGCTCTTCTTAACTTTTTTTTGTTTGTTAAGTACTGTCCATAGACAAATGGCAGTAGAGCTGACTTGCTGCTACTTGACAGATTATAAAATGATGGATTTATGTGCTTAAAAGAAAACTTAAATCCTTTCATATGTTATGATTGTTATTGTCAGTCTTGGAGCATGATTAAATACTATTTAAAAAAAAAAAGAAAAGCAACGCAATCCTGGATTTGTATTCACATTCATTCTAGCCAAACACACTGAATTCCTTTATTTTTTCCATGTATGAGATATTCATTCTTGTCTTGAAATTAATTCACCTTTGTTTTACTTATTTTTTTCCCCTGAGCAGAAGCTGTCAGTAATGGAGTGAAGATCAGCTTTCAGAGCAAAGCTAAGCTGTAAATTGGATCCCTGAGCAGATACGTGTTAAAAACCATTTTTAATTTTTTGTTGTTGTTGCTGTTTTTGCAGTGAGAAGAATCACCTTGTGAGAGTTACACCAGATATTTTTGTTCCCTTAACCTGCAAGTGGTGATATGGAAAACAGCCACTACAAGGCTATGTATTATATTCAGACTGCTTTTTAAGAGCCTGCTGGATTATTTTGTTATTTCGTTTCTTGACTGGTAGTGAGATTAAGATTTGTGTGGAATTTGCTTGAGGATCATCTGTGTTCCTAAGGCCTCAGAGGCTTGTTTGAGGACACGGAATCACAGAAAGTAATAGTTATTCTGAAAAGTTCTTCACTCCCCCAGACTATTATTTATAGTAACTGTAAACATGATGTGCTGAACATTTTTTAAAATTATGAAATAAGGGATACCATATCATTTGGTTAGTAACTGCTTGCAAAGGCTGCTTAATCTGAAGAGCCCTGGTTCTTTAAATTAGGATTATCATCAAGCATTCAAAGGGTAACTGATGCTCTAAGAGGCTTAGGCAGAAATGTAAGGCTGCCTGAAACATTCTTCTTGAGAGCACTTATTAAAACGTGATCAAGCTGTCTCCGAGGCATACACATCCCTCTCTTGTGCAAGCTGCTGTGAGTGATGTTTACCCACTGCTATATTAAGGACTCACTGCAGTTTTAAGTGTGTGACACAGCTACGATTAGCTACAGTGAAAACCGGCAACAAAACGCGTCATCTGAGCTGCTGCAGTCCTGCCACAATTAGGTCAGTGGAAAAGATGAATCTCAAATTTATGCAAGCCATCTGTGCTTGGATTTGTGAATGAACGTGGCTTACAAGACAAGTGTGTGAATCTGCCAGTGGTGGTGTGAATGTTGCCACAGAGAAGACGTTAATTATTTTGGTTTTTATAGAGCATTTCAACCACAATCTAGTTAGCATACTTGGCTGCATATTTTGTAGAAGCAAGAGTAGACAGACATTACAAAGAAATATATGGAAGTAAGGGGTGGTCATATTGCAGACCAGTATCTCATGTTTGCTGGAGAAAAGCTGCTGGCTTGTGATCCTGAAAATAGATGTAAAACCCACTACTTCAGCCCCATGTCCACAAGAAACATACGCTGGAAATAAGCTGCAGCGTAACCACAAACTGCATGTTTTCACAGACTGTTTTTTGCTTCTACCCTCTTTTCCCTGTATGAGACAAACCTGTGGAGAAATGTTGCTATGTCAGCTGTGCTAGAAGATGCAAAGCCCTGGACTCCTCTGTGAAGTTAATCTTTAAGTAATCTTTCATTAGAGGTGTGGTGTGTAAGAAAAGGTTGGTGAATCTGTATTGCTGTACAGTTTGGGTTGGTTGGGGTTTTTTCTCTTCCTCGTGCAGCACAAATCTCCAGGTCTGAGCCAAACTAGCAGTTTAAATATGTTCATCAACTTAATGAGGGTCTGAAGTCTTTGAGGGTGCCTTTATACTATTCCTTTTTGTCCAAAGAGCAAGCAGTAATGCAATTAGTAAATACAGACTCCTCACTGTGTTGGAGGTACTAATGAGACTAATGCTCCGCAGCATGGAGCAGCCTCCCATGCTACAGTATGTTTGCATGTCGAATTAGTAACAAAACCTGGATTATTACTATCTCCAGATTCCTGCACTGATTTCCACATGTTGTCATGATTCCTCTGCTCTTTCTTCAACCTCTTTTCAATGTGTGTGTGTGTGTGTGTATATGATGGACAAGAGAATTGCCTGGGCTCTGGGAGCAGTTGGCTTTGTTGGGAATACAATCACCAGCTGGACACAGGTGCTGCCTGAGGATTTGTTTTGGGTCTTTGCTGGTATGGGTCAGCTTGTGGTGGTTGAATGTATTCCCTGACATGGTCGTCTCAACTCAAGAGAACTTCATGGCTGCCGTACATGGGATGTGAACATTAGGGTGGGCAATAGGATTGTACAAGGAGTGCTCTTGCAGGAGCCAGAGCTGTATGTAAGGCTTCTGTACTCCTTTAACCCTGCTAGCTTGCTGATTTTCTTCTGTTAGATCTGAACAAAACTCTGGTAAAATGGAGAAACAGTTTATTCCCCACCTGTAGGGGAACTGGCTCTGCATGTTTCCATAGATTTGACTGGAACAACCCTCTGGTAAGTTTATCCTACCCTTTTGTAACATTAGAGATAAGTTTTTGGTGTGTTTCAGTATTTTTTCCCCTTCCAGAACAGGAATGTGGCATGCCAGTAGGATTCTCGGCAGCCAAAGTGTTTTTTTCTTGAAAAGTTTCCAAGCCTTACTGGAGTATTTCAGGTTGGGCCAAGCTGGGGAGAGATTGCAGCGTTCAATTTCAGCCATCCCAGATGGCTTGGGTGAGTCTGGCGGCACGGCTTTTGTCCAAACTGCCATAAAGGCAGGAACCGTTCTCAGAACTCAAGCTGGAGTTTAATCCTATATTGCTCTGGTATCTTTCTCTCTAGAGTTAGCTAAATTACAATGTAACTTCGCAGCAACTTCATGAATCCCGTGCCTTGGATACTCAGAGGTTCAGGGTGCTGATTAATTCCCAGTTCTGTTGAAAACAGACCACTGCTATATGAAAATATTATCATTCGTAACAAGCCAGCAGAAGTTTTCAAATAACGTTTTCAGCTGTTTGCAGCTGGATTTGTACCCACTCTTTTACCCCATGGAGTAAAGGGGGAACTACCGCTCCGTACCATCACGCTCCTGTGGCCTGAGTCTGGCAGAAGGACATTTGTGTATACTTTTCTTCTGTCTTGGAGAGCTTGGGGACCTTTGCTCAGACCTGACGAAAGGACGCTCAGTGCGGCGGAAGCCAGAGGACGTTACTTGGGTATACAAAGCTACTTCTGGAGCTAGGCTGTATGCTAGACACGGTGTTGCTGCATGTGAGCAGGAGGTGGTGCTTTGTACATTTGTGTGGTGAATCTGCAACCCCAGGAAGGCGTGGCTCTGCTGCTCTGTATTTCACCCGCATCTCTCCCACTGGGAGGAGTGGAGCAGGTATGGCGTCGGGTGGTGCTGCACTGATGTCCAGCATTTGGCAAATACAGGCAGCCTCAGAAAAAGAGTCTATAATGGTAAGAGCAGAAGGGTAAGGAGAGCTTCTGCTCTTTAATGTAAGGATTTCTATCCCCGCCCCCTTACTTTATACCTTTAGTTGCTTGCACGATGATTTGCTTTGACCACGCTTGCTGTTGTCAGTATATAACCAACCGTTTCATGAGGATGCTTGGTACACTCTTTGGCCCATGTGTTACCAGCAGCAGAAAAGGCATAGACAACTGACAGCCACCTAAACGGTATCAGAGGGAAATCCCCTGTGTAAGCTTCACATGACTTCACCTCTGAACGTTTGGGCTCTTATTTTAGGCTTGTGTTCTAGTTTGTTGGTTTTTTTCAAAGCATTGTTTTATGTAATTGAAAAATGTTGATTACATGCAGTCACCAGCTGTGCCAGCCACAATTTTACAGCGAACAGAGCTCTGTGACAGATAGCCTTTGTGTTTATTGAAATGATAAAGTAGAGCTGAAGAAAAGTGTTATGGCCAGTTCTCCATTATTTTGGTCATATTTTAAATATATTTGTACTTCTGTAGCTATGAGTTCTGTTAAATTATGTGTTATTCTAAAAAGTACTTACTCTTGCTTAATTTAAATCTCTCATAATTTCACAAGGTACCTGCCCATGTAGGTTATTAGAAGAAACGAATACTCAAATTTCTTCTGTATTTTTCATTCCACTCATCACTTCATTAATTCATATGCTCTGTTTTTCCATTCATATAATTTTTAAGCTGTACAGTTTCAGGCGATTTCACCTGCCTTCCTGTGGAAACCACTGCATACCTCCTGTGCTACCAGCAGTACTTTCTGTACACCCATTGACAGCTGAAGTGGCCAAAAGTTGATGCTGCTATAGGCTGTTTGGAGTCTTTTTTTTTCCCCATGTGTATTACTGTTTGTATTTATCAACCTTCACTTTCTGCTCTGTACTGTATAAAGATACTAGATAATATTTTTTGGTGCAAAACCTAGTATTAACTATGTACTTCAGTTAATATTAAAAAAACCACAAACATTCTCAGGAAGGTCACAAAGTACCTGAAAAAGAAAGCAGCAAGCTTTGGCAACACTTTGTGCTTTCCCAAGTAGCAGGTGTATACTGAAGTGAATGATATAAAAACATTTCTGAGAACAGTTAATACAAAGGGCATGTACAGTGGCAGTTTTCTCTGGAACAGCAATGACAGTGTACTATTGGATTTTTTTTATATTATCCTCTATTTGGAGAGTGATAGATTTAAGACATTCTCAGTCCTGAGAATTTTACTTGTTTACTTAGCCATTTGAAGAGAATTGTAGATGAAGGCTTCAGCTCTTTGCTGGTGTCCCTTGAAATGCAGGCTCCTCATTTGTCACCTATTCAATTTTTCTTCTCATTTGATCTTTGTTTGTGTATAAAGAAAAAGCCGTCCAGTACAGTTCTGTAAAAGAAAAGCTTTAAAATGTTTTTTTCTTGTAGCATGAACAGAATTAATTTGACAGCCATTACAGTGCTAGGGCTCTGAGTTGGGTGGTGCCGAGCGGCTCTAATCCTTTCAAACAGCATCACTTCACTTTGAGTGGCAAAACAGCAGTCTCCAGAGCAAAATGGGTGTGGTATTTATCGTGGGTGGTACAGCCCCCGTAACTGTAGAATGCCATTTTCACTGCAGCTCTCTACAAATGTATCAGGGAACAAATAGGAGAGGTGGGTGGATGACAGGCTGACTAGCTCGAGGTCACACCGGGTATTGTCCCAGAGGGAGCATCCCAGGAACACTGTGACAGCTCACATAGAAAGCTAATACATCTCTAACCTCCCATGCTTCTTTACAAGGGAAAAATGCTGGAGTTTAACTAAAAAGTATGAGGTCATATTCATAATAAAAGTTTATAAAAACAAATTATGGAAGGCAAGAGCTTGGTATGGATGTTTGGGATGTCTTGTAAAAATCCCAAGAATGCTTTAAATAGAATTTAAAGTGAAAGCATATAAAGCCATGAATTCTCATTTCATATTTTCACTGTTAATATGGTATAACTAAAGGTAGATCCAGCAAATCCCTGGCAAATATTTTTTTGGGGGGGAGGAGAGAATTATTATTTTAATGAGAGGAGCATAATTTTAGCACAGCTGCCATAGAAATACACAGGTCTAAGCTCTACCCACAACTGCCTTTGGAGATAGCTGGCTGGTTTTAATGCAGTTGCAGGAGCCACATGAAGAAAATGTCTTGCACCATGCTGTTACTAATTTAATTTGTGGAAGATGAGATAAATAGTAATGAGTACAAACACCTATTAAAGGTAGACTCACCAGTTAAATAACTATGCTGACTAAATTAATATACAAGGAAGTACTTTGTAGTCAGGATGACAATCAGCTGGAATGATACTGTCTGAAAGGCAGTTTCTGCATGTTTATCATTTTATTAATGCTACCTGAACAGCCTTCTGTTTAAATCTAAGTTGTGAGCCTGCAGACCTTTTCCTTCATGCCAAGGTAATTTCCACCCCCGCTTTCTGCTCCTCGCTGCTTCCTTGGCAGTGCCAATCAAAGGGTTGCCTGGTGAGCAGCACTTCTTTATTTCAACTAGGAGCAGTTTTTGGGTCCAGCACATTGCATGGCCTCATAAAGAGCTGCTGCAGCACAGGTGAGGAATAGGAATAAGTAACTGAGGTTTGAGGAATATAGGAATAAGGACTGCTTAAGCTGACTTGAAGTAAAATAATATGCAGTTAATTCATGCTGCCATCTTGTGGCTCCTGCTTAGGAGGATTTAAAAATGCTGGAAATTGTCAAAATAATCAGAATCTATCATGCAGAAGTGGGAAATACTGAAGACGTTCTTTAAATTGCCAGTGACACAGATTTTTGTGCATTTTCCTAGGGGTTACTTTTCCCTTTGAAATCATGAAGTTGCCATTTTTTTCCTTAGTCTTTCATGGTAACGTGAACTAAAAGCTGGAGGTGTATAGTGTCTGTTTATCCTCTGTGATACTATACATCTTATTATGGAGAACAGACATGACATAATGTGCAATTATAAAATTTATTACATGTTTTAACAAATTCATAAACAGAAAATGGCATTTAACATGAAAGTCAGTTTATAGTGTTCATTTATGAAGTATACCTGAGGGATAAGTAAAACTGAGGATGAGTAGTCTCACCAAAGTCTGCTGAACACTGTATCCACCCCGGTGTCATAAAAGAAGAAACAATGAGGGTGATCAGGAGGGTGAGTTGCTTAACTGGCCTTGCTTTCAACAGCCAGAACATGATGCTACTGAACAGTAGGAGGTATCTAATTGAGTGTAGGACTTTTATGACCTCTTTGGCAGCTCTTGCGTTTCACTTGACCTTGCTTTTGAACTGATGTAGGTTTGATCCCTCCCTGGAGCTAGGATTGCTCATGCTAATGTCTCAAATGTCTTCTCTGCCTGCGAATGAGTCCCTTAGTCACTGAGGTCCATGTTGCAAGCACAGGTAGAGACTTCAGGAGGCAACGTCTCCTGGCAGCTCCATAGGCTTATCCAGATCTGCCTTCAGGGCACTCTGAGACTATACAAATGATTACCACTTAACTGTTGGCATTTGTCATTTATAACATTTGATGTAATGTTTGACAGATGGTGTGTTAGACTGTGCTGCATAGCTTGTATGGCCAAATGAGACTTAATTTTTTTCCCCCAGGTTTCTGTTCAGCTTGGCTTCTTCCAGGTTGCCTAACTTGGGGCTTGCCTCTTGAGCAACCTTAAGTGCCACTACTAAATAAATAACCACAATTCTCCCTTTATAAGCTTGGGATTAGTTTATATCTCTAAGCTTGCAGGACAAATGCTTTTTGCTTCGTCATGATCCCTTAATATAAGAAATACTTGTGTGTTTCTTGTGAAATGACTGTGACAGCCCTTCCTTTCAGTAGTCCCAGTAAGCATGGCAAATGAGCAGGTCAGCGCTTTCCTTGGTCCTCCTCATATTATTAATGTACGTGTGGGATAATCATGGGAACAGAAAGACCTGTTGAAAAAATGTCAAGAAGGCCAAAATGTTTAATGCTTTATTTTTTCATGTTAGTCACTGTTGAAAAGTTCAAGAGAAAGAAGTGCTGACTAGCACTGCTGGTGATAATGACAAATAGTGAGATCTCTGAATAGAACAGAGGGAAAAAATACGTTCAAGAGGGCTCCAGGGAAATCAGGTGGTCTCAAGCTGTCTGGGTGTCAGGGATCTTATTAAAATGTTAGCTGAAGCGATTTCAGAATAATTTGTAGTGATTTTTGACAAATTATATTTGATATGTGAGGCATCTGACTGCCATAAAAGTTGCTGCAGTACCTGTCTCTAGAAGGAATAAAAAGAGGACCTGGGTAATTACAGATCATTTTAATCTTCATTTGCAGAAGAAAAAAATCTGTAACAAAAACAGTCTGGAAGATGTTGGACAAGTAAACCATGTGGTTTTTTTTGAGAAAAGTCATCTCAAACCACAGTAATACCGTCCTATGACACAATTAAACGGTCTTACTGCTAGGGGAGAGGCAGTACTTGAGAATATACCAAGGGTTTTTGGCATAGTCATCCCTAATGTGACTCTGCGTGAAACTGGGTAAAAAATGATTAGATGATGCTACCCAGGGAAAAAAACCCGACATTTAAATGAGCATTTTCACATGTTTGTCCCTTTCAATTTGAAATAGAATAAAAACCAGTTTCTTATATTTATTAACAAACTAGAACAAATCTGGTAGCTGGGAGAATCTGTAGCCTGTTGGGAGAGGGATACAGCTGGGATTCAAACCTTGACAAATGGAGAAATGTCATGGAAAATATAGGATGCCATGCGATACAGATAAATGCAAGTTGCTGTATTTAGGAGAAAAAAACCAGCTCTGTGGACAGCAGCAGACGACCGGCTGTTCTGACAGCAGAAACTGCTGGCATTTATACTGGGTCACAGGCTAAACATGAGTCAACAAACTTGTCCTATTGTGAAAAAGCAAATACCACGCTGGGGTGTAAACAGTAATGCAGACAGCAAAACACACATTGCCGTCTCTTCGTTCTGCTCAGTGTGGTGTGGTCTCAGCTACAATACCTAATTTGGGGTTTGGAGCTGTGCCCTTGAGGAGAACCTGCATGCTGCCTGTGCTTGCGGACCAGCAAAGAGCAGCACTGTTCGCTCACTGCCTTGTGACTCGGGTGTCAAATGGTTCTCTTTGATACAGAAAAGCTGTTTCCTCCTGTCTGCCAGCAAGGAAGGCAGAGACTGATGTGAGAGTTGAACGGGTGAAAAAATTGGGTTCTCTTTTTGGTGTCACATGTGGTCCTAAAGCTTGATTCCTGGCCCATGCAGAGTTGACCTGTTATGCTGGTGTGCTTTGACAGTTCTACATTTGACTATCCTGTTTAGTGGGTGTTGATGTTTTCCAAGAGGGAGAGAGGTACCGATGTTAAGGAAGTTTTGAAAGTCCATTCTTCTATTTTTTACTTAAACTCACGGCATATTTCTCTCAGATTTAACCTTATATACCCAGTGGATGATCACGTTCCCAACACTGTATTTTTTTTAAGAGCAGAGGTACGTTTACATCATAGCTTTGTTGCAGATTCCGAGTGCTGCCTGAAGTCCACGGGACTCCTGGAACTTGCATCCACGTTGCCTTCGTAGGCAGTCTGAGCTCAGGATCTTCTAGTTCTGGATCAACCTCAGTTGCCCAGGCTGCTGTGGGGACTTGGGCACATCTTGTCTGCCTGCTGTCAGTCAGTGTCTTTGCAAAGGCAGATTTGGTAGACGGAAAATCCTGAAACCCTCTCTCTGTGGGTAACCTTGTTTGGACATCTTTAGTCATGCATAAGGAGGCTACAAGCAGGATACGCACAACTTGGCTAATAAATATAGCTTTATGGCTTTAGCACACAGTGAGAGCAGGTAGGTTTTAACCAGCTGCTAGACCAAGTGTTAGTATGCTTCCACCCTCCTCTCCCTAAGACATCCGAAGAGTCTTTGCTGGCCCTGTAGGCATTGCCAGGAGCAGAGGGCTGGTCTCCAATGCTCGCTGCAGCAGATCCTTAATGGTGCTCAGTTGCCGTCTTCTGCCTCTCTGAGTATTTCCTACAGAAGTGTCAATATTGATGCTTGTCTCCTTGAATCTTTGAGCTACTGACTTCCCCTGCTGCAACAGTCCTGTAACTTTGTCTTATCTGGCATAGCTCTGTTTTATATCTCTTTTCACTTCTTGGCAATTTCTTCTGCCTATTTGAGGGAGCTGGGCTGCATTGAAGTTAGGTGTTGGGCCCTTGGACACTGTTGAACCCCTTGGAGAGGTGGGTGGAAGGTTACAGAGAGATGATTACACTGTCCCCAGTCTTGGAGGCAGTGTCAGCATCAGGCAAGTGATGGGTTAGGCTGACAGGAAGGGAGTAAGGTAAGAGCCAACCTTCAGCACCAGAGCAGCTCCATCTTACCACAGGTGTTGATTCTGGGGGCTGCCTTGCCTGCCTTCCTAGAGGACAGACCTTCCCAACTCATGGCTACTTAAAAGGGACTTTCTGCTGCCTCACAGCATGGCTCCAGGTTTTGCTGGGCTGCAGTGATAGAAATCTAAAAGACAAGTTAACCTGCAGGTGCTTAGTCAGAGCTGGCAAGTGATTTTTTCCAGGCATGCAAGCCAGTTCTCAGGATCAAAATGGCTGGACTGTGTTTATTTATCTTGGCCAGTGTCATGAGAGCATCTAAATGCAACAGTCTGGGCAGTGAAGAGGGATGACTTAGTTCTTGGGCCTCTTGTTCTTTGCCAAATGGTGCTTGGGTCACACCATCTTCCACAAAGGGTAAAGACACACACGTCTTCTCTCCAAGTGCACCACTCTTTAAATAGAGGCTCAGCAGTTTCCCCAGATGTTAGTTCAGCAACGCAAGGCCTAAACAAACAGCAACAGATGGGAAGTCCCCTGTTGTTGTGCACCACAAAGCCAGAATACGACTCCAAAACACATTTTGCAGAGTTGCTGCTCACAGCAGGTTAGTTTAAGCGAGTAGTGAGCTACAGACAAAGGAAATGAGAGAGCAGCAGGAACATTGTTATATCTTTCTCTGTTGTGATTAAGAAGGAGCACTGGAAGATGACGGCTCACCTCTGAGCTCTGTGTGTTGCTGCTGCAGCAAGGGTAAATGCAGAATTAATAGTGGAGGTTTTTAAGACTTTGTTTCTCCAGAAAAGCTTTACCAAGAGTGTTGCTCCCAGAGGCATTTACTTTAGGAGAGAGAGATGTTATCTCAAGAGTCCTTTTGCAAAAGAGCTTTCTGTGAATGATGTTTTAAGAAGAAAGACCTACAGAAACTATGCTTTCCCACAGAAGATTAATCTGTTTTGCAGAGCTTTTCCTTGTATGTTTCAGAAAACTCATTTCTGTCTCCATTTATTTGAAAACAACACTCAATGGTTGTAGCCTCTGGTCTGTTGGTCCCCGGTGATGTGGTGGTCTCCCTTACCTCCCAGGCAGGACGTCAGTCACACGGAAGTTACAGTACAGCTGTCTGCGGTCGATGCCTTTGTTCAGTACCACCTCTGGCTTGGACTCTGCTCACAGACATTCAAAGCCCTGGGTCACTGTCCTTTCTGGAAGTCTCATCCCACACTGCTTTCAGAGAGGTGTCCAGGAACATGGCTCCAGGACTGGGGACTAGTGAAACCAGAGGCTACACAAGCAGTCCCAATTCAGTGCTTTTTCTCTTGGTTGCCCCATGGGAGTGAATTTACCTTTTCTTCCATTTGCAAGCCCAGTTTAGTTAATAAAAGGCTTTACTGGAGTCCCGGGGTCACAAATTCAGTCAGATGAGTGGCAGTATCGTGCTGTTTCCGAGCAGTGCCAGCACTACCACATGATGGAACCTGGACCTAAAAGACCTCTTAGGGTGTGAGGCATCTGAAAAACTCCTAAGTGACTAGCTTTGGGGCTTATATTCCCAAGGCTGGGTATTGCTGGATTCACAGCCTCATTTAAGTAGGGCAGAATATATGTGTGTGAGGGGAAGGGGAGAGAAATGTCACAGGCAGGTGGACTGCCCGTGAAGCTGTCTGCCCCTGCAGGGACCAGGCTTCCCAAGGTGGATCCAAGCCATCAGACTTTACAGCCAGGACAAACTGCTAATTTCAGTAATGGCACTGCCCTGGCTGCCTGCTTTGAAAAATGCTTGGGTTTTGTTTATGCACAAGGGAGTCGTGTTCTGTGAGTGCCCCATCCACCACAGGGGATGTCTCTGTGAGCAAAGGGCCAGCACTAATGCCACCCTGTGTGGCTGTGAATGAATTCGCCTTTTATTCAGCGCTCTCCACCCCTGCTGAGCCAAGAGCCCTGCACGGCTCATAGGCGTGCATAGATGCTGCCATTTGCAGCGCTCCTTCAGCCGGGCTTCCACACCCTGGTGCCTCTAATCCCGGACAAAACCGGGGCTGTGGAGCAGCAAACACAACGAGACCTCTATTCTTAGCCTGGAAAGCCTCAAAGCCAGTCCTCTGGACTGTAGGGCGATGAATATGCAGTTGCTGGAGCTCTCGACAAAGCCGAGTGAATAGCAGCATTTGTCGTTAGCCCTGAACATACACTCCTCTCCTATTGGATCTGTAGCCTTCACTGCAGCTTTTCCCAGTTACATAAATATGGCCTATTTTCTCCTCACAATTTAACATCTTGCTCGCTAAGTTTAGGTTTTCGCACACATACAAAACAAACCCTCTGATTTTTCACACGCAGCTGGAAATCTTGGCTCACCCGGAAAGAAGCCGTCCCTGCCCACATAAAGCCTTCACAATGGTGACGAGCAGCGGCACTGACGGTGTCCCCTTGTGAGTGGCACGACCCTGTGACATCCTGGACACCGCATTGCAAATCATCTGAGGTGCCTTGTCCTTTTTTCCCCCGGGGAAAGTCAGACCTCAGCCGTGTGGCTGCAAGGATGCCAGAGGGCCTGCCTCCCTGGCAGGCTGCACGATATCCTGGAGACTGGAAGGCTGGCTGCATGCTTTGGGGCACACAGCAGATGGCTCCTCACTCCCCAGAAGACACTGATGTGGTTATTATTTTCCCCAAAGATGGTTCACCCCCATCCCCCTGAGTGTACTGGGAGGTTGCACTGCAGTATATCTGCATTAAGAACAGCCCTATAGAGAATGAATGTCATTTGGAAATCTCCCAGGTCCAGGGTAAGAAAGCTGACTTGCATCCACTGAGACTCCAGGTGGCTTGATTAGTGATATAAGTAATACAGATGCACAGGGCTGGGAAACAGATGCCTGAACCCACCTTGCAGTGATATTCTTCCCTACTTCAGCAGCCTAAAGGGATCCAGCTCCCCAGTGCTGCTGGGGTCTCTCTGTGGTGGGAAAATGGTCAGGATCTTGACAGAGCATGAAATCTCAGCTTCTTACTCCTGTTGCAGGGCAAGTAAGGATACCTCATCGGAGGTCCTCAGATGATCATCCCCTGAGCTGAGGTATGTGCTGCTATAGTCAGAGAAGCCATCCGCAGCTATGGATCCACCGTGAGACCTTTTCTATTCCAGGGTTGATGGCATGTTGTGACTTCAAATATGTTCTGACAGCTGCTGGCAGAGTGACCCATGAAGGAGATGTTTCCTGGAGCTGGGCACCAAAGTCCTGAGGCCAGCTGAGCAGGCAGGCGGTTGGGGTGCCGGATTTTGGCTCAGTAGCACTAGGTCCTATCCTGTTCTGCTCTAGATATGTGTGCGTGAGATCTCAGGTGAGTCTTGAAGGTGTATTATTGAAGGTAGTCACTTAGAGATAGAGACGGACCTGGCAATGTGGTGTAGTCTTAGGTTAACTGCTGTGGAGGGCATTGACTTGGAGACTTCCTGCACTTGTAATTCAGTGTGTAACACTTACTGATTTTTATTAAAGGCAGCCATATAGCTTGGTATCCATGGGTCTCTGAAATCACCAGTAGGAAACCTTAGAGTAGGGAGCTGTGGCAAACAGGTGACTGGGGGGTTTCAGGGGAGGGTGTAATCAGCCCCTCTGAGTGGTAAGCCACTAAGGCAGAAAAGGGGAAGAGGTATGGAATCTTTCAAAAAGCTGAAAAAGGCATTAGGCATAAAGCTCTCGCTTCCTTCCAAAGAAGCGTACGCTTCTAAGCATGTGATGCTTCAGAAAAGCACATTGTAAAAATATGTGGAGTGAGGAATTGGTGCCCCTTCACAGAGGATTATGGCTAGATCTCTGAATCCCTGGCGTTTTGGGTCTGTCATTCCAGCAGATCAGTAGAGTGTCAGGGACCGCAGACAGCTCTGCACACAGCTTTCTGTGCAACATGGAAATGGGAGGTATTATTGCTGGAGTGTCTTTCCACACCCTCCAACAGCCCTGCCATGCCTTTGGATCTGTATTGGCAAAACCTGGATAATGGGAATTGGGGGGGAGAGGCTGAGCTTTAAATGATGCTGGAGCTTTGGGCATGTGCAACCCACTTTCTTTTTGTCTTGATGCAATGCCATCTTTAAAAGCTCTGGGTCAGGCTAGCCCTATGCCAGCCCTCAGCACAGCTGAGGAGGACTGGGGTTGGGGATTTTTTTAATGTTCAAAGGAGAGAAGGAATCATCAAAGAAGAGCTGAACTCTGTATCACTGCAAGCCTTTCCTGCCCTCTAGTATGGCCCTTCCCCTCCCAGGTAAAAGCAAACAAAGACAACAAAGCCCCTGGTGCCCAGGCAGCAGTTTTCCTTGCTCCAATAGTCCATGAGGACCTAATCTCTTCCCCGTCCCTTTTTCCCCACCGCGTCCTTGGTCAGCAGCGGATGCTGGCGAGTTCTCTACGGGCAGCCGCCAGCCTGCGGCAATAATGAGAGCAAGTCAGGCAGTGCCATCCTATACAAGCCTCTGTCTGCTCTGCGTGTGTGCATCTGTGAGAGCGCGAGCTCTCGCTCTCCCTTCTCCCCCTTCCCTCTGTTTTGTAACCCCCCTCCTTCCACCAGCTCTTGTTCTTTTCATGAGATGCAGGGCTAGGGAGCCAGGAAAAGTGGTACAGTGCTGCTGCTCCTCCAGAGATAACTGTGGCCGGGCTGGGTCCTTCGCCCTCCCCGATGCTCCGGGAGTCTGCAGACATTATTCCTCAGGGTCCCAACCAGCCATGTCCATCAAGCACCAAAAGCCACGTAGCCACCACCCTGCTGCCAGCTGCAAGACAGGTAAGAGCTAGGAGGGCCTTGGTGGGTGATGAAAGGCCCTGTGGTCCTCCACTTGGTTACGAGGCCCTGAGGGAGGGATTTTTACTTGTTCCTGGCCCGGTTTTCTGGGGGAGAAGGATGGCTCTGCAGGCAAAGCGGGAGGGGAAGGGTGCTGCTTAGATGTCACTCCTATTAATGTCATGGCTGCGCTTCTCCCGGTGCATTAATCTTCCTGTGGTGTCTTAGGAATGGTCAAAGGGACACAGACACAGCTTCTAATTAGCAGGCGGGGAAAAAGAACAGCTTATTTCTTACATCAACCCCAGCCCAGCCCTGGCTGGGCTGATAGAGGGGCAGGACTTGTTCTGAGGTGATCTCCGTTTCAATGGGATTAGTGGTGGGCCTTTGATGATGGGAAAACATCAGTCTGTGGTGGTGCCTGCAGCTTTGAGATCTTCACCATCTTTTCATTTTTTTCTCCCCTTTGCTGTTGTTGTTATTTTAAAATGGTGGATTGTATTTCCTTTGAACATTTGGCTATCTGTGACATTGTGACTAACACCCAAACTGAACACCGGGGCTGAGCTAGTTAAAAATAAGACTAATTGGAGCGAAAGGAGAATGAGTTGGAGGCGAGAGAACTGCACTGAGCAGAGGCTGTAGTGAAAACTTGCAGATGGCAGGAGCGTGTGCACAATTTGGGGGAAGAACTGGGGGCTAACCCAAGGGGGCTCATTTTCCTGCAGTCCTGACTGCGGAGCTGCTGTAATTCATGGAGATCCCTGCAGCAGCAAGGGCCGTCTTTTTGCTGTTTGATGAGTGGGGGGAATAAGCTGGTAATCTGGCACAGCTAAGAAATACTAGGGACCTGTTGTGTTAGCGCCGTCTCTCTGTGGCTATCACTGCACCTGATCCCAGAGGAATGCAGTTGCATTCCTCCGTCTGGGGAGTGTACACATTGCATAAAAGGCTGTGCTTTTGCTGTCCTGTTGTGCTGCCCTACTCTGAGACTCATGCCTGCAGCCCCAGGCTGCAGAACTCTTTCAAAGCAGCGCTGTCTGCACTGGCAGGACGAGCCTGGCCTGTTGCCCTGCAGTCCTTCCATGCAGCTCTAGAGACGTTGCCCAGTCCTGAGGGCTTGACCAGTGCAGGTGTTGGCAGAGCTCAGTGTGCATCTCTATCCAGACCGGCAGGAGACAGGCAATGATTTCTGGCCAGTCTCCCCAGGAGAAACTGGTGCTGGATGCAACAGACGTTTTTATGAAAGAACCACCGTCTGCTGGAGAAAGAGGATGAGCCCATCTAACTCACCTCATTTATGTTTTAATTAAAGCTAGAGGAGCATCCTCCAGAGATGAAAGAGAAATCCCAGCTCACCCATGTGGTTAACTCTGTAGTTCACTGTACAAATATCCATTCAACTGCTCACATGTTTAAAGTTAAGCACGTGCTCAGGTGTTTTGCTGTGGTGGAAATGACCTCCCAGTGCCACGCTGTGTATCTGTATAATGGTAAATAGTCCCAGTAAATCCTTGCTGTGGGACCTGGATGCCCTGTAAGCCTGAGCCTTTGAAATAACAGTGGTAAGAGCAAAGCAGCATAGACCTTGCCCGTCATAAATCTATTTGTGACTGCAACCCCGAGATCTAGGGGCTGATTTGTAACATTCAGTAAATGACTAGTTTGCAGTGTTCAGCTCACAAAACGTAGGCTGCTTGCATGCACCTTGAATGATATCGCAGCAGAAAATTAACCCCACCTGTCAGCAAGCTTCACCCCCTGGCCTGCCTCAAGCATCAGAGCTCAATCAAAATGTGCAAGGGATGGAGGATCTGCGGTAGGGGATCTTTGCGGAGCTCTGTCTGTTGGGGTGGATCTGTCTCGACTTCCCAGCCATACACACCAACTGCATTACAGACACTGCCATATTGACAGCAGCAGCGATGCTGAAAGCTGGGAGGACTCCAAGGCTGCACAGAGCAGCTCTGTGTCAACTCCAATCCTTTCTGCCTCCCTGCTCCACACTAACAGCATCCTCTCCAACACACAGGCAGAGGCACCGGCGTGCTTCTTTACATGTTACTGCTCCTGGGCATGGAGGCATGTTTCCTCAGAGAACAATTATGAAATTGTAATAAAGTGCTTTAAAGGGGAAATTCTTCCCTTTGATTCCTATCTTGCATGCTGCCTCTCTCAGCCTGGAGCCTTCCATGCTGCTTAGCTGTTGGTTTTGCGTCCTACCTGCCTGGAGGAACTGGGGAGGGAGTTGGGAGCGTGCAGGCTGGGGCCAGGAGCCATCTCGCAGTGGAGGCATCTGTTCTGCTGCAGCAGTCACAACGCCCAAGAGCTGCAAATATGTCCAGGAGACACTTTTAGCATTCACACAGAGGAGAATTTTAATAGCTGCCGTGCTCTCGAGCTAAGCCAGAGACAGAACCATGGGTAACACTTTATGTAACTAATTTTGGTTTTTAAACACAGCCTTTTATTTTCAAGGGGAGCTCAACCCAGTGGGTGTCTCCTATCTCCTTCTCTGCCTTGTTAGCACATAAAAGGTGGCTTCTTTTATCAACCCCCCCATGCAGCATATCAGCTGCTTGGTTTCCTCACCTACCTGTGAAACTCAAGCTCTCCTTGTTTCACCTTTCAGGATTTCCTGCTTGCCTGGGCTGATGTGGAAAATTATTTGAGGTTTAAAGTGACTAGAAAAATTAACCCCTTAAAAACATTCTGAGCTACATCTGTGGATGTTTCCTGGCGTTACTGGAGTTCCTTTTTTAGAAAGGGGAGCTGTTCTTGTGGCTCTCTTCACAAGTAAGACAAGTCTGTGATTTGTTTTGCAGTTTAGGACGTTATCCAAGTTAGTCGTAATTCTATCCTGCCAAGACAGTCACCTCGTGCTGGACCAAGTGAGTTTTTCCCTGGACCCTCAAACAAGCAGGCAGGCAGCCTGGCACAGTGAGCAGAGCATTGCATGTCAGATGTCAGTTACGAACAATTTTCTTCCAGCTTTAATTGCAAACAGTGGTGGAGAACAGCAAGTGCTGGAGGTAAATTAATTACTAATTTGATTTACCTTGGGATTAGGCCCATATAGGTACCAGACTGGATTCTGGGTAAATTTTGAATGACGATGTGTCAGAGGAGATCAAATGACACTTCGCATCATGAAAGATTTGCTAGGATTGTCATTCCAGGTCAAGGGTTGCTCCTTCCAGTCCTCCAGCAAAAACCAAA
The DNA here is from genome assembly GCF_963921805.1 of Phalacrocorax carbo. NCBI lineage: Eukaryota > Metazoa > Chordata > Aves > Suliformes > Phalacrocoracidae > Phalacrocorax > Phalacrocorax carbo. The sequence continues at coordinate 33,465,403 of NC_087518.1, read as the reverse complement.
GCCACCTTGGGTCACAGCAGAAGTGGACCATGGCTGGAGGCTTGGGGCTGAGCCAAACGCAGGCCTTGCAGCAGGCAGGTCACCTGAATTCCCAAAGCAGTGACTACTGTGGGAGGCAGCTGGCCCCAGGTAATTGGCATTTTGCAGTCACAGAGCCTACATCGCTGAGCATCTTCCAGAGAGATCACTGAGGCAACAGCATCTCATGAAAATCATACCTAAGAATTACTTCAGCTGTGGGAATGTAGCTGCCAAACACCACAGCAGTCTGAAGAAGCACATTCTTGGCACTAGGGGAAAACCTCTTGGACTAACAAGTCATGAAGCACACCCTTGAACAAGCTCCTTGCAACACAGCACTAGAAAAGAGAACTGCTGGCACAGAACCAGGAAAAGTAGCAAAGTAAGAGGGAACTCAACACCAGAGAAGTTTAAAGCCCGTGTGGCATGTATCACTGTAAATATGACAAGGCCACAGTCAGAAATGAGAAGTGGAAGCGACAGTGGCAGGCTTGGTGTGACGGCTCGTTAAGCATAAAAAAAATGGAATCCCAGAGCGGCAGCAGACCCCTGAGGAAAGAAAGCAAGAGTGAGAAGACAGGGAGAAGTCTGCTTAAATGTCAAGGTAAAGGAGCTTATTTAAGGCAAACCCACTGGAGATGTCAGGCAAGCAAATGAGCTAGTCAGTGTAGGCATCCTCTGACCTTCCAGCCCCAAACTGAGAAGGGTGGGCAGCCGCCAGCCCCGGGAGGAGCATCCCTGTATCTGGAGAGGCAAAAGCCGCAAAACTACCAGCCAGAGCTGCCTTCCTGGTCTGGATGGATATGTGAGGGCAGCCGTTCTGGAAGCAACAGAGGCCATGTAATTTTATCTAGCAGTTGGGTGGCAGAACCTGGGACCAAGTGAAACTGGTAGAAGTGTTTGGTCCAGAAGTTTTTGGGTAAAAAACATTTGAATGATGATCAATCAGCACAGGGACAAAACACACAGAATAGACGGGGAGGTATTTAAAATAATAAGGGGGGTGAAAAGGACCCTGGAGATGGTGGAGAGAAGATAAACATCCTGGGAACAGGCTGGTGAATTCCCTTCCACCCCGTCCAGCGGCAGTCAATGCTCCCAACGCTGCACGTGTTCACCGCTTGTGTGTGTTGCAGGAAATTGCTTTAAAGTATTTCTTGGACAGATTTAAAACTTTGGATGGGATTCAAGCCTAATATCAAAATGAGTTATTTTATTAAAAGCTTTTAAATAGAAGCTACAGACTAGTCAGAAGCAGGAGGGTCATTTGAGAAGGAATTTGGTATAAACCTCTTCTCCTACTGCACAGAAGCTTTCTAAAATATTACCCTGTAAAAACATAATTCTCTTTATCTGCAATTTAATTACGTTTCCCATAGTGCCTGTGTCAACACAGTTCACTTATTTTTGTTCTCTGTTCACTCACACCTGGCCCAGGAAATGAGAAGAAAAAACTGTTGATCATCAGAGTCATTTGTGGGTTGCTCCAGGGTCTCACTGAGGTCACAAAAAGGATGTACTGACGCACTGGAGAAATAGAGACTGGGGTCTCTGCCCATACTGGTTCATGGTGAGGAAATGGCAATATATAAATGGCAAAACATAAAACTGGCATGAAAGCAGGAGGAGGAGTGGGAGTGCTCACATGGTCCTCTGAGCTATCCCATCCAGGGTTAGTGGATCAGAGTTTTTGATCTGTTTGAGACTGAGGCAAAGTCCAGGTATCTGAATAATGGACCAGAATTATCTACAGTTTTGTTGATTTAATTTTTTGTTGACCTCCCCCACCCCACGATGGCTGTGTGTGTAAATGAGAACTGAGGGATGTCCTGGAAGTGTTATGAAAACATTGTCACTCATGACATTTTGTCATAGCCCAGAGAGAACCTGGAAGTGTGGAAACACATTAAAACAAAAATGTCATGTTAGAAGTTAAACCCTTGGTGATGGTGTATTAATTTTGGCTTGGGTTTGGGGCAAGGGCTGAAGCTGACTGTTATTTAAATTGAACAAACCAGCCTGTTGTACCAGAGGCGTAAGATGAACCTCAACCTTTGACCTTGGCTGAGAGGAGATTGTATCAGCTGTGGCATATTTTCAGTTCTTGTCTTCTGATAACTGGAGACAAGATTAATCCGAGTCAGGATGACCTGGGCTTTGCGATTGGAAGATAAGAATAAGGCAAATATTTCCTTGCGAAGCTGAGCTGTGAAGGAGGGGATCCAAGATGATGGAGAGCTGAGATCACTGCTGCAGTGCTACTAAGACCTGTGTTTTCATAGTAAGATTTGCAGGGCTCTGTTTTCCCCAGGGATGTTGCCCAGTGAGAATGTGCTCTCTGAAGACGTATTTCCTTCTAGTACCGCCAGAATGCTAGGCCCGGCAGTGTTTTAGCAGAGAAGAAGCAGGTGACTACAACTTTCCAGGAAAAAGCCAATGATTTGTTTAACTGCAGAGGACTTTTTAAGTATCATTATTTTTAAATTTTTTGTTTAGTAAATCAACTTCATCAGGATTGAAAAAGTAATGGAGATCCCATGGCTTGAGCCCTCATTGAGTCAGTAACCCACATCAGTGCCTATGCAGCCTGTGTGACACCCAGGTGTTGTTACTGATGGCTGAGCTAATCCCAGAGCTGGGGCGCCATGCTGCAGCCCCATCATGTCAGTGCCATGGGTTATGTTGTTGTTAGAGTCACTGGGCTGCACTGGACATCCTTTATGTATCCTCTGGAGGATGGAGGTGTGGATACAGGATAGAAAAAGGGAATCTGAGTGTATACCATGGGGTAAGCACACCGAAGTGGGTTGCAGGAAGCCTGCTGCGGGTCAGGGAGCGAGCAGGACTGCACACATCAGGTGAGAGGAGGGGAGATGGATGACAGGGGTTTGTCACTTCAATGACTTGCCAGATGGATTTTTTCTTCTGTCATCCCATGTCATGCAATGAGGCGCTCCTTGCCTGTTAACAATTTTATTTGGCTCTGCTGACACCCGGGCTCTTTAATTAAACTCTCCTATCCCTTCTGTCTGTGGCAACTCCTGATGATCTGTGATCTGAGGGCAGTAACCTTCCCTAAACCTCAGAGGAGCTGATTAAAACGCAGGCAGATGCTTTATTCCAACATACCAAGGGTGACAACAGTGAACGCCTTCGCAGGCACCCCCCACCCCCAGATGCTCCCTGCCAGCCTTTGCCATCGGCCACCCGTACGGAGTGGCCCCCCATCTCCAACGGGGGAGAAACTGGGGTTTTGCTGCCAGGTGGGTGAGGAGGGGATGCAGCAAAACTGCTGATCAGGTGGGCTCCTCGGCAGTGCCGCCGATGAGCGGTGGGAGCTGGCTGCGCAGCCGAGCCCCAGCCTGCTGGGTCGAGTCTGCTGTAGGTTTTTACTGGATGCGAGAGCGATCTGCTCTGAGCTGCGCTGCTGCTGCTGCTTGGGGAGAGGTGGGGAGGGGAGGGGTGCCGAAGTGTGACTTTCACCCGTGCAGGGGGTTGTCTCTGAAGAAGATCGCTCTGCTCTCTCCCCAGAGCCTCTCTGACCACGCTGTCAGCACAGACCCACCGGCAGAGAGGACAGGTCAAAGGCAGTGAGTATCTTTTTCTCTGTGTCTGTCTGTCTGCAGTGCCTCTGTGTTCAGTTTTTTCTGGCTTTCTCTGCATGTGAATGGATGGTCTTAATCTCTTGAAAGCCCCTGACATCTCGTGGTTTTGGATTTTTTTTTTAACCTTTGTGCTACTAATTTTTTCTATTGGGATGGCTTCTTTATCTTTGCTCAGGTGATCTGGGGTGATTTGATAGCCTGAATGTCATAATCACACCCCTCCCTTTCTGCCCCCAACCTCCAAAACACATCCATGATGAAACTGGCAATCCTTTTTGACCATCAGGGTCCTTTCATAGGAGAGGGAGGTAGGGTGAATGATGGAGTAGGAGTCAGAAAACCTCACCACGGACCCCTTCCAGGATGCCTTTACCAGATGTCACTGATTGTATTTCTAAAGTCATAACTGACTGGCTTTATTTGCAATCAGAAGAAATATCTATGGGTATGTCATCCTGGCAGTGGGATTGCCTTCATGGGAATTAGAGGTCTCGGCATCCATGAAGTCAGACAGACTTTGGGATCACAGGGAAGTTTGGTGCTGCTCAGCTATGCAGGTTGATGTTGTGGGGGCTGGCAAGTGGGTGGGAGTGGGGGTGAACAGAAAGCTGTTTCGTAACAGTACCCCAAAAAGCAGGCTGCTCCAGGACGTTGTGAGGGAGAGAACACCTGGCTCTGCTTCCAGCTGTTACTTTGGAGTAGCAGGGAGAAAGAGGAGTAGGGACTGCTGGACTCTAGGAAATCATGTGTTGTGGCCCCACATGTGGGTGAGGCTGTTAATGAGGAAATTTAGAGGGGCTTAAGGAATTACAGAGACTGATTTCAGTTAAAGCGCATCAAAGCAGCTGGTCAGGGTAGGGATTAAGGAAATGCACTCACTGGCATGTAGTGCAATCCCAGTTCCATTAATTTGTTGGGAAGCAGCTTTGTACATTTTTAATGTAATCAGATTTTAAAAGGGATGCTGTGATGGGCAGCCCAGGCTCTGGGATCTCCCCAGGCCCCAGCAGAGCAGGGTCCTGGCACCTTTGCACACAGTCTCGGTTCTCATTAGTTCCTTTGTCTCCTCCTCAGTTTTTCCCTCTGGGCAAGAGGACATGGAGATTATCTGGAGCTTGGCCCTATCCTAGCAAATAAGAAACCTTTGGCCTTTGCTCACTGCACAGTCCAGCTCTCTCTCCCATTGGTCTCCTGGCTGGTGGACCTTGCCTTTGCTCTCTGATGTGAGATTTGTTCAACCAGCTACCTGTGTGCCAAGGCTCACTGGGACCCTGCCATTCCCTCTGTCTCTCCCTCTCTTCTTCCCTCCCCTTTGCAGACTGTGCATCTCCTTGGTGGCTCCCTGCAGGCTCCCACCACCCTGAAGAGGACATGCTTTCTTTGAGTTATTTTTGTGTGAGTGCTTGAGCCTGTGATGGTGAAAGGACCAGCATCTGCAGACACGTGAAGTCCTCCTGTTATTTTATTTGCAGTGCCAGCTTTTCCATGATGCCTGGCCAGTAACATCAGCCATGACCTGGAGGGACAGGGACAAGAGGTAGTTTGGTCTTCTTAGCGAGGTCAGCCCGGAGTTCTTCCTGTTGAGGAGAGACCTTCAGAGGTGTTGAATGATGAGTGCGATAATGCCAACTCCTGTTGCTCCGTGGTGAGCTGTGACGCCAAACTCAAATCACTTTAGACCTGAAGCTGGACTTAACCCACGGTCCTGGTCTTAGAAGGAAATGCTGTCTCTCCTCTGTGATCATCCCTCAACTCTGAACGTCTTCCATTGAAAAATCGACCTTCCACACTAGGAGGCAAGGATCAAATGGGTTGAGAACAACTGGCCATTCCTTTTTTTGCAGAGGATTCTTTGATATATTCTTAAGTGCCAGGACATGAAACAGTAAATCCCTCCTTTCCACACTCCTGCCTCCTGCAAACAGCCCTGACTGCTGTCCAAGCCAGCCAGTTAAAGGGTTAATTATAACTGGATGCCTGAATGGCTGCCTTACTGATCCCGCGGAGGTAACTGAAAAGACATGATGCATCCCTCACCCCTGTCCATCCTGTTGCTGTCTACCTCATCCAGCGAGCCTTTCAGCTCGTTGCAGTGTTCCCTCTTCCCTCCTGCCCTTCCCTTGCCTCTCCACCTCCTGCGGACCTGGTTTCTTTCCCTCTCTTTCTCCTGTGTCCTGTCTTGGAAATCCTCACCTAGAGACTGGTGTTCCATGAGTGACAAGCTCCTTGCTTGTGGCGCAGCATCTCTGTCCCCCATATGTCCTGATTCCCTGCTGCAGTCCCTTGATCTCAGGCATCAGAGAGAAATCTGAGCAGCATTGCGGTAATGCATGTCACACCTCTTGCTGAGAAATTCGTGAGCTTGCTAGAACAAACAGTGCAGAGAAGATAAAGGTTGGGGGTAGAACGTATAAGGAAACGTACCAGAAAGATCCTAGAGTGGGCTCGGTGTCTGTTTGAGCACAGCAGGTCCAGCATGCTCAGCTAGGAACACCACACTTTGCAAATGGTATTTTTGCATTGGTGTTTGAGGTTTATGTAGCATAGCATCCTGAGACCACTGGTCATAGGTCTGTATTTTGAGGCTGTGCAACAATTTCTGCAACTGAAGATCTCCAGGTTTTTGTGCTTCTTAAACGCTGTGAGCTGCCTCTGCTGCACCAGGAAGACACTCATTGCATTTAATTAACATTTAATTTGCTTTACGGTTACATTAAATTGTGCAATAATAGAAACTCTCGGAAGGGTGGGAGAAGGGGGAAACAAGCATGCTACAGATTGGCTCAGCTGCTGGTGCTGAAGTGTTCCGCAAGAATTACATATGGAAGGGAAAAATGCTGTGCTTCCCTCTGCAGTCACTGAAAGTATTTGGCATCTGTTTGGCAGCAGGGCTCGGAGAAGGGCTTCCTCTAGCTTGGAAGTGGGTCCAGCAGCTAAGAAGTGGAGACTGGGCCGCTAAATCCTCCTCCCATGGTCCGGAGGAGAGAATGGCCCCATGTTCAGTGTCTGGGTAATCTAGTAGAAGAGATGCCTCTGGGCTGGAGAGGCAAATCACAGGCTCTGCCCTTCTAGAGACAATGTAAAACCATTAACTGGCCCCTACAGGTTTTTGAGAGGAGCCGATGCCAGTCCCATATAATGCATGTGTATGTTGCATTTCCCTCTCCCTTTGTTCCTGCCTGTCCCAGAGTTATGTAATGAAGGATGCTGCGGACATGCTGGCTGTCCCAGGACGGGGCTGGCAAGGATGCGAGGGGCCAGAGGCGGAGTGAGCGCTCCGGGTCTGGTTTGAAATCTAGAGGAAAAAGCAGCAAAGCCATTTTCTGCCTGGGTAAGCCTGTCAGGAAAGAGGCAGTTTTAGCCTGCTTATGTAACCCTGAGTCTAAAGAAGCTGTTTGGGATCCCAGACCGGGGTCTTATGGCTCTGCAGCACAGGCTCACCTTGCAGGTGCCTTGCTCCCTCTCTTCTTTCCCCAGCCCACTCCTGCCCTCAAGCCCTGGTATTTGTGCTCTTTCTGGTGCTGCTGGATTGTGGTGGCTGATTTCTTGTATTGCTGCCCTTCGCTCTCCTCCCACACCTGACCAGAGCAGGTCTTTCCAAGAAACCACCCCAAAACGCAGCCTTTAAAAGCCTCTTTGCCAGTCAGAGCAGCTGAATGACTGCTGTGGGTGAGACTTCAGCTGCTCTGGTGCTGCGTCCATCCTTACAGTCTGCATAGCATCTTACTGGAGATGTTTCAGGGTCCCTCTCACAGTTGAGGGAACCGAGGACACAGGTCTGATGAAGCACAGAGCCACTGAGGTCTTTTGTTTTGGGTTTGGTGGTGGTTTTTTTTGCCACTCTGGCTAGACTTATAATCATCATCTTCTTTGGTTTTCCCCTGCTCACACCCCTGCTCCCTCACATCGACCACAGGAACAGAGGGATGAGGACTCGCCTGGGCTGCCTGTCTCACAAATCAGACTCATATAATGATTTCACAGCTATTCTTCCGGACAAGCCCAACCGGGCTTTGAAGTGAGTATAGCTGCAGCATCCCACCCCAACCCCATTTCTGTCCTCCTCCTCCCTGCCCACCACCCCCTCTAGTATTATCTTTTTATTGTACATTGTATAAGCTTTGAGTAGTTCTTTTAGCCACAAGGATGGACAAAAACAGCACTAATACAGCAGGAACAGTCTCAGAAAATACCTGAATCATTGACAAGAGTTATTCTGTGAGGCGGGACATGCACAGTACCTGCTGCTGTATGTGGGACATGTCTGCATGTATTTGAGGATGTAATTTACCCCTCTTCATCACAAATCAAAGTCTAAGCAGCTGACTTATTGTAAGAGGTGACCAGCAATTTCAGGTTACAGTCCTCCTTAGCTAAGATTTGTTATTAAACACTACCAGAAAGTCCTATATTAGTTTGCGTAGCACTTCAGGTAGATGCTTCAGACAATCCAGAGTCCTGATTTGAGATGAGTGGGATGGGATTCATCTGATCACAAGTCATTGCTTACATCTAGGCTAAGAGTCTAACCTTCCTGTTAAAGTCAGGAGAGATAAACAAACACTTCTGTAGGGCTGGGTTTCATTTCACTTAACTTTTGGCATTTACAATGTAAATGTCTACATCTGAACTTGTTCCCTGAGTCTGCTTAGAGTCAATGAGGAAAAATTTGTCCCTTTTTCAAATGCGATTCATTTGGCATATTTTACTTGCCTACCTGGGGATGTGAGGTGAAGAAAGTCAAGTCCCTGCAACTCCCTTGGTATCTCCTCTCTGACTCTAAAGGGAGCCCATGGTGACTTGCTCACCTGGAGACCTCTACATCGTATACCTCCAAAGTTGGGTGAGAAGAATCCAGCCTTTCTTGGTGTCCTTGTCAAACAGCCCCAGAGGGGGTCAGAGGCCATGGGCTGTCTGTAACTTGCCTCTTCCTTTCTTTACAGAAGACTGTCAACAGAAGAAGCAACAAGATGGGCAGACTCTTTTGATGTCCTTTTGTCCCATAAATGTGAGTAGAGATCAAATTCTACCTTCCCCCCGCCCCCACCCCCTTGTATGTTTAACACTGGTTGTAGCTAGGGCAAACAAAGTATATACTGCATAGCACAGGAACGGTCCCTTGGGCAGCTGCTTGCTGCCCAATAGGCAACAGTCACAGTCATTTATAGGCAGGACTTGTCCTCTGGTTAAGAGGGAAGGGAGTGAGTTTCTGTGAGTTCCCTTCCTGGCTTTGCTCTTGACTGGGTGATCACAACTGATAAAATCACCAACCCAAGGTCTAGCCTTCTCCAGCTCCTGTGGATGCACTGGAGGCAGGACCCCAAGGCTGTAGCCATGTGTACCATTCTTTTGCAAGGGCTCCTGCATCCAGTCTTTCTGCACAAGAAAATGGCAGGTTCTCAGCTTGCTAAAGCCCCCTGGGATCTGCGACACAGGCTTGTCTCCCTCTCCCTCCAGCTGCTCTTCTGAGCTGCCTTGCAGCTACACCGTGTTGAAGCACAGCCTTTGCTGGGAGTGCTATGACACAACATGTGCTATGTGGTTCAGTAACCTTGAACAACTTGCTCTGTAGCAGAGAAATCATGCATGGTAGCCCTTAGCAGGATCTAATTTACAGTTACCAGTGCAAACCTGAAAATTTCACATCCAGAAGCCTTATGCAAACGTATAATCAGCACACCTTGATCCATTCAATAGATCAATCATATCAGTTCTGTTCAGAAAATATTATTCTGCTTCACCAATGTTTTCATGCTGAGAAATTATAAACAAGACAGTGAAGTTCACAGTATAGGTTCATTAATGTATTTCTATTGAGAATAAAACAAGAGCGAGTCAAGGTTGGGGACAAGTCAGTGGGGGCGGTGAACTATTTTATTGCAATAAACTGTCTGGTTTACTTAGAGATTCAGGTTTTCTCTGCACTTATATTTTAAAATATAAGTGTAGAATTATATTATTATTTCAAATAAAGTGTAATTTTGCTGGATTTCTACTGAGATGACAACAGTTTTGGCAGGGAATTAAGTGACAACTTTAAACAGGCTGGCTGTCCAAGGCAGAAAAAGCAATATATAATTTTAGCAGCAGTATCTTGTTGAGATCATTGCTCTTGCAGCCAGTAAAGAAAAAAAAAAGAAAAAGTTGTGTAGCTGGGTATGGCTAAGAGAGAACATTTCTCTTGTCAAAAATCAAAACAAGAAGGGAAAAATGTACCAAAGAGACTATAGGGTGCCTGGGGGATGGGAGGGGGAGGACAGGATGTTCACATCAGTGTTTAAATTCTGTACTCGAGCCCCTGTTCCTCCTTCACCTGTGCAAAACTTGAAATTTTCCTTATTAGATACACACTGCAGCAAAAGTGCTTTGGCTACAAAAGCCAGTGAATTTACGCATCTATGTACTGACATTATACAGACTGTTCCCTCTTCAGTTGACTGCTGCAAATGCTAAATCAAGCCTTAGTTCAATAATTTAATCCATCTGAGAGTGTCTGTTTTTATTAATAAATTAGCCTTATAGAGTGATAAATGAATTATCAGAATTTTTCTGTCTCTAGAATAGAAAGTAATTCTGATAACTTTCTGGCACCTGATGAAAAATATTCAGTTCCTAATAGCAACAGAAGGTGATCTTTAAAATTTAAATTAAATTATTTTTTTTTTATCAGCAGTCATGGTGAAATTGCCTGGTGATCAGTGACCAAACAAAAAAGTTGCTTAATAAACTACTTTCTAAAGGAATATATTACAGCTGCTCTGCACCTGAAGTTTCTGGAATTGCTAACCTGGCAGTCAGAAGTTATAATGGCACAACTACAAAAAGCTCTGTTGAAACAGAGGTGTTATTTGAGTTACATTGGTTTAAAGGAGAAAAGAGCGCATATCCATAAAAGGGACTGGCTTGTAAAATCATTGTGGTTTCACTCATTTGTATCCAAAACAGAAGAATTGCCAAAGATCTGCTGTGAAAACAGAAGAAGAAAGAGTTGCATTTTCCCGTTAGAAACATGTGCTGGTGTTAGGTAAGGGAGTCTTGTGCCTTCTCTGACCAAAATTTCAGAGTAACAAAAGCAGTGCCTGGTCTTGCCTGCATCTGCCTGTAGTAAAGCTGCCAGCTAATGTTCTGTCTCTAGTGCCAAAAGGACAGAACTGTCTCAGTCTAATTTCTCTGTGACTGCCCAGGTGAACAATATTAGCCAGGGAAAATTTGAATTCATGCTTGGGGGCATGGGCTAAGCACCAGCTGGGCTCAGGGAGAATTTCCCCTGAGGCTTACAGCATCAGCAGGTAGACTGCTTCTGCTTGACACATCTATCATAAACTCTTTCTTTGCTAGATGGACAGTTCATCTATTTTGGAAGGGAGATTGCGATACCGATTTCAGGGGGTTGAGTGGTGCTTTCTGCTGCAGTCAGATGTTATGGTGGTTTTGTGTCCCTTCCAGCCAACCTGTTCTTTGGGGAATAAAATCCCAGAGTGCTCAAGTAGGACTCAGGAGCTGGATGTAGCAGCTGAAAATGGGTCAATCTTTGTGGGTAACATTTCAAGGAGTTGGCCAGATACAAAAAAAAAGAGCTACAAGGAGCAAGAAAGTGGATCAGAGCTCTGTAAAAGACACTCTGAAGTGCCAAGGTGAGCAGGCTGCCCTTGTACATGGGGGAGGCTTGCAGGGCTGCAGTACTCTTTAGGGGAAAGGCAAACAACTTGTACTCTTCCACTTCCTATTTTAATGAGTCTCCAAAAGGTTTGTAAATGGAAGTGACCTGAACAAGTATTATGCATTTTGCAGACTCCGTGGAGAGTGTGATTATGTTCTTTTTTTTTTTTTTTTTGTCAAATATCCCTGGAAATGGGCTGGCCCTGTGGAGCCTGCCCCCCCCCACCCCGCCCTTTCCCTCTCCCCTGATAGTTTTAATAAATAACCTCTGTACGTAATGTTTGATCCTGTCATGCTACTTCTGGCAGCATCTTGAGTGGAGGATTGAAAAACCCTGGGTTTTTGAAGCAGTTGCATGTCTCCAGCGATTCACGAGCTGGGCAATGCCCTTCTGTATACGGCGGTCTGAATTGGATTAATTCCCTGGTCACTTAAAGAATAACTTGTGTTGACATTAGGAAGAGATTGTGAGTAGGAAAGGCAGAAAGGCACCCTCTGTCATACCCCCACCTTCCTTTTGCCCTGACATTGGGACTTCAGCATCCCTCAGCCTAGCCCTGTTAGAGTAACCAGTGCTGAATGGTAGGATGCAGCTCAGCTCCATTTCATTGACAGCCCCATATGAATAGGTCAATACAATGATATCCTACTTGTTTTTGTTAACAGGTGAAACAAACCAACTTGAAACCATGTAGTCAGCCAGTCGATCCCCTTTTTACAGCAGGAGCCTTGTCTGAGCTCACTGCAAGAGACGCAAGCACAGTATAGCAATGTTCCCTTGGGTCAGGGCTTCTGAGCATGGCAAGCAACAGGAGAGAGGAATTTGATCCTACTTTGCAGCAGGAATTTGAGAGAGCAAGAGACAAATCATATGTAGCATGCTTCCCTGGATGCTCAGAGAGCAAAAGCAGTGGTTTTAACACGCTAGATTTTGGCATCTTTTCCCATTTTGTGCCAGTGCAGATTAGCAATGGCTCCCAGGGAAGCGGAGCTCAGCGTGGTCTGCAGAGTGTGTGTGTGTGCATGCGTGTGAGTAACAGAGGAGTAATCCCCCCTCTGTACCCATGCCCGAGAGGTACAGGCTGGTCAGCCAGATGGAGATTTCTTTTGACAGGCTTCTGGAGGGAAATACAAGCAATGGCATGTCTCATTCTACATCCCTCGCGGGGCTGGACACATGGCTTGTCGTTTGCCCAGAATCCAGCAGGACAGTCTGTCCTCAACCCTTAGTCACTTTTCAATGAAGCATCCAACACAGAAAATCTTTGTGCTGAATTTCCATTTTTATCTCAAGGGTGATTTTTTTTTTCTCCCCTCCACCATGTTTAGTGATGTCTTTGCTCTTCTGCACAAACTTTATTTTCCTCCTCCTCCTTCTGTTGTCTACACATTGCTCCTCTTCCTACACTGCACAGGAATATCGCAACCTACTCCTGGTTCTTTCTAAGCCAGAACAGCATTAGCATTGTGCTGGTGACAGGCAGCTAACATTCACCAAAGCAACGCTAAGCAGCAGAGAGAACTGTGCATATGCTATACAGAGCATGGTGGCCTTTTCTATACAGCCCTGCACCAAACGTGCTCCATAGAGCTAATCCATTCGTCTATCAGCCTTTATTTCCTACATGAAGTGCTGATCACCCTGATGGCATGAAATAAATGCATTAAATATATGACTGTTGATCGCTTTCTTACTCTGACAGTGGCTAATGCTGCTTATTAAAGCTGTGTGCCTGAATGATTTAAGCCACTAATCTCAGCTCTTCCTTGTGTTGCTGATGCTTGCCTTAGTTAAGACTTGTATTTTGTGCTAGCTAGTTCAGTCCCTTCCTCCACAGCCCTTCTTGCTGGAAAGGATCCACTCTCCATGGCCTGAAGAATGGCATTTGAATGGGATGCCAGAAGCATCGGAGTCCCTGTCCTCACATAGCCATTGATCTGCCTGGCAGCCCCCATCTATAAAACACAAATTCCTGTCATTGTCTAATTCGCAGGGGACCTGCAGGGTTATAGATGTATGGTGCACTGCAAGATCTTGGAATGGTGTAATGTATAAATACTTGCACAATCCTCCCTGACAATCCTCTTGTGCCTTCCCTTGGTCTGTCCGAATGGAGAGCAGGGCATTTTGAGGCTTAGGTTTACACTGCAAAAATAAAAAACAAATGTCTTGTGCTCCTCATTGAGACTCTCACTCAGGAGAAGAGCTGCATTTCTTTGCCTTCATCCTATCTGCTCCATCTGTACTGATTTACTCCTTTAGCTCCAATCAAGGCTCACCACTCCTGAGTCACATTCCTGAATAAGTGTCCAATAGTTGTCTTGAAGGGCTGCGCATCTATACCAGTACATCTCTGTCTTCTTGAATGGCCATGCCTTTAGGCCACCCATGTTAGGGGTATCTTGTGCTGTTGCATCTGAAGACTTCTAATCCTGCTTTTCATTTCTGGGCTGCTTCTGTAAAGCATCCCTTTGGAATCACACTTCTAACATGCTCTGACCATCTTCCAGGATGTTTCAGGAGGCTGACCTAGTAGGTGACGCTCTCCTGCTCTTATCACACTGCAACCCAGTGCTGGTTGCCACAGCAGAAGAGCTGTCCGGTTGGGTGGGGTAAGCTTTGAAATGCTGATCATTCATGAGGGATGCTCCCTTGATAAGCCTTCAGGTGCAGGAGGAGATTAAAGTCAACATCCACGTGCCATTCCTGCTCAGGTGGTGGCAGTCACCATACCTAATTACCCTCCCGCCCTTTCAGTTAGATTTGTCATTGTTTCATAATAAACATGTGGGCAGCAATTTACTACTGTGCAGTCATCTGGCCTCCCATCTCTGAACTCCTAATGTTCAAAATGTAAACAGCTGTAAATGCTGGCAGGCTGTCAAAGGCTAAATATGAAATCTGTGGAGAACGAGGCAGCCTCGAGACAAGGATGACCTACCTCTCCTGCGTCCAAGGCTGCCTCTGCAAGGTCCTCTCAGGTCTGGCCTCATCATGTCCAGCTCCTCAAAGGCTGTGAGGAGGGCAGAACAGGAACATATAAAGAAGTGGAGAACAGCCGGACACTATTATTTATCTATACTCCATCTAAACTTACTTTAAGATCAAAAGGAGCTGATTGGCATGAGAGCAGGAGGCAGAGCATACAGAAACCTCCTGGAGGTATCTGCTGCAACTGCTCTCCGGGGCAGGGCTGAAGCAAACGCCCTTCTCACCTCATCAGTCATGAAGAAGCCTCCTTCTTTTAGCACATAGTATATTTTGCAGATATTCTATTTGCTGTGCAAAGCTGCTCTTTGTTGTATAGGGAGGCGGGGGGGGGGGGGGGGGGGGGGGGAGGCGAGACCAGGACAGAGAAAGGGGAGCAAGACTGGCTCAACAATAGAACTCAGGGGGTCATGATCAACGGAGCAGGGTCTGGATGGAGGCCTGTCACTAGTGGGGTTCCCCAGGGGTCTCTCCTGTTCAACATATTCATCAATGTCCTGGGTGATGGGATAGAGTGTAACCTCAGCAAGTTCGCTGATGATACCAAGCTGGGAGGAGTGGCTGATACACCAAAAGGCCGTGCTGCCATCCAATGAGACCTGGACAGGCTGGAGAGCTGGGCCGAGGGGAACCTGATGAAATTCAACAAGAGCAACTGCAAGGTCCTGCACCTGGGGAGGAACAACCCCATGCACCAGTACAGGCTGGGGGCTGAACTACTGGAAAGTGGCTCTGCTGAGAGGACCTGGGAGTGCTGGTGGACAGCAAGCTGACCATGAGCCAGCAGTGTGCCCTTGTGGCCAAGAAAGCCAACAATGTCCTGGGCTGAATTAAAAGGAGTGTGGCCAGCAGATCGAGAGAGGTTATCCTCCCCCTCTATTCTGCTCTAGTGAGACCACGTTTGGAGTTCTGTGTCCAGTTTTGGAACCCCCAGTTTAAGAAGGACATGGAACCGCTCGAGCAAGTCCAGCGGAGACCTACCAAGATGATCAGGGGGCTGGAGCATCTCCCTTATGAGGAAAGGCTGAGAGGCTTGGGTTTGTCCAGCCTGGAGAAGAGAAGACTGAGGGGGGATTTCATCAATACCTATAAATATCTAAAGGGTCGGTGTCAGGACGACGGGACTAGGTTCTTTTCAATAGTGCCCAACGACAGGACAAGGGGCAATGGGCACAAGCTGGAACACAGGAAGTTCCAGCTCAACATGAGAAAAAAATTCTTTCCTGTGAGGGTGACAGAGCAGCGGAACAGGCTGCCCAGGGAGGCTGTGGAGTCTCCTCTCCTGGAGATATTCAAAACCCATCTGGGCATGTTCCTGTGCCCCCTGCTCTGGGTGTATGTGCTCAAGCAGGGGGGTTGGACAAGATGATCTCCAGAGGGCCCTTCCAACCCCTACCGGTTTGTGATTCTGTGACTTCTGCAGGGACACACATCAGAGACTGTATAGTCATAACAGTGAGATTGGGTGCTGGAATATTAACATCAAACATCTTAGGAGCTGAGGATATATAAAATGACATACATCTCAGTGAACTGCTGCTTTCTCCCTTTTGTACTTTCTTCTTTCTGAAACCTGTCAGCCTGCTGTTATGTCCTCTCCTTTTCCTCTTGCAAAGACTCCCTGCTCTATTCTCAAGTCCTGTACTTGCTCCTGCACAGGCCCTGTAAATTTTATAGGCATTAAAGGGGACACAGGTTTTGAAAATTTTTCTGCCTCCTAGATTTCAGGAAGGGGAGCAGGCCCAAAACATCTCTCTCATTCACCATATTTATCTACCCATGGAGAGGCTCAAAGCAGCCATGTGCAGCATGATCCTGGCAGGTACCATGCTCCTGGAGATGCCTTTGGCGCTCTCTGCTGTGCAGGCTTCTCCAGGGCTGATGTCATGTTATTGCCCTTGCCTTGAACCCACAATTTGTACTGTTAATTGCTCTGCAGTGCTCATGGACAAAAGCCCTGGTTTTGACCGCAGCAGCAGTCTGAAACCCTGAGCTTCTCCTACAAGTGCATTAATTAAGAAGTGGCAGGATGAGTTGGAGTGATACAGCCCTCCTCAGGCTGACAGGAGGAAGCAAGCGTAGCTGAGACGGATGTTTGAGTTGCTGATTGCTGTGCGCTTTGCAATGCGGCATGCTGATGGAGCAGTGAGCAGTGCAGAGCTCGTTAATGAAGGAGCTTTGAGTGGAGAGGTTTACCCTGTAGTTTGGTCCTGTCTGGCCTAATATCTTTTCTGCCTATCCCTTTGGGAAACTGGGCGGTCAAACATCTCCACTGACTTACGTGCAGCCAGAAATAGGATTGTTAGTTGCTGTTCAACACCTGGGGCCATTTCTTAGGGCTGGGGCTCAGGACCTAGAACTGAAAAATATCTCCATGTCCTAAGTTATTACTGGAAACAAGAGAAACAGGAATAAGATTAGAACACACAAGGGAGCAAAAAAAGGGCAGTATTACATTGCTACTTCTCCTCACATACCTGCTGCAGGCAAGAAAACAAGGACAAAGCCGTAAAGGAGTTTGTGATGGATCCTGTGACATGGCCAGCCCGTGTCCCCGGTGGGTGTGGGCTTGCTGTGGACGTGTGAAAATGACCCGCACCAAGCATGAGGCATTGCTCCTTGGGCTCCGTCCCAGCTCCCACGCCCCCTGCCACGAGAGGAAGAAGGGAAGGCAGCACTGCTGACATCTCCCGCAGCAGAAAGGGGGCAGGTAGAGCCCCCAACCCACAGCACTGCAGGATTTCACGTCCTACAAACCCTTATCAGTCTTTGTCTGTCTCTGCCACACACACGCACTTGCTCCCTCACCCTTCTGGGGAGTCTGACCTTGCCAAATGCATTCCCGATTCCATCAGTATTTTTAGACACTTGCTTGGAAGTAGCCAGCGCTGACTCAGGAGATTTCCAGTCATGAACTACAAATATTCAGACCCTATAGAAAAAGATCAGGTAAAGTTAGAAACATGTTACTGGCGGGGGGGAGGGGGGTGGGATGGGACACGACAAAAAGCGCCAAATTTATCCCGAGGCTAAAGGAAGGAGAAAGCTAATTCAACTCTGCTGGTGCCATTCAGGGAAAGGAAATAAAAAACAATAGCTGTGTCCATAAATATGCCCAGGCAGGGGTTTAAGAGGACACAGATTGCCTAATAAATCTTTCCGTATTTCTAATCTGTCCCAGCTGACTCAGATTACATTACTGAAATGTTACAATTACTAAGCATTAGCAAGCAATAAGAACACTTTTACCACCAACTAGACAAGTAGTAATTATGCCACGTCCTTTACCTCTCCCCTTTATTGTAGCTGTAACAGTTAGACTCTCCAAGATCCTTCCTCTGTTTAAATAAGAACTAAAAATATGTCACAAGGCATTAAAGCAAAGTGACAGAAAACACTGGAGACAAGTCCACAGATGCTATGTTTTATTAAAGGTCTTCCTTAATGACAGATAGGACATTACAAAATGCTGCATTAACACGCACAAGATGCTGTGGCAGAGAGGTATCATTGAAGCTTGACATTTTCAAGAGGAACTTTTCAAAGGTTAGGTGTCCCAGTCTTGAAGAAAGCCTTTTGCCATGTGAGCTGGCAAAACACTTTTTCAGAGCAAAGGATGTTTGGCTTCGTGGCAGCTGATGTAAGCTGGTGTAAGTTACGGCCACATCCTGGGATTGCAGACCTTGAGAGGAAAATCAAACGGTCTTTGGTAGCAGGGGTAGATGGAAGGATGTCTATTAAAATGACTGCTCCCTGCCCTCTTTCTCCTCCTGCTGTAACTCCCCACGTCTCTCTTGCAGATGGGCTGGCTGCTTTCCGTGCTTTCCTGAAGACGGAGTTCAGTGAGGAAAACCTGGAGTTCTGGCTTGCCTGTGAGGACTTCAAGAAGACACGCTCAGCAGCCAAGCTGGCTTCCAAGGCCCAGCGGATCTTTGAGGAGTTCATCGATGTGCAGGCTCCTCGAGAGGTGGGTATGCCAGCACCCTGGGCAAGCAGAGCATCCCTCCAGTGCAGGAAGCAGATCCACCTGCCCCCCCCAGCTGGGACCTGCTGGACCCCCAAGGGGGCTGGGGAGCCCTCCTTTCCCTCCCAGAGGTGATGGTGAGGCATGGATAAGGAGGATGGGAATGCCGTCCTGCCTGCTACGGCAGCCTCTGCTCGAAGTGACTCATCCCTTGGTGAGGGCAACTACTTTGATGATACTAAATTAGTCACAGCCAATGAGTTCACTGGCAACCGCAACCTACATTTCCTAACCTCTATGAGCTTCCTAGGAGTATTTCACTTTGTTTCTCTCATTTACTATCAATCCCTGAGCAGGCTATTGGCTTGTTTCTCACAGGACATTTTATATAAGAGCATCCCATGAACGGCTAACTTGACCCTCCAGGGAGATGTGTTTATCTGCTGTCTAACTCCTAACAATTAGACCTCCTAAAAGACGCAAGCAATAACAGTGCTGAACAAAAAATACAGTCACAACCCAAAGCCGGAATTGTTAAGTCCTCTTTCAAGTACTGACAGGCTGATGCACCAGTCAGACCCTGCATCGTGGTGTTGGGTTGTGTTATTGTATTCATAACGTGACCCAGAGGGTGCTTACTGCACCTGCTCTCCCACAGCAGTCCTCCTGCAAGATTGCATGGGTGCTTGTCACTGTACAGGTGCCTGAGAGGGGATCCCCCTAAAAGGGCTCTCTTTACTCCATATTTGAACTAGGAAGGCTATTGCCAGGCCACTGAGAATCATCCAGATTTATACCGAGTGGTGGGGGCATCTTGGGGCATGCTTCAATCCCCACCGGCCTCAGTGAGCATCGTCCTGCTGTTATTCATGAAGCTGGGTGAGACTTTCAGGACTGCGGGGCTGAATCTGGATTAGAAACAGGAGCACAGGTTGGATGGGGTCTTTCCTCAAATTTTGCCCTGTTGTCATAATTTTGGTGTGCTAGAATGTGAAATGACCCTTAAGTGACACAGAGAGCTAATCTATATTGCTGTCGTCTGAGTTAAGGCAGAGAGCTTTACTTTCTAGACTCCTTTAAGTTTGGACATGGGGTTAATAACTACAAATAACATCTTTTCAGCCAAGTTTTAAACAATAACCCTAACAAATGCTTACTGCTTTGCTAGGGAAAGAAAACAGGAAAACTCACACTGTTGGCTTTGCAAACAAATGGCAGCCATAACATGAGGGTGGTTTATTTTTTCAAGTCTCTGCTCCAGATATTGTAACACCAAGCTGTTATGGGAAAAATCAAACAATTTGTTTTATAACAACAGAGTTTAAAACCTTTAATAAGAATGTACTAATAGTATAAACCCAGCTCAGAGTTCATTCAGTCTTATATTTGGCATGTAGTGAAGAATAAAGGGACTAGGGGAATCTTGGTCAACAGGAGAGAGATTAGGCTGTGTCAGCATTTTTAGAAGATGTGCTACATAAACCTGTGCTTAAGAGCCTGAATAAAAGTAATTTGATTTCAGAAGTGCTCAGATCAATATAAATCTAGTTCAACTTTTCCAAATTTGGGGCAGGAATTGTAATGCTGGATCGCTAAACCCTGCAGTTTGGGGGCTGTTCAGGCATGGACAAGGGTAGGACCTTGGTTCTCCTGCTGCTTTTACAGCCATGACTGAGAAAAAATGTGCCATTTGAAGGAGGCAAACTGGTCACTCAGTACCAAACTCTCTTCTGCTACTTTTCCCAGGTGAACATAGACTTCCAGACACGGGAGCTGACAAGAAGAAATATGCAGGAGCCTTCCCTCTCTTGCTTTGATCAAGCTCAGGGGAAGGTGCACAGCCTCATGGAGAAAGACTCTTACCCCAGGTTCCTGAGATCCAAAATTTACACAGACCTGCTGTCTCAAACCCAGAGGAGGCTCAGCTAGAGCAGCAATGGGGCCGTCAGAAGCCACGTGCTTCCCACAACAGCCAAAATCCATGTCTAAATGTGAAACTTTCTTGGTGTTAAAAGCAGTGGGAATGGGAAAAGAGGGAGAAGGGGAAAAGGAGGCTTCCAGAGCATGATCCAGAATGTGGTATTAGGACTCTCTGAGTTTCTGTGCTTTTTCTGGTTAGTGGCAGCATCTTGCAGGTGTTGCCTCTCTCTAGCACAAAACACACAATCCTCTGTAGTTATAGGTCATCTGTTGGGAAGGCAGGTTTCCTTTAAAAATACGACGTTGGTTTGTGTGTAAATAATGCCAGTGCACCTTTCCACCCTTCCAGACATCTCCCTAGCTCTCACCTGTCCCTTGTGTTTGGAGGGGCCCTAAGGGCAGTTCTGAAACTTTTGGAGCCAAGTCTAGTCCAAAGCACCATCTCCCACCCTGGCTGCTGGGGTCTGGACCCAGAGGCCATGAGGACGGAGAGAGAAAGCAAAGGCACATGACTCATGCTGCTTCCTGGAGTGGAAACCATCACTGAACTCAGCTCACCTTTCAATTTTTATTGCACACCTTATGACACCAGCTGCTACCCTGTCACAGCCCTTTATCTTCCAGGGATGGAGACTAAGAGTTATTTTCAATATGACTGTCAAGGAGCTGAGTTTTTCTTATGAGGAAGGTGATCCCAAAAGCTCTCGCTAGTCCTGGTCAGGCTAGTCTTCTAGTGCGAATTATTGTTTTTAATGAATATTATTTTATGTGTACTGTAGTTTAGCCTCGGGACCCCAGTCGTCGTTCAGGCTTCATTGTGCCAGGCACCGTACCAAAACCTAGCACAAAGAGGCTTCTGGTCACCAGATACATTAACAGGCTTGATGGCTTCTCAGGAACGACCTGCCAGCTGTTGGGAAAGAGTCAAGAGAAGGAATGTCCCATCTGCCCTCTGCTGAGATATAAGAAGAGCACAAGACCTGCCTGCTATGGCAGATAGCATTTTTCATGTAATGCCTGAGCAGCACATGACGGGGAGAGGTAACATGAAAATCACAATTATATTTTTGTTATTTACTGATTATTGACTGTTGTTCTTACCTACTGATTATCCACTGTGGGCTCAATGCCATGTAAAGAACTACTAAAGACACATACCCTGCTGCATGGTGCTTGCTTAAAAACAGGACACAGTGAAGCACGCAGTGAGCAGGACGAGTGTCCGGGTGTGAAGTGGTGTGTGAAGCGTACTTTGGCCCTGGTCCCATAGCCTGGATAGCCAACTGCAGGAGAAGACTCTGGCAGACGTCAGCTGTGTAGCACCTTCTCTGTGCTGTGCAATAATACTTACCATCTGAAGGCCCCATTTCTATGGCATTGCTTTTCCAGCTTATCAGCTGTCAGATTCTTGCAATATTTTCTAGTGGAGAAGCAGACAGCCTGTCCATGGATTTGAGCCCACAGACCACAGGTCTATTTTCTTAGTTTTATGAAGGCCTGGAAAGTGACCCCATGGATCTTTTCCTTCTCTCAGACACCCGCAGATTAGAGGCTGTAAACCTCTGCTCTAGTTTAGAGCAGTGGGTAGGTTTGATACATCAGAAAGCTGGTGATAAAGATTTAGTATATGTGATGCAAACTAGGTAGACTGAATTCTAAAGATAAACATAACATGTTCAGAATGAGATACAAAAAGCCTGCTTAGATATTAAAAGTTACTGTTGGTGCATTAGGTAAGAAGCAGGTTTTGAGGCTTTTTGTAAGGATGATGTACAGGATATTAGACAAATAGGTTTAGGATCAAGATAGGGATAGTAAGCATGTCTGTTTTATTTTGGAGGTGTCTTCCTATGGTCTTTAAGACACCAAAGTCTAAATGCGGTGCAAGTGGAAAATTTATGTTCAGTAGGGAAACCCACTTTTCAGAACCTCGTTGATCAGCTGTAGAGTTCAGTTGTTTTTTAGGAAAAGATCAATGAAAGGTGGGCACTGGCAAGTGCCCCAGATTCATCCAAGTGGCCTACATCATGCAGTGGCTCCACCAGCCATGAGTTTAGCTGTTCATGGGCCCATAGCTTTATGGCAAACAAGGTACCTGGCAAAGAAAGTGTAGTGGGACAGGTGTCTGGGGAAACTTGTGCAGTGCTCTGGAAGGAGTCAAAGACAGAAGCAAAGGATATATAGTCATGAATCCAGTGTCTGCCCCTGGTGATATCCAGGCTATACCATGTGGAACAGAGTCACATCACCTATACAGCCTCCTCCTGCTATAGGTGAAAGGGAAGGAGGAGGGCAAATCATCCCACATTGCAGTGAAGTACTTTCAATTCTTGACCCGCAAAGCCACTGAGTGTGAGGAGGGGCTGGAAGAACTCTCCTTTCCAAGAAATGTTATGTCTACTACACCTGTATGACACAGGATTGACTGGGGTCTCTCAGGGGCACAGGTTGCTTTGGCTGAAGAAGTTCTCCTTGAGATGGCCTGTGGTGCCAGCTGTACCCAGTGTCACTGTGACCACAAAATGGCACAGCAACCAGTGATCCAACTGCTGCAACACAGCAGCTCATCTTCCCAATGCTGTGGCATCAAGCAAGCTGTGTTGCAAGGGATGAAGGCAGGACACCTTCTTCTGGCTCTGCCTTCCTCCTTTTCAGCCTCCTCTTAACTGTACACGTACGTACCGGTGCTACCCTGGATGTGAGAGGCAGCACCAGCAGGCTTATGCAGTCATTGCTTTTAAAAAGAAGGCAGAAGGCCACGTTAACTGGCTTGTGGTATTTCTCTTAAAGACACCAACACACCTTCTGAGTGGGCTTGCATGATGCTGACCTCTAGTGCCAGCTGATGCATCCCAGACAGGGCTTTTCAGCAAAGTGCCCTACAGGCACCCATGGCAGTGGGGGTTGCAGAGGCAATGAGTGTGAGTGAGGAAGGCAGTGAGGAAACAGCAGAACCAAGATGTTTTTGTCAAGGAATGAGGAACAGAAAGTCAGAAGTGAGGACAATTCCCAGGCTTCCCTGATGGCTACAAAGGATGGTCCTGTTCAGAGTGTGACTCCAGAAAGTCCAGGAGGTAACATCTCTCAGCAAGCTCCTCCAGTGCCCGTGCTGGCATCCTTTCAGTTTGTGTCAGAATTCATAGGAAAACTTCAAAGTGGGCAACACCTATAAAAAACAATCTCCCCTCTCTCCTATGTCGGCCTGGGGAATCACTTTAAGTGGGTGCATTCGGAGTTGGCATTGCTGCAGTTGTGACAGGCACTGTATTCATGCTGGGTGATGTAGAAGTGTTTTGCCCATTAAATTGGTGCCAGGTAATATCCTCCATGGAAAACATCCTAGAGCATAGAGTGGAGCAAAATTATTGTCTGAGGCATATAAGTCTACCACAGTTATTTTTGTTGCTGCTCTTACAGTTTGTCTCTCTTGCAGGAAAGCAGACTAGTTATTTGAAGTATTTTTTTTAAATAAGGAATTGGCACCAGCTGCTTCTTTTATGCCAAATGTCAGTCTGAAGTGAATTAAAATAGGCAGCTTATAGCTCTTCCCCTTAAACCAGGCACTGTTTAAGGAAATAATGACTGAGCCAAAGCTTCAGAAAGCACTGAGTGATGACTAATCCCCATCAAGGACAAATATTCTACCTTTGATTCATCTCTTACTGATGTGAAAGGGATATTCATACCTTACAAACCCCATTTCCCCTCTCCACAAGCACACACCTCCAAAATTTTCCTCCTGTTTCAAGAAATGTCAGAGTGTGCCATCACATGAAAAGAGGGGCAAAACAGAATAGTTTCACTCAACTCTTTTTATTCTGTGTGTTTGCTGGCACGTACCCAGTCAGCTCCCAAGTCCTTTGACAGCAAAAGGGAAGAAGAGTTTATAAATTGCCTTTTCTATAAGCTTCAGATGTTAACTCAGAAGCAGATGCAGAACCCAAATCTGCTTTCAGTTTCTTTCTCCTGCTTTGGCCCATCAGCCAGGTTTGGAATGATTTCCATCACTTTTACTGGACTCGTTAATGTACCAATGGGTCCCTGCCCGCCACGCTGGGAAGGTGTGAAGGGCAAAGTCCTGCTAGTCTAAGCAGGGGAGGGAAATAAGCATGTGTGTCTGCAGGTGTGTGGGGGGGTGAGAGTGCATGTGAATTCATGTGTATGTTATTTAGTGTCTCCTACTAGAGAAGCTTTTCTGAGACATAGATGTGCATGTTAAAATAGGAGAATTAGGCATAAATGAGATAAAATGAGATTTTTAGCCAGTGTTGTGTTTGCCTCATGTGTAAGTTTGAATAGTACTAAGAGACATAAAACTCTGCTAGGCTTCCAGTTACCCATAAGAGCACACGTATCAAACTGAACTGAATGTTCACTGATAGACACAAAACCGAAATGTTTACAGCATTCAGAGCAATAGCAAAGCATACCTCATGCCAGTCCTGGAGTGCCTCTCACCCATCAGTGCAAGCTCTCCCTTCCCTGGAGGCCTCTTGCTTCTCCCTCCAACCCCTCTCTCTTTCTCAGTCCTGTCCTCTTGGACTTCCCTCCTCCTCCTCCTCCTCCTTACAGTTACCTTCCCGAAGCACTCCTGTCCATGCCAACCTTCCTCTCCACTAGCAGTGCTTGTCCCCATGTATCTCAGCCTCAGTCTCACATAACCTCCTCCCACGCCCTCCTGTTTGCGCACCCTCCATCCCCTTCTCTTCTTTGCCTTTTACTTCCCCAGACACTTGTCTCTGGTCTTGCCATCTTTCTCCTATGTCGCTATAAAGCTCCTATTCCTTGCCCACTATATAAGAAGAAAATGCGTCACTTAATTTCTGCATTATCTTTCATTCCTGGGACTGCTGCAGTTGTCTTCTTCCTTGGTACTATGTTTTCTCTGGCATCAAAGCATTATATCACAGAATTGGAATTAAAGTACATTTTGCTGCTAAACCAGAATGCTTTTCTCTACCATGCACCTCTTGGGCTTTGCAGAGGCTCAGCTTGTCCCCAGTATTATGACTTCTTCCTCCATCCATGCTCCACGTGCTGTGCTTGTGGCAGGAGCTGGCTAGGTGAGAGGGCAGCTGGGCTGCACGGAGGCAGCGGCTGCTTTGGCAGAGTCACAACTGTGCTTCCTCTTGGCTTTCTCACATAAAAAAAAAGAGAGTGTAAATAAAGGTTTGTGTGTTGTATTTGTTTACTAAAGTCAGTCATTCTGCTCTGTGCCTCCTTTTGGTCTTACCAGAGGGATGTATCTCTAATTTGAGACTGCAGTAAACTCAACTGGAGTTCAGGGACCTGAGGGCATGGGAGGGAGGTGACAAAAGGGGATGAGCTTATTCCTGAAAAACCCCAACATTTCTGGCAAAAAGGCACAGAAGAAAAGGCAGTGCCTGCTTCTGGAGGGACCTGGCATACCAGGGAGGTATGGGGACCAACTGTGGTGTGAATCACTTGTCTTCAGCAGCCCCACAACTCCCAGTTTGCGTCATGTGCTGTGTGCCCCAGGCTGGATCTAAAACATGATGGATGAGGAGCTGCTCGGCTTTGCATTTACAGCGTAGATAATAGTGTTATTCTAAGAAAAACAACTTTGTGTTGCTCTATCAGTGCCCACAGTCACTAGCTAAAAAGCAATGAGGGGAAGGAGGCATCTTGTGTTGTGTTTACTTCTGCAGTCCTCTGCAGGATTGCTGGTAATAAAGAGAGCCAGGTACAAGTACTCCCTGGGGTACATCCCCCTTCCTTAAAAACCATGATCAAAGTATGACATTATTCTACAACCTCTCTCCCCTCCACCATGCACAAACCAAATCAGACACGCAGAATTCAGAATTTTTGTCAAGCTCTCCAGCAACCCCGTCTTTGGTGGAATGGCAGTTTCCCAACGGCAGGAAGCGTCCTTGAGGACCTGACTCCAAACCAAGCACCAGTCCCAAACAAGGTGCAGTTTAAGATGTCTTTGTTCCTTAGGAAGCATGATTGCCATGCTTAGAAGAGATTTAGGAGGGCATTACTGTACCGAGTGAGTTCAGAAGCGAGCCACCAGGTACCTGGGTAGAAAGATGGGTTCTTTTAAGACCTTCCCTGTGCCACATATTTATTTTAATTAGGTCCTGATGCTGTAACTGCCTCCGCAGTGTCTGGGTGCTGCTGGTGTTGGTAGATAACAGCAGGAGCTCTTTGGGCAGGACACACTGGCTGTTCAGTCTGATTCCTTCCCATCCAGGAGAAGGCATGGGCTCAGTTTCAGTTTGACCTTCCCTCTGCATTAGCTGCTCGTTTGCTAGGCTCACCTTCCCCTAATGAGGCTGGAGAAGCTCCTCAGCCATACCAGATGTCCAGCTGGCGATGCTATCCCCCCTGAATCATGTCACTGCATTGTGAAGTGTTGCTCACCTGTACTGTATAGAGACCACGAGGACATAATAAAAAGCCTGAGACTACTTGCTCTCTGCCTGAGTGTCTGAAAAGGTGCAAGTTGAGCATGTTTTTCCTGTGTAGAGAGGAAAGTGGGGACTGTGAACCTGGTGATGGAGGGATGTCTCCTAGCAGAATTGCTGAGGAGGAAAAGGATGGGAGAAGCTTGTGCCTTCTCGGCCCCTACCCTCATCCCTTCTGTGTGCTGGTTTCACTGGTGCAGACATGCCAGACAGGGCAGCGAAGAAGGGACATATTAACTCTAAGCAGTCGATCTCCTCTTTTGAAGCAATTTAGATCCAGTCTCCCTGGAGGTATAGTTTGGGGAGGTGAGTCGGATATATTGTCAGTAGGATGTAGGAGACTATAAGGAAGGTAAATCTAAAGAGCTTTCCACCAGTGCATTGCTGTCATTTTCTGCGTACACCCTCTTGCTGCCTGTGATGGATTGCCTACCCCAAACCCCAAAGCCAAGGACCTGAGCACAAGCAACATCAGGAGCAGCCGTTCATGGAGAAGGCTGCAGCAAATGTTCCCTGCAGTGAGGGGCTGCTAGTGTCTGCCCAGGGAGTAGCCATGGTTGGAGCTGAGCATGAGCGCTGGCTTCAGCCAGTGGAGGCAGGCAGCATAGAGAGGGGTGGTGGCCGGTGCAGATGGGTGGTCTGAGCAGTCCTTTATCGCAGACAAATTACCTGCTGTGCTGAAGCGGGTACCTCATGGAAACCACACATAAATCTGCAGGACCTTCCCAGGGGGAAGCCAGGGCTGCAGCAGTGGGTAACTGCTTGTTCAACCCATGCTTCAGGGGGAAAATGGAAAACCAAGCATGTCTCTCCCTGCTGGGACCAGGGGGTGGGGGTGGGGGATGGGACAGGACAAGGGGCTGCTGAAACAGCCTGTCAGCTCTCTCCAGCCTGATTGCTTCTGTGCATATCCTGCCATTCTGTGGGGAAAAGTGGCCATGTCTAGGGAGAAAACACTCTTTATCAGCCCATTACACACACTGACATGCAGCCAGAAGTTGCCACGGCAAAAGTGGCACAGCTTGGGCATCAGCCTTTCCTTCGGACCTGACACCATGGGTGGCATGGCTCCCACCTGCCCCTCTGGCAGCGTTCTGGTCATGCTGCCTTATTGCCAAGCATGAAAACAAGCACCAGGTCTGCTCCCCATACCAGGACCAGTGGTGGGGGATGCACAAGCAAGTGCTCCCAGGAAAAGGAGCAGCGTGGATGGATCAAGCACAATCAGGCCACAAAGAGCAAACAAATACTTTCTCCACCTATAAAAAGAAACCCCAGCCTCCAGCAGGCAGCTTACATTGAGGTCTCAGCTTGATCCATCCTTGGAGGATAGACAGGGGAGAGGTGAGTAGGACTAGGCTGGTGAGTCACCAACAAACCCAGGATGAGGGTCGGAAGTGGGGATGGCAGCAAACAAGCAAGAAACCAGAAAGGCAAGGGTTAGCTTAGCAGGCAGGGAAGACACATTTGGGGACCATGATGTGCACCAGCTAGAGACAGGCAGCAAAAGCCAGATAAGTCAGAGTGAGTTGGTGAGTCCCAAGGGAGAGTTTAAGGAGTCTGGATGAGCCTGGGCTTGCTGGGAAAGGGTTGGGCAGCAGCTGAGGGCAATCCCAGGTACTAAAGGGGAAAGGGGAGGTGTTAGTAGGGGCAGGGATCAGAGTGGTGGCAGTTGGGGGTATTAGCAGGAAATTGCATGGTGGGAGGTCTGTGGTAGTGTGGGCTGAAGCAACTTCATGGGGGTTGCAACTCGGCTGGAGTAAAGGGCTTAAATGGGGAAGGGCTGAGGCCAAGCAGAGCATCTTCTGAGCAGGTCTGGCAAGTGAGGGAGAGCAGTGACCTGGATCTGGCCTAGCCCTGAGTGTACTCAGGGCACTCTTTGCCTGGTACACAGCCTTCCTGCCCTGCCAAGGGGTGAGTGTTTGCTACTTCATCTCCACAGGGTTGTATTTAAAAACAAAAATTAAATGAGCCTGTTTTTCTCTGGAAATCAGTGCAGTGGAATTTATCAGTACCTCTGCCTTCTTTCTATCCCTCTCTTTTTGCCCTAATTCCCTTCCTTTTTTTTTTTTTTTATTGCTTTTTCTTTTCATCTGCTGCTTCTTTCTCTAAGCCTGTCTCTGAGCCAAAATAATTTACATTTACAAGGAAGGATCTGCCATTAGTGTTGCTCTGTCTCTCCTCTTAGTTAGGATAAATTTAGCCATTGCCTTTCCCCCCCTCCCCTCCTGTTCAGTGGCTTTAAAGAGCAGGTGCTGGGAACAGAAAGAGAAGATTAAAAATACCTGCTGTCAGGTACCTCTCCCTACGCAGATGTGCTCCAGCACTGTGCAAAGAGAGCACGTGAGCAGAGTGGATAACAGCTGCCCCTTGAAAAGCTCATTTGTAATTCTAATTTTTTTATTTCAATAATCTCTTTCCGCACTGCTGCAAATTTCCAGAGCAGCTATTTCCTCTCGTGCTTCATGTGAACACAGAGTGTGCTTTTTGTTGGGAATCAATTAAACGCCCCGTGGGTTATGGTGAGGGCCTGTTGTTGCACAGGAGCCACCAAGGGACAAGTGTCACTGCCTGCACGGGCAGCTGCCTATCCTGCAATGGGGTGGGGGTTACCCTGGGCAGGGAGGCACAGATGGAGCAAGGCTCACCTCCAGCCACATGGACATGGCATCCCGCAGCAGCCCGGCTGTCCCAGACTCAAGCTGTGACCTGTGCCAAGACCCAGCTGCAGTGTGGCTCTTTGGGAACCCTTTGCAAACACCCTGCTGCTGTTGTGGCCTTGGTGGCTTCCCTACTCCTCCTGGGCACCATCAGCAGCTTCTAAGTGATGCTGCACTCCTGCCGGCACAGCAGCAACCTCCCATCACTGGTGATCCCCTGCCAGCACATCTTTCCCTATCTCCTTTGCCTACATCTCTCCTTAAATGCAACCAGAGCTTAACAACAACTTGCTGGGGGAGGAAGGGGCTGTGCAACATGAGCAGTGCCTTTAAGTCTCTTCCATCTACTCCTTTGCTTTCAGCACCTCCCTGATTTCATGTAGGCAGCCCTGGGGGTCTTGCCAGGCTTCTGGCAGTCTCTGCTGGCGCAACGCAGGGAGCGTGCAGTGCTGTCCTCAGGCTTTACTCTTCCTGATTGCCACCTCTGTGGTTTCCCATCAGTTTAGGAGAAATCAGGTGTTAGGCTCCTCAGTGAGCAGGTCTGGGCCACGTCTTCTGCGATGCAGCGAGACCCCAGCAGCGTGGCTTGCCCTGACTCTTCCTCTCCTCCTCCTCCCTGACTCCCCTTCCCATCTATTTCTGTACCCTCTCCTTCTTATTCCACTCAAACCATATAAAAATACAAAGCTACCTGGTACCAGAATCTCTCTTCAGATCTTGGCTGTGCTTTGGGACAAATGCACAAGGTCCTTTGCACCCTGTCAGCAGTCCCTCGTTTCCCTGTTACCTGCATAATTTGTGTAGTTTTGGGGCTGAAAACTTTATTTTCCTGTTTTTCAAGGTTGCTGGTGCTTCAAAAATGCTAACCCAGAAACAATAGCAGCAACATCTGGGGCTGAGTGGTTTTGTGTTTTCTTCTGATGGAGAAGCTGGTAGCTGTACCCCTGCAAATCCCTTTGCTGATGTGTCACTGGCCAGCTGTGAATGCTGTCCTCTCAACTGCAAGTGGTCCAGTCATCTTCCAGCCCAAGCACGTAGGGTCCCCCCGGTGCACCCTGCCTGGGTTGTCAGGGCCTCCCTGGTGAAAATGAAACCCTGAGAGGGCCAGTCCCCATGGATGGGAGGTGGGCTTCCCGCCGGCAAGGCTGCTGCACTGATACGGGAAGGGAGCCGTCCCGAGGCATTGCGACACAGATGAGTTTTTTGTGTTCCAAAACAAGGACTGATAATAGAGGCAACTGAGCTGGAGCCGCGGGAGGCTGCTAAGCTAAATGAGACAGGAAGCACGTAATTAAATTAGATATAGAGCGGAATAAAGACATCTGAGTACATGTACGTCGTTGGGCATGGAGGTTATTGCATAACCCTACCGAAGAGCTCTGAATTATAAAATATTGCACCTACCACATCCCATGTTCGTAAGCTGCCTATCCTTGAACAGCATCTCCCACCCCATTGAAGGGGAGAGTTAAAAAAGCTGCCCAAGGGAGCAGAGCTGCCATACAGTGGTTTGTGCAGGGGGCTGGTGGCCATGGCAGAGTGGGAGGAGGGTCTGTCCCAGCCTTGGCAGGGAAGATGTCACCAAAATGTTCCTGTCACTGGGCTCAGACCCGTCCATGTGGTACTGGCACTGTGCCGTGTCCCAGAGCCATGCACTGGTTTCAAACACCCAAGCGTGGGACCCCATTGTGATCGTGGCATTTCCTACAGCTTTGTGCTTCTTCTGGCTGAGTGACTGTGGTGCCCAAGAAGACACAGCCTTTGATTGAGTCTTTCCCTCCCACTGAGGATTTCTAGAGGTCTCTCCTTTCTGTGGGGGCTTGCAGAGACCAAGTCCCACTGCAGGTGTTTCCACACTTCTGCCTTGCCATCAGCTCTGCCTTCACCTCAGCCAAGTGCTTCAAAAGCTGCTACAGAGGGTACAAGGCAAAAACCACAAAAGCACTTGCCAAACACACTATTTCTGGGGGGGGGGAAAGCAGTGGGGCGGCAGGGGCTGAAGCAACGTGGAGGTTTCAGTAGGCTGTAATATCAAGGCAGAAATCTGCAGAGTTTCTCTGCTATGGCTTGCATCACCCATGCTCCTCTCCCATGGGCCATGGTTGTTGCTGCCATGCCAGCTGTGTTTTTGCCGTACAGTTACATTTCTCCAGCTGCTTCAAGCAGCCCATGGCTCCCAGCACAGCGGCTGCCTCAGGGACCACGGACTTGCTGCCAGAAGTCATCTGTCCTTTGTGTCTGTAACACATGCCCAGCCTCCTGGAGGTTTTGCTCTAGGTACAACCTGCTCAGGGGATGCATCAAACACCAGGGAGAGACACTAGAGCATCTTGTGACTTTGCAAGTGTGTAGGTGGGAGAACAGGCTGCAGTGCAAGAGCACAGTTTTAAAGGGAAAAAGGACACAGATCAAGTCCTGCTTAACACCAAGCATGGCCCAAAATGATAAGACAAAACAACAGCAGGGCATCACTGAGCACTGCATCCGAGCAGAGAACTGGGGAGGAGATAGGGAGGGAGGCATGTAATGGAGGAGGAGGGCTGTTACTATCCCAGGCCCATGGCTGTTATTGCTGGCCAACAGCTGCAGCTAGGAGGTGAGTGCAAAGGGTATGTGTGTATGGCCGGTGCTGAAATACCCGGGTGTGACCCTCTCCTGTGGGTACCAGGAGCCTACACGCACATCAGGATGGCAGTGACCTGGAGTGGGGCACCAGGCTGATGTGGCCAAGCAATTCCAAAACCTATGTTATGTCCACCTAAGTGATGTCTATGCTGTGGGCATGCACAGACCTTCTTAGCATCTGTACAGGCAAAGGCAATTTTACAGCCCTCTCATCCTTATTCTGCCCCTTCTTTCCTTAAATCCGCAGCAAAGATCACAGCTCTAATCATGACTTTAAGGCACAGGGAAGATATGAACAGGAGATTTCCATAGGTCCAAACATTTATCTGTAGCTGAATATCTGCTAACCAAGAAGCCTTAAACTTTTATTCAAGTGAAAAAAACCAGAGCTGTCAGGAAGAGCCTGGTCTTGTCATTAAAGCCAAGACAGGAGCTAAAAACATGTGTTTGGTCATTAGTTCTGACGCATTTTTTTTGGCTAGCTGTGGGCAAGAAAATTCAGTAGCTTTTTCTAAGTGGTGGGAGAAAGGTAGGAGTCCCCATTACAGTTCAAGGGAGCTGAGCTGCTTAGTGGTCCTCTGAAAGTCACCCATCCTGATATCCTCATGCTTCTCTTCCCTGAAGGCAGCTTGAGGGGAACCTTTCTCCCCGGCCTGGGGCTGAGATGGTTGTGTGCTGCCACCTCCCCTGGCACAGCTCATCTCCCACAGGCAAGTTGCTCCAGCAATGTCTCACGTGTGATTAATGCAGGTAGCAAGGGTAGGAGACAACCTGAGCTCCGGAAAAATGTCTGTGCTGGCTACAGAGCTGGTAATAGCATGGACCAAGTGGGGAGGAAGGAAGAGGATGAGGAATGGAGATGGCAGCTCTTACCTTTGCCCCAGGACAACCACGGGCAGGGGGGTTTAGGGTCGCTCCTCCGAGAGCTACCAACTGGGGAACTGAAGGG
Organism: Phalacrocorax carbo; assembly: GCF_963921805.1. Classification (NCBI taxonomy): domain Eukaryota; kingdom Metazoa; phylum Chordata; class Aves; order Suliformes; family Phalacrocoracidae; genus Phalacrocorax; species Phalacrocorax carbo. The sequence continues at coordinate 33,432,577 of NC_087518.1, read as the reverse complement.
AGGGCAGCTCTCTGGGACCCTGCATGAGCTTGACCTTGGCATGGGGGACCTGCTTGCTGTCATGGGCCTCTCTGCTTGTTGCACCAGATCTTGGGGTTCCTGGTGTGCAGTGTCTGACACTGGTTGAACTCTTTCTCTTCATCCTTCTGTTTTGCTGGTTCAATCCTTCCTTTCCAGTTTTCAGCCTTTACCCTGTTTTTAGTCTCTTTCAATCTTCAGTTCACATTTGGACCCACCTTTATCAGATGCTTTCCCATGTTTTGCTCAGACTTTCTTTGATGTGCATTCCCTCCCCTTCTCTTCTCCCACCATAAACCCAGCAGAGAATTTGTGATGAGTAAGTACAACTTCTGCCAGTATGTGGGGTCAGACATCAGTCTTTATTTATTCTAACTGTGGACTGGCAGCGTAATTTGGGGAAATGTGGAAACATTACACCCTTCTGCTCTATATGCAGTGCAAGGGGAGGTGTATTGCTTTGTCCTGGGGAGCGCAAACCCTTTCCCCGGACTTTGCATCTGCCCCTGGGATGCTGCAAAACAGCCTGGCTCTGCTGGGGACTGGCATCCCCCGTTTAAACCACCTGGGTAAAAGTGTGCTGCTGCAATGCCACCATGACAGCCTCCGCAGTGCTGGGAGGATTGGAAGTCCTCAGGCAGCAGGACGGAGCTGACTAATTGCCGTGCATTAAGGCGTCTGTCCTGTCCCTCTCACTCTCACCATTTGCGTACCCGCCTGCCAGCAGTTACTCAGCACGCTCTGCACGTCGGTGGAAACAAGCCTGTTTTTTCCTGTTATCGAGGAAGCAGTTATGACTGTGATGCTCAAGGACAAGCCTGGGCCTCCCATTCCCCCCCTCCCTTAGCAGCACAAAAGAAACCTACCTAAGCTGTTATCTTCACAGGGCGCTGCCAGAGCAGCTTTTGGTTGGCTGGAGGCTGGAGCGATGCTGGGTCCCCCTCCCAGCTCTCCCGCCTCCCACCCGATATAAAGCACGGCTCCTCACCACTTTTCCAGACGACAGCACATGACCACGGGTGCAGGTGGTGCCGTAGCTGCCTGTTGCATGCTGCTGCTGCTGCTGCTGCTGCTGCTGTTGCTGTAAGGACCCGATGACTTGCTGGATGCCTGGGTGCCCAGCTCTCAGCATGTGCCGGGGGTTAGCTGCACTCCCCATCACTTGCCTGGAAAGGTAAGGGCTTTGTCACACCACAGTTCTGGGATGCAGAGGGTTAGCTGGAAAAGATGCACCTAACTTTGGAGTGGCTGGGCCAGCCTCTGTTCCTGTGGCAGTGATGTTTTGGTAGATATTGGGATGCAGAGTGCAAGGAAACATGCAGTGAAGGATGGCCTGTGTGATTTGTTTTGGCTGTATCCCCAGGAGGGGAGCACAGATGTAAAACATGCAGGGGAAGAGGAGGCTGGCTAGGGCTGCCCTGTGTGTGTCCAGGTGGATGAACACACAAGGGCTGTTTTTCTGGCTCCATCTCTGCAGAACTTGCTTCAGGTTGACAGCAGCAGGACTATTTTTGTCAACACGGTCGAAATGTTAAGTGACATGTTGCTCCTCCTGCCAAACATGGCTACAGAGCCCCATGCCGCCGGCTTGACATTTAAACACTTATTTTTGTATGAGTGCCTTGGGATGCCTGAATGAGCTGCAGCACACAAATAGCAGCAGGGCCGCGCGCTGCCTTGGGGGGGACCCTGGGGAGAGGAGCCTCTTTAGCAGCAGCTCCAGCCATACTGCTGCAGACATCTCCCGGCAGGTGGGTGCCTCCATGCCACCACCACAGAGCTGCGGTGACAGGCAGCTGCATCCCAGGGTCTCGCATAGAGGGCTCTGGCATGGGAGCATCGTGCTGCCACCAGGCTCGCTGGGTCTCAAAGACATGGGGTAGGTGGATGGTGCCACCGGGGAGTGCAGCCATCTCCATGGCATGGTGGTAGGACCCTGGTGACTCACGGACACCCCCAAAAAAAAGCAGGGAAGCATTAGCCCTCCTGCAGCAGCCTCTCAGCAGGGAGATGCTCCCGCTTTACTGAGCAGAAAGCAATCACTGTGTTTTTCCAGTGTTTGGAGAGCAGCATAGCACTGCCAGGAGAAGGGGATGGGAAAAGGAGCCAGTTTAGCTCCAGGGAGCTAGGGGGGTGGTGGGGGCTCCAGCTGGGCACTCAGCAGCTGCTCTGTTACCTGCCCCAGAGGAAAAAGCTCGCTGTGCTTTATAAATGCATGTGGCACTACCTGGGAAGCGAGCAGGAGGAAACAGTCCCCTGGGCTTAATGTTCTGCTGAGCGTAGTTGCCAAAGAGCAGAAAAAGCAATTGGGGGAGCATTTATTTTATACATTAGAAGCAAAGAAGCAGCTGAAGCTGAGGACTGAGGGCTGCCCCACCAAGCTTTGTCGGGTCCATAGAGTGCAGCCTCTGTGAGGCGGGGGAGTGGCAGCTGCAGTCTGGCAGTCCTGCAATCCCACCTCTCCCTTTCCTCCTTTCCAGAGCCAAGGATCTGAAGACCCGCTTAGGGATCCTGCTTCATAAACCAGAGCTGGGACACAGGATTGGGACCTCCAGCAAATTGCAGCTGGGCTCCAGGCGGAGGTAAGCCAAGCAGTGCAATGTCCCAGCTTCAGCCCAGGACAGGTCCCCGTGGACCAGGCTGTCCTGGGGAATGCTCCTGCCCATCTGCATAGCAGAGAGGACAGGATGCAGCTCACCCTCCCCGTGGTCCCACCCCGGCAGGCAGGGAAGGCGGATCACTTCCCAGCTCCACCAGTTATAAAATCAGACTGGAGAACTGATGCTCTGGCATTAGGCACAGGAAAGCAGATCCTTAGCAAAAGGTCAGAAACTCAGGCGGCTCCCGCAACTCCTGGTGTCTTCGACCACTGCCGGGTACACCCAGGGAATGCAGGCAGCATTAAAAATAAAATACTAAATATTGCTGCTGAAGGCAAGGCACCTTCTTGCAGAGAAGGCTCTGCTGGGCTTGTACCAGCAGAAGAGGGCTTCTCTGCATATCTTCTAGAGAAGCTACCTGGCCAAAGCTGCGCTATGGAGCTGAAGTGTGGTGAGCTGTCGGGGAAAGTAAAAGAAAGGGAGAAAGGAAAGAGAGCCCACAGGTAATGGACACTGGGGTCTCGCTTTGGTTTCCTACCGAGTGCTGCTGCCTTAATTTTTGTGCTGTCTCCCATTAATGGGGTTGTTTGACTGAAGTGCTCCCGTCCTTCACGGTAGGGCAGGTGTGTTGGTGGTGGGACAGTTAGCCTTACATCTTTTTGTATTTTTCAGAGACTCCTCACAAGAGGTACTCGAATGGAGGGAGTCCTTCGACCAGCTCCTGAAGAGTAAAAGTGAGTAGGATCTTATTTTCTTCTCTTGGTGAGAGTGTATAGGACGAACATGATCCCTGTAAGCAAGGGGGTGACTGTATGCCGGGAGTCAGTGTACAAGGAAATCTTGTCTCCTCAAATGAGATGGTTTAGGATTTAGAAAGAGGCCCCTTTCCTGCCCTGACAGACCTGATGCATGAGGTTCATTGCCTGGCTTGTGAAGCTGTACCCTTTTCTTTTGGATGGGTGCTTTCTGGGGGACACAAGAACTGTCTCGCAATGCTTTGCTGCTGCCTCAGGACACGAGCATCATCATGGGCATCCTGTGTGCAGCAGTCAGTCAGGGTGAATGTCACACCATACCGTCCCGTTTTCCACACTCAGAAGGCAGTGTCTCTGCTCTCAGTGTCCTCCCTTGCACAGCAATGAAGCCACCTCCCCACAAGCTTTTGCTGCTTAGAAAACTACGTTGCTGCCCTCTGTCTGTCTGTCCTGTGCCTCCAGGGATGGCTCTTCCACAGGGAAAAGGAATTCAGCTGCTTCACTGAATTACACATAACTGCTTTTCCCTCCAGTATTTGCTATCCATATGGTGATGCACAGGGTTTCTGTAAGGTGCTGTCTCCCTCTCTCCCTAGTACCTCCAGACCCAAGAGAGAGGAGCTCTTTTTGAGTCCCACAAGTAGTCCCTTCCTTACCCTGAGCTTTAAAGCAGGTCCATAATGGCAGAAGTGCCAAATTTTAATACAAAAGTAGTTGGCTACCTTAAAAGCTATTCCACAGCAAGAAAAAGTCCTTCCATAGTGCTAGTTTGAGGATAAGCATATTTTTTTTTCCAGCCTTCCTCACGTGCTGTGATGGCTAACAAGCATTTCCAGCTTTGTAACTTAATACATCCCCCCAGCCTGGCTCTGAAATCCTTGCTGCAATTATTCTCTCATACTCCTCAACATCTCGTTCCCCCTAGATTTCAGCTGAGAAATAAAAACAAAGCCATTGCTGCTTGGTTCCTGCAGGCGTAATGATACCTCAGTGGATTTCTCCTTAGGTAGAATTAGCTCTTTTCCGAAGCTGTAAAGAAAATACTCTGAAGCCTCATTACAGAAAGGTCAGATAAATAAAACAGAGGATTACTTGTCTGTGGGAAAGGATTTTATTGGAGTCTAGTGGCCAATTAGCAATGTCTCAGAGGGTGGAATTTGCCTGGAGGGAAAGGAAATCTGCAGATGTCATGGTCTGAGCTCCCAGGGCGATGCTTGCCAGCAGCACCGCATCTGGCAGCCATCCTCCTCTTCCTCCCCCTCTTCTGCCCTGTTAACTGCTATTCTCTCCCCTCCCCAGGTGGGGTGACAGCCTTCCACACCTTCCTGAAGACAGAGTTCAGTGAGGAGAACCTTGACTTCTGGCTGGCTTGTGAGGACTTCAAAAAGACCCGGTCGAAAACCAAGCTGGCCTCCAAGGCCAACAGGATCTTTGAGGAGTTTGTCCAAAGTGAGGCCCCCAGGGAGGTGAGAGCATTTTCTGCTTCTGTCCTGTGGCATTGAATAGGGTGAGAAATGAATAAAATATCCTGGTAGGTTTTATTAAAGTGGGAATATGTGTTATGGCTCATGAGAGCTTTCATTTCAACTACACGTGGAATTTCAACAACACAGAGGGATGTAAAGGCTTGCAAGCATCTTCACCCTTCTCTGAAGATGAAGAAAACAGTTTTCATTCCCCCATGGGAGGGGAGTTAACATTGAGTTAATCTTTGTGGATGTTGCTTCCTTGCAGGTGAATATTGACCATGAAACCAGGGAGATCACCCGGAAGAACCTTTCAGGTGCCACTTCTGCTTGCTTCAATGAAGCCCAGGCCAAGACCCGCACCTTGATGGAGAAGGACTCCTACCCCCGGTTCCTGAAGTCTGCCTCTTACCAGGACATGACCAAGCAGGCCACCAGCCGCGGCATCAGCAAGCGGTCGCATACCTGACCCGAGCCTGAATCCACTGCGCGGGGACAGGCTGGGGGACCAGGCAGAGGCTGAGAGGCAGCGTGCAAGGACTGAGGTCTGTGCGGTGGGGTTTTCGCTGAAGTCCTGGAATTTCAGGAGGATCCCCAGGACCTCAAGTGCTTCTGCTTCTCACCGAGCTGCTGGGAAGAGAGGTCCTCCCTCCCCGGAGGAGCAGAGCAGGTGGGAATGGCTCACATGCCAGCGTGTGCCCGATGCCTCCCCTTGCAGCACAACCAGAGACCTGCACCACCACAGGGACAGAAAGAAATAGGATTTGAGTTGCAAGCCTGGGAAAAAGAGGCTAGATTCCCCTGAGCATCTGTGACCGGAGCGCTCCAGCCTGCCTCTGACCTGCAGCATCAGCTGCTGGCTGCAGAGCCAGTGCAGGAGCCTGTGATTCCCGCGGTGCCCAGGGCAACTGCCCCAGACCTGCCTGCAGGGCTTTTTCTATGAGGGAATGGCGAGGATAAAAGTCCAAAGACTATGTGGCATCTTCAGCTGGAGGGACACTGTGCCTGCCTTCTCCTGATCCTGAGATCCTTATGCTGCTGTTTCCTACGCATGCTCTGCATCAAAGCTTTACACCTTCTTCCAGTACAGCGTGTCCCTAGCAGTGACGTTTTTATCCCTTGCTTAAACTGCATGACCTTTAGATTGCACATAATCTTAGGTCACATGCATAACTTTGGATTACTATTACTGTTATTTATTTTATCATCATTATTCTTATATAGATGTTTATTAGAAAAGCACTGCTCAAAGCATATGCATGTCCCTTGCTCCAAGGAGCTTGTAAATTAGTTTTGGATATTGTAGCATTTAGCATGCTTCCCACCTTTTCTGTATAATAACTTGAAGGATGTTCAGACAGATCTGTAACATGACCATGGAGCAAGGTATGTGAATAGCAGCAGCGAGAGCTGCGGTCAGGCAGGGCTGTTAGAGGGGTCTAAGGTGGCGGGTTTCCCATGAGCTCAGAGAACTATTGACGGCAGTAAAAGGATGCTTTGCATTCTGTGCTGTTTCCTTTCTCTCCTTAAAGATGTGGATGGCATCTCTGCACATAGACTAGCAGCTTGTCCTAGACAGAGAATAGCGATGTAAAACAGGCACTTTGGTGAGTGATCATATTGAAAACTTATTTTTTACATACGGGAGAGAAAACCTGGGGCTTTCCTCTGGTTTAAAATTGGACTTGGCATTCCCTTGGCTGGTGAAACCGGTCTGCAGCCACAGCACTTTACCAGAAACCCAGGGAGCCAAGCAAAATGCTGTGAATTCAGTGTCGTGGGGGGCAGCAGGACATTTCATCAGTTCAGGCCTGTGGTGTGACCTCTTCAGAAAGCCCTTATGAGCAGGTGTTTCTGGGTCCTGCAGCCTCCCTGAAAAGCTATGGATCCTGTTTGGCAGCAACAGTGCCAGCAGCTGTGTGGGTGGGTGATGGGAAGCCCACCAGTGGCCTGTGCTGGGTTCCCAGGAACGTGCTACTAGCATTGTTTCCTACTGATACAGCCTGAGGCTGCCACGTGTACCTCCATTTATCCCTAAAGACCAAACCTGGAGGTCCTTATCCCACTGGTACTCACTCCTTGCCAAGGGAACCATCTTTTGCTCCCCCAGCATTGGCAGGAGCACAGGATCTCTCGGGCTTTGTGCAGCTGTTTGAGCAGAGCAAGGGACCGAGGACCAGTTTGGGGTCATTATTCTAAGTCCTCTTCCATCTTTCCCCATCCCGGTTCTACCTCTGAGCCTCGGTGGGTCCTGGCCGTGTTTACAGGGAGATTTTAGCTGTTTTCTTAATTATTATTTATTTTTACAACTGGAACCACCTTTGTTGTGTTACTGAAGTGAACAACACACAATGGTCTGTTTCCATTTCTAACAAAGTATTGTCGTTATAAAATAAAATGTAAAGAGGAAAGTACTGTGACAACACGTTTTTTTTATGGTTGTGGGCTTTCAATTAATTGTTACATTCTAATTTTGGACAACTTGCAAAGCATACTAAAGAAAGCTGCTTGTGTTGGATGCCTCAAGGGGCATTTACAGTTGCTTTAAAAGTTTCAATGTCAGGAACACAAAAAGAAGGGGAAGACTTGTGAAGAGTAAAGCTTCATGGTATTTGGCTTATTGAAGAGACTTGAACAGTTCACAGCAAGAAAGGAAGCAGAAGTTAAGTTTTTAATATATTAATTGCCAGGGTGTTCAGTACTGTTTGTATTGCTCGCCATTTTCTGAGCACTTTACAGGACTGCAGTTCCCAATACCTATTTAATATCAGTAAGACACAGTTGTCTTAAAAACATAGGAGGACTCAAGTTAAGGCTGCTGTTTGCAAAAACTGCTTTTGAGTTGGTATCATAAATAATATTTGATTTTCGTTGGTAACTCAGCTGATGATTGAATCCATTTACAAGGGGGGAATTGTCTGGCTCTAGAGGAGATATTAGAAAACATCCTACCCTTGTTGCAGCATGTGCTGTCTCTGAGGTCTGAGGAGTCCCCCGTGTCCCTACGGGATGCTTTAGGAGGGCAGAGGCAGGGTGCATGGTGTGTGCACCTCCAGGGACTGAGGGAGCACTGGAGGGTTGCCTGCGGCACGAGCGATGCAGGGAGGGGAGCATCCAAGTGTAGCACACAGATGCTAATGCTTTGAATAAAAAGGAAACAAAACATGTTTTTAAGTTGTCTTCTTTCTATTTACTGTGTGTTTCGGAAGCCAAAACTAACTGGCCTGCGTCAGCAGAGGAGAGTGTGAGCAGACTGCCGAGGAGGAGGAGACGGCATCATAGGTGACTAACTCAGGAGCACTCAGGTCCCCAGGCATTACTATTAGCACAAGCCAGCCTCTGCCATTAAAAAGCCTTCTACAAGCAACTGCATCTATAACAGCACTTTATGCCTCGTCCATGGGAGTCCAAGGATCATCGCTCTTTATAAAATACATCAACTCTTCTCTATCTCTATTCCCTACAGTTCTCATCCACCTAACCAGAGGAAGGCTGTTTAAACTTCCCCTTATCTTTTATTCACTATTTCATTAAGCATGGTCTTGTCTTACAAGACAGACGGTTCGGAATTACAGCAGTCTGCATGTATACCTGATCTTAGTGCATGTCAGAGGGAAGAAATGAGCTGAAGTGTGTCCAGGAAGTATTTAACTTATCTGGCATGAAAGACTTGGGGAGAGCAGCAAAACAGTCTAAAAGCAGATAGAAACAAAATAATGATTTTTTTTAACTGCAGCTTCTAACTGAAAAAAGAGAATATTTTGTCTTGCATACCTTGAAGTTAATTTAAAACTGATTGTCCATTTAAAAATATTTAAATTGGCCAACAAAAAAGTAAGAAAAAATCAGAATGAAAATCTTTTGAGCTTTCTTTAGAAGGAAGTTTGGGGCTGCATCCATTCTTGATGCACTACGCGTGGAAATGGATGGGCCAGGTTGAGCCTTAGCCTCGGCGGTAGTGCTTAGACTTCACAAATGATAGCAGAGTATCCTGTTTTCACTGTGGTTTAATCTCTACAAGTCCGAGATGCTTCCCAAAGAGAAACTTTGGTCAATAAAACCATGCCTGTGTCCAACGTGTCCTCTGCAATTGCTGGCCAAGCCCAGTGGTAATATAACAAAACTTTTAAAGCCTTGGGAGGATAAAAAAACCACCAACCCACAAAATTGCCTTGAGAAAGAAGAGCCAAAACTTCCCGTGACTGCCTTTGGGCACATCCAGCTGCGGTTGCTTCCAATAAACCATGATGGAAGTTTCCCAGGGTAGAGGCTGTGAATTTGGAAGCAGCAGAGAAGATTTTAACTCTGGGGAGCAAGCATGGGGGCTTGTGCTGCCCCTCCCCAGGCATGACACATATTTGCTCCAGGGCCAGGTTTCCATAAGCTGGGAGGGGATGTGGATTTATTTGGTGGAAAAAAACACCAGTTTCCCTCTGCCCTGGGACCCAGCATGTTCCCAGCAGCAGCTTGGTGGGGTGGCATCGCCTCTCAGCTGCCCTGTCTCCTTCTGCAGCTGGGGGTCCCCACTCCAGCAGAACCAAGCAGCCTTAGGGCACATACATATGTGCATAAGTGGCCCCATAAAGACACGTGTTTGGGCAGGTGGATGTGCATGTCTAGGTGTGTGGATGCTGAGCTTTCTGTTGCATGCACCACAATGGATACGCATGCATAACAACACACATATGCAGGCAAATTCGTAGGTGTTTGCATGCGTGTACATCCATGATTTCTTTTTTAAAAGAGAGTCCGAAAATAAATGCTACAAAATGTTGTTTAAATGTGTTTTTGAAGGAAGCTCACCAGCAAAGGGGATGCACTGAGCTGTTTCAAATACTGTGAACACCTTACCCAGCAGTGCTCTGCCAGCCCCTGTGCCAGCTGATAGGGAGGAAGGAGCTGTATTGCACTGCTTCCCACTCTGCAGCTTTCACTTTCACGGCCTTGGCCTGAATAAAGCGCCAGAAATCATGAGTGATGTGTTTACGTATGGCTCGTGTCCCTCTACTACGTGTGCGGCTAAATGCCAAGGTTGCCAATCTGGTCCAGCTGTGCGCAGGGATTCTTACCCCCAAGGGTGCCTCAGAACTGAGAAAAAATTAATAATAATATTCATGCTTTCTGACACTGCTGGGGAGCTGAGGGTAGCACCAGGCTCTGCAGCCCTCTGCCTCCCTGGGGCTGGGCCACCTGTATTGGAGGGCTGTTCTGATCCAGTGCAGCTGCAACCTGGGCTCAGCCTGTGGGGAGAAGCAGGGAATGAGAAACAGCTAGGAGAAATGCTGCTGGAGAGGTGCCTCAGCTGCTCAGGAAATGCATTTAAGCTCAGGTCCTCAGCCTGGCTCCTTGTTTGTCCTATTTTGGCTGATCTGGGATGCCTTCAATGGACCTGCTCTGCTCTCCTTGCCCAGGGACTGGTACACAGTGCCCTGTTCAGTGAGGTCCCTGCCTGCCTTGCTGTTGCCCTTACCTCTTCTTCCCAGCCCATTCCTGCTGGCAGATGTGCTGGTCTGGTTTTGTGGTGATGAAGATTGAGCAGCAGCCTAAAAAAGGTAGCAAATGTGGATTAAGAAAATGTTAAAATACTCCACAGTAAAGTGAAATGTGGTTGATGTTCCTGCATGGACAGCATCACCTGTCAGTGTTTAAATTGCATCCTTCTGTAGGCTATTTTCCAGGCCTGAGTTATAAACCTGAAAGTCACATCAATATGGCCAAGCATATAAACTCTGGGCCATTCCCATTTGAAAATATAATAAGGAAGCAAGTACAGGCACATGAAGGAAAAGGCCATCCCACTATTCATAGCTACATTAAAACTTATTTTGACTTTGGCAGGCAGTTTTTGTTGCCGCATTTTAGCTCATGTTTATTTGTGGCTGGTGGCCAGGGTGTGGGTGCTTACGGATGTTATCTCAAGGGAAGGGTTGCAAAATGTGTGCGGGTCTATCAGGATAGAGGAAAAGGAAGATTTGCTTAATTGTGCCCTTGATTTCCCTGCTGCATGTGTCTCTGCAGCTCATCTGAGTCCCTGTCTGCATGGGGGCAAATAATGAATTTGCAGAAGGAATACAGCAGGAACTACATAGCCCAGAGGCTACAGGAACAGCTGTGGAGGGGACCCCTATGACTCTCATACTTTAGAAAACCTTTGAGGACCTTCTCTTCCCCATAAACTGCCTGACACAGAAGTTGAGAGTTTGATCTTAAGCTGTTGCGTATGAATCTATGGAAAGCAATTTGGATCAGGGAGGAAAAACAGGGAAAGCACTACCAGCAAATCCTTCTTTGCTGGTGTACGGGCACAGGACACTTCTGCCACAGCCCTGCTGGTTGCAAACGCCTTGTTCCCAGCATCCTTGGGTTTGGGTTTCTACCATCCTAGGGGTTTTCATCTTCCCTGGACTACTTTAATTAAATCAGCAAGCTGAAGAAGGCTTCTGTACTTGGTGGCTGGGTGATGTGGTATTGTTATGTACTGTAACACTGACTTTTTTTGGATGTCCTTATTGTTGGCTCTGAGTCAGTGATGTGCCCCTGCTCTGCTTCTTTCTCTCTCTTCCAGCCTGCAAATGGGAAGCTAAACATTGGCAGCTAGAGCCCCAGCTCTGGTCAAACTGGGAGAGATGCTGTTGAGTTCAGCAGATTTCTGTGAATTAAAATGGGATCTTGACAGTGATTTGAGATTGTTTCATGATCTTTGTCCCTGTGGGGCTGTGTCAAGGTCACCTGTGGCAAGACAAACTGTGAAACTGCATGCAGAGACTGAGGGATGTTTCCAGACCTTGTGGATGTGCTGCATGCTGCGGAAAGCAGGATGCTCAATATGATAGTTAGGTGCAGAGATATGACTCCTGCACAGGCGGAGCTTTTCAGAGCATTTATGAATGTTGCGAATGCATTTGTGAATGTTGGCATGCCGATACGAGCAAGCAATGCAGGGTACATAAGGATTTGGGTATGCATGTAAAACATGTGCAGGACTGCATCCATGCACCCCTTTAGGGTGTGCTTTTCTGCATACATGACCCTGTGCATCCAGCCATGTCTCTGTGCATATATGCAGACGACCAGTTTCTGCATGTACCAACGTACTGCAGAAAACCAGGCATGAATTCATTAATGTGGTTTCAGCCTCATTTCAAGTGTGGTCTAAATCTTGCAATTGGCATAGTTCAGTGGAGGTGGCTGGGGATGTTACATGGCTCTGCAAGCTGGTGAGCTCATCTTACATTACAGGGCAGTGGGGGAAACTGGGTGGCACCTCACAGCCTGGGTTCCTTCACGTATTTCCTGCACATGCATAGCAGGTGGATGGGAGGGGCTGGAGGACTGGGGTCCCTCAGGTGGCACTGTATTTACACCAAGTTACCTACAAGGAGGCTAGTGCCAGGGCAGCAGCCAGCTGCCTGCTTGCCAGCATGGGTGCAGTTAGAAACATGCTGTCTGTGGCATAAACAGACCTGGAGCTCAGCAGTTCCCTGGGTGAAATTTAGCAGCGTGGCTAATTTCTTCATGTGGATGGATTTCATAGAATCATAGAATCACAGAATCATTAAGGTTGGAAAAGACCTCTAGGATCATTAAGTCCAACCCTCAATCCAACACTACCACGTCTCCTAAACCATGCCCTGAAGTGCCACGTCTACACATCTTTTAAATACCTCCAGGGATGGTGACTCTACCACCTCTCTGGGCAGCCTGTTCCAATGCTTGACCACTCTTTCAGTAAAGAAATTTTTCCTAATATCCAATCTAAACCTCCCCTGATGCAGCTTGAAGATGTTTCCTCTCATTCTATCGCTAGTGACCTGGGAGAAGAGACCAACCCCCACCTCAATACAGCCTCCTTTCAGGTAGCTGTAGAGAGCGATAATGTCTCCCCTCAGCCTCCTCTTCTCCAGGCTAAACAACCCCAGTTCCCATTCCCTTAATCTCTCCTCATAAGACCTGCTCTCCAGACCCTTCACCAGCTTTGTTGCCCTTCTCTGGAGATGTTCCTGCACCTCAATGTCCTTCTTGTAGTGAGGGGCCTAAAACTGAACACAATATTCAAGGTGCGGCCTCACCAGTGCCAAGTACAGGGGCAACATCACCTCCCTGCTCCTGCTGGCCACACTATTCCTGATACAAGCCAGGATGCTGGTGGCCTTCTTGGCCACCTGGGCACACTGCTGGTTCATACTCAGCCCGCTGTCAACCAATGCCCCCAGGTCCTTCTCTGCCAGGCAGCTTTCCAGCCACTCTTCCCCAAGCCTGTAGTGTTGCATGGGGTTGTTGTGACCAAAGTGCAGGACCCGGCACTTGGCCTTGGTAAACCTCATACAACTGGCCTCGGCCCATCGATCCAGCCTGTCCAGGTCCCTCTGCAGAGCCTTCCTACCCTCGAGCAGATCAACACTCCCGCACAACTTAGCGTTGTCTGCAAACTTACTGAGGGTGCACTCAATCCCCTCATCCAGATCATTGATAAAGATATTAAACAAGACTGGCCCCAACACTGAGCCCTGGGGAATCCTGCTTGTGACCGGCCACCAACTGGATTTAGCTCCATTCACCACAATATTCTGGGCTCGGCCATCCAGGCAGTGTTTTACCCAGCAAAGAGTACACCTGTCCAAGCCATGAGCTGCCAGCTTCTCTAGGAGGATACTGTGGGAGACAGCATCAAAGGTTTTAGTGAAAAGTCCAGGTAGATAACATCTGCAGCCTTTCCCTCATCCACTAGGCACGTTACCTGGTCACAGAAGGAGATCAGGCTGCTCAGGCAGGACCTGCCTGTCAGGAAGCCATGCTGACTGGGTCTGATCCCCTGGTTGTCCTGCACTCGTCTGGTGAGTGCGCTCAAGATGAACCGCTCCATAACCTTCCCCAGTACCGAGGTCAGGCTGATGGGCCTGTAGTTCCCCAGATCCTCCTTCCATCCCTTCTTGTAGATGGGCGTCACATCAGCAAGCAAAAGGTGAGGAAAAGCTTAAAATAAAAAAAAAAAAACCAACCCAAACTCCCACCTCCCAAAAAAAGCCCCAAACCCCTACCCCCAAAAAAACCCCAGCACTGGTGCATTCAATGCCTCTGTGCCTTCAGCCCCTGAACCACTGCTGAGCATATGTTTGTAAACAGGGTCTCTATATGTGGGACCGTATGGGGAGAGCACTTTTCTTATGACCTCTCTGCTGCGTGCTGAAAAAAAAAAGTTGCCAAACACCCTCCAAAAAGCCCAGCATCCCCCCACGAGTGGGTTAAATGCTTCCAAGGCTGCTTCTTCCTGGGCGGGGACAGAACATACTTTGCTGGGAAGCAAATATTATCTGGGGGTGCTTGCCTGGAAGCAGCAGGGAAGAGCAGCTGCTGAGAAAAGCCGCTCCTGGCTTTGAAGGCATTTTAAGCAGTGGCTGGATTTCTGGCTGGGCAGAGGGACCCCTTCCTTGCCTTCCCGTGGTGGGCGGTGGCGGATGACGCCAGCCAGGGTTGCATGACCTTGCACGTCAGCAGGCATGCATGGTGCGCAGATGCAAAGCAGCTCCTGGCTGAAAACCAGTGAGACGGGACAGACTCGTTTAAACATTTCCTAGGGTAGGGCTCTGCTGCTCCGTGGAGGAGGAGGAAGGTGTGCAGACCCTGCCTTCCCCCGGCCCATAACTCTGCCTTCCCGACAGGGGTGGTGGGTGAAGAATTTTAGCCACACCGTGCCCCGGGGATGCTGTGCTGCTTTTCCAGCCAGGAAAGTAACATTTTAACTTGTTTTCTATGTGGCAAAAGGCATAGAAGTTACTGCAAGGAAATGAAATGCATCTAAAACAATGCAAAGGATATTCATTTCCGGCTTGGGAGTGGGGGGAGAAACCATCCTAAAGTGGTCCTTGGCTTTCCTGAGGGTAAATTCATATGACTTTATACTTTGGCTTTATAACTTAAGACTTCTCTGCTCTTTTCTCATTTGCTTAGATAATTTATTCACAGTTCGGCTTGTCAGATGTTGACTCCTGAAAGTGCTGGTAACTTTGACCAGCCTTTGCAGCCAGGGAAATGGGAACTGGGGCTCCAGTTTTTCTAGATACTAGGTAGATATAGATAGATCAGGTCCTACCTGATTAACCTTTTAATGTCATGAAAAGCTTACGAAAGGCTTCTGAGCAGGTAGGGTCTCCTAATTGTCTGTGGAGGCTTAAGGTTGGCTCTCTGTCTATTCCAGGTATTGGATCAGGGACTTCCCACGACTGTGTGTGTGGCTGCCATCAAAAACTGAAGGGGAATGCCATCTTTGACTGCTGCTGCATTCTCCACCTAAAAACATCACCTGGGCGGGGGGAGGCTGATTTACTACATAAAGTGTAGTAGATCTGAGATAACATTTATAGCAAGAACATTCTGGATTCTCCCCCATTGCCTTGCCCAGACACCCCAGCGCCCTGAGGATGCCTGCCTGGGCTGTGATTAGTGCTGAGACCAGGCAAGTGAACAAGATGGGTATGTATGTCTGGGTAAATGCTAAAGTCATGCTTCTTGCCTGGCTTTAGCTCTCAGCTGGCACTGGCATTGCTGTCCTTAGTTGCCCCTCACACAGATCTGCAGGACATCAGATGTAAATGGCGAGGTTTCACAGTTTAATAAAACAAGATTTTCTGTTTATTAATTAGGTGAAGACCACAAAGCCCTTAAAATAGCAGTCTATCCTACCTAGTGTGTTTCATCAGCCAGACCCAGAGCATCCCCCACAACGAAGGCACTGAGCATTGCACCTCTTCCATCCTTCAGTAGGATCCTGGGCTCAGGTGAGGAACACCAGAGGTACAGAGCCCTGCCTCTGACCATCATGGAGCCCACAGGTTGCAGCCAGCAGGAGGCATGTACCTCTTCCAGCACGGAGACAGCAGAAGACCTTGCCTTCAAGTTAAATGCTGCTCTGAGGGACAATAATAAAAAAGATGTGCTGGAGCTGCTGGAGAAGGGGGCAGATGTGAACTCCAAAGCAGAAAGTGGCTGGACACCACTGCAGAGCGCCGTGCAAGCTGATGATGAGGACCTCATCTGGCTTCTGCTGGAAAAGGGTGCTTGTCCACATGCCAGGAAGGACAATGGTGGCACTGCATTTACTGAGGCAGCAATAGTGGGAAACGTGAATATACTGGAGCTCCTCCTTGATCGTGGGGTAGATATTAATGACCACGATGACAACGGCTTCACAGCTTTCATGGAGGCTGCATGGTATGGGAACCAGGAAGCCTTGAAATTCCTGTATAGCAAAGGAGCAAATGTGAATTTGAGGAGGGTGGTTAGTGAGGAAAAATTGAAACTGCATAAAGGAGGTGGGACAGCACTGATGGATGCTTGTAAGAAGGGACATTTCTCGGTTGTAAAAACTCTTGTCCAAGAGATGAGGGCCGATGTGAACATCTGTGACAACAAAGGTAGAAATGCCTTGATCCATGCCCTCAAGGAGGGTTGTGCTAAGGAAACATATGACTCAGCTGTCTCCATAGGCCGTTTCCTGGTGGACTGCGGTGTTGATGTGAACAGCAAAGATGAATGTGGGAAAACTGCCCTCATCCTAGCTGTTGAAATGCGGAGCCCAGATTTGGTGAAAGCTTTATTGGAGAAGGGTGAAATAGATATTGATGATGCAGATGAGGAGGGCAACACAGCACTGATGGTGGCTGTAGAGCAAAATGATTGCAATATAGCAAAGTTGTTGTGTGAAAAGGGAGCAAGGACTGATGTTGGGAACCTTATTGCTGTTGCAAATAGGAACCGTGCTCATAACATGCTACGTCTTCTTCGTCAGTATAATGCCAGGTTTGTTCCAGAAACCCTCAAAGACTGGGAGCCAAAAAGCAAACGCTGGAGGGACCAGCTGAAAAAACTTTATAAAATATATCGCCCTATGATTGGCAAACTGAAGACATTTCAATACATCCAGCAGAGAATTCAGGATACTTCCCAAGGCGGCATCTACCTGGGGCTCCATGGTGGGACAGAGGTAGCAGTAAGAATAAGCCGCAGTACAGAGAGTGACAAAGAGAAAGCGTTCTTCGAACAATGTGGTAACTGTGAACATCTACTGAAGCTCTTCCAGTTTGAGAAGGCAGGAGGCTACATGTACTTGTGCTTCCCCCTCTGGGAGAAAAACCTTGAAGAACACCTACAGGAACCAGAAAACCAAATGGATTACAAAGATGCTCTGAGGATGATCTTCCAGGCAGTGAGAGAGCTGCACTCCCTCGGATTTGCTCACCGGGATCTGCATCCCCGCAACTTTTTCATAGGTGATCTTTTGCTTTCTCAGTGTTTTCATTTAGCTTTCTTGTCACCTGTAGTTTAGAAAAGATGTTTCATAGCTGTCTGTAAAAAATCAGATGTCTCTATGCAGAATGGGGTATTGTGGCATTAGCTCTCCTCTTTGAATAAGTATAGATATGATTGCAGACAGCCACAGAGGAGCAAAGAGAACAGCTTTACATGTCTCCTTAGATCTGCCCTCCTTTCCAGGGCTTTGCAGACAGATCAACCGACAGAAGATCTCTTTAGAGATTTGTTCTCTAAAGAAGGGGCCATCCAGTAGTCAGTGACAGACTGTATCAAGGTTTTCCACTATTATTTATTAACAATTTCTCTTATTTCCTCAGATTTAGGTGGAAAAATTTACTTGGCGGACTTTGATAATAAAAGAAAGTTGATTGAAGGCAAAAAAGAACTTTTAAACTCAGATTTAGAGGTAACTTCCCTGCGAATCAATGTAAGGTTTCCAATTTCAGATTCTCTCCAGTATTTTCTGTTGCTGTG
This sequence comes from Phalacrocorax carbo, assembly GCF_963921805.1. Lineage (NCBI taxonomy): Eukaryota > Metazoa > Chordata > Aves > Suliformes > Phalacrocoracidae > Phalacrocorax > Phalacrocorax carbo. The sequence goes on along the minus strand of NC_087518.1, from coordinate 33,414,955 downwards.
AATCCTAAGAGAAGCCTTTCTGCATCCTCAACTAGAAAACACCTTGATCTTTGGGAACACCCGTATAACAATAGGTGCTGCGTAAGGATGATAGTGATTAGGGTGCAAGGCTGGTGCTGGCATATCCATAGATAACCTGTGAGCATGATTATGATGCCTGTCTCCTCTGTCTTTGTGCACGCAGCTTCTAAGTTTGTATTTGTGCTTATTTGTATACTTCTGCACACCTATAGGTGCGTGTGTGTTCACATATACAGCCTGCTCATTTAGGAATACCAGTCTTCTTCCATTTGATAAGAAGTTTCATGCATCTGGCACATGAGCAGTGCTGTGTTTCTTTGCAGGCCCTCAGCAGGCTGGTGCTGTATGTTTTAACAGGGGGTAGGAAACCCCTTCAGCAAGTCAGTACAAAGGATTTGGCTACTGATTCTTCAGATTATAAGGAGGCTCTGGACCTTGTAAGTAGCCTGGTCTCTCATGATGAACGAGGCTTGGAAGGTTTGAGCAAACATCCCTATTTCTGGAGCAAACAGGCGTAAGTCCTAGTAGTACAACAGAAAAGCTTTTTGTTCGGGATTTGCCTATAGCGCTGGGAACAGCAGTGTCTTGTTGCAGCTAACGAAGCTCCTCGTTCCACAGCAGGTTCAAGTTCCTGAAGAGTATATGGAATAAAATCAAAGATCTCTCCAACCGAAAAGCTCTCTTTCAAGCTCCTAATGCTACTGAAAGTTTTCCTTACCCGTTGTGGACCAAGAAGGTAATCCTCTTCTCTTTGGGTGGATATGAGGCTTGAGGTAGACTTTCAGGCAGAAGCTTTTCCTGAGTTTTTCGCAGGCCCTGTTTAAAACCATAACTGGAAAAAAGTAGCCCCACGGAAATACAGATAACTGGGGAAACAATTAAATCTAAGCCACATAGTCAAAATACACCAGACTAAAGACATTGATGCTAAAGGGAGCTTCTGTTGACTGGAGTGGTAGTAGGGGATGGTTGTTATAGAATTAGCTGGCAAATCTTCAAGGGTGTTTACTGGTCACCCCTTAAGACAAGGACCTCTGGCCCTCGTTACCAGCAAATTTCTGGCAGAAGTGTTTTGTTAGATTGGCTCAAAAGCAATGAGACCAGGCCTGCTTTTGCAGGCAGCATCCTGAAAAGACATGTTGCATCTTTTGAGATCTGACAGTCTCAGTTCAGTATAGCAATCTGCATGGCCCTCTCAACAGTGGCACGGTTTAATCAAGACTTCCGAGTCCCTCCTGCCCTCCAAGAATGCACGAAGATGTCCTGTGCCACGTTGACAGTCCTAATATGAATTCCATGCCTTGGCAAGGCAGGAGAGGAAACACTTAGCAGACTTGGGGGTCTGTATAGCGCATGGCCTGCAGAATGAACTCTTCTGCTCATGTTGGGAAATATGCTTCTCAGGGTCACAAGATTTATCCATGCAAGATTATGTCCTTGCAGAAAGGCAGTGGCTGTGCTGAGTGGAGGTAGATGTGCTGCTTTTGTGATGTGTGAAAGGTAAAGAATAATCTAAGTGCTTTTTTTCAGATTGACACCTGTGTTCTGAATATCATGGAAAATCCTAGGGAAGGAAGACATTTCAAATATAGCAACGATGTCACCGACCTACTGAGGCTCATCAGAAACCTGGATGAACACCCAGATGTCAGGTACATGTTCACATCCTTGCATCTGCCACAGTTGCATTCAAGGGAGCATCTGGGTATCTGTAAGCATCAGTGAGTTTGAGAGCAAAATCTTCTTCAGATGGTTTTCCAGAAGAGCGAAAACAGCCAGGATGTGGGAGATAGTTGCTCTAATGACATGAGCTTTCATGGACTATATCCTCTGGCAGCACAATACTGTGTGAAAGATTGTGCATCATGGCAGCAAGCAGTCTGGAGTCAGCCCTCAAAATTCCTGAGGGTAAGAAAAGGAAGTTAGCCCACAGGATTAGTCCTCAGATTTTGAAGAAAAATCTGACTCCCAGATCATCACCCACATCACTCCCAGAACACCCTCAACCAGACTTTTCCACTCCAGAGAACTGGTGGCAGCTTCCTCTGCACCCTTGCCTTTGCAGAGCAGCCTGTGGGGCAGAGAGGAGTCTTTGACAGCTGAGGCAGGTCATGGCTTTACAGCAGAGGACACTGTGAATGTGTCCTGGGCTATTACTTTTGCTACAGGCTGGTGTTTCTTCCCATAACTCCAGGAAGGTTTTTAGATCACACTTAAATATTTGTATCGTCCTTTACACACTTGAAAAGCCTCCTTATCTACCTTGCTAGTACTTCCAAAGTGCTGATGTTTACTGTGCTGAAGTACTTTGAAATACGGATCAGGAAGCACCAGTTCTATTAGAAGATCCCATTAGGTGATCTTCACTCCTAAAGAGCTGCCAGAGTCTCCAACCCTTTATAGTCATGGGCGCTTTTATGTGAGGTTAGAGGTGGTGTTAGCTCCTATTGATGGTTTCACTGAGGCTGGTGGCCAGCACTGCTCTTCAGTGAAGACGCAGGTGGGATTAGGCAGATGGAGGTGCTGGAGGAATAGTGAAAAAACTGATTGAGGAGCTTCGGGATGGTATAGAAAAGTTGCAGTTCAAGGATTTCTTAGGAAACCATTCCTCTGGAATGGCTTTTTCTCTGCAAGGGAGGAACCAGGGCATCCTGGACACTTGATTCCTTGGGCAAGCTTTAAAAATCCATTTTTGTTTTGTTCTCTTTCAGGATCAGCAAAAAAATAGGAGACTATGCTGAGTATTTCTTGAAGCTTTTTCCAGCACTTACCATTTATGTCCATAACAGTTTACGCCAGAATCCTGAATACAGTCACTTTGAAGACATTCAGGACCCTTCTTTGTAGGATGTTATTGCCTCATATCCCATGTCTGAACCAACCATCACTGCCTTCTTTTATCCCCTATTTCTTCATCTGCAAAAGAGTTGAAGTAAGTGGGTAAGGAGATGGGAGAGAGCACGTAGAGGGACACAGACTTAGACTAAGAAATAAAAGATGCTTCAGAAGTGTTTGGTGTGACAACCACAGGCTTTGAAGAGAAACAATGTCGAGTGCCAGCCCAGGTCTCCCTTGACTACCTCCGTCCCTCTGGGCTTACCTGTCTCTGTGAGGTAGAGATCAAGGCCCTGATCCTTATGGAGAGCAGGGAGCTGTGGGACAACCTCCATATACCCAACACATCTGGCAGTCAGGAGAAGAGCTCAGCCATTGCCAGGCCACATGGGACTCTCTGATAAAGGAAAAGAAGCTTGATCTCCCTGCTAGTGCCAATATTCCCTACAGCTTGCACTGATGAGCTGCTCACCTATCCCTAGAAAGTAAGGGATTCTCTCTTTTCAGTGTTTTTGAAACACAGCAGCCAGAAAATTAGATGCATAGGCAATGGTCTGGCTGCAGAGTTGCCCTTGGCCCATTATCCCTCTGATCTGGTCGAGGCATACTCAGCCAGCCTGATGGGACTTGAAGGACTACTTCTGGGGGGACGCAGGAGATGTTTCCATGAGGAACAGATGTAAGGAGCACAATCCCACAAAACTCTGCTACTGTGAGTAGTCCTGACTCACCTGAAAAAAGTCACTGATGTCAAAGGGGCTGCAGACACCAGTCCTCCTGGAAAGGACAAGCTCTGCTGTGGCAGGCTGGATCTGCAAGGTGGGCTATGCACAGGCACCCCCTGGCTTCAAAACAGTGCTGCTGGTGGTATATCACTGTCCTCTTGCCAGACTTGGTGCCCTTGCACAGAGCTGGTGCCCATACAACTGTCACATGCAGCCAGCTCAGAGCTTTGATATTTGAGGCTGGGTGGCACAAACCCACTTCTGAAATCCTGCGGCATGCAATGTGTGTCTGACTGTCCAAAGGCTTGCTTGTTTCTCGCCTAATGCTCCAATTTGCACAATGATTGTATGTTGCTTATGGAAGTATTTTTCAGCTGTTGAAAATGTTTTTAATGTTTTTCAAACCAAGATTGTTATTCTTTCAGTTAGCCTCTGGAGAACCAAATCTGGAATAAACTTGCCTGGAAAACTGATTCTTACTACAGTCGTTTATGAATGAGGTCCCCCATCCCCTCTGCACAGAAAGAGACAGTCTCCAGCATTATAAAATACCCAAAAGGCTGGGATTGTTGGCCTTTCTGTGGAAGTGCCTCTTGGTTGTTTAGGTAAAGTGGTAGATGGCTTTGTTACTGCTCAGATGAATTGCTTCTTGCCCGTACATATATCTGATGGGAAAGATGTTGAGAAATACCGAAGGCTTCCTGACCTAGGAAGAAAGCTGTCTCTAGTGAAATAAGGAACTGAATGGTGGGACTTTTTGCATTGTTTTTGGGGAGGATTGTGAGGATTTTGTGGATGAGTTGAAGTACAAAGATGAGCATCAATGTTTGCACATGTCTCTTCGCATACATGTAAAACTCTAGGAGTGGATGTTTTACTTATCTCCTCTACAAATAAATTGCTGCCCAGAATGAGTCATTGTTTAGCTGCGTGTGCTTATAGGTATATATACCTGCAAACCCTCAGGCTTTGCTGTGCATGAGTTGGGTTGCAGACTGCCACGCATGTGTTTGTGGCTCATGAGGTCTGTGTGCCAGCCTGCATCAGTGGTCCTGCCTCAGAGCAAAGGTCCTTCTGATGGTCTTGGGAACCCTTTAAAATACATAAATGTAACAACAAGAAAGCTTGACTACGCAACTGTTGATGAGTTGCCATTAGAGCAAATGCAACAAGGAGAATGTTGACTCTTCTTGTGTCAATACTTTTAGTTTTTCCTTTCCTCCCTGCTGTTTCTGTTGTTGCTGTTCTTTTTCTTGTGCCCAGAAAGCAGAAGGACACCCAGAGATGCATGTGTGGGTCTCAGCAGCTGGGGAGCAGGGGTGCTGTGGGGACCACAGTGGCTCTGTGCTGCAGCAGCACGTTTCTGCTCTTGCATGAGGAAAGGTGAGGCTGTGGGCTGGGCTCCTTCAGCATCTTGTAAAAATGTCACATTTCCAGCTTGCTTTGACCTTTGTGTCTTCTTGCATCACTCTGCTGTTTTGTTAAAGAGCTGTGGCTTGGCAGCCTTAAAAGGCTGTGGAAAGGCCTTCCTGAAAGCAGAGTCTCTGCAAGGATGTCCAAACCAGTGCAATGATTAAAGCCATGGAGGTTGTGACTTGTCTCTCTCGGGCAATCAGGCTGCTGGGAAGAATTTCCAGGGAAGGCTGGTGTGGTCTGCAGGGCTGTGTCCTGCTTTCCGAGAAGCCAGAGGTGCCAGCAGGCTGGTGTCAGCAGAAAAACTTGATCCATGCATGGTATCTGCGAAGCTTATTGCTCATGGAGAGTCAGGCCACTAGAAGAGGCAGGGATGCAGTACTGGGACCAATTCTGTGGAAAACACCAGGATGCCTCTCCTCCTTACAGGGTCGGGAAGGATGGGCAAACATCCAGCAAGGGGCCAGCCAGGATGGAAAACCAGTGGCAAGGACAGCTGAACAGTATTGGGACCGAATGGTATGGCAGTGCCTGATGCTGCAGCCTGGGGGGGAAGGTGTCCTGGGGAGCCAGGGGCAGAGCCAGCTGCCAGAGTTAGTGCTGCTTGATGTGCTGATGGCTCCCAGCATCAGTGCCCTTCTGAGAGGAGCTTTGCCTTGTACAGGTGGGTTTACAGACCATGCATGGTGCCCAAGGCCATGCTGATCTGGCCTTACACGCTTCATTCCCCTGCTGTCATGCCTGTATGTTGTGCATTTGCTGTGCTTCTGCCTTTTTCCCCTGCTCCTGCTGGGTGACCGCAGGGGCAGCTGGCTCAGCCTGATGTGATGGGATCAGGTGCTCCCCATCCCATCACTTGTGTGCTGAGGACATGCTTGTGTGCACAGGGATAGCCCCAAGTCAGTGTGTCTCCTGTGCTGAGCTGGGAAAAAAAAGTCTGCAGAGCAGTGGAGTGAAGACAGCTCTTAGCTGCATTTTTGCTGTGCTGAGCTTCAGGCATATCTGTGAAGCCTTCTAGGGACAAGGCTCAGCTGGGCTCAGGCTGCAAAGCCTGAAGTGTTAGTGCAAAGCACACAAAAATACAGCTAGCTTTTGGAGCTGAAAGCCTTTGGGGCAAAATCAAGTTACAGCACAAGGGCAATTTTGAGAAGCTGGTCACAGCCCAGGCTGTAGGAAGCTGATGCCACTTTTAAGTGCCTCACTTACAGATATGTTGTTGGACTTTGGGTTTGTTTGGTTTTTTGATCCTCCAGAAGCAAAGCCTTGATAAGCATAACAGACAAATATGAAACACGCCATCATCTGCCTTAAATGCACCTGTGTTATTCCCAGGATGCAGACTTCTAGGATTTGAGGATTAAAAAATAGCTAAAACTAGCTCAAAAGTTATAAAGCTGAGAGTTTGCCAGGGAACTGTCAGAGGCAAGGTATGAGAAAGGTCATGGTCTTTTCTTCATGAGGTCCAAAGTACATTTGGGATTTCTACAGCTTCCTAGAGGCTTGGCAAAGCCACTCAGTTTCACCTGGGGAAAACAGAGGTCTTTGATATTATTTGTGCGTGTGAGAGAGAAAGAGAGAGAGAAGTTGAGGCAAGGTTGTAAGGTATGCTGAGCAGAGGAAGGCAACTGTGGTCCTCAGTAAGAAACACGGTTCCCTGTGCAGTGTGGCTCTGGAGACTGGTGGTCTCTGAGGTTCCCCATATTCAGGCAAAGTATTTACAAAGTATTGTGGAGGCTTTCTGGCTTTAAGCACCTTCAGGTCTTGTAAAAAGGCCTCAAAGGTGTTATTGTGCTGTGCACCCAGTGTGATTTATTTACACTCTTACTGGGTCTCAGCTATGGGCAACGCAGCCTTCTATAGATACTTGTGAGGAAAGACCCTTGTCCACATGGCAGTCTATCTCCTTGGGTGGAAATGTGTGATGGCATAACCCTGCCACAGTGATGGGTGCAAGCTGCTGCACTGTGTTACCAGGCAGGCTTCAGTATGCTGTGAGTTGCTTTATTTTTAGGTCTTATGGCTGATTAAGTGCAAACTATACAGTATGTCTGGGCTGCTCAGATTTCTTGGAGCACGCCCTGTCCTCATCAGTGTGGATGGCAGGTTGGGAGGTCTGCTCTTCTTTGGAGGTCTCTCCTTCCCTTGGTTCCTGCAGGGAAGGGAGAGATGTTGCATCAGTGGCCAGTGGTGGGGGGTGTTCAGGGCATGGAGAGGTGCAGCAACTGGAGATTTTCCATGAATGTTACTGGAGACTGTGGGGGTGACCAGCATCCTGCACAGACCCACCCAGTTGGCCTTTGGGTTTTAAAGGGAGTCATAGCTCTGCTGCTCCATGTGCTTGTGCTTTGGGGGAGACAGACTGTCTCTGTGACCACCTACCTGCTCTGTAGGACAGGAGGCAGATTTGCTGAATGACAGCCTTTTCTTGAGGCTTTTATCTGAATCTGGGAAAAGCAACATGCACAAACTTCCTACCATGGACTAGTGAAGGGAGCCTTAAAGCCCAGCTCCCATCATGGCAGCCAGAGCTCCCCTTGAGAGCAGGAGCACTCCTTTCAGCCCTGGCTCACCTTTTTGCTTTTCCAGTGGCTCCATTTTCTTCTGGGGCTGAGGCAGTAGGATCTGGACCCCTTTCAGCAGTGTGAAGACAATGGTGGTGCGATTGCCTGGTGAGGGAGAAGAGATGAATCAGTACTGTGTGGCAAGTGCTCTGATGAGAAACGATGGAGGACAGCAGGCTATGTTGTCCCCTTTAAATCCCATGGGGCTTGCACGGAGGTCAAGGAAGGGTGGTTGAGCAAGGATATGAGTTACCCAGATCTCCTTGACTGCGAAGCTGTTTGGGGGCTACAGGGCAGGGGTGACATGGCTTTGCTGCAGGGTCGGGGGGTACTGGGTGGCAGGTGGGAGGCGTGTGAGGAAATGGCATTTGAAGATGGGGGTATGTGTGTGCACAGGTGCCTCCATGCACAGATGTGCTCTCAGCTTTGTGCCTGCAGGGGTGGCTTCTCCCAAGAGGAGCTCTGTGCTCATGCCTATGAAGTGGTGTGCAAGCAGTATGTCAGCTCTCGGCGGGACTGGCCCCTCTGCTCTGTGTAAGGACACAGACAGTGCCACAGTGACGCCTGGTGATGGGAGATGGATTCGCGTCCAGCACCTTCCCAGCCACACGCATACTGCGTATGCGCAAAGCAGTAACCCTCAAAATAAGGGAAAAGCAAGAGGTGGGCGATAGGAGGTTTTCTCTGGAATTACAGTTATTTTCCCTAGTAATTTTAGTGCCTTTTAAAGATAACATAACAAATTTTCCCAGCTGAAAAGCAAGCTTTTTATTTAAAGGTCAGAAAAGCAAGATGCTTAGATAAATGTCATCGGTGAAAAGTGTGATAAGGTGCAGAAAAGTGTCCTGAGCAGAAGGTGGTACGGGCATTAGCATAGTCAAAACCAGCAGGTATTTTTGGGTTACATGCTGATTTGGTTTGCTCCTCTCTGACAGTTAGGGTGCCACAGTCAGGGCTGCCTGTACGTTGGGAGGTAATGCAGAGCAGGAGCCAGCCTGCACTGCACCCCACAGATACAGCACTGCCCCACCAAGCTGTGACAGTATCTGCCCTTCCCACTCAACCAGGCTGAACATGCCAGCCATGCAGGCTAGGGCAGGAGAAATGAGACAGCTCTTCCCATGACACATCGCCGGAGCTGAGGGGTTTTATCTGCCTGGCTCTGGTTATTCGTCCCTGTGAGGCACTACAAGGAATTGTGGCTTGGGGACAAGAGTGGTCCCAGGGACATTCACTGCAGGATTAATGTCCACGTGAGAAAGATCAGTCTTTTCTAGCCATTCTTCAGCTGTATCTCCAGAGGAGTATCTCGCTGCACTCACTCTCTGAGGCTCTGCATAGTTAAATACAGACTGCACTGCTTGGGAAGTGGTGGCACTGTCCTAACCCTTGCAACAGTTTGCACTGATTGAATGTCTTTCCCCACTAGTTTCTTGAAAATCTTGGCAAACGTGTGTCTTTGTCACAGATAACACAGCAGGTAGCTCCTGTATAACACCACACTTCTGGCTTGTTGGTAGCTGGGAATATATCTGATGGATTAGGTTTTGTCTGTTTATTTCTGGTGTCAATAGGATTTTGCATTAAAACAGCTATGTTTGAAAAGGCCCTAGAAGTGCAGTGAGGCTCTATAGTAAGGTGAGGACTCCTGCTGAAGACTGCGTGTTATCTAGGGGAATAACCAAGGTGGGTGGGGTGGTTTGAGCTAATAGACATGTCTTGGCAGTCTTGGCACACACGAGAACGGAGGCCTGTTACCCCAGCTCAGCTGTGGAGCAGTAGCTCAAGCACCCGCCTGTAGGTATCAAATCTTACAACTCTGCTGATTTTAAACCAGAACTTGACAGTGCTAAATGACAGGGAGCAGAACACCAGCTTGCTGATGCCCACTTGACCATTAAAGCAAGATTAGTATGTGCCTATTTTGGTTTCCCCTTTAATCAAAAATCAATTAGACAATTACCAAATGAATATTCAGCCAGGAAGCCAGGTTGTCAGGCAGACTGACAGCACCACTTTCTTTGTGTTTTTCAGTTTAGAGTTATTCCGTGTATTGAAACTAAACAAGAGGATGGGGGAGGGGCAATCTTCCTTTTTGCCCAGAGATGTCCTAGTGAGTGTCACCTCAAATCCTGACAAAACATTTTCTCTGTTCCAGATATTCAAAGCATTATCCATGTAATGCCACTGAGCCTGGTGTTTGGCTGCATGATTATTCTCCTTTTCCTGCTCCCATTTGACTTGCAACCCAAAAAATTAGTTGCTTTATTTCTGTTTTAGGGTGTGTGTTTAGAGTATTTTTAACTTGATTTTCAAAGTAAACAAGAGTTATGCAACAGCTCTTTGCTCATGAATTCTCTGTACCCACTTCCATATTCCCCAAAGAAATACCTAAAAAACCACTGGGCAATTTTGACTGAAATTGAGGGGAAGGAATGGTTCCAAAGATGCTTCATTTCCCAATAGGCCTGCACCATGAATGTCATCAAAGCTATGTGAAGGGAGGAGTTTGGATCTTGAGGGGAACCCCGTGGAACACCAAAAACCCAAGTCTGGACATCTCTGCATTGGAAGAACAAGCCTGATGACAAATGTGGAGCAGGGGGACAGGCACTTTGCTTACTTGGACTGTAGATGGCAGGTGATTCAGAGGAGGTTTTTGTACTGGGCGAAGAGATTGGCACCCTGTCCTTTGCTGAGACCCGAAAGCTCCTCATCACCTTCCAGGTACAGAATCTGTATGAGAAATACCAAAGACAGCAAACCTCCAGGCAGACATCAACAGCTGAGCTCGGGGAGTGTCTCACCTGCATTTTCACTATATCAGAGGAACAGGTGGCTGGAGAAAGAGGGTGGCATCCACAGAGCCTCTGCCACCTTGGGAGAGAGGGAATAGGTACCTTCTCCAGAAGTGCATCAGGATGGGGAGGATGATGACCTTGGCCCTGTGGTAGAGGACACGGTTCAGTAGCCCCTTGGAAGACAAACTCCAGATTAAATCTCTCTCTTCTTCAGAGATGTTTACCTGGCCAGGGAAGAGACCATGGTTAACCAAAGCAGTCTGTGGCACTGCTGGTGGGCCCTAGAGGCATGCTTCTCCCCCTGCCCCCACCTTGCATTTCAGCAGCCTTTAAGAAGAGATACTAGTTCTGTCCCAGGTACAAGGATGGGATCTCCCCTAGATTTCTGTGGAAAGTACTGTGCTGTGCTTTCCAAAGGGAAGATAAGCAGAGCCATGATTGCTATAGGGGAAGAGGTGGATGCAGTGTGGGGGGCAGGGGGATGATGGTGACATTGACCTCTCGAGACTGCAAGGACTGAATTGATGGAGTGCAGCACCCATCCTGGTGCTTCAGCCCTGGCGTTTCTCCAGCAGATAGGGGGTTTCACCATCTCCTCATCCACGCACTTGTTCCAAATCCATCTGGGTCAAGTGGTAGCATGGGTCTGATGGTGGATCAGTTCCCATCCATGGGAGCCCAAGTGGTAGTCCCAAGCTCCAGAGCATGTTCTGAAGCTTCACAGCATGCTTGGCTGGAGCAGATCCAAACCTCTGCCTGGTTCCCCTTTCCCTGCTCACAGCTGCAATGCAATGGTCTTGAGCAATGAGCAGGCAGCAGCCTTCAGCCTTCCTGGGCAGGCCCCAGCACCTTACCCTCAATTTGGGGGGAATATCGGAGTTCAGGAAGAGTTTGCTGATGATGGCAACTTTCCTTTTGAGAAAGGCAACTTCCTTTTCTGACTGCATGTTGCGGGCTGCAAGAGCTTCAGCTGAATCAGCCAGCCTGGAAAATCTGCAATTGCATGTAGGGTCTTGCTCTGAGACAAGTGCTCTGACTGCTAGGTTAGACAGTCATGTCCTGTCTTAGCTCTGTATTTACTGGGTCAGGGGACTTTTTCTGGCTGAAGTGGAGGCTTTTGGGGGTTCGAGGGGCAGGTAACCATGGGCAGATTAGATGTAGACAGCTACAGGGTGAGACTTTGGTTGTGTCCTTTGCTGCAGTGCACGTCCAGCCTTGCATAGAGGTGCTGATAGGAGTTTAAGGGTTGCAGCACAGGCTAACAGTGTGTGTGCTAACAAATCGATGGAGCAAGGACCCCCTGCTGAGAGATGGGCACTATCTGCAGGACAGGTTTGGGTCAGAGCCAAGGGAGACCGGTGATACCTGAGCACCCAGTGGAAAGGGAACTTACTTGCTGATCTCCAGGTAAAAGCGGAGATCGTCGACGAGGAAATTGACGGTAATGAGCTGGCTGTTAAACAGGTGGCGTTTCACTAGTACCACATCGCTGTCTGGTGGGGTCCTGGCAGAGGCTATGTGGGACCGGGAAGTGCTCATGGTGCTGCTGCTTTGCATCGAGCGGATGGGCAAGTCTGAGAGAGAGAAAGAGCTGCTGTGTCCTGCTTCTCTCAGCACTGGGTTTGAGGCCAGCTGGGCATCTGATGCTGAGCTATACCCTGCTTCTTCACCTTGCCTGTTCTTGCTTTTCCTGCATGCAAGTAATTTGCTGGGGGTCTTTCTACCTAGGTGGACTACAGCCTTCCTGCAGCCAGGCTCTCCAGGGAATTCAGGCCCACCCAGTGTGCCTCCTTCTTCCTAGCTTAGTAACTTCCTCCATCCATCCTCCTCTTGGCACCCATGGAGTGCTTATGTTCATTGTTTTCATAGCAGACGGCCACAGTAAATTAGATCAAAAGTCTGCCTGTCTGCCTCACCATTATCCTCTCTCTGACGGAGGCCAGAAGCAGATAACTAGTGAGAAGGAAATGTAAAACATCTGTGTTACTTCCCCCATATACAATATTTTCCAGTTTCCTAACACTTTCATTTCCAGGAACTTCTTGATCTAGATGGGGTTTCTGTGTATTTAGCAATTTCAGTGGATTTCTTTTCTAACAGCTTTTCCAGTGTTCTCTCAAACATGTGTGTAAACTTGCAGGATCTATATAATTTGGCAGAGCACTCTGTAGTTCATCTCCCTGTTGCATGGAAAACCATCTCCATTTATTTACTTTTGGCCAGTGTCACCTTGGCTTCATTTAGTGCCTCCTGCCTTTTGTTGAAGGGATGCAAACTTGCATATACATTATTGCTTGAGAGATACAGCAGCATCATGGGGCACCCTCATCAGAAAACGAGATATTTAATGAATGTGTATGTTGCATGTTGCCTGTGCAAAATTATGGACCTTGTCTCCCAACTCTAGTGCCTAAGCATGCAGATTTCTGCACAGCAGTATCTGGCATTCTCAGGCACCCTCTCTTCTGGCTTTTTATATGCCTCCAGCAGAGAAAACTAAGTCAGCATATGGGGATGGGAGACAAGCCACATGTTTCCTCCTTTTACTTCTCTGCGTAAACCCAGGACTGTCTTGGGGTGGGAGGAGAGGGGGTAGCAAGAATCTAGCCATACTTTCTTCCACGTTTCCTAGTTCCTGCCGGAGAAAGTCCTCAAACTCTGCACGGTGTTTGTCATTGTCCATCTCCCTCTGGAACTTGCACATGCTTTTGACGAGGTCATGAATGGCATACCAGGCCCACCGCTGTGGAGACATGGCAGAGCTTGCATCAGCCAGCGGCACAGCCCTGGGGAGCCAGCCCCTGGCTGCAGCAAAAGGGCTTACTACCAGACAGACCCCTCCCGTTTGGACCCACCACTGTGAGCTGGAGCACCGGAGCCCAGCCTTGGCAGTGGGATTTGTGACCCAGTCATCATCTTTGCTTTCCAGTATTTTTGGGTTTCTGTGGCAGCTATAGGTGATCGTGTGAATCACTTGGCATGTCCTGATGCAATTTGGTGGAGTCTGCATGGAGCAGGACTCCAGAGCCTGTGGGAGTGAGGCTTTATCAGCTGCCTTTCTGCAACCCTCCAAGTCTGCTTCCCTCACCCCATTCATGTGAGAACTGCTTGACCCACAGCATCTCCTCTCTTGCCTGGACAACATCCTCAGCCTGCCAGCAGAGAGGGTCTTTCCTTACCAGCTTGTCTGTCATGGAGTTCCCAATCCCATGCTGCAAACGAAGGTTAGACTTCTGCGTATCACTCGGGGGGAACAGGTCCTGGTACTCTTTAAACCTGCCGGATGGGAGATCAGAGAGAGTGAGAGAGCATCAAGGGCAGCCAGATGCATGAGGAGGGAAGTGGTTTGGTGGGAGGGTGGCTAAGTAGGGGGAGCAGCTGACAGGGACAGCCCTGGTGTTGGGATCCCATGGGATTTCTGTGCCTGGAGGAGGCTGGAGAAAGGGACGGGGGGATGGATCCCCTCCGTTGGACTCTATTCTTGCATGTAGCAGGCTTGGGAATGTCCACCCTGCTTATCTGCAGTGTGTTTCCTCCTCCAGTCCAGCACTCTGCAAGCCCAACAGTGATTTGGTCCTTGTGGGACAAGACCTGCCGGCCTTGCACAGGTAAATGCATCAGCAGCTGCAACAGCAGTTTTGCTGGGGTGAGGGTCTGGCTGGGATTTTGATGTTCTGCCTGATAGCTCATAGGGAAATACGTTCGTAGCAGTTGCTGTCTGTCACCTTGGGGTTCCCACAGGAAGGATGTGGTTACATAACCACTGGGCTTAGGAACCAGCTCAACCCAGGTCCTCACCATCGTTTTTCCATTTCTTTCTGAACAAAGATCTGTGCTGTCATCAACATGAAGGGGCTGACTACTTCGGCCTCATTTATTTCTCTGATGATAGAAGTGTGGCAGTCCAGGTGCTCCTCTGGAAGAGAAGTGCGGTCACTGCCTACCTCTGCCAGCCATTCCTGAGCCACCATGACATCTCTTCCTGCTCTCACATCTGCAAGTGGCACCCTGTCCCATCTCTGTCTGCCCTGTCTTCTGTTTGCTGAATTTGGTTCTCTCATCCCTTTTCCTTTCCATACTGTGCTAATTGCATACTTTGGGAGCGAAGCTGTGACTCCAAGAGCATCTGAATGAGACAAGATAGGGAAGCGCTATTTCTGCCACTGCAGGAACTGCATGTTGTAAGTCTTGGTCAGTTGATCCTGCCAAAAAAGTAGACCACCTTACTAGAGATATAAGTGGCAGTGGAAGACCTCAGCAAATAAATCCTCCACTGAATGGGAAAGGAAAATTGGCAGGTCCCTGCAAGAGGATATAACATCTGCAACCAGCGTCCAGCTCAGGGAAAAGAGGCTTTAATCATGAATGCAGTAAAGTGCAGGGTGGGAGGGCACCTACCAGCTGGGATTTCGGCACGGAAATGATTTCTGACAATGCTGTTAATGAGGAAGTTCTTTGTCTTGGGGTTGGTCTCTGCAACTAGCTTTTCCACAGCCATCCAGAAACGCAGTGGTTCATCTGCATTGTGCTCCTCGAGGAACTGCTTGAAGAACTGCAGGTGGGCAGGGTTGTGCAGCACCTTTACAAAGTGCCTGCAGAGGAGGAAACGTCAGGAGATGTGATCTCTGTGCCACCAGTGGCCTGGAAAATAGCCAGGACCTCTGTGCTTGATTCTCCAACATGAGAGACACCTGAAGAAAAGCTAAAACATGTGGATGACTGGTACATGGGATCTGTGAAGCAGATGGGCCAGTAAAGGTACTGGTTGAGCACAGCCTCCCTTGCCTGTCTTGCCCATAGATTCATTTAGGTTGGAAAAGACCTTTAAGATCATCATCCACCAAGCTGTTGGGAATCCAGGGAGGGATTGCCCTGACAAGCTGTTTCTTTTCTGCCATAGATGCACCTGCCCAACAGCTTTGCTGCCATGTATCCAAAGGAACCAATCTTAGCCTGAAGAGGAGGCTTCACCCAGGGAGTCAATGAGAAGACAGGACTTTGGGTCTGTGACGCAGACCTCAGAACCTGCAAATGGACTGCGCAGCCCCGCAAAGACCAAGGGAGGGAGACAGGTAAGGATGGGGCACCTGAAAGGACTAATGGGAGGAGGAAGTTGTACGCCCCTCTGGCACTTGCTGCAAATAAACAATAATTTGCCACTGCATGGCAAAGGGCTTCATACATTTGGTCATGGAGAGGGTATTCTGGAGTGGAAAACCCTTGCCACTTGCAGCTGGTAGATGAGGAGGTTATCAATAGATGTAAAGCCTGAGGACAGCTACATTGAAGAGATTCAGCAGACCTTTGGAAAACCAGAGCTGGGAGTGGACAGGCATTTTGGGTCATTTAGGAGGTTAGCAAGCCTTTATTTGAAGATCAGTGAACTGGGTCAAATATATTCTTTGTTTAAGTGTGGCTCCTGAGACTGACTCTCAAAATAAACAATAAGAGTTGCTCCTATTCAGGATTTGTGTCCTGGTTACCATCTATATCCCAATGTGGAGCTGCGAGGACTGATGTCTAGAGTATTCCCATGAGGTGAGATGTGAGCCACATGGACATTCGCATGGTCAGTGACTACAGAGATTTAAGTGTGGTCACAGGGTGATTTTAAGTGATTATTCTGGGAATCTGAGAGCTGCCCAGCAGTAGTATAGGTGGCATGCCAGGGAGTGATTGAGGATGAAGCATGTGAGACATGTACAAGATGTGAGAGGTAAATCCGAAGAATGGATTGGGGGTGTCAAAACATTTTTTTCCTTTCCCTGGTAACTCTACAGTTCAGACCCACAGGCCACCCATGCCTACATCTGAGAGGGCCCAATGACGAAGCAGGGAGCAGTGGCACTACAGGAGAGTACTGGGAAAAATCTGCTTCCTGAAAGAGTGGAAGGAGCAAAAAACAGCAAAGCCCTGTGCCGCAAGGTGTCAGACCTGGGTCTTCTAGATGGCTTCTCTACTGCAACAGTTGTGGGCTTCGTTGTGCTTGATTTGGTTTTTCTTATGGGAACAGTCCTCTTCTTTCTGTTCTTGGGTTCAACAGCTGTAGGGACAGAACAGGTTTGGCCCCTTCCTCAGGTGACAGCCAGAGCCTGCTCACAGCTGTCTGTAGGGTGAAGGGCCCCAGCAGACATCAGCATGGTGAGCCTGACTCCGGAGACACTGGGTGCTGGGGGAATCCTTCACCTCTGCATGGTCTGACCTCCTCAACATCTGCTTCAGAGAAGCCCTCCCATTCCCACCCTCTCCGGCTGGATTAATGCCCCAAAACGCATGCTTTCAAAGGTAGCTAGGCCTCTCTCTCCTTCTGGAGGTGTTCTACTACATGATGGGATGCAAGCAGGGAAAACCTCTGCTTGTCCAGTTCCCTAAGGGTATACTGGAGCACCTGCAAGGGTGTGATGGTTGGGAGCCCACCCTGTTCCTAGCCTGCTCAGACTGGACTCACCAAGTGATGGGCTTTTGGAACACAGAAGCTTATTTTCCTTGCTTGGGCTATCCACAGCTAACGAGGGTTTCTGAACAGCCAGCTCATTTGACATCATCTTCTGGGAGTCTGCATCAGATAGAGAAGAGGGGACAGATCCCATGTTCATTCCTTCTGGCTATGGCAGCCCTCCAGCACTTGCTCTGAGTGTGCTGTATTGTGATCGTTACCTTTTCTTTCCCCTTGTTGTGTCCTGTTCCCATGATCTACCTGTAATATGGCATTTCTCAGGTATGACCGAGGCCCCACAAGCTACCTAAGGGTTGCTACAGGTGACTGCTGTCACTCTCAGTGCACTGGCAGGTGCCCAGAAACTTGATGTCATTCTCAAAAGATGATGTGAGAGGACAAAGCTGGGGTGTTACAACAGCATGGCCAGTTCACAGGAGGTCAAGATGTAGAAGTGGGGGGACAGTGGCTGTCACTGGCTTTGGGTCTGTTTGCTGCAGCTTCCATTTGATCTGGTGGCCCAGGCCAGGGCAGGGATGTGACATTTGGTGCCTCTGGTACCAGCAGAAGGGAATTTGGCCCATAGGTCACTGCCAAAGCTTGGATTACAGCTGATGCCTCCCAGATACCCTGTCCCAACCCACTCCATGATGTCCACGACCTGTCAGCAGTACAGCAATGGATCTGTGCACTAGGGGCATTGGTCACCATGGGTGTACAAAATATGCTTTATCAGCCTGAAACAACATGAGTCACAGCAGAAATTCAGAGCCTCCTCTTACCAGTGCTGCTCAGGAGAGGTTCCACCTCTGTCTGGATGGAGCCCCCTTTCCGGAGGTCCTGAGTCACAATTAATCGCCAGTGCTTGGAGGAGAGACCTTCCAAGTTCCTTGTGCCATGCAAGGCCTGGCTCAGCTTCAAGGACTGGTTTATCCGCTGGGACAGGAGGAAACATTCATCTTTCTCAACAGCGTGGCCTTGCATTTCAGGCACTGGGACATTGCTCTGTGGAGACTACAGCGAGAAGAGCAGAGGGTGATTGCACAAAGCACATACCCCATCTGAGGAGCCTCTCCTGTGTTGTGCCTGATGGGCTAGCTGCACATTTTACTGTACCTTAGAGTACAAACCTACCCTCTGCTTTAGCTTTAAACTGTCTGGAAGAAATCTATGTGAGCACAAAGCTCAGCGTAGACCTTAAACCTACCTGTGCAGCTGCTTAAAGCTGGCTCACATCTGCCTGCAGCTGGGATGTACCAGGGACATGGGGCAGGTCCCCTAGGTAGTCCAGACAACGGCTTACCAGCAAAGGTAGCAGTTTTCCTGAAGATGTCAACATCCACCCAGGAGGGCTGAAAACAACCCTGAAGGTGTCCCCAGCAGACAGATAACCTCATGTGCTTTTTTTGGTTGGCTGCTATCCCTGGGACTGGCTCTTCCTTGGTGACCTGGGAGTGCCTCCCTTGCCCCCCCACCGAGATCCTCTTGCAGTTTTGGCCCTCTCCACTGGCAAGCAGTCTGCATGACTTGCCAAGCAGCAGGGTCAGAGTGAGTGACTGACTGGTTTCTGACCAAGATACGCACCGCTGAGAGCAAGCACCAAAAATAACCCTGCTAAGCCCCGGAGCAGTTCCCCTGACATCAGTGCAGTGAGATCCAGGAGGAGTTTGGCTTAGGGGATAGTGCCCACGGGCAGCGTAGCCTCGATACCTGCTGAAGTGCTAATTGCACTCCCAGACCAGGTCTGTTCTCTGAGGGGTAATTTCCTTAACAAGAGATGCTTAAAAACCTGGGCAGCTAATTAACTTACAACCAAGAGCATTTAACAAATCAGGGTCAGACGCTGCCAGCTGACTTTTCCAAAATGCTCAGCTCTCACTGACTGAGATGCTGGTATCTCTGTGAGCCAGGTCTTTGGGGGTGCTAGTCCTGACAGCCTCTCCTTACCGTTTCCAGCATCAGCTGCTGATTTTACATTGCAGTTTGGGGAAAAGTCTAACGGTTGGTTTGAAGTGCACTGTCTGCAAAGAGCAAAATTGCCTGCATAGGTTGTGCAGGGATGCAGGTGGGATGCTTGGGTGTTTTGGTTTGTGAGGAGGTTTCTTGGTGTAAGGATAGCATTTAGGGCATTGATAAACATGAGGTATTAGTGGGATTTCTGCTGCTAGGAAGGATAATAGTCTGGGAAGATGGGTGCTTTGTGTGATTCTGCTTTCTTAAATCATCCCTTTACACAGTGGAAAAAAATATATGGAAAACTTGAGTGCTGTTGCATCATAGGCTGAAAGGCTGTATGCCCTTTCCCCCAGTGTGCTGGCCAGGCGTTTGTGCTGGGACAGGGGCATAAGCATGTGTGTCTACACAAGTCACATTAACTGTAATATCTGCTGAGGGCAAGAAAAAAGGGGGAGAGTTAATTTGCAGAAATGGGCAACCATGAGGTGGTTACCCAGTGCACTGCCTGCTTCTGGTCTCACCCCTGCCTATCCTGAAAGACTGAGTTTAAGTTTCTCCCTCCTGTGGGGCTGGGTCATGGCCTACCTCAGGGGAGCTCTTGCAGGGCGTGCCTGCAGTGCTGCTGACTTACAGGTGGTGGAAAAGTGGAGGATTGTTCTCTAGGCAGCTGGACCAGGGCGGTATCTGCCATTATTGCCCTGCAGCAGCATTGGCCAGGGGACACCGTGGGATGCTGGACCACTGCAGCTAATGCTGGGCTTCTCCTCCCTCCCTCTCTCCAACTTTTCACATCCCCTCTGGGGCCTGCACGCTCCATGAGGATGCCCATGTCCCTGCTGCATCCCCTTTACCATAAACTGGAGGAATGTCTTGTCATCGTCAGCCAGAAATTCCTCGTAGAAACAGCTGAGCACCTGAGAAGGAGCAAAGGTGGGTTGTCCTCAGTCAGGGCTCCAGCAGCAACCACCACCCCCAGCCCCACTGTACCCTGAGGGCACAGCGGTGACACTGTAGGCAGGTTACACCTCACTGAGATGCCCAGGACAGCTCTTCCAGGAGCTGTACACCCAGGTTGGCCCATTGGGCTGCTCAGAGGCCACTGAGAAGGGTTTGGTTGTAAATGTGTTTTGTGTTGTGCTGGAACCAGTAACACAGATGTGAAAGGATGGCCACTACCCTGCCATTCCCGGGCTCTTGGCATGTACTTCTAACAACTGAGGTCACAGCTGCTAAATGACCGCTCATCTATGCTCCGCTACCCAGCAAACCAGTGAGGATGCCCCTCTCTACTGGCCTGGCACATCTTGGTCACTGGTTCCAGTGCAAGGTGGCTTACCAACTGTAAGGTGTGGGGGTTTGGGGGTTTTTTTGGTTGTTGGTTTTTTCCTTCCTAATATCTTTTCATCTTAATTTTCCAAATACCTTCTTAAACATGCCCACAGGCCTCACACCAGCCCAGGGGTGCCAATGCTGGTTGTACCTCTCAGCCTAATCACTGCAGCACCGCTCTACCTTGCAAATATCCTTCTGGGCTCTGAATATCCAGGGGGAGAATTCTCCAGACATCAGATGGTTCCGCAAGCTCCTGAGAGTCCTGGTCTCCAAGGGAAGCTGCTGAATGGTGCTTTCTTCCAGGTAGGTCTCGCATATCTTCTCCCCAAGCAAATGACGCAGGAAGAAACTGTTTTCTCTGCTGGTGTCCAGTGCCACAGGCAGAAATTCCTCCAGGTCCTGCCACAGGTCCAGGAGATGAATCTCCATGGACAGGTCCTGGCGCTTTAAGAAGTCCCTGAAAGGCCGTCCTGCACAGGTCTCGGCGCTAAGGGCCCAGGGAAGGAAACTCAAGGTCTTGACCAGCTTTTTTAGAGATGGTAGCTGGACAAGGGGTGCAGAGGAACACAGGTTAGGGAGGGCCTTCTCTTTAGAGGGTTCTTCTAGATGAAGGACCTGCTCTGCATTGGGTCTAGGTCTTCTGGGAGAGGTTGCTCTTCTTTTGCTTCCAAAGGCAGTAGTTGCAGGATGCTTTGACTGCTGAGGAATTGATCCCACAGCATCCTTATCCAGACATGATTGCCTTGTGCTCCCAGCTGGCCCCGGCTGCCTTTCTGGTTGCACATGAAAACTGTGCACTCTCATTTCTTGGGTGTCTCTTCCCTCCTTGACCAGAGTCCAGATCTCTCCTTTGGCCTTTTTGCTGCAGTAGGGCCCTGACAAACCCTGGCTCCTTTTAATATGCATAGTGAAGAGACTCTCTGAAATGCATGAGGGCTCCTGTGAGTTGGTCCATAATAAACGATCCCAATATTCCTGCAGCAGAGGCTGGCATGATTTCTCCTCTTCCATGCCCATCTTGCAGTGGATGAAGAATTTAGGGAGCCAGTAACTCTGAATCATAAAAAGGGCCCGTTCCTGCATCTTGCTTAGGATCTCCCTGTTGGTGTTGATGGGCTGAATGTGCCTGGGTTTCGGCAGTGACCCTGAAATGGACACAAGGGTTTATGATGGGGTGGCTGGCTCCATTCAGACCTGTTTGTGCCAGGGGAGCTCCCCAGCCAAGCACAGCTGGTGATGGTATCCCATCTTACTGGGAACATGCAGGAAAGCCCACCTCACTGGAAGGGCACTGCTCATCCCTGGCACCTATGTTTCTTACCAATGGTGGTCCTGCAGAGAGTGGAGATGGTGGAGCCTTCACGCAGGTGAGTGGCTTTCAGCCTGTGGAGCAAGGACAGGTAGATGTCCCTCTGCTTCACATCTGACTCATCAAGACCCAGGAGCCTTTCGGTGGTGAGCCAGAAGTTGGTCAGTTCTTCCCCTATGGATCAGACAAGGGATGGGAGTTGGAGGGAGTCCCTGAAAGCCCTGTTGATAAGCAAAGTAGACTGTGTTTTTTTAAAAAGAAAGAAGGAAAGACTGCCTGGCTGAACTGAGGGAACAGTGTAGAGAAGATCCAGGGCTATGCATCTCCCCAGTGTGCAGTGCCCATGTTGGGGTTCTGCTCCTGGCTCATCTTCCAAAACCATGTCTGGGATCGCAGTGTCTCCCACCAGTGCTTACCTGTGTCCTCAGCTCTGTGCCAGTGTCCCACCGGGCAGCTGGCCCACAGCTGGCTGAGAAGGGGCTGCAGAGCACCCTGTGCCCACCTGCTGTTCCTTGGATGAAGGCCCGAAAACACCACATGCCCTGGCTCCCGCTGATGCACCTCTCCAGCAGCCACCGATCAGCACTTTGCCAGTTCAGCAGTTTTGCTGTAAGAGAGTGGAGAGCACAGCATTTGGGGGAGCATGCAGGAGCAACCCCCAGGAACGCCCTCCAGGCACCCCCAGCATCCCCCCCAGCCTCCCTGACACAGGCTGCCAGAAGACAGCAGTGCTGTGAGCCAGGAGACCAGCAAATCACACTGACATGGGAGTTTTGGACAGGATTGTACAATGCATATGTGGTGTTTGCAAGGATGCAGTACAACCCACTCATGTCAGTGATAGTCTGCCCAACTGTCATGCCTCTTTCCCTTACAAATGTCCACCTCTTGCCTACATTTGGGGCTTGCCCTCAACTTCCTTCAGCCTGAGGTTAAGCCTGGCTGGAGAAGAAGCAGCAATGCATTTAGAAATGGCACTGGAGCAAGCCTTAATGAATTGCTTATTTTTCTGAAATGAAAATCTGCATCCCTGCTGCCATAGCTTTTTTTCCAGTGGCCTTCTCTTGCACTGATACACAGTCTGACGAAGCAGTCTGCTGGGCTGAGATGGCTCGTTTGAGGGGTAAACTGAGGATAATTCAGACTTGCTGCTGGTCACACAGACCACGGCGTAGGCCTGTTTTCCCAGCATAGGATGCATCAGATGAGGAACATATTGCAATACAGTGTGAAAGCTCCGGGCACCCTGCATAGCATCAAATCTGAAATGCCAGGACCCCAGTTTCCCATGCCCAAGGATGCTCTCCAGCCCTGCTCCACCCATGAACTGCATGGTAAACCCTGCTAAGCAGCTATTTCAGCTCAACTCCACGGAGGCAGCGAGCCTGTACTAACAGGGCTGTGGGGTAAATCCCCGCTCATCCCATGGAAACCCTGTGATCTGTATCCCTAAAAATAGGATGTACAATGACTTTTTAACCTGGAACAGAAGCAAGAGCCGCTGGGCAGGCACCAGGTGGTGACAGCCCCAGCGAGAACAAGCCCTGCTGTGGTAGCAGCAAAGCTGTACTGGTTTCCTCTGTGCCCGCGATGACTCACCTGCTTCCCCCGACCGAATGAAACCCAGGAGCTTCTGGCAAAGGACGAGATGGAGGCACAGGCTGGATTTGCAGAAGTGAGGCAGGCGGTGCTTTTCCAGCCAAGCCAGTAAAGCCAGGGGGCTGAGATCCTGCATTGCACCCCCCGTGCCCAAGGAGAGGATTAGGCTGTGAACAAGGAGCTGTCTCTTGCCTGGGGATTAGGGTGAGTAACAGATCCTTGCTACGCGGGAAAGAGGCAGGGAAGGTGCCGTGTTGCTAGACCTTGATGCAAGCCATCCCCATGCTGAGAAAGAAGGGGGATACTCGAGCTAGAGCCCCTGCCTGCATCCCCACAGGCTCTGCCTGCAAATCCAGGAGACCCGGTGCTGTGTGGATGCCTGCAAGGCTTCCTCTCCTTGCAGCCTGCCTGCTTTCCCAGATCCCAGGCAGGAAGGCATGACAGTTTTCTGGCAGCACAGAGAGGAGCAGGTTCCCTTTTGCTATGGGATCTGAGCACCGCAAACAGTGCTTGTGGCTGTGGGGAAGGGGGACGTCCGTAGGGAGGGCTGAGCTAGTTTGAGGATCAACAGGATCTCGGCTCCTGGTGAATTCAGGAGGAATACAGGACACAAGGGGCTGATGTTTGTGTCCTCCTTCCCTACCACCACACACACTCTCCTTAACTCCACTATGGATGTTTACTGAGTGCTGGGTAGACCCTATACGCTGCCCCTGCACCAGGACTTTAAATGGCTTGTGCTCCTCCTAGGGCTCAAAAGCAAAATGATGCCTGCATTTGAAATAAACCCCTGGCTGCACAAACAGGAGATCCAGAGAGGTCTTGGCAATGAGAAACTGGCTCCTTCCTTCCCCTGCCCTGTGCCCTTCCTCCTCACTCTCCTTGCAAGGGGCATTTTCTCACCATGTGGCTCGGCAGCTCTGGCCAGAGGTCCCACTGGCCTGTGCTACTGATGTAAATGGGTGTCTGGCCAAAAACCTGTATTGAAAGAAAAGGGGAGAGCTGAAAGAGATGGAGGGTGGCAGAGAAGCCCAGAGCCCAGCTCTTCTAATTAGTTCTCGCTATGGAGAAGGTCACTGTCTTTCCTTTCAGACCTCTATCTCCAAGCTGAGGTCCTCAGGTTTCCCTCACTTTCCAGCATGAGTGTGGTGTATTCCCAATTTTCTTGGGTTCTCTAACACTGCAGAAGCTGAAAGTTCACCTGAAAAGCGCTCAGAAAGGTCCCAGGCTTTACGGTGTGGAGTGGACTTACAGGAAGATTCAGAAACGTGTTGAAAAAGTCGACAAAAACATCATCTCTCAGCAGAAGCCCCATGTCCGTGGAGGCTATGATTGCTACAAGGGGGAGAAGACAAAGTTACCTGGGCTTTGTATTGCCAAGTGTGACACAAGTGTGAACACAAGATGAATTTTGAGAGGCTGGACCAGAACACCTCTAGGGGATGTGTATGGGCTCAATCCATGCACACATAGGAGGATTTGGATCTGGGACAGTCCGTGAAATTTGGGTCCAGTGCACCCATGTGCTCTGGGCAGGTGGTACAGGTGTTTGGAAAGCACCACGTCTGGCTGCACGCAGGAGCTGAAAAGTTCAAAAGGCAGCTTCCTAAATAGGAAAAGTACACATTTCGTAGAGGCTAGGCACAAATGTGGTGGCATCCATGGGGCAGGAGAAAGGAGGTGCTGTGGCTGGAGGGGACATGCTGTGCTCTTCCACCTTACCCAGACAGCAGGCATAACCCTGCTATCACAGAGAGAATATGTGTGCTGTGCTCTGGTGCTGCTGCTCCAGCCCCACTGTCTTGGTGCCCTCTGAGCCCTCTTGCTCAGGTTCTAGCAGCAAATTCCCCCAAATTAGCAGACACCATCAGGCAGGTTGTGACTCTGGGTAGAGTGATAGTTGCTGCAGACCCCTACCCCACCCACCCAGGACATCTAGGTAGTGCACCTGTAATGCCCAACACTTCCCACAATCTTGTGAAATCTTATTTGTGTCTGAAAACTCTGGATGCAAGGGGGTGGGCTGGCATCAGCCTACTGGTGGGTGGATGCCCTTGGAAATATCCACCTGCATGAAGGCACAGCTGTGTCACAGGGAGGACCAACATTTCAGAAGCCTGATGTTGCTTTTTCCCCTGCTGTTGCCTTTTGGGTTGTGCTCAGAGGGACAGAATCCTCTAGCAAAGGTCACTCACCGGTGGCTGTCATGCTGCTGTGTCCCAGGGATGCGTTCTGGAGTGCCAAACTGCTTGTGACACGCTTGTCCTGGTGGGCTCTGAGGGACTGCAGAGCTCTCAGCACCTCCCTCTTCGCTGTCCTTCAGGGAAATGTCACTTTTCTAATCATCAGCCCCTCACACGCTCTTGGGCAGTCCTGAAATTAAACTCTTACCCTGTCAAGCAAGCTTCTTGCTTTCGAACTAGGTTCTTGGTAACACCTCAGTGTACTGTGCATGGTTGCTCTCAGTGTGTCTGCTCAGGTGGTGATGGAAATTTCACAGGAGACCCTGCTATGTCTGCCCCGGTCAGAGGAACCCCAGATTCCCTATTAGCTGTCCTGCTTCATCAGATTTGGGACTGAGACCCAACCTTGGAGACCCTCCAGTGGGAAGACGAGAAAGAAAGAAGCACAACACTCTTGCAGTAGCAGTGACCTGTTTCCCTGGAGGGAGGAGGAATCTGCTCCTAAGGTGGGTATTTGATCCTTCAGTCTGTAATACCGTGGTGTCAGACCCGGCAGGGCTGCTAGGGCCCTCCAGGTCTTGGGTACCATCGTGCCTGGGGTCTCTGATGTGCATTGTAGCAGGCAAGCGGGTCTGCTTGTCGGTGGATTTGGAAAGGGTTTTGTGGCCTTTCCCGCACTGGACATCTGCCCTTGCCTAAGGGGGACTACAGGATAGACTCCGCTAACCTCATGTTTCTAAGAAGCCCTGAGCTTTCTCTGTCTGCCCATTAACAAAACACACTTGCATTATGTTGAGTGTCATGTCCCTTTCTGTTGCTATGGCTGCGGCCCCTGTTACTGTCACCTGCATGGGCACGGGCACGTTAAGACACACACAAGTGCTGAGGCTCCCCGAGCCACCTCTGCGCAGAGCCGGGGCAGGCAGCGGTGGGGCAGGACGGCTGCCTGCACCCCACGGGCTCCCCAGGAGCGGGGCCACCTCACGAGGTGGCGCTGTCAAATCAGAAATGGAAGCTGTCCCCAGCAGCAACAGGGCTCTGCATCTCAGCTTGTGGCTCTACAGCCGCTTTAGTACAGGGACAACTCCTAGTTAATTGTGGCGCTGGTGCTTGTGACAGACCTGGGCTGCTGGCACTGGCTTGCTCCGTCACCCCAAGCAAGAGAGCTCATTTTTCTGTGCATGGCTGCTCTGCCCTGTGCAAGAAGGGTGACTGTGGTGCTGTGCCAGGCTAGGAGGGACATGAGAGACTTGTGAAAGGGTGTTAGAGATCGTGCCTGAACTGTCTGTGCACACACATGTGCCCTGGGTTGGTCATGTCCTGCCACACTGCAAGGCACCAGCTACACTGCGTTAATTCAAATGCTTGAAACTGCCGGTTTTAACAGTGGTGGGTGGTGCGCACATCCTCATGGTGCACACAAGATGTGTGTCCTCGTGGTGACAACAAAGCCATGAGCCACAAAATAGCTGCTTAGTCTAGTGGTGCCAGGCAGAGCTGCGGGAAGCCGTTATGGGAGATCCTGGGGAGGAGTATCTCTGATCTCAAATTCATAAGGATTTTTGTTGCTAAGCCCAAAAGATGAGAGGGGACGGGGTAGGGATGTCCTGGCATGGTGGCTGTCTCACATATGAAAGACTCAAAAGTCCTTGGAGAAAGGTTGCAACTGTCAAAAAAAAAATATTTTTTCCAGTTAGCAACTGAGCAGATGCCCAGTAAGCTCCTCAAAGGCTGGTCTAACTGCACTGGTGCCCATCCAGCTCTGGGCAGGCCTCAGCAGAACTGTGCCAGTTTCTGCCAGGAGAGGACCAAGATTGTGAACAGGAACAAGCCGACATGGTTGTTGTGGAGATGCACGGGGCCAGTTCCATGGTGTCTCTCCCCAAGAGGAGACCCCAACAAGTCTGGCAGGATGGAGCCCCACTCAGCCTGGCTGCAGCTTCCCAAGGTTTGCTTGGTGTGTGTAAGGGCACATCTGCCCTGTTCATCCTGCCCCAGCAGCTCCTTGCAAAAGGAGCTCATGCGAGCTGTGTGGCTATTACAAAAAAAGCCCAAAAGGCTTAAAACAAAGAGGCTTAAAAAAATAGATGGATGCATGAGCACAGCCCAGACTTAGAAGAGGGCTCAGAGCAGAGCGCAGAGCGGCTGTACTCTTTGTACAAAGATAAGGGCAAGGTTGCAACACCAAACACGTCAGAAGGGCTTCATTCCCTCTCTGTCAGAG
Source organism: Phalacrocorax carbo (assembly GCF_963921805.1). Taxonomy (NCBI): domain Eukaryota; kingdom Metazoa; phylum Chordata; class Aves; order Suliformes; family Phalacrocoracidae; genus Phalacrocorax; species Phalacrocorax carbo. The sequence continues at coordinate 33,387,560 of NC_087518.1, read as the reverse complement.
CCCGAATTACCCACGTCCTCCGTTCCCCAGCGCGGGGAGCAGCCCACCCTCAGCAGACCTGAGGTCACCTCTGCCAGCAGCAGAGCCTCAGGCTCCCAGGGTGGCAGAGGGGCCGGGGCTGGGTTTCTTATCCTTGGCCAACATAAACTGGCACAGCTTGCTGCAGCAGCGAAGTCCAAGGCTGCCTGACCACGGGATCAGCTTCGATGCCTCCGGCACTGGTTGTTTGCAGCCTCACCAGGTAGCCCAACCTGCCTCTTTTGGTAGCACAAGGAGGGTGGGAGTTGGTTTGTTTGGTGTTCCCCCGCCCGCCCCCCCCACCCCCCCAGCTGCAGTCGGTACCCACTAACCCACAGCAGCCCAAACACCTCTGCATTGCTTTTGGCCTCAAGTGATGGTCTACAGGCCCTGCAAGATGGACAACTCCAGCATGAGGGAACAGCGCAACCACCTTGCTGCGCAAACCTGCTCTCCCTCTAGCACAAATATCACATGCCCAGAGTGAGCTTTTGGGGCAAGACAGGATTTTTCCCCGCAACGCAGCCCCAGCTTGTTCTCATATAAATAGTTTAGGACGCCTCAGACTGTGTCAGCAAATGGGTTTGATCCTTTTGGTCCCATAGGACCTTTAAAATTGGAATTGTCTGATGTCTCAGGCATGGCAGTTCAGCTTTAAATATTTTTTCCTTTCCGGAATATATTAGGATTATTTTTTTCAATGTGATTTTCATGCTCGGTGTCCTGGGTGCGTAAGACTTGTTTGGTCAGTGGGAACATCTCTGGTATTTCCTTACATTAATCAGAAATACTTTTGAGCCTATTGCCATCTGTCTGTAGTCTCCTTGGCTGGGATTTATGGTGAAGGCTGGGCTCTGACCTGTTACACCTGACCACCCCTGCAGCAAGCTCTGCATTTTCTTGCCTCTTCTCCAGCTCAAGCAAAATTGCTCACGTAATCTTATAGATGAGGCCAGATCTGACTTCACAGACTAGGGTAAGCTTGTGCTGTGGCAGGGACAGGGACCTAATTCAGCCATAGGGAAGTAGCATGGACAACAGCACTTTGCAGTTACTTTTTATAAATTACAATGTTGGGCCTGGATCCTGCCATTGAATCCACTTGGGCAGCGCTCTGAGGATTTCTGCACTCTCACTTATGGAGCTGTGAAGTATATTAGGCTGAAATTAATCTGCCAGCCACAGCTAACATGGCCCTGACCTAGCTGGGAGTGCATTTAGCAGCATGAACAGTGCTAATATAAAAAGACAAAAATAAAAATCCAACCCCAACAAAACAGCCCTGCCAATGCACACTGTGACCAATTTCCAACTGCAGGGAAAGGCATGCGCTGAGCACTCCCTGGGATATTCTCCACCCTTGTGCAGAGCAAACTGAGCCAAGCAATTTCTAGGTCTCAAATCCCGCCTGCTCCTGACGTTCTCATCTTCCAGCTTCCCCTGGTCGCTTTTGAAGGCGAGCACGTGCTTCTCGGTGGCGGCCCCTGCTCGCTGCAAACGCTCGGCCTCTGCGCAAGGTCTGCACACGTGCAGGCACAGCCAGCAAGAGGTAGGTGCTGCCTGCCAGGGTTGCTGCCCGACCAGCCCGGAGCTGGCAGCGGCAATGCCCTTTCTGCAAAGAGTCCTCCCCGGGGGCAGCTGGGGAAGGGGGCTGCTCGGGCACGAAGCAATGCCATGGCTTCCTGCTGGGGGTGGCAAGGTGGGCATCGGGTACAGCGACTGGCACCAAGGTGGCTGAGAAAGGGGTGGAGAGGCAGGTGCAAGCAACCGGGGGGGTTTGCACAAGGCTTTTTTGGCTGCTACAGTCATCTCCTAAATGCGTCATGGGTGGGTATTGCAGCTGAACCGCATAGGGGAGGGAGCTATTTTTTTCTTTGCGTGTGCCTCTGTATGTTTTTATGTATTAATCTGCTTTCCTAAATTGCCCTTCTGTGCAGCCCAGGTAATCTGCTCTGCCTCTGAAAGCCCTCTGGTCACCACCCCTCAGCTACCCTTGACCCTGGCAGCATCTTCAAAGGGAGCATGGGCCTGCTGCGGAGCGTGCAATGTTTGCTCACTTATCGGGCGAGCAGCTACCGCCTCCCTGCCTTGGGGGGTTTCATCAGCCTCCCGCAGCGCTCCAGGGGAGACCGGTCGGCCACTGCTGCTTGTACAAGGTCAGTCCCCCCAGCACAGATGTTTCCCCCACCCCGTGACGAGCTCCCTGTCCTCACTCAGTGACTGCTGTTCAAGTGTTATTGGGGCAACTTGTTAATTAAGCACTTGCTCGTCTTGCTAAGATGCTATGTTCATTTTTCTGGTCCTTGCTAATCATGGGTGAAAGGGCCTGCATCTCCAGTTCCTCCAGGCCCATGAGTCCCTCCGGAGCCCAGCTCCCATCAGCAGTGGGCACACTGTGGTGGGTCCAAGCAGAGACAGCTGTGCCCAGTGGTGGGCATAGATGGAGGTAATGCACCATCAGGACATCCAGCCCATCTTTCCTCTCACTTAGGTGTGTTTCACTTCCTTATGTGGGACCTTGCAGCCCAAAGTGCTTTCCTAGATGGCCTTGAAAATGATGTATCTGAATTTTGGAATGTCGTAGCTGTTGGGCACGGGGCGAGGAGGGATGGCCTTCCCTCCCAGCTTTGCCACTGCTGGGGACTGGGGCATTTCAGGTGTGTCAGGCCTTCTACAGTCTAACCAGTCACAACAAAATGGACCAGTCCTCTTCCCTGTGCGATATCTCTGTTTAAAAAAAGAAATCATTAATCTTTATTTAAAATTTTTTTTAAGTGCTGCAGAAAGGCAAAGGGGTACCTGGGCTTAGTGGACCAGGTCTGCATCCTGTAGGGTTTGAGATCCTGGGGGTGGCCAGGTCTCCAGCTGCAGGGTCTGCAAAGAGGGGCCACCTTTTAAGATGGCCCCGGGGCGCTGGGAAAGAGCCCCAGCACTGCAGGGACAAAGCCAGTGGCCACCTGCCCCAGGGCCTGACAACAGAAAATTTTCATATCCTGTCTTTTTAACCCCTGAATTTCACTCTGCCTGCTTTTTTTCCCCCCTCCCTGTGGTGTCACGCTTCGGTATTTTAAGGCATTCCCAAATTCATGAGCCCATACTTCTGGTGGTCCTCACAGTCAGGTAGGGGTGCAAGGCCCTTGTGCCAAGAGCACACTGCCCAGGGCATCTGGGGACATGAGGACAGGGATGGGTCACAGCAGCCCCAGCAAGGCGTGGTGGGGAAGGAAGCTATGGCGCCTTGCTGCTGCTTGGCTCCTGGCTGGGGTCGGAAAAAGATGCCAGGGTGGATTCGGACTGGACGCACAGAAGAGTGGTCACTCGACCGTCCTGGTCCCCAGACCTGACTGGGGACCTCGCTGTGTGCTGTCCCTGCTGGGTTTGCATTGCTGCCTTTTAGGCAGAAGGCTGCAACATCCAGCCCTGACCCACCCTCCCAGCTCACCAGGCGCTTTCCAACCCTGGCCATTCTCGCAGGATATAAACCGTGCCAGAGGGAAGTGCCGGGGCAGGCGAATAAAGGTGTTCCCACGAATTAACAGGAGGAAGAAAGAAAAACATGTGCCAGTTGGGACTCGCCCCTCGAGTGGCGCATTGTCTCTGGCAGGCTCGCTGCGCAGTTGGAGCGGGGCCCTTTGAAGGCTGATTTAAATCCACTCCTGGGAGGTGTCACCTGTTGGCATCGTCCCTTCCCCAGCTCCCCGATGAGGTTTTTGTCGCGTTGAACGCCGGCGACAATAAGGGTCACTGGAGCGCGCAGCTGGGCGAAGGCACAAGCTGAGCCGTGTTTCCCCGAAAAAATCCCGGCAGCCTGCAAGGGGAGGAGGGGAAGGCAGGCGGTAAACAAGCTGCCGGGAACCCTGCGAGACGGCAAAGGGACGCTTCTTCCCCCGCCGGCTTCCCGGGAGAGGGCGCTGGCCCCGCGGCTCCAGCGCCGGCTCTTCTCCGCTGGCTCGTAAACATGTTGTGCAGGGAGGGGACACGGGCGTGGGACTGCCACCAAACCTCCCCCGAGGCAGAGAGCGACATTCTCCCCCCCCCCCCCCCCCCCCGGACATGAAACCCTGGCCCGCGCTGGGGGTCTTTCCCAGGCGGGGGTTTGCTAGCCGGCATGCATTCACTGGATGGAGAGATGTTTACATTGTAAGCTGCCTTTGCTCCCCCCTTCCCTTTGGGGTCGCTTGGAACTCAGCGGGTGAAAAGAAGAGCTGCCTGGCCCCAAGGCTTGGATGGCATGGGGGTCACCCCACGTCGCATGGACTTCCACCCGTAAACACCCTGAGTTTCTCTGCAGCCACCTCTGCAGGTGGAGCTGAGCCTTTTCCAGCACAGGAGGTGGCCAAGTTTCTGGGAAATTTGCAGGTAGCAAGCACATTTCTGAGAATTTGAAGCTATCGGAGCTGTCAGTAACAAAGCCTCTCTGCAAACTTGGTGAAAAGGGTTGGGCTTGGCTTTACCTGGGGCTTGACAGCTCCCATTTATGGGAGCTATTTTGGGACTCTTCTGGCATTACTGGGTCTCAGCACCAGCTCCTGCTTCCTTTTTCTTTAGCTGAGCTGCTGGATTCAGGTAACCACAGCTGAACTATGGGATCCTGAGCTAGTTTCTATGGGTAAAACACAGCATTGGGTCTGTGTTGAAACCTTTGCTCTATACATGGGGTGCAGGAACTGAGGTAGTGTGGGGGAAGCGAGTTTCTATTGTAAATACGTGGTAGCTTTGCCTTGCCCGAGCAATGTGAGGAGGTGAAAAGCATCTCAATTTCACCTGTCCTGGGCAGCCTCGGGGATTTAACACACTCTTATAGCTGCTGCAAGGTTGTGGTAAAGAATGAGATGGGTTGTCCCTGGAGGAAAGGTGGGGACCTGGCTCTTTTGATGGGCAATAAATCAAGGCGAGGCCTTAGCCAGCACTTCCACCTCCTCCTGGCTGAGGATCAAGCTCTCCCTGGCCACTTCCCCCCCCTAGACTCTGACTGTAGAGAGGCTGTGTCTTCAGTAGGGTGGCTGTGATGGTCAGGAGGGTCCAACTTCTGGAGGAATAGCAATTTTGGTACCACTGCCCTGAGGCTGGCATGGGGCAGCCCAGGATCCTGTCATCCTGAGGCAGGTGTGTGGGTGGCCTATGCTTGGCCTGGTACCTGTATGTGTGCACACAGGAGTGTATGTACAGGTGGCAGCTCTTTCTGCTAGTGCTGGCATCGCTCTCCCGCCCCTTGGGTCCAGGCTGGGAGGTGCAAAGGGCTGAGCAGGAGCTGAGACAGGACAGCGAGCAAGCTGCTGGGATGGAAAACTGCTAGGCGGTGCTTGCAGCTTGCTGGGTGCCTCTGAAGTGGGTGCTCTTGCACCCAGAGTGGGGCTCGGGGATTTCTTCTCCCTCATGTGACAGCGACTGAGCCTGTGCCCTGGAGCGAAGGTCTTGGCTGCAAATCCAGGTGTGGGAGCCTATTACCTGCTCCAAGGGGTGAAGTGTGGCATTGAGCAGGCACTGCCTGTTCCCTCACCCCGAAACATGTGCACTAAGCCAGAGCCGGGGCCCAGGGCTTGGGGGGGCTCCAAGTTCCTCCCTCTCTTTCCCCGCTGCCCTGTTTACCCAGGCCGGCTGATTTCCATCCCTATGAGTTATGCAAAGGCAGCCGTTCATGTAAACGCCGCAGAAAGCCCTGGATCTGCTCCCGCCACCGCTTTCCCAGAAGTATGCAAGACGAGAGGTTATTTTTTCGGGCCGGGAAGGTTGCGAAAAGAACCCAAAAACTACCCCCACCTTCCCTTTGCTTTGTAACGCCCCCTCCCCCTTCCCTCGGTGCGAGGCGAAGCGGGGGACCTCTCCCCCTCCCCCCTCCCCCCCCGCCCCTCACGGGCGGGGGCCAGGGGCAGCCCTGCCGCCGGAGGAGGAGGCGGAGGCGGAGGCGGAGCGGCGGCGGCCTCCGTCCCCCCCGTCCCGCCGCCGGCCCCGTCCTGCCCCCGGCCCGGCCGCCGCTGCCCAATCGGTGCCGCGGGGCCGGCGCGGCGGCGCCATAAAGCGGCGGCGGGCGCGGCCCCGGGAGCCCAGCGTGGGAGCCCGGCGTGGGAGCCCAGCGCCCGCCGCCCAGCCCAGGTAACGGCCCCGCGGGGCTCCCCGCCGGCTGCCGGACAGCCGGGGGATGGACGGACAGACCTTCTAGGGGAAAATTCTTGCTTCGCCTTTCTATTTTTTTTCTTGGGGGGAGGGGGAGCGTAGAGAGGCAGCTCTGGTTTTCTCTCGAAAACAACTGCTTTTTGCAGTTTTTATTTTCCTTCGCAAGGCTGTTTAGCTGCTTTCTTAAATGCAGCTGCCTACCTCCCTGCCGGGAGATGCACGCGTGGGTGACGGTTCTCGCAGTGGAATGGGGCCGGTGAGGACCCCCTCGGGGCGAGCAGAACCCCGCGGCCAGCGCAGAGGAGCCCCGCCATAGCGGGGTGGGCTGGGGAGGTCTGGTCAGGGCAGCCTGAGCCTGGGATAGGGTGTCGGAGTGACTTTCGAAGTCACTTCAGATTTCCAGATCGTTTACGTTTCCAAGCTCCTGCAAACGCGTGTGTCTCCCGGCTGCTGTGATCCTGACACACGTGGGCTGGCTGTTCTTGGGAGCCCAGCTCCAGGCTGTGCTGGGCTCGCGGGGATGCTGTAACCCTCACCGCCTGGGACCAGAGCCCCTTCAGCCTTCCTCCCGCTGCCTGGAGGCTGCTGCCTGGGTTGCTCAGGGTTGGTTGTGCTGCCTGTTGCTTTCTTTTGCACTGCCTCCTGCCCTGGACAAGGCTTGTGTAACTTCAGACCAGCTGATCTGAGAAGGCACCTGGGGCTGGCAAGCCCTCTGTGCTGGAGGAAGTATACTAAGAAAGCCCCAGCCAAGCTTTCCTGTGCATTAGCCTTGCTCCAGAGTTGTGGTGAGTGTGGAGGTGAAAAGTTCACACAGGGCTGAGGAGCACTTTTGAAGGCTTAGTCTGGTGGATAAGGCTTAGTTTATTGGCAGGAGTTTGGGTATTAATAGGACATTTTGAAGTCATTGCTTCTGGAGCAGGACTTTCCTACCTGCCTGCATCTGCGTGAGCCGCTGTGTTTTCTGCCCGTGGAATGGCATGGGACTGCTGGAGTTGGCAGCCAGCCCCATGGCCGAGCTGCCTCCCGCTCCTCCCTGGCTGATGGGTGAAAAATCTGGGAGCACAGGGATGGCCTTACAGTTGGGGTTTGTTTATGTATCCCTGCAGGAACCCCCTTGTCCGGTCTGCAGCCATGGCCACCTCGGCAAGCTCCCACCTGAGCAAAGCTATCAAGCACATGTACATGAAGCTGCCGCAGGGGGAGAAGGTCCAGGCCATGTACATCTGGATCGATGGGACAGGGGAGCACCTCCGCTGCAAAACCCGCACGCTGGACCACGAGCCCAAGAGCCTTGAAGGTGAGAGGGCAGGTGCAGGATTTGCAGCCCCTCGCCAGGTGGAGGAAGCAGCTGTGCTTGGCTGCTGCAGAGAAAGGATGCCATTTCTCCCTTCTCATGGCAGAAGGATGGTATTTGGGGAAGACGCTGCTCCTTATTCCCTCCCAGTTACCTCCTTCCCCAGATACCCTGGGGGGAAGTTCCCAGCTCTCCAGATGCGGAGTTTCAGTGAGATGCCTAGGGTTTGGAGCCAATCCCTGGCACTGCCCCTGCTGCGGAGGGGGCTGTTGGCAGGGGCTGGGGGCTGTTGGCAGGGGCTCGGCAGCCCATTGACTCTCAAGTACTCGTTTTGGCCGGAAGTAGTTTGGCAGAAGAAAGTGGAGGGGAAAGAATGGAGCTATCCGGTGTAATTAAGAGCTTGTGTCCCTCAGAACAAACAGTCCCAGCTTACACAATAATAGCATTAGGATTTTCCCCAGGTTGCCATGGTGCTGGCTGGAGACAGTTATGAAATGAAAATACTGTGTGTGACTGAGCAGAATTATCTTTTTTTTTTTTCCCTCTCCTTTTCCCTCTAAGGGAGTGGTTGGCACAGATCCTTCAAAATCTTTGTGCTTCCCATCCTCCCGCTTTCCCCCCAGGATATAGAGGAGATAACATTGCCCGGGTGGAGTTCACTGCTGCTCCCACTGTGCTTTGACCTGGAGGGCAGTGCACAGCCAGGAGGGGTGGGTGAGGGGGCCAAGCTGGCCGTACTCCTCCTCCATATGAGACTCCACCTACACTTTCTCACCTTTTCTGGGCCATGCAACATGGATAAGAGTATTTCATGTCTCCCCTTATTTCTACAGTTCGAAGATAACTCATGCTCTGCCTTCTCCCAGCTTGCTTAGCCACTGCTGTGAGGAAACTGGGTGCTCTGCTTATCCCCGTGGCTGTTGGGAAACATCCTCAGTGCTGCTCGGTTCGCTTGGTCTTGGCCAGCAGCCCAGCTCCTTGTGTTTCCCAGGGTGGCCGGGGAGTTGCAGTCCTCTGTTTTTTCCCTTGTATTTGTTGGTTTTGTTTTTTTGTTGTTGTTGTTTCTTCCCCCATTTGGAACAAAATCAGCTGAGCTGGGATTAAAACTATTGTAGGCCTGCTCTTCATAACCATCTTCACCTCTGTAATACTGGAGGGTGGCAGGGAGCCCATCCTCCTAGTGGTGATGGACCCTGGGTCACTGTGGCTTGTTCCTTTCTCCACTCCAGATCTCCCCGAGTGGAATTTTGATGGCTCCAGCACCTTCCAGGCTGAAGGCTCCAACAGTGACATGTACCTGCGACCTGCTGCTATGTTTCGGGACCCTTTTCGCAAGGATCCCAACAAACTAGTTCTCTGTGAGGTCTTCAAATACAACCGCCAATCTGCAGGTGAATGGACCTTCTCTCTTCTCCTGGTGGAGGTGGTGTTTCTGGGGAGAGGAAGGGGAGACCTATCCAAATGCTGTTTGTGCCCTTAGCATCAGTACGTGATGCAGAGATAATCCCTGCCCTGAAAAGTAAAAGGCAAAGTACTGGTGGTGGAGAAAGGGCTGGTCCTGGGATTCTTCAACAACACTGCTGGGACACAAACTGTAAATGAAGTGGAAGTGGGGAACGGAGGTAGAGATGCTAATAAGCCTTGTGTTGCTTTTCCATTCTAGAAACTAACCTCCGACACACCTGCAGACGGATTATGGATATGGTGTCCAACCAGCACCCCTGGTTTGGTATGGAGCAAGAGTACACTCTCCTGGGGACGGATGGACATCCATTTGGCTGGCCTTCCAATGGCTTCCCTGGACCCCAAGGTAACCTCTCAGGAATCTGTGCTGGACCAAGTCAGGAGTCCTTAATGCCATATTTGAACTGTAATCTGTGGCACATCTTAAGTGCTTCAGGAGAGCCAAAAGACTAGAGGTGTTTCTAGAACTGAAGGTGGACAATAGCAAGGAGGATATTGGCAAAAACTAACCCATGAAGTTAAGATCGTTACAGAAAGGCTAAGATGAAGATTGGCCTCATCTAAATTTGCTGCTTTGTTTGTCAGTCTGCAGGTGACTTAAACTCTTGCCCAGCATGACAGAGCACAAGCTCAGACTTTCAGAGGGACTTGCTTTATGTCAGTGTTCTGCTTTGCTAGTGCTTCCATGAAAAACAGATTCTGGGGCTTTACGACACATCCCAAGCCTTTGGAGAGTTCTTCCCTACGTGTGCTTGGTCGTCACTGAATTTAAGCCTTCTTCCTCCTGGAAACTCACATTCCCCTTGCTGTTTGTTCACCTGTGCCATTGCAGGTCCATACTACTGCGGGGTAGGGGCAGACAAAGCCTATGGCAGAGACATTGTGGAGGCCCACTACCGAGCATGCCTGTATGCTGGCGTGAAAATTGGAGGAACCAATGCAGAAGTGATGCCAGCCCAGGTAAATTGTTTTAGGTGCCTTGTGGAATGAGGTAGTACAGAAGAATCTGAGGCAGCGGGAACTTTTGGCTCTGAGCCATGTAGTTTCATCAATGATCAGAGCGTAAGGGGGTGGGAAGTGTCTCACTGTGAATGTCTCTGCACCACTGAGCCAGTGATTCCTCCTTCTTGTAGTGGGAGTTCCAGGTGGGACCATGTGAAGGGATTGAGATGGGGGATCACCTCTGGATTGCACGCTTCATCCTCCATCGGGTGTGCGAGGACTTTGGTGTCATTGTGTCGTTTGATCCCAAACCCATCCCTGGGAACTGGAATGGTGCTGGCTGTCACACCAACTTCAGCACCAAGAACATGCGGGAAGATGGAGGTCTCAAGTAAGTTTTTTGAGATGGGCCAGTAGTATCTCTTTGCTAGGCAGCAGGCTGGACTTGGTTGGTAGCAGCGAGCTTTTTTGCAGAGCTTTTGACCACAGGGGAGATGTCACTCTGGTGCTTGGCATTATGTTTGAACCTTTCTTATGGACTTTTTTCCTACAATGGTATAATCCCTTCTTGATGCTGGGTGGGATGTTCAGCGAGCAGTAGAGCTCCATCAGTGCTGACAGAAGCACAGGTGGCCAGGATGCTGCTCTTTGTAACAGGCTGTCCAGCTCTTGATCTGCCAGTGCTGCAAACAAACTCAGCACAGGCCTTTTTTTGTTTATAACTGTGATGAAAGAGAGACTATTTTCTTCTGCCTAGGCCAGGCTGTGGAAGCAAATGCCGTGTTTTCTTAAACAAGAAAATCCTGAAAATATAAAACCAGAGTTTTTATAGGGTGCTGATGTGCAGGTGGGGACCTTACAGCACTGGGTTGCACTGGAGCTCTATGAAGGGATTCTTTCTGGCAGCTATGTTTTCCTGCCTTAATCTCAGTGATGCTCTGAGATAATGAGCCAACCTGTGACCATGTTAGCTTCCCAGATAGAAGCTTCTGTGTTGAGCAGGTTCCCCAGGGCAATGTGTCTGTGGGATTTGGCCATGGGTCAAACTGCTGGTGTCCCACACAGCACTCCCAAGGGACCTTTTGAGACCATGGGAATCCTTTTCCAAGAACCAGCCTGGGCCAGAAGTAGGACTGGAGAGAAGCCCTGTGTTGAGATGATCAGAAAAGTAGGTTGTAGGGCATAGGCTTCATTGTGAAGTGGTTTGGGGACAGCAGTGAATCTGCTGTCACTTGGATGCTCATACCATCTATTAGGCACTCAGTGTCTTCCTCTCTTCCTTCTGCCCTTCACAGGCACATTGAAGAGGCCATTGAGAAGCTGAGCAAGCGTCACCAGTACCACATCCGTGCCTACGACCCCAAAGGGGGGCTGGACAATGCCAGACGCCTGACAGGTTTCCATGAGACATCTAACATCCACGAATTCTCCGCTGGCGTGGCCAACCGTGGTGCCAGCATCCGCATCCCCAGAAATGTGGGCCACGAGAAGAAGGGCTACTTCGAGGACCGCCGTCCCTCCGCCAACTGTGATCCTTATGCTGTGACAGAGGCCCTCGTCCGCACGTGTCTCCTCAACGAAACTGGAGACGAACCTTTTGAGTACAAGAACTAAGCGCACTGCGCCCACAAACACTGCCTTCCCCCACACTTCCCACACCCCTAAACTTCCTTTCTAGATGTAATCCCAAGGGTACAAGATAACACGTTTTGTGTCTCAGTAACTCTTGTTGTCTTGAAACGGGGAGGAGGGCAAATTTAGTTTTATTGATGTCTGTTTGTCATTGACTCTTCAGATGATAAAGGAGAGGGTATTAGAGAACTTTTAACCACTGTTTTATTTTTTTGTCTAATTCATGTGTACATGTGATGGGATCCAGTGGCTTCCAGGGACAAACTGGACACAAAAAGTGAGTAGGTGGGTGGAAAGCTTAAAACTCTAGCTGACTTCCCCAGGAGTCAAATTTGGGGTATTAGCCCCACCTCTGGCTCTCTGCAGGCTTATGGTTCTCCAAGGTTGGCACTTTTTTGTGGAGAATGGAAGACAGGAGCTGTGATGGAGCCCCGCATGCTCCTGCCTGTATGGTGTGAGGGGGAGATCTTCACCCTCTGGCCACTCTGAGGTTTCTTTGGAATCTTCTGGCATTGAGCTCAGTCTCAGTGTAGGAGCATTGGGGAGAGCTCCTGGTTCTGTCACTGGAAGTCAACTGGTCTCTGGCTCATAACACAGAGTGAAGTAGTATTTTTCTATTTAAATATAAAAATGACAAAAAAAAGTGGTTTTTTTTTTTTTTTTGAAAAAGGAGATGATGTTCCAATGACTCACCCGGCTAGAGCAGGCAGAGCTCCTGAGGATGCTGTTGGAGGGCTTCCAGGTGGGACTGAGGGTGAGCTTGGAGGGCTCAGCAGAGGAGACTTGGATGAGATTTGTTTCAGCTTGGAGTGGAGTTTGCAGGAGGTGGTTCCCAGACCTGGGAAGTCTGCAGAAGCATTTATCGCTGTAACTTGAGCAGCCGCAATGCACTTATGAGCGTGTTAGAACAACAGGAGGAAGGTGTCCTGAACTAGGAGTTGACTGGTCAACTTAACCACGTTCTGGACAGAGCTGTGCATGTTTTACCTTTCCAGCGGGACTTGCATGTCACTAAAGCAGGGCTTTTGATAAAGGAGAAAAAAGTTTTAGATGATGATTTTTCTTTCCCCATAATGTTCTTAGTTTCTAAAACTGAATGGTTTTACAGAGATTGTTGATGTCACTGTTGTTTCCTGGCCCTTGGGCTGCCTGCTGTGATGGGGGCTAGGAGAGGCCACCTGTCCTGGCCAGCCCTAGCACCTCCCAGCTCATGCCAGGGGTTTCAAACGTTCCAGGATTTTACACTTAGGTATCTTAGATGGTGCCAGTTATATTCCGTTGCATTTGGACTTCTGAATAGTTGGGGTTTTTTTATAATAAAAAAAGAAAAAAAGAACAAAACCTTAATTCTGACTTCTGCTCCTTTCTGTAATTCATCCTGGCAGCTTCTCTTGTATGCTTATTACCTTCACCATTTGAAGGGAATTTGACCCTGACAGTGGTTAGGCTTTGGCTTTTCACTTTTGGGGTGAGGGTCTTGCAATCCATGTGTGCTCTCCAGAAAATGATGTTTTGTAGGTGGCTGTAGCTTCTCTAGTTGGGTGAGAGTCTAGCTGTGACTGGAGTGGGGTTCTTTTGGTACGGGAAAGTGACTGGGCTGGTGAATGTCCAAAGGGAGGGTTATGGGGTAAGCATAGGTGTTTGTGAATCTCCCCACCCTCCTCCACACAAGTTCTACAGGAAGTAGAAATCCCACAGAAAAAAGAATTCCAGCAAATTTAATGAAAAAATGAGCTTTGTGGTAGAGGAGGACCCTTTCCCAGTCTCCCTATGGAGAAAATATTGCTCATTGACCTTTGGTATAAAAAAAAGTCATTTAAATAAGTAAGCAATAGTAGAAATGTGTCATGTTGCTCCCGAGTCCTTTATTTAGCTTGTCGTGTTACTTCCCACCTCCCCAAGAGGTACTTTCTTCAGAGGTGGGTGCTTTAAAGATAGGAATGGTTAACTATGGATTAACCATACACAAGCATCCTGCTGGGCTGATGAGGTCATTCCTGTCATCACATTTTTATGGACAAAGTGGTCTTTTGCATCTCCCCTCTGGGGAACGTTCAAGGCAGCACCTTCCTTATCATGGTCCCAAAATTACCCTTATCTCCCTGTACCTGTGCAGGGTGGAGTGTCACCGGAGCAGAAGCAAAGTGGATACCATGTCCTTTCCTCTGATCGCAACATGACCACGAAGACTTTGGCCTCTGAGGGATGGAGCGGGGGTACTGCAGCCTGAAGAAACCCACACTGCTCCGGAGTAACACATGAGTCCAGAGACACAGGGGTTTTCTGCTGGGGGGGGAAGCTAGTGTTCTTCCTGCCTTCCAAGAAAATGTCACAGAGGAAAAAAATGGATTACACCTAAATTAAGGAAACTTCTGTAAGAGCGTTTACACATCAGGAGGGACAAGACATGCTAATGCTTTTTTTGGGATTCCTGTACCTCTGAACACTGTGCATCCTTGGGGCTGGAGCCCCGTCCGTCCAGAGACCCATTTCTCCTGGGGAACAAAGGAATTGGCTTAGTTTTGGCCCCCAAGCATCACCAGTAACCAAGTCAGTAGCCAATGGGCAGTGAGGTTTTGTCCTGGGGCTAAAGACTCCCTGTGCCTCACAGAGCTGCATTGATGCAGAGATGTGGATTACCATTTGTGTCCCCCTGCAGAGGATGCCAAAGGGTTGCCATCTCCAGGCCAGTGATCAGAGTGATAACAGGAACAGGCTTTGGTCCTTTGCTTCTCCAGCTGCCTTGATCATAAATTTAGGACAGGAATTGGATGCTTAGTGGTTTCTCTTGATCTCAGCTGAGAAAGCATTTATCCACTCCACAGTTACCCAACTGAAAACAATCAAAATAACAAACATGGTGCTGCAAAATAGCTTTTCAGATTATAATATTTTTAATATGTATTTTTAATAATGAGTTAGAAGGGAAAATCCTTCCTTTCCTCTAGTGATCTTTTCTGACTTTTTGCCTAAAGTCTCCTTTGCGGTTACTGAAACACCATTTCCCAGCTATGCAGGGTAGAGATGCCTCCTCTTAACACTGTGGAGCTCTCGCAAATTGAGCCTGAAACCTTCAAAAGATGTACTTACTGCTTATGCATTTATATAAAGTATTTTGACTTTTAATCTTAACCTCTCAGGAGGAAGCAAATCCCTTTTCTCTGTTTACTCATATATCCTTAAAATGTGAATGATATAGAAACATTCACTGAACACAAGAAAATGCAAGTATTGGTCTCAAACGGTTTGCCAGGCATGTTGGAACATCAAGAACTGCTCCAAATGAGGCAGTCAAAATCAGCACCGGCTTTCTGAAGTACCTGTTGGTTGTTCTCCCTTTTAATCAAAACCAGCTTTGGAGACAAGGCTGCTCCAAAACAATTAATATCTCTGCTTACATGCCAGGCTTTTCCCCATAACTAAATTTTAATGCAATCAAAATAAGATTAGCCACAGCTCCCTTCAAATATAGCCTGCAGCAGATGAGCTAATCAAGATCACACTTGCAGCATCTTTTAACACTGGGCTGTGCTGGCCCAATTACTGTGAGGACATGAAGGCTTTTCTCTTCCTGAAAAGCCTGATGAATCAGGTGTGTCTGGTTGGATTTCTTCTACCCTTTCACACTATCAGAGTGCCCTGATGCTGCTCCAGTAGCCACGTACCATTTCTCTTATTTATTTTTTAGTGTTTTTAGCAGCATTTGACCTTCCTAGA
Organism: Phalacrocorax carbo; assembly: GCF_963921805.1. Lineage (NCBI taxonomy): Eukaryota > Metazoa > Chordata > Aves > Suliformes > Phalacrocoracidae > Phalacrocorax > Phalacrocorax carbo. The sequence continues at coordinate 33,372,379 of NC_087518.1, read as the reverse complement.
TTACCCTTTTTGGTACACCAGCCTTTGCATCCTTATGCAGCCTCTGGCTATGACTATCTCTCCCTCCCTGAACACAGCTGCTGGAGGAGAAATGAGCCAGTCTTAGGTGGGTAATGTTTTGCTGAGCTGTCTTTTGGATGCCGTTACCCTGGGGGGAGAGAGGCACTTCTTCTTGTTGCTAAGCAAAATTGTTTTTATTTCTCCAAGACCGTGATTTTCCCTTTTCCTGGGATGTTGATATTGGCTCACGTGGCTCTCCGGTATCTCTTTCTGCCCATGGAGGATGGGAAGGGATGGTCCCAGGAAGGGAGCCAGACACAGACTGCTGAAGGGGTGATTTGCAGAGCTCTGCAAGAGCCTCTGTTTGCTCTTGAACCTCATGTTATGGGAACAGCTCTGTTTTCTTCTCTCAAAATGCTTCCTGGAGGTCCAGCAGCTCCTCTGGTGTGGTGTTCAGAGCACCACACCAGCTGAGATCTATGCTTGCTGTTCAGTGGCTGCATTGTGAGCTGGTATAGAGCCATAGAAGAGCGGCTGGAGGTCCTTTGCCCTCTTGAAGGATGTCAGGGCATGCACTGGAAAGGTGCAGGAACCCATCTCACTGGGAACAGGTCAAGTGTGACTAGCTGGTAGTTTCTTGTGTGACCCAGATGAGAAAGGCGGTGCAGCCAGGAGGGGAATCCTGCTGTCACAGATGTGGGTAATTCGGCTTCAACTGAGCCAAGATTTCATCCCAGTTTTTCATTTACTGATTAAACTGAGGACAACTGCTTAGGAAGCAAGTAAGAGCTCTTGAAAGGGGAGATCTTAATCTGCCTTGCTTTTGCAGCCAGATGGATGCAGGGTCAGACCTGGGGTGCCTCATGAGCATGTCCTCCTGGCTCTTCAGCTGGGACTACCTATGTGGAATGGCCAGTTTCCCTATGCTGGCTCTGTGGCTTTTAAATTGAGTTCTGACTCTGTTTGCTTGCTGATAATGGGGTCAGTCCATCTGTAGGGTTTGTGGTATGGAGACATGAATAGCTTTTCCTGAGGTCATGTGGATTATGGGGTTTATTAGTCACTGAGTAATGACCCATCTGGATGCCCAAAGGTGTCGCTTGTTAATTGCCCAGTTCATGAAGAAATAGTGATCTCAGTTTGCTTCTTGTGACTCTGCTGTGAGCCAGTGCTGGGTGTTTTGGCACTGTCCTTCTCTCTTGTGCAATGACCTTTGATGTAAACATCCCGTCGCCCTGCTGCTTGCTGTCTGCACTGAAGTGTCTCCATGGTCTCCATCTCCAGTGGGAGATGGTGTGGATCAGAGCCTCTCCCAGCTGCTCCTGGAGATGCCTGGTCTGTGTTTGGAAGTAATGAAATCTGAGGCTGGGTGCTTCTTGAGGGTTAGCCCCCAAAACCTGCAGTGGCTTTGCATACAGAGCATGCGTGGGTTGACCTCAATGGGAGTGTTCCTGGCTGTGGAGAAACCCAGGGTCAGAGGGGGAATTTTGGGGGAAAAATCCATGTTCTGTGACCCCAGAATGAGCACCAGGGCTGCAGCTTTTCACAGTCTTGTAAGAATACCAGGTCCTTTGCCTCTCCTAAGCCTTCTCCCTCACTGCTCCTTTCCTCCCTTCCCTGGTAAGATGGTGCAAGACTGCTGTGTGTGCTGGGTAGCAGTGCGGGGGAAAGCTCAGGCTTTACCTCAGCCAAAAAAATAAGTCTTTTCTCCTTTTTTCCCTCTCTGTCCTGGCCTGCCTGCAGGCTGGCATGGCCAGGCTATTTTGCTTTCATAAGTTGCATTATGTAAGCCACATCTTGAGTGGGGATGCAGTGCCAACTTGGACTTCATATCGGGAAGGAGCTGCATTCCTCTGCCACTGGGTTTAATCCGTGCCTCCAGTCACAGCTGGTTTGCTGGGAGGAATTGGAGGGCTGTGCCGAGGTTTCTAATCCCTTGCCCCAGGTGGAGCCAGCTCCTTTGTGCAGGAGCCCTGCTTTCTTTTGTCAACAGATTGTGCCCGTTGACTCCTCCTAGCAAGCTCTTGGCTGCTAGGAGGGTTGGCCCAGGCATGCACACCACACCTCGGGATCTTCCTCTCATGCCCGTGTTTGTTTGCTGAACTCTCTGTGCTCTGTGGCTTAGATTGCACTTGCTCAGAAAGGCTGGTGGGGGAGAAAAACAGAAGCAGAGACTTCCGCAATTCTACCCCAAAAAACAGTGGCAAAGGTGGGTTGCCATGGTGGCAGAAAAAGCAGGTAGGCTGCAGAGCCTGAGGAAGACCACGTCGATGCCAAAAGCTTTTCCATCTGTCTCACCACTGACTGCCCTCCCAAGGTGCCATGTCGGCAGGGCACAACCCTTGTCCCACCAAGGATCCAGGGGAGCCCTGGAGATCCTGCACCCAGAGGTCCTGTGGCACCAGCCTGGCTGGGTGTAAGGTGCAGGACAGCAATGGGTGGTTGGCAGGGTGCTTGTTGGCTCCCTAGCAGCCTGAGCAAGCTGCCTTCAGCTCCTGCGCTCAGAACTGATGATCTTCAGGACCCTGCTTGTCTGGGCATGGGCCACGCAAGTTCAGAAGGAAAGGTCCTCTTCCTCCACTCAGATTTTAGATGAAGCTGACAGTAGGAATGCCTTGCTGTGTATTTTCACGCTCTGTGGGTGGATGAGGCACTAGACTCCACAGTTTTTGCTGGCAGCTCTCCCCACTGCCAAATATGCTGCTAAAATGAGAATTATTAATCAGATACAGGTCTGGGCTGCTTTTTCTCATCACAAAGCCAGGTGGCTCAAGCCCATCTGTATAGCTTGTGGAGATGCTGAGCAGCTGGCTGAATTGCCCAGCTGCTTCTGTCCTGAGCCAGAGCTTGACCAAAATGCCTAAAATACTGGGAAAGCAAGTGAATAGGATCCTCCTCCTGTACTGAGTTGAACCTGTAGATTCTGGAAAGTATGCTCACCAGCAGATATTTGGTAAAGTGCTAGGATCAACATTTGCTTCAGTCACAAAGAGCAATCTGCTTAATGCCTCTCTGTGTTTAGGGGATCCTGAGCAAGCCACCAAGTTCAAGGTGGGAATAGCTGTGCCCAGGGCTATGTTGTCTGGATGCCGTTTCCATTTAGGAAGCTGCCTGGGAACAGCTGGGCTTAGATATGGGCTTAGCCTGTCTGTGAAACTTGGAGGCCAGGGCTTTAGTTGGCTAAATCACCAAAAGCTATGCACTTGCTCTGAAATACAAGATATTTTCAGACTATTTTCCACCCAGACATATAACACATGCAGGGTGATTAACTGGCTCCATTTTTCCACCTCTTGTGGATGGCTCTTCTGGCAAGATCTACATCCGCTCTTTAAGATGCTTTCACTGTAACATGGATGCCTCCCCTTCTGGCAAATAACCATGTCAGTGATCAGTGGGTGACACTGTCAATGTAGGGTGTAGACCTATGAAGAAGCATTTCATTAAGAGAAGAGATTGCTTTGGCATGGACATTTTTTGTCCACAATCTCTCTAGGATGAAGAAAGCTGCTCATGAAGCTGGCTGGGGAAGGAGGTGGTCTCTGGCAGGGCTGTCCCCTGCACCACTTTGCGGATGTGCCCTGTGTACCAGAGCAGAAGCCAGCAATGCTCCATGGATAGTGGTTTGGGACCAAAGAGCATCCTAGAGGTTTGTGTCATGTTAGCGGTCTCTGCAATGGAAATAACCTGGTCAGAGTGAGGTGTTCCACCTGGGTCTTTGGGTCTCTGTTTTCCTGGGGAGAGAAAAGAGTTGGCAACAGTGTTATCTTACTCTCAAACTGTGAGTTGTAGAGCTCATGCATGGCAAACCCTACTCACACCAGCTTCTCTGCACAGAGCAGAGAATAGCTCAGAAACATTAAGGGATGAAGGGCAGTGTCCAGGTTCCCTACAGAAGGTGTCTGCCTGGCTTATACAGGCAACAAAAATCAGGAGGAGTTGAACAGAGCCGGAATGATGGTACTGCAACACCCCTGCATACAGGGAGCCAGGCTTTAGCATGACAGGAGCAGAAGTGCTTTGAGTCACTCCTGTGAGCCACCCACAGTGGCTCCAAAGCACCCAGGAAGGAGTTGGCCATGCAATTTGAGCCTGTGCAAGGGTAGGCATGGGTCTACATGGTTCCTCTTCAAACAACAGACAGCCCTTCTCCATGTTGTGTCTTGCAAAAAGGCACCCTGGGCTTGCTGGGGGATCTTGCACTGGAGGTTATTAAGCTTGTAAAACAGGAGCTTCTACTGGAAGATCTGGTCTCAGTAAAACACAAATCTCTCTGCAAAGGTTGAGGTGGGGGAAAGGTGATGGTGCCATGTAGGTTCTGCAGAGCACATGCAAGACCAGGGTGAATGGCTTCCTAACAGACCATAGCTGAGCTGGATCACTCCCAGGGTGCCTGTGAAAACAGCATGTGACCCTTGTGTCATGGAGCATGTTGAATGGGTGCTAATGACAGCGTAGCCCAAAGAGCTGTCTGACACCCAGTAGCTCACCCTACTCATCTCCCCCTCCTATCCAGCCAGTGGAAACTGCTCACATGATATCTAAAGCAAATGCTGCAATACTTGTCTTTTTGTTTTGAATAATGCCAGGCCTTTTTTCTGTGTGTACTATTGAAGCAGCAGCTGTATTTCAACCAGTTGGCAGCACTCTGGGAGGAGATCAAGTGTTCTTAGCGAAGTTGGGCCAGAACTATGGCTGGTGGAAATCGGTGTAATTCTGTTTGACCTCAGCGCTGAGCTGCTTTATACCAACTTCGAACTGGGCTCCCAGACCAAGGCTTTGGGGGGTTTTGCGAGGAGGAGAAGTGCTCTTTGTAGAGGTGAAATAGTCATGCCTGATGTTAACAGTGTCTGTCTGTCGGAGGATGAGTTCAGCTGTGCAGTCATGCAATGGCTGCTGCTGGACAGGATTTCGGTTGTGTAGGGAGGTCTCTGAGCACTTGCTGTTGGATAGTTCTTTTCTGAAGCATGACAAAAAAAATTCTTCCATGTCCAGGACACCTGGAGCTGTGTATGTGAGGATTGCTACACACTGCCTGTGCATGCTGCAAGACCAGAGCACCAGCCCTGCCAAAACATCCAGGCTTTCTGGGAAGCATCTGCAGCACCATGTGCTTGTCCTGCAGGATATGCCGTGCCTCCCTCTGCCAGTTACCGGAGGGAAAGGGCCAGCCTTTCTTGTGGGCTCACAAACAGCTTGTTTTGAATGTCAGTGGCACGGAAGGCAGTAAAAGCAGGAGTAGATGTGCCCATGGGCACCACCACTGGCTCATCTCCCTGGCATGGGCAGGAGTCCTCTGGAACTGCTGCCCACAGGGCACCTGTCCCTGTACTGCTGACCCCCAGGACATACTGGACACCCCCGTACCAGCACTGCCCCATGCTCTCAGCCAGACCCCTGTCCTTTGCACAGAAGGTCTTGGGCAGCAAAGCTGCTCTGTGTGCTGGATTCATTAAAATAGTGTCTATTCTCAATGCTCAGCTCAACCCTCCCATCCATCTGCTCTGTCTGTCCACTAACGGGTAGCTCAGCATGGAAGTGGCTTGAGAAGGACATGGGGGACGGGAAAATGCTGGGAGGAATTGGAAGGGAAGGAACATGCTCAGATGAGAGGTGGGTTTTGTTTTGGTTTGTTTTTTCTTTGGGCCATTTGCTATATTCTGGTAATGAGAAAGCATGCAACCTTTCTCAGTAAGTTAGAGCCCTTTTCTGTTATATTCAGAGATTTGTCTTTCAGTCCTGAGGCACTAAAGGGACCTTTGCTGTCAGGGGCACTGCATTCATCATCCTGCCACTATCAGAGCTTTTCCTCTGATATGCACCTCCCTCTGCCCCTTGTTGTAAGAACAAATGTCTCTGTCCCAGCCGTGCCAGTCCCAGTACCTGTGCTGGCTGGTACAAGCTGGTACATCCAGCTTGCCATGTCTGCAAGGACTGAGATTGCTCCTTCAGAGTAGTGTGGATGTGCCCTCAACACAGCAGCAAGTGGAAATAATAGTGATGGGAGCAGTGGGGGTGAGAGGAAGGCACTGAATAAATCATGCCCGTGGATGGCTTTTTATGCCTGACTTGGTTTCTCTTTACTAGGAGCTGCACAGGGTTTATTGCATTGCACATTTCTGCTCCGTCCCTAGGTTCATTTGAGTGTGCTGGGTTCATGACTCATTTGCATGGGTGCACTTTTCCAGCGCTGTTGACATCTGCTGATCTCAGATTGCTTTCCAACCATTAAACCCTATGTGGCAAGAGAGAATTGAAGGAGGGAAGACACCTCATTAATTTTTACTCCACCCTGCATCCTTCCCATCTCTTTCCTCTTGCAGAGACAGGGAGGTATATTGTTTTGCTCTACCCTAGGGGGAAATGAGATGCTATTTAATTGCCTACCACCACATAGCATGGCTGTTAGCATGGGCTAAACGATGCTATGCTTGGCTGTCACTGCATGGCACTTCAGGCAGGATGGTGCATCCTGAATTGCAGCCTAGACTGTGTTGAGGCCGCTGCTCTGACTGAAGTAGAGTGGGATTCAGGCAAGGTGCGTTCCTCCTTGCTGCCTGGATTACTTCCCTGAGCAGCTGGGTCCCTGGTGTTGGTCAGAGTGGGCTCTGGCTCACGTTCTGCCTTTGCTAGGGCAGGGCCACTAGAGTCATCTAACCAGCCTTTTGGGCAGGTTCCCAGCTCAACCTCCTGCCTTGGTCCCGTGGCTTGTGGGATGCTTGCACAGGGGCCTGCCCAGCTCAGTCCTTTCCCCAGTCCCCACAGGGGTGGCTGGGCCCAGGGAGCTTCCCAGAGGAGGAGAACCGGGAACTGCTGAGTAACGAGGCCAGGCAAAGGACAAGCTCACTTCTGCAGTCTGTCATCAGCGGGAGTGATGAAATTATTAACTTGCTGGGGAGGTCAAGGAAGTGTTGCTGCCTGGAAGAAGTCTCTCGCCCACTGCTGGAGCAAGCGTTTGTGAGCAACTGGCTGTATGCTGTTGTTTTAACCCATGCCGGCACACAGCATTCAACCCTTGCTTCAGCTCCTCCTAACCCCACATCTCCAAGTCAACAGCAACTCTTGCCTCCACACACTCAGCTGTGTGCAAGGCAGGCTGAGTCCCAGGCATTCCCCCTGCTTCCAGCTGTAGTTCCAGAAATCAGCCTCTGCAGAGTAAATTGTACCCTAGCAAGGCTACGTCCTTTGGGGATGTGGGTTTTTTTTCTTCTGAGTCCAATGCTATTTTGCAGGTGGCACAGCAGAACACTGCTCTGGAAAGCAGCTCTGTATTTAAAAGTAAAAGCAAGGCATAGGACTCATGTTTTTAGCATCCCAAATATATTGACATCAAAGGCAGTTACCTCCGAAAGTGGCAGTGCGGTCTGGGATCTGAAAGGCCACATGGTGCACAACCCCACTGAGTCCCAGCTTGGCTCCTGCAGCTCTCCTGGGCATGGGACAGGGATGGGGACAGCCAGGAGCTGGCTGTCTCAGGAGCTCGTTCTGGTGGGGAAGGCATGAGCTTCCATCCTAGCCCAGCTCACAGTTTCCAAACCACCTGACAGTGCTGAAAGCGGCCAAGCAAGTCTTGGGCATAACGTCCTCCACTGATGGGTGTCTGCTTTCCTTTTCATTGCTTCCCCCTAATGTTTTATAGGAGCTGCAGATATTTAATATCCAAGGGCATTTTTTTTTCTTCCAGGCTAGGCTTCTTCTAAGCAGGGAGTTGAAAGCGCTAATGAAGAACATTATGATATGCTAAAAGTGGTCATATTTTGCTGTAGCTAAATCTAGCCCCTTGTGCCAAATGGAGATTTAATTCTCAATAAGATCATCTGCAGGAAGACAGACTGTGCTTTCTGAGCAGTAGTAGCATTGTTGTGGCTGCTGGGCTGGTTTCAGGTGATGGGCAAGGCAGCATTTGTCAGGAGAGGTAATACTTCTGTTAGAAGCATTGGATTGCTGGAAGAAAAACAGGTAACCTGCTGGCACAAGGGAAAGAATACAAGAAATGTGTAAGAAAAGATATGGCCAGCTTCAAACTAGGTACATGGGCTAGCTCTGCTTTTGGTCTATCCTTGGTTTGAAGATTTCTTGCTCTATCTCAGACATAAGATGGATTAGGGCCAGGATCTCTTTGGGGTTTTCCTAGCTGTCTCACTAGAAGATAATTCCTTTCCCTACAAACTTTAAGGACTTGACACCTGTAGTTTATCCATCTTAACTCTCCTATGTAAACAAGGCTGAAAGAGAGAAGATAAAATGTGTATAGTGCTTTTCAGAGCTTTCCACCCCACAGTGTCGGGGAAAGGGTGTCTTGGGTGGGAGGTGAGGATGGCTCTTGGGGAGACAGGCAGAGATAGGGATGGGAGTCTGCTTCAGGAAGGATTAATGCAAACACCTGGTGAAGCAGATAGCAGTCAAATCCTGCCTCGATTGCTCCTGGTTCCCCTGCTCCGCTCCTGGGTTCGTGTCTGAGGAAAGCAGGGTGATGAATCCAGTCGTGTTGCAGTGACGCAGCATCCAGGAAATGCTGCTGGAAGTTTTCTGTGGAAAGATGACTCCGCCTCATAGGTGTCGCACCAGGGCTAGGGTGAAGCAGCGAGCAGGCAGGAGAAACAAAGGTGCCTTTGTTGCATTTCCCCTGCCCTGCAGAGCTGCCTGGCCCAGTGCCAGCAAGGTGCCTGGCTCCCTACCAAGATGAGAAGTTTGGGGGAGGCTGGCTGAGCAGCCACAAGCTTCCCAGAGCTGAAATTTGGTGGTAATTGCTTTCTCACCTGGAGATGCAGCCTCCCTCCCTGCAGCAGCATAATGGGGCTCGGATGGGGCAAGCCCTGAAACTATCGATGGCGCCAGCACCTTCCCTCCCAGCCCACCTCCTTACAGCAGAGATGCTTATAGCAGGTCTGTGGCCTCTCCAGGTACATCTGTGCAATGCCTGGGGTGGCCCCAGTGGACAGGGGTGCAGGCATGCCCATGTAGTGCAGAGCAAGTGGGCACAGGCAGGCTGCCTCTGGGAACAAAGTGAGTGTCAGTGCGTGGGTCCATGGCAGGTGGGCACATTGCCAGCCCAGCATTGCCTCTAATCACTGGCGCTCTGACCTCAGCCAGAGATGCCCTTGCTCTGGTCGGTGCTAAACCAACCTCCACCACGCAAAGCCACTCCCTTGCTGGGCTGAAGGGAAAGCTCAGGGACCCATGTGCGTGGGTGTCAGAACTGTATCCTTTGCTCTGGAAGTGGAGGAGATGAGTCCCTTCAGGTCTAGAATGCACCCTTAGAAATGCCATATTCTACCCAGGGGATGGAAAAATCCCATCCCCTGGAATCTCCAAGTAGCTTGTTCCACCAGCATAAAACCCATTTAAAATCTATACCCTTTTTGGGGGCAGGAGAGGATGCATCCATCCTCATACATGTGTTTTTTTCTCTGCTTCATCACCACAGGGCACGTGGGAAGCAAGATCTGCTCATGCATCCCCCCCTTCCCCGTGACGCCCATTACAAACATTGCTGCTCCTGTTTTGGAAACCCCCTGGGACCGCAAGAGTTAATTCTTCATCCCAGCTGCTTTCCTCCTAGAGCTCAGCAGGAAGAGGGATTGTGCTAGGCAAGGGGCACCACTGCGTAGGGGAAGGCAATAAAAAAAAAAGAAGTGTTCAGACCTTTTACCTAATTTCCAGTGGTTCAGACCTGAGGACCATAGCAACCTGAGCTGCCATTGGTGTGATCAGAGACGGTGGGCTGTGCTGGTCTGCCCTCCCAGCCAGCACCCTCGCTGATGGGACGCGGCCGGCATCGAGGCCGGCATTGGTTCATTGGTTTCTGCCTCCCCTTCCCTTCATCCACTGGATGAGCTCGAGGCATGTGGTTGTGTTTTTTCAGCTGATCTGTCATTGCTTATTTCAAGTGTGTTTTCCCTGGTTTCTGTGAGTTGTTCAAAAAGTTCCTGGCACTTGTGAAATCAGATGGCATCCAGGAATGATTTTCTAATTTCTCTAGAAATTAATAGGGTGGCAAAAACCCAGAGAGTTGTCATATACATTTGTATAACCATGTAGAAGCGAGAGGGGGTGGCACCCTGCAGTGAGAGAACAGTTTGGCTCACAGAAGCTTGAGTCCAGCAATACTTTCCTTTTACCAAGGTCAAATAAGCCTTTGCAAAAATACCAGGGATTCCTGCAAAGCGAAAGCAAAGATGTGACTTTGGGCAATATAGACCAAGACTGCAAAATGTTCTTGTTATGCCTATAGCTTGCTAATTGTCCTTTAGGACTTCCTAGTGTCCTTCAAATATCAAGTTCATCTCCGAGTGCAGCCCAATCCTGGAGAAACATCACACAGGGTCTGTGGGGAAAAGACCTGATGAATCTTCAATCTGCTCCCCGTGGGTTTTCTGAGCAACAGCCACTTGCTTTGGTGGCACTGTCCCCTTACTGCAGAGCTGATGCAGCCATGGGCTCAATTTCTGCACATCATTGAGATCAAATCGCCTGCAACATTTCCACATACATTCTTTGGAGAAGAATCACATTTTAATCTGAGGATGTGGGCATTTCTGACAGTGCTGAATCCATCATGGCAGCAAGTCACCAGGGAAAGGAAGCAACAGAAGTAGTTAAAAGCAAAAGTGCTTGCAAGGGAAAAAAGTGGGAATTGTAAGAGCAACTGAGATGATTTAAATAGAGCTAACTTCTATTCCCCAGATCTTCAGGATTACTCAAAGCTTCAGCAGAGCAGCTAAGTTTGATTACATCTGTGTTACGGTTCTCTTGTGCAGCATGCAGCATCTTCCTCCAATCCTTGTTCCTCGATGAGCCACAAGTTTAGCAAAGCATATGCTTAAACAACTCACTGAATCCACTTAATTCTCCTCCCCACGGCACCAGGTTCCCTTCGTCACAGGGAAGTTTTTGAATGCAAAGCTGGCTGCGTTTCTGCTCTTCCTAGCTTATGCATGGCAGCCTGTGTATACAGTTCCTTTCCTAGAGAGAAGCACATATTTCTGTGTGTGTTAAATATTTATCTTTCAGTCTGAATTAGTATTTACAAAAAAAGAAGGTTGATATGCTCCAGACAAAGCTACCTTTGTGTTTTCTGGAGACTTGCTGTGCTCAAAAGCTTTTTGTGCATCCCTGTAGCATTTAAGCCCTGCCACAGAGCAGTGAAACACAGTTCATCCCTAGGGAGCTGTGTGCAGAGAGGATCAAATTCCTCTGGGTTTTAATAAGCCATGGAATTGGGTATTCAGCTGTTTGCATTATTCTAGTACTCTGATTTGTGTATAAAACTTTACAAATTTTCGGTCCATTCATCTTAAAGAAGATCTATTGTGATATTTCTATTCTTAATGTCCTTTGAAAGTGAGGTTGTCTCTTCAGCCACATCCTACTTCAATGCTTACCAGCCATCTAACAGTCACATAGAGCAGCTCTGAACAAATCCAGAGATCTGGATTTGGGCTGAATAACTTTTTTTGGGGAAAGCAGTTGCAGGAGAGCTGCTGTATGAAATGACCTTGTGTCATATTGTATAGGAGCAATTCCCCACCATTCCCTGTCCCTTCCACCTAATTTATAGGGTACTTCTCATGCACCACTGGATTTGTAGAGAAAAGCCTTGAAAGCTTGGAGCATCTCTGTTTTCCCAGGGGTCTGAGGTGTGTTTACCCTTGCAGGCACCAAGCAGCCAACAGCTGGATTGCTCACTTGCATTTAACTTTCTGTTCTTAAGGCATCATTGGAATATGAATAGGATCCTTATCAAACCAGGTTCATCCAAAGGACAAGGCCATATTAATTGTTTGCAGAACTCCAGCAAATAAATAGCATTTATCCTGATCTCTTATTTGCCTGCTTGAACTCCAATGGCCAACTCAAGCAGAGGCCAGAGAGCTCAACAGACGGAGGAGTGGCAGTCTTTGGCAAGTATTAGGCTGTGCCCCACTTCTCAGGTGGCATGATCAAGTGCTATGGAAGAAACTTCTGGCTGGAGCTTTTAAATTACATATTTGAGAGAATAAAAGAGTGCCTATTGCATCTGGGGGTGTAAATGTGGAGAAGAGACCTGCTGTGAACAAAGCTGTTTTTCCTTGAAGTCATTATCATGCTCTGTAATAAGGTGGGGAAAACGGATAGTGATAAAATAGAAGTGTGGGGCTTGGCTCCTTTCCCAGGCAAGGACTGGCATCCTAAAGCTTAAAGGCTGGAGTGCAAGAGGCCAAAAGCTGTAAAAACTTTCTGTGCCCCAGGAAAAGAGCAAGTGTCACAGGACATGGCCAGAGCTCTCAATGCCTGACATCTCTCCACTGCTTCTGGAGAGACTTTTGTAGTCAAGCTGGTCATCTGCCTGAAGAGGAGGGAAAAATTTGCAAGCATCTTCCTTCATCTCAATACAGACTTAATGGCCAAAAAACCTTGTTATTCCAACCAGACTGCTTTGTCCAGCCATTGCTGCTCTCCAGAGCATGTCTGGGTGGTTTCTTTGCTGACGGGCAGCCAGGGATCTGCCCCACAAAGAACGTTGCTGCTGGGGCTTGGAGGCTGAGCCCATGGGGTATGAAAGGTGCTTGCTCTGCACACCGTGTGGCAAAAGCTAGCGTTGATGCTGGCCACACTGCTGGCTCACCAGAAGGGCTCATGTCTGCAAAACTTCAATCTAGGGCTAAATTTAAACACCAAAATGTAGCATTTAGAAGCCCAGAAAATAGCCCAGCCCTTGTCTCCAGTAACTGCCTCTAGCCAGCCCTCCCTTTGGCAAGGAAGAAGCTTTTGTTTTCCCTGGACTCTGGGCCAGCTTGGAATAATAACACCAGTGAAACCCTCCCTGCCCCAGCACAATGAAGCAGCACTTTCAATTCCCAGATGTGCAGGAGGGAAGTGCTCAGCATGCCTCCTCCTGATGCTTCCCTTCCAGATGTGGAGTGGCAGGGAGCCGGACACAGCCTGCTGCTGACTGGGAAGAGGGGTGGGGAGCAAGCAGTGGAGTTTTCCTCTGGAAACCCTCTGGATCTCACTGCTTATGGCTAGGGGAAGTGGTTTGGGCTGCCCTGCCAGCTATTCAGCTGGTTTGCAACAGCTTGAGCAAGCCTCTTCTGTGCTGCAGCAAGGAAGTGTTCCTCCAGCGAAGGTGAGGATGTCTTCCCTCCCAGACATATCTTCTCCTCCTCAAACAGCCCTTGGTCCCCATCTTCTCCTCCTGAGCAACACTAACGGGGCTGGACTCTATTAAAACCTGTGCAGGCAAATAGATGGGATGAAGACCCATCACCAAAAGACCCATTACTCTGCTCAGTCACAAATCATAGATGGTAGGGGTTGGAAGGGACCTCTGGAGATCACCTCTAGGTGTACCTCTTCAGCAGGTACACCTAGAGCAGGGGGCATAGGACTGCGCCCAGGCGGGTTTTGAATATCTTCAGAGAAGGAGACTCCACAACCTCTCTGGACAGCCTGTTCCACTGCTCCGTCAGAGTCCTCATGTCCCAAAGACAGAAGTCAAAGTGACACCCTCTTGGGCATGAAGCCTCATGCCAAGGTCAAGCCAGGTGAGTCCCAAGTAAGCTAGTGGCCCTGCAGGACGCATTTGGAGATTGGAGCCTGTTCTCTGTTCTCGGGGGTGTTTCAGGTTCAACTGGCTCATGAGAGATGCCTTTTTTGGGCAATGCCCCAGGCAGAGGGATTCAGGCAGCGCAGGAAGGGGCTGCCTGCGGCACAGCTGCCTCTCTTGGTGCCGTCAGGCAATGCAAGCCAGGACCCCATGTCGCATGACCTGGTTTGGCTGTAGCTACCCGGTGGAAAATTCCTGCCCATGGGCACCGTCCTTCTGCCTTTATTTTTAAGCAGTTCGTTAAGGACGCAGCTAAAGCATGGAGATAATAGGTGCTGACAGGAGCCTGGCTGCTAATTGGGTTTTTGCCTGAGCTTACATGATATTTGTAATTGAGGGAAGGTGGGAAGGGGGGTTGGTGGAGGAAGGGGACAAAAACATACAGATGTAATGGGAGAAACTGAGCTTGCAGAAGGGCTGAGGCTCTCTGAGGAGGTTGCAGGAAGGGATGCTTACACTAAAAGTCAATGTCAAGATTACTCATATCCATGGCATCAGCGTGGGTTCCCTCCCAAAATGGCAGTGTGTTGGGGAGGCTGGCAACAGAGTGTTCTCACATGTGGGATGGAGCTCCAGACCCCAGTCGGTATCAGAGCTGATCTGTCCCCATGTGGCAACAGTACTGAGCACTGGGAGAGGTTACCTTAAAATTGGGGGTGCTCATGACATTTCCCTGCAGTCTTTCAGAGGCCCTCTCCTCTTCCTTTTCACATTCTTCCGTTCCCTTTCTCTTTTCCCCTTATTTTTACAGAACAATACTGACCATGTGTGGTCCCAGAGCCCACCCAATTGGGATGGATGCTGTGCTGACCCTTTGCAAATCCAAACATTTATTTCCAAAGCTCTTTTGCCCAAATTTAATTTTACACTGGGTAGCAAAAGTGCTTTGTTTGGCTCTTTGTTCACAAGGCAAAAATGCACACCAGGAAAAATCTAGTAGGTGTAGGTTAACTTTCAGCTTGAAGCTGTTTCACTTGCCACGAAGAAATGGTGCAGGTGTCTCGAGACAAACACGTGCATGAGTCTTTGCAAGGTTAGATCTTGTAGTTTGTCTTCCTGAATGTGTAAATATATCCAAGGGAAACCTTTGCCCCTGTGGCAACTCAGGATAGTTTCCAACCTATCTCAAAAAGAAATCTTGAATAAAAATAGAAGGATTTAGACACACAAACCTCTCTGAAAGATGTAAGCAATCTGTCTTTAGAAGGGGTGTATTTAAGGCAAATTGGTGAGCAAGCAGTATCAGGAGCCCTATGGAGATGCTGGACCTCTGAAATTTCACGCTGGAAGACATTACGCAAAGGGGGTAATTCAGGTGGGGCACCAGGTAGAGCCTAACTGTGGGTGATGCTGTTCCAAAAAAGGAGAGAGAATAAATGTTTTATACCAGGCCGTAAAGCCAGGGCTGTCCTTCTGTCTGTGCAGCTGCTTACTGCTTGATGCTGGATATGCAATCCCCATCCAGAACAGCTCACATGTGCAAAGAGGGTATACAGGCTGAGGAGCACTTTGAACCAGCATCTGTAAGCACTCATGTCCCTCTGCCCTCCACCACTGGGATCAGGGGCACGGAGGGGCTTGGGGAAGGGGCTGTGCAAGCAAGCTAGCAGTGAGCTGTGTCTTCTGTATGCCCGTGAGCATTGAGGCTGAAGGACGTGGATCTCAAAACAGGCACAGTTCCTGGCTAGGCCAATCTTTCCTATTTCTCAGGGGTGTCACTAGGATGTTAACAGGATGCAGGAGAGGCTGGCTTGGAGAAATCCAGCAGTTGCTTTTTCCAGGCTCCCTAGCAGTGATCTACCTGCCCAGTCCCAGCCCTCCTGCTCAGCATCCCATCCCCCTGCAGTGGCACACCAGCGCAAGATCATCCCCAGAAAGGCGTTATTGCCAAGAGGTGGGTGGCAGCCGTGAGGCACCTTGCCATCTTGCCAAGTTGGCTGGCCATTTATGAAAGAAAAGCAGAGGTGGCACCTACCAAGCCAGCCACTGCTATGCTAAAATCTTCTGGCAGGGAGGAGACATGATGGTAGGGCTGTAGAAACAGCCTCTCCTTCATCCAAGAGGATGCCTTCAGGTGCCACACATGGAAGATTTCCAGGTTGAATTTCTGGGCAGGAGAGTGCATTATCTGAGGTGTGCAGTGTGTCTGTGCATGACCTAGAGGAGGCAGGAAAATATTCCTGCTCTGCCTCTGTCCTTGTCTGCCAGACGGAGAGAAGGTGTTCCAGCATCCTCAAACTCCAGCACCCTGGGGCAGGAGACTGCTGTCCTAGTGCCTGGGTTTGCAAGTGATGCTCAGGGTTTGCAGCTGACTCACACCCTGTTTCCCTGTACTAGTAAAGGATTCATATACCACTTAGAAAGACTGGACTCCAGGACTTTTTTCATCCCAGAGTGGCTGGCTGGGGCTCTGGTGTCACCTGAGCAGCCCAATGGCACAGGGCAGAGGAAATCCAGGATTTAACCATCCCATCGGAGGTTTGGAGACCTCTGGCATCTCCAGCAGGGCCACCACCTCTGCTTTAAGTTAAGAGATGGGAAAAGGTAAACAGAGTTAAGACAAGAGGAAGAAGAATAAAAAAAGGGATGGGGCTAGTTCTGTGCTGGAGATGGGAAGCGTGTGGCCAGGGAGGAGGAGGAAGAGAGCGAGGAAGGGGGTAGCTGCTCCCTGCCAGCTGCTTGGGTAATATCGGCAGCAGTCACGTGCAGAGATCTGCTTTCGGCATAGCCTGCATGTTTGTGCAGCACAGGGAGGGGGTCCAAAATCAGCTCCCGTTTCCAGGAATCCTCCCAGCACAGGATATGCGTTGGGGAGCTGGTAAACATGATACAACCACTGGCCTGTAACTCAATCAGCTCCCTGCATTTGCTGCTCCCTGCCCAGGGACTTCAGTAGCCTGGTGGCTTCTCAGTGTGTCAGGGCATGGAACGGTGTGTCCCTGGGCACAGGGCATTGCTGGTGGGGGGGTCAGGACTGATGGGAAGGGTGGGGGGAACTTGCATCTAGGGTGTGGGGACAGGGCAGCTTCAGCCCAGTAAGGTGGATATTCCTCAGGTGCAGCCCATGTCCAGCTGCTCTTTGCAAACCCTCTCCAGCCTCGGCCGTGGGCTCCTGAAGTCAGAAATAGCCACTTGGCTGAGCAGCAAACATCTCCCCCAACCTCCCCTTCCCTACGTCCCTGTCCTGGCAGTGGCAGGAGCCATGGGTAACAGCCTGCACCCATTCACAGATAACACCGTCTCTCCTGTGCCGGCTGCCAGCATGCCTCAAGCTGCTCCTAATCTGCCTGCTTGCAAAAATACATCTCGCTTGGGCTTTTTGCCCCTCTCCCTCCCCTGCCACTCAGGAGAGCTTGTTTACTGCTGGGTGCAGGGAAACCATGACCTCTGCTGCCTGCCATTCCCTTTGGCTCCCCATCCCTGGGAGCGGCTGTGGGCTGGCGTGGCAGCTGGGGACATGTGAGGGGACACCCGCTGCTGTGTGGGGGCGAAGGCAGGGCAGGGTGCCTGGGTCCTGATTTCACTGTGTCCCTGGCTGTGAGAGGAGGGGGTAGGAAGGGGGTTTCGTAATCACAAGTTATATTAATTAGACCAGTGTCAGGCTTACAGATGGTTTCTGCTGCCAACCTTGACAGCGGGGCTGAGTATTGATGAGCCCAAGCGTGAGAGCTGGTGAGACCTGGGGAGGTAGGAATGGGGGTGACGTTAGCTAATATGAAGTATAAAGTCATGCAGGTGAGGATGGGGAAGATAAGCTCCTGCTGCAGGGCTTGTCTGAAGTGGCAGAGGAGGAGATGTCTGGGGAGAAGGAGACCATGAGGATGGGATGCTCTCGGTGGATGGGGATGGGCTCCCCACAGCACAGGGGACCGCTGTGCTCCCCGCACCCAGCCTGGCCTGCAGACAGCTTTGGATGAGAGGGGCAATGGAGTGGTCAGAGGAATGGGAGGGCCCAGGGGAGACAGGAAGAGCTTGACTGGTCTGGCTTAGCAAAGCAGGGAGCGTGAGGGGGACACAGAGCCCCCCATCCCCAACCATGCCCAGGTCTTCAGCAAATTGGCCCCAGTCAATTTCTAAATATATTCTTCAGCTGAGATGGGGGAAAAACAGGATCTGGCCTTTAAAACAAAGCCCTCAGTTTAATTCCTTTCACAAAAGAGGACACAGCCAAGGGAAGCAGGGCTGGCTGAGCAGCCCTTTGCGGGAAACGGGGTGGGTTTTGTGCCGCCCGCCAGTTTGTTTGTATTTTTAGAGCGTGCTGCAGGCACGAGGTCAACAAAGTGAGTGAAATTCCACCCTGGAGCCTGGAGCAGCTCCCCATCCCTCTCCTCGGGGATGGGCGGGACTCAACAGCTGAGCCAGGGCTCAAGTGTCCCAGCTGCGGCACTGCCTGCTGAGGCTTAGGCTGGCTGGGTGGCAGGGCTCTGGGTGGAAGAGCTGAGGACCAGCAAGGTGGTGGGCAGAGGACAGCCCTGCTGCTGTTCGCACTCCTAGAAAAGCCCCCTGAGAATGAGGGTCTGGCAATGCCATGCTGGAGACCCTGTCCCAGGGTGGCACAGGGTGCCCGAGGGCTCTCAGTGCAAGTGATCGCAGTGGGACGTTTGTTTGGTAGGACGATGGGCACCCCTGCCCCAAGGGAGTTGGGGCCATGGAGGTGCTGGGATGAGACTGGGACAAACTGAGGAGGGGTATGGAGCTCAAATATATTGAGGAGGAGGCCAGGGTGTTCCATGCTTGCTCGATGGAGTGATGAGTTGGCAACGTGGTGAGTCAAAAGCTGAGAAGGGGGGAAAAAACCTAGCAAATTGGAATGTGTGGGGGCTTAAAATGGCACAGCACATCTTGAGAACACACCTCAGGCCTCTTCATCATCTCCAGCAACAAGTGATGCAAGTGAAGTATCTCGCTAGGGCTCGAGCTCAACAGTGAGTGAGTCAGGCGGGTGGGAGTCCCACCTCTTGAATCACCGCTGGCAGCGCTGCTGGATGCAGCCTCAGCGCTGGGAGCTTCCCCTGCCCGCTTTCTGTTGCAAGAGGTGATGGCATCACAGTCTCTGTGGCGTGGCTTCAGGGGAAAATCATCTCTTTATGAGCTAAAGCTGAAATAAAGAAACTGTCCCCTGGGATGCTGGCCCAACTGGAAAGCATAGCAAGAGATACTCCCAGGAAGAGCAGAAAGTGTCAGATCCTCGCTTTAAGGCAAGCAATTTACCTAGCAATTAGGACAAGCAAGATGTGCTGAGAGTCATTGTTTGAGAGCTGCTTCTCACGAGGTATGAAACATCTTCCTGTGCTTTTTCTGATGATCTTCTAGGAGATGGTTTTCCCTGCTTGAGCAACCCAAATGCTTGGCATCACCTGGTTCAGGTGGCCCAAGCACCCAGTGATTATCACACATGCAGGGGGCTAGTTGCTTTCATCCAGAGATACATACGCTGATGGGAGTCAGTAGGACCAACCTTCAACCTGTGGCTTGAACCTCAAAGGTAGTGACGAGGAGGCCTGCATGAGGGAACCATACCCCAGAAGAAGGACATGCAAAGCACTGTTGTTATTGCTAGAAGCATGACGCAGCCTTTGGCTACCAGGACTGCTGGGTGGCACTTGGTGGACTTGCATCAGGGAATAATGTACCCTGTTATTCATGGCCTGTTGTTTCATTAGCCTTTGATCTCAGTGGGATCTTTTTTCTGAGCCACCCTTCCCTGTCATAGTGGCACAGGATGATGTGATGGGGAGAGGATGGCTGGCTCTGCAGGGCAGTTGAGTGGGCAGGGTATGCCTTATGGGCATGTGGAGTCCTTTCTGCCTCTCCATGCTGAGAGCAAGGCTTTCCCTCCACCTTGTACCCACATCACGCCTCCAATGCACTACAGTTTTGGGGTGATTTTTTCTCTCTAATACACAACTCAGTGCCTGCTGGCACCTCCTGAGTGTCATACCGCCAGTCAGTGGCTCTGCTCCAGGGCATCCCCTCTGTTTTTTTTCCAGGCCTTGTTCTCAAAGATTCATCCCCTTTTTTTTTCAAAGCAGGCTGTTTCCCCTAATAGCAAGTGCCCAGCCACCAGCAGCTGAAGGCTCAGTTGTTTTGCCTTATGCACAAAACTTTCCACTTGTGCTTTTCATCTTTCCAGCCAAGGGAAGTGCCTGCTTTCCCCAGCCTCTTGCCTGCAGAAGCGTGCGGGAAACGTCTGCCCTCCTGTGTTCAAAGTCCCCTCCAAAGAGAAGCCAAGAGTGCACTGACCTCACAGAGTAAATATTTTCCATGACATCTCCTTCTGACATCTCCTTTTGGGCTCTCTACCTATAGCTGACCCGGCTCCGGGTTTGCAGCCAACCTGCCTGAGCTCCACTGGTGTGGGGGAAGGGGGCTGGGTTCTGCCCTCTCCTTGCTTCCCTACATGTCCCCATACAATGACACTGCCTGAAGGTTTCAGTGACCTCTCTGTTCCTCCTTCCAGGGACTCCGCTGGCAAACAAGGTGGCTTGCGGGCAGCCAGTGCTGCTCCCCATAGACACCAAATCTTGCCGGCTTGCTGTGATGGTTTCTCCAACACCTCCCCTCACCCGCTTGCAGCTATAACACGTTTGCAGTTATGGGCTGCTGCCAAGCCAGCTGGGATGCTGCAGGCAGCAGCCTTAGAGCAGGCGCAAAGCATCCATGGGCCAGAGGTGGGATGCAGGAAGGATGTTTTGAAGTGGGACCAACTTGTCAGCAGGCAAAGGAGGGGACATTCATTGACTCTAGATCCTTGCTGCTCACCCAGCTGAATGAGAAGGGGCAGATGATCCAACAGGTATTTGCCACCTCCAGCCTCTTACTGCTCTTGCTATGTTATTCACCTACAGACTCCTTCCACTGACAGCACTCTTCTCGAGGGGACAGTCACATCTGGTGCTGAGCCACAATGGGTCTCAGCAGCTGGATTTATTATTATTTATTATTCTTTGCAACCACACAAACTCGGTGTTTTTCCCCACTGATGGTTTGCTAAGAGGAGATGCTGTGGTTATTCTCCTCCTGGGGCTTTTCAAACCACATGCTGGTTCCCAGGCCCATCATGGTCTCCTGAGGGGGACTGGGGCAGTTCATGCCACTGCATATAGGATTGGGGCCCTTAGGACTGGCTCGCTATCCTTTGTGGAACAGGGAAAAAACACAACATGCTGCCAGAAATAATGCCAAGCATGTGGCACACACCAGCAGGTGTCAAAAGATGCTCATGTCAGCCTCACAGGCAGCCCTGTGCCTTCTGCTTTGGCCATGTAGGGAAAATGACCCCAGCAATTTGCTGTGGGTGTTTCAGAGTCCTTTATTTCTAGGGCTAGGTCTTACCTACAGCAAAAGTGCCTCTGCAGGCCAGGTGAGGAGAACAACTATGCCCTTCCTCCTGTAGGTCCTCCACAGTTTGTGTAAGAAATAGTGTTTCCCAGTTCTTCTGCATGGGAGAAGTGTTGTTCTTATCTGTATGGTTATTGGTGTTAGAGACAAAATGAATATTAGACATCTATTAACATGGGTGGTTTTAGGGGTTGTTTCTTGGCTGTTTAGCAAGTTTGGGTTTGTTTGTTTGTTTGTTGTTTTTTTTTTAACAGATGTCTTTTTGGCAGCCAGGGAAATGTTTTCCACTTGCCTTACAGCTTGCCTGGCAGTAGCTTCACAGGAATGCTTAAGGATGCCGTGGAGTGCTTGACGGAACCGGGCTTGGACCAGACTGTGACTTCCATATGTTGTTGTTCACCTGTTCCAGAGCAAGTGATGGACCTCTTCCCTCCATCCTGTGCTCTTGAAGAAATGTGTGTGTATGTGTGTTGTGCTCAGCACACGACTACTGCTGCAAACCACAGCACTCTTGCGCTGAAGCATCAAATGTGCAGGCTTTCGATGAGCTGGAAAAGAGGGTGAGCTTACTTGCCCATGCACAGGGGATGCACGTATCGCTGGCATGTTCTTGCACCTACTTTTTTCTGCTCCTTGGAAGTGACATGTATCCTTGCTCTTAAGCAAGTGCTGCGCCTCTCCTTGCAAATACCATGGTGGATCTCTGCTTCTGGGAGGAAGTGAAGGCTGTTACGGTACATCCCACCTGAAGGTGACATCTCAGTGTCAGGGGAAATGGCTCTCTGCTAGGGGTAATCTGCCTGCTGGACATCACAGGATTCTGAGAGGTCGTTTTGCTCATGTGTTGGAAGCTGATACAGCTGGATGTATAAATCTTGGCTTTCCCTGAGGCCTGGGTCTTCCCTGGGGCTGCTGCTCTGCCTCCTCATATTTCTGGGGAGAGGAAGCTGTGGCTAACCTCACCGCAAACACAAATTAGTTGGTTTTGTTACTTTTTGGGATTTTTTTTTTTTGTGTGTGTGCGTTCAGTTTGAACAATAAAACATCTGTTCTTGAGCCCAGCAGCTGGACCAAAATGAAATGACGTTAGTATCAATTATCCTCCGGGATGGGGAGGCTGAAGGAAGAATGATGCAGATTTCCTTAACACTGAATAACAAATGAGAACAACAGCTTGGCTAGGTGTCTTTTGTTCCCAGAGAGTCTCCAAACAACCCACCTGCTTGAGCCCTCGTATTGGGGTGCCTGCTCTTGTGCACCTCTGCTCTGGGTACCAAGCATCAGCTGTGGGGTGAGTGGGGGAGATGTTTTTGCAGCCATTGAAGAATAAGAGTAATTTCTTAGTGGAAGGGCTTGCAGATACTGCAGTGGCAGAGATTTTTATGAATGCACCAACCAAATACAAATGCCCTGGTACAAAATCAAAGTGCTTCTTTGTGGGGGCGTCAGGGCTGAAGGTGCACCTACCTCTTGCGGAGCCAACTGGGACATCTACTGTGGTGCGCGTGGGCAGCCAGCCTGGAATAGAGCTGGGGTTCGCAGAGGGATGGGATGATGCAGAATCACGTTCCCTGGGTACAGAGAAAGGGGCTATTAACAGGGAGAAAGGGAGGGAGTGATGGAGCACAATGGTTCTGATTTGTTGGCAGTTGCAACCTACAGTCCCTGGCAGCACCTCAAAGCAGCTGTGAAGTGCCAGTCGGTGGCGATGCTTCGGCGCGTGATGTGGGCGCCTGACCCTAGCGTAAGGCTGGGACAGGGGCTGCCTGGTGGGGAGGGCACCAACCAGGCTTGTCCTCCCTGGGGCCCCACAGAGGAAGCCCAAGCATGCTTGTGGTGGGCTGAGTGCTCCAGGGACTTTTTGGCTTTGTTTTCCAGGGCTGCCCCCAAACCCACCTGTCCTAGTAGCCATGCCTGGGTAAATTTTACCTCTTACAGATTGCATACACACAAAAATATCCTCTCATCTCATCCTGAACAAGCTCACTAGAAGAAGGTTATTTCCCCACATCCCAATAGCACAAAGAAAAAACGTAACTGTGGGAAAACTCAAGGAAATTATCACAGAGCAGCATTTTTATAAGCAAGCTGCTTTATACCTGTGCAGCCAGATGCCTGAATAACTTAAAGTAGGCTTCAGGAAATAATTTGGGCTGCTGCAATTTTGAAGCCTCTAAAATAGCTTTTCTGCTCTCCCGGGAGCTGTGAATTTTTAGGCCTGACATCTTCCAGGGCCCCATGGGTGAGGTACAGCTGCTTATTGCAGAGGAGGCCCCCATGGGGCAGGGCTGGGGAAAAATGGGGCTTATGGGGCTCACATGATGCTCATTGTGATTTTTGCAAGGAAAGAGTGTTTTGGGTAAGCAGCAGGGGAGAAAAAGCCTGTTTGAGAATAACAGCTTGCTCTGAAAACCCAACAGCAACATGCATCCATTTTTTCTGGCTTCTTCATCAAGCACCCAGCAAAAGCACTGCTGAGAAAAACCCCCTTGCTTGCTTGCCTATGCCATTTTACTCTAATCCCTGATTGATTGCCTTTGGCCTCCAGCATTGGTTATACCAACAAGCCACACTGGGCCAAAACCACCCCAGGTGTCACGTCCAATGTGCATCGCCTCTCTGCTCAGAGTCTGGGCTCTGCAGGTACTCCTGCCCTGGGCTCTCCTACCAGAAAATGGAGTCCAGCTGGGAAAATCCCCAAAATCCTCACTCAAAAGAAGCAGAAGTAAAGGAAGCTTTAGCTTTAATAAAATAAAAAAATAAATCACTTTGTCCCAAAGCAACTGAACATACCCCAGTATGTCTGGTTTTTGTTATTTTATGTACTGTACTTCAGCCTGTTTTCTCAAGCCTTACAAAAGTGTGTGTGCCATTGTTCTGTTTGCCTGTCCCTTCCCTCTGTAACATGCTGAACAGGCTGATTTTGGGTAGATCTGGCAAAGACATTAATTCCTCCCCCTATTTAGGTCTTTCTGGGTGCAGGAAAATAGGTGCCGGTGCTGGAGACCAGGCTGATCTCTTGCAGAAAGGCTCATTGGGTCCCCGGTTTCCTGAAAACTCCTAGGTAGTGGTGACCCCATCAGATGGAACAACCGGGGAGGTACCTAAGGCAGCATGTGGCAGTCTGGGCGTCAAGGGGAGCACCCTGGGATGCCCCGTGCAGTACAGGGGCAGGCAATGGATTTAATAAGAAAAGCTTTTCCCACCCCAAGGCTGGATTAGGGAAGCGTTCATCAGCCAGATGCAAAACATGGTAAGCTCTTCATGCTGGGGTGAGGAGGACTGTGCTGAGAGGCCGGGGCATGTCTTCCCCTCCCAGCCTGGCAGCAGAAACAGCCTGGAGGGACCCTCTGGTACATTGGGATCTAGAGGGATGGAGACAAGACAAAGTTTGAGGTCCCTGCACCCTGCCTGATTCTCTGGTGATCCATCTGCAGTCTTTTGCTTTGACCCAGTTTGCAGTGATCTGCTTTTCCCAACCTGCTTTGTAATCCTAAGTAATAGGAGGCAGATGACACGACATCTCTGGAGGAGCTGGACCTTAAGCCTGGTCCAGGACCTACAGGACTGTTGCTCTGGCTCCCTGTAAGCCATCTTGTGTCTCCAAGGACTGTGGCCAGCAGGTCAAGGGAGGAGATTCTGCCCCCCTGCTCCACTCTGGTGAGACCCCACCTGGAGTGCTGCGTCCAGCTTTGGGGTCCTCAGCACAGGAAGGACATAGAGCTGTTGGAGCAGGTCCAGAGGAGGGCCACAAAAATGATCAGAGGGTTGGAGCACCTCTCCTGTGAAGACAGGCTGAGAGAGTTGGGTTGTTCAGCCTGGAGAAGGGAAGGCTGCAGGGAGACCTTATTGTGGCCTTTCAGTACATAAAAGGGGGACTATAGGAAGGATGGGGGAAATCTCTTTAGCAAGGCCTGTTGTGGCAGGACAAGGGGTAATGGTTTTTTAACTAAAGGAGGGTAGATTTAGACGGGATAAAAGGAAAAAACTTCAACAATGAGGATAGTGAAACACTGGAACAGGTTGCCCAGAGGGGTTGTGGAGGCCACATCCCTAGAAACGTTCAAGATCAGGTTGGATGGGGCTCTGAGCAACCTGATCTAGTTGAAGATGTCCCTGCTTACTGCAGGAGGGTTGGAATAGATGACCTCTAAAAGCCCCTTCCAACCTAAACCATTCTATGATTCTGTGGATCACCCTCCCCTATCCAGGGCAAAATGGGCCCTGAGGGACACAGGGCACTGAGGAACAGGGTTTTGTGGTCACCAGGCAAGGAGCCAGTGGGGCAGGGCTGGGGTATGCAGCAGCCACCTATGGATCACCACCTGGAGGAGGCTTCGGAGAGCTGGATGGGACAGAAAATGCTGAACAGGGCACAGGAGGAGCATGAGGCATTATGCAATGCAGCTGGTCACCTAGGAAAAAGGAGGTGGGTCAGGGGAAGAAGGGGAAAAGCAAGGCAGGGCTAGCATGCTGTCTGCCATAGAGGGGCTGAGACACTGGTGGTATGCTCTGTGTGGCCAGTGACTGCGCCAGGGATGCATGGCTCTGCCTTGTCCTGGTGGCTAAAAATATCATAACAACATCTGCATCCCACCTCGGTGGGGGTTTTGAGCTCTGCTGGGCTCCTGTTCAGCCCTGCTCACCTGGGGACGGCCACCACCCCAACCCGGACTCAGCATGGCTGCCTCGGGCAGCTCTGGGGGGGCTGTGAGCTCTCCTCCCCCCAGTCCCCCTCACCCCTTTCTTTCAACACACCCCTCCACCTCTGGCTTGTTTGCACAGCTCAAAATGTTCCGAACATTATCAGTGTTTGCACTTTTGCCACTGTTTGTGCTAGTTGCACTTTAAAGGCAATAAAGTCAAGCTTTGTTTGCTTACAAGGAAACCATATTTTCTCCCTCATTAGACAAACCAGCTCTCACCTTAAAACACGGCACCAGCTTGCCCTGTAAGCCCTGGGCCTGCCTGGGCTCCTGGGGATGATGTCCACAGAGGAACAGGGACTTGATGTGTGCAAACACACTGGGCTCACATTGTGCATCACCCCACGGCTCTGCCTGCCAGGCTTTACACTTCATGAGGGAACTGAAGCCAGCACCCCCCCTTTCACCTTCCAGCTGGTCCCCTAAAGCCGGTGCTGGGGCATCCTGAGTCACACAGCCCCAGTAGGCCCTTTTCCAAGTGAACTGACATTGGCCCCAGCGAAGCTGCTTCACCCTAAGTCCCAGGGCTTACGGAAGCAGCGTGGGAGCCGGGTGCCGCTGACGACACCAGACAACGCAGGTCCCCCCAGTGTGGGGAGGTGACCTCGCGCGTGCCCAGCTGCCTGCTGCTATCCCTGCACACTGCCGCCACCTCCCACGTGCTGGCTCTGACCCTGGCCAGCGGGCTAAACATTAACAAGCTGGAGCCAGTGCAAGGCCAGATGAGTCTCAAGAGTGACTCAGAGAAGGATGTTATTTCTGGAGAAAACAATGCTAAGAAAGTGGCCTCCACCGTGCTGCTCAGTGACCCTCTGCCATCTGGCTGCTCCTCCATCCCTGCTCTTGGAAAGCCTTCCTCCATCTTCCTCCTTGGATCCCCACCTTTCTCCATCTCTCATTCTAGTCAAGCAGGGGCTTGTTGAGCTGCTCAGTGCATCACTCCATGGACAGGGCATTTCACACACTGCCTAAGGTTGCCCTGGCTGAGGAAGAGCTGCTGGGGAGTGTGCTAAGCCTCTTGGGGTGATGCCAGCTCTGCCTCAGGACCCAGTGCCTCTCCCTGAGCCCTTGGTATCACTCCAGCATCCTCAAGATGGGGCAGAGCCCATTGCAAACCCTGGTTTCCACAGCCCCTGGGGCTCAGTGGCTGGAGGGCGACTGCTGTTGCCCATTTTTCCTGGAAGGGCAGTGCTTCTTGTAACTGATCTCTTGATTAATGTAAGGCATTTTCTCCACCCTGCCAGGGCACACAGCGCCTCTTGAAAGAGCAGCCGCAATGGCTCAGCACCAGGAACACAGTGTAAACAAGGTGCCTGTTGGCCCCTGGCCGGCTCTGCAGGGGCAGCCTGGGGCTGGAAGGGGCCTGAAAAGGCACAAACCATGCAGCTGCAAAGTGGGGTTTAAGGTCCCAAAAAAAGAAATGCTGTGGAAAAGGCAAAATACTCTCTTAGCTGGAAATAATGGCAGCAGCCAGGTCCCCAAATCCCCATAATGTTGGTGCTGTGCCACAGTGTGTGGCAGCTAACCCTGCCCTCTCCTGGACACGAGCTTGCTGGCAGCTGGCCCCCTTTGGGAAATTTCCCGAATTTTGAAATGCCCCCTGAGGAATGCAGCCTTAGCTGTTTGAGGGGTGCAGCTCACACAGGCCTGTTGGGCCAGGGATGCTGGGGGAGGATAGTGGCATCTCAGATTGGATTTAGGATCTGAGCCACCCTCCTTGGAAAGCAAGAAGGAAATGCAAGAATGTCATCTGCAAACCAGGACTGAAGCAAGGGTAGCCCTGAGGGAGAGTGGGGCACACAGAGGAGCCCCACAAGCTGCTCAGTGGGGACCACAGTGGAGATGATATCCTGCAGCTGTGGGACATGGCCATGGGGGCAGGATGGGACCGAATGAATTGGCATAATCCCTCTGGTGTGCCAGTGGCACTGAGCTAGGGACAGCCCTCACTTTCCTGTAGCAGTCACGCATTTGTGTTCAATGCCCAGTTTCAAACCCCCAGGACATTTCCACTCCTGCTGCCCAGGGAGGAGTGATGCTGCTGGCACAGCGGTGCAGGAAGCCACGGGAAAATTACTTCTGTCCCACCACACTCTGGCCCTACAGCTGGTATTGCTTGGTGTCTCATTTCTTTTTGATGGCTGCTGGTGTTACCTGTAAATAAAGCAAACAGTGTGCCTGAGTCGGCTTTTAATCCATGTGCAGTGTTTACTGAGATGGCTGTGAAAGTTTGGGCTAGGATCATTAATGGAAAGCACAGCTAGGGCAGGGAAAGATGCATCGCTTGGTGTGTCCTGATGCCTCCTTGGCAAGTAAGCACCATCAGCTCCCTGAATTTCCCATTTGCTTCACAGAGACCACTTTCCAGACCAGGAACAAATGGTCACCATCTGCCATGTTGTAAACTTCCAGCTGCGCTCTCCACCTTGGAGAGGATGGACAGTGCAAAGTGGAGCAAGGCTGTGGCAATGCCTGGCTGCCACCAAACACAGCACTGCAGCCCTAGCCTCTCAGTCATGCTGGGGTGGGGATGGGGGACGGGGCGGGACAACAACACACATATAATTTTGCAAGCCTGCATGGATGTGACTTGCTCTGGGGAGGAGGCACCCACTGCAGCTGTAATTCACAAGTCTGGAAGGCAGCCTGGGATGTGCCTGGTGCCGCCTACTCCCACCCAGCATGGGCTGAGCCGTGCAGGTGGGTACAGGGCACCTGGTACATGCTGGTGCTCCAGGAGCTTGTCCTTGCCCAGCACAGCTTTGGCTGCAACTCCCATTTCCATCCTGTCCCCCAGGGCATCTCTCCCCTACCTCCTGCCTCTACCCCACTCGCTCTCCCCCACTCGCAGGTCCAGGCTAGCACTCCTTGGAGTCCTCCAGGCTCTGCCAGTGCTAATTTCCCTAAGAAACTATGATGCCAACATTTTGCAGGCATCGCAGTGTGGTGCAAGCTCATGGGACTACTCCTGCCTTAGCCCAAACCCAGGGACTGTGGCATGCAGTAAGCTCGGGTAGGAGACACGCTCTGGTCCCTGTAACACAGCCCAAAGCCCACAGGCAGGGAGCATGTGGTGACATGAACATACCCGTGGTGCTAATTGCTGCCTGTAATCCCAGGATTATGTTTTACTGCTTGTTATATCCCTCTTACAGCTCCCAGCTCCGTTCCCTACCCCAGGCCAAACCAGAGCACAGCAGGCCTTGGGATTCTCCTAATTAAATGCTATTATTTTTTTTACATCGCATTTTTTAATACAATTTAAAACACATGACATAAAGACACAGTCCCATGTCTTTCTGCCTCCCAGGCTCCAGCACACCCAGCATGTCCCTTAGGATTACCAACCAAGTGGTGAGCCCGAGGGGACCATTGCCGCCAGGCTCACGTTGAACACTGCCAGTGCCATTGCCTGGGACGGGTATAAAGAAAGGACCCATTTTGGAGTGTGTCTTGAGCTGCTGGGGTCTGTCCTGCAGCACTGGGCAGAGCAAAGTAAACCCCCGCTTATCCCAGATGTCTGTGGCATCGTGAAAATGCAGGCACCTCCTTGGTAATGGCTGTATTTCATCCCTGGATCCGGAGCTGTTTATGAAATTATCAGGGCTAGACGAATGGTGATTTTTGTTTCAGCAGACACTCTGTGTGCCATGAACCTTGTGGGAGATAAATCTCTGACCTGGTAATTGTATTTCTCTTTCTTCTGCCTCCTTGGCTTCAACTAAATGGCTTTAAACTGGTTCCAGCTCTCTGAAAAGGTGGTGCTGAGAGAAGGAAAGAAAGGAGGGGGAAAAGGCAGCAGAAGGCTCCCCCAGCCTAGCATCTGGAAGGTCTTGAGGGCCTCCTGAGCCGTTTCACCATGAACCCAGGTGCCTCCAAGATGCTGCAAGGGACTGCATCTGCTCATGCTCTTCCCTCCTTTCTGCCTGTAGCTTTCTTGCTTGATTTGATTTTACCAGGTCTGAACATTTTTGCCTGTTATGTGGCCCAGTTCTCAGAGCAACTTATTTGGGAGGATGCTTGATCCATGCAGGTCTCCATGGATGGCAAAAAAGTAGAGGATAAGGGGACTTTGGGTATGTAAGTGATAGAGAAGTGGGAGGACTTGGTTTAGACTCATGCTCTGGGCACGATTTTAAGATCTGCTCAATACAGGCTTGCAGGCTGTTAAAAGGCTTTTGAGGGTGCTGTACTTATACCTGCCTAGAGTAAGGGTTAAATAGTGGTTTGTGGGGTTTTTTTTTACACAGCTTCATGTTTTCCTGCCTGTCTAAACACTTGGCAGTAGAAGTTTTGTCCAGACAAAAGCAAACTGGTTATGTTTGCAGAGGTTCACTGAAGAAGCATGAGAGCTCAACTCATAACAGCTGCCTGCCTTGGTGCCTCCTCGGTTTGGCCATGCTGGTTAACTTCTCAAATTATGAAAGTTTTAGAAAGCACTTATCTTCTTAAAATACAAATAAAAAATCCCTACATTGGTGTCTGTTTCGTAGCATTCGATGGACATGAGCATCAGTTTTCAGCTCAGAAAGGCTGTTAGGGTGGGTCTCTTCTCCCTCTTCCTCCACATGACAAAAATTATTCAAATTCTTCTCATCTAATAGCCAGCTAGCAGTCTTGCACTGTGTCAGCTGAAGAGCAGATGCAGCTCTGGCAGGCAGGCAGAAAAGCACTAAATGAGCAAGTTTTTCTTCTGTTTCTCACATCCGTAGCATTCCTCGGTGCTTGCAAGTGCGTGGTGTAATCATCCTCCGTTTGTTTGTATGGCTTCAGCTCCAGAATAGATGGGAACAGAAGCTACAGTAAACTCTGCCTCTGCTGCCGGAAGCCACAAGAAAAATGGGGACAAGTAGGGTACAGTTATTACTCTGTCCCCTTGAGCTTTCGCTGTTAAACACTTAATAACTGAGAAACCCCAAATGAAGCCTAGCAGGTGCCAAATGGCAAAGGTGCCTCTAGATAAACTCTACCATGGAAAACACTTACAAACATTTACCATAATCTGAATATCCATGAGCTCAGCCCGCTTCTCTGGCTGATCTACTTCACCAGCTAAAATGTATCACCCTTGCTGACTTCCCATCACCTGGCGAAGGGAAAGTAAGTTGTATTTGCCCTTATTCAGAGCGCTATTCCCTAAACAGCCTGGGGAAATTGGTGAAGCTGTTGGACACCAACCCCACACCCCCAAAACATAGACTGGAATGGCACAACAAGCAGGAGCACAAAGTAACAGGTTTCTTGTATGGAAAGGAAAAAAACCTCCACATATCTTAAGAAAAAAACTTGTATTTTTCCTTTTTAGATTATTTATCTAGTTCTTGTGGTAACTGTTCAGTGATAAAGAGTAGTTGGTGTGACCCAGGCACTGAGGACACGGTGAAAATATTGCACGAGCAGAAGGCAGAGGGTGTCTCCACTCTTCCCTTTGCACATCACTGGTTTATGCCCTGCTCCCTCTCCCTGGGTACCACCATGCTGCTGCAGACCGACTCTTTGGGCTAACTCTCCATCACCTTCCCACTGGGACAAGGACTGCGTGGGGGTTTGCTCCTCCCCCCCCGCAATGTGCAACCTGCCTGGCACAGCTGCCCTGTATAGGCAGGCTTGGCATGCTGAAAGCAAGCTGTCTGCAAACACAGCCATTTTCCTCATCTCCCAGTGATTTATCTGCAGAAAGAAAAGCTAAGCTCAGCCTTGATGTCCCCCTTTTTATTCTACTCAGTTTTCCAGCCAGGCAAGCCAGGCCTGAGGAATTCAATGAGTGCGGCCGAGGTCAGACCACAAATCAGGGCTCATTCAGCCCGGGTGCACAGGACCCTCCCAGCTCAGCCTCCCAGCCAGGGGCTCCTCTAAGTGATTTATTTTTTGCCTGCTGTTTCCTTATTTTTAGTGCATGTGCTGGAGTTCCTCATTACTTCTGAAGACCTTATTTGGGACTCCCTGCCCCCATGCTGGAGGGTCAGTCATGGCCTTGCAGGGCAGGCTGGTCTCTGCCAAGAATCGCGCAGCAGGGATGGTGGATGCCCAGGGTCTCCAAGCAATGGAGGGGTCTTTGCTCTTCTGACTGCCACCCATAAGGAGCCAGACACCAAGGAAAGTCCTGTTTTTTCCTTTGCATTGCCCACAGCAAAAGTCCCCAGTGTCACCCCAGAGCCAGCTTTTGGCTCTGCCAGACCATGTCCCTCCCTGGCTCTCAGGGAGCAGCCACAGGTCTGGTGTTTCAATCCTCCCACTTATCCATTGCACTGTTGGGATGGAATAGCTGCTGATGAGCTCATGGGTTTTTCTCCCCTCCAGCAGCAAGCACCGGATCAGGCTGGTGCCATGGTACATAGGCTGGACACAGGAGCACAGCACTGCAAAGAGGTGAGCAGCCAAAAGCCCAAGGGGGTGCAGAGAAGGTCCACAGGCTTGTGGGACCAGAGTCTTTGCCTTGGCTATTGAACAGTCTAAGACTTCAGGTGATCCATTTTACCCACCCTTGCCTCCAGACAGGTTTCTTTTGAAAAGGTTCATCTTGGGACAGGGGCTGCCCAGCACAGATACAGCTCTGACCATTCATTAACACCTAAAAACCACTAGCAGCAGTTCATAAAGCTGTGTTGCTCCAAGCACAGCTCTGCCACAGACTTTGCATGGGAGCACAGTTAATTTTAGCTCATGTGAATGTGAAGCATAGCTGAACAGCTGAGATCAACGGCAGTTAAGGAGATCCGGGTGGAGGCGCTCAATTTCTTAACACTTCACTATTCATAATCCTGAAGTCCAGCTAACAAGGAGCTTTGTGTATGTACCCTCAGAGACATCCTCCAGACTCGAAGAAGAGGGATGCAAAGAAGTTGGTGTCTTGTGAAGCAAGACTTGTGCAAAGCAGAGGTTGACATTTAGCTGGCTGGTGCTGCTCGCTATGGCTGAACCATCATCAGAGGGGGATTATTCTTCAGGTCCATACGAACACCCCCAGGCCAGGTCAGGGTGAGCAGCGGGGTTGCCTCACTCCCTCCACTGGCAGAGGCTGGCACCTGGTCTTGGCAGGGTGGCCCTAGGACACAGGCTGTGTCACAGCTGTGGGGCTGATGCCGGCACTGGACATTGGCCAGCTGAGAGAAGGTGTTTACTGCTGCCGTAATAGCAGCTAAAGAGCCAACCACCTCCCACAGGACCAGCACCCCTCCTGCCTGCCGGGCTGCTGTGGGGGGACAGGGACCCCAACAGGCAGAGTCTGCAGTAGGGGAAGGTGGAAAGGCAGCTTTGGGGATGTTGGCAGGGCAGGGAGCTGTGTTTGCAGTGGGGCTGGGGTGTGCATGGGGGGGGCTTTTGCACCTGCTTGTGCAAACCCAGGGAATATGGTAAAGCTTGTCCCTGTTCTTGAATGTGGCTTTCCTTGTGATATGTGCTCTGGGGTGGCACCAAAGTGCCCCAGCATCACCAGAAGTGCAGAACACACCTTGCTGGACTAGCAGAAAGCCCAATGCTGCAGGTATCTGGCAGGGACAGCAACACAGGCTGTGAGAAACGGCATCCCCTAATCACTGAACCCACAGGGCTCTAGCACCAAGGACAACCAAGATGTTATAAGGTGGTTTAAAGATTTCTTTTTCCAGTTCCTAGTCTTGCAGGGACTGATGGCTGTGTGAACTACCCCCTCTTCAGGCAGAAGGGTTTAAGATCTTCTCCCCAGCCCCATTCCCCCCAGTCAGAAGATTTTGGTACACAACACTGCTCTCAAAAACAATGGGAGGTGTGGGAGGTGGGGTTTCTATTTGTGGTGCCAAAACGCGGCCCTGCAGCGAGGAGCCACCAAGGCCCTCTAGAAGCACTGGTACTGATGAGTGATGTTCAGCGGGACCAGCTCCATTTTATCCAGGGTTACTTTGCCATACAGCGTCCATGGCTGGAGCCCTTAAAGTTGTAACTTGATCTTGCAGCCCTATAAATATGACCAGTGCACCCTATAAATATGACTGGTACAAAACAGTAACAAAAACTGCAGTAACAGTCATCTAACCTGGTTAAATATAATGGCTGTAATCCCACAGATTATCTGAGCACAGACAGGGAGTCATAGGGACCCTAGGAGGGATCTCTGCACAGTGCTGGCTGCACAGTTGTTCAGGAGAAACACCAGCCAGCTCTTCACTGACATGAAAATGAACCAAGGATTAATAGTTTTGCAGCAGCGAAGCTGGCGTGCGGCCATGCAATGGTCCAGTTCCTAGACAGGTTCATGAGGAATTTGCTATGTGTCTTTTTGGGTCAGTACCATGTTGCAGCGCAGAGGTTGCTCCATACCTGTTAGGAGCATGGCCCATGTCTGGTGGTCACTGGAGCCCACCCTCACTCTGAAGCCACCACGTCCTGCCACGTTACCAGTCAAAAGCTTGTTAGCTGCACAAAATGCTAAGCTGGTGCCTCCCTGGCACGATCCACCCATCCCATGGGTTTTACACTGGGAAGCTATTTCTTCCCTTTATGTAACCTGCTTAAGCATGGATTTCTACACCAGTGATTGGATGACACCAGGAGGGGGACAAGGGGGTTGCAAATGGAAGTTTCAAAGCCTCCTTCTTTTCCTGCAAGAAACAGGAGGCTCATAGCCACAGGCAGAGTGAAGCAGCAGCGACACCTCCAACAGCACTGTTTTCCAGCCAGAATTGTCCCTCTGCCACTTATCTCCCTCTTAATATCCCTGTTTGCCCATTTCTGCTGGGTTAGTTGGTGCTAAGGCTTTGACAGCCTGCAAGGAGACATCACCCTTCATTAGAGAAGGAAAGACAGATGCTAAAAACCCCACAGCCCTATAACACTGACATGGAGCAACCTGATTCGGGGTGTAGGAGATGCCTTTTCTGCTAATGGCTCCCTCCTCCCTTCATAGTTCAACTTTCTCCTCCTTATTGCCCACCCTTGGCAGCGTCAGTAGGCAGGAACAGGCAATGGCACCTATTACCTTGCTGTGATTTTTGCATCAGAAACTCAAATTTGGTGAGGAATCGCTCTGCACAACAACTGCAAGGTGCCTGTCCTACGGAGGCTGAGCATCCAGGCTTAGTATGCAGGCATAGGCAGGTGATACCAAGCACCAGTGCTTGAAATCCCATGCTCTGAATTGCACTATTTGGGCATTGCAAGTCTTCCTTTGGGGGCACCAAGAGTGGAGATCAGCAAGAGACCTGGACCAAAGCAGGGCTGTCATGCATGCATTGTGGTGGGGATCACAGGACCGTCTGTTTGGTGCTAATGTCCATGAGGAATCAGGGGGAAGGTAAGTGTCATCTGCTTCTCCAGTGGCTGGAGAAGACTGACCTGGAGATCGTCAGCAGGACCCTATCGTTGTCCGCACTGTTGCCCAGGTTGTCCCTGGCCTGCCCCAGGCATTGCCCATTGACAAGGGGTTTGGGCACAACTGGGAATGAATGGGGACCAGGGGAACACAGGGGCTTTGCCATACCTACCTCCATAGGTGCCTGCGTGCTTCCAGGGAAGAGGAGCACATGGGGTAGAGCCATAGGGCACAGACATTTCTTTAGTTGCAGCACAAACCACCTTTTACCTTTTTTACTACTGTAGGAAACTTCACTCAGAAGAAAAAATTAGAGCACATTGCCCAGCTGGCTCTGCAGAATGCAGAAAACAAGCAGGAGGGATGGGAGGAGCAGGGAGGAGTGGGCAGACCAGAGGAAAACCTCAGTCCAGGCAGAATGGTGCAAGGGTTGGGGAGAAACTCTCTGCATGCCATTTGCCAGAGTCATATTTGCAGGCTTGGAAGCAAGCACTGGATCCTGGAAACACTGCTGGAAGAGACTGCACCATGAATTTTGGATGTAAGGCAGCCCTGAAGAGGCAATAAATAGGTTTGCGTGCACATTCACATGCCAACCGTCTCATCTCTTCCCACTTTGACACCCAGACATGGCATCCGACCTCTGGGATATACCCTGCCCCATTACCAGAGGCCAGACCTGAATCCTGTCCAACATGTCATTCCCAAAGTTCACCCTCCTGTTGTTCTTATTTCCCTCTCTGATCCTCCTGCCCTGCCCATGTTGGCTCGTGTCCAAGTGTCCAGGGCAAAAGATGGCAATCAGGAGGGCAGGGGAATCATGGGGCTGACAGTAATAATTTATAGCTCATACTGCAGCGGATCTGAGTTCAAGGGGGTGGCTGGAAGGGCAGTTTAATGAAGTGCAAAGGAATGGGCAGCACGAGATACTGAAGCTAGAAAAAATACCAACCTACTACTAAATAATTTCCTTCTAACTAGGCATGTCCTGCAGTCTCTAAATCCTTCTTCCAATGGATTTAATAAATCTCCTTCTTTCCCCATCCCCCACAAACCAGACACTCCTGTGTGGAAGGTGAGTCCATCCCCCCCCATGTCTTCCACAGTCCACAGCAAATAGATGGGAGCTGGTCCCAGGGACATTGTCCCAGGGACATCATGCCATTAGCCAAGGAGAAGCAGGGAGCAATTCCCAGGAAGGTCACTGCAGCAGGCATGGGGATGGAGATAGGGAGAACTGCTTGTTCAGCTCCTGAGTGGCTTTGCAAGAGAACTGGGATGGAGATGAGAAGCTGGTGCAATGAAGGTGCAGCAGACACCATACACAGCTTTGATCCCATCTTTCTTCCAGTTCCTGTAGGCAAATGTTCTGGCAGATACTGATGGGATCCCCCTCTGCCAATCAGCTTCTCTCGATCCTGCTTAACCCATAAATTAGACTCAATGTCGTAGCTGTGGACAGCAGTTTCCAGGCCAATGTGACAGAGCCAACATCCTTATTCTGACCTTTCTTTGTGCCTGTGTTGGAAGGAAAGAAATGTGAGCAGCTCCTTTTCCCATATGCACCAAACAGGGAGGTTGTATAATGCTGCAGGACAGTGGTGGCCTCAGCAATGACCCTGAAAAACCTGAGCAAACTAGAGACCTTTGGAGCAGACACCCGAGGTGCTACCATCAGTGGGCGGAGCTCAACACAGGCAGCGCTGCTTCTGCTGCTCGCTCCTTGCCACTGCCTTGCTTTATGCCTTGAACGGATTTCCGAGCCCTTGGCACCAGCTCTGAAGAGCCACAAAGAGGTGGCTGGAAGAGGGCTGCAGCTAGAAAAGCAGATGCTGTATCACTCTTCTTTGCTGTAGGACAGCTGGGATGAGCAGGCCCAGAAAATGAGGGTGTATGTCATATTGGCTTTGCTATTTGGTGCAATGCCAGAGTATTCAGCAGTGGTGGAGGAGGGGAAGATTATTTTTGCTGTGAAGAGAGCTGAGTTGCTCCACCAGGGAAATATCCTCTGAGATCTCAAAACCAATGTGATGGTTGCCCTTGATGCTCCAGACCAGCATTACGTGCCCTGCTGCAACGTCACTGCCCTGCAATAGGTACAGCTCAAATCACCAGCAATGGGGAACTACAATAGCTGCAGCACGGCCCTGGGGCTAACAACCGCCTGAACATATTTTCCCTCCCATAACCGTGATGCAAAGCTGGGTGTGTCCCCCTTGCTCACTCCCTGCCAGTCCTTTCCCATCGTCCTGGCATAAAAGCTGAGTTCGAACCCAGCCAGACCCTACCCTGGTTGCCTCATGGACACGGGGCTGCCCTGTAGGGAGGGGCCCTCATCCTATTGCTAAGTCCATACATATCCCTAACCCAAACCTGAGTCAGGGAGGGAATGAAACCTCCTTGCCTCTCTTTTCTTTGGACTTAGACAAAACCAGCCCGTTTCCTACCACTGTAGCTCTTGTACCTCTGATATGAAATCCAGCTCTTGAGGTGTTAGTTTGGCTGATGTTTTCTACAGGGAGCTGTAGACGGTGTCTGTATCCTATACCATGATATCATATAGGATATTCTATATATTGTGCCTGCATCCTACTTCTCACTCAAGCCTGAGTCTGTGCAAGCAGGTGCCTTGGAGGACCAGTTTGCCCAGTGAATACCATAACCAGCCCAGGGGCAGCCAGCACCTGCCCTCTCCCTGGCTCTGCACCTATTGGTGAACAGAGCAGTGAGTCTGCTGGATGAACCTCTATCCTGCCTATGAACAAGTCTACCAGACGACTGTATGTGTCCTTCGCCCATCGGACACCAGCCATCCTCCCAGCTCCGCTATCCAGCCTGTCCTCGGTGGCTGGACCCTGGCTGCTCTTCTGTTACCCTGCAGCGATCCTGTCCATGGGTGCAATTCAGAAGGGCTGTGAGGGTTAAAGCTTGAGGCTTTGAATCTTCCAGCGCTCCTCTTCTGGCTGCGTGCTAGAGGTATGCAGAGCCAGGAAGCGACGGTGGTGCTGGTTATCCATCCAAGATGTGTGCTTTTCAGGCGAGATATTCTGTGTCCTGATACAATTCAGTGAGTCAATGGGAAGGGCCTATGCTGAGAAACAGATGAGGGAAGCAGGGCACAAGAAAAAAAGACCCTGAAGTCTTTTTAAGAAATAACACCCATTTATTGACACAGCCCTTGCCAGTGCGGCCTGCCCCATCACTGCAGAGGGAAGATCCCGCATGGCTGAGCTGGTGCCACTCGCCCAGCAATGCCCTCACTCCTTGGGAGCTGTAATCCGCAGTGTTTCCCGTGGGCGGCTGCAGCACAGTCCCTGCCCAGCTCCTGCAGCTGTTGCAGAAGAGCTGCCACAGGACATCTGGAGCTGCTCTGTGCCCCCAGGCTCCGGCTTTCCTCACCTTATGCAAACAGTTTGTGCAAGAAACCCTGGGCTCAGCCTCTCCCTGGGGTGGAACACCAGCAGCAAACACAGGGTCATGTTGCCCTCGCCATCTCTCCCAGCCACCCCCCAAAGATTCGCAAAATTTTGCCAGCCATTCCTCGGGAAGTCTACAGTCCGAGTTCTGTTCCTGCAGTTTACCCAACGGCTACACACAGCTCCTGCAGGATCAGGCCTGCCTGCTTTTCATTTGCAGCTTAGGGCACCAGCTTGCAGCAGTTGCTGTTTTTTTCCCAGCCCTTTAAGGCCCCTGGAGCCAGGAGGATGCTTGTCCCGTCCTCCCTTCAGCCAATGCTGTGTCATGACACCCAAAATGACCAGCAGAGCATGACAGTCCTCTGAAGGTGGCTGCAAAATATGTGGATGTCAGGGCAATCCCATCTGGCTGGTAATACTGCTGGCAGTAATTTCCCCACAAGACATAGAAGCTCTGTCGTTACCTGGCTTCCTGATTTTCAGCCTTTGCAACAAGGCCACTAACTTCAGGCTCTCAATTTGTTGAGTTCCCACAAGAATTTGGCTGCATTAAGCTACTACGCACCTTCCTGGGCCAAGGCTTCAGCAGGATGCAAATCAGTCGAGCATCACTACCCTCGACTCGGTGGTGCTCCTCCAACTCTGTGGAAGAGCAGCCACCCTTGAGCTAGCCTCTGCCTCTCATCAGGTGTTGCTGCAGCTCAGTACAACCATGCATCTAAGCAGACAACATGGGACATATTATCCTGCCTGCCCTGCCAGTTCCAGGTCCAAACACCCACCCCTTATGTCAGGGATGGGCACTGGGATCATGATCATCCCCAATACCTCTGTGCTTTTAAGCACAGCATGGCAAGCTCGTCATAAGGCGCTGCCCCATGAATATGCCAGAAAAGACCAAAATGTGTTTAATTATTATTTTTCACCCAGTAATTTTGTGGCTGCTGAGCCCAAGGGACCTGCAAAAAGCCCTGATGCATGGAAGAGGCAGAGGGACTGGCAGCTCCCCTGCAAGGCAGCTGAAGTCATAGAATCATTTAGGTTGGAAAGACATTTAGGATCGTCAAGTCCAACCATAAAGTCCTTCAGTTAAATCCCCTGAAACCCATTGTGTTCAGTGTTTTTATCCCTTCACCTACCCCAGCTGCTTCCTAGGGAGTTTTGGAGGGCAACAAGCTGGAGCCCAACCGGCGGCCGCTAGCAATCACCCCCCAGCGCCCCAGGACTGCTGTATTTACACCAGCCCAGTCTCCCATTCTGCAAACGCAGCAGCAGCTGCAAGCACGGAGTTGGAGATGAGGAAAAACAGCAAAGAGGAGGGAGGAAAAACCCCCTTGGAGCAGGCAGGAAAGCCTGAAAAGATCTGGTTGGACCTGGGGAGGATGAAGCCTGGCTTTCCTTGCTCTGCCTCCCCTTCTTTCTCCTTTGTCCCACCCCCAAAAAAAAACACTGATCTGCCTGCGATTAAAAACAAGGCTTCCTTGAGCAGCATTGAAATATTTTTTTTTTCTGGGGGGGGGAGAGGGGGGCAGAAGGCTGTGTTCCTGGGAAAGGATGGGTGCTGCCTCCAGCCTCCGACCCACGCCTCCCCTCTGGCCCTGAATTAAAAAACAAGCAGCTCTGGAGGAAGAAGGAGAGAAGAAATACATGCCGTTCCCTGCAACTCCACCAGCTCCTGCCCCTCAGATCTCAGCAGCGGAGGCCCTGGCCTGTTGGCAGCGTGCGGATTGGCCAGGGATGGCGGGGTGGGAAAGGGAGCCCAGTTTGGTGTTACTGGGCAGACTTGGAGATTTTGGGGGGATGGAGGGAGGGGACACACACACGCGCCTGCGTCAGGAGGGGAACGTGTACAGGGCTTGTTTTGTGATGCTGGATTCCAGTTCGCCTCCGCCGGCGTGCTGGGACACAGCGTCAGCTGCTTTCTGTCTCATGCTGCTATTTGGGAGTCGGTGATAGCGGGGGACGGGGATGGCGTGGGGGGGTCCCTGGCTCTGGATTGGTGCTGGGCTACGTGGTGCCCGGCTGAATGTTCCCATTGTGCTGCTGGGGAGGGAGCAGGAAGCGCTGGCATAGCCCCTCTGCATGCCTTGGCACCTCCCCGGCACCCTGCCAGGACAGGGTGACCCTGAGAAAGGGGCCGTGCCCCCAGGGGGATATTTGGGGGAGGGAGGCAGAAAGCAGAGGGGGAAATAGGAGGCGAAAAAGAAGGGGGAGAGAAAAAAAAAAGAACAGGGTATGGAAGTGGAAAACGTCACTGTGCAGAAAGGGGATTGAAAGGAAAGGGAAAAATACAGTCAACCCCTTTGTCTGCTACACTTGGGCATTAAAAATGGCATATTTTGCAGGGAATGGTAAAAAGATCCCCCTGCTGCTGTCCCAAAATGCTAATTTCATCCCAAAAGCTGGTTTTGTGCAGGTGGCTGGTCCTGCACGGAGCTAAACTGATGCCAGCAGGGAACGCATTGAGATGTTTCACCTGGGCACTCATGGCCCCAAATGCCACCACTGACCAGTCCCTGGAGCCACCCCCATGCTTCACTGCTGGGACTTTACCCGTTTCCCAGCCCTAGCTGCCCAAACTGCCCCTCTCCCTCCCTGCCCCCAGGATGGGGGCTGGGCTGGGGCACCCTGGGCACCTACACCCATCCCAGCCACGAGCGGGTATAGCCAAGCTGAAGAGCCTGGGTTCACCTGGACGTCTCCTCCTCACCAGCATGGGCTGAGAAACTCCAAAGCTGCTCAGTGCTCCCACACAGCTTGACAGCACAAAATTAAACCCAAAAGCAGGAGACAAAAACTTTAATGGCAGCAGGAAAGGATTTTTTTTCTTCCTTAAAACGCGTGAAAGCCAATTGATTTCTCTAGGCCAGAGCCCAAGTGCAGAAATAAAATCCTTTCCCAGCTTGTCATGCCAGATGCCCGCTCCATCCTCCTGCGCAAGGATCTGAGGTACCTCTGGACAAAGTCTGTGCCACACTGAAGGAAGGATGCAGGAGTCAAGGTTCAGGGCATGGAACTGAGGGGGGCTTTTGCCCTCTAAAAGTTACCTTAGCAATCCTAGAAAAAATAAAAGAGATTTCAGAGTAACGTTTTAAAGAGCCTCTACGTGGCTTCAGGGCACTGGTGCCATGTCAAGGGGTAACATAGGCTGGTAGGACCGTCGTGGTGGCCTTCAAGTGACAAGTTGTGGGGCTGATACCCGTTCAGCTTTTTTATCTTAATTTTTCTTGCTTGTTAGCATGCAAACCAGAAAGTCCACCACCTCATCCTGAGCAGAGGGAGTATAAATAGGCCCATAGGGCCGGAGCCATGGAAGTGAGGACTTGATCCATGCGAATGACAGGGGAACCCATCCTGGTTCCAGTTTCCTGGCGCTTATTACATGACCTTTGCATTAATTAATGAGTTTTGACATCGGGAGAAGCAGACACTCGTTCAATAGAGTAGCACCTGCAGTTACGGTGCTGGTGGGAAACACCACAAATGAAACAACATGCCCACTTGTCCAGAGCCCAGCAGATCACAGGCAAGCACTCAGAAGGCAACTTCCACCTGGAGGAGACAGACCACGGCCCACCATATCCCGCCAAGGGGGTATCTCACCCTTCCAGCACTTCACTCACCCATGCCACCATCATACACATGCAGGGCTGCTGCTGGTCCACCTTGGACACCCAGCAGTGTGAGGCACCTTCCCAGCAGCCATCAGAGAGAAGATGGGGTAGGTGACAGCAGCTTGGAGGCCAGCCTGGAAGATGCAGCCCTAGGCACCTCTGAAAGACAAGCAAAGACCAAAACAAAAGTGTTCGGAGAGCACTCATTAGAAAAGAAAGAGAGTGAGGTGTTTTTCACTTGTGTGATGTGAGCTTCTATTCATGGTTCCTCATTAGGACTTAAACAACCTGTGGATCTATCCCAACTTTTGGTTGGCAGTATCTGTGCTCCTATCAGCTTGCAATCATCCATTGGACAGGTCACTCAAGGGGAAAAAAAAGCCCATGCAATTATAAACCAGGTCTGTCCTTGTGTTCACTCTCCTAGGGTGACCCAAGACACTGACCTGGACCTTCTGCCCTCTTCCCATTCACTCCACAGCCTGCTCAAGGCCAATACCAAGGGATTTTAATTAAAATTTCTTTCCAACTACAGTGGCCGACATTTTGTCTGTTAATTGCAGAACAGACAGCCTCTCAGCAAACCAAATGACTGTGCAGTTGGCCAGTGTACCCTTTCCAGGCCAAGAGTTGGGAACATTAGCACCAAGCACAAGAACAGTCTTTCATAGTAAGGACACACAAAACAAGAGGTGAGCTGTCATCATCATCATTAGGAGGCAAAACTGAGAACAACATTTTCTTCTGCTGGGTAGGGGTTGAACCTGGGCTCAAAGCCTGTCTCTGCCATGCTGAAAAACCAAGACAGGAGAAGAACAACCATGTCTGACCCTCACACCTATTTCACC
Source organism: Phalacrocorax carbo (assembly GCF_963921805.1). Classification (NCBI taxonomy): domain Eukaryota; kingdom Metazoa; phylum Chordata; class Aves; order Suliformes; family Phalacrocoracidae; genus Phalacrocorax; species Phalacrocorax carbo. The sequence goes on along the minus strand of NC_087518.1, from coordinate 33,329,580 downwards.
CTTGGAGCAACCAGGACAGTGGATTTGCTTTGCACTCACTCCACTCACCTTTTCTGGAGAATGGATCATCAGGTTTGAACCCACTGTTCCAGTGGAGGTCTTGGTGGCTCTTCCCCTGAGGGTTTTAATGTCAGTGGAGAGAGGCCTTGTTGTAACAGTCCCCTGGGAGCATCTGTCTTTTGCATGACAGTGTTCAGGCAGTGCCTCAGAGGTACTGTGTGAGATCAGTGGACAGTCCAAAGGCCTTCTCTATCACTTCCAGAGAATGTGAGGTCCTATATTATCATATGTTGCTGCTCCTCAAGCTCAAAGACCTTGCATTTTATACTGCTGAGCTTCATATGGTTGTTGTTGCTCCTGTCTTCCAGGTCATGCAATTCTCCTTTAAAAACACTTACGACCTCCTCTATACCATTGACATGACCCAGCTCTGCCTCATCCACACATGTCAGCATTGCTGTTCTACTTTTTGGGGGTCATTCACAGAAATATGAAACAAGAAAGGCCTGGGGAGCTCCAGGGGAAGCCTCCCCTTCTGCATGACACTTCCCTTTGCAACACCAGCCACAGCCAGCTGATGTGTACTCAGGCCAGACCTACCTTCTTTCCATCCTCTGACAACATACAGATAATTTCTTTCTTCAAAACCCATTGCAGATCTTGCAGCCTTCCCTGAAGGATAACAATTTGGCTTCTCTTGCGCAGCCAAACCATCTGCAGCAAGGACAGCTGTCCTCTGCATGGGAGGACAGGCTTTGGTGAGGATGTCAGAGATGAAAGGAGACCTTCCAGCTATGGCATTTCTCTCTCTGAAAGCAACCCGTGGCACACACATGGTAAGACTTGGGCTATGTTGATGGAGCACCCAGCTCCTGCAGCATGGAGCAGCATGCAGAAAACCCACACCACCCTTGCCAGGAAAGAGCACAGCATCGCTCACCATAACAGCCCACCTGGGCTGGGCACCACCCAGCTGCCAAAGCCACTTCCCTCAAGCCGTCCCCTTGTTAGGCCGATTATAATTATCTGCCAACCTAATTGCACCCTTTCCTTTGGGGGAAGCTCAGAGATACTGCTCCTACAGAGCAGCAGAAATCTGGCAGCATGCTAGGAAGCTACTGGTAATTAAAGGGATATTTTTATAACCTATACTGAGTGCCTTAAATAAAGAGAGTGGATCTAGGCATGCAAAAAGCTGTGGTGTGTATCTAAAACATGCTGCTCATGCTCCTCACAATTAAACGCCATCATTAGCACAATTCACTTAGCAGACAGGAAAACCCCAGCTTCTGCTTTCATGCTTTGCAAGGGCTATAGCTTCAAATGTGGTAAGATTTCAAGGGTGTCCTGGTTGGTTTGCTCGCTCAGAGTTTTAAGTCTGCCTTTGCCTATAGCAGGTAGCACAGAAAAATTATGTGTTCTTTAATGACAGCACAAAAAAAGAATTCACCTTGAAGATAAGGAAACCATTCTTCTCCCTCTCTAAGCATGGCATATGCTTCAGGAAGCCATATTTTGGTCTTTCTGTCCTAAAATCAGCGACAGCTCTCCCCTAGAAAACAATACAAGTGTATTTGTAATTGAAGGATGTTGACCAGAGGATGAAAACAAGCTGGTAAGGAAAGTTTTCATTCAAATGCTACAGCTTTGCTGTTTGGAAACTTTCTCTATTTCATGTTCTCTGTTCCAGCCAACTCACATTTTTGTTTCAATCTTTACAGCCCCAGCCAGGCACTTCTGTGCAGAGCTGTTGTTAGTGTGTCATGGATAGCAACACATACCTAAAGGAAGGAGTCAACGTTTGCTGGAAACGGGCCTGGCTGGACTCCCTTTCCCCCTTCCTAATCCAAACGGCCCCCCAGCTTTGGAAAAGTTTGCCTCCAGCTCTGAACTCGCTTGGCCCCAACTGCTATAAATAGTCGGAACAAAACCTCCTGGGCCAAATGCCCTGAGTGTTTACAAAGCTTTGATCCTGTGCTGCTTTTTGAGAGCTTGAGCCTTTTCAACTCATGCAGCTTGAGCCCACATTGTGGCTCAAAGCAGAGCCAGGGAGACCTGACGGGCAGACTGGGAAGCAGAAGGGTGTCAAGCCCTGTCTGCACCCCAAGTGCAGACCCTCCCTCATTGTTCCCGTGGTGAACCAGCATCAGTGCAAGACCAGAGACTGGGGCACCGAATCAGAGCCACGATACCCACCTTGAGTCCATGGACCTCCCTGAGGAGGGCTGTCCCTTGGCCGGAGCTGACAAGCAAACCCTCCTCCTTGCTCCCGGCCACCGTGCTTACTTTCTGTGCCTGTTTTCCTGTGGGTTGAGGGTGCTTTGCTTCTCCCTCCCTCTGGGTGTGCCTGGCTCTTGTGCCTTGGCACCACTCGCCTTGGCCAGAGACGGAAGTGGAAAGACAAAAACATCAGGGGGAAAAACCAAACCAAAAGAGAAAAAGGGCTGTTTTTGCAGTATTTCCAACCCATCAAGCCTGGAGTGGGAATCCTATGAGAAAGCCAGCTCTCACAAAACCCCAGGCCAAGAGGTTTGGATAAGGGGCCCAAGGGTTTGCATCTCTGCCCCCCCACCAAAGATCCCAATGGTTTCAGAGGAGCACAGCTCAGCTCTGCAGCCTACCAGCACTAGCAGGGGTGCTCAGCGCCCACAAACTGGCAGCTGGAGCAGGCACCTGGGCATGGTGCTCCTCAAGCCCCTCCTGCCCAAGGTTGGTGCGGCTGCATGAGGAGGCAACCCCACACACCTCCCCAAGCCTTCACCAACCCCAGCCCTCGTACAGCTCCAGCCATCAGCTTGTTCTTCCCATCTGGGTACAAGAAAGGGACCCCAAAGGCCACCCCAGCCTGGCTTTCCTGGCCCAGTGCTGCAGTAGGCAGCACCTGCCTTGCATACCTCTGCATTTCCAATGGGTTTTTATGTGTGTGGCTCAGACCCCCCAAATCCCAGCCAAGGAAACAGCTTTCTGCCCAAGCAGCTTTTTCCCTGCCAAAGCTCTTCCTTTTTGGAGCAGAAGTCGGCAATGCCATTGCATGCAGCAGCACAAGGAGCGTGGCAGGGCTAGGGCAGGGCAGCTCGGGATAACTCACTGACAGCGCCTTGGAGGAGAGGGGAGCTCACTGCCCTCCATGGCCAGCAGGACAGTCAAGCAGGACAGAGGTGCAGCACCAAGCCATCCTCCCTTCACGTTGCTTTAGCAGCAATAGCATTTGCTAGGAGTTTTGCTGCAGCCTTGCACTTGGCCAGTGCTTTTCCCCAACCAAGTGATTTCAAGGTGGTTACAGAGCACTTTGCTCCAGAGCAAACCCCTCTTGAAACTCTTGGAAATTTTAACCGCAGTTTGCTCCCTGCCTTCTCACCTTGCCCTGCACCAGGCTGGCAGTGGTGAAATTGTGGCTCTGTGGAAAGGCAGGGGAACTGGCATGGGCTTGGAATGGCAGAGGTCTGGCCCCACAGCTGCATCCCTGGGGAGCCAGATTAGCTAAGTTGTATTGGGAAAGGGCTGAGGTCAGTCCCTCACACTGTCACTGGCAGGCATCTAGCATGGGGGCAAGAGAGCCTGGAAATTACTCCTTAGGGAGGGTTATAAATAAAGTAGCCCAGCTTTAAGGGAGCTGTGAACCCCGCCACCCCACCCCAAGCCCATTGCACAGAGAGGACCAGTGTTCAACCGCCTCCTCACCCCACTGCATCTCATGTTACATCAGACAGGGAGGGCTCAGTCCCACTGCCTGGGACTGTGCCTTGTGGGGCAGCCAGGTCACAGCAAAACCTCTGCAGGGGACACCCACCCCAGCCAGTGTCCGCACAGTGTCTAGCCTGGAGTCACTTCTGGAGCACCCATCCTCAGCTATCTGAAACCATGGGACTTGCTGCCTGAGCCCTGCCAGGGACCTTTGCCCCCTTTCTCCTGCTTGCTCCTCCAACACCAAGAGGCAACCCTCACCCAGCTGCAAAAGTGGCTGCAGTGCCCAGAAACCGCACTGGGTAGGCTCCCATTACCTCCCTGCATCCCAGGCTGCGGCATCCCAGATGGGGTGGCTGCTCCTTAGGGAGCACACGGGGGGATGCGCCACCCCGCTGGGGGTTTGGCAGCACGCTGCCTTGGAGGCAAGGGCTGGCTTGGGGCTTTGTTTTATGTCCTGTTTATCCTGCCGAGAGAAACAGAGAAGTTCAGTGTGCAGGAATCTCGCGCCCTTGCCCCGCTCCCCCACCGCATGAAAGCTGCTGAGCAAACAGGAGAAAATCAAAGGCGATTGCACCCCGCTGGCAGCGCGCTGGGTTTCCGCACCACCAGTCCTGCTGCCAGCTCTTACATAAGCTGCTGGCTTGGCCCAGCACTACACTTGGGGCTTTTTTCTTCTAAACCAAGCAGCTGCCCCAGCAGAGCCTCTCTGGGACCCTGCAGCTGTGCTGCCCCCTCCACTCCTTGTGGAAGACCCCTCTCCTGCCTCCTTGCCAGCCTTCTGGGTTTTTTTTTCCTCCCCATCAAATGAGACCTGAGCAGCCCCTTGATACATAACCATGCTACATTCAGCTGGTCATTGGCACGGCAGGGCAGGGGTGGTGGGTGACAGCCAAGCCAGGCTGTCCCCATGGCATCCCGCGACCCCCAGCCTCAACCTAACACCATGAGACACTACCATCTCACCTCATCCCACCCCACCCCACCCCACCCTCTTCAAAACTCAGCCCTGGGGCATATTACCTTCTCCTGCTGGAAAAAGGAGATGCTTCAGCCCAAATCTGAGCTCTGTAACATCAGACCTCACTTCTTCTCTCTGCCTCGCACCCAGAACACCCCAAGGGTGGTCACAAGAGGTTCGGCACTGGTGACACAGGTGTGTGTCCTCTCCACCAAGTACAGTCTGAAGCACCAGGGCAAACTGTCCCTGCTTTCTGTAAGGGCATCTTCATCCTGTCACCTCTGGCTGTCAAGCAGTCCCCAGGCATAAGGGCATCCCCAAACACATGCCCTGCAGAGGTTATGTGGACTCATTTCCCTGTCTCCCCTGGGTATGACCTCTCAGCAGAACACGAATGAAAACACTGTAGATATAAAAACATCCAGGAAAGATTATTAAAGCCTCTACATACATGCCCCTTACTATGAGGCATGGCCTCACTTTCCCCTACAACACAAGGTTATTCTCTGATTTGGCAAGGTGACAACTGCCACAGGAGGACAAGGAAGAATGATGTCACCCTACCTTCTCTCTTCAACCCTACCCCTTTTTTGCTCTCTTTGCATGCCTTTTACTATGGGAAAAGGAAAAAAAACAAAGTTTCATGCTTTGAGAGGTCACTGGGAGTTAGTGTGTGAGCAGAGGTGGCAACTCCAGGACCCCATGCCCCCACCCACCCAGCCAGCCCCAGCCACACCAGTCCCCTCCGCCCTGTGGGGTACCCTGGGAAAAGCTCCCCAGACCATTGCTTTAGCAGCTCCATCCAACACTGCCTAGACCTGCAATCCATCAGTCTTTGGCAACACGCTATCATCCTCTACCATGCTAAAGTATTCTTACTTCCAAATTTTTCTTCTACTCTGTTTAATAATTTCTGATTAAAAGCAATTTAAAAACAGTATCAAAATACCAGTTTCCTGGGTTTCACCATCAAACAAACCTCTGTGCTAACAGCGTGGCAGCCCTGTTTACCTGCATGCTCTGTGAGTCCTCAGTAGGGAACCCCTCACTTTCCAGCACGCACAGCATAGGGATTAGATCAAATTAACTCACACTTGGAGCTGTGGCAGGATCAGGCAAATCCTGGCTTGGTTATCTCTCTTTAGACTACATCTTGCAAACAGAAGGGCTGGAAACAATTTTACTTTAATTGCTTTTTAAAATGCAGCCAGCAGATGGTTCGGTAACCTGAATTTATGACTTTCCACAGTTCCAGACTGCTGGCTTGGAAACCAAACCCAAGAACAACCCAGGTAGTGAGGGACCCACCCTGCCTGCTTTACCAAAGTGCTGGCCATTATGCCCAAGACAGGACTACCTGGTCTGGCCGAGAGGGACACTTCAAGGCTGCCAGGTCATCAGCTGCCTTTATTGCATGTCCTGTCTGCAATCCCCAGCCACCAGAACCAGCGGAAAGATGTCTCCATTTCTGGGTCTCGGTCTTAGCTCAAAAACTAGCCAAATGGCACTTGGGCAGCCCAGGGCTGTAGGGACATTAAGCAGGCTCACCTCCAGTCACAAGTGGTATTTTTGGTTGGAGGGACTCTAGGCAACACCCTGGCTGCTCCTGAAGAGCACTCGCTCAACAAAGGACAGCCAGAAATACGGGACAATTTGCAAGCGTGCCCCAGCCTGCAGTGTCAAGGCCACCATGCTCAGAAACACCCTGTTAAGCCTGGAAAGAGCGTGAGCATAGAACATGGTCTGCAGCTTCCCTGGAGAGCATGGCATGGTCTCTCCAGGGCAAAGTGGGGGGACATGCCCTGCCCACACATCCCTTTGCCACCTTGTCCTTGGTGGCTACTCCACGGACCCATGCCCAAGAGCATAACAGCTGCTCCTGAAAGGCTCACAGGTTAGGCAAGCAGAGTGCTTTTATTGTTGGCTGTCACCCTGACCTGCTGTGTGACTTGCCACTAGTCCCTTCACCTCTCCTTCTCCATGGCAGTCACAGGATTTCTGGGCCAGTGTCTGTAATGTCTCTGTTCCCATCAAACTGGGAACAGGGACTGACAGGGCTACACACTGGTTGCAGACCTGTGCACCACATCCAGGCTGACTCTCCTGACCCCTGTGGTTTACTCTTCTCGTGTAGTCCCCGCCTCTCTCTGAACACCTAGGTGCTCAGCATCCCATGGTACCCAGCTGCAGAACTCTGCCCCAAAGCCAGCCACATCACAGCACAGAGGAATTAAGGCCATCCCAAGAACCTCGCAAATGTCTTGTGAAGCAGGCTTGTTTTTCTGTTACAAAGTAATTTGAAATTCTTGGAAGGCAATCAGGAAAGTACAAAATATTCCAGCTCAGGACAGCCTGGGACTCATTCCTTAGAGGCACAATGGTTGTTTACTCAATCCCTCATACATTAATATCTGAAAATTCATGAGTTCAATTGTAAACAAAAAGTACTGGCTTTGCAGTGTTGTCTATTTAACAACAGTGGTTCCAGCCTGAATGCTGATTTTGTTGTTATCTTTCTTCTAATCTTGTTATCAGAGGGTCAAGATCTTGCAAAATTATGGTTTTGAAACACATCCCTCTGAAACCCAAGGCCAAATAAAGACCATTTCATAGAATCATAGAATCATCAAATCAACATTGAAAACTACAAGCAGGGAGAAGAGCTGTTTGTGCCAGCACTGTCCTCTGGCTCAAGAATGAATGAGGAAAAAGCTGGCCACAGATACATTTGTGCTGGAAATTTGTAGAAGATTCCTAACAACTGAGAGTGAAGGTCCCCAACAGTCTCCTAAGGAGACCAGTGAACAGAAAATAACCCAAACCCAACCTGTTCCCAACACAAAGCACAACTGGTTTCTGGAAGCACTCATACCAATGGGTTGCCTGTGGTGAGCAGCAGTCTCAACTGCATTCATCAGCCCAAGGACTCTAAGCCCAACAGTCCAGGACTCCTCCTAAAACTTTATCTGAGGAAAGCCTCTGAAACTGCATCCCAATGGTGAGTCCAGGTCCCCTTCTCAGAAGGGGCCATGGAGGGTAAGAGTAGAGAGACTGCAAGATGGACATGGTCCAGAGCTCATTGGAGCTCACCACCCTTTCCATGTTTGCTGACTGGCACTGCCACAGGCCCTTTTCATGTCAGGTCTGTGCAGCCTCGAGCTCCTCAGCTGCTTCCACTTACAGACCTCTCTTCCTTTTGGGTCTGATGCTTGCCAGAGGGAGTGAGCTGACATTGTGGCTGTAGGCTCCAGCAGGTTTACCAGGACATTCACAGCTAGGCTGGTGGCATTTCCTGGCTCCTGTAAAAGTCCCATATAAACACACTGCTGTTTCAGGCATTATCGTGCCAGAGAACATGGTTTTAGCTCAGCTTTCTTGTCTCTCCTGAGCAACAGCTACTTGTTTAGGTAGCCTAAACAAGATGAGATCTATCCCTCTTGCTCGCAGAGTCAGAGCAGATCAGCCAGCTCCACCCCAACACTTTCTCACACTTGTGTAGAGCTCAGACACCTCCACACAAGCCCTTGCTCCAAGTGGGTGAGGAGAAACAAGTCAGAGGGTACTTTCATGGGTGATTAGAACTGTGTGTGAAACCCCAGTTGCTTTTTCCAGGGACAGAGCCTCAGGCCATGAAGCAGCAGATAATCTCAAGGAGGTGGTGAAAGAGGAGGAGGGAGCTTCTTTGAGCAGGAGGTTCACGCATCTTAATCTTTGCTGCTGTCAAAGGGCAATAGCTGAGGTTGCAGAGTCTTGGAAAGCCCCCATGCAAGCTATCTCCCGAGGACATCGACAATTCTGGAAAATCACCTTCACTCTCTTGATAAAGGTTTCAGTGAACAAATGAACTCCAAGACAGGTTCCCAGGGAGCAATCACCTCTACTGGCTAGAAATACATCATCTTACATTTGAGTGAAGCCTTTGGCTTGCTTGAACCACAGGTATTGCCCAGAGATGCACAAACCTACTCTCCTGTTGATGTTCACTACTGTTTCAGCTCCAACTTCTACCCTGCAGAAACCAGCCAGACAGGTGGCATTTATGGGGTGGTCATCCAAGTGCTGCCAAATCACTATCCAAGGGTGAGAGCTCTTAGACAAGCCCAGATTTCAGCCAGTGAAGAAGCTGGAGAGGAAACTCTCCACAATTCAATCACTCTCCCTTCCTGCCCTATGAAAGAAAGCAGGACATGCTGTCCAAGAAAGCCCATGAGCCTTTGTTCTTTACTGCTGCCTCTTCAGCCAAAGAGACCTCCATTGAAGAGAAGACACTACTGCATCAAAACCTGAAGTGCTACAGCAATGCAAGAAGTAGCATCTGACTCCCTGTTCACTCCAGCAAGCAGATACTTCCATGGGCATCATGGAAATGTGCCCTTTGGGACATTTGTCTCTCTATCTTCTTTGTTCTCTTTGGAAGAGCTCAAAGCCTGTCTCCGAACACTGGCCCCCCAGCTCACCTCACCAAGGAGAACATGATCTGGCTGCGACCATGCTAATGCCACTCAGGTTGAAAAATATAATGTTCTCATGAAAAAAATAATCCACCAAACTGCCTCTGGCTATGTTGGAAAAGGCTCCTTCTGCTCCCTGCATGGTACCATCCTGCACACTGTGGGCAGAGTGGGAGCTCATCCCTGACCACCTGTGGTGACCGTAGCAGAGCAGAAAGCCAAACTGCTTTTACAGCTTTGCCTGCCCAGATCACCAGCTCTCGCCCATCCTGCCAGTTGGCCAGCCCACCCCAGACGGCAGCTCCCTGTTTTTCTTGGATGACCTTCTGCCGGACCAGAGCTTTCCACCACACAGCTCTTCTGCACTGCCGGAGAGCGGATTTCCTGCTGTTTGATCTAAATTTGTCTGTCATTTCACAGAGTACCTCCAGGTTTTCTTATCAGCCTTGATCATTCCATTGAGGAGGCAGCCTCACAGCCCAGGGCTCTTTGGCAGGGAGCTGGGGGAGAGGCCTGGTGGTCAGAGAGCAAACGGTGCTGATCCATGCCTCCTCTGACCCTGGAGCTGGAGGGGTGAAGAGGACCCTCCCTCCCTTCCTAGGAAGATCAAGCACAGACATGCAGTGCCCCCTGTTGATCCGGCCACCAAGGGAGATGCAGGAAGGAGCAGTATGCAGGGCTCAGCAGCTTTGCAAACCTCTGAACAGGCAGCCAAGTCTTGAGCCTCCCTACCAACTCTTCACAGACAAGGCACAGACAGGACCTTTCTTTCCAGTAGATAAATTGACATTAATCACAGCTCTTGGAGCAGCTGTTTGAGAAGCTGAGCTGGTAGAAGAAAGCTCAGGTGGTTCCATCAGCCAACTTCACACCTGCTAGTTATAACTATCCAAAGAAAACATGGCATCTTCACTACCCTCTGCAGTCTCACCCATTAGGCTTGAGCAATGCTCTCTTTCCCCATGCAATGGGGAGCGAGACCACCTGGCAAGACAGGCAGAGCATTAAGGGACAAGGAGCCAGCATAAGGGACAAGATAAGATTTCCTTTCCCCTTGACCAAAGGCTCCCTTTCCCAAGAGAAATGTGATGCTTTACCTTGAAATAGTGGAGGGAAGCAGCCACATGGGGAAGATTGATCCAAACTGACTCAGGGGGCAGCAGAGCCTTACGAGGAACCGCACAGATCAGGTGTGAAGCAGAGACATTGCCCATACCAGCACCTCAGTGAGTTACTGCACTTGCTACAGAAGCCTTCCTGGAAACACAAAGATAGATGTTAATTAATCAAAGGCCCAGAAAGTTCCCTTGTGTCGTTCCTGCTCGCAGGACTGTAGGCGAGGTGAGCTGTAGCCTAGCATTGTTAGCTGCGAGTCTGCTATCAGTGGACATAGCAGCTCTGACAAGCGTTAGGTGTGCAAGTGCCTCTGCTGAGCTCCTCTGAACTGGACAGGGGAACTGCAGAGCAAGGGCAGCTTCCTGCTCCAAACTGGGACAGAAAGAGCATCCCAACTGGTTTGGATGGAATTGGCAGAGCCCTACTGAGGCCCTGCAGGTGTGACAGACCTGAGTTGCTTCATTGCAGAGGAAACCGAGAGTTTGGCACATCCCCCAGACCACCCTGGATCCCCACCATCACACCAGAGCAAACCTGGCATCGCTCCTGAAACAGCGCCCAGCCATGGGGCTGGCAGGATACCCGCAGCTCAGAGCGCGTCACATTGGAAGAAACCACTTTGCTTTTCTTTTCCTCCACCCTGTCAAAGTCTCTCCAATTCATCTGAGGATGAAGAACCTCAAGCGAGGTTTAAAGGCCACAATACAGGCAGTAAAGTCCACTCCTAGTTAATAAGATTCACCTTAAGAGATAAGGCCTATTGGCATCCAGAAAATGGCAGAGGTTTATAATGCTGTCAGCAGTCTGACCCCCAGCAGGTTTACGTGGCACAGGCAATGTCCAGCTAGATAGTCACCTCCTGGTCCTGCACTGAAATCAGGTCCTTCCCCTGACTGCAAAGACTGCATATTCCTTATCTCTGCTGCAGGGGAAGGTCACCACTAACATGCAATGCATTCAAGTTTTGATTTCTTTCCCCTCTCCATTAATTTTTTCAGGACTTCTAGATGATCAGGACACAAAGCAAGGGGAGAAGGATCTGGCTCAGTTTTACACTTGATTCCAAGGCAGGGTTTCCTTCCTCCTCATTTCTAGCCATGACTTTTCTAGCACTGCCAGTCCCCTTCTCTGGCATCTCTGCCGTCGGTCCCCACTTCTTAGATATCACACTTACCATTCTCTTGCACAGAGAAGACCTCTGCGCCTTCACACTGTGCCTCAGTCTCTTTGTTTCTCCTCCAGCTGAGGCAAGTGCCTCAGCTAAGGGCTAATGTGACAAGTCTCTCCTGCAAACCAAAGCATAATTTCAGAGGGGAGGAGCACATGAAATCACACACAGCATCGACACAGAGTCCAGCTTGAAAACGTCAGTGCCTCTATCAGGTCCTCTCATTCAGTCTGATTGCTCTCTCATGAGCACTGTTTGTGGTGTTTCATGGATGCATCAGCCTAGGACACTCCTCCTTCCCCCAAACGCAGTCACTGCTGCAGTGGAGCCTGGCCGCTGTCTAACAGATGAGAACAATGCCATGCTTTAGGTAAATGTAAAAATAAAACAGAGACATACAAATTCTCCTGAGAGGACGAAATTAGGCTCAGGCCACACAGACCTGATGCCTTTGGGCATAAAGCCTTAATTTTTTTAAGGAGCATCCCAAAAACAGCCCCTTCTAAGGTACTCACATCCTTTAGCATTGAGCCAGGGATACAGCTGAGGGTTACTGACAGGGGCACCAGGAGGACCCATCCCTGATTCCATGACGCGCATACCCTTTTGTCAAACTCCATCCCCGGCATGCTGAGAGCGCACACCCAGTATCACTGTATTGCACCTAATCAGGAGATACCCAGCTGGGACAGCTGCCACCCCTGCGCGCACAGTATCTTCTTGTTATCTCACACCCAGTGTAAAGTACTGGCAGGGGAAATGCTGAATCAGGAGTTCTCAGCTGGAAGAAATTAATCTGGTTTTCTAGCATCAGTGTGGCCCTGTGCCAATTCAAAGTGTTCCTGCCCAGGGAGTGGAGGATGGCCCTGCTAAGTGCGGTTCAGTGCCTCACTCCCTGGGGAATAGCTTGGTCCCAATACAGGATGACATGTGCTGGAGCTGGGCAATGGGGGGGGGGGGGGGGGGGCAAGGGGACCCACAGAACACTTTCTGACAGCTTAAATTTCTTAGTACCTTCTGGCTTCTCCTTCACAGGCTGACAATGAGGTGCCTTGGCTGCTGATGTTATTTGTAGTGGCAGAACACAGGAGCTCCCACCTGCCGCCCGGGCCAATGCCAGCCTTGTTTTCTGTACCATTGATGCAGTCACCAGCATGTTGTTAGCCCCGGGGAAGTCAGCAAAACCCACAGCTACTCCTCAGGAGCCTACCCTGAGCAGGCAAACAGCTCCCATTTCCCTGAGCTCAGCAGCCCTGCCTGATAAAGAATGGGATTGAGCTGCTCAGAGAAAAGGAGAAGAAAACGCTTTCAACACTGGCTCTTCTCCCATCAGATAGAGAGTGCACAGCCGTGCAAAGTCCCTGAGGTACAGCTCTGGGACAGTCCTGTGGCCCCAGGATGTGGCCAAGCCAGGCAGCAACAGCTGCAGGGAGCAGCCTGCCTTTCCATCCCGCTGGGGCTCTGTGGGCACAGGAGTGGTCCCTGAGCATGAGGAGGAGATGCAGCCATCTGAGACACCCTGCCTCCCGTGCCCAGAAGACACCTGCTGGCACCAGGCTGAGTCAGGGAGAGGAGGCATAACACCTCGCTGAAACTTGTGTCCCGGCCACACCAAGCCTTTACCAGGCTCAGCTGTGGGAGCAGCTTCACCCCACTGCTAAAAACAACAGCCGACCAGGTCCATAGTGTCTCCTGTACCTGTTCATGGCACACTCCCTGCCTCAGTTTCCCCAACTGTCAAAATCATACCCCCCCAAGGCCTGGCAAGAGCCAGCCTGGGCTATTTTACATCTTGGGGCTACTCTGACTGTCACCACAGCAGCCTCTGCCAGGCAGAATGGGAGGGCAGCAAGCAGAAAGGGGTGCCCCTGCCCACCCCCTGCCTTGCCTCTCCTGCCTGGGCGGCCACAGGGAGCCAAGATGGCCCAGGGCTAAGGAGCATCTCTACCAGCCACCCAATGCTGTTTGAAATTCTCTGGCTTCTGCAAAAGAAGCTGAACCCACTGCCAAGGGGGTCACTTTGACCCCTGTCTCTAAGCTGTCAGCGCAGCAAACACCTACCTGCATCCCTGCCTGCCTCCTTGCCTGCAGTTCTTGCAGGGCAACATTGCCATCTGCTGCCTGCTGCTCGGCAGGACACCCCAACCTGCCTCTGCCACCCAGGCCTGGCCTTCGCTCCCAGCTTGCAGGGGACTGTCCCTGCCAGGACCCTCTAGCATGGAGTGCCACAGGCGCTGGGATAGCACCCACGCCACCATCTCCACACAGAGCCACCTTTTGCGGTTGCCCCATTGGCACCAAACCTCGTGGGGAGCACAGAGCTCACAGCCCCAGCCCAGCAGCGAGGAGTGCAAGGGAGACATGCGTCAGTCCCACTGAGCACCTCCAGATCTACCCCACTCAAGAGCTGTGTAAGTGGCTGGTATGCTCGTTTGCAGCTAATGAACACGCAAATGCCCAGCAGCACAGGGACGGCAGAACAGTGTCCCAAACCAAGGCCATGTCTGCTGCTGACAGCGCAGCTTTGCAAGCACCAGCCTCATCATGCACTCTCTTGGTGGATTCATCAAAAATCTCCCATGCCAGTGCATTTTAGGAGAAAGATAAGCTACTCTCTCAAGCTCCTCAGCATATTCAAAACTGGCAGCTAAGTTTTTACACTTAAAAGCAAAAATATAGCATCTCGGACGCCAAGTGACAGGGGTGTCAGCACTCCTGACACCCTTTGGATACTGAACCTGCCGGAAGCTCCAACCTGAGGTGGCTGCACAACAGTCAGCAATGAGATGTGGCTGTAGGTCCTGCTTATTTACAAAAAACAACACGCAAAATACCTTAGAAACTGATCTGGGCAAAAACTGCTGCCTTCGGGTCAAATCAGTGCCGTGAACAGCTGCAGAGCAAAACCCCAGCACTGAGCACTGCCCTCGGCTCTGCTGGTGACTCACCCACTGAATGGGAACACACACCTCCAGCTCCTCTGCCTTGGGTTCTTCATCTGGAAACACAAAGATGGTATTTTTTACTCACAGCCATACCAAGAGACATTCATTTATTCTAAACTTGAAAGCACCTACATAGTGTTTCTACAGCTTAAGATAGAAGATGCCATCAAAGGGAAGAGTAGTAATTATCTGCAGTTCAGAAGTTTAACCTTTAGAGAAGGAATTGAGTTTCCAGATATACTTGTTAAATGCTTTTAAGCTGATCTTTTCTAAGAGGCCATGCAGTTTATAATTGAGATTACCCACCTGAGACAGGTTTCCACAAACAGGCCTGGGTTTATAGGTCACCGACGCAGACTAAGGCTGATGGTTGCTCTGATCTTTGAGAGGGACAGGGCCACAGAAGTATGGTAACCACACGGTAACACATTGCTGGAGGTCACTGCAGGCAAAAAACAGAGGAGAAATGTGGATTCCCCTTCCCAGTTCCTTACATGATGGTGGGGGCTATCCCCAAAGCCTGGATGAAAGTCAATAGGCAGCATCACACAATATCACCACTGCAGGGGTCTAGGCGACTTCTTGCATGAACACACAAACACAGCAGTGCTTCTGTAGGAAACAGTGTATGACACTATTTCTTGCATTAACTGGCGGAGAATGCTGGTGGGAGCAGGTACCAGCATTAATTGCTGGACAATGCAAGAGAGGGAAGGTGTGCAGGAGGCTTTCTGTGATCGCTGTCATAGGAGGTAGAAAGTAGTTGGATGCAAGGGATTGCTAATCTTTATTCCGAATAGCAGTGAGGGCTGAGGAGAGCTCTAGTGTGAACGGATGTGATCCTCATTATCAATTTGTGCTTTATATTTGAACAGCAGTTGAATCTACCTGCCAAAATACAGGCCAGAAGGCTGAGGGCTCTGCTTTGAAATTCACTGGTAGGATGTGAGACAAACAAGCGCCGAACAACCCACTCAAAAACAAAAGTTATCCAAGATGTGGGACCCAGCCCCTGGACCAAGGCAGCTTTGCTTTGTAGGTTGGCTGGCATGGCAGAAGTTGGAATCGAGAAAGGACTTCAGACAAAGCAGGAGTGTCAGTACCAAATAGTCATAAAGGAAAAATAAAATCTAATTTTAAAGTGTTTCTCCATCTCAAAGCAAGAGAAACTGCTTTTCTCAGTCGGGATGGATATGTCTCCTATTATCAACAGTGAGCACAAAGCTAACAAGTGCATCTGCCGCCCCCACTTTAGGGGTGCGGTATTGCAAGAGATCGCTAAATTTGCTCTCCAGGATGCTGAGATTAACTGAGGTGTCTGAGCTTACATTGCTCTCAGGTCCTAAAGGGTGCAGAAATGCATAGTCAAAACCAGCACAGGATCACCAACCTAAGTGTGACCCAGGAGACTTGAGGGGAGCTGAGAGCCAGTGCCCCTTGTTCCCTCTGCATCCTGGACACACCATCCGGACACATGCTGGCTGCTGGACAGGCCACCTAGCCATGCGCCTTGGTGCTGGTGTGCACGTGGCCATCAGGGAAAGTGCGAATGAGTGAAATAAGGCTTGACTGAAAGCAAAATCACCTTCCCCTCCTGCCAGGTCTGGCACTGACATCTGCTGTGCCGTTGCTAAATGCTGCAGTATTATTGCCTATATTTTCCTCCCACGTGGCCTCAGACACAGTCTGGCCAGTAGCTGCTCCTGGATCCCAGTCTTCCCAGTTGCTGGCACCTGGACGTGGCACAGCACCAGTGCAGTTGTGGCACAGACACCCAGGAGCTGGCCTTTGACATCCCCAAAAAGCAGTGACATCAGTGCCAAAAGTGCTCAGGAGAGCTGCTCCAGCTCCCTTGTCCTGATGGCTCATGGGGCTGGAGGGTATCCTGAGACAGCCCTGGAGGAGCCCAGCCATGGTGTCCCCTCCTCTGTAGTTTGGATTTCTGTGTGCCTTTGTGCCTCTGACAGCTCCTGCAACAGGCCTGGGAGCCACCAGGACAGAGCATTATTTGGCCCTCCCTGCCACTGCTTCTCTGTGGGCATGCAACATGATGTTTATCCCATAACCTAACACTGGTAACCGGGGGAAATACTGGGCAGATCTCAGATCAGTTCAGGGACTGCAAGGAAAAAGGCAGGCCTTCATATGGAAAACTTAAAAAAAACCCCAACAACAACCAAATCAAAAGACTCCAAAAATGTAATTACTTGCATACTATAGATTTTGTGACATCTTTTTCTTCTTAAAATTACCATTTTCTCACCCAGTTTGTATGACTTTGTGCTTTCTTAGTACATGGCATCTCACGAGGCTTTTCCTTGGCTGCATCTTCAGCACAAAGCTCTGCTGCAATGAGAATCCAGCCCAGGAGAGCATTACAGACCTGAGCGGGGAGGACAGTTTGTTTTATTTTTCCTTCACAACTTTTATCCCCTATTTCAAGAGTCTGAATGGGAGAGTGTTATTCTTCAAAATTACCTTTTTCTCCTACAATATTTCTTTTTCTTTCAGGCTGGTCATAGCAGCACGCCTGCCCCAGGCAGGCAAAGAGCTGTGCATGAGGAAGAAACCCTCCAGACACCCCAAAACACCCAGCATGGCTGAAGGGGGACCAGCAATACTGGGGTCACCAAGGGACCATGCCAGCTCGGCACTACTTTTGGCAACCTGTGTTAGAGCAGGAGGTCCAGCCCCAGTCCCTGCTCTCTTTGTAGCTTGGAAAAGGGCCTCAGTTGGCCCCAGTAAGCTGAACTTGCCTCCAAGCTTTGCAGATCTCTTCCCATGACTTTCTCTTGCCCTGTTTTTTAAATCATCCCCAGCTCGTGTTCAGTGACAGCTTCCCCACAGGTTCAAGTCCTAATACTATTCCCCAACACAAGCTAAACCCCTCTGCTTCACAGAGATGCTGCCAAGACCAAGCGAATGCTTTTTGCTGATACAGTGTCATTTGCTCCAGTGCAACAGGAGGCTACATGGGAAGGAGTGTGGGAATGAAGCTATTGGGAGGAAGATTTCAGACTACCAGGAGCAGCGATGCTAAAGTATGGAGAATAACTGTTTGGGAAGCTAGTTCATTTATATCACATCCTGCAATAAATAATGGTTTCAGCCCCTAGGAGAGCAACAGTGCCTGCTGAAGGAGCCTGCTTATGGGTGCTCACGTACACCATCACTCAGCAGTGACCTCGTGGCCCAGTTGGCTCCGACTGCAGAGAGAAATGGGTTTGCATGTCTCTGGTTTCCTGTGGGTGCTGCAACATTAATTCCTTTGAGTTACTGGATCTAGAGCCATCTCCGAGACACATGCTCTTGGTTACTGCATGCAAGTTGTCCAAGAGAGGAAAACCAGAGGAAAGGAGCACCTGGGGAGCAGGCAGTAGAATGGCAACAGCCTTGTCACATGTCTGCCTGGTGGGCAGTACTGTGCACTGGACCATCTTCAAAATGCCCTGAGTGCAGCCTGGGGGTAACTACCCCTTCCCACATGCTCACCCAATTCCTGAAAGCAGGATGATATTCCCATATCAGCAGCAATTATTTACATGTGCAAAACCCTGATCAGCAGTGTAGAACTGAAGGCTGCTCTGTAGTGTTGAAATACTACCTGTTGCCAGGACTTTTGGGGATTTCATTTCTTTTTCTCAACGCCAAGACTATCTTCCCTTTGTGGCTGTCTTTTGGATTCAAAGGAATGATCCTGCACAAAGTAAATATCCTGCATATAGTAAAAAAGAAAATCAGCTTCAAAAAATGTGGTAGTTGTGGCACACAATGTGGGCCTGGGGGCAGGTGGCATTCTCATAATGCAAGATTGAGACACAAGCTTGCACTGGTCTCATCTTCCCCCCACTTCTCATTTCCCTACTCTGCAAGTTGCTCCCCTTGGCTGTGCTGATGTGGGGGGCTGTTTTCTCTCCAGGTGCAAGAAGCAAGGCGCATCTGCTTCTGGTAATCCCAAGTAAAACAACTATAGGCAGAGAGTCCTCGGCACTGAGATTGCCTACAAAGTGAGTCAGCTCAAAACAATGGGAAAAGTTTGATTCTGATGCCAGACAGGAGACAGAAATCCCTGCTGTGAGGAAGGGAAAGCTAAGCAGCATGTGTAACACAGGCAGCAAGAGAAGCAGGGAGGAAATATCCTTGCAGGAAAGCTCCCACACCAGGAAGACAGAATCACACACATTGGACTTAACGAGCAGGGAGAAACTGCTCATGTGGTATCCAAGGAACAATCAGACAGTGACAAATACATCTCGAAGGGGAAGAAAAGCAGGGATTTAGCACAACGCACTGGAGATGAACTGAAGGTCACAGCACGAAGTCCTGGCAGGCAGGCAGAGGAAAAGCACCCAGTGACCACTACTGCTTCTGGGGCTTTCTCCAGAAGGGGAAATGGCATCCAAAAGCCAGGAGAAGGCAAAAGCCTCCTGGTAGGGGCAGTGGGAGACACATCTGAGCAGGCAGCTGGTGCTCTCCATCGCTGGCAGGGAGGAAGAGAGGGGAAGGGTTCAGGCAGGCAAGCAGGGCAGCCCGGCTGCATTTCCCAGGCTGCTCTCTGGGATGCAGGCAGCAAGGTTGGGGCGAGGAAAGAGGCACCACCTCTGGAGGCTCTGTAGTTGCTCCCCTGGACACAAAAGGGTAAGCCAGACACCATCATGCTTGCATGGGATGCCCTGCACCAGCTCCCCTCATCTCCCACGCCAGGGACAAGGGGGCTGCTCCTGCCAGGGCCAACCGTCCACCCATGCTCACCCATCAAGGTAAGGCTCTGCCAGTTGGAGCTGGGAGGAGGCAGGCAGGCCTGAGGGTGACAGGAAGCAACACGGGTGGGAGACCCCAGAGAGGGCACAGGCAAGAGGTCACTGGGGTCTGTCCTTTTCTGCAATGAAACCTCCAAACACCCCTGGCATCACTTGGCAGACCACCGGTGGATTATTTTCTTTGGAAAGCTGCTTTGCGGCACCAGGTTTGCCCTTGCAGTAAGTGTGAGCAGCTTTCCTGCAGGTGCTCTCCCACCTCTCTGCAGCAGTGGGCTGCAGCAGGCTGGATAGCCCATATGCAGCTGTCCATAGCTTTCCCCTTGGGGAGCAAGGAAATAGATAAAAGCAGCATTAGCATTTCCCAGCGCTCACAAGTGCTGTCTCTGTCAGCAGCAGGCTTGCTTAGGCTCAGCCAGCTGGCTTCAAACTATCCAGCAGCCTCTGAACAAGGGTGCTGGGGGATACCAGTAACTCAACGTGCAAGGAGGAATTCACTGCACCTCTCATCAGCAAGAGGAATGCAGCTTCTCCTTTTTCTACTGAGGTTAGAGAACAGTTTTGCCTTCCTGAGAAGCGACTGCTCAGATGCCCTCCTCCCCACATTCCCCCAGCCTTGCATGGGGAGCAGATGCTCCTCAGGCCATTTTCCATGTGCATATGAGAGCAGGGCAGAGCCCACTGACCTGCTTGTGAAATTGGAAAGAGCACTAGCGAAAATAAATCTGTCACAGACCTAACCTCCTGTCCTCGGTGCTGCACATCTCATAAACAGCAAACCTACTGTTTGCTGGCTGCATCTGGCTTGTGGTTAGGGTCTGATTTTAGTTCTTTTTAAATGTTCTGCATAAAAAAGGGAGTAGAAATGCAGTTGCACTGCTCTGTGCCTAGGGGCAGGAGGCAGCTTGGCTTGCCGACATCCACTGTCAACAGCACACAGGGCATCTGCCCTACTGAACCAGCCTGGAGGGACTGTCGGGCAGCTTTCCCACCTTCACCATCAGAGCTCGAAGATGATGTCCTTCGTTTATCATGCTCTTGCTATTTTTATTTCTCTGGAAATGCTCTGTGTGGCCAGGTGACCTTTATTAAAATAATATTTTTTATATGCATGATTCCGCATTAACATAGAGAACTTTTCTCTGCTGGGCACTCCAGGAATGGGAGAAACAGCTACTGCTCCCCTGGCATTGTAACACATGAGCTCCTCAGCCACCAAAAGAAAGAGCTACCAGATCTGAAACCTGGCAGAGCATCAAGGCCTCTGTAATTAATAACATCTGCATTCTGTTTCCTGGTGGTTCTGTATTTTTAAAAGCAGGAAACTAGTTAAGAAAGTGCCAAAAATAAAAATCCATGCTTTCAAATAAGCATTGTAGCCATCAGAAGAAGGAAAAAGCAGATGGGATCTAAGCATAAATGAACATGACCAAAGACAAAACCACCTATACATTAAGAAACAGCTGCCTGGTTGCTTTCTGCTCCAAAATCCAGGTCCCCTCCAGCAATGGCCCCAGGGGTGGAGGAGCGTTAAGAGACGTCCATGGCTGATGCAGGCAAGAAGCATGGCAAGCCTGAAGCGCCCTGAATGCCTCGACCAGGAGTACCCCTGTGGTAGCCTGGAGGAGAAGAAGGGGGACCACTGTGCACCACCTGAAGACGAGGGTGACAGCAATGCAGATGAGAAGGAAACCAAGGACAGCAACCACAGTGGTCCAGGGAATGGCCCAAGGGAGGATTGTGCCTGGGGACTGCTGTGCCAGGAAGGTGAGGTCTTCTAGAAAACCTTCACCATCACCAACACTAATGGTGTGGCCAGGAAGCTGAAGCTGCTGGTGAGCCTTTGTTCCCTGGGTGGCGAGCCCAGCCACGGGGAACCCCTGTGCCAACAGCACCCATCCTGGACAGACAGCAGGGCCACTGGGCCCTGTGGTGCTGAGGACACCGCAGTGACCCTGGGGAGCAATTCTGGGGAGGAGTCCAGAGACAGCTGCTCCGGCCATATCACTCAGCGAGCATTGACTCTCACCAGCACAGAGGCCACTGGGCTGGACGTCTGCAGGGGTCCACCTTGGACGAGCATCCCTACAAGTGCCTGCAGTGTGGGTGGTCCTTCAAGAAGTCCAGCAACCTGCTGAGCCACCAGGAAACGCACAGCAGGACCAAGCCTGCGAGCTCTGTGGCAAAGCCACACACTGCAGCAGCACTGCTGCCTGCACATGGGTGAGCAGGCCTACGAGTGCCCCTTCTGCTCCAAAAACTACACCTGGTCATCGGACTACTGCAAGCACATCTGCACCCACATGGGCAAGAGGCCCCACGGCTGTGCTGACTGCAGGAAGGCCTTTGCCTGCTCCTCTGACCTCTGCAAGCACCAGTGCAACATGCACCACAATGACAAGCCCTTCCCCTGCCCCAACTGTGGATACACCTTCAACAAGCCCCTCTCCCTGCTCCGCCATCAGCAGGGACACTTAGGGACCATGCCACTCCCCTGCCCCAACTGCGGGAATGCCTTTACCGTGGCCAGCTGGATGGTGGAGCACCAGCAGGTCCGCACCGGTCAGCAGCCCTATGAGTGCCCTGACTACGGCATGGCCTTCGCCCAGTCCTCCTGCCTCGCCCACCACCGCCGTACCCACACCAGCGAGCGACCCTTCGCCTGCCCCCACTGTGCCCACGCCTTTGCCCATGCGGCCAACCTCAAGCGGCACCAGTAGCTCCACGGTGGCCCCCTGCACCAGTGTGGCACCCCAATGGCCTTCCCCACAACACCGCACTGACCCCAACAGCCCCTCAGCATGGACCGCGATATCTCTTGGCATGTTGCGGAGGAGCCCTGGCCTCCCCAGCATGGCAGGGGAAAACCACATCTAGGGCTGTGAGTGCTGCTGCACCCCAGGGAGCTCCTGGTACATGGCCACTGGGGAAGGAGGCAGCAGTTGGTGAAAAGCTGTTTGCTCAAGCACAGGGGAAGGAGGCAGAGCTCAGTCACTCGTGTGTTACTTAATTCTGAGCGCTCTCCCTCCAAGAAAGGAGGATCCCACCTTGGCCAGCAAGGGATCCATCTTTCCACCCTGGCAAGGCTTAGCACCCTGCCCAGGCTTAGCACCCTGCTCTGGCCACGCAAAGGCATTGCACGTATTTCACAGGACAGTGAAAACCCGGACACCCCCATGGGTTAAGCAAATACATACCGGGTTTAAATTCCACATGGAAATGGACAAGGAAAACGAAACCGAAGCCTGAACCCTCCTGTGCTGCCAATGAGATGAGCACTGCAAAACACAACCCTTTCACACAGAGTATGCTGCATACAGTAATTACAGGCAAAATATTTGCACCCCTCGCTCTCCTCCCAGGAGAGCACCTTTCTGAAGCAGAAGTGCACTGAGTGTTTCTACAGCAATAAGCTGCTTTCTGAGACCAATAACAGGGACTAGACAGTTGACAAAAATGGATTTTCTCAGGTACGTGATAGCTGGGACAATTAAAAGAAAATTCAACCTACATTCTTAACCTGCACTGTAAGAGAGATGTGCAGTAGTGAAATAATTAAGTTACTGCTGGGAACATCCTGTTCTCACCCATCTATTGCAAAGAACAAAAGGGCAAGAAGCATTTTTTGCTTTTTTTCCTTTCCCCCCCCCCTTCTTGATAATAAATTGAGTTATTGCTGCATCCCCAAATGCTAGAACCGAAGGGTTTTCTAAATGGCAAGAGAGATATTTAGTGGTTAGTACCTGCTTTCTCCAGCCTCATTTGGTGACAAACAACATTTTGCCAGTCAGACCTCGCTGCTCAAGTTATTCACAATAAGGGCTCAGAGCTTCATTTTCTGGTTTACAGCACTGGCCTGAAAGGTCTTCCCAGCAACCACCCGGGAGCAGCTATGTGATGGGATTACAGTCCTATCCCTTGCTGTCTCTCACTGTCCAGCGTCATTTGCTTCCCCACCAGTTACACTGGTGTATGAGCTGCATCTGAGCCTCTCAGGCAAGGGAAGTGGTTCCCTGGATGTGAACCCACTTGCAGCATCCCCATGTATATAGGACTTATGCTACCTGCTCCTCCCCAGGACTCAGCTGGCCACCTCCCAGAAAGGAACTTCCCAGCTGCTCTTTGCAACTCCATGAACAGCTGCGGAGGTATCTGCAGCTACATTGGCAAAACAGTGCTCAGGAAGGGTCACCCCTGGCCTGAGCTCCCCATAGAATCAGAGGTGGGCCTGAAAGATGAGGAATGGCCAGGGGCACAGCAGATGTGCCTCACCTACCTCTTCATCGCAGCAAAGGCCCTGGCATGTGTGAGAAAACAGAAAGCCCCTCCCACCTTTCTCATTAGCTAAAAGAAAAGAGTGATATTTATTAAGTACCTGTTCACCGGATGCCAGCCTCATCAGGATCCGAGTCCCAGATGCTCTTCACATGAAACTCATGCTTTCTGACACAACCCCAAGCCATCCTTGCCTCATTACCTCCAGCAGCCGTGTGCTTGGCTTACGAGTCCCATCACCCAAGGCCACCCCTGCCTCTGGCCCTTCCTTCCATGTTTCCTGCTATGCCAGCCCAACACCAGGTTCATTTGCAGGAGACAATAACAGTATAGGAAAGTTTCTGATGTTTCCCAAGTGAAAGTATCCCTGGGATACTCTAATATATAATTTACCAGGATACTCTAATAGTTATTAGATATATAGAGATATATTATATAAAGATATATTAGTATCTCTAATATATATTAGAGGTACCCCGGGATACTCTTAATATATATTTTAGTCTCTCATGCAGAGCAAGGCTGAGTATACCCTGGGCTGTCATTTAGCACCAACCTTCTGGAAGGGAGAGCAGGGCTCTGTGTGGTTTTAGGATGAGCATCTCTTCACCCACAACATGAGCAGGTAAGGGCTGAAGCCCAGAACTGTAGCAGGTGCGCGCTGCTCCAAAGTCTATATTGTTCTGCTTCAGACTGTCCAACCTCCTGCACGCAAGCTCTTCCAGGAAGGGTTTGGGGACCGGTCTGGAAGAATAAGGAAGGTGCACGCTAGGCTGACTCCATAATTTCCACTGCCAGGGGTGGTGGTCATGTTTTATAGGTCTGTAAACAGTCAGCCAGGAAAATTTTCACAGGACAAGACAGAAAAGTCACTTAAAACTCTTCCTCAAGGGTGTTTCCTGATGAGGGAAGCAAAAAAGCAATTATAGCAAACTGTGAGATAAAAAGGAAGTCCGGTCAAAGGACAGGCAAGTGCACAATGTACTCAGCAAGGCTCTGCACTGGAAATTGCTAAAAGCCCCCCAAAATTGCTTCCCCCTTTTGAGAGTATAAATAAAACAGATCAAGCTAGGCCCTTCCTGTCTTCCTCTCAATGGCAGCAAGAAATCACATCAATTTGAGGGAGCACATCCAAAAAGAGAGCTGTCCTCGTTTCCAGCTTGGAGTGGAGCGGAGATCTTTCGCCTTGCTGCCTCACTGGGTCAGACCTTTACAACAACATTGCTGCCAGCATTACACCCCTGCACTTTGGAAGGATGTCCTGCATTGCTTGGATGTTGCTTCTGGATTTCTTGTTCTGCCCTTCATGGTGGTAAAAACCTGTAGGGCTGAGCCCTGGTCCCAGACCACCTGGCCAGGCAGTGCTATTGAAGGCATGTAAATGTATCTGTAAATGATGACACAAATGTGCTTATAATAAATGTGCTTGTATCGTAACAGTACTGCAGCTGCCAAGGACTGTCCAGGCGGGGGGAGCCTAGGTTTATTTTTACACTCTTGCAGTGATTACTGTCTGATCATTACAAACTGGATGCTGTGTCATAGTATGTGAGCAAAGAGGAAATAATGTACTTAAAATGGGGGATATTCTTCTATGTTTACAGGAACTCCCCAGTCCTGGAGCTATTTTAAAGCTGCTGTTATATCTCAGGTGACTACACTGGAAATAAATACTCTGTATCTACTCATGTATGCCATGAACAGTCTAAAAGAAAGAAGTCTCTTGCGCTTTTAGCTCATGTGCTGCTGCGGTCTTGAGCAAATACAGGTATTTGTACAGATGCATAGCCTATCTCAGTGACTATTACTGTATGCAAAGACTGTGCCTCTGCACGTGTCCAGAAGTGAAGCAGGACATGAGGTCTTGTAATTACTCACAGATGTCTTCCTGTACCTAAACCCAAGCCTGTAGGTATCCCTAGGGATGAGTTTTGGTATGTGAGAAGCAAAGGCTGGTGGGAGGCTTTGCAATGAGTGTGCAGGCAGCCTTATCTCAGAAGGGGTTCCACCTGTGAGACCACAGTCACGAACACAGACCTCAGCCTTCTCCATGTGCTGCACACTTCTGTGGTGCTTGCTCGCATGCTGCTGTGCTGTAACCAGGAGCTGACATGCAGGTGAAGACAAGACCAGCTAACCAGCTTTCTGTACTCAGGAAACACAGCCCCCAACCTCCCAACTCTCTGGGAGGAAGCATCTCTCAAAGCACACTCTGCCCAGTCAGAAACATCCCCAGTCCACTGGATTTGGTGCCAGCAGCTGAGGCAGTGTGGTGTAAGTGCCCAGATTTTCCCACAGTCCTCCAACACAGCCATGCTTTCTGGCAAGGCAGCTTTCATCCAGCAGATATAACACTGTGCCAGCAGAAATACTTCCATGGTGTTGCACTGAACTATGTTACAGAGTAGACTCTCCCCAATGCAGAAGTCAACGCCTTTTTTTCAGGCTCCTGGGGCAAACCATTTTGCATAGTCAGCAGATTTCTACAGGAAAGTTAATCTTCTTTTTAAACAAGTAAGGTATGAATACGAAACCTAGCTAACAGCTGGTCCAAGAGCTTCTTAAATGCAAGTACTAAGACATACATACTAGCAATCTTCCTTAGAGGCCCCACAAGGAAGATCAGCTAGATCACACTTCAGTCTTTGGGTCTGGGAGATTGAATGCTGTACTGTACCTTCTCCCAGTTCCCTTTCCCAAACAATGAAAACAAGTCATCTGTCACTCACCACTTACCACGCAAAAGTCTTCAGACCAAATCCTTTAGTTCTATCACAACTGCAGGCACCTCAGGTTCTAGTAACTCCTCTTTCTAAATTGCCATCAGCCCACCAGCCAATCCAGAAGAACCCACCAAAGTCACTATACCATCCCTGCTGACAACACCAGCAGTATTTTCAGGAGCAGCAACAATGGTCAAGGTATCAAGGAAGAAGAAAATTAGCACAAACTCGTTCAAGAAGGAAAACAGAGGCTGGGCAAGCAGGCCAGCAAAACATGCTGACTCTTTGGGGGTAAAACTTACCATACTCCACAAAGAACATCCTTGCATCAAGGAAGATGTTTCTTTTTAAAATGTGCCAGGTAGGTATTTGGAATAGCTGTTAAATGGCAAGTTGGTGGCTAGGCTACCTTCCTGTTACCCATGCATGGCTCTGAGCCTAGGAACCTCTTCCTTCAGAGTCCCCTGCAATAAAATGTATGCTGGTAGCTTGCCCAGAAATGGACCTGCTCAGAACAGATCACTACTCCTGCTTTCAGATTTGAAGCATGTAAATAACAATTAAGACAAAACCTTTCACGAGAAAAGGCGTTGATGGCTCTAGTATTTTCTTCTAGCACATAAGCAAGAGGAAAGCCATTACATGAACTGCACGAGCACATTCATTTAAGCATACCCTCTTCTGGAAAAGAACATTCCCACATAGCAGGGTGCAGCTCATCAGCACAGCCATCCTACAGTGAGTTTACAGGTGGGCTGCACTCTGGTGCAAAGACCCATATTACCTGCTTCATGGGCTAGCTCCCATTCAGTGGTTGCTCTTTTAAGATGACTCTAGCGTTGCATAGGCCCACAATTTCTTAACTTCTCAAAGCATCAAACACAGCTGGGATCACCAAAATAAAAACACTGTTTTCCTTTCTACTTCCAGCATGTTATCCTAGTGAAATGCCATTCATCTACTGTTCTGTTGGTGAGATCTCAACCCCTGCTTGTTTTCAGTCTGTAAG
This sequence comes from Phalacrocorax carbo, assembly GCF_963921805.1. Lineage (NCBI taxonomy): Eukaryota > Metazoa > Chordata > Aves > Suliformes > Phalacrocoracidae > Phalacrocorax > Phalacrocorax carbo. The sequence goes on along the minus strand of NC_087518.1, from coordinate 33,302,491 downwards.
TAGGAAAACTGCAGTGGGGGTTCCTTATGCCAACAGAAACTTTACAAGATCAGAGGCAGCTCATCACATGATGAAGCCCCACTTTGAATAAAAGATGTCTGCTCCAGAGATTTCAGCGCCCTTTGCTTAGATTAATTGACAAATGATGGATTGCCTGGTGCTCCCTGTTTACATCAAAGACTCCTGCTTCAGCCTCCTCCATGCTGGGAGAGGCAAATAGTGTAAGAGGATGATGATGGTATTCAGAGGAGCAGAAAGACGGTACAGTAGTAGCTTTTCCTTTGTGCAAGGCGCTATATCTACACTCCACAAACACAGGCATATTTACCATGCAACGTCTTTGTTAACAAAGTAAGAAAACAGTACCGTAGCTGCCAAGGACTGGCTGGTGATTCCAGGTCAGTGAGGGCCACGAGTCTGCAGTGCTGGAACTATTCTAACTTCTTAGTCTTAAGAGAATTTTCCTATAATGTGAACGAGTCGGGCAGAAGCAATATAGTGAGGGGATAGGAAAATTAGCAAAGGGTAAAGGCTGTTTCTACATTCCACCATTCACAAACACCATCCAGTGACCAAAAGTACTTGCCCAGTCAGGATCGCCTGCCTAGCTCAGAGCTCCAGCCCTGTGCTTGTGTCCAGGCGCTTCCCGTAATGCCCTGGCAATGAGGGCCTGTGAGCGAGTCCGCTGCACAGCACAGCATCAAGGGGAACATATTCTTCCATGGGCTTTACAGATGCAGATGAGCTAACAGATACACTGGCTACTCTGAACAAAGAAAAATGACTTCTGCTGAAACCACACACTTCAAAACCTCTCTAATGAAGTGATGCTGTAGAGCAGATGTATTTGCTTACTAACCCTCTTTCTGTTTCAGCCAGCTATTGTGACTGGCTATATCTGTTGTAGGCTACCAGCAACTCAGGTGACTTGATGAGAGTGTCTGGGCCTGGGAGAGATTTCCAAACCTTTATATTCAATATGTAAAGCGCAGAAATGACGATCTCTGGGTTAAATTAAGCTCCAAGGGATTTCCTGTAGCTTGCATGGGAGTTAGTGGAAGTTTCTTTGAGGAGGTCAACACACTTTTCCCAGAAACCATCACACATTTTAATTATTCCTTTCACACATCCAAGCACTTTATATGCAAGTCAACCTTCCAGGCAAGTACCTTTTTAATAACCTTTTAGTTAAGCCTAGTAGTTTTCATTTCACCAACCATTTATTCTTCCCATTAAACAGACCTTTGTTCAAAACACTTTTACCATTATGCTCTTAGAGGTACAAATTCCACCAACTGCTAACACCAAAAAGCAGAATACCTAGATGTTCCCAATTACCGCAACTGTCTAAGCAGAACAGTCACACAACATAAAGGTGTGCATAGCAGTGCAGTTTAATTGGATATTAAAATCCCCTACAGCAAGAGCACCGCATACCCAAGGGAGAAGCAGGATGCTGAAAAGGGGAGACTGTAGCTGATAATCTCAAAATGGGTTTAGAAGATGAGGGTGGAAACTTAATGCATGATAGCTTCTGAAATGGCTTTGTCACCTTGCTATCTGCCCTTTCTCCAGGTCATTTCAGATGGTGTTGAACAGCATGGTCCCCACAGAACAGCACTGATGACCTCTCTCTGCAGATCATTTACTCACAGCCTCCTTTCAGACAAGACTTTTTCCATGTGAAGACCTTTCCTCTTAGAGAGGCTAAGCAGCCCTCAGATAAGACCATCCCTTTGCTAAGAGGCCCCTTCAAAAGCCCTTCAGAAACCTAAAACCATACTGGAACTACCTGCAGAGGGGAGTTTGGAGAAGTCTCACTCACAGCTGTAGTGCAGGGTCCAGAGCCATCCCAGCAGAGATATCTGCATAACAAAAGGACATAATTTCAGAGAGAACATAACACATACCTAAGAAGTGGGATGCCGATCAATTCCCTAATATGGAGACTACTTTGAGGGATGAAATTAAAATGACTCACTAGTGAGGCCAAAAGGATTAGTCTCCCATTCACAATCAAGCTGAAGTGTTGCTGAGGACAGTGGTTCAGCTTAATCTGAGCCAAGGACCTCACATTAAACACAACAGTACCCACAACTGTAAAACGCCTGCTCAGCTGTTGCACACGTGGAAGGTAAAGCAGCCATCGCCATTTTTTACTCTATGAAATATGCAAACAAATGGCACCATCAGTACTTTACATTAAATAGCCTGGTAGTAAATGCAAAGGTACATTACCCTGAAGCTCTACTTTCATTCTGCTGCACGACTTCCTGCTGAAAAGGCAGAATGCATCAGAAAGAAATTAGTGAAACTATGGCAGCTGGCAGGGGAAAGGAAGCAAAGCTTTCTGACATGGAAAGGAAATTCAGGCTGCAACTTAAGGACAAACTGGATGTTTCTATGACAGTGGTTAACAGTAGATTAAGTGTCATTATGAAGTTTCACAGTTAAAAACGCCACTGCCATAAATGAGGCAATACATAACTTGTTGGAAGCTACAGTCTTGGGGTATTGGGCAGCAGCTGCCTGAGTCTGCCAGTCTAGTTTCTAAGGAAATTTAACTTCACTAAACATTTGAATCTAAATCAAAGTGAAGAAACTAGCAGACACTTTGGGTAGTACTCAGACATGTCACAGAATACAAACCACAGTTTTGTTATGAGAAACTTCCTTATGTGTGAAAACATTTAAGTGCAGAAGATTCCTATGCAATGAGTAGCAAAGGTGGCTTAAATTTGGTCCTCTGCTCTTTGAATTTTGTCTTCTCAAACATTTCCTACTGTAATACTCAGCTGGACAGATTTAGAGTGCACAGTTCCATCAGCGACACAAATGTACGGAAATCCCTCATCCCAAGAACGTCCACCATCATAGCGAAAATAATGCTTTTTCCATTATTAACAGCCAGTCAACTAATCACACAAAAGTGTGTAAGGGATTGGTACTCCCTTAGACAGAAACATTTATGAAATACAGCTAGTAACTGTAGAGTTTATTAAGGAACTGTTTGCGTTGCGTTTTGTTTCAGGGTTTGTTTTTTTTTTAAATAATCAACATGATACTTCCCCTCCAAATTAAAAAAAAAAAAGGTAATGGAAAGAAAAACTCAGCACAATACAAGGAGAGAAGGGACAGAGGGACAAATCTGGACTGTTCTGACTTAGCAAAGACCTGCAACAACAGATCTCCAAACCCAGCACCAAAGAGCCATCACACTTGAGAGGGCAGGGCCAGTTTATTCAGTGACCGAGACTGCAGAGAGAAGTCTCACAGCCCATGAATTCCTGCAAAAAGCTCATCCTGATGCATCGTCAGTTCAGCGAATTGAGACAGTGGTAGCACGTGAGTGATTTCAGTCTTCTCAAGACACATTTCATTACTCAGTGTTAATTAGGTTATTTTTTCAAACAAAGCCAGTTTAAAGCCAGTGAGTGCAATCTTTACCAGTACAAGTGCCAGAGATCCCCCTGATGTAGTAGTCCCTATCAGCCACTGCTGGGAAGTGGGTCTGGACTGATCAGAGCACATGCAGTGGAGTGCTCGCTCCAGCCCAACTGAGCAGGCCTCGTTCAGGTAAGAAGCAACCAAGGACACTGCAATCACAAATGAACTATGAATTAAGATTTGTCCAATCTGTGCGTGCGCTCATGCCTCCGTAGGGTACCTGACTCGGTGAAGGAATGACCACAGTAATTGCAAGAGTAGGGCTTCTCTCCAGTGTGGATGCGGTAATGGCGCTGGAGTGACGCCATCCGGGTGAACGTCCCTCCACACTCCTCACAATAGAAGGGGCGCTCCCCAGAGTGAGTCTGCTGGTGTCTTTTCAGCCTGAGCAGCTGGACAAATGCCATGCCACATTCCTGACACTTATAGGGCTTGTCTTGTCGGTGGATCACCTTGTGTTTGGAAAGCAGGTTAGGTTTATCAAAACCTTTGCCACACGTTGGACAGGCATAAGGTTTATAGTCATCTTCCTCAGACTTCTGGTTTTCTGCACAAGGCTGATCAGCGTACTCAACAGCGTGCTGGTCACGGTGCACTATTGACCATGGGTTCCTAGCCATGCCATTTCCCAAGATCACCATGGAGCGCTCTATCTTGTGCACATTGCGTAGGTGCCTCCAGACATCAGCTGTGCGAATGAAACCCTTGTCACACTCTGGACATTTGTGTGGCCTGTCACTAGAATGAATGAGCTTGTGCATTCGCAAATTTGCTGCACGGAAAAACTCTTTGGCACAGATGGGACATCGGTATGAGTTTTCCACAAGGTGAGTTCGCTTATGTTCCTGCAGCTCGCTCATACCCTGGAAAGAGGAACCACACTTCTTGCACCGATACAGCAAAGCTTCCTCAGAGACAGGCTCCAGGTCCTCATCAAACACATCAGGAAGACCGGTATTTTCACTATCTTCACGTAGTCGTCTCCGTGGTTTCTTGGATCGTTCAGAGGAACAGTGCTCTAAATCTTTATCTCCACATTGCAGGTCAAAGTTGGTACTGGAGGGGACAAATACCCCAGCTGTACTCCTCTCACCTCGCTTCTGGTAGTAGTTTTCATAGGTTTCTTTGTCTTCATGCTGGAACTCTGCAGGAAGCTCCTGCTCTCCTGAAGGTCCAGCAGAGTTGCAAGGAAGACTGGATGTCTGTGAGTAATTCATGTCTACCTCCTTCTGCAGGCTAGATGTGTGGCCCACCTGCTTAGTGGACTTTCTGGAATAATTTGAATGCTTCTCACCTGTGTCACAAACATTACCCCCAGAGTCCCAGTCCACATTCACATCCATCCTCTGAGGCATACGCTGTATTCGTCTGCAGCTCGTCGATGATGTATACCAAGAGCTTCAGGTCTTTCATGGTAAAACCATCTCATTCTCAGCTCTCTTTACAGTCCTCCCTAGAAAATAAAACACCCATTTCATCAGTGTTTTTTCTGATTATTAACGTAAGGTAAAGTTATCACAGTGAAGATTTTTTTCTGATTAAAACAATGGGACATTATGAGAAGTTATGCAGTAGGAGAAACAGAATTATCTACTACTATATATGTAGAAAATATACACTTGGCTTATAAAACAGACAGACTACATGTAATGAAGTTAAATCCTCTATCATAATCCAGCCTTCACTACAAATATAAATCAAAAATTTCCATTTTAAATTCACCTACAGATGACAAATCTTCTGCATTCTGGGGTGCAAACACTTTTGGCAAAGTTCTACACCATAGCTGCCCCCACCACAGATCTTCTTCTGCGGATTCATGCTTAATCATGTTTTTATCTTGCTAAATAAGAACTAGTAGCACCAGTCATAAGCTGGTTTCTTTCAGAAACTAGTTAGGTAATGCCATGAGATCCAGAAACTGTAGCAATCAAAAAACCAAAACCAGAAGCAATGTATGAAAGGAGGGTCTGGAGAGCTTGGGAACACCTTTTGGCCTCCCATCCTGGCCGGCATTATTGTAACCGTCTTGAGGATTTTTGGGGTCCTTCTGCCACTACCAACTAGCACCATGCAAAGACGACATATGCAAGGAAAGGCACAAAAGAGCTGTCCAGAAAGCTTACTAATTGTCCTCCCATGCTTCAAAGCACAGCTAGGAACCCTCCAGAGCTGGCCCACTGGAACAGCTTCAAATCTTCTGGGTAAACTCCCTTTGCAGACTAGCCTTACTCGCAGAAAATATGAGCAATGGTAATTGGTCAGAAATACCTGTCTGAGTCACAAACTGTCTTGTGAGGAAGATGCTTTCGTTTATGCCATACCAAAGTGTAGACATGCAAGAGGTGTTCTAGATTTGTCCCAGCAGCCTCTGTTGACAGGCAGCTCCACAGGGAGCTTTCACTCACCTGGTTTAAACCTGCATTCACATTTAGACCTGCTAGTCTAACCTCAGAAAATGCACTTGTCCCATCCTGACGGATGCCTTCACTGCTCCTCCGACCCCCACCTTCTCCTTCACACCCACTTTTTCCATATTGTCTTTGCTGCCACTGTTTTTTCACTTCCTTTTGACTGTTTTTGTCTTGGTAACACTTCTCTGAATACGAGCACATTTATTTATACAAACATATATGTAAAAACGGACATATTTCTGCATTTGCATGCGTACATAAATATAAACCTTGTCTATTTAGTTTCAGTAGGTTTCAATAGTTATAAGGGCAGTATAGCAATGTGCATTAAGTGAAAGGTCTTATTCACATCTCAGAAAGGCCGGCTTCATCTGAGACACAAGCTGTGCTTTCTTCTGCTGTGGTGCAGAAAACAAGCTGAATTAGTCGTCTTCATTAGTCGCTGCCTGGAACAGAATGGCTCAAGTCACCCCCCAACTTCGACCGTTCCCATTAGTTTAATAACGCGTGCGTGAGAGCAGGAACCGTTCCTCACCTCCTGCAAGGGGCTGAGCACCTCCAGCAAGCAGCACACTGTAACTCATCTGCTATTTCCTTTGTTGAAGAAAAAAAACTTTTCAAGGGAGGCTGGCGCTGCTTGGCATAAGAAAACTCCCTGACGAAGGCCCGTCCGGTTTCCACGAGAGGGAATATTTAAAACACGATGGAGGCTTAGAAATAAGAAATAAAAATAAAATAATTTTTGTTGTTGTTCCAGGCGAAATGAAGCCCCAGACTTTTCCCGGCGGCGCAGGGGACCACCCCGCCCCGTTCCGCAGACGCCCCCGTGTCCCCCCGCGGCGGAGCGGCCCCGCCCCCGCCCTGGCCCTACCTGCGGGAGCCCGGCCCCGCCCGCCGGCCCCTCGCCGCCCCCCGAGCCCCCCGGCGCGGCGGCGGAATGGCGGCGCGGCGCGGCCCGCAGCGGCCGGCGGCTGCCAGCGGCGGGGCGGGACCCGGGCAGCCCCGCCGCGCCAGCCCTCGCTCCGGCAACGCCGGCCGGGGGTGGGCCCGGAACCCCCCTGCTCCCGGCGCCCGCTTCAAACCGCCGCGGCGGCGGGCGGGGGCCGGGAGGAGCGCCCCGGTGGGCCGAGCCTTGGCTGAAGGCGAGCAGGTGCCCTTCCCGCCGCTCCTGCCGGGAGGCTCTCCGGAACCCCCCGTGCCCCGGGGGACTGGAGCCTTCTCCCAGCTCCAGGCTGCAGCAATTCGCAGCTGTTTCTTCTCCTTCCTCCCCAACGGCAATAACCGCCCGTCTTCCCGCTGAAGGTTGGTGTCGGCTGGATTAACTTCCCAGCTTTGCTCTGTCGAAGAAACAGACTGCCCACGTCCCCGACTTCTGTGCCGCACTTCCAGCTTGCACGAATATTTCTTCACCACAAGTGCCCAGAACTGCACCCAGCATCCCCAGCAAAGTCCACCAGGGCCTTTCACAGCAGCGCTATTTCCTTACTCCTAGTGGAAGTCCTTTGCCTGGCACATCCTAGGATCCCATTTCCCTTTTGCAAAGCCACAGTACGATCACAGTCTGCAGGCTGCCTTGGGCTCCTTTCCTCCATCCCTTATAGCTGATAACCCACCAATATGGAACAGAGATTTTCACCATTTCTCTACCGCCAGTTCTGGAAGACTTCTCATTCTTCCATGGCTCTGCAGCCCTTCCTCCTGTTCATATTCCCTGTGAGCACATTTAATTCCCATGTGTCCATTTTTACATTCCCATCGTTAGCATAGCTGTTCATCGGGAGTCATCCAAGGTTCAATCCCCCAGGAGCACCACTGGGAAGCTCCCAACAGCTTCTGTTCAACTACAACCAGCGGTCCCTGACCCAGTCCCTTTAGCACTTTGCATTAGTCCCGTTATTGTACTGACCAGTTCTGCGCTTCCTACAGTCAAAACTATTCTCCAACATCACTGCATAATCTTGCAGAGATTGCTCCTGCTTTTAACGCTGCAGCGATGTTGCACGCTGGACAGCGTAACAAAACTCTCACTTTTGGAAATGGGCTTCTCCAATTAACAGCAAATACAGAATTGAAATTAAAAATTAACAAAAGTGTACACTATTATCAAAATACGTAAATATGGTATATAAAAATGCTCAATGTTCTCCTTTTTTGTGATCTCACAGATCTCTCAAAATAAACATGAAACCAGAAACTACTCTGCTGGGAGCTGAGGGTGAGGAAAAGAAACATACCTACTCCTTTCACACAGAACAGCGAGCTACTTTTGAGAACACAGTAAGTGGCAGTTCAGTTTCTTCAGATTAGGCAGCTAAAAAATAAGTTAGCAATATTCCTTTAATGACAGTCCTTGAATCCGCGAGAAACCCACACGCTGCTTAGTATGGCGAACCTTGCAGAGAAAGAACCATCATTCCAACTCTCACAAACTAGGAAAAAAACCCTCAGAAGATTTTCATTATTTTTATTATCATTTTTCTGAATTTAGAGTTCTTAGACGTTTCTTACTGCAGTGCAGTAGCTGGGCAGGGTAAAGGCTTTCTTCCACCCAAGACACATGGAATCACGTACCCTGTCCACCTCCCTTATGGAAGAGAGGCACACAACCCCCCCCATTCATCCGTTCTTGTAAGGAAAACATAATATATTAGCACATACGGCACCAATATCTCCACTGCCAAGCATGCTTCTGTGGGGTGCAGATGATAAATGGCCATTTTTTAAAAATCCAAATTGTGGTTTATTACAACTAATGCAATAAAACATGAAAGGCTGTACGGAACAAAGAGATGGGTGAGTCGTTCTGGCCAAGTGGGCTGTGCAGCCTAACAGTCTTCTGCAGAACCAACACCAGACATCTAGACAGCAAGACTGTAACTGAGAGACCACAGGCGCACAAAAGCTCTAATTTAACATGACAGTCTTACAAGAATGAGTCCAGCTACTCCTGACCATATCCAACAACTGCACATCTCTCTTTTGATTTCAACCCACTACAATGGCAGCATTTCTTGCAGCTGACAAGGAATGGGATAATGCCAGCAAACAATGGTCTTCCTCATAGGGGTCATGGAAGAAATGATGAAAGCATCTCCAGAGATGGGCTCCAGGCCCTCCTCCTCCAGAGCAGCAATAATAATGATGCTTCCATCATCCTCACTTATCCCTTCTTGAGGTTCCTCAGGACTGTTCAGAGGAAAAGCATTCTAAACCTTCCTGTTCACATGGCAGGTCAAAGTTGGTGGGTTGGCTCAATTATGCTTTTGGTAGCAAGTTTCAAAGGTCTCCTCTTCTTTGCACTGCAGCTCTATATGGATTTCTTGTTGGGCTGAAGGTCTAGCAGGATGCACCCAGGACTATAAGGTGGTGAGTAATCTTCCTCCACCTCCAGCGGCAGGCTGGCATTGCAGCCCACCCTTTCTGAGGTTTGTCTGGAATCACTTGAGTGTTCCTCACTTGTGTGACAACTGCCATTAAAAGAAAGCAAGTCTGCCTCCATCCTATGGTATCATATAGTGCTTACTTGTTAGTAAATGTGGAGACAGGCAGTACAAATTCCTGTGACCTCTCATGGTCGGCTTCTTTCATGTCAGCTTCCTTAGAAAAGAAACAAGAATTTCATTATCTGCCAGGCAAAAATAACATTTAAGATGTCAGTTTAATTGAAAATACTTTAGTAGTAATACATAATGCAGAACACTCAAATGGTGTCTCACGGGTTAGATCAAAGACCCAGGGCAATTCTATTCAGTACACTGTGTCTTCTGCTGTGGGTCCGAGATGAGTCAGAAAAGGGCTTTTATGGCAGGGTTATAAAACCAGCATGTACACACCCCAACACTTAGACCGACAAAACTGTCAACACACTCATAAAATTCATGAGCACAGTCCCAAAACTAGCTTCTTGATTTCAGTAATGAAGAACAGGCCATTCTAACCTAAAATAAAAAAATGAAATTCAGAGGTCTTATCTCATGTACATTGGTCTTCAGACTAATACCCTTAGCTCTGTCAAGTACCACATATTTTAATTTTTCCTCCTAATACTGAGGTATTTAAAATCTGCTCTGCCTTCTATTTCATATGTTGCATTTATAAGCACACGATTTCATTAAATTCTGCATTATAAGCCTTTCCCTTCAGCCTTGATGAGTTATTCCAGCACACACAAAAAATAAACTGTAATTCTCAAGGCGAAGGCAGCAGAAAAATAAGTGAAACACCTAGCTCTTTACAATGTATGATTCCTACTAAAATCACATTATTGGTGCTTTGTACCCATCCTACATTTTATATTCCCAACACACATATATGGATGCTAAATCCTTCTTTTTAGTCATTCTACCTCACTTTTATGTGTTTTAAGTGTGAAAAGTCTGTCAGAATAGATGAGTATCTGTAATCTATTTGTCAGTTAGATCTGCTTTGGACTAACTTTTAATTTATTTTTTTTTTTTTAAGATTAGACTCTACACTCCCATGTTTCTGCTAAATTTGCTAAAAAGTGCAAACTTGCTTGTTGTCACAATGGAAGCTTAATATATTTTATCAAGGGTTTAAAATCACATCCCATCAAATTTGAATTTTTATTGGCCATATAGGTTTCTCCCTTGACATCTGGATACTTTGTTTTAGACTGCCATAAGCACTTTCAACATCTGAGAGCTTCAGACTTTTGTACATAAAACAACCAAAAAAAAACCAACCAAGCTTTCTTCTAAGTAGGAGCTGAATCCAGGTAGATTTAACTCATACTTGGCTGAAGCTTGAACTTTTAACTCCCGAGGGGAAAGATGGGCTCCCTTTAGCATGCTGAAGTCTGGTGAAAGTCTAGCAATATCTGTTTACTGTTAGAGATACTGAATTTTGCAAGAACACCATCACAGCACCCAATGGCAAGTGCTCTCCTACCACAGCTGATTACACCACATGCAACATGCTACAGCCTCAGAGAGGGAAAGCGAGCAGCCAACACTCCAGAAGTACCCTGCTAAGAGTACAATTAAAAGAAGGTTCAGGATCTCTGATGCTGTCCTCTCTCAAATCACCTGGAGCAGGGAATCGTTCCACTATCTCTAGCCAGCTCCAGCCTGCTATCATGGGTTTTTTTTCAGTGAAGCTTGCCAGGATCTTCTAGGTCTTTGAGTCCCAGTCAACTGGCATTTCATAAACAGGGCATTCAAGAGAAACACACTGAGAAAACAAGTCTTAACTAGTGAAAGTCAAGATACAGCTACAAATCTAAAGTAAAGCTGTAAAGAACATGGAACAATAGAAGGAAACCAGGTGAGGACTACAAAAAGCATGTTAGTCAAGTAATAACCTTCCAGCATGCTCTTGTTTCTCAAACTGGCATTTTCCTTTGCACATATTGATCTAGATTGCCAACAAATCTCTACACAAACATCTTGTGTAATTTTGTTAACATCCCCGGCCCAACTCTGACAGCTCAACTCCAGTGCTGGACATGCAAGACTGTGAAGCAGTCTGACCCTTCTAGCGCAGGACAGAAAGTGCATGTGCAAGAATATCCATATGCCCTATGACTTCCTGCAATGACTGGCTGTGGTTTTGGAGATGTATCTGCTATCTGCACATGAACCTTACACATGCTTAGCTTTGAAAACCCACAAAATGCATACATAAGCTTGTTAAAAGAGTTAAAGGAAAAATATTTACCCGCGGAACAGTGCTTTCAATACCCTTAATCGGTACTCATTGGTTTTTATTGTAACGCTTGGATTACTATGTTGAGTCAGAAATGCATTTGATAATCTATTCAAATAACCATTCCGCATAAGGGATTTTTACTGGAGTACCTGATTAAGCATAAGTGGGATATTTTCAGTGGTGCCCCAGGAAAACACACACTCTCTGCGAGCTGTTTTTTTGACTGGAACACGGCACTTCACTCGAGCCACCGCAAAACCCCGCGAAGGGAGCTTCCCAGCCCTCTCGCCCACGGCCTGTCCCCCCTCGCTCCTCCCGGGGCAAAAGGGGTATGGGCGGGCGGGAAGCTCGCACTGACCACGGCCCGGCCCGGCCCGCCCTCCCCGCAGCAGCCCCGCCGCCCGCACCCCCTCACCGCACAGCCCGGCCCGGCCGGCGGCCGCCATCTTGTGCCGGGACGCTCTGCAGGGAAGGGGGTAAACAAACCGCCCCCCGCTCGTGGCGCGGCCGTGGCCCCGCCCCAGCCTGACGGACAGCTGCCTCCACCAATCGGCGATCACAGCCCGGCTGTCGGGCCGCGCTCGCGTCATTAACCGCTGCGCTCGTCAACGGCGGTCCAACGCAACCCACTGGCGCCCCCTGGGGACGGCGGCCGCGAGGCCGGCCCCCCTCAAACCCTCCGGTGACCGGCACAGCCAGAGGCCGGTCCCTGTCACACCCCCGGCGGGACTTTCACAGCTGGAGACTGGCCCGTGACACACCTCCAGTGTGACTGACACAACTGGAGGCCAGCTCCTCTCACAATCTTTTTCGTGTGTGACATACTCCTGTCATATCCCCAGGGTGACTGACACCGCCAGCCACCTCCCCGTCACACCTCCAATGTGACTGACACCACCAGCAACCTCCCAGAGGCCGCCCCTGCCACACCTCCAATACGACTGACACCGCCAAGGACCTCCCGTCAAACCTCCAATGTGATTGACATCGCCAGGGAACTCCCCTGTCACACCTTCAAAGTGACTGACACCACCAGAGGCTGGCCACCCTCACCCCCCTGCGGTGGGAATGACACAGTCGCAGACCAGCCCCTATCACTCCCCCAGTATGACTGACACCCAGACACCAGTGCCTGTTATTCTCTCAGTTTGACTGATACAGCCAGACGCCAACCCCCATCACACCCCCAGTGTGACTGACATCTGGAGACCAGCTGCTGTCACACCCTCAGTGTGACTGACACATCTGGGGACCGCCCCTGTCACACCCCAAATGTGACTGACACTGGCAGGGTCCACCCTTGCCACACCCCCAGTGTGACTGACACCAGCAGGGACCGCCCCGTCACATCCCCGATGTGACTGACAGAGTCAGGGACCGCCCCTGCCACACTCCCAGTGCGACAGACACAGTAGGGACCAGCCTCGTCATTCGCCCAGAGTGACTGAGACTCTGAGGCTGCCCTGCTGTCACATGCACTTGTGTGACTGACACAGCCAGGGACCAACCCCTGCTCCAACCCCCAAGGTGACTGACACGCTGAGACCACCCCGTCCCCTGACACATCACACTCTCACGGGGCTGACACAACCACCCGCAGTGAGACTGTCACTTAGATACCAGCCCTTGTCACCCCCCACAGCCAGCTGGACACAGAATCCAGCTCCTGCTACAGCCCCTCAGTGTGGCTGACACACCCTGAGATGGGATCACCTTTCCACAGCTGTAGTATGACTGACACTCAGGGCAACCACTCCATTGGCACCCAGTATGTAGGCCCAGAAAACCTGATGGCAAACAATACCAGCACACCTACCACTCCCCCAGTATGCCTGACAGGGATCAGTTGCCTGTCATAGCCCTTCATGGCTGTGGTGTCCCAACTCCTTGCACAGCTGGCAAGCCCAGGCCACATCCCTCTGTGGTGCTGAGGAAGCAAGAGATCAGCCTCTGCTCACAGGGGTCTCACTAGACACCAAAAAACACAACAGGAGATGGCACTGCCATGCTCACAGGAGGAGCACACTGCTCTGCAGGATCTGTAGCTACTGAAAACACCATCAGAGCACGAAGGACTCCAAATAGAATAAAAGTGCCCTATCTCCATTATGCATTCAAACCCACCTGCTCAATCCTTCTCCAAAACACGCCAGTCAGACGGGAAGTCTATTTGTCTATTGGAGGTCTTCAAAATAAACACCTGACTTGGCCTTATGCTGGTACAAAGCCACCTAAATGCCCACAAATTCCTTGGCTACCAGGTGAAAATCATTGGCATGCAATTGGGATGCTGAGGCATGGTGTGACACAGCTCCTTTTCCTGCACTTCATCCCAGTTTCATGCTGACAACCTGCGTCCCAGCTTCTCAAGATTCCATCTCCCCCAAGAGTCTTACATTGATTCAACAATTCTAGGGACAATCAGTAGTTCCTAATCAAAAGCCATGGCATTTGGAAGACTGAGCACTCTCCTGGGGACATCAGTTCCACCAGTTTACCGATACAGCCTTCTTCGTTGCTGTTACACGTGGTCATTGCAAAGTTGTTCACGTAAAATCTTCTGGCCGTACATTAACACATATTTTTCAAACAGCACAGGATGTCTGGATCCAGTGGAGGCCGTGCCCCAAGCCAGGGTCTGCCACGCCTGTTGCTCGCTGTGATTTATTCCCAAACCAGCTGAGCTGCCCACAGATAAAGGAAAAATGATTGCACGAGAGAGTGTGAGTGCACAGCCTATGTGTGTGTGTATATGAGCAATCCCCTAAATATACAGGCTAAATGGGAGAAGCCTCCAGATCCAGGACTCTCTGCTAAATCAAGTCAGGGGTATGATGCCTGTGCTATGCAGATGAGCTGTCATATTGTCTCCCACACAAGACTGTCTCCAAAGGAACCCACACCTACTGCAAATATCCTGCAGCATATGGACATTTATAGGTCAACCTGGAAAAAGTGAGAGTAATGATTGTCCAAAAAAAAGCAGGAACCCAAATAATTTTCCGATGTAATTTGGAAAATACAGACAAGGAACAGGCTGAATTATACATACCTAAGAGCCATAAGAAAATGTCAGCCTCTAAAATGCATTAGAAGAAAAAAAATGCCTCTGGTTTTCTTGTGCAGGAAGAGAATTCAGTATGTAAATAAGATTTCCTAATAAAAATCAGTGCTGGAATAAATTTGAAAGCATATTCTAACCCTCTCTTGTGATGGGGACAGTCTGGGGTTTCATCAAAACAGCCAGCAACATTATCAGGCTGAAACTCTGACAGAACAGCTGCACTTTTGGTGCAGGAGCAACTGTGATGTATAATCCAGGATCTCCTCCTGTAAGGATTTCAGAGCAAACCCAGAATATTTGTTACCTTTCTCTAAATTGAGCTGGAAAAAAACCCCAAACTTCTGGTGCCAACTCTATGAAAACAACACATGTGTCTTGACAGCATACTGTTAGATGATTTAAAATTGAAGACCAACCAACAATGCAATATTCTAGGCGTTGGGGGAGGAAGGGGACTAGCAGATCCCAAAATCTGTTTGCATTTCCAAACTCTCAGCATTCACCTCCAGCATGTACCTGCCACATGTCCCAGTTGTATGCACCAACCTCAGTGTATTTTTCCAAAGCTTCATCCTCTAAAAAGAGCTGAACTCTCTGTTGGCTGATGTTTTTGCTAGACAGCTGAGACTTCTATAATTAGCACCAGAGAAAATTTGGGGAGGGAGCTGTCCTTTTTTTTCTTTCTTTTTTTTTTTTTTGTAAATTTGGATGTTGCACATTTTAAAACAAAACGTTTTACTTAAAACATCAGCACATCTGTTCATAATTGCAGAGTGGGGAAGAGGAGCGTGTCAGTAGTTGAAAAAACATTAATTTTGCAGTGAAGTGACTGAAGCGTTTGCACAGAAGGGGGCAAATGGAGATAAGACAGGCAGTCTGCTTGCACTCAGCTGTCGGGAAACTTCTACAGCAGAGGCTTACCCTTATAAGAGAAGCAAGGGGGGGAAATCGAACAGCTATAGAAAGACCTGCTGTCCTTTCTCTCCAATGTGTGCAAACTCTCATTAGATGAATGACTAGACCACAGCTTGATCAGAGGAGACAGTCCCTTGCTACCGGAATGGATCCCTCTCACATCTCTGCTGGGATCTGTGTACCCACTTGCAGGACTGCGCTGCGGACAGCATTTACAAAGGTTGCATCATTCAGGGGAGAGAATTCCTCTGCCCTGAATGTTTTGGTCACTGCTGGATGACAAAGATGCCCGTCTTTGCGTGTTTGTCTTAATGCTTTTTCACTTAGCTTCTTTTTAGTTTTCTTTGGTAGAATACCAGCAAGAGTCAAGACATAAACATCCCTTGTCAATAGGCAGCTATTGAGCCCAGACTGGCCATTTTTTAGCCACTGCAGTGTATTATCTATCTCCCATGAAGGAGAAACTTGGAGTGAAAATGGTTGTGTTGGACTAGGCACACTCAGGGCAGCAGAGAAGCTTTGCCTTCAGCCCTGCAAATACTCTGTAAGAGCCTTTCTCTGACAGGGAGATGGACCTGTACTGTCCCACGCGTATGAGGTGGTCGTGGCAGTGCTGACAAGCGTCAGCATTGTAGCTTTCCAGGCTGAACTGCTCCAGCAAAATCCCTTTGCACTTCCCACAGCTACTGACTGCATGAGAAGGACACCCAACTTATATTAAACGCACAAATATCCCAGCAAAACCCCTGTAACCTATGAGGCACAAAAGGTCTGGTTTGATTTGCATTTAGCAGCCTTCCGACCTGAAGTGTAACAAGCACAGTATCATCTTCTTACGCTGGGGAGATATCACAAAACGCTTACCTGAAATAGAGGTGTCTATTCTCCATCTGGTAGGAAAACAAGCTTAGCATTTAAACCTGCCTGTAAGATGGGAGCAAATTAAGCCCTGAATGAGTGCAGAAGGGAACAGAATGTAATAAAACTGAACAGGTAATCGCTGATAGATTATTTGGAGACACAGGCTAACGCCAAACAAACCAGGAGAGAGTGCTTAAAAATAACTGATAACTGAAGCACTGCTCCAGTACAGAGTATGGTAACAGGCAAGGCAATCTTGTTTTTGACATCTCTGTATTTGCTTTTTTTGAAGCTCTGCAGTATTCAGATTAAAAACCATCGCTTGCGTGAATCCAGCTAATGTTATTCACATCATTTTACACATATATACTCTACAAGTGCCTCTGTGACTTCGCACAGAAAGTAAACCTAATTTTATATAAAAAGATCAATGTGCCAAGTAAAATATAAGTTGTCCTAAATTTTTTACCAGAGAAAAGAAACTCGAGCTAATGGATCAGAAAATGTGAAACAATCAGAAAAACACCTGGAAAAAGAGGTTAAAACAGTTATTATTGTTCAGCTGAAGGATCTATTGGTTATCTGTCCCAGATTTAATTAGTGAAACCCACAAAGATTGGCTAGCTCAGCACAAAATTTCTGACCTGAGCCAATTTCATATTTGACAGGATAAAATACTGCTACTTAGAAGAGCTAGCTGAACAACACCGACAAAGCGTGCATGCTGATGAGCTTTCAGAGGGGAAATGGCTTTACAAACCCAGCCCCATTTTGAGGAAACATATTTGAGAGATTCAACAAGTATGAGGAGTAATCAGGGCACAGCCTGGGTTCCTTTGGGTACCCAGGACTGCCCTGGGGTGCAGTGCTGGCTGCTGTATCCTTTTGGGTGACTCTTAAACCGAAGGATCGCAGGCAATGGCAGAAGAGCCAACATAATCAAAGCCACTGTCATAGGTAATAACTTCAAGATTCCCAAACCGCTTATAAGTACACGGTAGCCATATAAAAATTAATGACCCACTGACTGCAAACAGGAAAGTACAAGGCAAAAACAGATTTGTTGATGTATCTATTTGCCATTTGCTGCCTGTCCTCACACTAAAAGTGTTTCAAGTTATGGTTACTGTTAATTGCTTTTTATCTAAGAGTGGAGCTAAGAGGGTTCAGCTGAGATGGGGTTTCACAGTGTTAGGCAATTACACAGACATCCAGATGCACAAAAATTCCCTGGTTTGTAATCTGGACAAGGCAGAACACAGTGAGTTATCTCGGGCTTAAAAAGAGGTTTCTGATCTGGTAAAAAAATATCTGACTGACCGAGGAAGTATCAGGGAAGGTGAAAAAAATGAATCACTGCCTCCTTGTGCTTCATCTGTTACAGCTCACAGATTAAAAATTCAGCCACAGTTGCCTGAATTTTAACTCATCAACACACAGAACATCACACAGAACACACAGAAGCATCATATTTTCAAACACACCACATCTTCTGAAGACATTCCTCCCAAGGAGAGCTTCCTTGTGCGGTGTCATTATCTCCGACAGATCTGCTTTGGAAATTTCCTCTCGGGGCTCCTCCAAGTTGACAAGTGAATTCTCTGCATCAGAAATATTTGTTCAGAGGCTGCCAGGCTCATCAGTCTCTTTCCTGAGAAGGAGGCAGTCCAGGGGGGATTCTGCTTTTCCCCTTCCTCTTGCCCCTGCAAAAATGACGTTATTGAAGAAACAATGACTACAGCTACATCTGGGCCACTTGTCTCGCTATGACACTGCTCATTTCTCAGTGTCAGGGCTGGGAACAACACTTCTGTCCGGCCTTGGTCCTTACAACCAAATCACAAGCACACCAAAGGCAAGAGAGTAACATGGATTGGACTGAACAGGCCCTTGGGCATCCTCCTCCTCTGGGGGTTTGGAGGAGTAAGACTTCCCTGCTGGCTGCCATCCACGGACACAGGGCTAATTATCTGAGACCTATCGAGGCAGAAGGGAAAAACAAACATCCCCCTACCTCGCTCCCCACCCCTCCCCCCAGCACAGGATTGTTTAACATGCACCTTTGGTCTGATGGTAATTCTTCATGGACTGTACAAGTGATTTATGGCATCTCCATGTAGCATCATGGGTGGACGAGGAGAAGATGGCTGGATCTCAGGCAGCATATAGACTGGTGGGTTACCAAAGGCCTCTGGCAGCTCCTGATTTCCTTAATGAAGAGCTCCTTCCTACAGCTCTGACTGCCGCTTCATCATTCATCATTAGCGAAGCACTTAGGTGTCTTATCTCTGAACAGCGAGATTTCTTGTGTACACATAAATCAGCCTCTCTCTAGCAAGAAAGCTCAGTTTTTAACCTAGCCAGCTCTTTCTGAAAGCAAAGGCTCTGCCACAAGGAAAAATGCATTCCCCTTTTAATTCTCAGATATACTACGTGACAGTCTTTTCTCTTTCAAAAGTTATTCAATACTTTTCATTCCGTGTTCACCAATTAAAATGATTTTGCTTAGACAGAGACATGCAAAGTATCATGTAGGTTCTTCTTGTTTTTTCATCTTCTGTGTTTTTGTCATACAAGTGAAGATTTGATTTGGTTTCTTTGAAAGATGGCTAAGGACTAATTTGTCATGATTATTCCACTTTTAAGCTGGTGCTGCTCTGCTACACATCTGAAACCAGACAAACCCAGTGGTGAACCTGTCAGGTTTTGAAAGGTGTCACAGGAGAAGAAGTGTTATTAGTTCATCCCGCTAACAAAGGTATTATGCTGGATTTTCAGCCTCACCATTACTGCTGTGTCTATGGTTTCTGAAGCCAAAAGATGAAGGTTCATTAATTAACAAAAGCTGGAAGATAATCTTGTGATTAAGTTATTGCAGTGGGACCTGGAAGAACTGGGTTGATTTCTCAGTCCTGGACTGATTGCTATGTGGTCTTATTCAAATCACTGCATGGAGATAAATGCAAAACATTGGTGGTGCCAGGTCCCCATAGGCTGCAGGCACTGTGGGCAGGGGCTGCTGCACATTATATTTTTCATTATTACCAGCTGGAGTCAGTTCTGCTGTAAGACAAATGGAAATAACCCCCAACTCTAAATGCATTTCATGTTCTGCAACTGGCCTTTGCTTAAGCTTGCTATTTTTCCAGAATCTCCTGTGATTGACTAAATCACTCCTTTTAGTGTTTTTCCCCCTTTATTCTGTTTCCTAGTGAATGTCTTTACCTTCTGTCTGTTGCAAATGTGAACAGTTTTAATTAGGTGCTGTTGAAATGTCTTTTGCAGTTTGGCATCCTGTTTGGTTTCGCTCCTCTCGTTCTCTTTGCAGTTCTGTTCCTTCCCACATTGCTTATGTTTTCTTGTTTGTGGAAGCTCTTCTTTATATGCATAATTTAATCATGCTGCACTTCAATTTCATTTCTAATAAGCGTAAATAGGGAAAAGGGCATCTGAAGCCCATCTCTCCAAATGCTCCTTAAATAGTCCTCTTTTCCTCTAGAATGTCCCTCAAATGTTACGGGTTTCCAGCTGAACTCAAGGACAAAGCACTCAGCTCAGCTCAATGCATTTGTTGTGTTTTCAATTATATTCCTAAATTATTTCTTCTACAACTTTAGAGATCATACTGAGCCTACACCTTCAACTGAGGTCCAGAACAGCAGGGAACTGCTCAAGAAAGTCAACAAAGAATCAAAAACCCAGGGGTGGTGCTATTAAAACCAGTTCCTCATGCCCTCCTTTTTCTGCTCTAGGGTTGAAGCACTGTATTTCATGTTTGTTCAAGTTATCCTTATTGTGGCAGCAGCAAATCTACATGGGCTTCTTTCCCCACGGAGATTCTCTATTGGTGTCTAGCCACTCCATCCTCAGTGCTCTAATCTGTAAGCTCTGGATATCACAAGTCATTTTTCTGTATTAACCAGATCACTGTTGATCTAGTTACATCCAGCTTATCTGGGGAAGTCGGTAATTTCAATTAAGCTGTGTTATGCATTTACTTCTCATTTCATAAGAGAAGACAGAGTTTCCCTTTAATTCTTCCTGATCTCTAACAGCAATACTACAAAAATCATGAAAAATGCAGCTGAAATGAACGGCAGAGGTCCAGCAGTTTGCTTCTCTAACACAAGGGCATGGCCACCTACACCCAGATCTGCTCCAGAAAGGGAATTTTAACAGGTTCTGTATGCAAACTTTTCAGATGCAGCCTCTGTAATCTCTCCCACTATCTGCTCTAGCATTTACCCTATACCTATCATGACTATGTTTTCTTTCCCTCCTCTGTCATGTTCAAACTGCATCTGCTTTGCTATTGTTTAAGCCTACTACTTCTTCTCCCACCCAGCCCATGTGTGGCGAGCGTGATTTTCACAAACATGCAGTCTGTTATCAAATCTCTCCGCTTATTCCCTCCCTCAACTGCTGACCTAGGCCAGTCCCTGTAAAGAAGTGGCAGAGGGCAGGCAACGCAACCTCTGAGCAGCCTAGGTTTGGGCTGAAGTCAACCCCACCAAAAAAAGGATATTTGAGAAGCAAGGATCAGCAACATGAATTTTATGAGAAGTAGAAAAATTAATAGCGACACTTCTTTAAAATTCATGTTTTTGAGGTTTGACATAATTCAGTTAGGCGATCGCATCCTATCATGTTATCAGGGACAACTGCCTTGATGAAATGGAATCATTTAGCCATGTGTGGCAGAAGAGAGGGTTAGCCAGAAGACAACTTGGTGTGTGATGAATGGGATTTACAGGCAAACCCGCACACTGCACAGTCACTGCCCTGCCTCCATCTATGGGAGGGTGACAAATACAGTGCTGATCTCTGATACACTTTGTCCTGGTGCCAATTCTAGTCAAATGGCGAATGACATTGCAGGCTCTCCTTTGTCCTTTGGGGTATCAACAAAACCCTTTGAAGGTACTCTGGGGTTGGATACTTGGCTTTATCCTAGTCTTAGGAAGTACATGGGCTTGTCCCTTTTTCCACACCTCCCTTGCAGCATCACAGCAGTGTGGCTGTCCACAGCTAACTTGGTGTAGCAATTCTATCTCTGCAGTCAGGACTTCTGTTTTAATGCTTTCCAGCACAGGTAGAGAAACTATTTTTTACTTTTAAGTCATCAAATAAGGAGAGGGAAAAAATCAATATCCTGTAGCTTTATGCCAGTGAATAGCACCACATTCATGGAGTGCTCCTAGCTCTATCCCAAGGGGACACCTGTTGAATTTTATTCCCTTCTGCTCTTAACCACTTACTGGAAAAGCAACAGCCATGCACTGCAAGCGTAGAGGTCTGGTCTGGGCCCACTGCAAAAAAACCAAACTATTAACGAGTGACTTTCAGCTACAGCAGACGAAATCTGTGCCCTAAAAAAAAATTCCTTCAGCTGCATTTTTCAAGCTTCTTTTGGATGCTTTGGAGGATTCAAAGCCTTGATCTGACTTGTGGCTTGATGCCTTTTTCCCCAAACACTGCACATGTCCTTTTCAACAGGCTCCAGCCAGAGGCAAGAGGGGCCAAATCGGCAGAAAAGGCTGTGGGGATGGGATGTCTCAGACAGGAGAGACCGACTTTTCAAGAAACCCTTCTCAGGACAGCTTCCTGCTCAAGTTTTCAAAACCGGAATTGAAGTCACCTCCGAAATTATCCAGCATGCTGTTTATCTAACACAGGCTCTGACATATTATAGGTTTGCTCATGCTTAATTGAAGTAGGAGAAGCCTTGAGTAACTTGGCTGTGACAGGCACCGTGACATTTTCTTTCTGCAAGGGGAAACCTCAAAGACGCTCATGCCTAATAAGGTCTGACTGTTTCCACGGTTCACATTTACAAAGGAAATAGGTAAAAATATCTACAGCTACTGGAGAAGAAAAGGAAGCTTTTTTACTGTATGGAGTGGAAACTCTAGCTTCAAAATTAAGGCAGCTAAAATCACTCATTGCTTTTCAAAATGCTGGTCAAACAGCTGCTGTTTGACATTTGTGTGTGCAAAGTTACCACACAAAGAAAGGAAAGAGGAGACGTGTGTTTGGAAGCACAGCAGTAGCTGCATGCAGAAGAAAACACATGGCTCCTTCCAGACTGGATTGTGTCATTTAGTGCGCGTCTGGATGGTGGAGCTGAAGGCATTGCATCCGATGTACTCACTCAGTGAGGGAGTAAAGCAGGTCCATGGTGTTAACACTAACAGTGGGATCACCCTGGCTGCACTGCTGGACTGCACCAGCTTTTGGTCATCTCATGCGCCTCCCATCAGTGCAGGAAAGCTCAAGAGAGGATGCTGTGTAATATGGATTTTTCTTTTTCTGATCCTGCACTGAAGCCAGGACTCCTCCAGCCCTCGTGGTGTGTCTGTTCAGCATCACCGTGTCTGCAGGACCAAGTTCACTTGTGCCAGCGGAGATGCAAAGGGCGAGCTCCAGTCTGAGGGAGGGCCTGAAATGTTGCACCATAAGAAAATCAGCAGCCAGGGCAGAGAGGAGGAGGATGCCAGCAGTATTAATATAACTGTCAGGGAATCCTTACTGGGGGAGATGATATGGTTAGATAAATTCAGGGTGGTACTGCAGATTAGTGCAGGCCACTAAGCTAATGAAAGCGCAGCCTGCATGTCAGGAGGGCCTCACTGCAGTGTCAGCAGTCAGCTCATTTTTGCTGGTCAAGATAATGATAACGATGGGACAGTAATACCAACGAGCAAGAAATTCTCTGAGAAATGGTGACAGATGATTTCAGATGACCCTTAAAATAGTGCTAAGATACTAGAGCAGGAAAGAAGTATAGATTAAGCTATAAAAGCTGACCTGTTGGATGAAGTCCCTCCTACATCATAACAGAAAGTCCCATGGTCACCAAGTTGTTCAGCTGCAACGAAACAAGCTTGATAGGAGCTTAATTAGAATGAAAGATAGGGAAAATAAATAAAAGATTAAACTCCTTAAATGAATGGACAGCAAACCCCAGCAAGCAGGGCCTCCAAACCTGCACTGGAGAGAAAACATACTGCGGATCTGGCAGTGGAAGAAGAGCAGGGAGGAAAGAGTGCTCCAGACCCACCATGAGTACCTGGAGTACCTACGTCAGTACCTGGAGTCAGGCTTCTCCTGCTGCTTGCTCCTGGGACATCAGGCCTGTCCTCTGGGAACTGGAGGCTCATCCTGGCTGTGGCAGTGGGGTGCGGCTATGCAGCTCTCCCCTCCACTCAAAGTTAACCCCCAAGTGCCAGCTAGAAACCAGACACCTCAAACTCCTTAGCTTATTAGCCTTCATCAATATTTTAATAGATATTGGTTTTTACTGTAAAAGACATCACTTCTTGTTAATTTGAGTGCTGGAATGGCACTGGCAGGCAGAATACCTTGGCTCCAAACAAACCCTGAGGGGAAAAGGGAAATAAATTCTTAAGAACAACAATTGGAAAGAACCTAATTCAATAATAGATTTTGTTTGGTATCATTCTGGCACCAGCAGTCATCTTCCTGTTATTTTTAGGTTCTGATGACGCCAACAGGTTTTGTTTTTTTTCTTAATGGGGTTTTATTGTTGCTGTTGTGCAAAAAAGTCCCAAGGAGAAAATTTCCATAGTTTAATCACATTGAATGAAATTGCAATTATTTCTAGAGTTTAAGACTTTGTACCTCTAAATCCTCAGCAAAATATGGAGAGGTTTGCCTGAGTCCAGAGAGGAGGATAAGGACTTCTTGGCTGGCTTTTGGGGAAGGACAGAGGGATGGGATGAGGACAGAAAGCAAACATATTTACCTAGTAAGAGACTAACAGGGTTTTAGAAGAAGTATATTACACAGCCCAAGAGGCAGAATTTGTGTTTATAAATACAAAACAAACATCAAAATAATCTCATTCATGTGACAGCCTCTTTCTTTGTGCTTTTCTTTCCAAGGGATTAGTCACAGAAGTATTTATTTGGGGATATTAGCTGCAGTAACTATACAAACCAGGCACCAAATATTACAAATGCCTGGTCCAGTATTGTTTGTGCTTTCCACTAGGTTGTGAAATTCTTGATCTGTAAAAAATGCATGTTTTGAAGAGCTTTTCCCTGTGATTTCCTTTGCTTTGTGCATCACAAAGACTTATTTTTTTTGTGCACTAAGTGGCTTAATAGCAGGATGGTGATTGCAAATGCAGACTAAATCAGGAGGGGTTGCCAGGGAGGTCAAGGGCAAAAGGAAGCCTACCAGCATCAGCTGTGCAGCCCCACACTCAGGGTGCTGTGATGGGTAAGAGGTGCACCTGCTGAATCCCAAACTCCTTACCTTTGTTGACTCTGAATTCAGGAGCTGCTACCGATGGACACGGTTGATTGACCACAGTGGGGCCATGCAGTTCCTGAACTGTGTTGCCCGACACAGATGCCCACCCACCAAGGTGAAAAGGGATGCTCACCTACCTGTAAGCACACCCGCAGCACAGCTCAGGGTCACAGTCCAGCTGAGATATCTCCATCCTCTTTTCATTTACTGCTGATTTCTTATTCTTCAGTGGAAAAGCCTCTTCTCATGTTTCATTACTGTGGAGGAGCAAGCAGGGAAAGATTTCACTGAACATCCCTCTCTTCCCAGGACTGCACAGCCAAGGGAAAAGCAAAAGCAAAGAAAAGACCATCAGATGATTCTCTTGGGAAATGCATGTCCCCTTTCAATGGCGACAACTTCCAGACAAGAAAGGACATTATTGTTCCAGGGTTGGCCAAAATGAGAGTTGACAAAACCCTTACAAATGAGGGAATTTGTTCTTTCGGACAGAAGGCTCAGTATCCCCTCACCACATTTACTGCCAGGCCTGAGGCATTTTCTGTTCTTGCTTGAGTTCTAGGGATGAAGATATATTGGTTATAAAGCTGCTTGGCTATGAGGAATAAGATGCAAACTATGTATTCATGTTTTTAGGAGTCTGTTAAGCTTAGGTGTCACTTCTGGATTCTGAGTTATACAAAATCCCATATATTTCAGGGGTTAATTCTTTCTGGTTTGGGTCTTTTTATTAATTTTCTTTCTTTTTTTTTTTTTTACTTTTATTTTTTACAATTACAAAAGGTATTTGCAAAACATTTTTTTTTCCCAGATAGCTTCTGGCTGCCTTCAAGCTGAAATTTGGCAGTCAGCATGCATTTCTTATTCAATAACAGACACAGATTCTGCACTTCAAAATTTGTGGTGGGTACAGACCCAAGAGATTTTTTTTTCTTTTCTTTCATATCTGCATTAAAAAGTAACACAACTTTTTTTTTTGTTTTGGTTTAGTTTTAAAGCAAAAGCTACAAGAGAAAACCCTAGGATGTGTATTAACAATGGCCAATTAGCCATATATTGCCTGGGCGGCTCCTGTAGAAAGGGTTTTTAACCAATAACAAAGTCCTGAAAGATGGTGAATTTTACAGTGGAATGATTTAATATTGGGGAACCAGATTGCCTCAGATGCAAAACAGAAGTGCAGATGTGTGACTTTTTGCATCTCTCGGGCACTTGTCCAAAGCCAGCCCTCATCAGCCCTGCCTGGTGGTTTTACTGTTTCCCAGTCAGTTGGGGTTTGATGATGGGTGCCCATGAAGTGAAGGATTTGGGAGAGGGACAGTCATTAGCATTGCTAAAGGGGAAGCCCTTGGCTGATCCTGCTCCCTCAGGGCTTTTGCATTCATCCCCTTTTTCCCTGGAGGGTGGTACATCAGAGGAGAGGGAAATGTCTACATCTAATTTTAACTTTGAAGTGGGGGAAATGGTGGCAGGATTTTTCCTGGAGCGTCTTCTTATTCCCCGCCCCAAATATCTTTGCAGACTTTTAAAAACCTACTTGGTTTGAATATGCACAGGCTTCTTAGCGTTTCCTCGGACCAGTGCCTTTGGGTAGCTTTTTGAAAAACATGAGAAATTAACATTTGAAAAGGTAGTCCCACACACTCTTTGAGCAGGAAATGTGGCTTCCTTCTCCACCCACTTTATCACTAAGCAGCTTGGAGATAAAAAATGGAGACTTTCATGGCCATTGTGGTTAAAAACCATCACCCGCGCTTGGATAATCTCTCAAGCATGTCTTCGCTGAGCAGGGAAATTGGATGGGGAGCTACACCTAGGTATGCATGTATTGTCTCTCAGCCTTTGCAGACAGTCTCCCACGGACCTCTGCTTAAAAGAGGGTGAAATGGGAAATGGAGTAGGTCAAGAAAGCCACATCCAGAAACACTCACCTTTCAGCCAGTGCTGGCCCTGCCAAGTCTCTGTCATTGGACACTGCAACAGCCATTGGCACTCGGTGAGGCTGGAGAAGATGTTCTGTTGTACCCTGTCCTTACATAAGATCTTGGGTCCAGACACACGACCAAGTCATTGGCAGCTTAAGGCTAACTCCTGGCATCTGTATGGGCAAGTTGAGCCTGCCCTGGGCAGGGCAGCTTGCTTTCAATCACTGCTCCTTAGGGTATCATTACATGAACATGCCAGACTTGGGTCTAGGACCTGAGTTAGTATCCTTCCTACGGCTGTATGTTTTGTGCTGACAGACCAGCTTGCTTTGGGGTAGCATGGGGAAGGGACTAAAGGCCTTGCAGGAGGGATATGCCTTGAGACACAAGGTTCAGGAAAGGGTCATTAGAAAGCTTTATGGGTAAAAAGCTAACAAATAGTTTTAGGTGACCTTCTGCACCAAACATGGAGACAAAATGTAGACTGTTGGAGTGCAATATCTGGAGCCAAAGCTCTCCAGAAGGGCACATTTCAATGCAGCTGTAACCAGGTAACTGTGAACAGCACCTTCACCAAAAAAAACACCACCAAACAAAAAAAAAAACCACCAAAACAAAACAGACCCAATTTGCCATCCAGGCCTGAGTGCCTGAGTGTTTTCTTGCACATTTTTGCATGTGCACCAATCTGCCAAGCCAGATGTACAAATGTGTTGTGTGGGCAAACAGGCATTTGTATGGGCAAACATTGCCTCGATGCACACGTTCTTGTGGGCTTGAAATCAGGCAGTGCACAGAGGCAGAGAAGAGAAGAGGGGCTGGGTGAAGGCTAGCCCCTCTGGCTGGGCATGAAAACCTTACCTCTACTCCCCAACAGCAAGAGGCCAGGATAACTAAGCTCAACAAAGCTCAGAAAGGTGGACGCTGAACCTGATCCATCCCACCTTGGTGGCATTGCCATGGGGTTTGATAGGCTCCCATGCCTATGACAAAAGCTATGCTTGATTTACTCACATCCAAGGTGATGTGATCAGCGTGGACGTGAAATGAATCACATCAAGGTGCTTATCCCACATATGAATTCCTGTCTTCCCCAGGCGAAGAAAGGACACCCAAGGAAGCAGGAAAGTGCTATACCACCCTAGATTCACATGCAACACTGTTTATTTTCTATCATCTATGAATAACCTTGTATAAGCCATTAAAAACAGGTGTGAAGTAACACATTTGCTATGCTTTCACAAGCTAATTGGGAGCATTACAACAAATGACTAGGTAATTAACCAGTGTTTCAACCCCAGTAGTCACGTAATTCTAGCAGAACCACAAAGACTCTGTAATATTGACTCTTTTTTGAAAGAAGCACCATTATTGTTACAGTCTGAATCCCTATTTTAAAAGCACATATAATTCTCCCAGAAACAGCAGTGGGAAAGGAGTGTTCCATGCTCAGTGCCCTCAGAGGAACCTGGAGCCTGGGCTGTGCTTCTTGGCAGAGTGGGTAGGGAATTCGGTGAGATGGATTTCCTCTGGAGCAAGCCCTACCTGCAGGGTGGCCACACATGGCTGGTTTGGGCTGAACACAAAGAATTACTTAAAGAAAAGCAGGGGTGGGGAGAGAGACCTCTTACAGCACATCCTTCCCTCCCCCCTGGGCCAAGGAGCCTCTGGCCAATGTGCTGGGCAGCAGGACCAGCTCTCAAGAGGACACCAGTTCCTGGTCAGGGTGAAAGACCCTCCTTCCGTACCCATAGGGCCAGGTGTCATCATGGACTCAATTTTGCGTCGAAGGCCAGTTATGTCTTATTCAGGGCCCAGTTCACTCTGTCTGGGTGGAAAAGAGAAAACAGCTTAGTGTGTCCTAAAAAACCCCACGATACAAGTATGCGTCTCCTGCAGGTTGCTTTGGATTTAGTAGCCCCCGCAGCCAGCACAGCCCCTGGAAAGGCCCAGGGCTGCTGAATATCAAGGGCGACTCACAGCAGGAGGAGCCGACAAACACAGCTCCCTCCTGCAGGTCTAGGAGCACTTTGGTGCACTGCTCTCTCTGATGCAGAGGATGCCAATCTGGCACTGAATTCCTCCTTTAAAATGTTCCTCTTTCAGCTCCTAAAACATTCCCGTCCCTCCCCAAAATAAACAAACAAGCTAGAAAACTCACGAGCCTGGGAACAGGCTGCAGGCAGGAAGCTGTGTGAGATGACGGAGCTCGCATCCCAAAAAGGCGGGGGATTGTGCATCCTTCTGTCTCATGGTGGTTTCCAGCCCCTTTGCATCACACCCTGCAGCTTCCGCTCTCCCCGCACTGCAGCTAGTGTGGAGGTGGCTCGCATGGACCCTGGAAGCAATGTCACAGTGGGTGCTGTCAGGACACTGAGACAGGACTAGCACTGGGTGACCTTCAAGAAAGCCAGGGTGCTGTAGGGCCTGTAGGTCACTGGAGAGACATGAAATATGCATTATTAGCTCTGGGCAAGAATGATTTACCCCCATTCAACACCACAGTGCTCCCCTCCATCCAGCTGGGACAGGAAGAAGGGCTGTGTAAGCCAGGAATCAAGGTCTCACCAAAATTGAGGGAGCTAAGAAGGGCTCTGGTTGATCTCAGCCTCCATCTCCCATCAGTGAGGGTAGGACCAAGGGATGCTAAGGCTGCTCCTGTTGGTTTCAAGGCAGCTGAAACATCTCTCCCTGCCTAAACCTTATCTGCCCTTTATACGTCTCTGCCCCCCTTCTTCCTTGAGAGCAATGAAGCAAAGTGAAAAACAGAGGCTTTATTACAAACAGTACCTGTTTCCATAGAGATTTGCTTAGAAAAATACACAAGACAAAGATAGAGGTTAGCAAGGAAAACACAAGGGCTTGTCCTTGTGCATCACAGGGGACCTTGCCTACCTGCACCATTCAGCAGCCTCCACTCTCATGGATTGGGCTGCACATGGATGTGTGACAAGACCCCCAGCCCGTCCCCATTGAACACAGGAGCTGGTGTCCTCTGCCACAGTGGATCTTCTGGCACCCCCTATGCAGATGTTACCTGCCAACCCCCTCCAGAGCTCAGAGGTAAATGAGAGGAGCCTGGCTGTAAAACAGCAAGAGGATGGAAGGCAGAAATGACATCTTCTTAAGGGAAAGGATGAAAGTATGAGGCAGAAAGCTGCCATCCTGCCGCTGCCTGCAAGGGGTGCGGGCAGCACAAGGCCTGCCCATCTGGGAGACACAACATCCTGCCTCACCACTGTGGCATCGCCCTGCAGCACAGCAGCTGCTGGGAGAAACCTTCCTGCATCTTTATCAATGCTGAGTGATGCTCAGCCTGTGATTCACCAGCCACGTTTGCTGTTCTGTGTGGGACAGGACAGCGCAGCCCCGGCATCAATGGCTGCCTCTGCCCAGTTTTCCTTTCGGGGGGTGTCTGCTGATGAGAGCCTTGCTCTCCTCTTCTCACATGCTTGACACAAGCCACGCCAAATTCCCTGGTACAACTCCGCTAATACCAACAGCATTATAGACAGTGAGAGCTGCCACTTCTGTTTAACAGGGGAGATTAGAGAAGTTTCCTTGGTCCTAGAGAATCCAGGATTTTCTTGTTCTCCTGGCAAATCATGATGCCTCAGGAAGGGAAAAAAGCACAGATGCAATTAGATTCTCTCCTATTCGTCTTTAATCAGCTCTCTGAGGAAACAGGATCTGTAGAAAACTGTTGCAAACACTTGATTATTTCCACGTTTTTCCAGAGTAAGGAAAGAGTTGCAGGACAGACAAGCAGGGCAGAGAAAAAGAGGGAAGGAGCAGGCTTACAGGATCCTACACCAGTGCTCACCACCAGTAGGTGATATCAGTTCAAACAGGTACAAAGTAGCAATTCCCCTTACCAGGTAGAAGGGCAGAGATATGCTGGTCCCGCTCATTTGGTGACGTACATAAGGGGTACACGCAAGGAATTAAATATATGAGGCTTTCTTAAACCATGGTATGTGTTGTCTCAAAGAAAGGCAAACAAAACCTGAGAGCATTGCCAGGGCTCAGGGATGCTGTCACCCAGCTAGCAAGGCTGCACTGCCTGGGCCAAGGGACAGGTGTGCTCATACCAGGATGGGGTCACAACCTACACCACCTTCATCCACATTCCTGCTCCTCTGAAAGCAGAGATCTTTCCCCTCCACATAGACTGAATTTTGGGAGCCCATGGAATGACTTCAGGCCTTGAGGAGTGCCTGCCTCTCTGACGGAGAACCAAAGATAGGTTTTATTGCCATGCTCAGCTGTGTGGCATGCTCTCTCACGCATGCACTGGGCTGATCCACAAACAAAGGTGTAACATTGCCTCCCAGCAGTACACCCCCAGGAGAGAAGTACCTGTTTTTACAGAACAGGGATATATGAATGGCAAACAAATTCCTCAGCTAAAGAAACCCACGGATTCACAGAAGAAAATTAGAGCAGCCTCGAGAGAGGGACACGGGCGTTGCTGCACAGGGAGAGAGACCATTTGGGGGCAAACGAACCTTCTCCTTGAAGAACAGTAGTGACTCAGCTGCGCCAGCCGAGAAAAACAACCAGAGCAGGGCATTTTCTCAGCATGGGAAAGCTTTGCCAGGGAGGGGGCAGAAGGCAGCTGCCGCTTGTATCCAGCCTCTGTGAAGCACACAAAGAAGAGAAGCCAAGTGTCCTGCTGCGCCTTCCAGCTGGTGGGTTAGCCTTTACTATCACAGCACTAACGCTCTCCTGGCCACCCCGGAGCCCTCAATATCACTTTGATCCCACCGCTTCCGGCAGACAAAGTGTCAGCCGGGGTAAACCCAACTGCTGCTAGTGCTACCCTCCAACAAGCATGTTCACAGGCACACACCACCCACAGAAGGGGGGAACAGTGGTGTATCAGCTTTTCCCAAGAGGGCTGGGAAATTAAAATGCAAACAAGATTATTTGATATTACCTTAGCTGGGCACATTAAGAAATCATCTGGCTTTTGCATTCCCGCAAAACAAGAGATGCTCTCCACTGGCGGGGCCTCACAGCTGCCTCTGCATAGCCTCTCTTTAAAAAGAAAGAAATTCTTTCACCTTTGGCTCAGTCTGCAAGATCAGCACCTGAGTAGACACGCAGCAACAGATACTTGCAGAGTGACAGAGTATCACTGCAGAAAGGGTGAAGACAAGCCGCTCTGCACATCCGCTCAGGCTTATGATGCCCACAGAAGACAATAGTGGCATCATGGGGAGCAGACCAGAAATTTGGGCCTCTTGGTCCTCCAGACAGCAGCTGGTACTCCCAGGAGATGAGAGCTGTGAGTCTGGGTCACCCATCCATGACAGTCCTAGCACTTAGCAGACACATAGGGAGAGCTGGAAGTGCAGTAAATCAAAGGGAAGAAGGAGCAGGTTTCATTTTAAAAAAACACGGACATTGCGTTCGCTTGAACAGCTCAGCTGAAGTGACCAAAGCCTGGTAGGACCCACACCTGGATGAGCAGATTACCAAGCACGCACAGTGATTCAGCCAGCAGAGCTCCTCTTCCTGACTCAGCGCTGAAAGATCACTGCTGAAGAGCCGTCAGGGTCCTTGCAGGAGAAGCTGTTATGAGATACTCATGGCTGTGGCTGCTGCTGGAGAGCTTAGAAAAATGTCAGAATCCCCTTTTACAGGGCATCCTTGCCCTGCTGCTGCATGAAGCCCCCTCTGGGTGAGCTCAGCCAGCTCATAGAGCCTCATGGAGCACTTTGAGCCATCTCTTTCAGCCACAGCTGCAAAGCCATTGCCATGCAGCCTCTTGTTGACTAGGGAAGCCGCACGATCTTCCATGTGACAGAAGCCACACTGGGATTTTCTGACTGGGCCATGCTACATGCATCTCCTGAGATGCAGACCCCTGTGACATCCCAGATTTGACCAAGTCACAGAGCGTTGGCAGATTGCTGGGTGCACTTTGATTATCTGTGTAAAGATTTTCAGATTTCATCAAAATACCTGCAGCCATCCTTGCCCCAGGGAGCATCACACCAGCCAACACGAGGCACAGGCAGCCAGCCAGGCATGCAAACAGTCTGCAGGGAGCCAGCCCCATGCCAGGCGAGCTCAATTTGCAATGGGCAGGCAAGGCAGGCAACTGCTGCCTGCACAGCGAGCAAGCTGCCTGCAAGCATTTGCCCTCACCAAAGGCACACTCTGCTCTCTCCACCACTGAGACCTCACATCCTCAGGTAACGCGTGCTTGGAGCCAGAGCCAGGGTTCTCAGGACTCAATAACCACCTCTAGTAAAGTGTCCTTCTTCCATCGATGAAGCTATTTGTGCCTCCATAAAATAGGATTTGCTTCTCCCACCCTGAGCTGACATGTTTCAGGGAGCAAAGGCTCTCTCTTCCTGTGCGTCCAGATGGCACCACCCCCAGGAGCCCCATCTCTGCTGAGAGGCAGGCTGTTACTGCAGCACATGGTAGCAGCGAGCCCAGGGCTTCTTGACAGCATCCAAAGAGCACTGAGAGAGCTTTTGGTGCAAAAGTGACAGCACCTTGAAGACATCTGCCACCATGACCACGCGCGTCCTACACACGAGCATCACAGCTCTATAAAGGAGTGTGAAAGAGCAGCTGTTAGGTGGCAGCTCCCTTCTTTTATTTTCTCTAGGAGCAGTTCATCCTTACATTCCTGGGGACTGTGCTTCTCAGGTCAGGGCCTGCATCGGTCACCTCCAGCCCTGCTGCACTCTCCCCTCTGTTTTGCTTTTGCCATCCCTTCCTTTCTATACCCATCACCCATTTGATTGCACAGTGACATTTAATCCCGATTTGTAGCCTATTGAACCATCAGCACTGAAGAAGTCAAGCCAAGCTGAGGTTTGTATTAACAGACCAAAACCCACTAAAAAAAATCCCACCAGCTGGCCCACCCCCCAGTTCCCAAGCCACTGCTTGCAACCAGCATTGCTGCGCTGACACCAGGAGAGCTATTGGATCTGCCAACTGCCCAGATTGCCCCAGCAGGTCAGCAATATAGAAACTCATTACCATTTAGTGCATCCACTTCTGAGTACACCACAGGACCCAGGTTTCTGCCAGAGTCCTAGAAATGCAAATTAAAACATGGCTGTTCAAGGGAGATTTTGCTATTCCCAGGCTCTAAATGGAGCCGCATTTCACATCTGTCTCCACATGCTGCAGTGTCAGGCACAAAGCACAGGGATAGGCATGAGATAAAACTCCAGCTGCATCTCGAAATAAATCTATCTGCAGTTTTACCACTCGCCTCTCAGCTGTCCCCTTGGTCCTGCCGTCGTCTGTCTCGCTTCTCTGACTGCCAGGACCAAGGTGGGGTGGTGGACACTGCCAGGGAACAACCCTGTCCAGAGCAAATACTTTCTCTGGGGGTGCAGGGGATGCTGCTGGAGCAAATGGTGAGGAACAAGGGAGCTGAGCAGGAGGAGGGTACCAAGGAGGGTCCCTTTTGATGACCCTGATGAAAGGAAGCCCTCCCTCCTCCCTGCAGCACATCCCGGCAGGGGCACATGGCATCAACACCAGGGTGGGGAGCTTGGTGGCTTGGCCAGCAGCATTACTACGTGGCCTCTCAGCTTTATGGCATCAAGACAAGGGTCTGTGCTGTAGGACCAGGCAACACCCAGCCCATCCAGCCTAGGTACCTCATGGGAATATCACTGCCATCCTCTGAGCCTGCCTGCCTCCTCATGATGAGGATGCCAATGTGCTGTGGCTTAGCTTCCTCAGCTGCATGCTCCTGTGTTTCTGCTGTGCACACAGGAGTCCTGGCTTTGCTTTGGGCTTCTGGAGGTTCTTATGATCTCCAGGGAAACCCGAATTTGTGGAAAAATACAAACACTAAATAAGCTCCCTCTGCCTAAGCTCCTGCTTTATATTCAAGCTATCATGACAGGCATTTGTCAGGAATAGAGGATACAGCGTTCTCTGTCTGCAACATGTCTCCTTATGGCAGCGCTGGCAAAATCGACAACTTGTTCTACTCGTGGCTGTGAAATTCAACCTTGGAGGTCTGTCTAGCCCTCCTGACCTCCAGTTTCCCAGCTAAAATAAATTTTTATTGCTGGGAGAAGAGCCAGGCTCCCTCCCAGAACTGCTGGAACTTCTCCCCTGGCCCAGCCTGTTTGTGGGACAGCATCCTCCCAGCTACCCTTTGCCCGCAGCACTGTACAGGGGTGGCAGAGCCATCCCCCACATCATGAGCCAAGGGAAGGGGCAGAATATGGAAAACAGCTTATTTTCTGGCCTGATTTCAGCTAGGAGATTATTGTAGAACATCACTTATCCACTTCCTTCCCAGACTGAAACCTGATCTGGTCTCATGGCCTGTAAAAATATCTCTGAGTTAATTCACTGGAGCTGTAGTCATTTATGTATAAAAATATGGCTTAACCTCTTTCCCTTGATGTAGAGGCTGGTCCAAGGGGTAGGTGAGAACCCCAGTGGCAACTGGGGCAGCAGCTCAGCCCCAAC
This sequence comes from Phalacrocorax carbo, assembly GCF_963921805.1. Taxonomy (NCBI): domain Eukaryota; kingdom Metazoa; phylum Chordata; class Aves; order Suliformes; family Phalacrocoracidae; genus Phalacrocorax; species Phalacrocorax carbo. The sequence continues at coordinate 33,267,449 of NC_087518.1, read as the reverse complement.
AAGCACAGCCCCAGCTGAAAGCCTCCTGATCCCCCACCAGATAACCCTTGCAAGCAGAGCAAAAAGGAGTTTCTACAGGGGGAAACCTTAAGAAACATGATTAAAGCATTCAGGCAGCAAGCACCAGCTCCTGCCAAGACCAGAGGAGCAACACCCAACCCACTAGAAACCACTGTTCTCAGCCCTATAATGTTGTGCCTTAGTTTCTCCACCTGTGAGAAGGCCTGAACTCCAGGACTACAAAGGCTTGTCCTGGCTAAAGGACAGCCCCATCTCTGCAGTGACCAGCCACAACTCCCACAGGAGAAGGGCAGGGAGAGCCCTGTAGCTGCATCACCACTATTTAAGAGGTGGCTCATAGCCCACACCTGGGGTCTGCAGTATCTCTACTCTGCACAGCTGGGAATGGGCATCTAAGCTTGGAGCTAGCACCAAGCCCTTCGTAGAGTATCTCACAGGAAGTCGTGGGTTACACTTGGTGATGGCAGCTCTGTCTCCAAACCACATGAGCCTCACACTGGCACGTGTGTATTGGTGGGAGGTGTGAGCATGCAGCAAGTGCAAACAACAGGGTCTGGGAACAGCTAATCCTAGCAGGGGCTGCAGATTTTATCTGCAAAATCTCCTTCTGCTACAGTCTCCTACAGTCTGCTTGCTTTGGCTGAATATTTCAAAGGGGTCCCGCTAGCATGGGGGTGGGGTGGAGGCAGAGGTTCAGATGGCAGCAACAGCTTTACAGCCAGAGGTGATAAGTAATCATAGAACAAGCCTGTGCAGGTATTTATTGGTGTGCAGCACCCAGAGTTGGTGTCTAACCCCAGCTTTGGGCCAGCCATCTCTCTCACCCCTTTGCCTCATCTAGGCATGCTCAGGGAGCATACATGAAGGAGAAGGAGGTCTAGCAAAAGATGCCTGCTGTGGCTGAGATGACTTCCCAGCTGTTAGCTGCTGTCCCCGGAGCATATCTCTAAAGCTCTTCCAAGTGCAAGGATTGCTAAATACGGGAGAAAAGAGAGTGATGCAGGAGAGGGGAAAATTAGCAAAGGCAATTAGGCAGGTCAGCTTCTTTTTGTCATGCAGATGAAAGTGGGCTGTATCTGCGACAGCATAAACTGGGGTGGGAGTGAGCAAAGAAGCTGCAAAGGACCTTCCCCTTGGAGCTGCTGGGCTCTCCAGTGCCCAGGGAGGCTTTCCTGCCAGGATGCTCCTGGGGCGTGATGCGGAGGAAGGCCAGCCTTGCTCAGAAACACCCTGTTGGGTATGTTTAAACACCCACCAGCCTCTCACAGATGGCGGGAAGAAGCTGATTGTGTCAAGCATCAAATCACTGTTGCCAGCACAGGCTGAAGACCCGCTTCAGGAGTTAATGCAGGGGAAAAAGAGGCTAAGACAAGAAAAGAGTGGCGGTACATGTGACTGATAATCCCATCTGCCTGTTTCTCTGTCAGCCGTAGGTCTTCATCCCTAGCAGCGCTGCTGAGATGTCACAGGCACGGAAGAGCAAGCTGGCTCTCTACAGCACCAGTCCACTCAGTGCACAGTGTGGGAAGATGTCCCTCTTCCCAAACCAGCATCAGGCAAAGCAGGGATTTGCCAATGCTCAACACAGAAATGTTCCCAAGCAGCAAAGAGGAACGGGTACGTGTGGGTGGCTTTCTCTGCCTGGCTTGCACCCTCTGTTGCTCTCCTTTCCTACTACCTGACCTGATGGGGCATCTTCCACCCCTAAGTGATCACTGAGACCTGGTGGCAAGGATGTTTGTCCTTGCAGGGTCTATCCACCATGGGACACGCATGGCTGGAGTCACCAGGCATTTGGGGACCAGAGCAAACCACTGTACCCAGGACCAGTGTGGATAGTCTGGGCTGCGGTAGCAGGCTGGCTGCAGCCTGAGACTGTGTCCTTGAAAGGATGTAGGGATTCATGGCCCGTCCCACTGCTCCCCCATTGCACGCCCCCCTCTGCTCTCACTTCTGTTGCAGAAAGCAGCTGTAGCTATTCCTGCTAGGAGGTGTAAGACAAGGCTTTGCCAAAGGGCAGGGGAGGTTTTGCTAATTCACAGCTCCTTCACACAGCTCACACTGGTTCCCTAATGTGCTCCTAGCTGCTAAAGGAGGTGAGACTTGCTGATACAGCACAATATCACATGCTGGAGGAACCAGGGCTCAAGCTGGGACAGACCCTTAAAGAATTATGCCTGTGTAAATGAAGCCCACCCTTTGATCAGTGAGAAAAACCTAAAAAAATCTTGATTGCACTTTTTTTTCCCCTCTAAAGTAAATTAGCAATGAAATAAGGCATCTGCAAGCTCCTGTCAACACTTCAGAGGCCAAGGGAAAGGTGCAGCTGGGAGCTGTGGCTCTGGCTGATGGTTCTGCATGCTTCATGCTTTGCCCAGAGGATCCAGAGGTGTGATGCCATGGCCTGAAGCTCATGTTTGCCCAGATACCATATGATCAAACTCCACTGGGAGGTAGAATCATCAGATTTATTTCCTTCCTCTGCTCCTCCCCTTTTGGAAAGGAAAAAACCCTCACATCATTTATGACTGCCATGATGCAGATCTGTGAAAATCAATCTGAAAATCGTGTCATCTATGGCAGGTTGCTCCATAAATTGACCAAGTGGGTCCCAGCGGAGCACATGTGAGAGGGAGAGAGAGTCTATCTTAGGCCTGGCTTTAGCAAATAACTACACATCCTTAACCCTTATCCCTATTCCCTCTCCCTTGCACCCCAAGCAGCACTGGTACCTCTGCTGCAGTCTGCTGGAGCAGCGTGCTGGGTGTGTCACATCCGTGCCCTGATCCCTACGGCAGCTCTCTCGTGCGCTGGACCACTGTGGAGACATCCAGCTCTCATCCCTGCAACAGCTTTGAGCTGAGTGCACTGGGTGATTTTGCCTGCAGATTGCTGCTGCTGGGTTTCTACCCACTCACCCAGCCCTCCCAGCAGCTGACTGCCCATTGCCAGGGGTGCCTGGCAACTGGAGAGCCCCGCTTTGGTGAGAGGAAGATACCAGCTGGGGAAGGAGAGCAATTAATGCTTTTTGCATTCATTTAGAAAGCAGAATTGTGTTGGTTTGGGTTTGTTGGTGGTTTTTATTTTTTACTATCTACACAGAAACAGTAAAGGCAAATGCACAGTGGGCTTTTTCCAGGAGACAGGACAGTGGGTACCAAGACAAGACAAGCCCACAGGAGAGATGGGGTGAGACCAACCCTGCTCATCCCCTTGCTCCCTGTCACCTGTAAAGCCAAAGGTGACACAAAGCAGCTCCCAAAAAGCTCCTGGAAGATGGCATTTGCCAGCTCACTCTTCCATCCACTGGTAGAGGCCAACTTCCAGGGCAGTTGTGGTATTTTACCTGCTTACGTGAGGCCTGGCAAACATAGCCAGTGCAGATGCACAGCACTACATCATTGAGCAAGGAAGAGCATTGTCAAGAGACATAAATAAATGAGAATAAAAATTTGAGGTGCTGAACCAGGCTGGGCTGTTCAAGCCCTTAGGGGAGGACAACCCTTGTGAGCGCATCCCACTTCCATGGGGGCCCACGGTGGTGCCGTAAAGGAGCAGTGGTTGCATGTGCTTGCTCCTGGTGGGGGATGCTTGCCCAGGGAACTGTCGGTGCTGCCAGCCCGTGAACCAGCAACGCCACGTGGCTCCAGGCATGAGTAAGTGAGTAAGCACCAGCCCCGCTTCAGATCCCACACACATCCTTGGCACCAGGAGAATGTACTTCTAAGTACAATCAGAGGAATGAAAGGGAAGGGGGGGACGAGAGCTGCCATGGTGTCTCCCCTCCAAGCCATCAGCTGTGTCCCCAGAGGGGCCAAACCCTGCCTGCTCAGCCTTGTACATATGGATTTTAAACACCTTGCTGGGACTGGAAAAAGGAAGATAAAAGGTTTCATTCTTTCAAGCTTCCCAGTCTCCTCCTCTTGTCCCCTCCTCCCCCCAGAGGCTTGGGTTTGGCTCTGGTATCCTCGCATCCAAGTTTCCCTTGTTTTGCTGGAGGAGTGAAGTGAGCACGGTCATCAGCAGGTGTTTGACTGTGGGGTGTTGTAGAGCCCAAGGATGGGAGCCAGGCTTCTCTCACAGCCTCCAAGGGTTGCACAATTGCTATCATCCTGCCTTAAAAATAATCTGGGGAGCCTTTAGGGAAAAGCCAGTGCCTGCAGAATTACAGATGTACCCAGCACCATGTGCCTTCATTTGGCTTTTCAAGGGGCAGTAGGAGGAAAGCAGGGCAGAGCCAGACAGAAAAAAAATCTAATAAGATGAGGCCTCTTCCTGGAAAGGGTCTTTTCCCAGGAAGAAGAGCCAGGTCAAAAGAGGATGATTTACAGCAATACCAGAAAAAGGACTGTTCATGTCCCCCCACGTACCTGGATGCAAGATAAGTTGTGCACAACACTTGCCTGTGATGCTGGTACTGCAGGCAGGGACTGCTCCCACATCCCACATGGGAGCCTACAAGTCACCAGGGCAGCTCCACTGGGACCCAGGGCTGGGAGGGCTCTGGTGCACCCATGGGTAAGGTGAGGAGAGAACAAACAGGCCAGGCTTTGGTGCTTCTGGTGGCCCTGTCCCCCGCAGCGCTCCAAGCCCCAGCTAGGAGGAGCAGCCCCAACGCGTCTGCCAGCCGCACACCAGCAGCATCAGTTTCTGGGGTACTTTTGTTCCCGATTTATCCCCTGTCTCCTGGAGCTATTATAAGCAGGTACAATCTGCATTGCCATTGTTATTCAGATGATGTACAGATAATTTTAACCTTTCTGTTCCATTTGTCAAGGGGCTTTTTTTAGCCTCTGCGCCTGCCAGGCAGAGTGCTGGCTCTCTGACAGCGAAGGCTCCCCATTTTGCAGCACCAGTTTCCCTTGCTAGGGTGAAACTCTGCCTTCCCTGTGTTGCTCTGGGTATCTTTTTCATGGCCCCAGATATGTTAGGGGATTTGGGGAAGGGCCACGGAGGAGGTTAAGCACTCAGCTAGCTACATCCCTCACTCATCCTGGTGCCAGTGTCCCAGGCAGGGCTCCATGGGATGTCCATCAGAGACCTGCACACTCTGTCCTGCTTTCAAAGCCTTTGGGGCAGTTCATACTTAAGACGCTTCCTTCAAAAAATGTTAATGCAGGATTTCTGGCCTGCACAGGAAGAGGTCGTCTTCTTAAACTGCATCCAGCACCAGTGCAAAGCCCTTAGCAATGAAGAAGGCATCAGCACCCTGCAGAGCCTTCCCTACACTCAGGGACGCAGATCACTCTTTTGGCTATAAAATGGGAATGTACTTCCCAGCCTGAAAAATGCTGGGCTTTGCCACCAGCCCCTGCCTGTCACTGCATCCATTGTCCAGGCGAGTGAGCTCAAAGCTAGGCCATCACCTGGGCAATGTCCCTATGGAACTGTACACTGCCCACTGAAAACATGATTTTTAGGACTTCATGAGCCAAAGAACTGAAAACCAAACCTGACAGCGTTTGGGAAATAACAGGAAAGATGCACAAAGCCAAGGGCAACATAAAGCCAGTTCCTATAGGTCATGATGTTCGGGCTTGGTCCTCAGTGGCACCACACAGAGAGGAACGGCAACACATGGGAGATACACAGGGTAATCTCAGCTCAAGTAGTCCAGATGAGAAGAGCAATTGCCTTTTTCCTTCCCTCAGCTCCTCTTGGTACAGCATCCTCCCATCACCAGGCAAGAGTAGGAAGAGTTCTGTTGAAAAGCCATAAAATATCCCTGTCACCTGTGCTCAGCCTGCAGACTGCCACAGGCTGCTGACTCACCTCTGACTGTCAGAGAACTTTTTGTGCTTTAAACAGCCCTGCAAAAAAGAAATATAAGACCTCACTTCAGCCTCTTTGCTTCACAACTTACCCATGAGCTTTGGACCAGGCAATAGCATCTGAATCCACTTGATATGCCCTGGGCGCAGGCATGGAGGGGTGGCCACAAAGCCCTGGATCCCAGCAGGTTTTCCAAGCCCTCAGTTTACCAGCTGGTGCTCTCTTGCATTTCTCCAGTGACACAATGTCATCATGATGCTTTCCGCTTCCCCCAGTCAGTTTGCTGTGGTGCTGCTGTTAACAGCTCCTCAGGCTCCTGCACCCGGCCCCTGCAATGCCCCCCAGCCAGTGTGTCTGGAAGCAGCCAGGCATAAGCCACAGCTCCTCTGGGGTGACAACCCTTCCCAAACATGCTCCCTGCCTCTCTCCTTTGCAGCCACCCACCCTGTCTGGGGACCATAGGGATGCCAGGGCAGCTCTGGCAGGGGATGGCCCCCTGTGCCCACGCTGGGGAACATCCCATCCCATGCAATGGGGCTGCCCAGCAGAGGCTGTGTGCCACCCCCTCCCTGCCATGGGGACCTTTTGTAGGGGTCCAACATCTCACCTCGGGTCCCCGCAGCACTGCCAGTGCAGGGGGTGTGCCAACAAGATGGGGTCCACAGCGGTTCTTTACAACAAGGTTTTATTTTTCTTTCCTTTTGACAAAAAAAAACCCCAAACCATTGAAGTTGTACATTGCCATCGGTTGGTTCGGTTCCCCATTTGGGTCCGAACGAGCATGTTATGTTACAACATCCCGCCTCAGTACCTGCAGGATGAAGGCAGAGCATCTCCCACCCACCCTCCTGCAGCCCCAGGAGCCACCAGCCCTGCGTTGGTGGGTCTCTGCCCTCCAAGGCCTCACAGGGGGGACAGAAAGATGGGGCTGGGACTGCCAGCCCGGAGAGGACAGTGGGGCTCCATGCTCTGGGGCTGCCTCTTCTCCCCATACACCTTCCATGGTCTCCCCAAAAGCTTTGCAGGGCCTCGAGCCCTGTCCCAGCACCAAACTGGGAACAAGTTGCCTGCTACTGGTGAATTCCTGCCTGGGCAGGGGCTTGTCCCATGCAGGCAGAGGTTGAAATATATCCCTCCGCTTTCTCATCCTCCCTCCCGTGGTCAAGCACAGCCAGCAGCCGCCAGCAGCAAGCACACTGGCAGATCCCCAGTGTCCAAGCGGAGAAGGAGATGTCCAAAAAGCTGTGGACAAGAGATCGTACAGCAGCGAAGTGAGTCCAGCGCCTTGAAAAGCGAGACGCAGGCTGCAACAGCGCCTTGGGGTTGTTTTTCCTTCCCCCTCAGCATAGTCTTTTCTGTGGTTCTCCTGGGGGTTGTTTTTGGTTTCAGAGTCGTGCTTTGGATGTGCCACCTTGTCCCTGCGGGTCCCTGACTGCCCTGTGCCACAGGAGCAGGACTACAGCTATTGCAGGAGAGACAGGAGCAGGCCATTTTTGGGCCCCCTCGGAAAAAGGGGGCTCTGGTTTTCTTCATACAGTTTCTGTATGTTAATAAAACACAGGTATTACATGCCAAAAAGCTCAGGTTCGGATGCCGCAGCCCCCTGCCACGTGTGGCTCTTCCCCAGCCCAGACCACCACCACAGAGCATTGCCACAACTGCTTGCCAGCCCCATTCTGGGGCCGAGGAAAATAAAATGCCCAAAGCTTGAAATCCACATGAAACGTGCCCCCTCTTCAGGAGCATCCCTCCCCCCCACCCAACAGGTGCAGACACAAAAAGCCGCCTCCTCCCCTCCCCACAGGCTGTTACTCAGAGCCCAGTGTATTGTCAGACACCTTTCTGCATTTAGAAGTAGAATATGCCAGCATCTGTATTTAGGGCATGTATGGCATTGCCTCCCCTGGCCCCCAGCACCACCATATCCCTGGCCCCAGGCCCCACGTGGTCCCACGCTGTCCATCAGGCCTGGCTCCCCCAAACTCTGGCACAGGGAGCAACGCTCCAGCAGCTTCAGGTTGAAGCCACAAACTGCTCACAGATGGCTGGAAAGGAACAGGGGATGCCCAGAAGGGGACAGGAGATGCCCTTCCACCAGCCAGCACCAGGGACCTTCCTGACAGCTGCATGGGGCATGGCTTGCCCCCAAGCACTGAGATGGGGGATGCAGGAGCTGAGCCAGAGTGAAGGAGAGGGCTTCCTGGGGAATTCTTGGATCCTTTGGCCACTGGAAGTGTCTGTTCAGGAAGCACAGGGCCAGCAGAGATGCCACTCACCAGCAAGGACCAATCAAGGCAGGAGAAGGTTTAAGCAAAACCTGCTCCTTGGGTGCACAGAGGGCAGCTTAACCATTAGAAAGAGGGATTTTGGTCCATGACCGAGCCCAGGAGCCTTTGGAGCTGGTGGGATTTGCTTCTCGCAAAGCAGAGCTTTTCTGGGGAAGCTCACAAAGAAACTGGGGCAGGGGCTGATCTGCACATGCAGGAGTAGGGCAGTTTTTGCCCATAGCATCTTTTGGCTGGGAGAAGACATGGGTTATCCAGGGCCAAAGCAAAACCTGGCCAGAGCTGCTGCTCAGCCAGCCAGAGGGGCTGGAGAATAGGCCCAAGGGCCCAGACCACAACAACCCACAGCAAAGCAAAGCCATGAGCAGAAGGAAGGGCAGGATGAGGGCTGTGCTGCCAAGTCCAGCATGTTGAAGGCCACGTCCCACCTCCACACACAGCTATGCCTGGTCCAACCACACCGACCAGAACCCCAGCCCACAGAGCAAGCCTTTCCCTGAGGTTCCAAAGGCACAGCACCCTCCGGCTCCCCAGGACTATGCTCAGGCTGATGACAGACACAACTCACAGCAGAAACATGCTGGTGTTCACCAGGATGAGCCACCCATCACCACAAGGCCACTATCACCTTCCTGGGCTGGTGGGCAAAGCCTCACACCCACAGGAAAGGGTGCGCAGGGATCATTAGAGCTGACAGCACATAATTGCCAGATTAATTAGTGACCGGTGCTGGAAGGTGGCCCTGTACTGTGTTTTCAGTATTTGCATAAGGTGTGAACCACCCCGCTCACCCTCTGGACCATGGTCTTCTCCCAAATCCCCGCTCTCAGACACCCACCTGCCCCTGTGCTGGGGCCAAGGGGTTTGCAAACCCAGCCACCCCCATGGCACCCCCCTCTGAAGAGGGTGCCAGACCCTGGGGTGGGCAGGGGCCATGGCTCTGGGGGAAACCAAGGCAAGAGAGTTGCCAAAGCTGGGCTCCTCTGCCGGGAGGACAGATTTTAGGGTACCATCATGCACACATAACATCTTCTCTCCCCTGTGGACGTGGGAATCTTCTTATCCTGGGAGAACACAGCAAAAAGGCCTCTGAGAGGTTTGCCATCACCCCCTTGGCACTGCTGGTGCAAAACAAGCCATATCCCCAGGGACAGCCCTGTCCTCGTCCCTTGGGCATCCCACTCCACAGTACAGCTGGCAACAGAGCTGCCCAAAGACCCCTCACTACAGCCACCTCTAACAGAGAAAATGTAGTTCCCACCACTGGAAACATCTGGGACAGGGCGAGGAGAGCAGGGTGACGTTCCCAGTGCTCTGCTACAGCGATGGATGCACAGCAGCCCACGGGGGAGGCTTGGTCCTGCCCCTGCCAAACGGGGTGCGGGCAGTAAAACTCCCAAGGGGCTCCCCAGCATTGTCAGATGACTAAAACAAATCCATGTATGTGTATATCTTTATATATACAGCATATAAATATATATACACACACATACCGTATATACACACACAGGCACACCTAGAGTTCTCCGTATATAAATAAATATATGTCAGTGGGAGACAGGATACATTCAGCAGCGCTGAGCCCCCCACCCTGCTCCCACCTGCCCCAGTACAAACCAGTTGGCTTCAGCTTTGGCCCCCCAGCCAAGCAGAGTCACTCCGGTCACCCTGGTGCACCCCAACCCCTTGGCCCCCCGCACCCCGTCATCACACCTTGCTCCTTTTCCAGGCTGGATGAGACCCTCGGGGAGGGAAATTCAAAGCCACAGCAGCACAAGCCCGAGTGACAGAGTGAAGAGGGCCCCTGGTACCCCCTCGCTGGGACTCTCTGGCCTCGGGGAGCGGAAAACCATCAGGATGAGCCTTCCCAGGGGTTCCGCTTGGGGCAGGGAGCAGGGCCACGGCAGGGGGGCTCTCACTCGCCCCCCAGCACGCGTGCCTGGCCGGGCTGCTCTGCCACCTATTAAATGCTTCTCTGTGCAGAAAAAAAAAGTGATAGTAATAAATGAAAGTCAACAGATTTTAATTTTTTTTTTGCACAAAGACTTTTTTTTTCTTTTTTTTTTTCCCCCCTCCATTCCGGTCAGTTTGGTTTTCTCCTTTTCCCCTGCATTTGGTTTTGGTTTTGTTTCATTCCCAGGCGTGGCAAAGAGCATGCATTGGAGAGGGGCAGGGTGGTGGCGGGGCAGGGGGGGAGCTGAGACAGGGCAAGGGGCAGCTTCTAGCACTTGTCATCTTCCTCGGTGTCGCTGAGCACGTCAATGCTGGCCCCGCACATCATGCCCTGCCCTGCCCCTCGCCTCCGCCGCCGGTAGTGCCCATTAGGCATCTGCCAGCTGTGCCGCAGTGGTGGGGCCGAGCCGATGGTGTTGGAGCGGCCGAGGCTGGTGGCAACGGCCGCCTCGAAGGTGAGCGTCTCCTCCTCACCGCAGTCTGAGGCATGCGAGTCGTCGTGCAGGGCCAGGTAGGGCTCTGAGATGTAGCGTTGCGGGGTGGACTGTCGGCTCTGCTTTCCCGCCGGGGAGCTGGAAGACTCGGTCAGGCCGGCAGCGTTGGGCTCCAGGGTGGAGGAGAGGAGTGGGGACCCCCCCTCGCTCTCCTCAGCGGGTGGCGAGGCATCTCCGGTGTGCCGCAACATGGAGGTGTAGGAGAGGAGGGGACGCGGCTTGGGGGGCACCGGTGGGAGCTGGCGGCGGCCTCGCCGGGGCGTGCTGGTGTCCGAGATGGAGGGGATGGAACTTTCACTCAGGGATCCCGTCCCCTACAATGCACCAAGACATGCTGGAGAATACAAGGGCAATGGGCAGTGCCTTGCACCCAGCTCCCCCTTGTCCTGCACCTGGTGTCCCTGAAGCATCCTCCTGCCTAGATGAGGCCCTGCTGCGCCCTCGCCTGCCCCATCCCTGCCTCAGGGTTTGCTCCAGGAACGAGGATGGTTTCTGCTTTTTGTGGTCGAAAGTAAAAAGCACCTGCAAACCTGCTGCAGGAAGTGCTGACGTCTCGCCAGCTGCTGGTCTCTACAGGCAGCATCTCCATGGCCTTCAAGCACACTCAAGCACTGGCACCTCCAAGCTTGTTTAGCTGGGATATCTTGACCTTGGCAGGGAGCAGATGCCACAGCGGTGAGAGGATCAGTGTGGAGATCCACCCCTCTCCCAAAATGCCATGCAGGGTGCCTGAGCAACCCCAACATGCTCAGCTTGCAGAGGACATGGAGATGCCACCGTAGGGAGAAGAAACAGTGCAGGGCTCCCAGAGCTGGGGCTTATCTTCCCAGTTTTGGCAGGGAGCTTTTTCTACACCTCCCTTTGTGCTTAGGAAGGGGTTTTTATCACCCACCTGCCTGTTGGGTGTCTGTGATCTGCCCTCGCTGGGTGACCGGGACTCGCGCCGCCGCTCTGGCGACTCGTCATGTGCCTGGGGACTCCTCTCCTCAGAGTTGCAGCGGGAGATATCAGGAGACAGCAAGTGCTTGCGCTCTTTGGATCGGCCCCGCTCCCTGCCGCCCGAGCGATGCCCGTCGGACCGGTGGCCTGCAGAACATCCCTGTCAGTCCCCGCTGTCACCTCCTCCAGGAGTAGGGGATGCTTAGCTGGGGGTTTTTTGGCATTGGTGTGGGATGGGGCCACCCGCCCTTGCTCACCCGAGTCGGCATTGAGGCGCCGGGCAGAGAGCTGGAGCGAGGAGTGGTAGCTGCGTCGGCGGGACTTGTAGGTGTTGTCACTGCTGCGCTCCATGGAGAACTCATCCAGCCAGGAGCTGTTGGTGCGCTTGTCCCGGATGGTGGAAAATGATCGCCGCATTGAGCTGGTGTCCGTCACCACCTGCAAGCAACCCCCGCCGGCCGGGGAGACGGTTAGTGCCACACAGGGCTGGTGGGGACAGTGGTCGAGAAATTACCGGTTCACCCATTATCACTGGTGCACCAGCCTCCAGGATGGGGAGATTCGGGGTGCGGGGCAGCCAGCCTAAGCACAGCCCCCCCCAGATAATCTCTGCACAAATCGGGGGCAGGAGGAAAGTGGGGTTTAGCTTTTGTGCTTGTGAGTTCCCCTGCCCCAGCTGGCTGGAAACTGCGCTCCACAAGCAAAGTCAGTAACTGTGATTCAAGCCAAGGCACCGCATGTCAGGGGAAAAGCAGCAGCATCCCACACCAGGCATGAGGACACAGACGGTACCAGGCCATTGCCCCCCAGGCTGTGTCAGCATCCCTCCCTGCCTTGAAAACAGGGTCAAGCGGAGCAAAGACATCAAAGAAGAAATCATTGACAGAGAGGGGATTCTTCAGTGCCCCTTGGTCCATGTTTATTTTCCTGTCTGCTGTCACTTTTTCAGGCCCCTCCCTGGTCTTCATTTATTCCCGCGGCCCCATCCCCTATACTTCTTCCCTCTCTCCCCACTCACGCTGTTGTTTTATCTTCCCTCTCCTTTTCTTTTTCTCCTTTCTATCTTCTCCCCACCTTCTAGCTTGCATTCTTATGTTTTGTGGAAAACATCACCTCCTTCTGTATTTTCTTTTGCTTTATTCTAGCAGGCCATTCTCCCTGTCTCCTCTCCTCACACTGTACCCTTTCTGGTCCCATCTTCTCCTTCTGATCATCTCCCCTACTGCCAAATGGTCAATAAAGCCCACAGGGCAAAGCCTCCTTTCCTCTTCACAGCCCCTCAAAGTGCCATGACATGTCACACCAGCACTGACACCAGAAGTTCTGTGAGAAAGCATATCCAGAGACTTCACAGCAAAACTGAACCCCATAAGAGCATCTGTGTCTTGGTGGAGGCTGAATACAAGACAGAACAACAGAGAAACTGGGCAGACAGATGAGGAGGTGAGATGTGGCCTGGGTTCCCCTGGACAGATGGAGAAGCGTGTGCATTGGGACAACAGGAAAGGAAGGTATTTCATCACCTGGGAGATCATCTGAGAGCCAGGCTGGGACTCCTCAAACCTCAGCCAGCACTGAGGGCTGGAGGAAAGGAGGGGTGTCCCACTGTGGTGTGACCCTGCAACCTCCCGGCGTGGCCCTGCCCCACCATGGACCTCCCACATGAGCCTGAATATTGATTCTCCTGGCTGCTCTGCTGCCAGTGTCCCCCATGTAGGGGAACAGCAGCTCTCCTATTTGTGCAGCACCCCAAATATGGGGAGATGCTCTGATATCAGGGCACCAAGGAAGCTGTGGGGCTTGCAGAACTTGCTCAGGACAGAGAGAAGCCCCAGCGTTACCTGGTAGGCTTTGCTTGGACCCGGCACCCGTAGGGGCTTTGCTTGGTTTTACCTGGGGATCCACAGTGAGACGAGGCATGGAAGAGGCCCTCCCAGAGACAGCGTGGTCCTGAGTGTCCACAGGAAGGCAGCTGCCACGGTTAGAGGGCTGCAATCTTTGAAACTCCCTAACCTCTGGCTCCTGGAAATAAACACACAGCCAAGCTCTTGGGATGGGGTTGAAGCAGGGCAGCGTGCTGCTTCTGCCCCGTTGGCAGGGGACAGCCCTGCTCGCTCAACCAGGGACAGAATTTAAGCAGGCCAAAACGGTAGTCTAAGACATATTATCCGTCATATCGCCACTTAAAAATAATCTCTGATTCACAATCCGTTGCAGGTAAGGCCAGAAGCAGTGCTTCAGGCTCGCCTGACGGCCAATTCATCTTGCCCCTCTTCGGTGGGAGTGGAAACCCTGCCTGGATCTGGGGATGCCCTGACTGCCCAGGATTTAACTCCTCCTTTTGTCAGAAGGGGACAAATGTAGGGGCTTTTCTCTCTGACCCTGCTTTGAAGGCTTTCTGGCCACATCCCCATTAAAAGAAAGCATGCCAACTGTGGCACCTTTGCACTTTGGTTAATTCCCAATTTAGTGGACTCTTTTGTACAGGACGAGGTGTCAGGGAGATGGGCAGGGAGTGACCCTGGAGATCTGCTAGAAGGTGACTTTATGGGGATTCTCATCTGCCACGTTCCCACCAGCAGGACGGTGGTGTGGTCACGGTGGCTGGGGACACCCGCCTGCGCAGTACACAGCTCACACAGAGTACTACAGACCCCGGAGACACGGACCGGGCTGGAGATGCACAGTGGTACAACACTGCATCCGACAAGCGTCAGGGTGGTGCGCGAATGCACACACACAGACATGGAGAGAGAGATATATAGATATGTATATATAGATATGTATATATACACACACACACAGACAGACACTGCTGCTGCTGGCCAGCATGTGTGTGAGGCCAGAGAGGTGTGCTCCCATCGGAGACAGTTTGACAACTCAGTTTGGGACTGGGGACACCAGCACTGACAACAAAATGAACATGAATCTGAAAACATCAGATACCATCACTCAGCACGGGGTAACGCACTGAAATGAGTGCTCAGTGGAAAAAAAGAGCAGCCTGTAAAGAGAAGGATATTTTACTGCATGACACTGGACCCTGGTCACAGCTTTCACCACAAAATCACTTGCCGCTACCTGGCCCCACCAGCCAGGGCTGGTCCAGGGATGGCTGCATCCCCAGTGCTCAGGCAGAGGCAAGGAGCCAGAGCCCCAGCTGGGGGACACCTGGGAATGTTTGTCCCCTGCTTTGGATCTGTGCATGACCCAGCAGCTGCCATCCCTCTGCTGTGCTCGCTGCCACTGGGGCAGGGAGCAGTGTTTCACTGCCATGCTGGCAGCCCCACACCTCCCCGTGCCCACCAGCACTCTTGCTGGGACCACAGGCGAGTGCCTGCCAGGCAGCAGGTGACTTTACCAGAGACTGGTGCTCCTGGAACTGCCCGTGGGCCGGATCCATGCATGCCAGCTGGAAGATCTCCTGTGGTGAGAGTGGGCTTAGTGAGGGGAACCCGCTCCGGCTGCTCCTGCAAAGACAGTCCAGCTTCAGGAAGGCTGCAAGCCACATGCTGCTGTCGCTGGGCATTGCCTCTTCAGTGGCTCAGAGCTGGGGAGCCCCTGTGCTTGCCTCCCCCCAGGCTGTTGAGACCCCCAGGAGAAACATCATGTTCCTTGGAGAGCTGAAGTGGTGCCCAGGCAGGAGAGGACACCAGTGCCCCAGGTCCTGAGGCAGTAGTGGGGACACCCCAAGTGCAGTGCCAGCGACTCCCACCACCTCATTCCCACCAGCCAGGGTGCTGGGATCCCCCAGTGACCCTGTAACACCCGGGGACCTGCTGCTCAGCTGCTCCTAACGTTCAGGTCCATCTCAGACCCTCCTCGGTAAGAGAGCTTGCACTTAGTGCCAAAATGGTCCTGCAAGAAAAGCATCCATGCAGACCCCTGGCCATTCCCCTTAGCCACCTCCATGGCTATTGGTGATGCTGACGCACACCAGCTACGTAGCTTTGTGCTGGGAGCTTTCTGCCCCAGACTGGGTTTCTTCTGCTGTGCATCACAGTGCCAGCTCCAGAGAACAAAACAAGATCTGCAGGAACAGAAGAGCAACAGGAATACCTCCCTTATTCTCAGGGCGATACTCACAGGCCTGAGAGGGTGTCCTGCTGGAGGTATGGCAGAGTCTTTGCATTTGAGATGATTTCCTGCGGCAAAGAGGATGGCTCCATGCGCTGGAACATGGGGGCGTTTTTCTGTATTGAAGAAAAGAAGAAGCTGATCCTGTATGAAATACAGATGATCACCCAGTGCTTCACCAAGCAAGCCCCCACCACTTGGGAAGGCAATAGCATGCTCATGTTTGCTGCAGGTATCAAGCATGCACATACGCATACCTTGTAGTCACCAAAGCCCAATCTGTACCACCATCCTCATCCCTCTGCAGCACCCCACGCAGCTGGCTGCACGTTTGGTCAGGACACGGTAGGAAGCAGCAAGGGCCTCTGAACTTCCCCATCCTGCCCACCACATGCCCTTGCTGAGCCTCACCTGCTCCTCCAGCTGCTGCCGCTGTTTCTTCGCTTTGCTCTGCTTGTAGTAATCCATGATCATCATGGCTGCATATATTTTGCCAACAGTCAGGTCAGAGGCTGAGAGCATAAGAGGGGAAGGAAGGTGGGGGACACTTTTGTCTTAACAGAAACAGCAGGTCTGAAGACACCAGCACGGATCTCAGGAAGAGCCCTGCTGTGGGATACCCTGGTGACCCTCAAAGTCTGCTCATCGCTCCAAGAGAGACATGAACACCCAGACACTCCATGTGGAGATAAAATGGATGGACATGGCTTGAAAGCATCATCATAAACCACCAAGACACACATCTTCATCACATCATCACATGTAACGGAACAAGCGATGCTCAGCCTCCTGCCCTTACATGCTCCAGAGACGGAGACTCTGTGTTTGGCAGTAGATACTGCAAACTAGGCATTTTTCAAGAGGGTTCCCAAGCAGACAGGCAGAACAAGGCAGAAGCCCACCTGTAGCAACACAAACCATTTTCCAACTTCTTCTCCAGCTGGGGATGGGTCTGACTAGTCCCTACCTCCCTTTGCGAAGAAGCTGCAGCAGGTATGATGGAAACTTGGCAGTGATGACAGCCCCCAGAAAGACTCACTTTTTGGCATGGGTACCAAGAGGTCAAGCATCTTCTGGGACAGGTGAGGCCAAATGGTCAGGATCTCCTTTTGAAGCTCAGAGTCTAACTGCTGCCAATCTGCACCACCTTGAACAATGGAGGGAAAAAAATAGCCCATGTACCTCAAGACCCGGCACCAGGGTCCTACTGAAAACACCCCTTTCCCATCCTGAAGTGAGCTTCACAAGCAGCAACCAGCTCTCTCTGGGCTGTGAGGGCCATCTTGCATCAGTAAGCCTGGTCGCCTGCTCTCACAGGGAAACTTTCCTACCATCCCTTCCATATGTGCCTCCATCTCCCCATCCCCTGCCCTCCCACTCAAAGCTGCCATCTTCAAGCTTGCCTGGGGTCCGTCTCTGCGGCTCCAATCCTACTCCAGCCCACACACACCTGCTGCTGCCCCACTTTCTCTTTTCTGGTGAGCAGATCATGTGCTGGTGAAAGAGCACATGGTTGAAATCTTTAAATACTTGGCAATGCTGTGCAAGGAGATTAGAGCTCTCTGGACAGAGGTGAAGTGATTTACTGAGCTTAGGAAGACCCAGGCTCAAAGGGAGCTGTCAATATGCACCAACAGGAGACACCAGAGCCCAGGACAACTCTGCTGAGCTGTAGGATACCCAAGTTCACATCTCCTTTATCTAGAGGAGCTTGAACCCAAGGATCTGTCTCAGCACTGGGCTTTTGCTGATATCTTGCCCTGGGTTGAGTTTTCTACCGAGAGCTGAGCTGTTCCCAGGGGACATTTTATTGAAAACGGCACATTTCTGCAGAAAGCTTTTGATCTGATGACTCAGAGTGTTTCCAGCAACAACAAAGCAGATTTTCCTGCTCTGAACATTTCATCTTCATTGAGAGAGAGATTTCTGTTCCCCAGCCTTAGGAAGCCAAGCACACATGATCTTTTCCCCCCTTGGTTTGGTTTTGTACATGGGGAGAAAGGGGATTTCTCTCCCTCCCCGTTTACACAATGGACATCAAGCTGTTTCTGTTCTCTAGAAGCAGCTTCTCATGGAAAACTGGCCACCTCTTCCCTAAAGAAATAGAATTTTTTTTATAGAAAGCAGCAGAAATTTGCCTGTTCAAGGTAATCCCTTCTATCCACATGACAAGCTCTGGGCAACCAACCTTAATTTGGCTGTCATGTCCTCAGCCTGCCCAAAGGATGAGTGCTGGTTACTCTGAAACCCTCCTGGTTCTGTCCCCTCTCTACACCACCAACCTTACCTTTGGCAATTTTGATGTCCAAGGCAGTGCGTATCAGCGCCATCAAGGTGGAGGTAAAATGGACCGTCATGTCCTCGGCCACGGGCATGTTCATCAGCACCAGTCTCTGTGCAAGAGAGAGAAGAAAACAGCGGACGGAAAACAATATCGAAAAACACATCGACCAGGCTGGAGGAAAAGAAATTAAACATTAAACAAAAGGGAAAAAAATAAAAAAATAAAAAGCAACAAAGAGTGTCAAAACAGCACAGCCAAAAAAGAAGGGCAAGGATCACCCCACCACCCCCCGGCTCCTTCCACCCCAGGACACCGGCTCACTGCCTTCCAGGGCTCCTCCTGCACCCCAGGAACGGCCCCTGAGCCCCCTTCCCCATGGTACCGGGGCTGCCACAGCACCTCCCAGCACTTTCGGGAAGACAGGCCTGATCCATCAGGGACGCAGGCGTGGGGAATGCTCGGGAAGGGGAGAGGGGGCTCAGGTTTCCATTCCTGGGTGGTTTGGCTTTCTGGCTCTCAACCCTTCCCACCTGGAGCAGGGGAGAGGAGGGTCCCTAACCTTCAGGGACTTCAGATCAGCTGGATTCCTCTAGCATGCTACATCCTGGCGCTCCCTTTTTGCGTCTTTCAGAGATGAAGTTTGCCAGCACATGCATAGGGTCCAAATTTTCCAAGGGTGGGGAAGGGAAGGAGGGGTAGAAAAAGTGCAGAAGGAAAGAGAGAAGGGCAACCAAGGCAGGTTAGACACGCCATGCTCCTTCCCCATCCTGGGCAGGCGGGGTGCAAACCGAAGTGACCAGATCCACTTTCCAGAGAGTATATTTTGCTTTGTGAATACCTTGGGTCATTCCTTCCCTGCCTGTTCCTTTTCCCTCAGCTTGTCATGTCCTTTCCCTGCCTTCAAGCCTCCTTTTTTCTCATGGAAAAGTGTGATGATGGATGTATGCATGTGTGAACAAACATGTAAGAGCTGGAGAGGGCGGAAGCATGTTTGCACATGTGCAGAAAACCCCCCTTTGCTAGCCCTGAATGCTGCTGAGAGACCCACAGGCAGCAGCCTGCGGCCAAGGAAAGCTTCAGTTTGCTCCAGACCTGGACAACACATTGCTCTCTAGCTCCAGGTTCTGTCCTAGCAGCTGCTGCCCTCTGCAAAGCCACGCAGCTCCCACCTCATGTCCTTCATCCCACCCTCCCAAATGTGCTACAGGGTTGCTCCTCACCTCATCTTCTCCAACCCTCCCACTTCCACACTATTGCTGATCCTGCCCCTCTTCCACTGGGATCTTCCATCCCAGAGCTCCTCGGCCTTGTGACTGACCATGGCAGCATCATGTGCGTGGGCAGTGGAGACCAGCCAGCATGGCCAGGACTCTTCTGAGCACACCAGACTCCCCAGGAGCAAGCTAAAGATGTTGAGTGCCCCCAGTGCCTCCCCAGCTCCCCCCAGCCCCACCTCCCACAGCTCCCTTGAGCCCCAGGTCCTGCTCAGCTCTAGCCCCTGTAGAAGGAAGGGTTGATCTACCTTATAGGCCACTTTGGAAGGACATCTCTTGCCGAGGCCTAGCGGTGGTGACATAAGAGTCAGCATTTCATACATCTCAGTGTAATGGATTCGGCCACTGCTCATGAAGGGGGAAGGGGAGGGAGGGAGATGCAGAGAGAGAGGAGGCATTCCCAGAGAGCAGAAAAACATACAAACAAAAATAGTACAGGAAAACAGGAGAGAAAAAACAAACGGACAAACAGGAAAAGAACAGGAAACCTGTTAATCAAGGCAAATCATACATGAGAGACTGTCCTGATGTGGATTTATAGCACTGCTCACACAGACCCAGGACTGCTGGCAGAAAGCAACTCACCCCTCGCCTCTCTGCTGCTGGCCTCAAGCGCCTGTCTCACTAGCAGTCTGGGAGTCCTTCTCTGGCCTCAACCCCTTTCCTAAAGCCCTCCAGCAGCCCCCAACTTGTCCCACAGGTTCCAGGGCTGTGTGCGAGTGGTATAAATCAGATACACGGCACTCAAGCCATGGGTTATTTGAGATAACGGTGGTTTGCACCACAGTGCTCTGTGGCCTCCGTAGCTTCTTCCCTCCCGGGGCGGGCCTGGGTATTGCTTTGCATTGCCACCTAACCCATAGCTGGAAGGCTGTGTATCCCCAGCTCATAAGGTCTATGCAATTGGGAGGCAGCATCTTGCATAGAAGGCAGTGGGCCAGGGTCACTTGTCAAAGGAAGATGCCCAGTTGCTTCCGTCTGGCTCTGCGGATGGACCACTTTCCCACCATGCACCAGTGCAAAAGGCATGCTGAATTGGCTGAAAAAACAAAACCAGGAGGAAAAGTTGTACATGCCATGCTCCCGCCCTGGCTCTCTCCCACATGCGGCTGCAAGTTCCACCAGGTTGGAGTTTAAAGAGTCTCAGCAGAGGCAGCTGTTTGGGCCTTCCAACATTGGGGTTCATTTGGGTTTCCCAAGGGAGGCAGCTAGGATGGACCCCCACCTCGCGCTCCTCTGCTCTGTAAGGACCTGACCAGGGTTGCTGTACTGAGGAACACTACCAGAAACAGGACACCCGATGATGCCTTGAGCCCTCTGCCAGGCTGAGATATTTGGCTGTGCTTCCCTCTCTCTGCATGTCCAGGAGGCTGCTCAAGTACATCTCCCAGGGGTCCGGGGCTCAGCCACCTCTTCTTCCCCTTGTGCCAGGCTTCCGACCTGCACTGCACCATTCAGGATGGTTAATGGGCAAGGGCAACCTCACAACAGCAAAGGCATGGACCCTTACAGTTGGGCTGGGAGAATGCTGCTGGAGAGGAAAATGTCTCAGCCAGGGTGGCCTGGGAGAGAGGGCACTGCTGAAAAATTAAGCGCTCCCCATGGGATCCTGGCCAATTCCCTACCCATGTGCTGACAGCAATGGAAAACGGGAGAAGACACCTCAACTTCTCAGGGGGTACTGGCTGGTTTGGAAGCAGCTCCCCTGGCCAAAGAGGCCCCCACCAAGATTAGCTCTGACATTTTGGATGTGAAGTAGGGATGGTGATGACCCACAATGGGAGCTGTTTGGGGTGCAGGCACAGAACAGGGTGGCAAGCCACCCCCTTTGAGACCTGACACACCTAAACAAGTTGGAAAGAGGATTGTTAACAACATTGGGCACTATTAAGTGGGATGATCAAGAGGAAATATCCAAGTCCAGGAGTCTGTAAAGCAGCACCCTGGCAGAGCTGGATGGGCACTGATTTGGGGTGTCTAAAGGGGAGACGATGACTTCAGAGTTTTCATGCTTAAGAACTTTGTGCAAAAAGGAAGCAAGACAATGATCTTCCACCCACCCTTCCTGGCAGGGGGGATTTTAGTGTACTCAGCACATGTCAGACACCATCTTTCATACTGAAATTCTCTGCACAGTGAAGGAGGAATGGATTCCCATGAAAGGAAGAGTTTGCATCACTGACCAAGAAGGACCACATTGTCTGTTCTCACAGACAGGCTGCCTACTTTGCTGCTTCAGAGATCTTAAAGCATTCTGAGCAGCACAGCAGTGCCCAGAAACCACATCCCCACAGAGTGAAGCACAGGAAGGCACATGGAATTACATCCATCTGAACAGGATGGCTCCCAGGAGCTGGTACCAGCACAGGCACATCCTTGATGGGACAGCTGACCATCTGTCCTGTGTCTGGATAGAGATGTGCCCTGTGGCTATGGTAGAGGGTGGACTGTAAAACCACCAGGTACTAATGGCTCAGTCCTGGTGCTCTGAGAGAACCCTGTGAGCGATGGAGGTCAAAACCTGTGCCTTGCCATACCAAGCTGTTAGGAACAGAGCACCAGAACAGCAAGTGATGACAGAGTAGATTCAGGAACAGGAGACGTCCATAGGGACATGAATGTCTGTGGAGCATTCACCCAACCCATGACCATCTCAAGGGCTACTATTAGGGGCAAAACTGATGCCTTGGCTCACTTTTGCATGACAGCTAGAAGCAGAAGGGGTGAAGAAAGGTAAGAGATAGCTCCAAAGAGCGGAGCTGGCTGCCTGGATACAGTCCCAGCAAGATTTTATTACAAGACCTGCTCTCCTCAGCATAAGGACAGAGCTTGCTGGTCTTCCATGGGAAGTCTTCCTGCATTGATGCCCCTTTGTTAGCCCACCTGTGGATGGCCCTAGCAGGTATGATTCCATACCATGCTGCACCACTATGCTGCATCCTGAACTTGCCCAGGAGCCATCTCTTCCAGAGCAGGCTGTCCACCACTCCATAAACACTTGGTGGTTGTTTCTGCAAGTCATCATTGTCACATCGCCTGGCAGGAAAGGGGTGTGGGCTCCAGGAAGGTGAACCTGTGCATTGTGATGGGCAGGGCAGGCTCAGCAACTGAAAGGTGAGCAGTTGGGTTGGCATTTTGGGATCTGGACCATGGTGGTAAGATGCAATGACCACGTGGGTTTTCTTTCTTCATCAGTTGCCTTTTGGGAATTGTTCCAGGGCAGTAGGAATCCCTGAAAATCTCCCATGTCCTTGAAATACCCCATGCAAGGAGGAGCAGACCAAGGTAACACAAGGAAGAGATGGGCATGGTCTCCCTCACATGACAGCAAAAGCTGGTCTTACTCTCTCTGCCTTCATATCCCATTGAGTTTTTCCACCTTCACTGCTCTGTCCATCCCACAGTGTCAGCAGAAAGCCCAGACTGCTGCAGAGCTCCATCTTCCCAGGATGCACTACAGGTACCCTTCTGAGCACCAGGTGACCCAGCTCAGGAGAGCAGCATTTGCCAGAGAAGCCTTAATGTCAAATGAGGAAGACTAGGAATTCCTCCAGAAGGGGTCTTCTGTCTGCAGGGACCTAAGCAAGTGCCCTCAGCAAAGACACCATCTTTTGCCAGGGATGCAGCAGAGAAGAGTGGAAAGACTGCAAGAAGCCATGGATGGGTGAGTTATCTGAGAGTCTTGCAAATCTCCTATCCCAAAACATCTCTTCGTAAATGAGACAACCAAGAGTTCAGGTCTTGTCTCACTCTGCTTTACTTCTGGTGGTCTACTTCAAGATTTCAAATGTGTGCATCATCCCCATGACCAGCTGTGGAGGGTGACAGACCTGTTCCAGGGATGCTGGCTGGAAGAAGAATTTCTGATGTGGCAGGGAGGATGCAGCAGCTACAACAAGCCACACCGAGGAACCCCCTTCCCCTGCAGAGCCAAGGTCACACGCTGAGGGCATCTGAGCTTCCCTCGTACACCTCCTCAGATGCTTTGAGGGATGCAGAGGGAAGAGCGAGGTCTGTGGTTCATCCTTCTGTGCCATGAACACAAGCATGGGTGTCATGGCACTTTGGGGAAGATGGCAGGTGCAGGAATTTGCTCAGCTGTCACTCTAAAATAAAATTTTTTTAAAAAATATGCAAGTCAGATAGACAAAAGAAGGCCAAACTGCTGGCATGGACTCACGGCCAGCAGCTGGGAGCTTGACTCAAGCAGGGGAGTAGGAGCTGTGGAGCTCCACAGACGTGCTCAGGTGCCACCTCCTCCCGGCAGGTCTGTCAAGCCAAGGGCAAGACTAGCAAGAGTCCTGCTCCCCAGAGAGGTGGTCATGTGTCCTCTGAGTTCCACACTTGCAGTAGTGTCTGCTGGGCACAGCACGGCATCCCCCAAAGTTAGGGGCCTCCTGTCCTCCTCCCAGTCCTCACTTCCCAAAACAATGGCAAAGTCCCCAACATCCTCCTGCCTTTGCTCCCCTTTCCTTCCCCAGGAGTAAACCACATCTGAAGCCCCAAAAAACTCCTGCTCCCCCTGCATGAGGGCACTTTGAGAAGCTACGCAGGAACGGTGGCATTTGGCCTGGCACCCTTTCGGGGGCTCTCTGTGCCAACGGAGCTGGGGTGGGGGGCTGGCTTGGGGACATAATTTGTCAAAACCCACCCCAGGAGGCTCTGAGCCCGCCCTGGCCTCACTCAAGCCTCCCCTCAAGGAGGACAGCTGCTGGCTCTGGGAGGCCGCGGACCTCTTTAAACTCGAAGGAAAGCAACGTCAGGGTTCCCTCAGGAGGCGCAGTGGTGGTGGAGCAAGGGGGAAGGAGGGGTAGATGGTGCGTCCCGTGGCCAGGTTGTGGCGGAGGACTGGGAGGCAAACCTTGCACGCCACCCTGTAGGGGCAGTTCTCTCCTAGGCCCAGAGGAGGCGAGATCACCCGTACTAATTTGTACATATCCTTATACGAGATCCTGCCGCTGCAAAGGAAGCACAGGTGGGTTAATAGGACACTGAGAGGGTGGAGGGGAGGATGGAGAGCTTAACGGGGGGATGCTAGAGCCGTCTGTGGGGCAAGACCCCCAGGGGTGCACAGTTCTTCTCCTGGCCCTGTCAGGCCCAGAGAGGGGAAAACTGTGAGCATCGGCTACTGCCTCCTCCACCATGAGTCAGCTCCTCCTCACACTGACCCATCTTGACTCTGGAGAAGGACAGTTTTGGCAGTGAGCACCACCCCATCACCCTTCCTCATCCTGTCTTTGGCTGCCTATGCCTGGTGGGAGAGGGCTGGGATTTTACATAGGGTGAGACTGCAGCTTGGTTGTGTTCTAGCCACCATGAGCCCTTTTGACAGAGTTGTGTCCCACCACACTATCAGAGAGCCTGCCCTTGCACGGCCAGCTCTCTGGCCCTCACAGGGTCCCAAGGAGGTTGGCAGCTGAGTCACTTGTATCTCCAGTATCTGGGGAACCTGAGACGGGGAGAGATAATGTGACCAGCTGGTGACTGGTGGCTTTGGCACTACCATCTAGGTCTCTCATGGTCCAGTCCTGTGCTCTGACCACCAGACCATGCTCTGCCAAGGGTACACATTATTAGAAGCAAACCCTCCCATATGCACACCCCTTCTCACCCACAGAAGCACATCTCCCCAGACCCAGGTGCAGTCATCGCAGGATATGGCCCATATCCTTCCTGCACCAACTGAAATAACGAAGCCATCAAGGTGGAGAGCTGGCAGAAGAGGGTGCAGCTCCCCAGTCTGCTCAAGAGCAGAGCCCTTCAGGAAGCAGGACTGTGTGGGGTAGAAGTGCTGAGGTGCAGTGAGCTGCAGCCTCCTGGGCATCCTTAGACAAGCTTGGAGGAAAACCTCATGAGGAGGCAAAGATCAGCATTACCATCCTAGCCAGCACCTTTGCCTCTGGTTTCTCCATGCTCTTCTCCCTTCCCTCTCCATCGCTGGCCAGGGCTTACCCAACCATCTGGGCAAAACCCATCTCTGAGCCCCCCTGGTGTTAGACAGTCTCCCTCTGAGACCTTCATGTGATGGTGTCAGTGTCAGGATGCAGAACTGCTGCCCCACTCAGGTAGTGGGACCCGTTCAGATGTACTCACCCGTTCCTCACCCAGCAACAGGGGCCAGGGCTGCCCCCAATGGCCCAGCACCACCAGCTCCTGTGCACATCCCCTAACCACTGGCTACATATCATAATGAAAGAGCATGGATTGCTCAGAAATCAGAGGGGTGCATGGCATCAACAGGACAGCTTAGGTACTTTTTCAGTGACTGTCTTGGAGACCCAGGCCACCAGCATTGGGGGGGGGGCAAGAGGGAATGACTTCATCACTAGTGTGAAGAAATCTTTCCCAAAAGCCATGGGTGGGAAGTCCCACACTGAGCAGCTGGATGTTTCAATGCTCTCACCTACTGTCCCTTCTCTAGTTGCCCATCAGGACACCTACTCACCCATGCTGACCTCTCCCCCTTGCACAAGGCACAGTCTCCCACTGACAAGGAAATCCACCTGCTTACAGGGGCCTTGCATAGCAGCAAGGGTGCTGGAAGAGGCCATGCGGGGAAGAATCTGGACAGCACTGAGCTGCAGAGGGTTGGACAGAAATGGTGGAAGAAACTATGGCAGGAGCTGATGGTATTAGGCATAAAAAAATACCTTGGCTGGAGCTGGTCTCTCAAGGGGCAGAACATTAGCAGTGGAGGTGAAAAGTCCCCAAAGAGCGTATGTGTGGCTGCCAAGAACTCCCGAGCTAAGATCACCCACACTCCCTGGCAGAGCAGCAGTGGGTCATGGTTCCAAAGATGCTGTCCCTGGGCTGAAGGAGGGAGGGAGGAGCCACAAAAAATGACCCCATGGAGTTAGGAACGAATGGAGGGCAAACATGCTTCCAGAGCTGCTATGGCTCCACACTGCCCTAGGAATGCTCCAGACCATGCTGGGAGGAGTGGCAGAGAGCAGCTCCTCTGCAGCAGCAGCAGAAGCAGAGCCAAAGCCTGGCCACCCAGGGTATATATGGCTGCTATGAACCCATCCCATTGCTGGGCACAGGCTGCTGCCTGCAAACAGGAGCCCAAAACAATGGCAAAGTCCCCAACACCAGCATGGAATGAGTGCAGAAAACAAAGTCCTCCCATCTCTAGAGGGGTGAGTGGGCTGGCCAGCATAGGAACACAGTTCCCCAAGCCCATCAAACACACTTCAAATAACGTCCTCCATAGGTGACTTGGCAGGAGCCCAGCAAACTCCCAGTGTCTTCCTGCAGAGACATGCTCAGACCTGCTCTGATCAGGAGCTGTGCGTGCTGGGGACCAGGTGATGGAGCTGTTATCAGGGCAAAGGCACCCAGCTGGCGGACAGGGACAGGGAAGGAGACTGAAAGGGACCTGCTCACTGGCCAGGAAGGAGAGGAAGAGCAGGAACTTCTAGCACTCAGGATAAACACCATGGCAAACTGTGAACATCACCCAAGACGCCTGTGCCACCAGGCATTTTAGGAACCCGCTGCCGCCCTTGAAACGACTGCAAATGAGAGCAGTTCTTCCCTGACTGTCCCAGGCATTGCAGCTGGTTTCCACTAGCAGATCACAGAGGTGCCTGTTTAAAACCAGCTCGGAGAGGTTGCTCAGGAGAGAAGGAGCTGGCTACCTACCACGCTGCTCTGTCATACTCTGCCCAGATCCGGACAAACTCATCTAGATGGTGAGGTCCCAGGATGGAGGAATCCCGAGTCAGGTATTCAAAATTGTCCATGATAACCGCCACAAACAGGTTGAGCATCTAAGTGAAAGGGAAAAAGGCAGAGAGAAAGGAAAGTGGAGGGAGGGGGAGCACAGAAGGTAAGGGAGGGAGAGAAGGAAGGGTAATTGTGGGAAGATATAAGATGGCAGATGAACCTATGGTGGGGGCACATGCTGGGGGGCTCATGAGAGGGACCCCCAGGGCTCTCAGAGAGGGAGGAACTCACCAGGAAAGAGCAGAAGAAGATGAAGGAGACAAAGTAAACATAGGCCAGGTCGGTGCCGCAGCGCTCGTTTTCATTCTGCCCGGACGTGGCCGTCGTGTCTGGCTCGCAGCCTTTGCCCTCCAGGCAGGACAGCATGATCTCCTGCCATGCCTCTCCAGTGGCACTCCTGCACCCAACACAGCTGTGCTCAGCAGCTCATGGTGGCACAGGATGGAGCCGCAGCAGGATGCCCCCAGGAGAAGCCTCACAAGAAGCTGTGCAATCCCCTACCCGAATTAAGTACCTCTCAGGCATGCAGAGGAGCAAGGCACCAGGTCAGCAGCAACCAAGCTGGACCCACATGAGCACAGCCATGCCAGGGTGTAGCTCCTTGCACAAAGGGCCAGCTTCGCCCAGCCAGCCCATCCAAAAAGGTGGGAGACAGCCATCCTTTTTGGGGCAGTTCCTGAGCTCCTGAGCTCCTGTGGCCATGTGTTGCCCAGCTGCTCTCTAGCACCCAGAGCTGATGTCCACCAAACAGCCTGCGGCGAGAACCCGCCCAGCCCAGCTCCTGGCACGCCTGCACCCAAAAACACTGCCAAAGAAGTTTCCTATGGTTGCTTACCTGAAAAGGAGCATGAGGGAGCCCAGGAAGCTGCGGAAGTTGTTGTGACGGTTAATGTGGCTTTCCTCATCTAGTTTGATATTACCAAAAACCTACAGGAGGGAGAAAAGGGGCTCAGTTATTCAGGCAAGGGCTCATCAGACAGGGAAGAGGCTGCATGTTCACGTTGGCTCACAGGCATGCACCGCTGTGTTGCAGGGATGGATCCTGCCCCAGGTCCATCACCCTCAGCACAGCTGGCCCCCACAGCAGCCGACATCCACCCTCTCTGCGCAATCCCCTATGGAAAAGCATCCCAACAAACACATGCTGATGCACAGCCAGCATGCCAAGGAGCTGGTGCTGAGCAGCCATTGGGAAGGAGACTCTCCTCTCCTCATCAGGGATTTGCAGTGGGCAGCAAAGGCTGCAAGAGGCTGAGCTGCCATGGAAACAGGAGCACAGAGGACCTGGGATCCACCAAGTCCAACCGCTTCACATCCATCCCTCTGCTGTGCTATGGGCAGCAACTGAGCACCACAGAGCACCCGGCGATCCTGAGCACACTGGAGGCACAGGGACAAGTCACACAACCCTGGGTGGATGCTGGGTCATGGGCCTGGAAACTCCCAGTAGCTTCTGCCTTGGTGAAAAAATGGTCTGTGATGCCAGGGTTCAGGCACAGTGGTGCAAACAGGGTGGGGAAGGGCTCAGTGACGGAGGGACAGACCAACTGCTAACCCACCACGGAGAGCCAGACACCAGGGACTACCATCCCGAGGGCCAAAAGAGGCAACAAAGCCCCAGACGTGGACAATATGCTAATAATGACCCACAGCCAAGGCCATGATAAGACATAACAAACATTCATAAAGTACTTCAAATAGGAAAAATGTTCTGTTATTACTGTTAAATATTTATTCCACTTTCTGTGAACCTAAAAATACACTAACTGCAGAGTATTTTTTTCCCTGTACAGGTTTTTTGGAATGTGTGGTTGTAGAATATTTTCTGCCTCCAGCTATTTTGCTCAAATAACGCCCACAGACTTTACTGCTTGGGGATTTGTTCACAATGGTGTTAAAAAAAAAATAAATCCAATACTACCACACGGCAGGGAGGGGGGGATTGAGTCAGATGGCGGTTGTTTAGCGTGGAGAACACCTGGAGCCGGTGCCGAGATGTGTAGGACAGAGCGGCCAAAACCAGCCACGAGACTCTCAGGGTGGGAGAAATGGGGTGGAAGAGACTAAACACTAACACTGCCAAGCAACCCGAGCAGGAGGCCACCTCCCTGCATGCTGCCTCCCCAAAATATGCCCATCCTGGCAGCGCACATTGGGCAATGGCATTGGGTACTGTGGCAGCTCGCTTATTGGGTGGCTCCAGATCCCAAGTGTTCATCACCAAAGACGCTTTGTCAGATCTTTAGCGTGGGATTTAGTCACCACAGAACTAAGCCAGGCCCACAACACATGTGGAGCTGAGGGCTTTAGCTCACGTGCTTCTTATTTACCAGCTGGAGCCTTGAAAGCTCACGTCTTCCCATGCTCTGCAGACCTCCCACCCCTCCGGTAGGTCGCTGCAGCTCCCTAAGCACAAGAGCCCAAGCATCCCTCCACAGAGGAATGAGGTAGACGGCAGGCTGCAGGGGTCACCGCTGTGATCCAGCTGTTCAGATGGGAAAGGCAGAAGGCTGATCACCAGGTCCCTCACTCATGAAATCAATCTCTGGGGGCTGCTAGGGAGTTGGAGATGGGGTGTCATTTCTAAAATTGAAGTGCCTATGAAATGAAGGGGTGGCAATTTGAAAGCAGCTGCCACACAGGATATCCAGTTGAGTCCCCATGGCCACATCTCCAAGGGTACAAGTGGGGAAGTGAGCCGTGCAGCTTCACTGACCAAGCTTGTGGCAGCACCCCCAGGGTATGCAGCCCTGCAGCTCCCAAACAAGCTCTTCCACCTTGGGACCTTCCCAGATACTGTGACCAAGTGAAGCAATGACAGGCAGGCACAAGTCTGGCTGCTGTGCATAATGCCGATGACATGCTGGTCTAGCCTGCTCATGCCAGAAGGATGCATGCCGAGATGTCTGTGCTCACCTGCATCCCAATGATTGCGTAGATGAAGAAAAGCATGGCGATCAAGAGGCAGACGTAGGGCAGGGCCTGCAAGAGAAGCACGAGTCATCTTATTTACAACAGGTCCAGCTCCAGAGAAGTATAAAAAGCACAGCAAACCAATAAACTGCACAGATCTCTATCTCCTACAAGCCAGCAAGTCAGCAAGACCTTGGGAACAGCCTGCATTTGGGACCAGCACCCCAGCAACATGGTCTGGGAGGGTACCAGGGCACACATGCCTTACCTTGAAGGACTGCACAAACGTCCAGAGCAGGATGCGGATGGTGTAACCTTGGCGCAGCAGTTTGATGAGCCGAGCAGCCCGGAAGAGCTTCAGGAAGCTCATGTTGAAGCTGCTGGTGTTCACCAGCTGGGAGGAGACAAGAGGGTCAGAGGGAAGCAGGAGCCCCCCACCCCGCAGCAGTTCACCCCACTGCTCCCAGCCCCTGGTTCACCTTGGTGTCCGTCAGGATGATCTCTGTAATGCTGCCAATGACAGTGATGAAGTCAAAGATGTTCCAGGTGTCCCGGAAATAATTCTGCAAAAGGAAGGAGAGAGGGAACATGGATTTGAGCTCAGCGATGGCCAGTCTGAAGGGTGCTGGGCCACAGGCCAAGGATGCTCATGGACAGCAGCAGCGGCGGCAGCAGAGACCTTGCTGCCCATTTGTATGCAGCCACAGTCTGGAGCACTGTCCTGCGTCTGAGATGGTGACAGGCCTGAGCGTGTCTGCAGTGAGCAGCTTCTCTTGAGAGATGACTCATGCATCCAATAGACCATCCTGGTGAACGGGAGTGGGAAAAGCAGCCACAGCCAGCCCTGGTCAGGCTCCAACAGCTCACCACACCAACCCTCACAGCCATGAGGCTGCTTTGCCCTCCTCTTCATGGGCACCTGGACCCACCTCAGCCCCTGCTGCTTGTGCAGCAGCTGGTACAAGACCTGACTTGACCACAGCTGGTGTCGCTGGGAGCAGAAACCCTCCTGCTAGTGGAGCTCATCTCCCAGTATGGGTTAGAAACAGGAAAGAAATTACAAAATAGCAAATCCAACAGTTGCTCATAAGCAGCAAAGAGTAGCTGACAAAAAGGCAGTGTGTGGCTTCAAATCTTAAATGAGCAGCTGGGGACTTGAGGACTATGAATTAGGCAGGGAGGTCCCATTGCTGGTCAGGTCTGGTCCAACTGATACAGCCCAAGGACAGCAATGCATCAGCATCTCATGGTTCCCAGGGACAAGGGACTGTGGCCACCAGCATGACTGCAGCAGCAGTTGGCTTTAGCAGAGCAGCTGCACAGCGCATACATGGTCCAGGCACCAGAGTACCACAGAAACAAAGCAAAAAGTAAAGCAATGATGTGGCTTCCCCCACCAGCATCCAGCAGTGGGAAATTTAATGAGAACCAAAGGAGTGATTCCACCCTAAAAACAGCTCTCGGGCTGGGACCCAAAATAAATACCAACAACCTCACATTATTAACACCTTCCCCCGGTGATCTGTGTGCTGCCAAAGTCCGAATTAACACACTCATCAAGAAAAGGAGCAGTCACTCACCAGGAAGCCAAAAGCAATGATCTTGAGGACACACTCCAAGGAGAACACCATGGTGAATGCAATGTTCAGGTACTTCAGGGCCAGCTCATAGGTGTATGGAGCAGAGTAGTACTGATGGAAAGAGAGAGACATCACTAGCTAGGAGGGGGCCTGCCAGCCTCTTGTCTGATGACTGTCCCAGGGAAGAAAAGCAGTGATCCGCGTTCCTTGCCCTGGGTGCCTCAAGACCATCTCCTCCTTCCCCTCTCCACCCCTCTCCCAGGACAGGATGCCACTCCTTCTAAGAAGGAAGCACAGAGCAAATCCAGATCTTTCTGTAGTAGTTCAGAGGTCCAAATCATTTGAGTCATCTCGTTTAGGGAAGATCTCGCCTCCAGTTTGGGGAGTTGTGTTTCAAGTGACTATGACAAAGGAATACACACCTAGACTCTGTCTCAGAGCATCTCCTAGAAACAACCCAAATACCCTCTGGTCCCATCGTGATTGATCCTCCTTCTCCCTACTGCCCCAAACAAGAAAGGCTTGATCTGACCGGCTCACCTTCATCATCAGCACCACAGTGTTCAAAGCTATCATCGCCATGATGGTGTACTCAAAGGATGGGGAGACCACAAAGTGCCAGACCCGGTACTGGAAGGTGTGCCGGTTCTGGGGCATGTACCGCGTGAGGGGCTTGGCGCTGATGGCAAAGTCAATACAGGCTCTCTGGAATAAAACAACGTGCATCAGATCCTGGACGATGGTAACGTGGGGGACGGTGGCTGGCACACTTCTTTCCTTCATGGGATGGGTAGGCAGGTGGTTCATGGATTTATTACACCTTTTCAACATCTACGGAGCTCCAGGCTCCCAAACTGCAGAAAACCCATGGAAATGTCCTCTTTCCCCCTTCCCAAGACCGTACCTCGTTCTTCTCCAGACTGCACTCCTCCATCATTTTGTCTCCTTGCTCTTGGAATGTAATGATGATGAGAGCCACAAAAATGTTGACAAAGAAGAAAGGGAAGACCACAAAATAGACGACATAAAAAATGGACATCTCCATGCGGTTGCTGCGGCTGGGCCCACGGTCCTCCTCCGTCACATCCACCGAATGCTGCAGCACCCTGTGGGCAGACAGGTGAAGAAAAGCAACCAGAGATATGCCCATCAGGACTTCCACCACACAGCACTTCTCATGGGACCCACTTTGTACAGCCAGCTGTCTGTCTGCAGTTGTAAAAATGATAAGACAAACCTCTGTCTTAATCTGCTTTATAAGGACAACCCTTCTAAATGGCTACAGATTGTTTTATGATCCTTTGCCTGTACCCCTGATGGAAAATGGATATTCCAGTGCTCCACATACAGACAAAAAATTGCCCAAGCTCACA
Source organism: Phalacrocorax carbo (assembly GCF_963921805.1). Taxonomy (NCBI): domain Eukaryota; kingdom Metazoa; phylum Chordata; class Aves; order Suliformes; family Phalacrocoracidae; genus Phalacrocorax; species Phalacrocorax carbo. The sequence goes on along the minus strand of NC_087518.1, from coordinate 33,234,756 downwards.
TGAGCATGAAAAAAGGGCTAGTCCTATGGTCATCTCTAAACTTGAGCTAAGATATACCTCAGGGCACACAGGAGAAGGGATTATCCATCATTCACTCCCTAAGGAAGAAGCTAACGCTGGCCATGGTCCCAGCCTCATATGAGGGCTAAAGCTCTTTTGTCCTGACATAATTTCTTGTCCTCCTTCTCCCTGTCCTCCCTGCCCACCAGTTTCTCTCTCAGTCCTGCCTGGCTGTAGCCAGTTAGTAACCCAACCACCCCAACGGGGACATGCCCACCCTAATTCAAGGTGGGTGGATGGAGCAGAATACTCACTGGGGCCAACCCTCGCCAGTAGAGACTGTGAACAGGGTGAGCAAAGCCCAGATGATATTGTCGTAGTGAAACTCATGGCGTTTCCATTCCCGGCACTTCACTTCCATCTTGTTCTTCTCATGGTCCACATAGTTCCCACTGCAAGGTTGGGAGAGAGCAGCGACCTTTTTTTTACACTGCCAGACTCTGAGACAGTGGTTTTAAACCCTGGGGGCAGTATGCATGTGCGGGGTGGGGGGGCACCTCTCCTCCTGCAGGGCTGGAGGGAGAAATGGGGAGAGGCTAGATAACAACTGAAGGGAAGGATAGAAGAGGAAAGCAAAAGAGAAGAGAGAAGGAGGAAAGAGAACAGGAGCAAAATACAGGGCTCTGCATCCCGCATCCCATGCAAGGATGCACAGCGCTGATACAGCAATGTGGACAGGGCTCAGGCCATGCTGTCCACCCCAAGAGCCTACAGCCAAGAGCGAGCCATGACCAAGGACTTAACTGGGAACCCAAAGACAACATTATCCAGCACCCTGCCTTTGCTAGAGGTGTCAGCAGCATTGGACCTACTGAACAGGGCACCTACATGCAGTCCTTCTCTGTGTCCTTAGAGCTGTCAGTGCAGTAGAAAAACTTCCCCTTGAAGAGCTGGACAGCAATGACAGCAAAGATGAACATGAAGAGCTTGTAGACAATGAGGATGTTGAAGACGTTCTTGAGGGAAGTCACCACGCAGTCAAAGACAGCCTGCAGGAGAAGGCATAGCTCACCTTGGGGAACCAACAGCTTCGGCAAAGGGCAGGACCAAAACCTTCCTCAAGGCTATGGTGGGGAAAGACATTTCCCACTCTTGGAGTGGAAAGGAGGAAAGAGCTTGGCCTTCCCCCAGGCAAAGTGCTATTTTATGAGCGAGTTTAACACCTGGAGTACCACCCAGCACACACACAGACAGCAGCAGGGGTGGATATTTATATCCTTCAATGTTCTCTGCAACCAGGGCAGCAGACAGGGGACCTCCCTGATGATGCAGTTAGCAGCACACAAGACCAATTAGTAAACACTTCTTTGTTTCTCATCACTCAGAATAACAAGGCAGAGTGAATACCTCTGCCTGGAATAACAGCACCTCCCCAGGCTTTAAGAAAGAGAGGAATGTCATTATCACTGCTTCATGGTGAAGACAGAGGTGTCCAGAAACGAACTGACATAGGCTGAATCCATCCACTGATTGGGAAGAACAGCAGGGGTCAAAACTCATGTCACTGCAGTGCCACCCTGGGCCTCATCCATCAGCCAAATATGGCCTTGTGAAAAAAAACCTCAGTGCTTCCTCGGTCTCTTACTCCTTCCTGGCTCTATATCCCATCAGCTAAGGCAGGGAAATCCATAATCCTACCTGCGCTGCATAAATAATCCCTCTATTCAGATGGGAAAACTCCTTCCAGTGCAACACCGTGTCAGCACAGCACACAAAATCCTGAGTTGTTTGCAAGCTACTCTGGTGGGAAAGATAATGAACTTTGATAAGAGATTTAAGCTCTCCCAAAGCCAGGGCAGCCTATTTTATCAGGAGACCCTCTGGGCTTTGCTGCCTTGTGTCCACTCCAGCCCCACTTTCCCTGGCTGAGGAATGAACTCGGACACCTTGCAGAGATCCAGGCTTGCTATTAATAACACATTGCAACTCCAGATATGAAGCAGCCTGAAGGGCATTGTGTTTGAATACAGGGCTCCTAAAACACAGCAAATACTTTGAAAACTACTTGTTCATCGCTCATGAGCAAATTGGTGTGTCCCTGCACCCACCAGTCCATGCCAGAGAAGACAGATGTAAGGCAGGAGATGATGATCATTACCTTCAGCTTGGGCAGTCGCTTGATGGTTTTCAGGGGCCTCAGGACCCGTAGCACACGGAGAGACTTGATAGTCTTGATATCCCGGCCCTTGTTGGTCCTACCACGTTGGAGGGAGGCACACGTACCCAAAAATGAAAAGGAGAGACAATAACCTTGCAGACCTGAGGCTGGATGCTCTGGGGTTTCAACTGCTGACAACCCCCCCAGCACAGGTGAGGATGGAAACAGGAGGGCCACAAACGTGTGACTGCTGAGGGCTCAGCCCATCTAAATGAGTCTCCTCCAACACACGCGCTGACAACTGGCAGAGATGAAAAATAAAGCAATCCTCTCCTCCTCAGGATTAGCACCTTTCCCCTTCACTGGGGAGCAGCAACCTTAACAAACCCCCTTGTTGTGGAAAACAGTGTGATGCCAGGGCTGGGTCAGGCAATGCAATGCTCTCCCCAGGGAAGGGCAGGTGCCCAAAGGGCGCTGTGGCATGCTGCCCTCCCCCATGTCCCAAGCCATGCCACTCAGCAGGGCCAGGAGGTTTGCTTCCCTACTGCAAGCATGTGCCATTTGCAGACAGGGCTTGCAAAAGGCCCCCACCATTGCAAACTGTTTTCTACTGTTACTAATGGTTGTAAGAAATTCATAATAAAATGAAGGAGAGGCACTTAATGGGGTCTATGTGCAGCTGTCTTGCAAAGGGGTTTCCATCCTGGTTTAAACCGGAGATTCATGGTCTTCACATTCACCTAGGCAAGCACCTGCTCTGTGCTTAGTTTAATCACACAAATTCTGTCTCTTACAGGTTTCTGCCTTATTCCATCAGTGCTACCCAACATGGTCAGCCTAGTCCTCTATCTCACATGAATGTAACTTCTCAGCCCTCTTTTCCCTCTCCAGACCAGGGCTGCACTTGCCTCCATCCAAGTCAGCTGAGAGAGGCAGAGCTTACCAGAATAATTATTTAGAAAAGCCCCCTCATGACCCTCATTTCTTGAATATGATTATTAATCCCAAACACAATACCAGTTTTTTCCCTTGTCTTTTAACTGAAGCCCATGGGCTGGATCTGAGGATGGAGCAGACAGATTCTGGTGAAGGTAGTACAGTTTGGATCCACAAGGCACCCTCAAAAAATGTCAAGAGAATGACTTGCAACAACAGATGCTCCAAATAACACAGCTCTTTTATGAGGGTTAATGCAACAGGAAGCACAAAAATGGGCTTAATCATTAGGAGATGTAAACAAACCCACTAATTAATAGTCCTCCCTAGGAGCACAGCCCCACAAATGCATGGAAAGCAACTGTACAAACAGCCCCAGGACTCCCTTTGCACCTCCCATCTCCTGCTTTGCTCAGTATCAAGGCCTGGGTAAGTGGTTGGAGCATCCAACTCGGGACTGGGGCATCCAACTCAAGGCTGGGGTGAGGATTTGAGAGCAGGGCCCAGCTGGTGCAAGCTGCCACCAAGGGCAACTCAACTGCAGTGGTTTACATCTGCTGAGGAGGGACCTCTTCAGACCTCAGGAAACCTCCTGTGGATTTGCTTGGGATCCAACAGGGTTATGGGACATAGAGCTGGATAACATCTGGAGGAAAGCCTGACTTTGCTGTGTCTATGGCTGAAGCTGAGCTCTCCCCAGCCCCCTGAGCTTGGCATGAACCACATCCCAAGCCCTCAGAGGGTGCCAGGACTGAAGTCCCTGCAGTGCTTCAGTGAAGGCAAAGCCCCTGCTGGGGCAGAGGCTTCAGCTCTGTGGCAGACACCACTTTCCCTATACCCTGTTCCCCTGGGCGTGCTTCAGATCATCTTGGGGTACTGCACACTGAGATCCAGGATGAAAGCATGCTCCTCCAAAGGCAAGGGACTGCAGTACTTGCAAAGAAAATCCCGCCTGCATTTTCCCAGAGCACACCATCTTTCATGCATCCCAGGGCAACGTAGGGGTGCATGCAGAGCAGCATACTTCAGTCTCTGCAAATGCAGCTAGGAGTTAGCACAGGTGTCAGACAGACAAACACCCGCCTGTGCTCGTCCCCCTGCACTCCCCAGGGTGGCACCCCGCCGCGACCCGAACAGCATAGTTACCCCAAAGCATTCCTGTCGTTGATCCAGCCCAGCAGCCACCAAACAGCGCCAACAGAGAGAGGGAAAAAGAGAGAAGAGAGGAAGAAGGTAAGAAAAGCAGTGGGGGAGATGCACAGGACTGACTGCAGCCTTTCGGGCAGCGTGGACCCTGCAGCAGCCCTCCACCACCTCATGCCTCAATTGAAAGGCACAATGAGTAGACAGTGTTGTGTCCTCCAGGATGGGGCTTATTTTCAGGGAGAGACTTGTCCAGCAAGCTGGGAGCCCCTGCCCTCCCTGCTCAAGGTTTTGGGAGGGGGACATGTAGTGAAACCTCTGCTGCAAGAGGAACCCGCCAAGAGCGGGACAGTGGGTGACAGCAGGTCGGTATGTGGTCCTCCTTGGCCAGGAGTCAGGGAAGGACCTTGAGGCTCAGCTCCAACCAGCCAAAGGCAGGTGCCTCCGAGGGAACCTACCTGCAAGGTCACAGTTCCCATCCAGACAGGCTAACTTTAGTAAATCACCTCCATGAAGAAATCCACTGATTAAAGCCTGACCTGCAGCACAGGACCTCCTACAACCCAGCAGGATACCCACTCGGACAAGCCAAGGTGGTCTATAAGGTCCCTAGTTGTAACCAAACCTGCATCCCCAATTCAGCTCAGTCCCTGCCACGTGCACATAGAGGGCTCAGCCCTGGGGCAAGCCTAGAAAGTAAAACGTTTCTTAAAAACTGTAAAAATAACCCCAGCCCCTGGCTGCATGTTAGTGAAACAGGTGGAAAGTATGTTGAAAAGGCAGTAGTTTAACTCCGCAGCACTTCTATGATGGGATATCACACCTCTGTCCTGGCCAGCCTCACACCAGGTTATTTTGCAGTACATAGGGGTCCCTCTTGCTTCCAGACACCAGTGCCGACAAGCGTAAGGAGATGCTGCTCAGCAAAGAAAGAGGCAGCTCTGCTGGGTACCTCTGGGTGGAGAAACCCCTGTCCTTGCTCACCAGGCAAGACGACGAGGGCTACACACTGACCACTGCTCAACCTTTCCACCGCTCAACCTTTCCCACTGCTGCAAGCCTGCGGGCATAGGCATCACCACCTCTTGGCAGCTCTGCAAAGCCACAAGCAAGCTCTGCTCCTCTGCACAATGTCTCCTCGGAGGGTGCCACGGGAGGCAAAAGTGAGCAGGGTATTTAGTTATGGTTCTGGTTATTTCAGCTAATTTAATTTGAACTCTTTGGAGATTTATGGTTTTATATTGGGCTTTTTATTTAGGCTGCGTTTGGATTGACATATTATCTTTCCACGTGGAGAGCTGCAGATGAGCCAAGACGACCTCTTGCTGGGATGTATGGGCTCCGAGGGTGCAGTGGACAAGCCGTGATGGCACACAGAGACACACCTTTACAGGTGGATGCTTGTTCATTGGTGATTTTGATGTGGCACTGATGGCCAACGGATGATGGTGGCGCTGCTGGACCAGCTCAGAGACCTCCTGCTGTGCCCATGGCTACCCAGGACACCCCGCAGGAAAACTGAACCACAGAGGGAGGCAAAAAGGGCAGAAAATACAAATGGCATGGCATGTCCCAGCACCTCTTCTACCAGCAAGCGCTGGGACCCATTCATCAGCTGCTCTCAGCCACATAATCACCACAGCCACTCTGTGGGCATTGCTTTGCCCACCCAGTGCCATGGAGGTGAGGAGGGGGAGAGGGAGGACACATTGCCCTCCACAGGCCCACATCAAAGAGCTCATGGAGGGAGAAGAAAAGGAGAGGGATTCAGATATCACTGCCAGAGTTTTTGTCTCTAGACCAGGATGGAGGGAGGGAGGGCAGTGGGTTGGGACATTTATAGCTGGCAAACACCCTGTGGCTCCCAGGGCTGTGGCGGTGATGGGCTGCCAAGGGGAGAGGCAGGTGTTCTTATAAATGCTTTATAATTTATAAACCCAATGGAAATCGCTGCAGTTCCTTTGTTCCCCTCACCCCCGAAGCCATGAGATCATCTCCTCCAGCAGGAGCCACCGTCAGATGTGGGGGAGAGGGACAATCCTGCAGGTTTACATTATAAAGAGCCCTTGTCCACCACACAAGCAACTCAGTATCTACCCAGCTATGGCTACAAGAGTGGGCAGGTGACATAGATGTTTGCTGCAAACGTACGTGGAGATGCAAAGGCCCCCTGTGTGGGAGGGGGTTCTGTGCGGCAGCTGATGGGGGTGCTTGTGCTCAAGAATTCAGCTGCCCTGTGCTCACAAGGACCTGTCCTTCCCTCAGGAGGCTGGGTGGAGGCAGGAAAATGGCAAGCAGGGTTGGAAGGAGCACGGCAGCTTCCTCATGTGCTCAGTGCTGGCATGTGGGGACCCTGACAGCTCCAGGGGCCACCCAAGGAGCCATATCACCCATGTGGGGTGGGGGCAAGGGGACAGCAAGTGTCAATTACAGTACTGTTAGTGGTGAGAGTGAGGACACCTATCCACCTGGGAGCAGGCTGAGCCATTAACCTTCCCTCCTTCAGCCATCCTTCAGCCATCAAAAAGCCTTGATAAAAGATGCCTTGGAAAGAAAAGGCTTTCTTGCCCTCCTAAACCCCTCAAACCACCCAGCACATCTCCAGGCTGCTGATGCCCCCTCCAGACATTCTCTGAGGGGCTGCCCTGGCAGAGGAGGGATCAGCTAGACTCTGGAGATGCTCAATCCATCCTCATGGTGGCCTGGGTGGCATCCTGAAGGCTCAGAGCAATGCCCTCAGCCAGCAGAGACGTGCCCTGTGCCCCTTCCCCATGCCGGCATCTGTGGTCAGCCCTCTGCCTTGCCCAGGGGCTGGTTCATCCCTCTGCCAAGCCAGCTGTGTTCTTCCCAAGGAGAGAGCAGAGGATGAAAGCACCAGGCGAGGAAGGGGGTGAGGAAGACAAAAGCAATGAGCCAGAGAGGGTGCAAGTGGGCTAGAGTGAGGGAAAGGAGCTGCTGCCCAGCCAGGGGTAGGATGGGAGGGATGGATTGTGGGCTGTAATCCATCAAGCAACCTCGAGGCTCGGAGCCAGCCACCCCAAGATCCTTGCATGGTACCTGAGCTGTGGAGAAGGACAGGGCTCCAGTATGCACTGCTACCAGGCCGTCCCCTCTCACCAGCACTAACGTCACCGCCACCAATGTCAAAGGCACAAAGAGAGACCAACAGCATAACAAAGGGGTGCCAGCCCCTCCTCTCTTCTCTTCTCCCTGCTCAGGCACCAATTAATGGGGCACCACAGCCCCGTGGACCAGGGAGTGGCCCCTTGCCTGTGATCATCACATTGGCACCCACTCGTCCCTCCTCAAGCTCACACTGCACTGCCTGCCCCAGTTGGCAGCACAGACGAGGGCAGAGCAGCATGAAACTCATCCCTGGACACTCCTCTGCTCCGTGGCACTGGCACCACAGATGTCAAGCCACCCTGCACCCACCTGCAGAGGAAGACCCCAGGTGCCACAAGCTCAGTACCAGAGCCCAACTACAAGGTGATGCTCAGCAGGAACACACTGCAGGGCAAGCATGCAGCACCCTGCCCTCGGCATGATGCTGTAGAGGATGTGGGTGGAAACCCCACCTGCCACATCCCCATCCCTGCAGGGGTCTGGGGCAATGCTCCTTCGAGTGGAGGAAAAGCCACCGGCTGGGGGTACCATTTCCAGCACAAACATGTTCAGAGGGCAGCTCCACTTGGCAGGCTGCTGCTCTTGCTGTCTCTGTGCACCCCAGGATGTGTAGCAGGCATGGAGGTCTTTTTCCCTCTCTAACAGCCCCTCCTGCCCTCTTTCAAGTGCACTTTCACCCCCAACCTCTTCCTAGCATCTCCAGCTCGCCTTGCCTTGCCCCCTGTCTGCTTGCTCACCAGCACTTGGAAAAAAAGGAGAAATAAATCTCTGGAGCAGCCATGCACCACTTCCAGTAGCCATCCCAGAAGAAGAGCAGAAAGGTGCAGAGAAATAAATTTTTAAAAAAAGATAATCTAGTAGCCATAACACAGAGCTGCATCCTCCTCCTACCCCAGCCAAGGGAAGGCAGGGAGCTGACAAGGACAACGGCCACTTACGCCAAGGCAAAAGCCACCAGCGCTCCCACCACGACGATGAAATCCAGGATGTTCCAGAGGTCTCGAAAGTAGGAGCCATCCTGCAGGATCAAGCCCTGATCGATCATCTGAAAAAAACAGACAGGGACTGAGCAACTCAGCCATTGAGTGGAAGCGGCTGTAGGCAGGATGTGCTGGGGACAGGGACATCGCTGGGGAGCAGTGGACCCATCCCCATGCCCCAGGTATATCAGCAAGGAAGCATCATATTTTGTGGGAGCCTGGAGCCAGAGACTGACAAAAGTAGTGCTGAGCATTACCAATCCCCAACACTAGGAACTTTAAAGTCTCTACCATCCAAATTTAGAACCAGAATCAAAAAACTGTGCTATTTCCCACCCACTGCAATGACACTGTGGGGCTCAGCACTGCCAGCACAGCTGGCCTGCAAGGCCTCTTACCTTGATAACCATCTCAAAGGTGAAGACACCCGTGAAGACGTAGTCAAAATACCTCAGGACCTGCAGAGAGAGGGCATGGGCGCTCTGCAGTCACTGCCAAGCAAAGGGGTTCACTGGCGCCCACCCAGACCCCCTTACTGTCCCGCACCTGGCACTCGCCTGGCTCAGGTGCAAACGGAGGGTCAGTTTTGCTTGCCCCAAACCCAGCCTGTCACCTAAGAGTTCAGGACAGCCATAAACCCAGCCTGCATAGGCAGGGGAGGAACATTCCCCACACATGGTACAGGCGGCTCTGAAATCATGCTGTGAGCTGGAATCATGCTTCCCCATACCAGTCCCTGTGCATATCAGCATCTCCCCAGTTTAAGCTACTTTATTGACAAGGCACCCTGGTCTGCTCCCCAGACTCTAAACCCCATGTGTGGGAGGCTGAGAGGGTTTTCTGGGTCTTATAAAGGAAGGCAATGAAGGATGAAGTCAAATCCTATGGCACAGTGCAAGCACTGCCACCAGCTGCCCTGATCCATGTCCCGCATGTGCCCCACCATGGAAGCTGAAATCCTACAGGACCTCTGCCTGGAGGATGGGGGGAGCAGGGGAGGTTTGCAATCACTTTGTTGCGGTCAGAGTTGGTAAGGACAGGATCCTCTGCTGCGAGGGCGATGCTGCTGGCGGCAATCACGAGGAGGATGCACATCTCGAAGTAGCGCAGGTTCACGATGTAGTGGCAAGCCCTCCGCACCCTGCAGAGAGACAGCCCACACCCCAACCTGTGAGACCCTGACGTGCCCCAAGCATGGCCCACATGCAAAATCCACCCCCCATCACCAGCTTCCAGAGCAGAAAGATGGGCAGCAAAGTCTGGGGAGCAAAACAAGGGAGCCCAAGGGTGGTTTGGGCTTACCGACCCCTTTGCTTGGCTGACCAGCCCTGTGGACACCGTGTGGCTAGCCAGGAACAGTCCCTGAGAAACTGGTGGGCTTATTATTCCAGACTGCTGGAGCTGGGCAAGAGCTACAGGGGAGCAGAAAACTGCAGAAAAATGCAACACACATTGTCTGAAAATCACAGCTAGCAATCAGCAGTCGGGAGAGAAAGCCATGAGTGTGGTTGGCACAGAGGGAGAGTGCTCCCGGGGCTTGGAGAACACTGTGGCTGCTTATCTAGACTCTGTGGGAGATATTCAGCCCCCTTCCCAAGGGAATCCTTTTTTTTCAGTGACATCTAGGGGTCCTTCCCCTTGCAGCCCTCCCCAGCCCCAGGCTCCTACGGTTCAAAAAAATGCCTCACGGATTGGTGGTGCTGAAGATGAACATGGAGCTGTGAGGCACCATCGCTTTGCCCGTCTCGCTTTTCTCCTTCTTTCGCTTCTTCTTCTCCATCTCCTCCACATCCTCTTTGGTCTCAGCCTCCTTTAAGGGGCTGGCTTCGCCATCTGTCTTGTTGCTAACTGCAAGAAAGTGAGAGCCTTTGCCTGGTCTTGCACGCAGGGAGTACCCTGAGGTGTCCCTGCCACCCCTGCCCCCGGCTTGCTGCTTTGCATCCCCATGCCATTACGGGAGGAACCAAAAGAGAAGAAAATACATGAGCTGCCAGGATGAAGAGGTTTTAACAAGGTCAATTTGCAGTACTCTTTAATTAATAACACTGTTGAAAGCGGCTCACCTTGACAGTGAGAATGCTGTTAAGGGGTCTGAGCAGCAGTGAGCTGGGTGGAGGCTGTGGATGTGTTAGGAAAAACACGGGATGCAAGTGTTTTGCCTGGGCAGGGAACAAGGGGAAAGGAGGGACGAGGCAATGGGGTGGGTGGGAAGGAGGTGAGAAAGGGAGAAGCTCCCAGGGGACAGTGGCACATCAGCGCTGCTTTTGGGCTCTCCTGAAAAACTGGAGTGCTGGAGGGAGGTGCTTCAAGGAGCAGCAAGGAAAGCCCCCCCAGTTGATAGATGTGGATAAGAAAAGCCATGCAAGTGGCTTTCCATCCCACCCCAGGGTCCCTGAAGGCTGGGAACGGGGCTCAGGAAAGAGACGGTTCCTCACTCTGTACCACAGCAGAGTCGTGGACATCGATCATGATGGTGGTGCTCTCCGTGGCCTTCTCAGTGTTAGGGGTAATGGAAGAGAGGTCAGGCTCGCTCCGGCTGACAGTGTGGCTGGCCTCCAGCAGCGCTTGCTCGCTGGTGTCGAGGCTGCAGCAGTCCTGTTCTGTCAGGCTGCCTGTCTTTTCCCGCGGAGCCTCAGGTGCTGCTTGTGGAGGGCTCCCATCCTCAGCGGCCCCAACCAGCTCAGCATCGCCGGCAGGGACCCCGTTTGTCCTGTGGGAGGGAAGTAGGATGAAAAGAGGTGCAAGAAGATAAGAGAAGAGGACAAGGAGCCATGGGAACTACAAGATGCCCTCCCAGGTACCAACCTGATGGGCTCTCCACTCGCCTCTGGCTCCCCCTGAATCAGCATCTCTGCTGCAGCCATATCCCTGTGCTGGTGCCCATCCTGCGTCCCCTCCGTGGGGCTGGCCTCCTCTAGACCCATCTCCTGGCTGGCTGAGCGGCTCCCCAGGGCACCGGCCGACTCCTTTCCCTCCATTCGGGCTCTGCGGTGCCGGCTGCGCCGCTGGCTCTGCCTCATCCTGGCCCTATCCTCGATGCCACCTCCTGCCCCGTCCTGCTCACCTGGCTCACAGTTCCCGTGGCACGATTTCTGGTGCCACGCCTCCTTGTCTCGCTTAGCCCGGGGCGATGGACTCCTCCTGTCCTCACCACTGCCAGGGTTGGCCCCCGGGCCTGGCTGCTCCGGGCCCTCAGCAGGTGGCTGCTCGCCCTTGCCACCTTGCTCCTCGGCACATTTCTCCAGGGCGACACCATCCCCCGGTTTCTTCCTGCGGAAGATACTGGCGTGGGGGTTGATGAGGGACGGCTCATCCTTGTTGATGCCCTCCTGGCTGGACATCTGCATGTGCCGACGCAGCTGGCTGGTGCGCTGCTCCCACACTGACATGTGGTGCCGCCGGCGACGCTCCCGCCTGCAATGGGCAACAGCAAGGTGTCAGCATCTTGGACACGCACCCTGCTGCTGGTGCTTCACCCGCTCTGTGAAGCGCCCGCCCTGTATTTAATTTGGGAATCCCAGAGAGAAGCAAATGCCATCCCCAGACTGGGCTCCTGCTTTGTCCCCAGCCCTCCAGCTTCCCTTTGGTGCTGGCAGGTGCTGGAAATGGGGCTGAAACTGTACTTCTGCCCCTTCAGACACATCAGGCTGATGGAGGACCAGCTCCAGCAGCCTCACAGCTGCCCTGAGGTTTCAGGCAGCATACCCAGCTTGCTGGGAGCAGCCAGCACCTCGGCTTACCCTATCCCAGCTGGGTGGTAACTACCTTCCTCTTGTATGATTGCCTGGGGACACCTTCTTAAATATAGGCAATGCCCTCTCACTGCAGCCAGGGATCCCTCCTTCCACTGGGGACGTCTTTGTATCGCCAGCTCCTCGGAGCCAAGCTCCTTTTCAGAGCAACACTGTTCTAACGGTACAAGTGACGGTGCAGGGGACGCTGGCACAAGAGCCACCTTGCTGGCAAGGGTGGTGTCCTGATGGGATGGGGACAGTAAGTAAGAGGGGAAAAGATGCCAGGTACAAGACCTGCCTTTCTTAGTGAGAAATGGCCCTCTGAGATATTTGCAATGAAGAATATCACCAGGCGCAGGAGTCCTCCTCCCTCCCTGTGCTCAGCCAGGATAGTCCCTCTCCCAGCATATCCCAGGCAGAAAGCCTGCACCGAGGCTTGGGGAACAGCAGTTTTGGCTGCCGGTGGGGGAAGGAGCTGTACTGGGCTTCTTTATGTTCCTGCAGGTGTGCTCTAGGGAGGACTGGACTATGCCATGAAACCTTTGCAGTGCTGTAAACGTGCACACAAACACCCTGGAGAAGACAGACATGCCCTTCCCAATGCACCAAGGCACATGGAAACACCCACAAGCACACACGTGTGCATACACATACGCCGCTCACCCCCAGAGCACACACGACTGCACATCCACAGGTAGTAGCACACACCGACACACACGTACTGCACGGTGCACACAAAAAGGGGGTTAGGCACACACAAAACCACAAATGCACGCACACATGCACACAAACAGGGGTGCAAAGGAGCACACAGAATACAGGCACACGCACACAACCCCCCCGCCGAGGAGGCTGGAGGTAAGCGGCGTCTGCCCCGGCCCCATGGACGCACAAAAAGCACAGGAGCCACAGACGACACGCGCCCCCGCGGCCCACATACAGGTGGCTGCTGCGTGGCTCCCACATCGACATGTGGTGTCTCCTTCGCCTGTCTCTTCTGGGGAGGAAAAACAAATGTGTTCAATCCCCCCTTCACCCCTCCTTCGACTCATGTGGGCAACGCAGAGAGGTGTGTCCCCCCGCCCCGAGCAGCTGGCATCTCTTTGCCTATCAGCCTCCGGCTGCTGGGATGCCGGAGCGCAGCAGCCAGCAGCGAACCTCCTGCACACACACACTTGCACAACAGCAACGAGCTGCCTGTAGGGCTGCCCGTGCTCACACTCACGTGCTGTACCCTGATTCCCACACCCCACCGTGGCACATGTCGCTGCCGTCCAGGAAGATGCATGCAGCGATGCTCGTGCCAGGGATGCAGGTCCATTTCGTAGGGGCCATGGAGCCTTCCCCTCACTGACCAGCTGTGCAGCAGCAGCATGGGGAGAACAGTGCAGGCTGTAGCCCCTCAGAAGCCCTGGTACATCCTTAGATATTTAACAGCTCTTTTGAACTCCTTGAAATTAACTTTTCCTGAGCAACACGTGGTAATTTTGCAGAGGAGGTGGTGTATCAGTCCAGCTCCGAGCTGCTCAGAGCCATCACCATGGGTTGATGCTGCCCTGAGACCACAGAGGGAAACATGAAGCTCCCCAGCAAAAGCAAGGCATAAGCCCAGGGCTGAGACTCTGCAGAGCCCCTTTCACCTGAGCAGCCCCGACACAGGGAAGCCTAACAGGGCTGTCAGTGCCCTTCACCCCTGCTGACTTCAGGCAGCTGGGGAGATTCAAGGCTTTATCCTTTGTAACAGCACAGAAATGATTCGGATACGTATGGCTCCAAGCAAACAGCCACGAGCATATGCAAACGTGCATGCAGTGATTTCCAGGTTTTGCTTTTTGTAAATGCCGTGTGTGTGCAGGACGCGCAAGCAAATATACTCCAACCGCATGGGACCAAGCGCCCGCCTGTGCGCAGAGTTCACGCAGGCGAGATGGGGTGCATCTTGCTGCCATCCTGTGAGTGCAATGATACCCTCAGCCCTCTGGTGAGTCACATTGGTGATCACCTCCTTACGGCCTCGTGCACGGGAACAGCCCGGTGCCATGCTCAAGGCAGAGATCGAGTTGCAGGCACCCACCGCTGTCCCTGCAGCAAGTGGCCAAGCCTTCAAATGCATCCATGCACCGTTAGGCACCAACACATGACAGCATCCGCATGCGTCCATCTGGCCACCCACTCGTCAAACAGCCCCGAGCCATCTGCACCAACGGCGCCCATGTACGAATACAATACTCCGATTGGCACCACAGCTACCCACGCCAACCTGGCCACGTGGGAGCACTCATCCCCGCCCAAGCACCACCGGACCTCTCTGCAGGCAGGAACGTGTGTACCAAACCTGCCTGTGCTGGGTTCCCACAGAGAAATGAAGCCATCTGTGTCTGCACACACCCAAATGCAGAGACCGTCTCGGCTTCACCATCCTGAGTGTCCAACAGCCTTTTGGTACAGGCTCTGCTCTGGCTTGTCCCTTGCTATGATGTCTCCATCAGCCCTCCCCAGCTGCTGGCATCAGCATTGCACCACCAAAGGCACATCAGACCTGATACTGGAGATGGTCACCCCCACAGCATCATAACCCCTTCCTGCCCTTGACACTATTGATCCTGATGAGGGGGAGGCGCTGGAAAAAAAGACGTGCAAACATCAATACCTCTAATTTCAATGCCGCTAGAACAACAACAAAAGGTTAGAGAGATCTGTTTGCCTAACCAGCTATATCTGACAATGGCTAGAAAACTCTAGCAGGGATGTGCAGTGTGGGCAAATCCTTCAGTACCCTAATATAGCCCATCATTCCCTCTTCCTCTGTCCTACCTGTCCATCTTCCAGCATCTTCTGATGCTTATATCCCTTTATTCCCTCGCTTTATCCGACACATTCCCACTCGTAGCCACAGACAGTCATGACACACAGACTCTGCCATCTCTCCTGTAAACCCCCCTAGTACTTGGTCAGGCACAGATTTATTACGAACATCCCATCACCCCCAAACCAGGGCGATACCTGCGGCTGCTGGGAGACCAGCCAGGGCTTACAAGTACCCCCAGCTCCTGCTGCCCCTACAACCATGGGTGATGCATGCAGGATGAGGGACCATCACATCCCACTGCTGCCAAGCCAGGGAGCTGAGGCTGTTCCCAAGGCCGCCTCCGACCCCCCCACGTCAGTGCTCGCCTGAAGACAGTGGTTTCTTGCAGCAAGTCTGCAAGAGATTCTGCCATGTATGAGCTTGGCTGGGTCTCAAAGTATAACGAAACCTAAAATTCCCTGGGAAGGGATTCTATAAAAAAAGAAAAAAAAAAAAATCCTTTCAGCCGTACTGAAATGTACTGTTTTGGGAAACAAATCAAAACGCCTCGTTCCAATGTTGACTTCAAAAGTTTTATGTGATTTAGACCATATGACGCTACAAAATAAAAGGAAAAAGGCGTCTAGAAAGGAAAAAACAGAATTTTCTTCTGAAATGCAGACACAAGGCTCCTTAACACCATGCTGGGGGTTTATGTGGTTTGGGTTTTTTTTTTCTCGCCCATATCAAATTTCTGTACAATAAAATGTGGTTTCACAAAACAGCTCCATCTCTCATAACTGGTTTTTCTGCCAGGGAAGGAGCCCAGGGGAGATTTCTGACACCGCTGGTCCCTTCTACCCCAGCCCTGGCTGCAATCGTGCAGCTCCGCCACAAAGAAATGCTCCCTGGGAATAAATATCACCCCTCCTCAAGAAAACAACTGAGATACTTTCCTCCTCTCCAGCCTCCTTCCCCACCCCTAGCAGCAGCCCTGAGTGTTTCAGCCATACATTTGGGGCAGAAAGCCTCTTTTAGTGGATTTCTGCCATGCCCAAGCTCTGAGGCTGCTGCTTGGGGCAGGGGTGGGAAGCCCATGTCCTGCAGGGTTAGCTGGTCCCCGCTCCAACACCTCTCCGAAGGCACTGCTGCTCACAGGCAGCATGTTCTCCATCCATCCTCAGGAAGACACCCGGAGAAGGACTCACCCCATGCGGGGACCCCTTTTTATTGTGACAGCCTCACAAGCAGCCGTGCCAGGCTCCACTTCAGCTCTCCACCCTGCTGAGAAGCCCCACTGGGCTTGGGAGGGCACCGGGCTAGCAGTGGAGGGGGTCACTCACTCGATAGCAGGCATGTTTGGGGCAGACATGGGGCTGACTTCTTTGGCTTTCTGAAGGGCGTGCTTCTGGTTAAAGGCCTCCTCTTCCTCCTGCTCATCCTGTGGAGGAAAGAGTGGAGTTGCTTAGTGGGATGCTAGGGTTTCAAGGGAACATGCAGCCATTGGAGGCAGCAAAGGATGCACAGGGCTACCTTAAATGCCAAGACGTGCAGGAGAAAAGGGGAGCAGGCACCTGTATTTCCAGTGGCAGCCTTTATTTTAATATAGGGATACAAATTCCACACTATGCCAGATCTTACTGAAGGCATCAGCGCTATTTAAATAAGTGAACCCAGCCCACTCCAGGCAAGAGCCAGGCTGTGCACGCTAGAACAGCCCCAGGCAGCGTAGACCAGCTCAGCCCTCCCTTCTTCACAGCCACAGGGGTAAGACAGGCATCCCCCCAATGGAGTGGGAGGCAAGGCATCCATGAATGACCCCGGCAGAGACCATATTGATTTAATGAGTATGGTTGTGTCTCTGGAGCAAAAAATATCATTAGGAGTCATTAGTGCACATTCAGCCTTTTCAAAAACTCAGCGCTCTCTTAATTGATGCTGCTGGTACACCGTGGGGCTCTCCCACCCCTCTCATCCCAGCAGCAGCTGGCAGCCCCTGGAAGTGCCACCTGCACCCACAGCGGGAGGACAGGGACCCCCGCACGCACCCTTCAGGCAAACAAGCACCATGCCCCATTTCATTTGATGCTAACAGGTCAGATTTACACCAGCATGGAAGCCATTCTGTGCGCTCCAGGGACCTGAGCAATAGGCATGGGCTCTGCAAAATAACAGGCACCACAAGATTGCTAGTCCCTTCCAAAGAGCAGCAATGACCCTTGCAGCTCTCGCCTACTCACCATTATCCAGATTGCGCCCCAACATTTTAGCATTCCCCAAATATTTCCCAGCATCGTCTTAAAAACAGCTAAGCCCAATAACCTTCTCAAGCACCACCCTAAATTGCATCCTAAATCATATCCACTGCCCTGCGGGCAGATGGGCGATAAATACTGACACCACTGGAAAGCACTCCCCACTCTATCTCCTGAGTGCTTGGGCAAATAACCATCCCACATCAGACCCCATCAGATAGATGAGGGTTATCTTGATTTGACTGTAGGCAAATGAAACTGGGGAGCTTAAATGAAGAAATAGTTAAGTTGCACTTGTGTGTGTGGGTGTTCCTGGAGAGACTTGAGACCAGCAGGTTTAAGCACTTTCCCAAATCAAAGTCTACATAGCTTTGCCCAGCAATACAGGTTTCTGTTTCAGGGGACAACCCTGTGTACCCTCCTGCAGGGGAAGCCCCCACTTCCAATTTGACCTGACCTCTTTCCGAAGCAGCTAAAGGATAAGGTAGCCCTGGCTCTGGAGTGAGGACAGTCACAGGCAGTGCTCCCGGTGTCTTTCCTGCTGCCCCTCTCCTTCACTCTCTTCACACCAGCAAGAGAAAAAAAAGAAGCAGCTGGAACATACTTTGGTAAGCTCCTGAGCGTTGGCCAGGTTGTCCACCGCAATAGCCAAGAACACGTTCAGCAGAGTATCTGCAAGCAGCTAAGGATGCACAAGGCACTTGTTAAGGACATGGGTGTCTGCAGCCACCAAGGGAAGGTGGCCCTGATGGCTTCTCACCAGCTCAATAAGGAGCAGCCACAGGGTCAGACTCCTCACCCACCCCATATATACAGCCCTCAGTTCACCTCCAGACAGCTCCTTCTCTGCATTTGGGATATATCCAGGGCTGCTGCATGTGTGATGGGACTCCCTCAACTGGGAGAGGAGGAAGGAGCAGTGGCTGTGGATGGGGTGCCCACAGAGAGGGAGATGTGATGGGGTTGTCTCCACTAAAAGCACAGCAGCCAGGTGGATACAGTTTCCAAACAAGGTGAGGACGATGAAATAGATGGAGGACCACATGCCTGAGCGAACACCTCCCTGGGAGCGGATGCCGTTGTACATCACCTCGTTCCAGTCCTCACCCGTCAGGATCTGCAGGAAAGCAAGCCAGCAGCTCTGTCACCCACACCTTCTCGTCACCTGGACAGCCCCCTCGATCCACCTCACCAATGCACAGGAGCCAACTACAGAGACCCTGTGCAGGGGATAACCCAGCTCTACAGCTGCAGCACTTGAAGGAGATGATGTTGGACACCACTGAGGATTTAGGTGTCTTCAAAAGAGCTTTGAAACTTTTCCACCTCCTCTAACAGAGATGGAAGAGTTTCCATCTCTTGCCATCCACTTTTTTATACAGGAGGAGAGGGAGGAAGAGAGTTATATCCTAACAGCCGGTGGAGGGGAACTTATTTGGTTTAAAGGGCCCCTTCCAGCTAGGGGAGAGTGAGCAGGTCGTCCCAGGTCCCTTTGGTTATGTCTCTTTGCAGCTCAGCTCCTACCTGGAACACTGTCATGATGGCTGCGGGGAAAGTGTCAAAGTTGGCTGATGGTGTCCCATCGATGAAGTTAAACCTGGAATTGGAACCGGGAGGACATAAATGGGCTGGAGTACCAAGGCCATCAAACCCCTGACTGCTGTGCGGTCAGCTCTCTTGTGCTCGGGAGGGCCTTTCCCCACCCTAAGGAAGGTCTCCTGAGCATTTGGTGGCAGAACACAAAAGGTCTCCTGGCCAGAAGGACCCACACAACCCAAAGGCACACCTTAAGCAGGGACTTTTGTATGGAAGAAGTACCACTGTTAGCAGGAGACTGAGGGGCAAGGCTACAGTCTTCATAGGCACCTAAGAGGGTGTCATCACTTGGCTTTAACATCAAGAAATTCCTTTTCCCCAGACTTGAAATGACCTACCTGCCTCCAAAGAGCTGCATTCCCAGCAAGGCAAAGACTACAATGAAGAGGAAGAGGAGGAAGAGCAGGCTGATAATAGACTTCATGGAGCTCATCAATGAGACTACCAAATTCCTCAGGGATGCCCAATATCTAGAAAACAGAGACATTGCTGGAGCACTTGTAGTGATGCTGACAGAAGAGAAGAAGCGACTGGATCTGGGCTACAGCCACAGTTTGATATGAAGAGTGATAGGCATGGACGGTTGGTACATACTTGGTTATTTTAAATATTCGCAGGAGACGAAGGGCTCGTAGGACACTGATCCCAAAAGAGGTTCCTGGTCTGAAGATAGCCCAAACCACTTCAAAGATGCTTCCCACTGTGACCTGAGAGGCAGACACAGACATGAGTCAAAGACAGGCTCAGGAGAGGCTGTTGCAGGAAATCTTCACATGCCTGAAGACAAGGCACTCACCACCCTGTCCAAGACCTGGTATCTCAGCCTGGCACAGGCAGGCTGTCCTGGAAGAAAGGACGCCCCTGCCCACTGCAAGGGCCATCCCGTTCTTCTCCCCCTTGCTGCCTTGCACTGCAGACACTGGCCAACATCTCCCCCCACACCCACAGCATCTCTGGGGCTGCTTACCCCACAGTCAAAGCAGTTGAAGGAAGAATGGAAGTAAAGGCGTGGCCCCATCCCATACATCTTTAAGGACATCTCCAGGAGGAAGAGCCCAAGAAACAGAAACTCTGCATAGTCTGAAAGAGAAAACCCAAATGCGCTACGACCAAATGGGGCTCCGACCTGCATGGAGCATCCTGCATGCACCCACCAGTGGCCCACAAAGCACACCACAGAGGTGGGACAAGCTGATGACCATGCTGCTTCCCCAAGCTCTCAGGGTTCAGGATGAGGGAAGCTTGTCTGTGAGGAGCTAAATTGTATATAACAGAGGTTCAACCCCACAAATTAATCTTTCAGAGTAGGTGCACTGGTATCCCAGGGGTTTGAGAAGACCAGAGATGGTCAGTACGGAGCAGAGCGACTCTTTAGCATTATATGACAGTGGTTAAAGCATCTGCAAAGACATTAACCACACAACCCTGTGGGGTAATATTAGCAACCTGGATTTAAATCATTGCATGGCTGGAACTTGGCCAGGGTAACTGAGCTGAACAGCCAAGAGCCAGTGAAAGGCTTCTCCAGCTATTTCATGAACATTAGCAGGCAAGAGTCTGGCTCTTCACCTTGTCCAAAAGATGCTTCTCACCACGACCAGCTGCCGTACCACAACGTGGCGTGCTGGGATCCCGGCAGGTCTGAGCATGCTAATGCAAATTTGGCCAGGCCTAGTGCTTGACAAGGACATTCTCAAGGTGAGTAAGAATAATACAACTGAGAAAGCAGCACTGTCCCTACTGCAGCAGCTCAGGTGTAAGACACAGCTGCTGTTGGGTTGACCACGTTGCTCTGCAGTTAGCATCATGCTAGAATAGATATGGGTGTACTGCCTCCAAGGCCTGACCTTGTACCATGGCCCACAGTGGGCTGGTGGATGCTCCAGTAACTGTTTTTGAGCGTGGGATCTCCATGCCATGCTCTGCACCAAAACTTTAACCACAGGGTTCTCCCATGACCAGTTCCCTCCCTGCAAACTCACACCTTTCCAGCAATTGCTTATGGGCATTCAAAGATGCATCTCCTGCAAGCTTTCCATCACCGCTGTTTACAATCTTAGGATAAACCCAGCTGAGACCTGCCCGCAGTCTGTTTCTCTCTCTTGACAAATACATCAGACCTGAAGGGCATGAGGCCAGTAAATCTCCACATTTGCCCACAGGGCTGCGACAGCCATCAGTGGCCACAGGACCAAGGGCAAAGCTGAATTAAATGGCTGTACGTGGTCTTTTTTATCAACAGTGGATGTAATCCAGGTTTTTCCCCACCCAGCTCCATACCAGCATGACAGTGGTGGGATTCATCCCCATGTGCCCTGGGGTAAGGAGCAAGGGCATGCTGCAACATCCAACCACTGGAGATAAGAAGGTTGCAGGAGGTTTTGCTTGCCCACACAGTGCTCTCACACCTACACAAAGCCCAGGGACTCACAGAGGAAGTGGGTGAGCCAGGCTGGCTGGTTGTGATGGACGATGGCCACGCAGGCAGTGTTGAGAGCCACCAGGCTCAAGACAATCCAGTAGAAGACCTGGGATTTCACCATGTGGCGAACAGAGATGCGCAGGAGTCGCTCCTTGTGCCGTAAGTAGGAGGCACCATCCACTCTGGCGCCTTTGAGGCCAGAGTGACTCAAGGGGTTACCTAAGGGAAAAGAGGAAGCAGAAGTTGGGTGCTCCAGTCAAGGTGAGAGAAGGAGTTGGGTGCTCCAGCCTTCCCTACAACATGAGACAGGGCAAGACAGCTTACAGGCATTGCTCTTATGGGACATGACATAACCACAGTTTTAAATGGTACGGGGTCAGAAGCTGGTTTGCCCCCTGTGCTGTCAAGCTAGCAGATATGGTCTATCTGTGACAATTTCCATGTGACAGGTATCACCCTTGCAACTCAATAAACTGGCAGAGATTTTGGGGAGGAAAGCTCCAAACTGCACTAACCCAAGGTTGGATGAAGAGGTCTTCTCTGTGCCAGCCTCCGTTCGCCCACTGAGGAGATATCGACACAGTGCTCATCGCTCAAGTTCATGGTATCCGTCCGGTTCCTTTTGATGGTGGCTCTCCTGAGCACTGGGAAAGGAAGAGGAAGGGGTGTTGGTGGTCCAATTCTGCTGGTAGCTAGCTCACTGAACCACAGCCTGGTGATCAGTACTTGGCTAACTTAGGTCTGGTAACAGGACAGACGTACCCAGGTGACCTTAGTCCAGTGCTATCCCTGTGTGGGACCAGACATCTTCCAACCTCCATGATCTCTTAGGGGTTTTACTGTCAATCCATTTCCCCACACCCCTCTCTCAGGCCACAGACTCCACTGGGGCATCCCCCAAACCTCTGTCCGCTCATCACAGCTAGAGGGTTTCAACCTCCATCTGCAGGCAGGCAGAAGGAAGGGGAGGCAGATGCTTAGGCAGGGCATTGCTAGTCTTACCTTCTAAGGCTGAGGTCCCAGAATTTTTGTTCTCTTCAGCCAGCATCACTTCCTCTACGCAAAACACAGAGTTCAGCATCAGGAGACCAGACATGGTTGGCTGAGCATATCAGACCTCACTACCTTGTGCCTAAGCACTTCACCCAGCCTGGGTGTTTGCTCTATGTTGCAAACTCTTGTCAAGTATTGGTTAAGTGTCCAGAAGCAAATTCTGGAGGGTGGCAAGCATCAGCTACCACACATTGCATCAGAAAGAAAAATTACTTGTAATCAACCCTTCTTCTTCCACTGTAATCAACCTTCTACTAAAGAAGTTGAATATTGTAGACAGGTCTGGGGCTCAACATGCCAACCCAGGACCAAAGCTGAGATGTGAGGCTTAGGCCTTGTTTCAAGATACCATCCTTTTTCAAGTCTGAACACAAGGTGAAAGTATAAATCTTCCCTTCCCAGAGCTGAATGCACTGAACTGAACCCAATGAGGTGCAAGAAAGGACAAGTGCTGTGGCAGTTTGGGGACTAGGACGCATGGACTGTTGCTCATGTCTGGGTGTCAGCAGGAAGCCTGGAAACCTTCAAGACCCCCAGCCCTCACCCAGATCCAGGTGGGATCCCCAAGCTGGGAACTAGCGAGTGCATCCCCTTCAGCCTGCTCCAGAAGCAGGTTTAACTGGAAAACCACTGTCACTGTTTACTGCCCTACCTTCCCCCTGCCCACCACTGTAGGGGACTCCAGCAAACATCAAGAGAAAGGAAACCATGGCAGAGCAAAGCTCGCAGCAGTGATGCTCACAGCCTTCCCTGGAAACGTAATATGCCTCATGCTCAAAATACAACAGTTTCATGCCACAAACATGGTGTTTCATCAGCTGTTGACAATGTCCAGACCATGATACCATCTGGGGCTAAGTTCATCCATGCACCCAATACCACCACGTGTGCACCTGTGCAACTTTGGGGTTGCACTGGATGATGCTCAGGGATCTCTTCCCATCCCCACCACTCTGCATGACCAGCACCCCTCAGTGCCCACCACCCCCCAGGCAGCCCCCCTGGCCTGTCAGCTTTTACCCGCTTTGTCTATCCAGGCCCGGTAGCCATTGAGCTCCCGCTCGATCTGCTGCTGGCGCCGCAGCTTCATGAAGGCTCGGCGGTTCTCCACTCGCTCACGCTCTTTGGCAAACTCCCTGTGGAAGGGCAGAAGGGGGCAGTGAAAGCACATTTTGGGGGTAGCAGAGTGTGCGGTGGGGCTGGGGCTCCAGGAAGCTGGGAGGGGAGGCAGGGACCAAGGGCAAGCACAAGCCAAGGGCTGCTGGAGCATGTGGGGCAACGCATGGCCATCCCCAGCCAAAGCATGGCCAGAGGATGGATGAATGAACAGACAGGAGAGGCTTCTCTGCAGGAGGAAAGGTGCAGCTACAAGTGAGCAAACCCCCAGCTCAGTCACTCAGCCCTACATGCCCTGGCTGGGAGGTCCTGCTGTTCAGGCAGGATGCTCCGAGCACCACTCAACTCCAGCACCAATTCAGCTTCCGTGTGTCCCTTCAGGGAACAAAAACCAGGCACCATGAGGAGACAGCAAAGGGATGGAGAAGGGCAGGTCCTGTCCCCTGCCTTCACCTCCTCCTCTGAAACCCTTTTCTTTCCAGCCTCTCCTGGGAAGATTTTCCCAGGACTTGAGACATCCCTGTTGTCCTTCTCTGGACTTCAGTGTCTCATGCAAACTGTCCAGGCATGATGACCAGTCCAGAGAAGGACAACAGCTTGGCCTGGTGCCGCAGCAGGCAGTAGGGCAGGCAGCACCTCATGGGCTCCACACAGGCAAAGGCATGTGCCTGCCTGGGGACAAACACTGAGCAACACTGGCTGGAGCTAATGCAGTGCTCACTGCTCATACAGCCTCTAACACACATGGTACACAGATGTACTAGCATCCATCCATGTGCTCACATGCATTCCTAGGCACAATCATAAACACACTTCTCAGTACATAAGATATATGGTTTCACCTATAGCCCAGCCCAGAGCTGTGCAAAGACACCCATATGCAACTAGGGTTATACACACCTTCTCACACGCAGTTAAAACACAAGACTACACTGGTAAGTATGGTCTGCTTTCTGGTATATACACCCTCATGGCCATACACAGAAGGCCCATGCAGGCTGCCCTCCCAAGGTTTTCACCCACCCTGTATGAATAATTGAATCCTATGATTCAATTATTCAATCATAGAATAATTCAATCAATCAATTCAACCAATCAATTCAATCATAGAATAATTCAATCAATCATAGAATGTCCTGAGAGAAATGGACCCACAAGGATCATCCTGTCCAACTCCTGTCCCTGCATAGGACAACCCCAAAATTCACACCATGTATCTGAGGGTGTTGTCCAAGTGCTTCTTGAATATCATCAGGCTTGGTGCCATGACTGCCTCCCTGGGGAGCCTGTTCCAGTGCTCCACCACTCTCTGGGTGAAGAACCTTCTCCTAATATCCCACCTAAACCCCTCCCCCTCCCAGTACATCTTCCTGCCATTCCCTCAGGTCTTAAAGAAGATGAAGAAGCACACAAAGCCCTAAGCACATATGGAAAGGCCATCACACACAGAGAAATGGAAATATTTGGCAGAATGCACAGGGGTGGCAATGTAGGTAACCTCCCACCTACGCTGTGGATTATATCTAAGGTGACATGGCCAGACCTGCTTCTAGGAGGTCCCACACCCCAAGCTCACACACACCATATACCTGGGGCATCTCAAGCCACATGCTATACTTCTACTCACAACCATATATGCACACAAGGAGCATCCCTCACACCAGACATCCCCCCAGCACACCCTTCCTTCCTTGCAACAACATTAAAGGGATGCAATCTGCTGGCTGCAGCTCCCCATCCTGCCCCCAATCCCTGGTGGCCACAGAGCCCTAGCTTCACGTAGGAACCCAGCCCATGCCCTCAGCCCCCTCCCGGTCCCAGGCTGCTCTGAGGGAAGCATGATTGCAAAGAACAAATAGCACTGTTCTCTCTGCAAGACGAATGTCTCTCTCCCCAGAGACTAGCAGCAATCTCCAGCCTCAAAAAAAAATATTCAAAAGAACTGAAAGAATTGGTCTGTCTGCTGCAGAGAGAGTTCAAGTGCATTACCCCAGCTGAGCTATTACACCCTTAATGCTGTGTGGGCTTTCACATGTGTGTGTGTGTGTGTGCGTGTTTGTGTGAAAAGCCTTGAATGTTCCCCGCATCTCTTGTTTAAGATCCCTAGACAATTCAAGCATTTTTAATTCCACCCCAGGAAGGTGAAGTTTCCTGCCGCTCTGGCATTAAGCATCAAATGACTCTCCCCCTCCATTGCTGGCTTTCAGACTGAAATGAGACTTTCTTCCTAGGGCAGGGAAGCAGGAGAGAACAAAAGGCAAGGAAGAGAAAAGCAGCCTAAGTAGAGGAAAGGAGGGCAGGAGGAGATGGGGGAGAAGGAAGGACCTCCCTCAGCCAAGAGCAAAACACACTCAGTTTTGGCTATGCCACACCAAAACCCCTCCTTGCCCTAGCTGGAGGAAAGGCAGGACCATTTTGGCTGTGCTATCATCCCTCACAGGCTTTTGTTAGCAAATCTGGGATGTCAAGAAATGAGAAGATGCCATCTGCAGCCAGAGCTAGTGGGGAAGTTGCCTTTCTCCCTCTGGTTTGGTTCACTGGTCCTCCCACGCACTGAACCTCTGCCCCATGGGCCGTAACCCCATGCTAGCCAGCACCTTGGCAGAACTTTTGCCAGCCAGACCTGGCAGATATATTCTGCAACTGGGAGCACCTGGAAAGCTTCCCCTGATTTACACCAGCTGGGAATCTGGCCCCTCTCTGCTGCCTCCTGCTTGCCCATCCCTCTGTCTTCCAGCTCATCCTATGCTGAAGCTACTGTTTCCTTTTGCTGCATGGCAAGAGAAGCCATCGTCATGTGTCCATGATGAAACCCAGAATGACCAAGCTGAGAATCACCTTCTCCCAGACAAGGGAATGGGAGCATCTTTTCCAGCACCCCTCTCATCAACCAACATTTCCCCCTACCCAACTGTTTGCTCACGGAGCCCTAATTTGCAAGAAGCTGGTGCCACACGCATCCAGTGACAAGGTCCGTGCAGCTGCAGCAGTGTCTCCGAGGGAGATACTTCCCACACGCTTGATCCCTAATGGAGCTTAATTGCTTTTGTCCATTAGAAGGAGGAATGGGTGGCAGAGAGGGGAGGGGGAAAAGAAAAAAGTTAAGCTCAACTTAATGAATTATTACATTTCAGAGAGACACATTACCGAGCAGGGCAGCAGCGGGGGCTGGTGACATCTGAGAGTGGGTAGGCGATGCTGACAGATCAAGGATTGCTCAGAGCCAATTTGCAGCAGCGGGTAGAGATAATACTGTATGTGAGTGAGAACAGGGCCAGCCACAGTGACTGACAGCACTTGGGAAGCCTCCAAGTCGCAGGCAGGGCAGCATTACATCATCGAGAGAGCCAGGTGCCTGCCTCCCATTGAAGGGCTCTGCTCCCTGGCATATTTGGGCTACATTGCCAGGTATGGCCCAATTTTGCCTTGCAAAGAGCCTGAGGCTGTGCTACCCCATGGGGTGCCTGTGACGGCACTCAAACGACCCCAGTAGAAAGCACGAACCCCACCAGCAACACCTCTGCTTGTCCACCTGGGTATCCTGGCCCCAAATCCTGATGCCTCCAGCATGAAAACATCTACCCACAACAGCCAAGCTCCACTCGTGCTGAACCTGTGTCATTGCAGCCCTTCCCCGTCTGGCCTTGTAAAGCCAAAGGCACGCAGTGAGCAGTGGAGGCAAGTGCTGAAGGTCATGGTGGGAGCTGGGGAGCAGCGTGCCATCTGTCCTGCACACAAGGGCACCATCCATCCTCACGCTGTGCCCAGCCTCCCAGGGTGATTGAAGCACAGATGGTTTGCTCCTCCTCTACCTGCAAATTCTCCTCTACGGCCTTGGCATTCCCCTCACGCCACCTCACAGCATCTCTGCTCCCAGCAGGAGACCTTGGGAGACACCACCACGCTTGGCTGCTTTCCTCCCCAGGCCCCCGCACCCTTGCTCACACCAGGGCAGCAATGTTTTTACTACACCAGTGTGCTCCACTCAAAGGGCTGGAGAGCACAGGTCTGGTTTTTCTGGGAGAAGAACCCACGTGAAAGCATCTGGCTTGGAAAGGGGTCCCCTTTTCTGAAACAAAAAAAAAAAAAAACCCAAACAAACACCAAAAAAAACCCAAAACCAAACCAAACACCAAACCCAAAAACCAGCTAAGAAAAAAATATCACAGATGCTACAACCCACACGTATCCTTTCTGGAGCTTCTCTGAGTCCAGAGTGGGTATATAGCGCTGGTCATATCAATGTTGTGGCTTCCGTGCTTCGAAACTACAAGCCGACCATCTTCAAACCCATCAATTTGTCACCTTTTGCCACTGTTAAAGATGCCTCCAATCAATCAGTTAGCAAACAGGTCTTAAAATGATACAAGGCAGCAGCAAGTATGGGGTGGGAAGGGGGGAAATACTGGATTACACACTGAGGATGTGGTAGCAGTATTGTGCTGCTGTAAAAAAACCACATATAATGCGATGTATAACATCAGGTAATACTGCTGCTCTCCTCAGCACTTGAAAGGCCTCAGCTCATGGCTCTGACTCAGTTTTCAGCACCACAATTTGAGGAAAAACTGCCTTCAACTCCAGGAGGGTGTCAGGGAAGGTTATGGGACAGAACTGACAACAGACGGTTTGGAAAACACGGATCAGACAGTTGCAAACCAGGGAGATCAGATGGTATTTACCCAAGAGGTGTAAAGGAACTAAAGAAAGAGTGTTGAACTAACTGTGCAGTCTGTAACCTGGTGCTTTAACTTAAACAGACGGTGGCAAGAAGACACAGCAGAACTGCCATTGCAGACTGGGATTATTGCACTGAACCAGGAGTAAAGGCTAGAGGAGGGAGTCCAAAAGGTACCAAAACCTCTGCAGGGGGAAGATGTGCTTCATAAGTGTGCTTTGAAGGAGGCAACAAGTTTTTTGGATATGGGTAATTGCTTGATTTAAGTTCGCTTAAATTGCCTGCCAGAAGTAGTCAGAGAAACATTCATGGTCAGGTTGGACGGGGCTCTGAGCAGCCTGATCTAGTTGAAAATGTCCCTGCTCCCTGCAGGGGGGGTTGGACTAGATGACATTTAAAGGTCCCCTCCAACCCAAACCATTCTATGATTCCTTAACGAAGCTGGATTGCCTCAAGAAAGCCTTCCCACAAAGCACTAACTGGTAAAAAGAATTTTTAAAAAAGGAAAATAGAAACATCCTATTTCTTGTACTCCCTTTTAGAGGTGGCCGTTAGCTTTTGATCATCCCTGTGTACTTTGGTGAAAGTTACGTGTTCGCCGTGTTGTGACAAAGCTGCAGCAAGAAACAGAGCGTACAGCTGATGATGCTAAAGAGAGCATATTTATAGAGCGCCGGCAGACACACGAGTTGGGGAATGAAAAGCTGACAAGCTGTTGGTGACATCGAATGGTAAAATGGGAAGGAGCCGGGAGATACCAGCCCTGAGATTACCCATTACATCACTGCCCCATTTAAGAAGGAGCAGATCTACCTTGGAGAAAGCTTGTGATTTAAACCAGATTTTCTTATAGGTACTCATGGATGTCTGTCACATCTACCAGGTCTTAAAGGGGCTTACATTACACAGGATTGATACCCAGCAGCATGAACAATTCAGACTGACCTCGCCATGCTAGTCTGTGTTGACACCCCACTCTAAGAGAAGTGAACAAAAATAGAGGCAGAGGGAAAGGCAATGACAACATGAAGATGCAAGGAAAAGGCAGCCCAAATGGGAAACTGTCTCCACAAGTGGGGAGAAGACAGAGGGGCTCCAGATGAGAACCTACCAGAAGCAACATAAAGACTCCTAGCACTAAAGAGCTCCTTTTATAAGCCAGTTCCTTGAAGAGATGTAGGCCATCATGGCTCTGCATAGGACCCAAAGCAGTGAAGACAAGATCACTGTTGGCTGTCTGCATTACAGGACACCACACTCTTCCCAAGGATCAACTCTGTTACAGATCAGACAACCTGGAGATCTCTTGGGTCCAGGCTTTGGGCAGCTTTGAAGATGAAGTTCAAGAATTCAAATAACTGGTATTTGCTGCAGAGCCAGAGTGGTAATCGAGATGCCAAAATGACCCAAAACAGTAAGAAACACAGGAGAACTAAGACTTTGCCTCTGCTCATGGGGAACGAAGCCCACTGAATGGCAAGGACTTTAAATACTTCCCCCTCTTCTCTCCAGTAATCCATGTTCCTTGACTACAGTTAGCTTCAGGTAACAGGCTCTCATTCATCCAAAAGCAGGTTCACCCATTGCATGGGAACATGGATGGGCATCAGCTGTATGTTGCTTCAAAGCCTGTCCCCCACCAATGGATCCCAGCAGAGATACAGGTGTCCAGTCCAGCCTCTGCATTTCAGGGTAGAATCAGCTCCAGGCAGCTCAATGCCTCTCCATACGCTTCATGTATGCCCTCCAAGCATAGGAAGTACTCCATGATGAAAGTGAGAAGAGCACACGTGGATGCTTGCTTTGTGTTCAGCTCAACCCTGCTGTGACCTTTAAAAAAAAGACAGGTATTCCACGACACTTGGGCTGGGCTCAGAGCAGCCAACAGTTTGGAGAGTACAGAAGTACAGAAAGTACTTGAAGTACAGAAAAATAAACGACAATGAGGGCAAATATCACTGAGAGAAGGATCCGCCAACACTCCACTTGGAAAAATGTTGAAACTGAGACTCTACAAGGGTAACAATGCTGAGGTTTGCACCTCTGTCCCATTGCTCAAAGTCGTCTGTTGTTTGCAATGTTGTGCCAAAGGTGGCAATAGCATGGTCAACCCATGCTGCAAGAAAGCTACGGAAAGGTAGCGGAGGGTCTAGTAGCCCCAGCAGCAAGAAGAAAAGATGGAAGCTCTGGATTTTATTTCACTCTTATCAGGCAGGGCTGATACAAGCAGCGCAGCTTCACTGCTTCAAGAGCCCCGGGCTTTGTTCGCAATCACTCCCACTGGCTCATGCAGTGCTGGGAAAATGTCACTCCTCCCCTTCCCTCCTATGCTCCTGTTTTTATCCTCTGTAAGTGGAGAATGGTTTTATAGACCCCCTTTGCAAGTGACAGCGATCTGCAGATGAAAGGTGTGGGGCCAGTACTGAAGGTGAGTTACAGCATGAAAAAAGCATCTCCAATTTTCAACATTTCATCACATTAACTTCCCAGGAACATTCAAGCACTCTAACTTACACCTTCAACACACAAATACAATGAATTCAGAACCAACCATCAAGTGTGAAACCCACAATGCAAATGCTAGATATGTCACTCCACCACTGCAAAACAAACAAACAGCCACCCACGATGTACAAAGAACTGATAATGTTACATGATTCATTCAGGACATCCTGTCTACTTCACCCAATAGGAGTGCCCAGCACCCTCTTGCAAGCATGGAGTTGGTCACGGAGGAACTGGGCATCTCCAAAGCCATTCGCCAAGTCAAAGAGCAGCCATGGCTACATGATTGCTATCATTAACCAGGATGACGGTAATTGTGAAGATCTGGAAAAAACAACTCCGAAAACAATCTGTAAGCAAGAACTATGTGCCAAGTGCTTTGTCAAGAGGATCACAAACAAGCCTTTTCACCGACAGTTCACAGATAATGTGCAGTCCACAGAGCAGATTTGCAAGTAGCAAGGAACAAGAGCAAATCTGAAGCAGTTGAGACACACTAGCAAATAATTTGCAAAGAGAAATCAAGGGGAAAGTCACTGAGTCGTCTCTTTGTTGTGGATTTTTTTTATCCTGTCCAGCTGGCTGTAAGAGGAGTTGCTATTCCATGTAACACCGGGGGATACAGCACACCAGACACACGTGTCTCTTGTCAGGCAGCTTGTTTGCAAAGGACTTGGAGGCCCTCTGCAGAAAGGTGGTACAGCAAAGCAAGGCAGAGGCACTCATTGAATATGGATGCCCACCTGGCTGCTGAATATAGATGAAGATCTCAAAGGTTCCTTTGCTTCACTCATGTTCAAATACCATGTCAATGGCACAAGAGCTTCCCCAGAACAAAGTGACAAGCACAGCTGTTTGTCACCAAGCACGGCCTCACCAACATGCATCCCATGATGGTGCTGGGGGACCTAATATGAGGTGTCACAACCCCCCTCCCCATTACACCCACACCTCCATTCAAAAGTGGTTCCAGCTAGTGAATCCCCAAACGCACAACAGGCACAGCCATTTTACATCTCATCCGAGCCACTCCCTGAGATGCTACAATCATTAAAGAAAAAAAAAACCCAATGCTTCCAAGCTTTCACACTTCCGACGAAATATTTCTCAGGCATGTTTGTTGGCATCTTGCTATCCCTCATGATCTCCCCGCAAGCCTTTCTGCACTGTGGCAACGTGTCTCCCTGCTTTCCCCTCTGCAAACCACCTACCTCCGAGACTTAAGCTTCTTCCCAGCATTTTGGGCTTCAAACCACCTGATCCAGCTTGAATGCACAGGGCCCATGTTTTGTGTAGAGCCAGAAAAAATAACCCCTTCCTCCACTGAAAATGTACACTTGTTCCTTCAACATCCTTATTATTAATTGCTATAAAACTTAATTTTATTCATCATTTGTTATGCCTCAAAATCGTTTGGGAAAAAAAATTCAAATTAAGTGAAGTGAAAAGATTTCAGAGATGGTACAGAAGGCTCCTGAAGGAGCTGAAGAAAACTCTCCAGAGACTGGGAACACAGCACTAACCCAACCTGAAAGAAAGAAGATCTTAAGACAAAGAAATCTTGCCAAATTGATCCTTTAATTATAACATTAGTAGTTTCTTTCAAAGGAGTGCAATAGCTGGGGGTGGGGGGCAGAAAAGAAAGGGAGAAAAGACTTAACATTACCACGATGAGTGGAAGCAATTAGGAGGATTTAAATCACTCCTGTTTGGTACAAGGCAGATGGATTTAATTTTTCTTGCTATTGTGCTCAACTTCTTGCTCTGCCATGAGCTTCCAGAGGTCGTCTTCTTGGCAGACCTGAGGACCCAGCATTCCCAGGTCAGGCGGCATCCCCTTCCACTCTGCCTCCACTCAGCTATTGCTGCAGACCACAAATACCAGTGATCATAGCAGCTTTGTCACCCTAGAAAGGGGCTGGAAGTACAAGACTGGATAGTCTTGTACTATAGGAGTATAAGGAGTATACCAGCCTTGAACAGGAGGACAGATGCTGTAATGAATGGAGGAGAGCAACTGCAAGCCATTTCCCTGCAGGTGCTAGGGAAAGGGAGATGGAAAAAGAGTCAAAACGCAGCCCATCTGGTATCAGAAACGCTGCATGAGTCTTCAATATTATACCTCCAAGCATGGCTTATTTTTTATCTTCACTCTTTCATCTTCTTGCTCCCAGTGACAAGTTAGACATAAGCCATCTTCTTGCCAGGAGGGGCAAAGCAGGCAGGACCTCTGCAGCTGCTAGGACAGGACCAGTGGTGAGCTGTGGTCATTACTGAGATGGCCACTGCAGCACCACACATGCCACAGGCGGTAGGGATAGGGCAACGCAGCTCTCACCCAGTCTGCTGCTCTGGAGAAGCAGACTGAACACACAGATCCAAATTGTTTTACACAAGGAAGAGCTGAGGGGATTAAAAAAAAAAAACAGGAAAACATTTACTGAAGAAGGGAGACCAGACCTCTGCAAATCTCCAGCATGGGGTATGTGCAACTTCTGCATCTCCCTGTCTCAGAGCCAACCGACTGCAGGGCACTGCCCACAACAGGCCATCAGCTGCAGGGCAGAAGGAGGTCCCATCCACCCCTCCTACTCCTCCTGCAGCATACAATTCTCTCAGCACTACACTGGTTCTCCCTGGGAAGAGGTGCAAAGCTGCAGGTGCACCTGGCCCTACTGCAGGAGGGTGCTGGATGACACCATACTCAGGCCACAGGATGACAGCAGGCAACACTTGATAGGAGTCTCAGCATCTTTCCAAGCTCCCAAATCTACCAGCTGCCACGTGGCAGAAAACAGGGCATTTCAAGTGACGCTCCATCCTCACTCGCTCCCACTGACACTCTCCTGCCAGGATTATTTCGGCACCTTGTGTAGCTTTCAAAGCTGAGCAGTCACATCTCCTTGGGCTTCATACCTGCTCTCAAAGAGGAACTGGGTCAATTTATTTTTTCTTTCCTGCTTTCAGTTAGAATAAGTTGATCCGTAATTGCACCCATAGAGGAGGAAAGTTAACAGACACAATAATAAATGCCAAAGCCCCAGAAGAACTGGCTCTCCAAGCCCCTGCCTGGAGCAACTCCATCTCCTCTTAATAGCATTGCATGCAATTTCAGTACATGTGTGCGTGTTAGTATTTAGAGAGAAAAATTGAGGAGCCTCAGTATGATGGAAATAATTTCTTTTCCTCTCCCACATACTTTGTGCTTAGGAGCAGATGGATCCAGGCTGTTTACATCACGGAGGTCATGCCTCAGCTTAACAGTTGGGGAACTGACTGTTGGGAAAGATGCACATCGCAACCAGAAGATTGCTATATCTGGGCTCTGGCAAACTTCTGATGGTGGCAAGTTAAACACACAAATGCCCTCCCGCAGCCTCTTCGCATTCAGGACCTGCCTTGGGTGTTTGATTTTTTCCCCAAAGAAAACTGCTGCCGAGACAAAGCGAGAGCAGAAAGACAGCTCTGCAGCAGCCTAAGAGTGTGAACTTCAAGAAGGTGGCTGGAAATCCCAAGCAGACCTTGTTATTTGCTCGTGCAGATGGTGCAGTTTACAAGCAATGCAGGTCCAGGTTTCTGCAAGAAGGCTACCAGGGCTCGCTGCTCACCACTGCGCCCCAAGTTAACAGAGCTACTGTGATTTCAGCTAGCTTGGCACGGCTGCCTGTCTTCCCGCAAAGCAGTGCCGTAACTCTGGGGAGGGGTTTCCTTCACGTGGAAGTGTTTCCATTGATCTCATCCCCAAAGTGACCTCCTCTCAGCTCACCTGCCTGCTCACCCAGCTTAGAGGCTGGGGCATGGAAAGGTCACCCTACCCCTCCCTGCAGCAGAACCAAGTGCTCTCTTCCAGCACAAGAGGATTACAAGAAGTGTTAAAAACCATAAAAACTAAGCAAGCAAAGCGAGGAATGAAACCCTTCTTATTGAACTCAAGGACATACATTGTTTGTGTGTTGAAGTACCTTCTTCTGCCTCGTGTTGCAACCCTCCATGGCTCTGGCAGCATCTTTGGCAAGAGGATGCTTCACCACCGCCAAGGTACTGCATTCACCGAGCCGCAGGGGATACCTGTGGCTGTGGCTAGGCAGGAGGGCATGCACAGTGGCCTTGCCATCAGGTGGCAGAGCCCAGCCTGCTGCCTCCGCTCACCTCACTCAGCCCTCCAGGGAGCTGAGCAGTTGCGCTTTTCCCTAGGTATCTGGCACGCCTCGAGAGCATCTCCATTGCCAATTAGGCCACCCACCCACTTTCATCCTTCCCCAATACAAACCCTATTAGCAATAAACAAACAGTTGAAATGCCAGCCGGCGCCTGGGAAGAGCCCTAGACAACTGCATGCAATTCGGCAACATGGGAACAGCTGCCTCACGCAGTTCCTGCGCAGGCGAGCACTGAGCACGGCTCAGGGCATGGGCCAGACACCCCACTGGCCACCCTGTGGTCCTCCTGCCAGTGGCTTGCTTGCAGGCCAGAGCAGTGCTATCAGGCTGCTCTCAGCATCACACCAGCACCAAAAGCCTCAGTGTCCACAGAACACACTATGTTGGCACGATTCAACACTGCAATAAGCTGCCTAGCCCCAACCTTCCTAACGTTCCTTCTCTGGGCTTTTGTAGGAAAGCTCCTGCTTGACACTGACACCCAGTTGGACTTTGCTCAAATCCCCAAGCTAGATGAGGCATAAGAAATGCAAAAGCCACCCAACACTACTTGGACATTTTCATCCTCCATAAGAGCTCCCTCCCTGCAAGGCAGCGTGAAGCCCTTCCTGCAGCCTGTCCCCAGAGTCCCTGGACTCACACAGACCCCAGAGAGCTGGGGAAATTCAACCCACTAACAGACTCTGAAGCCCAGCCTGCCGCTCCAAAAGCACCCCTGAAACCACCACCATCACATCTGAACTCACGGCGATGCTCAGGACAGTGAGAGATGACCAGGGCCAGTCTCCACATTGATCCCTGCATCTAAGGGCTTTCCAGCTGGTCAAACCAGCACTACAATGGCTTGCTTTTTGTTGGTTTTTTTTTGCACCATGATAGACAATTAGGAAAAAAATGACCTGCTGCTGAGTAGGGGCTGCCCATTGCCACCTGCAGCAAGGGCAGAGGAGCCCAAATCTCTCTCCCAGTGCAGCAGAGGCCATGCTGTCCCTGTGCACCAACCGCTGCCAGCATTTGAGGATGTGCTGATGCAACCACAGTTCATTGTCATGGAGACAAGAAGTCTTTTCCTCTCCAAACCCAGCGTAACGGCTTGGATTAAAACCTTGGTTCCCCTGGGAAGAGCACAACCGGGACAGTTGCATTGTCCCTATGCCCCAGCTTGTCCATGAGCACCCCAGGAACCCCTACCCTCACCAGTGTGCATCCCCCACTAACCACAGCCCACAGAGCATGGAGGTGCCCCACATTGCTCCCACATGTGCCCCAAACCCATCCCAACCCATGCCCACCACACTCCATGAGCCAGCAAATGCATACCCCGCTATAAACACAACCTAGACTCAAGCACATTTCCATAAAGCTCCCCCACATCTCTCCACTCCAGCAGGTCCCAAGCAGTCAGAAGATCGACACTGACTGTTTCTCGCAGTGACCAAAGCCACGAGCTCTTCAGCAAGGTGAAACAATAAGAAGGCATCTTCAACACTGCCCCTTTCCTGGTTCCCCAAGGAGCAAAGGAGGTAAGCAGACCTGGGGAGTTATCCCTTGCTGTGAGGCAGGCAGGCATGGGGGAGGCAGGGGACAGGGAGAACCAGCTACCAGGGTCCTGGGGGACACGGCAGTACTGGGGGCCGACCTTGGGGACAGGCATGGCCTGGAGAGGAAGGCTGGCATCTTGCTTACCCTGACAGCACTCCCAGGACAAGGTTGAGGACAAAGAAGGATCCAATGATGATGAGGGGGATGAAGTACAGCCAGTTCCAGGTGGCTCCTAAGGCATCGTTGGTCTGGAGGGGAAAAGAAAAAATATGCATGACATTACTTTCAACACCAGCACCCAGGGCAGAGGAAAGGAGCATTAGCTCAGGCGCAGTGGCGATTGTCCCTCCAGGCTGACAACGCCAGGCTCCTCAGGGTGATGTGGCCATGCCCACCAAGCCTTGACAGGCACCAGGCAGCTGCCTGTGCAGGCAGGTATGCCCAGACAGGAGCTCCCAGCCAGCAGTGCCCTGATGTCGCTTGGCGTCCTGCCCCAGCCATGGTCTTCTCCATGGACTCCAGCCCTCATCAGGCAGGATCTCCTCTGCCTCCTCCTACTATCCCTGCAGGGACACAGGTGCTGTAAGACAATGGTATAGTTGGAGGTGCAGGGCCCTGCAGCCTGAAATCGGGGTGCTGAGCGTACAGGAGCCACCCTGACCACATGCCCCCTGGCAGCTTGATTTGGTGCTCCCCAGCACATCCCATCGAGACAGGGCAAACCAGACTCGCAGCCACGGTGCTTGCTGAGCATGGTGCAGGTTAAAAGGGAAAGGTTTATAAGGTTCTTTAGGGCCAGCAAAGCTGGTGACTAAAGAAAAGGCAACCAATGCTTGTCTTTCCATGCACAGGGGGGCAGGGGCTGGTATGGACAAGCTCCACACCCTCAAATGGGCATTTTGATGATGGCATCATCGCTAAAACCTTGTAGACACCCTCCTGCCCCAGGTATGTTACCCAACCCCAAGGAGCTGAGAGTAAAGGGTCGCTCTAACCACAGCGCAAAGCCCGACAGCTAAAAAGGCTGCTGGCAAGCCCTGCTCTGTACCTCCAGACATTTATTCACTGAGGCTTTTAATAAAGCAGTGCCCCTCTGCACCTTGCAGTGACTTCTTGGGCCCCATTTGTCCTCCAGTGTCAGGAACGGCGCACATGATGCCAGGCTGGAGGGTGATGCGGCAGAACGTGACTGTCTGGGGGAGGTGGTATCAATCTTGTTGCAATGAAAGATTCTTTCTCTTTTCTCTCTTCCCCCCTCTCCCCGTGCTAATTAAGCCCTCATCTTCGTCTGAGTCATTGGCACCACATCTCCCTGTCGGCCAGTGCAGGAGCCAAGACAAGGCTCTGCAACGGGAAAAGTGCGTCTCCGAGGAGGAGAGAAAACCACCATGTTGGAGTCTTCCTCCAGTGACCAAGGCATCAGCGGGAACCTCAGCCGGGTGTCCCCACCACCCTGATGCTGAGTCCAAGGCAGGAAGAGACATGCCAACACATCCCACTGCAGGCACCGACCACAGCACCGGGAGGGGGATGATGTGGGCAGACCCCAGTGCCAAGGAGCACCTGGTACACAGAATGCAATAAGGACTTTGAAGTTGGGAAAAGCATCTCGAAATACTCACTGCCCTCCTTCTTTGGCACTGGGGAAACCACAAGCATCTTCTCAAGGTCTTGCACCTTTCAAGAGCCCCAGTCCACTACCAGCCCCTTTCGGGGCCATAGGAGAAGCAAGCACCGAAGGTAGGAATCATGCATGGGAATCCCATATAGCCAACACTCATCACTGCCCTCCAGAGACACCCAGGCCACCATGCTCTGCTCTAACAGCACCATTTGCCATGGCATTAGTCTTTGAGGCATCGTGAAGCCCTTCAGACTGAGCTTGGCTGGGCTTCAGCTCCCTGCCAGGATGCCATTGGGTACCTGCCACCTGTGCCAGGATCACCCTTGAAACTGGCTTCTGCCCAAAAAACATGGGCTTTCCCCAAGCTCCTTGGCACAGGGGATGCAAAACAGATGAGGCCCTTTCCTACAGGTGAAGAAATCTTCCCCCAGCACTGGGCCATCGCCACCCCTCCTTTGGCCTTCTCCCCTCCAGTGATGCGCAGCAGGAGATGGAGTGGGAGACAGAAATGAAATGATGGACCAGAGGGCAAGTTCCCCAGGATTATCAGACAGCGATACCAGCAGCAGCACCCAGACCACCTCCTCCCACTGCACTTTGTGGGCATGGCCAAAGCTGGTGGCACCAGGGACCCACAACTGGGAAAGCTAAAGCAAGCGCTCGCAGGGCCCTGCCAGGACAGGCTGCCTGCCTCTATGTGCATTTGTGTACCCAGCTCTCGTAGGGGTGGAGGTAAAGGGGATTAGAGAGATTTTAGGATCTTTGGGGGGGTTACATGACTGGCATTGCTAGTAGCCAGTGGCTCCAGGAGGGGCACTGCTAGGGCAGATGAGGGGATGGGGAGCTGTGGCCATGGACCCCACGTACCCCAGGACACCCCACAGACCACAGCAAGCTCAGGAATGGTCCCAGCCACCCAGGAGAATGCCAGCAGGCCCAGGAACAGTCCTGCCCCAAGCAGCCACATGGGTTCCCTTGTTGGTGTCAGCTTTGCCAGAACCCTCCAGCACCAAGATAAAATTTCCCAGGGCACATCCCAATGCTCCCTACAAAACCAGGAGCTGGTGATGCCCAGCCAAGCTGTGGTGGCTCCAGCCCATCTGGTACCTGCCTGTCTGCTTGGACTGCCAAAATTTGCCCGTTTATTCCCCAAGGAGCTGGAAGAGCTGCTCCAGAACCTTTGCAGCACCCACACTGCAGAGGGCCCAGCCAGGGGGTCAAGAGGGCTTGTTTGGGAAGCACAAGGAGCTTGGCAGTTCTCAGCCTCTGCACCTTCCACTGCTTCTCTAGCCCATTGAGAGCATGACCACAAAGCATTCAGTGCAGCAGAACATCAGCACAGAACAGCATGTGTGCATGCACGTGTGTGCACACATGCACAAGCATGCACGAGTGGATGCATTTCTATCTCTCCACTCCCAAAGCTGAAGCACATCTGCCCAGGAAACCAAAGGAACTGCCACACCTGGCTGCGTTTGCCTGAGAGAGATCACAGACTGCCAGGGTCTTGCAGAGTTGTTGAGACCAGACCCCCCCCCGCCTCATGCAATCTCCCCCAGACTTTTGTCAACTCAACATTAAAAACTCACTATTCCCACTGGAAGGCTCCTCAAGTAGATTCTCTAATGGCTGCTCTAATTCTCAGCCTAAACTTGTTCGTGGTCATTTTATAGATCCCTCTGTTCTTTTACCAGCATTGGCCTTTGGCTGAAATACTGTTTCCATCCTGATGTATTTATAGATACCTATCATGGCCATCCCCAGCCTCTACTTTGCTAGTCAAAGCAAGGTTCCTCTAGTTCTCTCTTGTATGACTGGCTCTCCCTCCCCCTTTTATCTAGTAGCCCCTTCCCTGCTCCAGTCCAGGTTCAGTTCATTTTCCCTGGATGCAGGAGACCCAAGTGAGTGATCCTGATGGGTCCTACTCCATCCCTGTGCAATGTTACCAAGACTTTGCCATCCTGCCTGCAAATCTCCCTGCTCCTCCAGGGCACCCCTGGCCTGCGGTCAACTCGCTTATCCCATCCTCCTCCACACTGCTACTTCCCTATCAGCAAGACTTGGGCTCCTAGGAGATATTTTTGCTGTTCCTCAACAGGCACATGGCTTTCCATTTCTCACTGCATCCCACATCTCTTCCTCCAGCCCTCAAACTCCTTCAGCCTGGGGTGGCAGCCTCCGTCACCCCAGCTCCAGGAAGCCAGCCGCTGCTGGAAGCAGGAAAGTCCGTGACTCATCCCCAAGAAGCCCCGCTGATTGCCACCAGCCACTACATCCCCTCAACACCACCCAGCGCCATCCTGACGCTGCTCGCTTCCCTGCCTGCCTCACAGAGCTCCTCTTCTCCTTCCCCTCTTCTCTGCTTCATTAACACTTTCCCATAGCAAAAGCTTTACTACAAAGAGCTGCTTTACACATTTGCAGGTCTCTGATGCCAGGTTAGCCTGGAGTGACCTACCTTTGGCAAACCCATGATTCATTTTCCTCTTTTGCCTTCCAAATCTGTTCTGAAATGGCATGCGATCGAGGTCAGGCTTACAGTCCTATTCCTGCCTGCCTTACTTTTTTTCCCCTCCTCCCCCCGCTTTTAAATATAGGCATCGCATTCGCTATTCTCCAGTCAGATGGTGCCTCCCCCAACTCGATGGAGTTGTTAAAAATACTTGTTACCAGACCTGCCATTTCATGTGCCAGCTCCCTCCTAGAGTGGGGGGAGGGAAGCCATCCCAAGCGCCAGGCTGATGGGTGTGATGATCTTGGGACTTGGCTTCCACAACGGCTGTGCTCATGACCATGTCCTCATTCCCTCTATCCAGCCCTTTTTGTGGCCTCTTTGTGTTGACCAAAAGCCAGGGTGAAATATGCATCCATGCCCAAATCTCCCCCACCACTGCTTCATTCAGCCATGCCTTTCTTTCATCTGCAGAGGTGAGGAACCTTTTGCCATCCCTTTGAGCATCCTTCACAAGGTCCATGTCAGCGTGACATCTGGCAGCTCCCAAAGCACTTCCCAACTTCTTCAGCACCAAGATGTAGTTGTCTTAACTGAGCAGCCCCTTGTGCCATCCTTTTGGGGCATCGTTTGTTCTTAATATTGCTCCATAAGCAATGGTTCATCACCGTGGTCCACTGTGCCTTCTGACAAGTTTTTTCCCCTTTGCTGAAGGTACCAGGAGGTCATAATGTACAGAAGTCAGGGTAGACGTAAGGAGTTTAATCCCCAAATTGCATTAATAAAGTATAATTCCTTTAATGAAGAAATTCCTTGCTCTTGCCCCAGCCTCGCAGCAATGCTCAGCTCTCTGGGCTGCAGACCAGGTCTCATCGTTCACCTAAACCCTTTGGGAAATGGAGGAGCTGCCTGATGGCTGATTTTTGCTGCTTCTTCCCTTCCCTTCAAGACAACCACCTTTTCATTATGCACTCCCCCAGCTTAAACCACCACCAGCCAAGCTCTCCCATTGCCACCAGACCAAGAAACTCATTTGCTACTGCCTTCAGGCATACCCAAGACACCAACACAACCAACATGAGCTTGTCAGTGAAGACTAGGGAGCCACAGTTTCCCCAAGGGACTAACACACCCAAGGGTGTTTCTCATGCCAAGGCATTGGTAGAGATCCCCAGCCGGAGCTGAACCACCACAGTCACATCTCAGAAACGGCCCATCTCACTGCTGGTAAAGCCTCCAAGCCTATAAATGACACCACCAAAGTGTGGGAGCAGGACCCTTGTGGGGTAATGGAGCTGGCACAGCAGGTGCCCACCTGGCAAAGGAGCCCCCACCAGCTCCCACTTCTCAACCCCCAGCATGGGGTTATTCTTTCGGCAGCGCTTGTGTTGGGTTTTTTGGTTTGGGCTGGGTTTTGGGTTGGTTTTTTTTTTTTCCAAAGGGCGGGAAAAGGCACAGGGAACTGCAAAAGCAAGTCTCACTCAGGGGGCCAGAAATCTAAAGAATTCTTAAATATATACCCGAGTCAAATGCAAAGCACAAGCTCACTGCCCACACGTACCCTCCCTCAGGCTGCGCTTGCATGGGAAACTTTAGGATATTTTTGCTATAGGGGAAAGGGGAAAAAAAAAACCAAAGAACCCACAAATTCAGTCTCTGCTACCTAAAAATAAACAGAGAGCATGTTCTGCCTGTGCAGAAACATTTAATGGCCACTCATTACCCACCAGCCTGAGGAGTGGGACTGGGGAATGAAGCTGCGGGCACCCAACTCATTTGGGGAGCAGCAGGACACAGGGAGCCACTAGACTTCACTCAGACAGTGATCCACCCTCATTGATTCTCTGCTGTCTAGTAACAGGGCTGGGCTCCCACTTCAGGCTTTCCCTGTAGAGGATGGAGCTTTCTGTCCCTTCCCCAGCAGGAGATGCATCCTGGAGATATCCACAAATAGCTTGGCCAAAGTCAACTGCCTGCGCTGGCACCCCATAGGCGGTCAAGTCCCATCTCAAAATCCATCTGCATTAGGAGAGAGCCTCTGCGGTTTCTCTTTGAATCTGGACCAAAACAGCACATAATTAGGCTGGGGTAATATACATTCATTGCTGTAACTAACTGGCTGTGACATGCTCAGGAGATATGGCAGCACTGTGCTATGGGCAAGGGGGAAATCCACAGAACCTCCAGTGGCAGGGGTGGCCCAATCCTGCTCTCATTGTTGTCCTCTGCCAGATATCTCCCACCCCGCAGACAGCTCCCACAGGGACCCACGGCTTTGCCTCCATTGCAGTCAGGCTTTAACAGGCAGGGACAGGGTGACCAAACTGTCCCAACCACCACAGTTGGGCAGGAGAGATCTGCCTGTCCCCCCAGCTGTGATCCTAGCAAGGCAATCAGGGATGAGAGGGAAAGCCAGGATCTCCAGAGGCTTTGCCGTGGGTACCATGCCTGCCTTCCCCAGCACTTCTCAGGCTTGCTGCCCAGCATGGGGCCAGAGCAGACCTGCTGGGACAGCAGGTGCAAAAACACCACAGCTCCCAGGATTTGTATGCCAAATCCTTGGCTTAGCAACTCCTGATGGACTTTGCCTGGTGGTGACACATACCATGCCCCCACCATGACTGATGCCATCCCCTCAGCATCACCTCCGCAGCCCCCAACATGATCCTCCCTGCAAACCACGGCTGCATTCAGCTGAGAAACACATGCAGGCCAGCAGGAACAGCCTCAATATCTCCATACCCCAGGAAAAAGAGGAAAAAAAAATGTTTTTAAATACCTTGTAGCAGATTCCCTAGCCTAACCAGTTACCTCAAGACCTTGACACCCACTGCTGCTCTCCCCATCGCAGTAACAGATCTTTCTTCCTTTAATAGTGGTAATTTGATCTCCTGCATGCAGGGCCATGCTTCACTCCCGGCAAGCCCTGCCTGGTATCCATCAGTGACCCCAGCACTGGACAAGATCTGAATGAAAATGCTTTGCTTTTCCAAATCAGGTTAATGAGGAAATTGGTACATTTCCTTTGCAGGGCTGGGGCTGGCCTGCAGTGGGACGCATCCTGCCACGGCTACGTGCCGGGGTTTCCAGGCAGGGTGGGCACCCCCTGCCTGATGACCTGCCTGCAGCGCTGCATTTTTCTGGCCCCCTGGGGTGCTCTGGGGTGCCAGGGGCAGGCAGCAGGCAGAAGGTCCCTGCACAGGGGACCAGAAAGCTGAGAAAAGCCTGCAGGGTGTCAGCATGCTTGTGTCTGTGCAAGTGTGGGGAAGGGGAAGGAGTAGGGAAACAAAAAACTCCAAATTATTTCATGTTTCTGTTTTCTAAATGGAATGCAAAAAACGCATTTCTAGAAGTATTAATAAAAATCAAGCATTTTCAAAACATTTGATATGCGCATGGAGACTGATTATTGCTCTGTTCTCCTCTGATCCACTGAAAAATCACACC
This sequence comes from Phalacrocorax carbo, assembly GCF_963921805.1. Classification (NCBI taxonomy): domain Eukaryota; kingdom Metazoa; phylum Chordata; class Aves; order Suliformes; family Phalacrocoracidae; genus Phalacrocorax; species Phalacrocorax carbo. Next base: position 33,191,041 of record NC_087518.1, on the reverse strand, counting down.
AAGATGCCTCAGCATCAATCCACAGACCACGATCCCATGTGTGCCTCCTCCTCTCCCCTCCAGCCATCCCTTGCTGCAACCCCCCCAGCTGCCCCCACCTCTGCTCCCAAACCCCTGCCTTCTCCCTGCCCAGGCCCCTCCTCCTCCTTCCCTAGCCCCGGATGACAGCACCCCCTTAACTGCCCTGCAGGCAGGATGAACTTTTCCTGATGGAATATTTGCAGAAGTCCACAGCCTTCGTTAAACCCAGCACTTGGCTAAGGCAGTGCCAGTGCTCCCAGTGCAGATCCTGTGTTGGGCTCAGACATGTGCCAGCACTGAACCTGGAGCCTGCACACTGCAGCAAGGCATGGTTTTCATGGGATCAGCTTTGGGGTGTTTTTTCAGTGGGGTCTGGTGCTCGCCAGCCTGGATCCCTGCTTTGTTTCAAGCATGCTGCAAGCCCAGGGAAACAGCTCAGGCCCCACAATGTTTCCTAACTGCAAGAACATCCCCAGCTGCAAAGCTCTGGGGCCACAGACCCATGTGCAACCTTGCTCAAGAATGCCAACTCACCCCAACACCCCCTGATGCACAGCAGCACATGCATCAGCACAGAGGCATGGAATCCGCTTTGCAAAGCCTCACTGGCACAATTTCCAACGTCAAACCCGCTAATGAAATTAGAAACCCTGGGCTTAGTAAAGATGAGCAGTGGGGGCCAGGCAGTGCCGAGAACCCCTGCTACCTCCTCTCCTTGAGCCTGGAGTTGTTGGGCAGTGCCAGAGCATCAGTGCCTCCGCCGGCCCCTTGGTTTCCTCACTCCTGCAGGCAGATGGTCCAGGAGCCAGACTTTCCCGCACGGGCAGGGAAGAGGGTGTGGGCAGGGAGCTTTTGACAGAACATGCCTGCAAAACTGGGGATCCAGCAGATACAGTTTGTTTCTTGCTGTGTCATTTCAGCACACACACAGAAGGAAAATGGAAAAAAAAAAAACAAAACCAGGAACATTTGGCAAGCTGGCGAGGGTCTGGCTTTGCTGAGTGCGGAGAAAGAGCCGTTTCTTCCAAAGGGAGAAGAGGGTAAAGCAGGCTGGCTGCGGCACACGTGCCTCTCGGGGATGGGCTCCAGCACTCACTAACTTAAGTCCTTGCTAACTTAATTTTATTTAAAACACTCAGCGTTTAACATTTCAGAGGAAGAAGCAGGAAGGGGCTCTGTCCTGCAATGCCACAAGCGCCTGGGACTTTTTGGCAGCCCCCATCCCCCCCCAGCACTTCCCCCTTCGCCTGCACGGCCGGGAGCCGCCAGGAATAGCTGCAGAGGCTTTAAGATCTGTGCTTGCTACAGAGCTGCTAAGAGCACTGGGTGTTGATTAAATTTTCATACCTCCCCAACAGGGTATTTTTTTTTTTTGTGTTGCATTTTAATTTAAAACACACAAGAAGGGACTCCTTTTCCCTTTGCAAGCATTCCAGCTGAAGACCCTGGCAATGTCCCAGGGCACACAGGCTAAAAAGCCAAGTGGTTTCCCTCTTTTGCCATCCCTCCCACCTCCTCCGCTCTCCAGACTCTCTCCCTCCTCCTCTCCCCAGAGATCATCTCTAGCCAGTGCCGCTCCTTTCCAGGAGTCACCGTTACCCATCACACTCCCAACTTCACCCTCCACAGTGCCCGAAGGAGCAGCAGGGCAGGCTCAGCCCCCAGCTGTGGGACCACTGCTGTACTGAGCTCCTCCAGTGCCCTGCCCACCACCGCAGTGTCAGGGCAGGCAGGCGCTGTTTTGGAGGATCTTTGCACCACTGGCCCTCACTGCAGAGTCCCTACAACCCTCGGCACATGGCTGCACCACTGCAGCTCTCACCTTGGGACCAGAGGCCCCAGGCACCAATGTCCAACGGAGCTGCAGCAGCTCCTGGAAGCAGCAGGGCTCAGAGAGGTTTCCCACTTCAGTTCCCAGTCCAAGCAAACCCCAACAGGAACAAACTCCTCTCTGGTCAAGTCATTAATTTTGCTGGCCTCTGGCTGCCCCACATAAAGACAGGCACTGCCCTCACTCTCTGAAAGGCAACAGGAGAAACACACCCAGACCTGCACGATGCTCAGGTCCTGCTCACGCTGTTCACACATAGGTGCTTCTGGGAGAGCAGCTGAGTGCTGGGCATCCCAAGGGACAACCGTGACACTCGGAATTTATGCCAACAAGTGACCAGTAATTTTGTACACACAGATTCGGAAAAGTGACTGCTTTGAAAGAGACTCCTCCTCTGAGCCCCTCCAAGGCCACTTGACTAGTGCAGCTGGGGACCTGGCAGGGAGCAGGACAGCCGAGCCTTGTACCCATCTCTGATCTGTGTGCTCCAGCACAGCTAGGGATTTAACACACCTCCCTTTCCCAGCACCCCAAACCAGGGCTGCCTGAACAGTCCCCATTTCAAAAAGGATGGATGTTTCACCACATTTGAAAATAAGGCTTCAGCAAAAGCTCTCAGGTTGGGTGCTTCACAGTCAAAACCAGCCCCAGCCAACTTTTGAAAACCCAGCCCACACTCAGCAGCATGAAACCCTGATCTATGCACACGGTGAGGTTCATCGCACGCATGGTGAGGTTCATCTTGGCCCTTTTGCACCCTACATTTAAAGGAGATCCCAAACACCAGGGCAGTGCCAGGCTCCAGCGCTCCCGCAGGGTGGGCTCCCCTTGCGCCCTCCTGGCTACAGCACCTCGGGCGTGCTGGAAGCATGTGGCAGTTAAGTCATGCTCGCTGCAAAACCCCTTCCTTGCAGCAGCTCATGTTTTGCAGCTGCTCATGTTTGCAGCCACTCTTGCAGAGTCTGTGCTGCCGGGATCTGCATGCACGGCTCGCACTTCGTACCTAACAAGCGTGTTTGCAGCAGCCTGGCTCTTTGCAGGTAGCTGTTCAGCTTTGCACAGGGCTACAAGACCTGTACACCCCATCTCCCCTGAAGCTATGGCACATGGATCTGCCCACAACCACTGCATTTTGGTAGGTATTTTGGAAGCTGCCAAGGACTTGATTCTCTTCCCCAGCAAACGCTCTCCCCCTGCTGCAGTAGCACGCAGAAGGGTCCCAGCTCTCAGCCCTGGCATTTCCTAAGGCTCCTTTTACCTTTTTGCTCCCTGCCTCTCTGTAGTCCCAATCCCTTATGCCATGAGAGGCCTTTTGGGTTTGTAGCAAGCAACTGTGGCCAGCTAGCTCCTGTTAGGCCTTGCCATGCATTTTTAATTAGCAGCATGGATGCTCTTCCACCACTGCTTCAATGAATGTGCTTAGGAGGCAAATGTTTTTACCCATCATTGCTAATAGCTGTAGCCCTGAGCAAAGTCAAGTCGGTTCTTTGCATGGCCTGGCTGCAGCTTGGTTATCACTGCCATGCAGGTACTCCTGCCTGTCTGCAGGTTGCTCCGACTCTCAGGAATTTACTAGGATCATTACATTAGGATCAGGAGTTCAACCTGATGGCCAGACCCATGCAGGGAAATAGGCTTTCCCCATGCAGCAGGCTCTGGTTCTCTGCACTGGCCGTGCTGAACCTGTGAAGCGCTCTCCCGGTGCAAGCAGAGGGTGCCCGGGGCCATGGCCAGACACATGCCTGTGCTTGTACCTCTGCAACCACATGCAACCTCAGCAACCACTCGCACCTCGCGGCAGCCTCGGTCCCTGTGAGCGACGCTGGCAGAAGGTGCAGGCAGTTCTGGCTCCCAGCCTGCAACTGTCCCCGTTCATATTGCTCCCACAGCTATAAACAGCAGTTTTCTCCATGTGCCTGGTTTTTAATTTGTCCTGGACTAACTAATGCCCAACTAGGGCCTGCGTCCCGGTGCCACGTGGCTGGTGTAACCAGCTCCAGCAGCTCCAGAGCGCACAGAGGAGTGCTCTGGGCAAGGGACCCAGCCAGGACAGGCAGGGCTGACCTGTCTCCCTGCAGAGCCCACCGGTCCAGCCCACGGCCCCAGCACGTCTTTGCCACAGGTGTTTTTCTTCCCATCTCAGCTCCTGGCAGAGTGGGGGCAGAGGAGAGTGGCACCTCATGGTAAGCCAGGCTCCTCCTTGCTACCCGCAAGCACCGCGGCTGAGTGCTTCTGAACACAAAAGCAAATAAGTAATCTCAGTGAATACAGTCTCTCTAGCCGGTGTTTTAGAGGAAATAACAATTTCAAACTCCTCTCCTGTTTGCTCCCCAGGACCAGGGGAGCTGGGCTGAGCATCTGAAGCCAGCAGCGCCACCGAGCACCTGTGCCATGCCCGACCAGCCCCGTGGCACACACTGGCTGCCCCTCACCAGCCCAGCCACCCCTCTCCTGGAGCCCAGCATTGCTGTTGAATGACAAAACTGCAACCCAGCCCCTGCCCTGTAACGAGCACACCCACAGAGGCGAAGAAGTAGGACAGCAAGCCTCTTTGCCAGCATTATTTTCCCTCTGGTCCCTACAGAAATCAGGTTTGGTCTCAAGTCAGCCCAGGGAAGGGGCATCTGCTCCAATATAAGAAAGGCAACGTACTCCTTAGCACCTGTTTTGTTTTGGACCACAGAGACAGACAGATGAACCACAAAGCCAAAACTCTGCTCTAAAAGAAATTAAAGTCCTTTAGGCTCCCAGGGATGGGAGCTGGAAAAGCCGTAACAACCCACAATTTGAGGCTTTTTTTTTTTTTTTTTTACCCCATGCTGTGATTTCTACCTAGCAAGACAGCATTTCATGCAGGCAAGGCTGATGAAAACAAAGCGAAAGGCAAGCACATCCATGAAATAATACACATGGAAAGTACCATGGGGCCGATTAGCTTTTTGTGATGCTATCTCCAGATTCCAGGAGCCATGCTTCTAGACCCAGTAAAATTGTGGGAAAAGTGGATAATAAATTCACGATACAGTTACACAGGGGAATAGTATAGTAAGTAATTTCTTTAAGAGATTGATAAAGTGGTTTTTGTGCAATCTACCTCTCTTCTGTGGTGTTAACCTGCAAGGACATAGCCTCCCAATGCTTTACGCCAGTGGGAAAGCAGAGTCCCCCATCGATCCCCCCAAACCTGGGGCAGGTGCTGGGCAAGGTCCATGCTTCTTAGCAGCGGGACCCTGCTCTGATTTGCTGCTCCAAGTGACGAAGGTGACAGCAGAGCATCCAAGTGGCTTTCCACCCCTGCCCAGCCCTCCTCCAGCATCCCCCAGGGACCACATCACCCATGTGTATGCCTCTTTTTTTTATTAAAAAAAAAAAGGCAGAAGCCCATTTTACTGCCTCCAAGCAGCAAAACGGTGAAGCACCCATAGCCTTTGCAACCTAGAGGCACACCACAAGACTGCACTTGGCCCCAGTGAGGGGGGGAAGTGCAGCCTGACAGTGCTGGGAACAGTGTCCGTCCCTCGCCGCCTCCCAGAGTGAATCAGCAGCATTCTACTATACCAAGGCTCCAATCCTCATTCAATTAAAATCCAAGGAAGGTCCCTAATCCTTTCCATTATAAGTAAATAATAGCTGGTTCTTTGCAGAGGAGCAGGAAAGGAAGGCACCTTCTGGTCCCAGCCATCAGGGACACCATGACAGAGCACATCTGCCCGGTGTTGCAACTGATGCTGGGAAGAGCATTTGGGTACTGGGGCTGTGGCTCCCCAGGTGACCCAGAGAGGTCCCAATTTAGCAGCTACAGTGGTAAACAGGGGATCCTGTGGGGTAGGTCCTGCAGAGCATGGTTATCAGCGCTCCCAGCAGCATCTCCCATCCTTACCCCCAAGAAAGATCCAGACGGTGGATCAGCAAATCCCAGATATCAAAGGGATCAGCTCCAGCCTTCCCAGCAAGGACACCATAAATGGCAGGAGACCAGACTTTCTCAGGAACTGCCAGTAGAAACCCACAAGGTCGACCAGACCATAAATTGCCCATCCATGTAGCTCACCAGCTCCTCGCACACCACAACCAGGGCTCTAGCATGGGGAGCACTGCTGCCAACTGCTGCAGGCACTGAAGGATGGGGCGGAGGGGACATGAGGTGCACTGACACAAGCAGCCCCTGGGTTTTGCATAGAGCTGGTCATTAATGCAAGAAACAAGGTGTAGGGTAGGTTGCTGGTGCAAGGCACAGGCAGTGCTGGGCACGCTTGGGCTGCAGCACAGCGGTGTGAGCAGGCGGCAGCTGCCCAGCCACACTAAATGCAGGGGAACCATGGTGCCAGGCAGCAAAATCGACCTTTCCTGCTATACTCAATTATGCCTGGGCAATAGGCACTGTAGTCAAGTCTCTAATCTCATTGATACGCCAGAAGCAACCAAGAAAGAGTCTTTTTTCGGTCTGACCTCCCATGTGGTTCAATCCTGCCTAATTCCCCTCCCAAAGCAGCAAGATCCAGGCACCACTGCCTCCTTTATGAAGAGGAAAACCAAATCCTCATGGGAAGGTCAACCCCTTGCCACAAACTCTCCCCTTTCAACCCCAGTCTGGGTTTCGTGGTCTGTCTGCTTGCGCACACCACCCTGCACCCGCAGAAGGACCCTGGGATGGGCCAAGCAGGATGGGGACCCCAACACTGGCAGCACAGTACCTTTGCCTGGGGTTAAAAACCAGCCTTTCTGCTCACAACGAAGTAACTAGTGAAGCATGTTTCCCCATCACAATCCATCCAATTTGCCTCCCACAGAGCAATGCCACTCTTCAAATCTCCAGGCATTATGGGAACCAGGGTATAAAAACATTCCCAGTGCAATGATGCCGAAATTGATGCTGAAATTAGGCTGGGAACAGAACTGGCATGGTTGCTTCTAGCCCATAAACTAAAACGTATGTATACGGTCAATCAACCACAATGATATCGCACTTTGTGATCGCCTGTAGCTTTTTTCCCCTGCTCCCAGCTTTGCTCCCAAGTCACTCCGTGCATATCCCAAGGGCTCAGGCATTGGCAACTTCAAACAGCTGCAAACCGCAAGAACCCAGCCCAGCTTCATCAACACTGACGGAGATTTACAGCACAAATGCCAAAGGTCTTAGCTCCCTGTCGGACACCAAAACTCTGCCCCTGCCCCAGGGAGGCGGTCTGAGCCCAGCTCTGGGGCATCCCAAGATCACTGCAGGGATGCAGGCACATCCACTGCCTGGTCTTCAGGGAGAGTGGATGCGCAGTGCCCAGAAGTCATGTCAACTCTTACAGAGCTGCCCCAGCGAGCACAGGAGGAGAAGGAGGGAAGGGAGGATGCCTCTGTGCTCCCCAGGGACAGACTTTGAGCAGGAGGCTTGCTGCAGCCCATGCCCACAAGTTTTTCTTCTCTGCAACAGGTTGAACAACCAGCCCAGAAATAGGGCCCAATGCCCTTAGAGCTTCTTTTGCCCAGAGACATGTTACACATCCTTCTTTAATCCCCATCTCCCACGCAAATAGGATTGGCTGGCCGCACCTCCATCATGAAGGAAACTCAGCATCTCATAGGTTTCCAGGACACAGAACTACTATCTCCACCTCCCCATCCCCATCTCCTCAAAGAGACCCCAGAGCAGTGCTACTCACATTGTACAGGACTGTGGTCCACCCTTCCATGGTGATGCACTGGAAGACGGTCAACACAGCAAAGAGGATGTTGTCAAACTGCGTGATCCCATCGTTGGGACCAATCCACTCCCGGCACTCATAGCCTGGGGGGCAACCCTGCACCCCGCATGGATGGGGGGGGTCCAGCTCCTCTAGTTCACCTGCGAGCACACAGCAGAAAGCCAAAGCAGGCAGAGGTGAGAGAGAGGCAGGAAACAGCCAAAGGGAAGAGCCTGAACACAAGAAGGACATGGAACTGTTGGAGCGGGTCCAGAGAAGGGCCACAAAAATGATCCAACGGTTGGAGCACCTCTCCTATGAGGACAGGCTGAGAGAGCTGGGATTGCTCAGTCTAGAGAAGAGAAGGCTGCGGGGAGACCTTATTGTGGCCTTTCAGTACATAAAAGGGGGACTACAGGAAGGATGAGGGAAATCTCTTCAGCAAGGCCTGTTGTGACAGGACAAGGGGTAATGGTTTTAACTAAAGGAGGGTAGATTTAGACTGGATATAAGGAAAAAATTTTTTACCATGAGGGTGGTTAAATACTGGAACAGGTTGCCCAGAGGGGTGGTAGAGGTCCCAACCCTAGAAACATTCCAGATCAGGCTGGACAGGGCTCTGAGCAACCTGGTCTAGTTGAAGACGTCCGTGCTCACTGCAGGGGGGTTGGACTAGATGATCTCTAAAGGTCCCTCCCAACACAAACCATTCTATGATTCTATGAATGCAGATGGGCTTGGGGCAGAGCAAGGGACCCCACTGGGACCAGCCCTGGCTGCACGCAAACTGATCCCATGAGAAACTGGGACATCCTAAACACAACTGAGTGATGCCTGGTGTGCACAAAGCAAAGTGCAGGATCCTCTCAGCTCTGGGCTTCCCACAATAGCGACATGCACTTGCCCTGGCTGTTTTGCACCCCTGGGATGTGGCGTGGGTGCAGAGCCCTTCTCCCCACCTGAATTGTTTGTGTAGCAGGCTCGGTGCAGCTTCCCACTGTAAAACTCCAGGCCGATAATGGCAAACATAAGGATAGCGAAAAAGAGCAGCAAGCCGATCTGGAGCAGAGGCACCATGGCCTTCATGATGGATTTCAGCACGATCTGCAGGCCTGGGAAGGGAAAGAAAGAGCACAGCTCAGCACGGTGATGCAAACACCCTACCTGGGCACATCCATCCCACCTCTGGCAAGAGGACAACAGTGAGCAGAGAGGATGGACAGTTATCAGACAGATGCAAGAGGCCAGCACAGCCTGGAAGATCTCTGGGCAGCTGAGGACCACAGAGGAAAGCACCATCCCAGGGGGAGCAGGGAGGGCCAGGCTACAGATCAATGCTCCAGGAGGACTGGTTTCTGGACCTGGTGTCCTGCCTGTCCTTGTCCTGTGTGAACTTGGTGGGACAAGGCCCATACAGCTCTGTCCCCCTCACTGCCCCCAAGGCACAGATCCAGCACACTGCCCAGACAACGCCCAGGGCAGGAGGGACAGGAGGACCAGTGCCAGCAGCAGCCTAGTTTATTTATTTATTTCTGTGCCGGCAGAGAAAATCTTGCAAAAAAATTGAAATCTCCCCTGAATAAACATCAATCCTGAAAGGATCCACCCACCGCTTTCTGGCCAGGGAAGCAGAGCCACTGGCAGGCCCCGGCGAGCCGCCGAGCCCAGACTTGTGCCAGAACAGAGCAGCCTGGGTGGCGGGAAATGCCACCCAGGGACTCCAAATGCTTCCGTCCTAAAGTTCCCGCTACGTAGGGAGGTTTGTCCCCCTCTTCCCTGATTTCACCCCTCATCTGCGAGGTGGCACGAGGATGCCTCTTATTCTGAAGGACATCAGGGATGGATGCAGACACCCCAGGAGGAGGACCAGAAGCATCCAACTTACTGGGAATGCCCGAGACAAGCTTCAGAGGTCTGAGCACGCGCACGGCCCGCAGTGTCCGCAGGTCCACGTGGGTGTTGAAGTGCGTCCCAGCAGTGGCGAGGATGCTGCAGGCAGACAGGGAGAGAGCAAAGTTATCCTGGGCAAAGCCCTCAGCCACTCCAGTGCCAAAAGCCGTGTTTTCATGCCAGACTAGGGAAAGCCATGAGAAGCACCATGTCTCTGGGCAGATAAAGAGATTCAACACCTCCCAAAGCCCACATGCCAGTGAGCCCTGTTTGATGTTGGCACCAAAGCTCATGGGCCACTCTGGCCAGCCACAACCATCCAGCCCTGGCTGCCCCCCATGTGCCAGGATGGCTGGGGACAGCCCCACACTGCAGAGCTGGTCATCACCCATACCATGCAGTCAATACTGTAGATGTAGTACTCTTCGCAGCTGCATGGGTTTAAGCTCCCTTCCAGGCAAGTGGCACGTGTACCAGAGATGGTGCCCCAGAGCTGGGCTTGCTCTCCTGGTGGTTACCCATGCTCCCCTGGTAACACCTCCAGCCATCAGCTGCTCTGGCTTTTTTCACACATGGAGCTTTCTTAGAGTCCCACCTCTGGGATTGCCGAAAAGGAGCAGAGAACCTCATATGCATTCAAAAATCTATAGCAATTAAAGTTTGATGACCTTGGAAGGCAACCAGCAGGCACAGGAAGGACTCCAGAGGTTTTATTGTAAAACACAAAGCCCATGTCTGGAAAACAAAGGGAGCTGGTACACACTAAGTCCAGCAGTGGAAATGCTCAGGGCCTTTGTACCTGCTGAGGGGATGGGGATGCAGTGGCTCAGGGACGCCAGCAGAGCCACAGGAGCACAGGCGGCAGTGCTGGAGCTCATGGCCTCCTCTCCCATCTGGGCTCAGTCCCTGGGGAGCTAGATGAGAAGGAGGAGGAGGGAGGGCTGCAGTGGAGGAGCAGGGGGTGAGAGAGGAAGGGACGGGGAGGAGAGTGGGACAGAGGGAGGCAGCAACCTCAGGGCTGTTTGCAGCAATCCAAAAACCGAGGGAAATTGGGTCATTGTTCCACTAATTCATCTAATTACAGGCCAGAGCAGCTCTCTGGCGGCTGAGCAATTAGCACTCTTTCTCTCTCCCTCTCCCCAAGGTATGGCAGGTACCAACCTACCCCTCCAGAAAGGCGGTTGAGTTTCCTAGGATACCCCAGCAGCAGAAGCACTCTCACATTAGCAAACCAGGTTGTTTCAACTTCTTTTCCTAGCCTCCTCTTCCTCCCTTCACCAGCAAAACCCCATCCCAACAGCACCTGGGATGCATCTTCCCAGCATCACCCACAACTCCCCATATATCAGGCTGCTTATCCCAGATACACACAGGGACTTTTTACCCTTGATGGCACTTTTCCACTGTGCCCCAGCCCGTGACTAGCCCCCGCTACCCACAGGGCTGACAGGAAAGCAGCAAAGGGACTTAAGTCAGGAGCACCCAGAGGCTAGGGAAAGCTATATTGTTAAATTGGTTGTAAGATCAAAATCAATAAGTACGGTAAAGCACGGCCACTCAGCAGCACGTGGGAGAGAGAAGAGCACAGCTGCTTTCATCTCTTTCATGCAACCCACCAGTGAGAGCAGGGTAACCCAGCACTCCCCAAAAACACTGGCATAGAGGACACGCTGTGCCAAATGCTGCGCTGGAGACCCTGAGCCCCTCCTTCGGCTTTTGCTCCTCATGCCCCAATGCTTGGTGTCCAAACAGCCTCCCAAAGGGATGGAGGAAAAGCATTTGCAGCCCCTGTGTTGACTCCATCTGGGGCCAAGCATCTTCAGGAGACCAGGGATGCTCCTCGGCTGGACACAGGCTCCAGCCCTTCTCCCAGTGGCTTGTCAATGTAAGCCCAGCTGGAAGGTTCCTGGCAGCAGAGCGGGACCAACAGTTCTCTCCGACCACCACAGAGTAGCACAAGCTGTGGTCCTTACATAACCAGGCGGAGTGATGGAGATGGAGCCATCACTGCTCCCAGCCCATCACACATCTTGGGGCGGGGGGGGGGGGGGGAGCAGGACCATCACCTGGTCCAGCATGATGGAGGGGAGCAGAACGCCCTGGCTGCAAAGTCCTCTGCTAACCCAGATTTGTTTGAAGGGCTCAGGAGCCGTCACGCTGAGCCTTCAGGCAAGGTTCAGGCGATTTCAGGGCACTACTTCCCAGCGCTCTAAATTAGCTGCTAAGAATGGGACTCCTCTGTGGCAAGATGACATGCTCCTTGTCCTCGCTGGGGGACAAGGGACATCACAAGTTCTTTCAGAAGGGGGTTTGGACAGATCACCAGAGTGAGGTGGTTGTACTGCAGACATGTCTCCTGACCAATGGCAGAAAGATGACCCACCACTATGAAATAGCTGCCTGTGCATCCTTTTGTGGGTACAGCCTCAGCTCCCAGTGAGGGCAGATGAACTGGGAGCGCATGTTGCTGGAGCTGCTCCCAGTAAACCCACCCATCCCAGAGCAACGAGGCACCCCAGAGCCCCTGAGCAGGGTCTGAGAAGCCCTGGGCCATTTTAGACCAATTGAGGTGGCTAGAAAAAGCTAAGCAAACTTCCAGGCATACAAGGCTGGCTTCTGTCTGCTTTTCCCAAGCCCTTCAGTGGCTCTAAGTAACAGACATCACCTCTCTCTGACAGCTAGGCTTTGCTAGTGTACAGACACCACCACCACCACTTTATCACTAATAATAAATACAGCACTCAAAACACACCTTCCTGCTTTGGACTTCAGCATCTCACCTGTTAATTGCTTATTAACCCTCTAAGCATGTTTTTTATTTTTGTGGTTTTTTTTTTTCTTCTTCTTCTTCTTCAGATGGGTCACTCAGCATAACCCATTTCTGATGTATTTATTGACATACATTAAGGTTTCTTATAGCTCCTCAGGATGCACAGAACAGAGATGGGAATCAGACTGTAACAGACCTTTCTGCTGACACAGGGCGGCAACTCCGGTATCTGTAGAACAATTTAAACCCTTTTCGAATACTTACAATATCCACGTCTGATGTGCTAATAATTATTCTTTATTTTTAGGCAAGGACCCAAACTAAAATTACATCTCACCATCTAAGTTATTTGAAAAAGCTGCCAGATTGGGCTATAAAAATCCCGATGATCTCATGCTTTTCATCATATGTACTGGAGAAAAAAAGAAGTAGAAGAAAAAAAAGTGAAGGCGTTTTTATAGGTCACCCAGGCAAAGGGGTTAGTTTTACTTCTTCAGAGGAAAGGGGGAAGAGGCTTCAGGTGAAGAAAAGCAGAGAGGAGCTATTGGAAGGATGCAAATGAGAGAGGAGGCAGGATGGGAAATATATGCTAATCCCCGAAGTATAATTGAATAGTGAGCAATCACCAGCAGACAAAAACATGTTTTCAGGGGGGAAGGGAAAAAAAAAAAAAACCACTCTCTGTGTTTGCAACCAGGATGATTATTTTATTTTATTTATTTACAGGCTGCGGAGTGAAGGGCGAGCTCCCACTGGGCCCGCCGCACCTGCAGGCTTTTGGGCTGGCTGCCGGCAGAGTGATGCTCAGCCCTCGGGCACCGCTCCAGCTTGCAGCAGCTGAGCAAAGCGCACGCCCTCGCCTCCAGCTGAAGACCTGCACCTATGGATTTCTTTTCCCGGGGGGGTGGGGGGGGAAGTATAATCACATTTTAAATTACTCTCTGCTTTTCAGGACTTAGCAGAATAAACCATGAGCGATGCTCAGTGACCCTACCCACACAAAGCCCTTTTACTAGCACAGAGCCAGCACCAAATCTGGGCACTATCACACACTACAGCACCCATCGTGCCTCTGCTGCCCATGCCAGGAGCTGCACATCACACCAGCTCCCATCCCCATCATCCCATCAGGACCGGCACCAGCAGCCCTGAAGCCTCAGCCCTTGGGGACACCACACACATCTCAGGGCGTGTTTTTTGAAACACCAGGGACCCCAAGAAAAGGCTGAACCCCCAAATGATCAGATTGACCCTCGATTCATCCCCCCACCCCAAAGTGAGCATCCCTCAACCACTTCCATCAGGGACTGCTGCAGAGGCACGTGCAGACAAGCCGTCCCAGCAAAGGGCAGCTCTGGGGTGTGCTGGATGGAGGAAGGGATCGGCTGAGACAGACTAATCTCAGCTCAAAATCTGGGGCAGGGAGGGTGCTGGCTGGCTGGCTGATGCACAAATTAATATTTATAATTAAGTGGAAAGGCCTCTGAAGGCCTGCACTGCCACCTGACTCTATGAGGGAGACTACTTCATAATTAATACACCGGTCAAACAGCTCAGAGAAAGTGAGTTACCTGATGAATTTACCCCATTCTTGCCCTTTTCTGCTGGTGAATCAAGCCCTCCCTCTTCAGAGAGCATCACAAGTAGCAGGATGGATTCTAAGCTTGGGTCCAAACCCCACTCAATGCAGGGCCAATGGAATTAGATCACCCTCCCTGAGGATGCCCCAGCAGAGCACAGCGCTCCTGCTTTGGGGATGCCAGGAGGCAGGGACACCAGGCCAAAGTCCTGCCCTCAGCGCAATTCAGAGCAACCTTAAAGCCTCCATCATCTTTGCTTGCTCTTTCTAGGTTTTGGGGCCATGACACAAGCATATTGCACAGCTGCAAAGCTGCTGATCCCATCTTTCCTAGCATCTTTGAAAGCCCTGAACCAGGTACCGATGGCTCCCTGCAAAGTGTGATGAGGGTGAACACAAAATCTGCCTTCACCAGCCTTCAATCTGGGGGATGAAATGATCCCCCAAGGCCACCTCTTCCTGGAGGAGACCCCAGGATTTGGTACATGATGGCGCATCCCCTCTGCAAGCCCGCCCTGTGCCTCCCTCCTGCGACACCTCTCCGCAGATGCAGGATTTGGCAGGGGCAGGAGAGGGTAGTGAAACTGTGTTTGCACAAACGGAACCTGGTGGAAAGTCATTGCCAGGAGGCTGGAGAGCCAGCCCCGCAAAGACAAACACAGCACATGCGACCATGTAGCAAGCAGGAGTTAGATGAACTCATGCTAACGAAGAGGTCTGAGACACCAAGGATATTTACCCAAACCTGGGTGATACCACCTCCTCACATGCTGATGTAGTGGAAAATAACCCCTTCCCTTGAGCCAGGCTTTTACCGTGCAACTCCTCTCCCGGAGCAAGGTCCATGGCAGTACACAGGGACTTTGCAGTTTGGCCCAAGGCTTTATCCCTGGGAGGACAAAGGCTTCACCCCAGCCCGGGAACTCTGCGCCCAGCAATGTGGAGCAGGGCTGTCAGGGCTGCAGAAGGAGCCCCTGGGGACCACACAGGGTGGAGGGGTGCCTGGGAGGGGAGGCAATGCCACTGGAGCCCAGCAGCTCTGTGGGAGGGACTGACTCACTCCGCAGCGCAGCGGCTGTGGGAAACCAACCGCTGGGGAAGAGGAGCTGGGAAGGACGGGGCAAAGCATGTGAGCAGCATGAGGGCCAGATCCTGCACCAGGAGAATGCAGGATGCCTCTCTCCCCCAAAAGCCAGAGCCGTGGTCTGCCAGCCCCAGGGTCACCCAATGTCCCACCCCCACCTGTCCCCAGCAGCACAAAGCCCTTTCCTTCATCACCCACCCCATCCCCTCACCAGGCCGGGGGAACGGCACTGCCCTTTGTACGAGGTGCCAATGTCAGGCATGTCCCATCACCGTGGCATATGGCATATGAATCATTCACAAAGCTGGGGAATTAATTATTCATCCAAACAAAAGACCAAACACTTCACTAATTGTCCTGGAAGGAGGGAGCTGGGAAAGGGGTGGGTGATGGGGCAGACATCAGGTTGGAGACCAGCATCATGCATGAAAGGAAAAGAAGGGAAGAGGAAAAAAGTCTAGTCTGGTGTGAGCAAAGTACTGCTCCGCTTTTGGACTCAGGGTTGTCTCTTTACTCGTTTATCCTATAGGACAACACTCCTTGTAATCGTACAGGCTCTGGCAGAATAATCCTGTTGGGACGATGCACTTTTGCTCCGATTTAACACTTATTCTCCAAGCCGTGTATCTGCTCCCCCAGACTTCCTTGCTTGGAGATGTGCTGTCCTCCCTCAGTTAGGAAAATGCAGATGCCAGCACTGGGGAAAGAACCTGTTCCCAGCCTGCATGTGCACATGCATATGTGTGTGTGCTCTTGCACATGCATGGGGTATCATGCATGCTGCTAGAGGTTGGTAACCCAAACCACGAGGGGATGCAGCATACGAATATTCCTGCACAGAGCTTCTGCCAGCACCAATTCAAGGGCCTCCCCTCTATCTCTGGACCTGTGAGACCAAAAAGACCACCTAAGAAACAAAATTTCGGTTGTGCAAGGTGCACTAAATACCAGAGGGCAAAGCATCCTCACCTCTGCCATGGAGGAGCTCAGCGGAGTTGCAAAAAGGGCACCGGGCACTTTCCAGGGTGGTCATCCCAAAATCCAGTCAGCACCACAATGAGCAACAACCTGCCCTCCTTGTTCCCGTGCTCACATTGCAGCCTTGTAGCAAAGAGGAAAGCAGCCTCCTAGGAACAACTCCCTCCAGCTTCACACCCTAGCCGTGGCTGAAAATCAGGGCACGTGTTTGCACAGAATTTCACCGGGAGGTCAGAGGGACAAGCCCAGCTCACAACTGCTGCTTGCCTTTGCAGGGAGAGGACTTTAGTTTTTGGGCAAGCCGTCCGGGCTTCGAGAGCCAGGCTTTCCTCCACTGGCACAGGCTGGCACCCCTCCAGTCGGCTCCAGGTTTGCTAAAGATACAGCAAGCACCACTGGCGATCATTCATTTCTGCCTTCCCTTGGCCATGGTCCACCCCACAGAATCTCTTAATGAAAACCACAGTACCCAAGGGCTTCACAAAAGGCATCCAGGTGTAGCAGCTGTTATTAAACCCTTCGAAAAACCCAGACGCCAGCTCTTCTTTTTAGTGACCCCGGTGCATTTATCCTAGTTTTATAGCAGCTGCTTCCCCTACTCCTCAGTAGCACAACTTCACAAGGGCCTTTTGATTTCCATTTTGATTTTCTCCCCATTGTTAGAAGTGTTCCCCCACCCCTTCACCTCTCACATAACGTGTTATTGTATTACCGCTGCAACTGCTATTAAAAAAGCCAGCGCGGTGCTATGATGCTCAGGCATTGGAGTGTGTGAAGCACACACCCACTGGGATATTTTCAGAGGAAGTTTAACCCTTCTTTTTCCATGAGCTCCTTCAGATACAGTGTAGGACAAGGGGGGCTGGTGTAGGGTCCTCGTTCTCTAGTTGTTACACTAACAGCACCCAGGGAGCACAGAGCTGATGCTCCAGTTGCTGGTGGCTGAAGGTTCTTCAACCTCACCCTCTTGGGACCACCCCAGTTAAGAGGTCACCAAGGTTCTGCTGCCCCTTCTGACCATTTCTGAGCAGTTTTCCTCTTTTTGGTCCAGGACACACTGTATCGAGCAGGTCATGAGTCCAGCTTCAGCACCCGGCCAGGTCTGGTTCATGCATGGGCAAGGCAAGGAGCATCCCCAGGCCCCGGCGGAAACACAGGCATTCCCCTCCCCAGCTCTGCCTCAGAACAAGTGAAGGTATATTATGCATGATTTCAGAGAAAAATATTTTTAGCTGGGGGAGAACAGGCTGTTTTTTTCAGGCAGCAACGATGATTTGGAAACCACAGGTTATAAAGAAAGTGGGTTTACAAATGTGACTATTAGTTCCCCAGTGGAAGCTTTAGCATCAGGGAGTTTTAGGTGGGCGTTGATTTCCACTGAGATGAAAAAAATCTGGATTTATTGACACGAGAAGCAAACACCAGTTGAACCCAAGTCAGTGACATCCATTCCTGCACAGAGTCCCAGGAGGCCGCTCACAGCAGTAGCCACTCGTTCAGCTAATTTACACCAGGGAGAGCGTGCCCAGGATATCCCACTGCTCATAGAAACCCCAGTGTGGTGTCTGGGGCCATGATGCCACCTGCATTAAGCACCTCTCCCATCAGATATGTGGCAAGAAAGTGCAGAAAGTCCAGAAAGAAAGACTTGTACCCTGTGACACCCTTGGAGAGACAAAGGCCAAGTGAGTGTGATGCTGGGTCCCTCTGGGTCAATCAAGGATGGATTCTGGGGTGGGTCCTGTTCCCAGGGATATCCCCTCTGGTCCCCTCTGGGATGCATCAGCATCCCAAACCAGTCAGCACATCCTGAGGTGAGCACTACCCCACACCTCTGATGCTCACAACATCCCCTCCACCACAGCCACTGCCTCTTGCTAAGTCACAGCAAGATCCCGACAACCATTAACTCTCCCAAGCTCAATAGTCTCTGTCCAGACACTCACGTATTAATCAAGTGCAAAGTTTTAGTCCACAAAGACAATCCTGAACCCGCTGGTCACCCACATACATCCTGCATGAAGACTTCACCACCCTCCTTACACAACTGACACAGTGTGAACCACCAAGTGCAAACCCTGTCCCACAAACTGTTTGCAAGTCATTTGCCAGCTGAGGATTATCTGCTGAAGAAATTTGCCAGTAATTCAGCAGATGAAACAGGCAAGAGTTTTTTACAACCATGGTGCTGAAGAACAGCAGCTTTGCCAGTACCACACAACGAAAGCAAGAGCTGAACAGCACAGAGGAGCCTATGACCTGATACACCTGATCCCCCTGTGACACGACCCTCCCCAAAACTGGTCCAAGATGAAAATCTGCAGGTTGTCTCCTCTACACATCGTACAACAGAATTCACCCTGAAAACCCAGTAAGCCCATGCTGGTGGGCACCAGCAGTGCTGGGGCAAAGCCGGCAGGTAGTCAGGCATTTCTTGGTGAGGCTTTCATCCTGCTGGAGCAAACATCAGGATGCAAGGGGGGTAAGAGTGGTGAAGCAGACCCCAGAGGGCTGTGTCCCATAACCAGCAGTCAGGGGGACCTGGGCATCTCCCAGCACTAACAGCCCTTCACGGACAATCGATTCCCTGGCACAGGGCCTGGCGCGGCACTGAAAGTTGCTGGCGAGGTTTTCACAAGTGAGTAATTGCTGAACGCTGACTCAGCACCAGCTCGGTTACAGTCAGCTCACCCAGAGCGGCAGGGAGGGCAGGGAGAGGTCCACGGCAAACCCCCGCTCCCAGCCTAGTGCTTCCCCTTGGCCCAGGCCCCAAAGGATGCCTGGGCCAGGAGGCGGACGACAGGCATTTCCCAGCCAGCCGGCCGCTTTCTGCACACTCAGCCCAGCACCACAGCTGCACAGTGAGGCTGCAACATCCCCTCTTGTTGCTACCAGGGGTGACGTGTCCCACGCTGTCCCCAGAGATGTGACTGGCCCAGGAGCTGTGCCCAGCCGCTCTCCCCACAGCACTGAGCCCGCCTGGCCACAGAGCCCTCCCCTGAGAGTCACTTAGCAGATGCAGAAGAGTCAGCAGCATCCTGTGCCATGGCTGCACCACCCGCAGGCAGCCCGCTTGCTGCCCACCAAGAAGCATCACCCCACCACCAGCACACCGAGATACCCTGCCAGCAAGGCTGTCCAGGCCCACATTGGACCAAGGGAGTCAAAACATTCCTAGTCACATTCTCCTCAGCCCTTCTCCTGAGCACAGTCCCAACCTGCACCTTTTCACCACAACCAAGCAGCACCTATTGCCATGTTCTTTGCAGCACCAGGCTCAGCATCCACCTTCCTCCTCCAAACACCCAAACGGGTGTCATGTCCCACGTCGTGCCACCACCCAGAAGGCTGTAAGCCAAGAGACAGGACTGTACAGCAAGCAACTCAGGAGACACCCTAGGTATCCCGCCTGACTCCTGTGGCTCAGTTTCCCAGTCAGCCCTACAGCTGCTCTGCACCCAGCAGAGCTCATGTAGTGCTCAGAGATCCACAGACACCAGCTGTTTGTACACACCAAACCAGCTCCTCTGAATGTGGCATTTCCATCAGCATGGAAACAAGCGGCAGCCATGATCCAGGCACCCCTTCCCCAGGACCCCTTGGTGGCTACAGGCACCCACCTGCCTTCCACACAGCGAGGGGCTCTGGTGGGGTCACCCTGTAGGGCTTCTGCTTAAGCCAATTGCCAGTGTTGGCTAACACAAGTCAAAATGCCCCTGCTCATTTCTACACCACCAGCACAGCCCATCACAACACAAGCAGGACTCCGATCTGGGCCACATCACGTGACACAGCCAGTGACACAACCAGTACCCACAAAGCTCTGTGCACTACCACCCCCAGCATCGCTGCTGCGTGTTGGGATGCTGAGCGAGCATCACCTGGGAACACAGCCCCACCCAGACCTTGTTCCCAAACCCCCAGCACTGGGCCAAGGCTGGAAAATGCTTGGGAAGGCAAAAGGAGAAGAGATTTTCTCCCTGCCCTTGAGGGCTTTGACCAAGACCACTCCCAGACTATGTCCAGTTGGTCAGACTGCACTCCCACTCCATCCCCACCTCACCCCATGCCCAAATGGGTGACAGACACCAGACCACAAGCTGAGGAATGCTTAACATGATGCCCTCAGAGCCAGCCATCCTCACCTGATGGGGAACCTTTTTCCTCCATTAGCTGCTCACAGCAAAGCCAACACAGGAGCCTCCAGCACAGGGAGCCTCCCCTCCTTTATTGGGATGAAGAACCAGCACTGACAACAGCAAACCAGAGCCTTGCCCCGCATCCTGGAGCTCATGTCCCCACAGGGGTGAGCCCCCATGCCCGACTGCCCAGCCCTACCAACAGCCCCACACCGCCTGACTTACCCACTGAGGACCACGATGAAGTCCATGACGTTCCAGCCGTTGCGCAGGTACGAGCCTTTGTGGAAAACGAACCCCAGAGCCACGATCTTAATCCCAGCCTCGAAGCAGAAAATCCCAATAAAGTAGGGCTCCGTCTTCTCCTGCCAGAGGGGAACCAGTGACACAGTCAGAGGAGGAGACAGAGCAAACACCACCAGACATTTCACATTAACCCAACTCATGTCCCATCCTACCTTCCCCAGCCCCATCCTCCCCTTTGGGAACTTTCCCAGCTATTCCTCAGCCAGCATCAACCTTGGAAACAAAAAGTAGGGGCTAGGACCCAGTCAAGTTGCCCAGACCCCCTTCCCTACCCCACTTTTTAAGGTGCTTAAACCTTCCTGAACCCTTTCCATGGAGGAGGATTATGCGTCAGCAGCCCCAGGAAGGCTGGACAGGTTGGTCCTAGAAGAAACCTCCTGCTTTACCACCCTGAAAACAGCAGAAATTTGCTGGTAGGATAGGGTTGCTCCTCTCAGCTGGTCCCTGCCACTCACCTACGGGGTGGAGAGGGATGGACACAAGGTACTTACTAATCTCCGTGACATGGGCGTCTTGTCGTCCTCAGGGAGGTGCTGCTCGAGGGCCAGCACAATGCAGTTGGCAATGATGGTTGCCAGGATCATGTACTCGAAGGGAGTGGAGGGGAGTTAAGGAGCAGAGAAGAGGTGGATGATGACCCAGACCCACCAGCCCACCCCTTCCCATGCCTCGTTTCACCTGCTTGTTAGCCACCACCACCGCTTTCCACACAGGAACATGTGCACATGCAGCCCAGCTTTCAACTCCTGCTGCTCCCAGGCAGGAGGGTGGAGCCCACCTTGGTGCTTTTGGGAAACAAGCGGGTGACAAGAACTGAGAACTAGGCTCTGACCAGGTTGGGCTTCGTCTGGAAAAGGGCTTGCCGTTGTCCCTAGAAGCATCAGGGAGGCCCTCCTTGGCATGGCATGTTGGTGGTTGGGGCTGGCACATCCCTGTACGCCACGTCCCTTCTGCTTGCCTTCTCTTTTCCATCATGAAGCAGCAGGAGATGGGGCTTGAAGGGGGTGTATCACGGGCTACCATCAGCCCTGATCCTAAAGCATCCCTGTGGGAGCAGCTATCTTCACGGCCCGAGGAGGACAGGGCATCCATGGCAGATCCTGGGGACCCAACCCAGACCAACTCACCCTGTGCCCTGCATTGGTAAGGTAGACATGCCCTAGGAACCAAGAGTCCCTTGCCAAGCACCCCACAGATGGCAGGGTGAGCCCAGGCAGCACTGGGAACTGCAGAGCACCAGACTGAGCACTCACAGCTCAAGACACAGATGATGCCCGGGTCTGAGCTCCAGTTCCAGCAGCGTCGAAAGTCCCCACAGAGACATCCCAGCTTAGCCATGCTTCAGTGACACCCCAAGGGGTAGTGGCACATTATCAGCAGGATCTGGTTGGACCCTTACGAGCGTCCTAAATCCTACAGCCAGGTCTAGCGTTTACGCACCCTTCTCCAGGAGCAGCATCGCACCAGGACAAGTAGAAACAGATGCTGGCATCTGAGGACCTGAGTGAGTAGGGAGGGGAGGCAGAGGAAAGGGCAAGCTGACACCAAGGAAAGCACCCCACACCCAGCTCCCTCCTGCCTTTTGATTCACAGGGGCCACCAGGAGCAAAGCAGGAATGTGAAGCTCCCTCCTCCTGCCTGGCCCACTGTCAAGCCCTGAGAACAAAGCACTTCCAACCAACAGGACAGCCACACCTTTCCAACTTCCCATTGACCTTTACCACATCTTTACAATAAAAGCCCTGTTGTCCTCACTAACAAAATGAGGTGAGATGCATCAGCAGGCAGCACACCCCTTCTCCACTCCCTCCATGCCAAAAACCCACAGCTATATTACTGCCACCACTGGTGTCAGCAGCCACCCCAGGAGGGGAGTGCCACCTTCCCAAGGCTCACGTCTGTGAAAAGGAGATATGATCCCACCTGGGATGGATTTGCCCATAAAGAAATCATCCACACTCCTGCCATATCAAGCCAGCACAAGGGAGCAGCACCCCAGCTGAGCCCTTCCCCACCACACCGGGCTTCTCCAGACTCGTCAGCTTCAGGTTTGCACCAGTTAGGCCAGGAGGTGCCAGATGCCTGGGCCATCAGCCCCGGGAAAAAGGATGATTTTCTTTCACAACCTTGCCTTTTGGCTGCCGAAGCCACTGACTACAACAAGATGCTTTAAACCAGGGGCCCTGAGCCCATGGGTGAGAGAAGACATACCAGCGCTGGCCATGAGCATGGGAAACTGGAAACCATGAAGTGACCCCAGCAGCAGTGACCCTGTGCACACTGCAGCTTGCAGACAAGGTGGGAGCAGGGCTGGGCATACAGAGCAGGTCCCCAGAGAGCCGGCTAGGAGGGGCAGCCAAGAAGAGCCTGCTGGAACTGGGATGTATTTAGCCTGGTAGGGAGAAGAGCCAGGAATGATTCAGCCAAGGCATTTAAAAGGCTACTCAGTTAAATTAATGGTCACTAAGTTAAAGGCAAACCAAAAGAGAGACCGCTGCAGAGCTCACAGCTGTGGGCTCAGACCTTGGTGCCAGCCAGGAATGAACTGCTAGCAGCTCCTTGTGTTTGGGGGGAGGCCAGACCCCAGAAGGTTTCCTCTAAGGCTTAATAAAAGTGAGGATTTCATTGCATAGCTCCTGCAAAAGCCACGTACTTCCCCTGCTTCCCACCTCTGGCCACACACTTCAGCTGATACGCAGACTGCGGCGCTTGGCCCCGAGCCACGAGCCTATTTGGGGTCTTTTTGTTTCATTTTCCTGAAAGTCTGCGAGCAATTAGCACAGGCTTAAAAGAAAACAGCACGTTAGTGGGGCGGTGCAGCCAGCTCCCCAGGCACTAAGCACATTTGCCTAGATAAGAAGTGTGGGAACGGCGCAGTGAGTCCGTCTGTCTGCCCCAGTGCAGCTAACCCCGCCGAGCATCCCACGCTCCTCCCCACTGCACCAGGCATCTACCGCTGCTTCCACCCTCCTGTGGCCATTAGTCCCACAGGGGAAACAGCCAGGTGGGAAAAACCCAACTTCTCCGAAGCCAGCAGCATGGGAGCCCTGCTTGGCAGTGGCTGGGGAGCTCAGGACCACCTCTGACAGCTCAGCTCGAGCCTGTATTTCCCTGCTGGCTCCAACATCTGGCTTGACAGTGCAAGGACAGTGCATGTCTGTCACAGCACAGGACCGTGTCCCCACCCCACCTCTGGTGAGCGAACGGTATGTGGGTCAGCAGGTACCAAGTCTAAAGGAAACAGGGCAATCGCTGCTGTAAGCAGTGATCTAAGCACAAGGCCACTGCCAAAAGTGACCCTCCAAACCCCACTGGCCCAGTTTTCTGAGGACCCCAGCCTGGGTTATCACATCTGGAACTGTGTAAGAGCTGCAAGGCGTCAGCCCTGTGGAAACAAGCCCCTGTAGCTCCAGCTGTGACAGGTTTTGAGAGATAAAGGGTAAGAAAATCCTCCCCAAGGGATGGCAGGAACATCTGGCTGAACTGGGGGAAATTTTTTTCACATACTTCACTTCCATCAAGCAAGCATCCTCCCAGCTCAGGGCTGGAGCCCACCAGACAACTCTCTATCAATCTTTTGTTTCCTCTCTCATTAGATGTCTAATTACACAACCTTCCAGCCACCCAAAACGCAGAGTAGCACTCGCCTCCCTCCAAGCCCAGTAATGAAATCCTGTCTCCCCCCAGCCTTCTCCTCCTTCGTCTGGCTTCTTCTGGAGGATCATTAGGGAGCCGATAAAAATAGGTTTTCTTATTGATTTATCTCCTTTACCCAACACTCTCTCCCCTGCACCATTGACTTGTTTCCTTAGCAACTCGGCCGATCCCAGTGCACGCCACACCTGTAGCTCCATGCTTCCCTCCCAGTGCGTTTGAGGTGGGGAAGGTACCCCGAGGCCACATGAGCATCTCCCCCCCAAACCCATGCCCCAGCCCACCTAGAGCAGGCACTGTGAACTAAGCCCATGCCTAGAGCTGGAGTTTCTTGTTGGGTCTGGCAGGAAATGGCAGCGAGCACCAGGGAGATGTCCAGCCACTGGTGGATGCTTGCTTCCAGCTGTGACCCATCCTCTTCAGCTCCCTCCCCAGCTGAGAGCCAAAACCAGCCCACCCAGAAGATCTATACTGCTAATGCAGGGAGTGTGCCCAGCTCCAAGCCCTGAAGATGGATTTATGGTGCTGATGGCACATTGATGCAACCTCCCCAAGGGGCTGGATGCAAGACAAATCCCTCCCTGGACAAAGGCAAAGGCTGGGAGCTGCGGAGAGCCCCATTCCTTCTCTCCACTGCTGTGACCGCTCCTCCTCCCCGTTCCTGGGCAGGCAGGTGGGGAAGGAATAGAAGAGCCAGAGGAGTGAGGCCACATAGGCATCTCCAAAAGGGCTCTTGAACCCTACCTCAGAGGGCCAGCAGGAAGGCAGGAACTAGTTAACCCCTCACCCTGCTTGCATCACCCAGCCAAACTCCAACATCTCCTAGAAACTTAAGTCTCCATTTCCCAGTCCTCTTCAGGCTTCCCCCAGGACCTGCTACGGTCACTAATGGGCTTTCCCTGCTCCCCTGGTATCACTGAGAGGGAGCTTCAGTTCCTACATCTGTGGACTTCATCTTGCTGGTCCCAATCCCACCACTGCTGCCTGCCTCACACAGACACAGCATGAAAGGAAGACAGACCCACCTCTTCAACATCCCCAGCCCTAGGATGCCCCAACCCCCCTCCTCGCAGCTCCATACCCCAGCAGGAAAGAGAGCACTTCTCCAAGGTTGTTTTCCAAGAGAAACCCAAAATGCCAAATGGAGCAAAGGAGATGAGTGGCCCTAATTCAACTCCGGGTTTCCCCAGCCCTACAGCACCTCCCTGGCTTGTCCCCAAGGACACAGAGGATCTTCCCCCAGCAGATAAGGCTATCCAGTGCCCTCAAGCAGCCACAGAGCCATGACCCCTCATAGCTGTCGCCATCTCTGCGCCCTGCCCCACTCAGTGCTCCAAGCCCATCTGTGCTCTGTTGGGGTTGACAGAAAGTGACATCCAGAAGGACAAGGTACCAACAGACCCCAAATCCTCCAGCCATTCTTTGGATGCGAGCCAGTTCCTGCGTGCCTGTCACACACAGCAAAACAGGCTCAGGAGAGCGAGTGTGGGCTCAGGGTTGTGCTCGTGTCCCTGTGCAGCTCACAGGGAGCACCCAGGCAAGGTGCTCAGCCTGCCTAAATCTCACTTCACAGACATGCCTCAATTAGGGGGATTCCACTTTGTATCTGTGGCCATAAGCATCACTGCTTATGACTCCAAAACGTGGTGGTCCGGTCTCCATCGGGGACTAAACCAAAGGCAGTGCCAGCCAGGAACTGGTCGGGCCAGAGCTGCCCACACTGCTGCCACTCCCGTAGGGATGCAGGACACCTGCCTGCCACGTGCACACAGCTCCGTGGAGAAGCGTCTCCATCTCCCCCACCTCATCCTGCGCTTAAAAACTGGAAATCAAATCTCTCTCCTCTCCTCCTTTTTCTTTTTTTTTTTTTAACAAAAAAGAACCACATCATGTGATTTTCCTGCCTTAACATCAGTTTTTTAACTTTGGTTGCCACAGCAACAGGATGCAACTTGGTGTCACCATGACAACAGCTGCCTCTGTTCAAATTCACCATCTGACAGGCAGCCTCGCTCTCTCCGGCTGTCAAAAAGATGGACCTGCCATTACACCTACTCGCCCCTCCCTAGAAAAAAACATTTTAAAAATCTGATGAATGAAGGGCACAAAAAACAGCCTTGGAGGGGAGGAGGAGAAAAAGAGATGTTCTTGGGTAGCGCAAGGAGGGAACTGCCCAAGGATGGCACGACATGGCGCAGCTCTTCCCACAGGGAGGTGAGACCTTGCAAAATCTTGGCTGGGCAAGAGAAAAGGTGCAGGAGGTGCTTGCTTAGGTGTGGCATAACACTACCAGGGTCCCCAAGGGGCAGTGCCCACAGAGACCATCAGAGATGCCCAGGTCAAAGCAAGGGTCATGATCAAAACGGTTCAGACACACATGGGCGTGCATCCCACAGAGCAAGATTCCCATGTGTGCTGGACTGGGGATATGCGCTGCTGTGTTGCAGACACCCTGACTGCTCTTGGCCAGCCCAACACCAGATTTGGTCCCCAAAGGGGCTGAGATAGGAGAAAGCCCTTGCTGCAGGGAACAGCAAGGGCCCCAGAGGGCTGACAGACATCCCTGTCCCCTGCCAAACCGAGGGGACAGGTACAGTGGACAGTGTGTGCCTGCAGCCAGATGCTGTCCTTGGGGACAGAGCCAGAGCCACACAATGTCATCTGGCCTCTCTGGGGCAGGAGAGGGATCTTATCCAGGTCAAATGTGATTAACGGATGAAGAACCGAGCAGATACAGATGAGCTGCAGCCCATCTCATGTGCTAACTGAATTGCAGCTTTCCAGGCAGCCAAACAAATGAAATCAGGGCTAAAGGCCTGGCCATCAGCAGAAGGAGAGCAGGCAGGACAAGGCTTTGTTTCCAAAGGAGGAGTAGATGTTCCTATAGCCAAACCAGCGGCTATCTCACATGCTGAGCAGGACCAGTAAAAAGAACAGATCCAGTGGAGGTAACCCACTGGGCTTTCCAGTGAGGAACTCAGCAAAGACTCGTCTCCCGACAGAATTGTATCCCAATCCCAGTTGCTCGTATTTCTCCTCCTTCCCCTCCATGCATCATCCCTATTTACACTGGGAAGCCAAACTGCAGAGGCTGCTGGTTATAATTATACAGTTACCCAGCAGATATACAGGCCTGAATCACCAGTTATTTTTAGCCCTATTACCTAGTCAACTGGAGCTGGATGAAGAAGAGCCTCTACTCCTCCCCGCACTCCACCTCAGCCCCCTTGGCTTTCCTTGGTGCCGTGCCCACTCCAACCCACAGTGCTGGGACCAGCCTATCTCCCTCCTGGGGCCAGCAGCTCTCATCAACTGTGGCCAAAATCCAATGCTCACCTCCCGAAACCACCCTCGCCCTCACCCAGGAGAGATGCCACGGGCTCTGGGCCAGGCAGCTGAGATGCTCACACGTTAAAAGGCACTAACTGAGTCTGCCAGGCTAAAAGGATGGAAGCAACTTGCCTGGCCAACATGACTAAACTTGTCACCAAAAAGCCTTGTCCATCCCCAAGCCCTCAACAGCTCAGGCAGTGTGGAGGAGCTCTGGGGCGGATGAGTTTCTTGGAAAGAGATGGCAGCTATGTGGGGGATGGCCAGGGATGCTCAGTTCCCGTGCCTGGAACACGCCTGTTCCCAGCACTCACACGGGGATATGTCACTTACTTCTGGAAAAAAAAAAAATATAATGAGCCCATCTCCCTCATGCATTGCAAATTCCAGGAAAGAATAATGCTGGGGAGTTTTTACCGCGCAGTGGTGAAGCTCTAGTCTCTAGGAGACAGCAGCTGCCTGGAGATGAGACATCACGCCAGCACGGGACCCCTGCCCACGTGGGGAGCACCAGGCCAGCAGCAGCACACCAGCTCCTTCTTACTTTAAATGAAAGCCAAAGGGGTGACAGCCCTCTCATACCATGCTAAAAAAGCACATGAACAATTTGGCATATTCTGGAAAAGCAGGCAGGCCAGCCTGGCCGCTACCCTGCAGTCCCCAGCTGCTGCGTCCCCCATCCTCACTACCACACCGATGCTCCTGCAGTCACCCACATAGCACGTGCTGCCAGCAGGGGCAGATTCAGGGATACCATGGGGAATTCAGCCCCTCCAAGCTGCTCCTTCACTGCCAGGTCACCCCCCTCAAAGCCTGGGGGATTTGCAGCTCCCCAGCCAGGACCAGCTCCTGCCTGGCAGAGGCTCAACCTGACATGTCAGAGCTGCAAAGGGACTATTTCCCCAGTGATGCTCAGTGGGGTGGGTGACCCATCCTGCATCCCTGCACCTCACCAGAGGGTTTCCCCAAAGTACCTGTTGCACCAGGCCAAGGCGTTGCTGCTTGGCACAGGGGCAAGCTCTCCCGCGCCCGCCAGAGGAGCCAGCAAGTTAACCAACAAGTTGCAGGGAGAGAAAGCAGCAGCGGCAAGAGCTGCATGTAATCACCACTGCAGAAAACGGCACGGGGAGGGTCCTAAAGCCAAAGCGCGGTCACGCTGAAGTTTTCAGGCTCAGGTCCTCTGTGGGGGCAAAGCCCAGGAGGGCTCTTTGGTAGCAGCAAGGCGGTGAGCCCAGGATGATGGGGAGCTGTGTGCTGCGGGACTGGGCACCAGCCAGGATACCCAGGGGCACCGCAGGGGAGGTGGGAGGGGAGGGACGTGCACAGGGGTGTATGAAACGATGGAGAAGCAGGGGAAGGAGCGGGGGGATCTGTGCCCTCCATCTAGCCCTTGGAGGGAGGTCCTTGGGTTAAACCACGGCCCCTGCACCAGTCCACCAAGAGGTTGTGGGGCACAGCCAGAGGTTTTCAGCATCTTCCCCTCTGCCACAGGGAGGGGGCAGCCAGTTTCCAGAGCCACCGTGGGAGGCCAGAGGCTGAAGGGTGAGGATGGCCATGCCCTACCAGGTGTGATCAGCAGCAAAGGGAACACACTCCAGCAAGTGCAGGAGGGGACAAAGCCACCACCCAGCAGGGTCTAGAGAGTCACAAGCTCTTGGGGGTCTGTGCCCAGTGGGATGGGTGGCTCCGGGTGGGGTGGGGTGACAAAACTCCAGCAAGGCATGAAGGCATAGAGGAAAGGCTGTGACCCCCCACCAGCTGCACACGTATAAGGCACCCTAAAGCATGCAGGTTAAACCAGGATCAGAGACATCCCCCTTGCCAGCATAGGGGGCTTCCAAATCCAAGCCTGAGGAGGGGCTGGGGGGGGTCCCTCTGGGGAGAAGGGGCTCAGCTCCCCACCAGGCACCAAGCAGAGCACAGGAGGGGAAGAAGCAACAGGGTGATGAGAGCATCTCTGGGGGACAGGGCACCCCTCTCCACACACCGAAGGAGAGCAGAAGGCAGGCGCTTACCTGCTGGCTGGTGCCACACGCACGTGTCCTGGGCGGCCACCGAGGCAAATCCAGGGAGCAAGGGGGGGGCTTGCAGGGGGTGCAGAAAGGATATGGCCAGTCGATGAGCTTCTTGGCGTATTTCCTGACTATGTTCTCTTCCCCAAAGAGGAAGAGTGATCTGTTGACAGTGAAGCAGTTCTGCCGGACAGGAATGGGGTTGTACAGAGCCATAGTCCGGGCTCTCTGTGCTTTGGTTTGCTTGAAGGCTCCCGGTGTCCCTCCCGCAGGAGCAGGAGGTCCTTGCCGGCTCCGGTTCTGATCGGAGCCCCCATCTCCAGAGCCCAGCCTGCCGGCCACCGCCTCCCCAAACCGAGCCATCCTGGAAGAAAACACACAGGTGAGCCAAAGCAGCACCACCAAGGCAGCAGTGGGGGGGAGAGAAGAGGGAGGGGGGTTGCAGGGTACAGTCCCAGCCACAGCCCCCTCCTCCTCTCTGGGTGATGCTCAGCTCCGTCTCTCTTCCATCCCTCCAGGGGAGCAGGGACCCGCGTGGAGAAGGAGAGGCGGCAACACGCGGCACCGGCTCAGTGCCTCCGACACAGCATGGTGGGCAGCTGGCTGCCTCTGGCCACCCCCTGCAACAGCAACAGCCACACCGGCAGCCGGGCCAGCAGGGAGGGCAGGGAGCCGTCCTGCGTGCTTGTCAGAGGCCACAGCAGCTTGTTCCCTAAGCACCTTCTGCCACGAAGCAAGGGGTTAAACCCAGCCACATCCTTCCCACCACTCTGCCTGAAAGCCCAAACCACCCCTTTTAACCCCCCTCCTAGCAAGGCGAGCCCAAGGACTGTCTGCCAGCAAAGATCAGGCAGCAAAAGGGCTGGGATCCAAGTCCTTCTGTCCACCCCATCGCAAAGGAAGATGCAATTTGGTACAGCACCCAGCGCAGCAGAGGGGAGGCCAGGGGAACAGGTTGCAGCGTGGTCCAGCCTAGTTGGAGCCAAGTGTCCAACTCCCTCCTCCCGACTCCATCTTCAGCAGCCTGCCAGAGCCCGGCCACCCATCTGCTGGCTCCCCGGGGCAGCAAGCAGGGATGGCGGGCAGAGCCCCCCTGCAGGCACCTGCAGCAGCAGGGATGCTCAGCCCTTTGCTGCCAGGGCAGGAGCGCGCAAAGGAGACGCCAGCTTCCCGCAGGAGCCGGGCCACGAAATTGAAGGCTGCCGCGCCTCTGCAGCTCAGGGACAGCTTGCTTTAATGAAGTCAGTGGCAACACACGCGCACACAAGCGCGCACACACGCACGCACGCCCGGCTCGCTCCCTCGCTCCATCCAGTGCATTCTTTTGGCAAGCACGGGAGCTGCCGCAAAAGAAAGTCAGAGGCAAGGGGAGGGTCTGAAGGGAACAAAGGCAATGGGGGAGACCTCACCCTGCAAGAAGCCCCCCACCCTGGCTGCAGAGGGCTTTCCAGAACATGGGTATTCCTAGGTGAGTGGCTAAATCGGGGGCCAAGGGGGGGGCAAAAGGGGGTTCTGCCTCCCCCCTGCCTGCAAGGGAGACAAGAGGCTCACCCCACCTCAGCCTGCACCAAGCATCTCTCCAGCCACATGCACTGTGCCCCCATCTCTGGGAAACTTCAGGGCTCCCGGTTCCCCACCAGAGCCACCCCGACGCCAGCGGCTGCCCAGGGAGAGTCCTCCTGCTCACTCACATAGATATCAGGCTCCTTAGCAGCAGCACCCCCATCCCCCCCCGTCCCCCCATTCCCCCCTCCCCCCCCCCCCCGCCTCAGCCTCAGTATTTTCTTTTGATGCTTGGTGTTGGCCAGAAGAAGCAGCAGCTCATCAGAGACTTCTAAACAACATAGTCCGGATGTGTCTCTGCAGCGGCTGCCACAGAGTGGGGGCTGGCCCCAGGGCCAATCTGGCACTGACCCCGCTCCCACCAGCCATCTCACAGGCAGAGACCAGGGACTCAGCTGGTGCTGTGCCCTAGCCTCTGTAGCCATGCAGGTGCTGAGGCTGCCCAGGGATGTTCAGGGTCCCCTGGGCTGGGCTGTGCCCTGGCACAGGCGCTGCTTGCCACCTGCCTTTGGGGGAACTCTCCCTGCCCTCTTGCACACAAAGGGGACATGCAGCTCCCCAGGGATACCCCCAGTGTCCTCCCTCCCCAGTGGGCAGGGAACCAGCCTCACTGCTCAGCACACCCTACGGGCTGATCACACACAGGATCCCCTATCCCTCCTATTCAACCCCACATCTGAAGGGCTCCCCAGGGCCTTCAGTGCTTGCTACCTGCCCTTCCCACAGGAAAGGCACCTGCAGATCCAGCTGGCATCACAAGACACCCTGTGTCTCCATGATGCTCTTCCCCTGCCCACCCCACCACCAACAACCTGCTCTGCAAACAGTGGCTGCTGCCCTGTCCCCAAATCTGCTGTGCAGCAGCCAGGAACACTTGGGGTGGCTCAAAAAAAAATAATCAAACCCTTAATCACATAACTTATTAACTCATTTGGGCAAGGGCTGCTCCCTCAGTACAGCCTGGCAGCACCTCACCACAGAATTCCCCACCCTCCAGGCACTACCATGACCAAACAGCCACAGAGCTCACTTTTTGGTCCAGGTTCTCACAGGTGCACTGCCAAGAGCCCTTAGGCCAGCCAGGCAAGGAAGAGGAAGATCAGGCCCTCCGCAGCAGAATAACAGAGGAACATTTGCAAAAAGGTGGTGGGATCGTTCCCCCATACTCAGCCAGACACTGAGAGCCCACAAGCTCAACACAATGCTCGCCTGCTGCATCCCTACTTGACTTTGCCCCTCCAATTAGCCTTATAACAGACATGGGTGTATAACTGGGAGGTTTCAGCAAGTGCCCCATCTCTTCCACCACCACACTGCAGAATGGAGTGGAGAAGGGGTGGGCAGATCCCTCCCAAAATGTTTCTTCCCAGGCCACCGGCCAGCCCCAACGCAAGCCAGAGTGACCCTGGGCTTTCATTCCACTAACGACGGGCAGTAAGGAGACCTCACCAGCTACTGACTAATTACAGTCTCTTCAATTCATTCCAGTCAAGACACTGCCCTAAGCGAATCAATTATGACTTGTGGCTCATCCCTTTTGCCTCCTCCCCCTCCCCACCTCCAGTACAGCATCAGGAGCTATGCCACTCTTCCCACTCTTCAACCCCTTAAGCCGCTGTTAATTAAGCCCAAGGCTGGGCCAATTGCCAGGAGCAGATCCTCAGCCCTGCAGAGCTCCTGCCTCGGCTCCACCAGACCCCCCCCCCAGCCTCTCCCATCCCCCTGAGCCTGCAAGGCAAGCCTCCACCCAACCTAAATGCTCAGGCTCTAGCTGGTACCCAGGGGCTGAGGAGGATGGGAAAGGCTGGACCCAGCACTCCCCCGAGTCCCCTGCCCAGCTCAGAGGCACCACACCTACCTCACCACTTGGTGCAATAGGGCCAAGGAGGAGGAAGGCAGCATTCCTCCTGCCCCCTCGAAGAGGGATGCAAGCCTTACCTGGACACCTCTGCTGGGGCAGCAGACTATCCCCTGCGCCCAGGGGATTTGCTCTCGGCTCTACTCTATATTCACTGCTGCAGAGCAGAGCAGAGCGCAGGATGACCCTGCTGGGAGCCTCTCTCCTGCTCAGATGGTGCTAAAGGATGGGATATTTATGAGAAAGCAGCTCTTTAAGAGAAGACTGAAAGCAAAAAATAATAAAAAAAAAAAATAAAAAAAGAGTTCCTGGCTATGCCAAGAGATGCAGGCTCTGTTTCCCAGGATGTTTATTGCCGTTCTCGTCTTGACCCTCACCCCAGCACGCTGGGATCGGTGAGTCAGGGAGAAGCGTGGCTGATGCCCGCATGATTCAACATGGCAGAGATTCAGAGCCAGCTATGGGGGAGCTGGGTTTTGGGGTTGGTTTGGGTTTTGGTTTGGTTTTTTTTTTGTGAATGAAGGAAGTCCAAGAAGACAGGGCAACAGTGGGTGCCAGGACAGGAAGGCGCTTGGGACGTGCTGGGTTTTACAGAGACAGGCTAACTCCCCGCCTGACAGCGATATTGCCATCCAAGCCTTCCCCCTGCTCGCCCCCCCTCCATGCCACTACCCCTGCACGGCAGGGCATCACAGGAGGCACCGGGCTACCCCTTCCCAGGGGAAGACCGAGCCCGAGCAGCGCCGCCTCCGCCGCAGGGCCGGGGCCGCCGCCGCTCCGGCATTGCCATCTAGCGGCCGCGGCCCCCGCCCTGCAGACCCCGCCGCTCGCCCCAGCCCCCGGCAGCAGCCGATTCATGGGGCTCGGCTTTTCTTCCCCCGGCTGCAGTCGCGGGACCCAAGGCGAGCCCCACCTTGTGCCTGCCCTTCCCGCGGGGTGCTTTAAAACAGGTGCACAAGGCCCCCCCTCCCCCCCGCGTAGCTATTGCATCCCTTCGTACGGCTCTCCCATCGTTGGAACAGCCTCCAGCTCACCCCAGGCAACCCAAAATCTATGCATTACTGGCTACAGGCAATATTGTTAAAAGCATCCTTTCCCAAGCCCTGGGTTGCTCAGAAAGCCTGAGGCTGCTCCTCATCCCAGGGACAGCATCACGCAGGGGACAGATCCCTAACGCAGCCCAGGCTGGGTCTGGAGAAGCAGGCACAGGCTCTGCTTTGGTTACTGACATTCCCAGGTGCTCTCATGGGCTACAATCATCTTAGAAAGTGGCTTTTGGCATCCTGATTTGATTTTATATTTTTAAATAAGGCTCTAGCTATGCTAAGAGGGGAAAAAAAAAAAAAAAAAAAACCCATCAAATGAGAATCATCTGTGGTGCTCTGGCCAAACTTCAAATTGGGACTGGGTGGCTGTGACTCAGAAGCATGTTTATAACCATGCAGGAATGGAAGTGTTTTTTCCAGGAACAAATTCATTACCTGTTGGATTAGGAAGAGATGTTTTACCCATTTGCAAAGGGGAAGCCCTGCCAAGCCAAGCACCTCTGCAGCAGAGCAGCAGGATCTCTGGGCTGATGCAGCTCACCCATGGACACTTGGGATGCGGGTAGAGAAGATCCAAGCAGCTCCAGGATGGCACCTCCAGAGGAGGGGACCACACCAGTCTCTACCTGATGTTCATCTGTGCAGATGTTAGCAGTTGTGGTATGGGCCACAACAGCCGTGTTGGCATCTCTCCTGCCAGGAAAGCACCAGGCCAGGCACAACAGCCTCAGCTATGCTGCAGAGACTCTGCACTGCCTTGCAGCTAAGCAACTCTCACTCAAGCCAAGGCAAGTGTTTTCTTTCTGCCGCCTGCTCACTTCTTTTGGTAGCAGCCTTGCCTATCTCAGTGCTCCCCATGCCTGCTTGCCCAACCAGGATGTGCCTTCCTCAGCACTGAAAACAGAGAGGAGCATCATCTTCTTGCAGCACTGCCCGGACACATCCCCAACACAGACCTGATGGGCTGATTTCTCAGGGTCAGCACCATAATTTATTCACCAAGAAATCAGACAGCTGGAAGACTAGCAAAAGCCAGCAAATTTCACACAGAGCTATGAACGACACATCCACATTTACGCAACTGCCACTATTCCACCAAACTCCTCCCGGTCATTCGGCTGAAGCAGCCACAGCAAGTGTCACACAGCAGCTGTAGCAGAAAAATTTGAAACCACTTTAAGCTGAAAGTGTAATTTGCTGTGCACTGCTATAAAACCTGTATACACAATCACTGCTAGTTTTAATTACCAAGACCCATAAGCACATCATCTAGCCTTAGCATCTTTAAAACTCAATGGGATAACAATCTTGTAAAGCTCTCTTTCCTGAGATGGAGGAATAACCCTCTGGAAGTGGGGATTTTGGTGCTATATCTCCCCCCAACAAGCTCTCACAAGTGGGAGTGTAGGCGATGGAGGTGCAGAAGGAGCAGCATCAGCTGCTGTCATCCAGACTTCCCACCCTGCAGCCTACTCCCAAGGCATAAGATGAAGCACACCTTGCATTCCCACCCCAGGGGTCTAACATCCCTTCCTAACCTCTCTGCAAGTGTTTCCCTGAGAGAATCCAGCCCAGAGCAGCTTTGGCCCCATTTTTTAAAACACCTGCCAGTTCTCAGCTGCCAAGCAAAATGCAACACAGACCTGAAGCAAAATGCCAAACATGAGAGTAGTTCACAGCTGGTCCCACTCAAGGTTCCCAAACCCACAACATCCCATCACACCCCAGCAGGGCCCATCAGTCCCCAGCTTCTCTAGGGGTGGGATGCCAGAGCTGATTGCATGCATCAGCCATGTTTTTTTCAGGGAGCTCCAGGCAGAGCCTGGAGGAAAAACCCTTGAGCCTCCATTCCTTTTCTTCCTCCCCTCGCCGCACGTGTGGCTGATCTGTTGTGGCACCACTCTGTATGAGCAAAGGAGAGACATGCTAAAGGTGTGTCCGCAAGTCAGACAGGATGTTAGAACAAGGATCAGGCACTGTATATAATCTGCTTCTTGTGTACTCCCCTCAAGGGCTCTTCGGTGCAGGCCAGGCATGCCAAGATGTCAGTGCCACAGCCCAGCACCAGGTCTTGCTCGGGTAGCCTGAGCCCTGGGTCTCACCACTGCCCACAGTGCCCTGGGATCACAAGCACCAAGCTAAACTCCTCGTGTACCCCTTGAAGCCACCAGAAGTGTCCAAATGCACCACAGACCCTTGAAGCTGGATGTTCCCACACACTGCATGGCTGTGGGATTGGAGCAGCACATACATCAGAGCTACTGATAAAACAGAAGGAATGATTTGTCTTGAATCAAAGGGGGTTTCAACAACCGAATGATCACAGGCTGAAAGATCTGGGAGAGCTTTAAAGGACAGCCAAGAAACCTCAGTTCCTGTGCATTCACGGGGACCAGCAGGGCTGTGCATTCAGCCCTGCAAAACCCACAGGAGTTGTTTTTGGTGCTTGGTCTCACTCTGCCACCGTGAAGCTCAGTGACTGCACTCACCCACCTCCCCAGGGGATGCGCAGGTCTTTGTACTCTCCCAAAAGCCCAAACCAAAGCCAAGGGCTACCTGTGAAGATGTGTACACCACTGAACAAGCACAAAGGGTTTGCTGACAGCTCAGGCAGAGGTGGGTAAGACCCAAGCCATCACAGCCAAGGGGCAGCATCACTTTGTCCCAGTGCTGGCTGCAGCAATGCCATGCAGGAAGGAAGCATCCCCCAGCCTGCTACTGCCTGCTCTCACGTTTCCTACTGAAAACCACCCCCACACCGAGTGTTTCCGATGACCACAGCGCTCCTTGGGCTAACTGCCTCTGCCTTAGGCTGGGAGGCTTCGCAGCTCAGCTGAAGATGCCTGAAATAATCACCCATTAATAAATTGCCTGGAGTGCCCTGCTGCTTTATTTAGCCTTGCAAGTTGGGCTCTAATTAGCATTTGCAGCCACATCCCAGCTGCTCCAGGCAGGCAGGCACACAGCAATCCCACCTCCTGGATAACAGCTATCTGCCTGCCCCTGCTTTTCCATCAGATTGAAGCGAATTTCCATTCCCACTTCCAACCCCCAAATCCCTCTGCACTACCTCTCCCCTCGGCCAAACACCCCAGCCCCGCAGTAACTGAGCTGGCAGCAGGAGAGATGTAACTTCCCCATCCTCCCCTGTCCCTGACACATAAGTTTTGGGCATTGCACTTCTAGAGAGGATGACCTGAGAGGACCCAATGGGAAAAAATAGGGATATTTGAGAATGACCCTGCCAAAAGGATCGGGGCTGGGCAGCATGAATAAGAGCAGATCAAGGAGCAGAAGGAGCAGAGACCTGAGGGGATACTTCCCCTCTTGCCACCAAAGCCCTGCAAGCACAGGGCTCAAGCTGGCAGATCCTGCCACAGCCAAACACCAAGCCACCAGGCTTTATGTGTGCATGAGAATGGGGAGATCAAGCTCAAAAGAGACATCCCCAGGGCCAGCCATAAACAGTCAATAGGAGAAAGCTTATTTCTAGCCTGCCAAAGGGTTGGAGAGAGATTAAAAAAAAAAAAAAAGAAAAATTTTCAACCTCTGCTCTACCGAAGCAGAAGAAATCCCTCACTTTCTGCATTAGCATCCTCATGACCCCTCTGGCACAGCAGCATTAGCTCCTGCCAAAGCCAGGGGAGGATATTCTCCTCATTAGATCTCCTCTTTGCCCTCACAAAAGGCAGGTCCATGCCCAGGAACCATCCTGTGCTTTCTCTGATCCTCTGCCTGCCCTGCAAGGTTCAAGCCAGACAAACACAGCAACCATGGAACCAGAAAGCAGGATGACAGAGGAGCCTCCTGCTTTTGGCTGCAGATATCCCCAGCAATCAAAAGAAAGCTGGACCAGAAACCCACCATCTCAGTCCCCAATCTCATCAAGCCAAACTCACAAGCTCAGCTTTCTCAGAAGCAACCTGCTAGCAAGCAGGGTGCCTTCGATAAAATTACGTTGTCAGGACAAGAGCCAGGAGAAGATGGAGCTGTTGAAAAATTTTTCCGGCAAGTCTGAACTTACGCTGAGCAGCTGATGCCCAAGACAGCCAGAGAAGCCCCATCCCTGGCATGCAGCCAGGAAGGAGATGCTGTTTCCATCTTCCAAACCTGTGAAAGAGAAAAGGCCAAAGAGCAAAACCTCTCTCCAAAAGCTACTCAGTGCTGGGAGGTGCGAAAAAACCATCCCCGTGCCACAGCAACAGGCAGTCATCAGCTCGACAGCCTCTGTGAAGGCGAACACCCTCGCCCATCCCCAGGGAAGCACAGCTGAGTGTGATTCCTCAATGGGAAAAAGTTCATTGAAGAATTTTTAGGCTTATTTCCACTCAAGCAAATACACAGAGAAGACAGTTACAGCATGTTAGCTACTGTTTTATCATCTTATGAGCAAGAGTGGGTAAAAAATGAGCCCTGTGAAACTCCTCTGATGACAAAAATGGACTCGTTCATATAAGAGCTCAAAAAGAAAACGCGTGTTTTGTTATGGCATCATCTACCACGGTGGTGCACCCCAAGCTCGCAGGAAAGGTGCTTCCTATCAAGCAACCCTCACACAGCAGCAGCATCCATAAAAGATAAGACACAACACCGGCTCTTTCAGGTTTGTTTTGGGAAGGACGATGCCATACCGATCTCCTTCAGCACTGCATGGTCCCCCACGGCAGGGGATGAGCAACAGTATGCTTTTCCCAGTTAAACAGAAAGTGCCTTGCCGGTGTGCATAGCGCCAGCCCAAAACCAGCCAAGCAACAGAAACAGCAATGTGTTTTGGGTGACCCACACACCCATAACCCTGCGCCAAAGGATCAGACCAGGCTCTCTCATCGAGCACACAAAAGGTAAGCAGAGACAAGAAACGCATCTCTCTCCTCTGCTTTTCTAAGAAAGATCCCTTGATGTTTCAAAGGTGACCTTGTGAAATCAAGAGCCACATTTGAAAGCTGCTTTAGTTCAATTTCATGACCTTCCTAACTTCGATTTTTTTTTTTTTTAGCTCTCACACAGAGCAAGCAGTCTAAGCCGGGGATTAATGTTTGTCATGCACAAACGCAACAAACACCTTTTGAACTAGAAAGGACCAACTGGCAAGTGCAGAAAAGCCCATAACCCTTCAGAATCAGCTGAACTGAGACCATGTCCCACACATACACACACAGTAGAAATTTCACTGTCACTGGTGTTTGTGCAGTTAGGCAGAAGTGCCATTTCCATGGTACGGCTAAGTCTGCAACAAGCAAGTCTGTCTGGGGACAGGTTGTGTGCTAATTCTCACAGTTGGGTTTTCAAACTTTCAAAAACCTTTTGAAACACTTTGAAAACTATCTGGTTTGAAATTAAGAAAATGCCATTTTGGGAGTATGCAACAAGTCATCATCTGTGTTTTAAAATGTAAAAAAGTTAAATTAAAAGTTATAGTCTGACAGGACTAATATACCTCCTGAGGTCCCTTCCACCCTAAATTATCTTATTACCCTGTCATCTCTTCAATATAATTATATCATAAATATGTTAAATATAAAATTCAAAATAAAAGCTAAATTCAAAATAAAAGCTAAATTCAAAATAAAAGCTAAATTCAAAATAGAAAAAATACATTAGCGGGGGTGTGTGGATGTACTACTCCTCAGAAACTGTGAATAGAAAATAATGTGAACCACACACTTGAGAGGCTGGAAACACCTCTCCCACAAACATCTCCTGGCCAGCAGACAGCCCCCCCCATCAGAATCACATAGGGACAGCCACGGGCTGCCTGGAGAGGGGAACTGGTTGGATTATTCCACTGGAGGGAAAGGACAAGGATGCAAATGAGTACCAAATACCAGAAGCTGCATTGCATGCATACTGCACTGAATCTTGCTTGCAGCGTGAGGAGATGATCTAAAACTGGGACTGATAAAGCAGAGGGTTGTGCTGCCATCCAGAGGGACTTTGACAGCCTGGAGAAACAGGCAGAGGAATAGTATGAAGTTCAGCTTCACAGGAAATGCCACGTCCTGCACTTGGGGAATAACGACCCAGTACATGCTGGCTGGGAAGCAGCTTGGCAGAGAAAGCTCTGAGGGACCTGGTGGACACCAAGTTGACCGTGAGCCAGCAGCGTGCTCTTGCAGCAGAGGCGGCCAGCAGCCTTCTGGGCTGCATTAGGCAAAGCATTGACAGCAGGGTGAGGAGGTCACTCTCCCTCTGCTCAGCCCTGATGGGACACATCCAGAGCACTGTGCCCCACAGCACAGGGGAGACATGGACTTACTGGAGCAACTCCAGCAAAGGTGACTAAAGGAGAGGAACACCTGTCTTACAAAGAGGGGCTGGGAGAGCTGGG
Organism: Phalacrocorax carbo; assembly: GCF_963921805.1. Lineage (NCBI taxonomy): Eukaryota > Metazoa > Chordata > Aves > Suliformes > Phalacrocoracidae > Phalacrocorax > Phalacrocorax carbo. Next base: position 33,150,977 of record NC_087518.1, on the reverse strand, counting down.
GCTGCTCAGCCTGCTTGGAAAAGGCTCAAAGCAGATTTTATCAATGCATATGGGAGTAAAAGCAGAGCCAGGCTCTTCTCTGTGGCACCCGGTGACTGGACAAGAGGCAATAGGCACAAACTGCAGTAAAAGAAACTCCATTTGTACACAGGAATAAACTTTTTGACTGTGAGGGGGACTGAATGTTTGGGACAGGTTTCCTAGAGAGGTTGTGGAGTCTCCATCCTTGGAGACACTAAAAACCTGCCTGGACGAGGTGCTGGGCAGCCTGCTCTAGGTGACCCTACTTGAGCAGGGCAATGGGACAGGTGACTTCCAGAGGTCCCTTCCCAACTCACCATCTCCCAGCAATTCTTTGCTTCTGAGCCCTGGCCAGCCCCAGGCCAAGGGGGAAGCTCTCTCCAAAGGCTTGTTCCTGGGAAGCACAACCAGCCCCAGCACAATGGCTTCAGTGCAGTCCCGAGATGTGCTAAAGAAGTTTTCCAACGCCCGCAGCTGCAGCTGAGACTCCAGCGAGGGAAGCAGCAAGGAGGCATGCCAGGGTGCAGTGACAAAACGTGAGGCAGCAGCTCCCAAGCTGAGGCATCCACCAGGACCTGCCTCACCCTCCACGTCCAGCAACAACCTCCGCTCCCTGCAAGAGTGGCCTCCACCATTCAGGAAAGCTGGGACCTATCATTACTACCCACCCTCCCTGCAAAGCCTCCCAAGGGCTGCTAAGTCACCTGAATTAACTCAGAAAGGTAATTCTTCCTCCAGGGTGTGCCAGAAACCCAGACTTTGATGCAGTTCAGAGAAAGATGCTGCTATTTCCATACTGTTGCCAGGATATTCATTGGAACTCAGGTTCATCCCAGGTCAGAAAATAATCTCCTCCCCATGCATCAAAACCTTGGTCTGCACTGAAGAGAACAGGGGGGAGAGAGCACAGGGAGGGCAGATACCTCTGGGAGAGATACTCCTTTGCTCATCAAGGCCAAGTTACCATCATAAAAGGAATATTTCACTGCCCCCAGGTTTAATGCATCCACAGCCCTTTCCACCACCTGCATTGCTACTCTCACAGGGTAAAACATAAGCAGGGAGAGTCATCTTTACTGAGAGACACTCATTAGCTGTCAGAGAGGTTAATTGCTTTGCCCTGGGTTACAGAGGACTTGTATAGGAGACATGCAGGAAGGATGCTCCCTGGTACAGGAGCCTAGCTTTGCCCATCACCAACATCTCAGGGCTTTCACCTGCAGAGACCTCACAGCTCCTGCCAGCTGCCTGTGCTGCCCCAACCTTCCTGCCCTGCTCCCCCAAGCTCCCAGACACACAGCAGCAGACTTCTGAACAGGAGCCCATGGTGGAGAATGATGTGGCTAAACTGCCTGTAACCGGGGACCAGTGCTGCAGAGGAGCTGGAGGAGAAAAGTAGTCTACCTCCCGGGGCAGGGTCAGGGACAGAGGCATGAGGAGGGAGGATGGGCACTGGACACTGGTGCCAGAGCCAAGACCAGGAGGGGATGCAGGAGCACCTTCTCCATTCCTGGCAGCACCTATGGGGAGGCAAGAGCTGCTGTTTTGTAGGTCCCTCCCTCCCAATGTCATCACTACAGCCAAGAGTCAGCACCCTCCAGCCCCTTGCTGGGGCAGGATGGCACCAAGCAACCCCCCATGGGGCCCACTCGGGTGGGCTGGAGCTGCTGCACAGAGCAGGGCTGCTGCTTACAGCACAGCAGCTACACTCACTACATACAACACCTCTCCCAAAACCATGCCGCAGAGCTACCAGCATCTGTGATGGCAACTCAGAGCTATCCTGGGGCTTGTCCATGCCCTGCAGACCCAAGGTGGGCCAGGGCAACGGATGCTGGTCCAGCCAGGGCCATGTTGCTGCCAAAGCAGCCCCAGCCTGGGGGCATTTCCCAGGCAGCCTCACTGGCACCATGGAGCAAGGGACAGTGCCACCCTGTGCGCCCTCCTGCCCTCTCCATCGCTGCAGCCAGTTAAACCCAGATGGTGTGACGCACTGGGGAATATGCTGGGAAGCAGCGATGGAGCTGGCAGCCCAGTGCATGCCAAGGGGGCCCTTTGTCTCATTCAGCACCAAGGAAAAAAAAGCATTAAGAAAAAAAAAAGTCAGCTGCATTTGTAATCTGGAATGCAGAGTGTGCACATAACCAGACAGAGACTGCCAAGTTGTAAAGAGCCCCCGAGATCTGTTAGCAACACCCTGTGCATTTTCACAGTTTCTTCTGTTCTCTTGCTTCTTCCAATAAAACCGCATGAAGGCAGAGCTGCAGTAACATTACACTCCAGCCCAACAGGCTCCCCACAATCTGCGTTGCAGGTACGGATCTGAGTGAGCAGCAGACAGCTCTCCTGCCCTGCCGTTCCATTGACCACAGGCTCCCAGATGGGCTATGGGAATATCACTGCAGATCATAGCATGCAAGGGAGACCTAGCAAGCTTGTACATCAAAGCTATTAACTCTAAGATGCTACAAGACAGGACAACATTTTTAATGATCCTATCCTTTAGGAGCACTGTCCTGTACCATGGGCAGAGTGCCTTACTTCCCACAAGATGGTGAAACCTCCCACCCATCACCCCTGAGCCCCAGGTACTTCAACACTGAATTACAGCATCCCACCTCCACACTATCACCTCCAAACCATACCATGACCCAGCTGCTTTCCCTCCATTCTCCCCATCTCTCACACTCCCTTCCTGACCTCTGGGAATCAGGCTTTTCCATGCATCCTTGCTGTAGATATCATTCCAAAATGAGGGCACAGTTTGCATTCCCCAAATTGCATAAGCTAAGCTCAACAAATATCTACACACATGTGGTTTTAAGCCATGCAAGGCAGGTTTGCATCCTCTCTACTGCAAACTCAGCTTGAGGTTTTTCTGGGATGTTCCCCAGGTGGCTCTGCCTGTCCTTACCATCAGCTAAGGAAGCAGCTGCTCAGCCTGGAGAAGCCACAGGAGGTTGCCTGTTTACTTATTTTGACAAGGAGCTTTTCTTTTCAGCTCCCTCTCAGCCAGGCATAGTCTAAACAATGCTGCCACACGTACTCAGCAAAGACACTGGTGATTCAACCATGACCACTCCACACAGCAGCAGCTGGTTAAGCCTTGCTGAAGTGCAGCAGATATCTCCATCCCCAACCCTAACGCATGAATAGTGGGATGGAGGGCAGGGCATCAGACTGGGATACTGGAAAACGTATTTTAGTGTCTGCCTTAGGATTAAGTACCCTACACAAGAACAAGGTGGGCTGGTACGTGAACACTTCACTGTAAATTTAAGCCTCCCACACAGCCACTGCCCTGCACACACTCGTGCAGCACATGATAGACTGTTTTCTGCTCCCTGCCTCAGTTTTCCCATGAAAAAAAATATGGAAAAGTACATTTTCCCCCTCCTATTCTTATTCCATCTTAAGGGGAAAGCACATTTCACTTGTTGGTTTTTCACTGGCAAAAGGCAACAGAGACAGAGGCTTAGAAGGGATCAGACCTCCTGACACTAACACCACAGTAAGAAAGAGCCCTCACTTCTCTTCACTCATTGCAACCCAGCACAAGAGCAGCCACACACAAACATCTGGCTGCACACCAGGAATGCTGCATCTCCAGGGACAAAGCTACCCCAGGGGAGCAGAGGTCTCCTGTGCAGCAGAAGAGAGGCACAGACAGCACTCGCTCCCTGTGCCCACCCCACTGCACACCACCCAGCCATGGCTGGCAAACAGGAGACCAAGGGGACCTGCAGCAGCTACCCAGTCACTCCAGGAGCCCTGACTAAAGCAGCAGCTGCTCATATCGGAAACACATGCCAGAGTTAACATGAAGGGGTATCAGTGCAAGACAGACAGTGCTCGGAGGGTAATGTTTAACTAAAAACTCCCCAGAAGCTTTGTGAAGGAGGTGCAGACCTCTCTCAACCACCCTGGCTTAACTCATCAAGTTTTGGCAACAAGGGGGAAAAAAAGGAAAGAAAAAAAAAAACCCCAACAGTTATTCTGGGTCTACTCTGACCCTGTGGGCAAGCCAGCCATCTCCCTAGGCCATGCCACTGCTCAAAGCTGAGCTGAAAAGCCATTTTCCTGGTTCCCCATGTTCCATCTAATGCCCACCACCACGCTGGGGCCATGGGAGAATACCACTCCCACCGACGGCTGGGCTCTGTGATCAGCAGTGCTCACCAGGAGAGTTAGCACCAGACCTACCAGGCAAAAGCCCCTAGGGCAATTCAGTCCATGCAGGCCTGCAAGATGGGCCCTTCTGAAAATTAAATCACAGGGAAATCGCATTATCACTAATAAAATCATAGATAAGGAAATTAATTTGCTTTTCCTCCCCCACATGCTATCTGTCTAGTCTCAGAGAGCACCCATGGCACTAGGGTTACCAGCTCTGCACACCAGCCTGGACTTTGGCAAAGTTTTTGGGGAAACACCACTGGTTTACAAGTCTGATGTTAAAGCAGGAACCTCTAGCATGTGGTTTTTGCAGGCTGAAGGGGTATCAGGGCACCTAACTTTGGGAGAGGCATGGATCCAGCCCTCTGGAGCTCAGCCTGCTGTGCCAACATCGCCGGCTCCTCAGGAAAGGACTTGGCCAGGACAGGTAGCAGTGATCTCTGCTCTTCAGGACACAAGGTCTGCAAAGCCTGAAGGCTGCTGTCCATGCCAGAGCCTGGTGTCCCCCCAGCATTGGGGGCTTCTACAGACCTCCAGTGTCTCCACCTCCTGCAGGCCAAGGGCTTGGGCATCTGCAAGGAGAGTGTCCCACAGCCAGACCCTGACAATGACAAGACCAGATTAGTGAAGGGAGGACAGCCCATCCCAAATCTCAGCACACCTGCCTTAGACGTGACTTCCCACACACACCCACAAAACCATTGCAAAGCAGGCCGAAATACCAAAACCAAGCATCCAAGAGCTGGGAAATGCAAAGAATGGACCCTACCAGCCTGGGAAAACACCCAATTAAACAGAGAGAGGTTGGGATGGCAGCTGCCCAAGTATTCCCATTTCATTAAAGACAGCAATATTAAGCTTTGTGTTTGCGTTACTGTTAGATAGAGAAGCCGAGGGCAGCAAAAGGGGCACATCCCACATGGTACGAGCAGGAAGAGCTCTGGCTTCATCTCCTTGCCACGAAATAGAGCTGTAGTCATCCAGGCAGTTAATTAGCGAGCAGCCGTTCTAGGAACTCACTCCACCAGCCGACAATTAACGAGGCCATCCCTCTGCTTCCTGCCCAGCCATGATTTATTCATCTGGCATCCCTGGTGGGTCGTGAAAGATAACAAGGTACCGAGCACTTGCCGAGCCCATATGTCAATTTATTTCCCCTACACAGGGCTTCCTGAGTCACCGGCCAGTAGGTTCCCTGGGTGCAAAGGGATGGGGACTAAGGCAAAAGGGCTGGGGAAAACCTGCCTTGCTGAAGGGCTGCCCTCCAAAAAAAAAACCAAACAAAGAAAGGTGCGCACAGCCTCAGTATTATCACAAGTAATTTTATCAAAACATCTCAAAGGAATCCCACCCACTTCTAACAAGCAGAGCACTGACCTGGATCTCACCGAAACAACATGCCACATCTAATTAATAGAGGGCTCCCACCTCCTTCACCACCCCAGCATTTTATAATACATTGATTGTTCCCCAAAATAAAGAGCCCAAGGCAGGAAGCTGCTCTAGACCAGCGATACTGGAGCAGGATGTTCTATAGCAGCTTATCCCAGGCAATTTTTCTGAGTAGGGCAAGGGGGGGGAACATTATAATTTGAATGCATTTTGTGCAGCAAATACTGGGTGAGGCAGAATAGTACAGGACCTTGATCTGGGTTTCTTTTGCAGCACCAAGGCAAACTATGGGAAGAAATTATTAAATTAAAACAATAAGTAAAATAAGTGGGTTCTAGCTCTGCCAAACACTTCTCTTCCATTCTCCCAGGTTCATGTCTCCAGCTTGCTCTGATTCAGGGGGACTTGGCCACTTCGGATTAAATACAAATCCCCTTGCAGCAGGGCTGTAGCCACAGTAAAAGCAGAAGGAGATAACCCCAAATGCATCCAAAAGCCCACTGCAGCCAAAGGAAACTCCATCCTAGCCAGTCCTCAGAGACAGAGGACTTCCAGGTTCCCTTTCACCAGGCTCTTCATCCCACTAACCACCCTGATTTGGGGAACCCCCTCATCCACAGAGGCTCCTTTGCAGCATTCCTATCAGATGCTGCCCTCCAGCTCAGAGCCAAGAAAACTCCAAGAGTCAAGAAAGCCACCTCTGACTATTTTGGCTGACAAACACCTGCCTCCCGCACACAGCGCAGCAGTGTCACTCTCCACCTCTCGTGCACACCCTGAAAACTCACCCCATCAGAAAAATACCATGGTCCAGCTGGCTTAGACCGGCCCAAGCCCTGCAGGACCTGCAGGATGTGCCAAGCCCCAGGGCAGGGCAGGATGGGTGCTGCACAATGTCCCAGCTGCTGGAGGCAGGACCATACATCTCATCAGTTTTAAGAGAACAGGAAGAGAAAAGGACCCAGAAGTTTAGCAGGGCGGGGAAATAAACCCCAAAACATCTCATTCCTTCTGTTTCAAGTTGTTCCCTGCTGTAAAAAAGCCCTCCTGGAAAACAAAGGCAATGGGAATAAGCAGCCCAGCTCAGGAGTGCCAGGAGATAGAGCACAGCTAGTGTGGGCTGCTCTATGGGGTGATGCCAGCATGACACCCCACAGCCCCCCCCACCAGCTCTGCAGAGGACTAGGAATGCTCCCACTCCCCACATCTGCCCACCTGGGCTGGGGGCTCTCCGGTACTTACTCCCACTCCTTCCTCCGTGCCTGTGGTGTGCTCTGCATCTTGTGCGCCTCATGTGCCTTGATAATATCCCTCTGTTCAATCAGTCCTCCCCGCCGGCGCTTGATAACGTCCGGGCTCACAGGGACGTACTGGCTGAGCCCCACGTCGAAGGTGCTTCCCACCTCCACGCCAGCATCAGCATCCCGGGACCGGGGCTCATAGAGGGCATCGAAGCTGGCGGCACGTGAGACCAGGGCCTCGGCCAGGCTCTCGGGCTCCAGCAGGTTACAGGACTGGGTGGTTTGCATCAGGCCGAGCCGGTGCTTGCGCCACGTCTCTTCCTCGGGCAGGGCCAGGATGTAGCGGGGGGAAGCAGCATCCAGCTCAGCCCCCCTGCCCGGTGCCGGGGTGCTGACGGAGCACGTGCCAAATCCCAGCATCTTTGGTGCTGCTGTAGCTCATCAGTCTGGAGGGGCACAAGACAGAGACGGGAGGCTCAGAGGCTTGCTCCATTTGCCCCTCAATTCCCTCCCTTCCTCCCATGCCAACTGAAAGTCCCATTTCTCCTGGGTTTGTTGGGCTAGACCCTCTTAAACCAGGCACAGGGCAACACAACATTGGACCCCCAAGGCTAGGGGAAGGAGTAGCACCTCCTGCCTTACTGCTTTCCTCCTCCTTCCCAATCTGGGCACCCCTGCACCTCTTGGACCTGCAGCACTCTAACCCCACATCCAGCCCTCCCTGCGGTCCCCAGAGCAGCACAGATCCCTGTGGCCGGACCACAGCATGATGAACCCCGACACTGCCTCATGGATCAAAAAAGAGGAGATTTAGAAGACTTGGATCAAACCACTACCGTGCTGCTTTTAAAGGCAGGTTTGGGGGAGGGAGATGGTTTTGTTTGTTTGTTGGGAGGGCATTGGTTTGTTGTTTTTTGGGTTGGGGGGGGTGGGGGGGTGGGGTAAGTATTTGTTTGGTGGTGGTTTCTTTTTTTTGCACTTTTGCAGCCCAGCAGGCAGCCATGCATTCGCCAAAAAGCCAGCCACTGCCTGCACTCAGCTGCCCATGCAGGCAGGGACCGTGCGAGCAGCATGCGTGCCGGCAGATGGTGCAGTGCCCTCACACGCTGCCTCCCAGGTGGGCACAGCGTTGGAGCCTCCATGTGCCCCCTCCAGCCCCATAATCCCAGGATGAGGACTAGGCAGCCTGGCAGAGACAGGCAGCAGCTCAGGAGGCTGGATGTGGGAATATTGGCACAGCTTTGACTCAGGAATTGCACATCAGAGTGAAAGGTGCAGGAACACCGCTAGAAACACCATGCCTCGGCTAAGCAAAACAGATGACGCCCTATAGACAGGAGGTGCTTATGTCTGAGAATATACCTGAAGCCTTGTCATGGTGAAATGCTTTATTCTCGTGTTAAAGAAACTCCATTCAGCACATTATTGCTGAATAATAATTCAGCAGTCCCTGAAATTCCCTCCCACAGTGTTTGCCCATGGTGGAGGTGAAAGAAGGGACAAGAGCAAAAGAGCAAGGCAGCAGGCACTTCACACCAGGGCTGTCACCCCCTTCCTAACTACATCCCTGACACAGGGGAAAACAACCCAGCAATGGAAAGGAGGGTTTAAACCCTCTGAAATATGACAATAACACAGCAAATTGAGCACATCAGTCATCTTAACCCCTTCCCCAGGCCATTGTTTGGAAACACCTGAATTCTTCCTCCAGCAGGGAGGCGAAAACAGTGGTCGGGAGAAAGGCTGGGAAATCACCACACCAGGAGCAAAAAGAAATTAAATATAGGGAAAAAAATCCAAGAGTAACTGAGGGAACAAAAGAGACCACCGATCTCCATGCTATCCAAAATAAGCTTGACATCTTCACACTGCAGGGAAAGGTGTGCACAGCACAGCCAGGGAAGCACCCTACCTCCTTCAGGTCTGTGGTGTTGCACTGCAAATATGAAGAGTCTAAAAATGCCCCCAAATTTAAACCTGCCTGGCCCAAGGGATACTCACCCCTTGGCAAGCTCTCCAGAAAGAAAAAGGCAACTGCCATTAAGAGCCTCAGCAAATGAATTAGAACATCGATAAGAAGAGTTTTGGCTGCTCCCAGTGAAAGCTATAAACAGATTCTTGACTACTTTGCTAGCCCATGCGACTTGTTTTTGTTTTTTTTTTTAAGGTATTAATTAATCACTTTTTCAATCCAGTCCTGGGTACCTTTGCAATTTCTCATTTTCCTAACATATACGTTTCCTTCTCATATTGCTTTGCTTGTTTTCAACCCTCCTCTGCTAAATTTTAACTCCTCACCCAGGCACACCAGGTTTTGTCTGGGGTTTGGAGGCTTTGTTTTGTGTTTTGGGGGGTTTGGGGTTTTTGGGGGGGGGGGGGGGGGGGGGGTTGGCTTGTTTTTTGTTGGTTTTGGTTTGGGTTTTTTGGTTGTGGTTTCGGTTTCCTTGTTTGTTTTGGGGGGGCTGTTTATTTGTTTGTTTTAAACAACCATTCTGCAGCCCTGTGTCTTCCCTGAGCATTTCCTTGGGGCGGATGGGAGGCCTTTTTGCATACCAAGCACGAGCACTCTGGGTTTCAGCCATGGTGTGGCTGCAGCAGAGCCGTAAGGGCAATTAGCTAAGAGCAAACGAGGACAGGTCCGGCATCCACATGGACACTGGCTCTCCTGATGCCTTCCAATGCGCCTCCCACCAGGCTTGCTCCAGGGACACTGGTGGCTCCCAGGCTTGGAGACAAGTGAAAAAGCTCAAGCAGAGCCCTCAAATGAAACACTGAGAAAGTTTGAAGAAATAAATAGAAATAATTAGCTCTGCCTCCGCCTAAGCAAACAGGGCTCATGCTGCCAGCAGAACAAGCCACATTCCCTCCGGAGAAGTGACAAGCAGAGAAGGGAAGATGCCAGAACATTTTGTTAAGGAAAGCTGATGAGGCTACATGTTAACAAGGGTGCTCGTGGGATGCCACGCGCCATGTATGAAGCATCTGACACCAGGGCATCTGCCCATCTTCTAGCCTTTGGTCCCCCCTTACACCGAAAACAAACCCACTATTTTTTACACAGAACCCAAATTAGTAGGAAAAACACCATATTTGTTCATGTAATTCGGTTTCTGCTGTTTAAACGCCAGCCTTGCCTTCCACAAATGGAAAACCAAGACGTGGCTGGTTTGGAAAACACAGAGCTATCATCTGATCCCATCCGTGGAAACCCACAGCTCAGTATCAGCCGGGAACAGGCCATGGCTGGAACTGGGACCATGCAGCTGGCCAGCAGTCGTACCTCCCTCTACGCTGGGTTTGTTTAATAACATAGAACTTGGGTGCATATCAGTGCCTCCAAACCCTTCCAGCTGCAAATCAACCTTTGCATAGGAATAAACCCAGGTTTGCTGCACAGCTCCCTGTTAACAGGTGGGCAGAAGATGGCTTTGCAGCTCCGTTAATGACAATTAATAATTTTTTAAAAGGCAGAAAAGAACAGCATATCTGCCTGTCTGACCCCTCCATGGCACCGCACATGGGTTCCCGCTAGTGACTCGGGCTGATGCTCACTGTCCATATCCCTGGTTGCACAGCCGGGATGTGGCAAGAGTGTGGCACAGAGCCCCACATGGCTCCAGGCAGCCCCTACTGCCCTCTGTTCACCCAACTGCACCAAAAGCAGAGGACATTACTGCACAGAAACAATGCATTTGGCTGCATCTAATACAGGAGAGCGGAGGAACAGCTGCTGTTGTGACACAGAGCAGGCTTTCAATACCAGAAAATGAAGGTTCTAGAGGCTCTTATCTCCCAAATTTCAGACTAAAAGTAATAAGAGTCAGGAAATTTACTGTTTACTCCTGAAGCAGAGAAGTCATCTAGATAAAACCATGGCCACAGGGCACTGAGAGCAACTAAAATGAATTAGAGAGTGGATATTCAGCTGTGAAAGCATGGGCATTTATGCTTTTACCTGCACAATGGCTGGGACCAGCACAATGCTCCCAGCGCAACCTAGGGGACATCTAAGGACACGGACCACCCAGCTGTGATGACACACAGCTGGAGCTCACCCCATCTAATGGGGATCTCATTAGAGAGATCACACCCAGCATCCATCCATCTCCTCCCATGCTGGGATTGCCACAGCCCAACAGGGACAGCACAGTGAGCATCTCTTGCCCCTTGGCCTGTATGTCAACATGGGCTGAAATGGGACACAACCCAGGGCTGTATCCCACCCCACAAACCACCAAGAATAGCCTTTTCGAGACCTCAGCACCAGCGGACAATTGATGGAAGACGATACATGCACAGGTCGTCTGCAGCATCCTTGAAAGATGACTACGCACTGCCAGGTGACTCAACCCCATTATCGCAACCCAAACCGCATGCCACAGCCAAGGAACACAGCCTCTGCAGGCAGGAAACCCTGGACTCTCACACCATACTTCATTTTTCCTTCTAGCAGCTGATTAACTAATAAAGAACTGCAGTGAGAAGCAGGTTCCCAGGAGCACCACTGACCTACAAAGATGAAATTCCTTTTAGGGGTTTTCTCCATGTATGTGTTTGTGTTACAATGGCAGCAATCAAGTCTTTAGCCAAATAACTATGTATTACCATAATAACTACACTCAGCACTTAAGGTGCTGGGTGAACCCTTTGCTTCCATTATCTGAATAACCTTCACCAAACCCCCCCCAAGTTAAAGCAGAAAGGCTCAGTGCTGTGCTGGCCTGTGGGGGCTGATCTTCCCCAGGCAGCACAAGGGTCCAGCATCACAGCACTGCCACGAGCCCCGGGTGAGCAGGGAGGCAGAGACCCCTTCCTGGAGAGGACACGAGGCCTCAGTCCAAGATGGACAAACCCTGGCTGTATCGTATGCAACCAGTAGCAAAGCTGCCAGAGTTCTCCAACCATGGTCCGTCAGCCCAGCAGCCTTTCCCAGGGATCTGGGGGATGATTTCAACAGCAGCACCAGAGCAAGAAGCTGCTCTGATGCTGGTGCTTCCCCTTGTGAGCAAGTGTCCCTTGTCTCTCCTGAATGAGCAAGGAGAGAGCACAACAGGGACAAGAGCAAACCCCTCTGGAATATGTTTATATATAGAGAGGAGCATGTAGGATGCTGCCCCTAAGTATCTTGGGGACACCCCGAGCCAGGTGGGGTTTCTCGACTTTGCCAGCCCATCTTGTCTCTTCCCCAAGCTTGGCTGGCCTCCCTGGGAACTCACATGCTTAAACATCTCAGCCCTGCTCCAGCCTTCCTGGGGCGAGGGAATGCTCCAAATCTGCCTCCCGCTGCCCCTTCCCTCCAGCTCACTAACCTGCATCTCCAAGGCCACTTGGTTTTCAGGAAAATCAAATGCATCTGCCTCTCTCTTCTGAGCTGTGCTTACCTCAAGCTTCTAGTTAGTAGTCCCTGCTCAAGGGGAGAAGGAGAGCTCATCATGCAGCACAGCTAAGCAGAGCACTACACCTCAGAGCACTAGGAAGAAATTAAGCCTGGGGCCCCCAAACAGAGACAGATGGACTGCAAGAGCAACTGATTCGTCCTCGTGGCCTTTTCCTGTCTTGCCACATGCACTTCCCCTCACAGCAGCATGGATGCTGTGGTGGGCAAGCCCTGCTTTGGCCAGCTCCGGACATCCACCATCCTCCGGCTCCTCCATCTTGCACCGAATACAGCGGCTGAGTGTGTGTGGCACAGTGGCTGTGGGAGCCAGCTGGTGAGGGTCAGCTATTTTTAGTCGAGTCATTTGTTACTGGGGGAAAGTCTGCTGGACTAAACCCCTCCTCCCATAGCCCCCACCACCAGCAGTCTTGAAGCAGTTCTGCTGGGAAGAGCTGCTCCCAGCATCCCTCACACACGCCTGTTACCCAGCAAGAGCCAGTACTGCATCCCATGCTCGGGAGCTTTGTATGACACCAGCAATGGAAACACTTAAGCAAGGTGGGAAAGAAAGAAAAGAAAAGAAGAGACATTTACAGGCATTTGCTCCTTGCACAGACCTACTCCTATGCTCAGCAAAAGGTACAGGTGGAAGGGTCAGGTCAAACATCCTGATACAGGAGAGCTGGGAGAAGGCAGCACTGTACATGCCAGTGTGTTTGGGACAGAGGGACACGGTGTAGTCAAAGAAGGGCTGCTTGGCTCCTGTCTCAAGGAACATTCATCTCTCATCACCCATTCACATAGAATAAAAGGGGACCTTCACAGTGCCAAGACACTACAACAAAGACCCCTGGAATAGCTGCAAAAATCAGATGGAAGAAAGAGCATGGCTGCAAATACCCAGGGGCTGCTTCAGGCCAGGAGACCCTCCAGCACCAGATATCAGACAATCTTTTGTCTAAGAAACAGCTTTTGTTCTGCCTCACCAGGGTTTTCATGGCTGCCATTATGCTGCAGCAGCAGACCCTGCTCCCCGCGGCTGAGCACCTCTTCTGCTTCCCAGGAAAAGCTGCACTGAGCCTGGATGGGGCAAGGCTGCTGCTTGGACCACATCACAACTAGGAGGCATCTTAAAGGCCCCTGAGCCCACAGTGGGTGCGAGGGCTCTGCCCATGTCAGCACCGGGGTAGCACAGAGAGTAAGAGAGCCCTCCTGCAGAGCACTGCTCCCAGGGGAATCAGCTTTAAGAACATCAAAACATGAAATTATCTCATCTCTTCTTTAAGAGCAACTGTTAAACAACCCCACTATTATTTATATAAATGTACGTCAAAGAAATCAGCCCTCCATCTCCAGCACAGAGAGGCAGGAGAGCCAGAGACTGACAGGAGACCAGGACCCCTGACCCCAGGGCCGGCTGCAGGCAGTGAGCCCCAGGGTGAGGATGTTTTTAGGGCACAACCAGGAGCAGGCACAGCACTGCTGGGTGGCAATGAGAGACAGGGCTCTGGCTGGCCTGACAGAGATTTCACTGATGAGGTAGCAGCAGGCATGGTCAGCAAGGTGTCCTGGTACTTGGGAACATCCATCCTGACAAACAACCTGATGCCCAAATCTCTTCCAACATCACCTTTGAGACCACCTCATCTCTTCACCTCTTCCTGTACCCCTCTGTGCCAGACAGGCAGATTTTTCTGCATCTCAAGGCAAGGTACCCCCTATCACACGCCCATCACGCCTGCAACCTGCCACCCCCAATATGAGCCCCAACGCCCACTGGCCTTCCAGTTCCCCCAACAGAAGGCAGAGAAAACACGCACGGGCAGACCTGAGAACATGTGTGCCAGCGGCCACAGGCAGAGATCAGGAAGGCAGGATGATGCCTGGCACAGCTCGTCGTTTCCCTTCCTTGTACAAGCTTTGTGCCCTAACAGGGCCAAGGGGAAAAGTATCGCTCCAGCAGGCAAGTGCTGGACTTGGGCTTACCTAGCACAGCACCACTGCTCTGCAAAAAGCACGGGACTGAGCCTGGCAATAGAAATAATCAGGGATAGGAAAGCAAGCTGCGATCTGTGCAACAGCAGCGTCTAGAAACAAGCAGTGCTTGGAGCTACTCATACACATAGCCAGGGAGCATGCTCTTAGGAGTTTGCCTTCCAAAGAAGGGCAAAGACAGGGCTTCTTAAGATAATTTCCAGCTGTAATCACCGGGCCAGCCTCCAGGAATATAACTCCGCTTCTGCACAAGAGTGCAGGCTGCCACCCCTCCTGGGCCATGCTGCCTCCCTCCCTCCAGCTCCCACCGTGAGGTTTTCCTTGGAAAGGCGCAGTGATCCTCCTGGGCTGCCTGTCATTCCCACAACACAGGGCAGACAGCCAACGCCAACGTAAAGTGCGCCTATGGAAACAGCCTCGAGCTCTTGGACCTTGAAACCTCACCAAGCCATGGGCACAGGGAGAGCAGCATCTCTACGTCCCAACCCACCATCCCCTGGATATTTGTCAAGCCAAGAACCAGTACATGCAAGTAGTCACGGACAGAGCACCACCATCCCCAAGGACAGCCTGAATTTATGCTTTAATTAGCTGCTCCTGCACCCAGGGATGTGAGAAGCAGCGCTGCCAAGCCTGGTAACAGCCTAAGCTAGCTCCTTTCAAAGAGGAAAGGAGGACAAGTGACCCCAAATGACAAGTCTCTGGGAAACACTGCTGGCAGAAGACAGCCCAGCCCTTGCTCCTCACTCCAGAGCATCTGAAATGAGGCAGCACATAAGAAGGGGCTGAGAACAGGGCATTGCTTTTGACATAGATCAGAAACCCAAGTCATCTTGAAACCACGGATGCAAAGAGGATTTGACATAAATACAGAAGGAAAAACAGGAAACCATAAAGAATCCAAGCCTCCTGAGCACTGCCCTGGGAAAAGTTTGTTCCCCCTGCTGAGGCAAGCTGAACACATGTGGTCTCAAGATGGACCATGAGACCCATGAGCTGCTCTGTCTGGGCTCTCCAGAGGGTGGTTGTGGGTCTGAATGGCACCCTATGCATCCTGGGCATTGCCAACACGTGCCCCAATTCTGGCTTCACGCTACAGCCTGCGATTTCTTGAAAAATGTCTTTCTTAGCCAGGAACTGCCTTGCTAGGATGGGGCAGGAAGGACACAGCATCCCAGGAGGACAGACAGCATCCCATGGCCATCTCCCAGGCCAGCCTTTTGGGTTCCCTCCTTGCATTTCACCCCCACTGGGCTCAGCGGCAGCTCTTTCAGACTGCACGCGTTCCCTCCAGCTGGGAAACTTAACAACAAAAATAACAACAAAATTCTTGGAAGAAAAAGTTCTCGTTTCCAACGGTGCCTTCGCTGAGGTGACTCACAAACCACAATGTGTGTCATTACTTAATAGGCCCGCAAAGGCAATTATATGATCATGCAAACATCAGATTCCCGGCACAAGGAGTCACAGCACCCCTGAGAGGTTAAAACAAAGGGATGCTTTAAAGGTGAGCAAAGGCAGGCTTTATTCTTCTTTGACTTTTGTTCTCATTATGTACAAAGACTCACTGAAAAGGTCTTATTGTTTGTGCAAAGAAAAAAGACAGTCTTTTGCACAAATTGCACAGTGAAGAAGGGAAGGGGATAGAGAATAAGTCTGTCCTGCCATGCTGAAGACTAGAAGAAAGCGTGCTATGCATCCTCCACTGCGAGGTCCTCACCAGCCACAAAGACAAGGACAAGCCAGAACCCCTGACAGGGTGGGCATCAGACTGACAGGCCAAATTAGTGGGTAAATAGAGCAAGACCTTCCTGATTCAACCTCAAAGGAGGAAAGGCAGGCTTTCCTTTTGCTCCTTCACCCAGGTCTTCTATAACCCTTCCCTATTTACCTTGCACACTGCAGACAGCTGAGTGGATTTGCGTTTTACCTTAACCTGACTTAAGCTGGGTCAGGATAAATGGATAATAAAGAGGTATTTCTTGCCTGTCAGCATAACAGATACACAAATCAGGCATTGAGGACCCTTTAGGAAACAACCAGCTTCCCTGCTGGGTCCAAAGGGTAGGAGAGCACAACCCAGGATACTCAGTTGTTCAGAGGCAAAAGCCTGGACCAGCCCCTGCCCTTCCTCCCTCTCCTCAGCCTTACCCGACACTGTCACCCTCAGCCACTCCAAGCTGCCAAGCACACACACCCCCAGAGCTCATCCCCTGAGCCCAGTTTTTCCCCAATCTCCTACACTATGGGAGATGGGAGGAAAATAAATATTTATGGGTAGCTAAAAAAGTGGGATTGCTGAAATGTTCTTATCTGCCAGGACTAATAACCTGGCTCAGCAAGCGCCCAGTCTTCACCTCCCACCCAATGCACAGACACAGAGGAAGCCCCAAGGGCCCCTCTCCTCCTCCAGGCACACCACCAAATCCCTCAGGAAAGCCTGGGCACTTCCTTCTGGCTCCTAAAGGCAGCCGCACTCCTGGACCCCAGGGGAGCCATGGGCTAAGGCAGCCTGGGCACGAGCCCAGCTGCTTTGCTAAGGCGCCACATTAAAGGTTAGCACTTCTGGAAGCCATCTGAGCAAGAGAACAGGCACAGAGCGTGGCATTTTAGGCACTGCTCTTTCAGATAGGTCCGGCTGGACCCCAGCCGCTGTCAGTGGACTCCCCTCCCTCCAGCAATGCAGCTTTGCCCCCACATCCTGGTGCAAATTCCACCTCCAAACCCCAGCCACAGTGGTGATTACCACCCACTGCCTTGCTTCATTAGTGGCGGCAATTCTAGCACCTCCCTTTGGGATCAAAGCCACTGTCTTATCATCAGGGTCCCTCTCGTCCTCAAAATGTTTCTTCTTTCGATGAGAGCTCATCCAGCTCTACTTTCCCTTCTTTTATCAGTTTGCTACAATTGCTGGTATTGAGTTGTTAATACCACGATTGCCTCGACTTCTTCTCCTCTTTATTTGTGGCATTATTTCATCGCTGCTGTTTCATCCCTCTGAAGCACACTACTAGGATTAATTTCTACCAAAGCAACCTTCCTGCCAGATAGCTGCTTCGTGGGACACTTATGCACAGCACAAACGAGCTCAAAATAAGGATGAGATTAATTCATGGAGGAGAGGAGGGCAGGCACAGCCAGGAATAACAGCCTAGCTGCAATTGCCAAGCTTTGCGCTGCTGATAGCCAGACCCTGTGAAGGTCCAGCAGGCAAAGAGCAACGTACATCCTATTTCTTATGCTATTCCTTATATTTCTTAAGACATGCACCAGTCCAGCCCAGCATCCTCTGCAGTCCTGACTGAGCGGCCACACCAGGCACGGAGCTAGAAAGAGCTTTGCTCTGAAGCAAGCTGACTGCTTCACTTGTTAGCCCCATCTCTCTACTGAAAGGATGCCCAACAGCTGAATTGGCTCACAACTCCATCATGAAATTGGCCCTTTTACAGCAATGTGTGTGCTTGGAGCTTGGACTTCATGGTATTTGCAAACATGGGCAATCACGTTGCAGAGCGTGGAAGTGGCTGCTAATCAGTGGCTCCCCCACCCGTCCCTCTCTGTCTCCAGGAAGGCAGACAAGACTCCTCCACAGGCAGCAAGCAGCTCTTTTTACACTAGGAAACTGCCATCTGTAATTTTTAGACATCTCGAGGATGACTGAGGACTGGCAGCACAAGACTGCTGGCGTATGTCACACAGCCTGCAGCCGCCCAGGGGTTTCTCCTTCAGCACAGCATGGCCGTCCAGCACTGCCCCCCCTCATCACCACCCCCTCGTGCATGCTTCTGCTGGACACCAGCAGAGACCATTTGCTTTCAGAGCCTTGGCAAGTAAGAAATGGGCAATGTATTTCTGGCAGCATCTCTCCCCACCTCTCCTCTTGCCCACTCGCTCCTTCCTAAGTAATTTAATGCCATTGATTTTCCCATGCCAGCCATCCACCATCTGCCAGCAGGCTTCAGAGCACCAGCAGGACATTCGAGCAAGCTGGGGCAATCCAAGAAATTATCATTCATGATCCCCAGACCCCACCTCCATCCTTCCATGCAGCAGTGACCAAAATTCATCCCTCCCAGGAGGGTACCATGCTGACACAATCACCCTTCCCAGGCTGGAGCTGATACAACATTTAGGTCATTTTCTGGGTTTAAACCTTGTTTCTGTGCTAGCCACAAACAGAACTGCTTGCAAGGCCTCCAGCCTTCTTCCAGTGCCTGTTGGCCTGTATGCGGCTGTATTAAAACCCCATCAAGCTACACCCTAGTGCAAATCACCATCCAGGAATACATCATTTGTGCTTGCTTGGGTTTTACACCCTTTCCTCTGACCACAATGTGCTGGACAACCCCTACAAACAGGCCAGCAATGTGTTACAGTCCCCAGCTGAAAACAGAAAATGTTTAAAGCCTGCAAGCACCCAGATGGGATTCCCAGTCTCGGAGAGTACTGAGCACAGACTGAACAAGGGCCAGCCAGGACTGGTTGTCCAGCAAAACTGAGGCTTCCCTTAAAGCAGCAGCTGCTGGGACAAAGCTTCTGGCACCTCCCAGCTCCAAGAGCTGCTTGCAAGGCTCTGCCCCATGGCTACCCAGCACCATCACCCTCCACAAGTGATGCTCAGCTCATCACACCCTCTGCAAGTGATGCTCAGCTCATAACCTGCACTGGGGTCCAGGAAAGCAGGTGAAGGCAACTGGTCTGTCCTGGTCCTTTTTTCTTGCCTATAGCCTCTGAGTGAAACAACTCTAGCATCCTGATGGGGAGAAAGAAGTCTTTGTGTCCACCCCTTCACTGCCCCCTCTTTCCCCTGCCCTTCCCTTTCTCAGACACAATCCCTCATCAAGGAAGCACCAGTTCAACACCAAGACATAAACCTGTCCCATCTCTCCTCCAAAAACTCCCTTGAGCAAAAGCTACTCCTACACATGGGCCACCCTCTTTGTCAGCCAAGTACAGACCTGAGCAGACACCCCACATACCAGCCACCTGCCAGGCACATCCCACACTTCCTCAGGACACTTCCCCATCCATCACTGGCCTTGCACACACAGACTGTGTCTCACTCAGTGAGAGTCAAGCCACTCACTGGGGATACACATCTGCAGCGCTCCCAGTATTCACCCTTCCTGTGCCTCCCGAGACACCCCGTGTCACCCAACACCAACTGCAGGTCAGGCTGCCGGAGCACCCACTTGCACCCGCCCCCCTCCCTGAGCTACCCCTCGCTCACGCTTGTGGCTCATTTTCCACCATCCCTGTGGTTATTTTGCGCAGAAAACCTGGCCTCAGAAATTCACCAGCAAAGCTTGTTAACACCAGCAAGTGCACAAAGAAATTGCCAAGCCGTCCATGAAGAACTTTCCAAGCAGTCAGCATCCCCACAGCACGGGGTAGGGAAGGCTGGCTGCAGATAAACACCGAGGCACTTCTAGACACAAGACTCAACACAGCCTCAGCACCCAAGTAAACCCTCTGGAGAAACTTCTCAGAGGCAAGAATAGTCCACAGCAGTTTTAGGCTCTTTCCAGCCACCTCAGATGTCCAGTTAAAGTGTTGAATCACCTGTAGCCTGGTGTGAGTCCAAAAGCAAGCCCAGGTATTCACCCCACTGCAGAGAGTTAGGGGTCTCCCATGATGCCGCAGCAAATGGCTGGCAGCTGAGCCAACACCTCTGGATCAAGCTCCTTTCACCTGCAGGATTTCTCACCCCATTTGAAAATCAAAGCAAACAATTTAGATGGGGATCACAGCGCTATGCACATGGCTGTGGTGTGCTGCTTGGTCCAGATGTGGTCCAGCACATTGGGAGCCCAGGAAGCAGTGCCACAGGCACGGACCCCACCACACAGCCTAACCCCCTGAGCAGGTTTTGACCAAGGATGATACACACCAAACAATGCATCCTCTCAAGAGGCTTGGGTGCTCTCCGCAGCCCTCAGCATCTTTAACACTAGGCCAATACAGAGTGGTTTTAAAAATCCCAGTCTGCTGCAAGACGTGGAGCACCATGTACGTACAGTCTGCTTGAAACGGCTAACAGATCACATTTATTTCAAGCTTGCTGCTTCCATATGCCAGGGGGAAAAAAAAAACCCAAAACCAGATCAGTGATGATAAATTTCTAAAGCTACTGTAGCAAGGAAAAAAAAAACAACCAACCCCATAGTAGAAGAAACCTCATACCATCTCCCAGAAACTCCCTGTGCTGCAAATGCCAAATTATTAAGTCAAAAAAAGGGAGGGGAAAAGAAAAAAAAAAGCACCCTTCCATAACAGATTGCTATTGTGTTTCCTTCAAAAAGGCAACACTAACCATGGTCCCTTGCTGCTGCTTTCATATTCAGCATCCACTTCAGTAGCTTATTTTTTAAGAAGTAAAACCTGCACTTTCACCCTCAGGTCCAAAGCAGGGCAAGGGAGCACAGGCTGGCCCCACATGGCCCAGGTGAGAGTGCAGCCACCATGCTGTCACCTAAAGGGACTTACCCAGGGCTGGCAGAAGGGAGAAGAGTTCATCCTTAAACCCAATAGGCCCAGCCTAATTTCACCCATCCTTGTTGCTATGCTTCACCCCAGGGACCACTGCATCCCCCCAGGGTGGTGTGCAGGGAAGGGGAGGGCTCAGACCTGCTCCACGCTGAACACCCGGACACAGCAGTCCATGGTGGTGGACAAGGGACAGGGGCTTAACACCAGCCCAGCCTGCATGGAGCTACTGATGCTCCTCGGCATCCCCAGGGCCAGCTCTGACCCACCCATAAGTCTTCCATCCAGGAAAGCCTTGGGCAGTGAGCCCCTCACCCCAGCTGGCCTCGTGGCAGCGGCACAGCCCTAGCATGCTCATGGGGTGCAGGAGGGGAAAGCCCGCGGGTGCTCACCTCAGGCTGCACCACCCATGCCTCTTGCTGCTCCTGCCATGGGCTCACCCAGCTCTTGTGCTTTCCAGGGACCCTGTGCCAACTGCTGTGCTCTGGATCCAGAGCAAGCCTTGTTAAAAATAGGCTCTACCTATGACTCTCCCGGCTCTCATGGGCGTCATCACCTTAGCCCCAGCACGCTTCCCAACGTGACTAACGCCAGCGGTGTGTGACTAACACCCCGTCCTGCACCATGGAGGGAGACGGCCCCAGCAGCTCAGGCAGGCATGAGTGGGCGGCCAAGCCGCAGAGTTTTGGCTGGAGCAAGCTCTCCCCCTCTTACTCTCAGGGTTTCTCCGTGCGCCTCGCCCACCCTGCTGGCATGCACTATTCCAGGCTGGGAGAGAGTTATGGTGGTGACGCCCAGCTGCGGCACCCAAGCCGATCCAGCCCCAGCGCAGCACACAGCACTGCAGGGATGCTCCAACCAAAGCTTATCCCCTGGGTCTCACCGCAGAGCCAGGAACAGGCTGCCATCCCAACACACTGCTATGTCCCCAGGGGATCCCACAAATTTAATGAAGTTTTGGTTATTTCTGAAAACCATGGGGCCTAGAGACGGGAAATGGGGAAAGTCTCAGCTCACTCAAGAGGAAGGGCTGGCCGAGCCCCACGCACCCGCTACAGAGCTGCAATCCTGGCTCAGCGCTAGATAAGCAGCAGTGTCTGACAATCCCCAAATCTACCCCAGTCACTGAGGCTTGACGGGAAAAAACACACACCAAGGAAGATGCTGAAGAGTCTGGAAAATAAACACAATTTGGAAAAGCATGAGTTTGGAGGAAAGGTGGGAAGAAGTGCAGGTTTTTGGCATCAAGAAGAAGAAATGGAGCCAAGAGCATCCTCAACCACACCAAGATGAGAGGCCACCAGAATAAACTGCTCCCCAGCCAAAACAAGACCAGTCCCTTCCTCTGCTCCCTCTTTAGCTCCAAAGCTTCAGAAAGCAGAGACAGACCTGAAAACATGAATACAAGAAGTGCTAATGGTTTTCAGCTCACATTTTAAAGCACAAATCATTACCTTTTTTTATGTTTCTATATCCCAATGCAATGTTTGCATCTCCCTGGCTGGAAGAAACGGCAGCCCAGAGCCTGCAGCCTTCAACCCTTGAATCCACAAAACTAGAGACTCAAAAACAAGAAAAAAAGAGGGGGGGATGGGGGGGGCTAAAATCCAAAATGCAGCCAGCATGCAAGGAGACATTTCAAGCCACCCATATCCCCCAGCCCTTTGGAAACACATTAAACACTGCTCAAGACAGCTTTTATATATTGTGCTTGGAACCACACATGGCCCAAGGAACGTTATTCGTCTTCTCCTCCCAGCGATGCACAGCAATAGCCACTGGCAGCCTGGGTGATTTAACAGCAGCAGCACAGGACATGCACGAAGGCACCAGCATCACACAGGAAGCACCTATTTCTGTTGACTATACCCACCTGGTCCAGCCTCAGTTAGAGGAGCCCCACATGGAGGCAGGGGTTGGGAAGGTCAGCACTCAAAGATCTCCCTCAGTCCTCATTTTACACACTCAAATATCACCATACAGGTGAAACCTTCATTTACACTTCTGAGCCAAAGGTCCTTCCCACCACAGTATGCCAGTACAGTTTAGACAACCACAGCAACATAGCTTCACCTGGAAAGATATAAGCATTTCTCAATGCAATGCCACAAAGCAATGTTAATGTTGATGTGCTACAAGAGCACAAGATGGGGTGCTCAGTTCCTGGTGCAGGGTACTCATGTTTTCTAACAGCAAGAATCCAATATCACCTGGAAGGGAGAACTCTCTAGCCTCAGTACTTATACTCTATAGCTCCAGGAGCCACATTTCACTTATTTGCCTTGTCTGGTCTCCTCTAATATAAAAAACTCCTGAATTATTAAGGGAACTGATAAATAACAGAGCAAGATGAAAATACTCTAAGTTGGTCTCTCATATCTGTCCAACTTGATTTGTTTAAAGCATTTAAATCCTCACTTCGACACAATACTGCTCCTGCTGCAGGGCACTCCAATCACATAAGCCTTTTATTAATAAAATACATATTTGATCCAACAAAGCAGTTTCACCCTTTCTTCTCAACTCTTCTCCTCATGCCAGCTCTCCTACACTGGCACTGCAGGTAGGGTACTCCTCTGAAGACAACAGTGCTAGAGTATCACACATACATGTGCACACACGCGCTTTCCTTTCTCCCCCTCTTCCAGGCACTGAGAAACAAGCTGCAGTGCCCCAGAGCCCCCTCCTGTCTTCATGTCCCATCCCCCACACACACACACACACAACAGGAGCACAGCTCTGCTGAGAACTGACCCCCCTTCTCGCTTCGGTGCGGAGGTGATAGTGTTCATCAGCCCTGGGAATTGCCCTCATCCCCTGAACCCTGCATACCATTCCCTGGGGCACAGAACACCCCAGCAGCACCCACACCCCTCAGGGTTACAGATCTAGAGCATACAAAGGTCCACATTTACAAAAGCAGCTGGTGACACCTTGAAGATGCTCAGGCGAAAGCATCATGCTCTCCTCTGTCACCTGCACCCCTGGGAGAAACTACTTTAGGAGATCCACAACGCAAGAGCTCCCCAACACCTCTTCTGAAAGCCCGGGCCAAGAAACTCCCCTGTTTTGGCGCACAGAGGCTGCAGCAGGAGCCCCGGTGGGATCGGTGCCCAAGCTGCCCGCCTGCCTGCTCTCCAGGAGCTGCTCCACAGCCCCCGGCAGCGGTTTGTGTTTCATGCCAGGGAAAGCACCCACGCCTTCAGCTCGCTTCCTGGGGTGAGCTGTACGGCACGGATGATGGCAGCAGAAGAGAGAGATTGCATGTGAGAGCTTTCCAAAATTAAAAACAAAGAGAACAGCCTGTGGGGAAGAGGCCAAGATAATTAAAACATTAATTCAGATTGCTGCTTTTGCTCTGAGCAAGCTCAAGTCACCCAAAAATCCCAACGATGGATAGCTGCGGGTCTGAGGCGCAGCCCCATCCCCAGGCACACCAAAGCCCTCTCCATCACTCCAGCAGCAGGGGCAGAGGCTGGAAAGCCACCTTCCTCCAGAGAGAAACACGGGGAAAACAAGCTCCAGCTCTTAAGGAGCAGAAAGAAAATTATCCACCTGGAATAACAAGTAGGAAACAGGTGACAGCTTTGAGGCTAATAAACCTTCCCAGCAACACTAACAGCTTTCTGCATGAGGAAAACAGATAAAGTGACTAAAAAAGTCACGACAGTCACAAGTAAGTCAAGTGAGACATGAGAACGACTGAGTAAGTTTTGGAGTTGGCTGGGAACAGGCACTGGAAAAGAAAGCAGGCAGAGCCAGCTGCAGCATCCCCACTGCCCGACTCCGTGTCCAGCTGTAACCCCGCCATGCGGTGCTGGGCGAATAGCAACACCTCTCCAAAGGTCCTACACAAGAGCAAGGACTGAGGCTAATATCCGTGCATTGCCATAACTCATCGGGAGAAGGGTAAAATCCCACAGCAGAGTAAGAAATTCTCCCTCCCAGTCCTTTAATAACACATGCAAGTGCTGCCAGCCCAGAGTGCAGGGGGGGCAGCCGTGCACAGGGCAGGAGAGACCTGCTGACGAAGAAAAGTGTCAGCTCCAGAAGTTGCTGTGGGAAAAAAGTGCCAAGAGAAGGGGAAGGGAAAGAAAAAAAAAAAAAAAAAAAAAGTCATTTGTAGCTGGTGGAAACCGTCTACTCCAACACAGCAGACGCATTTCATTTCAATTTTGCTTTTTATATCACATCCACCAGAAGAAAAACACCACCAGATTTTAAAAAATGGCTTTCAAACCTAAAGCCTTCAAACCTTCAACTACCTATTCCAACAAGCAACATCAAATCTGGGTGTTTTCAAAGCTTCTACCCTCTCATCGCCCCTCTTACTTGTTCTCATGAACTTGCCTGGTACAAACCAGCTTCACTCCACCGAAGCATTTCAACTTCCACCAAACTGCTCTCTCTGAGTCCAGGGAAACCTCTGTGCATGGGCACCAGACCACACTGCAATGCGTTGGTCCAACATGCAGGATGCCCATGGACTCCCCAGGCCATCAAGCTGCACCGTGAGGACCTGTTTTCCTCCTTTCCTTGCTCAGCATCACCTTGACACATGAGAAGCCATTCGAGGGCATCCCTCCTCCCCTGTGACACTGCCCTCCAATCACAAAGTGCTCCAAGAGCCAGCAGGGCTGGAGAGGGGCTTGGGGGTGTGCTCAGCCCAGCCCTGCTCCCCACACAGGCTCCTGCCCCAGGAGCTTCTGGAGGAATAGCCCTGGGACAGTCCCAGGGGTGGCAGCTCTGGGGCAGACCAGGTTGGAAGGGGAAACAACCCCCAGACCTCAGCACCTAGCTGTACTGAGCCAAGAAAGTGAGCAGGAGGGGGTTTAAGAGAGGCCAGGCAGTGGGCTGGGGTTAGGGTATAGGGTGCAAGACCAATGGCTTTCCAGCCTGGCTCAGAAGCAGGTTGGAAGTGGGTAGAGGAGATGCACAGGCAGGTATGAGGGCGATTGTGGACGAGGAATGCCCTCCTGCCAGGACCAGCTTCCCACAGCCACTGGACCCTATAAGCACAGGGTCACAGAGAGGCTGGGGAGGGAGCAGGGCTGACATCCAACCCATTCCTTCTGTCTTTCCATCCTGACACTGCCCTTGGAGACAGCCCAGCTGCCACAGGGAGCAGAGGGGTTGAACTCCCCATCTCTTCCAATCCCTTCCCACTGCCTCCTGGGCTGTTTGCCCCCAAACCTCCACCCTGGCACAGCCTGCGCTCACACCACCGGCAGAGTGGGCAGCAGCAGGCAGGGTTCTCAGCTCCTGGAGCAGAAACACAGGAGGTGCAGGCAAGGAGAGGGGCCAGCAGGATTGGCAGGACTGCACAGCAGCTGGCCCCCGCAGAGAAACTGGGGACCCAGAGCAGCCTCCAGGGAAGCACCAGCCGCAGAAGACAGAGTAGGGAGGCAGGAATATCACTGAACAGAAATCAAGGAGGACCAGGAGAAAGGAAAAGGAGAAAGGCATATAAAGGATTTCTAAATCCCAACGTAGATGGGAAAAGCCACACAAGCATTACCTCGCCAGAGGACGCTGGTGAAAGCAGTGGCCACCACATGCTGGCGCAGAGCAAGAGATCACCCTGGTCACCCCTTCCTCCTCCCAGGAATCTGTCACCCTGGAAAAACCTGCCCAGCCTTTGCATTTTGCAAACCTCAGCTCTAAAAATAACTATCGGTGCAAGTGACACATTTTGAGCGGAGACGGCAAGCAGCAGCCCACAGAACCAAGCTTACTTAGCATCAGTAGAGATGTGTTTTGTAAACAATTTTTTTAAGGTTGCTTAGTAAGCTGCTGATCAAACAGCCAAAGCCATTGTCTGATGTGGCAGAAATGAAGGAGGACCCAACAACAGGGAAAAATCCCACAGAGGAAGATGGGATGGGGAAAACTCAAGGGCTGGACCCCATTTCCCAGCATGTCCCCCACACCTCAACTTACACTTTTAAGATGGAGATTCTCACCCTGTATCACTCCCCCAGGAGGGGTCCCAGTTCCAGCCATGCCCGCAGCACAAACACCCCCTCAGCAGCTGCCACCAGAGAGCAAAAACCTTGTTTATACAGAAAGCAAGAGCAGCAGCAATGACCAGACAACCCCAACTGCGCAGCATCTCCCACCCTCCTCCCCACACCCCATTCTGCCCCAGCTGCTGGAGCTGCTCCCCAGGGGCTGGGATAATTGGCAGAGCAAGAGGAAGAGTCACCCAAACTGTTGCTCAGTCATGGTAATTAGTCACCGTCTTGAGTGACTCCTATTAGTTACAGCCTGATTTTCTCAGGCACAGTCAGCACACAAGATTTCAATTAAAACTCACCATGCAGCCAACTTGGAAGTAGCTACTCTGGCCCACCACGGGGCTCATCAAGGACACGAACATGCAGAAGAGGTGCTCCTTTCCTTGAAGGACCCAGCTTAATTTTAAACCCAGCTCTATTTCCCAGCCCTGCTCAGGAAGCCTCAGTGAATGCACACCAGCTTCGCAGAACAGATGCCATAGGGCTGGGGAGGAGAGACTTGCATTTTTCCCACCCACCACAGGGATTGGATCCATGCCCCGAGCACAGACCGGAGCCGGGGTTTCTCTCTGGAGCTGAGCTGGCATGCTCCCACCGTCCCACAAATCCCCGCTCCCAGCCAGACTCACACCCTCGGCAGGCAGGGCAGCACAGGCAGCCTGCCCGCACGCCGCCCTGGTTTTGTGGAGCAGATTCACTCTGCCTGCAGGAAGAGGCAAGCTCTCCAGGGCTCTTTGCTAGCAGTGCCAGGCTGCACAGAGCCCTTCATCCTCCAGCACCCATCCCCAAAAGTCACTCTAAAGCATGGATAAACATCAAGTGAGCTGCCCAGCATGAACCAGTTTCCTAAAAGCACTTGCACTGGTCCCAGTTGGGGCCACGAAGCAGATGGACCCCTTGCCGCACCTGGAGTAACAGGGGTTAAAGCCCACCTTCTGCCTGCAGCCTGGAAAAAACAGGGCAGGGGAAATGCAAATGCTTTACTGAACCAGAAGGCTTCATAAAAATATTAGCCACAGCTTATTCAGCCCTCTCCAGGTATCTGCTCACAGGGGTAAGGCTCATCATCGCCCAGGCCTGCCTACACCTCTGTGCTTTAAGGCACCTTTCCGGCTGGTTTCGTGCTTATTTATAGGCAGCAGTCCTCAGACAATCTCAGGAAGAGGTGAAGCTCAACCCCTTCCACACAAAGCTTGACAAGTTTGAGGTTTCTGCCACCTACCTAAGTGAGGGGAGAGGGGAACAGCACCGGACAGAGCCAAAAATCAGGCTCCAGCATCTCTAGCATCTTGTCCGTGCCATCAGACTGATGCTTCGCACCAGGAGCTCAGTGTATTTTTAATAGGATCCCCCATTCCATGCTTGTTAAATGAAAGGAAATAGGGTATTTTGCTACCAAAGAAACAGAAGAACAACAAACCTGAGCCAGGCTGTGAAGCACAGATTCTTGCAGATGGCGAGCAGGGTAGCACGGCTCTGCACCTCTGCCGGGAGCCAGTGTTTCAGTGCCCGTGCTGCCTTGTTTAAACAACTGCCTGGGAAACCCAATATTTGATTTAAACCTACACGAAGTGGTCCCTGAGGCAGGGGGCACATAACCCAGTACGGAAAGCACTAAAGATAACACCTCTCTGTGCTGTAGAGGAGAACAACATCCTTTCTGGGCCGATAACTAACACAGGAGCTGGACATGGTTGGAGGGTCCCCTTGGCATGGTATTTTTGGGGAGACCCCACCCAGCAAAGCAGGGGGAAACCTAGCCCCTCATTCTGCAGATACCACATCTCTACATCAGAGGGGAATTGCAGAATAATTCATGCCAAGGAACTTCTGATCCAGCTTGCTGCTCAAAGCTAAGCCACGGTGATGCCAGAGATATTCAAAAGGGAGAAATCCCGAAGCTTTCACTGGGCTGCCTCTGAGCATTTGCCCCCGATCCCCCAGCTCCCACCCACCCTGCTCATTTCTCAGCCTGACAGAAAGCTCAGCAGCCTCTCCCCGGGCACAAGGCCTCACGGCTGTGACTAATGGTATGTTTTGACATCCCTGAAATACTCCAGCACTTCATTTCAGCCTCGGGGAGCAGGAAGGAAGGAGGGGACATGCTGGTGGGGAGCTGGCAGCAGGAAGGAGGGGCAGGAAGAGCTTTTGGGAAAGCAACAGGCAGCAATAAAGCAAAACAGCATGGAAAAGATGCGGGAGGTGGCCAAGGGGTGGGTTGGGACCTGGAAGGCACCCAGGAAGCCTGTCTGATCTGCTCCTCGCCTATGCTTTCCCTGGAGCTCTGCAGAGGTACAAGGCACTGGATTTATTTACTATCCTCCCCACAATTGCACTGCTTGAGTGGGGACACAGGGATGCTTCACTAATTCCTAGTAAGCCCGTACCTAGTGGTGAGGGATGCAGAATTGTGCCGGTCCCCTGCCCGGGCAGGCAGAAGGCAGTATCCCCACCAGCCTCCTCCAGTCCCCTGCTTTGGGCTCTCTCCAGCAGAGCCAGGAAGGCGACAGACAGCAATCCCCAGGGAGGTTAATTAACAAGCATCTTCCCTGTGTTGAAACAGTCACCTCCGGCCCCGGGGGGGCCAGTGGAGACACAGCCCCAGCCTCCGACAGGGGAGTAAAGTGCATCCCAGCCACCAGCCGAGCTGCTGGCCGCGACCATCTGCCAGCCAGCAGCACTGGTGAGAGGAGCAGCCAAAGCCGTGGCAGGGGGTGGGATCTGGCTTTTTTCCTGACAGCTCTTGCTCATCGCCAGCCACTCACGCTGGGGCTCAGACAGTCCTGCTGCAATCCAGAAAGCTGGGGGAGAGGGAAGAGCAGGCCACCTGGATGGGGCTCCAGATCTCCATGAGTCGTCCTCAGAGAGATGGGGGTGGAAAGTGGAACAGACTTAGGAAAACTGGCCCAAAATACACCCTGCCCCAGGGGAAGAGCCAGGGGATGGCTCAGCACACAGCCAGATTCATCCCAATCTAGCAAGCAGAGCCCTCTTAGCACCAAGGCAGAAGAGCCATCCTCTAGGCTGCATCACCCTGGTGTCCTCCCATCCATTTCATCTGGAAGCATCCTAGTGGCATCCACAGATCAACCCAACCACAGGATGCAGAAAGTTAGCAGAAACCACAGCTGCCATCACCAGGGTGCTACTCACCAAAAGTTTCTTGGGTCGTTATGAGCAAGGAGCCCAGTGGCCGCAGTAGTGGTGATGGGGGCGAGGTGGGGGGAATTGTTTTCTCTTTTCAGCTGTCACTAAAGTCATCAGTGTGGCTGTGAGTGATTCACAACAGTGTATGAAGAGCCTGTGACTCACACACTGGATGCAGTGGGTGGGTGCATTGACTCAACCACGCCAGGGAGGGGGCGCAGGGGGCTGCAGACTCACACAGTTATGGGGACAGTCCTATTCACAAGGAGTCAAAGGCACCACTGGCCAGGAGATCCCCACACATGCTTAGATCATCAGTGCCCTCAACAGCACGGGTGAACCTGAGGGAGACTCTGCACCTAGCATCAACCTGTTGCCTGTCCAAAAAAGGTGGCGAGGTAGAACGGCGATGGGCCACACTCTCACTCAGCCTTTCAGTGGGGAAAGACTTACACTGTCCTGTGTGACAGCAGGGGAGGAAGAAGCCCACAGGTGCCCAAGGGATGCGAATGCATCCAAATTACAGCGAACAAACTTTCCAGGTACTCTAGGACCACCAAGGAATGAGGAAACTCAGCCAGCCAGAAGCAGAGACCAGAGGGGAGCTCAGTGCCAGGGGACAGTCTGCTGCCACAACCATCTCCTCCACCTCCCAGATCTGTAGACCTGCACGCGGGGGAGCACAGCCCACCAGTGCCAAGGCCTACCCTGCAGCTCTGCCATGCCCGCCTGTGCTGTGCTGCTGGAGAGCTGTCTTCCAGAAAGACCCCCACTAAAGTAGACCGGAGTGACCCCAGATCTCAATTCCCTGGCACCCCGCTGCTGCCGTGTGCCAGCAGCGCTGCACACACATTTCAGGGAGAGGGACCTGAAGGGAACCTCTCCAAAAGACCCTCCCATTCGGATGGCACTCAGTTTCCAATTACTCGATGGGAGGTAGCTATGCCCTGGTCTTGCCAAAGATGCCAGCAGCAGGAGCTGAGGCTGCAAATGCATGTCTCGTCTTGCTGACAGCACCTTCTGTAACGCTGTGCCTCATCTGCCAAACAGCCCTGGCCATGGATCCGGACCAGCCAAGAGTGTCACCACATCCCACAGCATCCTGAGCCCAGACCTCCCCATCTGCAGCATGGACCAAGCCTGGCCTCGCATCAGCACCGAGAGCAGGATGAGATCCTTCTTGCAGGGGGATGCAGTCTGTGGGGGAAGGCAGGGTGGTCCTGGGTACTAGTAGCACATGTCTGTTCAGGATCATGAGGGCAGTTGTCCCTGTCCCCCCTCCAGCCATGCAGAGAGCCAGCAGGAGCCACAAGCACTGAAACACACGCTCTGCAATGCAAGAGCAGCCAGGAGAGCTGCAGGAACATGACAAGCAAACCCTGATTTTCAGGACCGCTCATTCATCACTGCCATCAGCAACACCCAGGCAGGGTCCAAACTTAGGAGTGGCACCCAGACCCACAAAAAGCGGGGACTGGGTCCAAGGAGATAATATGAGACATTGGGAGCCCAGGGCAGGCAGGGAAGCTGCTGTGGGCACCCAGGCAGCCTGCGCACTCCCAGGGAAGAGACGCTGCAACGCCTGGGAGGCCTTGGGTTGGCAGAGGAGGACTGGAGCTGAACCAGCCCACCACCGAACACCACCACCGCCACTCCACCCGAGCAAGGGCTCTCCCGGGAGCTCAAAGCTCTCAGGTGCCCGAGGCAGGAGAAGAAAAAGGGCTTCCACTCCCTGCCCGGCTTCACCCACCCACCCGGGGCATGAGGGAGGGCAGGGCCCCGGCACAGACACCCCCCACCCCCCAGTATACACCCCCCGGCTGTTTCCCGAGAGCAGCGGGACCCCCAGCCCCGCCGCGGCCGCCCCGCCCGGGGCCCCGACGGCCGCCCCCGGCCCCCCACCCCGCGGCCGGCGAGCCACCTTAAGCAGAGCGCCGAGGCTCCCGCCGCTCCAAGGCTACCTTAATAAAAACTTTGTCGGAGCAGAGCTGCTTTCGGCCGAGCCGCTGAGAAACCCTCGGGAAGGTGCCCGACGGGGAGTCGAGCTTCAAACTTGAGGTGCGTGTCCCACCCGCCGTCCCAAAGCGCAGCTCCATCCCCCCCGCACGGGGAGGAGAGCCCCCGGCCCCCCGGGACCCCCGGCCCCCCAACCCACCTCTCCCCGCTGCCTGCCTCCGGCTCCTTCCCCCCATCCTCCTTCCCCGAAGCGGCGGCGAAACGTGCGCCCGGAGCTCAGCGCATCCCCGGCGGCCAGGACGAGACAAAAGCCGCCGGAGAAGGGAAGGGAGGAGATGTCCACCGAGCCCGAGCCCCTCAAGGAGAGGAGGAGGAGGATGGAGACAGCCCCAGCTGACCGGGACTGACGGCTCCCGGCCGTCCCCAACAGGTAGCAGCGAGTGGGGGGACACGATGCCCCCACGGCGACAGCGTTTGTCTACTTCGGGAGAGCGAGTGGGAGCTCCCCGGGGCCACCATCCCCGCCGGCCACCGCTTACCTGGAAATAGAGGCATGGCTCCTGCAGGAGAGCTGGGCGAGGCCGGGATATTATTCCAGAGACATTATTTGTAATAGAAAGGGAGGAAAGAGCCGGGGGGAGGGAGAAAGGGAGAGAGGGGAGGGGAAGGAGGGAGGGAAACAGAAGAGGAGCAGAGAAGGAAGGAATGCGAGAGGGAAGGGGGAGGGGGGATAAAACGAAATAAAAAAAAAAAATAGAAAAAAAGAGAGAGAGAGAAAATAGAGACAGTTAAAATCTGTCTCCTGCCCACACAGTGGAAAAGAAATTTCTGACAATCGGAGAAAGGGAACTCGCACATATACCAGAGGGGGCAGACGGGATAACAAAGGAGGGAAGGAGCCGAGCTCCGTCAAAACAGAGCAGGAACTGTCCGGGCACACCCCCTTGCACTTACACACACACACACACACCGGGAGTAAGGATGGGGGGCACAACCGAGCAAACAGCCACGTCTCTGCCCATCCAGGCCAGCTCAGCCACCCACCCAGCTCCTGGGCTGGAGGAGCACCCAGAAACCTGCACCCCAGCTGCTCCAGCAGGTTTGATTTGACCAGCTCAGTCCCACACCAGGGCTGGGGACTGGTGGTGAAGGACCCCCACGTTGCCCCACCAGCCAGTGTTGGTGCTCCCCAAACCCTCGTACAGCCCAGGTCTTCCCCTTCCTGCACACACCTTGCTCGGAGGGCATGAGGACCTCCACAGCCCTTCCCATGCAAAGGAAGCGTGAGTTTTCCAGCCACCACATGTCCATGCAAAATAGAACCCTGCACTACCTGCTCTTCTCTAAGTCCTCCCCTTAACCAGCAGCCAAAGCAAGGGCAGCTCTGGGGATGAGGGACATGGAAGGATGTGGGCCACCAGATCAGTCAGATTTACCCCACTGCATCTGAGGGCTGCTGGTGGGAAGGAGTTGCATTCAAGGCCTCTTCTTAAATCATGTTTGCAGCCCAGTTTG
The DNA here is from genome assembly GCF_963921805.1 of Phalacrocorax carbo. Taxonomy (NCBI): domain Eukaryota; kingdom Metazoa; phylum Chordata; class Aves; order Suliformes; family Phalacrocoracidae; genus Phalacrocorax; species Phalacrocorax carbo. The sequence continues at coordinate 33,117,654 of NC_087518.1, read as the reverse complement.
CAGAGGTGCATTCCCACTGCTCCTGCCTGGGCTTTATTTTGCCTTCCCAGACCCCCCAGGGCAGCACCCGCGGACAACTGGACATGAAGATGCAGAGTACGGGAGCTAGAGGTGACACAGGCTCTCTGCATTTTGGTCAAGGAGATCCACAGCGCTACCACAGCCCAGTAATGCTGCCAAGGGGCTGCTGGACTAAGGCAGCACACTTTTTATATACCCCCTTAGCATGTGCAGAAAGAAGTCTTAGCATGGCACAGCTCAGCATAAGCCCAGCTGGTTTGCACAGGAGTCCCCAAAAGCTTGTCATTGATGGCTTCTCTGGGAGGAAGCCCACTGCAGCCTTGGCCAGGGGTTGCTTGGATGGGGAAGATGCCCACACACCAGCGCCCCTCCAGCTCTTCCCTTTCATCCCACCACACTGCAAAGTATCCCAACAAACCCATGCAGCTCAGCAGCACCCAGGAGCATCCTGGGCTTCAGGAGCTCCCGGGACTGGACACTGGCAGGGCTGCTAATGCTGTACCAAAGCTGCACCTGTCTTCATGCTCACACTGAGCCCCAGCATCTGCTGCTACATGGCACACAACCTTCCACAGGACATACCACACCCACATGGGGCAGCCCTGTGTGGCATCACGGGTGCACATCACCCCAGGAAGCCAGGGCACCAGACTGTTTGGCAACAGGTTGTGTTTCTTCTGCTTTGCCAAGACATTGCATGGCTCTGTGGTGCGCCTCACTGGCACCTTCAGGGCTGGGGAAGCAGCAGAGCCAGGTGCTCAGCCACCCCCTCACAGGGATGCCTGCTTGTGCCACCCAGCCTGGATGCTGTCTCTTTAAAACCTTCATCCCTAAATCTGAATGAAGCTAAGGGAAGAAAATCCTGGAGACAAGTGCTTCATTTAAACATCTCCTCCAGCACTCCCATTCATTCACACGCTCCATGAGCGTGCTCCTGCCCCAGAGCACTACTTCTGTCTGCACCTCAGGGAAAAAGCACAGAAAACCTGCAAATACCCTTCTTCTTCAGGATGCATAGGAATCCCTCAACCTGCTGCCAGGACACTGCACACCAAAATCCCAAATCCAGGCCAAGCATGGCCATCCTGGCTTGTGCAGAAGGGAAAAAATGCTGCCAGAGAGCCCGCATACATCAGCAGCCCCATTCCTCACCATTTTTCTTATGTTGTTGGTACGAGCTGTGACTGGCAAGGATGCAAACACACCCCCTAACAGTGCATCCCTCTGGCCCCCCAGTGAAGTGGTTTTAACACCCTCTCACACATGGCCCTGCATGCACACTGTCCCCAAATCCTGCCCTGCACAGCCTCCCTGCAACTCAGATGACCCCAGCACAGCAGCCAGCCTGAATGCACCACGACAGCTTTCTCAATGGCAAGCCCAGGGCCTTTATTTAAATATATATGTATATATGCTGTTACTTGGGGACTGGTGATGTCTTGGATTTGGATGTCTCCATGGTTACCTGCTCATGGTGGGAGCTGGGGTTATTGAACTCTGGGGGTTCACCGTTCATCGCCTGTCTCCCTCTCCCCATCCCCACAGATCTGCACAGCCCTTCATGCCTTCCCTGGTAAGTGCCAAGGCAAGGCAGCTCCCAGCTCCCTGCTAGTGCAGCAGGAGGGGGAGGAGAAGGAAGGTTCTCCCCAAGAGCTCATTACATGCATAATTTTGCCAGCTCTGTGGATGATTAGACATGAATGCAGATCAGCTTCCCCATCCCGAAAGAAAAGACAATCCTGATCGGTGCGGAGACAAAGCTGAGCATCTCCTCCCACCACCCGGCTAGACAGGAATGAAATATGGAGAGACGGCGTCAGGAACAGCACTGACATCCCAGTGCCGAGCTGCTGTCGTCTCGGGGGAGTGAGCAGCAGGGCACCCGCCTGCCGGTGGTTCTCCCTGCAAGCTTTGCTCGCTCACAGGATCCTCCCTCAGCCATGCAAGCGTGCGAAGGCAAGGCGAGTGCCTGGGGTGCAGGTTAGCAGCCTGAGGCACTGGCTGGAAAGAGAACCAAAAAAAAATGCAGAACTGCAAAGCCCAGCTAGACAGAAATGAGCATGTTTTACATCCAGAAGCATCCAACTTTGCTCAACCCCGAGCTTCATGGAAGCACCCAGAGACGTCTGAGCCCGTTGCCCAAACCCAGCACCATTTCATTTGCAGACACTACCTGGACTTGCTCTATTTTCACTGCTAGCTTACTAACCTCTTATTCCCATATAGCAGCACTGTGTAGAGCAACCCCGAGGACCTCTAGCTTTTTAATATTGCTTCCCTTCCATGCAGCACAAAAGTGTAACTAGCTTTTCTCCTCCTCCTTCTTGCATGTACAGCCACAAACACTTCAGATGTGGACTAATTGGAGACAGTTCGGAGGGCAGTAAAGCGAGCATACAAAGGGCAGCAAAACAGAACCTGTTGGGGAAAAAAAAACCTGAAAGGACTGGATTTGTCTAGTCTGGAAATCAGAAGGCAGAAGAGACATGATAGCAGTCTTCAATTATGTAAAAGGTTGCTACAAAGGGTGCGGGAATAAATTGCACTGCATCCCCACAGGGAACAGGACAAGAAGTAATGGGCTGTAAACTGTAGATTAGACAGTAGGAAGGAAAAAAAACAGCTTAGTAGCAAAGATTATTTAAGCTTCAAGACAGACAGCTGGGGAGCTGCTGGGATTTGAGAGCAGGTCAGACAAACACTGTGAGGTGGTCTGGATAAAACAGCTCCCATTTTGAGACGGGGGAAGGGACCCCTTGCAAGGTACACTCCTGCCCTGAGTTTTTAGCACTCAGGCTGGTTCAAGCTAGCTTTGCATTGGCTTCTGTCAAGCATCAGTGGACCAGCAGCTTTTATGAGGGTGATGCAGACCACCCCATGCCCAGCCCTGAACCATCATCCCCACCCAGGTTATTCTGCCTCCACCTTCTGCAATGTCCATGCCATCGCAGGTAACAGAGTGTCTCAGCCTGCCCTCCCTGGCACAGGCTCGGGGCTGTGCTGGGGCAAGAGAGCGCCCAGCTTTTGTACCACATCTTTCTGTCTGTCCTGTGTGTGGGACCCACAGCCCATCAGGGACCACCATGCAGGTACCACCTCCTCTCCCAGGGGAGCTGCAGCAAGAGGACCTGCCACTCTCTGCTTCCCAGGAGGGATTAATAGCGTGGTACAGCTCTGCACTCCCTCTGGGTCATCAGTATCTGTAAAGTTGACTAGTCTGGGTCAGAAAGTGCAGCCCCTTGTTTTGGAAGGCACATGCCTCATTTCTTGAGTTTCATGGTCAGAATTGCTTCCAAGTTGATCTGTGCATTTTTCTACTAGTCATATTTTAAACAGAGCTAAAGAGACAGGAAGACATGAAGTGCAGGCCAGCTGAAAATATCTTTAAAAACAAAGGAGCCATATATATATTCATCAAAGACTCCAACGCAGCAGAGGACAGCTGCTGGAAGTGCATATGTGCAAGCTGCCAAGTTGTCTGCTGGTCCCATCAAGTGGTGAGAGCTGGAGGAACCCACCAGAAAGCCATAGACCTTCATGGTGAGGAAGTGCTGCTCTCCTGGAGAGAGGAGGTTGCAATTACCTTAGAGAAGAGAAATCAGGTAAGGGTTGCTGCATGACTTCCATGGCTGGTGAACTCTTGGAAACCTGTGAAACCACCTCAGGGTGAAAAAAGCACCTTCTAGTAAATGCCAGATGCTATCCCCTGATGTCTCCATTAAGGTTTGTACCCCAGAGCTTACATATGCCAAAATACAGACTTCTGTTTCACAACAGGAAAGCCCATGAAACTTGAGACATCTTTAATGATATTTACTCTCTCACAATAATATGAACACTGTAACAAGGACTGAAAGGGAAAAAATGGCCTAAATCTTAGGGTGTTTATGTAAAGTGAGACTAAACTTTCTCAAAGCAGGAATTTTTCCCAAACCACCAAGCCTTACTGGAAAAAATAAAACCCACACCAAAACAAAAAAACACACCACTTCTCAGTAACAGAAATTTTTGAGACTGCTGCAAAAGATAAAGGAAAATAACACAGTGCAGAGGGAAGCAGGCAGAAGCATGGACCTCTCCCCTTCAGGACCATGCTTCTGGCCAGCTGAATCACAAGGACGCTGCACTCTGAATGGGATGATCAAGAAACATTAAATTTGTCCTCTGTTAAAAAAAAAAATCTTATTCACCCATCGGCTATTGTAGACTGCAAGAAAAAAAAATATTAACAAATTCCCCCCAGGATGCCCTAGCCAATTTTTGTCAATTAGGTTAATGACCAGAGAGGCAGCAGACCCAACCTGTCACTGGGAAAGCTGAGCCCACAGAGATGCCCTGCCTGCTGCTCTACCTCAGACCCGTGGTTTATATTCTGGTTACAAAACAAGAGCTGCTCTCAATTTCCAAACTCCCAGCTTTTAACTGAAGCATGTATTTTCCTGGTGCCTGTTCTGCTTCAGTACCCAGGATATAACTATGCCTCTGGTGTTTAAAATGTATCTGCCATCTGGAAAGCACACAGAGACCGATACCCTTGCTTTGCTCCTCTCCAACTGCAGGTGCCTGGATTTAAGCACACCAACATTTTTATCCCATTTTTTTCTCCCTTTCTCCCTTACTTCTGTCTGGGCTGTTTAACTAAAATCTGAGCCATTTCTCCGGGTCTGTCTCACAGCCCAGTCAACACGGAGGGAACCAGTGCCAAAAACCCATTTCTTTCTAATCTGATTGTTTGTTTTCCGGCCTTTCCAGTTTGGGATTTTTGACAGGGAGCTATGTGAAAGCAACTGTTTATTGTTTACTGGGAAGCCTGCAGCTGCGTTTTAGTAATTTCTCTCACAAAAAGACCTGAGGATCCAATGGAATGTCAATTAGCTCCTTGCAATAGCTTGGTGTTTAGCAAAGCCATTTGGTATCCACACATCTGGGAAAGCCAACCCAAACAAGTGCCCTGGGGTGCCATTACGGGACCAGACCAAGGATGGTCCTGTGGCACTGCCCAGTTACCTGTTCCCACAGCTCAGGAGGCTGCTGGTGCCTACAGCAATGCCCCAGCAGAGGTACCTCCCCAGATCCACCCCTGCTCCATATCCAAAACCTGCAGCTGTTCAGGAGGGTTTGGAAAGAGGCATGACAAGGCCACAGTCCCCAGGGTGGGCAGTCCAGCAGCACTGCCCCGGGGTGCAACATGTGGGTGGCATCTTCCCATCTCCTCCAAAAAGTACGCCATCTTCCTCATGCTTGAGGAGGACGGGCAAGTCCTCACCCTAGGGTTGCTACAAGCATTTAAGAGGCAGAGATCAAGTCACCTCCCCATGGCAGTCCAAATATATCAGGTCCCTGGCTGTGTGGTGCTTTTCCCAACAAACCTTTAATCATGGTTTTAAATTCACTCCAAGCTACCTTCTCAGCATCCCCCTGATTGCAGACTAGAATGGGGCATGTTATTCCAAGAGAATAAATAAAAGCAGTAGCAAAGTCCCTCAACACTCACTGGCTGCTCCTCCCCAACCCCAGGGCTCACCCAGGTGGGTTTCAGACAGGGCTTGGTGGATTTTTTCTGAAGCAGCCCCTAGTCCTCTCCAGGCGATCACTTCCCCATCCTGAGAACAGGAGAGAACCAGGTCCAGGTTACCAAGCATTTGCCATCAGAATTTTGGTCTCCTGTTGCCTTCACTACATACTACTACTCCATCAGCTGCAGACTTCTACCAACAGCTGTGTCTTTCACGTTACTAAAAATATTATTAACTAGCACAGCTTAAAGTCAGAGAAGCCACCAGAAACAAACACCTTCTAATGCTTCTCCACTTACAGGAACGCTGAAGCAGACCAGACAACTTTTTACCCATTTTAAGTTCTGCTTATATCATTCCTATTCAAGTCAAACATAACTCCTAAATCGTTGCTTTCACAGGTATTATCTTTTGTGATGTTATAAGCAACACCAAGTGAGTTCATTATGACCCATTTTCTGTGACCACCAGTTAGAGTGAGGTACGCCTTCCCCCAGTTCACAGGCACAACAAGACTCAGACATTCAGTGTTTCTCCAACTAAGTTTGATGTGGAGAGGCTGACATGCCCCAGTCAGTCACTGGTGCAAACTGCCACAAGCATTACAATCCTCACTGTCCCCAAAATTTGCATGGTGTTAACAGCCACCACCATTTAAAAGAAGCCCTCAGCTGGTCCTGCTGAAATTTTTGACTCAACTCTGTATGTACCTGCCCTTATAAAATATTTACCTTCAGCAGATGGCAGGAGGGGGCTCAATATCTTCTTCAGTTGAAGTAAACAGCAAGTTTGTAATCTCTTATGAATTAAATCTAGTTTTATCTCAAAAGGCAAGTCAATATTTAACAGTTCTGCCTTCTCTGAACTTAGTTTGTAGGCTACATTTGCAGAGTAGCAGAAAATTAACTTTTGAGGCCATGGCAGCATATGGCCCATTATGATTCTATGGAGGCATGGTAGTGTTGGGTTGACAGTTGGACTTGATGATCCTAGAGGTCTTTTCCAACCTTAATGATTCTATATCAAGAGCAGGGTGGAGGATGCTGCAGGTTGCCCAATCCATCTTCATCTCAGTTTTTTCCTAGCCCTTGCTTGGGCAGAACCAGTCAAGCACAATCTGATCATCCCCCCAAATTCCAGTTCAGGGAACCACACAAAGCTCAAAAGCCACATGACCCCATCCCAGTACATCCACAAAAACCCCTGAAGCTCAGTGGCCCCAGGAAGTTTCACAGGTTGAGTCTAATCCACTCATTGGGGATGTCCTGGGGCTTGGCAGCTCAAGCCTAATTCACCTGCTTTGATCAGGAGAGATTTAGCATGCAGCATCCTTTCCACCTGCTTTGATGTCCAGAAACAAACTGGATTTCATTTTCCAAGCTTTTCACCAAGAGATTTGCTGAGACACACTGGCTCGCCCAGCAGGCTCTAGCCCCTGTCACCGCCCATGGATTTGAAGCCACATGGCTGCAAAATTACTGTAACACTGCAAAGGGGGGTGACTACACACCCATCATGCCAGGTCCTTAGATAATCCCCACACTGCCAGCCTTCCCCAGCTTTATATGAAGACACCAAGAAAGTTAGACTCTCTGAGAGCAGGTGATGGCTCTCCCCAGGGAGCCACAGCGATGCTTTCATGGGGGCCAATCCTGCCCAGGGATCACGGAGGCACACACCACACCAGGCAGCCAGCACCCCACAGGGCTGCTCAGGCTTTGAGGCACAGCTCCAACCCATGATAAACAACAATATTAGTGAAATAATGTCTAAACAGACCCAAACAGGATCCTCCTGCCAGCAGGCAGGGAGGGCTTCTCACCGCAGGAGGCACCCAGAGACACGTACGAGCAACAGGGAAATAGCTTATAAAGCTGAATAGCTTTTTTGGCACCTCTCTCCTCCTGATGCAGCTCATGTCAATACCAGTCACCAAGCAGCCTCTCCTCTACACCAAACAGACCATTCCTCTCCCCATTGCTCTCCTGGTGGGACAGTCATGGCTTTTGTGGATGCGCATTCACATACTACCATTTAGAGAGGTATCTTGCAAAGACTCCACTATATTCCCACCCCTGCCCAGAAGGAAATTCACGTTTTAGCCCCAAGTACCCCAACTTTAAGCAAACCAGACAGAGGCTCCACAAACACACAAATCCTGCATGCCACCTCTGTCCTAGGCATGTAGCACTGCCTGGGGACCAGGGTGCTGAAGCAGGGGGTGAGTTTGGTCACCCAGCAGGCAGGAGCAGGGAAGGGAGCAATGGGTGAGGATGTGCAGCAACCTAAGCAGGCAGCACTCCCAGAGCTGCCTGCAGGGCCGCAGCCATTGTTTCCAGTGCTTCCCTCTAATCCCCAAGCTGCTCACATTAAACCAGCACATATCCTAAACCACAGCTATTATGCATCGCTCTTATCCTTCTGCTTGCTGGAGCTATTTACAATGGGCGTTAAAGCATTACAGAAACAGCTGACAGCTACTGTATTTATAAAAGCTGGGATCTCCAAGCCAGCTCTTATAAGGTTTAATACAGTTTTCCCAGCGTGTCTGTCAGTAGAAATGAGATTTCAACGGGGCTTTGAGGAACTTTGTACCCAAACCATTCAGCTAAATCCAGGGGAAGCTGGTAACCACTGAGAAAAATCAGTAGCCTGCAGCTGTGATGGCACATGGAAAGGCACCACAGCTTCCCTCAGCTAGTGGCCAGTATGCCAGGCCAGGTCCCAGGCATCTCCTGGTGGCCAGCAGGACACTGGGATATGCTATTGGGGCAGCCCAGGGCCAACCGTGACTTCCTAGGCAGGGTGGGAATCCTGCTGCTCCAGCGCCAGGATGCCCCAGCCAGGGTATCAGCAGGGCACAACATAACTAGTGATACATTATGTGCTTTCATCTAGCTAAGTGGTATGGAAGAGTGCAAGAGCCCACTGCTTCCAGCCATGGACGAGCAGGTCCATCTGGGCAATGGCCAATCTTGTGCATGGGCACTGGACTCCCCCCAGGAAGGGCTAAACATATACATGCTACTCTAGGACAAGTCTGGTGTGATGAAGTCCAGATTTAAAGCTGACTGTACCTAGGGGGCATCTGTGGTCCCAAGACTACATAAAGAATGAAGATTTTAACAGGGCACGGAAAATACAGAAACGATGTGTGCCTCCAGGCATCAGCTTTGAGCACAGCCCATTACCCAGCTGATGGAGAGCAGGAGTTACTGTACTATTTTTTAAATCTAGAAATTCAGACCTGGATAGAGCAATGGAATAAGAGGAAAAGAAATTGCTCTCAAGAGCTGAGCCCAGCTGGGTGTCTCTGCTCTCACCTCCCTTTCTGTCTTCCTCAGCCACCCGGGCTGCTGGACTCACCCCAACCCACCTCACCTGGGCAGGGCTTCAGAAAGCTTCTCTGGATTTCCCCTGTGTCTCACCTTAGAGGAGATACCCAGGGCTGCCTGCACCACCTCGTATGGAAACAGCACTCCCATGGGTAACAAAGGCACGCAGAGGGAGGGAGAAGCGGGTAGCCAACAGAACAGCAGAAAACACCCATCAGATTCAGAGAACTGTCACAAAAAAGAAGAGCTGATGCTTTACTTTGAGGAAGGTAGTGAGAAACTTCAGCTTTTAATCCCAGGATTTCAGAAGATTCAGCCAGTTTGCTCCACTGCCTGTTTTTCTCCCCACACACCTTCCCTTGCAGCTCACATTTGGGCACTTTTAGCTGAAGGCAGCAGGGAGCTGAGGAAACTGTTGCTGGGAAACTGTTCAGAAACCCTGGATAGACGAGCACCTACAAACACAGGGCTGACGGTACCCAAGCAGCACAGGCTGGCAGTGCTGGTGCCAGGCAGCACCAGGAGCAACATCCACTTGGTGATCCCATCGGTCCCTGTATTTGGACAGATCATCCACTTAATCCCAGCCCAGACAGTTGCAAAAATAGACCCTTATTTAGGATGGACTATACGATGCTGATGCTAATCAGAACAGCACATCTGCTAAGCAAGATTTGATATCATGATCTGCTGGATCCCATTAAAGGTTTTGCTGTGCCCATGCGGAGGTGGTTTCCCCTCAAACCGCCCTGATGCTGGGTTATATTTGCTCCCCCTCAGGCTGCAGAGGCCTGGACCAGCTTCTCCTCTCTGGCTGTTCTCCAGGGTGGATGCACTGGGTGCAGGGCTCAGCAATGAGCACTAGGTCCCTATCTTTGGGGACAGCAGGGCTCATTGCCACCAGTAAGCTCAGTAACATCATTCTTTGTCATTCTACACACCAGAGACAAAATCGTTACCTTCTAAGTGCCCACATTTCTTCTACCTCCCCCTAGGAACATGTTAGAGCCTGTAATAAGTTTTGCTCTTCTGAGTGACAGTGAATTACCTGTCTGCACCTCAACCCTCAGGGATTTTGCTAGCTAGCCTCAGCCTTGCAGAGGGGCATAGAACAACCCAGACTATGCACAAAAGGGGTATCTAGGAGGCAGTTACTACTCCTTTAAAAGGAAATACTGTTTCCTACATAAAAAACCTCTCCTTGCACTGTCTTGATGACTATGCTATATGCTATACCTGTTTTGCACAAGATTGATCTCAAAAGTTCCGTTTCATTATATGCACACACACACCTACTATAAAACTGCCTGCTGAGCCCCACAACCTCCAGAGCATTAGATCCACCCCAGGTGAGGACATCCCCAGGGCTTCAGCCCCACTTGGGGGGTTTCTGCCCCCAAACCCCAGCACAATCTATCTCCAACCTGCTGCCACAGAAGGACATCACTTGCTCCCTGCAGCAGAAAAACGCCTTTCATTTCTTGCCAGCTCTGCTCAGTGGGAAACTAGTTCAACACAGACAGCAGATGGTTAATTGAACGTTTGCCCCACGGGTCATTGCCTTGAGGGTGTGGTGGGTTGGGTTTTTTTTGAGCTCCATCCCTTTCCCCCAGTGCCTGATATTGGAGTTACGAAGAGCACACCATTCATTTCTCTTGCTCTGAAGCCTGCAGTTACATAGCAGGGGTGCAGCTGCCCTCCTGCTGCCAGGCAAGCTCCCAGCTAGCCAGCCCAGGGAGACCTTGGCTACAACTGCTAAAGCTCTGAAATACAAACCTTTGAGGTTTAGGGCAGCAGGCAACCCAGGTATTTGTCACGGGCCCAACAGATGGAAAGAGCCAAAAACAGCCCCAGAAGTAGCAGAAACATCCAGGGATGGAGAGCAATTTATAACAAGGCAATTGATATCATGTCCCCCAGGGGAAATCATCTCCCCTCTTCACTGCCCATTTCTTGAAATAATGAGGAAAGCTCAGTGCAGCTCCTACTCAGCCAGCAGAGCTACTGACCCACCCCATGACTTGGTTTCCCTGCAGATGAAGGATGCTCGTCACCTTCCTCACTGTGCTTCCCACTCCAGGCTAAGCAATGGCTGCACATGTGGGGTAACTGATGTCAGCTGGGGCCTCTGAATGCTGCCATGTAGCACAAATGAAAAGTGGTAATAGGAACTGGAAGGTGAATTAAACATGAATCACTTCCTCTCCTGGCTTTTCCTGGTCCTGTTGTTTCTCTTATCCCCTCAGAAAAAGCCCAAGGAGAACAATAATTTCCTTTTCCTCCCCCTTCTGTAATGAACACTGAGGGGAGTACTCTTTCTCTCCTCATTTTCAGCTGACAGCAACAGAGCTGTGCTGATGCTCCTGAGACCATTTCTCCATCATATGGTGAAGCAACCCCCTTGGGTGGCTTTAGCAGGAGCCAAGGCACCCATGGCTCCCATGAGGCAGCTACAGACCCCATCCAGACCTCGCCCAGCCTCTCTTGTTGCAGCCTGGGGCTCTCTCCATCTCTTATATATAGCCCATGCTCTACACACAGCCTTCCAGCCCCATGTCCCTGGAGAGTGGGTGCACGGGCACCCCAAGGCCTCTCAGCACATCACAGCCCTCCCTGGATGAGGCTGGGGACAGCCACTCCAGCTACCATGAACCTCCAAGGGCACTGGAGATTCCCTTTGCTTTGGGAAAAATATCTTTCAAGCCCAAAAAGGTCATTTCCCCCCACCAGCTCACCCCCAGCCTGGGACAAGGGCATCTCCAGCATGAAGGACAGCTTCTTCAGAGCCCTGAGGTGGCTCATTTGCAGAGAAAGCTGTGGCTCTCCTGCCATCTCCTCCGCTCTAGGAACAATCCTGCCCACGGGGTCTCCTGCCAGACCAGCCTGTAGTTAGGACCAACAGAGAAGATGAGCTTGGCCAGACCTCAGGGGTTCTCATGTGTCCCCCTCCCTGATGGCACATGGCAGCATCATGCTCCCCTCCATTTATCTCGGCTGCAATATCGACTGCTCCAGCATAGAGGTAATTACTCCCTGCAAGGAGATGCTGCCAGAGAAACAAGCCAAGCGGGACACCCCAAAGCAGCAGAAAGCCTGGCAGGCACAGACAGTGAAAGGACATCTCGCTACAGCTGAAAGGCAGATGGTTGCAGCCATCACCACCCAAAATCCCATTAAAGCCTCTGCCCACAGACTGGGGATGTAGTGCAGTGGGGGAAGGCTTTGGCACCAGCTTTTCCTCCTGCTTTGGGACTCCTGGGCTGTTCCTCCTTGCTCTCCTGCCGAGGGAAAGGGCACAGAGCAAGGCAGAGTGTGCAAAAGCCCTAAGTCAGACTCCGGTGGCCACATGAAGCATTAAGGTTACAAAGCCCCTTTTGGGATAGTAGGGACCAAGACCACTCCAATGGTGCAGCAGCCCAGGAGAGACAGACCCCTCCTCATTTCAATAGCAGATACTGCCTTAGGTACCCCCAAGGGCATATTTGTTACCTCTCTGGGGGTTTTCAGTGCAAACCTAGGAGGGCACTACAGGTTTGTGATGGCAAATGAAGCTGCATTTCTCTGCCACAGCATCACCCAGGTAGAGAGCAGGGACAAGCCATCAAATAAACCTCCCTCACACTTACTGTGCTGCCAGGGGAGATGCAGCTCTGGCCTGTGCTTGCTCAGGTCCAGCGCTTGAAGTCACTTCAATGCATCTGGGAATGCAAGGTTTCCACCTCCAGTGCACTGCAAAATGCAACTCAAAATTCCCATACTGAATAATCACCTTTTATTTGCCATCTGAGACAGCAGAGCACTGAAGCTCTGCAATTTTCTAACGGGAAAAACTGTTTTGTCAGCTCAAAGAAGACTAAATTGATGCAATCTGAATTTTTATCCACCTCCCCTAAACATGTGCTCCCCCCAGCTCCTCCCATGCCCATCATGAGGCAGTCTGCAGGCTTCCTGTGCCTCAGGTGCCAAGCAAAATAATTTCTGCCCTGATCCATAGATAGCTATGTCAAAAAAAAACCTGTCCAGCTTCTCAGTTATAAAGGGGGTTTGCACCACAGCACCAGAAGATCACGTCATAGCAGGCATCACCTCCATCTTTAAGAAAGGTCCAAGAAACCGCAGAACAGACAGTTTCATTACAGCGACAAAAGCAGATTTAATCATAAGAAGTAGTATTTTACAAGTCCTTAGGAGAACCCACAAGACATATACCAGAAGGCCTTCTGCACTGGAAGTGTTTCCCAAAGCTGCAGGTAGTTTAAAGTAAGAATTCCTACAAAGAGACAGAATATTGCACTTTATCTGAATTTATTAAACGCGTCAGCCCAAAACTCCCTCAGTAAGAGGTTAAGAAAACCAAATCAGCAGCCTCCTACGCCATAACCTGAATTCAGCCATTAGAAACCAAGGAAGACATCCAGTACAAAATAGGAATAAGTGACAGACAATCAGTCCACCCAAAATTCAACACTGGGGACCAGTCCAAGCACCTAGTGGCATTAAGAGCCCAGAGCTGTGGTTGTAGGGGAAGCAGAGGAACAGCTGTGGCTGGGACCATAGAGCCCACACCAGGTATGTGAGCAGCACAAGGGCAGGTAGGATCTATGTTCACAGAGGACCAAAGTCCTCTGGCCAAGGCAGTAGCCAATTCACACACACACATGTTGCTGGGCACTACATGTATTGCTGCTACTTGCAAAGATGGAGGAGGCCTCCGTGTCATCACCAAAAGTGCTGCAGAGGTCCCCAGAGCAGCATGCAGCAAAAGCACAGCGCTGGGCTCTGCAAGCTGCTGGCTGGGAGATGCTGCTGCGGGTTCAGCTCCAGCAGGCCTCATGTGGTGCTTGGGGTAAGCCTCAGCTTTAGGCAGGACTGGCACACCACTCATCCCAGCTCCACTGAGGATCGGGAGGAGCAGACCAGGGCATCAGGCCAACAGGTGACTGCACAGCTCCCAGCTATGGTGAGACTGAAAAGAGCAGGGACTCAGGAGTGAGCAATACTGGGATGAGAGGTAGGGAGCTCAGAGTGGTTCTTCTGTCTCCATTGCAACAACAAAAGCCAGTGAAAACAACAGCCCTGAATTCATATCAAAGCACAATGAGTTTAGAACAATAGACAGATCTTCTCTTTTGTTTTTTAGATACAATATGTAATTAACCTGCGGGACTCATCACCACACAGCTAATTGAGAGCAAGGACTCAAGGGAGCTGCAAACAAAACAACAGCGCCATGCACAGTGAAGAGCATCCATGCTGGCAGGGGGGTGGGGAAAAAACATCCCTCTGGGTGGTCTTCCCCACTGGCTTTCCACAGGGGAGTCCACCACAGAGCTGCTGCCCAGGGACTCAGGCGTCCTCGCCAAGGGCATGGACTGGGTGCTGCTTTGTCAGAACAGAGGGAAATCGAGGAGTAGCAGCAACTCTTCTGTGCTCCAGTAACTGCACCTGGTGTCATGAGTCACCCTGAGAGCAGGGCTGTGAGCAGGCATGGCCCACGTGTGACACAGAGACAAGCTTTGCAGCAGGGACCCTCCCAGCCAGGGAAGGTCATGACGTCCACTTATACCACATGGACCACTCTGGGACAAGGAAAGATCAAGCCTTGCTCTTTATTTCCACCTTTCTTTATACCTATGCTCATTTTGAGGCCATTTCCAACACCCCACAGTGCAAGTAGACCTTATCATACCTACAAGCAGGAGGCCTGCATCCTAAAATGCCCAGTACCTCCCAGGTGAGCAGCCTGTTCCCAGTGCACCACGTTCCCAGTCCAACAGCAGTGTTCCCAGCGTATGCGCGTGCAATTTCCCTTGCTGCCAGAGCCCATGCCCAGCATGGGGCGGCTCTCCAGAGGACCAGTGAACTGGGTTGCCACCCTGGCAAGTACTTGGGCAGGATCTCTGAAGGTTCACATGTCAAAAAAAGCAACATCAAAAAAACGTACCTAAAGTTGCACTCATGGAGCAGTCTGATTCCTGCTTCAGCAGCCTTCTGCTCATTTATGGCTGGGGAGCACAGAGGGAGGGAGGAAAATTGCTAAATGCAGCCTTTTGTTGCAGTGCTGGTACAAGGGGAGGGGAGGGCTTTCCTGATTGAAACCTACTGCTGCTGGCTTACATACCCAGCCTTACAGCACCATGCCGGCCAACTCAGAGGACAGATAACAGGAACTTGACAGCAGGGAGATATATTGCACAGGTCCCCCTCCCTCAGACCCACATTTGGGAGTCAGTGGATCTGCTCAGCCCCTCTCAGCCACCCTTTATTTGCAGAGGGATCATCAGGCAAACCCTAAACCTGCCACCACTCAGCATTCCTGAGGAGCTCCGTGAGCAGCCTGTCCCAGCTTAGACCCCAAACGCTGCCAGGGATGAGGAAGGCAGACTTTCCCAGATATTTTTGGAGGGAGTCCCCAAGTCTCCATGCAAGACAGCACGTGTCATCCCCAGCAGAAGGAAAAAAATACTGCTCAAATTCATTGCGACTGCTGCCAGCAAGGAAAAATGCTCAGAAGGAAAAACAGCCCTATGGCTGCAAACAAGCCAAGGGAAGGACCTGGGTCTCCCACAGCCTGGCACTGAGATGAGACACAGAGTGGGGGTGGGCTAGTGACCCAACACCTCCCAGAGCCCACCTCTCTCTGCATCCCATCCTCTATGCTTCAGAAAGGCATAAATCTCTTCTAATATGCCTAATTACATCCTAATATCATTACCAGGAGCCTTTAACCTGCATCTAGCTAATGAAAACAATGAGTTGCTTCTTATTTGCAGAATCAGCAAGCTAGTCCCCAGGCTCCTCAGCCCAATGTGGGGCAATGCCATTGCCTCTGACGATGCTCCAGCTCTCAGAGCATGTAAATGTTGTGGCAGAGCACAAATACAAGTTCCTGTCAAGCCCAAAATCAATGCTAGCAGCGCGGGCAGAAAGCAGGATGCCTGATATCCTCAGACCTAGAAGGGCAGCTGCGCTGTGCAGACCAAATCTAACCCATCACCCCGCTTCCTGCCACAGCCAGCATGCTTAGAGAAGCAGATGAGAACAGGGCAAGCATGCAGCAATGCTTCCCCAAAATGCTCTCCCAAGTTCAGCAGGGGGTCATTTTTATTTAATTGCCTTCCACGGTCTTTTCTTTCCAGACTCTTTCACCACACCTGAGCTCAGGGGTTTTTTTTAAGCATCCACAGCACACTGCAGCAAGGAGTCCCTCTGCTTACCACCACTCCAAAACCAAGTAATTCCCAGACACCCTCTCTGGGTCACTGGTGATTTTAGAGCAAAGCAGCTTCAGTCACCTCCCAGACCTCCTCTTCCTCTACCCCAGAAAGCACCCAGCAGGTAAGCCAACAACAGCAGGAATCTCCAGCAGCATGGCCCAGGGGGAGAGGAGCTGGCCAGGAGACCTGCCCGTAGCCTCCTCCACCTGCCAGGTATGTACAATGGGGCACAGAGCACTTCTGATCCCCCTTCCAAGCATTCAGCAGCTCTTTCCAGACAGCACATCTGCTAATGATGCTAACGATCATCTCCTAGCTGTCTGGTGACAGCTCGTTCCTCAAGACACCAAGTCCCAGAGGAGCTACATAACAGGACAACAGCAGTGAGGAGCCAGGAGTGACAGCGGCTGGAAGAGGCTGTTTTACAGCTCAGGCAAGACAACAAGAAAATCATTAATCTCAATCAACTCATTCTACGCCCATGACATTTTTATTTTATTACTTTGGAGATGGCAGAGGGTAATTTATCGATCAAAGGAGGAGATGTTGCTGAACAATTAAAATGAATGCTGTGTCTGGGCACTCGCAGAGTGACAGCTGGCAAGGGGTGGGAGGGTGCCAGGGTCCAGCAGGGGAGAGGAGCAGGTAGATCCTGGAGCAGCCAGGCTCCTGGATTGCAGAGACAGGTCTCAGAGCACAGTGCCAGGAGATGGCTTTGGATACATTTATAGCAGACAAGAAGCCAGGTAGCTATTGCTTGCAGGACATCCCATACAATCACTGGCACAAGAGCAGCACAAGGGTGCTCAGGCACAGCAGGAGCAGAGGACAGGATAGGGCATGAGCATTTAGTCACAGGGTCCTCCTGACACAAAGCCTTCGTGGAGCAAGGACAGCACCTTGCACTGCTCCATCCCAAGTGCCTGGCTGCAGACCACTTTTACTTCAAAAAACGGTCAAGGAGAAGATACAAACAGGGAGCAAACCCATGTTCCAATACTGGCAGAGCAGAGTCTGCCTGGGAGCTAACAGAGCAGTGTGCCTCTCCCCTAACCAGGTCTAACCAGCAGAAAGGGCCAACTACACTGCCAAGGGGGGAGACACCAACCCAACAACACTGACACCTGATAACTTGCTGCATAAATCCTACATGGTACAACTGCAACATGGGGACCCCCCCACAAGGGGTAAGAGGCACCCAGACACCTCCTCACCCCAGATCCTCCCTGCTGCATGGCTAAGAGCAGCTCAGAGGTGGCACCTGGGGCAGGCCATGGGAAGTGAAGGTGAGCAGAGGTCAGGGACTCCACCCCAAGTGACCATGTATGTGTGTGGCCAGGTTCAACACTGCAAGGAAAGCCTTGAGAATATGTTGAGTTCAGCTGTTATGAGATAATTAGGAGGCAAAAAAAAAAAACCAAACCCAAACATGTGCAATGGACCAAAAACCCTTTACAAGGGACTGGGGCTAGTAAGCAACCCTGGGCCACTGCCAGCGCAGCTTGCCCAGGGATGCCCAGCTCTCCAGAGCAGCTCACCATGAGCAGGAGCCCCATCTGCCGGCTTGGTCACAGAGGAAGCATCCCAGCTCCGCATTGTGAGGGTACATAGCCAGGCATATGGCACCCAGGGGCCAGTGCTGCTGCAGGAAACCCTGGCTCTGAGCAAAAGGGCCTGCAGTGGGTACAGGGGGTGCTCCACAAGACACAAGCCCACAGACAGTCCTGCTTCCCCTCCACAGCCCACCAGGCCAAAGTCTTACCCAACAAGCCACCTGCAAAAATCACCCGCTCTTGATCAATGTTACAGCAGGCCTATGGATTGCTTTGCTCCTCACACACACAGGCATGCAGACACACAGTCTTCACCCAGCTGCACTAGTGATATTTTACCCATCACCCCCAATGGGGTGTAAGTCAGCCCCCAGAGCCACCTGTGGAGATCGAGGAACAAGCCCCTGCTAACACCCTGCTCAAGGCCATGGCATGCAAAGCACCAGCAGAGAAGGTGGGATGGAGAAACCAAAAGGCTGATGTCAGTTGAGCAGAAACACTAAATATTTACACAGCCTGCCATCAGCCCCCAAGCGAGGAGGTGGCAACTGTACAATTTAAATGCAACCGGCATAACAATTTTTGCGTAACTAGAAGCGCAAGAAAATTACTTAAACATACCCAACAGGGGAAATTAAACTCAGTCAGGACAAAAGGAATCAAGTGCTTGGGCACTGCAAAGAAAAAGCCCAGCTCCTGAGGATTCAATGGGTTTTAGTAGTCAAGAGCTATTGGTGCCCCCTAAGCGCAAGAGCACCCCTTGCCCCCTATTGTAACAGAGCCAGGACTAGGGTGAAAGGGCAGCCAGCTGCTGCCAGCAGCACCAAAGGGGTTTCCAGGGGAAAATACCCTGCCTTCACCAGGGACCAAAGGAGAGGAAGGCAGGGGGCAGTGGGATGGGGAAGCATTTGACGGCAGCAGGATGCAATTACTCGGACTGGAATTAAACCATGACTTGGGGGCTCACAAAGGAGCAATATATGCAAGGTGACCATTAAATGGTGCCTCAAAATAAAATGCAAATAATCCCTCTGAACTGCTTATTTGCTGTTCCAGGCACTTAAATGCTAAATATAGCTAGGCAAAGGACACTGCTCTACAATCAGTGTCACATGCTACAGCAGTTATAGGACCACAGCTCCAGCAGCACAGCACATAGGAGAGACCCCAAGGGCTCAGCACAGAGCCCACCAGCCCACACCCTACACTTTGTAGGAGTAAACCTTACCTGAGCTCCTTGTCCTCAGCTGTAAGCATGGCAGTAGACACTCTTTCAGTCTGACCATACTCCCTGTGTCTTCAAACACCAGCCTGCAGGCAGGGCCAAGGAGGTCCCTCAGCTGAGTGTGACAGCCCACCATTCCCCAGACAACTCAACTACTTTGGTATAGGGTGTGGGTGGAAAGCCCAGGTGAAGCAATTCAGGACCCTGCCATCACCTAGCCAGCTCTACAGGTGAAGCAGTGGCTCATCTCTGCTAGATTTAAAGAGACAAACAGGCTATATGCATTGGGGAAGATAGTTTCCTTGTAAGCAGGTGACCCAGGTTAAGCAAAGGAGCAGAGATGCTGAGTGATGGGGCATTGCTCACACCTGGTGTAGGCAGCCCAGGGGACACATGCCACTGCACACAGCCTGGAGCAGACCCAGGCAGTACTAGCCCTGCAGCAAGCACACGTTGTCCCATCCCAGCATCACAGATTCCAGTGACAGAAGCTACAGACTGTGGGTGTTTTGTGGTGTCCTTAAAAGTGGTGGCCCTTAAGGCAAGCCAAAGTCACAACCATTCCCATTTTCTAAGGCACACATTGAGGGACTAGGCCATCCCACTGGGTGCCAAGCATCTAACAGAGCCAGGAGAGCAGGTCCAGCAGCTCCCTGGAAACACCTGAGACTCCCCATGGGCCAGATGTTAAATCAGCACAAGATGAAACACAGACGTGCAAAGCTGATGTGCAGATGGGCACATTCAGGTCTGTCCCGCACACTCTGAGGCTGGGGCCATGGGACAGACCTGTTATCTTACACACCCAGGGGATGGTGTCCCAGGGAAAGGACTGGGTCTCGCTGGGAACAAGCAGCACATCACAGCAGCCAGCTCTGGCAAGCTACTGCCAACCTCCACGAGAGGGCTTTGCTGTACAAGGAAACGAAGTAAGAGGAACTCCATTTACAGCCTGCTTCCAGTTAGGTCATGTCTTTTCCCCACATCGTCTCACCGAGGGCTTAGCAGGCAGCAGCCGGACACAGTCACCAAGGATTACACCCAAAGGCTCTGATAATATTCACATTCTAGTGACAGCATTGGAAATAATCACCTCTTTTAATTCCTGAAGCCTGTTTTTCCTGGCTGAGCTGCATCCCAGGGTGCCGGCCATGGCTGGGTGCGGGCTGAGCCCAACTTTCCCAGGGGACTCTGGCACCAAACCTGGCCCTGAAGCAAGGACGTAACATTCAGCACTGACGCACCCACTTGCAAAACAAGCTGGCCACCATGTTTGGGAGGCACAGGGCTGTCACCTGCAATTCCACCCACCAGAGCCGAGCACTTTCAAGCACATCAGATGATGGATGGGGCAGTGCCCTTGTTCCCACATGTATGTCCCTAGAGATGAGTGCCTGTTGGGCTGCCACCGTGGGAACTCACAGGGCAGAGGAGGAGCAGGATAGAGGAGGATGAATCTTCTGCCCCTGGCACAACCAGAGGAACTCACCCTGACTTCCATGCACACTCATGCTGGTTTTAGAAGGAGACATGAATCATGGCGTAGATACATGTGGGGACAAGTTGCAGGCCACCAGCTCCAATAAGTGATAGCAGCCCCTTAAGCCTGGAGAAGTTCGTGCCTGGGCTGGCAGATGGCCAGGGCCCCGCTGCTGTTTCTGTGCTGCTGCACTGGACAGGCTGAAACTCCAGCGTGAACTCGAGTCAAAGAGACTGTGACCTGTGGATAAGTCCATGTGGGAGCAGGACACCCCAAAGCACCTGTGGCTGTGTATAAGCCCATGCCAGAGCAGGTATATCTCGAAGCATCTGTGGCCTTGGTTATGTCTGTGCCACAGCAGGTATACCTCTGAGGCAATTGTGGCCCAAGGATAAGTCGATGTTGGAGAAGGTACACCTCAAAGTGTCCGTGGCTGTAGATAAGTCCATGCTGCAGCAAGTACACCTTGAAGCATCAGTGGCTGTCCATGAGGTCATGCCAGAGCACCTCAAAGTGTGTGGCCATGGATAAGCCCACAATGGAGAAGGTTTACTTCCGGAGGGACTGCAGCCATGGGCAAGGCCGTGTTGGAGCAGGTTTACTTCTGGAGGGACTGCAGCCATGGGCAAGGCCGTGTTGGAGCAGGTTTACTTCTGGAGGGACTGCAGCTGTGGGTAAGGCCACAATAGAGCAGGAATATCTCTGAAAGCACTGTGGCCCATGCAGAAGGCCACGCTGGAACAGGCACACCTCAAAGCGACTGTGGCTCTGGATAAGTCTGTGCTGCAGCAGGTGTACCCCTGGAGAGACTGTGCTTCCTGGGTAAGGCTCCACTTGGAGCAGGTACAACCCTAAAGGACTACACTCTGTGGATAAGCCCAGACCAGAGCAGGGGCAAGGGGAGGAGTTCATTACAATGTTAAACCTGATGGTCTGATCCAAATGGACCAGGGGTGGAGATTGTAATGGAAATACCTTTAAATTGTTGTAAACCGGGATTTGAGTTACATGTTATAGAAATTACAGTAGCAGAAACCCCTTGTTGCTAGCCAGGCTGGGAGCAAGGGGAGGAGTTCATTGCAATGTTAAAACCTATAACCTGGCCCAAAGGGGCCAGGGGTGGAGACTGTAATGGAAATACCTTTAAATTGTTGTAACCTGCAATTTGAGTTGCGTGTTATAGGAATGACTACAGCAGAAACCACCCGAACCAATGGAGGACAAGCCTTTCAAGAAGCAGTGCAAGTGCAGCAGTGACCCGACCTGAGCTGGCTTTGGTGTCCAGTAACTCCATGCAACACACCACCCCTCCTGTCCTGAGTGACCACCAGAACAGATGGAGCCCAAAGTCATGGACTAAAGAAAATGGACATTTCACAGACATTTTACAGGCCTGGTCCACAGACTAGGGGAATGATAAATGAAATCTGTATATTCTATTAAAGGATGGGAAGGGGGTGGAGATTAATGAGGTTGTATTGGATAGTGTCAAACCTGAGCATGATATAAAAGGTATGGAATAAGGAGTGGATACTGTCTTGGTTCAGCTGGGATAGAGTTAAATTTCTTCACAGTAGCTAGTGTGGGGCTATGTTTTGGATTTGTGCTGGAAACAGTGGTGATAATGCGGAGATGTTTTAGCTGTTGCTAAGTAGTGCTTACACTGGTCAAGGACTTTTTCAGCTCCCCGTGCTCTGCTGGGTGCACAGAAACTGGGAGGGGGCACAGCGGGACAGCTGACCCCAACCAACCAAAGGGATATTCCATACCATATGACGTCATGCTCAGTATATAAAGCTGGGGGAAGAAGAAGGAAGGGGGGAACATTTGGAGTAATGGCGTTTGTCTTCCCAAGTAACTGTTACGTGCGATGGAGCCCTGCTTTCCTGGAGATGGCTGAACACCTGCCTGCCCATGGGAAGCAGTGAATGAATTCCTTGTTTTGCTTTGCTTCTGCATGCAGTTTTTGCTTTACCTGTTAAACTGTCTTTATCTCAACCCATGAGTTGCCTCACTTTTACTCTTCCAATTCTCTCCCCCGTCCCACCATGGGGGAGTGAGCGAGCGGCTGCGTGGTGCTTGGCTGCTGACTGGGGCTAAACCACAACAAGCACATTCCACCCTGCCGAGCCAGCCATGAGCGTGTCCTCTCACCAGCCCTTACAGACACAAAACCCCCTTATCTGAACAGATGCACTGGTTTGGGGTAGGGCAGCCCCTTAATCTCATGGCGACTGAGTCCTGGCCCATCCGTCACCAGGTGATCTCCAGGCTTGCTTGAGAGCTGGAGCGGCATGCCATCTCTCAAGGTCACTTCTAGCCTCCTACGCCCTGATCTAACAAGAAGCAACATGCGACCAGGCAGGGAGCCACGGGGGGACACAGCGGCTGCCTTTGTGTGCCAGCTGATTTCCCCCCCGGGGCTGCGCTCCAAAAAGAGTGCCGGAGTGAGCCACAGCTGAGCACATGGCCACCCTCCCTACCTCCTCCCGGTGCTCCAGAACTTCTCCCCACATGGAAAGCTATGCAGGGACAGGACACAGGCAGTTCTTCCTGGCTGCAGCACCGGGACCTCCACAGCTCCAGAGATGGGGGGTCACACTCCCAGGGGTGCAAAACAGTGCTGGCTCCCAGCTCAGGCCCCCCAGGGAGTCGAGCTGCCCTGCCGTCAGCCTCTGACCCAGTGGAGGTGGCACGGGGGGACCCAAACTTCACTGCCTGACACCTCATTTCTGGCAGCATGTTCCTGCTCTGCAGGAGGGAGTGGCCTCGCATTTGCCCATCCTCTGACAGCAGCCAACCTGGTGCCCCTCACCAATGCCATCTGGCAGAGGGGGACCACCATGTCCCAATGTGGGACATCGGAAAGTGCAGTGTCCCCACCCAGCAAGTGTGGCTGGAGGGCTCCAGCCACTGGGATGGCACCAGGCTCTGCTGTGGCATTGCCAGCACTCCCCAAGCACCCATCTGTGCTGGGAAAAGCCAAGAGGTGCCTTGAAAACAGTAACAGTTTTCCTCCTTTGTTTTTGCCAGCCTTTGAAGGTGATATTTTTCCAGCACACATCCATCACTGGGACTGCCAGGCTTCTACTGTGAGCTGAGAAGGAAGGATCAGGCTGTGACCAGGGGTGCAATGTGCTGGGGTGACCTAGGACAGGAGGTGATCTCGCCACCACGGTGGGGTTGGGATCAGAGCCCAGCTCTGTCGCTGGCTCTGGGCTCAGCTCACCAGGCAGCACATGCTGCCTTACGGCCACTCCCCCTTCCCCAGGAAGGGCTGTGGGGACACGGGAGGTGGCTCCTTCCTCCTGCCACTTGTCACCCTGTTTATTTTTAACAGCCCTCCCTCATGCTCAGATATGACACCCCCACCCAGGAAAGCGTCTCCTGGTGCTCTCCCAGTGCCAATCAGCCCTGTGCCACCGCTCTGAACCCAGGGCGGCCAGTCCCTCCCTGCCTGGCCACTGACCAGGGACATCACGTCACACTCTCCTGAGCTGAAGGCTAACGCTCACCCCATTGCCCTTTCCAGGGAGGGAGGTTCAGTGAGGCCAGCGCACACAGAGCCCTGCCCAAAGAGGGGGACAAGGGCGAATGGGAGGTGTGAGGGAGGCCACCTCCACAAAAATTGGCTTTTTAGCACAAAATGCATCAATTTTCCCTAGAAAATCTCATCAAAAATAAGGCAGGAAGAAATTTGCCCTGGAAGGCAGCATGGCCTCACCAGCACTACCCTTTGGAGACGGAGCCACACTCTGGGAAAGGATGGGAGAGCGATGCCATGAATACCCAGTGGGGCTTTTACCCAGGGCCTTCCGGCTGGTGTTTACATCCCACTGACATTTGCTTTCCATTAATACAAAAGCCACAGGGCAGGGCCACTCACCGCCCACAGTGATTAAGCAAGTGGCACAGGCTGTTTGCTGAAGGGTGCTGCTGTCAGCCCTCGTCGAGTGCCAGAGCCAGGAAGGGGAGTGTGGCCCTGCCAGCCCTGCACAAGGTAAATCCCAGCTTGAAAACACTAGCAAGCATTTTGCAGCTCTCCCCGACACTGGAGAGAAGGGAAGAAAAGAGCCGGTTCCCTCCCCTGTCCATCCCTCCATCCCTCCTGCCTTCCTGCAGATGCAGCTCGTCCCAGCCTTTCCACCAGGCCAAGGGCCCATGGGGTCAAATATCCCCCCTGGAGCAAGCAGGGCTGCTAACAGGCAGCAGCCATCTGCCCGAGTGAGCTCTGCCCTCCCTTGCCTGCCCTGCACCCTTGCCCTGGGAGCTGCCAACGCGCTCAGCCCTGCTGGGTCGAGGGAGAGATTGGGGTCTGGGGGATTCACCCTTGCCCCAGAGAGGTAAGGGTGGCCCATTGCCCCTCACACATCCCCCATCCCCGCAGCAATGCCGCTGCTTGTTGCACTCTGGCTCCTATAAAACACTGCCCTGGGCTGGTGCTGGGTGAAAAAACACATAAATTTCTCCTACCTTGAAAAATATCAGCAACATTGCCATGGAGACATAACACCACGCTGCTCCCGCAGCTCCCCTCCACCCAGCAGTGCAAAGCAGGGATGCTTAGTACCCCCAGCACCATGCCACAGGGGCAAACCTGCCTCCCACTCTGGCTCCTGGCTTGGTGCTTCCACCACCCCACTCTCCCACCACCCTTGGCACACCATGGGATGGAAGGAGCTGGGATGGATGACTGCATGTGCTGGAAAAGCCCACCTGTCTGTGCTGCTTGGTGCCTGGGTTTGCAGGATAAAACCTGGGGAACTGAGCATGAAGAGGTCATTGGGGGTTTACAAAGCAGGCTCTGACTCGGAGCAGCTCTCCTGGCAAAGAAGGCGCCCATGGAGCAGTGGGTGCCCAGGCCCAGGGTCACCGGGAAGGGAACTGCACCAGAGGGCTGTAGCAGGTTTAAAGGGCAGAGCAGGAGGATTTGGTGTCTGCATTTGGTGACCAGGAACTGGTGGGCATCTCTCTGACTCCTGCTGCTGAAACTGCCGCTTCCTCCCTCCCTTTTCTAGCGATGCTCCAGCCACAATCCAGCTGAAACACCTGCTCTGTGAGGGGTGGCATGGGGGGAGGCACTACTGCCTCGCTGCCCATGCCAAGCTGCCCACATCCTTCTGTTTGCTCGGGGAGGGGAGCAGGGCACCTCAGCATGCCTGACCCCCTAGACCACGAGTGAGGGAAGCAGGCACCCATGGGCCTCCCACAGACCAAACCCGGCATGGTACTGGGGCTCCCACCTCTGCACCCCATTCCAGACACCCTCCCTCCTTCCTGCCCTTGCTCCCCTTTCCTGTCTTTCCTAGGCCACTTTCCAGATTTCCGAGCTAGCCACGTCCTTCCTGCCCTTGGCAGCAGGGCTAGTGTGCCCCATCTGTGCAGCTGGCCACCTACTTCTCCATTTCCCTCCCTGTTCTCCTTTTCCCATGGGTGCTCTCTCTGCCCCGCGCCTCCAGCTTCCCCTCCCACTCCGCCTCACCCGGGTCCACAGGGCTTTGCTGGCGGGGCGAACCCCAGGGCTTGCCAAAGCAAACAGCCACAGGAGGAGGAGGAGGGCAGCCAAGGCCAGAGCAGGTAAAGGGCAGAGTCCACCGGCAGACCCTGCCTTGCTTCTCCGGGGTGGGGAGGCTTCCCATTGCTTTTCAAATGCTCCAAATTGGCTCTGTGCACCCCACAGCTTGGTGGGCAGCAGGTATCAGAGGTGATGCCTCAGTTGAGCAGAGCCTGGGGATGCTCAGCAGCAGGTTGGGGGCTAAGCACCCTTTGCGGCCTTTCCCATGTAGGTCTGGGGGGAGGCTAAGCTTCACGGGGTGCTGGAGGCCAAGGGAAAGTGGATCTGGGACTCAAGTCTCCTGCAAGCAATTTATAGCGAGATCTTTTCCTCACGCTTTGCTCGCTGCCAGGAAAAGCAGCAGGAAAATATTTCCCTGGGAATTGTTTTTGTTCCTTCCTCTGTGTCTGTACACACGAAGGTCTTCTCTGCCTTGGACATGCCTCAACCCGTCCCGAGGCTCAGATTAATCCCCTGCACCACCAGGGACAACAGCTGAGGTCAGATGCTGTCAGCAGAGGCAAGGAGGAGGAGGAGGAGACCTTCCCCCTAGGAAACCACACAAGCTCCCAACCAGAGAAGCGAGCGTGAACAGGCAGCCCTGCCTGCTTCTCCCACGCAGGCAGTCACCCTGCAACACGGCGACACACATGGGAGGGAGAGCCTGCTGCTGGCGGTGCCAGAGCAACGTGGCAGAGCCCAAAGCTTGGCTTAAGGGAAAGGCCCGGCTGAGCTGGTGTAGCTGCAGGCAGCAAATATATCTGCAGCCAGACAGGTCGCAGCCTGGCAGTGCCTCCAGCTACACAGCTGCTCCCCTCCAGTGCCCAAAAACAGGTCAGCGGCACCCAGTACCTCCACTTCTCCGCCTTTCTGGGAAAGGCCTGGCTAGCTTCCCACAGCTGCAGAAAAGCAAAAAAAGACGAACCATCCCCCTCGTCCTCCCTTGCCTGCACCAAAGGCAAGCCCCGCAGGCTGGGCCGGGCCAGTAGAGCCAGTGGCGGAGCTGCTGCCTGCGGCCAGATCTCAGCACCCCATTGCCTGGCCGGCAGGGAAGCCAGGATGGAGGGAGAGCACATCCACCACAAAGCCAGTCCTTCGGTGTGCAGAGTGCTCAACACCACCTTGGAGCAACTGGGACAAGCTCAGGAGAGCTCAGCTCTAGTAAATGACACTCTGTGGCTCCTGCCCAGGCAGTTTACCTTCCTCTTGTTCCATTTTCCCCTCTACCTTGCATGAGTGCTTAGGAAATACATGATGACTATTTGCCTGCAGCTCCAAGCTCTTCCCTCCCCCTCTCCCCAGGCTCCATCACCAATAAATCACCCCACTGGGAGAGAGGGCCAGAGGAAACCAGAGGCACAAAACCTCAAACAGAGCCTTTTCTTCCCCTCCTCCGGCTCTCCCAAGCAGCTCTGCATTTCATTACCACAGCCAGGCCAGCCTTCGCCCAGCTGGAGAGAAGGAGGGGAGGGGAGGCCCTGCAGGGTTTGCATTTCAGGAGCAGAAATCACAATCAGAAGACTAGGAGAAGCGTTGTTTGTGTTTGTCACTGTGTCCCGGAGCTCGCCTGACCCTGCCTCTGGGACCCATGCTGGCCTGGAATAGCTCTCCTTCGTTGGGGTCCCTTTGTGCCAAGGCAGCTCCAGGCACCTTCCAGCTGTCCTCTCTCAGTGCCAACCCCTCCCTCTGCCCCGCTCCAGCCTCACAAAGGCGCTTGGATGCTCCTTGGATCCCAGGGTTTCCCACGAGCCTTGCGGGCAGGCTCAGCCCTGCCAGCAAGCTTCACCGTCTTCCCTCTCCTCACCGCCCAGCTCCCCACCCCCCGGCTGGGAGCACCCTGCCCAGGAGAACACCGAGCCTGCCCCCTCCTGGGGAGAGCGGCAAGGACGAGCCCTGCCCCCCGGCAAATGCCCCGTGCAACCCTCGCCTTGCCCAGCCTGCTGGGGACCAGAGGGAGCTCCCTCCACCCACCCTAAATACACACTGGCAGAGCGTCGCTGGCAAGCACAGTCCATTGGAGACAGACACAGGCCCCCCAGTGGCGCAAGGGCTGGGGGGCATCCAGACGCGCCTCTAACCAGCTTTTTGAGCCATCATCTAAGCAAGGAGTACTGTCCACAGTACTTATCCCCCTCTCCTTCCCCCAGAAACCCTGCCCTGGGCAAAGTGTCGCCCTTCCCCTCCAGGGCAGCTCCAGTGCCCCCCAGCTCCCCGCAGCTCCCCAGGTGGCGAGAGGCCCCAGCAGGCGCGCAGCCCTGCGGCGCTGGCCTGCCTGCCTCCCTCCGCCCTCCCAGCAGCTCGCCGGATTCCTGAGCGCTGACACAGGATGCTGCAGCAATGAGTGCGCAGTGCCTTCCCGCCCTTCCCCTGCCCCAGGAGAGGAGGGACGGGTGGGTAAAGCCAGGTCGCATCAGGCCAGGAGGGAGCAAGAGCATCTGGAGCGAAATCCAGAGCCTCCTGCGAGCCTCGGCCCCTCACTGCCCATTGCCTCCCAGCCCCACAGGCTTCCTCCAACCTCTGGCTGGCGCCCGTCCTAGGCCAGACATACACCCATGCCTTTAAAGGCCGAGATGATTCACACCATTAACACTCCCTTATTGGCAAGAACCCTTTTTAAATCATTCCCTCTCTCCAGAAGGTATCCCTGATGCAAGCCACAGCTCATCCACCCAGCTGCAACCAGCAATCGCTCCTTGCCGATTATAGCAGGAGAAAAGTGAAAGCCTGCTGCTCGCCCCCCTCCCCGAGCATCGTCCAGGCTGCCTGGCCACCACACTCCTGGCTCCCTCTGCCAGCATCTACCCCACCCTCCGGCTGCGCTACAGGATTTTCCCAGTGCTGCTCTTCTCCCAGGCTCTCACGGGACTTAATCAGAGCTGGGATGGGGGAAGCAGCCCAGGCAAGCGCTTCCAACGGCTCATTGCTATTATAAGAAGGTGAAGCTCCTGCCACCTTGCCATTAAGTCATATCCTCCTCGACCCCGTGAGGCAGTTTCCATAGGAGTCACCCTCTCTTCCAAGCAATGGAAGTTTTTATTTTTATCTGGCTTATTTATACACTTCTCTTCCCTCTGCTAGCGTTGGCCCGGGCAGCAGGTTTGGGTCATTAGTCTCTCCTCAAGCTCATTCCTTGCTCAGCCATCCCATACCATCCCTCACCTCTGCCCCAGTCGAAAGGCAGCCCCCATGAGTGGAAGGAGGCGTCCAGGGATCAAAGCAGCATGCTGGAACAGATGAATTAAGGATAACAAACCCTGTTTAGGTAAAAGTGTTTATAGGAATAAAAAAAAGGACACTTGGAGGGGGAGGACACAAAACAAAGAACAGAAAAGTTGATTCCAAAAGTAAGGTGGCATCGTGATTACGGGTGTTTTTTGATTTGAGAGTAATTTTCCAGTGGAGGCGCAGACCCCTCTACAACAAGCCAAAGCTCACTGGCAGCTATCTTGTTTCGGTCGGTTTTTCCAGCCCCCTCAGCAGCAGCCGCCTGCGGCTCCACGGGACATGCACATCCCAGGGAGCAAACCCCACACACATTACAAACACACAGCCATTGCAACAAGCGAGGCACCTGTTGGCACAGCAGAGACAGCTCCAGCAGCCGATGGAGCTGGACCGGATCTTTCGGGTACACGGCACCGTGGTTATCACCTGGTAAGTGAGAACTCGCTCACCCAGATACCTCTGTGGAGAGGTCACGCAGCCAGAGGGAGCTGCGTTGGCATCTCCGGGTAGTCTTTGCCATATTTTCAAAGGCCAACAGCAATTAAGGTGTTGCACAACTCCTCTCTGGAAGATAGAACAGATACAAGCACTGCCGGTAATCCGTGCCAAAGGAAAGGTAGGTCTTGTCCACACAGGGACACCAGGGCTTCATGAACCAAATGGCCCAGATGCTCTTCCAGCAGTTGGGTGCCCAGAAAACCTTTAGATACGCCAAGAGGCCCCTGATCAATTCCATGACAGTCAAGAGCAGGAGTACCCCCATCCCATTTTGGCACTCAGGAGTCTACTGCAGGGCCTGGCAAAACCACCTGCTTCTACAGAGACACTGTTGGCAAATGGGAAGCAGGACGGAAGCCCTCCCTTCCCCTGCCTTGAGAAGGAAGCCATGCTCATACAGGAGCAGGAGGCTGTTTCCATGCCCCAGCCTGGCTTCTGACCCATGAGGGCAACCTGTGCCCTCAGAGCAGGGTGTCTCTTCTGCAAGGGAGCCAGAGGAGAGCTGGAGTGCAAGTCCTTGGCAGCCACCCACCTCCTCCTGGTGCTCTCCTCTTACAGGAGAGGTCCCAAGGTGACCATCCCCCATCCAACAGCCACGCTGTTGGACTGCAGGCTTCTCCTGGAGGGCACTTGTGAAGCAGGGCCAGGCCCTTCCCATCACCTCCCAAAGGTCATCAAGTGGAAAGAAATGTCTCATCACATGCAATTTCCTCGGTGTTCTCTACCAGACTAAAATTGTATGTCACTATTATGTGCAATTATTGGGAAAATTAAGACAGCAGGACTTTCGCTTTTACATAATAGGAAGCTACCAACTCGCACACAAACTAGCAGAGCTCCCTCTAAGCCACCCCAGCCCAGGCAGCTTCTCCCCTATAGCAAGTCCTCTCCCCTCATTGCCCTCCCAGCGCTTCAGGAGGACCAAGCCCAACACTTCCAGTTCTCATAGAAACAAGGTGTAAAACCCCAGCGCCCCCCAACACAGTGCTTATTCCGCTGGGCCAGAGAAAGCAGAGAGCAGAAAGCTCTCGTGAAGTTGGTCACTGCTTATCTCCCACACCGCTCCCCAGCTCTCCCACCCAAGCCAGGCCCCCAAGGTTCGGCCAGATATCACAGGCTGTGTTTCACAGCTTGCAAATATCTTCCTTGACTCGCCAGAGATGCAGTCCTCACTTGAAACGTTCATTAATTAGGAGCAGAGAAGGCTCTAGTGAATCTCCCAGCAAGAAACAGGAAAAGAGTTCCCCAGTTCAGTCTAATTACAGCGCCTCGGGACACTCCGCAGTCACTGTGAAGCAGAGGCCAAATTTTTCTCCCCACCCCTAAGAGCAGGAACTCTAACCCAGTTATAATTGTACTGATAATGAAAGAAACCCACCCCCCTGATATTCATCATTTTAACTATTTTGCAAGTAACAGCAAACAGGCACACTGAAAAATATCTCCGGCAGAGCAGCAGCAAGCACAGCCCGTGCGCAGTAAGGATCTGCTCACAGAGCCCCAGCCCAGACCTTTGAGCAGGCAAAGCCAGAGGCCAGCCCTCCACCCGGCCATGCCGCAGGGCCGGGACACATGCAGCTGCTCTTCTGGGATTTAGCAACCGCCTTCCACCCACAGACAAGAGTGACTCTGCACATTAGGTACTTTCTGAGTAAGACCTCAAATGCCACGGCAGCTGTGGCCCCAGGAAGAGGCTGCAGCCAGAGCACCTGGAAGACCCTGGGAAGGACTCCAGTCGCCCTGACAGAAGTTTCCTTGCTTCCCGGCTCCCAGAGGAGCTGGACTCTAACCCACCCCAAGCCTCTGGCAAGGCAGGGCGGATCCAGCCACAGACATGCAGCAACCACACCCTGGCTGTGCCTGCCCGGCTCCCCGCGGCCCTCCTCCCCCCCCAAAGCCAAGCAGGGGCAAAAACAGGGACTAGGCTCGTGCAGTTGAAAATATTTAATACGTGTTGTACACGTAGAATTACATTTTATACAAAACAAGGTAACATCACTGAAGAACGCTGTACAAAAATCCCTACGGGAGCGCCCAGCCTTTATACAACAAAGACCGGGAGTTACCAAGCCTAAGGAACAGGCTCACGGACTTGCCATCAGACCGTCTGTAAACTTCATTTCTCTCAATAAACACTTTTAAAAAGCACCATGTAATAGTTCTGACCTAAACCTTTCCAAAATAGAGACTTTATTTAATAAACTTAATACTTTCCAACCTTAAAATATTACCCTCTGGGAGTACCTCCCGTGTCGGCGGCAGCCGGGGAGCCTCCCCCGGGGGCCGACCCGGCCGAGAAGGGGAATTCCGGGCGGGCCGGGGCGCGCCCGGGGCAGGGCGGGTGCCGGCGGCGGGGACCCGGGGGAAGTGCTGCCGCCCCGCCGTCCTTCCCGTGCGGCGGGGCAGGGCGCCGGGACTCACCGGCGCCGGAGCCACGCGGCGCTGCCCGCCCAGTCCGTTGCGGCGGGGGCCCTCCTCCGCCGGGCCGGTGCTGCGGGAGGCGGAGGAGGAAGGGCGGGAGGAAGTGGGGGTGTCACCTCTCGGTCCGGCTGCCCGTCCATGCGCCGGGCCCCCCCTCCCCCTCCCGGCGGCGGAGGGAAAGTCTCTGCGGCCGGTGCCTCAGAAGGCCACGATGGCCGTGCTCCAGGGGTTAAGGGTCCGCAGCACCGGCTCGTCGCAGCAGATCTGTCCCGGCTCTGCCGCCGCCTCGGCGGGCGTCGCCTCAGCCTCGCCGCCCTCAAGGGGCGCCCGCCGCCGGCCCTTGGGCTCTTTGCTGAGCAGTCCCGAGAAGCTGGAGCCGAAGATGCTGATGAGGCTGGCCACGTTGCCTGTCTCCATGTCCTCCTGCTCACCCGGTGGTGGCGGCGGCTCCTCCTCCACCTCGCGGCGGGGCTTCTTCACCGGGGAGCCGGCGTGGCCCCGCTCGCCGGCGCTCCGCTTGCGGGGGCAGTGGGGCGGCGGGGGGGTCGCGGTTCCTGCGGTGGCACAGGCCGCCTCGCCGCCCGCCGCCGCGCAGCAGCAGCAACATCCGCAGCAACAGCGCCGCGACCGGGAACCCTCGCAGTCCGCGCCGGGCATCTGTGGGCCGCCCCTAGCCGCCTCGTCCTGCGGGGGCGGCGGCGGCGGCTCGCCGGCCGCCCAGGCGTTGCCGCAGGGCGGCGGATCCTCTTCGCTAGGCCCGCAGGAGGCGGGGGGCGGCTCGGGAGGGCAGCCCGGTTCGCTGAGGTAAACCTGCCGGGCGCTGCGCAGCACTAACGATACCAAAAGGTTCTTGTGGAGCTTGAGGCCGCCGCGCTGACCCCGCGCGCTGTAGATCTTGCCCAGCGAGATGCTGACGATGCGGTGCGCCTCCAGCTTGAACTCCATGGGGGGAAACAGGGTCGAACGCCGCGCCTGCCGCCTCCACCCACCCACCCGCCGCCCCGGCGCACCTCTTCCCGCCGCCGACTGAGGAGAACCCACGCGCCCGTCCGCCTTTTATACCCCAGCCGCCCCGGCCAATCAGGGCGCTCCAACCGCCGGCTGGCCCCCGCGCGCCCGCAGCGGCCAATGGGGAGGCAGGGGAGCGGGTTCGAACGCTCGCCCCGCGGAGAGGGCTCTTAAAGCGGCAACGCCGGCGCACGGGCCTTGGTGAGCCCTACTTGCTTCGGCAGAGGCCGGGGGAGAGTGGGCAGGACAGCGAGCAGCACCCCAGGTTTACCAGCACCCCAGCTTCACTGCGCTCCACATTGGCTTGATCAGACCAACAGGCGGCAGTGGGAATATTGGCCAAAACAATCGAAACAATTCTGGGGGAAAAAAAAATCCAAACCGAGAGCAACCCCTGTTTTGTGCAGGTCAGAAATGTTTCCCCCAGTTTCAGCACTGGTTTCTGACATCTTGTCGTGTTAGGGAAGGAACTGGTGTTGATGTCAGCTGGAGGAAGCGCACCTTTGAGTACTTCAAGGAAAATCTGCCCTGACATTGAGCAGAAAGCTATTCCTGCCCAGCTGCCTGGCGGAGATCTGCTCCAGGGGTCCAGCAGCGAAGCTTCCAGAAAGCCCAGGACAGAAGAGGGAGATCCACAATCGCGGTGGGAAGGGCTATGAGGGAGGATGGGGGAGGACAATGGGCCACCAGCAGCTCCAGGGATGATGGGGATCTTGGCAGCCTGGAGCACTTTGTTTGGGACCCAAAACGTCACTCTGCCGTAGCTGTGAACCCCATTGCCAGGGCCAGCTGGGCGGCTGGGAGCTGCAGGGGACAACCCACCCCCCCAGACACAGCTCCAGGTGCCAGGGAAGCCTCTGAGAAAGCTTGGGGGGGTGTTTCAGGGCTTTGAGTGGGGACCTTCCTTCTTCCACCGAGGAGCAACCACCATCTGCAAGGACGCAAAAAGTGAAAGGGCCCCAAATTAAGGAAGTTCAACGTGCCGCCCTGGAGTATCAGTTTCCGTTCCCAGCTGACACATGACAACTCGCTTCCATCCCTCCTTTTCCCAAGAGATTCATCCACTCAGACCCCAAAAGGAATGCCACAGCCTCTCGTGATATTTTATTGGTAGGATCTGCCACTACGTCCTGGCTTGCCGGAAGAACAAGGGGGTGGCTAGCCACAGTAGTAGCAAAAACCAGGTGAAAATTCAGCCACATTAAGACAGTGGGACACAGCAGGAACCCTCCCCCCAAAAAACCTCCACACTCGGACCAAAGGCATGTTTTCCTCCCACTCAAGCACAACTGGAAAACCTCAAATGCCACTTTCTGGATGTTGAACACAACAGCATGTCAACCAGGGAGTTGACACCTCAAAATGTCCACCTCCTCTTGCACAAACTGCCACGCTCCATATTAAATGACTAGACCGGGGCATGCTCAACTGCACAGCCAAAACATTACCCAAAACAACCAGTCCCAGCTTTCCCCCTGCCCGTGCCAGGGCGAGCCTTTCCCAGCTGCAGAGACTGGGGCTGTCCCTCTCCACCCCTGGTGTGGGAGGCCAGAGGGACGCGAGCCCCAGCGGTGGGAACCGAGGGTTTCCAGACCCGCCAAACCTGCTTCCCACGCCTCAGAGGGCCGGCAACACCCTGGCCTAAGCCCTCGGGTCAGTCTAACCAGCCTGGGCAGGTCTGGGCTCAGATGTTTGGGACTGCAGTCACGCCTTCTTGCCCGCAGCTGGCACGTCTGCCTGCCACCAGTACCCCCGCCACAGCATGGTGTTCAGCTGTGCCCCTCCAAAGTGGCTGGTGCATCACCAGGCATGTTGCTCTGGGACTGCTGTTGGTGGGATCCGGGCACCTGCATCCTCCACAGAGGTGACCCCTGTTAGAAAGATAACGCCAGGTTTGATACATCTCAGCTGGGTATAGTCCCAACTCAGATGTGGATGAAGAACAGCGGCGCAAAGCCAACCCACCAGCTGGAAAAAAACGAACGTGGGTGGAGGAGACAGGGCACCAGAGCTCTGCTGAGTAAAGATGCCTGGATCCGAGCTGACCGACCTGTTCTGCCACTCACCACCTCACCCCAATGGCATGAGGCACCATTTCTCTCTGGTTGCTAGGTTTTGGCTACCTACCCTGCCTAGGACGGGGTGGGCTGGCAGCCTCTCCCCAACCCTGGACAGGGATAAGCATGATGGGGACGGGTACTGAGCAGCCCCCCATCCCTCGTAGTGCTCAGAGAAGGGACTTTGAGAACCGGCAGGGAGGAGCAGAGATGCACACTGTCAGACAGCAGAGCTACTACCTGGTACCACTGGTTTCACCCACCAACACCTTGCCCAGTGTCAGGCACAACTGTCGGCACAGGTTATTCCCAGGGCAACAAAGCCCTGCCTTGACGTCTGCCATGCCCCTGCCTGCTCTTCGTGCCCTTTGCAAAGGGATGGGGGAGGGGTTTGCTTTCCCAGGGGTGGCCATGCAAGAGGCTGGTGGGAGGAGAGGATGGGCAGCAGTGCAGGCAAAGGCCGTCCCGGCAGCACACAGGCAGCCCGTTTAAGCCAGGCAGTATTTTGGTGGTGGCCCTGCCTTTCCCTCCCAGGCTGATGTCATGCTTTAGTAAGTT
Source organism: Phalacrocorax carbo (assembly GCF_963921805.1). NCBI lineage: Eukaryota > Metazoa > Chordata > Aves > Suliformes > Phalacrocoracidae > Phalacrocorax > Phalacrocorax carbo. The sequence goes on along the minus strand of NC_087518.1, from coordinate 33,081,986 downwards.
TGAGGCAGAGTCACATGGCAGCTTCTGAGGTCAGCGCCTGGGGTGGCTTTGTTGTCTGTCTGTCTGCCTGCCAGCCCTGGGCTCCTGCCTGCACCCGGAGCCAGCCCCCACTGGTGGGCGACGCAGCTGGTGTTCCCCTCCGAGCTGGGCATCTCCATGATACACACAGCTCATCATCTCTGTGATACCCACAGCTCGGCACGGCGTGGGAGCCATCACCTTGGAGGGGCCAGCATCCCAGACAGTCGGACACACCTCATGTCCGTCCGTCTGCCCACAGAAGGGGCATTGCCCCCCATCCCTGGAGGGTCAGTGGGGATATAGGAGAAGGAGTTGAAGGAAAGGGTGTGACGGGACACTCTAATCCCTGCGTGTGATCTAACCGGGCTGGAAGGGGTTTGACGAACAATTAACAATCCTCCGGCTCAACTGCTGTTTCCCAAAATAGCTCTGGCAGGAGGAGGAGGGCGGACAGGCTGGCAGACAAAGGTGGCCTCTCCGCCAGCAAGCTGCAGCCAGCAGCGCGGCCAGCAAGCCGGCAGAGGAGGCAGCCCCGGAGGCCGAGCAGCAGGGAGCCCGTGGCCCCACCTGGAAAGGAAAACCATGCGAGATAAAAGCAGCTCGGGGCAGGAAGCAGCTTGTGGTACAAATAATAATTGCAGAGGGCTGCGCACACCACCGGGTGTTTTGGAGGCGTTTAAATCCGCCTTCAACAGCGGGCAGAGGAGGTCGGTGTCGGGAAGCTTGTCGGAGATTCGCGCGGCTGTGTTTTGGCTGGGAGCAGCGTGGGCTGCTGGGGCTGTGTGCTGGCCGCCTGCATCCCCAGCTACGGCAGGAAAACCCCAGCCAGGGTCCTCCCATCCCCACGGCTGCAGCCCACGCAGCAGCAGCGTGGCTGGGGGCCGTACCGGCACAGCCATCTGGCGCGCAGCACGGCCGCCCCGACCAGCAGCGGTGGGACTGAGGATGTGGTTAGCAAGATCCTGTTCTGACGGCGGCGCCTCTTCCCCACCCCCACCCCAGCCCCTCGCTGTCACCAAATGTGCAGCCCAGGCCCCGGGGGTAAGCCAGCTGCAGCAAAGAGGTGGAAAACTCTCTGGGTAGGATGGGCAGTGGAATTAGGGTCTCCTCAAAGCACAGGCTGAAGTCATCCATCACTTCTCTTGGCTGTCCCAGCACCACTGCAGTGCATCGTCCCTTCTCGTTTTCATTTGGACCAGGATTCATGAGTTAGACCCTTCCTGGGAAGAAGACAGGAACAAAAAAAAAGAAGGGCGGTTGGACTAGATGACCTTTAAAGGTCCCTTCCACCCCAAACAATTCTATGATTCTACAAAAACAGCCACACCTCCCTCACCACCACTTTTTGGGGCAAAAGCCTTTGCACCAACAGCTGCTTGTAGCAAAAATAGATCTTCAGGAGAGCCAAAGCCCCAGGGAGATCCAGGCCCATCCCCAGGGATTGCTGATAGAAGCAAAACAGGACAGGGAGGACCATTTCCAAAAGTGGATTCATCTGCAGCCCAAGTTCATTTCTAGAGGGGAATAACAAACATCCGAACTGTGAGGGACCCACACAGGGATCAGGAGGAGGAGGAGGCTTGTTTGGGGTTGTTTTGTTTTGGTTTTCTTCAGAAAACTTGATGATTTGCACGGATGCAGTCTGGACCTGCCGCAGTTGGATATTGGTAACTAATCCCCCAGGGTTCCCAGCTGCTCTGGTTTATCTGTGCTTGGAGATAAGGTCAGAAGAGCTGGGAAACAACCCAAAACACAGCCAAGCGCACTAACCACTAATCACCTCCGAATGAAAACAAAACACGATGCTCCAGTGAAACAAATACAAACAAATCAATACAAACCTAAACCTAAAGGAGAGGAAGTATCTCCCTCAGCTTCTGAGAGCGCCGAAACACCCACCCCTGAAACCACAGTGGGGTGTGAGCCTGCAGCGCAGACACGTACTAGAAAGCAAAGGGGTTTTGCAGGGTTAAAAATCCCCTTCCTGTCGGCATAGATGATCGTGTAGATACCCCAGGCAGGCAGGGCTCTCTCCTACACATTTTTTCTTTTTTCACCGATGACCTGGGATTCCCCTTCTTCCCCCTGCATAAATGATTTAAAATTTCCCTTCCTTTACTCTGAGCAACTGGCTTGGGATTTCCCTCCCCTCCCCTGGAGACCTGTGACCCAGACCCCCTGCCAATCAGAAATCCTGCCACTTCTCCAGCAGCATCTCCAAACACAAAGAGGGGGGAAAAAATCCCACCCCCAGCCATCACCTTCTTCAGGCAGCCATTTCCCTTGGAAAAATGTGGCCCCACATCTTTCAGTGTTTTATGGAACTGGTTTATGTTTCCTGGGGAAAAAAATGCATTTATTTGTCTGGGGTTTCCTATCAGACAACCCTTCTATTGTAGTCCACCTTCCTGTATTTTTTTACCCTTTCTGATAAGCCCGCAATGGGTCCTGTGCAATTTCCAAAGACGGAGGCTGCCTTGTGTCCAGGGGAAAAGAATCAGGACAGCCCTGGGATGCAGCCCCACAGACGACCCCCGGCTGTCCAGCAAAGCCCATGCTTTCCACTGGAGCAATTTGCTCCCCAGCAAACTCTTTGTTGAAGAAGAAGGCAGCCTCAGTGGCGTTCACCTGTGGCCCAGCATGGGGTTAAACATCTCAAATTAATCACGGAGCCAACCGAAGTCACAGTTCAGCAAACCATGGAGTAGATCGCCTGCCCAAAGGAGTCTCAGCCTAATTATTTTTCCTTCTCTCCCTGTATCTCAATGTCACCTTCCTTTTCGCCAGCAGGCAAGTGACAAGTGCAGCCCTCTGCACATCCCAGAGCACAGACGTCCTCTGTGCAACTGCTTCCTGCTTAGGCATGATGGAGAGGTTACACAATGATGCTCCCGAGTCACGGAGCCAGGATCCTAGGAGAGGCTGCCTGCTCTGCTCCTTGTTAACAAAAAGAGGGACCGGGGTCTTGGGACTTGCCAGCAAAGCACACCACGCACAGTGCTTATTAAAAGTCTAAAGGCATGCCAGGAGGGAACCTTCTGAGTCCTCAGAGTAGCAACAACCTATGAGAGCAGCAAGGGCAAAGTAGATCTTCTCTGTGTCGAATCCCTCCTCCCACTGTCAACGGAAACTGCAAAATAAAACGTCTGTGCCCACTAGCAAGCGTTGACTCCCCCTGCTCCTTCTGATTTGTGCCCCCTCTCATGTAGGGACCTTCCTTTGGCCACCGCATCCTTCACCTGGCTTGTGAGGCTGACTGCATGATGGAGCCCAGAGCCCTGGCCAGGTCATCAATGGACAGGGGGATAACGAGGAACAGTTACAGGGTAAGGCTGCTGGGGAACAGCTCCTTCTAATTGCACCCACTTAAAAAAGTAACAAGGACTCTAGCAGTCCAGCACCTTGCTACTCATGTAATTTAATCTCTTTTTGGACCCAGACAAGCTCTCAGCATCCCTGGCAGCCTGTGGCAGGCTATCCCAGAGGTTCACCCTACAGAAAGTAACGCCGCCTTAATGCTCAGTTTCATTTCCCCTTTTCATCTTCATTAAATTACCAACTGCTCAAGGCACTACAAAGAGCAAAATCAATTTTTTCTAAAACAAGCCTTATTCCGAATAGTCATCCCACATCCTACCATGAGTTACCACCTTGCATTTGCTTATTTATTCCATACTTGATTACATTTTTACCATTCTTGTCCAGTTGCCCAGTCAGGGATTGCAGTCCCTGCTGCACACAGGCCTTGCACTGTGACAAACCCATCCAAAGGTACAACTACAGCATGAAACCAGCTCTCGTTAGACAACAGAGAGCCCACAAGAGACAGCAACAGGAGGAAATTCACGACCGCAGGAAAAGCTTCAGTCAGGCTTCACTCCTTCCCAGACAACTGCAAGCCCAAGCAAACCCGCTCCATCGGCCCTGTAGCCATTGCCTCTGTGGCAATGCCATCTCATGGTTGAGGCCTCATGTCCTCTGCCTTCTTTGCGCTTCAGAGTCACCACAGATTTGTAAAAAGGAGGCTCACGAAACCTAGTTACAAATGCAGAAGAGCCACGAGTGGGTAGGGTTTGATGTAAACCCTCACTGCCCACCACAACACTGAATATTTAGCTACAGACTAGTATTTTGTATCAAGTTATCACTGCCTTAATCCTCCTCTTAGAACCACCACTGAAAATCTTCAACAACTTTCACTAAAGATGCAAACGAGGAGGAAAAACACCAAAGCACCTGAAACCCAGTTGCTTTATCGCTTCTTCCTTCAGCTGTAAAACCTCTTCTGGGGAAAAAAAAAAATCCTCTTTACTTTTACAATTCCAAATTAAAACAAATCCAGCTTTTCCCCAAGAGGGAAAGCCATCTCTTCCATGCCAAATGCCTATTCTTTGTGACAGGCTGGTATGGGATCACACACACGCCCCCCTGTGCATGCACACACATGCCACAAAAATTTTCCTGATAAAAGTTTCAGCGAGCCCAGTTCTTTCCTGAAGACAGTTGGGATTTTGACGAGTTGGCGCTTTTCGGCACAGAAGTGTTTAATCAGATCTTTCCTAACCAGTTCTGCAGCTGTGCGCCATGCGCTGAGCACGCCTCTCCCAGGGAGGAATAGGTTAGCTGACCATGCCAAAAAGGTACCAAAACACTCCCCGGTGCTTCCAAACCGAAAAATCAGAGCTTCCCACAAGAAAAGGCAAAAAGGCCACCATTCTAAAAAGTACACAGCAGCGCAGTTGGAGTGGCTTTCAAATGAAAATCGAAATAATTTACTACATTGCGTAAATTCATTTCCAGCATCAAAGAAAAGGCTGGCTTTTTTATTTGTGGAAAGTTTGCAACTTCCCTACATTTCGGTAGCGCCTCCTTATTTTCAGCCCTTAACAGCTCTGCAAAGCTTTACACTTTTTTGCAGACATGTAAAACCCATTTTCTACAAAGCGAACTGAGTAAAGCATTCATGTAATTTATTAGAGGATTTCTGACTTTCCCAGCTAGTAACTCACAGACGCTGTGGGAGCTTTTTCCTACTTCATTCCCAGCGCAGTGAAGGTTTCAGGGGATGCTTTGCAAGACCAAGCCAAACTGCGCAGCCTCAGTGCACCAAAAGGAGAGCACTGTAAATTGCCCCGATAGACTTTCATGAGTGTTTGAACAAATTTAACCCTGATAACCTGGAGTGCACTGCTCAGAATACACCGTGTCTTTAAGCGCCCTAACTACTACAACCAAATCCCTCGGAGGCTCCAAAAACAGAGCAATGAGGCTACAACGTGGTCCAGCTGCCAGTCGGCTGCTTCAGAGGGGTGTCCCCGCTGAGGGTGTGTGTTCAGACAGGTGAGTTATGGTGTCCTGCACCTCACGGAACAACCTGCCATTGCCACACCTGTTTGCGATACATGAGTTGCTAAAGCACAGTGCATCGGGAAATACTGTCCCTGCAGAGAGCAGCAGCACCTGAAGCAGAGCCAGTGTGGGTACCCAGTAGTCACCAGGCCTCCGCTGGGACACTATTGGCAGGAGGAAATCAGAACGGCCAAGTATCTCCAGCCCAAACCAAACTCTCCTTCCCCTGCTTGGAACACATTGGTTTTCCTCCTCTGTCCCAGCAAGAAGCCCAAAGCTGTCAGAGCAGGAGCTGAGGGCTGAGGCACAGCATGGGGAACAGTGGCAATGGGAAAGGCGGTAGCTCTGAGGAGTATGAAGCACAGGTGGAAATCATGGGAACATGGTAAGGTTTTGGGGAGTACAAGGTCTTTGGGGGACAGGGACAGACATAGCCAGCCCAGTGTCTCCTCAACACTGTTTCTTCCTGGAGGGAACCCGCCGTGCTCAGCACAAGCCCATTTGGCAGGGACCCCCCCAAAACCTGCCAGCGTGGGAAACAAGCCATCCAAGGTGCAGCAAGGAAAGACTGGCAAACACAAGCCCAAAAGCTGCTGCTTGTTGCACCACACCTGGCAAGCTGTGGCTTCCCAGGCATTGTGCTGGCCAGAGCAGGAGGCGTCTTTCTTACCCCACAAACTGCAGAAACTGGTTTTACATGTGCCACAGCCTTCCCACCCCACACTCATGAGTAAAGCTGCTGCGATTGCAAAAGTGAGGTATCCAGTTCGCATGCTGAGGAAGCATCTCTGCAAATGGTTTTTGTGCCTGTTCCCTCAGCGATGTCTTTGCAAGGGATGCTGGAGCACAGCCACACTCGCAAAGCACAGGCAGAGACATGTATTTCGGTCAAGAGGGGAAAGATTTGGGGGATTACTCATGGCCAAGCCTCTGCAAAATCAACTACCGTGCCTGCCAGTCCCATAGCAGCGATGCAGGAACATTGCCCACGCAAAGTGCTGCACAGAGGGAGTTCAGCCATGGCGTACGGAAACATCCCCTGGCACTGTGTGGGCACCCTTCCTCTCCTGCTGGATTTTCTAGGCCCAGGGCTATCTGTGCTAGCAAAGGAGACGGGCTCCTAAGGAGCCCAGAGGCTTTAGAGGGGGGAGTGAGGGAGCAGGGGGCCCTCACCCTGCGATGGACAAAAGCCAAGAGCCACAGGTCTGTTCTCGCCCCACAGAAGGGAGGAGGAAGGAAGCAGTGCCTGCTCATTCCTGGGGCAGGAAGGGTAGCGGGAGCAGAGCAGACTGGCTGTCGGTCTCCTCTCCTTCCTTCCCCACACTGGGTGGGAACACAGCCTGGCTGCGCCTGCTCCTGCCAGACACCCCGGTGCTCCCGGCCAGGCCATGCCTGCTCCGCGCCGAGAAGAAAAGCGGCATCGATGGGGTGAGAGGGACGTTGTGCCTCCCAGCGCGGACGGGCTGCCGGAGGCCTCCGCAGCCGACCGGAGGTTGTCCCCGCCCCAGGCCTGGAAAAGCCCTCAGGAAGAGCTGGGAGGGTCCCGCTCCCCCCGAGGGCCACCATGTCCCCAGTGCCGCCGCCGTTGCCTCAGGACGACGCCATTTTGGCGCACGACGTCACCCCAGCCCGCCTCCACCATGGGTGCTGTGCGCAGGCGCGCGGCACGCGACGGCCAGGAGGCGTGGTGGGGGCGTGGCGGGGGCGTGGCGGGTGGCGCGCGGCGGCAGGGGCGCGCGGCGGCGGCGCCATGTCGATGGAGGACCCCTTCTTTGTGGTGAAGGGGTGAGCGCCAACTCCGGGAAACCCGGAGCCGTGGGGGAGGTCGGGGGTGTCCCCGGGCTGGGCACGGCCGCCCCGCAGCACGGGAGGCGCGGGGGTTGGGGGGTGCGGGGCGGATGGGGGTGGGGTGTGCCTCTCTGGAGACGACCGGGGAGGGGGAAAATGGCGCCCCCGCCCGCCCCTTCTGCGGCTGAGGGCGGTGGGGGGGTGGGTCTGGGCCGGGGCCTGCTGAGGTGCCCGGCGTCGAGGACCGGGCGCGGGAGGCCTCCCCGCATAAAGCGCTCCCCGCTCCGCGGGCCAGGCAAACCCCCGGGGCGAGTGTTGTAGGTGCGGTGCACCCCCGGGTGCCGGGGCGAGCGGGGCAGCGGGAGGGGCAGCGCCTGCCTGGGCCGGAGCTTGGGGGCAGCCCGCCCGGATGTCCCCGCCGTCGGAGCGAGGCGGCGGTGGCTTGGGAAGTGTCGCCCTGCAGCAGGCGGAGCGGGGCTGGCTGGCTTGGGGGTGGCATTCCCCAAGGGACCAGGGCCCTGGTGTCCAGGCGGAAGGATGGAACGGAGCAGGGACCAAGCTGGGGGAGAAACTGCAGCACGGACGGTGTCCGTGAGAGGAAACAAGCAGAGAAGAGCCTGAACAAAGGCAAATGCAAACTAAAGGTGGTCGAGGCGGGAGGAGAGAAGAATTGTAATTAATAGGGTGAAAGTACCGTAGCCTCTAAATACAACCCCGGGGCCAGCTTCAGCTTCTGCTGCAGGCTGGTCTCCTGCCCCATATCACAGTGAGAGAGCACTCAGGAGCAGTAGAGGTACTCATAGGACAGCGGTGGGGAAAGTCATGTGAGCGCAAGGGGTGTGGGAAGAGTTGCTGGTGCAGCCAGGGAAAGTAAATCACTCTGCCAGGTTGAACTGGTGCTAAGGGGAAAAAAAATAGGAGTCGCTGTGGGTGAGGAGCAAAAGTCCTGTCAAACTTTCCAGAGAGGACCCCTTACTGTGCGGGGAACAGCTGGGAGGGGAGAGGGAATGTGCTGCCACTCCCAGCATTAATTATTACCCGGCAGGTTGGGGTGGAAGGGACTGGTGGAGGCCATCCACATTGCCTTGAGTTTGCTCTCCTGGAGTTCATAACACCTCCCATCGGAGGACATCTAGCTCCGCTTTAAACTCCTGCTTGTGGGTACTTCCGCAGGTATGCCCAGACGAAAAGAAACCCAAAAGTTTTGCTAGCAAGTAGTGGAAGGAACGAAGCTTGCCAGATCCTCAGTGCAGGCTGTTGACTTTAGGGCACTAGATGTGGCAGACAAGGAGCTGTAGGCGTGTGAGAAGAGGAGGGATGTGTATCAGGATGCTGAGAGACTGCAGCTTCGACAACAAAGTTGAGTACTTCAGGCCATGGTATAATGCGGAGAGAGCTGCAGTCCTGGGCTTCCCCTGCTGATAACCTGCTTTCCTTCACTGGGGACAAACACCTGCATCTTACATGGATGCTGTGTGCAAGGTCTTGGGCTTGTGGTAGCCCCTTTCACACCAGCAAAGTCTGGTCTCTGTGAACATGGGAGCAGTTAACAGCTCAGGACCACGGAGTGTGTAAATATGGATAACCACTGATGGACAGTGACCTAAACTTACGGACCCGCTTTCCCCAAACCATCAAAGCAGTGTTCAGTGCTGTCAGCAAAGCTGCCTTCCCATGCTGTGAATGCATTTGTCTCCAAAAAGCTTAGAGCAGCAGAAGAGACTTCTGTTCCCTAAGCCAGCGTAGTAGAGCTGTGTATTTTTTAAATGCTGAATTAAAATAAACAGTGCTGCACTCAACAGTCTGCCTGGCTCTATTGTAGGGACAGTTCCTGTAATTCTGTGTGCCCTTGGGGTATCTTACGTAGGTAGTCAAGAGTCTTCAGAGGAAAGCTGTTGAGAGGAATACAAAACATTAATTGCCAAAGAGCAGCCTTGTTCAGACACTCTGCCCTGGCTTGCCTGTGTGACACTTGACAGAAACCTTCCCTAAAGAAATAGGTCCCTTCATTAGCAGCTGACCTGTAAGTTGTCGTTGCTCAGCACTTTGCGCTAGAACAAGAGATGGGATTGTCCAGCAGGTAGGGCAAATCCTTGTTTTACAAAATAAACTAAAAATTGGTTGAAGGAAAGATGTTCGGGAGAAAGCTGTGCTTCTCTGCGCAGCTGGATGCAGGGCTGTCCTGCTGTGACTGCTGCAGAGCAACTGATGATAATCCTTTTGCTTCTCTTTAACCACCCTGGCTGCAGGGAGGTGCAGAAAGCTGTGAACACTGCCCAGGGGCTCTTCCAGCGGTGGACAGAGCTCTTGCAAGATCCCTCCATCGCCACAAGAGAAGAAATTGACTGGACCACTAATGAGCTCAGGAATAACCTGCGGAGCATTGAGTGGGACCTGGAAGACTTGGATGAAACAATTAATATCCTTTGTGTGGTCCTTTGGAGGCAGGGGTGTACAGTTCCTGATTTGTCCTGAATAGGCAAATGCTAGTAGATAGTTTTTGCAGAAATCAGGACTATTTGGGATTGAATTTTGCGTTTACATTGGCTTTTCTCAAACTGCAAATGAGAAATTAAGGCAAATATGTTCAGCAAAAGGATTTTCCTTTTGCCTTTTTATTTTCATTTTGACAAGGTGCTAAGATGCTTTCTTCTAGAAAGCCTGTTGTGTTGTATGCTTTGGATTCCTCTGTAGACAGTCATATTCTAGGCTGGCTATTAGAAATATTCCTTTTCCCTTGTGTTCATGTGAACGCTCCTGAAGGTGCTGCGCAGCATCAGAACCAAAGCAATGAAAGAGAGAAATCTCACACTGGTGCACGTACTGCACAGTACATTCCTGCCATGCCTGTGTTTTCCTCCAGTATTTCATACTTTGCTAATCAAATTTTGGGGAAAGGCACAGCGCAGCACCCAGTTGCTAGATCCCCGTTGCAGCATGCTTGGGGTTTGTGTATCATCTGTGTGCTTACCCAGCACTGCTAACAGGGACTCCTTGACTCGCTGCCTACGCATTGTTGAGGCAAACCCACGGAAATTCAACCTCGATGCGACAGAGCTGGGTATCAGGAAAGCCTTCATCACAAGCACGCGGCAGGTGGTCAGGGTAAGGAACGTGGGCTTCGGGTGGGAGCGTGGGGAAGGCAAGGGGGAGTGATAGGTGATTAAAAAAGGAAAGCTTGTGGTCATTTCCATGCTGAACTGGAGAGCAGAGAATAAACTTCATGTGCTACCTGCTCTGCTGCAGGCTTCCTTCTCTTCCCTGTACACTCCCTCCTGGGACTACCCAGATGGGTTTGGGGCTGCAAGGGTGCAGGTACCCCATGGCATACCCTCCTTTTCTGCTGCTGCCACTTTAAGTCTTCACACCTCTCTTGCACCGGCAAGCCTGGGAACCTGTAGTAACTGGGGAGGAAGAGTAAAGACCCTGCTGCGATGCAGGGGAGACTGGAGCCTCCCTTCAGAGTTGAAGGAAATCACAACTGTCCTGTGCTTTTGTAGCACTAGTTTTGAAAAATGGTCCACTTTAAACACTGACAGATGGTTGAAACCTAGCGTTATTGAAGTGGTGACTTTGACTTCCTACTGCTACAAAATAGTCCAAACAACCACTAGATTTAATTCAAGGAAGTTTTTTTGTTTAGTTTAAGCTCACACTTCAGAAGCAAAATGAGAATTTTAACAACTTGGTGGTAATAAATAGAGAAGAAAGATGTCCGCAAAAGCTTCACTGCCTGGTAACAAGCCCTAGTTAGGAAGTTTTGTCCCTATTAATAGCTATTCTGAGCGTGGCTTAGTTTCTGCTGCCCCTCATGACTCTGATGTTCCTGCTTCATGAAATGCATTGCTGTGGCTGGCAGCAAGCTTGATACCCTCCCTGCAGCCCTGTGGTCTGGATGCAGCTCCTAAGGCTTGCTGCCTGGGAACTGATCCCAAAACTGGCTGGCTCCAGGTAGCAGGTGTGTGCTTGCTGCCTTCCCCTTGGTGTAGTCCACTCCCAGATGGGCAGGATCAGGCAAGCCTGCTCTATGGTCTTCTTTTCCTGGTTGAAAGCTGCTGGCTAATGGGTTTGGAGCAGCGTCTCTTACTCTGAGATGAAATTCATTAGTGGCATTATGCAGCCAACTTCTAGCTTCCATGGGGAATTTTTGATGAACAGCAGCATGTCCATTAGCCAGTGAGAAGTAAGCGAGTGGTATCTGGTGCTCTTAGGTGTGTATTACACACCTCTAAACAGTAAAACATACCTAAATGTTCTGGTAACATCAGAACTGTGCTGGTGGATCAACCTGTCCGAGGTCATATTGATTACTTGCTAATCTATCCTATAAAAACTAGACTACGTTGTGATGGGGAGCCTTCTGTGGCTAGCAATCTTCTATAGGAGCTCAACAGCAAAATTTAATGGATAAAAGAGGTAGAGGCAGAGAGGATGGCCACAGGACAGGAAATCTATCTTGTCCTGTGCAGTGTAAGACCAGATGCAACTGGGAATAAAGTGCAGGCAGTAACAGGCTTCCAAGACCTTCAATAACATGACTCTTCCTTACAGTCCATCACTAGGAACATTAGTTTAATATTATATGAATCAGTGTTTCTGGCTGTAGTGGAGCAAAATGAGTAGTAAGGAAGGAATATTTTCAAAAAATCCCATTGCTGTTGATTTTAGTATTAGTAAAATGATGACCTGCAATGAAGCTTTCTACAGTATCTTTCCAGACTCTTCAAAACTGTACATTTTCAAAGGAAATCTCCCTTCCCTCATTCCCCCTAAAGAAGCCTTGCTGGGTATAGACAGCCCTGTAGCACCCTGAAATTGCCTGTCACCTCAAATCCAGTGCTCACATATTTCTTCTTTCATTGAACAAACAGGAAATGAAGGATCAGATGTCAAACTCCTCCGTGCAAGCCCTGGCTGAAAGAAAAAACAGACAGGTGAGAACCAGAAACAGGAAAGTTAAGTGAATGCATGGCTGTGTGGAACTTTAAGGAGTGAGGAGGATTTATCAGCTCTAGCAGTTGTTGTCTTAACATATGTGTTAGGTGAAACTTCCATTTTCGCTTACTCTGAGGCCCTACATTGTAAGGTAGTGTGTATAGCGTTGATCAAAACTGTAAAAACTGGAATGACAATATATATCCTGTCTGTAGTTTATCCTCCTTAAAAACCTTTGTTCTGGGAAGGGGCTTGCATGCTGCAGCAAAGCTGTGCATTTGAACCGTGTCTGTTTTGCTGACCTGAGAGAGCTGGTTCTTGCAGGCGCGTTGCTGCCACCCTCTTTGAAGCCTGCCTCTCAAAGCAATAAGTCAGCACTCGCCATCTGTCTCTGTCTTCTGATCTGGTTGTATACAACTGTCAGTGTTGCATTTTCCCATGGAAAGGGGAATCTCCCTCCTCCTCGGGGGGAGCAGGCTCGGAATCCATGTCAGTGAATGTAATCCTGCGCTCTGCTGTGTTTAGGAGCCAAGATACTGCAATATCCTTTCACACAGCTGCCACTCGTAATAGTTAGCCATGTAAGAAGATGGAAGAAGCTCAAGGAGTCTCAGGTTGTCTGTACTTGTAATCTAAGGAATAGAAATAGATGTGGCTTGTGCTGCTCCCCGGCTGACGGGGAGGCTGTAAGGAGATCTGACTTCCAGAGCTGCCTCAGTAAACGCTGGTGTGCGCTTCGTACAATTAACTGGCTGCATCAGTCTTACCACTTGTGGCAAAAATGACAAACTGCAACAAGCTACTGAGAAGCACAGAGCTGATTCCTTAGCTTGTTAGCAGGTTAACTGACGTGCTTGGCAAACACTTGAAGAAGCAAAGTCCCTTACAGCTTTGCTCAGACAGGTCTGTAGCTGTCTTTGCGTTCTGCTGCTTTCCTTTGCGTGAAGTTCCTGCTAGCTACAGGAGACCATATGGCCTAGCTCACACGGCAACATCTGGTCAGGAAAACTGACTTCCCCTTGCTGTCTTCCTCTCCCTTCCCAACCCCTCGCCTTCCCTCCAGAACACGAACCTTGTGCTGGGCTGGGCTGCAGCAGCTCTTCCAGTGTGCCTCTGTGTCTGAAATTCTGGCTGGTGGCAACCTGACCCTCACAGGCTAAGGCTGGCAAACAGGGGCCTTTCTATCGAAGCTGCAGCAAAACTAGTGTGCTGCGTTAAATAAGCAGTAGCTGTGCTTGCCCTGAAGTGGAGAGAACCAGGACCTTGCTCAGTGCCTTGGGGCAGACAAAGCCAGACGTCCTGCTAGCTTCCTGCGCAGGCAGTCCCCGTCAGCTTTCCTCGCCCCTCCTTGAACCTTGTAAGGTAGATGAACTGTAGCGTCTGCCTTGTTTTTAGCCTGCCAGAGAAGCCTGGTTCTTGTCTGGCCACTCTTCACAGAGACACAGTCATCCCCTCCTGCCCACGCCCAGAGGCTGCGAGACGGTCTCATTATGAGTCGTCCTTGCCTCCACACTGGTGGGTAGAGCTCCCTAATCTGTTCATAGTGCTGCAGGGTGCAGCTTCTTACCTGTGGGCCACCTTCATTCTCCAGCATCTGTTGCTGATACTATTCCCCTTCCAGGGGTGTGGCTTACTCAGCTGGAAAGCCATGTCTCTGCTGGCTTTGCACAAGCTTCTCCATTCAGGTTGTAGAGCAGGTAGCAAGTATAATCTTGTATGCTGGCAACTGAATGGTATGCTGGAGGAGCAGGTAGCCCAAATCAAAGAACACACTGCTGTGGTTATATATTGCACTGTTTTACTGTCAGCTCAACTGGTTAAGTACTTTTTCCAGACCCACTTAAGCTTCTGTCATTAGTAGCACAGTGTTCAGTTCGAGCTATACATCTGTTAACACAATATATCTGGATACTTCCCAGCTTACATGTCCTAGCACACAGTGCTGCCTTTCTAGCAGATCTTTGCTAGTCCTTTTTGCTGCACAGACCTCCTGCATACACCGTCTGTCAGTCGTACTCCAGCTCTCCTGCTGCTGGAGAGGTATATCTGCAATATCAGGCTGCAGAGACTTCCCAGGCTGGTATTTTGGCACAGCATTGTTTTAGTTTGTGATGGCAGTCTGGCTGAGTAGCAATAGAGCAGGAGGAAAAGGATGCTGTGTGCATGCGTACGGGAGTATTGCCTCGTCTGCCTTCTTACTACACCTTATAGACAAGCTGTGAGCACACACAAAGGTGTTGCTAAGGGCTCTCTGCATCTGTTTAGGCACTCCTGGGAGAAAGTGGGAGTCAGAGTTGGAGCTCTGGACCTGACAAATACAGCCGTCTGGACCGGGAGCTGCAATTAGCAAATTCACACTTCATTGAGGAGCAGCAAGCTCAACAACAGGTAAGGCAGCTGGCACCATGCAGACTAAGTAGCTTTGCTTGCCAAATGGGTGCCAGGGGGATGAGGTATGGGCTGCAAGAGCCAAAACAAAAAAATCCAGTCCTTCGTTGGTCAAGATCTAGGAGCCTGACAACCCTCTGTTTGCAGCATATACCTGTGCATGCATTCCCTGTACAACACAGCTTTTTATGCATCTGGGAGTAGAGATTTTAATGCTCGAGGCTTGGGTCTTCTGCTCTGTACAGAAGGCAAACAACATGATCAGGAAGCTGTAGCACATTAAGCTTTAATACCACAAAGATTGCTGAAATCCTTGGAGGAGCAGATATGTTGCAAGCAGAAAACAGCCCGTTTCTCTTACGCAGCTTCCCCTGGTTAAAAAATGAGCTGTTTGCAGTTGTTTGTGTGCATCTTCATCAGAACAGGCTAGGAGCAGGAGCGCGTGCCTGCTTCCTTTTCCTGCCTTTGTCAACATGAGATTCATGAGAAAGCCTGCACGAGGACTTTGCTTTGCAAGAACCCCTGGCGAGGTGCTTCCTGGCGGCCAGGGGAGTTTGTCTGGAGAAGTGCCTGAGCAGCACACAGACCCTCGTGCAGCAGCCCACCCAAACATGGGCCTTTAAACAGGCAGCTTCTCGGAGGTGGCAAACTGCTAAAGCTCCTGACCCATAACACCGTCCTGGCTTTCAGATGAGTTTTACCTAGTGACTCTTGGAAGATAAATAGATTCAGAAGTAGGTAACTAGGGTAAATCTAATCCTTAGCGTGACTGTGCCCTGAAAATGACTTAAAACATCAGCAGACCTATTCCTTTGGCACACTGGGAGCCAGGCTTGCTATTTTTAAATGTAGAAGCTGCAGCAGCCTTTTACTCACATTAACCCCTTGTTAGCTGCAGCATGTTCCATTGCATTTCCCAGGCACAGCATCAGTGTGGCTCCCTGGTGCCTGCTGCCGTACCTGCTGCGGGCAGCAGGGCTTGTGGAGGTTTTGTCGACCAGCCTGTGTGGCTTTCAAGAGCCACCTTAGGTGCAGCAGGTGCATACCATTCAGTTCCCAGGGAAGTGAGGCGGCATGGCTGAGCTGAGGGAAGATTTGCAGGGATGACAGGAGACTGCAGCCTGCTGTGCTATGGGGATGCCATGCTGGGGAGGTTTTCCTGCAGCTGTTACTTCTCCAGTATTTCTTAGGAACGTGGTCCTCATTCCTGATGGCTCAGCTCTGTGCCCAGCCCCTGCAGCTGATATTGGCCAAGCAGCAAGTGTCTGTCCACCAGATCAGCTGGCTCTGACCCAGCTGCAGGAGACAGCAGACCTGTAATTGCCCATTTCCCTTCTCTTTGGCTCCAGTTGATTGTGGAGCAGCAAGATGAGCAGTTGGAGCTGGTCTCTGGCAGCATCGGGGTGCTGAAGAACATGTCCCAGCGCATTGGAGGGGAGCTGGAGGAGCAAGCAGTGTAAGTGTGAGATGTGGGGCTGGCTGCAACACAGCTGGAGGTCCTCGCACACATATATCTGCCCCTGTTAGGGTTTTGAATTTACTAGTCCCTCAGGCAGCCTCTCCTAGCCAGCCTTTGATTTTAGACAGTGGAAAGCATTTCTTACTGCAGCTTGCAACGATCCAACCACATCGTTTGTTTGAAAGCCTGCACCTAGGGCAGGCTTAGCTGCCAGTTTACCTTTCCTTCTTTCTTCTTCTGTTTAAACACCCCCCCCTAAGGCACACAGTTATACTCCTTGGCTTCAGGCAGCCAGCAGTACCGAACAGATGAGGGTGGGAGGTGCTGTGTAATGGGGAGACTGTGCAGTTTCCCATTCCACAAGGTTTTGTGCTGCTCTGGGTAGCTGCTTGACCCAGGAGTTCTCAGCTCTGCCTTGCTGCTCTGAAACACAGCACAGAGCTACGATTGATAGTTAAAACTAAAAATATCCCTCACCCACGCAAAGGGTTGAAGGGTAGCTCACAAAGTAATTTGCATCCATCCATTTACATATAAATTAGATTTCTTTCCCAGTGCATGTCCTTTGCAAACAAGTGAAGAAAGTTTCCAGTTATGCAGGCTAACAGCTGCCGCGGGAAGAGAGGCTTGAAGGGTTCATGCCTAAAAGCCCTCCTTGGCTGATAGAGACTGGAGGGCTATGTCCCCTGTGAAGTGATGTTTTCTTTGATGGAGAGGAGGAACTTCAAACCCCTCTCCTGTATGAAGTCTTGCAGTGTGAGAGTCGTCTGCTCTCATGGAAGCAGATCAGTGTGGTGTGTCCATTTCAGATAATCATGTAAGCCATCAGTGCTTGCTAGACAGTAGCAGGTAACTACTGCTATGAGTTTTTTACAACTCTTTTTTCCCCAGTGAATGAAGGTTTAACAAATGCCCTAAAACTCCAGATGAAGGAAGCTGTGCTTTGAAACATGTTAAGCTTTAAAGTCGCACTGGCTGGAGACAATTGGATTGGTACCTTGGTTCTGGATGTACTTGTTTCTCTTCAAATGATTTCTTGGCATTGACAAAGCACAGCGTCAGGAAGGCTTTCAGATTCATTAGAGTCACTGTGTGGATGGAGTAGAGGGGTAACTTCCACACAGAACTTAAAGCACCTTAAAAGCAATTGCAAATCTCATTCCTGCTTAATACATGACGGGAACAAGATTTTAGCTTCAGCTGCAAGCCCTGAACATGAAAAGAGATTTAAAGTCGAAGACAGCACCTAGATCTATCTAACCAGTCTCTGCTAATCACAGATTATAAGTGAGACTTCGCTGTTCAAAGGAGGAAAACCCCCACTCCTCACCTTGCAGGGTGCATAGAGCTCAGCTGTGAACGTACAGGGGGGACTGGTCTGACAGGAGTCCCAGATTAATTCCCACTTTCCACCAAAGCAGAGCTGCTGCTTCAGCAGGTTTTGTTCATGCCCCGTTGGGTACTTTCAGGAGATAGGGCCACATCGTGTTCCTCCGCCAAGGTGCGATACACTATCACATCAGTGTTTTGATCAGTGTGTGTGAGCATGCTGAGAAATCCTGAAAGGGATGCACTGCTTGCTGACAAGTGCCATGCTTCTCTGTCCCCAGGATGCTGGATGACTTCTCCCACGAGTTAGACAGCACTCAGTCACGGCTTGATAATGTCATGAAGAAGCTCGCCAAAGTGTCTCACATGACAAGTGGTAGGTCCTGGGAAGTGGGATACAGTCCTGGAAAGGGAGAGACAAGCCCTCAGATCTTCAGGCTGGGACACTACATGCTCCCACCCACCGACAGCCATCCCAGACCCGAGCAGAGGGGAGGGTGCAGCTCTTGGTGCTTGAAAGAGGGGGAAGATTTCCAAGCCCTGCAGCTGCTCCTGCCCAGACACTGCTCTGCAGCCTATCCTTTGCCTTTGTTTTATTTACAGATGCCTTTCTATTTATGCTGCTGCTCTGCGGTGGGAAAATCCCACTCTAGATGGTAGCAAGGGAAGCTATGCAGCCTCCTGCTCTCTGCAGTTTCCCGGGCTGCCTGCAGAACAAAAGCTTTCAAGGTGCCATAAAACACTTGCCACCGTGTGTGGCTTCCCCTGCACCAAATGCTTGCCTGCAGCAAGCCCCTTCTAAAATCCCACCTGCCCTTGGGTTGTCGATCAGATATATATCTCAGCTGGCAGAGGAAAGAGGCCATTTCTCCACGGGGGGAGGCTGAACCCATGAGAAAAGTCCTTATAAGGCTGTGCCTGAAGCTGGTGGGCTGGCGAGGCGCCGCAGGCAGAGCAAACAGGAAGCCCGGCGTGCCTGCCGGGAAGTCCCCCGCCGCCAGCTTGCCTCTCCGAGTGCTGGCGATACGCCCAGCAGTCACCTCCTCCGTTGCCCCTCTCCTGTGGGTGCTGGGATAGCTTGTGGAGGCAGCAGCGAGCTGGGAGAAGCGTTCCTGCTCTGCAGGATTAGGCTGGCCATGGGATTTACGAGGTGGTGGAAATACAGCCCTTGAGAGACCATTTCCAAACGGCTGACAGTGCACTTTGGGTCACCAGCCCAGTGGCAGTGTGACCGCTGGCAAACTTTGCGTATCTCCTTTCCTCTGGGAAGAATGCTTCGATCATTGCAGAGTGCTGCTGAGGGCTGCGAAAGAGCATTTCTGCTATCCCTGGCATCGCATGTGCAGGGGCTGAGCAGGAGGGCTCTTCCCAGGGCAGCTGCTGTGGCCAGAAGTTGTGAGGTGCAGCAGCCCTGTCCCCACTGTTGCAGGGGCTTGCAGGGGCTTTCTCTCTGCCGTTGCAGACGTAGCCATGGAAAGATAGCAGCCGTCAAAGGCGATGCAGTGTTGAGCTTCTGCAGAGCGCGCACAGGGCCAGCGAGGTGTAAAGACATCCAGGAGAGACTTCGTTCCTGGCGCTCTCCTAAGGGGAGCTGCTGCAGGTTCTTCCTGGTGGAGCTCTTTGGTGCAGCCTTCACTGAACCCCTTCTTGTTCCTCTAGCAAACGGGTTACTCCACGAATTAGCAGCAACACAACAGCTCTCTCCCAACTGCTTTTGAACCAGCTTATCAAATCTGAACTTGGTTGGGGAGAAGCCTCAAAATTCCTACAGCTGTCCCTAAAAGCCGGTGTATCCTGGAGGAGAAATGCTGTCGCCCCAGGGGCTGCAGGGGGGCATGCTGCCAAGGGAGCTGCTGCTTTGGCTTTTTATGGCTTCTTTAAGCTTAAACTGACCTCCTAGCAGTACAGAAAGAAAAGTTCTCCCCAATTTTCCTTCCCCATTAAAACAGGAAGACCGATGCTTCCTTTTCCTTCCAGATCGACGGCAGTGGTGTGCAATTATCGTCCTCTTCGTCATCTTGCTGGTGGTGCTCATCCTGTTTTTCATCCTGTGATGGACTGAACTTCCTCAGACGCCCCCTCCCCGCCCCCTTGCCCCCATAGCATGGGGAAATGAAACTCTTGCCCTTTCCGTCCGCCCACAGAGATCCCTGGCAAGAAAACCCACACCCAGCTCTCAACTTTCTCCTTTGAGGACTGTGCCTCGGCTCCGACGGTGTCTAACCTGGCCCTGGGGAGAGGGGGTGGAGGACTGGAGCTGCCTCTTTCCCTGGTGTGGTGTGACGTGGACCTGGGCTCCAGGTCTGGACCGAGGCAGCTGGAGGGGAACCTGACCCCCGCGCCTCTGCCCCGTGCAGGTAGGAGCCAGTTGCAGCGGTCCCGAGCTGCCCGCAGTCGGATGCGGACACAGAGCAGCGAGCCCTGGGGAGGACAGGACAGGGGAGGAATTAATGAATTCACTGAGCTTTACAAACCACGGGCCCGTGGGCGCTTGCCAGCCAAAAGCATTACCAGGAGGAGCAGAGGCATGAAACCCCACGCAGCCCCGGCGAGGGAGGGGAGCCCCAGCCGAACTGCCCCTGCCCCATGCTGCCTTCCTCCCACGGGCTGGCTCTGTGCCGCCAACTTGCCGCCAAGATACCACAGTGAGCCTGCAGCAGAGCATTCGCCTCCACCGCCGCAGGCGAGCTGTAGGGTGTAGTGTCCTGCCGCCAGCCAGCCGGGCGCGATTAGAAACCCCAGAGCTTTAAACCTGGGTTGATGCATGCCGAAAGCTGGCAAACAACCGTTAGCTGGAGAGTGAGTTTGTTAAAGCTTTTAAAATTGCCTCCTTTGTTATACAAGCCTCTAAAGCTCATTGACTGATGCTTTCTTTGCCCTTGTATAACTGAGTAACTGCTTCTGTTTAACAGCTGCTTCCCTTTGGCAAGTGATTTGTCAGGCCTAAAATAACTTATTTTTTTTAAGGAAAAAAAATACTTTAAAGCTTTCTTTTGATGACCGTTAAAGCCACATTCTCTCTGCGGGCGCATGACACACATTTTCAGAGGAATGGGGCTCAATTATGTATTTTAAGTGCATACGAACTTGTAAATAGGATGTCTTAATTTTTCCCAAACACTATTTTTTGGACACCTCCGTTGTAAGCAACCAAAAGGCAGGAGATTCCAAGCTCGATCACTTCTGTATTACTTCCCAGTCCTTTGTTACCTTTGTTTGTCACTCGCGTCCTTTCAGCAGTGTCAGCCTAGTTGTCTCCCTCGTATGGCGAGTTAGGAGTTAGCCAGGTGGTCGATACCAAAACACGGTGAAGAAAGCGCACCCTGGCAGTATCACTGGGGAGAAACGCAGGCAGGGGCTTCGTGCTGCAAACACCAATTGCAGGACATGGGGTGACTCTTCAGGAAAGCAAAAACAATTTCTTACTAAAGTCTGCGCCCATATTTAAGTTGCAAACACTAAAAGACTTGGGACGGGCTGGCCTGCGCCTCCCATATGGGTCTCAGATGGGGCTGGGGGAGGAATTTAATTGGTGTTGACGCCAGAACTTCTGCTGAAATTGCAAATCGCCCCTGAAAATCATCCTCCCCAAGCGGGAAGCTCGCCACCAGAGAGCTTTACCTCCGGGACGCTTAGCCCGGACTGAACATCCCTCCCCACCAGGTTTGTGTGACCCCTCCCGCAGGCACTGACAGCACCGTGCCTTCCGCAGCCAGGCGCCGGACTTGGGGGGTGGGGGGGTGGGTGTGATCCCGAGCTGCCCTGCCACGCCTGGGCGGGTGCTCATGGCATTAACACACGTGTGCCCTTAGCGCCAACCTGCACTAATTATTTCAGCAGTTGCTCTTTATCCTTGCAGAGCACCTCGTTTCTTTTGGTTATGCTGCAAGAAATACGGGGTGTCTCCTTTCCAAGCTGGTTGTCACAGCGTCTGCCCAGCTCCTTGGGCTTAATACCTCTCCAAGAGCAGGTTCCTCGGAGCACAAGTTCAACCAGGGAGCGGGGCTCGCCGTTGGCCGGTATTTACACACCTCTGACCCCCACGTTATTTTCAGTGTGGTTGTGCATCCTCCAGGAATGTCTCCCAGTGCTCGGTGCGGGACCGCTCCTTCGTTAGTCCCGTGTGCTGCCGGAGGGTGGCCCAGCTGCTGGCATCACTGCAAGCCACCAAACTGTCTTCGGTCCTTTTCCTGTGTACATTTGCTCTTTCTGTTGTTGGTGGTGCCCCTCCCTTTAACTAAATAAATGCATTGCTGCTGCACCACGCTGGGCAGCAGCGGGGATCAATGCTCGGCCGCACAGTGACCCTTGTTTGGGGACAAATGGGGAGGTCTCTGGCCCCAGGAAAAGCTCCCACCAGCATCTGCTGGGCATCACCCTCATGGCTTTTAGGGCATAAGCAGCAGCTTATGCCCAGCAGCTGCTGCCCAGATGCAGGGACACAGCCATGCAGAGGGCAGCCATCGCTGCTGTGCCTCCTCCGCGTGCCAGTCTTGGCGCCTGCGGGAGAGGCTTGTCCCTGCGCAGCCGCTGCAGCCACGGCATGAGTTTCTCCTTCTGTGGCTGGAAAAAATAAAACCCCAAAACGAGCAGCAGGAGCGCAGACCCCTCTGTGATTAGTTGTGGATACTTGCAGGTGCATCCCCGCTGCTGTCCCAGCAGTGCTTGCAGGAAGAGAGCAGCCCCGTCACCCTGTGCTCCCCCCAGCCCACTATGCTGCTCATCTGAGCAGGGGGAGGGGGCTGTTCTGCTCTTTGAGGAGTGCCGTGGGTGGCTGAGCCCCCCAGCTGCCTTCCCAGGGCCCCCCAGCACCACAACACGCTCAGGAGGTGGCTGTTAGAGTGACTGGGCCTGGGAAACCAGGCAGCAAAGGCCCCGAGCCCATCCAGACGCACACCCCTCCCTCCCCCAAAAAAAGACCAGGCTGCCTGGGGGGTGGCAACAGGGAGACCCCAGCACAGCCTTCCAGGGAGCACTGTCCCCTGGGGATCCCCTCCTGCCCTGTCTCCGTTTCCCCCCTCCACAGCCCATAACAGGTACTCGGGCCCCAGAGAGCTCCTGCCCTCAGCTGACAGCCCCCCAGCTCTGCCTGTCCTGGGCTGATGTGCTGTGCCACCCCCTGCCACCCCGCAGCCAGGACACGTTCAGCGCCCTGGATGAGCTGCATGCCGTGGTTACACTGGCCCTGGGGGGGGCTCAGCCCCACATGGCAGCACCCAGACCCACCCCTGGCTCCCGCATCCACCAGCAGCCCCACAGCCGTGGGGCTGGAGCACGCCCTGTCCACCTGGCCAAGTGTCACCTCCTAGCCCCGCCGTGCCACCTGCAAGCCAAGGACACCATGATTACTTTTTTTTTTTCCAGTTTGAAATAATTTAAAAGAAACACACCAGCCCACAGGCACAGGTTTCTGGCAGTGGCAGGGAACCCCATATCTCCTGGGGATGCAGGGGTGGGGTGTCCCCACTCTGGCCTCCCCAGTACCCAGCAGGACAGTCCCACCCTGGCTCAGTAGCAGGGCTGGGCTGTCCCCCCACTTGGGGCACCTCCTGGACACACCGGGTAGTGGCTGGGGGGGGGTCCTTGGTCCCGCTCTGCCTCCCAGGGAGCCAGGAAATCCGCCTGCCCCCACCGCAGCGGGGACCCAACTATTGCACCGGAACAGGGCAGGTCCTGGCGCCGTGGGGCAGCTTGGTCCACGCCGTGCCGTCCAGCAGCATCCCGGGGTGTCCGCGGGACACTGGCCTCCTCCCACCGGGCTTCCCAGGAGCTGTGCCAGGGCTACCGGGGCGCCGGGCGGTGCCTGAGCACACGGAGGGACAGGGTGTCCGCTTGGAGCAGCAGCTCACGGATGCGGGCCAGCCCCAGCCCCGAGACAGCTGCCCCGTTGACCTGCAGGATCTCATCCCCCACGCCTAGGAGCCCCGCGTACAGCTTGGCCGTGCCGGCGTCTGCCATCTCCTGCACATAGACACCTGCAGAGAGGGACAGGGGTGGGTGAGGCCCCCAGACACCCCATGGCCGAGGCTGTGCCCCCTGGGGGGGGGTACCCAGGGGCTGCACGCTGGGCCCATGCACAGCAACGAATTTATTATAAATGGCCTTTGGGATGGGCTGTGTGTCCCAAGCCATGTGCTGATGGACACACGGGACTGGGCAAGGCCACAGCCTCATATGGCAGCATCCACCCATCCACTGGCACCCCTTTGGGGCTCAGCAGCGATGGAGCAGCCCCTTACACTGTCCCCAAGCAAGCCTGGGGACAAGAGCCACCATGGAGGCTATGCCTCCCCTGAGGTTCATGGAATCACAGAATCATTAAGGTTAGAAAAGACCTTTAAGATCATAAAGTCCAACCATCAACCCAACAACTCCCAGGCTTCCTAAACCATGTCCCCAAGTGCCATGTCAAACGTTATTTGAATACCTCCAGGGATGGTGACTCCCTGGATGGTGACGCCGATGCTTGACCACTATTTCAGTAAAGATATAATACCCAATACCCTAATACCCAATCTAAACCTCCCCGGCATAGCTTGAGGCCATTTCCTCTTGTCCTATCACTAGTAACTTGGGAGAAGAGGCCAACACTCACCTTGCCACAACCCCCTTTCAGGTAGCTGTTGAGCCATAAGGTCTCCCCCAGCCTCTTCTCCAGGCTAAACAACCCCAGCTCCCTCAGCCCCTCCTCATCAGACTTGTTCTCCAGACCCTTCACCAGCTTCGTTGCCCTTCTCTGGACACGCTCCCACACCTCAATGTCCTTCTTGTAATGAGAGGCCCAAAACTGAACACAGCATTCGAGGTGCGGCCTCACCAGTGCCGAGTACAGGGGCACAATCACTGCCCTGCTCCTGCTGGCCACACTATTCCTGATACAAGCCAGGATGCTGGTGGCCACCTGGGCACACTGTGATGCTTTGGGATGACCCCACTGTACCTGTGTCGGGCCGGCCATGCCCAGAGGTGACACAAAACCCGAAGGCGCCATGGGGCGGTCGCTGCAGCTCCAGCTGGCTGGTGCCGTCGGGGAAGACCTCCACCACGCGCCCCACCGCGCGCAGCCGGCCAGGTGCCCCAATGTCTTCCACGCTCAGTGAGCGCCGTGGCCCCAAACCCCCCTTCCTATGGGGAGAGGGGAGACAGGGTGAGCAGGGACCCCACGAAGCCACTGGGGGCCGGGTGACGAGGTCCCCAGCTGCACCGAGCCACCCCATGTGTCTGAGCACCCCGAAACAGCCTTCCTGGGCACGGCAGGGACGTGCCGAGCCCTGTCCTACCTGCCAGCCGTGGTCTGGGGGAGGAGGTAGGCGCTGGCACGGGGTGCCTTGCCTAGGAGGGGGTGCAGGCTCTGGACGGAGGCAGCTTTTTGGGGCTGGCAGAAGGGTGACTGTGACACCTGGGGAAAAGCAGCCGGTTGAGATGGGGATGACTGTGAACACCATGTGGCACCGCAGCCTTTCACCATGCCCAACATGCCCCCAACATGTGGGGGCACCCCACACTCCCTGTCCCCTCACTGGAGCCCTCCCCAAACCACCGCTGAGGAGGGATAAGCCAGCGTCCCCCACTCCGGGCCAGGATACCCACCCAAAGAGCAGGGTTTCTTGGGGAGGCACCTCGCTGTTCAGCTGGCTGGGACACACAAGCCGTGACCCCAAACCAAATTACCCCATCTCCCCTCCCCAGATCAGGTCTTCCACCCCCCACCCCGCTCCCTCCTTCCCCCTCCCACTCCCCATTTGGCTCCAGGCTTTTCTAACCCAGCAGGTTTGGGATGAGACATACCCACAAGCCCGTCCCAGGACTGCCGGGGCCATGAAGTGATGCTCAGGAATGCTTCACCCTAGCCCAGCACACTTCCTCTTGTGGAACCCCCCTGCCCCCCGCAGACAACTCCTGCGGGGGGACGTTTAGGCTCACCAGCTGCAGGGACTGCAGGGAGGGTGACTTCTTCATGCCTGGGCCATCTGTTGGGGTGCCGCTGGGGGCCGGGAGCTGCTCCATGCTATAGCAGCGGAAGCGGCCCAGGCGCTGCTTGGTGCTTTGGCTCAGGCTGCACAGGAGCTTCTTCAGCCCCGATGCTGAAGTGCTGCTGCCCTTGCGGCTCACCAGCCGCCCCGGCTCCCTGGATGGAGAGGGACAATGGGCTTCCACCATGGGCCTGGCAGGGAGCACGACTGGCAGCTGCCTCAGGGCTGGGGTGAATCCTGCACCCACCTTTGCAGCCTCGATGGCCGCAGTACAGAGAAATTAGGCTGCAGGGTGAGATCCGGGTGCAGCCACCTCCCCGCAGCAGTAACCCAGCATGCGCAAGGGATGGCTTCATTAGCCAGAGAGATCTGACAGGTTCCCTAGCAATTTTCCCCATAACATTAGGGGTTTAACACCCTGCAGACCTCCCCTGCTCTCTGCCCGAAGGGGTCACATCCTGCCAAGGGACTTGAAAAACCCAGCGCCACCTCCAAACCTTCCTGCCAGGCTGAGCCATGCTGCGGCTGGGCGCAGGTCCAGCAGGTTTGTGTTTGGCGAGCCCTGAGGCAGCCCCTGTTTAGCAGCTGATCATCCCCAAAAGGGAAGATCTGGCACTAAGCAAAACCCCTCCAAGGCTGCCTGTTGCTGCAACACCCTGTACAGAACCAGATGTGGGGTGAAACACAGCTCCCCCCGAACATACTTAAAACACACACGTGTGGAAGACTGTCACCCCCAGATGGAGGTTTCCAGTGCCAAAAGGTGTGGTGCCACTGGGAAGCGTTGGCGGGCTCAGCTTGGCGGAGTCCCGCTGTGCCGAGGAGGGATGCTCGGGGACGCAGCACCCACCACATGGCGCGGGTTGCCCGTGGCCCCTCACTCTCGCTCACCCGTGTGCTGCGCTCCCGGCTGGGTGCCGCTGCTGCTGCGCCCCGGGTGTCCCGGCAGCTTTCCCAGGTGGATGAGCAGCCTTCTGGGGCATGGGCGCAGCTGGGCCGGTGTCGGGCTGCGACGGTGCCCCTGTAACCACAGCAAGACAGTCACATCCCTGCCTCATTGGGGACCCCCGTGCACCCCCGTGCGTGGGTCTCTTACCTCTGCCCGTACCCAGGGGGTCCTGCCCGTGGGTGTTGTTGCAGTTGTTGGTGGACAAGGCACGGAGGGGACTGCCTGGGAGCCACCTGGGGCTGCAGGGACCCTGCTGCTCCGCCTGTCCGGCCGTGCCCCCAGGCTGGGGGGGCACAGCACTCCCACCATTGGGCTCCAGGCCCCAGGTTCCTTGTCTCGATGCCCGGCAGCTGCCACCAGAAAGGAGGGCTTTCCTGCAAGGCGCCTGGGAGCAGGCCTTTTTGGGGGGTGGGGGAGCAGGGCGGTGGGTGCCCAGCCTTGGAGTGCCAGTCCCTGGCTGCAAGGAGGGGTCGGGGGGCTCACTGGGCTGCTGTGGAGGATGAGTGGCATTTCCCACCCCCTTGCTGGCCCCCAGGTGCCGGTGGGGGTCCTCCTCCTCCTGGCTGCTGGCTCTCCTTGGCAGCGGGGGGCAACCAGCCCCTGGCTGGCTTGTGGTGCCACCCGAGCCCCGGTCCCCTGTGGGGGGGTCACCGCTGACCGCACATATCTTCTTCCCAGCCCTCGCCTCCAGCTGCGGGGTGGCACGGGGGGCCCTGTGCCCATGAGCCCAGGGGTCCCGGTGCTCCCGTGGGTGGGGGCTGCGGGGTCCTGCCTCCTCGCTGTCTGTCCGGCAGCCATCGGAGGTGTCGGTGCTCTCCAGGGCTGAGTCCACCTCATCAATGTAGGTGACATCCCCAATGTACGTCTCCTTGATCTTCTCGGTGTGGATGCGCTGTCGTGAGGGAAGGATCCACAGCGGGGACCCCCGGGGGCCAAGAACCCTAGTTTTGGGCTCCGACCAGGCAGCACTCATCCCCCCACTATCCCCCGGGATGCTTCCTTGTGCCTCGGGGCTGCTTTCGGCCACGTCAGTGGCTGCTGGTGTGTCTGTGCCCCGGCCAGCGGTGGCACCAAGGAAAGAGCCACAGGCACTGCACTTGCCCCCAGCCATGAGGTCACCGCTCCGGGATTTGGGCCGGCTGGCCCTGTCCCCCAACTGCCCACTGCCAGCTGGCTCCGGCAAGGATTGCACCGAGCCCAGCGCCCGCCGGTGCCGCAGCTGCAGCCGCTCCAGGTACCGCACCTCGGCGTCGCGGGCCGACTCATCCTCGAAGCGGACGCGGGACGGGGAGGGTCCCCGAGGCCGCCGTGGCTGCCCACAGCTCGACTCCCCACTCGATGAGTCGCTCAGGCTCCCACCGTCCCGTGGGGTGATGATCAGCCTCCCACTGGGCTCCCTGGCATGGGGACAGATGGACAGAGGAGCTGCAAGGGCTGTCTGGTTCCCTTAGATGGGAGCGGGAAAACCCAGCGCAGGAGATGGCGGGACAGGCAGGGAGGGAAGCCCACCCAATGCTCCATGCAACCCCGCTCCCCTCCAGCCCTCTGCCCGGGCTGCCCAAAACCGGAATGGTGAGCAGCTGCAGCAATGTCCTGCTGCCACGGCCCCACCTCCATCACCTTTCCCCCGCACCGAGGTGCGCGTTGAATCAGTCTGGGAACACCAAATTGCACACGACCTGGCACACACGGCAAGCCACAGCTTTGGTACAGCCTTCCAGCACCAAACCTCCTCCGGGGAGGCACTCCCCATCAGCTGGGAAATGCATCCTCCCAGGCAGCCAGGAGCACACTGTTAATGCCTCATAAAACACAATTAAATACCCCCAAATATTACGCTGCAAAGACTTCACGTGTGCCCAGGCAAGGGGGATGCTCGTGCAAGCAGAGGACTGCTCACTCAGGGGTACACGGCTGCACGCAGCAGGTCAGACCCTGACTCTGCACACACGGGTGCACGCTCCGCACACACCGGTACGCTTCGCACACGCCCGCTCTGCGCACGCACCGCGTCCCGAAGCGCCCACCGAGAGCAGCGAGGCAGCGGCGGAGGGGAAGGCGGGATGTGGCCCGCGGGGCTGGCACTGACCTGGGGCACGGGGCCGCAGCAGTGGGGAGGAGGAGGATGTCGTGGCTGGCACGCAGCGGGTTCGTCCGAGCCTTCATGCGGGCGCGCTGTAGCAGCTGCTTGGCTTGCTCGTGCCGCGGGCTCAGCTCAAGCTCCCGCCCGGGGACAAAGGCCCTGCGGCCCCGCGGCAGAGAGGGAGATTAGGAAAAAAATAACAGGGATTAGACGTGGTTTAACGGTGACGACGAGGCTGCTCTGCCCAGGGAAAACGGGGCCTGGCCTCCAGTCGCAGGCAGGCTGGCTGCTGCGCTGGGTGACAGCCCGTGGGAGGAGGGGGGTCGCACCCCGCACCGGTGATGCTTTGGGCGGGGGCTCAGCACCCACACAGTTTGGGCACCAGCTCAGCCGAGGCAGCGCTTTGCACCATAGGCACCACAGAGGTGGATGGGGAAACTGAGGCAGACACTGCCTCCGTTCCTCGCCGGTATGAATCCTGCAGCGGGGTGAACGCAGGTAGGTTTGGGGTGACCCCCTGACCTGGCTGCCTTGCTGCCTTCCTTTCCTTGCAGGGGGTCTTTCCCCCGCACCCCCCTGCCCCACCGGCTGCAGGGTGGGGGATCAGTCAGCAGCGGGAGGACGCAGCCCTGCTCCAGCACTGCCTTCCCTGTTGGCCATGGCCCTAATCCCCCTGATTAAAATAATCAGCTCAGGCAGTCACTTCGGGGAGCCTGGCCTTAACCTCTTCACAGCAGGAGGGTGGGTGCACACCAGGCCCCGGGAAAGGCCCCTGTGCAGCACCATGGGGGGGGTGTCCAGGCTTCCCCCCAGGTTTTGGCTGCCCCTGCTCAGGGGGAACACAACATCCCCAGCTCTGCCTTGCACCCAGCTGTCCCCAGTCAACGCCAGCTGCCAGAGCAGAGCAGAACCAGTAACCACAATATAGGAGGGTCTTCCCCACTCACTTGCTTCTCTCCCATGCAGCCCCCGAGCCCCTGGCCCTGCTCCCCAGCCCGCTTACCTGCCCCAGCTTACCTGCCTGTCCCGCCTCCCTATTTTTAGTCTGTACCTCTAAGATTTATCGTTAGTCCAACAAGATTACACACGCCTGCTGCCTCGATCCTCTTAAGCACCTGGAGCAAATTTCTGCCCTGGCCTCTTCCCCAGCTCCCTTCCCACCCTGGGGTCCTGGCAGGGACCCCCCATGCCCAAACACCACATGGACACTCGGCTCAACCTGTGCCTCCTGCCCTGCTCACACTGAGGCATCACAGGAGCCCCTCCATGCTCCCCCCACCAGCTGCCCGACTGGAGGGCTGCCCCACTGCTCTCCCCCAGAGACCTGCTGAGCCTCAGCACTGCTTTGTGGGTTGCATTTATAATACAAGTCTGGGGAGAAGGAAAGAGGGAAATGTCTGTCTCTGCCATGATGGGACTGACCTACCTGCAGCCCTCGGCATCCTGCAGTGAGACCCCCGAGTCCCAGTCCCCGTCGCTCACCGGCACCTCTGAAACGCAGGGCAGGGGAAAGCATCAGCCCAGCTGAACTGTGGTCCCCACCCTGGTCCCCCTCACTAGCACCCCCCATATCCCCAGCCCAACAGCTCAGCCATCCTAACAAATACCTTTTTTGGGGCTATCCCAGCTGCTTGGATCCAGAGACCCCAGGGGGTAACGCCACCCAGCGTGGGGTGCACTCGTGGGGACGGGGACTGCGGGGTCATCAGAGCAGATGCTTTCAAAGGGGAAATTAATTTCCTTTTCTGGTGGCGGCTTGCAAATATAAAATGATGCCCACAGACCTCAAGTGCCCCAGAAAGTGGGATTCTCACTCTTGCTTTTAGCAGTGAAATTCCTCACCAGGACGGGGACCAGCAGCACCTGCATCATCCCAGTGAAGAAGCACCCCATTTTGTTCATGGGCATCTCCTACAGCTGCTGGTGAAGGGGGTGCAGCACCCACGGGGGACAGGGCAGCCCTGGGGTGTGAACCAGCAGCGTGGGATGCTGGAGAATGGCACCGAGGACCCCCCCTTGCCTCAAAGCTTTTCCTTCCCACTCTCCCTGGCTCTACTGGAGCAGCTGCCACCTGCCCAAAATACGCACCGGCCGCAGCGAGGCCCAGCACCTCCTGCAGCAGCCGCCGGTTCCTCTCCACCCGCTCGGCCAGCGAGAGCCTCTCCCAGCCCTCCACTGTGGTAGGAGATGCAGAGGGACCCCCCTGGTCCCGCGGCGCGGTTCGTGCCTCTTCTTCCACAGGGGGTGTCTCATGGGAGGAAGCAGAGCCCTGAGTCCTGCCAACCTTGTCCCAGGGGTGCTCGGTGCCTCCTGGCACATCTTCCCTGGGTGCTGGCACCCGCCAGAGTCCCGGGGTGCCGGTGCGGGGTGCCGGGGGGCTGCCGGCCGCAGGGTCCCCGCCGTCCAGCAGCCCATCCGTCAGGTAGGTGCGGAGCTGGGCCCGTGGCTCCACCGCTGCCACATCCATCGCTGGCTTCCCCCGCCGCGGCCGGGGCTTCTTGGGCGAGGACCGCTCGGGGGCAGCCACGGGGGTGTCCGGCCGGCTGGCCCCCTGCTTCTCCTTCAGCGCCTTCACCTTGCTCTCCAGGATGGTGTGGGGGCTGCGGGTGGCCTTGGGGCACTCTGGTGGGGCAGGAGCTTGACCGTGCTGCTTGGGGGCCTGTGGCGCCCACCGTGTCTTAGCAGGACAGCCCCCCTCCATGTGCCCTGCAGGGACAAAACCCAGGGGAGGGTGGGAGAGCCCCCACGCTGCTCTCGCCCGCCTCCTCTCCAGCACCTGCCTTGGCACCTCCTGCATCCAGCATCACCCATGCCTGCCCAAGACTCTGCAGACAGCAGCAGTGGGGATGCCCGTGCCCAGGGTGAGAGCAAAGGCATGCGATGCCACTGCGGTGCAGAGCGTGGTGGGGAAGGGGACAGGGACATGACACAGCACGAGGCCACCCACCCACAGCACTGACAATGTACCAGCATCACTCTGGAGCAGGGGGAACAGGGCAGCCGTAGTTCCCCAAAGCAACTGGCCAGCCAGGGGCTGAGCAGGAGCATGGGTGCCTGCCCACACAGTTTTGGGTGCCCTGGGGTACCCAGCAAGATGCACTGGAGGGAACCTGCGTTCTCCGAGGCAAATCATGGCCCTAAACTCTCCAGAAATCCCGCACAGATGCAACTTGTCAAAGGTGCCACCAGACGGACACCAGCCCCCTGCTCCACCCCAGCCCCAGGGTCACATGTGTCACCCATCCTGCACTGTCCTTGTGGTCCCGGTGGCACCGAGGTGCCACTGCCCCCTGCACCCCACCGGGAGCTTCCCATCCCCACTGGTACCCCTGGAGGAGCCTCCCCCGTGGCCGTGGCTGCGGGAGCATCCCCGCAGCACCCACCCCGGGCCCCATCACCCCCCTGGGTCACTGCAGCCCCTTGCTGCCACAGGGCAGAGCGGTGGCAGGACGAGGCTGCAGGCATGAGGGGAGGGCTGTCCTTACCCCCGGAGCAGCATCAGGAGAGGGCTGGGAAGAGGGAGAAGAAAGCGGAAGAAGGGAAGGAAGCAGGGGAGGAGAAAAAAAAAATTAAAAAAAAAAAAAAGGGACAAGCCAGCAAATCCCAGCCCCTTCAGCCAAGCCAGGGCTCAGCCTCTTGGCTGGGCTGCGGGAGCTCAGCTGGCCCTGCCTCCTGCCGGGGCCTCCTCCTCCTCCAAAGCGCGCCCCCGAAGCGCGCACCCCACGCCAGGGTACCCAGCCAAGTCCTGCACCGACCCCGAAGCTGAACCACCCGCCCCCATGATGGCTGGTGGGTGGCCCCCAAGGGCGATGCCACTGTGGCCACGCACGGCATGGGGGGCCGGAGGGCACCCCGCAGGAAGCGGGAACCCAACGCCCCGCGCCGGGATGGAGGGAAACCCAGCTGCCTTGGACGGCTCTCAGGAATGTCCTTTGTCTGGGCTGCGGGTTTGGGAGGTGAGCGGGGAGCAAGGCCAGCCCACCTCCCCGGGCCTGCCGGGGGGAGCACCTCACCCCGTGTGCCTGATGGGTCTGGCCCACACCAGTCGCTGGGGCTTTAGGAGGGCAAAAAGGATGGAAAGGGTGGTCACGCCAGTGTGAGGGTGTTTTCTCTAACAGCCTTCAGACCGGCAGCAAAGCCTGCTGGCTTGAGGCACCCTCCTGTGAGCACCATGTTTGCAGATGTGCTAAATTTTCCTGCTTTCCTGGAGGCCAAATCCTACCTAGACCCCACAGCAAGCCAAGACCAACAGCTCCTGACTGAGCATCTTCAGGTGGGAGGATGATGGGAGCTTGGTGTATCCCTGTATCATCATACCATCATCTCTAAAACCAGTGTGCAACATGCACCCTGCAGAGCCACCCACAACGAAACCCCTTCCCCTGCCCTCCTCCCGAGACCCCACAAAACTCATCACACAGGACGATCCCAGCCGGACAACCGCTCACCTGGAGGTGCCGGGGCTGCCACCCCCGGGGGGCAGGATGGCTGCTGCGGGGGCCATGGCTGTCCTGGCTCCGCTCCGCTCCGGCTGCCGCTTTAAGCCACAGCTTTTGATATTTGTGATTGGTTTCATAATCCCGATCAAAAGGAAATCACCAGGATTATGAAATTGTTTTAATCCTCACGGCTCCTGCCACACTGGCCCCTGCCAGCATGAGCAGCAAGAAATCACTTTTATCTTCTTAAAACATCCCACACCACCCCAGTGGTCCCAGGGCCTCCATGACAGCCAAAACTGAGCCCAAGGGCTTCCTTCCCCACAGGGGCTGGCCCTTGTAGGCATCCGGGACGACGGGCAGCACAGATGTCTCCGTGGGGGACAGATGGAGCATCTTTCCCCAGCTGCTCCCAGGCAGCAGGGGACCGCTGGCAGGTTTGGGTGGAAGAACCTGGGGCAGAGAGAGCCTCCTCGCCCCACACCCCAGCCCTGGGGTCCGACCTCCCCTGTGGTGCCGGGACCCATCCTTACCTCCAACGCCATCCCGGAGAGGGGTCCTGGCTCCTCTGCCTGGGAAAACGTGCCTGGGAGATGTCAACCCCATCAAGCTGGGGACAAACCGCCCGGTGAGGTGCCAAAGCAAGGGCGGCCAGGCTCCTGCCACCAGGCAGGCAGGGAGCCGCAGCCTGCAGCACCCAGGGTGCGGGGATTAAACCTTTGGGAAGCAGCTGGCATGAGCCGCAACAGGCTTAGAGTGATTTCAAGGCGCTGGGCTCTCTTCTGGAGGAAGATTGATTGCAAAAGACGATGAAGGGATTTAAGAGAGCAAAATGAAAGCACAGACCCCAGACAACCCAGGGTTGGGCTGCTCAGCCTCCGGTCACCCACTGTGCAGGCAAGACGACACCTTGGACCAGAGGCAAGCTGGAGAGAGGCAACCAAAGGCTCCCAGAGCCTTTAGCTGATACGGCACAGTCTATGCAGAAGGTTTCCTCCAGCACCATCCCCTGAGTGTTGAGTTTAAGCCCTTCCCTTGAAGCCCACCTGTCCACCACCTCCAACCCCTCCTCAAACATCTCCCTCCCTCCAAGCACCTCCACCTCCTCCCGGGACGCAGACGTCCCCCACCTCCAGCCACCAGCGACAGCCCACAGCTCCCAAGGGTACAAGAGCAGCGTCTTTCTACAGAGCGGTTGAAGCAAATGTTTCGTGGGTAGATGCAGCACCAGGGGTGGGACGTGGGAAGAAAGACACACAGACCGGGGACAAAAGAGCCATCAGATCATTGGAAAACAAAGAGCTTGTAATAATGAAAAAAGGACAGATTTCGTAACCAATCACTTTTTCCTTTGAAAAACACAATCACAGTAACTTTGCTTTATACAACCACCTAGAAACTATGAAACAGTATCACATTGTGCATTTTTTTTTTTTTTAAACCTACTTATCAAGAAGGGTATTCCACACTTCAAAAATTATATCCATTTGGGGAGGAAAGAGGAGACAGCTAATAGCGCAGTCACAGATACATCATGAGTCCAAGCAAGCGGCAATTCTTTGTCCTCACCTTTTCCACTTAGCCAAAAAAGAAGAGTGGAGAAGGGGATAGCAAAAGAGAAAGGAGGAGGAAAGAAAGAAAGCACCCACAGAGGACTAATCACACTCCATAATTACTTTTGACATCTACAGGGCTTCATAGAAAGTTCATTTAGACCAACACAGTGGGGAGGGGAGAGGAAGGCCGCAGCAGGACCCGGGGGGGAACTTTGGCATTTCCACCCCGAGCCCCCTCCAAACACCGATCCTTTCCCAGGAGGACCTACGGGACGGGGAGGGTGTCACGAGTTCCACCAGGCTGCCCAATTTCTCCTCTGGAGCAAGAGTTTGCAATTTGGTTTCTAGAGCTTGAGGGACTGTCACGCCACGGGGCATCGTCCCAGGCAGGGTCGGCGCCTCTCGCCCACCGTCACACAGCTGTGCTGCGGCCAGAGCAGCCTCCGACTCCCACCGGGAACAGGGCTGGGGCATCAGCATCCGCATACTTCCAGTATTACCACCTCTTTCCTCACCTCTCCCTACAAAACCTGCTTTTGCCTTGCTGCAGCAGGGTGCCCCAGCAGGGGCTGAAGCTCCCGAGGGATGCTGACACACCAGTTTAACCCCACGGTGCAGTATTTGGGATGGTATCATGTAAGGGAGGCAAGGTCTGATGAGGTGACAGCCACCGAGCACAGCCATGACTGCTGCAGAGTTACCGTAGGGATTTTCCACTCTCAGAAGCCTCAGCCCCCCTTTTCCAAGGAAACAAAACAATCCAATCACTTCTAGAACAAAAATTAAAATTAAAAAACCCTATGCTTAAGGCAGAAGATCATCTTCCCCCTGCGAGTGCGAGGCAGAACAGTGGAGGAGAGGAGGGAGGACGTGGGGCTGGGACAAAGCACGTGAGCAAAGTGGCTTTTGTGTTCCCAATGGGAGCCAAGCCGTGCCCCACAGGGCACGACGGCCCGACATCGGGGCCACAAACGCCCCCAAAGCCTGGCGCGCATGGTGGAGTCACAGCAAGCGGTGTGCAGCAGCACGCTTGTGGCGTAAGGCCGAATTAATTTGGCTCTTCAAAATACAGGCAAAGCTCAAAGGCTTTGTGCCATCTCCCTTGTTCCTTGGAAGATCAGTAGTAAAATCCCCCAGGAATTGTTATCTCCTGAACCTGGACTGTGCTTTCTCTCCCTGCCTCCCACATGGCTGCAGTGGCCGAGCACTGGAGAGGAAGCAGAACAAGGAGCACAAGAAGGCCTTTGGGAAGTAAAAGCAGCAGGATCCAACTCTGCTCCACAAGAGACTTTCCCCCCAAGATTTTCACACTGAATGCTGCTGCCGGTCATCCCCGTGCACCCTGTGTGCCATTGGCTTCAGACAAACAGCAATGACACCAACAGAACAAGGAGGGCGGGAGTGGGGCAGGGAAAGACGTAGGATGAGCAACAGCTGACTTTGGGAACACGCCTGGATTTGAGAGGTAGGAGCTTGTTTGATACATACGGGCCACAGACATGAGCGCTGCAAATGTATTTCTTTTAAAACGTGGTGGCACAGCATTTGCTCCCATTGATGGAGCAGCTCCTACTCCTGCGTGCCAAGCCCATAAAGCCCAAACCTGCCCTGCTGCCCTGTCAGGAGCGCCCACCCACAGCACACGGCATTGCCTTCCCCAGGCAGGGGGTGTTTCTGGTGACACGGTCCCAAAGCCACACAGGGAACTCCAGCTAGCAAATAAACTCTGGATGCTGCAAATCCTACCCCCGTCCCCTGTAACCTGAAAACCCCTGGAAGTGCAGGAAGGATGGAGAGCAGCAACAATCAGCATGGAGAAGCTAGTCCAAAGAGAATTTCTAAAATTCATCGGCTACACTGTGGCATCTCCTCCCCTTAGACACGACCAAGGGTTTCAGCCAGACAACAGCAGCTCCCGCACCCTCCTCAAGAGCCGCACACAGCCAGAACCTCTGACAAGCCTGTGGTGCACCAAATCACAAGGAGAAGTAGAGCTCAACACCTGGAAGGCAGCACAGCTTCACGGCGGCCAGAGCACAGACCTGTGCTTCCACCTTCCATCCAGCTACATCCCAACAACTAGAACACGGGATAACAAGAACCCCAGCTCTTTAACTCTGCCCTCCACACTTCTGGATTGTCACCCTGCTGTCCTCCCTCCAGGAGTGTTTCCAAGCACCCATTAGCAAAGCCCACTCGTGAAACGAAGCCGCCCCGGGACTGCACCCACTCCTCTCGCTCCTGTTGCGCAGGCTGCTCACAAGCAGCAACGGGGCTATTTTCTCTCACCATCTGCTCTGCTTTGTTAGGACTTCCTTTATTGGCCAGATGTTCTTGCAGACACAGAGTCATCCCGGCTTTAGCGCTTGCTCTCAGGAGGAAGCTGCTTGCCTGATTTCTCAGAAATCTCTGGGAGGGAAGAAACAGGCAGAGGCAGTGCTAGGGAGCTGGGAGCCTTCAAAGGCCATGCCTCCAGGAATTCAGGCTCCTTTCCCCCCAAGACAGCATCTTCACTACCAAAAGGGATGATGATTTATTTCAGGAGGTAACATTTGCTAGCTGTAGCACGCCACCTCCCCTTTTTATTATTTCTCCTGACAGCAAAGACAGAGGGAAGGGAAAGAGCAGAGCAGGGAGCAGAGCAGATGAACAGACTGAATTCTTGCTTCCCCTAAGGATCTGGGTAAACTACAGGATAAGAATTTAGTTACTTGACCCTCCCCACCAGGTCGGGATGCGGCTGGCTGGAGGGTGCAGCAGCAGGCAGGGCACAGGCCACCCACCCAGCCCATGCCTGGCTCTCCCCAGCCCAGCTGAGGAAGGCAGAGTGCTCTCAGGGGACCGGCGTCACTTCAGAACATCTCTCTGTTTTTCCTTCCCTCTGAAAGGATGAGCTGCCAGTCAGCTCTGTTTCTTTTTGTAAAGAAGCACTTGCTTAAGTAACAGCACTGGTTTATTTTGGATTGCCCCTCCTGGTGGGGCCGCCCTCCTCTAAACTCTCCTAGGTAGGTATGGCTTCACTCGTCTCCCACTGCTCTCGCTGGAAACACCTACGCAAGGTTTGGACATGGCAACAACTGCTGCAATGCAAATTAGGAAACAGAAATATTTTAAGGGCTTTGTATCTCAGACTCCACTTCCATACGAACAGGAACCCTCTGTTTAAGAAAGAACAACAGACCTAAGGGAGTTAAATGTGGGAAAACAGGCTCCTGGGCACCGACAGGAGGAATGGCACAACCCCTGCTAGCCCAGCTGCCCTCCTGCCGGAGGAGACCGACACTGCAGGAGCTGCGAGAAGGAGCACCACACCAGCCACTCCACCATGCACACCGCCGCCACAGCGGAGGCATCTCCTGGCAGGTCCGTCCCAGTTTCTTTATAAGGTGAGAGCACATCACAGAAGTGTAAGTAGTTACAGGTTTGCAGTGTTGCCCTTGGCCTGGCACGGGTTCACCACCAATGAATTTTAATCTATTTCTAATTAAATGAAGAAAGTTTCCTTCTTCATTTCCTCTGGGCAAGAGGCACAGCAGGCAAACTGAGAAAACGCAACATACTGGTCATGTGAGAAACCATGCTATTAGCTAATTAAAAACCAATAACCACCAAACAGCAGCTGAGCAGGGATTCCTGCAATTCCATCGCCCAAACTAGAGGCAAGTCACTGGACAGCATCAGTGTGAGGATCCTACTTCAGGAGTTTCACCCTTCCCTTGCAGTCCTAGCTCTGCACCACGGCTGCCTGTGAGCCGGGCGGAGGGGAAGGCGGCAGTCCCAGGGCCCTCAGCCTTCCGACATAATTTCCCCAGCAATACAGCTGCCCTCTACCCAGTCTGCTTAATAGTATCGCACTTCCCAAACTGGGTTAGCGAGACAAGGCAAGGGGCACAAGTAACAGCCAAGCCACAGGGCAGCATACCGTGAGAGCACCGGACAGAGGCTTTTTGCCAAACCAGAAGCCACAAGACCACCTGTTTTCAAATTCACCTTCCCCATCAGGTAGGCACAACACAGTCCTTTCCACGCTCCCCAACACAACACCACTCCTGAACCCCAGCCTGCTAAACCCGCCCTGCCCACAGGAACCGTCACCTCCTTGCCTTGTCCCACTTTTGTTGCACTGGGCTGCAGGAGAACACCGGGAAAGCTCCCTGGTCGGTATGGGATGCCCTCACGCCACCTAAGGATTATTAAGGCTTTGAAAAATACTTTTCGATCTGGAGAATGAAGTTCTGAAGCTTTTGTTTGCCTAGCTTTTTGCACTGTTGGTGGGACCCAACTCTCCTTTGAAAAGGGCCTTAGGATCATCTGCACTACTTTCAGGCAGCTGCATGGAAAGCTGGCGTTGAACCGGCACAAGAGACATGCCCAGAAGCAATAGCAGCAACTAAAAAAAAAAATCAGAAAGAGAAACTTTGGTTTAAAATAAAATTGAGAAGAAAGAAAGAGAGAGAGAGGAGGTAAACACAGGTGCAAGTTGTCTCACGAGAGGGGTATTTGCAGGGCATAACCCCACGACCCTGGAGTTCTAGATCTACATACCTGGCTTTGTTTTACCGTTACAACCTTCATTGCACAGGACTCAAAATCACTCTCATATGGTTGTTAAGTTTCATAAATAATGTGAAAACTATATGCAACAGATACATCATATTTCCAAAAAACTATAAGAAAAGTTACATCAAATTAAAAAGTAGCTTCATGAATGAAGATACTGCTCTAAGTGCACTTTCCCTGCAAGTGCAGCCAGTGCCTCAGCGCTGGATATGAAGAAAAAAAAAAAAAAAAACCAAAAAAATCAGATTTAAAAACTTAAGTCCGGTTTCAACCAGTCAAAACCGGGCCAAGCAGAAACTGAGTGTGCTCTTGGCACTGTCCCATGAGGGAGTCCCTATGATGCTTCGTTATCCGGATAGGTTTGTTATGTCCTTGTTGAGACTGTAAACAATCCTTCTTTCCTGAACTGTCCTCTTTATTGGCAAAACAAAGTAAAATATTTTATTTTTTTTTAAAATAGAACATTAAAATTAACCCAGAAGAAAAAGAAACGAAACACAGTGAGCTTGTTGGAGTCCATAGGATCTGGTCTGGAAGAGCTCAGAAAACGTGTTCAGTGTTTTCTCCTGTTTTCAGCTGGAACTGTACCAGAGATCGGGTTACTTGGGGAAGAGGGGAACAGAATGAGAAAACAAAGGATGCGGAATAAGAGAACGTGGCCATCTCATGTGTTCACTTCATTCGCTAGGTCCTCTATCAATACCTTAGTGTCACAAGCCTTGGACCTGGAAAAAAAAAACAAACAAACAGAAAATACTCACTGGGGAGAAGAAATTCCCATTACTACATGGAGGCAGTAAAACCACAAGTGCACTTGTGGGGGGAAAAAAGGAAAAAAGAAATAATTCTTACACAGAGGGGGAATTTAGAAGGGTACTGGAACTGTTTCACACTCTCACTGGGAATAGCAGAGCCTTACAAACATCCCCAGACTGTCCCTCTGCATCCTCCTCCCATGGCTCTGCCCACGCCACGCCGGCCACCTTGCACACACGGACAATGCCCTCTGCCAGGCTGCGCCAACAAACGGCCAGGGACTGCTGTGTGTGCTGCATCCATCCAACCCTCCACACAAAACTCCATCAAACCATTGCAGCAGGAGCTGCAAATCCAAAGGAGTGTTCCTGTTTAATCTGTCACTGGGCTGCACAAAGGTACAGCAGCTTTTTTTGGAATATGCTTGACAAGTCTCAGCCCACTGCATGTCTGAGGTGTAAACGGACATGGTCGTAGGGAATTCGACCAGGCTTTGGCCCACATTTCCTCTGCATAAAGTTTTTCAGTCTCTAGCAGCCACATGCAGACTGTTGTTACTGGTCACATCCGTGTACTCTGAGCCAACATGGATAAGAGACAAGCGTGGCCCAAGGGCTGCAGCTCAGGCCAGAGCACACCCTTTGCGTGACAGCCATGGCCTCCTTTTTCCTCCCATCCACCCTTCCCATGCCATGATGCAACAGGGGGATGTGCTGCAGGGATTGCACAACACTCCTGACATGCTGTGGTTCAGCGTCCCCAGGGAGCCCAAGCTTGCCTCCTGGCCAAAGGGCAGGGCTCCGCAGCTGTGCTGCTGGGGCAGAAATGATGCC
Source organism: Phalacrocorax carbo (assembly GCF_963921805.1). Classification (NCBI taxonomy): domain Eukaryota; kingdom Metazoa; phylum Chordata; class Aves; order Suliformes; family Phalacrocoracidae; genus Phalacrocorax; species Phalacrocorax carbo. The sequence continues at coordinate 33,041,568 of NC_087518.1, read as the reverse complement.
TGGAGACTAGAGCACCCTGTGACGCTTGGAGCACAGGCACTGCAGTGAAGATAAGCAGTCAACAGGTTCAGGACTGGGTGCAAGGTGGGGAAACATCGAGGCTGTAAGGAGGAGGGGTAGAAAGAAAGAAAAAGTGCATGGGTTTAGATTTGGGAAAGGGTCTGAGATCTCATGTAGAAAATCTTGAAGAAATGATAACTGAAATCTTGGAGTAGTCTGAAGCCTGGAAACGGCCAGCTGATGGGAACCCTTCCTCCAGGTTTGGATTTACAACGTCTGACAACTGCTACAGCCTGCTTTTTGCAGAAGGGGAGTTTTGTAACGGGAACTCCCTTCTCCAGTGGTTTACCAGAACCCCAAGATGATGTAATGGGTAGATCAACCCACCAGCAAAGAAATATTAATTTACTAATTGGACGTGCCCTCCCTTTGAATGACTATTGTGGCTGAGATCTTCACATGATTACCCAGTCCATAAATGGCCACCAAGCATCAACAACAGCTCTAACACATGATTAGGTTTATTGCGCTAGAGGAGAGACAAAACATACTGTGAAGCAAGACGAGGTCTGCGCAAGGACACACTCTGGCTGCGCTTCCACTGTTTGTTCTTGCGGCGGTTTCGTACACCATCTTCCTGGTCCATCATCTGATCCAAGAGCGTCAGGTCATCAGCGTTGAGTGGTGCCACAGAGATGTCCCTCACAGCACGGAACTCACCACAGTTGTTCAGGTGCTCGTTCTCCAGACGGAAAAAGTTCCACACAAACCGCCTGGGTGGAGAAAATGGGAGTTACCAATTTGGTTCTACTTTTACAGGCATTGCCCGTGTTTGGCAAAGCACTGGTACATGCACCTAGATACCACTGACTGTTCTCACTGGTCAAAGTGCCTCTGGGAGCATGCTGGGAGTACGGAGAAACAGCAAATGACTAACAGCAGCACCTGCTACATCTTCCCAGCTCTCTGGAAAAGAACAGATCTGTCAGGCTTATTCATTGTCCTAATGATGACAGCCCTAGTCTGGACAGCATGGAGGCACCAGGCATTACAAGCAAAACGCAACCTCTGCCATCTACATGAGTGAGGTTCAGCTTCATGGGCTTTTACTCATCTTGAGAATTTGTCGGGGTAGGTCTCCAGCTAGAGCACAAGTGAGATCACCCTGAGATCTTACAGGATCCAAATTAGTGTTTGGAAAAGCAGCAGAGGTTTAAGAATAATTGCAAACCTGAGAATTGAGTGAAATTTATTCTGGAAATTCCAACATGGTAATTTTAAGGAGAAATTTAGTAATAACAAAACCCTCAAGATTAGGTCTAGGTTCAGAAGAAACTGCAAATGCAGCATGATGGACCCAGCCCCTCATTGCTGCAGAACCCTCTACAGCTTGCTTTACTTAGCACCCTGTTCAGATCAGATGTTCCTGTTAGACCTAGTCTTCCATTTCAAGGACAGGTACCTTCCATGTCCAAGGAGCAAGGCACTTCCCACCACACTGACGTTATACAAGTAATAAAAATGTAAGAGAGAAGTGAACTCTTCAGTCAAGCGGCCTTACCGGAATACCTCAAGTGGGGCAAATACAGTAGAAATGATGTCCCCAGCATACGGGAAGATTTGCATGGAAGTGAGGGAGATCTGGATGGTCCACGCAAAACGCAGGATCACGTCTTCTACAATGGCACAGTAGTAGTATGCCTGAAGAACAAGACAGACAAACCAGACAGCTCATTGTATATGTTCTGCACAGAAGACAGAACTCTTCAGGCCTTCAGGAAGATACAGAATTTGCGGCTCAACCTCTAGAAAAGTGAACAGTACAAAATGATCTCTTGGAAGCAAATGAACTCTACTGCTAGAAAATTCCAGCATATAGCATTCAGGAAGCACCAGTGGGCAACTGTTACATGCTCTAAACTCAGCAAGTTTTGTTAAAATATTAAAAGCCTTTCCTAATGTAAAGGCAGGCTGTATACGCACTTTCTGTGGGTAGACAATTCCTTCTCGAAGAAAGGTATTTTCACCAGCATTTTTGTCAAAGAGACCCCAGTCCATCTTCAGGTCCCAAATGAGGGTATAGCAAGAGCTGATGAAATAGAAGATAATCCACAGGTAGAAGAACACTTGGGTGTCACTGTGGTTTTTAGCTGGAAAAGAGAAGAACAGCATGCTTCTGTACAACTTAAAGTCCATTGCTTCTTAAAACAGCTACAAATTGTCTGATTTTATCAGTGGAAATAACACCCTTTTTATTCCAACTTCTGGGAAAATCAGGCTAGCTAATCTGAACCAAACCGAAAGACTTACCAGGAGCAGTTTTATATTGTCATTTAAATTCCACTTTCATCTCGTTCAACATTTTGTACTTGGGATTGAAATTTGCACTAATGTTTTTGTTTTCTTGAAACTTGCAGTAGACCTGCCATTCTAACTCTGAACAGCAGGTGGAAGCTGAGGGCCATATTTCACAAAAGACACAGGCTTGTACAAAGGAAAAAGCAAAGAGGCAGTGTTCAGTTAGGAGGGGTTTTTAAGAGAATATTTTAGTTTGTCTAAATATAAACAACTGTGAGCTAGTGCACTAAAAGCCTGAAAGAAGACGGGCAGTACAGGACTTTCCACTAGCCGTTTCAGAGGTTGCGGTGGCAGGGAAAAATAAGCAAGAAGAGGGCAATACATTTAACATGTATATAAAAATCCTGAAGGAGGCTGAGTACAGTTTTAAATGCCCATACGGAGCTCCTCTGTGAAACACAGGACTGTGGTACCGAAGTCTGCTCACTTGCGAATATGCTTTTGTAATTAAGTTGTTTCCCATTCTCCTCTGAAAAGGTTATGCTGTTCTCTCAATTCAGCTAGACTTCCCTAAATCAGTCAGCTGGGTGAAAACAAACAGATCTGATAATTCTGTTTGCTTTTAATTAGCAAATCTGGGTCATAAGGTTCACAAAAATAAAACACATTACAATGCTTTGCAAGGCTAAGACACTTCGCACCTCCCCGCTGTCAGGAGGTCTTTCCTCCTTTCTGTGCAGCCACTGCAATTGCTCATTCACTGATTCTTTCTAACAAAGCCAACAACACTTCTAGTACAAAAAAAAACATGTTTCCAGTCCAAATCTGATGCCATGCTAAGTGACAGCACTGTTTTCCATATACATGGCTTTGAAACAACAGAATCCCCAAAGCTGATCACAGAGAGGGCAACAGGGCAATTTGCTCTCTCCTTCCCTTTTTATTTCTATCATTCACAATACAAACGTAATGCAGCAATCCAATAAAATTAATGGAGGTGAAAATGAGAGGCATCGTGTAAGAGTACATTCCTCCTATTATGTCTTTCAGGCTTCCCAGACATGATGTGCAGGATATAGGTCAAATACACACACTCATTCTCCTTTCAAAACACACCCCCTAAAGCAAACCTATTAAAGCCACTTATGCAGCAAAGCCTATCTGCAGTGAAGCTTCAATTCAGTGAGGAAAAGGACATGAGATCTGCCGTAGCTCTCAGGTTTGACCAGCTTCCCTACTTTTGTGCAGGGTTAGAAGCCTTTGAGCAATAACCCACACCCTCCTGAGGCTTGGCTTTACCCAGGGACCGGTCTAGCACCACATCACCCGCCACTGCCGCTGCAGAGAGCCATGACGTCACCCAGGAGCAGGCACAGAAGTCCTGCAGAATATGGGCTCCAATGCCCATGTACATTAATCCTGATGCTTTGAAATCACCCCTCCTATCCATTTTTTGAAGGGTAGTGCCCACAAAACAGGACACAGGTGAGGTTTTTGGAGCTTCGCAATTAGAGCTGTACTGCAAGACTTCATTCTCCCCCACCAGCTCCTCTGAAGCCTCCACTACATTATTTCAGGACGAAAAGGCAGATGCTGACATTCAGTGACTCACAGACACTAAGCCTCTTCTTTCCAACATTATTTTTAGCTCATTGTATCTCCCTGTTTAGTTCCCACTGCCAGATCCTAAACAGTAATTCAGAGGCAGTTAATAGGTTAAATGCTTTCAAAGCATCTAAAATGCTCCAAATAACCCTGCGAGGCTTCATGCTTCCTATCTGTAGCTTAGGCTTGAAGGCTAGGTCATTCTGCCTTTGTTTTTTTTTTCCCTTAAGGACAGAATTCAAATAAACTGAGTCTTACTCCAAATCTTCATGGAAGAGACACGGAGAAGGCAGCACAGACAGCACCATCCATTGCCATGCCTTTGACCACATCCCTGGCACAAGCCATGCCCTGCAGCAAAACGGCACTGCTGGGCATTCCTTCAGAGTTTTCCAGTACGGAGGAGCGATTCACCCCAGACTATCATTTCAAACTACGTAATGGGCTAACAAAACTGTAGCCTAAGTTGGCAATTACATAGGAAGCTGATTTCAAAGGTTCATGCTCCTAAAACCTAAATTGCCTTAAAGGTTATTGTGCACAATTATGAAAAGGGGGAGTACCGGGAAGGAAATGGCCCAAGTAAGAAATCTTGTGGCATTAGTCTCATCAACCTCAAAAGGATGTGCTTGCTTCTAGTTAGGTTACCATGGCCTCAGCTCCCTAGCCTTACAGCAGTCTTTTCACTGGCACCTGGGGTCAACGCTGCTTGCCCCTTGCTCCTGCTTGCTTTCTCACTGACTAGCTCTGTAATGCATTCAGCTCCTGAAAAATGTCATTAAAAAGACCAAATAACTCCCTGGCAAAATGCTCTAACCAGAACTAGCCTGTTGTCTTCAGCCTTGGCCTTTGAGTCCCTTCCTTTAATCACTTATCCTCCTTTTCCTCCTGCCTGCAATTCTGTTCAATACCCTCCTTCGTTCTGTCCTCATTGGTATTCAGCTGGTGTACAGAAATATGTTACTGCTCTAGGCAAGCAATTATATCTCAATCTCCACTGGCTGGTCCTAGTGGCCCTCTTCACTGCTGCTCAGGGGGCTAGAAAATCAAGGCATTCATATTCTGCCCAGAAGCTCCATCTACTCCCCGCCTGCCAGTTTTTCAGTAGCAATACATAGATGTGCATATGTATGATGATGTCAGGGTCTATTTAAGCAGGAACTGTTTTGTCCAGTGGTTTTTCTTTGTTTAATGATGTGCTAGAAGCCACCAAAACCCATTTGAGAGAGAGAGATATTCTGGATGAGAGAAGCACCCTGGACACTTGGCAGACCTCAACCTTTCCAAGAGGGAAAAAAGTCCAAGTCTTCAATATCCCATGGACTGCAGCAACCCTTTGGCAGCACAACTGCCAGTCCACCCAGCAAGAGGTGGATGAAGGACCTTTCTACTTGATGTTCCAAAGGGCATCACCATGTAGCAACTTCCTCAGCTACAGTTATAAAAAAACCAAACCATACCACACACACCCACACACCCACAACCACCCACCCCCCAAAAACAAACAAACAAACAACTAAAAAAGCCAGCACATGCAGGACAAAACACCGTCAGCACAAAATGTGACATGTAAAGTTGCAGGTGCAGCTTTACCCTCCAAGCTGATGGGCAGGTTTCAATACACATTCACATTAGCATGCTTGCAACATGGAGGTGTTCAGCTATGTCAGAGGCTATTTGAGTCTGCAGTGCCCTGCTATCTCCACTTGCTGCAAAGGTGACGGGAAGCAGCGTACCACAGGGGCCATTTGCAACTTTCACCACAAAATTTCCATTAGCATCCTCAGTTTATCCTATAAAAGGCAATTCCAGTAGATACTCTGCACAAATACACAGACAAATTGCCCCAGAAGGTCAACTAAATAAATAATGGAAGGCTTCCGCCTTTGAACTGAAGCTGTGAATGGCCACAGTCCCAGAAAACAGCCAAAGGCACTTGCAACAGCAGAATTTACTGCCTGCAAAAATTGCTGATAGACAATATCTTGGATCCCAAACCCAGCCCCAGGGGACACAATATCTGACTAACATTCTGAGAGAATAATACTCTGGCAGAAACTATAGCCCTTTCTAAACATAGGCAAGAGAAAGGTTGCTTTCCATCAAATATAGTCAGCAAATACTATCCTGAACGCTGTTAATATTGACTTTACTTCCAAAGAATACTATCTGTTTACCCTGCTGAATTATTCTGGGGAATGTAAACACTATATAGTATTCAACACAGTGAAAATCAATGCCATGTATTATTGAAGATCTGGATAAGAGCACAATGGCCCTCAATAAGCACTCCTGTTGTGTCAGCCACTGCAGCCGGCTGTGGTTTCTGCTGCTGCTGAAAGCTCTGATACAAGCTGTAAGAAGCACGAGGTTATCAGGAAACACAGTCAGGTAAGCCTGCTACGAGACAAAACTGACCCAGCCCGAGCAGTTCTGCTTCCAACGTTAATTAAAAACCTCTTGATCAAGGCAAATCAAGTTCAGTCTCCTTTGATGACCAGCCTTTCAATCACAGATTTAAGTGGAACCAAAACAAAGAAAGTATATATTTACAGTGTGCTAGCCAAGCACAGATACTGGAGAACAGAGCATATACTTTCTGCCACCCCATTAGCCCAGGGATGACACGTGTCCATTACCTCCACCCCAGCACACAACGGGAGGGGGGTGACAGCCAGAAGTGACTTATCTGCCTAAGAACTGCCATCAGAATGACATTCCAAAGCATTTGTCTAACGCCTTACTGCTTGAAGTGCGGTATTACCGCTCCCTCCATAATTATACATCTTAATGAGGGAAGAGCAGCAGCATTGCCTTCCTGCCCAGCCAGCACATACCACTCTTTAACACTGATCGATGGCAGAGCCATGACATGACAGTGGACTTAATGCAGTAAAAAGGCAAATAACCTGGAGGAGCACACTGAGGACTTGCCATGGTGCGCTGATGGGCTTTGTCAAATACCAACCATTTCGTGTGAACAACCTTCCCGTTAGATTCTGCAAACCTCTGCTATAGCCTCTGGGCACAATTTAAAGCAAAGCAGCAAGATACAGCGCAGTGAAGAACTGTCAGGAGGCAACATCTTGTTTCTTCTTCAGTTAGATTCTACATTTGTAGAACAGGGAAATCCCCAAATCCTATTTTGACTAAAAATATGCTGCAGGTTTGCATTGGGTTTGTAGGACGATACGACAGTGTCTAATTTCAAGACATAACAGCAATCTCATTGCTTGTATCTTGCAAACAGAAGAACGTGATTTCATTGCAAACAAGAGAAAGGATATCAGTCATGACAACAGATTTGATCTGATTCTTCTTCTGGTGGCTTTTCTAGCATTTCAGAAGTGTTCTTGGGGGATGTTTAACTGCTACCCTGAGAAGGATGGGGTTTCCAATTTAAGTGTTTACCAGCAGTCTCGCTAATAAGAACATATGGATTCACAATCAAAAATAAATAACATGGTAATCAGGGCCTTTGTTGGACAATTTAGGGATTGAGACACAATGTCACCTGCTATCTCTATAGCGCTTTGAGATCCCAAAGCAGATTTCTACAAAATATAATAGCAACCAAAAAAAATCAAAATTAAAAAAAATATTGCTGGATGATTGCATCTCCTAGGTTTCTGCAGCACCAGAGAACTCCTGACCTGCATACATTTGAAAGGAAAATCGCTTGTGATGTAGTCAGTTCCTTTTCTTAAAATGTTCCATTAAAAAAGGTCAGGCTTACCTCTCTTAAGTGCCCATGAAATGAGGTATCAGTAGGCCACTGTTTTTACTTACACCTTATTCATTAGTGTTCCCACTTCTCTAGTCACCTTTAACACCAAAGTGTATTAAGTGATACCAACAGTACTGTAAGTCCACTTTCCAAATCCCAGCTATTAAAATCCATCTCTCTCTTAGCTGCAGTCTTGAGAAGTGAACACATGAATCACTCAGTGGCAGGGTGCCGAGGTTGCCTCTCCCCCACAGCGCGGCTGCCAGCTCCGGGAATGTCCTGCTTGACATTTGTAGACCTAACAAAGCACAGGAAGATTTCCCTGTGGGATTTTATACCTCATTTGTGCTGACGTTCGGGGTGCGGTGGCAGTTCCCGAAATCACTCTGCCTAACACCCCCTCCTCCCAGGCTCCCTGCCAAGCACAGCCTGCCCTCTCGTCTCGCGTTCCCCGCTCACTTACCGCAGGCTGCTGGCAAGCGAGCTCCTGCCGGCACCTCCACCCCGTCCAGGGTGGTCCTGCCACAGCCCTGCCAGGCTGCTCCTCACCCTTCCCAGCTCCACCCCGAAGCACCATCACCGGGATGAGTGTCTAAGCAATTAGGGGAGCTAACAAGCTGGCGTGGAGAAGCCCAGCTTGCTCAAGATGCTGCAGAGACCCACGTCAAAGCTGGGAGGAGGTCAGAGGCCAGGATGGAAATGTTTGCCCCTGGCAATGCCTCCATTTCTTCACTAACGACACTGCTGCTTCTCTGATGGAAAGGATCAGAAAGACTGGCTAATGAACACTACTCATTACTGAAGGCCTCCTGGGCATGGGATGACAGGGTTTCAGACAAAAATTCATCCTAGCTCACAGCGATGTGACAGACATGGCACGTTTCAGCTCCAAATAATCATCCTGATGGAGTTGCCAGGATGCTGTACTAAGGCAAGCCATGCAAAAACTGCAAGTATTAAGAAAGAAGCCAGTTAATCCCATTACAAAGTTTGTTTTAGTTCAAGAGGCCGTTCCAAGCCCTCCCTAAGGCCACTGCACTGACAGCTCTTCCAGTGCTGAGAAAGAAAGGGAGAGATGGAAGATCTTGTGCTGACATGTAAGGGATAAACTAGGGAACAGGATCTCACAAATGCTACTTGCTTCATTCTTTCATGAAGTTTTTTTAAATTTTGTGTTGGTTTTTTTTTTTTTGAAAAAAGATTTCTACTTGAATGCTATACGTCCACTTATTTTGCCTTGCCCCAAGCCCCACTCCCTAGAAATGAAATGACATTTCTCAGTTGAGGTATTATAAACTGCTGCACCAATGTCTGATTTCTGTGAAAGTCATTTTAGTCCCAGTTCTCACATCACCTTGTTCTTGTCTCCTGCTGTAACGATCTGGGATCACAGTTTCTTCCACCTACCACAAATTCACTCTGCAGGGGTTGCACCCTGCAGTGTCTAACAAGGTAACAACAAGGGCTAAGTGACACAACCCACTACCCAGTACTTCAGGCAGTGGACAAAAGCAAAGCTAAGGAGCAGTCAGGTATCCTGCAGCTCCCAGTGCAACAGTTTAATGTTACCACCGACCTCTCCTCCTTCCTGCCATGCATCATTATCCTCCACCTGGAAGTCATACACCTTCCCAGCGGAGCTGCAGTGGGACAGACCGTGGGAGAACCAGCGATCCGTTCCAGCGTGAAGTCAGCTACGCCAGCTGGTATCACCACTGGTAACAGCTGAAGCCATCGTGATTAACGAGGAGTGGGCAGCAGTTACGAGACCTGGGAATCTTCCACTATATTTTCAAAAAGCGGCACATTCTCTAATTCATCTTCATCTGGTCAGACCTGGTCAAACCTCTCCATTAGTAAGGGATGGTCCAACACCTTCCTGCAAAAGCCCATGAATTGAAGGACTCTTGCCTTGACTGTTCACGTCTCTATTCCTTGTCAAAGCAAGGAGTTTCACAGTTTTCTCAGGTTTAAAAAAAAAACCAAAACAAAAACCCCAACAAATTACACATCACTTCAGCAGGAGAAGCCTGTTCGTGAAGCGACAGCGAGAACACAGGCAGAACCACTACTCTTTAGAGACAGCCCTATTTAGTTAACTTCTGTATTTTTAATTACTGTCAATTTCCTGGGCTGTTTAATGAGAAAGTGTGTGGCAGTTATATCTTAGACTGACCTAAGGCTCTCCACGGCACTTCCAAGCCAGTAACAGCTAGCGTTCAGCAGTCTTATTTGGAGGAACCTGGAAAGGATGTGGGAGTGGTATGGAAGAAGAGACACTTGCTCAAGTTTCCTGGCCACATGGATTAACTTTGGAATAATTCAGAGGTTAATAAATAGCTAGATACTACCCAGACCACAGTGATTTCATTGAATGAGGTGTGTAAATCAAACAGACAATGAAAACTTGCATAAACTATCTTTCCTTTTACTTAAAGGATAAAATCCCACATAGCCACTTTTAACCCAGTACTTGCGCTTAAGCTCAGTTAACAAGTTCCTGAAAAAAACCGAGGTAAACGCGCAAATGCTCACACTGAAATAGCAAACCAAACAAAACAAGAAAATGATGGAAGAGTACAAAGCACTCAATCTTTGAGTACAAAGAGTACAAAGCTCAGTTCTTCAAGCACAGAAGCCAGATATTTTTGATGACACCATGGGAGCAAACGGCGTCAAGGTAAGAGAAAATTGACAGACAGTAGCAAAACCAAGAGCATCTAATTTTACAAAGAATGAAGATGGAGCTCAAATCATGCATAAAGCTTAAGAAGCAACCGGCACTAAGAGTAGTACAACCCAACTCCAGTTGCACTGCTTCTCATAAGAGCTGAACACCTAAACACAACAATCCTATCTTATAAGGCTGAATCAGGTCTGACTGAGGAATGAAACCAAGGCTGGCTATTCTAGGTATGTCAGCGTACCCCGTTAAATGCAAGTACACTTTATATGAGAGGGGATCCCTATGGAATGCTACTATAAGCTGGACTGAAGTGGAAGCAGCCATACTGGTGAGTTTGTCAAGGAAAGCACATCTGCTTTTGGCAGAGCAAAAACACTGCAAAAAGTAGTTGTGTGTCAAAATGACACTGCACTTGGGGTAAATATTCTGCTGCAGACTCGGGCTTAATCATTCGTTTCCCCAGCACCACTTAGGTTTCTGCAGGGATTGAATAAGGCAATGTAATATTCACTTGGCTAGCTCTGGGGGAAGGCAGCTCAGCACTCCCAAGGAAGTTGAAGCAAGGGTAAGAAAAAGCCAGGGCTGAGGCTTCTGCTCGGCCATTCTGCGAGCGGGCAGGGACCAGCGGCACACACGCCAGTTGCTAGGTAGCCTAGAGTTACAGATATGCCTCATTTGCCTGTGCAAACATACCCCACAGGACTATATTTACAGAACGCGGCCTTTGCTTCCCATTCCTTTGAGTGATATAAAAATACTGAGAATTCTTCCTTTGGGAGCTCAGCAACAGTTGCCCTTGGGTTGCTGCTGTCATCCCTGACGCTGCCGTGTTTCTGAGCCATGGTGAAGTGGGCAGCTTCAGTCGACACTCGTCCTCGCAACCGCTGCTTGCTCCTGTCTGAAGTTAAGGGGTAGCTACTCTCGCTTCAGCTTCACTAATTCAGGAGATGATAGCTTGTGTTAACTCTGTAAAACTGGTCTAGTCCAAAGACTAGTTTGGGAGAGGAAACCTAACAGGATTTACTTCAGTATCTTGCCAGTCTAACATCCCAACTGCAGTCAGCAAAGACAATTGCACTCGGCATTTAAATCAAAAGAAAGTAAAGAAATTCTCTGAGGGAAGAAATAATCAGAAGTATGCACTGCCTGAGCAATACAAATTATTAAACAGTGATACTTTGGGGAAACTGAGATACTAGTCATAAGCCCACAGTGTTACTGGGGGGGATCATGCACTAGAGCAGGTTTGGAGAAGGGAGTACCACATATGACTGGAAGCAGCTTACACCACTTAAACATAGTAAGGTCGCATTTGAACATTTCTTTAGTTCCAGTTGTTTTCTAACAAGCATATGAAAACAATGAAAACACAGCACAACAATGCCATAAGTGGACTCTGTATAAATTAGCTGGCTTTCAACACCAGCAAACCCTCCTAGCTACACAGTCTATCTCCGAGCAGCTGGCAGGCACAAGATAAAAAACCTACAGAGCAGCTAGAAATTATTCAGTGTTCAAAACAAGGGAGGAAGACAAGCCCTTCCAGACGGCTGCAACCTCCCCAGGACTCCCAAGTGGAAAAGAGGTGCTGGTGTATATTACCTGACCTCCCATGAAAAGGCCAACTACCCTCTTGTCCTGGCAGCCAAAAACTCTCATTCCAGAGGTATAAGTCATAGGCTTGCAAACACAGGCATGAAAGCCTGTTTAAATAAAACTCTTGTTACCACAGCAATTAACAGGTGCTTACTTACTTACTGCAATTTACAGCAGGTCTGAGGAGCAAGGATCTTTCCAATTTGACACTTGTTTTTGGCAGCGGTTGCTTTCTTAATAGCAAACAGCTAGCCACCAGCAGATGTTCTGTAGGTAAGAGATCAGTGCTTGCCTCTGCTATCCTTAGGCAGAGACAGAGAAGGTGTGGGCGAGCAGTGCATCTATTTTCAACAGTAACATAATAACAACTTGATGATATACCATCTGATTCCAAGTTCGAAAAGAACTGGGAATCTATGTAAAGCACACAGATAAAATTGGATTCTTAACAGGTACAGCATATTAGAAAGCGCATTTATGGCACGATGGGAATAGGCCTACAAGGCTGAGAAGACATGGCAAGGTCTTTAGGCAGCCCTCTGAAAAATCGCTACAAACCCAGGCACTGTGACATTTACAAAATCTGTGCTAACGTGTAATTTCCAAAGGCCATGAAGCTTCCAAATTTATTTTGCATGATACCAACAGCTACATGCTATTGACTCCCACTAACAAAACCGGACAGACAAAAGCTGGGAGTCACGAACATCACTCAGGAATTGGAACAAGCCCCCGCCCCGGCTCATAAACACCTCATTACAACCCACTCCCTGCCAGACTTGAAGAGCAGACAACAGTTATGTATAGCATCAACGAGAGCAAGGGTCAGCGGTACTGGCACAGATGCAGACTTCAAGGGGAACAGAAAGAGGTCAAATTCTTCAACAGGACATTTTGTCAGGCGCTGGTTTTCCTCTTGGTTCCCAACCTATCCCAACCTTCCTGCAGAAGGCTCTGCCAGAGTGTCCCCCCGGGAAAGGGAAGCATTAGTCAGCCTCCCCAGAGCAGACACTATATAAAAGCATACAAGCAGTGACTATAAGCCAGGCATCTGTACGTGTCTCATCTCGGGCTTGGCAGTGGTGACTAACTGGACTGCAGGGCTGGAACTGAAGAGTTGCAGAATGTCACTGAGCAAACAAGTTAAAACGGGAACAAGCTCCAGGGACATGGCAGCGGGGAGGAGACACACAGAGGCCAGGTGCTGCATCTGCCACTGATGCTCCCACCCCAGGTTTGCGTGTACCTCCAGATGCAGAGCGCCCAACTTCCAGCCTTCAGCCAGCTTGCACCAGTGCACTTCTCTGCCATTCAAATGCAAGGCTTGACGAACGTTATTGGCATGACTTCAGGCCCAGCTACGTCAAATCAGCCATTTCTTGGCCACAGGAAGGTTTTTAATAACCCTGCCACCCCTCAAAAAACCCCAGCACATTAACTAGAAGCATGCCTTGAACACTTCTCCCTGCCTCACCACAATCATATTTCAGGATAAGTAATTGCTCATGAGCATGTGTGGTTGCTAATTCCTGGAGATACAGAAGGCATATATTTTCAAATAAAAGAATACAGCTTTCAGGACTTCAGAACAATGAAAGACAGGGGGACTGCCTGAAGTGCAGAAACTAAAAGCTTTTTCCTTCAGAACAAGAGCAGAATCGAGTAATTGTCGTTTCCAGGGAGATGGGGAACTTGAGGGATCAGAGCTCAATCTGCAGTTAAATGGATTGGAAACAACTCCCTACCAGCTGCAGAAAAAAACATGGATAAAAACACACAGGAAAATCCAGAGAGGGCATTTTCCTGGCACTGTGCACATCTCCCTGTGTTCAGGAGTGATAGACCGACCTTATGCAGATGATCCAGGTTAGCTATTCACAAATGCCAAGGGAGAAGCATTTCCTCTGTTATCCCTTTCCTTATATACCTCCCATTCAACCTCCCTTCACAGCAAAAACTGACAGGTATTTCAGTTTTCTTCTTTTGAGAGAGAAACCTGGAAACTGTCTCTTCACACTCTAAGCATTTCTAAGCAGACTATGTGTGCAAAAAATACCTAAAAGATGATCTTAAAATACTCTGCAAGCTACACAGGCCTTTATCTCCACTGAGATGTTCCACAGGTGCCAAAAGACAAAAGTTTATACTTCAACAGGATGCCAAATTCTGAGCTTCTCCCCTGTAAAAAGCAAATCCCATGACTTGCAAAGGATTTTCCAAAATAACCAATACCTTTGTGAGTGCTGTAGAGGGCTGCAAATGTCACCACAAAGAAGGTGGTGGAATATTTTCCAGCATTAACCAGATGAAAGGCCCGTTTGTTATCACGGTAACGGCGCAGGCACTGGATGAATCGCAACCAAGCAGGGATGCACTGGACAACTGCTCTCACTCCGTAGGAGTAGCTGTAACAAATCTGATTATCTGCAAGAAAAAAGTTTCAGGGACACAGAATCAGTAAGTTTAAGAACTCCTATGGTCTTCCTTTCTGTAAGAGTAATATTACTCCACATGAAAGCAATTCCCCATCAATGTCTCGTACTTGGGCACACACACGTACGCACACGCGTGTATCCAGAAAAATGAGAAGCTCATCACCAGAAAGTATCCTGCAGCGCTTCCCTACTCCACCTCGGAGGTATTCAGGTGACATGGCATCAATAACAGATCCAGACAGATCACCATCTAACTCTTTCACTGCTGCCAGTATAATTAACATGCAAGAAAATTAGAAATAATCTATTTTAAAATTTATTTTGTGCTGTTGGCAGTATTGTGAATAATCAAATTAAGCATGGACATTCAAAAGGTCTTCGATGCTGAATTTTTGTGCATAAATGGAGAGCATTTCCAAACTCTGCAGGACAGCTCAAAAAGGTTACTTTGCCTAAGATGTCATTGACCCATTTTTCTTGTATATTGTAAGAGAAAAAAACCCCATATTTCAGTATGTGTTTGGGGGTATTTTGTTCTTTTTTTTTTTAAAAAAAAAAAAGGCAAAAAAAAAAAAGCGCAAAGCCAGGGCATAGCCCTGACTTCAGCAACTGGGGTAAGACACAGCTACACCAACATGACATCGTGTCACATCCCTGATGTTTGAAAACCACCTTTTTATTGAGGAAATGACCAGGAAAACCCCAGCTTTGCCTGGAACCTCCAAGCACACCATATTCTTATGCTGTCTCACTCAGCACATCTAAACCAAACACCCCAATGACTAACACACACTTGTTTTTTATTCAGACTAATGGAGACAAGTTATTAGCTGATATTTATCCCAAAGCACTGCACTATCATTCCACTGTTTGAATTGGAAAAGGAGAAGCTATTATCCACTCAGTTGGTTTATTTATTTTTTGTTTTATTTTTAATAAATAAATATATAGTTACTTGCAACACTGTCTTAAAGTGAAGAGCAAGATCAGACAGATTGGAAGAACAAAGTGAACACTGATGCTTATTGATGCATGCTGCAAATTCTTTCAGCAAGTGCCAAAACCATCAGACCACATGATTTGCCAGCAGTCGCTGCTTAAAATGGAAAGACAATAGCCTGACCCAGGAGGAGACAGGTACTATTTTGCCACTGGGAAGGCCAAAGTCAAAATTCATGTGCCAACTACAGCCCTTCTGGCTAAAAAGGAGAGAAGAGGCAGAGCACGTACAACCCTGGCGTCACAGCATCAACTCTAATTGAATAAGGGGTGGCACTAACAAGCTCTGTAGAAGTTTCTCCACCCTCTCTTGCTTTAGGGTACTGTGACAGAGCCTGTAAGAAGCAGGCACAGAAAACTGATTACCAAGCTCATGCACCTCATTTTCATGCTGAGCCACAGGAACAGGCTAAAAGCAAAAACATGGTTAAACCAATATGAAATAAAACAATAATGCCAGGAAAATTGATTTCTCTTTCCAGTCAAGAAGTGCTGTGTCTAAATAGTTTGATGAATATACAAGTCAGGCCAAATGACTGGATTAGGAAATGAACACTGATGTGAAATTCCATTTCTCTGGATGGAAGTACGAAAGGGCAGAATCTCTCTAATGCTGCGTTTACAAGAAATGCCAATTATTTTAGTTCCCTATGTCATTGGTAGCCCTCTTCAAGACAAGTACATGATTATGAAGTTGCCTTGCTCTGTGTTTTTTAGGTCATTTTGACCACGTTTGCATGGGTCATCAGCATTACTCTACCTGTATTTGCCAGAAGTCCATCATTGTCCTCCCACTGAACCTCAAAGCTGTAGAAGCAGATCATGTATTCCAGATCCATGAGTATCACGACCAGGCTGTTGAGCTGATCAGCCAGCCAGAAATCTGCGAAGCCTACTTTGTGGAAGGGAGCAGTGAACACTCGAAACTGTCAGGGAAAAAAAGGAATAATTCATTATATAGTGTCAAAGACATCTAAATGCAGTGGCAGGACATTACAGCATTGAACAAATATGGAAATAACAGAAGTGCTTGAAGATTTATTGCTGACCTTTCGCTCCTGCTGACAAAAAAAGAAAGATAACTGTCTCCTCATTTTTAGTACAAATAACATTCCTGCTTTCTTCCTCCTGTATGCAACTATTCATGTCCCCCCCACACCTTTTTGCTTTTTTACTGGCAGAAGAGCCCAGTCTCCTCCAACCAAGCTCTTTCCCAGAAACTCCCAGCCTCCAGTAAGAGCTCTACACAGCTCCATTTCTCCCGTTGCTCCTCATTTTGATCAGCGCTTTCTTTCAGTCATTTATGTTATGTCTACTGACATCTTCCACACTTACCTTCTCTCTCACACTTAATGTCACTAAGATCACAGACCCTCCTCATGGCCATTAGTCTGATCCTGGCTCGGTTTACTTAACACAATAGCTGTTCTTTGGTGTTAGAAGTTCTAAGAGTGAAGACTGTTGCTGCTGATCTCCCAGGCCTTCTAGCATGCAAAGAGTTAAAGAAAGGGCAGAGGAAATCCTACTGACTGCCAATTAGACTCCCTCTCAATCCCAGTCCACTTTCCCTCTAAGCCTTAACAGCAGTTTTGCTACTTTCAAACCAGACAGTTTTCATGGTCCATTACCTTTGATTACAACTCCCTTTACCCAGTTAGTTATAGGTACTAACAGCCAATTTCTCAAAGAGACATCACCAGCACCATCCCGTAGTTCAGAGATTTATGAACCTTTAAATTAATGAAAGCACAGGCTAACACTGATCTTTTATATTGCTCTCCTTATTAACCTGAAGGATATGCAGTTACAGAAACTCGGGAAAGGACTCACATGTTCCCATCAGCTTGTAATGCCAATTTAAGGCTCTGGTCCTAAATTTTCAAGCTAAATAGGGGATTAAGACTTAGTGTCATTAAACAGCAGATATGTATCCTGACCCAGAAAGCACTGTGCTCACTAGGACAGCACCTATTACAAAGGCTTGAACAGGGCCAGCCATTAGGGACGTCTGTCCTCAGTCAAAGCACAGCTTCTGCAGAGGTCTGAGAAGCCACACCAGTTTC
The DNA here is from genome assembly GCF_963921805.1 of Phalacrocorax carbo. NCBI lineage: Eukaryota > Metazoa > Chordata > Aves > Suliformes > Phalacrocoracidae > Phalacrocorax > Phalacrocorax carbo. The sequence continues at coordinate 33,024,159 of NC_087518.1, read as the reverse complement.
CTTTTGAAAAGGTCCTTCCTCCATTTTACCAACACACCCTGATAGTATCTTTACTTGTTTCATCATAGACCTTTTTTTCCAGAAACAAAGACTAACTAGAACAAAAGAAACATGAAAACAGCTTTACTGATAGATCTCCCTGAAAAAAATAAGAAATAAATTAAATAACAACATGGATTTTATTAAAGAAGAGACACTTAGGCACCACCAGATGACAGCATAAAACTTTTAAGAGAGTAGAAGCTTTCCACTTAAATGTTACAGCAGACAAGGAGCTAGCAGATATGCCCACGACCTAGTTAAGGCACTGCTATCTCAGTCAACTATCCTCAAGAACCTGAGCTGCCATTTGAACCCGCCCAACCCTGCGCATCAGGCACTGTAGTTCCCGACTGCTGCCGCATGCTGCCCAGGCACAGCTGGAGTTGCAGCCCAGCTTCCAGAGGGTGCTGGCAGCGGAGGGCACTGCCTGCTGGCAGGTACCACAGGCAACCCCTCACTTCCCAGCTGAGAAGTGTCTGCAACATCCTCCGGTGAAGATGGACTGCAAGAATAAAGTCATAAGATACCAAAAGCTGGAGTTGAATCTCAGTTTCAAGTAATAGGTTTCAATTATATATCAACAGTTCCACAATCCAAGCACAGACTTACTGGTGCTGATCACTGCAGTTTTAATAGTGCTGAGACAGTAGATATTTGAGCTGGAGCTGAACACTTCCTAGATTTTCACCTCTCTCAGACAGGCTCCATGCAGTTGTTTTGCCATTTCAGCGCCCTGCAGAGAGCGTGGGCATGCAGATGCTGTGCTATCCCCTGTGCTTGGATCTGATTCCTCCCGGCGAGCTGCTCTCCTCTGCCTACACAAGTACACTCGTGGGCTTCTCATCCAGCAGAAAGGGACAAAGGAGGACACCATTTAGGTGAGAAAGAAGAGCCCGGCATGGGAATTAAACTTACTACGGGCTAAATAACTTTTTTCGTTCAGAGGAAGATGAATTCAGGCGCAACTTGCAGTCCCTCAGGGGTTATCAAAAGAGACCCCACTCATGAGTACCAACAAGCAGCTGGTGATGTCACAGGTGGATACAGTAAGTCTCCATCAGGAAATGCTAAAACACACTGAACTATGCTCCTGATTTGGTTCTAGAAGAATTGAAGGTGCCAGTAATGCTCTGCCACATCAGTAAATCAGACTTCATTTTGGCTGGAAATGAAACATATCAAGCATGCAAAGAAAAATGCTCACCAAACCAGAATTTGCGTGAACAACACAGTCCTAAGAATTGTGCTATTTAAACCTCCTTTCACCCAGACAGCTGCCGGCAACTGCAAGGAGAAATAAAATACACCCCAGCCGGCCAATTGCGTACAATACAAATGAGAAAAGCCTAACAGCTACTCTTTATGTGGTTTGTCTGGCCTCTTTTTTCTCCCTTCCCCCTTCTATATAACACAAAGTCAGATGTACTGTGTCATTTTCCACCATTAAGGTGATCTTGCATTTTGAAGAGACTTTTTTCCTCAGGAGACCTTGGGATGAATTGGCCCGTGTACACTCGAATATATGTCTGTATCGCAGACTGCAGCATAGTCTAGAGATAGCTGGGATAGAACAGGTGCTGGAATCTAAGAGCTCCGTAAAGACTGAGAATCTTAGGGTGAGAATCTCACCCTGTTAAAACATTAAGGTAAACTAGCACAGATATTGCTCACATGGTTAGAGCACTTCCAGTGCTTCCCCTAGCACCAAAGGACAGCAGTAAGACTAATGAGGCTTGGGACTAAAGGTACATCTATGAGAGATGGCTAAGTGCTGGAAGGCAAAAAAGGAAGAAACTGAAATAGTAGTAAGCTAGCAAATCAAATAACAGAGGTAAGTGCACACTACCTGTGTGCATACCTGCACGCACATGCTTGAAGCATGAGTCTGCATTTCATCTTTGTCATGTTCCAGATAAAGTTAATTGTTTTAATTGGCATTAAAATGATTCTACGAATAACATCAGGCAGCCAAACCCTCTTCTGCTTGATGCTTTCAGAGCAGTTCTGGCAAGAATAAGGTATCAAGGGAACCATCTTGATTAAAGTCAATTTAAAAGGGCATACAGGGTGGGGATGAACGTGTGAAACAGCCATTTGGAGAGAAACTGATGAGCCATACAAGTTTGAAAACTATTCTTTCAGAGCTCCCATCTATAGCTGGACACTGAAGTAGCACAGATATTTACATTCAGTTTACCAGATTTATTTTACCAGGAAAAGGAGCTTGGACAAAAATAGTTCTGCTTAAGACCACAAAAAGATTTGCTAAACCCCCTTTCCCCATCAACATAATTTTGTAAGCAGTAATCTTTGCAAAGGTTCCCTCTCCATCAGTGAACCCTCTCAATGTTGGCACTCTCCCAGTTTGGCCTGAGGAGCATCCACGTAGCCTTGCTGTAGAGTACTGTAACCCTAACCAAACTGTTTTGCTACATTCAGGAACAAACAAGCAGAGACATCTGAGTGTTTCTGTATGGGCAAAAGTATATATACAGCTGTCTATAGGAAAATTAACAAGTAGCTACCTGCAGTATGAAGATAATGATAGACTAGTACAGACAAGCCAAAGTTGCTTCTGTAAACTCATGCTCAACAACCATTTGCACTCAATACCTTATCAGGTCTGCTCTATAAATACACAGTGGTATAAGCATTCCTCTTCCCTGATGATTAGTGATGCTTGGATATACCCAACTGCTACTGCTCAGCTACAGCGTTTTTTATTTATTTATTTATTTAAATCAGATCGGAGACTTACCAATAGTTTCAGCAGCCAAAAACGGGACTTGTAATATAAGGTTTTGGTAGGGTTGATGAGAAAAAGCAACATGAAGCCGTACAAGATGAGTGGATTCACCTGCATAGGGATGTAGGTGAATTTACCATATATACATGCCAGCAGGCTCAGGCACCACAAAACCCCCAGGAAACCAGCAATCTACAGAAAGATAAAAAACCACATAGACATGTTATGAAAATACAGCCCTGAAACCTACAATGAATTCTCATTATAAGAAAAGGGAGTGCAGTGCTCAATCCTGTAATCTAATCAGACTTCAGCAACTTCCTTTTCTAATTGTGTTAGAACTCCTTGCCAGGAAACAGTGCAGGATTTATCCTGATACACCGCACAGCTCAACCACTCCTACAATCATTTCTGTTTACCTCAAAAAGATGTTGATGGGACAAGTTGCTGCGGGGATTGAGTTCAAAGATGAGGACGTGATTCACTCCAGCCTGTCTCCAGCCATATGTGTTGATACCCAGGAGAAAGAGGAATTCTATCAGCAGAAAGCCACCTCGATAGATTCTCACCAGTGGCCACACATTTGGTCCATCTATAAAAGCCACACCTGGCAAAGACAAAAATGAAACGACCTTAGTGATAGCACAAGTCAGGTCACAAAGCAAAGCTGCACTCCACTGCTTTACGCTGTCTCTCAGATGCTCGGCTGTACCCTGTGAAAACAAGGTACACTCATACACACCTGTGTATTGCAGCAAGTGAAGGACTTTTTGCCTATTCTGTCAGAGGATTTAGGAGTATTCGAGGGGGGGAGCGGGAAATCACTCTCCAGCTGGTGTGGTTGGGTCAGCAAGCAGCGTCTTAAGTCCCCTGTCTCACACTACAGGCACAAGGGACAGCACTAGCATAAATTGTGACTGTATGCACTTAAATGTTCTGGTTTAATGGAGATGAAATCCCAACAGACAGATACACAAATACTTCAGCTCCCCACAAAACCAAGAGGCACCATTTACAGCATTTAAAACAATGCTAAACTGCGCCTAATCACTGAACTCAATACAACTGTAATGTAATACATATTCATAACTAGCAATATCATTTCTAGCCGCACCCAAACAGAAAACCCAACATAAGGCAGCAATACTGCAAAGCTTGTTGCTTCCTTTTTTCAGTCTTTAGGGTTTTGGAAACAAATTTGCTTAATTTCAAACAATGAGTGGCCTTATACAGCAGCAGCTCTCTCTAGCATAAGCGCTTTTGCAAAATACTGTCCCCTGGTTGCCTGATACAGGTTTTATGAGAAACGCACAAATAAAATACAGTTGTCTGAATCCTCATCTTCAGTTTCAAGGAGTGTTTCTCACCCATATGCTTTTTAAGAGGGGGAAAAAAAGGACATGTAATTTTACAGAATCAATGCTGAGAATTTATTCTCATGAACCCTCCCGTCTAAATTACACTCCCAAGTTTTTCAAATCTTCAGAGAAAGAATACCTTTAAGAAGTTTCATAAGTTCAGCATCTGTACTTTATATCACATGAAATTATGAAGGAACACTGCAAGGAACAATGACTCAAGAACTGTTGCTTTGAATTTAAAACTTAAAGAGAACATTGGATTCAGGGAAGAGTCAAATTTTGGACAGAAATGACAGACACCCTGAAGAAGCTGAAAGAAATGAGTCCCAAATATGGAATTGCAAAAGCAAGCATTTCAAATTTTAATCTGAAATGACTGCAGACAAAAACAAGCAAGGTGCTTCCAAACAGGACAGAGAAGCCCCAAAATATTGAATAAGAAATAACCAGACAGAATAGGACAGATGCACTGTGTGCTTTTCAAGACAGAACACCCAGACAAAGGTTTATCCTGAAGTGAACACAGCTCAATATGACAGTATAGCCTATGACTTCCATAGCTAATGCCTGCTAATCTTATTTCTGGACTCCCAGGGTGGTAGAGGACCATAATTGCAGTGTAGAACAGCAGCTGGCTCTAGAGAAAAAGCAGATACTGAACAGTACAAGCAGCTGAGATACTAACACAGAGAAGCTAAGAGTGTTTCTGCATATTCTCTCCTCTGATACTAAGACCCTATCTAGTTTAGCTAGATTTGATTCCCTCCTCATGCTTCCTAACTGAACCATTTTCTTCACTGCAGCCAAGTAGTTTGACTGAAGACCCTCGAAGACCCCACTTGCAGGGAAATACCCAGCAAAGGTGTACAAGGTCTCAAACTGGCACAACCCAGTCCAGGGCTCTGGACTACAACCTCAAGGCAAAGAGATTTTCCATTCACATACTGTTTCCTCTTAAACCGAATGTAAGTGAAGTCACCCAGAGCCAGCAGGTATGTGACGCTTGATCAGCTCATCCATTCAGCAAATGCAGGCTCTGAAAAAGGTGCTCAGAGAGGAAGATGTCATCCCTGGTGACAAGCCCAATGGCATTGCAGCCTGATTCTCTAGCAAGAGACAGGGCTGCAGCAAGAGTCTTGAGATTTTGCATGGTCCCTGGTTAAGAGAACACATGCCTGTTTCCATGAACTCTCAACCTCAATTACACGCTAACTTGGCACCTAGGAAAGCTGATACAGAAACAGTGAGGCCTCAAAATTCACACTCTTTAGGGTGACACCCTCCTGGGATCCACCTGTAGCCTGTGCAGGCTTTAACAGATCCCAAGTTATTATGAACTCATCTCTGTAAAATGCTGCTGTTCTAGTTTTAAAAATCAGGGAACAGAGAAGTGGTTTACTATTAGAAGTCATGTTCTAATGCTGTTTCACAGATTCTACGCATAGAACACTAAAATCGTATCTTAGTCAACCAAGTTGACTAAGTAGCATAGAGATTAGCAAAGTAGTATCCAATTAAAAACAAACACTTTGCAGTTAGAATACAGTTTTTGTCTAATATCTGAAGTAACATACAGATACCAGATCATGTCTGCTGATACAAACACTTGTTATTCACACTATTTAGTAACATCTGCTTTAGAGATATAATCATTTTTATGACTTTATTCTCACAGCTGTTTCACCTTTTCATTCTTAATACCGAGAGATAAAGCAAACACAACTGGCTTCAATCGTATTTGCATCTCACACAGAGATCAAGCATGTAAGTTACAGGGAAAAAAAAAAGATAAAGTGAATAAAGAACAGCTTTTACACATTAAACGAACCCTTCACACACATGGGTCAACTTTCTGCCTCTACTAGAGCAAGACCAAACGGGAAGCACTGCAAACAGCTTCCCAGAGAAATTTTATCCCAAGAGGTGACTGGATCCAACTACAGAATCATCTGATTAAAAATTCTTTTAAGACAAAAACACAGACATGGGCTTTCCCTAATGCAAGAGCTTGTAAGTTGATTTGTTAAGCCTTTTCCTTTGTACTGCTTAAGCAAGTTACAACACTACTAAGATCACACACACAATTAGTAAAGCAGCTTGTGATTAAGTACTGCATCTGAATCTACAGTACTAACATGTCTTTTGTTCTAATCAGAGTCCAAACTCAGAAGGGACAAAGCAGAATAAAACCAAGGCCTGAGATATGCAATAATTTATTGTAGCTTTTAAACAATCTTGCCAAAATCTGCCAACAAGAAAAATTCAATTACTTCCATTAATAGGCACCAGACAGAAATCCTAGAAATTTCTACATGAAAACCTCCCGAGTGGTATGGTGCTCACATGGCTCTAAGTCTGGTCTCATTCTCTGTAGGGAATCAGTACCAAGCAAAACTTAAGTTCTACAAGCACATCACAAGGTGGGTGAGGGCTGTGTGTTCACAGGACAACAACAAAAGTCTGTCTTTATACGTGGATCTTGAACCTCCAGAATACCCCTCCAAGGTTAAGGAGAACAAACCACAATACACTCAAAGTCCAAAATCTGTGTATATAACAGGAGAAAACCCACAACCTGTTACTGAGCAGAACTAATAATTCAAAACAGTGTGATCTGACTCAGGCTGGTTTAACCCAGAACATCCTGACCAACCCAGTTCAGACCCAGGCCTCACTAAGTGACAAGAACATACCCAAACCAAGGTGTGGCAGACAGCCAGGTCCAGCTGAGGTTACCCACCTGAAAGTATGACAGTGACGTTCAGTGCAATGAACAACCCACAGAACAATCCAACCCTGAAAGTAGTCCAGGCTGGTACAGGCTGTGAACAAAGCAATGGTGGAGTTAAGGAGGAGTAAATAGGTTATCAGCAACATCAGATTCATCTGCAGAGTAAATTTAAAATCAGGGACACAATGTTCTGATCTCTGACTGCTCTTCAGGTGAGGTTTTCTTAAACTGAAAATGCTGTATAACATTCTTGCCTATGTTGTTGCTGTGTTGAAACAGAGCTTGGGCATCTCAATGTCCTTTGAAACATATTCCAGACCACACAAAAACTACGCATATGTTATTATTACCACAAATATCCTTTTACTATTTATCTCATCCCTTCATTACCTTGTCTGCATAGTTAGGAACAGTAAGCAAGCTATTTCCAAATCTTCTGGAAGCAAAGCAGATTATGTGACCATGCCCGTCTCACAATTTGCAGAGCATGCTCACATCAATTATCTGCACTACTTTGTTCAAATGTTGAATCTAATTTGGCACCTTGACAAGCTGGAGAAGCAGCTTCGCTATATAACTCGATCTCTCACCTGAGCTGCTCCTAAGGGTGGAACACGCAAACGTTTCATAGCCTTCTGTCTGTCTCCATCTTCTAACTCATTGGTCACCACTTCCTAATGAGATAGAGATATACATCACAGAAGTTCATTCTAATGATAAGCACATGGTACTGCATTGAAACAAACAAACAAACAGTGGTTGATTTCCAAGTTACATTTGAGCCCTGGCCCAATACTCTTCTAATACACGGCAACAAAGATATGAAAAGCTCACCGTGCTGCATCAAGCTATTACACAACACAAGCTAACCCTGTGTGTGCTTTTCAGACTGACAAGTTACCAGCTGAAGAGAACATACCCAAATGTATGTAAGCAGTGCCAGAAATCAGTGGCATTTCAAAAGTCAATTAATAGTCACCTTGGTGGTGAATACACGACATAGAGAGGGCAAAACATTATAGAAATTGGTAGTGAATACAAAAATATTGTTTTCTAGTTAAAAGAGGAGTGCCCAGATTAGCGTTTTTACCTCTGTTTCCGAGATAAGCTGGTTGATCTTCTTGCAGGTGTAGAAGGGTGCCACCTCCACCTCGGCCACCCGCCATTCTGCCCCCCGCGCCGTCTCCAGGTTCTTGTCATGCTTCTTCAAGATCTTGCGGAAGCCGGTGAAGTTCAGGTTCTGCAGATGAGGGAAAACAGTTACTGGCTTTTAACCTCAGTCAGCTCCCAGGAAAGTGAAATGGTTATATTTCCAGTGCTAGCAAAAAAAGGAACAGTTAGTAAGAGGAATCAAAATTACTGCATCTATTGTCAGGCAGTTATTGAGGTATTACTTCATTAGAAGTAATACATATCCCTTGCAAATAACAGAAAAAATATGGGACTCAAGGGCATAAAAAGAGGTAACTTATTTGCTGGGAACTACCTAAACCTCATATTATCCGAAAAGCCAAATCGATGCCACTTTCCTCCTTAATGCAGGATGCAACGACATTCCTGATGAAACCTCACTGAAGATAAATAACCTTTGGATATACTCAAAACTTCTATGCTTAAAGTTATTGCAAGACATGCTCCCTCTGTCTGGGTTCACCGTACTGCGTGCCTCAGGTACCGCAACTCGGCAGCTGGTCTCTGGATTAGCACTAGTCGTAATGAGCTCTTAACAAAAATACAATGCTGCAGGAAGACTGTTCTGTCCCAACTCCCACTGTCTCTGCCAATCCATCAAGGTGTTTTCCCTTCTGAAGCTAGGCTACTGATTTCCAGTTTCTTTAAACTTTAGATTGGTTTCAAATCAAGTTCTCCAGATAAGTGCATTATATAAGGAAAATCCTTGTACAACAGAAAACTTGTGAAAGTTTTAAATGCTGCAGATTAAATCCAGCCAAGCGCAACCCCATAACAGCATCCTTCTCCACAGAGTACATTGCACAGTGACGGCAAAACTAGTTTAGGCTTGCAGACGTGGGAGATGTAACTCTCTGGTCTGTTGAGATAAGCACACAGTGCTGCATTAAAACATGAAATAACAGTTGATTTCCAAGTTATATATGAGACCTGACCCAACACCCTTCTAATGCACAGTAACTAAGATAGGCAAAGCTCATCACGCTGCAGGCAATTGCTGTGACGAGATGCATTTGAAATCCTGCATTTCATTATACAGAAAACACTACTCAGAAGACTCAACGTTTCATTCAAGCAACAGCAGGAACACAGACAGACCGTGGCAAGATTCACTTCTGAAAACGCTTAGAAAGTAGCTTGGAAAGAAAACCAGAGAAAACAGCAAAATCCAATGCCCTGGGGAGGAGCGCCAACTACTCACTGAAATTATTTTCAATCTAATTATGCTTAGAGTGATTTAATACCAGACCCCTACCGCTTAGGTGGGGAAATGAGGCTAGGGAGACAGGAGCAGGAAGCCAATACATTAACGATCTGTATTATTGCAGGCAAGAGACTTTAATTACTTTCTATTGGAAAAGCCAGTATTTAACCCCAGGTAGAGCAGATCACTGTTTCAGAATTTTGAACTTAAAAAGATGCAACAAAATTATTTTTCTGTAGCCTGAACTAATATAATATTGCTTGATCTGCCATGTGTGCAACCACAGGCTAACTCTGGTGTGCCTTGGCAGGTCACCCACAGTTACACCAGACACCCTACAATCTCTCCAGTGGCATTCCATCCTCTTGCTGCAAAAATCTGGCAACCCTAAAGTGAGTGATAAACCCCCCATTGGTTACTGAAGTACTTCAGACAAGGAATATACAGTGATGAGACTGTGAAACAAAACAGTCAAACACCATTTATGCAGTCAGAAGTTTTGTATTTCTTGCTATTTATGATGCTTTTATTTGGCAAGGGGCTTTCTCCAAGCCTGACTTCCATTTCTGCTGGATACTAATCAAATCCATTGAAGTGAATCAACTAATGGTATGTTTTGTCATTAAAGGCAAAAAAAACCCAAACAGCACAACTTATGCAATAATATTATACAAGATCAAGTGGGATCAGACATTGGACTCAAAAATCTTTGTTCATATACAAGCACATTGGGAAACACACCAGCAAGGCAAGTGCACAGTGGTTTAATAAGACTGATTCAGCCTCCATTATTTGCCCCACAAGTGTACAATATTATACATAGGCATATACTATAATTTCTTGAAGGTTTGTATGTTCTAAAACACAGCATTTCAAATAGATTTATTTATATATTAACATACTCTAGAATTATATATTACTGTTAACTATAACTTGATTTTATCAGAAGGTTAATCATTGATAAGTTAAAAAAGTAACAGCTGCCCTGGAGACAAGTTACAGTTTTGCTTGCTGTTTGGTTTCTGTACCTTAGGAATGAACACATGCAACTTTTGCTCTTGCTTCAGTCCTAACAGACTGAGGAATTGCTGGTGACTTCACTTTATCTCCTATACAAAGGCCTCAGCTACTTCATCTTCTCACCATGTTACTGTTTTCCCTCTCCAAAACTGCAAGACCTTGAATACTCCCAGTTCTTAATCACTTCTGAGCTTAGAATGTAAAAGTAGTACTCTGGAATTGGGTTTATTTTTGTTTTAGTACTTGTATTCCTTGTCCTCAACTTCAAAACTGATTTGAACTAATTTTTCTCATTCTCTCTTTGAAGTTATGTTGTAGAAAGAAGCTCTGCTCCTTTTGGAAACTGTGAAAGCAAGGTAATTCCAGTTGAGGCATCTGGAGTAAGTGTTGGCAGTGTATGCTCATGTGCTCAAGGACACAATGTCATTTTAGGAGAGGTACAAACACTCAGAATTTTGGAAAAATTAAGTTTTGCCCATACTGCAGAGCAGTATTCAGGTAATTCTTATGGTGAATTTTGTTTAGTAAAATTTTCCAGTACAACACTGGTAATGGTCTAAATACAGATGTAGCAAATTTAACTTCAAACATTCTTGTTTAAGAAGCTAAAACCCTCCACAATAAGACACTTAAAAGCATTTCAGAGTATTTAACCCCAAAAGAGCTAACCTAGCAAAAAAAGATCTTAACGGTTTCGGGTTTTTGTTTTAAAATTTTTGAAACTAAATCACCGCCTGCAATATCTACCATGCCCTTTCATGCCAGAAATCCAAGTACAACTAAAGATTTGTTTTTTCATACTTCAAGGCAAATGAGCCTGTATCCTACAGAATTAAAAACATTTTTTTTTAAATGGATGTTTTAACAAGAAATTCTGATATAGCAAGGTCACAGACACTACCATGGTAACGCCAAGAGGAAACAGTATGTCAGTATTTCAAGCTTCATTACAAATATTAGATAAAAGAGCTGCTTCCCTAACTTGCCAGCTCCAGCCCCGCGCAGAACAACACACTACAGAAAAAGGAGGCCCTGATGTGACTTTGTGTCCTGACTGTGCCTGGGCCAGGGTGCTGGGGCCAGCCAGCCCAGAAAAGGAAGGAGAAAGGTCCTTCTGCAGGACAGCTTAGCACTTCTAGCTCAAGAAAAAAAAAAACCAAGATGTACACTAGCTGCTAAGCATCTGCCTTTTCTTTAAAAATGTTTAGGGATCCCAAAATAATAAAAAAAAAAGAAATAAAACTGGCTTGAATGAGGCTACTCAAGGATACACAAAGCACAGAGATATTTAAACACAGGGCTTTTTCCACCTCTTTTTGCACGTACCTGATAGTTCTGCAGTAAGATGAGGCTGAGGTAGAGCTCACTGAAGGCCAGTTTCAGATCTTTGATATTCCTATGCTGGACACGCTCTTCGTGGGACAGGTGGAAGACCGGCTTTCTGCGCCGCGGTAGCGTGGAAGCCCCACTGGCTTCTTTCTGTGCATCCAAAGTTGACTGTAACTCAGTCCGAAGAGTAGTAAACCTGCGCTGAGCTTCTGCAAGCTTTTCTGTTAGCAAGGAAAGGGATAAGTCAGATGAGAGGAGAACACCATGCCTACTGAGCCCATAAAAAGCACTATGCCTTTTCCTGAAGTAATGCACCTGTAGGTAAAAAGAACTGCATTGAATAACCTACTGCATGGCCTTCCCCCACTAAGGATTAAATTCAACAACTCTGCATATTTCTCTTTTATGAAGCTCCTTCTCATTAACGGTTTTAATGCACTCCTATGTAAAACATATGTGTCCTCCAAAAAAAAGCTGTCATGTCAGACAGGTCTTAATGAATATAGTCAAAATGAAGGGGCTGTCCCTTCAGCACACACTAAAGCAGCATTAGACATGAAGTCAGGCCTCTCAACTTCCACCCCAGATCTGATTTCTAGAGGATGCTTGTTCCAGAACTCTATGAATACCTGTTACTGATGGAAGAAGCCCAACCTGCGCAGCTGCCGTCTGTACCTAGGGGATATAAACCAGCCCAGGGACACAGGGTCAGGCCCCCCCACACTGGCAGAGCTGTAGCTGGAGGCCGCCAGGCAGATAGGGTCTCATCCAAATACCAAAGCAGTGACCACACGTCTACTCTGCACAAAAAGGAAAGCTGCTCGCCTTTCTCAAATAAAGCAAATGCACAAAAAAGCATTAGAAAAAAACCTGTTAGACAATATTATGAAACTTGACAGTTAGTAAGCAAAGCACTTTTCATATCTGTGCATCCACTACTGACTATGTGATTACTGTCTTTTTATATGACAGTAAGGAAATCAAAGAAAAAAAAAAACCACACTTCAAATGTGACGATGAATTTCATTGCTCCAAGAGCAATGCAACCCCTTTGCCAAGCTCCCGGTGACAGACAAACACAGCTTCTGCTTTGATCAGGAGTTACAACACTACTTGCTGCTGTACATGATCCTCTGTAATAATTTATCCCTCTTTTCCTCAGTTTAGGCTCATGCAGGTTAGAAGCATTGCCTCATCATTTACTGATTAAAGGGACAGTCAATCGGAATTTAAATCTCGTTTTGATGTGTTTTCAGAACACATCAGTCTCTCTTCCTCATATCTCAAGTATGAAACAGGTGTTCCTTTAAACATGCTGCTTTATGTACTTTCAGAAATTAATCTTTTTGGCTAAATAACAATCTTATAATGCCAAAAGCAGCATAACTGACACCATTATCTTTCTCTCTGTTCTGTACAGCTAGTTCCTTCCAGGCTTCCCCCCACTACGGCTTCAGTCACAACTTTGGCATCTCTGTCGATAAGCACTATCACAGACCACGGGCACCGGCCTTGGCCAGGAAGACACTGAGCGGGTTCAGTGTTGGAGCAGGTGGCTGGGAGCTGGAGCCACCTCCACCCAGCAGGACATACACCACTGCACCAGAAACCACAACCCAAAGCTCTGCCCGACAGTCTCCTAGCTGTCAATTTAATTCTCTTCATTAGTATCTTATATAACAACTTAATGGTAATTCTCAATTTCTCCCCCAGAAGTAAGATTGACTCTTATGGGAGCAATTCTGACCTTTTCCTCAGTCTTATTCAATTCTGGTTAATTTTAAGAGCAAAACTCCTGTGTAAATAATTTTACAGTGCTCTGCGTAAGATATTTTCCAGAAGGAGAATGCCTTTCTGAACAGAAAACAGGTATCAATATAGAAAAATCAAGTACAGAAGAGCCTGAAACTCTCTATAACTTTCTTGATTATAAGCTTTATTAAAGTAAGAGGTTTTAAAAAGACAGGAAAGGACAACTCCTCTCCAACAACTTCTACAGCTGCGAGGACTTCACTGAACAGAGGCAGTGCAGCCCACGGTGAGAAGTGTCTGCCCACAGCCAACCACCACATAATATTAAACACACACAAGGTCAGATTGCAAAACCAGTAATCTCTCCCCACTTTCGGAACTCTCTCAGGAAGAAGTAATGGATATCTGTTAGAGTAGCTGTTAGAATCAAAACTTTCACATAAATAAAACCCCCACAAATTCATTCCGTATATTCAAAATGTCATATTAAACCATCTGTGATACACTGAGATTTCTTTTGGATCAAGTTATTAAATATGGAAGAGTTTAAATTTACATCTTTCAATTTAAAGCACTGTTCTGTTGTCCCTATGTCCGGAAAAAACTTACAATCCATCAATTCAGTAACACAATATTTAAAGAAAAGACAATGCTTTGAAATAGTTATAAAACTGCTGCTGCAATTTTCCTATGTGTTTGCAAAGTGACATCCATAAAAAACCATAATCTCCAAATACAAATATTCTCCTTAATCACGCACTGCTGAGAAAAGTCACGTGCTGTCTTCTATACAGCCCTCTCCATCCATAGGGGAGGACTGCAGTGCTCTGAGGATCAGATTTTAAAGGCAACTGACTCAGTCCTATAATGACCTGCCACTCCTGAGAAACAGCAGTCTTGCTGCCTTCTTCTCCCCCCTGCCTTCTCTCTTGCACTGACTCCAGTTATCCAGTCCACAAATCATTTCAGGTCATTAGGTATGATCTTATAATCAAGATTCATTGCAGAACAAAAATAAGACAAAATGTGTGCTGCTATTCTTAAAACCTCCCAAGGGATTGCCTGGGGAAATGACAAAGCAAAGTAGAAATTAATTTCTTAGTTTGCAACATATTCCAAAATAATTGAAAAGACATTCACCAGTACCACTAATTTAGCACTCCAAAAAGTGACTATCAAAAAATATGTGCCACTCAAAAGAGTTAGAAAAAAGCTGCATATACTTAGAAACTGGAACCACTCTTGTGTTGCAGCCCACTGAGTCCTCAGCTCGAGCGTAATCGCACAGCAAAGACTAAGGACAAATCTAAAACCAGAGGCAGACTTCAGCAAAAGTGCTTGCAATAAAGAAGCAGCTTTGCCCAAAAAATGCTTCTAGATCCTGACTAAAAAATACCATGTAAAGAATTATCACCTCAACTATGATTTTCCAAGTTGCTTTTGACTCCATTTTCCATGTTTAAAGAAAAGTTCACACATAGGGATAATGGGAAAAAACCCTATCACACCAAGGAGCTAGTAAAATTTCCCCCCAAGTTCCAGTTTACCTGGTCATGGTTGTGATCAAAACCTGTTTCACCAGACAGGAGGTAACTGAACAGCCCATACCACCTCACAGCTACCTGGCTCAGGGCTCTGGGCATTTTAGGCTCTTTAAGCACTCCTTCCTTTTCCTACTTGAACACGTGTCCAATATTTTGCTTACCAAGTTAAAGCCGTGGCTTCCTACAAATAATAAAACCGGTTCCTAAATTAACCACAAAAATGTTACTAGCTAAACAGTAGCCCAAGCAGATCCTGATGATACTAGTTTAAAATAGAACAAACCTCCCCTCTAGAAAATCCCAAACACAAATCAAAACTGGCCACAAATAAAGCTTTAGCACTTGAAGAGGCATTCTTCTACTGGAACCATCTGAAAATTTTACTGCTATTCTTTCTTCTTTCAGTTGAGTGTAGGTTTTCTTGAGCATAGTCCAAATAATCACAAACTGTTTATCAAATCAGATTTAGTAATTGGCAGTTTTCCTTCCTACAGAGCTGGGATGATGCTCTGGGGAATTAAGGCTATGTTTGATGAGAGCCGACAATCTGAGCATACAGCAAAAGGCAAAGGCATTTTGCAGCAGGTGCTCCGACCCACAGTGCTCCAGGGAGCCGGGGAGGAGCTGGGGTCTGGGAGCAGCCCATCCCAAGAGGATGGGGTTGTCCGTGCTGTGACAATCCCCAGCTGTGCTCACCGAGGATCTCTAAGAGCTGGGAAAGGCGACAAGGAAATGAAGCGGAGATCAATAGAAAGCTTAGCTTTCTTGAAAATGGACAGTATTTATTGTCATAAAGACAAGTGTGTAATAAGCCGTATAATAAGCCTATAATAAATAGGATGTACTAGGTTATAATCCAAGCCACCACATGCCTGGAGTTACAACAGGGTCTGATGTGACATTTTGCTGACATGATCAAGAAGAGGAACTACTGATGGAACATTTCTTGATGTAACTTAATGTTAATAACCCTAATAAAGGGTTTCCATACTATTAAAGTCACGTCACTCTTCTGCAAATAAAAGACTTATTTCAATCTTATCAGAAGAGATTTTCAAATTACATATATTCTCCTATAACTTTTTGAAATGACAGCAAGTTGAAGAAAAAAACCTACCCTATATTATTAATGCCATTTTCAACAATGCTGGAATGGGTGCGTATATGTGGGCGCACATGTGTTGCAGGTCCTCATTAGGGAAAATGATAATCTGTATTGCGCATCTGAATTGACAGAACTTCCTCCACAGAGTCTAGCTCGTAGTAGACAGGACCTGATATCACCAGAAAAGTAAGGTAGGTTTCTGAGCATAAAAGCCTTACCTCAGACTTGGGAGAGAAACAGAAGGACTCAGGGGGACACAAAACTGAGAACATTTTTTCTGAGTTAGGTACATATGAATTGCATGCAGAAAAACGCCTATAAAGTGTAAAACCCAGCAAGCCTAATAAAACATATTGCTTCTACCTACAGACTGCCCCTTGCCCTTGTCCTGGCATGCACTCTGACTATAGCAAAACACCACTGCTCCAGGGAGCCAGAAGAGCAGGCACAGCCGGCCCAGGAGAGGTTTACTTCCCTAGATGGCAGCTGAACAGAGGCAAGCTGCAATGCACAGTTTTTTAAATCTATTATGCTTTCAGCTATTCTCATGTTTACAACCCAGATTCTGCTAGCAATAAAATAGCTAGCAACAAAGCCATCACCTGATAGTTATTAAGATATCTTGCACAATTCAACTTTGTCTTTGTTACCAGATTAAAATCAGAAATAGAAAAGACTACCATATTGTGCTGCAAAAGCCTGTTTTTAGGACCAAGTTAATAAATCAACATGTTAAGAGCAAGTATAGCAGAAGTCAATGCATCGTTTTATCCATATTTAAACACTCTTCTAGTTGAAAACCCAATTTAAACCTTACCAAAAGAGGTTGTAAACCAGCTGAAGCGTAATGGTGGGTGGAACTGGTGCACAGTGTTACTAAAGCCTTTTGTAACAATATTACAGGGTGAATTTCCAGTTATCCCCCATTCTAAAGTTTATTTTCAAACCAAGGGGTGGGAAAGCAACAAACAGTAGCACTTTGCCATATGACCCCTAGGAATCCCTACTCTTACCACCATTATATTTTTATTCAATTTACTAAACAGGATTTTACACTCAGCTAATGACAGATTGCTACTTGCTGATCTACTCCAGAAGGTAGCAAGAGTTTAAGTAAGAGTTAAGCACTTAAAAACTTGTCGGAGACATCAAGATGGTCAAGTTACCTTACACAGGCAAGGCTATGATAGCTATTCCTGCACAAGCTCAGGAAACATCAGCGAGGGACCTTAGCACGCCTAAAACATCCACAGGAGACTGACACCATGGGTAAGCTGACAAACTGTGCCCTATGTGTTAGCTGCCACTTAAGTTTAGGAGTATCTTCATGAAGTTCAGCAGGATGCTATTGCAAGGCAGTGAAATCACCTGCCCTTCGTTCTCCCTCCATTCAAATAGCATGGTTTAGCTCCACGTCTGTGATTAAATCAGAGCAGTTTCCCATATAAACCTGCCCTATAATTACCTGATCGTAGACCTGCATGACCACTGTGGTTATTCTGAAAGTTTGAGAGCTTCAGACTCTATTTTGCAGTGCTGTATTTTCCACAAATACATACAAATAAGCACCTTACCTGAATAGAAAATGTTGATTTTGGCAAGTTCTTTCTCACAGGTTTGGAAGAACTTCTCTTCAAATGTGGCAAAACACCTTTTCACTGTGTCCTCATCTGTGTCTAGAAAACAAAATAGAAAAAAAAAAAGAAAGTTGTAACAGAAGAACATGGGAACAGTTTTAACTGGCTGCCATGGAAATGTTTCTTCGCAGTAAATCCACCTTCTTTTTCACGCAGAGAAAGAACAATCAAGTCCAAAGGGCTCTAAGGGAACACAGCTTTGGCTGTGAAAGGAATTGCCCCAAGACAGAGAGGGAAAAGCCCACATAAGCAGACCAGCACCTTGACCAAAGTTTCCATCATCTTTTTTAATCCTTCAGGTGCTATTGCAGATCTCACATGCTTCATTTCCACTTCCTAACCCAGCTTGTGTGACCATGCCTGTAGGGCATGGATCAAGACTACCCTTTATACTTACAGGAATCTTACTACCACAGAGTCACCCACCCAGAAGCTGCACACCAGTGGAAAGGGAAGACCATGCCCCATCCCCACCTGCCTACTCTGCTGCCTCCAGCATCCTGAAGCCACCTCTCTGCCGCCATGTGAAGCCAGCACAAAGCCACACAGCTGCATGGGTGGCCCCCCTCTTCCCTCCCACATCGCTGGGGCAACCATGCGATGAGCCAGATCAAGGAAAGATCTTCCAACCAAAACAGAAACACGTTAAGTAGCAGGATGCTACCATCACTCTATGTTAGGGTTAAATTCTTACATTTATCCACCCAGAAGTTGTTCTGCTCCCCAGTCTTGGGCACTGGCAAGTACTCCAACACAAACTTTGTGAGAGCAAACCTCTTCAACAAGACTGGGGTTTATGATGGGGGATTATTTTTTTCTCCCCTGGAAGGCTAAGTACCATCAGGGCTGTGTGTCCATGCCGTGCCCTTTCAAGCTAGTCAATTGTTTCCCCCAGCACTCCCGCCACTGCAGCGTGCTTTGTGCTGGGACTGGTATACACGTTCACCCTACCACAGGCACTGGTCTTGCTCTTGAAGAACAAAGCTGGTCATAAAAAGTATTCAGCCCAGATTAGTAAACAATCGTATTTAGAAGGAAGGTGCCAAGCTTTTAAATGAAGGCTTCATTTGACCTTCCAGGAGGACTCTCTGGCTTCAGCCATCATTCCCACTTTCTCATCACTATAATCCTTCAGATACAAACGTAGCACCACAGCAAACTAAGATCTGCCCAGCGAGTAAATGTGTGGAAACTACCTTCTTCCTTCCTGGAAAATAAAATATCTCTCTCATAAGCAAAGTTTAAAGTAAGAGGCCTAAACTGTGGTGATCGTGATCAGATCCACACTTCTCCCCCACTGCTGTGGGACAATTCTAACTCTTTTAGAAGAGCTAAGTACAATTCTGTAATTCAAGTCAAATTTTCCAATTAAAGCAGCAATTTGGTCACTTTGTTATTATAAGGAATATAGTGCAGCATCTCTGGAAGTGCAGAATTTCAGAGGAAAAAAAAATTGTTTTTCTAATAATTAAGAAATTAGTTAATGAGTAAAAATCAAAGAATCCACTTTATAATTACAAATTTTAGCACTGTCAATCATCTGTTCCAAATGTTCCTAATGCTGAAATAAAGCAGACTCCTCATACCCCCCATAGTTACTGTTTCTGAATTCTTATGCAGTCTTACAGACTAAAAAAGGTTAGTATTACTAAATAGGAAAAATTAAAATTTTATTACAGTCTTGATAAGGTCAAGAAATAGATTTTGAAATACATGTTATTAAATTGAGATGATGAGTGTCTACAGAAAAGTTTCACTCTAGCACATAAACACTCTGGACTGTCATAATAAAATATTTTTCTTTTAGCATTAATTTTTAGGTAAAAACCTCAAAGTATATATACAAACTTTTCATATTTAGAATTTCCTCGTTTTTATGTTTGTGGTGCTGATACTGAGCACCATAAACCTACAGACACTATTAGTGTTTCAGGGCATTTGTATAGAAAGAGCAAATAACACAATGCAAGCCTGCAGGGGCAATCCGGGAAGAAGTCTGTCTTGGGGTTTGAGGATGCTTTAAGGAGTGAAACAGAGGAAGGAAGGAAGAAAAAAAAAAAAACAAAAACAAAACAAAACAAAAAACCCCAACAACAACAACAGAAAAAACAAACCCCAAAACCAGTCCTGCACAGATGACTGATGTTTACAACTCCACCAGCCAAGGGCTTGCAGAAAAGAATTCACAAGGGCTCCGAAGGCTGTTCCAACCTCCAAGTTTTGGCTCCCAGGGTCCCTTCATTATCTGACGATTACACTTGCAGATCTGCAGCTACTCCCAAGGACGCGGGTTCCCTCCCTTGTGCAAACAAACCCTGAAATGACAGGGCTCCGACTCTTCTTTGCTGAAGAAAAGCCGCAGCAGCCCCGTGGTGTCATTACACCCCTGCTCGAGGTCACTGGCCCAACACAGACTTTGCAGAACCACACGCACGTGTGCCTCTACCGCTCCTGCTCAGCCTAGTGCCTCAACACAGATCCCTCTTTACAGGCAGCATAGAACACCAGAAAGACAGAAAATAACTCTGCTTTGGGGCTGGTAATTTCTAAGAGTGGAGTCAGAGCGGTTGCAACATCCTACCCTGGGGCCCCACCAGCAAGGCCAATCTCAACTTGCCTGTGAGAGCCCTATTCCTTGACCCAACAGCCACTAGCACGGGCGGACAAAACAAGCAGGCAGGTAAAGCAACAGAAGTTACCATGCGATACTTAATACGCAAAGATTTTATTCACTAGCTGTCTGAAATGTTTCAAAATAACAGTAATCAGGCAGTACCAAAACAGAGCTGACTCTTAAGGAAGGACCTGAAGGGCAAATTCTTCGTTGCAAAGAGTTCACACATCTCTAGCAGAAGAGCTTGCCTATAGGTGCTTTCTGACATGGGGTAATAAACCTTTCGCCTTTAAAAGCAAGTCATACAGAAGTACAAGCACAGAGCCTCACTGCTTTCATGCTTCGGAAGCACTGAGCCATTTCTACCACCACTTGTTTCTAGGTTTCAGTAAGTTCACAAAGCAAAAATAAAATCAAGCAAGTTTTTAAGCTTCAGTCACTCGAACTACCCAAGAATGATAATATTAAAAAAAAAAATCTCATCAGGAAGCGGAGTATACTTTTTGCTCATGAAGTCAAGCATGATATTCCTATGCAATCAAAATATCGTAGCAAAAACCTCAGCAAGCAACACAGTGTTAAACTAACATAAACAATGCCAAATATATTAATAAATATCTTACTGTCCATTACTGACCACTTCAGGAAATTATAAATACATGTGTTAAACTGTTTGACTATGCCTGAAGTTTAGAAGAGGAAAATGGGCTTTAAAACACAAACAAACTGCTACTGGAAGACCTTCCAAAAACCTTGAGATTAGGAATTCATGTCTCTGTTTCTACCTCAAAACATTGCTGACTCAGAGGAAAGCAAGTTCTATATAAACTATTCAAAATCCTTCTCCAAGTGTCAAACACCTTCCTATAAAAGATATTTTGCAGACTATAATGGATGCCAGCTTTAAAAAAAACTAGGATTCTCTGTAAAGAAAAGGTTTCCCTTTGGTCCTGTTCCTGCTGCCGTTCAGTCATTTAGCTGCAATAACAGACATGTGCTGCCAAGGCTATGGCCTTTATTTATTTATTTCCTCCCCAAGGCTAGGACAGGACTATGTTTTTTGCCATGAGAAAATCACAGTGCCAGAAACCAGCCCTGGATTCAGAAGCTCCATGACAACAGATGCTTTTTTAAACAGGCATCCAGCTATTGCTGCCAAGAAGGGCCAGCAGTAACCTTCCTTTTGTTCTTTTTCTATAGCCCTAATACTCCATTTACCCTAAGCTCCACAAAGTTGCCCCGAACAAGGTTGCCAAGAAGATAGTATGATCAATATTGCAGCTTCCTGACCTCATCGTCCTATGCAATTGCCTACTGTGAATGAAAAACAAAGTAGGCCTGAAAGACTCTTGCTTTTACTTGCAAAGCCAAGTGGTAAACCAGCAGCAATCTGGATGTACTCCCATCGCCACACTTTCTAGTTTGCAGAGAGTTCAGATGCTGGCACATCTGAAATAGAACCTGAAGTTGAAAAATTAACATGCGAGTTATATTCCTGCACTGCCCCAAGCACTCATTTCTCAGTGCATCTGTGGACTGTTCATTTCATTTCTTGTTTTCTGTAGCTGTAGCGTATACACAAATGATGCGCATCCCAGGCAGCTCGGGTTACTCACTTCCATGCAAGAAAACAGACAGTAAAAGTTTTCTTTGTTAGAGCAGTACCCTCTAAAAGTAATAACTAAAAAAAGAATTCCTTCAGTCTTTACCATGCTGAATTTTAAGGGGCATTTAATTAAAAAAGATAATTAGCTTTGTTATGAGATCAGTACAGGTGTAGTTTGCAGGATCATCTTCTGTTTGCTACAAAACTTTTCTCTGAGTAAGGTTATTTCAACACTTCAGCTACAAAGGAGACAATTTTGTTTATTTGGAGGACTGCCATCTATTCAGTAAAAAAAGTCAAACTCAACATTGGCATTAAACACATCAAATAATACTGAACTGGTGATCACAAGTTTAACATCAGCACCATTTTAAATACACTAAGCTTTTAATATTTTCCACACCCTGGCCTTGGCCTCTTGCTAACCAAAAGCCCTGTACACACAGCTCAAAGGTCTGCAACAACACATCTGTGCTCTGAAAAAATAACAAGATTTAAAAGACAGTTTTCTAGCTCCCAGGTCTATGAAGACAGTAACTGCTTATGCTTCTAGGCTCAGTGGCATATTAGGGAAAAAAAAAACGAAAAAAGGCTACTTTTATTACCATTCTCAAAATTCTAAAAGTGGGTCACTATAATGAAAAAACACGTCTGCTTCCAAGCCCTCCATCAGCTTTGCCCATCTACTCAACCATCACAGTTTTCTAATACCCTTGACAGTTCTACAGCACCAGGATTGTACAGTCTCCCAATCTTTTACATAGTACAGTGAAAAAAATTTTCAGCTAAAAATCAAACTGTGTAGTTCATAAACACAAGATTACCTTTACACCTCTAATGCATTGTCCTCATATATACAGGGGTATTTTTCCAAAGGAAAGGTTCTTCCGCAAGGCAACTCCCTTCCTCACAACAGAAAGCTATACTTGGGTCAGCTGCAAATTGGATCACTCACTGAAAGCTCCTAATAAATTCATTACTTGCCATGCAGTTTCATGTCCAATCTTGTGGCAAATAAGATTCTGCATGAGAAAACTTTTATGTGCTTGAAGTACAGACATAGAAATGTATTCCTAGGACATATTCTTGCTGTAGGATGAGGAAGGAAGCCAACTCTGCTTGCAGATAAGGAACATTTCCATTCATATTACTCCACCTTAACTTCTGAGCGGCAAATTGTACACACACGTAATGGTGTGCATCTCTCTTGGACTCCGTCAACCAAAAAGTGGACCTTGAATTAAAATACTATGAAATCAGCAAGAAAGAAGCTTCGTGCACTAGTTAATATTAAAAAAACACAACACACTATGAAAATTCATAGCAGGCTATAACTACTTTTCTAAACCATCACGGATGAGCTGGCTGGCTCTCCACTTAATGAATGCTTTAGCCCAAATTAGATTTGGTTATTAAATTATTTCCCTAAACCTAGTAATAAAAAAATGACCACTCAAGTAGCAAATAAGTTTGGTATTGCCTGCACACGCAATGTTTGTGTGTGGGATGGGGGAGGAGGAGGCAAGAATTGCTGGAGGTCACCGACACAAGGTCTCTCAGGTTTTGGTTCACCATTTTGTTGTTTTTACCAATTAATCCAGAATGAATGGAAACTATTTCAAAATACCTTTAGAAATTATGATTTTCAGGTTGGTAAAAATTCTGCTTCCTTACTTTTAGATTGTGTCACTGAAATCTTACAAGGAAACCAGCCAGATTCTTGTAGATGGTTTATTTAGCTGGAAGGAAAAAGCCACCTCCCCAAACATGCTCACAAGCTAGATATCCAGCCAAGTGCCTCCTATAAATTACTTATATTTGTGACTCTAAACATAGAATCTTAAAGCAATGGCAGCATCTTGGTATGAACCTCAGGTGCAGAAAAAACAGGCAACACAGAGCCAGATGTGAGAAGACAGCTGTTGCCCAGCTGGCTGGCTACGAGCTTTGTAGCTTGAAGTGTCAGGTTTTGCAGTCTGCAGGGTAGCTGTGCAGCTGTTCTACAGCTTCTATACTTCTTTAAACAAGTATCTAGCACTCATAAGAAGTCATTTTGCAAACAAAGAAGGCAGCACTAGTCTTTGACAGCTATTACAAGGAAGTCACTGAGGCGAGAGTGTAGTGGTGCTGTCACTGGATTCTCCTGGTACAAGCGCAGCTACATGCGTATTACTGTGACTACAGCTCTGCAAAGCCATCTGTGCAATGATGCTTTGAAGTTGACCTTTTTCAAATTCTCTTATTTCAGAGGAAAAAGATTCTAACCCTTCAGCAGATATGTAAAAAGCATGGCTAGTTTAACCCTGTGTGCCTGGAAGAGGATCTAAATTACAACCTTCCAAGTAGCTGAGATCAGGGGAGGCAAGAGGGGTGTAAAAAACCCCAACTAGTTTGGCACAGCGTTGGAGCAGAGATGACCCCAAGGCTCTGTAAGCTTACGCCCCAGCTGTCCCCAGTTTTGCTGTTATAATTCATGATTATTAGGTGGTTGTCTGAATTTGCAGACTGCCAGCACTGCCTCAGCTTTGGGATTATAACTCCACATTCCGTCCTCTGTCCTTATATGTGACCACGATGCTTCAACACTTATGATGCTTCACTTCTGTACCGTTAGGAAAATCAATATTCCCAGTAGAATAACAAAACTGAGGCTATGTGGTACCTCAGATTTGAAGGACAGCTAGGCAAAAACTTGTGACAGAAAAAAAATTAGAAGCAGCACAAATGCCTAATAATATTTCAAAACCTACCATAAAAATATTAATACAGTGTGATAGACCTGGATGCCAGGAGGCATCACACAGTGACAGGACTCTCAAGCCTGCCTTCCCTGCTTAAGAACAAGCTTTAATTGTTTATTCTTTTCAAGGAGGAAAGTAAAGATTCACTGTGTGTTCTTGAAACAGTTTCCCAATAAGCCCAACCAGAAATACTGCCACACACTTAAGAGCCAAGGAAAGACGCTCAACAAGAGCTAAGACTCCAGATGAAATTTCACATTGACCATTACCAGACTCCAAGACAAAGACTGGAGAATACCAGATTGAGTTACTCAGTACACACTAGGACTTGTCCAGACAGAATGGTCACGTATGCTCAGTTTAGACAAGTAACTGGCAATGCGAACAGAGATATTGCAGTTTTGTGGAATTACCAGGACCACACTGGGACGATCCCTGGTTACACAATGCACATGGCATGTTCTTCAAGCTGCTGGTCTGCTGCTTCGAATTCTGGCGTTCATTTAAACAAGACAAGACAGCAGCAATTATGGTTGCACAAAAAACCCTATCACAGTTTACACATTTGAGGTTAAGTAACGCAGAGATACTCCAGCCTCTTATGGACAAGAGGTCTGAACTAGACCATACACCTCTTACAGATGCTACATGAGATGACAGTTCAGCACTGCCATCCATTCCTTCTGCAAAGAGAGGTCTTTATTAGCCTTTAATCTGAGCAACATTGCATCCAAAATTATAGTTTTTCCCCCTCCTCAATGAGAGGGCCACCAAACAAAAATTAGCAGTATCTGTTGATGCTTTTAAGATCCACTGAATGGACCTAGAGTAAATAAGCACAGCTATGTTTTATACAGGTACGAAACAATCTAAAAACCTTCCTTCTGCTAATTCACGTGGATGGAAGTAAAGGATACTTCCTTAAGTAGCCCAACTTGGTCCTTAAGCCAAACAGACAAAAGCAGAACAAAAGAAGTCGCAAAAGCACTCAGCAGTATGGAAAACCAGCACCAGAACTGTTGATTTGAAGTCGGGAGCTCAGAATTCAAACTGGTGTTTTTCCGTATATTCACCTAGCCCACGCTTCCCTTCAGTCTGGCAAAACTCAATGAATTCAGCAAATCCTCCGCTGATATCAGTACCAGTGCTAGAGCTCCTGACCTTTTAGCCAAGCGACTTTTAAACAAATATATATGTATGCTCCAGAAAGGGGAGAGGAAGATCATCCCAGTGCTGTAGATTTGGGCCTTTGGTCCAGCCCCCAAACCAGTGATGGAAGAAATTACCATGGGGACTAGAAACACAGCAGCAAGGGGCAATTAAGTGAAACTAAAATACTCCAGTGCTGAATACAGTAGAGATCCCTCACCCTAAATACTCTTTCCCTCCCCCACCTCCTGAATGAAGGTCATACTTCATAGCATGGAAAGAGAAGTAAGAGGAAACTTTCCAATCTTTTTTAATGTGCATTCATACGTATCAAGAAAGATGTAAGTTCAATCTTTTGAATATTTTAATCAAGCAAAAAAGGTTTCTGTCAGGAGATAAAGCTTCATAATAAAGTGACTGTTTATGCTCTTTTTATTGAGCCTCCAGTTTTAATAGTCTTATTTCCAGAATTTTACTAGGCAATAACAATTACCTTCTCATTAAAACTGCACAGAAACCTTCAGAACATCTGACATAACCAAAAACACAAGATAGCAATTAAAACAAAACTGAACAATTACAGCCAGTTAAAGGAACGGTCATAAAGTGCAATTCTAAAGTCTTGTGTTATTAGGTAAGTTTTTCCCATGAAAATTGCATGTAGATGGAGAGATGAAGAATTCTGGAGGTGGTTCAGGCTCCCCTTTACATCCCAGCTCAGCCACACACCCAAGGCCATTTCTGTTGCGCTGGTACAGCTGCTCATCCAAGCCCACAGGGAACCAGTTCAGGAAGTTAATCAGGTATTTAGAGACCTATTCAACATTAGAAGTAAAAAGCATTAAAAACCTAGTTGATCAATAAACTAGATTCTTGTGGATTAGTCCTCTGAAATGGCTCATCGCAGGTAGGGAGGAGGCAGTGAGGAGGAGATTACCCCTCTGGCGGCAGCTACCCGTTAGACTGATTTAACTGGAATATCAAATCACCCCACTTCAACTCATATCTATCTTGTGATGAGAGATGACTAAAAGCATTACCCCACAGCTCAGCTGACAAGGTAAAGCCAACACAGCTCACTTGAGTTGAGATCACATGGCCATACCCTTCCTATGAACACAGCAAACATCTCAATTATTAGGTAAACAGATCGAATATGTTCAAGCTTTGGTCTTTTTCTCACCAGCACCTAACCTCCTGCCAACGCTCCAGCAGCACGTGTGCCTCTAGTCTGCCCTTCTTCTCAAACTCTGTAATGATGCATTTACAGGGAAAAGCCTTCTTACCTCAGATACAAACTGGCTAGTTCAATGTACTCCAGCACAACTGATGTTAAAAACATTTTTGAGATATTTTAGTATAGTTTTAACTATTTTGAATATGAATAAAAGGTATAAAAAGTTAAAATGCTTAGAAGAAGAAATAAGCCGGAAAACAAAGTAACATGATAATTCACTGTAACGTGGTGTTACACAAACAATGGCAGCAACATTTTGCTATGCAAGCTATACTGGGACCTTTGAGACAAGCCTTGATCAAATTACTCTTGGGCACAACAGCTGGTCACTGCCCCCCCACCTGTGTCCTTACAGGGATGTGTTCTGCTGGGTCTGATGAGCCTTGCAAAGGCACATGTGCTCACAGGTCTCACCTGTACCGAAAATGCTCTGCACATCACTGGCTACCCAATGGGTCCAAGTTTCCATATATTCCCTTGTGGACATTTTCCTTTGTTCACAGCCCCGCCGGTGCAGACAACATTTGGTACAACAGCGAGGTACCATCTAGAAAGAACACCTCCCCAGAAAAGAACTGAAAAGGTTGAATAAGGTTCATACATGCATGCCACAGCAGATTTAACCTGTCACCCACTCATCTGAAGAGCACAATAAAGCAGTGCAGATTCATCTTGAAATGTAATTTAAGTCTTTTTCTTTCAGTGCTTTCTCGCCCACTTTCTTTCTCCCTCCCTCCACCAAACATCAGTTTCTACAGTGTATACATATATATTTTATTTTTCTTCTTAAATGGATGGCAAAAATCAGGTTGTGCATGAGCAAGTGGTACAAGAAAAGTGTTAATTTATGCTGAAATAAGAGGCCCAGAAACTACCAACATTTTCACAGCAATAAAGCCATCACTGCAAAGGCAGCCTGACATGCAGATCACCTGTGCTGCACCACCAGCCAGTGCACCCTTACCACACATCCCCAACTGATTCACAGATGGTCGCAAGCAGGATACATACTCCAGGAGCTTTAGGAAATGCCATCTTTCAGCATTAAAACCATGCCCTGTTTAGGCTCCCTGTGTGCAGGCTCTGAGAGCAAGCCCAGCAGTCCAACAGGCCACTCCCCAAGGAAGGCTGCCTGCCTACAGGAATGCTTAAATAGCTGCAGAAACAGGGCCCACAGCAATTCTTCTGGATTGATAAGTAACACAGAACTAGAGGCACTGAATTAGTTTTACAAAACCTCACTTTGGACTCAATCACTTCTTTGAGAGCCAGTCCTTGCACCCAGCAATCTCAGCTTCTCTGGTACAACTGTGCTATCATCGAAGTGCTGGAAAAGGATATTGTCAACCCTCCTTGGTTCCCTGAAGGACTCTGTCAGGCAGCTGTGAAAACAGCAGTGGGAGTATGAATACTTCAATTAAAAATTAATTAATTAGGCCAAGATAAGGCCTAAAACAAGCAGCAAGGTAAGTTTAAGGCAGAACAGGGAGAAAGGTAAGCTCTGACTAAAGAGGTGGTATTTACAGGGCCTCAAAGTATTTCTTTTGAAGAACCAAGCTATTAGAACCCAGAGTTGTTTCATCCTGCTGCAGGTAATTCTGTATGTACATTGGCAAACCAGAGTCAGCACTGTTTTGACCAGGGGAATCTTCTACATACTAGGCAGAAGGCACATACCTCTTCTCTGTGTTACTTAAGCAAACATCATTCACATCCTCAGGGCTTCAAACTTTTTCAATAAATCCTCCATACGAAGAGTATTTCTGTCAGAAAAACTTCACTGCTTTCTCCCTGTTCTCTGTCATTACGCATGGAGATGGTAACCTCAGAGCCAGAACCGCCTCAAAGCCTACAGGAACATTTTGTGCAGAGTTACTGGCACCTGTTTTCCGCCTTGCGCGGCACAACAGAAATTACTATTTCACATGTAACCATCAGTCCATCTAACAAAGCATCCCACTTTGGTAGTTACCAGTATTGGACAAAGCACTTCACTACCTGCTATTGACTCTGCATGGTAAGGGAGAAAGCTTTGCAAGTCCAGGACAGTCATTTATTTCCATTACTGCTGACAAAATTGTGAGAATCTCAAGATGGAGGTACTACCTCCTGCCATAGGTTGCTAGAAGGGATGCTGAAAATCTTTAGGGAAATGGTATAATTAAGAGCATTATAACTTTTTAAAAACACAGGGAGCAGCAGAGTGTGCTTTCTGATCCTAATGCTCCTGGGACAGAACACAATTTAGATGGGGAAAGGCTGCCCCTGCACAGCACACCAGTGCCCCTGGAGGGCCCCGCTTGGTTGTGTTTGTCTGGGGGGAGGCAGAAAAGGGAATTACAGCTAATTGAAAAGATTTTGCATAATTGAAGCTGATAAGAGACCTATACCCATCACTCCAGGATACTTGTTTGCATCCTTATAACAATTACAGCACATAGAACACTCAGAAGTTAAGCAAAGAAATAGAAACACTAATACTGGTGGTAAAAACCAGGTGAATAAATGGATCACCAACATTTTAAAAAAACCCAACACAATGCTACTTTTAAACCTCTTTTCAGACACACAAGAGAGAGCATTTTTCTTGGGGATATTGGAGGGGGAGGGAAGTGACAAAGGGAAGATTAACAAAACTGTGTCTTGGGAAAGACTTCAATTAATATTAAGAGCAACCAGAAATACAAAACAAATGATGCAGAACCAACTACAGGCTCCCCATATGGAGGGCAGTGAACACACAGTACAAAGACAAGCCTACTTTAAACATGCTATCGATGGCTTAATTTCCCCCCAGGGAATGAACACGATTCAAATTCATTTTTTCTTCTTTATTTTACCAGCTATTAAGAGCAAACAGTTAGTAAGAAGATAATAAGCAAGCAATTATCAGATGAAGAAAAACATGTTTCTGAGGTATCTCAGAGAAATGACAAGGCTTGAGAGTGGCTCTGTGCAAGATTTTACCAGGGGACCTTTACAGTCAGACCATGTTCAGCCCTTCTGTCTTCCCAGGAAGGAGGAAACATAACAGCTTTGTAATTCTCATCAGTGTTTACATCAGTGTCTTTCTAAAGGTTTTGCACAATTTCAACCAACAGTTTTCTTTTAAAAAGATACACATCTAGCTCAAACACCACTAAATGAGCATGAAGGTAGCTGCTTATCTACTCAAGGCAGTAATTCTTCTGTTTTAATTCTTACATTATTATAGCGACAGATGTTCTAAGATCCTCACAGCAGTACAAAGCCTACCCAAGGTTATATTCCTCCTCTCTTACACATGAGCACAGCCACCCAGCTGAGCCCCACCCTGCTACTCATTAAAAAATATGTATTGAAGCATGCCTGGAGACACTGCGGTAAACTGAAGATACGCAGAAGTTCTCCAGTGCAGGTCTCTACAGGTTCGGAGTTGGTTTCTTTCAAAAACACTTTCAAGTAGCATCCCTCACCTTCCCTTATCCTCAGTCCTGTGCTTAAAGGGCTTGTTTAAATCCAGTCCAAGCAGAAGTAGCATTCCTCAGATGCCACTTGGCAACCACAAGTTTTGCTATTACTTAAGGACATGGAAGGAATAAGCTACAGTTCAAATGTCCCTCATTCAAGGGGACAGAAGATGGTCTTTCAAAGGGATTGATTTGAAAGCCTATGCCCACTTCAGCTTTTCAACAGAGCTACTGTGTTCGAGGGGTAATTTTAGTGTAGTATTAAAATGCAACAGAGACTAGGACTGCACTTGTTTGTCTGTCTTCCAAGCTCATCTCTTTCTTTTCGCACAGCACAAGTCCCTAGCCAAAAGCCACAAGGGCTGGGTATCTCCTCTTGGAGCATCTCTGCCAGACTGGAACTAGAATCCTTTTGAAAAGGATTTTTACACCCCAAATAAGAAGAAAGATTTAGAGGCATGTGATTCCCCCCCACATTTCCCCGGGCTCAATGCACAGCACTGCTGGCACTTGGTAAATAAAAAAGCAAAAGGAACCATTCAGTAATTTCTACTGCTTACAGAACAAAACCTGGTGGGAAGGGAATACACAAACTGCAGAAGTAACTGCCAACAGAAAGGTTTTGCATCCAAACACAAATTCTAAGAATGCTGAGGGTACAAAAAAACCAAATAGCCCAACTTCCTAAGTCATCTCTTATTTACATCTCATAGAACACATTACAGAGCCACCACAACCAATTCTATTTTACCCCTATTTTTGACATGGCAAAACCCCTGAATTTTAAGCCTCAGTTGCTGTATCAGCTGAGCAAATGGGCCGAACAACAGTATTTTCAATAAACCTGAATAAGTAATCTATGTATGTCTTCCCTAAGAAACCCACTTTACCTTCCAGTTGGCACACTCACCAGTCATACAAGGCAGACGCACACTAAAACACTCTGCAACAGAGGTTATAAACCACCTAAAGTAGCCCAGTTACAGCACAGAACTTCAGGATTAGGAGATGACCAACCTCAGCTTTACTCTGTAGTGTCCCACACAACAAAAAAAACCAATTAAATTGGAACATTTTAGTGTGTTGCTGTTCTCAGTTAAAAGCTGGACTCACTTTTCAAGATGTTCAGGAGAGGGAAAGTTATACAATACATTTCAGATATCAGGGACACATTTCCCTTTCTACCCTACCCTTACATTACCGACCTCTAAACATACTTGCATCACCTTATACACCGGCACTTCCTCTGTTAAGGGTAAATGAAATTAAACATGCTTTGCCCTAAAAAAACCTGCTAGTCCCTCGCCTTCCCCTGCTGCACACAACCACCTTGCCAAGCAGCAGTTAGCTATCCCCTTTGAAGCTATGGTTGACTTAAAACCTTGTTCTTTGCAAAACCTGTTGAAGACCGCTCCTTACTTGAAGTATGGGTGATACAACTAGAATAGAGGTGGCAAGTACTTAAAACAGCAGTAGTAACAAGCAAGGATGAACTCTGAGCTTTGTCCACCAAGTGTTTGAATACTTCTGCTGTTCTCTAGGAGATCTGGACCCAACGATGCACATTCAAGCCATGCCGCCCATGAGGCACTCCCCTAACAACAGCAAAATCCAAAATCATTATTCTCACTCTCCTAACCGTGCTTTTCGCTTTGTGGTTGTGTCCTCACATAAAAATTTTAATGCAACAGATGACCATAGCATCCAGAAACACTGCTCTTGTAGCTGGCATGCTGCTAATCAACAGCCAGAGCAGATGGAATGCAAGTCTCCCAGCAAGGGGAGACCAGGAGGCTGTCACCATCCTGCTCCGAAAATGTAAATGAGCTATTATCAATTAGGAGCTAAATTCAGACAGAATTTTGGTGAAAGGCAACACTTCAAGGTGTTTATGGGAAATCAATCTGCTCCGTTTAAGAAAAAAAAAAAAAACAAAACACACACACCAAAAAACAACCACCACATATTGCAAGGTTATTCTGCGCTGTTATGTCTGTCAGCAATGCATCAGCACAAGTTGTTGTCCTGATTTTATTTCCTGCAAGGATTTCCCTTTAAGCTTTAGGCAAATTAATCCATTAACTACAAATACAGTGAGGATGACCTTAAAGGTAACATTATTTTCTTGTCACCAGAAGAGAAGTATTTTTTCTGGCAAATATTTCGGAGGATGGAATCAGCTCCTCTGCAACAGCAGAAGACAGGGGGAGTGGAAAAAGCATCACCCAAAAGTCACATTGAAATAAAGTTTTGCTCCAGCCATGCTTGGCTATATAAGCAAGCCACAAGGAACCAACTTCAATAGGTTTGAGGGTTTCTTTTAAGCATATTCACACACAAGAAGCGTTGAAGCTGCCCTAGTTCATCCACTCAACTGATTCACCAACTGTTCTGAAACATGAATAAATATGTAAGTGGCTACTCTACTCTAATTAGTGACATTCAGTGCATCTAACCAGAGAGCCTAGACCTCCAGCCCCTGCATTTAGCTCTCAGTGCCTCTCCTTTGGGAACTGAATAGCAATCAGGTATGTAGTGCAAGGATGGTTGCTTTTTTTCCTTCCTATTTAAGGTGGAAAATAAGGAAGGTGGGGCAGGGAGATAGGGTGGAAAAAAGAATTACATCCTTAAACCCTGGCAAATGGGCTAAACATGCTTAAAGAACTGCTTTAAGAAAAAAAATTTAGAAAATAGGTAGAAGGAATAAAGGAAAAATAAAACTGACTGCAATTGCAGAAAACACCAAGCAGATGATGCATTTCCTATGTGATAGCTTAAATAAGTCCCAAGGCACACCTCCTAAAGCCATCAAACACCAGATTTACATAAAATCATTAATTCATTACAGTCATGAAAGAAAAGAGGGATGGGTTAGGAGGGACAGCATGGAATGAATGAAGCAAAAATTTAAGCCAGAGACACAAGCAAAATGTCCATATCCATACATGTAGAGCTTCCTGAAGGAGAGATACACGCAACTACCCTCAATGAAATTTCTCAAACTGAAAAACCTTAAAGTTTGCTAACACTAAAACACCATGGCTTGGAATACACTGGAAAGCGTACACATGACAGTAATACCACCTGTATGCCCATGCTCTGTGGCAACACAAAGGCAAGCTGCGGATGCTGCACTTGTTCCTACCCCTGACAAGAGCTATTTGCTTCTGGTTTGGTTTCCATCACCCCGAATTAGAAACACAAGCTCTATTCCTGCTAGACCTGCCCGAGGACTGCCAGGTCTCAGCCACCTCTTTTGACCCACGGGGGTCACCTCAGCTTTTCATAAAACTTTGTGCTGTACCCCTGAAATAACACCAACTTTTAACCAAAAAATTAATCCAAAAGATTAAAGCCCCCTGCAAACTCGCATATAACATACATTTTTCAGGTTTCTTTGCTGTTTTATCACTTGATTCACATGCACACCCTGAAACTACAGTTCTGTAGCTATCAATCTGCCTTAAGAGACAGTGTTATCACGGCAATCCCACAACACAACACAACTGGTCTTACAGACGGCTGCACTATTTTTAAAGTGGAACATAGATGTATTTTCCTCTCTTTTGCCAAACAAGTATATGAAATGTGCCACATGGCAGGTAGCACGCAGATGACAAAACAGTCAGTATTCAGCAGAAATACAAGATGGGGTTGCCATAAGGATGCCAACAACTCTTTGTCAAAAAATATACTGATACCTGCTGCAACAGAAGCTTTGGCGTATCCTTGCTCGCCAGAGCTGATAACTTCCACAATTGTAATCTCAAATTCAGTTGAGTAAAGCAGAAATAGATTTAAGACCAAAGGAGAGTCCTGGGTCTTGCACGCAAACTTACCCAGGTATCTGCTGAAGTGTCTGTCAACCTCCCAGATGCAGAAAGAAGTGACCACAAATTCTAAGACTATGACAAGAGGAACTGCTGACACAAAGGAAACAGCCTGTACGTGAGGCAAAGATAGTGTGCTTTCTGTAACAGACAGACTCAGACAGCACACACTTCATTTTGAGGAAAGAGTCCGACTTTGGAACTTACCTGAGAAGCATTTACAGGCTGTCACACGCACCTAACACTGAACAGCAGGATAGAGTCTGAAAAAATCCTCTGGGATGGAATTAGTCGTCATACAGGTGAGGGGGTCAAAATAACATTTCAAATTTGTGGCCAGGACCGAGCTAAGCATCTGCTACAATCACCCCATCACCCAAAAGGTCCATTTGGTGCTAATATACCTAACAAGCAAAAAGCAGAGATATTCATAAGACCTGTAGGCTTTGTATCACATGACTACAAGAGACCACAAGAACACAAGGTATCACAGGCAGTGAGGACAAAAGGTACACAATAAAACGTACATATAATTAAAGGGAGCTGTAACTTATTGAAGAAAAAAAAATAGCCTTCCCTTTCTAAGGGGTGCATGAGTACCTGTCCTTAAATCAAGATAAGCTGTGCCTAACCTACCAGCTGAGTCCTCTGCTGGCAGCGTTTGAGCAGCCCTGGCACTGCAGCCATCGAGCGCACTGCTCAGCTGACAGTATCAATTACACTGGATTGTTTTGAGGGACAGGAGAACACCCACAAGGCACAAAATACAACTACACACAGGCAGCCTCTATACAAAAAGTCACTGATAATCAATCTTGCTTTTTAAGAACAAGCTTGAAAAGGCCAATCTTGGCAGCTGTTGCTGAACTAATAGATGTATTTGCTTTTGTGTTTATTGTACAAGAGCAAATCTAGGAAATTTATAGCAAGTGACATTTTATGAGAAAGTATCTTTGCAGCTAACTTTAAAGAATTTGATAATTTTGATTTCAAAATGCAAAAGCAAACACAACGATTCACTAATGCGTGGCCTAGCATGCCTTATTAGCATGTTGTTCAATACTAAAGAAATTATCTGTGAATTGTTCTTTGGACACCCACAGACTATGTACCTCTCCTCATGAGCAGATCCAGTAGCACTGAAAGACAGAAAATAAACTCTTTCCCTGCAAATGTAGTATACATACACGCCACCTCTACAACCACTAGTAACGAAGATTTAACAGCAACACCCCATGCGCATGTATTTCAAATATTCACTATATAAGTAGGCAAATTTGACAAGAGTTAAACGATGTTCCATAAAGGTGATGGTGTATTCAGGGAAGCTATACACATTTAGGAACGCTGCTAGTACTGAAAAAAGGGTTGTAACACTGTAAAAAAGAGATTTCATAATTTTAAATACTTGCTTTTTATTTTGAGTGGTAAAATATTTGCCAAAACAAGTGTTTCTTATGAACCATAGCCTACTGCCCTAGATTCCTCTCTGAAAATGGTAATTATTTTATTATAGTAAAATAGTTACATCATTTTCAGAGCCTGAAGTTGTAATGCTGTCAAAAGACATATGCTGATAGAGAATCCAGTGCCATCAACTATTAAATCTGACTTCCTTTAACAAGTCTCTAACAAAGTCTCAATGAAACATCACCGCAGTGCTCGTTAAGGAGACAGCAGCGAGCTGCCTCCAATGCCACTAAAATACAGAAAAGCTCTGAGCAGCTGTAGCAGAAGTGTTTGCATCTGTTTTCTTTGCTGCTGTCCACGAACCTCACATGGGTATGGTAACCACAGAGCTCACAAAGTTCACATCACTTATGTCATCAGAGGTCAGGAAAACAGCAAGCAGAGCTGAGGCAAGCACTGACACAACTCAGGAACTGTAAGACTGAACCCACCGCAGTCTTTACCTGACAATCAGCTGCCAGATGCTGGCAGCAGATGAATTCAGATGTACTCAGGTCTCTACTAGCTGGGAATCCCTCACTGCTGCTATCCATGGTCGCAAAATCTACGCAAGAAGTAAACAGCAGAAAAGCCATAAATGAGAACTGAGAAATATGTATCAGGCTAAGCATTACAGTGTTATGATATTGCACTCTAGTCTACGAGAAATACTAAACAACAGACATACAAAGACATCCCCAAATATCTATCATGACACATTACAGTGCTGAGGAAATACGGCAAACCTCTCTAATTTGGCAGTAAGTCTGGGATGGAGGAAAAGACCTTTCCCAAAAGGTGGGAAGGAGAGATCATCCACCATGGAGGTGGATCTTGAAGTAATCTTGCTAGAGAAATTAGCTTCTAAATAACCAGAAACAGTCTCACTTTCCAACAGCAAGAAATAAGGTTCTCCCAGCTGTTTTTTTCCCCATATGCAGAATCATTAATGGATTCTCTATCTGCACTCACAATTGCTCTTAACATTTGTGCAGCCCAAAACAAAGATGTTCTCGGTGAGCTGCAGTCCTCTTCTGGCAATTTTCAGAAATGAAATGCCAAATCAGTCTGGTGACATCTTTGACCCATGACAACACTGCAGGTTCTTGGAAAGAAATTCCTGGATGAAATCGATACAGTGCTATAAAACCCTGTCAGTTTTGCTATCGCTCAACAGAAGGACTGCATCAGCAAGACAAAAGTGACAGACAATTCAGTCCCAGGATATGGGAAGGTATGGAAAAGACTGGACTGGTACAGCTGCACGAGCAGCGGTGGCTTCAGGAACACAAACCCAGTGGCACCTGCAGGAAACGTACTGTAAGAGGAGACTGCAAGGCAAGCCCTGCTCCTAGATCTCCTGAATTCCCACAGTTGGGAAATGGGCAAAGAGGGCTTTTTTGGAAGATAAAACTCCACTATAATCAATAAATAAATAAATAAATACATAATTTAAGGTTCCCCTTTTTCTCTTATTTTACCTGCTCGCTGCACACTTCTCCACATCCTGTCACTAATGATGGACAATTCACTTTTAAACTCAGGACATACAAATATGGACTGTGAATGCATAAGACTTTCCAACAAAGAACACACTTCCGTCCACATGGGATGGGGATATTTTACTACCGTTTCCATCAAACAATAGTCTCAATGCTACAGTATCTCCCAGTGGGCTGTACTTAACTCACGCAAAGATGTTTTGTGTGCACGGCAGCCACGTGAGAAGGAGCAGCACGCAGCTAAAGAACACCGATATAGCAATTTCCCCTCTTACATTTCAGTGTTATTCCACATTGGCAAGTCCTGACTTCCATCAATTTGGGAAGACTGCTCACATACTTTTTATGAGATGTTTTAGGGGGGCTATAGGCATCCTCCCCAAGCTACCAGCAGCACGATGCATTCACAGCCCTCTAATGCTTGCTCTTGTCTTTGCTCCCACTTGTTTAAAATTCCTACGGGATACTGACATATTTCAATGGTGCTTTAATAATAGCCTAATAATTGCTCAAGACAATAACTTACATTGTATTGAGACCTCGCCTGTGGGGGGTGGGTAGGAGGGGTTGCCTTGGTAACAATGGAAAAATCATACGGCAAATAGTCAGACATGAAAGGACATGAGCTGATCCGTTTGCTGCCTGCTCAGAAATCTGTGGGAAACAGTGACATGGCACGAAAACAAGGCTCTTCTGGTCAGAATGTGTAAATAGCACTAAAACCCAACTTACCTGGAGGTTTAATCAAGGCTTAGGTAAAGATGCCGTTATGGTTTATGCAGTAAAGGCCAAAGGTAGCAGACACTACAAACTCAGTGTGCTATCAAAACTGGTTCTCAGTCTCAGTAAGACGGAAGTTTGTCATCTGAACAGCTTCATTTTAAGTGCTGGAGAGAAGGTAATGAGGTCAGTAAACCCAAATGCTCCGAGCCTGTGTTTTTGCTTTGCTCTACTTTGATTAGCTTGGCAGCTTTCTTTGAAAGACATCAGTATTGTAATATATAGCAACTCAGACTCAGCTTTTAAAACATGGCAAGGATTGCTACTGTATGGCTGAAAATAAACATGTACAGACTACACATTCTTGCATTTGTCCTACAGAGCAGAAAAAATAACTCCTGCAAGTGCAAGCAACCTAGCTAATCCATCCATGTTGTTTCTGTCCTCCAATTCTGCAGAAAAACTGGCAGCTCACCAGGAAAAAGCATTCAAAAAGACGACTGTGGTTATTCCTGACATAATGGCTCCCAGGTTCGTGCTCCTCAGAATCAGAAAGTGGCAGCAGAAGACATAGCAGACTGGCAGCCAGCAGCTTGCTTCGTCCAAGAGGAGATCATGTTAATGGATATATTAAGGCCAACTTGCCTAGCAAATTGCAGAGGCACAGCCGCAGCCAGGAGTCAAGGCAGCAAAGACGACGCCACTAGAAAGGCTCCCCTACCACTTTCTCATTAGTTATCTCAAATTCAATGCCTTTTCCAAAGCACAACAAGAACAACAATAACTAATAATACTCCAGCCCCACAATGTCATTTTATGTCCCTCTGTTTCTGAGAAACTACCAATGGCTGGACATACTGACATGTACCATAAACATCTATGGGGGGAAGCTACAAATTCATGCAGCTCTATCTGGTGATCACACGTAACATTGTTGGTGAGAATCAGGGTTGACAAAGGAAAACCAGGGACACAGTTTCTACGCCTGTGACGATGGCTGGTGCATGATTAGGAAAAGATGATCCATCCCTGTGGATGAGAAGGCCATGTGGAGGCTCTGAAAGCTGAACAAGGGATGACCAGGAGCGGGCAGGAGTAGGAAGTCCCCTCGTGCCAGAGGAAGGAGGGAGCTATTGACGACAGCTCACCCCTGCATAAAGGCCACCTCAGCCAAGCACTAACAAGGCAGCATAAAGAGGCATACAATAGGCAAGAAACATTGCTCCTAACAGGGAGGCAGGAGGCTTTCACCGGCAAAGAACAAAGAGCTCCTCTTCAAAGGAAAATGGCACAAGCTGATAACATGGATGCTTTCCAGCATGCACTTTCTTCCCAGCAGCCAAGTTAAGGGGTTGGGCTTTCTTAGTATTGCCTTTGGAAACAAGATCAGAATATGGATATTTACAAGCATGTTCTGGCACAGACCCAGTTTCCTTGCCAACAAGATTTTCAACCTCTAACACTGAACAAAATCCTACTAATTGCAGAATTGTTCTTTCTTCAAAGAGTAATTTCTACAAAGCTTTACAAAGCCAAAGACGTTGTATGAGGCCAGTAACATTTTTTTATTCTGTAAAATACTTAATGGCAGAAATCTAAACCTAAAGGGATGACGAAAGAACGTTCAGTGCTAACTATGGAGACCTCATCTGATTTTGAATTTCACATTTCAAGCCTCCTGCAGAAAGCTGAAAGAGAAGCTGTTAGTTTTCACCATGAGCCAGAAACATAGCACCAATGGAGGAGAAGAGGAAAATGGGGACCAGGAAAGGGCTGGAAAGGTGAACATCCTAGTGATGTTTGTCCTGTGACATCCTAATCATGTTTTGCTGCCTATCACAGGATATCAGACCATCTCAGAAATGGAAGTGACAGCCTCCTCTGCTATCAGGAGCATTTATCTGATGCATTCTTAAACCTGGGAAGGAAGCAGGCCGATGATACTACAGTTTAGTTCAGCCATCCAAACTGACTAACCAAACCTACAGATATGACTAAAAAGCCTAGTTTATCTATAGTAAGTACGAGCAGATTTTTTTCTATGCCAGACAACTGAAGGAAAAATCCTACAACAGTCTCATTATCCATGTTTCAAGATAAGTACATAAGCCAGTCATGTCTCTCTGACACCTGTACTCAAATGATAGATGCAAAAGCAACTGTGCCATAAGAAGCAGGCATTTCTTCAGTTAAATAGGCTTTATTTCAAAATAAGCCAAATAATCTTTTCAATACCATTCAATATCCTGTTGGTATCCCAATCAAGAAAATGTATGGGGAGTAAAAGACCACTTAGAATAAATTCCTAAAGATAGAAAAATACATATACAGACATGTAACACTTTTTTTTTTACTGAAAACTCAGAACAGTTTAGGCCAATCCTCAAAGGAAGGGAATAGATGAGAGATACCAGGACTATGAGAAAATATCATGGACACTGAGCATATGCTAACATCACAGTGAGGGGGGAAAAGGTTAGAAAAAGCAACACAATGTTTTAATAGGTTCAAAACTAAGTTGACGTTGTAAGCACATTAAAAAGTAGAAAACAAGGACATTGGACTATGGGAGTATAATGGTAAGATTAGCCAATTATTATGCTTTTGCAACAAGAAGAACAAAGCCTGCTGCAAGACAGTCTGAAGCAAAACCAGGACCCCCTAGGAAGCGACACCAGTTTCTTCAATATTAAGCAATGAAGGAAAATGGGCACAGGGACAGAAATACTTATTTAGGAAAGAATTTATGCTAGAGCAGGTCTTTTCTATGGCAGTGTTGTACCTTCAGTGTAAAAATTATTAAAAACTGGCATCCAATTGATTCAATTATAAAATTTAACACGATTTGCCTTGGTGTTTAGTTTTTTGTATTCTTAAAGAAGTATTATTTAAGGTCAGGTACTCAAAAAAATGAGATGTAGGTTTAAAAAAAAGAAGAAAAGAGGGCACCGTGCTCTGGGCTTGAAAACACACTATGAGCAAATACTGCAACTCCCACACCTTATTCACAAATAAACTTGTATTACAAACTTCAAGCAAATATAATTAACACCACAACTGGCAAGGAGCTATAAGTAGGCAAATGTCTGAACTGGTTATTTCTAAAGGCGCAACCATTACAAAGAAGCTGGTAATAACCACCAGTTTGACCTCTCCACCTCTACACTGCAGGTCTTTGCCCCAGTCCTTCCCCCTTGTAGTCCAGCAGCTACCCTTCTGTTATTTCAGCCCAACCATTTGCAGAGCTGAGCTCTGAATCAAGGAACTGACCCAGCTTTAAGAAAGCAGGGAGATACCACCCTTGAACTCCTTCTTCCCCACTTCCCCCGCTCCTACAGAGAAAGATTCAAATCCAGAAGTACTGTCTTTGTGTTTGGTTGGGTTTTTTAAAGGTTTTAAGCCAGACCAAATCCTTTGCTTCAGTGCAGAGCACAGCTGCGCCGACTCCTGTGCCAAAACACGGTAGTGGGAATAACCAGACTTGGGCAAAGTAGAGGAGGAAAGAGCTTTCGTGAAGTCAGAGTTGCTGTTGCTTTGCACTGTGAAGCTGTGGTTCCAGCTTCCAGTACTTACAATAAAAATGAGGTCTCTGATGGCAAGAGTATCAGACTGGACAATGCACCCTCAAGTACTTGGGTTTAAGCTTACGTGAACAGTGACCCACACGCTGGCAATGGGAGTCACTTCAGCAGCTGTCCAGTTCCCTAACAAATAAAGAAGCATGCCTCATCTGTCAGGAGAAGATTAAAAGGGAAGATTTTTGGCTGTTTAACATTCCCCCTTTACTTCTGAAAGAAACATTAGTATACAGTCAAAACAATATAAGTCTAAAAAGAAAAAACTCTTTAAAATCTGTCTGAACTTACAAGAACACAGTTTTCTTAGAGCAGAACTCTGTTTCCAACTGTACAGCCTAAATCAAGTGGCAAAAATGTATAATTTTTGATACAAACCACCTGCCTGGCAAGTCAGAGAGTTCCTCTTGAGTTGGACTCGTTTACAAATGATGCAAGTCTGACACAAGGTATAGAGCGTCTGCAAAGGAAAGCTGTTGAGGCACGTAATCTGGAACAAGCAATAAAGTCTCAGCAGTCTTTCACCAATTGGTGCTATTCTAGTAAATACTTCCTTTCACCTCAAATAGCAAGAAAGCAGCTGAAAGGCCAAAAGTTCTCCAGACCATCTGCATCTCTTACAAAAATATGCAAGATAACCAAGCTGAGAGAGACTAAGACTGAGTTTGCTCAGTATTAAGATGATGAATGGCAAATTCTTCCTGCTGCCTGCAGCTATATAATCAGAGGGTACAGAGAAGATGGAGACAGACACTTCTTAGAGGTAAAAGGACAAGAAGTAACACAGAGTTGCAACACAGGGAAACCCAACTAGAAAAAATGTTTTCAGCACAACAGTCAAGAGCTGAGTGTGTGTGAATCCAGAGAGTTGGTGGCACCTCAATCATTGGAGATATTCCAAACCCTATCGGATGAGGCCCTTATCAACTTGATCTAGTTGGACCTGCTTTGAGCAAGGCCTTGGACCAAAGACCTCCAGAGGGTTCTTCACCCACATTATTCTATGAAGCTGCAAGGAGCATCCTTTATCATGGTGTCACATGCAAAATCTGAAAATGAAACTTTAAAAAAAATCATTCCTGGAGATTAGATAGATTACTCACTGGCTTTTTAGTTATGTCAAGGAAACCTAATAGATGCAATAGTCTGAATATACGCTTGATTCTCTAGTTTTCTGAGAGTTCTGCTGAAAAGATACTGTCTTTACATCAAGATTTGGAAAAAAAGGGATATGCCTCATGCTCTATGACTTCTCTCAATGTGATGAAACAGGAGAAAAAAAGGAAAAAGTGTACCATTTGGGAGGTCTCAAAGATACTTAAAGCAGAAAGGCAAACTGTATACTTCTTTTTTTCCCCAACCTCCCCTCCACAGCAGCTTCTCTACATATCATAGTGCCTGCAGAAAGAAAAGCAGCAAACCATCTTTATTAATGTCATTCTGCTTATCACAAAAAGAATTTGGAGTACCACTGAGTCATGAATACATCATCGTTGTTTTCAAAGTTAAATTGCATTTGCTTGACTTCAAAGTGCCTTACCCAAACACAGGGATACCACAGGGGAAGAAAAATTTGTTCATTTAGGATCAAAACTTGCAGCTCAGAAATCTGAGCCGACAGTTTTAAATAATAATCACTCTAACAATTAAGAATGTTTATCTATGTCTTACAGAAAAATGCCAGCACAACACTTGAAACAAAAACCGCTTATATGGAAGAGTAGTTTCTTGAAAGGGCAAGTGTTAACGCCCTTCATCTGTGGGCAGCGTCAGCCAGAACTGAAGGCAGATTACTTCACCGTGCTTCTGGCAAGGCTGAATTCTCACCACCCATGGATCTCCAGGACAGAAAAGCTTCACCGTGAGACTGAAATAATACACATTGCATTGAGATAAGAGTGCATGGAACTGGACAGGCTTCACCAGCCTATTTGCAAGGTTGTGCAGAAAGTCACAATCTAATTTCTTTAATTTAGAGAAATAAACACCCCCATATATTTTAAAGTCATTATCTAGATTAATGATCATGAAATACATTGTTATCCTTATGCCTACATTTATAGTACTCAGTCTCAAAACAGTACCTATAGCAATCCCAGCTAAGTCCACCTCTCAAAGCCTAAAATTACAGCCCTGTCCCTGCCCACGGCTGCACCGCACAGTTGAGAGCAAATCCCTGGATGCATATACACCCATTGCTGCAGAGAAGAGTTCTGCTCTAGCTCAGCACATCACATCCACCTCCATCTGAAACCCCATTTTCCAAGTTATTCTTCTGTTACAAAACTGGTTTGATTAGGAGTAATCTGTTTTGTTAACTGAAATTCTAGCTCAAGTCCCACTGAGGGGAACGAGGAGTATGTCTCTCCCTTAGACTGACACTACCCAATGGTGCAGGGTGTGTCAAAAAAAATCCCTCAACTTCCATCTAGGAAGGTCAATCCATGTGTAAGCACATTTTAGAGGCAGGCAAAGTAGCCTCCCTTCAGGTTTACAAACCTCTGCTTTGAAGCAGGGACCAGCGTTTCAGCAGGTATGTGTAGCACAGGCTTATTTTACTGGCAAGTTGTTGCCAACTCTGTACTGGGGGCTGTTCAACCACCCTTGAAGGCAGTGAAGATTTTTACAAGCTACAAAATCATTGGAGGCAAGTAAAGGGAAGTAATTTAGTTTCTGATCTTGCTTTCATTTTTGCAAGAAGCAAGCTTGAGTAGCAACGTGCTTGATGACAAACTAATCCTTTGGCCTAGAGGAGGGAGGTGAAATCGAGAGGGCCTCAGAGCTTAAGAAAATCTGTAATCATTTCCACGTTTATTGGTCCCAAACCTCATTAGTCTTCTGCAAGTTGCCTGACAGTTGCCAACCCCAAAGTAATCCTTATGTTGTGCATTATTTTTTTTTATGCATTTGTTGCTCCCCTGTGATGAACTGGGCTGGAAGTATTTTCAGACTCCACACCCCCACCGCACAGGGCCAGCAAGGCACCTGGCAC
Organism: Phalacrocorax carbo; assembly: GCF_963921805.1. NCBI lineage: Eukaryota > Metazoa > Chordata > Aves > Suliformes > Phalacrocoracidae > Phalacrocorax > Phalacrocorax carbo. The sequence goes on along the minus strand of NC_087518.1, from coordinate 32,979,633 downwards.
CAATCCTGAGGGCTGGAGGCCTTGGGGGCAGAAAAGAAGGCACCAAACTCATCTGGTGCTTGCACTATCGCAAACAAAGAGCAGATTGCCAATTAAATTAGTAAACATGGAAGATGGGCACTTTCATCTCACAGCCACCTTGTGGCCATTATTTGTGCCCTACAGCAGAGAAAATGCTCCACATTTCTACTAGCGAAACTAAGTCTCTCTGGAGTTAATCTTTACATCTTCAACCAATGAGGACGTCTTTACTTTTTGGGAGAAAAATTAGTACCCATTTGCATGAAGATGAGGTGGAACAGGAAAAAGATGCAGAGTTGAGTTGAGGGCCTCACCCTTGGTGAAAAGGACATCTCCAGAGATCACTGAGGGAGAAACAAAACACAACCAAGCAGTATTAACGCAATAATTATGTTAGAGTCTTGCAAATTTGTAAAACAAGAACTATTTATCCCTTGTGGTTAACAAGGGACAACAAGGCTACAAAAACTGAATATAAACCCCCCAACATTTTAATGTGTGAGAGGAAGAGCAGTAAAGGTCTGGACTGCAAGCAGAATAAACTCTGCCAAGAATTCATTTGCCATATGAAGGCTGTAACATCAAGAGCCCCTAAAACCAAAAAGGAAGATGGGAAGGAGAAGGCTTCGCCAAAGCACTATGTTTTAAAGCTGTCATCTTATTATCACAATGTCATGAGCTGGAACTATCTGTGTGTGTGAGGCATACTGGAAAGTATGGTTTAACTAAATACATTATAAAAAATACTTCTGATGCTTTCAGAGTACTTTTTATGGTCCTAATGATGTGGCAACTCAGGAAGTAGTATTCTTATCTAAGACTGCACCCCATACACAGGTACAGAATTTGGTATTTGTGTATGTGTTTGAACAGGAGGATGACCCAGGTTAAGAGTCAGAATAGAAAAAAGAATTAAAATTCATCTGGGGTGAAGAGAAGGGGATGTGCAAAAGATCAAAAAAACTCCACTTAGATACAAGGAGCAACATAAGGGCTAGGCCCTCCTGGGAATGTAAAGGTCATCACCACCTCCTCCCCTGCCAGTGATTTGGCCTTTAAACACATTCACTCAAACTTGTGATGGTTTTACTAAGCATTGATGCTCCTTTCACCTCCAAAGAAGGGCTGGCACGAGGGAAGTCTGCCTAATACTGAGAAGGGAGCAGGAGGCATGAGTGTGTATGCACGGAGAGACCTTTCCTCCAGAATCGATCGTCACTCTGGAATGAATCCTGGGGCAACACGGGCAGTGTCTTTCGCTGGCCAATCTGTCAGCTGTACTCCGTGTAGTACTTGTATTCTTTGCTTCATCCAAATGCACAAGACTGGGGGTGCCTTGAAAATTTAAAAGTTAGACAAGCCACCTACCTAAGCCATGACCTAAGTGATAAAAGTGAAGTTCACCAGTTAAAATATCTGCTCTCACATCAAAAATATGCAACCCAGAAAAAGAGCACCAAAGAACTAGGTACAGAGGTTATTCCAGAATTAGTACTACGTTAAGAGAGAGCAGAAACACCTTCCTTCTCATTTTGCTATAAAAACAAGTAATGTAAAGAGGGGTCTGGTTATCAAGGTAGAAAGGATTAAACCTTGGATATCCACAGACTCATATCACGAATATACAGCAGTTCCACAAACTAGCTAACAGAGCACCATGTTGTTATAGGTGTGAACTGGGAGCATACCAAGCTGGTCTGGTATTTTTCCAAAACAGACAAAAATAATCTAAGAAGGGTATTGGTACAAGATGTCCCTACATGCTTAAACATGCAGAATCTGAGGACTTTTATCAACACCAGAAATGGGTAAGAGCTTTAATACTCAATAACCTTAGAGGAAAAAGTCAGATTAGCCTAAAATAAGATGCACTTAGTTGTGATACCCAGGAGAGGAAACTGAATACATAACGACATCACTGTTTAGGTGCTGTGCAACCACACTGTAAAGACTAAAATACTAATGCTTTGGTTTTTCTATTATCTTTTCCAAGGCGAGCACTCAGTTCACAAGGCGAGACATGCTGGTTTTTTTATCAGAACTGCCGTATTGAATCAATACTACAAAACCATCACATCAGTTGAGATTCTCAATTGTCAAGCCACAACTTTCTGGTGAGCTTCCATTTCTTCAGAACCACAGTTATTGCTGAACTTTGATCAAGAAAGAGGAAATCAGTCAGGAAAGAACACCAAATGCTTTTTCTGTAGGAAAAAGACAACTATTTTTTCAAGAAGAGGTGCTGTAGCATCCATTGTGTTTGCTAAGACATACGTAACAGTCATAGCTTTAAGGTTCAGACCACTGTCTCTTAACCAGATCTTTACTTGTTTGGGTTTTTTTTTAATTGGATTTGTTTCAAAGTAAGGAAGTTATAACCAAGAAACAGCTCAAACAACCTGATTCCTTTAAAAGCCTGTAGCAGCTTAGAGTTTTACTTATTTCTGAGTATACAAAGTCTTTATTTGGACCATTCAACTTTTAGAAGCATAGGAAGTGACATTTAATTCATCTTTTGTGTAAGGGCATACAATTCAGGGGGGGAAAAGGCAAGCAGAACCTTAACAGCAGCTGGAAATATCACCAGTTTACTATATCACAGTTAAGACATTTAAAGCTAAACAAACTTTAAGGTCTACTATGTTACCTAAATAACAGTCTACTGAGAAGTGTTAAAGGAAAGAAGAACAAATTCATCAAAGCAAGGAAGTACAAATCATTAGCAGTAGCAAAGAGCTACCTAATAGCAAAGAAAAAATAATATACATTAACATTTCAAAATCTCCCCTGGGTCTAGCTAATTGGTATGATCAATTCTGGTTTGTTCACAAAAGCCTGGACAGCTAGCCAGAGGGGGGTAAGGAAAAAACTAAGAATGGGAGATTTAACTTTAATGAGCTTCTAAACAGTTAAGACAACATCCCAATCGACATGCAGGTGCACTGCAGCCCTAGAGACCATCCTCACCCAGTGCAGCTTCCCACCTGACAAACAGTGGCGAAGGGCCGGGCAGGAGACGTGAGCATGCATTAATCTCTTTGTGCGAGCGCCACTGAATTAGAACTACCTAATTCATATAAGTCAGCAGCCAGAAGGATGCTCCCTGAAGCCAGCCACTAGTGCCCTGATTGCGGTCAGCTTTTTAAGGGGCTGATTAGACAAGCCAGAAGCACCCAGGCTTGCATCATTAAAACAGAGAGCCATAATAGCTGTTAGGGACAGACTTAGGCATATTTTGAGTAAAGCCAGGCATGCCATCTCACCTACATCTTGCCCAGTGCATTAAGAGAGCTTTTATATTATCAGATATACGTAATCAGACCAGACACGGACTATCAGCAGCCCTTTGCTGTGTAACATATCTAAGACAACACGCAGAATGGCTGGCTACCAAGACCTGTTTTGGGGATGGAAAGGAGCTGGAGAGCCAGCTGGGATGACACCACTTCAAATCATAGACAATGTCTCACTTACCAGATGTTGTAATAAAATAATTCACTGTTCTCCAGAAGCAAAGAAATTCCAATAGCACTTATTCAACAACTCCTAAGATAATGGGATTTATTTGAGGAAATGAGTGCATTTGATTTATGAACAGTATTTACAAAGATCAGGAAACAACAAAACACTCGGACATATTCTTTTCAGTAATGATGACACAAAGATATATAATCCTCTTACCAAACAGCTGTTGTAAAGCATGGATAAGGATTCATTACAGGGTTGTTGTTCTTTTCTTCCCACATAATCTGGGTCAGTTCAAAAGCAAGAGAGTAAGGTGCTACATGCACACTGTTCACTACTGCTTCTCACAGCTGACCATCATCCTGGTCCCAGGATCACATTTCCAGCATAGTCCAGCACTGCAGTCATTTGCAGCTGCTGATTCAAAACTGGATTTTGAAGTGCATCCTCAGAGATGAAACAAATTGATTGTTGTTAACAAACATCCTGTTTGCCTGAGTTAGTTACCAGTAGAAAGATAAAACATTATCAAAGAAATTTCAGCTCAGGCTAAAACAGTAAAATTTTAAAAAATCACCAAACAAAACACAAACCACAAACAAACAAAAAAACAACCACCCCATAACGACTGACAAATTTCACATGTCCATAAGGTAGGAAAGCTTGCCATGTCAAGTGATCTTTATCAGAGAGTTTCTACAGTATTTAACATACCCTTTAAAAGATGCAACTTCTAGTTTCTGATTTCAGAAGGCACACTAAATGCAGACCACAAACTATCCCAGAGTAAATCTCACTGTCTGCAGACAAATCCTATGCCTTTATTTACTTGGTTGCTTTTCCAAACAGGGTAGAATTAATGGACCATTCACAGAAGCAGTCCCTGACACCTGTCCCACCACATTCCTCTAATTTAAAGCAGCAGAAGCGATGTAACAGTCTCACCTTTTCCATTAATACCTTCCAGTAACTCTAATAGAGATCTGACTACACCTTTTTGTTTGTCTTGAACAAGCAGATGTAGTCTTCCTTTTACATCTCAAAAAGGGGTTTAACTGCATGTAAATTAAAATGCGCAAAAAGGGATACCTTCAGAGGTCTGTATTACCAGGATGTTGCATTAACAAGGGAATTTTACAGTTCATACATGCCTTCATATAGTGATAGGTGCACTAATAAAGTAACATTGGACTAAATGCTCAGAGATTGCTACAAAATTTCTTATAATTATTATCCTTTGACTTGAGAAAACCAGGAAAATGATGGCTTCAGACAGAAGGATAATCAATCCTGCTCTTCCACTGCAACAAGGCCATTCTGGACAACAGCGTGTCTAAATGAAAAACCCAGAGTGGGTATGTTCAAAGATCTCTTATAATGTCCCAAGAAAAGAAGAACTTCAGCAAAGCACTTTTGCTCATAAAAGTTATGCCCATTTTGCCAGCTCTATCACAAGAACTGCCATACCAAGTTAGGCAAAAAGGTGCGTTAGCCCAGTAGCTCATCCCCAACGCCATCCAAAAGTGGTTATCCAGGGAAGAGTGCAAAGACAACTATATAAATGAAGCTTCCTCTAAATAATCTCTCCAGAAGTAGCTGTTTGTTGTTAAAAGGCTTCCTGACTTTGTGTTTGGAGCTTAAACATATTTGTCTCCTATGGAATTTGTTGAATTTTTTGATCTCTCAAACTGCTAGCATCATCTAGACCTGTTACAAGAAGTTAGTTATTCCTCCTTTTGCTTTGCATCTGGCATCTGCTACTTCCATTTGATGTCCCCTAGTTCTTGTTACAGAAGGAAGAGTAAACCTTTCATCCTTCTAATCACATAGCCCTCTATCAGATCTCTTATTCAAGGCTGAATAGTGCTAATGAACACAATCACACAAAAGCCATCTACACGTTCATTCATCTTCACCATCCTTCTTTGCGCCTTCTCCAGCTTTGCTATAAGCCATTTGAAGCAGGATATGCAGATGGAGAAGAGGAGCAATTTCTGAGTTGCAGAAGTGCAGAACTGCACCATCTTTTCCCAGAAGCCTTGCTTTCATGTGATAAAGTTTTTCCCACACTCACTTTTCCAACCCTTCCACCAGCTGTTTCTGCTTCAGGTAGAAATTAAAGGCCCATGCATCAAGGCCAGCTCCTGATCAGAGCTTGGGTACATCCACAGCTGTGCATTTCTGCACTTCACTATAACCCTACATGCTTCATGCATGACAATACCCAGGTGAAACACACAGCAGCTTGATATAAAATACTGTCAGCCAAAAAAAAAAGACTGTAGGTAAACCAGGAGGGACATATTTGGTATCCATTTTCTTCATGTACTGTCAGCTTCTAGGGGTCTTGTTCAATCATTTGTGTGCTGTCCTTGATAAAACATCAGCCAAAATTGTGAAAATAATATGCAAGAAAGTCAATATCATTCCTTGATCTTAATTTCCACAGTTGGGTAGCTATTATAGCAACATTTTGTTCTTTCATGGGGATGGGAGAGACAACTTGCACAAAATTCAGCGTAGTAAGATTAATAATCAAAGCGATAAATCAACAGAAAGCAAGTAGACTCCCTTTGAATCTTCATGTTTGGTCAATCAAAACAAAATGAAACAGATTGTTACTTATTTGCAGACTCCCCCCACACACACCTTGAACATTCAGCACATCAATACAAAGCGCTTATGCATTAGAAAGCTGCAGCATCCTCCCAAGTCTGCCATTATACTTCCAAGTGGAATTTGTGCCTTTTCTGAAACAGCTTCAGCTGGCATATAAAAAGAACAACATTCAGAGTTACTAAAAAAATATGTATTCAAATAACCAATACAGCACAACATTAAATGTCTCCACCGAACACACATTTTCGCATCTCAAGTGGAATAAGCCTGGATCTTTCAGCAAAGTGTTGCTAGTGTATTCAGACAGCAAGGAGAATTCAAGGGCACAGCAGACAGAGGCAGGCTCTCGCACGGGTGGGAAGCAAAGCAGAACTCTGGAATCAGCTAGCTGTAAAGCTCAAGGTAAAAAGTTTTACCATGACCTCAGAGTGAAAAACATGCAGAAGCAAGTGCTGTATTTAATGCATGGTCAGCATAAATAATGAATATTCCTTTTCAGGTGCATACTAGCTATGTGGTCAGATAACTCTCCCAGCCCCCCATCAGCTTTTCCTTTTCCTAAAACCTGCTCCTCTCTCACTTTCATGACTGCTGTTCTAATTCTTCAGTTTCCAGGGAGATGAGAGCAGATCTATAATCAAAAAAAGAAAAATAAACTGCAACTTCAACCCACACAAACGTCATCCTCGCAATCTACCTGTGCCTGGAATCCAGCTGCCATTAAAAGATTTCCTACCTCCTCTTCCTTAAGCACTGATAGCAAGAACAGTATAGTTAATGCTTTCACATTTTGCTTGCAAAACCAAAAGTAAAGTGAGAAAGCCAAGGCATTAACTCAATTCTTTACTGCAAAAGAAGAAATCCAAACACTTAGCACACTTTTCAGGGTTAAACAGGGTTTTTGTTCCAATGACAACTCCAACAAGATTGCTGTTCCAACAGATCATGTTCCTGCAACCACTGAGGCGAAAAGACAGCCTCTCTGAAAGAAATTTGAAATTTGTGGCTACAAAGGACAATACAATTGGCTGCTCACACCTCTGCCCAACCCCCTTCACAAAATTATCTCCGGTACTCCGCATTTCTATTAGATGTCCTTCCCCACCCCCCCACCCCACATTTACATAGGGTTCACATCCAAGTATAAAAATCCAGAATTTTCTTCTTCCCTTCTCTCAGATTGTTAACTGCAAAATTTTACAACATCTGAAGTCAGTTTCTCATCACTTTACAGCATTAATTGGTTTTAGTTGTTGGAGCAGTTAAATACAGTTACCCTCTCTGGCTGTAGACCAGTAGCAGGAGAAAAAGGAAGCATCTGATGACTTCTCAGGGCCACAAAGTTACCTGGCTTCCTACCACCTAACTGGAAGAAAGATTCAAGAAAAACCATTAAGAGTTCCTATGTTCTAAATTAAAAAACAGTAAAATTATGAATTGACAGAAAAATTATTATTAGATAATTATTTTTTTTAAACACCACCTACTCCAGCTGCTCTGCTAATTTCACCCAGTTATCAGCGACCATAACCACAAAGCGTGAAGGAATGCAAGTCTAAGTCCTCCCTTGGACCTTGAATTCTTATGCCGGGTATCCTGCATTTGCAGCCTCACTGAAAGAAATAAAACAAGTTTTCCTGTTCTTTCTTTTTATCCTCAAACTATGCTTCTGCCCTCTGACAGTATCAGAGGGCTTATACACACAGTTGTGTGTGCACATCCATGTGCATCAGTACGTACATGCATGCACGCACAAACTTTCTTCCAAAGAATGCAAAGGATTAAATCTTCACAGCGTATTTAAAACCACTGCTAAGGCCATCCCTGCTATGTCTTCACCAAAGCAGCCTGCATTTTCTGGGAACACAGCCAAACAAAAGTATATATTCTTACACTGCTTTCCAATAGAAGACTTCTTTGAAAGGTATTTCCCTATTCTTGATGCTGGCTTCCATTAGGCCTCTCAAATACCTCTTTTTTTTTTTTTTTTTTTGCTAATATCTTGAAAGCACCGTCACACTGAAGTAATTAATAGTCATGCTTGGTAGCATAAGACAGACTGCTTTAAGGTATTTCTTCTGTTTCCTTTTCCAATGAAACTTACTTAGTTGGTAATTCCCCGTTCCCAACCCTTTCTGGTATTTTGGAGCCAATTCAAAATGACTGAGATCCAGAAGTAAGCTTTCTTTGCTTCTGAGTTGAAGGCATCTTGTAGGTATTCATTTCACATACGCTTTTACAGAAGGTTTCAGTGACAGCTGTATCAACAGTGATGGGATATCCTGCCCATGGACATATTTACAATTACATGTAACACTTTTTTTTGGGTGGGGGGGACAGCACCACAGATACATGCTGTGTTTCTCAGAGGACCCTCCCCCCTACCCTAGAACACCTGTCCAGGTAGAAAGATGATGCATTTGTCCAGGATCTTCAGCAGTCTTGGAGAAGTTGCAGCCAGTATGTAGGATGCTGGCCAAAAAAAAACCAAACCTCAACTCACCAATTTTACTACCCACGTGCTCTGATGATACCCAGCAGATCTGATGTATCCTGAACAGAGCAAAGCCTGAAGTTCTGGACACAAGTGTGGCTATGCATTTCTAGGCTGACTTACAGCAGCCAGAGCAGAGGTAGGAGAAGCCAGAAAGGAACTCTTATCTAAATTAAAGAAAAAGCCTTAAACCAAAAGGAAATGCTCCACACGCTTTTTCTCAGGGCAAGTCAGATACTTACCTGCATTAGATTCCATCTCCAGCACCACTCCATTTTGGGTTTCTGGGAACTTATTTGCATGATGGAAATCCATCATAACACTCCCAAAGGTGGTTTCAAATTAAAAAAGACTACCAAGTTTTGAGGACCCTCTTCCAATGTCCTCTGGAAGCCCTCAGGAGCTTGGTACCACAAGCTGGATGAATATCTGAGTCCCTTCACCTTACAATTCACTGAAAAATATTTAGAAATGTCTGGTGAAGGTCTACTTCCAAAGGTCAGTCTAACATCATTTCTGGATACCCCAACCTTTCTTCCCCAATTTTGATGCTTACAGAGAGTGGAAGGAAACAGTCTTTTTATCTCAAGATATTAGTATCTCAGCCTTGACAAAATTTAAGATTCTTCACTGCCTACCCGTCACCTCTGGACATCAGGCAGTAACCTGCAAGGGGAACTGAACCTGCTGTTATGCTGGCATAATAAACACCAAGTTTTGAAATGCTGCACACTCTAAAGGGTTTCCCTGCATCCATGTCCTTCAAATCCTCATACCACACAGCTTCATATAACCCACAGACAATGAGATAACATTATAAATAGCAGCAGCGTGTCACAGCTATTTGCCTCAGTAAATTCCACAGTGAATAAGGCCGAGTGACTCAAGGCTAAAAAGCACTTGATTCAATAGTCATGGGGAAATAGTTTAAAACAAGAAGTGAGACATTGCTTTTCCATCCGTACCTAAAAGCCATGCCCCTCTCATCTGTCCACAAAGGACAGCTGAAGAAAGCTGTGTGCTGCTGGTCAGGGCCTTGTTATAGCCAAATGCCTTGCATGATCATTTAATCTGCCTCTCCATCCCTCCAGTCTTACAGATTTAATAAACCCAAACTTAAGGGGGTCTTTTTCTGCAGCATTATTTTCTTGTTGCTGAACCAAAGATCTAAAAGCTTTATGGAAATCTTTTCCAGACATACAGGGTCAAGATGTGCTTCAAGGACATAGCTATTTCCTAGCTTACCATGGAGGGAAAAAAAAATTTTAAAAAATTGCTGTCTCCCCAAGGAGCTGTACCCATGACCACTGTAATGATGTGGAGAGAACCAAAGTTCCCACTAGAGCCACAACCCACCTCCACCCCAATAGTTAATGATCAAATATTTTCAATTAAAAAAAAAAAATCTGTTTTAAAAGCCTCCTGCCTCACTTTTCTTTTAGTACAGTACCAAACACTGGTGTTATTGAATCCCTAGATCACGGGAGAAGCACAAACAAGGTAGAACAATATGACACACTATTACCACGGCATCTCAAATATAAGACCCCACCTGGAGTACTGCGTTCAGCTCTGGGGCCCCCAACATGAGAAGGACATGGACGTGTTGGAGCAAGTCCAGAGGAGGGCCACGAAGGTGATCAGAGGGCTGGAGCACCTCTCCTATGAAGACAGGCTGGGAGAACTGGGTTTGCTCAGCTGGAAAAGAGAAGGCTCCGGGGAGACCTTATAGCAGCCTTCCAGTACCTGAAGGGGGCATACAAGAAAGCTGGAGAGGGACTTTTTACAAGTGCATTTAGTGATAGGACATGGGTAATGGCTTTAAACCGAAAGAAGTAGATTTATATTAGATATAAGGAAGTAATTCTTCACTATGAGGGTGGTGATGCACTGGAACAGGTTGCCCAGAGAAACTGTGGATGCTCCATCCCTGGAAGTGCTCAAGGTCAGGTTGGATGGGGCTTTGAGGAACCTGGTCTACTGGAAGGTGTCCCTGCCCATGGCAGGGGGGTTGGAACTAGATGATCTTTAAGGTCCCCTCCAACCCAAACCATTCTATGATTCTACGATAAATTTTCAAACTATATTATAAACACAAGCATTGTTAACTTCTGATCCATTTCTGTGCTGAATGTTATAATTTACCTTCATTTTGGTTATGGAGGTAAGCCAGCCAACCACAGCAGCATTACAAAATTATATGACTAGCCAAAGCCAGCAGCAATAGCTGTGTCAAAGTGGAGGGCTACAAGACAAACAGACTGCCTCGAGCTCTTCATATTTAGTGGATCGTAAAACGCATGCTTATACCTGCCACACGCCCGTATTTTGCAGGTGGAACTTGGGAATATTATCCCTCCAGTTACTACATGAAAGAGTAACTCAGGGTAATGGTATTCTGGAGAAGCAGTGCCTACCTGGCCTGCTCTGCTAGCGCTTCTGAAGATGACCTGGCACACTAACCAAAAGCAGAGATGGTACAAAAATACCGCAGAACAATGATCCAAATGGCATTCATTACTGAATCGACTGTTAAAAGTACACAGCATGCACAAGTAGAGCAACAAACTGATTGTAGCTGTGAGCAATGAAACCTTAAGGAACTGAAATTAAGACAGCAACACTCATCTTTTAAAAGGCTGTCAAACCCATGTCTACAGTGCCTCTACAACACTGCTGACTTGACGGTTGAGGACTCCATAAAGAGCGACAGAAATTCCTGTGTCATAAACACCAAGGGCTTAAGACACAAAGAAGATAAACACAGAGAAGGTAAACTTCAAGAACAGCACGCCTTGGTTGAACTATATAGATACAGGCTCAAAAACATCATGGTTCATAACTGAATCTAACAGCTTTCACAGATTGTGAACAGTCACATCTTGCGGGTGAAAACCACGTTACGCTGCCAATTCTCAAGGCAACATCTTGGTTCCTTGTTCCAGCACTAACACAGGTGCAGACTTCAGAAGACTTCCTTCAACTTCACAGCTGATATGGAGAACAATGATTTATATCCATAGAAGAGCACGAAGCTCACTGTGATGAGCTTCATAACATATGAAGCACAGTGGTATTTTATTTCTGACAAAATTTACTATAATTAAAGTAAATAGGAGTCAAATATAGAGAACTTTTACTCAGTTCTACCAATTAAGTGAAGCAAAATTACTAGGTGGGAGACTTAGGTGGATAAACTGGGCAGTTACAGTTTTGAAGCTGGCACCAGAGACAAGACAACAACATTACAGGGCCAGAGATTTTCAGAAGTTAAAGACCACACCAGGCCAGAGAAACAACTTTGCAACAAATACACCAGCACTGATGTCTGCTCTCTGTTCACTCACTCAGCCTGGAATTTTACCAGCTGCTTCTCAGAAATAAGTCCAGAGATTTTCTGAAGTAGCTCAGCTTGCACATCATTGTAAGTTAAAGGAAAATTACCTTCTCCTTTTCCACTTCTACTTCAGAACTAATTAAGAAAATCCTTTAAAGTAATATTATAAGGAGATTATAAAGAAGAGATAGTTAAATACCGGCCAACCAGCAGTTCTTGGTTGGAATGTTACATTTATTATTATTCATAACCCACTCCCTAGAGGCATAAGAAACAGCTGCGTGTGTGTATCTTCACACGAGTATAGGTGGTCACCAACTTTTAAGGGGTAACAATCATAAAACACTATATAGTGGTTTTCAGCAGCAGTCAGACATGTTCAGGCAGTAAGAACAAAAACTTCAGTAAGCCAGGAGAGACTGCTCCACATCAGCAACTTTCTGACAGCATCTGGTCTCACAGTAGCGGTTCAGAAATGCTGTGTCCTAGTCTTGCAGAAACCTCTGCAAGATTGGGGAAAAAAAGCAATAATTTCTCTTAGTATGCTGCATTGTCACACTAATCATTCTACATTGTATTCTGCTATGCGCAAATGCATAATTTAACAAAAAAGTTCTGAGTTTTTGTCATGGATCTCCATCATAGTGAACCTCACATTTTGTTGCTTTGTGTCGTGTCGCACTGCCTGGCGTACCAAACAACGGTCAAGACCACTGCCTTGAATATGCAAGTCTGAATAAGTGGGAATATTTCCATACTATAATCGGAGGCAGATTCACACTCAAATACAGACCTGGCTTGGGAGGTTACTACACAAAGGAGTTATGCCAGAATTAACAGCCAGTGCTTGAAAAAGGGGAAATGTCTACTAAATGTTCAACTAATCTACTTAAACAAAGCCTCTAGGAAAAAAGTCAAGAACAAAAAAAACTTCTAAGTGAATTGTTCTTAAACTCTGACTGCTAGAACTATTTTATGTCTAGATGTGGTGTTCAAAGAAAGCCACAACCTTGTACCCAAATCTCATTTCATCCTCCAAGTCATACCAGTTCCCTGGAGAATGAGCTACTGCCTCGGATTCCTCCATTTACATTTTTTAAAAGCACAAGTGGGCAGCATAAGTGAGGTCAGGTTCCAGTGACCCATCAGGAAAGTACATGAAAGCAAGAGACAAATCTGGGTGATGCTCACTCATCTGTGTCAGCTCTTTAAAGAAAGAATTCCCCTTGTAAAACACAGGTACTTTTTATTCTGTGAGAGCATCTGTGAGGCTCAAACAAGAAAAAAAATCAGGAATAAAGGAAACCCTGAAGAGGAAGTAAATGGGGAAGACTGAAAACCTCAGATGACGCCAACAGGCCTCCCACAAAATGCCTTTATTCTCTAAGTTCAGAGACCTCTTTTTAATTACTACAGGAAAACTTACAGCTCACTTTGCAGAATAATCCAAACTCAACTTCATGAAGTTTAAAACTGTTAAAAAAGTTATTTGTGTTAGACCTGAAAAAGAAATGCATGCAAAAATGTGTTACAGAATCATCTGTTATGTAAAAAAAAAAAAAAATAGGATCTTTCTGAAAAAATTCCTAATTGTGCAGATTTCTCCAGATGAGGTATCCTTTTGACAAAGCCAAACCTAACTGGGAAATTGCCACTAACACATAACGCACTTTACATCACCAGTGATATCTCCTTAGAGAAATGTAGGTGTCTATAGGTGATGACATACCAATGCTTAGCGCTTCAGCAAGTCTCAAATTCAACAACTCATTTCATTGCTAATCAAGCTGCTACAGCTCTCTTAGCTGTTAGAAATCAATCTGTGCAGCAATTAGTAAGTTAGGTGTACTGTAACATGCAGGCAGACAGATCTGAAGATAAGCTAGTATGGGCATACTGGACGAACAACTGTCCAAGAGTCTAAATTAGATGGGCTTTTTCCCAGACAGCCTGACACCATTTGATCCCAGTTTCTGCATGTCTCCCTTCCCGTGCAACCTCTCTTGCCCTGAAGTCTCTGAGCCCATCAGCAGCTTCCCCAAGTAAGACAAAGCAGTAGGTAGAGGAGGAAACTCACTGGAAGCCTGTTTAGATGAGTTTCTGTCATGAAGGCACTTCTAAAGAAAAACTTGAGAAACATAAAAAGAAAAAAAAAAATCAAAAACCAAACACCAAAAAAACCTCGGTTCCAGAGCTCAGGAAACAGCTTGCTCCTGAAATAGCATTTGTTTTTTTTTAAAGACTTGTGCTATCAAATTTAGAAACTGGGGAATAGTGGCTATAATGTCAGATTCAAATATACACAATCCATTTTCTCACAGACATTGCATGAAAGGCCATCCATACCCCACCGAGATAGCAACAGTTGAAGCCCAAGTTTATCACACAATTCAGCATCACCAGCCAGCACTAGCTAAAAAAAAAAAAGCATAAGCCACCACATTCAACAGCACAGACAAGTAGAAATAATCCTTCATGACAAGACAGCATAGCTGAAGAGCAAGAGGCAGGGAGGTTTCCATGATGGATTAAAGCTATCGTGTAGCAGGGGTGGTGACCAAGCTAGTATAACTAAAATAAGACACCAAGGCTCCAAAACAGCTTTTGGCTCCTTACCTCTTCTGCACCTGAGGAATGGGAAATGCTGAACCTCCAGCAAAAGAATCCAAATGTTTCTTCAAAGTCTGAACCAAGGACTGCCAAGAGTTTAGAGAAATTCTCATCTGCTCCTTTTCAGGTACATGGAGTTTAACTACTATCAAAGAATCTCAAAAATGGGAAAGGATGCCAGACTAGGTAGATTTTCCAACCATAGCACACATTCTCCCTTCTCCTCCTTCCCTTTACTCCACAATTAACATCAGTATGTCCCACCTAGAGTAGCAATTTTATCTCCAAGCAGGATAGCTATGGCAAAGACCCTTCCTGTACTTTCACAGTATTTGGCACAACTGTTTCTTGGTTTTCTAGAAGTTACTGAAAAAGGTGCTTATCTGATCACCAGTGAAGATTCTCAAGCATCAGAACTGTTCAGACACTGTAGGCTAGAAAAGACCAGTTTTCAAATAATATTTTTTGATGGAAAAGGAGATACATTTCAAATTATCTTGCATTACCCATCCAATCCAAGTGATCAACCAGGTGTAGAGATTTCCTTTAGAGAGTTATGAGATTTTAGTATCTTATGCAATATTCGATATATACTAAGAACCCATCACTACAAATTTTATAACAAAGAGGATATGTTCTCATTATTTCAGCAGCTATCAAGTCTCAAAATTATCACAGTGATTAACTGGAGATCATGTCAGCAGCTTTCCTTAGCTGGAAGACACAGAGATAGAGCTGATTGCTCACAGACATGACCTAAAACAAATTACCAGCTATAAAAACGGAATAAATATTGGTTCAATTCCTTCTATTTTTCAATGAAGAGCTATCTGTTTTTCTCTTACCATTCTATGTTAAGCTATTCCACTTTCTGATGTTTTAAAAAACCCATCAAACAATATATGTTAAAGTTAGAAAATGCATCCCATTTAATTATGTTGTGGCAGTATGAGCTTCAAAACAGAGTGACCTCATGAGATGTTAATCTAAAGTAAGATTAAAGTTGTCATAAGAATGCATTCCAACTTCTAAAGATGTCTAATTTCTATGTAGGAATCAAATTTAAAGCTCTGTATGTCTGAAACTACACTAAATAATCAGTCCCAAACTCCCAGGCTACAAATAGCCTGCACCAGTCGCATGGCCAAATACTCGTCTTCAAGCGTACGGTTGGTAACTCTGAACAGCCCAAATATCTGTAAAACAAATTCATTCTCTGACTACACGGCCCGTCAGAGGTAATTAACTTCCAGTAGGATTAGCCTGCTTATGGTCAGAAAGCTTACTGGATATGTGAATAACCACCAAGATTCACAGAGGAGGAACTGGAAACTCCATCGACATTTTCAGAACATATCTTACCCCCATATTTATTCAATTATTCAGTACTAAATAAGATGTTACGGGGGGGGGAAGCTGGTTCTTCATGGGTACCTATTACCTCCCTCCAGCACTACAACACAATAAACCGAACTCATCTTCCAAAAATACCAGAGGTTAATTCTGCTTTTTCATGCGGGCCCAGCTATCAGCAAACAAAAAACCAACCTATGTCTCTCAACCACCTCTGTCTGCAGAAAAAAAAAAATACAGGAAATTAGCAATACTAAGGCCTTCCATCTTTCTATAGAAGTTGGATCATATGCTCAGAAACTGAGGAAGAGTACAATCACGAGCCTCACACCATCAAGAAAGCAGGCAATAAACCCCTACCCAAAGCAGTACTGTATTTCATTTGTAGTTAATTAATTTCATTCTCATTTTGTAGAGACGGTAGCACATATGGTCCATGTGTAAAAACAGAGTTCTTACTCTAACCTCAATTCTAAGTTTAAATGATGGAATTAAGACACCAAAACACTGTGTAGTGTGCTTTTCAATTTATTCTTGATTTCTTTTTCCCCTGCAGCCTATAAAAAAATAACCTCGCAATAAGAGTAGGTTACTAAAATTTCAGGCAACCCATTGGAAGCGTTGACAATTTCAGGTTTGGTTTTTTGTTTGGTTTGTTTTTTTTTAAACTCATCTTTCAGTGAAAAATGGTCCAATTACCAGTAGGAAATTAATAGTGTTACTGTTTTCTTGCAGAAAATTCTCACATGATCCAAACTTTCAGAAAGTTAGAGATTCCTATGGTCCGTTGCATACAAGCCATGTTTTCAAAGTACAAACAAAGTCCCTTCAGTTGTAACTGTGCAGAGTGGAGAAAATCCCCACATTTTTCCAGACTGGGGAAGAATCTGTGCATTCCTCAAACAACACTTTTACAGAAGCCAGATAATTTTCACACAAAACCTTTCAGGCTGCCATCTACTCAACTTTTTCCCTCCCCTCAAGTTACAAGACAAGTAAGCAGCTGAAGTTGTTTGCAAATGCACAACAGAAGCTTAGCACCACCAAGTGTTTTGGGGGGCTTTTGCCAAAATCTGCCTACACCCCTAACAGAAATGTAAATTGTTTTATGCCAGTCTGAAAAATACCTTAAGTTAAACATCCTCAGGAAGACATCCTCTTCTTGATAGTAACATTTCTTACTACGTTCAAATAACCCACTTTGGCTGCAAGTGCAGTCATAAGACAAAGCACTCTTCCTTGGCACCAGGGACTCTCCACCAGACTCAATTTTTAATCAAATTGCCTAAAAGCTAAGGGTTACAGAAACCAGTGATTTGAGGAAAGAGAACCCTGGATTTAGCCAAACTTCCAGTATTAAACAGTCTAAAAGTTCTGAACAAACACCTGTGATGGACCTAGTGAAGAATAAGTCCACATACAAGATTAAATCAATTGAATGCAGATGGGACCTGGTGTAAGCAACCCTGTCCCCCACCACAGACAGCACATATTCACAGGTGGTAAAAAAATTACTCATGTGTTAATACCAGTGTGACACTTTGATGCTATCATCACAGCTGCAAGTGGCTAAATTCTGGTTAAAAAAAAAAGGGCAAAAATACAACTGCAGCAGAGATCTTATGAACACACAGTACTGTCGTGCAACTGAGTAGCATGTTCTGGGAGTCTCACCAGTAAGTTCTCTTAAGAGTATTCTTCTCTTTACTGTGTAAATTCATGCTAGGAGTTGAGAAGTACCAGCAAAGGGTGAAATCTTGACTGAATAAGCCTAGTCACTGTTGCAGGGGTCCAAAGAACAGAACTGTTAGGTCTGCTTATAGCCTACATCACCATCACAAGTCCTGGCCGTCATTTGTGACAGCACAAAAATCAATTTCCATAGTTCAGCCAGTTGAAATGAATATAGTTTTAAGCTGTTTTATCATACAAAGATTAATGGAAGAAATGCAAAAGTAACCAATAATTGAGATAACACTACTTCCTACCTCCAAATGTCTCCCTTCCAAATCCCCAGATACTAGGTCTGCAAGTGAATCCTTGAGCCTGGATCGCAGAGATAAGAAACTTGGGCAAATGGATGAGTGCCACAAAATTAGCTTGTTTGAAGATGTTAAAGCAAAAAAACCCTCAGCACTGAGGGAAGCTTTTTTTTTTTTTTCTCTTTGAATGCTACTAACTGAAGACTGCCAAAACAGATAACAGATGACTTGCATTGGACAAATAATATTAAATATCCATTGAAGCTGGAGCTGTCTGAAGAAGTTTCAAAAAAGTTTTCTTTAAGTAAGAGAGACCAAAAGCATCCAAAGGAACATCAGATAGATTCAGACAGAGTACTGTATTGCAGCATCAGGCTTCCTGCCACGGCAAGAGCAAATCTCTGTCCTTATGGACGTCCAGCAACATGGCCAGATAGTTACAATACATACAGCACACCTGCAGTACTTCAGGAAGAGATCTACTGAGTCTTGAAGTAACTCAGAGCTTTTCCATTACCCTAGGAAGAATTCACCACTACTGCACAATCTAAATAGTATCTGCTTGAAACCAGAAATTTTTCCCTTAGTAAAGGATTTTGAAAAGTTAATCTACAATTCATATCCTTTTGTCTAAAACAGACATATTAAAATAGTAGGATTTTGAGTTGGGGAGGGTGGGGTGGTGCTCGTTTTGGTTTGTTTGGTTTGGTTCTTTTACCTGAATTATGAGTTCACATGGATTTCTTATAAGAGGAGGTTAACCTCTCTCTCTTGACTGACTCAAATGAAAACACATTGAGATTATGAGTAAATCGTAGCCATAAATCTTTCTCCCCCAACTAGTTTCTATAGTCAACCAAAGAACAGCAGCAAGAATACCCATCAGATTTAAACAAGAAAAATCAGTTTACAAGATGTAAATAATCACTTTTTATACAACTGGAAGCATGAAGATAATTGCATACTTCTCTAAACATAGCTGCATGGGATTTTATCCATCATTCTGGATATGAGCATTGCCCTCCATCAACATTTTAGTCATTGCAGAAGGGACGGCTGCTCTGCAGGGAGATCTGGATAGGCTGGAGGAGTGGGCCAGCAAGAACCTTACGAAGTTCAACAAGGAAAAGTGTAAGATCATGCACCTGGGAAAACATAATCCAGGAGTGCAGCACAGACTGGGATCCACCTGGCTGGAGAGCAGCTCTGTGGAAAGGGACCTGGGGGTCCTGGTGGACAGAAAGCTCCACATGAGCGAACAGTGTGCTGCTGCGGCCAAGAAGGCCAACAGGATGCTGGGTTGCATCAAAAAGGGCATCACCAGCAGAGATAAAGAAGTCGTCATCCCACTCTACTCAGTGCTTGTCAGGCCACACCTGGAGTACTGTGTACAGTTCTGGTCTCCTCTATACAAAAAGGATGTGGACAGGCTGGAAAGGGTCCAGAGAAGGGCCACCAAGATGCTCAAAGGACTGGGAAGCCTGCCATACGAGGATAGGCTGGGAGAACTGGGTTTGTTCAGCCTTGAGAAAAGGAGGCTCAGAGGGGATCTCATCACCATGTACCAGTACTTAAGGGGCAGCTACAAAGAAGATGGAGACTCCCTTTTTACACGGAGTCACATGGAGAGGACAAGGGGGAATGGACACAAGTTGCTCTTGGGGAGATTCTGATTGGACATGAGAGGGAAATTTTTCACACTGAGGACAGTCAACCATTGGAATAATCTCCTGAGGGAAGTGGTTGACTCGGCCACGCTGGACACCTTCAAGAGTCGTCTGGACAGGGTGCTGGGCCATCTTGTCTAGACTGTGCTCTTCCCAGAAAGATTGGACTAGATGATCCCTGAGGTCCCTTCCAACCTGGGATTCTGTGATTCTGTGACTCTGTGATTCTGTGATCTTAACTTTCCATATTATTTTTCCTGAAGACTGGGTGCTGTTTATCTTTTTAGGCACATCATATTTTTACTTCAAGTAGGTATTCACACTACTACTGTAAAACAATTTAAAAAAAAAAGGTCTGTAAAATTTCTTGGTATGTAGCTCTCACTAGCATTTTTACTGGGTTTTGAAAGACTTCCTTAACTTAGCAGATGTGGTTGTGCACTTGTTTCCATTGTACTGGGTCATTCAAATCACAGTCACATGAAACCCGTGGTTTGTCTGAAACCTTGACTGTGCTCATTTTTCACTCACCTTCATTTTCTGAAGCCAGTGAACTGTATGATAAATAGTTTAAATAAACAAGTTTAAATGAGTTCTCTTATGGATCAACCTGACACAGGGCCATGGTTGTACATGACGATACACTGATTTATTCCCTTCTTAAATCATGTCTTCCTCACTCCTAATTAATAACATTTAATACCATTAATGACATATTCTATTCCACTAAAGTCATTGAAAAACCAAAAAGCGAGAGCTAGCATTATTATTTGTGTTTTACCAAATTAAATGTTTTCCTCTGTGAGGGAGCCATTCTTACTCCACTGTAATCTATGTGCATCTACCTCTGTACTAAACTGTTCAAAGAGCAGTTTAACAATTAGCACAGGGTCATGGCATGTTAATGGATTTTACTGAATGCTACATATATTGGTGTTCAGAAAGATTAATGGCAGTAAACTGAATTAATTAATCATCTTAATTAGCTTGATTGTTTCTCTAAAGGAAATGCAAGAAAAACAGTTCTTGCCCACAACTGGAGAATATGTGTTGTTTCCCACATACCTCTTGCTATCGTTCCTTTCAAGCATCCCATGGTTACTAAACTGCAACAACACATTGCCCACTCCACAATCCTACAGCCCCCAACAGCAGCATTTTTGTTAACAGCACTCTGTGTTTGTGAGAAATGTCACTGGGGGCTTCTCTATTCCAGGGTGGCAAGAGGAAAAAAAAAAGCAAGAAAATAACCCACTAGCATGGGGGTGGGGCAGTGTTCGGTCCTCAGATCTTATTTGCACGTAAAGTTCTAATTTCATACTAATGCCAATGGAACCAGTTCTGTTACTGCCTATAGGTACCACTCAAGACTCCAAATGATTGCTTCCAGATCAAGTAACAGAAAGTTTCTTTTAGGTTCAATTTTAGGTTTATTTGGAGTTTACAGATGTATCAACAACTTAACTTCTCCCTCCTCACTCAGACTCAAGAGGAAAACTTCCAAGCATTTTCAAAAGACAGGCTTGATAATACAACAAGTTAATAACATATACTAAAACGCCATTTTGGCAAATCTAATAAAGTGCCAGCATGCCTGCCTTTCAGTACTCAGTGACAAAGCACAGGTGAAAGCCATGTAGCAGAAGCTTACTCCAGCACTGTGTGGAAATGGCAATGAACAGCCTAACTCTGGCATGATTACAAACAAGATGAACCATCAGATACAACTTCTCCTGAGAAGCTGGTTTCTCTGTTCCTGACATTATGGCTTTTGTTAGGTTAAGAGCTTCTCTCCTACTGTGAGGAAATTAAGCTTTTGTTATTCTTGGTTTCAGCTAATGACATTTTACCCCTCCTGGATGGAAACTGAAGTTAAAATGGAAAGACTCGGGTCTACTGCTCTTTAAAATACACTTTCACAAATTACCACATCCTTTTTCACACTGCTTCAATTTACTTACATTACTAAAATTAACACATCTTAGCTCAGCTTTCTGACCTTAAACATCGCAAGAGGCCTACACAACAGCCTTATCTACAAGTCCTCCTCAAAGAAGCTACCTGCAATACAGATGTCAGAAGCTGCCTGCAGTTTGCATTTCAAAAGCACTCATATCAGCCCACATCAATCACAGGAAAATATAGATCTGTTTACTTCTGTTTGTTTCACAGAGAAAAGATTTTTGCCTTTGTAGCTGTTAAAAAAAAAGTTTTTAAGGAACTGTCTATTGATTTTAACAAGAGCGAGGAGCACTCAGAACACATCAGCAAACCAGATCTGCCATTAACCCTTCGGAGAAAGTCCCGTGGCAAGTTTTTCAGCCCTTTGAATGTGTAGCTGCCAAATAAAGACACCCATGTAGAGTGGCCATCTGACCAATCATTGTGTTTTGCATTTTTGGGCAGCTAAAATTCTTAACAGTCCCACCAGCTGCCCAGATGCATTTAAGGAGAAGCCTTCATTTAGGCTAGCTATCATGTATTTGTCATTATACCTATTTGCCCTGAAGCACGCAGCCATGCCCTGGACGTCAAGTAATTAGATCAGTTAATGAACCATTTTAACATTGCAAATCCTTAAGGGTCTTGGAACCTCTACAAGATTTCATGAATTTCCAACTGCATATGGGGAAGTAATGAAAAAAAGAATTCTAGATTATTAAAGTTTCTTCCACAGGATAAATTTACTTATTATAAGAAATCACTTCCAAGATATTCAAATGAAGTACCAGCACCACCAGGGAAAGCTCCAACACACTTTCATACACAGCAAGAACAGAGAGAAGCCAGAAAGATTGTTTTCCATCCTCAAGCTTGTACTCAGATAAAGTTTTTAATGCCACACTGCTGATTAAAGCTAACCACCGAGTCCAAATCAAACAAACAGCACCACTCCCCAAAAAGGAAATGCTTTAAATACATAAAGTGGAACCTTAAACAAGTTAAATATAAAAAATTAAAATCCTAATACACAGTGAAACATCTGAAATTCCCTTGGACCCATGGCAGAGCAGGAAATGCAAAACCTAGAGGCCTTGCACCACTGGCAGCAGGCGATGCAGAGCACGAAGCATCAGGAGGACAAAACTCCCTCTTGCTAACTCTAATAAGCAGAGTATCATGTCCTTGCTCTCTGCCAGCACACTCCTAGGGAAGCCTAAAATTAAGTGCATTATAAGAAAATTTTGACACCAAAACCAGCGGATCACAGAATGTGGTGCAATCTGGCTGTTATTTAAGAGGTCCTCTTTACACCTGGAGCAGTCATTCTGATGACTAGCATAAGATGCTCACAAAACAAAATTAGTCCAATTGCTACACTGAACAGATAATTTAAGGGGAAAAAATCACAAAGCAGAAAGCCTGCAAGACAGCAGCTCATGGAAAACACAAAACACCGGTGGCTTAACTGATCAAGTGCCACAGAAGATGATCACGAAGCAGAAAGAAAAAAAAAGGGAACAACCTCCAAGTCACTCAGAACCCACCAGCAAATCTCATGCTTCTCAATTATGACAAAAATCACAATCGGTTTTCTACAGCCTTGGTCTACACTGTTCATAGTTTCTAAGAGAATATACACCAGCAAACTTGTAACCCTTTTGATAGCTTTCAATTACAGGCAAGGAGCTAAGCATGATGACTGCCTAATTAGGCACATGTTGAATCCTACATTCTTTCAGTAATACAGAGCCATATCCAGACTTCCAACAACACTTCAATAAAATTCCACAAAAAAGATACAAGAAACAGCCCATCCAAAAAACCAGCTAACTTAACCTCAGAAGCAAGGCAGGACAGACCTTATTGCCAGACACGAGAGTTTTGCTTAGGAGATAAGCAAGTCAAGATACCTTTAAGGTAATCTCGCAGACCCATTTCAACAATCTAAGGAAAACAATGTAATATATAAACTGTACTGGAGAGCAGTAAAGGCTCTGAGCTTACTCATGTTATCTTATTTTCCTCTACAAAGCGAATCATGGTTCCAACAGTTTTACAAGACTTAATGAACGCAAGGAGTGAAACAGCTCAACAACACTCTTGTTTTTCCCTCTTGCCAAGCGCCATGCCTTCTGCAGAAACTCACGCCTTGCCCAGAAACCAAACCACAGTCTTCTGCTTCTTCCTTCTCCTCCTTGGCTCCCCAGCAGTTGCACATAATCCAAGTTCAAACACTTGCACTGAAGTTTTACTGAATATACAAGCATCTTCAGTTTCTGGACACTAAATTAGCTACCCCAAAAATATTTTAAAAATATTGTAGTGTATAAAAGCAAGATACGGCCAGACTAAAAATCAGCTTGTCAAAGAATCAGACACCAACTTCTATTTCAGTTATAAAATTCCTCACTATGCAGTAAGGAGAAAGCTTGAATAAAAATGAAATGACCAGAGAATGCTATTGAACAAAATCTGCCTTTAAAAATGATCCAACATCACAAATGCTACTTGTACTTTGTGAATGTAACCAATTTGACAGGAGCAGTAACTGGAAACAGACTGTAGTTGACACGCTGACATATTTCTACTCTTGATTTAACATGAAAGTCTTCAACTTTTTATGGTTTCCTAACTTGAAATAAAATAACAATGAAAGAGAAGAGACAAGAACCTCACCGTCCAAAAGGAAGAGGCCACAGCTAATAGCAGCTGGTTTATTTCTTCAACTGGCTCTTTCTGGACAGGGACAGCCAGCTTTTCAGCATATTGAATGCCTAAACCACCAGATCAGAGTTGGTGCTGTTCATTTGTTTATTATTAACAGGTCACAGAAACATCAAGACTTGCATGAGTTTCAGTTCAACCTAGGAAAATAAGGGTTTTGCAATTAATTTTAAATTTACATCTGTAGATTAATTGTAAACAAATGACAAATGAAAATGCCTACGTGCAGAACATGTGAAAAAGATTATTTGCTCTAAAAGCAATTTCTTTTTACATTAAAAAGATTATATTGGCTGGCAACAAATACTTATTATACATACAGGTGCACTTTGGATGACTAAAAAGCAGTATTAGAGAAAGGAAAAAGACTGCCTTTGAATATAGCTACCTAAATAAAAGCCATTTAGGCGAGAATATCTGGTAAATTATAAAACCAGAAATGTATGAGGAGAAAAGACACACCTGACTGCCTACCTAGAGCACAACAGGCAACGGTAATCCATAGCATTGCTACTTTCATATACTTCTCCATTTCTGGGATATACTGCTTAATAAGACAGACATAACAGTCTCCATACAGGTTTTACACTCAGACTATTAATACATGTGTGCAAAACAAAATCCCTCATTTCTTTGTAAGAAAAGTGTTCTGAAAACCCACAGAGAAGATGCACTGTGTTCCTTACAGCAAGCTGAGGATAAACTTTGCACTGTATACGGAACTACATGCAATACAGCTTTCCATTAAAAGTAAACCCGTTTGGGCTTTGAAATGCAAGAGTAAATATTCCAACAGAACGAAAACCACCTCTGCTAAAAAAAAAAAAAAACCAAAACAACACACAAATTATTCACATTATCCTGTTGACAACAAAGCGCCCGTCAGTTCAGGTAGGCCTGCCTTAGAGATGCCATTTATCCCCCCTCACCAGTTTAGTTCCACAGTAGCAGCATAATCCTCCCGCTTTGATCAGCTGCAAAACTGCTTGTTTTAAACAGACAGATGTGCAAAGCAGTCAAATTCTGCAGTCAGTGATCTTCTCGCAGGCTCCCCAGCCTGGAAGTGAGCATCAAGCTGAAAGTCATCGAGCTGGATTCCTTAATTAAGAATCAAGAATATTTGTAAATAAATATACGTACAGAACACTTATTAAATAGGCCACTTTTTACAAGGATCGAACAGATAATTTTTCTCCCACGCACTGAAGGAAAGTATAGAAGATTAATTTAAGGCCAGTAGGCAGACACGGTGCATCACTGAGCTACCTAACCAGACAGCCTCCTCTTTCCCCCCTCTTCTCAGAAACAGCCGTGGTCTTTGCAACCGAACTATGAACTTTCCATCAACAAATAATTCCACGAAGCCTAGTGTACAAGAGAGGCACTGGGTAAAAACCAGTCAGCTTGCTCTCAGACAGCACGCTCCCTGCTTTGTTTAGGTTTCAAAGAGGCATTTGAGCCTTTGTTTTCAGTTCAAATACTCTCTTGTAACACTCCAACATGGAAAACTGAAGATCTAGATAAATTAACTTTCCAACAAAGATCCACGCAACATTATACAAAACAGAAAGAATTAGCACTGTGTAATCCAGAAGCTGCAAGTACAAAGCAGCTGCACTCACTTCTGATGCAGCAGAACTGAAGTCTAACTAAAAATCGGAAGTGGGACTTAGTATTAAAAACTCTTAACAACATAAGTCTTGAAAGATAAAAAACAGAACAGCATGTCCAAACAATGACCCAAACCAAATCTGAATCCACAAATAAGACTCAGAGAAGTTGCCAGATCTGACTATGTACAACAAAACACTCAAGCAACTAAGCAGAGTACTTCAAGCACTTCCTCATTTTTGCTGATTTCTGTAAATAAACTTAAAATTGAAAACCACAGAGAATGACAAAACACCAGCTCTCTGTCCAAGACGTATTGGCGTATCCTAGTCAAAGGTCTGGAAAAAGTAAACGTAAGAATGGGAAGAAAACTCACAGTGGCAGTTTTCTCCATTCCGTTAGAGCCAGCACTGCCATCTGAAAAAAAATTAACTGAAATAATACCATCTCTTTGAGTTACAGTTACAAGCTACTCCTAAAAGTTGAAAACATCTGTTGACATCAGTCAATATTCTGAGAGGTTTGGGGTTTACTTCCTCTGTTTAAAAATCTCACAACAGCAGAACCACACAAAGACTGTAAGGTCTGATGGATATTTGCAAGAGAACTCACGGAAGCTGTGGTATTTGACACTATATCTAAGCTTCTTCCCCTCTATTTTTTTCATTTATTTAGAATATTTCAAGTGGGATATCCTGTAATTGGTATAAAGGGATTATACAGCACCAGAAACTAAATGTTTCCTTCTCCAGACTCCTCTTCAACAAAAAGATCATTTCCAAACTCCAACACAATTTTGCTGAAGTAATTGCAAAATATTCAGAGAAAGCAGTGCAAGTGCAGTTTCATGTAAATCCCAGCATCTTGCAATAGTCAGAATAAACCTCCCTGCAATATTTTAATTTTGCACTTCCAGCACAATTCAGTATATGAGTTAATAAAAATCAAGCCTTCAGATATGAGAAAGTTAAGACAAACTGGAATCCAGTGTTTGGAGGGATTTGGCATCATTATTCAGTATTAAAAAAAAATAAAATCATTCAATCAATCAATCATAATCTTGAGGTTCTTGTGCCACTTCCCCTTGCTACAGCAGAGAATCACTCGTGCGTCTGCTATGGCACATGGTGTTTGTCCAGCAAAGGCAACAGGAAAAACTGACACGCTGGCTAGGAGCCATAATGGCAGCTCTCCAAAGGATCGGCATAGGTGGCAGTTATGACAGGGACATTCGTAAGGCAGGAAGTGAATACCCACACTAGCCTTCTTTTACCCACTCTAAAGAATAAAATGGTGTCCGTAAGCGAAAGTCTTAGACACTGATCTAGTTATGAACAAAAAAGCACACAATGTCATATTTTATCTTCCATACTTGATAGGTAAAGCTTCCAAACATCTTAAAAAATAATTATCATATAAGAGACCAGCCACCACAAGCCACATGCTACAGTTGGACACTAGCGAGAGAGTAAAATTGCCTCGCACGTAGGAGTCTGTGGAGTTGCCATGATTAAGGTCTGCTGCCTTTAGTCTCAAAATAGCCAGTTAACACATTTTTACGCAAGTTAGGTAGAGACCAAAGCCTTTAGGCACACACTATAAAGGACTCATGTCACTACTGAAATACCAAACACTAAAGGATTTGGCAACCTAGCCTTTCTATATTAGCAGGGTGGGGGGAACCTTCTCAGCTGGGAAGAGTTCCTGCATCAGCAATTCCTGACTGACAGCTGGGCTGTACCAGCCTCCCTCTCCATGTCCCCAGGGAAATGAATTCCACATCTGATGACTAATTTATTACTCAGATTTGTGCTTGGGCAAGTCCAAGCCCAGATCACGCACCTTCCAAGGCTGAATTCCTCCTCAGCCGGAAAGCTAGCGGGTGCACATCTGCTCCATCTAGAACACTGCATTTGCATGTGGCCACATCAACCCAGCACAATCACCTGAGAACAAAAGCCAGAATTGAATCTGTAGGAGCTGGCTGAAAGCAGAAGAAGCTGAAAGGGAAATTGGTACAGATCAATTCTAGCTGAGCTGCATTTGGATTTCTAAAACTGAAGGGGCAGATTTGAAAGCTCTTTTGTCAGTACCTTTAGAGCCTTTTGAGACTCAAGCTCGAAGTCCTGTTTAACACCAACAGTAGCAAACCAATCTTCCACTGTAAGAAGATATGGGTGCAGCTAACACCAGAGCTAAAGACACCAGCTGGGGAAGCACAGTGTCCACATGCACACAGAAACGCGAGCCAGGAACAAAAAGCAGCTTGGCAAGCTCCGCTCTGCACTGCAGCCCCTCCAAGAGCTGGGGGCTGAGCCCCAACCCCACTCCCAGCAGCTTGGCTGCACACAGGTGAACCTGTTCGCCTTTTCCCTTCACTGTCCTTCTTGGTCCTTCACTTTGAGGCTTCACCGTGAAGACGACATCTGCTGAAGAGAATAGTATTAAAGACATGGCAGGCTCCCCATTGCTGATGGATTGCTAAAACTCACACCTGATATGGGGTATTTCTGCAGGGTCTGAAGTGCTCACCATAAACAGCAGTCACCTTCCAGCCAGGATCATTACAGCAGATGGGGCTGATCAGGTGTGGCAAACCCTGCAATCTCAGCATCCTGCCTCTAACCTCTCTGCCTCCAACCATTCAATTTCATTCACAACCCATATTTTACCAACTTACCCCATGAAACAGGGTTTTCATAAACAAGTCTTATTGACATCCTAATAATTAAATCTACACCATGAATGAATGTCATGTGTTAAGAGCATCACCCACAACATCTGAAACCCACAAATGCAGCCTGTATATACGTAACTATCCCTCATGAGCACCAGTTCAATCGCAGATGACCAAAAGGTATTCTGACTTTTTCCTTTGCCCACTGTGGGAAGCCTTCTTGTCTCTCAATTACAGTGAGCTATAATCTCTTAAAGGCTTCAGAAGGACTCAAACCTTCCAAGAAATGTTTTCCTGCACCTGTGTTTACCCAGATCTGATCAGAACCAAGCCCTGACCCAGGCTTCTAATGCAGAAGTGTGTTCTCATGTGGCCGGGCAGGGGAGAAACTGAACCTTTGCCTTGGATTGCCACAGAGCTCAAGGACCATTTGGCATATACAAAAGACTATGAAGTAACATGGAATGCTGTACCAGGCTCTCAGATCATTATTATTTCCTTGCTTTCTAGTTGTTAGTTAGATTAGGGAGGATAAAGTCACACCAAAACACTGAAGTACAAGCCAAATTCCATTAACCTATTTATAGATTTTACCTTATAGGTACATCAGCCAGTCCTGCTCATTATTACCCCATTTTACTGCATTGCCTGTGACTCACTCCTACAGCTGTGCTCATAAGGGAGCTGCCTTTAAAAAGCATACCTGGGTTCACAGATCAGCAACAACACTGTAAATGCTACTGATGCCCTGACACACAGCCTTAAAAATACAAATCTATTCACAGCGAACTCATATAAATGATCAGCTAGAACAGGAAACAATAAGAGCAAAGAATGGGGGTTTAAACCAATGATGCCCATTTTTTCCCTGTAGCTGACACATTGTGGGACTGGCGAGACAGGCTAGTTGGTACTGAACTGCTCCGTCTCAGCCGAAGCGAGGAGCTCAGCAGAGCCGTCCTGAAGAGCTGCGCAGGGCAGGACACCAGCAAAGGCCGTACCAGAATAGCAGCCTTGGCCACATGTCAGAACAAGTCTGCAACTGTGGGACAAGATAGATCCCGAGTTAACAGTTCACTCATGCTGATGTTTTCAGCTCCTCTGCGCTTTGCCCCACAAATACATTAGGAACATTTATAAAAGCATGCTAAGCAATTACAGTAAAAAGAAAACCAAGATGATAAACACAGTTTGGATGCCAAATTTGCCTCTTTTTGCTATTTAGAGCTCACATCTCAGCATGCAGAAAATTCTCACACACCCCAAAATGTGTGCCTGGAGCTATATAGCACATGCAAAATAAATTGCATTTATATTGGTATGTTATGGCATGCAATTTCCCTCTTCCCAATCACACTGCCTGCCTCTCTTGTTAAGTCAAATAGCCTGTCAGCTTCTCATCTGGAAGTAAAAATTGGTTTTCCATCTCCTAGGAGATAAACAAGGCTTCCCCCTCTGCAGAGGGGAAGTTGAGCTGCTGAGCGCACAGCACAAGAGCCAGTGCCCACACACGGGCAGGCTGGGTGCGTTCGCCCGTGGCTCTGCACCATCCCAGTGGCACTCCGTGCCCGCTGCGATGCCAGTCTCCTTCCTGGACAGAGCAATAGCTACTTTACGAAGGAGATTCATGTATTTTCACACAGTTTTCTCTGATTTTTAGCTGAATATATACAGCTCTGACTCACAGTGCTGCCGCTGCCTTACAACTAAGTAGCTTGAGTTATTCTTATCATACCACATGTTAGTAAAATATCCTTCTACCTCTCTGCAGTTTTCCTGAAGCTATGCCCCTTCTCAGTTCACAGGGGAACAGAACCGTAGGATCGGACTTTTACATCTATGCTGTATTACTTCAGGAGAAAAGGGTTACCACACTCAACACAAGTAGCACAAAACAATAAAAAATATTTTATAGAAATTATTTTTATATATAAAATATATTTATTAACTAAACAGTCATATAATAAATGGAATAAAATATAATTTTTTAACTCACTTTTCTTGTATGTGGTTTTGTAAAACTAAGATGCTGTACATTTGCAGTTTTACACTGTAACTAAAGTTAAAGATGACGTATTTTCAAAAAGCACACTACTTTAAAATTAATTCATTATCTACTTTTACTAAAAGGGGTCATGCTGCAAGGCTGCAGATCACCTTTTTTTTTTTAACAGCGTAAATACACAACTAGCCTTCATTTTTTCAGAAATCAAGAAAAAGAAACATAGCCAGTTATGGGTTGACTTTTCACCACATCCTTGCTAATTTCACAATTATTCAATCAAAGAGACAGACCTTTCCATGGTCAGAGACCATTATTGTGATAGGCACCGCATGGTGCGGCCTTACAGCGGATTCAGGTAACACAACTGAAAGGTTCGCTGTAGCAGGAGGGTGCCCAGGGACAACAGCCTTTGCTCCTCCACTGCATCACACAGAGATGTCAGGACTCCATGAGGTATTGGTGGGTTGGCCGTTTTTCTAAGGCATCTTACATGCCGCTACCATGTAGAGAATGAGATTTCCTTCCAGGGATATTCTGCTCATTCCCTTGCCCACAGCATGCATTTTTAAAGAGCAAGAGAAACCAATCAAATCTAATTCATACTGCATTATTCACCAAGTAGCTATAGTCTCATCCAAAATCTTAATTGTCTAATAATACAAATCACCTATTTCAAATACAGCTCCAAAGGAATGACTGGAAACCCAGAGGCTGCCTCTTACAAGCACACTAAATCTTGCTGTTAAAGTGTCTAGTGCAGTCTTTTTTTGAAACAAAGCAATAAATATTGGCCTCTTGTATGTACATGTGCAGTAGCTTCTTCAT
Source organism: Phalacrocorax carbo (assembly GCF_963921805.1). Classification (NCBI taxonomy): domain Eukaryota; kingdom Metazoa; phylum Chordata; class Aves; order Suliformes; family Phalacrocoracidae; genus Phalacrocorax; species Phalacrocorax carbo. The sequence continues at coordinate 32,948,299 of NC_087518.1, read as the reverse complement.
GTCTACAGCCAAAATGCTGTTTGATGTTCTACTCTTGTCTCAGGAGTGCTTTGCTGAAGGCATGGCTGTCTGTCAATCTTACAGCTTTGCAAATCTTTTTCTATTTTCCAACCCTCTAGTTTTGACCACTAACATGAAACCTGGCATATACCAGTTAAATTATGAGCACCATTAATTTCTCTAACCATTAAAAAGGTAACAGACTGGCATTTTTAGATTAGTGGAAAGCAAATGCAAGAAGGAAAATAAAAAGGCAGTTGAATATTTCTGATGATGTATCTAGGGTACCAGCAACATCATGGAACCATCTACAGCCCTTCTGCTGCTGGACTGATAGCAGTTTACAGCCTCCAAAAGAAACCTGCCTCTAGGTGCAGGCCTTTCATATTGGCTGGCCTTGACTACCAGGTCCAGCTTTTGCTATTACCTCCTGAGCCACATACAGCTCTTTGATTATCCCGGGTTTAATAGGTCTTAGTAGTCAATACCAAAGGATGCTTAAGTAAAGAAAAAAGCATAGAGAACAAAACTGCAAAGCAATTAACTGCAGAAGTGGTAAGCCTATGCTGTTTGGTACACTTAGGACTCAAGCTCTTCACCCAATGTGATGGCTCAAAGCCACGTGAGCTGCTGAGGAAGTTACCCAGAACATATCAGAGGACAGAAGAGGAAAAAAGACTTTCTCAGCAGCAACACAAGCTTCCTGGCTTGTGCACAGAGGTGAAGCAGCGTATGAGCCCAGGAGCTGGCAATGGAGCAAATGGAGAGCGTGAGGAAGTCCAGTGTTTCCACCAACCGCAATCACAAGCTTCCTTCGGAAAGAAAGAGTAACCTACACAATCAACCCACCAAACTACTTCCCACCACAGCCTTCTTTATTACCCTGCATGGTCCCACACCAGACTAGAGAGGACTGGGGTACTCTCCCACGGACTGTCCGGAGCAAGTGGTTTCTAACAACTGAAAGGGTTCACAGCCAGGTGCAAAAATACAAACCAACTTGCAGCCCCAAAGGAACCAGCACCTGCACACAGGCCAGGACCCTGAGCACACCCACAAGGGCAGCTCCCCGCTGCCAAGACACCTCTGAACATGCTGCTACGCCACCACTTGAGAACTTGTGGCCTATGCAACAGTAATAAAAATCAAAACTTATATTGGTCAGTCGTCTACACTATCAACAAGTTACTCTCAACCATTTTACCTCTGTACCTTACCGGACTTTTTTTCCACACCCACATACATTAATTAATGGTTAAGCAGAATTCAATCACTTGGTCCCCAATACCTCTGAGGAAGTCACTATTTCAACAGCGTAGGTGGGTCTGTGTTACCCTGTATGAATAGGAAGTGGCATAGGTTGGTACAAAGCAAGCACCACAGTGAGCCTCAGCGCTGACCTGCTGTGAACACTCTACTGCTTTTGACAGCAAAATGACTTTTACATGAAAACACAGTGCACTACATTTTCAGATAGGAATCTGTGCTCCAAATTTTTGGTGATCATCCAGCTGTTCTCTCACACTACTCTTCGCCCTACTCCAACCACATACACTGTTTACCTTTCAAATTTTATTGCCCTAGGGTAAGAGAAACTAGACATCACCCCCTTCTCTAAATGCTGGTATGCAGCCAAGTTCTCCTCCTGTCCACCATTTGCATGCTCTGGAAGCCAATGTTTTCAACAAGCCCAGTAACCTATTTCTCTATAGCTAGTCCCAATACCTGGCATCAGGTCTCCTACTGTGAAAACGACGGTTACGGGATTATTTTTTTGAGTTTACACACTAGTTATCAATACGGAGGCCTCCAGGCTGAATTACCCTCTGTACAGAATCAAGGACCAGTATCTAGAGGTGTAGGACACCAACCTTCAGTCACATGTGTCCTTCAGAAGGACACTGATCCCCATGTCCTTTACGGGTGTGCAACAACACAATGAAATAAAGACAAAGCATTCATCTGCTTGTGGACGCTTCACAAGCAGTAGCTGATGTAAAGCAGTACTGTTGAAGCCCTAAGCATTCCCATGTAAACAAAACCTCAACCTGCTACAAAGTAAGCTTATGCAATTGGAAATAAATGTTTATTTTGAAATAAAAAGAAGATATCTGTATATATACAAACCATAAGCCTTTTATCAACCCTACAAAGCATGTCTGTATATAACAAACAAAAATCATCAGCTTCATAAGTTCCTTTGGAAAAAAAGCATGTGATTTCCCATACCCTGCTTAGTCACTAAGATTACTTATCACCCTAATGAATACTATTTTATTTATTTAGTAAGAGAAATAAATCCAAACTAAAGATTTGTAGCTGTCAGTTAACATGGTAAGTGCATTACAGATGAAAGCAGAAACAATGGTGTAACCACACAGGACACGCTGCCAGTCCTGGTTCTCTCCAAATGTCCCAGACTTGCACCTCTTGCTCCTCTTACCTAGTGCAAGTAAATAGGTGACCATACAGATTACAAGTACCAGCAGAGGATCTCCATTACCACTAAAGCTTCTCCCCTACCAACCAAATGTTATTTTAACATCAGCTATTAATTCAGGGTTTGAGTTCTATCTTAAAGCATTGCTACTCCCCATTCCTATGCTGTTACACCATTCCAGCCCCACACAGCCCTTCCACAAGCAGTGATCCTCGTTACAAAGGCGCCACTGGAATTCAGGATTGAGGTTAAGTGGAATAGGCAATCTCCATAACAAGAGGATACAACAGAATGCTCTTGTACCATCTGATACTACAATGATGACGTTTGCTTACACAAGTATTAAAGGGAGGTTAAATTTCAATATCTGAAAGGCAAATACTCTAGGAAATAATATTTAGAGTAGACCCAGTCCATTCGAGCAGATAATAAAATGAATAATTTACAGCCACACTTTCATCTCCACCGCAGCTGAGAAGAGCTGCATCATAAGGAGCTTGGGGAGATACCAACACATCTGCTCACCAAGTGGAATAATTGGGAGGACTCCAAGCAACAGTGGTCCAGTAACCTGTTTTACTTACGTGACAAATGGGACAGGAAGCAATGGGAGAAACAAGGAATGCAAAAAAGTCAACATGCTCATGGTGAGGCCAGTATTCCATGCTTTTGCAATACTGCCTGTTCTGCCACAGAGGTAACAAGCGCTACGCTAGATTTTCACCTCTAAATTTTCACAGCGTTTTTCTAAAGGTAGGACAGGGTCAAGGAAGGGTGCTTGCTCACACTGACCTGGTACGCTTGCATGCAGGCCTTCCTACCATGCCACGAGGACTCAGAAACAGTGAATAACATCAAGGCAGCATCAATTCATCCAGCTTGCTCCAGTAACAGTAAGCAGCACGTAACAAACAGCTAACAAAGCAAACACGCATCAAAGAATTCTCCAGAAAGTCAAACAAGTCCCATCATACAGCTGGGAATCAAGCATCATTTGATACTTTTTCCAGTGATGTGTATGAGATTGAATTAACAGACTAAACACTAATTTTCTACAGATGTTGTTCAGGTGGAAGGATGGTGCAGTTTCATCAGGGGAAAGCCTTGTAAAAATATTCTTATAATCCAGAGGAATAACACTGCCATAAAGACAACTGTTGTTACAAAGTAGGCAGAGATGGGGAAAAAAATAATCTCTGAACAAATTAAAGCAGCTGCCAGAATAGACAGTCAGTCTGGTATGACTCATGAAATACAGGGATCCAAAGCACCCTGCACCAGTGTCAGGGGACAGCTATAAACATTCTCCTCCTATCACTCTGCCTTGACAGGTTTTGCTTATCCACATCTATGGGGTTGGGTTTTTTTGTTTAACATCGCAGTCTGTGTTTGTTACCTGAAAATAGCAACAAACAGATGGACCTAGGTATGATTCAATGTTGAACAATGAGAAGGGTCACCATATACCTAGATAACCAGCAGGGTAAAAACTGCACAATTTAGATCTAAGATCATCTTCCCAGCAACACTTTGTCCACCGCAATAGCACAAGGACCATCAGCCACAGAGCTTAAGAGTCATTCTGAAGTTAGCTTTGTTTACCTAAATACAAACCCAATGAAAGCTATTAATGATGGATGGTTCACCTCTTACCTGCCTTGTCTATAACTTACAGCATGCCTTTGTTGGATAGCACTTTTTTTTTTTAAAAGAGTTTCCAAAATGCTTCCAGCATACTACTAAGCAATACAAAGCATTTCTGTATGTATACAAATTTTACCAACTGATACAGTAAGCAGCCTGCAGCAGAAATCCAAGAAACTCATTCACAATTCCTGAATTACACATCCAGCCAAGCAGAATAAGAACTAGGAATAGCCTCAGCTTTGGCATACAAAACTCCCTTTTCTTCAATCCAATGTATTAACCGAAGATTAGCTTTACAATACAGGTAAGACAAATGAAAACCAGCTGTGCACATCTACAGCATGTCTGCGATCAACTAGATCAATTACAAAATGGATTTTAGTTGGACCGGTCTAAAATGAGATTACATTAGGCTCACACTGGGAAGCTGAGTTTTAGTAGCATACTCCTGTAGTTTCTGTGCTAAGATCAAAATAACACAGAAGCATCCATCACAAAATCCATATTAAAATGAAAACACGCAGGCCAACAGCCAGCCCCTGACAAGAGCTGCTACATCCCCCCTCCAAAGTTCAAGGAACTTGCTCCATCTCCTCAGACAGGGACTCGAGCAGTGGTTTTGAGCACAGTTTGTATGCAGTCACACACTAACCCTGGCTTAAGGCTTCTATGAACAAAGGCAGAAGGGCTTAAAGGAGAAGGAAGTAATCAACAGGGATGGAGAAATACCTGGTCTTGATCCATTTCCGGTACAAGCCTTTCCTAAACCTGCAGCTTGTGGAAAGACACCTGCCTTCCCTCTGTCACCTCTGCACTTCTATGGGCAATGGCAGAAGAATCCACTGGCTCAGACTCACTTGCTCCAGTGCAAACAGCCTGGCCCCATCTGAGCAATACACAATTTTCAGAGAGGAACCTGGACACTAAAAAGCAAAACAGACTCAGCAGAGAGAAAGAGAGAAGGAAAGAACACACTGAAAACAAACTTAAAAAAAAAAAACCTAACTACCACACACATGCTCACATTCACTTAATGAACAAAAGGTGAAGGAATTAGTATAGCTGCTCTCTACTTAAAAGTGTCTCAGGCAAGACAGAGGTAAATATGAGTGGTTTGAAATAGTTCTGATTACTTTGTTCTCTACAGTACAGAGGAAGAGACGCAATCCCAAAAAAATGAATGGAAGACACTTAAGTAGAACAATGTTAAGTCATTACTTCTGCTGAGGTTTTGAAAGCATCAAAGGAAGCAGAAGCACAGATTAAAATTCTTTTTATCATTTAGAAGAGCATAAATGCAATATCATACCATTTTATTCTTCACCTTGTCTTCCTTTGCCAAATACATTTACACACAAACATCACAGCACATTACAGAACATCAGTATACCACATGCATTGAAAAGAAAGAAATCAAAATGCTGAATTATAACACACTGAAGTTTTATGGCTAGCAACTCAAAGCCCACCCCGAAATTCTAGATATCACAAGCAAAACCCAGTAAGTCACATGCAAATATCAGACTACAAAATTTTATTAGCACAGACAGCGTTTGCTCCCATTGTCAATAATAAACTGATGAATAGAAGAAAGAAAGAAAGAAAGAAAGAAAGAAAGAAAGAAAGAAAGAAAGAAAGAAAGAAAGAAAGAAAGAAAGAAAGAAAGAAAGAAAGAAAGAAAGAAAGAAAGAAAGAAAGAAAGAAAGAAAGAAAGAAAGAAAGAAAGAAAGAAAGAAAGAAAGAAAGAAAGAAAGAAAGAAAGAAAGAAAGAAAGAAAGAAAGAAAGAAAGAAAGAAAGAAAGAAAGAAAGAAAGAAAGAAAGAAAGAAAGAAAGAAAGAAAAGAAAGAAAAGAAAGAAAAGAAAAGAAAAGAAAAGAAAAGAAAAGAAAAGAAAAGAAAAGAAAAGAAAAGAAAAGAAAAGAAAAGAAAAGAAAAGAAAAGAAAAGAAAAGAAAAGAAAAGAAAAGAAAAGAAAAGAAAAGAAAAGAAAAGAAAAGAAAAGAAAAGAAAAGAAAAGAAAAGAAAAGAAAAGAAAAAAGAAAAGAAAAGAAAAGAAAAGAAAAGAAAAAAGAAAAGAAAAGAGAAAAGCCTTGTAAATGCTCCAAGTCTTCCTTAAAACTAATGCTGGACTTTCAACAAAATTAGTAAATTGTCTTTCAAAGTGAATAGTCAGTTTGGCCTACACAAAACACTTTAGTTCCTCTTAGCTAGAAAACTGATTCTACGCTGTTGGGGAGATAAGTCCTCTAGGTCTGTGGGTGTTTCTAAGCAATTTTGCCACTCAGAAAATGAAGCGAGACTTTCCTCTTGTACCAGTGTATTGCTGGCAAGTTTTCGTAAGTTTTCCAAAGATAACCCATGCATTTTAGATTATGCTAGAACCATAACCTTTAGAAATCTAGTTCTAGGACCTGTACTTTAGAAAGAAGGGTGATCGATCTAACAAAATTAGACGGCTGAGTCAAGTAAGCAACTAAGTGTCAGGTTAAACAAAAAGATTATACCTGTCTGAGCATTGCTTCAATGAAGTTTTAAGCTGAGGTTGCGCCTCTGAAGAGTATGAGGAAAGATTGCCCCACCACACACATGCACGCATAGTCTGTTAACTATTGCAGGTTTTGTTTTAAAGTTCTAATCAAAGAGCAGGTAGAGTTAAATAAAAAAACAATAATTCCACATTATTTGAACTATCATGCCTCATTTCCTGATTCTAACTGACACAAAGAAAATAGTTAATAAGCTATCATTAATAGTGACTAGCATTATTCATGTTAGCCAACTGACTACACTAGAAGCAGCAGTTGTTCTGCTCTCTAACTATGCAAGAAGCCCAGAGCCACATTCAAAGAGGTTAAAAAAATTAGCATTGCACTGCAATCCAAGTGAAATTAACAACTGTAAGGAGGTGAAAAAACAGTTTGAAATCCACAAGAAGGACAAGAAACTAGGGACTGAAGCAATATAAAGGCAAAAACTATTCACTACTTCAAAGACACCAAAAGGAAGAAGAAAGACAAAGAAGAAAGGGCTCTACTGAGAAATTTTGCACAGATCATCACTTAAACCATTCAAAATGCAGTGAGCTTAAAACCAAATGCTGTACTAAAATAATCCCAACACTCAGATTATAGAACACTCAGTGCAAAAAAAAACACATGCAAACAAGAAAATATACTCATGCCCACATACGAGAGGTAGCACAGCATTCAGGGAGGACGCAGAGTGAAAGGATGAGACTCTTCCAGTTCAAATCACCAGTAACAAACCAGGAACCAGTATTTCTCTAGCACAATTATCCCCCGAATTGGCTAGCTGTCACAGGAAAACAAAGGTCTATTCTCAAGCAATCAAGAAAGTACTTCCACCAGTGAATGCCCTTATAAGCAAGAGGAATCCAGCTGTTGAAGTCCCAAACTATACAAAGGCACTTATTTTCCTAATGGCAAAGAACAAAGAGTTCTAACAATCAAAAATAGCACACAGGCTGTGAAAGGCCAGGCGCTTGCCCATCAGTGTATTAAGTTTACCAATTTAGGATGACTGAGGACAGAAAAGTAGCAGGACTATGTGTCCAGCACTGAATGCCAAGAAAAACATGATTCTCTGTTACAGTTTGCTTACCTTCTATAGAAGGAGCCTGGTCCACAGCTGCATATAGCATCTCTTTCAAAGCCTGCAAGGGAGAGGGAGAGACCAAGGAATACAGTTAGTAATAAAAAAAAAATTACATTGTTTTGATATGCCTGTTTGAAAACAAAGTAATTAAAGCCCTTTTATCCTCCAGACTGACAGAAAGCTATGGAACATGATGTCAACACTATCACATGTATTTCTGTTAGCAAGAGAAACACAAGTTCATGTTTACTGACTGCTTTGTCTAAAGCCTGTTACCTTACTAATCTATAAAAATTCTTCCAACTGTATTTTCCAACATCTTCCTTTGGAAAAATGTTTCCTGGTTGGTAGGATGTTAAAGGTTTTACATTTTAAAAAAAACAAACACCAACAAAAAAACCCACAAAACCAAAAACTGTTGCATGATACAGCAAAGAGTTTGTCAAGGCAAATGGAGGAAAAACAGCCTCAGGGATTTCTCATCACTGTTATATAGGAGTACAGAAATACACATACATTCTAAAGACTGAAGACAACATGATGGAAGAGATCAGGGAACCAGGAGTGACGGCCTTCTCTTAAGGTGGAAACTGAAGCACAACATTAACACTAGCCAGAATTATTAACTGGGTCCTCATGTCCTGGAGGCAGCATGAGCTGCCTCCCAGAGACCACAGGAACAAGCCACTCACCCATGCTCAGACTGCTGGTGCAAGAGATGAGCAGGGCAGGCAGCAGGACCAGGAGGCAAGGTGGTCCTACAGCTAAATACCAAGCGCCCCTGGCAGTAACCCCTTCGTTACCAGAGCCAGGATCCACATCAGAAACGTCATCACTTGCAGCTCCTTTTCAGAAGGCCTCTTTTCAGACAGTTACTAAGATGCTGGTATTATTCCAGCCGCAGATGAAAGACTTGCTCTTTCTCACATCACAAGTGCAAGCAAGAATTAAATAAACTGAATTCCAATCAACGGCTGAAGGAATGGGTCGAACCATAACTGTGGGACCTGGAGCCACCAGGCAGGGCCTGTTCCTACTGCTGAGCGATTTGTTTACACACACTCCATGCCACTTGATAAAAACAAATATGAGTGTGCTTCACACACAGGTGCTGCAAAAACTAGATTTTATTCCTTCACTTTTGAACCCACAGAAACTTAGCACACAGAAGTCATTCAGGTCTTTTGAGTTCCTGTCTCTTCTGCCTGTTCCCCAACATCTCCTGTAGTTCTACTATCCTATACCTCTGCATTTACCATCTTGTGTGTCCATCCACGTCCCCCTCCCCGGTCAAAACACCACAGCCCAAATAACAAATTCCCTAATACCCTCAAGGCAAAAACCACAAGCTCAGCAGCTGGAAGCTCAGCACTGATATAACATGGTGGTTACAATCCTGTTAAGTAAATATAAGGTCTAAAGGACATGTCTGTTTATGACAAGATATCCTGGGTGACAGGCTACACCAGCAGCTCAGACATCTCTCAAAGGTCTGACTCCTGAGTCCACAGAGGTCTCAAAGGTCACTTGTGTAATTGTTTTCCCAACTGAGCCATGCTGAATGATCCTCATTCCAGCAGCACAGCTCTCCTCTACTCTCAGTGCTTTCTTTAAATTCCTCCCAAACACTGGCCGCTTCAGTCCTTTTCCCCCCATGACTCACTGGCCAGCAGCATGTGATCTGCCTTCATCAAGCAAGGAGTCAAATAGCCTTCCCCCGTTTTCATCCCGCTCATTAACCTCGCCTACCTGTAACTTCTTCCATGAACCACCACCACATGGCATAGCATAAAAAAGCCTTAAGAGACAGCAAATGTAAAGTCACTGTAGTAAGGACTCCGTCCCTTAACCCACCCAGAGGAAAACCTGCAGTGTGCTTCCTATCTCTGGTTTTCTCAGTCATTTTTTAAAACAAATTACAAAGGACCACAACACTGACAGTCCTGCAGTAAACAATCTTGAAAGCTGAAGGTGTCAGTCGTCCTGCAGACCTCTCCCTGTGCAGGCAGACTTATTACCATCTGGCAGCTGCAGGGCAGCAGATTTTGTTACTGCTTACCTAACCTATATAAGTAAACCAATAACCTGAAAGTGAAAGGCTCAGTGCTCCTTCACACCTAAAGTATTTAGTCCTCTAGATTACAGAATTTTAGAAATTATTATTTCCAAAAGTTATCCATCACTGTCAACTTCAAATGTTTAAACATTACTCTTTCTGCTCTCAAACTAGACAAGAAGAGTTATTTCCTTACTTTAAATTGTGCTAGTGATACACCTTGCACCTGCAGTAAACTTGCATAAATGTATATCGGAGAACAAAAAAGGCAGAAAGAAAATGCACTTAAAAATGCAACTGTCGGACCTCAACAGTGAACAAATTCAAGAACAAAAACCCTAAAACGCTCGAACAAAACTGTTGTTTTAAACGAGTAGCTTTCAAACCACTTATGCTCTTCTAAGCTCGTCCGCTGACACTCAGAAGGACAAATAGTGAAATAGCACAACAGATTTGTGTCAGGAGGTGGCAAACCTGGGTGTGAACTGCCTATCATGAAGCAGAGTTTGACGAGCAGAATTGGCCACCTCCCAAAAACTGAAAGCCTGTTTCTGGAAGAGAAACCCTGAAGGCAAGCAGGCTACCTCACTCAGCTATCAGTTTCGTTTTCCCCACCTACTACCTGCTGGTTGTGTCTCAGAGAAATTATTCCTAAAACTTAGCAACCTGTTCCTGATCCTCAAAGGCAAAAGTACTGAAGCCCTGGAGTCTCCTTAAAAAGGAAGGGAAGTCACACACTTGTACCTTTCACCCATCTCTCCCATGAACTTTGTGCCGGTAGGAACTGTTCTGATTCTCCTCCTCTCCCAGATGCTGCAATTTCAAAGGTATTAAGCACTTCTTCTTGAAAAATACCATCAGACTTCTGCATCCAGATAAACAAATTCAGGCCAGATTAACTGAAACAAAACTGCCATCTGACAACTGTAAAACACCAAATTTCCATCAGCTGGATGTGCGGATGTACACTCACGTTTAGAAGTCTGAGGAGATGGAGTAAGGCTCTCTCCCCTTTCTCCTACAAGCACTCCATAGGTAGACACAAGAGCAAAGGAACTCTGCAGCATGATTTGTAGATAAATGGAGGACTAGCAACCCGGCAATTTCACTGCATCAAAAAATGTGCATTAAATGCAGTGAAGCATGCTCTTAGCAAAAAAACATCAGCTGATATTCATCGAAGAGTTACCTTAATTTGCTCACTACCTACTATGTGAAAAAAAGAACTCGTCTGACGCAAAAAGATTTGATCTTGTTTGTTTTCATATTTACTCATTACAGCAAAGGAACTGAAAGTAAATGAACAGTTCAAAACTTAAGATTTTAAGACAAGTGCACTGAAGCAGTGCCCGGCACAGCAATCAATTTAACTGGCTGGGGAAATGCTATTAACTTTACAGAAGATACGCTGCCAGATCCCCTAAAAGAAGGTGAAAACTTTTCACTCCCACTGACAGGGTCAGGGCATATCCATGGGTCACTGCCTGGTTGCACGGCAAGAACCATGCTGCTGCAGGAGCTGAGTGCCCAGGTACATCTGCGAGGTAGCCAGCGCCCCACGGACTTGGTACCCCCCCAAAAACGGCTGCTCCCCTCTGCTGCGATCTTTGCACAGAGAAGGCAGCAGGTACAGAAACTTGAGGAATTACTTTTGACAAATAGGAAGTTTTCGGATGACAGACACTGAAATCATGACCAAAGCTGTTCAAACCTTCAGCATATTTAGCATTAAACATATTTAACGAGCATCTCCACAAATTAAGCATTGTCAGTACCTTGTTTTAAACTCTTAATCACATCCAAGCACTAGCCTGAGAATGACACTCAAGACTTCAGTGGTAAAAATGCCCCTTTACATTGGGATTATATACTACCTTATTGTCACTGGTCCTCACACAAAGCCCTCCTGACCATTTGCGCTGCCTTAGGTTTCAAAAACCATCAGCTGGGAATGGAGTTTGCGTAGAAAATGTGACATACGAAATTTGCATGCTTTCATGCAATCTTTAGAACAGAAATTTGGAATGGAAAGTCAAACCAAGTCAATCAAGGTTTGTGTAAAGCTCCATGTTAACATTGGCTCAGTCACGGCAAATGTCTTTGCAAAAGGCTGAATGAAACAGAATAGCGTACGTCACCATTTTCCCTCTTTTCTACAAGCCAAGTGCTCTTTCTCAAAAAGCAGACGTACAGTAATGGTCACTGCAGAGCTTTTGCTGAAAGAAAATAAGAATCTAAGCCATAGCTATCAAAGTATATCTTTTTTTTTTTTGCCTGTTTAAAGAAACTCAATAGATTTTTCTCTCTCTAAAGGTCTTCCACTGATTATACGTCCTAAGCCTGAGCAACTTCCACACTTTCCACAATTCCATGGGGCCGGATGGGATCCACCCGAGGATACTGAGGGAGCTGCCAGAGGAGCTCACCAAGCCACTGTCCATCATTTATCAGCAATCCTGGGCAGCCGGGGAGGTCCCAGATGACTGGAAACTAGCGAATGTGACACCTCTCTACAAGAAGGGTCGGAAGGAGGATCTGGGGAACTACAGGCCTGTCAAGCCTGACCTCGGTACCAGGAAAGGTCATGGAGCAGATCATCTTGAATGCCATTACGCAGCACATGAAGGACACCCAGGGGATCGGGCTCAGCCAGCATGGGTTTATGAAAGGGAGGTCCTGCCTCACTAACCTGGTCTCCTTCTATGATAAGGTCACTCACTTAGTGGATGAGGGGAAGGCTGTGGACGTTATCTACCTGGACTTTAGTAAGGCCTTTGACACTGTCTCCCACAGCATTCTCCTAGAGAAGCTGGCTGCTCACAGCTTGGACAAGTACACTCTGCGCTGGGTTAAAAACTGGCTGGACGGCTGAGCCCAGAGAGTAGTAAAGAATGGAGTCAAATCCAGTTGGTGGCCAGTCACGAGTGGGGTTCCCCAGGGCTCAGTGTTGGGGCCGGTCCTGTTAAATATCTTCATTGAGGATCTGGATGAGAGGATTGAGTGCACCCTCAGTAAGTTTGCAGATGATACCAAGCTGGGTAGAAGTGTCGATCTGCTGGAGGGTAGGAAGGCCCTACAGAGGGACCTGGACAGGCTGGATCGTTGGGCCAGAGCCAACGGTATGAGATTCAACAAGGCCAAGTGCCAGGTCCTGCACTTGGGTCACAACAACCCCATGCAACACTACAGGCTTGGGGAAGAGTGGCTGGAGAGCTGCCTGGAGGAAAATGATCTGGAGTTGTTGGTTGACAGCTGGCTGAACATGAGCCAGCAGTGTGCTCAGGTGGCCAAGGTGGCCACCAGCATCCTGGCTTGTATCAGGAATAGTGTGGCCAGCAGGAGCAGGGAGGTGATCATGCCCCTGTACACGGCACTAGTGAGGCCACACCTCAAGTACTGTGTTCAGTTTTGGGCCCCTCACTACAAGGAGGACATTGAGGTGCTGGAGCATGTCCAGAGAAGGGCAACAAAGTTGGTGAAGGGTCTAGAGAACAAGTCTGATGAGGAGCGACTGAGGGAATTGGAGTTGTTTAGCCTGGAGAAAAGGAGGCTGAGGGGAGACCTTATCGCTCTCTACAACTACCTGAAAGGGGGTTGTAGCAAGGTGAGGGTCGGTCTCTTCTCCCTAGTAACAAGCGATAGGACAAGAGGAAATGGCCTCAAGCTGCGCCAGGGGAAGTTTAGGTTGGATATTAGGAAAAACTTCTTCACCGAAAGGGTTGTCAGGCATCGGAACAGGCTGCCCGGAGAGGTGGTGGGGTCTCCATCCCTGGAGGTATTTAAAAGAAGGGTAGACGTGGTGCTTGAGGATATGGTTTAGTGGTGGACTTGGCAGTGATAGGTTAGTGGTTAGACTCGATGATCTTAAGGGTCTTTTCCAACCTTAACGATTCTATGATTCTATGATTCTACAGGCACAGTTATAACACTTAAACAGATTATTGTTGGAGGGAAGGAAGCCAGAAGAAATGGTAAGAACCCTGAGGACTGAAAACTGTTAAAGACCATCCGAAAGTGAAACTACATTTTTAGGCATTGAAAACACAACAGTCTCATCCTTCTTGATGATCCTCATCACCCTCCTCCTAGTCTGACTGGCAATTTATGCAAGGCAGAGGCCCTTGCAGCCACACTTGCTGCACATCCTATTAAGCCAGAGACACATCGCCTGGTGAGGATCTCGCAAGTTACCTGGGTCTTCCCACACTTGCGGGTTGGCTGACTGCATGAGTCACCTGCTCTCCAATGGAAATAACTACAAATATCAGAGTAGAAAAATTAAGATGACTGCATGATGCTTTATGATACAAAATGACTTAAAGCAATTTCTGTATTGCCCTTTCATCAGCATCTTGAACTTGACATGGGAACATCCTGGAAACGGATAATCTTTTCAGAGTTAAAAACCTACACAACAAGATCTCTCACTCTGAAACAGGGCTTGATTACTGTGTTAAGTAAGAAGGAAGAGATATAAGCTGTCAGATGAAGAAACATTATAACGCTATTAAATAGACAAATCATTTTTTTAAATTTTATTGCGATTCATGCTTCAAGCAATACTGCATGCAAGGAACACAGGCAGCGTTTGGCCTTATGTTTGCTAATCAACAACTAAGAATTTTTCTTGACAAAGGAGGGCTATGTGCTTTTTGCCTCCAGTATAATCAACAAGTAAACCAAGGTAGTACCAGCCTTTTATGCACCGCACCCACACGACCACCAGATACTGAATAATAAATGCCAGACTATTCCATTACCATAATATGCACAAGCAGGAGGCTGACTCACATTCAGTCAGCCACAGAAAGGGAAACAAAGAATTTTGAAACTTATTACTAAAAAGGAGGGTGGGGTCTTATTTTAATTCACTCTACATTAAGCTATCTAAGGAGATCACTTGAAGTCCAGAAAGAGTAGCAACATGAAGGAAGTTTTTACTGAAGTATACCTTTATTTTAAATTGAGATGGGGGAAGGGAGAAGCATATAATAATAATAATACTGTCCTAGTTAAAACATCTGAAAATTAACCTCCTATAATGAAAACAGTGGCCGATAAGCAGCAGAGTTCTTCACACATTAATCAAGGTGTCATAGTTCACTAGGTCTCCTTTACCTTTCCTCTACATCTGTCTGGTCAGCATGCAGCCAAGTCTCTTGCCCTTCTGTTTCCTCCCTGCCTTCCCCTCCAACCTACCTCCAAATCTTCTCTTAGGCAGATATACAAGTTTTCTGTTTCCAGGAACAGAAAACAACTCTTGCACAGATACCCTATCAGAGACACGATGCAGAATTAAGGTACTTTATTTTATCAAGACAATGGTTTTCTTCCTTCTCAAAGACTGATCCATTATTCAGTTATCTAGTTCTCCGCATAATTCAAGGAGATCACAATTTTGTTCTAAAGTCAAATCCAACATGCCGTTTTTATTTAAACAACCATTCCTTTACAGTCAGGTAAAGGAAACAAAGGAACAGTCAGAAGGGCAGATATAAACTTTTTAAGTCTAACATGATAACAAAGCAAGCTAAGATAAATGTGATTTTCCTTGTAAGTGCAGACAGATTAATAGGGATACTAGAAATACATTGCTATTATAGTCCTAGAGAGAAAATACGGGCCTTCAAATGATAACAGATGTTGTATGGTTTTGACTGACTCAATTGGTCAAGAAGTTTTGCCGATCACAGCTCTTCTGTAATGAGATTTCCGTTGTCTAGGTTTAATTATTACTTGTGGAAAAGACCGGCATCACTGGCACCAGCCACTTGTACTGCTAACACTGAGATAGGAAGTGAGTTTACTACAAATAAGCACCTTCAGGTTCAGCTAGTTAAACTGAAGTCAAGCACCACCGTGATAAATCTGAAACTAAGCAGTCAGCATGACCTTTAGAAAGCTGGCATAATAAAAAAAAAAAAAAAAACCTGAAAAGAAGTATTCTGCAAATAATTCACGATTAATGCAGCAGAACTCTGTGTAAACAGCGTTCACAAACGTCCCGATTCAAGCGGCTCGCCTGAAATCAAGTGTGAAACAGAGAGATGCAAAGCCTGAGTGGCTTTATTTAAAAGAAAAGGCAATCGATGCCAGGCTTCGCGCCCTGCTCCGAGTCACCGGGGCCAGCCGTCAGCGTTAGCGGAGCAGACGGCGGCCCCTCACAGGGCAAGCAAGCCTTGCAGGACGGGCAGACTCGGCCTCCAGCTGCGGGGCGGTGGGCGCTGCCCGGCCCCGCCGTCTCGCCCTTGGGGAGCCGTGGATGAAGGCCGAGAGCCTCCTCCTCCTCCTCCTTTCAAAGTCACCCCTCCTCTGCCCGCCTGGGCCGAGAACTGGCGGTGGTGCTGAAAAACGGCTTGTTACCGGCGGCCGGGGCTGCGGCCGGGATGGCGGGGAGCGGGGCGCTGCACGGCTCCGGGCCGCCCTCCCGCCGCCCTCCAGCTCTTCCCAACGCTGTCCCACGCCACAACGTTACAGGCAGTAATCAACTGGCCACCCAGCGCTTTTCCTCCGAGCGGTCCCAAGCTTCGGGGGCCGGCAAGAGCCGTGACCCCCACACACATGGATAAACACCCCGCTTCGACATGGTACCCCCGCAGAAACAAGCGACCGCCGGGCCGGGGAGTAGCCCCGCAGCCCCGCTGCACGGCCAGCCGGCGGGATGCGCTGGAGGATGCCCACCCAGCCCGGGCACCGACCGCCCTGCCCCGGGGAGACCCGGGGGAGCGGGGCCGGACCCCCACACCGCCCCCAGCGCCGAGCAGCACGGGGGGAGCGGGCCGGGGCGGCGGCGGCGCGGCCCTACCTCATACTGGATGTACTGCTTCCGCCACTCGGGGGTGATGTGCGCCGCGAGGTGCTCGGCGAACTTCATCCTGCCGCCGCCGGGCCGGGCCGGGGCCGCCGCTCGCTCTGCGCCCGCCGAGCCGCCTCAGCGGCGCCTGGTTGCGAACGGGCCGCCGCCGCCGCCGCCGGTGGTGGTGGTGGGGGGCGGGGGGGGGCGGCCGCTGCCACACATGGGCCCCCGCCCGCCCGCCCCAGCCAACTCCTCGGCCCGCCTCGGGCCTCCTCAGCGCCGCCCCGCCGCCGCCGCCGCCGCCTCCTCCACCGCCGCCGCCATCTTCCCCGTCCCGCCGCCCCGCCACCGCCTCCCCGCCACCGCCTCCCCGCCGTCAGCCGGCCCGACAGCCAACCGGCCGCCGGCAAGGCGCCGTCGCCACGGCAACTGCCGCCACCGCCCACCGCCGCGCGGGGCGGGGCGGGGCCAGGCGGAGGGGCGGGGCCGACCGCCCCTAGCCCCGCCCCTGCCTGCCGCGGGCGGGGGGGCGGCGGCGGCGGGGCTCCCCCAGCGGGGGGCGCCCCGCTTCCTTTTACTGTGTCTGCTCATTTTTGGGGTCGGTTCGGGCCCAAATGTGTCATCTTCGTCCCTCAGGATCTGCGGTCCAGCCCCTCCATAAGCGACGGCAGCTCTGGGACAGCCCCAGTGTGAATCCTGAATGCTTTGGGGCTGGCTGGGGTGGGGATTGGGGTGGGATGGGGTCGGGATGGGGACAGGGTTGGGGATGGGATGAGATGAGATGGAATGGGATGGGATGGGGATGGGGATGAGGACGGGGATGGGGATGGAGATCGGATTGGGATGGGGTGACTAGGAGTGCAGCAGGGAGAGCTGTGTGCACGGGCAGAAGACGTGAGGGGACAGGGAGGTACCATCCAGAGAAAAGAGAGAGAGTGAAGATGAAGATGGAAGGGAAAAGTCAGAGAAATCACAAGAAAGATAAGTAAGAATTGAGGGAGGAGGGAAATTGGGCTGACAGGCCACAAAAAAAAACAGGGGGAAGGAGAAGAAAGAGAAGACAGTGCAAAGGAAGAGGAGGAGGGGGAGAAAAACGAAAAAAAAAAAGGGGGAGAAATTCTCCAAAAGTCGCATGATCACAGAAGCCATCGCCCTGGCACCGCTTGTCACGCTTACCGGCAGGGTGCCACGCACACCACGGCGGGACGGGGGAAAGCAGGGAAACCCAGGGCAGGTGTAAGAGCACTCACATGGGGGCATGGCTGCCCTGAAATACACACACTCCTGGGGGCTGGAGGTTTTGGTACCCACTGCATTGTAGTGTGAGAGACCAAATTGGAGCCATTTGGAGCGGGGCTGCAGCCCTCGGTTATCCCGAGGTATCCTGAGGCCCGAATCCTGCCACTCCCGAGTTCCCAGATTCCGGGAATTCGCTGTGTTTGGGATTCGTTTTGGTTTAACTTAAAGCTTCCCAACCTCCCAAGTTTTTTCCCCTACCCACACCAAGGTGTTAAAGAAGCGGCAGATCCCATCCCAGCTGAAAGCTCATCCACAAGGTAGCGTTCCTGCCTGCTGCCAAAGACAGCTGCCTGGAGCATCGCTCTGACTGACGTCTGCAGGAGCAGCGCCGGCTCACCTGCCCTGCGGTGAGCTCATTTGCTTTGGTGATTTATTGGGGTACTGTCACAGGCCCAGGGACCTCTGATTTGCGAGCGTGCTTACCGGTGCTGAGATTTACCCGGCAGCAACAGCGGCGCATGCAGCCGCGACACACGCTGATACCATCTCTTAATTATGTTTGCAGAGAACCGTTTAATGAATAGAGCTTTAGTGCCCTTCATCTGAAACTTCACACTCAGCAACCTGCCCGGCGCTGACCTCAGCACGAGCTAACCGCTATGTCACAGCTTGACTTACATTTAGCAGGTCACCAGCTTTTTAATGCGTTACCTTTGCAGGCTTGTACCAGATAAAATCGCGCAGGGTCTGAGCCTGCTCCCACCACGATCAGTGGCACTGACTTCAGCAGGAGCAGATGTGAGGTGGGTCTTTACAGCTTCGAACCTTTGAATGCCGTCAGGCTTCCAGAGATAACGTGCAGCATGGGGGAAGAGAACGGATTAAGAAATAAATATTATCTTTATTATTTTCTGGATGCATTGCTTGAAATATTTACTGTGGTGTATAATAAGCGAATATCTTGTGATATGACAGCTTGGAAATTCAGCGACTGAAAATAACTCGTGTTCCCCTCTTCCCTTTGTATCTCAGAGAGTTTTTCACCCACCAATATATGCTATTTATTTATTTAATACCAGTAAATGCAATTTATTGGTATTAAACAAAGACAGATGATAGCAGGGGAGGCAGAGCAGAGGCTGGGCTCCTTCTTACTCACTATTGCCATGTTCTCTAGCAACAGCTCTGTTTAAATATCCGATTGGCAAAACCCTGCCTCCTGTTATCAGACATGCTTTGGGACTGCCGCTTGGCATCATGACAGTGTTTCAGTGCTCTGCTGGGACTTGGGGCTTTCCAACTCCTCAAAACGTTTCAAAACTCTCAGCTCTGCACATCCAGGGGCTGGGGAAGGAAGGCAGGAAGGAAGAGAGGGCAGGAGAAGTCTTACATGAAAGAGGAAGGGCCACCCCTGCCTGCCTCCGCTGCCACTGTGGCTGGGCTGGAGGGCAGGCAGGGGGAATGCAGGCAATGCGACCCAGGCAAGTAGGGATGCCAATCCCAGCCGATCCTGGTCCCTGTGCCTCAGGTCTGGATCCCGGTCCCCATGCATCACTTGCACCAGACTGCCACATTCCCCTCATCTCTTACTCTTTTCCAGGAAAGAGTTTGCATTGTGATTTTCCCCATGCTGTTGTAGCTAGGAAAAAAATAAAAGAAGCAACATTATTTGCATTTTTAAACCGAGGAAAGAGAAGTCGGGAGCGGGCTTTCCGCCAGTGCAGTCTGGCACTTGCTTTGTTGAGAGCGTATAGAATAATTTATAAATAGCATGGTGAGTTTTTTTTTAAAAAATATAATTATACTTCTAAAGATCCTGCATTGCTGGGGAGAAGCAGTCTTCAAAAGAGGCTTTAGAAAAAGTCTTGCAGAGGGAAAATTTTCTTTAATGGCATTCATAAAATCACGAAAGGGAGGGTTTACCATAGCAAGGAACAATGCAGGACACCTACAGAAAGCCATTACTACACCTCTCTTCCCACCTCCTCCCCAGGCAGCTGGCCTTTAAGACGCCTGGATATTCAAGGGCTCAGTTTGTTACAAGAGGGGATGCTTTAGCAGCACGACACTCCCTGGCCCCAACAAGCAGAGCAGGACATGCTGAGCCTGGGCTACTGGGTGGGTCAACATCAAGGAAAGGTAAATTCGTCTCCTCTTCATTGAAACCAGAAGAAATAATGCCTGAGTCTGGGGGGCCAGGAGCAGTGGCTTGCTGCCAACCTCAGCATGGAAAAACTGCTCTCTGACGCTGGCCAGAGCTGCTCCACAGAGGTGGTGGGGGCATCTCACGGGGAAATGGCTGCTCTCCGCATCCTCCACTGCCCTGCCCTTCCCAGACAATGTTTCCTGCTCCTAAGGGAGGAGCAGGAGCTTCACTGCTGCTGCTTGGAAAGGAACAGTGGGAATAAATAAATAGAAAAGTAAAAGCAGGTCAGGGGCGAGCTTGGCATGGAACGACAAGAGGATTTGGTAAATCACACCAGGAGATGCTGCCCTGCCGGCCAGGATCAATAGAGCACCAGGCCTGGGCTTCGGGCACCCTCGGCGTCTGCTGGCCAGCCCTGAATGCTCCCATTGTCTGCTTCATTGATATGGGTCTTGAGAAACGCAATCAATATATTGGATTTCCCAAAGAGAGTGGTGCAAAATGCATAAATCCTCTGGCAGCCTGAGCTGAAGCTATTGATTTTTCATATATTCTCCCTCCCCACCACGTACCGGTGGAGAATGAGGGTGTGATTATGAGCACTGGGAGCCGGTAAGGTCTCAGTCCCCAGAGCAGAGGCAGTGCACAGGGTCAGACCAGGAGCAGCACAGCCCAATCCACTGGAATTGTTAGGATGTTTTTACAACCAGGCAAGCTGCCTGTAGTAGGTTTTTTAAGCCAAGAGGAACAGTGGTGTCCAGGCAATAATAATGCACTGGATGGGCTTGATTCCAGTGGCAGTGATGTCAGTACCAATCTGGGCTGTCCCAGCAACCATAACCTGCCGTAACTCTTGTGAGGGGGGGCAGGTGATGCTTTCATCCCCGTTTCAGCAGGAGCTAGGATAAGACCTGCCAGGAAGGGCCATGCCCTCCCTCTGCCTTGGCTGCAGGTGGGTCACTTTACCTGCCAGCTGCATTTGATCCACTGGGACTTGAGCCCATCACTGAGGTAGACTCAGGACTCAAGATCCCCAACAGCCAGCCCCAGCTGTAGAAGGGACAGGGAGTGGGGCAGACCTGTCCCCAGCCACCAGCTCATGGGCTTGTGGGTCTGTGGGCTGTAACCATGCCCTGCCTGGCTTATTTATCACCTCCCCTGCATTCTCTGGGACAGGATTTGGCCCATACATTGCTCAGCCAGTGTCAAAGTGCCTAATCTTAAAAATCCCAAGGTCAGGCAACAACGTACCCCTGGCTGCAAGCCTGTGGGTAGAGGCACGATTGCTACCAAAACACATAGGGATGCAGAAACTGGAGCAAAAAGCCAAACCACCAGCATCTCCCCTTTGCTGGGACCCTGCCCCGTAGGGGGAGCGGGGCTGCCTCAGCTCATTGCCTGATGCCCCTGAGCAGGCTGACCTTTCCTGGGCTGACTCACAAACGATACATGCACAGCAGCGAGCAGGCGGCAGCTCCTTGCTGCTTGCATGCATCCCCTCTGCATTGCTTGAGATTGCAGGGGTGTTCTGCCTAGAAACCCAGCCGGAGAATAAGAAAAAAAACATCTGCCAAGATGGTTTAGGTCAAGATACCCTTGCCAGTTTGCTTCCAGCCCTGCTCCTGCACTGTGAGGGGTGCAAGTGTCCACTGCCACGGAGGGACGAGCCCCAAGCAGCTGTGCTGGTGGTGGCTGGGCTGGGGACTGGCTGCGCTGTCTTACAACTGGGAGCAGATGGGGGGTTTCACACCCTTCACTGGCATGTAAGTGATTGCTCCTGGATCATTTCCAATACATATATATGTGTCTGCTTTAATTTATGCACGCTTGCTTTGTGCAAGAAGACAGCAGCTGACCAGTGGTTAAGAAAACTGAACACCCCGAAAAGGTCTAAAATTAGAGAAGAAACAAGAGCTGCTTCCTCCAAGCCTCGGAGCTTCCTGGGCTGCTTCCAGGAGAGCCCCAGGAAGCGCCTCTGATCTCCCTACTCCAGCCCCAGGACTGCGCCACTGCTAAATGCCCCTCCTTGCTGGTTGCAGCTGGGGGGGAGTGCAGCGTCTGTCCCCCCAGCACCTCTCCGTGTCCATGGCATTCCCCCACCGTGCCCTGGGGCAGGATGGACCCTTGTTCCTTCAGAATGTTTTCCAGGGGACTAGGGCTGGTAAAGTGCCAGATGGCCTTGGGACCATCCCTGTCCTGTTTACTCAGAGCTCACTTGCCTTGTTAAACACACTCTCGCCTCCCCATTGCCATCCTGGCTGCTGGCCCCTTCCCAGGGGGATAAACCACATGAGGGGTCAAAGAAAGGGGAGCATCACCCCACCAAACAGTGGGAACGGAGGTGACCTGGGACAAGAAACAGCATCCCCAGAGCTGCCGCTGCCAGCTTGCACAGCCAACGCCACCGTCACACCAGAGTTGTAGCAGGTCGTGGAGGAAACACAAGATATTGGCACATCTGTGTTTATCGATGCTGCAGGCACCAAGCTGCCACAAGCACAATAAAGCAGCAGGGTGCACTGGTAGCGGCACCATGCCCTTTACAGGGCACCCAGGATGGGCAACCTGCCGGGGGAGCTTGGCACCTCTGCAGGCATTGCACCAGCTGAACAGTGCCCCGCAGCCAGGATGGGCTCTGCAAAGTGTGCCAGGGAGCAGGGGGCACAGCTCCTGCTGCTTCTCTATATCGAAATCAAGCAGTGCTTTTCCTCTGTGGGCCAATCCACAAGTGACCAGCTTCCTTCCTCCCACTGCCCCGGCAGGAGCCCACACCGTGCTGCTCTCTCCCTCCCTCTGCTCCAAAGCTAGGCAGATCCAGGGATGTGGGGTAAGGCTGAGGGAACCACCCTTTCCTGTGCCACCTCCATGGTCGATGGGCTGCAGATGGACAAATGCTGGGGTTGTGCCTTGGTGCTGGTACAAAGATGCTTTATGTTTGGTGGGTGGTCCCCGCTGGGAAAGGAGAGTAGACCCTGTGTGACACCATGCATTGGTGTAACCTCAGGCTAGAGGACATGTCACTGTGATTCTCTGTGCTAAACCTACGTCCCTTAACTGGCATGTCTGTAATGGCAACAAAAAGCTAGGTGCAGGCGAGGTTGAGGTGTGTGGTAATAGCTATGGCAGAAATTTCCATAGCTAGCCAGACTTTCTGGGAATTTTTGGAAATCCTGTCATAGCTTTGTGGTTTTTTAACAACCTCTGAACCTTATCAAAGTGCACAAAAGGCGACAGGCTTCCTATTTGCAAGGGCTGCATTAGGAAAACAACAGCCACTCCTGCCAAACCTGGCTTGACCCTGTCTCTTGGGCTTCAAACCTCACTGCTGAGCCCTGCATCATGTGTACCCTTCAGGTTGTCAACTCCTGCTGATGCACCCAGGGCATTGCAGGGGATGGACCTTGTCCACAGCGAGTCCATTTGGTGATCTCCTGGGACAGCACTAGGTTAGGCTGTTTCTCCACAGAGGGTCTTGCTTGGCCTGGAAGGAATCATGTATCTCCAGGTCACATTCCCATATGCATCAGGGCTGAGTGTGAACTGTCTGTAGGTGCCATAACATACGGCTCCAGGCCCTGCAAGCTCGGGACAGATGTCAGATTGGAAAGAATCATTTAAAGCAAGTGAGGACACATCCCAAAGGACCTTGTGCCACCAGGGCAGAGAGCAAGAGGCTGCACAGCAGCTGGATTCCTGTCCCAGCCATGGGCTGGGGAGCAGCCGGGCTGAGTTTGTGCTGGGGACTCCACATCTGTTCCCAGCCAGCTGCTTGGAAAACAATGGCTTTGGTCTCCAACTGCATCCACAGGCTGGACATGGCCTGGCTTTGTCCTCACTGTAGAAATTAGTCCCGATGCTGCAAACTGCATGTATCTGGAAAGTCCCCCAGCTTTTCTCAGTGCCTCTGATGCCAGATTTGGCAAGGGTCGCCTCTACAGCCTAAGACCCCTGTCCTCTGCAGTTTCTCTCTAGCTCCATACATCATCATGATTTTATTGTACCTCTGGCAGGAATTAGGCTAAGACCCTTCCGTTGCACACAGGAACCTCCGAACGGGCAGGGGCAGGGACTCTGACACCCAGGCTCATCACTGGCGGGCGATGCGGAGGGGATGCCAGGTGTCCTCTTCCTCTGAACCACCCCAGCCTGCCTGGTCAGAACATGCCAACCTGCAACTGAGCCCTGCCCGCTCTATTTTATGGCCAAAACAAGCCATAAATCTCTGCAGAGCTGGAGGGTGCAATTGCTTTTCTGCCGTACAGGTTTTTCCTTGCACGAATTGTAGCATCACGTGAGGGGAATCTGTAAGTAAAAGTCAGGCTGGAGCCATTTATAATGGCAGTGCCGTGATTGTTACTGCTGACAGCTGCAATTATAGGCACTCCCTTCGATCGCTCCTTGCTGGGGGAAGTGGAGCCAGCACCAGAGCAGGAAAGGGGTCAGAAGCAGCTTTTCCAGAGCTGCGTCCCCTTTCCAGTAGACTTTGTCACCTACAAGCAGTGCTCAGGGAGGGTTTGGGGGAGGGGTGTAGGATGGGGAGTACCCCCAGTAAGGAAGTTTTGGGGAGAGATGCAGGATGCTCCCCAGTAAGGAGAGCTCATAGAACACATCAGCTGGTGCTCACCTCTGTGGGCAGGATAGGGGATTGCCCCAGGGCTGTGCAGGGACAGACAGCCAGTCCAAGTGATCACCAGGAAGAAATGCTGCTGGTGGCCCCAGATAACCCCAAGGTGGGCTGCAGGTGCGGGCAGCATCCCCAGCAGGTCAGTGCCAGGCGCATCTTGCCAGCACTATGGTCTAGAACTCCTGCATCTGAGATGTCACAGTGGTTGGTGAGCTGCCAGGGGATTTGAGAGCTGAGTACCTGTGCCCAGTGCAACACTGGAGGGATGCAGAGCCAGGCGTGCCATAAGTAGGGGATGGGTGAGTAGCAGATCTTGCCTGGGGGACATGGAGAGCAAAATGAGGGATACCTGTGGCCTTGCAGGGGCAGGGAAGTGACAAATGGAGCCATTACTTGCTGCCTGCTGCTGTGTGGAGGTGTGAGACCAGGTGGAGCTGGCAAGAGGCAGGGAAGCATGGAGGTGCAGCCCTGCAGCAGCTGAACCTCAGTGGAGCTTTCCCACTGAACACCTCGGCTCTGTCTTCTCAACACAGTTTCAGGAGAACTGAAACATCTGAAAACGAGCTAAATTTCATAATTAGCTTAGGCGAAAAAAAAAATTTTGCAGAGTAACTTTTTATTTTGCTGTTTTCAATGAATAACACCTAGGGGTTTTTTTCAAAACTAAGAACTCTGCTGCAGTTTTTGCATATGCATGAAAAAAGATGGGAAAGAGGATGGATGGAGCAGGAGGCTGAGTAAAGTGAAACAAAAATGAAGCTTTTTTGTGTTTGTTTCACACCAAGCAAAACGCTCGAGGTCAACAAAACTGAAATTTCTCCTCATGCTTTTCATTTGAATTTAGGAAAGAAAATACCATACAAAATTTCATCTGACTGCCCCAAACCAAAAAGGCTTAGTGTTGAGGTATTGCTTTCCACAGAAAGATCCACTATTTGCACAGTTCTGGCTACAACCTTTGAACTGCTGGCCAGCTGCTGTGTTGAGACCACACTGTTGCTAGTATGAGCCCAGTAAGGCTTCAGGCATGCCTGGGGAGCAGCGCTTGACACCTGGCAGAGGAGTTTTTCCCATCAGTGTTTAAGAGGTTTAATGATATGCCGAGGAGAGGGGAGATTTATGCACTTCTGAGGAGGGTTGTGCATTCCTTTTCCATCTCAGCTACTGATTTGTATTCACTACAGCGCGGGAATTTATGGGAGGAGGGAATTGATGTTTTATTGATATCTAAAAAACCTATATGATGGATGTGCTAATTACATGCTTTTCTCCCAGACCCCCTTTATTATGCACAAACAAATGGCTCTGGTGCTATAATGAATGCAGGTAAAATGAGCAACGGAGCTGAACCCTGTGGAGGTGATGCATGCAAGGGAGGCCTTGGTTATGCTGGGGCAGAGAACTTGGCCCTTTGTTTAGCTTCTTCCCTGACCAGTACTGAATTTTGGTTTCCTGTTGCCTGTGATTCCATTTCCATTTCATGGAAATCACCTCCATTGTCAGGGACAGGGGAGCTCAGCTCTCACAGCCACACTGCAGGCTGCTACAGCATCTATCAGCTCCCAAAAATATTGAGCAGGGTATGCATTTCCTCTGGCTTGCTAACAGGGGACACATGCACAGGATGAAACATGAGCAGGTTTTTTCATCTCTCTGCTAAAGCGGTGAGCGTGTGGTGAGTTGTCCTCTCCCCTCCTCCATCACCCCCAGCAGGGGCAAAGACGAGCTGGGTGCCATGACATGTATCATGTGTAGCAATACACATGAAAAAAATCCATATTCCAGATGGAAATCACAGCTCAAGATAGGCACACGCTGCTCCATCCCTGCCTGAAGAACTGGGCACTGCTCCAGCCTCAGCCTCACGTGAGCCCTTGTCCTGTGGGTCGGGGCATGGAAGGGTGATGGCTCTGTTCAGTGCAGACAGGCAGCTGTGCTCCAGGGACTGCTTTCTGCATGGGGGACGTGGGTTTGGGGAGCCACCAGAGCAGTGAAAGGACCTTCTTGGTGCAGGACCTGGAATAGATGTAAGAGGTGGTAGCACCACAGAAGAGAAGGTGGGATGAAACACAGAGCCTGAAGCATTGCACCAGCATGCCACCTGCCAGAAACTCGCAGCACGGCTTGCTTTGTCACAGCGACAACTTTGTGATCTTGAGGGCCAGTAGAAAAGCTCTCGGCCATCAGACTCCTGTTCCGCCAACTGGAGGCTTTGACAGGCAGCTGCCATCAGCACAGCTCCAGCCTTCATCAGTGGGCAAAGCCTGTCCCAGCCTGGGGGTCCCCAGCTCTGGGGGGAGCTTGGTGGTGCTCCATGGGGATGTTTGGCAAAGGCAAAGGCTCTGTCAGGAGTAGGTCCCCCCTCAGTCCCTCCTGCACCCTGGGCATGAGAGGTCCCTCACAGGGATGATGGGGAGGAGGCTTCTCCCCCTGTGACACGGGCACAGGGGGCAAATTTCCCAAGAAGCGATGAGGGAGACAAAGGAGATGAGAGTGGTGGGATGAGGACACATGCAATGGGTAGCCTGGAGGAGCTCAGGAGGCAGGAGGGGACATTTGCTAACCAGAGGTGCAGCTCTGCTTGCAGTGGAGGTGATGTGTGCTGGGTCGAGGCATGCTAGGGGCTGTGCCGTAGGAGGGGACTGTGCCCAGGCTCCCCCTGCTCCCCATGCCCCTCTCCCTCGGGAGTGCATGCACATTCCCAGCCTGCAGCCTGCTCCTCCTCCGTAGACAGGTGTCTCCCACAGTAAAATGCACTGCCACAAACAAACCCACTCTTAATTGCCTCTTTCTCCTTTTGTTGTGGAAAAAAAAAGTAATCATAGCTTAGCTTGCAGGAATCCCTTCAGATGTTCCTTTCAGGCTGGCTGGGGTTTGGTGTGCGCAGTGGCCTCTGCCCTCTGCAGAGGGACAATGACAGGTCTCTAGGCTGACCAGCAGCACAGATATGATAATTATACAGGGATATTTTTTCCCTGCTCGGCACTGCTGGTCACAGCCTGTTATTGTGTCTCTGCGATCCCAGTGTGGGACCCAGGGGCTGACCCACACATGCAGCTCGTGCAAAGGCCCTGCATAATTTTATTAGCACTCAGTGCCCGTAATGCTTCTGGTTTTGTGCACTCTGTGGCCAGGGCCTGGCAGAATGGTCCAAATTTGACCCAGCTCATACTGGGATGACTGAGGCTCTCCCAGCCCTGCATTGCTTCACATTTGCAGGGGGTGGTTGGTGCATCCAGCAGAAAGGCATTGGCACTGGCGTCCCCTGAGCCTCTGTCCTGCCCTCTCCCAGGCTGCTGGGGACCAGCAACTAAATAAACATCATCCCACAGAGCAGGCGCCACATGTCTGGGCCCCGCATCCCCATCCTCTCTGTTTCCATGCCAGGCTCCTAAAACCTCCGCAGGTACCTTGCATCAAACCTGCTCCCACGCCTGCCAAAGCGAGGGGGTGGAAGGAAGGATCAGGCCCTCAGTGCAGTTACTCTCTTAAAAAAAGGCAAGGAAAAAGTGAGAGGGATCTAGCAGGAGCTGTAAGTGCTCTAGCAAAGAAACCCAGCAAGGTAGGGAGGCCTCTCTCACCATGGAGACAAGCCGGAGAGCATGCCGAGGCTGTGTGCTTTGGTTAATTTGCTGCAAGTACTTTTTCCAAGCTATTCAGGCAGGGTTTCATCCTGCCAGCCTGACCCTGTGCCTGTCCCTTGCTGAAGGCTAGCAGGCTCGGACTAGGGGATGCTTCCCCATGGTGAGCAGGGCTGGTCGGGACGATGCAGCCAGCTGGATGGAGCCGATCGGCTTCTGGTGGAGGGCGGCAGGGAGGACGAGTTTGCTGTAAATATTGCAATCTGTTTATGAGGCTGGGTGTTAATCACGCACTGGAGAGGAGTTACTATTTTTTTATTTGCAAGCAGCAGAGACAAGCTGTTTCTGTCTTTCCCCCCGCTCCTGGTTCGAGCCGGGGTTTCATACCCCCTGCACAGGCAGGGAGGCTGTGGAGGCTGCAGACCCGCTCGCAGGGCACCCTTCGTCTCCTCGGCAGGCAGCCCTGGGGCAGAGCGGGTGCTTGCAGGCACGCCCCTGGCTCTGGCACAGCCAAGCCCATCTCCACTCTGGTACAGAGCAGAGACTGGGGCCACACTGCCCCTCTTGCATGGGCTGGGATGCAGGGGTCCCATCCTGCTCTGTGCAGGGCTATGGTGTAGCTACGCTCCTGCAGTTGGACCCTGACTCCCTTCTTGTATGCACAGCCCAGGGACAAGGACATTGCCATAGCTTAGTGGCCCAGTGGCCCAGTAGGAAAGTGGTGGCATGCTGCGGGGCCATGTCTAGGGTCTCCAGTGATGTTCCAGCTTGCTGCCCTGGCTGTGTTGGGGGCTTTTTTCCCCTAAGTAAAACCTCCTGCACCCAGTGAGGCAGGAAAGGAGCTGTGCTGGGAGCAAGAGAATAAAAGTGAGCTTATTTCTGGCTCTGATGGAAGGTCTTTTTTCCCCCTGCAAGCCCCAGGATGGAAAGATGGGCCATGCATTTCTCACAGACTGCATGAACAAGCCTGTAGTGTCTGAGGTGTGGCTGGGAGCCCACAAGCAGCCATGCAGGTGGACCACATCACATGTGGGACACACCTTCATCCTCATCCTCGCACCCTGGAGGAGTTAGAGGAGTTCATCCTACACTCAGTGCTTTGGAGCAAGTCAGGAGCCTCTAAAACCACAGTGCAAACCCCCAGCTTGCTGCTTGCCCCTCTTCACCTCAGCGTGCTCACCTGTAAGACGGGGGTCACGCTGTGGGGCAGCCCCCCCATGCAACACAGAGGGCCGTGGGGTGCGGCGTGCCCCCAGTCAGGGCGGCCGGAGGAGGAGCGGGTCGGGGCGCTGCCAGGGTGGCCAAGGGTTCCCCAGGGGACCCAGGACTGCCATTTGCTGAGGCCGGGGGTGGAGGAGGGAGATGGACTCGACAGCTGTGCCAGGGACGGGGGGGAAACTTTCCGCCCGAAGTAGATACCGGGCTAAATATAAACCGCCTTTAGGATGGCGCTTGGCCGGGACCCCCCGAGGGGAGGGCAGGGCCACCACCCGGCACCCCGCACGCCGGGGGGCGGGGGGGATGCTGGCTGCCACCCGGTACCCGCCGTGTCCCCCGCTCGGATGGCTGGGGACTCCCCCCGCCCCTCTCCCGCCCGGCCCGGAGCCGCGGGCGGCCTGCGAGCGCCCTCCAGCGGCAGCGGGGAGGCGGCGGGTGCTCCCATGCCCGGCCGGGGCACCGCGGGACCGGTGGCACCGGCCCCCGGAACGGGACCTCGGGGACGCGCCTCCGGCCAAGGGCAAAGGGGGCGCGGGGTGCTGGGGGGGGGGGGGCTCAGGGGGCACACATTTGGCTCTGGTTATAAAAAGTTTGAGGGTGCAGGCAGCCCCCTCGTCGGGTGTTTTTGTTTAATCGCCATCAGCGGCGCCGCGGGGAAGGTGTTATAAAGCCGCGCTTGGGGGACGCACCTCCTGCCCGCCGACGTGCTGCTCCGGTACCAGCGGCCACCCCGGAACCCTCGGGTGCGACGCGCGTTTCCCGCGGGCGATCCGACCCGCGCGTACCGAGGCGTGAGAGGGACCAGCGCGGCGGGCGGACCGGGCGGGTGGTGGGCCGCCATGGCGTCGCCCCCGCTGGCGGCGGCGGCCGGGAGCGGTGGCGAGGCGAGCTCGGGCTCCGAGGAGACGGGGACGGCGCCGCCGGGCCGCGACCTGGCCGAGCAATTCGAGCAGGCGGCTCAGCGGTTGCCGGCGCTGCTGCCCGCCGCCAGCAAGGAGCAACTGCTCTACCTGTACGCCCGCTACAAGCAGGTGAGGCGTGACCGGTGCGGGACGGCACGGCCCGACCCACGGCACTCACGGCCCCCCTGGCACCCCCCGGCGCCCCGGGGCGCGGGCGAAGCAGCGGGACAGGGGCCGGCCCGGTGCCCGAATGGCCGGGCCTGGGGCTCTCCCGGGGCCGCCGCACAAAACACGGCGATTCCAAGTGGCAAAAGTTGCGCCGGGTGGATGCGGGAAGCAGGGGCGCGGGGAGCCCTCGGTCCGGCGCCGGGTTCGGTGCCGGTGGCTTCACCTGTGGTAAAGGTAGACGAAGTCTGATGGGACGGAGTCGTGCCTAAATTCATGGCGAGTGGCGGTCCGTCGCCCTTTCCCCTCGGCGCGGCCAGCCCGAACGCCGCGCCGCTCGCCTCTGCTGCGGGGGTGCCGTTTTGGCTTCGGCCGACGGCGCGGTGGATGGCGGTCGGGGTGTCGGTGTGGAGCGTTTGGCCTTTGTCGTAGGCTGTGACGGGTCGCCGGTGGTTGGCGGCCTGTCCCAGGGGCGGCTGAGTCTCCTCGGAGAGACCTGTCCCCTGAACGCCCTGCGTCTGCTGGGTGGTAAGGCCACCCGGGCAGGCTGGAGAAGGTGATGGGGTGGTTTGGTGCTCGCCTCCCGGTTGGGGACATCGTGGGTCTGCAGTAGTGACCCAGGTGTGAGCATCAAACCTGTCTGTCTGTGGAGGGCCTTAGAGCGGACTGGGAAACGAAGCCGCTTGGTTCTAGTTATAATATTGAACGTGACTCCTCTTCCGTTCAGTCCCTGTGACTTGAGCGAGCTCTAGGGTGCGTCCTATGGGAGTACGCGATGTAACTTTTGTGCTGCTCCTGTGGGAGAATTTACATAAAACAAACCGGGAAAGCACCGGTTAAGACATAAACGTCTGTAACAATCACCCAAACTGGAGAAACAGAAAAATTGTAAGAACTGTTACACCTGGAAGACTAAAGAGTAAAAGTACAAATATGACTTGGGTGTTTGGCAAGAGATGCTGCCTTGTCTTGACAACAGGATGTGGAACTCAGGCCCACCTGTTCGGATTAGTGGTCGAAGCTGGGTGTGTGCATCTTCCCCATGAATTTCCTCCCATATGGAACACTCTTGTCCTATTACTGCTGCTCATAAATGCTTTCATTTTTTAATGCAATATTTAATTATCCTCTAAGATCCTTTGCTGTGGTTTGTGGGCATTAATTGTTTTAAAAGCAGACTGGTCATGTGAGGTTTTGTTTTCAGATTTTTCTAGTGCTTAAATGGGTCTCCAGGGTTCTCTTTCCCTTTGTTAAGGAAAAGGAGGGTAGACAAAAAAAATACTGGGAGAACTTTTAAGAGTAACAAGACTATGCCTAGGATGACATGAAAAGAAAGGATGTTTTTCCTCTTCTGTACTTTTTTATTTTGCCTGTATTCTCAGGAGATTTGTTGCAAATAACCTCTTATTTTTTTATTTGTTGCAAATGCTTTGTATCTGTTCTAGGTGGAAGTGGGAAGGCATTACTTGCATATCAGAGGGTTTCCTCGTGTTAGCTCCATAAGACCAATAAGGTGTTTAATGTTAAAAATTACTTAAATCAGAAGCTATATCATGCAGTTTTGATACAAGTCAGAAAAGCTGACAATTAACACTGTGTCAGCACAGACTTCCAGTTGCCTTCAGCTGAGGGGAACAGGGCGCTTCTGTCCTCTTCTTCTCTGTCCCTCTTGTCCCTGGCCAAGCACGATGCAATGGCAAGTGCCTTCGTGCTCCCGGGCTTCTGTGCCTTTGGCTGCCCAGTGCTGTCCAGAAAGGTGCCGTCCCTGTTACACAGTGCCTGGGAGGGCAGCGCTGGCAGTGGAGATGGGAGAAGTTTGCTGGTACAGCTACTGCAGCATTATGTTCTGCTAACTTTGAGTTTTGCAGCATTTTGTGCTTTAAATCAAAACGAGGGCGCTTAATGCAAGTTTCGTCTATTTAATTATAGCAGCCATATCGGTATGCATAATGGGCTGCTAATATATTACTCCAGTGGACAGTAGTACACAAAAGGTGCTGACTCAGATCTGTCCACTGTCCTTGATTTGGCATCCTTGTCTTTCCTCAGTTTAGTGTTTTATGTCACTAAGGGTTTTAATTTAAGGTACAGCACCATCATAAAAGAGGTGACAGTAACAGCTGAGCTGTCTGTTAAAATACTGTATATTATTTATTTCAAACTGTTTGGGTATATAGGCTTTTTCCTGGAATTTTATTACCTTTTATTGGAGGCCATTTCAGGATTTTATTACTTTTCTCTCTGATTTTGTTTATGTGTCAGGGACTTGAAAATAAGGGAATTGCTTAGTTGTCATCTCCAGTGAGGTTTTTAGAAGATGTTGCTGAGTTTACGACTCTGCCCCAGAACAGGAGGAAGAACAGACTAGTCAGTAGGGCTCTGGACTGGGACTGATTTTCTTTTTCTCCCCCTACTTTCTGCGTGACTTTGGGTGAATCACTTGTCTGTGCTTTGTGTGTAGTGGTGAAGTGAAGATAGTGCTTGCCTGTAATGTTGAGGATGCAAAATGAGGCTGAGAAAACGTAGCAATGGAGACCAATGTAGTGGTCATACCTCAGAGAGGGGAGGGAATCCAGAACTTGCTGGAAATGATCGAACTGAGAAAACTGACCTGCCACGAGGAGGATGTGCCAGTGCCTACGTGAATGCTGAGAGGTGCAGGCAAGCTGGAAATCTAGTGCCATTGGCAAAACAGGTCTTATGCTGTCTCCGGTGAGTGTAGGCTCAAATACACAATCCCACTTCTTGCGTGCCGTCTTTCAAATATTGTAGAACACAGTGCCCCGAATCTGCCCTGAACATGGGAGTTTCAACCTGCAGCTTCCTGTTGCATGGAGAGGCGTGATGGCACCGATGCAGTGTTGCCAGCGTCGCTGTCTCTGGGATGTACAGCCCCTTGGTCATCAGGGCCAGGACCCCTTGCCTTCTGTGGCTGATGTTTGCTTGTTCTTCCTTACGTCCCGCTTTCAGTCAGTTGAGTACAGGGCTTTCCCATGGGTTGGGGCAGGTTAACAGGGCAGAGTTTTGGGCAGGAACAGGCAGGAATTCCTGTCTTGCCAAAGAAATTCAGTTTACTTGTCCTGTGTACAGTTAAAGCTTAGCCCTGCTGTCTGTGGAGGTGAGTTCTGTTCTTGTTACTACTCTATAGGGAGGCTGCAGATATGATTCATCTTAGAAGGTTTACAGTCAGGTAAGAATATTTGGCTGGAATTCCCTGCTGTATAAATGTATTATTGGAAAAATTAGCAAAGAGCTGTTTTACCACCATCAGCAGCGGTGGGTGGGAGGAATCAGTTGTGGAGTAATGTGTAGGAAGAATCTCAAGGTTTCTCATAGCCTGGACCAGTGGCTGAAGCCGTATGGGGATGGTATGCAGCGCTGACGCGTCTCTGAGTATCTGTCTATCCAAGCACTCTTCTGAATGTTGTGACCTTCAGCTCTCAGGTGAAGGCTTCATCCAAGGTTTCTAAATTTCCATTTTGGCCACAAATGGAGACATCTGCAGACGCTTCCCATTTGGATCTGCCTGGGTCATCTTGGTACGAGCCTAATGCCATCAGGCAACTCTGCATGCAAAAGCAATACTAGGAAAGTATTTAATGTATTCTGGCTGTCATCTTTTTTTAATGCAGCTGATGAACTGTAAATGAGGAGAGCTAAGCATCAAGTGACCAGTCAGCCCCCTGGAGACCATCAGTAATTATTTTGTGGACACAGAATGAGATATGTGCTCTTGTCTTTCTGCTGGTTATGGAGAAAAACAGCTTTTGAGGCCCTCCAAGGAAGTAGCAGGAGGGCAGAATCCTTCACAAAATAAACCCCTCCAGTATTTGCCGTGAATTTGCTCTGGCATATTTAGCTAAAACTCCCCTTCCTCAGCTCTCAGGTTCGTGTCCCCACTAATGTTAGATTTCTGGTTGGTTTCTGATGATTTATGGAGTCAGCAAAAAGAGGGAAGCCAAAACCTTTATTTTCTTCTTTCCAACAAACCCATTGCAAGTCTTTTTAATATATCTTGAAATAGCAAACAGGGCACAAGTGCACTTTTTCCCCCCCTCTTAATGGATGAAATTTAACTACTATTCCTTGATTTGTATTACTATCAATGTTACTAACAGTCTTTCCAATGCTGGAACGGCCTTTGAATGCTAAATCTAAAGAGAGGAAACTGCTGTTGTGTTTTGATGATGGTAGTGGAAAATTACTATTAAAATAGATGAGGTTTTTTTATCCAACTTGGCCAATTTTTGCAGGTTAGATGTTGAACTAAAGAATTGCCAAGCAGGCATTTTCCATGCAGATAATGATTTTGCATTTTATTTCCATGTTTGTTTTGTTTTCTAAACAAGTGATCCAGTCCACCTCTGAGCACAGGAGGAAACATTTACAGTGCAACATGAATCGTGACTGTTTTATTGGACTTAACTGTTGCTATCCCTTTCTCCTGTTTGTCCATGAAATGCAATATGTTGTTCTAAAGGCCCGCTAAGGTGTTCTAATTTGAACCAATTGCTCACTGGAAGACAGTCAGATGTACAGAAAATTAATTTCAGTTGCAGTCACTCATATCCTCTAACACTTTAAATGAAAACAGAGTGTAACTAATAAATATCTCTCTCAGCATGGATATGCTCTCTTTAAAGCCTGATTAATGATTCCATCCTCAGCATAAAATCCCCACCCTGTTAAGGTGAAGAATTGTTAGTTGATTTAAGCACTTCACCTGCCTGAACACTTGAGCATATTTCATAAAACATTTGATGAATGCAGTTTAGTTTTGCTTGGCTAACAAAATATTCAACCAGCAGCCTTTGCCCACCCACCTCCAGAACATACCAGTGTTCCCTCCCTGGGGTCTACTTAAATACCTCATCCGTGCTGGGCTTCCTTTGTACTGGGCTGTGCCCTGTGTTACGGGGACTTGCTGTGATAACTGCTTTCCAGGGGCTGTCACGTTTGGAGCTGTGGTTCTGCTCTGGGCTCCGGCTCCTACACTTTCATCATTCCTGTGGGATATATAGCACTTTCATTAAAAAAAAGTTTTTTTAAAAAATCAATTTTTTGTGTAAATTCATTGCCTATCACAGTGATATTTTCATGTCAATTAGGTTCATTTTACCAGTGATGCCTGTGTGCAAAGGGCTTTATTTTCTATGAGAAAGGGGCACTGATAACAGCCAGATCTGTTGGGTCCTGACCTGTATCCCCTGGCTCTTCCAGGCTGGGACAGAGGCACATTCACTTACGCATTCTCCTGAGCTGACTTCAACAAAATATCTGTTACCCAAATGTCAACCTGCTAATTGCGCTGCTCTTGTGGCAGTTGTCAGTGCTGGCCTCGTGGCAGGGACGTGGTTGTGCCTTTGGAGCCCTGGGCAGGCATAGCCTCTGTCAGTCCTCTGTGTTCCCCTTTGTGGGTGAGCTTAGGGAGGAGATATGGCTGCTGGACTTCCTTGCAATGAGAGGAAGGACTTTGTATTTGTCCCACCAGTACACTACCCTATGGAAAACTGCCTGAATCCCACTGGCACCAAGTCCAGTTAACACTGGCTGTAAGATTATTTTTTTTCCCCATATATTTATCCACCAATTCTAGCTCATTCCCTTGCTTCCTTGTGTTTCTTATTTCTCCTCCCCCCATTTTAATTTCTGGCTTGCTTCTGACAGACTGGTTCATCTCTGGCACTCAGGCCTTGACTTGTCTCTCACAGTGCTTCCTATACAGCCAGGTGCCTCACAGCAAATTCAGAAGATGTTTGGCATTCCTTTGCTCTGAGTTTGTCTCCTTGCCTTCCAGAGGACCTTGAAAATAATTAAGCAAAGTCTGTTTACTTGAGCTTTGTGAGGGAGCAGGTGAATTTCAGCCTTAATGAATAATCATCTCATGTAGAAATCCTAATCAACAGAATTTTTCTTGATGCTGGTGGAGGATGAGGCATTTGGCTGGGCAATAAACATAACATTAAGTGAGAAATCATTTGCTGGTTATCCTTGTTGGGTAATGCATGCAAAAGAAATGAGCTGCGTAACAAAAATTGCTTCCCTTGCATCACCCAAAGAAAACAGAGGGATGCAGAGAGCTAAAATGAGGGAGGGTATGGTGGGGTTGAGTTGTATCAGTTCTTTCCCTCAAAAACCTTTCCTCTGGCACAAGAACAAAATTACCCTGAAACCAACAGAACCCAGTATTTCCTTATGCAAACCCCCTTCCCTTTGCATTGTTCTGACAGAAGGAAATTTCTTTTCTTTAGGTGAAATTTGGAACCTGTAACACTCCCAAGCCAAGCTTCTTTGATTTTGAGGGAAAGCAGAAATGGTAAGAGGAAATCCATGCAATTCCTGGCAATTTCTGGCTCTACTTCTTGTTGCTTTTGCCTCATCTGTTGACAGTTTATGGACTAGAGGATGTCAACTCTGAGAGTCTGCCACTGATCTGGCTTTAAAATCTTTTGTTTAATAGGGGAATGTTTGCTGCTCTGCCTGCTGCAGACATGAAACACTAGACTCTGGTATTTACCTTGTTCATCCAGAATTAGCCTGCACACAACAAAAATTCTGTGAACATAGCTACAGCTTTTCAAACAGCTTTACTTTGTGAACACAAACTATGTTCCAGCCTGTATCAGGATCTCTTGAAAGATCCTTTGACAGCAGAGTAGTGCATTGGCAGTGGCCATTGATGGCTTCAGAGAAAAGTTGACCATTTTAAACTGAATGAAAGTTGGCATTGCACCCCCTGGAAGTATTTAGATGAATCTGTTTGCTGTGTTCCACTGATGAAACAAATCCGTCTGCCTGAGTGGCTTGCTGATGTTTTGCTCTCTCTCCTAGGGAGGCCTGGAAAGCCCTGGGAGACACCAGCCCTCATCAAGCTATGCAGGAGTATGTTGCTACAGTGAAAAAACTGGACCCTAGTTGGAATCCACAGGTAGGAAACATGAAAATATTGTTCAGAAAACAAACCAGAATTTGTGTCTTTGTAAAACTAAGTACGGTTCAGCTTCACACAGTTTTTAATGGCTGCATGGCAAACTTAATTTTTGAGCAGATTGAAGTCTAAATTAACTTCTAAACTCTGCTTTTGTTACGACAAACATTAAGAACATTCTCTTTCATTCATAATTATCTTCATTACCGTGAGCGCGTGTACAGGGTTGGTTTGGCTATAGTGATCTAATTTATTTTGCTTTTATTGGTTCATGCTGTATTTTGCATGTAAAGATACTTTTTATCCTTTTCTCATCTTTTTTCAACTACTATTTAAATGTTGATCAATACAAAGTAATCTCCATGAAAGTGACATGAACTGAATGATCAATTCTAAAAATGTTTCCTTTTTGTTTCGGTGCAGCAAATTACCAAATCTGATTATGATTAGGTACTCCAACATAACAAGTGTAAGTCTTGTATGTGTGTTATAGGGAGACTGTACTGTCATTTTAATTAATCTGTCTTTCATCTAGCAGGTTTATTACTTGATTGAATATTTAAGGATATCTCTGACTTTATAGACTGATTTTTATACAATTTTTAAAGAGGATTGCTCTTTAGAAAAAGTATTGCCTTTGATTGGAGATAGAGCGGAGATATTTCACTAATAGCAAAATGCTGAAGGCATGGTAATTTCTTTTCCGGTAGGAAATTGATTCTTTTTTGGTCCTGCGCTTTGGAAGCAAAATCTTGTGAGAGCACAAGCCTATGAATCAAGAATTTGATTCTTGGTTGTCTTCTGATCTGTTCTGGAGACTTAAGAGTAATTGTTTTTTCTTCACTAGTTCGTGTTTCATGGCGTTGATCCTGTTTTTGCAGCAAAGAAATATTGTCATTTAGAAGAAACCCTTAATGCCCTTGAGGAAAATAGTTTCATATGC
The DNA here is from genome assembly GCF_963921805.1 of Phalacrocorax carbo. Taxonomy (NCBI): domain Eukaryota; kingdom Metazoa; phylum Chordata; class Aves; order Suliformes; family Phalacrocoracidae; genus Phalacrocorax; species Phalacrocorax carbo. Next base: position 32,910,000 of record NC_087518.1, on the reverse strand, counting down.
TGTGCGGTGCAGTTAGCAAAAGCCAGCTGCATGCTGTGTAAATTCTTGTCCAATCTAAAATTCTCATACAGAAATAAAATAATTTTAAAATAATCCATGTATGATCCTGAATGAATAGTGTTTAGCAGTGTAAAGTGAAACATATGAATATTCATTAAACAATGGTGGGGGGAAACAACCCACCAAAACAAAACACCCAACACTTCCTGAATTTTTATGGGTAGAGCTTCTGTTCATAAAAAGCCTTCTTGTACATGGTGACAAGCTTAGCTTTGGGTACTCCCTTCACTTGCTTGCCTCAGAGAAATGCTTATTGTCACAGGTGTGACCTTCAGGTTACAAAGCTGTCAGCTAGGAAAATGGTATAATAAGCTAATTTAAAAAAAAAATACTTTAAAGAAGTCATATAGCAAACAAAGAATGGTTTGCAGCACTGCTCCTCCCCTCTTCCCCTAAGGTGAGGAACGTATATATGCAAGCATGTTTCTTCCCATTGCTGTCCTTGCATAAGCCTGTCCCCAGGATCAGCAGAAACTAGACTCCGCTGGGTAATGCTGTTGCACCAGCGTGTTTGCTCATTCATGTGTTGCTCTATCCTCCCTTTTTGAATAGTTGATGCAAGCAGTGTGGGCTTGCAGGAGAGCAGTGCTGGAGCTTGAACAGAAGTTTTCTGTGAAGATGGCAGGGCTGAGTTGTCAGAGTTGTTTAAAGAAATGTAACTTACTTTCTTCACTTGCTTTTGTTGCAGTGTTTAAATAGCTGTGCTTTGCTCATGTAACTATGCATATATTTCTTGACTTTTTGAAGCCAATGATTTTTTCTTCTGTGTGGTCTCAGTGCATGGAGCTGTAATGCTGCAGAAAATCCGTAGAGCATTATGTGGTTTATTGTCCCTGCAACACTGCACAGGCACCATGTTTCTTGACCTGACTCTTTCCTTTTCCTGTGCCTTGCCTATGACTGAGCTAGAAAGCTGTTAAGAGGTCTAAGCACTTTACATTGAAGGAATATGCTCAGGTGCAGAAGGGCCTAGCAGAGGAAGTTACATTAGCAGAAAACGTAATTTAAAAGTTAGCATTAAAGTACAGGTGCCATTGCTTTCTTTAAAAGAAGACACCTGTCCTTCCTACTATATCTTCCTTTTAATTCCACTTTTATACGACCAAAATACTATCAGGAGTCCTCTCACTCTGATTTGTCTCATGCTGCTCTGTGCTCTTCTCACCACCCCCAAACCACCCCCAATCCACCTTCTGGAGCCACAAGAGGGAGCTCTGTTCTTGAAAATGATGGAGATACATGTGTCAGGGGATGGAGATAAAATAGCTATTTTAGTCTTCAAATTTCAAATTGGATTTATAGAAAAAGATCTGTGGGTACATTACAAGGTGCTTCATCACTGTCATTGTGTCCCCTTTACATGCATATCTGCTGGGTTCCTTTGAATTTTTCTTATGTTCAGTAGATCATGAATTAAATACTCCAACTATTTGGTTAAAAGCAGTATGAAGTGCTTGGTACAAATTTGAAAAGTTTGGCTTTCAGATCGTTATGAATCATAAACAGTAATTACAGCACAAGGGTGTTGAATTTGTCATTGTGCAGCTTCATGAATTTTGCTATTGTAAAGCTTTCTCAATATTACCTACATATTTTCTGTTCAACGGTTCATCTCATCCCTTAAAGTTGTTCTTGTGTGTTATCTTAAACCCTCCTGTCTCCTGTTTCATGTATTTGCAAAAGGTTTTAATGTCTTGATCCTTTAATGCTAAATGTGCAAAATTTAAAACTTATGAAAAAGATAAGGTGTTTCTAGGTTCATTTTTTTTCCCAGCAGATTTGCTGCTCTTCTGCAGATTTCAGGCTGTCAGTGTGTTTTTTTTTTAATAAATAGCATGGAACTAAATGCAGTATTTCTTATGTAGTCTGAACAGATCCACTTCTTCATTCCTTTTTCTTGATTCTTCATTGATTCATTCCTTCATATTGACCTTGCAGCTTCTGTATGAGTACATTTTCAGCATCAGACTGTAACTGCTATAATTTAGTGATCGTTGCTTGTTTTGGATGGAAAAACCAAACAAAAACAAACAAACCCCAAACCAAACCAAAGTAAAAGCATTCTGATGCAGTAGGAGCACCCTGAATTTGTGTTCAGAAGCAATGAGAACACTAGTAGTAGCCAGAATCTGACCTGCTACTTACTCCTGCATGGAGGTTAGAGTACCTGTGCTTTATTAGGAGACAACTAAACGTGGAGAGGCAGGGCATAGCTGTTCTCTGCTCTGAGAAACGTATGCAGTTTTTGACAGTAGAGGCACACCTGTTCGCTCCTCGCCATGGCTGTTTCCAATGTGTTTTAGTTTCTTCTGCACCCCCTTGCTGCTAGCAGGTTTGTCTGATAGTCATGCCTAATCTTTTCTTTCAGAGCTTTGTCTAAAACCTGGAAAGATATTATCATACTGCATCTATTTTCAGCAATTTTATTTGCTAGGAAATCTTTAAAATAGCGGATAACCTAAAGGATATTGAAGTGAGATCCATTGTCTTGATGTTCAGGAAGCTGCAGGAATCGCCTTGCTATATTTATCTGGAACCCAGAGGTCTAGAACCAACAATCATAGTTGCCTTTCTGGATGCTTTGTAGTTCTGTCTTCCTACGATGGCATTGGCCTTATATGTTTTGTATCGTAGGTTTTGTTCCTTTTCCCAAGAACAGCTGTCAGTAGGAGGTCAGGACTATACTTCTCCATGCTTGTCTCCATTCTCCTCTTGATGCAGTCTTCCTTTGTCATCTTCTACCTTTTAGTGCATCTTTTGTTTCTTGCTCTTTCTTGTGAGTCATTCCTTTCAGTCTGAAATTCCAGGCAGTGAAAAGGTAATTGCTTGGACCAACTCAGCTCTATTTACATATTTCAGAGACATCACCTGTCCTTCAAGTCTATTCAGTCTTCCTTCAGAACAGAGAAAAACTTACGAAGCAGTTCTTTTGCATTCTCTATCCTTAAACAGAAATGTTTCGTGCTGTCAACACCTCCCACTGCTTTGGGTCCTTTAGAGAGGTTTATGTGTCTCTGCTCCTTCGCTTCTCATACGTTCACCTGTCGTTTTCCTGCTTTACTGGCAGCAAATGACATGTTGCTTTCGGTGGCTTTTGCTGATGTGTGTGTGAGTTTGGCAATGATATTCATCTGCTCTCCCTGCCAGCCACCTGCAGCGTATTGCCTATGTGTGCTCATCCCTCTGACCCCTCTCTCCTGCTGTGGCTCTCCGGTACCTGCCATTGTGGCGCAGTCCTGTGGGCTTGGTGATTTCGGGAGGTTCACCTTCACAAGCTGGTTGTCTTGCATCTTTATGCAATAACTTCGTTCTTGTGTACATCACTGTCTCTACTGTATAACTGGGCACTTCCAGTACTTGCGGTTTTTGAGGCAGTCTCAGTGGCTATAGTTCCATTCCCCCATGCGCTCTAAAATTCTAATGTCTGTCACGTATTTGATATCACAAATCCCCATTGGCTTTAAGCATCCAGATTTTTCAAACCTCAGATTAACATGGGAGTTTGTGTGCGCAGGCACTGACCATCCGGAGGCAGGAGCGGGACAGCACCTCTTTTGCTCAGCAGCATTGTACACGTCTCTTCAACTGCGTTCATGTCACAGGGGACGTGGGCGGAGGTGTGTACATGACACTGCAGTGAGGCAGCTAAGAGCTGTTATTGATTGTTTCTTGTGACAAGATGGTTACATGGCACAGCTTAAACAATAAAAATAAATAATAAAACAAGAGTCCAGATTTGCTCATCAGTTCTATCCTTCCATTTGCTGATTGCAGTTTTGGCATCTCTTGATTCTAAATATTTCCTTTTCCTATTTCTTATATTGCACATCTACTAGTTCCAATCTCAACAGTTTGTCACGCTACTAACTTCAGTGGCACCCTTTCCCAAACACTTAGAAGCCATCTTTCTATTTGCTTTAACTGCTGAAATTTGCAGGACTTAATGATTCTATATTCTATATTCCTCTATATTTAAAAAAAAGAAAAGGCATTTTAACTTGTTCAACTCCACTTTACCAATAATGCACTTAGTAAGATTTCTGCTGTGCAATGAGGAAAGTTGCATATTAGGAATCTGAGGAGGAGAGAAATGTCTCTAAGGCAAAGCAGTAAGAGAGTTCCCGTTCAAAGAAAGTAGGGATTCACCGAACATCTTTTTGAGCTCTTAAAGGTTTGATTTTTGCAGTGTTAATGTCTGCAGGGGAGAAAGCTGCCTGTGTTTTTTCAACTACTATTCTGTGCCTTGTTTGAGTAGAAGAGGGTTTATTTCTCAGTACTCTGGACCAAGTAGTCAATAGGAATAAAATACTTCCGTTGTGGTATTGGTTGGGAGGATGGAGGTGCGGTGTTTGGAGTAGCCAGGAGAGGACCCCTGGGGAATAGATAGTCAGGCTCAAAAAGAAGACAAACTTCAGAGTGAATAAAATATCAAATGTACTATTGCTGCAGGCTCAGAGCAGCCCAGTAAACTGGAAAACCTGCAGGAATAAAGCAAATTGACTTGCCCCGTGGCCAGTGGGTGTTTTTGCGGGAAGTACTGCAGGGGGCAATATTTGACAAGGCGGGTGGCCAGTTACCCTGTGAACCGGGTTGGGTTCCTTCCCGGCTTCTTTCTGTTGAAATAACCTTTATCACAATTTAAGTGCAACAAGCAAGTTGAAACTAAAATATGGAAAAGAGAATTTGCAATTTGAGGATACAGTGAAAAGCTAGGAGAAACAATTTCCAGATTTGCAGAGGAGCTGAGTTTGTATGTATGCTTTTTGTAGGTCGTACCAGGTGTTACTGAGATATTTTAAGATTGATTTAAATTGATGAGCCTCTTGTATTTGAGTAGGATCTCCACGGCAACTTAAAATTTCTGTAGCAACTCAAATACAAACTGTGTATCCAATGATGTTAAAACAGGCGTTTGGGAATCCAAACCTGAATTTTTGTTAAATTTGGCCTCATCGCTCAAGTCTGTCCTGTTCATGTCTGGAGCAAGAAGCTTTGCTCTTCTGCATTTTACAGGTTTTACGTTTGGTCAACTTCTAAGAACTACATTAGCGAATGGTAAATCATATTGTAGTTTCAAGGCTAGAATCTGTGGATTTCTTGGGTAGTACTGCAGGCCAATGGAATTTCTTCTGGAAATTAAGAAATGCATTAGAAAAACTGTGGTCTGTAAACAAAATGAGTGCACCCATCGTGTTTTCCTGTTTTGTCTATCAGTCAAACAGATGTCTCCCTTGATAATCTGTCCAAGCAGCCACCGTTTGTGGTTGGGAAAGAGCAGCAGAGTGGTGCGGGCAGGATTACCAGGGGGATGGGAAGAGCAGGAAGGGTTTGGGTCTCTGCCTGTCGCAAGCAGCAGTGTGTTCCCATACATGCTGTGCAGTTAGTTTGGGTAAATGTCTCAGTTTATGGCTTGCTATACCGTTGACCTCACGGTCAAAAACTTTGAAAATACTGACTTTATTTCTTTTGTAGTATAAAAGCAATTTAAATGCATCGTGTAAAGTGGGGACTAATTGAATTATGGCTGTGCTCCTTAAAGCTTGTCTTCCCGTGCCGTGCTAATGCGGCACACTGGGGAGAGGAGCCTCCTGTGTTCCTGCGAGCTATGCAGCTGCGCTGCCAGGGTCTCTGCTCTTCGCTGCTCCTGTTTCTTTCTGGGTTTGTATAGATCCTTGTGTGTCAGTTCACCCTCAGTGAATTTCATGCTTGACGTTTTGTTTGTTTTCACCCAAATGTTAATAACTGTACTTAAGAATAAAAATCATAACAAAATGCACCATTTGCTATATATATTTTTTAAAAGCTCATATTTCAATGGATGACTACATTGGAAGAAGCAAATCACTGAGATAATTCATAAACTCTGATCAGGCTCTTCCCCTTTAAAAAAGAAAAAAAGAAAAAAAAACAACTCCAAAAAAAACCACAAAATTAAAAACAAACTAGCAAGCCTATTTTTTTATTATTCTTATAATAGAAAAGGAAGCTCTAGAAATTAAGAACAAAATAAAAAACTGATCCACCCCAGGCTTCTGGCTTTGGGGCACATAAGACTGCAGTGTCCTCTGGGTTTAGGCACACTGCGGAGTTGGGGGATTTTTGTGAACCACACTGGGGTTTGTGGTAGTTTGGTACATAGGGCTTGAGGGGGGTTAGATCTTAACATGCAGAGAGATTCTTCTGCCCTGCTGCCTTTTGCCAGCTGTGTGACAGACAGTCTGTAGCATGCAAGTGGAGTTAGCGGTAGATGCAGCCTTCCTGTGAGAGGGAGTAATCTGTGCCATGCATGACTAACAAAAACTCGCCACTTGTGAACGCCGTACTCATACCCGCACGACTACAGGCAGAGTGACCCACCTTATTTAATCCAAGTTGGAAAAATGGCAGTTTATTAGCTGCACAAGTTAGGCCTTGAGCGTTTTGCTTTTGGAGCGTGCTTTCAGAACCAATTTAGTAAGAGGATGTTTTCTTGTTCCTGTTGTGTAAGACAGTAAAATATCACACTACAAACATGAACTGAATTGCCCCATTCTTCTGTGATAAAGGTGGATAGTGTTACATCCTTTTCTTCTCTCTACCTTCTCGTGACGAAAGCGCGCTCATGCTTTAGGTACTTGATATAGGTCCTACTCATAAACAAAGCTGTCCATAGGTTATTTGCTACCTTTCTGTCCCTGTCTTTGCACATGTAGCTGTTTATAAATTTTATTCCATGCAAGATAGCTCAACTCTGGCACACCAAGTAGGAGGTAGTGTGTTGTGTACCCGCTTTGTATAGACTGTTATGCTCTGAGCAGCAAATCAAATTCAGTTTCCTGTTTATTCTTACTGTTTTTAAAAGCAGCGCAGGCTCATGGGCAGTGCAAGTTCCTCACTCAGTATTGTGAATATAACACTGCCATCCCTTGGCTGTTGTTGAAGTGAGGGAGCAGATTAATGAAATAGCATGCGTAGCTTCTGTTGGTAGCGATGACAGCGTAGATGGGAGCTGGCGGTTGTTTGCCATGAACCTGTGGCCTGGGGATGGAGTTGTCAGGGGTGTCCTGAGGATGCTTTGTTCTAGCAAGTAACTCACATCCAGGCGTCAGGGTGCTGTGCTGGTGGGGCTGTCAGCCACGGTGGTCTGGGATTTTGCCTGTGCACAAGCTTGATAAATGACAGGGCTTTTTCTCCTCTGCAGCTGCATTTTATTGTAGAGCACAAAACAAAATGCCAGATCTAGTATGAGATTTTCAGTGTTTTTGGAATTGTGGTTCTAGCAAGCTGTGCAAAAGTGAAAAAGTTAAAATGAGTAAGTGTCTCATAGTAGAAATATAAACAGCTGGAATATGTGTCAGCCTCCCATCCCCTGGGAGCCTGTTGGATTGTTCTCTTTGATTTTACATCTCCGCAGAAATTTATGGTCTCGGCTCCTTTTATTTATGACATTGCAATCCTCGTTCAAGCAATTGATTGAAATACAACGGTGCCAAGCTGCAAGCTTGTATTTTAGGAAGGTTGAAGTTTAGAAAGCAAACCAGCAATGAAAACAGTCACATATTGAAAGCTGCACTGGAATCCGTACTGAGGTTGGCCATGTTCCTATGTTCCTAAACTTTTTCAAAGTAAAGAATTATAATGACAAGGATTTATACGTCTTCTCTCTTTTAAGCTGCCTGGTCTAGCTAAAAACGTACTGTATGCTAAATACTCAATCTTTACTAGCCCTGCAAGGGCTAACTTTTGCTTGTAACAATGTTAGCCCCTGTTTTTCTGGCTCAGATCCAGCAGTGCTGATGCACTATGTCATTACTGTACTGTGGGCAGCGTAATACATTCTTTCTCAGCTACTTGAATGTAACAGTAGTTGTTTTCTGGAATTGCAAGCAAGAAATTGGGGGGCTCATAATTTTTGGCTACCAATGCAGTGATATTGGTTAAACACTTAAGCAAAGATTAAATATTTTTCCCTTTGAAAATGTCAATGAATTAATTTCCATCATCTTGCACTAATTCAAAAAAACCCTTGTACTATCTGGAATGAATTCAGAAAAAAGAATAATTGGAGATGTAATTCTGCCTTGCTGATGCTGAGCGTGCTGCTGCAGCATAGTGATGTGTGTGGCATCCCAGCGTTATGATTCCTGGCTTACTGGTGTATTAAGACATTGCATGCTAGGCAGATACACCAGAGGCAACTGAAAAGAAAAAAAATGTAAATATATATATCAAATTACTGGTATTCAGTGATGACAGGATGTAAGAGAATGAGGCAAGGTACTTTACTGTGTAACTTTCTGTACAGCAGGGACCTAGTTGCTTTTTTTCTTTTGCCCTTAATAGATGTCCAGAAGTAACAGGTTTTGCTGTGTGGCTGTAGTGCACAGGTAGCAGTCCCACAGCACCTGGTTATTTTGTGATCCCGCAGCTGTGGGGTTGGAGACATGGAACACAGCTGACCTCTGGTATCTTAAAACTTCAGCTGAGCAAGTGCTCTCCTAGAAACCATCTCAATAGCAGAGAAGGATCACTAGAACAGGTTTAAGTTGCTGCTGATCCTCTGCTGAAGATCGTTGCTGCTACGGCTGAGTTGACAGAAAATGGATAGGTGTCGATCCTTCCAGGGAGAGCCCAAGATTTTGGCTTAACTTGAGATGGCAAGGATGAATTTGTTAAGATGCCAGACCACAAGCTGAAACATCTGAGATGTAACCAGGTACTCCCCTCTGCCCTTTCTGCCTTGAGGTGGCAGTTTCTGCAAGGCGAGGAAGGGTCTCCCCAGCAACAAAATTATGGATAATGAAAGTATTGAAAAGCTTGTTTTTATGAAGCAGCAGTGTGAGGCTGGAAGCAGAAAAGAGTGGTGGTGTGGCATGGGAAGTGACTACACCAGCAATCAAAACTTCCCTGTTAGGTTCATTTCTGTACTGAAGCTCCACTGGCTAAAACAAGTTGGAAAACGAAGCTTTCAGTAGAGGTGGGCAACATCACAAAATTGGGGTCTGGGGAGGGTGCAGCAGGAGCTGACAGAGGCATGGTGTTGAACCAAGCAGGCCCCAGTCACAGGCTGTAGGGGCAGGGGAGGTAAGCAGGTGGTGGGATGCAGGTGGGAGCTTGGGGCAGAGGTAGAAAGTGGAGCAGGTTCAATGCCAGCCTGATGTAACAGGGGGTTTGAAAGGGGAGGAAAACCAAATAGAAAGCTGCAAGAGGAGCTGGGGAGGACCAGGAGGCTAAGAAGTGTTTTCTGTGCTCACTCCTAGCTTCCTGTGGGTCAGGTCACTTTCCCAAGCAGTGGGGAGCCTCCCTGACATCCCTGGACCCTGATATTTTCCTGGGGTGCCCAGAAACCCAGAGAGCCTGATTTAATACACCCAAGTCCTGTCGCCCTGGATAGCAAAGTGAGGTGGTGTGTGAGAGTGGGAGGAGCAGGGACAGTCTTCCCAGCTTGTGGCATCAGGTGGGTGTTTGGGAGGTGGGCTTTGGCTGGCTCTGTGGCTCACTCAGCCTCTTGTCAAACTTTTGCTCCTGTTTTGGCCAGCAACCCACCAAGCTGTGTGACCAGCTTGACTGTTCTAAATGGGGAAGGGTGCAACCTCTAATTAAAAAATCTAATTTTTCAAAGTAATTGAAACTGTTGCAGAATTTTCAACTTACTGTGTCAGAGGCTGTTAAAAAAAATTCAGAAACTTGGGTGGAAATTGCATCTTCCTCTTAACTGTGGAGTACATAATGCCTTGGTTTTTAGGTGTGGAGTTGTAGATATTTACTTGATGGTATTCAAACACAGGAAGGGTTCATGTATACTGCTGCTTCACATGGTTATATAAAGGCTGTTTTAAAGAGAGACTGTGATAATTAAAAATAGCATATGCTTTTACTTAGTAGAAAATAGCTGCAATTGTTTTGTGTATAACATAAGCTGTTTCTTCAGTGAAAATACCGCTTTTTGGGTTAGAAAAAGGTTAAGTGGTTATGTTTAGCTTGCTCTTTACATTAAGTATCAGGTATTGAGTGTAATTACTGGAGATTAAGATTTTGTTTGGAAGTTAGCTAACACATTGGTTAATGTCTTGTAAATGCTATTTGTGTCTTAGAGTGGAAAAAGAGTTATCCTTTAAAAGAGCATGTATTGTCTGGTACTTAGATACTTGGGTCCTATTGTACCCAGTTATTCCTGTTGTAAGAAAAGATGGCACTCCTTAAATGTCTCTAGAGCATCCTGAGTTTTGAGCTGAACTAACCAGCACAAAGGCATGTGAAGGCTCAAACACAGCATCGATGCACAGCAGTAAAGGCTGTTCAGCAGGCAGCTGCCTCCAGAGCCTGCTGCATCCTTCTGGCAGAGCCTGGGAAGGGTTATAACCACCATAACTTCAGAAACCTTCTGTTCCTGCTGAGATGCTCTGATCCTTCCCTTGCCTGAGTCTTTGGGGATATTGACCAATGAAGATCTCTTCATTCTGCCATTTCTCTTGTCTGCAGAGCTCAAAAGTCCAGCCTCTGCTTTTATGACCCAGATCTGTTGGAGGAAACAAATTTCAGTGGTGCTGGTCAAGCAGTCTTGGAGCCGTTCCTTTTGCGAATGGCGAAATTGGCCTCTGCTGCGGCTGTGATGATGGCTGGTCCAGTGTTGCTCCAGCAAGTAGAGGATGAATACTTCAACAGTCAGGCTGGGAGTGGGGGCTGATGTCCTATCACTGCTTTATATCTCAAAAGTTAAGGTTGCCTGACGCTTTCAAGCTTCAGAGCATGTTTCATCCCAAGCTATGTAGCTGTTCAGTATTTCCAGTTCAACTCAGAATATGTTTCTTGCCCATATGAATGTCTATGTCACTCTATATAAATGAATTGCAATTACAGTGCAGGCTGTGTTTTTATATAGTGTGGTCCCCCCTGCATGGGCATTTGTGGATTTTTCGTGTGGGCAATGTGACAGAGGTGATTGCTTCCAGGACTGATGATGCAATGCTCTCTGTTCGCCTTGTGAAAGTGCCTGATTTCTGCAGTGTCTCATGCTGGAAGGGTGCAAACAGGCCACTTGTTTCACCCTTTGATCTGCAGGCGTTGGGAATCTGCGAGTTACTGCAGTGTCCACAAAAAGGAGATGAGGAGAGTCTGCTGTCAATCTTGTGTTGCCACCTACGTATCTGTTATTCCATTTAAAAAAAAAAAAAAACCCCAAAAAACTCCACAAATCAATAACTGCTGGAAACAACTGCATTAGGGTTTTTTTGATTGAGCATATTATTTCATTCCAGGCATATGTTAAAATGTATACAGTGAGTCATGAAATCACAGCTACTGGCAAGCATAAAACTTGCTCAGAATTACATCAAGCATTTTACATTTATTTCCCCTGCCCTGACTGTCTTTACTCCTAATTTCCAACTGAGATTATGATGCAGTTATTAATTAACTCATTATAGGTTAAATGAGTAATCTTTGAGGCCTTGTTTTAGATCGCAGCGCTGTTTAACTATGCAGCACAATCACATTAATTATAGTATGTTTGGTTTTTTTAATATAATCTGGAAAATATTTTCCCTGTTTTACATCATGTTTATAATAGAGGAAGTTCTGTGAGATATTAAAAGAACCAGAAATTTTTTTTTTTTTGTGTAGCCACTACTAGAATATTAACTAAACTCTCCAATATTTAAACAAAACAAACCCCCCAAACCCTGACATTATCCGGCGGAGCGTACTGCCATTTTTCATAAGACAGTTTGCTCAGGTTGTACAGATCTTCAGTGGTCTCTTGAAAACACTCCAGGTGCTGAGTCATGTGCACGCTCTTGCTGAGCTGCTGTTGGGAGCCAAGAAGGATTGTTGAGAGAGGAATATTAAAATAGTCTGTTTATGACGGCCATTAATACAGCTGGTGCGGAGGGTACAGCAGCCTTTCATGAAAGGTGGCTTTACAGCAGAGTCTAACTGGGAGGCTGCCCTCAGCTGGGATGTGTTTTTGTCTTGTTTGGATGTAACTGGTCTCTGCTAGTCTGTAAAGAGTGGTGAGAAATGCTGGGCTCATACATTTTAGCGGGGAAGGGAGGATTTTTAGTACTGTTCAAGTGTTTAATACAGCGCCTAATTTTATAGGTGGTAAAATTGGTTTTCCTTTAGCAGCATCACTTCTGAAGGGTTAATGTTTACCTTCCATCCTGCTGCAGGTAGCATGAAGTTCAGCTGAGCTGTAAAGTCAGAAAGATACAGGTGGAAAATACCTTTGGAAGAGGACTTTGTTAGTCCTCATTTCATGCTTCATTAGCCGCCCTGCTGGAGGACCCTCCCGCATTGTTACGGGTCAGGAGCCTCCCGCAGTGTTGGGGGATAGGGGACATCTCCTTGTCCAAGGGCTGTCATATTCGGACCACCTGCATTTGGGGTGGAGTGTACCCCCTCCCCTTGGCTCTCCTGGCACTGGCCTTAACTAGAGAAGGAAAAGACGGCAGCAATTATGGCACACACAATTAACGAGCTTCTAATCTCCAGCCTTGCGTGTAATTGCTGCTGTCAAATACAATTAGTGTCTGCCCAAGTTCCCTTCCCAGGGGGATGGCCAGGCGGTGGCACAGAGGGGAGGAGGGGGGTGAGTGTCTGAAACTTTAGGAGAGTTTATGTTTTCTATTTGCCCCCCTAATAATCCCGACTCCTCAAATTGTGTCCAGAAATGTTAATCCAGAGCATTAAGGAGACATGGTGGCCAGCAAAGCAGGCCTTGAGGTCTGCCATTGGGTTAACTCCGTGTCTTCTGTAAAATTTGTCACCTGAGACTATATCAGCTTAACTACAATTCAATCAGCACACTTCAGGGATTTAGTTATACCTTCATGTGAGCCTGACGGAGTTACAGCATGTTGCCTGTCCTGTCACGGCAGCTGAGGCTGGAGTTGCTGATCACCTCCCACGTGTAGTTTGGGGAGTTGGGACGTGGGCTGGGGTTTCTCCTGCCCCCACCAACCAGACCTCTGTGAACACCCAGCACTTGCAGCTTCTCCAGGTTTGGTGGCTCGGGACCCTCAGTTACACCCCAAAGCCCTGCAGGCACTCTGCGAAGCCAAGGCAGATTTTGGTTGCTTCTTAGGCGGCTGCTGAAGTCTGTCACATTCCTGTCAAAAAGGGCATTTCACTGTCCTGCTGCTGTGTATGCACCTTTTTGCAAACTGGTACGGAGCAAGGTGATGTGTGTCCCTGGCCCCAGCGCTGGGTTCTGCTCAGGGCCGCGCAGGGAAGCCGATGAGCGTGCCGTGCAGACACCTGCGGCTGTAGGAAGGTCAATTACACAGAACATATGCAGATTGGAATCTGCACTATATATTTGCTGCTGCAGAAACACTTGAAGTTTTCATTGTAGTAATTCTGTCGGGAGTATTTCTTGTCTCTGTCCTATAAAGCCGGATACAGCTGCTACTCTGACTCAAGTTGCATCAGGCTCAGAGGAAGAGAAAAATAATCCAATAAGTAGCCTCGAAATGTAACCTGAGATTACTTCTTCCATGCACTGCAGTGGCTCGGGTGTGAGGTCCTGAGTTGTCTCACTTTTCTGTTTCCAAGATGCATGATGATGATGAACTTAAGTCTTGGTCATTTTAGGGTGTTATCCAGTGTAACTTTGAAGATAAGTATTTTGATGAGATAAACCTTTTTGCTAATGGCGCTTGCTTTTTCCTAAATATATATTTATGTGAAGCTACTTAAAGGTTTTGGGTGTGGAGAAAAACCAAAGTGAGATGTGGGGGATTTGGGGGGGGTGATAGATACGCTGTGCAGCACAGCCACGTGCCTTGCCAAACAACTATTGCTGTTGTGTGTGCTGGGTGTCTAGACATGCAAAAACCACCTAGGCAGAGTTCTGATTTTGCTCTGGATAAAATTTGGGTGCCCTACATTTAACCTATGCCTGGGATTTAGCTGTTCCATTAGCTCTATGTTATGGTGTTTGTTGTTGTTGTTTTGGTTTGGGTTTTTTGAGTTTTTTTGGTGGTGTGTTTTTTTTAAAAAAAACTTTTTTTTTTTTAAAAAAAAGGCTTTACTGAAACTTGTGCTATTCCTGCTGTTTTTTAGTGTCTTTGTAGGACTTCTCTGTACCTTTCCTTCTGTCAGATTCATGAGTCCCTTGCCCCACATATAAAAAAAAGCTGTGTACTGTTCGATCCAGTTAAGTCCCAGCTAATCACTGATGGTAAATTCACTCGTGTCTTTGTAATGAGTTCTGGCACGTGAGTTTGAAGTGAGTCATTGGAAGGGCCCTTGGAAGTACCATCTTGTTAAATCTGTTGTAGCCTGTTTTGTGTAGATTGGAGCCAAGCTTGGGCTCAGAGATTAAAAATAACAAATCCCTGTCCTGTCTTCAGGGATTATAGCAAAAGGTTGACCCACCAAATCTACCCCCAACAGGAAAATACTGCTTTTCCTCTTAGATGATAATTTTCATCCTGCTCTCCAAAAATGCAACAGGAAAAGTGGATCAAGCTGTGATCATGGGAGACTTTTAAGACCACAATAGAATGTGAACTCAAAACCCGCACAAAGAAAATGTTTGTCTCTAATTGTTTTTTGTACCCATAATGCTTAGTATGATAAAACTACCTTCTTTCTCCTTTATTTTTCAATCATGATTAGACTTTAATGTTGTTAAAGCTTATAAGTGAGTTTGAGCTACTGTCTCGTTGAAGAGAAGATGGAGCTGAAATTTTCAGTGAGGCATTGGACGGGGTTTTTTAATGTGTCTGTCATTATATGTTAACCTCTGAACTAGGACACGACGTCTGTTTTATGGCTGACAACAATTTAAAAGTATACATCTTGACATCATGGATAAAGGAAGAAGGGGGAGTGGAGAAAAAAATGAATTAATGATGTTAGCAAATATTAGTCTCTGTATTTCCATTTTGCTCAGAAAGTGGCTGTCAGGCTTTGAGGCCGTCTGGTGCAGCATTGTCAGTGACAGCCAGTCGAGATGCGATTGTACCTTGAATTGAGCCGGTCTTTTATTGACAAATACAGTGCACTGAGGCAGGGATGAGGATGCTCTGCTGTCTGTTCCGGGAGGAGTGTGGCTTTTCTCCTGGCATTCCTGGTGACATTTGAGAAGGATAGTTCTGGGCTTAGTGGAGTTTCCAGCGCCAGTCCGTGAGCACATTGAGAGGCAGGGGAGTTGAAAATGTCTCTTAATGAGTACGTATGCTGCATACTGAAGCACATATTTGCCCGTGATTTATGCTAGCTTTGGTCAACCAGATCCACCTACCAAAGTTAACTGTCAAGAGTAATAGTGATTTTGATATCAGCCATAATTGTACACAAGCATCAAAGAATCAATGGGCAAGAATTAGGGGAAAACACGAGATATTCCAGTGCCTCGTAGGGCATCTCTTACACCTCTTTATCATCTCTTCCTGGGTCTCTTACGTGCCACTGCCTGTGCTTTGGCACTTCAGTGCAATCCTCCAAGGTTTCTTCCCAGGCTGTCACAAATTCCCCTGTATTCCCAGTTTTTAATCAGCAGTTTGAGGGCAACCCCCTCACCCTTATGAAGCCCACAGTAATTTTGCCTTTTCTATAGCATCTCTCTTACGTGGTCCTGACTGCAGATAATGCTGCTGTCATCTCTCTGGGATTCAGGTTGCAAATGATGGGAGCCTGGGATCATGTTATTTCTTAAACATCATTAGTTACATGTGTATCTGCAGTGCTTTTGGACAGCACTGCCAGCAATGGAAGAAATCGAGCTGGCTTAATTGAGAGCCACATAGTTAATTATTAGTGGCTTTTTTTAGAGGAGGAGAAAGAGAATGTGCAGTGTCAGTTTTTAATTTCATTATGGTTTGCAAGCTACTGTGACTTTAAACTCACTGGTCATTATCTGTGTATATGTAGCATTTTCTTTGTATTTCCAAACCTAACAGCCCTTCTCTGCTCTAGAAATGTCAAGAGATTTAAGAAGGAAAGTGCATCTGCACATTACTGATCCCTCCAGCCTGTATGAGTGACAAATAAAAACACAAAACACTTGTTCCTGTTAGTACAATAGCTGTGACGTGGTTTGGAAGGAGCAACGGCTTCCGTCCTACCTCTTTCATTATCCAGTTTGGTATGTCATGCTGAGATATTGCGTGCGAGTCCCTGGCATAGATATTGGAAGTGGGCAGATGAGCTCATGGTATAGGCAAGTTGTCAAGGGCGTCTGGAAAGAAACCAGTTTGTATCAGTGTCAAGGCAGAGTTTACGTTTTTGGGAAGAAGCGTTCCGTATAGCCTGGACAGATTCCCTTTTTGGAAGTCCAGTGGTAATGAATGAATGGTGGAGCCATGATGCTGTCTTTCATGGCTTTGCAGAGTAGGGGCGCACATTAAATCCTGAGAAGATAGCTGAGACTCTTCCTGTACATTTTTCATAAACTTGTTCTACATATTGAGGACTGTGATGGAATAAGCTTGGTTCAACATTCATAAATTGAATATTGAGTTACCTATTTCTGTGTGAAAGAGATGAGATAAAAGCTACTTGGACAAAGTAACCTGTATACGAATTAAAAGCCAGAGAAGATTTTGCCTGTGCACTTTTGGGAAAGCCTTTATCGCTATGTTTCCCGATGACCTTATGTGTACTCAATCAACATGATTAATCCTTAGTAGAAATGCATTGGTTGTGCAAAGAAGGTGAACTTAATCCAAGAAACCTTTTTTACAATTTCTGCCTCTAGAAAGATGAAATGTATTTTCTCAAGTGTTGTTTCTGACTTTGAAAAAAGCATCAACCAAAAACTGGAGTGGGAAGAGATGAAAGAATATAGATTAAAATTTTTTTGTAGCTTCTTGATACTGGTTGAGTGACCGCTATCCCTCAGTATCAAAGAAGATAGACTAGTTGTGAGTATAGCTTCTTTTTATAAAAATAGCTCTTGCGTGTACTAGCAGATGATCTGAAATTAATTTTCGTTATAAGAGGTGTAAAAATCATTGACGGACAGTAATCTTCTCTGCTAAATAATTTTTTTGAAGAGGGGCATTGCACTGAAAAGATTCTGAACCCCTTTCCCTTCACAAAAGGAGAATTTTTTTGTCACCTTTTACTCTATAGAGAAAGCCTACTTGCCATAGAATAGTTTTCAAAGCCAATTTCCTTTCAGTTTATTTTTTTTTTTAAATAAAGAAGTATGTCTCTGATATCTGCAAACCCAAATATTACAGCTTTGGGCTGGTACAGGAGACCTGAGAGGTGGAACTGGTTGGCTTAAACGGGGCAGAATGTAAATGTGTTATAGGGAAACAGTAAACTGATTTAAAACAGAAGCAACCTAGGGGACAGGAAGAAAGACAAATGTAAGCATTTTTATTTTAAAAAAAATCAACATCTTTCTAGGTAGAATTCTGATGAGGCAGCAACACTTTTGGGTGTAATCAGCAATGTATTGCAGCTGCTGAGACACTGCTAGAAGTTGAGATGGCTTTCCTTTTGCTTCTGATTTTATTCACCATGGGTGTGATAATTTCTCATCACAGAAATCCACAGAATAGTCCACTGCCAGCAGCATGTTGCAATTAATGGGCTGGTTTTATAAGGAATTACTGCTGCGAATTGCAAACCAGTTTTGTCTGCTTACCTGAAGACAGAGATACTAGATGCCCTTGAAGAACTAGGGTTTCTGGTGCCCTGCACCCCCTAATAGGGTCAGGCTTTCAGACAGCAGGCACTTAGCCCTTTCTGAAAGTCTGGCATCAATGTAAAGTCAGCCAATTGAAGATCCCAAGCTGCAGGATGTTTTTTTTGAAAAGGTAGGCCTGAGGCTCCATATCGATCAATCATTATTCTAATTGTTCATTTCTATTATGGTGGGAATCATTCAGAATCCTAGAGTTCCTGGGAGTAAATCATTTGGAAATGCTGCCCATTATAAAATTTAATTTTAAATCTATATTAAGTAGATTTATAAAGGCAAGCATTGCAATCTAGTAACATAGCATTATGCTACCTCACAGAGGCTGGGCTTTTGGGCCCTAAGGGGCCATGGCTGGGAGTGCTGCGGAGGCAGAGCTTTGGCTCATGAGTGGGACGGCCAGGCTGCCAAGTCTACCTTTCAGGCAATCCTGGGCCACCTTCAGAGGAGCATTGGTCCAGTTTGCTGAGAGATCCATCCAGCTGTTCTGGATGGAGTTGGGTCATGGGGTACTGTCTGTCGTGCAGATGAAGCTTCCAGAGGGGCTGATCCCACCTCTGGGCAGGGGAAGGGGTGGAAGATGGCAGAGGGGTGGCACAGGCTGGAATAGGATGTGAGCCAGGATGCTGGACCAATCTTTCTTTTTCTTTCAGACAACAGAGAAGAAGGGAAGAGAAAGCAAAACTGCATTTGGAGGCCCAGTTGTCAGCTCATTATATCAAGAAGAAACAATCAGGTGATTATCTGCACTCGAATTAAAACCAGTATTTTTCTAATGTCATTTTTTTAAGTTTTTTTTTTTAAATATTGCACAAGTGTGGTGGCAACTACAACAGGATAATAAATGACAGGAAAGAACTTTTCAGGTCCATAATCATTTAAATCAATAACTGCCTGTATCATTGCCAGGTAGTAACCTTTCCCTAGCACAAGATGTGGGGGAAGGGCAAGCCTTCCCATTTTTCAGTTATATGGCTTAAAAAAGGTAATACTGGATATTTTTAATAGAAAGCTATTCAGACACTACCTTTTTCAAATAGTTATTTCTTTACCAATACATTCATTAAGGATTGTTCAGTGAAGGCTTTAATGTTGGACAACGGCCTTCAGGGAGAGTTTGTACCTTATATCAAATTAATTTTTTCTAGCTTCTGCAGCTAGCATGGCAGAAATGCATTTACTGAACTAGAATGTCTGCTATTTAAAAACTGTCAAGGTGCAAGTAGTAAGTGACATTAGCTACTGAATAAGGACAGCTGGGTTTTCTTGTTTGGTTGGTTTTTTACTGTTCCAGACTACTAATCATAGGTATAATATTAACTGCAATACCTAAAGGATTGCCTGGAGGATCTTTCAGAATACAGCATCATGTTTTTAGTTAAAATGAAGAGTCAGGGAAGACTACTTTTTTTGAGCAGTGTTTGCTGTCATGTTGCAGTCACCCATTTATGTGTATGTGATCCCATTTGTTTTATTGAATGTCTTGCATCGTTTTAGTCCCAGGAATTTAAAAGATAAACACTGATTTCTCTACACACAGCCTCCCAAACTTGCTGGGAACTTTCCCAAAGAACTCTAACACAGCATTTCTTTGATTTGTCACAAACTAATGAAAAATAAATCTTGACCAGGTGGCTCTAAACCCTCTGCAAGGACATCAGGTAGAAATTGCAACGGCTGTGTCCCAGGTAAGCCAATAGAGTGGCAGTTTTGTGCTCGGCAGTGGTGCAGGCACTTCCCTTGGTGTTGCAATCTGCTCTGTAGCAGGATGGAGCAGTTGGCCAGGAGTAGCTTTTACTGCCTCGCATGGAGAGCCAATACATCTTTAACTTTCCCCTGGACCTTGACCAGAGGTGGTCAGGCATGACCCTGGTTTAACACACTGTTTGAGAAATAGCACTTCTACTAGCCACCAGCTCCTTTCTTTTCCCTGCTCTGTCAATGCAGCGCTCAGCCAACATCCTTGATATCGTAGGTTGACCTTGTGGTTTAAATCCTGTTTGGGCTCTTTTTAAGAGCAGAGCATATCAGTGCTGCCCAGTGTAGGGTGCTAAGTATGAGCTATGCTTAGTCCTACAGTGCTTTCAGAGTCTTGGCTATCCCAAGTATTGCCGGTGCCTTGTCATGGATATGAAATACAGCCTAATACACAGGAAAACAGAGTTTGCTCTGGTTTCCTTGACTAGTCTGAATCTTCTTGTCATATGTTTTTTATTTTATTTCCATGGGAACATGACTTGTGCAGGACTTGAAGATAAGTACAGCTCCAAATACATTTTTTTCCAAATATACTTTGAGGAACATATGTGCTGTATGTTTAGTATAGCATAGATGTAGTCCTTACAAAATGAAGCTGTAGGCAGCTCTGCGTCTCTAACACAGCTGGAATAGGGTGATTCTGCTAAAGTGAGTTAAATCAAGTTTCCTGACTGCTGGCAGAACAGAAACTCATGTGGTCCATTAGCACAGCTTGTCTTGCAGGCGTCAGTGTCTTCAGTTGAAAGATAGAAGTGAGCAAGTGTAATCGTAATCTCACCCACACTCAGGTTGTACAGCATCAGCTTTCTTGGGGAAGTTACCCGTGTATTATGGCTTTTGTCTACTGTTCATTCTTTTACTAGAACAGGGGTAAATTTATGCAAATATAGGCACTTCTCTAATGGCGATAATTATAATAGTAAAAGCATAGCCCTGAACAGCAAAATGGCACTGGTACCAAATCTGCAAGCAGATGAGCCAAAGAAGGATGGCTCTAGACGTTGTCATCCAAGTTTATCTAGAGCAGGGAGTGAATTGATTTTGATAGTCCTACCACTCACTGAGAAGGATGACTTTTCTGAGGCTGTGAGTAGTTTCTTAGAAGAACATAAGGTTAGCATTCAGTAATACTTCAATGCATTTGTAAATGGAATGTGGTCCTAAAATTAGGTATTTTCTGTAGAGGAAGAAAATTAAAATGTTTAAGGGGAAAGAAAACTTAATAGCTTGAGCCAGGATAAACTTAAACACATTGATAGTTACGGGTAAGCCCCATGCTGAAAGTTCAGTGTGTATGTGTATGCTACCTCAAAACCTAAGATCTGAGAAAAGAAACTTTGATGCAGACTGTTTTATTGACTCAGTTGTCTATGGTGGGCCTTACTGAAGCTTTACAACAAGCTTGGAAAACCTGGAAAATGAATCAAACCACTTTAATGTCTGTTTCCTGAGGATGTTGATAGGATAAATATTTTCTAGTTACAGGATCATATTAAGGAAGCCTTTTTTTAAGAAAAAAATCCACCGTTTAGATGCTAAAAACTAACTCAAATCCTCATCAGCCCTAGGTTCCAACAGACTGATGCAAGCCATTTCTCAGCAGGCATTACTCTGCCAAACACAGCCTACCATATGCCCTTTAGGATTCCACTGATGCAAAGGCGAGAGAAGGCTGTCTAATTTTTCTGGAGCTCGGTGTCTTCACAACCTTGCCTTGACCCAAGAGATAGACAAAAATGCAAGTGACAAGTTTTGAAGGTTCACCTAAGCAGGTTGAATTATTTTATTCTTACCAGAAGCTTTTGAAGAGTTTAACAAATGATTAACCTCCTCCAAGCTGCTGCTGTGTACTATGAAGATGAGAGATCTTGGTTTTAGTGTAAACCACTAGTTTACCATTAGCAGTAAATTACCAAGCAAAGCAGCAATGCCATTGCTTTCAAGCTGAGTGTCTAAAATTGTGTCTAAATAATACTTACATTCCTTTTGTGGAATTAAATGCTTGGGTTTTAAGGTGCAAATCTATAAGTGTTGGAGAAAGTGGAGTTACCATACCCTACCCTACCTAAATTCAGGTGGACCAGAAGTTGGAGGAACTGGGTTAGTGCCAGGGCTGATTTTGCCTTATCACTAATTATCTCAAATGTTTCTGCTTTGAGAACAAGACAGGAAAATGGTCAGTCTGGGTCACAAAAGTACATTGCACTGATTCCAACTAAATTCAAGAGCATCCATAGAAACAAGTTATACCGATCTAATTAAATGAATTTAGAAAGAGATTCAGTTAAATCACTGCAATTTGTGTGTTCATAGATCAATCCTCAAATCAGGAGAAGGTCTCTGGAGCTAATGAGGCATAGCAGTTATTTACTTTGGGGTGCTGGGCACTGGTCATCAATTAGGAGTCATTAATAAACCCTGGCAATAAAGAGCTCAAGCACCCCCAGTGACTAATGGGGAGCAGTTGCCGAATGTATTAGCATAGTGCTCTGCTTCTGTGTTCCTCTGCATATCACTTACCTCACTTCGGGCATTACATAAAGATAACTCGGAGGTTCCCCTGGAAGGAAGGATTTAAGAATTATCTGTGATTTCAGGCTGGCGGTAGTGGTGGGGTTTTTTTTAACTGCTACATAAAGCTTTATGTCTCTTTCCTGGTCTTATTACCAGAACAAAAGCAGTAGTAGAGCTCTTTCATGATCAAATAGCTATAATTACAGTTTCACAAACCTAGGAAATGAGCAGTGAGATGAGGTTGACTGATGTGTCACCAATATAAATCTAATCTGAGACACAAACTGAGGGAGATGCCAAAAATACTGTAGCATTTGAAATTCAACTTTAAAGGATTTTTTTAAAATGTGTTTTTTAAAGCAGGGGTGGGGGGAAGCTGTTTATAAGTTTTTCCAGCAATTGAAAGCATTGACTTGGCAAGTGGAGAATGTGAAATAATGTTGCCAAAAGTCCCTGTCGCTTTCCACTTCCACTGGACGAGCCCTCCTGCAGTCTGCTGTGGGCTGCTTCCACGCGGCCTCGGCATGCTGGGATGGGAATGACATCCGCCGGTCGGCACGGAGGCCTCCCTGAGCTATGCTTTAGGCTTCTGCCGTGCCAAGGGGTGCTGAAGAAGCCCTTTTCTGGCAGAAACTTCCACCCTTTCCCATAATGCTTGGGAGTGACCCCTGTTGCGAGCGCGGCTCCATTTAGGATCAGGGTGCAGAGCAGGCACCCCTCATATTCTGGAGCCCGCCTGATGCCGGGTAATCTATCAGAATTGTATTAATCCCGCTAACGCAGCCGCCATCTGGCCCCGCTGCCGGGCCGGCTCGCGCAAGCCCCCGTGATGGATGGCCTCGGGAATTGATTAGTTGTTGTGCGAGACAAATGAACTGTTTTGGCAGAAAATACCAGAGGTCGCTGCGTGTGGTCAGGCGCAAAGGCTGCTGAATTTTAAAGAGCTGCTTCCAGCATCCATTGCAAGGATGCCACTTTGGAGCGGTGACGGCTTTTGAGACAAGCCCAGCACTCCGGACCATGGTTGAGCTTTTATTCTCACCCTTCAACCCCGCTTTCAGGAACACCGGTGCTGTAAATAAGAGCAAAACTGCAGAGATGTGGGACCCGGCATCCTTGCAGTGCTGGGAATTACGGGCTCATGCCAGTATTGTGCGTGCATTTGGGTGGCTGCGCCGCAGATGTCTGTTGCTCGCTTAAATGCAGGGCTGCGCAATCCCTGCGGAAGAGCTCTCCCAGTTGTGCAGAGTCCAAGCAGCCTGCAGCGTGCTCAGCTGTGGCGCGTCTCAAACAAAACACCTGCAGGTCCAGGCAGCTGGGGTTTGAGTTTTTTTTCAGGTCAGTGTTATTTAGAAATGGATGCTCTTCTGGTGATGTTTAGCAGGCAAGTCTCTGACTTCAAGATGATTGCCAAGTCTGTTGCTTCCCCCTCTTTTTATTTTCCCCAGAGCAGTGACCTTTGGGGCTTTGCTTTGTTGTGCAAAGGGGCAGCTTGGCTCAGGCCTGCCTTCCCTTTGGGAGAGTGCATCCTTTGGTGGCGGCTCCTATTCGGGGTTTTCACGGCTGCCTCCTCTCCAGTGCTGCTGCTAATCTACCAAAGTGCGTGTGGCAGCGTGGCGATGGGTGGGGAATTGGATGACACATGTCTCGCTATGTCCCGGCTGCTCTCAGAGGACGGCATGCAAGAGTGCCGGCAAGTGGGCAACACTTCCCCCGGGACGGCCTGCCGGTTCAAAATAAACTTGAGTTATGGATTTATTCAGCTTGTAAAACCTCAGCTGGCATAAATAATTGAGAAAGCAAAGGTTTGTCTGTGGTGCATACCTCAGGGACCCTCTCCTGCCTCCCTCCCTCCCACCACCCTTTCTTATGAAAATGATCCCAGTTGCACTGATAGATAATAACAACACCAAGCAATTAAAAGCTATGGGTGGCTGGAGAGAGGAGAAAAGGTTCAGTTAATGAGCTTTTCCTCTTCCTGTGCCCAGGAGAGCCTCAGAAGTGACGAGGCGATTAAAGCGAAGAGATAATTATAGATTATGTGAAAATGGGTCCCTTGGGGGCTGAGGGCCTTGACATAAACAGTAAGTGTTGTGAGTGTCTCTCAGCTCCCCATGCGCTGCCTGCTCCGCTCCGCTGCGCTCCTGCTTGCTCGGCAGCGCTGTGCCAAGCAGACGGGCGAAGCCACCTGTTAGCGGCACCCGGGGCCGCTCCGCAGCGGGGCCGCTGGGACGTGGCTTGGACCAGCCCTGGAAAAAGGGGAGAGGATGCCCAAAGTAGCACCCGATCGCAGCCCTCTGCCCAGAGCTTTGTGCTGGAGGTAACCTGTGAGGGGGGAGGAAGGGGATGGGGCAAACCTGGAGGATGGTCTCTGATTGAGGGTAGAGTATCTGAATTCCAAGTTTCTTCTGTGTCCTTTTCCTTGGCAGTCTTAGTGGCTGTTTAGAAAGCAAGGATATTTGCAGCACTCGGTAAGAAGTGAAGCATGTTTAACCAGCAACATATCTTTTCCATGAGCTGTTTAAAAACTGTTGGCTCAACACATGTGTTTTGGACAGCTTATGAAGAAGACTTGTGAAGACTTCCAAGCCTGGGAAGAGGTGACTTGGTTTAAGGCCTTCCACATCTTTTTACTCAAGGCTGGAAAAGCTGCCCATGTGTTACGTGCAGGCAACAGATATGCTTCAGCTCAGTGTTGAATCAGAGTTAGCATCTCTTACTGGAGATGGGGGAGAGCAGAAGAAAGTAGTTTTGCAGGCTGAACGTGTGTCAGCAAGGGAGAAGAGAAACCCTTCTGGCCATCTCAGGAAATAGATGTAAACACATTCACTGCCTTTACTGACAGTCAAGTCGTTGCTGACTTGGACTCCTTTTCAGCTCAACAAAAAGACCTGGTGCTTGTATATCACACAGTCTGACATGGAAACAAAATTGCATCTGAGTCTTCTTTTTAGCTACAGGTTTTAAATAATTGTGCAGACCTCCATTAGATTGGGTTTCATGGTATTTCCCATCTGAAGATGTCTCGAATGCTGTATTTTTACTTCAATTGAGATTTTTCTGAAAACACTGACAGAAATTATATGGGTGTCTGTGTGCCCCCCCCCCCCCCCCCCCTTATCTGAGCAACATCTTTGCAGTATCACTTCCTTTTGTATTTCTGATGTGCTTCTGTCTTGTTTTAGACAGTTCCTACCAGCTTCTGGGCCTTGCTGCTGACTCTTACCAGTTTTATGTGGAATGCAAATTCCTGCTAGGAACCAGTCTGTTAAAAACACTGCATCATTTTTGTTTTCTTGTAGCTACTACAGTGGAAGGATTATTCAGGATGTACACGTACACACGTGAAATAAAGCGGGGAGGGGGGGGAACTCTGAGTTGCAAGGTTTTCAAGCTGTGTTTCTTACTTGCCCTGTGTGGTTTTGAATGCAAAGTCAGCAAATAACAGTAACTTGTCTTTATTCCACTCACACTATTCAAGCAGAGATTTTCCCCTCCAAATATATGGTTTTAACTCCTCTGAGCTCTCTTCTCAGTTTTCCTTCCTAGTTTTGGCATGCAACTAGATCAATTTGTTTTAAAAGTCTGGAGTACAGCTTCACATGACTGGTTTGTTTGCAGGTAAAATGTCTTTGTTACGACTGTATGGACTTGCCTTGAATCTATTCAGGAAAGGGCTCGTTTCTTTTTGTTAATATTTATAGAAAAGTTGGAGATAATATATGCTAATTTTTTTTAAAGAGGTCATTGGGGCAAAGGAATGGTTTAAAGCTTGAGAAATAAATGCAGGGTAGAAAGACGAAATTTCCCAAAACCTTATCTTCAGGTGGGGAAATTGCTGTTCTGGATTAATTCCATTATGGAGACTTCTGAAAGAAAAGTGTTTTTTTGGAAGGGGGATATATAGACCATTTGCAGAGGTGGTTATTCCAGAAAAGCTAAATCATATCCAAATAGCTGTGTCAGGTCATTCCCCCCCCTTACAGACAATAATAATGTCAGGAAAAGACTGTAGACCTCTTGTCTGGAGGCTGTGGTAGGAAGATTGCCTGGTTTTGCTACGTTAGTATTAATGTGCCCTATCTCCACTGGTGCAGACCCTGCAGCGCGCTCCCCAGGGAGCACGGTTGCTTTATTGCAGCCACGTACCTTCTGCTCTGCTGGTACCTCTGGTGCTGCCGTGCGAGGTGCGGCCACAGCTGAGCTGCCCAGGCTCTGCAGCATGCAGAAACGCTGGTGCCCAGGCTGACTGGGTGGCATCACTGCCAGGGATGGAGGGCATGGCCTGAGCTCATGGTTGTGACATGGAAAATCATTCAGGATTAACTGAGGGTGGTTGTGGACCTCCCTAGCAAAGAGAGGCTGGGCTCTGCTTTAATGTTACGGAAGAAAGTGATCTGTAATAAATGAAGTGTATATGTCTGTGCAATGGGGAAAAAGCTGCTTGAACCAAGTTGCTGTACAGTGTTGTCTGAATAGCAGCTTCACCCAAAAGGCTGCTTTCATCAGGCAAGGGTGTGTTTGAGAGGTTGGACTAACAAGGTAGGACTGGAGAGACTTACCAGCGTATCAAATCAGCCCTTGTTAGTGGGGGCAGGCATGTCTGATAACCTCCATCATGAATCTGTCAAGCTCCATCTCGAGCAAAATAAGCTTTTGCCTTTTCTAATCCCACCGTGAGATTCTTTTTTTCCCCCACAATTCAAAGTAATTGCCTCTAAAGCATGCAGTGATCTGTTTCACAGGAGCTTGTGTAGTGTACAGGCAAGACCTCCAGCGAATGAGTTCATGAGAGACTGGTTAAGAAACTGGAAGACTTCTGTAATTTCCCTAGGCTACACATAGAGTGTGAAATCTTGTGTAGCACCTGCCTCTTTGCTAGAAAGGTGCAAGTCAGCTATGAGGAAGGACCGCTTGTGTAGAAAGAACGGGCGATATGCAGGAGAACGGTGCTACTAAAGGAGGACCGTGAGAGAGGGCTTCTTTGGACAAAGCAGCGCTTTATTGCAGGAGCTGAATATCAGCATTTTTTTCCCACCTTTTAGTGGCACTGAGGAAGGAAACAGATGCTTGAGGTCTGAAGAACAGAGTGTAACTTAGTAAGCCAGGTGTGTAATAATAAGACTGTAAGTCAAAATTGTGTCATGGAGCTCTGCCTGTCCTGACGGGAGCAGGGGATGTGGTCTTGGTGACATTGGTATTTTCATTTTTGTTGGGACTACGGGTCAAAGAGCATCACATTTTCTTTGTAACCTATTGCTCAAATGCAAATAACATTTAGATTTTATTTTCCTTGCTCTGAGGTGGTTCAGCTGGTGAGGTTCAAGGGCAGTGCAGACAAATGGGAGGAGTACTGTTGCCTTTTAGCATCAGGGAATCAGTTTTCCTCAAACTGCCCTGTGGCATTGCAGAGGCTCCAAAAGGCCCACAGCAGAATGACTTCCCTAGTGGGTCTGAACTGCTCCAGCAACCTCCCATTTTTATAAGGAATTTCCTTTGAGGTTGCCAGGTCTGAGTTCTGCTGAACATCCAGACTATCTGAAGTTGAGGTGATTGAAAACTGGGGACATTGTGAGAGGCAACTACTTTGTGTTTAACTTGTGAAGCTGTCAAGTGCTAGCAATGCTGATGGGTTCATTTGAGCCGTAGCTTTCACATGGAAACTAAAAAGAGAAGGTAGTATGTGGGCTTTTGGTTTACTTCTAGGAAACCAATGACTTCTTTTTCTTTACTCCTTAATAGGAACACAGTTGTATCAGTGAATCTGTACCTAAAGGTATTATTGTAAAGGTGCCTCATGCTAGTATGCTATAACTCCCTTTCCACAGGAAAGTTGGCTGTGTTGGAATAAGTAACTTTTCACTGGCATATCGGCATGGACAGTAAAAGAGTTGTATTTTCTCAGCAATACTGGTGTCAGTAACTTCCAACCATTAGACACGAGAGTGCAAATTCATACAGCAAGATAAAAATGTCTTTGCTCTGTCCCCTTGCAAAAGATTCCGAACGTTTGCTTTTTTAACTGCCATGAAGCACTGTAGCTCCAGTCACTCATACAAAGCTCCTCCGTAATATTTTGAAAATCTGTGAAATGTCTTAACCTCATTAAGGGTTCTGTTTGGCTGGGAAGAACAGAATTTTTAAAGTGTCTGAAGCGAGGGTACTGCTTTTAGCTCTAGAAGAAGCTATAGGTGTAACTCAAGCACCTGTGACATCACAACTTGTTGATCTTTCTGCCTGCAAGCAGGCCTAAGCAAGCATGCAGTGGTGTCCTGGCACAGATTTGTGCTGGTCCCTCTGCATACACCAGCCTGCTGCGCTGAGCAGAGATCACAGTTAAGTTTTGTTTTAACACCATCAATACAAAAAGGAGTGCAGTGGTGTTGCTTGCAGGCTGGCAAATAAAGAAATAAAACCAACCAAACCCTGTGACCTCGTTCTGAGACAAACACCAAAGATTTCACAAATCCCAGAATGATTACTTACCAAAGAGCGCCCAATGTCAGGCACCTGTTTTAAAGCCACCCAGTAAAGTACTTGCCCATTGTTGACCCCTTCACACACAGAATACGAAGCTGTAGAGCTTGTCCTTTAGCAAGGCCAAGAGTATGAATGGGTTAAAGAGCAGAACAGTGTGGAAAAAGGACCTGGAAAAGACTGGTCAATATGTTCATCTGGGTGCAGCCTCTAGCTACAGAAATCCTTAAGCTACTGAGTTTCTGAAGCTGGGAGGGATCTAACCAGGGGACAGATTGCTTTGCGTGTGTTTTGGTTTTCTGCTTTTTTATTTAAGCCATTATTAGTGGCCACTGTCTGAGATAACAGGCATGGGAAGGGCCTTTGGTCTGACCCACAGTGGCTGTAGTAAGTTTGTATAGCAGGTCTAAGAGCAGCTCTAGCCTTTTATCTTCTGTGGGATTGCAGTGATTTATACCAGGACTTGAATGTGGTTTTTGCTGGCTAACTGTAAAGACTTCTTGTGCCGGTTCACAGGAGTAAGCTGATTCTTGCCCTGGCATAATATTGTTAAAAACAACCTTTGTTTTCTAGGAAGCAGGATCTTCTCTTACCATGAAGAAAAAACCAACATATTATTCTGCATGTGCAATACCAGGCATCAGTTTCAGTCCAGTGATACTATTGAAATGTCTGTGGCAAAGTTAGAGCATGATGTGCATGTGGCCTTTGTGTTGTGCAGTAACACAGTGCTTCTTTTGCTTTTGTTTCCTGAATAGGGAAGAGGACAAGAACATTTTTGATCACTGCAGAGAAAACAACATTGACTATGTAACTAAAGCCATTCGATCAAAAAAAGTGGATGTGAATGTCACAGATGAGGAGGTATGGAGGAAAAGATAAAGAGCATCAATCTTTTAACTGTTTGGTGTATTAATTCAGTGCTAGTCCTTTTCAAATTCCCTGGTTAGGATTATTATAACAAGGTACTAAAACAGTTGGACAAACACTTGGTCATTGAGAAAGGATAACCTGTTTGAAACTAGCTGTCCACTGATATCTAGTAGTGTGGATATACTGTGATGCTATAGCATATCAGAAACTTACTTTCTAATATTCAGCAACGCCAGCAGCCATTTGCAGAATAAGATCTTCTGAATACCCCCCCTTTCCCCACCTTGTACACTAAATGTGGTCAAATAGGAGTAGAAAGTGAGGGAAATGGCTGTTTTGATAGATGAGCTTTGTTCTTGGGAGAAGTAGGATTTCTGCCATGCCATCAGCTTTACAGCATTCCCAGGTAGAGGGCAAATGAGTGACACTGGGTTTCCACCTTCACAAAAACAGTGACATCGTCCAGTCTTCTGCTTTTCAGACTCAAAACACCATTTCCCCATAGAGAGAAAATACAGGCATTGCCAGGAGCATCAAGACAAAGATAAGTGTCTAAAATTGTGAATTGGCTTGATCCTTTTCTTAGTAAAATAAACACCTGGTGTGGACAGTTTCCTGTTCATCCTTCAGGAAATGTAGCGGTACCAGCTTTATTGCCTTGGTTTCAATGCTTGCATGCTGCCACCTAGCCCTGCTTATGGTCCATCGTATGTGCAGCTACTTTTGCCCGCTGCTTTCCAGCACATTGTGTTTTGGTGAACAGATGAAGTGCTTACACATTCATAGACTGAGACACCACAAATTCAGTTGGGTTCTCCTGTAGCTCTAAGCAGATTTCTGCCCTCTGAGCCATGACAGCCCCGGCTGGGGCTCTGAATGCTGATGGCAGAGCCTTTTATTATTAATCAGGAATTCATGTGAATTAATTTTCAGAGGAGAGGAGGGAGGGTGTTCACGATCAGGGTTGGAATTTCACATCATAAATTCAATGAACTGAAACTGTCATGTGCCACACAGTCGCCGCAACAGCGCCATACAGAGTTCCATCCCTTCTCCTGCCAATCACAGGTTACAGCAGTAAGTGTCCAGGGCAGTCCCACAGAATACAGCTGGAGTCCTTTCATTAATAAAGCTCATTTTTGGAATCACACACTTGTAGTAAGCGTATAATAACATGATGTTAGCATTGCTTCATTTCCACTGGCAAGATGCTCTTTCGTAGTTAGCAGGGTTCAGAAGCTCATGCCTTCCTTTGTGTTCAAGCAATAAATGTGTTTGTTTTCAGCCAAGGAAATTTTGGTGGGTGGTGGATATTTTTTTTTGCTTTGTTTTTTTAAATCAAAATATTTGGTGAAAGATGGCTGAAATTTTTTTGTGCTCTAACAACATAAACGTTTAGAGCCAGATCTGAAAACTGCCACATGAAGTCCTGTTTGGGAATTATGCATGAGTCTCTGTAAGAAGACTTATTTCTGAACTAATTGGTATTAGCACATAACTGTTGCACAATATGGAATTGCTTCAGCACAAGTAGGAGCTGAGGACCCTGCCTACCTATGAAGGGCTCCTGGGAAGATTCCCACTCATGCAGAAGTCCCCAATAGATGAAATTCTCACAACCTCAGTGACTTTTTGCTTACCCCAGCAAATGCTCAAACAGGGAAGTAGGAATGTTTGGGTTTTCATTTGTTTGTTTGGGTTTTTTTGGCAAGTGCGGCTTCCTTAGGCTTGACTCTAACTGGTGTGTGTCCCCCCCCCCCCCCAAAAAAAAAGTATACTGAAGAGAAAAATCTGAAAGAAATACTTATTTCATGTTGTCTTAAGGAACTGAAACCATTACCAACGTTGTTTGGTATCCAAATGTTCTTCACAGTCTGGAGGGTATCTTATTTTCCAATATCGTGTAGGTTGATTGAAGTTTTAGGACCCATTTTAGACTAGAGAGAACCCAGACCGAGCCTTTGGTACAGTGAAGTGTATGCAAGCATAATCTTGTCATTTTTATTAGCTATTTTACTGTTACTGTGTAAATACATCCTGCCATATCCAAAAGATGCTTCTTCTAGCCCTCTGAACATAACTCATGCTGTCAGTCCTTTGATTTAAATGCATATAAATTTAAAATGGCAGCAGGGATACATACAAAGAGTTAACTTGTTAGGGAACAAAATCTACTGAAGCACCGAATAATCTTGTGCTAAACTGCAAAGATGCTAGGCTCGGCCTTTCCTTGTACAATAAAGACTTGACTGAAGTTGTAAAGTGTTTAGATTTTATTTCTGTGTGATGCATCAGTACTGTATCTAATTGTATCCCCTCATTTTGTGCAAATCTGAAATAAGTTAGCAAAAGGAGAAAAAGAAATCAAGAATAAAAATGTAAAATGGGGACAAGCCAACTTGAAGCAAAAGGATTTCAGAAACAGCAATGGAATTCCCTGGGGTTCAGATAGAAGCACTTGGCAACTTTCAAAGCAAGTCTTCTCCCCACAAGAAAAAGATCTCCACGTACAGCATTCAAGCCAGCATACCTGCTAACAGTTTAGATATAATAAACCTCAATTTAGAATTAAACAAAGAATCTAATGACAGTAATCATGTACATGCTTCCATTTACTGGATCTAAATTGCCCAGAGTTCAACAGAACAGCTTGCATTCACTTAGAAGTAGCAGCACAGACTAAAACAACCCGTTTCTCTTACGCATGTCAGCAGGACTAATGAAATAAGAAATGGACTGTGGCTGTGAAGTCACCACAGGCACAGCCTGGTAGTGTGGATTGCTTGCTGCCTTTCTGAGAACAATATTTCTTCAACTTTTAACAAACCAGAACCTTCTCAAAGGCATAGATGAGTTGCTTTTGTAATTTGTGCCAAGGGCTGTGGAAGTTGTAGATAGAGAATTTCCTTTTTTTAATTGTTGGAGAAATCCCAGTAAACAAACATGTTACCTGTGTGCAGTATTTAAGCCCTTGCCTTAACTTTAATGAAAGGCGTCTGAAATGATGCTCGCTTAGTCCCTGATCCTTGTGCTTTTGAGACAACAAATGCCAAATGGCTGCCAGCTTGCCAAGGAAAGGACGGGGGGGAAAATGGGTTTGAAGAAGGATCACATACTTCTGGATGTACAGGCTTACTCCCATTAGAAAAACTTCCCCAAATG
This sequence comes from Phalacrocorax carbo, assembly GCF_963921805.1. Lineage (NCBI taxonomy): Eukaryota > Metazoa > Chordata > Aves > Suliformes > Phalacrocoracidae > Phalacrocorax > Phalacrocorax carbo. The sequence continues at coordinate 32,877,518 of NC_087518.1, read as the reverse complement.
TTGCAGAGATCTGAAAATGATTGACTTCCAAATCAAAACTGAAGTTTACCTGTGAAATTGTAACAACAGCCCTTCCGTTCACTGTTCTTGTTATCACAGGGGGATGCAGCTGTTCTATATATATCTCCTCTTAATTACCGATAATAAAACACTTGACACAAGTTAGAGTGGCTCTCATTGCTATACAGCCATTAGAGCTGCAAACATCGTGCCTAGAGGTATAGCTTAATATTGTAGCATGTCCATTCAGTTTGGCTTTGTTCTCCTCTTTCTCTGCACTGGTTAATTGATGTGAAAATCATTCCCATCCGTTTGTCTGCTGAGACTCGGTATATCTGAGACAAATCCCTGTCCTGTGCTTTGTTTGTGAACACCCTGTGACTTGGAGCTGAGCAAAATTGATGTGCTGTTGACTTGAGAAACTGCTGCAGAAGCTGGCCAAGCTGGCAGCAGTTATCCAAGCAAAGCACAGAAGATTTAAGAGGCAGGGTTAGTGCACTGGGGCTATTTTAATGCTTTTTTTTTATTAAATACTTCAAAGGCAGGAGAAAATGCATCCTTTCAGGTAACTTCTGCAACAACTGTTGTGTGTTTGAATTGCATGGAAGGGGTACCTCGATGTTTGATTCCATTTGGTCAAGACCTCACTACTGCAGTGCTTTCCTATCTGAAATTCTTTGCATTGCTTTGAGTTTCTTGCTGCTTAATGAAATAGTCATATGGGAAGTGTTTTGGGAAAGCTCAATCTGTGGCTCTTAAGATCTGTGCCATGTTATTTAAACACAAGCACATGTTATATGCTCGTATAAAGCAGCAGCTGTGCAGACTAAAGAATTTTTCAACATGCATAGGTAATATCCATGATATACAGAGAGCTGGACTGTCCATTCCGTTCAAGTTTGTTTTATTGCTAAGGTTAGTTTTAAGGAAGACATGGGAAACAAGTGGACTTTGTAGCTGTATAGCTGTCTTTACTCCTGATCTTTTTAATTTACCTGATACTATGCAAACAGTAGTGCATATTATCTTGTTTTAAATGCAAGTTTCTTAGTAATGCTTTTTGTTGTACTGTAAGTAGGTTGAGATTCTTCTGCAGGTATTTTTACTTCCATATCAAATGGTGTGCTTTTGCATAGAAAGTCTCCAAGTCCCTTACACCCTGTGTTTACGGTGTAGTGTGCTGCAAGGATGCAGACGTTTCTTGGGTGGAACGTGTCAGCTTTTTAATAGTGCACAATTACAATGCAGGGCCATTTAAGGCACTAATTGGAAAATATTGTATCCATTTAGAATTGCGGATAAAATATATAGGTAAGCAGAGTGTAATTACCCAAAGTGGAATTGGCCTAAGACTTGAAATCCATACTCCTGCAAAAAGCACAAGGAGATTTTTAATGACTGTAGATGATCAGACTTCAGTTTCTTGTCTTGTTCAAAAAGGCAACATTTGCAGCAGAACCAGGCTTCCAGCGTCACGGGAAGGGACCGCTTGCACAGTGCTGCAGTACCCCTGAGCTGACAGAATTGGCAGCACCCTCTCTCCCGAACTGTTGGTTTTCCTTTATTGGTCTCTGTCAAGTTCAGCACCAACAAAATGAGATTCAGCTAGTCCAGAGACAAATGCAAACCAAGATGACATAACCACTAATCTGTTACGTGAATTTTGATAAAAAGGATAGAAATGCCTTTATTTTGTTGTGTAATTGCACAATAATTACACTTGATTAATGACAATATTATTCCTCCACACATATATAAACTGAAATCACCTGATGAAGTATTGTATTGCTATTGTGTATATTGCAAATAGTGTTTCTTTTGAAATAAACATCTGTGGCACAAAAAAAGTTGGTATTTGTCCAACTGAAATCCTAAGTCTTAAGTAATTACCAGTCCAGAGATTAGTTTAGGATGCTAAACCTGAATTAAGGAGCTTTCCATGTTTACCAATTGTTCTAAGTTTTACTCTTTCCCCTTTTCAGACTTTGATAGTGGTGTTGAGTGCAAGAGCATTAATCATTAAATGGCCCGTGGATGTCATCAGTGCTTCTATAGAAAGTCATTGTCAGAAAATTCATTCTAATTCAAGGTTAATTAGTGTAACATTAAAATTATGTGTTACAAAAATTAATTACTTGCTGGGTCAAAAAGTGTGTTAAAAACCTTAATGCCTTGTGTCTGGGATCGCATTTCCTTACTCAAAATCATGGTCTACCTTTGCTGCCCTGCCCAAGATTATCCAGCAGAAGCAGCGTGAGCTTCAGTTGCAGGTGTCTTCTGCCCCTTCTGCTGTCTTGGCACCGTGGTCGGGAAATTTGGCTCACAGTTCCTATTAGCAGATAAATTAGTTGCTCACCTTGCTCCCCACTGCTCTGTCAAGAGATTTATAACCAGGCAGGGGCTAATTTAACTGATTTCATCTGTGAAGGTCTGCCACTGTTCTGTGTAGCATCCTGGAAGACTCAGGTCAGTCTGACAGTGTCACAGCTTGGGGGATGATTTCTTGGTGTGCTGCAGGGTGATTTCCAAGGAATCCCCTGCAAGCGTGCCACATGCCGCCCTAAATCAGGAGAGACTGATACTAACAGTAAGTCTAATTTACTAAGCGTACAAAGTAAACAAAGAAGAAAACCTTCCATCTCAAACTACTTCAAGCTACCTTTCTCTTTGGAGTTGCCGATATATTAAGTCTTCTGTAGTTCATAGAAAATATGTTAGAGCTGCTTGTCAAAGCGCTCTGTTACTGCTTTGAATGCATTTTTCCGTTATAATAAGATAAGCACTCCAGCCTCAGTGCAGGGCTGTTAAACCATATGAAACCGTACCACAGCTCTGCTGTGATACCCTGTTGCAAAAACAAGCATTACCTTTCGCAGGTTTGGCTGTTCTATCCCAGAATGAGAGCGGCACCCATTGCATCCCCTCCCGTGGTGGCAGATATGCAGAGAGACTTCGGGTGTGCAGAGACTTGTAGAAAGTGGGTGGGAAGAAAACCACGGAGGCTTGGGAGGGGCTGGGGGCACAGAAGCAGCAGTTGGTGTTGCAGAGCTGAGAGGGGGGGACAGTCGTGGGTGATGCCTGCCCAGACGCCAGTTTTAATCTTCCATTGCAGCAGAGGCAGAGCCCATCTCTTGAGTGTTTTGGACCTGCCAGAGGAATGAGCTTTTTGGGACATGGCATTTGAGTGACTTAGGCAGCATTGAAATCTCACCCTTACTGTTGAAGTTGTTGCTCCCAGAAAAGTAAAAGGTGTCAAAATCCCAAATCTATATAGGAAAACAAATCATGTCATGGCTCATGCTTTTCATGCTTTGCTGCTTCTCCCCTCTAAATTTTTGCTGGCTTGTGGGTTCGATGCTAAGTTAATGAAAAATTGAACTATGGGTCACTTTTAACATTTCTAGTGTTATTCTGTAAGTCCAAATCAGGAGCAACAGTAAGTTACATAATCATATTGGTGTAGATATTTTTTTAAAAAGTTTGTGTTAATTTTGTTATCGGTACTCAGTACTTCATAGCAAGACTGCGATTCGTTGTGGGTTTGGGGTTTTTTTTGCTGGCTTTGTTAATTTTCTCCTGGGTGTTTCAGGGCCGGGCTCTGCTCCACTGGGCATGTGACAGAGGACACAAGGAACTGGTTTCAGAACTGCTACAGCACGCTGCTGATGTTAACAGCCAGGTAAGAAAGAAATAAAAAGTTGAATTTGATCGATGTGTTACATAGTCTCCTGACCAAATGTTTTGCATGGAACTATAAATTCCTCCAAAACTCCATAGCAGGTTCTCTCAGAGCACTTATCACTAGAGAAGAACATCCAAAAAAGGTAACCTGGGAAAAATAACAGAATTTGGCTGCATGAAATATGTAGTCCTAAGGGGCATTTTTCAGTTCCTGCTGAAACTTCTCCCTGCAATAAAGTGTTTTCATCACCTGGTTGTGGCTTCCAATGTGACTCGTGGTACTGATGGCAAGAGGGATTTCCTGCATACGAGGTGCTTGGTAGCTTCCTACAAAAAGTGCATTCTCCAATGTATTTTTTGTAACACTACAATCTCAGCAGAACTTTGGACTAATGGAAAGAGAACCCCACTTTGCCTAGCAGAAAAGCATCCAATAAATGCCTGGTTTTGGCAGAGCACCCCGCAGGGGCAGAGGGATGCTTTATGTCACAGTGTGGTGGGCACATGGCAGCTAAAGTAGGATCTCAGTGCCGACTGAGGACAGAGTCGAACGGCTTATCCCCACATGCCCACCTCACACCCTTGGGGGTCACCGTTTCTAGGACAGTTTTACTTAATTGAACATAAAGCAGCTTTTTAGCCACTGCAGTTTGCAGCCCACATGTCTGAGCTTAACTAGGAGCAGTTTTAGGGTAGCTTAGTAGACCAGGCTGTGAACTGTGCTGGGTCCACAACTGCTTTGCAAGTGGTTCATTCCAGTCAGCTTGAGTCTGCTTGTGCTCATGATTCAATGCTCCCAGTTTTTTCAGCTTGTTGTAATTAAGGGTTGACCTGTGTAAATGCGATTGTGTTCAGAAATAATTGTCCAACATATTTCTGTCAAATTATGATTGACTGCTCTTTACTAGCATGACACTTATGGGCTTTGTACTCCTGCCCCATTTGGACAGAGATACACCTCTGCTGACAAATTTGCTAGCTCTGACCAGTGAGCTCTTAAGCAGCCTTGCGATAGATGCTTCAGGAATTTGTTAGAGGTGGACCTTGAGTACAGCTGCAATCTGCAGGCTTCTCAGCAGACCTGTAGCATTAACAAGCTACGTGTCGCTGTGTTGGTATTTACACATGCATGAAATAGTTGTGAAAAAAAAAAAAAAAAAAGTCTGTCTTGCCCTTGCCTGGGCAGAATTGCTGGTGAGATGGATACTAGGAAGCACGGCTCCACAGTAGCTGGTGAGAAACGTATCTTCATGAGTAGACCTTTGGGGTTTCAGTTGTAATGGATTTTGTAGGAGGTTTTCCTTACGTGGAAGAGGGACAGTGGAGCCAGTACAAATGGGGGGCTCTGTGTGCCCCACTGTCAGACTATACCGTCACCTTTCAGTCAGAGCTGGTGAGTGACATGTCAGATACCTATGGGAACAGCTTTGCAATGAAACTGGGGAGGAGTCGGAGCAGACACCTGCCCGTGCCCTTAGCCCTGGCAGCCCAGGAGATGGTTTTGTCTGGGATGCTGTACTGCCACAGCAGTCTGAAAAGTCACTTCTCTTTGATGCTTGTCTCATTTCTCTAGAGGTAAAGTCTGACTCTTAGAAGAAAAGGCTGAAGGGAGTCATCGTATTTTTTTCCCTGAACATTAATTTTCTGTTAAATTCTTCTTCTCTTTTTTTTCTTTTTGATGTATTGCACATTTTCTAACCAGATTATTTTTGGCCAGTAACAAAAGGTTAATAATAGCCATAAAAAGAAAATCAATCTTTGGTTGTTTTTTTTTTTTTACCCACCAAGGTAATAAAGGAGAATTTTTTATAAAGGTCTCTGTTCACACGTAGGTGTGTTCTCAGAGAAGGCAGGCACATTTTTATTCTCAGCCATATATAAATTGCAATAACATTTCAAGACTTTGTGACATAATGTTTATTTCTCTTTTTTTTTTTATTTTGACCTTTACCCTGTAAGAATTCACATCCAAAGCAAGAGCAGAAGGAATTTTAAGAGCAACCAGAAGAAAAAAGGAGAGGGAAAAACTCTGCTTCCTCAAAGGCCATAAACACCACAGTGCCTGCTATTATACATTACCAAATGCAGTATCAGTTAATGTGTAGGCTATAAAAAATGGTGGGTTAAGTGTAAAGGAATCTCTGGTGACTTGAATCAGTGGCACTGTTATTTCAGAGTGATGTCCTCTCGGTTGAGGTTCCGTTTGCAGGCTGCACGCAGCATCTCTGCCAGAGCCCAGCGTGCAAGCAGCCTCTGCGATTTCCAGCCACCACTCGGGTCTTCAGGTGTTTTTCCATCTCGTTCCGTTTTGCAGCAGTATCTACATGCAGGCAGCATAAGAGATCAAGAATAAATTAGGGATTATGAGGGTTATGAGCAGGTAGGGAAGGAGAGAAATGTTATAGACCAATTTTTTTTTCTAAATTGCCTGTGTTTTAGTATGCTTCTAAATAGTCAAATAGCATGACAGATTTATGCTGTCTTCCATTACCTTTTTAATAAATGCTCTTCCATCTTGGCTGTCTTGGAGTGTGCTAAAGGATTTAGCTGCCTTAAGCAGTTGGTGAGGGTGGTGCTCTGCTAGGTGACCTGGAGCAAGTCATCCCAGTTCATGGGGCCTGTAGGTATGCCTTAGTGACTTTTTGCTGCTTTATTTTAGTTATCTTTGTACTATCTATTGTCAAAGTACTTGCAGTCTCTGGATCAAGAGGCTCTGCAAGAGCCAATTTACTGCTTTTTGTTGATAACCAGACAGCTTGGGAGCAAGAGGACAGGTCACCTGGCTCCGCTTATTCCTGCAGCATGCTCTAAACCACTTTAATTCTGGGAATAACCACACACTCCTGGACTGCAGTGGTCCAGCACGCCTGTGCTTTTTGTTTTGAACAGTGGTACTGCAGTTTCAAAAGGGTGGTTCACTAATGTCACTGAAAAGCTGCGGCCATTGAGTTCTCTGATTGTTCATAATTAGCTCTAATAGCGCATTTGAAAAGAGGTGGTAAGCAATTGCCACGGGCAAGGGGATACAGAAAGGCTACAGGCTTCTCTACTTTGCTGAAAAGGGGCATTTGTGTAATTGAATTACCTAAATCTTCAGAGCCAGAGGCCATTTCAAAGTGGGTGGTGGTATGGTATTTTGGAGCTCTGCTGGAAATACCCAGAGCTTGGGGCTTAGTCTGAAAACAGCCTCCTTCCACTGGAACTGTTTGCCTAAAATGTAGGCTTTTAATTGAGTGATGAAGTGAAAGGAAGGGGAGCATATTCATAACACAGCATCTATGAAGGAGCTCCGCAATATGATTATAATATCCATTTCCAGCTTTAAAATACACAAAGACATGAATAAGTTTTCCTTGCAGAGGATGAGTGACAAAGGAAAACCTTGTTCCCCTATGGGGAGAGTTTATTCTTGCAGTGTTTTCTCTGGCCTTGGAAAGGTTTTCTGGGGACAGGGGAGGCACTGAATGCGAACCGTGCAGAATGGCACCCCAGCTCCGCGCTCCTCTGCGGCTGTGCCATGGCATCCTCACGGCTCCCTGTGCCAGGAGCAGCGAGCTGACCTGGTCGGGAACTTTATTTGCCTTCAGCTGTATCTGGTGGTGTAGTGCCAGTGTGGAGGAGACAGCAGAACTCAGCTCCGCTCCTGGATGTGACGTGCTGCTCAACCAGCTTTCAGTGCATTTAGGGGGAAGTTTAGGCACAATGTGCTGCTTCAGTGCTACTAGGGGGAAGAGTGCTCTTGGGGCAGGGTCTAAGTCTGGTCACCTTCTCCTGCAAGAGCAAAGCAAGTAAGGTGGCTTGACAAGGAGGATTCTGTGCTCTGGTGCAAAGGCCCCACGTGATAGCTTATCCTACACATGGAGCACTGCGGGTATACAAATTACTAGTGCCGTTTTAAGAAAGATGAAGGGCATAGTGGTACAGTAATTGTCCAGTGAGAGAGGGAAGGACAAATAGCATCTCTCATTTGTAATATCAAAACAGTAGACCATACACTCTCCTTCTGGACTTGCTGTGGCTGCACTTTGTGCCATTTGTGGGTACTTTTTACTCCAAAATAATAATCTGTGGATTCAGGGCATGCCCTTGGGAATGCGCGGGGAACTATCCTGGAGTGGTCACCACAGATCAGTTTAGTCTGAAAAAGCTTTTCAAGCCTATCTGGCCACGTGAACAAGTCTTAAAATAAATATTGTTGTAAGTGAAACTGTATCACTTGACACACAGGATAACTAAAGGCTGTGTACGTATCTATGTGGTAGAGCAGCTGAGTTAAAATTTCATCTAAATATTTTATTATTTTTAAACTACATCATGCAGTTCTATTAATCAGTTTATCAATGTTACGGTAATTATTTGTGTATGCTAAAATTGTGCTGTAATTATGACTACAAGGATGAAAAAGCTACAACTGATTTTCAGTTTTTATTTGCTGACCCTTCACTTTCCTAGTAAAGGTGCAGGTCATTGTACAGAGACTTTAAACTGCTTGTCACCAAGTTCTCTATGGTCACCCATGGACCCTCAGGGGTTTGAGAAGGAAACTTGAGAACCAAAAAAAAGTCATCAGGTTAGGAAATCTGTTGCTAGTATGTGTGGATTTTGTTTTATTCATTCATATACACCAGTAGCTTCAATGAAAAGCATCTAGTGTCTGTGCTGTCTGCAGAGAGAGTTGGTTATTCTTTGGTGCCAATTCACGCAAGGCTGCACAGCTGTCTGAAGTCGTGCTTGTTAGTAAGTGATTTTGAGTTAGCTGGATTTTTTTTTTTATTTATTTTTTTCTCTCCCCTAAAAGACATCTAGAGTACCAGGAGGAGTGTTGTTGCCGCCCAGCTTGTCTTTTTTCCCAGTCCCCTGCCACGCACCTCTAGCAGACAGTTTCCCTCCTCTCTGTTTGCATGCTAACACACTTCTGAGTCAGAGGGCTTCTGGAGATTGGGATGTGGAGTAGCCGTCCCCTTGTAATACCTTCACTCACATCCTCACTGGAAAAAAAAAAAAAAAAAAAGGAAAAAATCTTTTCAAATGGAGACAATACAAACATAATAAATGGCAGGGAGGGTTCATCTCCCTCATGACTCAATCCTTCTCAAACAACATTATTATTGACTGGCCTATTGGTTGCCAAAAAGGAAAATCAATTGTACTAGAAGTAGTACTGGGCCACAGATCATGGTACTAACCCAGCAGAGACAGGTTGATTTTTATCAACTATCCAAAGACTAATTTCCACCATTAGCTAAAAATGAAGTAGAAATTATGGATATGTCGAAGATTGCTAAGATTGGTGGTCTGTTGGTTTTGTTTTATTTGGATGTTTTTTCTGTTTTCCTGCCTGACTCTAAAAGGATTGTGTCTGCATAGGATAAAAAGAAGCAAGGAAAAGTCAGGCCTGCTTGTCACTTCCTGTTTTTTTTTCTTTTCAGCCTTGTTCATTTGGATTTCACAGAAAGAATATGAACTGTTTCAGTCTCTGCATGGACCTCGTGTTGGAGGTGTTGTGTAGACATTTAAAAATTAAGCTGGTCTCAGCAAATATGCATTCCCTCCCTGCCTTGTGCACTGAATATAGGTCATGCCTTCATTTTTCTGTATCTGTAGGGAGATGTTGAGGAAATCAGTGTGGGCATCTTGTCTGTTCTGAACGAGGACCAAAGGCCACAGGCTGTATCTACACAGCTTTTGCCCTCCCCACTGAATATATGTGTGTGCCCATGGAGCTCACCAACTTTGCTGCAAGCTGATCAGCTCGTAGGTAGGGTGCCAGCTGCCAAAGTACTCTGCTGTTATGACCATTCTCTAAACCTGGCCGAGATTAAAAAGGAAAATGCCTGAGCCTTGTGCCCTTGCAGTTAACGTCCCTAGTATAAATTTCCCCCTGAATATACTAAAAGCTTGGCTCATAAAGCCCAGAGGGGCCCTGTCCTGGATCTGCTGCAGAGGGTTTGGCATAGTTATGCTCACAGCAAGCAAAGAATGTCGCAGGTACTGCTGAATTGACCATTGCTGCAGTAGGAAGGTGCAGTGGCAAATGGATGAGGACACTACACAAAGATGAAAAGCAAAGCAATGAGAGCAGAATTATTAACCACAATAGTTTTCTTCTTTCCTTATACCTCCCCCCCCCCCCAATTCCCTGTCTCAATATTTCTGTAATCAGCTTTGCCAAGCAGATCTCAGAAGACTCTGCAGGCTCATACCCCTTCAGTCTTGACGTTGTTGCCAATGGGTGTGAAAGCCATTAGCCAAAAGAAAGAGGAGATCTGCTTAGTGACAGAGGGTAGCTTTCTACATTAAAGCATTGACATGGTGCCAGTCACACAGTTATTAGAAGTGGCACAGCTCCATGTCTCTCCTGCGGGTCTTTCTGTGGAATGTAGATTGGCAGCAGGTTGAATGTTAAATGGTCACCACTCAGCAGATGCTGATTTTACCTACAGGGAGAAATGTCCCTTTCAGCAGAAACATTTGCAAAATATTTGCAGCTCTAAATATATGCTGGGAGGTGCAGAGATTTATCCCTGGTTTCTTCAGCTTCTGAAGACACCTCAAGCCTCATCAGCACGAACTGTAGGTTGTACAGATGAGGTGTTTCCTTCTGCTTCTGCAGGCTGGGCTTTTTTGCATTGTTTCTTCCCATCTTCCAGCTTGACATGTAGAGTCTTTGTTTCTTCTGCTCCCTGTAGACATATGAATCATTGCTTCATTGCTGGTGCAGCAAGGTGGTTGGCACCCTTGCTCGGGCAGTAAGCGTGCAGCGTTGCCTGCAAGGCAGGCTTCCCAGCCGAGAAAGCAACTGCAGGTTTCTGTGTTGTTCCAGCTGTGATCTGAGGGTCCACACGGTCCTTTCAACCTCTACCTGCAAAACCAGTGTTTGAAAAGTGAAATCCAGGAGCTGGTCCTGAAGAAACAAGCAGTGGTTTCTGTTACTTCACCCTCAAAATCTAAAGCTGCTTTCAAGGTAATCAAAATGCAGGATTTAAAGCTGGGGACCAAGGGCAGCAGCACATTTTAGCAGATTGCTGTGGGATTGCATGGCTTATGGGCACCACCTTGTACTGAGGGCTGTGTTGTGCAGAGGGAGGCACTTTCCGTGGCCAGTGCTGGTGCAGGAGGAATGCAGTCTGGCAGTAGGCACATAGTTCTAGCTCAGGGAGTGTGACCACCCTCTGCATCAGGGAGCCTTGTGCCTGTTCCCATGCCTGACCAGCACAGCTGTTTTGTGGTGTAGTGGCTGCAATCTCTGCCAATACCAGACAGAGGCCAGCAGCAGTGAGCTTTGAGGTCAGTGCAGGTGGCACCACGGTGCTGTCTTGTGTTCTGGTGCAGAGGAGAAACAGGTATCTTACTCCCTACTCTCTTTATGTGTCTTTGAAGAGGCAGGAAAGAGCCTTACCTCGAATGTCTCCCTGCGAGGACACGGGATGGTCCCATGCCCCTTTGTCTCTTGGTCTTGGGGTCATCTTTGAAATAAGCATGTGTTAAAACACTTGTCATTTCTGAAGTCATTGTTGGAAATGCTTTAGCCCCTCATTAAGGTGTTTGGTTAACTGCACAAACAGGATACCACTGGCAGCCCAGCTGGTTTTTCAGGTGAGCACATCACCATAGGAATGGTCTCTAATCACCATTCGGTCTCTAGCCTTGCTTCATTTCCTATAACCTTGGTGTCACCTCTCCCTGCCAGAGGAACAACCTTTGTCAAGCAATCTTTGCTCAGGAGAGATGGTTCCTAGAACATATTTATTTTTTTGTGTTCAGCCTCTTGAAAAAGCTTTCCTTGTTTCGGAGGAGTTAAATTCTGCCACTCACCTTTTCCCTGAGGACTTTTCAATATGAGAAAGTCTGGTTTTACTTTCCAAATGGAATTTTGTATTCATCTGTTGTGGGCAGTTGTCTCTTCCAGTTTGCTCTAAAAAACAAAACAAAAAAAAAACCTGCACACAAAACAAAACCCAACAAAAAACTAGTTCTGAGTGCAGCATTGGGGCATCTTGAATTTGCAGTCTTTGGTGCAAAGTACTTTTGTTAGTTTTCCTAAATAAAAATGTTCTAACACTTAGATGTTGGGGAATAACTCTTTATGCTTATTTTGTTTAGATTTTAAATAAGATTTTTGGTGATCATAGATTTATAGAATGCTTTGGGTTGGAAGGGTCATCTAGTCCACTCCCCTGCAGTGAGCAGGGACATCTTCAACTAGACCAGGTTGCTCAGAGCCGCATCCAGCCTGACCTGGAATGTTTTTAGGGATGGGGCCTCTACAACCTCTCTGGGCAACCTGTTCCAGGGTTTTACCACCCTCATAGTAAAAAATTTTTTCCTTATATCCAGTCTAAATCTACCCTCCTTTAGTTTAAAACCATTACCACTTGTCCTGTCACAACAGTCCTTGTTAAAGAGATTGTCCCCTTCCTTTAAGCACTGGAAGGCCACAATAAGGTCTCCCCACAGCCTTCTCTTCTCCAGGCTGAACAACCTCAACCCTCTCAGCCTGTCCTCATAGGAGAGGTGCTCCAACCCTTGGATCATTTTTGTGGCTGATCATAGCTGTTTCTTGGCTCCGTGGATTATAAGAGGAAAAATGGCACTCAAAATGGCAAAGCTAATTTAAGAGGTTCCTGTCTCTCAACTTGTACATCTTACATTTGCATCCATGAGAATAGCTTTTAGTGCAGGAGTCTTTCTAGCTCCGTATCATGTCTCCAGCGGCAGGGAAGAGTGAATGCTGAGGGGACAGAGTAGGGTAAGCATATAGTGGTAATTTCATCTATTTTCCTAGAGTCTGTGGCTTGGAGGCTTCCTGAACCATTGGTATTATCTTTGCGCTCCTGGATTTTTCTTTGATAAATTTCTCTCATCCCTCTTGGATTCCCAACCTTTTATGCCAGTGGGAGTTCTGCAGTTTAACTGTGCATTTGCTTTGCGCTTGCGACGATCATTTCATGTGAGATCCCATCATTCTTGTGTAATGAGAAACAGTAATTGTTCCCCCAGTTACCTTCTCTGTCCTTCTTTTGACTTTATTGGCCTCCTCGATTCTGCTTGATCACTTCTTTTTCAGACTGAGGATTTTAATCTATTTAATCCTACCCCATTTGGAAGCAGCTTGGTAACTTCGCTCCTTCTTGTCACCCTTTGAATCAGTCTTAGTTCTTCCTTATTTCCTTTCACATGAAGGGAGTAGCACTTCTCTCAGTGCCCAAGCTGTAAGTGCAATATGAGGTTTAATGAAGCAATACAATGAAGTTTTCTTATTTCTTCTTTTTTTTTTTTTTCAAATGACTCCTTGTTGTTTGTCTTTTATGAACTACCATTGAATACTGAGCTGGTGTTATAATAGGGCTGTCTGTTTTAACTCATGATCTGTTTCTGCAGAGGTAATAGCTGGTTCGCAGCCCATCGCTGTGGATTTAGACTAAAGATTGTTTCTCCACATGTGCATTACTTGTTGTTTATTAGTGCTGAATTTCATCTGCAGTTTTTTTACCCTGTCACTCTGAGATCATTTTGTAGCATTTTACAGTCAGCTTTTGGATTAACAGACTTGGATGCTTCATTCTCAGCCTGCTTACCCTCTTCATTTGTATGGGTTGAACAACCCAAGCCCTTGCAAAGATCCCTCAGAGACTTCAGAGATCACCAGCAATTGTGTGAACTGGGCATTTATTCCTATTCAATCTTTATTTTTGTAATCAGTTATCAAGCAGTGCAAAGACCTTCCCTCTTGCTCTATGACAGTATAATTTAATAGCCTTTGGTGAGAGGATGTATCAAAAGGCCTTTGGAAATACAGGTGAAACGAAATCCCCTCTGGTGAGGGGTAGGAGAGGTCTCGGTGGTGCTTGACTGTGTAGGAAAACAAAGGCTGGTGCCATCCTCCCTGCTCAGTTGCTCCCTTTTGCAATAAAACAAGTAAAACCTACCCTGGAGTAACCTTCTAGTTTATCTAACAGACCAATTGGCTGTTCAAACTTAGACATCTTGTGTTGAAATGGGTCTTCCCCCCTTTTACGACAAGGCTCAGCTTGGCTGGAATAAATATAAGAAACCCTTTCAGGACAGGCTTAAAATGAAGGCCAGAACTTAGATGAAGGTGGAAGGTGTGTTGAAGTTGTCTGCTGTGTTTGTTCTCAGGTTAGGTAGGAGTTGGCTATCTGCAAGCTGAATGCCAGTGTTGGAAGTATTGGTAAACTTCCATCATCTAAATCCGTTTCTTTGGTTCCAGACAATTAAACATTAAAATGAGCGTGACAAATAAGTGTTCATTTATGGGTCAATAACTCCTTAGTATGTCTGTGACATGGCTGGCCGAGACAATCCATTTCAGTACAGTCCTGGGCAACCTGACATCTTCAAGTATGTAATTGCTTTCATAGGGAAAGAGAAGTAATAAGGATAATGTAGCTATCAGGCTCCGACTCACTAGTTCAGAAACTTCCCCTTGCCAATCAAATTTCTTTGGTATTCAACTCATTTTAGGCTCGTTCCAAAGGCATTATTGTGATGTCAGAAAATATCCTAATGGATATATGCATTTTCTCCAGTGTTAGATGTTACCTTCTTGAAGATGCTCAGTTTTGTCCACCAGCCAATTAACTATCTGTATAAAGAGCCCTCGGTGCACGCTTTATGGCAATAGACAGGGTTGCCTTGTCCCTTTCCTTTCCCCCTCCCCCATTATCTATGTATTTTCTCAGCACTATTAGATTATTAAATGCTTAATGACTATTCCATTCCTGCTAACTGTACTTCTGATGAGCTGCCGTAATAAAACTTTGTAACAGCAAAGTGTGTGTCTGGTTCCTTTATAGGAAGAGCACATTTGGGGAGCTGAAGTAATGGGGGATAAAACTCAATTAATGAATAGAAATAAAAAGAAGTAAATGAGGTAATCAAACTCAGAGAAATTAGTATTGGCAGGTTCTGAATGATGCTCTTGGATGAACAATCTTTCAAAATCCTTCCTTGTATGCTGCTGCCGTCTCTTTATTTATTATTAAAATAACATGATCCATGAGGCGCTCGGGGTGACTCCCAGCCTAGCTAATTCTAATTAATCCAGTCAGGGAGAGCAGCAGGGTAAGTGGAACAGTCTATCGGATTGAAATTCATAACTTAATTGAGGTCAAAGTCCCGGGTTGGGAGAACAAAAGTCTTTCGCTGGGACCAGGCAGATCAATAGCAATAAATATCTGGCTTGGATACAAGTAGCTTATAGTGACGGATTATCTGACACTGGCCAGAGGTCTTGGTCTTGTTCAGGGCAAAGTCCTATGGCATGTACAGTGTAAGGTGACTTTTGTCAGTGTTGCCTCCAAAACCCCAAAGAACCTGTAAAAGGCTCGTGGGAGCCACAGAAAGATGCCCGTAAAGAAGTCCACGTGAGTCATGCTGGATTTGGTTTCTCAAGGTACGGGTCTCTCGTCGGTAACACAAGGGTATGTGTCACATTAGTGCTGATGGAGGTTGGAAGAAGCCGCTCAGGCTTACAGGAACTTGGAGCTAAATCACAGCTTGTCCAGAGAACGACATTTAGGACTGGGGGAAGCTGAGCAGTAGATTGATGGGCTTTATGCCAAATCTGTATTTATAGTATGTTTACATAAAGGGGAGAGAGGAAGGTTGAAAGAGGGAAGTGTGAATAATCATTAAGGTAGATTTGTAGTGTGAGACAAATCAGCAGAGGCAGATGTGGTCTTGCCTGTTCTTCAGAAAAGCAGTCAGTGTCTCTGCTCTAACCTCAAAATGTTCTCTATGTTTGTAGGAGTTCGTATGTGCTAGTAATGGCTGGTTTCCCAAGCCCTTATCCTGGGTATGGACACTCAGTGGTATGACTTTGACTGTTGACTACAACACTGATCCCCTAACTCCTAGGCCAGGGGAAGAAGCATGAGGTCCTAGCCTGAGACCTGTGGCGTTGCATTATACACACAGCCTTCCGTAGCAGTGGGTAACTGAAATATTTGTCAATACTAGCAACCAAAGAAGCTTTTCTGAACTTTGAAATAAGTAGGTACTTCAGCTGGAGTTCAATATTAAAATGCAATCTTCACCCAGTCTGTTATTAATGCGCTGTTTATGCAGATTTGACTGTTCTGCTCATATCCTCTTTGCAGAGGACAAATACTGCTGTGGTCAGCATTCGATACATCCCTGGTGGATGTTGTTCTGCCAATGTACTTCAACACAGCTTGGAAGAGAGATGGAAACCGCAGCTTGGATGCAGCCAGTGACTTAGTTTGACATACCTGCTCCTCCCATTAACACTGCATAAATCTAAGGCATCAGTTAATGTCCAGCTTGCCAAAAATGTTTAGATCTCATGAGCTCCACTCTTCAGGTTTAGAGGTCTAGGTCAAACGCCATGTCTGGTCAGTTTTCAGGTTTTAATGTAATGAGCAACTGTTGATATTTCTGTGCATATAAATGGTTGCTCTACCCTCACACCTCTTTGAAACTGTCTTTGGAAAACACCTCTCGTTTTCCACTGCAGGATGTTTGCTTCACATGGACAGAATCAAGTGAACAAGGCAGCTGTTCAGTATCTATATATACTTGGTATTATTATATACTACTGTTACTATATGCTACTTGCTGTTACACTATATACTACTTTCCTCATTCATGTCCCATCCATGGCACAACCTCAACCTCCTCCTTTTAAGTTGGTGGCTTCACTCTCCACATTTCTGTTGTGTTGTTTGCGTGCTCCTGCTTCGTTCCTGCCCAGCCTGGACAAGAGCAAAATAGAGTTCCCAAGGCTGTAAAATGCTTACAGTTGCAAACAAAATTGCATTGGCAACTATCATTTTCCCTGTCGTTGGGGGGAGGGGGGTTGAGTAATTTATTTTGTGTTCATATAAAAGCTAATAGGAAAATCCAGACGTACCACAGTGCAGAACAATTCACTACTTAACAGTAAAATGTGACCATGTCCTGAATGTACAGAACTCTGAGATGGATATTTCCCTTTAACTTGCATTACGGTTCTGCTAAGGTTCAGGAGAAAAAAATTAAAATATTAATATTACCTTTGGGTTTTTTTCTCTTAATAGACACACACCTGTGATGCAGACCTATTTGAAATTTTCAGAACCAGCAATTGATACACTTTCAAGGGCTTTTGCTAAATTTCAGGTTCCCCCCATCTGGTAGTGGGGGTAGGTTACTTTTATTTATGAGAGAGAATTTATGGGGATTTTGAAAAAAAGCCCTGAGAGAAATAACAGGATCTGTCCATTCAGAGGTGGGTTATCCACAGTTATGTATGTTATTAAAACATAGCGGTAGATATCCAGATCTGTGGAATCCCTGTTGATTCGGTGGGGAAATTCCCTTTATGGCTATTTTCAGAATCAAGTTCAGGTTTCTAATTCTCCAGTTTTGCTACAGAATCCCGGCATGACCTTGAACAAGTCACTTGATTTCTTTCTGCCTTGGTTTCCCATTTGGGAGGTGGTGGGGCAAATAATCGTTTTTTATCTCATGGATATAACAAGATTATAAAAATATGGTAGTTCTAAGATCCTTAGAAAACTGATCAAATGAAATTAAACAGATCTTGCTGTCCAGATAAAATGAGATGAAACAGGCATGAAACTCTTAGTGAAAGAAATGTTTCTTTATCTTCTACAAATAAAAATGCAGAGTGATTAAGTAGGTCTTTTCTAGCTATTAGCAGTAACAGCTCTAGCCAGATGACTTCTATCACCCTTGAAAATTAATTTGCAGGGTACAGTCTTGAATTTAGTATGCTTACAATAAATACCCCTAAAAATGTTGTCACCTTCTCTGATGCATGATGCTACTCCTGCGATAGTGCTGCAATTACTTGCCCTACAGATTAAAAGTGGCTGCTCTAAATGAGATGCTCTAACACAATGGTTTGCAAATTTCTTTTAATTAATCTTTTTTTCACGGTGATATTTCCTTCCTTTACTGTACATCCGGCAGTATTTTTGTGAGGCAGGGGAAAGGAATGGGAATAGGATTAAAAGTAATTTTTATCCAGAACTGTTTTGGAAGTCTGGTTCATAGCATGCATGAGCCCCGGCCAGCCATGGCTGTGCAGTGGAGCCATGGTGAGGGGCTGCACAGAGATGGAGCCAAGTGGCTGGAGATGGCCGTACCTCCAGGCAGCAGCTCTGCTGAGGCCAACCTGCTGTGCAGCTGCACACTGGAGAAAACCCTGCACGTCCCTGCTGCTGCTGGAGAGGCTGGGCATGGTTAGTGATGAGCTTTGTGTCTGTGTGAGATGCTGGGAGAGAGGAGGAAAGCACCAGCTCTGTAGACATTTTCCTCCCGGACTTGGTGATGGGATGAGAAATGTCTCCCTTTCAGCATGGCCCTCAAAGCAAGATAGTGATTAATGAACAAAACAGTAAGGAAGGAGTTTTGACTGGTTGACTTTTTCCAGTAGAGAGGAAGATGAGAAATATTTCAGATGGGAGTAGGCTGGAATGTGCTACAGAGAAACCTAGACATGTGCTTGGACTTGGACAGAGGCAGGGTTACCTGTGTGCAGGAAATTTCAATTTACTCTTTTTTCTTCTTTTTTTTTTCTTTTTTTTTTTAAACTCAAGTTTTAATCATGTTCAGACTGTGCCGATGAAGTCTGAGTCAGAAGCCAAGTCTGCAAAAGCTGCCTGGTTACCTTCTCTGTGATGCCCTGTTCCAGGTGCTATTGTCAGGATATTTTCAAGTGGTGCTCACAGATTACATGGTAATTTGGCTTCTGAAGTGGTATGAAATTGAGCATTGCACTTTAAATTCCAGTGGTCAAACTCAGAAGAGATCTGTAAAGATATGGCTCAGCAACTGCAAATGATCAATTTTTCATAGCTTAATAACGAAGTGCTTGTTTTTTGAATGATGGGAAGTGATCATATAAACCCTCACCTCCAGTCCTAATTGCAAAGTAAAAGAGGTTAATTTAAACGGTGAAGGCAGTTTCGATCTAGATGTTTCACAGCAGCAGAAAAACTTAGAGCTATGGTGACTTGAAATTATCAATTTTAGTTCTCAGATGGAAAGGTTAAGCATGGATGTGGTCAGTTTGCACTCATCACCTGGTAAGAAATAACTTGCTGAGCCATAGGAGCCCAGTCACTTGGGGTAAACCGCAATGTAAAGACAGATTATAAATGTGTATCGAGTCTAAAATTGAAGATGATATAAACTATTTATGTAGACCTGTTTCAGATCATCATTTGGATGCATGGGAAACATAGTGACAAAGGATGAGGAAAAGGCTGAGGTGCTTAATGCCTTCTTTGCCTCAGTCTTCAATAGTAAGACCAATTGTTCTCTGGGTACCCAGCCCCCTCAGCTGGAAGACAGGGCAGGGAGCAGAACGGAGCCTCCATAATCCAAGGGGAAATGGTTAGTGACCTGCTACACCACCTAGACACACACAAGTCTGTGGGGTCGGATGGGATCCACCCGAGAGTACTAAAGGAATTCGTAGAAGTGCTCACAAAGCTGCATGCCGTCGTTTATCAGCAGTCCTGGCTAACTGGGGAGGTCCCAGTTGACTGGAGGCTAGCAAATGTGGCGCCCCTCTACAAGAAGGGCTGGAAGGAGGATCAGGGATCTACAGGCCTGTCAGTCTGACCTCGGTGCTGGGGAAGGTTATGGAGCAGATCACCTTGAGAGCCATCATGCGGCATGTACAGGGCAACCAGGTGATCAGGCCCAGTCAGCATGAGTTTAGGAAAGGCAGGTCCTGCTTAACTAACCTGATCTCCTTCTATGACAAGGTCACCCACTTAGTGGATGAGGGAAAGGCTGTGGATATTGTCTACCTAGACTTTAGTAAAGCTTTTAATAACATTTCCCACAGCATTCTCCTGGACAAAGTGGCTGCTCATGGCTTGGACAGGTGTACTCTTCGTTGGGTAAAACACTGGCTGGATGGCCAGGCCCAAAGAGTTGTGGTGAACAGAGCTAAATCCACTTGATGACTGGTCACAAGTGGTGTTCCCCAGGGCTCAGTTTTGGGTCTGGTTCTGTTTAATATCTTTGATAAAGACCTGGATGAGGGGATCAAGCACACTTTCAGTCAGTTTGCAGATGACACCAAGTTGTGCGGGAGTGTTGATCTGCTTGAGGGTAGGAAGGCTCTGCAGAGAGATCTGGACAGGCTGGATCAATGGGCCGAGGGGAATTCTGTGAGGTTCAACAAGGCCAAGTGTCATCAGGTCATGCACTTAGGTCACAACAACCCCATGCAACACTACAGGCTTGGGGAAGAGTGGCTGGAAAACTGCCTGGCAGAGAAGGACCTGAGGGTGTTGGTTGACAGCGGGCTGAGTATGAACCAGCAGTGTGCCCAGGTGGCCAAGGTGGCCACCAGCATCCTGGCTTGTATCAGGTGGCCAGCAGGAGCAGGGAGGTGATCATGCCCCTGTACTCGGCACTAGTGAGGCCACACCTCGAATACCATGTTCAGTTCTGGGCCCCTCAGTACAAGAAGGACATTGAGGTGCTGGAGCGTGTCCAGAGAAGGGCAACAAAGCTGGTGAAGGGTCTGGAGAACAAGTCTTTTGAGGAGCAGCTGAGGGAGCTGGGGTTGTTTAGCCTGGAGAAGAGGAGGCTGAGGGGAGACCTTATCGCTCTCTATAGCTACCTGAAAGGGGGTTGTAGTGAGGTGGGTGTTGGTCTCCTCTCCCAAGTAACAAGTGATAGGACAAGAGGAAATGGCCTCAGGTTGCACCAGGGGAAGTTTAGATTGGATATTAGGAAAAATTTCTTCACCGAAAGGGTTGTCAAGCATTGGAACAGGCTGTCACCATCCCTGGACTCATGTATTAAAAAACATGTAGATGTGGCACTTAGGGACGTGGTTTAGTGGTAGACTTGGCTTTGCTAGTTTAATGGTTGGACTTGATCTTAAAGGTCTTTTCCAACCTAAACAATTCTATGATTCTGTGATTTTTTTGTCTGTCAGCTCAAGCATTCCTCTTGTGCACATGTAAATTATTATCTGAAACAGCTCTCTGAATTTACCTAAGAATAACTACAAAATGATAGAGAAAGTATTATGTTTTGTTTTGCCTGGGGGAAAGGAAGGCCCAACCTGAGTAAACAAAAATCATTTTGAGCTTCTAAAACATTTATTAAAAACACAAGTTTTCACTGATCTGCTCAGTTCTCTCCTCAGATGTATATGAGCAGTGAATGTAACTGTGGTGTCTTTCTATGCACCGAGCAAGGCAGAAATGTAAACTGGCTCATAGATAATGGCAGGTTTAATTTTGCCCTGAGCTTTTCTACCTTACTTTGTCTGTTGTAGCTAGTAGAAATGCCAGTCAAGGCATCAGCAAGAGCAAAGACCATCCCTTTCCCAAAGAGATCATCTTGGCATCAGATGCAGTGCAACAGGTAGCACAAATGGAACTGTTGAGCAAAGGGAAGTAAGAGAACAAAACAGAGATCAGCAGAAAAATTGTATTCTTGGCTCGTTGCTTCCCCAAGCAATGCCAGGCAGCAGTGACACAGAGGGTCATGGCAGAAGTAGTCTTACTGAGGATCTAAAGGACCTCTGATGAAGGATGTGAATTCCCTTCTTAAGTCAGTGGGACTTTTATTGGCATGTATCTTAGGGCTGAATGTGTCCCTTTCTGGTATCAGTTAAAAAAAAAACCAAAGTGGAAGTGTTGCTTTTTATCAAGTCCATTGGGAGATAAATTCAGAAATGGGGAAGAAATGGGAGACTTCACAGAGAAAAATTGTTTAGTTTGCATAGGAATGTATCACAGCCTTACCCACTGCAGAAAATGTTTCCTGTTGGGATAGGGAGATTTAAAAACAGTGAACCAGCTGCAAAGTTGTTTCTGATCTAAGCAGACAGTGGCACTAATGGTAGCACTGCATTTCTGGAGGGATGATGCTTTCAACCTTGTGCCTAGCTACTGAAAACACCTGGCACAGCGCTGGTCTCCAGGATGTCATCTTCCACTTAAACATAGGAGTTTGCTGTTTCTAAACTGAGAATATCTGAGCAATATTCCCTAACTGGGGAGTTGTCTGTCTAGATTTGCCAATCACAGTCCATCTTGTTTGATGTGACTGCTTGTTAGCTCCTATGGTAGCATCTCCTGCATCATCAAATAGTGTATATACATTCAAATCATCATCTTGTCTTTGAGACACTTAGTTTGTAGCTTGTGCTGCGCTTCAGTGAGTCAGCAGTGTGTCCTGTGAGTCCGGAGTTGTAGTTAGTCACAGATGGTCCAAGAAATCAGAAAATACGTCTAAGATTATGTTGGGGGCATCTGGTGTGCTTTTAGCAACACTCCTCAGTTCCTGAGTGCAAGTGGGTTAGTGGTTCCTTTATTGTGTTCACTTTCAGTGCATTAGGCAGGAAAGATTGCTGCAGCTCTGTAGAAGTAACAAGGTAGAAAAAAAGGAGGTTTTTTGCCCTGTTTTGTTGGCTAAATAAATTAGCTTCAGAATGTGAGTTCTAGTTATTGTTGTTGCCACAGCTTTACGTCTTACTCTAACCCTGAGGAGTTATATTTGAGGTGCAGTATCAGGACATACCCCCATTGCGGTGTCTTGGCCAGGTATGTTTTTTCCCATTGTCGTCTGTTCCAGCAAGATCCTTTTTGCTTCTTCTCTTTTTAAAATACTCAACCAGTTTTCACCTCCATTTCTCCTGTGTGCCCCTCGCAACTACTGGGCAGCTAAGCTACAGGTCTGCAAAAGGTGACGTGGCTAATGCCTGATCGGGCCTCCCGCTGTCAAGGTCTGTTGGAGTGAGGTGCCTAGGTATCCCCAGCAATGAATCCTTTTGTTTTCCTTTTCCTGGCATCCTGATTATCTGATATCCACAGCTTCAGCATCTGATATTTTTGCACCCATTTACTGGGCATTGCTCCATTCTGCTGCAGACAATAGCACATCATTATAAGCAGCAAGGTGTGTTGCCCTCCCTTGTACACTTTCTTCAATACCATCTAGGAAAAAGCCAGAACTGCAGTAAATATCTGATCTTCAGCTCTGAGGGTTTCATTTTGCTGCAAAAAATTCCTAAGCGGTAAGATTCAGAAGGTTTCAAAGAGGCATCAGTTAAACCTGCCTGCTCTGCGATAGCCAACAAGTGGATCTTTCAGATGTCTGAGTGTTCCCTGGAGGTTCACATTATTAATATCTGCCTTATGACAAGGTGGCTGTGCTGATGCCAGGTTTTTTTTCCCAGCCGGCATGATTAATTTTTCTTTCCTTTCTTAATATCTCTGAGCCAGATGCTTCTAAATGTCCTCACAGGGGTGTATTGCTGTTCTTAACTGCTCCTCCTTCCCCCCTACCCCTTTCCAACTAATTCATATAATGGCTCCAGAGATGTGTTTTGTAGAGCCACAAAAAGCAAAACTTTGAAAGCCTCCTAAGGTGATGGACTTGACATGTGCAAATCTGGCCTTCTGACGTTCCTGGTGGGTTTGAAAGCTTAGTGCCAGGTAGTCTGTCAATAAGGTTTCCCATTTCAGAGTGTGCTTATTTGCCTAGCACTTTACAAATTATATCCATGCAGAACTGCTGAAATGCAAGTATTTCTGGTGGGGAGAGTGACAGCAGGGTGTTGAACTGACGTTTTGGAGAAGGCAAAGGAAGTTTTGGCTGAGGAAAATGAGGCACACTTGTATTACTTCTGGAAAGTGCATTGGATCTTCAAGCACTGATTTATTTTAAAGGCTTCAAAACGTTAATTACTGCAAAGGTGTTTATTCTGCAAACAGAAGTTAATTCTTCAGAGGTCTTGTTCCAAAGCACAACTGCACAGGCTTGAGTTTTACCAGCTCGGAGAGCAGAAAACCTTAACAAG
Source organism: Phalacrocorax carbo (assembly GCF_963921805.1). Lineage (NCBI taxonomy): Eukaryota > Metazoa > Chordata > Aves > Suliformes > Phalacrocoracidae > Phalacrocorax > Phalacrocorax carbo. The sequence goes on along the minus strand of NC_087518.1, from coordinate 32,854,006 downwards.
CTCTACAAGCAAATGGCTTGTTTCCAAGGAGTTTGCAATTTTGCCGTATCTCTCCATTAGTTTCCTCCAGGTTACAGATTTGTGGGTCTTCTGTATTTATCCTCAGCTGTTCTCAGTTATTAGCGCATTCACCTGCATCTCACGGGATTTTTCCTGAAGGAAGCAAAACCTGGAAACAGAACAGTTGGTGGTGAATAGATTGGGATTTAGTTGCTTATTTTTGTGTGTGTTAATACTATATGTGAGAGGTGGATCACTGGATTCAATGGTGAAAGTTTTCATTTAAGAAGCCTAGAAAATAGTGTTCCTTAATTTCTTACAGGGCAGACTAAAACCCCCTTACATCTATTATGTTCTACTGTATTTTTTTCTTTTTTTTGCAGTTTAACAGTGAGAAAAGGTATAATATAAAGCAATGGATTTGCCACTGCAAATAGAGTTGTAATTTGGGGAATCAAGTCTTTACTTTCAGTCTCTTTTTGTTGTGGGAAAATAAGGATACTCTTAGTATCCTAAGACTGAGAACAGGAGGACTCTTACAGCATTACTTTCCATAATAGGTAGCTGGTCATTTAGCCGTGTATCAGGCAGCCTCAGACAGCAGGCAGCCCTTTAGCCCACAGCAGCATGGGAATTAAGTTAAAATTAACCTGAGTTTGGAAAACAACTAGCACCACTTTATTTGTCCATTTAATTGAATTATATGACGCTGTGTAAGTACTCTGACCCACAGACGTAAATTGCTCCACCCTACCCATTTGCCTCCTTAATTCTTTCATGCTAATGGAGCTGATGGGGATGTTGACTGCACAGAGAGAGGAAAAAAGGCTGGAAATAAAAGGGACTGCTCCAGCATCGTGCAAACCTTCCCCTTTGGTGAAATGCTTCTGAGTGTCACAGCTGTACTAACTGCAGTGATCTTTGTTGCCATTAAGCTGATTATATCCGCTGAAGGATTCATCCAACTAATCCTGCAATGCTGCAACTGGTTGCTTTATATTTAAGCACAATTTTTATTTTTTTTCTAAGAAATAAAAGTCAGTTTGGCTTCACTGGACTCTCAAAATGGGTCAGACTGTTACAGAGACCCACTTTTTTTTAATATTTGGTTGGTAAATACAGGAAAATAGGACGCATTAATGGGCTCCACATATTAATGGATGCACTCAATTTGGGAGAGGTCTGTGCAGGAATTAAGACTCGGCAGCGTCTGGCGTAATTTTGGGTGGATGTGCTGTGAAGGTGCTATGCTATCAATATACCTTTGGCATTGCTTCATTTTGTGTTTTGCCTGTGTGGGTGTATCCTACAGGCAGCAGCTTTGCATCGAATAGCGACTCTAATGAGAGAGATTCTGACAGGTTGGATTGATTTAATTGATTTAATAATCAATTTAAATCTAGTTCTTGGTTATTTTTCTAAGGAAAGGTTGATTTCCATTGGTTAGTAGCCATTAAAATATGTTCGTTTGCAGCTAAATATAGCCTTTATAGTAAATTTAGTTCTTCTTTTTGCTAATCAGATACACAATGTCTGTCCATGTTTACTTAATTATGTAGTTTAACTTAGTTTATTAACATTCTTAATTTTTACATTTGAATCAGGCTAGAAAACAGCAAATGAAACATTTCTTCTCTGTTACACAGTTAGGTTTTTTGTTTTCTCTTTGTGCCTGAGTACCTCTGAATGGAAATTAGAATTTAATTTAATGAAAACCTTACAAGGAAATTTTCAAACACTTCTTAAAAATAAACTAAAATCTTATCGTAAATACAACGGGTTTGGTTTTGGAAGGGAGACAATAAATATAATTTTCTTTCTATTTATGAATAACACACCTCTTAAAGGAGATGTTTTCTGGCACATTCAAGTAGTCAACTTTCCTGCTCAAGGTTTTTTAACAAAATCAAGGATTTTAGAGCAAAATGAAGGACCAACTGGAGAAAGATGAGGACCAAACTTAGGCTTCAATTCTGTCATTAAATGTTCTGTGTTTGATGAAGTGTTATCCTCTTTTCTCATGTGGTCTGTTGTGTACTGTGAGACTTTGGGCTTGACTTCGGCTGCCTAAGAAGCACATTTCCCATGTTCCAGGCAAACTGAGAGTGGAAAGAACATACTGTGCATTCGGTGACATAAATTATAGAGGAGTGTGCATAATACATTGGCATGATTCTCCTGCAGGCTTCTACAGTATTCTTTGAATTTCATGTCTTCTAAAAGCTATTCCTTCAGACATAGTGTATAGTTATCACTCAGATACTTCAACTTTTTGCAGTGCTGTCATGCTACAGACATGGCTATCGTATACAAAAGCATATGGTCATTCTTTCTAATTCCTCAGGATTTTAAAGCTAGTAGATCTGTTGTCTCATACTTAAATTTTATCCATTAGTAGTCCAAAGCTGGTCTAATACCTCAAAAGACTGGTTACAGGCATTTACAGAGTGACTTACTTGCTCAGTAGTTTGATTTTCTTTAGAAAGCAGGCATCAGATGTGCACTGCTTGAAAACATGCATCAGTTTTCATTTAACTGTAGTGATTTTATGGAATTGTATTCTGTTGGGCCATTGCTTAGGTTGCCCTAACTTCCGAAATATTAGGGAAGTATTTTTTATTTTAGCAGGGGGGGACAGAAAAGCACATTGATTTTCATCCCTGCTATGCAATGATTGTAACTAACATTACTTTGGTTTCATAGGAGCGTCTAAAAAAGAATTGCTTCACAATTCCAGGTACAACTTTTCGTATCAGCTTTAAGGTCCCATTAAAACTAGTGGAACAGATTATATTAATTCCTTCTGGATTTTTGTCTTTAACACATTTATTGTATAATTGACCAAGGCTTGTAAAGCTGCCTGCTAATGGTCCTCAGTAAAAGTGGAAGAAAACTCAAGATAACCATCCAGAAGGCACGTGCCAGCGTGCCAGCCCAGTTGTGGTGGGCCTCCTTAGCAGCTGGGAGAGTCTCAGTTCACAGCTTACAGTTTTCAACTTTTGGCTCTTCATTATTTTTTCTTCCCAGATTACTAAATGAAGGCAAGATTCTCACTAAATATAGGCTTAGGTGAAAACAGATCTTATGAGAAGACGGAAGACCTAGTGTGGAAAAGGACAGCGCGTCCTAATAGTCACAGCCTAGCGCTGGGAGCTCGGCATCCTGAAAATAATCCTGGCTGTGGGCTGTGTTCCTCGTTTGACCTTGAGCAAGTCAGACAGTGGGGGTTTTTTTGTGTCTCAGTTTCTGTAACTAACATGGGAGTACTATGTGCATATATCCCTGGGTCTTGCCTAGATTAATAAATCAATATTTGTGAAGTAAGCCTTGATAAATGCTAACTGTATTAATATGTGTACTTGAACCTTGCACAGAACTTTGGGAATGCGCCTGCTTTTCTGCTGTGCAAGTGGCTGGGGTACATCGAGGCCCTAGGCTGGGGTGGTCAGCAGCGAGAGAGACCGATTTGGGTCATTTTCTTCCTCCCAAGGGACTGCCTGTAGCACATATCTGCAAGAAGGTCTTGAATACAACTTTTCCACTTAACATGCTCCCCCATCACCCACTGTCAGCAATGAGATTAAATTCTGTGCGACTGCAGAGGACGTTGCATGATTAAAATCCTCTTTTAGAAATTAATATGTACCATCGCTCTATAGTACTATGCCTCTTCTCGGAGAAGGGTATTGTCTCCTGAGCACTCAAGGTGTGAAAAGCCACCAAGTGAAGCTATCTATCTTTGAATTTTATGCTGTTGCACAGTTGCTCTGATGACAGCTGCAACGGCATAAAATCATAGGGACTTGGGGACTTCTCCCTTCACAGGGTCACAGAGATGTGGGCTAAGTTTTGCAGAGCAAGCAATAGAATAGCAAAAGGAGTGTTTGAACTAGAAATCCTGCTTACAGCAGAAAATGTTTCCTGAGGGGGAAGGATGGTCAAAGTCCACATTCACCCATTCTCCTCAGAAAGCAGCTCCCATAACTGGGTATTCCGAGGGGGTGAGGGGAAAAAAGCCGCTTTGCCCACAGATATTGCACAGCTTTCCCCTTACCTTGCTGCCTGTATCAGCCCAGAGAAATATAGTAATCAATGCATTTTCATATTCAAATTCAGTCTTCATTAGTCATCAGACATTGCTGCAGCCTGCCAAAGACTATTTACGTGAACTTTGTATGCTCTTGATAGACATTTAGGTATTCATGGCTGCTGTGTTTGGTACAAACTGAAGCTCTTGAGCCAGCGTTTCCATTCTGCTTTAGGTGCTGGGAGGCTTTATGGCGTGACCAGGAGGTGTAGTAGGGTGTTATCCTGGATGGATTGACTGTTTTCTGGAGGAGCATTTCTGGAAGCAGCTGATATTTGAATATACACATTTAACACAGCTAGCAGGTTTCATATTGCTTTTGGGAGGGCTTTAGCAGAATTGGCTAGCTCTGCTGAGAAGTTTCCCTTTCTACTCACACATCCTTAGTAGCCGCAATGCAAAGCAGCTAATATTAGCCAGTCCCACAGGTGTTCCCCATTAATAGACACATGAATGTGATTTCTGCCAATCTGAATCCTGCAATGAACCTGGTGCTCTGAATCCCTGTTTAAGGCTTCAGGCCTCATTAGCAAGTGCAAATACATTTACTGGTGTGAATTATCTACCCACTGAGAAAGTGCTGATGTTGCTAGTCTATCCCGTGGGGCTGGTGTCCACAGTGTAAGTTGTGTTACAGATGTAGGGATCCTCCTGTGGGTAAGGGTTTGCCCTACCAGGCTCTGGGATTTCTCTTTAAAACCTCTCTTATCCCAGCCCTTGATAGCTGGGATAGGAAATGAAAACAGCAACCGTGTCTTTTTTATGGCAATTAGTATTTTGTTTTAGAGCTGGCTTAGTGGAAGAGATGTTCTCAGGTTTGTTCAGGGCTCCTTCACCTGCAAGAGATTGTTTTAGGTCACTGTTAGCAGATGGAAATCAGTGAGGAGAATGTTGATCTATTCCCCTTTATCATTCTTTTACAGTATATGAAAAAATTTTGAAACTGTTTGTTTAAAAAGGAAGGGGGAGAATTAATCTTCTTTAAAGACAGAAGTCCTAGTTTTTATCTGGGTTTTTTTTATAGCATATATTTAGGAGTTCATAAGAATATGTACTTTAGAGGAAAGAAATCTCATTTAGCAGAATGATTTTTTGTTTGAGAGTGTGTAAAATTGTGGCTTTACTTGCTGTTAATGTTTGCCTGGTATTTGGGTTTTAAAATGCTCTTGTAGAGCACTCCTCCTGCGCTGCCTTCAGTGGGTGATAGACAGCACTTCCACTCCTATTGCCAAGGCTTTCAAAGAAGATCTCCTGTGAAATTAGGTTTTAACAGGTTAGGCTTTCCTGGCTTTTTCTAAACTCAAACCAAAAACCCAAAAACAATTAAAAAAACAACCACACCAGGAGCTTATGAACATCATGAAGAAGTCTTTAAAAAACATAGAGATTGCAAATGTTTTTCTTCCCTCCATCAGTAAAAGCAAGCTTTTAAAATATTGATCTTCTTCTGGACTGTTTTCTCTGACAGCTTCCCATTGCATTTGATTCGTCTTTTCACTAAGTTGTAAAGCGGACCCTGAAGTGCTCCAGGGACATGGTTTCTGCAGATCCATTGGTGTAGCATATTTCTGTGCTTCATGCAGCCTGATCATGTCCCTTGCTTTCCTAATTTGCTGCAAAGGGGCCCTAGCATATTGCTAGTGATTGTGCAGGAGCCGTGGGATTTAAAAGGAGTTTATGTCTCTTCAATTCCCGTAGTCCTGTTGCATTCTTAAATATTAATTCAGCATGCCTTAGAGAAATAGATGTCTTCAGAAGCGTGCACGCTGGCCGACTCAGCTATACAGGCTAAGGGGTCCAGGTTAAAAAAGATTACATAGGTTGCAAGGTGGACAGATGTCCAGTGTTGTCAGATCACAGGCTGGAGATGCACCTTTGCTGTTGGACAGAGGGGTCCTGAACACACTGGTGTGTTCCCTGGCCTGCAGCACAGGCTGGGAAATGAGGAAAACCCTGAGTCTTTTTTCTAAGGCTGGGTCTGAAATGCCTGCTAGAAGGAAGCACTGATGTACTTTTGTTTATTCCTCTGTAGTACTTATTCCCCATTTGTGTCTGATACAATCTTTGGAATTAGTTGCAATTCAAGCATTGTGTATGGTGGCTTGAAGGCATCAGCATGTTTTTAGACTATATTTTTTCACGTACAGACAATGAAGTCGTCGTCAGGAGCTGCAGACTGGTGCACAGGAGCTGTTCTCATCTCATAATTCAGTCCCTGTTGTTGAAGCATATGCCTTAACTCCTGTTCTCCTGACCTGCCTGAATACTAGCTGCTGAACCTTGCTCAGACACACAGCCCTGCTTCAGTTTAAATCCCCTCCTGTAGTTTGAGGCATGGGGATGAATGCCCTAGCTGGAGGGCACATGACATGTTCCCCATTTTACAGGTGGGTAAACTGAGGCACAGCATGGTTGGGGTTCAGCCACTGTTTGTGGCAGAGCTCCTTCACCCCATGCTGTGCTTTCCCCGTCTCTGCAGGGAAGAACGGATGGAGCTGGGACTCTGAACATGGATACTTTTGCCACAGGGACTGGATTGTGTGGCAGGCTGGATTTGTGCCTGCTGCTTCATGTTCTGAATGTGTACTTCTGCTAAAGCCTTCCCCTGGCTGCTTGCAGGCTCCTGGCATCCAAGAGCTTCGTCCCGTCTTTCCTTCAGAAAACAGGGGATCTGAGGGAGTTCATAAAAACGCTAACTCAAAGCAGACACGTGGTTTCCAAAATTGAATCTGGCTTTCCACAGCTTTTAGCAGAAGGGTTGATTTGGGTCAAGATTAATTCAAACACTTGTGTAGACCATTTAACATTTAGTTTATGGACCTGTTAAAGCAGCAGGGTAATCCCTTTAGATTACCCATGTAATTCCTAGTGAATATTTATTTTAAAGTGACTTCAGTGCCCTTAGTCATTAGCAAAGGTTAGTAATGCATCTCACAGCTGCCAGACTCAATACGACAGCATTTGTCAATGGGAGTGTTTCTCCTTTTTGTTTCCCTTTTTTGTTTGTTTTTTAACATTTCTCCAACTCTTGCTGGATTAATCCCATGAGCTCACCTCTAATCACAGGGAAGCATCCGAGCTGCCTCTGCCGGGTTGACTTCCACTTGAGCGAGGCTAAGGAGGCTGCCTAATCCTGGGCTTTTCTCCTGCTGTCTGCCGAGGATGTTGGGTACACAGCCTGCGTGGGCTGCCGGGGGGAGGATGGAGTATGCTGTGGGTTCAAGGACACGCTCCCACTTTAATGTGCGCAGACATGCTCCTGCTCGCTCTCTGATTGGCAAGGTTAACTCAGAGAGGCTGCAGCTTTTTAAACTGATTTGATTAGGCCCGCTACTTTATCCCATTCCCTCCCCCACCATTCGGCCCACCACCTCCTGATCCTTTTAATACAGGCCTTGGTCCAATAACCAGCCAGTCTGATTTTTTTCCCCCTTTTTTCCAATTTTCATGCTGAATTTTGACATTTTGTAAAATAGATTATGCAACCCTACAGGGAAGATCAGGAGGCAGTGTCTTAGTCTCAGGGCTGTGTTTTACTGTGACTAGTTGAGAGGCTGGGATTTGCCTCCTCTTCCTCCCCGGCTCTGCACCTTTCCCAGCTCTCGGTGTGTGTGTGAGTTCAGGGACAAGATGCTGAGGCTCACATACTCCAGCTTGGATGCTCACTGTCCTCCAATTCCTCCTCTCCCTGCAAAACCGGTGTTGGCAAGAATTACACAGTCAGCCCAAAATGACTTAGCACCCCAGGTCCCCTTCTGCTGTGGTATGACAATGTGTTCATTGTTTGCAAAAAGAAACAAGGACAGCGTGGATAGAGAACTCCCTTATACTGTAGGAGCAAAATAATGGTATATTTTAGTAGGAAGCGTTACTAGTTGGGATTACTCTGGGAGAACAGATCACCCGTAGCTTCCAGCTTACAGGCCAGCTGACAAGCGGGATGGGCTTGGAGGGGCCAGGAGAAGCTGTTCTAGCACTAATGCCCGCAGCCATCGGGACAGCAAGGGTTGAGTGGGCACCAGCCCAACCTTTGAAGAGTATGCAACCCTGTCGCTGTCTTTAGCCAGTGCGCTTTAGAGCTTTGTGTGCTGCCAGTTTTCAATCCTGGGCTCCGCCTCTGGTATGCAGCTTGCGTTTGTCATATTAAATACTCCAGGGGAATCTGGAGCCTTGTGTACAGAAGTGCCTCTTGCCAAGTCTCTCTAGTCCTCCTATAAGTAAGTAAATAAAACCTGTAAATTACAGGTGCTCACAAAACCAGAGAGCCCCAACTCACAGAAAAAAATAACTGGAGAGTGACCAGCAGTGGTGAATTTTTGGGAATCTCATACTGATCCAGGGGAAGGCACATCTCATCTCGTTATCACTTGCCTGTTTATTTCACCAGAACTGATCTAAAGTGGTGTGGGCTAGTTGAGTAGTTCGGTGCTGGCAGGGACCAAATCCAGCAAACAGAACCGACCCTACAGAGTCACCCTGGTGAAACAACACAGAATGTAGACAGTCCCCTACATGCAATGTATTAAACCTTGACATACTGCATTACTTAAGAGGTCTCAGGGAAAATTAAAACCCTTTTGACTGGGTTTTGCAATGCAGGGAAAATTTTAGTGACATTTAAAAGGTTTCCCTTGTGTTCCTCTAATGGGATAAATAAAAAAAGGCTTGTTTTAGGCCAGCAAATGGGGGGACAATCCAATTTCCCTGATTCCATCAAGACACTCTTAAAGCATTAGCTTGTGCTGTTTTAAAAAAACCCACAACAGACTGACCCCTCTGCCTGATGGCTTTGAAAAGTGTCCTGATGTGGAGGTATTTATCCTACACAACATGGTTCATCAAGGCACTCCAGCAGCGTTCCTAAGTATACTCCTTTGTTATTAAACTATTTAGGAGGACAGCATGCACAGGAGGAAACACAAACACCAGTTTATTATTTACTGGTGCAATCGACACTGGGGCTGTGCTCAGAGACTAATGCGTGATGACGTGCTCTTTAAGTTTGGTACTTGGAAGAGAAAAAGGATGGCATTAACTAGTGACATTCCTGATGAAAGAAGGTAACCTAAGCATGCCCTTAACTTTATGTTTTTAAGCATTGTTTTGGCTCAAAATAAATAAAGATTCCCCCATGGAGCGTTATATTTGCAGTTTGTTTCCGTCAGTCAGAAAGATTAATGTATCAACACTTACTTTGGAGGGGGCTCTGGGGATTGATAATGGGAGATACAGAGCCTTTCACCTCGAGGTCACTGGTTCAGCTCTGGCCCACGTCGGTCGCCACCACCAGTACCTGCCATCTGCTCCTCCCCAGCCATCCGCCCAGTGTGAAATGGGCTGGTCCCAGTTCTGGGTGCTGGGGACAGATGTCCGGGTCCCAGCAGGCTCCGTGGACTGCTTTAGCAGGAAATGGGATGGACCCGCTCAGCTCAGCCCCAGATGTGACGGCAGCCCCAGCCTTCAGCTCGGGGTGAGCACGACCAGGGAACTTGACCTTCTGCCACACTTGTACAACCCTTGAATGGTGAACCTGTTATTCCTGCCCTGTGCAGAATAACTCATTCAAAAAGCAGGACAACCCTGAACATAAATCTGTCTGTTATAAAGTTGGCCGTGGTTTTCCCTGGTTGCCTCCTGATCCTGCTGAATTTCAATAGGGACACCTCTATTATACAGCACGAGGAGGGCGCAAGTGCTGCCTCTAGACTTTGAAAGAGCTCTTTAGAGTGAAGATCAGTTTTGCATCTCACTAAATAAGTAATGACAGACCAAACTGCAAGTACCTAGTTCAGCTTTATTTTAATAGTGCTGTGGCTCCATTGAGAAATCCCGGTTACTGATGTAGTTTGACGCCCTGAGCCAGTTTTCTCCAGACATTTTTATTTTTTTTCCTCTCGTATTGGTACTTTATTAATAACTGTTTGGAAACCTGACTCTCTGTGAATAAGCAGTACCAATAAACCTCTTCCCTCTCTATTTCTCCTTTCTTCCATCAGGGAACAGTCCCAATGATCATAGGCTGAGAGGGGAGTTTTCAGAGTCTAACGTGTAGCTGTACTTGGTGGTGGATGATCAAATGAAAGAGAAGCTTCATGCCTTATAAAATACAAAATGGTAAATCAGCTACTAATACAGTTCACAGAGCCTGCTAAAAGGCTGTTGGATGTCACAAAACCAGCAACCTTTTCAGGTGATGAGATGGGAGCTTCCTAAGTCAACACGTGCAGTTGGCTTCTCCCTGGCAGTGGTCCACTTCGGGGCAGGATCCAGGCTCTGATGCCTTCCCCCTCTCACAGACAGCTGTGAGTGTGCGAACATCCTCTCTAATTCCAGATTAGCCACAAAGAGGAGTCATCATGCTTAAGAAACAGGCGTGCTTGGAAAGGAAAGGCTGTCTGGAGGCTGCAGGGCATGGCACTGTCCTGAGATGCTTTGAACTATCTGAGGAGGGTCCCTGGCGCTGGGTTTTTTCTAAAAGTGCAGAAAAGTGTCTTTCAAGCTGAGGGCCACGGGCCACTGTAACTCAGCTTCCTTGCTACCCCAGGCTTCCCCAAGCTTGGCTTAATAAAATCCAGATCTCATTTAATGAGTTCAGAGGATGGTTCAGACCGTCTCAACATGGAAAGTTTTGATTTTGCACTCCAAGCTGAGGAAAGTTTATGAGACTAAAACAGAGTCTCCAGAGTCTTCATCCTCACTGACCTAAAAGAGAGAAGGATCCCTAGGCCGTTAGCAGCGCCTCTCTAATGGCCACTCAGTTGTTGGTTTTAAAAGGACACTATATGAAGAGTGGCAGCACTGAGTCCATTATAGTTGACAATTAAAAGTGCAACATTTTCTTGGCCGCCTGGGGCTGTGGGTTCAAGCCTGTGTAGGAGAAGATGTTATTTCCAACATCCTGAATCCCTTGAAATAAATCTAAGCCACCATTTGCCTTGAAGTCAGAAGGGGCTCAGGTGAACTGAGCAGTAGCAGCAACACTCTTGGTTCCTGCTGCCTCCCATCCAACCTGATAAATTTAGCAGCCTAATCAAGCGTCCTTCTCTCTGTTTAATCGGGTGGAGCAAGTGGCTTGTTGACTTGCTGTTTGGCGCTGGATCCGATCCTGCTTGCAGCATTTCCAGCCCCTCGGCAGTGACCGGGGAGCAGCATGTCTGACAGGCCACCGCCGCAGTGCTTCCGCTTAATCTCTCTGCTCCCATCCACACGTGCTGTCCTGATATCCAACAGCCGGTCCCGTACGGGCACAGTGCCAGCAGTGACTTTACAGGCTTTGTGGCAGAGATTATTTAAAGCAGATTAACCCTTCTAAACCCCTTAGATTTTAATTATTTCTGTATGTATTTATAAAACCTGCAGTCTGCTGGTTCCAGGGCACAACTGCCCCAGTCCCCATCCTTAACCTGGATTCATGAATATACAATGCAGCCATATTACAGGACAGAGGCTGGACTGGACAGGGGTCATTTGACTTACTTATTGCCATTCTGGAACAATTCACACGTGGGATGAAAATGAACTGTTATGGTTTCAAATTGTAAAAGGAGCTAATAATTTGAATGACTTTAAAATACCAGCACTAACACTGCATTAATTGAATTGTTTGAGTCAACGTGGCATCTCTCACTAATTGTTTTGGTTAAGGCAGCTCTGTCATTAATGCATACTGTTGCCTCCCCACTGCCTCTGTTGTGAACACGGAGCACCTTGCGTCTCTCTGAAGACAGGGCTCTCTATAGGGTTGATGTATTGGCAGCCAGACGAGGGAAGGCCTGTTTCTTTCATTCAGTCTCCTAGCAAGTTTTTTATATGCATATTAATGCTAGGAAATGATGAAGTCTGGAAAACTGTCATTGCTAACAGGTACTGTTAAAAGGATAAAAAATAGGGTGTGCACATCCATCCTTTCATGCTTTCTCTCCTATTTGTCATGTTAGTTAGTGCTGGGCTAATTAGTTTTTTAGACTTAAGGAGTGATGGAGGGAGTGTTTCCACTCTCCACTTGAGCTGTAAAATCTACATGAAACTCGAAGTATGTTACTGCTGTCTCACGGAGCAACCTGGCTAATCTCAGGTGATACACACCTTGCAGAGGTGGGAGAAACAGGTAGTTGGTAAGTCATTGCCACTGAGACTGTTGGATCCGAGTTACTCCAGAGGCCACCTCTCAATATGGGTTACAGTCCTGGCATGAGTGCTGTAGCTCTATTTCTTATATTCTAGGATTGCCGCTAAAAAAATTACTGTATTTAAATGTATGCTGCCTGTTTTGTAAATGCAAGCATAAAAAGTGGCTGTTAGAAGGAAACAAAGCTCACAGCATTATGGACCCCAATGATCTGAGAAGAAAATAGGTCATTTTGAATACATTTCTTAAAATCAGATGATTTTTATTTATTCTTGTCTCCTGATCAAGGAAATAAACGCAGACAGTGCCAAGGAGTCCATAAATAAATTTTGTTCTTGGAGAATCTCTTTAATATGCATACGGTCCTGCTTCTGTAGTAGTGAACATTTGACCAGTAGCAATTAATTTCTTATCACAGTCTTTCTATGAGGTAAGAAAGCATTAGTGTCTCCATTAGGAGGTGGAGAACGGGAGCTCTCCGAGAGCAAATGATGTGCCCGGCTTCTCTCCCCTGCCCTGCAGCTTGCCAAGAGCTGCTGGAGGGAGAGGGCATTGCAGCGATGCCTCTCCTGCAACGCGGCTGAATGCTCCTCTCCAGGAAGATCTGTCCTCCTAATCAAATGATACACTCAGAAAATGTTCCATATCTGTATATCTGTAATGAATAAATAAGCTGATGAATTTTCAACCACTTACTGTGAAACACACGGTAAGTCCTTCAATGGCAGGTGGTAAAATAGAGAACAAAAAAAAATTAAGGTCCCCAGTATAAATCTCTTCTGGCTAGAAAGGATGAAAAGAGGGCTTCTTACAAAACCAACCTCATGGAAAATAACGTACGATCCCATGGCATGTAGATGATTAGGCAAAGGTTAATATCTCTTTTCTCATTTAAATGGGTAGGATCTCGAGCTAAAAGTGCCGGCCCCATGTATTCAGCTTCATGCCCTGGGGAGGGGGAGCAGGGAAGCAAAGGGTTAAATTTTGGGACTGTAGAAGCAGATTGTGTTTTCCTTCTATGATGTGGGCTGACAAGACATCAGTATTCTATTCATCTGTTGGGAATTAGGCTGTTAATCCAATCAATGACTCTTGAGCGAGCTGCAGCCTGCCTCCCCACTGGGGAACAATCGGATCAGACGGGAGATTGTTTAAGAGCACAGCGCGGTCCCGGTGTCAGGTGGAATTTCCAAGCGTTCCCCAGTGAATTGGGGATGGGAAAGCTGTCTCGGCCCATTTATCCTGCCCCTTAAATAACCAGGTATCTGCCTCAGCCACGCTAAAGTGATAAAGCAGCACAAGAGCTACTAACTTTTATGTGCGGAGGGGGCAGGGAAGCACCCTGAGAAGAGAGATTTTAGCATCTTGCCCTTAGGAATATTGTCCTGTTTGCAGCCTGGGATTGCATTTGCATAGTTTTGTCGAAGGCTGGCTCAGCAGCAGCGCTGTGACACTTGTTACAGCTCTAGGCACTGGCTCTTTCCAAACACATTTTTGATCCCTGGGCTGAAGAAGCCCAGAGCTTCCCAGCAGATTTTATATTGCACCATCATACTTGTTTGATGACCAGCCTGATGCTGGAAGTAACAAGCAGTAGCAAATACTCTATGGAGCAACCTATAAATATGTACACACAAATACACAGCTGTGCTCAGAGTGCCAGCTGCAAATTGGGGTGAAAGTGCTCAATAGGAAAGCAGCCTGGAGAGTTTCAGAGCCGCTGTAAAGATTCAGAAATCAGTTTGTTTTGCAATTAAAGACAGCCATGTCTGCAGTAGGTTATTGAGAGTCTGTATCTGTGCCAGCAGCACTACATGCTGATGATAGTAGATGTGATAAATCCCATTGAAATTGCACTTGGAAATTTAGGTACACCACCAGTTAGAAACTAGGGCAATGAGGGATTAGCGTAACCCTGGCACGCTGAACTCCTCGGGCCAGTGGCGTTGGGTGCATTAGCAGATGCAGGCTTCAGGAGGAAGAGAGTGGCAGTTCCTGGGCATCATATTCTTTCTGAGCTTTCTTGGATCTGGTTTTAACAGCAGCTTTGCAAGTGGAGGGCTTCTCCAAATCAGTGCACTTAAATGAACTGTTGAGTATGAGCTCAGGCAGCAAATATGAATAGGGAGGTCCCCAGACAGAAGTATCCCCAGCTCAGAGGCTTGGCTTTAAAGGGCTTCAACATCCCTCTTCCCTTGATCATAATTTTGAATCAAACGCACGCTAATGCAATTTTCTTTGCCTTTCAGTAGCAGATTGTGCTGTAAGGGTCCGTGCTATTAGAAATGTAATAATTGCTTCTCTATGTAGATCTAATTTATCTGTGAGGCACTTGGAAGATAGGCCAAGTGGTAGCCTGGCAGTAGGCTCTGGAGAAGGGCCCAAAAGGTGATGATAAAGATCTGTCTAGCACCTTCCATCCTTACGATGTCTGCCTGGCACAGTGCAGGAAAAGGTCTAAATGGGAGAAAGGGGGCAGAGGAGAGAGCTGTTGGAGAAGGACAGCTCAGTAAGAGAGGAGTCCCTGCCAAGCCTACCCACATGCAAGGGAGGTGGAAGAGTTAATTGGGGAACCAAACTTACAGGATATGCAAGCCCTCACATGTAGCTTGGGCTGTTTGCAGTCCTCAAGTAAGAGCTGCGCGTAACCAGTGTGCGCATTTTGGTTTTGCTTCTGCCAGAGGTTGCTCTGCATCCTTTGTCCCATGGCATTCGTCCTTGGGGAGTGCCTGAGCTGCCTTCGAGCTGGTACCAAGGATGCACATCATAATGTCTCACAACAGCCTAAGCTTAGTATTAACAACCGTAACCTTACAAGCACTTCACAAACCAGTTGTCTTCATACAGGCCACGCAGTCTGAAAAATGGGGAGAAAACATAGAAGTCTGCTTCATTTTCCTAGGGTCAGATCTATTTGGGACTCTAAATGTTCTGGCACAAAGCTGTTAGATGGTCTTGTTTCTGAAATTGTGCTGCCTCTGGTATTGCTTTAAGGCTCAGGAGGCAATTAAAAGCAAAAGTCTAGGAGCATGTGAGTGCACACTGGTCTGAGGTGGGGATTTTAAAAGAACAGAATGAAATTTCAGACTAAACCATTGCTTTTCTATACCTGCATTTGCACACACAGAGATCCACTCATCTCTCTGCTTCAATTGGACAAGCATTCATTTTATATATATTAATTTACGTGTCCAAATCCAGGGTGCTGTGTGCAAAAGCATCATGTAAATGAAAATAAAGGCTGTCTTGGGGCCATCCACTCGTTGTCTGATGGAGTTTGGGCTGGTTATATTAGCCCTCATTGCCTGGTTTTACGTGTTGGTGGGTATTAGCATGTAAATTCTGTATACTTTTAGCTGTAGTCTCACCCTGTTATCTTGAGGATAAAATTTCAGAGAGAGAAAAAGAAGATGATGAGGTTAAAGTAAATTGTTGGGAAGTTGAAGTCTAAAGTGGAAATAAATGAGAAATAAAACCCTTTTTAAAAGCGGAGGGAAGTATTTTCTTGCTATTTTTCATCTCCCTGGCTTGAGTGAGTGTGTGTCGTGAGGCTGCAGAGATTTATATTCACAGCTCCTAAGCACCGGTGCTTGTTCAGAAGCTGTATTATTCTAGCCCTTTTTATTCACTCACCTTCTAAAGATGTAGTGTAAATATTTATCTTCACTCCGGCCTATCCATGCTGCCCAGGACCCAGCGCTATTAAACACTCTTATCACCTCATCGGTCTTATCTCCTGCGATCCCTGCCAACATTTGGAGTCTGTCAGTGGGAAAGAGCATGCACCTTAAAAGGTACCACAAATGAATAGAAAGAAGAGGTGATACATGGGAAAGAATACCTTAAAATAAAGAGTGCATGTGCTGTCCTTCAAAAGGGAAGGGTTAGTGTATATGTTTTCTGCTGTGCTTTTCATGCTCATGGTGTCTGTGCTTAGACATGCGATTGAGGCCCAGAGATGAGGTCTCAGTGTGGACGAGCACTCGAGGAGGTATGGGGGTCCTGTGCAGACCCTCACAGCTGGTGTGGAGGGCTGTCCAGCCCCAGCTTCATCACCAATATGGGGTTTAGCTTGACCAAAATTCACCCAGGTAACCAGCATGGGTTTGTTTTTCCTCTTTGTGTACTTGTGCTAAATAAAACATGTGAGATAGGAAGAAATGGTGTCTCCCATAGGGCTACCTTCCTGCTCACAGAGGTTTCTGTATGGAGCTTGGAGGGCAAGTGGGGCAGGTCTGAAAGATCAATGTTTACATAAGGCTGTTTCAAAAACTGCCCCATGAAACCAGCACAGTCAAAAACACTGGCACATCAAGGTCTGCTTGCCATGGTGGGGCAGCAGGAATCATGCTTTATAGCATGCACAGCATCTCAGCAGGGCTCAGCCAAGCCATTTCCATGTCTCTGCCCCTCAGTCCAGAAACCTTGTTAGGTTCAGCAGGGTACAGAAATTCCCAAGGAATGAACATAGGATGGCAACACCAATATAATCCTATCACTTATAAGACAAAATTGATGTGCAGTAGCCATAGTACCACTTAACGGATAAGACAGTTGGTCCATCTGCGCTCGGTACATCTTCTCTCATTTCTCTTGCTTAAATTTCTCAGGAGCAGAACAAAATCCTGTTATCCAATAAGTTACCCACGGGTAGTTGGATTTTCATTGAGTGACATCTGTCGCAGACCATGGATGTAGGAGGTACCGGTGATTTTGTAGCATCTTTGTTTTGATGGGTTTGGTAGACGTGGGCATTTGGTTTTATTTTTTAAGTGTTTGGAAACACTCTCATCTCTCTTGAAGGCTGTGCAGCTCAGCTGTCATCCAGCTGTGGCCAGATGTGCCAGGAGGCTGCAAAAAGCATGTGGCGTTAGGAGGCAAGAAGAAAGCTTGGATTGTTCTGTTGTTGGTCAGTAACTTGCATGTGTGGGACTGAGCCCTCCAAATTTGAGTGGGTAATGGTCTTTCCTTCCTTTCTGGTCATCTTCTGTCTGCCCATATGGGTTCCGCCACTTCCACGAGCTCCTCCTTTTTGTAGACAGGGTATTGCTACAAGGACTCTGGGACAGGTACCTGCCAGTGCCTTGCAAGCCGAAAGCAAAGCTGTACCAAAACTTGTATTAGCGCTTTGAGCCTGGCCATTTCCCCTTTTCTGTTGAAGGTCACTGAGTCAGAGCTCTGATTTCCTCCTTTTTAACCTGTTGCATTGACATTATTTCAGTTGATGCACGATATTGAAAGGGCGTTTCTCTCAGGCATCCTGGCATAGAGCAGAGCTCAGCATTGGCCCCAGAGCTACCCATCTCTTCTTCTGCACTCCCTGACGTCAGCTCCCTTACACAACACTTTCCCTTTGTGCTCCTATTATGCTACTGAAGCTCATATTTGGGGGGGGAAAAAAAAGTCTCTAATTTCTTTAAACATGCCTTAGCACAGAAATGATAACACACTGTGATTATCTAACTTCCCTTAGGCACAGTTTGGAAATAACTGTATTCAAGTTTTTACGTTACAGATTTATCAAATGATTGGTTTCAGTGTGTATCGATAGACTCTGGGTCTTGTTGTACTTGCAGCTCTGTATGATTTACATTTCCATAACCTGAAAGCTAAATTGGAGAGAGAAGTGAAGCACCATTACAAACATCCCCCTCCGATTCAGTGGTTTGTATAAAATAAACCAACAAGTACCCTGATAGGTTTCAATGGAGAAAAACTAGCTGCCCCTGCTTATGAGCCAGATGAGTGAAGCGGTCCATCTGATCACCGCTGGCATCAATGTGTTCCTTCTGGCTGCAGAGGATGCGCTCCTGGCTGCAACATGGCAATCTGGTGCCAGCAATCCCAGGCTGGGCCAGCAACATTTGCGGGTGCCCTGGGCAGGGTGCAGCAGGGTGAGGACAGAGGCTGTGGCAGGCTGTCCCTGTCCACTCACCCTTTGGGGCATTTGTCACAACAGAGGCATGTCCTGAGAGGACACACCACACCTGGCCAAGGATGCTCCAGAAGCCACTGCTTTCTATGCCACATTGGGAAATATCCCTTGCATCAAAGCCAGCTATAATTCATCTTAAGACCACTTCTGCACATCTTGTTTTGTTATAAAACAAACATTTCCAGCACCTGGTAGGTGATATTCACGTCACGTAATTTCCACAATGGGAGCTGTAATCCTCACTTTCACAGCCCATCTTTGATTAGTTTCCAGGTGTGACCATTTTGTGCTGGAGGCTCAACGCTGCCATACCTGCAGCCAAATGCTGCGTGCAGAGCAGCCGGCCATGTCGGGCTCCAATTAGCTGCGGTGCTCCAAAAAGCCAAATCAAAGAGGGATTGAGATCAGCAGCCTTCCAGGGACATTTCAAGGCCTTTAGTGAGTGACCACACTAGAGCTTTTTCCATTTACCTGGATTAAAATTTGTCACAGAGAAAATACAAGCAAATAGCATAGCATCTGAGAAGTATAACAAATAGCATTTGGCCAGCCGTCAGGCTCAAAGGGGGAAAAAAATCCACACCGTAAATAAAGTGTAAACAGTGTTTGCATAACATTGGATTAATAGTTCTTTTTAAAAACCGCACTGAGATTAAAGAGATGCATTTCGTGTGCCGGGACTTGCACTCTCTTCTTAGCCCAATAAATGCCAGAAAGTACCTCTAAGAGAAATAAAAAGCCTCGTTAGCCCAAAGCCTGCTGCTGAAGCAGCAGTGCTCTACACAGGCCTTTGGAAAAGGAACAAAAGGCTGTAGTATTCCTGGAGCAGTCCTATGTATTTTAGCAAAATGTTCCCGTGGAAAGGGATTTCTGCTGCATGTCTCCAGTCCCATTCACCTGCAGGTTTTGTCAGCTACAATTTTGAAGGCAGCGATGCAGAGGGGAGCAGGCTCCCCATCCCCCAGCACACACACAACCTGCATATTTGAAAGCCTGCCTTTCCAATAACTCATTTGTAACACGCCCGCCTCTTCTTCCCCGGCCCTGCTCCGTATTTTGCTGAAGTCAGTGCTGGCCCTGTCACTCCTCCGAGCAGGCATGTGCTTAAGGACCGCTCAGGGGCTCTGGCTGAGATCGGTTACCTTATTAGTGTGGAATAATCAATGGATGCTGTCCTTGGTTCCTTTAGTTGTTTGGTTTGTGGTATCTTCTAATGACACCCAGTTGCATTATGCTTCCCACAATTTGGGCAGAAATAGGCTCCTGAAAAGAGGAGCCTCCAACTCTTGGCATGAGTGCCACAGATGGGGCATAGTGGCATGTGGAAGGAAAAATCTCACCCCCCACATTTTCCCTAGCAAGGATGTGAAATGGATGCCTGGACAGCAGATGCCTGTTACATCTGGCTTTTCTCTTTTGTCCCTGTTGCTCCTGTGGTTGTTGTGTTGGTGCAATGTCCCAGAGCAAAGCATGGCACCTTCCACCCTGAAACACAAGTCATTCCTAGTTCCTCAGCAGAATAGGGTTAACATCAAATAGTATAACAGGCTCGGAAACCAGAAGTCGCCATACAGCAATGGGTGGGTTTCTACCTGGTTTCCGGTTCTTCTTTTCCCTTTCACCTGCTCCTGAATTCACAGCAGGCTGTAGAGTTTGCACCTCAATCCCAAATATGATGGTAATTAAAAAGTTAAGCCTCTATAAACAGGTGCAAATAAATTAAGGAGGCAAAGAACTAAATTAGAGGCTAATCCTAGTGTGGTAGTGAAAGCAAAGGGGCCAGTAATTCTTTCCTTCTGTTATTTCACCTGTTCCTGTGGCAGGTCGAGGCTGCGGCACAGCAGTGTGGTGCCTGGGTTTGCACTGCTGGATGTGCCATGCGAGCACCGACCACTCACCAGTGAAGCCCTGCCCGTGCTTGCCAAGTCTGGGAGCGAGACATGGTTCCCAAACCGTTGCAGCTGATGCAGTGGCATATGTGTTAGCTTGAAGAGGGAGCTGCATGCCGACATCTTCAAATCATGTGGTTTGCTTTACCCTTGCGCCGCAGGTGTTTCACAAGGATGAGTTCGGCAACCAGCTCTCGTTCCCGAGCCCTTTCCTCACACTCATATGGCAAGGACACGAGCAGCCCAACAGAAATTGCATGGGCTTTGGGTCCACCTTTGTCGAGACATGAATTCTGAAGAGCAAGGACCTAAGATTTATTCAGCTGGAAGAGGAGTTTTCCTCTGCGTGATCCCTTGCGCTGAAGAGTGCAGCACACTGAGCTGTGCCAGTGTCCTGGTGCTTTACTCTTCTCTCAAGTAGCTGCCAAGGCTGGGCTTGCATGAAAGCATCTTGCACTGAAGTGTCAGGATTGGGGAGGGTCCCAAAGTAAGGCCGTAGGATTGAAATCCTTCAGTTTTATGAGCTGGAAGTGATAACGCTATGAACTGAGTTATGTCATGACATGATCCACACACTCATGCGTGGATAGGTATTGATTATCCATCAATATGGATTGATGGTGGATGATGAGTCAAAGCCTGGCTGCCAGGTAGCTGGGTGTCCTGGGCTGTTTATCTAGTCAATTAAAATATTGCTGTGATCAGCTTATTTATTTAAAACTGGGATTTACTTGTATCCCCATGATGTTACCTATACCTCTAAAATCAAGCCTCTCTCTTTTTCAGGATGGGGAAGGCCAGACTGCACTCCATTACGGTAAGCTGCCTTTCAGCTTCGTTGTTCGCTCTTAACAGGATGTATTTGCAGCTGGAGTAAATGGCCTTTGTACAGAAAGCAAATTTCAGCAGAAAAATAGGCAGGGAAGCTGGATTTGATTAACCAATGGCTATCTTCACCAGCAAATCCCAGCATGGTATGAATAGGAGCCTGGGATAAGCAGCAAGGAAGACTGATGTCCTCCCTTTGTTCTCCTCTGCAAATTTCACCTAAAAGCCTTCCTTTTCCCACAATTGATGATGCACTTTCTGCAGAGATTGTCCTGTGCGCTTCTGTGTGTCGCCAGGATGCAGTTGTGCTACCTCCAGGTGTAGGAGTGGCTCTGGTTAGAGGGTGCTAAGTTCCTTAGCCATCGAGGGGGTGAGAGGAGGGTCTGTAGTGGCTTTAACAGGTTCCACAGGTGCGGGGAAGGGGACAAGCAAGACGACCTTCACCTCCACATGTCCTGGTGCCAAACCAGGTGTGAGAGCAGCAGCTTCTCTACTACAAAAACCAGCAGAGCAAAGTTACAGTTAGTGTCCCTCCTACAATTGCATGCTAATTAGACATGCAATTTTATAGCAATCTTTTTAATCGAAAGATTGTCCTATCTCCAAGTGAGGAAAGTAGAGACTAAAGTGACACATGCGGTACTGATGTGCGGGGAATAGGAAAAAAGTATTGATTTAATCTGTATCATAATTTTTTCCAAAATTAAGACATACCCAGTCATTATTTTATACTCTCTCAATGCCTGTCACTGTGTAATTAAGAGCATATTTGTCATTCTGAGGTGTTTGTGTCTGTTTCTCTCTCATGATCTCTCCACAAGGACATTAGCAGGATAGCAAAATTGCTTTGCAGACCATCAGGCCAAGACACAGCATTTGGATCTGGATCTAAATTACCAGATTCCAGGGCCCCTGAACCGAGACTGTAATTAGAATAATGTGTGATTTCTCCCCATGTGATCTTTCCTGTAGGATACTTTATTTTTCAAATCTTTATCATTCTGACTGAAGTAGCAAATGTGTTGCTTAGTGCTGCAGTGTCCGCAGAACAACA
Source organism: Phalacrocorax carbo (assembly GCF_963921805.1). NCBI lineage: Eukaryota > Metazoa > Chordata > Aves > Suliformes > Phalacrocoracidae > Phalacrocorax > Phalacrocorax carbo. Next base: position 32,832,085 of record NC_087518.1, on the reverse strand, counting down.
GCACTCAGTGCCACGTTGCCGCTTTCTCTGCCCGGCTCATTCCACATTTTGGGCTTTCTCTCTCCCGGGGGCACGTTCTCCCCTGCTCCCAACTCCAGCACTGAAGTCTGCCCACTGCGGGGTACTCAGTAGATTATAGCAGGTCGTGCAAAGGCATAGCATGTGTGTAAGTTATCCAAGAGCACCTGCTTCAAGCAAGTGCAGTATGTGAAAGTAAAGGATGGCCGCATCACCTCAATGTAAACTATTTGCAGGTGGATCTCTCTGGCTGGTGGCTGAAGCTGGTTGTTTAACACAAACAAACAAACAAACAAACAAACAAACAAACAAACAAACAACCGATCTAATTAACATTATTTCAGAAAGGGTTTCTTGGATCCACCCTGCCAGCTCAGCTGTTTCAATAATGACAGTTTACCAGGGTTTTTTTTTTCCCCAGATGTTTTAAGTGTTGAAATATTTTCTTCCCCTTGAGTATTATCCCAGCTCCCCTCCTTGTACATCATCTTTGGGAGACCCTCTCTGGATCACTGGCACACAGGTCTGGTGTGCCTGCAGGTGCCCTGCTGTCCCTGGCTGACCATCACTGCACCCAGGCTGTCCTCATTCCCTTACTTAGCTGATCTGGTCATAAATCAGCCTGATCTTGAGAACAGCTTGTTAAATGAGTGAATGGTGTTGATGCAAGTGGCTATTTGCCTGAAACTAGAACTCCCTGAAAATCTTGTGATCTCAGTAAGTGCTTCGTTACCAAGCCGTCAGTGGCAGCAGAGAGGCATGAGAGCTTGTCTGAAAACTGTCTCTGATGGTGCTGAGCAGAGCAGTGCCTTTACAAGACCTTCCCTTTTGTTAGAGGCTGTTCAGGGAAGGGTTAAATCCCATAAGCAAGGCCAGTGAGACAGCCACTGCTTTTAGGGTGTCTCCATCCCTTTTTATGAGCCAGCATGGCCTGACAGCTGTCCTTGTGGTGACAGCTCTCCTGATTACAGCCGGTGTCAAACTGCATCCTGCGGTGGGTTATAAATCCTGCCTCCTTCCGATCGGCGCCAACCCCAGGTTTAATTGGAGGTTAAGTGGAGGCCAGCCGGCAGCACGGTCCGAAGGCACCAGCTCACCAGTGGGACCCGCCGCGGGACCCGCTCTCCTCCGGGCTTGGGGCAGCAGTCGGTGACGTGTTGATTGGTGTGAGCACAGGCTCCCCACTAAACGGCCCCTTGGTCTTCGGCTCCTCTCCATCCATCCATCCATCCATCCATCCGTCCACCCACCCACCCACCCACCGGGAATACTAAAATCATTGCCGCTGCCTCTCCCAGAGGAAATCAAGGCTTCTCCGAGCGATTGTGGCCACGTGGCTGTGGAGTGGGCAGGCTCTGTATCCTCATGGGCGCTCCGGCTTCCCTGCAAAGCACCATCTGTTCGGCTCTTTCTGTGCTGGGGCAGGGCAGTGGGAGGGAACGCTGGAGGGAAAATAAATAATAAAAAAAAAAAAAAAGAAAGAAATTCATCATCTGAACCCTGAGGATTAATGGAGTCGGAAGGCGAACTGCGCTGAATGGAAATTCATCTTCACCCGTGCCAGTGTCAGGGCTGCTGCTCCGGCCCTTGACAAATCGAGGGTCCTGGGGTGCGATAAATCCAGCAGCTGTGCTCGTCCCCGGGGATGTCCCTGGCCCACTTGGGGACATAGACTGTGCCTGCCAGTGGCACTGGACGAGGAAGCCACCTTTCCCCACGTGGGCACCAGCTCCCCATCCCCAGGAGCTGCCACTGCAGCTTCCTTGGCACCTCTGGAAGTCTGCTATCTGCAAGGGTGCTGTGCTGTCACTCCAGGATGTGCCCCCAGCCCTTCAGCTCAGCCTCCCCACGCCCCCACCTGCTTCCTCACCAACCCCTCCCCCCCTTTTTTTTACCCTTTTTTCCCCCTTTTTTTATGTTTTTCAGTATAAGCTCAAATCACATGTCAAATTTATTTTCATTAAGTATTGCCGCTCATCCCTTTGGGTCAGTAGAAAACTGCAGAGTAATGCAAAAGATGCTCTAATTACTACATTTAACATCAAAAAAGAGTGAGTTGGTTATGTTGTAAAAGCAGCTGAAATATAATTAAAACCAGTCACTATCAATGTGAGAGAAAGCTGCCAGCTTTGCGGTCTTGTAGTGCAGGTTGGGGCTGAGGCAGATTTTGGCTTCACTAGGATCTGCGTTGCACGGCCTAAAAGGAAAATCCAGGGACTGGGAGTTCTGCTGACATCGGCCAAGTTCTTCAGTGTTAAGAGTTTTTCTGGTTTGCCTGGTTCTTCTTATTTTAACATCCTTAGACAAGGTTGGAGAGGGAGCTGAAAGCTGCCAGGCTGTCATCTGGACAGGGAAGAGCTCGGGTGAAACTTGATTCTATCTTGGCAGAGTAAATTGGGGTTGAAAAAAATAGTTGCTAGTGGACATATGGGTTAGAAATAAGAATGGTGTGCCATTACTGGCTGTCTGTGGGCACAGGCATGTGCCCCTGGAGCCGATGCTCGGGGAAAGTCCAGCCAGCAGCTAAAAACCATCCAAATTTTCTGCAAGGAGAAATGATGGATGAAAGCAGGGAGCTGCCTGTAGAGCCCTGGGAGGATCAGAAGGCTGGTGAGGGGCAGGGGTTTATAAATGTGTTATAAATTAAATACATTATAAATTCTGGGTACAAAAGCAGGCAGAGAAGGCTTTCCCAGGTGGCACTTTGGGGCCCTCTGTGGTGCTGCCTTTCCCAGGGTCTGTCGCCAGTCCTGGACATGAAGGAGCATCAGCGAAACTGTGCCCAGGCAGCCTGTGCATCATCCCAGTGAAGCCCTGAAAAACACCCAGGCTCTGGTTGCACCAATAACACCCTCTCAGGACTTCTGGCTTTTCACTGCTTTCACTCTGTTTTTTCTCTTTCCTTTGCACTGTTAAATCCAAAGGCAAATAATACATTGAGTACTGAACACTGCCCTGAAAAATGATCTGCTCCGCCTGGCCAGGTGCTGAGACGGCATTTCCAGCCTCTGGCACAGCCGTGGGAAATCGCCAGCTACAGCACTGCTCCAGAAACACCCATCACCACTGCCTTGGGTCAGGATCCCCAGACTCACCCTTCCCTCTCTCCCTCCAGCTTCTGCTTGCGAGTTTTTGGACATCGTGGAGCTGCTGTTGAAGTCGGGTGCTGACCCCACAGTCCGGGACCAGGAGGGCTGCCTGCCAGAGGAAGTGACAGACTGTAAAGCCATCACTTTGGCTCTGCAGCAGCACACCGCTGGCAAGACCTAACCCCGCGGCGACATGCAGCGGGGAGGTCAGAGACACTCCGCAATAACCCCCATTCTCTTCCCCCGCTGCCCTCCGAGACACCTCGGGGGTTCAAAGGGGAGCTTTTAGAGCACAGGGTCTGGGTGGGCTCTCCAGCACGAGGGCTGGCTGGCCAAGCGCCTGTGGTGGGAAGGACGGGATCAGGGTTTTGCATGCTCTGACATTTATCAGTATTTGGGGGTGGGGGGGAGCGAGGGACAGGAGCAAGGGCCTGGAGGAGGTTCCAAGTATTGTTTTAATGTATTAAATACAAGTACAGCATCGGACGGCTCACTAGAGAAGCCTGTGCTGACTGGCCAGCTCCTCCGTGGGGAGGGGAAGGCAGCTGGGCCAGGTGAGATGCTCATTGCTCCCATTCAGGTTGATTTTTGGGTTTGACTTTTTTTTCCCCCTGGGTCCAAATAAAGTATTATAAATAAAAAAGGAAAGCATGGGGTTGGGACAGAGCCTCTGTGTGTTTGTCTTGCAGAGAGTGACTTTATTCCTTGGAAACAATAAGGATGGGAGGCAGCACAGAGCTGTTGTAGCCTTGGAAGGCTCTGCTCAAGTGTTCGTCCTGGGGAGGGAGGTCTACAAAAGCCAGTGGGGTCATACAGCTGTCTGTCCATCCCTCTAGTTCTCAGCTAACATAAGTAGGATGAATGCTTTATGGCTAACCAACCTCTCCAAGCTGAGAGGGCTTTTACAGCGTCACACAGCCGCTTTGCTGAATTAAACAGCATTAAAACCCCACCTCCATTAGCAGCTCCAGGTCCTCCTGTCGCATGCTGGTCCCTGGGGTGGCTCGTTCAGGGCCGAGGGTTTGTAAGAGCCGGGCACGGACATAAACCTGCACTCACCCTGTCGCACATGTGGGCTTGTTTTGGCCACTTCATGGCCCTCTCAGCTGGCCAAATACCCAGAAAGTGGGAAAGATTCCTCATGGCAATGCCTCAGGTGCTGTGGTGGTGGGATGGTTGTGGGGCTTACTGCTTCCTTGCCGTGATCCCCACCGGGCTGTGCCGGGGGGTCGGCCCCAGTCCAGGGGAGCTGCTGGGGATGGGTTTGTGCTTTGGGCTAACTCCTGGCTGGGAGGGAGTTTGCTTGCTGTGGGCTGTGGGTGTAACCAGCAAGAGGCAGCCGTGGCTTCCCTGCAGGGCATTGCCATGCGGCTTGCTTTTCCCCAGACAAGGAGATTTACAGCTTGGGGAGAGCGTAGGAAATCTCCATCGCTGTGACGGGAAACTGCTTGCCAGCAAGTCCTTTCTGCAGTACATCCAGCCTCAGGGAAATAAATGGGAACGTTCCCTCCATTAAGGACTGGCTGGGCAGGAGGCGCGCATGGGTTTTGGCCCCTCACGGCGGCTGCTGGCTCCTGCCAGCTTTTGCTAACGCTGACGAAGTTTGCTGCACTGGCTTGCGTGCTGCCAGCAGCCAAAGCACCACCACAGCACCCCGCACATGCAAGGCACTGGGCAGGCACAGTGGTGGGGATGAAATGGCTTGGGCAAGTTACGGGCCCTTGCATCAATCACATCAACTTATTTTCTGTTACTATCAGAGGGCTCTGATGGGTGAGAAGCTGCAGTGGTGGGCTCCATGTTTTTTTAAAAAAAGCCCCATCAGGGCTTTTTCTGAAGTCAGTAGGAACTTTGAGCCTGAAGCCTGCACCCTCTGAGCCTCCCAAAGAAACTGCCTTCCTAGCTGGAGTGGATGGCAAAAAGAAAACACACCCTATGTATCCATTTGCAGCCTCCTCTGCGTTGGGGGATGCTTTTGCTGCCCAGTTGTGACAAGGGGCTGACAAAATGAGCTGGCAGTGGGCAGGGAGGGCGCTTGGACACAGAGATACGTGAAGCAAACGCCCGATAAACATTAACACGGCAGCAAATGCCAGGTTTCAACGTTTAGGGTCCCTGCCAGGCCCTGTGGGGCGATGCTTATTTGATGGAAGCAGTGCAACAGCCCCGCCGACCCTTGAGCAAGGACCCTCCATGGCTTTTGCTCTCCTTCACCCTGATCTCGTCGCAGCCAGAGCATGTATGGTCAAAATGCAATGGGTGCTGACAGCAACACCGGTCGCTTTTGCATCAGGATGTGGCTGAAGCAAAGGTGCCAGGCCCAGTAGCTAGGGTGCTATGCACGGAGCTACCCCCTTGGCTTTGGGCTGGTGGCATCAAGATTAGGGACAAGCAAGGTCACCCTTGTGCAGTGCCACAATGCACAGCCACCGCCTGGCTTGATGGACATGCTGGGTAATAAATAAAAAAAAAAAAACAAACTCTCTTAAAGCAGAGATGAAAAGCAGTAGCTGCGATGCCTGTGCTTTCAGAGAGCACATTTGGGAGCTGAGTGCTCAGCCCTGGAGATGTTTATAGCACTTTAGGTCTGTTTGTGAGGTTGGAGCCTTTCCAAAAAAAAAAAAGCTGGGGGGGGAAATAAAAAAAAAAAACAAACAAGAAAGACATATATTATTGTTTATAATCTGCTTTATTCAGCCAAACCTTTCCCCAGCAGCCTTGCGGATTGCTGTTTAAATCCCTCGGTGCCTTTAACTACCGATACAGAAAGTGGTTAATGTGCATTCGGCCTAAGCTTGGCATCTACTCCAGGAAATCACTTTAATTGAGAAGCATTAAATGTTAAAATGATTAAACTATAGAAAGCCAACACACCGGTGCCCATGGAGGGGCTGGGACCCCCCTGGCATGGCTCTTCCATCTCACCTGCACCCGCTGAGTGCTGCGGTGGTATGGCTGGGTGACGGCGGCGAGCAAAAGCCGGCACTGGGGGGACCGTGGGCACCCACTGCCGACACTGCGTGGTGGCAGGAAAGCTGTGGGCATCTTGGGGTGCCACGTGGCAGGAGATGCCCATCCCAAACCCACCCACCTCTCCATGCCTGCAAAAAGCCACGGCACTATGACCAGCATCACTTGTCCCATCCAGGGATGCGAGCTCCTCCGTCTGGATATGACCCAGGGGCTCCCAACCCCAAACAGCCGACTGTGCCGGAGCAGGCAATGCCAATGGTGGCCGCTGCCATCCCACTGAGGAATAAAATCCCAAAGACAGCAGCTGCTAAAGAGCATCCCAAGTTTATTTGACATTGCTTTCTCTCGCGGTGAGGGAGTGACCACACACATCTCATGCCAATGCACAGGAGGCAGGGTACAAAAGCAATGCCCCAGGCCCAAATTTGGGAGGATTGGGGGGGGGGTCCTTTCTCCCCAAAGACATTGCAATAAATAAGGTTTTATCCTTTGAATTTTTTTTCATTATTATTTTTGTTGGGTTTTATTTTTTTCCATTTTTTTCCCCTCAGGAAACAAGACTCTCACTTTCTGGAACTGTACAAAATTTACACAGCGAAGGGAGTGGGGGTGTTTGGCCTTGTCAAAGGGCGGGGAGTGGAAAGCAGCAGGCACAGCCTCCCCCATCCCCCTCCCCACCAGCCGCCTGTGGTGCCCAGCGAGGCCGGGGGCTTGGCACAAAGCAGCACCCAAAGCTGGGGGGCACATGGGTGCAGCTGGGGCAACTCCTGCAGCACCAACACTCCCAGCCGGGGGCGGGGGGGGCAAGGAGGTACAGGGACATATTGGTGATGTGCTTTCTTGTGTGGTTTTTTTTTTCCATTCTTATTCTTTTCTCCCCTCTGCTTTCGGAGCCCCCCTCCCCCCCCCCAAGCCTCTGGCAGCAGCCGGCTAACTGGATCGGCCACCAGCCCTCCCTGAAGGGCAGCTTGGGATCATCAGCATCACCCAGAGCCAGGGGAATGGTGGGGACCCCACGGGACCAGGGAATCCCTGCGGGGCTAGGGCAGAGCCAGGCACCCCAGGACGTGAGCATAGAGCTGGATTTTATCCATCAGGCTGAATGCCTTCAGCCTGGCGAGGCGGAGGTGGGGTGCGAGCTCTGCCGGGGGAGGTGGGCAGGGGATCCCACGCCAGGGATGTGGGTTTTGGGAAAGGGGCTGGTGCTGGGTGGGTCCAGCCAGGAGCAGACCCCAGAGGGCTCGAGCGGTGTGCTAAAACCACCTGGGTCCTCCCCGGCTGCCTGCACCTGCCCTCAGCTCTGTTGGCCCCGCAGTGCCAGGGGAGGTGGGCAGCTGATGTCAGGGGGTTTCACCTGTCCTGTTCCCTCCAGTTGCCACCATGTGGATGCTTCTGCAGCTGCTGAAGTGCCCTTTTTTCCCCTCTTTTGGGGAAACATTTCGCACCTCTCCGTCCCACCCTTCCCAGCATCTTCACTTGCAGCGCCTCCTCTCCACATGCCAGCCCAAGCATCCCAGCCGGCCCCACCACAGCCCAGCTTGGCCCTTGGGCATCTCAGGCTGCAGGCTTTTTTTTTTTTTTCCCCTTTCAATTCTTCCCCACCGCGCAACCAAGGTAAAACCTGCAGTGATGCACCGTAAGCAGTCCTGCACGCCCAGGGATAAATCATGGCCCCGCAGCCGCTGCACGACAGTTCCACTCCCATCGCACCGGGAGCAGCATCGCCCCGGGCAGCAGGGCAATGGCCCTGCCTGGACAGGTCCCCAGCCTCGCTAAAATAAACCCTTCTACAATATAGACTTTTCTTTCTGCTGAGGCTCCAGGCAGCGCTGAGTTGCATTTCCACTCCATATCGAAAAATAACTCTTGAAAATAGCAGTGGTGCTCGGCAGGAGCGGTGCGGGGCTGGCGTGGGCACCGGGATGGACTCTGACATCCCTGATTGTCCTTCCCTCCCACCAGCTCACTCCATCGCACATCCTGCCATGCCCCAGCCCTGCGCCAGGGTCCTCACCATGTGTCCCATGTGCCAACACCTCTCTTGTGCTTACACCCAAAGGCATCCGTGCCCCCCACCCCAGGCACAGCTGTCCCCAGCCATCACTGATGCCGCCCCCCCCCTCCAGCCCTCCGGGGCTAATTCCCATGGGAAATCCTGGAAAGGTCAACCGCCGGTGGGCGCCCTCGGTGCTGCGCTTGTGGGCGGGGGGGAGCAAGGGGGGCTGGGGTGGGGGGGCAAGCAGTGCTTAGAAAGGGGGGTGATCCATGTCGTCCAGCCAGGAGGCCGGGCTAGTGGGAAAGTCTGGGTACCCGACACTGCTCCCCGTGGAGATGTCGGAGGTGGGGCCCCCCCCAGCCATGGCCCGCAGCGTCTGACTCACCCCCTGAGCCCCGTGGGCCACCAGCCCCAGGCTGCCGTCCATGGCGTAGTCCAGCCCATTGAGCAAGGGCGGGTGGGATGGCAGGGAGGAGATGGAGGATGGCGACTGGGGAAGGCCATAGGGACTGCCGTCCCGTAAGTCCTGGTACGACTGTCCGGTCCCCTCCATGGAGAAGCTGCCATTCAGCAACTGTCCGCCAGCCACGTCTCCCACCGTGCCATAAACTCTGTTGGTGTGGCCAAGCTCGGAGAGGATCTGGTCTTCTGCAGGGGAGAGGAAGGAGAGCAGAGAGGGGGTCAGCACAGTGGGGACGCCCATGGCCCCCCCGCCCCTTGCCAGCACCCCATTCACCACGGAAGCTGAGCTCGCTGTCGCTGATGCCGCAGTCCTCGGCCGAGCTCTCCTTCTCCAGCTTGCTGCCCCCACGGCTCCGCTTGACACTCTTGTAAAACTGCCCCCAGCGATGCCGCCCCGCGTCCTTCTTCAGCCGCTTCTCCTTGGCCCGGCGGTTCTGGAACCACACCTGAGGAGAAATGGGGACCTCGATGGCACCCTGGCACTCCTGTGTGCCAGCACCCCTGCAACCCAGCATCCATGCAAGCCAGCACACCACCACCCTGGCACGCCGGCACCCCTACCTCTTAGTATGCCAGCATCCGTACACCTCTGCCACCCAGCACCCTTGCAACCCCACGTGCCAGCACCCATGCAGCCCAGCACGCCAGCATCTGTGCTACCCAACTCCTACACACCCATGCAACCCAGCACCCCTGCAAACCAGTATGCTTTCAGTCATGCACCCCAGCAGACCAGCACCCTGGGACAGCAGCACCCCGGCACACCAGCAACCCTGCATACCAGCACTCCTGCAACCCAGTTTCCCATGCACCCATGCAACCCAGCACCCCTGGGCACCCATGCCACCCAGATATCCCTGCCACCTCTGCAACCCCTGAGGCCTGGCAACCCTGCACCCCAGGACCCCTGCATCCCTGAAACCCAGCACCCCAGTGTGGCCCCTGTGTCCCTCTTTGCTAGGAGCAGGGTAGAGAGGGGTGTCCCTGTGGCCTCACCTGCACCACCCTCATGTCGAGTCCCGTCTCAGAGGAGAGCTGCTCCCGCACGTGCCGAGCGGGCTTGGGAGAGTTTTTGTAGGCATTCTTCAGTGTCTCCAGCTGCTTGGCCGTGATGGTGGTCCGGGGCCGCTTAGCGCCTGCCTCAGAGTCATCTGCAAGCAAAGGAGACGGTACCAGCCCCAACCACAGCAGCGTGAGCAACCACAAACCGCCAGCCCATGCCGCTGGGGAAAAGCTCCCCAAAACCAGCTGCCCCAGAGCCCGCAGCAACCCCTTCCAGCAGGTACAACGCTGGTGACATGACCCACGGCCACCCCTTGCTGGACGTCCAGCCTCGTAGCCCTTTCGGGGTGCCTACCGTTCTGCTTGGCGGTCTCATAGTCCTCCTTGCAGACCAGCCGCCCATCCTCCATCAGGTAGAACTCATCGCCGGTGGCCAGCTGCCGGCTGCAGATGATGCAGGCGAAGCAGTGGAGGTGGTAGACAAAGTCCTGGGCTTTGCGGACCACCTGGGTGGGGGGGATGCCCTGCTGGCACGCCGTGCATTTGGTCCCAAAACGCCTGCAAGGAGAAGCGGGTGACCCTGAGCCCTGCCCCAGCGAGGTGGGCTCTGCCGGAGATGGGGTGGGGACCAGGAGACAGGGCAGAGTTTAAACCAGCAATCAACCTAATTATGCATGACACTTCACACGGCAGGGGTTTATCTTCTTCAGTGTGAAAGACCGGCCTAATGGAGCTGAGGAAGGTTTGATTTTAATGGTTCTTTTAACTAATGCTTATAGGCTGCCTGATTTTCCCCTGCAAGGACAGTACATATTTCATCCACATTAATACCAAATAAATTAATTACACCACCCCGCTAGCATGATGAATCCCAGATTAATGCAGAATGATGGGGCTCTTACACTGTAATGACAGCCTGACGGGTGCTGGCTTGGGGTAGGCGTGGGCCCAAGCAAGCCCACCAGCACAGCTGCAAGGAGCGTGCAAGAAGTGCGGAAGCAGCATGCGAGGAGCAGGCAAAAATGGGACGAGAACCTTGTAAGGAGCATGCAGGAAGCATGCATTAAGTGTGGAAGGAGCATGCAAGGAACGTGCGCCTCGCCCAGCAGCCCCCGTGGATCGCAGGCACTCTGCTGCAGACAACCTGGGGTGCCTGTCACTCCAGTTGCACCCACGAGCCGGGTGCACCCATGTGGGTGCAGGCCAGGCTGTGGTGGGGTGCAGTTGCCTGGCACAGACATGAAGGCTGACACCTGGATAACACCCAAATAACACCCACTGCAAACTGAATTAATGGCGCAAGGGTGACACGTGCCACGAGGTGCTGACAGCGCAGGAGAAAGTAAAAAATAAGTGGATCTTGCCACTGGTGTTTTCAGCATCAGCCATGTGGGCTTTGGGATTGACATGGGGGTCGATCCCCACCTCCCACCAGCACTGCAAGGGCACTGATGCGTCTCCCGTGCTTCCCCCCAGCACCCCTAAACACCCCATCAGCAGGGCATTGGGACCCCACAGAGCTGTCCTGACATTGCAGCACCAGCAGCACCAGCAGCAAAGCTATCAGAATAAATCTGCCCCCTATGCCTTAAACAGACCCATCTGCTTCGAAGGAGGCAGTCCAGGAAAACCCAAGCCCTTTGGCCCCCAGCCCAAGGCTGCAGGGGCAGGCAGTGGCACGTGGGGGTGCCCAGGTGGTACAGTCGCACTGGGCGCCTCTCGCTGCCCTCCCAAGGGCTGAACATCCCCCATGATCATGCAAAATCACCCCATGAGCCCTGCAGCTACCTATGCCTTCACACCATCCACAAAGCCAGGGCACGGCCACCAAAGCTGGGTCCCTGAGAGTGTCCCCAAGTCACACAGGTGTCACCCAGGGACAGGCAGCAGGCACTGGGCACAAGTGGTGCCGGCGCAATTTCGGCAGCTGTCCAAAGGGGTGTTGGGAAGCAGAAGGTGAGGAGGGAAAACCTGTTTTGTCTTGTTTTTTGGGCATGTATCCTAAAGTGGGAGTCCCCATACATCTGCTGGGGAGACCTCAGCTCACCCAGAGTCAGCTGTGAGGGAGGCTGAGGGAGGGAGGGAGGGCTGAAGTGATGGAGGGAGGGAGGGAATGGGAGATGGAGGGATAGAAGATGGAGGGAGGGAGGGAGGGAGGGAGGCAGGGAGGGATGAAGTAATGCAGGGAATGGAGGGATGGAGGGATGGAGGGATGGAAGTATGAAGGGAGGGACAGAGGGATGGACAGAAGGAGGGGTAGGGCAGACAAAATGCTTTTCTGTGCCCAAGGCTGAGCTGGTGCATGCTCTGCAGGCCCCATCCTCCCTCTGCCCATCCACTCCCCACCCCCACACACACTATGCTTTTAAAGCCATTTTAACACACACCCCCAGCATCCCTGGGTGTTTCTGCACCACCTGGGGACAGCCAGACCCAGGTCAGAGCTGCCCGCAGCTGGGGGCCAAGAGCTGTGATTTTCGGGGGAGGGAAGATGAAAATCAAAAAATCCAACCTTTTCAGAAGTGGTTCCTGAATTGCAAACCTGCTTCTGAAGTTGGCCTTAAATCCTCACGTCCTCTGCAAGTTACCTACCCCAAAATCAATGAGCGGTTGAAATAAAGGTGAGGCGAGAGGCTGAGCGAGCGCCGAGATGCTATTGATTGGCACCAAATAATCCAGGCAGGACCTCATCTAAGAAAGTCGCTGATCTTTCAACTCTAATTAACATTGATTACCCGCACCTTTTGGGCGACTATTTAAATGACTTGGAGATTAATAGGCTGGAAAATATCAGAAGTGAAGTGTTATTACCCAGGCTGTAGTGACTGCTTTGACCGTTCCACGCTCCCCAGCTGGGACAGAGAAATTCAAGAGGCATCTTTGGCCCTGATGGCTGAGGGGGGACACGACATAGGAGGTCTGAGAGCCCAGGAATGGGCAGTGAAAGTCCTGCCCGGGGATTAGCACAGGGCGTAATCGCCATCGGCTGGTTTAGCTCGCCGGCCGGTGGCAGGGCTGATGGGGGGAGCCGTGGGAGACAATGGCCTGGGGTGGTGGTCCCAGTCCCCGAGGTGCAGCAGGTCCTTTTCAGCCGGGCCCCATCACCTGCACCCGGGCAGCAAAAGGCACCTGCTGGCCAGGATCCAGCCCTTCTCCCCACAGGAGGTGTAAACCAGCACTCCTCCGCTTCACAGCGATTCAGGGCCAGCAGAGCTGTGCCCAGCCCCGGTACAACACCCTCTGCCACCCCTTGGGAAAGCTCCCAAATTTTGCCAGCAGCCAGGGACTAAAGCGTCCCTGCTGAAAAGTCAATTTTTAATGGGAAACGGGTTGTTCTGTCCTACGGGAGCAGGGAAACACCGAGGCTGGGACATCATACAGCTCAGAGGCAGCTGCCAGTGAAATCAAATGAGGTTTTTACCAGGAGAAAAAAAGGATTTTAAAAAAAAAAAAAAAAAAAAAAAAAAAAAAAAAAAAAGGTAAAAAGATGAAGGGAGAGAAACAGCATCAGCAAACCCCAGCGAGGCGAGGGAGGGGCTCGGGCAGGAGCAGGCAGCGCTGCCGCTGCCTTGCATGGGTTTCTCCTGCCCTCTAGCTCCGAGCAGAGCCGGGGCCACTGCTGAACCACCGCAGCTGCCATCCCATGGGGGTTTGAAATCAGCACAGGGGAGGGACGGGAATGTCAGGGAGATTTGGGGCTTTCAGAAGGTTAAATCCCAACAAACAGCATCCAGCCCGCGGCAGCTGTAAAACACCAACATTTCCTTTATTTCCACCAAAAAAAAAAAAAAAAAAGAAAAAGAAAAAAGATAAACTATTTTGGAGAAATTACGCATAAAAATAGGTTGTGTGTTTGCCTGCTTAGTGGGTGGGGAGACGCCACTTTCAGGGGGCTGTGCCCCCAAGTGGTACTCACTTGAAGAAGTCCTCCTTGCAGTAGACGCTGCCGGCCCGGGAGAAGCAGCGGTCGGCCAGCTGCATCTGGCAGTCAGCGCACTTGAGGCAGGAGCTGTGCCAGTGCCGGTCCAAGACCTTGAGGATGAACTTGTCCAGGATGTGCTGGTTGCAGCCTGCACACTGGGGGATCTCTGGGCAGGGGAGAGATGGAAACGAGAGCAACGTCAGCCACCGCAGCCCCCTCGTCCCCGCAGTGCTCCCACCCAGCCGGCACGGCTAGCGAAGCCCAGCATTGGCACGTGCTGGTGCTTTGCGGGCTGATGGGCTGCAACCCCTCACCTTGTCAATGTCCCAGCACATCTTCCTTTGCAAACCTTCACCAAAACCCTCTGGATAACAGCGCACACGGCCCCACTGGCTCCTCCAAGCACAGGCACATACATGATGCTTTTCTCGTCTGCACCCCATTTTCAGGCCATGTCCTGCTCCCTGCCGCCCATTTCCCCACCTGCCTCTTGCTCCCCCCGGGGTGGCATTCTGCAAAACCCAACCAGTGACACGGCTTGTTGCTCCCTGTGGCCACCCCCAAAGGCAAGGCTGCCGGGGAGACCCAGGGGTTGACCCAGGGGCTCCCAGCTCTGACCTGGGGTGCAGGACACCACCCACCTCCATGCCACTTGCAGAGGCTTTTTTCAATATGGGCAAATGTCTCTTCCCCTCTGCTCCCACTGCATCCCGAGGGCCACGAACCACCTGTGCCGGCCACGCTGGCCCCACCAGCAGCTGCCCCATGCCCCTCTGCCTGCAGTGCCAAGGCACCAGGTGACTTTGCATCCACCATGGCCCAACATCCCTTTGGACCCTGGTTTTCCTGTAATGGTTTCTTCCAGCTTCGTCCCATCCAGCTGGAGTGTTACAGACCCATCACCAGAAAAAGCTGGGAAATGTGGGCTGAAGTGAGGCCATGCTGGAGCACGGTGGTGGTAACCAGGGGTAGTGTGTCTGGCCCCATCCAGTCCTCCTCCTATAGCACCCGTGCTGTGGGAGGGTGCTGGGAGAAGGAGGGCTTTTCTTAAGGTAAGATGTATAACCGGCCATCCAGACTCCTTCACGATGTCTGCCTACAGATGGACAGCTTCTTTAGATGTGGAGAGCTGGATATTTATCTCCCTTTCTATCTGCCCATAGTTCAGAATAAACGGGAGGTGCTGTAAAAGTCTGCAGGAGAAGATTGCCCGGTAAAAGCCAGGCACATCATGCTGACACGCACGCATGAAAGAAGATTGATTTTAGGGGGGAAAAAAAACCCAACCAACCATGCCTGTAGCTGGAGCATAAGAGCAGGAGAGATGTTTATGCATAAGGGCTGCTTCCTTCTCCTGCAGCTGACAGTAAATAGCGGGGAGGGGGGGATTATTTTTTTTTCTACACTGCTACAAGTGCTGGGGAGGCTTTGGAGGGACTCTGCGGTCCCCTGCGCCCAGTGGCTCGGCACAGCCAGGCTGCGAGGGCCAAGGGATGGGGAGGGCACGAGGAACCTGCCCCCACGTTCTCCCCATGCTGCCCGGCGATGCCACCCACACGGGGACCCAACCTGCCCAGGCGGGGGGTGTGCCTGGGGGGGGCTCAGCAATGGGGAGAGAGGGGGACCTCCTGTACCCTGGCCTGGGTGCTACCGGGAGGGGGAAACAGGGAAAATATGGAAATTGGGAAAAGGGAAAAAGGGAAAAGAAAAAAAAAGGAAAAAAGAAAAGGGAAAAGAAGGAAAACATGAGGAAAGAAAGGAGACAAGAAAGAAAGAAGGGGGAAGAGGAAAGAAAAAGGAAGGAAAAGAGAAAAGAAGAAGGGGGAAGCAGAAAGAAAGGGGGGGAATAGAGGAAAGAAGCAGGGGAAAATAGAGGAAAGAGGGGAGAATAGAGGAAAGGAAAGGGGAATGGTGGAAAGGAAAGGGGGCAATAGAGGGAAGGAAAGGGGGAACATACAGGAGAGGAAGGAGGGGACCATAGAGGGGGAGAATAGAGGAAAGGAAGGGGGAAACAGAGGAAATAAGGGGGGAAACAGAGGAAATAATGGAGGAAACAGGAAAGAAAGGGGGGAACAGAGGAAAGAAAGAAGGGGAACAGAAGAAAAAGGGGGGAACAGAAGAAAGAAAGGAGGGGAAATAGAAGAAAGAAAGGGAGCAAATAGAAGAAAGGAGAGGAAAAACAGGAAAGAAGGGGGAAAACAGAGGAAAGAAGGGAAAAACAGAGGAAAGAAAGGGGGGAACATAGAGGAAATAAAGGGGGAAATATAGAGGAAAGAAAGGGGGGAAACAGCGGAAAGGAATGGGGGAACATAGAAGAAAGGAAGGGGGGAAAATAAAGGAAAGGAGGAATAATAGGGGAAAGAAAGCGGGGGGGGGGGGGGGGGGGGAGGAATAGAGGAAAGAAAGGAGCGAAAATAGAGGAAAGGAAAGGAGGGAGAAGGAAGATACCACAGGAGAAATTTGTATTGTTATAGCCTTCAACAGCATCATTTGAAAATAATTTGGGGTACTGTCAAGCATCTCAAGTGAATGCAGCTTATTTTATAATTCACAAGGTTAGATAGTTACAGTCCCAGTGCCCTTCAGACCATATTTATTGCTGGCATTTAAGCCTGTGTCGCATTAACAACACTAGAATAAATTTAAAAAAAAAAAAAAAAAGAAGTATCTACAGCTTCCATCGGTCCCTCTTCTTCTTGCTCTGAAACCCTGGGTGCCTCGCTCTCCCTGGACAGCACGCCGCTGAGAGCAGCACCATGGTGGCAGGTCGGCACTAGCCACATTTTCCACATTTCATTTGTTAAACCTATTTCAGGGCAACATGAAAGCCGTTGCTGGCACAGACGATGGCATGCAGCACAGCATCGGCCCCGAGAGGAGGTACGTTTGGTGGTATAGAAAAGTAAATATTTCTCATTTATTTCATAATAATGTGTGCACGTTTAAGGAACATGATTTATATATAAATGGTTATTTATATAAACATGTTTATGCGTATACTTCTATATGCACTCACATGTACATATATACCTACTCACAAGCAAACAAACACAGGACCTTTCTCCATCTTAAAGGCAGCAACACAGCTTAATTTCAACAAGCAAACAACTGCAGCAGATAATACAATATCTTCCTCCAAATTTCCAGAGAAAAATTATTTTTTTAGCCACGGAGACCTATTTTTTGCTTCCGATCTCTCTGTAGATGTACGGCACCAAGCAAATGCACACAGGTCTGTGTGTGCATGCACAGATGTGCAGAATCGCATCGATTTGGTTGCTCTCCCCTGTACTAATATTATAATAATAATAACAACAACAACAATAATAATAATGATAATGATGATGATGATTATAATAATAACAACAACAACAACAAAGGGGGAGCTGCCGGGTTACCAGGAGGTGTCCCAGTCAACCCACTGGTTCGCCTGGTGCACACAGAGAGGAAAACACCTTCAATGCAAGCCTTGCGCTCTGCTTTGTGCTTTGCAACAGAGGCGGCTGCGCCAGGGTCGCGTCCCCGCTGCCTCCCTGCCTGCGGAAAAGCCTCGCGTTTATTTCACTTGTTTTAACTACATGATTTGACATAACAGGAATAAGGTCGGCGGCAGGACGCGCTGCCGCTGCCCACCGGCACCTCAGGGCCGGCTCTGCGCGCAGGGTGCTTTGAGGGATGCTCGGGCAGGCAGAGCCGGGGAGGGGACAGACACGCGCAGCCCCCCGGCCCACTCCCCTCCACCCCGGGGACCCGGGGACCACCCCAGAGATGCTGAAGCCTCAGTGCAAACCATTCCCGGGGGTGGGGGGGGGCTAAGGTGCGGGTCACACCACCCCCCCCGCGGGGTGACGGACCCGGGATGGGGACCTCAGAGCAAGTGTTGCGCATCCCCGCATCCCGCTGGCCCCGGCCCGGGCAGGATTCGGTCGTATCCCATTAAACCCCGTAGCCAGGTCTGCAATCCGCCCCCCGGCACCCTCCCACGCCGCGGGGCACCCGAGTGGCGGCCTGCCGAGATGCGGGGATCTCTGGCCCCACGCCGCCCGCCGTTACCGTCATTTATCAGCAGCGGGTCCATCTCTCCATCCCTCTCTCTCCCCCGACGGATAAAGGAAGAAATAACGATGGAAACGAAAGAAACTCGCGGGTGGCCTCAGAAATCCCTCAGACCGCAAAAACCCCTCCAAACCCGAGGGCGGAGGCGATGCCGGGGCAAAGGTTGGGTGTTTTTTTGGGGGCAGATGCGTCCCTCCACCGCACCCGCGACACAGCCGCGCCGGCTCCGCATCGGCAAACCACCCCCTTCTTTGGGGGTCTGGGGTTCGGTTTTATTTCTTTTAAGGGGAAGGGATCATCACCCGCGGCGAAGAAGGTGCTGCAGAAAGGGGTGCCGCGGCAATGCGGGTGGAAACAGGAGCACAAAGGCGGTCCGGTTCCCCCGGTACCGAAGCCTACACCGAACACCAACCCCCAGGCAAGCACCGGGGACTCCTTTGAAAAGACTTTCTGCGGGGAGGAAACCTCATTCCTTCACATGCAAAAAGAAGAAGGAAAAAACCCAACTCCAACCTCCAATTCATTTCTCTGCAGCGTGCAAACGACTTTCCCAGCGGCGATTAATCAACCCCCACCCCAGCCCCTTGGCCAGAGGCTGGCGGCGCCCGGGCACGATTCCCGCAGGCTTTGGCAGAAGTTTTTACTTCGGTGAGATTTGCAAAACAATATTCATAAATAATATTCGGAATTTTAGTTTTAACAATCCCGTCCGCAAAGCTGGAGCTGTCGGGGGCGGAGGGGCAGGGCGGGGAGGGGGGGATTTCCCCCAGGCTCGGCGCCCCAAAATCCCGCTGAGGTGGTGGGTGGTGTAAGGCACAGCCCTGCTGGAAGTAGGAGGCTGGGTAGGGATTGGAGAGGAAAAATCTATGATTTAACAGTGATTAGAAATTAAAATATAAAGGGTTTTCCTCTCACGCAGGATGAAATATCGAGATGCTGTTGGGGGGGTGACCCCGAGCAGGCAGCGGGAAGTTCTTCCTGCGGCCCCGGGGCGCCGGTGCAGGATCAGGCCCCCGCGAAACCCGGGGCTGGGCTCGGGGCTGGAGCAGCAGAGAGGGGATCGCAGAGCCTCGGAAACTTTTATAGCAGCCCACCCTCACGGATTTTGTTCCGGCAGTTTGTGGGGTTTGTTTGGTTGTTTTTTTTTGGTTTGGGGTTTGTTTGGGGTTTTGTTTGGTTTGGTTTTTTTTTTTTTTTTGCGCTTAAATAAAAAAAAAATAATCATATCTCGTTGGGTTATTTCCTGACAATTCCTGACACACGTGCAGAAATGGCAATGTCACGGGCAAAAGAGTTTGGTGGCACCCAGAAGGGCCAAACCGGTTAGTTTTGCTGGGGCGATCGCTGCTCCGGGGTGATTCAGGCACTTCATTTCTCCTTAAATCCGTGGGATTTCGGGGCCGTAAAAGCGACCCCGCGGCTGGGGACCGGAGGCGTTATTTGGTGGCAGGTGACGGTCACGGCTCGCCCGTGGGACGGGCCCTCGCCACCCCCACGCTCCTGCCGGGCTTATTCTGACCCTCTGCTACGGTGAAATACGGTTAAACGCGGCCGCCCGCAGCCCCCGGGGCCGGGCAACCGGGCCGAAACGGGGGATAACGGGGACACCCCCCTCCGAAAGCAAAAGGGGTCCGGCCGCCAGCGGCTCGCCCCCCCGGGCAGGGGCACCGGCTTCCTCCCCCGCGAAAACACCCACGGAAAACGAATTACCGTCGGCCGGGGGTGGTTCGGAGGTCGGTGCGGGGCATGGAGCGGCGGGGGAGGCTCCGGGCCGGGGGCGGGGAGCAAAGCCCGTCCCGGAACGGGCAGGCGGTCGAGGGGCGCACACCCCCCAACCCCTGCGTGTCCCCCGAAATGCGGCCGGGACCCCCGGCCGCCTCTGCCCTCCCCGGCCGGGATCTCCGGGGGCTCGGGCCCGTCGCACGTAGGGGGGGTTTTCCCCCACTGCTGGGCTCCCCTCAACTTTCCGGGTGCCCCGTTGGGGGGGGGGGGGGGCGTGTGTTCAGAGTATCGCCCGGCTCCCCCCAGCGGGATCCCCCGTCCTTCGGCCCCGCAGGGACGCCCCGGTTCTCGAGAACCGTTTGCAAACGGAGGGGGGAAAATAACAGTAGTAGTAGTAGTGGTAATAATAATAATAATAATAATAATAATAATAATAATAATAATAATAATAATAATACCATCATCATCACCACAATCCCGGCGCAGCTGCAGCCCCGGGGGCGCAGCGGGGCACGGCCGCCCCCGCACCGGCTCCGCGCACCCCCCAGGGTGTCCGTGCACACGGGCTCCCCCCGCCTAAAGCCTTGGCCCTACAGAAACGGGGAAGCTGCCGGCCCCTATATGGCCTCTATACGGCTCACAGCTGGCTGCCGGCGTGTGCTGAAACACGCTCGGGTCCCTACACCCGTGGGTTCCCTACCCCCGCGTGTACACATACATCCACACGTACGTGGGTGCATTCACCCCCCAGCCGTGCTTCTACACACCCCCCAGCACGCGTGGGGATGTGCTTTCCCACGAACGCGCTACCTGTAGCTACAGAGCGGGGATGTGCACATGTAGAGATAGAGGTGATTTTCGGCAGACGCAGACGTCGCGCCGAGCCCAGCCGGGCTCCCCGTCCCGGTAACACGCACTCGCGCCCGTTGGTCCCTTCCCACCGCCGCCGTTCGCCCGTGAGGCTCTGCCTGTCGCGATAAACGATATAAACGGGGGATCGTGCGCTGCAGGCCGGGGACCGGGGCACCACGCACTCGCACACGCACACTTGCACACGCACTCGCACACGCACGCACACTCGCACGCCCACAGCCGGAGCCGCGGCCGCCCCGACCTCCCCGTCGGGGCAGGGCCCGCACCCGCTCCCCGCCGCTCCCGCCGCCGCTTGCCCGCCCCAGGGCACCGCTCTTCCCTCCGCACCCTCCTCGTTTTTACGTCCGTTAACGGTGCCAGATGCGGGGGAAAAAATAAAGGGGAGGGAAAAACGACGCCCGGGCGGGCGCGGGAGCGGGCGGCACCTGCCCAGCCCGCAGGGCGCTGCCCCGCCGGCCCGGGGCCGCCTTTGCGGCAAGGAGCGAAGGAGGGAGAAGAGAAAAGCGTTCTTACGTTGCACCGGCACACCGAGGATCTCGGGAAGCCCCTTGACAGCCCCTTCGGCAGCGAGCGCGGAGCTTTGCATCATTTTATTGGCCCGAGGGCGGCGGAGGGGAGAGAAGAGGGGAGGGAGAGACGCGGCCGGGGCCGGCGGAGCGCCGCGCCAGGGCCGGGACCGGGTCCCGCGGGCGGTGCCGGGGCCGGGGCCGGGGCCGGGGCCGGTGCCGGGGCCGGGGCCGGTGCCGGCCCGGGCGCGCCGCCGCAGCTGTGCCCGCCAGCGCCGCCCGCCTCCCATTCATTCACCCTGCGGGGAGCGCGCCTGACGTCACCGCCCGCAGGGGGGAAAGGGCCGGGCCGGGCCGCCCGCGGCCAATCGCTGCCCGCTCCGCGCCGGTAGGGGGCGTGGTCTGACGGTTGGGGAGGCGGGGCTTGAGGACGGGAGGCGGGGCCTGCGGGGAAGGGGCGGGGGCTCGGGGCGCCCCGCGGCCGCGAAGCGCAACGGGGCCGGGGCCGGCTCCCAGAGTCTGGCGCTGTCGCGACATGGTGCTGTCGCGACCGGGAACGCTGTCCGGTCCCAGGGAGCTCCGTCTGGTGCCGTAGGTGGGAGACAGAAAGGATCCAAAGGGCCCAGCCTCTGCTGTTGGGGCTCAGGGACCTTCTCCTGCCCCATGGGAGTGTGTGGCAAGTTCCCCCCGTTGGGTCCCCCTCAGCTCTGTTCCTCCCGCCGCTGGGAACTGGGGCCCAGCCAGGCAGGCACATTCCCTGGCTCCAGCGGACACTGGCACGTCGCCATCCTCTCGCCACCACGCCAACGTGGGCTGGTGACTGCCGTGGGCAGCCCCAGTGCCGGGCATGACCACGGTAAGCTCTGCTTTGACAGGGTGCTGTAACGCACCCAGGGCCCATCCCAGCAGCAGCTCCCCCAGGGACACACCTGGGCACTGAAAGAGGTGACCCAACGCCACAGTACCGCGTCACGCCCAGCCTGGCAGCCGACCAGCTGCTGTGGCACAAAGATGGCAATGTCAAAGCCACAGGGCAAAGGGCTCCATGTGACTACAGCTTCCAGAAGGATCCCCTCAGGGCTTTTGCCAAGGGAAAACCCTGGGGCAACCCAGCTTACAGCACCAGAGCAAAATCCATGTGCCAAGAGGCGGCAGCAAAGGGCCGAGCAAGGAGGCTCACCAAAACACAGCTCAGGTTAACCAGAGTGGGTGCCTCGAGCATTGCCCTTCCTGGTGGTCACCACATCACCAGCTCAGGGACAACGGTGCCAAACGGCCCCAATGTGCTGTGACATCCTACTCTGCCCGGCTAACAGGGAGTCAGAACACTGACCCTGCCCAAGTGGGGTGAAACCTCCAAGAAAGCACACATGGCAGCGCTGGGAGGGGAGGGAAGGGTGCTCAGCCACGCTGCAAGCACAGCCCCCTTGGCTCACATTTGTGCTTTCCATGCCTTCGTTTCCCTGCTGAACTGCAGACTAGGAAGAGGCTTTTCCCACCTGAAAAGAAAAACCTGAACTGGCTGCTTGGGAAATGTGCGGGTGGGACACGCCAGCAATTGGAAAAAAAATGTAGTTTAAAAATAAAAGTAATGAAACCTAAGAAATTCATTAAGCTTGACGGTTCCTTAGGAAAAAATGATAGTTTTTCAATGAGCTGCTGGTTTTTCACCCCAAAGCTTCATTTTACCAGCAAAACTCCAGCCATCTCATCTCACACCAGTGGGCAGAGACCGGTGTGCACTCATTGCAGGAGTGAGCCCCCCCCGCCAGTCCACCAAGCCCCCAAATCAGCTTCCCACCACAGGGGAGGTGAATCCCATCCCCTCCCATTCCCTCCCCTTCCCTTCTACCCTAAATCAAGCACTGGCTCTTAAGTGCATTAAGCGCATACAGGCCCCTGCGGCCCCTGGCCACCTGCGCTCCCCAGCCCCTTGGGGCAGGGGCTGCTGTCCCCCCGCGGGGTCCCCACCAGCCAGCAGCGCTGGAGTGCAACTCCCAGCCTAGGGATGCAGAAAGGCAGGTCCCCAAGGCAGATTTACTGGAGAAGTTTAGCCAGACATGCGGACAGACGGACACTGCCCCGCAGTCTCCCTGTCCTACTGCTTTGCATTTCCAACCTATTTCCCTAATTATTCCACCGCTGCTGGGAGTCATCTCAGTCTCCCCTCTCCGGCACGCTCTGATTTATCTCTCAGCCAGGCTAACAGCTCCCTCCACCCCCTTCTCCTTGGGGAATTCAATTTTCATTCATTTTTCCGCTTTGCCAGATTGATCCGGCCCCCTCTGCCCTGCTCTGGATCACTCATGGCAGCGGCCAGTGGGCAAAGGGAGGGACGCAGTGCCGAGCCTTCACCCTGGGGGAGCATCATGCTGCTGGGGGAGCTGCCACCGCAAGTCTCCGCTAAAAAAAAATCCATCAGCGTCTTCCTCCCTGCTGGCTTTCAGCTCACTACTTCTTCCCTGTAGACCCTTGATCCCTTCCCCACTGTTGCAGTGCCGCTTTGTCCCCCTCCACCCTCCCTGCTGTCCATCAGCTCCTCGTGTCTGTGGGTTTTTGGTCTCTTTTGGATTTGTTTCCCCAGCGCACCCTGGTACACTGGCATACAGGAAGGAGAGGGTGGTTGAGGTGGGCACAAGCTACCGGCCCAGCAAACCTCCTCTGTGCCACCCAAGATGCTGCCGGGTCCTGGTGGGGCCCAAGGAGGGAGGGTTATTTATGATGGGTGTGCAATTCCCGCCCCCCCCCGCCAGGTTTTCTCCTCTTCCCAAAGCTAAAACAGGGCTAAGGATCAATGGTGACCAGCCTGCAAAAGCATGAATGTCACAATTTTCAGATGCTTGTATTTCCAGAGCAGTTTTGGGGGGACCCTGGCCCCACACTTGTGCTCCACTCCCTCCTCCACATCACCCAAACCCCCTGCAGCCCGATGAAGACATCAGCACCATGATGCAATGACAGAAAACCTGCAGACAGGTGGGGATGGTGGTCTTGCACCCTCCCTACTGGTATTAATTAATAATAAAAAAGCAGGTAAACCCTAGAGCCTTCCATCATGTGCCCCCAGCCCTGGACATATAGGAAGTGGGGACACCAAGGGTACTGTGTCACTGGTGGGGATGTTGGTGCATCGTTCTCAGCTACAACAGGGGTGTTTCAAGGTGGAATTAGGGGTGCAAGGAAAACCCACACCTGAGCCCTGCCTGTTGGGGGTCTGAGCGCAGCCGATTCCCCCATCAGCAAAGCCTGAGGGGGTTTGGAGGTGCTGGGGAGCTCAGCCGAGAGCCTGGCTTCATACCACCCATGCAGTGAGTTTGCCAGGTCTCAGTCCAGCACCCAGAGTGCCCTTGCATGATGAAACCAGCTCCCCGGCCCGAGGCGGGGATGTCCTTATGGAGCCAAAGCTGCCATAGTCATCCTTCAGCGTGGGGCCACCTGCCCTCTGGGCAGCACTGGCTGTGGCACCCCAAGCCCCCATGTGCGCAGCCCGCCATCAGCCCCAACCACTCCCCACTTCTCTAATTACCCCAATAATTACCCACGGCCCCATCCCACATACACCCTTATTGCCAGGGGTGGCTTGGAGCGAGGACAAGCATAGCGAGACCCAGGTACTCACCAGCAGCCGGAGAAAGCCTCTCCACTCACGGGCACTGCCGAACCGGGCATTGCTACTTGTAATTGAAAATTAATTGATGTTAAGCGAACCCCCAGTGATTTTATGGCCTGAGCACAGGCAGAGGGGAGATGCTGGTGGAGAAAGGCTCTCGCCAGCACCGAGGAGGGAAAGGGAAGAGGGGCGAGGCAGGAGGGAGCAAGTGCTGAAGAGGTGGGAGGGTGGCTGGGTGTGCGGGGGGTGCGGGGGACCGGCCACCGGCCTCGTGGAAAATTAAATTGCACTTGAGGGTAAATTGTATTAGGGAATAGCGGCCGCCTCACGCCAGCCTGCGGCCATTTGGGTAATTAGCCCAGGGGACGCCCCAGCTTGCCACAGTGCTGGGAAGGGGTAACCCCATGGGGGAGGTCATCTTGAGGGGCTTGGAGTGGACACCCCCCCCCCGGACAGCCCATTCCACCCATGAGTGTGGCTATGGCATAGTTTGATGCTACTCGTGTGCCAGGGCTTGGGTGGGACCCTGCTCCAAAGTCACCATGGGGGGACAGGACGGTGTGGGGGGTGCTTCCCAGGGCAGGACTGAGCCTTGCAGCAGCCTCCTGCTGCACTGCTGCCTGCACCAGCCCATTTGTGCCCTGCACCGGGGGCGCCCAGGTGCTGGGGGCGGGGGGCACACTTCAGTGCCACAGGCCAGGAGAGCCGGGGCTGGGAGGATTGGGACTGCACCAAACAGGATTACGGAAAGTCAATTTACTGGACTCTCTTTTTCCTGCGTGCGCGGCAGCTTTAGCTCCCCGGCCCTGTAAATCTCCCCAGCGGGCCTGTCGGGGATGCTAATCTGGGCAGCCCTGCCTGCAGCTGCCTGCTCACCCCCTTCCGGCAGCTGCCTCTTCCCCTGCCCCAGCACCCATCTCCCCAGCCCTAATCGCCTGCACCCTCCCGCTGCACCCACCTACTGTATGCCCCCTAACACAGCCCCCAGCCTGTACCCAGCTTCAGGAGCCCCATGAAAATATTTTGAGGCCAGGGGTAATGGTGGGCAGCCCCTCATCATGAGCCCTCAGCCCCACCCAGGGGAGCAGCTGACAGGGAGGGGGCACACGGGGTTATTGATGTTGGGGATAAACCCCACCGGGGAAATCAAGGAGGTTGCAGGGCTGTGGCAACAAGACCTTCTCCATCCATCACCTGGCAGTGGGCAGGAGCTGCACCTGGCTGGGGGGACGGACCCCCCCCTCCATGCCGGATGAGGCCCCTAAGGACCCAGGTAAGAAACATTGGCAAGGCCAAGTGGGCCTGCAGTGGCAGGGCAGGGGTGCCAGCCCCATGTCCTGTGGAGGTGTGACCATGCACAGACACCAAAGAAGAAAGAAAGATGGAGCAAGAAAATTTATTTCAAGGGCAGGTGAGGAAGGGCAGAAGAGCCAGGGCTCCCAGTGCCTGGGCAGCAGCGCAGCCAGCCACCCTCCCTCCCCATCCTGCTGGCCCTTGTCTCCCACCTGGGCAAAGTGAAGATATCAAGAAAAAGGCTCCAAATCGGATTGACACTCCCCCTCCCCCTTAATAAAGTTTATTATCGGCCGGGCTCTAATCCTTTTAAATCCTCCACGCGGGGGGAAGGGCCGGGATTAGGGGAGGGCAGCGTAATCCCAATGAATTTGTTACAGTGGGATTTAGGCAGCGCCGGGAGAGCAGATGGCCCCAGCCCTGGCTCTGGAAAACAACCATTTTCCTTAATGATTCCTAACAAAGATAAAAGGGCAGAGAGAATCGGGGACAGGCGCCCATGGCCATGGAGGTCCCAGTCCCTGGGGGATGCGGGGCTGCTTGCACGTGTCTCCCTGCTCCGGACCGTGGGCATGGCCAGCACCATACTGCAGCTCTGTGGCTTGTGCCAATTTTTTTTCCAGCAGCTTTCCCAGCCCCTCCAGGCTCCCTCCCCATCACCCCACTTGAGCACAAACCATGAGCCACCCCAACCATGGGGACGCGCTGGGTGCACAGGGCAGAGCTGGCCAGGAGCACACCCAGAAGCAAAAAGCAGGAGAAAATGTACAATAGCAATTAAAACCATTTAAAGGATTTAAACCAAGGCAGTGCTCTTCCTGTGATGACTGGGGAGGCTAGAGTGGGGACAGCTGGCAGTGGGGTGACTGCAGGGAGGGGAGGTGCTGCCCCGGAGCACCCATGCGACAGGGACCAGCCGACACAACAGGGCTGGCGTCGGCAAAAATAATTTATTCCACTAAGACAAGCAGAGAGTGAGCAACAGTGCGGGGAGGGGCAAGGAAAGGCAGGGGGACCCACTCCACATCTCAAAGGGGGACACACACAAAATGCAGCTGAACACGACTGCCACCCCCTGCCCAGTAGCGTCCACTTTTTTTGGGGGCTAAACCCCCACCTTCCTGGCCCCACTAGTGGTTTGACCCCGAAGGGCTGCGCCCCAGCATGGGACTGGGCTTCCCAGTTTGAAACCCGCCCAGTGCCAGGGAGCTCCTGAGGGCAGCTGGGTGCCGAGACACGAACTGCTGTTGTCGGCCCAGCTCCCACGCACCCGAAAACGTGGCACAGCAACCTGAGAGGGGGATGCTCTGACACCACCTTCTCCCCAAAAAGAGCCTTCCACCCCTCACCCCAGGTGAGGCGACTGCTGTGAGGGCTCCTGGGGGTGAGGCACCAAACTCCTTCCTGCTGGGGGACAAAATGCTGTCCCGGGGGTGCCCCAGCTCAGCAGCCCACCCACCCTGGGGGAAACCCCTGACCCCCCTGCAACCGCTCTCAGGCCACAGGGAAGCCAGGACGGCCTTTCCGGGCACGGGTGCGGAGGCGGAAGAAGGTGTACATGCCCAGGAGGCACATGGAAGAGAGGAAGTAAAGGGCAACACAGAGGCTGATGTCCAGGCGGGAGAAGCCCAAGCCGAGCACCCGCAGCCAGGGGCTCTTCCGCATGCCCTCCCCAGCCTCCTCCTCCCGGACTAGGACACCGGGAACCCGCTGGTGCTCCCGGCCCACCACATCCCGGGGCAGGGCAATGGTGTCCCGCTTGCTGAGCCGCCGGCGCCGGCTGGCCGCCGCTCGCAGTGCCTGGCTCTTGAAGTGCTGCTCGCTGAAGGAGTCCAGGTCCACGATGTCCTCACCCACCTCCCGCAGCTTGGGGTTCAGCCGCACAATGCTGGGGCGCCGCAGCTCAGGGGAGCCTGGTCGCCCTGGAGCTTTCGTCTCGCTCTCCATCTCCTTTTCCTCCTCTTCCTCCTCCTTCTCCCTCTTGTCTCGTGGGCCCTCAGTGCCCAGCCTGATGCCCATCCCCTCCCCAGCCACAGGGATGGGGTCGGCCTCAGCATAGTCCGTGTAGATGTTGTCCGGGGAGAAGTGCGCCTTGAGGAAGGTGAGCACAGCCGGCTCATCCCAAGCGTGCACCCCCTGCTCCTCCTTGTGGCACTGGGGGCACATGTCCGGTGGAGGCCACTGCAGCTTGGGGAACTTGGGGTCCTCCGTGTCACCTCCTGCAGGGACCAGAGCCAGCAAAGGGGTTAGAGGGGACACATGATGCAGCTCTCCCCCTGTAGCGGTATAAACAAGCTGGAGCATCCAGCAGCTGGGGATGGGGACATTTGGAGGAGCCATCTCAGGAGAAGGGGTCCTCCGAGGGTACACAGTGGCTTTGGGAAGCTCCCTGCAGGGAGCACGTAAGACCCAAATGCATTTCCAGGGCAATGTGATGGTGTGTGACCAGCTGCTGTGCCTGTGATGGGGGACGATGACAATGGGATGTGTCTACTGCTGCACCTTTTGGCCAGCTCCATCCAGGAGGAGGGATGCTCCTCCAGCTCACCTCCCCTTTTCTCTTGGGAAGCCTCCCTGGCTCCCCTCCCCATAGCCCCTTACCCGCCAGGCGAGCGTTGACTTCGTTGTGGTGGGACCAGAGCCAGAGGACAGCCTCCTCCCGGCCTGCCACCTGGTCCATGGACTCAGCCGCCATGGCCTCAAAGTGTTGGGCGCACTCCTGGCAGCCGAAGAAGTGCCGGACGTAGCAGCGCATGGTGTTCAGCACCTCCAGTGGCAGCTCTGGCAGGGGTAGAGGATAGGTGTGGACGGGAGGGTGAGTCCAGACCCCACAGTGCCACCACCACAGTCCCATGGCCAAGGTAGCAGCCCACCCAGACACCCCTCCCCGAGCCCACCTGGGGATGCCGATACCTTTGTCGGGGCCACTCTGGACAGCCTGGACGGTCAGCAGGTGGAAGACAGTCCAGAGCCCGCAGGGGTAGCCACGGAAGTGGGGTTCGCTGCCCTGGCAGCCCACCCAGGTCACATTGGTGGGGAGCACAGCAGGGTGGGAGGCCTGAAGGACAGATGGACACAACATGATTGAGCTGGCAGATAATGCTGGGGGGGTGGAGAAAGGGGCAGGGGCGAGGAGAGGAAAGCAGGGCCCGGGGTCCCTGTGGGTGCCTTACATCTCTGTTATTCTTCACAGCCTCCTTCAAGACACTGCGGGGCAGCTCAGGCTCTGTCCAGTTCCTCAGCCAGCTGTCCAGGGACTGCAGGTAGGTCTGCACACAGGGGCGCCCGGGGAAGTACTGCAAGGGGGAGATAGGGGTGAGGAAACCGAGACACCCCCTCCCAGGAGCAGCAGGGCAGCCCACCGGCACCCCCAGCTCACCGGGATGGACACTGGGCAGCATCAGCATCCCCTACGGCAGCACGGTCCCAGCAAGGTTTTGGTGCCCGGCCCCAAGGGGCTGGGCGCTGTGGCGTGTCCCCCGCACAGTGGTGAGGCACCCGCGTGTGTGTTCAGGCTCCCAACCATAGCCCCGTCTGAGGGAGGCAAAAAGCCACTCTGACCATAAGTCAGTGCAAAGCTGATTAGCAGCAGCACTTTAAAACCACAGGTGCTCTGGGGAGAGCGGGCAGCCTGCCAGCATGTACCACTGACGGACGGACAGACAGAGGGGTGGATCCACAGGGAGGATGAGACCAGCAATGCACAGGAAAAGTGACAAGGAAGTGAAAGGAAGGAGCATTTCTCTAAGTCTGAGCTGTTCTGCCTGGCCTGTGGGGAATCACAGAGAAAGCCCCAAATTCACAGGGGAATTCATCTGCAGCCTGACATTTCTGCTGTAAAACAGAGGTGTGTGTCCCCTCAGCTCCTTCAGCAGGAGGCTTTGCCGCACAACTCCCTGCTTTCCAGGCACTGCTTCTTTCCATTTTAGGTTTTTTTTTTTCCCTATCCTTGCCTAAATATCTCTTGGGAATGCAACAGTTAAGGCTGGGACCTGCTGGCTGAGCTCCCCCAGCCTGAGCCCTGCTGGGCTGACAGCAATCCTAGGGACACTGCTCCGTCCCGTGGATGAGCGCAGCAATGGCAGCGCTGGCTCAGCATCCTTGGGGAAGCGCTGGCACCCACCACCCATCGCCCCACTGCCTCCTGCCCACAGCAGGGATGCAGCTTCACCTCCTTGCCGGGTCTGGTGCTACGGCTTGTCCTCGGCCAGTGAGGGGAAGGTTTGCAGGAAGAATTAAAAGCTGATCAAACAAAACCACTGCTGCTCCCCATCACTCTGCCAAGTTCATACCCTTGGCCAGGGAACTGGTGCAACAGGGGATCTATTTCCCTAACCCTGTGGTTCTTGTTAACCAATCTTGAGAGGGATAGCTGGGGGCAAGCAGAGGAAGAGCCACATGAAGCTCTAAGCTGAGGACTTAAGATTTGTTGCACCTTATTTGGTTCACATTCAGAGCTCTTTCCTGGGGGACAGCAGGCAGAGGTGGGAGCAGGGGTGTCTCGCACATCAGAGAGGGCTACGCAAGGTCCAAAGTGAGCATGAGACCCTGGGTGATGAAGCAGGGAGCAAAGAGGGCAGGCATGGCTGGGAGAAGGTCTGACAAGGAGCCCAGGCTGAGACAGGGACGGAGATGGGGACAGGGCTCCTGCAACCCCAGCAGTGGAAACCTCAGTCAAATGCAGCGCTCCATCGCACCAGGAAATTAAACTGCTCTGCTTCTGCTGGCTCAAAGCTCCTACACACTTCAATTCCACCAAGCCCAACAGAGAGGGGAAAAAAAAGGAGCCTTTAAATTAGGCTCTTCCAGAGCCTGACTCAGAGCAGGAGTCCCTTTCCTGGATGATCAAAAGGAGCCCACAGAGCATAGATACCCGAGCCAAGCATCCAAGTCAGGCGATCAGAGTTACAAACCCCTCTGATCATCTCTGCCACCCTGGCACGTGACAGCGTCTCTTCTGAAAAGACCTACTACCAACACACCACCACCTGCAAGCACTGAGCCTGCTCTGCCCACTGATACCTGCACCCCCCAGGTCTCATCTGAAAACCTCCGGCACCTGCTCCCGTTGGGACTCTGGGCTGGGTTTGGAGCACTGTGGGAACAGGGACAGCCCTGTGCTGTGCCAAGCACCGGGATGCAGGGCTCGCATCGAGCGCTGGACACGGTCTGCATCCTGCATTTGCATTTCACCTTATAAATAGCTATGGGGAGGCACGGATGGTTCCCCTATCAACGCCAAAAGTTCCTCACCTTCACCAGTACAGCCACGTAGCACTTGAAGGCGGCCAGCTGGGCTCCCGACAGCACAGCAGGGCGAGCAGCCTCCACCCGCAGCGAGTAGTGCAGCGTGGACTCCAGGTCGGCTGTGTACACCTTGGAGCTGGGGAGGGCAGCGCAACACGATGGTCTATCAGCCCATTAATCTGCACCCCCAGGGACCCAGCCACAATTTGGGGTTTTTCCCAGGGGAAAGGCACAGTCCCAGCCTGTTGCCCACCCATGGCCATGGCACCTCCTCCCTGCACCAGCCCTGGCCTCCCACAGCCCCCAGAATGATGAAGCGGGGGAGGTCTGACCGGTCAGCAGGCTTCGGTTGGGACGTGTTGGTCTCATTGGAAGTGCTAACGGTTGTGTTCAGCTTGTAGGAGCCACGGGTGACACCCGAGAGCATGCGCAGGTAGTAGGTGTAGAAGGAGCGTGCCTCCATGTGCCTGCAAGGAAGGAGAAGCTGTGAGCAAGACCCTCTTCCTTCCCAAACAGCCCCTTGGCCCCACAGAGAAAGCAAAGGAGATCAAAGGCTTAGCAAGAAGGGCAATTTGGACCTTGGGAACGAGCACGGGGTGGTCTGTACTCTCCACCTGCCCCAGCAGTGGGTATCCTGGCATGCAGCCTGGAGCAAAGCTGAGCCACAGGCAGCCATGCCATGCTACTTCCAGGCAGATGTGGCAGAGGGATGTCTCGGTCACAAGCTGCCTTCCCTTTTGCCAGACCCAGGCAGAGCTGGCAGCTCTGTTCAGTGCCCCCCAGCAGCCTGCCTGACCCAGCCACTGTCTCCTTCCTAATGAGCTATCCCACAATTAGAAATGAGAGCTGATGGGGCACAAGCCTGGCACCCTGCCGGGGTCCCCAGACCCACCCTGCAGTGTCCCACACTCACACAGGCAGGCGGGAGAAAGAGCCATTGCGGAGGAGCAGGTAGCCAGAGGGGAAGGTGGTGACACCAAACTTCTTCACGAGCTCTTCCTCGCTGCTCAGCACCCTCCTCACTGCCACATTCTCATACTGCAGCATGTCCAGTGCCACCTGCAAGCCCAGTGGCCCCAGGGTCAGGCAGGGGGGTGACAGGACCCCCAGCCCCACCAGGGATGCAGCAGGGCTGTTTAGCACCCTGTAAAGCACTTCACGTCTGCAAAGCGATGTGCAAGCCAACCAGTGAGGCTGCTGGGAGAGAACTTCCCTGCCAAAGGCACCCAGAAATTATCTGGCACCAGGGCCATGAGCCTCAAGAGAAACGAGGGATAAATACAACTGTACCCACCTCTCTGCCCACAAAGGAGTCACTCTTCTCGAAGATCAGCACCAGGTACTGGTCCTTGTTCCTCTGGAAGAAGCTACGAACCTCCTCCGCACTGCAAGAGAGAAGAGAATGGCAGCGGTTGCCCCAGCACCAGCCAGACGATCTGCCCTCCTGCCCCAAAAGAGCTCGGCCCTTGTCGCCCCCCGGCTGGGGACACTGGCGTGGGTTCAGCCCACCAAGTGGGCAATTACTCCCCGCTGAAGTTTCCAGCCCAATTTTCTGCTCTGGTTCACAGGCTTTGAGAAAAACCACTGGGGTCAGCCAAAGAGACAGAAAACAAAGCACAGGCAGGGCAGGCCAGGCCAAGAGAGAGCTGCATGTTTGCCCAGGGGGAAAAACAGTAACAAACTTGAACAGGGCTGGTGGTTTTTTGGCTAGGACACAGAAGCACTGGAGACCTGAAGCTGTGCACAGCTCAACCATCACTTTGGGAAAGCCAAAAGCTCTCCCTGGCACAGTGGGGCAACTGCCTGCGTACGGCAAAGCAACTCAGATCCCAGCAAATTTGTACCGAATCAAGAAAACCCTCTCTCGGGGCTGGAAAAAGCTGCTAACAGCAGCAGCCTCACTTAGCATGGGATTGCACTGCCACGTTCCCAGGCCAGGCACCGCTTCCTCTAATTAAGGCCCATGAGCAGATTCATCAGGAGATACAACAACATGGCCCATCTCATCGGGGCCACATAAACGGCTTGAGCCTACCCAGGTCGTCTGCATCTTCCTGGGACGTAGGTGATGCAGCAGCTGCTCCATGCTCATTTTTGGCTCAGGATTTGCCCAGAAACCTGCCCTCTGTAGGATGGAGGCCACCAGAGCCACCCCACCATCATGCTGCCCCTACCTCGCTGGCTCTAGCGGAGGACAGGCGGGCGGCCAGGCATCCTGGCTCTGCTCAAGGTTGGTGATGATGGCATGGCGCAGGTCCTCAATGGTGGCACTAGGATCTGCAGGGGAACAGGATGCCAAGGGGTGAGTCCTGGGGAAGCTGGTCCCATGGGCTGAGCCAAGGGGAGCCACTCCGAGCTGCCCCCTCGGGCTCTCCGAGGTCCCAATGCATGAGGGGTGCCAGGCAGCAGGGGTAAAAAAACCCCTGTAGTTCTGAATACTCACTGGTAATCCTTATCCCATCCTCTGCCTTCTTGCTGAAAGCTCTGAAGAACTGATATGGGAAAAAAAACATACACAAGGGGAAACTGGAGTGAGTGTTTGGAGTGGGACTGGGAGGCAGTGCAGCCCAGCAGGCAGAGGCTCCCCCTGGACCAGCTCTGCCTCAGTTTCCCCACGATGTTACAGGACGCTGACTGACACCAGACACTTGCAGAGGGAGCTCCCAGCCACGTCCCCGTCTTGCGGGGCATCCCCAGACGGGAGAGACACAGGCTTGGGCTGGGAGCCATGCCCAGATGAGGGCTGAGTGCTGGTAGGCAGCAGGGCAGGCATCTCCAGGGGTCCCAGGTGGGCAGCCAGGACCTTCCTGGTCCTGCAAACTGCTGTCTCCCTGCTCCAGAGCTCTCACAAAGCATGAGAAGGGTTTTTTTCTCTCCACTCCTGGCCTCCCACCGTGGCTCCAGTGCCCACGGTACAGCCGGAGCAGCAAAACCAGGTTGCGTCAGACAGGTGTTTGCTTTGCAGGCTGGGCTGGGAGTGTGGGCTGTTTGCAAAAGGTGTTTGGCAGGGACAGGAGATGCAAAGCAAGTGACTTCCTGGCATGGCCACATCAGCATGCCTCCCTGCCCCAGGAGGTGTTTTGGTCAATGTCCCACGAGCAGCAGGTGCTCAGGCAGTGGGTGCTCAGTGAGACCCCAGGGCAGGGTTGGGGCACAAGCCAACCTGCCTGGCAAAGCCCCAAATCTGAGCCCACCTTGGGCTGAGCCTATAAGCCGGGACTGAGGGCCTGTCTAATGAAATCCTTATCCCACCCTTTTTCATCTCAAGGCGACCCTGGCTTTCGCTGCCTGCACCTGGAGTACTTTGGCTTTAATGCTTGTGTTGGAGTGAGGCTCTGTTTGCAGTGGGAAATGCTGCGAAATGGTGTATTGACACAGCTAAGGGGCCGGGCATGGGCCCAGGAGGAGGGACGGCACCTCGCCAGCTGCCACAGGAGGCTCCCAGGAGAAACCTGTGTGGCCTCCTGCAGCACCCCTGTGCCCTCCTCCAAAACCTGCACCTGCAACCGTGCTCTACCCTCCAGCAGCCTTTCCCAGGTCCTTCCAACTCAGGTTTTGGATTCTCCCCTGTCCTAGAAGAGATCTGGCCTCTATGTTTCACCATGAAACAGCATTTTGGTTTTCCCCCTCCTTGTTGCTACATCACCCAGCAGTTGCACTGGGTGCAGCCTGGCCACAGCTATGTTTTGGGGAAGGGTGAAATGGCTTTAGCCTGAAGAGCCCCAAAGGGAATATTTTAGTGCAATAGCACTGTTGATCTGATTAAGCAAGAGAGGGACAGGCCAAATAGCAAAACACAGTAAAACCAGGCAAGTGCCCAGCGCACACAGCCCTTACCTTCAGTGTGGGGAAGCCAGTTATCCCAAAATCGATGCACACTTGCTGGTTGGCCTCGTCGGCACAGTCGATGGCCGCCAGCATCACTGCAGGCCTCCACTCTGAGTGGACAGAGGATGCAGTCAGCACAGCTCAGCCCCTCTGCAGCCCTGAAAACCGCCCCGCTCCCCACAGCCGCTACGGAGAC
This sequence comes from Phalacrocorax carbo, assembly GCF_963921805.1. Taxonomy (NCBI): domain Eukaryota; kingdom Metazoa; phylum Chordata; class Aves; order Suliformes; family Phalacrocoracidae; genus Phalacrocorax; species Phalacrocorax carbo. The sequence goes on along the minus strand of NC_087518.1, from coordinate 32,797,292 downwards.
AGCAGGGATCTCCTGCTGTGGTGGCAGCATGGCTACTCCCAGCCCCGAATTCACAGCTCGCCCCTCGCAGGAGACCAACTGATGGTTTCTATGCCCCAAATACCTAAAGCCGTGGTCCGTGCTGGTATTTGGTGCCCTACTTTTTGGATGGCAGGAGCAAGTGGAAAGCTGTGAGAGGCGGCACCAGGCTTTGCACGCCCTGCCCTCGCTGGCTGGCGTTGGAGTGCAGGCAGCTCTGCCCGCGGCTGCCTGCCTGTCTGGTTCTGCCTGCCCAGCCTCTGCCCCAGCGGGAAGACACCGCTGGGAAAAGGGAAGGGGTGGTTAACCGTGGCTGGGGGAGAGTAAGGACATGGGCTCCAGCTTGTCTCACCCCAGAACAAGGGCACATTTGATAACTGAAAGGGAACAACCCAAAACCAGTAGCCGGGGCACTGTGGCAGAGGCTGCCCAGGTGCCGAGCATCCGCTCCCCCTCTGTGACTCTCCTCTACCACCTCCCCAGGGAAGACCAGCAGGTCCCTGGCGTAAACAGAGATGAAGAAAAGGGGGCATGGAGGCATATCAAGCAGTGGGCTGTGAAAGCCAGCAGCAAAATGGAGATAAAAAGCTCTGAAATGGCTTCCTTTTAGTGTAAAGGACACAAGCTGGAGAATGCTCAGTCTCTTCTTTCAGCAGGATGGGGAGGGACGCAGGGCCAGCACACAGATGCAGCCCGCGCTGCCCCAGGCAGGAGCCTGCAGGAGATGGGGACCCCCTGGGACCATCCTGTGTTGCAGATGATGGGGCAGACGAGCCACTTCCCACTGCCCTGGCAGCAGTGGCACAGGAGGACCAGCGCCAAGCCCTGCTGCAGGGAGCCAGGCACGTTCCTGGACTCATCGGCATGTGGTGCCCACAGGTCACCCCGGCATTTGCATCATCCCTGTCCAGCCCACTCCTGTGAAAATCCACCCGTGGGAACAGCAGCAATGATGCTGAGTGGCACCGGGGTGGCTTTCTCACCCTGCCTCCATGGGCACCCCATCTGTGGTCCAGCTTCCGAAGTAGGGAGCCCTGAGGGAGCCCTATATTGGAAAGGGGCCAGGAGAGCCAGCGTTCCCCCGCAGGGCCCAGGCGCACACCCCATTCCTCACATCCTGCCCCGTTGGGGAGCGCTGACGGCATCCCCTCGGAGGGACGGGATGCTTGCCCCAGCCAGCACCCTGACTCACCCGGCAGCGACCATGCTATATCAATTAGTGCAATAACAGGGAGAAGCCATGCACACCCGGGATGCTGGGGGAGGCAGGACAAGCCCTGGCGGGATGAGGGGCCCATCAGTGGGGCATGAGGGTCCCCAAGCCAGGCTGGGCACCAGCCAGGCGAGGCGCCAAGGTCAAAGCCGGGAACAAACCAGCTGGGATCAGCACCCAGCCCCAGCACCTTGCCAGTCTCTCCCTACCGGCACTGGGGAAGAGCAGGACTAAGGGAGCATCTGGGGGCCGTCAGTGGGACCCCCCCCATGCCTGCGGCGGGCTAGCCTGAGCTTCTCCCAGCCAAAGGGGCTCCAGGGATGCTGCTAAGCCAGGCCTAGCCGTTGGGGGCGGGGGGGGGGGGGGGGGGGGGAGGCTGGGCATCATGGGAGGGAGCCGGGCCTTTCCACTAGGCCGGTGCTCCAGGGAGACTGGGGCAGGCGGATTTAGGGGTGCTGATGGAGGATAAGGCAGAGAAGATTGAGGGGTGTTGATGGGGAGGGTGCAGAGGGAACACAAGGATGCTGATGGGACCAAGGATGCAGGGAGGATTTAAGAGTGCTAATGGAGAGGAGGATGGTGGGACAAGGATGCAGGAGGGATTTAGGAGCGCTGATGGGGGGGCAGAGGCACAGGGAGGATTTAGGGGTACTGATAGGAGAATAGAGAAGGATGTAAGGGGGATTTAAGGGTGCTGATGACAACACAGGGGCGGAGATAGAGGGGATTAAATGGGGTGCTACTGGGAAAAGACAGAGATAGGGATGCAGGAAGGAAAACGAGGGCAAAGGCAGAGGGAGGGTTTGGGGCGCTGCTGGGGGGGATCGGGCGGGGATGCCGGGAAGGGGGGAAGCAGGGCGCAGGGCAGGGGTGGGCAGCCGGGCCGGGGACTCACCGCGGATATCCTGGGCCAGGGCCCGCCATGTGGGCGCGAAGTGGACGCAGTGCCCGCACCAGGAGGCGAAGAACTCAACCGCCCAGGCGCTGGGGGAGCCCAGCAGCCGCCCCTCCGCCCCGCTCCCCAGCAGCTCCACCGGATCAGTGGCCGAGTACAGCCCGCGGGGCCGCGCCGCCGGCAAGGACAACGCCAGCAGCAGGACGGCCGCCGGCCACCCGCGCCCCCCGCCGCCGCCCCGCCGCCGCCGCCGCCACATCGCCCGCCAGGCCGCCCGCCGCCGCCCGCCCGCCGCCTTTACGGCCGCCCGATCGCCCCGCCCACATGGGCGGGGACGGGGCGGGGCTAAAATGGCCCGCATTGCGGCGCCCCCTGTCGGGCGCGCAGCGGCGCACGCCGCAGTACCCCCACATCCCCCCGACACCCCCACACCGCGGGGGTGCCCCAGACGTCCCCCTCCCGCATCAGGCAGCGCTACCCTCCCGCGAGGGGTCAGATAGCCGAAAAATGATAAAGTTCTGATAAAAGGCAAGATCGGCTGATTCAGGCCGAAAACCTGCAGTGCCGCCATTACAGTCACCCCTGAGGGCACCACCCTGGTCAGACACCCCGACATCCGCCAGCAGCCCCGTCCCACGGGACACCGGCTGTCCTTGCCCCAATGCTGCCAGGGATGCGCAACAGGGATGCCCAAATTCCTTGAATCCTTTTTAAGGTGCAAAAGCAGCATCTGACCCAAAGGCAGATGGGCAGAAGGCCACAATGAGGCCACAAAATCCAGCTCCTCCACCCAAAGAAACACAGCCCGCCAGCCCCGCCGCGCCATCGCTCACACACACACCCACATCACTGGCTCCCTGGACAGAAGGTGCCCGTTGCCCAGTGCCTCGGGGCAGAACCAAGGTGGACACAGCCCTCAAATCCAGCCCTCCACTCCCCCTCCCACCCTGAGGCCAGGCACCCCGACACACCCCCCACCCCCCCCCCCCACCCCCCACCCCCGGCACCGGCACCCGGGGTGCTCATTGCTGTTGAAGGCTGGTTGCTGGCTCAGTCCCCAGGAAGGCCATTAGCCCTGCTGGGCCCCACCTAGGTATTTTAGGCAGACTTGCCATGCTAGAAAAACAAGCCTGCCAGAGCCAAGCCTTGCTGTGGCAGGGGAGGGCAAGGGACTCCACCATAAGGGAGGGCTCTGGGGGAGCCACAGGGCTCCCCAAGATGGCCTGGCTACAGGGGACAGAGCCTGTCAGACACAACCCTTGTGGGATTGCTGCCCCGCATCCCCTGTGGGTCCAGTCTGATGCAAACAGGGCAGAAGATGGTTTGCTCCAGCCCTGCCAGCTGTAATTAAATGCTTAAGGGATTATCACACCTTGCTGTCCAACTAGGAGGGAGAGAGGTGTAGCCCAGCCTGTGCACAGCTGCTCTGTAAGGTGGTCCCTGGCTATTGCCAGAGACCTTGCTGCTTGTCTTTATCCAGCTAGCAACTAAAAGAGAAAAGTCCTTGTGCTTAGGGATGTCATCACCGTTATTTTACCCTGGGCTAAAGTCCTTATTTGAAGGCCTTGTCAGCTGTCAGATGGATTAGGTTATCATAACAAAGGAGAGGTGCTCAGCACCAGCATAATTGCCGGTATCCTCCCCATCCAGCTCACCCCTCCCTCCCAGGGAGCCCAAATTCCTTGAATCCTTTTTAAGGTGCAAAAGCAGCATCTAACCCAAAGGCAGATGGGCAAGAGCCCACACCCTGGGGCTCCGGCTCCTTTTGAGGTGAGCCATGCCATTGCTCATCCCTGGAAGCCCCAGGATGGGGATGCTCCTGCTTCCGGCTGCCCCGGGATCCAGGGCTGTGGGTGCTGCCAAGGACCCTGCCGCCAGCCCGGCACGTCCCATCCCCATTGCTGCCTGGGGAACAGCCTCCTTCACTGGCAGGGTGTGCGGCTTTCCAGGCACAGACTTGCCCAAATAGCCTTTTTTCCTTTTAACCCTGCTGGAAGGCAAGAGATGAGGCTTTTCCTCTGCCTCAAAGTGGGAAGAGCTGGATTTTCATTGCAGAAAGCCTGGAGACAGGGCATGGGCATGGAAAGCCAAAGAAGAAGCAGACATTTTTGAAACAACCCATTGTAAGATGGATTTGAGAATAACTGATGAATTCAAAAAAATTAAAAAAAAAATCAAGCAGTAGAAGTCTGGGGATGTTTTGGAAATGCCCTCCCAGCACTGCCTGCCTTTCGTTCTCTCTTGCTTTGCACCCCTTCACTGCTAGCAGAGCCTGCAAGCAGCAAAGCACAGGGTATGGGTGCTGGGTACCCAGCTGCTGAGCCCCCAGCCACCCCTAAAGCCCAGCTTCAGGCTGTCATGGCACATTCAGGAACTTACCTGTTTTTCAGCTGCACTGCACAGCAAAGCCTTCAGCACCCAGCTCAGCATCCCTAACTTTGGGAAGAGATGTGCTTCACTCCCCTGTAGCAAGGCCATGGGCTAAGGACCACTGTAGAGGTTCCCGTGCTGCACAAGTCCCTGGGTAGCAGCTGAGTGGTGACTTTAGTTCATTAGGCTCATCAGCTCTCAAATCTCCTTCCTTAGACTAACAGCCAGCAGGAATCTCCTTGAAGTCAATGAGGTGTGGGCAACACCAACAGGCTGAGAGCCTCAAAGGCTGCTAAGATCTTGCCAAAATCATTTAAGCCCTGCAGAACTTGTTTTGTGCACCCAAAATGGATCATTTTCACAGACACAAAGAAATACTCTGATTGCCTCTATGCTGCGTTAGAGAAGAGACAAGGAAAGAGCAGGAGCAGTAGGGTTATGTGTTCAGCCCCTGAAGTGCTGGAAAGGACTACTGAACATGCTTCAGAAATCGGGGAAAGGTTTCTACTGTCATTTTTAAAAGCATGACTCTGGCTGCAAAACACCGACAGCTCAAAGTGTAAAGGTAAGCCAGCCCACTGCCTTCTCACTTCTGTTCGGCTGTGAAGGTTCAGGGGCAGGGAGATCCTGAAATGGACTTTCTTCCTTGAAAATTAACACGTTCCTACCTAATTGTGTGATTCCAGGAACTGACTCCAAGAAAAACATGCAACCAATGCAAGACTCATGATACAATCATGGCAACCCGGTCACCTGGCCCTGGCATTTTGAAGGCCATTCAGAGAAGTTTGCACCCAACTCCCCTATGAGCATCTCAGAAATACCAGTTGCAGAGGAGGCTCCATAGTTTTCTCATCTCTCGCCAGCCTTCACGAGATGAACTGATGAATTCAATGAAGCCCTCCTCAACCTGGAGCACAGCACCGCTTAAAGCGTGGTCCTTCTCTAAATAGAAGAAAAAGCTCAATTTCCCCAATTCACATCTCCAAACAGCCTCAGAGAGTGAGTTAAAATTGTGCCACCTGTTACCTCCCAGCTGGCTGAAGTCAGCTGGGACACTCCAATCCAGGTGGCACTTTTTCACTGGTGGCACCAGTCACACCTCTGCTGAGACATAGTTTCAGACCAGACCTTTGGCAGCACCTGCGTGATAAGCTTGCCAGCTTCCACAGCTTTGCCGAGACAGGTAATAATGCATGGAGTGGATGTAAACCCGAACTGCTTCCCACACCCTGCATCAGCTCTGCCGGGCTCACACGAAGACCAGGAAAGCCCCTCGTAGCCCCCACTGGTAGCTGGGAATTGCTGACTATGTGAGACAGGCTTGGTCGGATACACTAGATTTCTACCTTTCAAGCCCAACTAGCCTGTAATAACAATAGACGTAAAAGAAAATCCGGGGTGCATTCTCAGGATGTGATGAATGTGTTCACATAGTTTGTGTCTGCAGAGAGACTACAGCAGTACCAGCCCCTTTCTGCTATTCACCCTCTGCTGATTCATCCCCACTCGAAAGGATGGCAGCGACACAGCCCTTGCTCTTTTTGGAGGGACTGGGGGGGGAGCCGGGAGGGACTGGTGTCATCTTTGGTATGTCTGGGTAGGAAACATTTTACCTGCAAATTTAAGATCTACTTAAAGTCATAAATCATCACCGTGACCCCGGATCCACTAAGCAGATGTTTTCCACTCCAGCTCATCTGCCCAGCTTCCAGGAACAGATCGGGCCACACCGCCCAGATTTGCCACATCATTATTTAGCAGCTGGTTTAATTGCAGAGCATGAAACTGAGAATACCACATGGATGACAATGGAGCACTCCTCTCCTGCTGTGGCAGCAGTCCCGCAATATAAGCAAGGTCTCACCTGCCAAGGACTGGTGTGCCCAATTTCAGGTTCACCAAGCAGCACTGGCTCCATCGCCTCCGCAGAGCAATGCAGCCAGACATGGACACCGGACCAGGCTCCTTGGTGAGCTCCTTAAGTGGAGCAACATGAAAGGTAGGATACCCTGCAGCCTCCTTTGTTTTGCTGGAAGAAAATAAAATCTCTGGGACACCCCCCAGAACTGACGTTAATTCCGTCTCCAGCAAACACACAGACAAGACCCTAGTTTGAGTCAGCCTAGATTTCACGGGGTGGTGACAGACAAATCAGCCTCCAAGAGGAAGCCATGTGAAACCAACACTGGGGAGGGAACTCAGGTCTTGCAGAGCTAGAGCAAAGGGCTAGAAAACTAGAGCCAAGAGAGACATTCAGAGCAAGAACCAAGCAGACCTGCACCAGGCCATGCTCACGTAGCATGCTTGGCAGGCAAAAGGCGGCATCTCCCCGCTGTGCCCTTCTCCTGCCCAACCCTCACCCTCCGGAATGGAGCTGCTGCCCCCCAACAGCTCTATTCTCCTTTCCCCAAAACCTCTGCTGGATCTTACTGGGGAAGAGGCAGGAAGGCACAGGGCTGGGGCAACACATTTTGTTTGCTCTAGTTTCCAGACCTAGCAGGGTCCCTCCCCTGCAGGACCCGCATCCTGGAGAGCACCCTGTGTTTTCAAACTCCATTACATCTCATCCACATTCCTGCCCACCAACAGCCTGTGCTCTGGGCTGGGCGCCAGCGGCCAGCAGCCCCCCTCCTCTCCTTCCTGTGCGCTGAAGAGAGCTGCTGGCTTTCAGCAGCTCCCCACTGGCTCTTTTCTTCTTAGGGCTGTGTTAATGAGAGCTTGGACATTGCAGAAGCCCTTGTGCTAGGCAGGGCGCAGCAATATCTGGAGCAGAGTCAACATTTCAAGTGCTCCAGCACTCTGCCAGGCATTTTAGGACATGGGACAGCTGCAGCTGGCACCACCTCCCTAGGGAGGCACCTGGGAGCGGGTGGCACCAAAACAGTCCCACTCAGTCCAGCTGCCATAGGGAAGGTGGCTGCCTGCCATTGCCCAACCCGGGAGTTTCACCAGGTCCACGGGTGAAATGGCTGTTGAAGGCAACTGCGCTCTGAGGGTTCTGGGAAGAGTTGCAAAAACACCACCATAGAAAGTCAGTGCCAAAGTGAAGCAATGTAGACTTGCAAATGAGGAAATTAGAGCCTTCATCAAGCTGATTACTAGGCATCCTGGGCAAGGACAGCAGTAGCAATGCAGCAGTTTGCTGTGTCACTCGCCAGAGCGCTGTGGCAGTGTTCCCACTGCTCGAGCTGTTTTAAAGGGAAGCCAGTTCTTTAGCCAGAGAAGCACAAATCAATTTTTTTTTTCAACATGAAATGCACTCTAAGCCAATTCCAGGGACAGATGCTGATGGCTGCAAGTAGATCACTGTCCAAAAATACAGAACTCGCAGAGCAAAATCGCTGCAGGGCAAGGAAAGCAGTGACACAGATGCTCTCCTGCTGCTTGGTAATGAGAGCACAGAGGATGCAGCACCACTTTGTCTCGGCCCTTTGGACATCAAATGACCCACCGTCGCGCTTTGGCTGGTTCAACCTCCCAAGCTCAGAGGGCTGCAACGTGCTTCTCTGTCTGTACGAGGGCTGCGGATGGTGTTCCCAGCATGCTCCGCTGAGCACTACTCCTACCCCACCGCTGGCACCGCGGGACTGCAGCAAAGCTGCTTTCATAATTAAAGTCCGAGTGCAGCAAGTCTTCCTCCAGGACGAGATACCTCTGGCTAAGGAAAGGCAGAGCAAAGAACTGCTCAGCAGAGCGCAAAGCCCTGCAACGGTTTTGTTCACACAGGTCCCCCCTGGTTGATGCATACGCCTCTCCCAGGCAAAGAGCGGTGAGGAGCAGGCTGCCACACAGCATCCTCCAAGCTGGAAAGACCAACACTGAGTTTTGAAGACATCTGTAGTGAATGGAAAGCAAAGCCTTTTCTGCTGGGCTGTATGGTAGTAAACGTCACCAAACCACAGAGGAGGTACAGGACCAGCAGCGGCTGTAGGCGCTGAGGAGACTCAATAAACATACTTCGTCTTACACATTTCATGCTGCCACTCGTTCGCCACGTGCCCACAAACCTGTGGTTTGGCACCGCAGCTGTTCAGCCGTCCTCTTACAGAGCTCTGGGACCTTCCACATGTTAAAGTGGGCCTGTTTTTTTTTTTTTCTGGAAAGGAAACAGCAAAGATTTAGGAAAGTTCCACCGATACATAGTTTCCAGGGAACAACATTTGGCCCCTCAGTGAAGAAGCGATCGGCGCTGGTAACAGCGGCTATATATTTAGGAGACTAACTGAAGGATCCAAAACAAGGCTGAGGCTCTGAAGAATTTAATTCCAAGACTGTTGTTCAGCATAAAAGTAGCTTTCCCCCCCAAATGTTTTAAACAATGAGTTTTTAAAACCTATTTTAAATAAAAACATGCAAGGCGTAATTTTTCTCCCACAGATCATGAGGTGCACTCCTGCAATGATCACGCAATGCTATTTTTTGGTTTTGCTTTTATCAACACTCCACTTTAACAATAAAAATATTCTAATAATGTTATGATTATAATGAAGGCAACTCTAATGAGATTTTTGTGGACTGTGATTGGTATCCCAAGTACAGCATGAGACAGAAAGGGGAACGTACAAGGGACAAGTCTCCAGGACACCTTCAGAAGTAGCAACCATTTGGGTAATTATAAAGCTCAATTTTACAAAGAACCAGAAAACATGATTAATTTATAAATCAGTTTATTTACAGATTTTGTTCTCTTAAAGTACATTTCAGTTACCAAAGATATTTACACTGGTGTACACAGGGACCACCCTGGTTATTTTACAGCTCTTAATTACAAAATAAACCAAAACCAACCCACAAAACCCCTCCACATCCTTGAGTCTGTCTACTGTGCAAAGCCACTCTGGATGTGAACATTAGCTGAAACTGGGCCAAAAACCAAGTTATCAGGTTATTTACACATACACAGTAAATGCGTTTCTTTTCACCATCTCCACTATAGAGTACACAGGGAGATGGAGCCTTCCAAAAGGTGGCTTTGCAAACGTATATCAAAAGGCTCTGCAAAGTCAAGGAAAAAACTAGTAAATGCAAGTTAATTACAGTATTCCTCTTTCATCTGTATATATTTTTGCATTTAATGTTTAAATTACAAATAAGTTCAATAGTTTGCTTTTCTCCATTTTAGTTGATTTGTAAACACTTCAGATGCACTGAATACCTTCTAAGACTCAACTGTTCTCTGCTGAAAATTATTTTTCTAATATTCTTAAGGTAGCAAAGGGATATGAAAGTCAGAACTGCAGGCAGTTCCTTGCAGAATAGTCGCTTAAAAGGTCTCTATCACTGTGCTACTGAAGATCTTCTGCAGGTACACACTTATTCAAGTATTGCAAAAAGCTAAGGCCACTTTTTCAAGAAAGGAAAGTGAACAAGACGGGATTTTTCAATCCCTCATTCCACCTTGTGAGCAACAAGCCTTTTCTGAAAGGCAGAAGTACTGATATTCCACAGCTCGGCTCAGGGAGCGTCCTGCTGTGAGAGAGGTACTCGCGCTTCTTGTCCTCACAAGCCTGGGCTTTCCCACCTGGCACCGAGATCCTTCTCAAGAGGGAACTGCATCCCCCCAGTGATAACAGCCACTGCCCCAAGCAGCTTACGGGTCTCGGCCTTGAATCTTCTAATACAGTTGCACCAAGATAACCAGGACCCAGAGATGTAATCTTGTTCTTACAATGGGAAGGTTGGGGAGAGGATAGAAATAGAGAATTCAGCCTCTGCTTGTGAGGCTCCAGGCTTCCCCATACCTTCTCATTTCCAGCCACGACCCAGACAGACCACTGCTTCATCGCGGTAACCAGCAGTCCACAAGTACTCAACACCCTCGAGGTTTTGAGTTTACACTCGAAGTAACTCAACACACCTGAGGTACTGAGAAGATAATTCACATACGTTCAAGTCTTTTTAGGGTTGCTCCTAGCAAGGATTGCTACCAAAAATAAATGGTGACATTTGCAAAGGAATAAAGCCATTACTTAGACACAGCTTCCTTCTGCCCACACAGCTGTAAAAATAGGTGCTACTTCTGTTGAGGATACTAAACTAGTGCTATCCAAGCCAGCAAGACAACAGGCATACGATCTCCAATGGTCCTTGGTACGTTGGCAGGCCAACCTTCTCCCTGCTCAGGGATGCAGGGCAACCTTCTCAACACTGGCCATGGTATCTACACAGCAGAAACTAACTTAGTCTCTCTGATACTCCAGCTATGAATCTACGCTGCAGGTTTCCACCTTCTTTCCATAATTGCTACCTATAAAAATAGCAATCCTGGCTATTGAAGAAGGTACACCCAGGAAAGGGAATCTGAGGCGGTGACCCAATGAGTGACACCATGCTGGTTAAATGTAGCAGCTTTAGTTTGCTTCCATCTTAAGCGTTTGAGTGTTTCCTGGTTCAGCATCATGACATTTTATGTAGACAAGTGAATCACTTAGGAAAAAGAGCTGAACAATGCTCCATCAAGACCATCTGACTTCCAGCCAGCCAGAAGGGCCACTACTGCAGGACAGACACACATATGCCCATTGGAGGTGTTCCTATACACCATGACCTCCTCCTTGTTCTTCCACTCATTAAGCTCCCATGAATATGGCTCACCATTAACTCACAAGTGAGGTGCTGGCAATACTACATCTGAGAATTTGCATGGACTTCTGACAAAGCCAACATTTCCCAGCGCTGTCCCTGAAGAATTACCAGCTGCATGTCGTTGTGCAAAATGCAAATATTCCAATGATAGCTGTCAAAAAAAAAAAAGTGGAAAAGAGAAAACAAGATGGAGCAGTAGCAGAGGTATGCATAGCAGGAAGCCCAAGAACCAAGCAAATGAATGAAATGGTTGAGATCTCCCCACCATGCCTATTGTGGGCTGCAGCATCTTTGGGGTACCTTCAAGGTCTTCAGAGTGTCTTTCCACGCTCCAGTGTGTCTGAAAAATGTGACTCTCCTCTGGGTCTTGTCCCACGTTGGCAAACAGGGACATCCACTATTAAGGCATCAACATTTCGACCCCAAATTGTCTGTGTTCCTCCAAGAAAAACGCAAGAATGGGAGGGATGGGTTAGGAACGAGCGCTCAGCAGAAGGACGCTGCAGTTGAACCCAGCACTGAGTCAACCACTAACGGCTACCCATGGCCTAGAAGTTCTGGGAAAGGAAGGACACAGACGGCAGGAAGTTTCACATCATTTTTGAGCTCAGTCTCCTCAACTCTCCATTGTCTCTGAACCAGGTGTGGGCAAGGTCCATTCCTAGTTCTGCCTTTGCTTCCAGCCCCTGGTCACTGAGGTTTGGTGGTTCTTACCTTCCCCCCCCCGTATTGGTCTCAAGAAGCTGGAGGCTTTATGCAAAGAATACAGGGCTCTGGAAATTTCCAGAACAGATGCTTTCTCAAGTTCAGCTGTCACAGTGCAGCCAACTGCACAGGACACTCTCCTATAACCCACTTAATAAATTATCTGGAAATAAATAAAAAACCCACAAGCACAAAACATGCAGACAGTCAAGCACCAGACACCACTTTCTTTGGTGAATACACTCTGTTCTCTAAATTGTTCAAGTAACGCTTCTCCAATTTTTTAGGTGACAGTAAAGGGAGGAAGCTGAGAAATTGAAGGCCAAATTTTTGAAGGAAACATTTTCTACTCCTGCGTGCCTCATGCCTGAGAAAATCCTGAGTATCCATTATCTGGGAGGAAGTGGTGCTCCAGGAAAAGAAGTGCTACATGGTAGGAGGAAAGTTGTCCATGGGCTCATGTTTCACGCTTGACATTAGGCGGCCTTTATCTTGCTCCACCTCAGGACTGAAGCAAGTTACACAGGAAAAGCAGCAGGAATTCTTTACTTGAATGCAGAAAGCAACATCATGTAATTTCCCTGGACTGGCTGGCACCACACTTGGTACCACATCACAGAAGAAAGATGAAAACCAGCTTCACAGAGAAGGGAATTAAATGGGCTCTGGAGCAGAAGAAACTGATGCACATTGTTAGGGCTGCAGGAGAAGAGGTGTTAAGATTATAACACTGTTCAGTATGGTAAGTCTCCATTTACGACTGAAACCTGACCAAACCGTTTCTTCTCCAAATTACTCACATTACTAAAGACAAGTACTGATGGCTGACAACCACTCCAGCAAAGCAGCCAATACCCCAACTCAACCCAACCCTTTCAGAGCACAAGCTGAACACGTCAAAGCCCCAGGCTGGGGCCCCAGACAGCTGCTGACAGTTATGTGGCATAACTGTATTGGCACACGAACAGTCTTGAGCACACCACAGTACAGCCTTGAGTGAGGGATCAGCTTGTTCCAAACAATAAATCCGGTGTGAGGTCTCTAGTGGCAGCGGATGCAAATTCAGGTTCCTTTAATCACATCTGAACTGCCTTTAAACCCCACATGTGGAAGTCCAGCAGCAGCGCTTGCAGGGTGGAGCGTATGTCAGGAGTCAGAAAGGCCCATGACTCAGTGGTTACGCAGGTCTAAGTTTATTTTCAGTACTGTCAGACAAGCAGCAATCTCCGCTGTTTCTCATTTATCTGGTTCAGTACATCAACCGTGTCTCTGATCAAGGCCTCGAAGATCCCATCTGCCAACTGCATCTTTACACACAGTTCATCCTCATCATAGTTCACCCACTGTGCTTCTTCCTCATGAAGCTCCTGCACCTTGGAGGTTAGAAAGGAAAAGGCAAAACAAACATTACAATTCTGTTGCTCTAGGAAAATATCTCCTGCAAAGTTCTAGAGTCCAAAACAGTGTGCATATACCAACAACATTATCTCCCTTTGTAAGAGACTACAGGAAATGCTTGGAATAGCAAAATGAGCACAGATCTCTTTGAACCAGGCTATTTCACTGTATGAATGTTTTCTACCTTTCACTGTAGTATCCATTTTAAAGGATTTCATACTCCTGCACAAGTTTCTCACTTGAAAGAACTCAGCTAATGGGATATTCTTGGCCAACAGCAGAAGCTTCATTAAAAAAAAAAGTCCCTAATTGTGGATTTGCAAGAAGCTGATTCCACGCAGCTTAAACTGGTAAGAAATCATGCAAAGGCCTTGAACAGGGGAAGGAGAGAAAGAAGAGACTTTACTGCAGTTCAGTTTATTTGTATAAGAACTAGAAAACCTAAAGGAAATAACTAACTTTTCCAATTCTTCTGTATAGGAAGATAAAATGCTAGCATGTGTTGAATGGTAGTATTACAACCCATTTGCACAGAATAATCCATGCTTTGTTGGGTTTCACAGCATTATTACAAATGGAATTTTGTACCATTACATATAAAAGAGTAAGTCAAAGAGTATTTATTTCCTTCTGTTCCTAAATTGTTAACAAAACCCTGTTTTACTAATCATCACTGGCAAATAGGTATTTTAGTAACAGACAGAAATATATTTGATTTTATTCAGCAAATCAAGTCTTATTGAGAGTCTCTCCAAATTGGACATCTCCTGTTAAACTTGTTAAAAATTTGTCTAACTGACCAGTTCAGTATTACAGATACATCCTAACAAAGCTCAAACTTTTGCAAAAAGGAGTGGGTGCAAACATCACTCATTTAAAATGACAAAGAAAACCTGCTGAAAGCTCTTTCTCTGCTCAGCTTTAGCAGAAAGCTCCTCTGACCATAAATCCTACACTCTGAATTCAAAATACATTTATACTGTCCACATAGACAAGTGGGCCAGACACCTAGACACTGCCAAAGCAAGGTTAAAACATACTGAAAATCCACTAATCCAGCATCGCTATGTTCCCGTGCCGTGATCTAAAGAATGCAAGAGCTATAGCCCCAACACCCCCTTCTCCCTCTTTCGCCTGAAGCTAAACCGCCCAGAAAGTTTTCCGTTTTGAAGGTGACAGCTGCTGCAGCATAATGATGATTCAATAACCCAAACACAGTGTGAAGCCCAAGAACAGGCTGCTGTGGGGACCCCAGGGAACCGGCGCCGCTTCAGGGTTTGTAGCCATTCATAAGGCTTCAGTTATACATGGCGTTTCAGTCTGACAGCTCCTTTCTTCCTCCCTCAAGAGAGCTTGGGGAAAGGGGCAGGGATCTCATCCTGCAAACAGCTTTGGAGGAGTCCTGCTTACAAGCCTCTGCACTACCACAGCCAGCACTCTTATTTTCCATATGGCTGTCAAAGATGAGGTATTAATGGCTTCATTATGCTTCTAACTAATAAGGAAGCAGCAGCAATATTGGCAATCAAACTTAAAAGGAGAGTTACAGGTGAAAAATAATTTAAATTGAATGCTAACAAGCAGCAGATAGCTGGGTGTAAGTTTGTATGTGGGTGAATGTCTGGAACAGACTTCTGAACTCTCTCTCAAGCGGAAGCTTGCTCCCTGGAACCGATATGTGCTGGCTGTAAATTTTGATAAACCCTGGACTAGACAACAGCAGCATGTCCCAAATCCTCCCAGTCCTCCTATCAATAGAGAGGCATAAGATAGAAGCACCAATATGGAGGCTGATCATGTGTTGTGTGTCTGTGTCACAGTCTATTTAGATGAGGAAAAGCAAGAGATGGGGGTCATGAAAAGAAGAGGTGGTGCCAAAGATAAAGGTTCCCAAAAAGCAGATGTGGTCTGGGAAAGAAAACAGGGCCCAAAGGGCGGTGAAGATCCTGACTGGAGGAAAGATCCTGGAAATGGGTGAAGATCTTGGAGGTGAAGGAGGTAGGTGGAGACAAATGCCAGAGAATGCCCAGGGACCTTGACTGATGACATCAGAGACTGGTAACAGGGAGCAGCTGCACAATACCAACTGATGGGATTTTCTGCCTGACCCACCCAGGCCAGTAGCAGCTTCGCTGCTGGGAAGAAGTCGAGACCTAGTGAACGTAACACTGGGGGTGGAGGGAAGCAAGTGAGTAAAACAATCAAGCAGGTTAAAAGCTCTGATCTCACTGTCCCTTAAACAAACCCCAGTATCCAGATCCACACTAAGCTGCTCTTTATTCTGTCTCACCTGCAACAATGTGCTCCAGGAGGGGAGGGGAAAAATAAAATAAAATAAATTAGTCATGTGATAAAGAAACACAGGTAAATGGGACAGGACAAGGTAACTTGATCCACGCAGAGAAAGGCTGGATGTTAAATAGCAGCAGAAAGATCAAGAAAGAAAAACAGTATCGGTGATTCATTTTTCTCTTGCCTCTATCATTCCCCTCTTTCTCAGAGGCACAGTGCACAATTTCCTTTGGCATTAGGAGGATGTCCTTGAGCATACTTTTGGAAAACTAAGGGAATGTGCAATTTGCAGCTGCAGGCAAGTCTTGTTTATAGTGTATTCAGAACACATGTGGAAACTGCGGTGCGGCTTTGCAGCTCTAGCTGCAGACATCTAAGCCAAGGCGGTTGCAACTGCTTTGTCTGGGAAATGTTTGATCCATTTGTTGTATTATAACAAACTGCTTCTAAACAATGGAGACAGTTTGCTTATATTTGGGAACTATCGTGGCTTTCACAGAAGTGGGCTTTGCATTGTCTTCAGTACATGCACAGCATTTAAGTTCTTGGACATTCTCATGACAAAAGTAAAACTTTACATATTTGATACCAGGAAGTAAGCTCTCCATACCAGAGAGAAACTGCATTTGGGCAAAGTCAGGAAAAACACAGTTTTAATGAAATTGAATTCCATCCTACAGAAAAAGATAAATAGTGGCACAAGGCAGAAGGCCGTGTAGTATGGCTTTTGTGTGTTTTGTTTGGTCTTTTTTTTTTTTTTTAAACACTCAAAGAAAGAAGGGGACAAGCACACAAAAGAAAAATCAGGAGATAATGAGGTAGGATAATCCTGCTGGCCATCTAATAAATACCACAGTACCCAAAAGCAATGCTTAGAAGAATATAATCTGAAAGAAACTTTAGAAAGTAAATTAGTAAATTTTGATTTCTGCAGGTTCTCATTCAAAACCATGAATATCTGCAAAATAAACTACATTTAAGGAGTAACTCGATCACTTGGAGACTGAAAAGTACAGAAATCCAGAAATAAACTACTGCCTTGGAAGAATGCCAGAGGAGGAAGGCAGGCAGGTGCATTCTCACAGCCTTTCACTCTCAGAGTGCCTGGAAATCCTAAGATCCACGACTATGCATATGAGCAGGCTTCAGTTCTCTTACTGTTGCACTCCCCTTGGGTTTAGATCTCAGGCACCAGAGAAGCGGGCGTTCCAATCAAGCCAGCTTGATTGGAACAGCTTTGCTTTGTTGCAGAGTTCAAAACTGCATGGAGAGAAACATTCTAGCCCTGAAGGCAACAGGTCAGAAGATCAAGTACTTTTCAGCACTCGGTTGGCAGGTTTCTCAGGTGCAAAAGCTAAACACACAGGTTTGGCAGAATCCGGTAAGCTTTGCTTTGTGAAGCTCTGGACAAAAGAGAAGAGGGAGTGGCAGGGAAAGCAATGGCAGAATTTGTGCAAACAGATCAGCACAAGGAGTTTTGGCTGAAGACCCAAGTGGAAAAAAAAAAAAAAGGAGTGGAAACAGTCTATTGTTAGCACCTGAACTGAAATAAGGAGATATGAGGGTGCTTGCTGTAGTTTAAAAAGAGGTTTTGAAAGGTGCAGGCAGCCCTGATGTACTGAAATGTGGCACCTCGGTCTACGTGTACATTTGAGATTCTCCCACAGAGCACAGACAGCATACACGAAATAAAGGTGGCAACACAAAGGGACATGAGGAAAAGAAAGCAATCACCTAAACATTCCTTTAACTTGATTTTAAACAAAGTAGCTTTTCATAAACATGCACCTCCTGTACTCATTTACAGAAAGCCAAGATTTGCTGTAAATGTTAGTAACTGCAGCAACTATCCAGCAGATCAGAGATCTCTCTTAAGAAATCCCAATACAAATGCCTTCTGAGAACAGAGATGCCTGATCAAAGTTAACAGTGCTGCAAAAAAGGAGAAGAGGAAGATGTTTTTCTGTCACTGTCAGAAAAACATGGCTATCTATATTGGTGCCAATGCTGGAAAAGCACAGACAAAAGTGAAAAATGCAACTAAAGCTGCAGTGACTGGGGGAAGCAGCAAAGATCAAGGCAGAGCAAGGAGGCAAAGGACTAACCCATCCTGTTCTCCCCTTAATTCCCAGCAGGTGTGATGGCTGACTGCAGTCACCCATAGAACCCAGCATCACAGAGAGCACCAGTGCAGTACAGGCTGCTTCTGCTGTTATGCCTCTTCCCCACAAGGCTGAACCTCTGGTGAAGTCAAGAACCACTGGGAATTGGGTTTAGTATGATAAACCCAGAAGGACACATCCAGGGACAATGAGGGAGAGATTAAAATGGGCAGAATAGCTTGGCACTTGCTTCTGTGTCTTCAGAAGAAATAAAATGAAATTGAGCAAACAGCTGTGGCTCCTGGTTTTGAAGCCACCCAACTATCCAGGTACACAATGCCACTATTTGACAGTCATTACTAATACGCTGCAGAAGAAGGCATACAACAGAATCCCCTTCCTCTATATCAAAAACCCTCTCGCCCTTAGTCACGCCTAGCTCCTGGGTCAGCCAGCATTGGACAGTTGGATGCGTGCAATCCTCTCAAAGTCACTAAAAATACATAGTTGTCTCAACAGAAAACTATCAAAGGATGTTTTCATTTGAAGGTTAGTTTTACTTGAAGGGGAGACGAAGAAACTGGGAAGGACCTGTGCTCAAAGTTTAAATGCAAATAACAGAAGCCTAAGAATGTTTACCTCTGCTTTAAAAAGATCCTGTTTTATTTTAACAGTCTTTGCCCTTTATAACAGCAAAAGTATGTGGAGAATCGAACAGCTCATATGTACGCACATGACATCCCGTGCATAATGCAAGAGGCGTATATTGGCTGAGTCTTCACAAAAACTTGAACAAAGCATTTTCAACTCTAATTTCTAAAGAAGTTTCTACAGCAACTAAACCTACCAAAGTAGTCTTCACTCCTTTTTCAGGAAATTACTGTGTTGTACTACTTGAATACTCTTTAAACAAAATTTGGAAAACTCCAAAACTGACCTCTCAGTTTAGGGCTACACCGTGAGTTACTAGTGGACAGGCAGCAGATCTTGCACAGACCTGTATATCCACTTAAGACCTTGGATTTGCATTATCACAGAACTCATGGCCTTAAGCACAAGTTGGGAGGCTGACGAGGGCACAGAGAAAGCTCTCTAGATACTTCATGTTTTATTGAGATTTTAATAAAGCAAGGCAAGAGAAACTGAACACTATCTCCTCAGGTTTTCAGTTAGAAGTTTCCCTGATAGTGTCTCACATTACAGTATAAATTTGTTTGCAATGCCACTGAGACTACCCAATTCCTAAAGCATGGCATGCTGCAGTCTTCACAGAGTTATTTCTCAGGCTTCAGCTAATATTTTATTTCCATATTTTTGTGAGAACAAAATAAAATTAAACATTATTTATTAAGCCAAGTTTGTCAGAGCTCCATTAATCTTTGATGTCTGGGGCTGCATGTAAATCATAGACCAGATCATCTGAACTCCAAACTTGTTCCACCTAAAGCACTTTGGATGCCTTCACCTAGAACAATTTTTTCCAGTCAAGAATCTTTCTTTCCAGGTATGGTTCAAAGAAATTAGGAAATTGGTACACAAGCATAATGGTTGTACTATTAGTTCTCTCAGGGATTTTTGTGCATGCTCTAGCAGCCTCCATATCCCAGAAACAAGCGTATCCCAGAATCAAGCATACTAGGATATGCAGGTCCTATAGATAGATATTCTATTTACATACAATTAAAATTAAATCCCTGAGAAAAAGCCTGTGTTGGAAACCTGCCACTGATGGGCAATTAAAAGACCACACGACGATGACTCAAAGTTACTTATATGTATACGTGTGTGGAATCAATTTCAGGTATAATTAAGTGAAGCACAGTGTTAATGACGACTCATATTCCCAAGCAGAACCTTCACTATCATTATAGCCAATAAAGATGTTAATCATCCTGCAATACAAGCCAACAAATAACTTTCAAAAACTAATACACAGCCATACATGCTCTACCTTATGCAGTTTTAGCACTGAACTGCCTCTGCCCCAGTGGCAGCTGCATTCACTATTTTATGACAAGTACTACAGGAGCAGGAGTCCTACTCGTTGCTTAGCTTTGAGGAAACGCCTAGCTGTGGGTACCATCCGGCAGACAGGTTACCTTGTACTATGGATTATCATGTCCCACATACTGTCTCTTCAAAGTCTTTTGCTGTTCTAACCCAACAACTTCACTACCAGATTCGACTGAAAGGTTGCAGATCTGGTCTATTAAGTTCTCGGTATCACAGTCTCCAGTTAAACAATATTACTTTGAAATAAAAACATTTAAAGAAGAAAAACATACTCCTTTCCCAAATAAAAAGTTTACTTTCCTTTCAGTCAGGTATTTCAGTTTCATTCTGTAAATTCAATGTAAATTAAAAACTTTTGGGAGTGGGCAAATTTATACTCCAGTCAAATCAGTAGGCATGAATAAAGAATTCACTCAAGTCACCTTACTTCGCTGCCACTGGACTTCTGTTTTTGTCAGTAGGGTGCTCTCTAAAATTAAACACCTTCTATCAAAACCTCATACACACTTTGTATTCTTTAAACAGCATGACTGAACACTGAAAAATACAATCATATGTCACACTTCAGTCTGGTGGACAGTATCTGACATGATTGCTTATTTTCATCCACTGACCAGTATATGATCCACTCGGTCTCGTTTCTTCCGCCCAAATTTCATCATCTTCTGCCAGTCTGTTTTGTGATTAGGCTCCTTCCTCAGGCTGAACAACTTCAGTACTTCAGCTGCAATGAAGCTCTACAGAACAGTAAAGGCAAGATTTATCACATTTGAGCTAAGAAATTAAATGTATGCACACAGTACCTACCCTAAAATGTCACATTACAGAATGTGTAATGGTTTTCTGTTTAGCTAAGAGACATATGGTGTATGCAAGAAAGTTACAGTGAAAATCTCTAAGGCAGCATTACACAGGTAGAACAATTATTAAATCCAGAAGAGGAGCAGGAGGGGGAAGGAAATTACATTGCTGCTGTAACAATCTTGAGAACAGAAACTTTCCATTAAACAGTATGACAATTCATTTTATGAGAGGATATTAAAGAAAATCAGGGTTGGAGTTTGGTGTCCTTGTCCTGTACCCCTGCTCTCCCCTGCCACATGCTTTTGAAAGTCCTTTCAACTAAGTGATATAGATACAGCATGTTAACTGTCTAGAAAAGATAGAAATAGTATCTTCAGCAGGTTAGTCAAAAGACAAACCACCCCCCAAATTTCAGAAGAAACAGCACAGGTGGAAATCTTCATTTGTGTCCTGAGGAGCTGTATGGAAGGTTCTTTGTTGCGTGCTTTTGGGGAGACAAGTTTTTTTGCCCAAGTGTCCAGCCCTGCAAGTTTACCCTAGGTCCAGTCAGGCTCTAGCTTTTTGGGGTTTTGTACTTTCTTGAGCACTACCACTAATAACAAGATACTTCCTCCGGCTTGCCTAATACAACAATGTCCTCACCAGTCAAATTCTGGGTCCCTCTGGGCAACTCCCACTGTACTCAGTGAGGTTGACAGAGGTGTGTCTGAGTAAAAAAATCCAACTCATCCCATTTGGCCTGACCCTACCATTGGACCCATCATGCCAATATACCCACACAGAGTTCCACTGAAATATGCTAAAGCAGCAGTCTGTCAGCATATCAATTTTGTATGACAAGGTCATCCTGGCAGTTCTGCACAGAGGACTGAGGTTTAAAAAGCAACTAGTACCAGCCAAAAGGACAGGGAGGCAAATCTGTTGAGTATGAAAGGACCATTTTGACACACTCCCTTTCAGGTTTGTAATCTCATTTCTCTTCTCACCTCATCCCTTGCTGGTTATACCTGTTAAGATCTTTAACACTCGGGCAAGTGCCAATATAATATTTTTCATCTCAGTTTCCCTGCACGACATCCCTACCTTGATTTCATCCAGATCATTTGGATCTTTTACTCGGCGAAAGTAAGCAGATGCGATCCTACATGGTTTCATCCAAATAGGCTGATTTAGATTAGGATCCTCAGCGAAGATTTCCCCAAAGATCTCTCTTGTTAAATCAAATACCACCTTAACAAAGAAAGAGGTAGAAGTTAAGGCTTCTGTTGTTCACGGTAAACATTAGAAGGGCAAGAACAAAATGCTTGAAGACTGTACCTTTTTATAAACCTGCTTGTTTATCATGTCTGTGTCCTGCTCTTTGAGGGTACTACTTAGATCTGTATGAAGGCTGAAACTTTGAAGATCATGACCTAGCTCTTTCAGTTTCCAGAGTTCCTCAGCTGCTGCGTGCACCATGCCTTCCACCTCCACTGCAGTGTGAGGCACTGCCAAAGGCTCCTCACACGGCTTTGTCGGCACTTTCTGTGGTTCCACCTTGGGCAGCACTGCTGGTTCCTCAGCTTGCTTCTGCTGGACCTTATGGGAACTCAGGCCATAGTCCTCATCAAACCAGTCTTGATCATCTCCCAGCACACTCAGGAGCTCCCGATTGAGCTCCAGCTCTGCCAGTCTCTTGGCAAGTTCTTCCTGACCGCTGGCACCAAACACTGGACTCTCCTGTGAATTAAGAGCCACAGAGTAAATATAAAAGTGATGTCACGCTGTTGTCTAACTCAACTTATATTTGTAAATGCTCTACTGATGTAATCAGCAATATATGCACAAATACTCTAGAAAAAAAATTAAATAGCCCACAGTAAAACTAGAAAGGTTTTGATTCAGATACCTGGGGTTTCTACCACTCCTGATGAATGCTTTCAGAGGGTTCCTATAGAGCTTAAAAGACTGTGCACCCTGCCCACTGTCTGTCCTAATGTTTAACTGTCTATGAAAGGCTGAGTGGTTTAAAAACCGATAGCATGACATACAACTTTTCAGCACTTACCAGCAGTCTCAAATCTAAATCAACAGCCTCAAAAGCTTTTAGCAGGTGATGGCTGTTCTAGTGACTGAGCAGTGAAATGGGCTGAAGCTTTCTGTGATGATAATATATTGAGATCAATGGCAAAGCAGACCGGTTTACTGGGATCTTCAGCAGAACTGCCAAGTCCTAGATCTGTATTATTAATGGTTGTTCTGGGGAAGCTTGAACTTCCACTACTCAT
This sequence comes from Phalacrocorax carbo, assembly GCF_963921805.1. Lineage (NCBI taxonomy): Eukaryota > Metazoa > Chordata > Aves > Suliformes > Phalacrocoracidae > Phalacrocorax > Phalacrocorax carbo. The sequence goes on along the minus strand of NC_087518.1, from coordinate 32,774,627 downwards.
TATACATTAGTTCAGTGGATAGAGCAGTCTGACACCCCAATGACCTCCACAACAACTAATTATATTTGAGGTTGATTATTTAATAACAAGAATAGGCAGAAGTAAGTTTAGAGTCTATAGTTTTTTGCCATTTTTAGAACAAAAACTGAGTGTAAGGATTAAATACAAATTGAACATGTAAGCAGAATGCAACCTAAACAAAGTATTTTCACTTTCATGTGCCAAAATGTGTCTTTTGGCCTGTAGGGCTACAAAAATAAGCTGTGAACTGGGATACACAAGAACATACATGTAGAAGACATACATACAGGCAATCTCCACATCACCTAACAGAACTTGGGAGAAAACAAACTGGTGCCACACAGCATTCCCAAGATTCAATCATCATCAAAGGAACAAGTGACTCTTAAAATCAGCACAAGATGTCTGTTACTCACTGGTCTGGGACACATGTCTGGAGAGGAAAGTTCTTCTCTTTCTTCTTCAAGATCAGAACTTAGAAAAAAGTTATTCAGTCCGTCTGGAATGTGCTTTTCTTCCTGCTGGGATGGGGCACTAGATTCCTCCTTCACATCACAGTGCTCCTGGTTGCTGAGCTGGATTTTCTCATTCCTAACCTTCTTTATTTGCTGTAACTGACTGACCGTGTCTTTCACAAAATCTTTAAGTAGACTGTCAGTCAGCAAACTGACCTTTTCCAGTTGGTCTTTTGACTTTTCTTCCTCTCTAAGAGGTAGTCTAAGCTGGGCTTCTAACTGGTTCTTTTCTTTTGTCAGCAAATCCAGAAGCGGAGTTGCAGGCTTCTCCGCAACTCCAGGAGAGAGATCATCTACCTTTTCAGCACACTCTTCCCCCAGTGTCTTCTGCCTCTCCAGCTTTTCAGAAAGGAAATCTGAGATGTCATCCAACTGAACAGTGGAAATCTCATCCACAACACCAGAAATGAGAGGAGCAAGGCTGGCCTCCTCTTTTACAGCATGCTTCAGATAATCCACCACTGACTGGTCTTGGGCAAGTGATTCAGTAGCCACAGAAATCTCCTTTATGCTCTTTGCTTTAGAAGACAACTCCTCATCAACCCTTCCCCCAGATGAGGCTTCTGAAACAGCTGTGTCTACAGGAGCTTTACCCTGGGAATTGCTCTCTGTTGCATCTCTGCTCTGGCTTTCATTGTCTTTGCCAGATTTGGAACTTCCTCTGTCTTTCTGCTCAGCTTTTTGTTGCTTCTCCAGTCTATCATCAAAGAATGAGTCTTCATCCTCGTTTGTGTCTAAATGGCTATCAATACTTTCTGTAATGTGAGAGATTTTTTGAGGAGGAGCAAAAATACCATGCTTTTCTTTGCAATCAAAATATTTAATACCATCATAAGTTCCATTATTGTTCCCTTCAGGTTTATCCAACTCCACACCAGCCCAAAACCCTTTGGCAAACTTAGTCAGACCTTTGAATCTCAATGTTCCAGGTTGGACTTTACTCACAAGTACTCTATCACCAAGGTTAAAATTTGGCAAACTATCCGTTTCTTCTGTGATCGAAACAGAGGCCCACAATCGTGATTCGGTAGGGGCCAGTTCTTGCTCCACATCTCTGCGTTCAGTATTTCTTATAAGTTCTGTTGGGGACTTAAGTTCCAATAACTTCTCTGAATGCATGCTGCCAGAGAGAGAGAAAGACCTGTCACTGAGGAATTCACTGATTTCGCCATCACTACCAAGGCTGGTGGATCGACTTCTGCTGGTTTGGGTGTGCTGTGAGCGCTCTGTCAGTGACTGAGCATCCCCGTTAGGAGAGAGAAGAGATGCTTCAAAGTCACCTTTGTAGCATTCCCCAGGAAGTGTTTCTTCAACTGATGCCTGTTTCCTGGAGGAGGATCCCTCAAAGTCTTCAAGATATGATGGCTCTTTTTGACTAAAGAGTTGTTCTGAAAGCAGATAACCTTTTTCCTCTGCTGATTTGCTCAGTTTGCGAGAAGGCTCTTCTACACTTCGGCCAGTTATAGGATCTTTATCTGCCAGCCTCTGTTCTAAAATTTCTTCCGTACCATGAAGACTTTCCACAGCCAAAGCAAAGAGATCCTTCTGAGAGTGTTTGTTTTCAGAACAGAGGACTTTCTTCTCAACGATTTCCAGTGAGCTCTCCTGTTCTTTATCTAATGTCAACAAAACATCAGAACTCTCTAAAGGCTTAACATGAGAACCATCAATCTCGTATTCCTCTGATTTTATGTATACCGAGTCTTCCTGAATCTCAGATTTATGACTGAAGGCAGCCTCATCATTGGATGCGTTTACCATATTGTTCATTGACCCATGGAATATCCTGCTAATGTCTTTCAGATCTTTGAGAAGAGAGGATGAGGGTACATTATCTAAGGAGTCACCAGATCCTGCTCTGGAATTCCTTGGTGACATTAAAACAGAGGAAAGCATTCCAGAAGGTTCTTCTGCATGAAGATCTGTCACAGCCACCTTCTTGGTGTGCACAGACACAGATCTCTCAGTTCTTGATGACAGAGCATCTCGAAGGAAAATAAAAAGTGAATTACAGCAAATTGTACAGCTTACATTGTTTTACTGAAAACTGTAACCATAGGCAACAAAATTAACATCAAGGTTTCTATGCTAAAAGAAGATACAAACTTGGAAATATATATTCCTAGCTATCCTATGAACACGGGCAACACTTTCAGTTCCAGGGGTTCTAACACTTTCTTGCCAATTCTGTTCCCGTACCAATATTTCATAATGCCACATAATACTGAGCTCTAGGTAAGGGCTCAGTTATTTGTTTGCAAGCTGTAAATTTAACCAAGATTAGAATGGCAGGTAATGATTAGATAATGATCAAGAGCAAAACATTGAAAAGTACCAAAAACCCCCCTATTCCTAAACTCTTCATTATTTTTGGTTTCCTTACTTTCCTCAAGTGATAAAGGAACAAGAAACAAAAGAAAGGAAAAAGGTTGTCACTTAATTATGGATTTACACAAACCTCAGCAAGAGTAAAACTAAATACTGAATAGGCAGGAAACACTGAAAGCAGAAGCCTACTCAGTAAAAATAGTAAAAAACATAGCTCGATAATTATGGTTTTATGAAGTCTGCATCCTCTCTTAAAACCTCTTATTGAACGAAGAAAGGAAAGGTTAAAGAATTTTAAAACAGTCAGTCTTCAATATCTTCACCTGTAGTACAGATTCTTCCAGTTACCTACCTGCATGCTCTGAAATGGATTCCAAAGATGCTCTGGATCTCTCTGATTCAGCCAGCAATTTCCAGTTTTTAGCTGTCTCAGGCCTAAAGTTAAAAAAAATCAAATTGCATGAATCATGGTTACACCAGAGTGTGTTGTTTTGTGTTTTTTAAGTAGATAAAAAATGGCAATACAAGCATCTATAATTATAATACCACACCAGCGATAACAAACAGTTTGCTTCGTCAACACATTGTGACCTTAGAAAACAGGAATGGGGACAGAGAGGAGAATTTGGCAAGTCCTGGAAAGTAATTTTTAAAAAGACTAATCAAACTTTAAGCCTTTTTTGCAGCCAAAACAAGAGAAGAAGAAAATAACTTTTTTTTTTTTAAATGCACTAAAATTGCACCATCTGCTGGAGCAAATGGAACACTTAAAAATACAGTAGGAAGTGAAGAAATCAGCTGAATTCTCTACCTTTTAAAACCTAAGATCTAAACCACATTTAAGCTGCAAAGATGAATGATGTGCCTCACACAGTGCAGCAGGCATAACGAGTGACCAAAATGGGAAAAAATTCCTCCAGGTCTGTAATCCATACAACCATTTGGCACAATTCTTTCACAATTGAAGATTATTGTTCAGAAAGAACCTCAAAATAGGACCTGAAAGGCTGGGCAGGACAAAAGTGAGATGCATACAGTTACAGGGACAGTACATCTTTATCTGTTTTGGGTCTGCCACTGTCCAGTGCGTTAAGGAAGAGCAGTTACCAGCTTTCACTGCACTCGTGGTTTCTGATAAATCAGTATTCACTGCCGTTTCAGCATAATCTCTAAAAGAAGAAATGCCAGTTACCTATGGAGTGGTGGTGCCTTGATCTTAGGTTTTTCAGCAGCAGCTGAGGATGGAGTTTTAATCTGAGGTTTGGCTGTGGGTGATGCCTCCAGGTCTTGGCTCAGCTCTGCTTCAGTCTTCTTGATAAACTCATCATACGACTGCACATGGAAAACAGTTACGGCTGTTAGTCTACTAAGCTACAACTACAATTCAGCAATCAAAACCTATTAAATGAATAAAGAACACACTTGGTTTCTCTGTAAAGTGATCTATTTAATTTCCTAAAGCTCTACAGTTGTGAATCCTAGAAATTTTAATATTTCACTTTCAAAAACAAATTACGTCGGCATCACTCTTTAATCCAAGCCAGGATACTAATGTGTATAAGCCCCTGAACACTGCTAGTAATCCATTAAAGATTTAAAGATTTAAAAGGGAATAGCATTTTTGCCTCAAGGCTCTGGTTCATTACTGCAAACCGTTAAATAGCCAGAACACAGTCCTACTTCTATCAAAATAATGTGTCTTTCACAGCTGTTGACACAATATTCTGCCAACAGCATCCATACTATAATGATTTATCCAAGGCTAACGATCTTTTACTTCACCCTTCTTCCTATTTTTCCTAACCTCCAGTTGTTTGATCAAACTGGCTTCCTGGGCCTTCAGTCTCTCTTTTTGTCTTTTTTTCTGTTCCTTTTTCAGCTGGTAAACCACAGACTTCCTTTTCCGTAGTTCATCCTTCAGGGCCCTGATTCTTCCTTCGATGTCACTTTGATCAGATGTGGTTTCTGAAAAGGTTTAGTTTTAGTCTTTGTGAGCTTGCACCTCACAAAACAGTTCTACACAAAGCAACAGACAGTCTTTTATTTATGCCAACATTATATACATTTGTATCCATATATATCATATATTTGTATTATGATATACAATTCATACAAATTATCGTCCAGGTAAAAGATCAAATAATTTAATGTCAGCATGTTAATCTTAACATCATAAGACTCAAAGTGGGATCTCAGATTTACCACACAACTATGTAACATGAAAAAATGTTGCATCTTATTTAATTTAGAAGAGAAAGGCTCTGATACATACAGTTACTTGTTCACATCAACTGCCCATGTTTATGCTACTACCTCATTAGCTGCTTATCACGTCAACTGTTGCAGAAGTTAACTTTTTTCTGACATACTTAAAAATATGACAACTCAAAGATACATACAAAAAAATATTCTGAAGTATTTGTTTACAATCACAATATACAGCTTCAAGTTACAGGGTACACTTCATTGATGAGAATTTCACTTGGAACAGAGGACTCCAAAAAAAGTTTAGGTTTCTGGCCAGTTCAGATTTTCTGCCACATAGACTAAATACATCTATGAAATGGAGAGCTGACTGGTCAACAGTTGGAAGGAAAGTCAATCTGAAAAATGCAGAGATTTCCACTATTGTCAGGCCTCAGGATGACAATTTATTCAGGGTGAATGGGGGTAGTGTTGAGCTTAGATACATGGTGGACTACTCAATAATAGCTCATACAAAACTACCTGGCATATCTTTGCTCCAAGTTCAGTTTTACAGACCCTCCTATGATGCCATTACTGACTGCAGCTATCTTCCACCTCAACAATTTTTTTCTTAACCATTATCCTTAATAATTTTAGTAAGATCTCCTCCATTGCTCTCCATCCCTAGAACTCCCTGCAACTTGTTCTTCCAGTCCTCCTGATGTTGTACTACCTCTTTTCCATTGGGACACCGTCCTCAGATACTTAGATCCATTCTCTGCATGATAACCCCATTCTACCAGTAACTCTGCTTCTTTCGTTTTTTCTGCTGTAGCAAACTCTTAGTCTCTCAGACCTCTCAAGACTCTATAGAGAGACTGCCTTAAGTGTCTCATTACTTATTCTTCTCCACCCACCTGATTACATCCACTTGTTTCTTGTTTTAAATGTATACCAACATAGTGCAAAACAACATCCTTGTCCCAGATTGGTGCTGCCACAATTAGGCATCAAAAACTTTTCTTTTCTGAAGTCAAGAAACCACCATAATGAAGGATTTCATCATCAACAACAGTCAGTAAATACAATCAAACTACTGTATTCTTTTTCCATTAACAACTGTCGTTAATCACTTAGAGAGTTAAACCTCCCCCCGCAAAAAAAAAAACAAACAAAAAACAACAAACCAAAAAAACCCAAAAACCCACACACAAAAAACCCCACCCAAACAGCCCAAAAGGGATGGAATTGCACTTGCTAATCAGGAGTACTTCATGATGGCACTGTAACTAACAACTCCTCCCGAATAGTAAGTGACTACTACGTAATTATAGCTTTTCTTGATCAACTCATAAGGGAAAGATCTGCACATGCCTTCATCCTTGACAATCTTGTCTACGCATGCATTGGACTTACGTAGCAATGACTTCATTACTACTCAGCAGCTTGGAAGATTTGTCTCTTTACACTGGAATGATTTATTGTGAAACCAGCACCATCCTGATCAACTTCCCACCTCTTATACCTTTCTTCAGCATTGGACAACAAAGATTACAAATACTTTATTTTTAAAAAAGCTTGTTTTAATGATCACTGTTGCCTACTCTACTTTTCATAATGGCTTCCTCATGTGGTTTCTCAGTCAGAGCTTGAAAGTAACTTTATCAAGCTGCCGAATTCTTCCCTGTGTTGCAAGCTGCCTCTGGACAGAATCCCAATACAAATTACTCAGTGCAAATACCTAGGTGCTATGTATTCATTTTCTCTATCCAGCAGGAGAATAACTGCCTCGAAATTACTGTGTTTCTATTGCACTTACATATATATTAACAAAAAAACCAAACACAAAAGATTATGCTCGCTACATCAAGCGCCACAAAGAGCGGATGCGCACACGTGGCAGTAAGTTATCTGTCAATCACAACCAGCAGCCAGCACATACAACAGAACCACCTAATTCTTTTTCCACTAAAGACTTACTGATCATTTAGGGAATTAAAAAAAAAAAGCAGGAAAACGCTATCTCATTTGCTAATAGGTATTTTATTATGAGATATCAACTGCACTGTGGAATACAAGATGTTTTAGAGAATAAAAGCACAGGAAGGTTCAAAACAGACTTTGCAGCCTAACAGAGCCGATGATGGTGACCCACTGAATGGTGGCTCTGGAAGTCCTGCAATCCACATGACGAACAGACTGTGAGAGCACACCAGGGAAAGAACTGCTCTGTACCAGTTCACTTCTAGTATTCTCTCCCTCAGCATTTACTGGTAGACAGCTTGGATACTGGATAAAAAACCTGCGATAAAGAGTCCCCATAGTAGAACTTGTATTTTATAGCTCAAAATGCAATCTTTGCCTATTTTACTGCACACAGTTCAAATCCTCCTCCAAAAATAAAAACAAATGTCCTGAAGTATCCATTCATTCTGCGCATGCCAGCGCAGAACCAACAGGCTCGCTCATACTGCCATAACAACAGAGCTAAACTACTTCTGGAGCCAGGCTGTGTTCAGAAGGAGCATGATCATGTTCATATGCTGCTCAACCATATTTTGCTTTCTTACAACATGAAGGGTGGAGGAGTGTCACCAGCTAACTTGGTATTTTTAAATTCTAGGACTACCTTAACTATTGACTCTTACCTTCTTCACACCTGTTCACAGGAACCTGCACTGCTTTCTAAAAGAAGAGATAATATATAGACCTTCTTACATTAAGACCTTCTTACGCTGAAGCGATCCAATTACATAATGGGAAAATACTCCCATAAAACCCCAAACCTTGGCAATTTCCAGGTATTTCTCTCTGCCTCCACACATCTATATCTGCATTTCAAGTTTACTTGTTAAAAGAAAAAGCTTTGAAAAAGCAGTTTAAACCCAAGCAGATATTACACGTACCTGACTGCGTCATAGATAAGGATTCATCAGACCAGTTGTAAGATATCTGATGAGACTTCACAGGTGAACGTAGCTGTCCTCCAGTTCTATGGCTGCCTTTGCTGGAATCTTGCTTTGATACAGATATGCTGCTTTTGGGAGGAGACTATGGGAAAAGGACAAATAAGCAATTACTTGTAAAGGTCAGCTTGAAAGTAGGAGATCATTGTCATCAGGCATGAGTTACAAGGAAAGAGCAGCATGACTAGAGAACACCTCATAAGCAGTGGTACCTATCCAGCCATCTTAAGACAACTTTAATCTCAGTTTGCTAGACAACAAAACAAAAATACCAAGAGCAGCAATAACTGACTGCTTGCTTTGAGCTTAGATTTCAGTAAACCTGCTTAGACTAGTCTATTACTACCTAAGTGAACTGACATGGTTCTGACTCACAGGTGTTCAATACAGTTTATGTAATCTTACTTGGTAACAACCACGGCAATAAGAACCCATACTAAATATATCTGTGAAAGCAGAAGGACCATTTCATGTAAGAGGTGTAAGATGCCATTCTAAATCAAGAAAACAGAGCACTCTTTCTCTGTAGCCAGGCAAAAAATTCTAAGAGCAAATATTCTTCCAAAATGCTCTTACTGCTGCAACATTATACCACAAACCTTTAACACACCCTGAACACAACCTCTAGCACATATTAGACATTATACCTTGCTATCTTCTCAAACTTTCCAATAAAGTATTTGTAATAATTCTAGGTGAGCAGCTCTTTTACCCCACAGACACTGTATTTTTGGTCTCACTGAGCACAGGGCAAAGTTATCAGGATGAAACTTACCAAAATTATGAACCAAGAAGAAATAACAGTTGGAATAGAATAAGTCAGAATTCACTAGCAAGCAGACAATCTGAAACCCAAAGCATTGTGCGTGGTGTTACAGCTCTGCTCTTCATCCTATAGCTATACTTTGGGATACATTACTTGTGAGTAAAGCAGAGTGGAAAAACAGAGCATAGCTTCCATGGCCTCAAAGAATTTATACAATGGTAACAAGCTAGCCTACAGCTAATTCACACTTGTAAACTGGGTCAGTGTTCCACCACTTAATACTGCATACCTACGTGACATACGCAAAACATTTTGCAAGACTACCCACAAGTTTAAAAATATCTGAACTCTGTGCTGAAGCAATTTTTCCACAAGACTTCAAAGACCATATCTGATCTCAATGTTTACTCGCAGTAATATAAAATGGTATTGCAAACATAGCGAATAGTTTAATCTCTGCTTTGACAACTAGGTTGGCTATACTTACTACTCCGATAGCCTTTTACAAAGGTAGGAATATATATGTGTGTGTGTGTATATATATAGCATAAAAAGCTCACTCACAAGTTTGCTAGGTGAGGTAGAGGACTTAAACTCTTCAGAATAAACCACTTCTTCATTAGTTATATTCTGATCTGGGCTTTCTGGCTGTCCATGGCCCATAGTCTCCGATGGGACAGACTCAGCAGCTAGACTGCCAAGATCTTCTGGGATAGAGCTTTCACTGTTCAGATGAGAGCAAGAAGGCACTGGAGACTCCTCTTCACTAGCTGTTTCTGAGATCAAATAACGAGAGAAAAAAACCAAAGTGCCTAAGAACATGCACTGTCTTATATGTCTTCAGAGATACTTCTGCCTGTATATAAAGTAGTAACTGCTACCAACACATGTCAAATTGATAAGTGTTATTTCACTCACCTAGACAACAAGGATGGAATATTTAGCAAGAACAAGCATGTTTACCAGAGAACTATCATTTAAGACTACCAAACGTTCTTAGTGATTGCTGAATGTCTAAAAATAAAAGGGTTTTCAGGATATTCTAACGTTTTCCAGACAACACACTCCAAAAAGATCATTAGGGAAACCTGTCCTTCCAGTTGACCATACAACAGCAGGAGTCACTATTAGTCTAAAGAAGTCATGAAGAAGCATATAATCTGCAAGCCAGATCTTGAATTTAAAACTGATTGCTTCCTTTACAGTAGTTGCAGAACACATTTTGATGCTATGATTTCATCATGAGTCTCTCAGCTGGCAACAAGTAAAATAATAAGTTGGGATTTCAATATTCCTGTATACTAAATTCTGCAGGAGTCACAGGATTACTGAAGCAGCCATGGATAACTATTCAATATTTGAGCAAAGGCTGGGGAGAACTTCTAAAGCAGGGCTGTGCTCTGATGCTTACTGGTAGATATAATTAATAGAAAGCAAGTGCGTTTTCTCATCTGTTGATGAGAATTCAGCATTCATGCTGAATTTTTGTTCATTGGAACTTACTGACTCGTACACATATAATCTTTAAAATGTCTTACAATGCCTAAAATCCACATGATTATTTTCAGTAACAAGTGTAACAGAGCATAATTCTGAATTCCCTTTGCACAGTCAAAGGTCATGCTGCCTGCTTTCAGCAAAGTGGGAAAAAAAGGAAAATTGATTATTTCTAGAACAATCCCTAAAGTTTCATTATTTTCTCCCACTGCAATCCAGTTCTCTGTGCTTCATGCTGAAAGTATGGTTCACTTAAGACAAACGAGCAAAGCTGTAGCTCCCAAAATCTGGGAACTTATTTTTCCTCATGATAGGATAATTTATACCAATTACATCCTAGCACAGTTCAGCACAGTTGCAGATTTCAAACAGTTATACTGCACTAACAACAGAGGGAATTAAAAAATGGTTTTGATTTTCTGAAAACACAGACAAGGGGAAAGCAGCCCCTGATAAGAGCCATCCTCGCCAACAGTAACAAGGCTAACAGGATAGATACTCAAACAGTGCTATAGGGGAAAACTGTTTTAACAGAGTAAATTCAGAAAACGATCAGCAAAAGATCATGCAGTATTTTTGTTCTGAAAGACAGAAATATAGTGTAACTGTATTTAGAAACGTCTGATGGGCCTATGCTGCACTGTTCATTTGAGAAGATACACAGCAAAAGAGGAATACACATTTAACTAAGGTGTAGAAAGGCTAACAAGGCAACAGAAGGCAGTAAAGAGTGCAGAAATTGAGGTCCTAAGAGTGTCCAGAGAAGGACCACCACCACCGAAACATCAAAAAAGGAAGAAAGGGCAAACCTAAGCAATCATTGTGTCAAATTATGCTTTACTCTTGTCGTTTGCATAACTTCCCCCCCTCTTCCTATTACCTTTGGGCTCAGTTCTCTGATCCCCCAGGTCTTTCTTGGCTATTTTGGTTTTGAGCAGCTCTTTGTCCCAGGCAGCTAGAGCCTGCTTTTCTATTTGCCGTATTTCTGCTTCCTCTGCATCCAGGCGGCGTTTCCACTCCAACAGCTCTTCAGCATGTTGTCGACGCTGCATCAGCTTCTGTTCTCGCTTAGTTAGGAACCTGACAGACAGAGCATGAGACAATGGGAAAACAGCAAGCCACACTGAGAGGTCCCAACACCCAGGTGCTCTGTTGCCACAAATCCCAGAATTATAGCTGTTCAAATTGTTTTCTAGGATAGCACCCACGCTAACTGCTATCTCCCAAACTTCTGATGTGCTGCTGAAAAAAACCCAAACAACTAGATGAGGTTTTTTCTTTGCAGTAAGTAAAGGCTACAACATACTGTAAACATACTGCTTACATTTTAAAGATCTTCAACATCATTAAAAGTGCTGCTAACTATTCACTAAAATGAACAAGTTCCCAATTTCAGGACGTAGAAAGTACCTGTGGTATTAAACTGGAACCCTCAAGAAAGCAGTATGAAAAAATTAACCTTTCTTTTTGGTAATCCCAATGACAGAAAAACTGTAACCCCAGCTGCTCCACAGTTCTTTCCAAATACGTAATTATAAGAGAAGGTTATTGTGTATTAATAGTTCTCCTGAATTACTAGAATTTTTATCCTCATCCTTTAAGCATCATCTCTATGGATTGCCACACTTAGAATGTTAATTGTCAGCTGACAGCATCAAGCGAGAAAGGATGCAGGACTGTTTTTCCAAGCTACTAACAAATCTGCCTACTAATTTAAGAGTAGACAAAAAGTAAAGCTCATTTTGAAAATGAGCCTTTTTTTTTCCCTTTCTGACAAAGATCTCTTAAGTGATCCATGAAACCCCAGAAATGGGAAATTCTTTGACAACTTCATAGGTATGAATGTTTGTGTACACATACTAGTTCTCTTTGCCAGCTCTTGAACATTATCTCTCACCTTATTTCTAAAAATTGAAGTAACCAAGACCACAGCATTTAACCTTTAAGATAGTAAATGGAAGCAAGTTGAACATCAATTGCACACTACTTCCTCTGACAAGTCAAGTCCATAGAAGAGTGTACAGCAATCCATTCATCTCCTACACCGAAATTTTTAAGGTATCACAGAATCAATCTGTAGAAAATACATGGTTTGCCAGCTGGAGCAAGAGTTCGTCACTGGTACAGAATGTGTGGTGCCTAAAAAGGCAGCCTTCAAAGACTTGTGATATTTTGCTTTGCCAATGCCTTTGTAATTTGTAATTTTTAAGCCATCCCAAGGACTTAGCATCAAAGTTTTTAAGCTGCAAAGCAGATAATAATTTCATTTTTGCTTTTTAAGCTCCCGTGTTTCAAAAAACCCTTTTATTTACAGAGACTGTAATGACCAGCTGGCTAATCTGCAGGTCTCGCCTGCTAAGGGACATTTCTTGTTTGCTCACTTAGTTCTCATTCTGTTGCCTGGGAAACTGAGCTGGCAGTTGATCAGAAAGGTTAGGATTCAGATAAGTCCTTCTCTAAGACAGATTCAGATAAGGTAGACAAGTTATGATGTGAAGATAAAAAGTTTCAGAAGCCAGTAAGGTATGCCCACAATCTTCTTTCCTACGGTCAAAACAAAAGCAGGTGAAAAACAGAAGCACCTCAGTCTCTGGAACACATGCCACCTTCAAGCTGATGGATTCCACAGTTTTGTGCATTAGTTTATCACTTTCTATAGACAAACGTTAAACATTGTCTGCTCTTAGGCAAACCCAACAGATTAATATAATTAACAAACTAGACTTCCAACAGTAATTGCATTACGAACATGACATGAACAGTCATGCTTATGTTGTCCTTCACCAGCACTATCAGATTTATCAACTCTTACTGAAAGATACACACCAGTTCCAATTAGTCTAGTAGATCATGTATTTGGAACTCGTTACGGAGATCATTATTACATGACCTCAGTGCAAAGGACAACTTTTTCTTCTTCCTTCACCTGCTGTTTGATTTCATGAGAATGTCTGAATCTTCACAGTTTACTGCATCTTGAGGGTGGCAAGTCCAGTTGAAATAAAAATGGAAGAGAAAGGCTGAAATAAATGGATTCAAAAGATTACAACTCCTTAAAAGCAGATGACAAATGAATTAACCCAGAATACCACAAACAGAAGAAGAATTAACTAACTGACCATGAAACAGATCACCACACAATGACTACTTAATAAGCAAGGTAAGTCAAAAGAAGTGATGGGTGAGAAACAGGGTTTCAATGTACAGGAAGAGGATGACTAAAGCAGCATGGCTAAAGATGCGGACCTTTTTATAACCCTGGGGTTTAAAAGGTCAGAGCCACAAGGTAGCATACCTGCTGCCTTAATATTTACTACAGTCTAGAGGGTTCCAGTTGCAACACCACGGGTACATATTTATCCTCAAAAGCAGGGGTGCCTTCACAGAAAAAAAAAATATGCAAAAACACACCTGGCATCTATGAAACTGGAAATATGGGAGAGCAAAGAAGAAGCAGCATTCAGATTACACCAGCATGATTTTAGAGTCTAACTATTTCTATGGTGCTAACATCATACATTTTATCCATCCATTCCAAATTATCACCGGAAGCATTAACCCAGTGCACTAACCTGTACCGGTACATTTATAACCAAGGTATATCGACTTTAAGCCCAAAGTAGACAGTTTCAGCAGCTATTCTGTTGTGACCAGACACATAGACCAGAATCATCTAATGGTTTGGGTTCAAAGGGATCATCTAGTCCCACCACCCTATCATGGGCTGGGACACCTTTCACTAGATCAGTTGGTTCAAAACCCCATCCAGCCTGACCCTGAACACTTCCAGGGATGGGGCATCCACAACTTCTCTGGGCAGCCTGTTCCAGTGTCTCACCATCTTCATCTAAATCTTAATCATCTTTATCTACATCTGCTCTCTCTTAGCCTAAAACTGCTACCCCTGGGCCTGTCACTACAGGCCCTGGTAAAAAGTCTCTCTCCACTTTCCTTACAAGCCTACTTTACATATTGAAAAGCTGCAATAACACCTCCCCAGAGCCTTCTCTTCCCTAGGCTGACTAACCCTCAACTCTCTCAGCCTTTCTTCATAGGATAGGTATCCCAGCCCTCTGATCATTTTTTGTGGTCCTCCTCTGGACCCACTCTAACAGGTCCATGTCTTTCTTGTACTGGGGACCCCAGAACTCGATGCAGTACTCCAGGTGGGGTCCCCTGAGAGCAGAATAGAGGGGAAGCATCACCTTCCTTCACCTGCTGGCCACGCTTTTGACGCAGCCCAGGATACAGCTGGCTTTCTGGGCTGCAAGTGCACATTGCCAGCTCATATCCTACTTTTTGTCCACCAGCATCCCCAAGTCCTTCTCTGTAGGGTTGTTCTCAATCCATTCATCCCTCAGGCTGTATTGATACTGGGGATTGCCCTGACCCAGATGCTGGACTTGTTGACCTTCATGAGGTTCACACTGGCCCACTCCTCAAGCCTGTCAAGGTCTCTCTGGACAGCATCCCCCCCCTCTAGGGAATCAGCTGCACCACTCAGCTTGCTGTTGCCCACAAACTTGCTGAGGGTGCACCCAATCCCACTGCCTATGTTATTAATAAAGGTCTGGAAACAGCAAGGGAAGAGTCAAAAACGTTCACTGATTAAGAACCTCTTCATTTTCTAGGGCTGAACAGAGCATGCTCTATCAAAGAGTCTATCACTTGAGAAAGATACAGTTACCTGACCAATTGGTTGTAGATATACAGCTGGAATTTGGGGTGGAGGTTGGGAAAACAGACACTGAGAGAGGCCCAGTGGTGAGACGTAAAGACAGAGAAGAAGTAGTGAACAGGAGAGCAGTGTCTACAAAATAAGGAGGAAGAGTTTAAAACTAGAGATAGCAAAAAAGGCAGAAAGAACGAGAAAAGGATAGCATCTAGTAAAGAACTTTAAAATTAATTGCATTTAACATTGTATAGTTATTACCCAACATCTGAAGTTGAAAAACTATACACTGTTATGCACAAGGTAACAGCACACATACACTTAGAGCACTTCATTTCCTGTTAATTAAAGGCAAGCTACTTTCACACTGCTGTATTTTTCTTTAAACTTTGGAAGTTTTATTACTTTGATGCAGACTTCCACGTGCATTGGTTAATATAACTCAACCTGAACTTTTAGCAACTCCTGCTATTCTAACTGTCAATAGAGTATATTATTAGCATTAAATGGCATGCTGGTTTTGTGATATGAACAGCTTTCCTAGCCTGAAACCTTAAACACGTTTTCATTCACCTGCCAAAACCTCAGTAAAATTACTGCTCAAAAAGGTAAGCACCAGTGAAGGGGGAAGAAAAAAAAAGAGATTACATATATTTTTAAAACATGAGCAATTCCAGGAGAAGTTTGAGATATACCTGTGATTCAACCTCTAGCTGCTATTTTGATTTTTTCACAACAAAGTGCAGACTTGGTCCCAGAATATTCACGTATCGCCTCCTTCATTTGACTACTAACTGCAGAAAAATCATGCCTATTGTTTAAAAAAAAACTCCATAAACTTACAGCTGATCTTAAAATGGTACTTCCTAATGAATTACCATTTTAAGCTAATTCCTCCTGAATCATCGTATTTATAGAAAAATATCATGCTCCGTATAGCTCTATCAACTACAATGCAAAGTAAGAAGCATTATTAAGGAAAAGCAAAAGAAAATGAGCATTTAATCAGTACTTCTATTGCACAGATTATCATTAAAGTGCATATGCAAGGAAAGCAAGGGGAAAGTGGTTAATTCTCTTTGACAGAGCATGCTCCTGTTCACATGCAGGCCACACAGATTGATCAACTGAAACAAACAGAACTACTCTTTCATTCCCCTTTTAGCAGAAGAGAAATATTAAAGCTGCCTCATAAGTAAAAAAGCCAAAAGAATTTTCTCTTTGCTAAGGAGTATAGCAAATCCAGCATAGCAGGGTTTCCTAATTCCTTTTCCAGTTTCTTTGCATTTGTCATTCAGCTGCTTTTGTTTTGCAGTATCTCGCCATCTGAGTGATTCCCTTCAAATAGCAGCTTCCTAGCATTACACCCCAAACCAAAGGTCTTACTCTATTATGTTAATAACGTTCTTATGCGTTCACAGATAAGGACATTAAAAAAAACCCCAAGTTGGCACTGTTTTTCAATCAATAAGCACCGTTATCGTTATCAAAATACCTGCAGATGGTGTGCAAAAATTATACAACTAGGAAGATAGAGTTCTAGAGAATCATTTATGTTTACAGAAAATACTACTTCCTTTAAACATATATAGCAGCCCAAGATAAAACCACCAAAACAAAACACATGACCAAATACATTACATCACACAATTCCCACTTGTTCCTCCTAAAAGCAATTAAAGTATCTTTAAGGGTAAAACATACCTTGTATCTACTACTATCCCTTGTAATAGTAAGAACAATTACTTATTAATATGTAATTCTTTCTGTAATCATAAGTGTTGTTTAGAAATGAAGGCACTTTGAAAAAAATAAGATTTCGAAACCAATATTGACAAGAACACTACTTGGTAAAAGAAAGTATAGGAAGTCTTGAATACAAAAGTGTATTTGTCATCTCATAGTATTAATACAAGCTCAAAATTCACATGCTGTAACTTGGTTTTGTAACACTATTATCACTATTTGACCTTTTGCATGCCAAATCTCTGGTGAAAAAAATAAAGACCCTATTTTTAACAACAACAAAAAAAGGACTAGAAGAAAAATCTTGTTTTCTTGAAACCTGAGAAGTCAACATGGCCTACAGAGCACATCCTTTTCAAGTCCCCATCTTATGCCATTTACCAACCTCAAAACATACTTTGAGAAAGAGTTTGCAGCTATAATGATAGGGTGGTTTTCACATGACTTGGAATGCCACGAGTTTAGTCTTGGTAATATGACATTTCAAAAACTTGAAATCGTTTGTGATTTTGACTCTTCAATTTACCAGATCCTACCAGAAGAGTATGAACAAAATAGCAATCAATTCAGGCTAGAATATGAAGGCCATGTAACTAGAATATGGTTTTGGTTTTTTCATACTTACACCAAGTCCTCACTTACTACTACTGTTTATCTTCATCATGTACAAATACATGCAAGCATGGCAAATGTGCTTCTAAAATGATTGCAAGCAAATATGATGCTAAGAAGTCACAGACAGCTTGCCTTTACAAATGGCAGTGCTTGCTTTTTGATGTTTAATCTAGCTGTGTTAGGAGTCTCAAGAGAGAAAACATTACAAAGATCACCCATATGGACTAAAATATAGTGACCTACCTTGGTTATAAGTTAAAAAATAGTTTAAGCAAAGACTATTCCTTGTGGTAACTGGCAGAGGGCAGACTTTTAATGGGTTAGTCTCAAATAAGAATTTAAGGTTTCAAACTAAAAAGGACATGCTAGTGAAGCATTTGGGATGTTTAATACGGACAAAATAATTCCTACACTGAAAAGATGCAGAAAAAAATTTTGATTCAAAACAATTTAACAGGTGAAATCAACAGATTCAGTCTTAGTTTTCACACCCAGGAACTGCATATATACTTCATTATTTCCTTTTAAGACTAACTTATGGAGCACACAGGAGGAAAAGAAAGGCCTTATTAACTGCCTGTCTTCTCAAGTCACACACACAGAACTTCCATTAATTAAGAAAATACTTACCAAATTAATCCCCAGCTGATTTTAATGCAATTAGAATTGAAACTCAGCAGCTGAATAATAAGGCAGAAAAGAAACCACATGCCCGACAAGCTCAATGACTTTCTGTGAGCCAGATGTCACTCAGTTACTAGTTTTTGCATAAGACTATTCCTATTTATAACTTATATTTCAATTCAAGATAAAAATTGGTACTGTAATTTCAGAGTCTCACTCCCTATATTTTTTCCCTCTAAAATAAAAGGGGAGATACAAAATACAGGCACCACTTTGACTGCATGTCTCTCATTGCAAGAGGAACCCTGACAAAATGTACCATGAAGCTGGAGCCCATCCAAGTTCCTTGTATGCACAAACATCAAAATCTCTTGAACTGATGTGCTTTTACTGACTCTACCAAGTACAAAGAACATTAAAACAAATCTTCTACAATAAAACCTTGCCAACTAACAGTGTTTGAACCTCGGTATTCATGCAAGAATTGTAGCCTTTAAAATATTATAATCAAAGATTAATATAGTTCTATTAATGCTTCCAATCAGCTATTTTTCAGGCAACTTGGACCGAAGTGTATGTGATATCAATACCTCTGTAATTTTTAATGGCCATTTTTAGTGCAGACAGTGGCCAAACCAACTCGTTCTATTAAAATAGTAAACTTTTGTATAAGAAAAAAAAAAAATTAGTTACTTTTCATCCATTCTGCTGCGCATTTTTTTAAGTTTCTGCATAATGCTACTAGTCTCACTGCTGGAGATTGAGATTGGGGAAGGGCTGCGTGTTTCTGCATCAGTTGGAAGAGGGCTAGAACCATTGCTCTGCTTGATGTCATCCTCACTGTGAAGTTCCTGCAATTAAGTGTTAAACAAAACAAAAAACCAACATTGAAAGTAGGAAAAGTTATTCTACCACCTTTTTAAAAATTGTGTTAATTTAGGTTATTTCTCCCAAGAGCACATCAAAGACTACTTCAGATAAGTCCGTCCACCTGCAGATTTGACTGAATTTTCCAACTTCCTGTTTATTTGACACAGTTTTTAGTACACCCTTTTTCTCCATGATTTCTTCCCTAACTGTATCTAGAACAAAAACCCCACCACAATTCAGTTACCCAAACAGGAAACCAACCCTTATTATTCTACTACTATTAAACCTGTGTTTCTTCAAAATTTGGTACAGGGGCAGACAGTTATCAAAACCCCTTTTGCTCTCTCATAAAGCTGATGCAAGAAACAGTGTAAATACACTAACACACACACAAAGCAGCAAGTGTTGGGTTTAGTGCTTACATTTAGTAGTTTGGGATCTGACAAATAACACAAAATCAGCATCAAAAGACCTGATACTCCCAAAGTCATTACTTAAGCTTGAGAATTAACAATCACCACCTACTGCCCAGTTGAAACAAAACATAACTTCTCCAAATGCATTTCCTTAAATAATGCTTTAAAGAAATTAAACATAAAATTGCTGAGATAAAGATAAGACCACTTGAGGCATACAAAACTTCCAAGTGATAGAGCCAATTTAATAGCTTTCCATTCCTGTAGACATTGAAGTCAAATACCAGCTGCATGGCCAAAGAGGGAAGACTCCAGCTTCTCTACTGCACACTTACCAGCTTGTTTTCTCCTGCACACTTTAGTTTTTCCTGCAGTTTCATTGTAGTCTGACGGATTCGTTCTATTTCCGCCTGCTGTTTAAGGATCAGTTGTCTCTCCTTCCGAGCAGCCTTGTTAGCCTCTTGAAGACGCTTAATTTCTGCCTTTTACATATAAAAGATTAAGCATAAGAACCGTGACAGCTCTCAAGAACACATTTTAAAATCTGCCACAGTGTCCATGCTGTGCGTTTAAAATTACTGAAATTAGATGATGAAGTAACTAGCCTGAACTTCCGCAGCGAACAACAGAAGATCAATTAATACATCTAAGTCTCACCCAGTGAGATTACTGATACAGAAGGATCCTTTTAAAACAATGTGTTAAATACTGCAAATAGAACTTATTGGTAAGAAACACTGCTAGCTTCCTGTCCAAAAGTCTGGTATAGAGTTTTCTCAACTCTTAGCTTTTACAGTGTCTGAAACATTTAATGGCTATATAGGAGTTTCAACAGGATTTTCCTAAAGGGCATCAGTTACCTTCTCCTGCTGTAATCTCAACAGCAGACCACGCTGCCTCTTTCGAATAGGAGGCATTTTATCATCCTCTCCCTTGTCTCTCAAATGCCTGCAAATAGATTGGAAGAAAGGATTAAATAAGAAAAAAAGTGTGCAACAATGACCCTTTTACTCTTCAAAGTGAAAAAAAAAGGTTTTTTTTCCTAACCTGCAGAAGAGTATATGCCCGTACTTAACCACTAGAATTCTCTATAGTGGAATATTTTGTACTGTTTAGTCAAAGACACACACAGTCAAAAGGCCACTGCAGTAATATGAGATCTCACATGAATCGGCATAAGTTCTGCAGAGGTAGCATGCTCACCATTTGAGAAAGACAAAAGAAAGGACACTTGGGTGACTACCTCACAGTCCTTCATCAAACCCACAATGATAAGCAGTTGGAAGAAAGCATCTGGTGAACAATGGTACAGAGTGACCATAGAAAAGTATTATCGATTAAATCTGGCCACCACTGTTTAGTAGCACCACGAAGTACTTCAAGTGGCATTCCAGAACAAAGCATACGTTAGGCTGGAAAGAAATCATTAAGGACAACACATATCCAGATTCACAAAATTTGGCCTGAGTCAACTAAAATGACCTCAGGTAGACATCAAGCATATGAAGTTCTAGCTGTTTGACAGTTTTATACATTCTTGATTTATAACTTGTAATTTTTGGGAACTACCTTCTCTGACCAACAACAAACATCTGATGTTCTACTGTTTCAATGAAATTCTCTTTTACCAAACCCCATTCAACGTAAACATCAAAGCACGCTTACAAACTGGGTTCTGTTCCTTCCAAGTGACAGTAACATTTGTATAGATTATGGATGTCAGAAGACTTGTTCAACCATTGATACTTAAGGGAGGGGTGGGGTGGAAGAAAAATCTTACATTAAAAAAAATAAATCAAGTAAAGTATAAGAAAATGATCAGTCAGCAACAGTATAGATTCAGAGCTGTCTTACTTCTTTTGGTGTTCCAGCCAAGCTAATTCAGCCTTGGTCTTCTCTTTCAGAGCTTTCTCCCGGAGCCGAAGCAGCGAGGACTGATGAGCTGCTCGCATTTCCTCCTCTTTCATGTACTGTCTTACCATCTCCATGGTAAATTTAGAGAAACTATCTTGCCCCCCTGAGAACGGCATGCTTAGCTCCTGGAAGGCAGGACAGATTTGGCATGATTTGATAATACAGACATTCCAAGTCTTTTTTCAGTTACAAAGTGCGTGTGTGTCATCAGAGATACACACACAAAAAGAGCTATAAGAAGGGAAGCTGTTTTTTCTCTCTGAGCTTTGTGCAGACCAGCTTTTTCTGCCCTGGCTGCATGACAGTTTTGGGATGTCCTCTCTTGGGCCAGAGAGATGAAGCATCCTCTCTGTACTTCCCAGCTGTGCATAGGCATAGTAGGAAGACTTAATCCACTGGGTTTTTATAACCTACATCAAAAAGTCACTCCTCTTCTCCAAAGCCACAAGAGAACAGGTAGAGACCTGGATGGACAGTTCCATAAGTCACCGCACTTGTTCAACAGTGACATACAGCATGATTCATACAACTCTGTTTTGAGATGCTCAAGGAACCACAAGGAGGAAAAGAACCCTAAAGTTTGCGAACATGGCTAAGAATGGCTCCCTTGAAGCTCATCAGCTTAACCATCTCAGTTCAGTCAATTTACCTTTACTATGGTTGTCGGACCCACCTTGATAGATGACAGAGCTGTTTTTTCTGGGGATACTTCCTCATCAGAATCATCACGATTACCCCGTTTCTTCTCCAAGTTATTTCTGCGATGACTCTCAGAAGGCAACAAAGACCGAAAAGACTTTTCCTCAATCTCATCCTCTGTCATAGACTCATCAAATTTCAAGGAATACTCTGTTGCAACAGAAGCAGAATCTGAGGGAGAAATCAGAGAAGTGGTTTGATGCTCAGGTATGTTCCACAAAGGCAGCTTTACTCTGTCTCATCTCAATAATGTTAGGGGGGCAGGGAAGACAGGGAGATAATTAATTAGGAAAAACAGGTGTTTAGAAAAGAGTGACCTTGCATTAGGTCATGAAATACTGTTGTCTAGCTTAAAAAGGTGTAACAGACTTCTGTACAGAGGTATACTGGGGCTGCTGAAACATTTGGTGTTCAGCCTGCATATTCAGCAAGTGAACATTTGGCTACAGCTAGCACAGCAGAAAGCTGAATGGCCCACAGACTCCACCATTCTGATGCGCAGAATTTCAAAGGTTCCCACCTCACCATGCCATCCTCTGTTACCTCTTGAGAGGCTATCAATTCACCTGGGGCTCAGCTTTCTTCACACATAATCTCTCATTTATTTCTGAAACTAATTCTGAAACAGAGCCCCCCTCCCCTCTTACCACCCTCAGATTCATCATACACATATAGTACAGCAAACCTTTTTCATCTGGCAGTGATAAAATACTATCACTCGGCAAGGAATCATCCACACCAGTTTGAGCCTGCTCTTCAATACTGCTAGTTATCTTTTCACGACGGGAAAGCTTTTTCTCATTCTCCTTAGAAGATGGAACTGAAGGACTCTCTTGGCGGCTGCTGGTACTACTACGTTATCAAGAGATAATGCTTTTAAAAATTATTTTGCACATTTCAAAATATTTATATTACATTACTACTGTACATAACCATGACTAACATCCTCACAACAACCGACACGCAGAGGGTTTGGTTTTGTTTCTGAAATGCAGTTTGGCTACTTTAAAATTCCAAACCTCATCAAGCTGCTGACTGACAGTGGAACTTGTTGTTTTTAATCTACCTTAGAATGCAAGTGGTTTGTAGGTATGCACACCCTCTACCTGGAAATGAGTACTGGTAATAAAACATTGCAAACATCTCTCCTTACAGTTTTTAAAAGGAGGAGCAAGATAGCGATATGTTTTAAATTAGAAGAACTACTGAGGACAAAATCATTCCAGTTGGTCAAGATCAGAGAAGGGCTGTGACAAATTTCATGGGACCTAACTAGATCAGGTAGGTGAACAGGAAACAAAACACCTAAAATCCAGTATTCCACACAAACTAGATAGCAAGAAGTAACACCAGAAATGAGTCAAATCTAAACCTCAAGCAAGCAGCACTCCAGGCACTTCATGTAAAATCTCAAGCCAGTGCAAAGCAGCAGTGAAAAAACCCCAAACCCTAACAAAATGGCCCGATATACAGAGAGAATAGAAAGTAATGCACATTCCAGAGTAGGCAGTTCTACAGGTCCCTGCGCTGCATTTCCAGAACATATGCTCCAGCCTATGTTCTAGTCCATTTCAAAAATCACACGGAGCAAAATGAGAAGGGCACAAAATGCAAATATTTAGGACAGTGAAAAAGACTCAGATAAACAGAGACTTGAAGTGACTTTTTGGTTACACACATGATGCAACAGAAGTATGCAAGTAGGCTGCAGAACAGAAATCAGAATTATCTCAGCTCAACAATTTGTGAAGATATTTCATCCAACCAAAGTCAAGGCCACATCCAAGTTCTGGACACCTGCAAGGACAGAAGATCCCACAGCCTCCCAATACTCCTAGTCCAGTGTTTGACCATTCTCACAGGGAGCATTTTTTTTTCCTCAGTGATTTTCCCCTTTCTGCAATCTGTCACTGTTGCCTTTTGTCATCTCATTGTGCACCTCCAAGAAAAGTCTAGCCTTATGTTACCTAATAACCCATCTTTAAGATACTGCAACTAGATTCTTGCCAACTAGATTCCTGCCCCCTTAGCCTTCTCTTTCCTAGGTTAAGTTAGCTCAGCTCCTTCAGTGTCTTCTTTATATCACATACTCAGCCTCCTAACCATCTTGGTGGTTCACTGCTAGATGTGTGTCTATATGTTAACGTCTTCTCTTTACGAAGGAGCCCAAAAATGGCCACTGTATTACAGATAGAGTCTCACAAGAGCTGAACAGAGGGGAATAACCATTTCCCTTCACCTGCTTGCTAGACTCTTGCTAATTTAACTGAATGAGAAAGCAGATGTGGAAATCAATTACTCTTAAGTTATGAAACAGAAAAGCGTCCAATTAGAGCAAATACAGCAGATTCAAAACTGATTATATTAACACACAGCATACTATTACACTGTGGATCACAGTGTAGTACGATTTTTAATTAAAGGCAAAGTGAAGTCTGGGAGGCATGAAAACCTTCAAGCTCTGGAATATAAGACAGGTTTACCTGTTGAAGGTTAATACTGACTTTCCCTCTTTGTAAAAAAAATATTGAAGGAAATATCTTGATACTGCTTTGTACTTCAGTTCTTATTTACAGGAAAAAAATGCTGTGTAATCTAAACTCTTACCTTTGATCATGAACCTTTGATCTTGAGGACTCTGAATAACTATCAAACATTGGTGAGTATGTCTGTTTTGAGTCACCTGTCTCCTCTTTACCTTGTGATACGGCACCAGACTCACATTTTCTGAGAAAGAGAAGCATTTTGGGTAAATCTGCTTTGTCTGAAACCAAAGAGCAATAAAATTTTCACAAGATTTCATCAGTTTACTACAAGTAGTAACAGCTAAAATTTGTGAAAAGATCACTTAAAGCTTAGACTAGTTAAATCATCCCACAAAACATTTAGACCATCTTTTTCTACTCTTTTATATAGAGCTTCTCAGAACCAGTTAATGTCACCTTTGGCATACACTATTAAGGGCATAAAGATGGAATCTAATTCTTCTTCTTAAATACTCACTCATCATGACATCTTCAAATTTTCTTCAACAGCAAAACCTAACATATCTTATTTCCCCCTTCCCTAGATGTGAAACATTAGGCAAAACCTGGTTGTATCAGTTCGGGTCCTCAGTTGTTTCATGAACTCTGAATGATGCTGCCGCTGGTGATCAAACAAGGTGCCGACTGGAGCAGCTGGAGCACTGACTGTATCGGAGATCTGGGTTCGTGCTAACTCTGTCATCTGAGTATAATAAAAAACAAAGGAATACAATGAGCTTATCACCATCAAAATGTTTTTGAAAGAAAATAGTCACTCTCACAGGCAATTTACTGATTAAACAAATGTGTAAGACATGGATTTAAGATGGTTTGTAATGACATACATGTCAATTTTGGTTGTAGGAGGCACATATTGCTCTGTAAATATATATCCTTTAATTTATGCAGAGTGGAATTTTTGATATGAAACCACAGACATGCAAGATACTACTTATCATATCATTCTAATCAACTTAACCAAACTCTGATCAGTAGAATGATCCCCACATAACAACACATTCCAGACCCACCATTACGATTAATTAAAAAAAAGAAAACACCACCCAAAAAACAACAAACAAACAAAAACCCCAAAAAACCCCACAAATGCCAGAAATTGTGTGGGTTTTTTTCACTTGAAAGTACATGTTCCCCAAAGAGCAAGAAATATTCTTTCCACTCCAAAGGACACAACAGGTTTAAGTTCCAATATCATGAAAACTGCCATGTCTAAAACTGGCAGCATTAAAATCAACAGATAGCCATAAATTATCCTTTTTAATGTATGGTAGTCACTGTGTACCAGACTAGAAGCAGAAACTTCTTCAGAAATCAAAGCAGATAACACTGGTTTTTAGAAACTTTAGAATTTGGATTGTCTGTATAGATCACCCACTATTTTATCCTTCATTAGTACGACAGTCAACTCTAAGCAAACCAACTTGTATAGCAGCATGCTATAGTATCTCTTTTCCATAAGATAAACTTCTAATTGAAAGCAATGCAGAAAATTAACTCCATTCCTTTATACATAAGAAATTACAGTGTACAACCAAAAATATTTCCAGCATATTGGTGACCGGCATTTCCATTGCTGCATTCCAGTTAAAATAAACAGTTGTTCAACGGATTATCAGGAGTCACTTGTGAACATGGATGGAAAAGCTACTCTGCTAGCCCATCATCACTGACCAGGCTGACCCCATTGGCCTTTCCACTAGCAGCTCTTACTCTTGGACTTCAAACTTAAAGCAAGAGAAGAGATTAAAATCCTACACCAACTAAAAGCTGTCTCTGTTTCATCTACCTTGTTTCTTAATTGGTTTCCACCCACTTTGGCTCTATAAACTACAAATGTTTCTTTGTCCTTATCCAAGACTTCACTACCTACTATCAACAACCACTGCTTGCATCTCAAATGACTGAGCTTTTCTGCTCCTTTAACCTAACCCATTCTTGTCTATTCAAAATTTATTTAAACTTCACATATTTGGCAAAGCCCCAAACAAGTATATCAATATTACTCTACAGTTCCATTACCCATCATAAAAAGAGCCTTGCTGAGCACCAACATGTGCATAAGCTGTAAAAAAAGTTATGTTCATACTCATCAGCCTTCTGCACTCCATCCCATAACCTTAATCCACAGTCGTTGCGATTGCTAAACTATGAAGAAGCAAAAGGATTTTTTTGGTTACTGTGTTTCTTACCTATGTGTGAAACAACTGCTACATGTTGGGAACAAGTATAAAAACTGATAAACTGATAAAAATTCTGTATGCCACAAGAAGAATGAAGAGACTCAGAAAACTTCAAACTCTGTATCAAGTTAAAAGCTCTGCTGATGATCCTCACTCCTCCTTTTTTAGAAGTATTTGTTTTATTTGTTAGTCTCCTACCTTCAGAAGTAAGCAAATAGCAATTTCCCAGCTCTTCTAATTTAATTTGCATATGAAACAGATACACTCCATCAGGGACTGATCCTGTAACTCTAACAAATTAAAGTTGTTGTGTTCACTGTCATCAATCTACCCTGAAAGAACAAAAACTTCTTAACAGTTCATTAGGTGGAAGATCATAAGACTAGTGAACAGGGATTTAAGGCTGCCAACTGACTTCTAGGTAATGATGCCAGAAAAGCCCTTTTAAAGTCCTATCATTTGTCATGCTATGAAGGTGAAGAAGTAGCACTGAGAGTGACATTCAACAGAAAATAACCTAGAGGCAAAAAAAAAATATTCAAAATAATACTGAAATAAGAATAGCTTTTGCCTTTCAATCAGGACCTCACCTCACGGATCTGGTGAGCTGCGTCTGTAGCAAGAAGTGCAGTTTCCACCTGCTTGGCTGCAGCCTTGCATGGGGTCTCTTGTACAGCCTCCTGCCGTGACTGGACCAGATGCTGCAGTGACTCTGCATGGACCTACACAGAAAACACAGCCAGTTCAGCTCTTCAAAGTTTTCTGGCTGTAAGTAGTACAGTTTTATTTCTTAAAATCTGGGGGAAAAAAGTTTGAAATTAAGCCCAAGGGCGGGGTTTCTACTATGTTAAACCCCTTCACCATTTCTGTATGTTCACAGCTTCAAATTAAGGATATTCGTAGGCACGGATTTACTTACAGCATTTTGCCTCTTACACACTCCACATTTTTTGAAGGGCAGCATTACCTGAGCTGCCTTCTGCCTTGCCTGGTCCAGTTGTCTCTGACTTTCTAATGCTTCTTGTTCAGCCTTGATTTTCAAAAGAGCAAAGTCCCGTTCGTGGCGCTGCTGCTGTGCCTAGAGATTAGGAAAACAAGTTTTAATCATGCAAATTAAATGTGAAGACCTTTTTTGCTTTAGCCACTGGCTGCAACTACCTCTGAAAGACCTAGATCTATTCTACTGGTGGTGCCTCTTCTGCTAAAGTAAAATTTTCAGCCTACCAACTGACACCCTCCGTTTTTAAGTAGAGAGCAGACAATGTGCATTCCCCATACTCTTCCACCAGTGTAAAAAGAGGATTTAGGAGACCAATTAATTCAAGAAACTAGAACAAGCAGTCTCGCCAACATAAGGGAATTTCAACCAAAAATATCCTTTTCATGGAATAAGACAAATGATCCAGCCTGAACAACTACACTGCATGGCATTAGGACCTGACGTCAAACCCAGTAAATAATCAAGTTTTTGTTTTACTGAAGTACACATCCAAAGCAGTGATTCCAGCTAATGGTATACTCACGGCACATATTCTACAGTCACCATTTCCTTGATGTCAACTTAAAATAAGAAAGATAAGACATTAATCCTAAAAAAATGGACATTATCAGTGAGACTCCTTCATGCCATTACAATTTCTCTGCATTCCTTCCAAAAGCATAACTCACCCTAATTTGATTAATTTTCTTGCACGATAAAAAAAAAGAAGGTTAAGACAAGGCAGTACTTTTCCATTACCTTTAGAATCTGAGCCAAAGAAACGCTCTCTTGCTGGGCAAGTGATATGCCTCGCACTCGTTCTACATCTGAAAGCTGTCGCACAGACTCCTCAATGGCACTAAGGTAGTTCAATTCTGCCGCTAAACGATGCTGAAGACCAGCAGGGGAGAAGCGCATACATCCTGCAGGATAAGACTTACTAGTCAACCTCCACAGACTTTAGTGCCCCACATCAAAATATAAAGGAAAAAAAAGCCCAACCCCACTCTGGGATTAGTATGGTTTTAACAACAAAACTTACCGCTTGATGAGGCTGCTCCTGCTACAGACCTACTAGTTCCCAGACTCAGGTCAGGAAAGGTTACGTTAGGCTTCAGCCCTGATGCTGTACTTCCAGAAAAGCCAGCAGGCGACTTGACTCTTTCTCCTGTACTGCCTATAGAATCAAACTGCAACATTTTTTGGGAACCGGGAGATGGGGAAGAAGTTGGTGTCTTCTGGGATCTTCCCTTGTCTGAGAAGCTGACAGTGAAACAAAAAAAGAAACAAGTCACTATTCTCCTAAGTCCAGCCATTTGATAAGACAATAAAGCAATAACCTAGTTCTTCCATTTATATACAGCAAACAGATCCACAGAAGACAGAGTCTTTTATGGTTTGCACAGGCACAGTCTGCCTTCAGCACATGGCCTCATGAGATGGGCTTTGTACCTATATCTCAGTTTTGGATTAAGTTTCTTGAGCGCCCCATTTTTCCCCCCAAGTATTAAACCTAGCTAGCACACACACAAATTTAACATAGTATCTACATGTTCTACATGGCCAGACAAGCAGTTTCAATGCCTCCTGTTAGGAACCTGGCATGAGAAAGTCAGGATGCACTCGCCTGCATGTGCATTTACCCATCGTTTTGAGAGTCTGAGAGAAGAACTTTGTTTTACTCACAAGAAATTAGGCTAATATTTTGATATCCGAATATGATGAACAGTATTTTTAAAAAGTAAACAGGTTACTAGCAGCATATGGATGCAACTGAATGTCATAAGCCACTGCCCTGAGTCTCAGCCTCGTGCATCAAAATGCAATGAAATGCTTGAAAGCCAAAACTAAATTTGAACAGTTAGTAAAATACTACAGTAACATTTCTTAAGAGAAAGTTAAAGACATCTCTTTCCAAACATACAGAAAATTATGCAGACACTTCTTAAATTTACTATTCCAATTTTATTAAACCAAAAACGATTAACAATGTCTGCTTTAATCCCTTAGGAAGGTGTTCTGCTTTACTTGGCACATCTTAGGAGGTCACAGGACATTTCAAACCCAATATTGCATATCAGTGAAAGTCACCAATGTAAGTCAGTATCCCAGAACCATTCTATACCCACAGAGAATGAGTGAAAGGCCATTCATATTATTTGTTGCTTTTTAGAAAAAGTACGGTGAAAACTAAGCTGAGTGTATTTCATAACTATCTTCATTGCACAATCAGCAGAAAATAGACTGCATTCATAGGTAGACATACAGAGGATGCAAAAGGGAAAGTAATTTTTCTTTTCCTCTACACTCTTCTCTGAGGTGCAGTGCATCTCTCAAAAAACATCAGCTCAGAGCTGGACAGGCTTATGAGTATTAGCTGTACACGAGCCTAGCCAAAAATGTCTGTGGGTCCTACTGAAGAGAGCAAGATGACTGCACAGGTTCCTGGCTATTTTTTATTCTCCTCCACTTCTTACAGAGCGTTGTAGAAACAGAAAATGAAAATTGTGTTTCAATGCTTAAGGTACTAAACCTGACAGGACACCTATATTGGCCAGTTATCTTTAAAAAACCAGAGGGGTCATTTGGGAAGAAATCACTGTTTTGTATTTTCTCTTACTACAGCCATCTACTTTAGTCTTTCATATTTAAAATACAGGGGAAGACATCTTCTGCATGCCCATATTATTAACATTTGATAATTTCTGTTACTTTCCTTTTGCATATCCAAAGACACGGCCATTTTTGATGACGTGCCATAATACTACCAAGCTTAGCTATATTTGCATACAGTCTTATAATGTTCATGTTACCTCATCAGGGAGTGTCCAGACAAGTTTTCCAGGGTGCTGTCTGTATCTGCGTTCTGCTCATGATCTTTACTAGAAATTCTGCTAGTCGATAAGGATTTCTTTGCCTGTTGGGATCCCCAGTCTAATTCAGATAGCATTTTATCTTCTTCCACAGGAAAGTGGTGAGAACTTGCATTGAAAGAGTCCAACCCTAGAAAGCAACAATTGCCAAAAGTTTATGTTTGGTGTTCTATGTATGAATATCTTACCATCAAGAGCCCCAAAACAAATAATTGAGAACTTTTTTCCCCAATTAAAGATGCCTTTGAGTCAGAAGTCAATAAATCCAACACGCAAGAACCGTAAAATTGGCAGCTTCCTAAAGGAGTTTAAGTTCTCTTCTGCATACCGTGTCAACCGCCAACAAAACTGTCACTCAGCTTTCCTTTCAGCTCAATATCGGTTTAAATAAAAGTACACATTTGACTCTTTGATACTGATAATTAGAATAAAGCCTAGCTTCTTTTGGGTAAGGTAGAGAATTCTGAAAAAAATAGGAAGAGAGGTAATTTAGAATGCCCAATCCTATTTTTCTCAAGCTTTCACTGTTTTAAACCTAGCTTCTTCTTATGTTATTCACTGCTTATACAGTAAGAGTGTACCAAATCTAAAGTTTCTTCATGCTTTTGTAATGTATAAATTACTGTAGGAAGAAGTGTATTCATTAATTTGTGCACTTATGAAAACTGTATCTGTGATTCAAAAATTAAGCATACAGGCAAACTCGTCACCTTCATAAAGGTGGCCATAACTCTGACTTCTCAGCAGCCCATTGGAACTTCCTCAGTACAGAATCTGAGGATAGTTCCCACACGATATTAAAATTAACTCATTTGTTATAAGGCTGGTTTAGGAAAGGAAAGTTTTTGAATGCTGTTAACATCCTAGTGCTCATTTAATTTTAGATTACTGTATTTCAAATGTCAGAAAATAGAGCCAAAAAGAACTTAGGAAGGAATCACCGGAGGAATAAATAAATCATTCTATCGGTATTAGAACATAGTTTTCAGGTATGTAGAAAGACTGCAATTTTCATAACAAGAAAAACCTAAAACTTCCTTAAAAAACCAAACCAAAGAACTCCCAAACAAACCAAAACCCTACAGTCAAGTACTGCACTTACGTTCCTTTTTCCCTCTCTTTTTAGAGGAAGCAGATGAGCGAGAAGATGCTGCAGACCGTGGTCCAGATGAATGCTGAGAAGCGAGCTCTACGGATCGAGGTTCACGGGGAGACTTCCTACTCAGAATTTCTTCCTGAATGCTTGAATTACTGCTGCCAGCAATACTAAAAAGGAACACACCGACAATGATTAACTAAGGACTTCCAACTCCCGCATTACACTGTGTGCAAGAAATCCACCACACTTCAAATTAGAGACAGATGGCTAAAACTGCACTAATTAGCCCATCTTGAAAAGCATTGATTTTGAGATTAAAAACTATGACAGCTAAGACACTAGGAAGTTTGACATGATATTGAACATATTGAAACATACTTCCAATAATAGGAAACAGTAAAAGATGGATAACAACCACCCTTTCTGATGCTAACTCTGAAGTGCTATTTGACTACAGACTCAAACAACATGACTCCAAATATGACTGCATTTTAGATAATCTCCGGGCATACAGATATCAATCAATATGAGCAATTTTCAACAAAAGATTTCAAAAGATTTGCAAAAAAGAGGGTAATGCATCATATACCAATAGAAGACCTCTCAAGAAGTTTAATCAGAAAGAACCATTTTTTGCAGCCAACATTTTCAGCATGCGAAGTGCCTTTTACCTTCCTGTCTTCTGAGGTAAAGTATCACCAGCATTAAAACAGTATTTGTGGCCATCCCCAAGGTGCCCAAAAGATGTAAATATATCTCATTACAAAAAAAACAAAGGGTCTTAGGAAATTCAAGAAGCCATATGAATTCTGTAGTAACATGGAGAGCCTAGGATTCAGACTCTTCACATTTTAGTCTGAATAAAAGGTTTTAAAAGTTCTTACGGACAATTTATATATCCATTACTAAGCATTATTGAATCCTTACAGAAAGCAATGAAAGGCTTTTTACAGAATTTTGAAGTACTGAAGGTATTTTAACACTTTCAAATGTCTTGTCTTTTTTCTAAATTACAAGGACCAACCAACTGAGCATTATAGCAGCCATACAAGTTGGAGAACTAATTTTCACCTGACTACAAAGGGTAAGAACCTTGCCTAAAGCTACCTGCCAGATTAAAGAACAAAAATTAGGGAACAGGAATACTTCACTCTAATCTCTATGTCTTAATCATGCTAGTTGCTATATTAACTGCAAGGTCCTAAGGAAAGATCTCATCACTTTGACAAGCATTACAATACAGCATAACAGAAGAGACGTGCTGCTGATAATACAGCATATTATGAAACAAATTTTGCATTAACTATTTGCTCTCGAATTCTGTAGTTTGATTTTTACAAGAAATCTAACACACAGTTACCTGAGGTCATGTGCAATCTTTTTGTCTGTTAAAGTGCCACTTCCCTGCGATGATGCAAAATCATCTTCATAAGAAACCACGCTCTCTGGAGGGCTCATGGCAGGGAGTAAAGGACGCAGAATGGCAGCCCCTCCATTCGACCTTTCATCAAACACTAAAGTGTGGACAAAGGGGAAAGACAAAAATAATATCAAATGCAACGGGTAAACAGGCAATAAAACTGTAGAAATTAAAATGCTCCCAACCATGAGTTACAGAGACTTCCTTTCAAATATAAAAACATCAGGAGAACAATAGTATAGCCACCCCATAGCAGCTGTAACACAACATAGCAAGCACAGTCTTCCTCTTCTGGTAAATTATTGAATACTCTTTCATTAACACACTCCAGCCAAAACATTCCTGAAGAGCACAGCGCTTGAGTAGAGCCATCTGCACAAAATTTAAATGCAATCATCTTTAAGGGGTATAAAATGAGAGGAAAAAAGAACGAAGAAAAACCACAAGATAAAAATTAAGTTCTCAGAAATCATTCCTCCTCAAAATGAGGAACTCAAGGCAAAAGAAACAGTACTCCTAAAATGAAGAATAAAATTTGTATTAAAAATTGAAAATCAAATGAAGCATCCTGCATGACTGTAAAGCAAACCCTTGTAAAGCACGCCCTAAGACACTAACACTTGAAATGGGCTTGTCTAAACAAGAGACTCTTCCTATTGATATATCAAAATCTTACCTTCTCAAAATCAAATAATGTTACACGGGTTTTAATTGTCACACTACTTTGATAGAGTATTGAGTAACTCACATGAGCAAACACGCAAAAGGGAAGTCCATATCATTCATTCACTGAAGTTACATGTTTCTAATAATATAGTAAAGCTGTATTATTCTTGCATAGCAAGATCTCAGGATATACACAAGCACTGACGTTTATGCCATGAAGTGTTGCATAAAGCATGCATTTCATCCTTCTGCCTTAACTGAAACAGGAATGATGTGTTATTACAGATGATCTGGAGCACATATATAGTAGGAGGATGCACATTCCAATCCAGAGGATCTGATCTCCATGGTGGAGGGAACCATTTCAAAACACACTCTGGGCAATTTAGATTTAGTATGCAATTTTGGAATCAATAAATGTAAACTTTACATTCACAATTCTGTAAATATGGGTG
Source organism: Phalacrocorax carbo (assembly GCF_963921805.1). Taxonomy (NCBI): domain Eukaryota; kingdom Metazoa; phylum Chordata; class Aves; order Suliformes; family Phalacrocoracidae; genus Phalacrocorax; species Phalacrocorax carbo. Next base: position 32,740,573 of record NC_087518.1, on the reverse strand, counting down.
TCCTTAATACATGTTACCCAACATATAAATTAGTTACCAATCTAGAAATACAGAGCAATCTAGTACAAAAAATTATCTTCTTCCAGCCCAAAAGTGTGGGGTTTTTTATATTTTTTTTTTCTTAGACAAAAAGGCAAAAGAAGAGGAAGAAATAATTTATCACCCAAAAGTACGGTAAGAAACCCTTACACAGATTCACATTTGAGACATCTAAAAGCACATTCCTTACCTGTCAAGTATAAAGTGTAAGGAGTAGTAAGACTGGGAAAATAGTAGTTCACAAGAGCTTTGAGAAATTTTTCCATTTTTACCTTTTCCATGAAGCTGATAACTTTTTGCAAAGATGTTGATGACACTGTGGGGACTTCCCTTCGTCAGTTCCTCCCACGGCCCCTTGCTGTGCGCACCACTTGTCTGAGTGAAAAGTGGCAAATACTTCTCAGCTTCTTTCTGGAACTCCTTTATGGGCTCAAAAGCATTTCTCTCCCGAATGCAGAAATCCTTCTCTTTTAATGTCTCCAGCACCTTCAGTGGCAATTGTTTGTGCTGGCCTCCCTCCTCTTCAGAGAGGCTTCCGTCACTCAGGAGAGGCCCTTCACTGATGGAGTCAATACTGGACTCGCGAGGAATTACAGCTTTGGTCAGAGTGTAAGCCTGGTTTTCACGCCCTGGGGAGTCAGTCTGTCTCTTAGATAAAAGTCCTAGTATCCCCTCATGCCTGTTGGGAGCAGGGGACCTCATTCCAAGGCTGACTGCAGCAGTATGAGGCCTGATCGTCTCAGGGAGCTTTTTAAATTCACTAAGGTTGCCTACCCCAGGAAGGTTGTTGTCAAAGGCTGTATGAGACACACAGGTACCCAACATCTTTTGAATTCTGGCTGAAAAAGCATCTTCGTTTTCCTCTCTCACAGGAGGACTCACAGCCTTTGCCCATCGCCCATCATCCTTGTTTTCTTGCATAAGTTCATGGTCTGAGTTCCACATGGTACCATAACTGATACCAGCTCCAGCCAGCTTTTTGGCTTCACTTTCAATCCTGCTAGAAAGGGAAGCAGCTGTAGCTTTCAAAGCTTCAATCCGATCTAATTTGCTCTTATATTGGTTAGCACTAGGTTTTACTAAGAGATTTTGTTGCGCAGCAGGTGAATTCAGGTATGGCTGAGGCACCAATGTCAGTAATCCTACAGGTGCAACATGGCTCCTCCTGCCTGCCAACATCATGTCACATTCCTTTGACAAAAGGTCCATCTGCTCCAGATTCCAGTGTTGGGAGCAAGGGCCTCCATTTGAGCCCATGAGAGCTTGCGGGTGAGAGAGCTGAACTCTTGGGCTCAACCTGTCTGGCTGTACCCACGGAGGCTCCATCAAATCACTCCTGAAACAAAAAGTCAACATTTTAGTTGATGACTGATACAAGTACTGTCATTTTAGATGAAAGTAGTGTTGCCACAAATTTATTTTTCAGGAAGAAATATTTTTTTGTGGAATCAGAGGGGCAGGAAATGGAACAGTAAATAGTTACAGAATGTTATTTTGAAAACCCAAACAACACAGCACCTTCCAAATTTGAAATGCCGTTTATGGTGTACTGTGTGCTTTAGAGTTGTAACAAGCTGACTGCTTTCATCATCATCTGTAAGTCTTTTCCAAAAGTCTCCTGACTTCAAAAGGGAGGAAACAACTTCCCCACACCCCTCCCCCTTGGTATTTCTTAGCCCCAGCCTTCGACCTCCAGTTGAACCCAGCCCATGTTTCACTGGAGCTGTCACTTAGGGTAGGCATGAAGAACACTTGGAGAAAACGAGGACTGCAAATAAAAGGGCATTTAAAGTTCTGTAACACATCTTTTTTATTTCTAGATAGCTCCCATTTCCATGACAGGAGCTCTGTAGAGACCCTCCTTTGCTAATATCTCTTGCACATATACTAAGCACTAGGAAACCTGGAAAGTTCCTTACTAAGAAAGAAAAAGCTTCTCTGCTTACTATAAGGCTCTCCCAAATAACTTACACAGTCCTTTAAGTCTCATCTCTCCCCTACTATTAGTACTTAAATTTCTTCCCTTATGATGTTACACTAACAATATTTATTACCATACAGTTTAGCAGCCTATTCTATACACATACTACACAGATTTCCTAGTGCTTCCTTTAACTTTTCTAGAAAGGAAACAGGTCTCATTGGATTTACAAAGTCTGTGTGGATTTGACCACGTTAAGGTACAGATAATGAAGCAAGTATATATTTAAGAAGCAGACATTCATTATGTAATTAAAAATGAAGACACACTTGCACAACAGGGATACTAAGGATATGCAAGAAACTTTATGATTTTCATTTGCTTAAATATAAGTGTTTGGTTAGGCACCTTGACTTACAGTAAGAAAAACTTTGATAATACACTGAACAATTAAGAATGGGGAAAGCAGCATGAAAGGAAATAGGGGAAGGCTAGTTCCAAGCAGAAGCAGAGGTTTGTGGTACTTTAGAGACAGTAACTCAAGGCCTGAATCGAAGACAATAGATGAAATAGAAACACTGAACAAATCAAATAAGAAAAATCAACAGACATTCATATGATCAGCTTCTCTTGCCCGACGGCAATGGCAGAGGAAATATAGTCTCCCAATATGAAATGCACATCACCTTGATGTCAGCAAAAAATTAACAGCAACCAACATTCACTTTATTTATTTACAGATTCACTAAATACCCATAGCCAATATTTTCACATGCTTCCCTACATCCACTTCCTCTTTACTGTGAGGAATGTTACAATTGCCATAAGGACAATTACTCTAGCTAGAACATGAACTTAAGAGCCTAGTCTATTTTCACCTCTCAGAGATGAATACTAGAGTATTTTTCTCTCTCTCAAAAGGCACACAATGGCTCACCTCAGTAACGGCTGCTGTGGTTCTGAAAGTGACATGTCACTACTTGAAGATGCACTAGGAGGACGCTCTTGAGCTTTGTTTTCTTTGTCGGATTCCCCAGATGGTTGATAACCAGGTCTGGGCTAGAAATGAAGACAACCAGAAAAATACATTTTCAAAACTCTGCAGGCATTTAGAAGCTCTTGTCTCATTAAAATTGAAAAAGCTTACATTTGTCAGTGTAGTATCACATCTTTCCTACCACACAAAGACATTAAAAAAAACATGACATTTAAGTTTTTGTCTCAGCAGAATGTACTGGGGAAAAAAGCTTTGCTCACATACTGAATTAGTTCCACCAAACATATAAATTGATATTAGTCTTTTATCATATATTAATCTTCTTTCATATTCAGTTTCTGATTAGCAAAACAAACTCACTGCTGGTGAAGTTTGTCCACTGACTGAAAGCAACTTCAGACAAAGCTCTTCAATGCACAGTTTGATGTTTACAGTTTTCTTAAGAGCCAACTTTTATAGCTGCTGTTAGCTAATATCCAGAATTCTGCTTCTATTTATAATAGAAAGATGATTTCCATTCACCTTTCTAGTAGGCTTTGCTATGCTGAAAAGTAGCCACTAGCAAGGAGGCTCCAGATCAAAACCACTATCTTTAAGCAACAGCTACACAGTTTTCTTTGTATCCTTCTTAACTGATAACCAGACCAAGTCTTGACCTTCCTAAACATATGACCTCCCATTCCGGCAAACAACTGCAACACATTAAGTTAGTGAATCAGCTATACCTGTGTTTCCTGCACTGTAGGCTGCTGAGGTGGCTCTTCTAAAAATGCACGTTCCAGCAATAGCTTAGAATAGGTTTCCTGTAACCGTTTGGTAGCTGAAGGCTCAGGAGGAGGCACATTCTTCACTTTAGTAAAAGCCTCCTTCTGCTTTCTGTAGAGCTCTTGGAGTCTTTTGTTCTTCTGTTCTGTTGCCTCCTTTTGTGCTTTCTTCTCTTCATTCTGCTTCTTCTTCCTCTCCTCTTGCTGCCTGATGATATATTGACGAACCTCATCTGTATCATAGTGACGTTTCTTAGAGATCACCTGAGGCTCCTCACTGGCAGCTATCTTGTCTGGTTTCCTTTTGGTTGGACTGTGGCTCCTGGCATTTTGAGTAGGCAAAACAGATTTCTGACTCTGTTTTTCCACATCTCTCTCCTGCTTCGTACTCATGGAATCCAACTGCAAGTCATCAAGAATTCCACGTATCTCCACAGGCAGGAAGTCCTTATTTACAGAGGCATGATCTTGGTTATCATCTGGAAGAGCAGCTTCCAGTTTCTTCAGATTATTCTCAGACCGTACTTTACTTCTTGACCTTTCAGAACTTCTTGAAGAGGTTTTATGGGTAACATCCAGTCTAGAATCTGAACCTGTCCTTCCAATACAGCCTGCTAAAGAATAAGACTTGTCAAATATTTCAGGTAAAAATAAAATTTGGGAAATTACATGCCATCACTGAAACAGCTGCAAAACTGAGGATGAGGGAGGAGTGCAGATCTCACTGTAAACATTCTTTTGCTTCACACAGTGTCATAGTCTGACACTGAGCTCACACCCTTTATACTCTTACAAGCCTCACAGGCATAAGCAGAACAGCAGCTACCACCATCCCTTACTTGCACTGTCTGAGATTCTGGATAAATTCTGAAAAGGGCTGGTGGAGGAATCAGTGAAGATTTATGATGCACATGGATGATGTTATATAGTGTCTGGAAGGATCACAATGCCTATAAAACAGGGATGCCCAACCATAGCTTACGTATTACATGCAGCACATCTAGAAAATTCATCTGGCCTGTGGACCACTGCTAGCCATTCCTTTCCCCACTAGCTTCAAGAGGCAGAGACAGATTATAGATGCTCCATATTTTTGGCTGCAACCTATGTCCCATCTTTTCCAGAGCTCCTGAGAACCTTTGCAGCATATACTGCCCCTCAAGTCACATACGTAGGGCATGCTTCCCATGACACCAAGAAAAGTTCGTACTCCACCCAGGAAGAGAGGTTATGCATCCCAACCATGGATGTGAGCAAAATTCTCCCCACTCGAATCCCAAGTTAAGAATAGGAGTTATTTTCTTAAGAAACAGATTACATTCTATCTTGGAAGTCTGCTTTATTCTGCAGACATGCAGTGTTATACAATAAATTAAGTAAAATGAAAAAAGTCCAGTGATAAAAAGTACAACTTACCAGACTTGGCAGCTCGCTCTCGTCCTGTTCTGTCACTAGATACAGCTCTTCTGTCCTGTTCTATTCTGGGAGCTGGACCCAGTATCTTTTTTACTAGCTTTTGTCCCTCCCGCCAGGAGGATGTGCTTATTACATAGTTTCCACCTGCACAATAAGTAATAAAAGTCAAACACTAGATGGATTTTCCAATGTATCAAAAATAAGTATTTATTGCAACCATTCATCATTGCTATACCATTTAGTTCTGCATAAGTGGTACAGCTGCAGTTACACACGCGAGTCATAAGTGATATACCATGAAGACACTCGATAGCTGACTTGCCCAACTACCAGTGCTTAACGACCACACATAACGCAACATAAAACCCCAAAACATACTGTAGCACATTAATGCCCTACAAAAATTGATTTAACAAAGAAGAAAGGGTATATGGGTCTAAAACATACAAGCAAATGTTACTGGGGAGAGGAGAAATATTTGCGGAGGGCTGAAAAGAAGCTGTTCATCTCCACTTAAATAAGGAAAATAAAAAAATTAAAGGCTTTAAAATGTTGTAATAAGAAAATAAAGGTGGGGGATAAAAACCAATTCACCTTCATATTAAAAGAATATTAGCTAATACTCTAGAAAAAAACCTAGAGATTTTTACAGATAATTAAAAGTTGAGATAGGTGTCTTGTCAGGAGTTTAAAAAAATATACTAAGCAGCAGGTGTTCTGTGCCAATGCTAATTCACTGTCCTCTAGCTGGGATTTCTGTGCCATGACTGAGAATAGTTAATATAAACCCTATTAGTTGATACTTAATTCAAGAAGAGACTACCTTGCAGGTTACAAACCCAATCAAAATGTTCTTAGCATTATTTTACCATCCTACATATAATTAAATGATGAAAACTGGGTACAGTGGCATCTTTACCTAATATTGTTTAGATTAAATGCTAAGTTTATTCAACTCACCTTTCATCCCACTAACTTCCAATATTTTTTATTTTTTTTTTAAATAAGGACCATGAAGAGCTTTGGAGAAAAGCATCATATAAAAAAGTAAAGTAGTAATTCAGACTGTTTAGCAGTATCTTATTGCTAGAAAATTACCTAACTTGAAAACGCAATTTGCAGTTGATTTCTAACCATTCAATTTCAGGTTCTACCTCTGACAGCGCTGCCTAAGCACACCCAGACACTGTAGCATGCAAACAACACAGCCAAACAAAAAGGGATCGTGGTCTGGGCCCAATCAGGCTTTGAAGACATGATACCAAAGCAATTTTAAGTGAAACCTAGGGCAGCAGACCAATAGCGTTTTGGCAATCCCAGTCCTCAGTTCCCACTCTCCCTATCTTTTTTTTTTGTTTGTTTTAAACCAGGAGGAGGAAACCCGTTCAGTCAGAAGTCTGTATCCCACTATTCATTCATTTACTAACAGTACTCCTTGATTCCATTGTAAATTATCCAAGTATTTTATAAATCTGTCACTTGAAACGTGTCACTACAAGCCTCTTTGAAACACACGTATCAGCCAAAGACGTTCTCTTGCCAAACTCACTGTTCTCAATTACTTCTGTGTGCATCTAAAAAGGCAGTGTAAAGTCTTATCTTCCATTTCAAGTCAGCTGTTTGAACTGAAACATGCTAACGGAGCAGAACATGAGCTGTGGCTATTTATAGCCTTGGCTATGTTAAGCAGTTTCTTATTGCAATGACTGGAAGTGGGCAGACCATCATGGATATGCCGCTTAGATCCGGTTCTTCTCCTCTAGGTATTTCAGGCCATCATTCTCCTCACATTTAATCAATTATGGAGAACAATCATTGCCATTAAAACTTGCAACAATCTATGTGCTCCTCCCTCACTTGGAACCGTCACAAATATGTAAGTTAGGTAATTACAGTTCCTTATGCATGAATTGATCAGGATAGGAAGGTGCAAATCCATACTTATAACTTACTTTTTTTTAAGTACTAGCATTCATTACCACAAAATATTCACATGCAGCTTTGTGATTTACAGCATGCAGAAGCACATATTCGGTCTCTAAAAAACCCTTTGTAATAATTTTTTAAAGCAGCTTTTTTTTCTTCAAAGTGTTTACTGATTATAGGTCACTGTACATAAGGAGAAAACTTAAAAGGTGCAAGAGATGCTTAACCTCACATGTATTTAAAGAAAAAATTTGCTCTGTAGTGTGCTTGCAGTCGTAACTACTTACTTTGTATGAAAATTAAAGCCAAATACGAAGAAGATGTGGAAGTCTTCCTAATTGTTTTGCTATACACAACATCAAAGATTAACATTATTGGAAAAGTAAGAAGCACTGACAGAATTCCACATGTAGTTAATTTCATTTTCTACTATAAGGCACTTCTCTACAGTAACCTGGTCATATCATCATCTTCAAAATCTTCAATTTTATTTAATAGACAGTGGAAATGTCAGACAGCAGTGAATATAAAAATGTCTTAATTGGTAAAAGAAATAAACATTCCTTTATAAATATCAAGACTTGTAAGGCTTGTCAGGGAACATGTTTTTACATTCTTTCACTAACTGAAAAAGCCCTGAATGGGTCAAGCACTTAAGGTGCAGGACAGCAACAACCTGACACAGGACGTAGAAGAATGAGAGGCAGAAGGATATCACGTTCTCTGCCTTCCCGCTGTGAAATCATACAAAAGAACAGCTTTCACTGCAGTCCCTCCTCACAGATGACAGCAATTTGGCAAGTCCCGCTGGTGCTGATTTTAATATCACCTCCACTCCTCCTCTCAGCATTATTCACTGAGCTGTAGGTCAGGCACTAACCAACTTCAACACAAACAAAACAGAAGCAGGATCCAGAAGAGTGCTATGGCTACTTTTTGTCTGTATTGGCCTGATAGACACCTAAGGATACCCACGCTCCCCCCCAAGAAACACAGACTCTTCAGCAGTTTCCATAAGGTGCGCATAGCAAGTGCAAAGGCAGAAAATTAAAATAAACGAAAACAAGCACACACAGCCAACCAATCAATAACAAAAACACACACATCCCCAATGCAGCATACAGTCTACAAACACACAAAAGCAGCATTGTTGCACATCTGAGAAGACTTTGAAAGCAATAAGCTTTAATTTTTCTTTATTTCTTGAGAAAAAACTCATCTCTGAAGAACATGCGACAGTCTTCCCTCTACAGTAGAGCTAGTCACCTTGTTTGGACTCTGGACTTGACAACCGTGTCAGTTTTTGCACTTTCCGCACTGGTCTGGTTGCTTTTTTCTCTTTGTTTCTCTCACTAGGTTTTCCTTTCACTGTTGAATCCTCTAAAAACAAATAAAAGCGATTAAGTGATATCCCACAGGAAAGAACACAGAATAACAAGCTTGCTTCAATATGTACATTGAAAAACCGGAACTCAGAGAAACACAATAAAATTCACTTACTCTTCCAGATTATATACTGAGATCAATTACCCTCAGTCCAGCATTTTAAAATCCTCATAGCACAAAAATTTTGAATCACGTGCTGTTTACCTATGCACTGGAGCATGGCAAAGCCACAGCAACGCCATAATAGATCTCTACAAAGTTCATTTTTAAAGAAATATTGACAGTTTGACAGGAACAATTGTTGGTTCTCTTCTACTATATATATTACCTTTTACAGCATTCGTGTTCCACAAAAAGATGTAGTTCCTTCCTGCCTGAAGCACACGGGCTGCTGCTTCCACATTAACGCATGACAGCACATCTACTGTTGCCTCCATGCTGGAGCATGAAAGACAGGATACCCGTGTGCTCTACTGTCTGCAAAACGTGTCGCAGAATTCACCCAGTGATGCAGAACTATTCTGTATCACATAAGCCCTCATTTACAACACAATTAGGTTTTAGGCTTTAGAGATGCCAGGAACACTCACCAAAGATCAAGTCATATTTTACCACATCTTCACATTAGGGCAAACAAAAGGAAACCTGAGATGTGGCTCAATCACCACCCCAGAGAGTGAGCTTCCCAGCTCCCTAAGGTACAAAGCAGAGACAATCATTGCCCAAGAAGGACAGGAAAGCTGTATACTCAGTCTCAGCAGTCTACACTGGACATTTTCAAAGATTTGTTAAAGCGCTTTAGTTTACATGCCTCGAAGACGTTATTTGCTTAATCCCAAAAGTGAACTGTAGATAAGGAACTCCACAGCCGCTATTACCTGTTTTCTTGTTCCTCTTCTATAAAGAACATGATCAGGCAACCTAAAACAACCAGAATGCAACCCCCTCCATTGATAGATCCGAAGCTTTATTTTGATGCCAATACTAACTTTTACAGCCCTTAATTTCAGCTGAATCCATTCTCTGATGGATGCCCATACAAAGTATCAGAGACAGAACAACAGGTCTCTGACTGTTGGAACGGAATTTTAAGAGTCTTTCTTCCCCTTAATATCCTTTCCTTACAAATTTCCCAGTTGTTATTGAGGCTGACAACGAGCACAGGGAAGACAGAAACAATGCATCAAATACCAGAGGCCTCAGTGACTGTATTTGCAGAAATCTAGTTTGCCACCTCACCTCTTTCAGTGGCAAACAGTTTCTTCCTGATACCAGGAAACTGCAGGCTGCTTCCGCTCACTCTATTCGTATTACAGCAATTCCGTTATTGTAACGCCAATCCTAAACATCTTTAAGACAGAATTACTGGAAGCTTGGGGTCCACACAATATCCTTTAGCCAAACTGTTAAACCAAGATAAAGATATTCTGTATGGTCTACACTTACATGTAAAAAGCTCGCTGTAGTGAAGAACAATGTTTCTGCAGATATTAGAGATCTTATAGCTTATTTTAGCACTAGAGAGCATGGAACAGTTTTGATACAACTGACTGTACACACCCAAAACTCCATATGCTCTAACTTTAATACAGGATTAACACATGGATAGATAACCTGACAACCTAAAAATATATTTACAGTATATTTTATGTGCAGCACTAGCATGTGATTACTTGGAATCAGCTATTCAATATAACCTTTTCAGGTCAGAAAGGAGACTCGTTCCACAACAGCTGTTCTATGCAGGTCATCGGGACAGGCGTACAGCTGAACACACACACAGCTCCCTCCTTCTGTAGGCAGAAGCCCACTGAACACATGATCCAAACGCCTTTTTAACTGGCCCTACCTCTTCAACGAAAGTTTTCAAAAATATGGATTTCTATAGAGGCCTCATGAATCATTCATATTATGCTTCTCAAAACAAAAAATGCTAGTGTAGATGAAAAGTCTTCAGAGATTTGGCATTAAATGCACGGACCAATGCTGACGAGTATTTGCAGAACAATTTTATTGAAAAGAAGCTGCTCTCCTTTCTGAACTTTTTCTGGAGTGATTCCAGAAAAATTCCTCAGTGTCTTGTCAAGCTGTACAAGTAAAAGAAACTAATGATTTCCATACCAGCCACTACACTATCAACATACAAAGAGGTTTACAATCTCATCACATTTCCTCCAGTCTTAAATGTTTTGACCAATGAGAACTGTTATTTTTAATATGTGATAAACAAACTCTTAAGCTGCAAAAATAGAGGTTCTCAGGGATTTTATACCTTCCATCCCCTTCTTTCTTATTCATCTGATCTCTTCCCCCTCCCCCAACCCAGTCAGTCAGAAGTAATTCAACTTTACAGCACTCCACTGTAACCAGCCTAGCAGATCAAAAAGCACACTTGGGCATCCTACCCTGTACCACCCAGAGAAAAGAGCTGCCAATGGTACTGCAGTTCTTCAGAGTGAAAAAATAATAAAGATTGAGTCTCAGAGCAGTACGTTTGAAAAAATAAAGCATATATTACAGTTTTGGTATTTTAGCAGCATAACTATCAAGCAAATATACAGGATCTTTTATCATCTTTGTTCATATTTTTAAGAATCAGAATATTGTGTTGCTAAATGAGTCCATCACATGAGAGACATTTTCCCCCCCATGTTGACATTTTGCAACAATGATATTTAATGTTTTTCAAAAGACCATTAAGTAAAGAGGAATGAGTAGCAGTTTTCTAAGTTTTTAGCATTCAACATTCTCTCCTACGCTTTCATGTGGAATAAATCCCAAAGGTAAAGTTCTGTTAATTTACCACTGCAAAGGTACACAGTTCCCACTCCCATATCCTATCCAAGCCTTACAATAACCATGGTAAAAGAGCAGCAGAGAAAATAAAATCTAGATTATTAAAAAGTTTCTTAAAACTTCTTCTGGTGTACCTGTTCTCCCACCCCTCAGGGAATCCAGGGAAGAACGCTAAAAAAAGTCCTTGTATACAAACCTCTGGGACATAAATTTCTCTAAGAACTTCAAGACTTGGATTATCCTGATACAAAGCACTAAACTTCTACAAGTTCAGAGATATTAAACCAACCTAATGCCATATAATCTCACCTCCACCACACATACCTGAAGGCATACCGCTTTTACTGCAGGCTACCTACTGCATATTAAACAAGCATTCCCAGAGACTTGCCACAGCAGATGCCCCTCATCCCCCCTTTAACTACCTATACGTTCCAACTAAACCACTAACAATTCCCAAAGCAGCTTCAGGACTGACAATTTGTTAACACCAATATATTTAGCACTCATTCTTTCGATTTTTTGTTTCAATGACTTTGTAGACTTGTACAAAACAAATTTCTCTGCCTCTTAGAGAAGGTTGTGTGGGTTAACCCATTCAGTGTGTGTCTCACCTGTTAAGTGGAGTGCTATCTCTCTATACAGCTCTCGACTAATGTGAAATTCATTCTCATGCCAGATCTTTCCATCTGGAGTGCGAATCTTTGTTTCGGCAGGATTGAAACCTGAAAGTAAACAATTTAAGACTTTAAAATAATGATATAAAGTGTAAATAAAGCTTTTTCAGAGTGGAAGGGGTGGGAAACTGCCAAGTAAGAAAGGAACTACTTGAATTTCTAATGCTAAATTAGAAGAAAGCAATATATCAGTCTGCCACTTGCTCACAGTTGAAAAACAGCGGACTGGATGAAGAAAAGATTATTAAAAATGTGAAATGCTTTCTCAATCAACACAATGTTACTAACCTCTGGGACCGCAAAAAAAAGAAGCTTATTGTATAACTGTTTGGGTTTCTTTTGATTTTCTTTTTTATAGTAGTTTGTAAGAAGAGAGAGGAAGAATTTCAAAAGAATCCACAATTCTGTAAATTGGCAATAAATTTTTTGTTTCTTGTCCATATCTGTGATCAAGCCATGCTATCCACTCCTGTATTGCCCAAACACAGCTATGAGTCACATTCATGCTTTGACATGTTGCTCAGTGAACTGAACCCTGCTTCTTCACCACATATAACCAACCGGGAGGGATTCTGTACCTCCATACCTCTGTATGATGGAGCAGCAGGTGCAGCTGCCACTTTCCTGACTTTGGGAGTCACCGCATTCTCTATGTTTGTGATCACGACAGGTTGCTCAGCATATCCCACGTGCTGCCGTCTGCCACCTAGCTCTTCAGAATGCTCCCACTGCTTTCGAATCCGCTCCTTCAGCTTCTCCAACTTTGCATCATGTTGCCGCCGTTTCAAGATTTCCAGCCTATGAGCACTAGAAGTACTTGTGGCAGAAGGGGAAGACACTTTCAGTTCACTGTCCTGGGATGCATTACTCTGAGGAGTTTTAGTGCTACTCTCATCTCCTCTGGAGCCAGGAGTTTTTTCCTCTTCCAATCTTGGAGCTGTTGCAACCTTAAGAAATGCCTCATTATTGTGCAAGGCATCAATTGCTGGTCGGTCATTTAAATACCTAACAACAGTCTCATCTGCAGCAGAAGAACATGGGCTTTCAAAATCTCTGCTGTGTAGATCCCGTTCATCTTGGTCATGTATCATAAGGCCTGTTATTTCAGTCTTCCCTTCTGCTTCGCCAAAGTCCAAACTAGAGAGCAGTTGCTTGGCCTCAAGTTGGCTAGAATTGTATGTATCCCTGATGTAATAGAAGGAAAAAGAAAATCACCATCAGAAACACAACCGTAGGACCTTCCAACTCAGCAATCAGCATGTTCATTAACTAAAAAAACGACTTCTTATGCCTTGTCTCCACTTTGAAGGCAAGTTCTTTTGAACTTTGATCACTGATCACCGTATATTTAATAGTGCAAGTCTGACAAAACTGAAAGAGGTTTCTGTTCAAAATTTAACTTTCTGCGCTCTCTAGCTGAACAGGACTATATAGTAAGTTGAGGAGTTGAAACTAGGGCATGTTGAAAAATAAGCAAGCAGTAGTGTCACCCTTTCATTTAAAAAGAAAAGCTTTAAATAAAAAAAGTCTAAAACTTAAATGAGAAGCATCATAAAATATGTTCTGTAAAACAAAGCAATGCACACATGCACAGTTCCTGGAGCACATATTCATTAGCTGAGAAAACAAACTGCACCCAACCCCCTGCCCTGTATTTTAGCATTAGAAAGGTAAGACCCTGTCAAGAACTTCAGAGTAAACTGCCTATATTGCAACAAATGTCACACACATGCCTGTCATCATACAGTGCAGTAATCGTTACCAATCAACATAAAAGTTGAGTGGTTTAATTGTACAGAATTTTACCAGAACTATATATAAATATACACACACAAATTAATTGTCTACTCAGCGCTTGTCAGGCCACACCTGGAGTACTGTGTACAGTTCTGGTCCCCGCTATACAAAAAGGATGTGGACAGGCTGGAAGGGGTCCAGAGAAGGGCCACCGAGATGCTCAAAGGACTGGGAAGCCTGCCATATGAGGACAGGCTGGGAGAACTGGGTTTGTTCGGCCTTGAGAAAAGGAGGCTTAGAGGGGATCTCATCCCCATGTACCAGTACTTAAGGGGCAGCTACAAAGAAGATGGAGACTCTCTTTTCACAAGGAGTCCCATGGAGAGGACAAGGGGGAATGGACACAAGTTGCTCTTGGGGAGATTCCGATTGGACACCAGAGGGAAATTTTTCACACTGAGGACAGTCACCATTGGAATAATCTCCCCAGGGAAGTGGTTGACTCGGCCACGTTGGACACCTTTAAGAGTCGTCTGGACAGGGTGCTGGGCCATCTTGTCTAGACTGTGCTCTTCCTAGAAAGGTTGGACTAGATGATCCCCAAGGTCCCTTCCACCCTGTGGTTCTGTGATTCTACCCGTTATTCTGTTTTTTGTTGTCTTACGCACACTTTAAGCATAGGCTACAGGCTGCTCTTAGAGAAGGACTAATGTGTTAATGCACTAGCTCTGATATTAATCCCCAAATGAAGTCCCCCCAATGTCATACAGTCTTCTGACTGTAAGAAAGCTCTTATTTTCAATTTAATATAATGGCATGAGTCTAGCTGCTCTCATTTTCTTCCTTTCCCTGAAGTCTGTCAAATTTACTACATGTTTTTTAAAAACTAGTAACTGATGTATGTAAGTTATTCCAGATAGGGTAGACAACAGAGCTGTTTGATTAACAAAGCTGACCCAAGATTACACAGCTGATCCAAATCAGCCTCCCATGCAACAAGGAAGAATCACCTCACAGCTAACAGAAGAAGCAGAAAAGGAGACCAAAACTTAGATGTTAGGATAACAATTATTAATAAAGATGTAGTGGTATAAAAACAAACAAACAAAAAACCAACTCTACCCTAATCAGTCAACAGCAATTTGACTTCACTGGGAGAACATTCAGAAAAAAATGCAAAGTATGTGTTAGAACCCAATAAAAAAACCTACTAAAAACTATTACCAACAGAACAAAGCTACTCATTGGGATAAGACCTGTGCAAAGGACACACACTGCTTATAAAATAAGGAACTGAAGAAGGTATAGTAAGGGTATTCTAGGCTCTGGTATTTCAGCAAGTTGTAACTAGTTTATTTCTGCTGCAGGTTCTCTTCCTTTCTGAAAGCTTTTGAGGTATCTTATATTCACTACAGTACTTAACTTAGGCTATGAAAAACAGGCTTTACACATTTTCCTCCATTCCTCACACCCCACCGTGTCCTACAGTCTGGAATGTTCTGTGCTACTTTTTCTCCTTTGTACAGCTGTTCTTATTTGGGTTTCTCTCACACACAAAAACTGAATGCATCTTTAGTACTAAATGTTCTTGCTCTACACTGTCTTATGGTAATACATTTGGGAACATGCTGAAGAACTAATGAAGCAAAGTTGGAAAAGCATGAAGAAATACTCTTTTTGGTCCTTATTACTGAAACTAAATACCTATCAAACCTATCAGGTCACTCCCACAGGCCACAGCCACACCAACTGGATGATCTGGCCCCATTTCAACACATTTGACTTTAAACTCATATCCACTGAACAAAAAATAAATTTGTAACCTTTTTTAGGAAAGGAAGACCGTATTATCCAATACCACATGTTGCTCATTTGGGTGGGTGAGGGGAGGAAGCAAATCAATTTTTGAGGAGTTGCCAGAAACATCATTATAGCTTAATTCTGATCTTAGCATATTCTTCTTTCATAGTCAACTGTCCCAGCACTGACCTGTATGAAGCCAATGGCTCACGAAATTCCACACGATTGCTTTTTTTCACATTGCTTTCAAGAGTGGTTGCTCGAAGAGGGCTGCGTGAGGACTTCTCCTTGCTGGATTTGTTTTGGCTGGAGGACCGGGAAGCTGAAGCAGAAACCAAAGAACCCTCTATGTACCTATCTCTCCAGAAAGAGAAGGTTCTTGGTGGTGAAAGATTAAGAGCACAGTTTTTCTTGTATTTAAGCAGCACTACAAAATTGCATTTGAAGTACTCCCTCTCTTTTTCAACAAGCTGATTTCAACAACCAGGAGCAAGGTGGTAAGTGCTTGAAACTGATTATATTTAAAGAGAGAGGTAATAATGCTTAAACATTAATTTTCCAACCTAAATTATTCTATAAGTGATTAAATCTGTGAAAGTTGACTGTGTTGCCACTAGAGGTCGATCTGTCTGTTCTTCTCCAGTGCCACACTACCAGAATGCTCTAAATAGTTACTATTTAAAACAGGGGCTTACTTCTTATAAACAAATGCTCTCCTTAAATGAAATAAAGGCAGCATCAGATTTAGCATTCTATCAGGGCGTAACAGTCAAACAAACATTAAAAATTATAAACAGCTGGTCCAGTGTAAGCATAGGCATATACAATTGTTATCCAAAATCCCCACCAAAACACAATATCAGAATGGGATAAGCACTGCTCGCTCACAGCCAGGAAGTCCTGTCACTCCCTCTAGCCAGGTGACTATGATAGCACGCTTTCTTTCCTAAGCTGAGGGAAGAACACATTATTAATTAAACTCTAATTGCCCAGGAGAAATTAAAGATCATTAGCAGGAGACAACTTGGGGGCAGAGAGGAGAAATCAAGTTTTCCCAGAATGCAGTGGCTTTATGCTGCCTTACATGCTCTGTCCTCATCAATACATACCCTTCCTGCTTATTTTCCTGCTAGCACTAGCAGACGACTTCTTGGCATCCATGACAGAATCGAATACAGCTGTGCTGGTGGGAGCTATTTCCAATTTGTTCTCTATATGACGTAGCTAGAATTTGAAGAGAATGCAAATTAGAATATTGTTTTCAATTTTTAAGCTACAGGTTTTTTCCCCTAACATGACAAATTTTTCAACATTTTCATAAAGAATAAAACTGCAGGCAAAAGCAACTTCACAAGGCTCATGTTGCAAAACTGTATAGCCTTATGGCCAGAAACTACATAAGATTATTAAGATTTGTTTAAAAAGATTATCTAAATTAGGTTTTGTTGCATAGTTTTGTTTCCATAAGCAGGCTGTTGCGAAGAAATTAATAACATATAATTCAGAGTCTTAATGGTTGGCCAGAATGAAATATTAATTCTACTTGGAATAAATTCTACAATACTTTATTCAAAATGGAGCATGATACAAGATTAAACATGTAAAACCCCACAATGATGCTCAACTATTTAAAAAAAAAAAAAAAAAAGAGGGACACAGCGTTGGAAAGAAATGAATTCCCCAAAAAACCCAAGCTGTTTGGTTTCACTGAAGCCAGGATTTAGAAGCTAGTGTGATATTTTAAGCACCTAAGTTATGCTCCCACAGAAAGACAGCAATTTCAGTGCTCAAAGATGGAAAATTATGAAATACATTGTGTTGTCCTAATTTCTGACTGGTTTGGGTAAGCAGGGGAGAGCTATTATTCAAGATTTCAGAAAAATGAAAAGTTGCCACTTTAGTAAACAGAAAGGTAATATTACACTCATGAATTAGCAGGAATTACTATACTCAAGACTAAGCTTACTGTGGCAAAAATTTCTGGTATTGTGTGTGGAGAACATTTTCCAAGATACAACAATGTTCAACACGCATGTACTCCAACCACTTGCCCTATTTTTAACTTGTTTAACAGACAATCACTGAGCAAAACACTTTGGTTAAAGCTTTTGTAGCCGTTAACTGATTTAAAAGGGTTAAGAAAAAAAAAAGAAAAAAACCAGTACTTACCGCAGCCTTAGTCTGAGAAAAAGTAGCCCATGCTGCAGTTAGATCTTACAAGGCAGAAACAAAGAAATAAATTTCTCATTAGTACATGGAAAACAATGAAATAAAATGTTGCTTCAAAATAATTTTCATGGGCTCACGGATCAAGTTCTTTTAATGACTCCATTCCAGCCTGTAAATCTCCTCTACGAGAGGCTGTTATCGGTCAAGACTCACCTTAATAGAGCAATAAAATATTTAATGTAAAATTTAATGAGTTCACTGAGTTAAGTTGAATGCATTATTACACTTGCAATCAAATCTACCATACGTTATAAAAGGCATTTAGAAGATAAAATAAAGCTGGTTATCTACCCCAACACAAACATCTTACATTTTTCCATTACGCTACAGTTTTAACTGCTTTTTTTCCCCTTCTGTTGTCTTTTCCAGTAAACTAAGCATGAATACATGGTCACTGAAAGACTCTACTCAAAAAACAAGCTTTGCACACGTGAACTTTTGAAGAGTAATCTTTTTGAACTGTATACCCTACAAACAAAATAGAAGCAATGTTTGCGAAGAACAAGTAGGAGGCACTCATCAGCTTCAGCCTTTCAATACAAACAGACAGCACGTGCTTTACGCGCAATCCAGTTCAGTAGGATGCAGTAGTATTTTCCTCCAAAAATATTTACTTCCTCAGTTTCCCCCTCTTCTGGTTTCTAGTGGTTTTCTTCTAATCTAATGGTTTATACAATGCAGCATACAAAACCTTAATGTGTGTCAGAACTATGGAGAGTAGTGGTATTAGTTAAAAAAAATATAATCTTTTTCTTATCGTACAAAAGCTGCCAATTTAATTTCAGGTAAGATGCAACAACACAAAGGAAGAGGTTTAAGGAAGTAACATAGAAACAACTTTGTTTTGACTTCAAGAGATGGTGCTTCATGTCTACAGAACACCTCAGTTTCACAAGGTACATAACTTTAAAAGAAGCAGAACATATCGCAGGAAACAATCAGCAATAATCTCCTCTTACAGATAAAATAATAATCTGTCTCTACTTTTAAAATCACTTCTGTAGTCCAGTTTTGTCATAGTGGAGAGCATAAGACTGATCTTGAACCACACACTTAACATGCAACTCAGCTGCTCTACAGACTAAAGCCTTCTTCCTCTCAGGGGTGTATTGTAATCCCCCCCCCCCCCTTTCCTAAATTACAGAGCAACCATGACAGTAAAAAGCTAACAGAATTTCTCCAGTTCAGGGAGACAGAAGTGCTGTAAGTCATCTTAGTGGTGATGTACTGCCTTATTCAAGAGTTTTTAGCTCCTCATCACTTTGGAACTGAGCAAGAGTCAGGACCAACTGCCCCTCTCGCACTTCTTTCAAGAGTCCTGTTCCTGTATTGTTCCACCTCTATGGCATTCAGAAAAATCTGTCTCTGTGCCGTCTTGGCAACCATATCAAATGCTGGCAATTCCTAATGCAGATCAGCAAATACTCTGCAGATCAGAGTAGAAAACTGCTATCTCTTCAGAAAGGAAGCCATACTACACATGGTCTTAGCTTCCAAACTGAGGCAAGAGAATGCTTTGTATAAAAGCTCTCCAAAGTTTTGAACAACTCATGATAAAACTTCTTCCAAAACAAGACAATAAAACAGAAAAAATCCATACCTCTGGTAGAATCCTTGTTTTGGTTATGCCTCGGATTTTGTAGAGGCACCTCATCTGACTTGTTGCTCCACATCATGTCAATTTATCTTAAAAAAAAACCAACTCATGTCAGAATCAGAGAGATATAAAGTAAGGACAAATGTATCTTATGCTAGAGAACATAACCTTATTGCTATGATGAATGTTCACCTCATACGGTGATTTCAAACTCACACCATGAACAAAATCAGAAAATCAGCACCAAATCTCAAATGCGTTTACAGCTTCCAGTTGTTCAAAAACCACGTAATTCTGTGGATAAAGAGGGGTTTGCTTCTGTTCTTGTTTTATTTGCTACAAAGAAGAGTGGACTTGATAAAAGGAAACCCAGACGTCACGCAATTTAGATCATATTAGCAAGTGTTCCAGCAAGTCTGAAGATGACCACACTGAAACAATGCACGTGAAGTAACAGAGGGTAACAGAGGCTGTACTACGTGACTTGAACCTATAAAGTTTGGCAAAAACACCTAATTCTGCCAATGACAGGTTAATGTGTCACCTATCTCTGTTAAAGGAAAAGGCAGAACAGAACTGCACAGCAGGACACTACAGCCAGGAAAAAAAAGACAAGGCAGGAGCTGCTGCTGCTTTCCAGTGAATCTAAAAAAGCATGAACCCCTCTGAGTAATAAACAAGGTAGCCACTATGACCAGAGGAGTTTTTAATAAGAAGAAGAAAAAACAAAAAAGCTACTCAATCAGGAAAGACAATTTCTAAAAGAAAAGGCAGGTAATTCATGCAAATAGTTACTTCTCATTACTTTCACTGCAAAAGATGGGCTGTCATAGGTAAATCTGTAACAGACTTTAAAGTGCTATATAAGGAAAAAATTAAGTTTAAGAGATCTAAGAGGAGCTTATTCAGCCAACAAGAACTCTGATTAGTCAGTACTGCCGCTGCCCTCTCACCAAGCACCTCCTGTCTGGTGGCATGTGCTTACTGAACTGTCTTCACAGCAGACAAGAGGGCATTTCCATTATGGAAAGAAAAAATTAGGTGACCACAGAATTCATACAAGAAGTTCTGGACCTCTGAAAGAGTCACAAAGGCACATTTTCCTCTCTCTTCTCTCATGCATTCCCAGATACATTTTTTTCTTATTTTCTTAACTTCTGAAAATTTCTTTTGCTTTCACTTCCCTACATAGTGTGCCACATAAAAGGGCATTCACATACAAAGTTCATTCTTCTGATAAAAGGTGACCAAACATTCCACTAAATTAATACTGTGTACTACTTACTGGAAGAGATCATTGCCTGTATATTTTGTGATGAGGATTTTAAGGATACTTACAGAGACCAACAGTGAAGTTCAGTTGTATACGTTGTATTTATGGCAGTAAGTTATCCCACAAAACTGTTCTTATACCCCAAGAAAGACTATCAATAATAAGAACACAGGTCTTCAAAAGACCTTTAGTTCTGCCTGTCTTTAAAGCAGCCAAATAAATGTTAGAGTGTGGTAAAGTTATGTGAGCTTATACTCGTGGGTACAGAAACACACATACACACACATTGGTGAAGTCTGCAATAATGCAGAAATTCTAGGAAGAAGTGGGGGTGTTTTGTTTTGTTTTTTAAGTATCTAGTTATGGGCAGAGAGCCAAGTGAAGTTAGAAAACCCTGCTTCTAGGACAGGTGCTGCAGAACTCATTCATGCAGAACTGCAGCTTTGTGCCTCACATCATTCGTGCAGTAAACCATAAGGCTGCCCTGCCCTGGAAATCATCTAACTGACCTTCTCCATCACTGGGGCAAAGAGCTGTTTTGCTAGAAAAGTAGAAAACAAGTATTAATAAAAATGGGGGAATTTTCCATACAGAACCAATTTTGAGGGCTGCTGGAAACATTGTATCATACCATTATCAGTTTCTTGCCCAAACATAAACGTAAAAAGATCTACTCAATATGTAAATTTAGCATAAGAGAACTTCTGGACAAGCAACCATTCTTAAGGGATTAAGTATCCCTCTTCATGTAACTGCTTAGGATTTAGTCTTACCATCAGAATTACTAGCATAGATCAAAGAATTTATGGACTCGAATTGTTCCCATTATTATACACACACAAATCTATATGGTTTATTTTATGATGCTCCCAAAAACATAGTATTGTAATATACTATAGGTACTCCTTAACTCTCTACAAAAAGTACCAGATCAATTAAAAAGCTTTGAAATTGCTTGTTATACCTTTCATCCTAACAGTCAAATAAAAGCTGTCAGTCCTTTACCTGAGCTGAACGGAACACAAGTCAGACAAACGGTGAACACACTTTTGAGAACACCTTTGTTCTACTAATAACTCACAGATGTTTGCTGATGATCACTAACGGTCAGTAATTCTGTCTCAATGCCTTGGTTCAAAAGCACATGACACCCCTCTGTAAAAGGGCCCCCCAACCTCTCCTCCTTTCTGTACAAGCTGTGAAGTAATCACAAAACATCCTGCTTTATTTCTCCCAAGGAATACCTGCAGTGCTGGCTCCACGTGTACGATACGACTTACTGGCTTCAGTGCAGCCAGCTGAGATCCACCAAGCAGTTTTGCTTAACTTGGGTTGCTGCTGTTTGAAAAAAAAGACATGAAGAACTGAGAATTCTGGAGCTGTCTACAGTTTCAGGAAGCCAACATGGCAGTAGCTTTCAGTCATGATGCCATCTTCATAACTATAAGAGTTTGGGGTTTAGATGTGTCCCCCTCCCTCCTTTGGAAGGGTGGGAGAAATTCATCAGCTTTTCAGAACCTACTTACAAATCATGTTGATTCCCACCAACCTTTGAATTCATACAGATTAACAGAATAACTTCTTTCTATTGTCACAGCTTACATTAATAAGCAGCACCCTACAAAAACCAAGTGCTTGTATAATTCAATACCATGTCTCTACAAGAAGTTAAACCAGACAGAGAAGGCACTTCAATGCTATCAAGAGTACAGATAGGGGGTGGGGGAGAAAACAAAAAATAAAATCAAAACCACAGGTGACATGTCTGTTTACAGGATTTACATGCAGGGTAGTGGACCAGTTAAACATGAAAATAAAGTGAAATTAATATTGCCTAGAAAATACTACCACACTAAAAATATATGCAAAAAGAAGTTTAAATTATATTTGAAAACACATCAACACAAAAGTTGTCTTGACATCGCATGAACAACTTTACGAAGAAACACATTGCAAAGATTACATTCCAAAATGACTGCTTCAAAAAGATTTTTTTTTTTTGCTAAACTAAATGATCTCACACTATTCAATTCAGAGGTTAAAGGAAAGCGGGGACAAAAAGCAGCTCAACAGATTAAATGCCAAAGAACAACTGAGGAGACAGCAGAGATGGCAAAAGGTTATCTGCAGGTTGCATTAGGCTACAAGGATCTTAAAAGTTTGTTGAAAAAAGGTGAAGGTCTGCAGAATCAGCAGAACTGACCTCCTGGTTATTTGGTTGTTCACTAGGAGACAGATATCCTACATAGGTTCATTAAAGGCCGGTCTGCCAAGCCTTATCTTGGGTGAACAGTTAAAATACAGACACCACTCTGTTCCAACATTTCAATCCCATGTCAAATGCCCATCTCATCCTCTACTCATTTTTCCGAGACAAAAAAAAAAGTACACAAGAGAAGGCACAGCAGAACTGATGGAGATGAGGACCAAAGTGTAAACTACCATGAAAAGGATATACTCCAAACTCCTGAAAGAACCAGGGACACACCCCCACCCCACACTCTTCCACAAACACTGTTCCCATGGAAAGACACTGAAAAGGACCAACAGATCTGAAAGCACACAAGAAGACACCAGAAAGGAGGAAATGGAAACTAAGAGAAAAACACTGCCAAATAGAAAAAGATGAGAAACAAGCACTAAATTTACTACCAAACATACCAAGGATGACATTGAAAGGTAAGAGAGATAACAAAATAATAAGTCAACATGGTAAGGACAGCATTATGAAAGGAGCAGGAGATACCAAAGTCAAATTTGCTTAGGAAAGGTACACAAAAACGTCAAGAGATAAAAAACAGGGCTGGAATAAGAGAAATAAAAGTGGTGAGAGAAGCAAGATATAAAAAGGAAGAGAATGGAGAAAGACAGGAAGGAGATAAAAATTTAATGAACTTTTGAAGAATCAGTAGAGAGAGCAGCAAAAAGGAAGAAATGAAACTGGTAAATGGGTCCAATTGTCAAGTTTTTCAAGCACCCTCAATATAATTTTTTTCTTAGCAGTACAACCTTGATAAGAAGAGGAAAGAGGAAACTCAGAAGTCATGGCACTGAAACAAGGAAACAGGAGAGGAAACTGAATCATACAGATTCAGAGAAGGCAGAGAATGTAAGCAAGAGATTGCCCACTGTTATTTTCACTATTGTTTAGTGGTTATGCAAAAAACCCCAAAAACTAGTATGCACAGGGAACAGTATTCCTCAAGACCTTGTTTCTTGTAAAAACACAGGGATACCAAATGAAGAGGAAAATATGAAGCTTTGCTAAGAGTAAGGAGAGAAACAAATTTAATATTGACTTCTATGGGATATTCTTAAATGTTTAATCTCCAAAGTGGCAGATATTGCTACAAATTGGGTATATAGCACACGAGGTCAGCAATTCACACAGCTTAAGCTACAATAAGACTGCAGTGCCAATAAAAGAAGCCAACTTTTCCTTTCTTTATGCCTTGGTCTCTCTTGCCTTATTCAGGTAGAAAGTCAATGGGATTATGTAGTAAAGCAAAGTGGACTGGGAATCCAGTAAAGTCTGAAAGTAGCTTTTTTGTTCTTTTTGCTTTCTTAGTTTCAGTTATGTCATACCATAAGCTACAACCTCTGCACAAGCAGGAGGAGAAGGAATGGAAGAATCGGGGAACAGCTGGATCAGTCCCAGTCCTGTATTAGCTGCTGTCATGTATCGTAATCTACAATCTACAGTTTTTCCCCAAGACCAAATGCTTGAGGTTGCTATTGCCTTTACCTCGAGGAGCGTGGGACTGAGGGAAATGAGAACCATTCCCATCACCTTCTTACAAGTGTAGGTACCAATGGAGCTCAAGGGCACCACGGGAGTCTATACACCCTGCTCCAGCACATCCCACTGCACCGATGCTGTGCACCGCACAGACCACTTGTCCATGGGGGAAAATGGGCACAGAGACAAATAGAAGGTTTTAGGGATGTTTTTTCCTGTTTACAAAAGTATTTTAAGTTTCCATGTACAAATAAATGAAAGTTGACTTCTGAATCCTAAAGACCCTGTGGAGCTCCTGTCTGTGCAGCTACAGTTCTGCATTACTGTCAATAAAGGACACACACAGGTGGACAGACACAATCAGACCTAGTTGAGCAAACTATTTTTCTGAGTCAGCCCACTGAAAGTGATGGAATTTCTATTTAAAGATGCCAGAAACACTTTCCATGTCTCCTCAAATACCACAGAATACAATTAATCATGATACGCTTGAGTCTAGAATACAAATACCTTTAACTACTAATTTTTCTGGAAAATGAGCTTTTACCATATTGCATTATCCCATTTAAATTAGAGCTAAAACTCTCTACGATACATTGATCTAAGACTTTATTTGATTATGTTTATGGACTTTTAAAATGTTTTCTGATACAAGAGTAACATACTTTTGGGTTTTTTTGCCTCAACATATTTTGAGAAAACTTTGTCTCTCAAAGCAATTAGATGCAGGTGATTTACTGACCTTCCTCAGGACTGAGGACAAGTTCCAGCACAACACACAAAATGCACGACGTACTTGTCAAAATAGCGCCACGCCTCCAGAATCTATAGCAACTCTGCAGAGTCGCACAGGTCCTCCCCACCTTCTTACAATGCTCATTTATATAATAAGCCTTCAAATGAAATGTATTTCAGGGGCAAAGGTTCTGAAAGGGACTTAATATTCAAAATCCAAGTACAAGTCCAACCGTACAATGCTTCACAGATGCAAACTTCATCTTAATACCTCTCCACCGTATTATCTCTAGTCTGTAATCTCTGCTTTGTGCCTCCAAAATTATTTTGGCTACAAAGTTGGGGATTTTTCTTCTCATGATTTTTAAGTGGTGCTAAGCTAAAGAGTCAATGGGTTCAAACTATTCAGAATGCCTTTACAAGAAGTTTTGCTGGTATTTAATCTGACTGGCTGCTAATACTATTCGACTTAGAAATATTTTACTGGTCTAGATTGCACTGCAACCCGTCAGCAAGGCTGTACGTAATGTCAATGGACACAATTATGTAAAGCTGACACAAGGAAAAACTGGAAGTAACAAACACCAACAATGCCAAAGGAGCTTGTGGATGCTAGCTGCTCTGAACAAGCAAAGTTTTAGATAATACTCAGTATTCTGTGTTGTAGTGCAAACAGTAAATATACCAGAAGGACTCACATTCCAACTCTGGAAAATAATAATTAAAACAAAAAACAAGCTTCAAAAGTAAAAGAAACATACCAATAAGTTTTTATCTGTCTCAAGCTAGAAAAACATACAAAAGCTTTTAGGGATGTAAAGGAAGTAAAAAGAAATGAACAATCAAGATACACACTTACAGACAGAAAAGCAGTAAAGAATTACAAAGCACATGTCACTACCTCTAACTGTTAACCAGGAAGATAAATTATATCAACAGTCACACATCCATCAAATGTCAGAAAATATAGTAGAAAAATACCAATATGTTTCATGAGCTATAAGATTAAGCCACTGGCATCAGTCAGCTACTAAGTTTGCATCCACACTATAGTGAAGATATTTCTATAAATGAAACATTACTGAATCTGATTCTCTCCAACTATACGCTGAGGATGGACATTTACAATACGCTTTTGCTATGAAAAGCCACAGCAACTTGCAAAAGTGTCTCTGCTTCATCACAAGTGATATAGAAGTGATGAAAACAACCCTGGCACTAAAAAATGGATTAGCGGTTTTACTGAAAGGAAAATGCATTGAATGTCTTACTCTGGTGCATCGCATGCTAGGAGGTACTCTGAGGAAATCTATTGACATGAACATTGTGACAGCTAGCATAACTCGCTTCATTGTTCATAAAGAAATCAGAGCACAAAGGCACAGAGAATGTGTCCATTTATTACAGAGATGCACATGAGGGTTTGCCGATCCATTCAGAAGTTCTGTGGTTTTTTGGTTTGGTTGGGGTTCTTTTTTGGTTTGTGTTTTTTTTTTTTTTTTTTTTGGTTTTTTTGTTTTTTTTACTTCAAAGAGCTTTGCATTTATGACCGAAAAGAAAATAAGCAACACACCCTAGTTTCAAAAACAAATAAAATACTCTGCATTTATTTCCTTGGCCTTCAAAAGTTCACTCGTTCCATCTCCAGTTACTAGAAACTGCACATTAGAAGATTTAAATTCTTGCAGCCCTTAATAAATCAATTCAGCAGAATATGCTCAAATTCTTCAACAAGTCCTGCCTTCGAAAGGCTAGCATCCGCTATCCTTCACCTCCCAAGGAACACTCCACTCTGAGGGAGTCGTCTTAGAATTCCCAAGCAATCCCCTGTGCCAAGTACTAGAACCAGACCTGCCAATTTTGAGAGTTTAAGACAACAGCTTTCAACTGCTCAATACCACCAAGGACATACAAGCAGAACAGCAACTTCATCTGCAGCTGTGTCAACTGCAGACTGATCACTATTTTCTTTCAAAGCAGAATAAAGTGCATTAAAACTTCAGGGAAAACATTCCAAATGTCACTTTCTTAAGTTTGATGCCTTTTCTCTGAAATTGCATTCAGAAGTAGTGTCTGAAAAATGTCTCAATAACAACATGAGATGTCAAAAAAACACCACCCTAACCCCCATGACAATCTGAACAGTGACCATCAGCACTGCCTCTGACCTGGCATTGCAGAGACTGGTACCACGACTCTGCTGAGAAGACTTTTTCTTGAACTAGCTAAAACCATCAAGAAAATATTTTCTCATATTTAAATAATTCCATCCCATTAAAATCTTTAAGTGCCTAAACCCTAAATGCAGATTTTTCTGACAATTCCACCTGATGTATTTTGCTGTTAGCAAACATAACACATCATGTTAATGACTGGAAAATATCAGAGCAAAATATAACTTTTTTTTCTTTGAACTTTTACACTCTTTTGCCATGGATCGGACTTAGTATAAAATTCTGCCCTCAGTGAGGCGTGTTCTTATGAAGCCAAAACACAGCCAGAATTTCTGTTAGCTTTCACTAAGTTTCAATTGACCTAGTATAATTGATTAGTTCATTTATTTGCTCTATTCTTTCACCAGTATATTGACAAAAGTTTCAGACTTATGCATACAATTAATTTTGTTCCCAATCAAGTAGTCGATTAAAGTCTATTATATCATTAGCACAATGATACACATACATCTTCCAAGCACTTACATCTATGGATAAATTTTACACTCAGACATTCTGATCCAGCCACATGCCTAATATATTAACTGTACTGGGAAAGCTTCCTCTGCACTCAGCTGACAAAACCCTTCTGTTACTGTTATTATACCACTATACTTGTTCTCATATTAACACAGCTTATATTGGTTCAAATAGCATGAATTACATCAGTTAAAGTACATCGGTAGGACAGTTCAAACAGCACTGCTGTACTGACAAAAAAGTCACACTCTCGATACAAATTTCTAAGGTAGAGTTGAGCAGGTTTAGCAACTTGACAGTGATGAAGGAACGCATATAATCCTCCCTAGTAACCTCACCACTCCTCTGTGATAGATGCAGTGCTCATCCAACTGCGTCACGAGCCAGTTCAACTCACTAACCCAGCAGAAAATTGTTCCGTGTTTTTTGGTTTTGTGGGTTTTTTTGTTGTTGTTGTTGGGTTAGTTTTCTACCAGTTTATCAAACTGAATCAGGTTGCTGCGTGGTCAATGCCAGAACTGGTCAAAGTAGGGGAAGCGAAGCAGCAGCACAGCATCATGCTTGCTCACCATACATTGTGCAGCTTCACCTCACTGCCATAGATATGGCAATACAAAATAGATCTAGCACTATGTGCCCTAACGCACCTGATTTCAAACACATGCCTAACTTTAAGGATCTTAATAAGACTACATCCTCATCTGGACACATTGAAGTCAATGAGACTAATCGTACTACTTTATCCACAGGTGCGGATAAAGCATAACTTTCTTTGCAGAAACCAGCAGCATGTCTGGTAGAGGGGTGCAAGGAGGTGCAGAAAGTTCATTCTACCCGAGTCAACAAAACCTTTGGAGTAGAAGTGGCAATTCCAAGATTAGATTCTTATCCATTTAAAGGCATGCTTATAATATGGTGGTACAAATTGCTGATAGTTATTTCAAACCATGAAAGACACGATCCACATTGCAACTGTTGTATCTGTCAAGTCTTCCCAGTGTTACAGCAGCATACTTCAGGTATGCACCAAAGCTTAGCAAAACAAATCCACGCATACAAAATGTTTTATAGTTTTAAAATCATGTTCTTTCAGTTGCCACCACACCTAGCCTAGGGAGTCTACCAGAAGATTTATACCAATCAGCAATGCAATTTCCACAGTACCCTGGCCCCATGCAGAAATGTGTCATTACAACATAATTTATGTTGTTCTATTCAGTGGATGCAGCATACCTTTGTCTAAGATAGCGTCACTCACAGAAACTGAAGCCTTCAACAGTTTACAGTGTTTGCATGGCCACACCCTCAGTTGCATTTAATTATCTACAGCATTACCTAATGAAACTGTTGTAGCAACCAGAACTATATGGAAGAGCGAGCAGTTCATATAACTCAGCCTGTCTACGCAGACAGTCGCAACACACTCTGACCTTGCATGCAACGCAATGATCAAGAACCCGACCATCTACAGCTCCTCACACGTTTGTCCAACAAGTACTAGGCTTTTGGTCACCGTACAGTCTCCTGAACAAGTTTTCAAGCCTGTATGCTCTGTAGCCCTGTGGAGTAGTTTAAGATGACCAAAATGCATAATTGAACAGTCAAGTTTTAAGTTTTCAAGTACAAGACACTGTAGCATTCATCTACTCAATGAAGCTATTTGACCCATAAGCCTCTACATGCACATACATACACAGTGTGCCAGGAGATGCCTGGGTGCTGAGATGCAGCTTATATCCAAGGAGAGAAAGCGATTAAGTATCCCGGGAAAACTACATCAACAGTAGGCATTATACCACAGAAAACCACATCCGCAGGAAAAAAGCCACAGTCATGCTAGTATAAAAACCTTTATGCCACCAACAGCCAAACTGAATGGTACCAAGGAAGTCGGGGCAGATGTCACCCAGGGATGCAAGAAGCACTCAAGCAGGGAGACAGCGAGAGCTCCCCGTCCTACTCCTCCTCTCCCAGCCCCAGCAAGCCACAGCCCAGGGTCTGGAACCCCACACGACAGCCACAAGCAGAGCCTACATTTAACCTTTAAAAGGGCCGTCCGAAGCCCGGCTCCGCAGAGCGGGGCGGTTCCCGAGAGGAGCGGGGCCCAGCTGAGCCCGCCCCGGCCGGCGGACAGCGAGCCGCAGCCAGCACAGCTTCACAGAAAAACCCGGTTTCGGCGGTTTTCCCCATACAAGGCGAAAAGACAACAGTGAAACTAGAGTTCCCTACTCTCCCTCCGCTACCCCAATACAATAAGCAGTAGTAAAACAAATGAAAACTAGAAGAAAAAGAGACTTAACGGTAAAGCGGCGGCGGTCGGAGCCCGGCAGAGGCCGGGCCAAGTGACAGCCGGCAGCGCCGCCCGCCCGCCGGCACTCCGGGCCCCGGCCGGGCCCGCCGGGCCCCCGCAGCGGCCAGAGCCGGCCCCCGCCGCCGGCCCCGCCCCGGCTCCACCTCGTTCGGCGCCCCGGCCCTCGGCGGGACGGCAGCAGCCAGCGGCGCCGGACCCAGCGCGGCCTGGGGCGGCGGCGCGGGGCCGCTCCCGGCGCCTCCTCACCTGGTGGCGGCAGCGGCGGCGGCGGCGGCGGCAATCGAAGCCTGCCGCCCCCGAGGCAGGTCGCGGCACATCCCGCAGAAAGTAGAGAGAACAGCGGCGGGAGGTGGCAGCGGCGCCTCGAGCTCGGCTCCGCTGCCCGCCGGCTCGCAGCCCCCTCAGCGGCGCCAGCCCGCCGCCATTACCGGCCAGAGACTGACACGGAGCGGCGGCGGCGGCGGCGCGGGGCAGGGCGGGAGCAACCGGCCAAATCTCGCGAGAACCGGGCCGCCGCGGACCTTTCCAACATGGCTTCCCTTTCCCCACCGCCCTGAGCCTCAGCCTCGCCAGCGGCCATGTTGTGCGGTTCTCACCCGAGGCGGCCCCGCAGCCCGCCTACCTTGCCGAAGCCGTGCTGAGGCGAGGAGCGGAGCCCGGCGCGCCCCGGTCCCGCGCTGCAGGTGCACCCCAGGCGGCGGGAAGGGCTGAGGGCGGCGCCGGCCGAACGCACCTTTCATGGTGCCCCGAAGCCCACGCAGCCCGGCCCCGGGCGAGGCAGCCGCCGGCGGCTCCCGGCCTCGGGGCGGAGGCGGCTAGGCCTCCCACCGCCTCCCCGGTCACCCCACCGGCCCGGGGGGGGCCAAGCCCTCACGGTCGTCTGGGCGCCAGGCCCGCCCTCAACTTCAGAAAAACCTCCAATATTTTCCTCGAAGCTTCCCCCCCCGGTTGTGCAGGCTTGACTCGCCGGTTCAGGCCACATGCAAATCGTGTAAAAATGACGAGCTGCGGCAGGGCTTTCGCTTTTGATGCGAGAACAGGACTTGGCAATGCTTATTAAATCACCGCTGCAAAGCAGTGCCAACGCTGATGCTGGCATTCCTGAAGCGGCTCCAGTCGAAACTAGGGCACCTTTTTTTTTAGTCATTTGTATTCATAGCTAAGTCACCTTAATAAAAATATTCTAATCTTTTTTGCAAAATGAAAGAGGCTCTGATTACAGGCTCCCAGTTGCCATATTTAAGTTTAAATAAACACCATTTGCAAAACTTCACAGAGCTGACTTGAGTACCACCGATTTGCTTCACTTTTAACAGTCATCATAAAGACGGAAGAGCTTGTTAGTGTACTATCTTCTACTGCATAGATTCCACATAGACTGCGTTAATACCACCCATGTTTCAAAAATAGGTCTGTTATCCAGCTGTAACAAAATTATTTTCACTGAAGAAGGAAAGTTATAATAGGAAAAAAGAAATTCTTCCTACAGTTATTTTTGGGAATGTGTCTTTCAGACCTTTTCTACAACTTCACCAGAGTCTGGTTTTCAGTCATTAGCATGATTGCTTCACTACAGATGCCAAATTTCTTGGGGAAGCACGGGGGTAGAGAGTTATCTACCCCAACCACTAAAGGATAACTAAAACTACTGGAGCTTTTTCTTTTTTCTTAACTAGAAAGGATTCAATTATTTTTAGATAGCCCCTCCTCTTGTGAATGGTCAACATTTTGCATATAAATTATGCCAATATGGGAACACCACACAAAAACACCCTAAACGCTGAGAGACCATTACAACTGTGAACCTTAGGCAATGCAGAACTTAATCATGTCACAATTACAGGATACCCATTTAACCTTAATTTGGCTCCTTTACATACACAAACTAATTACAGAGTGTATTTTCCAGCGTAAGCATACCTCCTTTGAAACAAGAGGTAAGCTTGAGATGTCAGTGGTTAAACCTTTGAAAAGGATTTTATTTTGCCAGATGAGGGAAAAAGTACATGAACATCGAAAGATGAGCACAGCTCCAATGGGAAAAAGCAGTAAGTAATGCCTAATTCCCTCCTGAGTCCTCAAAGAGCAAACCTGTTCCTGCCAAACGCAGGACAAGACTGTTAATAATAATGATGACAATTTCAGTCAATGAAAACAATATTACTACAGTGTATGGGAGCCCTGATCGCAGACTAGGGCAAATTAAATTATTACATTCCCTGTCATCACCTAGTGTTTGCTTAAATTTACTGCTTAATATTGCTGGATTGGCAACCTATTTAAATTATTCAGCACTTTTGTAATGCACTACCTCTTTAATTATGCTTTTAAACATAGTTTCTCTTTTCTGCTTGGAAACAGTTAATCTAGTTTCATGCTCCTTCTCATCTTCAGGCAAACAAGGCATCACATTAGGATTTTCTCAAACATGAAAATCATTTGTTTTCAGTCAGCCAGATAAAATTAAAGGGCAATGTTTGTCTACTGTTTTTGCTTCTATATGCCTTCTATTCGCCTTCTATTCATTCTCTGTATCCGTCAGTGGAACTTAACTGTAAAACTTCAGATTACTTTTTCAAAGATTCCCTACCAACGGGCATAAAGCTCTGACAGGCAAACGCCACACGAAAAGAGAAGAGAAAGATACTCTTATCGAAAATAAAATAATATTGTAAAATTCTCTAAGATTAAAAATAAAGAAGTTGTTTACCTGCAAACAGACACAGCTGAGAGAAAAGGAAGAATTGAACACACTCCAGTTTGATGAACTGCTCGCTAAATTGCAAAGCAATGGAGATAACCACAGCAAGCACTGCCCGAGCACTAAAAGTGGTAGATGGAAACAGATAGTAAGTTAAAACTAAAGAGCCACAATCTCATCTTACACCAACTTGGCTATTGCAGCTTTAAGAGAGAGGTTTGGAAAGTTTTCCACTCCATACTACTCTTGCACACCCCATCTAAAATTAGAAAGGGGCAGCTGGCTATTGCAGCCGAAAGGCTGGAGCCCCCCCAGACTCCCTCCCCCCTTGCCTTGACTGACGTGGCTCCCAAGAGCCATGGAGGAATTTGGGGAAGGGTGCTTCCACCTGTTGGACACGGAATAAGGTTGTTCAGGCATTCAATTATAAATCCAACTGTCAGGAGCTGACAATAAAACAGGACACAGGACAGCTGTGAGGACTATAGGAACACCCCCCCCCCCCCATTTTGCAGTTTGTCTTACAGCAGAAACAATGCATGAAAAATTGTTCTCTGCATGGTTTTGGCTTATAAAATAGAAGGAATCACTTCAAATTTATTCTCATAGCTTTCCAACTGTACTACAGGGTCTTAGCACAGAATCTGGCAAGTTGTTCATGTATCATTACACACCTCCAAAATCAGATATTTTTTTTTCCTAAATACAGCATACTGCCAATTGCACTGCAGACAGTGCACATAGCTGCATTCAGTACAGAAAATACTTTTAAAATACTTTTATGCCTACCTTCACATGGAGCTCACTTTGCCTTCCGCACTCAGTTTGAGCCAAATCGATCATTAGCTCAAAACATTTTTCAAAAAAGAGTGTATGAAAACTATAGTTTTTTTTTAAATCTGTGGAAAATGAACAAATGCTTTGTTGGTGTGAAAAAAATGGGGGGGGGGGGAATAGTCCTTTTAATGAACCTACTTAGCATGCTCAAAACTCCACTGCTCAGTGCAACGTGACTCAGGGCAGGGCAAGAGAGACAAAGTAACAACGGCAGGGCTGCGCATTGTTCTGTGTCTCTTTTACAACATCCCCTGCTGAAGGCAATAATGGGTATTGCCTTTGAGCACCTGGAGGATGGCAACAGCAGGAGTAGCAGAAGAGTGGCCACACTCCACCTTCCACCTGGGCTGGCTACCTGCAAGGGGGCTCCCACCAGCTGCAGGCATCCCTCTGCTCGCAATCCAAGGAGCAGTTTGCGTTTTCCAGTCCAATTTGCAGATTGCTGGAAATTTTTTCCATCAATTGGTGTGTGGCTGGTTCTGTTCTCCAAAGACAGTGTTCTGCCCAAAGTCTGTATGCTGTAAACTCGTAGAACAAGAAACATCCTCTTCTCAGTCCCAAGGCCAGACTTTGCATCTTTACTCTATATAAGCACATTTTTGCTGTCACAGACTATTTAATTTGCTGAGCTGCTGACAGTTAGGGACAGTTCAACTTCAGAAGTGAGATTGCTCTAGAAGCCAAAGCATTTTACAGTTGGAAAACATCAAATGGCTACGTTTGCTTCAGGCAATTAAATAATTATACAAGGAGGATAGTTATCAGTTGCCTATGAGCAACACAGACAGACATTACTCTTCACCTCTGCCTGAGGAGGAGTTACTTAATGAGATCTTCATTAAGTACCTGTGGATATTTAATGAGAGCCTTTTAAGGACAAAGCCACACAGAGCTATGAAAAGGACCTACTTCTTCAACACCAGGAACAGTCTTATAATCCCAAACCTTCCCCTCCTCCAGAAGAGGCTACTGTGTAGAGCATCTTGCTTTTGATTTATTTTTCCAGACTAAGCAACACACCATATATTTGGAAATAAACCTCATTTTTGCAAGTTAAAGCAAAACAAAAAGAAGTGATTCTCCGTTGTCTGGCACATTAAGCAGAACATTAAGTCTTCAGTTTCCAGGCACCTTCCTATTTTGTCTTGAAACAGGGTAACATAGCTCTTTAATACCCTATAGTTTTAGAAACAGAAAATAACCTGGTTTACATATGTTTTATTAGTATAAGTATAAAATTATGACAGGAAAGCAGGAGATTCAAGTCTTTTCTGGGGCTGCTAATTCTGCTAAATACATATTTTTTCCTAAGCTAGTTTCTAGTAGGACTGTTCCTCCAGTCAGTTCACAGTGCACTACTTTGCAACAGTAAAGATACAGGAACACGCAGCTAGGAGTGGAACAAGAATTAAGTCATCCCTTCTGTCAGCTGCTGACTCTTGTGTCATCCTAATGAAACAAGTGAACCATTTCTTATCATTAGTTCCAGCTGAAATCAGAACTGCAGAATAATACAAGAACACCAAGTAAAAGACAATTCAAAGCTATCATAATTTCCTGTAACACACTGTGGCACAACACAATTGTGCCCTGGTAAGAGAAAACCCCTGATATTACCAAATACATGCATTTGCATCCCAGCATCTGTCACCCCACTCAAGTTTCTTAGAAGTTCTAAATTTTGGAAAAGGTTGTATTTTAGGCATCTGTATTTGGTCAAAGGTAAAAGGAACAATCTTAAACATGTAAAAAAAGTCTGACCACTTAAAATTCAATGGGCAAATATTAAAACAGCTTATAAAACAAACAAGTAAATTTATTTTTAATGAGTACTAAAATAGTTTACATAATATACAAACAAATATGCTATCAGGAGACACTCAGAAATAAGTCACAGTTGGTTGTTTTTTTTTTAAAATTGTCCAGTGAAATGTCCAAAATGTAAATGCCATCTTTTCCTTCCTGAGCTATTCTTAAACACCCAGAACAGAAGCACTTCCATGTCTTTTTACTGTTTACATTTCTTCCCATTAAAATAAAAAGCACTATACATTGCTGCTCTCAGTGGTTAGAACAAATCCACCTCTGTTTTAAGTGTCCACAGGTCTGTCTCTCTCAAACTGTGCTCTTTTATATGCTCCAGGTGATTTTGGTCCACTCCATGTAACACCCCAAACCTTTGCTTGCGCAAAGAAGCCAGAAGCTCCAGCACCTCAAGAGGTTTTCCTGGTTAAGAGGACTTTTTGCAACAGGACAGCTCAAGGGGCTTGTGAATAAGGATAGGTCCAAGAATCACTAATCTCTCAGCTGTTACAAGAACACAACCTGTTTATTTGAGGGCAGCCTTCACTCGATAAAACCAAATGCACATGGACCAATAGTTCAAGAGTGTACACAAACAGCAATGACATGGAAGTGCTGCAATTCTCTTTTTTTAAAAAAAAACAAAACACAAAATACAATAGAAACAAATACACATTTTTAGTCTGGTGTGAGGGATTCTTGGCATGAGGCACACTAAAAAGTATTTTTAAAACACTCATTGCAAATCTGTTCTTCACTAGAAGCTTATATATCAAACAGCAGGTTATATGCAAACAAACGAAGAAAGGCTATTTTAATAGGATACCAAATATGACAAATAAATACATTCTCTTGATGCAAAAATAATTATCTGATTAAAATGAGAAATAACCTATGCCTTCCTACACTTCTGTTCAGAAAGGAGATGCAACAGGTACTTAGTACACACAGAGCTGACATTTTATAATTTCTCCCCAAATTTTAAGACTTGCAGAAATTTGACAAAGAGCAGAGAATTCTTGGAAGCAGTGAGGCAGAGAGGTGCTGAGGGATTATTTAACTGCCATCAGTACTACTAAGGTTAAGCAATACATTGTACCTCAGCTGTTCTCATTCTCCACAACTGTTGGGGCAGGCTCGTTTAAGAAATAAATGGTTGCTGAAAGGTTCTCTACAAGTTACAAATCTTTCAAGCAATTTTGCCACTTCTAGAGGTTGCCAGAGACAGATGACATCTATGTTGTGATCAGATGGATCAAGAAAAAGCTTGTGCTTATACCCACATCACTTTAGCATAATTTTCAGTTTATGTTTTTTTCTTATGTTAGAAGAAAAGTAAGCAATTCTGGCAGATGAAGGTGATGTTTTTGCATTCTATTACCTTGTCAAATACAATACCAGCTTTATGCACCACCTGAAAAGGGTCCTCATAGCAAAGCCAATAGTGCACCCAGACAGCTTCAGAAGCAGATGAGTGGTTCTGCACTAGTGGATGCTTACTTCCAGCTTCAGGACACCAAGCCTGAATAAGTCACTGAACACAACTTACAAACAACCAGGAAGTTCATTGCTTACATTCTGTAGTTAATTTAGAGAAGTCCCAGTTACTTTTGCAGAAACAACCTGACAGCTGGTAGAATATCTTTGCACAGAAAGGACTGTATGCTGCTTGAGCTTAGCAGCTGCAGTAAGTTCTTCCCTGTTCAGCCACTGTAACAAACATTTTCTGTCTTCCTCCTTTCCCGAGTCGTCTCCAATAACTTTTATGTGCATCCCTCCACAGGAAGGCCCTTTTCAGGCCAAATAGGCAACACAAGATGAGATATACGGCTCCACAGTCCACTCAGCTTATCTGTGTCCATGCTATTATAAGAACTAGGAACATCTGGACTGGTAAACTTTGCCCAGAGGAAATCCCGGACTTTCTCCTCAACTTCTTGTAAGGTGATGCTCTTTCTCAGCGACTGCTCATCCAGGAGAACTGTCAGCAGAAGAGCCACATCCTTAAATGCTGCATTTTCATGGTCACAGTACTTGTAAAAGATTAAGGTGGAGCCTGCAGGCAGTAACTCAAATCGATGCACCACTGCTACCTTCTTGCCTTCTCTGAACCCAGAGCTGAGCTCATTATCTACCTCCAGCTTGACAGTGTCACTATCCATTATGGCTTTGTCTGCCCCATTAATTTTGATTGTAGTAGCATTCTGGGAGAAGGCAAAAGCATCAGCAATCTCGTTACTTAGGCACCTCAGCGCTTTCTCAGCTTCTTGGCCAGCTGTGAACAGTAAGATGGCTGGCTCCAAATGCAGATGGGAAGCATTAAGGTGTTTCTCAAGGAAGACATGGGTTCTCTTCCACAGACTGGGGTCCTGACTTTGGTACGTATTTTTTATTTTCTTCATCTGGGCCCGAAACACTTGCAGAATTTGAGTATCTCTACTTGACAAAGTTGTATCCCAAAGACTTGGTATTCCACTCAACAGGACATAAAACAATGACAGACAAGACACAATTAACAGAACCAGTAACACAGTCCAGCTCTTGTGAAATCCACTCTGCGATTTACCATCATCTACAAAAAGGAGGAGCAAACAGGTAGAAAATATTTTAAAAGGAATCAGAAGTCAACAAGTGAGGGGGAAATAAGAGGAGACAGTAGAATTCAATGTACTCATCCCACTCTCAAGCTACTGGTACAGTAGTTGAAGAGCAAAAAAGACAACGTTCTAGTTAAAAAAAAAAACACACCAACTTTGAACTTCTGTAGTAACTTACTGAAGTAACAGCATTAAAAAGGACATTTTTACACATTTCCAGATTGACTAAGAAATCAGACATTCTTTTGAAAAAGGAGCTCTTCCAAAAGTTCATCAACACTCCACTCTATTTAATCAAATCCAAACTAAAAGCTTAAAATGGTTCTGAAAAAGGTCCAGCTTTTTCCTGCATTTAGGGTCTGCATAAAAAGCCCTGTACAAAACCTAGCATCACTAGAATGGTTTCTGTTTTGTTATTTCTCCTCTCTATTCCCATACGGGTAAAAATACTTTCTGCAGCAGTATTTGCATCTCAAACACTATCAGAAAACATCTGTGGTCTTTGGATCTGTCAGCTTCACAAAGAGCACAGACACCAAACAGTGCACAAGAAGCATATACAGTATCAGATATTTTGATTTGATTTTCTATTTGAAGAGTTAAATTAACACTTGTTTGACCTACTGCAAGGGTAAGGCTTGATTCTGTTCCCAGTCGAATTAGTGACAAAGTATACCAACCTCCCTGAAAACAAAAACAAACTGTATACCTTATGCTGCCTTTCTATACCTGAACTTTAATCAGGACAGCAGCACAACAGCTCTTAAATAAGAACATGGCTAAACCTGCCTCAGTTGTAATCTTGTAGCAAATCTTGTAAACACTACAGATGGAAGACCTTAAATTCAGGTGGAAATGCTACCTATTATATAAGACCCTTCCTTCCTTTGGGCTGAAAGCACATGCCCTAGCGAGCAAGTCATCTGTTCTGGCAAGGACCATCAGTTTAACACCAGCTACCAGGAAATCTAATACTTGAACTGGCATGAAAACGGTTAAATGGAACACATGAGTGAAACAGAAGTGAAAGCAGAAGTCTTACTTTTGGCCAAAGGCTGTGACAGCTTCCCTATACTGGGCTGATCTCGAGATTTACTTCTGCCTGTTAAGACATTAAGAAAGAAATATGAGAAAAATACTTAGGCAATAATTATAATCAATCTTCCAGCAGGGAGTTTAGCAGGGAGTTGAAACGACCAAACTGCAGTATTTTTATTGGAAAAGCTGTTCTTAGTTATACTTTTACATACAAACTTCTAGAAAGCTTACAGGAAGGTTAACAAAGCACCCTTGCACAACACCTTGAAGTGAACACAGTCTGCTAAGCAGGAGCAAAGGCAAGGCTGTGACCTCATCCCAGGCAGGGCTGTATCAAGTATGGGGCTTTCTGTTCTTTTCTGCATCATTCACCCTCCTATGCTCAAGCAAGGTTAGTCTTGAGCAAGGAAAATGACTCCTCCACCACTATTACTAGCCTGAGAAGTCCCATTCAACTGGCAGACCAACTCTCCATCAATGCTCTTTGCCAAATGTCAGTTCTTAAGACATCTTGACAATCTAGCATAAAAAGCACAAGTCCCAAACCTATCAAAAACCACCCCCAAAGATTTTAACTCTTGAAAAGTTATGCACATAAAGCCAGAGGCATTTCAAGTATAAGACAGATTTAATGATCTGTTATTTTCTGCACAAGGATCCAATGCCCCAATTAAGTTTCCTGATTCTGCTCAGGAATTTGAGGGACAAAAATGGAAGCTCACTTAACACACTTATTAGGAAAACAACATAATGCAATCTGTAAGTAGC
Organism: Phalacrocorax carbo; assembly: GCF_963921805.1. Taxonomy (NCBI): domain Eukaryota; kingdom Metazoa; phylum Chordata; class Aves; order Suliformes; family Phalacrocoracidae; genus Phalacrocorax; species Phalacrocorax carbo. The sequence continues at coordinate 32,700,793 of NC_087518.1, read as the reverse complement.
AAAAGGAAGGCTATATGTTAAAGGCATAGTCTCATATTCCCTCTTGATCTACGTTGGGTCAGAGGCTTCATCAGCAGTCAGTTTCTTGGCATGAATTATACTTTTAAAGCAAAATGCAAGCTTTCAACATCAAAATATACTTTTAGTCTATTTATTTAAATGGGCTCAGACAGCAAAGTACAAGGGACATTGTTCATAACACTCTGTTATGGATAACTTTCCCAAGAGACCAGTATGAATATATACAGTGCAATTATTGGTCAGCATGTTTTCTGCATTTAGTCAGTTAATTAAAAAGACACAAGGATTTCTGACTCCTTGTGAATTACAGCAACTGGTTCAAAGCTGAAGGCTCTTTAATAACCAAATCAGGATACTGTCAGTGACACTATTGAGAATAAATTGAAAAAACACACCCTACAGTAGTTATTTAAGAACACTGAAATAAATTCTATAACCTTGTTTCTGTATGAACGTAATCTCAGAAGGTGCTAAAAGCAGCTCTGGTTTAAGCCAGAGCTTAACTGGTTTAATGAGCTATTCTATTCTGTAATTTCAACCCCTCCGCCCTGATGGGGGCACAGATGTGGAACTTGTAACTGGCTAAGCTTATATAAGTCTTCTAATAGTTAACAGATCAAAATCACCTCAATTCTGCAATATTTTACAATGTAGCCTTGTTTGCAGAGACTAGGTTTCACATTTAGGAGACAGCTGTGATTCATACCCTAAAGGAAAAGGTATTTCAATAAGTATTCTAAAAAACAGATCCTACCCTACCTAAGAATCTTGCCTTACTTACAACACAATTTGCATGAAGGCCAAGCAAATTATTTGTCTTGCCTAACTCAAAAGGCATAACTCCTGCAGACACCTTAGAGCTTTCAGAGTTTCAAGTGATTTTCTGAAGTTCTTCACCCAACACACAACTGGTCACTCCTGCAGCACCTATTACCTCTGGCACAGGAAAGAAAAAAGTACAAGACTGGCAAGAACTCCCTGCATCAATTCATTTTTCAAAGGCACTTCACAGATGAGCAGCTACAAGATGAGCTTTTCTTCCAGCAGGCACTGTGGTTTCCAAAAAAAAAAAACCAACCCTGAAAGACCCCCCCAGGTTCTCCAGATTGAATTCTGATTTACAAGAATTTGTTTACCTATATGTGTTCAGGATAGAAACAAGAGCCAAGACATTAAGAACAGAAGGCTAGTAAGAATTCAGAACATTTTTTTCCCCTCTCTTTCAAGTACTCTTCGAAGAGGGAAGAAAAAAAACCCAAACCAACAAATCCACACAACCAAAGATAAAAATCTGAAACAGAAGGGATCGGTCATTAGGTGAACAGACTGGAGTTTGCCAGCAAAGAAAAATGCTGCTCCTCTCCAGGAGTACAAGACAACTAATTCAATCATAGCAGGCCACCATTACTCAGGGAAAGGCTAGAAAGGAAGGTGATGCTTACAAACTCATCTAACATTCACTGCTACCAAAAGCAAAGGCTTTGCTCCCTTCCTCAGCTCACCCCCACAATGCTACTAGTACATGTTCTGCACTTACTGACTGTCCCATGAGCCAACTCCATTTCCTAACCCAGTCAAAAAAGGCAAAAGAAAAAGTGGGTCACTTTCTGTGGTCAGCAAGTTGAATAACCTCATAGAAGGGCTCTGGCATGTGCTGCCTTCTTCAGCTTCCATTTGGATCTGCCTCCTGGGCCCCTTTCCACCTTCCCAGACAGGGTGTCCCAGGGCTCAACAAAAAACATAAGCAGAGGAAAGGGAAAGAATTCTGTAATTTTCACTTAATTACAGGGAAAGACTAGGTAACTATTTTCAAGCTTACTCTGTGATGTAGTGGAGCAGTGATCTTGATTTTTCTCAAGGAAGTCAACCTTTCTCTCTGAAACCAAAGCACAAATGAAAGAACTTGGTTAACACATCAGTGGTCAGAATAAGACAGACAAGCTGTATGTGCTTTTAGCTCTATGAAATCTTCAAAGGTTATTTCGCAAGGAATATATGCTGTGCTTCCAAACCAAGCCTGTGCCATGTGACAGCTGCTCAGACCCCCCGTAGATGCGGAAAGCTACTATTATCCAATAGAAAGGGCTTAATCTGGCCCTTCACCCTGCTTTTCCCAGTATGACACAAAGTTACCCTTCCTATTTTTTCTTTAGAAAGAGTAATGATGCAATAACAATAAAATGCAAAGAATGGGAAATTAACAGCTTTAATTGATTGCTAATGGAGGGTACCAGATTTGTCACTTCTGAAACAAAAACTATTCAGCAGGAGGGAAAACTGAAAACAAACAGTGTAAAGCCACCACCTTAACACCACTGCTATCAGACCAGGGGGACTCCAGCAAATGTGGGCTTCATCTTAGCTGCCTTACCAAAACACCTGCACGTGCTCCTGTGAAACAGCAGGCTGACACAGAGGTGTTCTTACATAGTGTATACATTTGGACATATTCAAACCACCTGTAGTAACATAACTACCTTCTGATGGGCTAAAAAGTATCCCATATTTTCTTCCTCATATTTCCCTATTCCTTCTGTAACACACAGAGAAAAACCTCTCGAGCAACAAACAGAAAAAGTGCTCCCTCCCCTTGAGATCACTTGGTATAGTCAGCTTTCCCCTACTAAAGTCAGAAGTAACTCATCTTTTTAGAAAAATAACAGTTTTGTTTTGCTTTGCCTGAGGCAATTAAAGATCCACTCTCATAATAGTTTTTGAAGCAGGTATGATATTACTCATCATATTGTTTTGCTTTTCAAGGAAACAGATGTGCTTTTCAAAAAAACAGGTTATGTATTTATCAAAGTTTAAAACTGCACTTTCCTGAACTTCAAGGTTTTAGGCCCAAGATGACTGTCATACTACAATCAGTTTTAATTTAAGTCATGGGCAGGAGCAACCCCTGAAATTTTTTTTTTAAACTTGTTCATCTATTCAGATTTCAACTCAACAACTCCCCCTTTTTTAATAGAACTGAAAGAATGTCATTTTAGCACATTTAAGCAACCATTTGTTACAACATGGAAAAGGTTCTGATAAAACTAGTGCCATTACCTTTTAACGGTGTACAAATGTTTGGTTGATGCCCTGCTGGTTTCTTGGGTTCACCACTGTCATAAGCCTTTGTTTTTTCCTTTATTGGACTCTCTTGAAAGTAAATCGAAGAACTGCCTGTCAGGAAGGGGGGGGGGGGGGGAAGAGGATTGATGTAGGCACAGCATCAGTTGTCCTCACAACACCACAAAACCAAAGGACCAAGACACCATTTCAGAACATACACGATCAAAATCAGTGATTTTCAAGTTCTGATCTCCCAAGAGTAACTTTCTTAAAATGTAACCAAATGTGACCAAGACTTGAAAAGCTTATGGTAAATAAATCTGAGTTCACTACAAATATAGCTGCCTACACCACCACGTGCTTTTTTATTAGGGGTCTTTGGCTTAAAGACACTTAAACCCCACCCCCGACATCAAGACACCAAATGCTAACAGCCAAGAAATGCCTTACACTAAAGGGCTTCAGTGTAAAATAGTAAATACACAAGCACAGGAGCAAAGAAATTTTTTCCCACAGCTTTGGGCGCACAACTTACAAACAATAATTGTGCTCTCTTCCATAGCATTAGGCAGAGGGGAAGAGAGAGAAGCAAATACAGAATGTAAGTCCCCTCTTTATGTGAGTCCAAGCCATTCTTTAGGTGGGTCTCTTTCTCTATTAACCATAAGGGCAATCGAGGCACCTATGCTCCTAACTTAATCCCCTCAGGCAGCTGGGAAGAACCTAAATCAACACCTGTAGGTTGTTTGCTAAATTACACTGTCATTCAGAAGCTGAAACCCAAGTTAGTTCATGTTACTAACTCAAAGGAATAAAGCCCCATAAGATGACAGGAGTCACAGAGCAAAGGCCGGGGCTGGAAAGCCAGTCAAAAGCAGAACAGAGCAGGAGAGGTTTGAACAGATAAAGTGCAACCACATGGTCACCCAGATTCAAGGAGGGGGAAAAAAGTTCAGGTACAGAAAGAAATCTGGAGTACAGCTACAGTAGAGGCCTGACACACCAATCAACCTGAAGGGCATAAACAGAGGAAACAGCAAAGGGAAGAATATAATTGGTGAAACTTTTGCTCCATAACATTCACACTAGGCCCTTTTACTCTTAACAGTACTGGGTTCTCCCTGGATTTAATGTGTTTCTATAGCTCTTTTACCATATGCACAAGGGCAACACACAGCTTGCCACCTAGTGTTTATTAATTTCATTTCAAGAAAAGAGAACAGCCCTCTTCTACTATGTTCTGCATATTAGAAATATTCTAATATGTTCTGCCTAATAGCAGGTCTGTGTATGTGAAACATACAAAGGAGAAAAAACAACAAAAACAAAAACCAACCCAAAACACAAACAAGGGGGAAAACTAAGTTTTAAACTGAGATATTAAGTCACAGATACAACAGTAAAGTATTTGAACATAGTGCATGGGATACTATATTTTCAAAACAATCTTAAAAACCTGTTCAACAGTTGATTTCTCACCAAGATAAGAGTGAAGAAGCTCACCAAATAACGAGACTCTCAGGAGTGCCAAACAACATAGCCATATTTCACTATGTACTGAGGTTTTGCAAAGGAAAATCTCACTAGCAGCAGTGGCTGGTAATCACAAGACCAAAAATATCTAAGAATCTAAAGAGATGGACTGCTACTCATGCAGTCCATACTTTTTAATTCCTCTCCTTCTTTGCATCAATCAGTACTCTGTCTCTCAAAACGTTCTTAAAAGTTGTTGTAAAAAGGAAAGATGTAAACATATACAACTTCATTTATGACATGAAGACAGCTTATGCATCAGCACCTTCTGTAACGGGGTATTACCAACAGACAGGAAGAGACACACACACGTGAGCAGACAGCACACAGGGTACCCCCTAGAGAAAAAAATCAACTCCCCCTTTATGAAGTTTAACTTTCCTAAATATATATATATATAAACATAAATTCCAGTCCAGACATGCCTGTTCTTCCCTAACAAGGCCTTAAGCCTCCTATCCAAAGGATCATTCCTGCCTCCCAGGAAGCTAGCGAGGATTTTCCAATCCACCTTAAATCTGCTAGCCAGCCACCTTCTGCACGATCACCTGCCAAGAGAGAGTGATTTTCTTACTATCGCCATTTCATACATCCATTTAACCAAAGGGATTAGAAATCTGCAAGTTCATAAACTACAGTTTTATAAACAAAAATATAAAGCCACTAGTTTAATGTGGTGGAACTTGTTCTTTTATGTCTAGTACGTATCCCTGCGGGTTCAATCTTTTTCGACACAGAGATAAACCTGCGACACATCTGCTGCAATGTTCCACAGCAGCTACAGTCAGCAAAAACTTGAGCACCAAGAACACCTAGTGCCTGCATTTAACTCATACAGTAATACATGCTGCTTGCATATTTTAAGACAACTTCAACGGATACTGCTTTAGCTCACTGATCTAGAAGACGCCTGATTCGAGGCAGGGGTTGTAGGCAATTAAAGCTTTTTAGCTCCAGAAGCAAGTTGCCTAATCTCTATCTAAAACCTCTAAGCAGAAGCCAAAAACCAGTTTCTCAAGTTGTGGTTTTCCTTCCATTCTGCTCTTAGGGAAGCATAACAATTATGTCCTTACAAAAATCCACGCTGCTTGTCCCGCTGCCTCACAGACCCTGCATTCCCCCTGGTCTGCCCTAAACTCTGCAGAAAAAAAATCAATACTGTAAAGCTACAGGTGGGAGGACCGTATGGGGGGGGGAAATGACTCCTTCACTCCTGTATAAAGCATCACGGCCTCTTAACATCATACTATTATGCCTGTTGTGACTTTAATAAAAAACCCCCGTTAAGAGCTCAGGAAGGTGGGGGAAGGCATTCGTTCTCCCTCCAACCTCATTTTTAGAGATTAACAAAAAAAATCCTCAGCTGTATCTCCTAAAGCAGCCCAGTCACATTTAAAATATTAAACCTGTTAGTACCCTGTTAGCCATCATTTGGTTAACTCCCATAGCTTCTTTTCACAGATAAACCTTTGTACTTTTCCACAGAAATACTCACAACACCTCTCTTCCTCCCTTAAGATAAGTTTTTTCCATGCTTCCTGGAAATTCTGCTTCTGAAGCATAATACTGGCAGCCCTTTTTAAGGGCCATGCCCTGCAGTTGCAACAAGAGCTTGGTGACAGTCCTGTCGCAAGAATACAGACGGGAATGGAGAATAGTCTCAGGCTAGCCCAAATCATCCATGTGGAAATTGCCACATACTAATAATGCTTACAGTCCAACTCAGAATAGACAACACTAAAAGGGAAGGAAATACAGACAATTTGCTTGCAGTTTTCTGATGGAACGACAGGCTAAAGCCACAGGACTGTACTACACAAAGTAAGCATCTCTCAAATTTTGCGAGGAATACAATTTTCATCAGCTAAAGAAACAAGAAGGTAGCACACAGAGCTAACACAACAGCGTCCAAACGCAAGTACCAACACACACTTGGTGCTTCAGATAAAGGACAGGCAAGGCCCAACTATGCACGTGCTCACCAGCAATGCTCCTCGCTGTACAAAGCAGTCTTACAGCAATCTATTTGTGTGGCTCATGATGCTTTATTTAAATTCAGCCTTGAAAAACCAAGCAGTGTTAGTAAAACCAGATATTCCCCATTTGAATGCTGTGACAAAACAGTATTTCAAGTGATGTGCTGGGTAAAACAGCCACCTAAGGACTTCAGCGCACTCTACATGCACCAATCCTTCTGGAAGGCAGCAAAGTGCTCCCTGCCTCTTCTGTACGGAATAAAAACCACAGCAGGACTTCCTCACCTGTACGCCAGAGCCACGGTAGGAGCTAAATCCCAACAAACTCTGTTTCCTCTGGTCTCATGCATTGCAGCGCCTTTGCAAGTGGCGCGCAAAGCAACCTCACTGAATTAAAACCCACCTGCCGATCTACATGCTTTTATAGGGGGTCGAGTCAAGGAGTCCGGATTCCCAAAGTGATGCTCGTCTCCTGAAACGAGAAACAGGTGAAGGGCGTGGGCAAGGCGGGGGGGGGGGGGGGCTCTCTTGAGGCCTAACAGCCTTCCAGAAGCCCCAAACACCCCTTTCAAGCTCAGTGGGCCCGCCGAGGTGTTTCCAGCGAGAGTGCCCAGGAGCGATCCCCCCGCCCCGGGCTGCCCCTGCCTCCCCGCCCCGCAGGCAGGGCGGCAGTGGGAACGGAGAGGGCGAGGCTGCCCGCCCGCCCCTCTTCGCGCCGCCCCACCGCACCCTCAACCGCGGGATCCACCACCGGGCGCTGCGCGCGCGCGCCCGCCCGCCCCGCTCACCCTCCAACGCCCCTCCGGGACCGGGCTCGGCCGCGGCCTCCGCCTCGGCCTCCTCCTCCCGCGCCGCCGCCAAACGGGGGCTCTTCCGCCTGCGCTTCAGCTCGGTGGCGTCCGGCGGAGCCTGAGCGTCGTTCCCCCCCGCCATCCTGCTCGCTGCCCCGGCCGCCCGACGCCACCCCGGCTGACCGCTGCCGCCCCTCCACGCTGGCCTGAAGCTGCCGCCTTCCTGCGGCGAGGGCGGCCCCACCAGCCTCACTTCCCGCTGCGGGGCGGGCCCGCCGGCCGCCGCTTCCGACTGGGGTGGGGGAAGCGCCGCGGCGTCACGTGGCGCCGCAGCCGCCCGCCATGAGCGCCCTGCCCGCTCGGGCCGCCCCGCCGTGAGGGAGCGGGGCTGGGGCCCGCCGCCGCCGCCAGCCCGAGAGGAGGCCGGGCCCGGCGAGCGCTCCGGGCGGGACCGCGCGGGGCAGGGTGTCTCTCCCCCACCTGAGGGGCCGGGGTGTTTTTACCGAAAAGCGGGTTCGTTTGCCCGTTGCGCAAAACGCTAAACTTCCCCACCCGAGCGGAGGTCTCGCGTTAATTCTTGCGCAGAGGTGAAGGCCGGTTGGTAACTCCGCAAGGCGCCGAGACCCTACAAGGCATTGATGCAGTTAAATGTGTCAGTCACAGCTAATACTCACACCCCTCCGCTAATAATCGGTTTCCGTGTCACTTCACCTTAAAGGTACAGCTCCCGTTAAATTTACCACACGTGTCCAGAGAGTGAGGGGCTTATTTGAGTGGGGGGGTTTCAGGCCTATGGACGTGATTTTGAGTATTATGAGGGTAGTTCACCTAAAGGACACTTTGTTCTTACCGACATCCCGATTAGTTGTTCTCCTTGACTATATACTTTATCACCCAGTTCTCCGCATCTTTTGAGGCGGGTTGTTGGCTTTTATCAGTTTCTCTGTTCTTCAAGGATATAGTGATAAAACAAATGCTTCCCTATCTCTCAGCTCCCTTCTCTGGCTGCCACATTCTGTTTTGCCAAGCTGACATGGTTTGTTGTTATTACATAGAAGAAAATTCCATTTTTCCTTGGGATTTCAGGGGCTCAGGCAGCCTTGGGTGACCCCCTGGGTGCTGCCTCCTCCAAGCCCGGTGGGAAGGAGTGCTGCCTGCTCCCAGTGAAAAGCACCCATGCTGTATGGTTGCTATTTACTGTAACGGAGTATGCACGAGGGTTGCATTTGAAACTATTCCATGCTTGTGTATGCCTGGTTTTCCCCTCTTCCAACAGCAGACATGTTTTGTAACCGCTGCACAGATGCTTACCAGGGCAGCCAACAGTTCAGAAGCACTTTGGAAACACCTTGCTAAGCAAACAGAGGTCCTTTTACAAATTCTAAATGATTTCTACATACTGAAAAAGGATCAAGGCAGACGATACCGATGTCCGTAATAAACCTGATGGCAGTATCTTAACTTGCAATGCCCCTGAATGCATGTGCTCACATTTCTGACATTGTTTGTTTTGCAAGCTTGTAAATGGGGCAGGTGCATACATCTTCCATGCACCCAAACAAGAAGGCTGGGTGGGGAAGTGCCATTCAGTCTTCACTTCTGCAACTGTCTTGTCTGTACATCTATTTCAAAATATAATAGATTTTAATGCTATAGTAGCATATAGCATTATGTATACTGTGCTACCCTGTAAATGTTCCAGTTTCATCTAGAAGCAAGTGAATATTTGTGAGAGAAATCATGCATACCTCCTTCTGTACTAGCCATAGAGTAAATACTGCCATTCTTTTCAGATGTAAAAGCAGGACACAGATGTTGAGCAACGTTTTCTAAAGCAAAAATAAAAGAGGATGTAACAAACACCACATCAGGAGATTTCAAAGTACAGCTGAACCATCCATGCGGTTCAAGTCAAGTAGAAAAAGGTCTGCCAGCAACTGGCTCATGATTTCTGACCGGGCAGAACTACAGCTACAGCTGGTATCACTTTATTTGCAAGTTTCCAAAGCAAGTTACTAAATGATTACCTTATGTATATATTTACATAGCATGTCCTTTGTTACTCACCTAGTCACTGTTGGTTTTTCTGTGGATTGAGAGAAAGTGCTATTCCTATTTAAATAAAACCCTCCTTCGAACTTGAGTTAAAGAAAAAGACCAGATTTTTAAAGTTACTGTTCTACATCCCAGCTCATAGCATTTGTGAGCACTGAAGGAAGAAGAGCAAGGTTACACAACCTCAGCATGCTTCTTTTGTAACACTTTTGTGATGGTGGGTGACTCCATGTCCTAAACTGACCACTTAATTCTCCTGCCAAACTGCTTTTTGGGTTCTCAGCCTGCACAGGCTGAAGGTACTCCCTGATTTTGTCAGGCATTCGCCTCTTTCCCTTGCTGAGCTGGAGTTCTGCCACCGGTTTCAGGACACTTGTGCTTCCGTGGAGAGGGTGGTCCCTCTGCCCACACCTGAGTGCCTCCCATGGTGAAGGGACTGGCTGCTTGTAGGGAGAGAGGGATGTAAAATACTTTGATTTTCATGAAGCCCTTGACACCTAGAGCTCCTGTCTGCTTTGGCCACTATGGCTCTTCCTTACTTATGGCTAGAAGCAGAGCAAATCAAATCCGCCTTTGGCCAGGATGCAAGATGGATGTCAACCACGAGCAGGGCCCTTGGGGAGAGATCTTACCCTCTGTAGATTAGCCACCCAGACTCCTTCCTTCCCGCTTTGCCATTGTCCCCGGTTTTACAGCCTCTACTGCACCCAGTGAGAGGTTGGCCATGATAAAAGAATGTGCTGAATCTGCCAGGGAGGGAGGTGGACTCTGTCCCCTCCCTGCACCAGCAGGGTGGCTCTGCAGGTCACTGAGGAAGCCGCTGCCTTTCCACACTGCTAGAGAGGAGGTGCAACCCTGCTGTTGCTGCCCACGCACACCTCATGCCTTCTCACCCTCCTGACATGAACAGAGTCTGTATTGATACTTGTGCACATGCTCACCCCTTGTGTAGCGTGATGCACGTGTCTCAAAGCTGAGCAGTTTCAATACGGTCAAGGGATGGATGCAAAGCTGGCTATAGGGCAGGGGGCAGCTCATGGAGGCCTGGGGAGAGGCAGAGAGGAAGCAGGGCACTCTCTGGCCAGTCTTGCCCAGGGGGCACAAACAGGGCAGCAAACACAGCCCCTTTCGGCTTTGGCACCCATCCCCAGTGGGACAGTGCTGGGTGCTGCGGGAGCATGAGGAGAACAGAGCACAGGATGGGGCTGGGATCATGTGCTTCCCCTAAATGGCATCTCCCATTGCCAGGTACAGCCCTGCCTGGTCCTGAACTAACTGTTTATGGGCCTGCTGTCCACAAATGAGACTCAGCCTGTTTTGAACCTTCTGACACTCTGCCTCCATGGTCCCCATCCAGAAAGGTCCAGGAATTTCCTGCACACAGCATAAAGTAGTACTTTCTTCTGCCCACCCTGACCCAACCTCCTACCTGTTTTACAAGTGTCTCAAGTCCTAGTATTGGGGGATTTGGTGAACAACAGCTCCACATCAGTCAAATTCCCCCCTTCACCCTTCTGGTATCCAAACTGAGGCGTCCCAACTATTTAGTCTCTATTCCCTACAGGCACCATTTCAGTTGCCTTTCCCTGTGCTTCATTTCAGCCATTTGCCGCTGGGGTCCTCTGGGGATGTCAGTGCAAAGGCAGCAAGCTGACTTTGAGGGGAGGTTGCAGCCTCTGTGCTGCTGCTCCTTGCACTGATGCCTTTCTCTGGGGCATGTCTCCTGGGCAGGGGGGAATAGGGAAGGGCATTGGACCATACCTGTCCCCTGTGCAGCCACAGGAAGGCACAGCATCATTTTTTGGAAAATCATTGCCCAAATGAGGACAGGAACAGCTACACACACTCTCTCTGACCTTCCACCTGTTGCAGTCTCTGGACCATGCTGAAAGGGGAGCACTGGGGGGCTCCCCTTTCCTTGCCCTCCAGGTTGATGCTTAAAGACACTCCATTTCACAGCCCGCAGCTCCCCAGCCTCCCTGCATTTGCACAACAGGCGATTTCAAGAGTTGGGTCTTCTGGCTATGTGTTCAGGTTGTTTTTCCTGTGGTACTTTTCATCTTCATATATCTATTCTCAAAACAGTTCCCTCCTCACAATCATTTAGTTGTTTAAATCTGCAATGCTGTTACTTAACTCAGGAAACCCCCAGTCATCCAGTCTGCCTGAATGAAACCGCACAACTGCGGAGTTTCAGAAATACAACCAAAAACGAAGTTACCATTTCCTGAATGCTCCTGAGAATGACTGCTCTTCACTGGGGAAAAGCCGTCCACCTTTGGCGAGAAGGAGGGAAGGAAAACTACACCTCCCAGCAGCCCGCCGGGCGCCTGTGGAAGGGCAGAGTTCACTGTCACGTTGACAGTGGAGGATTAAGGCTGTGCTTTGGGGGCACAGGCTGTCCTGCTACAAGCAGAGCCAAAGGGCCTCTGGGAAGGACAAGCGGAGGGGCCAGCGCTGGGGCCTCTGATTCACTTCGCTGCCCCGTCTGGCTCCAAACCTCCAAGCCTGGGTAAGTGTCTGACTCTGCAAACCACTTTGTTCCTCTGACTTCCTTCTTCTCCCAAAGCGCCACCAGCGGGAACAGTACGGAGAGGGGAGGGACGAGAGCTGGGCGGCAGAGCGTGGCAATTATACCCCCCTGCACCACCAAATCTTGTATTTAGCAAGAAAACTCAGCTGTAGAGATAGTGCGGGTGGGGGAAGGCACCCCCCTATGCTAGAAGAACTGCTGTGAAGGCTGAGCTTGAGATTTTTGTATGGAAATCTGCACCAGACACTCTCCAGCAGGGAGTTTTCGATGCCGCCTAGTTATGCGCGGGCAGGCGTTGCCCTTGTGAAAGCCATCGACTTTCTCTGATTACACCAGTGAGCCTAGCTCCGTCCTATGCAGCCATCCGGTCCCAAAGCGCTTTAGCAGAGGAGACAGTTGTTGGGGGGGTGTAGAAGAGTCAGGCTGTGGCTCCAGGTTCACAACATCTGGCCAAGGCACTGCTCGGCCCCCTCATATGGGCACGAAGTCGGGTGGGGGTAACGTTGCTGCACAGGGCCTGGGCAGTGTTTCTGCCAGCAGCTTCGCCTTGCAGCACCATCATCTCCCGAGCCAAGACACTGGAGGCAGGAAGGTGAGGTGGAGTAGGCTCCTTGCTCTATGTCAACCTGGCTATGAGATACAAGGTGCCCGCAAGCACATGGGGCAGCCTGCCTCCAGGTTTGCCGTCTTGGAGCACAGCCGAATCTATCCAGATCCATCCAGATGAGAAACCAGTGCCTCACCCCGCTAGCTTGTCCCAAGAAAACTGTGGTTTGCTTTAGCCCTTGGACTGCTTGTAGCCTGCCAGGAAGCAAAATAGCTAATAGCCCTTGGGCTGAAGGTTCATAGTTATCAGTGACATCCCTCCATTTTCATACCACCTTAGTAAGCATGGAGGGAGGAGCCTCATTCTCCGCCATGAATCACTGCTCCTGTGTTTGTGCTTATCAGGGTTATGGGCATTTGGTTGTAATTCCTGAGGCCAAGATGGTATGGTGTCTGTGAGGAGGCTTGGTCAGCCACTTGAAGAGCGGCGAGATACAGCTTCTTATGACCAAAGGAGAAGGTGAAACAAAACAGTGCAGAAGCCAGAGCTCCAGGGGAGAGAGAATATGGAAGAGAATCCAAGCATGTATCTGTCTGGAGGTAAGTGAATCCTACACTTACTCCGTCTACTAGGAAAATCCCTTTGCAAGAAGTTTTCAACAGTGACATGAGAAATCTAAGCAAAAAAAAAAAAAAAAAGCCTCTTTTCTAGGCCAAGAAAAGGAAGTTGATATATTTTCTTGGAGGGTAAAAGATTAACCAGTTGCTTTCACTTTTGGATTCCCATAGGCAACAGGTTTAGACTCTGTGTCCAGGCTGGCAGCACAAGGAAGGCTAAAGATGGAGCTCCAGACTGGGGGCCTTTCTTCCCTCCATCCCAGTGCTTCCCATCTACAGATGCTTAAATAATAAGCCAGTTTCCCACCACCTATGGAGGTGGGAAGGGCAGGGCAAGGAGTACTGTTTGTGCCCAGCTTGAATAGCAGGATACCTCCAGGTTCCTCATATTTCAGTTTTTAATGTGTATTTACAATCTCCAGATGCCTTGTTATGGCTACTACGTGTGAGTGTTTCAGTGACACTGTGGTGCTATAACCAGCTCAGATCTGTCCTAGGTGGTCAGAAGTGTTCCCATAATACTCAGCAACAGGAATGTAAAAATCATTCTCCAAAGGATGGCATGTTCTGACAAGTGCAGCTTTTCCTCTGCTTTCCAATTAGTAGGGAATTCATTGCCATTTTTATCAGTCTTTATTCTGATTTAAGCATAATCATTTCTATGATATTGTAGTGCTTGATCATTCATAAGCAATTTTTCACAAATAGCACCTGAAATTCGAGCTGCACCGTTTGGTTTTATAAGATTCAGAATATGTTGCAAACGGTTGTGTTCAGCCTCAGATTTCTCTATTGAATTATGCTCCAGTGAGTGTTTGTTTTTCATTATACATTGCCGTAGCTCTTTGGGAGAGCAGCTCCAGTACAGGAGCAGAGAAGGAGCACAAGCAGAGCTAATATTTGTGTTCAGGCAGATGCTTGAAGTGTTCCGGCCAGTGCTCAACATCAGCCTTAGAAATTCTTCAAATCCATCAGCTTAATTTACCAACCTAGGAAAACACACTATCTGTGGAAGATGTGGTAACATATCCTACCACTTAATGAAAGAATTGACTGCCCACCCCACGGAGAACAGTGTGGGACATAGGCTGAGATAGAGTTAACTTTCCTTATAGCACCTGTACAGTGCTGTGATTTGGGTTTGTGGTTTAAAAAAAAAGTGTTGATAACACAGCAGTGTTTTGGCTATGGCTGAACAGTGCTGCACAGCATCAAGGATTTCTCTTTTCCCCCCTGCCTCTCCCCCCACCAAGCAAATAATCTGGGGTGGGCAGAAGATTGGGCGGGGACCCAAGGTGAGCAAAGGGATATTGCACACAGTGTAATATCATGCTCAGCTACAAGAACTAGGGTACAGGAAGAAAGGGAGAGGGTGTTGGCTTCCAAAGTGGCCATTGCTTGGAGACTGGGCTGGCATCAGCCCGCTTGTAGGGCATGGTGAGTGATTGCCTGTGCATCACTTGTGACTCCCCCCCATTTCCTTCACCTATTCAGCTGTCTTGATCTCGACCCATGAGTTTTCTCACTTTTGGTCACCCTATTCTCTCTCCCCCATCTCACTGGGGGTAGATGTTTCTGAAATGCAAGAACTGGGAGTTTTACAGGGTGGTGGTAAAGCACTAGGTATTCTTGACTCCTGTATGGCTAGCTGAGCTTGTGAACTCTGATCCCAACAGCTGGGCCGGCCCAAGATGAGGCGGAGAGCACAGCTGAGCATCCTGTGCACCAAGAGCCCACCCAAGAGACACTTGAGCACCAAGTGAAAAGCAGGCAGCCTGAGACCTCCTGCAAACCAGAGGAGGACTCTTTGGTGTGTGAATCAGCAACTACCGATGGAGGAGAGACAACACCATCAGATTCAGCTGGCCCCACAGTAGAGGAGGTGGCTCCCCAAGAAACTGAAGTATCACTGGACGAATCTGGGAAGACAAGAGATGGGGTCTCAGAAGGATGCCTGGAAGAAGACAACTTGGGTCAAGGTGAGTCTCTCCCCTTCTGTGTGTACAGCATTTCCAAAATGAAGATAAGCTGGGCCTTTGCTTAGAGGAGGCAGAGCAGGAGAAAGGGTTATTGGTTCTTGTGCTGAAAAAGATTAAGTGTAGGTCTGCGAATTTTATTCCTTGCAGCCAGCCTGGCTCATGATAAAATGGATGGCAAAGGAGACAGCCTTGTCCACCAGGAAACATGGAAGGACCAGGAGACAAGCAAGCAATGTGAAAGCTCCTACACAGCAGAGGAAGATGCTTCATCAAGAAGCAAGTCACTGAACTCTGACAGTAAAGAGACACATTCGGACGTGACTGCCACAGAAGATGTCACCAGGAGTCTCTTGGCAGAGAAGAGCACCAGTGCCCCTCTCCAAGACTGGGAGCCACAAGAGCACATAGGGCAAGAAGCACAGGAGAGCGGGTCCCAAGGCACATTAAGGAACAGACATGGGACCAAAGGTGAGCTGGTGGCTGCACACTGCTGCTCTTCCACCATGAACATGCCTACACTTTCCATAGGAATTAGAAAGATGGCATGGTGAGCTCTCCAGTGCTTGCTGCCAGTTTTCCAGAGTTGAGCTGGAAAGAAGGTATAAGAAATTAACTGGCTGCTCTCTTCCCCTCTCCTTTGGCTACTGTCCTGCTTTGAAAGGCATGAAACCACGCTGCACTCTGCATCATCTTTCTCCTTCCCCTGCCCCAAAAGCAGGGGGAGCCAAGACTCACAGCAGTATTAACCCAAAGCAGTATTCGCTTCTAACGCTTTCTCTCAGCTGGGAGCTCCAGACAGCTCTGTTGCTTTTCTTACTACAGCCCAACTTACCTGTTCCTTCAATGTTGAGCAGCACATTTCTTTCTCTTATTATAGGGCACACAGCCTCAAAGCCAGAGGCTCAGTGCTGCTTGCAGAATGTCACCACACAAAACACAGACCAGGAGAAGGCCAAAGTGTCCCTCTTGCTGAAAGGTGAGGAAAAGAATCTTCCCTCGTGCGTTACTCGTCGACCAGAAGTCATTGATCCTCCAGGAACAAGTAATGAAGCACATTTAATTATTCTTCTCTCTCAGGACCTTTCACAGCCTTTTCTGAGGGTTTGAGGGAAAAAAACATCCCCTTAAAAATAGGCTCAGTTTGAGCCTATAGTAGCAGCTTTCCCTCCAGCTCTCCAGACTCAAAAGCAGGCACATCATGTTCAGCATGCCAGGAGTACCCTGCCATGTCCTGGGAGGTCTGACGCTCCTACGCTGATAGTCCCCCTTCCCAGTTCCCCTTTCTGTCATGGGGCCCCAAGCAGGAACCATCATGGTGATCTGCACCATGCATTTCTCCTGATAGAAAGACACCCTGCTTTGCCATGGAGAGGGATGGAAGCAGTCTGGACCATGCTGTCCTCCTTTTCTGGGTAGAAGCATGGTAGCCTTTGTCCACCCAGCATAACTAGGACGAAGGCAGCAAACAGGACACCTTAGCTGGGTCAGACACCTCCATATGTAGGGGTCTGTGCTCCAATGGCCACAAACCTTAAAGAAAACAGAGCAGAGGGAAAAGAAGAAAGCTTGTAGCCAGCTGCAATTTCCTCAGGAAATTTTGCATTGCAACCACAAAGCTGTAGCCTTGCCTCTGTATCTGGAGCTGTAGTACCCCTGGCTGGTGTGTGAGAGCATGGGTCTGACAACATGGGGCAAGCAGCCTTTCACCATTCCTGCACCCACAGACAGCATGCCAACCTGAACCACTTTCCTGGGGTAGTGGGGAAGGTCTGGGAGGGGGAAAAAGCCCTTATAGCTACTTTCCAGCATACCACTGCAGGTCACTTGGGTCTGACTTCTGTTCCCCATCTCGGGTCTCTCCGCTGTTGAACAGGGCTTGTCGTCGTGAGCCTTGTGTTGCTTTGCTTCTGCCTATTCTGCTTCGGCAACCCAAACTCCAAGTCCCAGCAAGCCCCCAAGAACCCCACGGTGGAGGCCTTTCTGTCCCAGTTCAACCAGCTGCAGGACAGGTTTCCGGGGCAGAGTCCCCACCTGTGGCTTCGTGGGCGCAAGTTCCTGCAGAAGCACCTCAATGCGTCTCACCACACACAGCCGGCCATCATCATCTTCACAGCTGCCCGCAAGGGTGAGCGGACCTTGCGATGCCTTAGTGCCCGCGTGGCTGACACCTACTCAGCTGCCCTGCATGCCAGCATGGTCCAGATCGATGGCTTGGATATATCCAGGCTCCAGAGTGATGAGGCCAAGCTGGAGGTGGACTCAGAGCTGAGCTCAGCTTTCCAGGGTGGGGGCCGTGCTGCAGTGATACACCGCTTCGAGTTGCTGCCGGCAGGGGCCACCCTCATCTTCTACAAATATTGTGACCACGAAAGTGCTGCTTTCAAGGATGTGGCCCTGCTGCTGACCGTGCTGCTGGAGGAGGAGATGCTGGAGACCCACATTAGCCTCCAGCAGGTGGAAGAGAGGGTCCGTGACTTCCTCTGGGCCAAGTTCATCAACACCAGGACCCCCAGCTCCTACAACCACATGGACTCAGACAAGCTGAGTGGGCTGTGGAGCCGCATCTCCCACCTGGTCCTACCGATCCACCCAGTGCAAACCATCGAGAAGGGGGGCTGCCATACCCACACCAAACCTTAGGGTCAAAAGATGCCAGAGTCCCTGGAAGGGTTGGAAAGATGGTCCTAGCTGGCTCCGGTGCAGGCAGAGGCACAACCAGTGCTATTTCTCTTCAATTTGTTTCCCATACCTTCCTGCAAAGAATTGGACAGGTACAAATCGATCCAGGCCATTTGGCCAGCTGAGTCCTGGAAGTGATAGATCACATACTTCCTTCTGGCAAATGGAAAGACCAGGCATTTTAGACTGCTAATTGCACAGGAGGACAAGGCTGTGTGGGCAGGCAGGAGGGAAGACAAGACTTTGCAGGTAGTGTTTCTATCAGGAAATAAACAAATAACGTACACAACGATTACAGCAGAAAGATATTTCAACTCAGTAGCTCTTTCATTTCTCCCTGCCCTTCAGTTTGCTAATATTGTATATATCAGTCTCACAATGTACTTCATATAGAAGGTTTTTCTCTCTTTGCAGAGAGCCGCTGGAACACAGGAAGGATAAATTCCACAAAGCCCAACATTTTGAAGGCACGTTTCAAAAAGAAACCCAGTTTGCTAGTCAAAGATTTGACCAGTCAGTTCTGATAGAGTCCCACTTGCACAGACTGAATGACACCCAGCAAAGACCAGATCCTAAATATAGGATGTTAAAATAAACCTGCAATTCAGAAATCAATTAAAACACCAATCACAAGAAAATTCAGGCTGTCAGCACTCAAAACAGTGCACTAAAGGGGGGGATCACTTGAGGGGATCTCATATGCCAGAGAATAAGCTCCAAAGACAGAGAGCAATGAAAGAGAAACCACCTTATTGTCACTCTGATAGTGTGATGCCTCAAGGGATTGCACAGGTGAAAGAATGAGTAATACAGTTTAAATTAATGCTCTCTCTCTCAAAAAATAAGTCTAACTTCAATTGCATTGCCACCACAAGGCTATGAGTATCTCTTTGGGCTGATGCATCAGCTTTGGTCCTACACAATAGATCGTGCTTCCCCCAGATCTCTGAACTGTGTGTAGGGCCTGCCTGCCTCTTCCCCACCTAACTTTTATTGATGAATGTAGAGGTTAACATTGATATCTATTTCATACCACTTAGGGCAGCACACCAGGTCCTTGCCTTCCAAAGGTACATATGCCTCCCTGCCAACCAGCTGGTGCCCTGAGATGTGCTAAAGCAACTAGGACCAGAGCTGAGATTAGCAGGTAAAGACAGTGTCTCTGGTGTTCACACTAAAAATCCTCAACAAAGCAGGCTGGTTTCTTACCATGCCTCCTCTTCTGCATCCCAGGAAGAGAAATCTGAGCCCTGGAAACACTGTGGTGCCCCTACATACTGCATTTCTACAGATGCTCTGGGGCAAGGCAGCCAACTCAGGGAACACCTGAGGGGTGGGTGCAGGTTATAGCATTTGTAATAAGCCTACAGTCAGCCCCAGGTGTCAGTCCCTTGTGCCTACAGTGCTGCTTGCTGGAGAAGGAGCAGCTGTAGCAGAGCATGGCTTATTTCCATATAAGCAGCATAGACTGGGGCCTTGCAGACCCAGGCTCTGTATCTGAAAAAGACACAAGTCAAGAACACTACAGTGTTTTTACAAGCAGCACATCTGAGTGCTCCTTTCAGCAACTGGACAGGGTCTCCTGCCAACAGTGCCTTGCTGCCCTGCCCTGCCGATGGCTCAGCGGAGGCACAGCCCTGTACCCTAAAACCACAGCCTGTCTCTTCTTTCCTCCTGCCGTGTGCCTTGACCTGTCTCAGAAGATTTGTGGCCATTACCTGGAGGAGGTGACAAATTGAAGGAAGATGAGGGGGTTATTTATTCATGTTCTAACCAAAGAACAAATTTTTTGGTTGGCTGGGGACATGAAGACAAGACCACAGGGGTTTTAACTGTGATACACACTGGCCTAGATGTGAGAATTACCTGCTGAAGCCCAGTATCAGCAGGGCAGCCCAGGGCATAGTTTTGTACAAGATACAGGTTGCTTCCTCCCCTCCCTCCTTTTTATTGCTATACACTACATTGGTAACAGAAAACACTGTTTCTGTTCTGTGCGGTTCAGTATGGGCATTGATGTAAGCATCAGCAGAACACCATATATTGGTAGCTGGGCATGAGTGGGGCTCCCCTGGGCTCAGTGTTGGGGCCAGTCTTGTTTAATATCTTTATCAATGATCTGGATGAGGGGATCGAGTGCACCCTTGGTAAGTTTGCAGATGACACTAAGTTGGGTGGGAGTGTTGATCTGTTCGAGGATAGGAAGGCTCTGCAGAGGGACCTGGACAGGCCGGATCGATGGGCCAAGGCCAATTGTATGAAGTTTAACAAGGCCAAGTGCCAAGTCCTACACTTGGGTCACAACAGCCCCATGCAATGCCACAGGCTTGGTGAAGAATGGCTGGAAAGCTGCCCGGCAGAGAAGAACCTGGGGGTGTTGGTTGACAGCCGGCTGAACGTGAGCCAGCAGTGTGCCCAGGTGGCCAAGACAGCCACCAGCACCCTGGCTTTTATCAGGAATAGCGTGGCCAGCAGAAGCAGGGAAGTGATCATACCCCTGTACTTGGCACTGGTGAGGCTGCACCTTGAATATTGTGTTCAGTTTTGGGCCCCTCACTACAAGAAGGACACTGAGGTGCTGGAGCGTGTCCAGAGAAGGGCAATGAAGCTGGTGAGGGGTCTGGAGAACAAGTCTGATGAGGAGATGTTGAGGGAACTGGGGTTGTTTAGCCTGGAGGAGGCTGAGGGGAGACCTTATCACTCTCTACAACTACCTGAAAGGAGGTTGTAGTGAGGTGGGTGTTGGTGTCTTCTCCCAAGTTACTAGCGATAGGATGAGATAAAATGGCCTCAAGCTGTGTCAGGGGAGGTTTAGATTGGATATTAGGAAAAATTTCTTTACTGAAAGAGTGGTCAGACATTGGAACAGGCTGCCCAGAGAGGTGGTAGAGTTGCCATCCCTGGAGGTATTTAAAAGATGTGTAGACGTGGCACTTCAGGGCATGGTTTAGGAGACATGGTGGTGTTGGGCTGATGGTTGGACTTGATGATCCTAGAGGTCTTTCCAACCTTAAAGATTCTATGATTCTATTATTAATCATGTTATGGCCATATCTTAAGGGAAAACTGTATTTTAATGTTATCTTGCTCTCGGTTTTATGTACTGTGTTTGTAATGCATAGCCAAGGTGTGCAAAGGCGCTTGCATGCTGCTTGGGCATGTTGCTGTAAGCATCATCCACCTAAGCTGTTCTAATAAAGAGATATTTTTATGACTTCTTGAAGACAAAATATGTGCTTGCTTCTAAAACAAGACTTCTATTTAAAAATAAATAATGAGATTATGAAAGAAATCAGCAAAGTCTTCAAAGTGAGACTGGAGTCTTACCATATTCTGTTGGGGTTTTTTTTTCTAGTAATTTTCAGTTGATTAAGCAAAAGAGATCATTGATTTGGACAAAGTTTTATTTAGGTCAGGGCTGTAGTTGGGCAAACAAAGTGAATATTTGCTTTTTCCACAAAAACTCCAACCAACCTTTTTCTCAGTTGTTTGGGGCAAACAGTTGCAGCTTTTCAGCTAAGGCAAAACTGAAAACAAACTCCCAAACAGCTGCTGAATTCAACACAGGCTGAAACATACTAAGGTTTGCATAATACTTCATGATAATAATTAAAACGAAATCCACTGACAACTGAAATATTTTAGAAATACAGAAAGCAAATACTTCTAATTTCAACACCCTTGATCAGATCAGTTCCACCCAATGTTACACCACCTCAGCACACACAAATTTTTGATTTGTGGTGAATTATTTTGCCCAGTGAGAGGGTTGGAAAAAAAGAGGTTTTACCCTCTGGATTATTTCCAGATTATTGGAATAATCTTAAGAAACAAGAAGATCCAGAAATTATTCTGGATTTTCTTCAATCTCTGTCCAGACCCTGGCAACCTAAAAACTAATAACATTTGCATCTGTTTTCAAATAAATGTTCATGTGACCAATTGTCAAAAGTAAACATCACTCATATCCTGTTGTCTGATGCGAAAGGATAAGATTTGGTCCTAGCCCAAAGATTCAGATGCAAATCCAGTGTCACCAAGTGCAGTGATTTCTGGGTGCCAAGACCAGGCTGCTTTTTCAGTGTTGCACATGAATTCAAAAGTGATTCCAAAGGGAGCAGCTGAATGAGCTCCAAGACCGTCTCCAGGCAGAAAGATACAGCAGTGATTCTCCCTTAAATGATGTGCTCACCGTGATTTGTGTTGGTAAATAACATCATTGTCCTTGTACCTGCTCTAAAAACCAGGTTGAACCAAGAGTGGGAGAGGTGCCTTCTGTTGAAGAGAGGCAGGGAAACCAGGACAGGCAAGTCCAGAGGCTGTTCAGCAGTGACAGCACCTCTCTGTAAACTCTGGGGCAAAATCTGCAGCCCGTTCAGAGAATGGATCTTTAATATGTACCAAGCAAGAGCATCCTGCGAGAGTCCCTGAAATGGCCAAGCAGTACTTCCCCTGAAAGGAAAGTGAGAGACATCGACGCAGAGGTGCCAGGCTGACCTCCCCACCTGCCGCCAGGCTGAACCTTCCCACCCACCATGCTAAGACGCACCATTTCCACACCATCCCCTTCCTAGGGACACTTTGGGGGGGGCAGTGGGACCCCCAGCAAGGTCCTTCAGCTGGTTTCTCCCAGCTAGCAGTTTGGGTTCCCTGCTTCTTCACAGACTGATAGTTAATTCAGAAACACGCTGTGCTCCGGCGTGTGCTTCCCCAGGGCAGGGTGCTGGCATGGGTGCAGCATGTGCAGAGGGAGACCGTCGGGTGACACAAAGGACGTGGGGCACAGCCAAGGGTGGAGGCACTTGTGGCAGCTTCAGAGGAACTAAAGCTCCCCCTTCCCTCCGGCTCTCTGACAGCAGCAACAGGTCAGCACAAGACCAGGACGGAGCGCGACACAGTCCAGCTCTACACCATCTGAGGTAAACGAATTTATTCCTCCTGGGCACCACATCCACCTGTGCTAAGGGCAGCTCTTCCCTTCAACTGTCCTCCACATGCCTAGTTCATAATCTCTCCAGGACCATCCCTTCCTGCACACACACACATTCCCCAAGCATGCAAGGCCATGGGTTTGGCTGGAGCTTATCAGTTGCTTGCTCTTATGTCAATGCTAAAGCTAAATTATTTTTCAAGTCCTCATCTGAAAAAAAAAAAAAAATTATTCTACTTGGCCTGTCGAAGAATGCATCCCCCTCTGCAACTATCTTTCCTTTTTTTTGCAGTCCTCCTCTCTGCAGCAGTAGTTCTGCAGGGAAGGATGTGCTGCCACAAGGTGCTCAAGAACCCTAAAAATTACCTTGAAAATTACATAGCAGCTCTGCTGAGGGGCAAAACCAGTTCCAGAAGGCCAGTCTGGACTGCTTTGCCACAAAATAAGCACTGATTACATGTGTGAGAGTGCCACTGCCTTGTGAGCTGACAGAAACTCATCATCCCCAGCGTTTAAAGGTGAGTGGCTCAGCTGGCACTGCATGGCCTTGGCTTGCTATCCTGCTCTGCCTTCAGCATCCCTGTCCCTGCGACAGGCACATTGTGCCACAGCTCTTTTACCCCTTTGCATGAGTGCGCAATAAAGCACGAAGAAGGCAGAATGCAAAGAGACAGGTAGTGAACCCAGCTAAGCCACGTTTCTCCTGTTGAGCTTTAACCTCTGGGAGCTTGTCCACAGCTTAACTCTCCTGCAGCTCCGCACATGGGCAGGCTCCACCGCTGCAGGGCTGGTCCCTCGGGGGTCACTTTTAGGCCTACAAAACCTCCATTGTAAGAGAGATTTGCAGATATTGGGAGCTTAAGATGTTTTTTTTTTTTATTTCCCCCCTTCGCCTCCCCAGGGAAGCAGCCATACAATGGATTGCACAAAGGAGCTTGGCCTCAGCCTGTGGGATGTGGATCCAAGAGCCTGCAATGAAAAGGCTCAAAGAATACAGCTTGCAAGTGTGTTCCCAGCACAGGGAGGAGGCAAAGCCATAAGCAGACCTCCCACTGGCCTCTCCCTGCTTTGGCTGGACTGTGCAGTTATGCTCAGTCTGAGCAGGGGGCTCTGCAGATCCCTCGTGAGGGCACTCGAGAGCTGAAGATCCTCTCAAAGCCAGAGCAGAGGCAGAAGCATGGTTCGACAGGAGAGATGGAAACAGCCTCCCCACAGCACACCTACTTTGAGGTCTGCTCCATCCTCTGCCCCAGCAGCCCAGGGACCACTTAGACATCTCCAGGAAGCAGTTTCAGGTCATGGTGATCTCCATGGAGGAGCAAACCTGGCCTTTTCCCACAATTACAGCATGAGCTGAATGAAGCCACTGTTTTCTCGATGTTAACAGAGCTGAACTCTTGGAGCTGCTCAGAAGGACCAGCCATTTCCCTGGTCAGACCTTGTATCTGCAGAGTGGAGCCTTGGACCCCACAGGTTCCTCCTCACAGGGAGAGCAAAGTCCAGTTGCTGTTTCTGCTCCCAGGGGGCATCTGTGCTGGGGCAAGCATCAGGTAAAGCCAACTGAGTTACAGGGACTGTTCAGCCAGAGGGATGGACTAAAAACCAAGTGCAACGTCCTGCAAGACTGCTATCAAAGACAGGCTCCCTCCAGCAGCTTGGTCAATGGGAGGAAAACACACACATACACAGAGAAATGAAGAGGTGTCCAAAGACCTTTACACTCCAGGCCAGTCTCTCACATGCATTTTTCTAAACTCTCAGCCTCTATAATTACAATCCCAGGACTTTCCCCACAGGAAAATGGCTGTCACCTGTGGCAACTGCAAATGAGTTGTGAGCAGAATAAATGCCTTCAGGTCATGTTAGAGGATGATCTACTCCAGTCATGCAGGACCTGCTGCAACAGCAGCCACAAACACTGGTCCTCCTCACCAGAAACAATGCCCTTTGATTGCCCTCCTGACTATGTCTGGAAGCTTTTTGGAGAAACAGTTGGCCAAGACAAGAGGTTGAAATCCTAGGCAACGTCCAGAGGGCAGGGGATGAGTGCAAATCATTTCCCCTAAGCAGCCCATGTGTCTAAACTTGGCTGGCACCTACAGTGAAAAATGCTGGCTGGCCCCAGCTCAATTCTTGTTATGGAGCAACTGTTAGGATGAAACCACATGGTCCTGGTCTCGGGTGCTATTAAAGAAGAGATCCTCAACATCTGTGAATCTTTTAAACATTCCCTGGTGGTAATACAGACCTACTTGCTGTCAATAGTGCACGTGAAACTGGGAAGCAACTGGGGAAAAGCACCTTGTAATGGTAGAGCTGAATGCAAAACCGCAAAGGGCTGCTGCACGTGCAGAGCTCAGCCTGCTCATGCACATAATGCAGCCCACAGCAGAACGAGTTGGCTCAGTTAGAAATCAGCAACTTTACTTTATGGTCTAAGTAAAGACAGTAGGAAAAAAAAATACAAATTGTGAGAGATGGATTACAAACAGTTACAAGACTGGAGGCTGGTTGTGGTGGCTGGCGATGGTTTTATTAGCAAATTGCTCCCACATTGACTGAGAGTATTCAAAATCTCCTCTGAACAAGGAAACAACCACACTGCTTAAACTCGGGGTGTAAAATGGCAAGCAGATTTTAACATTGCCTTGCTGGCTTCCACACATCACTTGTTTTAGCCCTGTGACGAGAAGGTGCTCGGGAGTTGTGCTTGTGGGATGAGAGCAGGACTAGCAAGAAAGGTCAGGACAGAGGGGCCCTGGAGGGGAGAGCATCACAGGCCACCTGGATTTGCCCCGTCATGCTCCCGTAGCTCCTCTCTGCACTGAGTGGCACTCAACAGCCTGCTTCTGCCTCCCAGCGTTCCTGCTCAGATGCTGGTTTTGAGGGGGTCTGAAGAAGATCAGGCACACTGAAACTGGTGTGAGACCCACACTGCTACCCACTCCCTCACTCAAATGGAGCCAGCCCCCTTTTTTTCATACACACAGCCTCTCCCCCACCTTTGTGCCTCTCTGCAGCTTTGCTTATCTGCAGGGCAGGAGCTGGCTCCAGAGGAACATTACACAGGGCTGCAGCGGGGCAGGAAAGCCAAGAAGCTTTTTTTCACCCCTGCTTTTGTAGAAGGCAGCTCATGGCACAACCATGCTGTCAGCGTTCCTCCTCACGCTCATTTTCTCTGGATGGGTCAGAAGCAGGTCGCCCCCTCCTCCCCTCACTCCCAGTCTTCTAGCAAACCGCTTTGATCAGGGGTCCCCAGTCGCTCCCCCTGCTGACACCCCTCCATCATTCCTCTCCCTTGGTGGGGGAGAGGCAGAGGACTCCGATCCCTTCCCACACTAATGACAGCACATCTGGCAGGCAGAAACCACTGATCCCCAGACGCCCGCCCCAGGCGGGAGACACCTGATGCCATTTTTGCACAGCCTCTGTCCACAGCTTACAGCAGCCGGCTCCCAGGAGGGCCGAGGTGTGCTGGCACAGAGACACAGCGTCTTGCCAAAAGCTTCCTTCTGATCGCAAGCACAGCAAGGGGGGATCCAGAAAGGAGGGGGGAAGGTATCAGCAGGCAAATTCATTCCTCTTAGGTTGTGCAGTTGACTACCTCAGGATGTCAGCCTGAAAGCAGATCCGAAGATGAAGATGGACAGATTTCTTTAGCCTGGAAGGTCTCAGAGAACTCGTGGGGGCTTCTGAGGTGCCATTGCATCTCCTGAGAAGGCCTCAAGCAGGGAGCAGAGTGCTGTGAGTAGGTTCAAGCAGTGCGATTTTGCAGTGCGCTTTTGTGGAGTTACTGCATAAAGATGGGACACAAGAACCAAGGTGGTGGAGAACAGCTTTCACATGAGACTTAAGCTGGGCTTTGGAATGTGACTTAACAGACTGTGGCGGAGAACGGGGCCTCCGGGCAACAGTGTCCTCTTAGTAAGGAGCAGGTCATCAGGCTTGCTCACCATGCAGGCACGTTTCAGGTACCACACCAGCAAGAGCAGCTCTCCGTGGGCGATGTCTCCCTCCCACCTGTTCCAGCACAGAGCACACACACTGCCCTCCAGCCCGAGCAGGGCCAAAGGGATGCTCCAAGAACCAGAGCTTGCCCAGAAAGGGCAGGAAAGATGAGTCGGGTGGGGAATGGTTTTTGTGCAGGAGGAAATGAAGGGAGGGCTTGGCTTGGGAGCAAGGGGTTTGCGTGGGACAGGGGGTCCCCGGGTGTCCGAGGCCGCGGGTGGCTCGGCAGGGACTGCTTGCTGCCTCAGTCGCTGCCCCGGGACACTGCGAGGGGCGCCGAACCAGCTCCAAAAAGCGGTAAGAGAAATCCACGAAGGGCCGGGCGGTGGGACCGGCCGCAGGCAGGGCGGTGCGAGGGGGCAGAGCTCGGGCTGCAGCTCGCAGGCGAGACGCGGGGCCGAGCCCTGGGGCGGCGGGGCCTGAGGAGCGCCCGGCCCCCCCGCCATCCCACCCCACCCCACCCCACCCCACCCCATCCCATCCCATCCCCATCCCCCGCCGAGCGGCCGCGCCGCGGGTCGCCGCCCGCCACCCGGCAGGTTGTAAAGTCATTAACTCCCTCAGCCATGCCGGCCCGCGCTCCGGCAGCGGTTGCTCCCGCTACCACCGCTGGTGGGCCGCCTCGCCGCCTCGGCTGCAGCAGCGGCGGCAGCAGGAGCGGCAGCAGGAGCAACAGCAGCAGCAGCGCGGCATGGCCGCCGCTCCCCGCCTCCGCCTCCTCCTCCTCCTCCTCCTCCTCCTCAGCGCGGCCGCCGCCGCCCCCCTCGGCGCTAAGGTAAGCGGCGGCGGGTGGGCCCGCGGCGGCGGAGCCTCCCCTCACTCCCTCCTTCCTTCCTTCCTTCCTTCCCTCCCTCCCCTCAGGGAGCAGCGGCGGGGCCGGGGCCAGGAGGGGCGCTCCGGGGCCGGCCGCGGTCGCCGTCGCGGTCCTGGTCGCCCCGGGCCTGGGGCAGGGAGAGGGCGGCCCGGCCCGTGCGGGGGAGCGGGAGGGCTTCTAGTTCCTGCAGGGGATAGCCGGGGATTGGGGGGTCCCCCCCGCTGCCCTCCCTCAGTCTGGAGGTGCGTGAGAAGGGGGGTTTGTCGCGCCTTCCCCCAGATTCACCCCGAGGAGCCGACGCTTTGCCCGCTCCCTGGCGGCCTGGCACTAACAAAAGGCCGGCGGGGGGCGAGGGCGCCTGAGGAGGCTTCCCAGCATCACCAGAGGGACCGTGTGGGAGCAGGGCCTTTCCCAGGCTGGGGCTTTGCCCGGGGCTGCCCCCCGCGTTCATCCCTGGCAGAGGGTTGGCTCCAGTTTTGGGCTGAAAACAGATTTTGCTCTTCCCTCTCCCTCCCACCACCCCAGGCATGGGTTTAGGCGGCTGCTTTCTCTGCTAACAGTGGGGTGCATGTCTGGGCATTGGAGCCCCACGCTCCCCTCACCTCTGCTCTCCTCCACAAAACCTCCTCAGCCTGGCCTTCCTCATGGCACTTGTTTCACAGCAGCGACGAAACCTCTCTGCCAGTCCCCCTTCTCCTTCCCAAGGCCCAGCCTGGAAAAATTGCCCTGTTATTGTGCAGGAGAGGCAGAGATTCCAGCTTTGCAGGGCGCCTGCTGTGCCCCTGCCTTCACGGGTCACTGCATGCATTGTGGCTCAGCACTCCGGTTTCCCTGAGGGGAACCTAGCCAGATTTCGTTGCTGCTAAACGGATTCTGTTCTGCTAAAGGAAGAGGGTTTGGGGTTGTGTTTCCCACTCCCTCACCCCAGACTCCATGGCTGGTGTGAAGCAATCTCACATGAGCATTAAATGCAGAGAAGACGAGACACCGCAGCTTTGCGGACAACCCAGGTTTGAGGAGCAGCAGTGTCTCCTGTTCTGGGGTTGTCATAGTTTTAAAGCTCACATGTCTCATTTCCACTTTGTTTTTACCTTCATACACATCCGCAGCGGATGGGTATGGAATAGGCAGCCTGTTCTGTTTACCCCTTAACTGTAGGACTAAATCAGAGAGAAGTTTCAGGGAGAGCAAGCCAGGTCAAGTTAAACAGATGTGAAGTCCTTCATTTAGGACTGACCTGGATGGACTCCTCCATCAACATATGTACACAAGCCTTGGTTGCTCATGGTTCTCCCTGCCCCCAGCAGCTGAGTTTGTATAGCATCTAAGACGAGGACATCTGGGGCTGGGAAGAGAGCTGCTCAGCCCTTCCCAGGACAAATGCGCACCAGTACTCTTGCCATCTCTGCCCTGAGCACTCGCTTACTCCAGGAGATCCCTGCAGAGCACTCTGCTGAAGGAGTGCGTGGTGCGATATGGCCTGGCAGACGTGGTGGCTAGTATTGATTGGTATCTCTGGTGCAAGACAGCACACGGATGGTCATTAGGGGATTAACCTGCCATTCCTCTTGCTATCCTGTTTTCTATATACAACATGATTATACAAAGAGTGTCATAGAAAGCCTCAATCCATAGACATGGTAAGCAAATTCTACCTGGGGCTAGCTGCATTTAATGCCTGATAATAGAGATGCCTCTCACACACACTGCCTGTTACTCCCTTCTTCCCCTTCATGGATTTCCATCCTTTCTACTGTTTTGCCCCAGAATAAGTGCATTATCCCACTTGAAGGGAGTGACCTAACTGACCTGGATTGAGTATTTAGTAACGATGTACGGCACTTGCCTGTGGACTTTCTGTCATGGCAGGATTACGAATAGTACTTGGTAGTTCTCTGCTGGCTTCTGTTCACTGGTTTTCTAATTTGCTTCTCATCTGTTCCTCATTATATGTCCAGATTTCTGTTACTTGTCTGCCACAATATCACATCTTTAGCAAGGTACCATTTTTCCCCAGATTAGCGTTCTTCCTGATCCCTTAAAAATCAGTTCTACATTGCTCCTTTTACCTCAGGATTCCTTCCCCTCATCGAAAACTGCTTCTCAAATATCTTTTTTCAACTTTTCTAAGGAAGACAGGGTCTTGCATCTGCTTCCAACAGTGAATCTCTCATACAAACTACCCAAATAAGATAAAACAATGACAGGATGAGAAATAGCTTTGCACAAACACCAGTTCTTTTGTAAAACATTGGGGCGTAATTGCAAATGCTATTGTTTTTTTTTCACGGCTGTGGTAGAGTCTGTCACCACAGCTTGAGTCAGAGAATGACACAGGGAGCCCAAACCAGGGGAGCTAAGCATGGTCATTCATTTCCAGATAATAATCTGATGTCCTTTCCAAGCATTAAGACATCTGAAGGTACTTAGTATTTCAGTAAGTAGAGCGGTTTGCTGTAGAGACAAGCCCTTAAGTAAAGGGATCGTGGAAGTTTTTCATAGAGGACATGCAGTTAATGGCCTCAGAGAAGGTCTGTGAAGAATTTGTTTCATTTTCAGCTGCTGTTTCTAGTATCTTATAAGCTCAGGCAGGGTTGAGCGGAACAGTTTACAACAGCTACTGTGCCCTTCAGTGCTGGGCCAGCCCTTGAGGCATGCCAGGCTGCAATGGAGAGCCTTCCCCACCCAAGCTTCTCTATTAAGAGAACTAAACAGGCATGCTTGTGGTCTTCCCAGACAGCTTTTTTACAGGGCCCCAGGCTCTAATGAATCTCAAGATTAGGCACAACAATAAGCAACACAAGAGAATAGGCCACTGACACAGTAATTGCAGTTATTCCCGGATTTCTGGGAAACCCAGCATAGCTCAGAGCTGATCCAGAGCATGACAGAGAGTCAGCAGAGAATTTTATCCCTTTCAGCTCTTCAGAAAGACCGCCTGGAAATCCGATAGGATGTCAGTCCAGGCCCACACGTCTTTCAGGGCTGAAGCATTTTGTTCATGGCAGCTTTTGTTTGGCAGGAGGAAGAGGGGAAGCAGCTGCTGGGTCTCTGGTTAGACAGAAAAAGCTTTTCAATGATGCTGGCTTAGAGACTGATGTTTCTGGCATTGATATTGGCAATTCTAGAGGCAGATATTTTATCCCTTGCAGGTTGGGGTTCAAAGCTCTGGTCCCCTCAACAAGGGGATGGGAGGGCAACCCTCACCTGCTCAGTTGCACAGCCTCCAGCATAAGTGCAGAGACACAGAAATAACTTGGTTAGCCTCAGAGAGGAAGAACTGCAGCTGTATAATCACCGGGTGCCAAGCCACAAATGCCTCAGGGAAAATTCTTGCGGAGAGCACCTGACTGAACTGGAATATGGTCTATCTTTTCTATGGATGTAAATTTTCGGCCTTATATTCCCCATCACCTAAGGAATCGTACCTGACCCTCTTACCTCCTTTAGGCAGAGCCCTCACTGAAGCCCAGCCAGAGGCAGCCTTATAAAGACTGGACCTGCGTGCACCTCCTGGTCCGGTGTTTCTAGCCTACTGTGTTTCTGTGGTTCTGCAGCAGAGTGCAAGTTAGAGCAGCTACAGCATCTCCCATAATTAGGAGAGTGCAACAGAGTTGTTGTAAAGCCCCTTTGATTTCTCCTTCTGCAAGGAGGAGGTGGGGGGCGGGTGGTTCACTCAGCCGGAAAGTAACTCTTGGGATTTGCTGAGGGACTTGGGAAACTAAAGCTAGGAGCTAATCTAATCTGGGGTCTGTCCCACAGTCCTTAATTTATTATCTGGAAGTTTGGAAAAGGCAAGTATCTCTAATTAAAAACAAGAACCATTCGTGTGTCATGATAAATGCAGATTTATTTCTGACAATATAATAAATTCAGCACAGATTGGAACCAGCTGCCCCAGCTCTAAGTACCTGAGGTTTCCCCTCCGCATCACCAGGCCTAGGACTCAGATGCAGTCATGCAGTCTCACTGGCCAAGGGGACAGCTCAGCATTGTCCTTGCTTACACAAGGAAAGAAATGCTTCTTGGCAAGGATAGGCAAGGGAGCTTGGTTATGGAAAAACCTGAGAGCCAAATCAATCTACTTAAAAAGTGATTGATTCCTCCAGTGCAGAGAGGAAGCAGAAACAGGGCTTATGGATATAGGGGAACACATTTCATTAAAAATAGTTTCTTTGACTAGCATCCTTCAGTAAATCTTCATTTGGGCTCCTGTCATTCCTGAAAGTCATAGTGCAGAGAGGAATCCTATTCTAACTGAAAGGCACACAAAGGTAGAGACGCTGATCTTCTCCAAACCTCAACTCTGCCGCCACATGCCAAGTCCTGCATCCAGGCAAAACACCCAAAAGCAGTAACCCTGAAAAGGAGCCTGCAGCTCTCTGCCACTCCAAGTCCACAAAGTCTGTTTCATATCCAGGGATAGGTCAGTAGAACAGGCTATTTCACTTCTCTTCGCCTGTTTCCGTTCTGCCCCGTCTCACCTATTTGGATTGTAAGATCTCTGGAGGAAGACTACCTTGCAGGTTACAGCAACACAGAATTTTATTGCCACCAGGGGAAAAGCTATATAAACATTGCAGCTTTTGGTCCACATACCTTCCCTCCAGGCAGTCCATGCACCCCATGTAACTACTCTGTGAAGTGGTAAGACACCAACTTTGATTATTACCCCAGCTATGGGAGAATCTGTATTGTGCTGAGCTCTCCACACAGACACCAGGTAAATCATTGGCATTCTCCTTCCCGACAGTTGAGAAGAACTTTTCCTCCGCAGGCCTTGAGATGCTTATCACAGAGAAGCAGAGAAGGGGTCAGGGAAAGATTTTAGCTGAAAATACCTTACAGTAAGAGACTTTTGGTTTCTTTCCTTTGTAAATGTGGAAGCTACAGTGACCATTTCAATTTACAGCCTGATAATATACAGTCAGACCAAAGTTCTCATAGGAAATAGGCTGAGATGATAATTTGGAAGAAGAGAAGGTATTTTTGAAAACAAGTCTGTTTCTTTTAAATTTCATTTTTCTCTTGAGCAACTCAGCTGCTGGCCACAGCATTTGGTCCCTGTCAGGCAAGTCAAGTCCAGATAGAACATCTACATACAGCAAAGAGTTTTGTGGTATTGTTTTCGAAGTTGACTATTGTAATCACTAGAGAGTAAAGCATCAGGTAATGGTGCTTTTTGGCAGCAGAGTAGGTTACTTTCAACACGCTCTGGCTATCACCAAGAAGAGGCACTATGCACATTTCGACCATGCTAAGTTACAACTTTAAAACATTTGCATAAAACCAGCTGCATCTCTTCTGCCCAGAGGATGTTCTGTTGGCAGACGCTGTAGAAATGACAAGTTCTCGGGCAGGAATTACACTACAAGATGAATAACGCTTTGGCTTTATTGCACCATGAAAGAGCATAAAGCCAAGAGACAGTCAACCAAAATAGTGAACAGAGCATGTTTAGTGATGAGCAAACCCTGCTGACTTTTCTTTCACATCCATCAATTATGCTTTGTAGGTTGGTTCTTTGCAACAGGACTATCGGCCACTGCCTCAAAGCAGCATGTTTTGCTAATAGTAGCACTGATACAACTTCCCTGAGCACTTACTTTAACATAGCAGACTTAACACACACACAAATTATTAATTTTCTTCTACTAATACTGAAACACTCTCAGCATTTTCAGCTGGATAAATCCTTTCCAGTCCCTGTCTTGTGTTAAACTCATTGCTGCATTTAACACTACTCACAGCTGTATTTCAGTAAACAGCAAATTAATTCCTGCATGGGCTAGTTTGCCAAAGTCCCTGGGAGCTTTCAGGCCATGAGACACTAAACAGGAAAATATTGCAAGAGAAAAAAAAAAAAACGCAGCTAAAACACAGAATCCCTTGCCTGCTGGGAATTGTGGGGGCACAGCCAACAGCAGCCTGCTGCACTGACCGCACTGGGGCCAAAGAAGCTCATGTCACACATGTCCAGCCCAACAGCATTCTCTACATCATGTCATGAGATCTTGGAGGCATCCTCCTTCCCATGCATAGCTCAGTCTTGGAAGGAAATTTGAATTTTGAGATGTGTAAGCCTGCTGTGACCCTGCAGGGGCCTGATCCTGCCACGGTTGTCCCAGTGCTGCCCGTTTAGAAAGCATCCAAGTGACGTTCTCCCTGGGGGAGCTGCCTTTAGAAGGCCCTTTTCTGCACAGGGTGGTGGGGAGCCAGGTTCTCCAGCTAACCGTACTCTGTTTCTGTCAGGACAGTAGTGAGGCAGCAGATGGAGCTGGCCCCTGGGATGAAGAAGTCACCAAGTGGTGGGGAGAGTGGAGCTCCTGGTCCACCTGCTCCCGGTCCTGCGGGGGAGGTGTGATGTCCCGCGAGAGGCACTGCTTGCAACAGAGGTAAGTCATGTCCCAGCCTGCACCCTTGGCTGGGCCTCAAGCACCAGAGGGGAAACGGGGTGCCCCTGACCTGCGTTTTTGGGCCAAACCTCCTGGGTTTGCACAGTCGTCCATTCTCTTTTCTGCAGCCTCTCGGAAAGGAAGGCGGCTGTTGCCTGCGGGGTAGGTGGTGAACAGGCAGTGGTGGGGAGGGCTGACAAGGGAGAAGCATGCTGCATTGGGCAGGCAACAGGTCCTCTAAACATGCCACTCACTCAGCCTGGCTCATCCTATGGGGAGCAAGAGCTTGGTCCTCTCTTGGGGTCTGTGAAAGAGTTGAAGATGATAGGGTTGTGGGCTGGAGGAGACTAGCTCTATTCCTCTTTTCTTTCACAAACCCTCGCTTACTGTGGCTGCTTTGACACACCTAACGCTGATTTGTAGCCAGTTCCTGTGCTAAGGCTGTGGGTACATATTCCCAGACACCTTCTGGGGACTTGATTTACTCCTGGCAGCAGCCAGCTCAGCCATGTCTCAGCAATTTCCCCTCTTTATTCCCTGCAGAGCTTGCAAGTCTTTTTCCCTTCTGTCATTTATCTGGCTGTCACCTGACAGCATCTCCATTTGTCCCCTACAGCCACATTTGTCCTCTACAGCTGCTACAGTCCTGGTATTGGTTGGACAGGGTTTGTGGGAGTGGGGAGAGGTGGGGAACTGCAGCTGCCTGAACTCCTGATGCCCCCTCCGGGTCACCTTGCCACCAAGCCCTCCTCCTCCTCGGGCACCTCACTAGCCTGCTACTCTAGGCTCCTGAGATGTTAATGAGAGCTGGCATCCTGCAGCACGGCAAGCCCACAGGGGCTGCCCACTCCACACTCGGCTCCTTTCCCTTCTGCGTGAATGCACTACTGAGTGGAGGAAGTTCAGACTAGGGCCCCCACCTGCTCTCACTCCTGCAGCAGAAAACTTTTATGTGGGCTGGTTGGCAGCACGACGAGGGTCCAGAAGTGCTGCAGTACCTTCCATCTGGACATGGCTTTCCCACTAACCTGGCTTGCCAATGCCTCTGCTGCTACTCCTCCTCCCCAGCACACTGTGGCTATCATGGGAGAGCAGTGGGAAACAGGACAGGAGGGAGCCTGGGCTGCCCTACACTCCTGCTCAGCCAGAGGAGCCCTTTTGCCCTTTGCCTGCTGCCAGAAGAGAGATTTTTATCTCTATTTGGCATATGCTCCATGTTTGACTCCACAGCTGGGGAAGGGAGGGCTTTGCTGTGGCATTTTACTCCAGGGTTCAAGTCTGAATTAAAAAAAAAAAAAGCCCAACATAAAACCCAGCCAAAAGGTTTCTGCAGCTTTAAGGAGAACAGCTTAAGTGTGAGCCAAGTATGCCCACAGTACAATTTCTGCCTGAGTCTGCAGGCAGCCTCTGCTTCAGCTGGAAGGAATGGCAGTTTTCAAGCCTTTTGGTACAAATTTAGGCTTTGCCTACTTCATGAAAAGCATTGCTCTGCAGTACCTCTAGCCAGTCCAGCCTGAATATGCCTACAGGGCTCTTCGTTACACAGTGCATCTTATGTTCCCAATGCTGTTAACGCATTGTCTGCTGCTGTTCTTTACGCAGACCACATTGCCTTAATCTGCAGCCTCAGCCATTCTCCCTGTGTCTTCCCAGCTTTCAAGATGAGTCAAGGACTCCAGTATCCCCTGGATAACTCCTGCTGGCCAGAGCTAAAGCATTGTGTTGAAAAATTCCCATGGCTTTGGTCCATCACCTGCACCAAGCCTTTCTTGGCAATCTTTTAAGGTGGCCAGTCCCCATGAGAGGTGCCATCTCCCTGCCTGCTGCACAGTGAATCCTGAAATTGACTCCCCTGGTTACAGCAAATCCTGGGAGCCTCCATGGGAGCGATGGTTCATCAGGGTCTATGGTCCTTTTGTCACATCAACCCTTTTGGAGCTCAGAGGTGAAGGGACATAGTGGTGGTGATACTGCGGTTGCTCCCCATCTGCTCAACCTGCCCCAAAACAAGAGTAGTTTAAAATCACAGTCCGCCTAAAAGCACTGAAAATGTGTTTCAGAGATGTTGCCTAGTCTAGATCCAGAAAGCTTTGGTCCAATAAAACGCCTGCCTTGTTTCTTCCTATTAAGTCAGGCCTGACTTCTCTGTCATCCTCAATACCTTAGTACTTCACAGACCTCCAGCTCATTTTCTTTCTGCTTTACAGGCTCCAGATGCCCCAGGGAACAGACAGCACCGTGTGTCTTGGTGAAGCCAAGCACTACCAACTGTGCCAGCAGCAGGTGAAAACCACTTCAAGTACCCACTGGTCCTTACTGGGGGATGTGGGCCTTAGGGGGTCACATCTGGAGCTGCAAGAGCACCAGCACTCAGGGTGTGACTGGTCTGTCAGAGGAGTGCAGACAAGGGGTATGATCCACTCCTGGGGTGGCTGATGGTATGCCTTTGAAGAGGTGGGACATGGGCTCTACTCTCTGGGACTGAGAGGTGGGGGAAGAGGATATAAAAACATATTTGCTGTGGGTTGGAGGGAGGGACAAAGTTTTTCCGGTATGCTTTTCCCTTCACTGGAAGTAATTTTTGCAGGACTGTTAAATACAACTGTCTGAGGGGCCCTTGGCTATGGAGGTCTGGCCTTTCTGCCTGTATTATGGCACCTCAAAGTCCATCACTGATTCCTTCCAGGGTGGACAGGGCATTTTCATCCTCCAAGGATGCATCAAGGACAAGCAGGTGTCACAACCACGGCTGTGATGTAGGGAGCTTTTGATCACATTTATTCCCTCCATAGCCCTGCCCATCCAACACAGCAAGCTTCAAACAGCAGCAATGCTCCAGCTTCAATGCCAAAGCCTTTGGGAAGCGCTACTACCACTGGATGCCCCTCTATCCAGGTGGGTTTTCATAGCTTCACACAGAAGATCAGGGTGGGAAAACACCCACAGATTCTCCTCAGACACAGGAGAAGGGGAAGGTCCCAGGGGACAAGGGATGGATGTTCCTGGCTGGTCTGGAAGTGCTTCCCTATGCTCCCTGCTTCGGAGAAATCATTCCCTGTCTCTTCACATAACTACTCCACCCAGCCAGGCCTCCTCTCTCACCACACTGCTCCTGTTTTGGATCCTACATCAGCAAGCACTGGTGGGCAGACAGGACACAGGCTTTTCTGAGTTGTCTTGGCTAACCAGCAGTCATCTTGGCAGAGTGGGTGTTCACGCTCTTTGTGCCTTCTACCATTTTTGGCTGCCTCTGTCACTCAGTGTGCTTCCCACTGGGTTGGTGATGGTTTGTTCTGAGCAGGATGCCCATCGGTTTCCTCCACAGGCGAGACAAATTGCTTCACATGGGTTGCTAGGTGGCCCTTGAGGCCCAGATTCAGCTTGCCTGAGATATTACCCTCTTTCTGGACCCACTTGTTTTTCTCTTTCCATTAGCTGTCAAGGGGACATAGAACATCTGCATCTCTAGCTTCAGTTGCTCAGCTGGATGGGGTGTAGCTGGCCAACAGCCCCACACAGTCGGTACTCCTCTTACAGGTCTTGCTCTTGTGTATTTATGTGTGGCCTGGGATCTGGTGATAGAGATTCCCATGTCTGGCACAGGGAATGGCACTGCAAAGGGGAGAGGGTGTGGCAAGGAGGAGTGTTTACCAGCAAGAAGCATTTCTACTAGGCACGGTTCCCAGCTGCAGCCTTATACCATGTCCCCTTTACTACTACAAAACCTGTAGCCTTGGAGCCTCGTCTCAGGCGGCAAGAACATCCAAGGTGATATCAAACCATCAGTTGGGATAAGGGGAAAGTCCCCTTCCTCACTGCCTACCTCTAAGCTCCTTGATCTGTCTGGTGACTCTCTGCCTCTGTCCCTTCAGATGACTACACCATTATCTCCAACAAACCATGTGACCTCCAATGCACCACCCGGAATGGAGAGAGGCAGCTGATGGCCCGAGCACAGGATGGTACCTCCTGCAAGGACAGGACCTATCAAGGGGTCTGCATCAATGGGAAGTGTGAGGTGAGACTCCAGGAGGAAGTAGTACAGAAACGGAGAGTGTAAGTGCATGGCTGGACCTCCTAGTCATCACAAGGCCAGGGGTCCCAGCAAGGAATTGCAACTGAGGCCTGGCGTGCAGTAATTACCTTCACTCTTGAGTGCCTGTTGGCTAGAGGAGAGCAGAGAATTTCACACAAAGGGAATTATATACATCCACATGTTCCCACGGAGTGACAGCACTTTCTTCCCAGCTGAGAGAAGACTCAAATTGCAGGTTTGTTTACATAGTCATAAAAAAAAAAAGTCTTTGATTTGATTTTTCACCTCATACAGCAGGGATGAAGGGTGGCTCTATATAGTGTAACAGGAGTGCCTTTCAAGCTCAGAAAGACCTGCCCATTGATGCAGCATCTCCTGGAGGGTGATGATGTATATCACTACTTCAGGGAGAAGGATTGGCTTAAATACAGAGATAGAAGGAACTGAAACAGCTTACCCAATTCTTACTCCATTCACCTGCACGCACAAGTCCCTGCCCTGGGTTCAGGAGCACAGTGTAGATGGTTACAAGTTCACAGATGAATTTGTGCTGTTGATGTATTCATTCATTATTCCACTCCTAGCTAAGCTATATCCCCACCTAGAACCTCACCAAAAGAACGTGATAGCATTTCCTTGAAAAGTCCCTGACCTGTGTAGAAAAGCTGGCCCCAGGAAACCCTCTTTTCTTTTATTCTTTGCAGCCAGTTGGGTGCGATGGGAGGCTGTACTCACCCCGGACGATGGACAGATGCAGGGTGTGTGGAGGGGACGGCAGCACTTGCCACCGTGTCTCGGGCAGCTTCCGAAAGGCAATCTCACAGATAGGTACTCCCTGCTACCACAGTCCGGAGACTTCACCTGCTACTTCTTACAACCAGCTGGCATGAAGGGTGACTGGCTTGAATGCGAGTAGAGTTTCCTAGCTGCTTGGTAAAAAGAGCTGAAGAGTACCACCCCTGCTTAAATGCCTGTATTTTGCCCTTTTCACTTAATCATCAGAGGAAATTGGCTTGATGTGCTGTATATTAGGCTGGTAAGGTTTCCCTTCACCTCTTTACAATAGGAAGCAGCTGGGGATCTATTTGTTCCCATTGATTTTGGCATCTTGCCCACCTCAGATAATGTGAAGAGATCAATGAACCATCTTTTATTTGTGCTACATGTTCATTTGAAACTTAAACTCCTATGATGAGGGTCACAGCATTTTTTTCAGCCTGCACTTAGTCTCCTGCTTTCCCTAGTGCTGTGGCTGGCACAGCTGAGGGACAGTCCCTCTGAAACTGGGCTGAGAGTCATTCCTTGCAACCTCATGGCCCATTCCTCCACCCACAGGACGAATAGACTGTGGTATGCTTATTAGTAATTAACTAACTGTGGTTTGAGGATGCTTTGGAACATCATTTCACATTGTTGTTTCACTAGTCTGCTTCACTCTCTACAGACACCAGATTAGAAAAGCACTCGTCCCTTTCCAGAGCAATGGTGCTCTGGAGCTAACCCCAATGGTGCTAACCCCTCTAGCAGTACAGATACAGTTTTGGCTTCCTCTTCCAGTCCATATAAAATCTTACAGAATAGACAAGACCTGCATTTCTAGCAGGAAGGACAAGCTGCCAAACCATGTAATTTAGGAGCCTTATTTCCTCTCCCTTTAAAGGTCAATTTTTATGCTACTCCTCAGACAAATTCTGTTGAGTCAGGAGCTGAGGAGACCTACGATCTTTTCCATCCTCTGTTCAGCATCAGCCCTGATTGCTAGTAAGCTTTTTCTTTGCTCTTGCCAGGAAGAGCGTGAGAGCACATTCGTTCACACACCTAAAGCCAGGCTGTTTTACTTGTGCAGTTCCTTCCTGAGTCCAAACCCAGCAGTGATCAAACTGAGCCTTAGAGACCTGAAGGGGTCAGAGGGGACCTGGGATTAGAGCTCACAGACTGGCACAACATGCATTTATGTCCTTAGCGCCCTGCCCCTGAAGGACGGCGCTGCCCTCCTACATACACACTTATCCCACGAGCTGCTTTTCCTACTAGACCTTTTTATTCTGTCCTCAGGGTTTCCTCACCCTCTGTTCTGTTCCTCAGGTTACGTGTTCATCACCAACATCCCTGCTGGGGCCACAGACATCCTCATCATTGAGCGCAGGAAAACGGAAAACATCCTAGGTAAGCAGAGGAACCAGATGGGTATAGAGGTCCCAGTTCAGCTGCCTGTGAGGTGGGAGGAGGGCTCTGTGCACTCCCGCCTGTGCTGTGAGAGAGCTATATGTGAGCATTTCCTCCAGGGTAGCACGGGGCACTTAATCTCTCCATAAACCAAGGCTACTACTTCTCCAGCAGCCAGCGGCAGGAGGGACATTTGGAAACCAAGCTCACTAGGGTCAGTCCCTGCTGTGAAGACATTTGTGCTCTTGCTGGAGAGGGAAATGAAAGGAGCAGGCATTGAATACTGTTGATCTGACCTGTTGTGGAAGATAAACACAGGAGCACCTGCAGGTTTTTTTCTAGTGGGCTTTTCTCAGTCATGAGCGGTTTGCTCTCCTCAGTGCCAGTGCAGCCCTGGTGTTCAGCATGAGTATCACATTTATTGCTTTTCTCTCTCTGAAGCACTCGCAGATGAATCTGGGCATTTCTTCTTCAACGGCAACTCCGCCATTGACAACCCCCAGAACTTCAGGGTAGCTGGCACGATCTTCAAGTACCGGCGGCCCTCAAGCCTCAACTCAGATGGGCTGGAGTATATCATAGCTCACGGGCCCACTAACCAGTCTCTGAATGCCATGGTATGTGAGGAGCTAGCTTTAGGCTTTCCTGTCTTGCCTGTCCCAAAATTGTGAGCCTTCCTCCAACAAAGGGAATATTAATCTGGTTCCCAAGCCATACCTGAGTGTGTAGGTGCCTGAGGGAGCCAGATATTGTCTTGGGGGCGGGGGGGCTGTTCCTCTTGCATTTATCTGGATTCTATCTTTTCTTAACATCCATGACAAAATGGATGTGGATAGAAGAGGTCTCTGGGAAATACATATCCTTAAAAAAAAAATGGTTTTGTTTTCTTGCCCTGTTTCCTCCAGTACTATAACTTTAATGGGAAAATGCCACACATAACTTATGACTACACTGTACCACGGACACCACCTCTCCGAACTGCAGCCCCTGCAGTAGACAGGCCTGTCTATCATCACCTATCAGAGACCATCCAGAGCCATCCCATTCCAGCCAACTCAAGAGCTCCCCAGGACTTCAATGCCACATGGCTCTCCCTGATGCCAGATGACACCAGTGAACAGCTTCCTCTAAGAGAAGGGCATGAAGATTTAGGCTTTGGTCACCCGCACTTCTTCCAGACCAACTCCACCAGTCAGACTCAGGACTGGGGCTGGGAACAAGGTGAAGAGAAAGAGAAGTATGGCTTCCAGCTAAGACAGGTCTACCATGCAAACACAGCAGGAGAGGCAGAGGAGGAGGAAGCAGCAGCAATTGGTGAAGAAACAGAGTTGGGTTGGTTGCTTTATTTTTCCTTCTCTCCCATTTTATTCATTGAAAGCAGACATCCTACATTCATTGTCTTTAAATCTAAGGTGGCTTTACCGTCAGAGCAGACAGGAGGGAAAGATGATTAATAGCAGGGTGGAGACTGTCAGGGAGCAGCGAGGGCCAGTAGCTCCATAAGGGAAGGGTTGCTGGGAAAGGGTGGCCACAATACAGATCAAGCAGTGCCCTGTCAGGCAGGGCATTCCCATGGCATCTGAGCTTGGCAGGCAGGCCAGTGACAGCAATAGGTCCTAGCAACCGTCCAGTGATCATCAGGTGAAAGCAAGGTGACAAGTCAAATCTGAGGTCAATATGGGAAAGCCAGACAATAGTTCCAGGACAAAGTACACCTGCAGCATTGCTCAGGGCAGGTCTGAAGGCCCAGGCCTGAGCTTAAATGGAGTTCCTGAGCAATGGGCAGAGAGTGTGTGTGAGAGGTTGGTCAGGACTATTAAGACCTGTTGGTGCACCCTGGTGGCAATTTATGATTTTGAGGCCAAATATGCAACGGTTTTTGCCTTGTTAGATACCACCTGCTGAAGTAGAAGCCATCCAAGATAATTAAAGCATCCTTGTTTTTTCCTTCCAGCTCTCAGGTTCAATCAGATTTCCATCAGCACAGCTGTACCCTACAGCATGAGGAAATCCGAGCTCTCAGAGAACAGCCACATAGCATCCTCCAGGCTTCATCTCTTCAGGCGTCTGTGTCACCGAGACCCACACAACACTGCCTTCTGTAGGGAGCTGCAGCACCTGGCAGCCAGGCTGGCCCTGAGGAACTCTACAGCAGGACTGTGGACCAAGACAGTTGCCCGGTGGCCACAGGGCCTCCACAAAGCACTGGCCCATAAGAACTCACTGGAGGACTTGAAGGTGGAAGCATTTGCTGGGAGTCAGGGGGAAGCAGCCAACTACAGCATGACGGCATCTCTGGAGAGCCCCCTGCTAGGTGCCAGCCCAACCGTGGACATCAGCCAGGCAGAGCCTCTGCAAGCCCCTGGCACTGAAAGGTGGCACTTAATTTCCTGGGCAAAACAGGAGCGTGATTAGCTGGGGAGGGAGGGTCAAGCCAATCCTCTGGTAGTCTCACTGCCGTCCTTGATCTCCACATTCTCGAATGTCCGTCCATGCAGCTGCTGTAGATGCTTGACCAATGGTGTGTTCTCCAAAGACTGATTGCACAACTGGCCTGACCAGAGCTCCCAGAATGTATTGCCTCCCCACCCCTGCCTCAAAGGGATCCATTTAAATGGGTTCTGAAGAACCTGGGGTGCCAACACTAATGTGATTGTAAAGAAGGCCGGGAGTCTATAGCATGTCACATACCTCACATTTACCAGCACATCATACCCCTTCTGTCCCATTCTGGGCACACATGCCTCTGTAACTT
Source organism: Phalacrocorax carbo (assembly GCF_963921805.1). Classification (NCBI taxonomy): domain Eukaryota; kingdom Metazoa; phylum Chordata; class Aves; order Suliformes; family Phalacrocoracidae; genus Phalacrocorax; species Phalacrocorax carbo. The sequence goes on along the minus strand of NC_087518.1, from coordinate 32,657,898 downwards.
CAGTAACCATTTGGCAGGAAAACGAGGGCCAACTTTTAAACGTTTCTGGCAGGCCACATGTGAACTATCCCACCACATTATATGGTAAGGGGGACCTTGCCTGAGCTCCCCTTTTCAACCTAATGTCATACCCCTCAAGGTGATAGCATGAACTGAGGCTGAGGGCACCTGCATGTTTGAAAGAACACGAAATAGACAAGTCTCACAATGAACGATGCCTCCGCTCAGACGATGTTGATCCATGGCTTTTCACAGCCTTGCTAGTTGAATTCAGGAGGTGCATCAAGGCTTTACATGCTCTGTTCATCAGTGGTCCGTCTTGCCCAAGGTGGGGGAGACTGAGAATGGAAACATGGGGTTTCTTCCCATCTTCAGAGACAGTGAGGAGGAAATTCACTATATTTTATGTTTGCAGCAATTTTTCATTTTTAGCTCACACCACCTCCTTTTTCCACAGCAATGAGTTTGTTGTGAGCCCCGTGGGCCATGACGACATTAGCTTGGCTGACATGTATCGGTGGAAAGTCTCGGCTTATGCCCCCTGCAGCTCCACGTGCACTTCAGGTAGGTTTGGCATCAGGTGACTTTTCATCTGAGGTCCTTTTTAGCTGTTGATGGAGAGAATACTGATATTTTTTAAAATGGCAGGTAGAGTTTCAGATGCAGTGAGCAGTCCAGTAATATAATCATGGTGGGAGTAGGCTTTTAGATCTGATCGAGCCTGACCAAGAGAGGGTCTTGATTGCCCAGCAGGTATCAGCACCTCCTATGCGATGTGTGTCCGGTACGACGGAGTGGAAGTGGATGAAGCATACTGTGATGCCCTAACCCGACCAGAACCTACTCATGAATTTTGCACAGGGAGAGATTGCCAGCCTAGGTGAGTGGAAATTACATCACCTGTCCATGAGGACAACATATCTTTGTAAGGATCATTTTCTGCTGAAAGTATACAGCCATTTCTGGGCTGGAGGATACACTTCAACAGCTAAGCCCTTGTATCCCCTTGTAAGCAAAAAGAGGGAAGGAATTTGCTGCCAAAATTGCCTGCTAAGGGCAAAGTTGGCTTTCAAGGCCAGCATCGCTTTAACACAGACATATACATGACGAGCAGATTCATAGTGGCAGCTACTGGGTGAGGGAATCCCAGGCACGCAGGCACTTGCCAGCCACCCCTTGTCGCTTGTCCCCCTTACCTGGGTTTTCCTTTGTGCTTTCTCCTGGGGACTGCCCATGGAGGTGGGAGACCAGCCGGTGGAGCGAATGCTCCAGAACCTGTGGTGAGGGCTATCAGTACCGCACTGTGCGCTGCTGGAAGATGCTGGCTCCAGGCTTTGACAGCTCCGTTTATGATGACCTCTGTGAGTCAGCTGGGCTGGCCAGGCCCATGGAGAGGAAAGCCTGCAAGAACAAAGCCTGTGGGCCCCAGTGGGAGCTCTCCGAGTGGTCCGAGGTAGGCAGCAGGGGAGCTTTGCTCCCAGAGGTAAGCAGGCGGGGCTGGGCTGGGGCCTGGAGGAAGGTGGCTGGCAGATGTTGGGTGCTGAGGAAGCCCCTCACCAGCTGCATCCTGGGGAGCCAAGGACTGCCTTTACCCACTGCTCTGCTGTTCTGGCGCTGCCCAGTGAACAAAGACCATTGCAAAAGATTTTTTCTAAGGTCACTTCTCAAGGGGGACATTGAACAAATGAAGGCAAGCACCTGTCAGCAAGAGGCTTTGCCTCCTTCTTTCCAGGGATTTAACTAAGGGCAGATGGCAAACAGCATGGAGACATAGAGGAGCTAAAACCCTTTGACTGATTTCCCACAGTCTGCTTGGGACTGGGACAGTGGAGCTGCCCAGTGACTTTGCATAGCAGTCCAGGCCTCAGCATCCTGGAGCATTGGAGCTCTAGGACCCAAAGTAATCAAGCAGCAGAGACAGAGATAGACCCACCTTTTTCTGTCCCTGCTGGGGCCCTTACCCTCTCCCCTAGTGCAGCAGGAGGAAAATGGGAGAAGGCATAGCTGCCTCCCTCACCTCTGCTTGCCCCCTTGTTCTCTGCTTCTGAGCCCTGGGGCTGACTCTGTATGGCTATTGCAGTGCTTGGCCCAGTGTGGCATGCAGGGGATGATGAAACGGGAGGTGCGCTGCTCAGTGGAAGCAGCCCTCTGCGATGAGTCCCGGAAGCCCAGCAGTGAGAAAGTGTGCACAGGCCCACCCTGCGACCGCCACTGGACTGCTTCGGATTGGGGCCCGGTGAGTCCAGAGGGTCTGTTTCTCCTTGAACCCAATGCTGGGGGTGCAGGGTTGGTGGGAGGGAGCAGGTGGGCAGTCATGCTCCTGCTCTCTTTTGGCTTTCTTCTGGCAGAGGTTAAACTAAAGAAACTAGAATAATCTCTATTGTTGCCTCTGCATGCTGTAAATTTTCACCAGCTGTGATGTGAGCTCTGTTCAATAATCTGGCAAGCTCACAGCCTCTGACCAGATGTACCTCTAAAGACCCTTGGGATCCAGTGCCACAGTCTCAGTCGCATGTCTAGGCTCAGGTCTCCTGGCACCACCAACCCTGACCTGACTCCTCCACCTTTCTGCTTTCTAATGTGTCTAAATGCTCTTTATTCCTCCAAGTGCTCAGGTTCGTGTGGTGAGGGACGCATGAGCCGCTTCATCACATGTCGCAACCTGGAGGGCAAAGTGATCTCTGACTCGCAGTGTGACCCAACCACCAAGCCCCTAGCTGTCCATCCATGTGGTGACAAGAACTGCCCCGCACACTGGGTGGAGCAGGAGTGGGACCAGGTAAAGCCAAGCCCAGCCCTGTGTCCTCAGCCCTCCTTCCCACCCCATATTGCACAGGAGATGGTGGGAACCTGGCTCCCTTGGTGGAGCAAGGTTGTGTGGTGCAACCTCCCACCGAAGAGCTGTACCCTCACGCTTGCTGCTTCCAGAGAGAGGGAAGGGCAATAAATACCCCGGCTTGTCCCCTACCGTACCTTAAAGACCATCCCAAAGTTTGTGGCATTTGCTGCCTTCCCAGGGACCTCCTTTGGAGGGCAGCAATGTCCTAATGAAACTGCCCTTTTCCACCTCTGGCTTCCAGCCGGCAGTTGCAGACACCTCAGCAGAGCTCTTTGTCCAGAATCTGCACTCAGCCCCTCAAGATTTTGGTCCCACCACTAAAGAGGAAGCCCCCCAAAAACCAGCTCTGACAAGTAATAGCCAGAAGTAAACCTGAACCCAATCCCTGCTCTGGAAGTCACATCCAGGCCATGACTGTACTTGTTTCAGGACTTACAGTCCAGTGAACGTGGTCCAGGTGCCCTGTTCTACCAAGCAATCAGTCTCTCCCAGTCTACTTACACCCCTCTGTTACTCAAGGCCTAGGGACTCTGGGCTTCCTGTTACAAGGTGGTCCAAATCTCAGAGCACCGGGAAGGAACACATTGAATCAGCTGTGGGGTTTGGGCTTTGTCTTCATCTTCAACAAAACAGTGATTCATTAAAAAAGCACAAAGGAAGAAGATTTCTAGGAAACCAGAGAAGCAGCCAAGGCCTCTCCCCGCCAACCGTAGCTAAACGTCTGTTCTCATTTTACTATCGTTTATAGCTGTTGACTACATTCAGCCAAGTCTCCCTCCAGCACTGGTAATGAGCATGAACTGGTTAAACCTAGGAACCTATGGCAGTCCCATAACCCTGTCCTGCTCTGGCATATGGTGTAGGTCACAAACAATTCTGCAGTGCAGTTTTTCAGCTGTGTCCAGGTTATTAAACTCACCTGAACTCAGAGAGACCAGCTAAGCTTCCCACCTTTGCCTGTGCCAGCTTCTTTGCCTTTGCTATGTTCTGTTGGCTGATCAGCTCTGAGTTCACAGGGTGGCTAAGGGCAGATGCAAGCCAGCTGTGCTGGCTCTGCTGTGGTGAAGAAGGGCACAAAGCAGTGAAATCTCAAACTGGCAACTGCCTCCATGGGCATCAGGGAGCAGAGCTGAGCTAGAATCAGACCCTGCCTCCTGCTGTTTCTCTTGGTGGTGTCCTGAGAGAGTGAGAGCTCCCAGCTAAGCTTTGGGCTCAGCAGTACTTGTCCATGCAAAGCACCTGCAGTGCACCAGTTTGGGCCCACGCAAAGCTTGTCAGTACTCCAAGCTGTAGGTTGCTACACAAATACGCTACATGGTTAGATACACATAAAATAAGACAGAAACAGCCTCCAGTAGTCTTACCTTGGCTGCTCCAGGTCCCTTGTGGTAGCTGCTGTCAAGGCCAGCCAAGGTGAATTAAGCATCCCCTGTGCTGACTAACCACCGATTACCAGCTCCTCTCCTCGCTCCCTAAGAAATTCATCTTTGCAGACACCCATTGCGCCTGTGACCTGGGCAGCACTGCCTCTGTTAGACTGGTGTTAGCACACGCATTAAAGACCTTGCTTGTGAGCAGATGCCATCTTGATGCTCTGGAGGTGATGAGCATCGTTTGTTTCCTGGCTTTTATGTTCTCTTTCCCAGTGTGATGCCAGCTGTGGGCGAGGGATAAAGACCCGTGTTGTCTTGTGTGCGGGCCTGGAGAACGGTGTGTACAGGGAGTACCCTGAGAAGCGCTGTGAGGCCTCTCAGAAACCTGAGGAGCAAGCTGCCTGTTTCAAGAGGCCATGCTCAACGTGGTTCACCACCTCCTGGTCTCAGGTAGGGCTCGGGGTGGTGGGGAAGAGGGAGAGGAGACCTCATAACCCTGGTTGGTGGAGGATGACCTGCACTGAGGACTTCTAGCAGCCTGTTCTGCTAAGGGCTCCGTTAGGTCTGGATGGGACCATGAGCTCTGCTCTTCCACAGACCAGGCAGCAGGTGGAAGGACTGGCACACAGGAGCTGGGGAAAACCCTGGAGCTTGTGGATTATTGCCTCAAGCAAGAGCACGTGCCACACTGCAGGCAATACAGCTGTGTCTCCTCCTCTGCCAGGAGGCAACATTCTGTCTTTCCCTGCTTTCCCTTGATTTTAAGTGGTAAGCATTTAGGGAATGGGAGGACAGGGGAAGCTGGGCCTGGCTCGCAGCAGCCATTTCCTCCAGCTTCTATCACAGCATCAACACTCAAAGCAAAAACAATTCTGAATCGCATTAAAGCGACGAAAGCAAACTCCTCCTTTGCTCTGCCCCAACCCTGGCTCAGGGAGGCTCTCCTCCAGCAACAAAAGGGGAGCATAAGTTTGAGATAAGTATGGGATTTTACCCAAACCGCCTCAAGAATAGTCTCCAAAGCAGGGACCGGGAGGCCTCTCTGGAGGAACGAACTTGGGAACTATAGAAAAATTAAAAAATGCCTCTCACGACCCCTTTCCTCTCTCTTGATCCTGACAGTGCAGCAAGACATGTGGTGCTGGTGTGCGACTGCGAGAGGTGAAGTGTTACCAGGGCGAAGTGCTGGCTCAGGGCTGTGACCCCATGTCCAAACCAGAAGCCAGGCAGACATGCCAACTCCAGCTGTGCCCCACAGAGGCACCAGGTAAATCTGGCAGGGCAAAGAGGGAGAGGAGCCCTTGGGAGCCCTTTCCTCTGTCCAGCTCTCTGCTGAGGAAGCACATCTATCTCCTTTTTAACCCCTTCTGTGGATGCTTCTGCTCCCCAGAAGAAGACTGTGAAGACAAAGCGGCAGCCAACTGCGTGCTGGTGCTGAAGGTGAAGCTGTGCTCTCACTGGTACTACAGGAAGGCTTGCTGCCGGTCCTGTCGGCTCAAGTCACCCTGACTGCTGCCAGCCATACTTCCCTTCCAAGTTCAGGGGCAAGAGCCCCCTTGAGCCAGACTTTACCACTTGAAGCCACCCCATTTGGCTTGGCTGTGGAGCCAGTCCCTGTAGACCAGCCTGCTCAGTGAGGAAGGATTCCTAGGACTTAGTCATCACTGTTCCCTCTCCACCAAGAGGATTTTACACAAGATAAGCCATCAGTTCCTAGAAAGCTACTGAGAAGTGAGTTGGGAAAGCCTGTTCGTGCTGTCGTCATCTCTGAAGAGCTCTAGTAGGAGGCGGCAGGGCGCAGAGGCCAGCCCGCAGCAGGGCACAGCTGACAGCAGCCAGCTCTCTGGCCTGCCCTGCAGGTTGTTCTAATATAAGGGTAATTTCCAAAACACACTGAAAAATTCTGTGTCACAATAAAGAGCTAAACTGTAAAACTATGGTTTTGGGATGCGTGTATCTAGGCCAGAGGCAGGGAGGAAGAAGGACACAAGAGGAGGGAAACTAGGAGCAGGAAGGGTGAGGAAGAAAAGTCCTTGCGCCAGTGCAGCTTCCAGGCAGCACCGGACAAACCCCGTTTGGTGTTGCCTGCCAAAGAACAGAAACCACTCCGGTTTTGTATTTCAAAGTCCTCGTTTATTTCTGACATTGTATTTGGACCCGTAGCTGAGCAACAAAGAGGATAATAACAGGAGGAATCTGAAGTGGAAAATATCTGAGATCCCTGCCCCTACGCTGTCCTATTTCTCCACCATCCCCAAAACCTGAAAACCCACAGTTGCATCTCCCACATTTCCAGCCCTTTCAGACTCACCCAGTTCACTGTAGCCATGCCAGGCCCAGGGTGTTGTGTTGGCTGTGGGGATAACCCTCGTCTTGGCCATCCAGCTACTCTGGAACTGCCTCGCCAGCCTCGGAACCGTGTTAGCAGGCACCAGCTCACACTTAATTTGCATGTGATGACGATGGCGATGTGGTTGCCTTCCTTTCACCAGAAGGGTGACCCATGGAAGCAAAAGCCCCGTGTTATTCCCACCCTCTGGAGGTCACGGCCCAGCACGTGCTGCTGTTGCGGTGGGAAGCCTCGCTGTATGCCAAGAGGTAGAGTTGGATGTCGGGAGCTGCCATGCCTGTGAGCTGGCTCTGCACCCTTCGAGGGGACGGTATTGCAGGGCCATCTGGCAGAGCCGTGCAGGCAGCAGCCCGTGGATTGCGCTGGGACATATTCTTGCGGCTCCCAGCAGGATGGAGACCTAGCTGAGCAGATGCTCTAGTGGGAAAGGATGGGCTTTACTGAGTTAGTTTGCCAAGATTTTTTTCCAGTTAGAGCCTGTATTTTCAGGGAGGAGTACTGGCTGGATGGGAAGCAGTAAGAGCTACAGACTATTGGCCAGTGGGATCCAGAGCACTTTCCTGCTGCTAAATTTCATCTTCCCTCCTGCCTGCCCTTACTGTGAGAGGACATTTTAAAACCTGCTAGCGCTATTTGGAGAATGGAAGGAGACTCTAAAAAGAGATGCAGCTAGACTGAGTCTCAGGATAATGGAAATGCAATGTCTTTCTGGGCCAGAGGTGGAGGAGACAGTGCGCGATGTTTGCTCAAAAGGCTGTGTACAATGCAGGTCGGGGCAAGGCGTTTGGTTACAAGGACCATCACCACATTTGTTGTTCATCTGGCTCCTTTACTTGGGATAGTTTTTGCAGAGGTGCCAGGGCACCAGCAGGTCCAAAGTGTAAATTAGCCTTTTGCCTGATAATGTAGATATCTGAGGCTCACGTAGCATGCACTTCCATGATGAGACCTACTTTTTCTGTGCATGAACGGGGAGGTTAAGTCCAAATCCTGTGAGCAGCAGAATTGTTTCTAAATTGCGGTGGTGGAAGGAAAAAAAAAACCAAACCCCACTCACATTTCTGAGCGGTTGTACCCTATATTGCAAAGGCATGGCAAGCAGTTCCTGCCATTGCCTCCAACAGCATCCGCATGGCTGCAGGGATCGTTGCTGTCTGGGTCTCTCCTCCCTGCCATGAATGGGAAGTGCTCAGCTGAGCGGTCCTGCACCGGTTGCTATGGAAGTGCCCATGAATGATGGCGATGTCCTTTTAGTAATTTTTCACCTAATTTGATTTATGGAGGAAGAAGGAACTTTCCCACATTCATTTTTGCAGAAAGGCAGAGTCACTGGCTGTCATTATCAGCTGCAGAACTGGTAAACCCACGTTCAGGTCTTGCATCTTCTTCTTCCAGAAGCAAAAGTGGGAGGACCCCAATCACCTGCACATCACCCTCCCATGGGAGGTCGTGAGCCCCACAAAGGAGGAGACACAACCCGGTGGTCTCTGCTGTTGCTGTCAAAAGCAAAAGCCATCCTAAAGCCAACCTTTGGCTGGCTGTCTGGAGCTGTCAGGGGGGCTGGGTAGGGCTTTGAAAGCTGGAGGTGACCAAAACTGCAGTTCTTTAGGGAGGCAATCCTTCCCATAAGTAAAATCTTGCCATTATTATGGGTCCAAGTTAAAATTGCTCCTAAGAAAGCTTGTGAAGAGTAGAAGAGGTGGGGGCTTCAGCCACAGAAGACTCAGCCTGTGCCCATTTGGGTGGGTGAGCAGTTTTGCAAGCAACTTTGCCTCCCCCAGCGGTGATCTAAATTAATGGCTTGAACTTCTTCAGCATGTGCAAAGACAGAAGCAGGTGGGGGCCGGTGTCCTATCCTACACTCGAACACAAAAGCTAACTTCTAGCGGCAACTAACGCAGTACGAGGGGAGCAGGATGATCTGGATCTTCCCTTCTTTGCTTTCCTGTTGCCGAGGAGCACTGCCATTCCCAGCTCAGCAGTGGGATTTGCTGGAGGCAGCAGCTTGTGGGTGGTCGTGCGTTGCTCTGTGTGCCGGAGGCATTGCCTCAGGTGGCTGCGTGGGGACAACCAGAGGCCTTGCTCGGGGCTCGGGGAGTCGGGGGAGCCTGGGGTAATTAAATTAGGTTGTACTGTACATAGCCCTCGTTAGACAAGTCCCTTCAGGAGATAGAGTAGAATAATAATGACACTTATGATGGGTTCGGAGGCGGCCAGTTTAACATCGCCCTTCGAGGTCTCTCTTGTCTTCTCGCCCGTAAAGCTTAGCCGTGCCGGGCGGTTCAGCAGGAGGACTGTGCTGGTCTCGAGCTGGGCTTATGGGGTCCTCTCTGCGCAACCCCCCCCCCCACCAAAGAGAAGCAAAAAGCCCCTTCCCTCGAGCAGGCGCCGTCTGGAGACACCCTGTGCTAGTGGCAATGGTGACTACACCTCCGTGCTGATAGCCCGCGGGTTCGGGAAGCTCTCCCGGAGGAGGCTGTGGCGGCTCACCGGGTAGCTTTGCAGGGTGGCCATGTTGATGGGCGGCCCCATCTCCTTGTAGCACGCGGGGGTGTAGGTGACCCTCTCGCCCCCGTTGCGCACCATGTCGGCAGTCCGGATGTAAAAGGGGGAGCCGTAGGGGGAGCAGGTCGGGCAGTAGTTGTGAGCCCCGTGCTGGTTGAGCTCGCTGGGGGCGGGCGCGGGGCTGCCCTGGCCATCCACCATGCGGGAGTTGCAGGCATTGCATGTGCCGAGGTGCGAGTGCATGGGAAGGTCAGGCTCTTCCTCTTCCTCCTCCTCCTCCTCTTCCTCATCGGAGTCATCTTTCTTGCAGCAATAATACTGTGCAAAAGGGAAAGGGTTACATTAGGGGGAGTGAGCAGCCAGTTGGCAGATTCGGCTTCACAGACAGCCCTGCCACATCCCTGCTCCCCTCATCCCGCTGCCAGAGAAAGCCTCCACCAACCTCCTGCTGCTCCACTTCATCGGTACCTGGGTCCCACAAGGCAACAGAAGCAGGACAAAACCTGGCCAGGACCTGAGCGTGCAGCAGGAGGCACCTGCCAGGGAACTCGTCCTCTCCCCTCCCAGCGAGGTTTGCAAGGGTACTGCACAGTATTTTACTGTGCCAGTTGAAAGCTCCTCCAAGTAACCGCTGTGCTTTTCATCACATGGGTGCTGCTGCATGGCACAGGCTTCACATTAACTTTTAAAGAGCAGGAGGTTGTAGCTAGCTGTTGTTGAAAGCCTCCTCACTTAATTTACAGAGGAAAAACCAAAAAAACCCCATCCCCATCTGGTATTGCATACCCAGCTAATCCTGCACCTAAATTAGCAAGCGCTGCAGATCCTCAAAAGCCTTAGGGGAGTCCCCCTGCGCCAGGAGGAGGAAAGAATGTAACTCTGCAGCACCTGGGGGAAAAGAGGGTTTCAACTCGCTGCCCATCATGGGCAAGAAAGCCCCCACCGAGCCCTCTCCTGCAGCAGCAGTTCAGCCCACAGAGCAGCGACGCTGCTGGGGTTTGTGGCAAGATGGGGGACGGCCACAGTGCTCACCTGTAGCCTACAGTAGCAGAGCACGGCAATGATGCACAGTAGGATCACCGTCGCTAGGATTCCCCCGGTGATAACAACAGTTCCCGCTGTCATCCGACCAATTCTCCATCAAACTCTGAAAGACAGGGCCACATGGACACGCGTCAGCCCAGGACATGAAAATCACCTACCACAGCTTCATCATCACAGCACAGACGTGACACCCATGAGGCATCCCAAACTAGTGCATCTCTGTTCCTCCCTCTCCAACTGGAAAACTATCACCCAATATTATTCTCCTCCTCTTAGCGAAAGGACACCTAAGATGCAGCACCGTGTTCCCTCACTGCAATCGCTGCCTCCGGCTTGGGGTCTTTGGAAAACACACCGTGGTCCACCCGCAGAGCCTCCCCCTTGCTGAGCCAAAAGGGCTGATTTACACCCTCCCAGCAGAAAATACAGCTTCTGCTTCAAAACACAGAAGCAAACCTGGGTTCCCACCAGGAAAAGCCAAAAGGGAGCCTTTGAACTCTGCAACTGTGGCAGTGTGAGCCCAAAAAATGCACCCCAGCTGCCTGCTGGGCACCGATGGGTCTAACTTGGGCTTGGCATGAGCCAAGCAGCCCCCCCCCACCGTCCCCGAGCCACAGGACCTGGGGACTACTTATGTTCAGTGACGGAGGCGTTGGACCTGGAAGGAGCAGAGGGAGAGGTTAGCCATGTCCTGCCAGCACCCCTCCCGCACGCTTCCCTGCTTCCTGAGAATTTGCCTTGATTTGGAACCTGCAGGAAGCCCTGCTTCATGTCCTGCATCCCACAGGGATGTGCCTGTGCCCCTGGGAGAAGCTTGGAGAAATACTCCGCAGGGCAAGGCTGTGCTATCAGCGGCTCATGAATCATACAGCTGCGCAGGACAAAGGCCTGGCTTAGTCAGCACTTGGCCTTTTCTTCTTTAAAACTAATTTTGGAGGAGGCAGATGCATCATCTTGCAAGTGGACGATGTCTTATGTGCCACTGGGGAAGGGGCTTTCCCCTCCATCCCCCCCAGGGCAGGTGAGCCCCAGCCGTCCCCCCACCACCCCGTGGGCACCTACCGGGAAAAGGACAGGCAGGGTGTCACAGTCACGCCGGCCCCAGGGCAGTCGGCTGGGTCAGGCAGCACTGCATGGCCATGGGGAGTTGCCAGCGGCCCTGGGAGGGAGGACAAGGAGGAAAACTCACCACCATCAGCTCGTCCCCCCACCGAAGGGGGCTGACCCGTGCCCCCATCCCTGCTGATGCCACCTCTGTCCTAAGGAAGGGCTAAATAAACTGCTTTTTTTGGGAGACCGGCAGGAAAGATGGGTGCTGCAAAGGTGGGTAAACCCAAACCGCCAGGAAAGGACAATCCCATGCCTAAAACCTCCAATTTCAGCAAAAGCGAGAGACTTGCACCCAAGAAGTGGGTGCACCCTTTGCCCCCATCACCCCCACCCTCCAGCGATGCCTGGCACAACCGCATTTCATTACCAGCCCCCGCGTCCCTGTGTGCCTTGTCCAGAGCAAGGCTAATTGATAGGGCCCAAGTGCCAGCCAGTTGCAGCCGAGGAGATCTAATTACCTGCTCACCACGCAGCCCTAATTGACAGAGAGAGGTGGCAGCTTCCAGATGAGACCTGCCCAACCCTGCCCCAGCCCTCCTCTGCTGCATGTGCCAGCAGGCACCGCAGGGACAGCCCTTTCCCAAAACAGTCACCCACCCTTCTCACTCTGCTGCATGATTTGCAGGATGCTGCCTGCCACAAATAGATTTTCAGCTCTTGGAAGGTTCCCATGTGAAGCCAAAAGGCAGGCATGCATTGGATTTCCTCCTTGAGCAGCTTTCACACACGAAACAAAGGGGAAAAAAAAACCCTGAGGAATCAATAGGTCCATAACCCAGCTAATATCTCCATCTGTCAGGAGACCCGACGCAGAGCTAATAATAGACCCCAACACACTCAGCTCCTGTGCCCTGTTACCAAACTGCTCCCTGAAACACTGCCAAGAGTGAGGAGCGCTGGGGACAGTGGGGGACACACAGAGAAGCCTTTGATGGAGTTATCACCTCCCCAGGTGCCATCCTTAACAGGGAAAAGCTGACAGAGGGTGGCTGGAAAAGGCAAATGTTGACCTTCGATGACCCCTGAGAGGGATGCACTGTGAGCCGGGCGGTGATGGATGATACATGCAGCTGTTTGCATCCAGAAAACTTCATTTAATGGGAGCTGTGATCTGATTTAGAGCTCAGAAAGCAGCATCCAATTAGCCTGAGGTTTGGAACAAGCAGGCGGCCTCGGAGAATGACCCTGGGCTGGGAGGGACCGGCCCTGGGGACCCTTTGGTCACCTCCAAGTCCCACTGGTGCTGCCTCGAGGACAGCTGGACTTCAACGTGCCCCATCTCCAGCATTCCCACTTCTGAGGATGCTGGTATCAGTGTTTCACCAGCCCTGCTTCGGAGCCAGGCTCCTGCTTATTAAGATAGAGACTGTTAAAAAAAAAAAGGGCAAAATTTAAAACAAACCGGAAGCGAAGTGCTGCCTTTCCTCATCTCTTTGAAGGTGATGCTTTCAGAGAGGAGGAAGTTTCTTACCCTCCTCCCCTCACAAATCCTACACACCAGCAGCCTAGCAGTTCATTTTCTGCCCCGTTTCTGCCTATAAACAGCCTTCCCTAGCCCATGGCTCTCTTTTGCAGGGATGCAGAAGGGGATGTTATGCTTTTCAGGGAAGGAGCAAGAGCCCCAATCTCAGTAATAATTGAGGTCTTGGGAATTATAAGGTAAATATTCCCAGAAAGGGGCAAGGCATCTACAGCAGCCTCTTCCAGCCCTTGCAGAGGCCATACAACAGCCCCAGCAGCCCCATCCCTGCCATTGGGGACCAGCCCATCCTCAGTTTCCATCCACTCCCCTCAAGCACATCCCTGCCTGCCGGGAAAGGGGCATTCTGGGCTCAGCTTCCCCCAGGCTCAGGTACTGCACAGCCCCACCACCCCATCCCAACAAAAAGCCATACATTTTTACGGGTCCCCTAAAAGCCTCAGGCTGCACTGTGAGCCGAGCCGAGCCCCGCAGCTCCCGCTCCCACAGCGGGATGGGACGCAGAGGCGTCGCAGGGGGATGCACAAGCCAAACTCGCTGGGGCACAGCCCATTTCTCCTTCTGGCTTAAACAGGGAGTTGAGAGTTGTTTAAACACTTAAATAGCCCACGCTGAGCAGATGCGCTGGTGCTTGCCGCTCACCTGCTCCTGGGCAGCTCAGAAGAGGGAACTATGACCCAAGGGCGGGCATGGGGACCCTCCGGTGCACAAACCATTGCCAAATAAAATCAGGGTTTATATGAGAGGGGCTGCATTACCTTCATGCCCCTCACTGGCTTTCAGGAAGCAATTCATGATGCTAGGCAGTGGTGTCACGCTGCCCCAGGTGGGGATGGGAGCAGGTGGAGGGAGGGTCCCTGGCTGTATCGAACTCCTCCAGGCAGGCGTACAAAACCGCTTGCTGCAGAGATACATTTTCTTTAATTGATGTCGCCTCACAGTGCAAAGTTATGGCCTGAAAAGTGGCTCTGGAAACGAGCAGCATCAGAGGCTTCTGTATTTATTCTTCTTCAATGACGTCCATAGCATATTTGCATGGTTTGCAAGTTGATGGTGAGGTTTTTGCCAGCCACCAGCACTCTCAGCCCAGCTGAGAAAGTCCCACCCTTCCTCTCCCAGCATGTCCCACCAGCCCCGAGCTCACCCCGCTAACCAACAAGGGTTGAGCACTAACACGGGACATCGGAGCAGGTTTTAGGCTCGGGCAGAGCACAGCTATTTGCTGTAAGCATCATGCCGAACTGCGCCGGTGAGTTGTGCCCCAGCCTGGGCTCTGCTCTCCCAGTTTTGCTCTGCAGCTGACGGGCTAATTCAATGAAATGTCTGCCTGGTAAATTAGCCTGGCCGCTGCCTTACCAGAATCATTTCCCAGGGCCTAATTGGAAGAAAACAGCATCAGGGGCTGCCTTTTCAAAACAGATTATGGCAGCAAACAACAGGGCAGCTCCCAGACGGCTGCAGCCTGCCCCACACGGGCTCAGCCCGGTGGGATTCAGGTGGATTAACCCACAGTTGCAACCCTTGGTGAAGCGGGGGAGGACACAGCAGCGCAGCCCCCTCCCCCGCCACGGAGCAGGACGGGTGCACAGGGAGGGCCTAGGCCCTGCAGACTCGTTGCATGTCAGATGGTCTGCGCTGCAAGGCTTAAGGGGACAAGCTGAGACACGGGGGAGCGGAATCGAGGAGACCTCCCCCCTGAAATGAGGCAAGCCCAAATGAAATTTCACCCAAAGAATGATGGCAACGTGGGATGCAAGAGGATGCGGGCGGCTGCACCCAACCGACAGCCCCCAGCAGCCCCGCTCTGGCCCCAGCACTTGTCCCCAGGCTTCTCGCTCAGGTCCCAGACCAGTGGGTCACGCTGAAGCCTTTAAACTCTTAATTAAGGGATCCACGGGGGTTGCCAGGGAGCTGAACCTGCCACCCGCCCTAGGCCCTGCGAACACTGGAGGAGTCTCACATTGCTGTTTTAATTTACCCTTGCACATAAACATGCTTAAGCCGCATCATTTTGGGGGGTCCAGGATGGGGCCAGTCCATTCTGACTTTTGATTTGCTGTTAATACATATATTAAGGAAAAAGCATCTTTAAGGCATAAAAATTGCCCGTTGCACTGGGCAACTGGAGCAACCCTGCTCACTCCTGCAGCAAAAACATCCCTGGGAGCGGTGCTGGGCTCCGTGTCTGGTTCTGCCCAAGTTATATTTGTGTTTGAACCAGTCTACAGACAGGAATCACAGCGGCGATTGGGAAAACTTTCATTTCAGCCTACTACAGAGACCACCAAGGTGGGCTTTCCCAGCAGAAAGGGTGCTTTTTGTGACCTGTTTCCTACCCAAAGCTTTTTCATGCTGTGACCTCGTTGGTGCCTTGAGCTGCGCGGGGTTTGGCCCATCAGTTTTGCAAGGGAAACTGCAGCCAACACTCAGCTCCTTGCTCCCGGACACCGCAAGGACAGCTAGGTCGCAGAGGTGACACCATCCAGCAGCTGAGGCTCCAGCGATTTGCAATCAATCGCCAAAACTGAAAACCCCATGCCCTGCTGCAAGCCTGCTCTTGCTTTCCCTCCACCACCTGCACCAGCTCCCCAGGGCTCCCCACCACCCTCTCCCAGACCCACTCCTCCCCAGCTGAGGGATGGGAATCACAGAATCACAGAATCCCAGGCTGGAAGGGACCTCGGGGATCATCTAGTCCAACCTTAAACCCAGTACCAACAACGTTTTGAAACCAGCTCTTTTCTTGCAAAAGCTTTGTGGAAAAGGCAAGATATTAACTGCAATTAACAAAAATCAAACCGCTTCAAGGGTGGAAGCTGCCAGCCAGACCCCAGCTCCTTCAGTCTTCGCAGGTGGGTGCGAAGGGCTGCGCTCCTGCTGCTAACACCACGCTCCCAACCCACTGAGCCCAGATCTGCTCTCCACCTTCTTGCCAACCCAGGTTTGCCTCCTCCCACACCAGGCCTCATCCTGCCCTGTGGGAGCCCCAGAGACTTTCTCCACTGGTGGCAATTGCCTTTACAACCACATAGGACCAAGCATCCCTCTCCGACCTCCGGCAGCACCAGGCATACGAAGCCTCGGCACATCTGTGGGATGGCACATCTGCAGGCCCAGGGAGACCTCCCAGCACTTCACACACTTCTGCAGGAAGGGTGGCTTTGCAGCCTGCAATGTCTCAGGTGTAGATTACACCAGTATCTCCTTACTTGGGCAGCTCATCTGCCCTTTATGCCCTTAAGTGACTATTCAGATCCTGTCTCACCTGCCTGCATGGATTAACTGGAGCCATGTGTAGGGACAGAGGGACATGGAAGGGACTGTCACCCCATCCTGTACCCCCAAACACACACATCAACATGATACTGCAAAGCTCATGGCATGGCTGGGGCTGCACCTGTATCTAGGCAAGTCCCTATGTAATTACACCCCCTTTGCAGCCCCTCCTCATTGCAGGATGGCTTAAAACCCGGGGCAGGAAAATGACACCTCCCTCCTCACCCCCCTTCACATCTCCTACCCTCTGTGTTTGCTCGGCTGGCTACGGAACAACTGAGCCCAGGAGCCATGGCGAGTGGATGCAGCCCTGGGAAGGGGCAACGTGCAGCCCCGGACACGGAGAATGCATCAGACATGGGCAGCCCACAGTGGGATGTGGGATGGAAATGTCCCTAGCCTGACCCACATGGCTCATCTCCTGCCACTGTGGCTGGGGTCCCTCCCAGGGCTGCTCCCGGCAAAAGCCACAGCTGAGGCCAGGCAAATGTGCCCGGGAAACACTCCATCGCGGTCCCAAACTAAGCAGGGACAAAACTGGTGGCATCAAGCTGTCACACAGAGAACGGCTTTTGAGATTATCCCCCAGGTCGGATCCCCATGGGCACCATCTTCAGTATCCCTGCCGCAGGCATCAACCCTCCCAGCACCCAAACATCCCCCTGTGATGAACAGCTGCCGCAGCAGCACCCACACCGGGAGCAGAGTGAGGCCGTGGAGAGCCAGAATGCTGGGTGTGCCCCGGGTGAGACTGACCCTTGCCAAAAAGCCAGAGCATTTCACCACACACGAGTGCTAAAGGTTCAGGACCGTGCCTGTGGCCACAGGCAGTGGAGAGCCAGAGCCCAGGCTGGATCCTGCCGTACTGTGGATCCCTGGAGGACACAGCCCCAGAGAGCAAGGACTTAGGTCTGATTTGCACCCCACATTGCCCCTAAATCCCCTGCCAGAGCAGTGCCCGAGTGTTTACAATGTACAGCACAAGAGATGGATCCTTGTGAGCATAGAAAGGAGTGGGGAGGATTATTTGCTTCCACCCCGATCACCACCCTTGGTGTTTGCACAAGCTCATTGCACCAGTGTAGGCATCCCACGGCTGATTTAACCCTGTGGTAAAGCACCAACACAGCACGGGTATTTCCCCTCACCAGCCAGCATTCCCAGCACTTGCCCAGGCAAAGGTGAGAAGGCACCAACAGAGCAAAGCGGAGCAGCAGGACCTCTTTAAAAGCTCTCAGCCTCCAGTCATTCCACACTGAGACTCATGACAGAGGAAGGTCCAGGTGATGGATCAGGATCCTGCAGCCTGGAGACGCTCCCCAGCAGCGTGACGAAGCCAGCCTCCCTTCGAGGATGCTCTGTTGTTCATTCCCAGCCCTGGGAGGGTATTTCTCCAGCACCCTTCCAAGACAAAACCTCCACCTCCTCACCTTCACCACTGATTTTCACACCAGCAGGCTCTTCCCCTCAAGGCAGGGGGACAGAGACCTCGGCCGGATCCCTCAGTCTCCCAGGAGTTACAAATACACCACGTAGAGATAAAATCTTCTCCTCAATTTGATTTTCTTGCTGCTCTACCACAGGAAGGTGTGCGCTCTGCTCTCCAGAGGGGCTAATCGCACCAGGGAACACAGGGACATCAAATGTACCTTCACCCCAGGCTTGAATTGGAAGAGGAGGATCAATCCCAGCAGCTGCACTGTGCAACAGTCTGGAGCACCCCCAACAAGATCCAACTGAGCACAGCAGCAAGTTCCCACTAAAGGTTTTTTTTCATTAAGTCAATTTCTCTCTCTTTGAAACAACCCCCAGAACAGCTTGTCCTCCAGGCACCGCCTTGGTACCCCCCTCCTTGCCCTGGACATTGGTGCTCTCTCACCCTTTCCACCTCATTTCCATCAGTCCCATGAAAATCCTCTGCTCAATTCCCACCTGGATCTGCCCTTGCTGCCTTGTCCCCGTTCCTCCCAGCCTGACATATGAAACAACTTGTGCAAAACCTTTCTGTGTAGCAGCAAGCTCTGCTCCCGAAAGCAAAGCCTGGGGGAAAAGCTCTGGCTGAGGCTGGAGCCTCTGTAATCCCATGGGCTTCAGCTCCCCCCGGCATGGCATGCTCAGGTAATGCTGTCTGAGTTGCGCCGGGAGGGATCTGTTGTGCTTTGACGTCACCCAGTTTATTTGTTTTGCTAAAATAATTTATAAAATAATTTCTCCTGCTCAACTCCTGGTTTTAACTCTTGCCCTCCCACAGCCTGGATAACACTGTGGGGCCAGTGGCTGAAATGGTGACTGGGTGTCTGAGGGACACTGCTCCCCAGGGACATGCAGGGGACATATCCCTGTGTCCTGCCAGCATCTGGCCTCCCACCTGCCAGTGTGTGTGCCAGCAAGACAGCCACCGCGGAGGGATTAAGTTAGCAAAGGCATCATTAGGGGTAACTGGACCGTTTACCAGTTGGGTGGAGTGAAGGAAGATGAGCCTTGTGTCTGCCCACGAGGAGAGGGGCCACCATCCCCCTTGGCTCATGAGCTCTCTTTGAATCCCATTTACAGCTAGGAAAACTATGCGTATGTCTGTCAGTGATGCACCACACTTTCCCTTTCATATTTCAGTGTCACCTCACATTCATCTCCCTCCTGCCATGGGACTGACTGAGATGTCCCCCAGCTGCCCACCAGATCCAGATATGGGTTAAAAAGGACACAGCCATCAGCAACTTTAACAAACCAGGAGCTGAAAACCGGGGGTGGTTACACCTCTGCCCACTTCTAGCCAGGCAGGTGCCCTTCAGCATCAGGGAGCAGATAACCCTCAGACCACCGCTCCTCCAAAAACACCCAACCCTAGGGCTGGTTATAATTTAATCCCACTCCCGCAGTAGCTGCAAACCTGCACGGTGCTTGGGAAACATCTGTTTTTTCATGGGCAGAAGAGATGGAGGGTGGTGTGGCCCAGTCCTGGGGAGGAGGGCGCAGGGAAGCGCAGCCTCTTCCTGTGCATGACGCAAGACCTGCTGCTCCGACTGTCAGCATCCCCCCGGCATGTTCGCTTGGAGTAGAAACAGAGATTTATTTTAATGACTCATTAAAGCCTAATTGCATTCAGGCAGCAATACAGAAAGAGGAGCCTCCCACGTGCGGCAGTACTACAGTCAGGAGGACTCTCAAAGCCTCCCCGAAAGCGCAAGGCAGACAGACTGTCTCTTTTTGGTGGGGCCAGACAGCAGGGCCAGGTGCTGGCTCTGGAGCAGTGTGGCATCGTGGTCAGGATCCAAAAAAACAACCCAGAAGTCTCTGTTCTTCTTTTCATTTGCCTCCATCTGCCCGACACGATGGCCACAGCCAGCTGCTCGTCCCTGAGCTCCAGGGAGGAGGCACGACCTGCCCTGGAGCTTGGATGCCCATCTCCAGAGCCTCAGGCCAGCGGCTATTTCAGGAGGTGGCCAGCTCCTAGCCTTAAGGACATGTGGGCTTTTAACTCCTCTGTGCTTTTAAGGACCCCGTAGCGGGCGTGGGGAGCTCAGCAGGGTGGGATTTGTGTGGGAGCCACTTCGCGTCACCCCAGCAGGGAGCCGGGCATGGCACAGGGGAGGCAAGAGCTGCTGCTCCCATCTCAGAAGCACCCTGGGTGGGGGCAACAAGGTGGTCCTGCTAAAAACCAGCCAGCTTGGAGATGAACCAGCCAAACCCCCGCCACCTGCAGTCCAGGTATCCCCTTGCCACTGACGCCAGCCATGAGCTCCGGGGTCTGCTTCCTCCATTTTTTAACGTGCCCTAGCTGGCTCTGCCCGCATAGCTCGTCCTTCCCATTGGGATGCAGACCCAGTGACAGCCCTGTCACCCATGGGGGCAGGAACTTACAGCCGCCCTGACCCCCAGGGATCCCCATCCCTGTCGTGCATGCTGGGCACTGGGGGTTATGACCTCGCTGGCGACCGCTGCTTCTCCCTGGTGTCGTTCCACCAAAGGTGGCAGAGATCTGGCCCCATTTACTCCTGCCACTTTCGGTAGCACTCAGCCCTCCTGCTAATTGCTTCAATTAGCAGGGGGAAATGTTTTTTTCAAAGATTTCACTGCCTCACTCCTCATGTTGCCTTCAGTCCCGAGCTGAGCAGTTGTAAAACCCTGCCACCGGGGATGTGTTGTGTGAGCACATCTCCCCTGCCAGTGGGTCTGGGCAGGGAAGCCTGTCCCATCCTTCTCCACCTGCACAGCCAGTGTGAATCAGTCTTTGTCAAACTGCAGCTTTCTCCTCCCAGAAAGCTGTCCCACTCAGGCACGAGAAAGCCACAGGCCCCCTTTCCCACTCCGCAGTTCAGGTGCCTGCAGTACCCACAACAATCCCCACCCGGTGCCGCGGGAGGACAGCCCGTCCGGGGACAGCCACCCATGGGATGGGCACAGGTCCCCAGCCACAGCTCTCCTTTCCAAGCCAATGGCAATTCACCCCTCCGGGACAGCCCATGCGGCGAGATCCTGGGCTGCAGCCTGCAGGCTCCGCAGAGCCAGGGAAAGCTGGAGCCGCATGTTGCTCCGGGCCAGCACAGGGGCACAGCACCTGATCCCAGCTCCGCTGTTTGGGGTAAATGCAAGCAGAGTCAGTCCAGGACCAGGTCCTGGAGAGACTTTCCATAAAGAAAATCTCACCCACAGATGCTTTACGGGACCATTCACACTCCTTTTACCTACTGCATCCCAGGTGGGGTGAGGAGGCACAATGCAGCCAGGCACGGATGGGTTGGCTCTGCAGAGCTAAACTCTCTGCTGATTTCACACCAGCTTTTTTTTTTTGTATTTGATTTATCACACACTGGAATACAGGCTTAGCCATTGCTCAAGGTGCTCCACCACACCCAGCCCGCGCTGCCCAGTCAGGCAGGAGCAGGGCTGGCTGGGATGGTCACGCACACACCATCACACGTGCCCAGAGAGAAGGAAAAACCACCATGAACTCTCTTAAAGTCTCCTGCAAATGAAGTGTGAAATGCGCTTTCAAGAAAACAAGGGTAACGGAGCCTCAATAAATATTTTATCTTGGTGGGAAAGCAGCGACAGGGAAGGTCAGGCGGGCAGAGACACCAGGAGGGATGAGGAGGTGTGGGGATGGAGGCTGGAGAGGGAGAAGAGGGAAGCAGCTGAGGCAGGGAACCACAGAACAGCACAGCCTGACCTTATTTCTGCTTGCCGCTTGCCCTGAGGGCTACCGGGTTTGAGGCATCACCACAAAGCAGACCCCAGAAAGGGGAGCAGCTCCTGTGCTTCTGTTCATACCCACGGCTAAGGTGGGTGATCCTGCTCCAGCCAGGAGCTGAGCTCCTCCAAACACCCCATCCTAACAACTCCCCAGCCGAAGGCAGCTGCCTGGGCCTCCCGTTGGATCGTGCACCCAAAATGCTGCCATGCAAAATGGCTGGAGGATGCTCAGCATTTCTCTGGAGAGGAGGGTTTGCTGAGTGGAAAATCCTCTGCACCCGATTCCAGCCCATTAAGGACCTTTTGGGCTGGAGCAGAGCGGGGCCAGGCTGCCTCATGTAAGCAGGGCTCTGGAGCCAGCTGCCCTGAAGCCTGCAGTTGAGCTGAAATCCTGTGCTTTGGAAAAGAGACAGGAGAGGATCTCACATCCCGGTGGAGATGGCACTGGAATGGGATCGGACTCACTGATCTGATGGCCTACTGCCACTGTTCCCTCTTGCCTTTTCAACAAGTGAAAAAGCCCTTTCTCCCCCCCATCCTTGGCAAAGCCCAGGCCAGAGCCCATCTGATCCTACAAGGGCGACACCGAATACCAACCAGCAGCCCCAGTACACCCAGTGCCCCAAAACGGCATCACAGGAAAACTGCACCTCGGACAAGCAAGGGGCAAGGCTGGGGGAGATAAAAAAAAAGCCCCAGTAATACCACCTCTGTCGGGGTGGAATATTCCACCACACCTTAGAAAATCTCTCTGCTGGAGAGACAATCAATAGCACACAAACAAAATCCAGCTGAAAACACTAAATGTTTCCGCATGCTCTTTCGGAGGGAGTAAAATCCTCCAGGATAGTCTTAGGAGAAAACAAAAGCCAGGCGAATAACTCTAGCGTAGGTCTCCTTTAATTACTGCAGCATGGTGAGAGATAAAACAGAGAGCATTCGGAATAAATGAAAGGATATGATTTCCTCCACTTCAGCAAAGGCAGCCACCATTTCTGCGGAGAGGTTTGGTAGCGAGGTTGGGGGTTTGTCAGGCTGTCACGTCCTTGCTGAGTGGCAAGGCTTTGGGCTCCAGCCAGGGAGCAAGAGGCTGAGCCCTGGGCTTGGGACTTCTAAAACTTCACCTGGCTGCAAAGAAGTAGGGTTTAGAGATGGGCAAACTCAGCCCTACCCACCCAAGCAGCCAGAAGAGTTAACGGTGACTTAAAAAACCCAGCTCAACTCAAAGTTGGACCACATAACCCTGAAGAAATAAGTCAGGACTTTACAGGGAACCACAGCCCTGGAGCTTCGCCCGGACGAGGCCGTGGTGCAGGGACTGGGCGCAGCCCCGGGATGCTGGGAGCGGGGTACTAGGAGCACCCCACCCGGGCACCCCAGCCCCCCCACCGCCCGTCCCCCTCTTCCCACGGCAGTCTCAAATGTAAGCGAAAGCTTTTCCCTTGCCCCGACCCCTCCGCACAGCTGCGGTGCCCGGGGAGGGGCGGGGAGAGGGCAGCGGGATGCCCGAGCCGTACCTGGGCGCCCGGGCCGGGCAGGAGCGGGCAGCGGTGCGGGCAGCAGCGGAGCCGGGTCCGGCAGCACCGGGGGCGCGGGGAGGAAGGAGAGGACCGGAGCAGGAGGAGGATAACGATAATAATAATAACAACGCTAATAACAAATAATACGAAGAGGAATCACCAGAGCGGGAGAGCCGAGGCGGGTCCGGCCGGCGGGGCTGGAGGCGAGCGGGGAGGGGTTTGCCCGGGGGCCGGAGCCCCCGCCCCCGCCCCGCCCCCGCCCCGCGCCCGCCCCGCCCCCGGCCCCGCCCCTGGCCCCGCCCCCGGCCCCGCCCCGCGCCCGAGGTGGGCTGCGGGGGGGCGCAGCCGCGGGTTTGCCCCCCGAAAATCCTCTGCAGGGGAGCCGGGTCACGGCCCCCCCGGGCCCCGGGTGCCTGCCCCACGGTGGCGAAAAGGGGAGCACACCCACGCAGCCTCCCCCCAGCCTACACCCCAGGGCCTGCAGCTGTCCCCGGGGGACCACGCACTGGCAGCAACCCCAGGGCACCCCCAAAGCCAAGCCCTGCAGCACCCCTGGGCACCCCAAACCCACCCCCGCAGCCTGCCAAGCACGCCAGCCCTGTCAGTGTCGCCGGTGCTGCCACGACCGCTGCCTCGGCCCTGTGCCGGGGGTCTGAAGGCTCTGGCTGGATCCATCCCGCCATGTCCCACGTAATGACACCCTTCTGGCCGCCAGCACAGGCTGGGGTCTGGTGCTGCAAACAGCCAGGAGAAAAACCCATCATGTGGCTGCGAGAGGGATGAGACGGAGCACGGGGGAGAATGCCAAGCCTACCCGCTATTTTTCAGACAAGATTACCCCTCTCCCCAGGAATCTCTGTAAAACAGAGCCGACTTTTAGCATACATCAGCTTCCCAGCATGAGGCCGGCTGCACTACGGCGCTGCCTGCTCTGCCAGAATCTTGTCCCATCATTGCATGGCCCCAAGCACATGCTGGCACTGGGGAGACACGAATGAATGCACATGGAAAGGTGTTGCCCCAGGAAGTGTTTCCAGCTGCTGGGAAGCTTTGAAGCTCCAAACCAAGAGTTTAAACTGGAGAAGGTACAGCTTGCAGCAGGCATTGCCTTTGGAAGCAGAGAGCCGCTCGCCTCTGCAAGGTGTGATAAAGATGATTGAATCTCATGCCTTGCACCGCGAGCTGACCGCTGCAAGCATGAGGATTACTGTGTGGGGAGAACATGTGTTGGCCTGTTTCTCTCTGACTTCGGTATCTACGGGGCATAAGAGCCACTGCAAGGCAGTGCAGTTTGTTGCGATTAAAGCAAGACCTCTGCTACAGGGAGTCAATTGAACCCTCCTGTGCCTCAGTTTCTCCATTTTTAAGTAAGGGACACCACCAATAGTTTTCCTCCCTGTAGAGCAATCTCTAAAGCTGGGGAGAAACACCACTCACCTTCTCCTCGCGCACCCTCGCTGTCAGTCAGGGCATCCTGTTGGCCATGGATTGCTCTCACCGTTACTCCAGCCCAGCCCTCACAGCTTCTCGTTCCCGGTGCCAGGAGCCTGATGCGCTGATTTCTCCCCAGGATCCAGCAGCAGAGCTGAGCCGGGAGGAAATAAACGCTCCTTTGGATGCAAACAGCTTTGTGCCTTTAGCAAAAGGGCAGGATGAATTATGAAATGCAAAGGCAAGATAAGTGGATCCTGTCACAGCACTTACCCTCCGTGCCGCAGGATCTAAGCGCCTGCTGGCTGCGCGGCGCACACGTACACCCGCACACAGCCCGGGCCGGGAGGGAAGCCTCCCTATTCCCCCACCAGTAAAGAAATCTGCATTACTGACTCCAGAACATCAGAGGGCTGGTAAATAGAGAGAAGCATCGAGCGAGAAAAGTGAGCACGCGGATTATTTCTGCGCAGGGTAGTAGAGACGCATTTTCCCTTAGCTGGGCTTCAGAGCTGCAGGAGGGATGTGAATTAGAGACATCCAGGCGAGCACAGAGGATGATGAGGAGGAGAAGGCCAGGAGAAGTGAGAAAGTAATTTCCTGGGCTGCTCTGGGCAGGATGCGAGAAGGTGATGACAGCCCAGGATGCAGGGAGAGCCACTTCTCCCCTTAGAAAGCGTTGCCAGGGCCATGGGAAGCATTATTACAGCTAATTCAGGAACTGACATTTTGCTGTTTCCATGAATGGATGTGGAAAAGAGTTTCTTTGGGATTAAGGAGTCACTTGGCTAATGCTGGGTTGAGATTGCCCAGATCTGGATTGTGCTCCTCCATCGCCCCCGCGGCTCTGGCCCAAAGCAGGCAGAAGATCACGACAGAGTGAATGCGAAACAGCATCGCCCTGACGAGCAGGGTTATCAGCTTGCGTGATTTCACTGCCAGCCTCATTTTTTCCCCCCAAGCCATGTTTCCTACTGTTGTGTCATTATTTTTTAAAGCACCACACGGGTCACCAAACAGAACACAAAAGGTGGGATTCCCGCCTCCATAGTGGTGGGGAAAACTCAGAAACGGGAGCGCCAGATGCTCCACAGCAGGGAAGAAAATTAAACCCAAAGTTGTTCTTTTCAGTCGACGTGGTTTTAAATAAAACACACGGCTGGGGAAGCCCAGCTGGCGTGTTTGGAGTGCTTGGGGTTAGTGCTGCTGGTAAATCGAGCAGCCGTTTGATCCAAAATAATTTTTAAGTTCTTATTTCAGTTTGTTTTGGGGCAAGGAAAACACAAAGCACCTGCAAAGCATCCCTGCCTGGCCAGCACCTGCCACCTCCCGGGGCACCTCACGCAGCGCGGCGCGGCTCAGCCTGCTCACGCGCCGGGTGCACAGGTACCCTGGCAATACAGGGATCGTAAACCTGCCAGAATCTACCCTCTGCAGCCCTCAGACATTGCAGCACCCACATGCACAACTGACTTTAAAGCTTATAAGTATTGCAGCTAAACTCATATCAGCCTGAGAATCTCGTGTGAGTTTTATGAGATTCCTTCTTCCCAGCGCTGAAAAGGATTTTACTGACTTGTTTTAAAACAAAACCATAAAATACTTCTATTCCCTTCTGGTTTTCCTCTCTTGTAAAAAATCTAAGCCCACAGACTTCACCGCTGCACGGTGATACTTCACTCACTTATTTGTTAGGACGTGCTGTTGGCAGCATGAGCAACAGCTTAATAATGCAGCGAAACCTTGTTTAGGTCCTTCTCCGGCGATATCGGCACATGCAAACCCTGCAAGACTTCCATGTGCGTGCACACACAGCCAGAGCCGCGCTGCAGTGATGCGGAGCGTGCCTGAAGCCCGGTGCTTGGAGTGCCCTTGCGTTATTACACCTTACACCCATGCACTTCAGCACATCAATAATTTCCTTCCTGTTCAGGCAAATGTTTCCACTGGCCCAAAACGCTGATGCCGGAGGATGCTCAGGAGCTGAAACCGCGGCTGCTGGCATGGGAATTTATTTTGTTCTATGCTGGATCTTGCTTTTATTTTCATTTTTAGCAGAGCCCGGGGCAGCTGTATCAATCAGAAAAAGCCTGACAGTGCAAAATGCCATCCCTGCCAGCGTCCAGCCTGCTCCTCGTGGGTTTGAAGCTATCTCCCTGCCTTGTGCAGTCCAGACAACTGGGCTGTAAATGTGGGCATTAGCCCATGGAGAGAACCTTGGGAGTCAGCCAGAGCAACCTTCAGCCCTCCTGTGCTTCTGGTGGGGGGGTAGGAGCATGCACAGAGCTGGTTACAGCACTTCAGAGTGATGCTGCGATGCCCTGATAGCACCTTCTTTCCTCCCAGCATGGCCCTGGGAGCACATTGCTGTAGCCTCCCAAGCCTGCCTGCTCCCTGGGGAGGGCTCTGGGAAGCACAGAGTTAATACACAGCTTTCCCCTCTGCAGCACATTCCTGGCCAGATGTGGATTAGTCATTATACACCTCAGTGGGTTCACTTTTGCCTGCACAAGCACTGGGAAACAAGCCCAGTTGCACAAGAAACACACAGCCTGAGCTGCCCAGCAGTCCCCACCTCTCCCTGTTACCCCAGCAGTGCATCGAGGGACGTGCCCATCATGCAACTCAACGTATCCAGGGATTGCACGTGCATCAGCATCACATCTCATGACAACACAGCTGTGCACCCCCAAATTTGGTATATTTAGGGGAGTGCAGTGCCAGTGGGGTGGAGCAGAGACCTAGCGTTGTGCCTGCACCCCATTTAATGAGGTGGATGGTTGGTTTCCCCCTGGGAGCTGATCAAGGGAGGTCATGCTCCCAAAAAAGGATCCTTCTCCATCACGTGACCACCTGCAAGCTCCAGCCTGGGCAGTGAGGGCCAGGGCTGCCCCCACTGCACAGGAGACACGCGGGGGACACAGGGCTACCTGCCTCAGTGGCATCTGTCTCTGCACTGGAGGAGAGGCAGAATGAGCCTTGGGTAATGTCTTTAGGCAAGAGTTATGCTGTCTCCTTCCCAAACAAAGATAAATGTCATTAAAGCTCAGCCCTTGTGTATTTTACATCCAGAGATTCAATGATGTTCCCCCAGGGAGGTGGGGTGGTGGTTTACAGCTTTGGGCTGCAATTAGGCAGCAGTGTAGTATTAACCCATTGCATTCCCAGAGCATCAGCCTGGGAGAGCAAGAGCCATTTCGACTTCTGTCCTGGAGCTGGCTCAGTAACCCCATCCCTGGGTCATGGGAGGCAGCAGGAGAACCCAAGGGCACTGAGATGCAGCACTTGAAGCTACTGAGGCGAAATCTGTGCAGCCCTTGGGGTGCGCAAGGCTCATACATCCCTGTCACCAAGGGGCCCTCGCAGCTGTTGGCAGCATGAGCAATGGCACGTGCAGAGCAAGGCACCCAGAAAGCATCCCGGCTGCCTGGTATTCACACAGCAGGCTCTCCCAGCTCTGGGCCAGGGCTGCTTTTTCTGATTTGTGAGCTACTTAAAGTCACATTTGGAACAGTCTGGGGAGGGTTGGGTTTTTTTTCCACCCCGTGCTGTGATTTTTTAAAGTGCCCGGTTAAGGAGCCATTGGCTGCTCACCATCTCAGTTATTTTCCTTAATTAGTGGCAAATGTGCAACATGGAGATTTATCTGTGTGCTCCTACACCCTGCCAGGGGCTGTGGGTGCACTTTACCTTACCCCAAGATAGTCAAGATATGGGGAAAAATCCCATGTCACATTTGGACTGTTCAGCTAAAAACTGGGATGTTTGCCCTGAGCTGGGTGAACACATCCCTCCAGGTTCATCCTCCCTGGCAGACACAGGGTGTAAAGGGAGCAGGCTCCATTGTAGGAGGTCTGGGGAGGTTTGCAGTAAAAAGTGGGGAAAAGGGTCAACATTTGGAGCAAAACTACCAGCTGTATCTGCTGGGATGGCTCTGAGAATGGAGAAATTTAAAAAACCCCTGCGGAGAGGCAGGATTTTACCAAGCCAACATGGGGGTCCCACGACATAAGTGCTGCCGCTCTACCCCTCACTAGCAGCTGCAGCACTGCCATGAGCTGCCTCTTTCCCTCTGCCCTCCCACAAACACAAAACCTAAATATTTGATGCAGCCAAGCAGCTATTCCCAGCACAGGGAAGGAAATGCTGCGCCATGCGAGCAACCCGGGGCTCTCCAGCAAGGAAATAAGCCCTTGGGTGTTTCACCCTGCTTTGGTTCCCATGGAAAAGTCCCCCGTTAGGCAAGAGGTGATGCTGCTTGGCTTGTGAGGGGACTGGGGACTTCCTCAGGGCAGCGCAGTGCATCGATCGGCTGAGGGGTCTCTCTGCCTGCCAAGCCGCAGCCCTGCTTGGCTTGGCAGAGGCTCATTGATCACCATGGGCACGGCAGCAGCATTGGGTTTGTAGGGAAAACATGCCCTGCGGGACTTGCGGTTCATGTGGCTCTAAGTGGAACCAACTCCAGGCATGGGGATAAGCCCACTGAGGCCCACTGTTCCCAGGGGGAGTTTGGGTGATGCTCAGGGGAGTGGGAAGGAAGGACAGACAGAGCAGAAAGTTAACTCCTTCCAGCCAAGTGTGACCTTGCCACACGTACACTGACCACTTCTCGGGGCTCATGGTAACGCAAGCTCCATGGTTCAGTCAGAGCATCCTCCCAGGGATCAGCCTTGGGCCACTGATGTGGCATGGCAGCATGGGGCAAACCCACAGGGATGAAGCCAGGCTCATGTGCCAGAGAAAAGCTCAGGAGCCACCAGCGAGGGGCAGGGTGTGCAGAGATGCTAACCCGACCCTGACTGGCACCAGCAGCCCTAAGCCCCTGCACGGGGCAGGGCTGAAGACCTCCACTGTGGGGGCAGCCCCATGAAAGTTTTTTTCCCCTCCTTCTGCAGCAGAGCCCTCTCCAGCCTCCCTGGCTGCACAGAAGCCTTTCAAAGCCACGCTCCAGCCATAATCAACACGGCAGAGCCTGCCAAGCCCTGGCACTGGTGGCCAAGGGCAGCTCTCCTTGGGCACAGCTGGCAGAGAGGTCAGGGAAAATTGAGGCATTACCCTGATGATCACCCATCTAGCCCCCAGGCGCCTTTAGGGCTCCAGCTCTCTGTATTCACATCCTCCCTGCCCTTCTTCATGCTCTCATCATACATCAGCTCCTTCCCAGGCAGATGCAAGCCCATGGGCAGATGGGGCTGCAAAGCTGCTGTGAACAAGCTCAGGAGAGCAACAACAAGCCAGGCTGGTCCTAGGGCAGCTCCCAGCCTCCCTGCAGTACATGTGTGCCTGGAAGCACTGGCACCCTAGAAATCCTGGGAAGTGCTCACATGTTATCAGTGGCCAGGGTAGGGATGAGTGACAGCACCTTCCCCTCCCCTTGCCAAGCCGTGCAGCCCATTTTGTGAGGCTGGGAAGGATGCTCAGCCCCAGTTTCTGGCCCATTATCTCCCCTTCCTGCAACCACCTTCTCCGGCTGCTTTACCTCCCACTGACGCAGTGGGAGCCGCATGCAGCAGCGCAGGGAGGGATGCCCAGCTGCACGCAGCACGAACATGGCCACACATGCTGTGATGGGAACAGGAGGAGGTCATGAGTGGGTTACTGAAATGCAGCCATGTTCCTGGCACAGAGAGGAGTGTGATCTGAGACTGCAGTGCCAAAAGGTTTTCAAACATCCTCAATGCCTGGGGAATGGCACTTGCTGCCACCCAAATTCCTCTCCACTTGGCTCCCAAAGTGACCAGACCACCAAAATAAGCCCATCTTACACCTTCTCGCAGACCCCTGATGGTTGGAAGTGCTGGAGAGGGCAGCGGGACTGCAACAGCCCCTAAAGCATCCCTGCCTCCCCAGCCCCTGCCCGCCCCAGTGTAGCCCAGGCTTGTCCTCATTTCAGGCTGGGCAAGCAGCAGCCCAGCCCCAGAGGTAGCGAGATGATGCCAAACCTCCTAATGGAGCTTGACAGCAGTGGGATTAAAAGCACAAGTGAGATCACAACCCCTCTGCAATAAGCTTCTGCCTTGGAAGAGCTCAACCAGAAAAGAAACCTCCTGGCAGTGGGGATGGGGCGAGGAGCTTGCACACACGCAGGATAAGGGTGGCAGGGGCTGGGGAGACCCTCACCTGTCCCGAGCCCTCCTTGCTTGCCCTGCCAACCCATCATCAATAGGAAGGAGCCAATCTCCCAGCCCTGCAGCACCAGTTAAAGGTTTCACCAGCAACAGCCTCAATTCCAACTGGTCCCTATGGGTTGGTACTTCTACTGCCCTAAACTTTGGATGTAGAGCAGCCCACACCATCCACTGCTCACCCCTTCTTCTTACTGCCTCTGAGCTAAAGGCATCACCCCTTCTCCCTCTCCTTTGGTCACTGTGCCTGGAGCAGTGCCACTGAAGCTATTAACACCACACAAGCAGCTGGGTCCAAGCTGGAGATGGGAGGACTCACTTGGTCACTGGTGGGTGCTCAGCAGGACACCCACAGCCCCTACTTCTGCAGGACAGGGTGCACACAGACCCTCACAGCTGGCACCAAGGCCCATCTGCCCCAGAGCACAGCCCTGGTTTCACTAAAAGGCAGTGCTGACCACATTTCGCACCTGAAGGATGCTCCAGCAGCACCGCTCCTGTAGGCCCCCTTCATCCTCCTTCCCACAAGCAGGAATATCACAGCATCTCCCCCAAACAGGCCTTTTCTGGGATGAAGTCAGGGTTAGATTGTACTAACAATCCCACAGGTGGCCTCTGAGTCACCCTCCAAAAAGCCAGCAAGGCACAGGCACCATCCCCACGCCTGCTCATCCGAAACCCAGTGGCGAGAGGCTGCTCTCCACCCAGCAGTCATTTGCTCCCAGGAAAGTGTAGGGGAAGGTGGGGCTTTCTATTGCAAGAAAAAGGGAGCCACTCCAGGGACCAGGGCATGCGCTCATGAGTGGTGCGAAGAGCTGATGGGCTTTGGCACAGTGCTGAATAGCTAGCTCCAGCTCCAGCCCTTGTTTTGCAGTGACCTGTACCAAGAATTGGCTTTTTCCTTTTTCTTGCCAAATGGAGAGAAAATGAAATCCTTCCAGGTCAGAGGAAAGAAAAGCATTTACTCATGGGTCAAGTGAAACTATCTGATGCAGGGTTGAGTGCACTTTTATCCTCCCCAAATCAGGAAAAGATTCAATTTCCATCTGAAAAAACATCTAAAAATAAAAAGACAAAGGGTTTTTTAATGTCAGAAGCACTCGAATTTGGTTTTTAAGCCCAAATGACTTGCTGTATTGAACCACACTGTGCAAAGCACAGGTCGAAGCACAGAGGGGTGGGGTGGGGGTGGGCTGAAGCAACGATCTGGAAAATTCCAACCACACTGCGATAGCACCAGCTGCAGCGGCAGTAGCTGCCGCAGGGGCCAGCCCAGGGCCCCCCGTGTCCCCGACATGCAGTTCGGGTACCCCAGCCTCAGCTCCTGCCAAGCCCGGCTGCGCGCCAGGGTGCCAGGCGGGAGGTGTTTAGCCACCTCTGCAGCACTTTGTTCACCCAAAGCGAGCTGTCGCTTTCCAGCCTCCTCCCTGCCAGCCAAATGCTTCCTGACAGCCCATTTAAGACTCAAAGCACCCGATTACCACCACGGCCACAGAGCTGCTCAGAGACGCTGCGAGAAACTCTTCCATAAACATCCCCCCCTACCAGAGCATCTCTCCTTACTCTTCCCAGACCTACCCACGCCCAGGGGGCACCAGGGTCCTTCTTGAGCTGATCCAGTCCTGGCTCTGTTCTCACGTGCATGGCCTCGGGTGAGAGGCCCCCACGTTTCCATCTCTGGAATGCCAGCACCTGCTTCCCACAACCCCCGCCCGCCCCAGCTCCATCCACCTGGCAGGGCTGACCCCAGACCCCACACATCACACGAGTCCATTAGCAAGTCCCCAGAGCACACACCTCACTGGCGTTTTGCTTAACCCCAGCTTTTAGGGAAAGCTGCGGAGCTGTGCTGCTGTTCAATTTTTAATTTGCTCTAAACTTTTTGGTCTTCTCCCCTGGGGACTCCCAGTCGATAACCTCTGCTGGCAGCATGGCTGCCCCATAGCTATGGGGAGGGTGGAAAGTGGGGGGCAGAGGAGAGGAAAATAGCTGCAGTCTAAGATGCTCTCCTTTGGAGGAGGCGAGACCCTTTGCATGCACACCCCAGGACAAGGGGCACCCACACCGGCTGCTCCGGTGGAAGGGCCCCCAGTGACCCATGGAGATGCTCCTCAAGGAGGATGGGGGGACCCCCAGCCCCTCCAGCCCTGCCACCTGCAGGGACAGGGATGTCACAGAGCAGGACATCTTCCTCTTTCACATCAGACACCTCCCAGCCTCACTGATGCCTGGCACAGCCACCTCCTTCCCCACAGCAGGAACGCCCTGGAGCAGTGACGCGAGTACAGCATCGCTTTTCAGTCCCAGAGGCGTCTTTCTCTTTTTCCACTGCCTTAAGCAACAAATGTACAAACAGGGACCTGCTGGGCATGAGAGACATGACCTGAGCCGCTCTGGGAAGATCAGCCCAGGCCACCCTGGAGCAGGGCAGCAGCTGCGGCTGGGTTTTCTGCCCCTCAGGTGCTGGGTGGGGAGGTCCAGGCTCAGGGTTAAGGCTCAGTTCTTCACACACCTTCCATCTTGATTGAAAGGATATGGAAAACACGCACTTGCAGACAACATGTGATTAGTGAAAACTCACAGCAAAAAAAAAAAAAGTATCCTGACCAGTTAAGCATCAGGAAAGGTACATGTGATCGCAGCAAAGCCCCGTATCCCACCTCCAACAGGTACCCAGGGAGAGAGTGCAAAAAGGGTGATGTCCAGTGCTAATAGTCCAGAATATGCTCCCTCCCTCCGAAAACTGGCAGATTAGGGAGCTCCCAGGTCACAGGGGATGCCTTGATACTGCTTAACACTTGCTGGCCCGCTCTCACGCCACCTGCTCCCTTTCTGCACACATGTAAGCTCCCAGTGTCCACACACCCCACTTCCAGACCCCCACAGCATCTCCCCATCCCCAATTTCCCAGGACAGCCCATGCCGAGCAGCAGTGGGACTCATCCCCAAAAGCCCCCAGTTACCCCTCCGGGCAGCCATGGGCCCCGCCGTGCCCCAGGCAGGGAGCAGGGACAGAGACAGCCCCACCTGGGCATGGGGCTACTGCCCTCCCAGCAGGGTCTTCCTCAGCTCCTCACCCTCCCAGATCCCCAGAGGAGTTTTAGGCCGAAGGGAGCCAAGCCGCTGAGAGCTGGCCTCGGCTGCCACCTAGCAGTGACCCAGCAGCTGTGGGGACAGGATGACAGCTCCTCCAGCCAGGGGAGGACGTGGGTGGCTCCTCAGAACACCCCACCCCAGCCCCAGTTCTCACCTCCCTCAAACCAAAGGGGACCTCTGCCGCAGAGAGGGCGGTGTCAGAGACACACACTGCGTTGCCCAGACAGCTCGAAGCGAGCTCAGCTCTGTTTCAGCCACTCCCCGCACCAGGTGACAAATACATGCGATGCAACCCCCCGGCTTGAACAGGGCACTAGAGAAGTCACGCAACCTCTGAACCCCACCGCAGGGCTGTCCAGCCTCTGCTTAAGCCACAGCTCCTCACCTCTCTGCTTCCATCTCCTCCGCTAGCTTTCCAGTCGGTCGTTTCCTAATGACCCCCAGATTTTCTTTCTTTCTACATTTTTTAGTGCTTTCACATCCAAAAACACTTCTAAAGGCTGAAATTAAAACAAAAGTCATAGAATCATAGAATGGTTTGGGTTGGAAGAGAGCTTTAAAGATCATCTAGCCCAATCAAAATACTTATGCTGGGCTTTTATCCATTCCAACATTGATGTTAAACCCTACCTTGAGCTCCGTTCGGTGGTTTGCAGTGAAGCATACCTCTGGCATGTTTGCAGGTCAGCAGAGCGGCCCTCAAAGTCTCTGAAGACCTGAGGAACAGTCTAGCCACCAGCAACCCAGCTGAATGCCAGCACTCATTGCCAGGGCACTTCTATTTTCACAGCTTTTCTGTGCAATAACAAATTCAAGCCCAAGAAGATTTCCTGACACAGGAACGGAGCTACATAAACATGGCCAATGTCAAGCTTTCTGTCACTGGATTCTTCATAGATCTCATTCCACACCTGTTACATGGGATCCCTGACGCTTCATATGCATGGCATCCTAATTCATCAACAAATCAGAGTGTCTTCTTCTTGGGGAAGGAGATTTCTTTTCGCAAGTTACCAGCACTTAACACAGACTGAGGCCTGAGCTGGGATACAACCACCTCTCCTAACAGCAAGGAGCATGTAGGGCATCCATGGTGTTAAAAACCAAAAACATCTCCCCACGCGATGTCAAAACTGCTCGTGCACTGAGGGCAGGAGGGGTAGGTAGCCGTTTTCCCTCTCCTAAACTTAAAGGACATATAACACAACGTGACACATTGATGTTCTCCCAAACCATTACATTAAAGAGCAATAAATCAGTACAACGCCAAAACAACAAAACCAAACTATTTTCCTGGGAGTAAAAGCAGCATTTGTCACGCACACTGGACACGTCTGAGAATATGTCAGACTTCAAGTTTTTCAAGGGATTAAACATTTCTGAACAAAGAAAATGACAGCATGGTCATACAGAGGGCATTTGCTGCTCTCAGCAGCCTTCCTTGGCATCTGCTCCAGCTTCTCCCCTCTTCTCACACCTTCTTTCTCAGGCTGGGGAGCCACTGGAAGTAGTCACTGGAAGTGGCTAAGCGTGCAGCTGCCAACACCGCAGGCAGCGCGGTAGGAGGGACATACAGTTTCTGAGGTGGCCCTTGGTCAGACAGCTCAACAGCACTGCACGGGCCAACGGCAAGGCTCCCGGGAAGGCCTTTATTCTTCATTTTCTCTTCACCTGCGTAAGGAGGGACACAGAAAAGAAAGATGGTATCTATATTGGCAACTCTAAGAGCTCCAGTTTAGACTGAAATCCCTTTTGCGTGGCCCTTACCAGGTCATGGCAAGCAGAGTTCCTACTGTACACCTATTTGATGAGCCCAGTCAGCCAGCCTCTCTCCCTCCCCTCCCAGTGCTCACTCCCCTCTTCCCAGAGGTGGGAAATCAGCTGTGCATTGAGTAGCTCCTGTCTAGAGAACTGGGTCTCCACTCCAGACAGAGGGCAGACAGCTCTGTTTCGAGGCACAAAATGGTGCTGTCTTTGGCAAGTCAATATACCTCCAATACTGGGCAACTCTTGTAGGGGTGTTGTAAATCCTTTCATCGTTTGAAAGATGGAAGACGAACACCCACACGGGGACCTTGCAAGGTTAAAAAAAAAAATGCTTTTGTCCCTTACAGTTGGGAGATTGAGAGACTCTCAGTATGAAATGAACACAGGCTAACGTAGAGAGTGGAGAAACAGAGACTTCTGCATGAAAGCAGCAGAAGGTCTAGAAAAGACAAGAAAAATCACCAGAGAGAGAAATAACCCTCAATTCCTTTGTTCCCATTAAACATTTAGAAAACCATTTTGCTGGACAAAGGTCAAACCGATGCACTGCATCCAGCCATTTGTTATTGTCACATCTCCATCCTGCAGGAATATCAACATTTTCAACTGTTCTAGCAAAGAAGCAGCTCCAGTCCTAGGACACCCAATAACGACTGCAAGACTCATTGCACAGTAACAGACTGCTCAGTTTTCTGCCGTGTTAAATTTTACTGACAAATCTATTCGTACTGTTATGGTTGTCCGGCATAAACGGTATTGCCATAAGTAGAACAGAGGGATGTACAGCTTCACGAAGTTGGGCCTTGTTGGAAAATCTTTCTATTTGATCAGAGTCATCTTGGTTCGTTTCCGCTGGTTGCTTGGAGTAGATAAAGGAGGTGTACAAATCTTCCACTGACTTGAATAAGACAGCAGGCATTGAGGACTCTCCAAGAGAATGAGGTGTCTGCAAATGTATATAAAAAGCTCAGGAGAGGGTGTGATTAGTGCACACTCAGTTCATTAGCTGCCCTGATCTTTATTATCTCTCAAAGTCCACAAAGAACTGGAATGTCAGCAACTGGATGATTAAAAAAAACAACAAACACAAAACCAAACAAACTACTAGTTACTCACAACCTTGGCCAAAGGGCAGCTTGTCCTGCACAGCAAGCTGAAAAGAGTGACAGATTATTACAAGATACAAATCACCATGTCTTAGCAAAAAATTAACAGCTGGCTCATCTCACAGCAGCCCCACACAGAACAAATGATAGCAATGATAGAGGGAGTTTCTGCAAGGGAGTGGGAATCAAGTTGTAGGAAGTCCCTCTGCATTTTTGCTTAAGAATACAAATTAAACTTAAGTTCCAGGGATGATGACTAGGGACTAGAGTCAAATTTGTATTTGTTAATTCAGCATGGAGGGGAAAAATAGTGAAACAACAGACAAGCAGCAGTTCACCTTGCCCAACCATAGCTGTTCAAAAATCAGGTGCTTGCTCTCTATGCTTCTTCTGTTGTCAAGGCAGCAGAAGGAAGGCATCCATCTTCAGAAGGGGTGAATCACCATCCAGAGGTGCTTCACCCACTGGTGTGTTCATAGGATTAGCCCAGATTTAAGCAGTTTAAACTGGACCCCACAAGGGGACCATGAAGCACTCCTGAAGCAGCAGAAATTCAGTGCTGACAGGATGCCAGCCCAGAATAATTTGAATGACAGGCATCACTGAGTCCAATTAACTAGCTACTCAGCCTGATACCACCAGCCCACTGAAAACCTCTGCCTAACATGCAGCAAAAACCAGAGTGTTAGGACAACAAAAAGAACAAGGTTAGAAGATTATTATTATCTCCTCTTGCAACCCACACTATCCTTGTTGGGGGACAGGCAGTGTCACTGCCACTCCAGGGCAAAGCAGAAACAGGGTGCAAGGGTGGACACTAGAAACGTCCGTTAGCGCTTGGAAAACCTGGGATGGAAATAATTAAAAAAGGGACGGTTCAGTTTACAGAAGAGGCAAATGAGACAGGATATCCTAGAGAGTGCTGTGAGGGGCAAGTAGTAAGGTAGTATCTACTCTTCCTCCTGATTCACACAATTAAGACCACCACCACTGAAAAGGAAAACATGAGCAGTAAACACTGGAAAGGAGGGAATATCACTTCATGATGCTCTAAGTGCCACAAAACACTGAGGTCAAGAGATGAGCAGGAATCAGAGAAAGGAAATCTTCCTGTCTGCCCTCATAACTAGCTGAATGATGCATTTTCCACCCCCCACTCCACCCCCCTTATGTCTATGGGCAGGATTATTTTTCATCCCACAGTCTTCCTTAATAGAATTCTTGTCACTTCTTATAAAGACTGTGACAGAGATCACAGCCAGGGACAGAAGATGTGCCCAGGACTTCTCTGATTGAGTTAGGAAATTCCTGTGCTTTGAAACTCAGGTAGCTTAATACTTGCAGGGGAGCATTTAAGTCAGCTCACAAGGACCCTGTTGCTCTCTACCCACCTGCCTCCATTACATTATACTTTCTCCCCATACTTGCTACCACAAACCTTCCTCTTCTCTTATTCCCTCAAGATCCTTTTCCCCAGCTTGCTTTCTATCCATCCCCTTCAGGTAACATCCCCTAGAGTCACCAGTTCTTCCAGCTTTCCTCCTCAGCCTTCTAGAAGGGGCTTTGTCTCAGCCACTATCAACCTCCAGATGTGCAAAGAGCTGTGGTTGTCCAAAACCTTGTAGGCACGCTCCCATTTCCAGATTTGCAATTTCCAGCTCTGTGGCTCAACAAATCCTGAGCGAATCCAGAGCGGAGCATTTGCAAAATGCCATGCTGCAGGCCCTGTTAGATTCATCATTAATCACTATTTAAGAAGCAAACTCACACCACCAGTGCCATGTAATGCCTCAAATCACAGCCCAAAACCCAACCCTCCAAACTCACTCTCCTAACTTGGGAAGAGAGGCCTGCGTGATCTAGAGTAGCCCCACAATCACTCCCTCTTACTCCCAGTAACCCTCAGGACCATGAATAGAGGGGAAGTAGAGGAGTGAAGAAGAGCCAGGTTTGATTTATAAAGTGCTGAAAACATCAGTCTTGTTTCCACAATACCTTGATAGGCCAGTGGAGGATGAATGTATCATCAATAACACCAGAAACTACAGCAAAGAGGGAAACGTACAGCTCTGAGCCCATGCTAATAGCCAGTCATTATTTCTCTGTCAGTCACCATAAAAAAAAATATGTCAAAGCCAAAAGGTTATTCAAATAATCTAAAAACAAGAACAACCCCTCCCAAAGGCAGTAGCTGAGAAAAATGCCCGTACCTTAACCGCTGCCATTATCTCTGCAAGAGTTTCATTTGTATCCTCCAGTGCATGTTCAGGGTCTTGGTCTGTTGTTCTTGGGACACTTACTTCATCCGAAAGTGGCTGCACATCATCCTGTGTCTCCTCAGCAGAGAGATGCCATTGCTAAGGAGATGGACAAAGCAGGAAAAGGTACAGCCAATGTCGGTAAAAGCAAGCAGGATGCACTGGAGCACATTACAGGGCAATCACACGACACCACTCAGAGGTTAACTGAGAGAGAAATGCAAAGGAGCTTTTCTATTCCGCTCAGAAGTTTTAACATTTCTATCTGGAGAGGTTTGGGCTACTTGGAAAGGACAGAAGGAACACGGGAAGGACAGGAAATAATGTGAACAAGAAACTAACTGCCACTTTTACCTTCTCTCCTCTACAGTGAAACTTATCACTTGGAAAGTACAGTTCTATTCAAGCGATGTTTTCTGATTATTGTTTGCTGCCTTCTGAGAAGTTTTACCGTGAAGAAGTGTCCTAACGTGGCAGAGCTGATAGAACGGTGTCCAGCATTTTTGCACTTAAGGGTCAGGGGACGGGGACAGGGATGGGATGGGACAACAGGGTGCTGTTAATACTGACAAGGCATATCTAAGATTGGACAATGCAAAGGGAGTTCCCCATTGCTTAAGAGGAGTTTTCAGAAAATGCTAGCTAAGCAGTAACAAGTGTCATATTAGACACATTTCATTCCATTTCAAAACATTTTGAGTAATTTTATAATTGACATTGTTGATCATGTTAGTGATGCACCAAGGAAAAGAAGGAATAGTTTTGGGCAGCTAAACAGAACAGCAGAGAAGAAAGCGCTTAAAGTCTTATGCAAAGAGAGATCTAAAGGACTGCAATTTCTGGAAAAGGATTCTAAGACCCTTGAAATCAAACAGGAGAAAACATGAATGCATTTACATTCCTCTAGTCTCCAAAATGCCAGCTATGTCTGACACTTACACACATGGATCTTGCTATAGTTAACCAGATTTTTCCATAAAAATCACAATAAGCTCAGATTTGCAGAGTCTATGTCACACTAATTTCTTCCAAAAACATAAAGATGCTGGTTTGAGACCTTCAGTTCAGACAATGTATTGACAGTGCAACGCCATCAATATCCAAGATACACAGCTTATAGAGAGTTTCTCTAGCACAAAAACACCGTTGGCTAAAAAAAATCCTAGGTAAAATGACTGCTTTACGAGTTATTACCATTACACTAGCTTCCACTTTTATTTCAGAGGAATGTCAGAAAAACAGCCCTGGAGCAGGCCCACTGCTGAACACTTTAACAACTGACATTTACTTGAAAGGTGCTTTGATCCCTGTAATAAAACGCATCATGAAAATACTACATTTAAATAACACGGAAGAGTAGAGACAGTCACCTGTAGGCAAGCATTCCTGGTATTTCTAACGGTACTACATTAGATTGCGCTCAAGACCTGGGTTTTGTTACCTGCTTAACCCCTCTGTTCATCAATTTCTCTATCTGTTAAATAGCAAAGGCCTCCTCTTTTTAACATGCTCTGAAATCAAAGGAGTAAAACAGTATTCAGATCTGGATATCACTCACCTTTAGAGATATCTTTTTAATAAAACTGTAGTTGTGTACAACCTTACCCCCTGCCACAATCAGGATTGCAAATTCCTTCCTTTCAGATAAGCTTAGAATGAGCAAGACCCTCAATGCAAATAATACACCACTAGTTCCTCCGGTCTTTTCCCACATTTAAATGATACCCCAAGTTACTACACATCTCCAGAGATGAGAGTGGAAACCACACCACTTCTTGGCTCCTGGGGATACAAAAACATGAAAATGCTAAACCAAACTGATCTCAAGAATCTGGTACGGGTCAGCGTTCTCAGAGTCTATTCTCTCTCTAACCGGAAAATTATGGTGCATACAGGAAGTTAGAGAAATCACTGAACACACAGACTCTCTGAAGTCTGCAAAGGGATCAGAGGACAAGCAGCTGGAGATGTATTTATGGTCCACATGTAGTTGTTTTTATATTATGGTTCTGCTTGCTTTTTATAAACAAAAAAAACCCCAAACCCACAAACCAAACTCCACAAAAAACTGCATGGGGTTAGAATAATACACATCTACCAATGCCTGGAGCTAACTGCAGTCAAACTCCCACCTGATCGCACAGTTCATCTCCATCCAGTTTTGAGCTTGCTGTTTCACCATCTGCATCTAGGGATTCCTGCTGCAAGCAACGGTCTGGCTCCAACAGTTCAGCATTCTCCTGCTTTCCACTGGGCTGAACATACAAGGCTGAAGGATTCAGTTCCCTGAATCCCTAGGAACAAACAAAAAACCCACCCCACTACAGTCAAGAAAAAACCATGTTGTAAATACCACAAAGAATAAAAAGGATTCAGCAAATTTCTAATAGGTTTACACCACCCATAAGTTAGCTCCAAATTCTTGCAGAAATTGTCTTACTATGAAAATCAACTCCCCTCCCTCCAGCAACAAAATTACTCAGCAATGCTCCTCTCCCCCCAAAATTGGGCATACACATGCAAAAATACAATCGTAGGATCTATCCTGCCAACACGTTCGGCATCTATTGAATAAAACAACAGATACAAGTACTCTGGGCTGTAAAGCCTGACTTTCTGCTGAGATATAAAATCATGCGGTACCTTTCTAAGGGTTTACATAGTCACACAGTGCTTACTGAAACTGAGCTGAGACATGCAGTTAAATGACATAGATGGGCCTACACCATAAATGCTCTCTGCACTGGCTTCCAACTTTTATGTCTGTCCAAGGCTCAATGTACAATCTACCATGGTTAGGCTGTCCAACCTTGCACATTTCACTGGCAAAGTAAGAGACTTTTTAAAACAAGACCATTTCTGTGATTCAGCTTAATGGCATAACCAATCTTTAATGCCTAGAGCAGAGAAGGCCAAAATAATTTAACTGTCCTGTTCCTCACTCAACTGCCGCCACCGCTGTGTAGCACTATTTTAAGTCAGACAATAAAATCTAATCCACTTGCTGTCAGTAATTGTTTGGATGAAGCAGCAGCCTCAACTTATGACTCACAAAACTTGCTGGAATTAACAATGGGTAGGGAAGTAACAAACATATCTCTTAACAACCTCTGAATTCCCTTTCAGTTTGGCCTTATGCTCAGAACATCTATAGCTATTTCACTTTTCCATGTTATTTATACAAGATGTGTGTCAGCTCCAGATGAATCTGCAATACTAACAAGCTAATCAATTTTTTAAAAAATCAAAGCCTTCTAATCCACTGTTAGAAGACAGGATGAAAATAATTCCTTCTACTAAACCAGAACATCTCTGCTGTATCATCAGATTCCACTTTAACCAAAAAGCAAACTCTCACCACAGAGTTAGACACTGCAGGATGCAGTCACAAAATGGTAAAGCAAGGAATACCAATTTTGCTCTTCACAAAACTACTTGCTTCAAGCTAAAGATCCTCCCATCCCAGGCACCCAACTGATCCCTTTGCTGCCCTTCCTTTTAGCAGCACATGCCTTCCTCCTCACCTGGGAAGGAATGTTCTCTCCACAGACCTCAGCACATCCCCCATCCCTCAAAACAGAGTGGAAGTAGATATCCTCCTCAGTGGATGTGTCGCACAGGAAGAGATGCAAAATGCCATTCACATATTCATCCACGATGCCCACAAGTAGCTTGGAACCACACAGCTTCTTGAATAGGAGAGTTGCTGCATTGGACCACATACCCTGAAGAAGAAACAAGAATATAAAATTGCTATAAACAGATCAACATCCACCGCCTGAGACTTTCCCTTGTGGACACTTGTCAAAAAGGCAATTAAGCTGGGTCAGCCTAGGGGCAAATACAGGAAAGTCAGGCAGACAAGCTTCCCAGCATTGAACTATTTCTAACTACCCCAAAGCCTGCACTGGGCATGCCCTTTCTCCCTAAATACATACTTCCAAAGATGGCTCAATGGCATTCATGAATTCACCAGTGATTTTATCACAATTGCATAAAATACAGTTGTTTGGGGTTTTTTTTGTTGTTTTGT
Source organism: Phalacrocorax carbo (assembly GCF_963921805.1). Classification (NCBI taxonomy): domain Eukaryota; kingdom Metazoa; phylum Chordata; class Aves; order Suliformes; family Phalacrocoracidae; genus Phalacrocorax; species Phalacrocorax carbo. The sequence goes on along the minus strand of NC_087518.1, from coordinate 32,615,392 downwards.
TTTTTTAATTCCTGCAATCGTGTGATTATAAATGTTACTAGTATCAAAAGTTTTTAAGAAGCTACTAAGCCTCACCACAATGCAAACTGTGATTCTTAAACCCTCAAAAAACCAGAGGAAATAACTTTTTAAAAATATTGTCTTTACAACACAGAAGAAGCAACTCTGCTCACATGCTTTTCTTCAGAGATTATATTTCTCAGGCTTCTTGACCAAGAGGTTTCCCAGCACAGAGGCAATTTCATGTGACCTCTATAACCCTTTGGCTATGGTGATTGCATCAAACCGATTCATTTAAAGTTCCATCACAGGAGAAATTTTTAAAACAGAAGGCTGGACCTACCAAGGCTTCAGAAGGACTCTGGAGAACTACTGGCAGGGAAAGAAACAAATTTGCTCGTTCGCTTAACAGTAGCTATCTGTTTCTGCAACAATATAAGCAAGAATACTCTGTTCATAAGGAAAATGGACAGCAGAAAGGTGATCACTTGCAGAGAGAGACTTACACAGTGATACTGTGCTGAACTTAACAGCAGCAATACTGCTGTAAACATTAGTGGGACCTGCATTAATCCAAATGTTTGCCCTTATCAGGTGAAAAAGCCAACCTATACTTGGCAGCTCTCATACATACGTCAATAAATAAAACTGCACGTGAACACATACCTCCACAGGTTTTACCCACGCCAAGGAACATGGGATGGCCTGAGCAGGGAGCTTCAAGTAGCACCATCTGCAATACAAAACAAAGCCATTACAGAAAAAACAGAGCAAAGCCAGGCAGAAGAGCAGAACTTCCTCCTCTTCTGAATTTTAAAATCATCTTGGGAACAGAGAGGCATGTATTGGATTTTGCACTTATGAATGAAACCCAACAGCAGCTTTGGAAAACACTCCGTATCCAGAGAATGGGCACAGCAGAAACACCAATAACAACTGGTGCTTTATGCCTTCCCTTGCCCAAGCATCTTCCCATCATAAACCCTTATGATTACAAAGTTATGGACAGAGGGCAATGACTTTTGAAGCAAAGCATGCCAGTGGCCAGGCATGAATAGAGGCAAATGAGAGGGCAGAAGCAAATATGAGAAAGGTACTGAATTGGAGAGGAGAACGAGTACCTCTGACACTGCAAACCCATCCCACTTGGACTGAAATCCATTCAGGAGGATGTTTAGATCCATTCACAGAACCCAGGAAAGAGGATTAAGGAGCTTGCCCCAAAGTGACAGAAAGTGGTGAGAGAAAAGACTGAGGAACGAAGGCAGAAACAGGAAAGGCTTTGGCCCAGTCACCGCAAGGGAGCGATGAACAGGGTTGATGAGCAATGGGCCTGGAGTGATCAGCAAAACAGGTCTTAATGTCACCTCAAGCATTAGCATGTAAGCAAGGAAGTGCCTGCAAGGCACCATTAGTGGAATAAAAACCCAGATTCCTTCTAGGAAATCTGCATGCTGGGAAGCCTTTCTGAAGAAAGACAGGCCAGTCAGCCTCACCTTGATCCCTGGGAAGGCGATGGAACAACTAACCCTGTGAACCATTTCCAGGCACATGAAGGACAAGAAGGCAACTGGGAGTAGTCAGCATAGATTCACCAAGTCATGCTTAACCAACCTGACAGCGTTCTATGATGAAACGACCAGCCTGCTAGGTCAGGGGGAGAGCAGTGGGTATCCATTTACTTTGACTTCGGTCAGATTTTTGACACTGTGTCCTGTATGATTCTCATAGATAAGCTAATGAAGTATGGGCTGGATGAGCAGTGAGGTAGATCAAGAACTGGCTGAAGGGCAAGGCCCACAGAGTGGTGATTTGTGGTAGAAGGTCTAGTTGGAGACCAGGAAGTAGCAGTGTAGCCCAGGGTTCATACTGCATCTAATACTGTTCAACATCTTCATTAATGATCTGGATGATGGAGGACAGTATGAAAGTGGGAGGAGTGGCTGATACACCAGAGGGTCATGCTGCCATCCAGAGGGACCTTGACAGGATAGAGAAATGGGCAGACAGGAACCTCACTGAGTTCAACGGTGTCCTGCACTTGGGGAGGAGCAACACCATGCACCAGTACACGTTGGGGGCCGACTGGCTGGAAAGGAGCACTTTTACTGTGAGGGCGACTAAGCACTGGAACAGGTTACCCAGAGAGGTTGTGGAATCTCCATCCTTGGGGACATTCAAAAGCCATCTGGACATGGTCCTGGGCAGCCTGTTCTAGATGGCCCAGGGTAGTCGGACAGGATGACCTCCAGAGGGCTCTTCCAACCTCAACTATTCTGTGATTCTGTCACCCAAGTGTAATTTACTTACTTGAGGAATCTCAGCCAAGACTTCCGGACAATTTCGAGGTTTCCATAATCTGGGTAGAAGACCTCTACTTCTTGGTCATTGATCACACGGTGGATGATAACACGGTACCACCATTTCGAGACCGTTACACAGCAAAGTTGTCCAGGCTGTACTGAAGACTCAGGCATGATATAACGATCAGAAACAAGTTTATTTGAGTAACAGTGTCTGCAAAAGATCATAATGAAAAACTGCTTGGTAGGATGCAGGAGATGAACAAAGAGAAATACACAGGGTTTCAGGAGAAACCTGATTTCTCAAATTTCCCTATGACGTGAATTTTCAGGTGTTGTTTTAATAGATGCTTTACATGTCTGTTCTGCTACACTTAAACTGAAATTACAATAAAAAATGCAAACCCAAACTTTTAACATTAGGATGATATTCTTGGGGTCCAACAAAAAGTTAATTAATGGGGATTAATCAGGCTAAATAGTCATTCCGGTCATTAATGTTTAACATTACCTTGACATGTCAGTGCTTCTTATGATCCAGATTCTGGAGTACTGGATCATATACACAGTATCTGTCTGCAGAGTCTGTAATCACACTTACATGTGCCCCGCGGACATCAACCATTTACTTTGACACACAATTAACAGCAATTGTATCATTGTCGTGGTGGAATAGAATCCCAAATGCATAACGTAACCGACACAAACAAAGCCACCGATGGGGCTCTGCTTTCAAATGTAGGTATGACAAAGCCCTATTACCTGTCACTTTTTGATAAGTGTTGGATATGGAAATAAAAGCCTTAACTGATCACAACAGCAACAGTAGCGCAGACAACAGAGAGGTGCAAAGGAATCCTAAAGTTCCTTTCCATAACCTTTCCAGGCTTTTAAAGTTTAAGACTGTCTAAGACACAGACAAACAATCACGAATTGTTATTAAACGTACTTCTTGCTTGCTAGTTAAAAGGAATGGGTAAGCATTATAAACAAGTGTTTCAGTACAGCACCAGCATCTCTGTATCAAGTAATCAAGCCAACAGCTGGGTGCCCTGTTCCCTCAGGACAAACACACACACAATGGGTAGTAGTACTGAATCAGCATAGCATGTTCTCACCTCATCTCAATCATCATATCCTGCAGTTTATCGGATGTTTCCCTGCTACAGATGTGAATGTAGAACTGGCTAGGAGAGACAATGAATTCCACAAAGACTCCCACCAAGCATCTTCTCTCCAGTGGTGGTAAACTGCAAAGGCTTCTGTCCTGAACAGCATCTGGGGGGATTTCTGGAGTCATTATCAACTTGTCTAGTAGGGACTGCTCCAAATCGTGAGGCTACAAAGGGATAAGAGGAAGGTGGCACTCAGATGTCTCATCATGCACTGAACACACATGACTGGCCTTTCTGTTAAGGTAAAAAATTAGTTCTGCTTTCCTGGGGACCTGTGAATTACTAAATAACAGAGAATCCCAACAAATTGTGCAAACTTGGATTAAAACTTTCACTGTGAAGGAGGCATTTATTTTCACACTCTCTCCCTTCTTTCTTTCTTTCTTCCCTCCAGTCTAAAGAGGGGTGCAAAAAACCATACCTTGTTCATATTCTTGCAAGGAATAAAGGAGAGGAATTGAAGTCATGTCACATATTTAGACAAAAGTATTGAATGGCTATTGTGAAAAAAGTAGAACAAAACATAAACCCACACACAAAAATCCAAATTAAACACAATACACCTGTTTGTTGGATTTCACCCAAAAGATGCTATTTCCATGTTTCATGACCATGAAAGAGTACGTGACTGAAGCAGGGAAAGTATCTGGAAATTATTCAAAAGAGACAGAAGGCACAAATGTATCTCACTTTCACACTAGAGCTACTTCCCCAAGGATAAAAACAAACAAAACCAACAAATTCTGTTCTCTTTTCACTGTAAACAAACCTGTACGAGTGAGTTGTCAGCACAGCTTACGATTTTGCAGTATTCTTTTAACTGCTGTAAACATTATTTTGCTTGAACTAGTTGTTCTGGTTTTGGCTGGGATAGAGTTAAATTTCTTCCTAGTAGCTGGTAGAGTGCTGTGGTTTGGATTTAGTGTGAGAAAAATGTTGATACCACACTGATATTTTAGTTGTTGCTAAGTAGTGCTTGCCCTAGTTCAGGACTTTCTCAGCTTACCAGGCTCTGCCGGGTGCACGAGAAGCTGGGACAGGCCACAGCCAAGATAGCTGATCTAAACTGGCCAAAGTGATATTCCACACCATATGGCATCATGCCCAGTATATAAGATGGGGGGAGTTGGCCAGGAAGGGACTGCTGCTCGGGAGCAGGCTGGGCATTGGTCAGTGGGTGGTGAGCAGCTGCATTATGCCTCACTTATTTTGTGTATTCTTTTATGATTATTATTATTTCCCCTTCCTTTTCTGTCCTATTACGCTGTCTTTACCTCAACCCATGAATTTTACTTTTGTTTCCTCCAATTCTCCCCCCCATCCCACTGGGGTGGCAGGATGAGCGAATGGCCGAGTGGTGTTTAACTGCCTGTCGGGTTAAACTACAGCACTAGTGCGGATGGGAACCTTGATCAGACATCATTTACTTTCACTGCCTCAAGAGCTTGCCTTTGTGCCAGCAAACAGCACTCCTCCAACGATCAGATGTCAAAATTATTTCAATTTTACTCATCGTGAATATGCTACAAGTTACCACTGCATTATACATCATTCAATGTATGGGAAATTTGCCTTCCAGCACATACCCCATTGCTTGTCTGGCTAAATTCAGCTGCAAACAATAGGGTTTTGCAATACTGGCTCTTTTAACCATTTTTTTAAAGAAGCAGATGACAGTCTCTCCCTCTGCAGACTGAGCAAGGGCTAATGCCCTTGAATTTTTTTTTAGTTAAAAATGTCAACTAAAACATTGAGTTAAACAATGAGTTAACATTTTTGAGTTAAAGAGCAACTGAGGGAGTTCTTGCCTGAGCAGCAGCACCACCACCTCCAAAAACCCCTCACATTTTATATATTTCCTCAAAGAAGTGCCTGTGAATAGCCGCATTTCTAAAGGACAGGTTTGCTTCCAGAATGCTCTTCGTATCATACTGTTAAGGGCACGCGTGATCTTTGTAACCTAGCTCACATGCTGGCTGTGACAACAGACATTTCTGTGAAAGACACAGAAGATGTTTACTTAAAAACATATTTTACAAAAGAGCAACAAAATCATAAAAAGATAAATCAACAGAACACAGGGTAAAACCAGGCTTAAAAGAGCTATGGCTTGCAAGACTGGCTAACTCCTTGCTCTAAGCTGGACTGGCAGCTGCTGGACAGTGATGTGGATGGCACCTTTCCTTCTCCTCCGGGTGTCAATAAAAGCTGCTGAGAGCAACAGCTCTATACACTTTACCCTTCTCAGGGCCAAGCAGATTGACTCGTCCCTCATTTGTCCTTTAGGCTATTAGGCTCTCACAACTGGACACTTTGATACCTTGCAGCAGGGTGGGGATTGGGTTGCAAATTTCCCCTCTACCGCACAGCATCCTGATGAACAAGTGTTCGTTGCACATGCAAAGTAACACATTCCAACCTGCTCTCCTCCCTTTAGGGATTTTTTAAAAACAAAACGTCAAACTTGATGTTTCATGAGGAATACTCGTTGTACAAACGTCTTCCAAGACTTATCCTGGTAGTATCTTTAAACAGGTTCCCTTTGTGATACGTAAGAACAAAAATCTAACTTGAGGTTGGGATTACCAGGACCACACCCCCGTTTTAATGCTTCCCACAAGCCGACTTTCTTTGATCTAGGGGAATTCCCTGTGAACTTCACACCAAACTACAATTTCTTTAAAGGATCAGAACAGCCTGCCAAAAATCTCTAAATGGTATGATTTCTGAAGTGCTGCACAAAGTCCAACTCATAGTCCTAGGCTTCCAAGTTCATCAGTGCACAAAACATCAAATTCAGGAACAATTTCTGGGACCGTTTCCCTACCTACGTGCTCCAACCATACAGTTGTGTACAGCCACAAGACAAGTTTGGCAGACAAAATAACTCTCAGTAGGAGGATTTTTCCTGAGAAAAGTAAGGCCTAAAGATGTTCAAAGGAAAAAAAAAATAAAAAATGAGGGGACACACATCTCCCAATCAGGTTTGGTAGTTCAGAGCTTCTGTACTGCTCTTCTCCATCTCTTTCTAGAAATACAATGCTAAACAAATAAATCAAAATTTTCAAAGTCCAACCAAATAGTAGAGTTGAGGCAGCAGGAATCAAGATCTCTGAGGACCATTCCTCAGCTCTGTTACACAGCTGCTTGACACTTAGACCCTGCCTACTGCAGCAGGGGAAATTCCACGCAGCTCATCTGAGAACAAAGTTATTAAAGTCCAATTACAAGTAAGTACACCAAAAGGTATCACCGCTTTTATCAGGGAGCGAGATCATGCTTAACTGACTCCAGATGATCTGCAACATAGATCTCAAGACCCAAAAGAGACAAGAAAAAAACCTAGCCTGGACAGCATATAAAGCTATTTACCAGGTCAGTATGAGTCTGGTCACCTCCACACTCATCTAGAACAGGTACAAGAATTTTTAGAAGCAGCACCAACAACAGAAACTCAACAGAAACAAAAGCAGTAAGAAGAGTACCACGCTCCCCTCCCCGTCCGTGTGTCGTCCCCCCCCCCCAATATAACATGGTAAAGCTACAGATCACTCATCCAGCCATTTACTTGTTTGGGGCCATCATCCAAATGTACTGCTCGTGCTTCCACTGGCTCTGACTTCTCTTTTGCTATAAGGTGGAAGCTCTCTGTCTCATAGGTGGGTTCCAAAGGAGGCATCTCAACTACAGGTGCTGCTGTAAAGACAACAATTTGGTTGTTATTCTTTATTGGACTAACGCAGTGTTACATATTAAGCAGAAAGAGAAGACATCTGAAAAATCAAAGTCTGAAAACACTGGTGCTGTTTTCCTCATCTTTTGAGGATTCACTTGAAAGACATCCTTCACTGTTATTAATACATTTTAAAAAAAACCAAACCAAACAACACTTGCTCTTGTAAGTGTGCTAAGGGTTAAATCAATTGCTAGAACGATGCTAAAATGATTTTTTTCTCAGAAAAGTCAGGAATTTAGCAGAAAATATGTGATTTTCTGCCTTCTCTCATAGCTGTTATGGGAACACTGAGGACATCTGCAGTCTCTAGTGTTTTCTTTTGTGGAATGTCGTAGCTGTGCCTTTCAGACTAGTGCTAAACCTTCAATCTCAAAAAGCGCATCAGAAAGGCTTTACCAGCCTGCAGAGCAGATGTTGAGATCCTTCTAGTTTTGTTATCTATTGCCTGGAACAACTACAAATTCCAGTCTTGCACACATATTCAGAAAGTCTGTATTTTGAAAGGTCTAAACATGTCTTCCTTCACCTCACAACAAAGAAAGGTGGCAACCTGTAGAAAACTTCCCATTAAGCTCTCTGCTACCAAGGCAACTCCCTTGTGACACCTGCTTCTGCGCACCCTACAGCCCCTTTGTGCTAAAACCTAGGGGAAGCAGGACTACTACAGTGACTAGAAATGCAGCAATATCCACCTGAAACACAGTTGCTTGGCCACAGCAGATGCAAGAGCTATGTGCTTTCAGTTAAATAACACAACGCCTCACCTCGCGGCACCTCTTCCTGCACCTCACCTCGCGGCACCTCTTCCTGCACCTCACCTCGCGGCACCTCTTCCTGCACCTCACCTCGCGGCACCTCTTCCTTCTCTATCTCACTTGCCAGGTACTTCTTCAGGGTCAGCAAGGAACCTGCTTTTGTCTGCTCAACTGCAATGATATCAGACACACTTCTGAGGACTTCAAACATGGAGAAAAATCCATATTGCGTGTATTGGAACGCCCGTCCAAAGCGTCTGAAGAAGGCCTTATCAAAGTCCAAGAGCAGAAGTGGTGAGGAACTCAGCAGATCCTGCAGCTCATCCTTGACTGTTGCTGGCAGGACAGGAGCCCTGCCCCTCTGTGGGAAACTCTGTGGATTCTTAGATGGAGAAGCAGCATCTGCCTTCACAGCAGAACTCTTCCGTGCCCTAGCACTTCTCCGCTGTCTGGCAACCAGTTTGGCAATCGATTTGGTGGTCTCATCTGCAATGGCTACGACAGAAAGAAATAAACTATTAGACTACAAAACAGCGAACCATTAAAAGCTCTACAAAAAGCTCCTTTCCTTTCTTTCCCCTTCCCCCACCCTTTTCAGAGGAAGGTGTCTCCTTCAAAAGCAATCACACTAAATTGTGGCTGATTTCCAGCATGGCAACCACTGTTTCTCTCCTTTGCAACTTGGACTGAACCAGATTTAACAGCCAACAAACAATCTGCACCCTCATTCCTATAAATCTAGATCCAGGTAGGAAGGCAAGTCAAATTCTTGGACACAGGATCAAAACAGAAAACCCAGCTGCTGCGAGTTTTGTTGGGAAAACATTAAATAGCTCATTGCTCCTCTCAGCCAGAATCAAAGGAAATCCCCACTATAGAGCACCCACCCGCCCAGGCAAGGTCTTCCCTGGAGAGTAGCCCAGGTCTCTTCCATGCTTCTAAGCAACTTTTTCTCGTCTTACTATGGGACTCTAAAAAAAAAAATTTCATCCTTCCCAATCAACTTTTTGCAGTTATCATTTTTTTGTCCTCAGCTCTTCCCCAAAGAAACGGAAAATGAAAATGGTTCTTCAATACAGACTAAACTTCCCATGGTGTCAGGTAGGGGAAACACCGACAACTTCCCCCAAGAGGCCCCATCCCTGGTTTTGGCTCCTGCTGTAGTCTGCATTTACAGCAAAAGTGAAGCTTACCAGTTCTAGTGTACCCATAAGAAATGTACTACAGTTTCTAAACTAAGTGGAGAATGCAAAATGTACGAAGATAACTAGAAGCCTATATGATTTTCCAAGAAGAGTACAAAAGCATGAAAAGGCAGATCAAAATGCAAAAGGAAACATCAAAGACAAGAATTCAAACAGAGCTATATGTGAAAAAGAATAACAGAGATATGCAACCTAGAGCTCAGGAATTCATCCCTGCTCTGGAGCATCACTTCATGCTAGTATGTGGTCCCAAAGAACTCCACCCATAAAGAAACAAAACCTCACCTTTCAGGACAAAAGTGCCTTTCTCGTAAGGACAGACTCTGACAACTTCAGGCATATCTGCCACCAGCTCCAAGGTGGATCGGAAACCCAGGTCACGTAGAGGAAGAGGTTTGCCAATCATGGCCATGTACTCCTGCTCCAGCTCGTCTGGGGTTAAGCCCTCTTTGGCAGGCATTAGCAGCGATCTCACCTCTTTCTTCAGCACCTCCATAAGCTGCACCTGCTTTGACATGTCTGCACTAAAGGGGAAACAAAAGCAAGCAAAAACTACTCTCACCACAGGTGCTCAAACACAGCAGCAGACTTTTTACCACTTAGCAAGTAAAATCTGGTGCAGGGAGAGGGCAGCAAGCCAACACCAACAGCCACTACCTACCAACCCCTGTATTTCTCTGCCTGCACCCCTGGTGCTGCCACCCTTTGGCATCCACTGTCCCAGCTAAGATCATGTCTCCTCCCGCATTCACTGCCTGTCCCCATGTGATCAAAGCCCCTATAAGTATTATGTCCCCCAGAGTATAGTGCACCCCTAAACTCTGCCCCAGGGACTGCCCTCTATAAACTTTGCCACTCCAGAGATCCCTGCATCCCTAAACCCCTGCCTGAGGATCTCCCACACCCCATGGGCTCGCTGCCCCTCACAGAGACCCCCCCACACACACCCCATGAGCTTGCTTCCCCTCACAGAGATCCCTGCACCCCTAAACCCCAGCCCGGGGACCCCCTCCTCACACAGAGCCCCCACCCGCACCCACCACGCCATCCCTCCGCCACACGCACGAGCCGCCCTCCCCGCCCCTTCTACGCCTGCGCGCTCCCTTTCCCGCCCTTCCGGGGCGCGAGGGCGGGGCGGGCGGTCAGGTCGCCCCCTAGCGGGCGGAGGGGGCCGCCGCCGCAGTTCCCCGCAGCGCTCGCCCCGCGGCGGGCAGGGCCGGGCCGGGCCGGGCCGGGCCGGGGGACCTGGCGCTGCCGCCCCGGGGAGGCAGCCTGGCCTTTGGGACCCACCCCCGGGGGCTGCACCAGGCTGCTGCCCCTGCCTTCCCATCGGGAAAAACGTTAGGTGTGCTTCCCGTCTGACAGGAAAAGTTAGCGTGCTGCGAAAGAGCCACAGACAAAAACCGATCAATTCCTTTAAGTAGCCTTGTATTTTTTAGTCCCATCTGAGAAGAAAATCCACAGCAGAGACGCTGAGTGACTTTCCCAAGGCCAAAGAGCGCAGTGATCTAGGTTGCAATGGCAGTCATTTGAGAAACCTCAACAGTGCGGTTGATTTCGGCACGAGGATACGTTTCAATACAACAGGGGGGGACAGAATTTGGGACAGCAAAGGTTGCAAATCCATTAGCACATGCTCTCAAAGCATCGCCCCTGTCCCAAGGCAGCAGCCAAAAACATCCCCTGGGGACAGAGGAATCGGGACCCACTGGTTGAATTAAACATCAGACAAAACCAGGAAGTTTTGGGTTTGTAGTTGTTAAATATGCCATGGTGTTTCTGACAAGAAATCAACCAGAGCCTGTGCTGCCCAGCCAAAACCAGACCAGAGCCACCATTTACTGCTGCTGCTTCAAACATCACCTTCCCTTTCAGCAGCTGGAGACCATCTCCCCCTGCCCCATGCCAGCTGAGCAATAAACAAAAAGTAAAAAAGGTCTCTGGAGGTCTTCCAAGCCAAATACAGACACTGTATGAATTTTTTAATTATGGCCCATTTCCACCCAGCTTTCCTCCTCTGCCAGTAACCCTCTCCATCCATCGCTTCCCTGGTGACCTGCTGACAAGGCACCCAGCATGATGGAGCAGAGAAAGTAGGGAGCTGGTGTTCCTGCCCTCCCTGCCTGCAATATCCTCACTCTGGGTGGGCCACAAGTCTCTAATAAAATAGGAATCCATGAAAAAACAAGAGCAGCACCTCCCTGGCCATCTTCCCAGCTCTCTCCAGCTGCTCCTCCACACCAGAGGCTGGAATCCCTGAGCTCAGCACTGCCCCAATTGCCAGGGAAGTCACTGCTTTTTGTTCCAGCCTTGTCTTGCTGTAGTATGATTTCTAGCCAGGTGCTGGTTTCTTTAATACAGCCAGTGACTTAAAACAATTTAAAAGTGTTTCTTGCAGAGGTTTCCATAGATGTCACCACAGGCTCTGTGGCACAAAAAGAAAAAGCTCCTATGTTTGCTTTGCCATGCTACTGCTGTGGAAAACTAGGAAGGCGGTTAGGCACAAACTCTTTTATCAATTTTGATTCAACAGCTCTAACCCTGCAATGGCCTCCATGCTTTGCATCCATTCGGGAAAGTTCACAGCTGAACTGGGACCAGCTAATTTCCCCCCCTGCTAAAATGTGAGGTGACCTTCACATTTCGCTGCCTACATCCCTCCACTGTGCCAGCCAAAGGGTTTCAAAGGAACAGAACAGCATCAGGTGCTACTTACACAGCCATTCTCCACAACAACCCCTCCAAACACCACTGAATAAGCTACCGGTCTCATGAGTGAAGGTTTTTCAGTCTGGTGTTTATTGCTTTGGGCCACTTTCACCATGTGTCTTTGGAGCCACATGTCTGACTTTTAGGTTGCTTTTCAACAGCTTTGCAGAAAACATCTATTAAAAATCATTTGAGTACTTATGATTGTTTTGTATTTCCAAAAGCAGGAAGGACAAACAGAATGTCCTCCTGGTGTCCACCCTGTCCATGCCTAACCTTCCTTCCCTTCTCCACAGCAGTGTGCGATGAGAGCAGAGCAGCTGCGAAACAGCTTGCTCATTTCACTGTCCATTATGTCTGACACGCCTATGATAAACTTGAAACAAGACTTCTTGATCTGACACCTCCCCTTCTCTCACCCCCTGCCTGGTTTTCCTGCCTGAAGCAATAAATTCAAGCATGAATTCATCCAACTCCTACAGGCAGCTGCATGCTCCTCAGCAGAGATGAGGATGGATAAGAGGTCTCGGAGCTCTTCCAGAGAGTCTCATAGGAGACGCAAGGAGTCCCCAGCTACACAGAGCAAACAAGAGAAGAGGGAGAGCAGCAGAGAAGCTGGCAAAAGAAGGGGAGACACAAAGCAGGAGAAGGCAAAGGAGATCAAGAGCACCGCAGGGACTGACGGCAAGGTGCACACGTCCACAGTGGTGGACGTGGACGATGTGATATCTGATGAAGAAATGGAGGCAATGGCATTGCTGGACAGCGAGCAGCAGGAGGAAGGTATGGCTTATGGAAGGGAAGGGGCTGGAAAGCTATGGGTTCTCCGACCCTGTATGGTCACAGTATGACTCTGCTCTCTGCATGGTGAGTGTCACCACACCCGCCTTGCACTGACGTGGTTACCCTCAGGACAGGATATGGGAGGCTCCAGCCAGCCTCCTGGCCAGCTTCTGCAGTACTGCAGGCTGATCAGCACTGTCTAGCAAAGCAATGACCTTTGCAACAAGCAGTTACATCCCCAGTATCCTTCATGCTTCAGCTCACTGCTCCCCAGTTCTGTTCATGCCCTACTCTCTTCCTTTTCTCACTTGCCCTTCTTTAGGTGGATGAAGTTAGCCTCAATGCCAGTTTACAGCCCAAAGAACTGCACTGCAGGAAGAACTGTGCTTGAGGTGCACACTCGTAGCTCTCCTCCCAGACAACCTTTGAGAGCAGCTCGTCTCCAGGCCACACATTAGGCAGATTCCCAGCCTGCTGTGATAAGAGGGAGAACTGTGAGTCTTTTGGCAAGATGGCTGGGCCTCTTTGGACCCAGCATCACCACAGGCATCGCAGATGTGTATTACAGGAGACAGCATCACTTTTCCACTTCCATGCCAGCAGATTTGCTGCCGTAGAGTGACACAAAGGTTCAGACTTGCTCCTGTCTCTCTAATTTTTCATAACTGCCTCTTTCTGCCTCCATTACAGGAATCCCAGCAAATGAGGGATATTGTGGAGCTAGAGTGATCACGCAGGTTCTTGGGGTCTGAACCTCCCTCAGGACCTGGTGGCTGTGCAGAGAGCTCCACAGGCAAAGGGGCAGGGATGGAAGGGATTAAAAATTGGAGGGATGCACGGATGCTAACTTCACTGCTAGAAAACGTGGTCTACTCTCTGGGCCTAGATAGACCCAGAAAGAATTTATCTATTTGCATGCCATACCTGCAGATTTTCCCTCAGACAGGATCATGACAAAGGGCAGCTGGATCAAGATGACCCACATGCACTCTGGGGAGATAGGTAATAGTCATCTGGGGATGACCACCCTAGTCAGCTTCCAGCACCATGGTGTGACTGCTGTAGAGTACAGGGAGATTTCAGCAGCACCAGTGGCTTGGTTCCAGGGTATTAGGGAGCTGGGATGCGACTAAAATCCTATTCGAAAAGGACCTGAGATACTCTGATAGGGAAGGGCACTTCAGGCTGTGCATGTTGAAAGCTACCTCCTATTTACAATCTTTCTCTTAACCATTAGCTTATCTTTCCAGATAAGCTTCTGGGATCCCAGCTCAGCCACGAGTTTCCCATTCCAAGCCTTTCAACGCTGCTTGGTAGCTGCAGGTCTTCAGGGTAAAGGCTGCTCTCTAGTCAAGGCACTATGGAGAAGCATGGCTCAATTTCTGACAGTAAGGCAGAGACTATCAGTCTCTGCTTTACTGCTATGTCAGTCTATCCTAGCAGCTCCTGGCCACCTGGGGCAGGGAGTATTCCTCAACCCAGCTCCAGGGAGAGCCAAATGGTTGACATACACCAGGTCTAGGCAAAGGGCAACACTGAAGCTGATCTGTGCAGGCGCTTGCCAGGCTATCAGTATTTTGGGAGCAGTCCTATCCTAACTCTGTCATGTCTGATTTCTTCCTAGGTGTAAAGTCTCCAGGTCTGGGCATCTGTGAGTGGCTTCTGACCATCTTGTCCTTCCTTTTCATCATAATGACCTTCCCTATTTCTATCTGGTTCTGCATGAAGGTGAGAATAGTCTTGGGGCCTCTCTAGGTTTAGTATTTGGTGTCTGGTGTGGATGTAACTCACTGGTTCAGCATGTGTCAGACATGAGCGTAAAGATTTTTTGGTCTAAGGCCCTATTTACACTTCTTCAACTCATCATTAATTTTGACTTACCCTTTACCACATGTTGCTGCAGCAGAGAGGTACACGGGTCCAACCACTGCCTATCAAACACTCCTGATGCAATATCAGCAGGCAGGAGCTTAGGTTCCTCTTTTTTAAAACAAATTCCAAGTCTATTCACTTTCAAACATAACCCTCAGCCTACCCAGCCCAGAGATGGCTGCATTGCAGCAGCAGTATAAATAGGTTCCGAATTTAAAATTTTAAAAGATTGATCTCCTAGTTAATAGCAGTTTCCCTTTTACTCCCCTTTTCTCAGATTTATAGCATGGCTACAAGTAGGCCTATTTTGATTCCTACTTCGCAGGAAATTTCACATGTACCTCATTCTCAACACGAGTGTCAGTATTATGGCTCAGATCTTACACATGTGAGCACATACACACATGGTTCCCTTGGAGGGAAACAACCAACATGGAAAATTTTAGCTCAGGGTTCAAGTCTGGCCAGGCTATAAGGAAGCAGAATTCTGGCCTCATCCTTGGAAACCCCGGGCAGGTCTTACATGGGCTGCTCTCACCAAATCTGAGGCTGTCAGAGGGCTGCTCATACACAATGCCAGCCAGCAGTTCTGGGCAGGTTCTCCACTAGGGTAAAGGGACTCAGTGACAGGTGATACCACGAGCTCATACCTGCTGAAGTTCTCCCTTTGCAGGGCTTTCCCAGAACAGACTTCCTCCTGTACCAGTGAGGCCCCTTTCCCCAGTCCTACGCCTTCCACTCCTGCCTAGCTTTTATTTCCCTCTGCAGGTAGTGCGGGAGTATGAGAGAGCCATCGTTTTCAGACTCGGGCATCTCCTTCCTGGCAGAGCCAGAGGGCCTGGTAAGGTGTTTAGTGAGCTTCCCCCAGCCATGTTGCTCCTCTTCTTCATGCTCTACCAAAGTTCACATGTTGGTGCTCTTCAAGCAGGCAAAGCTAGACAGGAGATGGGATGTCTTGGCTCCCTTCCTCTTAAAGGCCACTTGGGAAAAGCCATTAGAAGATGGCTTTTACCATCACAGAAGCAGCCTCAGAATTTGAGCCTATGTATTGCTGTTCCTTTGTAGTTCTGCATGCCAACCCCCCCCTGTTCTCCAGAGCAGGAAAGGTAATTGCTATAGTTCTGATAATCACCAGCTGCCTTTCTCTTCCTCCCACAGGCCTTTTCTTTTTCCTTCCCTGTCTGGACACATATCACAAGATAGACCTCCGCCTCAAAACCCTAGAGATCCCCTTCCATCAGGTATGGCTGACACCCCCTCTCTATATTAATTTTTTTATCTCTTTAACATTACATCTTATGCTTCCAGCTTTCATCTCCACATACAACATTTTGAAAAAACATCTCAAAGTAATCCTAACGCCTCAGAGGATGGAAGGCCAAAAATTCACCATAGTGAATTTTCTTCTTTTTTTTTAAACTACTGCTTTTAATCCCATGCAATTTGACATCCTTTAGTGGTAACAAACACCCATAGGGATTGGGGGGCCAAAGATACCGGACAGGTTTTTTTACCCACCACGCTGAGGAGCACATGCAGCAGGGACAGCTGAACCATTGCTTCTAACCCTTGAACCTGCAACCCCCCTAGCCACAGCCCCTCTTGTCATTTTGGGATGTGTTGTCTGTGCTGCTGCCTTGCCAGTGGGACTGTCCCTGTCTGGCAGCACCTCCAGTCTCAGCCCCATGGTATATAGCAAATCCTCTGATGATACAATAACCGAGCACACACCTGCGGACACAGCCTATGCTCTCAGAACAGGAATAGACTAGGCAGCAATGGGCAGGGAAACACAGCATAGGATGATGACCTACTCACAGTCCCGAGCTCAGCAGCTGTACGGAGGAGACAGACACAAAGATGCTGCTCAGGGAACCGAAATCCAGAGGTTACATAGTTTGCCCAAGGTCAGTCAGTAACAGAGGTGGAAGCTACAAAGACTTAACCATCCATCTAGTCTTTGTCATTCTCTTAATTGTGTGCTTTTCTGTGCTACTTAGAGTTGTCAGAACCAGCTCCATCTCCACTAATGTCTTCTGCTTAGGTGGTGACCAAAGACATGGTTACCTTGGAGATAGATGCCATCTGCTACTACCGGTTGGAGAATGCCTCTCTCCTCCTCACCACCCTGACCAGTATCTCCAGTTCCATCCAGCTGCTAGTGCAGACCACCACAAAGCGCCTCCTGGCACATCGAGCTTTCTCTGAACTTCTCTTGGAGAGGAAGAGCATCAGCCAGGAGATAAAGGTGCTTTCACAGAGGGGAGACAGCAGAGCAAGGGGTGAACTGAGGCTCCACAAAGCAGCTCAGGTGATCAGTCCCTCAAAATCACAGACACTGGTTTGCAGAAGGGTACAATAACAACACGCATCTCCACAGAAAAAATTGGAGATATTTGTTTGTCTTTTTGACTCAGATCACTTTAGGGGAAGGATATACAATGTGGGCCCCACAGGCGGTCGTGGTGAGTAGCAGACAGTATGGTGTGAGGAGCATGAAGGAACTGCTTTAGACCAGCTTCATCAGTGCTTTGTGATACCCCAGCTTCACCCCAGAGAGGAAATGTATTCTGCAGCCTGAGTGAGTTGCCATAAACCCAGTATACATGGGATCTCCAGCAGCAGTACGTGTATCACGGCCACAGAGAACATGATGATACCAGTCAGGAACTGCATGTCTCCTATGGAACCAAACTGGTTCCACACTTGAACTGGTATGGACTAGTTAAATCATACTAAACCTGTTGGGCAAACACAAATCAGAAGCAAAGTGAGGGAAGTAATTTTACTTCTGGGGGCCTCACACAATAGCACACAAAACTAATAAATCTGCCTTACAGTCCTGCAGTTAACTGCCTTGAATTAATGTCCCTGCACTGTCTTAGTCCCTGTAAGGGGCCCAGGGCAGGGCTGGTGCTCTCCACATGCTCTAAAAATATTCCTCTTCACAGGTGGCTTTGGATGCAGTCACAGGCTGCTGGGGAATCAAAGTGGAGAGAACAGAAATGTAGGTAGGAAATGCTGGTAGAGGGGGCTTCCCTGGCCCTTTGCACATACCTGTTCTGCCCTGCTCACTGGTGCCCGCTCCTCCTCCTGCTTTGCCTTTGGCTCTCTCCCTGCAGCTATTCTGCAGTGGGTAGAGCCTCACCCTTTGCCTTCTTGTCTCCCCTGCCCCTTTCAGTCTCTGCCTCATGTAAAACTTCCACATGTGAAGACTGCTTGCTCCTGCACTGACAGCCAGGGCAGGATCCTTAATTGGGGTCTCATCACCATTTCACCACTGCTGCAGGCAGAATTTGCACCTAATTCTGGTAGCCCAAGAGGTGCAGCAGGCACCAAACCCTCTCTGCCCCACTCTAGATCAAAGCACTGGTTGGGATGGGCTCATCACTCAGAAGCCCATGCAGAAAGGTGGGACATGCATATCATGTAGAGGGCCATGGAAGAGAACGCCAAGCAGTGAATGAGTAAATCTATGAACAGAAGGAAATTCCTGTGCCTGTCTTGAGAGCAGACTCCCAGGGGATTCTCTGATGTCTCACAAAGAGTAAGCTTAGACTTAAGGCTCAGAGAAGAGGGCTCTCTGCTGCCCAGTGATCATGCAAGCCTGGTCATTAGAAAACCAGCCCAGAAAAGGAGGCTGGGAATGGCGGTAGAAGGCTAAAGTGAGACACACAAAGGAGGGCACCCAGGGAGCAAAGAACGTGAGTGAACAGCTCTGCAGAGACTGACTGATGAGCCCATTCCAAGCCTCAGACTGACCATCCAGTGCTGCCAGGAGAGCCCAGAGTCCAGCTAATCCTCGTCCCTTACTACCATAGCAACAACGTGCAGCTGCCTGCTGAAGTCCGGCAGTCCCTGGCTGTGGAAGCGGAGGCCCAGAGACAGGCCAAAGTGCGGGTATGCCAACTCCAAATACCTCCCATCTCCTTCCAAAGCATTCCTCCTTCCCTTCCCACCCCTGGTTTGAGGTCCCTGGGACATGCCACACTAGAGTACCGCTCTGGGAAGATATGTCTCCTTTAATTCCTGTTCAAGAGCTGTGTCTATCAAGGGGAGTTGCAGCAAGAGTCCAGCCCAGCCCAGTGGAGTGCCAGATCTGGTACCTGGCCTACAGGTAGGACAGGAAGACACATAAAGAAACCTGGGGTTATCCCTGGGCCCTGTCAGGTACCCTGCACTTTGCTCAGCCCACGCTGGTCTCCATCCCTTGCACTGAGCTGCTGAAGAGCCTGGGTAAGGTTGGTGTCCAGCACCCCTCCCACAAGCCTAGCCTAGGATCTACCCTCTGCTGTGCCTTTGCAGCCCAATTGTGAGCACCGATAGGCCCAGTAAAAACAAGTTAGACATGAGCTCCTAAACTTTTGGGAGCATCAGGAGGTCTAGTATATGCTGTGATCTTCAGACAACAAGAATGTTATAATTACATTGGCCGTGGGAATTTCATGGTGGCAACCTCCCTCTGTAACAAACAGTCCACATCCCCTTACTCCCAGCCTCACAGAAGCCTTCTTTATTCCCCTGCTTGGTAGGTGATTGCTGCTGAGGGGGAAAAGGCTGCTTCTGAGTCCCTGCGGATGGCAGCTGAGATCCTGTCCGGTGCCCCTGCGGCCGCTCAGCTCCGTTACCTCCATGCGCTGCACTCCCTTACTGCAGAGAAACCTGCTGCTTTCATCTTGCCCTTGCCTTTGGATGCCATGAACCTGGTCCCTCCAGCTACCCACAGTCCTCCGGCCGTAAGCAGCCTCCTCACAGACACCACAGAGCTCCCAGAAATACTAAAAGACAAGAAGGACTCACCCATGCTCTAACAGCTGTCCCAGAAATGCTTGCCACATTGCCCCTGCTCAGCCCTGCTCAGAGAAGAGCAAGAACATTCATCTATCTGCAGCCCACCAGCAGGTCCTGGTCTGGAGGCAGGAGGGAAGGCAGCCCAGGCCTGTAATATAAAGTTAATTGTACACAGAAGAAGCCTCTGCTTGTTTTTGGAAAGGGAGACGATTTGGAGCACAAGGAACAGGGCTGGCACGTGTGTGAGCAGGGGACTGAGGGAAGAGGGGTGTTGTCGCTTCCACTTCACAGGGCCAGATGCACCTTGACAGACACCCTTGGGCCTGGCCTCGGGTCTGATCCCTCCCACCCCCTCACCTTGGCAGGAAGGACAAACTAGCCCCTACGTACTTAAATGCCCCCATCCCCAAACTGGCCAGCCGGGCAGGTAGGTGTGGGAGCCCAACGGTCAGTGGGGGACAGGAAGGGGCTCAGCACTCTTGCAGGTTGAGGGGTGCCGCCAGTCTGATTCTCCTGCGGTGAGGGAACGAGCTGGGTCCTATGGCATAGTCCTGGATGTGGGTTTTCAGTCGCCACCCCTGCGCAGGTACATACATGCAGAGGCAGCTAAGGTGTTTAGCCCTTGTTCTAGAACAGGAGGAAAAGGGAGAAAAAAAGGGCAGCCTTTAAGGCTTGGCACTTCCCTGCAAGGCTGTGCAGAGGAAAGGCAGGCTGTGCTGCTGCTTGCTTCCACTGGGGGGTGATGCAGGACAAGGTCTGAGCTTGTGGGCATCTAAACCTTTTAGGGGTGATCCGTTTAACCAACTCCCACCGAGCTGACACGGGGGAATCCAGCACTGCTGGGGAAGAGCCACCTGAGGGCCTTAACAGGAACACTTTTGCCTGCTGCAGCTGCTTTGGTAACCTCCACACACAGGGAAGGAACAGAGGAAGTCCTCAAAACTTCTATAACCCTCAAAACTCCTGTATTACCTTCCCTGCCAAAAGCTATTTGAAAAAGCGGGAACCTACAGATACTGCAATCCTTTCCCTTGGCAAAGATATGGAGCACTGCCAAAGGAAATAGCGCTGCTCTCGGTTTCTCTGACCCTGGTGCCCTTTGGGTGGACATCAGCTCTGCTCCTGCCCTTTTACCCGACCCGCAGCGTCTCCCCTTGCCTCAAAGCAGACCTCTGTTGCACAGCTGTTCCCAGGCCCAACGTTCTGCTGCTGGTGGCCTGTAGAGGCCAAAATAGAGGGCACGTTGTGGCCCTCCTCTTAATTGCCCACATGGTAGTTAGCCATCATGCATGTGCCTAGCAGGGGTCACTTGCTCTTGCATTTTCACTCAATTTATTCAGTCCCGCTTTGCCTGCTGGTAACAGTCACGCACATTGGCACATATCATCAGTAACTCTTCTGTTAAATGCAGCTATGTCACGAGGGCAGCCTGTGGGTCCTGGCTTAATACTGCTGCAAAGGACAAGGATCCTGCTTTTACTAAGTACCACATATTCTGTATTTAATCAGTGCCTTCAGCTCCATGGAGATTCCTTCTCAACACCCAGTGCTCCCATAATACTCACTCTACAAGTATTTGCTGGCCTTTTTACAGCAAGGGCACCTGGCAAACCCGCCCTCTTAACAAGTGGCTGCGAAGTAGAAAAAATCTACTTGTGAACTTCTTGGTGATCACATGAACATCCAAGCTCCAGGCTTACCCTCACATCCAAACCATTCTGCCACTGCAACCCTCTCAGGAGAGGGTGGCAGGATGGCTGTGGCTCCTGCTTGTGTGTCTGTAAGAGATCTCAGCAGTGATCCACTCATGGAAAACTGTCTCTGGGAAGTGGAACAGCTTTGTAATCTTCCACTGGCAAACATGAGCTGCGTAGTTACTTCTCTAAGGTCTGTTGTAGTTGTTTCTCATGCTACTGGAATAGGGCCCTGTTTCCTAACCTAGGGCAAAAGGTTAGGAAAGACAGTGAGCTGCAGATGATCCTTTCTCTGAACACTTCTCTGGCTGAATTTCTAACTCCATGTACGATGATCCATCCAGACCAAGATTCCTTGGCACATCAAGGACCAACACCTCTACAAGTAATGTCTGAAAGGAACAACACTTAGCCTGAGAAATGACTGTCAAGAAACATGCAGCGCTATGCCACGGCACACATATTAGCCTATTTGCACTCATATCTGCAGAAGTCAGGCATAGCTTTTTCAAATGTGTAACTTTTCTGCACTTACAGAAGAGGCAAACTGTAGCTAAGAGCATCCTCTGTTCCAAACAGCATGCCTTGTTCCAGCAGGATCTTCCTTCTTTTCAATATACAGAGCTGGCATACACTTGTCATTTTACCTTCAGAAGATATTGCATTCAAAAGCCTTGCAGAAGGAAAACATAATATTAAAATGTACTTCAGGATTAGTGATATATGATGCTACCAAAATAGAATTTACTCCGAGGGAGTTGGCTGGGGTTGTCTGAGCTGACGCGATCCCTGACAGTTTTACTGCCTGCTCTTCCAAGCTGACACTGGGTCAGCTTGCGGAGTCATGCCAAACCCAAGCAGCTCTGCTGGCCTTGCCAAGCTTTATAACTATACAGACTGCGCTGGGCTGGGGACCCGACAGAGGCAGAGTCCTGGGTGGCTACCCACTGGGCAGTTTGGCCTCTTGAGCTGGCAGCAATTTAAGAAAGGCCTTTCAGAATCCTGCACAGCATCTGGCTGCTCCATGCTTTCTGAAGGAAGGACAAAACCTTCAAAAGAAAAAGATTCAAAGATGAACAAAAATTTTTCCATAAAATTTCTGTATGATTCTTTCCTAAGCTGGTAACTGGATCATCTGAAGCCCAGAGGATGAAGGCGGTACCCATTATCAGATACACAAGCAGGCCATGCTGGCACTGAGAAAAAAAACCAAACCCTTGAAACAAGAAGAAAGAGGTGCAAATGACTTACTTGCATGATCTGACAGGGATGAGGCAGGATGAGATAGGAGTGGCAAGAAGGTATTGATGAACGCAAACAGGAGGCAAGCACATGGCTAGGGGAGGGGAGGAGGGCACACAGGCAGGAGAGATGGGGGTAGGAGAAAGTCAAAGTAGCAATGGTATTTCAAGGAAGACAAGGCATAAAGATATTAGAGCTGTGGGAAGTAGCAGAGAACAAGCAAGACAGAGGTGGAAGTGAGAGAGCCAGCTAGAACAACAGCATAAATGCTGAGGTGGCACACAGAGATGTCAGGTTAGTGGATGAGGAGTAAGGCAGTGGATGAGGCGTGAGATGCTACTATGAATGGGCACTAAGAAACTACTCAGGCATTGCTGTTCTTTAATATTTGCTTTTCCTCAATCCCTTGGACTGGCTAGAGTTAGAAGTTTTGGGACTTGAGCAGGGCCCGACTTCTGAGATGTCTTCTTGGAAATATTTTTCTGAAAGAAAAAACAACAAACCAAAGCTATTAAAAATACTGCAGGAGTAAAAATGTACTCAGGGTATCACATTCTTAACAAAAAATTTAGCCTCTCCTTCTGCTCTGATATGAAAGAGATAGGACACACCGAAGGACTAAGGGAAGAAATTTTAATTCCCATTCTCTCTCCTTCTCCACATCTTGTATCTCTTGACAAAACCCTAGATTGTGCCCAGGAGGAGAGGGTCCTGCACTAAATGGGAGATGAGTGAGGCGTCCTTGAAGATTGCTTTCCTCTCTGAGTCTAGGAGAGAGTTCAGAATATTGATTCTCTTTACCCTGCCCTTCTTTGTGCATTGCTTCTGGGGTGACTTTGCCCTCTTTCTCCAGCTCACACTCCAGCTCTTTGATTCTCTGCAGAGCTTCTTCCAGCTTCTCTTCAAGACTTTCAGATCTTTTCTCTGCATTCTGAGCACGGATCTCTGTTTCTCTGAAACACAGAAGTAAAGATGATGCCAAAACCTGAAATATAAGCAGCTGTTGGCAGGATACCTAAAAAAGATTTAGAAAGCTGAAGTGTTCAGTAGGATTAACTGACTATAAAACACATTCATAGTTTCAGACAAGGGCATTGTTAAAAGATCTGTAAACGACTTTGTGGTACATCTGTGTAAACCATGCAAATTGAATTAATTTGAAAACTCAGTGTTTGCTAGTAAAGGGTGAGATGCTGATCTTCATTGTGCCAGGATAAATATGGAGCACAGTCAATTCTATTAGCAAGGCTAATGAGATGGGCTTACCCTGAATAAGCAAGCTCACAGACAAAACAAGAAGTATGAGGGAATGTAACTCAGAGTGCCTAGGCCTGCTTAAGCATGGGAGAAGTCACTACCAAACACAAACCTTAATGTGGTTCTGCACAGAGCCACTTGGGCATCCATTCATTGTGTTCCCTGCACTTAGGCGCAACACTGTTTGCCCACCACGCTCCTGAGCACTAGCAGTCCCTGACAGGGCTCAGCTGCGCTCACATAGCACCCTGTAAGTGCTACTAGGTCCTGAAGCATTAAGAAGTCTGGCAGAAAACCATCATGAGTACCTCTGCAATGTACCTCATGAGTACACAAAATGGAAAATCTGCAGACAGACAAAGGAGAGCTGACATGGGTCGTGTCTTCAGCTAACATAAGTCACAGTCAATGGCCCAAGACAATCGGAATGGAAGGAAACCAAAAATTAAGCCAACAGATATTGGATGAAACAGAACCTTGTCAGAGGGCAGAACAGCCCCTTGCCTGGGACAGAACCCTGCCCGGCCCATGCCTCCAGTACTCACAGGAGCTGCGCTTGCAGATGTTCCAGCACTGCCAGAGCTTCAAACTCTTTCTGAGAAAAGGGAGTCGACCACTTGGTGGCAGTCATCTCCCTCTGGTTGGGGAAGAGCAAAACCTCCTGTAAGTGAACGTGAAACCAACAGTGCAGCATTTCATCTGCAGCATGTGCTTAGTTTGGTGCTGGTGTCTCAGTGCACAGTCACAACACACACGAGAGCTCAGTATCAGCAAAATGTGTAAAATCGGGCTAGTTCAGGCACTGAACTGATCTTGGAATAAAAATATACTAAAATACTTTCCTGACTCAGACATGAAACTCTCACTGGGTCATAGCCTTGGGTGGCTGGTGCATTCATTGGGTTACAGAGGTTGGACATGGCTGTAGCCTGACCAGGAGTGAAAGAAACAACAAAACAATATTCAGAAAACAGAAAGAGGCAGCTCCTCACAGGGTCCAACAGGCATAAGTCAGTTTTCTTCATCTGAAGACAACCAGGGTTTTTCTGTAAAAGCAACTGTTAAAAGGCTCCTACTCTAAGCTTTGGGAGGTAACTGTGATTTCCAAGGATTCATTTCTGTAAAACAGAAGGACCATAAAGAAACGTTCCTGCATCTCCCACTGCCACTCTGCACTACCTGCCCACCTCTAAAGTGTGAAGGGCAAGGCACACTCAGCAGTGCAGCACACTTAAGGAGTGGGACCATCCAGCGACAGTTTGCTAAAGATCCACAGATCCTCTAGGCTCCACTCTAGATGACTGACTGGCTAGGGACAAACTGGAAAAGGCAGGCCCTTATGACTTCTGAAGAGCAACTTTACAAAAAAGTACCATCGCAAAGGCAAGTGGAGAAAATGAGGACCTAGGAGGCCAAAACAACCTGAACTTCTTGCTTCCCTGTTGTTGTGGGATCTCCCTGAATCTCTGAACACTCTTCAACTCCTACCATGTGTTCAGCACCATTTCACCATTTTCCCCATCCCAGTCTCTGCAGATAACCCTTATTCAGACCGCACACATCACCTATTACTGGTCCCACAAAAGTCTCAGGGCCACGGCAGTAATGCATAGGTCAGGAGTACAAATTGCAGCTGTGGTAACCGTGCTAACAATTATTTAAAGTTGCAAGAAGAGAGGAATCAGAGAGAACACCAGCACCTTCCACTGCCCCAGAAGATCTGACACAAGTGTTAAACAGGGTCTCAGAGTCTGAGTAGACAGCTAAAACCCAGCTCTAAATCTCTGCCAACAGGCTAAAAGCATTGGTGTAGTGGAGACTCCTACCCCTGTAACTGAAACGATGTCTGACTTCAGAGACTTGAGGTGGATGTTGGAGTCATGCCCCACATATCTGATCATGTCTGCAGTAGCTTCATTTTCCTCAGTCAGATAATCCATACCAGCACCTGGCTGCTGCTGAGAGAAAAGGAACAAGAAATAGGAGACGCCACTAGCCGAGTGGCATTCAAGGCAGTAAAGCCATGTTTCACAGTGCATACACTAAGCAATAAATAAAAAGGCCCTGCTTGAAAGTAGCATATTGCCGCTACTACAGTCACCTGCATAATAGTAATTTCCTCCTTTACTTCTAATGTTTCTTCCTCTGTTATGGGTTTCCTACAGGTGTTGGCATCTTCAGCTTCAAGCTTTTCCTGAGTTGAAGAAATGATACTGTCCTTAAGCTTAAGCTTCAACTGCAATTCCTGTAAGGCACCATAAGGATGGGTTTACTAGCACGCTCTCTTTGCCCATCCAAATAACCTAGGCAAAGCTAACTGGTCTCTGACTTTCTCTTGTACATATTTAGACTTGCACACCAGCCACCTAGGAGGTCCTGAGTATTAATCTATTTCAAATCACAAATGAGTATGCTAATTACTGAACATTACATAAGCAGGACCCACTGTGGCATACTTGCTTTGTATAGGCCATGGCACAGAGAAAAAGAGGGGCAGCCTGTGAGCTACAGCACTGGCTGTACACAAAGCCATGAACATTACCACTTTGCCTGGGGGTTGAGTTCAGAACTGACGCAAACAAATTGTTCAAGACAATAAATCTAAATCCATTTCCTCATCATGTGAATTTAGCCTGTTTCATACGAAATTAGGCCAATGCTACTCCAACCATCTATAAAACGCATCTAATTGACACAGGCAGCCTGTGATGAGATACCCATCTAGCCACATAAGGAATTAAACTAGAAGTCAGCCTGATCTTCTGGGCAAGGCAACCACCGGCATTCCAGCCAAAGTCCACCCCAATGGGTGGGGCAAAAGCTATCACACGCTATGCGGAACTGATCTACCAGTGGGGTAAAATCTCCTGTCTCCACTGAAGCTCTGGTTTTTGCCTCAGACATGCCCTCCCAAGAAGCACTGTGATTTTTAACCAGTTTACAATCATAACACCTCATAGTTCTAGCTGCCGCTTTGAGTGCAGGGAGGTCTCCATGTGAAACCTTCCCTTAGATGGAACTGCAGCGGCTTCCCTAAGGAAAAGTTTTGAAGCAGACCTTAATTCAGCATGGTTCAACCCAGAACAGCAAATGCAATCTGTGTATACCTCTGATCCAAAGAGATTTCTCAGTTCTTCTAAATCCAGAAAGGAGACCGGAGTGCCTTTCATCTCTGAAAGGAGAAGGCTACACACTTGAATCCAATTACAGCACTCAGTCTGGGAAGACATAACAGAAAATGATTATTCAGGGATTACTGAACAGAAAAAAAAAATAGCTGTTATCATATTCAGTCTATCAAGTAATTCTACCTTTCTGTCTTTATTTATAAGAAGGGGCCTACCTGGACCCTTCCATCCTTACCCTACAAGGCAAAAGGAAGACACATTTCTCCAAGCTTTCAGACATGGCATCTGTCACCAGCTAATCACTCCCACCAATTAAATCCTTCAACACACTCCTCCTCAGGCCAGCACAGAACATCTGTCACAGCCACTGCCCCAGCCCACGTGGGTAGAAATGAGTGTAAATCCCAGGAGTTAATTTTTCACTGACTAAGGTAATGCAGAACAGAAGAATGAGTATTTTCAATCCCTGCAGAGAATCTTCTTACACTCCTTGAAGCAACGCCATTTGCCCTGTGCTCAAAGGAGCCCTGGGCTTTCAGGAAAGGTCTACCTCTTGCATTCCTAAAGCACAGGCAAAGCTCAGCTAAACACTGGCAATGACAGTGGTGACAATTAAGAGCTTTACATGCAAGTGTAGAATAAGGAGGCAACAGGTAGGTCAGCTGACTGCTAAAAGTTTCAACTGCATTTGTATAAAGGTATATTGCACCAAGCACCTCCAGGAACTCTTAAGTATCACTCAAGTCTGGATGTAGGTGGCTCTGACAAGCTTTGAACCAGAGGCAAACCTACTGCCACTCAAATGGAGTAAATCTCACAGGACAGTCCTGTGAGATTTGTTCATTTGTACCCCAAAACAGGGAAAGGAAGATATGAACATGACTTGACTCAGGTTTATCTGCTTTCCAGGACTGCAGAGTCAGTAGGGAACTTGGGGGTATAACAGGGCAACCCACTGGAGTAGCAGGAGTCTTCCTCCTCCTTGAAACCCTCACATACATTTTTGTCTACCTTTTACAAAGTAAATGCAGTCTCATCTACCCCAGATCTAGTCAGCTGGAAACACAGGCACCTTTTACCTTGATCTTATTCAGCTCCTCCAGGTCAAAATCAGCTTCTAAATCTGTCTCTGACCGTTTCTTTTGAACAATCGCATTGACAATCTCGTGGCAGCAGCTGCAAAGATGCAGAATGTCATCAGCCCTACAGGAGTGCCCTCAAATACCTAGAATCACAGAGCCATTTAGGTTGGAAAGGACCCTTCAGTCAGGAGCCAGTTGCTATCAGCAAGGTACAGGAGCTATCTGTAGACCTCTGCACTAGAGAAGTCCCCAGAGGAGCAATCCTCACCAGTCCTGCTCACACAATGACCCCCCAGACAGCTTGTCCATGCCTGTGCTGTACTAACCCACAGAGGATGTGTGAGCACAGATAATGAATCAGGTGGAGGCTTTGCTCCAGATGACCTGGACTGCAGACTTGCTGCCTGTACTGCCCTTACTTCCTATGGAGGTCATCCTCAGAAGCGTGGGCAGAGCCCACTGCAATCACAGATGCCAGCATGTTTTATAGCAGTACTAAGTATAAAGCAGGCACTGCCACCATTCTATTTGGGTGTTCCTGTCTTATTAGGCTCCCTACAAATTCAGGTAAGGCCTATTTAGGACCTGGGAAAAGATCCAAGGACACCCAAATTGATTGTATCTGTCAATACGAACACTACACATTTTTTTCTTGAGAAAACCCCCTTAGATTAAATTGAAAACCTCTGCTGATACCTGACTATAGAACCAGAAAGTCTGGCCATCTCTGCAACCAGCTCTTCAGCTTCATGCTGCAGCTTACAAGCCCCCATAAGTCTAAGTTTCTCATCCATCTCTGTGCCTGGCTCTTGCCGCTGGGGACACTCCCAGGATGAGCGGTCTGCTGTCATGTGCCTCAGCAAATTCACCAGCCACAGGGTCAGGTTTCTGTGCAGTTCAGTCACCTGCACAAAACATTAGAGCAAATCTAAACCAGTAATAAATGACTGGTCTTGCCAAGTAGACTTACAAGAAGTGCACTGACTTCAGACAATGTCCTACCTAATTTACAAACTGACCTGATGACATAAGCATTTATTTTTACCATTTAAACTCCCATATTCACTCCAAATGCATCTTTTCCTCCTATGGATCTAGCCTTCTCCCAGTTCTTGTTTAGGATCACATGCTGCTTATCAGCCATGTGGCACTCTGTCATGTCCAGAATTCAGTGGGAAACCAAAAATCACACATCACACATACAGAACATTTAAAAAATGCATAGTGAGAGCCTCTATTCTCAATACTGGGAGAAAGAAGTAAAACTACAGAGAGCTAGCAGCCACAACAGCTCTCTGAACAGGAAATATCAACATTATTCCAGAGGAAATGCTTGCTAAAGATGAAACAATAAAATTGTTCTCATGCACTGTATAGGAGACCTTTCAGCTATTTTTAGAGGAGT
This sequence comes from Phalacrocorax carbo, assembly GCF_963921805.1. Classification (NCBI taxonomy): domain Eukaryota; kingdom Metazoa; phylum Chordata; class Aves; order Suliformes; family Phalacrocoracidae; genus Phalacrocorax; species Phalacrocorax carbo. The sequence goes on along the minus strand of NC_087518.1, from coordinate 32,586,255 downwards.
TCTGCTCTGCTCCTTTGGCTGGAAGACAAAAGCCACAACTCAGCTCAAAAGTGTCAAAAGAGAAGCAAGCATTCCTCACAACTGTGCTCTGGCCAGATGGAAATTAAAGGAAAGACTGAATACTAGATATAGTGCTCTTACCCCTAGCAGTTTCAGGCTTACACTTACTTTTTCATTAAGATGTGTGATGTTCTTCTCAACCTCATTATTCATGGACAAAACCCATCGCTGAATCATCTGAAAAAATTCTCTAGGTACCACCCTGAAAAAAAAACCAAATCCAGAAACAAAGTAACCTCTAGTGCACCAGACCCCAGGATCTCCTGTCTCAAAGACACTTTTTACTTCCCAACTCAAGGAAGACAACGTATTTTAGTACACCATATGCTGGAAACATGACACAGGCTTTTTTGCTAATGCTATAGTTGTGGGCAAACTTGGCATTTGCTAGTCTTTTACATATACATCATGCATGTGCTCCGCAAATGATTTATTTCTTGATGATATTTATCAAAGGCAATGGAGCACCATGAGACGAACATGCCCCCACAAATCTGACTGTAATCACATTTTCGTTTTTCTTCAAATGTCAAGATTTCCAAACCGGGTGGCAGTTCTGAGGGAGGTGGTGATGCTCCAGGAGCGATACTGAAGCCACCAACTGTTTCCACAGATATTGCCAAATCAAAGCAAATGAAAGGCAGTCGCCAATCATCTTAACGCTTCAGCTGATCATTTATCCCACTGCACCAGTGCTCCCACAAAAGAACATTTCCCTTTTCATATGAGTGTTGTTTAACACACAAGGCCAGCCCAGACACAATCAACACCTCTGTCCTTACGGGAAGTGTGGTTTCTTATCACTCTCAGCTTCATGCAACTCGCTGGAGCCTATGCTGCTCATCACTGCATCCACCTGGGCCAGCCACACAGGAATCTTGTGGTAAAATGCCTGCAGCTCAGCTTTGTGCATGTCAGAACCTCTCTTCAGCTTTTGCACCTTGAATAACCAATCTTCCATACTGTTCACCAAGACTGTCAAAAACCTAGCTGTGCCTGTGGGCAAAGAAATATGAACCTTTAATTTAAATTCAGCCAATAAAACCAAAGCTGAGTTCAAAGAGGGATGTCAAGAGGGATGAACAGCCTATGTGGGAACTGTCTGTACTTAGGACTAAAAATGAGCTGTTTAGTAAGCACTGAATTCAAAGCAACCTGAAAGAAATTTGGCTTGATTTGAAGCCCTGACTGTCCTTCTTGACAGATTTGGCTCCCTCATTGCATAAAGGCTTAATATCACTCTTTTTAAAACGGCTTTGTAGTTACAATCCAATTCTTCAAAGATGCAGGTGATATGATATGCACAATTGCATAAAATGCCTGGACAGGGTAGGAAATTACTTGTGCATTCCCTCCTCTGGCACACACTGATGGATATTCTCTGTTTCTCGGGGAAATGCTTGAAATGTAACAATGCTTGCTTTTGATATTCAGTGTTTAAACTTTCTATAAATCCTGGTGAGGTCCTGGCCTCCATGACATCTTGTAGCAATGATAGCATGTTAAGCACATGGTGGCAATGACAGGTTTTTTAATATTTCAATGATTTTGATGCATGGCTCGGTTTCCCCACTGTATGGCTGTGTGGTAGAACTGGTTAACCTCTCCTCTGTACTGGGAGAAGTGCAATGAAGCACTGTTGGGATGTCCAGACTGGTAACAAATGGAGGAGGCTCCCCTCTGCAGGGTGGAGCCTTTCAGAGCACACGATAGGAGTTCCACAACCAGGCATTAGTTTTTAATGACCAGGAGGCCAAGGAGAAGTGGTAGGAACAATATTGTTTACATTTTCCTGCCATACGCCATCAGCTTAAAAGGAAAGACGAGGAAGGTCCCAGGAGGGCATGGAATGAGGGAGAACAGTCACTTCTGATCACTTACGTGTAAATTTGGCCATATTAGCCCTTACTGACCCTATTAGCCCTTACACAGTATTCTGGATCCTTATTAAGTAGCAGCTTGCTTTGGGAAGGCTGTCTGTGCCATTGCATTTGTCTTATAAACTTAATCAAGTCCCCAGCAAAAGAGAATACCTAACTGGAGCTTACTGGCGAGGTCACTCTAGTCCCAAGTGCCAATTTCAGAGTCAAAACCATCTTATTCTCACAAAAACAGACACAGTGAAGGCTTTAAGAGGTGATCAAGGAAGACTGAATAAAAGCAAAGACCTTGAGGCAAACCTATAGATTTCATAAAAGTCCTCTCATATATTTTCTAAAACAATCTCATATCTCATTTGTTCTCTCTGCATGTCTAATCCTTGTCATCAAATATTGAATCCTTTGTATTTCAGACACATGCTGCTTGAGATCGGGTAATCAGACTTCAGAAGACAAACACTTCAGGCAACTGAGAGCCACTGCCTTACACGACAAAATTACCGTGTTCTCAGTATTGTCTTTTAATTATTCTTTATAATCTCTTTTGTTTTCACTGTTTCTTGCCAAAAAGCCAATGTAAAGAGAAAAGATACCTTGTCTTTTCTACTGAAAAGCCATTACATTGTAAATTACATGTAAAAATGAATCCAAGCCACTCAAAATATGCTGCCTTGTATGGATCAAGAGAATACCTTTCCTGTGGCCCAGTTCCCAAAGCCTTTGTTACAATAAGCAAAAATCCCCTTTTCTGGACTTCACTGGCTGAAACAGTTTTGGATGAGGTATCTGTGCTGTGCTGCCTAGCCCTTTGTTCAGACCACAACTAAATATCAAGACTTCTGATAATCTGCTGATAACTTTTTGCCGTACTGGTGTCTGGCCAATTATGGCCCTGTTCCTCCTTCTTTCTCTCACTTTCTAATGAGAACTACCAAGAATACTTAATTCCTTTTGCTGTCTCTTAGGATGGCCAGGCTTACCATTCTATCTCATCTCCTTTAGTAGGCTGAAATATAACATGTTTCATAAGATAATGTAGGCAAAAGCACAGGATAACCCTGAGTGAAAGAACAACGTGACAGTATGAGAAGTAGCTTAGCAAACACGAGTAGCAGTTCCTGACAGCACATGTTCAGTTTAGTTTTAGTCTGCTAAAAGGAAATAAGATGATTAAAAAAAAAAAAAACACTGGAGAGGAAACAGTTCTGAAATCAGAAATGAGTCAAGCTCTTGCAGAGACAAAGGTTGAAAAGGTTAGTTGCAAATTACCCAACATATGTTTGTTGCCTTACACAGGACATGGTAACTTTATATGAGCAAGGAAAACATTTATTTACATACTTTATTATCAAGATCATTCAATATCTAGATTAAGATAGCTTTGTGTTAATGATAAAGTAATAAAGTATTACCCTCTGAGACAGTGTTACCTGGCTGGTGATCTCCAAAGCGATGTTTTACTTTACATTTTAAACATTCATTCTTTCCTTTGACATTTATTTTCTTTTCCATGCATTATCTACATAATCACAAAGTGCCCACACTCCCTCTGAACATAACACGTGACTTCCCTGTGTCATATCTGCATTGCATGTTCCTTGCACTGTATCACATTTAAAATTTCAGATATTCTTTCTACATGTGACTGCAAGTCACATTGTTTGGAGTTTATCCCTTCAATGTTCTTGGTTCCCAGCACATATCTGGGGGTCATACTTTAGCTTTGGAAGAAGCCAGTAGAGATTTTGTCAGCTGGTCCTGTATTATCTCCTACTTTCCTGGCATCCCCAAGGAAAACCTAAACTGCAAAACTGGTCATGCCTTACCATTATTCCCACTTATCCTTATATTGTATTGCTGGTAGAGTTCACACGCTGTTTGGTTTATTTCTTCCAGGGCAGCGTGCTGTGGAGGCAATGCTCCAGCAAAGTCCCTGTGTCGATTCAGCAGTGTTTGTCCCAGCTCCATCCAGTGCTCCTGCAGGCTGGCAGTGCTCCTGAGACTTTCAGCCTTTCTTAGTTGCACCTCCCCTCCGTACTGCTCTAGGTCTTCTTTTAGCATCTGAAAGAAAAGTAGCAAGCTTGCCGTGCCCCCAGAGTTGGACCACCCCTTGGCAGCAATAGAAAGGTGATGGAAATCAGGTAAAAGGAAGTGTGAGGAATCCATGAACGTAAAGATATCATGGCGAGTAGATAGCACAGTAAGTTGGAAACTTATCCGTGACAATTCTGAGGGCTTCTGTGGATTAATATCATTTATCAGTCACCAGAGCTGTAGGTCAGACAGTGCTCAAACACACAACTACGTTTAATGCACTGGCTGAACTACGGTATTGGTCAACTATAACTTCTCATGTGTAGACTCTTAGCTAAAGCTTCAGCACAAAAGATTTGAACTGATGTGTTTTCGTTCACATTTCTGATGGGCATAGATGCTCACCATGTCTCAGCTAACACACGGTAATTTGCTGAGCAGATACCACTCGATAATATGTACAACCCAAAAAAAATCTTACATTTATTAAGTTCTTGACATCCTGTAGGATTTCGTCCTGTAGCTTTTCATTCATCAGAGAGGAGCTAAAGCAGAGGAAAAGAAGGGGTGAGAGGAAAAACTCCTTTACTAGCCAAGGTAAAACCAAGAATCAAGGTATATACTCTACACATACCGAGTCTGTGATAAAAATTGTAACTTGAAAGAGAAGTAAAAAACACAAGGCCCTACTCAGAGATTTTTGTTCTCTCACGCAACATGATACAAACACTGGGTGTCAGTGAAGAAAATAAGTTACTTCCAGCAAAGACGAAAATTAAATTCAAGCAAGCACATATTGAAAATTCAGAGATGATTATTAACTCAATGATTGAAATCTATAAAGTGTTCTGTTGTTAATGTACACACTATGTATGTGTCTGCATTTTGTACCTGCATTTATGCTTTGTTTTATTTAACATCTCACAATGAACTAAAAGGCCTGCAAAATATAATCACCTTAACATACAAAATGACTTTGGATTTGAAACATCATGTGTCTCAGAGTCTCATTTTGTATCTGTACATGAAAGAATTGAACAGTCTATTAAAGCATTAATGCATGCCCGTTCAAGGTAAAATGAATCAACTAAATAGAAGAATTCTTTTATAGTAATGAGAGCTGCAAAATGGACACTCTGGTTCGCAGCAGGAGGGTACAATCCTTGCTCCATTGAAACCAACCACAAACACACAGCATCACATTACTGTTATAGACCTGATTATCAAAATAAATGCATCAAGCAGAAAAGCAGAGCAGTAAGAGACGTGCAAATTGCACCAAATCTCACTGCACCTGAGAGTCCAGTGAGACCTACTGGCACAAGAAAAAGGTTGAGGAAGTTGACTGCTACCCCTGGTCCCTCTGGGCCACTCACAAGTCACTGCTATGGAAGTACTGAAACCGCTTGTTGAGGCTGCTGCAGACAATTTGCAGTTTTCTTTGGCTAGACTCCTCGAAACACTCTATTTCCGCTCCAACACAACTCAACCTCTCCGTGAACTGCTCGATCTCTTCCTGCAGATCAGCCAGGTCTTCTGTGTCCTGCAAGCAGTGGGCAAGAGAGTGGGATAAGGGACTGTTGTGACTGTTTTGATCCAAGTTGGAGAAATTCTCCCTTTGCCCTAGCTATTTTGAGATACACTTGTATCGGAGATCTGGGAAACGTCTGTAATTCCACAGCACAGCCCTCACAAAACCTTTGACACAGGACTAGGGTGGCTCACCTCCCCAGGCATGCCAGAACTGAGTGCTTGACTCCTTGCTGCTTATATGCTACTGAGATAGCATGCAGCCCTATACACAAGGGCAAAATTACACTAGGCTGGATACGATTTGGTTTTATTGAGAAGGAATGGGGAGAGGGAATAAAGCTACAAAGAAAAAGGAGAAACGGGAAAAATAAAAGTTTGAGGTAGAGAAGAGGGGACATGGAGTAATGAGAGAAAAGCAGGGAGTGAACTCATTCAAATTTTAATGCTTGTTTGAAATTAGACCAACACTTGAAAGTTCAAATAACAGCCAAAGTACTGAATGATTTACTGAGAACTGTAGAGCTACATAAACCACGCATGCAAACACTTTGAACAGGTGCCCATCACAGGCAGGTCCTTACCTTTGAGGCCAAGAGGATGGTGAAATGCTTGAGAATGTTGGTCAGTGACTTTCCACTAACATAGAGCCTGTGAACCAATGTGAGCTGGTTTCTGTCTACTATCTGAAAAAAAACATTATTATTTGCACTGTTTTCTTCCGAGAGGACTGACAGCTGACATTAACATGGGACCTTTACCATCAGTGAAATGGAGCTCAAAGACTTGAGTCTGCTTTCCTTACAAATAAATTTCTCATCTCCCAGACAGCCCCAGAAGTCCTGCTAACAGATTTTAAACTTGAATAGGATAAAGTAGGATATTGCAAACAAGGGAGACACACAAACAAGAAAGCACAGAATTAACCAAGAATGATGTTTTTTGAGGATCTGTGAGGAATCTGGGTACAAAATTCTAAAGTATGAGGAATAGAAAACTTTAGTTAAACCCATATCTGAATGGAAATATTAATCTCACAGAAGATCTTCCTGCACAGAACCTGGCAATCCATACCAAACATGCTGTGTGAATTTACTGGTTTCCATTTGAAAAAACCCACACGTGAAATACAACAGACCTCAGGAAATGAGGTCAGGGCACGTATGAGGTATGTTACTACCCAATCGTATTGAACAAAAGTGTTCTTTGAGATGAAATCTGCCCTTGGAACAAGACTGCTGGCTATGATGGCTTATACCTTGCAATGCATGACTTATCTCCCACACCTACCTTCAGAGCCAGGTCACATGCAGCTGAGCTCCAAACGTCTCTTTCTTGTGCTAGCAGCAGAATTTGCTCTTCCAGTCGTCTCCTCTGTAACTTGTATAACTCCCGATATTCTTCCAAAAGGCTAGAAGAAGGGAAAGTCAATGAAATATGTTCACCTGTGTTTCTCATTCATGTTTACTGTTGTTCTCCCAATTCCTAAAGCTTTTCTTAGACACTTCCTCTTCCTTCCTCCTTCCTCAGTCACCTCCCACATGGCCTGTAAATTCACAGGTCCTTTTCCCCAAGCCCCTACAACACCTTTCTGTTGATATGTCCATTGCGACTTATATTCAGCATGAATACAAGTATCTGTAAGTGAATTTCTGTGCCTGAGCACCACAACTCTGATACCTAAGAAATCAGGGATTTAGGTGGTGGGTATCTGAAGATTCCCACAGAATCTCTTAGAAGCTCTTAGAAGTTCAGAGCTGCAGGCTCTGCTAGACTATGAAGAGCTCAGCAGCTGTGAACGTGGGGTGAAGAAAAGGGAATGCCAGCACCTGAGCAACAAATGCAACTCTCGTGACATAAAACTAGAAGTGTTTTGAACAGCTTTTGATCCTTTTGAGGGGTTTAGCATTTACAGCAAAATAATAGCATCTGTCATAAACAACCAAGCTCTCTTCCCCAGAAGGAAATCATCCCTCACCTCTTCTTCCCAACAACCCCAAGAGAATGAAACCAGCGTGCTGCAGAAATCTCCCAATGTCAACTTTGAAAACAACTTACTTTGCATTTGCCTTAGCCTCCTGCATGCCTGTAACTAGCTCCTCTTGAGCGTTTTCTGCTTCTTTGGTCACCTTGTGGTCATGCTCTTGTACCTTGTACAGCTCGCTGAAACAGCAGGGAACAGACTTAAAGCAACTTAGCCCAACCCAAAGGTCTCTACTCTGGCAGACGCAGACTGGCAGGCCCTATGCTATCGTGCAGGGCTCTCTTCCTGGAACACAATCATTTCACTGTAGGGGTGAAAGGCATCTCAAAGACCTCCTCGACCCATGCACACATGTTGCTCCAACAGCCCCCTTTTGCAGTTCCCCACCAATGAACCTCCAGCGTGCTAAGGAAAGGAGGTGGCTTTGGCATTATTTGGCACTAAAAGGGTGCAGTGAGAGTGTGAGGAGGCTCCAGTGTGGTCTCTGTAGCTCTGCTTCAAATCATAACACTATCTTCCTTCTCCTATGGGAGGAAGATTAGAAACCCAAATGAAAGCAACAGACTAAGCCTAGGGCATTGAGGTAATTTCTTAGGATCAGGCAGGATTCAGACCTGGCCAGCTGTTCAACAGATTCTTTAAAATAGAGTAGTTGTTCTGTAATATGTCTGTCAACCAACTGCTGTGCCATCATTTTTTTGTAGAGAGTCTTCATCTGTTCAGGAATCCGCTCCAGGAGACCCACGTACCTCTGCCTGCAGCAAAAGGAGTAAAAATGCGTGTTTCCCTGAGAGTACAGATCTCTCTTACCCCCCCTGAAGACCCTTTCCTTTCACTGCACAGAGGCTATCTAGAAGGCAATCTTTTGAGTGTTTGGATTGAGGATTTTAAACACTCTGGAACAATTTAATTGCTACAAATAATGGTAATCTGAGCATGGGAACACTGGCCATGAGGGAAGTACCAGCTAGTCTATGTGTGAAAACTTCCACTGAATGTCACCCCAGTAAGGAGCCCACACTGTCAACTGTGGTGACAGTGCCACCAACTTCAGCCTCCAGGTTACCTAACAGAGGCTCATTAGCCCCAGTTGTTAATTAGGCAGGGAAATCCTATTTAATTCCTGGCATCAGACCCCATGCCAATTATATCATGACAGGCTAGCTTTGCTGGGCAAGGGCATTAGGAACAATCTGCAATAGCTAATGCTGCTTCCGGAAGGACACTGCCATAAATCAAGAGGGGGATTGGCTAATGATGACCTGAGCTTTGAAAGCAGCTGTCCTCTCTCCACACAGTCCACGCTGACCTGCCGAATCAGCTCATGGAAAACGATGTTGTAGATGTTCTGCTCTGCCTTCATCAGCTCCAGCAAGTTGTGCAGCTGGCAAAACAGGTGAGAAAAGTCACAGTCTTGCAGAGCCTGACCAGCCTGCTCCTTCAACCACAGAGGTTAGCACAGATCTCTCATTTCTTCTGAAGGATATTTCCCTTTGAGGACAAAATACTACTAAAAGTATAAAGGAGAAGGGAAAGATCCATCCTCCATGCATTCACATGTTTGTTTTCAAATATGTTATGCACTGTCCTGGCTACCCTCCCATCAACATCCATGGGAGCTTCTCTGCTAACTCCATCTGGAGTTCCTGATGAGGCAATGCTCTACGTTTTTCAAAAATCCTCTCCACCACCATGAAAGAATAACAGAAAACAAGGCCAAGCAAGGTACAAATGTTCTTTGGCATCTGCTTTTTAGGTGTATGAAGGTTTCCAAAGGCCCATTTTGTAACACAGCAGCCTATCTCCCAGTGAAGAGATGAGACTGCTACTTCCTTCATTTCTCCATAGTAATAATGCCAAATGCATTATTATTTCTGGCATTTTTGCCAGAAACATAACTTCCTACACCAGCAAGCTAACTGTTTGTTCTCTGTGGATCAGATGAAGAGAAGCTCAGGAGAAGAAACCCCTGGTTATTACAGCACATACAGACAGCTGCCTTGGGCAGAAGCTAGCTGCTAGGAGGTAGTTTAGGCACAGCAGGGATGAACACTGGGGAAAACAGGATGTTATTTAAGCACAGCAGGGATGAACACTGGGGAAAACAGGATGTTATTTTTCTGGTACAAGGAAGTTATCTGGGCACAAGCAAGTTATTCACCTGTGAAGGTCCTGTTACTCTGATTAGCTTGTCTACTCCAGCTTTTTCCAACATGCTGTCCATCACCTCCATCAGCTGGATGACCTCTAACCTCCCAGAAGGTTTTCTGACAGACAAGAAAAAGGCACATCATTAGTCTGTATAGCATGTTATGATATTTTCTCAGAAAATGAAATTCAAACACCTGGGTATTTTTCCAACAACAACTTCATGCAGGGTAGTACTTACATGGATGGGAACAGCCGTAGTTTCTTTTCACGGTCTTCAAGCAGCGTTGTGTATTTACTGAAACAAAACACAATCATTAGAACTTGATTACAAGGCAATTCTTCCAGTGCTAGCTACAGGATCCTACTCCCTCCTTAAATCTCCTTGTCCCACGTATAAGGTGATGAAAGTTGGAGAAGCAGAGAAGGGTCTACAGGGTTGCTCTTCAGTGGGAGCATCTAGAGGCTAATGTGAGAATTGGACCTTCTGTAGCTTTTCCCCCAGCTAGAGCTCCTTCTTCTTGCCACTAACACCACAAATCTTGTAGGAACCTTCTCCCTTTAAGACCTCTCACGGTACTTGGCTAAGAAGTGACCAATGGGTTTAAAAGTTACAGGTGGGGCCAGAAGAGCACCACATATCCACATCACATCCACCCAGAGACTGATCACAGGAGACCATTGAAATAAAACAGTGTTCTGATACATCATGTTGGCAAAGAATTCATGAGGATTTCACTCCTGATCTCAGTATTTTAATCCTTGAACGATGAGAAAGAATGTGCTTTTAATTTAGTAAGTTGTCTGGAGAGACCGTGAGTGTGTGTGTGTGTGTCTCAGTAGCCTTTTCTGGGCAAGGCTTGGTAAATTAATTTCAAATCTGACAGCCTGAAAAAAAAATGCAAACAAACAAACAAAATCCTCAGGCTGATCAGATTCAAGATGCTAGCAGGTCTATACAAGCATAAAGTGAGAGTAAGACCTACCCAAAGCCTGCATATAGCTTTCTGCTATATGGCAGAAAGCAATTCCAAAAGAAAAACAGATAAATTAATTTTAAAAAAAAAAAGTCAGCAGCAAAAACTTCCAAAAGTTGCCTTAAGGGATCAAACCGGACTTCAGCTTCTACATTCATGTCCAACTACTGAACCCTGCCTGAGAAGCAGTACTAGTGTACAGGAAATTCTCCCTCAGCCACCCCTAAGCAGCAGGGACAAAGAAAAGGAGGGTCACCTACTCTGCAGGGTTAACTATTGCCTGGTCATTAGCATGAGGTTTGAACAACCTCCCTTTTATAGTCTCCCCTTCCCAACAGCAAGGGGTGTATTTGGGCAGCATCCTCAGCCTCTCATCGCTTTATCCCCCCGCTCTGAACAGTTGGGGACAAACCCTTGTAAACCAGGGAGCACTCACTCATCAAAGTACTTCAAGGGCAAAACTCCCCTGTTCTTCACGATGTGAAATTCCTTGGGAACCAGACTATCTGCTAGGGTTGCTCGCTAGGGATGGAAAAGAGAGAGAGCACAAAACATCAGCACAAGAGATGTGAACACACTCGCAGTTCCTTCCCAAAGAGGATGCGGGTCTGGCAGCCAGGAGAGGGAAGCTTTTCACACTGCTTTTCTCCTTCCCACTCCATGCATCCAGAGCCCAACAGAAGCCATCTATGTCTGAAAGCAGATCAAAACAACTAACATTGAACTGTGGCACGGGAGCTGGGGGGCTGGAGTTGCAAGGAGAGCTGGTGAGTTTTAGGAGCAGGGTAACATCAGGGGACGTGTATGAGGACGTCCCTTCTCCCAGCTAGTGATAAACAGAAAAACACCTGAACAGCAGCACTCACAGGAGCACGTGGGACCATACCACAGCTCCCTCTCCGGTCCCGACAATTCTTAGTAGAAGGGCTTCTACCAGTCATTGCTTTCTTCGCCTCGTGCCCAGTCACAATGTCACACAGGTAAGAGACATCCCTGAAACAGAGGGAAAGAGCTTGTACACTGACACACCCCAAAGGCAACCCACTGTTCCCATGCTGCCAGCCTAAGCCACGTGCATGTTTGTTCTGCTCAGCCTGAGGCCAGGCTTATGGCCAGGACTCCCTCCCCTGGGCCACAAAAGACTGATGAGATCATGTTTTTTGGGCAGATTAACCTCACATTGCCTATCCATTTTTCACATTTGCTGCCAATGCCCTATCACATACTTATCCAATGTCTGATAAAGAGCAAAACATTTTTCACTTCCTAGCACCGTTCAGCATCGCTTATTTACAAAGAAGTGTAAAGCTATTCCCTGCTAAGTCCGTTAAAGCCAGAGAGCTTCTTTTCTTAATCGTGGATCACAGAGCATCCCTGTGAGCCCAGCATCTTTTGGAAGGATAGTTCCAAGAATTGCTTATTTAGCAACTAATTTATTTATTGTTCCCTCAAATCTCTCCAGCCCAAACTTGGATGGGGCAGCTGGACCATTCATCCAGCCACGTGAGGCTGCACAGCCACCTACCATAAAAAAAAAAGACGAAGGGAGACATCTAGCTCTGCGTTCCCAGCTCTAACGTCTTTCCATTGCCCTCGGCTCCTTATCCCTTCTTTGCTTACCTGCCAGCGCCCGTCAAACTGACAGGGTGGTCTGTCAGGTGTCTGAACTTGCTCCGACGATTAGGATAATGCCAAAGCCGATCTGGGGTTTGCAGGCAGCCCTGCAGACAAGGCACACGTGGCTGTCACGTCTCAGCAAGAAATGTGCCAAGGAGCAGGAGAGGTCAAGGTGGTCTGTCTAAACAAACTCAGTGTCATTATTTCCCTCTTGGGCCTAAAGAAACCGGTGGACAAAACGTCCTCGGCAAGGGCTTCACAGCAGCACCAGGGTGCAAACACATTTTGCAGGGACTGGAAGGCAGCTCTTTGGAATTTATCTTACGAGGTCAGCAAACTTTCCTTTTGCGCAGGGAATGAACATGTGCCCCCAGTGAAGAGACGATTCTGGGCAGAGAAGAGCAGGAGATGGAAACACACTCACCCTGAAGCCCATTGGGATTTTGATGGTTTGTGGGGACCGTAAGTACTCTGGGCTGTAAAGAGAACTGCTGGCACAGGTCAGGCTTCGGAAAACCTCTTCTGGAACACAGTTATGCTCCAGGGAGTAAGAAACAGGCCTGATGCGGTCAAGCATCCTTGAAGTACCCCTCAGCTTGGGGATCTCTAGAAAAGAGCATGTCAGAACCACTTCAACATTTATTCTGTTTGTGAAAGCAAGCAAAACCGATGGTAAAATACAGGGCTGAGAAGAACAGCATGTCTTACCCCAAAAAGGTTCAACTCTCTCTAATCCCTTACCCCAAAGCAGGATCAACTACCTAAAACATAGGCAGCTAATCCCATTTTTAATAGTTACTAGATCTTCTGTGAAACCTAGAACAAGAGTTTCCTTCTAGCTGTGGGAGATAAAGCACTGGTTGCAGGACTGCACCAAGTTATCAGGTGCACAAACACTAAGGGATGCCCTAAACAACTAAAGATTGCGTGTTTCTGTAAAGCCATTTCCCTTCTTGTGGATTGCTAGCAGTCAGCTTTCTGCAAAGATACGAATACCCTAAAACACCAGCAATTACCCAAATAAAGGCAAAACTTAATGCATAGAAGCAACCTGCTGTTAAAGGGAAGCTGGAAGGATGGAGGGTCAGGTGTCCAACCCCTGCCACCTCCAGCCCAGCCCTACCTGACCGCTCCTCGCCCATCGAGCCTGCCCGCAAGGCACTGCTCGTTGTCCTTCCACTGGCTTTTGGTCCAGGAACCAGCGCTCCAGCTGAGGGCATGGTGAGCAATTTATTTTAATGCTTGGCCAAGGAAATGTGCAGTAATGAATGATCTAGAAACAGAATTAAGCCCATAGTTGTACTTCACAGCTTTAACAGGGTTTTTTTGTTATCCTTTATTGTGAACCCCCGCCGCCTTATGCCCGACACTAGGTACATCCGTTAGGAAAAAGACTCCTGATGCTTTGCTACATCCTCCATAGGGGTCCTTGTTTTTCCATCTACAAACCACACTAAGAACTGCTTCTTTTATACATTTAACTGGGCCAGAGATTTAATTCTACTTGAATTTCTCCAATTATTAATCTTAACTTTTTCTTCTTAGCAATATCCTACTAGTGAAGAAACCCCCCACGTTTCCATTAGTTTCCTAATCTCCATGAGTTCTCTTGCAAAGCCTTTCCCCCCCACTAGCCTTGCCAGGATATATTGTTCTGTATAAATGCTCCTGTTATTAAAACTTTTTGACTTCCTTTCAGCTGGATCCCTCTGTACTGCAGTTTCTAATTAGGTTAACTACATTTCTTTGCCTTCAGGTACATGTTTGTGGGTGTAGGTATAATCTAGGAGTAATCTTGCCAGGTAGTTTCATCTTGCTGCATAAATGGTTTCTTGGAGGAAAGAAAAAAAGTTTGCTAGAAACTGACAGAAGAAAACTTTCTCCTGCCCCATAACAGCTGTTTGGCAGTACATGATATTCCCACCAGAAAGGATGGGAAGATTAATGACATGGTTCTACAGTTTAAGGACACTGACAAGACTTTAGAGCATGTGCTACACAGGCAGAAAGTAACACATTAAGTTCTTGGCACACAAACCCTTTTCAGGCCCAACATAAAGGCAGAAATTGCCAACATGACATACATTTGGCAGTGGCTCCAATTTAATATGGATTAAATGGGGAGAGGTTAGAAACTGGTACATTCCAAAAGCTATCAACTCCTTTCCCGTGTGCCTCTCCAGCACTTCCAGGGACGTCCTTTCCCCTAGCAGAGATGTGATGGCAGATACACCACTTACAAACCCTCCAATGGTCCTTCTCAGCTGGCTCAGCATTTGGCTGCCAGCACCCTATCCCATCCACACCCAACGTCTGATAAAGCGCAAAACATTTTCCACTTCCCAGCCTGGGCACAGGCAGCCTGAGGCCAGGCAGCACCCATGGCTTGCAGGCCCCAAGGCAGGCCAGCTCCCCTCTACCCCAGGGCCCCCCCAAACCTGCAAAGCGTTACCTGCCGGGCAGCTCCGCCCTGGCTCCATCGCCACAGAAACACAGCGCTCTCCCTGCATTCTAGAAGGTGCATGCCCTCCCTCCCTCGCCCAAGGCTCTGACCCACATCATCTCCCCACAGCAGCTGCCGTCCCAGGAGGGCGGCCCCACATACCTTACCCAGCCCCACTCCCCTTTGCCCTCCTGCAACACCCTCTCCCCCCTCAACCCAAATCAGGAGACTCAGAGAAGAAACAGGCCAAGGCAATTTTTTTTTCTTCCCCTAATAGCAAAATATATTTCAACTGCTATAATCCAGTAGATTATAAACGGCTCTTCTGTGTGACAGAACATGGTACAGGTTGCATACATGGGACGGCTGGTGCCAGGGCCTGAGCACACAGCAGCGTGCGGCGGATGTTGGGCCATTCTGCTCCTGCCACAGGTGAGAGGGCAGCAATGGCTTCTTGGCCCTGGTTGCAGGCACAGGGAGAAGAGACGAGGCTGCACTCAGCTGGCTTGGAGGCACTGTGGGAGCCAGTTCATTCCCCTGATGCCACAGAGCGCAGGGGCTTGCTCACAGCTCGGGCCAGATCGCCATCCTTCCAGCCCAGCTACATTCAGAAGGTGGGAGCTCAAACAGTTCAGTTTTCCTTTAGTGGGTGGACTGATTCCCATCAACCATGCCACTTCACATTAGAAGAACACATGAGGATTTCCCCTCCTCCCGCTGCAGTGTGTAGCAGGTGCCTCCCTCAGACTGTCATCACAGGACAGCATACAGTCAGCAGCTCAGATGCAGGACTGCTTCACCTCTGAAGGCTGGAAGCTAAATACCCCAACAGAAAGGACGTACTAGGCATGAAAACTCAGCACAGCTTCAGTCTTCCTGAGAACAAACTGTTATCTGCATGAAAACCGGGACACGTTTCACCATATTAATACTGATTTTTGTGATGTTATTGAGCAAAGAACTGCAGCTGTACTGGCCGCCACTCAAAAGCTGGAGGCTTTCCTCGAAGCTGAGGGAGTTCGCGTGGAAGCAAGCTGCACAACTCTCAGGTTGGAAAAGACCACAGAAAACAGTATATACTATTACTAAGAACTTGTAAAGGGCAGGTTGTCAATCGTAGCATCCTCATTATTGACCAGAATGCCATATTGCTAGCTCTGGCACTCACAGCCTAAGAAAACTCAGATAAACATGATATAACTGACTTTAGTTAAACAAGCAACGTGCAAAAGAGTTCATATTTCCCTTCCAGTACTCTTGAGAAAAATGAGAATAAGCTCACATTCAAAAGCAATTTTTTAAAAAAAAAAAACACCAAACCAAAAAACCCCATGAAACAAAGTAATCCCAGTTGTTAATGCCCTGACAAGGCTAAAAACCTCAACCTGTCAAAAACTAAGACTAGTTCTGACAGCTTAGTGTCCCTTTCTGGTTGCCCTTTGCTTGCCAGATGCTCAAGCCCTCAGGCTTCAAACACCGAGGACACTGGCACAGTAACTGCTGAGTGTCTTTATGAGGAATACGACAGTGCCAGCTGCGAGCGAAACACCAAAACATGGCACGAAGTGTCATATTTCATCTCCTTTTGAGAACACTGAGACAAGCAAGACCAGACACAGGCATCAAGATAAGAAATCAAGTCCCTAATACCTCACGCCTGATCCGGGTGCAGTTTATGTCTGTACGTAAGTGTTTTGAGCACCACAGCTGAGAAGTACTGGACTGAATTTCATCCTACACTAAGGAGGTGGCAAAACTGTTTGGCCAAAGGGTGGGGGTTTTTTTGTTTCTTTTTTTTAAAACAGAAGCTTAGTTGCTCCAGCACTTCTGTCCCTGCCTCCCATAAAAACATATGGTGAAAGATTTAGGATCAGTCAAACTGAATGAGGATAAAGTAACCCATTGCATTGTCAGGATTTTATACACTAATACTGTCAAGTTTGAGTATACACATGAACCCCTTCCTCTGAAATTAACCCAACTGTTTCAACAAACAAGTTCTAGCAGGGGATATTTTCAGGAGAGCCGCATACACAAACACTGTATTTGGCAAATTTGACCTGACACAATGTCCTTATTGAAGAGTGGGATTCCTTCTTACAGAAGGCTGAAAACCTGGAAGAGTTTAACTATTGCCTAGCTTTCATGGAATTACTTTTGACTCAGGTTAGTAAAAACAGGAGCCGAAAAGATAGTCTTAAGTGGATTGGGAAACAAGTCCATCAACAGTCCCAATACTGCTGGCTGGTATCAAACGCCTAGACTGTGGGTCAGGGAGGAAAAAGCTGGTACCAAAAAGTGCCAGTAAAGAACATTTGAGTAACAAAAATCTCTGTGACTGAAGTTAGGTACCTCCACCAGGCTACCCTCCCTCTTCAATAATGGCAGCTGCAGTTCCAGTAAAACTGGAGATACACCCACCCAGATACTACATAAGTTCCCTTTCGTGCTTCACATCTGACAGAACAAGGAAACTGAAGGGACTAAGCCTAATTAATAGATATTGGAAGACCAAATTCACATTGCGCTTCTCCCTTTAGCAGTGTGTATGGGAGGGCTTCCTGAAGAGGGAGGATGGGGAGGGCAATACTCAGGAAACTGATCTTCACCTGAAGGCCCCACTGACATCAGAGCTGACACAGGCATATAAAAAAGCAGCTCTGGCTCCAGCCACAGTGTCACCCCTCATTTCCCACCAATGGCATTAGAAGCTGCTATAATACACGTCAGCAAGAGGCACCAAGATGTGCTGGCACGTTGAACTGGATGTAGCCATTTCAGATGAGAATGTGCTGGGTACTTGTGAGGTTGATTGCATTTTCTAACAGTTGGGTCATACTATTTCACATCTTTTGCATTAAAGAAAGCCTTAACAATTTGCATACCTTAAAGCACCTGCCAAATTAAAGCAGAAACTCTTTTCCAAGTTAATTGTGTTAAAAATTGATTATCTGGAGCAAGAGAAAGGAAGAGCTACAAGAAACAAACTATTCTGAAGTTGCAAGTGCCTTCAGAGAACAAAAATGCTGTAAGTCAGCTGGGAACTTAATGAATACAGAGGAAAAAAAAATTTTCAGTGTAAAGAGACCCCACATACTGTGTCCTGCTTCTGAACCTGATTCTCCAATGCAACCGCAAGTAAACTGACAATCCCCTCTCCCTCTGCCCATTAAAAAAACAAACTAGGCAGCCAAAATACATAGAATGCAGTTCAAAGCCATCCAGGAATACTCTGGCTACTTTTCAGAGCAAGAAGGCAAATATTCCCATTGCTCTGCCACTTGTCCTTGTCATAGTAGCAGACAGGATCACAAAGAACAGAAGTTTTGTAGACATTCCATTACCAAAAGGGAGAAAAAAGATTGCAAAGGGATGGTTAAGGAAGATGGACGGACACCAACAATGGGCTACTAGCAAATCTAACTAGACTATCTATTGTCCAGAAGAGCAGCAGCTTGGGGGAATCCCTGGCTGAGTAGGATTCCCATAGACTCCACCTTCAGCTCAAAGTTTTGCTGGCATGGAAATGGCTCAAAGTAGGACAGCACGTGGTAGATGCTCCCTATGAGGCCTGTGGCAATCCAGGTCAACTGGTTTGCCTCAGTAATGTTTAAAAAAATTAGTTTCTCCCCAATAATCAGGAGGCACAACTTCCCTTAGAAAAAGTCCATAGTGAGTTAGGTCATTGGTCCAAATACTTGGAGGACAACTCTGATCTTCTGCCATGATGACATGGCCAGAGTATACACTTCTTATATCTTCATGTGACATGACCATGAGCGTGGTTTTAAGTAGTCCAGGAACGTGGGCTGCAAAACACAGAGGCAGCAAGTTAGTCACAGGTCAACAGCACAAGCTGTGGTGTGGTCTGCTGAAGTCAAAATTCCTGAACAGGAAAGATCAAACTGCATTTTCACATCCTGCAACCCTATTTTTATCCTTACTAAACAGTGTGTGGAAGCGTAGCTAGTCACAAGCTGTTTGCCTGCCATCTGTTTTAACCCTAGTTCTGACACATGAGCTAAATGCTGTGTCTAGTAGCCTATTGTATCAAGAAGCCAGTAATTTATGATGGCAAACTCTTAACTGAGGAGAATAAAATTTAAAACAGAGTTTTCCTGAGGTTAAAGCTGAAGCCAACTGGCACAGCAAGAAGTTTTATGTAGAAGAGAAAGCAGCACCAACAAAACCCTGGTTGGTTATAGGCAACCAATACTCCCAGCCACTCTAGCCTGGAGAAGGCACAATAGGCTCGGTTTTTGTGGGCCTCCTAGAACAGTTTCCTGACCTCATTAGCCAAGTGCTGCAGTTCCATTCGCACAGCCTGACTGGCCTACCGTACTCTCAAGTAGTGGCTTACATCCTCAGATATGTAGGAAAAACACCCTCAGTTTCAAGTAGTGGAATACAATCAGTATAGGAAGAGCACTAAAGAAAGCACTTTTGTTAGAAAAAGCTTTCCTAGATTCTCTACAGTTTGAGACTAAATAACTCCTAATGAACAGCACACTGCCAGAAAGGCTCATACCATTTAACACATGCCCTGTCCTCACAGCAGGAAAGGACAGGCCACTCACATGGTCAGTTATCACACAGGAAAGGTCAGTCACTCACATTTTCCATGGGGCAGTACTGGCGGGCATACCACTCCTGGCTATAGAGGCAAATGATGACACCTTGGCCCAGAAAGAGGGATGTCCACATGATCACATTCCAGATGGGCCCTTTCCGACGGTCATTAAGGATGAAGTTGAAGACCACTGGAAAACGGTAAAACAAGAAGCATCATTCAGAAACAAATTTGGGGTTAAAGAATCAAAGACCAACTGATTTCACTGGATCTTTCCCTCTTTTCACTTAATCTCTGGAGCAAAAAGCCTGCTCCGTAAGGTCAGTACAGTGCAAGAAAATCTGATTATGGATCACAGAATCATTAAGGTTGGAAAAGACCTCTAGGATCATCAAGTCCAACTGTCAACCCAACACCCCCATGCCTCCTAAACCATGCCCTCAAGTGCCACATCTACACGTTTTCTGAACACCTCCAGGGATGGTGACACTACCACCTCTCTGGGCAGCCTGTTCCAATGCCTGACCCCTCTTTCAGAAAGGATCTTCTTTCCTAATACCCAATCTAAACCTCCCCTGATGCAACTTGAGGCCATTTCCTCTTGTCCTATCACTTTTTACTTGGGAGAAGATACCAACACCCACCTTGCTACAACCCCCTTTCAGGTAGTTGTAGAGAGCGATAAGGTCTCCTCCCCTCAGCCTCCTCTTCTCCGGACTGAACAACCCCAGTTCCCTCAGCCACACCTCATCAGACTTGTTCACCAGACCCTTCACCAGCTTCATTGCCCTTCTCTGGACACACTCCAGCACCTCAATGTCCTTCTTGTACTGAGGGGCCCAAAACTGAACAAAATGCTTGGCATTTGCTTTGCATATAGAGCATATATCCATATGCTTGGTAGTAGAGCAAATACAAAGCCATCTGATTCTGGCTTTTACTTCCAATAAGTTTGCCAACAAGCTGGCCCAGCTGTATGCCTCTGGGGATCAATATTGTTCACGTTAGGCTGGTGAGTAAGACATGCTGGCAGAGGTGGCCTAGAGTTTATTAGAGCCCTCTAACTCATTCTAACTCAAAACCCAAAATGAAATGCAAGAGCTCTAACTTCTAAATGGGATTTCTTCCTCACTGCAGTAGCAAAGTAACACTTTTCTTACCGTATGACTTTAAAGAGGAAGACTTCCAACCTGCTGACAAACGTCAATTTGACTAAGGCTTGGCAAAGAGGAGGCAGTGCTATTAAAGTATGTACAGTGTCACATGAAGAGCAGTATATCATATATAGCTCTCTTCCTCTCCATCAATACCTTGTTCATCTAAGTCCCAAGTTTGCAGACCCAGTGTGTGTATCTATCTACTTAACTGCATAAATCCGTTCAAAGTTTGGACCCACAATTCCAGCACTTGGACAAGAAACAGTTCTGTGTGTTAGTGCCTATAGAATAACTAGCATCATTATCAGAAAGGCAAAGCATGGTGGTTTTAAAAAAAGCCACAAAACCCACAACCCCCACTCTCATAGTCTCTTCTGGGAACTTACTTCCAAAGCCTGTGAACAGGAAAAAGAGAACGGGATAGAAGTAGCCAAAGCAGACGCTCAGAACATATTCATGCACAGCAGCTGATACTGTGAAGACAGATAGCATAGCTGCTGCTTTGAACTTCTTACCAAAAAACTGGAAGAGAGAAGAATACCAAATATTATAAGCTATTCTACTGTGGTTTTAGTTTGGCTGTTTCAACATTGTTTTGGGGTTGGTGGTGGTTTGGGTTTTTTGTTTTGTTTTGTTCTTTTTAAACCCGAGCTACAAAGGGCCCCCTCTGGCCAAGAGGCATACATGAAATGCTAAGTGCTTTACAGAGTACCTTGGATTTTAGGTGTTTTTATTCAGGCATGTTTCTGGTCTCCTGCATAAGTACTCAGGCTGAGCCCACTCATGAAATATCTACCATAGCTTATCAAAATAGTGCAACATTGAGTTCAGACTGTTGAGTCAAACCTTACACTCTTATGTCTCAGACCTACATTTTGCATGCATTAAGGACTTGGAAATGAGCAA
Organism: Phalacrocorax carbo; assembly: GCF_963921805.1. NCBI lineage: Eukaryota > Metazoa > Chordata > Aves > Suliformes > Phalacrocoracidae > Phalacrocorax > Phalacrocorax carbo. Next base: position 32,564,949 of record NC_087518.1, on the reverse strand, counting down.
TAAATCCTAAAAAGCACAGTGGCTACCCACAACAGCTGAGACGAGACTTTTTTTGCTTCTCAGTGAACAGTGATGCTGCATCTTGACAAATGTACTGTCTTGGTTGGTGGTTAAATGTTTAATTAACAAAAAGTATACATCTGCTTGTTACTCACCCAAAGGAAGTCCCTGTAGGCATAGTAATACAGCCAGTCATGTACTACCACATTCCAGGTTCGGTAGTAGTTTGCATAGGAAGTGGAGTTCCACCAGTCCTGAAAGCACAGTTGAAAGAGTATAAATCTAATTAAGCATAAAACATTCTGCAGGTCTGTTGGATATTAAGTTGAAAAACATTGATCAGAACAAGACCAAGCTAATATAACAAGTTGCACCATGAAATAATGCATTCCACTGCACTTTCAACATTCTATTCTGTATATCAAAGTCTGCTTTTATCCCAGACTGCAGTGGCTGAGCTAATAAAAGAATAAAAAGAGTGATAACAGAGCTATTGGGTAGGTCTGGTAGCTGGTTCTGGTTTTGCACCCGGTATATTACCTTAAACAATTCAGATGGCCTAGTAGAAATCAGATCTGTTCTACAGCACAGCAACAAACAAGCCCTAAACCCTGTGGATGCTTTCCTTGGTAAAGAGTCTTCAGTTTCCTCCTTTCATTTTCATCAGGAAAATGAATTTTAGAAGCTTTATAAAACTTGCTTTATAAACTCTAACTCCTGCTTCTTACCTTGTAGAACATCCTATCTGCAAAGCGCAGCATCTCAGCAAATGCGTTAAGCCAACAGTGAAGGAACGCAAAGAAAACCAGGAAGAGAATCAGTACACCTAGAAACAAGGGAAATTCGACTAGTTTTTGCAGTGTTTTCTCTCAGCTATAAGCAAGAGCACGTAATGCAGTCAAGACCGTTCTTACAGGCACTGACACAGATGAGCTTTATGCCACCTATACAAAAAAGTAGAAGCATTTCAGCTTCTCGCTACACCAGGTCATGCTTACTCCAGAGGGCAACAACAAGATTGCCACAGAGCCTAGAACTTGACTTTGAAGACAGTTAAACTCAAATCCAAGCTTCTATTTTGTGCTGCTGACTCTGAAGTTTAATGCCATAATGCTGCAGCCTGCCCACAAGACTTCCTTTGCTGACCTTTGCCTATCACAAATGCATCTCACATGAAGCACTACCCCTCCCTTCAGCACCTTCCATAAAGATATAGTCACTCAAGAATCTGGGTCTTACCTGGCAGAATGGAATTGAAGATGCAGAGGACCAGCCCTCGAAGATTGAACGTTTCTTGACTACTGTTGCGAAACAGTGGAATGCAGAGTCTCACAAAGATGTAGTAGGCATAGAAAAGTGAACCGAGCACCTGGAACAAAAAAAAAAGTCTGACTCCATAACAGAAATGCATAACTAACACATTACCACTTGACAGCCTTACAAGAGGAACAGCAGCTGCCAACACAAGTCAAAATCATTCATTTTTACATTGCTGCTAATAAACATCCCTAAGGGTCCAGGCAAAAAGTAAACCACAGCCATCTCCATAGCACACTGACAGCCAGGAGCAAAATCAGCTTGTCTTTTCTACTACAGCAGCTGTAAGTTTCTCCAAGTCCTACTAACTCTTAAGTTATGACAAGAATGTGTCAATACCAAAGCAAGTGGTGAAAGTATCCTGTGATCTAGCTCTAAGACAAGTGCAGAAACAATTGAAAAATACTTACTGGAGTTAAACCTAATATTAAAGCTCACTTTTCTTTTGTCTCAAAGGAGGTATTTACAGGCCAAGTCATGTCAGGCCTTCTCTGGCTCATGAACCCATGTTCTGGAAGTTCAGGTCAAAATGCAAGTCACTACTTTAAATACTTTGACTACTGTAAGGCAGATGGGTGCTTTGTCACTCACTTTCATCAAAGAATAAGGACCCAAAGGCCTCATTTCATGCTTCATTTTCTTTTCTTTTTTTTTGTTTTTGTTTGTTTTGCTTTTTAAAACACAAATGCATTGTGTGACAGTGAAAGTTTCAATCATGCAAAGCCATTACTTGGAATCACATCCACAAGAAGCAATTGAAGCTTATGTCCAGACAAATGTGAAGATCAGGTCAACCTTGAGCTGAAATAAGCACTGAAGTTTTGCACTCCAGACCTCATTATTTCAAAATTGGTCTGAATATCTGCAGAGAGGTAGCTGTGCCAGTGCATTACAATATCGCATCAGTGTAAAGAAAGTTGGCCAGAGCACAGATACTGTGCTCCCCACACACCATGCAGCTTTTTTTTTCTTTTTGTGTGGATGAAGCCTTAAGGCTTCTTTAAGATTTTTTTTTTTTCCTTCTTTGACACAACCATTATCACAGCAACATCACTGCTTTTTTTTTTTTTTTAAGTATGAGAAAGTATTCTTTTCTGGTAAGCCCACACCAAGTAAACAGTGATTTAATGCCAAAGGGAGAACTGTTTGCAACACAGTTTAAATGATCTCTGAAAGTGCATTCTTCAGAAAGCTGCACTACTCACCTGTGCAAACTTGGTAGCTACATAGCCCCATCTTATTGTGGGATTCCTAGGAAAAAGAACACATGATATCATATCTGAATAGGACTTCAGAGCAGCAATAACCTCCCTTCCGTTACAGACTTTACTGACCTATACTCTGAAAAAAAACCAAGAAAAAACCATTTTTGAATTCCAGAGTTCCTAATGTCCTGACATCCAACTGATGTCTGCCCAAATTGCTGGTTCCTCACTTTAACTACAGCAGGACAACTAAGGCAATTCCATAAATGGAAAAGTATCTGGAGGGCAGCATTATGCAATTACGTAGGCGGTGAAGGTCTGCCCGATAGTCATTGCTGACTTGACACTGTCAAAGTGCAACCCAGCAAAGTACAGAAACATTTGGGAGTTCCCAGTTTTAAAGGCTTCAGCCTACGTCCTCAAACCCGAGAGGCAGGGCTGCTTATTAGCACCACACAAAACCACACACAAGCCAACCGCGGGAATTGCGTGTCACTAGATATTCAGTAGCAAGTTCTTCATTTGTTTCACTTCAAGTGCACTTCCCAAAGAAATGCAACCAGAACTGTAAAGTCAAACACCATTAGCATTAAAGTGAGTTTTCACAACCAAGTCGTGCTCTTGCCAGGTTACTGACTTAACCGCATCTTTATGAAAGCTCTACCTCGTAAATTTGATAGAACACATTCAGGGATGCTTAATGTTGGCTTCAGTTTTTAGACTACTTTAATATTCTATTAGTGTTGCTCACATTACCTGGGATAGTTGTCTCTGTAGATGAGGGTGGGAGCAAAGAGGAAGTACAGGTATTGAGAAATTCTGGGAATAGGTACTGTGCCTGGAAGAGCAGGAGATAAAAAAAAGAACACTCTGCAATCTTCCTGCTTACTGAAAGTTCAGTTTCCCCAGTAGTTTTTCACAACATACAACCCTTATAACCTCAAAAAAATATCAGTCTGGAACTAAAGGTATGGGATTTGCAGAGAATAAAACAAACTAGACTTATCAGATGGAATGGTCCTGCGTGTCCCCCCTGAAACATAGTTAACAAGTGAGGGTGACTAACAGGTGGTGCAGTGCTAACACCTTGATCTCACATTTTCTTTCCTCCTAGGGAAGGTGAAGCTGTAAGGCCTGTATCAACATGTGGGTTCACGTTCAGCTCTGGCATGCCCTGCTGAAAGAGCTTCTGTGCTTCTACAATTGCTGTCATTTCAGCTAGAGCACTGAACTGAGGGTATGCAGGCAGCCTCTACACACTTTTTCCTCCTAAAAGCAGAAATAAGGGATCCTGTTGAAGCAAGACTTCAGACACAGAGATGACTTTGACCTGAACAACAGTCTAGCTCATTGCCTATTACCAAATGAAAAGGTTCAGGCTGAAATTATGATGCAGAAGGCCAGCCTAGAGCCTCATCACCTGCCCATCCAAAGTCACCTACTCAAATCCTCTCCAATTCATAAGGGCAGCTCAAAACAATGGAGGGACAACAAGAGCCAGTTATGCATTGCTATCAGAAAAAGTAGGGCAAGTTACTCACTGGACTTGTCCTTTACAGAGGACAGGACTCTGGGGACATTCTCCCGGACAAATGAATGAGCCTTCATAACAAGACGAACCTGTACGACAGAGCGTGTATCAGTTTAATATTGTCAGTTTCTCAACTTCCCAATAAAGGTTGGATTAAGCATTTTAAGGCAACACCGTCAGATCTTGGTTTCTCTCCTATTTACCCCTTTTACAAGGAAAGGGCCGCTTCTTCCGCCCACAAGCCTGTTCAACTGACTGGAATTTAAAACACTGCAAGGTGAGACATGCAGTAACAATCATGACTCTGGAAAGTCTCATTTACACTCACAGGACCACAGCATACACAAGGACTCCAAATCACACCAGTAAGTCACTAACCAATTAACATTAACAGCAAAGTTGAAGAAAAAAAACCAACCCCCAAACCAAACAAAAACCATAAATCTCCACCCTATCCATTTCAATAGGCCAGTATGCTTCAAAGTCTTGAAACTGACTCCTTGAAGCTAGCTGTGTTCTACTGTAATTACCACTACATTTGAATAAGGTGGTGCCACACATAGATAGTCCCTGAAGGACCAACAGCAGGGCTAATCCAAAGTTAATTCTTAAGCCTACACTCTCATCTCTGACCATCCTTGTTTGAACATATGGTCTGACCAGTCCTCCACACCCTTGCACTCTTCCCCCCCTTCCCCTGAAAAAGAAAATTCAGCTTTCAGTAAAGTTCTGAATACCAAAGACAGTTGCTTCTTGGGAACAGAAAGGGAAACAGGAACCACTTGTTGACTATGTACTTGGTGGGGGTGTTTTTTTTTTTTTAAAAAAAAAAAATCAAAAAGAATGTTACAGCTTCCTCTGAACTACGGCTCAACAGGTTTTTAAAATTGGTTTTAAGCATTTAGCATCCAGAAGACAAGTAGAACTAAATGGAATTTCAGCCTTGAAGTATGTTCAAAAAAAAAAAATAAACACAGTAAAATCTTAAATACAGGGTAAAAAAACCCAAAGTGGTTTCCAGGTCAAAAATGAAGTTTACTATCTGCTTCTTCTCATTAGCCTTGCTGCACATAAGTCTGTCTTCAAGTCAAAGACAAACTCCATCCACAGCCCTGGCTTAATTTAATGAATAAAAAGCACCAGTTGACTCCTTAGGAAAAAGGACTATTTCCATTTTGCAAACAACATTTGACATATTCAAAGATACTGGGTAGGGACCTACCTGTTCCAGTATTACAATAAAACGTGAAGCCGGAGGCAGTGCATACGATACAGCAACATAGGTTGGTCCAAATCCAAGCCCAGCTGTTTGGAAAAGTGTGAACAAAATCCCATAGAAAAGAGAGCGGAGTACTCTATGGGAGGAACTGCAGTAGCCTTGGGCCCACCAGACAAAAAGATTGTATGGAATAGTAACTGTGGCACAGAACATGCACAGCCAGGTACAGAAGACGACTGGGAACTTTCCAAAAACAAAGACCAAGAGATCAAATCCTAGGACCAGCCTAGAAGGAACAAGGAAAGAGACAACATTCAGTGTCTATTGTTTCCTCCTGTACCCTCCACTAAGAGGCTACAAGATGCAAAGCTTCCAGACCACAACTGTTTGACAGTCTAGATGTGACTGTGGCAATTTTCCGCTCAGAAAGAGGGCTGCCTGTGGCAGATTTAAGTCAACATCCACAAGCACATCAGAAAGTAAGAGATGAAGGACTCATGCCATCAGTGCTGCCAGGCACAGCTTACCTTCAAATCCCACAGGACTTAAGCACATCTTTAAGATCAGCATGTGCTTTAAGAGTACACTCAAGCTCATCCCTGCTAAGAACAAGCACGTGACTAAATGATCCACTGCTGAAACAGGGACCAAAAAGGCTTTCAGTGAACACTCCCAAGACATCATCACTATTATGTTAAGAATCAGTTCTTCCCAGGAGTTTAAGACCTAAAGAGGCTTTTTTCCCAACTCTATAGGCGTGAGGTATTTTAACTTATAGCACACAAACCTAATTTAATTATGCTTTGTAAAAGCTGTAGGCATTCCACATGGACTTAGTTTAGAAGTCATGCAAAAGACTTAGGGTCATTAGATGGTCGGCCCAAAATGTCCACACGGTATGTACCAGGTACTTTATTTCATTAATCAAGCTTAAGACATAAGGACATAAACAAAAGGATGTTCAACCTTACTGGCTATCCAGGCCACCAGAGCTTACTCCTACGCATAAGCAGCTCTTCTAAACCAAGGTCAAAGGAAAGGAAGTACAGACTACACTAACACGATTTATTTGTTCTCTTGTGGAGGCTCAATCGCAAACTGGATCCAAATCCTCAGACCTAGCTGAGAACATAGAAATGATATTTTTTATTTTAAAGTAATCAGAGAATGCAGCCCTATTAGTTGATTTTAGAGGTAAATACCTATTCTCCCCCAGCATTCACACACTATTAAGTTAGGAACAGCTAAACAATATTCACTAGTGCAGGAGCCTTTTCTTACACCTAGACAAGAGGGACAATGATTATAATCAAGATACAGCTCTAGTTTTGTACACTGATGATAGAATAATCAGCAAGATAAACATGTAATCCTACTTGTGTACATAGGATACAGCTTGCCAAAAAGGTACTATTTAAAGTAACAAGCAAGTGTGAGGAAAGCTGTCTTTCACAACCTTGATCAGAGCCAGCTACCTGCAAAGCACAGTCCTTAACACAGGCTGTGCCAATATACTTGAGATTTTTTCCCTAGGAAAACCTTTTTATTTAAGCACCAGTACAGTGTTCCAAAAGTGTAATTTTTAAACACAGGAAGGACTGCTGAAGTATTTAAAGTTTTTCTAAACACAGTCCTCCTTCAAGCAACACAAGCAGCTGAAAGCTGCTGTTTCATTAAATATACTCAACTGGAGCAGTCTGCATTCAGTGATGACCCCTCCCTTTTGCCAGCATTGTAATGAACTTAAGCACATCAGGCTGAACTGTGCCAGCCATAATTCTCATGGAACACACCAATCTCTAGGTTTTCCCTAACATCTAGCTATCTGATTTGAAATGACTGTATCCCCTCAATAGGAATTCCAGCATAAATTTTAAGTATGTCAAGTTTAAAACCCCCTTTCCAACAGCCTCCAAAGGAAGGAATCCACCTTCTTTCTGAACAATTCTGCAGTTTCATGTAGTTTTGGTGCTTTGAAAACAAGCATTTCCCAGCCCTGGTCCCTATCTTTCCAAAGCATTCTTACCTTCCTTCATCAATGAAATCTACTAAAAGTGTGCTGAGGATGAAGACAATAAGAAGAGCGATGAACATGTGGTAGATCGTCCTGATGTGGCTCACTTCAAACAGCTCACTAAGGGAGAAATTCAAATGCTATCAGGCCATTTGTATAGCATCTCACACGTCTAGTATGTTAGCTTTCAGAGTGTTTCACAGTAAGGTAAGACAACATCACTGCCGCCCCAATTCAAAAGACTGTAGTTAATGCACAATTTGGGTGCCAGCCTACACAGACACTTCCTAGGTTTATCCTCTGGCAGAGGAAAATTAGCCATTACCTTAGAGGTACTTAGAAGACTGTAATTGAGGTTTACATTTGGAAGCCAGCAAGCTGTAGTAGAGATGTTTTAAAAAGAATCAGAGAAGCTTAAACAGATTAGTCCCCTGGCGTTTGAACATAAGACCGCAGGTGGTGGTGGGGAGAACACCTCAAAGCAAAGGCTAGTTAAGTTTGCTATCAAGGGTATTTGCAGTCAATTTCATGGAAAACGTGAAGTTAAGTTACTCACTCCAAGAGGGACCTTCTGGCAGTAAAGATCTTCCCATGTTCTGGAGGGGCTCTCAAGCTCCTGCAAATGCAGAGGAGAATGTTTGAGACAAGAAAGGAAACAAGGCTTCCAGGAAACATAACCTTGTTATAGGGACAGCTTAAAACTGACTTACTTGGCTTTGTGTAGTTCCTTCTCTGAGCAGGAAGCTGGGAAGAGAGAGGCTGAAGATGAGGAGTCCAGGAGCACTGACTTTGCTACCAAACTGTTCACAAACTCTGTGAAGTGACTGTCCACTTCCTTCATGAAAGCTGGTTTCAGTTGCTGATAGAGTAAAAACAGACCAGAAAATTGTTTAACACTCTGGATACATTTTCATAAAATACTTTTATTCCTTTTTATCCCAAAGCAGGACAGAGCAAGGCATCAAGAAAATATTCCTGTACCATCTGCCAACAGTTAGAGCCAACTTGGACAAGACCAGGGGCTTGTCCTGACCTATTCAAACACCTCACGCCAGGGGACTTTGAAAAATGTTTATCTTCTCTATCAGATGCAACACAGAGGAGCAAAGTAAACATACCAATCTTCACACATATGTCTGGAGTGGCAGGTACTTCACGTATTTTACAGTGCCAAGAAGGCTGAGCTAAACTTTACACATGAGCCCCAGAAACATTTCTCAATTTTAACTAGAGTTACACCCTTAGCATACACAACAAGTACAACAAGATTTACTTTTTCACTCATCTAGTGGTATTAAGGGAAGAAACGGACCTTTCCATGCTTGTGGCTAAGCAATCACTACTGATGTTTTCATGCATTAACGCAGAAGCTATCTCAGTGATATGGGTGCAGGAAGGACAAAATTTACCTTTCCGCTGCTACCACCGTTTGGATGAAAACATTCATGTACCACCAAAAATACAGAACGCCCAGAGAGTTTTCACTAAAGCAACAAAACAGGGTAACATTGCTAAGCATTAAGACTGAACAGTGAGAGAGACAAAACTGGTAGGCAGGAAGACTGACATTTAAGAATTCAGGGGTCAAATATCTAAGTTGAAACTTCTATGCTCCCTTTTCTTCAGACAACTTTATACAGGTTATCTTCTCTATCACAGCCAGTTGTGACAAAGTTGCACCATTTTTAGTCTAATCATATTTTTCTTCTCATTTTATTAGGAAAAGGCAACTTCTGAAGCACTGATTTACTAGAGACCTTAACTTCTAAGGGTGCATGAAAAACCACTGATGAGCATCTCCCTTCTCTACCATCTTTTTGGAAAAATGCACTGATACAGTGGAGAGGAAAAAAAAAAGATAATCAGTTGTGGATAAAGCATAGGCCGCCCTGGCCAGAGATTGCTTGCTTCACCTGATAGAGAATTTCTTTTCTAAAAGGGAAAACATTACTTAACCCTCCAATAATAAGTTATCTAGACAAGGACTATAATTGATGTTCAAAAGGCAGACTGTAAAACTAGCGTGTTTAATTCATTCCTGTGTTTTCCAGTCTACAATATAGTTGGATCTGCTATTTAGCCTCATAAAATTAACTTTCAAAGACCTGATCTCCCACACCCCACACAGAGTTTTAAAAACTAGATGCATTTAGAAGAAACAGAAAAATAAAATGTTCAGAGTCACTTATTTCTGCAGAAAGTGCTACACTGAGCTCTGGATAGCTCTTTGCTGTGGTGTAAATTCTCTTACTCTTTGCATGGAGAGAGGATCCTGAGATTTGCACAGCAGGATAAGTGTTATTCTTATGACTAGAAAAAAAGCAGGCAAAATGAATCCCCCTCAAGGAAAGAGAAAGGCAACATGCATTCACTGTATTACAGTGAGAACTCTGGGAATCTAAAGATCCTAAGATCCCTTGCTCTTCAGAAGACAGTGATTTGTGAGACTTCTGAGGATTCAATTCCATAATATCAAGTCCTCAGACACCAAATGGTTTTCCCAATACTTGAGCCTAGTGATGAAGCATGGCTGAGAGCTAAGTCCCAAGTTCCTGAATCATAAGCCTTTCTAGAATGCTCTGCCAGACAGCGATCATCTTCAGGACAAGAGACAGGCAAGTTTCAAAAAATTACTTAAAATCCAATTGCATACTGTGTTTTGTTCTTTTTATTCAAGTGTCTATTGGCAACATTAATCCTGGGCAAAAGGATGGTCAGACTTTTAAATTTTGCTTCCAGATTCAAGGCCCAAGCCTTCTTACATGATAATTTCATATTATTTCATCTAGTCTTCCTACTGATGAGATGCTTAAGAAATACATGTGTTGCCCCCATCACCTTCAGAATTCCTGACTGCTACCTACTTTCCAATCTTTGAGGCTGAAAAGTAGCAAAACTGAGAAATCCATTTTCAAGGAGGGAAAGGAAGAGCCTGGAAGTTGTGCAGATGAATGATGCTTCCTCAAAACGGAATTTGTGACACTTAAGCTTGTTTGTCAGTGGGTGTTTATGTTTCAGTGACTAACTATTAAGCTAAAGGAAGCTGAAAGCAGCATTGTTTTTGCTAAAAAGGAACAGCCACAAGGTATAAGAAAAGAAGGAAAAGCCAGAGACTGAAACAGGATCTGTTAGCTCTAAGCTGCAGCAGTGAAATGTTTGCCTCTTACACAGACCTCTTTCCACAGCTATGTTTTAAGGAGTCTATTTCTACTGGCAGACACTTGTCATCCATGATATAACCTTCATTTTCCAAGCACACTTGGATTGATTTTATACAGTAGATCACGTAAAAAACTAAGCTAAAAAGCCCTCTTTAGAAGTAAAATTTGTAGGCTAACTAAGTGTATCAATAGATGATGTATTCTTACAAAATGCTACTGTCTGATGCAACAACAGCCAATAAGTAAATTTAACTCTCTGGCAGGAAAAACAAGACAATCTGAAATGAGACCACATAAACCCAGAAGACCTTGAGGTCAGGATGTATCAGAACTCTACATTCCTCCTGTCTCATAGTGGTCTGATCAGAGAGATCTCTTGAAACAAACTGCGGCAGGAGAAGGAGCAGATTAATATTTAACTTAAAACATTTTCCTCCTATTTGGCAGCTGCCAGTATAGAGTAAACAAGCTTCACCAGTACTTAATGAAACAGAAGCTCTCGGGAGCTGGCTACTCTTAGATACTGCTTTTCTGGGAGGCAGAGAAGAGGATTGTCTCTGCAAGAGACGTGGACTTGTTCCTTTAAAAACAGGAGGGGAAAAAACTCCCCCACCAAAACCACCAAGTACTTTGGAACTACAACCTGTAACAGAACACGCTGGTCCCTCTGGCACAGTCTCCTTTTACAATACAGATGCACATATCCCTACCAAAACAAATCAAATAGAAATTCCTGCTCCTCTTGGAGTGCTCAAATTTCCATGCCAAACAAAGCACTACTCATTCCTACTAAAACCCTGTCTTTTCTTTTCTTTAAAGTCTCTCCCCTTTTTTCAGCCTAATCTCCTCTCAGCAAGAGTTTAACAGATATTATTTCCTTGAACCACCTCTTCCTTTTAGTTAGCAGTCTGCTGAGATTGCCTCCTCCTAGTACAACCCTCCAGGGTCAATAACAATACACGCACATGTTTGAATTGGGAGAGTAGGGCATGGGTTCTTGTTAGTCTAAATAAAATACAACCGAAGTACAGATCCTACCATAACTGTAATTCTGTACAACAAAACTGCACAACATATTGTGCTATATTAGCAACTACTACTACTGGAGCAATCTACTCGAGCAGCTGCCAGAATAACTGTTTGTGCTCAATAAGTCAAGTACATTCCACCCAGTCACCAAAGAAATGAAACTTGAGAATGCACCTCCCACCAGCCTATATGTCACTATGACAGGGCATGGATACATAAATGGCCTCGGCGTAGCTTCCCCCAATAGAGAGCACTTAACCAAGAGTTTCCTGAAGTATGCTTGAAGTCTCAGATGAGGAACTGGGTAGATCCACTCAGCTGTCACCATTAATTTTTTAAAAAAAAGCATCAGATCATTATAAAACCAAAAAGGAGGGCAAGTATGAAAAGAATGCTGTGCCACAAAAAGCAGAAGCTGCTGGCCAATAATTGATGAGAAGTCAGAGAAAGTTGAGGGAAGCAACCCTGTAGCTTACTTATAAAGAGAAAGTTGCAAAAGTTACCCGGCATTTTACTCATTCTAACATATTTAGTAATTTCAGTCACTGGAACATGACCACATCCAGCCCCAATGAAGTGACAGAACACACCATTCTCAGCACAGTTCAGGAATAACAAAGGACTAGATTTTCAGACTGGACTGCATGCGCATGAAGGCATCCTACACGTGATTAACACCTAGCACCTACAAATACTATTTAAATCAGTGGGAGCTGTCAGTGACCAGCACTTTTCAGAAGACAAGCATCTGTCTAGACCTCAGATACCTATCACCTCAAAAGGTAAACTGCAATCCAAGCTTCTGCTCAGTGGTTCACACAAAAGGGCAAGGCACTCCAGGAATTCTCAGGAATTCTGCAGTAGATGGAGGTTTTTACTTACAGCTGCTATTGTAGCTTTAAGTTTGCAAGCTGCCTAACTCAGGGTTTAAAACCTGAAGTCCCCATGTTCTGGGAGAAACCAGTAACTGAAGCGCCACTGCTGGTCATCTTCAATTCTCTTTGTTGGTCAGAAGTCACTTTGTCTACAAACCAGTGTGTCTCAAAGCTGGTAGCCAGAAAAAATTAGAAAAAAGACATTCCTGAAGAAAGAAAACCAGGATCATTATGTCCCCTTGCAGCCAAGTAGTGTACCCTGGAACTTACAAAGCTACGCACGCTTAACAGTCAAAGCTTTCTCATACAAGCATCTGTTGCCAATGCAGTGATTTGCAGTGACTGTTTTGTCTGCAGAGAAAAAGATGTGAGGCTTGCTCTGTCATGTCCTCAGTAAGAATCATTCTGAGAAAACAACGTATGAAATAAAATTCAAAGCTGACTATCCCTCTAATATGCTGAATTTTAGGAGTTTCAGCACAAAAAGCAGTACACCCTTTGCAAAAGACATTTAAACACACTTTAGTTATAGCTGTTTTAAATTACACATCACCTTTTTAAGCAGGAAAATATCTCGAAGTTGCAAGATATTTCTCTGTCTGGCAAGTACCCACTCCCTAATATTCACATAAGGGTGGCACAATTAGATTACTTCATCTTTACCATGGAATTCTCTGCAATAAAATGAAGCAAGAGTACAGGACAATTTGCCCTGAAGAACATGCGTGCTACAAAATAATGGTTACAAGGAGGGTACAGTTCATTGTTAGCTAACTTCATTTAATTTGGGCATAAATCACCTTAACATAACCTAAGACAATGGCAGCTCACAAAGACGCAGACTGTTAGAAATACCCAGTGCTATTTCCTCTGAGGATATTGCTCACTGACAAAAGGAGTGGGACCGGGGCTCAGGAAGGTCATCTCCACAGCCAGGGCAACAGAAGCTGCAGGATACAGGCTACACGCTGCCCTTTACTCAATGGGTAACAGGACACAGAGCATTTCAAAGACTAGCTATGCAAGTAGGCTAGCTAACAATCACACTGCCAAAAGTTACTGCTGAGGGAAGTTCCATTTTATTTACAGGCCTCAAAGTTCATTCTTATCTTTGGACTTCAACCTATTGGTGTCACATAAGCAGAACAGCATTTGATAATACTACCTCTCTTCTGACTTTGCAGAAGAAGAGAAGAAGAGAAGACGAGGAGGAGGAGAGAAAGAGGGCTGTATAAAAGTCACTGCACGCAAGCTAGGACTGAAGACTGATATTTGTGTTCCAGGACTAGTGACTCTCCAAAACAAATTCAGGGTCAATTTTCCCACTCCTCCCCATAAGCAAGCATTAAGAGTATATTTACCTCAGCTTCTGCTATTAGCTGCATTTTCCTCGTTATTGCATGGTCAACATCAACCCGGCCTAAGGAAAGAAAGCAAAATATTTAACATTTGCATTTTCAGTGATGCAAGCTGCATGTCTGAAAACACAGAAAGCACAACATACAGTAGCTTAGTCACTGATTTTTCAATAGTGCTTCTGTCTTCTAATAAGATCCCAGTAAGTTCAAAACTAAGCTGCAGGGAATTCATAAGCTATGGCCAAGTATTTTAAACAGCCATTTAGGATCACAGCGCTATAAGGCAGTTGACAGCTGATAACATGCTGGATTTTTGAAAGTTTCATTTTCTATCAGCAACTCAGCAAATCTTCCCAAGGTCCCTAAACATATTCAGCCTTGAAACAGCAATTAGAACAACCCTTAGAAGGTCACATCCCAGTGTGCTGATCTTTTATCAGAGTTTTATCTTACGCAGAGTGAACTAGATGTAAGAATAGGTTGTCTGGAGGTCTCTACATTGCTGATAGACAAGGCAGCCAAATCATGACTATCTGTAAAATACTGTAACCAGCTCTGAAGACAGGCTAAATGGCAAGTTGGAACGTTATCCTGTGTTCAAACCTGGTTACTCCCACTCCTTTCATCCCCCCAGAAGTGCTAGATATCAGTCTGATGTTTCATCGCTTAAGCAAACAGTCAGGTCTAACCATGCCATGAATATCATCTGACTTTTATCATTACTAATACCATTGGCTAGTAAGTAAAGCCTCAGATATCACTTTTCTTTTGCATGAAGAACTATACGCATTTGAGATGTCTCTATTACATCATGAGGAACAACACACACAAATCAGACATTTCAGACTAGCTGAGTTTTAAGACAAGGTTTGTCTGCAATGGTTGTAGTGTACTGGCAAGCCAGCTGGTGTTTCACTTCGCCAATAAGAATCACAACACAGAAGACAGTTACTTAAAACAGAGTCTTGCACATGAAGGAAAAGCAAGATTAAGGCAGTAACATCCACCTCCCTAAAATACTACTTGAGTGAAAAAGATAGCAACAAACTTTGCCTTGAGCATGTCCTGTGGCAATTATAGCTACACCAGTACGTTACACAATAACACATCACTAAACACAACTACTTTCATGTTCAGTTTTAAGACAACACTACCACTTTGAGAAGAAAAGGATACTGAACTGATTCTTTAGTAACTTTCCAGTGAATCATGAGATAACAGATTTGCTGTAGAGTAGCCAGTGTTGTGCTGCTGCATGATGAGAAGACAAATTCACAGCAATATCACAGTTCACAATGCAGCCTCCTTGTCTTGTCCTCCTTGTATGTGCACAGCCTGTGCACCCAACTGCAGTGTTTTGTTTTATTAGAATCAAGTTCTTCTGCGATGCACACTAGTCTGAAGGTGCTCTTATGAGCAACCAGTTGTAAGAAATTTAGATAGACCTGCTTCAGAGATGACTCCATCTCCAATACTGGAGAAGAATTAAGTGGAACAAGAGACTATCTTTAATGAAGCTATGAAGCTATGCTCAGTTGTCAGCATTAATTTCTCCCACTGCCCCAATCAATCAGGAAGTTTTGGGTTTTTTTTCTGTAAAAACTGCTACACAAGCTACAGACTTAAGAAGAGACCAGCAACAACAGCCCATTACTTGGCAGTCTTATAATGCAACAACAAACAAGGATACTGCTTAACACCATGAATTTTTGGATGCATGCAAAGATCCATTTTTGCAAAAATAGAATTCCTGGTTGCTAAGCATCTCACCTCCAAGACAAGGAAAACTACCTCAGCATTTAAGCTTATCACACTGTTACACTTGCTAAACAGCAGCAGTTTGGAAAACAATTTGAGAGAAGAGTGTAAGATACCACTAGAGTCCCTTGTCCCACTCAGCTTGTGCACTTTGCAAGTCTCAGATGGATTCCCCCCCAGTAAGTTAAAAATAAAACCAAAAACCAAACCAAGTTATTCCACAAGCAGAACTGTATCCCCTTCATATCATCTAAACGGCTCTACTCCCTCGCTGTGCCACTCTATAGCAGTATTACTAGCCCTCTCGCCCATTACTACTACGCTAAGAATCACTTTGTGCTTACCTGCTGGAAAACAGACCAGACAGAGCTGTTCAACTCAAAGCACAACTAACCTTCCCTGAAGAAAGGTAAGAATTTGTCTCTCTTGTCCAGCTGCCAGTCTTGAAGACTCATCAAGTTTGCTTGAAGCATCCAACACAGCCAAAGAGGACAGAACACCCAAGACTTAAGGGATTGCACTATTTCCTTTGTAAACTAAGCTAAAAATAATGACCGCTGCTTTGACCATATATTTCCTGTCAGATCTTGCATTTGAAGTGTCAGTTATAACAATTACCCAGGAGCTTTGGAAATAAAACCCCCTTTCTGACTTAAAAGGGCTTTTAAGATGAATATAGTTTTACAGGTACCTAATGTACAGCTTCAATGATTGCACAGGAAAGGAGGCCAGTCTCTCACCTGATGACGTTCCAATTGCAAAATTGTATGCAGTGTCCCTCCTACCACTTTATTCACCCACACACCAACTTATATGCACAGACTAGACTAGAAACACAGTATCTTTTAAAAGGCTTTATATTCAACACCCCCGTGTCTTTAGTATATGCACCTCATAAAAAAAGTAGAACCACACATAAGCTTGTTGCTTCTTTTCCAGAACAGCGTCTCCTGTAGAAGAAAACCCACCCCAAATTAACAACTCATTCTGTGGTGTTGCAATGCCCCATAAACTCAAGCTGCATCGCAATGCAGATACAAAAACTCATCATCTTCTTGAATCACTCATCTTCTGTTGTGCAAGCTGCTACTTAAGGTTCTGTGAGGTCATTCAAGACGAGAATCATCACGTGATTTTGAGTTTAGAAGGAACTGAACACTGCTGAAAAGTCTAAATCCTCATTTTCCTTTGAGACTAAAAATGAAGACTGGAACCCCCTGTATCACTTTGGGATTGCAACATACAAAATGGACAAAAATGGACTCAAGGCTGCACAATACAAGCAACCACACCGTAGCATTTAAAACAGGATTGGAATCACCTTAAGAAAATGAGAAATACATTTAAAGTCATAAGGAAGAAAATCTTTGAAGGCTAGTACAAAATAGTAACAGTTTCACAGAAGGCTGAAGTAGGGTTTGCTTTGAAAGAGGTTTTCTCACAGGGAGAAGTTTTAACTTAATGGGCCTCGTGTTCCCCTCCCATCAGCAAAGACAGTGAGAAGATCTTTATCTAGCTAACCACTTGTCTTGGGCCTGTAGAAACTGATCTTCGTAGGATGTGACACCTCTGCACAGCTCAAACTCAAAGCAGGTCCAGAAATCAGAAGGGGGGGAAAAAATTGAGCAATGTAAATGTAAGCTTTCTTTCCATAGGAAGCCAGGCTAATTAAAGATCACCTGAAGATTGAGAAAGTTTCTTATTGTTGAAAGCTTGAGCAACTTAAGTTTCACAAAAGATTTACCACGTGCCTTTCTTAAATGATCTCATTGTCCCTTTTTCAACCTACTCTTGCACATGTTACAGATAAGTGACACTTGAGACTATTAGAGAAGCGCCCCACTCACGTGATCTGTTAGCACTGCAGCTTAGGATCCAACAAAAACAGCTTCTATGTAAGTAAGACACTAGCCAGCACACCAAGCAAGCTCTCAAAAATTAACTGTGTTAAAAAGCATTCATTTTATTTAACCACTACAGTCTGGAATTACCACCAATGGCACAAGTGGGAATAAGTCATTTGAGTAAAGCTGTGGCTTGCATGCAGTGTTACAGTTCCAGACAGTAGTGACTTCACCAGCCACAGAAGCTGCCCGCAGCCCAGCACTCAGACAATTGTCACTCAAACTGTTCCTGCATTGTGGCAATAAGCTTATTATTGAGCAGTTAGAACAACCCAGGGAGACTATTGCTATCTAAATCTTGAATTATTTCAGTTCATTACCGTAGTTACTTCAAAAAGGAAAAAAACCCAAAAGGACACTTCTTGGAACAAGCAAGCACACCACTCACAGTTCAGAGGCATTTTCCCCTAATGATGTCAGGATCTGTTTAACTTCAGGATCTTCATGGAAAGTCAGATACAAACTGTACCCAATACTGCCCTTCCCTAAAAGAGTTTAAATATATTATCTTCCTTATTTCTTGATCAGACAACTTACCACTCAAGAGGTTAAAGCAACATAGGCAGAAGGATTTCCTGTTACTGTTGGATACCTGGATTCAAACATCTTTAGAAACAGTGGAGATGTTAACCGAGGAGCAGCAATGTTAAAGCCAACCTAGTACAAGGCTATTGGAAAGAGGGGAAGCCTTCAATATCTGGTACAATACAACATATGTTAATTTGATGCTAATAAGCCTTATTATGACTTATGATAATTTATTTGGCCACTCAGCAGACAGAGGCATGTTATGACTAGATTGCTCCCAGGGCTCAGCTGATCTGCTAAAAGAACACACAGGCCATAGGTCACTGCACTGCAGCTGGGCAAAGAATTCAGTTAAAGCCATTTTGACAGGGACATGGGACCCAAACAGCCTTTTCACTAGCAGGAGGAAACATCAGCATTCTGTGTCATACGAGCATGTCCACAGGGTCTCCCACAGGAAACTGCTGAACCTTCACCAAACCCATGGGCTGCAAAACATGAGAGTGCCTAGAATTACCAGAATCTACATAGTCTCAGACAAAAGAGCTCTGCTTAATCCATCTTCCTGTAACACATTCAAGAAACTCAGTTCAAGCATCTTAGCCCCAAATTCATTAATCTGTAAGAAACAGCATCTTGACACTTGGTGCTGTAAGTCAGACTGCACACCCTAAAGCTTTCCAAATTGCTCCCTGTTTTAGAGCTCCCTCCTCCCACATCTATCATGTCTAGGCACACACAATTCATGCATTTCATGAACTATTGCACTGAGAATGATCAATTGTAACCTCTTCATTGGAAGATAACAACCTCTTTGTAAGACCAGCATTACCAAGCAGGCTTACTCATAACAAACAAAGATGTGCCACATAGCTTGTTTGCAGATCAGTTGCTTGAGACACTTCTAATCCTTTTCTGATTTCTGAGGAAACAAGGGCAGGCTCCACAAGCATCAGTTTACTGTTTGGAATGGTCTAATCTCAGCATTTGAGAGGCACTCAGATATGCACCTAAGAGCCATGTTCTCTCTAACCGTTTAAGATTTGCCCATCCAGTTTCTATTACACTCACTCCAGGTTAAGTTTTCCTGCAACTGGTACTGCCTGACATCAATATCCTATTAAGCAGAACAGTTTTATATTTATGTATCTCCATGCATTTATGTTTCTCCTTTGCTGAAAACATAGGAGACTACTCTTATTAAGGAAGACCAGCTTTTGACAGGGGACTACTGCTGCCTAGGTCACCTATCGACTCTATGCCAGGGCCAAATTAGTTGTTCAGTTATGGCATTGGAGCCAATTCAAGATGAGGTGACATATAAGACTGAAGTTCAGCTACCCTGTCAAAGTGAAATTACAGGCTGAATGATTACAAGATACAAACGCATCCAGGGACAGAATTCTTCTGGCAATCTCAAAGCTATGAAGATTTCCACCTAAGTATAAATTTGGGGGTACCTCAGTACAAACTATTCAGTCTTAGAACTCAGCAAGCAATGAGAGAGTTTTCAGCAGCACTGATGAGGCAAGAAAAAAACCCTAAACTACACAAATGGAAGAGTCAGACCTAACGTAGCTTTACAGCCAATATACAGGTTAAAATTATTCCTCTGATCAAGTTTAGATCAACCAAAGCATTTGAGTTTTAAGAAAGAAAGGATTAATGGCCTAGATGTTTCTGTAGAAAGTTCACACACTTCTGGGAACAAGTCCTGGACACATTAACTCTTAACTTAAAAAGGCAATGGTGTTTGCTCATCAGGGAGGATCAAGACTGGGAAACCACATTAGCAACTTAGTTTTTCTACAAAAATAATGGCTACAAAGACACTACATATATACTTGCATAGGAGATACTACCTTGACCTGGCTAGAATCCCCTGACTGCAATAAGCATGCATCTTGTCTGAAACTCTCCACAAAAATCAGAGTTAAGATGCTACTGCATACAGATCTGCAGGATGTTGCAGATCATCAGCTTCACGCTGCCTTTATACACATCAGGACAAATGCCTTTGTCCTTAGAAACAGCTGTTCCGAAGTGAATGGCTAGGACAAAAGAAAGCCAGAAAAGTCTATGGCTACTGCTTTTGAGAAATTCTTCCGCTTCAGCTGTGCCTTCACAGAAAGCCCTACCTACTTACACAAGTATGCTGTACTACATGAAGAGGCCACTATCTCGAACATGTGAGCACGTCAGCTTTGTAAAGCTTCAACCTTTGTGCTACAGAGATACTGATCTAACCCCACTGTACAGAGGAATTCCTGACCAGAGGGATGCATCTTCCTCCTGGGCCTATGATGTGGTCAGGTATCAGACTTGTGCCTCCTGCCTCCCTGTGGCATTCCTGTTGTCCCCATCACTCTGCTGAGCAAAGAGTCTGAAAAAGCTGGTAACATTTAAAGTCTCTGTGACACTTCTGCTGAACTGGCAGCAACCCTGGAAGGTAAGAGGCACCTAATCTTAACCAGGTTTTCTCCCAGCTGTACTTGCTGTCCTTCACTGCAGTTTGTGCTGTATTAAAACACATTGCATTGTTCTAAGCCAACCCACCAAGTACATGTACATGCATGAAAGGTCAGTACACTTACAAGAGATCTACCCCAGAATGTTTACTTGCTACACACCCACATCATCTCACCTGCAGTGACATTATGCCACATCTCTGAGATATTAAAATGAAAGACTTTTAAGGACAAGTACACCTACCTATCAAGCACTACTTATCACAGCTGTATTATTCTTTACCCACAAGCTTGCAAGAACTCAGATTCATGCATAACAGTTAAGGTGCTTCCACAGATAGAAAGGTAGAAGTCTGCTTCTAAACCCAACATAACTGTTTTCCAGTAGCCATCAGTTCCTTGCAGCATTAATGGAACAGTCCCATTTGATTAATTAAAATGATGCTTACAGCTTAAAATACCAGTTCTCTAAGGAGTTTGTGGGACAGCTCTCTCTCCAACTTAATTTTTGCAAGAAGAAATCTGACTTGTCCTAAACTTAAATTTGCTCCAACTCCCAACTCATTTGAAAGTAGTACTATGAAATACCGAAAATGTTGAGAAGCATACCAGTAAGAATTATCTCCTTGAGTCACTGGCAACAGGGTTTTGGAACTTATACTCACATAGCACATTGTGATAAACTAGTTTAGCTTTTTGGTTATTCTGTCTCACAAAGAGAAAAAGAAACAAGCTGCAATTTCATCGCTAACCTTCTTATCACTGGGCTGGAATGTGGCACAGCATAACCCAGGAGTCTGTGACAGTGTCCACAGAGTCCACAAGCAACACCGCTCAAGCTGCCACACAATTGTCCCTGCAAATCAAGGGACAGGACATATGCAGCAGTGACCCTTCCACAAAGCCAACTATAAGCCACATTACTTTTAAGGTGACTACAATATAAATGAATATAAACTCAACTGTTTATTGCTCTGTGACCCCTTCTAAGGCAGCCAAGGTTGAGACTAGATAGAAGGGAGCTGTTCTGACACTGAGAGCACCCCACAGGAGCAAAGAATGGTTCTCTGTGGCATCCTACCTCCATCTGCCTGTCAGTAGGGATATACCAGCTTAGCCTGGTATGTTAGAGACCATTTTGTTCAATCTTGAGGAAGCCACATACTTAAAGCTTAAAAAAAAAAAAAGGAGAGAAGATGAAGTCCCCATAAAAAGCATTTACCAGGATCCTTGAGGTCCCTTCCAACCTGGTATTCTATACTCAATATATTCAATACTCAAAATTGCTATCAAGATGCATTTACACCCTTTGCAGCATTAAAGCCGCCCCTCCTCGTCATATACATTTCTCCTATAACAATTAATCACTTCATTCACTCTTGACCTCTGTAAGCACTGCAGTACACAGCCTCTGAGGGAAAGTTCTGCAGGACAGCACTCCAAACAACCTAAACCTGAAGAAGTACAGCTGGTACACAGGGAGCTCCACCTTGGCAGCCCTTCTATGAGCAGAAAAACTGAAATGAAAGAGCAAAGAGGCAAGAGCCATGAGCTAGAAAGGACACCTTAGAGGAGATCACATGCCAGGGATGCAATTATCCCAAATGAAAGAGTCTCACCATTGCTTGAGTTTTGAAATGACCTCTCGCTCTCAGGTCTCCTCTGCTTCTCTTCATTCTCAGGGGTCTTGCAGGTTGCAGTGGAGCCAGACTGGCGTTTTCTTACACAGTCTTCACCTGCCATTGTTCCTGGCTAGACCAGAAAAGGACAGCAGATAATTAACAGCAAAAGAAACTAATTTACTCTTTACATTGTTCAAATGTACATAGCCTTCTTTACACTGAAGTTAGACTTTCTTCCTGCCATTATGAATTCAGAGCAAGAGTAGGGTAAGCTAACCACATGCTTGTAAATAGTTACTCACTGTGGATCACACTTCCTCTCCCTTACTACAAGCAGTAAAGGAACAAAGTAACCAAGGAAGTTCCACCCACCCCCACCTCCAGTATCTCCCCACTGCTCCTTAAGCCTTTGTGAAATCTTTAAAAGGCCAAAAAAGCCCTTGCAAAGGCTTTCCAACAGTCAGTTGGACAGCAAAATTTGTCTTCCAAGAGACCTGGCAGGTTTGCTTCGCAGAATCACCCGCATTATTTTGCCTGAGCCAAACCCTTTCCTGTGAAGTTTTCAGTGCTTACTGAAAAAGCAGCTTCCTCAATAGATCCTTGTACTCTGCCTGGCCAGGCAACAGTTGCATTGCAAACCACGGAAGAACAGGAAGAGAGAATCAGGTTTGAGCCACGCCAGATTCAGTGACAAAGGTCACTGCTGAGGACATAGCTGCTAGCAGGGAACACCTGAAGCACCACAGCTAGGCTGAAAGCAGAAAATTTTCAATAAAAAGAGGGAAAGGGTATTCTAATATGGTCACAAGGTGACATTCCAGCATGCTTTCCAGAAAATTCAGCTCAAGAAGCTCTCAGAGATGTAGCTACAACTAGGAACAATGTTAAGAACTGGACCTCCGGGAAACCACACAGGCATGCATGTAGCCACACTTTCAAACTAACGCTTCTCCTTTTTGATATATTTTTTTTTTCACCTTGGCACAAACGCTTAAATAGACGTGTTTTGTTGCTAGCGAACAGAAAACATGCACCAGCACAAATGAGCTGTTAGACAAAGGCAAGGAAAATTCATATATTTGTAAAAAAGCGAGGAAGGCAGAACCTAGTTATTTCAGAATGGATTTCCTCAGAATACTGAGGCTGGCACTTCTGCAAAAGGGAAATAAAATTTATGATCAGATGTTTTCAGGACTCAGCACCCTGTGTTTGTCCCTCTAGTAGAACAGTCTCCCATTCTCCTTTCGGCCATCACAGCATACAGGGGAAAAAGCCCTTTCTGCAACACCAAACAACAAATCATTAATTCAATCACCATTTCTTACAGCACTGCCTCCCTTAGCTCCATCTCAAGAGATCACAGCCGGGTCTACAAGCTATAAAACAAAGACCATAAAAATAAACTTCCCAGCTGGCTTTATACAACTTCTGATAGCTCACACTATCATCATTTACATAATACAAAAAGCATTTACATGAAGAACAGAAAGAACCAGGTTAGACTACGGTAAATATTCCTACAGTGACTATGCTCACTGGCACAGAGAGGTAGCTAGCAGGACATATCCACTTCTACCAGCTCTCTACAACTACTGCTGCAACCCTCCCGAGTGCCCCTCTCACCTTTAAGGACAAATCGGTCATCATCATGAAGACATTACTCTTTCCACCTCCCAGCCTTCCCACAAGGTTCCCAGTACAGACACAGCCACATGATGGGAGCATGAGAGGAACAAAGGATCGTTTTGTCCACCTGGGGCTTACAACCAGGTGGAGATCCTGGACAGGCACACATTTCCATCTTTCTGCTCTTACACAAGAGGACATGTCCAAAACCCTATCGAAGGCAAAGAACGGATCACTCTGATCACACAATAGGGTCTACAGAGCAATGGAGGGAAAAAATCAAGCTGCCGTATGAATTCGTGCACTAACTAGTTACTCCCTGGGCCACTAGCAAGTCTCTCCACTGCCTTCTGGTGCAAGTTTAGCTGTTCTTGTGAGCCACATCTGTCCTTCAAGGGGCAGGTTTTCCACATCTAACAGAGGACCACAAGTTAATTCTTTTCCCAGTATACCTTTCACCTTCTTAAAGAGATAAAGAAGGCACTGCTTCCTTTCAGTGCAGAGCAGTTACAGTATCTGACTGAAAGGCTAACAGAAAGGAGTTATTAGAGTTGCAGGATGGAGGAAGGAAAGATCAGGTGTGGGAGAAAAAAAGTTAAAGCCAATAACTTAGAAGAGTTATTCAATTCAGATAGGCTAAGTGATCACAACCAAGCCTTTTTCACACAAAGCAAGACATGCTGGGGCAAATCTATAAAACCAACCATTTGCCTAGTCTAGTTTCCGTATAGATGAGAGGTATAACATTACAGTACCAAAGCAACTAGCAGCACATTGGTGCATAAAGAGGGCATCAGACCTTCCGTCTAACCTCTGCTAGATGCAGATCAATCACAACACAGTTTGCCAGTATAACTCCAAACGGCTCACCGTCCCTTTCACAGAAGGAAATCGCTCCTCACAACTAGTAAACAGTCACTCCATTCACGCCACTCTGTGCACCTGCAAGACATCTGGAATCACAAATGCGTCCCATTACCAGATTTCCCAGCAGAAACGCCTTGATTTGTGGTACAGTACTGTGAAAGGTCTCGGAAACCTTGAGTTTCACCATCTTTCCTTTCAAAACATCGGTAATTGTAAGCATGCCCTAGGAGAAAAGCAACACCCTACAGGAAGTACATCTTTGCATTTCAAAAAGCTTGGTAGCACAATGAGGGCGCATCGACTACCTCCAGTACCACTTATGCTAAACCTTATCGCAAACACCTTTCAGACCTCCAAGGATTTCCTTCGGCCCTTGGGCATAAGACTAACTAGCAGCCCCAGTGTGCTACATGCTCGCTATCAGCGGAGGTCCTCACGAAGTGGGCAGTTACCAGAACAAAGTTAAGGTCATTCCACAGCTCACCCGCAACGCGCAAAACACTCAGCGGGAAAAAAAAAAAAAAAAAAGACAGGACCGAAACCTGCAGGTAACAATGGAAACTGCTTAAAGCGCTGCCGAGGCTCCGAGCACCCCCCAGACCGTGAGGCCAGCTCCCTTCTCCACCAACTCCCTGGAAGCGAGCGGGGCAGCGTTACGCGGCGGTGCCAGCGCTGTCAGCAGCGAAGACCCGCCCCCCCAGCCCCAGTCCCAGCCCGGGGGCGCCCGGAGGCCTGCGGAGCGCTGTCCCCCGCCCCCGAGCCGCACGGCCCTGCGACGGGGCTCCGGGCACAGCTGTCCCCGCGCACCCTCAGCAGCGCCGCGCCGGGGACGGACGCCGGTACCGCTATAGGCGGAACGGGCCTAAAGCCGGCGGCGGGACGGAGCCGACCCGCTCCGGCGGAGCCGGCCGGGTCGGGGGCCGAGGGAAGGGCCGCCCTCACCCCGCGGGAGCGTCACCTCAGGGCAACTGAGCTGCTCTCCTCCTCCTCGCGCGCGCGCCGGCTCCCCAGAGCCGCTTCCCGCCTCCGCCGCGCACCAGGGCCTCCTCCCGGGGCTCGCGCACGTCACCGCGCAGAGGGAGGGGGGAGCAGCGACGCCGCCGCCCATTGGCCGGGAGGCGTTCCGCGGGGGCGGGGGCGGCGGGGGAGGCGGCACGTGAGGCGCACGTGGGGCGCGCGCCCTCCCCTTCGCCCCCCCTTTCCCCCCTCCCTTCCCAGTTTCCCGCCTTTCCCCTGCGTCCCCCCGCCTTCCCTGTTAGGCGTCGTGGCGGGAAGGGGTCGCTGGCCGCAGCCTTACCGTGGTCCTCTTAAGTCCTTTAAGTACAGCGGAGGGAGAGGTGCAAGGTGCTGGGTGGGCTCGGTCAGCACCCACCGGCCGGCCTGCCCATCTCCCCCTCCCGGCACAAGAAAAACTTATTTCAAGGAGCTGGGAGGACACAGAAGTCAAGGCTGGGAGGCCTGGGGGACCTGGTGGCTTTATCTGTCCTTGGCCTTGGGAAGGAATGCTGGGTTGCTCAACAAGCGCTGTGCCTGGGCTTCGGTACAAACATACATCCTCCCCAGTGAGGTTCTTCCAAATGGTTTTATGGGAGTGAGGACAAATATTTTTAAAGGGAAGTAAAAATGGAGTGCCTGGTGACTCGAGAAGCACCCCTCCCTCTCAAGAAGTGGGGGTTTTGTGGCAAGGGGGTGTCCACCCTCACACGTTTTGCCCTGGGGAGCATGAGCTGCAGCTCACCAGGAAGGGGGGGGTGCTGAGAAGGGGGCCTGGCTGGAGTGGTTTCGTTCCAGTCCCAGCCTGTACTCCAGAGGGTCAAAAACTGGGTGAAAGGCTGGGGTTTGCACCCTTGCTTTCTCTCTTTCTGCAGATAGATGCAGGCTCGTGACAGACGGTGAGTCACAGGAACACGTCACCAGCAAACAAACTCTAGTAACCTCTCAGTAGCTGTATTTCACCGTGTAAATGGGAAAGTTTTTCCAAAGTCAGGAGAACTAAGCCACTAATTTCCTACCGGCAAGTACATGTCTTTCCTTCTCATGACTTCAGGTCTGTTCTATGCACAATACATACTCAGGCGCACCTTGAAAGGTTGTACCAAACCAAGGTACGAAGCTACCATGAGGTATTAAAACATTTCTATCACATTTCACCTTATCAGACGTGCTAATAAAGCAAATTTGTTTTCACTAACACACGCCTGAGACACAGTCTTTTAAATGTGTAAGTCTGCTGGAACTATTCAGAAGTTGTTTTAAATAATCTGTGGGGACTTGGAGCAGAGCCACTGAGTGGAAAATTCTGAAACAGATTTAGTTTGCAATGTGTGTTCACACTATTACCCCATCACCCATCCTTCATGCTGCTTAATAGGAAAACTTTTGTAAAAATTAAAAGAAAAAAATAAAAAAACCTGTCATTGCTGAAATGCAAATAGCTGCATAGGAATAGCTGCACCAGGAATTTTTACATAACTTTGCCCCTATTCTTAAGAAGTTTATTTTAACACAATGCTGCTTAGAGATACTCTCAAGTCAGGCTATACACAATCACTGGTGACCTCAGGCTGAAAATGCTGTGCTAGCTATTTACACTGAAGTGTCGTCTGGTGCCGGTGCCAGCGCCAGCTGGGTGAGCAAGTGGAAAAGCGAAAAATAAAAAAAACCCAAACCCCAAACAACAACAACAATAATCCCTTCCAAAAGTTTCCTGAAGGTTAATAAATTGTTGATGAAACTGTTTCAACAGATTAGTAAAATCCTAACTCTGGTGGTAGGAAATGAGATACCTTTAACAGAAAGACAGGTGCATGTAACCTTCAGAGCTAGTCAGTTTGCTTTTCTTATTTTGCCCTACAGAGGCGGTGGTTAGGTGCCACCAGATTTTTTAGCACCTCTTGAGAAATCTCCCAGGCCAAATCAGCACAGTGTCATGGGCACCTAGCTCCCTCCCTGGTCTCTCCCTCTCCCCCTAGCAGACCTGTTTCCCAGCCTACCTTCCCCTCCGTTTAGAGGCTGTTTACCTGCAGCTGACCCAGGGTGAAAGGCAATGTGACCACTCGTGTTACCTTTCCTCCCATCCTTTACAGAAGAAATTGGAAGAAGGCATTTCCACCTCTGCTTCCTGCCACTCGCACCCATCGTCTGCTGTCTTCACCAGTCCAAACTGCTGCAGTCTTTCATCAGCTACATCGACTCTGCTTCTCACCACGGTGCTTACAATCTTGATTTTCTGGAGTGTTTCACATTAACCCTATGGATTGCATCGCTGGGTGATTGCCTAACCACAACTGGTCCTGAGCACTCCTGGCTGAATTGCTGCATGGTCGTTGCCATTTGTTGACAACAGAACCTGTGGCCCTGACACCCCAACCTTTTGATTAAGCTTCACTTGCTGTCACCTACCCACTTCCAGGCAGCAACTTGATTTCTGCAGCACCGCTTTTTTTCCCCCCTTTCTTTTTCTCTATCCCGCCCCAGGCAGTCTGCATAACAATTTACAGATCTCTCCTGCACATTATGTACCATCACTTTGATGGCTGCAGACATGCGTGACACAGTCGTGGCTGTCTGAGCCTGCCTTATGCCTATCAGCTCAGGGGGAGCGTAAAGAAAACCCTTTGCTGTTAGGGCACACGTGCTGCCCAGGGAGGAAGATACACATCCTAACGATGGGTGGTGGGGTCTGTGCAGACCAGGTGAGGCACTGGGGAGGCAGCAGCATGGCCTGTACTGGCCAGTGTCATGGAGAGGTGGGGACGGCAGGGGAGGCCAGGCAGAGGGTTGGGGCTCTCGCAACCCCTCTATAAAATCTGTGCCTGGTCCTGTTCCTTCCCATCACTTTTGGCACTGCTGCAAAATAGATGTGATTAACGCTGCCTACTTTTCATTCTGTGTAACTTTATTTTCTATTTTAAGATTTTTGGTGTCAGTCAGCACAGGGAATAAGTAGCTGTGGCTGTTTCTAATGCCTGCATTTATTGACCAGGATGATTAATTCCTTTAAAACGTCTATCTGGACTTTAAAGTCAGTCCCCCAAGAGCCTCAATACTTTCACATATTTCAGTAAAGTGTAGTATGTCCTATGATAAGCTGTTTAAATGTACGGTTTATAATTTCCCATTATACCTGCACAATAGCAATATCCTAACGTATAAATGAAAGAGCTCCCTCAAGTGGTTAAAATATATTGATACATGTTTCACTTAAATTTTTCCTTTACAAAAAACAGCCATCAAAATGACAGTCATGTGAGATCTGTAACTTAAAGCTGGTTATAAATGTAGCAATGAATGAGCTTCCATTTTTGCATAACCAGAAAAAATGGTGTGGATGTAAGACTTGAGGCCAAAACTCAAGCAAGTGAAAAGAAACTGTAGAGGACTTCAGCCTGATCTGATAATGCATGACTGAACTGTGGCAAAAAACCTGAAAACTAGCTCCACCAGATATCACATTGTTAAGGATGCCTGAAGTGTTTATAAATCATAAAGACTGCTTTTTTAAAAACTCTGGTTCAAGTTTTCATCGTTCCTGCTATCATGATGTCAAGATTTTGCATGTCATTACCCTTGCTCCTCTTTACTTTGTGTGAGGCGTAGAGTTTTCAAAATATTTTGTGAAAGAGATGCAGATCAGCAAACTTCAGAGGAAAGACAGAAGCAGCAGGAATTAAACTCAGGCTTCAGCAAGCAATTCCTCACACACTTGCTTTCCAGGCAATGAGGTTGCTAGTTTTGCTGGCAGAGGAAACAGTTGGAAAGAAACAAACCACATCTCTCTCGGCAGAGGGCAGTGGTATTCTTACTCAAACATCCCATCACGTTTTGCTACTGAACTGAAATCATCCTTTAAAAACAAAAAAAGGTGAAGCCCTACTGCCAGCCACCAGGTTGCTGGCTTCCTCTCCAAGCTCAGAAATTCAAGTGTTGAGCTTCTTGCCACGACAAGCCGGAGGTGCAACAGCTGACTTAATTGCTGTGATTCCATTGCTGAAAAGTGAAACTTGCATTATTTTTTGAGGAGCAGATAACTTTTCCTTTCCCTACCATGTTGAAGTAATAGAATTAATCTTGCCAGCTGGGCTGGTGTAATAGTTGGGTCTTTGTTTAAATTGAGGAGGTTATTTATTCAGTATATTTAAAAAGGAGAAGATCCTTCTAATCTGGCTAAACATCAGATCATGGAAAGGTATTGAATCTGTATAGGTATAACTACTGTCTAACCCTGCTAAACTGAACTGTGTTTTCTGAAACTATTCTTTACCCTCTGCGACATACCAGCTTTCTCTTTCTGTTAGGCTCAAAAAGAATTTCACCTGGGTCCCAACCACATTATATATTATCATCATTCTCCTTGTGTCACCAGCTCAAACCAGTCCCAGATTTATTTTGCATCATATTCTGCTGCTTATTAAAATTGCATGAAAATATTGAACTGCCTCAATGAGAGGGTCTCTGCAGTTGTTTCAGCAGAAACACATGACATTAAATATGCAGTCAGCTCTGGAGGAGTGACTTCAGGGAGATTAGTTCCAGAACAAACAGGTTTAGATTACTAGTATTGACTCTCCTGCTTATAAGGGCTTTCTAAATATTTTTGTGGAAATGCAGCACTGAACTTGGCCAGCGACTCCTTCCCGTTCCCACGGTAGCAACTGTACAGGTTCCTTGTGACTCCACAGATTGCCAGCTGTGTTACACAGCTGGGACCCTTCCTTGTGAAGGTAAGACACAGCAGGTGGAAGAACAGACATTTTACACATAGGTTAATGACTGCTTATTACTCTGTAGTAGTAATCTCTTCCTCTCCATATTTCATAAAAATGTGCATCCTTTCTCTTTTTCCTAAGTAAACACAAAATAGTTTGCTGTTGCTCTCTCCACTGCTGCTAAGGTGCTTAGGTGGAAAAAACAATGTAAGCCAGCATTTTCTACCATTTCGTTGTCTCCCATTTATTTCTTACAGTATAAAAGCCCTGACTGCTGATGGACATGGAAGGGAATTAGTGCTTGTGGAATGACTG
The DNA here is from genome assembly GCF_963921805.1 of Phalacrocorax carbo. Taxonomy (NCBI): domain Eukaryota; kingdom Metazoa; phylum Chordata; class Aves; order Suliformes; family Phalacrocoracidae; genus Phalacrocorax; species Phalacrocorax carbo. The sequence continues at coordinate 32,534,444 of NC_087518.1, read as the reverse complement.
GTCCAGGATGATTCCCAGGACAGTTGTTTGCTGGTAATCATACAGTCCTACCGATTCTGTACTTTGCAAAGTGCAGGCTACGGGCCCTAATATCTTTCTATGTGCAGTAACCAATCTTTTCACTTTTCTAATGTGGGAGATTTCCATGGCTTTCTCCACTCCCCAGTTGTAGAAACAGCATGTTCTTATGGCAGAGCTTTCATACACGAGCTGTTAATATATATATATATATATAGTAATCTTTTAGAATGTCTTCAAGAAAAACATTATGAGGCTGTGGGAAAGGTATTGGCCTTGAAAGGTGTGGGAAAAAAAACATTGAGGTGCTATGGTGAGAACAGATCAGCCTCTCTGAAGGAGAATGAGATCCTTAAGGTCATCAAGGAGAGGTCTTACGGAGAAACGTGACATAGGCAGCCAGTGTGCTTGCACGACACATGGGGAACACATGTGCACACAGGAGCATCGAAATGGCAGCTAGAATCATAATGCCAAAAGTGGTTGGTCTTTGTAATGAAAGACCCCAAAAAAATACGAGGACATGGGGAAAAATAATCCCCATCAAAATCAGGACACATTTCTCAGAAGTGAACAAATACCTTCATAAAGCCATGGAAGATTGACTCTCCATTGTAAACTAAGAAAGAATACATGTTTTCAGCTTTCAGTGTCAGGCATCTCCTCTTTTTCACCTTGCCTTAATCTCTGCAGAGATAGATGACATCTACTGAAAGTAGTCCCAAGCAGGTGACATTTCTAAATCTTCCCAGCAGCTATTTTGTTGTTTCCATGGCAATGATGCAGCACGTCCTGCTGCTTTCCCTTCTGTGAGAGCCTTTCCCAAGCTTGATATGGACTGACAACACCATGCGTTTGTAGCTCCCCTGCCAAAAACTTCCCTCTTCTCTGCTCAAGGCCATTCCCATCTGTTCCTTTCTGCTTCTCCCTGATTTTGGAAACACCTGGCTAGAGAGGGAATCCATCCATGTGTTCTTCTCTTCTCTGCCGCAGTGATTCAGGACCACTGCTGGTTATACAAGTTGAGAGACTGGAGAGGGCAGTGGCTTCCAACCTTCCTGCCTTGGAAAGAAGTTTTGGGTGATGGTAAGGGAGAACACTGTAGGGGCCAGGAGCATAAACAAAGCAGAAAGAAAGAAAATCCAGATTTCTGTCTAGTCTCCCAAAAGAATCGGTCTGAAACTTGGCACCTCTGGCCATAGCAACAAGTAGAGCAGTAAAGAATGTACAGCCTTGGTACAATGCAGTGCTTATTGCAGGAGATGACAAGCGTGAAGGAACACTTCCAAAACCCTGAACTGAGATAGATCTATGTCACAGCTGAGTCTCTGGCAGCTCTCAAGAGCATTTCACTGAAAGTGAAAAAAATAAAAGTCAGAGTTACAAAGCTGAAAGAGGAGCTTTTGCTATCAGCTGAGGCCTAGCAAAACCGGGAGTTTATAATGGAACTATGCTGGGAGGTGAAGCAATCTGCAGGCTTTGCTGCAGTTGATCTGCATTGGGCTGAGTTGATGTGGTTACAAAAACATCTTTGTGCTCAGCACTATTCCGTTGTTGGCCTAGTGCCTTGAGGCTTACATGCTTTGGAAATATGGATGAGGAGATGAAAACTTGAGCTTGTTTAAAGGATTTAAATCTGAAGATGGCAGGCCCAGGAGAGGGATTCTGAGTTCAGGCATGCAGGTCATGCAAGAGAGGTCTTGTCTTCACTAGCAAGTTAACATGAAATATAGTAAAAGTGTTCCTGTTAGTTCAACTCTTGCCCACACAAAAAAATTCCCTCATTGCATAAAGTGGCTGAAGAAACATGAATTGACAAACCAACCAGGGAACGGGGTAAACCTTGAGTGCATTCACTTCATCATTTATCACTGACACTTCTCTACAGTGGGGACCCGCATTAGTACCATCAAAACAACCAGCAGTGCTCGCTCCCAACAGTTTTTCCACTTGTGCTTTCCTTACCCACTGCTCGCTCCCTTGCTTCCTATTCATGAGCTTATTCACCCAGCTGCAAAAGGCTTCCAGTGCCCACAACAACAATCGTCCATCTTCAGCATGGAAGTATTTGTTTTATTATTTTAAATTGTGTCTAACAAGGCCTCATTTTACTGTTGCCTGCTGATCAGACACCAAGTTACGGGAGAATCACTGGCATGTTGCTACTGTAGTCTGTGATTTTAGGAGGAAGGATCCAGGCTGAAAGCTTTCTGGTGACATTCCAAGTAAGCTGTCATGAGGAGAGAATCCAACGCGCAAGACCTCAGTGCTGAGGGAAAATCAGAGGGTTTCATCTACTTGGAGGAAAAGTGTAGAACTATAAATGCTAACTCAGTAACTCCCCAGGAATGAGCATGTGCCGTGCTGAGACTGAATGCATCATTCGTGAATCCCTGAGGCCGGATGTCTATTTCAGACTGCACAGTATAACAGCTCCAGGGGACGTGCAAACAGAGGATGCTGATAATTTCAGTTTCTGCTTCCCTGTGAGGCAAAAAACAGAAGTGCTCTGAAGCTCTTTCCCAGGAATGCAGAAGTAATGTTTTCCAGGGCCATCGAAAGCAAAGGAAGATAGGTGTGTTCTCTGCAAACTGGGAGAAAGGGAAACAGAATAATCGGCTGCCATGGCTGCCAAAGGAGTCTCTTAGCTGATCATGCAAGCTTTGTGGACTGAAGCTATAGAACTGGTCCCTTGCAGAAGAGATGTTGGGGAGGGATGTGAAGTTGGCTCAGGTAGACGGAAATCTCAGAAGCACGTACAATCCATAGTGGATTCATGCCATATCAGTGTCTCCCCTAGCAGCACAGATTATTCATGTGCCTAGTATGTCTGCCCTTTATCACAAGCAACCCTTGGGAAAAACTTCCAAGACAGATGACTCAAGGTAATTTTGTAGTGTGATTGCATCCTAAGAAAGAGTAGACAAAAAGGGAAAGGCAGACAGCCAGGCGGTCTCTACCACGCTGAGGTCAAATTCCCCTTTCTGTCACTCTCGGGTGTGAGAAAGTTGAGGACAACACAGAGAGGTAACAGACATACTCCCGTGTCTGCTGGCAGAGACGGACAAGGCACCAGGCAGACTTCAACATACGCTTGTGTGAGCACAACAATATAATCTCTGACTATCAGAAAGAAGATGCCCGGGTTTCACTCCTAAATATCTCAGCTTCTCTGCATAGTTCGGATTGCACAGTAAATGCCTCAGCTGTATGAAATGTGCTTTTGGCTCTGGGGAGGTATTATTTCAGGTTGGCTGCAGCTGGGAGTACGTAGCATGACTTCAGGCCTCATTAGAGGCACACTTGAAAAGTTTTCTGCACAAACATCAGGGGAAGAAAGGTTTTCTTAAGAATAACAGGCTTATGCAGTTGTCCTATGTGTGTGGGGAAGGGAGTGTCTCTTCGCAGGCCCCAGCTGTCTTTTACCTCCCTGTAACTTTTGAGCCTGTCGGACAATTTTATACAAATAGAGGGTCCAGAAATATTCAGTTCCTATGAGTTTTGTGAAAAATTCAGCCTAGTTAGAGGACGGAGTCTTAATTAATGCTCTGAATGGAGGAAACCTGCAGATGAACTCAACTTTTATTAGAATAAGAATTTAGGTTGAATCCAGGGATCACTGGAGCCCAGCTAGTCCAGTCTCCTGCTCAAAGCACAGCCAGCTTCAAAGTTAGATGAAGCTGCTCAGTGCCTCATTTTGAAAACCTCCGAGGTGTCAGTGAATCCACTTTGGGCGTCAGCATCACAAAACAAATGTATCAAGTACAACTCCTTTGGCTCTGCTGATCAGAGAATAAATTTTCCTCTCTTTTAAAGAAGGCTTAGAAGCAGCAGCTGATGGTAAAGCCTGCAGTAACGATCCCCACACCAGGTAGTCCATAGGACTCTGCTTATGTTAAATACATTTAACCAGCAGCTAGTACTTTGTTTTGGCATTCTGTGTTAGTTAATTATTACAAGTACAAAGGTCAGACTCAGAGACACAAGGCTTTTTATATCTCATTGTTCCATTTACCAGAAGCTGCAAGGGAAGAGCGCTGCTCTGTATGAGTGGGAACTGCAGGCTACGTATCCAGCCTGACAACCTAATGAGAACAAGTCATTCATTAACAGAAGACTTGCTGCTAGGCAAACACACACAGCTGGTATGGGAGAAGAATTTGGATGTGAAATGAGACAGCATAGTTGTTTTTTTATAAGACGTTTCCTACTTCAGCAAGTTTACTGTCTAAATAAAGACCACACAAAACACATTAAGAGCCTGATCAGAGAAAGACTTGGGCTTATGTCTTCTCTGAAAGGTTTGGTAATGACAAGAGAGGCAGAATTTGCAAAGAGAATGGAAATATTTGCATGTTTAACAGAAAGAACAAGTTTTAAATTTAAGTGAGATTTGATTACAAATATATACGCTGCTCTCTTGGGTACCGGCCTATTCTGTGCACACACACATACATCTGCATACACAGAAACATCTTACAAAACCCTGATGCCTTCTCCTTCTTTAGTTGTGCGATTACATTTTTCTTTAGAGAAGTTTCATGCTACTGAGCATTTTTTTAAGAAATAACATTAAAGCTGGAAGCTGAAAAGCATGGCTATTTAATACTATCTAACTGCGTGAGGAAGGAACACAATGTCATTTGAAAGATAATCACTTACAATTCTTGCATAATTAAGTAAAGAAGCCTGCCAAGGAAGAATCTATCCAGACTTTCGAGAATGAAAAAATAACAATATTTTAGACCAAACTTTGACTTTTAAAAGTGATTTAATTATTTAGGAGCATTGCATAGAGCATGGCACCATTCATGGCCAGGGCACGTGGGCATTTACCAAAACGGTCCAGAGGAAGGATGGATCTCTGCCATCCTAAATTTATCACATAGAGCACCAGTCCTGCAAGAAGTTGTACCATCAGGCTTCCTTACAAGATCAAAGACTAAATTCAGAAGTTTGTACAACTCAAAACAATACTGGGAGTGCAATCACTGAGAGATTTATTATTGTAACAAGGACGATTTTGGAAGACACAGCTTTCAGTATAATTTAGAAAAGGGAAGTGAAGGCGCTGGGACCTCACTGGCTGGCAAAGTATTCTGAGCATGAGTGACAGTGTGAGGAGGGAAGAAGACAGAGGTGAAGGAGGTATAGGGGGAAACTAACACATGAAGCAAAGAGCATGGAGAGGAAGCACCACTATGTCCAAAGCCTTAATGGTCTTTTCCAACCTAAATGATTCTATGATTCTAATTCTAATTTATTTTAGCTGCACATCTTAGAAAAACAAGATAAGGATTTTTTTTTCTTCTGGCTAATGAAGGCTTTATTTTGTTTTGGACTATCATGGTGGTTATTCTAATCCAAATACAGTACAGTAGTCATCAAAGGAATCTAAGGTGGGATGAGGTTGGTCTCAGGGGCATTGATGGAGGTACTGCAGTATAGTATTGTGCTCTGAAGCATTTGCTATCCCTTAGCTAACTGTCAGCTCTCTGACTACAAACCTCTCAGGGACAGAAAACAGAAAACACAGGAAGAAAAGCTTCCATCTGCAAACTAGAGAACCCCCCTGCTGTCCAGTGAGCTAGTAAGATTTCAAATTAGGAACCAAAAAAATTAGGCTCCTAGACATGAATTAATGCAACCCTAGAACTCTGGTGGCAAAATGCTCATATTGACCCACCTGCAGATGAATGCCTAAAAGCCTGAATCACCACCAGTGCTGTCAAGGGACCTCATATTACCTCAGCAAATGTACTTTATCAGTGATCATACTGTTCAAGCTGAGTACTAATTTGTAATTCCCAGCAGATGCAGAGACTTGTCATCATTTTTGTTTGGTAGAGGCAATGTTTTCCATGGAAAAAGGCAAACAACCAACATTCTTAATGTTCTTACTAGCATACCCTTCTACGACCTCTTGTGCCTTAAACAGATGCTTGGAAAGGACAGTGCAGCCGTAGTACTTATAGAAATATATCAGATAGGAAAACAATTCCTGAAGAGTCCTATAATCTGCTTATTCCGTGTCTCCCTACCTCTGGCTTTACTCTGATGGAGGCTGTGAAAAGGTTATGGCTTATACCATGATGGGAATAGCTCTTGCAAAACCTCAGCACGGTTAATGTGTGTTGTTTAGAATTAATAGATATGTACGCAAGGGCTGGCCACATAGTTATGATCCGTGAGGGTGGTTAGTTACACAGTATACCTAACACAAAAACATGGGACCAAATAAAAGAATTGGGATGCCTAAGATGGTGTAGTGAGCTGGCTGTCTCCACACACACAGACACACTAATCTTTTTTTTAGAATACACACAAAATCATATAGGTTGGAAAAGTCCTTTAAGATCATTGAGTCCAACCATAAACCTAACACTGCCAGTTCACCACTAAACCACGTCCCTAAGTACTACATCTAAACATCTTTTAAATACCTCCAGGGATGATGATTCAATCACTTCCCTGGGCAGCCTGTTCTAATCCCTGACAACCCATTCAGTGAAGTAATATTTCCTAATACCCAATCTAAACCTCCCCTCGTGCAGCTTGAGGCCATTTCCTCTCGTCCTATCACTCATTACCTGGGAGAAGAGACCAACCCCCACCTCACTACAACCCCCTTTCAGGTAGCTGTAGAGAGCAATAAGGTCTCCCCTCAGCCTCCTTTTTCCAAACTAAACAACCCCAGCTCCCTCAGCTGCTCCTCATCAGACTTGTTCTCCAGACCCTTCACCAGCTTCGTTGCCCTTCTTTGCACACGCTCCAGCAACTCAGTGTCCTTCTTGTATTGAGGGGCGCAAAACAACACAGCATTTGAGGTGCGGCCTCACCAGTGCCAAGTACAGGGGTACGATCACTCCCCTGCTTCTGCTGGCCACACTATTCCTGATACAAGCCAGGATGCTGGTGGCCTTCTTGGCCACCTGGGCACACTGCTGGTTCATACTCAGCCAGGTGTCAACCTCCAGGTCCTTCTCTGCCAGGCAGCTTTCCAGCCACTCTTCCCCAAGCCTGTAGTGTTGCATGGGGCTGTTGTGACTGAAGTGCAAGACCTGACACTTGGCCTTGTTGAACCTCATACAACTGGCCATGGCCCATCGATCCGGCCTGTCCATGTCCCTCTGCAGAGCCTTCCTACCCTCAAGCAGATCAACACTCCCGCACAACCTGGTGTCATCTGCAAACTGACTGAGGGTTCACATGATCTCCTCATCCAGATCATTGATAAAGATATTAAACAGAACCAGACCCAAAACTAAGCCCTGGGGAACACCACTTGTGACCAGTCATCAAGTGGATTTAGCTCTGTTCACCACAACTCTTTGGGCCTGGCCATCCAGCCAGTGTTTTACCCAACGAAGAGTACACCTGTCCAAGCCATGAGCAGCCAGGAGAATGCTGTGGGAAACAGTTCCAAAGGCTTTACTAAAGTCTAGGTAGACAATATCCACAGCCTTTCCCTCATCCACTAAGTGGGTGACCTTGTCATAGAAGGAGATCAGGTTAGTTAAGCAGGACCTGCCTTTCCTAAACCCATGCTGACTGGGCCTGATCACCTGGTTGCCCTGTACATGCCGCATGATGGCACTCAAGGTGATCTGCTCCATAACCTTCCCCAGCACCGAGGTCAGACTGACAGGCCTGTAGATCCCTGATCCTCCTTCCAGCCCTTCTTGTAGAGGGGCGCCACATTTGCTAGCCTCCAGTCAACTGGGACCTCCCCAGTTAGCCAGGACTGCTGATAAACGACGGCATGCAGCTTCGTGAGCACTTCTACGAATTCCTTTAGTACTCTCGGGTGGATCCCATCCGACCCCACAGACTTGTGTGTGTCTAGGTGGTGTAGCAGGTCACTAACCATTTCCCCTTGGATTATGGGGGCTCCATTCTGCTCCCTGCCCTGTCTTCCAGGTGAGGGGGCTGGGTACCCAGAGAACAACTGGTCTTACTATTAAAGACTGAGGCAAAGAAGGCATTAAGCACCTCAGCCTTTTCCTCATCCTTTGTCACTATGTTTCCTCCCACATCTAATAAAGGCTGGATATTCTCCTTAGCTCTCCTTTTGCTGCTAATGTATTTATAGAAGTATTTTTTATTGTCTTTTACGGCAGTAGCCAGATTAAGCTCTAGCTGGACTTCGGCCCTTCTGATTTTCTCCCTGCATAACCTTGCTGCACCTTTGTAGTCCTCCTGACTTGCCTGCCCCTTCTTCCAAAGGTCATAAACTCTCCCTTTTTTTCTGAGTTTCAGCCAAAGCACTCTGTTCAGCCAGCCACTCATCTTCTGCGCTGGCTCGTCTTTTGGTACATGGGGACAGCCTGCTCTTGTGTCTTTAAGACTTCCTCCTTGAACAATGTCCAGCCTTCCTGGACTCCTTTGCCCTTCAGGACTGCCTCCCAGGGGACTCTGTCAATCAGTCTGTCAACAGGCCAAAGTCTGCCTTCTGGAAGTCCCAGGCGGCAGTTCTGCTAACCCCTCTCCTTACTTCTCCGAGAATCAAAAACTCTATCATTTCATGATTGCTATGCCCAAGATGGCCTCCAACCACCACATCACGGTATAGAGGACATCACCACAGTATAGAGGACTGTTTCCTGATACAAATGTTAGATGTGCCAACCAGGAATGAGGCACTGCTGGACTTGCTATTCACAAACCGAGAAAGCCTGCTTTGTAATATCTCAGTTAGTGATAGCCTTGGCTGCAGTGATCATAATAATGTGGAGTTTGGGATCCTGCTGAGTGTGCTGAAGGTCAGCTCTAAGACAAGGGTTCTGGATTTTAGAAGAGCAAACTTCAGCTCGCTCAGGGCTCAGTTGGGAGGGATTCCATGGGAAGCTTCCATGGAAGACAAAGGAGCTGGTGAGTGCTGGGAATTCTTCAAGAACTCTATCTTGGAAGCACAAAGCCGATTTATCCCCTACACAGGAAAGGGAAGTAAGCGGAGCAAGAGGCTCCCATGGCTCAACCATGACCTCCTGGGTCTACTCAAATCCAAAAGGGAAGCATACCAGAGACAGAGAAGTGGAGGATTATCCATTGAGAGCTACAAGGGCATTGACAGAGTGTGCAGAGATGCAGTTAGAAAAGCAAAAGTCCAACTTGAAACTGGCTGTAGACATGAAAAATAACAAGAAAGGTTTCTTCAGACATGTCAACCATAAGCAGAAACAGAAGGAAAACATAGGCCCACTGTTAAACAGAAAAGGAGAGTCAATCACCAATGATGCTGAAAAGGCAGAGGTCCTCAACACCTTCTTCGCCGCTGTGTTTACCAACACTGTTGGGTCCCAGGCTTTGGGAACAAAATTGCCAGTTGATCCAAACATAGACCCACCATCAGTGAAGGAAGAGTTAGTACATGAATTATTATGGGAGCTTGACCCCTACAAATCAATGGGCCCTGACACCATCCACCCAAGGGTGTTGAGAGAGCTGGCTGATGTCATTGCAAGGCCACTTTCCATAATCTTCAAGAAGTCATGGAGAACGGTGTATGTCCCAGAGGACTGGAGGAAGGCAAATGTTACCCCTATCTACAAGAAAGGCTCGAGGGACGATCTGGGTAAGTATAGGCCCAGCAGCCTTACTTCAGTCCCTGGGAAAGTTATGGAACGAATCCTCCTGGGAGCCATCACAAGTCAAATGAAGCACATGATAGGGAAAAGCCAACTTGGCTTCACTAAAGGCAGATTGTGCTTGACAAACCTGGTAGCCTTCTATGACAAAGTGACATGCCTGGTTGACAAGGGGTGGGCAGTGGACATTGTCTACCTGGACTTCTCCAAGGCCTTTGATACGGTCCCCCACAGCCTCCTCCTGGAGAAATTAATGCGTTATGGCCTAGACATGTGGTCTGCAGTGGGTGGGGAACTGGCTGACAGGCCACACCCAAAGGGTGATGATATCTATATAAGTTAATATCTTTGTAAGTGATCTGGATAACGGCATCAAGTGTAGCCTGATGAAGTTTGCTGATGACACCAAGTTGAGCAAGGAACTAGACACTCCAGAAGGGAGAGCTGCTCTGCAGGAAGATCTGGAAGATTGGGCCAGCAAGAACCTTATGAAGTTCAACAAGGAGAATTGTAAGGTCTTGCACCTGGGAAAACATAATCCGGGAGTGCAGCACAGGCTGGGATCCACCTGGCTGGAAAGCAGCTCTGTGGAAAGGGACCTGGGGGTCCTGGTGGACAGGAAGCTCAATATGAGTGAACAGTGTGCTGCTGCGGCCAAGAAGGCCAACAGGATGCTGGGTTGCATCAAAAAGGGCATCACCAGCAGAGATAAAGAAGTCATTATCCCACTCTACTCAGGGCTTGTCAGGCCACACCTGGAGTACTGTGTACAGTTCTGGTCCCCTCTATACAAAAAGGATGTGGACAGGCTGGAAGGGGTCCAGAGAAGGGCCACCAAGATGATCAGAGGACTGGGAAGCCTGGGAGGCCTGGGAAACCTGTGATTCTGTGACTCTGTGATTCTGTGATCACCCACAAGTCCTTCTCTGTTCGAGAACAACATGCCCAGCAGGGTGCCTTCCCTAGTTGTCTCCCTCATCAGCTGTGCCTGGAAGTTATCTTCCACACACTCCAGGCACCTCCTAGACTGTTTCCTCTCCGCTGTATTGTATTTCCAACATACATCAGGTAGATTGAAGTCCCCCCCAAAGACAAGGGCTAGCAATAGTGAGATTCTCCCAGCTGCTTGTAGAATAATTCATCTGCCTCTTCATCCTGGTCAGGTGACCTGTAACGGACTCCCACCATGATATCTGCCTTGTTGGCCTTCCCTGATTCTTACCCATAAACACTCAATCCTATTGTCCTATCATTAAGCTGTAGAAAATCCAAACACTCCCTAACATACAGAGCTACCCCCACCGCCTCTCCTGCCTTGCCTATCCCTCCTGAAGAGTTTATAACCATCCATTGCAGCACTCCAGTTGTGTGAGTCATCCCGCTGTGTTGCTGTGATGGCAACTATATCATAGTTTTCCTGATGTACAATGACTTCTAGCTCCTCCTGTTTATTGCCTGTGCTGCGTGCATTGGGGTAGAGGTACTTCCGCTGGGCTGTCGTCTGTGTCACCTTCTTAGAGGAACACCCCTTAATTCCTTTGTGGTGTTTCTACTACAACAATGTACATCTGGGCCCTTTCCTCCCTCTGCACAGAGCCCTTTGTTTGCTCACTCTCCTGGTAGGTGTCAATGGTTAGACTAGTAGCTGGCAGTGTCAGAAGAGTGGTTTGAGTGAGGATAATGCTGAAGCAGCATCAAAGAGATAAAAGGTTGGTCGCAGTGAGGAACCCCAATTTGTGTTTGGGGGAGGGTGTGGGTGTGGAGTCTTTATTTTAGCTATGGTGGAAGGAAGAACAGTTATTAACAGAGGAAATTTCATCTGTCAAGGGCTGCATGTGAACTCTTCTGTGCTGCTGGGAAAAATCTGCTAGAAAACCATACTTCCCCAGAAAGCTTTTATGTTCCTAGACTCTCATTGAAAAGGCATGTGAGTGCCCCAAGCTATCTTGCATGCGCTGTACGTAAATACTAATTTAAATCATAGTAATGATTCGAAATAACTTTTAAGACACCACTGAAACACTACCTATTGTGCCATGGAAGATCTGTGCAGACAGTACATTTTAAGAGCTGTCAGTCTGAGTGAAAGGGTGAGTGCTTGTACGTGTTGCACATTTTAATGTTTATTGCAGAGTAACTAACCTTGTGTCACAAAGCCTTTATCAGATTTTTAAATCTTTTTTTTTTTTTTAATGTCTTTCCCCAGAACCCGTCCATTAAGGCTCAGAGATGGTTGCCTGGTTTTCATGCAGGTGAAGTCCGGGGTGTTACAGGGATGCAGAGCAGTAATGCCACGGGCCATCTAGTGGACATTACAGATTGCCTTTGGAGACATCCCAAGTGAATTACAGCTGTCCCGAGCTCCACAACTTGTTCTGGTATTGCAATAGGAGTATAAAAATCCTGACATGTTATGCACACGTATCCGTTGCTCTTGAGAACTCAGGCATGTTTTTCTTAACAAATACCTTAACTAATACTATCTGTGTCCTAAATACCAGCCAAATGTTTAAGACAAATCTGTTTCTCTGTGTAGCTTTGATACACAGAAGGTATATGAGCTGGAAGAAGAGCAAAGGTTACTCCTAGAATTAATTTTCAAGCCACCAATAGAGTACTGCTAGTTAATTTTTCCTAAGTTACAAAGAGAAACTGCCCAGTTGACTCAACACTTACTTAGGCTCAGGAGTCTCCAATTTGTCCACAGGCTGCTTCTGGCACAGAACCCGTACTTCAGGCAGATGACAGTAGCACGCTCGTGACATGTAATGCTGAGCACGTAAGCCTGCTCAGCCAGCACTTATTTGATTGCATGATTTTTGGAGCACACTGTGGATGCAGAGCAATGCATTGTCAGTGCTTAGAGGAAACTTCAAGAAATGGATATACAGTGAATATTTAAAGTCAGTTCAGAAGTGATTCTAGAAATATCCATTTCTAGTCAGGCACATTACTGTAACCTCAATGCTGCCGTTGTTCCTTGGTCCTTTTTATCCCTGACTGCAACAGCTCATGAGATGGCAGATTGACTGGAGGCCCAAAATCGCCAGGAGGACAGTAACTGTTGCTATTGCCTCATCATTGCACGGTGCCAGACCTCTTTAAAAGAAATTACCTTCTGAGAAACAACCTCTTCCTGATACTACGTGAGGCTGATAACATCACAGCTGGTAATAATAGGTAGCATTGATACAGATTTTACCTCTTCAAAGCACTTTGTAACCTTTGTATGGTTAATAAACAGGACACTCTGTGGAGTAAATACTTATTAGTCCCTGTTTTAACAGTAAGGGACAGTGTGGCTCAGTGTCATTGGTGACTCATTAGCACAGAGTTATTTTCAGTTTGGGGAGTTTCTTCTTTAAATCTCCATTGCTCTTCTAGGAGGCACTCTAGAAGGGTGGTCACCAGCCAGGGCTCTGCATCCCCTGTTTATATGATACCATATAAACAACGTTGTTGCAAGGACCAAGTGGGGTACAGCCTGAGGGTAGGGCTTGTTTAGTACACTGTCCACAACCAAAAATGGCTGGGGCACTGGTTTTGAAGCTTTTTTAATAGGGTACAGAATGATCTTAAAATATTATTATATGACAGCAAACGGTAACCATGCTGCAGCCCTCTTCACCTTGCAACAGGCCTTTTTAGAAAGCCCCTGCCTGACTCCATCCCCAGTTAACATGCTTCTGTGTGTCAGACAAGTTCTGTGCAGTTGGACATTAACATAACCCACAACGAGCTGCTAGACGTGCGCAAGCTGCTGGTATGGAGAATGTGGGATTTCATGAGATCTGAGAAATAAGAACAGTGTTTAAACGCAATTCTCCCCCGTGCACTTATGAGTAAGTGTCTCTTGACATTGACATCTTCTTTTAAAATGGTAATGGCCTTCCTCTGGATAGCTCTTTAGGATCAGCAAGCAAAAGGCATTAGGAAAGAAGACGACTATTTCTGTTGATTTTTAAAGAGTAGTTTTATCCTGCATGGCAACTGCAAATGGCATGAGGGAGTTCTGTGTTTGTTGTCTCTCTACAGTCTCCAGAGAACATATATTTTGTTTACAAGGCAAACCATTTATAAATGCCAAACCCTACAAATTCTAGCTGGAATGAGACCAGGAAATATCCCCAGTGGAGGGTTTACCCATGTGGCCCAGTGCTGCCCAAGAGTGTCCATCCTGTAAAGACACCCTCTGCTCACAGACACATAACCGTGCCCGTACAAGGTCCCGGACTTGGTATTGTGTACCCTGTGCTACCCCAGATGTTCCCAGTGCTATTTTGAGAACTGTTTTGTTGTGTTATTAGCAAGTCTGTCTGTCATTCCTGATCTCCCCAATGTACTTAGTCCATTAATTTGATGACTTAAGGCATTTCTGGCTTCACATGCTCCTTACTCCTATTTACACCGGCCTGTGTCAGAGTACACACCAGCTCAGCTGGATGAGCCACTCCTATTTTAGGCAGAATTATTATTGCAGCATGGCACCGTTTAAGCACCTGTGACAGTATGGATAGCATTTTGGTAGCACCTCATGGCCCCAGGAAGGTAGAATATCTTAGAATTCCTGTTGCTAGGAATTCCATGCAAGAAAGCTGACTTCAATGGAGGTCAGAGAGCTCCTCCTCCTCACCTTCCCACCCCAGGACAGCCACACAGAGGTTGGTCCAGCCACAGGTTGCTGTGGCTCCTTGGAAGCTGGCTAGCTGAGCGTCACCAAGCCGATTTGTCATTGTCACATCTGAGATGAGCTGCATTGTGGCTCACCCACGATGAGGGAACATTGCCACAGCATTGCTGAAATACAAGCTAGCTTGGAGAGCAAACCAAGTGCCTAGGTCCTCTAAACTACAAGAAGCATCGATATCTTTCAGGATGAAACATCCTCCCTTCTGCTTTGGAGAGCCTTATGCTAATATTGCAGAAGCTGAAAGAAGACAGGTTACCAATTAGTTACAGAAGAGAGCGTATGTTCAGCCAACCGATGACAAGGTGCTGCTGCCAACTAGGTGCCACCAACGCGCCTGATGTTATTCATACAGCCGTGCCTTCCTCCACACCCTCGGCCAGGAGAGCAAGAGGTGGAGGAAGGCAGATCCTGGTGGGAGCCCACCCAGGCAGCCCACCCGTGGCCCAGGAAGCCACGAGGAGGAGGTGATGCATGCCACTTGGGACAGGCCCACCACGGCTCCCTTCTGCAGCCGGGTACGTGGCCCTGGCTTCACACCTCACACCCTCCCGGGTCTGCAGGCGAACCAGCCTGGCGTGTCGTGGGGCGGAGGTGCAGGTCTGCCATGTTGGGGCCATGGCCTTCACCTGGGTCCCCCACGCTTGGCCTCAAGCCGCGGCCATGGCGGGAGGACCCTCCGCAGGCGCAATCCGGCCGGTAACTCGGGCCTGGCCCCTCAGCGCACGGCCGGCCGCGTTGCCCCGCGGGGTGCCCGTCCCGCCATGCCCACGCTGCCCGTGTGACCGTGCCGGGGGCGGGGTGGGCGGCCTCCCTGGGAGGACCGGAGGTGGCTGCGGGAGCCGCTCCGTCCCCTCTCTCCCGGCGCTCTGTGGTTTAAGATGGCGGCGGGGGCTGAGGGGGCGAGTCCGTGAGTCCCAGGCCGGAGCGCCGCGGGGGCGGCGGGAGCCGCCAGGCCGGGCCGGGCCGCGGGGAGGAGGAGGAGCGGGAGGGCCGCCTGCCGGGCCAGGGAGCGGCGGTATGTGAGCGCGGGCCGCGGCCGGCAGCGCGGCGATGGGGCAGCAGGTGGGCCGCGTCGGGGAGGCGGGCGCCGGGCTCCAGCACCAGCCGCCGCCTCAGCAGCAGCAGCAGCAGCCGCGGGGGCTGCGGGGGAGCAGCGCGGCCAGGCCGGCGGGACGCCGGCGGGAGGCGGCCGGCCGCACCGCCGAGGGAGGCTTCAATATCTTCACCCAGCACGGTGAGGGGCCGGGCCGGCGGGGGGGGGAGGGGGGCGGCCGTGGCGCCTGCCGGAGGGTCGGGGTTGGGGGCTCGGGGGGAAGGGGCAAGTCCGCTCTGCTTCCCCTCCTCCTTTTGTTGTCGTTGGTTTAACTGGGGAAGGAGAGGGGAGAGCGGGGCAGTCCCCGCCGCCACGTCCCGGGGGATGCTTGCCCTGGCCTCGGCCCGGAGCCTGGCAGCGAGCTCGGGGCCGGAGAAACTTACCCCGGAGCTTGGGGACGGCGACTGCCCGCCGCCCCCCGCCCGAGCGAGGTGGCATCGCCGGGAATCCAAACTTGCGGTGCTTGGTAGCTGTCACGGCAGCGGTTCCTAGCTCTGCTTTTGTTTACAAAGGTAAACGTTACATGCGCTTTGTCTTTACTGAGCGCTTATAACCTGCCCTTCTAGATCTACAAGTCTCTAGCTGTATAGCTCCTGACGGAGCAAACGGCTTTGTTTTGATGGGGGGTATATGAGCTGCCATCTGATTCTCAGTTGAAGTTTTTGCCTGTCCGCTGCTATTCTTACTGCTGTAAACTGATACCGGAAACGTTTAATGCAACACGATTAGTTTCTGTAGTCTCTCTTAGGAGGAGCCCACAACTTCAAATCCCCCTTTGCAACTATGTTTTTTTATTTATTATATCTATTTGGCAACATCTTAATATAACGTGCAAGTTTTGGAAGGTATGATTGGCTGAAACCTGTCTACATTGACAAGCATGTTGAGAATAGATGCCTGGATCTATCTCTAATCCTAAAGAACCGAATCTGCTATGGAGAGCCCAGCTGGTTTGGCTTTTGGTGGAGGGAGATGTCAGTGCTTATAGAGCAAGGCTGCTTCTGACAATACGTATTTTCTTTTGCTCAATAGAACGAGCATAGGCAAAAAAATTAAGGAACATGCAACTAGCAGTCTAAATGTAAATATCATCTGCTGTGACTGCTGACACATAAGTATCTATCAAAACAAGAACGCAGCACTAAATCTGGTTCTTAAAATCTCAGTGTTCTCACAGCTTTTGAGTTCAGGGAGCAGAATCAACTTTAAAACCAAAACAGAACTTTGTGCTTGCTGAAGCACCTGACCCCGCTATTACTAAAATTAAAACTAAGGATTACAATTCTATTGCGTCTTTCAACGATGGTATCATCAACTTCATATTTTACTTTGTTGTCTTTGTATTTTTGTGCTTTAAAAGGCACTTTGGCAGAAACGTGACTATAAAATAGACTAATACTGTAAATCTACGATGTTAAGAGCAGCTCTCAGAAGTTAGGCACATACCCCACTTCTTTCAGTATGCTGAAGTCCATGTCTTTAGCAGCAGAGCAAAATTACTGCATAGATTGCTAAGTGTGACTTAGCAGGCAAGAGCACTCCTGCTAATGACAAACTGTCTGTCTTTCAGCACCTCGGTACCAGGATGACTGTTTGGTTCTTGCTCTTACAAAGCAAGGACAGAAAGGACGTTTGTGGGAAGTCCGGTACAGCACGTGGGGACATGTAGTTACTTCAGAATAACAAAGCTGAGACTGGCTCAAGCACATCTTTTAATTTATTGCTGCCTGTTTTAGTGGTATTTTAGTTCAGCATTCTGAACAAGTCCTTCTAGCTCCTCCCTCTGCCCTACTAAATTTTAAAGGTAGAAGGTAGGCAGAATTATTTACAAGTAGCGGCAAGGAAATGGAGATAAAAAGCTTCCCTAAGCATGCATACATGCCAAATAGACAAATTATGTGCTCTGCCAGCCCTTCTGCTCTGTCTTCCCTAGACACAGAAACAAGAATGAGCCTGGAAAGCCAACACACTCTGAATAAAACTGTTCAGTGGCATATAAAAAGAGCATTTCTCTGTGATAAGAGGAATTGTGCCTTTTAAAGTAATTACTACTTATATTGCTTAGGTTATCTGCTTCAATGCGAAGTTAATGAATATAATTTTACTTACGTTTTTCTTGCTTCTGTTATTTTTTTTTGAAGTCTGTAACGGAAAATTGAAAATAAGATACAGCTTTTTATTCTTCTAGATTATGTAAAAGGGGTGGGGTTTTTTGGCAACCCAAGGCAGGCTTCAAACTCCCATCCCATCTTGGTGAATACCTCAGCCGTGTTAAATTGTTCCCCAAGTCTATGCACATTTTGCTAGAAATGAGTGAACACCTCATTATTAATAATCCATAGCAGATACTAGTCAAAGTTGGGTATCTGTTTAAATAATAGTCTTGGGCAATAACCGAAGATTTTTGTCATGCTCCTGAATCAGGAGTTCACTTGCTTTCTCAGGGAAATTGTGTTCTTGTGATCCTGACGCCTTGTCTGAGGGATTTTTTCTTCTCTCAACCTCTATTCTTATTTTTCATTCGCTGACCTTGTTCTCTTGTTTTACTTAACCTGGCTTTCTGCTAGCTTTCTTTAAGTGCTACCCTGCTTTTGCTGTGGTTGCTGGTACTACTGCTTGATCCACATTTCTTTTTTCTAGTCATTTCTTTCTCAACCTGACCCTTCCATCTTGTCTTCAGGGTAAGTATTCACAGTGTTTGAAAAGTGATGGAAAAAGCACAGGATTATGGGCTAGCACTCTTGGACTGAGTGCTTGGATGAGCCAGGATTATCTACCCTTCTTGGCTTTCCTTGATGCATTCATTAGTGTGAGGAAGACAACCTGTTGAGTGGTGCTAGACCCTTACAGGTATAAATCTCTGCCTCAGCTCATGTTGGCAGGTTTCATACTATACTGTGCCAGGAGCAAGGTACTAAGTACTTTTGCCAAAGTTCATTTTGAGGGGTTGCTTCTTCTGGGTTGTTGATTAAAAGGATGGAAGTAAACAATGTTGTCAGCCTCAGACCTATTTTGCTACAGGATTTTGAAGAACAGGTTGTGTCAAATCAATAAAGTGTAAAATCTCTTATGCTAGGCTACCAAAAACCTGAGACAAGAACATTTTTACACAACTAATTTGAGTAGTAATTGCCCTTGAAAAATCAATAGATTGAGTTGAACCTGTTTGTCCCAAGCATGTTTGCTGCCTTAGAGTTGTGTAGGAGAAGCATTTACAGGCATACAGACACTACCTACTTCAGGATGTATATTTGGAAGAAGCAAGGATTTTGAAGAAGTTTTCTGCTTTATGGAAAGAACTATTGTTCCTGCTCTTCAGTCATGAGAACAGAGAACTGCACTCCCAGGGCCTTCAGGTGATCATAGTATTGAATTCTGTGAGCGCTGCTGTATAGTTGAGTAGAAAAGTCCTAAGCAAGCTGATATACTGTTGTGATTTGTTAGCTGTGAAGCAGTGTTCTCCAAGATGCAAAAGATAGTTGTGGATTTTGCAGCCTTTTGCAATTCAGAGTGCCCATTGCGAGCATTCCTAGTTTGTAATCTGTGATTTATAAAAGCAAGCAATGGATCATCAAGCACGTTGGTTGCTAGTAATGTACGAGAAAGGAAGGGTGTAAACAGAAGGATTATACAAACACTGGTGTTCCTGTGTACACTGCCTGAGAATTAACTAGTACCACAGGGCCAACAACTCAGGAGGGAGAAGCTGTAGTGAATGGTAGTTACGATCAAATTCTTAACAGTTCAGTGCAACCAGAAAAGATAAGTAGTACTTATTGCCATTACAGACTGAGATTGCTTTCCCTTTCAGAGAAGGAACAGGGGAGAAAACAGGGAAGCAGGTTATCTCCTTATCGTTTCAATAGTTTGTTTGAGGGAAGGGGTACAACTGGCGACAACCAACAACTTCCAAGTTGCATAGGCTCTGCTCGGCTCCTCGTATGACCTTTGAACAGTGACATGCTCTAATTTTCTTTCTGAAGAGCAGTGATAACTGCCTACTGTACCAAGATATTCTGTGGAATGGTGTTAGCATGCTTTTCATCTCCAAAAAGACTTGCTGAGTGTTGTAGAAAACATACTGCAGGAAAATCAGATTATTTAAATCCTGGTGAGGAAGCCTTTGCAATACCTGTTTGCAATACTGCTACAGTTGCCTTGGTGATATATTTTGGGGTTGCAGAAGGCTCTGCCATGCTTGAGCTTTTGATCCAGCAGGCGCAGGACATTTGTTCCCTGTTTTGTTTTCTAGAGGAGGAGTATAGCAACCTTTTACTGTGTGCATCAAGGTCAGGCAAGATAAGCCTATACTTTTAAAAATAAAATTATCATTAAAGCTCCCCTAAGGCAGTTAGAGTGCTATGCCACATGATAAAAGCGTCCTAAAATAGGAAGAAGCATAAATAACACTATCCCTTTGAAATTCAGTGAAACTGAAGGGCTGGCTACAGGAAAATGGAAAGAAGGAGAGAAAATAGGGTCAGTTTAACAACCGTACTTTGTGGGCTGCCTAAAATGTCCTTTATTTTTCATCCCAGTGAAGTGCAGCGAGCTCGGGCCAGAGCTACTTGCCCGCAGACTTTCCTGTCAGTAAATGCCCTGTGCAGATGGAATATAATCACTGTATTCAGTGCCTCACGCTTTGTACTGGAAATCAGAAATCTTGTGGGACCGTAATGTATAAATAACTCTCAACTAATTATTTGGGGAATAAAGGATGGTTCAGCTAAGCGTCTAGAGGAACACCTCCTGTAGAACATGAAATTGTAGGCGTGTTCCCTGTTGCATCATTCTTCATGTATCTAAATTATTTGTGCAGATTCAGTTGCATTCAATACTCATTTTATACCGTGTCTTATGTTGGGATTTTTGCACACTGTATTTCACAAATGAGAGGACTCCACCAGCTCGATGGAAGGGACAATATAACACAGACTACCGATCCGTTATAATTCCTGGCATATGTGTATTTCCTATGTGCTTTTCACATAGATGGGGAACATAGTCTGAAGGAGGTAAGACCAAAATGAAGTTACTTCAAAACATGTTAGTCAGAACTAACTTAAAAATCAAATTTCAAAGCCCAGACAGATCTCTGATTCTCAGTTCTCCACATGTAGCAGATGGTGTGGTACAAGTTGTTCTAGCAATATTTCACAAACTTGCCATTGCTTGCGAGTGCAATGTTTTGCGAAAGAAATTTGTGGGAATTTTTTTTGGAAATAGGGACACAGCCAAGTGAACAAATTGGTGGAAAGTGAACATGTAATCTATTGGACACAAAAACAAATTGTCACAAATGGCTTAAATCATCTTTTTTAATATAGTGGGACTGTCAGCTCACATAACTAGAGTTGGAAAATAGTTTGACTGTCTCCTAGAGATGCTGTAGCAGGGTTGGCTTCAGGAATATTTTATGGCTGGTACTGATTACAGATTCTAGGACAGATCATACCGGTGTTCAGGAGAAGTGTCCTGTTCTGTGACTCACTCAGTTCAGCATATGTCATGTTTGTTTGCTCTTCAAGCAGGCCAGTCCTTGCTGAAGTCTAATACTTTTTAGATCTTTGTTTTATAGGTAAAGCTAGATGGTCATTAGCGTGATTTATTCTAGCCCATTTTCCTTAGTTGTCACAACTTAATGTTTCCGGTATACTTACCATCCATAAACTGTCTTCTAAATATTGCTGACAGCTGACTAGTTCACACTCATAAGAAACTATGTTAAAATCCAATTAATATGAAGCAAGAAACAGCAGTTTATACTTATTCCAGTAGGGATGCATGTGAAAGTTATTAAAAGTAACACAGTTAGGTTTTGTTTAATGACTTGCCAAGTTCATTTTCACCTGGTTGTATTTCAAAAAGCCTAGCATGGATGACCACAGACTAAAGCCTCACTTCTGTTATAACTGTTTCAGAATCTGATATCTAAATCACTGCTTGCCAAACGGTTAGTAGTTCTTTCAACGTGTAATTATGAATGATGCAAAGCTTCGTAGGTGTAGTGCAAATGGCCCTTGACTGGCTTTCCTGTATGCCTACTGCAAATTAGGCATGTAAATTCCTTCTTAACAGCATTCAGAAGAGTATTTGCTGGTAAAGAAATATTTCTCTTAGTTGTTAGGACCAGCAGCAGTTTCTGTTTTCCTCAGTACAGCAGGAAAGAAACAAACACTTGCACTGAGTGGGGTAACACAGTTGACTTTTTGGGTCCGAATTAATGGTTCTCTCACCGTTACTGCATCATCCCTGACATTTCTCTGCTTTTGTGGTTGTGAAATACTTTATTTTAAAGGCTGATCTTGGTATTATTCATAGAGATTATTCTCTCTAGAATAAGTGACAGTTACAAAACCATTGAGGCTTCCTGTTGGTAAGACTGTAAACCACAACAACAAAGCTTAGTTATATTGCCCATATCTGCATAGGAAGTTTCATGTGCTTTGCGGGCTTTCTGTAAAGGCATGCGTATCTCCCAGTACGATTGCTTATCTGCAACTGTGTATAAATTAACTTTTTAATAGGTGGCTTTCAGTATCAGGTAAATCAGCACAGAATTTCAAAAAACAGTCCCAAAACAGGTTTGCCTTTTTTGATGGAGTTGACAAAGATGCACAGAAATACTGCACTAAGAATTGAATTGGTTTTATTTCAATCTTCTAGTACTCTTTAAAGGTATTTAAACATATTTCTTTTAAGACTGAACTTTTTCAAGATATTCCTTTCCTCTTCTGCCCTTCTCCCCCAAATATTGTCCTTAGGATCTTAATCTTACTAGGATACTTCCATTAAAAATAATCACGTGTTAATAAACTTGGAGCTTGACTTATGTTGTTTTGCAAGTATTCTATGACAAAAGTGATGTGAGAATTGGAACTACAATTATGTAAGAAAAGTAGCTCTTCAGTGAAGGAAAACTCCTTTTCTCTTGGACACTTCTACATCTCCTCATCCTTTATTTTAATAATGTTACTGATTTGGATTTTGGACTCTTTCCTGCTTTGTTTGATGGGTTTTGTTGTTGTTATTTAATACTAAAGTGAAACTGAAGTAGCTTCTTGTTACAAGCTATATATGGCATTTCCTGCCGCTGGTGGGGTCATATTAGGAAGTAAATTCAAGGATCGGAGGATGAGAACATTCTGGATTTGTCACCCTCTGGACCTGCCAGTCTATTTCTCCTTCATTTCTGCTACAATAATCCCAACAGCAAAGCACCAAGCATGTTTCTGCTGTTCCTCTTTGTTGTCATCTCAGCTAAGACATGTAGAATGGGCAACTATGGAGAAGAGTATCTCCAGAAAGACAGATAATGCTGGAGAGGAAAGAATGGGAATAAGGAGTGGAAAAAGAGAAAAGGGTAAAATAAGACCTTGCAGCTTCTCCGTAATAGTGCATTTCAATATACTGGAGATTTTATTTTGACTGTTCAGCTTTGGAGATAATGTTTTAAAATACAGTCTTGGGTATATGTGATAATTGTTGAATGACATAGGTGGGCCTTCTAAACTGATGTATGGTAAGTTTGAAGTTGATTAATCACTGATGTCCCTGTAATGATGGGCAGCATATCGGTTGGGGGGTTTCCCCACATAGAATAGAATAGACCATTTCAGTTTGAAGGGAGCGACAAAGATCTTCTAGTCCAACTGCCTGACCAATTCAGGGCTGACATAACTGATAACTGATACCAGGCACAAAAAGATGAGGAGTTCCAAGCTCCTGGTGCACAATCAAATGCTAATTTGCAGGACTGTTTTGGGAAGGAAAAACCCATGAACAAGATCTCCTCCTCCTTTCTTACCAGAGGTAGAATCAGGTACAACTGAATAGTGAAGACATGTATACACTCTTTAGAGTTCCTATGTGGGATTTACAATGGGTTGGCATAAGATACCAATAATCACTTTTGTTGCAGGTTAAGTGTGCTCAGCACCACGGCTGATTTTGAAACAGGTGTCAGTCTTGCTTCTGGTCAAAAGACATACCAGTATTGGCTGTTATGGTGGCAGTATGTAGCATAGGTTATGAAGTGTTCCTCTTTTTCAGGTTCTGTGTTCCCATGCTTTTTGGAAAAGTTGACTGTAGAGAGTAGTGTGCCTGCACAGTAGACACACCAAAACATTCAGGAATTGCAAAGTGAAGAAACACTTCCTCATCACAAATCTGTCTACACTCCAATATGGCTTAGCCTAGAAGCCTGTTTAAATATTGTCATATCCAAGTAGACCAGTATTACCTCCTACATTTACCTTAAACATCAAGGGTCTAAAAGGTGTTTGCAGAGCATGGATCTGTTTTCTAGACAAAAACCAAAAAAACATTTGTACATTCTAATCTTATAGCCCCTGGATTGTCAAGATAACCCTTCAAACCCAAGCTGGAGTGTTAATTACTATAATGAGGGCTTTTTTAGTTTACAGGGTCAACTCAGTTTCTCAAGATTCTTTCAAAGCCTTTGCTGCTCAGGGTTCATTTTGTTAACCAGCAGTGTTATGGAGTTAACAAGACTGTTCAGTTTTACTGCTGCTATTCAAAAACCTGTGGGAGGCTGTGCAACTGATGAGAATATCAATTTTGTGTTGCTGCTTGGAAAAGCCAAGAGCAGAAGTAGGGGCAAAGTACAGCTATACTAATATCTCTGAAATTTACTTAATAATAGAAGAAAACTGGAAAAATTATGTAGACAAGCTTGAAGGGATTTTAAAAGAAATAATTTTAAAGTGTGATTTCTGGTCCAGCAATATAATATGTCAGAACTTGGTAATTAATGAAACTATGGTGACTGTTTAGCAATAAAAAAGTCTGTTTATGCAAACTTTTAAAAAATTGACACAAGTTATGTCATCTAGGAAGAGTGAAATGGACTCTCAGATATCTAAATAACCTGAAGATCTTTTGAAATAGTTAGCATAACTTCTTTCCTCCATTAAGTCACTGGGTCCAGCAGATCTCAAGCTTACACTGGCCCAAGCTGGATTGTGTAAGCATGGATTTTACTCACTGTTTGTGTTTAATGCAGTTTTTTCTTAGAACACAGATTTTAGTTGCAAAGCTTTCTTTACATCTGCTGCTCACTTCAGTACAAGTGAAAGGAAAAAAAGCGTCATTTGTCTGAAGCTGATCTGTGGTTCCTTTTCTCCTATAAGTTTTTTCATCTTTTCATCTACAAACCAGCAAATAAACACTTTCAGTCTAATAGTTGGCAGCACTTGGGCTCAGAATTAATATACTAAAGTTAAAATAGCAAGTTTTTCAAACTTTAAATTGCTGAATGTCCTACATGTGCTCTTTAGAATATTATTGGTATTAATAGAGTTGAGTCTCGGTAAAATAACTCTTAGAATGGCACCTTGATCAAAGCATGAAGGCTGTGGTACAGGCAAGACCTGCTCTGAAATTTGTTTCTTTGATCCTTTTGTGGTGATATCACTCGATTCTGGTTTGTTTTCAAACCTGCTTTTTTTTACTGACTGGATTGGCGTCAATTAAGGCACGATGAGCTTTATAATTGATGGCAGTAACATAGATAAATAACGAGAGCCAGTCTCTGCAGGCCCTGGAGAATTCCTGAGCGTTCTCCTGACTGGGAAGATGAGTGGGGTTTCTGTAGGTTTTATCTTCTGTTTTTTGAGGCCGGGAGACGTATACAGCTTGGGCAAGGATGAACACTGCTTTTGCAGTTGATATCAGTGTGAAACATATGCCCAGTAGAGCACAGCAAAATACTTTTCCAGTCATAAATTGTATGCATGTTTTTCAGGATATTTGTTGGGTTTACTTAATTTTGATTTATGCCTTTTTTTTAAATTCCAAGGGTAAACAGAGAAAGCAGAGGTACTTTATTAGATTAAAAAGGCTTTGTCTAGAGAAGATCCTTAGAATAAATAGACAAATGGTATATACTGTCTTGCAGTGCTAGTATTTCAAATTATATTTAGTTTTTTTCTTCAAGATCTCAGACTGTGGATATTAAGATTTGCAGCATAGCTATGAGGAAGGAGCTGATTTTTCATGTTAGAAAACACACATCTATTTTTTTGAGTAATCTAATACATTTCAGTGATATGAACTATAAAACAACTAGCCAACTTCTCAGTTTTTTCGAGGGGTGCCTTAGATGGCTTAGGATTGATGTGCAAAATCAGTAGATGCTTAAATGATGATTTGAGTAGCCTGCTACAGCTATCCTGTGAAACAGAAGGCTAGCAGGTTTAGTTCTTGTTTTGTCATAACAGTACTAAATCTGCTTTGCCGGATTGTTTCTTTGTTTTGGTTGGTTGGTTTTTTTCCTGGTTTTAGGTTGTCATAATCAAATATATTTAATTTCTTTAGGGGTAAAATATTTAAAGAGGGGACTGCCCTCTAAATCAGTCATTTAATTGCATGATATTTCCTGCACTTTAGCACCTAGTTGGAAGTACATATATGCTTTGAGAAGTTGAAATAGGCCACAGGCTTAAGTCTGTCAAAGTTAAGCTTGTCTGTAGTCTTATACAGACGTTCTAATTTTTTCTTATTTTGATGCAAGTTTGTATAGCTTCCATCTATTTTTTGTCAAATGGTTAAGCTAAATTTGAATAAGGTCCTTGGTACGTGTCTTTCCATCAACACAGAAGCTTGTGCAATGACTTTTTTTGTGTGCCTTGTTAGTGTTTCTGCTAAATAAAATGTTTTTATCATTTTAGGAGTTGCTTGCAAAGCATATAACTGCTTATAGGTGCAGCCTAGCTCTAGAATAATGTGTAGCTGGCCTTTCGGTACCTGCTCAGCCACAGGTGGATGTCTTTACTCACTTGCATTGTGGGCTATGGAAACTGGAGTGCCTTAAGGCAGCTTAATTATAGGCTGTTCAGACTCAGGTGAGCTGTGCTAGTTTTCCTGCTTTACGCATGGGGGAATGGTTTCCCCAGGTGCTGATTATTAGCATGTTTTCTGTTGTGCATCAGCTGTTACAGAACTACGCCGCAGCTGATATGTGTGAGGCTTTGCCAGTAAGTATTTTGTTCCTCAACAAGAGCAGCACTTGACTACAAGGAACTTCTTAGCCAGCCTTTCCACTTTCTTTAGCCTTCCCCTCTCCACACAAAGATCACCTTGTTATGTTCGAGCACGGAAGCAGGCTTTGAAACACGCACTGCGTTGTCATTGGGGAGCAGATGAGTATGAAGGAGCACAGCCTCATGCTGGGCAGAACTGCCACATTAGCTGAGGAGCCTGGGCAGCACGCAGGAGCCTGGGTAGATTCTGAAGTAAGAAAGAAGATCGAAGGATCAATTGCAGCTGCTTACGGAGAACATGATTTTCCAGCCTACCACGAGAGGGTGCTATAATGCTTTGAACTAATTTATCCATTGCTAAAAGGTTTTTATGTTAGGAACAGTGGAGGGGTTTTTTTCAACATTACTGAGCTACAGTGAAGAGTGTTTTAAGTAACTGCTGGTTTATGAAAGCAGGCAAGATCCACAGGGCAAAAGGAAGATGTAGCTGTCTTAAAATTTAAGGGAATAAATTTTTTGCAAATAAAAGATAAAAACCAATATTTTGCTTTTGCCTTTAAGAGCTGAACTCCCTTTTTAGTTTTTTCGTTTCTCTTGGGCTCTATCCTAGATAACTTCCTCTGCCAGTAAGAGAGGTTTTCCGACTTGTTTATGTATAAGTATGCAGGCAACCGTTTGTGTATGAGAAGACATTAAGTCTGATACTTCCGCTAGGTAATGTGAGCCCTTAAATTAAGAGTAATTTCTTAGTGCTTCTGTGCACTTCTTATCTGTAAAATGGCAATAATGCTTGCTTGTTTTATGGAGATGTTTAGACTTTTGCATAAACAAACACAGAAAAGCTGTCTGCAGGCTAAATGTTCGGTCATGCTTTTTTTTTTTTGTCTCATCCTGTAGGCTGTTAGAGAAACATGTTTGTTGTGGTTCTAGCTTGTACTTCAAAACACTTGTGGCATGATAATAGGTCTGAAAGAAGGTTAGTGTTTGTGGTGTGTGACTTGCCTTGAAATGGAAGCTCAAAGTGCTGTGCTTGCTGAATGTTATCTATCAAGCTTCCATAAAGAGGCTGAAGTTACAGTGAATTACCAACAGAGAGAGGGCTTTAGTATACCGTGTTTGGCTGTTTAGCAACAGAAACAAAAAAAGTGAATTGCAGTAAGCATTCATGCAGTTGGGTTGTTGACTGGGAGACAGGATCTGTGCAAAGAGATCCGCAGCCTGGTGTGTAGGGTTTAGGTATGTAATTACAAAACAAAAAAGATCACCTGACACTACTGGGGTGTCCGTCATTGCTCAGCCATGGGGTAGTTGTTACACTGAATTGGAATACATGTGTGTTTTTATAGAATTTGCTCATCATTCGCTTTAATACTAGTCAGTGAAAGGCCACATTGAAAGAAACACATTAATCAGTCCTAAAACAGACCACTAGAAAGGAGATATGAAAATCTGTTTAAAGTACAACCAAGACAGGCTTCCTGTTTTGCATACTAGCATGTAAAAGCAAATGCATGACTTCTGGGTATGTGGTACCTGTCCTTTTTTTCTCCCCTGCGCTTTCCTAATTTCTTACAAAGTTAAGATCTTATGTGCGTTTCAGGCCTTGTCATCTGACTTTGTTACATTCACCCATCCATTATTTCCTCTTACAGAAGGATTAAAATACTCTTAATCACACAGTTACCCTTGTGCTCCACCCTCTGAGCCCACAGGGAGGTGAGCTTGTAGTTTTTGAAACCATAAAAGCTATTCTAGAAGCAACATCTTGGTTTAATAGAAAAGCAGCTTTAGTATATAGAATAAACTGCTCTGGTACAGCTGTGCTTCATATCACCAAACTGAAGGTTACCCTTCCAGGATTGCTCTTATGCTTTTAGAAATTAGATAATGATCCTGTGTGCTGAGAAGTGTCATTCCATGGTGAATACCATGTGAAATGAGGTTGTCCGAAGCTTGAAGGGAAACAGGACTGAATATCTAGGAATTGGTGCTGGTGACAAATTGGGAAGAACTATTCCCTTTCCTATGAGCATTTAGCATTCTTACTCAGCTGCCTGTATCTTTGAGCCATATCCAGTCTGAAAATGAGACAGGTAAAATCACAGCAGAGCAGCTTAGTCTAGTCTTTCTATTATTCTGTTCCTTTGCTATGTAACATTCAACCCTGTACTATGGGGATCTTCTATTATATGCTGCTGTTCTGCTTTTCCTTGCTTTAAGTCTACTTTCTGTCCCTGCAGTTCCTTTCTGTGTTGTTCAATGTACACAACCTTCTGTTTCGTTTGTGCTTTTTATCCTTCCCGTTGTTTGCATAACTTAATTTGCCTGGGTTTTTCCTCATGTTTTCTTTGCTTTAAATAGGTCCTCTTCCTTCTTGCCCTGTTAGTACAGTGTCTTCCTATGGGACTCTGTTCTTGGTGAAACAGTTTGTTCCCCAGTTTCTTGCCTTTGCTGACAAAGGATGTCAGCTTTAATATCACAATGCAGACATGCAGGAATTGAGGAAAATGGCTTCTCACCATGAAGGTACCATCTTTGTTTAAATATTAAAAAAATGATATATTGTCATGAGTAAAAATCCCTGCAGTTAAGAAAACTATAGTCCAATAGCCAATGCTGTTTAGTTAGCTACTTTTCCCCGGCTGGTAGAATAGTAAGTTTATAAAAGGAAGACAATGTTTTATCGTACTGATAAGCGAGAGGCATTAGTACACAAGATGGCTTATGCAACAGGTCTTTAGCAGAGCAACAAAGGCAGCACCATTTGCACAGGACCATGCTTTCTTTTCCAAGTTTGACTGTAGATGTTTTCTGTTGTGCTTGGCCCTATGACAGATTTTCTTCCCTTTTTTGATGCTTGAACTTAAAGCTATTTATTTTAATCCTCCTTCATTAGTGTGAGGAAGTATAGCAGACTTTGTTTAGCTAATATCAGTAGTTGAGACAGTAGCTGTTTTCAACGTGTTGTATGTCCTTGTATTGAAAGTGTTACTCATTAGTTAGATATGGTAAGAATTTTGTAACAAAAGCTCTGAGTATTGCACTTTAGGGAAGGATGGCTGATCAACGCCAGCTTGAGTCCTGCTCTGCCATAACTTTCAGTCTGATAGGTAGCAAACAACTGTTTCTTTGCTTTAGACCTTCTTCTGCATAGTACAAATTTTACCCTACTCAGTAGGACTGTCAAGAGAATAAAATATCAAAACTGTGAGGCACTCTAGATATCAAGTGCTACAAAAATATCCCATGTAGTATCAAGTCATAATATTAGCATGCCCTGACTGAGAATGTTCTGTAGGCTGTGAATTTTATGCATGCAAGGAAAAGCATTTACTGCTAGTGAAGGGTACAGCATGGTTAGCACTAGTGCAGGTAGTCACCCATGAAACAGGTAGGGCCTCAGCAGAAGCCTGAAATCTGATATGTTTTCTTTCTCTTCTTAAATTACTAACAAAGTGTTTCAGCAAAAATTGTGGATCTTATTGTTTAGTTGTAGACATCTGAGCAGGCTGGATGGTTACCTGCTAGAGGGTTTGGAAATAAATCTTGCTAGAATTCATATCCTAATTAGAGAAATATCGTTGCATCTCGTCAAAAGTCTGGAGAACAATTCAACCTCCAGAGAGCAATTATCTAGATCTAGAAAAACTTCACTTGTTGTGATGAGATACTCACGCTGCTGTTTCCTGACAGCCTCTTGTGTAAAAGAATAGGCACATCACTGGATGACATGTGTTCACTCTCAACTCTATGTTAGCACTCATGCAATTTTAAATCTGAAAAAATATGACTGTGCATCTCAGGCCTGGTCTCTGAGGAGGAATCCTGAGTCCTTTCAGCAGCATGCCTCTGAAGACAGCTGCGCAGTTAGCATTCATGTCTGCCAGGGTCTGTGCTCTCCACAATGATCCCCACCTCAGATCTCCAGTCAAAAACAGGAGATGAATCTCAACAGCTGCAGAAGGCTCACTTTGTGAATTGTGAATTAGGGTAAGGAGTTATTTGAAGTGTTTCTTTTCATAAGTCTCTAATGATGGTTGTAAGGGCTACATATCCCCATTCAAGTTGTCAAGATAATGCTAACCTCTATAGAGGTGGAGCTCTGGTGGTCTGAGCCCGTGCAGGTGCCATGTCCCTCTAAATGTAAATAATGCTCATATAGACCATAGTGTTTTTCTGTACTGTACCAGTGTGCTCTCGGTTATTCTTCCCCTTTTCCACTGCCCAGGTTGCATCTTTTTTTGCGTATGCTGATTTTTCCCTTGAGAGTAGGCTACCGCCCTTATGTGATATACTGCTTTCATAACATTGGCAAAGCGCCCAATAAAACTGGTTTGAGACCTCCACACCCAGACCTGAATATTTTTCCTCCCCAGTTTAAAGGAACAACCTGCATCTAATGTATTTGTCTTAGATTACAGCAGCCACCTTCATGTATTAAGAACAAAGCCAAGATTGTCGGTTTCCCCATAATTATATTGTACCTGTCATTATGGAGGAAGCCCTGCCCTTTCTTTAGAAGTAATATCATTAGATTCCATATATTTTAATTGGGTGCGTCATTTAGTTTCAGTCCTGCTGCTAGAGCATACATCTATTGTGTCTCATGTGATTTCCCCTTAATGGGGCCAACAGTAGTAGTACTGGTAGTATGAAGTCAGTTATAAATAATCTGTCTACAATATTCACAATACATAATTTCCAAAAGATTCACCAGGAATTTTCAGAGTAAGAATACTTGCATTAATTTTTTTCTGTGATGGAGAGGGTTATAAATTGATCTAGGACATACCTGATCTTGAAGTATTTTACAGGATATAGCCTGTTTGTATCCTGGTCATCTGAATTACAATATGATAAAGCTAAACTGATGAAAACTTGTCAAAAGAGAAGCTTGTCCCCATCAACACCGTGCTCCTACTTTACCACTACTGGTTCTCATCTAGCGCTGTGGTGAGCCAGGCCAGGGAGCTAAACCGAGGGAAAACTCTGCAGTGCTGGCTTGGTTTCCTGACCCACCTTACTGCATGTCAGGTGAACACAGGTGTGAGCATGTGGGAAGCAGCAAAGGAGGGAGCTGGGAGCAGGGGAAACAACCACCAATCTGGCAGCAGCTGCCTGCTGGCTTCACTTAAGCACATGGTCAGTCACACCCTCAAAACCTTAGCAAAATACTTCAGTGGTTTTGTGTCTTGTGCCTGGGGGAGGGCTTTGATGAATCCAGTTTAGGATTACTTAAAAAAAAAAAAAACAACAACTGATAGGCTATATGCAGACACTTAGCATTGTATCTCTTTAGCAAGGCTGCTATCTGAAGTGAGCCCCTGAAATTTGTCCTTTTAAAATATTTGAAATTTACAGTTGAGTTAACTCAGATGCTTAAAGAGTCAAAGGCACTATCTGTTCATAAAAAGGTTACTTCCCCAAGTTTCTAAGAATAGAATCACCTCTTGCCTGGTTTAAGGGTGTGTCTTTTTAATATGAATTTTACTTCAGTGCTCACTGAGTTCTTGGCCTTAATGGCTTTCTACCATGCTACACATTATGCCTTGAATGAAAAACTGATTGTCACCCAGTGCCCATGAAGAGCAGCTCTTCACTGCTGTCATTGCGTTGGTAAGACTGACAGCTAAAGGAGAAAGCTGGCTGTCCTTCAAGCTGAACTAGGTGTGAACTTAATCCATTAGTTATCCAACTTTATTCAACCAATATTTCTGCCAAAAGAGTCTTAAGTTCTGTGAATAAATCTGTTAGTCTAGTTTCTCTAGTAATTAGGAATTGAGTTCTTACATTGGTTATCTGCTGCATTTTAATTGGACCCAATTCTCAATATAGATGTTTTACTAAACAGTCGTACTTGACATTACTAATAAGAATACGCCAACCTAGATTAGTCAGTCCTTTTGAGGGTTGATTCTGGTTTTGTGTTTGAACATGAGAATTTGATGTTTGCCATTACTCAGCTTTTCCAGCTTCAGAACCTGAGATGTGACCCTGCATGTTTAATTGACTGGTCTTTTTAGTTTTAAAAAAAAAAAAAAAATCATACTCTGTGCAGGTCTCTGCTGGATATTCTCCAGAGTCTCATCTTTTGTATTTCAGTCATTGTTTTATGTGCTGTTTGTGGGTGCTTCACTTGGTCTTTGTGGGTGCTTCAGAGGTTTTCCCTTTTTTGGAGCACAGGCAATCTGTGACGAAAGCATGATCTTAAGAGGTGTTTGCCCCAGAATCTCTGCTGATACTTCATGCAGGAGCTTCAGCATCCTTGCCAGAGAATCTTAAATGTACTGGGTGCTTCCAGGTTTCTAAATTTCAGCTCTTGTTTCAGTTTTTCAGGGTTTGACCGTGCACCGTGCAGGCTTTATAAAAATTTAACATTGTTATGCTTGTATGGTTTATTTTAGATTGTAAGAGACTTAGATCTCAAAGCAATAATATCTCCATATAAACATCTTCCCTTGCCTCACTTCCCTCACTGTTTTTGACAGTTTTGTCATCTGCTCAGTTCTATAACCTGTCCAGGAAGTTGTTACTTCTAAGCAGCACGTAGTTATATTGGCTTTAAGTGCTTAAAGTAGCTTGAAAGCAATGGGAAAACTGTTTCTGGCAATGATGCAGATGAGCAGGAAACATTATTCCTTCTAAAGACCCTTCAAATAACTTTCAGATATTAATTAGCTTCTGATCCTATGAAGTCTTTCTAAGCTGAAAGACCATTTGAAGCCTACCTTGTACAGCAGCTTTCACTCTAAAGTTAATTGTATCTGCTTCTGGATGCTCTGTTGCTTTCCAAATAGCAATTCATGAGCTAGGGAATGTCTTGTAGTTTACATCAAGGGTACTTTTTCAAATAAATTTGAGGGTTAAGTAGCATGTCACAACAGCATGGAATTCCACTAGAGAAATGCCCTAAACCGCTGGGGTTTGGTAGCATCTCAAGAAGCTGGCAGTAGTTGACTATCTTGCAGTAGTGCTGAAAAAAAAGGTATCCGTAAGGGTGGGATGGATACTGCTTTCAGCAAGGGCTTCTCTACGCAATGTGATAAATGTTCTGCTGTCTACTGCATTGAGGAGAGTTACAGTTATTTTGAAAACATTTAAATACCGGATTGCTATAGGTAACTGCTGTAAATAGAAATGTAAATGAAAAATCTTCTCCCAAGCTACTAAAAGCCAGAGCTGCTTTAGTTTCCAGTATCTGGACAAAAGGCAGAAGAGAGCATTCTGCCCCTTTGTTTTAAGAGGCTAAGTCAGAACTGAGTACAAGTTCATCATGCTTTTGGTTACTCAAGTATCTGATTTGGAATAAGTTTGTACTGTAAGAGGCTCCAGAGAGAGAATGATTTTGACAGGAGCATTTGCAGGGCTGCCTGTTGTCTTGGAATATCCGACTTCATGATAGCACCTGGTGTGCTGGTATCAGCCTACTAGTGAGCCCTGGTCCCAAAGGAAGCACTTAGTGTGGCTGGTACTTGAGGGGATACAATATAGCCCTGTGTAATCCAAGCAGTCAGCTGTCCTTTGGACCTATATAGACCAGCAACAACTGGGAATGTTTTTCTGTGGAGCGGGAAGAAGAAATGAGGTGGAACTCTGTTGAGTGGGGGGGTGGGGGGTGTTGGGGAGGGAAGATCTTAAATTAACAAGATAAAGGGATCTTTCTTGGCCTTTCAAACCAGAAGATGGGGGGATGTTGCAAGCAAGTTCCCTTCTGGATGGCACAGTTAGACTTTGGTCTCAATCTCAGTTCAAAATTTACATTTCATAAAACACTCCAAAATTAAGAAGCAGTTTTACATACCTCCTTCAAAGCAAGCTGTGTGGCACAACTGGCAAAAATCTTGCTGTGAAACTGAATGCAGCTAATGTTCTTTTGTCAGAGATCTGATTTTCTAGTTTAGGTTAAGTCATCTTGCTTTTCATCGATGTCCCCATTCTTTGATTGATGGTGATGGCAAAATACAGATATCGTTCTTCCTGTGGGGTGCAGGTACTCCTATGAGCTATGTTGTGGCTTGATTTCTTTGATTTGCACGACTTAGTTGTATTTTTTTGTCTTGTTTGTGCATGTCGTGTATCAATGATAGCTTGTATCAACTTGAATGGCAGTTTGTTTGCATTTCTACTTGTCACTGCTACCATTGCTGCAGATGTAAAAACTCTTTATCAGTGCCACAAAAGGCAAGGTATTATTGATGCATCCTCCCTGTTCGTGATGTGCTGTTACTATCTACAGTAAAAGGCACAAAAACTGATGTTGTAGATGGATGCAATTTAGGAACTAACCAGTACTTTACAGAGGGAGAGGAAATGAACTGCTGAGTGAGCTGTACTGTTAGACCTCCCACTGGGAATTTCCAGCCCTTTCCCTCTTCCTTCCTTCCTCAGAATATATATAGTAAATAGAGTAAATTAAGCACTGAGGGAGGTGGCACCCGAAGGCAGCAGCAGTAATAGAGGCTAGAGTAGCCTTCAGTTAAAAACAGCTGACAATATACTGACCAATCCTCTGAGCATCCTAGTTGTACCGCCACAAATACTGGCAGCAGGAGAGATGTCTCAGACAGCTATGCCAATATTAAGTGGGAGGAAGGATCCTTAAATAATTAGCAGTGGGTCTTATTCCCTGACTCTGTCAACATTGAGTTGTTGTTTCACCTCTGAACAGGAGAAATTAGTCAAGTAATTGTGTGGCAAGTAAATGACAAAATGAATTTTTTTTTCTGCTTTTTCTAGTTGATGGACCTGTTTTAGAAGGCAGCAGGTACTTTCCGTGTCATTTTGCATTTCTATTCAAAAACCTCTGAGCAACAGATGAAAATAAGAACAAAAGAGGAATAGATTTGGTTAAAGTCAGGGGAGTAGCACTCAGTTGAACTTCATCACTGAAGCAGTCCAAAAGAACACTTGTGTATATTTTGGTTTTAGAGCATCTGCATTTTGAGGGGGGCAAAGGCAGCATTAGCCCCTTCCCTGCTCATTGTTAATCTTAACATGCTTTTAAGTTACTGTGCATAATCCAGTCTTGAAAAGCTATATTATAAGAGTAAGGCAAGCTTACATGGTCTGTCTCTTCTAATTCCAGGCGAATCAAAGGTTTTGTGGTACCAATTCAATAAAATGGGATTTCATTTAGTTAGGATTGCCTCAAAACCCTTTATGATCCTAGAAGAATCTAATCAACTGCTTTCCTCTTCCATGCTTCCCCAGCAAAAGGAGGGAATGCTTGCAGTGTTATAGAAAAACAAACTGTTAGTGTTCAGGTTAGCAATGTAAATTGGCAACAGATCTTGGCTTTTGTGGGGATTTGTCTTTTGACAAATTATTAGATAAATCTGGAACTGCAGCTGCCTCTATTATGATGTTTATTTGTCTGTAGATCAGATTCTGTCCTTGCTGGCCTAATTTAAGGTTAATCAAAGCATTTTCCATGCAGTTTCTGTTTTTTGAAGTGGTGATCTTTAACCTCACTAAAAGATTTGGCCTAATGTTTCTGGGGAATTAAGTCACTCATTTCCATGCTGTTGTACTTTGCTTTGCTTTACTGCTCTGAAAACAAAGTAGTAGGAAAAAAACCATAATCTACAGGATATTTCTGCTCTGTTTGCATCCAGGCACATTCAAATTTCCCATCTCCTGCAGTATTTCTCTCTGGAGCCAATTATACCTTCTTTAACCAGTCTTCTAGTTCAGCAGCTTCCCTTGCAAAGTCATTTTTGTCGTCTTTTATTAAAATGCTCCTCACCATAGAAGTATCTGATGACTTAACCAGATCATACACTGTACTAAGCACTGATTATAGTATATAACTTGCTGGAACACATTAATGTTTTTGTTTACTGAGAAGGTGCTAGAAATGAAGCAGTTATCAAATAGTAATAAAGAAAATGTCTTTTCCTCAACTTCCTGACTTTTCTTCAGTTCACCTGTTTTTAATTAAAGCTATCAGACTATGACAAATGATGTGAGGAGGAAGAAAGCAAATAGCAAGATTGGTAGCAATATTAAGTTATTCAGGTCAGTAGAGACAAAAGCTGACCGGAAAATTGCAGGAGGTTGCTAGCTGAAGAAGTGGTACAAGATTCAGTGTAAACATCTACACAGGAATGTTTCTAGCTTCACACATGAGGTATTTAGCTCTGAGCTGACTACTACAACAATAGAAATAAATCTTTGAGCTGTAATAAGACAGTATTGTGGCAACATTTAGAATTATAGTCCACAAAGCAGAGCCTTAGGAATAGAATAATATGTAGTTCTGCCACTGTACAAAGCTATGGTTTGAATACTGCATGTAATTCTGATCTGGTTATCTGGAGGGGTGTATGGCAGAGCTAGAAAAAACTCAGAGGAGGACTGTTTAAAGGTGACCAAAGACGACAATATCAGACTGCCTAAGACAAACTCTTCAGCCTGGAAGAGAGGTGGCTGAGGTAGAGTAAGATAAAGGACATTAAAAGTCACAAGTGGCAGGGGAAGCTCCAATGGGTAGTGATTGATCAGAATTTGTCACTGTATAGACTGAGGATCATCAAATGCAACCAGCAGATGTGTTCAAAACAAGAGCCTGTTCTTTGTTCTACAACATGCAGGTGAGCTATTGATAACATTGCAGTGGGATATTGTGTGATGCATTTAGTTTGCATTACTTCAGAGAGCTACCGGACAAAATAACGGAAGCCTGTTAGGAGGTTTAACTACAACAACGCCAGCTCTGGCTCAGAAAGACCTTTAGCTGCAACGTGTTGGAAGCTTGGAAAGTATTCTGGAATAATATAATTACCTTTTCCCCAGTCAACTTCTGTTGGCAATGGTAACAGCAGGATGCTGGGCTGTAAGTGACCCAGTATGGTGGTTGTTACCTGCCTGAAGAATCCCAGTTGTCAGCTAGCTGACTTGCTTTTGACATCCTTAAGTGTTCTGCTAAATCTGAGAGGCAGGACTTGTTTTTCCTATCATACTTCCATTAAATGTTCTACAGTTTTGATATCAACAATCAAGGAGCATTTGTACTTCTGAAAAAGAAAAAATAATCTCAATCCCTAACTTTACAGTAGATGCTATCACTATAGTAGCGGACGTACATAAAATGCATGTTTGTATTTTAGCTGTATAAAAATCCTTCAAGTTGAATGTATTGGGTAGCCTTACCTCTCTTCAATTAATTACTTTTAAAAGTTTTCTTTCATTATTCTGTCCAAAAATCAGACCTACCGAATAGTATCCATCACAAACCTACTAAATCATATAAGCATTTTCAATCCAGGTCCACTTCAGATATGAATAATCTTTGTCTATTCATTTACAGCTATCCTTCTTTGTAATAAAATTGATTTTATCACTACACCAGCAAGTCAAACACTGACTTTTTTGTAGCTTTGATTACTTCTAGGGGTATTGAACTTGCTCAGTCTTTACTGTAGTTTCTTTTCCTTCAAAGCTGTATTAATTCTTCCATAACCCAGAAGACACTTTTGGAAAATCCTATTTCAGTGAGTGCATTCTTGTCTTAATACTGGACTTGGACACATGAGGGCTAAACACTGCTGTTAGTAGATTTGAAAAAGCAAATGTAGTGACACAGCCTGAAATTGCAAAGCTGTCAGCACTGGGCTAGGAATTCTCCTTCTGCTGAGGCTGGGGTTTGTATTACCCTGGTTATTTAGCAGCTGTTCAAAGCAGCACTGGTGAATGGACTCCCTTGTCTGGTCAGC
Source organism: Phalacrocorax carbo (assembly GCF_963921805.1). Taxonomy (NCBI): domain Eukaryota; kingdom Metazoa; phylum Chordata; class Aves; order Suliformes; family Phalacrocoracidae; genus Phalacrocorax; species Phalacrocorax carbo. Next base: position 32,496,339 of record NC_087518.1, on the reverse strand, counting down.
AGAGCCAATTAGAAGTGTCTGGATTTCACCAACGGGAAGTGGCACAGCAGCCAGTAACTAAGTTCAATGCGATGGATGTGTTTCTCTGACTTCATACGTGCATGTTTGCACTGCTCCCCACAAAAGTGAATCAGCCCATAGGGCTGAGAAGGAGCAAGGCAACTAAGACTCCCTCAGCCAGGGCTCAGCTGCATGTCAGACTCTGGGGATCTCCTGACAAGCATCCACATTATGATTTTTCCCTGGTTCTGAAGTTAACAAGACAGCATGCAATTTTTGGGCAAGTATTTATGCTAAAGCTTGGCTTTTCTTGGAGGAAAGGAAATGCTGGTTTATTTTCTAAGACAATTATATTTCAAAGGAGGCAAGATCACAGGAATATTTTAGTCAAATGAAATAAATATTTTAAAAAGGAAAACCTTTCTTTGTTCAAGAGAAGAAAATGGCTGTGGACAATGGCTTGACAGCATATTGGTTGCTGACAAATGAGGTTGACAGTTTTGTGATTTATTTTTAGCTAGAGAATTTTTAAAACAGAAGTACTGTGCAGCTTTGGCAGTTGCTGCATATTCAGTGTGGGTGGATGGAACTGAGAAGCGCATCTGTGCTAACAAGCGTATTGGGATTGCATTAAAAAAATTAAACTCATGTACTGGAAACTGAAGCTGTATCAGCTCACCTGGGGAGCTCTGCCCTCCGAATATCCTCCAAAAGGTAAGCAGTGCTGCCCGTCCAAGGCACTTGTAAAAATAATTACTTGGGCCTCAAGTTGTGACATCACCTCAAATTTGGTCTGTTAGACTGATGTTTTCTTTCACTCCTGAGATTACAGGTCAGCAAGTTAGGCTCTACCCTCTCCTTCCAAGTTTTCCCTCTGACTAGGAAGGCTAAAAATATATTTCAAAAAGCCAGCTGAGAAAGAGTTTAATGTGGTCATTGTTCCACGTGCTGAGTCTAAGGAGGGTACCTAATACTCTAGGACTTCTAAGAAGATGTAATTATGTCACTTGAAAAGCAGCTTGGACTTCTCTGTCATGTTAACTCTAAGTTCTGATCAGTTAGTGCTTTATATCTGCAAAATAAACCTCTCACCAGCTAGGCTTCGTTAGTGTAGATATTCCTGGCTTGCTTCGGGGTCGGTTGAGCCATGAGTTTTCTAGTATTCTTTCTGCAGAAGAGCCCTTGCTGCAAATGTTTGTCTTAACACTGTGTGAGTAGCTATTAGTCTGATTTGCTTAGAAGTAGATAATATCTTGACTTTGATCTGGCCAGTATTATGACTCCTCAGGAATTCTGCTGCAGTGAGGTGTAATCCACATTAAGCAACTTCTCTACCACAGAACTGATTAAAAAAACAAAAGCTAAATGACTTGCTGTAAGCTGTCAATGTTTGGCCATCCCACCTTTCGTGGAGAAGGACTGGGTGACCTAATCCTCCTTGCCCTTCATACTGGAAAGGTTTACTGGAACTTACCACGAGAGAAGCATGTCAAGTAGACTTGTGATCTAAATGTATACAGTTTCCCAGTTATCTTTGAAATCCAGGTGTCCCTTCATAGGGAAAGGAGTGCTAAAACTGTTATTGCAGGAGTAGTTACTGGCCACTATAGGCAGGATTCAGAGGAACAAAGATTGGATCTTCAGCACCTCAGTACTCAATGGAAAGAGGTATGTAATACAGAGCATCTGAAGTTGGTGGTCTCTCTGCTTGTTTCTAGATAGCAGCAATCGCAAAGCTGACTAGCTTTAAGGAGCTAAAAAAATCCATAGTAGTAAAAGTAACAAACACTTTAATGCAATAGTGAGGATTTTGCGAAGAGGTTGCATTTGTAGCTTTTTGTTCTGAAATCCTTTTTGTATGTAATTTTAATTGCATTAAAATCTTTCTCTTCAGGAAAGTGTATTTCTTATTATCTGTTGTGCTGGTGGGTTTTGGTTCCTCACCCAGAGGCACGTTTAAAGAAGTCAGGTTCATACTTTGCGTGGATTGTGGTGTTTCTGACCATTCCCAGTACCTGTAACAGGAAACATCCATTGCACCTTTTAATAACTGTCAAGTCAGCTCTCCTGTGCTCAAGAGTTCCTCACCCTAAAGTGTTTTTGAAATGCATCTAAAAACCCACATCATTTTGCTAGCTTCATTTATCCCAGGATCACTTTCCTGTCAAAGTTCTGTGAGGACAGAAAATCTTAGAGGTAATGAGAGCCAGCCTGTTAAGTTAGCAGCATCTGTACTGAAGGTGATCAATACTTCATCTACTTCAAAATTCTGTCTTAAGGCAGCAGTGCTACCAAAAGCTTCAGTAGAAGGTTTGGTCACTTACAGCCTATAGAGCTGTTCATCTGTGAAGAGATTTATACATATTGCACTGAATGAATGGGGATTTTTCAAAGGAATGCTTTGGACCTTAAGCTTGATTTATTTCCTTCTGGGTTCTGTAGCAAAACGATAATTCTTTACCAGAGGAAAAAAACCAGGGAAGTGCTGCATTAGGTTGATACTGGGGAAATTGTATACCTATCTCGCTGACATCTGAGCAAGGAAAGGGGCTGAGGGACACCTCTGAATGTTTGACAGCATTAATAACAAAGGAAGAGGGTAATTGGAACCAGTGAAAAAGGAGATGGGCAGTTCCTTCTATGAATATCAGTTTGTTTTAATCTTGACATAGATAACCTCTGTCTACCTGAACATGACAGATGTCTTGAATTCTTCATACACTGGTGTAACTAGTCAAGATCAATCTGACTCTCTGCCAATTACAATTCATTGACACCAAAAACCCAAGCCTTGTCTTCCTGTGGATTTTTTATCAAGCTAGCCAAAAAGCATGTCTTGTAGGTGAAGACCCACCACTTTAACCATGAAATAAGTGTAGGGGAATACCTCATGCAGCATTTTGTCATGTTGAAGAATAAATCTGCATTTAAGAGGTGAACTGTATGGAGAACTTTTAGGTTTCTCCATATATTTCTCTCTGTGATACCAAAGATCACTTTTATTAGCCTTCTCTATTTCAGATATATTCTGATAATTGAGGCAAGACAGTGCTACTAGCCTAGCTTGAAACATTTGTCTTTGTATGATATGAGCTGTTCATGATGCAATTATGTCACTGACTCTGAAGTCTCGTCCCATTCTGTGTCTCCCAGCCTGGTACCATAAATAGAAACCTATTCCTTGCCCATCCCAAGTTCTGGGCTTGGAGCTGTATTTCTTGGCTTTATTCAGTGGGTTGTTTGCAATACTTAAACCGTGCACCACTCTGTGGGAGGCCCAAAGACTAACTACAGATCTGTGCTTAGCTCAAGCAAACCATGTTATTAAGAGTCTGGTTGCTTGCAGGAGAGGAACACCTAGGAATGGCATTTAGTTAGGTTGCCTGCATTTTACTAAAGCCATATGTGAACTGTCTGAACCCTTTTAAACTGGTGTTTTCCATGGCCACATGTATGTCAGCAGAAAGACTAGGTGGTCCATTTAGGTAAGGGCTGAAGTCTGTTCTAGGGTAAAAAAAGTTCATAGGTCTGCTTCTGTGTTACCACATTATTAGACAGCGGGAACTTGGCCTGCTCTGTATTGGTTTGCTTTTTAGTATGTAGTTTGCCTAGAGTATTTTTGGTTAGTAGGAAGTGCCGAGATTTGGCTTCAGAAACAGCTACTGTAGAACTTGATACTATGCCAATCGTGTCAGCAAACTCAGAAACCCGCTTGCTGCTGCATTATCAATTTTGTTTCCTTGTATTCATTAAGGCAGAAATCCTCCCACTAACAAGCTGGTTAAAGAGCCTGAAGTCAAGTGATGTAAAGTGTACGTTTTGAAGATGCAGTGGAAAATACCAGTTATACTAGTAGTTGTTAGTTACTTGATGGTCTACTTTCTATGCTCTAAGTCGACCAATACCTATTCTTTGGTAGTCTTAAAAGCAAGCATATAAAATGAGTCTGTAAACTAGCATCATGGATATTTATACTGGTATTTAGTTTGAAAACACAAAGTGAAAATAAAGTGAAAGATGTGGCATGTGCACGGTCCTTGGTGGCCTTGTATTCAAGTGTCCCTCTGTGAAGGAGAGGCAGGTGAGAAGCCAGAAGACACAACACTGTGTGTGAATATACATGTACACCCATGCATATATACGCTCTATGTTTTTTGATGTAAAATGTTAGGATATTAGATTGAGACTGTATGCAGTAACCAGTATTTACCCTATAACCCTTTCTTTGTCTCTCTTCCTTCCATTGACTAACCTTGGTCTGCTGCCAACACCACCAAACCCTTTTCAGAGCTGTACTGCTATTTACACATTCTTTTGTTTGAGACATTGACAGTTGGTTCATAAATTCAGAGTACAGTGATTTTTTTAGAAGATCCCTGTACTATACACTTCAATGTAGCGTAATCAGCAAGATTTCCTTATATTCAACTTTTTCCCACTACTTGAACTGGAGAAATACTTCTAAATGGATAATTTAAGTTGTACAGGAAGGGTAACTGCTCTCAGGAAACAGCTTTGAAGGGCGCTACAGGGAACGGTCTAAAGAGCTGGGAAGAGCTGCTGTGCCTGAAAGGTGACTACTTCTTCCACTGAGGAAGCTGTGTATACCAGAATGAAGATTTCATATTGTGCACTTACTGTGAAGGGAATAGGAACAGGATGCAGATGTGGTGGATGTGGATGTCAAGGTGATGGCCGATAGTGTAAAATAACTATCTAGGAAAATCAGTTGTAAAAGAAATAATGCTGTCCAGAAGACAGAAAGATGCCTGATTTTTATTCTGCCTGGGTGTGTTTGACAGGACCTTATGAACAGCTACACACTGTGCAGGGACACCCTGGGTCCTTCCCACCAAGAAACACCTACAGGAGGGTGGCTGAAGGGTGCAGGGACAGAGTGGCCCTGTTACAGGAAGCTTACAGCCAAAATGGTACTTGCCCATAATGCCAATGCTGGCTTGATGCACATCAGGAGCTCATAGCAGACCAGACAGCCCTTAGGCTTTGGTTAAGGATACTCTTCTGACAGAGGCTAAAATTGAGAGGTTCAATAGATATATTTATAAGTTACATTTTTAATCCAACCTAACTTTCTGTTAATCCTTTGTGCTAGAGATACCAATTACTGATCTGTTGTATTTTAATTAACACCTAAATTGGTTATTAACTTTAACTATTACAGCTAAGACTAATTTAATCACAAATCCATATATAGTGTGCCATTTCCTGCTGCTATTTCAGACCAACCTCAAAAGGTTTGTCACAATGCTCATGCACATGTTTCTGAGGCTGTGCTCTCTTTGCCTACAAAGTCTGCTTATTTTTTGGCTATCAATAGATACACAAAGGTTAGTACAAATACCAGTGTAATGAAGAGTACTCAGAGCACATAAGAGAGGGGAGAAAACAATAAACTGCAAGAAGGAAAAGAAAAAAGGGGGGGAAGAGATAAAGCCTAGGAGCTTGTATGTAAAGGTATCTAAACCTGTAACTACTAAGCGGCATGCTGCAGATTCACCAAGCTTATTATTGTAGGAGGAAGTAAGGAGGTCACCCACTTGTCAGAAATTTAGGAAGACAACAGTATGCAGGTATTCCAAGGTATTTTCTTTGGTTATTTTTTCCACATATATTAGCTGGTGATGGTGGCGGAAATAAGTCATGTCACAGGCCATACGCAGAAAAGCAACTCCTCATCACCACAGCATATCCACAATTTTATGTAGTGTTTTTCCACATCCACAGCTTTACAGAACACAAACATTTGGAATAAGCCAGGTTGCTCATTTCTTACCTTTAGCCTGATCTGAGTCCTCATCATGAGGGGCAGCTGCCTTTCTCACAGAAAGGTGGAGTTCATGGGTTATAGAAATGCTGCTTTTTTTCCCCTTGGTGGGCTGCAACAGCTCTTCTCCCCCTACAAATGGCCAAACCACTTACTTCCCCTTCCCTGCTCCCTTTTATACCCCCCTGCAGGCCCACCACCCTCCCAGGTGTGAGACTGCCATGGTGATGGGTTGTTCTTTAACCCTTCCTTGTCCACATGTTAGGAGGAGCCTGTCCTGCTACAGCTTTTGCTAGAAAATTAGGGCTTTTAAAGAATTCATCCAACATACCTTATGTTCTTTTGAGAGGTAATTTGATGGTGCCCTTCCAGAGAGCTGTCCTGAGTCCTACTAAATTAGCAAATATGCAGCTCAAACTGGGTGTACTGTACTGCCCTTGCTTTCTCTTTCTGAAATCTTGAAATGTTCAAGAGTGTTTACTTGCTCAGTGCTTGTACATCTCTTAGATGTGTATTTTCACTAACATAGTTTCCTGTGATTCATGTAAATAATGCTCCAGTAATGGTATATGGAGTGGAAAAATGAATCAATCTGGGCGGTCCCCTTAATGGGTGATCTGTTTCATAATTTGTACAAAGGAATTTCTCCAAGGAAACTGTTTGCTTTCTTCCCAAACACTTTGTTGCCCAACTCTTAGGGGAACAAAACTGTCTTTATAGCTCATCTCAAAATTGTTTCAACTTGCAGTCCAGTCCCCACATCCTCTGTTTGTTCAGCGTTCCCTGGGAAGCTCCACCCTCACTTCCAGCTAATAACCACGTTAAGCCGCAGCTTGATTTTCCCAGTTTCTCCATCGCCCGCTCGGCAGCACTTGCTTTTTCATTGGCCAGCAGTCTTACAAGCAGTGATCACCTGCACGTGGTGGAGTTTGTGCTGGCAGTGGCAGCCCAGGACTTCTTGTGTCAAGCAGCCTTTTCTGCTTGCTGGGAAGCACAGCATGATTGTGGGGACAGTCCGCTTCCAGTCTAGCAGCTATGGCAAAGAGAGCAAGCTGTTCTGTTGCCTTGGTGAGGAAGCCTCTGAGCCTGGCGTGAGTTTCACAGGTATGATGCTCAGGCATGTAATGCTGTGCTATCCCTTTCCTGTATTTCTCCAGGTGCTTCAAGGAGGATGTTGGGTCCTTTTAAGTCTTTGTCTTGTAGTACGAGACCAGCCACAGACAGGACTGAGGTTGCCCACTTTTGAGGTGTGGCTGTGGGAGGTGGGGTTGTTTAGTCTGGAGAAGAGGAGGCTGAGGGGAGACCTTATTGCTCTCTACAACTACCTGGAAGGCTGTAGCAAGGTGGGGGTCAGTCTCTTCTCCCAAGTAACAAGTGATAGGATGAGAGGAAATGGCCTCAAGCTGTACCAGGGGAGGTTTAGATTGGGTATTAGGAAAAACTTCTTTTCTGAAAGAGCTCTCAGGCATTGGAACAGGCTGCCCAGAGAGGTGGTGGAGTCACCATCCCTGGAGGCATTCAAAAATCGAGTAGACGAAGCACTTGAAGGCATGTTTTAGGTTGACGGTTGGATTTGAAGATCCTAGAGGTCTTTTCCAACCTTAATGATTCTGTAATTCCATTATTTTATCTGGGTTTTAGGATTATTGAAATGCTTTATTGTTACGAGCAGTTACACAGGTAGTATTTCAGAAATAGAGATCACTTCAGCACTTGATGTGACTCTAAAATTTAAGATTTAGCATATACTACCTCCTGCTCCTGGACCGAAGAGATTGGTAATTGCAGTGTTGGCAGCACAGAGTGGGGGACAAAACACCCCTTACATGTTGGCGGAATAGGAAAAGCATTCATATCCGGAGAGAAGCAAATTGTATTGTGGGAATAAAGAAAAGGAAGGAGATGGATGAAGCATAATCTCCTTGCATGACCGTGTATTACTTGTACACCAAATGATGATGTAAGTTTTCCATTGTATAGGAAATGAAAGTGGTAATATATGATTTATGGTTGGCTTTTAAAAGGAGCTGATATAAAACAGAGTTTCCCAGCTCATTTCCTTACTTATAGTGTGAATGGAGTTTTCAACCTCTTCAGTTGGAGGGGTATCATTTGTGATATGCTTTGGTTACCCTAGTTTCCTTGATGAGGTCTAGGCGATCACCATGTTTCACAGACCTTCCATATCCTTATATACTGGATGGTATAGATCCCACGCTGTATTGAGCAGCATAGGTTATTATGTAATAATAACCTGCAGTAGGTACTCTTATACCCTGGTAAATTCCCGTTTAGTAGATATTGGGTAACCTTTACAGTTACTTAAGCATCAAAATCACTCTAAAAAGGAAAGTGAATGAAGTTAGTGAGACATGAACTCTTAAAAGCATTTGATTGTTAGGTAATGTGATTTTTCGGTAAGCACTGTAGCTAAGTGATTGAAGCTCCTCATCAAACATTAACTTCTGTTGGCTTCTTTTGTACATGAAGTGGGTGTTAAGAACATGTGCCAGCCTCCCAGGCATTCCCAAGGAAGTGGTAGTAGTCCCACATCTTTTGAGTCCTTGCTGGCAATCCAGCACAGCACCACAAATGGTTTCATGTGGGCAGAGCTGCTCAGCACTAAGCAGCAGGTGGCATTTCTGCTGGTTTTGTCTTGGCTAAAGTGCCTGCTGCTGGGTTCAGTGTGGGCAGGCTTAGCAGGTCATAGGACCTGCTGCAGCAGCTCTGAAGCTGAGCTGATACTAGGCTGCTGTAGGCTTACCCATCAAGTGCATGGTTAAGTGCTTAACTCTGTGCTGTCTGTTAAGTAGGGGTTGGATGCCCAGTTCATGAGCTTTTCTGGCTTGAGAAAGAAACTTAAAGTATGCTTTGATTTAGAACAAATGCTTTTATTTTTGTTTAAAGCCTTTCACATTTTGGTAGATACCTAGTTGAAAGTAAGAAGTTATTTAAACACCGTAACGATATTTTGGAGCCGGAAGTTCTGATATTTTTTTGAAACTGCCTACTTTTGTGTTTGCTCCTTAGCAGAGATGCGTAAGTCAGATTTCTCGTATAGCACATTTGCTGAGTGACTTTGCTTAAGGCACCAAAACAGTCTAACACAAGTCACTGTATGAGTGTAAAGAGTGTATTATTTCATTAAATATCTATTTTTACTCCATAAAGAGAGATGGATTTAGGAATTGGTTTTCTTTCCTGGTGCTTAGCAACTGGACATGCATATGCACATACCCAGTCCTAAAAAAATTACAGTGGGATGTTGGCAGCCATGCTGTCATGTGGGCAGCTGAGCAGACATTGGGATTTCCTCTCTTTTCCATGATAGCACCCAGTCTGATGGGTTAGTATATTGGAAAGCTAATTGCAGTTGATAGTTAGGAATAAGAAGTGCATGTAAATGTTGTATCTGCAGATAATGAAATCAAAGAAGTGATGTTTTGGTAGCTTAATCTCTAGTCACTTCTGTTCTTGCTAGGAGAACCTTGATAGGGTGCCTCTTTGGCAAGGCTTGGGAGGTGATCTGCTTGGGTAAGTAACTGCAAGATGAGCAGCTTATGCAAGCAGTATAACTCAGAATGATTACCAGAAATGCAGTCAAAACCCACTTAGCTACACGTTTAAAAACAAAACAGAACAAACCTCAACCGTTTACTTTCTCATGTACCTACAATAAAGTAAAAAAATTGCAGGTAGGTGCTGGGAACCCCCCTATGTCCTAATTGTCCAGGCTTGAGCTCTGTCCTGTGACACAGATTTGGGATATGTTTGCCTATTACTTGGCACAGGCCTCTTCCTGTTTTGTGTCTCGCTGACTTCCCAGTTTTCCTGTCCTGTATTGCATCTGAGCTCTTTGTTCTCTTTTAAAGTGCCTTATAGAGCTAGCTCTTGCTCACAAATGTAAATCTCTTGGGAGTGTGGGGAGAGGGGTAGTATATACACACGTTCTGTGGCAGTGGTCTGCTTGAAAACGTCCTGAGCCTGGCTTCTCAGCATCTCAGAAATGGGCCAAAGCAAGACTGTCAAGTGAAGAAAGCATCAAACTTCTTAATGAGGGTTTTTTGTGTTTGGGGCATTTAATTAAATCTTTTTACAGTGAATTTCCATACGCAAGTTCCACAAGAGAAGTTGGAAATACATATTGGGACAGGAACTTACATCAGTTGTGCCACCAGAGAAAATATTTGTATCTTTACATCTTCAATTTTTTTGCCCCCTTGAGCAGCCCACGTGTATGAAACTACATCATCGCTCTCTTTCTTGTCGTAATATTGGAATTTATTCTGCTACATATTCCTGGAAAACCTCGCTATGGATTAGAAAGCCAATGATGGTCTTGGCATAGCACTACCATGAAGCGTTCAGACAGTTTGCCTTTTGCAACAGTTCTTTCCAAAACCCTGAATATTTGGATTGCTTTTATTGCTTTTTTGTTGTTGTTGTTGTCTGTAAAACAAATCTGATTCTTCCCCCCCCCCCCCCCCCCCCCCCCGCCTTGTACTATTAAGTTTGCATCAGTTGTCCTTTGAAATAGCAGAACAGAACTGCCTGGTTATTCAGAAATACTGCTGCTAAATACCTAGCATCACCCTTACTACTTTCTGCCCCTGTCAGTTTTCCACCTTTTTTTTACACAGACTTGAAACATATCACAAACCATCATCATTCCAGCTAATTCCTACTTGGTTTCTGTCCCAACCAATAAATCTCGTGTCATAATTCAGTCTGTCTTACCTGTATTTGTAATGTTGGTTTCAGGTCCAGGCTGATCTTCAGCCACAGAAAGAGTAAAGACATAAAACATAACATTTCAGCATTTAAATGTTTCCTTCACTACTTCATATTTTTTTAAAAAGTGCTTTTAATTTCTCCCCTATTTTTCCATCTGTGAATGCCTAAATACTTCAAAATAGAGGTGTATATAAATAGAAATATCTAATAAATAGAATTTTTATATACACAGCTTGCTACTTGGTATATAGGAAGCTAATGTCCTTCTCCAGCCCCCTTTAGAAGTAAACTATAGAATCAAGAGTCAGCAAAGTGTGTATTGAAAACCATCGATCTAAGATGTGCAGGTGTGGTGTTCCCTTTCTGTAAAGAGCATGTTGTGCAGCAGGAGCTTCGCTCTGCTGTGTGTCAGGTTTTGATCTCTTTACAATTGTACACAAAGTAATTTCCTCTTCTGCTCTTTCTTCAGAGGCCCTTCACCGCCCCTATGGTTGTGATGTTGAACCCCAGGCACTGAATGAAGCCATCAGATGGAGCTCCAAGGAGAACCTGCTTGGAGCCACTGAGAGCGATCCCAATCTCTTTGTTGCACTTTACGATTTTGTAGCAAGTGGTGACAACACGCTCAGCATCACCAAAGGTAAGGCTCAGAATCGCAGACCAGCTACTAGGCTGAAAACTTAGTAACTGGAAATAGGAAGCAGAATCTTTCTCTGGATAGGAATAAGAATGAGTGCAGTTAGAGAAGATTATTCTGTAAACTGGTGATTACAAGCAGACGGTCTCTCTCTCACTTGTGTTGGAGAGACACCTGCTGGACAGTTCTCCTAGTACAGACACAGCTTTGCATAACACTGCCGAGCAGTCTAGCCCAGCTAGAGTTGTTCGTGTTCGAGGCTCCCCAAATCACCGGCTCATTGAGACACCTATTTTAGGGATGGGTAGAGGAAAACCTTTACATTATTGCTGACAACATAATTCAGCACTTTCAACTGGGGCAAAATCAAGAATTTCACAGAGATTTTTCTATTTCTGTTCAGTACATATATCAGAATACGACCTGCTGCAGACCTCTTTTAAATCACGTGCCATTTAAGGCTTCAAGAAGGAGACAAACCTCATCCCTCCAAGAAAAAAAAAGCCTTCCTCATCTAAAAAGCTGGACTACAGGAAGCCTTTTGAGTTCATCAACCACACTGCAGTAAATTAGGGAACAGTATCCTAGGTATTCTGTCTGAAGCTTTACTTCATAAATATTTTATCTATAGCAGTTTAGTTACAAGATTACTGCTGCAGATTTTTATTGTTAAGCTACAAACTCAGGCTTAGTCAGCTGATGGTGAGTGTCTCCCTTAATGAGACCCAACAGATTACACTGTGCTTATTTTGCTTTCTTCTTTCTGGTCACAGGTGAGAAGTTGCGAGTCCTGGGTTACAACCAGAATGGTGAATGGAGTGAGGTACGTTCGAAGAATGGGCAGGGCTGGGTACCAAGCAACTACATCACACCAGTGAACAGCCTGGAAAAGCATTCGTGGTACCATGGGCCGGTGTCACGCAGTGCAGCAGAGTATCTGTTGAGCAGTCTCATCAATGGCAGCTTCCTGGTTCGTGAAAGCGAGAGCAGCCCAGGGCAGCTGTCCATCTCGCTCAGGTACGAAGGACGTGTTTACCACTACAGGATCAATACCACCTCAGATGGAAAGGTAAGGATCTCTGGATAATGCTGTGGGGAAAGGAAATAGAATGTTAATTAAGAGGTGGTACAGAATCTCAAGTTGCACACTGTTAAGAGAGGGTGTTTCTCTCAGAGAAAACAGGTCCACTGGTTGATTAATATAAAAAAAAAGATGTATGCCAAGAGCTAGGTGGTAACTCACCAAACACCGCTTTGGAAGAAGTGCAGATGGTACGTATCCTGCCTGAAAACAGCTGAAAAGAAAGCAAAGCAGTTGTGGTTTGATGTGGTGGTATCTTTCCATTGGTCTGCTTAGAACAAGCAGAGCTTTAGCAAGTCGGTAGTTTTGATCAGCATTTAGGAACCTTGATCAAACAGCAGTACAATGTGTTGAGTGATGCAGAAACTCGCCTTGTGCTTGGCTACAAGAATTCCGGTTTCTAGTCCTGTAAAACAGGAGGCAGGAAACAGCACTGCTTTCAAGTGCTAGCTTATATCTAGCTGCCTTCTGCAGGTAAAACTCCCACAGATTAATGTTCGTTCACCCAACAATATGAGAACAAATACTCTGAAGCCTGGTTCCCTTACCTTACTACTTCTTTTTTTGTGGTGGTTTTTTTACTGTGTCTGTTTTCTAGTGTTATTCGAAGCTTCTAGCTGCCTTCATTTAAGCAGATTCTGGGTTCATTCTTGACAGGTGTATGTGACAGCAGAAAGCCGTTTCAGCACACTAGCAGAGCTAGTACACCATCACTCAACAGTAGCAGACGGACTGGTGACAACTTTGCATTACCCAGCACCCAAGTGCAATAAGCCCACTGTCTATGGAGTGTCCCCCATCCACGACAAGTGGGAGATGGAGCGGACTGATATCACCATGAAGCACAAACTTGGGGGAGGGCAGTATGGCGAGGTGTATGTTGGTGTCTGGAAGAAATACAATCTCACGGTTGCTGTGAAAACATTAAAGGTGAGTTTTCAGATTGTTGCGTGCTGTTCATTTGGTCACCGTTTATGATAAGGGTAAGGAAATTGTAAGGTTCTTAGTTATACCACCTAATGTTATGAATATCAGAAAATGGAGTGTGCAGATCTGCATAAGATCTATGCTTGAGAGTAGTTTTGCAGAACAGTCAGCTTATCAGACTTGTACCAGTGCATGTGGCTTAGCAAGCTCCTCCAGGAACCGTGTGTCCAAGTCAGATCTGTAGAAGTGGTTACCAAGTCCACTTCCCTTCCCTTAGAAAGCTGTGGAAGCATTAAGAAATTAAAGGTGTTGGAAATATCCTCTACAACTCCTGAAAAAATTTCAGCTTCTCTGTTTATCCTTCTTTTCAAAGCCATCTTTTTTTCAACATTAGCAGCTACAATTCTATGTACCCGCTACGTACAGGAGCTTTCAATCTTAATTTTTATAGCTAGGCAGGGGGACTAAGTCAGTGACCCTGGGAGTCTTCCTCTCACCAGCCACAACTGCTTTGGTAGCCACAATAGGTACCAAACAAGAAAGCCTAGCGCTTTCTGGGCACTGCAGACCTGTCACTTGGCCACGCTGCAGGCCAGCCAGGCAGCTTTTCCGGGGTGTTTTGGTTTTTTTTGCTTTCTTGCTTTGGTAAAAGCCAAAACAGCAGAATAGAGCTAAGAATGCCATCATTTATATTCAGCTTGGATATGTGGTGTTCAGCAGACCTTGGTCGTGAAGATAAATTTGCCCTTCTTTTGCCCCTCTGTTTATCTAGGAAGATACCATGGAGGTGGAAGAGTTCTTGAAAGAAGCTGCTGTGATGAAGGAGATCAAGCACCCAAATCTAGTGCAGTTGTTAGGTTAGTGAAATGCCTTGCTATTTCTGTTCTTACTTGAGTTTCCGCCAAAGTGAAATAAGTCTTGTTTAAAAGCAGTAGCAGATTTTCTGCATTTATATAACTTTTTGAATCAGGTCAGGTTCAGGGGCAGTATTTTTGACAGCTTACTCCTTTATGTAGTATTGGAGCTAAGAGACACTAATTTTAAATAAAACATCGAATATAGTAATTTACATTCGTAGAGAACTTTGCCATTGAGGCACAACTATGCATTATATAAAAGTTTGCAATATCAGCCTCCTGTTAGGTTGTACCCTTGGCTTAAACATGCTCCAGGGTTCAGTTATAAGGGTCAAGTTCATTTTCTGCTGTGTTAAATCAGATTTACAAAATTATTTTCCATGACTTATTTTTCTGATAGAACAGAGCAAAAATATAAGAGAATTTAAAGTAAAAGAAAAAAATATATTGGAAGCACAACAAATTCTATTCTTCATTCTTCTCAAATCAGAGACATCTGTAGAAAAATCAGTCCATAATTAAGCAGAAGACAATGAGATCACTGCTGTTGTAAAGGACCCTGATTATCACCAAATAAGTACATGAGATCAAGGCAGTGGAGATGCAAGTCAGATCAAACAGCACATGGATGGAAGAAATCACAGGCTTTACAGACTGGCTGTGCTCTGTTTGTCTCACTGGCAAATGCATGATATGATGATCACTATTAAATAGTCTGCATAGCTGTTAATTCTACATCTACAAAGATTCTTAAGGAAATACTCCAAACCTTCACTGGTGTTTAATTGTCTTTGGACTTTTGCTGCTTTCAGGAGCAAAGCTGTCAAGCCAAGCCTAGGATGAAAGGAGAAATGTGAAGAATGTGAAGGCTTTTAATAATGGCAACTATTCTGTACCCATTTAAACAACGGGCACAGATTAAATGTCTGTCCAGCCCTGTCTGGTTCCAGGAGTAGAGTCTAAAAGATTTCTCATCAGAGATGCATTTTCGCTCTTTCTGATGTGCAGTGTAATTGTGTTTCATTCCTGTATATGTGTAACGGTATAAACAGGCATTCAGCAGTGCTGCAGTGGGAGCTGCAGAGATTCGACATGACTATCCTGTTGCCTTCCTCCTCCGCTAATACATACTCTGTACATAATTGCAATGACTGTAGCAAGTAGTCATCTGAGGAATGTGTGAGAATGCTGCTTTAGGAGCAGGTCCCACCGTGCTGATCACTTACCCAGCTAGCACACATGGGAGTGCTTCACATTACTCTGTAGTGACATTTCAGTCTGAAAATCTTGCCAGTTGACAGGTACCCACTTCCAGTTGGCCACTCTTTAGCTTTATGAAGGAGGAGAGGGGAAGAAAAGCAAATCATATTTGTTCAAAATAATTCCTATTACATTCTATAACTCTCCGAAGAACAGAACTACTCCTTTATGTATATTACATAGGAATAGCAGTGATAGACATGTTCCTCTCTGTCCGTGAAGTGGATAGACAGATAAATAGACAGAAGCACTGAATTTTAAGTTGGGCTGCATTGGTCTGGGTCTTGTAGATGGAAGTCTTCACTTTCCAGAGAAACACTCATCGGTACAAAACACGACAAATGGATATTAAATCAGGAATAGTGGTAAGCTAGGGAAGAAAGGGAAGCTTTATTCACATGCTCCCTCCTCCTCACATTAGGTGTTTGTACCCTGGAGCCACCCTTTTACATTGTGACAGAATACATGCCGTATGGGAACCTGCTAGACTATTTACGGGAATGCAACCGGGAAGAAGTAAGTGCAGTTGTGCTACTCTACATGGCCACACAGATCTCCTCTGCTATGGAGTACCTGGAGAAGAAGAACTTCATTCACAGGTGGGTAGAATCCCATTGAGCTAGTACAATCTCAGGTTTGAATGGTCACCAGCATGATGGCCCAGGAGTTCTTCCTTTTGGGGATGTTTCTTCCAGATTTAGGTTTCACACTGGGTTATCCATTGGCTATTTGGGTTTCAATACTTTCTTGCAATTCCTTCTCTCCATAACTTTCATACCAGACTTAAAATTGTGTGTCTGACTGCCTGACAGCTATGAAAATCGGTGTTGTCCTGTTCTGATGTACACCCTTTGTGCAAGTCATTGTCAACCACAATGTCCTATTTTAATCCAGTCAGATAAAGCCGTGCCATAAAGCTGTTACCGCTGTGTGATGAGCTGCTGATCTCATCCTATTCTTAGGAAATGTAAACATCCATAAAACCTGCTATCGTTACTGGAAATTTAATAAAATTTAAAGAATGAACGCTCATCCTGACTTGCCATATTCCTCCTAAGAGAAAATTCAGTTAGTGTCTGACACTGTTCAGAGCAAAGCTCATATGACTTTTATCTGCTGTGTAAAGAGAGTGCAACCAGAAGACTATATTCAGAAGCCCTGCTCATGCTCCAGTAAAGGAATATGCTTTTTTTCCTTTTTACAGGGACCTGGCAGCACGGAACTGCTTAGTTGGAGAAAATCACGTAGTGAAGGTGGCTGACTTTGGCTTAAGTCGACTTATGACTGGAGATACTTACACAGCTCATGCTGGAGCCAAGTTCCCAATCAAATGGACTGCTCCTGAGAGCCTGGCCTATAACACCTTTTCAATCAAATCAGATGTGTGGGGTAAGAAAACCCACTTCAGTGGTCTGTTCTGTTTCATTTTGTTTTTCTTTGCCAGCCTAGACAGTAACTTGCTTTCTGGTTTGGCCAGAAACACCTGGGGAGGAGACAGACAGCCACATGCCAGGCCACAGCATCATGCATCAATGGCATTTTTAGCATGTCATGTCTTCACCTAGACTGGCCTAAAATATCTGCAAGAAAGAGATGTTGCCTCAAGCTGCAGTACAGGTCATAGTTAAAGAGCAACACAAGAAGAGGGCAGACTTATGACCAGGAATTTTGTTTTTCTCCTTTTTCAGCCTTTGGGGTGCTGTTATGGGAAATTGCTACCTATGGGATGTCACCATACCCAGGCATTGACCTCTCTCAGGTGTATGATCTGCTGGAAAAGGGCTATCGGATGGAACAGCCCGAGGGGTGCCCTCCAAAGGTTTATGAACTGATGAGGGCATGTGAGTATCTTCTTCTAGTTTGGGGGACAAAGACTGGGAGGGGAGGGAGAAATCTGTAGTAACTCTGAAGTCCTTGCTTCTTATGCGCTATTTTGTTAGCTAATGTGGAAAAGGCCCCGTCACCTGAGATCTACCTGGTTACTGATGCAAAATGAGGCTGGTGTCTAGGGAACAAGAATTCACTTTCTAAAACTGTCATCTCTTAGTACAGCTAGATAGCACTTTGGCAAATTTTACTGGTGTTTTGTCAGTAGGACTCTTACTGTGGAATCACCAGACTAGAAAGAAATTTAGTTCTCTGCAAATGCAGCACCTGTGCAGGAGACACATAGTTGACAAGGTTGCACAAAATGCATCCTCCAAGCACACCACGAAAAGCTCCCTAATGCTCCATTACAAATTGAAAATCTACTAATAAAAGGCCAAAAGATACAGTGGGCTACAGGAAGAGAACAACAGAGTTCAAGAGCATTGCCAATCTCTTTCAGTACTGCAAGAGCAGAGAATATATTGGGCAAAAGGCTGAAGATCCTAGGGAGCAAAGCAGGTTGTGCTGTTGCGCCAGGTAAGCAGCTCTGAGCAGAGAGACCCTGTCAGTGTGACCAGGGTGGGAGGAGACTCCTTGGTGCTAACTCAGGCAATCTGTGTGGTCTTCACTGTACAAGATGGACAAACCAGGGCTTAAGAGGCCATTCTACAGCCTATCTCCAGCGATGCCTGATCCCCATCATGTCAAAGAAAGTCAGGGTGAACTTCAGTTATAAAACAAAGATGATGGGTAATGATGAATGATATTGCTTCAAAAAGCCTTCAGAAAGCTGATGGAAGCCCAGAAGTTACACAGTTATCTGTGACTGGGCTAGATGCATTCAGTCCAAACAGCCAGGGTAGCAAACATGGAATTCTCCTTCCCCAAAAAATTCAGAAGGAGGGCTAGGGAGATGAGAAAAAAACTGTGGAGTTGGCAGAGAGCTGGATTTTTAGAATTGCTTCCTTCATCTCAAGATCCGTTTGTTAGGATACGGTAGGGTGACTGACTGCTGCTCTGAATTAACATCTGTGACTGACTCCAAAGCCTGTTTAATAGTATGGGATCAGAGTCTGACTACAGTTGAGAAAGCTTAGGTATTTTCTGTCTACTTGAACAGAATAAAAATTTATCTACTACCCATTTCAGGCACTGAGACTTACTCTGCTTTCTCACATTGCAGGCTGGAAGTGGAACCCACCAGACCGACCTTCCTTTGCTGAGACCCACCAGGCTTTTGAAACCATGTTCCATGACTCGAGCATCTCAGAGGGTGAGAGCCCCTGTTGCTTTATTTCTGAAACAGCACTGGAGGTTATCCCACAGAGTGCTGTGTCTTGTGGACGGGCCCTTAAGGCTCATGTGCTACCAGTAGAGGCTGTGGTGAAGCTTCAACCCTTACTTAATTTCTTAACCATAAGTGGGTAAATACGTTCTCTTACTTCCTGCACAAATACTAATAACCTTTAGACATATACCCATGCAGGGGATGGGACAGCATAATTTTATTTGAGCACTAAGATGCCAAAGAGCTAATGTAAAGAATATTTTCTCCTCTATTAGAGGAAGCCTCTTGTTTTCTGGACTGAAGAGTAAGGAATAGAGTGATACTGAGAGAGGGAAAAAGATGTATGCATATCACAGTCCCTTGCTGACTGCAGCAGTTAGATCATGGAATATTTTTCTACCACCCTTCATTTTTAAAAAGTGTGCCTTAAATCTCTGGATTTTCTACTCAGCTACTTCTAGGAATGAATCTGTGCAACGCAACTTTCAAATATAATCAACTATGTAATAAATACTGGTGAGAAGTGTGATACTAGACAGCACACAAGCAGAAATGTCTTCTGAATTTTTTAATTAAATACAAAGCTGATCCATCCACTTCCCTACTGCAGAAAAAAATGCCAGGGAGAATCTGTAATAGATACATCAAGTGGCCTGTGCAAATGCCAACCTGGGTGTGGCCAGGAGGTTGTGGGTTTTTTCCTGGTTTTTTTTGTTTGGTTTTGTTGGTTTGTTTCAATTGCATACCTTGGGTTGATGTTGGGAAGGAAACATGCAGTCGTCATTTCTAATAGGGAGGTGCAGTGCTTTGCCTCAAGTAAGGCAGCTTAGATCCAGATCCAGAGAGTACACAACTTTTGGGGGATGCCAGGAGCATGAACTGTGGAGGTACCTTAATTAAAAACAGAGGCAAATGCATTCAGTGCTGGCTTTAGACCTTCAGCAACCCTTAACCCAGCAGAGCGCTAGATTCATACTAGACCTCTTGTACAGATCCTACCACTGGGTTTTTTTGCTCAATTTATAAAGATGTAAATAAGTTTGAAAGCATTTTGAAAAACATCTTACCCTGAATACATCTAGACTTGAGCAAAAACTAAATCCATAAACTGTGTATTTCTCAGTTAAGTATCTCTTCTTGTCAGAGTTTGCAGTAAAGACCCAGATTTTCTTTTCTTCTTCCTCTGTTGGTCTTTGTTCCAACTTTTCTCTTTTTGGGTTTGGTTCCCCCCCTTCCCCGCCCCCCTTACAGAGGTAGCAGAGGAGCTTGGAAGAACAGCCTCCTCCTCATCTATAGTTCCTTACTTGCCCCGGTTACCCATGCTTCCCTCCAAGACTAGAACACTGAAGAAACAGGCAGAGAACAAGGAGAACATTGAAGGAACACAAGATGCTGCAGAGCACTCAGCTTCCAGCTCAGCACCAGGTATGGGCACTGGGACAGTGGCAGTGAGGCCATGTATTCTGGGATAGGCTTGTTGCTGGTGTAAATTGCCAGAGAAACAGAAGAAAACAGAACAGTGTGACATGGGAAGGTGCTTTGCACTGCTATGTCATTAGGGCTGTTGGCCACCTCAGAGGCCAGTTACTTACTAGCAAATAGAAAACACTGCAGCTTGTTCAATGTTCTTTTAGTAAATTGCATTGTAATTTTTTCTTTTACATCTAGCTTTGCTGCTTTTTTTATAAATGACAGCTTCAAAACCGAAGTTGACAACACAAAAGACTTTCTTTTATACTTGCGGTATTGGGGGAAGGAGGAAAAAACTACAGGAAGGGAATAAGAAACTGAAACTAAAAGGGCAACTTCACTTTTTCCTGAGCCTGCTCCTAAGTGCCCTTCTCAGTATAGACAACAGACAAGTGACGCATGCAGAAGTGGGGCGGGGGGGGAAGATCAAAATCAGGCCAACCTCACACAGAAATAATAGTGCTGACTTCCTCTCTCGATCTATCTCTGCAGAACCTGGGCAGCTAAATATGCCAGGCCTATAGAGCCCACTGCAGGATAGATGGGAAGGTGGAAATGGAAATTGATTTTGCAGATTCACACTTGCATCTTCTGTCTAGGTTTTATCAGAAGCACACAGCCAACAAGTGGGTCTCCCGCACTGCCTCGCAAGCAGAGGGACAAGTCACCCAGCAGCCTGTTGGAGGATGCCAAAGAGACCACTTTCACCAGGGACAGAAAAGGTGGCTTCTTCAGCTCATTTATGAAGAAGAGGAATGCTCCCACACCTCCCAAGCGCAGCAGTTCCTTCCGAGAGATGGAGAATCAGCCCCATAAGAAATACGAGCTGACGGGTAATTTTTCATCTGTTGCTTCCTTGCAGCATGTGGACGGGTTCTCTTTTGCTCCCACACAGCAGGACGCGAGCCTGGCGCCACCCAAGTGCTATGGTGGGGGCTTTGTGCAGAGGACCTTCTACAACGATGATGGCACTGGTACCAGCAGTGGTGGGGGCGTAAGCACTGGTGGTGGGTGGTCGGGCATCACTGGTTTCTTTACACCACGCTTGATTAAAAAGACACTGGGTTTACGAGCAGGAAAACCCACTGGCAATGAAGAAGCTTCAAAGCCTTTTCCAAGGTCAAACTCTACATCTTCCATGTCCTCAGGGCTTCCAGAGCAGGATAGGATGGCAATGACCCTTCCCAGAAATTCCCAGAGGTCAAAAATCCAGCTGGAACGGACAGTGTCCACCTCCTCTCAACCTGATGAGAACACAGGGAGGGCCAATGACCTGCTTCCCAAAAGGTTTGAAGAAGGCCCTGCTTTGACCAGAGAGAGACCAAAAGCAAAACTCTTGCCAAGGGGTGCCACAGCACTCCCTTTCCGAACCGCCTCTGGATCAGAAGAAAAGGAGGGTCCAGGGCTAGCAGCAGCTCCTAAGGTCAAAGAGAAAAACAGTGGCCCACGGCAAGGGGCCCTTGAGGATGGTGAGAGACCGGGGTGGTCGTCTCCAGTAAAGGCTGCAGCAATACTTCCAACCACTCATAACCACAAAGTGCCAGTCCTAATCTCACCCACTCTAAAACACACTCCAGCAGACGTGCAGCTCATTGGCACAGACTCTCAGGGTAATAAATTTAAGCTCTTATCTGAGCATCAGGTCACTTCTTCTGGCGACAGGGACCGGCCCAGACGGGTAAAACCAAAGTGTGCTCCACCTCCACCACCAGTGATGAGGCTCCTACAACAGCCAGCTGCCTGCTCAGATGCAGCAGAAGAGTTGAGCAATGTGGCGGGAGCGCAGCACGGACTGGAATCGAGCGAAGGGAGTAAGAAGGCAGCAGCAGCAGCAGCAGCACCTGTTGGTGGAAAATCTGGGAGGCCCGTGATGCCTC
Source organism: Phalacrocorax carbo (assembly GCF_963921805.1). NCBI lineage: Eukaryota > Metazoa > Chordata > Aves > Suliformes > Phalacrocoracidae > Phalacrocorax > Phalacrocorax carbo. The sequence goes on along the minus strand of NC_087518.1, from coordinate 32,474,554 downwards.
CACCTCAAGTGCCTCTGTCATCGTCTTCCACCTCCCCAGTGAAAATGGCCAACGGCACGGCTGGCGCAAAAGTAGCACTAAGAAAGACCAAACAGGCAGCTGAGAAAATCTCTGCAGACAAAATCAGCAAGGAAGCACTGCTGGAGTGCGCAGATCTTCTCTCGAGTGCCATTGCCGAGCCGACACCAAACAGCCAGCTGGTGGACACAGGGCACCAGCTGTTGGATTACTGCTCAGGCTACGTGGACTGCATCCCGCATACACGCAACAAATTTGCCTTCCGGGAAGCCGTGAGCAAACTGGAACTCAGCCTGCAGGAACTGCAGGTGTCCTCAACAGCTGCTAGCATCCCTGGGGCAAACCCCGTCCTTAATAACTTATTGTCATGTGTCCAAGAAATCAGCGATGTGGTGCAAAGGTAGCTACTGTCGATCTGGGTAAGAGAAATACGTACGGGGAGGGGGGGGGGCGGACTTTTTTTCTGTACTGATGCTTTCAAAAGGAAAGACTGATACTTGAGTATGTGAAGTACCTCAGATCACTGAGTTCTCCTCACGTTTACAGGTTCATCTCAAAAAAAATGGGGATGGAGAGGGTAGATTAAAGCTGTAAGGGGCAGAACATCAAGTATTTGTCCCTACCTAGTCAGTCTGATCTGCTTGGTATGGCAAGGGAAGGAAGTTCCTTGCTCCTCCCTTGGAGAGGCAGGAGAACCGATAGCAGGTTCTTGCCCTGGGAAGGATGGTTTGATGTGTGATAGCTGGAGTACTGGAGTGGCTGCAGGCCACTTGGCTGTACAGATCCTCCCCTGTCTGCACTAACGCATGCTTTGGCCTCCTGACAAGGCAAAGGAAAGGCACTGGGGCTCCGTTGGTACCAACTGCTGAGCAGCCTGAGCTGGAGTAGCTCTGAATGGGGAGGTCGCAGGAAAGGTCTAATGCACTGACAGTATTCAGAGCTGCTGGAGGTGGATGCACTAGCCCAGATGGCTTACTTCCACAGCGCTGTTGCTGCTGTAATGAGAACTGCAAAATTGGTTAATATATGAAACTCTCCCTTTTTCCTCCTGTCCACCTCATCCACCACATGTTCTCATCTTTGTTGTATCGGAAGCGTCAGGGATGCTGGGCAGACTTACCACTGGAATACCCCCTTCCCCACCACACAGCCTTCACTCAGTTGTTACCTATTTCTAGTGGTCTAGCACGGGTGCTGCTTGATGGTCTTTTGTGAGTAGTTTGGGGCTCTTGCACAACTTGCCAATGTTGTTATTGGGGTGGGTGGGTGTGGTTTTGTTTGGGTGGTTTTGTTTTTTGTTTGGGTTTTTTGTTTCTGTTTTTGTTTTTTAAGCTCTAGATTGATTTTAACTTGTTACCAGGTTGACTCCCCAATTCAGTTTCATCACCTTGAGGACCCATGGTAGGTAAGGCAGAGCTACCACCACCCCTGGCTGTCCTCCACATTCCTTTAGCAGTCACAGCACTGCAGGGCCAGCTGGAGAGCCAGAAAGTACAGCCTCACCCGCCCACCACATGCCCTCACACCTGCAGGATTGCCTGGACCAGTCCCTGCTCTTGGCATAACACTAACACTTCACGCTGACGGCTTCCCAGGATTTGTTCTAGTGCTTACTGGTCTCACAGGCTTTTAGCTTCCCTGCATATGAAGGTGACTAGGTATGTCAGCGCATGGGGGGAATTGCAGCCATGTTTGTTTTTTTTTTTTATTCCTGTATTTTAAAGGCTAGACCAGAATCTCGTGCTGTGGCATGGGGAACATGCACATACACTGTGCGCTCCTCTGCCTAAGATGTGACAAGCGTTACAGCTCTGCCTACCAGGGCTCCTGCTGGGTTATGGTCTCTGATGCCTAGTGACAATCCCAGAATGAAAGCAGTCATATGGTTGAAGTTGTCTTCTTTGGTCCTAGTGCTGTTTGTAGACTGTTGTGGCCTCAAAAAGCTGGTCTTCTGCGTATATGCACAACTCCCTGGGAGGTAAATGTACTGACAAGTAGGAAGACCTCAACTAACTGTTGGCTTGAGAGAAGAAAACAGGCCCGCTACCTGGCTCCAAATACACCTTACCCTGCATGCTGCTGCTCACTTCACTCTGTTGGTGATGGTAGAGGATCTGGCTTGCTTTGCACCTTAAATCTTTTATTTTTGGCTAAAATGCTTTTTTAACTTGTTTTTAAAGCGTTTTTGTGCTGCTTTTAGTTTGAGCATTTAGAGTTGAGCTGGGGCACAAGTGTGAATTTAGGAGGAGGGCACTTCCATTTCTGTCTAGAAGCATTGCCCTGTTGGTGCTTGGAAGTAGGCTGGGCCATCTCAGTGAGTTTTTTCCATGGAGCACAGTGAGACACTGACCTGAAAAAAATCTTTAGAAATGGGCTGGTGGCTGAGAATTCTCTTTTTGTTACTGGTCTATGGTAAACAAAGTTGTGTCACAATGCATGAACGGGCACCAGTGGAGCAGACAGTGAGCTATGCTGTCCTGGTAAGCAGGGGGAAAAAAAAAGCAACCCCTCCACCCCAACTGATGAGTGTTAAAGTGAATTAGTTACACCTGTGAGTCAGTTTTACTCCACTGAGCTAGACCTAAGTGGAGACACACAAAAGTACAGCATGGGTTACTCATCCTGACTTAGCAGTACCAAGCCCAAAGCCTGCTGTCTAGGACTGCAATAGGATGTGCAGCTTGCCCAGGCTCTCCGGCAGCCCTCGGGTCAGCTCTTTCGTAGCCGTGCTCAGCCATAAGGCAGAGTATCAAACTGTTATCTGCTAGACTTTACTGAGGGATTTTGTGGTTTACCTTATCTCTTTCAGTCATCTTTACTGAAGGTGTGCATCACTGCACACCAAACTAACTGCCTTTGGAAAGATGACCTGCAAAGGGAAGAACACGTGTGGTATTGCTTCATGTGGCCTTTTAAACAATCAAAAGGTGTATGGGAGCTTTCTTCAGGGCAGAAAGGCAGGTCTTGTTTGCCCTGGCAGACAATCGTGTGATTTCATCATTGTACTACTCCTCAGCCTAGGACGAGTGGGCTGACACTGAAGTGATTCTCAGGACAAAGGTATTTTAACCAGACAATTTTAAGGAACTTAGTCCAGTTCTAATAAGTACTTTGAAAAATAAGCCTTTTTCTGTTCCTGAATGCCAGTGTCCCAGAAAAGCTCCAGCAAACAATAGCATAGATGGACTAGCAAACAATTCCTGGAATTTCTAACTACTAAACCTCCCCTCTTTCAGCCATTTCTGAAGAAACTAACTGTGTCCTAGCAAAGGACTGGCTCCCCTCCCTTGGTCATCCCTGTGTCCTTTCTGATGCCACCTGGTTTCTCCTCTGCCATGGCAGAGGTAGTGGGCAGGGGGACAGGGCAGTGAGCAGTAAATCTGCTTTTAGAGAGCCACAGACTGGCTGAGGCTGGAGGGAGCCCCTCTGGAGGGGCTGGCTGGTCCAGCCCCTGGCTCAAGCAGTGCCACCTGCAGCCGCCGCCCAAGGCTGCATCCAGAGAGTTTTTGCATATCTCCAAGGATGGAGACTCCACAACCGCTGTGGGCAACACAGAAGCCCCTTCAGTTTTGATGACTTGCTCCAGTGGAGGGAAAACACAGAATAGCAGAATTCTGGGATTTGCCAGTCATCACTTCTATGGACAGCGTTTTCTCTGCTTGTACCTCTTGTCTTACATCGTAGGTAGGTGATGGCAGAGGTAGCGCTGACTGACACTGGTTTTTTTCCCCTAAATAGGAGGTTGTGGAATTGCTTCTGCTGCCCAATGGTGTTTTATTCCAAAACTGGAATTCTCCCCTGCCCGCTGGCAGGCTAGCAAAAGGATGGGAGCTGGGAAAGCTGCTTCTGATGTAAATCACTGTTCATTGTTCTTCCTTCCACAGCCACACTCCTAAAATTGTTGCTGGTCCTTTTCCCCTTTGCTAGGTTTGGCCTTCTGTTCGGCCTTAAAGGCCTCCACCGTAGCAGCTTCTCTGCTTTCAGCCTTGCACAGCGTGTGCAAAGTAACGCAAGGATGGTGAAGCCCTGTTATTTGTCCCAGTGAAGAGCGCTTCTTGCTCCACTGTTCAGGGCAGGGACGAGGCATAAACGCCTGTTTTGTTTCCTTTCCTCAACACTGTGAGACAGCCTTGTGGGGTGAGGATGCAATTGCAGCCGGGCGCTCTCGCTTGCACTAGTATGGGCTAGAATTTGCAGTGGTCTTTGCAACAGGGGATGGCATCATGTAGGGCCTGGTAATGCCAAGCACAAAGCATGCGCTCACATGAGTGACTTGATGTGGGGCACTTTCTCTTCCTAGCTACTGTGGGGAATTAGCTGACTCACAGGTGCAATTCTGTTTCCTTCCTGCACTGTACACCCTTTTTAACCCCAGAACTGGTGCACTCTGCTGTCTGACCGGCAGCACTTGATTTAATCATATATTTCATTAGTGCGGGTAGAGGTGAAGCTGAGTTAAGAGTCTGGCTCTTGGGGCTGTGTCAAATTTAGCCACTGGGAAAGTGGAATTGAATGGAGCAGCGTTGCTGATGCAGAACGCAGTGGGGAAGGGGGGTGTTTCTGTCCCCGTCCTCCTCATACAAGACACTTCTGAGCACCACCGGCCTGGTGTCAGTGAGACGGCCAAACACACACGTTGACATCCGTCAGGTGCGCTTACGCGAGAGTGTTACAGCGCACCGCTCGCTCTCCGTGGGCGGCAGAACTAAACCCCACAGCGTGGGGCAGTGGCTGCACCAAAACTCTGTGTTACAAGAGCAGCCCCTCCCCAAAAGGCAGCAGGCGTGTGAGCAGGTAGGACAGGTTACGCTCTGCAGTCATAAATCCAGACCCTGCTGTCTGTACCGCTTACCTAAGGCAGGCTTCCCCAGCAGCTGAGGTGCTCTGCGTTTTGCTTGTCAGTGCACTTGGGCAGCAGCAGCTGTGACAAGCACTGACGAATCCAGAAGATCTTTTTTTGTAAATGTAACAGGCTGCCGTCTTCTCTTTTAAAACACTCGGCCCAGCCCTGCTGCTGATCAGTAACTGGCAGGAAAACCGAAGGGTAGCAACTACAGCACGCTCGGAAACCTCCCGCTGCAGAGCCCAGCACCGACTAGCACGGGTGGGCGCTGGGGTCACCCTCCGGTTGCCTGTAGTGTAGAACAAAACCTTCCGCCTGTTCCCTGGAAGTAGGAGATAAGAGGTTATGGGACACCCGACTTACTTATACCTACACAATAAGAAGCGTCTGTACCAAAGGAGGTCGTTCTTCCGAACGTGTCTGTTGGGCACGGGAGGTGAAGCCCGATCGGCTCGGCGTCGGCACGCTGTTTGTATCAGTAGTGAACTCGTTGAGGGCAGGAATGGATTAAAATGAAACACATTAATCACCAATCACTCTACCAGTGTTGTCAACTGTTTTTGTTTTTAATTGTTATTGTAATATATTTTGGTTGTTTTTCTAATTTAATTCTCTCACTATTGTCTGACTGTGAACTGCAAACAGTGTTAAACTTGATGTAAATAAGGTCCTTTGAAGGGCCTCTTTGCCTGTCGTTCCACAAAGTTTTGCCAATTTGCATTTTGTTTTAAATAAAGGTTGCAATATTTTATTGGCAAAAAAAATCCCCTTGAGTGTGTGCTGCCTTTTTTTCCCCCCTTAAGGAATAGTCAAAGCTGCTCAGTAGTAACCTGAAGTTTGTTATTTGGGTGGAAAAGACAAGACGATTACAAACCTGTTAAAAAGAAAAATATTTTAATTCTGCCAGATTGCAAAGAAAAGCAGACTCTTTATTTATGCCCTTAAAATTAAACTTAACTTTGCCGTGGAGTGGTCAGAGGAAACTGGTTCTTGCTGTTGGGGTTGCATAAGCAAGCACTTAATTCTCAAACATACACAAGCCTGACCTGGCAGCGCGCAGGCCTTCCATCATCAGTTTGACATTGCCCTCATCGGGAACACCACCACCTCCTTCTTCAGCAAGGCCTGCATAACGTGCCAACGCCACCCCAGCCCCGCACTGGTGAAACGGCTGCCAGACTGACTCCCGCCCACCCCAAGCAGCCTCGGTTTAACCCGGACAGCTGAGGAGTCTTTTACATTTTTTGGGAAAAAAAAAAAAAAATCATAGGTTATCCTGGCCTAGACAACTAACCTTCAGCTAACTAACAACTTTCTGCCCAGGTTATAGAACACAAGCCGAGTTGTGTCCTCCGTGGGGCTTGCAGCCGCCCTTCCCCAGCTGCCTCCCTGGGCGGAGCGCCCGCTGCTCTCTCCCAGGCTGACGCTTCAGTCCTGACACTCGTGATTACAAGATTATCCACAAACCAAGTCTGAGAACTTCCAGGTAACCTCGCACACTGGCACAGGCCCTGAGGTCCAGTCTAGAGCCAACAGGTAAGTTTAAACTAACTTTGCATCAGTGGAGCAGTAAGAAAGCAGCTGGCTCGCCTTCCTGCCTTGGCCCGTGAAGCCTTGCTAGCCAACAGTCAGCGTGCCCGGGCAGGGAACTGCGGGCTCAAAGTCTGCAGGGGGGTAAGCGTGTCTGGTCAATCTTTTCCCAGAGGTTGCGCTGCTCATCGCCGGCACCGCTGAGAGGTTCAAAGCTTAAAATAGATCAAAGGTCTGCACACGGGTTGAGGGCCCAGGGAGCTCAGCCCTGTCCTTGGCATGTGCTGGTTCACCTCATCACCCAGCCCAGCAGTGCTGGAAGGGAGTTTTGACCTAGAGGTCACAAAGCGATTCCCATAATGCTGTTGAAATTTTTTGGTCCTGCTGTAACATACTTATCACCTGGCAAGTACCCAGACAGCAAACAGCCCCGTAGCATAGTAATGCTGATACCAGCAAAAAAAAAACAACAACCCACAGCATTCAACAGCCGGTGGGGGGGCAGGGGGGAGCTGCCAGGAAAAAAAAAAGTACCCAAAGCTCACTGGGTCCGTGAAAACCTGAATTCAACTGCAGTCGGTTCCTTCAGCCACCATCCTGCTCAACTGCCCTTTGCCCTTGAAAGGGGAATTAGTCTCCCCTTTTTCTTCATTTTGCAATGAAGCAAACAAGCTTTTCACCAAACTGGTTAGAAAAAGAATTTCAGCACAAGCTTGCCTCATCCCTGCAGCTGCTTCCATACAACGAAAGGCTCTAACAAGAGAGGGGCACGCCAAAGCGAGAGGCTATGGCTTCGACATCGCCAGAGGCGAGGATTCAGCCATTTTCCTATGCAAGGGCCTCCCTGCACAAACTGCGATCCTGGCACGTGTGGCCCTGCGCAGCAGAGGCCTTGAGAGTGCAGGACAGCAGCGGGGGGCGGGGGGGGGACACCAACAACTCCAGCTAAACAGGTCTGTGCAGTTTGAAAGCTTGTAAAGTGACAGCGAAAACTGGGGACGGGGATGAGGACGTGGCTTCTGCTGGACTGTCTCACCAGGGCCAGTGTGTCCAAGGCCCTCCTTGCATGCTAACAAACCAAGGACTCAACATCCCTGCTCACGTCAAACAAAGCACCTGTCAGCACAACCTAATTGCTACAACCTGCTAGAGGAAGGGACTTAAACACCAGACAGAGTTAAAACGCAGCCAAGCGCAGGCTGTCCTCGTGTCCCAGGCGTACGGCTGGGCAGGGTGCGCCTCCTTCCCTGCAAACAGCCCTTGGAGTAACAAAGCGTTGTCTCTGTCCCTGTGCAAGTGCACGGCTGGGCAACCTGCTTGCCTGAGCTTGTGCAAGGAGCAGCTCCTAGTGTGCAGAACCACCTTCACCACTGGTGTAGTCCCACCTGGTGTTCAGGGAAGGAAGTAATTGATGCGCTGGGATACAGATTTACAGCCCTGTGCAGAGAAAAGCTTCTCCTCTTTGGGGACAAACACCATCATCCTGGCCACCTCATCGAGGGCTGCCTCAGTGTACGGAAGTCCACGGGCCAGGAAAGCATCCCGCGCACAGAGCTTCACGTGTGGGTACTCCAGGGGCAGGAATGGCACAAAGAAATCAATGAGGTTCTCTTCGAGGAGGTGGCTGCGGGCATAATTCTCTGCACCAAAAAGCAAGATAAAACAAACTTCAGAAGCTTCATCTGAGCGCAGGCATCCCTCTGCAAGGCAAGGCTTGTCTTTCTGAGGGGGCTGTCTTGGCTCATCCATCCGGATGCGGTGGGACGCGCACCCTCCCACTGGTAAAGAGCTGGCCAGCACTCAGTCTGAACACGTCACCACAGCTTGCCCACCTCAGGCCAAGGGGAGCCTGAATCCCCAGAGAAGCCTTGACATCCCCGCAGAGTGTTAGGCTGCCTCTTGCAACCTGGCCGTTTTCAGGGCCAAAGGGGCAAGGCAGAGTCAGAGCTTAAGTAGATGAAGGAAGGGGCTCACGTTTCAAATAACCCCAGGGTGGGTCTTGGAATAAAGGCTTGTCCTGCGGCGCATACACTTGTGCCGCAGAAGGTGCATGGTGCTGGGTAAGTGGGGCCCTGAGCTGGCAGAGGGGCAGGCTTGCGGGCCCCCTGCCCGCAGCATCCTGGGAGCAAGCCCAGCCCTTACCTGCAGGCTCCTGCAGCTCCAGCTGCAGCCGCTGCTCCAGGAACTCCATGGAGATCTCCTCCCGTGCCCGGCCGGCTCGCCAGAAGTCCAGGGCTACCTCATTGATGGCGTTGCCACCGAGATTGCTGCAGATAGAAGGGAAGTCACTCAGCCGTGCCCCCAGAGATGAACTGCTGACAGCTGCCAGCAGCCTCCCCTACAGACAGGCCGCAGCAATTATTAGCAACGAAGGATTTATGGTGTAGGATCATCACCTGAAACATGGGCAGAGGAACCAGCTTTCCTCCCAGAGAGCCCCTTTCTATAGGCATCTATGCAGCTATCTTCCATCTTGCCAGCCCAGACCCTGAGGCAGCTGCTTTCTCTCCCAGGGCAGGACCGGGAGCCAGCAGAATCCTCCCATGTCCATCAGTCCCATCCTGGCTTGGATGCCCATTGACCTCGCAGGTATCCCTTGGCCCCACACCAGACTCTTAACAAGCCATCCCTGAAAATCCAAGTTGGAGGGCAGAGCATATGGCAGGGGTCACACTAGAAGTAAAGGTCCAGGGCAGGGATTCAAGTGGCAGCCCAGGGCTTGGCAAAGCATCCTCTGCCCGAGGGACGAGGCAGCGCAGTTCCTGTGCAAGTACTCCTCTGGACACCCACTGTGGGGGCAGCTCCATGGTGGGGGACGTGAGGTCCTGACAGCCATCGAGGCTCCCAGGGCAGCCCTCACCTGGAAAGGCAGTTCAAGGCCAGGCAGCCCCCGCATGCTGGTGAGGGGTTTGCAACAGCCTGAGACAAGACCCCCCCCCATCCCCAAGTGCCATGGTGATACTGGGAACCAGCTGGCTGCAGGGCTTCTGTAGGGGGGAGACAGAGAGGCACTGTGAGACACAGATCTTGCACCTGTCTTTCCTCCCATGTCAGAGGCTCTGGACCCATTCCCCAAATGGAGGGGAGGCAAAATTAAAAAGCCACCACTATTTCCCCTCTACTCCCTTGCGGGGGGAAACAGCTTGTACTGATCCTGCTCCCACCCAGACCACGGGAGAAACAGCCCCTTCTGACTGAGGACAGCCAGCCAGTCCCACCCCATCCCCATCACACAAACCTGGCTGAAGCTGCAGGACCAGGGGAGGTTTAGGTTGGATAGTTTCAACTATATAGTTTAGTTTCAGGGGAGGTTTAGGCTGCATATTAGGAAAAGGTTCTTCACTCAGAGGGTGGTGGAGCACTGGAACAGGCTCCCCAGGGAGGCAGTCACGGCACCAAGCCTGACAGTATTCAAGAAGCACTTGGACAACACCCTCAGATACATGGTGTGAATTTGGGGCTGTCCTGTGCAGGGACAGGAGTTGGACATGATGATCCTTGTGGGTGCCTTCCAGCTCAGGCCAGTGTCCAAAGGAGCCCTGGGGCAGAGCCAGCCCTCCTGCCACAGGTCTGTGTCACACTGCCATGGGGTATGATGAAACCCCCAGGATTACACACTGCTGCTGTTCAGGGCACCCTGCTCCCCTGTGCTTGGACACGAAGGGGCTGACGTCGCCCTCCCAACACCTGCACAGCTTGCCAGGTAGGACACGAGGTCAGCTCAGCGCAGCTGGCAGCACGTCCACCCTGCCCCGAGCAACGAGGGAGAATATGCCCCCTCCACCATGGCTCCTGCCAGAGGACCAGACAGGTAGGACTGAAATGCCACAAGCACCCAGCAGAGATACAGGTCTTCCACTGGCAGAGGAACTTTCCTGGTGAACTACCAAGCTTGGATGAACAACAATCGCCTGGATGGTGGGAGATGGAGAACAAATGCTCTGCCCACCTCCAGCCTGTGGGAACACCTCCTGCCAGAGCCAAGCAGAAGGCTGTAAATGCAAAATTGAAGGGGGCCCAAGATGCTTGTCTCTCCTTGGCATTTCTCACTGGCTACTTCAGGCACATGCCTACGTCACACCTTGGTTTTGAGATGTCCTACTTGTCCCCCAGGGTGTGTCCCACCCAGGCCTGGGTCAGGGACAGCACTGGGGTGCACACAAGCCAAACACCTTTCTCCCTGCAGATTGGAAAGGAACTAACCTCCAATGACTAAGCCACAGGGCGAGCTGATGCCAGGATCAGCCCTCACAGCACAGCAGATGGATGGCACCTCAGCCTGCAGCCACGTGAAGCAGCGAGAACTCTCCACTCCCGCTCCCAACTAGCAGTGCCACTTCATTACAAGGGGTCCCCACCAAGACCTGCAGCCCCAGCTTTGTTCCCTGGAGTACGGGATCTCCCTGCTCAGCCATCCAGGGTGCAGGGTGACACCACGCTAGCTCTGACTCTCGCTTGTTCCTCGTTTCAAAGTCTAGACACTGGCTCAGGTGTCCCAGCTAAGCTGGACCTCAGCTCCTCCTGCAAGTGCCCAGGGAGGATGCCCAGCATCAATAAGCAAAACTAAGCATGGAGGCAACTGCCACCTAGATATCTCTTTCCCCTCCTCTGCAGCCTGAGCCCCTCGTATCACACACCTCAGGGGATAAATTCTATTGCTCTGTTCCTCCCCATCCCTTTGGGGGCCCAGAAATCACCTGAGGAAGAGGAAGATGGATCTTCGATAATCCGCCTGGCCCTTATTGTCATAGCGAGCCATGAAAGGCTTGATGGCATCCAGGAGGCTGAAATGAAGTTTCTCTGCCTCATCAAAGATGAACAGGGACTGCTTGCAGAGCTGCACAGTCTCGCTTATCTGCTTCTTCAGCTGAGCCTGCAGAGCGGCAGGGAGGAGTGTGAGAAGCCCAGCAGCAGTCACTGCCGCCAGGAGATCGTGCAGGGGCTGAGCCTGGATGCGGTGGGTTAACCCTAGCTGGCAGCTAAGCACTGCACAGCCACTTGCTCATTCCCTCCCACCCAGCGGGACAGGGCAGAGAACAGGAAGAGCAAAAGCAAGTAAACGTGTGGGTCAAGACATATATAGTTTAATAAGCGAAGGAAAGAAGAAGAAAGAAAGAAAACCAAGCAAGTCGTGCAAAGGCAATCACTCACACCTACCACTGATGCCCAGCCAGTCTCTGAGTAATGGATTCCTACCCCAAAATCCCCTCCCCTCAGTTTTTATTGCTGAGCACGACATTAAATGGCATGGAATATCCCTTTGGTCAGTTGGGGTCAGCTGCCTGGTGTCCCCCCTCCTCCCCCAGCTTCTTGAGCACACCCAGCCTACTGACTGCAGGGGCAGAGCAGGAAAAAGAGAAAGCTTTGAGGCTGTGCAAGCGCTGCTCAGCACTAGCCAAAACACTGGTGTTTTATCAACACTGTTCTACTCACAAATCCAAAACACAGTACCCTACCGGCTGCTGTGAAGAAAACAGACTCTATCCCAGTCACACCCAGCACGCCCAACCACCCCTGCAGCAAAACCGTGTTGTTGGGTCTCACCTTGTACGAGTCCATGTACTTGTGATGGGGGAAGTGGAAGAGCGAGATGAACACCCTGACACACTTGCTCTTCAGCCCATCCCGGTACAGGTGACTGGCCAGCATCCGGGCCACAAAGTTCTTGCCTGTGCCGGACCAGCCATGGAAGGAGAGGACCAGAGCCTTCTGTGGCTGCGGGCTCTGCAGAAACCCTTGCACCGCCTGGACGACAATTTCTTTGGCCAAGTGCTGCCCATGGAGCTGCTTGTTGAGGTCCGCTTCTAGCCCTGCAGGAAACAGAGAGCAAGAGCTCAGCTTTAACTTGCAAGCCCAGCTGCTGCTCCTGCTGCAGGTGGGAATAAGAGGGGACGACGTGGCAGGGCACGAAGCCCACTCAGCCCCGCTGGTGGGGCTGCCTGTCTGCGAGGAGTCTGAAGTGGCATTAAAGGCACAGGGTTAACGAGGCAGGCTACCAGGACCCTGCCTGCATCAGCCACTGACTGCAAAAAGTCACAGATCTTCCACTGACTCCTTTTTCCCTTGGGGAAGCGGAGGGAATACTCGACGACTGTGGAGGACGCTGAAGCCCACAGGCCCTCACAAGTTCCCAGCAGCGAGTATGGATACCAGAAGCCTCAGGGCCAGCAAAGCACAATGGCACCTGCACGGGGCTTACATGCTCTTGGTGCACCCTCCCAACCTGGGGCTGGATACTGGGCCAGTTTGGATCACACCGCATACGGCTGAGAGTTACGGGATGAAGGCAGGGCTTGTGGCAAACCAGAGCAGATACACTGTACGGTAAGGAGCAAACTCTTTTGTGGTCTCAGAGCTACAAATGAATAACGGGAAACAGGACTTAGCTCAGCACCCTGCCCAGAAACGCCCTTAACTTACATAATTTGCTAAAAAACACTTTTTAAAAAAGAAAAAAAACCAACAACAAACAAACAACAAAAGAGACAAGAGGGAGAGGCAGCAGAAGCAAGCACTGCTCGGGGTCTCCCAAGTACAGAACAGCACCTACCCGTGATATTGTTGACTATCCTGCAGTCTCCTGTCTTGCAGCACTTGCCGAAGCTGCAGTACCAGGCAGAGAGGATCTCCAGGTAATCCTGGCCCACCAGGGGCAAGCTCCAGCCTAGAAAAGGCAGCAGTCTGATCAGAGACTTGCCAGCAAATGTCTTTTTTGCGGTTTGTACGGCCACTCGGCTGGGCGCAGTTAAGGGCAGCCCCCTGCCAGGCGCGGGGGGGGGAGGCAGCACCCGCCTCACGCAGGCACAGAGACCCGCGCCTGTAGCAACCCGGGGGACGCTGGGTGAGCCGGGAGGCGCCCAGGGCAGCGGCCCTCAGGAAGGGCATCCACAGGGGCCGGGGGCACAGACCCTGTGCCGGGGGACGCGGGGTGTTCGGACCCGCTGCTGTTCCTGGGATACGGGAGAGGGAGGGAAAGGAGTGAGGTGCTTACCTGGGCCGGGGCTGGACTCTTCCTCCTCCTTCTCCCCTTCGCAGCCCTCTTGCCACACCTTGCACGCCAGGTACTGCCAACACTGCTTGGAGAGAGCACCCACAGCTCCCAAGTGCTTCTTCACAGCTTCATACCTCGCCCTGCCCCACGGTCCCCGCTCTGCCGCAGAGCCCTGCTCCTCTTCCCAGGGCCTCCGTGGCACCCCTTGGCCCCCCGAGCCCCCCAGCAGCAGCAGCAGCAGGAGGCAGCAGGCCAGCCCCAGGCGGGCCGGGAGCCTGCCCTGGCCCATGGCGGCGGGCTGGGTATCCCCGGCGGGGCGGGAGCGCGCCCTGCCGCGCGCCCGCGGGCTCCCGGCCTCCCTTAAACCGCCCGAGCTGTGACCTCACTTCCCGGCCGCCTGCAATGGGAGCCGCCCCACGCCGGGCACGGCCGCGCGCCCGCCTGCCCCCCGTCCCACGCGCTGGGGCGCTGCCGGCCTCCCCTGCGCCCCAGAGCTGGCCTTGACACGGCTCCGGCCAGCGCCGCGCTGCAAAGCCCCACCCCGTTCCCGAAAAGAGGCACCGGGCACCCGCCCAGCCTTTGTTCTGCGCAAAACCTGGACCCCGTCCTCCCCCCAGGTCCTGCCGACCCTCACGGGGAGGGGCGGCGAGCGGCTCCCCCTCCAGCCGGGCTGCAGAGGTGCCCAAGGCAGCTCCCCGGCACCGCCCCCAGCCTGCTCCCACAGACCTGCGCCGCCGCGGCCCTCCCCCTGGCTTCCATGCTGCAGCACCAGCAACAAATGCCCGGGCAAGGCAAATAAATAATCTGGTCTTTAGGCAGCCCAGTGGCCCGGCTGCAGTTTTGCCGCCACAAATGCAAGACACGTTGGCGGTTGTTGTTCATCAGGGTCATTTTCCAGGAGACGCAAAAATAACAGGCATGAACAAGGGAGCAGGAGGTGGTGAGTCAGACCGGCAGCACAGGGAGCTGTCAGAGGTGTACTTGCTGCCTGCTGTGCTACGAGTTAAATGTAGTAAGTAGATCAAAGCTGCAGGAGAAATGGTTTTGTTGCTAGCTCTGGGACTGGCTTGCTGTGTGACACCAGATGTGTGTCATTCCTCATCTGCCCCAAGAAGCGTTGCTGCCTACTTTGACATCTGGGCATCTTCATACATCTTGGTACATCCAAACGGTAACGTGGGTAGGGTGGGCTCCACTCAAGCAGCCAGGAAAAAAGATTAAGACCAGCGCAGAACTACCATGAAATCACATACGAGAACTGAGGTACAACTCGTGACCACCACTAAGCTCACCACCACCAAGCGGTTTTCTCCAACAAGCTGTAAAACCCCTCCTGTACGGGGGAGCACCAAGCACAGCCATCGGGGCTGGCTGCCCCTGCTTTCGCTGGAGATTCTAGGACCCCACGCAAAGCCTGGCTTTGATTTTTGGAAACAGGTACACGTCGACCCTCCAAAGCACAACTGGTAAGTGCTGCTGCCCTAAGTACACACTCAGCTGCGCCTGGGAGAAGAAAAGTGAACAAGCCCCATATAACTTGCATTTCACCTTAAGCTGTACCCACTGCTGGCTTACTCTAAGACACTAACACCTCTACAAGTTACTGAGCATCAGGACAAGTCCTCCCACAACTTACCCTAACCGAGACAAGGCCAAGATGATGTGGACATGGAAAGGATGTCAAGGTTATCCCACATGCTCAGAAAAATAAAAATAAGAAGGACACTAAATGCAATTCATCCAGCCGGGCAATTCACTCGTTCAGGTGGATGGGGAGCAGGACCCAGCACAGCCAAGGCGTGGAGTAGAGCATATCACCATCTACAGGTGGATACATATATTACACATCGGCCTTAAAGATACTGGTATTAACATAGTTGCCCCCTCCAGCTTCAAAAATAATCAGCGAGGCTAAAATCTTACCAGCTGCAATAACTTAAACAGGACTAAAACCTGTGTGAATTAAAAAAAGATCAATTAAAAACCGAACTCACTGTAGCCTTTGCAAATTCAAGTGCTATCAGCCTTTCTGAAAACTAGGTGGAGAATCTGAATTGAAGCATTTGTACATATCTATAAAAAATTCATAGCTGTAACATTCAAACTCTACCCTCCCAGGGATAAGTGCTTTAGCTGAAGAGAGCTCATCAAAAGGGACAGACTTAATAAAAAATAGATGCTTCCATGTTCCAAAGAAAAAAAGTTTGAGAAAGCAAATTCTGAAAGATGAAACAACTGACTCTCCACCACCACACCCGCTCCACGGTACTATGGCATCATTCCTGCGACATCAGCT
Source organism: Phalacrocorax carbo (assembly GCF_963921805.1). Lineage (NCBI taxonomy): Eukaryota > Metazoa > Chordata > Aves > Suliformes > Phalacrocoracidae > Phalacrocorax > Phalacrocorax carbo. The sequence continues at coordinate 32,458,876 of NC_087518.1, read as the reverse complement.
TCGCACAAACACGGCACATCACAAGAGCTAGAGGGGAAAATAAAGCAGCTGTTTAATAATCTGCCAAACTATACCTGCTCTGAGGTTAGCAAGACACTGAAGTGGGGAGAAACAAAGAAGGGGGGGGGGGAAGTCCCCCCAAATAATTCAATTCCCTTTGCAGGACCCCAGGGAAGAACCTATCCCCAGGAACTAGAAGGGAAGCTGCAGGAGACTGGAGGAGATCCTAGCGCCCTACACTGACAACTCGCTCGTACGGGGCTTTGGAAGGCTGGGGCTCGGAAGCACAGCAGTCAACGCCCCAGTACAGCTTGCTGGGATTATACCCCCCTCCTTTTATTTGCTTCCCCTGCTTCTTCCCAAACTCTTGCTATATTATTTGCTAATCTTCAACCCACAGTCCTGCAGGAAGAGGTAGCTGCAGGGATCTGCGTGGCCCCAGGGATGAACTAGGATGCACATTTTTTCACCTCACGGCTGGTTATTCCAAACGAGTCCTGGTGAGCAGCAGCTGCCTGATTGAAAACCCATGACCTCGGCTCCAGTCAGGTCTTACAGCGAAGGCATCATCTAAAAAGGAAGAAAACCCACCACCACTAAAATGTGGTTACGCCTGGCTTATTCAGCACCCCTAACACCACTTGGTACCAGCAAATACTCGGAGAGAACCCTGCAAAGTCAGGATTTTATACGGCAGGCTGTATCTGCTTGACAGAAAAATGTCATGCATCTGTCCTGTCTTGGTCTTTCCAGTTTCCACACAGCAATTCCTTCTGCACATCCACAGATGAACTCTGACAGAAGGCAGGAGGAGAGTCTCCCTCCAGAGCTCAGTATAACACAGCTATGGATTAGATCACTAAATAAAAGGAAAATCTGGAGTAAAGGCTATAAGGGGAGTCCTTTGCCCTCCTTCCTTTAGTTTTTTCACCCCACAAAGGCTTATCCCCAGTCTCTTCAAAATATTGAGAGACTCCACAAAGGAAAAAACAACAGAACAGCAGTCCCACCCTTGGGACAGATAAACTATGACCTCCTTTTATTTCTAATTTTTAGAATCAATAACACTTTGTAGGGAAGAAATTTGAAAGGCACTCAGGGTAAGTGCTAATTTTCAAAACCCTTTGGTCCTCCATAGGCTCAAAGTTGTTTCTGTTCATTCTTCTGTAAAATTATGTTCATTACATAATCAAGAACTTTTAAAATCTTCCAGTTATATGAATTCTCACCCTGTTACTAAGGCCAACCACTCCAAAATTACATCGCAGTAATACAACAAAGCGCTTGTGAAAACAGCTCTCAATACTAGCTATTTCAGCCTTTCAAAACTTAAAAGCATCTGTGATTTCTGCAAGTTGTTGAACTGCTTATACACAGGCAAGAATCCTGTCCTGCTCCCTGAGCAAACTGGCACCCCAAAAATAGAGATGGAGGGTATGAAAAAATTACTGTCACCACACTATGCTAGGAGACAAAAAAAATCCCAGAGCTTCCTCCCCCCCAGAGCCCCAAAAATAAAACCCCCAAAACCAGTTCTTACAGAATTCAGCAACGCTGGAGTCCAAAGTTTGAAATGAGAAACCCTAGTTTAAAAAAAAGCAGACGCCTTTGGTCGTTTTGCAACACCACGCTGATGCTACAGGCCCGGCCAAAGATCATTCCCGCATTCCCAGAAGCAGCACAGTGACCGGGTGGCTTTGTGGTGTCTCGTCCCCAGGAGTCGCATGGGGGTTGGCAGCAGCTCTCAGTGGCTTCCTTGGCTTCCAGACGCCTGGCATTCAGAACTGTAAGCATCACCTCCTACCTCTGAAAAACCTCACTGCAGTGTGTTATTAAGAGAACAAGCTCCGACAGAAGCAGATTAAATCCCCATGCTCTGTGGAAACAGATTTTGATGGCTGTTTACTTGCCCAGTCTCATAAAAGGGCTTCAGTGAAAGCCTAGAAAGGCCAGCCATCGACACCTGCCAGCTCTACATACATCTCTCGCCAGCTCATTACCTATCCCCTGCTCCCTGTAACACAGCCAACCTAACGGGACACAACGGAGGAATCAGCCTCGGTGCTTGGCGGATGCTGGGCCTTGGGATGCGCTTTCAAAAGCTGACTGAAGACCACTTAAAACTAGGCGCGTTGTTCTTTTGTATCACTTCGGGACACTTCTTGAAACACATCCTTCCTTACCAACAAGGCTCTGGCAAACAACCTGCACATTTGGCCCCATTCTTGGAAATACGTGACTGGAATAAATGCTGTTGATAACTGTTAGTGAAGAAATAACCGTGAAACATCAGTAGCAAAACACACTAAACATTCAGCCCACCACATGTTGGAACAAGAGAGACAGACGGGGAAGAAAGACTTAAACAATCCATCAATGTTGCTTTATTAAAATCTTTATTCACACAATGTCGCTTTATGTGGAATCTGACCCTGGGGGATACAAGTAGAAAGTCATGATTGCATTCTGTTTTCTTATTAGCAACCTCCATTTGTGCAGCTGCTCCCAGGGGCAATCCTCTGACAGCTCCAGGAGGGGTGCCTGTTTCAAGCACCTTGCTCCAGCTGCCACAGCAAATAAATTACCTTCTTAATAAATTAGTATTTTTCAGTTGAAGTTTGTTTGGCATGACACGCTCCAGTTCATTAGCTGCTGGAAGAGGAGCTGACTTCAGTGGCTCCTCCAGCCCAACTGCTGACTTAGGATGGAGGAGATAAATAGCAGATGGCTGATGATGCTCTCTTTTTTAATTAGTTCTTGATTTCTGTGCTTCAAGCACTCTGATATTACTAGTATCCACAACACAACCATTTTGTAACATCTGGAGCCAGCGAATTACAGTGTGCACGGTGAACAAGAATTAGAAGGTGTCATGAAAACCTCATCGACAGAGCACAGCACCTGCCTCACAAATGATGCTATTTTTCAGAAATTCAAGCTGACCCTGTTTGCATGTGGGTGCTGCTTCTTAATCTCCTTTGCAATGGCTACAATTTGAAATTTCTCAGGGTTCTGTATTCAGGCAAAACAATCACTGCCAAAACGCCAGAGATAATCACAAGGCCAAAATCAGATCTTCCTGATTTTGGGTAAAACAGGAATTTATTCTTCTTTCCTGCTGCAGAACACCAAGCTCCAGTGGCATTTACAGTGACCAGAAGTGTCAACGTGACAAAAAAAAAAAAAAGAAGAAAAAACCACCACCATTTCTTGCTTCCTCCTAATGATGATGCTGGACTTCACACCCTTTGTTTACAATTAAACCAATACAGTACTTTTAAATCTTTGACATTCATACCGGGGAAATACTTACCCCAGGTTCCACCTTATGGCAAAAGCTTCAGCTTAGAGCCCCAGGAACAAGCAATACATAAGCCCTGAACACTAATTTCATAAGGACAGAAAGACTTTTTTTGGAATCCATTATTAAATCCAATCTAAATTATCAGGAGCGAACAAATATAAATCAAAACTTCAAATTTAGGTAGATCCTTCCCAAAATATTAAGTGCTCATGATTAAGCTCAAAGAGAAGAACATGCTTTTGAAATTGCTGCAGACCACTACCATTTGCTTCACTGTCTCCCCTTTGCATAAATCACTTTCAATTTCCTGGGAAACGGTTTATGCCAAAATGCCTCAGTATGAATCTATTCTGCTTTAGAATAAAAGCGTTCGCTACCCACCTAACTGTTGCCCAGGGTACCTCCCAACACTGTCTCACTCAAGCACCGAAACCTGACAGCGAGCCAAGCAACAGGCCAGCTCAGCCAGCGAGGGAGCAGGGCCATCCCTGCCTGGCTCCTGCCCACGCTCACCGTCACCCAAGCACACTCGCTTCTGCCCTAAAAGAACCTGCAAGGCACAATCCTCGCTGTGGGTTAAACTCACCAAAGCACCCTGGCTTCTGAAGCATGTGTTGTATTACCAAGTACAGCAATAAACAGGCACTAGCTTAACACCAGTGTCCTAAAAGCTGGCTGTGTGTTACAGTCCTGATTAGTAACACCAATAAATAACTCCACATCCCATCCTGACTGTGCGGCGGGACTGTGATGTGGCCAAGAGATCTAGAAGGACATAAAATTAAATTCCAGGTAAACAGTTGTATTCTACTTTCAAGATACTCTGCTCAGGCAATGACAAAATAAAACTACATTTTAAAAATAAACTCTCTCACTAATCACCTCTTTGATCAGGTACGGCAGCAGGTGCAAGAGTAGGAAACAGCTTTTTATCTGCCTGCCACACTACTGCAGAGCTAGAAAGATTTTGAGACACAAATCAAGGAATAGGTCTTAAACTGACATTTTGCTGCTCACAAGTTCAATAATACGCAGTCACTTTGGGAAGTGAACTCTTACCTTACTTCTAAGGACCACGCTGTCTGAACTGAAAAATTGATGCAAACCTGTTAAATTTGGAAATGTAATGACAAAGCTGTTTCCCTTCTGGAGACACAGATGCAGACCTACCACAAGTGTGACAAGTTTTAGGGCCGCAAGCTCACCCACAGTGCAGGCTGATGCAGTGCTGAAGGACGACAGGACTAGCACAAGATGAGTGCTACAAGTCTGCCCTGAAAAGCTCGCTTGCACCGACTCACCCCATCTACAGCAAAACCATTAGGAGTGAGCACCCCATCCCCAATGTCAGAACATTACAGTGGGGGTTGTTGCAGGAAGCAGCTGGGGAAGGCGGAAAACTTACTGGAAGTGCTCAGAGCTCAGCCACAAGCCAGCCCAGGGAGACAGTGGGACTGAAAAACTGCTGGTGTTCCACAAAACAGCAGCACTGAGCTGTAATTACAACATTGAGCAGCAAGAAGCTCCCTCCATATGAGAGGATGAGGAAAGACCACAGCTCAGGGTTCTCTCTACTCTTTGGGGCCTTGCCCACGGCTGTTGGTTGCTGGGGAAGTCCAGCAATACACCTCACTTTTGCCAGTGCAACACGCCCAGATTCCCCACATTCAGCAGGACATACAGTAAGCAGTGTGCCCTCGCTAAACGGAACCTGCTTCCAAGGACAGATTCTGTCCCCCTCCTCGGCTACAATGACAATTTGGTTAATATGGACAGAAGACTGCAAGGATATTTCCTCTACTCAGACCTTGTCAGATTCCTTATAAATGCAAAACAGTGACAGGACACATGGAAACTTTAACCCCTTAACTACCAAGTGCTGTATAACCACCCTGACCTCCCCTAAATCTCCAACCCTGTGGATAAATCGATAGGGCTTCAGCAAAAACACTGAAGCATTATCATATGAGGCAAACCCTGCTCCCAGCTTTTTATCGAGGAAAGGACAACTGAGCAGCAGAGGTCCCCTCTCCCATCCCTAATGGCATTCAGAAGAACATCCCACCCCCGGGGGGGTGGCACAACTCTTCAGTCTAATAATTATTTTATTCACCACTTCCTCTTTCTCTAAAGAAGCAGTAAAATGCCTAACCAGCTCACAGCTGATTATGTACAACCCTGAATCAGACAAAAACTCCCAAGAGTATACGTGGGGAAGAGAAGGGGAGAGGATTGTACTGTTCATCTCCATTTGTCCCCTCTAGATTCAGTCCACAAATTAGTGTCTGTATTCCACGCGCTTCCACCAACACCAAGAGCCATTGTTATCCAGTGCAATGTCCACTGCCGGCAATGGACACACCACAATGGCCAAGATGCGACTACGGGTACTGAGCCGTCCAAAGCTCCAACTTCCCATCTCTCACTGCTGTCAGCCCAAGGTAAAAGCCAGCGTCACCTCTGTTTCTCTGGCTCGGAAGCTTTCCTGTTCATTTCAGTCCATCTTGGCCACAGCCCTTCCAAACTGATTGTGCTGTTTTTCTATCACTTTTTTGTTTGTTTGTTTTTAAAAAAGGAGTTTCATCTGTGTTCCATTATAATTACAAATGAGACAGTGTCATCCTGTCTTCCACCAGCACAACATCTGGCCCAAACTGGTCCGTGCATTGCTTCACTGTAGCCAGAATGCTGAGAAGCCGCTGGTCTAGGGCATCCAGATGAGGGTCAGAAAGCACTGGTGAGATGGGGTCATGCGACATTGCAGTTTTTAAGGCAGACTTCAGCACTCCATTCTTCAGGTAATTGAGTCTGTTCCAGGTAGAAACCCGGACGCTGCAGAAGAAAGAAACAAAGACATCATCATACCACTGTCCAGCTAAAGTCCCATCAGCAATACCAAAAGCCAACCTCTTGAGGGAGCCTGTTACATCATTGTTGCTGTACACTTCTGTGGGAGAACTTATCTTGGGCCGCACATCTCCGGGACACAGGGCTCTACCCACCCTGGGGACAGTGATGCACAGACATCAATATGATGGATGCAAAATGTCCGTTTATTTAACTGCGTCACACGCTTATATAGCTCTTGTGCTTCCTGTTCCTGCCACTCCTATGGGGAGGAGTCTATCTTTCCGTCACAGCGCGTGATCTTCTGGTCGCCGATGCCTGTCTGTTTCCCTACACATCATGATTTTATTTAAACAGAAATGAGTCTTATTACAGAAGTGGTTGTGGCATGGGGGGTCCAGGTATAACTGCATTATATGCAATATCTAAGTGAAACTTGGAAACTAAAGGCGAAGAAGGAAGAATCTAATGTGGTATAATTCTTACGTTACACAGGAACGCTTTCAACTGCTAGCATGGAACTTCTTCAGCCCTGAGGCTTCCCAGACAGTTTGAAAAGGAAAGAAAATTAACAGTTTGGCTGTTAATTCAGAAACAAACTGACATCACCTCAGGAAGAGCATCCCTGACCAACAATTAATCACAAAGGACACAAGTTAGTCGACTGAACTTCCACAGAAAGTGAACACAGCAATGATCTTTCTGGTTCATTGGCCATTGAACCTGTTCACATCAGCCCGTCTAAACTGCCCTGTTCTGTGAAGTCTCTTGGGATTCTCCCCAAATTTTTGTGTTTTAGCACCACTGGTCTAAACTCTTGACTTGTGATGGCCTCCAAAGACACCAGCAACATTGCTGTAACAAACTATAGTTAAACCAATTGTACCTATGATGACTTATATGGCATTCACCTGGTATCAGAAAGAAAGGATACGTGAAAAGCGGGAAACTGGCACATCTCTTACATAGGTAAACTTCTCTTCTGGTTGCATTTGGGAGAATCTAGATGAAAAAGACTCCTAAAGATCCTCATGAAACAGGAAATCAAAAATGGGTTTAAAAACAATGTAGGAAAACTAAAGAATTTGAAAATAATTTACTTCAGTTGTTCTCTATATGGATTCTGCAAGAATCTTGCAGAATGTAGGCCAGGTGTGCTATGGCATGCATACAGCCTTGCTTAGCACTAGCAGGGGGTGAGAGCTCAGGCCTTCTGCGATGTTCCCAGGTTTCACAGGCCCCAAGGAATGTGGGAGACAGAACCCTCCAAGGACAAGCTCAAGGAACTCTCAACTAGATGTTTAATTTGGAAAGTTTAAAGGCGTTAATGTTATCTTGAAGTAACAAATGCAGGAAACTGATGTAACAGTATTTTTCTTCCTGGTACTCTTATCTATTTGCTAATGAGAAGTAGCAATGGCCTGGTGAGAAAGTGGCCACAGAAATCAGAAACCAACAAGTCACAGCCTCTAAAAACAAAACAAACAAAAACACAGCTCACAAGGCCAAAGCAGAAACAAAATCCTGCAAAAACCCTACAAACTTCACTTTGAAAGAAGCACCCTGAGCAGCGCTGTATCTTGTTTAGACAGAATATTTGGAAACAAAGGTAGTTAAATTTGCAAGACACGTTAAGTCCTTAGCTTCTGTCAGGGAGAACTCAAACTGTGATGTGAACTTCTATTCAGCAGAAGCTGGAAGCAGACAGCTGCAGATGCAAAGTACCTGTCATACTGACTAAGGATAGACTTGAACCAGTGACCTCGAGGTGGGACTACTTCCAACCGCCTACCATCTGATTTACTACCTTAATAAAAATGTACTTCTCAGCTTCTTGAGCAGTGACAATGCATCAAACGAACATAGTATCCAAAAAAAAGAAAGTGCGATGTACCTGAGTGAACATTTTCAGGTTGCCAGAAGGCTTCAAACTTAATTACATTGCACACCTAAGGGCAGCAATTGCATATGAAAAGTGAACAAGATCCCTGCATTTCACTTACATGCAGCACTGATAAAGAGGAGCCAAGATGCTTCTTTCATCCAGGGCAGGGTTTCCAAAGCTGAAAAGCGAAATTAAAACCAAGTGAACCAGTTGAACTCCTAATGTTGTTCTCAACATCAACAGATTTGTAAAGAATTAAAAAAAAAAAAAAATCAATACTAGGCAATTTCATGCTCCAACGGCTCAAATCATTTAAATTACAATAAAAGCAGGCCATGTCCAATTGCAGCTATAACTCTCAACAGCATCAGCTAACATACCAGATAAACGGAAGCAACACCAGCATACCTAGTTTTTTATCACACCAAGGCACCTTAGAAACAAATTTCAGAGGAGTTTAGAAATTAAGCTCATCTTGCAAAGCAGGGGAAAGGAATAATTGGTATTCTGGACGTAGAGAGCAGGAGCATGGCCTGTCTGACACAGCTGGACAGGGCATGAACAAAACAACAGCCACATGCTGGTTTAGATGGCCAAGCTCAGGTCAACAGTCCAACAAAACACGGTGATCAACTTTTAACATTTCATGATCACACTTTCTAAGGGAAGCCTGCCAAAAGGATTTCATAGTATTTCAAGCCTCACCTAAACATGTGCTTTTAAATTTTTTTTTTTAAATAGTTTCACGCCCCTCGTAGTACCATTTTCAACAAAGAACTTGCCCTTCAATAAAGGTAACTTACTCTAGGAGTCTGGCATTACTCTGCTCAAGTAATTCTGTTATCAGTAGCTTTAAGACTGGAATAAGCTCCCCAGGGAAGTGGTCACGGCACCAAGGAGCATCTGGACGATGCTCTTAGTCATATGGTTTAGTTTTGGGTAGTTCTGCAAAGAGCAGGGAGTTAGAATTGACGATCCTTGTGGGTCCCTTACAACTTGAGATGTTCTGTGATTCTATAAAAAAACAGTCCCCCTATCCCTTATCTCAAAGGAGCTGAAAGAACTTTACTTAAGCTTTCAAGAAAACAATTTACTTCCGGGCCTGCAAATTGTAGAGCAAATTGTTATAATTAAACAAGACCATATCTTCAATAGGATTTTTATCTTAAACTATACCAGCCAACATACAAAAACTATAGCAAAGACAGAACAACTCACATTTTAAACACATGTGCTTAGTAATAAAGTCTGGCCTCAAGAAGGACTTCTCATCAACCTCTCTCAGTTACCACATGCTTCATTTTTGCTTTGATAATAGTTAACGTCCACACTCAGGACATCATCCTATTTTGCTCTCAGTATCAGTTTTATCTCAATTTTAAACTTTTAACCTTTTAAAGCCAGAGCAGACAGATCCAGAAGGCAGGGAATGCCAAATTACTCAGAGACACATTTTGAAAAGATCTACTTTTACTGTGGCACTCACTAATACTCACTAGTACATAAAAAAATCTGAAGGTTTTAATCTTTCATTAATTAAAAGCAGAAAAGGAAGAGGCTTTTCTGGGGATAGGAGGAGACATACAAACAAACCTTTGAAAGTTGCTTGGGGAAAAAAGGTCATACTGTACTAATTTAGGCATTTCTGTAGTTTGAGTGAGACTTTGCCCAAGGCAGTCACAGTATCTAGAGCACAGAGTAAGCACTACGGCCTTTGAAGGGCCCTAATATTTGGTGAGTGATTTCTGATAAGAAGGAAAGCTTTGGATTTTTAGCACAAAAGCTATTAATGAAAAAAATAGTGAGAAAAAACAGAGAGATACAGAGCAGATAAATGTATACCCTTGTGCTCACCCACTGCCTGGCCACCAGGATTTCTGTTACCTTTTGGCATTATCCAAGAGAATGAGCATGCTGGCTCCTTCATCATCCTGGAAACTCTCATAGTGATGCCGGTCAGCATTCCCAATCAAATAGTCAAATATGGCAGTATCAATGATATCAAGGAGACGGGGGCCCGAGTCATAGGGTGAAGTCTTCTTCACAGCATCACAGTAGCTTTCATCATACTCCCACCTGTGGGCCATCAAGAGAAAACAAATCAAATCTTTGCACACCAACAATCAAATCTTTGCACATCACCACTGCACACCAACGGTATTTATTGCTGCCCCTTTATTCACTTATGAGTGCGTAAAGAAAAAGTGAGCACAGCAGTCAAGGCTATACAAAGAAGAAACAGCTAGACAAAAGTGTTTTATTAAAAAAGTAAATCCTGTACTAACACCCAAGTATATGGAAGAAGCTGTAGTTTCAGTGCCAGGTTACACGTCATCTTCCTACAGAAAACAAGGTCAGAGTTTGCTTCCTCATTGCTCAGAATTCAGCAGTGGTCAGGCTGCCTCACAGCAAGATTGCCACTGTGACTCGCCTCCCTTAATTTCCTAGTGAAGGACTTCAAGTACTGTGTCTGTATGCATAGCCGTGACTGGCTTCCATCAGTCTTGCTTTCCAGTGATCCTCTTCATTTTTTCTTTCTAATGCAAATAACCTCATGACAGTTAGTAATGACCTCTTCTGTCCTGAAAAGGGCCTCTTATGTGTTCATTCTCCTTCGCTCACAATTGTCTCTTTTCTCCCCACTTTCCTTTCACAGCCTCTCAACTTCTTCTCCAACGGCAAGATTTCAAGCTTCCCTCTTCTCTCCTTCTACATATAACCTAGGCATGTACTCGTGGCCTTATAACACAGATATCATGTCTCAGTTCTCCAAAACTAGGATTTTAAATTTTCTCGTTTTCTTACATTTACAGTTTTCAAAGCTATTCACCACCACCACTAAAAACAGCCAAATCTCTGGTGTATCCTTTCCATCTGTCAACCTAAACAATAAGTACATCTGTAACATCTTCCTTGTAACATCTGAAACAATCCTTCGCAAAATAGCAGTTAAGTTGGAAATGCCTTAAACCATCTGTGAACTGGAGTCAGAAATGGACGAAACAAGCTAGAGACTCACTGACATGCTCAAAAATGCAGGAAGTCATAAAAGCAGGGAGAAGATCAGACTGGCACAGCTGTCACATACCCCACCTCATCTTCTAGAGGTCTGGAACCTAAGCTCCCAATATCGTGGTCTTTCCTCCAGTTATCCAAATCAGGGTGGCCAAAATTTTATCTTCTCAGTGTTTTTGTTAACACACCACACACACTCCTCAAATGCTGTCTCTAGCTCCCTCTTTCTTTTGCACTGAGGTCCAACTCACATTTAACCTACAGCACAAACCCACAAGGCAAAAGTCTCAGAACACACTCCTCCTTGTACTGGATACATGTCTTTTATTCTACATCTCTCTCTCCCTCACGTGTTTCCCTTTCCTGCATTTTACTTTAGGTCAGTACTTAATCTCCTTGCAACAATTTTCCAGACTACTATGCTCTCTCTTCTCATTTTTCATTCACTCTTTCAAGATAGACCTTTCTCCAACATTTATTTCTGATCATTTATATTGTATTAGCATAGGACTTTGAAGGTCAGGGATTTTATCTATTACACGTCCATTAAAAATTACGTACGCTAATGTGATTACATGAATTATGTTCAAAAGGTCAACTCAGGACAGAGTAGAAGCAGCTAGATTGGGAAAAAAATTCCTACGGAGTTATTTTCCATAATTACCAGACACAGAAAAAGGAGAGCATGACATCTAGAATGTTTAATTCTCCCGATACTCTCAAAGTGAAAAGAGCAACATGACAAGGTGCTAAACAACAGAACCATGCAACCCCATCAGAATGAGGCAAGAGCAAGTAAGTTTAAAATACAGCAAATATCAAATCGGCATAGGTATCAGGGTAAACTCCGGTATAAGCAGGCAGGTTATGATGAAAAACAGCCTCTCAAAAAAAGAAACACCTCCAAGAAATTAAGTCGATTAATTACTGCAATTTACCGTGTACAAAATACAGCTCATTTTGACCTGCTAAAAAGGAGATAACATCTGCTGCTTAAAAAATCAAACTGTATATTTAATACTCTAAAACAATTCAGTGAAGCCTTTGGATGATATTCCTTCTGAGAACAATCACATCATTGGAAATCAATGGATATTTTAGATCAAGGACTAAAAATATCTTTCTAATCACCTGCCCAGGACAGAGACTTCGAAAAATTTACTAAGCTCAAAACCATCTGCTCTGGTCATATCAAACACATCTCCAACCCAAATAGTTGGATACGTCACCTCTATTGTACAAGCTTGCCAGATCCCATGTTTGTCCTTCTCTGAAAGCATTCTTTAGATGCTGTGCACAGTCACCAAATACTGATGGTATGCAAAGCAAAGAGAACTTTTTGGTGCCTACCTACATAAGCTAAACCAGCTCCACAACTTTTTACAACAAACTACAAAGACCATGAAATCAGGTCTGGCAGAAAACAGCACGGGGTTGCCATATTTTAGTGGGCCACAGAGAGGCACAGTGTCAAAAGAAGGTCTAGCAGCACAAGAGAAGAGTTTTGGTTTGCCCAGGGCCAAGATTTTCAGAGCTTGGAGTGATTGTATGGTAGAGTTATGCTCCAGGCAAGAAGTAGTTTTCTACAGAGCTTAGTATCATTGCGGAAAACAACAAAGATTTCTTTCTTGCTTACTTTAATTTAAATCTCATCCTAGAATTCCTGACTTCTAATGTCATAACAAGAAAGCTGTCAGCAAAACTCCAGGTTTTGAGAACACTTGCTCCTTAATTAGCCACTGTATTGCAAGGGTAATCCTAGTACAAATTATCATGTATAAAGAATAATCCTATCATGTTCTCATACCTGGCAAGTTTGCCTTCACGGTAAGTCCTACCCCATGGATGCCGATGCTTCTGAAGAGGCCAGACATCTGGTAGCCACAGGGTCACTGACCCCTCCATAACGTCCCCATCTGCACAGGCTGGTTCTGTTTCCCGACAGTAGTAGCACTTCCCATAGAAGCAAGTGTTATTACCTTTAAAAAAATTAAAAAACCCCAAAGAGCTATCAAAAGAGCAGAAATTAATCCAACGGGTGCCAACTGAAATTCAGGAGCATACTGTTGCAGCAGAGCCTTCCCTGCAATAGGATTTCACTGCACTTGACCTCATGCTTCCCATCTCAGAGGCAGAGGCTCGAGAGACTAAACAGACATCTATTCATGCAAAGCAACATTAAAGACTAATATTCAAAGGAGAGAGTAATTATATTTTCTGATGGTTTTATCACACAGAGTTAATACAACATTGCACTATCAACAAGGTTTTGTGATCCCCTCCTAGTCCTTAGGACCTTGGTCTTGCAACCTGAGCACTCCTTGTTTTTTAAATTTCACACTTCATGTGTCAGATTTCTCACTTTTTTTAAAAGTTGACCAAAAAGAGACAAGTGAAAAAAGACTGAGCAGAACTCAGGATGGATTTGGAGCCCTGAGACCTGCCACCATCTCAGTTACTTGAGCTGACTGAGCAGAGGAAACACAAACAAGCTGTCATTCTTATATGACCTAGGAATGCAGATCTGTCAAAAGTTTCACGCATGTCTTCTGACAGGAGAGGAACAACGGAACCCTGCAGTCTTTAGTCCATTAAGGCCTATATATCTGTAGCATACAGTGATCTACATGACCTAGATTAATATTTTCAGGTTAACCTTTTCTATTTCACCCTTACAACATGCCTTTGCTTGACTCTTGCCAAGTTAATTGCAGTTCCATATTCACAGATGTTCTTCCAAAACATTCTTCACCTACGTTTCACTTCCTTGTGATTCCACTCATTCCCTGTCCTTTCTTCTTTCAGCCCTATATCCAACATCCTCCCCAAACCAGGCCCACCTCACTGACTGATGTATTTTTCATTTTCCATCCTTACACCATGAGCCCAAATCCCACATCACAATTCTTAGCCAGCCAGCACTCCTTTGCAGTCCTCTATCCAGACCCAGCCCCTGTGCTCCTAGTATCCCAGTTAGACAACCTGAGGACATCAGAGAGATGATCACTTACAACACAGAGCTTGCAGCAGACCAGATCTCCTATTTGTATGAAAAGCCCTGCAAATCCCTCTTCCTATCCATGGCCTGCAGCAGGTCTAGCAAGAGACAGAATTCTCTGAGATTCTAGCTGCAACTCTAGCAAATCCGCACTGAGTATGCATGAATTATCTTTTCTTCAAAACCTCAGAAACTTCGTCAAATTTGGGTTGATAAGATCCTTCTCCCCACATCCACCCATTTCTTTGGTTCATGCTCTGCAAAACAGGTAGTTCTAAGGAAAGGCAATGAAAATTTCTGGAGCCATACTTTTCAAGTCAGCATTTCTGCTAGAAAACTTCTTAGTTATCTTGGCTGAAATTAGAAAAAGTAAAGTCTGTCTGAGGCAGACACCTATTCTGAATGCAAAAAGAGTTTGGCAAGGCAGAGCTACTCTCATCTGAAAGTTACACCTTGTAACTGAAAGTGTAAGGTGAACTTAATAGGTGAGACTACCAGCAGTGCTTGTAATAGAAATATACACAGGCACATATATTTATCAGCTGTAATGAACAACCATCTCTAGAGCCTTCTTATTAGTGAAAAAAAAAGATTAATAATTGGATATTTTATGAAAGCCTGAAGGAGTTAAGGCTGCAGCATAAGACATTTCTTGGTGCTTAATGACCACCTGGTAGGAGTTCTCATTAATAATTCCCATTAAGTGCCCTTCACAGCATTATTACTGTAAACAACATACGGAAGTTCTGACACATTTAGTTATGAATGCTCAGCAGACTCTGATGTAGCACAAACAACATCTAATACCAACCAATGCATCAGCTCTATAAATAATCCCAAATCACCACTGTGTTCCTGTTAAATACAATTCAATTTTTTTTCCTTTCAGGTCTAATCACAGACTTCTCTAACCACCTCTGATAGCAAATAGAAAATTCTTACTAAAGAATAAAGAAAATCCCATCTGTAACAGCAGCATGAGGGAACACAGAGAAATCAGAGAGGAAAAACTGCTTGGAGAACATCAAGCCCTCCTCCCCTGCCAAGTGGGGTTATACAAGCATTACAATCCCTCTTGGCACAGAGATAGACTTACCAGCTTCCTGTATCATAGTTAACTGTTATATAACTGTGTCAGATTCCCATGGCTCTTTTTCCCCATTAAACATGTTTTTCTTTACTTCGCTGCACAATCCCTGGAATCCACTTACCCACAGTCATGAAGGTACCCAAAAGCTGCTCTGTGGCTACTGGTTTGATCTCTGTACGTAGATTCACAAACCTGCCGACCACCAGTGGAGCTCGTCGGAAACCCAGAATTCTGATTTGGGGTGAAAAAAACGACATGAGAATTTGCAACAGGCAGCAGTTCTAAATTACAAGAAAAAACACAGTCTCTGTGCCATTGTCTGAAATTGAGATGACTGAGACCAAAGAATAAAGCTGGAACCCTGCAGCAACCTCCTCTTCTCCACAGCAAGGTAAGGAAACTCATTTTTCTGAAGAGCCTGGATGTTCAACTTGCTTTATATGCCAACAGTGACACTCCTTTATTAGAGCATTTGCAGCTGAGCAACACAGGATGTACCATGCTCCAACTCTCAGAAATCAGACCTCATACCAGAAATATCCATCATCTGTCTTGTATACAGGCTGAAGCAGTAACCACGTAGCCTTTGGGCTGGTCACCTGGAAAGATCACTTAACATTTTAATAGATGGTAATTCCCACAAATTGTAAGTTTAAGTCCAATTCAATTATACTTGAAATTAAACAATCTAAGAGTTATTTTGTTTGGCATGAGGGGGTAGAGAGAATGGTGGAACGAAACTGAATGTGCCTGAAGTGTCAGGAAAAAAAAAGACAGTAGGGAAGAATAATTGTAAAACTTAGTGTCAAAAGATCCAGGTTCCACTCCCGTGTCTGCCACAGCCTTTGCTCTGTGACCACAAATGACTTGGGTATTTGTAATGGAATTTTAAAAGCGCTTATAGGAGGAGTACAAACATCAGTACAATGTCAGCCCCAACTCTCTTAATGTACTTTTGATACCCTTTTGGTAGTCTTTGCATTTCCAGAAGAGACTGCCCCTTCTGAAAAAGGGACAATCTATATTCCAGAGAGATACTGGAAGAGTCACTCAAACAGCTGCAAAGTATTTGTTTTAGATATTCAACAAGTAAGTCCCCTTCCATAGGTATAAAATACCTCTAAGAAAGGGCAACACAAAATGTCTGCCTGAACAAATCCTGTATGGATAAAGACAAAATTCATAGCCAATACAGACAGTTATGCAGAGCTTGAGAAAATGCAGGCATTCCGAGTAAATAAGCACAGAGCCTAGGATCTGGAAAACCTGTCCGTGTATTTTCAGGCCTCCAGCTGAAAGGCCAGTATCCTGGATAGCACAACCTCCCCATTACTGGTAAACACACAATATTTTTCAGGTCCTTCTTGAAACAATGGCATCCTCAGGCAAAATATGTAATTGTCACCACTCAAAACAAAGGTGCACGCTAAAGTTATGTGGGCAGGAGGCTTCTGCTAGGTGTTCTTGAAGAACACAGAAGTGCACAGCCACAAAGAGAGGAGAAAGGCCAGAGAAACAAGCACCAAAACACAGCCAAAGAAAAAGCAAAGAGCTAAGAAAGAGGGGTTTGGACACTGGAAAAAGGCTTTGAATTTTTGCTTAACCATGTTTGAGCATTGCTTTTTCAGGTAAGCACAAGCCTGCATTTTTCTTGAAAGCAGAAATGGACAACAGACATCTGGCTACATCTCTTTTTTAAATTTATTTTGTCTTAAAATACCCTGATTTTGGCCCACTACCTAAAGATTGGAACAGCAGCAATGGATATTACACAACTAGTTCTACCCAACTAAAATTAGTAATTCACGTTACTTGTGCAATGAGTTCCACAGCTGAATTAGGACTAACATATCTTTTACCACCTATGAATTCAGTCAGTGATGAGCCTCTTATTTATGTACTAGGAAAGGAGGACTAAAACCTCAGTTTATGTTCAACCATTCAACACTCTGTTGTATTTGTCCCTCCTTATTCCCTTTCCCAAGATTTTAAGACTCTTCATAAAAGAATTTTTCACATCTTTAATTATCCTCAGAGATCTTCTCCAAAGTGTCAACATAGTCCTCTTACAATGAGGAAACCAAGACTGTGCTCATTTATTCTAGATGAAACTGCACTTTTCACTCCTGTTTCAGAACTACCAACATTCAGTGTTTGATAATTTCTGTCCCAGTCTTTGCATGTCCCACAAAGTTGGGTTTGTTGTTTTTTTTTTTCCTGGTAATTGCACCTCCAGCTCAGGTCCACAAAACCACTTGGACACCCCTGAATAGAATTACTATATGAAGAGCTGTCTTTCCTGTAGGATGTAATGATTTATAGTTAGTCTAGACATTAGACTTAACTTTTTAGCATACTGGACATCAACTCAGCACATACATGCAGCATTTCAGACTCTTCCACAGGATTTGGCTAAGCTTTTTGTTACATATACTATGAAATATCAGTGGTTTCAGTGCTCATTCTCCCTTTCAGATTTCTTAAACAAATCTTAAATGTTAGACAGATCTTCAAAATGAAGTTTCACAAAAAAAGCTAATAATTTTTATTTTTGGCATCAATGTGATATGTTGGCCAGTTTAGAAATAGCTCACATCTGAGTCGTAGTCTTCAAGGGACCCCATTTTTCCCCAACCGTGAAAAATCATTTACCAGAGACAATAAAACCAGGTAACCCAATAGTTCCATACCTATCCAAGTGAAAGGCTGCCACTTCTGCGTTGTGTCTGTCATAGCCAGCATATGGTTCTCCTTCCACTACATAATCCCTGGCATATCTGTAATTGAAATAAGTCAAATAAAGTGATTCATGCGGGATTCCCGTCAACTCTGCTGTTCAGAGTACAAGTGCAATAACAGTGCTACGTTAAATGGACTCTGGGTCACTTTCAAAATGATTGCCAGTGGGAGAGGGAAAAAATTATTAATGAGATTAAATAGCGTACAGACTGCTGAGGTTGTAAATAAGGACAAAAGGTCAGTAACGTACAGTGGTTTCAAGATCTTGGGAAGTGGTGGCCATTCAAACTAATGAGTTTTAATTCAACCATATGCCAAGTCACATCTAATAACAGAGAGCACAGACCCAGCTACAGAACAGGGGAGTACTTATAATGGGAAGCAGCAACTCCACAAACGATTTCAGGGTTAGAATGCATTGTAGATTAACATGAAAATACAATCTGATATTGTGGAAGAAATGCCAAATGCAATCTTTTGTAGCTAGAAGATCAGCAAGCATGAACCTGAGAACAATACTAGATATAAAACCTCCCTTTATTCTGGTGGAGAAAAGACATAATGAACAGCAAGAAATAGAAATTAGATGCTCATTAGAACAACAATGGCATATTTTTGTGAAGCAGTGGGCTTTTTTATTTAATAGATGTTACTTAAATAGTCAAAACAAAAACAAATTTCTGAGATTCATGACATTTGAATCAGGTCTAGATACTGCTTAAGAAGCATGCTTCAGATGAGCATAAAATACCACAATCGATACCAAGAAAATGGGTGAAATGCAATACATTTTCAAATAAAGCAAGGCCAAATTAGATTAGCTATCTTCTCATTTCCATCTATATATCAAATTATGTAAACTGGATTATTTCCAACAGCCTTGGGGTTCAAGCAGTAGGAGCGACAGTGTGAGAGAAGTTCTTTGTGCTCAAACTCTGAAGTCTGAACCCTGCTCAGAGAAGATCTGGGGCCAGACAACAGTCCATTTCATCAGTCTCAGCAAATACTTTAGCTTCTCAGCAAGGCAGGTCAACCAGTGCAGGATGGTATGGAGTTTTTGGGAGGAGGATTTGGCAGATTCCTGCCAAATGGGAACGTACTCTAAATAAGTATCTTATTTCACATATACCACTGGCATGTGATGGTAGCAACTATTAATCATTAATAACTCAGGCTGGATTTCAAGTAGTCTTGAAATAAGATAACTAATCCTCAGAACACATCCTTCGAGTCAGGCCTTTTGAAAATATGGTCACCTTTTGAAAGCTGCAGAGCTAAAACTTATTGGTAAAACACAACCAACTTCTTGCTTCCATGTACAGTGGGCATCTAGTTCTTTCCTGAGCAAAGGTAGCAAACCAAGAGAATTCATTCTTCCCCAACCAGTAACTAAAATGGTTTGTAGCAGTAATTTTCACGTGCCTTTCAGGTCAAAAGCTAGACTATCTTGCAATGACAGAACAGGACTCTGCCTACAAGCCTAGCTATTCAGCAGTCACAAACAGAACACAAGTCTACCAGTATGGCTAGGGCCATACTGTCTAGCACTCCTATAAACAGTCCCAGCTGCACGTGTCCTTGATGGAGCATAGTCACTGTGTTCGCCTGCACAGACATTCCATTATGGGAATGTAATTTAATGCTTGGTGAAATGCATTACAGCGCTCACTTATACAAAAAGCACTATAGAAATGCCACGTCTTGTTACTGCATTTATTGGACGAGCCTCCTGCTGTGCCACCAAGACTTCTGTGTGAAAAGTTCACACTGTTTAAACAGAGCCCAGCCCCACAGTGAAGTTCCAGCCAGACCAGTAATTGACCATACAGAAACAGGGCTGTGAATTCAAGAAGTGGAGGGCAGATCTTTTTTTCTCATTCTCTAATCATTCATTAACATAACAGAAAAACTTCACGCTTGCTCAACCCAATATCCTTTGGAAAGAGATGTACTCATTCCGGGATGACAACACTACATCTGCAGCACACTTCCATAAAACACAGCTGCCTCACTGTTTTTTACATCTATCTTTCTTCTCCTTTTCCCTGAAGGCAAACAGTTCAAAAAGATTTACAGACGTGCACAAGACTCTTCATAAATGTTCAATCATGTCAAATTTCCCTGTGGATCACCGTAAGCAAAGACCATACCAAGGAAGTATCACGACCCACCCATTCTTACATTGCTCCTTCAGTATTCACTGTTGGCAGACAGGAAACTCAGGAGCTTTCACTCTGACCTACCAAGCCATTTTTACAGTCTTCACAGAGCTACACCAGACACCCAGACCTACTTGTAAGACCACTGTCAACTTTCACTCCTTCCCTGTTCTTGAACTGCATTCTCTCATGGCAGTTTGACATGACCCTTACTCAGAAAATGTAGGCAAGACTTGTCTCTGCACTGCCAGAACCTCCTCTTCCACAATCAGGAAGATACTGCTCAGAAACACCAGGTTTAACCAACATTCCCTCAGGATTGAACACAGTGATTATTCCTTTCACCTAAAGACAGGCTGTTTCGAGCATCAAAGCTATACAGCCTGAGAGACAGTTGGCACAGCAACCTAATGTTACTAGGGGACCAGCAAGGCTCTATACTGTCCGCCTCATAAATAAAAAATTTACGTGTAAATTTAACTTAAACATTAATGCATGGAGGTAAAAAAAAAAAGTATATAAAGCAGTTATTAATTCAGTCATTGAAAGTAATATTTACCTCTTGGGTTTGAAGACAACTTTCTGCCCTCCTTCAAGTATTAGCAAAGCTTTCAGTTGGGTCCCTTTGTAACCCACATCAGCTTTCACTATCTTCTTTGTTGTCATGGCATGCATAACAGCCCCTAGCTCAGGCGTCTCCTCAGGATACACCTCCCGGGGCACCACCCATTGGGCTGCAATTTCCCAAGGAGACTGCAACGTATGGTCAAGTCGGGGGTCCAGTTCTACATGGAGGCTTGCCATCATACGGTGAAAGGCGCGCTGGTCCTCCCGGTTGGCAGCTGAGGTGTCCAAGTTGTCAATGAGGAAAACTTTTGTGAAAATGAAGATGACAAGGAGGATGGCCAACAGCACAACTCGCTGCTTTAGCTTCATGGTGACCTTCAACCCTTCTCCCCTGACTCTTTCCTTCCAAGCGTTACAGGAAGTCTGTTGGAGATCAGGGTGAGGAAGGGGATGTTAGTTAGTGAATTTCATTCATAACTTGCATTGTGAAAGAGGTATTGCCACTGAAGCATCTCCTGGTACCCCTAAAAATAAACAAAACACAAACTTAAACTGCATTCCTGCAGATCCCACCAAACTCAAAATCAAGTTTATTCTTAGAACATAAGTCTGCATTTATGTGCACTCATACCCTAAAGCCCAAACGTTTCTGTTAAAACACATGGGGTTTGCTGTCTTCCTGTGGCCTTTGGGTGAGCTGCACAAAAAGGAAAATAGCCTGATAGCATCTCTACACAGCCGGAATCATCACAGCTGCAACTACCATGGGCAAGACTTTTGCAGAGAATTGTAGTTTAAGGCTCCAATTTCAAAATCACTTTTCCATTAGTAAGAGAACCCACAATGTCTGGTTTCCTAAGGATTTGTCCCTCAAGAGAGAGTTCCCAGGTAGATTTCCTGGCATCTGACAACCAGTGAGACCAGCTGCACAGCCTAGTTTCCTGAAGGTACGAGGCATAAGGACAGAATAGACTTAATTCGTTTATTGCCTTTCATTTGCTGCCACTATAATTTACCAATCTTTTTCCATTCTTTAAAAAAAAAAAAAAAAGCAAAAAAAAAGGGCCCCACCTGTACTTCCTTGTGGTTAACTATGCATCTTCCGCAGTCAACTGTAAAACCAGTGACCACAAAAATATACAGGATATCTGTAAATCTCAACACCAAATTAACAAGAAGAAAAGCCCCAAAACACTAATACTGCCTCTTCTCAGAAACCTTACCTACAACACAGTTAAAGCCACATCTGTGTTTCCATATTCACAATGGGCTGCAGGACATGTCTCATGCCTCCACAAGTCTTTGCCAGTAGAGTGTTTAGAGTGTTAGCGTATAAGGACCACATAACACACAGTTAATCAACTGTATTTCAATCATGAGAACAGAAATTATGTTCATATTAGTTGAATGTAGTCAAAACCCAAACGGACATGGATACTAAGGCACACCTCTGAGGAATGCTCAGAGCCAACAGAGATTTCTCTTTGCACAAGCTGTGCTAATCATGGAAACCACAAATGACATCCTGAGCTGTGGTAGGACTAATATAGAAAAGCCTTTTCATGTGATTTAACAATAAGCGTATAAACCAGTCATTATTAATCATGTCACTGGAAAAACAAGCTGCACAGGGTAAGTTAATTTACCAGCAGCAACGAAAGGGCAGCCAGACTATGACTTGCTGGCCAAACACAGATCACAGCCATCTTCAGTGTCATGTGGACACCATGCCCTGCCTGCAAAGGTCACAGGGAGGTACAGTAGTTCTGAGGGGCCTGAGCATATCCTTGAGGTATATCCCCATCAAAGATTAAGGCCATGGCAAACAGCAGATGGCAGTAAGGCACATCCTTTGCACAAGTCATCAGTGCAGAATCAGGTTTGGCACAATGTAAGAGTACTAGTATAAAAGCACATGCAAGCCCAAGAATGATTCCACAGAACCTTAAATTTACATTAGGTCTATAGCAGACCCATCCTACCACCCAGCTATATGGCTCTCCCACCTTCCCGTGTGTCAGTGTTAGTCTTCATACAAGCCAGCTGCAAGGTGGTTCAATGATCCAGGTTGCCAACCCACCCAAACTTTAACCACCTTCTTTGGTTTGTGTGTAAACCCCCTACCAGAGAGACAATGGAAGGCAGCACAGCAGCTCCAACGGTGGGAGAAGCCCTATCAAGTATCTACAGAGGGGCACCTTAAGTTACTCAAGTCTGCACTGTCACCTAAAGAATAGCCCTGCCCTCCACCTACTTCCCATCTTCATGCAATGAACTCCATGAAAGACTGGATCAGCATTAAAGCCTGAACATTTTTATTTATTAATTTCTGGCTTCAGCACTCCTTCCCCCAAATCTAGTTTCCTCTGTAGTTTCACAAGTGTCTGAGGAGGGCACACCACGAGGCCAAGAACAAGTGTTTCTCCTGGCAGCCGCACTATTCATCATATGTGCAAGCAAAACTATGGCCCAGGCCAGCCCAAAAACTAAGCAGCCGAACCACTTGGAAACAGTCCCAAAGAGCCCACCAAGAGGAGGAAGGAAATTCATTAACAAGCTGCCACACCTTTCTATTTTCAAAGTCACTCTTTTCAGCAGAGCAACCAAGCTGAGCACCACTCAACTTCAGGTGACATACTCTGATGATACAGAAGCATGGCTTTTAGCCCCACTGACCATTTGAATTTTTTTGCCATCATTACCCCGCCTCAGGAGACAGCTCAGTTCAGTTTGGCTCTTCCCAAGTTACACCTTTTGCCTCTTAAACACTTCCTATAAAAACCTGTCTGCTGAAGCAGGAAAGAAAGTGAAAGTCTCCTAATGACAATGAGTTAAAACTGAGATGTGAACAAGTGGTTTAACGTTGACAGCAACCACTTAAAGCAATATAAAAACCCCATGTAACGTAGAGTGAAAGAAGGCTACCAAGTCGCAGGGATGCCTCGAACTAGTACTATGGTCCCACATTAACGATGTAATACTGATTTTAATCTACTGGAAAATAAGTGCTTGTGCTAGTAGTGAAAGACAACAAATCACATGTCTATATGGAAATTAAAACATATTATTGTTCATCTCTGTTCTGTTTAGGCAGCCTGTATTTCTCCAAGGAGCATGTCAATCTGCACATTACACACTGCAAGCATGAGAATGAGCAGCACAGACAAGATGCACCTGACCTGAAAGCCCTCATTCCTGCAAACACAGAGTCACCCAGGAGAGCACTAAATAATAATACTATTCTTAAAGCTAAGAAAGCAAGCAAAGCAGATCAGGCTGTAACTGTATCCTCTCATTGTAACTTTATAATTTCACTTCTTTAAAACTAGTAATGCTAAATCATTTGAACATTGCTATTATCAAGATCCACTTTCATACATTTTTAAAATCCATTAGAGTTTGTAAGAAGTTACACAGAACACAGTTCATTTCAGAACAGTTACTCATTATGATATATGTATACATGCACACATATATTTTAAGAAAGCTTCAAAGCCCACTGCTGGCCAACTAAAGCACAGGACAGAAATGTTTCATACCTTTGGAGCTCAAGGTAGGCACTCGCTCTCCTAGACTGATTTTCAGGAATGCTAAGTTTCTCTAGGGGTATTCTTTTTTGCAAGAGAGAAGAGAATACAACTCGAGCCACTGCTTAAATTAAGGGTCATTTACTTAGTTTATCTTTTGTGACAGCTTTGAAACTAATTTTGCCTGAAAACCTCCAACTACGTAGATAGAATTTAAAAAAAAAAAATTGCTATAAGACAGTCCAGTAATTCCCTTAACTGAACGACCAATCCTCACCAAACATTTCTCCTGAGGTTACACAATTATTCCCAACACCCCAACTAAACCCCTACCCACCTGATTTTGCTCTCTGTAGCCTTAAGAAGGTGAGTCGGCTCTGACTTTTTACTGACATCTGCCAAAATGAGTCATCAGCTGCTTTTCTCCAACCAACAAGACACCCTGAGGTTGCTATGAAAACGATTTAACACATGAGCTGCAGAGCCTGCACATTACTCCTTAGGTGCCAACATTATGCTCCTCGCTGTACGAGCCAACAAAAATGAACCCCTTCATGAAGAAGTTTACTGTGGAGATCAAGAACTTAAGCTTTATTATTTTAAATTGAAGATGGCAAGAGTGTTGAGGTGTTCTAAAAAAGTGTTTACCCAGTTTTGGAAGAAGTTAATTTGAAGAAAAGGACAAGGCTTTGAAAAAGACTTGAATTAGAAAAGCGGATTATAAAAGCTCAGGAAGCGTGTATCTGGTCCTAGAATGCATACAGAGATGGGAAAGGTGGCCACAGAGACAAATGAAACAGTAACTAACTAAATAATTTTAAAATAATTAAAAAGGGGAAACTAGGGTGAGTTGTGAGCAGAACTCTGTGGAACAAAGGGCAAAAGGGTCTAGGACAATGAGAAAAGTAAATCCAAGGATAATCTCAGGAGACCCGAAACGCAAATAATTACGGAAACTGTCGGGAGGAGAGGATAAGGCGAGGGTCTTCATGCTTCACAAAAAGGGGCAAGGGACAGAGGAGCCACTTATTTCTGCATAACAGTTGTGGGAATATGGGATGCAGAAAACGATGCTCTTTGAACCAGAAGGCATCACAGAAGGAAAAACCCAAATGAAGTTTTCAGAACTCAAACACGTGTTAAGCCTCCAACCAGAGCTAATGTGATGCAGTGACAGAGCCATCCCTGTATACCTACAGTCCCAGAGCAACACACATTCATTCCCTCCTGCTGTTGGGCAGCAGCCACTGATCCCTTACCAAGTGTTTTGGTTTCATTTTTTTAAAAATTTTTTTCTTCCTGAGTTCCTGCTTAGCATTATCTCCAGCTACCATTACTAAACAGAAGACAAAATCCAAAGAATTTTGTTGCTTTACCACCCAAATTCCATCTCAGCGTTACAGAAGTACAGAAAACCATGCCTCCCTCTACCATTTTACCATACCCCTGATCAACAAGGAAAACAAAATACTCAGAAAAAAACAACCACATCAGTGTTTTAACAGTGCAGTCAACTGGCAAGTTTGCTTAAGAAATGCTTCTTGTTTTTCACTACCTGTTCAGGATATTTTCTGATGAATTTGTCTCTCCTTACAGCCAGGTCTGTATTCTCAGCAAGTAACACGTCTTCCAATTCAATATCCAAGTAACAGTGTCTTCTAAATATCACAGTGGGGCCACTGTGCACACAGACGCCTGAACTAAAGCATGCCCAGTGGCACCAAATACCAACATCATGCCACTTTACTCCCAGTTCTAAAAGCAGCATGAAACTCTCCCTGCTACAAACAGCAGCAAATCACAGCCACTGTAAGCGGCCTACAAAGTTAGCAGAGGAGCACATCTCAGAAAACAATTTTTATTTGTCACAAGACCAACACTATGTCACATACCATAATCTTATTTTTACAACGTAAAGCTAGAAAGCTGCTATCTCAAAAATACACATGTACAACGTACAAGGATTTTGTTACGCTCTAAATGACAAATAAGGTCTGAGGGCAGGCAAAGGTTTGGTCTGTCAGCACAAGGAGACACACACAAAAAATCATAGCTCAAACAGATGCCAATCTGAAATAAATATGGTTAAATATACTCTACCTCCTGTTTTAAATGCAAGTTTTCTGTTCCTAAATACGCTATGTCTTTTGGGATCTCCTATGAAAAGGTCTTTAAAAGTTCTCCAGTAAATCCCAGAAAATTGAAAAAACAGTGTATACAGTAGTGACATTTTCCTCTTCCTAAAATGTACTTCAGTCTCACCAGATCAATCATTCTTCCTATCCTCCCCTCTCTGGCCAACTCCTCGGTAGCTCACACTTTCCCTCTCTGCATAAGCCTTGTTATTTCAGCTTTCACAGGCAGGCTCCCACAGACCTTTGCCTAGATTTTTCAGACTTATTCTGTCACTTCCACTCTCTGTATCCTGCCTGGCTTGTGCATGACTTTAGCAATCCAGTGCACAAGGCTTCACACGTATTTACTTGTCTGCTGTTTCTCCACCTCTTTTTCTGTTAAAGCCCCCACTCTCTATAGGCAAAATCTTTGCGACAATCTATCCTCAAACTTTCCACGTGCCCAACTGCATCCCTAGTTGAGGGCTGCAGTGTAAATAGAAAAACTGCAAGCGTTTTAACCACTGCATTATCTATACCTGCAACTGTTAAAGTCAATAACTACCTGATATATTCTCACACTTCTGAGAGAAATGAAGTAATTTCGTCTACCTGTCTGTCCACCTTGTCCCTTTATGTTCCTCAGCAACTTTAGAATCCGTTACCTACAGTTCTGCCAAATTTGTCAGAATACATCCACGAGCTTTACTAGAAGAGCTGGCCAGATAGAGAACAGAAGCCTCAAGAAGCCAAGGACAACTTGGTGTGTATCCTCAGCCTTCACCAGCGGCCAGCCTGCTGCTCAGCAAACAGGAACACCCAACTGAGCTGGCTGCACAAATAAAGACGGGGCAGATCAGGACACAGACAGCACCTGGGGACCGAGGGCAGTAGGAGACAGGCAGGAGTTGCTACAGTAGGATGCAGAAAACAAGCCCCTAGGAAACCAGGCTTCATTAATTCTCCTCACAGAACAACTTTCCTTCGAGCACGGTTTCCTATGGAAACAAAGTTTATATAATCACGCTTCTCACTGGTAAGCTTTAGAACCCTTGGCTAATTTCAAACGCATCTAAGAGAACAGTAGATGTTCTGAAGGCAGAGTTTACGTGTTTATTGGGAATTGGCAGCTGGCGAGCACTGAGGGAAAGGCTGCAGCGCTAGCTCAACAGTTGTCTGTTCGCCTCGGCCATCTGGGCAACCAGTGTGCGCACAGCTGGTACACGGAGGGAGCTGGGAACACTGTACGAGAAGGACAGAATTGAAAGTACTGTAAAGCAGAACAGTACAGGACATGGGCAGGAGCCGAGAGTACCGAAGCAGAGGGTGCTGGGACCTGCTCAGAAAACGTGCCAGTTTCACGGCTAAGGGAACAACTCTCCCTCACCCCCATCCCAGTTACTGAAGTTCCACCTGACCATCACGGGTAGATACACAACAACGTGAGTCAGAAATGTTTTAGGGAGCCTAGTCCAGCTCGGAAGTGAAGTCAAAGCAGCAAGAAAAGCCTGTAGTTTTTCTTCTCGACTTGATGTTCTTATGTTTATTCAGTTCATACCTAAGATAGGCACCAAAATTTTGACGCGGGTCTCTATACCCATCTAATATTTAGTGACAATGAGCCTACCTCTGCTATAAGATAGTGCCAATTGCTTTCCCTTACTCCCAAGAAGAGAGGCAGCTGACAACCAACCAGAGGAAGAGAGATTTTGGTATCAGTACTGAGCTGCCAACTTCGTTAACATACGAGAAAACAAAATCCACTTCACACACTGAGATTTTCTACCGCAAATGGAGACAAATCTTCTTGAGACTAAGTCAGTCAGACTTAAAGACGTTAAGAGGTATGTGGAGTCATTTTCAAATTAAAATAAGACCATGGTATTAACACCCTGCTCTGTAATCAGTACTGGATGGGATCTACACACGCGGAATTCACTGCAAGACTAGAGTCTATGTTCTACAGTTTTTTCCATTTGCTCAGACCCTAAAGCACGCCTGTGTATTGTGGCCTCAACTAGCGAAAACTGAAACAGCTGCACTGCTTGCGCACATCTGCATCCAGAAAGATGCACATCTGTACCCAGAGAGGATTTAAAGAGAGATGTCCTTTAAAAACAGTTAAACCCAGAGCTTTGACAACTGCGAGCGGCGATTCTGCTCGGCGACGCGCGCCGCATCTTTCACAACCTGACAACGACCTTCGCTTCTTCCTCCTCCTCCTCTTCACCCCCCTCCCGCGGGCCGCTCGGCGGGAGGCCGGGCGGCGCCAGGCCCGGGCCCGGCAGAGCAGCCGCGCACCTGCGCGGGGGTGGCGCGCCCCCAGCCAACGGTCGTAACGGTCATAACGGCTCCTCCCTACCTCCCTCCCTCCCTCCCCCCCCCCGTGAGGCTCCTCAGCCGGCACCCAGCCCCGGTGGCGGCAGGCGCCCGACCCCCACCGGCGAGCAGGCCCGGCCCCGCCGCTGTGCCGAGGAGCGGGGCCCACCGGCCGCCCCGTCCGCCCGGCCGGTGCCGGTGCCCCGGGCAGGGCAGGGCAAGGCGGCCGGGGCGCGCCCGCCCCTCAGGTGCCACCGCTCCGCAGGCAGGGGCGGGAGTCACCTCCCCCCGCCGCCCACACCGCCCTCTCCCGTCTCCGCTCCGCGCCCGGCCGCGCTCACCCGCCCCGCGGCCCCCGCTCCATGGCCCCGGCCGCCGCCGCTGCCGCCAGCCCCCGCCACCTCCCCAACATGGTGCCGCCCGGCACCCCGCCCCCGCCCCGCGGCCAATGAGCGCCCGCCCCACCTACCCCGCTCCACTCGGCGGCCAATCAGCCGGCCGCCTTCCCCTCGCCAACCGAACGCGGCGTGCCCTCCCATAGGTCGGCTCCTAGCGCTGTCCGCCTCTAATAGGAGGGGCACAGGGAGCACCGCCTCCGGCCGGCCAATGGGGTGGCAACGGGAGTTAACCCCGTCCTGCGCGGCAGGGAGCGGGGCTGGTCGCGTTCTCGTGCGCCGGGGGAGGGCCCGGACGTTTTAGGGTGAAATCAAAGGAAAGGGGCATATTTTAAATATATTAAAAATGCTGAGCTGTGACACCATGCACGGGATGCTGTGGCAAAGATTCCTACAATATTCAGAGATATTTAGAAAATATACAACCCTATTATATATTAATTTATTATAATAGGACTAAATATATTATGTTACACACTACTAGGACTATCTTTAGCCCTAAACAATATACCTCCTTTAAAAATGTATCTATGACCATGCTATCACAAGTAACATGTTAATTTTTCCCCCTATGTTTACACATTCCTAATTAAAAAAAATAACGCTCAAATGTTGATTTAATTTAGCAGGCGTCACTCAAAGTTTGGCAGCAAAGGGGCAGCTGGTGCAACGCCGACCTACCTCAGCAGGAGTCAGCACCGAACAGCGCAGAAATGTCTCGGAAAAATATGGCAGCAAGGAAGGCAGGGGAGCGGGGGGTTGGTGGGGCACGGCTGTTCTGGGCACACGCACCACCCGGGGCACGCAGGCACCGTACATGTTACACACCTATAGCCTATACATCCTGTTCCTCCATGGCTCCTTGCTATCCAGAACACTTTCTCCATCAGCTCTGCTCCACTTGCTGTTCCTGATAATTTTTTATTCATTTTGCTCACTGTATTTCCACTTATTCCCGGAATCAGTCCTGCAAACCATGGAGGATCACTCCCTCCCTTTTTTCAGACCTTTTGAGGGCACTTCCTGTAGTTCTTCCCCAACCCAGTACCCACCATCCAGGTCTCCCTCAATTGCATCTTGCTTTTTATTGCACAAGTTGTTGCTCAAGACTAAACACTACTGTTTTTCTTTCTTTACATGGGGAAAAGGAAGGAGTCCCATGCATATGTTCTTGGGAGACGGTCTGCTATACAAACCAGTCCCTACCCTTCAGTGAGACAAGTGAAAGAAGCAGGTCTGAAAGCCAAGTCAGAAATGGGGAGCACCAAATCTCAGTTACCAGGGCAATGAGAAATAGTACACGATTTCCATCTCAGAAGTTCACGGTGGAGGAAGCGGACTGCTACAGGGCAGCTCCATCCCTCAGCTCTCCTGCTCTGTGCTGTGAGGGAAGGAGTTCACCCTTGGGCACAGTGCGACTGCAGACATGGGATCGGCTGTCAGGAAAGGGGGGAGCTTGTGAGAAATGCACTGCGGTTAAAATCCTGATCCGGCTGGCTTCCACTGACTCCTTCCTAAGCCAAAGGTGCTGGAAAGCAAGCAATCCCTTGCAGAGAGACAGACAAAATTTGGCAGGGAATTTTTCATCTTGCACATGGATCTAGTCTTTCCGATGCAGGGCTTCCCAGATTTGTTTGGTGCCATGCATCCTAACCACTATTTTTCTTACCATTGGGTCGCTTTACTTTATAAACGTATGCAATACCTTCAGGTACTTTAAGACTGCAACAAATACTGCATTTGCAGACGGGCCTGTCTGAAGTGGAAAATAAATACACTTATTTCCAGGAATTTTTCCCTCCCCTCCTCCATTTTGAAGCCTAGGAATGAAAACCTTTTTTAAAGGGACTTTTTAAAACCTCTTTGAAAAAAAAATCATACCTAGTACTTTATGACTTCTGGCTCCAAGCTTCCAAGCGTCACAAGCAAACTTCTTCACAGACATCCAAACACGGGATACTTTTCTTGTGCAATGTTACTGCTAGAGGGAAAGATACTTTAATATATATACGTATTAACAGCTCAGTTTCATTGTTATGGACTGCATCTCTGCTAACTCCTCACTGAATTAAAATTTTAAACCCAACTACAATTATGGTTTTCATTATTAATTAGCACATTAATATTTAAGTCCTGATCTTTTGACTACAGCTATAGAAACATTATGAAGTGGCCAAGTGGATTAGGTCATGGATAAGCCATGGAGCTGGGGATGGTGGATGGCAGAGGGACCAGGAGGAGACAGGGTCATGATGGGCCATCATCTTCTGAAGCTGACAGGCAGAAGAGCTCCCTTCTCCCTTGCCAAGGAGACAGCAGAATCCAGGAAGATCAACAAATAGAGCTGGTAGAGCTGGGACTGCCTACAAAATCTATAGGTCACAGGAACAAGGGCTGTCTCAGGCTGGAGAACAAGGTCTGACTGGGGAATAGCAGTCACAGGACCATCTCAAAAGCTGGGGCTGGTGTGGGAAGGAAGCCAGATAAGTTGTTAAATAATTCTATCTGCTCCAGGAAAATCTCTGCATGCTCAGGAGGAGAAAGCTTTAAATCAAGATACACAGTGTCACCAGATGCTGTACAGATCTTCCTATTCAAAGAGGTGTGTGATCCTGGCAACAGACTGAAATCAGATTTATACAATACAAAAGAAATTCTCAAGTCAAGAACACCACTTAGACCCAGTGGTGCATGTTAAGTGTTGCTTTACAGAAGATATCTATGTAAAATAAAAGTATGTGCCAATGGAAACAATAAGCTAAAGTTACAGGAATCATTTCAGACAGGGTCAGGTATCAAGTGCAGGCCCTCAGATGGAAACTCTCCAACTAAATAGGTGCTACCCCCAACTCTGTATTTCCCCCTGCTAGGCAGTGGTAAAAAGAACAGGTATCAATGCCTTGGCTTACCTCTGGAGAGGCATTCTTGGATATTGTGAAACAGGAACAGCAAAAGAACCTGAAATAGCAGGACCAGCTCAATGCTCATGAGACAGAGCCCAGGGAAGGATGGGGCAGGCTGGTTCAGGAGCACTTATGTGCACAGGGTCTTATCCATCTTGCCAGGGTTGACTGCAGCTCATCGTGTTAGTATGGTCATTAATGCAACCTGGTGGCCATCCTCCCCACGCCCTCCTATGGTGCTACCCACAGGCAAAAGGAAGGACCACAAGGTCATTGTTCAGTGAAAAGATACCACAAGAAAGCTTTCATCATGACTAGTAAGTCGCAAAGGGGTCCCACAGTATATGGTCAAAAAGGCCAGATACTTAGTACTGGGATCAGATGGATGGGATCTGGGCTTTGGACAATGTACAAAGCATGCAGGAGTCTCCTGAGCAAGCAAGAAAAGCAACCATGACACTTGACGACTCAGTCAAGGTGACCTAATCAGTTGACAGAAGGTTTGCTGGCACCGACAGCGCAGGGAGGCCGGGCAGGGCTTGCT
The DNA here is from genome assembly GCF_963921805.1 of Phalacrocorax carbo. NCBI lineage: Eukaryota > Metazoa > Chordata > Aves > Suliformes > Phalacrocoracidae > Phalacrocorax > Phalacrocorax carbo. Next base: position 32,426,470 of record NC_087518.1, on the reverse strand, counting down.
CCTCTCTCCTGGACCTGTCCAGAGGTAAGGACGGGATGCTGCTTTGGGGAAAATTTCTGATGCTCCTCAAAAGCCAGTGAAGCTCAAACTGCTTGCTGCATACAACAGTGTGCCTAAATTAACACGTTGTCCTTGCTTGTGGTGTCCGAACTGTACCAGATTCATGCTAAGATGACCAAATTTTTTCCAGCTGAGAAGTTCTGCATTACCACTCCCTCATACGCTTCAGGGGAAAAAAGAAAAGGGAGGAAGAAAAACCCAGCTTCAAACAGGGTTGGTTTGTGTAGGTGCTTTGAGCTACCTTGGGTGCTTTTGCCTGAAGCAGATGAGGAAATGCACACCCCAGCTGCTCCCCAGACAATACTGGGAAGAAGAGTTACAGTAAGAAATGGCATGTGTTAGTATTTTAATTGAGCACCACACCCTGAAGCATGAAGTTAAAGCAGCTACACTAGAGATTAAAGATCTTTTTATAGTAAGGAGTGTCAGGCTTATTTATACAATTAGACTGTAATTTTTATAATTAAATATTGAGGATTTTTTTTTCTCCAAAACTTTGTGTTTACTCGAAAAGACAAAAGCATATGTTTAACATTTAACTTCCTTAATTGCTTTTAAATGTCACTGCAAATTAAACAATGATTATTTGCAGTAAGATTGACAAGCAGCACTAAGACATCACCTCTCCACCTGAGCAGGAAGGCTGGTATGGGAATAGCACCACAATACAAATTTGCATCGCACAAGCTGATTTTATGCTCCCTGCCTCCCCGCTGGCACCTCTGCGTGTGTGCGCGTGCGTACCTTCGACAGCCCTGTGCCTGCTTCTGCCTGTTTTCCTGCATGGCAGGTGCAGAACCCCAGCCTCGTCCCCCGGTGGAGCGGCAGCCAGCTCGCTATAAATCAAACCTCCTCCTGGTGAGGGAAAAGAGTCCTGGTCCCTTGGAAGAACAAAACAAAGCACGTCGAAGCCCAGATTTTGGCTGGGGGGGTTCCCGCGGAGCACAACTACCACCCTCTGCGTCCTTCCCACCAGAGGCTGCGCTGGGAGAAGAGAGAACTCGGGGATCAATACAATCTCATCAGAGCTGCACGCACACCAAAAGCCTGACAACAGCACCGGAGTGGCCATTTCAAATTTATCAGCTGAGTCACTGCAAAAACAAAATCCAGGGAGTTAGAGGTGGTTTTCTGTGCTATCCTGCTCTGCATGAAAGGAATGAAAGATACAATTTTTTTTTTTTTTGACTCTGAGAGCTTTTAAATTAAACTGCAAGCCTTGTTTGGTTGTTTCATGAAGCGTCAGTGGCCAAAATCAGTTTTTACAAGGTAGAATATGGTGAATAAAACCTGTGTGTGTTTTCAGCCTTGTTTAAAATACATGGGGGCATCAGCACAGCCTGTGAAAAAGAAAGCAGGAAGAGGGGCTGCCGAGCTTGGAAAACAAACTCCCAAAGTGAGATGGTGCCAAAGAAAAGGAGCAATACCTACAGTACAGAGATTTTTACCTTTCTCACTAGAAATAATAGACGTGTTAGAGATACGGAATTAAAACAACCATATTCTCAAGCTTCTCATAACAAGTCAAACCCCCTTCAACTGAGAGGTTGAAACAAGTCACTGTGCCACAATAATGCCAGCCAGGCTTTTGTACACCTTTCTTCTTCTCTTGTATGTGTGTATTGGTCTGTAATAATTCAAGATGTATAAATCATAAATAGCTGACTTTAGAGCAAACCAAGTCATACAGAGGCTCTTATGATTCTTCCTATCACTTTTTCAGGCTGTCAGCAAAGTCTCACGGATATTTTATCTGTGTGACTGTTTTATCCGCTTTCCAGTATTAAAGTCCTTCATTCTTCACATGAGCCTTCTGAAAGCGTGCTCAGCCATTCTGAGAGAGGTCAGAGCAAGGATCCTAAACACAGGCTTGAGAACTGACCTGGGGAACTTTTCTTTTAAGTTAAACATGACCCCAACTTGGCTGCTTACATGACAGCTATGGTTCTAGGGCTGAAAAAGAGTTGCTTTCATGAAAAAGGCTTCCTGTTCCTCTCCTGGTGAGACGGGGCATCACCCATACTTACCTAACCTTTATTTAAAAGGAGTGATTGATGCTGTTTGTCCTCCACGGTTATGGGTTGAAATACTTCCTTACATATACACTCTCGACAGTTTCTCTTCAGGGCTGTAAGGCAACTGCTGCAGCATATGGGGTGAGTTTATCTCTCGCCTTGCGTTCAGAAGGCGGCCACAGCACCATTCTGTGGCTGTAAATTTAGGAGACAACCAAAAGGAAATACACCTCTGAACGGCAGCCCTTGCAGCCAGAGTCGGCTTGGCAGAGGGGGAGCACACATTACCCCATCTGCAGCTGGCAGGGCTGTGGATACTGTGTCTGGAGTACAACCAGGAGGGGTTTGGGGAGGAGGGGACAGGAAGAGAGCAAGCTCAGCCACTTTAGGGCTAGGTTATTCACATGTTGAGTCTTTAATCCTATTTCCATGAGTGTTTCCAGTCTTGGAATCTAGATCCATCTGTAAGAACTTTTCAAGTGTCTAGAAATACTTTTAATCTCAAAGCTTTTTACAAACAGACATGCTGGGTCTGCACAGAAGTCCCTTCCCCGATGGCTGAGATAGGGCTCCTGCTTGAAAACAAAGCAACTTCTTGGCCAGCTTACTGCTCCCCCACAAAGCAGCTTTGCATAGCGTATTAAATATTGATCTCAGCAGAGATGAAAGTATGGAGCTTGAGGGAGGGTTGAGACGGCTAGTTAGCTAAGTAAAACCGCACTGCAATTTGGCCACAGTCCTGAAATATCCATTATTTTGAGAAGTGAGATGGTACCTTTAAAGCCCTTGATGCACTAGACCTTGAACTTCCTCTAGGGTGGAAGCCATCTCCAAAGATAGGGTGAGGGTCCAACATGAAGGCTGATCAACCAACGTAATTTCTTCAGTGGAAAAATGATTTCTGAGCACAGTGTAACACTAACTGTATCCAACTTTGCTGACCCACAACACCAGATATCAGCTTCTCCTTACAAACAGCTCTAGCAACCATTGAGTTATATATGACAACTCATTTCTTCTGCATATTCTGTCCTCGCTCAGCCCAATCTGGCTCAGAAACAGTTTTCCCTTCTGCAGACAATGCAAGCATAAAAGAATTAAGCATGTTATCATCCTTGGAGAAAATTAGACTAGGCAATTCGCGAGGTGAACAGTGCACTTCCAGCGCAGGTTCACTGTGTTTCAGATAGTGTATGAGAAACAGGAGTGCTGTCAGGCTGCCACCGGCTCCCACGCAATGCCTGGCTGCACCCAGGAGCCTCCTTGATAACCATCCTTTTATATCTGATCTTTAACCCTGCATGTGAACGGGGATCCTGTGCTCAACTGGAGTGAAAAGGGAAACGTATCTCTCTTCAGTTTGGATGCTCCCTGCCCAGAAATAAACACAGAATATAAACACAGTAAGGCATCTCAAGACACAGTCCTAAGAGCCAGTCAACTAAGTGACTAGCAGCAAGAACAAGCAAAACACAAAGCTGTTGCTCTGCACACTCAAAATGTACATTTACAATCTGACAAACCTTTTTGCTCTTGCACTTTGAAACAATACTCCAGACTGGAAGGAAAATGATTAGTGTGCCAACTTCACCTGGAGCAGCTCCCTCCAATGGGTCTAGCTGCGCAGAAGCAAGTGCTTTAGGAATTGCTTGTAGATTGTAGAATTGGGACTCTTGTAGGATATTCTTCATCATCCTCTTTCTGGCAAATAAGCTTTTATGGGTTTAGCTGCAAGATTTAGAAAAAAAGAATTATTTCTAATATAAAATACATAAAGGATTTTTATTTTTAAATTGGACTTAGAAAAAGAGTAAACTTTTCACTGGAAAAATTAAATTTTTCTCTAAAAGATGACATGAAGGAACCTAATTACTGGCCTACAGTAACAGGAACAAGGATCAGGAAGACCCGCAGGCTGTTCCTCCACACGTCTCCACAGGGTGTCAGTGTTATTTCAAATTTGGGTCATTTTACACCGGACTCAGACTTAATTTTCTCACCACGTTATGAGCCTGGCTCCTCAGAGAGCTGCTGCCACCACAGCCTGCTTGTTCCAGAGCTCCCCCTTTCCTTCCACTGCCAGTATTAAAATGAAATTTCTTAAAACAGGAAGACAAACACATAGTCATGGTGGTCTGGGGACAATGGGAGGATTTCAGAGAGATTTGAAACACGGCTGACATTCACCACTCCAAATCTGCTACCAGTTTGCTGGCGGGATTCCCAGTTCCTGGTGGGTGATGATCTTTCAGCGGGTGATGATCTTTCAGCAGGTGATCCAGAGCTCCAAGGGCTTTCCTTGACAGATACACAGCTGCAGCCATGAGCATCTCTGGCACTCCAAGAGTGCTGCAACCCATTCAGTGTTTTAAAGCTGTTTGAGAGCTGACTCTGAGGCAGAATAAAGCTGTTTAAGTTGACCCTTGCCAAAAATCATTTTCCAGACACGTTACTAATATGGCTGTGCTGAAACAAGGTCCCACTGTACTCTGGCAGCTGTGGCAGATGTGTGGTGAGAGACACAATATCCCCACCGACCCGTGTACTCCAGGTGACCGCACAAGCCAGCTTCAGTTCTTCTGCAGGGGCTCTGCTAGGATGCGCTCCGAGCCAGCACTCCCATTCTTAGTTTTCTTCAGCTTCCGTTGGTCCAGCCTACCTTCTACAATAGTTCCACTCATACAATAGCTCCCCTTCTAAACTGTAATTTTGGGAGAGTTATTGGAGGCAGACCACAGCTGTATGTCCAACAGGGATGAATCCTGGGTCAGGAAGTTTCTACAATTATTAACGGCTCAGCATTTCAGTTTTTATCATATTATTCTGAAATGGGGCATCTCTTACTGATACTAAGGCATCATCCCAAAAAACTTTTCCTGAAAGCAATACTCAAGAACATGCTTGTATCAGGACAGGCAACAAACAGGCAGAATATTGTGTGCTTATCCCTGCAGAGCTAAGGGCATGCTCTGCCTTACATATTAGGCTATAGTTCAACAAACAGTAGTGCTTTTCAGCAGAACCACCAATTTAAGTTGCCCCTGCCATGCTTCTCACTATTTATCCTCCCATCCCTATGGCAGCCTTTCAGTTGTGCCAAAACAATAGCCTGTAAGGCCGTACAGTAAAATGAATTGCAGAATTGACCTCGATTAGAAGTAATCCAGAAACAAAGTAAGTACATCTTTAACCCAGAATAATTATCCCATCTAATTCATCAACTGGCTGCACAGTAGTTGTGCTACCAGGAGCAAGCATGGGAGGAGCGGTGGATGGGAAGGAGGTGCTGGACATTCAAACCAGTGCTGTTGACAACAGCGATGTTCAGTCTATACCCGAGGAGTTTGACCTGCATTAGAGTAACAAAGACATGGAACCCCAGATCTCCCAAAATACCTAGGGATCCAATTTCCCATAGATTTCAGGGTTTTCATGTTTCTCCTACACAAGCAACCAGCTTATTCTCTCCAATGAATCTGTCCCAAGCTCTGCAAGCAGACAAGCTCAGAGTCTGGGATCAGGCAGCTGGACTCCTAATCTCCAAGCTGATACTTACTTCACAAGCTCTGCAGCTCTCAGATTCATTCACAAGATTCCAGTTAATCAGAAGCTGGCTGGTGGTTCCTCTGCTCAGTGGCCAGCCGCCTTTGCTGTAGCCCTTTTCAGACTTTTCTATAGGATGACCACTACCTCTACTAAATTATGCTACTTTTTCAACTCGAAGGAAGCCAGAGGCGCTGGGATGTGACGGTGGCAGGTCACACAAGGGGATAAGGACCTTGCGTTGGACAGGTGACCTGCTGGAAGGCCAGGCTCTGGGACCAATGCCAACTATTTCCAGCACAGAAACGGGTGAGGAGGATATTTCCTCTAGTCGCAGTTCTCAAGGGGATAGTGAGGAAGATCACTTGCCCCAAAGAAACTCCAGAACAAGAGAGCATCTTGCAGACCTTCACCAGGACTCCAGAGCAGTCGTTGCACTACAGGTTGTTTCTAGCTGGACTAAGACAGCTGGCTCTTTCTGCTTTCCTGTACCACAGCTGAGCAGGGCACCAGGCAGGCTACCAGCCTCACAGCAAGCCCTGCTGCTACTCAAAGCTACCTGGTGGTCTGCAGAACGTAAAAAGATTTTGGAACAGCTGCACTAGATGATGGTAGAGAAGGAATATTGACTGAGACCGCTGTGGCTATTTTTTAAGTCTTATAAAAAAGAAACATCACGGCAGCTGTTTAGTATGGTTTTTGAAAATTCAAATATTGACAGAAGGAAGTTTTCCAAAGGATGCCAGCAGCTTTTGCAGCAACCCCAGTAGTAGAAACACACTGTGGCGTCAGATGTGGGCTGTAGCGTAGACCAAACCCACAAGCTCCACACAGGCAGGAGAACTACCAGCTGAGCAACAGCAGCACTTCACCCTGCTGGAAGATGTTTGACTGTGCACTGGAGCAGGGGGGTGGCGAGGGTCGGAGGGTGGAAGGGAGAGGCTAAAGTGCCCTGAGGAACTACAATCGCACTTGCCAAATTCTGCATTTTACTGGGAAAGGGAGAGAGTGACTTCACTTTTTACCTCTCCTTCCCCGCTTCCCCTGCCCCAAACAGACAGATGTGGCTTTGCAAGAAATTAATTACAGATGGAGACTAAAAAAGGGGGAAAACCCCCCCCCCCCCCAATCCTCAACCACAAGACTTTTTCCTCTGCAGACGAGGATGGATGGGGCGACCTGGGAAAAGCTGCATATGGAAAACCCATTACAGATGTGAGGTTTGGAGAATAAGGCTGAGGGACAATTTGAGAGTTGTAAATTTTAAGTTTGGGGGGGAGTATAAATGCACTGCTTAGCAACAAGAAACAAATAGGAAACAAGAAGCCTCACGAGAGAGACACTTAAATATTTTAGAATCCCTATTTGAGGTGAAGACTACATTACCAGAGACCTGAGGGGCTGATATTCTCAACAGCTAGAGTCAAGGTAGAAAGGAAACGAGGACTTAAATACATTGCTGTGTGGAAATGAGATTCAAGTTATTTTGGGAAAAAAAATAGTTATTTGTTTGTTCCCACACATATTTTGCACGGCGTGTTCCTGATAAGATCACAATACACAGAATATCTTTAAGCACTTAGCTACCCAGGAAAGGTTTCTCATAATGTGTTCAAATATATGCAGGGAGGCTGCTTTACTGGGGTGTAAAATCATTGCTACCATATGTCTGACCCTCGCTACATGGTCCAATGCCTTTTTATGCTGCTTCATAAATCTTCTCCTAAAATTCCTGACATCTCAAAGGGTGGCAGGGGCCTCCATCTCAAGGGAGAGAAGGGTGAAGAAGAACGGATCACCTGGAAACAAATGCTGAATGTTATACACTATTTCTTCGCCATGCAAAGGCAAGGACAAAGGAGAAGGGAAGAAAAAAAAGAAGTTACCAGCTTTGGAAGGTCACATGTTACTGCTTTTGCTTTTTCTGATCCATTGAAACACTAGAAATACAAAGTAAAGCAAAGCACAAAGCTTCCAAATAAGCCTGAAACCAAAGCCTCACCTTCTGCAGCAAAAGACTAAAGGGAATTTATTAAAGATTAAAAGAGAAATTCACAAGAAACCAAAACTCCCTTCAATACCTCTTTTTCTTCTGAAGACCCTGTAAAAGTAGTTCTTCAAATACATACATACACACATATATGCACGCACACATTTATATGTAAAGAAGTAAGCATTAGGTAGTCCTCTGCCTTATTATGGCATTAAGCCATGCTGGGGTATGCTGGTAGGAGCATGCTCTGATCCTCTCCTGCCCCACTGAACATGAATCATTCTCTCTCTTTCACAAGGGAGGTCCACAACAGCAGAGTTCAGAAATAACCCAGAGATTCCCATTTTGTTTTGCTCCTTGAGCTAAAAGGGATGCTCCAGGCCATGGGTTGGTGGTTTGTGGTTTTTTTCCCACCTCTTTTTTTTTTTTCCCCCATCTGAAAAAAACCCAAACCAGAAAACAAGCCCAAAACCAAACCCGAGCAAATAAGCACAACCAAATAACTCCTGAAATAACTAAAGATTACATGAGTTAAAATCAGTAGGGAAGTTTCTTGGCAGCTTAGAACTTCAGGCCAATAAACCCAGCTGTATGGATATATACTTTACCTTCAAAATTAATGAAAAAAATAGAAACATAATGGACACGACTTGTTTAGTCTAATGGCCAGAAATTGAGAGCAAACACCACTTAGAGAAAAGTCATTCTGATGTAGAACAAAATAGTTCATCACTTGTGCAGTTCTCATGTGGAGGACTAGAAGAGTTTTATAATTCTCTAGAAAGGGAAGGCAGAAAATGCAGCATCAAAGAGAACAGAAAATTTTTTTCCTAGAAATTTATGGAATTGCAGTCTTTAGTATACTAATAAAACCAGTTCCAAGTTAAAAAAACAAAGTCTCTAGGGAATTTGGATAATGATTATTCTTTACTTCAATACAAGTTAGAACAAGTCCTGGAAGGGCTGCCCTGGGTCACTGCCTCCTGTACTCTTGCAGCCCTGGGATCACATAATTCTTTTAAGGAGTGCACCTGGCTTTGTTTGCTGCTCAAAAAAGGTGAAGTAACAACATATAGGCCACCTGAAGCTGAAAATGTGAAGAGCTAACATGACAAGTATCAATAAATGTTGAAGGTCTATCAGAATATTACAAGCTAAGGCTACCTTTAAAAATGAGGGAGAAAGGTATTTCTATATAGATCCTCAGCGGTTTTATAAGTAGCACTACATCAGCTGAAACTACCAGATGCAAATACCATGGACAAGACTCAAAGAACCAAATTCAGCTGTGGTTAATCTTCTAGGATTAAGAGATGTTCATAATCCAACCAAATACCATTTTGCAGGTGTGCTACGAAGACGGTGTAAATCAGAACACAGTGTCTGCTGCTATATATCTGTACACCTGCCTGAAAGCCAACACTAAGCTGTTCCTGGAAGACAGGCTTTTGGGAAATGGCTTGATCTTTGGCCAAGAGTCATGTAAAAAAAAAACTCATATAGGAAAGATTTCAGGGAGATAGTTTTAGCTTGGACTGAGACAGGAGGGGAGAACATAAGCTGGCTGAGGGTAGAAACATAGTGTGTTGAAGGTACATGAGCTCGCATTGTTCCTCTTTCCCATCTCCCCAGTCTAAACCCATACCAGCAGGACTACCAAGACTTCTTTCCTCCACTGTCCTTGCAAGAAGTGTTTTTGCTTTACAGGCTAAAGTAGTGAAGGAGCATCTTTCTAGTCCCTGAAATAAAGACTAGGTTATTAAATCACCCACATCTCTTGTTTACCACAGTAAATTTGAGCAGAAGAAAATGCCTACTAAAATAAAAACCAAACCCCAAACAAAACAAAACCCCAACCCCAAAAACCCAATCACTTGGTTGATCAGCACCAGCAGATGACCTTAATACACAAGGCCCTAGCAGCTCCCAGTAGTTTTTTCTACAGTCAGTTAAAACTATTTGACAAGATGGTAAATACATACCAGAAACTGATAGTCTCATCTAGGCACAGACTCCCTGCTGCTGCTAATGCTAATAACGCCACTAATCCAGGGTAACATTAGCTGGAAAGTTTTAGAGTTCCCTCAGATGGCCAGGGGTATAGATTTCTAGGATTAAAAAAAAGGCAAGAAAACCTGGAATCTTACACAAAAAAAAAAAAAGCCCTATCATTTCCTATATTTTCCTCTCTGCAACATTCACACGGGTCTCCACTGCACAACGCAAGAAAACAAAATAAAACAGCAGCTCATTATTCCACCTTTGCCAGCTGCTTTTCCTTGTGATGAAGGTTCTTTTTTCCATAACATTCCCATCACAGACGCATTGCGAGCCTGGCCTGCTGCAGCACCGCCGCCCAGCCTGGCTTGCCTTTTTTTTTTGGGGGGGTGGGGGAAGAGAGGGGCATAGAGGAGGCATAGTGAGAAATGAGCCTCACTTTGTTGGATTCTCTCCTGGATAAAGGTAGGAACTCCTACCAAACCCCACGCACTTGGGGCCAAAAGCATTCCCCGGCCAACGATGTGACACCAGGTCACTTGACACAGGGAGCTTAACAAAAAGGGAAAAAAAAAACCTGCAGAGTTTACTCGTGCTCTTGAGTGAAAACAGGTTGCTAAAAATTGCACTCGAATTAAAGAGCATTATAGTGTGGAAACTGAAATCTCATCAGATATTCCACTGGAAAACAGAAGGAGCGGCTTCTCCAAGCGCAAGCCAGCGCTGCTGCTCTTGGAGAGCGAGAGGGAGCGAGCAGCCAAGGGGCTGGACAGGCTGGCCCAGCTGAACAAGCCTCACTTTTTTGGATGCTGCTGAAACTTGCCACTGTTGCTGAAACCCTGGCTTTGATATGCACTTCACACAGAGGAGATAGATGTGGGGCAGGGGAGATGACAGGGAACAGGGAGCACAGAGATAGGGAGGGAAAGGGGCCGCTCTGTTCCAGAAACCCCTGCCTACCCCATCCCTTGTGAAAAGGCTCCTTCAGCCAGACCTATCTGTCAGTCTCCGATCTACCTTTCAAGATTATGATGCTCTTTGATTTTATTCATTCCTGCTGGAGGTTTTGCTTAAATATAAACAGCAGAGCAGTTCAGCAGGAATTAAAAAAATACAAATAAAAGAAATACGAAATTCCCCAAACCTCCAGGCACATTTTAAAACACATTAAAAAAGACACAACAGTAACAGCTTCATACATACCACAGCTGCAGTGATTTGGAGCAAAAGTAAGGAACTTTGAATGTGCTAGTGTTTTGTTTTAAAATATGGCTTAAAGACTTCATATTCAGGCAGGAGCCCTCTACAACACCGAGATCTCCCCTTCTTCCCCCTGAAGGAGAGTGAGAAATTCAGCGATTCCCACTTTCCCACCTTTATTTCTGCTCCTCCATCTCCTCCACGTGCTGGGCAGGCTGGACTCCAGGAGACCAGAGGCTTTTGTGAGGTCCCCAGGACTCCAGGAAACACAGGCAGCTTTACCTTAGGATTTACAACCAGTAGGTAAAGAACAACTCAAGAGGCATTTTATTACTTGTGATGAGGGACTATCAAAGAAGCCACAGGGTACTTTGTCAACTGCTTGGTGTTGTTTCTTTAGTTCTTATTGGCAGCGGTCTTGGTTATTGCTCTATTTTTCTTTCCCCTCCCACTCACTTATCTTTCATCTTACAGCCCCCAATATTGACTTAATAGCAATGCACTATATGTTGGAAATTAATCCACACAAACGCTGAAGAAATTAGAGCTGCTAAAGAAAAAAGGCAGCAGCTCAAGCTCCTGACACACACAGGCCAAGATACTAGTCCAGCACTTTATCAGAGCACTGGTTGTGAAGACAGAAAATGAAACTGTGGTCTGGAACTTCAGGGCTCCCAGTAATCCTGAGCCAAGGATACTCGGCTCAGTAGCACCTCTTTTTGATTTTGCCCTGTCAGCACAAGGGCTACAGTGAGGCAAAACAGGAACCAGAGACAGAACTCTTCAGTTGACCAACACACAATTGAGAAGCTCCCCCATAAAAGATAAGGATGACCACAAGCCTATGAGCTGTGCTCCTTTTTAACCTTAACCCAGATGCTTTTCCACTTCCTCTGTTCAGAACAGGAAAGTGTACTGCCATTGCCTGAAGTCAGCTCTGCCAGTCTCTCGAGCTACCAGTAAAGGCAGAAGGCTCTTTTGCACGGATTTTGACATTTTTATTTTCTGGTTGGAAACGTGGTCAAAAGATAAACAGCTTTTCCTTCCGTAAGCACAGGGCTTTAATAACACGTCCCACCTTGCAATTAACAGCAATGCCTTGGTTTCGTGACTCTTTTGACATGAAGAATGGAACCAGATAGCCACTCAAACAGCATGTAGAAACTGTATGTATTTACCGTATTCTTGTCCTCCTAGCATTTCTCAAATACCACCCAAAATAAAAGCTCAGACTTGCACTGTGAGTGGCACGTGTACAATCTCTGTGAAAGACAAAGCAATTTGCCGGTTTAAGAAACACAAGTGGAGATCTACTGACACTCATTTGCACTATGTGCAAGTAAAAGAGCCCAAACCAGGGCAGCTATGTTTTATAGCATCACAAATGTCAACAGAGATGGACTAGCTGCTTGTGTAACCTAAACAAGAATGAAGAGAGGTGGTAAACGCTGTTAATCTATGCTGGAGGATTTACAAGCAAATAAACCTCTATTAATCTTTCCTGGATTGTAGGTACAGATGTTTTAGTTTTTGTAACACTATTTCAAGCTAGATCCAGATGTAGTAAATCAAGATGTAATGCTCATTAAATATTTTTTTAAAAAAGCACATTTATTCCATCCCTTCAGCATTCCAAGCAGTTCAGCAGGGCCGAGCACCCACCCTCTGCAGGGAGCGCAGATAGCATGCTTGACCCTGGCAACTACTCATGGTTCAAGCAGCAGATCTCTTTGTAAATGGCTCCTCCTCGAGCCAAGACAGACTAGCGTGTCTCTGAAACAGGAGGCACTGGCGTACATAAAATACACCCACCCCAGAAAGAGCAGATGATAACCATAATTATTGGACCATGTATGCAGTTCTTTTTAGGATGAGATTGTTTTTTCTTTCTCTCTCTCTCTCTCCATTGAGAGGTACGAGGCATTCTGGATACGAAAACTGAATTTGAAAAGGTACTAACAATTTTTCTTAAGTTTTTTTGGTAAGGTTTATCTTCACCAAGAATTCTTCATGTATATGAAATTCCTATTCACTATTTGTAGTGACCGTTCAATTCTATACAGCCCGCTATATAAATGATCAGTTAAGCCTAAGTAAAAATCCACCTTGTTTTTCCAATCCCACCATTTCTCTTGTATTTACTGCTGTTTATTTTTTGTTTTGCAGTGCCTCTTCTTGGCCTTAAAACTGTATTAACTCGCTACTACAATCCTTTCTATTACCAATTTTTTTAAAAAGAAATACTTATGCTTTTATGTAATAAAACATGAAAAAACCTGAAAGATAGAAAACTGCAGTCCAATGTAAATCATGAAAGGACACTGATAATAAATGAACCTTATTCATGCCAGATAAAGCAACAAATCCTTATTTAACACACCAAATAATTTATCCTTAGCCAGAGAGACACTCGGTCTGACATTCAAACAGCCGTCTTTGTATGCACAGAGAAGCTGCCAAGTCTCCATACTTGAATGATCTCATAGACTCTGGGAAAAAAAAAAAAAAAGAAAAACAAAAAAATTTTACCCTACTAGCTAAATACACAGGGGCATAAAATGATCGACTTTAAAGCATTTTAGTGGTTTTGGTCCTAGTACAGATCTGTAGACAAGCTTTAGGAAATATGACCACAAAGTCACAGAAAAATAAAAGACCTAAGTGAAACCTCCTTTAACTTTTCTCACCTACAATAGTACTGTATCAATGAAGAATAAACACCCCTAAGTTTGTACTGCTGTTCTCTCCCCTGCACATACCAAGCATAAGTCGTACTTGTTTTACAAACAAGGAAAAGGTACATAACAGGTTACAACCACTCTTGAAGAAGGTAAAGTGTAAAGGCAGAAATGTTTTTCTCTGAACTATCAGGAAAAAAAGTGATCGGTTTTCATCTTATGATGCCTTTCCCCTTTGGTGTCAGTAAAGCATTGCTTGCCTAGAAGGGAAAGGAGAACAGGGGACGACACGGATACACGCGAACAAGAGAACATTGATCCATGTGCTGCTACCTAGGAGAAATACCTGTGTGCAACCCAGTTGGCTTGGGCTTAGTAGTGAGCACAGATAGTTACTGAGCACAGCTTGGTTCCCAGCTGTGTACACTGGACCTGATCCTCTAACTTGGGTAAATTTCCGTAGTTCAATTAGGCTGTGAACGATGACAATTTTACCAGCTGGAGACTGGTTACATTTGGGGTTTCTAAAAACATTGCGGTGCCTTTCATCATGCGACTGCACATGTGAAACCAACTTTGAAAGAGCACATGAGGGTACATCTTATTCTGCTCAGATGAGACAAAGCCAAGCAGAAATCTCAGGTTTAAATAGCCACTGATAGGTTTGGATTTCTCCTTTGCCAGTTGCTAGGTCAGAACGGGCTGAATTTCCAAAGGTGCCGCATACTCAAACTCCCAGTTGACAAGAGAGAGACTCAAACAGCCCATTATACCACCGAAAATTATGTTCCTTGAAGTGTTAAGCCAGGCACCAAATATGCATAACCAATCTTAAAAAAACAGGCATTAAGTCACTTGCTTTGCCTCACATAATGCATAAAATGCACAACATGGGAAAATAACAAGGAATATTACGGAGAGATGATGTGAGTTTTCTTGAAGCTTTACACACTGTTATCTACCCTTTACCTAAGTATTTCACCATAGTGTTTCACTGCCACTTTTCTTAAATGAGGAAAGCAACATCAAATGCAAGAATCGGCTCAGAAACTCTGTCTCAGCATCCCTCACTCCACCTCAGCATCTCCGTACAGCTCCCATGTGGCGAAGTCTCCAGCATTTCACAAGATTCCTCTACTAAACTGAAATAGCACCGCTACTGCCGCGTTTTGTGTGTTTGAGTGTGCAGAGTATAATCTCAGCACTGTTTGTCTATGTGTGGGGACTAACCAGCTGAGCCATGTATGTATGGACCGAGCCATGCTGGGCTATCGTGCCCTGCTGCACACCTGCAGGTAGTTCACACTCAGCATACAGCTCAGGAATCTCTCTCCCTAGTCCTCTCTGCATAAATCAAGCAGCAGGCAGGCTCAGAAACATGACGAATACATTGGCTAGAAGATCTCCTGCTGTAAAGACACAGGGAGGAAGGGGGATACTAAACTAACCTTGCCTTGGATGGAAAAGCAGCTGGAATTTAATGTTCTTGGAAGCCAGCCCTGGCTGTTCAGACATGGATCTGTCAGGGAAGTCCCCAGCGGAGGCATTGCTCATTCTCCAAAACTAAAATGTCAAGAGAAAGCACTGGAAATCATTAAGCACTCCGTTCAACATTTCTTGAACAATCTCAGGCCAGGGGTGGGGGAGGGAAGCCTCCTGACCACAAAAAACCCAGAAACAAATTCCCAGTGTTAATACAAAACAGAGGGGGATCATCAGGAATCCGAAGCAAGGTTTTGCTTAATCGCGTCAGTCTGAAGTGATATAACATCAAGCCAGCCTTAAAAAAAAGACAAGGAAGAAAGCAGAAAAATAAGAAAATAATAATAAACAACTGTATTTGGCCTGAGTCTTTAGGGACTTCATCATTACAACCCACCTTCTGCCACTGCCCTGCACCAGCTACACCACCCACACACGGTGAACTGTGCTTGGTCATCATGAACTCAAAGTGGAAGAGAAAATGGTGATCAAATAGAAGGCAGCAAAGAAAGCCTTCCCCTGGAAGGGAGCTAGCAGATCCCACAAAAGCTATATCTCACTGGCACAAACCCCATTTGGGAGTACATCACTACTTCCTAGAGTTCAAATTAAGAAAAAAGGGAGGTTGTTTTGCCATCTGCTACGAAAGTGTAGCTCTAGAAAAGGCACGTATGAGTTGTAATCCTGCACCAATTTAGACACACATACCAACTGGCTATTATGGAAATACGTTTTGGAGTTTGTACTTCCCAGCCCTTCCAGGGTGAAGGAAGCTTTTCTTACAGATGTGCCTCTCCTCCAAATACTTCACTAGTGAGATACCTTCTAAATCACTGACAGAAAGGCATAAGCTGTACTGAATTTTGATCCCATGCTGTCAAAATACACACCATGGGAACCACCACCTTTCAGTAGAAATATAAATGACTAAGTCATGCCCTTTGAGATAACTGAAAACCCATTGGCCGTTTTTGCAAAAACAGAGGCAACTTGGTAGTGGCAGGTTAAACGGGACGGGTTTTTTTTTTGTTTGTTTGACAGCAGAAAGATTTGTATGTCCTAACAAAATAAGGTTCTGTATTTTATGAGTTGGGTAAACTGGTTGCTTACTGTTGACTGATCCAATAGGTTCCAGAAACGATTTCTCTTTTTCTGTATGATCTGTAAAGCATTTGGCAAACCCTTTTGGATGAAAGCTGTATCAAGGAAAAAAAACCAAAACACTATTGTACTCAACTGAAGTGTGAAATTCTCAGGAATCAACAGAGAAAGTGCTCCATATTAGCTATACTTGATTTTTTTCTCCCAGTTAGGATTAGTAACATTTCTTACAATGCTGGAAAACACAGGTAACATTTTCCTGAACGGTCCTTACTGAGGACCACTGCACGTTGATGGAGCATTTAGTCTCACAGCAACAGAAAAATGGACTATCCTATTCCCTGAATGCCTGGAGAGGTTCTGCCTAAAGAGCTACCACAGGGCAGATGGAAGGGTCAGGTTTTGAAGCAGGCTAGAAGAAGAGTGCCTCTACCCAACACTCTGCTGAAAAGCTCATCAAGACAGAGCACAAGGTGAACCCAGTAGCTGCTGCTACGGAGCATCAGATGGGGACCTAAAGGATCCCCAAAAGCAGTCCTGAGGGTAGCCTGGCACATCCGTGTGACTTCTTTGAGGGCTGGGGAAAGAAACAAGAGTAGCAGAAGTCTGAGGCACAAGAGAGGATTTACCAAATCGTTTATACACAAGTATTAATGGACACATTCCGGCAGAAAAGATGTTGTTCTAAAAAACCCAAAACAAACAAAAAACCAGAACAAACCCCACCAACAAAACCAACCCACAAACACATACCACCCCCCACCACCCCCCCGAAAAACCCAAAGACCCAAAACCAACCAACCAAAAAAAAAAAAAAAAATCAACAAGATGAGAAACAGCCTTTGTGCATTGGCATGAGACACCTCTTCCCAGAACGGGCTTCCAAGCAGAAACAAACCACATTTATTCCAATATCTAGCAGCGTACATTGGATTTAAATTGACAGAATGAAAAAAAAGTTTTATCCTCCCACAAGCTGACTGGTATAGCAATTTTCATCTAAAGCAGCAGCAGATCACCAAGATAAACATATTCACAGGGGTTTCCTGTCAAAAGTCACTCTAATACAAACATTTTTTACTGGGAGAAAAAGCTCACTAGTGACATCAGCAGAACACTATTTCCATTTAAAATTAAGAGTGTGGCAACTTCAGTTTTAATGGAAATTAAAGTGTGCTGGCACTGTCAGCTAACTGAAAAGCCACTTGAGGGTTTTGTTTAATTTTTAATTTAAAAAAAAAAAAAGACAACTTTGGAACGGGACGTACTGTCAATACTTTTACAGATCCAATCCCACTTTCCGTGTGTGCTAATGGAAGCCTTACAGTTCTCGATTCACATGACTTAAATTCAGGTTACCACAAGAAATGTGTTCTAACTTCAATCTTTAGCCTGATCTTTTAGGGAAAATTAAAAGAATATTTTTCTGTAGCTTATAATTACTTACATACAAAATATTTGTTTATTCGTTGTTCTGATTAATCTTCTAATACTAACAAAGGAACCAAAGCCCATTTTTGGAGGAGTTGCATCAGTTAACCTTGCATTTTCAGAGTAATGAGATCCCCACAATTTAAATTAAGACAAACAGAGGCTCATAGGTATTTGAAATGTTCAGACATCATAACTTGAAAATTTTCACCTCACAAACTTGAATTTCGGTTGAAGGCATAACCTAAGTAAATTCTGGGTTTACCCCGAGAGCTCCCAGAAAGTGGCAGATTTCAGTAAGAGTTGCACCATTCTAGCCAGGCATACTTGTCCCTGCAGTACAATTGGACTTCAAATTAGTATTTTGTACCACTTACAAACTAGAACTAATATGATATTTCAAAAAGTACCTTTAGAGGATGACTTCTTAAATATTTAACAGTGAGACTGACACTGCAGCCACCCGAGTAGTAGCATTTCTTTCATGATAGGATTAATCCCCACAAAAAGCTCACAGTTCGGGTCTTGCTCCCCACTGTTCCTCTGAGAAGCTGTAACAGAAACTTTCCCGCCTTGATGGTGTGAAACCTGTCTTTTATTTATAGCCAGTTTATGCACATTTGTTCATGTGACAATCTTCTCTTACTTCAGATGTTTCTTTTCCATTTCTTTTGTTCCACAACACGGGTAAAAGGAGCCTCAAGTTTCACAATATGGGAATAATACATTTTTGAAATAATAAAGTGAATTAGGAAGTAGATTTAAAACAGGAACATAACCTTAAAATATGGAGTGTCGGGTGCCTAAATAGCTCTTTAAAATGAACCATGAGAAATGAAAATTCATCTAGTTACCAACATTCAAAACAGCAATGACTTAATCCAATTGGTTATTTCCTTGCAAGCAGCATATTTTTCCTTTAATCTAGCTGCCTATTACATTTTCGTTGCATATCCTTGACACTGAAGGATCAAATACTGGGTTGATATCATCAGAGCATTCAATGTCATTATCTAACTAGAAATGACAGGCAGAACAATATATTAAAGAATTCATGCTTAATTGAAGAACTTGATGAGCTCAAGGTGAACCAGTCTGATGCATCACAAAAACCTCCTTTGGAAGATCTTTGTACACGCACAGCAGAAGGAGAAAACCCACTGTATTTGCTCGTTTACATTCAGCACTGAAAAAGAAGCAACACAAAGGCAACACAAAGCAGTGAATTATAGAAAATAATAAATGTATAAGCCTTGCAGGATTTGTTACCTCCTTTTACTCTTGAAAAGGACCAGCATATGGGGATGAATTAAGAGGTTTGTGTACTTTCCTTTTCACACTTGGACCTAATCAATCATTTTTTCCTTGCCTTTTTCATTTGAAGAAACTGTCGCACTTATGTTTTCCCTGGCCACTTTTATGAAAACAAAATGGCAAGAGGACCAGTGGCTTACCCCTTCTGAGACTGGCAGAAGACTTAAGAGGAGCAGTAGGCTATCTCACAGTCATCCAAATGCATTATTAATGTTAAGTAAACCACTTCTTGGGAGCATTACCTGATGTGCTATTGGAAAGTCTTCAGCTCAGTAAGCTTCGTCTAGAGACTATTTTCTTATAGTGGTTTTGATATTATAAGCTTCTCTGAGTACAAGAGATCGTTCTGTCTGCATGGAGTCCCACTGAAATCCCTGGGGCTCTGCTTCCGCATACACCCATCTACAGCCCTGGCAGTACCAGAATTTAAATGATTTAGCTTGCCCAACATTTTTCTTGGTCTGACTGTCTGAGAGACACGGCCAGGCCACTGACAGGCTTTACCTCCACACATCATCAGTGTCAAAAACTATGATTTATTTCAGGATAACGGATATACTTTTGCCAGAAACACTGGAGCAGATGTACTCTGACAAGTTCTTGCTTGATTATTATATGCATTTATGGCCCATTGGAAAGTGCACTGGATATAATCTCAGCAGAGCTAGCTTAATCTCCAGCTTGGAACTATTACTGTTGCACACTGAACACAAAACCTACTACTTCTCTGCTGTGCCTCAGTTTCTCCATCTCTGGCACAAGGACAGTATGATACCATTTTCCTCTGTAAGGTGCCGAGAGCAAATGATGCATCCCATGGTAAAAGCAGACACATTAACTGCTTGGCGATATTAAGAATTGGGAAGCAAGGCATCACCACACTCTTGAGGAACAGCTTCCCCTGAAATCTTAGCACCATCAAGTTACTTAATTTGACAGCTCTCATTCACCCACATATGATTGGAAGAACAGCAGCACAAGGAATATGATTTAAGCAAGATGTTGTTTAGTAAATATTTATCAGATACCATAGTAGCAAGCATGATATGTGTCTGTATAATGGCTAGCAGATATTCTCAGATAACCAAATAGCTAATACATTTATCCTGAAATAGTTTCCTTATTTCAACACCTCACAAATTAGATGCAAAGCTGTGTGCAATAACCTTATGTGTAGACATTACATGAAGTATTTTGACTCCTAAAAATAAGTAATAATATACAGATGTCTCTGACGAGATGTAAACCAAGATTTAGCGCATAGCCCGGGGCATATTTCACACTGGCTCTGACTTGGTGTGTTCATGCCGCATTGGTTCTGCTCTTTATCATCTTACATGCACAGCTACAACCCCTTTTTGAAAAACATTCTTTCTAGAACAAGGACTGTAAGCACCACATCTCCCCTCTCTCTGTCCACTCCCCAAAAACACTTAAGGATTTATAAAAAAAGCAAGCTTAATTCAAAAGGGCTTTATGTACAACCTTGCTTCCAGCTGACAGTCACAAAACTCTCCTACAGCTTTGGTGGCGTAGAGGACAGCAGGCGAGACACATCAGGAGTGGATTCTTATTTCTCTATAGCTGTGGTATTCAGAGACTGCTAGAAGCAAGACTCGAGGTTAAATTAAAACTGACCAAGTATATGGAGAACATAATCCTTATTTTCTATCTGGCACTTTTCTAGCGAGTGTCAAAGAGGTTCGGTACAAAAGAATGCCAGATGTGCTGCTGAACATGGTCTCTCCAAGCCATTACGTCTGATACATTTCAGGGCATGCTACATGGTGGCTATGAAGTATCTCGATGTATATGACTCCTCACAAATGTACAAAAAAGACTGGATCCTTTCTGGAAGGACCAATTCAACTGCTATCCAGTCTTTAAGAGACTCATTCTGCAATGGAAGGTGGGGCTGTTGAGCACTCCCATGTAATTCCTTGGGCTATCAAGCAAAGGCTTCTGGGTCAAAACAAGATTAGAAATGGCACCAGTATGTGTTACTTTTTTATTTATTATTTAATCTTACCTGAAAAGTCCCTACAGCTCCCAGCTGTGCTGCTTGCGGGCCTGTTCGGTAATCCAGATTGCTGAAATAGTCAACATTAAAAATTAAGCTTCTGGAGGAGGGTTATTTTAAACATACTTTTCAACGCATCTCAAATGTTATTATCAGAAATGCCTTAATTTTTAAATAACATATATTTTGATGGACTACATCAAGGAAACTAAGAGATTAGCGGAAATATTTTCATTATTACAGAGCCATCATCATATTGGATGAAATTAAGATGAAACTATAAAGTTTTCAATACATAAACCAGCCATTAAGTGTCAGAACCTTGCTAAAAGTTTACTCCTCAGCTGCACACTGTAGGGTTACTCTTTCCTCTGAAGCCTCTGATACAGGTATCAGGGACAGGGTATTAGAACAAAAGCAGCACTGGTGTAACATAGATCTTGTACTGACAGGGAACTGATTACCGAGGTGGAAGTGACTTGGGTTTATAATAATTGCCTATGCACAGTATTTTGGATACGTAGCACAAGTCAAAAGTTTGTAAAATTCTTGCTAATACCTAATATCCCCAAATCAAGAAATATAATAGATCACAATTATCCCATTTAGACTGTCTTGTTTTGATTAAATGTTAGATACATGTTTATACTCATTAAAGAGCATACTGCTGTTTCAGCATTGGGAACACTGAATTTGCATGTTCTTTTCCCACTTGTACCACATAATGCTACTGAGCTATTCACAATACCATAAATTTTTCTCTAAGCCACTGCTCTGGGATTGCTCCTGTATGAGGCAACGGCTCCCTCTTCTCACGCTCACTCACTGTATTTCCATACATCTTCGCCCACAGAATGAGCTGCTTTCTATATTCCAGTCAGTTGTTCCAAAACATTAAAGAAATTCTGCAGTCAGGTAGCGAGCAACGCAAGCCAGTTTACCCTTGGCTGTAACGTGGATCTTCAACAAGCAATGAATTATTTAAATGTTTAGCTATATTATTTGATCTTAAAACAGTTCAGCTCCTCATCCCTTTTTCCATAATGGAAGTGAAACATTTTCCTACCTGAAAAGAAAATGAAACATATATTAGCACTTTGCTGCTGGCTGTATTCTTGTGTGAGGTCTCTCTTCAGCTTAAAAAATGGCTCGGATTCATTTTGTGTTTTGCTACATGTGAAAACAAAACCTACTTTTTTAACCTAAAAAGATAAGCTCTCATTTTTCCCTTTGCAGATCTCCTTTGAGCAGGTCCTTTTGTATGTTTCAGAATAAAAATTGCAACAGCTTATAGGCTGGAACTTTTCGCCAAGTCCCTGACATGCTCTATCACGTTATACACATTACATACAAACTACTGCTTTTAAAGAGCAAGAAAAAGGCATTTAGTAAAGGCTAGTTTTGCACAGCAGCAACTAACAGTCTCTTGTACCAGTTCAGGGAGACAAGCAGAAGGTTTTACTTTGGATCTGTATTTTGTCCTTAAGTACTATACTGAACTGAAAATGGGGAACTTGAAGAGGAAAATACCAGTGCAAAGATAAATATTACCTATGTTAGGATGCATGTTTCAGTAATAATGCTCAGTTTAAGTGAAAACTAATAAAAAGTATTACTTACAAGTTAGAAGCATGGATTCAGTCTTCTGTACTCAATTTATTTGCTCTTACAAAAAACATATCTCCTCACCATTCAATCGAGGCTTACAGTTCATGCCAAAACGATATCCTTTGCTTACATCTGGATATCATCCGCTTACATTTTTGTTGCTTAACATTCTCACTTATAAAAACTAAGCCTAATACAAAAAGGCAAAATATCATCTCCTCTTTTCAGCTTATTTCACGCATTGTGGTTTGGTTTCTCTGTTTCTCCCACAGAGGCGAAGCCCCTCTCTCCCCCTGCTCTTGTTCCTTCACATGCGAAAAGAAAAAATACAAAGATGAAGTTACAAAACCAAGGCAGTAGTTCATACTTCTTCCAATCTCAAAAGGAACATTCAGTTGATGGACTCACTAGCACACCCACATTGAATATCAGTCCAGTTGGGAAGCAAGGAAGATATTAAGTGCCTTTACCCCACCTGTCTTCTTCCTCCATGGAGTGGAGGCCCTCTCCTGTAAGCAGCAGTCCAAGAGACAAGAATGTAAGAAAAGAGGCCAAAGGATTCCAGACATGTGCCTTGACTGGGGGGAGGGGGAGAAAAAAGCATCAAAGACTCTTGCTAACAGGCACTGCAGAAAGATGCTATAGCCCTTCAGTATTTAAAGGCAAAAAAGTGTATGAGAGAGGGAAGTCACAGCTAAATGATGGAGCTAACAGAGGAGAGTGCCAGGCTTAGAACCACTAGCATTGCTGTAGAGAGAGATGCAGCTGAAACGGGAGAAAAAGCCTTTTCTGAGGAGAGGTATCTGAATCAAGAATCACTTTACTCTCTCTGTGCCTCTCCGCTTGCAGTCTCGGGCTTCTGCCTGAGAGCAGGGAGCCAGCATTCGAGCTAATGAAGCAGCTCATCAGAAAATCTGTTTGCCAGAAACTGATGAGTATCAAAAAGAGCATTGAAAAGGAATAAGAAAATGAAAATAGAAATGACCACCTAATTAATTCTGTGTTTCTTTTTCCACTATTGAGCACAAAGCATTTCCTCAAACTCTGTGATCTGGAAATAAGAAAAAGGGTGTGTGTGTGTAATAAAAATCTACTTCATTCCTCCTCTCTTTCTAAATACATATGAAACGAATTGTTCCATTAAGGAGGGGGTAAAAAAAACCAACCAACCAAACACACACAACAAAACCAAAACAAAACAAAAAAAAAAAGAGAAGGGGGCCCAATGCTCCCAATCTGACAAGCATTTCTCAAGCCGACCCCAAAGCACTTCCCAGTGAGGCCTGTATGATCCTGTTCAGAAAGGCTTAACAGAATTCAAAAGGCACAGAAAGTAGAGAAGCAACACCAAACAAAAAGCTAACGCAGTACAAGGCTTTGCATGCTATTAATTCTTTCTTCATTTTTAGTTTATCCTCCATCTAGTTGCTCCTTTAGTTAGGAACCAATCTGCCAACAGAAAAGAAGTCTGATAAACTACCATGGAGAGAAAAACACATTATTTAACAGAATGATCTCTGAAACCAACCTTAAGTCTATTCAACGAACTGTATTTTCCTGCTAGTTCTTGGATTTCTTTTGTACCAACAGAGAATGGTATATTTACATGCTCCATTTCAGAGGTTCACTGAAGAGAGCTACTAAAATTCCAGCAGATCTCAGCATCATTCTGAAAGAGTCATTTCCCATGTTGCAAAACCTGGCTGCAGTATCAATGCAGTTTTTTAATGAGAAATTAAAACTTCAGACACAGGCGATCTTTTAAATCATTTATTTCAGTAGGAAAGATTTTTGAAACCTGTACTTGAATTCATGTAAACTAGCTTATGCAAACACACAATTTTCACACACACACACACAGAGAATAAAGTATTTAAAAAGTTGAAGAAAAAGGCTAGGGGACAGCTGAACTGCACATCACTCAATGAGATCATAGTGCAATCACTACCATTATAATGCCTCACGCCAGCAGGGAATATTAAAAATGGCTTGTGTTTACTGCATGACAATCCCGATGCCCCTTCCAGTGATGGTTGGTCCTTACAGGATTCTTATAAAACATATATATGATTTCCTGGTGCTTTTCACACTTCAGTACAGTAGTATTTGAATGGATATGCTCCATACCCACAGGAGACAGAAGTGCCTGAAAACAAGGCACCCTAGAACCCTTTCTTTCAACATGTAGTTAATAAATTTATACACTGCTTTTCAGTTTTATCTGTGAACAGCTTTGGAATGGTAAGAAATACCTTCAGGAAACACATGTGAAGGTGAGAACCTACCCAAATAAAGAGAAATAATATGCTAATCAAACACACAGAGGGAACAGAATATTTGACACTTTAGTCATTCAAGAGCAAGATCAGGCTAACAGCCATAACCACGCTGAGATCTGCAGGAACTTCCATTTCATTACACCTTTTTTCTTAGCACATAATGTCAAGAAAACTTGCCAGCTCTGTTCTGCAACAGGCATGGCTAAGCTAAGTAATTTCTCTTTTCTCCTTTAACCTAACCCTTCTATTGTCTTTGAAGATTCTTAGAAAGCATAAGATTAATTTTCAAATTATCCTTCCCGTCTTTTCCAACATCTGAATTTATAAACACTATAGTAAACCTGCTATGTTTTTATAAGGATGTATTCCAGGAAAACAAATATTTAATTGCTTAAGAACAACACATTCTTTCTTTCATTTCCCCTTCCAAGGCTTATAAAGTCTTGCTACTAAAACAATCTCGTAGCAGTTGTTTCAGTGAAGGACAGTACTTTCTCCACAGTGTTGGCACCAGAAGTACAATATATAAAACTGAGTTTACAGAATATTCAGAAAAAGTAAGATTTATCCAAGCCTTCTCTTTCCACAAACAGTTTTTTCCTGTAGTGTTTATTTTACATTAGCAAAAAGCTTGTAAGAAATAAATCTTCTCCTAAGAATGCTCTTCAATGTTTAAATCAAAATAGGAAAGAGGAAAGCAAGATCCTTTCTAATAATGCAGGCTCTTAAGTTCATGTGGTCTAGACCATGACTTGGACTATACTTTTCAATCCCCCCACTCCAAATCTATTTAGAGACATACCAAAATAAAAACAAATTAATTCTGAAGAAGTCTGAGCTAGTTCTGTTAAAAGCTGAACAAGCCCAAGCTACCAAATACCACTACATTCTTCCTAAAAAGAGGCTATTCAAATACAGAAAAAAACCCCAAACAAAACTAAAGCAACTCAAGCCACAACCATTTTACATTGACCAAAACAACCAATTTCTGCAGAAATGCAATGACTGTAAGGAATGTTACCCCTTGGAACATCAAGGACACAGTAAGCAAGTCTGCCATTATGGTACTCTCAGCACTGAAATAAAGGAATTGGTCTTCAAGTTAATAATAAGGCACTGACAAAAGTCCTCCTTAAACCCAAGCACTCACCCTCTTGATGCATTACAAATTAGAACGATGGTTTTAAAAAAAAGGATAACCCCTACAAACAAATTCAATGTCCACTCGTATGGATTCTTTTAATGACAACTTTCCCAAGCCAAATCAGCCTAGGCATAAGCCACTTGGAGAAAAATTAAACCAAAAGGGCAATATTTAAATAACAAAACTTTTAATATTTGTCCTTGTCGGGAGAATAAGCAATTAACTGATGTGATTTAGTACCAGCCCTGGTGTCCTGATGCTTTCAACAGGCAGCATACTACAGCCCGCCATGGAAGAGATTGAAACTCCAATGCTGGTGAGTTGGCATACCAAAAGGAAAAAAAGAAAAAGGACAAAGAATGAAGAAGAATGCCACTGACAGAGCCAGAAGAAACAAATTCCTGTGATTTATCTTGTCCTAATTTGGACAAGATTTGCTACAGTTACCAAAATTACAAGATAAATTCGCCCTTTATCGAAAGGGACCTCACCTCCTCGGGTGCCTTAGCAGCACAAAAAACTGCGATTAATTCTGCTGGGAGGGAAAGCATTTGCTTTTAACATTTGTTATGTCTCATACTAATAGAGGAGGACTATTACTGAAAATGTATAAATGCAAATGGAGGAGGCTGATGTTACAAGAAAAATTAGATTAATTTACTTCCAGTGAGAAAAAAGATAGCTAATAAAATCCTGCAGTGATTTTTTAATGCTTTCTTTTGCTCCCAATATGTTTTCAAATATGCATAATTCTATAAACGCTTTTCTTGGTAAAAGCTCAAGTGCTCTGCAGTTGCATTTTGAGGAGGAAAGGTAATCAGCTGATTCCCAAAAGAGACACCGACTCCTCAAGCAGGAGGCTAAAACATCTGCATAACTAGGGGGCTGCTTAATATGCTGCAGAGTTGACAAATAATGTGTGTCATTACAGTATTTTCCTTTTTCAGATCTTTCTTAAGTAGGATTGATTTTCACAGTAATTTAAAAGAGCTAACAGCAACACAGTTTTAAGGCTGGGTGCTAAAACTCATTCATTAAGTATTTATGTGTATTCATTTAGTATTTGCAGTTTTAATGCCTATAACTTGCACATAAATACTTAATGAATCATAATAGCCTGAGTAATATTCCTGTGGCATGAAACGTCTGCAAAATGAAATATGTGTCTGGTATGAGCTATGTTTACTCAAAGTATCAGAATTTTTCAAAACTAAATCTCCTTATTTGCTTGCTAAGAACACTGGAATAGAAGTCAGGTTTGAAAAACCTAGCTGCAAGTAGTATGGGTTAAGTTAGAAAGATAAAAGTTCGAAGAGTTTAACAATATAGCTACTCAACACTGCAATGTTCTGTATTTCCAATGCACCGCACCAATTTCATAAACCAGACATTCCCCGTTGTTCAATCCTTCCCCAGACTGTTAGTTTAGCTAACAAAGTGGTCAGCAGTCAGCAGGTGATTAACATTTACATGTGAAGTCTTGCTATGAAGATCTACTCTAAATACTTTTTGCTCATATGCCTCCAACACAGGGAACTGTAAGGGACATCTTTAGTTTCAAAATCAAAATATTAAGAAATAAAGGGACAAATATTAGCTGAACTATTTTAGCAGTTATTAACAAGATAAAGAATTAGAGCAATTCATTAAAAATAAAAGTCAGAGAAACTGCCAACTACCTGAAGTAGCCCGGATGACAGTCTTACCTGAATACTATGAGCTTGTTGCTGTCCTTGTTTTCTCAGCACTGATTTTAATGATTTTAACCCTTTTTTTAAAAAACAAAACAAAACCCCCCACATTACTATGCTCTTTACAGTGTTTTTGACTTGACTGAGGCTTTCCAAAGCTTTGCTGCGGCAGCTTTCCCTCAGGGAACACAACCACCACCTCTTTCTGAGCACCATTTATCTCAAAATAGATAACATTTCAGTATTTCTCTGTTGCCCTGTAGGACTAATGTGGCTAAAGAGAAGGCAAACCATGGGAAAGTACTGAACTACTCACGGTAACAAGTGCCAATAATGTTTTCCGTGTTGTCATTAATGACTTCACTTATTCTGGCTACACATTTTAAGAAACTCCTCCCACAATATTCAATCTCTCCCACAAAAAACAGCATATCTGAGGGTAGAAAAAGAAGGAAGAGTAGGAGGCCTAAGAACCATGAAAGTTGGTAACAGCAACAATTCACTAAATGATGATTTGTGAATCGTCTTCCCCACCCTCTTCCTACCATAAAAACCTATCTCAAAACAGCTAGAAAAACACACACACAAAAAATAATAAATGACACCTTCTGACCTGGTTCTGTCTTTAGCAAAGCTGTGTGATGTTAGGCTGTGGCTCCCAGTTGCATGTTTCCTTTCACTAACAGAAGAACAGATAGAGTTATGCTGCAATGAACCTATAATAGCTTATTTAAAAATTCAAAATCCACAGGCTAATCCACAATGCTTAAAAAAAGTACACACATTGTTAAAAACCACTTAGTTGTTGAGAAAAAAACACACGTTAAGTAATTTTTAAAATAAAATTTAAAAAGACCCTAAAACTAAGGTTGTGCAAGTCTACTACAGTAACACTGCTGCCTATGAAGATGTCTTTACTATACATCAACATGGGTAAACCTGGGAGATGTGCAAATTGAAGAGGGACTCAGCACAAGCAACCCCTTCCCAAAACACATGACTTCAGGATCAGAACAGACTATTAATTCCCCATCAAAACAGAAAAAAAAAAAGTTGCAAAGGGACACAAATACCCACAGTACTTGTAGTGTAACTCTGACAGAAGCATCCTTCTGTTTTCTTTCTGCCAAGGGCCAATTCACAAGAACAATTCTTGGAAACAAACCAGCCTATTACACTTTCCATCACCAAGTGGTTGGGGTTTGTGTGGTTTTTTTTTTGTTGTTGTTGTGGGGTTTGGTCATTTTTTGTTTGTTTGTTTGGGGTTTTGTTTTTCGGTTTTTGTTTTTTTTTTTTTTTTTTACTGTGAGATCAGATTATCCTTTTTTGCCCGCCCTTCCCTCCCCATTTCCCCCCCAAAATCAGAAATCAATTATTTCCATTGAGAGATTAATTTGACTCTGGAAAAAACCCAAGAAGTTAATTTATAGGCTTCTACTCAGATGCAATAAACAAACCGGTACATTTTCAAAATAATAACTACTAGTAGAAACCTTTATTAGATAGTCAGAGAACTCTGCCACAGACTGGTAGGTAGCTTGTTTCTTTTTAAAAAGGATTATTCATGGTGGAATCTGCAAGCGTATTTACGGCCACTAAACCACAACGTCAATGGAACAGTTACTACTTTTTCACAGACTTCAAAGTTCTGATATCGGACTCATATTTTGGACAATGTTTCCTTGCTTTACAAAGATCGTATTTTTTAAGATTGAAGAAAGACTAGTCGTTTAGGAAACTATATCTAGGTGACATCAAGGAAACGCAAATAAAGCAAGAATCAAAGTCTTCAGCATAAAACACACATATAAAGCATGGCTCCTGTTTTACAATCATAATGTTTTTTTTCTGTGAGTAATTTCAGTGACCAAGAATTATTCCTGTCAAGGATGGAATTTTGGTAGTGTCACGCCTTTTCTCTCCTTCGGTTATCCTACCTTCTAATAAATTAATTTTTACCTGAAGCTCAAAAGAGCTTCTGTATGTAAGGTCTGCTTTAGGCCATGTTATCAATACCACAAAATGTCAACTATTTTGACCCAGACACATACTAAAATCAATTATTGCCAAATGAGAACATGAAAGCTTGAAATTGTGCCTCTACCTTTTTAAAATTTAGATCGTAAGTGATATTATGAAACACCATACACTAACAGTGGTCCCTAACTGATAATTAACAGATACCCAGAGAAGTAAAATGTCTCAGTGAGCTATACCCAGGCACTGGGTTTTTTGTCATTCAACCTTTGCATGTAGGAGAGTGACAGGTGTAGAAACAAATGGGAAGAAAACACTCAGTTCTGACCCAACAGTGCTTTCAGTTTTGTCTCTTCCACGCATACCCACCCACCAACCACCCAAAACACATGAACTACGTTTTTAACCAGGAATTAGGTAACAATGTACCAAAAAGATTTTTGGTGTGTAAGTGCTCAGCCTTTGTGCCACTTGTTGGGAATATGGCTCCCATACAGTACTAATGTTTGCAAGCTTACTGATATTTTAACACTTGGAGTTGTTACATTTCTTATACTTGTAGGTCTGAGAGAAATAACATTGCTCCAGGCTAAGTGTGCCTGGGACAAGCTCCCATCGAGAACTCCTGGTATAGTCTAAACAACATCTCTAGAACGTGTAGTACCTCTTTTACCTGGTTCATACACAGCTTTTGATACAACTCTTAAATACCAGTTTACTTGTTTTCTTAAGAGTGCCTAAAAAGGTGAGTTATTTTCAAAATTAGTATAAAGTTAAAAGAAACTCAAACTAGCTACAATCTATTTAACTCAAGCACAGCACCGCCAGAAGTTTCACACACACTATTTGGTGTTTCGTGTTGTTCTTCCTTTCACTCTTTAAGGCAGTGGTTTCCACAGGTCAGTTCAGAGAATATAACGAAGCATGGTCCACGGCAATTCATGTTGCAACTCCATTTTTAGTTTGGGGGACTCTACTCCCCAGCCATTAGTGTTTTTGTTCAGGGCTCCAGCGTTCAGAGATTGAGTTGACAGGCTCCGTTCTGGCACAGAATACAGCTGGCACGTTTTTCATCAGGACCTTATTCTCAATTATGAGATGGTTCAAATTGTTCTTTTGTTTGTTTTGAATTAGCCTATTATTCAAAGGTCATCAAGTTGGCAGGAACCTGAAAACAAAAATATAAATGATAGCAGATTTTACTTTGGGTAGTAGCTACTTATATTCCACTGTTTCACAGACTAGCTACCTGTTTAAATGCACATCATTAACACTTGCTGCATTATAAAAAAAGTGGAGGAGGAATGCAACTATCATTCAGTGGTACAAATATACTTAGAGCTATAGAAAACCCCAGGTATAACCAAAATATTAACCTGCTGCATGGTTTGTAATTTTATTATATGGCCGTAGATCTTATTAGCTTTGATAACATTTGAGATTTAAGTTGTCAGCAAAACAACCTTAACATGATAAATCTTAGCACCAAACTACACAAGCAGAACCTTCTCACTTGAGTCCCAGCTAGAGAATTCTTGGCACACAGGTCAGTGATTGATGTAGGCCCTCTAGTATTTTTAAGACTAATTTAAAAAAATGAGGCATAAACACTTGCCTCAGCTTTTCCCATAGGAAACCTGAATGCCTGCTGCAGACATCACTCCCTTTCATGAAGATTAAAGCTAGTATGCATTACCTTAGTTGATATCCCCTTTTTCTCCCGATCAAGAATTTACCTGACAGCAACATCTCCTGTTTACTCAGGTTATTAAGGAGCCATCACAATCCTGATGACTGTCAATAAATAACCGGTTTGGTCAGATTTGAAGCAAGCATTTCTTGCTTTGCATTTACTATCTACCTGTAGAAGCAAGAATGATCAACTGGGCTAAAGTTCCACCATTAAAATTAAAAATAATCTCTATTAAAATAGTTCACAATATTAGTCAAGTGGGTAGGTGCGTATACTCTATTGAAAGCACACTTAAACATCCAGTCTTTCTTAAGCAGTCATACTGTTAACAAGCAAACAAGATCTTTCATTTTAAACAGTACCATAAGGCACTCCTCTAGGGAGAGCACTGCTCAGGAGTCTAATCATGATCAAGAGAAAACATTTACAGCATCTTTTTTTTTTACCGATTTGGTAAACCAACTTTTGTAACCTAATGTTTGTGGGAAGCACTGCTGCTTCTATGGGAGCAACTATGCTGCAAGAACCGATATAGTACAACTACAATGTGCCAGAAAACAGAAAATATACAACAGATTATGGTAGCAGGGGTTTTGGCCTTTTAGTGGCAGGTTTTTTTTCATTAATGCTCCCCTCCTTTTTTACTTTTAAAATCTCCTACACTTACCTTCATTTTGCTGTCATATTTTCCACAGGAGGCCCCACCAAGATCCTTAGGCCTGCTGCTTTTGCACAAGCTAGGGGCTGAATGCTTTAAGCAAGTTTGCATTAAACAGTATTGTTAATCCTTATTGAATAAAAGCTGTTCTCAGAGGGCAGTTTTCAGGCTTGCCTGGAAGTGACCACTTCCTTCCAAACTCTTTGCCACTATTTGCTACTCTTCCCACATTCTCCAGCCAGGAACACAATTTCCTCTGCTTTGTACTGTCTCAAATACTTTCAAGGGAGCTTCTGCAGCCCTCCTTACTCCTCAGATTTCTCTTGGAAGCAGAACTGAACAAGAAAGCACAGACTGATCTGGAAAGGCCCTTTTGTTTCCCTTGAAATTCAGCAGTACTTTGGGAACTCCGTAAACCAACATGCAAAGGAAAAGGGAGAGTTCAGGACGACACAAGTGGTAACTTAAAAGCATTTTGCTGATGTAAAAGGTCAGTAAGAATTTATAAGGGAACAGAACTCAAGAGTGGTTGGAGTAGTCTTATTTTCCCTTATGATTCATGGAAAACTCTACTTGTGCTTTCGAAGTCTGCCAAATGTACCCAGGAATAAATTTTTTAAAAATACATTTTAGAAATACATACAAACAACATGCATGCCTTTTTAAAATGGTCAATGATAAAAATACTGCCATTTAGACAGATACTTTAGAGCATTCCTTCCATTTCCCCAGTTTCTTTAAATTAGCCTCAAGATAGCCCAAAATCTTTCTTCATTGCCAGAGAAGCTCTGGGGACTTGTTTACAAAAGGGACAAACGGGACAGCTAAGCCAAATCAATAAGCATGTGAAATCGATGTACAGGCTCTTCAGAGTAGATTGCTCTTCATACAAAGCAATCAGTTACAGTGTGGTCGAAGATCTATCAGTTCTGACCTCTTAACAGCTCATATTCCTTTTCAACATCTTGCTCTCACCTGTTGTCTGTTGCTTTGGCAGGCAGCACTCAGATGTTTAAACCAGAGCATTGCATTCATTTTGTTTCCAGCTTGAAATTTATATGAATTTCCTATGTGAGAAAGGTAGAGGAAAAAAATTATAAAGAAACACAAACAATACTATATACTTAAATCCCACCCATCCTCAAATAACTCCTGATTAAAATGTTATGAGAAGACTTAATAAGCAGAAGGTTCATATAACTTTACACTTTGTCTGGCATAGGTGCAACTTAATTGTTTGATCTAGTGTGAGAGAAGTTTCAGCTTGCCTGTCTTCCTTTCCAACAGTCTAGATTTCAACTAACACCAGTGTCAACTTGGAAAGAAAAAAACATTTCTCAGAACCCTACAAAAAATGTGTTTTTTCATTGCCATTATTGCAACTTGTTTATAACAGCATTTCATAATTTTTAATGAAGTGCAAGATCATGCTGGAATGCACTCTAGAAAGCTATATTTGAAAATATTCGAAAATTGTTCCTAAACATATGATACATTTCAGACTAGTATTTTCAGTGTCTGGTGCTATACAGGGCTTGCTTGGGTTCAGAAAGGCCAGACATTACAAAGACATTTCAGGTTGCTGTTGTTGAGTTTAAGCTGATAAGCATTCATAATTTACACCATGTATCAGTGGTGCTAGAATAGATGCTCAGAAATAAAATGTACTAAGACTTGAAGCAGACAAAGCAATAAATAATGTTAAGCTCCTTTATCAGAACTTCTAATGATGCTCTTTCTGCACAGTTTGAAGTGCTAGGGAAAAGTAAGAATTTCTTCACAGCTTAAACTGAACCCAGGGTGCTACATTGGGGTAATGGAAATCAAGGCTTCTCTGCAAAACAGTGAAGATCCCCAAGGTTTGTTTTTTTTTCCTGGTAACACAGCTACATTTGAACAGATGGTTTGGTTTGGGTTTTGTTTTTTTCATTTGGAGAGGAGAGGGGACTAGTGAAGCACCTAGTGTTAGCTGAATGTTGAACTTTTTTTTTCATTGTTGCTTATTACATTTTCACATATGTGAAAAAGCCTCTGAGTGGTCTAAATATAGTTTAAAAGAATGCAGATGAATACTTCCAATAAAAATCACAACTGGAGTTGTTAGGAGTTTGGAGAGTTCTTAGAACTCAATGAAGACTAAGGATTCTCCACAGACAACTGTTCCCACAGCATTCTAAAGGCAAACATGGTATGTTGGAGAGCAGCTGAATACGTGAAAGGTAACATCCAACCAACTTTAGTTAGTTGCTTATGAATACCTCAGCAAGCAAATGTTTATTCTGGGAACCACTGCACTCTTGGTGTTAGCATTGCTTACCCTTCTCAGAATCAGTCAATAAGAAGAGATCTGGATGCTCAGGGTCATCTGCCATCATCACCATCCAGCCCACCACTGACACATTCTTACTCGGTGTGGATTTGAACTGAAAATACAAGCAGATATATAAAGTAAAACAAGAAGCTTCAGTCAGACTCACTGCACAGAACAAGTATTTGAAAGGGAAGTCCTTAGTGTCACTGTTAAAGACTCAGAATAACTTCGAGAGAAGCACAGCACTTAAAAAGTAAGGAAGTTTATATGGAGTTAATGAAAACAGAACTTACCACAATGAAAGGTATTAAAAACTAATTGAAAGGAATATCAATCCCCCAAAACATGTCAACAGACATCTAAACTGCACTGTTTGTATACAATAGCATTCCTCACATTAATGCAAATGTATGTATACTATAGTTTAAAAAAAGTGCATTAACAAATGCAAAGCTAATCCCTCCACTGTTCACAAACAGAAGAATTAAACTTGTCTGTGCCCTGATTATTCAAAGTTAACATGCATTAATTATTAAAGTAGTCTGTAATTACACATAACATGAGTCCTATGGACAAGGTAGCACAACTGTGTAATTAAATATGACTTGATGACCTGATGAATGAGATGGATCAATAATAGACTCAATAAACAAATGTGCAGAACATAATGTGCTCATTTATTGACAAGATGTTTAAAATGATGGGGTTTTCCTATTCAGGGTGTTACTCACACCTTGACATATAACTTCGGCCTCTTCTAAGCACAATGCCCATCTCCACTATACTAGCCCCCTCTCCTGACAGCTCCTTAGTCCCAGTCTCCTTTTCATTCACCTGGTCAGCATTATTTTCTACTTCTCAGGCTTCTCCTCTCAGTTCCAGGCTACTTGCGCATTAAGTCCAACTCATTTCCACACCAGAAGCTTCTTTCTCCCCGGTCTCCTTGCTCATTTATTAGTAGACCCTCACAATTCACCTCTCATTACTTGCTCAGGCAGTCCCATTCACTCCCCAATACCGAATTCAGTTTCTCTCACGTCTTTAGCTGCCTTATCTCCTCTTCCCACATTCATGGGTCCAACACAGACTTTTTTTCAGTCAATCCTAGCACTCTTACACTCTGCAGTGCTTTGCCTCACTTCTCTCCCCAGAAGGTCCAGCTGGTCCTTAGCGGATGCGTCTTCCTCCTGTCTTGTGAAATCCTTATTCTAACCTTTTTATTAGCACACTAATTTTGACCTCTCTAATTACATTATTAGAAACAATAATGCTAAAACAATCTCAGGGATGTTTTGAGTCATTAAAATTAATATATAGTTCTGGAATATTTTTATTCTTCATACTAATGCCACATAGCAGATTTACAACATTAAGCATCAAATTTTTTTTTTGTTTTATTTTAGAAATATTACTTCACCATGACAAATCTAGAACTGTCGTTCAGCAAAAGGAAGCGTTACTGCTAGTAAGTTTGAGAGTATCACAAGCAAAGTAAGAGTTTATAAGAATAGTCTCTATATGGGAATATAATTACTTTTAAAATAAATTCCAGTGCAAGTCTAATGTCAGTGATTCTAATCTATGCCATAGAATAACTGGAGACTGTGAATGTCCAGATAAGTTTATCTGTATGGGACTTTTGTAACAGGCTACATTTTAATCCTCAGTTTAAAACACATTAGAACTTTAAATGAACAAATGTTAGACCAATATTTGAAGCAAAAAGTATTTTAACCAAGTTCAAAACAATTTAAAAGTTCAGTCTTTCTGTATCTTATAAACTTTTGAACGCATCATCTGTGTACTGCTTTCTTTATGTTGCTATAGTTACACTTGCGGGAACCATTCCATCTCAAGGTCCTACCAGTCATGTTCAGCTGACATTTGTGTCATGTCAGTGGAAATATAAAAGCTTAGAAACATTGAAGGGATGCTTGTACAGATAGCTTAACCATAAAAGTGATGATCACTGTTCTTAGGAAAGACCTGCCTGCCAAACTTCAAAATGGATGCCCCTTCTTTTTGATATTACTATGGATAAAACTGTGGGAAAAGACCGTTCCTCATTAAACTTGTAGAACCACCCATACTAAAGTTAAGTAACTCTACTGCCTTTGGGAGGTGGACAGATTTGGTAACACCTCATAAGAGGAAGTAAATTATAAAGCTCTATCGAACAACACTTCCTTAGAGTAAGGGCTCAATAACACAATGTCTTTCCATACAGAAACTAAAATGTCTTTGAAGATTCCAATCAGTAATGAAAAATGTTAAGGAATTTTATCTGAAAGAAGGAATAAAGACAGGGGAAAGGAATAAAACATGGATATAGCTCATGAGTTCTTAACAAAAAAAGTGATACATTCAGGACTTGCTATGGACCCTCTAAAGACATTGCCTTGAAAAACAAGATGACACAATTTACACTTAAAAGGGACCTACAAAATGCAAACTTCAAGTAGTCCTACAAAGCATTAATAGGTCATTTTCACAGAGGTGGAAATTTGAGTCACAAACCAGTTTTAATAAGTTACAGATCAACAATGTACCTCTTGAACTGCACTAATTTCTAGAGTTCCATGAAAATATCACATTTGCACTTTCCTGTCTTAGTTACATATCATAACAATAGGTATACAATATATGAAATTACCATGCAATCAAAACTGCTAGAGCTCACTCTTTTTTTTTGTTTTGTTTTATTCAAAACAATTAATCATGATACTCCTCCAAAAAGTAAAAAGCTCCACACAGGAAAGTGTTTCCTGCCAGCATCAATCCGTCATCACTTGAAACACATGTCAGTTTTCCATCCCTGTGCACGGCTGGATTTGTATTCCATGTTTACACAGTCCCCCAGGGCAGTTCGTTCTCCACTGATGCATAGAGCTTTGCTAACAGCAAGTCTGCTTTGTTAACATGAAGGGAATGAAAGCTTCATTGTAATTTAATGTTCCTGGTTCCTCTTTGCTTTTTTCATACAGGGCACTGGAATGACACTCATTGTACACATAGAAAACTACACAGCTCTGGTCCTAGGCTTCACATAACTGCATTCTTTTGTTGTTGTTCGAGCTCAAAGGCATTTATGCATAAATCTTGAATCAAAAACTCTGCATTAATCTGAACAGACTTTTCACTCCAACCTTTTGGCACCTACAAATCTCCTCCTCCTCATCTCCTGTTGAGACTTTACAACTTCCTGATATTCAAATACTTTTCTTGGTGGGTGAACATACTTCCCAGAATGACAGCATTCTTTATCAGGGTATTTCAGGGGAAGTGAGCAACACCTACCAAGTTTTCTAGTGCCAATAAATGGGTCTAATCCTGAATATAACATGCAATGGAAGGCTTGGAATGAAGAAGCATTCATGATCAAGCATGAAGGCTTAAAAAGTCTCTTTTGCTTTTCCAAGTACGTACAAACATGGAGAAGACTCTTGTGAATGCTATGTTGTCACAGAAATTGGCAGGATTTTTCCAGCCCGATCACTACTAACAGTTTTTTATGGCTCTACTCACATTTTTTCAGGGCTAATACTTCCTTTAAGACTAATTTTAATTTGGCTATTTTTACTACTGTCCTTTTCTAAAGGTGTGCAATAGTTTTGTCACAGAAGCTTGCTTGTGGGCACCATTTCAGCATGTGAGGTAAAACCTTAAGCAATCTACACACATTCCTCTCAGATTCTCCTGTATCACATCTCCAGGCTCTGACGTTCACACGCTCGTCATAGACAATTTTTCATTACTCCAGTAATAGTGGAAACCTGTTCACTATTTAAAATACAAAGCTCAATATATTTAGTAGTTTTTGTTAGTAGATGCAGCACAAGACATTTTGTCACATCCAGTTATCTACAGCATTGTCTTCCTTTGGACTAGATTAACACCTAGAATACACACTATACTGGATGCACCCCTTTGTCTTTGACCATAGGAATGAGAAGAAGAGCTGGCTTGCCCATGTCTAAAGGGAGGGGATTTCTTGCCCTTTTTGCTGGATTACACTGGGATTTTTATGAGCTTATTTTCCAAAGAGGTTGACTATTATAAGCCTATAAGAGCTTCCATTGTCAGTGTATTCCAAGTCCTCAATCTCAGCTGCCTGAAGCAATAGCTGAGAACAGTCAAAAGCATGCCCATAATCGAGACACATTTACCATGAGAGCTCTAGCCAGGAAACTTTATATAGCAGACTAACATTTTCATTGCCAGCGTTCCTTTGCATGTCACAGAGGCCTTGAAAAGGAAGCTGAAGAGACAGATTTTCACATGGCTCCAGAAGATGCCTGGAATATTTTACCAAGGTAAATCTCAAATGTATCAACCTTTTGAAGAAGAAACTTCCTTCAAAGTCGACAACATTGTCCTTTTTATCCACTCAATCTGGACAGTAACCAAACAAAACCTAGATCTAGCATCAAATCTCTTTACTTTGTAGAATAGACCTCTTAGGAATTTAACTGGACAGTATTTGTACAGTGAACACATACTTGTGCCCTAGCTGTCTACAGATGGTGACCATCTAAAGTTTATTCTCTTGATTAACTTACTTTCTGGAAATGCAACCAAATCTGAATTGAAGCACGACACTTGACAAATCATCTTTACAGACTCCAGAACAAAAGGTGAGACTTTCTACAATAACCCTGTAGTGAAATGGATGGAAATCTAAGCCATCAACGGCTAGGCTAGAAGTGCAACACACGTAGAATAGCTGAACAAAGTTACTGACCACCTATTATTAGGCTGTTTAATAAACTGGAGCATCTCCGCCTAATCTCCCAAACTCAGTCTTGCACAGCAGTTACCAGGTTATCTTCCACCTTAATTTCAACATAAGGATTATATGCTGTGTTTTAATAACCTTTGGAGCACAAGTATGCATGCATTCACTGTGAACTATTTGTTTACATAGAAGGCAATCCAAACTGTAGCTAACAGTATTACATTATTGCAATCATGACTGCACCTGGGAAACCACATCACAGACCTGAGCTTCCTAACACGTTTTGCATCCACAAACAGAACAAAATGTGTTTGCTGCCCTGACAAGCTAAAAGCAAGACATCAGCTGTGTACAGTCAAATCCAAGGTTGTGCTGGATAATTCAGTCCAATTCCAGAGAGGCAACTGTTAAAAAAAGTAAATATGCTCTAGCAGTCATTGCTTTTTAGTACCGCTCCTCCATCTCTGTTTTCTGGGAATTGCCTTGCTCAAACTCCACTCAGTATTCGCAAGCCATAATGCTGGCGGTCTTCTGATGAGTAACCCTGCCAGCATTATAGATCGAATGTCTCCTAGCCTCTATCTGCAAACTTCTGGCACATCCTTGCACAAATAAACGTGAGGACATAAGGACGCAAAGCAGATTTTTAGCTTCTTAGGCACTAGTCTGATCACTAGTAGTTTAGTTGTTGTAGATACCACAACACATCAGTAATTTGGGGAATATTAGAAGTCAATTCAATAGGTTCAGAAACTAATTTTTGAAAGAGCATTCTAAATGGATATGACTGCATTTCAAGACAAAAGTAGAGGCTTTTGCAGCAACAGAGACTCAAGAGGATCAGATACCAGACTTGAACGTTTACATCTGTTACCTTTTAACTCCATTTAATTTTCCTAAAGGAAGGGCAAGACCATTTAAATGATTAAAATTGTTATTCTGAAAGCAGCATATAAGCAAATGGACCACATAAAAATTCAATATACTTAATTTCCAAACAATGAAATTACCAGCTATGAATTTTTCTAAGTTCTCAAAACCTGTATGTTATTGAGATTGTTTTAAATGGTAAAGTCTTCTATCATTCAGTACTTTGACAGACAGTGGACGAAAGCAACTTACAAATGCATATTCTGTTCTTAGAAGAAAACAAAACGCAATTTCGGCATAAAGCTGAAAGGCATCTCATCAGTAACAGGAACCTAAAGTCTGATATTACAAAAAATTTCTATTCCACTTCTCAATGTTTCCAGAAAAAACAAGCAATTAATGTTAGTGACATAATACCAGCACAAATTCTCTCTTGGTTCTTTTTCTTTTGTTTCAGTTTAGAAGTCTGCTCTTTCCAACTCCCTGTACTTTTAATGAGACAGACTCCTTCCATAAGGTTTCACTGATCTCAGAGGCAAATGCATCCGAACACATAGACTTCTCTAAAGACATCCAGGAGACATGATGCTTAGCTAACAGGCCTTTGGTCTGGGCTAGTATTGTCTTAACTGGCAAGACAAAATAAGTAGCATCTGTTTCTGTTTCCAGCCCAGCCCTACTAGCTTTGGACGCTCAGGTGATGGATGATGGCAAAGAAACTATGCAAATATTTCTGCAAGTAATTAGCTATTATTAAACTACTTTGAGTAATAGAATACTGTTTCATAATGAACTACTTTCAATAAAACTGGAAATACTGAATTTTTATACATTAAGACAACATTACACATGAACTTTCCACACAGAAAATTCAAATATCCACGAGTCTACTAATCAGAAGAAATCTTAGGCTTCAAATCTCCAGCCTCTGACAAAAACATTAGAATAAGAAAACAGTATTTTGTACCAGAAAGAAATAAGATATTCCCATTACACGAATTCTAGAAACATCTTAGTTTGTAAAGTTACATATGCTTTATGCAAAACAAATGTTTTTTTCAGTGACCGTTGTCAAAAATTAAACTGCAACACTGGCCAAGGCAACTAAAAGTAATGGTTCAGAGTAGTGGATGAACTCAGAAAAAGTTCTGAGTATCTCAAATTTTACCCAGTTTCTTAACAGAATCTCTGTCGGCATCCTCTTCCGTTATAATTAACCAGTGAAAACAGGAACCACGCACATCACAACATCCCCAGAACATCTACAGAAAATCCTTTTACTACTTCCCCACACGAGCGAACTATTTTTAGCTTCTTTCAAATAAAGTTGCAGCTAATAACAGCAAAGCCAGTGTCGTATGATATGCTAGCTCTCTGCTTAATATATGAAGTGTTTTGTGCTCTGTTGTAGTTAATGGATTGTAGGATTGAAGAGAAAAAAGAGCAGTCTAATTCTACCTCATATATGAAATTGGTATCTGTTTATCATCATATATAGTGACTTCTCCGTCTTTCCCCATCAATGCTTGTTTGCATTTCAAGTAGCAACAAATTGCCGCAAGACTCAGATAATCAAAAAATGTTACTTCTACCTTAGAAAAGCAGACAGACCCAATGACATAGCTTCCTTCCCTATAGACCAACACATTCAAAGAGACCATGGCATATGCAAAGCAGATGTTCTTGGTGTAGCATAGAAACATGCATGATTTTTCCATTAGGGCATATCCATGTGAAATGACTGACCAACTGGAAGACAGGACAGTGGTGACTTGAAATCATGCAAGTCCTGAATTATTTCAGTGTTTACATCAGGAAAACACTTTTTAATTTTGGCAGAGGATACTGGATTATGCCTGTTTTACATACATGTTTTCTCTCTGTAGCCTTCAGAGATTTTGCAGCATAGTAAAAGAGTTGGGTTCCACACAGTGCCACCCAGTATTTTGTCCAAGATGCGACCTACAGAGAAAAGAGGAAAAAACCCACAAGTACAATGGATAAGTGAAATGTTTCATAATATTGAGCTGTAAAATAGCATCATCATCCTGCAAGAACATGACAGCATTAACTGTCCAGCCAAACCATCAGCAATGTTTCCAAAGCTGCTCCTTCTAGTGATTCATGAAGGCCTATGAATGCATTAAAAAAAATAAATCTAGAAAACAAAGAATGTGTTCTTTCCTCACTAATCTGAGTTTTCTGCATCTAACTCTATACTTTCTGCAACCTTTACTGAATGCTCCATTGAGTTATAGTTCACAGAATCCCAGGTTGGAAGGGACCTCAGGGATCATCTAGTCCCACCCTTCTGGGAAGAGCACAGTCTAGACAAGATGGCCCAGCACCCTGCCCAGGCGACTCTTGAAGGTGTCCAACGTGGCTG
Organism: Phalacrocorax carbo; assembly: GCF_963921805.1. Taxonomy (NCBI): domain Eukaryota; kingdom Metazoa; phylum Chordata; class Aves; order Suliformes; family Phalacrocoracidae; genus Phalacrocorax; species Phalacrocorax carbo. The sequence goes on along the minus strand of NC_087518.1, from coordinate 32,384,283 downwards.
AGTCAACCACTTCCCTGGGGAGATTATTCCAATGGTTGACTGTCCTCAGTGTGAAAAATTTTCGTCTGGTGTCCAGTCGGAATCTCCCCAAGAGCAACTTGTGTCCATTCCCCCTTGTCCCCTCCATGGGACTCCTTGTGAAAAGAGAGTCTCCATCTTCTTTGTAGCTGCCCCTTAAGTACTGGGACATGGGGATGAGATCCCCTCTAAGCCTCCTTTTCTCAAGGCCGAACAAACCCAGTTCTCCCAGCTTGTCCTCATATGACGGGCTTCCTCATCCTTTGAGCATCTTGGTGGCCCTTCTCTGGACCCCTTCCAGCCTGTCCACATCCTTTTTGTATAGCGGGGACCAGAACTGTACACAGTACTCCAGGTGTGGCCTGACAAGCACTGAGTAGAGTGGGATAATGACTTCTTTATCTCTGGTGGTGATGCCCTTTTTGATGCAACCCAGCATCCTGTTGGCCTTCTTGGCCGCAGCAGCACACTGTTCACTCATGTTGAGCTTCCTGTCCACCAGGACCCCCAGGTCCCTTTCCACAGAGCTGCTCTCCAGCCAGGTGGATCCCAGCCTGTGCTGCACTCCCGGATTATGTTTTCCCAGGTGCATGACCTTACACTTCTTGTTGAGCTTCATAAGGTTCTTGCTGGCCCAATCTTCCAGATCTTCCTGCAGAGCAGCTCTCCCTTCTGGAGTGTCTAGTTCCTTGCTCAACTTGGTGTCATCAGCAAACTTCATCAGGCTACACTTGACACCATTATCCAGATCACTTAAAGATACTGAATAACATTGGGCCCAATATCGATCCCTGGGGGACCCCACTAGTGACAGGTTGCCAGTTTGAAAAAGAGCTATTTACCACCACCCTTTGGGTGCGGCCTGTCAGCCAGTTCCCCACCCACTGCACAGACCACTTGCCTGGGCCATAACGCATTAATTTCTCCAGGAGGAGGCTGTGGGGGCCGTATCAAAGGCCTTGGAGAAGTCCAGGTAGACAATGTCCACCGCCCGCCCCATGTCAACTAGGCGAGTCACTTTGTCGTAGAAGGCCACCGGGTTTGTCAAGCACAATCTGCCCTTAGTGAAGCCATGTTGGCTCTTCCCAATCACGTGCTTTATTTGACTTGTGATGGCCCCCAGGAGGATTCGTTCCATAACTTTCCCAGGGATTGAAGTAAGACTGGTCCTATAATTACCCAGATCCTCCCTCAAGCCTTTCTTGTAGATAGGGGTAACATTTGCCTTCCTCCAGTCCTCTGGGACATCCACCGTTCTCCATGACGACTTGAAGATTACGGAAAGTGGCCTTGCAATGATGTCAGCCAGCTCTCTCAACACCCTCGGGTGGATGGCGTCAGGGCCCATTGATGTGTAGGGGTCAAGCTCCCATAATAATTCACGTGCTAACTCTTCCTTCACTGATGGTGGGTCTATGTTTGGATCAACTGGTAATTTTGTTCCCAAAGCCTGGGACCCAACAGTGTTGGTAAAGACAGAGGTGAAGAAGGTGTTGAGGACCCCTGCTTTTTCAGCATTGTTGGTGACTGACCCTCCTCTTTAACAGTGGGCCTGTGTTTTCCTTCTGTTTCTGCTTGTGGTTCACATACCTGAAGAACCCTTTGTTATTTTTGACATCTACGGCTAGTTTCAATTCGAGCTGCGCTTTTGCTTTTCTAACTGCATCTCTGCATGCTCTGGCAATGCCCTTGTAGTTCTCAACGGATAATGCTCCACTTCTCCGTCTCTGGTATGCTTCCCTTTTGGATTTGAGTAGACCCAGGAGGTCATGGTTGAGCCAAGGGGGCCTCTTGCTCCACTTCCTTCCCTTTCCTTTATAGGGGATAAACTGGTTTAGTTGTCCCTTCTCTTTTCCAGTTTATGTACTGCCATAAGGTATCCCCCATTGTCATGAATATGTATTTGTATTTATAATTCATAATCAAGCATTTGCAATGCAAATGCTAAGGGTTATGAGCTGTTGATAAATTGTTAGGATCCACCTACTGTTCAGGAAGACAAAATATGCTCCTCTCTTTTAAAGTTATCAGTAATTGTAAATAATTTTATGTAGCATTACACTTCTCTTCTACTCCCTAGATTACGGGTATAGCCTTATAAACTAAATGAATCCACCAGACAGCAGAATGCGAACTCTAGCAGTGACCATAAACTTTAATCAGCAAGACAGGGGAGATCTCAGGCACTTGAAATAATTGCACAATGGACATTTTATAGTATTAATAACTGAGCAAGGGAAGAAGGTGAGAAAGTGAATTAAAGAAAACTTACGGTAGGTTTTTTGCCTTCTTTCAACAAAGTCTTCCTCCTGAGAACACCTTGAATAGTAACTGCTCCTGGATACAAATGAACAGCCAAATCTTCAGATTCTAGGGAGCTGAAAGGAGCATGTGAAGATTTGTGTGAAAAAATATTTTTCCTAAAGTAATTTTCCAATCATTACCACATACTAATGCAAACATCTGTGTTTTAATTCAGAAATGTCAGCTTTTTATTTATGGGACTTCATTGTGGAAAAATACTTAGGCTGTTACAAGGAATTGCTGTTGTGGAATTTACACTCAAGCAAAAGTTATCAGAAAAATTAATTAGCCAAGCAGGTAATCCTTAATTAAAAAAATTTAAAACTCAAGACAACTGAAATACAAGAACAATTAATTTCGAAAAGCAAACATTTGAAGTACATTCATATATTTGCTGTCTGTGTTAAAACCTCTCCTTCAGCCGTTGCAAGAAAGATTGTATTTTTTGTTAGAAACACTGGAATCATTAGCACATCAAAACTGAAGCATAGCTCAAACATGCACAATCTTTAAAATATCTGAAAGCAAAAAGAGTGGGCAGGAGCAGTAATAAAGAGTAGAAACCCGAACCATAGCTTTAAGGTGTTTTAATGCATCTGGTGCTCTACTAATCATCTAATCTACGTAGAATCTAAGAGCAATGGGCCAAAACAAATGCCAGCTGCAGCACTGTAAAAAGAAGACTTAGCTTTATTAAAATTATGAAGCTGACTGGCTTACAAAAAATTTTCAATCAGAAAAAGATTACAACAGGAATAATTTCAGTAAGGGTCAATCGGAGCATATAACTAAATTGCTGAACACAGCAGCTTTCTAGAAAAGCCAAGAAATTGAATAGCACATGAAACTTGTTTTGAAGTAAGCCAGGATTTGCTGTTTCATTCATCCTAACATTCATGAACATTCAAAGTAAACTGGAAATCTAGCCAACATTTTCATTGCAGCACCTACTGAAGATGATGGTATGGAGACAATTTTGGACATTGATAGATATGAACATGAGTTTAATTCAGTGAGAAAATGCTTGCTTAACATGATAAGTTTCATAGTTAACAGCCATCTCTTTCCCAACTGCAGTGCCACACAGCTGGAGGCAGAATTTTTATTTTTAATTAAGCAGAATAATCAGTTATATTACTCTGTCAGCTTGCAAATAATACCATATATAATAAATTGGGGCCAATTTTAATGTGTTACTCATTTCAGCCATATCCCTGATTTCAGGGAATAGGGGAAAAGAAATTTAATACACAACTGCCAGCAAAGAAAACATCTTAAATGTCATCCATTAGCACAAGAAGCAGCTTTGTTGTCCAGGTGAGAACTACCAACACTGCTACACAGTGGCAGGCAGTTAGACAGCTACCTCTGGTAAAACATCTTTTAGCTTTGATGTAAAGATCCAATGATTCAGAATTTGGATTTGCAGACCAGAATGAACAAGAACCCTTATAGTGATACAGATTATGTCATAGAAGAGGAAAGCTTTAAGTCTGAAGAAAAAGGTCTCTACCTTTATTTTGACACATAAGTTAGAAAGATAACATCAGAAAACACCCACTTAATTATTAAACCAAACCAAATCACCAACACCAGAGGGAAAGTTTGACACCTCTGTGTGCAGTGGGGATTGTACCTGCTGGCCTTCATGCGGCCTCGATAGCCATTTCGTGACACTCTTGTCCCCGGACCGAGAGAATGGTACAACCTGTTCCTGTTGGATTCCATTATAAATTGTATGTATTACATATACTTTTATTCACACAAACAGCATGACTGCTAAAACAGCATAGTTTTTTTTTTTTGTGTGCATATCACAGAGCCACTTCTTCCACATAGGAAACAGAGGATAATTTTATTTAGAAAAATGCATGCAGGGGTAGACACCACGGATTTTTATTTCATAAGATGTTCCCTTTGTCAGAACTTGTAATACTTAAGTGTTTTATTGACACCAAAGAATAATACATTTTGAAAGCAAAGTCCGCATTTAGTTCTTCGAGATTAAATCACTGTAAAGGAACCATATTAATAAAACTTGTCTTAAATTCTGACTGCAGATGTTACAGTAAAAAATGGTTTCAGCTTCTATGAGTATGCACACACACAAGCTGTTGGGCTGAAAGGAATCAAAAATACTATCAAAATATGCCTGACACTGTTTAAAATACTGTTGTATTAAGTTACATTGAAATAAGCGAAGCAATATCTCAATTCTCCAGTTCATACAAGCTTTAAACTTTACCTATAAGCTTCACATTTTAAAGTCCTTAATCTAATCTATACTGTTATCTCTAGCCAGGACTTGTGTTCTAGACCTGCCTTTTGAATATTGCTTTGCTTCACTGAACCTTATTTTTCTGGATCAGATCCCTAAATTGACTGAATTCCATTTAAGTCAACAGAAGTATAGGCACTTTGTCCTCACCTACTATTTTTTAATCAATTTTTCTTGTTTTATTACGCTGAAAGATTGAAAATCAGCTCTAATTCTGTAGAAGCAGGCAGTTAATACAAGCCTATGAAAATTTTACAGGCAAAATCTCCTACCTAGTATAAATCTAATAATCTGTCACCTGTGAGAGGGGCTTTGCATAAGCTGGAAAGCTGCTTAGATATGGACAGGGTAGTATTTCTCAGAATGGGAAACCTAAACAAGTAGCTTTGTCATGTTTCTGTCTGAACTCAGAATGGCACACAGCAGGCAAACAAAACAGGCTTGAAAAAGATCAGTAAAGGTCAACAGCATTAAACAAAAAGGGGGGGGGGGGGCTATTTGGTTCTTAATTTTTTTTTTTTTTTTAAAACCAGCTCAAACTATTGCCTTTGCTGCAAGAAGAATTATCAAAAAGATACTAATGAATTAACATCCACTAATCTATCCCAGAATTTGCCATTTGTTTTTCAAAATAAGATATATTTAAATTTATGACTATTTAAAAAATACATTCAAAATATAGACAAATAAAACAATTAATATGGACAGAAGCCTGTCATATGAGCTGTATATTTGTGTGTACATATATTTTGCATGCAAATGAAATACATTTTCTTCTTACCTTTAAGCTTATTTTTTTGCATAAGGATGCTATCACTCATGGATTCAAGTAATTTCAGGGAAATCTATTCAGAGACACTCAGGATGACAACCAATGAGACTGATCTGCCACTTAGTATACTGCCCTTAACATGTAACTGTCTGGGCTTGGAATAAAGTCCTTCAAGTAATTTTGATTAGCCTAAAGGGACACTGCAGTGCTCTTTCTCAAGTTTCAGACTAAGTTTCTGTCTCACTTAAAAACAATCAGTAACTCCAGTTCTTATCGCTTCTGCGTTTCCCAGTTACAAACAATAGGAGGGACAGGAAAATCAAGAATATATTACAATTCCTTCTGTTACCTGAGGAATCTGTGCGTGCAGTATCTTACTTCTTCCTGTTAGGCTTACGATGCAGATTTAAGCCCTCCTACCCAAAGATCCTGTTCCGAAATCACTAGGAAATGTTGTATTCTCACTCACACTGCATAGGAAGTAGTCATTAATAACACTAGACGTACCTCAATGTTGCCAGGAGCTGTTAATTCCAGACAACTAATGCTTCTCACTCTCATACGAATGGAAATTTACTGTACAGATCAGAACTAGAGAGACACCCTGTCCAGTTATCTTAAATTTTGACATTTGCATGCCAGTGTATTACCTATTAAATTAGAAAATGAGCTTCGTCATCTTATAAACCGAGGAACAGACACAAGGTTGCTGCGTATCTCTAGGTATTTCACCCATGACGTTTTCAATGTCTGTAAGAAACCAAATCCCTCTCCCTGGTAGCAGGCAAGAGAACTCACCCTGGAAAACACGCAACTTCGGACAGAGTTCTCAAGGAGCTCTCAGGAGAGAAGAAAGTACTGAAGGCAAGTGGAATTTGGAGGAGGAAGAGCAATCTTCAGACGTAATTGACATGGAACAAACCTTTCAAGTGGGGGGAGTCTGAGTCTGGGCCAGTCAGTTCTCATTAGGACAGGGATGAAAAACCTCTGCTATGTCTCAGAAGTCCATGCAACAATTCTGGAGACTGTTACCGTAAGCTTATGCCTGAACCTTACTAAAATTTTTAGGTTTCTTATGCTACTCAGGGTAAAACCACTCACTTCACCATATTTTGTCTAAGGCTTTTCCAAATAACTTTTTAGCTTTGAGAAATAACCTCAACTTGATTAATTCCATAAGGCACCAGGGAAAGAAAAGCAAGAAAACCTTTTGAATCTTGCAGGTTGTATCACACAGCACATACAAGTTAACGAGTTTCCTTCTGACCTGATTTTCCTTCTATGCTCATGTGGCATGTTCTTATTGCTCACCTAATGGAATCATGAGGGCATTTCCTTATGTATGCCATCATATTTATAGCATGAAATATCAAGGAGCTCAACTTTGGAGCGATTTTTTAAGATTTCTTCCAAAAAGTAACACAGAACAACTATTTCAATGAATTCAAGCAGAATATAAGATTTGTAGTAAGAGTTCCGAACTATAAAGAGAAAGTTCTTTGACAAAATTTCTACAAAATGTGACTTGAAAGCATGGCAGAAAATTTCATCCATGGCAACTCTGAAGCTGACATATTACCTGAAATTGAGTTATAGAAGCAAACTATGCACTGTATTGTGCATCTTAGCTGTGGGAAGATGAAATTTCTACCTTTTACTATATAAAACTACAGCCATTGGTGTTTTTCTACATTCTCAAATACAACATGGGAAAGGGCTGAAGTGGTCAATGTCACCTGAGTATTTGTGGGTACTGAGTAAGGAGCAAGATGTTAATTCTGGACCACAAAATCAGACACTAGCAAGGGGCATTTTTGTGTTTTCCCACATAACACAGGGGCAAACAACAAAGAAGTGAAGAGCAGATGAGACAGAACAGGTGACAATGTCAATGACAAGAAAAAAGGGACCAAGAATGGATGAAATATCTCAGGGAAAGTGCAAATGAAAAATAGATAGGTCACATGAATAGCATACACAGGATATACAAATATATGAAACCAGAAAAATCATTTGGGGTTTAATGGTACTCTGGTTGATCTATTTAGAAGAATATGTGCAATGAGTAAGCACCTAATTAGACAAAAGCCCTGTTAACTACTAGTGAGCAGAGGGTACTTCTCTGCTGCTTTAACAGATCAAACGAACTTAGACACGTGGAAGATCTCTAGATCACTAAAATAAAGCATCACTTCCAGGACTGAGTGAGAGATTTTAAGTAGCAGTGTCTGAACAGAGAAATACAGGTTTTGAGAGGTGGTTTTTCTTACCTTTCAAATGCTGGCCAGGAAGTCTCTTCGCTGAGTTCAGAGCCATCACTGCTACCTTGAAAAAGATAAGAATGATTGATACTTTATTTAATCACCTACAAACCATCTATTTCAATTATGCCTGTTTCTCCTCAGCATATTTAAGATTAAATGTATGAAAAATATTTCACTAAAATGCTACAATGAAAATACTTTGTGATTTGCTTCAGGAACTTCACATAAACCGAGGTAGAGATCTGAAGGGACAGGGTCTAGGTGCACATTAAGAAGTTGAAGAAAAGAAATATTAATAAATGGGAAAGGCATTTTCAAAATTTGAATAACACCCTAAAAGCAGATTTGTCTGATTAACACAACAAGCATTTAAAAATAAAGGTCACTTAGTTAAATAATTCCTTATGAAATCATACGTAGTCATGACACAGAGTTGCAGTAGTCCCAACTCATTGCTGAATCTCTAATACATTAGAAGGCTTTGCTGATTTGAAAAGTCTTAACCAACTTTTTAAAGCTATCTCCCACTTAATATATCAGATCACAACAGTACTTTTCCCTTCTGTGCTTCACAAAATAATCCAATATTACTGACAGTATTTTATTTTAAATACTGGAAGTAGAGGAAAAACACAAAATCCAAATATCTGATGCATCCACTCATGGCAGGCCCATAAACACCGTACTAATCTTACAATTATAGTAAATCCCACCAGCCTGAAAGTCAGTATTTAAATACAGACATGAGGTAGTGTTATCAGTAATGCTGTTAAAAATCAGTAAATACATATCAGTATAGAAATACTGTTAACAGAACTCAATAACTTCACTATAAACACTGTTCAAGCTGTTGTCTTGCTAGGTCTTCACCTTTCAGACCAAACCAGCTACCACCCTTGTCCTCCACTTCAAGCCGACATGGGGGGGTTTGGAGCCAAATCCTTAACTCCCCAGTTTCAGCCTAATTCACTGCTTATAGCCCACCTTTTGGCACACTAGCTTGACAGCTTGTTTGCCCTGCCTCCTAAATACCCCTATATAAAAGGAAGAATTGATTTTCAGGCAAACTTAAAAAAACAAAATGAACCAACTAAATCTGAATCAATGCACCTTACTTAAAGGTTCCTACAGAGAAACAGAGGCTGAAAATGGGAACAAGTTCCCTGTAATTTTATATAGAAAGTCAGCAGGGAACAGTGGTGCCCTGAAGAATAAAGCTAATCTGTACAACAGTAAGTCTAGATATCCACTGAGTGAGCACAGAATAAAGATGGAGGCAATAAAAATTCACACGCAGCAGGGGGAATTCCAGCCAAGAGCCACGAAAATCTCAGCACAGACTGAAGCGCGCTCTGTTTAAAATCCAAGAGAAAATACATGCCTTTATCCGCCAGCCAGTTCAATTTAGATGCTACTTTTCTGAACATTAGCTCAACATCCTCATATTAACATGATCTCTAACCAATACTGGATGATTTAATCTCAGCTTATCCTGCACTTTTCCTAAAGGAAGGTCCTAAACTGGTTCACACTAACATTACAGTAAAAGGGACTTGTATAGTGGAAGAAGCTGAGAGACATAAAAGCTATGTTCTGGTGGAGCTACTGGCTCCTAAGCTAGGCATAAAAGTCTGCAAGAAGGGGAGCACAATACGCAACAGGTGACTCATTATTTTCTAGAAGTGTCTAAGATTTTAGTACCTAATATTCTCAGATCATTGATTCTTAACCATTCATCTGCTTAAAAGGTTATATCAGCAGGCAGCTTGTCCATAAAAGAAAGTACAGTTACTTATACTTCTGTGACTTATGCTTTGTCTGTAGCTGTGAGGACAACATATCAAAGAACCAGTTACTACAGTTGAGTAAGTGTTCTTCCTTCAAGTGGCTGTCTGCACCAATTTAATCTATCAGCAGTCATTCTGGTGCCACAATGCAGGCGAGTAAAAAGTGACTACAAAAATAATCAGAAGTTCTGTTCAGCACAGTTTACATCTGACCTGCACCATGGAAAAGTAAGAGAATCTGTGGGCTGAACACCACATTGTCCTAAACACTTTTATATAGGATACCACCAGACAGATCATGAAGTATCCCAGGCAAAACTGGAGTCACCAGTCGGAGCAACCTGGCCAGATGGAGCCTGCTGTTATGGTAGCAGTTTGCAAAATCCCAAAACAAAGCTTATCGTTGGAAGAAACAAATGTCAATATTTTTAGCAATTTCTACATCCACACTACAGTGAAAAGCTCAATGATTTATTTCATCCAAATAAAAACACAGCTGCACTCTCTGTAAGGCAATAAACAAAGTCACTTAGAATGAACAAGTAACATGGTTTGGGGATGAAGAGACAGAATCAGATGTCAGAATTCAGAGACAACTTTAAGCAGGTATTTTGGGTAAGATGTCCCAGCTGACTGTCTTTGAGGAAGACTGTTTACAGTAGAATATCTTATCTTACAGCAAGATCTTAAAGTACTGTAATCCTTTTAGCAGGTGAAATGACAGTTAGAAAGGTAGGTTTCAAGTATAATGATTTCTCAGGAAAGGGAATCCAGTATCCTGGGCTGCTGTGAAGACAAGACAGAGTTTCTTGAGCCATCTATCACCACGGAGCACAAATGAGAGAATGGTATGAATAGGAAGTGAATAACTGATGCTACCACCAGGTGCACTCACATCAAACTAAGGCACAGAATGCATTATACTAAGCAAATTTAATTGTCCAGTATGTCAGTTCCCAGACTGTTTCTAAGAAGGCCTGATCCAGACCCGTCCAGAGTTCTCCTATTTGTTTCTATAAGTTGGCCTACTGATGCATTTTGTAATAATTCTGACTCAAAGGGATCTTCGGAGGTCATCTGGTCCAACATTCTAGTCAAAACAAACATAACTTGGTGACCAGATTGCTGAGGGCCTCATCTAGTCATGTTCTTCAAGGAGGCAGAGCCTACAGTCTCTGAGCATCCTGTTACTGTGTTTCACAACTTGCAAGTGACAAAAGTTTTCCTTGCACATAACTGGAATTTTCCTTAACGCTACATGGGGCAGTCTGTCCTGCAAAATGGTGCGGTAATTCTTCTTTACCATAGTCACCCAGCCAACACTGAAGTTATTAGGGACACTCAGAATCTTATTTATTTCCTTATTACTGCATAGATTTAGCTTTATTGTAACAAGAAGTGCAACGTTAATATGACTAGAGCTCCACTTGATTGAGGCCTACGCGATAGAAACCCACATAATTAGAATCCCTAACAATACTGTATTATTAAGTAATTTAATATTTAAAGTAGGCCAATACATTAAAATTTTACCTGAAATTATATTTTGATGACAGCTATATTAGCTTTGCTAAGGAAGTTATATTTAAAACATTGTACTAAGTACTCTACAGAAAGATTTTAAAAGCTAGTGCTTCTTTTTAGAAATGCAAAATAATCTAGAGCAAAAGAGCCAAAAAGTCATCTTTCAGAAAGAGATAATCCCTGTTACAGTATTGGTAGAGTTACAAAAATTAAATGAATTTGGGGGATTCATAAACAAAAAGTTTCATTAAAAAAGTTTAATACAGAAATTTCCAATTACACTTTTAAAAGCGATGTTATTTTGGAAAAAGTGAGCCAAACATCACAGCTATTGATTTAACATTTATATTGATGCCTACACAGGTTTTAAAAAATTGTAATAGAAACCTGGAAAAGGTTGAATTTTAGCCTTTGACTAGTTCTCTAACATCTATATAGATCATCTCTAACAGGATATTTTTAGTTTCTAAAAAAATCTAGGAGATTTTTTGCACAACAAAAGTTCTGATACTAACAAAACCACCTTTTCTGAAAAGCAGAAGAATATACATTACACCCCTTCCTCCAAAACAAAAGAAAGGTGAAAGGAACTGTTTAACTTAAGTTAGATGTCTAGCCAAATTCTGTTTCAACATTAAGTATGCTATTTGACTGCCACCTCAACTGGAAATATTTCATTCATTCAGTACATTAAAAATATCACCTTCTTAAATTCTTCTCAAGTATGTACTCAATATTTGAGTTTTTCCAACGACCTCAAACAGGTCTTCAGGTTAAGCTTAATAACAAATCATAGGTGGTGTAAGTCCTTTCTATTAAGTAATGATCTACACAAGTTTTGGCTTTATGACACAAACCACTATCTTCCTAGTTTTCTTTACCGCTAATAAAATTTAAATTTTCTTGTACAGGATTAGAAAAAATCAGAGTAATGTTTATCTTTACTACTTAACATGAAGGCTTTTTCCTATCTTAGGAATAACAGCAATTGGCAATTTTAATTTTTTTTTTTGCGAACTGTGTTCATGATTATCTGAGAAGTTTCAGGACTGTTTACACAGAGCTCTAGTACTGCAGCTGAATACAGACATGAATTTTCTGTTTGCATTTGTAGATGTGCATATACATATGTCTACCCTATGGCCACACAAACAGTGCCAGGCTAGGTTCCCAGTTATGTGGTAGGGAATGCCTATACCATTGCATACCCATTACCCCCTGGTCACGGCATCCACTCATTGCTGAAAGTCTGAGGATATTGAACATTTAACACAGGCTTCCTTTATCCAGAAGTTAGTCCCCAAAGTTATACAGGTGTTAATATAAACAAACCAACCCCAAAGAGTTTAAAAAGTATTCAGACCAAAAATTCTTTCCCCTTCTCAAATCTGTAACTGACACTCTCTTGGCTCCAGTTACGCAGTGTTTCCAGAGCTCTAGTCACTATAGCTGGTGACTGACCTAATAGAGCTTGAAATTCGAACGCTGAAACACAAAAAATTGGTCAAGAGGCCTGAACATCAATTGCTGTAGCACAACACAGCCCAGCTAACATGACGGAGATGGACTCCATGCCCTAAAAGTTATGGTCTGCCTTGTTCAGTCTAGGACCATACTGAAAATCCTCATATATATTTAACTCATTTATTAGCATTTAACTATTGTACAGTAAAGTTTAAATAGCTCAACTTCAGCTTGCTAGTTAGCCAAGTAAGAATGTTGTGAAGACTGGCAAATGACTCAAGCAATGTGATGCCAGAAAATTGACACAAACTGTTAATACCATCACTGATAACGGGTTTCATAATGAAAAACTAACAAAAGCAAATAACCAAATGGATAAAGATGGGACATAAAGAGGGGGTTTGTACAACTGCATTAATTGCAAAACACAGAGCGCATGCCTTGGACCAAACAACACTAATAAGGATAGGGGAAGAAATGGGGTGCCATAGAACTCCTGTATATCCCTTCTCTCAAATCCAGACACCTACATATGCATTTTTAACTTAAAGTATTATACAGCCTTTATATTAACCCTATAACTAATAAAGTAGTAGTTTACAATAGCAAAACTGGGTATAGACATTTAGGGCAAGAGACAGGCATCTATACACTCATTTAAATGAAATACTGAAAACAAACAAACCATATTCCTTCTGCCTGAAACCTTACCCGAACTTTGATCTTCTGATGCAGGTGGCTGATGACTCAGAGTCTTAAACACCTGAACAATATACTACAGGGTAAGGAATCAAACAAACATTGGCTGTGTAGAGTTCTTCCCTACTGTATAGGCTGCCAAAAACCTGGAAGTAAATACATACACTGTATACCTACACCTATACTTCATTTATTTAAAGAGAAATATAATCCCTTGTAGAATTCAAGTACTTCAAGATGGTGACTTAACATTTCAATGAATTCCTCTATTAATATTCTTGTATGCATTTTATGCCAGTTTAGGTTTGAAAATGTACTGTTCTTACAAATGCACTTTCTCACATTAATTCACACTGATTTGAAATACCTTTCTTTGACTCTGCAGCATTAATTTCTCTGATTGCATTAGAATAAAGGCTCAAGTTATCCTCAAGTGATTAGAACAGACAAATGAAAGCAAATGTTTAAGAGCCTTAGTTTTTCCAAAGCTTTTACCCATATCATTGTAGATTAGGAAAAATAAGTTGAAAAAAAGAAATAGTTTGACAAAGAAAACACTTCAAAGTTAGAACTGACTTTGCATCCAACACTGCTACAAACACAATCCATAAATGTGTTTTCTTTGAATTTTTAAATACCTAAAATTACATTCTCAATTTCAGCCAAGTATTTCTGCGTTCATACCTTGACATCTATTCTTCAGTGGTATACAGGTGGGACTGCACCCTTAAAAAAAGAAAATAAAGGCCTCCTAAGCAAAATTACCTTGCATCCCATACATTAGGTGCTGTAAGAGAAGAAAAGCCACACAGAAGCAATATATGAAGAGAGGGGTGTATTTTACCCTGTTCCTTTACCTCTACATAATTGTTTGGACAACTAGCCATCGTAAACAAATTCAGCTTCAGAAGAGAAATTCAGTAAAGCAGCTGAGCCAAATCATAAGAAATGGTGGAAATCTAAAACTCCTGAGAACATTTATGAAGTGAGCTGAACATCGCTACAAAAATACTTGAGAGTACACTTAAGCAAGGAACAAGTCCTTAAAAAGTACAAGAAAATCAGGAAATATCAGAAAATCATGTATTCTTAAAGAAATTCTTATGAATAAAAGGAAGTTTCATGCTATTTCTGAGTGGAGCCATGATCTAGTAAAAGCATCCTAATTTAATCCTGCTTTTAGGTGAGGAGGTGACAGCAGGCAAATACATGCAGGAGAACATCTGGCAAGAGTATGCAGATGGTTCCTTCAACCCAGCCAAGAGCAATGCTTAGACCTCAGAAGGGCAAGCTCACTCTTTTGAAAGAGTGTATACAGTGACCTCATCAAAACAGAGGGATCACAGAACAAAACTATCTTGTAGCTTTAAGGCTTACTGATAGCAAATAGTGGGGGTTTTCAATGAATTTTCACTGCAAAGTAAAAGCATCTACCTCAATTTACTAAAAGCAGATATTCTGGATTGCCAGCATAAACCAGACATTTCCAGCAGTATTCATCTGTCTGTGTTTTCACGTGTTATGTCAAAAGTCCCTTTGCAGTCAACATAAATAAAGTGGGGCTTTAAGGACACAAGTCATAGCCTCTTTTTAGCCACCAATCTAGGAATGAGATGAATCATATCCCTTAAGATCTTAATTCTCTATGTGATTATCAAGAGCTCCAAATGACTAAGATGCAGCTAAGTTATGAATGTCTAAAACTTAGAAGAGACCATTTCCTCTTGTTACATTCCTGAATTCAAGAGAATATTTCACTTCTCATATTGTATATATAACTGGTCAAGTGTTTAATTCCTTCCAATTAGGAGAGCCTTGGCACTGTTGGAAAAAGATTTCTCACTTTCGTTCAGATAACAAGCACCCATGTTACGAAGTAAAATGGCATTAGAACCAGATGCACATCTCCCCTACTCTAGCATAATATACGACCTCCTGCTGAACATGATCTCATAGTTTTAGGAACAAGAACTGTTTTGACCCAAGGATGAGAAATTAATGCAAACCAGGGCTTTTTTTTTTAATTCTAGGTTTTTGCAGAGTGAGTTGAAGGTACACAATCAGCCTCCAGACCCTGAAATTAAGAAAATAATCTGATAAAGATCTCTGACCACAGCTGTCATATTACAGATATGCCTATTTTCAGGAAATCCCATACCTGGGTCGCTTTCTGCATTGCTGCTGCTTTAGGAATCATTCAGTGCAAAGAAAAATACCCACTTAGTGTACCTTTCATATCTGAAAGATGAATTACATTGATGCAAAAATTTTAGTATGGCATGCACCATTCTCAGAACGGTGCATCAGCACAACACAATCAAAATTGTCCATCATCACTTGAATGTGTGCTTTTAGTTTAGAGAGACATGCACTGCTGGATTTTCTGCTCAGATTTAGCATGCTTATATGCAGAACAGAATTTCATCCAGCCATGAATCTCAAACCTAGTGACACACTAACTGATCTCTATCACAGATTGATAGCTTCTATCACAGGGGTAGCTGAAGAAATCCAAGTGGAAGAGTCCTGATGTATCTGAAGAAGTTGGTGTGTTCACCCGTGGAAAAAGAAACAAAGACTAATCTGCTGAATCTTCATAACATGCCTATAAATTGCTTTACTGAATTATAAGTGGACTACAGTAATCTGTTAACAGCAAAGGCAACTCAGACACGAGGCCTGACAGAAAAAATTGCACAAACTCACATGCTTTATCGATATAGCTAAAGCACTGTAACAGTACAGTACTGCATGCAAACATCCTGTAAATGTAACTGTTGTTATATTGCTGCTTTCTTGATATTTGATGCAGAGGCAGATTATATCAGATCCTCCAATATGAAAGCATTGGGAAGGTCTGAACCCCTCTCAAAACATGAGTGTGATTTAAAATAGTATTGCAGTTGTCTTTAAGGTCACATTCAAGGTGCTGGCATATCAGAAACACTGTCTCTGTTTTGAAGAGGGATCATTTATCAAAAAAGAAGTCCTATATATGTTTAGATCTAAAAAAAGGTAGTCCTGTTGCTACAGTAACAGGTTTAAATCCACATTTATGGGCAAGGTAAGGAATAACACTCTTTTCAGCACACATATTCAGAAGAAGTTTTCTTGACCGTCGTTTGAAGTTGTGTTGTAGAATACTGTAAACCTCCTCTCTGCTGCAGTGACTGTACTATTTCCAAGTACTGAGTAAACAGGCTACTTCAAACATGATGGAGGAATTTAGCAGCTTCAATCAACTTCCTCAAATCCTGCTGAAGCAGCAGCACAGAATGCCAGAAAACTTACATTTCCAAGAATTCTTCAGTAAAAGATACTGCAAGCCTCCAGCACTTACTTTCTTCCTCCATATGTATTTCTAGCACCTCTACTAATCTTGTGTCATTGAAACTTTCATGATCAAAAAGCACAAAAAATAACAATTATGCTAGACTGTCAAAACAGTGATTAAAGTATCTGAGTATGGGGATGCTGGAGGTGGAGAAGAATTGGGAGAAGGGAAGCTCTAACCACAAATGCTCATCTTAAAATACATAGGGTTGCTATTTTACAAATTATTTATAAAAGTCTTCTAAAGTGGTAATTTTGTTCCAACTTGTAAGGGTGACTGCCTCCCATTGACAAGGTCATGCCTGAGCTACACAAGACAACAGAGTTTAACAATTCAGAGATGAGACAAAGTATGAAAACCCTGTATTCTCCAAAATGTCTAGGTGGTGACTGGTTCTTAATTGTACCTCAAAAAACTGGTTGTCTGCTCTGGCAAACCTTCCCCAATAGGCTCTAGTGGTGGTAAATAAATAATTTACCCTGGAAAAAAAGGATCAACTGCTGAGCAGTTTCTTAGATATTTATATAGAAAACATCAGTAAAAAACTGCACTGAGAAAAGGGTAAAGCTACATCTCAAAGGTGACAGAACTTTGGTTCTCCTGTACTGTACAACCCCTGAGAACGCAAGCTGTCTGTATGCTGATGAGAAGTACCATTCTGGCTGGATGATTTTGAAATGGCAAACTTTGCCACAGGAGAGAACCTGCAGAAAACAGGGACAGGCAATGCACATTTAATAGTGGAAACTGTCTGATATGAACAGGTTCAAACTACTTTGGTCTAAGCCAGTTCCACAGATCTATTTACTAACATAATTTTTCTAAATTACTGCCTCTAAATATTTGACTTTTTCCACATGAAAAATATATTTAATGTTTGCTCAGTATATGGCCTTCTCCTCAAGAGACATGGACAGCTCCTGAAAACAGCATAATACGAAACCACGTGACCATGTTTCTCTCCGCAAAGGCTAAAAAGCAGAATTGTTTTTTGAAATTAAGTTACCCAAAGAAATGTGTAACCCTACAAAAATCTTTTATTACCATAAAAGCATAAAAACTGAAGACTGTTGAATTATATCAAGCTAACAATTTTGAGAAAAAGTACTGTGATAGAGGTTCCTTTTCTCAACCCTTGCTGCAGTCAGGTGGATCTGAGAGGCACTTGCCCTGCCCTCCCTCAACTTTAAGGATGTTTGCTTAACAGGAAAAGAGCAACTGCTGTCACATAAGAAACTCAGGAAGCAGAAGTTTTCAAAAAGAATACCCTAAATATTTGAAGAATAATAACTTGCCAAAATTAAGTAGACTCTGACATTTTGAAGTATCTGAAAGTTAAGTTGCTATTTACTCCTGACAGAAGTCAGGAGTATTTAGAAATTTTGCTCTTAAAGACTGTCAGCAATTTACAGTTCTCAGTGTCAATTTGATATGCATTTTAAATGGAAATCCTGCCACAAGACATTTTTAATTTGGATTTTAATTTTAAAATGGTGCCCTGCACTTCCCTCCACCCCCTTCACGGAAGAGGACGAGTATCAGAGGCTGTATCAATAAAGGGGATTAAAAAAACTGCCGCCTTTATAATTTGTCAGTTCATGCTGTATAAATTACACCACCCTTCATCTATATTTCTCAAATTTATTCTAAAATAGAATTGGTATTTTAGCATAGTACTGCCAACTAATCATGTTAAAATCTTTAAGACCACATACTGCATGGGTACATTTACAGTTCCTACCTATTGAAATTCCACTAGAAAGGGTGGAACTTTCTGCCTGCCCTCGGGATGGGACATGAGGTTCCATGACGCTGTCATCCAGTAGATGCCTTGGTCCTGCGTTGGGGAACGTTGCGCTTTTAAATTCAGCTGTATTCATTTTGTGTATGAAACTAAAAATGAGCAAGGATAAAACTGTTATAACATTATTTTAGATACATTTCAAAAGTTGTTGCTTTAACATCCTAAAGGATTGCATGCAGTGTGTTCCGAATACAAAACTAAATCTTGGCTCAAGTCACAAGCAATTGGGCACAAACTATGACACGTGTAGGAATTGCTAGTCTTAAAACTGCACAGCACTTGAAGCAAAAAGAAAGTCAGGAATACTTTAAAAATTATATTCAGTATCCTAAGATATTTTTGTCTTACTAAAACACACAATTCAACTTTAGAATTGCATTCTAGCTCACTAAAGGTAAACTTACACAATATAAGTCAAGAGATGAATTACTGAACAGCTACAACCTTGCATTTTTAAAAGATGACAAGGGAATTGATGATATAACAATTAAGATATTAATTAGAAGTACACCTATTAGAAAAAACCTGAAGCCATTACTATACAAAGTTTTATGAAAGCCTACAAAGGAGATCTCCCTACAAAAATACCAATAAAGCAATTATTTCAGTTTGAATTTGAAAGAATTACACTGGCATTGAGTTGCTGTAACTGAGAGTTTTGTATTCCACAAGAACCTATTTTGATTAACTCATTGGCTATTCTTATCACCATAACAGCTGCAGTGTCTTCCTATCAACTAATTCTCTTGGGTTGGGACGCTACCATTATAGTTCTGAGCTTGCTCTCTTGCCACAAATTGGTCTCTAAGTGAAGTATTGTGTAGAAATCATGCTACTTTTTAAAAGCAAAGCTTTTGTATTGAAAGATGATACATCACAAAGCTTAGAATTTTCAGGTTAAATAAAATGCTGACTTGTATCCCAGACTGTGACACTTCCTATGTCCATGCTGTATCAGGTTCCTAGGAGAAGGAGGTGTTGGTGGTAGCAAGGCTCCTTCAGCTGCAACATTTTTCCGTCCACTTTGTGGAGATGCTCCAACTTCAGAGCCTGGGAACAAAAAAATGACATTATTCCCGAGTAGCTTTAGAAATACTGTCACAGGGTTACTTCTCAGAAAATTGTTGAGGAGTTGCACAAAACTTCCTAACCCAATTCGTAAGAGATAGCCTGTAATAAAACTCATCGATATACTGATAATTTAAAAAAAAACCCTGTACTTTAGGGTTTTTTACATAGGATTAAAAATAAGCACCATCTAGTTACAAGTATTTGGTAAGCCCTGAAGGTTGCTGCATTAAGCTATATTGGCATTAAACAGGTCCCACTGATTCTATGTTTTAACACTCCTGCCTTCTACCACTTTTGGCATTGATCAAAAATAATGTTCGGTTTTGGAAGCATATTATACCATGACAAGTTTAGATGAAAGCCCTTCTGTCTAGACGCAACAAAGAATGAATATTTAATAGCTCTTCACCCCAGATGACACTGACAAGTTAGTGCCACAATACATACAGGAGCCTAAAAAACTGACTCAATTCCTTGAAAGAATTTCTTTACAGATCACCTTTAGACTTTTTATTACAAATATACAGTGTTTATACTTCACACTTTTTTATTAGCCTCAGGCAAATATTTTCGACATTTGCAACTCAAAAATAATGCATTTGACAACCTCAAGTCTTCTCACATTTATTAAGCATTTACCTACTAAATCTTCTCTGGAAGCAGCAGAATGGGGGGTGCTGGTCCCTGGTTCTATCTTTAATGAAAGTCTGCATTAAAGAAGCATTAAAAATTACTTTAGGAGGAAATAGAACCACATAAAAGTAAGTTTTTGAAAAATTATTTTTTAAAATTTACAACTGAAAGCTGCCTGTTTCTGTAATTGCAAGAAACACTATAAAATTAATACAAACCATGCATAGTTATCTTTAGCACACATTATTTCCAAACTTTTTAAATTTTTTTTTTTCACACGGGAAAAACCCTAGTACTGCAACAGGGCTCAGGATTCAAGAAATTACGTGCTAGGGCATCATGCAATAAATGAGTCTATTGTTTTGGTTCATATAGACCAGGCCAGGTTTGCAATACCATGCTGAAGAAGGACTAGACTCAAGAGCAAAACCTTGGCTACAGCACAGCCCTGCAACCTCCTCGGCATCACGGAGCCTGATACAGCTGGCACAGCCAGCCACAAGCAGCCAAACAGCCGCTAGCTGCTAGCTGCACCCCCTGCGAGCAAAAGCTCAACATAAGCTGTTAACAAGGTGAGGCAGAGTCACACTGTGGAAAGAGCAGGGGAAGAGGCCATTGCTCTGCGTTGGCACCACCCTCCAGGGAAAACATAGCCACACGTACGCCAGGACCTACATGGCCCAGGGACTGCTAGCAGATACATGAAACCCAGCGACGACACCACTACTCTAGCATAAAAAAAAAAGGGAAGAATAAAAAGTATAAAACAGCTCCCCGCACCTTGGTTAAAATATTGATACTTACTACACTTCATATTTTAAATTTTTCTATAAAGTACAGCAGTGTGCCGGGCCAAGCCTTTTGTCTTCACTGGTCTAAAAGCCAAAACCTTCCTTTTGCGTTTTGGAAAATACATTATCAATTTGACTGCATCCATAATTCAAGCTTTTTCTGTAACAGGCACTTTTAATGCCATTTCCAACAGCACCCCAAAGAGGGCAGACTCCAAGAGCAGAGAACTCCAGGAACACCAAACATATCTTGTCCACACACAGTTTGCAGAACTAGAATCTTTGAAATTAGCAGGGTTGGAAAAGCATCTATTCATTTTGGGGAGAAGAAGTTCAAAGTTTGACAGCTCCTCTCCCTCCCATCCCCAGACAGTTTAGTAATGATTCATTACCATTTTTAAAATTTATTTTTTTTAAATAAAATCCTTTAGGAAGAAAAAAACCATGTATCCAAGTTACAATGGCTGTTCTCTTCAACCTTTTTGCAGACATCTTAGGGGATAAAAGGTAATAGTCACATACAGTAAGAATAGTTCTTCAAAATACACTCCTCCATAAAAAATTCACTTTGGAGACATACAAAACCCACAGGTGTAAAAACAGACTTTCTGAATAGCAAACGTTTTCTGCATTTCATGCAATTGTCTCCATTCATTTCCCTGCTATCAAAGCGTGGGTTGTACAGGATGAAGAGACTGTAGCTCCTTCAGCAGTGAAACTCCCCACTATAGTAGCGAGTCCTATCTAACAAAGGCGGAGGAAGGTGGTGCGTTGAATTCATTAAAACAATATGCCACTAAGAAGCAGACGCTGCAGCTGATAAACTTGGGTTTGGGGGTTGGGTGGTGGTTTTTTTTTTTTTTTCCTTCCTTCAGATGTTGACCACAGAGCTTCACCCTCAGTGATAAGCAAGCAACACTTTCAGAATCAGGCCATAGAACATTTCAGCAAAAAGGTAAAGCAGGATGCTTGCATATGAACACGCAGAGAATATTTTACAAATCAAAGATTTTTAACATGTGAAGGAAAGCCAAGTGTCTGAGCTCTTGTTAACTGTTCTTTGACATAAACTGAAGGGTCCCCCTTTGCTGCCTTTTAGTAAATCCAAGTTAGGGCTACTAAATAGTAAACTGTATCTGTTCCTCTAGGGTGCGTACCCCTGTCACCGTTTGAATGTAGCAACCAATTCAACACAACTGAGGTGACAACTTCCCAGACAGGCAGGATGGGAATGGGTGTGGAACCTCCTCAAGGAAGTCAGCCAGTGAACAAAAACTTTCTTCACATGCAACAGGTTTGCTTTAGGTTTTTTCCTATCCTCGGGGCATGTTCCCATATCTTCCCAGAGGTTTCCATGCCCTGGTTTTGCTGGACGCCAAATCACTAAATACAGTAATAGTCTTTTAATTAAGGAAGTAGAAACCTCTGTTCTGGGTGGTATGCTGGGAAGAATAGGCAGGGACACAGATAAACAATATCTTGCCTCTCAAAAACCAAGTGTTTACATTTTACTCACACTGTATAATCTTATCAAAAAGAAAACTATAAAATGAAAGTGAAATATATATTAAAGTGAAAGCCTTAAGTCACCCTCAGCAATAACTTGGGAGTGGATGCACAGATGACCTTGTTCTGATGAAAAATGACATTAGCTATCTCCAGTCCTGGGATCCATTGACTGAGCAGTGTTACATGTGAGCCAGAAGTACAGAGTCTTCATTAGCGAACATTCAAATTGGTCTGCAGATCAACTCAGACCAAACAGACCTGAAAGCTCAGGCTTGACGCAGTCAGGCATCGAAAAGGAAGGAGGGATGCCATCCAGCATGCTGAAAATTGTCTTGAGCACAGGACCCTACTGTAACCTCAGCACTTGCAACTGGTGCATCTGAGACACATAATCCCCTGATGCAAGTGCAATCTTAAAAGTGACAGGCTTTGTGTTATAAAAGTTATTTTGTAATGAGATACACTCAGTTGTAGTATTGCATACTTACTTGTAATTGTCATCTTCTACAAACTTTTGTAGTTCTTCTATGTACTGAACCGAGTTTAGATATTTTTGGACATGAGGCAACAGAGGAATATCTGGAGAACAGATGACATTAATTACCACTGTACCATTAATTGCTAAGCAAAGTTATTTTCCAGAAATTATTTAAACAGAATAAAATCTCTTGCCGTTTTATGTGATATGGAAGTACAAACTACAGTCCCTACTGATGCTGATATTCGTCTTTCATAGCAATTCTCACCCGTTGAGCTGACATTCCCCACACCCATAATACCAGGTATGTATCCCCCTAGAGCAGCTCTGCTTATCACAGCTTGTATCAGGGGAAAATGAGACTGCCCCCTGGTCAAACTGAAGCCCAAAACCGGGAACCTGGAGGGTTGTATCAGACTCCTTCACAGCTTACATTCTTACTATATTGAGCTTTCAGTGAATCACAGAATCCCAGGTTGGAAGGGACCTCAGGGATCATCTAGTCCAACCTTTCTAGGAGGAGCAGAGTCTAGACAAGATGGCCCAGCACCCTGCCCAGGCGACTCTTGAAGGTGTCCAACGTGGCTGAGTCAACCACTTCCCTGAGGAGATTATTCCAATGGTTGACTGTCCTCAGTGTGAAAAATTTCCCTCTCATGTCCAATCGGAATCTCCCCAACTACAACTTGTGTCCATTCCCCCTTGTCCTCTCCATGTGACTCCGTGTAAAAAGGGAGTCTCCATCTTCTTTGTAGCTGCCCCTTAAGTACTGGTACATGGTGATGAGATCCCCTCTGAGCCTCCTCTTCTCAAGGCTGAACAAGCCACAATCCTGTGCTAATTCACATTCCACCATCACAAATACAGCCTTACAACTTTACTAGAACTTGAAGTGGAATATGAGGGAGACCACCTTTGAATAAAAAGTACATTTGATCTATGAACAGAACTGTAAATGCCCAAAAGACAAGTGGAAAATATTTTATTAGCTCCAGTGAAAGTGCTATTCCAAAATCAATCCTATTATGTGTAAAATTTGTAGTCATAAGATTATGAAACACAGGGGTACAAGTTTATAACGTACCAGTAAAACTACTGTTAAGTACAGGGTATTCCTCATTTTTCATCAGAAAATATGTGCTGAAAAAATATGCGATGTAAGAAAAGGGCCATTTTATTCTGTCTCCTCATGCTGATGCTCTGTCATAACCAACGATACCAGAGTAAACTTAGACTTTTGGCTGAGAGGGTGAGGGAGAGTGTTAATGGCATTCAAATGGGTTGGGCCTTACTTACACTGATTGCATTATAGAAGACAAATATCAAAGCTTTTAAAGTTGTTCTCTTTAATACTGCAATATTTATACACTAGCTTACCATATTCACATGACTGCTGTAAGTCTGAAATAATTCGAAGAATGTTGTTCATTAAATTTGTTCTTTGCTCGCTTTCCAGAATGCTCCCTGTTGATGGGTAGGCAGAGTCAATATACGTCAAGTCTGACAGATAAATACCTGAATAAGATTAAAACGAAAAGTTTCTTTCTTTAGTGTCTCCCATTTAGCAGAAAAAACCTCACAAACAGTATTTTGAAGAATTTTTGCTTTCACTGAGTAACATAAATGCAGGTTGATGACAGCATTGCCTCAGAACATTGTTTTGGGTTTACCTTGGAAATCATTTTGACAAGACTTTCAAGAGCCTTCATACCGCAGAGTAAAACAGTAATAATGCTTGGACTTACAGGAAAGTACAGCACCGTGCCACACTTGTCTGGGATCAAATCTGCACTGTCCTCAATTACTTAATCCTTAGTTTCGTCAACCTTACCTCGGCTCTTTTCTCAGATGCTGGGGGTAGGAGTAGAGCTAGGTTTTTGTGTACAAGCTTTTGCTCTCCGTACAAGTCACAGTGGAAGGCAGAGAGGATCCTTCCCCCCTGCATTACACTAGGCACATACTAGGTGGCTTTGTCTTTAACAGTGTTGTTATTTCTAAATCTAGAAGTAATTACAAGGACATGCACAACTACTCATTAACCTAATCTTCTGCTGTACCACCAATTCCCTTGACAAATATAAAGCATACTAAACACACAATGCTAGGACACATGACCAAAATCACTAATGACTTCCTAAAGTCTACTACTACTTTCCTCCAATTTAACAATTGGAAAACACGTATTATCTATAACTCTTCAAACTCAACTTGGAGAAACATGGGAAAATAAACTGGGCAAAGACTGCACTCAGGTTGAAATGTGGTATGAATCCTGCAGTTCATATTAATCGCAACTCCAAAGATCCAAGAGCCTTATAGATAAATCTCCAAGTCTAACTTGCTTTCGTCCTCACCACCACTGTAACCTTACTGGTCTTTCAATCCCTTGATCATGTAGAGAGGAGAATCCTCCTCCTTACATACTATTACTGTAGATAAACCACTTGTTTTAATTCTAAATTCAACTCAATTTCTTGAACTTCACCCAAAGACTAATCATTTTTCTCTCAACTAAATGAAACATATCCTGACCAGCTCTGCTATTAAAAGGAATTGGTCTTCATCCCCTGCATCTTCCACAATATATCTAAACAAAAAAAAAACCAAAACACAAACTTAAATGTTTTTAAGAAACTTATTTCAGTAACAGGAAATTTCTAAAATTACATATTGCTTCACTCTCAGCCTTGTATAACCAGAATCATAACAAGAAGTTTGGCTTTACAGGTGGAAGACTATTAACACAACCTCACAAGAACAGCAGTTGTGTTTGTATAGCACCTAACCAGTACAGTCCTCAAATGTGAGTTGGGAAACTCTGGGCATCACTCCAAAATCAACACATACACACGCGTGTGCGCACACACACAGAAACAAATTAAAATACTTGTGGTTGAAAGGTGACATATAAAAAAATGTATGAAAAGGTATTACACATGACCTGGTATACTACTACATTTCTCAGTTTTCTATTCTGCTTGGATCAGCTATTAAAAAATAAAGAAGATAATCAGAAATATTAGATAGCAAATCATTATAAATATTACTATCTAGACTGCATAAGCTATCCTGAACCTGACTTTGCTAAGTAATGTGCAAACACGCCTTAAAAATCCCAAACCTGCTTGGTCTTCCACAGAAAGTGAATCATGCTTACTAATTATAATTAAGGAAATTCACTATGAACCAACAGTTGCAATATTATGCATGATTTTATAAGCCAATGTATTTGTAAGGTTATCCTTCTGAATGATTTAGTCAATTAAGCACTGATTTTTTTTTCTTTTAGCTAAATCAAGAGCTCTTCTGTAGAGAGCTAGTCTCTAAACTTATTCAAGGAATTTCTATGAAGCCTAAAATAATTTTGAAAGCGTACTCAGGTAATTCTCTTTCAAATGTAACTGTCACATCCTTTGCGAAGAAACTGAAAAGATCAATGAAAGCAAACTGAATGCACTTAGGTGCTGGTTGACTATTGACAGAACTGAAACCAGTATTCTGCATTCCTCACAGGGCATAATGTTACTTCTAACACCAGTCAGATGTTATCAAATATTCTGATACCTACCCAAAACCATCACACACACTGTTTTAACATTTTCCACATGTATCGGAGACTTCATGTGCTTAAAAACTGGAACTGTTTTTTATTAAGTGAACGTCAAGAATTGAATGCGACATTCTGTTGAACATTCTTCTAGACTATAAGTGGTTCATTTTTCCTGTTGTATCCAGCCAGGCTGCCCCTTTTATTCCCAGCAACACAAATCGAGTTTTATCAGCCTGAAAGAATCTTTCTTCTTAATGAAGCCCAGTACTGTAATAACTTGAAAGGCATCTTTAGGCAGCGTAGTAAAAATGTTTGATTTGTAATTGCCTGCTGAACTCTTGCACAGTCTGTTGCCATATGGTACCCTCCCTTCTACTGGCAAACAATCTTTCCTTGTTCATAACTTCTCAGCCTCCCTACCCCCTCCTTTTCTGGAGGGTATGGATAGGAAATCCGAAGGAGGAGTTTCTTCTGCTCTCAGTGTGTTTGCGGTGACATCATAGGTGGGCTGAACATCTAAGTCGAGTGTGTGTTTGTTTAAAAAAAACTGTCCAGGAGTGATGTATATGAAATCTGGGTCAGCTGTAGCTGGTTAGTGCACTTCTGCATGTGAGAGTAAAACACTGCAGTTTCTAAAAACATTTCTTTCTCTCTTCTGGAATAAAACATACTGGAGCATTACTTTTCTTTTTTTAATGATTAGTTTAGCTTGGTTATCGTATGGAGAAACCCAATTCCTCAGTACAGCTTGGATCTAACAGAGAAAGACAAAAGCAGTTTTCAACTCCAACTGCAGATTAACAATCCACAAGCATCGGGTAATATAGAAAGAAAAAGCCACTTGGCCTCTGGATTTTCCGACTACCACAGAAGCAAAACAGCTGGAAGATTTTTTCCCCTTGGTAAGTTTTAAAGTTATTCTTACTTGCAAGTCTAATTTTGAGCTATTTGCTAATTCTACATACAACTACCATTCATGTACAATTGTGAATAGACAAATCTCTCTCAGTCTGAGAAAGCTTTGACAACTACAATATAAAACTCACTTTTGTGGCATTTGTTAGACTTTGGAAACTTGGAAAGAACTAAAAAGAACTCTGCACTAGAGCAGAGACTAACTCATTCCAGTTGTAAGGATGAACAAGTTTCAGTTGTTTAGCTGTAAATCTTCTGTAGATTTTGTTACACACAGTTACAGAAAATTAGTACTACCACATTCTTTGCTAAGCATGTAATTTGAGTGTAGTAAGCATATTAATCTGAAATTCTGATCCTACCAAAAAGAAAAAGCCAAAAATCCTATCAACTTCAGGAAAGCTGGATTTCACCCAACGCCAGAGAATAGACCTAGTATTACTAGGACTAGAAAATGGATACCTCAATAAAACCACTGTAAAAAATCCCAAGTAAATCAATGCACATCTGTAAGTAGCAATCGTTGTATATAGTTTCAACTAATTTTTTTTGATTTGTGGTGCTTCTGAGCAGTAGAAATAGTCTGAGTTGTACAACCAAGAAACCTGAGTCATACATCGATTCAAAATATCAAGTTTGTAGCACAAATAATGGTGCAGCTGAAAATCCAAAGACATTGCTGCAACAAGCAACTAATCCCTTCCTTTAACAGTTTGTGGAATGATGAGTAAGTTAATTGTACTTCAACTCAGCAGCAGTTTGTTTCTAAATAAAGACTCATTTTAAAAACAAAATGCATCATACAAGGCAACACTATGTTAAGTCGAAAATAGAGTGTTTTGTTACAGTTCTTTAGGGGGGGGACAGGGAAGGGGAAGGATGCAGTGCAAGTCAAGGATTAAACCAAGAAAGCTGTTTACAAACAGAAGATGAAAGTACAGATAAAAAAAGAAAATACTTGCTAATACATAATTTTCTAATTTTGCCTTTCTTCATGCTGACTTGGAAATTAAAATACAGTAAATAACCCAGAACAATGGAAAAAAAATTAAGTTACACATTTGTATTCACAAACTCTCAGAAATGTCTGACACATTAAGAGAGAATGAAGGGGGTGATGCTAAAAGAAGAGACAAAGGGTTACAGAAAGCAAACTTAATTAAGGTTTAGGAGCTATGGGAGGAAAAAAGAGTCTGAAGCAGTCTTGACAAAAAAGAAAGATGGAGCCTTTCCAAGTTCTTGAGCCCTTTTTCTTACTATCCTTTTATGCTTCTTTACATATTGAAGAGAACGATCTAAACAACAACAAAACCCCGCATCTGAAGCCTGCATTGTATGCTTTGGACACCAGTCCCCATTCATTCATGATTTGCCAAGGTTTTGATTTACACTGCTTAGAACAATTCCTAAATCTTTCACAAATGAGAACAGCTGAGCCAATAGTTTTGCAATAATAAATTGGCTATGTGAAAGTTTTAACTCTCTTTTACTGTCTTCCAACTTTAGAGTTCAAATTTTTAAATGTTTAAACAAATAACAGACTACTAATATTATGCTGGTGCCACAAGAATGATCTGATGTATGATAGAAAAATATGCTGTTTAAAATCTTAAAGGAATTCACTTTGAAGAGTGGAAATCTGAATCTTTAAACTTCTGCCAGTACATACATAGCTTTATCAGCAGGTTTTCACTATTGTTTTGCTGAGGTTAGTTAGTTTTTTGTTATATGCCCTATTAGTCTGGTCCTTAAAATTTACACACCAATGAATGAAACAGAACTTCCTACAGCAAACATGGCAAGATGCTTCATGTCTTCAGTATGTGTTTTACAGAGAATTCTGGACCCCCTAAATAACACATTTCCGAACCCAGATGCACCACTCCATTGTGCCTGCCTGTTAAAATGGTGCAAACAATGGCTGCAAACAAATGTAAAGGAATCCTCACAAAGAAAATTCACCAAAGAGTCTGGAAGTGTTATGATATTTTGCTGTGTTTTCAGAATATCTAGCATGACAAGATTTATAAATCTATTCTGCAGAGAATTTCTAAGAATCTATCATTTTCAGAAGTGACACATTTCAATGACTGCTTCAAAACCCCCTGCAGATTTTTAGGCTGCCTTTTCTAAAAGTAATCAGATTCCTGTTAATCTCAGAGAAGTAGAATTCTGTGACTCAATACATCATGTATCTGACTGACAAAACGAGAACATATTCCTGGATCCCAGTCAATACAATTGAAAGTAAGCCTGGTGTTTCAGCAAAGGCAGAGTGACTTACTGGGAAAGCCCTTATTTATACAGGGGAAAGTAGCTTACAGAAGTACACAGATACATCAAAAAAACATGTGAACACTTCTATAATAAGAAGCGTTTCCCTCACACCAGTATTACTTCTAGTGTCATGGACCCAGTTTTAAGCTAAAAAGAACAAAAATCCCCACTTTTTCTGAGAGGAGAATATAAATGGTTTTATTAATGTTAGCTGCTTAGAGAAAGCTCAATAGAAAAAGAAATAGGTGTAACATCAATAACAGAGCTTTCAGATTAACTGGTATCATGTTCAGAGGATTTTCATTCTCAGTATTAGTTTACTTCCTCAGAAAAACCTGTCTGTTTCTCTTCCTGTTTTACGTATTTATAAATGGAAGTTGATAAGAGAGGGCACCACTGTATTTATCATTTGACCATATTATTTTACTAAACATTCTGAATAAAGATATGTACTGATACTGCGCTTTGCACACTAAGGGAATCCTATATTCACATTTACCTGCAGCACTTCCCTTACATTCAGTCGTAACAACCTACACTGCCCAGGGAGAAGCAGTCTTCGTCAGCTGTGAAAGAACAGATTCTAATTTGTGTTGTGGGTCTCCAAGTTTTACATCCTGCTGATCATGAGAGTCAGAGCAGTACAAAGAACAAATAGTATGCTGTGTAGAAAGTTAAAAAATGCCAAATATATACTAGCTTCCACACATCCCTGCAACTCTAATATTTTAAGGGATATGATATTTGGGGGCGGGGGGTGTGTGTGTAACAGCCCATGTTACAGTACTTTCTCAGTGAAAGCTAAAAATACTAGTTACTGGTTTATTTTGCTCTTTTGAATTGGAATTTTGTGCCTTTAAACACTTTTAAAAAGTAATAAATCAAGAACTAGTTTTGGAAACAAGTTAGGTTTTTTTGCATGGGAATCAGTCTGGAAAAAGAAAGAAACCAGAAGAGGAATGGTATTAGATGTAAAATGGGACTGAAGCCCTATCCACAGCTCTGAGTATTTCTGACAAGATGATGAAGTTTATGTTGCTATGAATAGTTGCATGTTTTCTTCTGCAGAGGCAATGAAACATCAGCATGCCAGAACATACGTAATGCCACTTCTACAGAAATCTGAGACTCAAAACTGGGTGATACAGAAACACGACAGAACCAAGTGACAGTCTATTCTAATTTAAAAATCATGAGTTCATAAAGAGTTAAATAACATATTTTAGAGCAATAGTATCTGTAATCATGATCTCCCTCTCTTGCTTATTTTCCAATGTCTGCATTCAGGTATTTCAGCAGCTCCAGTCACTACAAGCAACTCTAGGCTTGCAATAAGTGTTTGAGACTGTGGTTCTGTATAAACTGATCCCTGAGCCCCAACTGCTTTATCTCATAGCAGTTATGACACTACCTAAACATCAAAACCTGGGAATCTGTGACATAATGTGCCCAATTAAAAAAAAAAAAAAAACAACAAACAAAAAAACCAACAACACAAAACCCAAAACCAAACACTCAAACTACTTCCCAACTTTAGTATTTGTCCTTTCTAGGTCTTAACACATTAGGCTATCTTTCTGTGATATTTTGGGTAAACAGTTTATATTTTTTTAAGCTGCTTGCCCAGAACATCAGGAAATTTCTGAAACAGTATTTTCATTTCCTTCTAAGCCAATTAAAACTCCAGGTAAATATCTTACTCAGAACCTATTCTTGTATAACAAGTTAGGCATTAAGCTTCTCAAACATTCCAAGCACCATCATAAGACATTTAATTTTTCAACAGCAAAATTTCCATGGAAGCATATATGTTTCCCTACCAGGTAGATTCTCAGAAGGAACTGATCCATGCTTATCTGAATGTCTCAGTTTAATACAAGACATTTGAATGATTTTGAAGTTCTAGGGCATAATCTTATGCAGCTGTTGCATTTGGTTATGCTATATTAGATCATTTAATTCATTTTATCGTATGACAGCACAGAGATACAGAACTTCTAACCTGAACACATAAGCACAAAATGTTCAAAATGAACACATACAATATTAGAAGAAATGCAGAAAGCAGGCTGCAGCAGAATAAATGGTCAGAAAGCTGGATGCACTGCAAAATGTTTGGTTTTGAAAGATCCATTCAAGTTTTAATGTATTTCAGGGGGAAAAATGTGCTGCTGTGGGGAAAAACCCCAACCATTCATTATTTAAGTAACTGTAGAGGGTCTTTAAAAAATACCGAGAACTAAAGTGTTATTCACCTTTTTGGACTATGAAGTAGCTATTATATACTGTGAAAATAGTAAAATACTGGACTTGTACTATGGCTTCATCCTTAACCATATGCCATGAAGTCACTTTCCCTGCATCTGTGAACACTGAACAAGAAGTATCAAAAAATAATTTTGGAGATGGGAAGGGGTTTCAAGCTTCAGCCAATTAGTTCAGCTCATCCCTGTCAAGTTAAAAAAACCACATACAGCCCCGTTTCCCATGTGTTTACCATGATTCATGTGAAAATTTAACCTAATGAACTCCCAACTACACAGTTCAAGTGATTAATATTTTAAATGTCTAAAATTACCAAAGAAAAATACACAATTAGCTCTGGAGAAAAGTGATACCTTTTTAAAAAAAAAAAAAGGCAAAAGTTACACCTTCAGCAGAGAAACATTAACAAAACTTTTAACCAAGTTCTGTTTCTGGAAAAATATTTCTTAGTAGATACCAAAATACTTATTACTACATAGTAACAGTGAAACATGAAGAAATAAGTTTATATTTGAAAACTTTCTCAAACTTTTATGTATTCCCTCTTCTTATGTAGGTTAAGAAAGGATTTCAGTCTGTGTTAGAAAGCAAGTGTTTTCTTCCCTCCCAGAAGCAGGGCTCACAGGACAACTGTCAACCAAAAAAAAAAAGTTTTGTAGGCAATAGTGGAACATTTGATCAAGATTCCTAGATACAATTCCTGCATGGTTTGAAGTTAGTAACCACTGCTCTTAGTGAAGCCAAAAAAATTAAGGACTTGATACACTTACTCTGAGGTTGAGCAGATGTCATCTGCAGCAATAGTATTAAAGCCAGTAACAGAAGTGGGAGAAATGACCCGAAACAAAAGTCATCATCTGTAAATGTGAATATAAAGGAAGCAGCACTGTTCTGCTTCTCCTTCAGGGTGACTGTTTCAGGATTGCCAAATGCACTTGAACTTGGCAGGAAAAGCATGAAAATTATGAACTTTCTCCGGTTTTACTTTATTTCTCTTCGTAACTATGCAAAGGTCACTGTACAAGACCTTGTACAACTACTAACAGTAGTCTGGAAAGGAAAGCCAGATCAACAGCTGAGATAACACAGAAGAATGATCTACTTGACAAAGCAAATAAAGCATGAAAAATGAGGGGGTTTCTACGATTTAAGTGCTACCTTTGTGTACCATCTCAAATATTTAAAAAATAAAGTTAAAAACCTCAGGTCTCTATAAAAACATTCCTGGATCTTTATCACTGCATTTTATTTTTTTACACAAAGTTAACAGAAATACATTATCTTCTTTAAAAGGTGTATGAAACACTTCAGTATGGTACTTATATTGATTATGCACCCAATACTTTAGTGTTATTTGGATAAAAATGTTCTCAAAGATACAAAAACAGTGTGGCAAAAATTTTAAATGTTCACCTCAAAAGGCAACTAAGTAGGGACACAAATGCAGAGCAAACAGCATTACAGGCTTTCCTCACAAATGTAAAGTTACTTGAATACATCATTTTCAATGTTTAAGACAACTATGTTATGCTAACCTCCTGCCTAACACTAATGTCCAGAAAGTGTTTGATAGGTCTGTATTTTTCAAGTCTACTATTTCTGTATATACACAAATCTAAAAAAATATATGTGTGTATCTATGAATAGGTGTGTATATAGTATTTAACAAGTTACACATCCATACATACACCTATAAAAAGCTAAAAGAGGACCAGAAAGGCTTATATAACCCGAAGTCCAAAATTGATATAAATATTTCTGAAAACACTGTCAGCCATCACTGTCTCCCTGTTTCCCTTCCATGAAAATATTCTGTAAGCACTCTATGTCCTGTAACCTTATGCATTTAAATGCAGTAAGTACATATCTAAGCAGTCAAATTTATAATGAAAGCATAATACATAATCTAAGCAGAACATTGGTTTTGAAAGTTTAATCTATTGCAACAACTTTTCTACTAAATCCAATACCTAAATGTTAAAGTTTGCCGCTCAAAATAGAAAGCTGTTCTTTGAAGCTAATCTAATGGAACCTAACTTCAAGTAACAGATTCCAAAGACTTGTCTCCATACATGTAAACATGGCTAACCCATCATTTTCGGTAGTTTAAGCAGCACAGAAGCCTTAGTTATAGGTCTAATTATTTTCTTTTCTATCTGTTCAATAGTCTCTTCTGACAGTCATCATACCTGCTTCAAAATGAAGATACTTAAATGGACTTTGGGTGTACTATTGTTCCTGCTGTTGTCTATTGGGCGCTGTACAGAACAATCTACGCCTAATAAAACATCCCAACGGAGGCACTCCCGTTCAGCAGACAGTGGAGAGGAAGGGAAAAAATGCGGTTACACATTTTTGGTCCCAGAACAAAAAATCACAGGACCAATTTGTGTGAATACTAATGGACCAGGTACGGGTAACAGAAAAGATGAAGTCACAAGAATGGACATAGAGAACTTGAAGGATGTGCTGTCCAAGCAAAAGCGGGAGATTGACATTTTGCAATTGGTAGTGGATGTAGATGGAAACATTGTGAATGAAGTAAAATTACTGAGGAAAGAAAGTCGCAACATGAACTCTCGGGTCACCCAGCTCTATATGCAACTCTTACATGAAATAATTCGAAAGCGTGATAACTCACTTGAGCTTTCCCAACTGGAAAACAAAGTCCTTAATGTTACAACAGAAATGTTGAAGATGGCAACAAAATATAAGGAGCTTGAAGTAAAATATGCAGCACTAACTGATCTTGTAAATAATCAGTCTGTGACTATCTCGCTGCTGGAAGAGCAGTGCTTGAGAATCTTCTCAAGACAGGACACCCATGGCTCTCCACCTCTTGTTCAAGTCGTACCACAGCACATTCCCAACAGCCAGCCCTACACTCCCGTTCTTCTGGGAGGTAATGAGATACAGCGAGACCCAGGTTACCCTAGAGACAGAGATGTAAAACCACCACCTGATCCAGCTACTTCTCCTACAAAGAGTCCTTTCAGAGTACCACCACTGGCTTTAATTAATGAGGGTGAGTTACCTCTCACTATCTAACCTGAGATTTCTCTATTTCAGAGGGAAACTGTCCTAGCTACAGAAATAGAATGAAGAATTTAAAAGTATCTGGTACAGTTAGCCCTTGCTCCTGATTCTCATTTCCACACCCCACCCCACCAAGCAAAGCTTTAGTTTGCCAAATAGTCTAATATTTAAGCTATAGCTGCATACGACAAATTTGTTGAAATAGTTCATACTCAAATTCAGTCTGAAGAATTTACACCTTTGAGTCACAGAGCATTGGGGTTTCTGACTCCAGCTGGGTTTGAGTTATGGAAATGAAAATTCAACATTAGCATACACTTTCTAGTATTTAGCCCTGTTTCTTTGAAGATGCCTACTAGCTACATATTACAGTAACCAGCAATGGTGAATAAGAGAAGCTAATTAATCTTAAATACAGGAAGTAATTTGAAGTAGTTGTCCTTTGTACTTCCACATATGCATTTGCCAGAAGTGAATCGTGCTAGAAGAATTTTGCTCCTTCTGTTCTGAGCTGCTTTAAAATGAACATCTAAATGCACCATCACAGCCACGCAATAAGTCTCTGGTTGAAATATTCAAGAGAGTAAGATAAGTTTGAAGGGATAATTGAATCAAGGCTGGATCCAATCAGATGCACTCAGCTTTGAAAATTTAAAATGAGTAACTACATTCCCAGTAATCTGATGTCAGCAGGGGATGGCAAGTTAAACTACTTCCATAAATATTATGAAAATACATTCAGAAGACTGTATCACATCTTCATGTATTACATTCTTCAGGTCATTAGATAAATTAATTTATCACTAGAAACAAAACTAGTGACAAGCAAACTACCTACCTGTGATCTGCCCTGAATGCTATCATGATTCTCACTTTATTAAAATTTTTACAGAATTGCAATTTAAAAACCCCAATGATTCAGAAAAACAAGTTTTTCTCAGACATCCAATCTTGCTTGATCACATCAAGTGCTTGCTCTTGGCTTCTGTTAGATTGCACAGCAAAAGGGGTTGGTTGGGTTTTGGGTTTGGTTTTGGTTGGTTTTTTTTTTCCTTTCAAATTGCCTTTAGTCATAGTTGGAAGTTCAGCTTGGTTCCTAAGATGAAGATGAATGTTTATTTGTGACTGTTCTACAGCATTACAAACAACTAGTTGCTGATGTAGAGAACAACTGTTTTTATTCATGGTCTGCAGAAAACTCAGGCACAAACCCAAGTAAAACGCCAGATGTCATGAGAATTTAAATCGCACATCATGACACAAAGGAAACAGCTAATATAAAATCATTACGTTAATGTCTGGTCAGACAGCAAAAGTATAATTCTAAAAAACTGCCATTTCCTGCTTCCCAGAAAACCCATGCTTCAAGGTTTTGTTACAAATGCATCTTTTTCTCTCTCAATATATGCTTGCTGTACATACAAAATTTAAGTAATAGCACTAAATATTTTCCTCTAAATTCTCTACCATGGTTTTCACTAACCCCTTTACCCCTAAAAGTTCAGAGTTTGAATCAATTTTTGCAAGGGAACACAAAGAAATCTTTGGAGATTTATTTTAACGTTATTCAACTTCCCTTATTTGATATTAGATTCTTGAGTTTGAAGTTTAAGTGTTTCTTACAGTGCCTTGGGAAAATGAGGGTCGAGAATTACTACAACAGGTAAAACAACAATCAAAACCAAAACTTCTGAATTGCAACACAGTGCCCAGTTATTATCTCTGAGGTAAACATATTTAACGGTGCACAGAACCAAAATTGTCTGTCATAGAAAAATGAACTTTCCAGTTAAAAGATTATGACTATTTATAATGCATAAAAAACAATAAAAACAAAACATTCCCATTTAGAAACAGGCCCGTCAAAGACTTGATTACGACAGAATAAACAACTGAACAAACAAGTAGGAGCTTTCTCCTACTCCATCTGAAGAAATTGTACCTAACACACACTTGCACACAGCAAAAGCTTACAGAAGGGTCAATATGCATCTTCACTTTGTGCATGGAAAGTAAAATTCAAAAATCTGTGGGGAAGCAAAGGATAAGATCTTATTTTCAGAAGAGTATTTTGGTTAATTTGCATAAGAAATACTGTAAAAATTGAGAGGAATAATAGTCTTATGAATTACAGTTTTCACAATTATCTTAATCCTTGGAATAATAACCAGTGTCCTCAAATTTTGCTGCCACTATGTTGCAAAAAGTAACTTCAAGTAGAAAGAGTACACGCACACACAATCCGCTCTGCTGCTGCTACCTCTCAGTTAACAATCTAACTTTTTTTTTTTTTAATATATGCCCAATTTTATTTTGGAATTTTCCTCTACTATTGCCCAGGAAATTCTCTATATGAAGCTTAAACAGCATAGCTTCTACATCATACACTCAAGATGCTATTTGGCATCTTAAAATAGGATTCAGCCATCACTTTATTAAGCTTCCAACTTAAAATATTTCGTTGCTTTCCTTCTCTACTACATCTGATTTACATTAGAATGTGATCTGTACTAAGTCATGTCTAAAACATAATTTTAGAAGTGACATATTTAACATGTCATCCTCTCAGAGTATTTCTAACTTACAACTAATTGTCTCAGCAACTTAGTGCACACAACTGTTACAAAAGACTAGGTATGCCTGAGATACTTATTCCTTACATAGATAACAACATTTTAAACAGAATACTTATGCTTTTTCCATTAGCCAGAGAGCCTCCACTCACACCAGCACTGTGGAGAGTCTTACACTGTTTCACAGATCTCAGCATTTCCACTGAACAAGAAATAGATCAGTTCTTACATACGAACTTCAAATAATTACATATAACAAAGGATTTACTTCTCAAAAAAGATTCAAGGCTATACACCAAAAGTTATGGGAGTTGTTGGATTTCCTTGCACTAGGAGCAGAAGTCTGTTACTTCTACTACAACATTAACTTATGATAAGCACATAGACAAATCTGAGCATCAGAGCAGACAAGTTGCATCCTGTGGCCTTAATGCCAGCTCAACTTCAGAAGTGATCAAAGTGTATTATATGAACAGAGTAGCACAATTCTGTCTGCCTTAAAAGCTACTTAAAATCACTCCAAACATCTGCTTGGATCTCTTATGGAAAAGTGAGTCCTCAAGTCCTCCTCCAGTAGAGATCACATGAAATAATACAAAGCAGATCTAATGGAGTTGAAATACTCAACATTACAAATACTACTACTTGTCCGTTTACACTTTTTCTAATGCAATAATCACTTTACAGCAATACTTCTAGAACAACCTCCCTGTTCTGTTATACAGTGCCCTAATTTACTTTAAGCAACTGAAGGAAAGGGAATGAGACCCAATGTAGCCCAGGAAATTATTACCCACTGGACAAACTTTGCAAAGTCCACATTGAGTGTCTAAATTTTAACTGTGAACAAGAGAAAAAGCACTTGTATACCAAAGCTACAGTATTTATTTCCTAAGCTACTAAAG
This sequence comes from Phalacrocorax carbo, assembly GCF_963921805.1. Taxonomy (NCBI): domain Eukaryota; kingdom Metazoa; phylum Chordata; class Aves; order Suliformes; family Phalacrocoracidae; genus Phalacrocorax; species Phalacrocorax carbo. Next base: position 32,346,032 of record NC_087518.1, on the reverse strand, counting down.
CATGCACTGCAAGAACGACAAAAACATCACTGAGCACTGACAGTAGCGTATGCAGCAGTACTTACAATGATGGCTCAATGTCTGCAGCATTCTTGGTAGCACTGTCACATCCAGAAGCTCAAAGTAGTCACCTTCATTAGATACACAAGCTTTTTGTACTCTAATTAATATGAAATGCTTTACAGATTTCTTGCTAATTACAAACTTATCCAACTGGCAGCTACTACTTTAAGATCTAAAAAAAGAGCAGCTTTCAATTTGCTTTTGTCACGCAACCTTAACCTGCAATGAAGGTCTCTCTCACTCGACCTCTACTTTTGATTAAAGAATAACCTCAACAACACTCTTTTATGCTTCCTTGAACATTAGCTTCTTCTGTGACTGATGAGTTTTCTCTGAACTTCCAAGCAGCTTTGAGAAAATGAGCCTTATAAAAGAAGAGGAAAGCTGTAGGTAGTTTATTTTCACATTTACAGAGTCTGAGTTTTCAAATACATTTAGGGCATCCACCACTAACTAGCCATCAGAATGTATCCTGCTTTTCATTATTAAATAACCAGTTTCTCTTTAAATCCAGTGAAGTAATGACACATGAACATAAATCCTTTGAGAAAGTAGAAAATAAAAATGTTACCAAAAATTGAAATGCAAACTAGGCGAAGTTTTCAGAGAAATCTAAGCTGCATGCTGCTTAGAGAATAGATGCTCTTCTGTAAGCAGCATTTGTAAAACTATTCACACGATCTAGAATAGACCTTTCAAGCAGCACTGTCAACAGCAACAGCATTTTTATAGAATCACAGCCCTGAAAACAAGTATGTGAACCCTTTTAGCTGCTCAAAAATCCTCCACTGCTCGCATATTTTCTTCATCAGTATCCATGTATCACACCAGGATGACACACAAAACTCAGATTCCTATCCACAGTTAACAGGCTGATCCCAGAGCTGAGCAAGTACATAAAGGCAAAACAGTTACAAAGTATAGGAATGCTCTTTCACTAAATTCCACATCCATAGACTTTGGCAGTAAATATTTCTTAGAGCAGCTCTCAAACCATGTATTCAGGTGTGGGTGTGGGTTGTTTGGTGTCTTGTGTTTGTCTCGTTTTGTTTTAAATTTCCACCAGTTTCAAATGGGTGCACTAGGACAATGAAGTAAATTGACATCTGCCTTTGGTAAAAGTGGTACAGGAAAAAATACTTAATGAAAATCATAATGCGCTTGAGTATGAAGAGTCAGAGTATAAAACTTTGACAAGGTAGACAAAGTTAAAAATTCGGTGTTGGTAACTGAAGTCTATTATCTGTTCAGCAAAGTGAAGTTTTTTTAAACAAAAATATATATAGGATATTAACATGTTTATTCATACCTATATCCACACACAATTAACCCAAGACAGTAACTTTTTACACTGATTTCCATGGTAGTTTTACCTTCACTGAACTACTGACTTTCCATTACCATTAGAACAATGTGGACTGCATAGCCAAACCTGAATGCTTACTGTATTTCTTTTCAAAAAGGTCCATTCAAAGACTGCCAACAAGCCAAGGAAGCTGGGCATTCCAACAGTGGGATTTATATGATCAAATCTGAAAATAGTAATGAGCCGATGCAACTATGGTGTGAGAACAGCCTGGACCCTGGGGGATGGGCAGTTATTCAGAAGAGGACAGATGGATCTGTCAACTTTTTCAGGAACTGGGACAGTTACAAGGTAAATCCTGGAATACAGAGGATCAGCTGCCTCACTTCAGTGTGGCAGTGACATTATCTATTGCAATCAAGAAGGTGTGAACATTTTTCAGTGCAGTTCTTCATTGCAAACGGTTGTACTCAGTGATAAACACCAAGGAATTGGAGATAGATAGCTGCTGAAGTTAGGCAGTAAAATTCATTTTACAAACAAAAATAATTTGAAAGAATGGTCATCCCTCAGAGGCAAAGACGGTTCAGTGGGAATGCCCTATTTCACTCAATACATTACTTCGTATGAACTAACTTTTTGTCTGAAATAGCCTGCAATTGTCATGCACAAAACAGCAACTGGGGAGACACATTATTCTAGATAGTGACTGGGAAGTCATTGACCACAAAGAGCTAACTAAACACATGCTTCCTATTAACACACTTGAAAGGCTTAATTCTCTCCCTTATGAATAAGCAATCTCAGCCAGTGGAATTACTCATTTAAGCACATTAATACATTTGCAGGATCAGGGCCTCAACTTAAAAACATTCCTAATAATGAATTCAAGGAAATAATTTCTAGCTTTAAAATATGTAGGGCTGAATATGTAGGGCTGGTGAAGGGAAACACATACTGGTGTTACTGTGATATAATGTGCTAGTAGGCAAAATATGTAGGATGACAAACACATGCTGCTTTGGAGTAATTACATGCTAGACAGGAAATTTGAAAATCCACTTGGTTGGGTTTTTTTAATAATCGTGCCGACTCTGTACATACAGGACAGTTCTAAAACTGCCATGTGCATTTTATCTGAAGAGATAACTGAGCCACATTTAACTTAATTAGTAATCTAAAAAGAGTATCATATATACAAAGAAAATTACAAACGATTACTATGAGGATTTTCACTTTTTGCATTCTTGGAATTTAATAATATTAACGTTAATCATCCCTTAGTAACCGTCATTCAAAGTCTTTACTTCTCAGAAAAGTGGGTGGTTGGTTTTTGGGTTGGTTTTTTCTTTGGTTTGGGTTTTTTGGGTTTGGTGGGTTTTGTTTGTTTGGGGTTGTTTTTTTTTCCCTTTTTTTTTAGTATGTTTAAGGTAGAATGTCTTACATAGTAACCATAAACTTTTTGAACATAATGCAAAGAAAATATAAAAGAGTATACAAATAGTATTTAATAATGGATCAATCTTGGACAAGACCTAACCCCCAAGAGATTTCTCATTAAATTGCAGTGGCTGAATTTTAATTTAGTCTAACCACCCAGCTTCAAGTACTTGAAGGTGCACCTCTGCGACTGGCCTTAAACTAAAGGCTGCACCACTGACAGATGTCTCCCAAACCCACATTTTTACTTTTCCAGTCTCTGTGTGGCTGCACAGCTACAATGTTGACACAAGGGAAGTTTTGCAAATGTGGCCATAAGCCAGGAGAAAAGCACTGCTACCATTTTTGGCAACAGCAAGATGAACTTAAGCCACTTGTGGAACTGCAGCTTGAGTTAGGAGCCTAGACTGTTTATCTACTGGAGAGAGACTTCCCCAGAAAGCGATTCGAAGCAGGAAATCAGCTATAGACCCTGCATAATCAATAGCCTAAGGAGGAGAGTAGAAAGACCTCAGAAACCAGGAAGCGTAACAGATAGCTGCTCTGGGTGATGTAACTTCCTTAGCTGCAACGTCAAATGTTGACAACACTGGGTTACTCAGGGACAGGAGACAGCAGACATGAAATATCACTTCACAGCTACCATGCTGGTAGTCTGTGATTTGAAAGGAAAGATGTCTTTGTATTTAATTTCTAATAGATCTAGTAAAGAGCACAGATGAGTTATGTGTTTAAATTTACAGTAAAACACTAGTTGCATGAAAAAGCCAAGACAAAGTTACTACCTTGAACACTGAGACTGTTGATCCATAAATACCTTTTCCCACCTGGAAATATATCCCCTTAAATTTCATTATTCATGTATTCCTACAGATCCCCTTAGCTTTATCAAGAAATATATTGTTTCAGTTTCCCTAGTCTCTCTCCCTTTATCTTAAAAAAAGCACATGACAAAGCAGATAGTTTTGCCACCTTCACTGATTCTGGTAGTACCTCATGCACCTAGCAGTCCAGCTGAGTAAACAGCTAAGTGCAGCAAAATAAAGCATTTAAATGCATGGGTTGAGCAGTCATTCAGAAGCTTAAAGGCTTTCAGTACACAGGTTCCACTGATTTATAATACTCCTGCTGAAGAGTGTTTTTACAAACAACAAAAACTATGCTAAAATCACCTTCTGATCTTCTTTTGTACAGAAAGGATTTGGAAACATTGATGGAGAGTATTGGCTGGGACTAGAAAATATTTACATGCTTACCAATCAGGATAATTACAGACTCTTGATTGAGTTAGAGGACTGGAGCAATAAGAAAGTCTATGCAGAATACAGCAGTTTCCGTCTGGAGCCCGAAAGCGAATTCTACAGGCTACGCTTAGGAACATACCAAGGAAACGCAGGTGATTCCATGATATGGCATAATGGAAAGCAATTTACAACACTGGACAGAGACAGGGATATGTATTCAGGTAAGGAAACTAGTATGTACTTAAAAAGTGAATACAGTTGATTCTATTAGTGATACCACCTTTAAAAAAAGAATATAGTACAAAAAAGTATGTAAATGCAGACTAACTACTCTACTGAAAGATGTTTCAAATCGGTAATGATAAAAATCACACTGACAGGGCCCCTGCACCATTCAGAAATTCAAATTCTAATACCTTCATTGCATGCACGCTGGAGGCAAGCTTTATATTTAGCTCAATGACATCCTTATCACTTGCATGTGATTCTCTGCAGTCAGAATACCCATCCAGGTGATGTCTCAGAGAAGTGCTGGGGCCACATAACAATCACCATGAACTAAAGCCTCTCAGCATGAAAGGAACTGCAATTGTGCACAGGCTTAGTTATGTACCAATACTTGAGAAATGGGCAGATCACTTGGTTTGTTCTCCTTAAAGGGCACTTTTTTGTTCACTTCCACACTCGTCTTCCAGCTTTCTCGTTAAAGACTTAGCAGTAAAAGAAAGGTTGGGGAGTGCACTACTTCAACTGCTTTTTCTCAGCTGTCAATAACCATAAATCTGGACAAATCTTGCACACTCCTAAAACAAGCCTGGTAAAATAAATACACAAGTTACAAGCAACTCTTTGTGGAACTGTGGCTCTGCGTGCTGCTCGGGACTGTATCAACTCACATTGCTTCCACTGAATTATTTCTAAACAGTACATAATCCGAGTTCCTTCAACATTAGCTCATGGACAAGCACTGCTGGTAGTCTGAGAAGAGCTGATCTCCTTAGTTTTCAGCTGTCACACTAAATACTGTGTCAATAATCCCCCCTCCAGGCAATGGTTGCTATTAGAACAGAATTTATAATTCAGGTGGAAGCAGTGATTGATACAACCACAACAGGCTATGAAGTGCTACCAAGTTCCCTCTAAGAATAAGCCAGAACATGAAAACATTTGCTAATCTCCATTTCAGCTCTTTAATGTTGAAGTTCACCTATTTCCTTCTGTTCCACAGGAAACTGTGCTCACTTTCACAAAGGCGGCTGGTGGTACAACGCATGTGCCCATTCTAACCTTAACGGGGTGTGGTACAGAGGAGGCCACTACAGGAGCAAGTATCAGGATGGAATATTTTGGGCTGAGTACCGGGGAGGTTCCTACTCCTTGAAAGCAGTTCAAATGATGATCAGACCTATAGACTGAGGAAGAGAATCCCACAGTGCTCAAGTGATCACGTATAAACTTCTCAGCGCTTGAGTTCCAGAAAAATAAAATATTACTTTTTAATCATTATTTTGCACAATCTGCCCCTGCAAAAAGCAGATCTACAGTCTTCCTGTCTTTTTTCCCCCTGTTGTGTTCCCCCCATTTTTTAGAATCCTTTTCTACTGTGACAGACGGTGTTTTTTTAAACACATAATCACAAAAGCAGATGTTTGTGCTTGCAAAGCATATTGCTCTTTGATCAAGTCCAACATACTTTATGTAAACAGTCATTAAAGCTGGTAAAAAATTCCAGATCTATGACAAGATATAAGCTTTTTCACTTAAAAAGCTTATGCTTCTTCAGGTTAGCTCAACCCTTAAATGTAAATATGTGAAATGACATTGTCTTGCTTTAATGTGAAAATTGATTAGTTATTTAACAATTTATTTAAAAATGTTGGTATTACTTTCAAAGAAAATCTGCCTTCACATTACTGTTTACAATTTACTCCAAGAAGCCACACAAAAAGTTGAAGACATTCTAACTTTGCCAGCAGAGAGGTTTTTGCAACAAATAATTATTTCAAAATGAAGTGGTGAATTAAATATAAAATATAACATTTCTTAGTGGTGTAGAGAATTCCTTAAGATCTGCATATCCTACCTTCCGTAAAACACACAGACAAAATGTTCCTAAGAGAAAAAAAATAATTGTATGAAACAATTTATAAAGTCCAGACAACCAAATTGCTCAGTACTTTTTTTTACTTTCTACCTCCGTATTCAAACATACTAATTAGAAATATTTCTTGATATTTTGAACTGACAAAATGAAAAGTCCTGATTTTAAAATCAGGACTCAACACTTGAAGACCCCTCCCCTGCTCCAGTTAGGAGTTATGAGGTCTGAACAAGTGTTGACATGTACAATTTAGAAAAGGACCAAGTCTCTGAGTATTTTAAGTTTTCCTCCAACACAGCTTTCTGCTGACATAGTAAACCCAACATTACAAATCAGCTCTCTTCCTGTCACCCCAAATGTGGACTGCTCTTATGGCACACACATTTCCCTTCCCCTACATGTATACAACTTTGATATTGTCAATATTAATTTTTTTACCTTCTGGATATCTGACTTCCACTGGAATTCATAGGTAATTTAAGAAATTAATTAGAAAATACTTTTCCAACCTTTAACAAATGCTATAAAACACACTCCATCAAAACATCAAAACAAAACTCCATCAAAACAAGATCCCTCCAAAATGGGAAACAACAAAATGTTCACTTTAGGTACCACAGTCTCGGAAACTAAAGCTTTCTTCGTAGTATGTAAAATTATTTAATAATTATACTTAGCCATACAAGTTAGCTGATTTAATTAGATATGACACAAAAACGAAATACGCTGTTCTGAACTGTAACCAATGTATTTATTTGGCATCTCATATGTCCCTTCAGGATTTTAAGGAACTTTGCCCCTATTAAACATAAGCCCTAACAGCTAAAAGAAAAATCTAATATTGTTGTGTTTAATTAGTCAAAATCAATTGCTATGCAATACCTCATTTGTAGTTCAAAGGAGAGAAAATAGCATTCCACTTTCAAAACACATTCTCTGGAGTAGATAAAGCTTCAATGATAATATATTGCTGCAAGGGTGTTTTAGTTAAATCTTTGGTCAAAGATCAAAGCCAACAAGTTTCAAAAATATTTAATTGGGGTTGGTGGGGTGGGGGAACAGGGAGGAAATCACTCCCAGCATGTTCCATCCCCAAAACCCAAGAATTTTAACTGACACAAATATTTAAGATTACAATTCTGTAATTGTTCTTCATATAAGAAATATCATACAGACCTCATTGAGTGTTCTAGAAAATGCTTGTTAATAGCAAACGCTTAAAATTCAGACTATCTACAGCCTATTATTTTTTCCCCTGTGGTAGCTGGATAGAAGAGCAGTTCAGGTAAATTTAAAAGCCGAAAATGCTCTCCAAAATGTCCCTTTAATGAACACTTCCGACAGCTTTAGTTCATTCATCCGACAGATTTCCTCTTTGGAGGAGACCTTACTTTACCACAAGAAACTCTTGCCTGCTAAAAAAGTGTTTATTCAGTGCAGTCAGAGAAAGGTGTACTTTGCCAAAACCCCTAAGTAAAATTAGCTTGCACTCAGCCTTTAAATTAAATCTTGTATATTATACATCTAAAAAGTGAGTAATCCCCAACTTAAAGCTGCAGGATGACATTAACTAAACATTACTACAAAGTATACGCAGAAAGCTCAGATGGTACAAAAGCCGTGCTCTGAAAGGAAAGAATTTTAAGTTTCCAATTTAAGATTACAAGGAAGGAAAGCATAGCGTCTCTTTTTCAGGTTGGTTCATACACTATACAATAATTTACCACTTTCAAATGCTGTCAAAAACTGTCAGATGTTAGCTTTGGTGCTGAATTTTTGAAGTAGGGTAAATGGCTTTAAGAGTACAATGTTTTTTCTCACACTTTTTAAAAAAAACAGGTTTTCAAAAGAGGCTGTAGCATCCCTCAAGCTTATTACACTGGACATTCAGAAGCGGTCTGTCTGTGAAGGATATAGCTTTCACCATTCCTGTACTATCAGTCCAAATTTAACCAACAGACCTTGCAAAAGTTTGACCTATACTAAGCCTGAAACACGGTTTTCACATATATTTCCCAAGTCCATTGCAAGCATTATCACTGAAGTAGCTGAATATTCATCACATGAATACTTCAACCTGTTTTCAGCTTTCCCATTCCTGAAAGACAGCTATAAAAATATTTCACAAGGTAGTACTGCTTACTTAAATAAAAATCTTACTTCTCAAGATATGGCTCAATTGTTTCATTGTGCGATCTCAAATTAATTAGAGCTCCATGATAAGACTCCCTCTAAGAATGGGTTTTTATTTTAAGGAAAATTATAACATCACATATACAGCATCCATTTCTTTTGGCTACTTTAGTTGGCCAGGTGATGCAACAGTGATGACGTATCTCATCACGTAATGAGGACCTAATGCTGAGCATTTTTATTGGTGTTGCACGGCTCTTAACACTCACGGTGCTACTAAGTCCACACTGATGATGTGCTCCTCTCACTTGTATTTCTACAACTCTGGAATCACATCACACTTACTGCTGCAAGGAACTGAAAAATATTTTTATTTTTGCCCCCCTAGTTAAAAGTAGAATGACATCTTTCTTATCCACAGTGAAAAGAAAACAAACTGTACTTATGTGGCTCCACTTCCATTGCAAAGACTACACAAAAATGCATGTAAGCTTTATCTTACAATGCTAAGGCGGTCTTAAAAAACCCTCCACACACACATTTGATATTTGGTTGCATAAGGGCAAAACTTGTAACCTCTGAAGGGCAAAACATTCATCCTTGGAATCACAGCTGAAATTCCTTTATATGCTCACTTTCCCTACGACCTTCCAACACAGCGTCCTTCACAATCAATGCCAATATTTCTCCGGAGGGGATTTGCAACGTCAAACATAACTGCTGGGCACACTTGGCTCCCTGCACTCTTCTGAAGAGCATGTTAGGGGAGCACGGCAACTGCAGGATCTTTGCACCAGCAGTGAAGAGAGCCCCACCTCACACCTCCTTTTTCCACGAGAGGAAACGGACCTTATGATTAAACACCCTCCCGGGTACATGCCATGATCACACCTTTAAGCAGCAGACTTTTAGGTAGACTTTTGTGCGCAATTTAAACCAGGAGCAGCATTACTCCTGTACATGATTTTATACCAGAAGTAACGGAAAAAGATCCTTTCAGGAATTATAACCTACAGCTGGTAAGCTTAAAACAGTAAGTAAAACAAGCAACTTACTTCTGTTCCATATGACTCTTACATTAGTAAAAATGCCTCGGGAAGGACATTTTAGAAATGGTACTCCTGCAAATCTACTCAGGTCTTACTGGAGATTAAAGCTTTGATCCAATGAGAAAAAGCTGGATCTATCTTGGAAGATGGGCTGTTGTGTCCAATTTCTTGTAACTGTAGTTTCACAGCAATTTTGTTCTTTTTGCCACATATTTAAACCTTAAAAAATTAATTTCTCCTTTGGATAATTAAAAAAAGTTTTGAGGACACTCTTCATGTCATTAGTAAGAATTGATATTTTATGAAACCAGGCCACAACACATTCTTTAACTATGGTGGGTCACAGCAAAAGGCATTTCTTTGTTTCTAAGCAGAACAGAAATATACATTTCACTCCAGTAAATTGTCAAGTCAAGCCCGAAGCTTATTCTAATGTAAAAATTAGACAGAAGATTACTAATGTATTAGAGGAAAACATCTCTAACTGAACACATCTTAAAACATTGTTTTCCAATGTTTCACTTTTTTTTAAATATACACTTGCATGTAGTAAGGCATTATTTTTCAAGAGTCAGATAAATACACCAAAGCAGTAATACAGCAGTATTAGAAGACCATAATGACAAGGGTCAGAGTATCATGAGATTTTAAGAAATCTGACAGCAAGTTGGCTTGGAACTTCTATGATCAGCAAGAACACAATTTGAGCCTACCTTCATGTTCAAATCATGGCATATAGCTAAAAAGCATCTGGAAAGCTAGAAACTGCATTTCAGAACCATATACAGTGTGTATACACTATATGTGTACATACGATGGGAATGCTACAAAAATTACCTGTTTAATCACATTACATTATGCTTGGCTTCTTTGCCCCTTTTAATTCAGGCCCAGTTTTATTAGCTATGTCAACAAACAGGGCAGTGCATGGTAGTATGCCACACCTGCACTTCAGACAAAATACACTCCTCCCAATTCTTCCATTTTAGACACAAGCAGTTACCAACATCGGAAATCCAGGAAATTAACAGCTATTTCAATCATGTTGGAACTGGTGGATGTTTCTGGGAGGGATGTATCAGAGAAGTAAAAAATGAACACAGAATGAAGAATTCTATAGGACTACTTGCCACGAAAACTGTTTCTCCACAGCAGAGTATTTTTTTCATATTTAAATATAAAGCATTTAGATTCAGCCAATTTCACATAACCTTAATATATGAATTTTAGATGCATCATTCTAGATTCTAACATAATTTATGGTATCGTTGCTCATATCAAGCTATAAAGCAACTGAAATAGTATTGCGACTGACACAGATCACAGCATAATAACGACTGTCAAGTTATTAACCTTGAAAAAGTTAATAGCCCACCTGACTAAAAGTAGTATCAAACTTCAGGAACAAAAAGATTACAGTTTAATGAGCCTTAGTGACCACAGGAGGTCATCTTGAATTTAGGTGTAATAGCAACTTGTATCTGCAAAAATATCAACTACTTTTTCTGGAGAAGGAAAAACTTCGGTAAATGTTGCCTTAATTTTACATGACTACCAACATCTTAAGATATCAAAGAAAAGCTACATTATTAGTGTGCTTTTTTAACTTTAAACAAACTAAACAGAAATATTAAGTAACACTAGACCAGCTTAGCAACAAAAAAACCACATATTGAACTCATTTATCTAGTTTTCAGATACACAGGAATATAATTTACTCATAATTATTCCATAAAGCTGCGTCAGTCATGCTAACCCAACTTCTCTTGTCACTTTAGTTTAATCAAATGCAGCAATATCTCCAGATTTTAACATATTCCCAACCCTAAGATCTACATTTATTTATCTCAGAGGTTGGTGATTTATAGTGTCTCATAAATTAAAAGCCATCATTACTGTAACAGTCAAGTATTTAGCTCTAAGAGTGCTAGCAGGCGTAACAGTTTAAGTACTTCTCCAGAAGTCAATCAGTGTATCTATACAACATATGGGAAAATAATTTCCTAGAAAATTGATACTGTATGTAAAATCTTAAGTGTGAGGTTTAATAGGTTTTTTTTTTTCTGAAGCTAGTGAAGTTATTTCTTGCTAAATACAGAGTATCCAGAATCAATTAGTGATTACAGGTTCTCTACTGAGGTACTGAAATAGGTTCATGAATACTTAAGATGGTGGTGTTTAGTTTGTGTAATTACTGGAGAAGCATGTTTGTCATCAGCATTTCCCAATAGAAATACTTCAGCTTACCTAAATAGGGAATACAAGGAGTCATCTTCAAGCTGCTGATATAGTCTCTAAGCCTTTTGTAATTATCTTCTTTACTCATAACATACTCCAGCTTTTCAAAGGTGGCTTTATCCTTGCGACTCAGTAACTAGGGAAAAAAAAAAAGAACAAGAAAAGAAGCCAAAACCATATGAGCATTAAGTTTGATCACTATGATTTCTTTTACCCTTAAAAGCATGTATTTCTACCACCCCCATCCCCCCGCCCCTTTGTTGTTGTTGTTGGTTTGTTTTCAAATACAACTGCTTCACAATTACAGTATTTACTCCTTAAGGATGAGTACTTGGAGAGCTTAGAGAAAAGTAGCTATTTTGGCTGTTAAATTTAAACTACCCACTCAAAAAATCAGCCAGGTATAGACTTTGGTGTCCTGGGGGATCCTTCTGAAATAATACAAGTTTTCAAAAGACTAATCTAGCTAACGCACACCACACTTCCACATGCTGTCCACTTCTACAGCATTTCAAACCAGTAGTTTATTCATAATTCACTAATTATCCATAAGTTAACATTTCTTTTTCTGATATATTGACAGATTTTATGCTAATCCAGCTTCACAAAAACCCAAATTCCAACATATGTTCTTATTCTTGAATTGAGGGCTATCTCAACAAATTACTCTTCAAAGAGTAAAACAGTACCATTAAGATCTGATAAGTACCTTTAAAGTACAATTTTTAAAACAATGAATGCAGATATACACCTATCCATGTACTTGAAGGTCTGAAAAAGAGTAAGGATTTCATCCATTTTCTGCTACAGAAGGCATTATGAACTTGAATACAGGCTCTGTATATTGTTCTGCCAACTAGCAATTTTACTGGCCTTAATATTACAGGAACGTCCACTCTGAATACAGAATTTAAGTCATGATCTCCTTCATTGTCCATTCCTCCTCCCTCCTGCCCCCCCTTTGACAGAACTAATAGCAACTAGGCTCTCTTTGTAAGATTGGGATGGTAAGTTATTTTTGAAACATCTAGCTGAACTACTGCTGCAAAACCACATTAAAGGCTTAATTTCAATTCAGAGCCAGAATTTAAAGGGTATAAGATGTTCCCATTGCACATTTTGGCAGAAGACTCAGTGTTCTAGTCCCAGTCACAGTTTTTCTCCTATAAGTTACCCAGTAGTGCAAAAATTAGAAAGGTAAGATCACTAGATTTTTATGCATACCCCCTTTTCTCATTTGGTTAAAGATCAACCTATGTCAACACAATACAAGTGGAATGTCCCCTCTGTAAAGCTGTAAATTCACTACTGAAATAACTGTTCTTTTTACTTATATTTCCTATATCCTAGTCTTCATTAAGATAGCTGACACACCACCAAACTGAACACTGGCTTTCAGAAGAAAGTCACTTATAAAAAGTTAATTGTTTCCCAAGACATACTGATCTCTGACATTCCAGCAGTTAATTTACATCTTTAACTGGAGTTCCAACATTCGGATGAACAGCATCTCATGCTGATGGAAACTGCAGACATCTGCCAGTTCCAGGACAAGGAAACAGTGCATAACTTCTTTCCAACCACAGGAACATAACATTTATCTTTTGAAGTTTATCTCCTCAAAGATGGTTCCAGTTTAATCAGACTAGATTAGCTTGCCTTTAGTAATACTCTAAAATATTCTGCTGCAATTTGGTGCCTGGAAGGCTTTTGGCAGTTTTGAAGACTGGAAGGTAAGACAAGACTAGCAGATATAGCAATGGCCTAAACCCAAGCTTGAATTAAATGCATTTTCCTCAAAACATGCTGATTTGCAATCTTATTCAAGTCTGATATATCATTTCAGGCTCTTTGAATCATCTCTAAACAAGCTGATCCTGTATGTCTTGCCCTTGTGCTCATGGTGCAACTCCCACCATGTCTTCACTTCCTGCATTCATGTAGGAAAGTACAGAGAACCTGACAATATTAAAAGTGTTTCTGTGAGGACAAGTAAGGAACCAGCTGTTACTTCTCCAGTTCTGGAGCTGCTTCTTTTTCTAAGTAATTTTTATTCCTCTGTCTCTTAGGCTCAAATGATGCAAAGAACAGTAAAGATATGTACATATGCAGAGACAACAAAAGCTAAGGCTGATAGTTTACAGTAGCAGGGAAGGATTCAGAGCCTTCCAGACTGCTCTTTGCTTTCTAACTTTAGTATGCCAGCACTGAAAACAAACTTTTTGAAATGCAAGAAAGGAGACATGAGGTTTCAGGGTGCTGGCAGGGTGAGGCAGGATTTACTCACCTAACTTCAAATATCTAATGATTACTTGTGTACATTGCCCAAGCCCTAGCTGGTCATCTGGAGTTCCTTTACATTAAATGGAAAGAAACAGAATATTCTCTTCTATGTACTTTCTTGGAAAGGTGCACAATTCTGTTCAAGTTTTGAACAGGGCAAATCACACATTAGAAGCATTTACTGTTCTCCAGTGTGTGCAGGCAGTGAGTGAGACAAATTTCAGACATATTCAGACATACCGTCAGAAGACATGAATTTCATCTTTTTTAGGAACATTAGATTACCAAGCAAATATTTAATGGCTCCTTTCAACTCTAGATTCCAACCTTATAAGGTGACCTTTTTTTTTTTTTTTAAGGGAGTGAATATACTTGCGGTTCTTTTCCTAACTTCGTAAGTCGGATTGATTGCGGGTTGCTACAAACTATCTCAAACAGAGAACAAATCCTTCCTTACTGAAGGTTTTGGAAGGTTACTGTAAAACTTACTCAAATGACTTGGTGACTCAAATAATGGCTTGGTGTGCCTTTTCACATCTTTCCTGCTTTCGAGATACAGAAAGCCAAAGGCTTAAAATTACTTCAGGAATTTATGAACTGAACTTTCAAGAGAAAGACATCCAAAGCAGTTTGCAGTGCAGAATGCTAAGAGCTATCCTGCAGCTTGAATTTGCAAAGGCTTATATAGGATGATGAAAGGCTTTGACTTGCTTGGGACTGTATTAGAAATTAAACACCTGCAGAAATGTGGGAGAAGTTACCTGGCATTCCAGAGGTTGGAAGGGGGACAAACTTTAAAAACTGGTATATACGCCAACAGCACACAAATAATCACCATACGTGCAAAACAGGACTTCTGGTTGACCACGCAGGAAAAGAAACTGGGAATTCCTAGTTCTGAATGACATAGTTATGGTATAACTAATATGGCTATATTAAATGTCAACTACAGCCTTATATTGTTTTGAGTCATGCACCAAAAAAAAAATAATCAATTTGGCATCACAGTTATAAACACTGTTGAGGCATCAGTTCATCAACATGACAAAACTAGCAAAACAACAGTTCTCCTCAAGATCATTTTGAAGTATTAACTTCATTAAGACTTCCTTAGAGAGATTTTTGGTATTTTGAAATGATTTCTTACTTAATTGTGCATTTGCAACACATGCACGGAATTCTAGATTAGTAGCTCAGCAGGAGTGAATTATATTCCATTTTGATAACATTTATCAACTGAACAACATTATCATCATTCAGTTATCAAAGAAACTTTTTCTAACATGAGAGGATGTGCTGAAATGTCTTCAGTGAAAGTTTCTAGCTCTTTTTTTAATCATCTATTTATATGGATCCTCGCATAGGAGTTATTTCAGTCACCTGATTATTTCTAGCACACTTAATGTCACAGTTCACTTGTTTACACAGCTGGGTAACTACACAATAAGGCTGAAACAAGCATGGTATTTCCTCAGCTCTGAAGTATCAACGAGCAAAAGTCATTCCTAATGTTCTTCTGATCAAGGATACAACTACAGAAAAATAATATTAATTCCAGTCAAGAAACAGATGTAAAATAAAAATGTTTCCAAAAGCCATTCTTTCATAGCTGTACAAAAGCAGACCTACAAATATACTGTGTAATGCAGTTATAACTATGAAAATAATTCTGAAAACTCTTGAGAAAAATTGCTAGATATAGTTATCAGTCAGAGAAACTACAAATCTCTTTATGGAAACTGAATCAAGAGTTTCTGGACATCTGTTCTCCATAGCAAAAAAAAATCCAACAGTATAAACCCCTGAATGATTAAAGTATGACCCACTTTGGCATTTATAATTTTCCAGCAACTAAATACAGAATAGCTTCTGGCCAAATTAGAAGCCTCTGCATTTAGTAGAATCTGCAGGGAACCATTTTTCAAAGGAAAATAATTCTATGCCAGAATGGAAAAGAAACTCACAAGAAACCATAGACTTAAGAGGCACTAGAAACATTATGTACGCAGTACAGGAAGATTAAAAGTATCTGTAATAATTATTGCATCCTTGAAAACAAGCTACAGAATATTGTATTTCACCTAAGAATAAATTAAAACCCCTTCATTGCCCTGCTGCTCACTTACCGCCCACGTTTTAGTCAGCCTGAAGATCGGAGCACTCTGGAGGCCTGACACAACTGCCATAAGAGCATGCAGATTATTCAGTTCATACAGTTTCTGAGGGCAAAAATATATACAATAAACAACATTCCAAGTGCTGTCAATAATGAATATAGAATAAATAGCAATCTAAAAGAAATCCTGCATTTTCCAAAATGAAGAGTTAATTACAGTGAACTGCTGTGCACCCGTACCACTTTTTGGCACCTCCTGATTTTTCATTACTGCATCTTTACAGTTTTGGATTAGACTACACTAGCTGTTTCATAGCCCAGAGAGAGTCCTTAAAAAAACCAACCAACAAAAAAAAAACCACCACAAAACCAAAACCTATATGCGCATACATCTTGGGACGCATAACTGAGTGCCAGAAGTTTTCTGACATTCAAACCCCACAAATTCCTTTCATAGCATTCAACAGAATTTTCAAACTTAACATGCCGAAAAGGATAACCCAATTGTGAATGATGTAGTCATGGCAGTTTTTAATATTGTAAATGTATTTGGCACCGCAGGTTTATGAAGCTGCCAAGGCTGCAAAGCACGCAAAAATATTGTTGCGGGATGAAATCAAGCAGGTAAATATCAAAAGTCACATACCTGGATTACTCCCCTCACTGAAAGACAATTTTTGGGGTGTAACAACTAAAAGTAACTACTGGAAAGGAACAATGAAATCAAAACTGAACACAGAAGACACCAGGGTAAAAGAATTTTCTTAAGAACTCTACAGAACACCGCACATAAGTGCATTGCCTTACATATTTGGAATTTCCTTCCCCTTTCTTTCTCTCTGTCTCCAAAACCATTAATCTGCCTTGGCCAATTTACTAGTGGTACTACTGTCACAAAAGCTTAAAAATGATCCATAAGAAAACGCCATTTCTTCGGCTCTTCTGCAATATCAATTATTCTGATAGCTATGAGCTGAGCACCCAGAGATTTGAACTACATTCGGGCATTTTTCGTAAAGTGCACAAAACCTGAGGTTTCACCCCTAACAAAGACTTTGATAAAGCGAAATGGATACTTAATCACAGTACTGCAAATCCTGTTTAACCCATTTGGAAAATTCTCCAAGGTAGGTTAGGATTCCAGCCAGAAACATGATACAATAATATAAGGGACCCTTACTATTCAAGAAATGGTGGAAATCATCTTTTCTACCTGAAACTCAGCTTACCCAAGTTTTCTTGATTAAGAGGCCATTCATGAGATAATAGGACAAAAAAGTTAGTCTAACTTGATTCTGAATAAATGCTGAATATCAGAGGAGACCTTATATTTGGAAGACCAAAAGTGCAAGGATAGATTTTGGCTAATAGTTTTGGAACAGGGCAAATGATTCTCTCTCGACTTCACACATTGCCAGAAAACTAACAGCTTCTTATGGAACAAAGTCCTCATAGGTATTACTCAGAAATGGCACATTTAATGCTACTAGGTCACCCTAGTAGCAATTTCAATCTGGGTGCCCAGGACCCTACATTTCCAGCACATCTACTGACAAAAGAGAGCCCTCCCATACCTACTGAAGAAGTGTTTCTCTCTCCTAATCCTCTTTTGGGAGGATTCGTTACCAGTTGTGTGTAAAGGGCAATTGGTATTTTGTGGGGTGAGGGTGGATATTTGTCATATACTATAGTCCTACTATTCTTCCAAACAGTACTGCTGGAGTTTGTCCCTGCACTTATGCAACAACCCAAATGACAGCGTAGCTGATCAAAAATGAAAAAAGGGCTTTTGCAGCTGCTGCCAGCATTGGAACGGAAGTCAGAACCAATAAGGATAACCTGGGAACCTCGGGCGAATGCAACTATTAAGTCAAATTAGTTCACGCATAATGAAATACAGCATGAGATACCGTTAAAGGACTGCTAGCTATACAATAGACAGCTGTCAGCACGAAGAATTCACTGTAGATTGGATTTACAGCTTATCTGAAGAAAAGATAATTAGCGTAACCAAGAGGCACCAAGCTGCTTTGATAACAGCTTTGGTGTAAACAGAAAATCCTTCAAATGGCACTAACTGCAGCAACTTCATGTTAGCAGCTATATCTAAGCAAAGCCAAAATAATACATAAAGTAAATTAACAGATATAAAAACCATGTGAAATATAGTTTCTTGCTTTTTGTAATTGTGGTCTTTACAACTCATAGATAAGCAAAGCTCAGCTAATTGTCAGAGCACATAACTGTCTCAAAACCAGCAGCATTTCAGCAGACACTGCTGTCTGCACTCCACTAATGATATCGGGCATGTTCTGTGATATTGGGCATGTGCTGTGCCCAAAGCAGAGCCTACACCACCCAGCACTGGCAAGTCCCATCCAAGCACCAACCAAACCTGACCCCACTTGGCTTCCAACATGGGTTCTGCACTATGACGACATGGGTTAACCTCCCTCCTTCTACAGACGGACATAAAACACAAGGCAAATTTTTTATGTTTGTATTTCAAAAAAGAACTGATTTTTGAAGATACATGAGATGAAGATACATTAACTCACCAGATATCAAGGGATATTTGAGAGAGATCCTCACAATTTATTTAGTCAAATCCCGTAGAAGTAAAATACTACTTCATTAAAAAGATCCATATCAAGACAAGGAAGGGATTTGCAAAATGAATACCAAGGTAATTAACAAGAATTTTGCTTATTTTTTGCAGGTAGCCTGAGGCAGTCACAGAACTTAGCTGTAGCAATGGCCAGCCACCTCCTGACAGCAAAAACTTTAAAAGGTCCCTCTCTTCACACTACAATAAAAAAGCTTAGTTCTGTTTGAAGGGCCAGGGCTCTGGTTCATCTACACATAAGTCAAGGTTTGCCGACCCTTTTCTTACAAATGTCAGTCTGAAAGGCTTGCAGGAAGATATCACAGGATGAAAGCTCTAAAATATTTTCTGAGGTCAGGTATATTTTTGAAACAGTATTTATTAGGTTGATATTCATGCCACAATTGGAATAAGAAATAACACATCCTTTTCTTCCAATAGTAAAGGCAAACAAACTGTTTTTATTCTGACTATTGCTGTTTGAACTGATTCTACACACAGTGCTTTGCTTTAACCAACATTAGAAAACACATCCAGTAAATTATATTGTCTAATAAACCAGATATGAAATAAGACATCTTTGCATTTCCTTAGTTAAGCTATTTTTTCGTAAACAAAGGCTTCCATTTCAGGCCTTTGGTCTGTCACTATTTCTGACAACTTTGTTACACACAGAAGTCGAACAGCTGTTCATGTCAACAGATACAACCACAGCTAAATCAGGTATCAGATAAATATTTACCCATGTATATTTTTGAACTGACCAACTTAAGCATAAAAACTTTCATCATGGTGAATCCCCCATCCCCAATCCAAATTCTTACCTTTGCAGTTTTAATATAGTGGCTCAAAACCTCAGCTCTTATTTTTAAAGTTTGTGCATGTAGGATCTCTCTAACAACCCAAAAGCTTACCTAAAAAGAAATAAAAGCCTTTTTTAAAATACAGAGCTTCAACATTACACTTTTAGTAGTTTCATTTCATGAGTAATATATTAAAAGTCTCACCGCATTCAACATCCATCTATAAAACTGAATATATACTAGAAGATGCAAATGCTTATACTATAAAATCCCAACCAGTATAAGCCAGATACTAACAAAAAACTTTCTTTGAAGTGTTTTTCTCTGTTGTTCTGCTCATTCTTACGCAAAATACCTTCTACTATTACATGATGAAGCAGTTGATTAAATCAAATTAATAAATCCAACTTATATTTAATTTATCTTGTTACTCTCTTCACCTTCCCCATTTCATAACTCGTAGCCATGCGCTCCAGTATTTTGTTGGAGGGCGCAAGTTCTGGTGCCTGCTTTTCTCAGTAAGTGTGTGGGTGGCTAGAACCTGTCTTTGTAAAAATCTGTCACATCAGTTAGTTGCATATGAAGACACTGGAAGCTGATTTTCTAACGAGAAAAACCCTTCTGGTGCCAGCACACCTCAAAAAAAACCCAGCAGAATCAGTCATGTACAATCTATGCAGACAGACTCAGTTTCAGGCTAAGTTTGAGGATGAGATCTCACAGACACAAAGCCAATTACAAAACTCTCAAACTTCAAAACAAAATTCTCCCAAGAAAATAAAATAGTGATGAAATGTTGAGTCTCTACAAAAGTAGAGGAGTATAAAAACTAAAATTGAGTTTCATCCTTTGATTTCACTTTTCCACACCTTCAAAGCTGCACTATCCAATTCTCAGATGAGTTGAACAGCTTCCACTACAGTTCACTGACATTTCCAAATTTTCAACACCTCAGAATAAAAATAATAATCAGATTGATATCACCTGAACAAAACTGGAATAAAAGGTAGGAATCTTCTGCTATAACCTAGAACTTATACTTTGTACTTTTATTGCTGGCTATGCCAATTACTGCTAACGTACAGCATGCTGCCATACTAATTTGTTAAGTTTTATAAGACAGACCTCGCTGTTGCATAAAAATCGCTGTTATATTCATTATGGCATGAAGGATGGCTGCTGCATTTTGTAGTTACATGAATGCCTCATAAAAGCTATACTTTGAAAGTGTTTTGTTAACATGTCTAAATTCCCGTCTTTTCTCTCCCCTGCTCCCCCCACGCCCTCTGCCCTCATATACTTTAGCACAAAGAATGATAGAAAATAAACACCTTAATGAGTGTAATAAAACAGGAGCAAAGAATTAGCAAATGGTAACAAACACTGTAGCTTTTATTCATGTATTCACAAGTTAGGAAAAAATGAATGATTAGCCAGATACAGTGTGACCGCTATTTACAGAACTACTGAAAATAATAGTGTATGAAGAAATGTATGCTTTCATACATAAACATCTTTCAACCATTCTGCCGTGATTTTTAAGAGTGATGCTGAACTACATCTTGTAAACTATCACTGCGCATATATTCAGGTTCCTGCCTAAAATTTCAGTTTAAAAAACCCTGAAATATCCTGTTTATCCTGTTTCACTTTGTACAGTGACAGCTCTTTGTGCAGAATAGCACAAGAAGATCCGCACATGCAAAGTTATTACATTTTCAGTGAAGTTAGAGTGACTTGATGAGAACTGACATGTCAAAACACAACAGCTCTTTGGAACTGGAAAATGGAAGAACTAAAAAACAGCACGAAAAAAGCCACAAATGTCTTGCATAACAGCTGCTTTCCTTTGGTCTGTTTGTCTAAGGCTGTATTAGCCAGGAAAGAAATAGCCACAGAGCTCAGGGTTTTTTTGTGGTGGTTTGTGTTTTTTTTCTTTTTTCTTTTTAAAAAAGAGAATCTCTCCAGGTAAACTGTGTTACCCTGATAAAAAGTGGTTCTGAGCAAACAGCATTACTATAAAATGCGTGAGTACTGAATATATAAATACTAAAGTATTTTACAGTACTTCAAAATATTGTCAAAAAGTTAAACCTCAGTTTGATGCTCTGTTGTAGTTACACAGCTTGAGGAATCCAGTTTTCCCTTGACTGATGAACGAGTTTCTAAGGAGATGCCTTCCCTTTGAAGATCAATGAAATTTTAAAATTTAACATAGATTTTCATTTCAAAGAATCAGGTAGGGATAACACATGTATTGCTGTGCCTTAAAATTCCAAACCTCTTTGTTCTCAAGTTAACAGAGTGTCAATGAAATAGGAGACTGCTTGTGGCAGGCCAGACCATTAAACACTTGCTCAAAATACAGAGCGATTCTCAAGCACCATCATCTAATGTATTCCAAATATTAAAACCTAAACAATTTAAGTAAACCCTTGTGTTCCAATAGGCCACTTTTTTATATTATCCAGGTTCATTCTTCACGTAAATCATACATACTTGTTCCATATATATTTTGTGGTTATTTTGCTTCAAGTCCTCTCTCACTGCATTTAAATATTATTTCTGACACTGTCCCACTAATATTGATCAGGTAGATGACCCACAGCCTTTGGGCAACAATGCCTTTGCTACCAGTTCAAGACAGCATTTAACCCTTGACATATATTTGGGTATATTCTTCCCTATTAAGGTCAACCTAGAAAAACAAGCTTAACTTTTGAACATATCTTTTTTTGAATTACAGCATAAGCTTTTAAACTCCCCCATGTTTGCCTTATGTGAAACACTAATTTTGTTATACTGGGCTTTTAACTTCACAGTCAGTTCCAAAACTAATTGTGCTTTCTGTGCTAATTAGTAGATAGGCATATTCAAGACACTCCTTTTACTGGAGTTTCTGGATCATTCTTTCAAATACCTGTTAAAAACATTCTGATATGCTACACAACAGGCACGTAATGTAAAACAGACAGTAGCGACCTTGCATCATTACAGCTAAGGTAGAATCCCTGCCTTTTTTTTGTTTTGCTTCCAAAGGAAGCAGACTAATTTCTTCCCCAACCCATTTTTTAATTTCTGATGACCCCAGTAAAATTTTACTATCACACTTCACTGCAACTCAGCAACACTACAATATTCAAGACAAACTTCCTTTCCTACATAATGTTTGCATTTGGTTAAAAACAAAAACAACCGCCCCACCAAACACAGTTTCAGAGAGTTAGTAAAACAAAACTTGCCTTTCAAGTGTGATCTTTTGCTTTAACATTGTTCCAATGTATTGAACCTAGTGGACAAGTTTCTGTAATGTTTTAAGCTCCATGGCAGCACAGTTCCACTCCCATTTAAATAAAAACCTCAAAAAAAGAGGGTTTTTAATACAGATAATTTTATAACCAGGAGAGCAACTGTTACCTTTATATGAACTACAAAATGTTTTTGTGTCAATCCCTAACAGCAATCTCCAAAAATACACTTCTCCCACTTGTTTGAAATTTATGATAAACACTTATTTTCAAAAGGCAGAGAACAATGGGTTAGTAAGTAGGCAAACTTGATTTTGCACTGACAGATTTAGCAGTTACAGCAGTAGTATGCAAGTATACATTCAGCTTTCGGAAGAACGCTGAAAAAGGCAGAGATCAGAGTTTTAAAAAATTATGTAAAGAAATAACATCTTTAAACCAATACTTAATAGTAGATGTGTAGATCTATACAGTACCACGTAGCAATGTATTCTTCAAGAATAAAAGAATCCTGGCATGGAATGATGCATTTGATTTCGCTTCCCTGAACTCGATCTGTTTTTACAGGCACCACATATAATTATCACATAACTAATGCTGGAAATGCACTACTTCATTCTCAGTGGGCTGCAATCAACTGCACATAATCGTTACTGTTTCCAAAATGCTATCAGCAGATCAATTTGCCATGAAGCAGCTGTTAGTGATTTAATATTCTCTTTACTTACAAAAAGAGAGCTGTTCATGGTTTTCTTTTGGCACATTGAGGGAAAATGGAAAGACAGATGTATAATGCATAATTTAAACCCAGTGAAATTTCAGAGGTTAACAGAAGTTTGATGAAATGTATTAATGCCTGATAAAGCCAAAAGTCACAATGATTTTCCCCAATTAGTTATCTTGGGGGTGTCAAATACTTAGACCTAAGTAAATGGGGCAGGTGCCTAACGGGAACTACACTCTGCTGAGCAAGCATCTAGGGTAAGAACTAGATGCCGAGAAGGCAAACCAGGCAAGGAAGGTGAAAACTGCCAACTCCACCATGCCTTCTTATTCCCAGCTGCCGCTGCCTATCCCATAGGAATTCTTGGATTTCATTGCTCATGAAAGGATGGTGAACAGAAATACAACATTACTATTGGAATGAATGAGCCCTCTGCAACGAGACATTTGGAACCATAGGCCCACACCACATCAAAAGTTATCCAAAGTACTGTCTCATTAAGTCAAAAGTTGAGGTACTGACGTGAATAATAGGAACCTGTGGCTGAAACAATACTTGCCCCTCTTTCCTCCCCTCTCTACTCCCACTGTACTTCAAAAGTAAGACTGATGACTTTCCTTGGTGCCATAATAAAGGCTGATGCAAACTTCTTGGAAGAGCTTCTTGCAAATGGTATGTCCCTCAGCCACCAAAGCTGCATGCAGCAGTTGCCGAAAAAATTGGTTAGAGGCAAACCCACCCAGCATCTGAGCAGATGTTACAGTTGGACTTGTTTCCTCTTTATTACCTATTTTTGACTCTTCAAGGGAGCATTTCTCTTACAGGCCACTACAACTTCTATATCAATGTTTTTCAAATGACACCTTATAGGGAGCAGAAACAACTGAGGAAAAAGAAATATGAAAGAAGACCTAGAAATGCCTTCAAATCTTTTGGCTTTAAATACAATCCAAGAGACAGCCTAAGCACTGCAATATCTGAATGTGATGGGGCTGTAAATGTGAAAACCAAAGAGAAGCTACTTGTCCCGTTCCAGGTCATTTAATGGTGAATTGCAATGGCTTCAAGTACTTACTGGCTGCCTGATATAAAAAGACCTTTTTTCATTTCTTTGGAGATAATCAATGGAGTAGAGCCTCAAACTAGCCTGTCCCGATTACACTGATGAATCCACAAAACTCACTGACACAGCAAAGACATGCTCTAGATTTCGCCACTGTTATTGTTTCAAGGTTGTCCCAAGGACAACTCAGATTACTGGCAGTGCTTTTCTTTTACACATTAAAACCAGCAATAACAGGCATCTAAAAAAAGGGAATGTTCTGTAACAGCCAATGCAACATCTGAAGCCCCATAGGGAAATGAAAGCCAGGGACAGATCCTGTCAGTTGGGTTCTTCACTGGAGCTTAAATACAACAGAAAACAAAATTTTCAAGACACTAGGAAGGCTCTTAAATCATTGGCAAAGGTGTTATCAGTGAAGGAACCTGCCAGCTGACAGAGGAACACAACCAACTTTTATGGCTGTAGAGAAAGCACACGAATGAGTGAGGCTTAATTACAAATGTAAACCTTATGGCAGGAAAATGTGCAGGTATATTTGTATACATACCACTATATGGAATGGCTACATAGTGACTTCTGAAAAGAACCATAAACCCCTGTCATGGCATCAATCTTAAAGCTAATACATTCTGTTTCTATGTTTATTGCCTTTCTGGTGTTCCCCAAAAATAAGGTGCAGAAGTGGAGAGTTCATAAATAAGTTTTAGTCCCTTTCCAACCACATCTTTTCTAATAAGACCTTCAGATGCAAAGCCAAAGGGAAGAGAGGGGGAAGAGAAACAGTACAAGAAGTTCTATATACAGCTGCTCAAAGCCAGTGTGCTGCATTTTATTCAAGGTTTTCCTTTACCATACTGAAAAAAAATTAAATGGTGACATAGTCTTTTAGTCCATTGAAACATTGAACAAACTCAAAGACAGGTGACTCTCAAAGGTCTATAGTAAGTTTTGTAATTCCTTCCAGATTGACCTGCCTTTCAATCAAAAACAACAGTTACTTGAAACAAGTGAAGCATAGTAGAAAAAAGAAAATTAGGACAGATGAAGCAGCCAGTGACTATTAACAACTATCTAACATGCACTCTGGGGTAATGAAAATAGTTAGGCGCCCTTCAGCAGCTAGAAATGCTTTCCAGTGAAACAGGACTACCAACTATTATGAAGAAATATATTACTAAAAGGCAGGTATTTCTAGCATCTTATTCTCCTTACTGCCTTTGTTGTATGCATATAGCCAGTTTTGTATGGATTTTGATAAAAACCTAAGTTTAAACAAAAACAAGAATAACACCCATTAATTAAGAATCCAGTGAACAGATTTGATAAGCATCCCACAGAGATAGAAAAATATCCTTTAAAAAAATTTAAATCGAAAATGGTCACAAAACCAAAAAGTCATTAGGATGAATAAGAAGGGGAGACTTAAGATAGGATTACAATAAACTAATGGGATTTTGCCAGGATGATGAAATTTTTGTATGTTCATCTAAAAATATTGTATTTAGAATTTTTAAACACTATTTAACAATAAAGTTACCATTTTAGCAACATTCAGGGTCTTTAATAGCTACTATTTAAGTACAGGTATCTCCTCCTGGTTCTGGCCAGCTGTACAAGACAAACCTTCCTTCCCTCTGTCCTTAACATATTTTACAGGTTAGATATTTTTCAACAGTGGTTCTGTAATGACAAACGGTTAGTTTGCAGACAGCCAATTGCTTACGCCCATGACAAGGTTTCCTCTCCTTTTTTGCTACTAACCATATTTTACCAGTTCTTTAATAAGTCTGAAGTTTATTTTCTCTTCAGCCAATTCCTGCAGTTCTTTAGTACATTATACAATAACAAATGAGAAGTGAGGTCTTCGATGAAGTACACTGCCTAACACAGCCCTTACTACAAAATAATTTTGTTTGTGGAGGTTTGTTTTGGTTTGTTTTTTTTTAAGCAACAGCTTACATGAATAAACAAGACAGGAACAGGCTTCTTAGAGAGGTGGCCGATGCCCTGAGCCTGTCAGTGTTTAGGAGGCATTTGGACAATGCCCTTAATGAAATACTTTAACTTTTGGTCAGCCCTGATTTGGTCAGGCAGTTGGACTAGGTGATCACTGTAAGTCACTTCCAACTGAAACTGTCTATTCCATTTTAAGACAGCAAACGTTGGAATCATTGGCATATCAGTGGTATTAGTGTAAAAAATACTAGTGCAGAAGTAGCCTCAGGCAGGATATATAGTCCAATAAAGAAGCAACTTCAAAAGCTTGATTGGGAATATTTTAAACTAAATGCTACCAAAAAAAACAAACCAGGAAAACAAAACCCCAACCCAAACCACCCAGATTTCAATAGATGATATGGTCACAAGAAGTCTGCGGTATAACATTTTCTCTTCAGTCAAGAGAATCAGGCTAGTGTCTAAAACTTATGCCCAGGCAAGCATTTCAGCCATTAGAAGGTTAAGAAATATTCTAGAAGTTGTCAATGAGAAGTAATAGTATTTGGTCATATCATGAATCTGAGCAATAATGAGGAGCGAGAAAGTACACAGCAACTGATAGGAAAAAAAACCTGAAAAGGTTAGAGGTTTGGTGTGGTTTTAGATGGTAACAGAGATGTCTGTAGATCTGAGACTGGGTACAGAATATAGATCTGGAATAGAGCTTGTAAGTTTGAGACATTATTAAACATTTACAAGAGGAGAGATGAGGGTAACAATTACTTAATCTGAAACACAAAATACTGCATTACGTAAAAAAAGCATTGCAGTTTTGAGACTTGGATGGCTTACTATATAGCTGGAGTCCTACAGCTTTAGTTGTGGAGAAAGCCAAAATTCTGATCTTATTTTAAAAGTTGATTTGACACAGAGATATTTTTAAGTAAGAAAACCATAAAGTTTTGTACAGTAAAAAGTGTTTGGAATTTTTCATTTGCCCAGAATCACTTTTAAAAAAGGTAACCATACTGACAAAAGGCATATATTTCTAGGCACAAAAACATCTATGTGGAACAAGAGTCACTCAGCTAACACAGAAAGAAGTTACATTTAATTACTACTCCAGAAATCCTGTACTGTGAGCCTTTAACATATAATTATGATTCTGTCATTATGTAAATGACAGCCAGCATGGGGGGGTGGGGGTGTGTGTGTGTGTGTGGAATAATCCACTTAATATTTTCCTGTTTCATCAATAAGTGCTATTTAAAACAAAACCACAGCTACTTCTTCAGTACTGTTCTGGTCTTTCTGTATATCCTGAAGATAAGGAATTCTTTATAGCAGATACTTTAAGTTTTAAAGCAATCAAGCTGTGATCAGTAATAAAAGTGATGTGCCAGAACACTTAATTCCCCTGACTTTTTAAATATGTACAAGTAATGACATTGGAAGAAAAAAAAAAACTCACGTGATTGAATCTTCTGGTGAAAGCAACAGCATTTGGTGCAGAACTGTATTTCTCTTTTTTATTCCAGCCACAGCTTGCCAGCTCCTGGGAGAACAAGGATGAAAATTGATTTTTTTTAAATT
The DNA here is from genome assembly GCF_963921805.1 of Phalacrocorax carbo. Lineage (NCBI taxonomy): Eukaryota > Metazoa > Chordata > Aves > Suliformes > Phalacrocoracidae > Phalacrocorax > Phalacrocorax carbo. Next base: position 32,318,082 of record NC_087518.1, on the reverse strand, counting down.
AGTGCATAACACATGTTCAGAGCCAAAAGCATATAGAAGAGACAAATCTCAAAAGTTACAAAATAACAGAGCAATAATACATTGAAGTAATATAGTTACACTTTTTCTGAATTATTTTTCTGAATTACTGAGGTTCCACAAGTGTAATTGGCGAATGGTTTTGAATTATTACATTTTTACAATTCCTCTTTTGTTCAATTAGGGATTTTTTAAAAATTCAGCTCTTATTAGAAATCAGTGAAATAATTCAAGATCCATTTTGTTATCACAGAAAATCCTGCTTTAAGTGTGAATCTGAGCTAGCAAGAGCAGCATGTTCTTTTGCTTTTTAATTGCTGAGAAGAAACACCTCATTAACTCAATCTAGCCATGTCCCATTATTTTAACTTGGCATATTGTGTTAAAGAAATATCCAAATCATCATCTTTTGCAGCAACAATACAAGAAACATTATTTCAAGTTTTCCCTTCCAAAGGACACAATTTTAAGCTGAACAACACTCAGCACTTAAACAATTAGTTTTGTGGAGTAAAAGGGAGCAAGGGGACCCGCTTAAAAGATTAAAAAAACCAAAACAAAGAAAACCTCACAACATAGGGTGACTTAAGTACAGGAACTAAGAACTGTAGGCCTCAGCAATCTAACAAATTACTTGTAAAGCCTGAAAAAGCATTACTTTGTAACTACAAAGTTACAATGCCTCTTTGTAAAACTTAATCAGCAGTTGGGCAACATCTTCCTTGTTATTTACTACCACTTAATTTCAATAAAGCAGTTTTAATTAAAATAATAAAAAACTAGATGTACCAAAATAAGCTCTTCTATTCATATACAAAAGCATAAAGAATAGGTGCAAATATATACAGAACACAACCTATTCCACAGTGCTACCAAGAAAAATAATCAATACAGAGACAGCTTAATTATTTAAGTGGCATATAGCAAAGTGCAGCCTTCATTTTTATTTATTCCTGCTTTCTTTCCACATCTTTGCCCCCCAGTTTAAGGAGGACAGGGAACTGCTCGAGCAAGTCCAGTGGAGAGCTACCAAGATGATCAGGGGACTGGAGCATTTCCCTTGTGAGGAAAGGCTGAGAGACCTGGGTTTCTTCAACCTGGAGAAGAAAAGACTATGGGGGGATCTCATCAATGCTTATAAATATCTGAAGGGGGGGTGTCAAGAGGATGGGACTGGACTCTCTTCAGTGGTGCCCAACGACACGACAAGGGGCAATGGGCACAAGTTGGAACACAGGAAATTCCAGCTCAACACGAGAAAGAAACTTCTTTCCTGTGAGGGTGACAGAGCAGCGGAACAGGCTGCCCAGAGAGGCTGTGGAGTCTCCTTCCCTGGAGACATCCAAAACCCGCCTGAACGCGTTCTTGTGCCCCCTGCTCTGGGTGTGCCTGCTCAAGTGGGGGATTGGAGAAGATGATCTCCAGAGGTCCCTTCCAACCCCAACCATTCTGTGATCTTCCATTCTGAAGCACTCTTGGTTTTATCAGCACATTGGAAACTACTTACTGAAACCAGAATCACACTACACATCCAGCTACCATATAACTTAGGTAAGATGACTCAATGTTTGTGCCACTTCAGACAGCCATAGTTTTAAAGAATTTGGTATCTGGATATTCTAAGCTCTAAAGTTTTCTAGTTTTTTTTACTGAGGAACTTCTTAAGGTCTTTTCAACCTATGCCCCAAAACTACTGAAGAGTCTTCATGCCAGTTATGAGAGACCTTGAATTCTTCCACTTGAAGTTTGTGGCATGCTGGTATTTGTCAGAGAAGACAGACTCTTCCATCCACAGACACTGGAAAGAATGTGGGGTGTCCAGCTTTGCATTTAGAGCCATTCCTTCAAATTTCACTGAGAAGTTCTGCCACCTAAACCCTCCCTGGAAAATGCCAGCATGTTCAGCATAGGAAAGCTCACGCCTATCTCCTTATACCTGCACTTCAATAACTAAGCACAAGACAACGACGCAGCCCTCAGATATCCCTGTTGCAAAGGGGAGCGGACTGTTGGAAAAGGAAGCCATCCAACAGACTCTTGCTTACGTTCTCTATCCCTCAGCATCTCTCAGTGCTGCAGTTTCCATTGGAATAATAATCACACCACTGCACTTGGGAGAATACAAGGTGATTCAACCTTACTGGCAGCTGATGACTACACTTCCTTAACAGCAGAAAAAAAAATTAATTGCCACCTCAGGTTTAGAGAAAGTGTGGAAATTTCTTAGGAGTTCAGGGCATGTACTAATTGAATTCTCATCACTGAGAAGAAAAACAATGACAATTCAGGCAGAAGTTACCCATTGCCCTGGCACTGTACGTTTAGGGCAATTGTATAGAACCGGCTTAGCTAGCACTGAGTTTTGTGGCACTGATGTGATTAGCCACAGAAATGGTGATTCCTACTTAAAAATTACTGAGAATCTTTAGATGGTATTAAGTAACAGTATTAACGTTAAGGTCAAATTTATATTTACACATTCAAAATCAGAGGTCTCTTTTCAGTTGGGCACAGAAGCAAGGTTTGACTCTTAGACCGTGAACCATATATATGCATATATATATATATATTTACTCATATATATACTCATTTCTTCACTAAAGAGGCTGTGCTGCCTATTCCATTACGCTAATTCAGGCATGCTTCTTTGGTCTTCCTCTAGAATTGCACTTTTTCCACCACAATTTTCAAACCCAAGGTATTCACAAGGATTATTTCTGTAGTCTGCCAGTCAACTCAAGCACAGGAGCTACAGAATTACAACTACCAATTACTTATTTTGTGTAAGTTATTTCAAATGAGGTGCAAGACTGAAATATTTAGGATCAAGAATACAAAAGCTGAACTTTCTTCATAGCTCATTTTGGTCTTCATTCCTTTTTGAATCTGTAGAATTTTATTTTCCTTAGCAAAATAATACAGACACTTAAATTATAACCTGTACTGCATGGCAGAAAGAGACTGTGCTTCTCATTAAATCTTTATATAAGGGTCAAAGTAAAAGTTTCAAAAATAGGAGGGGAGAAAGAGCAAGGATTAATAGTGGAACCATTATACAACCTTAGAACAAGTAGAGATGAATATTCAATAAGTGAACTTTTTTTTTTCCCCACTGCCTAGCCTAGAGAAGCAGAGAGGATAACGAAGTTAAAGACAATATCCCAGTAAAAGATTTTCAATGTGAGCACATATGGGTAAATAATTTTGAAGAATGTATTAAAATATGTAAAATAAGTAATCAGACTTTCCAGTAAAAGCAAGTTAATGTGTTCTGCAAGGGGACATCTGGCATTTAGTTAATGTTAACGTATCTCCTGGCAGCACAACCAAGCAAGTCTACGACTACCTTTTTGCTTTATAGCCACTTCTCTATAAAGCCACAACCACTACAAGGAAGAAGAAAAACAAACACTAAACACACCACTTGTAATTCATGGGGAATAGATGGAAATCCTATTGACTTGGGGAACTCCATCCATTTTCGTTTCCTAAAAACGAAAATGCAAATCAGCTGCTTTCAAAACAGACAGAAGTTTATGTAGCAGAGGTGTGTTCTTTATTATCTTCATTTCTTATACTGCAGCCCACTAATTATTCATTAACAAAGAAACAGTAACTCCATCTACTTTCTTTTCTCAGAAGTAATTTGCAGGCATTTTTAATGATGAAGAAAGGCAGTTTCCAGTATCACTTGGAGTGATACAGTCTGCTTAAAACTCAGGCAGAGGATCATGTCACTATATACTATGTAAGCTATGGTAACTGTTCAAGTCCATGCTTCTGGCTCATGCTAAATGTAAAGTGATCCACTGTACCTTAATCCTGAATTATGGGGGCTACACTAACCTCTCTGCCCTTTTTCTCCTAAGAGCATGAAACAGGACATTGTGGGTGATGCATAGGAACTCTAGCACACACATGCACCCATGGTATCTGTAGGAAATTTGAATATAGGCAGAGAAAATTATATATATTTGTACAGATAGAGACACAAGGCTGTAGAAGTACATGTGTGCTATGAGTATGTTCACTGCTTTTGATGCTAAAAGAAAAATTGCTATGTATTGCTGTAAAAAGTGTTATTCAGCTCTGGTTTTTGTTAGGATAACCAAGATAAAATCCTGATGTTGCTTTAAAAAAAAAATACTTTAAGAAAAGATTTTAACACAATGAAAAGATGCAACACAACAATTTAGACCAGCAAGAAAAAATGATATTTAAAGAATACCGCTCACATACCCTAAAGATGGTGAAAATTAATCTCTGGTTGTTTTAAAAATTAAGCATCTTGGAATACAACTTTCAGAACCATTATTTGGCAAAACCAAATGAAAACACATTAAAGGCTAAAAATACTAATTCATATATCTTTCTACAAAGATTGGGAAGCAGACAGAGTTTCACAGCCTGTATAACAAAGATTTGCTGGTCAATTATCACAATCTATAATAAAAACACAGTTTTTAAATCTTGGCACACTGGGAAAGATGTAGCTCACCATAGGCCATCATGCATGCAGGTGAGAGCTGTGAAATTTGATTCTAAATAGAGTATCTACTAGCACTGACATAGAAAACCCCGAATTCTATCAATGCCTTTTAGTCACTCATTAAAGCCTCAGTTTAGAAGCCGTTTTATACAGGTGAAATCAGCTCAACATAATTTTGTTTCCTAATTACAAATTCAACAATGCTTGAGTGCACACAGCAAGGGATGGGTAAAGATTTACTAGTTGAATCAATATATGGATATGGTACAGAGTCTGGTAGATACTTCAAAGAAACTTCCAAACCTACAACACTTCATTAATCTGCTGTCAAGAGTTTGCTAAAGGTCTAAGTGTTCCATGTCTGTTCTCCCCTTCTGCAAAACTGGAGGAAAGCATTTTAATTCTGTCTAGCTTCTTCTGACCTGAGAATTAATCTGTGTGCCCCTTTGCCATAGGGGATTAACACAATTTAGAGGGACATCAGACAAGATGACAGACCTCTCTACCTGTGAAGGAGCACTGATGGACAGATTATACTTGCACACTGTCAGTGCCTTCAACTGCTTTTGCAGAAACACTTGACAAGTGTCAAAACAGCTACACTTTCTTACATGGATATTTTCCAGTGAAGGCACCACGTGATTTTTCCTTATGCAGTACATACAGAATTCTTACAAGGAATTACTTTCTAGATATATTCACCTACTCTCTCACAGTTTTTCTTTTAGATAAGTTTCACTATTTTATTCTGGTTTTCCCTTTTATGGTTTACAATAATGAGTTAGAACAGCCAAAATTAAATGTACTTTCTTGACGTTTCTTCTCCTCTCCCAGAGGCTTTCTGTAGGTCCGCTTACACAACAAAATCTGAGATACAAGAGGTAGCACGAAAAGAGAAACAAATTATGAGTAATGGAGTATTGGATCACTGCCACTATATCTAACTTGCTTGCTTCCTTGTGCTTGTTACATAGTTGACTGCTCTTCCTGTGCAGTGCTGAAAGCAGATTGCAAAGAATAAACTACCATCAAGCTCAAGCAGGAGAATCTCTTTATCAGCAGATCATTAGGAAGAGTCCTAACTAGTTAAATTGGTGTCTTTGATTTATCAATATCCAGTACTTTGAAGCTCAGTGTAACTAGAGATGAGGAATTGCATAAAAGTACCCAGAGCTTATTCAACTTCAACACTTGGGGGCAGAGGGGAACCCTACATAGCAGTAATGCTTAACATTAGAAAAAGAAGTACACACACACAGATACGAGGAAAATATTTAGAAGAAGGAGATAAAAGGGTAAAACACTTTAAAGTTTTGGAAAAGGGCTTTAAAAAAAAAGATATATTAGAAGATCAGGATAAACATTCTGCCAACCAAAGGGATTCTAAGAATGCCTGGGGGAGGAAAAAAAAAAGCCAGACAGATCAAATGGGAAGCTCTTTGAAGGATTTAAATGAACCAAACAAAGAACCCAATCAAGAACCCCACACAAATCCATATGGGCTGGGAAATAGCTTGCTGAAATCATGAAAAGCTACATTGTGACAACATTTTCAAGTACAGATCAAAAGGAAGCCTTCAAAAAATTTGTGGGTATGCAAATGATGAAATCAATAATCACAACGAAGAGATTCAGCAGGTTGAAGCAAAATATTCTTCAGCATGCCACAAGAGTGACATGACAAAAGCCTGCTACCGATAAAATAAGCTTATGATAGTCTAAAGGTGACCAATGAGCTGAAAAGAGACTTCCATGCTACTGATAAAGTGGACAATAAACTGAAAAATAAACCTTCAAAAGTGCAAAAAAGTGCCCATAGGAAAATGCTAACTGTACAGAAATAAGGATAAATAAATTCATCATTCATTATAGCCACTGTGAAGATTCTGAAAACATCAGTTCAAGTCAGGCTGCAATCAGAAAGGAATATGGCATTATATGAGAAACAAAACAGGGAACATAAGTCATCAATGTATTGTATGTAATTTATATAACTGTATAACTGTATGTAATTGTAATAATGGTATGTAATGTATATAAGTCATCAAAGTATTATCCCAGTATATCCACAGATCACACCCATCCTGAATACAAGGTGCCATTACAGCCATTTTTCTTTTTCCAGAAAAAAAGATATGAACTAGTTAGGTAAACAGGTCAGGATGAGGTAAGGCATGAGGTATCAGGAGCTGAAACCTAAAGCATTATGATCTGAATAGTCAAATCAAGATGTTTATCATTCAGAAACAGTAAAACCCAGACACTTCATCTGTAGCACTAGCTGAACATATTTGAATACCAATACTTCATTCCCCAAATAAACTATTAGTTCCAGATATTTCTGTGTTATAAAACCACCTGTTTCAGGACTATATGAACTGGGACAAAAATGAAGATTTATTGACATACTTACATTTTGCAACTCCAGAATTTATATGCTGGCATAACATTTTTTCATTTAAATTTGAAAACAAAACCAATGAACTACTTACCTCTGGCTGAATTGCTTTAAATACAGGGACATCCATTAATGTTATCTGACCCTGAAATTACAAAAAAATTTAATTTTGTAAGTTAAGCTCAAAATTAACCTTGCATTCCATTACATTGCTGTGCTGTATGAGAACTGTATTTGTTCTGTTTCCTTTTATTACTTTACTTTCATTTTGTAGCTAATTTCAGAGGTTTCGGCTCCTACCATGGAGCTGTCCTTCAAAACCAGATAATAAGTGCTCCAAACTTTACATTTAATAAAATAAACTAATCATGAGAAATTATTCCCAGAAGCAAAACCCTGCAGTTATGTATGCAAGTCAGAGTTTGACCTTGGGAACACTACATAAGAAGCTATCCAAGCATACAAGGAGCTAACTTGAGTTGCTCAGGGGCAGTTTCTTGTCAAACTCTGAATCTTAGTCTAGGTGTTACACAGATCTATTGAAACATCCCTAAAACTTTTCAAATAAATACTTGAACCATATTTGAATAACTAAGCTAAGTAACTGTTCGTTGCACAGCAAGAGTTAAAAATAAATACAGCCATCTCACTTCCAGCAAGTCAGAACCAATAAGTAAATTTTCATTCTGGGATGTCTGTTTAGCTTTGAAAAGGGTAAAGAAGAATTCACAGAGCCAGAGACCAGATATTGCATTTTGAAACATATTCACAGAGCCTTCTTTTAGGCATACAATTTAGGATTGCTGTCTGCCTATGTGTCCAAGCAAAGAGAGACTATCTCTTTCAAAGAGTATATAAGTAGCCCAGAAATACCAGTGCCGTCTGAGTTAAACATCAGAAATATCCTTTGAACAGTGAATCCAGAAACCTTGTTCTGTTTCCTCAGATGTAAGCTGCATAGCTTTATTCCCATTTCCTTGACAACGGCGGTTCCCCCTTTTATACACTCTATGGTACACACTGACAGCTTTGTGACCCTCACAAATTGCTATTTCCATTGAATGCCATCGTTCGACAGCAAAATAGCTTCTCAGATAAAGTCAACCTTGCAGAAAAATTTTAGCTGGGATAGTCGAGTTGCAAGAAAGCAGGTGCAAAGCGATGTGCCTGCTCTAATGAGAAAACTTGTCATGTGTTTTGCCAAAAGTAACCACACTACATTTTGTAGCAGATCTCCATAACCTCTAAATCTACTTTTAGGTATGAATTCCAGCTATCAAATGTGACCATAAAAAAGTTATATAAATCTCTCCCAGTTTCTGTAACTGACACACTGGACACAATCATCTGGTATTTTGCAGTACAACATCACAGAAGTAACAAAGCCCTTCATGAGTTTGCTTTTTACAAACTTCCGTTCCTGGCCTCTGCTTTAGTTGGCTGCTCCTTCTTCCACAGTGGCATTTTAAAGCTATATTAGATTTTTCTAGTCTTGGGCTAAAGTGAGATTAAATCAGACCAATTTGACTGAATCCACACTCTCAGCTACAAACAAGATCATACACGTTCACCAATGTGCACATCTGAACACTTTTGTAGCAGTAAATCCTGTAGAAACTTTTCATAAAGACATTCTTGATCCTGTACCATAAGTATGCTTGCATGTGGTATAAGGCATATTATTTGTACCTACCATTTGTTAATATCCATAAACTATTTAAATAAATGCCAGTTTACAAATGTACCCCCAAACTACCATTTAAAAATGTGGTTTAACAACCAACCGATCAGCTGCAGCATCTGTTACCTGGGTAAGCAAATACAGCTTCATCTTGACAATTTAATAGTATGCCCTCTTATCTGATATATCTACTTATAAGGCTCTTTTGAGGAAACAAATAGGCAAGGTATATCTTTACTGGGGGGCAGGGAAAGACACTCTACAAGTAGGGGGAACAAGATTTTTCTCCAAAAGCATGATATTTAAGAAATGGGCATGGAAAATCTGGCTAACTAATTTCTAGAGTTAAAACGGATTCGAAGCTAATGATCAAGATGCATTCAGAGAACACTTATCCTAAAAGGAGTTGATAAACTTTTAAGTAGGATTTAGAAATAAATATATAAACTTATGTAAGATAAATTGAGAATGCCTAAGAAAAGGACTTCCCTGCGAGGGCAGTACTTATCTAAATACTGCACAGAATGTCTGTACCACTCCATAGGACAAACCTGCCTGGTATTTGGGGGGTGTGCTATTTCTGAACTTCCCGCTCACTAGGAAAGAGCAAATCTATCCCAGTTCTGTAAATCATCTAACCACGTATCCATGGCTGTGCAGGCACAAACACCAAGGAATTACACTTTCTTACCTGCAGAGACCACTCAAGAGACACAGGGACAGAAGGAAAGTGTAGATTAATTTCTCTCACCTGATCCAGTCCTGACCATAGAGCAGCCACACCTTACAGGAAGAGTTAACTCTTCTTTTTGATTTCTAAAGTGAAGAACCCAGTCTCTAGTCTGTAGTTTGTCTGCTGAAGTATACCAAGCTTTCTCAGAAATGTATCATTTTAGGTAAATATGTGGCTGATGGACTGTATCACTATGCTTCTCAATAAAGGAATGAATTAGAAAACTGGTTGGGGTGGGGAAGGTGAAACCAAGAGAACGGGCACTTCAATAAAATTTGAAATTAAGGTGTATTAAAACATCCTTACAAAAGACCCAAGCATTTCAACAGTTATTAACATTTCACTGCAAATCCTCCTCACTAAAACAAGATTACAACAGTACAATAAAAATGAACCAGAAATCTGATTCTTTGTTCACATAAAAGAGAGAATGCTTAAAAATAAGTGTTGCCTTTCTTCCCATCCCTGCAGAATTTGTCCACTTAACCTGAACTGCCTTCGCTAAATTAGACTATTTACTGGCTTCAGTATTGACTCCTAAACAAACGATTACCTTCGGACAGCATCACCACCCAATAGTTATGAAACAGAGTATTATTCTTCACATCAGAATTCACATATCAAAAAAAGCACACATTTTTAATGGGGATATTAAATGGGTATATTAACATTGAAAAACCACACAAATGCCACAGTTCAAGATTACCATACCTTACTAAAGAGATTTGAAATTGCTACTAAGTACATTACAATATTTTAAAAAAGCAAGTCTGGGAACTAAAATACTCTTAAGTTTTAACAAAGAAACTTCTTCCATCTCGTATCATATTGATATTAGGCTGATTTTTTTCCCCATTTGGTTCACACATTGTGGTCTTTTCACTAAAAGCAGTATAAATCTTCAGTAACACTGTATCATATTACCACTTTTTGAAGAAACACCGCTTATTGAGGCTCCTTTCTTAGAGAGCTTGCAGTTTCCATTAAAAGTTTCAACACACTAAAAATTGTGCACAATTCAGAAGGGGCAGGCGGCTGATAGCTGAATACCTATGCTGATGGATAAGAATCCATTTGAGTTTGTAGATATGTCAGTGGACCTCACATAGGACTTTAAAAGTACCTTCGACAAAACAGATTTTTTTAAACATTAACTTATTCATAAGTCTAACTTAACTGAATTTTTACCCCTTTAAAGGTGCTTACTCACTACTAAGTCAGAAATAAAGCAAACTGAAAGGCTAGCATCCTAATCAACAGCATTTGAAGTGAAAAAATTTTGAAAATAAATTATGATATTTACATTAGATGCTCAACTGACAACAACAAGAAACTTCTACCATGACCAAATCAAGGGGAATTTAAACACCAATAAACAAAGCTACTAGTTTGGTTTCTGCAGTGAAAGAGTGTCCTGGTTTCAGCTGGGATAGAGTTAAATTTCTTTGTAGTAGCTAGTGTGGGGCTATGTTTTGGATTTGTGCTGGAAACAGCGGTGATAATGTGGAGATGTTTTAGTTGTTGCTAAGTAGTGCTTACACTGGTCAAGGGCTTTCAGCTCCCCGTGCTTTGCCGGGTGCACAGAAACTGGGAGGGGACACAGCGGGACAGCTGACCCCAACTGACCAAAGGGATATTCCATACCATATGATGTCATGCTCAGTATATAAAGCTGGGGGAATACAATGCACTAACTTTTCTCTTTCCAGCTCCTTAACCCAGCCAATACAAATTCCTGGATAGCTCTCTCTTCTAAATGTGGTTTAATGTTTTAATATTCAAACCCAAAACTAAGTGTTCACCTCAATTTGTTACATGAAGCAAGCCAACCATAACCTGTTTTTTGAATTGTCAGCTGCACAGATTAAAAAATTAATTATGTGTGCAATACAAAACTGAACTTATTCTTACTTATAATTTTAATAAGCATTCTAATTACACAAAGATTAGAAAAACTATATTTTGTGCCTTTCCAGAAGCGATGTGTCTATCAAGTTCATTTATATATTAAAGTACTACTTCATTGCCGAGGCAATGGAAGAGCTGAATGGAATTTTGCGTTTATGTTTGCCCTAGATTCTAGATAACAATTCTAGAATACGTTAGAAAGGTATGTTTTTAATGTATGACTAACACACTTTCCAATTCTCAACCACTTGAAGAGCCCTACAGGAGAAAACCATCTTCAAGTATCGTGAATGCTCAGCTCACAATTCACATACTGGAATGGTAGTTGGAAGATAATTCTTTCCCCCGTACAGCCATGGGAGCTTTTGCATGTAGCAGGAAGACCTTGCCTGCAGACAGTCCCCAACAGCCGAGTTTTAAAATATTTTAGCTCTCCTGGGTGCTGAAATGCTGGACTTGTTAACAATTAAGTACTTCAGAATACTGAAATTATTACCACACAGCTTCATATACATATAAAGAGATTTACCCCCCTCTCAGGGAGATCTGTCAGGCCAGAACTTTTATATTCAGATGATCAAGAACTACATTTCAGTATTCTACTGCTTTGAGGAATATGGAAAAGCTCAATGAAATGAAATTTTAAAATAATCCCTAATTCCTTCTCTTTTCTGTAAGTACATATGGATTACCTTCCTTCCATAAAAACCTGTAATTTAAGACCTTCTAGTTGCAGTTAACACCACTGCATTGAGCTCCTCTCCACACTCCTACATGAAAGTTCCCATTTGATCTGGGCTATAATCCCACCTTTCTAGTCCCTAAACCTTCTCAAGCATGAACTCCTATCAGGCTGCTTGCTGTATGTACTACAAGTTTTCCTGCCATGTACCTACTGTAAGGGCAGTGCACTTCCCACAGAGCTCCTGGACACAGACTCTCAGCATGAAAAGAAAAACTAAGTTTCTGTCTGAGATGAAAAAATTTCAAATGTCTACATTTTGGTTATTGAAGAATACTGCCATATTCTGATTTTCCTTGAAGCCGTGTTGGTTCAAGCAGCACTTCATAAATTGTTCCTTAATCTGAATTTTTAGAAGGAATTATATTTAAGCCTTCCAACTTGGCTTAGCGCTGTCTCTCCGGGCTGCCAGAATACTTTTCCTCACTGAAAAAATAGCTAAGCCTCTGTTAAGCACTGCATCAGTAGGAGAGTAATTCTGCTGTCCAAAATGAACACTGGGGGATTGAAGTTCCTGTGTTGAAACTCTACTTGTTTTCTTACAAAGTCCACTCCAAACACTTTTATCATTAATAGTTCCTCCACGAGCTATATTAAAGTTGCTTCTCCTTGCTCTCATTGGGAACATACTTATTCTTTAATATTCTTCTGTAAAATAAAGCTAACAGGAACACATACAAGCAGAAGTCCTTTTTTATCAAAAGCTCCTAGGGCCCAGTACTTCACTTGATTCAAACTGCTCTCAGATGCAGCAGACAGACTTGCCTCATACTCCCTAATCCACCGACAACCAGCCTCAGGAGAGGCCAAAACCAACACTGCTGCCAGGAACCGCGTAGCACAACTCACACCAGTAGCTGCACAGGAACTCACAAAGGGGACTGTGAATCTGCCAGAGTCCTGAACAAGACAGAAAGTTCTCCTGGGGGGAATCTTGGGCCAGTTTAAGTTATTTCTGTTCTGTTCAAAGGGGCAAAAAAAAAAGAGTTTGTTGAGCCCCACACATCTCAAAACCTATTTCTGCACTTCTATGACACACACAAAATGCAGTTCCAGAACTCTTGGGACCTGCTTCCTTTACAAAATACACTCTTGTGTTCTCTCTTCAGATACAGATAAGTTGATATTTAACTGTTGCAAGAACACCTCGGAGAAAAATTCCTTGTTTTGTCTAAACATTTAAAAAAATAAACTTGCAATATTTTTTTTCCCCAGCATCCATTTGACAAACTTAACTGGAATCAAAAAGAAATACACATACATCTTCATGTGACCTTACTTCATAATGCTTTCAGAGACCAAGGCAAAGAATAAAGAATCCTTCTTGATAACCTGGGGGGGGCGGGGGGGGGGAAGCGCTGGATTTATACAGCTGCGCTTCCCTTAATTCTACCTCAAATATTTACACCACTGTGGGTAAGTTGAAGTATAAAATGGAAAAATGAGTCAAAAAGTAATAAACAGTCAAATAATTAAACAGTAGCAGCCTAAGGAATAAGAATTTACTGTAAAGCAAAAAATAAATATTTCTTCAACCTGAGGTTCGCCAGCATCTTAATTTGGAGCTCATGTCCCCAAGAATTTTCCTTTTTTTCCTTCAGTCTTACCAGTTCCCCCTTTCTACTGCCACTGCACCATTAACATATCCCTCCCCCACAAATTGTGCCCTGTACGCTCGAAACCACACTTCTCCCTTCAACAAAAATGGACAGCATTCACTGTAACTGTGCCTACCCTGTACACACACAGCGGCTCCATCGGCAGGGCCAGACACCAGTGGGTAATCCTGGCACCAACTTGTTTTGTGGCTTTTCGCTGTTTAATAAAGAAGTGAGCAGTGATCAGCCTAAAAGCAGGTATTTAAAACAGAGACAGTCTCCTTATTAGTTACAGCTAGAAAGCTGTCTGTAGAATCCTTAGCAGAAAATAAACGTGTCCTACTTCATACTCATTGAATAGGACTCTTTTTCCCCCCAATTTATGAAATGTGCATGCATTCAATGCGCCCCCAGGAAACTGTTTTTGTAAGCTGCTGGGGGTATAAAGCAAACTGTAGATTTGCAACAGCAGCAGCTGTGCCTGAAGATCTCACCTGTTTCAGCTGTAACTTGGCCTTTTCTAAAGCGGCCTTCAACCTTACAAACAACTTGCAACACCCAGTTAGTAACAACAGTAAAACAGGACTATTACACATATATTACAGTAATAATTTCCATTACTGTTCAATTAGACCCCTTGAAGGCCTGGCGTACTTTTGCTAGAACGTTAGTATGAGACTGAACAAAGGGCCATTACATGAAATAGCAAACCGACTGTGCATTCAGGATAACATTAGACGACTGCCAACGGGAAGAACACGGAAATAAAATCACAAAAAATATTTATGCTTGGGCTTCTCTTTGACTTGGTAGGCAGTTCTTGAAAACACAGGATTACAAGCAATAGCTTTTGTAGTCCTACTTTTCTCTTACCCACTAACTGACTAAACAGATCAAGTTTTGAAATAACAGTGATGTCTCTAACACAGCGGGAGCTGAAAAGACATCTGTCTCATATTGGTACTGAAACCACTAGCATGAATCTTATCAACCATATCTCTCAATTATCTTTCAGACTTTTTGCTCCTCTTTCTCCAGCATAATCATAATTGTCCCATTCCCACACAATGACCTGTTTTGATCAAAATGCAACTTATCATGTAAGGCAGAGGATGAGACTTCCCAATGCTGATGTTGACTTTATCAGTTAACTCTCATCTTTATGCTACCCATGCACTGGAATTCTTTTTCATCCAAGCCAAGGTTTCCTAGCCATTAATTAGACAGCTGTCTAACTAGCTCTTGTGCAGCAACTTGTTTTTATTGCTGTTTTACTGGCTTTATCACATTATCTTTTCTCTCCCATGGATAAGGTATGTACACAGCCCACAACTTCCTTCCTCATTTTACCACTTACAAAAAAAAACCGAACACCTTTCTTTTAAAACAGTATTTGTTCTGCAGTTGGTAATAGAATTCAGCCTTCACTAAGTCACACATGACAGTAGTCTGCACTGCATCCATTCTACATGAGCTATCACTAAACTAGAAGTCTTCTCAGACTTTGAAAAAGCAACTGGTAGCATATCCATATCAAGTTTGAGACATATATCCACTACTATAATGAAAACATTACTAACACAGGTTTACATCTCATCAGTGCTGGTATCCTCAAGAGCTTGGCCATACTGCATTGCTCTGCTAGTCTTCACGTTAATACTGAAATCCACATGAAGATTTTATACTTCTCTGTTACAGTAGGACTAAAACCAGGAGGAACAAGGAAATGGCTAATAAAATAAAAACAAGCATAAAGCTCAAAGGTACTTTTCCTCCAAGGTACCTACATTTTTGGCAAATTTACTTATTTCTACAGCAAGAATGACCAGAAAAAGACAGCATTCAAAGCAAGCAAGCCCTACTGGAAAAGCAGATAAACTTGCCTGGGGAAACAAACATTAAGGAAGAAGTGTAACTGCATACAGAAACATTGAAAAAGAAATTAATCATAACCTTGCCAAAGGGCTGAACATTGACTACCATCAATTTTGCTCAATTGTTCAGAATTCTATCTACAAGACATTTCAGATCCATTTATAGTAAATGAAATCTGATATGAAGAACTAGATGCTTTAAAAGGGAGAAGGCTAAGAGTAAAGATGTCTTCTCTTGGGGAATTGAGAAAACAGCAAAATTATACTAGGTAGTATAAACTAAAAATACAACCACAGGTTCATAATTGTAATGTGAAATGCTTAGTTAAAAGATTCCTGTTTGTGAGTGAAATTCTACCCCGTTTGAGGCATAACACGCTAACAGTAAAAGCACTGGATTTTAATACATTTTTATCTAGCCAAGATTTACTAAACAGGTAACATTTAGAACACCCATGAAGGTAAAAGGTTTCTGCACATGAGAGATGAAGGATTATACAATAGAGAACAGCAGGCAAAAAAGATTATGAAATGCAATACAAGACAAAGCACCTTTGTATATTTTGCTGTCCAAGTGAGTGACAGCAACTCCACAGAGACTATGTGATCTGCTCTGCTGCTCAACAGCATCGACCTCTGGCTAAATAGCAGTGCCATTCAAAGGAACCTGTAGCTATTCTGGCCTGAAGGCGTAATTCCACTTGAATACATGCCCCTAGCCCCAAATTCCCTAAGTACTTAGATTTCCTTCATGTAGAGAAATCACAAGACAAAACTCATCGGATAGCCAGCCCCAAAAATATCTTCCCATGAAAAGTAGGTGATTCATTGACCAACTGCCCCTGACAACAGAGCAAGGAAGAGGCCCTAAACATGACTTGATCCTCAGTCAGGAATAAAACCCATTAACTATCCAAGAAGAATTTAATGTCTAAGTACCCCTTCATAATCCAGATGCTTTAAATTTTCAGTGTGCTCATTAAAATTAATGGCTAAATTGATAATTAGTTGAAATAGCTATTAATGATTAAAAAACCAGAACTTAATAGGAATATTTTGTGATATATACTACCATGTATCAATAATCTCCCCAGGACAAATCATGAATCTCATCACTTGAATTATAAATGTAGTAAGAGCAATAGTTTGTTAGCAATCCTTCTAGTAGCACACTTGAAACTCTCAGAGAGGGTCCATCTCTTTTCAACCTCTACAAGTAGAGTAAAAAAAAAAACACACCAAAACACCCCAATGTTTTGGTTAAACATTTTTACTCATTTGTTCTTGATCCTGCAGGACATCCAACTCATTATTCTGTACCATTGCGCCTGAAAGTACACCACTCCCTAGATGTAAGAATTAGAGTTAAAAATCAAAACACCTCCAGAAAAAACAAGTACAGATCAAGTATATTCTTGCAATTAAAACATGCATGTCGGAATTAAGCTGCATCACACAGATTTAAGAATTTTTTGTCTATGATACATAAGAACGTGAAAAATGCCTGAAAGATATAGCCCAAAAAGATCACTTAACATTAAGCAGAACATTAATGAAGAACTATAGTGCAGGATCCATTTTTTAAACCCATAAATGACAGAAGTTAGGCAAAACCAAAAAGAAATGGAGTAGCAGAGGAAAAGCTGCCAAGATGACTCACACACAAAGTAACAAAAATTACTTGAATTGCTTACCGCATATTCTTCTGGTGTAACCTTTAGAACATCAAATACCACTGCATCAAAGCTCTTCTTCAGTTCAGCTGAACCTTTTTCACTCAAGGATTCAGAGCTGCTACTCTTCTGCAGAAACAAACAAAAAACACTGACAATATATTGGTTCTCTCCTCTCTGTTTTTTTTTTTTTACGCTCCCAAAAAGCAAAATTTCTGTTCAAACATCACTGTTGACAGAATTTTTCTATTGGGCAAATTATCAGTTAAAAGCCATTCATTGAACATACTTTCTCCTGACAAAGACTGCTAAAATCAGAGACACTCAAACCGATTTCAATGGATTTCAAATTAGTTCCTCAGAACATAAAAGTTACATTTCATGTATATATACTTAAAGTATACATGTATAATTAAATTCCAATTTTGTTGACAGGAAAGGTAATAACACCACCACCACAGTCCCACTGAATTTCAAACAGAAGAAACACCACTATGGTGCTGAAAAAGACAAGGACTGCCCCAAAAGAAGTTAACAAAGAACAGTACCAATCTCCTCCTGTTTCTCTTAGAAGCATTAGAACTTATAATTACACTGTGAGCTACATATGCATTTCTGTTGAAGACAGCATAAACAATTTTAGTTTGGTTTTTTTAAATGCTAGTAATTAATATTTGCAAAAAAAATACTAGATCCTGAAATATTATTCCATTATTATCTACAACGTAAAGTTTAGCTTCCCTGAAAAATGCAGGTATGGTGCAAAAATTAACACTTTGTATGAAATTAACACTTCCTATTGGTTTCATACGTCTCTGTTGTGAGTAATAGATGCAAACGTATTTTCATTGTCATAAAATACGTGAAAACAATGCATCTGTGCCATGGATAATCACTTTCTCTAGTACGTAGATATAAACCCACATTCTGTTCAGTTGTTACAAGAAAGGTTTTTTCACATTGAGACTGAGATGTCACATCCAGATGTATGCATCACAGCTGAACGCCAGGCATACTTATTTCAGAACTCTGCATACAGCACGCAATCACTTTGCTGTCCCACACTCTCCTCTGAAGACCTGGAAGGCTATGCATGTTTCCTGCTTCTTAGTTTCTTCTCGCTTTCAAAAACCTGGCATAAAGCAAACTCTCAACTAAGAAACAAGAAATGAGACGAGACATGTGGACAAAACCATCACGAAGAACCACAGTTACTACAGTCAATAACTGTACTGCATTTAACGCTTTTTCAGCAAACAATACGTTTGCCTGTAGTACAGTATGACACCTACGTGCTTCAGCAACAGCACAGCCTTGAGGTAAGCCCTGACAGAGCTCCCACAACAGTTCCACTAATACTTTGGAGAGATTTGAGAAAACAAAACTAGTATTGGTGCAGAAAGTTTATTCTCACCATTGCTGGGAGCTCCAGCTCAGCTGTGGCAAGACACACTGAGCACAAAGCAAGACCTGCCTAGTCTTATGCTTGAGACTGATGTATCCTTAAGCACTCTATCCTAACCACCATCACAGGGGGATACCTCCTAGAAAGCTGAAAAGATTCGACTTTGGCCCACATAATGAAGGCACTTTCTGACAGTCTGTGTAATTTTACTGCTAATGTTGAAAGTTTTCAAGATCATGGATATGGGTCACAGACACAACAGGCACATGAACAACTACTTCACCAGATCACTTCTGGTGGAAGCCAAATTTCAGCACTGTTCCGCTGTACTTTCAGTAACACCTGCATCATGTCTGCTGATGCCAAGGCAGGAGCAGAGATAGCACATGGTCACTGATGCTGCAAAATAGTTCTACTGTACTAATGTCTTCTCCTGAAAACCTAACAAAGCAGTATTTTAGGGCTACATTATGTAATTTTACTTTGGCTTCCCACTCACAGAAACATGAACATTTAAACTCCTTGAGAATTCAGTCAGCTGACGTAAACTCTTGTCCATTTTTAAGCACTTGTTATAAGGATGTATAAAGAAAATACATGCTCATTTAATAATCACGTCTCATTTAAGTTACTTTCTTCTAACAGTACCATCTCTCCAAAAAAACTAACTTTGGAAACACCTCCAAAAACTCCAAACCAGACAGGCATTTTCAGTTACTAACATACTTACAGAAACATTTCACTTACACATCCTCCCTCCTCCTGGCTAGCTGACATAGAGAAAAAAACACACCACTTGCTGAAAGCAGATTCATGTAACTTTGCCAAAATATATTTTACTCAGTTTTAATCAGACACCATGCAAATGTTCAATACTATATTGTTGAGTAAAAAGAGAGCTTTCCCCTAAGGAAATTTTTCAGTTGTATGCCAACCAATGGTCAATCAATGATTCATAATACAATGATAATGGAAGTACAAGAATCCATATAAAAACAAACAATGGTCTTGGAGATTGTCAGGATTTAAACAAGAAATCTGGCATTAGTCCTTGGCAGTTCCCTTCATCCCAGTACTACAAGGCATTAAAAAAAAAAAACACCAACAAAAATTTGAAGAGGGAGTGATTTCCAAGAGTTTAGGGGAAAAAAAGAAAACAACCAAAACAGTGTAAAACCAACCAGGTCCTGCAAACCCTCCAACACTGCTAAGAATTTAGGAATCAGTTACACTTTAACAGTTCCCCACATAATCCCAGCAAAAAGAACTCAAGAAGTTTGGTACTAACTTCACCCACCCCGTCTTTTCCTTAACAAGTAGATGGCAAACGGAAAACTATATTAACTTCAAAATAAGAGGCATCAGCACAGGAGGTCAATCTCCATTGCTTGGCTGATACACACGCTCTTAACTCATGAGCTGTTCACTTCTAGAGGGCAGTAACTGGTGGGCAGGAGGGGGACCTGTATTAATGCCTGAATATCATTCAAGAGACAAAGTGAACAACTTATTTCAGCACTACTGCGTCAGACCGCCCCTTGACACACACACACAAGTACCTGTCAAAGAAGGGAACATTTCCCACAGGCTTTGCCAGCCAAGCTTATTGCGCTAAGGGCATCTATTATTGTTAAAACTTGAAAAGAAAAGCTTCTTTGTCTAGATGTGATGAAAGAGAACATAAGAGAGGCAGCTTTGGCTACAGCAAGGCTGTAAATCCTAGCTCATGCTTTATTTCGATATACAAAGGTCAGAACTTCAAGTTATTCATATCTAAACTGGGGCATATGAAACCAACCCATAGAACAAGAATCTGCTGCACCAGATCTGTTACAAGAACAACTTTCATGCTGGTGCATTTTTAAAAATTGAGTACTTATGGACTTAGGTATCCAGTAACTGAGTTTTGCAACCCTTACCTCTGAAGCAGTAGCTGCAATATTAACACTGCTTGACTGTCCGTTCATTAGGTCCATACTGCCCACACCATTAATCTTCAGCCCCGCATTTACAGCAGCAGGATCATCTCCAAGGCAACTGGATAACCATTCCTACAAAGAGCAAAAAAGAATCAGAAGCCATTTTATTCACATTTTAAACAAAATACGTGTCTAAAATCCATAACAAAAATAAAGTACTTTCAAAATGGCTACACCACTGAGGTCCAAACTTTAGATTCAAACACATATTCTAAAGTTACCTACTTAAAAACGACATAAACAACTGAAAGTTCCATTGCAATCCATTACTTACTGGTAGTATAGACTTCCTTTTTGGTACTATTTTCTATATACCAGGTGTCAATATGTAAATGTATGTATGAACCCTAAGTTAAAGTTAGGCCTACAACATTAGTTCATGTATTATTGTTTTCCTTTGATTACCAGCTTTAAAAAGTATATTCCAGATGTTAACTCTATTAGATAACTTTTAAAAGAAGTTATCCAATTATTTCTTATCTTATATGCCTATTCACCAGCTTCAAGTCAGAACTACCACATTAAAAGCAATTTAAGAGTACACATGGAATTTATACTTCCTCCACAAATCACCCGTACTATTGTTTAGTCAAAAAACCCCACACCCAAACTGAAAACAAACAAAAAACCAAACCAACCACACACATGAAAACTCCACATACTAACTTTTAATGCATCCTTGCAAGAATACTATTACTTTTCATTTCTAGAGATAAAAGGCTGCAAAGAAATTGAAACCTTTGGCATCCGGTACAAAAACAGTAAGACTACCCTATACTGGTGTTACAGAGAGAGTAAAAACTAGTTTGGGCTTAAATTTCATAAGATGTTAGTGCCCTCTAGTGTGAAAACGATTATAAATCAGTTTTCATAGGTCTATGTTTATAACAAGCATGACTGTTTTCTGAAGTTATTATTTATGAAATTCACTTTAGGTTTATAGTTTAACTCAGAACTATTACATTGTCTGAAATATAAATGGAGAAGGTAAGTGACAGGTAACAGAGTAATACCACATAAGAGTATTACAGATCTCATACTTAAGACCTCTGTGTAATGAAATAAACAAAATAAACTAATCAAAAAAGCTCCATCTCCAAGTGATCTAAAAACATACATCAGATAAGCCTGGAAGGCAAGAGACTGCAACATCTAAATAAGATACCCTTAAAAAAAAGAAGTAACTTCAAAGCATAATTATAGGAATGCAATACAGAAAGGAAGGCAACCGAATGGGAGCCACACTGCAAATTTCAGTCAAACACTATAGCTCCTACATATTTTTGGGTATTAGTAGTCCCCATCTGAACTACACTGAGCTGTACTTCTGCAGTTCAGAACAGCCATCCACATTCTATCCTTTTTTTTAACTGATGGGACCGTCTCCTTCACAGGACAGAAGATGCTACATTTCACTTTAACATTATATTCCCAGTCCATACGCTACAATTAAAATTGTGTTTCCTTCACTAAAACCACCTTACTGCACTTAGATTTTAGCTGGTATTATACTAGCAGACCATACGAAGGGAAAAATACCTCCTCTTCAGCTTGTGAGTGTCACTGCTGTCCTGTCCTTTCCTTTCTCAATTACCCTTCAGATTATCTTGTGTGGAATATTTCCACATGGTCAACTCCCCAATGCCTCTTTTCTAGAGACTTTTTATTTACTGAACTGAAAAACAAGGAAATAAAACTGTAACTGATGTGTCATAATTTTCATTATTTAGTGACATTAGAGGACAGAGGTGTCACATCTCCAAAACCAGTTTCAGGGCCTCCACATGTTCAAAATGGTACACTTGTCCCAATTTAGTCTTACTCTATGCTGAAAAAACCTACTGTTTAAAAATTTGTGTTTTTTAACCACTGTAATTATAAGGAAAATTGGCACTTGGCACAATTCCATCACTATATGGCCTGTAAATGTATCATACAAAGCCAATCTTAATTGGAAGGTTATACATTTGACCCTTGTCCTACATACACTTCAGTTGTTCCTTTACCCAAACTAACGGGGGGGGGCGCAACAAGTGGGAGAATTAGGGAAGAAGTGTTTCTGACCAAGGAAAAGTGAAAACTGAAGTTTATGGGGTTTTTTGGTGGTTTGGGTTTTTTTTTTTTGCTTTGGTTTGGGATTTTTTGTGGGTTTGGGGTTTTTTTGTGGAGGGATGTGGGTGATGCTATTTTTAAAAAGTATGCATATCACGAAAGATAAACAAGAGTGAACTATTTCCTCTATAAGCAACAGGGTTAAAGACGAGTTTCCTAATGTCTCACACAACCCACAGGCCCTAGCATCTTCCCCCCACCCCATTTCCTAATGCACTCTCTCAAGCCTTACCCTTGGTCCTTTAACATAACAGCTCCAATTTGCTACCTGTTTCCTAAACTATTATGAGTTTTGTTTGCATCTGCCCACCCATTCTGAGTACCAGACAGGTTCTTATTCCTGTGCTGTCTGAGCACAGCACAAGCTCATTCACCTAACAGCAGGCTAAATGGGATCGGTGAGCCTGGCAACCCTGTGGTAGACTTTCCACCTTAGAGGACTGTACCCGGAGGGTACAGCAGTGGTGCACACTGATCCGGCTTTTCCTTTTCTGGGTAGAAACTGTGATGAGAACTGCAACTACTCTGTCCCTTAGTCAAATACAGTTGAAACCAGCCACCATGCTGAGACAAGACTCCAAGGAAGCACATAATATGTTGGGTTTTTTTTTTTAAATAAATAGAAAATCACTTAGAAAAACCCTGCTGCAAAGGAAATGAAGATTACAAAATATAACGTCTGCCAGTGAGGCCGTATCATAACAAAGCTGTCCACCCAATGTTAATTTTGTACCTACTGCTGCATTAAAATAGTATGTTTGACCACATTTATAATTTTTCCCACTTTGTGGAGATACAGTAAGGGGCAGAATGCTATAAACTCGCATTTATCAACTGTAAAGTTCCAGAATTTGCAACATATTTTAAATGTACTTTTGAAAGCTGCATGAGACATGAGAACATCACCACTCCCATAACAATGAAAAGTCACAGCAGCCCTTTTGGCCAGTGTATCATTTAAGACAAATATTGAAAAAATCTTAACACTGGAATAATTAAATTATTTGCTTGCTGTGCTACCCTTCTGCTCAACACCAAAAGAAGTAATAAACAGCAATATCAGAAAGCGATCAACAGCAGAGCTGTTCAGAACACCACAGCTGGATACATGAAATAACTGTCCTCACTACTGCAGTAGTGAGTCACACAGTTTTCACTGCATACCCTGTATATCCAATTACAAAAACTGAATTATATAGAATTCAAACTTCCAGTCTGTTTCTCCTCTTCAATTTAATAAATGCCTTTGTGCTCAGAAACGCATTAGATGTGGAATTGAAAGTGCTTTATATGACGCATAAAATACTTAAGCATACATTTATGCCAACCTGAAGCCTGAACACACTATATGGTATCTTCTTACCTCTTCATGCCAAGCATATTGTACAGTAAAAAGCAAACTAAGAATAGTGATAAAAAGATCATCATACCCAAAGAATGAAAATGTCTAGTCTAAGCTGATTCTCCCGTCTTCAACAAGTGACTTTTCCTGCAAATTCACCCAAGGCTGTATTCGATGATCATTCCATTACAGTGACTGACCTATAAACCCCCAAAATGGAAGGCAGTTCCATGAAGATGAGCAAGGGCAACATGCCCATGAAGCTCCGAATACTGCAGGGTGTTACTGACCACAGCTGTTGCAAAGAAGCTGTCTTTATCTCAGCACAAAGGGGACCAGAGGGTGGCCTTTGTTTTAGATAAACAGCTATGTCAGTTGAGCAGATCATCTGACTATTACAGTTGAGTGAATCAGCTAGTGGTGTAAATGTTTCTCCCTGAGTTCATTAAAAAAGTGGATGTCTCCCTCAGTTAGCTAGAGCAGCATGGGGGGAGTGAGTACATGGCTCGGCCCAACACAGAGTACAAAAATTAAACTACTCACAAAGGAATTTCAAAGACAGCAACAGGCTTGAGCTGTCTTCAACCCATGTATGCCTTCCTGGTGACTGGGGACACCCAACATCGTGACAGTGAGCATATTCTAGAGGTCAGTAACAAGGATCACATTGGTACTGCATATTGCAAATACTGTATTTTGCTCCATTTAACTTGCATTTGTATTGTGATTTCAGTATATTTTCTATCACTCTGCTAAATCAGAAATCCTCTGTAACATCAACTAACTTCAAATAGTAAATCTAATATTAAACATTACACCCTCCATGTGTGGAATATCTCAAGAACCTGGTCAGAGAGTATTGGACTCTGACAAGTGCTTAACAGGACACCTAAGCCTGACTCCCTTCCGCAGCAGAATCCAGGGATATTCTTGTCTCAGCTTAGGTCAAACACCATCCCAAAAATATACTGTACAAACAGCATTTTAAAACCCTAAAATTGCATTTAAAACTTTTTGTCCAAAACAGTACAGAAGCTTTGAGGAAACATAGCCCCAGTACAATTTTACAAATGGCTCAAGAGTCAGGATGACCAAGATTCTCTTTGTTCGTATTCATAATGTCAGTACAAAATGTCAGTTGTTTTGATCACAGATCCCCACAAAGAAAACACAAGTGCCTTGCATGGATTAATCATCAACTATGAATGCAAAGCCACGACCAAATACTTTGGGGACTAAAGCACTGTAAGAACCAAAAGACCAGTTCCAGATTCAACCAACCTGAGCTCCTGATCTTGTGGAAACTCTCATTGGTATTTGACAAACAGTACAGAAAAAACTATTTCTTTCTGTATAAGGAACAGAAGTGTATTGGGCTTCACTGAATCTTCACTCCCCCATGCATCGTACAGGCTAGCTAGATTCAACTATTCCATGCCAGACCTCAAGACACTTCAGTGAAGTCTTGGAGCCACTGACTGAATTCTAATTCCGGATCTGAGCCCTTTGATTCTTAAAAGTATTTCTTTTCTAGCACTGCTTGGCACTTCCTAAATTAACATTGCTTCTAACCACTGAACACAAGGCATAAGGTTCAGTGAAACAGAAATTCAAGTTCTTCAAGCAACTGTGACATTTGCCTAATATGCACCAAGTCGGATCCTTCTGTCTGGAAGTACTTTGTGGAATCACTTCTGTATCTTGGAAGTGCCACTGCCCTTTTGATCAGAAATTGTTAAACACAAAAATAGGCCAATTAATCTACAGCTCCTTACCATAAAGGACTACAAGAAAGAGCCTTTTGCACACTGTAATTCCCACCTTACATGAAGAACGCAAAAATGTTTCTTGTTTTGGATGTTAGGTTCTTGCGCGCTTCCCCCTCTCTGTGGTTTGAGATAGTATCTCTCTGCTAAAAATTCACAACAATATGGCCAGAGTAAATTCAACAATACTGAGAACATGGTAACGTTAAGATGCTGACATTTGAATGCATTCTCCAGGTACTTTTCCCTGAATCTTTAGAAGGCATACGGTTATGAAATACCCTTTATTCTGATTCTGGGTTTTTGGTTTTTTAGATTAATAGAATATGCATTACACTTCCCATAAGATCACTATAGAGATGTTGTGAGACTCACTTCGGTAATGTGTTGCACCTCGAGCAGGTGGGGATACAGGAAATTCTGCTGACCCAAGGCCCAGCACAGACGCCTCACACACCGAGCACGCCTCTTGCTGGTCTGTGGCAGGTGAAGTTCCAGATGTCCTGCTGTACAGCAGCACTGTACTGACCCCAGCTGCATACAAGCTGCCACACACCCAAGCTAACGTTTGGAAGTGGTTCAACACGTCCCGGGGGCACACAGGTGCCAAGGAAGGTTAAGTAAGGAAGACAAAGTGCCCTACCACCAACATATACAAGTACTCATGCCATCTGCCACCAGGGTAAGGGGCTGATCACACTCACAGTTCTTCCCTGCAGTTTGGTGCATGTGCACCTCAATATGCCTAGAAGACCTCTGTACCTAAGGATGGTGTTAGCAAAAGAACATACTACCCAATACTAAAGAAAAAAAAATATCACTTATTTGCCAGGCTGCATGTTGTCTGTTCTGCAACAGGAAAGATTTGTGAAGCAGCACAAAGCTGCACGGTGATAACAAGAGTCATTACAATACTGTAGTGGGGAAAAAAATCCAAGGTACTCTGAGCAGACCACCAGGTTTTTAATGCTCCTAACTTAAAGGGAAATGCATTGCCTCCTTCTCTTGCCCAGAAGCCACTGTTCTTTATTAACTACTTCTCATCAGAACCTCTCAGAGTCCACAGGAGCTATATACAGATAGTAAAACTAGAAACATGTCTAAAGATAGGAAAAAAGTTTGTCTGAAAGGCAAAAAGCAGGGATAACTGCTAAAAAGCCAAACCAACACACATTAAAAAATACAAAACCCACATCTCACATCCAGACAAAACCCACCACACGCAAAAGCATCATAATTAAGCAAAAACTCAGCAAGGAATTGGCAACAAGGCAAACAATGTTCATCCAACTACAGAAGACGACTTTCTCAAGTCAAACCAAATTGCACCTTCCAAACAATATTCTTCAGTTTTACACCCAGCAAATCAAAAAACCCAACTAGGTTACTGCACTGTAAGAATAAAGATAATGTGTACATCATTAAAAAAGAAAAATGAAAGCCACCTGAACACCTGCTTTAATTCAGTTTTCAGTAAGCATGATAATATTAAGAGGTAATGTAAAATAGCAAAACTGATAAAAACAGAAGCTTCCAAAATACAGATTAAATAAAAGCACAAGTAACTTAAATTTCCTGCAGGAGGATGGGTTTATATTATCACTGAAGTTAATCAAATCCCAGGCCTAAATTTTCGCATACTACAAAGTCTCCAATCAGAAGCATGAATCCTGGCAAATCACTTGATAAGCTGCCACTAGCAAAGACTGAGATAAGAGAAGACATGCATGGGGTAGAGGAAAACAGATAGAAGAACATAATATTAGTTTAAGAAGAGATTACTGACAGTTACTAAATATGCAACACCAGTACAAATGTTAGAAGGATAAAACATTTGGAAAGACAGGAAAGCAACATAATACAGGACAAATAAAACTACCTAATGGACAGAAGAATGAAAAAATGCAAGTTAGTCAAATTAAAGGATCATTTGGGTTGATCCTGTAGAATTTCTGCTGCAAATTTCAGCTTATCAGATGGAAACAACTGATACCAATGTTGAAAGCATGAAGCAGGCACATGAGATCAAGGTGTCTGCTTTAGTTATGGACAAATCTCTCAAAATATTTCACAAGAGACCTTCATCCTGTACTCTATGCAGCTCTGGTCACCTGGCTTCCAAAAGATTTTTGAACAAAATATACGCAGAGAAGGGCTTCCAGGTTCCCCGAAAACTCCACTGCAAAAAAGGAGACCTCAGCTTGCTTATGCCAACAAACAGAATTCTGCACAAGGATACACTTGCCATGTTTAAATATCAGAAGGACAAATAAGGAGTTTGAATAAGATGTAAATTTGTGCTCAAAATCAGAGTACAGCAGTTGGGTCCTGTAATGGCTTCCGTAAAACAGAACTAAAAGCTAAAAAACCAGACTCCTTCCTGAGAGAAATCGTGTCATATGGCACCTGCACTGTCAGTATAGCTAACCCAGTAACAGACTCCTTTTTCCATTTGTTTGATTAGTCCTGCTGCAAACTCAAAGCACTTCTGTACTCATACAACTCAACCACTCAAAGTTATGTCACACATCCACTCTTTCCCTAAGCATCTGTTGCACAACAGTCACAGTAGTACCAGCTGTTTAAGCTCCAAGACAGGTGAAATTAGAATCCACAGAATAACAAGTAGAACAAAAACCCATGTTATTAGGTTTGACAAGTAAGCTTTTAAACGAAGCTCTTTTTTAATTTAATATGGTCCTTGATTTAGATTCTCTTATCCTAGAAAAGGCTTCACCTGGACAAACAATTAAGGGAAATTATTATTCTTTTTTAAGACAACACTACCCACAGAGCACTATATGTGCACTCACGTTCTGGACAACAAAATCATTTATTGCTGCTTTTATGCACCTCATTCTCCGGCTTCGGGTGGGAAGGGAGAGAGAGGAAAAAGAGAGATAACATTAAGGCAATACATAGTAAGGCTCTGTCTTATTCACATCTTTCTCAGTTTCCAGCTATCAAGATACCTTCTTTACGGTGCTCCAGTACCCGGTGCTCTCCTCTAATCTCAAGAACTGGTACAACATGTAGCTTCCATTTCCTCAGATGAGATAAAGAAAAAACCTCAAAAATCCAGGAGAATATCCTTCTCCAGGACACAAGCTACTTGTTTACCAAATCCTATTACAGAAATCAAACTATTAGCTCAGTTTGTAATCAACTTGCAAAAACAATGAAAGAAGTTCTGCTCAAAATTTAAGTTTTTTAAAATCAATTACACAGAAATAGGAAGGAGATCCTTACCATTCTGTCTTCCACCACTCAAAAGCCAGCTACACTCATTGGACTGACTCAGAGCCAAGAGTTAACTGGTAGACACCGTAGCACAAGGCAACAAACTTTAGCACTAGCACGGGTACACAGCTGCAAGCAGTAGCAGATCCTGGCCCTCACACAATGCGGGCATGAATCAAGCAGAAGGGAAGAATCATTGCAGGCAACAAATGCAGTAAGCCAAAAATGTGGGCATGTGTACGTGCTATTTCAGCTTAGCCTGGGGTGGCAAGAGGTTTACTTTCTTCCAACAAAAGATGTCTCCAGCAGAGTTTGAGTTGAAAGACAAAAATGTAGGTTCATTAAGTAAATAACTGCACAAAGGCTGAAGAAGCTTCTGTTCACAAACTGCTTACAAATTATCAGGTTCCCAGAGCTTCTTTCTTCAGAGATCACCTACAAGTCTCTATTCTGTTTCGTAGTTCTTTAGAAAGGACATTGCACAGAACAACGTTTTATTCCTTTGGATCTGGCAATTATTTCACAGTCGCTGTCAGAATGGACTGAACATCTGAAGTTACAATGTATGGTTTGTTTTTCCTCCCATACACCAAAACAGTAAGTATTAGGGAACCAAATTATTTTAGCACAGGAAGTAAGTATATCAAGTATAATAAGGTTTTGCCCTCCTCAGTCTCCCTCTCCAGAATTCAAGCCTACTGACAGTTTAGCCTGTTTGAGCAACATTTCTTCGGGTATCTGAAAAAGAAATCCAGGCTTGCTTAGTCAGGAACAGGAAGAGGATCCCACCTTGCCCCAAATACACAAAACATGAGAAATCATAACCTAAAGACATTTTTGAAAGAGCAACTACTGATATTTATTTCGATGAATAAGAAGTAAAGAGAGAAGAAAATAAATAGGAATGATTTAAACTAGAAGCAGATACTTTTAATTAATTAGGCAATTCTTTAACATTATAACCTTTCCACAACTGGCTTTTCCAAGACTCCCACCACATGGCTATGTAGCTATCAGTTTTGTTTGCAAACAAGAGTAGTAGTAAATGATTGACGTCATGTTTATTAACTGATGCTCAGTTTGCAAAATATCTTTGTTATAGGTTAGGTGTGCAGGCAGGGTATTGGTGGAACTCACAAAGGAAGAATACATCTGTGGACAACATTCTGAACAGAGAAGTCATACTTCAGGAGCATGGAACAGTGCAGTACTGAATGCTGCTAGCATGAACTTCAGGATCCAAATATTCGTTTCAGAGTTACTCAGATCCACAGTTTTGCTTTTTTTCTGGATAATGCAACCACCACATGAATAGGGAAGAATTATAGACTGTACATCAGCAAAAGTATCACAAGACGCTCACTGTGAAAAGTCTCCAGAAGTTGCCTTTTATATTTAGTTTTATGGTTTTTAATTTTTTTAATGTTGCTGTATTTAAAACAAAAATTCTAGCAGAGGACAAACTTGAAGAAAAATCATAACCATCTACAAACGGACCCATGTGTGTGGCATACCTTCTCTTGGAGTAGAAAAACTACTTCACAGGAAAAAGCTTTACAAAAAATATTTAAATAAAATTTTATGTGCAACTGCACACTTGCAAGTTATGAAACAGAGATGACAACTGACAGCATGAGCTTTGTTACTGTCAATGGGCTACAGGAACTCTGTCACCAATCACCACAAAAGCACATACAAGAAAAACCAGTGATAAAAACTGAGGGTCTAGACTGAATATTCTTTGTAAACCTAAACTTCACATGTGGATGTAAAGAAAATTCAAATATCCATGCAAGCCATTGAATACACTTCTGTAGGCATTAAGCACTAGAGTCAAAATCAAAAACAAGATTATCAAAACATATTAGGATAGATTTTTAACGAGCAAGAAATGACGAAGTACCAGCTGTTGCTGAGTAACAGCTTCCAAATCCACAGAATTAGAGACTCGGTACATACACCTGCCTCACCTGCACACTCTTCGTACAGTAAGGCAACGAAGGTTTACATTTAGGAAAAAGGCAGCAAAACTCCTCCCACACAGTATGCCTCACTTTACCGTTCATTAAGAACAAAATACGGTTGAGAGATCATTTTACTGTTGTTTTTCAAAAGCCATTAGGAGACAGTGAGGACCTTCTGCAACAAGACGATATTTTAGTGTTTTAAAATTCAGCTTTGAGAGAGATGAGTACAGTCCTTGTCAATAACACCTGCGATGACAACATTTCAACCATGTTCTCTATAATAATTCTTTTTTTAACATCATTCATCAATACGGAAGTTTGCACTGTTGCTATAGAAGTGGCACTAACAGGAAAAATATCTAACAGCATATGAATTGCCTATATTTGGTATGATGACTGTTATGTGGAACTACAATAGACATTTAGGGAAGAGAACTGGATTTCCTGCCTGTGCCACTATCCCGTGTTTGACTTGACACACTCCCATAAACAGAGTATCCGACTTCTATAAGCAAACCGGTTTGTTATCCACTCAAGCATCCACATCTTTCCCACATTCCTAACTCCCTTTGGAAGGGCCTCAGGAAATCAGGCGACTAATTAGCGAGCAGGTAAAGACCCAAATACCAATAGTTTAATATTAAATACTTTTCTTCACCCAAGACCAGTCAATAACTGCTGACCACCAAAGCATCTGCCTAATAAAACATGATACAGAATCTGAGCAAATCCAAGTTAATTCACACAAATCCAGGACTCAAGCCAAATGGATGTTGGGACCTTATTTTAAATGTTTAAGAACAACCAGATAAATCCACAGAGGATTTGTCAGCTGGCCCAACCAGGTGTCAATGACCTACTCAAAGCACCTGAAATTGGAGACTACGCATATATTTACTTCAACTGAAATAATTTAGAGTGAACATTTTCATGAAGGAGGACAGCATATTTTTAAGATGGTATCAGACTTTTTTCTTGTTATCAAAACAGAAACTTAGAGGATATTGCAGGGAAATCTCGTCTCTTTAGATACTTAAGGCAGACAGGAATTTATTTGAAGGCCTGGAACCTTACAACTTGAGCATTAACAACAACAGCTGAATCACCAGGAAAACCTAAATGCGATTTCAGGTAAATGGACAGCATAAATGAGAGCCCTGCTGGAGCTATTTCTAAGCCATCTATCTACATTATTGATGAAAGGATCTGCTCCAAAGAAGGAATAACATAATAAATATCTACAGAGCTTGTAGAACTTGTATAACTGATGTGGAATGCAATGTTTTCCAGAAGACATCAAAAAGATAATGAGATGTAGCACAAGCATCAATGTGAAGAGCATAGGTGGCAAAGCATGAGAATCAACTATGCAAAAACATTTGTATACCTCTACCGGTAGTAAAGGCAAGCCTCAAGTTCTTGCTACAAAATAGGAAGAGAGACAAACTGCACAGGAAAGGTTAATGATAAAAATTCTTTACAGCACACATGGCAACTTTAAACTATCCAGGGACCAAGGAAATCAAATAATTTCTCAATTTACTTCCTAACGAGGTAGAGGCATGCTATTTTGTCCGTGAGCCATGCTTCAAATGAGGAATGCAAAAATCACTAACTGCTAAACAGGTGCATATACCCTTTCGCTCTACACTGGGTTAAGTAGCAATATGATCAACAGGCCAGGAAAGGAGAACACAAACCTGGACACAGTTTACTGGCATTCAAGAAGTTAAGAGACAAGATGCACGTGTACGCACAATGCTGATTGCATGGTTTGATAGACACAGAAAGGCTGTAAACACTTAAGCCAAGTGAGAACAGCTAAACATGCTCAAAGCAGGGGCAAGCATCTTCTAGATCTCACGGAAAGCATGAGGAATCCTGCAATTTTCATATGCCTCTAAGAGCATGGCAACTGCTGACAGAATAACAGCATTTGCTGATCTTTTGACAATTTAGGAGTCAAGTCCAGCTCTTTTTTTTTTTTCCTTTAACTAAAATTCTTAAGGCAGCAATACAGGACATGACAGGGTCTCAAAGAAGTGTTGTATTTTCATTTAGGTGAGGTGAAGAATTAGCTTTCATTTGTTTGTGGAGAATGGCTACTCTCGGTTGCCACAAAGTCCACCCCCACAAAGATTCCAGTATGCCTTCAATACAGTCTGTCAAGCAGGATTTTGAAGATTATTCCAGCACTATGAACTCAGCACAGTAAGTTCACAAGTGATATCCTATCCAAATTCTATTTGGATATTTGAGATATTCAGTGGGTCACTTAATAATTATTACTCAAACATATCCTTCAGCTTATGCAGTGCAGCTGTGTCCATTGCTGCCAAATCAATGGATGAATGCATTAAAAATTTATTTAAGTGCAGAGATGTGCAAGCTGAAAACTTGGGTCCAAGAGCAATGACAGAGAGAGAGCCTGTACACAGAATAGTTTTGACAGAGGTTTGGAGAAGAATGGTGTTTTGAATGTAAATCCACTGTCTTACAGCAGATAACAGTATTTCTTCTTAAGGAAATCATGCTGTTGAACAGTTCATTTAGCTAAAAAGAAAATTACATTCATCTTTGTGTTAATCTTTTAACTGATACAAAGTAAATCTAGAATGCTATAATGCAAGAAAGTCCACACCATGAGATGGCAGGTGTCTCAGCTAGGAACACAAAAAACATTATTATGTGACCATTAAGTGATGTTAAACATACCATTAAAAAGCTCACAGAATGGCACCTTCCAGAAAAATCCACTATAAACGGCTACTTCAGTTAGTACAAACAGCTGAAGTCTCTCATCTTAGCACACTGATGAGAAAACGCTTTGCTTTCCTTTCTAGGATGACCAAAACCATCACAGTGCTAAAACAAAGGAGTAGTGCAAATCTTGGGGAAGTCACACTTAGAACAAAAGCTAAGGATCCTCAGATCCTAAAACACCTACCAGGTAAGTTTTTCTGTTCTCTTGCAGGAAGTTCTGGCAGAAAGCCTTGCAGGAGTTCTGTCCTAAATTTTTTTCATAATTTTTTTCCCCTTCTACAGAGAGGGGATCTTCTGACCCAGACTAATCAATAGCACTGGCTTACTCTTAAGCAGCCAGGAGTAGCCATTCTCGACTAACAAATGAAAGCTAGTTCTTCACCTCATCTAAATGAAAATACAACACTTCTTTGAGACCCTGTCATGCCCTGTATTGTTGCCTTAAGAATTTTAGTTTAAAAAAATGCAGCCACCCAAATAAATACACAGCTTGGCCAAAACAAGCTTTTTTGCTGTCACACAAGATTCACCTTGAGCAGGAGGAAAACACATGAAAAGAAAAACCATGACTAATACAAAGAACTGAAAGGTTCAGAGTTTTTAAATATTTGAAATCAATAGCCTAAGTTACAATTTGGACAAGGATTTGATACTGCTTCATCATTACTGACATTAAACCATCCTTGTCCTGGAGGTACAAGGAAATCTGTCACCATAAGAAATTAAGTGGACGCTGCACACCAAACATGGAGTAGCCTTGCTTGAAATTACAAAAAAAAAGCCCAGGGAAGAAGAAAAAGCTGTGCTGGGAAACAAACTGAGCTGGGAGAGCTGGACAGGGAACCCAGTTGCCAGCAGGACGTTTTATTGCCCTGCAGAGGCAGATCACAGCCCATAGGCTGCCAGGTGGAGAACCCTGTTGTGCAGAATCACGTGCATTTTTAATGCCCATTTATTGTGAGTTTAAGACAAGTTACCTTATCACTGCAATACTGCAGCACAGAATTAATTTGATTCCTGGTTCAGAAACTGAGTACTTTACCTTGCAGTATTTTCAAACAGTTCTACTAATAAACTGTCTTTGCCATGCCCTGAGCAACGGTGTGGACTAGATGACCCCCAGGTGTCCCCCCCTAAAGTATTCTGAATCTGTACTTTAAAGAAAACAAAAGGCATTAACAATCTAATTAAAACAGTGTGTTAGATTCAGAGAAAAAAGTAGTATATCCAAATATTGTGACCAAGCAGAATCAAACCACACAATCTACTTCATTTTTTGCTTTCTCGATGATGTGAATTTTATGTAAATTTTTTCGATTCCAAAGAGTGTGGATAAACATCATGTTCAAACAGATCTCAGCTTTTTTCATATTTGATTCTCCCCTTATTTCCTTCTAGGAAGATCTGGTAAAATTTGGCTTCAAGCCTCCAACAAAAAAATTTTACTTCAAAATAAGTACAAAGAATATCCTGCAGAACAGTCACAGAAAGCTCTTTTTAAACGCATCACTTCAAGCAATCAACTCATGGCATGGGTACATTCGCCTAGCTAGGAAAAGCAGCACTGTGGTGGATATTCAGCTGGCCCAGATGATGTTATTCATGTGGCTTCTCCCCTCCAACATTAACAAGCACCAGAGGTAGATCACAGCCCATTTTGTCCTTCCTGAAAAACCACCAGAGACAAGACTGCCAACATGCATTCACAAGTTCAGAGGTGAGAACACCTGTAGACCCCAGAACAAGAAATGAAGTGTACTGGTGATGGAAGGCCACAATCCAGGAGAGGTCCCAGCTTTTCTTTCCTATTCATGTTGTGAGATAAGAGTCCAATGCGCAAGTAACAGCAGATCAGATGGGTATCATGGAGGGGCAGAAGCAAAGACAGAGAACACAGCCCTATCTGCACCCACTTATCCTAGCCCTGCTATGTGTTTGACAAGACGTTTCACTGTGTTTTGATACTCAGTGATACTGTAACACTTCATGGTGTCACCACAGTGAGAGATTCAACTGGAATTTGGAAAATCTGAACTACAAATAATTAGATGAAAGAAAAATACATTAATAAATTCTTTCACCATTGAAAAAATGTATTTTAACTAAGTTCAGATGTTTTAGTGTTGTCTCAAAGCCAAGATCATCCGTGTTAGTGAATAGTTAAAAAAAAAACAAAAAAAAGAAAAACCACATGAATTAGTAATTCATTTCCCCATTCTATACAACCAGGAAGTGAGTTGCCTCTTACCTGCTAAATGAATGGCTGAAAAAGCCAATACATTGCCTGCACTTTGAAAATACTTTCATTTTCTATTAGTTTCATATTCAGCTTGCCAAGTTGGGGGGGTCCATTTTGGTCAGGAATGTTATTTACACATAAAGGAGAGCCTGCCACATCACAAGTAGAGTATTGGTACCTTACTGCTGAAGTATCACTGAAGTCACTAGCCACAACATGGTTAGTGTTATTTTGGCAGGTGGTACGCTTCTGAAACAGCTTTATCACTTAAAAGCCAAGAGACTTTAATAAGCTACACAAAACTTATCTTCCGCTGCCTCCAAGACAACACAAAAAAAAATCCTCAGTGAAAACAGCAAACGTAGCTACCAATTTAAATGCAATCTTCATATAGTGATTTACAAGATCTTTCCAATATAAGAATCTAGTTTTTCATAAACAGAGTAGGGCTTTCCAGCTGAGCTGCATGTGGCTAGTAAACACTGTAAATCTGACAAAGCTATCAAATAGCAGGCAGTGGGGCCACTCTACCACAGAGACTGCCACGTAAGCCAGCTCCCTCACTGAGGAATGAAGCAAACAACATCATTCACTCTGGGACCCAAATGTATGCTCAATCCATCCCCATCCCCAAAAAAAGAACACAATTTGCAAATGGCATCTCCAACCTAAGCAAGACTGGTTTCTCTTCCAAGATGTTATTTCTTATTTTGAGGATCGTTATGCTAAAAAGCATCAGCCTCCTCTGCATTAGAGAAGACGCCAATTATGAATTCCAAAAGATTGCGCTTTTCTTCCTGTAAGCAAAGCACTTCTACCAACATTAGGAGAACCATAAATACAGAAAAAGCCGCAAATACTGAGCAGCTAGACTGATAAGATCATAGAAATGCACCCTATTGCCCTAGGGAAAAAAGATATCAGATTCCATTAATGACCTGGAACGTAATAGGGAAAGATGACACCAGAGAATGAGACCAGCAACAAAAACTTCAGTTGACGAAGCCCATCATTTCTCCTCATCTTCCCTCCCTCACTCCAACAAGTAAAATCAAGAAGATAACTATGACATTCAGTACCAGTCCACACAGAAACCTGACACCTTAAAGCAACACAGAAACTCCAGCACATCCCAAGACAGTAAGTAAACTCTGTCTGTTTTTTCCTTTTCCCTGGAGAAATCTCTCTTCTGTCCATGTCCTTTAGCAGCTTTACTGCCTGATTCTGTTTTCCAATTAAGACTATCACTTCAAGGAGAGAGGAATAAAAAGTATGTAAAACCATGGATTTTTTTTTCTAAGTCATGAAAATAGGAGCTAGTTTTTTGAAAAAAAAAAAAAACAACAAACAAGTTACAACAGAAATAATTACTTAAAACCCTCAACTTCTCTACAATATCTTTGTTTACAAATAAAGGAGGGATTTAACAAAAGTTGTCTTGCTAAACTACTGCACCCACATCTTTCATCTTAGCTACTTGCATTATTTATTAAACAAGCTTCCCTGTTGAGCAGTATCACCTAACATAGGGTAACTAGATTTCTATGTCTATCTAACTTAGCATAACACAAATAAGACACCTCTGAATTATCATATCACTATATAGATCTGCACAATGGATTTCACATTTTCCGAAGTTATCCTTCATAAAAGGCTTTTTGGCCACAGCAATACACCTTCAATTAATGTCTTTATTGTCTTATAACTAAGCTATAAAATTCGGATTAAGAATTATTCCTCAACAAAACTGTGTCAGGCCTCAAATCATTACTTTGGACTTAAAACAAGCACATGCTCTAAGCTTCCACACTCATGGACATTTCTGTTTTCTGCCATAAGCTAAGTGAACTGAACAGGGAAGGCACACAATTTCACAGGACAAAAAGCCCCCAAGATTTTTACCAAGTTTCTCTAAATGCCCTGGCATAACATCACCTTAAATATTTTAAAACTTGCCATCGTACATGCAAAAAATAATTTGGAAATATGTAACAACAAATAACGTGGATAGTTGTTCTCCTTCTCCTAGTCATACAGCATTTGTTACCGAAAAGAGAAGACACTAAAGCAGTTCTGACTGCTAGTCTCTAACCGAATTTTTAGACATCTCTAACAAACCGAAGTCCCAGAAAGCTAGCCAGAGTACTTCTTTTAGAAGTTAAATTACCTTATCTGAAACATGAACTAGGTCCTATTGAAGAAGCCTATCCACCACTAAGACAGCTTCAGGAGAGAGTCAAGATTGACTTTTCAGAAGTATTAAAACACAAGTCACAGCATGAAATGCAGGTTGAGTTCAGTCATCACACAGACCCTATCCACATTAAAAAAAATGCATCAGCAAGTTAATTAAGTACAAGGGCAAGCCATTACATGCAGACACTGAGGAAGCACTATCTGCAAGCAGGTCCTAAAGCACGCTATCTGCTTATGAAAAGCTGCCATTCCTCAAAGGTAAAACAGTACTGTACCTCAAAAGTAGTTTTTCCACTTCTTTAATATCACTTTAATATGCCTTCAACTTCATAAAAAATTGTGCATCCAGCACCCACCTCAAGTGAAAACAGTATCAAGCTTGCCTTTTTCGTTTTATCTCCTGACTACAATTTGGTTAATGTGATTTTCCTCCCTAACTGCCTTCTGGGTGGACACTTTGAACATTTTTTTAATAGGTATTGCCATTATAGCTAAGCAACTTCCACCAATAAAATAACTTTCTGCCAGCAGAGCTAGATCTAGACAAGGGCTTTATGCAGTATGGAGGGAAAAAAAAAAAACACAACACACAAAACACCAAAGAATCACAGTTTCACAATGCGATTAGATTTGGTACATTTGTAATGATGACCTTGTCCAACGTAACACAATACTTACTGGCTTAAAGTACCATTAAAAATTACCTATTACCACAACTGGAAATGCTGTACGCTAGGCTGGATCAGAAAGTTTTTACCCACTAGTAAGGAGAAAAGCACTTCTAGCAAGGCATATATATCACTAAGAACATCAACATCTATTATCAAAGAGTTACCTGGCAAAATCTGTTCAAAATAGGCCCAGACTAGGAGGAGGAAAAAAAGTTTAGAAGAAATTATGTATCATCAGTAGGGCAATCAGCCAGCACAGGGTGGCTAACCAAGCACTTTTCAAACCAGAAGTAGCAAAAACGTTTCTACTACAGAGGGACATTTGCTATTATCATATAAATAAAATGGAAAACAGTTTCATTAGAAACATCACACTTGACACCATCCATGCATGGCATAGTCAAAAGTCATAATAATAATAAAGCCCTATACCCAAGTAATGTTTAACCTGCAAGGCCCAGGTTTTATCTGCCCTAACAAACATCTCAAGTTTCAGGCTGCTCACTGCCCTCGACATTCATCATTCACAGAAGCACTGGGTTAGTGTGTAGCTGAGAGGAAACCTCACTAAGCCTTTGGTAATTTTGCACTCTGAGCTACAGAAGATACTTGAAGATCACATCAACTGCATGGAAGGACTGAAGTCAATAGATTCTACTCTTATAGATTATTCCTTTCTAAAATGTCTGTTGGTGTATTTCCATAAAAGTTTGATCAATAAGAATAGCACAATTATTTAAAGGTACTTACCAGACAAGCCTGACAACTATTGCCCAAACAAATTGGTCAGTCTAAGAATACATGACTATTATTCCAAAAATAAATGAGATAGCTGCCACTACTCAGGTATACATACCAATAAAGCACATGGGAAAACTGGCTGGTAAACAAAGACAAGGCTGTTGGCAGAGCACTCTGGACTCACTAGCCACAGCCACACAGTTCAGGTGCCCTTTAACCACACAGAGAAAGTTAATTATGTGACAGAGTAGGAGAGGAAATACAAGGATTATGAGTCATCCACTTAACTATATGCTTTATCAATGCACCTCATGATATTAGAGTTACTAATTAGCAACAGCACAAAAGTTATGCATTAAGGGGAGAGAGAGTAGTCCAAATCTTTGGGCCTTTTTTTGTTTTATAGTTTTGGCACTTCAAACAATTTATGTGCATTTTGAAATCCAAAACATACACTTAAACTATGCAACGCCACCAGCATTCTAACACAGCACATGACTAAGTTGACTGCAGATGCCTTTGGAATTCAAGTACTTCACAGGTTTCTGGATTAGTTTTTGCTTGATCAGACAAACAGCTGTATTAGCAAGTTTCCAGTAACACCATCACCATTCCCAACTCACTCCACCAGCCTATTGTAAAAGGTGCAACGACTTCAGTTTAGCTCTATGGAAAAGGCATTTTCAGAAGTGTCACAAGGATCCCGTAATACCTCAAATATTTCTCCATGAAATCTGAAACAAAGAAGTTTTCCCCAAGTTTTCAGACCTGCAAACCCAGCTAGGGACTCAAGATAGCATTGAGCTTATGCTCTAATGCCAGAAGTCTGCACTCCACAAGCTCAGCTATAACAAAAGGAACAACTGATCCACTTAATTTCAGCCAATTCATGGGAACTCCAATTTTGTACTCGCCAGTCATCTCCACCACTTTTTCCATTCCTTTCTCTGCCATGACATCACTGCAAGATTTTGTATGGCTGAAGAATAAACAGTTTGGGAGGACTATCAAAATGAAAAATAAGGCAAGGCGGGGGGAAAACCCGAAAACAAAAGTGTTAATTTCTTAGCCGCATATGTTCCCTGATGCAATTCACTCTACTAGTATCTCTGCCAGAACAGTGTGAAAAGCAAGCAGTGAATAAATAAGCTGCCCCACTGCATGTGGGATCACAACCTAATTCAATTACAAACCAATTTAAGTTAGTTACAACTGTGGAGGACCCCAACATTATCAAACAAGTAACGGAACTTAACAGCAATTAGAAGATCAAAATAACAACTTGGCAGTAAACCAAGAGGACTAGAAATACAAGCTTCTAGAGAGTTAATAAATTTCAGTTTTACATGGAACTAACAAGTCACAAGTCCACCTGTGCTCACGTGCCTCTTCAGATCCAAATTCAGGCATGAAGCTTACAAAGAAAAACTTGTAAATTGAAACTTTCAGCTTTTCATTGGAGGCTTCTGCCTGCCTATACATTCACCTGAAAAGGCTGAATCACAGCAGAAAATGTGCTTTGTACTAGTCCTGTTTATTCACTTATTGGTCCAACTCCAGATGCTGTGACATCATACCACTTATTCTAAATCTAAATGAAAATATAATACTATAGTTTAGTCAATTATCCCAAACCCTGGGCACCTTAATAATGTGATAAAAGCAATCCAATTTACAAACTGCATTAAGATTTCTTTTTCAGGATCTCTGCCAGTTTTATCTAGCCACTATTATCTAAAATAGACACCTTCAACTTTTAAAAAAGATCAATACTCTTCTTCCCCAGCGTGATCAATCTGAGCCCATCTCAATGAGCAGAGCAAATTCCATAGTCTCAAAGCTGTCCCTTAATGAATAATGAGGGAGGCACAAATCAAAGAGCTTTTAATGCCACACTGCTACAGCAATGGCCAGGGAGTTGATAGCCAGTCCTAAGTCACTTCAGACTTCATTGATTGCTGCCAATACCACAACTCCATTAGCGGAAAAAGAAGTAACACGTACATATCCCAAAGCATCAGTGCCACTGACTGCCATTGAGACGGCTCCAAAGCCAGCAAAACCTTCTGCACCACATTTTCCCTCCAAATTACTTGAAAACAGAGTTACAGCACGAAAGCCAGCATATCTCAAACTCCTCCTCTGCAGCCCCATTATGCATTTCTTCTCTGCCACTCTGAGCACTTCAGTCCTCCAGCAGGACAACCTATGGGCATACAGTCCAAGCAGTGTAAGTGGAAAGATTGATGACCTCAAAGAAATTACTAGATCGGGCTAACCACTTTTCAGCAGAAGACCCCATAGCAAGCTTAACGATCAGTCTCCCTCTCTGCCACGTCTGCTTATCCCTGGACATGCAGTGTTCATCTTTAACTCACCTAGGCGCCCCCCAAGTTATATTTCATTGCTTACACTATGAACAACTGTAAATCAAAAACCAATGGGACGAGGGGCAGAGGCCACTTCCAGCCAAATTCTAGTCAGCTCTAATCAGGTTAGGAAGTCTCAATCTTCTAGACAAAGATTTAGAAAACTGATTTTACTGCTTCAGTATGATTGCTAACAACAACTAATAAAGTAGAGTCACCAGAGGGCACTAACACTTCTACCTAATGGCAAATGCACTCCTTCAATTAGGAAGGCTGATAATTACATCCACATCATCATGTATACTTTATCTGGACTGAACTTCAGCCAGCTTGTTCTAATCCATGTTCAAATCTCAATGACACAGTGATGAGGCGCTGAGCTACATTAACTGTTGTGGTCACACCTGCAATACATGGGGGAGACTGTAAGTCTCCCCAGACAAACCAGACAGCACAGGGCAGGCACATGCCTCTCCCACTTCACTTGCAACCTAAAGCTTACATTGCCTGTGAAACATATTTGTATGCATACGTATAAATGAAATTCTGAAACAGGCATAGAGAATAGGTCACAAGTCCGACACCTTGAAGGAACAAAATAAATAACTATTCTTAAAGAGTCTGCACCAAGATGAACCCTACTGTATGGGACTGCAAGCAATATCTGCCTCCAAGAAAAAAAAAGGTAGGGGGTCTTCAATTTAACCCTCAAGCAGCAACAGATGCATTGCCCTCTCAAATTTGGCATCAAATCAAGTGCCATGTTACATGCTTAATCTCTTAAGAAGGCGGCTGCTCTTTACCATTGAGAAATAAGCAGGTTTTTAAACCACAAATATGATGCATACGAGGGGCTGACAAGAGCATTTCTTGACATTCTGTCCAAGCAGCTTTTGGGCCTCTTGCTGTCAGGCACAGAGGCACACTGTGGCACACCCAGAGATTTTCTGGGGCAGGAAACACCCAATACAGTCAAAGAGCCAAAACACAGCCTGACCGGTGCAGCCCTACAGAAATAAGAGCAAAGCTTCTGGGACCTGCAAGGTACACAGCTTTACCCCCCCGCAGCATTACTGCCCTGCAGTTCTACCTAAACTGTCGTTCTTGTAGTCAGGACTGTAAGTCAACACAGCTGGGAAAGGAAAAGGGAATCCTATCTTTATTTATGGAAAGGCACACAATAAGCATGGAGGCCATCACTTCTCTGCACCGAAGTTACAGCCATGGAGAAAGTTACACCACCAATAAAGCTGGGACAGCAACAATTCCGAGAGCATTCTCAAGGCATCCCCATGGGTTCAAGGAAGACACCATTTGTGCCATGTGACAGCCTACAACCCATCTGGAAGCCTGTAGGGAGTTTTGAAAACACCAGCTGTAAGCATACTCAAGAGTGCCACACCTCAGAACAGCAAGCCCAAGAGAGTAAAGACTAACCTTTTATGCACGTCAGGAACATTGTATTTTAAAATGCTTAGTACTGGCCCACTAGATTTCCCAATATTTTATTTGTTATAAGATTCAGTGAACAGGTCACTGTTTTAGACAAATTCTCCTATAAATAGAATCACAGTCAGGAAACAGTCACCCTCTTCCTCAGCCAGCAAGCAGAATCAATGACCATCATTTACACCAAGCTAACTTTTTTGTAAGTCCCAGCAAAAAGCTCCAACGTTCAGAACATACCATGCTGCTGAATACATCCTCCCCTTCTGTGACTTTGGGCCACCCTCTCTTTCCCCCCCCGCCCCACTACCTTCTCCACTTTACTCAGGTCCTCCTGGCTGCACAGAGCAGCTGCCTCCAGCTTAGCCCAGTGACGGGACTGCCACCGCAGCAGCAAGAGTTGCAAGAGCTCTTCTGTTTGACAGCCACAACGGCCTTGCTCCAGCTTTCATTTCAGATGTCCCCTTTCTGCTTGGCAGAATGCTGGGTGATACCAGCTTGCCCACAAGAAGGATTCCAATGCCATTTCCCCTGGAGTCCTATGAGGCCTTTAAGGATCTTTGTAAAGGAAGAAGAGTTGCAGTCACACATCCACACGTTCTAGGGGACTGAGCATACAGAGCATCTACTTAAAACACCCAACTAACACCAAGGCTCTCTTGCCTCAGCAGTCTTTTAAGGTGATTAGCTCATAGTCAAAACGTGAAGCCCACAAAGCTTCTGTTCATGCTATAAATACTATGCACACATGAATATTAAAAGATGATTTCTATTGCAGCAGTTCCAGGTATTTAAACATAAAAGTTATTAACAGATGTTTTCTCATTATCTTGAAAATTAATTTTTAGAGTATCTGTTCTAACAAGGGCTGTAAAACAACACGCAGATCAGAAATACACCATGCCTTTGATGCCTTATACTTCAACAAAATGCACCCGATTACACTCCCCACCCTTAAAGGAAGTTTTCAACTCAGCTTTATTTACTGAATGAAAGGAGGAGCCCAAATGACTCAGCTCCAAGCAAATATGAAGGAAAAGATTAATCCTTAATCTCAATTTAAAAAAAAATAGGGGAAGAGAATGTTGAAGATGGAGGTGTGTCCTTATCAATACAAATCTTTGAATATTAAAAGACATGTCAAGCAGAACATTAGCACGCTAAGACTTCATTAGCTTTCTAAGTCTTAAACATATTTACTACAAATAGCCAATTTTAAAATCAAATTTTACACAAGTAACTGAAGTTAAGGAGTTAGCACTGTTATCTTCATTCTTGTTCACTGGTGCTGAGCAGCATCAAGATCAACAAAACACACAAACATTGGGATATTCAATCTACATAGTCACCAGCAAGATACACAAGTTTGGAAGATAGAGGATGTCTCCAAAAATTGTGCACAAAGGCAGGTTTCAGAGGAGAAAAAAACCCAAACACCCAAACAACAAAATGACAGTAAACAGGGTAACTATACAAGAAGGGT
Organism: Phalacrocorax carbo; assembly: GCF_963921805.1. Lineage (NCBI taxonomy): Eukaryota > Metazoa > Chordata > Aves > Suliformes > Phalacrocoracidae > Phalacrocorax > Phalacrocorax carbo. The sequence continues at coordinate 32,273,249 of NC_087518.1, read as the reverse complement.
TGTTTTTTTTTCCTCAGACTGAGGAATCAAACATTTCTCACCAAAACCCAGCAAAATAAATTACAAAGTACAGTATTTCACAAGGGGACTAAGAGACTCCAAGTGACTGCTGTACATCTTCCACTTGTATTTGCAAGTGACTGCTCATCCCCCATCTCAGCCATGCCACAACCAGCATTTCAGTGCAGGATACATCTCCAGCCTTGCTGGGAGGAATATTTAATTTCAGACTAGCAGGAGTGCTTCTTTACATACAGTCCAAACTCTAAATACAGATGTCACCAGAGGGCACTCTTTCAGTTCAAGTGACCCAGCTTTAGCAAACTTCTGAGCAAGACTGCAGACAGCCCACATGCAGGGATGCACAGAGGCTGTGCAAAGCAGTAAGAGTTTTGCTTCTGCAAGAGATTTCCCTTAAAAAAAAGAGCCACCAAATGCAAACAAAATTTAATTATTTATCCCAGAAACGTGAAATATTTTTCATAGTAACCAGAGGCACTGCTAGTAGAGATCACAAGCAATTATCAACTGTTATACTGTGGTACTTGATGGTACCAGTTCACTGAAGCAGTTCTGGCACCTGTGAGGATTGTATCAATTTACAGAAGCAGGGCCCAAGCCAGTACAACTCATACAGAGGCAACTATGTCAACCCTCTAGCTGCATTATCATAGACACTAAACCTTACAATAATACATGAAAAAAAATAGATCTATGTTGTCAAAAGAAAGCTCTGGGAAACAACATATTTCTCTACTCCTCACTGCACTGTATTTGATGTTGTTTTAAGCAGGTCACAAATGAAACCATTTGCATGAAGATAATACAGAAGTATCAGCAGTGTCAGTAGTTTTCAACCTTTGGTCCATGTATCATTTCTAATGGCCTGCTGAGACCTAATAAAGATAAAAAAACCTGGTCAGTGGAAGTTCATTAAACAAAAATATACACAACCACCAAAAAACACGACAGATCTATATATCAAAAAGGTCACACGTCACCGATGTGAATACAAAGTTAAGCCCATTCTGCTTAGAAACAAAACACCACCACAACACTACTAAAATCAAGTCAGCTGCAGAGGCAGGCAGTGATAAGGAAAAGATGAAAATAATAATTGTGCATCCTATGACATTTTCCAGTCCTGAGAGAAACTCAAAACCCAGAGGCCTATGAAACACTTGATTGCCTGCTTATCCACCTATCCCATTTGAAAAGAAATAGCCCTCATCTCTTCTAGTTATCCGTGTTAGTAAAGCCCCTTAGTTTAGCACAGGAACAGAAGGGGGGCAGAGGAATAAGACCGGTGTAAAGGCACGTTTTGTGCACATAGGGATCTCTCAAATAGACAAATGTATCCACAGAATTCTACCAGGCCAGTAACTACTATTTAAACACACAGGGACAAATTACTTGAAACTATTACCTATCATCACCACTCATCCTGGTTTAAAATATCTCTATATAACGGCTTTTCCAGCATCTGCTGCCAGGAAAGAAACATGCCAAACACTCCCAATGTCAAACAAACATCATCTATTTGCCTACCCTCTAAAGCAGATCCCCGACTACCACAAGGCAACGCACTCCTTGTGAACTTACCCCCGTCCATATAAAAGAAGCGCTATGGCGTCTCGGTACCCTGAACAGCCCTCCCAGCCCACGCGTGTGCTCTGCCCAGCCGCCCGACACCTCATGTCACGATAACCTGGCCCCACTCGAGGTGAGGTGGGGCTGAGTGGAGAGCGGTATCTCACGGCCACCGCCACCCTGCTCCCTGGCCTCCCTCAGGCCCCACCGCCCGTGACCCGCGCGGGATCGCCGCTCTGCCCATCCCCACACACACGCAAACAACCCCCTCGCCCGCTCTGCGGCTCCTCCCCCGTGCGTGGCCTCTCTAGAGAGCGAAGGGGGCGGCTCCCCCCCACCCGCACCCAGGCCACAGCGCGCCCTCCAGCCCCTCTCGCAGGCAGCGGGGCGGGGGACACACGGCCAGAGGCGCGCTCCGGCCCCGCTCCACAACCACGCATCCCTCCATCTTGCGGCAAGGCCGGCGGGGCGGGAGGGACATGGACCCCCAGCAGCGCTGTCGCCCCACCCGCACACACAGACGCGCACCCCACGCACACTGACGCGGCGGGGAGAGATCGCTACCGAGCCGCCGGCCCGCGTCGGGGGGACAGCGCCCCGTCCCCCGCCGCCACCCCCCCAACGCGTGTGGAGGCGGACGACAGGTGGGCGGCGGAGCCCGCGGCTCCGTAAGCGACCAGCGGCGGGTGGGGGCCGGGACCCTCCCCGGATCTGGGAGGGGACCGCCCGCCTCCAATCCCGGGCCGGCAGCCCGCCGGAGCCGGGGTGCCGGCCGGGGTTAAGCCTCCTTTCTCTCCTCCTCGGACAATAAACCCCGGCGCTGCTCCCCACGAAGGCGGCCGCCGGTCGGCGCGGCTCCCTCCTTCCTCCTCCTCCTCCTCATCCTCCTCCTCCTCCCCGCGACAGCCCAGCTCACCTGCGAGAGGGGAGCGGATGGATGGATGGATGGATGGATGGATGATGAGCGGGGGCGGGCGAGGACGGGGAAGCCTCTCCGGCTGCTGGAGGGGCTGCGGGGCTCCCCGCGGTCGCTCGGCGCCTCTCCTCGCCTGCGGGCTGCGCTGGTGCGGGGGAGCCGGCAGCGCCGCCACACGCGCGCGCGCACACACACGCACTTACTTACACACACATACACACACGCGCGCGCGTGGGGAACTGGGGGGGGAAGGGGGGGGGGGGGTGTGCGCGTCGCCACCCGCGCATGCGCGCCGAAGCCCCTCGGCCCGCCTCCTCGCTAGGCGTGGACTGCGCAAGCGCCGCCCAAGAGGGTGTGGCGGCCCGGCCGCGCGCGGGGTTGCCGTAGTGACCAGGGGCGCGCAGGGCTGCCTCGTTCTGATGAGCATCCCTCTCCCCCCCTCCCCTCAGCCCGGCGCCGCGCTCGGCTCCAAAAAAAAAAAATCCCCAAAAGAGCATTACACTCCTAAGAAATTAATTCCTTTAGAAGGAGCACAGTGCAAGGACCTTCTAGATGTTTCTCTGCTCCCACAATCGTTGGGAAATGATTAGCTTACAAGAGGAAAGCAGGGCCTTCAAGGCGTTTGCATCATGTCAGGAGTGAAAGCTCTAAGAAAACCACCATGTTTTGCAAGAATTGCCATCAAGTCGCAAGAGTTGGCAGCGCTGCTGTCATGGAGACAGGACTTGGCTTTGCCCACTTTTCCATTTACACGCCCTGCCAGGGAGGCTCCTGCCTGAGTAAGTTATCACAATAATTAATAGCTAGCATTTAGACATATTCAGAATGCTTCACAAACAATACCTGATCTCATTAACTTGTGAATTGACTTGTTCTCATCCTGTTACAGAATTAAGACAGTTACTGCTTCCTTCACATCCTTGGGAGATGGAGTCAGTAATTTGTTCGTATACCGGATAACCCATTGCTGCCGTCCAATAGAGCCACCAGCTATTCATAACACCTGATTTTTAATAGAGTTGCACACTGGTGAGAATATAGGTAGCAGGATCCAGAGCGTATTTGAGAGGTCCGGATTAAACAAGTACAGCAGGCTGGAAAGATGGTAACAGCTTTTAAAACTGTGACAGGAAAATAAGGTGGGAAGGATTTGAGACACTAGGCAAAAGTTCAACAGTAAAGCAGAAAGGCATTACCTTTAGGTACAGCACTGTTTTCCCAATTCTAATATAGCTTCATGCCTAGAAAGAGAACATTCTTTCCCCTGTTTTTTTTTTTACCATGGTAATCTGGCATAGCGTCAAACTTATTGTGAGTTCAACATGATGAAATGAAAGGAAAACAGAATGCCAAATGACATTCTTCTGCAAGGTTTTCAGCAGGGGTGTCACTGAACGGAAAAGATGTTTCACCAATTTTTGGACCACAACAACTTTTAACACAGAAATAAGAAAAGGTTATAGGAAGGAGAATAGGAAATCTAAAAAAAAAAAAAAAAAAAAAAAAAAGGAAGTAAAGACATCTCAGAAGGGGGAAGCAAAAGGAAGTTTTTTGTAAGCTGTTCTCCCTTACTAAAGCAGGAGACAAACTACTTCATCTCAGAAAACAAGCTTCTCCACATTAGTGAAGTGGTGGATATAGAGGTTAGGTGACAAATTTTGAAAAACATTTCACAGTTTTCTCTCATTAGATGCTTCCAGAAAAATAGTGGGTTGCGAGGAAGAAGCAGTGTCATGGACCAAAAACTGAGAGAGACAAAACAGCAGAACATATGGTCATTCATAATCGTGGTGAAAAGCCAAGAGAGTCAGGCATTTTTAAGATTTTGTGATAGGTCATATGAGGTAAATACCCTTAAAATAATCCCCAAAAATGGCTGTACAGAAGGAGACAACATTTGTAGAAGACAAAATTACTCACAATTGTGGGGCAGATGGTGAACCATCTCAGAGTGACCCAACAGTGTAGGAAGACAATACAGTGACAAATTCTATACTGATAAATAGTCATCAATACAAGGCAGTACAAAGTGGAGGAAAGAAATATGGTTATATGTTGTAGAGAGGTCTAAAACAAAGGTTTAAGAAATATGCAGGCAGCCTAGGCAATAGTTTGGTAGAAATCTGTCCTCAGCATATGAACACAGTCATGCATGCAACATGTCAAGATATGGAATGGAGAAAACCAGAAAATGTTGGACGTCTTGCTATCACTTAATCTCAAAAAGAGTCTTAAAGAATGCGTGGGAAGGAAAATGTACATTAGACTGTGAAACTGAAATGCCCAATTCCACTTAAGTGCTGAAATGCCATGGTTTTACTGTAGAGCCCCATGTTTAGTTGCTTTTCCCCTATGATTCCAAAATCTTTTCCAAGCTACCACGTTCCAATATTAAGCTGCCCAGTCTATACATGTAGCTGATGTTCCTTACTATTTTATAGGCACAGAATTTCCCCATTATACTAAGTATTGCATTTAAAATTAATTATTAGTTGAATATTGCAGCTGTGGTGTTAAATATTCAAATCACAGGCAGCATCAAAAAGAAAGGAAATGACTAGATGAAAACATGGTTGGTTATAACGAAGAAAGCCACTGTCAAAAGTAACAGGAAAACACTGTCACTTGTGACTGGCAGACAGCAAGGTAATGGGTGCAGAGGGCAAACCTGAACAAACAAACAAACAAACGAAACTGAAACCTGAATGTGGCTGAATATTTTACAGCCCACAGGACATCACATTTGCCATCACCACTTTAACCTGGGAGGACAAATTTAGAAATGGTATTTGTCTATCCATCCTGCAGATAAGTGTTCTTCTGAATAATTCGTTACTGTGAATCTCAGAAGCTGTTTCTCAGACACGCTTGTCCCGAATTTGATTAGCAAGGACTACGTATATAATTTGCTGTCCAGCAAAGAAGCTACACTTCTCTGCAAGAGTGTAACTAGCCACACACTACACGGAAACCCCTCAGACTACATAGGATATAGGTTTTCTTTTTGAAAGCACCAGCTTGCATCTTCAGCTTTATCTACCAACTGAGGGGATGGAAATGTATCCGTATATTTCTAATTTCACAGATCAAAAATATTTTTCCATTGGGCAACATAAAATGTGTGTGCTTCCATACACAAACTGTAATAAGTTTGCAGGAGCAGCCGTAATGAAATGTTGAGATTGCAATCTGAAGCACTTGCTATTGTAAAATCTAAGTCTATAAAAATGCCAGCAGTGTACAATCACTGTTTATTATACTTTCATTAACAAAAGATAGCATAAGCATTTAAGATTAAAAAATTTATAACGTAAGTGACTTTAATGTAATCACTTTGTATAGGTGGTAGTACAAATTATTCTAAAAATTCTAAGGAAAAAAGGAGTAGTGTTTGATGATGAATGATCATACTGTGCTGCATACAAAGCCCTGGGATTAAAACTATATATTAATATGAAATTAAATTATTTTTGTTGCCTTTCAGCCAAGCTTCCTGAGCGCTGCAGAAAGACGCTTCTCAATCTTGTTTTGGTAACTAATGATTTGAAAGAGTATAGCTTACATTTTGGCACCTAGTTAGCACTTCATTAATTACTAATTGCCTGCATCAAGCAAAGTTCTTCTCACATCACCCGAATCTATAAAGAGTTATCATAAAAAGTGATTAGTTAAAATCAGTTTGATATGAGATGTCCCAACCGGGTGGGACTGCTAAAGCATAGAGTTCCCTAAGGAATGAGAATACAGTAGAAAATATTTTATTTATATAACCTGCAAGTGCTAATCTCTATTCTTATCCTTTGACTAATTCACCCCATGAGTCTTGCTACACTTAATTCACACAGTACCTCAGGGTGAGAGACACGAAAGAAATTTAAAGTATTGCTAAATTTACTTGTCCATGTATGAGAATAAAGTTGCATATTTTTTTGTTGAAACTGTGTAATCATGTCTCAAGACTGCATCACAATGCTGAAGCACAGTTGTGGTACCTGCCCGCAAAATTTTGTTATTTCCTGATTTTGGAGTGCTTACCTGTAGAGGTCTGACTTTCTAAATGCAGTGCTTTACATTGTGCAATTAATATCTAGGTTCTAGGAAGGTAAGTAGTCTGTGACGTTTACTCCTACATATTCCTACTTTTTTGATCTGTGACTCCCTCTGGTATCCTTGCCCTTGATATAGGTAAAACAGGGGTCAGAACCTGATAAATATAATATTGCTGTAACTATAACCATCTTCCCCTTTCCTTTTGGAGGATGTTTATGCTTAATACGTGATGCACACATATTGTATTTCACCCTTTAATAAGGAGGACAAGCTTCCTGCTTCAATCATAACAAAATGGAATCTTCAGTTGGTTCAATTAAACTTGAAACTAAGCATAAAAAATATTCTAATGGATAAAAACATCTGTACCAGAGAAATCTAGTTCAAGTAGGCACTAGGCACCCTACATGTTTAGAGTTTACAGCTGGAGGAGGAAAATGTTACAAGAACACTGTACTGAAGCATGGATGTGTGCTTCACAGCTGCCCTAATTCAGTATGTTCAACTGATGTGCTAATATGTGCTCCTAAAGGTATCGTGATTAATGCTAGAACGCCTCCTCAGCTATACACTACTTGCTTCTCAGTTCCAACAGTAACGAAGGAATCAGTTGGAATGATAACAATATAATAGCAGTCTGAACTGGTTCTGGGTTTTTCTTAATATTTTTAAGATCACAATTCACCCAAACATCCATGTAAATATATAGAGAGAGATGTAAATAAAGTCCGTGTGTATACGCACACACACCTTAAGAGGACTTCCTCTTTACATCTGCAAAGCTTTGTTTTCCCAGGGTCAACAAAGGTTCTTCCACATGTGTCAGCAGCAAGGAAGTTGTGCACGGATAACGTGTTATTTCCTCACTGTCTCTCAGGCAGCCCACAGATTTTTCCACATGAAGAGAATGCTGTTCTTTACTGCATTGCCTTCCTACGCTCCAGATGTACGAAAGGCAGAAGAATGCTTTGTGTTAAAGCCCCGAGAGGAGCCGTTTGCGACAGGGACAATGCTGATGATAGTACCGGGGAGGGAGCTATAGGCAAAGAATGGATTGGCAGCAGAGGCTGAATACAGATGTCCTCCTTTTTCTGCTTTCCCAGTATCCCTGCACATCACAGGAGACAGTACGTCATTCAAAACAGTACTTGTAAACTGCTTAATAGAAAGCAAACACCATTTTTTATGTTGTATAAATATCTATCTACACATTTTCCATAAAGAATGGAGATGCTGGGATGCCTACCTGATTTATGCACAGTATGGAAGTAGCACAAACATGATGATTTACAACAGGTTTTAATGACCGTCTGAAGGGGAAAGATCCCAAATATGGACAACAGCAACTGTTAATTGAAACTAGTAATATTTCATCTATGTAAACAAAGTAATGATCACGTCTGCCACAAGACTTCAAGAGATTTATCTTCCAGGCTCCCTAATATGGTTACATCTGTCCCCTGCTTAAATCCTATGTTCTTGCCATCTGCTTCAACACGCTTTTTTCAACCTTAAGCAGTGATTAAACAGCTACTTGGAGAAGAAAATAAGTCTTTTTCAATTTTTGAGCAAAATGTTTAACAACCAGAAAAAAGTTAAAATTCAGAACTACACCCCTCTTGGCTCTCCATTGTTTCTGTGGTATGAAACGTTATTAGTGAGATGCTCAACTTAAATTTCAAGGATCTTTACATTTGACCATACACCAGGGAACATTGCACCCCCAGATTCAATGTAGTTTCATTATAGAGTGTGATAAACTGGGAGAAGATTAAGTCAATACCATTCAGTTAATCAGTCAAATTGTCATTAAGAGGTAATGTTATAAGGGCAGATCAGGAAGCGTTCTGCTTTAAAATGAAGGAAACTTCCTAGAATTCTTTAGTTGCCCCGTGGGAAGCTTAGGCAGTTATGCTCCTTTGAGATGAGCTGCGTGTTTACCTCTCCACGTCTGGACATGGAGGAGGGGGAAGGACAGAGCCAAAGCTTGCTCTCTTTTCTGTACGAGGAGAAGCAAAGAAGAGCAATTTGGCAGTTCCTGTGCTCCTGCCTTCTGGGCAAGACTATAACCTGCCTGGTCGTCATGTGGGTCACATAAATTAGGGAAGCTCTTTACGCTGCATCCATCATCCACTGTAGTCACAGAACGGTCAGTCACAATCCATCCCTTAGTGCTTATTAGAAGCCTTGAAATCCTTGACAGGTTTTAGGGATGTCCTGAGCATTTTGTTACTTGTTATGGTAGAGGTACAGTGCAATGACAATACTTCCATAAACATAATAAACATTTACCTCATCCATTCTCTAGGAGTTTCCTCAAAATGTTTTTTGCTTTTCTTTTTTTAGACTGTTTCTTCCTCCTATATAGAAGAAATTATGGATTTCGCCTCATCATTCCCCTGAGCTTCACAGGAAGTAACTGGACTTGGAACCTATGCTTTTTAGCCTTTGCTCTTTCGGCTGGTTTACTATGCATCTGCTTTGCCCTGCCATTATAACTGCTACTGCTTGCAAAGATGGGAAACCAGGGTTTTTTGCACTCTTTGTAAAACATTGTGAAGTATTTTCAGAAATAGTGCAGAACAAAGCAAATCTATGCCTTTTTTTGTTTTATCCACAGCTAATAATCCTTGTCTGAAAATCTAAGAGTATAATGTCTGCTAGTATAAATAGGTGCAGCTCCACTGAAGGCCTTGCCATCCGTTACTGAAGAGCTTTCCTATGAAGGATGTGGATAGTCAGATGGTTCAGCTTTAGATTTAATAAATAACATTGCTTAAATTACTAAAATAGGTTGGTTTATAGCCAGTGTTTTCAGAATCATTTATGTAAGTGTCTTGGGAATACTTTTGGGATAAGCAGAGCAGCAAGCCATCATCTTCTGTAGTCTACACGTCTTGCTCTGGAAGTCTCACCTGCTGGTAATCTCTCTGGTAGGATGCTACTGCATGTAAGGTGGCATGTCAGGAGCTGGAGTTAGATGGAATAAGTATTCTGATCTTATGTTCCATACCTGCTTAAATGAAAATTGGGAAGCCAATTTATAACATAGTTTTAGTTACTCATTTTCAAGTGAATAAAAAAGGTAGAGATGCTGTCTCAGGTACACCGTGCTTTCCACGTACTGCATTTTTTCCTGCGTCTCTCAAGCATTATCAGGATGGTCGAGTTCAGTTATAGAGACAGGACAGCTAGAAAACGCCAAATGTTAGGATGTAGCAAACACTATTCAAGATCATTTACATTATAAGAAAAAGGCAAAACAACATTTAGAAAAACATCTACATAAGGTTTCAACATTCTCTACTAGAACTGAGAAACCCCTGCATGAAATTAATCCAGGTTTCTTGATCCAAATTCTCTCTTAAGATGTGAAACAGTTTTCATACAGTATTCAGTATAAATTAGTGTGGGGAATGTAGAGACTTTTCAAAATTTCATTTTAAACGGAAAATATAATCTCAACATTTTCACAGCCCTATAGTACGCTGCTGAAAAATCACTTTAGCTTTCATCAGAATAGCTTTTTTTAAATGAAGAAAGAAAAAAACCCAATAGATATATTTTTAAAGTAAATAACAAGTCTGCATGGAGGCAAGGCCTGTTTCTTGAGAAAAACCATCTGACATTCAGTACTTAGGACTGGAAGGTCTAGTGTTTATAACTGTGTCTCAGCTGGAGACAGCTGTTGAACTTCTGAAATTTTGAAGAGGTTTTTCCTGTATACTCTGGACAGGCTTCAAAGTACATTCAGCAAGCAAATCCTGAAAATACAGCGGGTGTATTTTAGTGAGTTTTCACCTAAACTTTTACTGCAGTCTGATTCATTCTGTGGCCAAAACTGACACCTATAAGCTAATTTTCATTTGCATATCATTCTTTCCCACAGATATGCTTGGGAAGTTGTTATTTAAAGATTGAAATCTGAGTCTTACAAATCTAAACCAGATACATGCTAAATCTGTGAGAGGATGAATTCCCCCTTTCCAGGGTTTTCTTTTATCTTTCAAAAGAGGAGCCATGTATCATGAGGACAAGGAATGCAGTCGTGATTCTAGTCTACAAAGAGAGCTTCTGACTGTTGGGATGAAGTTTGTGGTTAATACTTTCTATAAATATGTAGTGGTAAATTCTAGAAAAGGTAAAAACATTAGAAGTAAGCACTCAACACTGCTAAAATCCAAAAGTTTGTTGCTTCACAGTGTCCTCTCCAGCTACTGCTGTATACCAGATAATACCAGTAAAAACACATACTTGAGACTCGGAGGAGTATTACACCTTGCAAAATGACTTATCCATTATAAATTATCCTTTGAGACTTTAATGAGAAAATACTATGCCACTGATTGTTCTAACTGAAGGTAGAATTGGAGTATTTTAGTCTATACTACAGTTTATGACATTGCTTTTGCCCACACACTACCTGAACACTTCTCAGCACATTACAAAGAGCAACTAAAATTGGACAGATTTATTGTTTTGTTCTCTCCCTGGAGAAGTGTAAACAAGCTACATTGTTTTGCTACGCTTTCTGTTTCAGATATATCTGCAGATACTTTTAGTTTTCACTAGAGAAGAAAAAATTGAAGAGGTACATATTGAACTTGAGTCAGAAGTTAGAGAATTTCCCAATGGTCTTTAATTCTTACAGTAACCCACCCTAAGGTCTCACCCTGGCTGCCCCGTCCCTTGCACAGATGAAATGGACCTATATAGCAGCAAGCTCCTTTGTGTCTAATGAGGATGGTACATTTTGCTTCCAGGACAGAGGTTCTCATATAGAAATACTGAGCTTAGATCACTGAGTAACCTCAGCTAAGGACTAAGACTTTGCACATGATGTAATACTCTGCAGAGGGGCAATGCAGAGAAAGTTTGATGTGCTCCTCGTTGCTTACTTTGCCCATGTCATGTCTGTCTTTTTAAACAGTTGGCATTTAAAAGCTACTATTCATTACAATGTTACTTGTCCTAAGGAACAGTCCCCACTCTCTCAGCCTGATAATTGACAAGATAAGGTTCAAATCTCCCTTTCAGGAAGAAGACTGCCAGAATCGAGTGCAATGTTTTACTTGGGATTCCCAAATACTTATACACACATGATAATTTGTGAACCCTGGATAGCATTTGACTACCGATTAGCCAACAGGTCTAGGAACAGATGGGTAAAGGGATGAGGTTTGGAGCTGTCCGTGCAGGTCAAGGCGTGATGTTGAGGACAAGAAGAGGTACCAGAAAACAGAGCGCAAGTGCCAAGACAGGGATACTACTTTGGTGAGTGTGTTTGTGTAACGATTGGGGAATAAAGGCAAAGGAACGAGAGATGCCTTCACCTGCATGGAAACTACTACAGTTGCTCGCAGCAGGAGAATCATGACTTCTGCACACTATCTGAGCAAACTGAATTTGGGAGCCTCTGTCTAAATCAACAGCAGCTCAGGTGGGTTTTATGGAGATAAAAGAAATATGATGAAATGCAGAATTGGTGGTGGGACCGGATTTTAGAAGATGGACTTGAAATCAAGTGATTAGCTCAGTTATGGGCATATTCCAACAAAAGTGGAATTGGACACTATCACTATATAACTAAACAAAGCATATGGAAAACACAGAATATATGGTAGTATCTTCAGCAATAGATCCTTAGCTTAAATACTATTTTGCATTTTGGCTTCTGGCTTAAAAAAAAATATAAAAAATAAGAGAGGATTAGGAAGAAGAACCTAGAAGAACCACAAGAGAAGACTGCAAAACAAGAGCAACTAAAAATAGTGTGTTTAAGTGTTTTGACCTACAGATGAGAATTTTCAACAAATATCTTATCTGCATTATCATCATTGCCCAGTGAAACCAGTAGACCAATGCACTCATAGGTATATAAATTTATAGACTGTGACAATTTTTACTCCAAAGACTGAAAAGTGCACAATGTTTTCAACAGCATACAATATTACAGCTCTCCTGTAGCAGCAAAGTGTGCTTGCTGAGGGCGAGGCAGCACCAAGGCCTTCAGACAGAATTTACTCCTCAGCCTGGCACACCGTCACAATTCCCTCAGTCTGGGCCGTGCTCTCCCAGCTCCAGCTTTGCTGTGCTCTCCACAAGTAAGGGTGGGAGCACAGCTCCCAGAACGACCGCTGCTCCTGTGGCAGCTTCCCAGCTTGACTGAGGCCAGCAGTTGGGTGAAGACTTCTGTCCTACCTCTTGGGAAGAGCGGGGCTAGGCAGTGCGAGTCCTAAGGAAAGCTCTCTGCACTTTTACATGGCAGGGAGGCTTACCAGAGGCTGGGAAGCAAATGAATCACATCTTGCACCCTGTCACATACCATGAGAAAGAGAAAACACTTTGTCAAATGAAGAGACAATAGAAGTTTGCATTAACTCTCTTTAGATGTATATTAATGCATTGTACCACTTTGGCTCTGGAACTCTGTGCTACAGAACAAATAGTTCAGCAAATGAAACAAAAAGCTTAGAAGATTGTTTTTAAGGATTAGACATGTACCTGTGTAATAAGCATATGCTGACAGGGAGAAGAACTCCAAGCATTAGTGTCAGTGATGCTTCACAGCACAAACTGATCATTGGCTAGTGAAATTTCCTTTATATATGCATAAAGTTCAGATACCTTACGCCTTCCACTGTAGCATTTAATATAGGCTACTGTTGGAGGTAGAGAGGGTCCTCAAGACAAACAGGCCTCGGTTCTACTCTTTGGGGTTTTTGTTTTATTATCAGTTATTTATAATATATTATTAAAAAGCCAATTTTGTACCAATTTTGTTTTGAGGCAGAGGGAACAAGCATGTGCATAAGTGAAATTTATGTCACCGTGTATTTGGAAAAAGAACATTAAGAAAGGATCTTAAGAAGAAGGTCTTCTGTTTTTCCCTTGTATCCTCTAAGCCTGTTTGAGTTAAGTGCTTATGCTTTGGATTCATACAGGTAGGAAACATCTTTCAAGGCTTTTCCATTTCAATTTAATCAATCTCTTCTGTTGGTTTCTTTCTATTAAGTAACTGGAGACAGGTATTTAAACCAATTGCTGCACAATAAGCCATGAGAGAAGGCAGCAGGTTGGATGGATGCTTATAAAGCAGGAGGTTTGAAGTATACTGACAAGATATTACCCAGTTTACAGCTCTTATCTGTCAAAAGCAGCAGAACAGAATGAGGGCAACTAGACTTTCGAGCTGGTCTACTGACCTGTAAGAATAAAGGCAGTAAAAATGCCAGTGTGTGATAAAGCAAGTAACACTTGCAAAACAGTAACAGAATATGCATAATAGCTCAAGAAACATCCTTAGGAAAAAAAAAACAATTAACTTCATACTTCTGTTTTTATTAGGAAAAACACAGAAGGAGAGACCCCTCAGCAGCTGTGTGGAATAGAGCTAGCTTTTCAGGAAAATACACAGGGCCAGATCTTGCCTCTTACTTCTCCACATGTTTTTTGCTCTTCAGGCCTGTGGAAATATGCCAGGAAAAATTAATCGGCAGAGGACAGTATTATCTCTTCTGCATAGTTCCCATGTAGTGTCTCAGAGAAAGACCATGCAGCTAGGGAGCTGGCTGGAAAAGCTGCCTGTCTGGGGAAAACTGTCCTTGACTCCCACAGATCCCAGAGGACATGCCAGATTTCAGTGGGACATCTCTTTTTTGTTGATCTGAGATGATCTGAAGATTTCCTTCACTGAGATTTCCTTCTACAGATGAAGAGCAGGGGCTGATTTGGGTGTCAGGGTTTTTACATACTGTGAAAGTTCTGGGCAGAAAGACGAATGCTGATACAACGAGGGCTTTCTTAAACTGAGAAGTACTGATGGGTTGCTGAGTGAATGCTAGGTCATTAAGTCTGCAGCTGCCTCAGAAATAGTGTAGAAGAGGATTTGATCTTGGAAAAAGGAAACAGGGACAGTGGCTCGCTCCCACACAATGCACTCCCTCCCCTACCACTTACATCCACCCTGCCTTTCATTTTAAGAGTTTCCAGGCTCTTGGTACCCAGGGAGGACGAATGATGTCTTTAAAAGTAGCTGATCCCACACTTTAGTATATTATGAACATAAAGCTATGTTCATCAGCTATGAGCCTGCTGATTTACAGAAGAAATATCAAACGAACAATCATCTTTTCCGTTTCCCATTAAGTAATGCACACCCTTCTCCTTCTTGTCCAGTGTAAAATCCCACAAATGAGGAAAAAAACATTCTGGAGTTTGCATTGATAAATTACTTAAAATGCCTTTCTAGTTGGGGTCTAACAGGCACGTAGAAGGGTCATAGCCTTCATGTCCTCAGCCCCTTGGGTCCTCGGGAGAATTCTCAATCACTTCCATTAAGTGCCATCGGAGTCCTCTCCCCTCCTCCATCATTTCCTGCTCCCTTTGCCATCTATTTACCATTCCTGCAGCACGGCTCACTGAGAAACTGTTCTGCCTTAGCTCCCTCCCATATGGCTATGCCCTAATCCCCGCCTCCCACACACATTCACGCGAAGAGGGGAGAAACTACAGATGTGGAAGAAATGCTTCACTGAGCAGCAGTGTCTGCTATCCAGATTATGTCTGGCAACTAAAAGGTGCAAAAGAATCATGGTAAACAGCTTTCCTCCCCATTCCTTGCAACATCCGCAGAGATCCCAAGCATCCTGAATTGGCAAAGAAAGATTTCTTTGGTGAAGTCTTAGAATTGGGAGACAACTTGCAGTCACCTATCCTCTCCACTTACAATCTCAAGGTATTTTCCACAGGATTTTAAATTATTATTTTTGCTCCCTTTTCTTCTGTTTGGTCAAAAGAAATATCAACTGTGGAATTTACTGAAGAATGAGGGAAGTTAGGAAAAAAAAAATCATCAAAATTGAATCAGGTTTGGGAGTCTAACTTTTGGAAAAGAGCCCTGCCCCATCTGTTTACACTGAAGCTTTTTTTTTTTTGCGTCCTAAGAAAGCCCATCAAGAAACACACCATTTGTCAGGTGCTTGTGATAGACGACTGTCAGCTCACTGCCTAGCAAATCACTCACACCGCGCAGGGATATCCTGGCATTACAGACACTGTCACCTCTCATTGCCTAATACTTGCCTTGATGCTGCCTCACTTGCTAACAACATGTTACATCAGGTTCTTCACTTGGGAAATACCGAGCTGCCCTTCTGAGTCATCTGGCCCAATGAGCTCACCTAATGATGCCAAGAGGAAAGGCAATATAATGGTTTATCTAGGTAATAGATTTACTATTCTACAGAAGTCACAATGTATTTACACAAGATTTTAAGTTAAGTAGAAACTCAGCATCGGTGTAGCGTGAACATCAGGCTCCTTGAAATGTCAGTAGGCATTTAAAAACTTATTTCTCAAAACCAGTTAGTGATTCCTTGTGAAAGAAAGCTATAGTCTTTCAACTAGTGAAAAAACCAAGCCTACAAATAAAAAACTTTTGCTTTACCCACACAGCAGCAGCTTTGTAGTGTGATCTGGTGATTAAATGAGGTGAATAACATTTAGACTCGAGCTCCTGAGTAGGAAGTCTGAGGTGCCAGCCTCATCAGTAACAGCAAGTCACAGAGGGGATTTGGGGCCTCAAATGACTGTCAGATGCTATTGATGGTCATCTTGCAGGTCACGGCTTCCCACTCCCAGGGCATTTAGTTCTCCAGAACTTCTGCTGTAATATAGTACAATAGGAGGAGCAAAACTGAGGATCAGAATCCTGTGTTACTAAAAACGTTTAAGAACACATAAGAAAACCTTTACTTGAACCCAGGAAATAACAGGAGATCTCAGAGCTCACAAGAATGCCAATCTGTCAGGTGAAGGTCTTTGAAAAACCCACTGTGCTGTTTTCAGCACAGCTGTGTTAGGGCCTTTTATCCCCAGAATACAAGCATCTGCAAGAGATCTGTGATTGTGACAAACAGCTAATGCTTTTTTACTTAGGTCAAGAGTTTTGAGCCACAGGCTTTAATATAATACTGAAAAGATGACTTTAGTAAAAAGCATACTAAGTGAAATAGACGTCTTCCCTCAAATGCCTCCTTCACTAACCATGAAAATCAAGAAATATACTCTAAGCTTGTGGATTTAAGTATGTATACAACTTGGAATTTTCTCAGTGCATCTACATTTTTAATTGACTACACATTTCTATACAACTGTATGGGAAACAGGCAAAAATACAGAACCTTTCGAAAATGCAAGTCTTAACACAGACCGCACCCAGGGGTGGTATTGCATACAAAAAATGGAAACCGAAACCTCCAGTTAAATGAGTCTGATGGAAAAAAAAGAAAAGCATCACAGAGAGTTAAAAATGATAAATTATTGTGGCGGTAGGGTAGTCCTGACACGCAGGAGGTGAGTCCGTTCAGAGCGGAAGAGCCTAGCAATCCCTGAAACCTCTCTGCTCTTCACCTCCACCACAAGCACGGTAGTTTTGCTGTTACAGAACAACTGGCTCCACATACATATCAGACAATTGAATAAAGAGGGAAACAAATTAAGTTAATGCCTGCAAAGTTCTATACAGGACTCTCAGACGTGATCAATAACTTTTCCTCAACAGAAAATTAAAACTCCTCCCAAAGAACCCACAAAATAATTCTCTGAATTTTCTGCTAGTTTGTGCATTGGGAAGAGTATCGGTAGTGATCAGGATATAACATATCTCTAACCAAGACACAAATCTTGCACATTGGAGTTGAAGACTGTCTGAAATACGTTCCTTCATCGTAGCCAACATCCTGTATACTGCAATGGGACATGGAAAGCTGAATACATGTTTAGGAAGCCAGAATCTAAAGAAGCTCAGTTGGAAGGAATCTTCCTCTCCATTAATTCTTTCGGAATTCCCCAAATATGTGCATAAATTCTTATTTATTTTTCTCAATAAGCTGTCTTTAATGCAATTATTCTGATGAATGCCATGTGCACAAATAGATTTCCCATGGGAAAATCCTGTTATTGAAAATTATAACTTTTGTATTAATCGGTACAATAAAAAAAGGTTAGTCAGTGAAGGTGGTTTAATCTAATCAATTTCATTTAAGTTTGTAACAAGGCAAGTGCAGATGCTTGGCTAGTTATCATGTCTCAGCTGAGGCTATGGTAACAGTTTAAAAAAACACTAACAGGACCCTTGGGAGTATAACTCTGGAAATCAATACCCTAATTCCGTTAGAAAATGTACATAAATACTTTCTGATCAAAAAATAAAAATAAAGGCAAATTATATAAGAATTTTCATTTTCAAACAAAGAAACTTGCGATGATGCTATTTTTATCAGTGTGACCCTTCATTTGCCTCAGAAAGGTTGCAATAAGAACCAAAACACTGTCAGTAGTGCATACCTTACAGCATTTCATGTACTTGCTGCATTAGCATCTCTGTAAACTTACTTCTGCATCACTTTCCTGAAGCTTCCTTATCCCAGATTAAGTTAAAAGCATTTGAAGGGATGCAGGAAATTATTACAGTAAGTGTGATTGTTACACTTAACTACGTAATAAATGTAGTAGCACCTGTTTTTTAGTCTTTGGAGTGTGCTGCACTTAATACTTCAGCTACCTGCTTTTTTATTGCAATACTTCTAGTTCTAGACAGAAACTCATGTTAATTGTTGCATCTGTCTCTCACTGTAAGTATATTCCTATAAATGGCAGTTGCATGGTATGTATTGCAGCACTTCTGGAAGGCACACGCGGACGTACGCATCACCATTTGCAGTTCACTCTAAGCCAGCACCAACATGTTATTTTTCATCAGCTTTATTTTCAACTAGGGATTCAGTGATACAAATAAGGGAGGCAGACATACTTGAAACACTCAAATAAACGCTGAAGAATTATCTATGAAAATGCATAATCATTTGCCAAAAAATAAATGCAGACGGTACTTGGCCTCTAAACAACAAAACTGGCCCACAGGTCATTCATCATTGTGCAGAACTAATTAGTTTTCCAATTCCATAAAAGTTGATAGTTTTTGAGCTTGTTAGTTAAAGGGGCCGTCAGAGTTGGTACGTCTCAAATCTGGCCCAGCAACTGCATTTCAGTGGGCAGCCCATCATGCTGTCCCTTCAGCCTCCCTCTCCTCTCTGCTCTGACGAGCTGGCTGGGCACTGAGGAAGAATTTTCTGCCTGAAAACCCTTGGCATTGCAGTGCCTTGCTGCTGAGTGAAATCAGAGCACGGCAAAGTCCAGTGGCAGCTCAGCATGCTTGTCTAGACGCCCCAGGCTCATCACCCAGAACCTGCCGTGCTGCCCAGTCTATCCCCACAGAGGGCAGATAGGCCTCCCAGCGACTACTTGATTCCTTGTGTCCCAGACAGCAGATAGGAGCCAAGGAGCAAATTAAAGTTGCTTTAGCTGCAGTGGCCCCAGGGGACCTGCAGAATGCAGCAGTGCTCCAGCCGTGGCCTTTTCACTGCCTGCCCTTTCCTGTGTCGGAGGAGAAATTAGGGTAGTTCCCAGCTGTCTCCACAGCTGTACCCCCTCCAGGGCTCTCCTGACACCTGGGAAATCCTTTATAGCCAAACAGCTTTAGAACTGCTTGGCTTTGTCCTGTAATACTAGAGGGTCTCAGGGCAGGATTACCCCTGCTGAGCTCCACTTCCCATATCTTGTCTTTGCATGCACTAGCTGCAAAGCTGGCAGAAGTGGAAATGGAAAACATCCACTCATGCCGACAAAGAATCAAGGCTGGGATATCTGCTGTGGTCTGGAGAGCAATGTGACTCTACTTATGCCTGACACGGGAATGACAGCCCCGGCCTGCACTAAAATGCTGGGCTGGTGACAAAGCTTTATTCCTGGGCACAAGCTAATGTGTAAACACCAAGCTTTGGAGGCAGGTCTGGCCTTAAATGCAGGCCCAGACCTGCACTTGGCAGAGTGTAAACCCAGCAACATGACTTCAGCAGGGTCAGGACGTGGCCATTAAGACTACAAAAAAACCCAAACTGTAAAAATACCTGGCAACCTCTGGCTTCTTATTTTAGTGCTACCAAAAAGCAAGAGGCGGTACGTGTCTTTGACAGCTTTTGCAGCTTTTGTTTTGTGAAGCTGTAAAATTTTCAAAGATTTCCACAAAATGGTATCAGGGAAGTGGAATATTAATCTCCTTAAGTCACGCAACAGTAAGGACCCATACTCCTTGCAGTTTTACCAAGTAAGCTCACATTTGAAGTCTAGTGCCCTTGTCTGCTCCGATTGCTAACACAGCTAACCGTTCAAAGGTGGAAGGAATTTCCTCCTGGTTTCATCTTCCAACCTCTGAGTCCCCATATAGGTTACTATTCTTCATCTAGCTCAGGTTTCAGAGATAATTGACTCTTAAAGATTTCCCAGGATCCATTCAGTTCTTGAAGTATCCACGCAATTGGGACTCCGCTGTGTTTAACTTACGGCGAAGGGTACAGGGTGGATTTTGTACTATGTGGGTCACTCCTGTGAGTTCTCCTGTTTGGATTAACCCAGATTTCAGTGATTGCTTGCTTATTATAGAGAAAAATAAGTGCACTCATGAATAATAGTAAAAAAAAGTTCCCTTATCTACTTTCTCCTGTATTTTTAAATCAAAATAAAAGCTTCACGAAGTTCAGATTCAAATAGCTGCCATATATAAAAAACAGAAAAATGCCAAAGCATCTCTAAACCTGATCCAGAAGTGGTCTTCCCTGGAGTTTCGTCCATGACCGCTCGGCTCAAAGTCATGACAGGTGGTGGATCTGATGGTTTCAGACAGTGGATAATCTCTAACTCTTAGATGCACAAGGATTTCTTAATTGCATAAATCTTTTTTGAAAAATAAACTATAAATGTTTTTTTAAAATGTTAGATGAAACAAAGCAACGAAGAAGGAGGTAGAGAATCATAACACAGCAAGATTAGGCCTTTTAGATGACCTTAAAGCTGTATAGTAATACCAGAGCTTGGACCCAGCTGTATTGTGTTAGCCCCTTCTTAACTCTGCTAGGCAACTGCAATTACAAATAGCCATAGAAGCTGTGTCGATGCTCAAGGAACTAACTGGATTTTTGTTTCGCAAAAAAGGATATTGGTTTGGCTAGCCCTGTGTTTGCTGCGCACTCTGATCTGGGACCATTGCTTACAGGAGACAAAATTAATTTCAGATAAAAGTCGCATAACCTGAAAAAGTCTGTGTTTGTCGAGAGGAATTATCAGTTCACTAATGTGAAGTGAACAATTTGCCATTAACTATTTGCTGGATTTTTTTACATTTTAAAAACACGTGAACCGAGCGCGCTTGTTTATCCAACTCGAGGTAACGCCAGCAGTCACCTCCTCAATGTAAGAGGTCTCAACGGCTGGCTGCGTGCCCTTTATGTGACGGAGAGAAGTCTGACACCAGAAAAATATCACAGGAGAGATGAAAGAGGAATTTGATAGGATGGGTTATCTAGAAGTAATGAGGCTTTAGGGTGGATAATACCTCCGTACAATTTTCTCATTTATAGAAGCTAATGTGCAATTTTAAAAGCATACATTTATGTTATGCCTAGAGCCATATCTTGTAACTACTCACTTTTTCACCTTTCTTAATAAAAAGGGTTGAAGTCGCCAGGGATGTTTAAAGTATCCCCGATGCCACATTTCCTCTTGACTCAGATCCTGCCACACACAGACATAAGGACAAAGTGTTACCGCGACCACAAGCTGGACACGGCTAAGAACAGAGCACATTTGGTGGCTGCAGCAATTCCATACAGAAGTATTTAATGAGAACTAAGAGAGCTACAGTGTTCCTGGTCAAAAATACATAGTAGTGTATGAGGGCAGAATGTAGGGGTAGCTAAGCAGAGGGAAAAAGTTTTATTTGCAATGGAAGTAAAAAAAAAAAAGATCATAAGACATGGAAAGGGATCGGTACAAGGGCTCCGTGTCCTGCCTGCCAAAAGCAAGCAATCTGCAGTAATGCATTGCACTAACTACGAATTGGAAAGGAATTTAAGACCAAAAGCTCTGCTTATGGTAGATAACATTTTTTCTTGGGTATCCTAAAATGTTTACAAAGTAGAAGAGTGGGAAAAAATGCTTTATAACCATGTAAATAAATGAACAGGAACAAACTGAAATGGAGCTACTGTAATGGTATGCAGAGTAATTATATAAAGGGTATAAAAATATTACTGGGGGGCCTACTTTAAAACAAAAGAAGCCCTAATACCCTTTCAAATGTGAGAATGTGGCAAGCCACACGCCTAAGAGCAGATGTACCTCCACAGGATTTATAACAGCAGAACAAAAAGTCCCATATGTGCTCAGGTTAAAAAGCACTCCCCAGATAAAAATGATCGAACTGCTATACAAACCTGTCTACAGAAGAGGACGCAGAAGGTAATCCTGAGGAATTTGATTAAGTGCTTAAGAGCCTATAATGCATTCAGGAAGTAATACAGTACATTATTACAGGTACCAGTGTATTTATGTATTATGTAAACCCTGTCGGCACAGGAATTTGACCTAAGGTTGACCAGATGCTAAAATGAGACTTTATTAAGACAATATTGATTTTGACTGGGTGAATTAACTTTTTGGTTCCTGTAATAAAATATATTAAAAATGTTCATAGTTCTGCTACAACAAAAACAGATGGTACCGAGTGGTCCTTCACAGGACCGGTTGAGAGTACTGATATTTCTAGCTAATGAGTCGTTCTGGTACATCCTTCTTGACAGAGAAGCTATAAAGGTTGTACTCACAACTCCCTTTCTAGAAACTTAAAGAAGGCTTCTCAGAATCATAAACTGCATACAATAGTACCGAAATAACGGTATGGTTTGAAAAATAAAACCAACCCTAAGATCTCTATCAATGTAAGCACACACGTGTTGGGAACCATCCAGCAGGATTCCTGCCCACCAGCATCTATGTGAAACTGAGGTTTCTATAACGTAGAACACTTCCAACTGTTCAGAAGAAATGAGGCTGTAAAATCACATATCAGCTGTGAAATACAGGAACTTCTAATGCATTATGCTTCCCTATAGCAAAATCCAAAAGCTGCAGGAAAAGATGTTTTTTTAGAGATATGACTCAACACTATTATATCTTTCCAGAACACAAAGTAATATGACAAACTAAAATATGAACTATAAAATGACTCAAGCTTATCCGAGTCTGGGAAAATAACTCCTGATGTGGTTGTGGATTGTGCCATGTTAGGTGATGGGGCAGAGGGAAAACCCTCCATGATGTGCTTTTTTTAACTCCAGGAAAAACATCCCCTCCCCTCTAAGGGAAAGATGATAGGAGCTGGCCTTCCTTCTTAACTCGGTCGGCCTCCACACTCCGTTTGCATTTGAGATAACCAGAGATAGTTACAGTCGTTGTGCCAGCCTCTTTTTATCTAAAGAATAAAATCTTACTACACTGGTACCTCTCCCAACACCAGCCTGTGTTTGGCTAAATATTTGCCCTGCATGCACTTAAATACGTACAAACATCTCATTGCTGGGATGCTTTGGGACGAAAAAAATGTGACTCATCAACCCCTGAGGTCCATAAAAACAAATGCAGCTGATCAGAGATGAGTCTACTGTGTCCTGTAAGGTCGTCCCAACCACTTTTCCAGAGAGAGGGATGCTGCTTTTGTTGTAGAGATGAATGCAGAGTGAGGAAGGCACGTGGCTTCTTTTTTGGTAATAAGTGGTTTGGTAATATGCGGTTTGATGGCTTATTTTTCAGACCGCAACAGCCCCTCTTGCCACAGAGCTCGAAAGGAACAGTTGCAAAGGGCCTCGAGCTATCCAGGAAAAAAAATATCACATATGGCAGAGCAATTAATTGGCTGCTATACACACACTGTACCACTATATACTGGAAAGTAATGGAGCAGTTTGATTTAAGAACATAGGTGTTTAATTGTAGAAGCTGTCTTTCCTTGGATAGAATTGTAACTACATATTTTTACAAATGGAAGTTTCGCTTTTTAACGTTATTACTGTTGAGAGATGCAAAACATACACACCCTATGTTGCAACTCTCCTTTTCGACTCGCCTTCAGATTTTAAATAGTATTCTTAAGTGTAAACAATAATAATGCTCAGCTGAAAGCCATTTTAAAGACCCATGATCCACATTGTCATCCTGGAGGGAGGTGGGGGAATTAAAAACCGAGAGAGAAATATTCCAGGAATAAAAGCTACAGCAGAAAAGACAGCACACAGAGCACAGCTCTCCAGCTCTTTTCAGAGCTGTACCTGTCATAAGCCTATTCACTTGTATATCAGCACTAACTAGCTGTAGCGCTAACGTGCCCTTGTGTCTCACTTATTTTCTTTTTCTTCAGTACTGAAAGCACAGAAAGATAAGTTTTGAAAAACAGTGGTTTAGGATGTTGGCTCTGGAAAATTTCTACCAGAAACTAAACAAATCCATGCCAGAACACAGCCCCGTGGAACGACAGTACCTCTCAGCCAAAAGGAGAAAATAAAGACGACCCTTCAAATCGCGGCAGATCGGCTGCCGATCTGCAGTTACCCGCAGACCAATTGACACTCCTGAGGAGTGTTTGTGGAAAGTGTCAGCGATCTGTCAGGCCCAGAGCAATTGTGTAATAAAGCTCATCTCTTACGGGTACCTACTTGTGTTGCATAGCTAGGCAGAGAGAGCATTTTCTGCTGCTAAAAATACTTCCTTCCCTTCTCTAAAATGACAAAAGCGTAACTTTGCCTGACCTATTTTTCGTCCTTATTCATTCTGTGGAAATCTTGCAAAATTGACACCTAATTTCCAGGTGCTGTTGCTTAGCTCCCTAAATTATTAATGAGTGTAATAATTATCCCTTTTCATCATCACATGGGACAGGGAATAGATGCAAAGATTACGATCGTATTGCCACCCTCAGACCCCAGCATGTTTATGGTATCAGAAGATCCCTCAATCGGTTTCAATCAATAAGCTGTATTATAACATGCGTTTATGTCATGGTCTAATGATGTATTATGCTGGTCTACTCTAATTATATCAGCAGAGACCCAGGGTAGAGCAGAAAAAGTACAGCAAAATATGGACCAAAATCAGGGATGTCTGACTTGTTTAGTGTGTTCAAGAGTGGTGCCAGGTAGAGCCAGAAGTGGTCAGTGGTTGGCGTCAGTGTGTGCTGGTTCTGGCATGGGCTTACAAAGAAGAGAAGAAATGAGAGGAGCAGAGAGGAGGCGAGACTGCTGTTGGGGTGTATCATGGAACTAGTGAATAACAGAAAAACTTCAGACATCTTGAAAATGTTCAGAATTATTTCAGAAGTGAAAACAAGGGATATTTCCATGCCACAGTCACTTCACAGCTGTACCTGTACCAGCAAAGCTGTGTCAGCAGGGCTTCCTATTCACAAGGTGGCCAACAGGAAGAGCTTTTCTGCCATACTAGCTGTCCCATCTCTCAAGGACAATGACTGACATCCTTCTGGCTGAGTTGACTGAAGATGTTCTGCTTCACAGCTGTCCATCAGCATCTGCCAGCTGTGAGTTACTGTCCCACAGCTGGGCCCACAAAAGAAGTCCCATGGGCACTTTCTCATGCTTTGGACAAAGGTGGATGCGTTAGCACTAACCACTTTCATCAGCACTTTAAATCACTCAGTGGACCTTGCCTGATGCAGGCTACGGTACAATCTCCTCTGCCCACACATAAAGGAGGCCGCAGCCTCCAGGAGAAGAGTGATAACAAGCTGCAAGAGGAGAGCAGGATCTTCCATGGTTACAGCTGTTTGCAGTGTGAATGTCTCTTCATGGCCTGAACACCATAAATCAAGGTAACAAAAGCACGTGCTGGTTAACAGTGGTACATCTACACCTATAACTTTTTCTGGCCCAGCCATGTCAGCAGACCTTCGCAGTAGTACAGCTTGAAGCCACGGCCCCTGCTGGATTCAGCTGTACATGATGAAAATATTTCTGCTCTCAGAGCCCTGAGGCATGGAGATGTTTGGCCACCATAGCTAAATCCAGTGGGGATCATTAAATGGAGCTCCAGACCGCCAAGATTCACATCTTGGGAAGCTCAGCTTGCTAGTGTTATAAGCTGCTTGTCTAGGTGGGGATCTATGGCTCGCACAGAACAGAGGCACAGCCCACCGTGCCACCTTTGCTGTGCATCGGCCACCCTTCCAGGAGAGGGGCAGAGAGGATGGGGCGAGGGGGTAGAAAGTCTTAAAACACCATTGCACAAATGGCTAGACTTCAAGAGATTAGGCTCTGGTCTGAGCCAGCTGTGGGAAAACAGGGCAGTTAGCAAAACACTGAGAAGAGAAATCAGGGTGAGATAAGGGGAGTCTGGTTGCAGGTGGAAAACAGGGAACTGGAGCCCAGCTAAGCCGGATGGGACAAAGAACAAGAAATGGGCACCAAGTGATCTGGACAACTGCTTTCACCCTCCTGCTGCCCTGGCCATCTGCTGGGGGGGTGCTTTCAAAACAAGTGCTGTTTTTCTTATGCCTGTCCTGATCCAAGCTCCCATGTTGTCCCTTATGGATCCGGTCCTGTCACTCAAAATCATTTAGAGCAGAAAAGCTGAATTAAGAAACAAAGAAAACTTATTAACACACACATTCTTCACCCTGGTAAGTTTCTTTCAGCTGTATTTTCCCTTCACTTATTCAGGTCAGAGTCTTCTGGCTGGTTTATTACAGACATTTACAGACAACAGTGATTTTATGTGACTGTCTGACTGCGTTACAAATTCATCACAAGTCCTGGCTGTCTGACATTTTAGGTCCAAACAACCACACACTGTTGGAGAACCCCCACCCCGCATGAAATACATTCACTGACCTCCCCTTCCAGAAGAATGAGGTAATGAGTATAATGAGCTCTCCAAATCGATCTGTAAACAGCCTGATTCATAATTTTTCTTTACGGAAGAGAAGTTATGAGAGGAGCAGTTTGGACAAAAAGGGCTTCAGCTCCACCCAGTGGTAACGAAAAGATTTCCAAACCATTCCTGTGGCCAGGCAGGTACACGACACTGGGATTTTTTTTTGAAGCTGAGGCACTAGAGATCATCTGCTTGGTCGCTGCTGTGTTACAGCTTGAGCTGTTACGGGTCTGAACACAACAGGGTTATTTCCTTAGCAGCCTCTGCCATCAAAAGCCAGGGGTTAATCGTTACTCTGAGGTTATATCCATCAGCCGTCACTATCCTCTTTGGTATTTGCAAATTTTGAACATTTCACTAACCATCTTCCAAATAACCAGCTGGCTGGGCAGAGCACCATAACCTCGTCTCTCTCTGCAGTGACTTAGGGAGCAGTTAAGGTGTAAAACTTCTCTTTTCTATTCCCTACACCTGCCTTTTAACCATATTTTTTTTTTACTTCTCTAATGAGGCACCACTTTCTAACATAACTCTTGAAGCTCCTTTTAGAATTGGGGCTGCTTTTAAGAAAGTTTTTCTTGTCCAAGTTTTCCAGAACAGAACAACTCTTGTAACGAGCTTTACAGTTTGAATGACAGGGACCTTGAGAAACTGAAAGCCAGCTCCAGCTCTGTAGGTTGGCCAATAATTAAATAGTTCACATCTGACCTACTTAATGCTCAAATACACATCAGCAAATCTCAGGCTCTAAAGCACAAATCTGTGACAAGTGAGGGTCAGGCAGGTACCATCACCTCACTCACCCCAAAAACCCCCTCAACATCACGATCAGCTGGACGCATTCTGCTTTTTAGGTGGCACTGAAACACCACTCTGTGACTCTCTGGGGAGCAGCTTCCGGATTAGAAGGGCTCAAGTCCTGTGCACAACTGTAAAGTGTTAGAAACCTTTGTTCTGTTTCTCATCACTGTTCCTGTCCTTCCTACCTGCCCCAGGTGCTGCTTCTTAAGTTTTTGGAAGGCGTGTCTCATTTTTGCCTCTTTATTACCCCAGGTCAGTATCATTATTGTGGTTATATTTCCATTTCAAAGTATTGAGCCTGTAGTATTTGTCAATGGGCTTTAAGATTATAATTAGATGCAGTGCCTCATTTTCAGCTAAATAGTCCAAAACATGTGCAAAGTCTGAAATATATTTTAAACCAATGTGTGCTGCATGTAAGCAAAAGTCTTTTTTTCCTGATTAAAACCTTCCAGACCTATTCACTTCAAGCATTCCCTTGTGCGTCTTCTCTCTCACCTACGTACAGAGGCCCATATTTATTTTGATTTTAATAATATTTTCCACCACAAAACCGGTACAGTATTTTTAGCTATTGAACTATAGTGTAGTGCATTCATTAATTAAGGTTTGAAAATCATACACAAACAACATGAAAAAAATTCAGCCAGCCTTTCTTCTCCCACACAAAATCTAACTTGTAAAACCAGTATTTCACATTTTATAGCAGCTATTTAATTTTTCAGCTCATCAGTGACAAAACCAGATAAAGCTAGTTTTACATGCAATAACAATTTGTACAATGCCTTGAGTAAAGCACTACTATGGTGTTACTTACAGGAGAAAGGGAAGTAGCCAGTTCAGGCAGGCTGTAGTACTCATGCATTAACGTCAGTCTCTGAAGTGGCAGGAAGGTGGAGAAAAGGAGGGTTGTGCAGGACAGGTGAAACGAGGCTTCCTGAGGGAGCCTAAAAGAGAAGGTTGTGCTCCGGCTGCAGCCGCACCCCCCCATCCCCACGTAGCTTCTGCTACCAGAAGCACCACAGGGAAGAGGGACAACTGCCTTGATTTGACTTCAGTGGGCATTTTATCATCAAAATAACTCCAAATTTGATCCTTTGCTGGCAAAGATCTGTAGTGCCAAGGGAGTTTGGGAATGCTGCCCTTTGAAACAACACTCGATTGTCAAAGAAATCCATTTTCTTTGGCTAAGCAGCCAGACTGCTTCAGCCCTCACGCTTGCGCTCTGAGGCCCTGCCTTGCGTAGTGAGGACATGTCGCTAGACAAGCTGCTTTCCCTTCTAACAGCTACGTTCATGCACGCAATAGAGCCAAGCGAGTTAGCTCAGGTGTACCCTTCCCAGGCAATTCGGTACACCTTCTTTTGAACATCTGCCCCAGCTGAATCCAATAACCAGCAGCTTGGGTGTGACTCCCAACACCTGACCAAACGTGGGGAGCCAGGCAAGCGGCTGCTAGAATATGGCTTGGGGGAATCGAATGTGTGCCTTCTCACTGATCTCTCCCTTCTTCTGCATAATTTAGAGAGGCAGCATCCCTAACCCTAACCTTTCTCTGCTGATACAATCAATTGCCCATCAATCTGGGGATAAAGAAAAACCAAGATCACTTTCTGCATGTTAATCAGATGCCTTGAGTGTTCCCTGAGCAAAGCCAGCATCTCTGGTGAAATGTAACCCCGTTCTCCCTCAAGCTGTGACCATCTCCCTGCCTTTTAAGTAGTGCTATTGGTGGTTTAGGAGATTCTTGTCAATTTAGAGCATTTTTACGATGTGAAAGTTTATTTTTATGGAAGGTTGTTTTTCCCCCCGCCCCACATTGTGTAGGGAAAACAAAGCCTGTCAGAGATACGGCAGGCAAATTTCTAAGCAAAAGGATTCTTCTTACAGCCAGAACAGTTGTTATTTCAGCCCTCCCTTTTCTATGTCATATAGCAAAGCCAGAAGATAAGTATTTTTGGTTTTGCCCTTCTGTCACTAGCACGAGCACCTTGTGTCTGGCCTTTGATTAAATCTTTGGCCAAACACAGCCTGATGACACAGCTCCAAATATTCCTTTAAGACTCAGGAGAATTTTCAGGGAGAAAAAGCCATTCAGAGCCCCTCACCTTCCAAAGATGTCCAGAACCACAGTTCATATTTCACTGAAGTTCTATCAGGTAGATTAAACGCTGGATAGAAACAAGCATCAAGCTGCCAAGCAGATTACTATTAGACCACAACAGACAAAGAAGAAGAAAAAACAAACAACGAACAAACCCTCTGGCTTTTACCTAAGTAAAGCTGAGGGGCAGAAATGCTTTGATATTTTCATGAAACATTAACCTTCAAACATAATTACTACAGGCACTGAGGTCACACCTGAAGGCTGCACTGTTGGGGAGAATTGCTGTAAAACTGGCCTGCGGGGCAAGAACGTGGCAGGTAAACAAAAGTAATGTCTGTGCAGAGATAATGGGATACAGGTCAGTGCATAAAAAGCGTAGCTTTAGGGGATGGAAATGCTGTTACTGACAGGAGATTTTTGCCACTTTCCACATACCAGCAAAGGTGACACCGACTTGTTTGACATTGCACGAACAGTAATCTTTGAACAGAGGCACTACTGAAGCATAATAAACTGGATGGGGGAGCACATCAGTGCTGTCCCCGCTTAAATCTTGTTGTAATGTTGAAACCATTTTAATATCTGAAAAACATAATTAAGCTAGATTTACTCTGAACAGTTAAACATCTACATTATACCTTGAGATGTGAGATAAAAGGAGCAGTTGTCTCAGTCTTTGCAAGGTTTCCAGTCCTATCTTGCAGATCCACAAGTTAAGGAAGAAACAAGAGCTAAGCATCCAGAATCTTGTGTGGTTATGGGCTCCCCATCTCCTGTCTGTATTATCTGGTATCTGAGGCTGCGTGCTGTTTCTTCTGAAAATACAACTTGGGGGAGGACTAGACAGGACAATGGAAGCTAAAAATCACCTTTGGGTGGCTCTGATTTCTGGTCCACTGTGTTATTTATTGTGATACCCTTCACAATGCTGGTACACTTCCATGCGCCTGAGAGTGATTTCTCCTTCTTCAAGTGTCTGGGGTAGAAAGATCTATTTCAAGTCCCTGCACTTCACTACTCAGCCTGACCTTTAAAATGACTGTCCTTGCTCAAAAGTGTCCATTAGGTGTGTGCAAATATAAAAGATGGAATTGTTAAAGCTCACGTTTCAGGGAATGCAAGTATGAGAGAGGTGGAAGGGGGCCAGCTCTGTTTGGGGTGTGATTTACAGAAGCAACTGATCTGGAAGATCCCAGTGTTGGCAGGCACAGGAGAAACGGTACAGAACAAGTTCTGAACTGCAGCAACTTCCACCAGAGCTCTTCTTGGCCTTCCAACCTTTTTTTACCTGTGATAAATGTTGGGGTGCGAGTCAGGGATTAAGGGCTGCTGCACTTCATATAAAGCAAGGAAAGCTGAGAGATACGAGAGCACCTCCTCCAAAAACAAGCCTTAGGCCAGGCCGCAGGGCCTGACACAGGGGCTTTAGCTTGTAGCTGAGATGTCTGAGGGCATGGATGCAGCACTGGACAAATGAAAGCGTCAGGAAATACTGACTTGCTGTGCAGTCTTGAGCAGGTCACACTGCCTCCTTGACTGAGTTTCTCCCACTGTAAAACAGAAGCAATGAGGCTGGCTAAAGCTCCTTCCCCGATTATCTGGTGAATACGCTGCTCTGGAAACAGGAAGGCAATATGAGCACACAGAACTGCTTTTAGCATTTTAGAGGTAACATTGCAAAACCAGCTTTTTCCGATACTCCATTGAACTAGCATAAGAGATTTCTGCTCGTGACAGCCAAAGCTGTGCGTTCAAGGCTGCAAAGACAGTGTGGTATCACTCTGGATTTGCCCACGTCATCTCAGAACTCTGCGTGCTCTGATGACTACGATAAATTCGTGCTTTAAAACCACTAATGCTTCAGTCAGAGCTGAGCTCTGGGGATTTTACAGCACTATTCTTGTCTGCCTTCATCTCTGCAGGGGGCTCTTCTGGCTCCAGAGATCTGTGCTTGACAAGAGAGGCACCAGCAAGAAAGACTGCGACTCAGGAAGGCGCACGTCTTACCTAATTTCTCACCACCACAGTTCGCAGCATACAACCACAAACAAAAATTTTGCCTCTGTGTTGATTTTCTGTTCCTGGCAAACTGGGTGCCTTGGGAGGGAGGGAGTGAATATACCACGTTCCCAAGTGGATGTCAGCGTGTTGTAGCTTAGCATGAAGTAAAGGGAAGCCTCACGTAACCTCTGCTGGGAACACGCTACTAAAATCGTCAGAGACAGATACGCTTCCTCTGTTCAGGATTGGATCTGACCTTCCTGCCTAGCACATGTTTTGGACTGAGCTGCAAAGGCCAAGCTTCACAGGCTGCTGCCCTCTTTGAATAACGCACTGAAATGTGCAGATGACGTTCCCTGGGCAGTCAGCACCCTCCAAAATGTTGCCTGAGGTGGCGCAAAAACTGTCTCTTTTCAGCCCTGTTTCCAGAGAGCAAATAAAGCAGCCCATGTGACCACACAGTCCATTCTCCTCAGGATTTCTGCTGATTTGGAGCACATGGGAGAAAATAAAATATCTGATATGGGTAACAGATTATTTCTGTCCCTGCAAAGGAGATGCAAATCACATAGTGTTCCCATGGCTCCAGTATGGCTTGCATGGTTGCATGCAGAACAGCCTTGCTATGTCTACTGTTTGGCTGGCTGATAGGCCAGCTGGGATTCCATCGTGCATTTCTACACAGTGAATCATTAATTATAACATCCAAACCATAACATCACAGTTGTCTTACTCTATCTACTTTCAGTAGTTTCCTTCCTTTTCACCCACCCGAATCCTTGTTTTTACCCCAGCCCGTGAGGTCATTTAGTTAATTTTGCAAGATATTCCAGTCCTCCCATGTTTGAAGATGGCTCCCAGATTTGCACCCTAAGCACTTTTGTTAGCACATTCCTGCTGTTCATCCTGACATCCAAAGAAACACTGAACAAGGTCTCGAAACTGCAGTTTGTGTTTCAGCACAATTTCCTACTCTCCTTTTCAAACAGATTCTTACTCACCTCCCAGTCTGGCAGCAATCTTCTGATCTCCATTTTAAGCAACAACTTTCCATGTGTTATCCAGTATTTGGCCAAAGCTCCAGTAGCAAGATCTACTGCATAGCCCTTACGGGGAATGTCCCCAGCTTCCGAACAAGAGATATTTCCGCCCCTCATTCACAGAAACACGTGCTCTTTTACTCATAGTCTCAACATTTGACCTCGTTTGCTGGGCTGAAAATTTGTCATAGGAAAGCAGGTTACATGGTGAAGAACCTTCAGAACTATGGTGTGTGGAGGCTACAGACACAAATATTATCACCTCTTCTACTGCTCAATTCTTGAAAATTTTTTCCTGAGTTCCAGAGTGATGGCCCTAAGGGCCCAGCAGATGAGGTAGGCTTTCTCAAAGCAAAAGCGGAAGAATTTGGATTTATCACTGGTTTATTAATGTGGATCCTTCGCATTATTATCTCAGTTGCTCAGATCTGCAGTCTTGGTTTAGAGTCAGTCAAAGCAAGAGAAGTCAATGTAGGCCAAGAGTTAACGGTAAAAAACCCAAACCCAAACGTATAGCCCAGCATTTACAAAGCATTATAGAAATCCAACGCTCCTTAAGTATGACTTCAAGCTGCATCAGGGGAGGTTTAGATTGGCTATTAGGAAAAATGTCTTTACTGAAAGAGTGGTCAGGCATCGGAACAGGCTGCCCAGGGAGGTGGGGGGGTCACCATCCCTGGAGGTGTTCAAAAAACATGTAGATGTGGCACTTCAGGGCATGGTTTAGGAGGCCTGGGGGTGTTGGGTTGGCTGTTGGACCTCATGATCTCAGAGATCTTTTCCAACCTTAATAATTCTATGATTCTGCCCGCTACTCGTGCACTGAACAGCAAACCCTAATGTTTTTTATTACAGCTGTGTGAAGGTGGGAGGGATGAAGTGGAGCAGATCAGGGAAAGCAGCTGCCTACATTGCACTAGGACAACATGCTCCTGTGTGGAAGGGCACAGGAGCCACTTACCAAACCTGGAGAATTGTGGTGGGATCTAGGCATAGCTAGATGCCTGATCCGTGTCTGCAAGAAAGGAGTATACAAAGCAGCCTGCATAAGTATGTTGTGTCCCCAGGACAAGTGCTGT
Organism: Phalacrocorax carbo; assembly: GCF_963921805.1. Taxonomy (NCBI): domain Eukaryota; kingdom Metazoa; phylum Chordata; class Aves; order Suliformes; family Phalacrocoracidae; genus Phalacrocorax; species Phalacrocorax carbo. The sequence continues at coordinate 32,239,830 of NC_087518.1, read as the reverse complement.
TACACTCGTGGATCAGCTCTCCAGCCCTGCAAGCGTGCCCGGGAGGTGCGGGATCATCCAGGAGACCATCTAAACAGACATTTTCAAGCCCACTCAAAATTCTTTCCCAGCAATATGAAGCAGGGGTTAAAGACTGCTGCTGCCTTCCCTGTGGCCTGCAGTGGTATGGTGTTTTACTGCATTTGGATATGGGGCTTCGGGATTGGGAAGATCTGCAAGAATCACCTTCCCTCGTCTCCCAACAGCAAGAAAATACTTCTTCCTAAGATACCCACTCTCTATGCAGTTTTTCTAGAAGATCTGGTAGCAAGTTTGTTCTTTGTCCAGATGCACCACTGGGAAGCTCTGCTTCTTCGGATCTTTTTCCCCAACAGCTTCCTACATCTCCTGTTCATGTTTTTTCATTTGTCCTTATTCCTAGGATATCTCCTCAAACATCGCTGAAGAGCTTGGGAGTAGAAGCCAAGTAGGAGGAAAGTAATGGGAAAAGGGAGGTCAGCTGGGATATTGGATATCTCTTGACTCCTAAATAGCCTGAGTTCAGAGCAACTGGAAACCACAGCATGATGTGGTTGTGTCTGACAGCCCAAGAGCAATCCTTCACCACACCACGGTTCCTACTAGATGGACTTCCCCTATGCAAAGGCCTGCTGCTGCTGTGGGCTTTTTTGCTCTCTGTAAGAGCAAGGATTGAAATGCCCTTTAATTCTCAGCATGGTTTGTCCAACTCATCCACGCCAATATGAGGAAAGCCTATTATTATTGCTATGTGCGCACTCCTCATTTTAAGCTATTTATTTACATCAGTGCATTATTGCACAGCTATTAATCATTAGCTGATTCTTCCTAATAAATATAACTTCTGTAAGAGAGGAATATTTCAGACCAGTCTGTGGGTGGGAAGGAGAGATTTGTTATTTAGCTAGTCAGCATCTGCTTTGTTCTCCGTTTACGTTCCTAGTACTTCAGTAGGACATAAATTAGAGAGCAGTGTGTGTGGGAAGTCTACGTGGACTTTGTCACCATGACAGATCTTGATGTGGTCTCAGAGAGGATGGGAGTGAGTTAGCAGGGATGGCCTAAGGCTTTTGGAAAGATGAGCATTTCACTGACAACAGTTTTAAGCGTAGTGAAATGCAAATGTTATCCCTGAACTGGTTTGCTGATAAGGCTTGCAGCTCTAGTAGCATCTGCACAAGTGTATTTGCCCAAGATACTCAACATACTTGTTTATTGTGCTGATAAGGGAGCAGCGGTTAAAGAAACACTTGTGGCAACGAGTGTGTTCATGTCATGCATGTGTAGGATCCATTTATCAAATTCATTCCAGACTCACTCTAGTAGAGGCCCTTCTGATAGCTGTGGCCCTTGTAAGTCAAAAAAATGCAGTGGAACCTGGAGAAATGAAAAAAGAATGGCCTTACAGTTCCGTACCAGTGTGGTACGTACTCAGGCAGCCACTTACACATGTATTAAAAAGCCTAAAATGAAATTAAAAGCTTGCAGGTTATCTGTGGAGTCTTGACAATGAAAATGCCAATCCTCACATGGAGGAACTACAGTTAGGTTGAAATAACAACTGCAAGACTCCTGACTCACCGAATTTTCTCCCTCCAACTGCTGGGGTGACCTTTCCCGTGGGGAAGGCAGCCAGCTTGCCACACACTGGGCTGGGGCCAGCTGAAGGTTAAGCAGTTTCCACATTGTTGGACTCCTCCGTGTTCGTTAATCAGCTGGCGCAAGACCTTTAGGCTGCTATTCCGACGAGTCCACCAGAATGGGCTCCTTACAATGAAGTGCATCCCATCTTTGACCAAAGTCAACTGCAAAGGTTGTACTGGAAGGTATAAAAACTTATTTGTCAATATAAATTTTCAAACTATTTAGTTGCATCCTGCTTTGTGTTTGTGGGGTCAGGACCCAAAGTACTAACTTGCTGATGCCGCAAGGACTGCGGGACAATAAGCCCTTTTACCTTTATGCCAAATAGCGTAATGAACACATCTGGAACAAAAGCTGCTTTTATTGTTCAGGATCAGGAAGAGGCTACGTTAGCATTTATTTCCCCAACCCGGAAGGGCACGTATCATCAGGGAGCATGAGTGTGACGTATAATCCACAGGCCTGTCCTAGTTAGAGAGAATAAATCTGTATCAGCGTAGTCCTGCATCTGGGTGAACTGCAGGGCAGGGTGGGAATACAGGAAAGCTGCATGGAGCGAGATCAGCAAGGAAATGCTCAGCCAAGTCTTAGTCTCTGGAACAGTTTGATTTAAAACAGCCAAACACTCAGGATACTTAAATCCATCTGAAACCAGATGCCTGGGTATTTTTGAACCAAGGGCTATGCGAGCTCCTTGGTAGCACAAATCTCAGTGGTGCTTTGGGCCCGGGCTCTTTTCTGACCTTTTGTCTTTGAAGACAAGAGCTGCTGCCTGAGACAAGCAGACACCCGGGCACCCTCAGCACAGCGTGGTGAGGGCCCTGCCCGCAGCTGCCGGTGCAGGCACCCTGAGGGTCCCCAGGTGACGGGGCATACCTGACCCTGTCAGCTCGTTTCTATTCCAGGCAGCCACAAACTGCTCTTGCTTCTTCACCCAGGTCCTTTACTCCTCCTCTCAGTGTCGCTGTGCCCGACCGCAGCCTCTTGCTGCGGGCGCAGGCAGCGGAGGAGCATGGCATCTGGGAGGGAGGTGGCTCTGCCAAGGCAGCTCATTCCTGACCCGCAGCAGCGCAGCCGCTCCTCTCCGGGCCCAGCAGGCAGATCCGCAGCTGTGCTACCCGCCGAAGCTGCGTGGTGTCCCTCACGCAGGTCTGGGACTGCCACCCAGCTGCTTTTAGGAATGGCTGTAATCTGCGCCCACGGTCCCAGCAGTTAGTGGCTAACGAGATAATGTCAGTAGTTCCAAATGGCACTTGAAAAGCCGCTGTCAGCACCGTTCCTGTAAATGGCTCTTTCTACCCAGGATTTCTGATCTCTGAGATAACCAATGTTCGCTCTTCACAGACTCCTCTGGTGCTGACACATTTCAGGAGCTAAGACAGGCGTCCCAGCTAACACTCAGCCTCTGTCCCTGACCAGAATAGGAAACGCTTTGCATACAGGTGGGACCATTAATGCCTGTGATATTACACTAACTCTCTAGAGGACAGTCATTACGGCAAAAAACCCAGTCTAGCCCTTCAGGAAAATTTCCTAGCAGCTGTCAGACCACCAACGCATTGGCAGACGCCTCATAAAACCACAACAGCCGGGACTGAGCAGAGCATTCCTGTGCACGCACTAGTGAACTGCGAGAGAGACCCAGTATACCGCCTCCGAGGTCTTTCCGTCTGTCCCTTTTAGGCACACAGCTTATTCCAGCATCGCAGTTGTCAAGTCAGCAGTTGGGGCAGACGGACTCTCGGTTTTAAGCTTCCTATTTTGCCAAAGCCACAACCTGGCATCTGCCTGCAGGGAAGGTATTTCTTTCAAGAAAAAAAACAACAAAACAAACAAACAAAAAAAAAAACCAACCCAAAAAAACTCACAAAAAAACCCCCACCCCACGGCAAAAAAAAAAAATTTACTGAGGGAGCAGCAATCTCTCTGCCCTTCAGTCAACCCCAGAGGAGAGGCTATGTATTTTATTAGCTTTTTTAGTCTTACTGGTTGCTGTAGCGATGACTTTCTAAATGCACCCCTGTAGAGCACAGGTCCTGGTGTAGCAGGGAGCTACCATTCACAGTTCCCCAAGATGGAGGGAAATCTGAAAGGTGGTGCTCTGCTTAATCCCAATTACGAGAGTCTTGATCAGTTCTGAGTTCTTCAGTGATTCCTGATCCTTAAAAACATCCAACAATATAAAATACAATTTTGCAGTGGCTTCTGGTACTAACAGGGAAAGGGAAGTCAGTCCTCCTCTTTCATTGCCTTTTCCCACCAGGGAAGTCCTAAAACCTGAAAGGAGTCCTTTGTAAGTGCTGGAGGAACTAGTGCACGCTGAGGCGATACTGGAGAGCAAAGCTTTGAACAGCGGAACACAGACGGTGTAACCACACCTGAGGTAAAGGCAAAGAGGGACACACATCCTAGGTATGAGCTTAAGGGCAAAGCCCCGTGTCCAAAGGTGCTGGATGCTCCCACGCATTTCAGCTAGTTCAGGGGCTGAGGTGAACTCTCTGTGATGAGAACTGAAATGCGCCCCACACCTTTTCAAGGCCTTTACAACGTAGGTTTCTAAGGGCCATCCCTAGTTAAGTGTCCCCGATAAGGACAACTCCTTCCAGAGAAAATGCTGGCTCTGCAAAACGATTTTCTGCACAGAAGTCAGCTGCTGAGGGCGCACAGGGTGTCCCAGTCGGGCTACCTGCCAGAGCAGGGGTGCGGCGCCTGCGGCTCTGCCAGGGAAGGTTTGCCCTCTAAGAAAGAAAGGGGAAAACAGCAGCCAGCGAAATCATCCTCCCTCCTTCCAAATGCCAGGCCCCAGATCAGGTGCGGCTGACCCAAACGCCCAGCCACGCTACTTCTACACAGACCTTTCTATGGAGACAAAACCAGCTTCTCCGGATGGAAACTGCTTCTGCAGATGCTGCTTCCCGGGGGGCAATAGCTGGTTGTTCCCCCCGTCTTGCCCAGGGCTCACAGAAGTGTCTTAACCGCTAGTGAGCCCCTGCCACCCCGCTATCCACGCTGCGCTCCTGTACTGGGGGTCTTGCTCGACCTTCTCTTTTGTGTATCTCCCAAAGAGATGAACCTTTCCTTCTGCCTCGGCGGAGACAAAGAAGGGGCCTCACATCAGGGGCAGCACTGCTGCTGAGCCTCCAGCCAGGGGTTTGCATGGGTGCTAGGCTCTTTCAAGGCAACCGTCTCCCAGGCAGGTATCTACCACAGCTTTTCTGTGACAGCTTCCTTCCCCCGAAAGTTCAGCTTACACCTATAAATGCAAAGCCAACACTTTTGCACAGACGGCCACCTCTGTGAGCCTTCTGGTGGTTAGCAAGTTCCACGCTGGTGTTGCACGTACTCCGAGGAGGAACCGTCCCTTTGAGATACCGCACTCTGCGTGGTACTCTGCGCTCATTTGGTTATGTCCATTAGTATTATTTACTTGTAAATATACCGGGCCCGTGATTCTGAATAGGGATTTTCTCTTGTGTGACAGTGAGGACCAGGAGAATATAAACCAGTAGTTAACTTTGGCAGGCAAGATGTAGCTCCCATCCATAGAACAGCCACTCCTACAGAAATAATTCATAAACTGATAGTTTCAGGTGGGGTCCAGCATGGCACCTGCATGTTGCCTGACTTGCGTAAGCTAAGTGAAGGGAGAGAAGTGACAAAGGAGGGGAGTGAATAAATGCAGCCTGCAACTTTGCCGTAGCTCTTCCTCCTCACCAAGCACTGTAGGGACTGCTCCCAACATCTGCGTCCTGCTGCAGGTAGAAGCCCGGACAGCAGAGAACAGGGAGCAAGGTGCCATCAGCTCTGTGCAGACCACATTTCATTCCACATTAGCTTCTGTCATCACCATATCATCCTTCTCTGCTGGTGTCCACACTGGGCGTTTGTCCCTCACGATCCTTCTCTCCCCAGTCGTAGCATGGCTGCCCGTAGGGTCACATTACAGCGCGAAAGCTGCAAGAACCCAGAGGGTGTGGGGAACATCTATGCCGAGTGCCCTGCTCCTGGCAGCTACCCCGAAGTCTGCAGCACTGGCAATATTTTCTGTTTCAGTCAAGGCTGCTCTGCTACCGAGCTGGGCTAAGTGGGTCTACTGCAAAGTGGGTTCAGGTCCACAGGACTCACGTTTCCAGTCGCATCAGCGGGTTTACGCGTTCCACGGAGCTGAGTAAGGACAAGGTATTCATACTCGCTGCAGAAGAACCGATGGGGAGGCAGGTTTCATGCCTACAACCAAGATATTTGATCTACCTCTCACAGCAAAAAGCAGGAATTTAATACATCTTCTGGAGACATGAGGATATTTAATCTGTGGGAGCAGAAGAAAGGTGAAGGACAGCAACGTGAGATGGGTACTAGTAAGAGCAAGGACTCTCTTCTCATGAGACTTGTGTCTCAGCATAAGCAAATTGGTATTCCACCTGCTAACGGATTTAAGCAGCAGCTGCTGCTTACTTAAAGCAGCAGCACACATTCTTGCACATAGGAAATCACACTTGCATCCTTTGGGCAGGAGGACCCTTGGAGGGGAGCTTCTCCAAAGCAACTTCCCATCTGGAGCAGGTGAACTGCAAGAGCGATGAGGACAGGCTCCAAGGCCCTGCGTGCTTTGTCCAGAATGGCTGGAAAAGGGACAAGAATTTGCATGTTCACATAGAGGTGTTTTACACGGTGGAAGTAAGGAGCACATCCAAGGTAAAGCGGAATTCCACATCCTCAGCAGGATAGAACACCGGAGTATCAGTTGCTGTGGGACAGTCACAGACAAGCCCAGACTTCCCACAGCTGTAACTGCATTATCCCAGTGCCATCCTAACTGGCATTTGTGCAATCCTGCTGCTCTACCTCACCTTCCTCCCTCTGCTTCACTCAGCACGCCCTCCGGCTGTCTCCTCCTTCCCCCCAGCCCCGCTTTCCCCTGCCCATCCCTCTCCCACTTATATCCCCCCCCCGCCTCCTTCCCAAAACTGTGACAGCAAACATGACACTGGGGACGGGACACAGGTGTGGGAATTCACAGATCCACCTTCAGAGGCACCATTTGCCCTGCCCTCCTGCCCAGAAGCATCAGGCACCCGCTGTTTTGGGTTCTGTATGAACATGCAGGAAGGCAACTCCTGGCATGAAAATCTTACAGCCTAAGCGAGAACAAGGCAGAACACGCAGGGGACTTGAACAGAACAAAGCGCAGGGCCAGGGCGGAGGCACACTGTAATGACTGCAAGTTTGCCGTGTGTATTTTGCAGGCTTCAAAGCTGGGGGAAAAAAAAAGACTTTTAGCAAAACATCCCCTTGAGTGCAGATCTTACATTCATAAGTCCAATATGAAAGGTTTTCCCACTCATTATATAAACCTGTAAACAAATATTCCTCTGTATGTCCATGCCTCAAACACCGCACCTTCAGGCTGGTGCATGAGAACCTGTAAACGAGGAATTGACTGAACAAGAAAACTGGGCTGATTGCATTCTCCGGTTCAGTGTGAAAGGAATAAACACATTAATTAATGCAAAGTAACTCTCTTTTCACGCTCAAGATGTGGTTACTATTATCCAAAAAAATCCCATGCCTGAAAGAAGCAGAGAGCAATTCTCTGCATCTCCACAGCTTGTCGCTCTCTCACTTCACAACGCCAGACATTTCCCAGCGAGCGGACAGAGCACAGGGAGGCAGAGGTCTGCGACGCAGCCCTGGGACCTGGGCTGGACACCCCAGCAAAACACCCAGCCCCAGAAACACGGGAAAGGAATTAATTCTGCTGCTCTGCTCTGCCACGGAGCCCTTCGGTTTACCCAGGTAGCTCCAGGTGTCAAATGGGAGCTGCTTGGTCCCAACCACGAAGTTACACCACCCACGTCTCCCTCCACCCTCTGAAGTTACACAAAATAGGCACAACCTGAGAGCAGAAAGAGCAGAATTTTACATCAGCATAGGTTTAGTGAGTCCAAACTGTTTAAAGTTAAAGTTTATTTGTATTCTTTGTAGGAATATCAATAAAAGACCTCAAATGTATCTATATCTGTACATATTACAAGAACCTTCAAAAATTATTCACAGAACAAAAATAAATCTTCTTTAGAACAAACCCAGGCAATGAAATGCAGAAATGGATCTCAGAGACCGAACAGTCCAGTGCTACTAGCATAAAAATACGGCTTGAAAAACAAGTTTATTACTTTTTAAGGTGTACTTTGTTGAAATAAAAAATAAATTATTTAGAGCTATCATTGTAAAACAGTTCTGTGTAGTAACACTCTTATTAAGGCCCTTGAGACAGAAAATCTATTTTTACAGGTAGGATTCCTGGCGGGCATGATCTGTAACGACACGCTCGCTCTCATGGGAGTTAACTTACTGTGGAGAAGGGGATACCTAAAGGCATCAGCCTAAATCTAACCCTTTTTGCTCTGTCACCCTCGGCCAGGTACCTGTGGCTGACCGCGCTCATCGCTGATGCAAATACATTTAACGGTGCGACTCAGACAGGAATTGTTCTCCAGGAACGACACGGATATTTTTGCAGAACACCAACAGAATTCATACATACACGGTGACCTTCGTGGATAAGTACTGCCGACACATTCCGTGGGCACTGCTGTAAAACTGACGGGCTTCCATCATTGAGTTTACAGACAGAGTTAAAAGCTGGTGGGTTTAAGCAAGCATTAAAACATGAAATTAATATATCACGGTAAAGAGAAAAAGCTTAAGCCAACCCAAAGCAATCACAAGAACATAAAATAAAACCCATTTCTTGGATGACTTATTAGATGGGTACAGAATTCATTACTGGTTACACCTCATATTCTCTAATTAGAAAATATACACATCCCTTTCCACGCTCCTCTAGATCCCCCAGCTTGGAGTTATTCCACCGGAGAGGAATGTTGCAGAATGTGTAGCTGTAAGAATCTGTGCTTTTACACATAGCTGCCCATTTCTAACGCACCAGGGAAATAACAGTTGGTAATTCCTGGATGTGAAATCTATTTCCCTTAAAAAAAAAAAGGTCTGAATTCCTACAGTTGCAAAGAACGGGCACTTAGAGGTTGCCACTCCTGGGCCGCGCTCCCTCTCTGCTCCGCGTCGTTCCAGTCGCCTCTGCTCTCCACACACCCTGCAGGCAGCACACACAACGTGGCAAAAGGCCACAGGGCTACACAGCGCTGCTCCGTTTCCCTGCCCCACCGTGCTGGCTGTGAGCCTTTACTGAGAACTCGGAGGCCCGGGTGGCTTTGTGGTTTGGGAAGAATCATCCTAGAACAGTACTGAGGGACGTGGCCAGCAGGGACTGAGACACCAGGATGGGCAACTTCTCCATTTCAGTCTTAGGAACACAGGAGCATTACTCCTACAGGCTATTAAATTCTTCCTGCGCTACTTCAGCTGTTTCCAAATGAGAGCAGCCGTTGCTTGCAACAGCATTAGACACAGCCTGATGCATTTGCTGAAAGTATGACCCAAAACCTAACGCTTGTAACGCTCATCATCAGACTTCGCACTATTTACTTTTTCTCTCTCAGATGCAGAAACCCACTGGCTACTAGTCTTTAAACCAAATGTGACTGGGCCCAGTTAGGGCTCTCGCTCCAAAATAGACAGGCCTTTTGGCTGCCCCATGGTTTAGCGCCACTTGGATTTTGTCAGACTGGACAAAATAGAAGCTGGCATTTTCACATATTGTTGGTTGAAGCGGCTTAAAATTTCTCTAGAAAGCTGCTTGGTAACAAACGAGGAGAGACAGCTGCCTGCAGAACACAGGAGCGTAAGGCTCTGTTCTGCGGCTAATCAATTTCAGTCCTGCAGCGTTGTGAGTCTGCAACCTTCACCCGCTTCTGGGTCAAGAGGCAGCGTCCCCTCTAGAGCGGGAGATGGTGGAGTACACTTTGCACCTTAGGGCAGAAACTGAAATAGAAGAGAAACAGCCAGCCTAGCAACAAGCTGCGAGGATGACACTGATGGGTCAGATTCTTCTGGAACAGCAACTTTTCCTAGTCTACAAGCTTAAGAAACACAGAGCAGAACGTACTTTATTAGGGTGACACATCGCTGAAGACCTCACCACAATGTATCAGCCTTGGGGCAGGTATCATTTCCCCTCTAAAAATCAGGGCTGAAATGCTGCCTGTATTGCATTTCTCCACAGAAACCAAAGGGGACGCCTCGGAGTCTTTGGCATCAAACCACACAGCCCAGCCAGTGATCTTTGATAAATTACCAGAAAGCTGGGGAGCTCTGGTGAAATGTGTTTCCCAAATTAACACTGGGCTGAACAGTACCAGAATGATGTATCTGCTTCTGCCTTTATTCCTGTGACCACTTGCTCTCACGCCTCAGTCACAGAACGCCCAGACTATCTGCGCTGTGCCATAAGCGAGCAATGCAGTGCCCGTCTGAGAAGGCTACTTTTGGGAAGAACTGCCCCACGATGCAGCTGTGTAATTACAGTCCATAGCAAAGGGGAGACGTAGATCCCACAAAAATACTCAACAAAAAGGGGTTTGCAAAGGTTTCTTGTAAAAGAGAGCTACTCACAGGACAGATTAATACAAACTCGACAGGCTGCCTATGGCTGTGATGCATGAAGGAAAAGGAAAGAAGAAGGAACTTAAAGGCACAGTCTGAGGAAGAAAATGTCAAAGGTCAGCAATGACCCAGAGCTGGAAGACGGTTTGGAAAGTATCGGAAAGAACTGGCTACTGAGCAAACGCAGAGCACAACCCCAGGCGCGTCAGGCAGTGCTGACCTGGCTACGATATGCCAAGCACAAGGGGGATGCTCCCTGGCCTGTAGTACCAAGTCACATTCAAGCAGCCAGAGAAGCTTTGATCTGAAAGAGCTAAGCATTAAATATAAAACCCAACTCGGTGCAGCAAATCTCCTCTAGACGTAAATAAACAGCCAAGGCCTTGCTATGAGAGATTCATACAGATTTTCCTTGTATAACCTAGCCTGCAGGAGACACGGTCTCTGTATTTATGTATAGTTAGTAACGTAACTTACTTGTGTGATGACGCTTAGCTGCAGTATCGTAACACAATAATCAAGCAGAGCAGTTAAGGTACTGCGCTCTGTCACAAGCTGCATTTGCCCACAGAGGTGAGCGCAATTAATTTCCAAAGAACAAACAAACTTGACAGCAGACAATGAATCTGGGTCCTCGGTATTGCCAATCCCTCACCTTCAAGGCAACATGGGTCACTTTCAAGAAGTCAAGAAATCGGCTTAGAAAGGCCTACATTTTTAGTATGTGGTACAATTTTAGAGACTGAGGAACTAGGGCCAGGAAGGCTGATCAGATCACCAGCTCTGACTTTCTCCATGTCCCAGGCTCTACGATTTCAGCCAGGTACCCCCGCAGCCACCTCATGAACTTGTTCCTAGTTGCAGCTTGAACCACTTGCTAAACACACCCCACAGCCAGGCACCCTCTCAAGGTGTTGCCCCGTTCTGAAGTCAACTTTTCCAATTTACACAACCAGTTTGAATGGCTAATCATGCTCACTGTTGTTAGTACTTCTGAAATTCAAAATTTCAATTGCTGTTGCAATAGCATTATTCACTTTGAGGGTTTGGAGGCTGAAATGTATACCAAAAAGTGAAAGTGAAGATTTGCATGCTATTACTTGACTCTCAAATCTGGCACTTCAAAAAAACCTCTCAGACTAAATGTTGTGGCATTTGATGAAATCATCAGAATTGGTAATCCTGTGTCATTTATTGTTGATCTTCTACAGTTTGTGAATGTCATTATCCTCCACAAGAAGGTCACTTTGTAACTATCTAACACATTTGCATACAGCCTGTAAGGATGCTTCTGCGAAATGGAAGTGGAAGTAACAGGAGGTGAAAGTTTAGTCAAAAGTCCCGAAGAAAAAACTGATCCGTACAGAACTTCAAAAAAACCCTTTAAAGTATCTGGAGAAAGGCAAATTTCAGTGGAAATGGAAGATCTTTTAACCCAAATGTGCCGAAATCATCTTTCATTGGAACTAGACTGGCTAAGCTAGTGGCTGAAATAGCGAAATTGAATGAAAGCTAAAATATAGAAATCCTCCAAGAAAAAGGAAATTTTGCGCTTGGAAGTCCACCTTGCTGGGCACGGGCACCCTTCGGTTAGCCCCTTCCCCAGAGCATTAACCTGACCGGTCCTGATGGAGCGCAGAGAATGAATTCAGGGTACCACCGCGTGGTGGAGACTGGATAGAAATTTAAAAAAAAAAAAAAAGTATTTACAGGTCTGTAAATTCTCAAAACAGAAAATATAAAACTGCATTACAACTGGGGTAAAAAAGAAAGAATCCTACCTTGAAAACCTGCAGATTCCCTCTGTTTGATGGGAAGCCTGACTGTGTGCAAATGCAAGGAAACAAGCTTGCTGCTCCAAGCTTTTACCTTGTTCAAGAAGACTGAAATTTTTTTGCTGGAGTCCTACTGAAAGTAGGTACAGGATCCAGCGAGAGCCAGTTTCCTTGCTAAAATCTTTGCTACTGAGCTTGCATTCAGTTAAGAACAGCTAGAGAAGAGGGGAATAAAACCAGCAGATGAGTTTTCTTATAGAATTCATTTCACTACTATTTCACTCCATTCATGTACTTGTATCAGTCAGCCTGATATATACAGCTGCTGTCTAATGCAACCCACTGCTCATCTCTCTCTCACCCACAACACACATGCACTCACACTCCCCTCTTCCTCCTCCAAGGACTGCAGTGCTTTCAACAAGAGAAAAAAATAATAATAATAATAAAAATAGCAATAATTAAAAAAATCTACAGTATTCACTTCCTTTTGGTATATTACATCAGCATTTTCTGTACATGACCCAAGAGCTCCCTCTATTTACACAGTGATATGGAAGGACTTGTTCTTGGGAGCCCGGTTCTCCTGGCCTTGAGTGGGGAATTAAAGCCCACCTTTCAGAGTTCTTCTTTCTCTTTTCCATTTTATTAGCAGCATTATGTAAACCTGTAAGGGGAAGGGGGGGCTTTTTTCTTTTTTTGAAGGTTTCTCGAGTCTGCTCCCTCTTGCCCTTCTGGGGAGATGGCCGGCAGCATCTGCCCAGTTAGCAGCTGCTGTTTTTGAATTCACCATTCTCCGTGATGGAAAGCTTGGTGGGATTGGTGGGGGAGATGCCATTGCGGACTTGCATGCTGTAGCGCTCCTTCACCTGCGTCAGGGCACTCATCAGCCGCGTGTTGGCAGAGTCCAGGGACACGATCCGCTTCTCCTGCAACAAACACCCCACAAAGTCAGAGCTCCTTCACAAATGAAATGCCTTTGCCCCACAAGCCTGCTTTATGGGGAACTTCCAGGACCTGGGGCTGTGACAGTGTCTTCAGACGGTTTCTAGGCAGAGGCAGCTTGGCTAACATTCTCTGGTGAGATGGGATGTCTGCCTCTTTCTGTTTTCTTGGGGTAACATGGCCCCTGCGTGCCATGGGCTTCTCACAGGCCATCTGGCCCTCCTGGCCTTTTTGTGTGATGGAAGGTGACAGTGAGTCAAAGTTACATTGCTGAACTGATCGAGTCATGGTGGCTTTATCCAGACAGCCTCCAACTGAGGCAGATGGAAATGCAGTATTTTGCCATGGCGGGGTGGGGGAAGGTGTTGGTGTTAGTAACAACAATAGCCAATTTAATTTTTAAAAAAATATGTTAGAAAAACAGAAACAGGCAGCAGAAAATAAAAGTGGGTGAGGTTTCATCCGGCAGAGAAAAGTGCAAGTGGTATCTAACGGCCATTGTCTCGGTATTTTGGATGGAGTGTGCTCAGAATAAACTCATGGTATGCTTGAAATAAATTAAAAAAAAGCAGATAATGGCAGCCTGCAGTCACCAGCAGGAGTGAGGGTGCAACAGCAACATAGAGAAGAAGCAGCCAGAAGCTAAAACTAAGGGGTTATTTGAGGTGAAGGGGAAGAGGGCAGTGTGGGTGGAGGGGGAGATGCCATTGACAGAACACAAAGAACGAACACTGAACACACTGCTCCTAGACCCATTCCAGCTCAGAGGGGATCCCAGGCTCTGCCGAATCCAGGGTTCCTACATCCCGGTTTTGATTCTTCTGGCACAGAAAAGTGCTAGCCTTCACTTTTAGCAGAAAGCTAAGGGGTGTGTACTAAATTTATAAAAAAATAAAAAACCCCATCAACAAGACCCAGCCTACTAACATCTAGAGTATCTGCAGCGGGATAAAGCACTGGAGGGTCAAGCCAAAGTGTTGGTAGCACAAGTAGAGATGACAATTTTCATCTTCCCTCAAAAAAAAAAAAAAATGCAGCCACACAAAGCAGCAACAGGGACAGCAAAAGGTAGCTACGCTCTCTGTGCTACCAGCTGACTGGCTTCTCTTTTTTCTCTGAGAAGGCAAAACATCTAATTTACTGGAATGAAAAAAGCTACATGCAGGAACTCTTCCCAGTCCAGCCCATTGAGAAACAAAATGGAAGGAAAAATGATGCACAGAAGGCACAAACAGTAAGGGATAGTTCAGACATACTGCTCAGGAGACCTTAGTGCTACAACAGCCCCTTGAGATTTTGATCCCAGCACATCAGCTGCGTGGTAGATCAGTAATCAAGTAATGTTTGCTTTTCTCAGTGGGCTTCCCCACAGGGGTAAGCGTTAGGGTGCAAAAACAAAGCAGGATTTAAGTACTGCTTGTATTATGGCCCTGAAGAGACTGAAGGTCTGTATAGCAGAGCAAATGGAGGAGGAGGCACGAGAAACCAACAGCAAGGCAGGCTACAGCCTGCCCTAGCGCTTGCCCTGATCCAGTCAGCATAAGTGAGGAGAACAGACAACAGAGGAGTTGGAGGCCTTAGCCTTTCCTCCCATGCCGAAATAAATCCTGCAAAACACAACTGCCTGAGCAGAAATGTGTTCTTCTGCAAGTTAAAGCTCCTCCTCCTTGGACTAAATTTCATCTGGAATCTATACTTTAGAATAAAAATTTATTTCCAAAGAATATAACTTTCCAAAGTGTTAAAAATGAAAGGCTGGTTATTTTCTGGCACTGATGAGTGCTCACTATGCCAGGTGCAAAACAGCTGGAAACCTACACTCGGAAAATCAATCTTAAAAGCAGGAGCTCAGTGAGTAGAGGCATCTTCTCACTCAAAGGAAAACAGAATCTAACGAACATGTCCTTAATACATGTGAATTGGGCACAGGGAGTCAGAGGAGCTGGAATGGGTAGGAGGTCAGTGTGCTGGGCCAGGACTGGGTACTGCTCAGCTAGAGAACTGATTGGGTTTACTTGCCTGTTTGAATTATCTCATCCCCATTTATGACCTGTAATTTAACACAGTGGAGATGTCACTTGCAATAGCAACTGGGCTAGTACTCTTTGCAGCTCCGCTGCTCCAAGGAGAGAGTTTAGCCAGACCTAGCCTCTGCTCAGTCAGGGAGGCCCAGAGGCAGCCTCTGGAACCCCAGCGCACGCGAGGCGCTGCCCAGAGCCGGCGCGGACGGCATGTGTACTGAGAACAAGGCTTGTCCTCGTGCATCGGTGCAGCGTTGGGTGCTGCACCTGACCACAAGGCAAAAGAGCAAATCCTCAAGAGCATCTTGTGGTGATGTAACTAAGCACAAGAAGCCGGGTTACTGCTGTTTCCTAGCAGCCATTTAACTCTCCGAACAGGCGTGGTAAGCCAGGTTCCAACTCCACTCCACAAATCTCACATAAAAAAGACCTTTTCTTTTCTAGTCACTGCTATATCCCTTTGCCAAATCAATCACAGACTAAGAAAAAATCTTCCAAGCGCAACTTAGAGGAATTGCTACAGAACCCAGCAAAAACTTGGGCTCCTCTGGTGCATCTGTTCTGAATCTTTCGTCAGTTTCCTCTTCTGCTCAGGTACGCACGAAAGGGCAGTGACCACTAAGCTTCCCCCATGAACTGGCTGGCAATGAAGCAGTTTAGGTTTGCTGGTGGCCTTGCTTGCCCGAGCAGCTACCAGCGCTTCAGAAGAAAAAAAGCGTCAGATTAAAAGCGGAATCAAAAACGCTACTGTTTTGCTTTTTCAACAATTTGCACTGCAGGTGATAAATGGATGGGTCATTTGATCCAAGTGGGATCAAGGACCACACCTTTGGGTTTTAAGCTGTCTCAAGTCAGCAGCAGTCCCCTCCACCAGCTGGTGACACTGAGGGATCGGACTGGTCCACCCTCCGCCTTGCCAGTCCATCCCCTCACACCGAGGCTGAGTGCCTACTGGCACAGACATGTAACAAAGGGAAGGGCAAGTTTCTTATTCAGTCACAATCTCTCAAATGCTCCCCTCCAAAAAAATCATTTTTATGAGTTTGCTCAGTGCCCCTTTCACCTTCTTGAGGCAGATGAAAAAGGCATCACCTCCTTCAAAAACCAGGCTGCTGTTTGGATGAGCTGCCATTCCATCAGCGTGTAACAGCAAGATGCCCTATTGCGCCTATCTGCAAAAAATGGCCCAGCACGTTCAACTTCTACTCCAGCTTCCACTTGCCATACCCCTTGATCAGATTGGAGGCTGCTGTACTGTTCCCCCATCACCAAGAAAATAAAAAAAATATACATTCCTGTTCATTCTCCGGCACTGCACTCTCCCGCTTCGCATTCTGAGTGCAAGTCCTCACAGAAAGGATTTAATTTTGAGCTTCATCTAGAAAGGGTGACTACACTGGCGTCTCCATGTAGAGCATCTTGCACAATAACTAGGAACTATATATGGTGCAATTCCAGTAGGATTTTCTTTTTATTCTGCAAGTCTAGGTAACAGAAGTGCCAAGTTATTGTACATAGCAATTTACTTGGATTAGATGGCACAGATCCAAAAATCCAGCTTTCATGAACAGTCTTTCTGAAGAACTGTGGGAAAATGGGCAGAGGCAGCAGGGAAAACAGAACTTCTCAAATTATCAGAAAGACGACTGTTATAAATATTTTCCTAGAGTTTCCAAGCTTTTAAAAACACAGCTTTTTTTTTTTACTTTGTATTTTCCCTACAGTGCCACGTGAGCTCAAACATTTCTGTTACTGCTAGCCATTGGACAGGAAAAAACATGGCCAGGGTATGCCCTTTTGTGCTCCCTTATGCCTATATTCTAATACACCAGTAGCATCTTTAACGATGTTCAACTTGAGCTCCCCCTCTGCCACTCTTTGCGTAGGGTAACAACTTTCTGAAATAACTTGGGTTACTCCTGAAACAGGTAATCTTCTTAATATTATCTATTAAGGGAAGTTCACAGTTGTAACTACTGAAAAGCCCAGAAGCAGGGAAGACGTCCTCCAAATGCAGGTATCACAAACATAACACGGCAGGCAGATATCAAACCAGTCTCAGGTTCTGTTGTACAAGCTTTGCTCTCTGGGATCAGCACAGACACAGAAGAAACAGCTGAAATGATCCCACACAACACACCCACATGCAGTGCCCACTGGGTCCCACCTTCCACAGCTAACTTGTGTTGACTGAGGCAGGCACCGCGGGTTTGTGGCAAACTGGGCATTTCTCCAGGACTGACATGGACAGTCAGATGGGGTGAAATGCCACGTAAGACATTATACAGGGCAATGCTCCATTGCAAGCATTCTCTTTTCTGGACTCGAACGTTCAAAGCCATGCTTCTAGCTTGCATAGCTGAGATGCATGCACATGGCAGTTAAGCTATGCTGGTATGAGGCACAGCTCTTCCAGAGTTCCCAGGCCCACACTTGGAAAAATGCCTACACAATGCGCCGCTATTCCTTTACCCCCTTGGGATCTCACAGAGTAGAAAAGGTTTTGGAGAAGCGATCGGTCCTGTGATTTGTTGGCAGGCTTTCTCAAAGCCTACTGTCAGACAGTACTGTCTTTATTAATTAAAAAACCCAATTCTCTCCTAGAAGGCAGTAAGTCACACGTGCAACACCATGGGCCAATACTGGCTTGGGAGCTACATAACAATGCTGGGGCTGGAGTACAGGGGAAAATAGTGGATTCTACACACAGAACACTTGGTCTTGGAGATCCTGAGCTCCTTACCTGTGCATCAATAATTTTCTGCTTTGCATCGATGACAGCTTGCATCTCTGCATGATCCTTCTTCAGCTCCTCTTCAACTGCCATGAGTCTGATGAGCAAAAAGAGGTACAAATTAGGACAGTTTAATACTATTCCAGAGTGTTTCAGGTACTCTGGCCTGTTGGTTTGACTTCTCTGAATGTCCTGGCTCTGCAGCAGAAGAATTCTGCTGCAATCAGAAATGCTTCCCTATCTGTCTGACATGCCCAGTTGCCTAACCTTGTTATTCTCAAAACGCACATTGCCAAAAATGCAACTACACTGAAAAACTACTGCCTTGAGGACAGATTCCAAAGCAAGACAACCAGTTTTAAGTCCAACAGACACCATGGTTAAAAATTCCTAAATCTTCTCCCTCACTCTGCTGGCAATCTGAGGCAAGTTTCCACACCTGCAACCCTGTTTCTTTATCTCTAAGGCAGGATGCTGTCAGTCCAGAGATGTCAAGAAGTCCATGCAACTACCTTCTTCATTGTCCAGGAGAACACATGACGCAGGGGGAGCTGCTCATCCTACACAGTCCCAAGCTTTCCAAAGCCTCACCTGCTGATGATACTTTTCATCTGGCTGTCCTTCTCTTCCTGTTGCCTGCGCAGTCTCTCCTCACTATCTTCCAGCCTAGACTTGTACTCCATCAGCAGCTTCTGCATTTGCTGCTCTTGCACCAGGAGCCGCCGCTCATACTCCTCCAGCCGGCGACTTGACACCTTCAGGCGCTCCTTCAGCTTCGCTATCTCTTGTTCATACTGCAGGTGGAAGGAAAGAAGGAAAGAACCAGATGAAAAGAAAAAAAGGAAGGCATCAGATCATTATCATCTTCTGCTGCTGTTCAGAGAAGGAAATTTTTTTTTTCATGAAAATAAATAGATAGAAGTAGAGGAAATGACAAGCAAACAGCTGTGGGCAACCACAGACAGGGAGCACGTAGGGTCCCATTGAGCATTAAGCTACTCCCACACTGTAGGATGTCATTCTGTAGCACAACTTCAGCAGTCAGAGGGCTCTGACATGGCTCCTCAGCCCTGACCGGTAACATCCCCAGTTACTCCAGACTCAAGCAGTTCCCAGACAGAGGCTGCTAAAAGTGCTCAACTGTAAAAATGTCCTGGGGCTACCAAAGTTAAAAAATGGATCAGTATGGGACCCAAATAACTCATTCTTCAGGACCTAATCAAGGCATGAAGCCACATGTGAAGGCAGAGCAAATAATTCACTACAGAACAGAGCCTGTAAGTTTACTTGGCTGAGGTCGTCTTCTACTTATGTCTCTGTGGACAATCACTTCTGCAATAGTGCAAAGAATCTCAACATATTCCACTTTGTTTTGGGTTCATTCTCCTTTCCTAAAAATCCTATGTTCATGCTTCTTGTCCACCAAACGTTCTCCCTGCTCCCTGCCTTCTCAAAATACTAAATCTCTTACTAAACTTCATCACCATAGCAGCATATAGATGTAACTGTATTTGGAAAAATGGTACCTACTCCTGAAAATAAATATGTTGGTTTTTTTTTAAAAAAAAAAAAAAATCACAGACATTTCTGTGTAACCCAGCAACACTGTACCACCTAGATGACAGGCATTTGGCTCACGTGAAGCCCAAGACAAAATTTGAATGCAGCTACTGATCAAGTTCAAATTGTATTTACAGAGCCTTTTACAGCCACTTAGCATGTCCTAAGCTACACTCAGTCAGGTTAACAATAGTGATTTTTTTTTTTTTAATGGAGTCTAATGATCACTCAAATGTTTTGCAAGCACAGAAAAATGGCAGTATGCTGTAACTACATTGTTGTAATAAAAAATCACGACTTGAGCAGGATCCGATACACTGAGGCAGCGTGACTCACGATGCACGCAAGTGCCACGTACCAGCCTGTAATGTACAAAGTCTCAGCTGTGCAGGCTGCACCCATTTGACGTGCTACAGCCCGTATGTGGGTTAATCCCTAGTACGGGATACTGTGCTACAGATATGTGTGACAGCATGTACAGCAGGAGGTTATGCTAATACAGCCTGTGTTTGAAAGCATGACTCTGTCAAAGCAGTGCCTGAAAGCCGTTCTGAACTCGGCTGCGGGGTGGACAGGACTCATTGTCAGCTCTTGAGTCAGCTGCATACAGAATAAAATCTACCTTCTCAGCATGCTTGACTTCATCTGGATTCTGCTCTGCGTCCTCCTCCACTTCTTCATACTGTCCGTTATTGAGAACCCACGCAGCTGTCCTTTCCACTGGTGACATCGTGGCAGAGTCTACAGGCGACTGAACCTGGAGCAGAGACACCTGTAAGCACTTATCAGAGAAACTACAAACAAATCAGGTCTCAACCCCAGTTTATTTGGAGGAGAAAAATGACCATGAATCTGTCAGCCTCAAAAGATCCCCAAAACCTCTCTTGCAGAGATACTTCATCCTCCCTTGACTTTGGGCCCGCAGCACGCACTTGAGTGCCTCTAAAACCAATGTACTTGAGAAATTTTTCTTTCTCGCAAAGTGAGCTTCTCTATAGAAAAATTCTTGTTTCCAAATCCTGTTCACTTCCACCTCTCCTCTTTGCCAGATTTTCAGTCAGGCTTTCTCAACCTGTGAATTCTCTCACAAAGAAAACAGAGCGATGAAGCTTTGCTTGCAGCCTGTTCAGGTAAGACATGTTGCTTTCTCCAGGGTGCTGCGGAGCTTAACTTGGGAGCTTAACTTTCTCAGCCAGGCAGCAGACAGACTTTGCAATGGAGAATGGGGCTGCATGGCCTGGATACCTGGATACAGCACAGCAATACGGAAGTGGCAAAGAGGTATAACATTATCACTGTGGTGCCTATCAGATTTAGCATATACACCCAGATGAGGCTGTGAAAGGAAGTCAGGGCCAGCAGTGCTTGCTGGAACTGTAAAGCATCAGCAGAGGCCGTCCTTTTTAAGGGCATCCCAAAAGCAAGCCAAGAAAAGAAACACGAAACTTTCCACCCGGCTGGGGAAAATATGACTTCCTACAAATTCCAAGCAATTTTCATGGACAAAGACAAGTTTATAAGCACAGGAATTAGCATAATTACCCTTGAAAGAGCAACACTGTCTTAATTTTTTGAGAAATGCAGATGATCGACTTTGCTGCCTCCCCCCAACTGTAGCTTCTTTTTGAGCTCAAGCAGCTCTTCAGCTCACTGCCTCGTTTCAGTATTGTGCCAAACTGAAATGTGCTGCATGGCAGGGCGATTTTACAGTCTCAGTTTTTGCAAGAAGCTCTTTATGGGAGAGTAACAGCTCCTTTACATGAGTCCAGTGAGGGATCATGTCACCCTCCCTTTCTGTTTCTCTTGTTCACGAGGACAGGGCTGGTGAGTGCTGCACACATCCTATGCCAGCTCTGGCCAGAGGATCTGCCTGCAACGGCTCAGCTGTCCTGAGCAGCAATGAACACTCCAGCACTGGAAGAAGCCCCAACAGGATGGGTACAAAGGCAAAGGAGAGGAGTAGGAATTAGGCAAAAATCCCTGGATTTAGGCAGAGTTCTTTTTGCTAGAAGGAAGTCTTCACAGCAGAAAGGCTAACAGCCCCTTTCAAGTGCAGTGTGACAACCTGGCAAAGCTCTTTAGATTTTTTGATGGTATTTGCTGTGAGGCAGCCATGGCAAGGGAGGCTATGAACTGTGTGCGGCTCTGCCACAAACAGGCTCTTCTCGGAGGTGAATACTTTGGCTCTAGGAATTGCTGGAGGGATTACGAACAGCTACGGATGAACAGTGGCACCGTTCACTGGAGTTATGGAGGACTAAAGTAGCAGAAGGGTGACTATAAACTACATCACCAGCCTTGTAACAGACTGCTGATCAATAGCAAACCTTGCCAAACAACCTTGCAAGCTGTAGGACAGAATATTTTCAGCTGCCAAACTCAGAAAGCCTACAAAGACCAAGTGGATGGCAAGCACTTCACACGCTAATGGGTTATGAGTTATACTCCAACAAAGGGGAACAAAGAGAAAGCCTGCTAGTAACGTGTATTAATTCCCCTCTTTGCCTCTCTTCCAGAAGAACACACTGACATTTCTGTTCCCACCTACCTACTAAATGGAAATGGAAGGCAAAAAGTGACCTCTCCCAGCAAACAAAGGGCCTAGCTCTATATTCAGAAACAAATGGGACTTGTAGAGAACAGAGTCTAATAATTATAACGCCCACAAAGCATGCCTAGAAAGAACAAGCCCAGAAAGAACATGCCCAACTTCTCTTTTCCCTTTTTCTTTTAAAAATAAGAACAGAATTCCACAACACGATTTGCAATTAAAAGGATGCAATGGAATTTGCCTGAGAAAAATTCTGGCCACTTGATTTGGCACACTTCAAGACATTTCTCAAGGGTGGGGGGAAGGAAAGAACAAATTGATTTTTGTGAATAAAGTACGAGCAAGTATTCTAATTAATTCAGTGAAAACAATTAGTATGGAAAGTAGAGTAGAAAAATAAGTAGATGCACATCACCTACAAGAGGAGGGAAGGAGACTGCCCTGAAGCCAGTCACAGTCGCAGGCATCTATGAAGCTGAATGTAAAAAGGAACTGGAGAAGAGGGAAGTCTGAGACGTCACTTTGCTGCTAAACAAGCAAAGGTAACTGATTTACTTGGGGGCAGTCGGGTAGTTAGCAATTTCAGATAAGAAAAGCCAGAGGTTTGCAAACAGCTAACTGAATATTTCTTGTAAAGACACACAGGGCAGAAGCTGCCCAGGTAAGGTGTATGCAAAGACAGGAGACGCAGCACCTGTACTTTCTCCTCCTTATCCTAACACCTTCAAAGTCAAGCCTTCTTTGCGTATTTGTGCAGGCACTTCCCACAAGAAGCCCTGAGGAAAGGCACAAGCTCCCCGGGGATTTCGGCTAGGACACTGCACAGAGCCATGCAATAAAACTCAGCAGATTATACAATACAGGTTCACGCTGGATGCCTGAGAACAGCAAAGGGAGTTTATCCTTCAAATTTATCCTTGTTACTGGCCTAAAAATTTCCTACCACCTCCACACTAGGCTTCGTTGTATTCAATATACTTTACCTATCAACGCCTCTGCGCCCAAACGTAAAACACACGCTCCAAAGGAGGACACAAACATATGCACTTCAAACAAGATGTAATTGCTTTTTTTGGTATTACTAACTTGGCATAATAGTCTTTGCTTTGTGATTCAGTGTTTCTGATCTCCTTGTACTTTAATGAACTGGAGGTATCAAAGTAGTTTTGAAGCCCTGATTGCTCCTGGCTTCCCAGGCATCATCCAGATCTTCCTCCTTTTGACCGTAACATTCAGCAGTTTGCCAAGAAAGCTACACCTACACGCATACAAGGAAAACCTTTGGCAGAGCAGGGGCTCATGCTGGCAACTAAATTCCTCTGCCAGCTCTACCTTACAAGCCCAAAACCTTCCCACTGAGTAACCATGTTTCCACCAGCGCTGTTGCCAACTGGGCTACAGCAGCGAGGAGGACCATAACCTCCTGCTCCTTGCGGATGTAGCTTCACTGGCAGCTTGGTGCAGTCTCAGCCTCAGGGACTGCAACTTTCTGGAGTGAAAGTCCTCACTCGTGCCTGTGTGCAGACCTTTCTAGAAGGTCCTGTGGGAAGCAGGAGCTTAAAAAAAAATTCCTTCAATACTAGGAAAGGTATTGAAATCAAACATGACCATGTTTGCCCTCACAGTGACCACAGAGGAGAACACTTAACCCCAAGGAATAGCGCCGGTCTTGCCTTCAAGAGCCTCACCCTGCCCAGCTGATAAGTCTGTATGCCTTAATATGACATTCTGAAAAACAATCACCTTCGCTCTGACCTGCAGATCAAGACACTTCCTACCTTTGCTGTAGTGCCAAGCATTTAAATACTTATTTTCTCTTTAACATTAAACTACTTTAGGAAAAGATTTTCATACGCAGCAAATCACAACAGGATTTTTTTTTTTTTTAAGGTAAAGGAATGTTGGCTGTTTGACAGGAAAATCTTAATTTACAGATGCCTCTTAACAACTGATGAAGTGCATTAGAAGTTGGTACATATAAGGACTCCTTTCCAGAAAGTGTTTCCATTATTCATAGTTTGGGATGATTAATGAAAAAGCAGTATTTATTTGGAGACCAGCAATAGATTGTTGCACCATCGTGAAATATAGATTTCTCCACACTTAGGACAACTGTACTTACTTATTATTTTGGCAGCAGTTTATTAGATGATATTTTATCTTTGTTTATTTCTCTGGTTTTAGGTAGCTATGCTTTTAAATTAGCACCACAGGGCAAAAGCATTCTCACGTGGCAATCTTAACTACAATTTGGAAAAAGGTTCTTCTTTTTATTCAGGGAAATTTTCAAGTTTTGTTTCTTTCAGCAGGCTTGCTCTAAATGTAAAACTTTTTTTTAAATTTAGTACAAAAGTGTCCAAAAATAACGGACAAGCTAGCCTTGCCAAGCTTGTAAGGGTAACAAGCACGACTATTCCTTACACTTGCTACTGACCACCTGCTTAAGTGCCAGTACTCTTGATTCAACTCAATTCAACTCAAAGGTCAAAAAGCTTTGAAGGTCAATGCAGCAATCAGCTAAACATCAAAGCAGAAAGCACCTGGAAAAAGGCTTTTCTTACCTGCTGCGTTTGTTGCCTCTGAATTGCCCTCACCTTTGGGACAGGGCTCTCTCTAGAGGACGAGGACTGCTGCCGGGACCGGCTCCCGTTCTGAATGGGTTCAGTCACCATGGCCCCTGACACCCCCGACATGCTGCCCGTGCTCCGCACCGAAGCGCTGTGTGGCAAGGACTGCGGTGCTTTGGCCCTGGCGCCCAGCCCGGCGTGGTCCATTTTGCGGATCTGTGCTTGGCTGCTGCTGTTCTGCCGGGGCAGTGCAATGGGGACATGTTTGTCCGGGACCGTGTGTCGCCGGGAGAAGTCCTCGCTCTGTGTGCTGCGCTTGGTGAAGTCCTCCATGCTGCTGTTGCTGGGTCCGCTAAGTTTGAAGTCTTCACTGTTGCTTCGGCTCCGGGAGCTGGCAGTGCTCAGATTCTCCAGGCTGGAGTCCACAGAGGCCTTCGGCATTGGCGGGGTCGGGTTGTTGAGATGGTAAACCGGGTTCTGGAACGACAGAGGCTGGAGGCTGCCCTGTTGGTTCAAAGCTGGGTGCAGAGGCCTTCGCACCTGGGGAGCACTCTGGGGTGTGCTCTGAGTTTCCCACAGCTGTTTGATGTTTGCCACCTGGGTGATAGAGAGCTGGCTGCCGGCCAAGCGCAAAGGCACATCGTGCATCATAGAAACATGGTCACTGTGAGCTGTGTGGGGATCCTGGAGGTCCATGAGGGAGATGCTACGTCCATTGGGCAAGATGCTTTCCCTTTCATCCTTATCTGAGTAAGTCATGCTCTGGGTGGATGCCTGCTGAACCAACAGTAAGGTCTTGCCCCTGAAATACTCATCTACGTTTTCCTGGGTTGGAGACTTCAGCTTATGCAAGTCACTGTGGGGTGGAAAGGAATTTGGTTAATTTTTCACCAGCCAAGACCATGAGAAATCTGTCCCAGAGAAGTCTTTCTACCTCATTTAACCTCCTCCCCTCATACAAAAGCTTCAAGGAACTAGATTTCCTTTTATGAGCTCTCTGTGTTCAAGTTAGGACACATTCTTCCTTAATTACCACTTATCTTTGAGAATTACATTTGATTCAAGAAGTGCTTCATCTCTATTTTTTTCACCAGTGAAATGCAAACCGTTCCCAAACTTGTGCAAAGGCTCCTGTAGATCTAGATGTAAGCTCCAAGGGCAGGCACTTCCAACGTGACAAAACTGGCCCTCCCATCTGACAGCACAGAAACTACTCAGAGACCACAGTATCGCAGCTCTTCGGCACTTCTGCCATGTCACAGCTTTTTGCTTCAGATTAACAGCTATTACAGTGTGAGAAGTGCTGAACTAAACAGGAGGGACTATTTTTGCTATTCCACCAGTAACAAGTTCCACCTACAGCCCAGTTTCTCCATTAGCAGTAAATAAGCAGCCCGCTCACCAGAAGGAAGCATTATGGCTGACTATGCATCCGGTCACTCAGACCGGCAATAAATTACAAAACCGGTTTTGAGCAGCTGAAGTCATTGATTCCTAGAGACATATCTGAGTCCTGGATAAGTCAAAAGCTTCCTGTCTCCAGTGCCACCTTGTGCACCCTCTTACTGGGACTGTGTATTCTCCGTGACAGGGGCCCAGCTCCCCGCTCCTACAGCTGGCCCGGGCAGACAGTTCGGGTATCGAAGCACTCAGCTGTTAACAGGCTTAACAACCCCCTTAGCCACATCTTCCCTTGAGCTCTGGCTGTTACATACCCATCAGTGGGGTCCTCAAATATCTTCTGAAGCCCTGAGGAGAGACTGCCACTGACGTTTGGACTAGAGCTGTGCTCAGTGAAACGCCTCAGCTGCTGCTGTATTGGTGTTGGGTTGGTCATTGATTTGGTGATATCGGCAAGAATACGAGGAAGAGGTCCCAGTTTTGCCACGGTCGCCTGTAGGAAGGAATTTTCACCCTAATTGGACAACAAGCACCGCGACATCCGCCAGTTTTTTTGATAACGATGCACAGAGGCGGAGGGGTGGAGGTGGAAGGAAGGAGGGTGGGTGGTTGTGTGCGGGTGTGCCAGGACCGTAATGCAGTGTTACGGAGCAGCGTAACCACGGCGACGAGATGGATGGAGGAGACGAAACGGGGTGCAGCAGACATTGAGGAAAGAAAAGGAAATAGAAAAGAAATTAGGATTGACCCCCAAAAATAAAAATCATGCTCAATAAAACAAAACTATTGCCATTCCAATGCAAAACTATCATGCAAAGCAAACTAAGTCCAGGGTGGGTGAGGTCAAAGTGAAAACTATGGTATCTACTCATTAAAGGACATTCACAGGCTACAGATTCAGCTAGTGGGAGGAATTTTCCAGGCAAAGGGTGTCATGTGGTAAAGGAAATGCATGCCAACAGACAAGGGGATGCGGCATTCAGGGGGATCATGAGAGAACTGCAAGGGTTGAGGGAGATGGGGAAAGGGAAGGTTTTCATTTTATAAGCCTTTTGCTTTTGGCATCCTACAATGATGCCATCTTCTGTAGCACCCTGTTATCAAAAACTAAGGCGTTCTTCCCTACTTAAAAGTGAAAAATAACTGCATGAAAACATCAACGAACCCAACATTATCACATCAGCCTGGGATTAAATGTGTAGCTGCTTGTTCAATTACATGTTAGCTCAGTGTTGGCCAGGCCTAGGATAAGAGCAGCTGACCTTCCAGCAAGGAAGGCTGCTGCTCATTCAGGCTCTCTATCTTTCTCCCCTCTTTGGGTGGCTGCTGGTTATATCGTCTACAGGGCATCTTCAGTCTCATGGGACTGCAGGAAGAAGGAGTGCTGGAGGTTTATAATAAAGTAAAACTCTGCTACAAAGATAATATTCTTTTCAAAGATATCCTTATTTTTCCTGTAAATGGGTATTCAGTCAGTTTGGCTCCAGAGAAAGGTGTCTTTACAGATGCTTTTGTATAGCACTCCTTCTGTGCCTATTAAAATCTCTGAGGTGACTTCTCTCATCATTTCCCAGTCATTATGTACGGTAAAGCAGTATTTGCAATGTAACTTTACCTCTTAATTCTCTTTTTAGCAAACCCCTATACCAGTTCCCAAGGACCTGTTAGTATAGATCCATGCGTCTAACCTACAGAAAGCGCAAAGCAGATCTGCTTTGATGGTTTATCCAGATCTGGCTCCTCCCTTTCCTCGCTGCCCGAGACATTTATGACTGTTGCATTCAGAGAGCAGCTCACAGTAAGTAACACCAAGTCCGAAGATCCATTTTTGAGCTTCTAAAGATTGGAGCTGGGTTTCTCTTGACCTAATGCCTGACCAGCTGGAGGGAGATGGCAGTGTCCCTGCGCTGCTGGGTTTACCCCAATTTGTAGAAATGGAGGATCCATTTTTTTGGGTGCTCACTTTGCCTGTTTTCCTGAGGCTGCTGAACTGTCTTTATAGCTGACTTTGCTGCCTGTGACATTTTGAATGTACACTGTGTGCATGTATGAGGGAAACAGAAAAAACAAGATCATAAATTGGAACCAAACTAAGATTAACTAAGATTAATATATATTGCCTTTTGAGTCAAGGACATTTCAATTTACTGTGATGCAACAAGCTCAGTTTTTTGTTTTCTATTTTAAATAATGTACTGTGAGAAAACAGATACCCAAACAAATAACTATTTTGGCAAACCTTAATGCAATAAAAATATTAAGAGTGCACTGCAATTCACCTCACCTCTCTGGTTTCAAAAGAAAGAACAATATAAATGGAATACGGACAAAATAATGCAACTCTAAAAGCTGAAATATGGAACAGTTCCAAGCTCTTGCAAAAAAGATAATGAGACACAGCTCAGCTTTTCTGGGTCTTATCAACTACCTTTGCTATCAAGCTTTTAATGATTTTGGATCCCGCAAAGCCACATAGCCAAGGAACAGCAAACTACTGCCTTTTCTCCTTTTATAGCTAAATGGAAGCTATGCTTATTGTTGGCGATGTCTATTGCGATCAGCAGAACAGGATCTGGATGATGTGTATGACCCCAGCACAATACATGGCAGAAAGCATCCTGCTTTTGTTACAGGATAAACCTGAGAGTGGATCCAGGTTTTTACAAGGCACCCTCTTGTATACTAAAAACTAATCCAAAGACTACAGAAAGGAGAACATCTCAGCAGGCTTTGGATGAGGTCTTTAATGAGAACAGTTCTGCCTGGCCAACACATTACTCCATCAGAACTGGGCAGGGTAGGGCCTGGTGTGCAGCAAAACACCTCCATTAGCATCGAAAAGGGCACTGCAACATTTTCATTTTCTGTCCAAACACCCTCCCTTTTTTCCTGCTCACTTATGAGAAAGGACCGGCTACTCAGGGAATTCCAGGTCTACTTTTAAAGGCTGCCCTCTTCATCATTTAACACCCGTCCTTACTTAAAGCTCAGCAAAGTGTTTGCACTACTGCTGAAGCCCAAACCACTTCACATGCCCTGCTTTAGGTCCTGATCTGAAATCACAGAAAGAACAATTGTGAAATACCACTATCAAACATTCCTCCCAAAAGCTGTTGAATAAGTTCTCCCCAAAGCAGGCTTCAGCTGCTCCCTTGAGGTTTCCTAATGTTTACTGTTGCTACGATACAATCGCCGGATTCACCCTCCTGGGCCTCTGACCTGCTTTACCTTATCAAGCTGGGACACAACCTCCCATAAGAGGGAATGCAAAACTGAGAGCTCTCTGCCCAGGTCGATGTAGCCCTCAAATCCAGGCATGTTTGAGATGGTATCTGGATTAGAGATCTCCAAGAGAAAACGCTTCATTCCTCCCCATTCATGTTCCAGAAAATCATTCATGAAGGCCATATACTCTTCCTTATTACCAAATCTGCAAGAAAGGGGGTGGGGGGAAACCCAGTCAATAACCACACAAAATACAGAGTACTAGTCCTTAAAGACAATTACTTAAATGCTTAACTTTAGACCTGCCTTTCTGAAGATTTGGTCTGGGACAAAAGCAAATTGACAATTCAAGAGATTCACTGCTTTCTTGGACTTAAATACTAGTAATTCACTGTTCATATTATGATCAAGGGCTCAACACACCTCTCCCCACCTCCCTCCCACAGACACCCTTCCTCTTCTTCCCATGCCCTTTGTACCATTCAGCTGGGAATTATGGAGGAAGAAAGGAGGAAAATCATGATCCTTGGTGGGAACAGGCTTTTTTCTTTTGAAATGGCATACACACTGACGTGCTAATGCATGACTCTTCTTGGTTTTGTACTGTGTCCCCTCTACTGAATTCAACACAGGCAAAATCTGCATGTGAAAAGGAGAATTCATCTAGCCCAGCGCTGAGGTATCTCAAGGGGAACAGCCTTCACATGTAAGTGAGAAGTTTCCTCCTTTTCTAAAGCTGACGTCAATTTGACAGAGAATCAGCTGCTTGCAAACATGACTACCAAGCAGGACTCTCCGTGCTCCATAGTAACCTACTTGCACAGTAACTGACTTGCACCCCTAGAGGCACAGATTTCTGTTTTATTGCCACCACCTACTTAGCAAAATTGGCGAGATTCTGAATGACTTTAGCAATAAGTGTGAGTGTGCGAGATGTCCGGTCATCAGGATACTCCTGCATGAGGCTAAAGAGGCTGGGGGACATGATAGCGGGGCACAGGAAGCGAAGGAAGAGGGAGGCACTGATCAAGCGTTCACTGATGTCCTGCTTGCCCCTGCTCAGGCACTGCTGCTTCCAAGATGCAAACACCTCCTTCAGCTCACGAGGGAACACGCTGAAAAACAATAAACCAGGAAATCAAATTGCATGGGCAACGAGATGCAACAAGTCGAACTGGTGACCAATCACCTGAAATAATTGTCTGTGAGAAAACATCATCGGCTCTTTTTTCCCCCCCTTTTCTCTCTCTAGGCTAGGAAACATCATTAGGCATCTATTCTTAGATCCCCATTTAATCTGGTGATACTTCAGTAGTCTTCAAAGCATCCCTTGTTCATATATGTTAAGTGAAGCCGTTTTCAGACATGCTGATTTGCAAGCTAAGAACTACTTATCCATCGCTACCCTGGAGCAACCAGGGTGTTAGAACATTAAAAACAAACTGAACCAAGCTGGACTCATCTCCATAACTGAAATTTTTATTTTGATTGTTAAGCTCTCTCAATATTTAGCACATGCTTCATCCTGAAGCAGAAAGGCCATTCTTCTTTCACTACTACTCAGAAGCAGAGATTAACGGAAATCTCTCTGCCAACGTTTCCTCCCTGTGATTTCCTGTTCAATTCTACAGATCTAAAGGGTCTGAAAGTTTTCCATACACATCAAAACTTTCAGCTTTTTCTTCCAAGTTCAAGCTAAGCTGTTATCTTCTCACTTTATTCCCTTTTGATTCAGTCACAGCTCAGTATGTGTTCCCTTGGCAGAGTATTTCAGCAGAAGCTCCTGTCAGGTATGGTGTGTGGGACTGGAACCCCTCAATTTGGGCACAAGTTCCACCTGTAATATGGTGTCACACGTAGGAAGGCAGTGAGGAAAGGAAACGAAGGTAGTCTCAGAAGACAGATGGGTCTATGCTATTTCCCAGTACAACTGCTGTTTTCTCATCTTCAGAGGAGGAATGGGGCACCCTCTAAGCAAATGACCTACTGGGGGGAGAAGGGGAGGGGAGATGCCTCACCAGTAAGAATTGATAATCTTGCAGAAGGCCAGCTCACAACACATTTTCAGGTTGCTCTGATGATCTGTTAATTCACTGGATGAACATTTGCTGGGATCCACTTCACAGTTCTCATCTGACTCATACAAAGCCTTGATAAACTCCCCTGGACAAAGGGAAGAGGATGACAAACCAGGGTAGTTACATGAAAAGCCTCCTTGACACACCTTTAAATCCTGCTTATGCCTTTCCTTGGCAACTGCCTCTTCTGCTCCCTGGGTCTGCAATACAGCCTCCAGACACCAGATGTTGGGAACACGACTCCTCCCAGCTCTTTCAGAACAGAGCACTTGCCATAGAGATCAGACAGCTGGTGCTCTGATGCTTCAGCCTCCTGTGCCCTCACTGCCCCCAAATATAGGTGCAGTAACAGGATGGCTTCTCTTATAAACCCCGCAGACACTTCACTTATAGCCTAAAGAATAGAATTTGACTTTGTATTGAAATTGTATTATCAACTATAAAATTATCCAGTCTCAGAAATGAAGCTGTGCTATTTGTCGTCATAATTTTCCCAAGAAATGCACTTGACAATGCTATTTATTTTTATTCTTTTTAAATTTGCCCTTTTTTTTTTTTAATTTTAAAAAGTGCCACCTTGCTCTTGAATAAGAGTAATACCCCAGTGCCAGCTAGAGACTGCTAATTTTCTCAACCTCTTTTATCAACACCTTACGACATTTTTATAGCTTGCATCTTTCAAAATCCTCTGCGTTTCTGTCACCCTTCTCTTAGGGCATCACAACAGGAACTGGACACATACAAAACTGGATGAAGTTTCCTTTGTTTGACATATTGGAATGCACTACTTACTAGTTTTTCTCCTAAATATGCTAGTAGACCAAGTGATGTTTAAACTGTTTTTGTTCAGTAGGAAAACTCTCATTTAATGATTCAATGTCTTTCAAGTTCATCTCCTCAGATCATCTTGCTGGCTCTGAGCTAACACCACACGGCTTGTTTGTGCAAAAGGGTTTTGGTTTTTTTGTCTTTGTTTTCATAAAATCTCTCAAACACCTCCCACCACCCTCCCCAAATCTCAAGCCAGCAGCGTTCTTGCAAGCAAAGCAGGCAGCACATTTTCTTAATGTTGGCGGGTTCCGCCCCCGCCCCCCACTGAGGGGATCTAGATCACTTACTTGCAAAACTCTCAGCATCACTTCTGTTGAGCCAATTCTGGTTTAACTGTTGTTTACTGGATAATATTTTTTTTTTCCCCTTAAATACATTTGAAACTTACTCTTTGCGGTCCACAAGACCCTGCCTTAATCATATATTAAGATGCTCTTACAGATGTATTAAATAGCTAACGCCAAGAGTAATGTTGTTAATCCTTTCAAAGAACATGGCATCTGAGCAAAATCACATTTAAAACTTGACAAAGAATGAGATGGGTATATTGTCATGAGCAACCTTGCCCTGAGCTACAGACAAGCTGGATGACCTTAGGGGGATTTTCTATCTCTCATGCCTATGATTTACAATCTTATCACTCAGCACCAATGCTCTAAATGATTTATTAGAAGTCATTAATTTTACAATATTTTTATGTAATTACTGCACATTAAGGGGCTTGCAGTCATATGTAATATACTGGTCCCACAGCTGATCATTCAGTCTGCTGAAAAGTACAACACAAAGTAATACGCTGCTCATTTCTCCACACCAGGAAAGAGCCTAGGACTGTGACTTACGCTCAGTGGTTCCACCCATGAGAATAAGACTACCAGAACAGGCTCATTACACTTAAGAAATGGCCAAAATGCATATAATCACAGACCTGAGTGTACTGACCCTTGGAGAACTAATTTAGCCAACCATCTCCTTGACGACTTGCCAGTGTCTGGGACTGCTGAGGACAATTGAGACTGCTGGGAAAGCAAGCTGCTTTTTCTCTTTTTTTGGTGAAAGGATGTGGTGTGGGACTTGGCTTTGGCCTGATCTTGTTTCTCTAGTATCAATTTCCAAAGCTTTCTTCATCCAAGAAACAACAGGGGGATGGGTGGCTCAGTGTGCAATCTTGGGTAAGAAAGATTGTGCAGAGTTGGTCAAACCTAGCTGTAGCAAGGCTGTGAGTTTCTTTGGAAGAAAGCAAGCACATTTTGGTCCTCTTTATTGCAATATTAGTTGCATGGACAGTAATTCCCAAGGCAGTGGCTTATTACTGGAGCAGAACCTTTTGGTGGAGAGGGAACAGTAAATACAGTTACCAGAATTCACCCTGCCATGTAACCATGGGCATTAAGACCCTGCCAGGGGAATGGAGTAGAACATCACAGGTTGGCCAGGCAGTTTTAATAACGTGGTGAATGAAGAGCACTTTGGATAAACACAAACAGGAGGCTCCCTGGACGCTCTGCATCTTGATCTCCTGCCCTGTGCTGCTCGGCAGCCCTGCAGTCCCATTCCCTCCAGCCATGTTTGTTTAAGGATTTTTGTAGGGGCAAGGTATCAGTTTAAAAGGTTAACAAGAATGTTTATGAATTAATTGCTCCATGGCAAAGGTAAGGGCTGAGCAAGTCCAAGGGGCACTCTGGAACATGCCAGCATTAACAACAGTTGCAGCTGAAGCACCTGAAGTTTTCTTGTACTGCCTGCATTCAACTCAAGCGCAAGGGTGGGCACCTCACACTTAACACTCGTTAACACCATAGCTAACATTTGCTATTAACTGCCACAGCAAGTGAAAGAGACTGACGGGGGATGCCCCAGCAATATGCCCCTGTGGATAAGAACTTGGGTCATCATCCAGATACCCCTGGGTATACCTAACCCCCTAGGGTGGTGACACTTTGGCCTGAAGTGATTGCAGGAGCTTCTTTAACGTAAAATAAGATTAGTGAAATATATGCTTCATGTTCATAAGCCTTTCTGAAATCTTCACCTAACTGTATCGCACATGATACCAGATTCACTCCTGACACCACAACACAAGGTATTGGTCTCAATTTCCTCTGTTAAACTTTGTGACAAAATCCCTTTTTTAAAGCCTGTTCCTATATGAGACGGATCAATCACTGTAGCCCACAACTCCACTGCAGTGTTATACCTCTTTGTCACAACTAGAGACACAAAAGAAGGTTACCCAGAAAAACATAATGTGGTGATACAAACTTTAAAAGGGATTCAGCTATATCAAATCAAGTTTGCCTTTCCTTGGCTGCTACTCCTGCAGGCACCGAAGAGCATCTCCCTCTGTGTGGAGGAAGGGCATCAAGAGTAAGACAGCATATAGTTTGCTATCTTGATACTGGACACCTGTGTTCAGTGCTGAGGCAATTCCTTCCCACCCTACATTCCTAGGTGCACGAGGCTTCAGTCATGTTGCAAACAGTTCAGGGTTAGCCTCTGCAATGCAAACAAGTGACAGACAGGCACTTTCTTACCTAGTGCATCGTGAAGGTACTTCTGCCCTACCAACTTCAGGTATTCCTCAATTGCTTTGGTAGCAAGCGTGTTCTCCCTGAAGATCAAGACATCATGCTCCCCACAACGATCTACCTCAGACATCACCAAATCTGTCAAGAAGTCCTGAAGAAAAAGGTCAAATGGCAAGAGGTTATTTTAACCAGACTCAGTCGTGCCAGGCTAACTGCAGAAGCCAAGAAGGAAGGATAAACAGAGAAGCCAGAGGATTACTGAAATAATTGCCAAGCTTAGGAGAAGGGGTGCAGATGCTGCAATGTAGTATGGGCCAGAGAAATAGCTAGGGCTCCTCTTGGTTTTATTATATTTATATATGTAATAGATCACAAATTATAAAGGGAGAAGCAGAAGTCTCTAAAAGAAAACCTTTGCAGCCAAGTTTGTGTTTTCAGTTTAGAACCTGAACAGAAACCCTCACCAGTTTGTTTATCAGTGAGTTTGTCTGCTGAAAGAATCAGTGTTATTACATTCACCTTTTAATACTGAATATTACATAGAAACTTGGATTTAAAAGTCCAAGATGGAAGTTAGGCACAAGTTCTTACAGCTTGGTGAAATTTCAATAAGAAGAATGGCTTATATCAGTTGTATTCACAAACCAAAAGTGGTTCAGGATTTGGGAAAAAAGGTAACATACTTGCTGTGGATCTATATGACTTAACTTGAACTGTATTCAAATGCCCAGACAGGAACTATCAGCAAGTCCTGATACAGTGAATAACCTCTTGATACAGGGTCTAATTCTACAGTAATACTTATTTCCTGAAGTGATAACTTTGTGTGAGTCAAGGGTACTCAGCATTTCACAAGAAATACTCAGCATTTTGCAAGATCCAATTTCAGCCACTGTCAAGCTCTCCAGGACAGGAAGCATATTTCTCTCTCTGTTTTTTTTAAGCTGTTCCAAAAAATAAGTAAAAAACCCCACCCAAACCAAAACACCACCACGAATTAGGGCTGAGTGATAACTGTGATTTGCTGGTTCTGCTGCAAACAGCAACATCCTCCGAACAATTCAAAGAGTGCTGTAGTAAGGTTTCATAACCCCATTAACTAGGGGAGCCGTAATGCACTGCTAGCATATGAGTGTAAAATACACAGAATAAATTATGTAGGATAAATATAAATCAAAAATACATTTAATACTCTTAGTTTTCAATCCATTATTGCTGTTTCTTTTTCAGCAAAAGCTGAGAGAATTATTTTCCTCTGGTGCAAACTGGGAAGATCCAGCTGCATCACCACCAACATAATGTGACCTGGAAACTTACCCTCTTTGCAGCTTTAGGTTATGGCAGCCTAAGCTGCTCAATGGTTCCAGTAAACAGAGGTTCAAAGGTTCAGGCACTAAGAAGGCAAAGTTACAACGCTAATTTATCTACCTGTTGCAGCTAGCACTGCAGGAATCCAGAGCCTGCTTCCCAGCAGGATTTCAACACAACCCTACAGGAGCTACCCCAGCTACCAGCTCCTCTTGGTCAGACAAGCAACTTGGTAAGGAATGAGTTCCTATCACACACTGTCACAGAGCACCAGCCTTTCAGAGACATACATCCAGGGGAGAACAGCAGAGAGCGGCCTATGATTATGCAAACATAAAAGGACCTTTTGGGAGCAGTTAAATTAGGATGTCCCTTGGATGCTGCTTATGGCCATCCTTCCATGTATCCCCAACCCTCTAACTTGTGTTTGGTCGTGCTTAACTTGCTCTAGCTGGCATTACTGGAAGAAGATGGCTACAGCTTGGTACTACTCACACATCCACTTGGCAGGCAGCATCCAGATAAATCAATGCTTGTTAATGCTTCTCAGAATTTCCCGGCACCTACAGGATATTCTCCCACAATCTATTAGAAGAAACTGAGGCTCACTCCAATTTCTGCCTCACAGAGAACCACCAGTGTGCACCCAGAAGTCCTAATAACATCCTTGGGGCAGGTGGGATTACCATTAACTGAGTATAGATTCTCCAAATGGCTGTTCAAACACTGACCAAATCAATGTTAGCATTGATTAGCTGACTTAGCACTGAATCAACAATGGCACCCTGCTGTTCATTGTATCAGAGGCTTATTTATAGAATTCTCCAGTTTACTAATCTCTTGCTTACTTATCTCTTGTCCTGTATCGTGATTTTAGAAATACAGAAAAGGTTCCTGAACACTCAAGTGCAGGTCTTAACTTTTCAGAATAACATAAGTTATATAGTCCTCCTGCTTATACTTTGTACCCAGCACCTTTAATCTTTGTATCAACTCTTAATCATTGCTGGCATCGTGCCTATCTGCATGCCTTCCTGGTAGATGCAATTGCTCAAGTCTTTTCAAATACTTTTGAGACCCTTTCCCCAGTCTTACTACATCAGGCACCTTATGCTGTGCTTATGGTCATGCCAGCCCAGGCTTCCTACTTTCTAGCTGAAAAGATATCACCTATGAGCAGCGAGAGGAAGTTGTTTTGGCAGAAGCTGCCTGTTCTTACCTTAGCTCTCCCAGTGCTCTGGAGAATGTGCACCAAAGCACAAGCCATCTCTTCCTTATTCCTTACGCTGATCACAGGTTCCAGCACAGAGCACAGCATAGTGTAGTTGCTGGTAACAAACTCTGCAAATTCTTTGTATTGCTCCATAGGCAAGATGGTGATGGTCTGATAACGGGACTTTATCCGAATGGAAGGTCCCCCCGACTTCCCTTTGTTGGGTGTAGGTGTGCTGACTGGGTACCATTTTTCCACAAACTGGCGACCGGTTACACTGGCCATGGGAATGTTGACCAGGCCCACGTAATTGTTCTTGTCCTTTTTCTTCTTCTTCTCCACATCCTTGTAGATGTGAACTGTGATGCTGTGAAGAGGTGGGAGACCGTAGAACTCAAAGTGCTCTCCCCAGAAAATGTTGTCTGCTTTTGTTTTGCTGGTGGTGCGGGCGAAAAGAGTGTCATCAAGGCACAGCTCACAGAAGTATTTCTTCTTGGGGGCCAGGTCCTTTGCCTCAATGATCCAGAGACGGAGCACATTTTCAGCTCGACGGCAGTTGTCCTGTGCAGAAAAGAGAGCTCAGCTTTGATTCAGAATCTCCAAAAACTGAACATTTCTGTCTTCTAGAGCAGCAGCAAAGGGCTGCCTTTTATATGCAAGGCAGGGACATAATCAGAATTCAGAATCAGAATCTCTAGAAAATCTGACATTTTCTAAAGTAGGGGCAAAGGGATGTCTTTTGTACGTCAATGGTAGGGACTAGAATATTTTTCTTCTAAAAAAACCCGTATTTGAAATGGTTTAGAAAACAAACACTCTGCACAGGAGCCCCTCAAAAGCACTAGACTGGCATGGTACGCTGCATTGTTTGCTCTTGTGAATAACTAAGAGCACTGTTAGCCTGTCCCTCGAAGGTGGTATGCCAGCTATGGAGGTGACTTATCAGATATTTCCAGCTGATCAATAGCTTGACCCCCTTCTCACTCTGGCTCAAACTCCTTCCCCCCCAACAGTAAAAGATGAAACCTCTGAAGCCGTGTCCTCAGAAGGGTATTCTGAGGTGCATGGTATCAGCAATCCAGTCTGAAACATAATAAGCAGACACTGGAGCAGGGATCGGGAAGCACGCCGACATGTATTTATTCATTAAAGGTTTGACCTCCTGCACTCACTAGAATAGTACGCAGCAGCTTTTGATACACTGATGAGCAGACTTCTCCCCAGACTAAATTAATTGCGCATGCATCTGTGGGAAGCCCTGGTACACTGGACTAAAATCCAATCATATCACCTCCATTCCCTCAGTAATCTTATTTCCGCAGTTTCTATTACCTTATTTGGCTGTACTGTTCTGCGTAGGTTTTCCATCCACTTGTCCCTCTCTGCTGCAGAGGAACAGCTGAAGCATTTACTGCCACTGGAGTAGGTTACCTGGAACACATAAGTGACAGGCTGAGTTCAGGCAAGCCTAGGAGACATATGAGAGGCTGCAAAAAGCACGGAAGAAGATAAGCAATACTTGAGCAACAAAGTAAATATGAAAAAGGCAGGAAAACAATATGGAAGCCTAGAAGACAGAGGTTGAAAGGCCCACAAAATGTAGAGAGAAAACAAAAAGTCCGTTCAAATTAATATAAAACTAAAGAAACATATGAGGAGCACCAGAGGCTCCTCTTAAAGACTTTTAAACAAGGCTTTAATCAAACAGTTAATTTTTTTAAAAAAACCCACTTGTTAATTGATCCAGAGCTATTAAACACTTGCAGTTTTCCCCATTAAGTCCCAGAGGCAGACAATTTGGTTATTAAGAGCGTAAAGACAGACAGAACTAACAACTTATTAATAAATGGCAACACACACTGGAAATGGTGTCTTCAGTAAATACAAAATATTTCCAAGGGTCCGTATATATAGCAACAGCCTAAAACAAACCGAAGGAGTTGTGTTCTAATCTGGCCCCGACACTCAATGCCATACACAACTCTGCTTTCACACAGGAGAGAACCACCTCAGTTCCTTTCATTTTTACATGGCCTGACAAGCTTCATTTTACTCTTGCCATTCATTTGTGCACACAATTAAAAAGCAGTTTGAGGCAACAGCCTCAGAGTTAAGGTGTTGCCAGTTTTTTCATTCAACTCCCCAAACCTAAGCAAGCTGGAAAGTGCTTCCAACCAGAAGAATAAGACTGAAGTGAACAGGAAGAGTTCCTGGATACATCCTGAGGGAGAAGGGCCTGATATGCTGTTTTTCTGCCAGAGCAGTTTTCCAGGTTGTAAACAGATCTTTGTTCCAGAAGTTCAGACACATCTGACTAATCCTGCTGAAGACAGACTGTCACCCGCCCCTGCCACGAAGGATTACGATGGCCTTAAGACGCATCCAAATAGCACACACGAATATGCTGTTGGTCCTGCAAGGTAAGGGCTGTGCTCACACAGACGGCTTCTGTCTGAAGCAAAGCTAGGAGCCATGTGGTGCTGTGCTGCAGCCTCTGCTGAAACAGCAAGAGGATCTTTGCATCCTGCTCCATGGTGCAACGGGCACGTCCGCAGCTACTGAAGCTTCCTTTAGCAATTGGCAAACAGGCTGAGCTAATGGAAGGGGGCTCTGCCTGGAAATCACATTTCTCCGTTACGGTATCTTCCCTAAATTTAATTTTAGGTGAATTTGGAGAGGATGAACACACAGCTTATGAACAATAGTATGTTTCAACCATACACTTGCATGCAAACTACAAACACTTAGATACTTACAAAAATTAAAGAGATTTTTCAACTTGAAGATGTGGTAATTGAAAAAGATTTCTCTCCATTGAGTAATTGATGCCATTAGCCTCATGGACTTTAAAACCGCCTGCTGGTTAGACAGCCCCCACCCAAACCTCAGGATAGCAGCGGCTGCTGATCTGTTCTCCAATTACAAAGTCACAGAACAGCGTACTGCAAGGGTTCAGACTGACTGACAGCATATAATCGGCTGCGTGTTTGGAGAGTGTTCTTTACCTCAAAGCAGAAGTCTTGTCCAAGGATACTGCTGTGAAGTGGTTTGACAAAGACTTTTTCTTCTGACCCGAGATCCAGGGCCTCCACAGCACTGCCAGGGCTCAGTAAAGACTCATGGGAACGGGACTCTTTCAGCTTTGGCAATCCACGTGACCTGTAGGAAAAGACGGGGGAAAGGAAACATTATTTTTCTCACAACTACCAAAAGAGTTGGCAAGATCCCTGAGAAAGCTGCAACCTGTTCTGAATAAACATCAACAACTTCTACAATTAGTCTGTAAAACTTATGAAAATAACATGAGGCCAGTAATCCCAGAGTCCTAAGGAAATATCCACCTACACAAGCCCAGGAAGTCCATTTCCACTGACCTAGAAATAGTAGGTGCTGAGCCACCAGTGAAAGAACAGCAAACCAAAAAGTTCAGAACTTAATTGCTGAAATTTAAAGAAACCTCACAGATAGGTTTGGATATATTACTGAAAATATTTACTACTATCTAGATAACTAGATAAATGTTGGGTATTAACAGCAAAAAGCACACCGATCTCTAAATCTCTAAACCAATGCAGAACGATAGCTGCTCTCATTACAGCAGATGATCCCCTTGACAATACACTTGATTTTTCTTAACATACAAAGCCTTTACACTAAAGTCAAATATACAAATTATCTCACTTCACAGTGCTCAAGTCAGTTACCTACATTTAAATTTTACATTTTCTTCTTCAGCTGTTTCTTCCAGTTTCAACAGTTTCTAGTTTTTTTGATAGCTCCATTCTCTTTTAACTTCCCCTCACTAAGACATACTGCTTCTCTTTTTCAGTTGACTGGCCTGTAAATCCCCGAGCTCTACCAGAGCTGGCGCCTCCCAAATTCACAGCACCTCTTTATCGAGGCAGTCTTCTCTTTGTCCCTACCAGTTCTTGAACACTTCTCAAAGACACACCCCTCCCTCCACTATGCCGTAGCTTTTTGCAACCAGCAGCAACACTACAAAATGCGTTCTTACGCTTTCTGTATTCTCCCAATTCGATTTAATGCTACATTTGTGCACAGTAGGGAGCTCTGCTGTCAAACAGCACTGTCAAATGTCCTCAATTTATAGGTCACTGGCTTCACCTGTGCTCCTTCTAACTCCAAACTGACACCTGGACTACAAGCTTCTACAATGAAGTCATATGATACTTTAGGCACATCTAGCATTTCTACGTCAAAAGGTAAACACTATGTGCGCACACGTTGTATTTTTCCCATAGTGGAACTCAGTCAAAGCCTTCACAGATGACCAACAAGGAGGAAGAGCACAAAGTCCCAGCTTAGCAGAAAACAAGCTGTTTACCTGGCAGGTCTAGATTTTGTTAAGGTACCAAAGCTCATGCTGGTCCCTATACCTGTTCGGTGATCCATGAAAGCATGTCCATAAATATGGCTGCACATCCAGCAAGTGTGACTAAGCACAAGGAACAGATGTGAAAGTAGAAAGGCATCAATTGTCTATACATTATGCGGAGAAAAGCAATACTCTGAAACGATGCTTTCTCACCTGTGTTTACCCTCACAGTACTTCCTCTTGCATTTGATTACCAGTATCAAAGCTCAGTATCAAATGGCAAATGTTTAAAGAATGTATTTATGGAGGACTGAGAAGCACTGCTACTTGTACGGCTTCCTTAATTTTGAAAAATAAGCAGTTTTTCTATACCTCCCTCACATATCTTATGCAAAAAAAAACCAAAAACCAAACCAAAAAATCCTCATATTTTGTAACCTTAGCAAAATAAAATCCCTCCTACCTTTGAACAATCCTACGGGGAAATAGAAAGGAAAAAAAAATCTGGAAAAGATGTCTTCAGTACTTCTAAGGCTGCTTAACAAAAACTTGGTATCAAGAAGGATACATGTAAAACACCAAGCAGAGTTCATCTGACTGTTCTTTTGTACAAAATGAAATGCTGAAGGTATTCTAGTAGATTCACGTATGATAAGATTTATTAAACAGTAAGGAAGAACTTTGTTCCCATTTAATATACTGAATGACCTAAGTGCAGGCAGCAAAAACCTTTCATCAGAGGGATATTACAAAGAAACTGATTTCAAATGCAAAACAGCAGCACTGGTACAAATGTGTTGGCTGCACTGTGCATGCTTTGTTATAACAGGTTACAACAGCAGCTGTACCAACGCAAACCTAAAACCTCAGCCATGTATAATTGAACACTTGCTGCAGTTAAGGTAGGGCAAGTCTAAAATAAACACACCACAATACACCACTTTAATATAATCTCTGCAAAACCCTCTCTAATTTCTCCTCTCAAGAAAGCACTGCTGAGGTCACTTGGCTTCTGTCTCCATCCCAAACTCTCAGCAATTCCAGTCCTAACAAAGCACTTTGGTGCATGATGCAGGGGAGCTGGCCAAGAGCCTGCAGCCGACTCCCGCCTTAGCTCCTTGTAACAGAAGGAAAGCATGGAATGGTCACAAAAGGGGGGGAAAAGAGGGGAAAGAAAAATAATTACCAAGTAAAGGAGAAAGAAAAAGAGATTTTACAAATCCCAGTTAAGCGGAGGCTGCACGTAGAGTAAGAGAAATCAAGCACACCTACATGAAACAATTGTACAGCCACTTAGCCGTGCATCCCCAAATCATAGCGGTGCCACATGTCTCAGCCCTTCCTTTTAAACTTCGCTCTCTGGGCTACATCTCAGACAATAAGTCCTGCCGGGAGAGGAAGAAAGGCACAAAAATCCAGGAGGAAATCTTCCTCAAGCCTTAGGTTACAAATTTCAGACGAGCATCATGCCAGGCAGATATGCTGGGCCAAGGCAAGAAGAAAAGCCACAGCCGCACCGGTAAAGAAGTCTCTCTCCTTGTCGGCTCTGCTCCCATTAGGCCCTGCGGGTGACACGAAGAGGCTCCTGGGTGCCTGTTGCCATGGTGTGGTCTCCTGTAAGGGGATTAGGGGGGGCCGGCACAGGCAGCAGGCGCGGGGAGGCCACTCCGCAGATGTGGCAAAGGTGACCTTTCCAGAAAGAAAGAAGTCCTTCCTCTTCCTTTCCTACAAGTTTAATGAGACCCAGACATTAAATGCAGCGGGAGAGAGCGAGGCATCTTCCAAGAATGCTTCTGAACCACCCTTGGGGACAGGTTGAGGGCAAAGGCAGGTACACACAACAATTCTACTCCATGCTGCCGCATCCCATCTTGCAAGTTAAATCTTTAAGTAGCACCTATTCTGTTTCATTGGTCTTCTAATTAGTTAGCTTTGAACATTGTTTTATTGCAGATCAGCTGGAGCACAGTTAGTTTTGTTGACTCAGGGTCCTAGGGCAGAGGAACTTCTATCTGTTCGAGCAACCCCTTGAAGTTACCAAATTTAAAACAGCTCAATAAACTGATTAAGTGGCTTAGAAATGGCACTTTGTCTTCCGTAAACACCACAGCAATGTTGTAAAGTTGTTGGTTAGATGCTACAGCATGTATTTACAAACACAAGTACATGCATTTGTAAGCACCATGGTATATACCATGGTATATATTTCATCTATTGATAGACATGCAAAGCAAGTAATCAACTTGTGCCTAAATCAGCAGCATCCCAATCAATATAGGCAATAATTATACAGAAAAAATAATTCTCTGCTGCTTTAAAGCCTCGCCCGATATTCTGAAGCTGTAAGTAACAATGAAAGAAAATTGCCTGCTGGCTTCTCCTTTGCATAGATGCCACTAACTTACTTCCCAACGTCCAGCAGAGGGGCTGGATTAACAGGTTCTGTCCTCTGTTAGGTAGGAGGCTACTGGTAAAATGCGTATTGCTTAGTCTCTGGTAGGAGAGAAGTAATCCCAGAGAAGCAGATTACTGTAAACAGAAGATCGAGCATGCAAAAGGTGGGGGAAGGGTTGTTTGTACAAATCTGTTAAACAGCTCCATTAACAACACAAATCCTGGTTTAAATTACAATTAACCTCCAATGATCAACTTTCTTCCTGCTGCTTTTTCTATCTACTACTGCACACAGCAAAAAGATTGTGAAGGAACGACAGAATTCAGGG
This sequence comes from Phalacrocorax carbo, assembly GCF_963921805.1. Classification (NCBI taxonomy): domain Eukaryota; kingdom Metazoa; phylum Chordata; class Aves; order Suliformes; family Phalacrocoracidae; genus Phalacrocorax; species Phalacrocorax carbo. The sequence goes on along the minus strand of NC_087518.1, from coordinate 32,195,846 downwards.
CACGTAGTTACCAACAGCACCAAACAATTCTTACATAGGTATTCTCCGTAACTGCTTTCCAATAGGAAAAGCAGGTGGAGGAGCATGTCAGGAAATATTTGAAACTTCTCACCTCTTTTCACGTGCTTTGGAGTACTGGTCTTCAGAGCTGCATAATTTCCTTCTAAATCAGAGCCCAGCCAATGCCCCAAACCACTGACCTGGCTGCAGCATGTGACTGCTACCAAAAAAGATCTCTTCAACAACACCATCTTGCTGGCCCAACCCCAAACTGACCCTCTCTCCTTGAACACCATAATTCAGTTATTTTCCACTGTAGGAAGGTCTTGATCGTAAAGCCGGGAACTAGAGACGCCTGGCTTTCAGTGGCTGCCCATGGCACGCAGCAGCCTATTAGTCGATTTATAATCTACTGTCTGTAAGGCATGTAGGATAAAGGGTTAAAATCCTAATTGCTCTGGTTATGAAGCTCTCCTGCTGATTTTGACCTATTTAAAATCCAACCTACAAAGCACAAGAGACACTCAATTACTGAGCTTACCAGGGAGAACACTATATTTGCTTGGAAAACAAGCCTGCGGACACAAATAATCCAAAAGATAAAAAATAAATGCATGGAAATGAAGTATCAAGGAACAGAATCCCATAATCTGTTTCCTTTACCAAACTGGCATGAAGGCAAAGAATTCTGAAGAGATTTTTTTGTTCAGCCCAAGCACGCAGCTAAAGCCATGTCTCCACTGGTCTTAAGCGAAACTGTATGTCTGCATGCTTCAAATAATTCCAGCACAATACCCATGTGTTTAGAGACACTCCCCAAGATCAGAAAGTTGAATTCAATACTTAGCCACTCGCAAAGTCACAGGAGAGAGCTTGGACTGTAATGCAGTGAACTTTCTGCTCAGCGCTGCTATTCGAAATCCCAGCCCTGCTGAACCGGACCCAAACGTCGGCAACATCATCTGCAATACAGGTGCGCTCTACCTGCGCTGCAGCATCAAGTTTCCCCGCGCAAGTGTTCATTTTGTAGGCACCACACCCCGCTTCGTTTTCCAACTGCCAATTAGCAGAACATCCCATTACTTGGTCAACAATTCTACAAGTCTAACCAGTTTTGTTATTAATATTTTTTTTAAAATCAGAAACTTAGGGTAACTTATTTAGATGCAAGTTTTACTTAGGGGCAATTAAATGCTGGCTTTTTCTGAGCATATTGCTTTAGCCTTCCATTGAGATTCTGGTCTTTACTTGCAAGGCCCTACCCAAAGCCTCATTGTTTGAATCCTGGATTTGCAAAGCCCTCCCCTGCCTGCTCGCTCTCCCTACAGATCACAGCTTGTCTAACAGACACCTCATACCGTGCAGCCGAACAGGCTGCTGAATTTCACAGGGGTAGCATTCTCCTCACTCTACTGTAACCACAGTCTCTGCTATTAACGTTTCAAAATCTTTTGTTTTGCAGGACCAGAGATGCTTAACTAATTCAGTTTCATTTTACTGCTAAACAATTTATAGGTGAATGCTATGTGGAGGAGCCTGGGGTTTGCAGAAAAGCGTCAGCCATTAAGAAGTATGTTTTTATAAAGGGGTCAAGCGAGCCTGCAGATGGGACAGAGCAGTGTAGCCCAAAGGTGACAGCAGGCTTAATGATGAGATCTTGTTCAGTTTTCACTGAAAAACAAAACAGCTGCATGAGGATCGAAAAAACTTGTTGAAAGAAATATGTTCACCAGACCGGGCGTGAGATGCCTCTCTGGAAACAAACCACTCCTCCCCTTTCCCCATACTCCAATATGCAGATAGAAACAGATAGGCTGAATGAATACAAGCTCTGAGTGAGTTAAGCCTTAATAATGCATTGTGTAACAGATTTTTATCCTCACATCTAAATCAGGGTAAGAATCACCCTCCTCTTTTTTGAAAGCTGTGATTAAATTAGAATGAACGAATATGAAAAACATGGCAAAATCTGCTTCTATTATTTATATGATCTGTGCTATTTTCATACTGCAAAGAAACCAGGAGGGAGGAGCGAGAACTTACCGAAAGTAGAAAAAGCTGTCGTTTGAGCAGCGATACCGTTTCACCATGAACCCCAGAGCCATGGCTACCCGCTTCCCTGCAACGTGCTGGAGCCCATTCTGAGCAAGCACACAACGGATCCCATGCTCATCTACCACTATCTGATAATGCCATAAAATGACTTTTAGTAAAGCAGGAGGATTCCCACGTGGCAGTAAATCCCAACAGGGCAAAACCCTCCCAGCTGTCCGCAGAGCTTTACTGCAGTCACTGAGACCATATGCAGCCAGTCTCAACCATCTTCACTCCCTCACCATAAACAGAACTGGGGAGAGAACTGTCGTTCCGCTTGGAAAGACTTTCAAATTCCTGGCCGCAAACTGAAAATATTAATTTGGTCTCTCCTTTTCCTTAAGTCTTTTCTCATGATTTTTTACATATTTTATATATTACTGACACTGAGAAAATGTTAGAGACGAATGTGTGGCTTGAAGAGCTCAAAGAATGCAGTGGGAAACAGGCTAGAAAAGCTGTGAAAGATGATATGGTAACATGGTGCCAGATTGCCTCATGGCAAGAGCTGTCGATAACCTGGTGAGATGCCATACTGGCCACACGTCTGAAGAGCTTCATTCACATCTGGCGTGTGTCACAACTAAGCAGAGTCTAAGCGTTCTCATGTTAGTGCCTTGTGAAGACAAACCATGAGTTTTCAAGTAAAACAGACCGCCCAGCAAACAGCCTGAACCTGGAGTAATAGAAGTGATACTGACTCTCGAGAGGTTGTGGATTCATATAGGACACCTGGATGCTGACCCATGGTAGACTTGTTTCTGGGTGGGCACCGCAGCTCTCTCCTCTCCCCATCCACTAACCCAGTCACACTGGAATGAAGTTTAAAAGCCAGAAAAAGTATGTTGGCCAATGGCTTTCTGCTGAAACAGAAAATCTGATTACGAAAAAATCTGCAACTTATCTCCATCACCCTTTCCTACAGCATTCCTGAACCCTTTCTATTTTAAATCAGCTCTGAACAGACAGCATCCAGACTCTGCCACCATCTGGAACGGCATGCAGTGTTACAGTATCCCAAATCTTGATGTGCACCAGGAAAACTAATCATGAATTACTCCAGAATTCTGAAGATATTTATCTAGAAACATCTCCTGTTTCTTAACAGGACCCAAACACCTCAAAAACATGAGAAAAGCAACATGACAGCAGCCTCTATTTCCTTCTAATCCTTGCAGGGCTTTAATTTAAAAAGCCATATGATACTTTCTTTGAAGGCAGGGCTCTTGTATTTGTCAGAGCAAGAAAAGGTAGACACTATCAGGCAACCTAGCCCTGAAAACCTGTATAACACCATGACATCACCTAGCATCACCTGCTTAAAATGGGAAAGGGTTGACTCACCGGGGTAGGACAGGAAAGTTTTTACTGCAACAGATCAAGACTCATACAAAAAGCAGGGAGAGCAGAAGGTGAGAGAATGGCAATTCCCTCTCATGAATTAAGAGTCAGCTGCTATGTGTTACCTTCCTTCACGCAGAAACAGTTGTCCCTGATTTCACCCATTGGAAAAATCCCAAGCAACACCATAATTCTAAACACAAATCAACCATCCTAGCCTCCTCTTTCCTTCAGCCCATCTCCTCCCAGTATACTAATCTGTTCCTCATCTTCAGTGCTTCATTCCCACATGGTTTCCAAGTTGTTTTTCCTGCTATTCTACCCACCCATTGCATTTTTCGGGCACCCTTAGATACAGAGAGAAACATATGGGAGGGAAGGGAGAAATTATTGGCAAGTTTCACTTTAAAGTGGAACTGAATTTTCTTTATAGTTTTATTTATAAAATACCATCAGAAAAGTAATATCTCTAACCCTAAACTTTCAAAGTTGGTACATTCAATTGGTGCACCGTCTGATTGACCACAAATGCAAAGAGAACTCCATTAATCCTTCAATCTTTCCAACAAAAGGTAACTACAAGGTTGAGTAGTGCTGTTAAGTTCTTTTTGGAAAGAAAGCATATCAGCAATTTGTGACCCTCACCTGCAGCACGAGGCTTCAACCAGCTTGAGGTGAGGCTCATGCTTTTGAACAGCAATACTCATTTGTGCAAAGATTTATCTCCAAATAAGCTTCAGCTCAGCTTGCTTTCCACACAGCTTGGCTACTCTGAGATGATCTCCCTTGCCTCCAAACTGGGCCCTCTGTTCACTTCAGCACACATACCTCCGGAAGGAGGAAGGTCACATGGACTGGTTATTGAAAATGCTTTACTCCATTAGTAGCAAGCGACTGCATCAAGTCACAAAACCCCCAAAACGTTGTCCCATGTCCGGCCTTACAGACGCAAGATACATTGCTATAAGGCTACTGTAGCAGGCCAGACTAGGAGGGTAAGTAAAGAGCAACCACCGGCTTGTCCCTGTCTAACATCCTGCACATCATCGGCTTGCCAGGGCTCCGTCCCTAAAACCTCTGCCTTGACTCTGCCACTGGAACTTCTCAATTTATTTGCTCCTGGATCCTCCTTTTTAAATCCATGCCAAGGAGACCTGAGAGGACTGACAGAACAGACCAGCTATGCTCAATGCCATCACTGCACACATTGGATTTTATGCTTTGCAAGCAATCTGAGAAAATCCATGTTTCATTCAGGTCTAGTTAACAATTCATGCCCACACCAGCAGTGAGTAGAGGGGGATCTGGTTTTAAAGAGAAGGTGGCTTTGCTGTGTATAATATCACGTCCCAAACCAAAGCTGTGGGGATTAATTACAGCTAAATTTTTTGGCTTTCCCGGAACAACCCCATTTCCCTTACACTGCAAAAGGAAGCATTATCAGTCCACGTTCACCATGAGTACCAATTTAAGGAAAGACAAATACATTATTCACAGCAAGACATTTTTGCATTACAAAACTTCAAGCAAAGCTGGTTGCAAACAATGGTAAAAATAACAGGTATTTTATCACACTGCAGCGTTATTTAATATGCTTGTGCTCACTGAGTTGCTTTTTACAACCATCTTGCAACTCCCTGAAAATAGTGATTTATAACAAAACTTGACTCAAAACAGACTGAGTGGACACTACTATGACTACAGGAGCAACATCATTCATATCATTAGTCATATTTGGTAAGCAGCAGTCTTTTCTGTTAATGTTAGGATGTAACAAGACCTCTAACATCCGAAGCCTTACTATCTCCATGATTTTATGATGCTGCTTTTCAGATGGAGAAGACAGCACCGTTGATTAAAGCAGCACAGCATGAAAGATACAACTAATGAATTCAACTCAGCTAAAGGAGAAGGGAAAATGCACTAAACAATGTAAAATCTCAGAAGCCTGCCGTGGCCTTAAGTACAGGGCAACCTATTTTTCACTCAGTCTAGTTCTCCTGCTGGGCTACTGGGGAATGTAACACAGAGTAATGTTTAATGAAAACAGTCTAGAGACTTTACAAATAGTTAGGAAAAACTGTGTTTACAAGCTTTTGCTTGCCTCATATACAATTCATTCCCAGCCTAAATTGCCAGCCAGAAACTAAACAAGCAAGACCACACCAAGTGGGGCACTAAGATGGTCAGAAGTTACTGAGTTTTCCATATTCCTGAAAGAAAGGCCATCTGTTCATTGTAGTAATGCTGCAGTAACTATTCAATTGACTGACATTAGCAGGGATTCTTAAAGTACCTGAACTGCACCGTACGTCTCTGTGCTTCGCCAGTGCTAGCTGAACTGATCTGCCTGTACCGGCATGATCCCTCATACTGGCCTGCGGATAAGTATTGCATGCATCAAGGCAAATTTCTCTAAAGCTGACCAGTCCAGTGGTTTTGTATCGTGAAATTTGAAGCGTGCAGCTTATTTGAAACAGATGCAGAAAAGGGTAGTTGAATCCATATGCTTAACCTCAACTTTTCATCAGCTGTTAAAAGCTGTAAGTTTTCAGTCCTGTGTCAGTGGTACAGAGAATACTAAATAACTTCTAACATACTCCAGTCAGCCCAAAACCCATCCATCTGCCAGTTTAACAGTTAAATCCCCTTCCTTGCTCTCATTCTGTGAGTGCATATGCATACTGTGTGTAGATTTTGCAGAATGCCTCTGGATGAGGAGAGATCCTTTTGGGAGAATCACTGAACCCTACCTGTCATCAGCATTGCGGAGAGATGGGAGACGGAAACTTGTGTTCCTGTCCAGCTTTGACTGACTCTTTGTCCTCTTGATGGACCCTTTCAGACGTTTACTGAAGAAGCCCTAAAACAAGAAGTTGCAGAAGTGAAACACGGAAACTGATGCCAGTAATAAATCAATTAATGCACTGTCACTGAGTCCAAGCTCAGCAGTGATTCCTGGTGACGATTGCAGAACGTGCTGTACTGGGATTCCTCTCAGCCAGAAGAAAGGCAGGGCTAGACTGGTAATGACAGTTCCAGTATATGATAGCTTCAAATTGCAATAATTAGCACTGCTCACATTACAGGTGCATTTCAACAAATTCCAACTAATACAAGAGACCCAAACCCCCACAATTATAATTTAATAAGGAGTAGTCTTAGATATCAGTGTTTCTTCCTACCCCCCCTTTACACACCATGTTTTTAATTCTTGGTCAGATTAAGAGTACAAGATGTCTTTTATTATGATCTTCTAATGCACCCACAGTTGTTCCCAGGTTGTCCTTTTTTATTTTGATATAGCAGGTAAGCCTTATAGTAATTTGTAATTTCAATAGTCTCAATAGCCAGAATTTAAAATTTCAAAAGATTTCACATACTAGTGACTTTTGATACCAGTCCTGGTATTGCTTTGAAGCAAAACTCAACTCAAACAATCTACCTGTGATCTAAAAATACTAAACCTCCAAGTAACTCTTCTTATGAACTACAATTGTTCACCAAACAATTGCAGATGAAAGACATTGTTAGTTGGAGAGAGCCTCTGGGGATCATCTAGCCTGCCTCCTGCTCGATTTGGGTGTACTACCAGCACTAGGCCAGCCTAACTCTGATTTTGTCTAGCTAAGTCTCAAAAACCTTTGGTGACTGAGATTTTACCACCTCTCTGGGAAACTCAGTCCAGTGCTGCATTACCCTTCCAGTGAGAAAAAGTCTCCTTGTGTTCAACAGAAACCTCCCAAGCAACAGTTTGCAGCTGCTGCCTCATTATAGCATCTGCCACTACAGGGAAAAGTTTGGCTCCATCATCTTTGTAGCTCCCCTCTCTGTTGCAGCAGGCTGCCTTATATCATCCCATAGCCTTTTCCTTCCCAGATAAACAAGCCCTCAGCCTCTCCTCATAGTTCTCTCCTTGTACATAGTATCAAGAGCTACTGCTGTATTACCAGTAGCATAACATAAGTACATCTGACCACTGACATACAAAGGGGTGCTTGCATCTGTACGTGTGCAGAAATCACAGACATATTTCAACACCCACATTTTGATTTTCTCCTATAGCCCTTTAAATTACTTTGAGCATAATACGCATTTTAAATAAACCATATTGTGTCAAAATATTTCCAGGGCTTGCAGACATAGGTGCACATACATTCTTTGGCATGATCAAAGCACATACAGAGGTTCTTAATCCAGCAGGATTAAGCAACATTTTACTGGCCGAATCTGTTCTGCTCCTTCAGAGAACAGCTGCGCAGAGCCACTGTACCCCATGCACTGCTGTCAGGAGATTTACCAAATGTGAGTGAAACCACGCTTGTTAAGAATATTATAGATTGTTTATAGGTTGGTAGAATTTGCTCAAAGTGAATGTTCTTTTGGCGTGGACTGAACCAGTAGGTCTACAGCCTTACTTTAGTAAAGGTCTGGTGACAGTGATAGCCAGCTAGGGCCAGGCCTCTCTCCCACCATCTGTGTTTTGCTAGGACAGAAGTTGAGTACAGCTAATTTTGGACACATTCGCAAGGTAAGCCTCCACAAGCTTGTCTGGGACAGGTGACAGATGTTGCCCACAGCTGCCCCCTGTAATACTGAAATCAGCAAATTGGAGACAAACAAGGTCTCCTGTTCTCTCCCATGCAGAACACTGACAAAGCAAGTGTGTTTTATTTGTTCCATGTGACTCAGCCAGGCTGAAGTATGAGACTTGTTCATCTCTCAGGCTCAAGAATTAAGCCATCACAACACAAAACGACTTTATCTGTAATCTTTAGTCTGAAAAATCTTACATCTTTTTCACCTCTTCAGGAAAAAAATGATGTTTATCTATGATTGGACAGGGTGTTACATAATTTAATCCAGGCTCCCTTTCCCTGAAAAGGTGATCTTTTGAGGTCCCTTCCAACCTGTGCTTGCTCTATGATTCTACAGTATTCAAAGGAAAGGGCTATCAGCCTCCTCTCATCAGTGGCTGCCAGGTTAATTGTTGGAAAAGAAGCTGCTTCTGAACAGCAAAGCCCCCATTTGGTCAGGTGCAAGACATACACCGCAAGCATCTCGAAACCAATTTTCTAGTCTCAGATTTGGCTTTCTCTTCCCATACTTTCAGTGCTCCTTTTAAAACAAAATGTATCCTCTTCCTTTTAAACAAGTACACACTTCAGTTCCCCTCTACCATTCCTCATTCTGTTGTTCTTGGTCCCTTTAGATTCAGTTAGTCCCTCTTCTTCCACAAAATTCACTCCTGAATCCCAACTCTGCTTGAAACTGCACAATTCCCTTATCTGTAGACATTGGTAGGTGGGTTCTGTCCTCACACTCGTTCTCACTCTGCTTCTTTTGGTGAATGGCCAAGTGAGTCCTTGCTTAGCTGTCAAATGTTAAAAAAAAATATTCAACCAAATCCACAGTTCCTCAGGCCCACACCCATGACATCTTCAGCAAACACATACAGCAAGATGGCCTGTCTCCACTCTTCCACTGCGATTTGGATGGTGATATATTACTGAAAGCCTATCCATACCTGATGATGGCTGTAGGATCTTTCTAGCACATGCAGATCATCCTCTCCCAAATACTTGTGTAGGAAACAACCTGCTCACACACACCAGAGCCTGACACATGCCTGTCCATGGGCAGCACAGAGCAATTGGGATGCTCTGTGGGATGGTGCTACAGGGGACAAAGGAAGAGGAAACCTGTTCTCTGCATCTGAAGGGACTGCTACACTTTAGGCTGCCCTTCAATTTCTGAGGCTTGCCAGCCAGCAGGCTCCTCAGGGGTGAAAGCTGCTATATCTCCTGTAATAGGAAATAAAGTAGAAAAGAAAAGCCTTGATATCTAGATACTGCAACACCCTCTGCGCCCCAAATCTACATAGCGTGCTGCGGGAAAAGGTACTGTCAAAAGGGAAGCAGTGTTTTTAGCTGTGTGTGCCACTCAAACTCTACCCATGTTCCTGCACTTTTCTTGGTCTTGGTATTGAAAAAGTGCCTTTGGAAAAAAACCGTGATCAATACAGGCTCTTGGGCTTCTCTTGGGGCTAATTGCTGCAGTTCAAGCAGAGAACGCATAGCACTTTCAAAGGCACTTTCATATATTCTGACCTCTCAGCACAAAAGGTAACAAACCCAACTACACGGATTCAGATCTGGTGGACCCTGGCTTCATTCCAGTACCTCTCAAGCTACTCAGATTGCAAACACAAAAACCCGTGGTTTTTTCCCCTTAAGGGCAAGTAAGACAAAGCTGACCCAATTCAGCAGGGATCCAAAAGTATTTATATTGAATCATTCCAAATCCCACTCAGAAAGGGACCGTGAATATTCAGTTTTCTGTGCATGCACAAATTTAAATTAGCATTGCTTTAACATTAGTGAAATATGTTCTTGGTTTAATTGAACATAATCCATTCCGTAATGAAATAAATATGCTATCTGGGGTTGAATAAGGCTATCCAGAGTTGACTGTACCACAAAAAAAATAATATTAGGGTAAGAACATACTTAAGGATAAAAATTACTCAAACAAAGAGTGTACTTATTGGTCACCGTCAAAAGACCTGAAAACATTTGCAATATTTGCTCTCTGTACTTTGCCGGCAGTTCATGTAGGACCAGTGCTTACAGATGGACAACCTGGGAGCAGCATGAAAAATTCACTCATGCCAGAAGCGAGCAGAGCTTTTTGACTTCCATTTGCCAAAGAAAATACTTTTAAATACTGAATGCAGACATAAAAAAGATGTAGTGATGAAAAATAAACTTTTTCTGCAACAATACCACCTAATGGAAAGTTTTTTTTCCTCTTCCTTTACCTTCTTTAGAGAAAAAATCCCTGCCAATGCTAATAACTGTAGGTTGTACCATTAAAAATGCAAAAAACTCCTTACTTCTTATTGTCTATGTATTTCTCTTAAATACTTATTTCAACACAAAATACACTGCTTTTTCTTTCTTTTACCTAAATGTAACAAAGTGTCTGAGCTTTAAGAGTCATCATGGAACATTTTTTAAAAGTGGGAATTTTACTGCTTAGACACACACCCTCCAACAAAAAGACATAAATTTATTACCCAAACTGTCAGAAATTATGAGACTATGCTCTTAACAGAAAAAGTACAAAATATTTAGTAGGATAAATTAGCTAGGATGCAATCTGAAAAGATCAGTACTGTGTAAACATAGTGTTTTAAGGAGTCCAGAGAGAGAGTAACTGTAGAAGAATTGTGCCTTAATCCCTCAAGAGACAGATTGATAGTCCACACCTAATGCAGCAAAGCTTAGTACAAATTCCCCTCAGAGCCACAGGTTTAGGTGAACGGGCGGAGAGAGAGTACAAGCACACGCGCAATCAGGCCTGTGGTTCAGAGCAGGTTCACCATCCCAGCCAAAAGCATCAAACACTGGGGCAAGAAATCCAATGATACAACATCTAAAAATAGTTCAACCCCACTGAGAATTCTATTAATCTCATTTGGAAGTTAAGCAACTCATCTCTCTCACTCTGCCAAGAAGAAATTGCCACAGGAGAAGTGATAATTTCAGCAGGCTTTTGTAACTTCCCTCCATAGCTGCACAGGGAATGCATAGAAACTCTGACCCCCAAGTATTTTAAACTCAGGGATGGTGGTTGTTCAGGGCAGCTTTGGCTTTGGGAAATGCTCACTCCATGCCAGATGACAACTGTCTGCCTGTCCTTAATCTCAGGAGAACAGCACATGAACGCCCAACGTATTCAAAAACAGCCTGAGTATGGAGTACTCAACTCTTCGACTATTGCTCCCTGTAGACACACTGATTCTTCACTTTGGAGAGAACAGCCCATGCATAATAAATAACGATGGTCTTTGCTGTTTTGAAAGTGAAAGGTTAATTCAGCCATGAACTAATAAAACTATATATCTATTACATTAATTATCCATTGATAAAATGCAACATTATTAGTGGAAGTTTCAAAGCACAAAAACCAGGGTAAAATGGGTGACAATAAAGGTTTATCTTATATACAGTGCTGTGGTTTGCAGCTCTGCTACCTACGTGAGGTATTTCTGAGAACAAACACATTGGCTTTTGGAGGCTTGCAATGAACATCTATAATTCTCGATGAGGAGCACTAATGCATTATTAATAACAGCAGGTGGGTAACTTCATTTACAGAACGATGAGACTTGTTCTCTCTGAGGGGAAGGTTTGGATGTGTATAAAGATAACACCCGAGTGACTATGGGTGGCAGCGGAACTGCCTCCTGACTACCGTGCATTGTTAGCACACGAAGCATTTTATTTCTTAAGTTGCTTACAAGCAGCTATCTGGAAAAAAAATTGTAGCCAAGTGAAACGCTCTCCAGTGCCAGTAATGCTGTAAAGCTGTGGGAAGCAAAGAAGCAGGGGAAGATAGCCAGGTCATAAAACAGAAATATACACTAGCAGGATATTCCCGGGATTAGGAGCAAACATGGTGAAGTTTACAATCCCATGTAGACCAACAAAACCCCAGTGCAACTAGCAAGGAGGCAGAGAAGTTTGCTTATCAGCTCAGTAACACTTGTTATTAAAATATTAGCAGTGACTACCTTTGAAAAGACTCTCAGCCACTCACACAGTACAAAAGCAGATGAAAACAAATATGTGTACACCTTGGTGGTAATATAAAGAACAAGACAGTGATTACAACAGTCAAATTCCACCATCAACTCATCCCAAAAGCCTGGCACTATGTCACTGAAGAGGTAGTTTGTGCACTGGCAGAAAACAATGGAAAACATGTTTGGATGTATAAACAAAGGATAAAGCACAATAAAAGTGAAGTGGTATTAGGTAAATCTGCCATAGCTTTCACAGTAATGCACCGCTCTCTTCTGATATTCTCATCTCAGCAAGAAAACTAGAACAAAACTAAACTCCAGAAGTATAAACTGATTAAAGTCAGACAAGAGGGGGATTTACAAATGATATGTTTTAAAGACCAACTATTTATTTTAGAAACAAAAGCAAGAAGGGATTATAGATGTATAAAACAAATAGAACGGAAATTAACTAAGCTCCCTATGCACCCTGTTACATAAGAAAACCAAGGGGCAATTTAACGGGAGAGGCAGCACATTTAACTGATTGTCAGGAGACTTTTCTAATGCTATCTATAAATCAGCCCACAGAATTCTCTACCACAAGATATTATACAAATTTTTTTCAGCAAGATTAAAAAAGGATTATGTGTTTATATAAGGAATAACAACATATGTAGCTGCATTAGTCAGGTTTAAAAATAACAAGAGTGAGCAATTATCATGCTTCAGGACACAAGCTGATCAACAGCAAGGAACAGGAAGATATTCTTCCCCTGATGGGACAGCACTGCAGATTTGGCCAGGTAACAATTTCAACTTTCCAGTGAAAAATTGTCTATAGCCACAGGAGGGATGCAGAATAGGATGAAAAAGTTTAAGTGGCTAAACCATGACAAACAATAATAAGAAAACAAGGAAATGGAGAGGATACCGCAACAGGGATACCTTAATAATACAGCCATTAATACAATGTATCATAAGATTGCATGTACTCTGGGTGATATGCAGTCAAAAGTACTAAAGGAATCAAATCCCAAGTCACTGGAAATCATATTTAAAAATTCATGAAGAAACAAGAGCTACCAGATAGCTGGGGAGAGCTACGTCAGCTTTTCAGATCCCAGTTCAGCACGGTTTTTAGCATGGGTGTGACTGGGAGCAGAGCCTGGCTGCTGAGGCTGGCTGCCTTCATCGGAGCTGCCCACATCAGGCAGTAGCATGAGAAAAGAGCATCCTTAAAAGCCCATATCCAGGAATTAAGGAATAAAGGTCAGAAGTCTGTCTAGAGAACAACAAAACAACAGTGATAAACAATAAATATTATACGAATCAGGTCACCTGAGTCTACCAGGATGTTTAATCAAACAATGGTTTGTCAACACATTGGCTGCAGTTGGTGAAGTATGTGGAGAAGTGATGGTCTCGAACCTACCCCACCACATTTCAAGTGGCTGCATTTTTGTCTTTCCCTCATGTCAGGAAGGAGGCAATAACTTTCGTGATCCTGGCTCTTTAGTCCCCTGGCACACGGCCAGTAAAAGCAGCCCAAACTTCAGATAACCCTTTGATAATACAACACACATACTAATTAGAAAAATTAATGGAAGTGAACTCTGTCAAAGCTAGCAACACAAACCCGAGAACTGGCTGCAGGAATATCTAAGAAGAGTAATTACGACAAGTGATAAGGTATCAAGGTAGAAGAAAGGGTCCAATGGGATGTGGTGGGGATAGTGGCATGGCTGCTTCTGTTTAACATCTTTGTTAATGATCTGGAAGAAAAGTTAAACAGCACATTAATTACACTGAGCTATATTAAATTAGGAGGTTAAGCGAGGGCCAGGGAGGACAGAAATACTACAAAGGGTTGTGAGCAATTAGAAACTGATAACACACATTCCTGTGAACTTTAGTACCAGAACTTGGAGAATCAATTGAAGGGAATTAAAAACAGAAGAGCAAGAAAAGTGATAAAAGAGCCAGAAGGACTGATTTGCAGAGGATGCATTAATTAGACTCTGCATAACTTGACTAAGCCATGATTTGGATGTGAAGAACAGAATGAGTCGGTACACATTTAAATACTGTTAAGCCAAGGACGACTGGAATATGACCAGTGTTTAAAGCGATATACTTTCATAGTTCCCCTACATTAATTGCAGGGGAATTAGATGAAGTCAAGTTTACACCAAACACAAGAATAATGTTCCTGCTGTTGAGGTCTACCAGACGGTGTCATGGACTGGATATACTCATTATCTGACTCAACGCTAAAATTTGACCTAATGAACAAATCCACTGTGGCAGAATGATGTTGTGAAGGTTATAGAGCCTAAGAATGGTGTTACCACCAAAGACAGGCATGGATGAGAACTTGGTGAGCATCCTGGAGATAGCCAATCACCCATTTATGCCTTCCAACACAAAATCCACGGAATAATAGCCAGCACACCTAAGCCATCACATCACAGGCAAACGATAAAAAATTAAAGCAGAGTCAAACAAACATGTTGTGGTGAGAAAAGAGTGGAAAGTGGAAGAAAAAATGTTGATCTTACAATAGGGAGGACAGATTTTAGAACAGACAGTTTTTCATTAAGGATGCCACAACGCCTCACATTAATGTACATCAACAATTCCATCTCTGCATTGTTGCTGGTGCAGAATTAAAAATATGTATTTGTATGCCATCAGGTCACATGGCCAGAAAAGATTAGACTTGTCCTAACCCAGCAGCATGTCGGTAGCGGAGCAGCGCTCTGGAGAAGCAACAATCTTGCTGACTGCATAAAAGATGAGGCTGGGCAGCCACGAGATCTCATCAAGCTTTGACCTTCACTTAAGCTGGCTGCATTGTCTTCTGTTCCATTTAGCAGTACTCTTAAAGAGCAAAGAGGCAGACAATATTTCTTTAGATCCAATTGTACTCTCGACCAGAAACAAACCAAGGAAGGCAATCTGTAAGTACCAGTCTTCCCATCACATTCAGACAGGGTTCCTATAAAAATAATTTTCTTTACTTCAAAGATTGTGTTCTGGCTTTCCTATCTCATTTGCACCTCTTTCCCTTTTTCTTGTCTTTTTTCCCTAATAGCTAGCAGATATGGATGAATCATATGTTATTTATAATAACAACTCGCTAACAACCCTACCCCAAAGAAACAAAAATTGGAGAGCATAATGCGAGTCTGAAAAGGGGTTTAGCAATTCCTCTCTACTCTGCCAATAGAGGAGGTTTGAAGATTTTTATAATCTTATATTTACCCTGGTCCCTCAATTCCAATAGCCGAGAAATGAGAAAATATGGTAGCTTGCCGCAGTGCTACCGGGACAGTGCAACAGCAGGGAACGGGATGCACTGAGACTGAGACACTCTGCCAGGACATAGTGTGTGTGGGAAGGGAAAAGCTGGTTTCTCGCCCGCCTATGCGTCACGATGCCTACTTCTAGCCAGTTCCGTCTGCCTTCCTATTTGCTCAGTCAAATAATTATTAACAATATGACTCTTACTATATATGCGTATCTATAAAAGGCACACATCTGTCTATATGTAAGAAGACACACACTTCCTCACCTCAATTTTCCTACCTTTCGTGCCCTTCCGTTCTTTCTCAATATTCCTCCCAGATATGCTTGGAAATTGTCAAAGGGCAAGTAACACAACTGAACCTAGATGGAGACTAATGTTTTACCTGCAGACAATAATATTTGGAGAAACGGGGAAGAAAAAGAAAGGACAAGCACCAATGGTGCTTATCTCTGTGTGTATGCCTTCTGCTGTGCAATGTAAGCATCAGCAGAATCCACTTATCCCCCTTGGTGAGAGATAACCAGAACAAACATGTCCTACATGCCGGTCTGTGTAGTGGTTAGTCCTGAGAAAGAGTGTAAACTACTGAAATTCTACTTTTCAGAAAATAGTATGTCTTTTCCTCCAGTGCACGTGCAGGAGGTAGGAAGGCAAATTTCCTGAACTTTGCACGTCAGCCCCTTAAAAATAAATCCTTCATTGACCACTGCCACTGAAGAGACTACTTAAAAAATGTCTTGTCAAGGAAATGTTCGCTTAAAGGCCATTATGCTGTTATGAATCAAAATTCCAGATGCTAAACAAATGCCAATTAGTAGTATTAAAAAACCAGATGCCTTGTTCTGAGTGAGTACCACTGCCTGGCGTTTGAAAGGAAAAAAAACTGCACAGAACATGCTGGAAGCCACTGTCCTATTGAGAAGACAGCTTTTAAATAGCTTTCTGAGAGGCAAACTTAAAAAGCTGTAAAAGCAACTTATTATGAAAGTCTCAGCATAATTTTCCATCAGTATGGAAGAAGGTTAAGCTGTCCCCTGCCTTAAACTGCTTTCTGTTAGAAATCCAAGCAGTGAGTAGAAGAGGTATGGCACAGAGTCAGGTCCACAGAAAGAGTAACTGAGACAGCACTACATTGCGGCTGCCTATAGCCCTCTGACCGATACTGTAGGTGTCAATGTTTTAGAAAAACGATAACACAAGTTCTCTTAATCTCCTTTATATGTACAATAAATACCTGTCAAATAAAGATGACCTCACGCACACAAATTTAAAGCCATTATAGGCACCCCTTACATCCTTCATTTGAAGCTCTTCTCAGATCACTGATCTGAGATTTCCGTGAGACACACAAGTCATCTTACCTACTTCTGAGAGCTGGGAAATTCTTAATATAAATCAAAGGAAGAAACATGATTCTTCCCTATCTTATCATCCACCTATTAGACGTGTGCCAATCCACAAAGTTAACAGGGTATTTTATTTCTGTAGTTTTGGCTTGAGCTCATCTGTATTCTTAAGCAATCTGACTTCTAATTGCAGCTTGCGCTTTTAAACAGATCAGAAGTTGGCATGTTTTAAAACAGGGTGATCTCAGCCCCCACCTGCACTGCAACCTGTTAAGGAGTAACAGCATACAAATGGGTTATTCAGAGCAAAACCTACAAAGCCAGAAGCCTTTTCCTATCAGAAAGACAGGAGGGTGCATTATGCTCCTGGGTATACAGGTGGCCAGGCAGACAAAGCAGCATAATACCAGCTACACGTGGCACAAATAGCTTCTAGGTTTTTTTGCTGGTTTATGCCCAAGAAAGGCAGCCATGTACTGCGTCCTGAGCCTATTTGCCAGAGTCCTAAAAGCCCAATACACTGCCAAGGGAAATGAGAAACATTCTGCAAGGTTTTTGTTTTGAAAAGGAGCAGGAGCTAAGAAGTATTAGAGTACTATTAGAGAAACATTAAAACATTACTTAAAAGATAGGATCAACACTAAAAAACTACAAAAATGAGGAACAAAGAAAAAAGGAGCCATATAAAAGAAACGATACAGGTAGTAATCAAACACTTCTGATATGTAGCTTGTAGCTGTTAGACAAAGACTATGACAACACATGTATGCATCTACAGTCTAGGGCAATTACTTATAGATGAAGACACAGACGACAGAGAATTTCTTATAAATGAAGACAGGAAAAGGTAGAACTTTTGAAGGCTCTCAGAGTTCAGAAATCTTCCTGGAACTATGTGGACCACGGGCTCAGCATAAAAATCTCAGATATAACAGGATATTCTTGTCACAACTTCACATGCAACTAGACCAAGACCCTATTTTCCCCCCAAGTGCCACCCAGAAAACAGGTCACTGAAGTGACAGAGGACAGTTCATAGAATCACAGAATAGCTGAGGTGGGGAGGCACCTCTGGAGACTGTCTAGTCCAACCTCCCTGCTCAAAGCAGGGTAAACTAGAGCAAGATGCTTAGGACCATGTGTCCAGCCTGCTTTTGAATATATCTCCAAGGATGGAGACTCCGCAACCTCTCCAGGCAACCTGTTCCAGCGTTTGATCACCCTCAGAGCGAAAAAAGGTTTTTCTTACGTTTAAATGGAATTTCTTGAATTTCAGTTTGAGCTCACTGCCTCTTGTTCTCTTGTCTTTATTCCCTTCCATCAGGTATTTATACGCATTGCTAAGATTTCCCTCTGATCTTTCTCTTCTCAAGGCTAAGCAATATATTCTGCTTTAACTGCTACTTCAGATATTTTTTCAACTAGAGGAAAATGTGATTCATGGTCTTTCAACAGACATTAGAAGTTCAAGTTTTGTTCTGACAAGAAAGCATTTACAAAAGAAATATTCTTCACAATGAGGATAGTCAAACATCAGAACAGGTTGTCAAGCAAGGCCATGCAAACTGCATCCTTGGAGGTTTTCAACACCCTACTGGAAAATGCCCTGAGCAACCTCATAAAATTTGGTCCAGCTTTGAAGCAGGGGTAGATCAGAGACTTCTGAAGGTCCCTTCAAATCTATAGTATTCTATCACTCTGAAAAGGGACCAAGTATGGACACCTAGTATATTCACTGCTTCCTTGGTCCCCTTTTCAATTCCAATAAATCACATGCTTACAGGTTGCTTTAAACACCATATATTCCATATACTCTGACCAAACTCAATCTGGCTTATAATTTAAATAGCTCATTAAATCCTTGGCTTTTTTTTTTTTTTTAATTTTAAAAATGACACTATGTAGAATTTAATCAAAAAGCAAGTTTCACACACGTTCGGATCTAAAGTGAGCTAAGAAGTGTGCTTAAAAGGGATGAATGCTATCTAAAGCAAAGCAAGAACATATACACTAAGGTACAGAAATGGTACTCATGTCCAAAGAGAATATACAAAGAATCAATATTCACTAGATAATTCTCCTGGTTTTCCTCAGGTTTTAAAGTAGGCAGATTACTTGCCAAAAATAAAGAAGGTTATGAAAATATTTGCAATATTCAAGTTAGATATTTTAAAACATGAACAAATATTGTTAAAAAATTACCAAGCACCTCATTTTAACTCGAAGCATTTGCCCTCGCTCTAATAATAGAAAGGCCTTTGTGCTCTTGGATACGCTGACCAAAGACTGGCACAAGCAAGAAAATCCGGACTCTAGCTGAAAAAGCCTCATGCAGATTCACAGCCAACCGAACTCGCGACAAAAACTGAAGAGCTTAAGAGCAATTAACACACCTGCAGGTATTTCATCAGCCTCCAAGTAAATTATAAAGCCATTGCAATTTTCTATGTACTTTATTGGCATGAGGGAAAAATAACATGCTACCACCAAGCTTTAGCTTGGTGTTCCTTTAGGAACTTCTTCCTGTTCAAATTGAATATGTAAAGCAATCCCTGGCGGCAACTTCAAAAGTATTTATATAGGTCGCTGCCCACATTAACATTGATGTTTCACTATTTGCAACTTCAGATCAAACCAGGGAAAAGAAGCAAGTTACAGATCCACCAGAAATCTCATTGATAATACATGACAGTTAATAGCAATACCTCCTGGTCAACTAGAAATATTAACTAGTCTCTTTTTTTCAGAGCTATACACTGTGATATTTTAACCTCCTCCTCCTACTCAATGAGAAAAATTCCTCCTTTGCAGGAAAGGCACACTTACTGGCACTTTGAAAGGAGAAGTATTCGAAGTATCCATGGAGTTGGTTTTCTCAGAGGTGCTGGTCCCGGAGATGCTCCGTCTGCGAGGAGATCTCTCTGCTGGGACCTCTAAGGAAAAGAGGAAAAAGAAGGTGAATGGGTGCCGGGAGGTGGGGAATAGTCAGGTTTTATGCTCTATAGGACTGAAGCAAAGTTTCAAGCGCATTACTAAACTGATGAATTACACTCACCTATTTTTCTACATCTTTCTTACTTACTAAATTACAACTGCATTTCCACGGACAGATTCAAGGTTCTGAATCCGACTTGATTGTAGGCAATACGCAATTAAAATAAAAAATGCTGGTAAAGATCAATAGCTAAACATATTTAGTATTTTATTACTGTTTCTGAGATAGTATTCAGATAACTTTTTTTTTTTTTTTTTTAACATAAGCAATGCCGTAATTAACAGATAACTAAAATCAAGACACAGGAAAGCTCATTTTTAGTCACAGCTGAATGCAATTTCACAAAGGTCAAAGTTCGGTCTTATATGATCACACTACTTGCTCAAACCATGCAACCAGCAGAAGACGCCTAACTGCCCAGCTAATATGACATATATATCTCTGCAGATAAAAAAAAAAAATAGGTCAACTTCTCCTCATTCTGGCAACATGACCTTACTAAGATATGACTTTGGCATCTTAAATCCAGGCAGGCTGATCTGATGAGCACAAATATTCATAAAAAACGCACTTATATCTTTTTCTAGTACAAATACTAGAATAATAGCATAATAAAGTACACATAGTATTAACAATCTCTACACAAAAATACATATATACTGTACGTATATGCATTTTTATATATAGCTAGATACACATACATATACATACAGATACCTTTATCACAACTGCTGCCCATCTCCAGCTCAATTGCCAGACTTAAACGAATCCAGCTTCACAAAACACCTCCCAACATGGGGAGGGAAAAAATCACTTCTTAGCAGAAAGTCCATTGTTATCTTCTGAATCTTAAAGAAAAGGAGTAAGCCGTGACTCCAGACAGTGACATTCTGACTCCTGCCGTTTTCCTTTCAAGAGACAGATGCAGCTTAAACTTCCATTTCTGGCCGCCTGGCCCTGGGGATCCGTGCTACTTCCACTTAAGAGAAAGCTGGGTCTCTCCGTTCCCCCTCCCTTCCCACAGCTTGCAGAGAGCGAGCGAGCATGTGAAAAAGAAACACACAGGACTGCAGCTATTCAATCAATCGCTCCGACTGCACATCCTCATTAGTTACTTTCAGGCTATTAACAGACGCCCAACTGCCGGCTTCCCTCCGCTACAGAAAATTTCACTGTATATCCTGATTCACAGCAGCAAAAAAGGTTTACAGAGATAGACAGCCAGCTGGTGCCACGAGAGCAGTGTTCTCCTCAACATAACCGAAGAAAAAAATGCGAAAAGCCTTCTTCAGGGATAACATTACTTGTGATGCCTTTGCATACCGGATTTTGATTTCACCAGAGTTATAATACGTATCTCCCATGGATGCTTGAAGAACGACAAAATGGAGCACACTGAACGAGAGGCTAAGAAATCTGGACCCTGCAGTATTAGTGTCTCACACTGTAGATATTTATCTTTTAAAACACCAAACCGCTAACATTCAGCCTCTCAGTCTGCTTTTAACCATTGATGGGGAAAAAACTGCTAAGAGGGAGAACTGCCTCTTAAACTGGGCAAACAATTCTTAACACACAATGTAGCTACCATGGGAAAATGGGCAGGGCACAGCCGCTCGCTGCCGACCATGAGGACGATGCACAAGCCCTGCTTGCACCGACCAAGTAAATCATGGTCTGTCAAAGCTCGCAATAACTGCAATAGAGCAATACTGTTTTGGGGAGATTTCTTGTTCAGCTGATGAGCAGCATCGGGCATTTTTGCTTACAGCTAAGAAGGCATCACCTGTTCCAGTGCTGGAGGGTAAGCCCCTGTCAGGGCACCTTTAGAGAACAAAGCGCTTGGAGCAGGGCCAGTGCTAGACCAAGGTTTTTGAATAACGGTCAGTCCCACCGCCTCAGGAGCCTTTGCAGAGGTTGCTAGTTTTATCTGAAGATGCACTCTTCTATATCACCGCATCCTCCCCCTGCCTCTACGAAGGGAAACTTATTTTCTGCAGCACCTGTAAGTATTAACTCTCCCAGAGAGCGCTGTATTACGTAGGATTTTTACGATTGCTTCTGCTGTTCTCACTGTAAATGTAATGCAAGCAAATGGGAGTGATATATTCACTTGGAACCGGGGTCTAAGGCGAGCACCTTTTATTTTACATCAAATAGTAATGCGTAACGTAATAGGTTTGGCGTTCTCCACTTCTCAAACACAGGAAATCACATCAAAGCTGCTTCAGTCATTTAACACAGTCTGTTAACTTCGCTGAGTCATAAATGAAAGCAGGAGCCTGAATTCCCTGCTATTTTCAACAATAAGTTCTGCAGGAGGGACAGTTTAGGAAAAAGTTTAAGTTTAAACCAAATAGATTTGAAAAGCTACAACAAGGAACACGCCTGGCTCTCCCTGCCTTCCCTCTTCCCCCTACATCCACCCAGCAGAAATTCAAGCTCTCTGCAAACAAACCACTGAGATTCCATTGGTAAAATGAGTTTCTTCTGTTCTCAGACCAGCACAGAAGCATACCAAATGGGGAAAGGAAAATAAATATTCACAAGGTGCCTGCAATGAACTAAAAATAAAACTACCTTTCCCTCTCTTCTCCTTCCAAAAAACAAGAGCAAATGAACAACATGCTCAGTCTGCAGGAAAAAGACCATCTAGACATAGCAAAATTGACGAGATGTGTTAACTGGAAATCAAAAGCTAAAGCAACCTGCTATGATGCCTGTAGAACAGTATTTTTGCTGAGCTGTGTAAAAAAAAAAATCTATACTGTCACCACAAGGCAAAAAATTAAGACAGTTCCCTCCCTTGCTCCACAAGTAATGCTAGAGGCTACTCCTGCATAATCTTCACCTGCTGTAAAAATCAATGCACCTCTCATGGGCTTAGTATTAAATTACAACTGCTTTCTGCATTGCTCACACTCAGGGACCAAGACTACAGATAAATCACATTGTTTCTATGGATAAACAATATGAAGGCCTTTTCATCCAGTCTCAATTTCTGGGAAGGAAAAAAAACCCAACAAGGTAGACAGATGTTTCCCTTTTCAACCTTAAAAAAATAATTCATCAAACAAATGAGTTGTAAACATCCCTATGGGACACTTTTAGTTTAGCAACTCATAGATTGGTGATATGAAGTAATATTTATGCAAATAAATATTTACACATAGAAATAGTCAGTTACAAATTACCTGAGACAATTACTCATTAACAGCAGATGCCTCCGAAAAGGGAACTGCCCAAGGATACAATGAAGGTAGGTCTCTCTTCACATCTTTATATTGCGCCACTCTACCCTCTGCAACACCAAAGCTTGTTTTGTTGGCCAGAAGGCAGGTTTGGTAAGACAGGTGCCACTTACTACTATGAGTAGTGGTGATGATTGACCTCCTTTGAAGGTAACCATCTCGGGCACAGCGGCGTAGCCTCAATGACCTCCGGTCAGGATGCGGCTCTTGGACTCCATCTGAATTTCCTATTGCTGGGTGCTCTGGCCACTTGAAATCCGAAACCTTGCTGTTGTGGGAATTTGTATTCTACTGTGAAAAGCTTTTTCTCCCGGTGGAGGAAGTAAAGATGAAATGAACCTCCTGGCTTTGCAGGACAGTGCTTGCTACTCTATCTCCATTTTTCTGAATTAGAAATGGATTGGAGAAGGGCAGGAAAACCAATCAGGAACAAAGAAACATCCTCAGGTGTTACAGTGAAAAGAATTAAGTTACTGAACTTGCAAGCATGGCCACAGAAAGAAAGGTTACAGGAGTGTCCATGATTTTGCAAAGAGCAATGCAATGAAACTACTGCACGGTCTCAGTGGAACTTAAGTCAATACTGCGGCACCTTCCAGACTGGGCTTGTATCCTCCTAGGACTGGCAAGGCCATCTCCAGATCTGAGCTCCTGCTTATGAAGCCCGGGAGGTGACTCTAAAGCAGTCCCAAAGACCTACCTGGAGATGCAGAAAGGGGTACGTGCTGGCAAGCATAACTCTTGCCTGTCATTACTCCTGTGGGGCTGGTACTGGTCTCTGTCACAGCAAACGACAGATCAGACCACCTGCCCCAGGCTGGCAGGTCCTACATTTCTACAATAAAGTTCTCAGCCTGGTCACATTCTGCACACCAACCTTTTATCAAACCTGACTTCTAGCAGTTCATAATAACCAATCAATCAATTAAAAAATCACAATCAATAATCAAAGTCACAATTTTATCAGCTGTGTTTTTTAGCAGTTCATAATAACACATGGCTCTGCACTGACCAATTATCTGCTACAACATCCTTCACTCGGATGCGCAAGAAAGATTTGGATTTGTGAAAGGATACATTTACTATACATTGAAAAAAAATCGTACTACTGAAAAAAATTAATTAATATTTCCTTCCAAGACATAAATTATATTGAGGGGAAAAAAAAAACCATCCTCAAATTCATTCTCCAAATATCTTTATCTGATATCTTTGTATTGTCTTTACCAGGACGAAGGCTGGTGTATATTATCTACTGGTTACAAATATAAAAGAAAGATAATAAGATTGCAGGGATTGGGACTTCCTTTTGTTTTGTCTGCACACACCCTGATATGATGGTACCTTGGTCTGCAACTAGAGGGGATAGATAATACGATTAATAAAAAGAATCAATTAATTCTACCTCTCAAGTCTAGCTTAATTACAGGCATTTGGAAAACACAAAACCAGTTCAATACAACCAATTACCTACAAATACAACCAACTACTCCCAAAGACTGCCTCTCAGCTGCACTTGTATTAAAATGCCCCCAGCTGAAACAAAACCAAACCCCACCCAAATATTTTCACCCCCTTTATGTAGCTACCTTGGCACTCCCCGTGAGAAAATGGTAATTGCTGCTGGTCAGAGCATTAGCTAACCAACCAAACAATCCTGCAATTAGCCTCTTGTCTGAAGGAAGGATCAATAAGCTACACATACTATAACCCCTTGTTTTTTAAGCAAAATTTGTCATTGTTTTAAAGGTTGTAGTACTCATGCAGCAATAGTTACCACCGTGGACAAACAATCTAAATACTTACTTTTTATCTACACCATTTTAGAAATTCATCTGCCTGGACAGGTTATTATATATTTCAAATATTGTGCTGCCTTAGAGGCCTCTTACCAGGACGCAGCATGGCTAGACTAAGTACTGAACATGAACCATTTCTGTCGTAAAGCGTTTACAGTCTTAACTTGAAACAAGGCACTATTAGAGTGTGATAAACCCTACATGGGAGGCAGGAGGGAAGTAGTACATTAGGAAAATAAGACATGAAAATTAAGTAAGTTGCCCTTTATGGGCCTGTGGGCAATTATTTATTTTTAAAATAAACTTGTACTAAAGTAATTGTCCCCAGGTAAATAACTGACTCCTAGGGGGTGAAAATAAGAGAGTATCTTGAGGAAGGATTTGGGGAAAAGTAATCTTTGTTATTGAAGCTTTGTAAAAATGGGATAGGCGAACATTTCTCTCAAAAAGGAGAGACAGAAGAGACCCTAGTGAGGATGAAGCAACGTACTAGGAAAGGACTAAAGGATTTCAAGGCCTCCTTCAGCGTTATTTTCTACTCTCTCAAAAGGCCAATCAGTCTTATGGATTAACTACAAAACAAATACAGAATAAAAACCTGCAGAACTTGACTTTTTCTGTGACTTAGTATTTCTTCTACAAACACACTTAAAGAAATAACATACTCAAATCTAAGCCTGGAAGGGCTGGAGAACTTACGGGTTTGCTGCTGGTAGCTAGTTTTGGAAGATGTTATTCATAGATGTAACCACCAGTTGAGTGGTTTACTACAGAGACAAACCACCAGAGATTCAATATGTTTCACAGACAACAGGAACTACACTTTACAAAGTAAAGTGTACAAAGTAAAGGTACTACTTTACAAAGACAGTACACTAAAACTTTTAACTTGTAAGGCAGGAAAACAAACCAAACCAGAGATACTGCCTTTCTACTCTGCTACATTTTTATTAACTATTTTCATTGCAAGTTGCTGATCACCTACTACAGTGCATAATAATGAAGGTGCTTTTGACGCTGATGGTTTGGTCTCCTCCTATATGCATATATTAAAAAAAAAATTAGAAACCAACATACATATATGTGTCATTTTAGAAAACGTTTTATACGCGTGAGTGGATGTTCATCAAGTGGGAATATTAAGCTGGGCTGCTAATTCAAGTACTTCCATTCCAAATAAACTACTGCGTTGAGCCTATTAAAAAGGGAGTATCTAATCCACTTTTAGAGCTTTTTAAAAGTAAATAAGCATTTCAACATGTACAAAAATTCAACATACTCCAAGGCAGTTTATGATGTATCAGCACAGCATATACATGCAGTAACAGTATGGCATTCACAACTTCATGAAGACAGAAGAGACTATTTTTGTCTCATTGTCTCTTTAGGGTTGTTTCAGAGTGCTCATGTGACAGCACTAATGAGAAGGAGATCTTGCTGGGTGCAGTCACTATTTACTTATGGTTTCTTCTACCCTGGTGAAAATACATACCAGCTGACAAAATTAAAGACAGTAATAAAAAGCAGAAAGAGAGAAAGCATTAGGAGATATGTTAGAAGGAACAAGAAGAAATGTCTGAACAGCATCTTTCAGATGTATATTACCTAATGAAATAGGACGCCTTATATAAAAATAAATAAAATTGTCAATGTTTTATCTTGCAGTAAGCATTCTCTCTCATTTTGCTCACTTGGGGAGAAACCAGACTTGGGCCCAATTCAGACTGTCATAAAAATTTAACTGAATGCCTATGTAAGAAGCTTAGGGTAAAAGCAAACTCAAAAATCCCCATCTGATTTAAGTCCCAAAGTCTAAGTTCGCGTCCTGACTAAAATACATTATGCAAATTCTACAAGTTATAACTTAAAGGAAAAAAATGAAGTTTGCAGTGATAGCTTTTCTACACTTCTCAAGAGAACTAGACAGGTGGGAAAAACCCACAAGAAGATACATCAGAGAGAACAGAATCAAGTCACAGGATACTAAATGGCACAAGAGCTACGAAGCCTGGAAAGGGAAATACAAAGGAAACTGCAAAGCTCACTTGCTATAGAACTCCATCATCAAACAGCTGCTAGATACCAATTATGATCAAAAACTCTCCCAATCCATTAGCAGGGATTTTAAAAGAAGATACTGTGCTTTACTAGGGATTGAGTCGATCAGACAAGTCTTGCAAGATGATCCAGGTAAATATCAAAGATTTTTAATTTACAGACAGGTAATTCTGTTGGTGTTAGACACTTGCATTGTGCTGGCATATAAAAAAAGTATAATTGAATTAGTGCCTAGTTGAGAAGGTGCATAGCAAGCAACCCAAATGACAGTAAGTCACTCAAAAGACATTTAAGCTATTCATTCCTAAAGGACTTTACAGTCTGAAAGACAAGACCTAACATGCAAAGCAGATGAATACACAGAGGAGGCTGGAAGAAAGGGCAAGAATATCACAGGAGATGATAATTTCTGTTTCAAGTACTGACTCTCACAATTTCTTTTCGCAGAATGTTCTGAGGGAACTCTATGTGGCATTTACTGAGTACAACATCAGCTGTTATTAGACTGATGTGTTTGCTTTGAGGCGGAGGAACGAATCCTCCAGCTCTGCAAACCTGAGGCAGAAATGAAACAGATGCACGTCCCTAAACTGTTCAACGTATCCTCTGCGTGACATGCGCGGCCAAACAAAATTCGAAATAGTTGCCCCTTTTTAACCTCCTCATGCATCGGCCTCTAAAGCCTCCTCTAACGGTTGACTCTAGACACAGACATACAAATTGCCTGGACAACTGTGCCAACACAAAAGCAGACACAAGGAGCTACTGCACATGACCTGAAGATGCTGATGTCCTCGTTAGTTCCTAATGATCTTGGACTGCCCCTGCTAATTCAAATTACCTTGTGTTTGCTGCAGAGAGATTGCACACAAACAATTAACACAGATCAGCTGATGTGTGGTAACTTGTTCCCGCAATGTAATTTGTTTAGAGTTTTATGACTGAGACACACATTAGTATGATATCAATATTTATTATCCTCATTATTAAACAACAGCTTTGAGCCTCAGCTTTCAAAACCAATCTTTTTACTCTCTGCAAAAGGACTGTGAGTCGAGGCATCCTCTAAAAAGCGATCCTTTGCTCTGGTTATTAGGATATTCTCACAAGTGACTGGCTCCTGGATGCATCAAAGCTCGACCGCTCTTTCCTGTTCCTCTCAATGGGCCAGGAGGCTGCTTCACTACCTCTTGCTCACTATGGCAGGATTTTGCCCAGAGCAAGAAGAGTTATTGTTATGGACATACATACCAAAAAAAAAAAAAAAAAAAAAATCCCAATGTACTGTAGCCATCCGTGGGACATCACTGAACCTTAAATACATCCTAGAGTTAAGACATCATTTGGGAATTGGCATCTCTAAGATCAAACAAAAAAAGATAATTTAAGTACTTGGAGACAAAAAGTGCTACCTTAAATAGCTCAGCTTTGCAACACCCTTCAGACTCCAGCCTGAATAAATACTTCCTGGTGTTTCTGGGGTGAGATTTAGGAGACATCTTGAGGATCTCTTAGTCTGGAACAAAATGTGAACGCAGGCATATGTGTAAGGGGGGGAAAAAATGGCAGTCTCTGGACCGGTGTCCAGCCCATGCATACTCTTGTCCCCGTTCACGCCTGGTGTGATATTCCCAAAGAAGGCGCAGCATATAGTGACGAATTATTAGCAAACCGAAATAGACTCTGTGGGAGTCCCTTACTTTCCTGCCACATTCTGTGCTGTTCTGGACCTGCTAAGTACGAGAACTGCTTACCATACAGAGACTAGTGTAAATAAACGCCATACCAGGTACCTGCCTGGTCTGGACGGAGGACAACAAAACTGGCGGAAAAATAGCATCTGGATTAGCTGTCGCCTACTTGACTGACAGACAAAGACTGTATCTTGGAACAATCCCAAAAGATATTATAACACATACTATAAAAAACATTTTTTAAAAAAATGGAAAGGAAAAGGGGCACACATATCAAGCAGCCCGTCTGAGCAACTCAGTACCTGGAAATTATCAAAATAGAAAGAAAACAGATTGCATTCTGAGAACAACAGACACCATTAAGGAGAGAGAGAGAATGATTTGTAGAAACGGGACTAAAAGAACAAAACCAAATAACAACAGTTTTACATAGCAACAGCTCAAAGGGAAAGATGAAACAATAACCAGCTTCTATGTGTGAATTCTGTTTAAAACATTTTCAACTTCTTACTGGTATTTATGCTGGACTATAAATAATAGTTTCAGTTTTCTACCTGAATGCAGTTAAACTAATGTGTAAGTATCCAGAAACAGAGCACAGAGTTGTTTGATCGTGCTTCGTAGATTTAATTTCTAGGCTAGAGAAGTATCTGATCCAGTGGCTGAAATTTTTATTCTAAATGCATCTAAAGGTTTCTCTTAAGAAGAAAAACTTCAAGCAGTCTCCTGTGATTTATCCTACTACCATCACAGAGTTGAGAAGTTAAGTTGTAGGTAAGCTGACAGAAATGAGTGGAAGTAGGCTGAATACAGCGATCAGCTGGTCAAGTGGCACAGAGAAGAAAAACAAACCAGTAACACTGTTTAGTCCAGAAACGATTTCCTGCACGGCACATACCCATTTATAACTTGACCTTTGCCCAATGTGCTTGCCACTCTTTCAAACAGACTGTAACCAAGTTTAATTAACAATTGCATGCCACTTAAAAGCTTTTAAAAAGAAATAATGTCAGGTAACTGAAGGACTGAAGACATTAAGCACCAGTGAAAGTAGTAAAGGCTTCCCAGTAAAGTGTTAAAAAAAAAAAAAAAATACAGTTAGTACCCTACCGTACCAAGAAACGAGAGAAGGCTTTTCTCATCTTCTGTGCTGCTATCCAGCCATTCGGCCACATCACCAGGAGAAAGAAGACTCATTCTCCAGCCAGAAAACTTTTCCATACAGAAAACAGTAAGTGAACGAAGCAGGGTAGGAAGGGTGGGGAGGAGCTGATGGTCTTGGGATTCCAGTACTCCAGTTATTGTCTACACTGACAACATGAGAGCACGATCCTGCCCTGTTCTCTCAACCCTACATCTGACAGCCCATACTGACAAAGCAGGCATGGGTGGGAGCAGCAAGTGGGATCTGTACTTGTTGTCCCTTTGTGTCAGGTTTCAGTCCAAGCAGGAACAGAAAGGCGGCAAAAAAGGGGAGCAGGGGAAACCGAGATTTTAAATCCAAAAGAGGTAGCAGCTTATGATAGAATCAGTTTAAGTAAAAAGAAGAAATAGGTCTCAGTGCTGAAGGAGCTCAAATAAGTCAGCACAACAGCTTGTCAGCTCAGTGTAATATATCCCTACCATTCCTTATGGTGTTGGCTTTGTTTGTAGGCTCAGGTACTATGCTTTATGCTAAAAGAAAAACCAGCAAGCTTAGAGGCAATTTAAATACCCTCCCCACTAGTGAAGAGTCTACATTCCCCTGTTTACAAGCCCCTTCCTGCTCCCGCTATAACAGCATCCCAGCCTTTCTTACAATGAATTTGTTCATGCAATGGCAGGTTGATCAATCTGTGAATAGGAAGCTCCCACCCCTCCCTCTCCCCTCCTCCTGCATGGCGGCGGCATTGATCGGCAATAATGGAATCTGCTTCTGACTGCCAACAGCAGCATTAGAGAGGGGGGAACTGCTCCTCTTCATCAGCGCGAAGCAGCAGTCACAGCCCCGCTGGGCTTCAGCCTCGACTGCAACAGGGCAAACGAGAAAGAGGTAAGAAGAGAGCAGCATTCTTAGGGGTTCAAAGAAGTCATCAGCGCTAACGGTTGGTTATTTATTAAAAAAAAAAAAAAAGGATAAATGGGAAATAATTCTGCTCTGTCTAGACAGCAAGCCTGCTCTGCACAGCTTTGCAATGGAGACTTGTCATTGTGACTTTATGAGGGGTCACATTTAATTGTACAGGATTTATAGCATATGATTTATTCCACACAAAAGAGCATTTTACAGGTTTACACATGCACGAGCAGAGACGAATCCCAGTAAGTGAGGGACTCCTGGGCCCCACAAATCAAAATTGCCTTTGTCCTCAGGGAATGGAGCTGATGCTCTGATCAAACTGCACTCTTTAAAGAGACAGCTGTCTTTTGTTCACCATTTTTTGAACCTGTCTTTATTTTAAATAATTTATACAGTTGCCAATCCCTATTACAAACTAGGACAATTGCTGACCACTGATTAAAACCCAAGCCAAAACAGCAACAACAAAAAGCCATTAGATCAGCAAAGCGAAGAATTAGGTACCAACCAACAAATGAAGAAAAAAAGACCTATCAAGTCCCAGCAGGGAAGAACATTCCAATTACTAAGACAAACTGTAGCAAGTATTGTTTGTGCAGGACGGGTATTTTCATAAAACACCTGCCAAGCAGGGCAGATGCTATACAGAATTCACAATTAATGAGGGAACATGGGACAGAGAGTTCAGGAGTGAGATACCACAGCAGCATGGAAGACTTAGTCGGGCAGTCCTCCTGTTCACACTGAAAAAGTACATGCCTCCACCCCCAGAACGAACAGAGGGATAAAAAGCCAGAAGCATTTCCTATATAATATAAAATCCAACGATAGAAAGACATCAGATATATTTCCCACCTATGCAAAAAACAGCTGATATTTTTTACAAAATGAGCTTTTCCAACTAATTATACTGTGTGTGTGTGTGAGGATCGCATTTTGCCCAATTTCTACAAGTAGCATCTTTTCTTTAAGACTCTGCAGACTGATGATGTAAATCTACTTGCACTAAAAATGGAATTCAAGAACTATTAGAGAAAGGATTAGATAGCCATTTTCTTCTGATTGGTCAACATGAAGCAATTGTTTCAAAGAAAACTAAAAAGGAAGGAGGTGAAATTAATATGGTGCCCAAAACCACCTGACTGTCCTTCCATTAAAAACTGTTTTAATTTGCAATATTAACTATGAATTCCATAAATAATAGGTTCTAGAGAAAACAAAGTTAAGAGTATTGATTTCCCATGAATGCTTACCAATTTTGCATCCTTTCTAGGAGTACAGATTGCATACAGATCCTGTTTTCCTCCCTAGCTGCCTC
The DNA here is from genome assembly GCF_963921805.1 of Phalacrocorax carbo. Lineage (NCBI taxonomy): Eukaryota > Metazoa > Chordata > Aves > Suliformes > Phalacrocoracidae > Phalacrocorax > Phalacrocorax carbo. The sequence goes on along the minus strand of NC_087518.1, from coordinate 32,164,009 downwards.
ATCTTGTATCATAATTTAGCTTTATTCATCCCTTTCAATGTATTATAATGTTCATGAAAAAAGGGAAAGTGTATTAAATATCAAATACAAAACTGGCTTATTGGAGTATTTTAAAATATGGGAACACTAAAAACTCTGTAAAAAACAGAGGCAGAACTGGCAAAGACTTCAGTCAGGAAGATGTAACTAGGAACTGAAACAGCATCGAAGTTTTTCATACGCAGACCTCTCCTGTGCATTAACATTCCTGGGGAAACCCACAGAGGAGAAAAAACCTGCATAAATACTTCCTTACTACTCACCTCCTTTTTGTGTGGTTTAACAGGACACAACATCATGCGGGAAGCTTGTCTGCAATGGACTGTCACAAGGTGGAGATACACATCAGAACAAAAGCACGAATTGAAAAGTCCTTGTAAGAAAGTAAGTCACGAACACACCCCCATTAGAAATCCAGGACATTTAAAGCCATAGGTAGATGTAAAGCCACCACTGACATTTAGAAACACCAAACCCATCAAATTTAAAGGTAGAAATAACAATTACAATCATCTAACCTGATAGGAAACCCCTTTAGAACATCACCCAGTAAATCTCACCCATTCTTTGCATTATTTCTAGTTGAATAAAGACACGTCTTCCAGAAAAAAAAGAGACATCCGATTGTAAATAGACACTGCAAAGAATAAAGAACCAGTCTGTTCCCTTGGTAAGCTGTTCCGACAGTTAACTCCACTTGTGCTTAGCAATTTGCTCCTTAGCTCCAAGAATGAATTTATCGAGCCTCATCTCCCGACCAGTGGGCACTTTCTGACATTTGTATGCTTTGACACTCTCCATTATCAAACTCTTGTATCAGAAATGTCCTCCCTGTTTACCTTTGAATACCTGGTTTCAAACAACCACTTCAAAACTATCTTGAAACTCCTCTGTAGCGTTGACTTTAGTTTTTAAACGTTTTGCTGTGCAAGAAAACCAGAGGCTAAACTTGCTCCACAATTGCAGGAGGGATGTAGTCCTGCTCTCCCACTAAAGCTTGCTACAGGCAGAAGAAACACTCTGAATAGCTTCTTAAATTTCTCTTTTTCCATCTTAAAGCATATCTTGTGCTCTAGAGCTTACCAAAAGCTTTCAAAAAGTCCTGTCCAATTTTTCCAGGACAGCCAGTTTTTGAAATAAGCTCTAAACAGGCATGAGAGGAATATTCAAAACATGACTAACTTATTTTCACGCTGTAAGACCTACCTACACCGGAAAACAGTTTGTTGAACCAATTCAAATTCAGATACAAATTGCTCTGTTGACCAGAGTGGAACTTTGCAAAATGTGAAAATATAGAAAGGTGGGAGAGATCAAAGTAGTAATAAAAAAAACCTCCAAAACCAGGAGTAAGAAGCAGCTAACCTCCACCTTGAGAGGCTGCTGTTTTCCAAAATTAGCACCAGTAGCCACACAGAACAGCAGGTGAAAACATGAGAAAACTCCTTCGACGTGTTTGGGTTCATCCCCCTCAACCCCAGATCCAAAAGCAGAGGAGTCCACCAAGGCTGAAAATTAAACCAAGCCCTTACGTTTTGGAACCTCTTATATAAACGAATTATTTAAAACTTGTATACATCCCCAACTGGTAATTCTTTGCATTACCATCAGCAAATGAGCTTCTGCTCCTTTCTGCAGTTGTCAGAAATGTCACCCTCCTACAGTTATGATTTTGAAACCTATGAAGCTAAGCAGCTTTGCCATCCCGTGGATTTAAAAATTCGCATTCTTGATAAGTGAAACTACACAGAAACATGAGTGCTCAGATTTTTCTACAGGAATTTTAGTAAACGATAATTCATAATATATGCAAATAATAGAGCACAGATGCTTTCTGATGCAGATGCTTTGTAAGCACAAAGTCGCGGTAGTATTATAAATCATAACGTATTAATGTTCCCTGCATGAGGCACTTACAAGAAGAGGAAAAATGGATCCTACTTGCACTAGGGACAGATTCTGACGGACTGATTGATGGATATTGCTATAGTCAGTAGATGATGTCTTCACAGCAATATACATCAGACATTGTGCATCCAAGTCATTCTTATTAAGATGTTTTACAGTTAATTTAGGAGCAAATAAAGACAGGTTATTTGCACACTTGAAAAATTAAAGGCTCCCTTCAGAACAGGGGCACAGTGGGTAGGGAGAGGGCAAATTTTTTCACAATAAACAGGCAGGCAGAGACATATAAAATAGATTGCCAAGGTTGCAGCACTAGTAAATCGACAAGAAACAATGAGCATCCACTTCTCCAACTCCTGGATCAATGTCATATATACCAGATAACACTACGCACCTCTACAATTGTCCATTAGGACACAGGAAAAATTATCTGAGTCATTTCGCCCTAGAAAAATATTAAGCGGTACTAATGTTCCAATCCCATTCAGTGCCACAACACAGAATAAGCAAGCTAGCTTGAAAATAAGTTTCCCAGACAACTAAAAACGTCGATTCTATATGCAAAAGGCTCTGTTTCCTGCATTAAATAATTTTAAATGCCTACCTATAATGAAAGTAATTTTGCTTAGAGAAGCGGTATTACCATATAATAGCCTTCTAACCATGCTATAATCTAGTTCAAGAGCGTCCGGGTAGACAAGGCCAAGTAACTCATTGCATATTATGGAATCACAGTAGAAGGATTCACAATTATTTTGTGACACGGATAATTTTTTGGCTTAAGCTACATAGGCAAAACCAGTGTGTATACCATGACACAATCCCATGAACAAGCTATGAGCAGCTGAACAGAACAATTCTACTGCAATATAAATCAATAGCAGATTTACGTCAGACATGAGAAGATGTGGATAGCCCTGCTGGAGCATACCAAAATACACAGAAAGCCCTTTTTATCTGGAAAAAATACAAAATTGATGGACACTTAAGTCTCTCGCTAAGCCAGTCCATTCTGTTGTGGGAAAATGAAACCACACTGATGAAGTACCAGCCCACATGTACACTTTATCATCTAGTATTTTATCCTTTCAGATTGCTTAATGAAGTGATTTTAGCACAGTCAGTGATCTTTAGCACTCACTCTCAACAGCTCTCATCCAGCTGAAGATGACAACCTCTATGCGCCACAGCGCTGATGCAGTATTATCTTTTACAAGGGCAATAGTTCCCCTTACTTTCCACTGCAAACACCACTATTCATCCAAATGCAGCTGAGATCAGAGACGTTAACCTAGCAGTTACTCAGGAGGGAGGCAGAGCACAGAATTTCCTAAATAACAATTGCTGGAGCAGTGAGGAATCCAGGGGCAGCAAAAGCTGGGCCTGCTGACAGTCTGTAAAGATAAATAGGGACAGAAAGGCTCAAATTGAAGGTGAGAAAAACAACAAGCCTTGAAGTTCTCTAGTACATAGCAATACAGGCAAGAGCTCCCTTGTACAAGTGACATTTTAAATAATGTCAGGAAGCTATTTCCACACTTCGTTTCGACAGGGCACTGGAGACAAACAGGTCAGCAACTGAAATGAAAATTTAACTAAACCCGAAGGGGCTAGCCTTTATAAAGCTCTTCCATGCCCACTGAGCCTCCCTAGCAAAATCATCTGGCTATTCATACTTCACCTTTATAGAAACCAAGCAGCAAGACCCTACCACAAACACTTCAAAAATGGCTAAATACATAAGTCTAGTCATGGGCCTTTCAGATAAATTCGCTTAAGTCAGTTCTCTTGGACACAAAGAACAACACCTAGCAGCACAGAAGTTGGCTTATACTTCCCTTGCAATATAAAGATACATCTAACTGCCTATATGAATCTAATCAATGCTTCAAAATCTTTCCCATGATAGCAAGGTATGTCTTAAGAGACCTCCCATTACATTGTGTTTCCTTGCTGCATGTGAACTATTTTGAGTATACACAGTATCTCAGAATTATAGACATGCTTTTCAGGGTAAAGAGAAAAAAGCTGACAAAAGCCTATGAAGCTACTTGCTAAGGAGCTGAATTTTAAACTACTTTTAAAACATGTCTTCAATTTTTCCGTAATATTTTCCTCCTGAACATTCTAACACAACATAAACAATGTGGCTTTTTTTAGAAGGCTGTTTGCCCCAGTTTCCTCTCTAGATCCAAGTATTGTGTTTTCCTGGCAAAACTGATGCAAGACTGTAATGCTTTAGGGGCTGGAGATGAATCCTTCATGCAGCTGACTGTACCTGCCCACAAAATTAAATTTTGCTGAGTCTAAGACTATACACCCCTATACTTTTTTCCTCCAGGATGTATCAATAAAGAGATGCTTGAGGAGAGCAAGGCTGGGAGTCAAACCATCAGCTGAAGAGCGAGTGAGACAGGTACCTGCACCCAGACCACAGAGAATGTCCAGCATTGTATAAGGAAAGAAACTTGGCTCTATCTAGAGGCTGAGACAGTAAGCACAGAAGAAACCATCATGCTGTTCACCTCAGCAAGAAAGATGCAATCTTAAATGATCTTCAAAAAATTACTGTAATTGAAGAATAGGCAAATTTTGGCTCTTGGGCATGTTAAACCTAAGTAAGCCAGTTCTAAAAATCAGAAGAACTAACAATAGCAAAGTTTTACTACTATAGGTCAAACCAGCCTGTTACTGTTGTCCACTTTCCCATGAAAAAACATATTGCCAGTGTTACAAAACAGTGACCTAACCAGAAGCGCTAAGAGCTCTGACCAAGTATTTCTGTTGGGGAGAACTGCTGGATTTTCAGAGCTTCACTGATGAAGCAGCCATAGGCTTTTTTCAGCATTTCCATACCAACTTAATTACATTTTGGTACTCAGTCCAACTTCAGGTATCCTCAGCATAGCCAAGGGATTTGGCTAGGTTTTGCTGCTAGCAGTGACTACTCTAAAAAAATTAAGCTAATTTAATTCCAAATTAGGGCCGAGACATTATTTACCAAGTCATCCACTCTGGAGTATCTTTCCAAACTGTGAGCCATATGCCTCATGTAAACAGACATCTTGTATTAAAGTATGAATACATCCAGCTATATATTTAATGAGCAGTGTGCAAAGGCTACTTAACTTCTGATGCTGGTATTCTTGTGATGACTTTTTTCCCTAGAGTGTGTTCATGAAGAATACCTTCTATACTCTTTCCTTCTGCCCAAAAACATTGCCTGTTCAAAACAAAGAGCAGGCTGAAAATGTCCTGAAAACATGGAGTTGTAAAAACAAAACAAACCCCACACTTTCCCAGATTTGCCAAGCACAAAGATTGATATGGAAGCCCTTGCTCAGCAACACTGTGAAAGTGGGAGCTTGAAATGAATCAAGTCTGAAGCACTTCAATTTAAAAAAGGATTTCTGAGCTAGCATCTTTGCTAGAAATGTTATTTTAGTTCTAAAGTTATTTAGCACTAGAAATGTTACTTTAATGTTAAGACTGAAAGAAAAATTAAGAAGCCCCGAGAGGTGCCAAACTTTCAAAATGGATGAAGAACATGAAAAAGATCAATATTCAGGGTCTGATCCCCTGACCACTAAGCCCAGTTATACTACCCGCTTCACAAGTCTGAAGATCCAGACCAGAAATCCAAGAGCTCTTCCATCTTTTAAAGTAGTATGGAAGAGGAATGGGGAGTGATTTTTTTGAGTTGGTACTGAAATCACCAGTGTGTCAAGTGATATCAGCATCACACTGTTTTTCTGAAAAAGAACTTCCAGGAAATTCAAACTTCAAATATACGTACAGCTTAAACATGAACAAGGCAAAAGTTAAGAATAAAGAACACTATTTTTGTAGAGCTACTGGAAGTAGCAAAAAAAACGATACAGAGCACAGCTTCCTGCCTTCTGTCCCCGAGACCTGCATCACCTAGTAGCAGTCATACAAAAAATCAACCTTTCCAAGCAAGGAAGTTTTGCTGGCTGTACTTCCAAGTCTCCCAGGTATTAAGAAGAAGAAGAAGAAGAAAAGGTAACTGCCCAGAAACCACAGTGCAGGCATGCAGTAAGCTGAAGCACCCGCTCCTCCCTGCCCTGTCTCTACAGGCACAAGTCCTGCTTAAGCAGTTCAGGTACAGCACCACTGCTGTTTTATAGATGGTCTTAAAGGCCCTTCAGATTTCATCTGTTCTAAATCATTATAAAGGAGGTTTATTAGAAAGACAGACAAGGAGAAGCCCTTAACATATGACAGATTTATCAGTAATTATATTGGAACACCATGGAAAAAGTATCTTTTAAAGAATTATTGCCAGTGCTTGTAACATAATTGATAGGGACAGGTACAGCACAAAGGGTTGGCAATCTGACAGGTTGTTACTGTCCTTGAGGACTCAACTACTTGATCCTTTGCACTTCAAGATGCTGCTGTGCTATGAATTGTCAGAAAGAGAAAACAAGCAGGCAGGTTTTTGGGGAGAGAGGGCACCTTGCACTAAGCTGTCCTCCAAGTTGCTATTGGGACAGGCAAAGCACTTCCCCATGAATGCTACCGTCAGATCTGGAAAAGGAAAACAATTTTTCTTGCTCACCCTGCAGGCCACATAGCTTCTACAACTCCTGTCTTCACAAGTGCTGAATTTTGCTCAAATTCAGAAAATGCAAGTGAAAATTATTGATTAAGGCAGTTTTGTTGGAATACTACCATCATTCATGTTGGTCGCTACTATTACTTTCTGACCTACTGCTTTTCCTCGGGCATATACTCTCAATGGGAGCAGGGAAAGAGCCAGGAATGATTTTTCTAGACTAAGTTCCTTGGATGACATTTCCAACAAGCAAACAAACGAAAGAACAAGTTAGGGAGGGTTGGGGTTTGGGTGGTGGTTTGTTTTTGTGTTGGTTTTTTTTTTGCCTTCTATGCCTAGACATGATCACATAGATAACAGAGAACTACAATTTTGAGAAAAACAGTTTCAGATGACGGAGAACTAAACGTCTTACCAGTCATTCTGCAACATTCTGGCACCACCAGAATGTGTAAGACCCACACAGATTGCTTCAAAGTATTTTGGGAAGCGATTCAACATGATCAATATGATACTCTACTGACCATATGATTTCCTAAGCTTCTGGTCAGATCATGTAGGAATTGCCACACCATCCCATCAACTTATTTACCCTCCTCCTACAAGGTTTAGTACAAGGTAACAGCTGTATGTAGCACTCCCACAAGTTCAGCTTGCTTGTTTTCAGCACAGACTAAATAAATACCGGTGATTCTTGCAGAGCAAGGTTGAGGGTGCTGTGCCAATAGGGAGCTTTACTCCGCCCTGAGGTCACTGCTTGCTCCCTTTGTATGTCAAGAAACCGCAGCTTTGCCGACATCATCAGGTGGGTGTTGAACTCTCCTTGATTGGCACAGACCAAAAAAAAGACTAATTCACAAAAACCTGCACCTCTAACACCAGATAACGAGACAGAACACCACCACCAAAATACTGTGCCTAGTAGCCTGAAAGCAGGCAGCTTACACTTACCAGGTATGCAGCAGAAAAGCAGGAGCATTCTGGAGAACGAGTGGTTATGACCAGCAATATGATTCCCTACCCCTGCCTATGAATCATGTGGTCTGCCTCCCGCTTACTACTCAGTTCCACCTGTGTTTATAGGAATACTATGTTAATCTCTATGTAAGCATCAAAATAAGGCAATTGCCAAAGCCCAAGGCCTTTCCAAACGCTAGAGATTAGAACAAGAAAGGCAGACAAGGAGGGTTTTTGTAATCTGTTTCCAAATTAGGGACCAGATTTAGTGGTGAAGCAAGGAAATACAGCAAGGTAAGAGACTGTATAGTTTAGGGAATTTTTACAAGGGCATGCCAAGTCCTCCATCTTGTGGACACGGGCTTAATTTCTGACTGACACAGTATCTTCAAGCTTCTTGGACACTCTGGCAAGAGTTCCCTTGGAGAATATAGCCGACATTTTAGAGTGACCCTAGGACAAACCAGGACAGGGCTTTAAGTGCATGAACGTTGTGAAAGCTGGCACTAGAATCATGTGGTAATTTGCACATTTGGCATTTTTCCTGTAGCCCTTTCTCCTGGAATCAAATGAATGTAGAGACAACTACAGCCTCTGTTCTAGAAAAAGGACCTGGCCTTCACAGTTTCAGTGCAACTGAGGTTGAAAACCTGACTGAAGCCTACTCCAAAAAGGATCAAAACAAGCAGGGAAATGAATGTAAAAACCAAATATTTTCAATCTCCTCTTTTCTAAGCCAGACTTGTGTTTTTGAATGCTTGTGGTTGGTGCCACTTTTGAAGGTTGCCTGGAGGCCTACTCTAAGCAAAAGCGTCAGCAGAGCTGTTTCAGTTCTCTGGCAGGCATCCATGTCACAACATTGCCCTCCTAAAGACTCTGCTGAGCGTGCTGCGCGGCATGGTGCAAGAGAAGAAAAATGCAATGTTGTCTGTCATCACTGCAGATCCACTGCCTGACTAAGGAGCAGCACTCTTCAGCTTTGGAAGGAAACTCTATACAGACTCATCACAGCTATTCGCAGCTGCCATCATCTGCTGAGATAACCAGCTATTAGACAACTCTGTAACTCAATTTTTGCAGTTATGTTTACCACAACAATTTCAGTACCATTTCCCATTAAATCCATAACCTATATAGTCAAAGTCTGTTGACCACTTAACATGTGGAGATGATACCGTTTAAACTGTAAGCACGGACTGTAGCTGCATCGTTTGCTTGCTGACTTCTTGTGCAGAGTTCCCTCTCCCTTACTAGATGCAGCCACCCATATATGTAGACAATTAAATGGAAGGGGATCATTACGTCTCCCTTCTGCCATTGGTCCGGTTTCAAATCCCACCATTATTAGCCCTCCTAAAAAACATTTGCTCTGTCTGATGCCAATTAGCCAAGAAATCTAGATAAAAGGAAGTATTCTCTTTGTTGAGAATTAAAGCTTTGAAAAAGTACGTACCTCTACAGGCTGGGAAACTAATCTGCCTCTTGCTGCTAACAAGCCATTTACAAATGCCATCCATACCCTGTATTTTGATGCATCACAGAATTCTCTGACTTCCAATATTATGTAGCTGGTGCAATACTTACTCCCAGATATCAGAAAATGGGAAGGAGCAGGTCAAGCCTCAGTATACCAGAACGCCCCTTCCTCCTGCTTGTATACAAATGAAGCTGATTTGTTCCCATGAGCTTTAAAGAGCCATGACAGATCTCTCTGACAGAAGTCACCTCAAGTATTTGTTACAATTACAGCATTTTCCCCTCACCACAGATTTTAGAGAGAGAAAAAATGAGAGCACCCATAGAGTGTCACATAAAGCCAGGCACAACATGAAGATTTTGCAAGAATATAAGTTGCTGCTCACGTCTGCCTTCCAGAACTCCCCAGTATTGTATTTTTAATTCACTACCCTATTAACATGTTAATCCTATGAAAAAGCCCCCAAAAGAGACAGGAAATTCTAAAGGCTACCTCCTGGTAACCACCCCAAAATCACCCAAATGAAACTTGGAAGGGACCAGGATCATGTTGCCTTGAATTTTTCTCATTAGTTTGCCAGAAGTTTGCTTGTTTTTGAAAGAAACACATATTTGTCCAAAAAAAGCTAAGGCAGAAGGTTTTCATTTTCTGATCATGTAATTCAAAAGCAGCTGCAGAACAACCTCATTGGTTCAGGCTAACAAAAACAGTGTCTCCAAGTTAGCAAATTACTATTCTTCCTGGTCTACAGATGAGGAGGAAAATGACTAAGAAGGACTTTGTAATCAGTACCTATTAAAGGCTGTTTCCAAGGTAGAAAAAATTTAACTCAGGAGTTTCCATTCCCAGTTTCCTTAGAAAACATTTATTGCTTTTGTAGCTACTAAAAATGCCTAACTATACCAAAACGCATGAAATTTAAATGCTTTGCAGCTTGCTATCTCTTAGGAATATATTTTAAGACAAAAGCTGCTAGAAAAGCAAGCAGTATTATTAAGGCAGTGCCCTTTATACTGTAAGGAAAACAAATCCTCTTGTTTTTATGAGCAACCTGTAGGATTCCCTGAACTGCTTTGATTTACCATCACTTGCTGGAGGACAGGAAGCATGATTGGCAATATCATATGCTGAAAACATCACGCAATGCCAGCCACAAGTAAACGCTGAAAAATATTCTCACAGTGTGCCCTTCAAGAATGATGTCTGGCCTTATCCAGAAATCCAACGTCATATAAAAATGTACTGACTTCTGTTAAGTAAGTAAAGGCTTTGAGGGAGACAGAGAAAAGTAAGCCTAATGATTTAAATAGCAATAAACTAGATTTTTTACTTTGAAAGCTATTACAAAAACTTGTTTCTCATCTTCGCATCCACGTTTGAATACTAACATGTAATTTCTGCATTAGTGAGCAGAAAAGTACCAATAACCCACTTTTCCATTCATCACATTAAATCCATGTAAATACCTCTTTAAAAACCTGTGTATAAATCTGAAATAACGAAGAAAAGGCTTGATATATACATGCAACATGGAAAAAAAACCCTTAAAGTTTCTAGTTGCTTTACGTCTAGTCACTTCAAATTTCCAGCAAAATACCTATGTGCCTCCTATCCAATCCCGCCTCACTAGAAATATTGCAGCAATACAGTCCCCTATTTGCATGGACCGTGCCAGGAGGGATCTCTCTCACCTGTGAACTGCATTCTGCGGTAATCCTAATACCTCTACCATGGTCCTGCCACCATGCCAACCAGAAAGCGGAGCCTCCGCACGCTTCTCTCCCGCGCTCTGTTTTCTCTGCCTCAGACGGGTTGGAATGCAGAAAAGCCAGAGCCGAAGCCCGTCAAGCGCAAGCCTCTCTGTTCAGCTCCTTGGCTCGAGTTGAACAATAGCCGCCCTTTGGTTGCTCGCCTTCCCTCTCAGCATATGGGATGCATGCCGTCCTCCCTGCAAATAGCGACATAATCTACCCGGGATGGGGAGACACTTCATTTTTCCTGTCCCAAGGGAGGGTGGGGGAGCTGAGAGACAGCGCAAGCACTCCTCAGGGTGGGGTGGAAGGGGGTGTGGGCAGGAGGAGACTCCTGTTAAGCAAAAACACGTCTGATGCTGAGAAAATTCAGGGATTTCAAGCAGCTGACTCCAAGTCTAAAATCAGCTACAGGGAAACTTAAGAGGCTGATATCACTGCATGTACTGTCTGGGCTACAAGAAGCCCGTCAAGATGGAAATGTGGTTTTGTCAGCTGAACAAGGAACTACATCTGAATGTGTCTGACAAAACTGCACTTTATTTGAAGATGTTTCCCCACTTCAAATATTTTACAGCTTAGGAAATACACAGTACCAAAAAAGCCCTGGAGACTCACTTAAACAAACAATGACCTTTCCCCCCCACTTTGTTTCCTGCACTGCCTTTTTTTTTTTTTTTTTTTTTAATTTTAAATTCAATCTAAGATCTATGGCTTTGAAAGTGAAATGGTAAAGTCTGATACCAAAGCCTTTTACTAAGCTCTGTTCTCTTTTATTTTAGAAGTGCTGCGAGCTGAACTTCCAGGTATAGCATTGCTCTAAAATAAAAAGACAAAAACTGCTTTTTAATGCACAGAAGCAAAAACCTACACGGTTTGGTTACTGCTGCCATCATAACGTCCCTTATACATTATAATGCCCCTGCATAGAATAGAGTGTCAAGTTGGATCAGCTTAAAAGTTGACGGTTTGATTCCCAGCAGATCCCACCTGCCAGCTGGGGACCAGAGCAGACAAGCACACACACAAGAGGAATGCAAAGTTGTTCAGCCTGTTGCTAAACAGGCTAAAGTTGCTCAAGAAGAGCTAAGAGGCTGCATGCTGTCTCCTACCTTCTGCAGTCCCTGAGAGAGACTCTGTGTGTGTGTGTTTCGGGGAGGGGGGGCGGGGGCACGTTAAACATACCTATTTTACTCCTATTTTGCTACTTGCTTGCAATACAATATTCTCCTCTGATTCAGCTCATTTTTCCTCTAATGCTACCCATCTCCTTTTTATTTGTTGGATTACCTAAGATGAGCTTCTGCACATTCTCTGAGGCAACAACCTCACACACCCTCAGTGTTTCCCCTGAAAGAAACAGGAGCTTTGGTCACCCTACCCCCTGCCAAGGTTCATGTGAGAAATCTGCGTGAAAAGCACAGCATAGCCCTTGGGAAAGAAACTTGTTGAATGAGTGCTTAAACAATACTGTGAAATAAATAACAGAAAATTATAATTGTTCCTTCGTCCTCTAAAGCCAATCGCTAAACTACACCCAAGGATCTTGCACCAAGATTAGCAGTGGAGCAGAACAGCAGCTCAAAAACCAGACACCCCCGAAAAAAACCCCTGTCACTAACAGCAGTATAACAAAATAAACAGTCCCTCTAAAAGACAAATTGATTTGACCTGCTGCTTAGAAATGCCTAATTACCGGAAACAGTAGGGCAAAACAGTCTTATGATCTTGGTTGAGCTAGATTCTGCAAAAAAGCAGTAACAGCTTATAAGCGATCGCAATCTCCTCTCTCACCACTCTTGCTGTGCAAAAAACCCAAACAGTATGGTAATTATATAGAACACTTAATTCCAGAGCACTGTACCAACTACATTTGCAGCACCACAGAAAAGCATCTCTCTCGCGGGTGGAGTAACATCAGACAATTCATGTATACCACAGGGCATGATAGAAAAGATGGAAAAAGCAAGGACTGGGACATTAAAGTTAGCCTGTACATCTCTTCAAAGAGTTCCTAGTGCTTTAATCAGCAAGAAAAAAGCCAGGATTTGCCTTTTTCTATTTTTCGCCTCTTTAAAAAAAAAGTTTGATTACATTTCTGTTTCGTTTCCATGTTTCGCTTTTTCATTTCACATCATTTAGGAATCCTCTGTTTTAAAATCAGGTTCAAACAGAAGGGTTAAAACTTCAGATCCAGCTCTGAAATAAGGCCATAATCTGCCTGTTTCTTCCAAAGATGCCATTTTTAGTGACTTGGGAAGCCTCAGTCTGGTATCTATTTTTGTCAGCCCTAAAACTTGCTGTACTAACCTCAGAATAAGATTTCTGAAATGCTGAAGGAGCTGTCCGACTGAGGCAAATACACCTGACTGAAGACTTGGGAAGAGATGGTGAAATAGGAAGATATTAAAGAAGAAAAAAAAAAAACAAACAAAAAACCAAAACCAAACACCACCACCCCCCGCCCCCCCGAAAACAAAAACAAAGAGAAAAAGAACACACACACACACAAAAAACCAAAAACCCAAACAAACAAAAAGCCAACACAAAAAAGAAACAAACAAACAAAACCTACAAAAAACCCCCAAACACCAAAAGGCAGGAAGGGGAAGGCAAACCATGCAAGTACTTTGAGTTATTCTAGAAATCTATCCAGTTTCAGGAGCATGAAATGCAGTTTGCAAAGTCTAAGAACAAAAGTTGTTTCCAGAAGACTGTGACACTGAATAAAGATTATCAAAAATACCCTGATAATATTACCTGCGCCTCACCACGTGACTTTTGTTCAAATAACCAACCTTCTGACAAATGTAAGATTCTACTTCTCATAAAAAAAGGCCTGTTGAGAAGGAAGAACAGGGGGTTGCCACCCAATAGCTCAAGAAAAATGTCAGTGCAATGAATTAACTAGTTCCTGGCCAGCTCTGCTGCCTCTGTTCAAACCAGGCACATTTACAGCTTCTGACTGGGACGTGGCTGCTGAAGAAACCTATCAGCAGAGCAGAAGCACTAAAGCAGAATAGATAAAAAGAAAATAACTGAGTTGGATTTATTTTTTTTAATCTAAATTTTAAATGTAAATCCATTTCTTTTAGTATAAATCATTTATAACTAAAGGCGAGATACCGACTTAGGGTCTATCTTCCTATGATCTATCTGAACTACCTAAAATTAGAAATATGTATAGGAACACTCAGCTAGCTGAAGATTTTTAAAATGCCAAATTATGCAGGGGGAGAAGCTACTAGAAAATTATTTGAATAAATGTTCTCTTCATATATCCAACATATTCCAGGTTAATTTATCTAAAAAAACCAGTTGCCTGTATTCAGCAAAGTTTCCATTACTTAGTCTTATGCAAAGGACTCAGAAATTAATTTCAAAGCTAAGAAACATCATTACATTTTCTAACATCTCAGAGCACTGATAGTCTGAATAAACTAAGTATAGCATCCTTAACAGGAAAAAGTACTCATTTCAGCTCACACCCTGTACTGATCACCGAAACAATGCAGAGGAAAGCGGCTCTTGCCCTACGTGCCCAGAAACGCCACCTGGAGCCTGGCCGCGGTTCCAGTGTGGGATGCTGGTGGCAAGGCTTTGGCAGTCAGCAGATCTCTGTGAGGAGGCATCGCAGCTGCCCCACACCAGTTTCAGCTGGTCCCAGCACGCAGTTGAGGGGTCAGGAATGAAGGCGTGAAGTTGGAAAAGGGGTGGGAGAAGGTGTTTTTTTAAGTTTTGTTCCTCCAAACTTATTTGAATTGGCAATAATTTAAATTAATAAGTCGAGCCTGGTTTGCCCGTGATGGTTGTTGTGTCCTGTTGAGGGGGGCGGAGAGTGGCTGGGTGGGCAGCCAGCAGCCGGCCAAGGTCAACCCACCACCACATGCTTTACCAGGAGCAGGAATAAAACATCTCTTCCAAAATCCAGAGTCTCTAAAATCCTACAAAAAATGTTCTTTAAACCTTTCCTGTTTGCTGCTGGGTGGAATGGTCAACACCTTACCCTCACTATCAAGGCAAGACCAGAGCACTAATCCAATGATGATCAAAAGCAACCAGCCCCTGGAGGCTCCATTAGGGTTTCCCAGCCTTTAGACCAGCAATCCCCAACATCACCTGCAGCCAAAGGGTAATGAAGGTGACTGCAAAAGCAACACATTCATTATTTGCATGACAGGGGTATCTCTGGGTCAGCAAAGTTGGTGCTCTAGACTTTCCTGCTACCGTTTGAGCGCGTATATGCCACATAACCGTGGGAAAAGACCATCGGTGAGGAAAAAGTGAGATGACTGGACTTTTCAGTGGTCAGATTCTCACCTAAACTATATCCAACTCGCTGAAAAATCAAGGTTGCTAGCCAAGGAAATATTTGCATTTCTACCTGAATTTTTTTTTTTTTTTAAAATAAAAGCAGAACCCCACTTCAATTCTTCAATGGGTAATGCACAAGATAAAGCAGTCTCAAATATGCATCAAGAATTATTAGCCCGTAGCCAAAAGCACTTTACTGGACACCAAGTTGAATCTTAATGGACACTAATCACTGCTAGAACATATAGCCCTCTCCATCTCCAACGCTTCTT
Source organism: Phalacrocorax carbo (assembly GCF_963921805.1). Lineage (NCBI taxonomy): Eukaryota > Metazoa > Chordata > Aves > Suliformes > Phalacrocoracidae > Phalacrocorax > Phalacrocorax carbo. Next base: position 32,148,712 of record NC_087518.1, on the reverse strand, counting down.
TTGGGAATCGGGGATTTGCTTGCGACAAGGAGGTGCCCGTTAGAAGAGCTTCTGATGAACTCCAGCAGAGTTCAATAGCCCACTTTTCCTCTGTGGCTTTATTATTTTTCTTTTAAGTAAATTATCTCTGCTGTGCTGCTGAAACATTTTTGTCTATTTTGCAGATAAAAAAAAGCAGTTTTTATTCTTTCCTCCCCTTGTGCTATGAAAGAGTGATCATTTACAAAAGAGGTAGCAGGTTACCAAAATATCCAGTACATGCTTGAATAAGTCTAATTCAATATCTAAGCCACCTCATATATTATAAGCCTTCTTATTTATGCATCAGTAAAAAGCAGTTCACCCACAGGAGGTGTGTCACTGCCCCAGTGAAGTGTAAATATCACAAAATGGCACAGGAAATACCAAAAATTCCGCTTCTTTTATTTTTTAAAAACTCTGCTTGTCTTCTTTCCAGGGGTATCATGGAGATTAATTAGCTCATGTTCATAGACTGTTTTGAAGATGTAAGAATACTACTGCCTGATGGAAAACAAATCTCCTGAGGTCTTGCATGGAAAAACCCAATATATAACTGACAATGGATTTCTTGCCCCATTACAGCTTTCTTAGCAAGTTCTGCCATCCTCAACCAGAATTAATTATAAGGAAGAAAATGCCCCAAAACTTTGGATCCTAGAGCAACAATGACAAAAAGTCTTCAGCACTTTTTAAGCAGACATACAAAAGCCTTTCACTGAATACCTTCAAAGACATTTCAGTATGGGCAGCTCAGATGCATAGATGGAAACTTGCCAAAGGCCAAACCAAAAATACAAGGATTCACAGGTTTTCAGCACTCTAGAGATAAGACACAGGGCAGCTCACCGATTATTATAGTACAATAGCAGCCAACGCTGCTTGTCCATATTCACTTGCTATGAGGACATCCAACATACCATGACATGGAGAAAGTATGCTGAGGGAAAGGGGAGGTATGAGAGAAAAAAACCACTGGTCCAAACCTCCTAGAAACAACACAAAACCAAGAAAAAAAAAAAAAAGCAGAAGTAACAGTCCCAAGCTTCATTAAAATTATAAAATGTGATCTTTTTACTACTCAGCGCAGTGCACTTCTTTAAAACAAATCTTTTTCTTTAAAGTTCCCAGAAGCATCACTTGAATGGTCCTCCAGAAGGACTCCACATTTTTCCCCACTGTTTGTACAGGCCTGTCCATGAAATATCGCATGCGTGTTTTTCTCGTTTTGAAGTTTGGACTATAAAAAGATTGCAGAAACACATGAATGCTACAGAAGTAGATAAACTTGTAACACAATGTATGCATAGCTAGCATGAGATAGGGAACTTAAGGCTGTGCCTTGGACAGAAAAATGTGCAACCCTAATGAAATAGTTTTCGAAAGCAAGGCATGAGCCCTAACTACAATGCACAAAGACATACCAGAGGTAGTTCAAGTAACAGCAGCTGTAAGAATGTGAGAGCACAGACTTCAGCAGCAGCAGAAGTGGGTAGTAACACAAGCTCTTCTGAAAATCTTGCACAGCCCTTGTTCAAGTCTCTGCTGCCTTGGCTCCACTCTTACTGTACGTGCACTGGCAGATCAAAGCTAACACAGCAGCTTCATATTACACCCAAGCCACTATAACTCCAGGCTGCTACTAGGGGTGAGCGCCGAAGTGGAAACAATTTGGCTCTCCTACTGTCCTTAAGCAACATGCTCCTACCATCTCCTTTGTGTTGGAGCCACCACACGGCTGCAGGGTTATTTGGAACATCTACCAGATCAGATTCAAAGCTAACCCATCAACACAACATGTACGTGAACATGATTTTGCTGCGTGAAGTCCAATCGATTCAGCTGGCAAGCGTGCGATAGAACCAGCACCAAGGAGGGTGACAAAGCAGGAAGACAAGGGTGTGCACACTGCACACCCAAGCAGTGGAGAGAACTTTGTACGTTTAATTTCATACAAATGTCAAACTAGATGCACTTAATCCAATTTCATAAATATTTGCATTGTCAAGTATCAATTTATGCTAAAGCAATAAATTGATCAGCAACTAATTCCATAACTAATACCAAAGTCTGAACTAATTTAATTACATCAACATTTTTAAATTTAGCTCAACAGTTCAAACTAACTCTAGACAAGACTTAAGATAAGGAAACTCAGGCTGTAGGAAGGAAAGTTACTTTTCCATTAAATGTTAAGCTGGTTGTCACTGAGGGAAAAAAGGCAAGTATACTTGCTTGGGTGAAGTATAATTACTTTTTGCTACAAGATCAAACTACTATAAAAGAGAACCTACAAAACTTAACAATCCACAGTAAGTTCATGCATGATTTAAGGTAGATTTCTCTAAAGAATCTCATAAATAACTTTTTATTGTTGTGGTTGAGAAAACTAAGGAAAATGATAGCTTCCTTCATAATAAACTGAGGTTTGGTTAGAACACAGTCAACAAATCTGCCCCAGATGGTCCAAGTCCAAGAGCTACTAGTTCTTAGCAATTACCACATTGCGCAACATGCTCTACTTATAAAGTGTTCTTTATGCTCACGTAACAAAATCTTAAAATCTCTAAAGCGATTCTTTATGTGTGCTGGAAGTAGTGGGCAGGAATGTAATAATAAATTTCCAAGGGGGGAAAAAAACCCTAATGGATTATGTGTCAATACTAGAAAGTTAAGATTATGTGTTCATACCCGTGTCAATCACTACTCTAAAAAGGTTTAAGATCTAAACATATAAAATTTGCTTCATGACAAAACTTGGCCTTCAGCACAGATGATCTGTGTCCAAGAGAATAAAGTTTCAGCAGCATTCAGAACAAAACAAAATCCTTTGGCTTTGCTTGCATTATAGAAGAAGAAGAAGAAGATAGCAGCTTGGCAATTTGCTGTATACAAATAACTCCAATTGCCCAGGGGGAATGTCACTGAGATCCAGCCATCCGGTTTGGTACATCTAGCCTCCCTGGAGTCAGTTTTAGTTTCAAGCAGAGTTGTCCAAATTCTTCATCCTTCCACGGCAAGCAAATTGCACTGTACATAGTCCAAATTTCAGATTACTTCAGGGCTTTTCTCAGTTTCCTACCCACCCTCTTTTGTGGACGCATAAGATAGCAGGACACTTTTCACACAGTAGGTGTTTCCTAGTGTAGCCTTTTGGTTCTTTAACAATCCCCCAAAACAGCTGTGTTTCACAGGAGATTTTTAAAAATGCAACTGAAGTTTGCGTATATTTGCATTTTGGGTAGAACATGATGGGTAAACAATGTAATCTAAAGACAGTTAAAGTTTTAGAGTTTCAATTGATCTCAGCATAGCTACAGTCCCTACTAGTCGTACCCAACAGTCCCAGCACTAAGAGTCCATGACCCAACGCACTAGACAGTGAAGGAAGCAAAACAGTCTTTAGCAAAGCCTCGTTTGTGCTATTACGTGAGCGAAAGGCTTCAGAGCTCAGCTCACAAAACGCTCCCACACATGGGTTCTGGTAACACTGCCAGGTCAGGGCTGAAAGTCAGTGAAGAACAGAGCCGTGCAGCTGAACATGCACAGTACCTGCCCGCAGCCTACAGAAACACAGCCAGCTCTTCAGCCAACACCGAGCAGCGTGAAACCACACAAGTGCAGAACGGTGCTTTCTGCACTGATCTCATTAGAGTATCACCTTGCAGCTGTTGGGGACCTTTCAATTTAGATTTTTGGTACAAAGCAGTTTCAGATCAAAAAGAAAAAAAAATATCCCCAAACCACTCATTGGGGGCTGCTAAATTAAACAATAAAGGCAACGGACAGAAACACATCTGGTCCTTTAGACCCCTGGGTCTGCAGAGAGAAGGATGTGAATCTCTCTCTCATGTATATCGTAGATGTATAAAACACGCTTGTGCAAGCCCGAATCGGGCGAACCCAAAGAGCTGCAAACAAGTCAGCACATCTGAATACATCTTTCTGCCAGAGATACTGCTATACAACACACCCCTCAATTTGAGGGATGAAACCAAAGCCCTATTTTGCATCCCTGCCATGCATAATAGTTGACAGGAGATAGTTATTTTGCACATAGCAACATAGCGAAAAAGCAGACAGTGCTATTGGGAAAATGATTTCATCAAGACACATCATAAATCCCTACAGCTGAGATACAGGGAGAGAGCTATAAACTGCATTTTTTCATCCTCACTTTCTACAAGATATTGTTTGTAGGCAAAGTGGAGTGGTGGAAGGAGGGACAGCCCTCTTTTCAGCACACGGTTTTGTTAGAAGTTACAGGAACTCCATTATTTCAAATTCCTGCATCTTTCCTAAGTTAATCTTTACTGAATATGTAAAGATTGGTGCATTGCAGATTCTTTCATTGACCAGGTCACAACCAACCTTTCTTCTTCCGAAACAGACTGTCTCTCCCGCCAAAGTAGTAACCCTTTTCACCCTTTTCAGGTATTCATCCTAAACCTTAGTGCACAAGGATTTTAATTATGTGGTGAGCACAAAGTAAATCTATTTATTCTTTCATCACAAAGTACTCGTTCCAACTGGAATATACAGAAAGCAAGGCTCAGCTTTGATTTTTTTAGTTGCAAACAACCTTCTCTTAGAAACAGCAGTTATTGAAATAACCCTAGAAATCTTTTTAGCTAATGCCTGTTCTCTCCTGCCAAGTTTTTACCTGAAGGAAGAGCACGGGCTGTGTATTTTCTTGGTGCAATTATCCCCACGTAGGAGGGCTCAGTAGCAGCTTGCAGGAACTGTTGTAAGAGGTACACACCAGGCAGCACTGAAACCAGATGTCACTTAACTAATCTCTGTTGTTCACTCCATTTCCAAGCCCCTGGACATAACCTTTTAAAAGAGTACAGAGGCTGGATTTCTGCACAGCTAATGGGTCAACTGACAGCAATACAGTATGGATCTAGCACCAAAACAGATTGGTACTTCATTTTTGTCACTTCTTCCCCTGTGATCAGAGAATATTCTGAATTAAGTGCAAGTTTTACTGAAAAAATGAGCTTGAGGGAATGCAAAGGGGGTGATCACTAAGAAGAAAAATCTACCAACTGTGCATCTAAGCCAAACATTACAAGTACCTGTACCAAAATTCAAAACTGTACATGTAGTTCACCATAGTGCAGAAGGTATATTTTACTTATTAGCTCTAAAGTATACTCCTAAAGTTGTTTAGAGACCAATTTTAGCAGCCTCAGTCTTTCTGAAAAAGGTAGTGATAGCTGCAGTTGCTGTGAAACTCAGTCCTCTCATTTATGTGCTTAACTTGAAGAAATTCAGGTTTGAAAAAATCCAACTTGGGTGGCTTACCACCAAGCTAGAATTCCAGATTAGGTGCCCACTGTGTAACAGTTGTGTAATCAGGAAAGTAAGGGTGCCTAGTTTCCTATCTATTTGCATTTTAGTGCTGATCTCCCAACGCGAGCACACATTGCAATACTGTTTTAATCAGAAGTTGTCCAGTCTCTTTCCCATATGATCACCAGGCCATGCATTTTTATGAAAGTTGTAGGAACTTAGTACCCCTGAGACCTAACTCTCAAATTCAGTATTTGTTGGCTGAAAGACAAAGTATTGGAGAAAGAGGAGGAACACAGATACAGCATCAGTTTTATTTCATTCAAGTAACAGGCTGAAAACAATCAGAGAAGTCTCTGCACAAGACATGTTACAGTTGCTTTACAACAAGAGGGATACACACATGCTAGGAAAAGTAAGTCAAAAAAGGATAAAAAGTAAAACAGAGAACCAGTGAAACACTGGTTGCAAGGGTCCCCTGAAGATTATCTAGTCCTATTTTCCACCCAGAGCAAGGCCTTGCCAACACCCAGTAAGGTCAGCTGTGGCTTTGTCCAGCTGAGCCACTTTGAAGGATGAACTTTCTACAACCTTCCTGGACAACCTGTTCTAGTGCTGCACTACCCTCCTGGTGCCAAACTTTCCCTTAATCTCTCAGTCTGAATCTCCCGAAGTGCAACTTGTGGTCATTCCCCCTTGTTTTATCATCTACCACTATCGAGAAGGGTTTGGTTGCATTACTGCAAGCTCTCTTTCAAGTAGCCACAGACTATCACATCAACCCCTTAGCCTTTTTTTTGCCAGCCTAAACAAGCCCAGCTCTCTCAGCCTCTTTTCATGGGTCACATACTTCTGAACAAAATGACCTTGGCAGATCTCTGCTGGACTGTCACTAGATTCTTGACATCCTTCTTCAAGTGGCGGGCCCAACACGGGACCCAGTATCCCCAGTATGCCAGCAGTGCTGAGTACCAGGCATCAGCATGACTGCTCTTCCATTGCCACATCAGCGGTCGCAAAGGAAATCTTTACAGAGACGCTCAGAGAATGGCAACTCACCAGGGCACAGGAGGTTCCTCCCAAGGAGGAAGAATAGATGATAACAGTAGGTTGTAGAGATGCAACTGTACCAAAGGACAGGGAGAAGAGCTGCAGAGCTGAGATGGGAGTCAGCAGCTGAGTAACAGCTATTAATGCTATACCTAGAGAGCTAAGGCACTAAAGACCAGCTGGTTCTCTGATGAAGTGAAGGGGACTCCAGCACAATTTGGAAGATAAGCTAGGGAGCTATGCAAGTGTGAATAGATACTGACATGCAGTAGACACTGTTTATGCAAAGCTGATTACACAGAAGCTCCTGAAAGGTGTAAGGCTTGCTTACCCAGATTGTCCTCAGTCTTGGTGGCTATTTTCTCTCCAGCCAAGAAACTGGAATATATTTTCAGGGATGGGATAAAACAGGATGGGACAGGGTAGGGGGAAGCAGAGGGAAAAGGGGGAAGGCAGGGGGAAGCAGGGGGAAAAGGCAGAAAGCATGGGGAAAAGGCGGGAAAAGGGGGGAAAAGAAAAACAACAAGCTGCTGCTTTAATTGTGTGGCTCCAGACACTTCTGTCAGCAGCAAGGGTAGTTTAAGGAGTCCCTGCCTCCCTTCCTCTCACCTTTGGCTGCTCGTTTGTATTGTAGAACCAATCTACCAGAGCTCCTCATCTCCATGCCACGTTAATATTGTTTAGAGCAATTAGATCAGTGAAGGCAACAACCAGCAAGCATGGCAGCATCTAGTGTGGATAGAGGGTACAAACTATGTTTTCCCATTGATTAGACCAAGCGACTGGGTACAAAACAAAATTTCTCAGTGCTAGTGACTCAAGGTGAGGACAAAACAAAAATTTGCAAAGAGCATCTTTACCTCTGACCTGCTTTCAGCAATCTTTTCTCAAGAGCCTTCATATTCAGCAGTCATAGATGCAAGTGAGAAAAAACAGGGTTAACTCATTTCAACAAACGAAAGTCTTCATTTTATTCTCAGATGACTTCATCTCCAAATATAAAAAGAAAATCTATTTACATCAAGACTTGCCTTTCTAAGCATCAGAGAATCTCAAAAAACTCTCTCCCTGATGATGCTCTTTCCTAATAATTCAAAAATAAATTAAAAACCCATAAACCAAACCCCAAAGCATTTCCTCACTTTCAATCCCTCCTGACATTTTCACATATGCAGGCAAAAAATCTCTTACTAATTTCACAAAGATGTACCCAGATGCCAGAATCAAAACTTTTACTACATATTCTCCTTAACAACTCTCATTTAGTGAGAGCAGGTGGTGAGAAGGAAGCAGAGTAAGAAAGAAGATGATTATTTTGGGAAAGGAAGCAATAACTGTTACTAGTCTGTCAAACAGCATGAATGGTGGAAAACTGAATCATGCTTTTACTGTATGAATGGTTAATTCCAATATGCTATTATAAACAATGATCCTTTACAAAGGATGTAATCTCCCTAACAGGAAAAAAATACACCTGTTAGAAAAAGAGCAGCATCTGAAGCAGAAATGGAGGCAAGTACAAGAGATGGACCAGATTGGGTTCTCTCCACCTTGCCTCTTCCTATAACCATTTAGGTGCTGGTCTCCAGGGCCTATCACACAGTTTGTAACAGAATTAGCCCACTGAAAGTAATGCTTGAAAGAAGGAGGAAAGAGGCTGTCAAGCTGGAGTTAGGGAGAAATTACAGCTACATTTTTAGCTTCCCTGCATGGAAGCACCTCTGAATAAGTGCTGCCAAGATGAAATCCTAGCAAGTAAATTACATATTTAGAGTGTGCCTATTCACTCACTGAGAGGTATTACTACAATGATACAGATTATGTATCAAGGAAATTTCATGGCATATATTTAATGGATGGCTTGCTGACACAACTTTGTGTACAGTGTACCTTCCAGATAGGAATTAAGAATTTCAATATTAGAAACAACCTCTCCACTGTCTGCAAGCAGAGGACAAACTCCTAAGCTAGCAGTAGATGATGATTGTCCTCTGGAGTTACAGTTTTTAAATTCTTTTATGAGTTTTCACTGTTTAAGTAAGTCACTTTCTATCTTGTGTTTTATCTTTGTGTCCACCCCTCTGGCTCTCACTCGATGGTGACTACAGTGGTTTCTGCCTGCACAGAAGGGATGGCTCAGCTGCTCTTCTAGCAGCTGCTGAACCATCACAAATTACAGCTTACTGTACTGAAGTATGTGGAAATTGGTGTCTATCTTAGTACATGGGACTGTTAACCATGGTGGTTCAGCAGCTGCGTCACGAACAGCTGAGCCAACCCTGCAGCAAGGGTAAAAATGAAAGAGATGGTAAGAATGACTACAACAGCCCTTGGGTAAAGCACACTTGACTTAATGTTGACCTTTAGTGAGTTACCATTATCTCTTGCTTCAACTTCCCACCTGTAACGTGGGTAGTTTCTCTCCCACACACTTCCTAGGAATGGTGCTGCAAGGATGTGTGCACAGTGCTATAAAGAATGCCACAAAAAATTGCAGAATGGGTACTACTGCTGGTTATGCAGAGCCCCTGAAGAGCACAGTTCCAGTTGCTCCATTAACAAAAAGACTGAAGTTTCATACAAGGTGTAACTGTAGTGCTACAGGTGAAAAAGAGTTCCATCACTTGGCTTTCCATTTTTTAGAACAAACAAACAAATAAATTGCAAGAGCGATATGACAATCTTAGGGAAAAAAGCAAACGCCATTGCTACACCTTAACCTCTGCACTAGAGCCAGCCCTAAGGAGCTCATCTGCAAGTAGTAATTTCAGGTATCACCATAAGATGCAATGCCTGCTGTTACCATGTTATAAAATGATTCTGTAGGACAAGCTAGATATTCTTAACATCTCTGTGTAGCAATTTCTCTACTAGATATTTTAGCTCCCTCTGCTGCACTTTTCAGCTTTGGTGTCCATTCCAAAGCTATTTTAGTCCAGTTGTTATCTGTACTGTCAGTGATACATTCTGGTTGCCACCATTCGTTTCTTTCTCTTTGTAAAGTTCTTCAATAGTATTTTTCACTGGTTTGTCCTCTGGCTCAACTTCTTGACACAAAGCTGCTCTCTATCAACCCACTTTTTTCCATTAGCAGGAATTCTGTAATCATAAGAGACATTTCTAACCAGGATGTGAAAAAAGGGAACTACCTAGGGTGCTGCAATCAGACATTATATGTAACATTCTCTCCCACTTCCTCACAGTATGGACGTTGCTCAATTTTTCTCCAGCTCAGGCCTTTCTTCTCCCCCTCCCACTGCATGCCGACTTTCTTTAGCTACACACTTTGTGATGTCTATATTCACTACAGTTACAGCTCTCATATGGACAAGACCGTGTATATGAGTTTCTCCTGTATTTTTAATATATTCTTGTCAGGTGTACATCAAGTAGCACACTACAAGATGCCACATGCACAACACATAGTAATGCATATACCCAAATAACACAGTCACCTATTCTGTATGGCTAATATAAAAAAATTAAGATGGTTACCAGGTTTACAATGTAAATTAAAAAATGTAACACTGGGATTTCTGGCTATTCAGATGCTCAGTGAAATATAGAAATTCATCTACACGTTTTTGCACATGGTATAGAAAAAGAAGGCATTTAAATCCTACATTTTAACGGTCTTTCTAGCTTGCAAAGCTGCAAATAATACTCACTGACTAGCACAGGCTGGCTGCAATATGATTCTTCATTCATCCCACTAGCCACACACCTGGAGTCAGTAGTCTGCCTATAACACTGTGTAAATACGTTTAATACTGGTTTTACTTCTGAACAAGAATGAATATTTCTTCATCTGGCAAAACAAGAGGATCATTCAGAGCCGCATTTGAAATGCCACAAACAAATCCAGTAGGGGTTCTGTTTATGTTACTCATCCTCAAGTATTTTCCCTCCTAAATCCCCAACCTGCCCTGCTTCTTTTCAGACTTCTAATCCATGAATCAAACAAATCCAAAAAAAAAAAAGAACACTATCTGACTTCCTCAAATACGGGATAGTCAAGTAGTGGTATTGGCAAGCAAAAATAAATAAGTACTACAGTCGCAATGAGTTAATTAACTATCTAGAAGAGTGGGATTTTAATGACTTGTGTGCAATTTACTCAACAGAATAAAATTCTTTGGCATAAAAAGCAGCTGAGCCTGTGAAATGAAGAATACCTTACCTGCTCTCCACCTTTGATAACAATGTTATCAAGGCTTCTTTACTGTTTAGAGATGCATGTGACTTTTTTCCCCATAGCTTACCCTCCCCCGGGATTGATATTTTTTACAGCTGAACTAAGGAAGAATTACTCCTAGATCCTATTCAGCCTATGCCAAGGTTTCTTCCTGCATAGGTTGGGAATAGAAAGAAGAGTTGACTTGTGTGTGGTTGCTGCCTCCCTTCACTCTTCCTTTCATCTGGAAAGAGTTCAAATGATGCTCTTTACGCAACCACAGGTGGGATAGAATAAAGAGGGGGAAATGGGCCAAATCTGGACTTGGGAAACTACTGCATCAGAGCTTTTGTCTGTCGTTTTTAATACCTGCCCTTTCTTTTGCTTTTCCTACATTTCAACATGTATAATTACAGCCAACAGCAGCAGACACTTGGCTGGTTCTTTCAGAAACTGCACCCTGAATGGGCATGAGGTAAGTTATAGAAAAACCTCTTAGCCAGTACTTGTTATGAAAACATGAAGCAATGGAAATTCCAGAGAGACTCAAAGTGAGGTAAAACATAACCACATAACAGTTCTAAAAACCAACGGGAACGACGTACAGCTATCTGCAAAAGCTGCATTCGTATTGACCTGTGTTCAGCAGCTCTCAGTTGTAAATCCCAGGGCTGCCTAGTAACCGTTCAAACACAGCTAGAAACCTTCCTGTGTGCAGCAGCAGCCCAGCTTCTCTCGTACCCCATAACCACCTCACTGATGTTTGGATAAATCCTGGTGTTTGGAAGTTATTTTGCCAGCAGACATTTACAAACAACACCACGGTCACACAACCTCCACCACCACCTAGCTGCGATGCTACCCACCTCAGCAGGCTGCTTTGTAAGGATGCTGCCGGGGAAGAAGTGCTCTCTGATACGGCTTACAGCTATAAATTAAAATCAATTTGTTGTGGCCAAGGTTTTGACTTACCTAGTTTGGTGGCCCCCTCTGGCGGGTACTCGGGGAACTGGCCCTCGGAGGGGACGCTCACCGTCCGGCGCAGGCAGCGCCCTTTGGTAGCATCCGCCTGCGGCTCCTGGACCCCATCGATAGGCACCTGCGTAAAAAGCATGCCGACAGCTGTTAATCTGCCACTGGGCCACTCTGTTAATATGCCATCTTGATAAGAACTTAATTTTCTACTCATCTGGTAATAAATTTCAGACACAGTTCGGCATGCCCGGCCTTACCACGAAATTCCTGAGGCTCACCGAGAAGGCACTGCAGGGGTGAGGAGCATTCGTGCACGCCAGATGGGTGTGCAGCTCTGAGAGGGCTGCATGCAGGTGTGCAGCAACCTGCGCTCCAGAGGTATCAAGTCACAACACAGCCAAGCCATCTGACTAACAAGGCAATCCTGCCTTTCGAAACTGGTTCTCCAGTGCCGGACCCATTGCTACCCAGCCTTGCACGCTTCCATGCTGGGAGGGTCAGGCAGAGGCTGCTGATCAGAATGCTGCATGCGAAACTTTGAGATTACAAAAGTATTTTTGCAGTCTCAGCACATATTCAGTGATCAGCTACAGCATGTCAGAGAAAAACAGGACATTTGGCTTGTTGTATTGGGCACAATAGAGAAAGGAGATACCTTCTATGATTAAGTCAAACTCCTCCTAAAAGTGGGACCTCAGAAGGCTCTAAGAAAGGCTTGGGGTCCTTGTTATTTCATTGTAATAAAATTCTGTATGCTAATTCTCTTTAAAAGTACCAAATGTAGAAAGATCTTGTTTCTCTTCTGAAGTTTTGGCAGACCTTGACCCCTCAACAGTTTGTTTCCCCCTAACCTTGCCTTTTAAAACCTGCCTGGGTGACTACATTTTGCTAGAGAGGTGCTTATGCCGGAAAAGAAAAGTGGTAAATTGTGCTACCTATCACTACGCCTGCAGGGCGTTTAGACAACAGCCAAGAGCTCTAACAGAGCCTAAGGGACACAGCCTCTTTGCACAGCAGCAGGTATGTCTAGTAACAAGAAACAAGCCTGATGTACTCCTAATCCAACCCCCAAAACACATACAAAGGGATCTAGAAGGAGGAGAACCAAACTACTCTATGAATTACACACACACATTTGTGCATCCTGATTTTGTTTACGTGACTAGCACAGGTTAATTCAAGCATCAGTTACTTTGTGTATAGAAAAGCAGACAGACAAAACCTTCAGACAGCTACCTGCTTGCCAGAGCTGCAGCCTGCAGAAGATATCCTTCCAGCAGGTGAAAGGCCTTGCTTCCAGCAGGAGGAAAGCATCCTTCACTCTACCCTTCTGAAGAACACACACATTGTTCTGAAGAGGTTTGAAGGATAAAAGACAGCAAAGATCCTTCAAGCTGGTGGAAGCCTGGCCACCAACAATGGAGGCTGTTTGAGGAAAATGGATCTCCGGAACCAAGCTAAACAGGTTCTTGGCCCATGGTAACCATTGTTTCCTGGCTGAGTCACCGTCAAGGGGTGGGCACCTGGGGCCAGTACTGCCTTATGCAATATTTCTGGGCACCACATGCCCCAAAGGATTGGTACAGAGGGGAGCCAGAGGTGGGATGTGATGGTTGATTAACAAGTCCAGATAGTAGTTCCATGTCTCAACAAGAGGACACCCCAATTGGGGAACGAGGAATTCCCTGAGCCCGCCAGCTGGCCCGAGTTGCTCAGCCAAGGAAGCCATGCCCTGCTTCCTGCGAGCCTGTCTGATCATCATGGTTATGACCATGGTTTTGTAGGTCTTTGCATACTCGGATATTAAGTTTAGCTCAGTACTGGTGAATCACTGGATTTGCTGTTGTTTCAACCTGGATAATTGTGCTACGGAATGACTGCATTTCTTTGTAACAACCTGCATAATTGTAATCCTGACCTGTATTTGTCACCACAACATTATTTAGAGATAAATCATTTATCCTAAAGCTGTCAAGTCTGGTATCTGTTACCATGTGACGGACCTGTAACTTGGTGGGGCCACCTTAAGCCCTAATATTCAACAGTTGGAAGAAACTCCGGGGATAAGAGAGAGATGCAGCATCCAGGGGCTGGAGGCAGGCACAACCCCCCTCAGTGCCCAAAACATCTCAGCAGACTTTTGATGAGGACATTGGCTTCAACAGTACAACGGCAATACATGCAATATGGCAATTTATTCTCATACAGCTACATAAAAGACAGCTTGCAGCTAAAGGAACAGAAGCCCCTGTCGTATTTCCTGTGCTGCTTATCCTTCCAGATCTTCAATCATCTCTGAAAATTGAGTATTAATAGCAAACAAAAAGATATTATTCATTTGTACTGAAGGGTGTAGAAGATGTACAAGATACTGTACTATTTTAGAAACAGGCTGCACTACAATGGTTCTCACAAACGAGTTCTGGCATTTCCTGACTTTTAAGCACTTAGCATTCTCTTAAGGTCATTTTTTAATGCTATTTATTACTATGCTAGTCTATTTGTCTCCTTCAAACAGTGTTCATTTTTCAAAACAAGTTGCCCAAATCCCTAGGGTTATTCTGTTAGGGCTACTTTCTTTGCTGGAAGATTTTTACAGCAGCTCCCTTGCCGAACTATCTCCATGCAAAGGCACATTATGAAGTTAAGCAGAGACTAATTTTGTGGGTTTATACTACATTCATTCAATCAAGATCACATATTAAATTTTCAGTTTTTGTCTGGAGGCTCCATTTAGTTTTACTCCTTTCTAAACGCTCTTCTGCTCCACCACCTCTTCTGTCTCTCCTGATTTCCTTCAGAGTGTTTTTTGGTGGGATGACGGAAGCCGTGTTTGCCAGAACCGCTGTTGCCAGCCATACCACACACACGCTTCAGCACACCTTGAAAGCATCAAGCCACCACACTGTGCTGCTCCTTTCTCAGTGAGCTTGTTGCCCCTACGCCTAACTGCTAGCCCTATACCAATACAGCTCCTGCAGGGTAGATTTCCACACTATTAGATTTTTTTAACTGAGAAATTATTATAGTTCCTTTTCTTTCAAGCATACCTCTTTAGTATCTGTGTGTGCTTTTGGACATGAGATGACAGAAACACTCTTTCAATGCACTGACATGAAAAAAAAAGCGCTACCACTGCCCTGGAAACAGCGACAACAGCCAAGAGGACGCTACGGATGTACTGACTTGCTGCCGAGGGTAAGGAGGAGAATGGTGATCGAGGCCACGCTGTCCTTTGTGTCCTTGGGAAAAGCAAACAGGCTGCAGCACACCGGAGTCGGTGTCAAAAACAAATCTACTTCTGCATACCAGAGATAGGATTTATCTTCAAAGAGGAACCGAGCCATTAACAGGAAGACTGTCTGAGAGCTCAGGCCCTAATTCTGGGTCACTTAGCCTTTTGTACTTAACATTTGCCTGCAGTAGGAAAACACGGCTAGGCTGCACACTAAAGAGTTGATCAGGGTAGCTGCATTCATCTAGTGCAGTACAGTCCATGCCAGCAAAAGACTGCTTTTGTTAGTATATTTAGAGTGGCTTGAGAAAAACCCGATCCAGCTTATTTCACTCATTAATTCTATAAACTGTATAAGGAACAACATTTTAATGCAACATAGCTTGGTCTACACCAGACAATACACAAACAACCCACGATTTCATGGACAAGATCAATGTAGTATAGTAGCTAAAAAAGATCCCCCCTTAAGTCTGACTTATAAGCGCTGTGCTATTTTAAGTAACACTCCTCCAAAACCATAGTCTCAGACTGTATTTAAAAAAAAATTAAAAAACAGAACAAACTCCAAGACTGAGGGACCAGTATTTATTGCTTAGCATAAGATCAGCCTGCTCTTAAAAATACAGCATCATGAACATGTGAAATGATCTTGGTCAGCAATTCTGCATCCTGGAAGAGGATTGATCTGTTTCTAAACAGGTGTATCTGTGTAGGTCAAATGGATTCACAGATCAGGTGGCATGAAACACAAGCGATTGCACAACTTTAGACCATGTAAATACCAAGGTAGACATCCGCAATCTCCCCGACCCTCCTCCAGCCCCTGCCATTGCAGCAAGCACTTCAGCAAAGGATCAAAAAGAATGACAAAATCTTGCAGAGTCCAGACTCTAATGGCAATCTAGGCTTTCAGCTCTTTTTTTTTTCCCATCCAGTTTTGTTATCCTGTTCTTTGCCCTGCTGAGACTTCACCAGCCTGGGAATCGTTTGATCCTGAGACAACGTGCTGAAGCTGCTGGTTCAGGGCTAGACTCTGAGCAGGGTAACTCTGGGACATGAAGGTATGTAGGGACAGTCCAAATGCTGATAATTTTTCTAATCTTGACAATTTTGATCATTGGCCACATTTCACTGGCAAATTTCACAATTTAACGAGGATGGGCTCAGAGCTCAGACTCTAAACTCTTGAACAGCATCCCAGCACACCTGCCACTGGAACATGCTTTTTAGGTATAAAAAGCCTATATTTGGGATTTCTAGTAGTTTGATTATGAAGAGATTTCAGAATAAATAGGATAAAGAGCTTTAGAAGCATTTAATATCTCTTAAAGGCAAACTGAGCTAGGATCTTTAAAAAAAACAGTAGGAAAAAACATTTCTTTATCACAGATAGATTTTTCGAGAGTGGAAATACTGTTTCGACACAAAAACTTAAGAACTTGCAACCTCTTCTGAACTAATAGTCAGGAAGTTTGGAATCATGTCAACAAAACAGTTAAATAATTCATTTTAATTTTTACCTTCCTCCAGAAAGTTAGAAGCTGGCTCCATAGCACTGAGAGATGCCAACAGCCCTAAGAAGGGTGATAACTGTTCACTTGCATATGATTTTTTCCCCATAATTTGTGTCAGCTCTTGAGCAGGTAGCCACACTAAGGAGAGTCAAGAGACTATTTTATTATGAGTGGGTTCTGCTTTCACAAACTCCTGTTTACAGGTAAAACATATTTGCTGTAAGATGCCACCATGACAAGCCTTTTTGAGAAGGGCAGAGGGCATTTCTGAAGAACCTCCCATAGGGCCACATGCATTTGTGTTTGCTCTTGCTGTTTTCTCTTGGGAGCATCGCTGTCGCTCCACTACTGCTGTCAGTCACAGGAGACAGAAGAGTAGGAAAATACTTCAGAGATGTCCGGCTCCTGGCCTCTGTCACCAGCACCAATAAGTAGTAGATCTTGTCACAGTGAACATAGGTCTGTACTATCCTTTGCCCTTGATTAAAAACACCTCTAAATCCAAGAAGAAAGATGAGGTTTTGGGTGCAGGAAAAAGGAATAGTCTAACACAACGAAAAGTCTTTTTTGTCTTCATTTCCAGCTGAACACAAAAGTTACAAAGACTAACTAAAAAGCAGCCCCAAACCAGATGCAGCCATTTGTCACATCTCTTGTGGAAGTGCTGTGGAATGGATTATCGATCTGAAACTGCTCTTCATAAACACCACCTCATTCCCCTTCCCTGTTCAAATGGCACTGATTTTTGCAGACACTTTTACTGTGCCCTCACAGCTCTTATCCTATGGAACAGGTTTCACAAACGACAAAAATATCTACACCTTCCAAATAGTGGGGAAACTTCCTTGTAATAAAAATACCTGATTTGTCAGTGAATCAACCTAGACCTGTTCTCCTAGTCTCAGAAGATGCTGCTAGATATTACCGTACCATGATATGTTGTTGGAATTGCACATCTCCTGTCACTCATGACTCCTTATTTGCTAAGTCATCTCCCATGTCCCTACAAGGATGAATTTTCTTTCTACTTACTTTTTGGGCATCAATCTCTCCCTTCATTAATCATCTTCATTCTTCAGTCTCACCTATTTCCATTTTATAAAGTTGACAAGGTGTCAAATAATTAATATTTTTCTACACTACACAAGGTGAAGTGTCGACTTCAGACTATTTTTGTCTAAGTAATTACAAATATTTTTGGATCAAGTTATACCTCAAAATTTCTCTGATTTCCAACCTACTCCTGTGCTTGCACAGCACATAATCTCTCTTGCACATACTCTACCCAAACTGCATTGACAATAAATCCGTAGTGGTGGGATGTTACAGAGTTGTCTTACTACTCTATTCCTGTACTGTTCCCTCAGTCTTAAAAAAATCTGTGCAGTTCAAAATGCTGTATTTTAACAGCATTAACTGAACAAAACCAAACTTAGCATTACACCTGAAACAATTAAGACATGTTTCATTTTACCTGTTTGCATTTTGGGTATGTTTTCCTACTTTTGGGCTTTGACATACATACTTGCATGATGTTACAAAGTATTATAAACATCAAACATTTCTTTTCCCTTTCAATTTCACACAGGCTAAGCTTCTTGGGTTTTGATTCTGTGAAGTAACAAAGGAGATGCACAGAGAATAAAATGAGATGCTTCAGTCTTAACAGTTTTCAAATCACACCAGCCTCACGATGATGCAAGTGCTCCCTTTCAGCTGCAAGGGCACTCTGCTGTTAACATCTCTTCCTTCTTCCCCCACACCCACCCCCTCACTGATGGGTATCGTTCTGTCCCTCACATTGTTTCTAAGATCCTATTCAGCAGTCCAAAGAAATTCCCACCTACCCACTCTATCAGCAATTTCCAGGTTGAGAGCAGGTTTCCTCTCCATCTTCACCTTCCCGTTGCCTGTCTCACCTCATTTTGGGTTAACAAAAAACCTTCTCCAGCACCACCTTTCCAATAATTTTACTCTAAACATAATCTTCAATTTTCTTCCTTAAGTAACCTCCCTCTCCTCATTCACCTGGTCTTTTGCTTAAGCTCCCTGTACCTATCATCCCACCCATGGGCTTCTTTCGATTCCCCTCCTACATAGTTTTCTATCATTATCCTCTTCCCAAGCATCTCTCCCCATTGCTGCCTTAGGCCTTTTTTCACTCCTCTAGATCACATTTCATAAAGCCTCTTTCAATTCTGAAAGACTTGCCGAGTAAAATTTAACCAAGTCTCCTCCCCTTCTCTTTCTCATGAAAGCTACAAGGGATTCTTATAATTTTTCTGAAATAGAAGTAAGTGCAAATCCAGAGTAGCAGCTCTGTGTCTCTCCCAAATAGCAGTTCTATATGTTTTGTGTTTCTTTAAGGACTCATATGTACACTGCCATGTGTACAGACTCAGGAGCTAGATTAAAACAACCTTTTATTTTCCTACAGGGTACTCATGACTCTGTAAGGAGTTGCCTTCTTCCTTTCACTTACAGTAGTCCCAAATTACTTCAAAATCAGAATGGCAAATCTGACTCCAGCTACTAGCTTCTGACACGAATCGCATTATCAGCATGCAGAGTCACACCTGCACCAAAGGCATGTCTGCTTGGCCCATCTGCATGCAGCATTTCCCAAAACAAGTTATTTCTCATTGTGACAGTGCAGGCAGGCTCCTTTGAGAGCACACTGTGAAGATTTACTCTACTGCTCCATTTTTGGGGGTAACTGCTATATTTAGAACCCAGGCTCTGTATAGCCTGATGTTGAATTTCTCCAGCTTCTGACAAAAACCAGAGTGTATTTAAAGATAGCATATAATGACTTAATACACCAGTGATACATCAGGCTTCCCATATTTACTCCTCACAATCTACACAAAGGACTCATCTTACTCCCAGCAAAATGCTTTTAACTGTATGTGGTAGGAGAAATTAAGAACCCATAAGTGCATGATTACCACCTTCAGATAATTATTTATGATGTGAGCCACGGTTGTTTTCAGTTAGGTTTCTTTAATGAGACACATCCTTTTAGCCCAGCTGTGCTGGTACAGTACAGTTTTAGGAATAATTCTCACATGTCCTTGAGTTTCTTCAGGATATACTTTAATGCCTTAGGTGACAGTCCTGTCAGACTAGAAAAAGAATTACATAGTAAACAAACATCATGATATGGGCCTTCTATTTTCCCTGCGTTTGATCACCACTCCTACACATTAACATTGATGTTGTTCCCTTCTAATAACTCAAGTCCTTCTTTAAACCATTTCCTCCTACTCCCTCTATGCAAGGAAGTATTTCAGCCCTTGTAAATAAACCTGATTATAGCTGAAGATAAATGAAATTTAGTGCTACATCAGAAACAGGTCTTATACCCTCAGACTGTACACAGCCATACACAGAAGCTTCAAAAGAATCAAGAAAAATTCCCAAAATTCATGTCGTCTCCAAATACAGGAAACCATGGTATTAGACTCAAATTCACGGCATTTATATATAATAAAATCTAGTTCAGTAATCTGAAAACATTGCTATTTCATAGCTACTCCTGAAATATTTTTTTTAAATAGGGTAAATCTACAGCAGAATAATTAAACAAACAAAGCCAGGAGCATTATCAAATGCTTCTAAAGCTCATGTATTCATGGCAGCCTGTAGACATCAAATATCACAAGAAAAAACATATCATGGCACAGTCTAGGAGAAGGCATTTATCAGCATTTGTTTGTTCAGTGTTTCAATCAATTAAAACATGCCTATTCTTTATGCATATTGACAATACCTTCATGGCAAGGCCTGATGCCAAGTACTACATGCTATACACACACACAAACACACACACAGAGTAATCTTATAATTAAAGCAAAGATGTCTGCAATAGCTTTGAGCATCCATGCCAAAGGGCACCCAATCTTCCTTGCTGCATTTAGCAAGGGAGAGGACAAACCTTTGCTTCAAACAATTTACTTGTGACTGCAGCAAGGATGACTGCACAGCATGAAGCCTGCACACACCTTCTCTGCCCAGCACTCCAATAGGGACACAAACAAACCCCTTTTTCCCCTACCTTTATTTTGCTTTTACCTACCTTTATGTCTGCATTGATGTGAGGAAGTAGGTTTACATCTGTGGTGGCCTTAACTACCGTCAAAAGCAGCAATAACATAGGAAGATGTACTGGCAGACTTAAACGCAGGCTGTAAAACTCCAGCAGGGAGTTCTGGATGCGCAGAGTTTGCTGTCACCTCTTCCATTCAACTGGCATCTGCGCCAGCTGGATTATAACTGTGTGCACCATGCCATCCATACGTAGAATAGGTTAGCTCCCCTTTTCCCCCCTTTCACACATTATACTAAACTTGTGAACAAAATAAAGGGGAGATGGAAAAAGCTTCCTTCCTGTTTTACCAATAACGGCCGAAAGGTATATCCTGAGCAGCCAGCTTGAGCTTCTCTCACCTCTTTCTCCCTGTTGAGCAGCACCAGCTGGCTGTCTGTCAAGATGCAGTATTTCCTTTCCCATGTTGTCGTTTCAGTGTAGGGGGACTGGCCGCAGGACAGTCTGTGTGTAGGTGGTCCTTTCACATCTGCAAACAGAAAACCACAACGCCAGAATCATTAGCATGTATCATTAACCACCTTTTTGCTTTTGCAGTTCTGCAGCTAGATGTGAACCAAAACTGCAATTTGTACTTAGCAGTGCCTGTTTCAGCATATTAAAAGACAAAATGCTAATCCTGGGAGGCACCCATGTGGAACGCAACATAAGGTACGCTATGAATACTTATTTATGTATAGCATGACTTACTAAAATGGCAATACCTGAGGTGAATATAAATGTCTTTGTCACAGATTAAAATATAATCAAAAGAAAAGACCAAGAGCTCTCATGCAAACTTCATCTTCCCTTCGGCCCCTTCTCAAATGTGGTTAAATGGGTAGGGGCCTGAATGTACCCTAAATCTTAATAAAAGAATAGAGACATAGGAAGAAAAACAGGGATCAAGGAAGGCAGGCTTGAAGAAGGAAGGGAAAAATTCAAAGGAATGGGCATTTCATTGAGAAGGGTGTACTAGCATCTTTTTAGAGGGAAGCTCTTTGATTAAATTGTGACAAATAGGACTTTTCCAGCATTTTCATTTAGCCACAGCCACTCTAGTGACAAAAACTCAAACAAACAAACAAAAAAAAAACCCAAACCCAAAACAAATTGTTGTGGTTCAGCCCCAGTCAGCAACTAAACACCATGCAGCTGCTTGCTCGCTCCCCCCACCCCTGTGGGATGAGGGAGAGAATCGGAAGAGCAAAAGCAAAAAAACAAACTTTGGGTTGAGATGAGAACAGTATAATAAAAATAAAACAAATTAATAATAATAATAATAACAATAATGATAATATAATAAAAAGGAAAACGGAAAAAGGAAAAAACCAAAACCACAAATGATA
The DNA here is from genome assembly GCF_963921805.1 of Phalacrocorax carbo. NCBI lineage: Eukaryota > Metazoa > Chordata > Aves > Suliformes > Phalacrocoracidae > Phalacrocorax > Phalacrocorax carbo. Next base: position 32,127,009 of record NC_087518.1, on the reverse strand, counting down.
CAACCGCTCACCACCCGCTGACCGACACTGCCGGTCCCCAAGCCGCGATTGCTGCCTGCCTCCCCCGGCCAGCTCCTCCCAGTTAACAAACTGGGCATGACATTACATGATATGGAATATACCTTTGGCCAGTTTGAATCCGAACTCTTGGCTGTGCTGCCTCCCCTCCCGGCTTCTTGTGCACCCGGCAGAGCATGGAAAGCTGAAAACTCCTTGACTAGTACACGCACTACCCAGCAACAACTAAAACACCGGTGTGTTATCTACATTATTTTCATACTAAGTCCAAAGCACAGCACTATGCCAGCTGCAGTGAAGGAAATTAACTCTATCCCAGCTAAAACCATGACAGTATCCACCCCTTATTCCATACCATTTACATCATGCTTAGGTCCCATACTATCCAATAAAACTTCAATAACCCCTACCCGCCTTCTCATCCTTTAACAGAGTATACAGATCCCATTTATCATTCCCCTAGCCTATGGACCACCGCTGTAAAATGTCTGTGAAATGTCCATTGAGTTCATTTAGTCCATGACTTTGGGCTCCATCTATTGTACAAGTCTTTCAGGGCCGGAGAGACAGGGTGCGTGGTGTTGGATTGTTGCATGCTGAAGTCAGTCCTTGTTCTATCACCGCTGCATTGCTTGGTTCAATGGAAGTTCAATTTTTTTATTAATTTGGGAGATTCCCACCATGATACCATTGATATGGCATATAGCAACCAGAGTAGTGATGACATACAACATTGTATAGCAATTTACAGCATACCATTCAGTTCATTGGCTGTTTCGACCCAAAATCAAATCCCCTTGAGGCACACACTGGTGGCGGAGGTGACTGATAAACTCCGGGATTACGAAGCAAATCTCACTTCCTCACTCGTCTCTGCTGTTGAGAAACCGTCCGGCAGGTCCAGCAACTCAAAGAAGATATGTCCTACTCCCCGCTGGTATGGACCAGTATCTCAGCCAGTAGGAGTAAGCGTCCCTTTGCTCAAGAGAGAGGATACACACCACAAGGCACCCTATGCTTTTACCTGCGTGACCATGGAGAGGACATGAGCAAGTGGGATGGAAAACCTACCTCGACCCTAGAGGCACGGGTATGTGAGCTGCAAAGAAAAACAATCACTCAGGGGGTTCTTCCAGGAAAACTGTTGCTCCAGTTTCCAGTAAGCAATTCCCCAGACGGAGGAGTAGAAGTGCTGACTTTATTTCTGATCCTGATAGAGACATTTATGATTCGTATTTACAAGAAGTGAGTGACAAATACTATGATCAGGAAGAGAGGGGCCCTGCCTCCAGCCAGCTGGAGGAAAGGGATAACTGGGTTTACTGGACTGTGTGGATCTGATGGCCTGGCACATCCGACCCACAGGAGTATAAAGTTTTAGCAGACACCGGCACACAGTGCACCTTAATGCCATCAAACTATATAGGAGCAGAACTCATCAAGTATTGCTGGAGTGACAGGGGGATCCCAAGAACTAACTGTATTGGAGGCCGAAGCGAGCCTAACCAGGAATGAGTGGCAGAAGCACCCCATTGTGACTGGCCCAGAGGCTCCGTGCATCCTTGGCATAGACTACCTCAGGAGAGGGTATTTCAAGGACCCAAAAGGGTACAAGCAGGCTTTTGGTGTAGCTGCCTTGGAGACGGAGGAAATTAAACAGCTGTCTACCTTGCCTGGTCTCTTGAAGAACCCTTCTGTTGTGGGGTTGTTGAAGGTCAAAGACCCAAAACTAAAACACCTCCAAATCAAAACAAAATCCACTTACTTGGCTCCCAGTGATGAGCTTGTAAAATTTATTTTAAAATCACTTTCCCTTAAGTCTCTCAGGCTTGAGCTACATATCACATTGTGCCTCTCACTACTAAGAGGTTTTCTCCAAGACTGGGAAAGGAAAGCACATGAACAAGCACAGCAGACAGACTTCATTGCCAAGCAGCCAAGCCCAAAAGCAGAGAAAGCCTCTGAGCAGCAAGGTACACTGTCAGTGCTATGAGAAGACTGGGTGCAAAGAAGACCGCCCTAGGAATTCAAGTGTGCAGTCAATGTACAAAAAAATCTCTTTACAGGAGACAAAAATGCTATATGAATAATAGAAAAAGGAACGTATGCAACAGAGCCATGGGTACCACCACTTATACAAACGAGAAAGAGATGGCTTGAAACTGTTTTCTAAAAGTTTTGAGATTAAGTTCTTGTTGCTTTGCAACATTAAGTTTCAGTTTTATCTTGCACTCTAGTTTTATACAACTTTACTTCCATTGATCTCAAGATCAGCCATTGTCAATGTATACCCTGTATATTGCTGACGTCCCTGAACTACCACCAAAAATCACGATATTGTCGGGGGCTTTCTGCATAGCAGTCCAGGATCTCCTTCAACTATTTCAGGAGCCCATTAAGCAAAATCAGTGTTCAAAACCAAAGTGTTTTGTAATGCTGGCTTCCTTTTAGTACACATACTAACCCAATGCTTGCACAGAGCTAAGCACAAGATGCTTCTTGTAGCTTCTACCCAGCTTCACCACTAGAGGCCAGCGAATCCTCAAACTCCCAGCACCTTCCGAGCTGCAAGGAAGAGTCTAAGTCCGAACACAAGCATTAAAAGCTGAGTAATGTAACCCTCCAACCGACATCGCTCTTTGCAGACCCTGTGTGTGCCAAATCCCACCTAATTATTAAAAAAGCTGCAATGTCTTCATGCTCTATTCCTGCATATAATAGCAGCTTCGCCTCTGCATTGAAAGGAACATGCCAACTTCTAAAGCCAGAGAATGAACTTGAAAGACAGCTTTCAGTGCCGAATTCAATGTCACGTTGCATTTGGATTTTTTGACCATTCAGAAGAATGCTTGAAACAGCCAATCTGATGCCCCACTTAAAGCGGGGGGGGGGGGGGGGGGGGAAGAAGAACTCGTGACTCCTACTGCTCTGACCATTAAAAAAATGCACTTTTCCTCCCTTAATTTCAGATTAGATCATTCAGGGAACAAGCAGAGATTCAGAATCAGGCTCTACACTCATACCTCTTCTAACAAAGCTCAATTTTCAATAGTGACAAGCAAGACCTATGTATCTAGAAATTGCCCAAAACTCTACTTAGGCATAAATGTAATTACGGGAAACCAACGCAATCTCTGTGAAGCAAAAGTGCATTTGTGCAAAATCCTGGAGTACAACAGCCTCTTCACAAGTTATGTATTTGTCCTCCTTGCAGACACTAGCCCTCCAGGTAGATTTCTGGCACAACTTCAACTCACATTTATCATGGTGTACAACCAAAAACCTAACCAATTGTAAAATAAAACCACTGTTGCTCCTGCTTAGACCTCGGTTTCCCAAACAGCAGAACATGAACCCTAGGCGCACCTAAGCAAGAAAAACCTATGAGCAACAGGCTGACAGAGGGAAGACAACTGATGAGGATGAAGCCACAGGCTCCTTGCACAAGTACACTACAGAAATGTGAAGACCAGAGCTCTGTGGATCTTGCGCCTCTTGGGTAATGAAAGCACATGATACATCACTGAGGGCAAAAAAGGATGAAGGCATGTCTTGTCCTGCTCACGTGGGTGGGCTAGCAGCAAGAGAGTGCCTCCAGCTGCTATGCTGACTGATAACCAAGTCAACCACATATTGAAGTGACAGTAGACCTTCTCGTGGAAAAAAAAAAAAAAAACCAAACTGTTCTGGACTATTAGTTCCAACACAATCTACAGTCACGACTCGCCCAGCCCCAATTATAATTTCTACTAACTACAGGCCTTGGCAGGATACCATCCAACTGATCTATGGACTGCACAAAGGAATTAAAGAACAGAATGACTTCTTCCACTGCAATAACAACTCCAGGACTTAATTGAGTCATCAGGCACTGCGGGCCAGCCACAGCTCTGCTGCCAAGCGGGTTGGCTACGTCAGAACAGCTTTCCACAGGCTGCTGGCAAAGTAACATGCCATCTCAGTGTCTGGAGCTGTCAATCACCGCTAGAGAACACCACAGCATTAATATTTTGTGTTTGTATCGGTATCCTTTTGAACGCATCAGGACACAGCCCCACCATCCCTGTAGGCTGACCAAGCGCTCTCTTCAACAAAAAGGAGCAGTTGCAAGCTGGTTTTCCTGTGTATCAGATCCCATAACTTCAGTCCTCTCCCGAGGCTGATGCTGCAAGCCCTTTTCACAAACTAGACGGATGCTGAACACACATTATGAGAAAACTCACTGCAACAAAAATCACAGTGTAGCTTTGGTACATTTGTCCCACCTATTTAAATTATTTCTCAGCTAGCCCTCCTACATAGTTGACCTCTTTGGAGCCTCTCGCAACAGCTGTAACTTCAAAACTTATTCTGAAGTATGTTAGACTGAAGACTCTTTGGGACTTCACACAGTATCACATATACACTCGGTCGCTTCACAAACCCTGTTCTGCTTTCCAGTACTCTTCATCTTCAGTTTTCGTTTTACATTCTTGGCTCTAACTTTTCATGTGAATGTAATAAAACTCACCGACCTCTTCTACTAATGCTCCATAAAACTAATTTACCACTACTGTCTGAATCGCTATGGAAGTGAATAGCAAAAAGTCCATGTGTAACTAGGACCGCTTACACTTCTGGGTAAGACCGAAAGTCAGGGCTGCCCTTTCTCACTTTGGGGCTGCCATCTATCAGCTCATACAGGAAGGCTTGTGCTTTGGAGGGTAACTCACTGATGAATGCAATTTCAGACAGGAACTGGAGGAGAGATCAGGGAGGTGCATCTGAAAGCTCTGAGTTTGCAGGTGTTGCGTGTGGGATGGGCTTATGCAGCCACACACCTGAACATGCAAGTTCTGGTGACAGAAGTTTTTCTCTGGTCTGATGCAATCCTTTCCATTCTGCATCCTTACAATGAGGCATTCAAGCAAGCAGATCAGTTAGTCTACACACAGGATTAAAGGTCATGCCTTATGTGCCTTCAAATGCTAATATCAGTTAAGTAACAGCTTGGAAAAATCCCCTTTTTGGTACATCCTCCCCTGCTGAACCGAGAAGAGCATCACTGTCTGCCTGCCACGTCTGACATCGCTGAAGATTTGAAGCTGCACTGTTTTTCCTCGGGGCTCTGAAATGCCATTAGGCATGTTATAAATATCCACAAAGCTCCCTTTCTCTCAGCCAAATGACAACTTGTACCTTATTAACAACAGAGCTTATTTTAAAACGGGGGGGGGGGGGGGAAGGAATAGTTATGCCATAACCGCCTAACAACAACAAAAAAAGTGTTGACTGGTGCAGGGCGAGGGAACAAGGAAAGAAGCAGCCAGTGCCAAGTTGATCCCCACAGAAATGGTAAGACATTTTATGAAAACTGACGGCAGTTCAATAGTATTTAGGGAGTAGTACTAGTGCTATCAGATGGGAACATTTCTGAATCTTCCATTGCAAGTATGCAACAATTATTTTGTTTAAATTCCAAATGCACTCGCAAGTGGCAAATACTTTCCAAAAAGCAGGCAATGGGCAGGATCAGAAAATCATTTCCAAGAGATGACAGGGTCTTCAGTGTCATTTAGTCCCCAACAGCTCTTCTGCAAGCAGAAGGGCATCTTCTCGTTTTTTCTGAACTAGTGAAAAGTACAGAATTAGCAGAAATCAGGCCAACAAAACTACGTTAAAGGTAAAGTCATGCCTTCAGTTTCTTTGCCAAAAAGCACTCTCTACCTACCATCAATAAAAACACAAAATAAACCTCCATCCCGGTGATGACAAGAGCATCCCTGGCATGTGTCAAAGCTCCTTTTTTGAACCACGCTCTTCCTATGGTAGAATCAAGGGTTTACTGAAGTACTTGCCAAATTTTTGTCGACTTTATTAGGGTCCGTATTCCGTTCCTAGTATTTCCAGTAAGGAGCTGCCAAGCAGCTGAGTAACTAATATAGTGGCCAAGTTTGTATGCAGTTAGGATTTTTTTTCACCCCCTGAAGAGAGATTAGTAGAAGCCCTAACACCTTTTGACAACAGGTCTACTTGCCCAATGTCAATGTTTCCATGGCGTTTTATGTACCTACCATAGAGACGAGTCTCAGAACTTTAGGTAAGTGTTGTTATCTGAGAGCTTGTCAGTTCCCCAACCTACCCAGCTGTGCACTAGTACGCAGTCCAGTTCCAAAAATCATCAGTTTGAACCCTTATCGAGCCGTTGAATAGAAACTTCAAGCCTTACTATTGACATGAAGGTTCAAAGACAAATGGCAATTAAAAGTCCTTCACTAAATTTACACTCTCTCTAAAAGCTGGTGAAGCTCATGATTCAATGGAAAGATACAGCAGAAAGGGAAATACACTGTGTCTCTACATGTTTTGTTCGCCTAAACCTGCATCTTGTAATAAGGCAGGATTTCTGCAAAAGTCACTAATACGAGTGAAAATAAACAGTAATAGCACAGTTGTGTGACGTACAGCTGTGTGTATATATGCAACCATTTCAGACAGCTGTGTGATGTTCAGATGAAGATCTGCAGGATCTGGATTTAAAACAGAAGAGAACTCAAATGCCTTTGCCCTGAGAGCAGGCACAGGCATCAGAGCAACCCTGGCTCAGCTAAAAGGAGGACAATCTCTCAACATTTACACAGAGCAGACTACGACAGAGGTCACTTACTGAGGGTCTGCTAGGAAAAGCACAATCAAGACAACTTCCACTTTCTCTCATGCTGATATATATAGCTTTTGTTTACATTTCTTATTTCTCATACCAACTCCCAGCTGTACGCAATGGTTTGTGATCCAAGCTAGGACTGCAGAAAGGCACTCTCAGAAACAACCGTTCAAAGAAAACCTATCATGATGCACAAATTCACCTGGGAGAAGAAGGTTTGTCCAAGTCTGTATAGACAAACACCACAATGTCCTGACACAGAACATACAACGCTCATGACTAATTGTATAATACAATGAGGAAAATTCAGCACATACTGTGTGGTAACTCTGAGGCTCATGTGCTACAGAGAAAACATGATGCTCTTAGGGTTGATTAACTCTTCTCTGAATCACAGCACACTTAGAGATACGACCAGTACACGTTATAGAAATAAAACCATTAATCTTGCTATTTTATTTCAAATCACAGCATGGGCAATGACTGTAGGTTTTCTAGGAAGCTTCTTGTAGCTACTGTGACATGCAGCACAGCTCACTTGCCCTTCTAAATCACTGTGTGGCACAGCTCCACTCATTTAAGAGGTACCTACATTTTTGTGGTCAGCAACAGAACTCTCTGGTGAAGTTGGTGTCATTTTAAGCATAGAAAGGACGAGCAGATCCTTTGGGATGAGAGGCACGCTATTTATGTAGGATGTTATTACAGAAGTAAGAATCTAGTGTGAATTCTTTCTGTTATATTTAATAGCCATGCTCAACAAACTTCATTACACATGCAAACTAGCCCTCAGTTCAGCGGAATCCAGTTGCTCTCCTCCAGCAGCTGCAGGCAATGATAACCAAATTGTTCTATGGAAACCTAATATTGTGGGTAGGAGGTAAAGAAAGCTTAGTCAAACCGTCAGACTTCAGTGATCTCAAAAGCTCTCACGCCAACTGGTTACAGCCAAAAACACTACCTGGAAAATCCATTTTGCACAGAATCAAGCCATAAAAGGTTTAAGTAGGTGAAAATGGTATTTTAGAAGCTGGCAGAAGCCATGACCAGCACCATGACTTCCTCAGATTCCAAAGCATTTGGCACTGCAACACAAATTCTTCAAAAGACCTTTAATTTTTCTAGTATAGCCCAACCTTGCCAATCTAACATATTAACTTTCCACTATTCTTTTATTGAGTGGCAGGGATCAGGTACAGTCTAAAAACTGGTTTTCCATTATACCAGTGGAGAACCTCATGAGCCACAGAGGTTCCCATAAAAACTCTTCAGTCAGGTGCAGTTTTCATGCCCCGTACCCTCACAGAAAGATCACTGTGGCAATTTTTATGCTTATTGTGTGCGCTTTCATTTCCCTGCCATCACTATGCCAACTCTGGGTGAAGGAATCTTAAAATTTAGAGATAAGAAGTCTGAAGGTATCTGCTGCTCACTGCTTGGATACGGTTTTGAGGGTTTTTTCCCTCCTCTGAATGAGGACTGGAGCATGTCTTCTGCAAACAGGATAAGGGCACAGCTTTTTTCTACCAGTTCCTGGAAAGCTTTGTGAGATCTGTGTTGGGGTGGGAGTAGAGTCACCTTTCTGCTCTGTATTTCTCGCAGCAGTCTCATCTCCACACTGAGACCACAAGACTAACCTTTAAAGTTGGAAGAGTGGGCATCAATGTTTTGTCTACTAGGCCAGAGCTACCAGCCAGACTCTTGAAATTCCTACAGATCGTCTGCATAAAAAGTGTAAAGAGCAATGTTTATGTGGGAGAGGCTAAGCCTTCAGATGAATGAATACCTAATAGCCAGGCAATGGCTGTCCCCTTTGCAACCAGCAGGAGACAAAATACCAGATGCTACTGTTCAATGAACCTGGCATATCACAGAATGATGAGCTCTTGCTGCCTCTCCTTGTTGCTGACATCATTCTCACCCCTTCACTCCTTCCCTAGGAGAGACTTGGCTTGTTTGTACAAGACTGCTGGCAGTGAGCAAGGTACAGCAGGCTCACTTGCCCAGCTGAGCTCCCAGACGGCGCTGTGAATTTAGCTTGGTCACAAGACAGTACATCTGCCCTATACTCGCAACGTCACCACTTTGCCTATCAAAAGCTTAGTAGTTTTCACACCAACGGTGAGACTACAGTAGAGATCAGCCAAGATTTCCCCTCTCATTTCCCCATAACACATGCAATTCAAAAACCAAGCCTTTTGCAAAACCTGTGCTAACACATTTACCACCCTCAGCCTCCAATATTTACTAAAAGGGCTCAGTGTCCCCCGGTATCCAAGTGCTCTGTGGAACCTTGAGAGCACAAATTCAGTTAGGCCACAACCTTGCAAGCAGTTTCACCGAGATTTTCTTTTCAAAAGGGAGAATCATGGAGTTGTTCCAAAAAAGAAACCACAAGTCTTAAAATCTTACGAGTAGTTTAGTGAGCAGATGCTGAGTGTGCCAGCAGTCTTGAGCTTTCTTGCAAAGTCTTAAAAAAATGAGAGCTGAGGAGCTAGCAGCAGAAGCAAAAAATAGGGAGAAAGCTAAAATTGGCCTGGCTGGGTAATTCTGATTAGAAAGCAGAAAGTTTCACCAGCTCGCTGTCACCATGCAGCTTCTTTGAGCAAAAGGTGTGGGAGCTCTTAATAGCAGTTTAAAGCTGCCAATTAGCTTCAACTCCTCTAAGCTTCTTACACGTTGCATAGCCAATTGCTAAACTTACAAAGGGTAATTGATCCTCACTTGCCTCAGCTGCACCTCTCTCTCTGTCCTTGTTCTCATGGTCTGTACCCAGCCAGGTTCATGAGACACAGCATGAAAGATGTGTCTATCAGGAGACATCAGCACCTTCTTGAATGGATTGGTGCCAGCAACCTCAAATCATGCAATCATCTGTGCACTTCGTAGCTCAACAAGTGGAACTAGAAAACACAACCCAATCAAGGTGGGGACCTTACAAAACACACAGGTGTGCTTCACGCTCAGCCCAGCCTCCTGTGCGTGCCTGCAAACAAGCAGCTCATTGTGCAGCCTTGCGAAGCTCATGACATCACCAGAACAGAAGCTGCTGTCTGTGTAAAAACCAATTTGGTTCCCAGGATACCTAGGATTTCAAAGAACCTGCAGTTGCTCAAAGCCATCGCTGTGACCCTTCCCTACAATACTAAGCAGGTTTTCCTTCCTTCTTATTCAGTTCTTGTTCCCTGTCCAGGACCACTCATCTTTGCTCCTGAATATTAAGCACATCTTTTCTCTCACAGTTAAATTCCCACTTGGCCTACAAAACGCTTTGGAATCTCAAAACAGAAATGGTTATTACAAACCTGTAGAGAGGATTATAGAAGATTACATGCCCCTATTACATAGCTGCCAAGCTCTGAGAAGATTCTCGAGTGACACTTCTCCCCAAAGCAAGGAGAGGCTTTCATGAGAGGTTTAGGAAGCAGAAAATGGAGAATAGCAGAAAAGTTAATTATTCGTGGGAGAAAAAAAATCTGCCATTTTTCCTCTTAATTTATGCACGACCCTTTTCTTACCCAGCTCTATACCCTACCCCCTGTTCTTTTCTCCGCAATACTTGCCCTCACCAACCCCCAATCTCCATCTTACAGCCTCTTCAGCACCAAGCACCCAGACTAGGCTGTTCCCTCTTAATTCTTTATTCTTTGCAGCAGTGCAGGAAGAAGACTAGTGGGAAAGCATCCTGAGCTTAAAAAGGACCTTGGGCCAAGGCAGCTGTGAAAAACAAAACAAACCAAACAAACAAACAACACCAAAAAAACCCACAAAACAACTTAAAACCAAATGCTGCTCAGTTCCTGAACATTTTCTGGGTGCACAAAATAAACGTACTAGCGTACTTGCAGTCAAAGCTGAACACACATGTACCACAAGCAGCGCACGAACCTTTGAAAAAGCACCATTACCAAAGGTTCTGCCCCCACAGACCGCTTTACCCCCGACCCTTGCCAACAAAGCATCAACCAGCTGACGCTGATCTGTCACAGACAGTTTCAAGAGAGCAAGACCCTTTTGCTGCCTTCTGCCAGGTAAAGGGAGGGAGCTATGGGAAGAGCAAAGGTAGAGAAGCGTTTCTGTGGAGACAAGGACTAGCCACAGGAACAGACAAGGTGATGAGATAGTGACCACAACAAGGTCAAGAAGAACAACTGAAGAAAAACACACACACCATCTTTCAGGCTTTCAAGTGCAGTTTGAATTATACCACACAGGCCGTTTCTTTTAGAAGCTTTCATCTTTGGCTTTCCTTCAAGAAAACTGATACATTCATTGTCACTGATCTGAAATCTCAGCCCATACACTTAATTTCTCAGAGCAATGGCAGGATTGCTGAATTCCCCTCCCCTTAAACCTACCTCTACAGAAACTCAGCTGCTGTGGTTTGAAAAACAACCCTACCCATGTGTGGTGGTTTTCATGATGAGAGAGAATAAAAGAAAAATAAAGATTAAAATAAATCACATAGCTTTCAAAGTGATGTTCCCATCACTGCACAGCCTGTTGCTGTACTCTTTTAGCTATTTTCAACCTCAACAATTCTTGAAGCCTGAGTACACACGAGTGATTAGGGGCTTCTTCTGGGTTGGTTTTTTTCTGCCTCAACAGACTTTTGGGAAAAGAGAATATAGGAGTTCTGACCACTGCTGATGTCTCAGACAAGTTTATTTCCCTTGTCGAAGAGAGAGTTCGCAGGACACTAAAATCTACTACAATGATGTGCAATTTTTTTGCATATTATCCAGGTCATTCAGGCATATAGGCTAAACTTAGCTCTCTCATTTTAACCACTTAAAACAAATGACTTAGTAAGGGACCACCTCAAGGGATTAAAGTATAATGTAAACTAAGCCCTCCAGTACTCCCCATGCTATTTAAAAAGACCCGCTCTGCTTCCTTCTAGCATCTTCAAAAGGTTTTCAGACAAACCTGGAACCAGCTATTACACACTGGTTAGTTGATTTGACCTACTTAAAACCAAAACCCCACACAAAAGGACCAGAATGCTCCTCATTCCATTTTTCTCCCTAGCATCTGTAAAGTCTTCATGCATTTCAGTAATGCAATGCTAATACACAAAGGACTGGACTTTCTTCATCCTTTGAAGATGGTTCAGACACAAAACTTTAGAGCAAGGAAAGCGGATCTTACATAAATGCAATGGGGATTCTAAGCCATATTTAGATTTATGCAAAGAGATGTCTTATTGCAAATAATCTGAATCCCACATTTAATCCAGTACAGCGAGGTAACAACCTGTAATACCTCTTTTATCAGCTCTACTCTTTAACCTTTAGTTAAAGGTTATATGAGGTTAGTTTCCCTTTGTAATTTGACCCAGATATTGTACCTGTTCTTAGGGAGGAAAAGCTGGCTTCAGGAGAACAATCCACTTTGGTTAAGCACAAGGAGGTCACCACAAGTTTGGTCAAGGCAGGACACTGAGTTGCTGGCTCAGATGCCTTCTGACTCAGAGTGCTTTGGTCTCCTTATTGCCATATGATGTCAATATTTGCAAATCAAAGCTCAATTCTGTTCTGAAATTTCAGAATATAACAGACGATTTCTTTCTTCTTGCCTACTCTACATGATGTTGAGGGAAACTAACTGTGAAAGAAGGAAGCAACATGGGAGGAAATAACAGTGCCCGAGCAGTGAAGTTGCAAGTGCCAAGCTACCACTGTCAGGGGAAATCCATTCTTGTAGGCCAGCTTGGTTTGGACATCTTAGCCATGCTGAGATCAAGGCTCCCAAGATACCACCAAAACAGGTGGAGCAGGTTTACTATGCTTTTGGCAAACCTAAATAAGCATGATTAATGTATACTTTGATGATGGGTTAGCTAATTAAAAGGATCTGTAGCTAGGGTGCAGTATTTCAAGTATTCTTCAATGGGTTTTCCCTCTATTTAATGCATTTCCTTCTCCCCCCAGCAGGCTAGGCTATGAAGAATAAAGGCAAGCCCACATCCTCACCCCAAACACTCTCCACCCCAGAGCCCATGCCAACTTAGTTTTTCGTCCTCACTCCTGCTACATTCCCCCAAACCTGAAAAATATAAAGCTTGTGAGGACCAAATATTTCATTATTCACTATGCTTTTTTTTATCTGATTTATCTGATGTCTAGTGTTAACACCACAAATCCCCTAAGCACAAACATGCACTTGTTCCCAAATGTTTTTCCTGCCATATGTTTTGCAAACTGACATCATGAAGCCCCCACAGATAATCCAAACCCCCTTCTAGCAGAAGGGTAAAGCACAGGTGCTCATCTCCAAAATCCTAGAAGAAGAATAAATGATCCCAACAAGGATAAATAACCAGTGGAGAGAAAATGTCTTTCCTACAGCAATGCTAAACAGAAATTTATAGGTCACAACCTTGCAGGAACAGGCCTGATAACATCTAATTGGCAGTCCCGCTGTGCTACTGCATTTTGTAACAGTAAATCCAACCAGACCAGGAGGAAAGGGAGAGGGGAATCTTTATATAAATACAACAATTTTCATCCAGTTTGAAGAGATTTGCTTTATGTTACTGTTTCGTGGGGTTCCCCCCCAGTAGGAATAATCAATGCACACAAGTAATTTCATGAGTTATTACTGAAACTCATTTCACTTCTATTGGGAAACAATTTACAGGGGCAGCAGCAATTTTTATTAATTTATTTATTTTTAAATGGAAATACTAAGACTTCTGTTTGCCGCTAGAAGATGGGTGGAGAAGGTAAGGAAAGTTCACGTACCCAAGAGACTATTAACTAGAACCAACTCGGACAATACGTTTAAGAAGCATTTCCTTCCAGCTACTGTAGATAGCTGTCCTTAACATGCCTTTACTTAAGCAGCCAATTTTCCACCACTGAGTACAATGAGATTTCAAAACACACACGAAATCAGAGTATAAACAGACACAAACATCCACTTAGTGATATAACAAAAGAAAATACAGGGCAAAAACTCGAGCTTCTCTATTTTCTGCCCATTATAAAATATCTTGGCATTTTAAACATCCTCTGCTCCATCCTTCCCCTCCCCGGCCTTTTTTTAATTGACACTATTATCACAAAATACCCTGCTTATCTGTCTTTGCAATGGTGTTCTTGAACAAAAATTATTTCTGGGGTTAAGGGATAAATTCTACCCAATATTATCACACAGGGAATCGAGTTTCAGATTAAGCAAGCAGCAGCCGATAAAGCATGAATGAGGCTGCAGCAGCAGAGACAGCAGGAGGGAGTGGTGAATCAGGCAGAGCTAGTCCACGCTAGCAGTACAAAGCAGGAACGTTTAAAATACGTATGAAGATCCTGTCACAGACAGCAGAAATAACAAGCAGATGAGAGGCAGCACCAAAGAGTTAAAGATTAAGGAACAAATCCCTTCTATTTAAGAGTTTTAGTTTGTTAAAGACAGACTGTGCTGCTTGTACATGATTAGAGCAGGATGGTACCCTACCCCCTCACCTCTGACGAATGTAAAATTTATTTTTGTAAATCTCTGGCGATAAAAACCATACATGGCATCTTGTTAATTTCCTCCTTACTATGTAGTCTGCCAAAAACTTTAAGCTCTGCTTTTCTTGCCACATCTACAGACCAGTACTATTTTTTTTGCTCTCAGTGACTAATGATGATCATGCACATCCCTTGGCTTTGTAAAAGCCTCTTTTAACAACAGGATGAGAACTGACAATGATATCTTGGTACCTGGGACCAGTTTTGCTAGCCCTGAAGCAATTAAGACACAATGATTTAAAAAATATCTATTTTATCGTTCCCAAACTCTCATGTGATTATAATCCATTAAAATGCAAACTGGCTTGAATTTTATTTTATCCATCAGCGACCGCATTTCACTGTCCCTGGGCTATGACTGTGTCTTTGTGAATTCTCTGCACATAAGAGGAGTCAAGCTCTAGGTTTAGGAGCAATCTAGAAGACCCTGCTAAATATATATGTGTGTGATATTTTATAATGATCTCCATTTTTCATGTTGATTTACACTGATCATTGAAAAGTACATTCAGCTTCATGTTTGCTCATCTCTGAATAAACAAAGTAAAGGCTGTTGAGTAGCCAAAGACAAATGAGACATTACAGATGTAGACAAAACCTATCATCACTCTGAAAGCATTTCTCTTTGAAATTATATAGCCATGCAGAAGTTATTCAGAGCAGAGATTGCTATATGTGTTTTCAATTCAGCCTGGGACTGTTGGGGGCAGGGAGGGAGTCTTTTTTCCCTTTGCATACTTGGTGATTCAGAAACATGTGACGCAGTAAGGATGCTTTTCTTCCCCTTGCATTCTATAGTTTCCATTTCTCAGGATAGGTCTCCTTAGGTTCATATGTCTAAATTCATACACAGCACACCTACCTGGAGTTTCACCATTAAAATAAATGCATCTACATCCATTTGAACATGTGATTCCCCATCAAGCACAACCAAGTAAATAAAATACAGTCAGGGCACCAGCTGGGTTCATATTGCAGAGGAGTATTCCCTTCTCATCTGCAGACTTTGTCCCCTTTTGCCTCAGCAGAAAAAAAAATTGTTTCAGGAACACACAAGTCTGAAGTTAGAAATTTTAGTTTCCACAGTAACAGTAGGAAGGTGTCAGAAGCCTGGACACATATGCCGCACAGCACAGCTAGGCTGTTGTAGAGCTAACATCCACCAAATTCAAGATGCTGCATATGCACACAATAAATTGTTTTGGTTGCTGCACAAACACAAATTTCTCAATTAGTACATCTGAGCCATTCATATATTTTGTTAGAGTAACTCAAAACTCCTGCTCTACACATATAATTCCCCCCAGACAAACCCAATGGCATTTTACCATTATATTTAAGGGCCTTCACTTCTGTTCATAGACATGCATCATTCACAGAAAGCTCAGAAGAAACTCCACAATGAAGAAGGAAATAAGTTTATTTCCAGGAAAGAAGTCCTCCTCTTTTGCAGCTATTAGAGTATATCTAAGCAGGAGCTAATGACCTGTCATTATAACGAGCTCCTCAGGCAAGTTTTGTAGCAACCTGCAAAGAGCTCCCCGCTGCTGCGGATAAGCCAGCTAAAAACCACCTTGTTAGCAGAGCTAAAATAGTGGCTGCAGAAGTCACCTGTCTGTATGGGGGGGGAAACAAAGTCATTAGTAGTGCTGTATCAGATATAGGTAGACCCAAGAGCTACCCCAACCTGGAAGCGGCACCGGGCAGTGCCCGCTAAGCGGAGATGCCTGGTTATCAGCAGTGCAGGGCTGAGCATCTCAGCTCCCCAACCCTGGCTTTTGCTCTCTGGTGCCTAACGAGCACGTAGGAAGGCACCAGCCTGATTTTGGAGACCTATGAGATTTGTCTCTGCAGGACCAAGGTAAAGAAAATTTGCATCATCTTTTACTGACATACGTTGATTTGCTCTTTCCTTAATAATTACACACACTGCTATCCCACTGACTTCTCTAAGTACCAGTGTGACTAGCTGAGCCATTTCCTTGAGACTATGCATTAACAGCAAAAGAAATGTAAACCTCCCAATACCTAACCCCACAAAGCCACAAGGGCCTCACCTCCCACCCTAATCCACACTGGTAGAGTATTCAACACTTTCCTAGGTGCCCCATGCTTTCTACAAGTCTTCTGGATTAAAAGGCTTTTACTGACATGTGTCATCTCTAACATTGAGACACAGTAAATAAGAGTCAAATCTTCACGTGACAATGACACATGCAAGTGAGGGTGGAAGCCACAGTCACAAACCATGAAAACCAACGTCAAGACAAACGATTCAGCTCTGTCACAGCAGACTTGGAATGATTATCCCTTCCCCCCCCCCCCCCATTCCTTTTCAAAACTTCATCCTATTTTCTATAACAGTAACTCTCAGTACCATTTAGTACTACCTCAATAAAGGAAAGGACTGTCATTTCAAGACATTAGTGGCTTGAACCATGCTCATTTTAGCAAGCTACGGGAGGGCTGACAGGAAACCTACAGCCAACTACACTGCAGCCAGAAGCCTCCCTTTGCTAAGCATGCACTCAGCAACCCCAGTCTGAAAACACTAGCATCGTAGTATATTAAGCACGCAAGTCTTCATTGCTTGATAAAGCTCGCAGAGGAACTGGTTACTAACACAGGCTATTTATACAGCCAATATACTTGATTGGTATTGTTAAAAAAAAAAAAAGTGTTGCTTGAGTGGAGATGACTGTAGGCAATAGGGAGCTATTCAGGTCTGTGGATTTACCTTCTTTCCTTCACACGCAGCTCATCCACTCGCACTACCTGGAGAGGTGTCGCTGACAAAGCCTCTTCTCATATACAAGTGTAGCCAGAGCTAAAAGGAGTTATAAGGTAGCTGAAGACACACTGCAAGAACTTAAAAAGTTTGGCAGATTTTTCTGTAGTAATTTATCAAAACTGCTTGCCAAAGCATCTGTGTCACTACATGACTTTAGAGGAAAATTGCTCTTAAAAGTGGCTACATTAAAAGGGCTTTCATTTTTTTCTATGAAAATGCATTGTAAACCCATAGGAGTAAGTAGAAGAAAATATACAGCAACTTAGCTGAGGGCAAGCGAGATGCAGGTAGAACTAAGACCATATCATCACAGAAGTATGCAATAATCTCTGAAGATTTTCATGTTTTACTCAGGAATATTTCGAGTATGGGACGCAGGAAAACGCTTCTGTTCCTACGAAACACGCAAAACCAGCTAAAGTAAGACATAAAATCACAGAATCCCAGGTTGGAAGGAACCTCAGGGATCATCTAGTCCAACCTTTCTGGGAAGAGTAGAGTCTAGACAAGATGGCCCAGCACCCTGCCCAGACGACTCTTAGAGGTGTCCAACGTGGCTGAGCCAACCACTTCCCTGGGGAGATTATTCCAATGGTTGACTGTTCTCGCTGTGAAATGAATAAGCAGGTCTGCTTACAACGTACCATTGGACTTGGCACTGTACTTTCTTGCATTTCACTTTTTAGGAAGAGGGATTTGTCTGTGACGAGGGGAGATGGAGGACAAGAAGAATCAGAGTGCTTTGCAAAATAAACGCATCTCCAGAACTAGAAATCAAACCTCATACAAAGACAAGAAACTATTAAACCAACGCATAACTCTGATCCCCTAGGTCTCAAACCTATAGACAGCATCAGTACACCACTGTCAATAACCTGGATGATCTCTGCTTCAGTTTTCAGCCAAGTGGTTTTTGAGGACGCTCCTATACCAAATGCACGCATTAAAATGACCAGCATATTCCCCATAAAGAATAAAGACAGAGACTGCCTGCTCTCTAAAACATAAGCTTCTTTGAGAAACTAGCTATTTCAGTAAATTTTTTTCACCTTCTCTGTACAAAATATTTTTTTAACTTCACTTGAACAAGCAGTCCCATAACTTGTAAAAAGCTCTCTCGCCCACAGAAGACCAGATGTCTAGCTTCAGCTTTCCTCATAAGAAGAAGAAAACCATGCAGGGGACAGTTGGTTTCAGTGCTAACATGCCAAGAGTTTCATGCATTAGCCTGTTGTTTACATCAACAGCTTCCTTTAAACAAGTGATGTTTTACAGGATTATGAAGTATTTATTTCAGAAGATTCTAAAGAGTCTCTTGAGTAACTACTACAGAAAGCATAAGGCTAAATGATAATACAAGTTAATTAAAGCAAGCAATTGAGTAACTCTATAGCAAAACAATGATATAAATAAGGACACTGAGATAATCTCATACACATTTGTTTACTCCTAAAACTCGATGGCTTTGAGTCCTTAATCACACACTGTTAGCATTACAGATCTACACCATTCATTATTTGGAAAAAAATCTAAAGACCAAATACTTTCCTTTAGGTTTGTTTTCTTTTAAGGAAAAAAGGGTCAGTGTGCCTAGGAAGTGCTCATTGTGTAAGTATGCAGGCAATTTTCACCTCACACCAAGTTCCATCATGGGCAGCATTTGTGGATATGCTTTCCTGGAAATTCCAGGGTGCTTTGCCTGAAGAAAATTTTATGACAGCAGAATCTACCCTCTCACTACAGGCTCTAAATGTACACCTCTGCAAGAGTTACGGTTCCCATTTCCAGTGTCGAATAAGCTTAGCATGGACTGAGTCTTCTAGGATAGCTGAACCACTGGGTACAGTTCCCCTTTCTGCATGCTCCAACAGCTGTGCTTAGGTCTATCTTTAAGAATACAGAATCTTGAGAAAAATATAACACAGTTTCTTTCGTACTTCATAAGCCTGGGCTCGCTGAACCCTCAAGGGGAACAGCAAGGACTATCTGTGCTCCTGGACTGCGGTGTAGGCTGACATGCTGCAGACACCCCCTAGACCATGAGCATCTCCCACTGCCCTCCCAGGGATCCTGCCCCATTGGGCCTCACAGCTGAAGTTTCTCTTTCCAGAGACTCAACAGCTGAAATGTCAAGCTTTGCCAAAGACTCCAAATCCAACTGCTCCAGACATAGCTCCTCCTCTGGAAAGCAAGGACTGTTTTTCCTCCTCCAGCCACTTACTTTTGACCCTGTCTGGCCTGTTATCAAAGGAAAAGCTTCTCCCACCAAAACCCCAAAACTTTACCTCACCGGGAGCCCTTTCTCCTAATCCCTACAGTTTCGCTCTTTGGCTGCTTCTAAGAGAGCTGCATCTCTTGAAACCCCTACCTCCCTGCAAAGAAAATACAGGAGACAAGATGACTCAAGGATGCAATTACTCTCTCCTTAGATAATTCCCATGCAATAATATCTCATCACAGAATCACAGGTTGGAAGGGACCTCAGGAATCATCTAGTCCAACCTTTCTAGCAAGAGTAGACCAGTAGAGCAGATCTCAAGGTAATCACAGATAATACTCTTGCAAGCACCAGCTGTCAGCCTCCTCTGCGCAAGCAGCATAAAGCACAAGATCCCAACAGTCCCACAGATGCGGGCCACAAAAACCACCAGAAGCAACCTAGAATGCAAGACTCTGCCATTCACTTGCCATGATTTCATCAGTCAGAAAATAGCTCTTACAAATATAAATGTCCTCATTCATCCCACTGAATGCTAATTTTTGGATCCAGACAAAATGGTCTGAGGACTACAGAAATAAAAATCAACAATCAACACCGAAATAAGCACAACTACCTGCTTAGAGACACCCTTGGTTAAGTGTACTTAACACCAGATAAGCATAATTTTATTAGCTTGAGGTGTTATAGCTAATTATTTTGTGTTGTGTTCATAAATATTCAGCTGAATAGTATTAGCCTATTGTCCACATTAAACATTGCAACACTTGGGATGAACCAGGTATGGCCCACCAGCAAAATGAAATACTTCAGGGTACAGGGTGGCAGTGGGAGGGTGGGGGGGAGGTGTTTAAGTGATACTCAAAGATGTCAAATGCCAGAAACACTCCCCCGTGCATCCTCATCCCCCTGTAATTTTCAATATACCATGTAACACAATATTTACTACCACAAAGCCACACTACAGTTTAAAAAAAAGACAGATACTGGACTGCAAAATGTTATTTTCATAGTTACAACTCTACAAAAACTACAGTCATTTTAATGGAATATAGGGATTAGGTATAAGCAGCTACCTTGAATCTGTTCCGACAATTAAAGGTAACTGAGTTTTAACATTGAGACTCCACCTCGCAACAAAACACAGGGGATCACAGCAGAAGGTATATAAACTGACATGTGCACAGCACTTAAACACATGAATTACAGAATAAGCTTGATGGTGTAAAAGTTCCCTAATAAAAATCCCACCAAAAATAAACTAAAGAGCAAAAGAGATTTGGGGGTGGAGGAACATGAGTCAGTAGGACATCTAAAATGAGAGCGTGGTTTTAAAAACATGAAAATAGAAAAGCTGCTCCAATGAATAATAAACACTAAACTCCCATCTCAGACAGGAAGAAACAGTTTTGAATTTTCGGAATCACTGAAAGAAACTGACTGTGGAACGCGGCTTTAATTTGAGCTATAAATGTGAAGATACAAATCTCTAAGTTTGTATGGAAAGATATAAGAAATAGAATTTAATTAATCTAGATTGTAAAGGTATTAAAGAAGAGCATAGAGTTTGAATAATTTTAGTGAATTATAAAAAACCAAAATCAGTTTCAGAAAAGGATATAGAATATTCTCTCTCACTCTAGGCACAAAAAAACTCTACAAAGTGAATTAAAGCATGAAATCAAAATTAAAAGACTGAAGGAACATATCTCTATCCAGGTGAAGAAAGAGAAGCAAGTAATTCTGAAGAAGTGTCTTTATAAAAATTGTAACGAGAGAGTGACTGTGAAAGCTAAATGCATGCTAAATAAAAGAAATCAGTGTTTACCCTCTCCCTCCCCCAAACCAAACCAGAGATACCCAGGGAAGATACAGGTAACTGATTCTACTGAAGAATTATTTTGTCATCAATCTACAATTAAACTTGCACTGCCCTGAGATCCAGATAAGAAGCAACAGCGAAATAAATGTTATCTGAGAACTCTCTCACAACCCCATTAATGCTCAAGAGTGTTAAAGGGTCACTGGTAATACTCAGAAATAATAGAAAAAGGTACAGCAGCTCACCTACAACCCTTGGGTCCAAGGCTTTGTCTGCATCGCTCCTTCCTTATCTTGTTTCTACCAAAATCATGGTATGTTCACAATCAACAAGCTTATCAGAACGACACTTCTCCTTCCTCAAGCTGGTATATTTACTAGAAATTAAAATGTTCTTGGATTTCTCAAGTTATTATTTATTACTAAATATGAGTGCAATTCCTTTTACCTTGAGGCTTTACATATGCTAATTTAAATGCTGGTTCAAAGCGCCTGGCTCTAGAAGTTGTTAGAAGTCAGCACCTGTGCACCAAAAGCACTTCATTCAGACCCAAACCTGACCCAGGCTCCTCCTGTGAAGACCCATGCACCACACTGGGGAAGAGCTCTGCTCTTCCCACTGACCATCCACCCTGCCCATCTGCCCTCTTCCTCCTAAAACCCACGCTGTAGTGTGTTGCAGAAAGTACGCCACACGCGTTGGGGAGCCTCTGCATCTTGCCAAAGCTCTGGGTAGAGCCAAAGGAGGCAACTCTCACGAGGTTCAGCAACCTTTCATCACCGAAGAGGATGGGTGAGTCCATCCAGTAGAAATTCCTAAAGCCAAGAACTGATGAAGCAGTGTCTGAACATGCTTCCTAGACTATGAGACCAACTGGAAAATATTTATCCAGATCTTTTTTTCTTTTCTTTTTAAAATCTCATTCCCTCTTCAAGTTGCCAGAAAAACAACCAATCCTCTTCTGGCAGGTAACCATTTCTTGCAGAAGGGAACTGCTCTTCCCTAGGCTTACAAAGATCAGTAACAAACTCCACCAATTGCTACACAAACCCACGCAGACAACCCAGCCTCTGTGATTCTGGTGCAAAGATGAAGCAAAACACAAGAGGCCAGGCAAGTGTTGGAATGAACATAATCTTTTAAAAAGTTGATAATCCACAAGTATTTCAGAGGAAAGTGGAAATACTTTTAATGAAGTTGAGCCAGTGGAAGTAAAGGGCTTGGCTCCTTGGACAGGAGAGAGAGAAAGCATGCCTCCAGGTTCTCTTGGTTGAACTCCAAAGCATGCCTCTCCCACTGTGTATTTAACAACACAGAAAAGGTCTTCTTGGGTTTGGGTCATAGCAACAAGAATTTCTGTTCAAATAGATGTCTCCTGGGAGACTGCTGATCAAGCTCTTCCAAGTTAAACTGTTTGCATCCGCTGGAGAAACCCCATGTCTCACACCATTTCTTGGCTAGTAAAGCGTCTGGGCAGACCACAGAAATCAGTTGCCTGAGGATTCCCAAATTCTGCCTCTCTTGGGAGTGGAAACAGAGTCCACTCTCTGAAAATTTGATCACTTCTGAGTATCTATACTGCAGCTAAGAACATCATAGATGAGGTATTTGTCTTCAAGTTACTGCCCTCAGACCCAAGATCTAAACCTCAGGAGCTCACAAGCTTTCCCACTGTTTTATCAGGTCTCAACCTACAGTACTGTGTGGGGCAGGAGACTCTACCCAGCAGCTCCAGCTAACTCTGGCAAAAGCAGCTCTTCTTTAAGGAAAAATAAAACCAGTGACAAGCAATTAGCTGTCCTATGTCTGTATATGCATGCAGCAGCATGTCTTACTGGGTGAACTAGTTCTCTTAAACCTAAGCTGTTGTCTTCTTGAAGAACAGAGGCTGAACCTTTGAGAAGGCGAAGGCTGAAAAGAAACTCTACAGAGGTGTCCATCACACCAAAAGCTCTATGGTCTCGTGACAGCAGCCCAAACAGGGCCTCTTTCAGGCAATTTTGTGGGTGACTGTATCGAACTTATTTCCCCAAACCCCTTCCCAGCTACAACTTCCTCCCTCGAGAGAGTTCGACTTTTAATCCAGAGTCCCATTGTTTTTCTCTCAGTTCCTGTACTGTGACCCTCTTTGCAAAACCAGTTTTAGCAGGCTCAGACAGAGGTTTATCCAACCCCAAAGAGCCAGAAGGCTCTATTATTGTCCCATAACTGATATGAAGTATTTACTAAGTGTTGGCTTCTCACAAATAATCCTTTTCCTCTGTTTACTTTTCATGCTACTTAAAAGCAAAGCATCCCAATAACCTACTCAAGTGACAATACTTACAAATTATGAAAGAACCATTAGGTACTAAACTGCACCAGAACAGAGGAAAAGAAGGAACTACAGCATGCTCTGCCCTTCATATTTCAATCCAAAACACTTATATCACACAGCATAACTTCCCAATATAGTTTGCTGATGTATATTGGTGGGCAGAAGAGACCAAACAGAAAAAACCGTCCCAGTCCGCAATAGTAATTCAGTCTCCTGGGAGGTCTCAGCAACAATGGGAATGTGCAGTAGAAAGCTTTGTTTCTAATGTCAATGACTAGAGAGGAGAGAAAAAACCCAAACCAACCAACCCCTTAACAAGAAGCCTCCAAGGGGGGAGGGGGAAAGTAGTTCTATTACTTTTTTTTTCCCCATGTATTCCATGCAATTTAACAAGCATAATCAAGCAAAATTCCAACTGAGAAAGGTCTCCGAGAAATGCAAATCAGTGATGTAACTAGGTTTGAACAGATAGAGTCCTTCTTAGTTATTTCTTCTTTTTGGATATTTGTTTTTGTTTTAAAGCAATGTCACTGCTTCCAGTAGCAAACATATAAGCCCGTAAGGGACATTCCACTGCGACTGAAAGACTGAACACCCCTGTAGACAGGATATAGTCTTCTTTCACTACTGCTACTACTAAGCTGAGGTTTTTTGAATGCTGATGACTTGTCCAGCAGCCTCAACTGGATCCAGATGTTATCAGGCTTTTAATACGATAATCTGGAGGACTCTGAAAAGTGCTGAGGTTTTAGGGAGAAGGAATGTTTATTTTTGCTTTTATTACAAATTTAGAATTTGTTTAGTTGTTTTCTTTTCTAAAGCCTCATTACTTGTTTCAGGCTGGGTAGCCCACCAGAAAGTTACAGGAGAGACAGAGAACAGAAGGCAGATCTCTTCCCTTTCCCTGCCCACCCTCCCCCCTTTTTTTTTTTCCTGCATTATGAGTGGTGCTGTCAGCAGGGTAGATTTAAATGAAATCTTGGACTGGCATCTTGCTGACCTCAATCTCAGCTGGCTAAACCTTTGCAACACTGCTGTCCTTGGCGTCTACCAGTGAGCAGACATCAATTTAGCTGGTTGATTACAAAACTGTGAATCTGGTATGAGGAACTAGATCCCTTCCACTGTCTTAAACACTGTTTAGAAGACAGCTTAATTTCTCTCTCTTTCTAGTACTTCATTTACAGTAGCAGGCTTGATATGTCAGTCAGGGCAACAACACCTCAAAGGCTACCATGCTTGCAGGACTGCATACACCACACACAGAATGTACATTTAAGAGAGAAATGCTACTGCTTCCACCAGATGATACTTGTTTTAAGGGGACCTCCAAGTTTTTAAGCACACACCAAAACATCTCACACCACTTCCTTATCAGGAAAGGCCCTTTTTCAGTTGCTTTTTTAAAATCAAGATAGAATATCTGAGAGTTGTCAATGTCATGTTAACGAAACTAAGTTAAAAAACAGTTTAAACAACTATCATGTGTCCCAAAGAATGTCTCACTACACTCACCTGTCACACAAACAGAAGTAGAACAAAACAAAAATTAGTTCATTACCTGTACTCAAATCAATTTGATTGTCATCTGTCTTCCCTTCATTTACTGACTCACTGCCAGACTCCCATTTTCGATTCATTATCTTTGAAATGCCACTTGAGAGAGAGGAGAAAATGCCACGGATGAAATAGCCCTGATGTTCAGAGTCCACTGAATGCACAGCTTGTAGAAATGGCTTTGCATTCCTGCTTCCAACATGCGGCACAGGTTCGGACAGAGAGCGGCTGAAGGGAACCCGAGATGGTCTAGTCCTTGCCTGGAAAAGCGTCTCTGTTGGGTCTTTGCGGAGATCATCAGCACTGGTAGCATCCACGCTTGCAGAACTTTTGGCAAGACTTGGATCATTGCATTCCCCCTTCAGGCTGCACAAGCCCTCTCTTTTGCTTATCCTCCAGGGAAGCCGAGGATGTGTCTGCCACCTGTAAGCTCTGAGAGGTTTCTCTGGGTCAGAACTCATTTGTTTATTAACTTTCTTGCTTTTCATTTGGTGGTACCAATGATAGTCCCCCAAGGCAGCAGTGCCAGCGTCTTGTTCTGACAATGATCTTCTGAAGGTCCTGGGAGTGAGACTATAGTGCTTTTTAAAAGCACTCATTTTCCACCCCTTGTATTTCAGCTCTTAACATTCCTTGTTGCTTAATACTCACATAGCTGCAGTTCCTCGCTCACCGTTTTAAAGCCCCAGACACTTTGTTCACCACTGTGAACTGCAAGACAGCAGAGGTTCTTCGTGAAGATCTTGAGCATCAATCCCAGAACCAGGTATTTCTACATCTCAGCAAGAAGGACGTGCCCTCACCTATAGCAAGCCAACTTCTAACAGCACATGAAGCCTTGCTAAGCTTGCTGCTGCTTCCTGCGCTGTCACATTTCTGTACAAAGCTTTCAGGAAATGACTAAAAGAGCCCAGCCATGAAAACCCACAGTGGTGTTTTGCGCCAATCACACTTCACTTTTTTCAGTCTACATTAAAGATTTGGTTAAAAAAAAAAAAAAAAAAAAAAGAATGCGAAAGTACTTCATTCTAGTCACAGCAAAGTCTCAGGAAAGCATTAAAAAATTGCAATACTCAACTGAGAGTCATGCACAGTATGTTCTTCAGTTAGGCAGTAAAGTACATCAAACAGAGTAATATACGGCATAAAGATGATTCCTAGAGTTTACGTTTACCACAGATACGTTGTATCACTTAAAAATACCTCAGAGTTGCCTTTTAGAGAAAGGTAAAATAGGGAGATTCATCAGACTTGTGTGCTGGAAGCCCCAGAGAGGAAGGCAAAGGGGAGGAATGGAGTAAGGAGAAGAAATGCTGTAACTTCATGTAGCGAGAGTGTAAATACACAGAAGGGAAATAAGTAACGGGGAGGAGAAGAGGGACGGAGGGGGGTGTGGGTGGGACTTCACCAAACATAGACCAAAACAAAGGCAAGGTTTTGAGGCATGATCCTCTGGCAAACAGAACATGACAGCAGGCAGATTTTAATTCCTCACCACCACCACCTTTTCTTTTTTTGTTTTTTTTTTTTTTCAAAAACAGAATAGTGTTTTATTTTTATAAATCTAGTTGGAATAAGCAAGATGGAAAAATATAGTCCTATCTGTTTAACCAAGGAAAAAAAAAAGCCTTGCCTTCTCTACAATTTAAGAAACAGCTGACTATTTTAAAATCTCATAAAGAAAATATCCGTTGTTGAACTCAGATCATGCTTGCCAAGTTTTAGACCAGAACACTTAAATCTCAAGTCTACTCAAATCCCTGAAAATAGGGGGTTTATAATGGAAATGCTGACAGACCCTTGGCAATCAACTGACAATGAAAACTACTTCTCTGGTTAAATAAAATGATAATCTGGTCTGGCAGACCAATAAAGCTTAACTGACCCACTATGGGATCTCACTTTTAAGTTAGGCTGCATTCGTCAGCCAAAGTACATTCCCGTCAGTTGCAGATGCAAAAACTTCTTTACTTACGTGTATATATGGAAACGGATAACACTGTTCCCTAGAATAGGGATGGAGTTACCCAAAGAACCCCATCATGCAGAGAAGTAATGTTCTTATTCAGTAGCAAGTTACATTCTTCAATTAGAAGCAATAGGAGTGATCATCCCAAGTTGCCACGTTCAAGAAGTTACAGCAAATAACCCCAGACGCAAGAACAGCTCAGGCACTGCAATGCAAATTCTGCATCAAAAATAACGATGCTGACTCTCGTGCTTTGTAGGAAGTCATGCTGCTCAGAGCGCAAGTCTTAAATGATAAAATGTATCTAAACAAGAACTCTGCTACAATTTCCATCCAGAGCAAGGATCTCCTCAAGGAGGCACAAGGAGCAGTGAATACATGCAGAGACAGAAGTACTCCCATCGTGAAAATTACCAAATTCACCAGGAAAAAAGTTAGCTGGCTCTTGCCTTCTGTTTCTTGATCACAGGGGCTGCTGCTCACCCTTCGGTGCAGCCTATCTGGTCCCATGGACTTGCATGGGTTGTGTTCTTCTAAGTAATTCCTGACTTGACCCTCATCCACTGCTGGTAGATTTTTTCCCCCTTCTTGACACCTTTCACCAAGCACAGAGGCCTGTGAGTCCTCGTTTCTGAAGGCTGAGGCAATCACAGCATTGAGGACCCCAACTTTAACTGGGTTTGCTGTTACTAGATCACCCACCCCTTTCAGTGTCAGGTCCTCATTTTCCTCGTTGAGCCTTTTACTACTAATGTGGCGTGGCACTTTGAACAAATGCTTTGAATTAGCCAGTCTGGTAAAGTAGGCTTTATGGAACTTCAGAAATAAGTATAAATAAATGCGACAGACTATGATGTGGTTCACACTAATGGCATGAGCCATAATTGGCAGAGAAAACTGAGAATGTGAGGACGTTTCTGGTCAGCTCTGCAAGCCTTGCTTGTACAAGTTTCCGCTAGCACATCTACTTTTGGTTTGGGAGCAGAGAAGGGCAGGAGAGGACAGAAGACAGAGACAGACAGTGCAGTAGCTGAAGTCCTCCTGGGATTTGCTTGCTGTAGATTTCTACCATGCTTTCTAATTCCTGTTGAAACGTAACAACCGAGCTGAACGCTTATCACCTGCCGTATCAGAGGACTTG
Organism: Phalacrocorax carbo; assembly: GCF_963921805.1. Lineage (NCBI taxonomy): Eukaryota > Metazoa > Chordata > Aves > Suliformes > Phalacrocoracidae > Phalacrocorax > Phalacrocorax carbo. The sequence continues at coordinate 32,099,016 of NC_087518.1, read as the reverse complement.
TATAACCAATGGGAATGACTCAACTCAGATAATATTACACCAGCTTTGTCAGTGTTACTCTGAAGCAGGGATTTAGCACAACAGCACTTTGGACAGAATGAAACCTCAGGTGATACCCTGCTCTTTGTACGAGGACAGAGATCATCACCAGGACTGCTCTCATCCTAGTTCCCTTTTTCACCACTATCCTGTGGACACCTGACTGCATGGAAAGACCATTTCATCTTCTTCCCAGTACAGCTTGCATTACATCAATCGCTGACTTCCACAGACCACCCATTTCAGCAAGGGAACACACAAAAAGATTAACCGTGTATCAAGTTACAGCATGAAACAATGTGCAAAACCAGTTATGGGTTAACTTCTGCTTAAAAATACTTTTATTGGTGTGGCCAGGGGTTGGACCACAGTTCTGTACAGAACTAACAATACAGAAAAAGACAAGCTCCAATAAGCACTCAACATGAAGCCCAGGAGCATCAAAGTCACAGTTTAGTTTAAGTTTGAATAATGTTAAGAAGGGTCTTTACTTTTGACTTCTGATTTCACTTTTGATTTCATGTTACCACTGCTCAGACAAACACATTTCGTGATCAAAGAAAACAGTTATCCAGCTGCCTTCACTTAGCTGAAATTTCACAGTGTACTCTACAGAGGGTAAAATGGTCTTTCTTGAAGTGCTTCTAAAAAGACATGCAAAGCCTACTTGTTTATTGGCATAAAATCACTGATATGCAAGTTTGCTTAGTCTACAAATAAAATAATTCTTTTAAATTGCTAACTTAAAAATTTCAGCCTGGGCTTTGAGTCAAACTGGACACTCTCTTCCTTACGCACATCATCAGTAGCAAAGATGATGCCCAAACAAACCCTTCGCTATACTCATCCAACGCTACCGAGTTAAAATTGGTCTCACTGGGCTACAGCATTTCTCATGTACATATAACACAAAAGGAAGTAATTCACATAGCAGAACTTTCTCCTTAATCTGCAATGCAGTTACTCACGTGAAAACTCAAGTCCTTTCAGACAGAAGTTTATCTTGGGAAGCGTTTACATGGTCTCACTATCACAAAGACATCAGCTTACAGCTGTGACTGCTAACATATTGGTTATGCGAGATCCCTAACCGTACAGAGCCACCCACTCAGCTGTCAGCAGGTAAAATAATTTCAGTGGAAGAAAGGAGCTTGTCAATTAACTTGAGAAAATCTGAAATATTTTCACTTATACCTCCTGTTTTTAATACCTAATGAATAAAAACATGATCTTCAGCTAGCAAATTTTCCTCAGAATAAGTTTTTTTTTGTAACATTTGTGGTTCATTGTGCCAAATCATTCATTTAGCTTTTTCAGAAAATTACTATTTTCTTCCTAACAATCCAGTCACTTAATCATCCAATTTGACATGTTTAACAGCACATATTTCACTCCTAGATATTTAAGTAATTTATGCACAAAATGCAGATTTGCTATGTTGGAATATAACTGTATTTCAGCTTTAGGTTTATATTGGGAAAACAATCTTTCTTAACTTTATAACAACATTTCACAGAAAACGTACACAAGCAGCATTACATTTTCACCGAGCATATGAAGATAATTCTTTGGCAACAGTCTCCTGTGTGGGCAGTCCGCTCTCTACCATTTGGCTTTCCAAAAAAACTACCCAGCTCCACTGAATGAAGCTTTAGAAATTCTTCAAAGTATCTGTTGCTCAATAAATACTACCAGCCAATTAAAAAAAAAAAACAAAAACAAAAAAAAAAAAAACAAAAAGGTAACAGCACAAAAAACAAACCCACCACATCATTCCCAAGCAGCTGGAGGGAGAACCTGTCTCTGATAATAAAAATTAATGCTTAATGCTCGCTCACTCTCTGAAAGCTATCTAGTGCTTGAGTAAAGGCACAACAACATGTAAAATTTTAGTTCACCTTTAGTGTAGCTTATATTGAGAAAAAGATGAATTGAAACCTCCCATGACTGAACTACTCCATTTTAAATTAGTTTTGGACCAAGTACAAACTTACCAGCTTCTCATTTTTTAAAACATTTGCCAAGACATGGAGGGGGAGGGGCGAAGAGTTAAGAAAACAACAAAAACCCCCCAAAACTGACACAAACCCCACACAACCACCAAAACCCATGACAAACCCTGAACGTTTATTCACACTTGGGTTTTCAAACAAGTCCTCTCTTCTAAATCATAAAGACAGCAGGTTAAGGAAACACAGCTTCTGAGAAGATCCCAGATTAAGTCCCCAACTACCAGCCATCAAATGAGGTTTTTGAACGTGCAGAAAAGTAAAACAAATTGCACCCTGTGTCTTCCCCACACAAACCAAAAGGGACGTAATCAGGCAGGGACTCCCAACTTTGCAGCCTAGCTCCCCCTTCGCTCCTTTCCCCTTCAAAACTGGCCCAATGCTCACCACACTGGAACAGTTCATGGAGGAGTAATTGATACATAAAGCAGAAACCATCACAAAAGTCTTCCAATTGACCCAACTTGATGTGTAGCCAAATAGCATAGATGAAAGATTTTTCCTTCCCTTTAAATTAGGGACCTTTCAAAATATTAAGTTTTGTTTATGCAAGGCTAAGTAATTAATGACCTAACATCCCCTTCCCATCTCCTATCACCAAGATGCATCTGTTTCCCCCTGCAACATTTCCTGCAGGTGGATATCACTTCTCCTCGGCTCAGTGCAGACCAGTGCACCTGACTTACTTCACTGCTTAATATTTAGTGCATGAAGTTGTGCAGAAGACAAATGAAATAGCACCTTAGAACCTGTTGCATTTGGGATTAAAGTGACTGAAAGAGCAAGGCTTGCTGGAGTTTGAAATCTGCATGGCTGAAACACAGATAACTTACCGAGCCCACATTAGACTTCCTGAGAGCAAAACTGCCACGTGTTTATCTGACAAGCTTTGAGCTGGCAACACGTGTCAGTGACCACACAGAAATCTCACCTGTCCCAGATAAATCAACAAGGGATGCTACTTCCACTATCACTATGCTGAGAATGAAATTAATCTATTAACCAGCTAAATGGTGATACCAGCACATTTAAATGCCAGAGAGCACCTCACTTCCCTGATCTAAATTTCTGTGCCAAGGCATGCAGTAACTGTTGTACCACCATTGCCCTATGTTTCCAAGCCTTTCACTATAGCCAAAGCTGCAGTGATGCAGACTGACTCAGCTCTGCATTTGTGGTGGTCTAGTTTCTGAAGGCAGGTACTGAAAAACTTCAATATGTCTGCCCTCTAATTCCATGGCAAAATTTCTACGAACTCCACTCTTGAAAGTCTCCTGGCTTAATTTTTCCATGCTGTTCCCATGATCTGCATGAGAAGCTGCTACAGCCCTGTCGACTGAGCAGAGAGACATAATATAAATTTATGAGATTCTGGGTTTTGGACGGATGCCAGGAAAGTTAGCAAGAAAACCCCATTTCAATACATCGCGAATTATCCTGTAGAACAGCGATGCCAGATTTTTATTTCACTAGCCATCTTTTGTTGTTGTTGTTGATGACAAAACACAGCTCATGCCACGTTTCAAGGGCCATAAAAACATACATTTAGAAGCTAGTCAAGCACGTGCAGTGGCTAAGCAAGCCCACACGCAGCTGCGAGCAACGCCACCCCCAGCCAGCCAAGAGTTTTAGCAACATGCACTGGTGCAAACAAACAAATGTATAACCTGAAGGTAAACACCCCGGCAACTACTGTGTAGCACGGAAAGTCCTAACAGTAAAAAGACCTGTTTCTAGTGAGTGGCGGCACTTGCCTGAGAAATTTATAGAGATTTAATGGTTTCTGTAAGGCAGGCACGCCCTCAGGCCTGACCTGCAACACAGCTGCTCCCGCAGGTCCGGCTCCTCGCGGGCTTACCACCATGCCGAGCTGTGAAGAGAGTGACACGCACAGAGGTTCAAGCTGGGAGGAAACCCTCTGGAGCCACAGATCACCAACTTGAGCCCCTGAAGAAAGACAAGTGCACTGACCTACTTCACTGACACCTTTTGCAAGACTGTCCTTCAACTATATAAATAAAAAACTGTTTATCCCCACTCTAACATCCACTTCATGATTACAGGTTGGGCTTGGTACCATCTGAAATATCATATGCAAGCTACTGATTTAGGTTTTTAATGACACTGTTTTTCAGCAGGCACAATTATCTTTCCATCTCCCCACTCCTTTTCCAACTGAAGTGTTTTGGATTTGGGGGGGAAGCCTTTTTCCTGCAATCTTAACGCAGGGTTTTGCCAGCACAACACAGCATTGACAGATGTGATCCCTGCGGGCATCAAACCAACGGCAGCTTAAACATTACTAAAAGAGGAAAAATAGTCATAGTATATAGGCATGTTGATGGATAAACATCTCAAAAATGGTCTTGGTAACTACACCCAAGTAGCAGGTGTATATATTCAGACTTTCCACCCTTCATTTTTATGTAATTGTAAAGGACCGCACCCTCAGTGCACACTGTTACAAAAATAAGACCTATCAACTCCAGTGTCCACCAAGGATATTAGAGTTGGGTTTATAATTTCATTCTATAATTTTTTTTAATTAATTGCTCTAACTCTGCTGCCCTTACTTTGTCCTGCTCTTCCCTAAATCAGAATGAATAAACTGAATTATTTCAGCAAACCCTTCATGCAATACTATCTTTGTAAATATATTTTAAATTGTAGTTTCTCTAACACTTGAACTGCTGCAGTAAAGCCAGCTAGCAGCAAAAGATAATGACCAACTAATTGACAATACTCTCCAATATCATTGCGTGTCAGTGTAGTATTACAGTATAAATAAGAAACAAACTTCAGCAACTTCCATAATTATAGTTCCTCCATTTACCATATAAACACCACAAGCCTTTTAATAGAAATACTCTGCCTCCTGTCATGGCTCCTACCCTGCATTAGTATTAAGTAGTAAGACTTCGCAGTAGCTTGGGCGGAAAGATGGGTAACAACAGAACATCAGCAGAGATGTTTGTTCAGTGCCAAGTGCCTGCCTGTTCTGGAGTATGGTTTACTTCTTAAAAATGCCATCAGGCAGGCTTGGGAGTTTCCATGGCCAAACTCGCAAGACTTAAAAAGTCCAGTCTGCAACAAGAAAGTGAACGATTACCCTACGCAAACAAAAATGTACTTCTGCTGTATCTAACACTTAAGACATCTGACACCTATGGAGTCTGTGCATGAACTGAAGGAACACCACAAAACAAATTTCATGTTTGAAATCACCAAAGACAAACTTGAGATCCTGGTTAGTTTTATATCCAGTCTGCACAGTGGTTCGTGACAGCTTTTATACCCAGCAGAGTTTCTGCCTGCTCGACCAGAGTACAAACAGCAATGGCTTGAGAACCTACGTACGTGACAGCATTAAAGCGTTAGCTGTGGAGATGGGCAGCAGAATGCAGGTATACAACCAACCAGGAGGAAGAATTCACAAATCCAGAATTATTTCAGGCTCTGAATTTAGGCAGTACAATTCCTTGTGCTATATGAGAACTAGCCTAACACCCACCTCATAGCCCCTCCAGAACATTGTACTAATATTAGCAAATTAAAACGCAACAACTGACAATAAATCAGTGACATGCAGGAGTTTAATATTAAACCTCCATCTAAATGTAAATGGATCATAGGAAGGAAAGACAAAACATGCCAGTATCTCAAAATGCCAACAGAAGTCTGGAACTAAAACATTTCATACCAGCTTGGAAAGAGGGTCTGTGTAAAATTCCAGTTGCTGTAGCACTGATTACTACACACTGCATGGAGAAAGTAGTAAAAGAAACAAACAAATGGGAAGGGAAAAAAAAAGTAAGGAAGGGGGAGGAAAAAATAGAGTAGTTATTAAATTAAATGACCTTCTAACCAGAAGAGTTCTTTCTCCACAGGTTGTCGGGAACAGTCTTGAATCAGTGCAAAAGCCAGGAGACAGGGACAGTGATGAAGTGTTAAAATGAAGACGTACCTTCTGCCAGGCAGCCCGAGCCAGTTGCGAGCCCAGCGCCAGGGCTGGAGGAGATTTCACAAGTGGCAACAGCATGCAGAGCCAAAAGATGAAGCAAGGTGACCTGCAGGCACCAAAACAGCACAAGACTGGGGGAAAGAAAGAAGCACACCTACTTTGACTAAATCAAAGTCTGTGTTTATAATTTAAAGAATGATTAAAGATGTCCAGTACAGGACTCTGCTTGTGATAATGCCACGTTATCCCTGACAGACAAACCTGCACAACCTAACACCAAGCCCGAATAGATAATTTAAATGAAACCTCTTAAAAGTTAATATTAAAATATGTCTGGTGGTAACTTGTACAAAAAAGGCTCTCCCAAAAAGATTAAGATACGGAATAATTTCAACCTTTCAAGAGAGGGGAAGGAGGGAGGGAGGTAAGCAACAGAATTTCTTTTTCAGAGACCATTTAGGGAACAAGTTTATGATACACGCACACACACCCTCACTACAGAACAAAAAAAACCAAAACCCAAACAAACCCTACAAAAAAAAACAAGAAAAAAAAAATCCCAGAAACCCCCCCCCAAAGAATTGAACATGAAAAAGGACTTGCACAAAGCATGAGTCATTACATCCCAGCGTCCCCAGACATTAAAACTGCCCTCCTGAGGCCTGCTGTCTGTGTGCCAGCTGGGCAGGGCGGCCAAAGCCCAGTCCTCAAACAACTGCACTCAACAGCGAGCCATGCCCACCACACAAGCACTTCGTTTCCTTTGTGTCTTTGTGTCTTTTCATTCATTATTACTGTACCAGAGACTATTTCTCTTTCAAGTTCCAAAATGACTTTGTTTTTTGTTTCATTAGGTGTGAACACTAGATTACCAGACGACAAAACTGCCTGTTTCTGAGGTCAATCCTTTCCAAATTGAGCGTGCGAAGTCCCATTTGTAAGTCTCTGCAAGCAGCACTTCCAATAGACAGCCACTGTTCACCAAGCTCTTTTAAAAAAATATTCTCAATTATTTCCACGGTAAAAATGGAAATTTTAACCAGAAGGTTTAACAGGACTAGAAAAAAAACCAACAGGCAAACAAACAAAACAAAAAAAATCACCACACAAAAAAAAAACCCACAAAACACCACAAACCTCCCAAACAAAACAAACAAACAAACAAAACCACACTGCATGCTCTCGGCTCACAGCAAAATCTACTTCAGCTGATATTTCTTAAATGCTTTTTATTTAAATCCTTGGATAGTTTCGGACAAGCGTCTCTAGGGTGCTACTATCACAGCCATCATACCTACAAAGAAACTAGCTTTCAGAAAGAATCCACTAATTATCCACAAAACAAATTACTGCCAGCCCTGCGAAATGACCTGCCAGCACCCAGCTGCGACCAAGGTCACGGGAGGCAGCAGTTTCAGTGAAGATACGTTTGTCCCACCTTCTCTTGATGTGCAATTATTGTCAAAAAGTTACTTAATTAGAACATTCTTCCTTGAACTACTCCATGAACATATTTCAAGGCCTTCATGTTTGCTTACTTCATCAATAAAAGGGAAAATGAGCTATTAATTGCTGTTTTTACCTTGACTACACCAGCACTGTCAGTAAACCGTGCTCCATCCTCACCAAGCGGTGCAGAACTTCTGTGAATAATGAAGTCCAACTCTGAAATTTTATCTTGAAGTTTCAAACCAACCTGCCAACAAGTCCGGAAGTATTTGCTCTAAATATAAAACACAAAGCCACTTTGGGTTTTATAAATACATAAGCAACCACCAAAGCTAGACCAAATTAATGAACATGTGTATTCTAATTCCAATAGACAGGACGGCACTCGTATGGCTTCACTTTGTCACTTCTTATAACCTATGCTTTATAAAAAAGTTTTACGTGTATGAAACACTCATATACCAGTTAGACATAAAATCAGGATGTAATCAAATCTCTACCGTATTATGTAGAAATCCCTCAGGACTTCAAGCTGCAAAACTGAATGTGAATAATTGCATCTATTTTCTAATAAAGACCATGTGCCTCAGGAGTCGAGTATGCAAGTTTTCAGGAGGTCTGCATCATATTTTTTGAGGCATATCTACTTCAAAAAAGCAATCCAGTTAAGCAGAGATAAACACACACACACACACACACATCAGTGACCGTGGTTAAACAATGCACCAATTATTGTGCTAAATGTTGCTGCCGGATCTAAATTTAGACTTTTAGGAAAAAACAATGGCATTTGAGTAGGAGACAGACTTCTCATATTTACTGTTTACCTAATTATCCAAATGAATGTGCAATTTGGCCTCTCTCCCCTTTTCAGGCTGCATGACCACTTTCCCACTCAGAGCCAAGAGAGCTCTGGCTGTTACTGGAAACGCAGCGTGATCCGGCACATTTGATGCTATGAGTGCACTTGGTGCAATTTCAAAGCTTGCATCACAGTTTGGGTATGTGCGCACTCTGCTTCCCCCAGACAGCCCCATGCCTGACAAAAGGCAGATAGGCACCGCAGGACTGAGTCACAGCTACAGAAACAGGGATTTTTTAAAAAAATATTTTTTTAAATGAAGGCATGAGGGATAGAACAAAAATCCCTTTCAAAACCCATTCTAAGTTTCCAACTTCGGGTGCCCAAGCAAGAAATAAGGGGAGGAGGGGGAATGAGGAAAAAGGAAGAGGAGAAAGTTCTTTTACCCAGGGTTATATTTTTAGACTATTACTAGCTTTATTCTGTCATTGTGCTACAGAAACTTGACCTGTGTGAATTAATGCAGCATTATCCTTTCTAATTTTTGCTAAGTCCATGCTGCAGTATTAACCTAATCTTCTTACATGGGACATGGCAGGGCATTTGCTCCCCCCACCCTGCTGTGGCTGATGCTTTTCCACCACAGATATTCCTGACTGCAACATATATCCAGCCATACATTCCCTCTTTCCCCAAACCACATAGGAACAAGAAGAATTCACCCCTTTTGTGTTAGGAAACAAAATCTACACACTGCGGACACTGAACCTGAAACCTTGATTTGTTTTGAAGCATACCAATGTAATGCGATTTATAACCATAACGTATGGGAAGGAAAACCACTCAAATGCTTTTTTTCCTTCTTGCTAAAAATACTTATGATGAAGTGCCTTTGCCCTTCTTGAGCTATTGATATTTATAAAAGAAAAGCTCAATTTTGCTGGGCAGGCCGAGCCTACAGGAGAGACATTGGCACCTGCTATTCCCTGCTCTATTTTAGTTTGTAACAGTTATGTAGCACATTTATTCTTATTGTTTCAAAACAGGTTAGAACTAACTTGTATTTTTTTTAACAAGTTTCTCTCCCCAGCTGTCATTGCTAAAGTTATTGTCAAACTATTCTTTTATTTCCTTTCTCCATGCCTGCATGGCACAGGCCAAGCCCATTTGCAGCTTCCCTCCCTAGATGTAAGTTGCCATGCATAGATCAATTATACAGAAGTACAATGCCTTACAGTAAAGAAATCATTTGGGAAAAAAAACCTAACATATGGAGCTCAACTTGTTTATAAATATCTTCAAAAAGTAGCCTGGAAACATTCCGCTCCGGGATGGCAATACACAAGGCAGAAGTGGTTGGGAGTGGCAGGGCAAGAGGCAGACAGAACAAGGATTTTTTTTTTTTTTTTTTTAAATCTTAAAGTTTTGTTTTCTTCTTTCAAAAAAAAACAAGAAAGGCCAGGAAATCCTCTCAATTTGGCATTCCCAACACCACCACATTAGACGAATACAAGGTCTTCACTTCCTGTTCCCTCCTCACTTCACAGCAAGCGAGGATGGAGCAGGATAATGCCAATGTCAGATCTCAAAGAAATGCTAGAGACAAAAAGCCCTGCAGGTCAACTCTGCATAAACTTGGTGCTATACTAGTTGTTTGGGTAACGTGCAACTTCTTATCCAATACTAATGCATCAATCTTTTTAACTATGAAAACCCAGATCAGGTCTAAGGGCCCTGAAGTTCCTCCTACACTTCTCATCTCTAAAACAAAGATGAGCTGGCCAGGCCTCCTGCAAAAGCCAATGAGGCTCTCCTCTTACCATCACCAGCTGGAAGAATTTTACGGTAGAGATGGTTAAAAAGGAAGGAATGATGGAAGGAAAAGATCCCAGAGCTCAGAACAACTCTCTCCCTACTTGCAACCCCGCTGTAGGGCGCAGGGGCAAAGGGGACAGGGATCCAGTTAGCTCTGCTCCTGCTCACACCAGGAGCAGGAAAAGTAGGAAAGGTGGCAAACCATACTTAAAAGTCTCCTTTCCAACCATACTTTGGGCTCCTGCTTCAGAGTGGGTCTGCCCTCCTGCATCCCAACAGCACAGCAATGCACAAATAGCTTCATGCTAAAAGGCTCTGGTGGCACAGGATTAACACACGATTTTGCGACTCGGGGACAAGACGCATGGTTTTACCATCATGCAGTTAGCATGATCTCCAGCAACATAGGCCAAAAATCAACCCCCTGTGTAGATACACATGTAGGGACATGAGGACAGCTGAAACCATAACAAAATCAAGCTCCTCCTCTCTGAAAAGCTGTCAAGTATATCAAGTCCTTCTTTTATCTTCTTGACTATCTAAAAAACTGACAGAATGAAACTTATTATTACTCCAGAATGAACTGGAGCAGAGGAAAAAGAAGGGGATAAATCAGAGCTTATCTTCTTAAAAAGTAAAGCCCTCAAGGAATATAATTTGCTGCAATTAAATATAAATAGACAATCCTCAAGATAAGCCTTAACAAATCACCTTAGGAGTTTAATAAGTTGTGGTTTGGTCGGGGGTGGGGGGGACTTTTCAATGCATGTATTAGTGTTTTAAACTGACCTGTCAAATCTACTTCTGAACTTCTCACAAGTGATGAACACAGGAGCCAGAATAGAAAGTGTGTAAGACAGGTTAGTTTTTAGGACCATTTTGATTACTTTTTTCAGTAAAAAGGTTTAGAATAGCTAATTCTTAAATTAGCAAGAAGTCTCAGGTCTCAGCTTGTATCACACATAACTTCACTGAACTTCTGCAGAGAGTGATATATTCATCTACCAGACACAGCGACGTCACCATGGGGAGTGTCCTGCCATCCAACTTTTTGACTCAGGCTCTCACAGATCACCAAGAAATTCTTGGTATCAAAGTGCTTGAAAAGAGCTGATAGCACTATAGATATTTGCTGTCCTACAGTAAAAACATCATTGCTTTTACACTTAAGACAGGTTTAATTGCTGATATTTAAAATAAGCCTTATACACTCTTTATATATATAAAAAGGTATCTTAACAAGGTCTCTTCTGAGGCTCTGTTTCCTGTGCCCAGAAGATATGAGCTCTTTTTTCCTGTATTTTCGTACTTGCTTTCCTCCATACACAGAAAGATGTTCCCCAACCAGCTGAGAAGAATGGTTTCTCAGAGCAGATACCATGATTCACTGTGTACTCACAACACAGGGCATAAGATCTCCCACACTCTCCCCCCAAAGCCCAACCATTTTGCAAACTTTCCGTGTGCCTAAATTAAGCATTTTTTTTTTGTCAAGTGAACAAAAGTTCACACTTTGTGCCAAACCACTAAACCACGTTCAAACCATAGAACATACATCCAATTTAGAATATCTTAGTGGTTTGGAAATTCAGGTACGCAGAGGCCGAGTTTGCAAAGTTGCAGCGGTCAGCTTGACAGAAGGAGGATTGTTAACCCTGTCAAGTCCAGAGAGAATCAACTTGATATTTACTTGGACATCCTGGATCGCAGAAGTACAAACACACACAAGCAAATCCAAAACGCATTGCTCGCACCAGGCTGCTGTTGTACCCTGCAGAAGCTCTGGCTATGAAGTGATCTTGTGGGAGCATTTCGTTGTTCTGAGCTGTTTAAAACCTTTCACATCGGTGACTGAAGGCAGTTTAAGGCAGCACATCCGAGGAAGCTGTAGTAGAGGTGGGAAGACAGACAAATACCTCTTATACTGACTTTGTTACTGAAATCAATCTACAGTGGAATTTTAAGTCTACAAAAATTTTCCAGAAATAGTGCAAGATTTATACAGACATGATTGCACATCAATTCCTTATGCAGAACCTTTTTGTCACATTCACTGGAAAAAGTTGGGTTTATTCCTGTCTTTCATTCTTCTACCCTACTGGGTTTTTTTCAGTTGCTTTTTCCACTTACTCTCTGCTCTGCTTTTCCCATGTAACAACTATCAAACACAACCATTAAATCATACAAGCTTTCCTATTGTATTCACAGTATTCTTTACAGCTGAATACTCCATATCCATTACAATCTATAGGGATATTAAGAGATTGCACATCACTCAAGTTAACAGGAGAGTTCAACCACCTGCACCTCTACTTTCAGTCCATTTTTGAAAGTCCTTCCTACAATCACAACTCTAGACTATCAAACGAATTACAGTTCATAGACTTAAGAACGCAAAAAAAAAAAATGTATTCCAACGCTAATTTAAAATTTTCTCTTTTTAACACTTTTTAAAGTTGGCAATGAGAGGAATATTAAAATACACCTTCAGCTCTGTTACCATTAAGATCTCTAAATTTTGTACTAGATAGTTAAGGGAATTTCTGAGTGAACTAAATGGTGGCAATTCCTGGGTAATCCCACCCAAGCTGGGGGCAGCAGGGAGGATGATCACAGCTCTCACATTCTTTTCCTATTATATGCAATATAATTAATTGCAAGGATTCCTAGTAAAATAACAGAAGCCAAACTACACTACTGGGAAAATTAAGCAGAATGAAAAACCAATGCAGCAATACAAAAGAGGTTAGTGACACACAACAGTTTCTTGCTAAAGAAAAAGGAGCAGTAAATGTATATTTAAAGCTCAGATATTTAGAGCCAGGAGTAAGAGGGGAAACATGACATAGAAACAAAGGGGAAAGGAAGAAAAGGAAGAAACATGTATTTATTATCAAGATCTTAACTTCAGGGATTCCAGAAGGAGTAAAGAAGCAGCAAAGAAATTCCACTGCAGCTGCTTCTGACATAGATAGGTGTAACGCTGCCATTACCTGGCCATACAAATTTGACGATGGATGCAGGGCTCTTGAAATCTGACAGCTAGAAAGCTGTAATTTAGCAAGTGTAGTTATTTTTGAGCACTCACTCAGGAAAAAGCTGGATTTAGCTCAGAGAAGAACTAGTCACTGCCTGTGATTGTCCCAGAAAGTAACTGGCAATATCAAAAGATTCATAGAGGGACTTTTAAAGCTTTAAAATCTACAGACACAAGCAGGAAATTAATGTTTGTACTACTTCTGACTAGCCTAATTTTAACTTTCAGCCCCAAAGCAAGTTTCAGCATTAACTGAACTCAAAGTTTAAATTCACTCTTCCTTCTACCTAAACTATCATCAAATTTTTTATCTCCTGTCAGGCTCTACAAAGACTGGAAATCTCATTTTCAAAACTAATTCTCTCCCTTATTGTTACCTGATAACAACCCTCAGGATTGCAAATTTAATCATGGTAACAGCAGAATATACTGACAAGTGAATCCAAATGCTTTAAGTGTTTACACCGTCAGCAATAATTGGTGTTTATTTACATAGTGGTAGTAGTGGAGAGCTGGTTAGCGGAAGGCAAAACAACTTCATGTCACGGCTCATATTACAACTACCCTCTGCGAAGTTAAGGTGGATAAACGCAGGGATATTAAAAAACTGATTATATTCCACAATTAAGATAATTTAACATGTATAATTTAAAAAAAAAAACTTTTCCATTCAGTGGCTTTTCTCTGGTACAGCTTAATTCACTTTGGAATTAATTCTCTGGAAAATGCCTATCGATCGCTAAAAAAAAAAAAAGCCTGTCCCAAAACAGTCAGGATATCTACAGCGTGTGATGGAGGGGAACACACAGATGTCCAAACTCAGAAATACCCATTGACAGAGTGCTCTGTCTATTGAACCCTCAAAGCAAAAACACAGAGAGGATACTAAAGAGTATTATTAGTCCAGTTCTTGAAGCTGGAAAATGTGGAACTCATAATTACCTTGTGGAGAATCTAAGCCCGAATCTATTGCAGAGCTAGAAAGGAAAGCCTGGTCTGCAGAATTGTCAGAGAATATGACTTGCACTCTGGGAATAAAGAAATACCCTATTTTGTCATGTCAGAAAGGGACTGCAAATTTACTTCCACAAAGAAAAGCGACTATGGAAAAATACAAGCAGCCTTGTTGCAGACCCTTGGTTATTTGTAGCGAAGAGGAGATACAGGGATATAAAGAACAGGGAAGATATTACTTTTAACATGAGGTATCTTCAGAGACAGTAATACTAAATGATTTATTACTAATTACAACTTTGCTTTTTAGAGGCTAAAATGTTCTCATTATTTCAAAAATTAAGAAGATATATTAAGTTCCCAGTTAGCAGAAATAGGAACCTATACACACTATTTAAGATTTTGCACTATACACTGCTCAATTTCCTCTCCCTACTGCAATTATCTGTCTCCAGAGGAAATGACACACACTATTCTGTGCTTAGCTAGGTTTATAAGAACAATGAATATAGAAGGTAATGCCACATTATTTTTAAACAGATTTTTAAGAACATTAAAAGACTTTCTGAAGACAGGATTCTGATGGCTCCATGACAGAAGAATACAGCATTACTAAATCCACATTAGACTTAGATGTATTACCAACACCTCTAATGCAAGTTTTTCATTAAGTGAGATGCTTCTGTTAGTAAATATGTTCTACAGCACGCTCACTTGAACTGGCAGCATAAATGTCACTGCACCCAGGTGATTAAATTAATACTGAAGCTCCCTTAGCCATGCCGTTCTGATATGACAGCTTAGCGTCTACTGGCTTGAAAATCTATGCTATTTTATGTATGGCCATTTACTGTAAAGGTCCCCGGTGCATCATCCTCAGCAGTGGCAGATACAAGATATTCCTCACGCTTAAAAAAAGTCCTCCAAGGTACCAGAGATTCCTGTTAGACTACCGTTATTTACGTGCCAAAGGAAAGTAATGTTAAGATGATGCAACCATTAAGGCTGTTACTTTTCTGCTATTTGAGAGCTTTGATGTGACAGCTTTCATTTAACAGCTTCTTGCATCCAACATCATCTTGCACAACCTTCAGATGATATGGCAGCATCGTTTGTGGTGATGCAGCTGAAATAATGGGTGTCATTGCAAACGTTAACTAAAAGGAAATGCAGCATATAGTTCGAAAACAAAGGATACTGCTTAGCTAAGTCATTCTTTCTAAGTTTTTACTACTTTGCTGTTCTTTAATGTGTTGAGTTTTCTATACAGTTTGTATTTTTATATTTTATAAGGCCGACAATGATGTTAAAGAAGAGCCTATTTCACTTGACTTAAATGTCTCTTCAGCTAGGGCATGGCTTCAGCTAATGTCAGTTTATCTCAAATCCAAAAAAAACCATTTGCATTTTCTCCTGCAGTCCAGAAGACAGGCAAATTAAACGTATTTTAAAAGTAAGAGGGATCTCAGGAGAGGAGATGAATACAATACAATTTGTTAAGCTGGCAAAATGCCATTTGCCTACTTTGACCTTGACTTTTTATAATCTTTTTGGTTTAAATAAAGATCAAAACCTTAGGATTTCACCACCACTTCAGGAAGGGTTCACAAGTTCTCTACCATAACCAACCTTAAACATATTTTTACAGAGGGATCATTAAAAAAACAACTGTCTCAAAGTGGAATGTAACTCTTGCTGAAATAGCCTCTGACCACGTCTATTCTTATGCAGAAGTCACTACTTAGAAGTCCCTTCTAAAGACAGATGTTCTTTCATTTAGTTCATTAATCCTGAAATCTCTGAAAGCTGCTGCAAGTTGTTGGTGGCTAAGCAAATATATAAATTTGGAACACGCAAACCCAAGATCACTTTCAGATATCCTGTAAGTAAATGTCTCCCTAGGAGCTAAGAATGAAAAAAAAGATTTTTTTCTAATGGCATGAGAAGAGTTAAATAAAGAACAGTGGTAGTCAGACACAGATCATACATCGTAAAGACAAAATGCTCATCAGCCTAGTTTGCTGCAGACTTTTCTTCTGCCAGAATTACATGTGGTAAGGTGTAGGTAGATCTATATTCTTGCTGCTCCCCATACTTTAAACACCGGAAAATAAATACTGCAAGGGTCCTTCATGCTTCTTTATAACGTTTCCTTCCTGTGCCATTTCTTTTTCCATCTGATCACTCACTGCAGTGTTCCTTTTATCCACTCACTATTATGAAAATCCTTGCAGTAGGCTGGGGTTATAGAACTGAGGTCTCAGCACCCTACCTCCCTAAATGAAGAAATCAAACTGGCTTCAAGCACACACCTCCGTGGGGCAGAACTGTATCTATACACCTTATCCAAACAGTTTTTCAATGGGTATGCCTCCTCTGGCATCACCCTCCCACCAGCTGCATTTCACATACCACTCCCCTAGCATCCTGAACTTCCTAACCTAATCCTGCAGGTATTTTAAAAACAACCTGCATTTAACACACATCCCCACAGTGTAAATGAGATTTAACTATAAAAAAAAACCTCTCCAGAGATTCTGAAATCATGCTGAAAGTTAAGCCAATGATTATTATATGTTTCCCTATTGGTTATGTTTCCCTCATCAAAGGCCTGTGCTTTCAAACATTGATGGGCTAAAACTTCTCTGAAGAAACCTGTGCAAGGTAAACGTATGATTTAGTCATTTAATATCTGCTAGACTTTTCTAAAAACCCTCTACATTAATTCTCAGACTGACTTTTTTTTTTCCTCAAGTGAAACTTCATCTGAATCATTCCAATCTCTTTATCTCTGAAGCAATGAAATATATTTATTTATTTATTTATTTTCACTCAGTTTCTTTTTGTAAAGACTGGTTAATTTGCCCAAAGTCCCAAGTTATTTCCAGAGAGAGCAGGGAGATCTCCTCAGTTTCCTATATTTGTCCCGCCACGCCTCTCAACGTAATCAAGGCGATTACTCAGTTTCTAGTGATACCTCTGTTTTTCCTAGAGGCAGAAATTCACGGTTTCTGAGAAGTCTTGAGCGAGCAAAGAGGGACTAGTAAGTTTGGGCTAGAAGGGAATAGCATTTGCCAACAAGGTCTCTCTCCCAGCAAAGGCCAAAGCAACTTTGCACATCCAGTCCATAACTTCTATGCAAGAGACAGTGCTTATGTCTCTGCCTGAACTGTCCCCTCCCCAAATTCATGCTCAGTTGCAGCCGTGGGAGAGATTAGCAGCAGCCAGTAACTCACATAAAAGTCCTACTTTCCAAGAACACCCTTTCATTAAAGTTTATACGTTGATAAAATTGGCACTTGCACAAACCTTGCCACAACAGCTCATATTGTGCCCTCCTGTCCTTATCAAACCCTAGCGCAGAGAGAAGTTGCTCTGCTTGAGGAGGGCTGCGTCAGTCTCTGATAACTCACCAAATCAGCCCTAATTAGCACAAGTTATTGAAGAGTCTTCACCCCTATTAAAGATTGATTCACTCAGATATGCCGCTGCAAAAATTGCTTCCTGCTGCGGCAGTTTATGATGTTTGCTTTGCAGAACAGCAGCATGAAAAAAGGACGCTTGCACCAGAAAGACACCAGGCTAATAAAATAAATTCCTGAAACTTGAGCCAGCCTCTTAAAAACACTCACCGGGTACACATATAATCACACTCCATAATTATTCTAATTTGCACAATTAAGAGCTGAATAAACACCATAAATTTAAATGAAAAACCCCAGGCACAGGCTGGTGCTGCTACTGGAATATTTTAAAATCCAAAATATGCAACACTGCTGATGACAATTTCTGTAGCCACTGCAAGAGAAGAGCACCTTACTGAAATCCAGTTAGGTACTTAAATCAGAAGAACAAAAATAAAGCAATAAAATTGTTTCTCCTACAGCTTACTAGCATTGTTTTCTTCTCAATCCCACCGTTCGGTACATTCACAACTGACACAACAGTCTGTTTGCTCCTGAAACGCCTGTCTCTTGCAAGCTCCCCACTCTCCCCAAAACCTCCCAAACTAAAAGCCATCCTACTTATATGGTCTGCTGAGGCAGAAATCCCGGGACAGGTTGAGGAGGACTTTAAAAGCAACCATGCCCCGTAACTATGGCATTTCTCTGGATAACCATCCTCTCTATGGACAAAGGTTTTGGCATTTCTTGACAACCATCTCACACTGGAAATGGAAGATGAAAATAACAACAATACTCAACAGCTCTCTGCCTGCTACCACATTTCTCCTCCTAGGCACCTAAACCAACACTTTATGATCAGTCATCATTGGGCAAGATGTTTCTCATACTCACCACTCAATGGCTTTGTCTGCACTAGCACCTTCCTCACCAGGCTTGCCATACCGGAATTTTTACCCGCGTTGTCTAAACCTGCTCAGGACCAAACCAGGTGGAAAAGTTAAAAAAAAACGCCTGCATCTAGTCTCTGCGTCTCTGCCGGCCCCGGCCCCTTCGCTTTTTCTACTGAGGCTGCACAGCGTCTGGATGAACAAGGCTGAAAACACACACACACGCGCGTGCACGCACAGGAAGCTTGGAACCAAATCAATATTAAACGGACCAACTTCCTTCTTCATGCTCCAGTATCTCTGCTGTAAACAAGCACTGCATATTAGCTAAGTGAAGCTGAAAAGTCCAGCAGAGAAGGACAAAAGAAGGGAGTGGCTCCAGCAAGGAATAACTATTTTAAATACACAAACATCTTCCCATCAGATTAAAACTAGCTTTTAAATTAGGCAAATTCTGAAGCCATTGTTGTGATAGAATAACTCAAGCAAACAGGAGACGCTGCTTCCTCCTCTGCAGAGGTCTCCTGGATTTCCAGTGCGAAGCGTCCGAATGCCTGGACGAAAGACCTGAGAACTGTTCATGTTGATCCGGGGACAGAAGGCAAAGAAGGGGGAGGCAGATGCAGAAACAAGCCCCAGAAGAGGCATTGCCAGCTACAACTCCTGCACCTTGCAGTGTAGGTGCCATGAACGAGCAGGGGAAGGATGCTAAGCTCATGTCTGGGTCAGAGCATGTGGCCAGGGCTACCAGCCCTGCCTCACAAGCAGCCACCAGCTCTCGGGAGCAAGTTCAGCTTGGCATGAGTGCATGTGTGTGCAGGGATTAGGCAGGAGTCCATCCTTTCTGAGAGTGTTTCATAAACAGGCCACTTGTGTTTTGAGAGATCTCCACCACACCCCACATACCTTCAGGTTCCTTTAGTCTTCAACAGGTTTTCTCCACCATTTGGGGGCATTTAACTCATGGCAGCTCCACCTCTGAGCAAACTGGAGAACACACCACCAGCATGCATTAGACATTCCACCAAACCCTTTCGCCCAGATCCAGAGGGCTCTAACATTTGCCTCATTGCTGGCAACAAACGCTCTCTTGACAGATAAAAGAGCAACCAGGTGAAGCTCTCCTGGCCCAAAATGCTCCAAAGGAAGACAATGATGGCCTTGACTGCTCCACTGAATCTCCAGCAGGCCCATGTCCTTGGCAGGCAGGGTGAGCAAGGGCAAGCAGAGGCCATGAGAGGTGGCAGCAGCCGCTTCTCCCTTTTGCTGCCCTCGCAGATGTCCTGCTGCAGACTGTGCCAAGCTGGGTGGCTCTGGAAAGCATCCTACCTGGTCTGCAGAGGGAGCGAGCCAGACACAGACCACTGCCCATCCTCTCCTGTTGCAACAGGCTGCAGCAGCAGCCCTCCAAACCTGCAAGTCTGCTACTATCAGGGAGGCCTGCTGCATCAAATCACCCCTGGAAGAAATGAAAAGGAAGGATGGACAGGGCAGCTTTCATCAGTCACCAAGGATCAGCCAAACGGTGACTATCCTCACCCTTGGCCAGGACACAGCCATAGCAACCTTTCTGCTCGCAGCAGCCCAGCTGCTGGAAAATGCAGTTCTGGTGGGCTTCTCCCCAGCCACCTATGGCAGGAAAGGCTGAGGTGCATGTGGCTTTGCGGCACTGGAAACTGTTCCTTATCTCTGAAAGTATACCAATGTTACAGTAGTTCTTGGTCTGGGATCTTCAGCAACCAG
The DNA here is from genome assembly GCF_963921805.1 of Phalacrocorax carbo. Lineage (NCBI taxonomy): Eukaryota > Metazoa > Chordata > Aves > Suliformes > Phalacrocoracidae > Phalacrocorax > Phalacrocorax carbo. Next base: position 32,078,913 of record NC_087518.1, on the reverse strand, counting down.
TATCTTTACTGACAATGCTAATGAAATAGTGCTTGACTACTGTGTGGTTTCTCAAACTAAGTTGCACAGTGGCCAGCACAAAAGGCTGAGTGAAGAGAAGCTGCAGCTTGGCAATACTTAGCCCCAAGATAATAAGAAGTGCCTGTCTGAAAAAGCTGCCATCTTACGCCTTTTCAGACAGATGTGTGTTATTTATCTTTCTATCAAAGACCACTTATCTCATAAAAGAGCTTTACTTCATCGAAGCTGAAACACTGAAAGATCTGCAACTATTCAACAAACGTCCTTTTTATTACTGCCTTGCAAAGTTGGCTACTAAAAGATCCCCCATTTTTCCTTACTCTCTTAATACAGCAACCACAGATTCCACAGTCCATCTCTTCCCCTTCTCTTTCCACCCTGTCTTTCAAGACAAACCAAATTCTCACAAAAGTAAAGTAAAATTAAATTGCTGCTACCCCTCAAGGCACGTAACTGTGAGATCAGGGGGCTGGGGTGGAAAAAGAGATAGAGCTACTCTTAAAATCAAACTTGACATGAATCTTCCTAGGGTACACGGGACAAATTTCACAACAACCCTCCACATAAGGGAGAGAAGTCCAATTACAGAGAAGCAGCGGAGCACAGGGCAAGCAGTGTGCAAGCCCAGTAGTCTTCTGCCAAAGGGCGGCTTCTTCTTGTTCCACTATCCAAGCTTAAAAAGCAACACTTCATTACAGAAGAACTGGACACAGTTTCAAACCTTCATTTCCATTTAACCAGAAACGACATGCTAGCATGTAGGAGTTTGACTGAGAAAGCATCCCTCCATGCTTGCGCCCCTTCGCTTGACCAGCAGCAGTAGTCCCATGCCCTGCCAGAAGTCTTCATCCAGACATTGGCTCACCTCTCAGTCTTCTCTCCCCACAGCCCCAAGATACTAAGCAGGGAATTGGTCAGGCAAGTTGCCGTTCTGGCAACCCCTGCTGATCTTTCAAGTGGGCCCTGTGATTAACCTCTAACGTGATGATTCAAAAAAAAAAAAAAAAAAAAAAAAAAAAAAAAAAAAGGCACCACAAACCCAACACCAATCAACCGTCTCCAACAACAAAACTGAGTCCACATCACTTGGACTTAAGACTGCCCCGCCACACAGATGTATACCACAGACATATTCCAAATTGCAGGACTGTGCCTGGACACTTATGTCCATATACATGAGCACATCCAGGGACAGTGCAGGACTATCGCCAACCTCTTGGGTAGCCCTTGAGAGGTCAGGAAGCTCACCTTTGACCAGCACCAACACCATGCAAGCCCCTTTTGGGAAACTGATCTGTACACAAGATAACTGTCTCCCATAGCATCCCCACAGGCAAGCTAAGGAAGTGTGGGTTGGATGAGTGGACAGTGAGGTGGATTAAGAACTGTCTCAACAACAGAACTCAGAGGGTCGTGATCAATGGAGCAGAGTCTGGATGGAGGCCTGTTACTAGTGGCGTCCACCAGGGGTCTGTGCTGGGTCCAGTCCTGTTCAACATATTCATCAATGTCCTGGGTGATGGGATAGAGTGTAACCTCAGCAAGTTTGCTGATGATACCACGCTGGGAGGAGTGGCTGATATGCCGGAAGGCCGTGCTGCCATCCAATGAGACCTGGACAGGCTGGAGAGCTGGGCTGAGGGGAACCTCATGAAGTTCAACAGAACAAGTGCAAGGTCCTGCACCTGGGGAGGAACAACCCCATGCACCAGTACACGTTGGGGGCTGAACTACCGGAAAGTGGCTCTGTTGAGAAGGACCTGGGAGTGCTGGTGGTCAACAAGCTGACCCTGAGCCAGCACTGTGCCCTTGTGGACAAGAAGGCCAACAGTATCCTGGGATGCATTAAATGGAGTGTGGCCAGCAGATTGAGAGAGGTTATCCTCTTCCTCCTCCTCTACTCTGCCCTGGTGAGACCACATCTGGAGTACTGCATCCAGTTCTGGGGCCCCCAGTTCAAGAAGAACAGGGAACTGCTTGAGCAAGTCCAGCAGAGAGCTACCAAGATGATCAGGGGGCTGCAGCATCTCCCTTATGAGGAAAGGCTGAGAGACCTGGGTTTGTTTAGCCTGGAGAAGAGAAGACTGAGGGGGGATTTCATTAATACCTATAAATATCTGAAGGGTGGGTGTCAGGATGATGGGACTAGGCTCTTTTCAGTAGAGCCCATTGCCCCTTGTCCTGTCATTGGGCACAAGCTGGAACATAGGAAGTTCCACCTCAATATGAGAAAAAACTCCTTTCCTGTGAGGGTGACAGAGCAGTGGCACAGGCTGCCCCGGGAGGTTGTGGAGTCTCCATCCCTGGAGACATTCAAAAGCCCCCTGGATGCATTCCTGTGCCCCCTGCTCAAGCAGGGGGGTTGGATAAGATGATCTCCAGAGGTCCCTTCCAACCCCTACCATTCTGTGATTTTCTGTGATTCTGTGATAACATGAAGTTCATGTAGTCCAATATCACAGCTAACTGCCTTAATACAAGTGTTTATGTGCACATCTACTGAAAGACATCCAGAATTTCATTGTTCAAGTGTAATGAAATCACTGCTACAGTACAAAACACAAATCATTTCTTTAATATGCGTCAACCAAAGAAGGCTTCACATTAACGCCCTCATCCCTGCCAAGTACTTGAAACAATTACCACATGAATATTAACAGGGGTTCCTCGGTAGGATGATGCGATTATCATGGGCAATCTCGGGAGATGCTGCAAGACACTGCACAATGCCTTGAATTTGTATCAATTTAAAGAGTGATTACTTGAGGCAGCAGAGGCTCCTCAGCCTGGTTATGGAGGGGGTTCCACATAATAAAAATAGCATACCCCGCGTTCAGACCGGTTGGGAGCAAGGGAAAGAAAACATTGCTGCTTCCACCAACTGCACTCTGAGGAGTCACAGGCCTTCATGTTTTCAGAAAGGGAAAAATATGATAGCAGCTCTGCTGCTTCTCACACCCCATTAGGAGAAAGATTGTCTTGAATGTGGTATCTAAGGTCACGTAAGAGGAGGAGTCTGGTCATTTTATCCCAGAAAACCTCTTCCAAGGGGTTAACAACACTGTAATATATGTAGACGGGAATAGGGAGACCAGAGAGCAGCACACAGGCTTCAGAGCAGCACAACCATGCTCAAACTCTTCCACTCCCTTTGATTTTCAACACCACCTCCCCAATATTAGGGGCTTTCACCTGTTACACACCAAATTTAATGGTGTATATTTTATACTTCCGTGGTGAAAGCTGATTACAGCTCCTCACCTGGTTCCAGAAATGCAAGGAGTCATGCAGCTTCCCAAGCTGAGCCTGCCCAAGTTTATGGCTCTCTTGGCAGCTAGGACTTTCAAACAATCTTCAGAAGTTTAATGCTTTAGTCTAAAGCTTCAAAAGCAGTTCCTTAAAACTGGGCATTTACCCTTTGTTTGCCATGTGGATTACGGAAAGATGTAGTAAAAGCTTGTTCCTAACAAAAAGATAAGATCAATCATATTTTTAATATTACATATAAAACCAGTACTCAGAATGTTTGTATCAATTAGAAATGTACTCAAAACCAGAGAAATTATAATTTTGGGTAACTAGGATCCTATGACATATCTTAAGTTTGGAATCTCATACATTTATGACATGTGATTCTGGATCAAGACAAAGACGGTGTTGTGATTTGAGGTCACATTTGTACTAAGGATCCACTAGCACCTCCAGTTTTACAGGCTTCACCAAAAAGGAAGGACATCCTCTCCCCACCCTTGAATACCTCTCCTTGTACAGACTCTTAAAAAAAAAAAAAGGGGGGGGGGGGGGGGGGGGGGGAAGAAAAGTTGACACCCAGCACAGTGACCTGATGTTTTCCATGCATTTGCCCTCTGATAAGCACACAAATGCCTTCTGCTGGGCGTTTTCCCTGTTAACCTTCCTGACCAAAAACATTATTGCTCAGAAGAAAACGGAACCTAATGCAGTAGGTAATGATACTAAATATAACAAATGAGTCAAATCACTTTGTTTCTCAGGCGTTCAACTTAACAAGTCATTTCAGAAGTTCAAAAACACAGTCCCTGTGCAGACCCTAAAAAAGCTGATCATGTCTCATTTCTAAGATTTTATTGTTCGGGTTTTTTTTTTTTTTTTAAGGGAAACTTATTCTTAAAACCAGAATTATTACAGAACTCTGTAAAACAGATGCAATTCTTTCTAAGAGCCATTACAATGAAAAAACTTCATCACCAGTGACCATCTAAAAAACATGATTACAACTGGCATAAGAGACAGGAGGTACAGAAAAAAAGCACGCAGGACAGGGAATATCCAGGAGACCACCGTGATTCCTTTCAGAGAGCTCCCGCCATAGGTTTGGCAATGAAGCCGTGGGATCATGGCATGCACTGGTCAGGCAAGACAGATTAAATTGGCTCAGATGGCCACGTCCAGGCACAAAGCTGAGTATGCAATGGGGGAGTCTGCTCCCCAACTCCGCCAACTCCAGCAGAAGGACAGGAAAAGTCCAAAGTGTTCAACCACCCTTGACAGCATAGTCTCAAGACTGGCAAAGTGACAAAGCCAGTGGGAGATGCTTCCCACTATGCAAAGGGCAGTGGGAGGCTGCTTTTGAAACAGAAACACACACACTTTCTAAAAAGAAGAGATTAAATATCTAAGAGCCAAGTCAATGGAGGAAATCAATGAAGCATTAATAGTTGTGATCATTCTCAAAGTATTTACACAGTCTGCATTCAAAGACTTTCTTTAAAAAAGAAAACCAGCAGCAACAACAAAAACAAACAAAAAACCAAAACCAACAAAAACCCCACAACCCCACAGACGAAAGATCTCCTGGATTGTATTTTTAATAAAAAAACACATTTACATGTTCATTTTTTAAAAAGTTTATCTCTACAGATATTCACCAATTCCCCACCTCCCACTCCTGCAAACTGTGTCCAATCTGGAAAAAGTCATCTAACCAAAAAATTGAACTTTTTTAAGCCTCTTCAGTACCACATCTCTCTGCACATTAACTAGGAGTCAAGACAGCCAGGGAAAAGGGCACTGAGCTACATGGGAGATTGCTATAAATTTGTCTCCAGAGACGGTCTTTATTTGGGAGAAGTATATTTATCTTCTGTGTCTAAATGCCAACAGCAGCTCCATGTCTCTGGTTTGCTTTAGCAAAATTTGAAACACAGGGAAATTCTCAGTAGCCGCAGGCATTATTAATGCTGCTGTGACTGATATGACAATAATGCTTTACAAAACATCTATAGCGGGGGGGTGGTGGGGTGGTGGTGTGTGGGGAGAACCATATACACTTCCAGAAATGTGCTGATAAAATGACATACTGTCTTCTTGAATCCAAGATGTCAAAAACAAGTGTGTCTAATAACTCTTGATAGGATGAAAAAACATTGTAAAAAGAATTTGGAAACATGGAGTCACCCTTTCCTGCATGCAGCATGAATTCTCTAAAACAGAGCAGAGCCCATTATTTCATCTACATTTTACTGTCTGCAATATTGTACTTTCCACAAGCAGCTCAGCAAGTTCTCAGTACAGGACTGAAGTTCATCTTCCCCTCAACAATCTGTTCACCATGGCTGTGGAGGTCTGAACACGTGTGGTACAGTCCTCGCTGAGGTTTCTAAGAGCTGTTTTGTCTCTTTTTTTCTTCCCCCACCCCAAACCTCAGGCTCCTTCCCCCAGACAGGTCTCCCTTTCTTCACCAGCAACCTACCTCCACTGGAAGAAGTCCCTTTCTCCCTGCAGCTTCTCTTACCCATGATTGCACGCTTCATAGTAAGAGAGGAGAAGGAAAAAAGAGGAGAGGAGGATGAAGCCAGGTCCTCCAATAGAGGGATGTGGAGGTCAAGTATGGTGAGTCTAGAAGGGGGTATCCCATGATGTCCTTAGAGAAGCAGTTGTTGGGAACCGCAGGGCAATCTCAGCAGCTACAGGCAGTCTGCTAATGCGTGCAAGTGCTTGTTCCACCTATGCACAAAACCTGCAAGGATTAGGCAAAAAAAATCCCCCCAAAATATAAGCTTTCACTGTGACAAGTGTTTCTCAGCTCTAGCACAACATCCTTGATGAACAAATTAGCTTTGTTGGAGTCTATCCAGTATTATAAGGCGCACTAAAAAAAAAAAAAGTCTGTGAAGAAGAGTGAGGTTTAGATTTTGTCAATGAAAGGTTTTGATAAGGGGAAAATTTGCAGATTGTTCTCTCCTCTCCCATTGCCCCCTGGGAGACAGACAATTTTCTGCATAAACGTGCAAGGAAAGACATGCTAAAGACTGCTTTGGAGCTGTAATTTGGGCTAGACAAAAAAGAAAAAGACAAGAAGCTAAATTCAGAAGATGGGAAATCTGAAATGAAAGATGAAAAAGAACTGCACAAATTATGCCATTACCAGTGAAGGGGGAAAGCCTTTGTGGCTGACACGCAGCCATATGCGCCAGCCTGGCAGATCTGAGAGCAAGGAGTTTTCAGCAGCCTAATTGCCTCTGTTAACTGTTGAGCGAATAACCCACAATCCAGACAAACAGGAAATTTATTGGAAACCAAATGAGAAACAGCCAGTGGTTCATTCTGCAGGTTAAGGTGTTTTTAAATGAAATGAACAACAAAGATTACAGCTTCCTAATCAAACCACATATTTAAAAGAAGCAAGGGAGGAAAGAATAGAAGGGGGAAGTCAGGGAGACTGAGGATGGGAAGCTAGAAAAGGATCAAATATCTACAACAGATTAAGTGAGGAGAAAACAGAAGAAATTACATTTTTTTTCTTTACATACTCTCCTGGTCCTCACGCAGGATTCTGCGGTCCTTAGCCCAGTGTAAACAGATGTACATGGCATCTCTCTAGAAAAATAATTTTGGGGTGCATATAGGAGTCAGAAGTGTATTTTTATAGCCCTATTCTCAGCACAGGGAGGAAATGCTGTCTGCACCTGCAGAACATCCATCTCACTACTGATCACTGTAACCACAGGACTGTTCCCAGTTCTTGCCACTGGCTCTGCTGGGAGGCAAGATTAATGATTTTTTTTTTTGTCAGCAACAATGCGCAAAAAAAAAAAAAAAGTAAGTGTCAGACCTCACCTTACCTTGTGCCCCTCATTTCAGAGGGGAATCTCCAGCCAAAGGGTACTAAAAAAGACAAAACAAGGGCTTCCTCACATACCTTACTTATTGGTGCTCTGCATAAACAGTGCATAATTCACTAGTATGCTAATAAATTACCTATTATACTGTAGGATATTGCCACATTCAACTAAAAAAATAGTGCTATTACTGTGTTAGTAAACTACCTTATCTTTATAAAAAACAAAACATGCAGTAAAATGAAAGTAACTGACAGTAATTGGAGCTTTGTCTAGTCTGCAAGGTAGAAGAGCCTCAAAGATACCCACCTGCATCATTCTCAGGTACCCTCAGTGACATCAAACTTACTCATTTGCAGCCTTATTGCTAATTCCTGAAGTCTGGAAGAGGGTTATGGCAGGTGTCAATATCTTCGGAGTAGGATGCAGACATAAATCTTTAACATAAAGGTTTTCTTTACCAAGAAGGTCAGCCAACCAAAACAACCATTTAAAAAATAATAAAACAACTTTCTCAATAGGTGACAATGTCTCCCTCTCATGTGTTTAAAATAATTCTCACAGCTCTTAAAATATTAAACAGTCCCCTGAGTCTTCAGGTCAAGTTCAAAAAATGCAAGAGGTACCAGCCCTTTTGCCTCCCCAGCTCCAACGCTTGTCACCTTTCCAGGCAACTACATCCTTGAGACAGCTCATGGCCACGGAGCAGCTTGCCTCCTTCGCAAGGAAAAGAGTGACCTCCATTCACCCACCAGCTGACTCAAGTTGCTCCTCAGTACTGGAGCATCCCTCTACCCTCCATCCCCAGAACTTCAATAAAAAGGACTACTAAGCTCTGCAGCCAGTAAAAGAGGGGAAAAAACTTCTGGTGGCAGCCAGCTGCGATACTGGTTTAGGCATATTATGAAACCGCTCCAGCACATAATAACCAGAACCGTGCTCAGGGTGTGGTCCACAAAAGGGACCTTGGGCTTGCAGGAGAGGACGGTGCGGAGCCACCCTCCTAGACCTGGAGCGACCATGCCAGCAGGAATTTGGGAGCATGAGAGAGGCTGGGCTCCTCGAGTCCTCCTCCAGGACAGCAGAAGAAACTGGCCAGTCTCTGCCTTTCTCCTCCTGGGATCTCCCTCTTCCCCTGCTGCAGACCAGACATTTTTAATCACTGTGACTACACACCAGATTGTACGCTTTTGCAGTTGGCAGACAGCTGCCAGAAACCCACTCTTAATCCCTAAATTTGAGCACATTCATAAGAACAACAGAAGAGTTCAGAACCACATGAGAATCTTGTAATTTGCTCTCTGAAATAACCCTAAAAGCCCATGGCAATCCCCACGCAAAGGAATGTGCTTTTCCTCAACAAAACCTCAAATGAGCATTTCAGTCCCATGCCATCATGGGAATCAAAACTGCCATTTTTGAAAAATTGTGAATTTATACATTGGCTGTGTGAAAGTCCAAATGCGTAGTTTAATGAAGCAATTGTCTTTCCTTTAGTGGAACAGAAAGGCAGTTGTTTTCAATTGTTTTGCACAACTCTTCGTCATCTGCTTTCCTGAAGAGATCTTTACATGAGCATACGCACACCTCTGCCATGGCACTTGTATTTTAGAGTAGGTGAGAGGAAAAAAGCTACAAGATATTGTAGCCCAAAAAAGCAAATCACATCTTCACACCAGATTCCAGCTGTGTTACTGAAAGAAAATTAGTGAATTTTCCCCTCCTATGTGCTTGTAGTCCTGCGCTTTTGCTTGAACTACGATTAGTAGCTACCTAGCAAGAAAACAACCCACTAACCTTTCTCTCTTTCCTCCTCTGCAAAAGTTTGTCTGGAGAGGGTGAAAGCATGAAGAAGGGGTAGCATTTATGAAAAAGATGCTCATTTTACTGAAGGAATGAGGAATACCTTTATGCATCAGCAACAGTTACCTTGTTTATTGAAGCAGAGTTGACTCGACCACTCATTGCTTTTGTGAGAGTGTAACTGTGAGTCAACAGTCGGCTGAAAAACATCAGGGTGTAGCTGAGTGTTTTGCCAAAGTTGCCCAAGTTTTAATAAGAGGGGGTAAGGCAGACTGACAAGCTGTTGGACCGCAACCAGTGGAAGCAATACACAGCTAAAAATTTACTGAAAGAGAAGCCTTACCCACAAGTGTAAAACAGCTCTGGGATACCATTTTCATGAAAGGCAAAAGGCACTTTGGACCCTCAAAGAATGGTTTCAAATGCTAATTCACCACTGATGGGTCAATAACCAGCTAGAAGAATTTCTGCAAAATGGTTTTTAGGGAGCAGGGGCAGGGCAAGTGAAACCCACAAAACATCTTGTGCATTCTCCAGAATCCTCCTTATTCTCCCGAATAAAGTACAAACTTAGAAGTTGAGTGAGGGGACAGTAGGGTTCGTCCCCTTGGCAGAGAGAGAAGAAAGAGCTTGGCCTCTAAGTGGCAGGTGCTGGAAACCTTTCTAATTCTCCCACGGACTGAAAAAGAGTGCAGGTAAAAGATATCATAAAGAACTTCACTATCAAAAGGATATGAATTTTGATACAAAAATCAGCAAGATGGCACACTGCTCCATGGGGGGGGGTGGGGGGGGGTAAGGAAGGGAAGCAGACAAATGAGACAGGATAAGATATACCATGAACTATACATAAAGGAAATGAGAGAGGAGGAAGTAGAGAGAGAATAAAGCTAGGCTGGTTGTTTTGGGTGTTGGGAGAAGAGATGAAATACAGGTAGTAGAATAAATGAAGTGTACATAACTGTTTCTTTCCTATAAAACCATATGGGACAAGATCATACAGGTATTTTTCATCTCAGCTAATAGCACGTATCCTCAGGCTAGTAAGCGCCAGGTATATTTTTCCAAAGACTTGAGGATATACTTGTATTAAAATTAAAAATAAAAGGGAATGCTCACTTAATCTGCTATGCAATCTGAATCCCAACTTATAAATGGCAGAGACTGGAGACAATGAGAAATTGCTAGATTACAGAGTCCTCTGCAATGCAGTTAGCAACAGCTGAGGGGTAAAGTTGGAAAAACACCAACGGACTTAAGACTGCCAAATTAAGTTTGCTTGCACAGTTGCTGCTCCTAAAAACCACAAAGCCTTTCTCTCGGTCTCCACACCACTTCATTCATACCGCTCCATAATGCTGAAACAGAACTAAAATCATAGAAAAAGCCTCAGAAAAAAATTCTGCCTCTAACACCGCCAGTCTTCCCTTGAGCAAACTGCAGGTACAGGTAAAGCCAGGTACAGCTTCATGTATGATGCTTCACTGAGGATTTTTGGTGAAGCCCTTTCCCAACACAGGTGGGAGTTAACTCATTACTCCGAGTGCCAACGACAGCAACACACACATCCCAGCAGGAGGGGCACTTCGGCTTACAGCAAAACGTGTAATTTCAAGTCAATGAAGTCATGACACAGGCAGGAAAATATTTTCCTACTATCTCACGGATAAATGGAACTTGCTAAAATTTATTAAAAGGTCTATTGGGAGCTACAAAATGGTTTCTTTGTTTTTTCAGAGCCGTAAACTCCTTGCCAAGCATGAAGGGTTGTCCTGCAATTCACAGAGAGCAAATGTAAAGCGATAATGTGCACTGAGCTACAGAAGCTACTCTGTCGGAGATCGGTAATTACATGAACGAACTGATCTATTAAGAGAGAGTCTAAATACAGCCCCCCAAGGGGCTACAACTCAATCAACGGTATTTTGAAAGGAAACGTTGTTATTGCAAGGGAACTCCAATGGCAGAAGGGAAAACTAGCCAGGTGGTTATCAGCAATGAGAAATCACCTACTTATGGAATAATAAATCATGCTATTTAAAACAAAAAATTACACTACAAAGAACTTCATTTCACACAGGCCGCATTTAGAAGTACATCAGTTAACTCTAATTTGCCTCTCTACAGCAGATTAGCAATAGAAATTCTCAGCTTGCATCTAAATCGAAGGGTTTCCCAGATGCGTTCGCGAAGTAAAAATCACAGCGGCTGCACTTAACAGTTTTATTGTTGTGAAAATGATTTTGACTTCAGAAGGCAGCTTCTCCTGGCATAGGGAAGATGTGTCAGCAAATTACTCAGACCAACAGCCCTTTGACACTTAACCCTACCAGCCATCCTCCTCCACACAGGGAGAATTACTACTGGAGTGCAGTGCATTTTGTAGAGCAAACTCAACCCAGGAGCCCTTTCTTAGACTACTCTGTTGTAGCCTAAAGAGTCATCCTTCGAAGACATACCTGTTCCTTGCTGTTTTCTTGTGTAAATGACAGTGTAAAACAGATATTTACCTTCTCAGGTCAAGCTTACCAAAATTAGTCACATAAAATATTTGCACGTTTTCTACAATTTCAGATCAATTCAATTTTATCTTGGCCCTACACGTAAAGGCCACAATTCTGGAGAAAGAGAAAATATTTGGGGAAATATTTAACTTTTCTAAAGAATATCACAATTTCTTCTTTTTATGAGTAGCCAGTATTTAGATATCGTCAATCTGTGCATGGCCATCATCCCTGTTTAAACACTCCATGGCACAACATACTGATCTTTCACAAATAGCAGTCCTACTTGCATCCTGGACATGTTACGGATCGCTCTGTTTTTCCAACAGTGGTTAGAAAAAAGGAAACGCTTCTCCATTACTCACCTCTCCCCATTACAACAGGGAGAAAGGAAAAAAGCACCCACCAGGAGCTGCTGAATCTATATTACATGCAATTCAACACAGGAAAAGCCCTTTAAGAAGGAGGAGAATTATTTGTGTGTAGCAGAGACCAAGAAGTGAAAGAGCAAACATGAGGAAGTCTCCACAGTCAGAGCTGTGACGCTGCATTCCTTGGAAATACTATCACTATTACCCCTCTCTTCGAGGGGTTAGGCAAAGCTGCAGCACTTGCGAAGAAGATGAACAAAAGGAAAAAGGGATAAAGAAATGAAGGTGCAGCAAACAGTAGTCAAAAACAAGATTACTCACAAAAAACTATCACAAAGAAACATGCTTTGTTGCCTGCTTTTTATTTTGCATCTTCCGCGTGCCTCTTGGCTTGTATTTGGTCAATGTTTGTTTTTTCTTTATAAAAAAAAGCTTGGACTGTGTCTACAAAAGTGTAATACTGTATGAGCGGTGAACAGCCACAGGCCAACAGTCAGCAACTTCCAACACAGCTGACGTTAGGGATTCCACAGACTATGGTCCTTTTGTTACCAGAGCCGAAAGACATCAAATATTTATCTCATTAGACTAGCACATGTTGCTCTAGTGTTTTTGTATTTTACATGGTCTAAGCTTTTAGTCTGAAACAGAGAGAAATTTTTTAAAAATTGTGGTTTTGTATTTCCAAAGGAGATGGAAGGCTCAAACGTTAGTCCACTGTGGTAAACAACCTGAAATGATTGCTCTGACAAGATGTTAATGTTCTAAAATTTTTATTCTCAGGTTTGTAGTGAAGCAGGACGCTGGAATTATAAATCAGGGTTTGGGTTTTTTTCAATCAACCATTTTTATCAGATTTGTTCCAAAAGAAAACACAGAGAAGACAGAAAAAACACATAAGAATCAGATATGAAAGAAGTAACAACAGGTCTTAAAGGGAAACCTCTTTATTTCCCACACTGAGCAATGCTGATTGTAAATAAAACCAAAAGTTTAAAAAAGAAAAATGTTGATATACACTGTCATGTGTTACTTGATGCGAACTGACATCAGTAAGAGATGTGCTGAAACGCCAAACACTGAGTCGGTGCTTGCAAAGCAGCAGCTAGCATTCCACTCGGTATTTTCAAGGCGGAAAAAACCACCCTAAAATCCCTTCCTTTCAAACACAATCAGTCTCTCCTAATTTTGTAAATAAAATTATAAACAAAGACCACTCCTTATGTTACTGAGGATGACCATCTTCACATGTAGTTATTTGGCACAAGGAAGCCACAATCATAAGTTATGCTTTTATTATGCATTATTTTCCTTTTATCTTCAGTTACCCTGCACCACCATCCAGGGTTCTTTGGGAGACTCCAAGATCCAAAGGACGATCTTATAGTCCATAAGGCTTTTTTCCTGCATAACACAAATCCTTAAGCTTTCAGCTAGTCATCCTTATGCCAACTCCCGCTATTTTGTTCAGTACACAGCACCTCTCCGAGAAGAACATACGTAATAAGCTTACACCAGACACGCTTTAGATGCCATACATGGGTCAAAGTCACAAAGCAGGACATGGGCATGCATGAGCATCTAGTCCACAAACCTTCTGGGACTACTGCCAGTTAAGAAATTATATTATTCAGCAAGGAACATTAAATCAGGCATACAGGAGGCCTTGTCTTGTTTGCTATTTAGGCACTAAATCCAGACTGGGCTTAATATGTAAGACTGAATCCTGCATGGCATTACCTTCATAAAGCGCATAAGGAAAATCCTGGCTTGAAAACTAAGAATCAAATTCAAGATAGTTGTCAGCATGAGTGTAAAACAATGAGGACGAGGAAGAGAAAGGGATACGAACATTTCTCTGCGGCTAAATATTGAGGCAACTGTCTAGGGAGTTTCTGCTCCGGTGAAATCCCTCTTCAGTGCAAAGGAACACTTCAAAGCTAAGCTAACACTCGCTGAAATTCTTCAATTAAATTGGAGCAGATACTTCGAAAACAGCTTCAAATTATAGAAATTGGCCCTGAAGGCATCTTGTAGAATTACTTTATCTAAATAATCAACAAAATAGTAAGACTGGAGAAAAAGTGACAAGAGCAGCACAAATACCCTACTTTTAAAAAACGACAAAACCCCACACTTTAGCCTTCAGAAGTCGCCCTTCTGCCTGCCATGAAACAATAGGACTCTGTTCTCGTCATACTCCTGACATGTTTTATTTCAACCACCACACCCAGTTCTGGGAAGGGCACTACGATAGCCACTGATTTGTTTGCAAGATAGTGCAAGGTAAAGTCAAAGTTAATGATCCCATATCCTGTTTAGTTCTTTATTTATTTGTTTCGCACTAGTAAACACGGAGATAAAATTTACTCATTTGCGTGCTAAAAGGGAAAGGGTGAAAGGACTAAGGTTGTGCTATATTAGCCACTGATTAAAAACAAAAATAACACCAAAAAAGAGCGTAGCAGAGCTCATGAATAGCGATGAGCAGCTACAGGCAAAAAAAAATGGAGCAGAGTCCCTTGGGATGCGTGAACAATCCGAGTTAACAGGGCAGAGGCTACGGCAGCCCAGGGAAACACCACAGCAGAGCTTCCACCACGCCGACTCACCCCCGCATCTCAGCCTTAATTGGCACAAGCTTCAAAGCGAGGATAAATTCTTTCCTCCACACATTCAAGCCCAACCTTTGCAAAATCTACAATTTACATGTTCCCTACTGAAGAAGAGTTATAAGTCAAAAATCAGATTTTTTTTTTTACATAGCTCTGGCGGTTGTTGGGCATAATACCTTGAGATTAATTTCACCAATGACCTAGATATGACAGATAAATTACACTGATGCAAATCCAGACTAAATCAAAATAAACCAGTCTATGCATAGGGGGGAGGGTGTATAATATATCTTTTAAGTTGTACATCACAAGGTACATCAGGTCGTTTACCTAGACCAAGGACCTGAAGAGGAAAAGGAGATAGCTTTTTAAAAAGTCTGTTGTGTGTTATGATCACCAAGCTGGCCACTCGGCTAGAACAATAAAAGGATTTCAGCCAAATGAGCATTACTTCCTCCAGGCTGTCTTTTAAAAATTAAACTCTGTAAAGATAACAGTCATGTTCAGACCTAATTATAGCAGAAACGTTGTAGTGGCTAAAAATGCTAAAAAGAGGTGGTGGGAAAGGAAGGAAGGTAGCTTAGTGGGAAAAAGGAAAACAAAAAAAAACAAAAAAAACCCCACAAACAAAAAAAAACCACACCAAAAAAACCCCAACAACCCAGAGAATGGCAAACCTGTCATGCGTCTGTCACGCTTAGCCTTCATGAAATGCTCGCAGTGAGATGGAAGGTAGGAAGCACGTAAGGTCTATGGACAGTGAAAGTCCCAAACCCTGAGAAACAAAGACAGACCGAAACCCCACAAATGCTGCGACATGCAAGAAACCAACAGAAGTCTGAGTAATGTGCAAATTAAGTGGAAAAATTTAAGAAAGCTTTTCACCCTGCTTTTTATCCTAGCTGACAGCACAAGGGGAGAACTATCTCGCTCCCACACTTGCGCCCAACTTCTCAAAGCCCAGCCTGGACAGAGGACAGGTACTATGCCATTTTATTTTATGCTAAAGAAGGCTGCCCTCAGCAGCGATTTTAGTAACAGAAGGAAGTAAATCATAAACCTGAAGAAATCCCAAAGCCAGCAAGGCCCATGAGGAAGAAGAGAGCATGCTGCCAGGCTCCCAAAGCAGCTGGTGTATGAAGCAGCTGAGGGAGAACCTAATTGTCACGTGTAATCTGCACTTGCGTTTCCTTGTCATATGATTTTCTTTCTAACCCTATAATCAGATGGTTAGCGGCTACTTTGACAGAACACATACTACCATTTCCTTCTATTCCTAAACTTTGGCTAGTAAACAGGTGATCTAACAAGGGCAGACTACTCATTTCTTTGGGAGTGGCAAATCAATGAATGGAGTAAAATTCACAACACTCTTTGCCCAGTACTAAAACCAGGGTTGGTACCTTTCCTCCTAGCATGACTGGCTGTGCCTCAGGAGGTGTCTTTGGGGAGCCACCTCCTGCCAGGATCAGCACGAGACAGAAGGGATGTGAGAGCAGTCCCTGACTCAGAAAACACCCCTTCACGGCAGCTGCTTGCACCATGCACATGTGCATGCCTGTGTACAGTGCTCTCACTGTCCAGAGAAAAATACAAGATGCCTCTAATTAATTAAGCTTTCCAGTGCAGCAGAGCATGTGCATAAACTCTGAGTTACAATGGTGACCTACAGTCTTCTCAAACCTACCAGAGGACCCAATGCAGGTTGTGCTGTTCAGGATGACACTGCTGGCCTGTACCTGGACGATGCAGAAGAATCTGGCAGTGAGAAAAGGCCACGGAAGTGACTGGTATCCCAAAAAAAAGAAAAAAAAGAGCTATTTTTTCCTGCACGTATAAGTGGCTGTGAATTAACAACTTCGCAAACCCACACAGACATTAACAACTGTCCTTATTTACAAGATTCCCCATAGTTGCTACAAGCCAGCAATAAAGTAGATATATAAGTACTGCAAAAATCACTGCAACAAGAAAAAGTCTCAGTAGAAAAGATACTGGAAAGCTACAGAAAAGGTTTCATGCTTATTCGTGCTAGTTACACAGTAGGATGATTCTTGCCCCTAATAATTGCAAAATCAGCTTGTAAATTGGAAAATAAAGTTCCACCATCTGTGAAATCAGCACAAATACCAAGGACTCTTCATCTTTCTCAAGCTGAAACGAAGTTCAGCTCCATGCTAGCTAGGTTAAAAAGCAGCAGGTTTGGTTCACTGAGGATGCCTAATCAAATGGTACAACATTCAAACAAATGTTTGTCCCCAAACTGAATCACATTATCATTTCTTATTCCACATGGAGGAAAAAACAATGCTCGAGAAAAGTGGGGAAAAGGAGCTGGCATAAGCATTTGGTCACCAAAAAAACAAACCTCAAAATTCAAACAGAAACCTCAAATTACGGAAAAAAAAATGTTTCTAAACATGTCCTTTTGCAAGGTAGAGCAGTGCTGGCTCTCCTCTGAGCCTGTAAGTCAACTTGCTCATTTGTTCCCTGCACTTTGCCTCAAACAGCAGGTGCAGCCAGGTGGACTATTGGTACAGGTCCCTGATAAAATGCCATTTATCTTTGCAAATACTAATATTCATCAACTCCTCCTGCAGATAAAACAATAAATGTTTGCTTCCACAGATGGAGGGAACATTATTTAAACCATGATACTATTCTAGCAAATCCGAGACAGATGGGCCAGGATTTGGGGACAACTGAAGTTGCTGTGTTTATGATAAGGGAATTAGAATGACAGAAAGCCTCTTGCTGGGAAATGTAGGGTCTGGTAGATTTGCATTTGCTTCATAAAGGCAGCGAATGCTCTACAAATACACTATTCAAGGTCAGTGAGCCAGAACAGTTTGGAGGTAGTGCGTCAGTCCGAGAAGTGGGCACACAGATTTCCAGGTAATCATTCTGCAAAGCATTGTTCAGAGAGTACAGCAGGTCACTGCAAGCAAACCTGACATAACTTTTTGACATATCTTGTTTATCTCTCAGTGTCAGGAAAATAAGAGATTTTGGGGAGAAGGAAGAAAGTGGGAAAGAAAATACCCAAATCTCTCAGATCACAAGAAAGAGAAGAAAGTATCCCAAGTTAAATTTGAAGAATATTGTTCTTTTGCATATTAATAGTGGTAGAGGGTTTGTGACCCACCTATACCAAGCAGACACGGAGCAATTAAAACTTTTCCATCTCATATAATCAAAACACTGTTCAAATGAAGACAGCATTAAAATATGTATCTCTAACTTGGGTACAGGTTACTATAGATGACTGCATTTTTATTAGCCAGCAAAGAAAGAGTCAAAGGTGTTAACAGAAAAGAGGACCTGGTACCCTGCGACCAAGGAAGCAAAATTTATCCAGTTCAGCAAATGCTGACAGAGCCATTACTCAGGCAAGGCTTCAGTTAAGTCACTACTAAAGTCTTGAGCCCCAACAGTGAACTGAAGGGCCCCCGCTCTCAGTTCATCTACCACAGCTGATGATACACTGCAGGGGGGAAGAAAAGAGGATAAAGGCAAGCTTGCATACACTTTTACTACAGAAAGTAGATGCACACAGGCTATATAAAGACGATGCTATAAAACGGGCATTTTTCTAATGAGCCTACATATTTTAATGATGCTATCTGAAAGAAGGATCAGATTAACAAGGCTGTAGGGCAAAAATGAAGACATGAAGAAACCAATCATACGTATATTAACTAAGGCGGCTGTCAAAACTTACTTAAAATATTTAACTGGACAAGTAAAACTACAGCAAAATTTAACCCAAATAACAAAGTTTATTGAACAGATCCTGTATGATTTCAGGCATGGCAGCAGATGCTGTGCATCTTCTTTCGATCACACTCTCAGTCTGCTCTCTAATTATGGAAGTTTAAAAACAGACACCAGTGATCGGATGCTTACTGAACTAATAGCAGGGTATTTTATTTTCCCGCTTAAGAAAAAGCTTTGAGCACAATAAAAAAATAATTCCTTTACACTCTGCCTATTTCTCACTTAAGCATCATCCTGCGAACCTCAGCCTGATGATAATAATAGCATCAGCGTTACCAAAGGTTTACAGTTTCCAAGAGGAAAGACAAAGAATTTTTAATATGTGGATGTATTTGCAGTAAATGGGGAAAAAGCTGAGATACTACAAATTGAAACTATGAGGACAGAAAAAGCAGACAGAAAAAGTCTGTGTTGCATAGCTTAAAATAAGCAAAAAAATATTGCTTCCTGATGGTCAATTTTCAAATCCACTCAGCTTGTGTCTTCATCGGCCACTGGTATTTCTCCAAATCGGGGAGCAGGGGGAACACATCTCTTTCCAACAGGAAATAAGGGTCAAAGGCACTGAAATCAAGAGCATAATATTTGAGATTGGGAAAAACACCCCATATTATTATTGGTATTCCAAAAAGTGACTTTTTAAAGCACATTCCTCAACTCAGAATGACAGCCACTGAGGCACATTAACACCATCCAGAGGGATGGAGTCAACAGGCAGCAGCTGCTTCCTACATCAATCGTTAGGAAACAGTAAGTTTAAAAGGCTGTAATATTTGTATGCATTTATGCCTTTACTGATTTTATATGACAAAATTATAACTAAAATAAAATGGAAAAACAATGAGAGCTCAAGTTTAGCAAAACAATCTTCTAAACTTGCTTTCTCCTGACTCTTACTGGTTGGTGTGATGTACCAGAAGTAAAGGAGCTTCTTCGTGTAATTATCGTGTCTCCTACTGCTTTATCTTTGTCTTCCCCATAAACACTTAAAAAATAAAAAAAAACAAAAAACAAAAAACCACCACCACAAAACCATAACACTGCTTAAAGTGCAAGAAGCACTTCATCTCTACAGCAAAACCTGTTTCTTCTGGTCTTATCAGTATTTTCATTAGAGGTGCTTTTAGCTCTTATCTTCCATCTTTACTGCTTGTATCCATGTTGACTTTGAAACACTTTTAAAGTGTGTATCAGTCACAGGCTTAAGGGTTGTTCTTTTTCTTCCCTTTTTTTTTTTTTTTTCAGAAGTTTCTTAGAAACAATTTCTTCCTGCAGCAATGAACCTGTTCCTCTTTGCATCAGGCTAGAATTCCAAAGCCTTTTTGTCTCTTCCTCATTTGCAAACAATCCTCTCCTGCCCCACCCCCATTTTTAAAATAGCACAGGTCTAGGAATACATAATTTCTTAGCAGACTGCCACTGAAAAGCCTGAAAACAGCAGTATTACTGTCACTTACCAGCAGCCAAGTAGAAGCTTCAAAAAAGAAAACAAAAGAAAAAAAATAATCAAAGCATATCTAGATTTTGCTGTCTGTCCTCAGTACTAATGGATATAATCACCGCAAAAGTGTCATACATTTTATCCATGCTTTATTTCTGTTACAGAGGTTTTGACTGGAGATTTTAACAATTATTAAATTCTTCTTCTGCAGTTTTCTTAGGTCAGTAAATTTAGCTACTGCACTAATGCATCTTATTTCAGAAAAGGTGTGCCCCCCCAAAAGCCCAAACTGCAGGCAACAGAAGGGCCAAATGAAGGAGGGGAGGGGGAGAAACTGAGGGTGGTAAAAAAAGACAGGTTAGAAATATCAGGTTTACACATTAGAATTCATGATTAAGCTAATATTTTGCTGGGAGATTTTAATTTGAATTCAAATGCTTATCTAGCTTTTCAGATCTCTGAACGAGTGCCACCTCCCTTCTACTTGCTGACAGCTAGCCTGGTAGAGCAGGAGACAAAAAAGAGACTCAAGGCAAGACAACAAATATTCAAAGCTACTGATGGGAAAGAAACCCAGGAAGCAGGAGCATTGAAAGAGATGGAATAATTGTGGACAACATACTGAGCATGAGATTGTGGAAAACCGAGCCAGTAACTGAGACAGGTTTTGGATGCAAACGAAGGATCCCAGCAGACATATGTTTTGACCACGCCTAGATCAGTACAATATTTTTTGGACAGTTCTAGAGAGTTGCTCACAAAGTGTGAGAGGGAAGAAAAGCAACAGCAGGGTAGTGAGCGGCAAGATTAAATCTACGTGGTGTGACAACCCGAAACTCCACCAGCTTCTAAGAAGCTTGAAGTAGTTTTGGGTTCTGCACAGACCCCTGATCCCTACCAATCTCCACGTTTTAATAGTGTCCTACTCCCACTTTCTAGATTCCCCCAAACCTTCAGTTGCACTAGTCAGCAAAACACCAGGCTTTACTTATTATTGTAGGCAAAGAACAAACATACCAAAGAAAACCCTACACAGTACAAGCCTTGTTTTCCAAGGTGTTGGATGCTAGCTAGAGCAGGTTATTTTTCAGACACTTGAAAGATTTAAACAGAATGAGATGTGATTTTTTTTTATTTACTATAAAATAAAATTCTAAATAAAAAAAGAAAGTATCAATATTCCCCAAGTATTTTGTGGAAACATCCCAACTGCTAGCATAAATGCACAGAGAGAAACTGCTGAAGCAGCATAACCTGGAATTAATTAAACTGGAAATACCTATAAGCATTCTTGTAAGCAGATCACGCATGGATGATGAGGATAAAGGCTGCTATAAAAGACTAGATCACTTACTGAAGTATTCAGCTGCTGAGGATATGAGGGAAGGAAAGGATATTATTAAAATGTTTATCATGGTAATACATAGAAATTAATTTGAAAAAATCAGCTCCCACTACACAAGCCTTATAATGAGCTTACAGCCTAAACACTGATGCTTTGTCAGATTAAGCACGCTTTACTTCCTTTGTATTTTATGATGCGATGTGGCTATATGCTTTTTTTTTTTTCTTTAAAAGACATCTCCTTCAATATTCTATTACCAGGGAAACAGGGCTAAGAGACAGAAGTGTCAGCCTTTGAAAGGCAACAGGATTTAAAAATGAACTGAGGGGAAGAAATGTCCAGTTATCTCTTAATACTAGACTGTTTTGTTTTCGTGTTCCCCCCCCCCCATAAGTTAATGCCATTTTACAGTTCAGAACTTGCTAGTGTTGGGTTACAGAGATAACGGGATTTACATGATCATGACAATTTTTAAAATACCACATCACTATTACTAAATTTTACTTGTCCTGCAGACAAGTCAAAGCAATTTTCTACTTGTCAAAGATGATAAATCAGTTGTCTGGTGACAATGACAGGTGGATTTGTCAAATCCCCCTTGAAGTACTTTGGTCTCTGCTTTCAGATGCCTATGAACTCCCGAGAGTGGAATAACACAATAGAATAAGGGAGGGATTACGAAGAGTTTAGATTTTTAGGGGTGCTGCCTACTTCCCCATCTTTCTTGGTATTTTGTTTCTGCTTTACCATTAAAGTCAGTGTACAGCATCCAGCTGCTGGGTTTTATTCTAGCACTTCACCCACAGAATTCCAGTTAAAAGCAGAACAGTTAAAAACACCCAAAACCACACACTGCATTTGACAATAAAGTATTTTTTGCTTACCAACTTGACTTTTCTTCAAGACAGGGCACACTTTAGGAAAGGTGAAATTAAACCCCATTCTTTCTACCCACTCTGTTTGCCACTATAAGGTGCTCAAAAGAAACAACCGGTATTTGAAGTGAGGGGAAAAAAGTGACAGCAAAGATGCATGAATGGAAGGTGCATACCTTGTGCCTACCAGCCAGAAAAACATCCATTTACTTACAATAAAGGTGGAAATGTTCCAGTGAAATACTTTAGGTACTGATGTTAAATAAGGTTGACAGGACATCTAACACAAATTGCTCCCTTTTTAGCCCTTTCTTCACAAAATAAATTAGAATGATGTCAATATACTGTTTGGCCTGTACTTCTAAGACAGATGAAATTGTGCTTAAAAAAGCCCATGCAGGTGTACTTCTAAGACAAAGACTAATTTGGAAAAATAACTAGCTACAGATAAAATGTACAAGAAATTAGAAAATGCAGAATAGGAAATGGTTTTTCCTACTACTCTCAGAAGTAAGACCGCTTGGGCACAGTGCTCCTCCAGCAGCGATTCCCCAGGGCTCTGCAGGGAACTTCCAATGCTCTTGATCCAAAGACCAGACAAACGCAAACAGCAGCTCATATTTAACCAGCAAATATGAAAAGATGAGAAGCCTCAAAGTGAAGCCCAGAGGCAGTGTTTCAAATTGAAGCCTCCTCCTGAGCAAGCGAGCCTGTTGGTGAGGCCTCTCCAGGCACCACTAGGCACCACCTCCTCCTCCAGACCTTTCACATAGACTTGGAAGTAGCAAGGTGGATCCTGGAGTTAAGTTTGGCCTCCAAGGCTTGCTCTGCTCCATCTCAAGGACGCTGCAGGTATGGCTTCCCTGGGTCTGGCAGGTACCTCGATTTCTATAAAGCTCAAAGAATTAGGAGAAGCAGCAAGAAATTGGTTTTCACCTTGCCATACATAACATGAGCTTTTTCACAACAAATACAAGGTAACTCCCTACTCACGAGCCTGCTCTTCTTCAGAAAACTTGAAAAGCTATGTTTTTGCATTTTATTTTCTCTCTCTCAGCACGGAATGTCAAAGAGCCTGCAGGTTTTGATGGACGATTAGCACTGGATTTGCTGTGTTCTAAGATAACATTTATACCATTCCTCTAAATTTCCACATTAAATCCTCAAGCCAGAAACACAGCATAAGGACATTTTTACATCATTTGGACAGCAAGGTAGGTCATACTTATTCCTGAGCTGTTTGAAAGCATGTACTTGCTCTTGCATGTTATGCTCAACATAGTAGTGTAAGGCACAAGCATTTCTGGCTGCTGACAAAGCCTGGACAAACCACCCGGCAGCAGCATACGATTCGCTGTAACCCCGGTTATCCAGGGGGCTGAGTCAGAGCTGTCTTTCCCCACTGTAAGCAGACAGGGTGGAAACGATGACAGTCTGTTTTAGAGACTACAAGATGAACTAAGACATTTGGTATTAGTGTAATGCAGACACAATTCTAATTCTAATAAAGTCATTTACTGGAGCTGCTAAGTGCAGCTGTTCTTCCCCTGTCTCCTGCCACCCACACTGTACTGCAAGCAGCAAGACTGAAGCTGAGGGTGAGGCAAAGAAACCATGTGGGAAAATGGAATAAATCATTTGCAAAACAGCTGGATGGTAAAAATGGTCAGCCCTTACGCCGGAGATCCTGCTGGTTTACATTACCATTAACTTGAATCTAATTGCTATCTGGGTAAGCAAGCTACATTTTAGAAGACACATGTAAATTAATCTGCAGTTATTTTCAAAGATAAGCTGTCACTGGAATAATACTTTTGCCAGAGAATCCGGAGCAGAGTTCCTCAAAGTTTTTAGAGGCAAAAACTTTTTTTTCCCCTGAAAGTACTGCAATTTCTGAAAAGTGTATTGAGGTTTTCTTCCTGGCATGAACCATTTATGTGCCTTTACACTCTTAATATTAGAGAGAGACAGTTATGAGCAGAACAGGAGATAACTCTTCAATTTTCAAAGCTGCTTCTAATTCAGGCTGCATTTGCACTATCAAGCGGGGGAAAAAGAAGAATCATACTATCCACTCTCTCCCCACTGTTGTCAAAGGAAAATTGAGCAAAGCATAGAGCAGCCAGTATCTCTTTCAATCCTGAGCCAACAGCATTCACGTTGCAACATGGGTTTGAAAATTACAAAAGGGGAAAAAAACGCAGAGGAACAATACCCACAATGGCTTGTCAGAATATTAGAGAGATTGCAGATTGTCAGAGCTCTGGAATTGGATACTGATAATTCATCAGAGGTCCTGCTCAGCTTCCAAGCATCAAAATGCACCTGCACGTGCTGGGGAATATATTTGCATTCATTGTTTCCTATCTGCTAATAAAGGGTAAGATTGGAGGGGTGAGTATCAAACTTAGTAGCTTTCCCTCACAGGTGCCAATGTTTCACCTGCCTTGCTGGACATTTCAACCAGAGAAAAAGAACATCCTATAAAAATAAAACTGCAAACCACTAAAACCTTTTATATTCCATGCCTCTGCACTAGCACGGCCTCTGCTACACAGAGCAGACAAAAACAGCACCACTCCCCTTTCACCTAATACCCTGCTGGCAAGAAATGTGGAGAAATAGCTGGTCCATCCAGCAATCTACAGGGTAACACAGCTTGCCACCACACTGCAGCTGGCATTCACAACATTTGCCGAATTCTTTATTTTCTCACCAGCCACGTGCAGTTCATTTAACCTCAGAGCCCTGGTAATGCTCAGTCCAATGCCTCAGCCTTCCCTTTTGAGGCAAGCAACTCAAATGCAGCTACTTTTAGCTATATGTGTAGCCCCTCAGTCTTCCAGCACTCCTTTTACAAACATACCTCCACCTCATGTTTATATCAGCACACGTGCCCCTGTCCAGTTAAACAGGAATCATAGCAACAAGGAAGGGAGTGAGGACTATTATTTGCAACAGTGGGCTACAAGAACTTTCTCCTCAAATGCCTTGCTACCTGCACCATCAATGAACATCTCTTGCTAGTTTAAGTTCTTCATTCATCTTCTGCTAAAGGTTTTCCTAAGAGGGTTAGAGGCACTGCACACCCAACACCAGGGGAGCGAAGACAAGTTCATCTCCGAGCCCTAATGGGAGCTGGACATCACCATTGTTGAAATTCCTTTGACATTTACACACACAGAGAAACTATTTCCCTCATGATTTTCTTTGCTGTTCCAAGCAAAAACTGGGCAGTTACAATTAATAACATGCTTGTTTTATAACAGAAACACACACACAAAAAAAAAAGAAAAAGACCGGCTAATCTTTGCTGGAAAGCAAAAAGCCATCCATCAAGGTTCCAGGAAAAGGACTGGTGTGGATTTTTTCTTTAGGGTAACCAGTGTTTATACCAACACAACACCCGAGTGAAATGGAGCAGGGGAGAAAAAGCAGCAAGTCTTATGAGATGATTACAAATGCTAACATCTGCTAAGCTACATCCACACTGTGAAATTACAAAAGTGAATTATTCTTTTCCAATGATATGTAATACCTTGATGTATTTATCCCTCCACAAGACTTAGCAAAAAGCTATGTATCTGCTGAAAACTGCACATCTGCATCACATTAACCAGTTTTTAAGTATCCCCACAAATAAGTAAGCATATATCTCATGCCCCGGATAAAAAAGCAAAAGCACCACTAATTGAAGAAAGATACAGCTAAGCCTTGAACTGAATCATTGCTAGTGGAAATTACAGAAAATCCCCACAAGGAAGAATGCAAAGGAAGAATACCCCAGAATGAGTAAAATGAGTAAGAACTGGGATGTTCCTTTAGCCAGCTGTGCAAGTGCTTAAGCAATAAGCACATGACATGCTGCTGGTCCCTTGCAAGGACAGGAGGCAAACGCAATGCCCTTCGAGTCACAGGGCTAACCAATTCAGTCATGAGTAATGAGAGCTCCAAGGAAATAGAGGCATTTCCTTCCCTTATCCTCCAGACACACACCTCCAGGGTCACAAAATGATTAACAACAGAGCTTAGTAAGGAAAGTACCTAAGAGTCACTTGTGTCATCTATCCTGGGTGTATGCAGAAGGCCGCGCAATCAGTCAGGTCCAAGCCTCCATCTACCAGTACTAAAAGCTGGCTAGTGTGCTTCCAACATTTCTCATGGAAGGCACTTCCTTTTGGAAGGGAATGAAAAAAAGCAACCTTCAAGCGGTGAACATAAAGTAGGTCACCAAGAAGCCACATCAATAAAGTCTGGAAACAAAACAGGGAGGGATACTGTGTCAGCTACAGAATCGAGTGGTTATTATAAATGGACATCAAAAGTACTGCTAGAACATTTCGACTGGTAAGCCATTTCATGGATGAAATATAAGTACACCTTAAGTGATGCACTATAGCTTTTCCTTTGTAAGTCTCCTGCAAAGCTACTACAGTTTTAAATATAATTGCATGCTTTTTAGACCTAACGCACGATAACCCTTCTGAACTCCAGCAACAGCAATCTTGACAGCAAAGATTTATGCTATTGGATATCAACCCCCCAAAACCCCTCACTCACCACAATTTTAAGCTTCATCCCGAAGTTATCTTAAAGCCATCTATGTACAGATTGATTTGTAAACAGATGTGGCGCTTATGTTCTACAACTGGACATATATGTCAGCCAAGAGATCTCACAGCATGGACAGTAGGCTAGCGGGCACCTCAGCTAATCCTTCAGAGCCGGCGAGCCTGCTGCCCAAGATCGTCAGCCTGAACACACAGAAAACTAAGGTCCGTTGGTCCACTCTCACCTTTCTTCCTAAAACATTAGTGAAACATCAAAGCTAATGTAATCCACAATCATAGCAAGTAGTTTCTCAGCAAGAAAGTAGTAGGTCAATTTAATTCTTGGCACTTGTTTATAGGAACACTTACCTACTCATATGGGAAACTACCTTAACTCCCTTTAGAGCACTTGATGCGACCTGGGCTGACGTGGTTTCAAACCCATTCGGAGAGAGAGTCGCAAGGAAAACAGTTACTACGTCTTGATAATAACAGCTCTTGCACTTCAGATTCTTCATATAGACAGGGCTTATATTTTTTAAAAATTGTTTAAGTCAGAATGTAGGGCTAAGGAGATAACCTCCTTATTTGCTTATGGATAATTCACAGTTGCTTAGTGGCTCATATATGTGAAAGTTGTATATGACTGGCTGCCTCCTCCTGCCGAGCACCAGGTTAAAGGCGCTCAGAGCGCTATTAAACCCAAATTACCTAAAATGGACAACTTGAGGTGAATGAAGCCAGGATCCAGATAACCTGGAGACACCAGGCTTGAGGTGAATGCTGCTCTCACACTAAACGTATGTTTACCATTGATAGCCATGCAGCGTTTTCAGGCAGTTTTCTATTTCCACCCTTTTCTATTTTTTAACACAGAAAAAGCAATGTGTTCTGACAAAGAAGTAGCAGAAAGCAAGTCCTGCCAGGATAGGGAAGATTAATGCCTTTTCATACCACTTAGCTGTTTAACTGTTATTACTGCATTCCTCTCAAATTTTTTTCCACCAAAGTTTCAGACATGTTTTCATTTCTACAGCATGCAAACTCCCCCTTTCCAGCGCTCGGCTGGAATCAAAAAAATATTTGTTTCTTTCTTATCATTCTTCTTTTCTCCTACACATTCATCATTTTGGTGAACAGAGGCTGTTTACTTCACATTCCCAACTTCCCTATTAGTAAGTTTAAAAAAAAAAATTAGAGCGGAAAATGCTTAACTTCCGTCTATAAAGCTTGTCTAGGCTTACAAAAAAAAAAGAGGCTTTCTTCCTTAATTTGATTTAATGGTTATAAATTGAGAAATTAGCAGCCACTGGAATCAAAGTGAGGACAGTTGAGTTTGAAGTGGCTCAGTTCGCACTGCTCTGCCACTACTTATAGATCTTGACATGAACAACCACAGGGGCTTCTTTAAGCAGAGGAGTCACCAGCTGAGGGCACATGAAGGAAAAGTGACATAAATATTTATGGCAAGACCATAAAACTTTTTTGCTACC
This sequence comes from Phalacrocorax carbo, assembly GCF_963921805.1. Lineage (NCBI taxonomy): Eukaryota > Metazoa > Chordata > Aves > Suliformes > Phalacrocoracidae > Phalacrocorax > Phalacrocorax carbo. The sequence continues at coordinate 32,051,018 of NC_087518.1, read as the reverse complement.
TTACTATATGGGATATAAAACTCATTACCTCCAAGGAGTTTAAGCTATTTGAAAACTTCAGTGAGCAAGGCCTTAGCTAATGGAAGGACTAAGGAAGAGCCCCATGAAATCCATTCAACAGGGTGATTAATCACCCCACACCTCACTGACATCCTACACAAGCGCTGCCAGAAAGCAAGAAAGAGACCCCATAAGCCTATGCCGTCTAGAAGATAAATCTTCTCAAATCAAGTTTTAAAGGATATTGATTTTTTTTAAAAAATGTTTTTTTTAAACACCATATCCTTTCGCTATAGCTCTTTATTTCTGTTTTGGTGATAGCACTCCATTTTTCCTGATTTCTTATTTTCCAAAAGACCTATCAGCTATCCACCATCCTGAACAAAAAGATGGAAAATAATTGCAGAAATGTACCTCAAAATAGCAAATGCTCAGTATTATTTGATGAGGAAGTCTAATGATTTTCTAGCAAGTGTGAGCACACTGTGCTTTTGGTGTGTGATGTACATGTTCCAGTATACTCAAGCAAGCTCGGAAACCCAGCAATGGCAGAAGCTTGGCTGTATGGCCTGAGGTATAACCTCTAACATAAACGAAGATATTTTCAGGAAGCTTTTTGTCTCCTCTTCTTTCGTACTGCCTGCACTGCACTGTACTCCTGCACATCAAGATAAAATACCTAATACAGAAGACTATTATGGATCAGTCAACTCTCCCGGCAAAGCCAACAAAACAAAGGTGTTAGCCAGCAGCGCAGGGTCTCAAATGCCAAAGAAAGGATGTTAGAGCTTCAGGCGATTTAACCATTGCTCTATGGTTTTACGGTCTCAATCTGCAATATATCTTTCTCCCCTAGTCTACTCAAGCACCTGGCCCTGTCCACAAATTAGAAGATCAGCAGCAGCAGCTATCCAAACTCCTTCATACAAGCAGTCCAGCCTGCTATCACTGCAGTGAGACAAGCTGATTACATTTTGAAGGTCAGCAAAACTTTTACCTTTGGGTTTGGTTTTTTTTGTTTGGGTTTTTTTTGGGCGGGGGGGCACGTGGGAGGGAGTAAGCAGACATAACCACCTGAATTAAAGTTTTCCCTCTGAGAGCATCTTGCCTGCTGACCTACAGATCCAACAGCTAATAGGGTATTTGGGCAGATTATTAATAGTCACAAATGGATGCAAGTAAAGTAGCAGGCTTAAAGGTATCCCAAACCTGAAGCAGCACAACTCAAACTATGCAAGCAAAGCACTGTAGAGGTCTCAGGAGATCTCTCTTCTGTTGCCAAGTTTCTTGTATGCCCTTGGGCAAGTTATCTGACCTACTTGTGCCTTGTTTCTTCACCTTCCCAGCTCTCAGCAGCACTCTCAAATAAAACCATTAATGCTTTGGATGCACTCACATAGCAAAGAAATGAATGGTCCAAGTAAGTGAAACTGATCCTTCCTTCTTTTACCCCAATGGGCAGCACGGGAATTGCTAATAAAGCAGTCACCATTTGCCATGACAAAATGGTACACAAAACTGAAGCAAAGCAACCATTTAATTCCGTAAAGTGATTCAAAGCCTGGATTCAGCCCTCCCAGCCACTGCTACTTTCCACACATTTTCCTCAAACCTGAAATCCCTCATACTACACATTGTGCTGACTCGCACAGGATCTGTACCCTATCTTGTTGAGACGGGTATCAGTGTACTAAAGAGTCAGCTAAATGAGGGTGTGAATTACCTCTGCTTATCTCAAGCCAATCCACTGACTCAAGTAATGAGAAACTGAAGAAAGCAAGCAGGTTTTTAAGTCTGCCTGCCCTACAAGTGCCAACCATGAAAAAGAAATCCCTCCAGAGGTACCAATCCCATCCATAGTTCCTCCAAACCCGCCCTGGCAAAAGGAGATGTGTTTCCTAAGAGGAAAAAATGCAGTTACGCTGTTATATTCCATGTAGTCACTTTAAGTTCTTCTGTGAATGATATCCCAAAAAATGGACATCACATAAATTTCTAGTCTTTCCAACTTATTCAGGCTGAATATAAACACTGCTATTGTAAGGCTAGGGAACATCAGTCTTCTCGCAAGGGAGCTTGAAGCTGTTAAGGGTGCAAGTTGGCCCACTGCCATCCAGCGAGAGCTTATAGCCCCGCAGACCCCTTCTGCCTACTAAGAGCATTTCCTTCCTTTCCTTCTCACTTCCATGCCACTAAATACCTCGCAACTGATAAAACCACAAAGCTAGAGGTGCTGCATGCGGGCAATGCTAACTACTTCTCATCTGCTGAGATAATGCTCCCTCCAGTACTGGCCAACCCAGAAGTGCTCTGCTGGCTACCAGGCCTATGCAAAACCATCACTCGCAGGAGACAGGGCAGCGCAGCTCCAGACCTGCATTCCTCAAGCATTAAGCTTTGTCTAGAACACTGCTGAACTGTCTTTTGTACCTTTACAACAAAAAAACACCCTGAAAACAGACCTGACAAAACCTCTTCTCCTGAAGCCCCGGATCACAGTAGTAGGCATCCAATGTTCGTCATACATGGATAAAACCTAGGCAAAATGCTGCTTCTTTACTAGTTTCTCTGTCCTTATCAGAAACTTCACATCAAAATCCAAGTTCTCATCCTCTTTTCCAATATCCTATCTCCCAGTACCTTGCTTAAATTCCCTGCTACCCAGAGCATGAAAAGCACTCTCAGAATTAATGCTACAGTATCTATGGTCTACGTGAAAGAATTTTCTATGCCTTTGTCATGCCATCCAGACTGGGAATGGGACCGAGGTGAAGAGACTCTGCTGAACCCTTTGGACTGTTACATGAAAGCCTAACATTGGGAGGGGTTAAGTCTAAGAGATGGGTGATCATTTTTAGCTACAGGTTGCTAAACACTTCTCTTCCTCTCAACACAGTACTGATTTCCATTCCCACACCTCCTTGGAAGCAAGGACTAAACACACACAACCCCCTCCCATCTCATCATACTCTACCGTGTAATCCTCCATCCACTTCCAAATGCATTTGCCATTTTTCATCTTTGCTATTTCCTTTCTTCTTCAGTCCAGGCTACAAATTCCAAAAGGCAAGCAAAGCAGCCTGTCTGTAAAAAACCAAGCACATCTACCATGCAGTACTGCATAATAAAAAAAAAAAAAAGAATTATCTTAACACAGAGGAAAACAGGGCATTTTCAATTAAACCATTAATGTCCAAGAATGCAGACACAGCACTACAGGAAGGGAAAGGTGCCTGCAAGTTTTAATCAAGCCAGAAAGAGAGAAGCATACGCATTCTTATGCAAATCCACACCAGAAGCATTGCACATCTGCTGAAATGGGTGTCGTTTTCCCACAGTTTGCAGAATTAATGTGTTTAACTAAGTGCCTGCCAGTGCTTGCAGTGTAAGAGCTAATTTTTGATGGGGTATTCCCAGCTGTTAAAAAAAAAAAAAATCCCTTTAGATAATAAGGGACCTAAATCCAGGACTTGGTTTTACATTTACTTAGTGCAAGACCCCCTTTACCTCCAAGAGCTCATTACTTGCACTACTCCAACCTGCTTTATAATCAAAAATAATCCCAATTCTTGGATAAGAGCCTTTCTACAGTTTTGTGACCTTTTGAAACCCCATTAAAGAGAATTTACAAATGTTATTCCCTCCTGAACACTTTTATACAGGCTTTCTGAGATAGGGGGGTCAGAACACACACAGGACTTTATGAGAAGTCTGCAAACCAAAATGCAGTAATTTTTCTTTTCACTTGGTTGTTTTCGTTGCCGATACAAACTGCATTTCCACGATTACTATGTGCCTCTACAGAGGATTTAGAAAGAATTCAGATGAGAACTTAACTCCGTGACCTTGGGGCTAAGACGACGTATATACCAGAAAATGCTGAAATCTCAGCTTTTTTTATATAAAAATCCATAAGTATCAGTTGAAAGGAACCCATGATCTCATAATAAGTCAATGGGTCACAGTTATGCTCCTCTTATCTTCCCTTTTTTCCTACTGTTTAAAAATAGGAAACAGCACCACATGAAAATGTTCAGCCAGAGATAAATCGTGTGACTGAAATACCGGAGTCAGGAAACTGGTGTTTTAAAATAATGTCATCCTCATTTTCCCCAACACACTCTAGTATTGTTGATGCCTCCAAATATTTAAGTGACTTAATAAATTAGTAACCTAGGTAACACTTGCAACAACACAGCCAGCTGAAAGAGCCCAGCTAAAAACTCCAAAAAAAAATAATCAATTTACGTATAAATTAATGTCAATGTTCCTTAAAATGAGGAAGAGCAAACAGTTTTAACATCAAAGGGCTAATTCAGCAGTAAAGTTTGGGAGTAAAGCAACCAAGAAGAAAACAGGCTATATCCAGCCCTCAGCTGTACTCCACCACTGCAAATACACAGGAAAGCCAGCAGAGATTCAGTGGCTGCGGTAGCAGAGACAACTCATAATTCAGCCCCTACACACATGTAAGAATTCCCTGCAGTCAAAAAGAGCTATCAGAGGAGCTGTCAAACAGCAGGTATGAGCAGATCACCTGTAAGAGCACTTCAGTCGCTTCTTTTGCTACTTCCCTTGCTGGCAAGGGAAAGCGGTGTCTCTGCCCACAGCACACTTGTCCATTTTTAGTCTATAGCAAACAGTCGCTTAAAACCTTGTCTTTGATTAAACTCTATCTTTTACAATGGGGCACCAACTAGAAATCATTGCTATTTATCATCTTAACAAAATGAAAAAAAGCTTTATGCCTTCATTACTTAATGTTTGTAACGAATAGGCTGCCGCAGTACCTGAAGGCCACAATAAGGTCAGACACCGCTATCGCAGGCATTGTCCAAATACACTGGAAATTACATTTCCCAGCCCAACAAGGTTTATCTCCTTTTGTACCAACTTTCTAAGCGAGTTAAAAATAAACCTATTGATCAGAAGGGAAAGAAATGGTCATGAACACTGACCTTTTCTACTTTCCAACACAAGACTGACTGCCTGCACAGACATGCCATGCAGCTCTTCAGCTCCCTTCCAGCTTTCCAAGAGTCCCATTTGCACCTTCAGCTTATCTCACATTAAGTCCTTCACAACAGCAAACCGTCTCCTGCAATGAATCGCAGCTCTGTACACACTCAAATGCAGCATAGAAAGCCTAGCCCAGCTACACTACCTGCATGCATCTCAAGAAGAAAACTCTCTACAGCTAACAGTTGTCCCTCAACTATCAGACTGCCTCGCCGCTTCATTTTGTTACAAGGTTTTTTGGTTTTGTATTAAATACACCCTTCCCAGCTACCCCTTGTTATACAGCCTCCAGATTACTTTTTAACTGAGCTTCTAGAGAGGAGCGATAAGGCTCAGAAGTGGAGAGGACGCTATCCCCCAGCCTGTTTCGGGCAGCCTCGGGCATCCTTCAGCAGCTCCTGCACCACTGCAATGAAGATGCCGCCACCTGGTGGGATCTCCACCAGCTCGGGTGGAGGTCAGGGGGGCAGGCTGGACCTCGGGGAGGGGAGACTGTCCCCCGGGGAGAGTCGTGGCTTACACTCACCATCCTCCTGTGGACGTCTTGGAAAAATCTGGCCAGCAGCATGAGCAGACTGGAAGGAGAGGATGTACTGACAATGACAAGATGCTATTCGTTACCAAAGCCTGTTGGTGCTCATCCAAAGAGAGATGGTTTGGAAATAGATAGGCTTTGCATTTTTAGGTACAACTGCAAGCAGCGGGAGAAGGGGTGGGGCAGGGTGGGGGGGAAGGTAGCCATCAAGCTACCTACAAAGCCATAGCGAGGCAGGCTGTAAAGAACCAGAAAACTCTGAGAACAGAGTTGGAGTCATTGATGTAAGAGTTGAGCAAGGTAGACAACAGATTGCTGGAATGAGAAACTTGCAGAAATCGGGCCTTTGGACTGAATTTCACACAATTAGGAGATCCTTCCATTTAGTTATCAAGCCAAAGCTATTTTTAATCTCCACATGACACTATGTGCATTACCGTGGCTTCAGCCTTGAGCATGAGCCTAGTATTTTCTGAGGGCCAATACTTAAAAGCCTGGAACTCAGGTTTGAGACAGCCAAGAGATGCTCCTGTCTGGTTGCACAGGGTCTAGGGCTTTTTCTGGACTCAGAGCCAATGAAGCTCTGTCGGTAGATCAATATCCATGAAAAAGCATGGAGCCCTTCAAGTCTGTGTTTGAAGAGCCTTCTCTTTCTGCCAGAAGAAGGGGGGTGAGGAGGCTTATTCTGACAGTGAGGAATGTCTCCAGACTGCTCGCAGGATTAGAGGGCAAGGTCATGAAAATGTCCACGTCCAATCTACACTCGAGTTTGTACAACTACTATCGCCTTTTAGCACCACTGCTAAAGGAGAAAGCCCCACAACAGCTATGTCCAGTCACGGGATGAACAATCAAGAAAGAACAGCCTTTTTTCCCTACACTGTTTTCTACATATTTCAGCAACTCCTAGTTTGAAATTAATCATTTTAGCACACAAGCGTTTGCAGTGAGCTTAGAGCAGGCACACGAGAAACTAATTTGACAACCACCGTTACAGAAGTTTAAAACCTGTTTAGACACAGACTGTAAGTCAGGCAAAATCCAATTCTGCCCCCATCACATGCAACATTTAACATCAATGCTGCGATGCTAGCTTTATAATTCATTGCTACAAAATCCATGGATGTTCAGTCAGCCACACCAGGCAATATAATTGCCCTGTTTTCACAGTTAGCACTGAGAATGCTGTAAATTCAGTTATTCTCCTGTCTCCTCCCCCAAAAATCTCTTTCAAAGAGCAGAGAAAAAGACCTTGAAACACTGGTGGACGCTTTCAAAGGTCAGTTATCCCTTTTACAGAGAGAAAAAAAAAAAACCACCACCAAACACATAGCATTAATCCAGGCAAGATGATCTCTTCCCTCCTACCCATTACACACATGCCATGAGTCTGAAAGGAAGCCATCATCCAGAACACATGTTGATACATATTTTACAGAAGTGTTAGTTGTGTGTCAAAACTAGTTCTTGGAAACATCATCTAACAACACTCACGTGATTTGTGTTTCACGAGCAATTAAACCTATCACTCTGACAAGCAAAATTTGCTGTTCCTGTTCACTATTCAAACATGAGGTTAGAGGAAACTGACTACATTACATACTCTGTCCTTCAGTAAGGAAATAGTATTTCCATGGTTTGATAACGTCCTTGCTAATTCAGTTAACCAGAAGCTGTCGAACCTCTAGAACACAGAATGAGAAAACTACACTCGAACTACTGCAGTAACGCAGGAAATGCAAAAATAACCAGACTATTATTTAGATCTCATAGTGAAGTTAGACGAGACCTCAGTGTCACACTGAAATCACATCCCAGACATTGTAAAGTCCTACTATATTCACGTCACTGTCATACTGCTGGCAAGCCACAGAGACCAGTAATGACGGTACTTTACTACTAAATTCCTTTCTCTTGTGCTAACAGCCGAAGTTTTACAGGCACTGCAAACTGACCAGCTCCCCTCATGCCAGTAATTACCTCCTTGGATAGAGACAAAGTGGATGGCACAACACTGCAGAACAGAGATGTGCAGAAATCAACAGTCGTCCTTAAGCAGCTGCTGAACTCCTTTTCTTTAGAATAAGAGTTTCGATTACTTGAGCCACTGTTCAGTCAGTCACCTTTCATTTGGAACAACTCCCCAATGCAGCAGTCCACGTTCATAAAGACATGTGGAAAAGAGATGCTATGACATCAAAAGCTGCATTTCTTGCCACACTAGAAAATGCTTCTCCACTTTTCATATGTTAGATATTCCTTCCCTCCCCCAGCCATTCATGGTGAAATAATTAGTGTTAGTGTCCTCATTCTTTATCAGACAATACAGACAATAAGGCTAAGCTTTCTGCTCCTGCTTTCTTTTGCTATGCTACTATGGTTCCTCAAATAACTGTGCAAGGCTTTACTTTTAATCCTATAAATAACACTTGTCACTCATAGGTTTGTAACCCATATTTAGTTGTGCACAAACATGGCAGAGTTTCAGCTTGATTCATTGTCCGCAAACTTCTCCAGATGTGTTCATGCAAGAAAAAAAGGCTAATAAGCCGGAGAATACAAATACTAGCTAATCCGATTGCAGTTTCATAAGGAAGGAGAGAAGACACTACCACATTAGGGCGAGAGATAACGAGTTGTTTTTAAACACAGACTATGCATAATTAGTTATTGTCCTTGGGCTACAAGATGCATCTTTACATGCTTGAAGTCTATGCTGATTTTTATAGCCTGTGAGCTAGCTGCTCTGTCACAGGGAATTTTTTCCTATTTATCTACATGCTAGTGTCAGGCTACAAACACATCACAACATATGACGTGACTTTATCAACAAGCAATGTTTTTCGCTGTGGCTAATTTTGAAACCACATTCCTGCTTCCACTCACAGAAGATGTAACCTTGGGTAACAACCAGATAGGCTGGTGCCAGACATCCTCTTCTTAAGTGCATTCTCATTTTACCTTTGGAAAGTATTCTACACAAACAAACAATTTGAAGGCAATCTGCTTTCTTTGGAGCTCCCCCTGACAACAGAGAGATTTTTTTAGAAGGCTGCGCTTTACAGTCTCAGCATTAGACTAAGAGTAACAAAAGAAAGCCACGCAAGAAGCAGCCAGCTAGACACAGTGGAAACTACTAAAAATCCCAAACTTCTATTACAATTAATTGTGCTAAGTATAACTTTGCACATTGATGCACCAGACAGAAAGCAGACAGACAACCTCGTCCCACTGCACCAGCTTTTCAAGCTTCCAAAATAAACACAACAGACTGTGCTCTCCAGAAAACCTGCAGCCTGATCTTCCTCATTTGGTATGTGCAGAGGCTAACGCTGGTGGTACTCCCAATAATTAACGGCCATCAGCCAAGAAATTCAGCAGAGTTCTTGTAGATAACTTATTTATGTCATCTTTGTGTTTCAGGAATAATGCAACCAGTAACAGTTCAATGATATGGGCCACAGAGAGCATTTGCTTCTAGTTTTACAGACCAGTGAAAACCTGGAGAATCACTTTGGGATTCAGGCCAGGGGAAGAAGATGACGGGGACAACCAGCAGCATGGCAGGATCTGATGTAAACAGAACAGTAAATGAAGATCAGTAAAAGGAAGTGTTTTTATAGGTTCTTCATAATATTAGGCACGGTAACATAGTAACTATACGTTCAAACATCACAACCGCTGTCTTTTCAAGGATGGACGGTCAAATTTGTTACAGGAGGAAAAACGAGATGCTGTCTGCAGTGATCTTTACTCTGCAACGTGGGAGTAATTATCGTTAGATTACCAAGACAAACAAGAGGGAAAGACAAGGAAAAGATAAAACAGAATTTCCACTATTTAGGTGCTGATCGAGAGATTAAGCCTGACTGCATTTCAGCTGGGAGCCTAAACAAACCAGAGCCCGGTCACATAAATCAAGCTAATTTTAAAAGGTTACATACCAGGGAGAGTTTGAGAAAGAAGGGGAAACAACGCCGGGTCCTGCACCCTGGCCAAACTGCTAAAGATTTTTAACATCCTTTTTAGAAATAATAAAGGTGACAATCTAACAGACACCAGTAAGTCTGGGGCGCGGGGACCCCCGGTATCAGCACCTCCCAGGCCTTTAGTACCTCATTAATACCCACCAGAGCCGGCGCAGCCCCGCGTGCACTCGCATCCTGTACTTGACTCCCGGCGACACAAAAGGTTTAGATGCGGATCCCCGCCCGGTAACACCGCGGCATCCCCCCACCACCACCGCCCCGCGGGTGCGGGCCCCCGCTTAACGCCGGGGCACCCCGCATACCAGCCTGAGGGGGGACCGGCGGGAAAGGGGCTGCCGAGGGGAAGATACGGGGTGCGGCTGAACGCGGGGCTCCCGTCGCTGGGAAAACGGGCGGGGTGGGGGGGGGGGGGAGATTAAGGAGACTCGGGGAGCTTCGGCAGCAGGGGAAAGCGGGGTGTGTGTGTGGACAAAAAGTTCGGGCCGGGAAGTTTTCCGCCGCTCCCAACCTGCCGCCGCAGCCGGCAACGGGCCCCGGCCCGCTCGCCCCCCCCTCCCCGCCCGGCCCTGCGCGGGGCCCGGTCCCGGTCCCGCCGCCCCCCTCTCACCATAGACGCGGACCCAGCCCTGCTGCTGGCAGACCGACTCCAGCAGGACGCGGTCCAGAGAGCCGCCCGCCGCCTCCAGCTCCTCCGAACCCAGCTCCGGCTCCGCGAACGCCTCTGCCGCCCAGGCCGCCGGCTCGCCCGCCGCCGCGGGGGGCGCCTCCATGCTGAGGGACCGGGGGGGGGACGACGACGAGGCGCCGCCGCCCGGCCGGCCGCGCCGCGCCTCGTTTCGCCTCAGTGCGCGCCGCGGCGCGGCTCCATCCCTCCCTCCCTCCTTCCCTTTCCTTCCCTTCCCCGCCCCCTGCGTCAGCGCGGGAGGAGGCGGCGGCCGCTGCCCGCCCGCTCCAGCGCCCGGCGGCCCCGGCCCCGCCGCTCCCTCCGCGCCGGCGGCATCCCGGGCGAACAGGCGCGAGCAGTGGCGGGCCGAGCGCCCGGGGCAAGCGCTGGACGGCGGGGTTCGGCCAGGCCAGAGTAATCGCCCGCCGAGGCAGCGAGCCGAGACCCCTCCGTCCCTACCCTGAGGGAGAGGAGGGCGGCGGGAGATGGCGGGCAGCGCTGGGGCGGCCGCGGCCCTTCCTCTCTCTCAGGGGGTGCGGGTAGTGCTCCCCCCCGGGCCCCGCATCCCCACGCTGCGCCCGTCTACTGCTCGGGACTACGGAGGCTTCTTGTCGTGTCCCCCGAGGGGGTTTATCCCGGCCCCCGAGGGAGTTCAAAATGGCCCCCGGGGGGTTTCCCCTCAGGCCCGGCAGGAGCCAGCCCGCCAGGGGAGGCGGGAAAGGCGGCTGGGAGCGGAGCTTGTGGCTTGGCAGAAGCATCCCAAAGAAGTAAAAATGGGGATAAGCCCGCGGGGGGATCTGCGGGGGGGGTCTGTGCTGAATGCATCTCGCAGCGTCCCTCCCTCTGACCTGCTAGTAGCAAGACAGGAATCTGAAAATGATGGGTGTAGACTCAAAAAGCTGTACGAGATGGGGTTCCCCGGGTTTCTGGAGTGAAGACCTTTTGTCAGCGTTCACATCGCGCTTCAGGAGCATGCCTAGTCGAGTCCGTTAAATCTTTCATGCACTACACAGTCCCTTTCTTTCAGGCACATGGGAGGGAGGTGTGCTGGGGAGAAAAGAAGACAGCTAGCTTGATCATTTCATTTAGGGGATTGCGGGTTCATTTCCTGAATGCCTATTTGCTGATCACCCTGATTACACAAGGTTTTAATTTTCCCGTTGCTTAAAGTTCCCATTGCTTAAGGCGTATGTGCTTAAAAATCCAAAATAAAATGTCTGTAAGCATAGTGTGCGTCCCACAGTGTCTTTTAAATCACAGTATTGTAACTTGAATTTTCAGGGAGGGTGGGCAAAGCTTGCATCAGGTTCCTTCCCTGTAATCTCTTGGCCTCTCCATGACCAATATGAACTGGGTAAATTCATCCAAGCACGTAGATTCAGTGATTATCTCCATGGTGCACAGAGGATTTAGCTAATCAGCCATCTCCACATTTCTCACTGAAATCTAAAGCTTAGCACGGCTGTCTCTGTACACAACTTCTGCATTAGTATAAAGGGACTAACAATTTTTTCTTTATTGAAATAGCTGTCGAATTAGTGTGGACCTATAGCAGTTATACTGCCGTAGAGCTGCTTTAAACTACATACAGCTCCCCCACTTTCTGACCATGCTTTATGCCACCTTGTTTTATTTTGCACTACAACAGAATAAGCAGGTTCACATAGTGAGTTACTGCAGCTTGACTGAAGAGCAGTGACTTCCCTCTGAAAGAGCCATAACTCTCTAATCTCTGCAGCTTGGCAGGTTGTGATCAGCTGCCCAAACCTGAAGGTTTGTCTTAGGAGTTCCCACAAGTTCCTCTTGGGAGCTGGGGACTTGCAAAGTGGCAGCGAACGATGCCCTCCTGATCCAACTGGATTGGAGTACCCTCATACTGGTATAGTTGCGTCTGTGATGGAAGATGTATTAACTATTTCAATGGAGGAAAAAAAAGTCCTGCCAGCCCTATGATTAATTGATGAAACCTCATTTCCTGTGGGTTTGTGCCTCATCCTTCACTGAGAGCTTGACCTGAATAGTGCCCTACAATTGGCTCATTCTCCATCTGGTTGGGAGCCCTGTTTTCTGAAATGGGATGCGTTCGCATTGCAGTTTTTCCATTGTATGGTGGGAGTATGTGCCCTGCTGCAATTTCCAAGCTGAGTTTAAAAACAAAGAAACCTCCTTCTCCAAAATGTTTGGTTGTCTGGCGATTGGCAGGACTGGTGTAGCCCAGTTTCTTACAGATCCACACCTCAGCATAGGTCACCTGGTATCTAGTAGAGGGTGGACACCATCCATGGAAGGCTTGTAGGATTGCTCTGCTTTACCTTGATGCCAGTTTTCATTATTCCTGCAGGGATTTAATTAGCTCTTGGACCTTCATCCCTCTGTTTTCTTTGTTTGAAACAGACCAGTAAGTTCAATGCTTCTTGAGGTTGTAGGAGGTGAAACCCAGGATCAGGAGAAAAGAGAGATCCTGTAAGCTTGATGGTGTCAGCCTCAATTCTCTGGGAAATAAGGATTTTAAAATTACCCCTATAACCAATAAGAGTTAAACCAGGGTGCAGTCTGGCGAGGATTCCTCCTTCTACCACTGGGACAGGCACAGGGCGATTCTGCACAGTTCTGCACAGAGGCAGCACAGCAGGGACACCCGGTAACCTCTCTTTGTTCCTTCCCACCCAAAACAGGCTCTGCATCCTAATTTCCAAAGGACTGGGAGCTAAGAGCATGTGGGCTACTCCTTCCAGAGCAGGGATCGGCATAAACTGCCACAATAATATCGTAAAGCAGTAGGAAAACCAATTTTTCCCTCCTACATTTTTTCTGCCCTTGCTCGCTCCCACTACTGCTGATAATACGACAACATACGTATTCTCCAAGCTTATCACTTAGTGGTCACAATCGAATAAACTTTTCAAGGTTTTCCCCTCCTACTGTCCCTGCAGCCCCCTTCTCGCTGTCAGCCTCCCAGAGACTTCTCCATCCCTCACACAAATCTGGGGTCATTACCTGCCGCAGCTGCAGGGAGCTTGCACAAGCAGCGGCAGAGGGAAAAGGGGATGAAGCTGCACTGAGAAAGAGAAGAAGAGCTGGTGCGTTGCAAGGGAAGGATGTGGCTGCTGAGTTACTGCCAAGAGGGGAATAGTGGAGTTTTAAAAAGCTGCCACACAGTTCTGGGACAACAATTACACAGGGGCGGCGAGCAAGACACCAGCAACTGGTTCCCGTCAAGTGAGGACCAGTTGTATCTGCAAGTATGATGAAGCAAGGTCTGGAACAACTGGATAGTGAGGTTTCTGAAATTCACACGGTAGCAGAAAGCAAAATCCATTCTCCTGCCTTTATTTGTGGGGTTTGGTGCAATATAAACAATAATATAGAGCAGGGATGACTAAAATAGGAAGGCTGGTTTTGCAGGCATGACAGTAGCAAAAATAGACATATTTTATAAATAAAGATGTCTTGGAAACCAGAGACTCCCCAGTTTCATGCTCATCAACTCAGCTGTTCTGGCTGGGGTTCTGCTCCTCCAGTCGCGCACAGGGGATTTGTGCAAGCGTAAATGAGCAGTGATAGAAGCACATGCATGAAATTCCCTTTGTGTAAAGCAGCCCCATTAGTTGATCTACTCATGGCCGTCACGTTAACCCACAGGCTCTAGTTAAATTAGGGCTGGAGGTTTGCTCAGAATAGGTTAAGTCAAAGCATTTGATGGGAGCTGCATATGTATTTCCATTAAGCCAAAAATGGTAGAAGAAATTGAACTACATCAGTCTGGCTTGAGAAGATAAAGCTTTTGAGCTGACCTTCTTCCAGGAGAATGAATTTGCATCTTCAGGAGTGAGCAAGTCTCACTTCAGTGATCTTACCTCAAAAGAAAAGCAATAACAGAATGAGAAGAGACATGGAGGAGGGTGGTAAGGACAGTGGAAGTGATGTGATAGATACCAGATGAGGAGGAAAGACTAGAAAAATGAAGAGACTCCAGTTTGGAAGAACAAACCCTTGGGGCAAGTGAAGACACAGAAGTCTGAAGAGGTCAGAGAGGTCTGGTATGGACCTAGAATTATTTTTCCCTGTTCCTCATAGCACAAGAGTGAAGGAGCATGGAGAAAAATGTTCAGGAGTTGGGTCTAAAGCAGACAAAAGGAAGTACTTTTTCACACAACACATAATTACATTGTGGAACTTATTGCCACAGGATGTCATGGAGGCCAGAAGTATAAATGAATTCCAAAAAAAGGATTCGACAAATTCTTGCAACCTCCGGCTCAGGAAGTCTCTCAACTGCTGATTACCAGGAGCCAGGAGGGTATGCCGGAGGAAGGATCACTTTATACTCTCCCTCTTCCGATATCCCTTCCTAAGCATCTGCAGCTGGCCATGGCCAGGCGCTGGTTATTACCCAAGGTGAACATTTATTCTAAGCCAGCCTGGCAATGCTTATATCCTCCCGGTAACTCCCTATGGATGGAGCCTTAGGGACCAGATGCGTCTCCTGGCCAGCTACAGGACTGAACCCTAATTTTGTTACCTCCAGCCCAATGTGGTCCCAGTGAAGTCCATTGTGGCCACTCTGTGCTGATTTAGGCTGGTGTAATTGAGGCCAGATTGAGCCCTGAAACCTTCAGAGACACTCTTCCGTTTTCCCTGCCCTGGGATTAAGCACTGAAATCTCTGTGCTAAAACCCTCTTTGAACAGGGATGGCAGATAATGCACAAACTGATTAAAAAAAACCAGCACTGAGGAAAGTTAAATATTAAAGAGCCAAGGCCCACTTTTAACTGCTGCTGCCGTCCCTCCTTCATCTCATGCCAACTGCCTCCAGGATACATATGCTGACACTGAATTTCTACCTCACAAAAGCGGCCGCAGCATGGGCTTTAAACTCAGGCCGTTAATGCTGGGATAGGAAGCAGAAAAAAATAGAACAAAGGCAGTGAGGGGCTCCTCCAGCTTGCACCCACTCTGACCGTGCCCGATCAGTCCCTGCGGCATCGCAGGGTGGCTGCCCCGGCACCCCCTGCCCCAGCGAGGCATTTTCCTCCTCCATTGTTTCCTTTGATTTCCCAACATCAGTAGGTCTAAAATATTTTGCTGCCTGCTTAGCCCTGTTGTAACCAAGCTATAATTTTCTCTAGCAGAGAAGAGGGATTTTGGAGAAACATCTGGTCTCATTTCATCAGGATAACAGCTCTGTCTCTATTTATACACATGCCAGGATTGTTGTAGCTCTCAGCTGTTCTTCTCTTGACATCTCCTTTCAAGCCCCTGCGTCCCACTCCGTTGGGGCAGGCGGCGGGTCAAGGCCAGCATGCTGCAACGTGAAACAGAAACTGGTCCTAAAAATGGGGACTTGTGAGAACTTGTCCTCTCAACACTTGGCGCTCACTGTCTTTCAGGATTGTAACAATGTGCCTGGATGGACAGGGTGCTCCTGGCCTTCCATCCTGGTGGCGATAAAACAGGGAAAACATGTTCAACTGGGGATAGCAAGTTGCTCAGTAATCCCAGAGATTTTGCTGCTTTGGGGATCAGGCCTGCAATGAGCCAACCTCATTGGTCTGAACAAGCCGACCTCGATAGTCTGAATTTTCTTCTGAAATCACAACGTGGATTTTGGAGGAAAATTCAGACCATTGAGAAGAGACCGGCTGGCCCCGGCTCTTCTCTACAAGGTGTTAAGAAATAAGCTGTGACCCTGCAGAGACATGGGAGGGTCAGAGTCTCTGCTTGGGAAGGCGGCATGTCCTACTTAATTCACCACAGTGGGAAAAATCTGCTCTGCTGCTTCCACTCCAGCGCTCACAAGACATCACATCTCATTCGGCATGTTGAAAAAACCCTCAAGTCAAATGGCCAAGTACCTGGAAAATTACCAGACCGCACATTCAGCAGCACAAGTTGCAGTATAAAATGAACACTCATCTCCTGAATGATGATGGTGTGTAGGTCGGCATTAATCATCTCGAGAAAGTCTACTCCACTGCCCTGCTTTTCCCTCAAAGGGGTTGTTCCTCTCCTCCCATCCCAATCCACTTCTAGCCCTGCATGCCCCCAAAACACAGCTATTTTAGCATCACTCCCTCTCCTCGTTTCAGGAGATCTGGACTGTTTATTAATTATTTTCTGATACAGAGCTACAAAAGGAGGAGCCACTCGGAGGCACAGATTTTTGTAACCCAAATAAGACCAGCATTTTCAGGTGCTACTACTGATTGTGCTGAGGTTGCAAAATCCCTGGAGCTGAATTGAATTCCACCCTACGTTTGTACTGTCTGATGGGATCCTGCCCCTTCAATATGCTACTTCAAAATATTATTCTCAGCAGTGACCTGATGTTGGGTAGATCAATACCTGTTTACTCAGCTCGTGTCTAATTTTCATATGCACTTGGTAATCCACGTCTACCTGAATGCAACAGCAAGGGCCACTTGCTGCCTATTGCATGACCAGAGAGAAACATGCACCCTTCCTGAAACACCACCCTTTAGGAGCAACTCTTGAGGAAGGAAATATGACTCAGTCTTGGGAGAACATGGCCCAGATATAAACCCTGGTGATTCTGTGGACGCTTTGGGGTGGAGAGGTAACCATTTGAGCCCTTGTAAGCTCTTCACTTCCAGGAGTCTCCTGTTTGGGAAACTTTTTTTTCCCCCTCATTTAAGTCAGTCCCTTTGCAGCACATTGAGTATCTTTGCAAAACGTGTCGGAAGTGCACCAAACTGGCCGATTTCTCTCTAATTGCTGAGAAATGTTCTCTCACCCTGAGCAAAACTACTCAAAGGAGACTAAAGGAGCAGCCTGAGGTAACAACAGCTTATCCTGCCAATGGGATGCTCGTATGGTGAAATCTTTGTCTCTTTGTCTTTGTCCCATCCCCTTTATGAAAAGCAAATGTGAAGGCATGTGCAACGCTGACATTTCTTTCCCTCCCATGGAATTTGGGGAGGAAGGGAATGAAGAAAGGCTCATGCTGGAATACAAAGTTCTGATTTTGTATATCTTTTCTTTGGGCCCTGGGGTGTGAGGATTGGATGCAAAGCTTGAGGAATGGCTGAATGTGGCCTTGCTGCGGTAAATGAAGTCTGACTAAAGGCACTCACAAGTCGGTGCAGGGTCCTTGTTAAAGAAAGTAGAGGTTCCTCTCTCTCTGCTGGACATGCTCAAATCCTCTGCTCTGGCAACATGTCCCTCAACCTTGCACGTCAGGAATATCCAGATGCAAAAAAATCCTTCAGCTTGTCAAAGGCAGTCAGTTTTAAAGCCCAAATGACATTTTTTTCCTTTTTAAGAGTGGCTGCCTGTCTGTTGCTGCCCCTACTTTACAACAAAACAACCAGCCTCCAGCAACCTTCAGAACGGATCTGTAAAATTCTGCAACTGACTCTAACAAGCAAAGGCAAGACTGTGACAAAGTTGCTGGCCTTCTCTTCATGGGCTGGATCATCTTCAGGGAGTGCAGGACTGTAATTTAAAAATGTAGCCTTTGAACTGGTCCTTTTTTTGTGATAAAACTGGTCCCCAGGACATTGCGGAGGTGAGGACAGCAGATGCTGTGATGAGGCAGTGCAGAGGGGGCTGTAGGATGGACATGGGGCCAGTGAAAGGGTACATTTACTGGACTGTGCTCAGCCAAAAAGGTTTGGGTTTTATCTTTGGGCAAGAAATAAGGCCAACAAGGAAGGAATTATTTGTTTGCCCCCATTTTTCTTGTCAAACTCCAGGTTAGATGACTTGGCTTAAACTTTAAGAAAAGAATAATTACTACATTTATCTACATCTCTAGGAACACAGGCTTCTTCTTCTGGGCTGCTTATATTAATTTATCCAGCTTCTTTCTGCTATATTTTTGTTCTGTGTTGCCCAAACAGATGGGTTCCCTTCCTTTGCTATTGTGAGCAGACAGATGCAAATAAATAGGTGCTTCTGCTCTGTTGTGTGGTTACCTAGAGAGGCTGTTGTTTGCAAACAAAGGCTCTACCAGGACACAAATAGCCTAGTTTGGCGTAGCCTGGAGATGCACTTCATTAAAAATACTGCCGTGGGGTCCCCCATGCTGCCTTTCAATGTTTATTATTGGAGCCGAGTGCAGCTGCAGTGGCAGCATCCACCAAAGCAGAACTGATCAAGAGTGCTGTAAGATGCTGACATTTCAGAGGAAAGGAGGAGCAAAATGTATAAGCTCTCCTCCTCTCTAACCTATTGTCCCTTTAGATGCTTGAATAAATAAAGGAAAAAACATTGCTCTGGAGCACAGGGCAGCCATTTCATAGCAGCTCACACACATGGAAATGCAATGTCCAGCTTTCTCCCCTGTCCTGTGAGCAGACCCAGGCAGTTGGTACACATTACCATGCACCACAAATGGTAGCTGCTCATGGTTTTACAAGGGTTGGGTGCCAGTTTGGGGAATTTCCTCATGGACCACATGGAAGCAGGGACTGTACCTGCCAGCTCTCAAAGACAAGTCCAATCCTGCCTCCCACAGGGAGGGCACCTGCAAAGATGCTGGGATGGAGATGCATCTCTGCCTGTCACCTGTGAACCTCCTGGGAGCAGAGCCTGCCCCATGGGGTTGATGGCTGTGGTGGGTCCTGGTCCAGGACTAGGCATCATGGTGACAAGAATAAGATACCAGTGTAGCTGTTGTAGACTCAGTCCCTGTTAAAAATGCAGAGATCATTAAAGCTACCCGCCCATGCTTGTCCTTGTTCAAGCTGCATTTAAAACAAAATACAGGAATCCCAGAGCTGGGTCCCAGTATAAAAATACTGCCATTTGCTTTCTGCTTTTCCACAAATAAAACATGCATTGACAGTGGTGCCATCCGTACAGGAGGGGAGAGAGTCCTGAAGGTGCTGAGCAGGCAGGAACAACAGTCAGCAGCTGCAGCACAGGGAGAAGGCAAGCAGTATGGGATGGTACCATTTTTACAGTCCCTATTCTGCCCTTAATTATGAGCTTAAGTGATGGCTAATAAAGATGATCCAAAACAAATAAATTGAGCTGCTGCTCTAATTAAGCGGCTTTTGCTGCATGCAATGAGCCAGACCCATCTGTGTCATAGTTCAGCAGAAGCCAGGAGGGTTCCACGAGGGATTCATTTGAATTGCATCTGAACTGCTTCAAGGAGGAAAATGTAGTGCTGACCATCTTGTTTCCTACACTGCTAGCCAAGAAACACTGGTCTGTTCCCTAGACAGTCATCCTGGGCAGCAGCACAGACATTCACATCCATTTTATTTGATTGCATCTGCCTTTAGGGCAAGTACATTAATGTGAGACCTTCCATCGCTTATTGGAGGGAGGCTTGAAGCTGTTGGGAAACAGCAATTGTTTTTCTGGCCAGATAATAGTAAAACAATAACGCTTCATGGCTATGGCCCTGTTTTTTAACCAGGCCCATACAGCAGAGACAAGAAGCGATTACTGTTGGACATATGTTTATTTGATAGATGAAATGCGCTGACAGTCCCCTTGACAAATTGCAACAAAAGGCTTTTCAGATTATCTACTTTACCTCACAGGTAGGGGCTGATGCCTGGGAAGGGCAAATATGAAGGACAGCATGTACAGAGAGCCCACGCTGTGACTGCCCTACAGATATACAGCTTTAATTTCAGGACCCTGAACTTCCAAACTGCAGCTAACGCTCCTGCGAGCCTCTGCTCTCCAGACATGCAATGCCTGGTCATCTCTGCAGGTACAGACCAAAAGGTTCAGGGCTCCCTGGAGACCAGTGCAAATTTTTGCCTGAAAAATACTGAGCATCTGGGAGGTACATAGGATATTTTTCCTCTCTCCTCTGTATTATCTATGGAAGAGTGTAGTCTCAGCACTGTATCTTCTATGACTACAGCTGGTATTTTAAAATTAAAATCCACTTGCCCCAGAGAAGAGGCAGTATGAGATTCTTTTGCAGAACTCCAATGCAGGTTGTGTATGACGTCTTGTAACACCATGCCCCAGCATATCTGAAAATGGTACCGGTGTTCAGCTTGAACTGGCTCCCTTCTCCTTCATGTCACCATAACACACCAGGGCTAATAGTCAAGACCTTGGTAAGAAAGGCATTCTCTCCTTAAGAAATTAAGATACCATTTATTGGAGCTAATACTAGAAGGAAAAAGGAGGTGGTGGGAGCATAGAAAATCTCATGTCCATTCAGATGCGGGTCACTCAGTTGTGCAGCATCAGCTGGATCTCTATCAGGGCATGGCACCTGGCACAGATCCCACCCATCCACCCTGCAGGATTTTATTAGAAGAAACCAACTCTGTTCCTCATCCCAAGTGCCAAGCAAAAGCATGGTCACATGTGAATGTGCTGCTTCACTTGAAGATAAAGACAAGGACGTGCAGGTGGTGCAATCACCAGTGCCAACCAGGAGCTGCCTCTGATATGATTAGCCAGCAAATTTTACCCTGTGCCAAGGGATACATGCATGGCATGACATGAGCTGGACAGTCACATTGTACATGCAGCACAGCACCTTCACAGGTTAGCTGCTATGTGGACCAGTAACTGTTGGATGTACCATAGTCTTCCACTTAGGGTCACTACAGTAACAAATAGCCACACTGATTTCTCCAGACCCACATTTGTTGTCTTCTACTCCCTTCCCCGTATGCATTCCCATCTGCCTTCTGGACTGTAGAGTTATAAGATGTTTCAGCCCAAGAAGCACACTGTTTTCTCTGAAAATACTTCTCTCTGAAAATGGTATGCAAACAGCAATGCAGCTTCAGAGTGGGAGATCGCCTGAGGGGAAAGGATGAGCTGCGGGTTAAACCATGGGATGGAGAGTCAGCAGATCAGTGTTTCTCATCCCCTGGGCTCTGTGAGCTTTGACTCACTCTGTGACCCCTGCATGGTTCATGCATGTTCAGTTTCCCCATCTGGAAAACCAGCGTGATGACATTGCAACAGCAGCACATGGCCATTTATAGATGCTGGGAACCACCATGGATGCCTGCAAAGGCACGCTCTTTCATTAAAAAAAAAAAAGATAAAAATCAAACCTTCAGGATGCAAAATGCTCCTCTGCAAAGTTTTCTGCCAGTGTGGTTCACCAGAGCTGCAAAGATCTACTTAGATATTTAAATATTTACCCAGCATTTAAATATTTACCCAATATTGAAAGCATCAGTCAGCACTCAATGCCTGGTCCCCTGGGGTTGTACAGCCACATGGGCAGCTGTGCCCTGGGGAGCTGCATTGTAGGGCCAGACTGCCAGGGCCTGCAGCAACCCTGCTGCCTCCCCAAGGTGGGATGGGGCCTGGGGAGGAGGGGGGTGTCTGGACGGCCCTGAGGCACCCTTTCTTTTTTTCCCCTTCCCCTTTTCCCCATCCACTCCTCTCCCCCAGGCCTGCCTGTGGCTCAGCCCCAGGGCAAAGCTTCCTTCACTTCCCCTCGAGCCCAGCACTGAAGACCTTTGCTCCCACACCACCTTCCTGGAGCAACCCCAAGATCCTCCTTGGCTTTAGCTGGGAGTGGTTTATGAAACAGTGCCCTGGCAAGAACACAGTACAGTTTTACCTCCTGAATAAGTAAATTATTATTTATAATTTATATATATATAAGTATAGAAGAAAAGAATAAGTAGTAAAAACTGCATCTGTGTTTCAGGCTGGGCACCCTGCGACAAGCCTCCTGGAGAGGAGATGCATGGGGCTTCTGAGCTGGCAAAGCCCCTGGTCTTGCAGGATGTCCCATCCCCTCTTCTGCAGCTCCACCAGGTGTACCAATCGCTGCAAAGGCTTGTGGATCTGATGGATTGCCAAGAACAATCCAACGCCCTTATACTGGGGAAGTAAATCAAGTTGTGTTCCTCGAGGGAGCTTGTACCTGCCCTGCTCTATCCCCACGATCTGTTGTCCCTCTGCTCCCCTCTTTCAGCTCCAGCCTTCCTCTGCTTCAGCACCCTTTTCTCTTCAGATCTCTCCTGCTGTCCTGTCCCCTCTGCAAACACTACTGCCATTGCCAGGGTTTCATTAAGAGTACAGAGGCCACCAGTCCTCCACAGCGTCATGCACTGGAGAAGGCCCTACTCTGAGAATTTGACAGCATCTCCAGCTCCTCTCCACTTGCTCTCCCCTCTCCATTTGCCCTGAAACTCTCCACAACACAAGAGAGTGCTGCTTTTCATATTATCTGGACAATGCTTTACAACAACATAAGCCCTGCTTTCAAATCATCCCCTTTAACGCTACATTAGTAAGAATAGAGCTGTCTTTCCTCACCAGTACATCTCCAGGCTCTTTACAGATGAGAAGAGGGGTTTTGCCCCCACTTTACAAGCATGGACACTGGACTTAGACTGACTTGTGCAAGTTCTTGTGCAGAGAAGCAGCAGCAGAGCTGGAAGATGTCATAAGTCCCATCCCAGTGAAGTTGCCTAAGAACAGGACATACAAATAGACAAAGGTTACGTACAGGTTGCAAAAGGTAGAGAAGATAGAAGGAAAGAAGTTTAAATCCAAGATGCAAGGCAACATGATGTGCAGATCTCACCCCGCTTCCACTTGTCACTTCCAGTACCCGCCAGCCCATCCCAGCATACACTCAACCACGGCAGTGGGGTATTCAGTACATATTTGCCATGTCTTTGAAAGAGCAGAGCTCTGCAAAAGTGGTTTGGTGTGTATCATGTCCCTCATTCCCTCCCCTCTCTCCCCCCCAGTTATTTTTACTGGGGAAAGGCGATGACAAGCTTAAAATGCACAGGGCCTCATATACCTGCACCAAGGAGATAAAATCCACAGAAGTCTCCTGTAATGGTCGACATACACTGAAAGATTAAACACCCTGAACTGAAGCATAACACCAACTGTCCCAGCACAATAGCTGCTCCTCAATGCATGCTGTCCATTTCCCACCAGATCCCATGGGACAACATCCCAGGGGAGAATCCACACAGCTGTCCCTGGTTTTCTCTGGTTGATGCTGTGACCCTGTGTTTTACAGAGCACCAGTGTCTTTTGAGAGATGGGACAGCACAGTGGTTAGTGTGACAACTGGAGAGATCAGGATTTGGTTATTCAGACTCTGCTGCAGACTGAAGATAGTGTCTCTAAAACTCTTCTGCTGTTGTGGGACAGGAGGGGGTTAATGTTTGCCCCCTTCTCTCTTGCAGGTCCCAGTGGGTGTCCATTACTGCAGGTTAAATTTTGCTGGTATCTTGGCCTGCCAGAGATTGTATGAGGAAAACTGTGCTCTTCCCTCCACTCCTGGTGAGAAGGTGACTGATCTGCACAGAAAGTGTAGAGTGACAAACTAACATAGTAAATTTTCATTGGTTTAGGAGCAGAGGAGCAGCCCTGGGAAACAAAGGCCACTGCATGTGAAACAGAGGCTCACTTAAGGCAGCCCCTTGGAGCCAGCATGACCACCACATTTTAACATCCTCTCTGAAAATACTCATTGTAAAATATTCTGCGTTTTCAAGATAGTGTGCAAAGAGCACTCACAGAATCACAGAATGGTCGGGGTTGGAAGGGACCTCTGGAGATCATCTTGTCCAACCCCCCTGCTTGAGCAGGCACACCCAGAGCAGAGGGCACAGGACCACACCCAGGCAGGTTTTGGATGTATCCAGGGAAGGAGACTCCACAACCTCTCTGGGCAGCCTGTGCCACTGCTCTGTCACCCTCACAGGAAAGAAGATTTTTCTCATGTTTAGGTGGAACTTCCTATGTTCCAACTTGTGCCCCTTGTCCTGCCATTAGGCACCACTGAAAAGAGTCCAGTCCCATCCTCTTGACACCCACCCTTCAGATATTTATAGGTATTAATGAGATCCCCCCTCAGTCTTCTCCAGGCTAAACAAACCCAGGTCTCTCAGCCTTTCCTCATAAGGGAGATGCTGCGGCCCCCTGATCATCTTGGTAGCTCTCTGCTGGACTTGCTCAAGCAGTTCCCTGTTCTTCTTAAACTGGGGGCCCCAGAACTGGATGCAGTACTCCAGGTGTGGTCTCACTAGGACACAGTAGAGGGTACACAGTAGAGGGTAGATAACCTCCCTGGACCTGCTGGCCACACTCCTTTTAATCATGCTAACCTGGGGAGACCTACAGTAAATATTAAGCTTTCCCGAAAGCTAAGAAAACCAAAGCATAGAGAGGCTTTGGGTAGGGCTGCAATAATTCGCATAAGCCCAGGACAGCCTAGCATCGTGGGTAGGGGTGCCAGCCGGCCCCTGGGCAGACGTGCCACCCTGGGACCCTTCAGCCTGGCGTGGACACAGGGTCTGCTCCGGTCCTGAAGGCACATCCTCACCCGTTTCAAAAAAAACCCTCTGGCCCTCAGCCCCTGTGTTTTTCAATGCCCAGGCAACGTTTATGTAGTCCTTCTTGCACTAAGCCCTTCAGGCTGAGCCATCTCCTTTGGCTTTGCCCATCCAGGAGCGTTGTGTCTTGGGCCTTGATCGCATTTCTGAAGTCCAAGGGCATGAAACTGTCCCTTTTCCTCAGCAAAAATACATTATTATTCCCATGTGAAATAAATCCCTACCTAGTTAAGCAAGCGGTTGCTGTCTTCTGGGCCGATGCTGCCATCTTCTGCCCACCTGGTGCTTTACTGCCGAAAACTTCCCCAGCCCCTGGCCCAGGGACCTGCCCACATGCAAGGTAATAGAGAGGAAAAATGCAGGAATGTATAAATTTAGGAATGGTCTCATGGTCCCTCATCGGTCACCGTGGATGGAGATCCAGACGTGTGCCACGGGGTTGTCCTCTTCAAGCCTTTGCATCGTGGTTGTGGCTACAAGTGCTGCGCTCTGCTGGATGAAGGAGAAGGTATAGGCGCTGCATGAGGAATCACACTCAAAAGATGAAGGGGGTAAACATGTGCAGTTAATGCAATTGCTAAGTGGCCTTGAGCTTGAGCTGTTCACAGTTCTTCCTGAAAATGCAGGGAAAGAAAATGTTTAATTCAGAGAGAACAGCGGGACTGCACAATTTCTCTTCTAACACCCGTCCAGTAAGCGTTATTTTGGCAGGGATACAGAGTAATTGTTGTGACTGGCACTAAAGCTATGGTGGTGGCGTGAGTTGTTGATCAGAAGTTAAGGCTACAGAGCATTTGTTTTCTCAAAACTGGAAAAGACTTTTTCCTCTTTGTTCAGGACGTCAGGTCTGCCAGAGCTGCTGCTTGCAACCCTTTGATTACTTTTTTCCCTTCCCCTGGCACCATCCTTGGGGGAAGTTTTTACCAAACAGCAGGCTGTTAAAAACATGTAAAAACTGTTAAAACAGATCTTTTCACATAGCAGTCCCCTATGATGCCTCGCTGTGGGTTCAGCTCAGCAAAGCTTCAGCCCTACCCCTCCTTGGGATTGTGTTGCAGGTCTTTATATGCAGATGTTGTGGCAGATCCCTGAAGGTGTCCTACAAGGATGCAGTGGTATTGCTGATGACCTATGTCACAGTCTCACTGGTTCTGAACCGTAGGACACACCTTCAGCCAGGATAAGTGGCAGCAGTAGCTCAGAGGGCAATGCATGAAGCGTGACCCCAAATCTGTGCATTTCAGCTGTCAAAAATGGTGTGGCATCTTTTGTCTCTGTTGCACCCATCTGTATAAACTGGTGCAGATTATTTCAGGTTTGCATCCTGATTTTCCCTCCAAGAGGGGGGAGGGGAAGTGTGCAGATCCCATGGAGGTGAACATCACAGAACATCGAGGGAGGATGCAGCCGGTGAGCTATGTGGTCAGCAGCCCTGACCTGCTGAATTTCGACAGTATTACGTTGTCAGGGCCTGCAGAAAACACAGCTCTTATAAACTAATGCAGATACTGTGTCAATTTAAAACTGTTCAATGGGAACTTTCTAGAAAGAATTTGATGTTCCTGGTGAACCTGTTCAGCACTGAGAGGCTCTATAAACCAGAAGTTATGTGCAACAGTGAAGAATTCCCCAGTCCTGTTGCTGGGAAGCACCTTGAGCAAGCGATGTTGCAAAGCTGTCTCACTGAAGAAGAGCTTGCTGTCCATTTGCGTCTCTCCTGATGCTGCTCTAGGGCAGCAGCTCTGTTTTGGAGGAGCAGGGTTGTATTGGTCTGCCTTGGCCAGGGACCTGTAGTGGGGGATATCTAACTCACTGGATTTTCAGTAGCAACTGAAATGCTGAGTTCTCCGGTCTTCTGAAATACAGCAACATCACTAGACAAAGCCATAGAGATTAAGCAGCTTCCTGACATTCATGCAGACACACAAACATCAGAGGCAGGGACACCCTGCAGAAACCATGTCTACACCTTGATTCATGCAATCCTCCTCCCCCTGCCCCACAGCAGAGGCATCTGTTCCTGTCTGAACAGTACAGGAGTGACATTTTCTCTACAGCCAGGAGTTAATGTACTTCTGCTTGTAAAGCCATCCCACAAACATGGATCCTTGCTTAGCAGATCATTTCACTTTGCAACATCAAAGCTTTGTGCTGGGGCAGAGCCAGTGCCTTGGGTTCAGCTGAGCCGAGGGAGGGGAGAGACGTCCTTTCCAGAGAGGTACTCCTCAAATAGCTGCAGTACCCAGCATGTCCCTGGTTGCAGTGGGGATTCTTGTGGCCTTGAAACATTGTCCCCTTCAGAAATCAATTACATGTTTCTGCCATATACATATATGCATTTTAAGTATATATAAAGAGTCAGGCCTTTGGCTCTAACTTCCTGTTTGCTATAAATAAACAAACATACCTCCAGCCTGGGATGCTCTGTGTTTCTCTGAGCAGGGCAGCTTTCACACTGGGTGGTGGGTTTTCCTTTGGTCTCAGGTGGTAGTGGCAGCTGGAAGTGATCCCACATATGAGCTGGCTCTGATGAGTGGCACAAGCCACAGCATGAACTACAGCCAGAGCAGACAGAGAGGAGGTGAAGATGCTCACAAACAGCAGAGCAGTCGACATGGCTGTCAAAGCCATTACTGGGGACAACTTCAAGGCACCTCTGTAAAGTTGCACTGAAATAAAAGCCCTGCCTTGCTCTGCCATATGACAAACCCATGTGAGCACAGCTGATGCTGTTGACCCACTTCAAGGTTTTGCTGCCCATTGGGAAAAGGTTAAGTGAACTTGGTGGGCTCTGTTTGCAGAGATACAGCAAAGGGGAGGCTGTTTTAGGGTCTGGATGAAGCTGGTCACCTCCCAGGGGCAATGCCTGTGCTTAAGTCCCCTCTGCACAAGGGGAGGTGTGGGTGGGACAGGACCTTGGCTGGTTGCCATTTTTTTAGGGCTTTCAGTATGTTCTCTGAAAACCAACGCTAAATTACAACAGGCCAGAGTGTTTCATACCGGAAAGCTCAGCATCCACAGCTCTTCAGTCCTCCTCAGGATGCAAGTACTGCCTCAAGAAAAGGCATGATATCTCTGCTAGATCTGTCTTCTTCCCTCTCTCTTTTTGCAGGTTGGCATGGGAGGGTAGGATTGTGGTGATGGGTTTTACTAGAGGAAAAATCCCCTCAGTTCCCACTAACTTGATTCTTCTGCTGAATGTGTCTGCCATGGGAGCACAGTGAGTCAGCGTACCAGGAAGACGATTTCCCCATTTTTTCATCTACCTCCTCCATTCCCCAGTATTTCTGGGAGGGAAACATCCATCCCCACATTGAAGCAGTCTTCAAACTGGAAGAGGTTAGCGTGAAACAAATTCCTCAGGATTATTTTAGCAAAGCTTTTTTTTTTTGTAGATAGAATCATGGTTTTTTGTGCAGTCAGGACCCTGGCATAGAAGCCTCCAGAGTCCTGCTTCTCTAAGAAACAAAAATATTAACTCAAGAAATCCCATTTTCTCCTCACCCTTTTTAATCTTCTTTCATTAGGCTTGAGCCAGGGAGTCATTAACTCCTGGCTCAGTACTGCAAGGCCAGGATTGCAATGTGCTCTATGGCAAAGTTACATAAAATCACTCACTCCCATACCAAAGAGTTTGTGGTCTTAAAGAATAATGCTCTGGGATGACATTTTAGAAGTGGATTAGTGGATCCTGATGTGCCTTTATTTGCATTTTCCCCTGAGCAACTCTGAAGGTGTTCAAAACACTTTTTTCCCCTGACTTGACGGTATTTTAATCCTTAAATAATGGCTCAGCTCCTCAAAAATATTTATGTAGCCACCATCCAGCACACTCAGAGATGTAAGGCAGAGGAATACTGGTAGCTTGTCTGATTCTGAGTTATTTCAATCCCAGCAGTGGATCCCAGGGGTGGAAAGCACAGACTCAGATGCAGACTTCTCCCATGTGTCCTCATTCTGCCCCTTCCTTCCCTGCAAATCCCTGCCCTGATGGCCATCACCATAGATACCCAGGGCTTTGTGTTTGCAGGTAGACAAAGCCTTCAACCATGTGCTCCAGTGAAAGTCCTGTGAAAGGTCATCATCATCTCCATGAAGTAAATCACAGAATCACATAATGGTCAGGGTTGGAAGGGACATCTGGAGATCATCTTGTCCAACCCCCCTGCTTGAGCAGGCACACCCAGAGCAGAGGGCACAGGACCACACCCAGGCAGGTTTTGGATGTATCCAGGGAAGGAGACTCCACAACCTCTCTGGGCAGCCTGTGCCACTGCTCTGTCACCCTCACAGGAAAGAAGATTTTTCTCATGTTTAGGTGGAACTTCCTATGTTCCAACTCGTGCCCCTTGTCCTGCCATTAGGCACCACTGAAAAGAGTCCAGTCCCATCCTCTTGACACCCACCCTTCAGATATTTATAGGTATTAATGAGATCCCCCCTCAGTCTTCTCTTCTCCAGGCTAAACAAACCCAGGTCTCTCAGCCTTTCCTCACAAGGGAGATGCTGCGGCCCCCTGATCATCTTGGTAGCTCTCTGCTGGACTTGCTCGAGCAGTTCCCTGTCCTTAAACTGGGGGCCCCAGAACTGGATGCAGTACTCCAGGTGTGGTCTCACTAGGACACAGTAGAGGGGGAGGATAACCTCCCTGGACCTGCTGGCCACACTCCTTTTTATGTACCCCAGGATACCTGTTGGCCTTCTTGGCCACAAGGGCACATTGCTGGCTCAGGGTCAGCTTGTTGACCACCAGCACTCCCAGGTCCTTCTCAACAGAGCCACTTTCCAGCGGGTCAGTCCCCAGCGTGTACCAGTGCATGGGGTTGTTCTTCGCCAGGTGCAGGACCTTGCACTTGCTCTTGCTGAATTTCATGAGGTTCCCCTCAGCCCAGCTCTCCAGCCTGGCCAGGTCTCATTGGATGGCAGCACAGCCTTCTGGTGTATCAGCCACTCCTCCCAGCTCAGTATCATCAGCGAACTTGCTGAGGTTACGCTCTGTCCCTTCATCTAGGTCATTGATGAATATATTGACCATGGCTGGACGCAGCACAGACCCCTGGTGAATGCCACTAGTAACAGGCCTTCATCCAGACTCCGCTCTGTTGATCAGGATCCTCTGAGCTCTGCCCTTCAGCCAGTTAAATGTGCTGTTTCCCCAGAACTCAGCAAAGGAAGAGACTCTCCAAGCTCCTACCCCAACAGTGGGCAAGCCAAATGAGTCAGGGACACAACTTAGTTATGGTGGGTTAAGAAGTTGCTGCGTGTCAGATAAGCAGGGGTAGCTGTTGATGGCCACGTGCTTTTAGTCTGTCCCCTTTCTTAGCTTGGAAAGGCTCCTGCCAAGGCTTAGAGCTCTGCAGCCCAAGGGAGAAGGGGAACCTTTGAAGCAACTGCTCAGTTGTGTGGCTGATGCTTTGCTTCATGCCTTCACACAGCTCAGGGGACCCCATAGCTTTGTCAGGGATTTCTTGCATGTCTGTACTTGTGTGTTTTATGGTAAATGAGAGGATCCCCATCATAAAGCTTACCTTGTGAACGTCCTATATCACCACATCTGCAGGAACTATAAATTTGATCGGGTTGCCTGGCCTCCCAAAATCTTAAATAAATTTATACAGCACTAAAAAACCTGACCCAACAACATTTCTCAGTGGAAGAGTCGCATATATTGTCCAGATGTAAGCTGATTTCTTACACAGCTTGTCCAGTCCCATCAGTAAGCTATGGGACATTTTTCCCTTATTGACAACAGCCTAATATCTTGTGCTGGCTGTGGTTATGGAGCAGAGGTAAATAGCTGTTGTGGTTTAGCCCCAGTCAGCAGCCAAGCACCACGCAGCCGCTTGCTCGCTCCCCCCTGGTGGGACGGGGGAGAGAATTGGAAGAGTAAAAGTGAGGCAACTCATGGGTTGAGATAAAGACAGTTTATCAGGTAAAGCAAAAGCTGTGCATGGAAGCAAAGCAAAACAAGGAATTCATTCACTACTTCCCATGGGCAGGCAGGTGTTCAGCCATCCCCAGGAAAGCAGGGCTCCATCGCACATAACGGTTACTTGGGAAGACAAACGCCATTACTCCAAATGTCCCCCCTTCCTTCTTCTTCCCCCAGCTTTATACGCTGGACGTGACGTCATATGGTATGGAATATCCCTTTGGTCAGTTGGGGTCAGCTGTCCCGCTGTGTCCCCTCCCAGTTTCTTGTGCACCCGGCAGAGCACGGGGAGCTGAAAAAGTCCTTGACCAGTGTAAGCACTACTTGGCAACAACTAAAACATCTCCGCGTTATCACCACTGTTTCCAGCAAAAATCCAAAACATAGTCTCATACTAGCTACTATGAAGAAATTTAACTCTATCCCAGCTGAAACCAGGACAGTAGCTCATGTCCATCTTTTTACATAGTTTGAGCTGTACAAAGAACAACTGAGGCTAACTGGGGTCCCACCGATCCCCTTTTGGGAGCCACTGCCATAGGACATCAGAGCAATGCCCCACCAGGCATCTGATAAGCAGCTTGACAAAAGGTTTGATCTGAAATGAGGACCAAAGTGAGAAAGACATGGGTGGAGGCGTGAAGGTTTACATATATGTTTTGAACAGGGAATTAAGTCACTGGCCCATCCTGCGTCCAGCAGTGACCAGCAAGGAAGGGAGACTGCTCTCCTGCCTTTCCTCCCCCTTGCCCACCCACATTCCCTGTCATTTCTGCCTGGGGAGAAGGAATGTGCCCTTGATCCTTGTATCAGTCCAGCTTGTCCCAGGATGGACAATTACAGATACTGTTACCTTCATAAGCACCACTGCAAACAAAAGGAACCTGAAGCTCTGGTAACAAGCTGGCTATGCTCTTTGAAGCTTAGCAAGAGAGACTTGAACCACAATGGACCATGGAGACACAACAGTCAAACCATTTCATCTCACAATACTTAAATTTGTCTGTGCTGTGCCCTGCTGTTCCAGCATTGCGTAGACTCTAGCTACACAAGCTGCTTCCAATTACAAAGTGCTTCCTCTACTGCAATAACCCTCCCGGCTTGCTTAGCATGCCCTTATTACAGCAACAGCTCCAGTCCTGCTTTGCAGTGCCTAAGACCCTGGAGGAAGTTATTTAACTCTCATCCATCCTTTAAAAGCTTTGCAAATTCATCACATTATCCACAGCTTCTCATTGCAGAAGAAAAGAAGTGGGTTTTTTTTTAGTTTATTTCACTGGTAATAGTAGAAAATAGTCTATTGCAGCAAAGAATTTATCCAAATAAGCTGTGAGCTGTAGCTGTCCTATAGATAACATCCAGCTCATTTTAGTGTTCTGGAAGCACTCTGCAAGCATCCGCTACTGGAGCATCATTGTGCTTCAGGTAAACATGCTGCTTAAAGATAGCAGTCAGCAAAGACTACTGAACAATGGTTTTATTTTATATGTTCAAGCTGACCCCTAAATTGTTGACAACACCTGAAGTTAGTAGTCTGATGGTAATAAATTAGTTAGTCTGATGGTAGAAGAGCAGGACTCTTACCCTGTTACACCCACTGAGCTTCCAGCAGTGTTTAAGGACTTTAAATCATAGATTACGTGTAGGTTACTGCATTTATTAGGCTTCAATCATCATCCTTCTATCAGTTTGCTTTGTTGAAACAGTATCTTTAGTGTCTTCAGGTCACATCACAGGAATTCCACAATTCAGTTATAAACTATATATATATAAAAGCTAAAAAGATTGTTTTTAATTCTTTCTGACAGTACTTTAAAAATATTCTTTCTATTACAATAAGCCCTGAAGAAACAAGTCCCTTGCTATTAAGTGCTGCTTACCTCTGCTGCATCTTTTCTTGATCTTCCTTTTCCCAAGTAAGAGTGTCTTTAGGCCTTCAAAGACTCCCATGCGTTACAGCCTTCCCTCTTCAATAACATGGAAGCCTTTTAAAAACTTCTGCTCTTCACTCACAAATAGTTACTTTAGACAAAATGATAAGTATCTTTTTTTTTTTTTTAATCTCATGGCTGGAGAACACATTTCAAGCTTTGGCCTCCATTTCTTAGCCTAATACCTAGCTTAATCAACTGTTTCATTCTAGTGCTTGCTTCATCTTTATCAGCCAGCCCCGCAGCAGAAATGCACTCTTTCTTGCTCTGTCTCTCCATAAGCTCCTGCTGTGCCCCTCAGTGCCTTAATGAGCTTTAGTGGCCCTGACTGGCCTAACCTGAGCATCCCCACCCACGGGCCTGGGGACCTATATAAACTCAGCCTGAGGGCTTCATTTTTTTTTTTCTAAAATGTGTTGTGGAGATATCAATCTCTAGTTGAGTATAGCCAGACTAGCCTTAGACCCTACTGCTTCTGGACCCAGCCAAGCATATTTGACCTGGGTACTTTTCCTAGACCTAATTCTGACCTGTAGATTGATTTACCAGCTGGACTTTAGACCTACCTCATCCCTACAGAGGTACCTGATACCTGGACCCAGGGACTTTCAACACTCTTCCCTTTAGGTCCTCTAGTTCCTAGAAGAGGAAAAATCTCCTTTACTACTTGTTTTTATACCTTAGTGTTAGCAGATTTTTTTTTTTGTTTGTTCTTCTTGTGGAAGATCTTCCACCACCCAGGTGGTTCCTGTGTGACATCTTTCCTGAGGCAGCACTCTTTGGTTGTCCCAGTGTCTTCCCTTTGCAGCAGGAGCTGGGGTAGTGCTGAGCTTTCACTTGCCTTGGCTCTGAGAGGCCTGCTGCTCCTCTGCACCCATATCTGGGTGGTGGGAGGCACCCTTGGGACTTATTTCCCATGTGACTTTCTGCAACCTAGTCCTGGCACCCCACACTGAAGCTCTCAGGTGCTGTGAGAAGGTTGTGTATCCCACCCAGACTCCATTCAGCTGAGCTTATGGGTGTCAATAAGCTTGTCAGGTGCAGTGATGGGTATCTGCTACTGCTTGCTGAGTAATTTGTTATTGCCTTCTCCTGAATAGGTACTCGTCAGCCTCATGCTGGGGTAGCTGAGCAATTTGGGAAAGGAGCATGCTGTTGGCCAGGGTGTATCACAGCGCTGCTAGGTAGAGTTAAGTGAGGGGGAAAAAAATTGTGACTACCCACAGGGTGTTGCCTTTCTCAGGAACTGTGAAGGATTTCTTCAGCTCTTCAAAATGTCTGGAGTTTTAGTACTTACAATCAGCAAAAATTGGAGTGTGGAATATCAACAGAGCACAGCTTTCAAAAATTCATTTTCTTTTTCCTTTCAAGCTGACAATAGGATTTTAAGAAAAACTTTGAATAATGGATATACTTTTGAATAATGGATGTTTCACAGCTGAAGTCCCTTGACTTTTCTCTCTGTGCCTGAATGAGAAGCCTTTTAATTGCACAACACATGGAGAAGAGGTACAAAATGCTTTGTGTCTTGTGCTGCTGATTAACTGATGTGTATGCTCCCATTAAACTTTCAGAGATGGGTAAGTGTATCCCAGTCCGAAGCTGTACGTTATGCACGCTGGTTTTTTTATCAGCTAAGGACCTGGTATGAGATGTTTTGCTTTTTTCCTTGTCTGTGTCGTGCCTGCTCATAATTTTTCTCTTTTTTTTTTTTTGTGGGTTGTATCTTTCCAGCTCCTAGGGCATTGTT
Organism: Phalacrocorax carbo; assembly: GCF_963921805.1. Classification (NCBI taxonomy): domain Eukaryota; kingdom Metazoa; phylum Chordata; class Aves; order Suliformes; family Phalacrocoracidae; genus Phalacrocorax; species Phalacrocorax carbo. The sequence goes on along the minus strand of NC_087518.1, from coordinate 32,016,918 downwards.
CCACATGAAGAGCTTGCACCTTATTCATGCTCTTGGCTCGTGCGTCATGGTTTGGGGTCACCTTGCAAAGTGAGCAAGCCCCCTGAGCTTAGACCACGGAACAAACTTTTAAATGGGGTTTTCCAAAATAGCAGTGCTTATCACAAGGTTTTTGCTGAGAGACGTTTTTATGGGGTGAAAGAGTTGCCCTTGTGTCTGTGCCAGGCTGGATGCTGTGCCGTGGTGTGATGGTGAATTTGCAACACATGGAGCAATTTGAAGCCCCTGTGAATTAGCTGTGTGGGATGTGGGGAGGGGAATTAGCAAGCACAGCAGTGGTATGGGTTCTTCCCTACTCTTTTTCTAGTATGCTGTTGTCTCCCTGGTGTTGGCTCTTCTCCAGGTTCATTCAGCTGTCATGAAAGTTTACCTGCTGCAGAAGGGACAAGACATGTCACTGTGGCCCTGAAAAATGTAAAGGGTGGGTTTGGAGTAATTTTTTTTTGTGTGCTCTATCTCTGTCCTCAGTTTTCCCAGTCCCTGGTGGCGTGCCCAGCACTTTAAATGAACCCAGATCGGCTCAGGTGAACAAAACCCTGCTGTGTTAGTACTTCTCTAACTTTTTGTCTGCACAAAAACCCCTTAAAGCAAGAAGCTATGATTCCATCAGCTCCCTGGTTTTCTTTCCAAGCGCAAATCCAGCCCAGGGACTGAGCCTCAATGCATAAACACTGCTGGAGCCTGGGTCTGTTCTGCTCCCAGCGCTCTGCATCCTGGCAGCGGGGGCCTGGAGGCTCAGCTTATATAGAGAAACCCTGTGAGTTTGGAACAGTTTTAACTGTTGCCATTAGACCATAGAAGTACCTATAGAGGCAGCTTATTGGGGTGGCACAGAGGATCCCCTGGGCTCCCTTGTATCATACTTTTCTCTTTCACTTAGAGGTTTTTGGTGATATTTGCCCCTGCACACCATGGGAGGCTGCTGGACAGATTTCTGGCTTTAAACAGAGATTGTTCTCTCCCAATTTTGCAGCTTCTTGCTTTAGAGGACAACAGCAATTTAGTTTTATTTTGCAAAATTTGACATGACTTGAGACTGTGATTTACTGGCCTTGAAGGATATGGTATATGTAACTGTGGAGGGCATAAGTGGCTTTTCATGGTAGAGGAGTCATAAATTGAGATGAAAAAAAATGAAGGAAACATTACTGTCTAACTTTACAAGGTAGCACTAAGAACAGGACACAGCAAAGCCATCTGTAACTGTCAAGGGTCTTTATTGTCCGTGATTGTGTGTAATAAAGCTCCTGAATGAGACCTATGGTCTCAAATAGGAAGGCAACCAACGTTCAAGTGCCTGAAAAGACACAAGATGGCAATCTTTTCAAAAGGACACTCTGGAGTATCTTGGGGCTAAAGATTTCCAAGCTATCAGCTTTCCTTGCTCTGGCATTTGCTGGAGACCCTGGGAAAGAATCTGGGTCCAGGTCTCTCCATCTGTGGCCACCAGTAAGGGAGTCTGAAGGTATGTGGGGTGAGGTGGAGATCTCTGAGGGCATCAGAACAAGCAGGGCTGGTAGCCCTGGCTCTGTGGTCTAATCCAGACGTGAGCTCAGCATCCCTCCCCTGCTTATTCATGGCACCTGTGCAACGAAATGGAGCAGCTGTAGCTGGTGATGTTTCTTCTGGGGCTTGTTTTGACATCTGCATACCCCTCTTTGCCTTCTGTCCCCTTCATATTTTCCAATAGACACAGATCCAGAGGGACATTTCATCTAGGAAAGATATTTCAGAGGAGGAGGAATAACCTCTTGTTTTTTTTCTTAATGCCACAAGAATAGCTTCAGAATTCATCTCACTTAAAAATTATTTTCCCTGGTTAAGCATGGGGTGGTGTGGGGCGGGTGAAGGAATTACCTCTGCTTGGTTTTCATTGTTTGCCTAGTGAATATTTCTAGGCCTCTTGGTTTTATATGTTAATTTTCAGCTTAAATGTTGTCATGCATTGCAATGTGGCAAGGCGATAGGGGCGATGTGACACTTTCCAGGCTGCTTGTGCTTGTTTTATCTGCAAATGGTTGAATTTGCAATGTGTAATGATCTCTGTAAGGCAGTTAGCAGCGAGATAAACATCAATTTTATGGCTGGGAAAACATAAGGGGTGTTGCACAGAAAAACAGGAGGACCTGAATACTGAAAGCGCTCTGACCTCCTCAGAATGGTTGGGTTTAGCTGGAGTGTCATCGCTGGCCTTTGTGCATCCCAATTCTTTCCTGTGGTGGGTCAAGCTGGGTGTGATACAGTGGCAGAGCCTGCCTCTCTGGGATGTAGGAACAGCACAGCCTTTCCTTTAGGGGTGGGGGATGCAAGTAGCAAGGACTTAGTATTCACAGCCAAGAGTTAAGAGGTTTTGCTGAAGTGGGAATGAAGGAAGGCAAAGACTTCAAAGTTTTTTGGGGCTTGCTTCTTAATAGGAGCTCCTGCAGGAGGGGGGAGTTACCTTTCTGTTGCAGCCAGAGCGGGGACTTGTACAGCACTTTGCACAGATATGCTTTGATTTCCAGAAATAATAGCTTTTTTCAGCTCTGCTTCTTCATTGGGTATGATATGGGGTGTAAAATGCCTTTTTTTTTTTAATTTGCTGTGTGCTGAATGCCTTTGGAATGCAATTAATATCCTTGCCTAAGTCTCAAAAAATTAATAGGCATGTCTGGATGTTGCTAAATGTGACTGTGTATGCGTGGGGTGGGGGTGGTGGGAGGAATGGCTCAGTCCCTCGAAGCTGGAAACAACCTAATGTGGGGAAAAGGTGCAAAACCATTGGTGAAAACTTAAGCACGCAAACCAGCTATGGGGAAATGTACAGTGCTATGCTGCCTGGATTAAATCCACATGATGGTGCTAATGCAGTGGCTGCAGGTGGGAGCAGTTGTGTCTCAGCTGCTTTGGGAGCCACCACCTTCCTCCCACTGGGATGTCCCCCAAATGCCACCCCAGCTGGAAGAGGGGCTCTTACCACTCCTTCCCTGTAAGCTTGGCAGGAGTCATCAAGCTAATTAGTTAACTAGCTGCCATTGAGACTGATTGAGGATGAGGGCTCTCCCCATGCTGGGGCAGGTGCTCAGCCTGCCCAGGAGCCCAAGCTCCTGGGTTTCCTGGGTTGTTTTAATTATCTTGATCTCTGTGTGACGTGTAGTATGCTGTCAAATGTCTTGAATGCTGGCAAAATGTTCAGGGCTGGTATTTTCACTCTAAAGAATATTTAAGATGAGTTTTCACATTTTATGTAGCTCATTTACTACTTGCATTTCTGCCATGCAGATGTGGTGTGAGATGAGCTGGTTTCAGTTTTTTCTTTTGACTGTAGTCAGCCCTTTCAAACTCCTCTGCGCTGTGAGATGATGCTTAAGATGTCTCCACAAAAAAAGCGTGTGTATATTTATATATCTCACATTTCTAGGGGGCTAAAGCTCAGAGATGAGCAAAGCTTTCTATTGATGCCATTAAAAAAAAAATCTCCTCTCAGAACAAATTAGAAACAATGTAAATCACCCAAAAATAGCTTCAGGTACTGTAGCCACCTGGATTTCTCCTCTTAGATTACAAAGATTTCTGATGAGGTTTTGCTAATTATTCTCACCTATTGGGTTTGGTGTGGCGGGGGCTGGCCCAAGTGTCCAGGGCTGGCTGTGAACAGAGCCCCAGCACATTGTGTAAACACCTGGAGGGCATGAAGAAAAATGTTTTCCACATAATCTTGTTACTGTGACAACAGCAGTGAAACCTTTTAAAGCAGAAAAACGATTTTTTAAAGTGATAGTGGTGTCCCTTCAGCTCTGTCTGACAAATGGTATCTGTGGCATGTGCTGCCTGCTTCGCAGTAGCCCTGTAAGCTCCATGGCAGTCCTGTGGCACAGAGCTTGAGTTTCGAAGAAAGCTACAAATGTTTTTAAAACAGAAATTTCTTGGCTAGAAGCAATATAGTTAAAGGGTTACCCTTTTCTTTCCGTCTTTATAGCCCATCTGGTCCTTTTATCTCTGTTTTTTCTTCCTTCGCTTTTCATTTCCCAGCTCCTTCCCCTGGCGCTCTCCTCTTCCAATGCACTCTTCTGCTTTTTCCTTTAAATTGGTGATCCTCAACTGTCCATTTTAACCAACGTTTGCTTGAAGCTTGATGTTGCCGGTAGTGTTTCCTGCATCCCTTTCCCTAGCATGGACCAGTACAGCATTTCCGTTAATCTCAAAGACAAGCATTACAAGTTGCGGCTGCTTTTATGCAAGTCAAGCTCCCAAGTCTTTCTCGCAACCCAGATCCACCCAGTTTGGCTGGAAACATCAGCCCAAGAAGCTGGGGCTGGTCTCAGTGTTTTCTTGTGCTGGCTGAACCCTTGCATGTTCCCAGTGTAAGTTTCTGTGGTTGCTGTAAAACAGGTTGGAAACATCTAGCAGTCACCTCTTGGCTAGAAACCTAAAATTATTAGCCAGCAGCCAAGTGGAAGTATGATATATATATATTTTTAGATTTTAAAATTAGCATCCTCATGGTCTCTAGGATTCCTTTCTAACTTTCCCAGAAGACCTGGCCTGTCCATAACAGACCTTTTACCTTATTCAGAGCCTCCCAAAGCTTTGAAGGGCAGCTGTGAAAAGGATAGGAGATACTTAATTTCATTCTGCTGAAGCAGCTTGGCAGCACAAAAAAAGTGCTTCCCTGGTTTGCATTTCTTCCAGTCGGCTCTTCGTACAGCTGAGTGCTAAGGATATTTTTTTATTTGAAACCTTGAATTCTGCAGAGATGGAGCGCTTATTTCTTAAGATCACCAGGGAAAATTTCTTAGTCCCAGTAGGGTGGAAATTTCAAAGCTATACTATATGTAGTCTTCCAACATCATTAAAATAGGGTTTTGCCTGACAGTGCCACCGTGGTGCAATGAATAAGATCCTGTCTGCAAATTCCAAATCAATTGGTGTTGCAGCATCACGGTGGACATAATTTGGAGGAAATTTCCCAGGGAAAGCCAGGGCTGTGAGGGTGTGGAAAAAAGCAAAGAAAGCAAAAAACAAAAAGCTGGTTTTCTGCTGGTTCCTCTGTGCTGCCCTCGGGCTGAAATCTGGCTGCTAGTGCTCAGCAAAGGGAGACTTTGGGGGTTAGGAAACAGTGCCTGCTTTCCCTGGCAAAGGGAGAGAAGATGGCACATAGCTGAGTGGAAGACACTGGCTTTTATATCTAGCTTTATATCTAGCTTGTACTGTGGTTTTCTATAATGCCATTTGCCTTAATTTACTCCTTTTTTTTGTTTTGTTTTGTTAAGGTGCCCGGAAGAGTTTGGGAGAGGGTGTCCAGGCAGGAAGCCCCTGCCACTTATAGAGTGAGGCCATTATTGCACTATAGGTACTTAGATGAGGCAATGCTGGGGTGGACCTTGGCTCCATCCTGCCCAAATTCTGCCTCAGGCAGTGGCTGGTGGGATGGATGTTATTTGCTCAAGCTGTGGCTGGGTCTCGATTAAACCAACAGCTCAGCCAGCAGGTTTTATTTATTATTATTTAGGAAGTGTGAGGATATATAGAGGAGGATACATATCTCATGGTATTTAAAAAAAAAAACCAAACAAAAACCAAACCAAAACAAAAAAAACCCCAAACCCACAGGAGAAATATCTGGCTTTTCTTGAACTTGGAGGGCTGTGTGCTCCATCTCTTGGGTGAGAGGAGGCACAGTGATGGAGAAGGTGACCCTCAGGGATGCAAACAGCAATGCAGATCCCCCTGGGAGCCAAGCAAGTGGCGGAGCAGGTTGGTCTGGGGTGGAGGAGCAAAGACTGCCCTTTGCCCTCCCTGTGGCGGCCGGCAGCCCATGTGGCAGTGGACTTTGGCAGCGGCACCCAGGGAGCGGAAGAAGGGCCCCAGCGGCCTCCGAGCAGGTGTGTGTGGCTGCTGCGGGGGGTGGATGGTGGTGGGGACCTCTGGCCGAAAATTAAGGGGGACCCTTGGTGGGACTAAAATGATGGGTGTCTGGATGCTTGTGCCTGGGGGCTATTTAGAGCAAGGGTTTAACCCTGATTTCACCTAGAAGGGGCACAAACCGAGCCACCTCTGTTCAGACCTGAGTGTGTCCCACCCCAGCCCTGAAATGACCTCAGAATGCCTTAAACTTTGAGTGAGAGCGGTCACAAGTGGCTCAGACAGCATCTGGCCTTCTGCCTGTGTCAGGAAGGTTTGTGAGCCTTTGCTGGGGCAGTTTGGGTACTGGTGCTGCAAGAGGAGATGTGGGGGGCTTGAGGGTGGCATCCCCCTGGCATCTAGGCCTTCACCCAGGCATGTTGCCCTGGGCTCTACTTAAGGTTTCCTCTTCTGTGTGGGACTATTATAAGTAAATCTGGTGTCTGCTTGAACTGCTATATTCTTGCTGGAGCTGGAAGGCAGGAGGAAATCCCTGTTTCCACCCCATCTCATAGCTCACATGAAAAATCTCCATTTCTCCCTGTCTCTTACCTGACTCATTTCTTTGAGAATAACTTTCCTTGTCCTGCTTGTAGCTTTGCCAATATTCCTTCCCCTACCATGTAAGAAATGAGGTTTCACTGCCTTGTCACAGAGGCAAAGCTGATTTGTCACCTGCCTGGGAAGGCTGTGAGCTGTGGTACGTTCAGGGCTTGCTGGGGGTGCAGGAGGGTGCTACCCCTTGCTCCATGAAGAGCTGGATACCTGTTGCTTTGAAAAATGGACCATTTCCTCGTGGTGTTTTGGGGGGAGCTTCAAGTTTAGGCAAGCGGGGAGGTAGCTTGTCCTTGCCTCTGGGCATTTTAGAAAGGATGGTGGGTTTCCAGCAGGCTCCAAAAGCAGAGAGCAGGTGGCAACAAGCTTTCCAGGGGGCTTTGAGGGGGATGAAAAGCCACTGATCAAATGCACCATGCTTTATCTTATTGCTTGCAGGCCACTAAAGCTGTTTGGGCTTAACCCTACCACACCCCAAAGCTGGAAAGGGTCTCACTGGCAAGCTTGTGATGGACCCCTGGGCCCCTGCCCAGCTGCCCCGCCCCTGGGAGAGGCAGGCAGCCCAGGGGGCATGGGGAGAGGCACACTGTGGCCCCCCACTTCAGCCCAGGGGTCAGCTGCTCCACATGGGACCCCCACCTCGGCCTGGATCCTGGGATGGGAGCCACCTCTCTGGCCACCCCTGGGATGAGGGCCAACACCCCCAGAGGGATGCCCGCAGACCAGCTTCCCAGACGGAGTACTATGAAAGCAGCTTCCCCAACAGACTACACTCCAGGTGAGAGCTACGTCGCTTTGCGATGCTCACACTGAGCCTCCTCCTTGTAAACCCTTTTAAAATAAGATTTGACCACTTCACTGCTCTCATAGGCTTGTAACATGTGTGCTGCCCTTGTCATGGCGTGGACAAAGTGGTGAGCAGCCACCAGTTGCAGGCTCAGAGAGGCAGTGCACGATTAGGTGATGTCCTATTAAAGCAGCCAGTGACTTCTATATTTAAGGCTGCATTGCAGTTTTGATTCCAATTTCTTACAGCTGTGACTTCTGCAGTTGCCATTTTACAAGCTTTGTCTCGGTCTGAGGTGCATTTTTCTTGAAGGTTTGATTAAATGCAATTCTTTTTTACCAAGTGCAAGGTGAACAATAAAAATACAAATGGTAATATAGTAGCAAAAGGGAGCTTGCAAGCTCAGCTGCTGAAACAGCGGAGGGTAGAAGGATAAAATGTAGGCTAGAGGATGCTCTAGGTGCTGAGAAAGACCTTTGAGTGCTCCAGCAAATTTGGGTTGATTTGCCTGAGTTATTGCCCTCTGAGTTATGGTGTGGATATGCAGGCATTTGTGCTGAGGTTGTGTGATGCTCACACCGGGGAGTGTTGCATGGGGCTGACCAAATCGCTGTGTAAATTGTAAAGGGTTAAGGTATGTGAGTGCTGGCTGGGTGGCTTGGGCTGTGCTCTGGCACAGAGGGAGACCTGCTGAGCTGTGCAGTGGACACGGCAGCTCCAGAGCTTGGTGGAGAAAATGTTTTTGAGGGACTTCTCCTAAAATGTGGATGAAGGTTGATCCCCATGACAAGTTCACACCATCAAGCTGAAATCTGGTATCTTCTGAAACCACAGTGCACGGCTTTTCCATAGATGGGGATCAGAAAGTATCCAAACCTCCTTCTGCTCCTTCCAGGTATGATGCTGGACCAGTTTCTGGCCCTGGTGCTACGCAGGGGACCTGTCTGTATTTCTGTCACCCTTTCCACCTTCAGAAGTCCCATCCAAGGCATGAGTCTAACCCTAGATGTGGTCCAGAACCTTCAGCGGTGCCCTTTCTCAGATTAAGTATGTTATGTTGCATTTCAGGCAAGGATATGAAGACCCTCGCTGGCAGTATCCAGCAGCCAGCTACGGGGATAACTACACCTACCAAAGCCACCAGCAGCAGCCGGTGACCTGGCAGGATAACAGAGGTACAGGCTTATCCTTTGGGTCTGGGGATGGAGGCAACTTGCTTGCAGGAGAAGAAGCCATGATTTCTCCAGAATGGGTGGTTCTCCCAGGGCCTGCACATCTCAAGGGCTTTTGCCTGCCGACATTCCTAGGCTGTCAGTGTTGTTCTCCCCATGCAGCACTGCCCTCATTTGGCATTTAGAAAAATGTGAGCAGGAACTAGGTGCACTGAAGGGAATGTTTGATTTTGATTTCCATGGCTAAAAACTTGTGTTATTCCTGGTTCCAGGCTGAACTCGATGCCGATGGTGCTGTGTGATCAGGGTGGCCAGGGCCTCAGTTTTGCTGTTTCTGGAGTTCTTGGGCTGAAGAAGGGGGAGGGGAGGGGGAGGAGGAAAAAAGAGGATAGGATATCACTGATGTATTGGCAAACGTATACAGGGCTTTATCATACCTCCAATGTGTCAGGCTAATTTGGAAGCAAATGGGGTGTGCATGGCGAATTGCCTGACTCATAGCTTTTCTTTTGCAACTTCATTGTGGCTTGTTGCTCTAGAGGGGCAATGCTAAATCTTTATTTTCTCTCTAGACCTGAGACAGGGAGAGCCTTATAGCAAGAGTACCAATTACCAGGACCAGCACTACTACAAGGGCTACCATCCGAACCTGGCCACAGCCCCCCTGGGGCAGGACAGGTAAAGGTGGGGAATCTGGACATCACTTGGTGCAATCATCTGCTGCAAAATTAGGGGATTTGTGGCTGGTCCTAGAATCTCTGACCTTCAGGATGTCTCCTTTTGCTCCTCTCTCCAGGACCCAGACCTATGGCTCCTGTGAGGACAGTTACATATCCACTGACAGGAGGGAGCGGGCAGGGGGAGAAACCCTCGGCAACGGTTCAGGGAAGGCTGGTGGCCAGCCCCGAGAGGTAACCTCAGGATGGGCAGATGTTGGAGGACAAAAGGCTTGGGGATCTCCCACAGATTTTGGAAGCAATCCATGTGTCCCTCCTCCTGAGGAGAAAAGGGCTGCTTTGTGATGTTGCACGCTGTGCTTAACAGTCTCTGGGGATTATTACAGTGAGTTGTTAGTATTTATGAACCCTGCACCTTCTGGGCTGTTTTTTCCCCAGGCATGGGGCTGTATACTCCCACACAGGGCCAAGAGCAGGACAGAAATCCAGGCTTGGTGGGATGCAGTTCTGCATCCTCACTAGGTAGCCAAAAGCTGTGTGTCATTGTCAGCTCTGTCCACCAAGTCCTGCTTCATCACACTTGTGTCCTGACTGCTGTATTTTGCCAAGAGCAAATTGGAAGATCAAATCAAACCTGCTGTGGTGATTTTGCTCCTGGGCAATGCTTTTCTGGGTTCTCAAGCCCTGTCTGCTGGCTGTGTTGGGGAGTCCATGTTAGGGCTAGGAAAGCTGTTGGGCTAGACCAGTGGCTGATGTAAATTATTTTAAAAGCCGTTGGGTATGACCAGGGTATGTGCCGTGATGAACCGAAGATGCTGAAGGGTGTGAGCTGCTCAGATGGAAATCGGCTCTGCTGAGCTTCTGCTGGGTACTTTCATGGAGCAGCAGAGCCTGTCCCACTGCCCTGAGAGCAGGAAAGCAGCAGTGTCCCTAGTTTCTGAGCCAGGTTTGTGTTTTCTCCCTTCCTTGCAGCCCTTGGGCCAGCCCAGCCTGCTTCTGCAGTACCGCGAGTCAGGGCTCAGCTCCAGCAGCTACGAGCTCAGCCAGTACATCCGTGATGGTGCCGACAACTATGAATCCATGCTTTCAGGGACCTGGAGCCCAGCACAAGCAGGTGAGGTGTGATGGGGCTCTGGCCCCACTGACAAGGTGGGAGCAAGGAAGTAAATGGCTGGTAGGAGGCTTGCTGTCTTGCATCTTGGTCCTTTCCTGGAGGAGGATGTGCAGGTACAAGGCATGACTGGGGGGCTGCAGGGTGGGTGGGTGCATGATCCAGTGGCTCTGCCCTGGTAGGTGCAGGAGCTGCCATGCATGCCTTTTGCTTTGGGGGACAGTTCTTGGAAAAGGTGGGTCAGTGGAGGATTACTTGAAATGGGGGGCCAGGTTGAGACCTGATCACATCTTCCATAGTGGAGGTGGTGTGGGGTCAGGGTGAGGGGACTCATGGCAGCCTGTGTGTCATTGCAGGGGGGCCCTTGGTGTCCACTCCAGCCCCGGTGGTACCCCTCAAGTTCTTGCTGCCACACGTGGGGGTGTGCTTTGGAGCCAGAGGCCAGCTGGTGCTGGTGTGTCCCCACCGTCCTACCGAGGGGCAGCTGGCCCACGTCGAGCTACACAGCCTGGAGGTATGACACAGCCCAGCACCCCAGACTGGCCTCGGTCGCCTTGCTGGAGTGGCCCCTTTTGCCCTGAGGAATGCAAACACCTTTTGTCATGCAAACAGCCTCCTTAGCAGCCTTCCCATTCCCTGCTGCTGTCTTATCTCCAACATGGACTCTTGAGTCTGCATCATGCCAGCCTGTGCCTGGGTGTTGCTTTGGGCCCTGCATCCTGCTCCTTCAGCTCTATGACCCTTGTTGTCTGTGAACTGTTCACAACGATCTCTTCTGATAGGGACAGATGTAGCCCATACCTTCTCACCTTTCTGAGGTGCTCCAATACAGAGGCCATATACATCCCCTGAGTCTACCATGGACTTTCAGTCTTCTATTTTGCCTCCCAAGGGAGGCAGATGCCATCTTAACAGGCATTTCTTTCCTGGACCTTAGCACTGGGGTCCATGTGATGGTTTAGGGTCTATGCTTTGGGGTTACCTTAAGCTAGCACAGAAAATGAGTTCACCAGCACTGTTGAACCTTCAGCCAAGGCAGTGACTTTCAGCATGCCCACCTGGGGCTGACCTTGATTGCTGAAGTCCAGCTGCTGAATTTGCTCTTGTGTTTTAGGTAATCCTTCAGGACATGAAAGAGCTGGAGGAGCTACAGGCCTTCCCAGGGCCCCTGGCCAGGTATGCTGCGCTGGCAGGTCCAGGAGCTGTGTCCTCCTGGCTGTGCTGGCATGGTTGACTTGCAAGCACCTCTCCTTTGGAAGGAGACATGAGCTCAAGGCAGACTTTAGGGTCCCACTGTTTTTGAGATCTACAAAGGCCAAGTCTAGGTTCAGACTGGGAGCCCAGCCCCTTTGCTGTTGTGTAGGTTGGATGGATTGTGGGGCAAGATTTTTCTAAATATTGATAGGGTGTGGGTTTAGTGTAGTTTGTATGTCTCACCTTATCTTGTACTCATGTCCCACAAAACTCATTTTTGGGAGACCTCTTTGGATGTCTAAAGCTTTGGGTCAACCTATGGTTTAGCTTGCCCTAAGGTTTTTGTCCCTTGAGACTGTTGAGCACAGCAGGGTCAGACCCAGTATGCACCTTCATCCAGTGTGAGCCTGGGAATGAATCAGGGTGTATTGCATCAGCATATGCATTGTCTCTGTATCCTACTGGTTACACCAGCATGTGTTCTGGTCACTCATAACAAAAGCAGGGAGAGGAAAGGAGTGTGCAAAAGGAGGAAAACAATTTGCTGAGGAAAACCATTTACTGAGCAAGAGCTGCATGTGCCCAGAAACTGGGTGGAAGACCTGGAGGTTACCACTTGTGCCAAAGGAGGCATATCTCCATATCCATATGATCTCTATATGATGTATTGGTGTGATTGCATCAGGATCAGCATTTCCATCCCCAGTGCCTCTCTCCTGGCTGGTTTTTCTCAGTCACCCTTTCTTTTCAATGGCCTGATTATTTTATTGTAAGACAGCAGTTCTGTCTGACTTGCACATAGCTTAAATGTTTCTGCTTATGTTTCAGACCCAAAGGGTTTATGTAGTCACAGGTGTGACTTTCTCCCTGCACTATGCCAGTTAAGTAAAGATACTGCCGATATGTGCGCCTACTCCTACAGCCTTGGACATCCATGGCTGTAACAACAGCACAGCAAAGCAAAACTGAGGTTCTTTGCAGATGGATGGATGAAAATAGCAGGAGGGCAGAGAGGGGCTTTGAGATGTACTCTGCATCCCTGAAACACATAAATCTTTAGAGAGTCATATAATGATAACATTTAAGCCCTTTTGTGCTCAGTGTGGACAATGTGGTATGTGGTCATTGGCACTGGGGATCTTCTCCACCTCTCACTTTGAATCTTTGGCATCCCCATTGGGGAAAGTGGGGACACTCTGAGTCTGAATGGTGTCCTAGGTTGCTTTGCCTTGGGTTTCTTTTGGTGTCTGTCTGTGCTGCTGTAGGGAAGATCTGCACAAGGTGGACGTGATGACATTTTGCCAGCAGAAGATAGCCACAAACTGTGATCTCTCAACACAGAGAGGCAGAGATTCAGCTCTTCTCTGGAAACTCCTGGTCCTCCTCTGCCAGCAGAATGGGGTAGGTGTCCTGTGGAAGGGGCCGACCCTTTTGACTTTAGAAGTGAGACAAGTTATGTGCCCTTTAGGTGCCTCTTGATGCAATTGCTATTTTCAGGGGGTGTGTACTCATTTCCATAGTACTATCAATCAATTTGATACTGCCTCAATATTTAGAGCAAATCCTTCTCTGTGACTGCTTTTCATCATTGTGAGCTACCAACAACCCAATGCTATAGCAACTGTGAAAGGGACTGGTGCCACCTTCACTGAGGAGCTGACACTTATGATCAAAAGGGGATTATTCCCTTACCCCAATGAAATCCACCCAATATAATCTGTGGCTGCTTGTTGGAAACAGACAAATAAGATCTTCAGAGTGAGTGCTGTGAATGTCTTGCTAGCTGTGCTGAATGTTTTTGTCCTCCAAAACTGTGTGCTGATTGCCAAGGCTGGTCTTGCTGGGGACATGTGCTAGGATGAGTGCTGGGCTGGCAGTGCCGTCAGCCTTTGCTCATGGGGCAGCCTCCACAGGCCTTGCTTCTCCCCTTCCCTTTCACAGTCCATGGTGGGCTCAGACACAGCTGAGCTGCTGATGCAAGACTGCAGGCACCAGGAGAAGTACAAGAGGCAAAACCCTGCAGCAAACCTTATTGGCCTGATGGATGATGAGTGGATGTCATGTCAGACGGGGACGCTGGACCTCATCACAGGGGAGGTCCCTCCTGTCGTGGAGACACAGGCACAGATAGTGGAGAAGTTCACCAAGCTCCTCTACTATGGCAGGAAGAAAGTAAGTGGTGACAGGATCCAGGACCCAGCACTGACTTTTTTCCTTGGCCCCTTTGGCCTCTTCAGGCAGGTTTTAAAGGGAAGAGTGGTCAAGAGGTGCCTTGTGGTTGTGGGATCAACCCTTCAAGTTGTGTTTGTACAACAGGACTTATGGCAGTGATTTCCCACCATTGGGCTGGGGCCCCAAGTGAAGACAAGGTGCAGAGGCTTTTACCAGCACTGCAGGTTTAGTTGCAGCTATGTGACCTCAAGGGATACCAAAGGCACAGGGAGAGAGGAGGGTTGGATGCAGAGAGACATGGGTGCCCAGGCTGGGATCCCACAGCGATGGCATTGAGAGCTAACAGGCAGCACAGACCTGGAAATCCAGGAAAGATAATATTGCTGTGAAGGTCCCAGTTCTTGTCATCATGCAAGGTAGAAAGATAAAGGGCCCTTTGTGAACATGGGAGAGTTTTTTGGAGGGTATTAGTTAAAGCCAGAGCAGTTATTGAGGTTCTTTGAGCTGGGTGATCAGAGCGTCTCCTGGCAGTGGAGGAGGGCAGGGAAGCAGAGTAAGTGCAAAGCCCTTTACTTTTTCACCTTGGCTGCAGGATGCTCTCGTCTGGGCCATGAGAAATCAACTGTGGGGCCATGCCCTCTTCCTCTCTAGCAAGATGGACCCTCGGACCTACAGCTGGGTGCTTAATGGGTAAGTCAGAGAACTGAAAGCAAGGCGTGATGCTCTGTGACTGGCTTTGCCAAGCCTGTTATCCCTTCTGGTGCCCTCAGCCCCAGTGCATTGAAAAATGAGTATTGATTTCAGCTGGGCCCCCTTTCAGAAGGGGCAAAGGGGAGAGGGAGCATCCATCTGGGTGGGCCTGAGTCCTTCAGTCTTCCTAATGGACAGGATAAACCAAGATGGGGCTGGAAAGCAGAAGGAAAGCCATTCCATGGAGATGTGGGTGGATTTATTCTGAGTCTTTGGCTTTGCCCTTGCTGCCCTAGCTAAGGCAGTCATTAGGGTAGGGGGAGCTGAGCCATCTTGACTGTGATCCAGCCTGGTCTGAACTGTTTATCCCACTCATATGAACACTTTCTGGTGGAATTAACATATTTCAGTCTGGATTGGGTTGATCCCTTCAGGGAGGGTTAAGCAGAAATTTTCTGTCTTGTGAACCCAAATCCTTTTAAGGAGGTTTTATCCAGCATTGTCCTGGAGATTTGTCTGCTCTGCAGGTAATGCAGATCATCAGCCTCATGGGCTGATGATCCTTTCTGCCTTCTTCAGAAAGCCTGTCAGGACACTGCTTTTCTGGGACATTTGGGATGTGCCCTTGAAGGTGAATGAGGGTTGGGGGTCCTGGCATGGCAGCCCTATCTCTGCTGTCTCCTCACAGGTTCACCAGCACGCTGGCTACCAATGACCCCCTGCAGACCCTCTTCCAGCTCATGTCAGGAAGGATCCCTCAGGCAGCACTGGTCTGTGAGCAAAACGCCTGGCCCCAGCATGTGTAGCCCTCTGCTGTCACCTGCCTGTGATGCCCACCTTGTGGTGACCTTCTCTGCTCACCTTCGCTTTCCTCTTTTCTCCCTCCAGTGCTGTGGGGATGCCACATGGGGAGACTGGAGACCCCACCTGGCTGCGATGCTGTCCAACAAGGTTGGAGACATGGCGCTGAACCACCAAGCCATCATCACCATGGGAGACACTCTGGGTGAGCTGAGGCCATTGTGAGCAGTTATGCTCCTGCTGTCTTGTAATAGTGGGTGGGCACCTGCACTGTCACCATGCATATCGATACTGGCATGGATGTGTGTTGGTGCTGAGAAGGGGTGTGCATGCCTGTACCCCCGGACCTGCAGCGCCTGTGTGGTGGCAGGGATGTGTTGATGCATGCCACTGCCCTTCATGCTGGCAGATGAGTTAGGCTCAGGCACACCCATTGGCTGCTCTTTTGGAGACACCGAGAGCAGCTGGACCCAGGGAGGGCATATGTAACTGCAGGGATTGAGACTTGCTCTGGGTGGCAGGAACTCTTGGGGATTTCATGCCAATAATGGCACCCTGCAGAGTTGAAGCTGGAGCTGGACCCTGCTCATGCTCTCCTGGTCCTACCACTGAAATGAAAAAAACTCCTAGGTACAGAAAGCAGCCATTGGGGAAAATGGACAAAAAGCAGGGAGAAGGGAGGGATCGGGATCTGTGTGGACAGGGAA
Organism: Phalacrocorax carbo; assembly: GCF_963921805.1. Taxonomy (NCBI): domain Eukaryota; kingdom Metazoa; phylum Chordata; class Aves; order Suliformes; family Phalacrocoracidae; genus Phalacrocorax; species Phalacrocorax carbo. The sequence goes on along the minus strand of NC_087518.1, from coordinate 32,001,130 downwards.
GAAAAGTGGGGCGGTTGGGTTTGGGTTTTCGTGTGAGTTTGGGGGCCTCCAAAGCAATGCCTGAGCACACGGTGACCTCTCTCTCAGGACTAAGTGTCTTTTTTCCTCCCATCCAGCTGACAAGGGAGCAGTTGAAGCAGCTCATTTCTGCTACCTAATGGCAGATATTCCTTTCGGTTACTTTGGGGTGAAAGAAGACCGCATGGCTCTGCTGGGTAGCAGCCACCGGTGAGTGAGCTGAGGAGGTGTGATGGTCTTGCCAGAGTGGTGTGTCCCACCTTCCGATCCCCGGGATCTCACTTTTATGCAAAACCAATCCCTGACTCAGGGTTTTTACTGCTCTTAATGTGAGCTTTGCTCTGGGCCTCTCCAGCTGCAGGCTGGCACAGTGTGCCGCTGTGAGTCTGTGTATGGGCCTGTCTGGGGAGAGAGCTCTGCTTCTGCTTGCTGAATCTACTCCTCTCCTCTGCAGTCAGGCATTCACCCAGTTTGCCAGGACGGAGGTCATCCAGCGGATGGAAATCTTTGAGTACTGCCAGCAGCTACGACAGCCCAAATTCTTCCTGCTTCCCTTCCAGGTAGCAGAGATGTGCAAGTACATCTGGTGCAACACCTCAGACCTGCCCCAAAACATGCATCCATCCCTGTGAAGCCAGGGATTCAGGCTGCTCTCCAAGGCTCGTCCCCTCTCTGGGCTTTGGGAGTGATGGGGAGGCTGCCCTGGCTGAGGGGCTCTTCCAGGGCCAGGCTTTGGACAGGTTCGGGGGCATGGTGTGCTTAATTAATTGGTGCTTGCTCAGGTCTGGGTCCCCTCCTGCTCCCTGGGCAATGGATCAGCTTTTCGTATTGCAAATAAGCAGCCAGCCGCTGCTGTCTCAGGCACTGCGCAAATCGGCTGGATAAATGAAGATGGGGGGCTGGCCTCTTGACAGCACCACAGTTTGGGGAGTGTGGCTGGGCTGCCCCAGGGGATGGGCGGGGTGTTCCCAAGTTGCAGGTGACTTCTGGGTGATGAGACCCATGACCCAAGGTGCCCCGAGTCATGCTGGAATGATGTGCCAGCACCCAGGCAGAGGGGACTTACAGGCACGAGTGCCTCCTCAGTGACCTATGTCCATTCTGCTTCCCTCTCTTGAGGTGTACAAGCTCCTCTACGCCTCTCGCCTGGCTGACTATGGGCTCCCAGCCCAGGCCCTGCAATACTGTGAGCAGATTGCCACTGTGCTCCTGGGCCAGGACCCAACCACCCACCCTGTCCTGGCCCAGCAAGTGATGAAGGTGAGTCTCGTACCCCCCTGCATCCTTGGCAGTACGGTACACATTGAGGACCTGGTGTGTTGGGAGTCATCCTTGAGGTTTCCCCAGTGCAGCCCCGCCAGGGTTTGCTGCCTGGCATGTGCTGAGCACGACAAAGCCAAGACCTCTGCAGGGTCTCTAATACCCATGGATTTAGGGTAGAAAACAAAGGACTTGTGTTGGCTGCCAAGTAAAAGCAGAGTTATTTGGAAGCAAAGGATGTTTTCTATCCTGGAGGGGCTCCTTGAACTTCTAAATGAAACAGGCCTAAGAAGCTGAAGTGTGAGTGTTTGCCATTTCCCCTCCAGCACATCATCCCACGGTTACATTTACCTGCCAGGGGCTCTTTTGGGGTTACAGTGAACAGGAGCGTGTCCCAGCTTGTAGCCCTGAGTCCAGCTCCTCTGCTTCATGAGCAGGGTGCTGGGGCAGGGAGGGGAGAAGCAAAGTGTGCCAGGTCCTCCAAGCAGGTTGGGCTCTCAGGAGAGCAGGTCTGCCCACTCCATGTGCATTATTGGGGCATTGCCGAGGCTGCTCGAAGGCTTCCTCTATTGTGAAGGGGGCAAAAGCTGCAGTGCTGTGAGATGAGGGGCAGCAGGGATGCCTGTCTGAAGCAGGTGCTGTAGAACTTGCCTAAAACTCAGCTGGTGCAGCCCCTCCACCCCATCGTTGAAACATATTTACTGTCTAACAGCCTGTCAGATCTACCATTCTGCTGGGGATAATGCTTCTCCTGGGAGAAAACACTTTCATCTGAAAAACTAGTGCATTGTAGACACTCTTGTCTTTGATGTTTTATACTGTGTTACAAATTATGATACACATTAGTGTTTGATTAAGACTTCCCCTCTTTTGAAGCTGGGGACGATATACAACCAGGTGCTGGTTCATTAATATTGGATCAAAGTGCACATTGGCTTTTCGATTAAACATTCCCCCCGTTTAGGAGTAATCATGCTTATAATTTCCTCTTTCCTGCAATTGATTTAGGATGAACACATGTGTGTTGGCAAAGAGACGGGATGGTGGGGTCTGGTAGTGCAAGCTCCTGGCTGGGTTACTCTGCTTGTTGTGGCTGGCCCCTGTCCTGAGCCAGGTTCTGGCTGCATGGGTCGTGTCTCACTGTAACCTCCTGGAGGTGGGAAGTGTATTTTGTGCTGGTTTAGACTGTTTTGAGCAATTTTGGGAATAGGAAGAAACAGTTGATGGGAGCTGGTGTGGGGCAGGGGGTGGGAATAGCTGAGACACATGTGGCTGCAGAGGGTGGCTGAGCTGCAAAGTCACCTCTGGAAGGCTTTTGGTGGCCCTTGATGAGGCAGCCTTGTAGCAAAGCGTGGAGGATAAATAAGCATGAAGGAGCTGGGAGGGAGCTTGATAAATTCCCAATAAGTGGGTTGATATCAGTAAGAGAAAATACAGTAAAGGCTCAGATGAGGAGTAGTGCTTTGGGTGAGTGTCATCTCCCTTCATCCAGCGGTCTTAAAACTGGACCCTTGTCTAAGCAATTTGTCCAGAGTGATTTGGCTCTGCAGGGAGCCCTCTATCGCACCCTGGGCCAGTGGGTTGGGTCACCCCAGAAGATTCTCTTGTTCCATTGACAGTAGCTCAAGCCCCATGCCATTGAGACAGCTGCAGTCAGGGTGGCACGGACCCATCTCTTGCAGGAGAAATTAAACACACAGCAGTAATACTGCAGAGAGGGACCTGGGGGAGTTAGTGGAGCACGGAAAAAATGCTGAGCAGTAATGTAACAGGATGCTCTTGCAAAAAAAGGGGAAAAAATAATCCAATGTTATAATGTTATTCTGGGCTGTGAGAGCAAGAACGGCATGTGTGAGACAAGGAAGTGATAAATCCCCCCATGGTCAGGTCTCAGGGGTCTTGGCTGGGGCACTCTGCCCTGTTTGGGATGCTGCACTCGGAGACAGGGCCAAATTGGAGCAAGTGTAGAAAAGAAGAGCAGGGGTGATAAGAGATTGAGGGGAAAATTACCTCCAAAGAAGGCCTCAGGGTTATTTTTTTTCCAGGCGAGATATGCTGGGGGAGGAAGGGGTGTGGGGGGATGTGATAACAGCCCTCAGCATGCAGGAGGCTGCTTTTTCTGTGATGGTACCTGACTGTCCCCACAGCTTCTGTGGGAACAGGAATCAAGAGGCTTAATTTGCAGCAGGGAAGATTTCACTTAAATATTAAGAAAAAATCTTTAAGGACGCTAAGCATCAGGACAGGCCTGGGAGGCTATGAAATCTTCTCCTTGGAGATTTGTAAGTGCAAATCAGACAAACATAGGCTGCATGGGCTGGTGTGGGCAGACAGAATTTTCTTGAGCATTAGCAGATGGATCAGATATCAGAGGGTCCCTCCCAGCCCTGTATTCTTCTGTGTGGTTATTAGTGATGGTAATACTTGTTGCAAAGCTGGATGAAGAAGTGGCTGGGTGAGCCCTTAGCTCAAACCCTACTGACTCCCATCCACCCCTGTGGGGCAGGTGTGGGGCTGGTGCATAGCCCTGGGAGCTGCGCTGTTCCTACGGCTCCTGCTAGTGTGTCCTGCAAGCCCACTGGTGCCTCAGGCTGGCTGTCAAGTAGGATTAAAGGTGCTCCTTTACCTCTGAGGAGAAAAGGATGGTAATAGTTACCTGCCTCTCTGATGTGAGGAGCATCTTTGACATCCCTGTGGAGAAGGCTGAGATAGCCCTGCTGGGAGGCTCTCTGTGGGGCATGGGATGGGCCAGCAGCTCTCTGCAGCAATGCAGGAGAGGGAATAAATCTTGCACAAGAGGCTGGTGTTACTTTAACCCCCACATTTATTATGAAGTGCAGGTCTGGTGCTAGTTTGCCCCAGGCCTGTGTGCCTGGCTACGTGCAATTGCTGTAAGGGTTGGTCTCTCCTCTGTGGAGCTTAGATGTGTGACAAGCCCCATTGCCTTCCTTGGCTCCGCAGCTAGCTGAGCGGCTGAAGCTCTCTGATCCGCTGCTCCTGGAGATGCCGGAACAGGACCAGACGCTGGAGCCTGACTGGCTGGTAGAGCTCCGAGCCTGCTGCCAGGAGCAGGAGGTAAGGAGGAGGGGGATGCTGGAGGGCAGCTGGTCTGCATTGTAGTTTGCCTGTGGAAGCATCTTCCTCCTCTGCCCTGAATCCAAGGGGAGAGATATGGAGGTTCAAAGGCTGTTGTTAGCCGGGTGCCCTTCCCCTTGGCTTGTGAGCCCAGAGATGTGGTCTCTGCTGTTGGACCTGCAGCTTCAGCAGGAGCAGGGGGGTTACAACACCTGAGGGTGTGAGCAGCGAGGGCTGCAGAGCTTCTCATGGGGCAAAATGCTCCTTTTCTTGGCTCAAGGAGGGCAGTCAGGGGCTGGTGGGTGAAAGATGATCTTCTGTTGCGGTGAGGATATTGGAGGGGGCACTGGTAGGACATCACCTTGCAGATGTGTGCCCTCAGGTTCCTGTGGTCTGGTCCTTGGATTAATGCTCTTCATTGAGACTTTGTGTCTTTTGGTTTTGTGCCATTTTCTGTCTCCAATTTCCCCTCCTGCCTGCTCTCAGTAGGGCAGTGGTGCTGCAGCCCCCTTCGCTTGCTGGGAAAGAGCTGTGAGCGTGCTGGTATGGGTCTCACCTCTAACCTAGGCTTCTGCAGCTGAGGGTGGGGCATGAGCCCCAGACCCACAAACACCATGCTTTCCTTTACATTGGCTTCGTGGTTTCCTTAGTCTTTGCCTTGTGCCATCCCTCTTTCCATCTCTTTTATCATGTTTTTCCTCTGACTCCTTGCAGGTGGAAGATGACCTCCCTCCAGAGGTGGGACCTGCTCAGCCAGGGCTCTCCTGGGCTGCTGCATCGATGGCAGGTAAAGAAAATGAAGCAGCAGGTTGCAATCACTGCAGTGGGATTCTCCACATGTGGAGTTGTGCTGCCACAGGCTGGGAGGCAGCTCCCTGTTCCCCAGAGCACTTCTCAGCAGCTGCTCCTTGCTCCTTACATCCCCCCAGAGCTCAAAATTTTACTCCTGTCTGGATGCATCCCTCTGGCATGGGGCTGCCGGGGATAGGCTGCAGAGGGGTTGATGCTTGTGCCCTCCATCCAAAGCCTGAGTAATTTGGCCTAATTACTGCAGCCTCAGGAGTCCCTGTGGGCACCGTGGAAGGAGAAGGGGGGGGTGGGGCTGGACGAACCATGTGCCTCTTGGCTGAGCCTCAGGGGAGACAGCCCCATTCGCAGGCAGTCCTCTGAGGATGCAAACTGGAGCTGAACTAAGGGGATTTCACACTTGCAGAGCAAAAAGATTCAGGAAGGAGCTTGTCCTTCTGCATGCTGGGCTGCAGCATGCCTGTTGGTGAAGCCCCAGTGTTTCCCCTTCCTTGTTGCCTCTTTCATCCCTTTGCTTTGCCTCTCGGTGACCCCAAGAGTCCCCTGTAGTGACAGTCCACCCAGAGAGTCAAGAGACCTCAAGGTGAGGGACGTGAGCCTTCCCTGGGTGGCTGTCAAGAGAAGGGCTGGAGAGCTTTCCCTTCTTAGCTGGGCAGCATGTATATCAGAATGTCCCATCAAGGAGAAGTCGGGGCTGGTGACCCTTCAGTATTGCTTCACAGCCACCTTCATCAGCAGAATGCCCTGGCACAGCCCGCTGCTGCTCAGATCTAGCTTTCTGCTGGGAATGCTGGCACCAATGGGTGGAGAATAAAGGCTGGTGCAAACAGGATAAAACATGACAAGTTCCTCCAAGCCATTTCTTCCTATCAGCTTTCCTGCTGCCAATTTCTTCTTCAAAGAACTCTCCCAGTCAGTAAAAAGGATCGTCAATCCTGATTGCCTTCTGCTGCTGTCAGGGCTGAGGCAATGATCATCCTTCCCTGGAAAGAAGTCACAAGTATAGTGGGACAGCTTCTCTGAGCAGCAGTGTCTTCTCCACGTGGGTCTCTGCAGCTCACTTTCCCGATGCTTGGCCATTTTCTCCATCGAGAAGACCATCCAGAGCCACCATCTGAGGGACCTGCATGCAGAGAAAGCTGGCTTGGTGCTGACTTCATCCATCTTGGAAAGACAAAGCCTGAATCAAGGTGCCAAGCTGGGATCCACATGGTCACAGCAACCTCCCTCTCCATCCTTACAGCCTGGGCTGTCTTCCTGACTTCTTCCAGCTGAACTTGCCAGGCAGTGTGGAGTCAAGCATCCATCATCCTCCCTGTGGATCTCAACCATCTTGAGGCCATGCAGGAGCAGCTCATAAGTGCGAAGCCAATCCTGAGTGGGCTGGAGGCAATACCAGCAGGCAAAGCAAGGCTTTTGTAGCACCGCATCCAAGAGGTGCCATAGCCTGTCTCCAGGCTCAGAGCCATGGGGTCTGGGTCCTGCCTGGCCATGTCTCATGGCGATGGGAAAGAAACTTTCCAGTGCCCAGCACATTTCTGGTTGGAGGCTGCAGAGCTGGAACAGGCAGGACACGCACCTGGGACCAATGGTAGCGTGCTGCCTGCACTGTGTCTAACATCAGACAGAGAGCAACATGTGTCTGTGTGTGTCTTAAGTAAAACAAACCCCACTTGCTCAAGCTGCCTTTCAAACAAGCCCCAAATAAAACTGCCTAAAGCAAGAAACTCATTCATGGGCACTCCTGTGGAGCAGGAATGAAGGCTGCGGCTTCCTGGTGAATTTTCTTTCCTGCTTGGGGTGTGCAGCAGGAGTGGAAGAAAAAGCTGAAGGCCCCAGGCTCCTTTGAACAGCTGGGCACGTGCTGTTTTTGCTTGGTCTCTTTGCTTCCATAGCATTCCCCTTCTTTTGCAACCTCAGGCATATTCCTGGGAGGTTCCCCCGTCTTTCACAGCCCACCTTCCTTGAAGTCCCTGAAAGGTCCTTGCTGCCATGCCATGCCCTGCCTCCTCTCTTGCCTCCATGTAGTCCCCGGGGTCCCTCCTCACCCGCCTGGCTCCTGCTGATGTATAATAGAAAAGGGGAAAATTCAGTGCAACAGCCCAATGAAATTATAAACACTGGAGTAAACTCCTAAGGTGTGGGGTAGTTTTTTTGTTCGTGGTGTTTTTTCCTTTTTTTTTTTTTTTTTAGATGGAGGGCCTTACCATGAGCTTCCGCAGAGTGAAGGCTACCAGTATGACCAGTGGTACGAGGCCATGCCACCCCAGGGACCCATCTCCCATGAGGACGCGTCCCTCCAGCCTCCAGCCCCTGCTCAGGTCACAGCATCGCCACTGCTCGGTGTTCGGCAAGAGCTGCAAGCCCCCACACTTGGCCCAGAGCCGGCCACCCCTCTGGGAGGGGTTTTTGCTGAGCCCCCTCCACAGGTGGTGCCACCTGCAGGTACATGCTCCAGCCTTTTTTCTCTGCAAAAATGCCTGTCCCAGGTTAGTAGCAGTGGGATGGGGTGCCCCTCAGGGAAGTATGATCCCCTATGGCATATGTGTCACTTCAAACGCTGCTCCCTGCCACTGCTGCCTTCACCTAGCACCTTGTTTCCCTCCAACCTTGCCCAGATATGGAGCCACACTTGCCCTGGTGCTGTGTGTGCAAACTGTGTCCACCAGCGCTGGCTGCCCTGGGCAGGTCAAGCCCTGACTGTGTCCTTCCATCTGCTCTACAGGAGGAGCTGGGGAGCCCCAGGGTGCCCGATTCTCCCCAGAAGGGGTGCAGCCATCCCTCTCAGCAGAGCAGGTGAGTCAGAGGGGTCAGGAAGACCATCCCACCAGGGGCCCCAGGGGGATTTGGGACTCACTGGCTTATCCTTCCGTGCACTTAATTGGCATAGAAACCCACCATCATGGTGCCAGCTGTCCCCTCAGGGACCTGACAGGTAGGGTAGCCCTCTCCAGCCTTCTTCTATCTGTGGGACCATGGGCTGCCCACTGCACCCCGTCCCTGCTGCGGGTGCTATTCCTCCACACCTGCTGTGTAAGGGACGTGGGGTTTCCTATCTGTTAAGCCTGGCACAGAGGAGCGCCAGGGATGCTCTGATCCGGCTTGGGGTGGCTCCTCTGGGAATACCAAGCGGCAGGTCTGATCTCCAATGCCAGGAGGAGTTAAAGGAAAGGGCTCGGACCATCTCAGAGGGTTCCACCATCTCCTTGGATGATGACAGCCAGCCTTCCTCAGAGAGCGCAGATGAAGATGCTGCTGAAGATCCGGCACCAGCAGAGGTGGTGAAGCCGGGTGAGGATAAGGTGAGCATGCCAGAGTGACGTAAAGCCTTGTGCTCCGAGCTTGCCTGTCCCTGATGTCCACTGTGCCTGCCCTGACCTGGGCAAAATGGTGCCTGCTCCTGGCCAGTGTGGGGGACATCTGGGTGGCCGTGGCATCCTCTCCTTCCCACCTATTTCCATTGACTGTGACAACCTCTGTTTCCCAGAGCTCCGGATTCAGGTGGTTTGGCTGGTTTCGGTCGAAGCCCACCAAGGAAACACCTCCCAGAGCCATGCCTGAGGTGGCCCCAGACTCCCCCACTCTGGGACTGCAGGTAGGGAAAGAAAGGCTGTCCTGTCTCTGGGTGACACCTAGGGTTACAGCCATGGGGACAGGTGACACATCTCCCCCTTTACCCGCTATTTCTCCCTCCATCCTTGTGCAGGTGGCTGGGCCGTGCCATTGCACAGCTCTTTGTGGCTGTAGCCGCTCTGTGCGGGGACAGAGTGGAACCAGGAGCCCTTTTAGCCTGGAGGTGAATCCTTGATTAATAATAACTGTAAATTTATAAAGCCTCTTTGATCTGGGAAGTCCTCCAAGGACTTGGCAAACCCTGCGTGGATCACTTACCCTCCACCAGAGCAGAAAGCAGCAGCTGCAAGCGGCACCACTCAGGCAGATTTTAGGAGCTGATGGGAAGGAAAACCTCTTTAACTGGAAGTGCAGCAGAGACAGGGAAGCAGTCACGCGTGGTTATCCCAGTACTGGCCGAGTCCTCAGGGTGTCCTGTCCCTGACTGCAGGCTGATGGTGGGCTTGGAGGCAGATGTTGGAGTGAGATCCTCCCTGGAAGTTTCATCCTGGTTGAGAATGACCTACAGTCCCAGAGCAGGAAATTTTTGGATATTCTTCCAAAACTAGCAGATGAGGAAAAGAGGGGGACCCATGGAGCCTGGGGGCCCCTTATGCTGTACAGAGGCTTGGTGTCCAAGCTGCCTGCCTAATTCTGAGCTCTCCGGGTGGTATAGCTTTGTGAGGGGGGTTGCTTGCCCTGACCCTGTAGCTCCCCTTTAGCTTGGGTGCCTGTAGCTCTTGGGGTACCTCTTCAGGAGGATGGGTGTAGAGCGGTACCCCAAAAGTGTGGTGTGGTATCGGGTGCAGAGGCCTCCTTGCTGTGTAAGGAGCTTCTGATCTAAATGCGTGGATGTGATTTCAGGAACAGACATCGCCATCCCCACCTGATGCTCCGGTCGCAGCTGGGACAAGACCTTTGGCTCAGCCTCTCTCCCAAAACCCTGGTAAATGCTGCGTGGGTCCCCTCGCCCCTCTCCCTGTCAGCCTTTTAGAAGCTGCTCCTCTTAATTTTAAGGTGGTTTTTCTGGTGGTGGTTTTTTTGGTTTTTTTTTTCTTTGTGGCATGACCCAGGAGGAATGCAAGGTGAAAATATCTTTCCTGTTACTCCAGCGTCTGTTGGGATGAAAGGCTCGTGGGATGCAGGTAGTGGGGAGACAGCAGGAGAGCAGGTGAGGGGAGGAGAGAGGTGTATTTGTGTGTGATGGGGGGGGGGGTCTGAAATTGGGAGATGGCCATTAAGTTTCTTTGCCTTCACCCCTTCCAGCCCAGCTTCCATCAATCTACCCCACTGGTGGGGACAATCCCCCTCTTCAACCCTGCCCAGGTGTCTCAGGTGAGAGCATCCCCCTGGGCCGTTGCTGGATAGGGCAGGGGGTGGCTCCTGGCTTTTGGGGTGATGCCTGATTGCCTGCAATCTGCTACGGGCAGGGAATGTAGGGGATACCAGCCCTGGGTATGAGAGTTTGGGGTTTACAAGCAAATGATTTGGGGGGGGATAGTGATGGGGGGGTATGATGGAGGAGGGAAATGGGGGGAGGGATGCTTGTGGCCACATCCTGAGGCCAGTAGGGGTCCACATTTTGGGGTACATCCCTCCCTTACACCATCTCTCTCTGCTTCCCAGCTCTCTGCTGCCTCTCGACCGAACCAACCCAGGCTGTTTTCCCAACGGCGCTATCCCAACCCGCTGTGAGCTGGGGCGGGTGGAAATCAACAGTGGTGATCAGTTGTGTTTTTTAACCAAACTGGTGTTTGTGATTATTTTAGAAGGGGGTGGCAGAGCCTCTGCCACCAGTTTTGGGGTGTTGGGGGGGGGGAGTTTTAAGGTGATAATAACAGATAAGAAAAAAGTGTCCGGGGGAGAGTAGTCTGAATTGGGTTGTAGGGCGCTGCCCCACCTCACCCATTGGACTCAAGAGTAGCTGGCCGTGAGTCTGTCTCAAAGCACCGCGGGGCCACGAGCATCCACCGGAGTTTCTACACGCGTGGGGGTTGGAATCCCACACGCGAAACCTGCTCGGTTTCTCCTGCCCAGGACCGGCCCGATGACGCGGCGCCCCCCCTTGCTGGTGGCTCACCCGCCCACTCGCGGGCGGGGCTCTGCTAGAGCCGCGGGCGGCCCTTCCCTCAGACCTTCCCCGAGGCGGGGCGTGGGTGACGCGCACCCCGTGGGTGGCCTCGGCGGTGAGCTTCCCCCGGACGCACAACCTTGCAGCCTCATCGTTATATATAACGCTACTTCTCTCTCCACCTCTAGGTCAGGGTGAGCGGCCGGCGCTACCCAGCGTGCACTGCGCCGCATGCTAATTTAGAACCGCCCCTTCGTCGCGGTGGGGGTGTGTCGTCGGGGGTGTCCCCTCGCCGCCGCCTTGTGCGGAAGGTAACCCACGGCGTGGCGGCCACGCCGAGTGGGCTGTGGCTAGCCGGGCTGCGGGACCCGCGCCCACTCGTGACGGGCTGTGGGGCCAAGCCCTGTTTGTGGCGGGCTGCGGGGCTGGGGTCCCCACTGTGGCAGCGGGTGGAGCCAAGAACTGCTTGCAGCAGGCTGTGGGGCTGAAACCCACTCGTGACGGGCAGTGGGGGGCTAGGGCCCACTCGTGGCAGGCCGTTGTCCACTTGCGACAGGCTGGGGGACTGCAGACCTGCCTGTGACAGGCTGTGGGGCTGGGGCCCGCGCTGCCGGGGGAGCCTGGGGCTGGGCTGAGGGGACAGCGAACTTCTTGTGTAAGCTTGCACGTCTGGCAAATGTTTTGAGAAATAAATCTTGTGGTTTGGGATGACTCTTCAGACTTTTGGTTTCTGACTCGGCTTTTGATTCCCCTGAGGTTGTAAGGAGTCAGGTAGCAAAGTTTTTCCTGAAGTAGAGCATGCTGCAGATCCGTTTAGGAGAGGCAGCTCAGTGCGCAGCCGTGCATGTTGCGGGGCCAGGGGTTTCCTTGCTTGCGTGTGGCCTGTTGCGCTGCTCATAGTCTCAGGACCGTGGGGATACGGAGGTCAAGAGTCATGAAAGAACCGAGAGGCTGAATCTGCCTTGTCTGGTGCACAATGAAGGAGCTAAAGAAAGGAGAGGCTGTGGGTGATGGTGGTGGCTTCTTGCAGCAGGGAGGGTGGCTTGGTTTTGGTGATCTTCCATTAGCTTCTTTCTGTGGAAATGTAGAGGAAAGGCAGCTGCCTGCTTGGACTAGGAGGGCTGGAGGAGCTTATTTTTTGTTGTGTAGCTTTGGGTGTTTCAGAGGTAGTGAATATCCTGGGGAAACCAGGTGCCTGGGAAGTTTGCCTGTGAGTTGCTTTCTTGTGGCCTCCCAGTGAACTTGAGGTAAACTGGGACTAAGACTCCCTTTTTCCTTCCCCATCCTCTCCCGAGAGTACTGGGAATGTATTCATCTGATGCTAATTGTTACTCTGATTGATAGCAGCAATTAGGGCCTGTAATCTGAGATCAAGTCTCTGCTATGTGGAGTGTTGTAACTGCTGCCTGAGCTTGCTCGCTGCTAAATACCCTGAGCTGGGATGCTTCGAGGAAGCCCTGGAATACTCCCTAAATGCTACCAATTTATAGAGGGAGGTGAGTGTGTTCCCACTAAGCTGGGCTAGTTGTGGCCAAACCCACTGTGATTTATTTCAGAATTACACACCTGATCTGCTGGTGAGATGTCACCTCCTCGCTTCCCCGCCACATGGCAGTATCCTGCTGCCCAGCCTCTCCTGGGCAGGGTTGTCGAGAGGGCCCTGCCCAGGTTGCAGTTTGGGCACCCGCTTCCCAGATGCTTTCAGTCTCATGTGGGTTCTGCTGGGTATAGCAAGGCCATGCTCATTTAGAGCTGTTATTTATTAACAAGAAGTGCCGGGTGATGACCCTGTCTCTGTCCCTTCAGTTCCTGGTGACATCTGTGACACAGCTGGTCTTAAGAGGTCACTCATTTCCCCTTGCTTAATGATCTGCTGTAGAAAACAAGCTTTCATTGCTTGCTTGAGTGTCAATGGGACATGAATATTAATGAAACCTCGGTGGTCCTGTGGCGCTAACTGTCATGGCCCTGGAAGGCTCATCTGGAGCTGCCCGGCACTGCCGGGGAACTCCGTGATGGAGCGATAATAAAGTGTGTGTGAACTTTGCTCCGAGGCACTGCTCAGGACTTTGAATTTGCAGGCTCCTGGCACAGCAGCAGGAGATTGGCTTGACGTTTTCTAAAGCAACCTCTTGCACAGCAGCGTGAGTTTTAGCAGGGGAAGGACTCATGGGGACAGTTCGGATGCTGCAGGTGTGGGAGAGTCTGTTGGTTGCAAATTCAGGTGGCAAGCGGCCTGGTTAGTGGAACCTAATGTCCTCTGAGGCCCTGAGCTGGGCTTGGGGCGAGGGTAGATGCAACACAACATCTATTAAAATGGCCCCATTTGGTTGCTGGTACCAGCTGGGAATCACTGTAAGGAGTGGGATGACAGCTGTTACCTACTTACGATGGAAGAGCATAACTTTGAGTGTGCTGGAAGTGGGCTTTTGCTCCGTTAATCCAGGCAATCCTCTTCCAGCTTCTGCTACCCTGTGTGGAAAAGTTGGGGTAACAGCTGAGGTCTTGTTGACCTAAAGATTATCTTGGAGAGAGAACCCCAGGTTTCAGTCTCTTGCTCTGAAACCCTTATGTTCCCCCTGAAAGGAGAGCTCAGGGTCAAGCTGTGTGGGGTAGATGGTTGGTGACTCTTACTTTCTTATTGGTGGAGAAGAATCTGCTTCACTCATGGAATAAAGCAGACCTGACTTGCCCTGCTTTCTCTTAGAATGATATCTTCTTCCCCTCCTATCTGGGATGTTCCCTGGCCTTAGAGATCGCAGGGACCCTTCTGCAGGGATTTCTGCTGGATCAGGGCCTTAGGATTTTGGCGGTGTCTGGTTACAGTAGCGGGCATCTTCCCTCAAAACCTTTGTATAGCAGTCCCCGTAGGGATTGCCCCATTTCTGACCAGGTTTTTGCACCATGCTATATTGCTGTGCAGCCTCTTGCTACACAGAAAGACTGTTCCAAGTCCTCTGATCAAAAGGAGCATTACCTTTCCTGCAGATCCTGCCAGGTATGGTGCCGCTGAGCTCATTTAAGTTTAAAGAAAAATGGTGGGTGTTTTCTGTGTTGTGTCCAGGCTATGGCCATTACAGGCTGTCGTGTCTTAGTGTAGAAAGTCTGCCTGTGTTCTGTGAAGTTGTCACCTCTCCTTCATTTAACACTCAAGGATGAAGTGCAAAGGTGGGAGCTGATGGCTGTGTGTTGTTATCACAGTGTCCTGCAACCTCATTCAAACTGGCTTCCTTTTACAGTAAGTGAGGTATGAACAGATCAGGAGGCTGATCCTTCCCTCTTGCTCCCCAAAAGCTTGTGGAAGAGCTTGCCAGGAGCGTTGTGCGCCTGGGGAGCTGGCAATCAGTTCTGCAACCTGGTTAGCATGACCTGTGAGGGTTGTGGCAGAACTAAGAGGAAAAGGGATGTTTGCTGTGGTAGGATGACTAACAGGCTGCCTTTAGGAAGGATGCAGGAAGGTTTCATATCTCCTCATTGTTGCTCAGAAACACTGGAGATCCTTAGCCCCCTAATGATGGCTGGGAGGACTGACCTACAAAATCCTCTCGGAGCCTGTGCCCATGCACTAGTGTTTCTGGAGTCTAATCCACGTGAGTAAGAAGCAGGAGGGGCTGCTGTACCTGCAAGCCCCGAGAGACCTACGCCACTGTTCTTGGAGATTTGAAGTCCTGACTATTACCTCGAGGATGTGGATTATAGTCATGGAGGGGAAAAAAGTGAAAAAAATTTATTAGAGGGAGGCCTTTGGCAGTGTAGGGTAAAAGCATCACCTTTCTTGACATGTTTGTCTTGTGGGGAGATTGTATCTAGTAGTAGGATGAAGAGAAGTTGCATACTGTCTGGTGTTAATTACAAAGAGAAAACCGCATGAAAATCAAGTGAAATTGAATCCCACTGCATTTGATATTCCCAGAGTTGAAGGCCTCGGTGCATCTCATTAGTTTAAAAACCCTGATGGAGAGAGCTCAGCTTCGAACAGGAAATTGATATGACATTGAGACCTGGGAGAGGATTAGCTGCCTGCCTCTCAACTTGTCCAGAGGAGTTGGACATGTAAATGTTCCCACAGAACAGCTCCCTGTGAGAAGGCACGCCAGTTAATTAAGGCCCCTGGGGCCGCACAGTTGCAGTGAGGTAGGGGTAAGGTCTGTGCGCGTGGAAAGTCCTGACACTGTTCTCTGTGGTGGAAATACTGCATGGGCTATACAGACAGGCCCAAAGCTTTGGGTGTGTGGGCTCTACTTGGATGCTGGTAAAAGAGATGCTTTATTATACTTCTCAGTGGGCTTTGCAGGTGCTGGGTTAAGATTGAACTAAACAGGGTATGATGTTCTGGGCTAACATGTTGGCCTGCCTGGTGGAGGTGCCCACACAGGGTGCGTGGCTGGGAGGTGAATTTGGGTTTTGCCCACAGGTGGCTTGGGGACTGGCTTTTGTGCCAGAGTTTGGTTCTATTTGGGGATTCTGCAGAGATGCTGAGGGCCTAGAGCTCTGCGGATCTCTCATTTGGATGCCAAAACACATCTGGTTGCTGTGACCCAGTGTCTTTGCTCTAACAGTATGAAAATTGCAGCACCAAGGCAATGGCCTCGCTGTATACAGAAAGCTGCAACTGCCTTTTTTTTTTTTTTTTTCAAGTGCTTGAGGTGATAGGCAATATTTGCCAGTGAGTGAAGGCCATCAGATACACTGTGCCTACCAGTTTGTACCTGTGAGCCTATTTTGCTTTGAACCCTGCTGGGTTTACCCTTCTTATGAAGAGTTTTGTAATGCCTGTATGTGGACAGAAGCTATTTCCTATTTTCTCTTGCAAACACCGGCCATGCTGTGTGCAGGCTTAAGGCGAGGTGCTAACAATGAAGAATCCATGACTCCATGGCACACCAGAGTTTTCAGCAGTACTTTGCTCCTTTTGAAAATGAAATGTATTTGTGGGCTGACTGTAATCTGTGGCAGGTGGAGTTTGCAGACCATACTGATGACATTGTGCTTCTTGTGTACTTGAAGGGCAGTTTCTAGCTGGAACATTGCAGCCCCCAGGCAGGATTGCTGGAAGGAGGGCTGGTGGGACCCTTTGCTTCCAGTGGGGTGATGGAGGCTGTAGAAGCCTGCAGGGATCTGGCCATCAGCATGATGCTTCTGCTTTGGACAGAAATCCCTGCCCAAGTGGCCAGGAGGTGACGATCTCTGCATCCCTCTGGCACAGAGCCTCCCCAGGGGAAAATCTTGTCTCTTGTTGAAGCAGAGGCCTGTGGCAGGCTGTGTGGTTGTGTAGGGGCAGGCATCCTCCTCACCCATCCTCTGCCTGTGCATCTCTCAAGCCCTGCTTAAAATAAACAGACTTTCAGGTTCTCCATTGGAAGAAGAGCTCCAGGGGGGAGCCCCAGAGGAGCCCCTTGTCCCAGCACAGTGCATTGCTCATGCTGGCATTGCTGCTGGAGATTATGTTGGTGGGAGCAAGCTGTGCTTTATGTAACTTGATGGTGTTGCAGCTTCCGTCTGAGGATAGCCTAGATTGGGACTCACTAGCTTGGAAAAGACATAAGTGAGGAGGATGTGAGACCTATAAAATCACCCAAGAAGGTGATTAGGAGGCAATTTTTTGTTGTTTCCTGCAGGGCAAGAAGGCAGGGCTCCCCATCAAAAATAGCAGGCTGCAGCTTTAAACAAAACAGCATTACATGCTACATTTGGGGGGGAAGTAGTTCAATCCTGGAAACTTGTCCTGGGATGTTATGGAGGCCAAAAATATCAAACCTTTAAAAAGGAATTTGGCAATTTCATGGCAGATAACTCTTGACGATGGGCCTAAACACAGCCCTGGAGCGATTTACAGCCTGGGAGTTAGTAAGCACCAGGCTGCTAGGAGCTGGAGAAATGTCCTGGGAAAACAACTCCATGTTCCACCTTCTGTTCAGCTCTTTTCATTAGCATCAAGCTCGGTTGCTGTTGGAGACAGGAGGCTGAATTAGAGGAACCTATGGTATCTTGGCTGATGGCTGTCATGAGCGGACAAAGGCAGGTGAATGACCCTACTGTGCACCATCTGAAGGAAGACCCTTCTTTCTGGGAGGCTGCAATCGAAAGAGCTGTTTCAGGTCTAACACTGGCAATGCGTGTTCCTCAGTACAGGCAGATGCTTGAGTGACTTCTCCAGTGCCCACGCCTGCCTGTGCAGAAGTTGAGGCTGTGTTTAGGGGGTTGCTTGGTGACAGTTCTTCTGGGCAGGTTGAGGGAATTAAACAGTAAGTAGGATTAAGAAAAATGTATCAAAATATCAAGGATATGTGATACATATGTTTACATAATGAAGGAGAAGCTAATAAGTATTTGCAATCAATGTTCCTACCTGGAAGCTTTCTCTGAAAGCATTTCTGAAGCTGCTCAAACAACCTATTTATTTCCATCATTTTAACAACCTGTTTTCTCAAGGCAATTGTAATGACTTGCTTAAAGAGCTGTCTCCCCTCCTCCCCACCTACAACACACTCCATTTTACTAGGCTTTTGCTTGGTCTCTGGCTCTGTCCTGAGCTGCTGGGGCAGATTCTGGATCTAGTGATGGCTGGGCTCCTGCTCTGCTGGAGGTGTCAGCAGGGCAGGTGGACACCCTTGGGTAATGGTGAGTAGCTGGCTTATAATCACTCGTGTGGGGATCCATACCCAAAAGCCAGCACAGACATAGGGAGTCAGGAGCTGCCTTGATGCATGGCCTCTGTGTGTGTGTCACTTGAAAACACTTGTACCAGTTGGAGGAGCTCTTGGTTTGGGAGCAGGACAGTTCTTTTGCTGTCTTACTGAAGCAACGCTTCCCCCTCATGTGTCCTGAGGACCTGTAGGACACTGTTTTTCCTTAGTCACCCAACTGTTGTGCCTGGTTCTTTCAGTGCCTTGATAAGCTGCTGGATACATGCTGGCCCTTCTGGGGTAGGGAGAGATGCAGGTCCTGAACTGCTGCTTCCAGGACAGCTGGGCATCACGTAGGTGCGGATGACTTCTTTTGGGTGTCAGAGCAGTATTTCTTCCTCTTCATATACAGCAGTGTGGGTGTGGATAGCTGGTTCCCCGAGCAATTATGTGCTGCATTGAAGACTCTATGATTAGTTGCGGGTGGTGCAGAAATAGTCTAGATCACCCCAATACCAGTCCAGCGAAGCACAGCGTTGTCTTGGTCCTAGCACAAATGAATGTTGGCCTGTGCTTCTTCAAGGCAAGAGTTCTGGGGCTGCGGGGTGTAGTTTTAAAATGTTGCTGTCCCACCTCCCAGCCTGGGCACATCCCAGGACAGGGCTTGAAAGGTCAATCCAAAAAGTGGGGATGATCCCTGTCCATTAACAGTGGTAACTTACTCTTGGCTAGGGAAAGATGTCAGATGATGAGCAAAAGCTTCAGCTTCCAGAGCTCTTCCCCACATAGTTCTCGCAAGGATTTCAGTGCTCAGGCTGTGCTGCTGCTTTGCCTTTCCCTGAGGCCTGGGGAACTGGGAGCCATGTGGCTTGTGGTGTTCCCCTCTTCCCTGGGGTTATTCCCTGTCCCCCTCTGCGAGGATGTGTTTGGGCTCTGCTTTGTGGGATAACTAATAGGGCTGTCAGACCCCTTGTCCCAACAACCTGAGAAGATAAATAGTCCAACATGCGCAGCCGCCTTCGCAGGTCCTGAAGCCCCGGCAGGAACCAGCACCGTGACAGATGGGCTGACAAGCGGGGCTGACACAACTGGGTCAGCGTGAATGTCGAAGGGGTGGAAGCTGCCATCTCTATCTCCCCTCTGCTTGGCACCCCAGCGCCTCTGGGCCAGACGGTGGCCACTTATCACTACCTCCTTCAGTGACTGCTGTAAGCTGGTGGCACAAGAGCCTCGTCTAGAGGAAAGACACTAGTCATGGTCCTAACACTGCTCTGTGGAGCTGCCATCTGTTCTCTCCTTGGATGCTGCTGCCAGGGCAGCCTAGGAACATGACCCAGTGCTGATGCTCTGACAGATAAACATCTGGTTAGACTGTGCTCTAGACCGCTACCTTCCCAGCACACTGTAGTGCTGTTTTTCCTCCAAAAAGGTGAGCTTCTTCATGTATCTGCACGTAGAGCTATGTGTGTGTGTATATATATATATTTTTTTTCTGTTTTAGAGAGCTCCAGCTTCATGCTTTGTGGCTTGATGCCTCTTCCCATGCCTGGCCTCCTGCAGCCTTAGCACTGTGTGTGTCTCCTCTCTTGCCTGGAGCCAGCTTGTGTGCTGTGGGATGGGTTAGTTGTTTGGAGAGGACTGTGCAAATAATTGTATGAGTATCTCCTTTTGTGGATGTGTGAGGAAAATTTGGAAAGGCTGCTGTGAATGAGTCTTGTGAGCATCTTGGAGCAGTGAGCCGAGAGCCCTGAGCCAGGCTCACTGTGCAAAATCCATTAGCCACGAGCAGAGGTGCTTCTGGGCTCAGCATTCAGTACCTGTTACGGGTTGAATTAGTCCCTAATTTCTGTCCCTTACAGTTAAAATGACTCAGACATTTCTTTTTGAGATGGGGTATTGCTTCTGACTAAGTACCCCACAGCCATGGCTCTACTGACTATTAAATGCTTCTCAGAAATGCAGTGATCGTCTTGTCTCCGGGTCAGCGTAGGCTGGTGCTGTCACCTGTGTGTTGCTGTGGGGCTAGAAGAGGTGCCTGGCTTTGCTGTAGGAAAGCAAATGCAGAGACACATCTGAGGACTCAATGGCTGCAGGTTTAATAAGATCAATACCACCTCTGCAAAAGATTACATGGTATACTAGGCAGCAAATAGACCACTTCTGCTGGATTTGGAAACCATTTATAGAGTCTATTAGGGATGGTAAGGTAGAAGGGACATATCCGGAGCGAATTGCACAGATGAAGTAGTTGAGACTCCCACATTAACGGTTTTGCAGTCTATTAAATAGTGGAATTAAAAGCAAAATAAATGAGAAAGTTTTGTCCAAGAAGCTTTACCTGCAGCCACATCATCTGCCGGCATTGCAGAGCTAGGCTGTGGCACCCTTCTGGCTGTTTCTGCTGTCTGTAGAAAGGCTGAACCTCCTAAAGCCAAGACAATGGCTTGACTCTGCCTGAAGGTTGAAGCTTCACCATTGCAGAAAGAACAGAGGAGAAAAGAGCTGCCCAGAAGACGAGTGCTTGCTCCTGTATCCACTGGCCAGTGCTGCCCCTCTGAAGCCTTTAATGGCAGTGCAAGGGGGTGGCTGTCAGCCGCCTCTTATGGCAGAGAAGAGCCAGTCAAGGAGTGAGACCTGGGCAGGCTTGGAGACCCTCACTGCTCCCACCCAGCAGGTTGTTGGGTCTTCTACCCCACAGTTGGCAGGTCAAAAGGTGTCTGGTACTGTGGAGCGTTCCCTTTCCTCTGCTCCATCCCTTGTGCGGTGCCACGTGCTTTGCAGCCAGCATTAATGCTGCTCCCATAAATGGCCCACAGTGGGTAGGTTTGAGTTGAGGAGCAGCTTTATGGGAACAGACTCTCTAGGCCCAGGCTGCTCTGCTGGCCTTGTTTGAGCTGCCCTTGTGCTGCCATCACCTCCTGCAGTGTACCCTCGAAATAATTAACTCTAATAACACATGAGCAATAGCCTGCCTGGTCACCCTGCCTGCTCCCGGAGAGCAAGGCAGGGCGCTTGACTCCTATCATTTCTCTGGTGCTCTGTCCGGTCTCATTTGAAATGCCTTGCAGGATGAATTACAGTGCTCTAAGGGAATCTGCAAAATAGGATCACAGGCCAATTGAATCCATCTGCAAAGTACGGGAGGATGATATGTCACCCTACGGATGGATTTCCTCCCCCCCCCCCCCATTTCTTTTTATTTTAAAAGACTCTTGGACCTAGTAAGAACAACAAATTCTTAGGGAACAAGATGTTGTGTAACAGGGAGTTGGATCAGGCTGTGCTGACTGAAGGTAGGTGATGCAGAAGGGAAGTCAATGCTGAGGATGTACATGGCAGCAATTTTAAGGAAGCAAGGTAGGGATTCATATTGTGCTGCTCCCCAGTATGCTCCCTCTGAAAGCAGGATAATGTTATGTGAGTCTCTGGGAGTGTGCCATGGGGTAAAGTGTGCTGGGAGAGGCAGGAGTGGAAAACATTAACCGGCCATGGGAGGCTTTAGGGGCAGACAACCACCTGCCCAAGTCAGTAGAAGCAGCCTCTGTAGGAGCCATGCAGATGCTGTGACGCACATGGAGGTCTCGGGTACCCTGGAGCATCTCAGGCAGCTCTGCGTGCTGACATGGGGGCAGCTGAATTGAGCCCTTGGGTCAGAGGTGGCAGTTCCTGCCTGGTTGGCCTGGCAGTGCTCCCCAGGGAGCATGGCTGAGGTCACCCACCTTGGCTATTGGCCCTGGTGTGGGTGGACTGCGGAGGAGGGAGTTAACCCCTTTGCACTTTAGGTGGATTGAGGTTGGCCTGATGTTCGTTACCAAGCCTCTCTTCTCCTCCAGCTGGGATGCTCCAGCCATTGCCTGAGGGGGAAGGGAAATGAGTTAAACCCATCTTCAGACACGTTTGTATTGATTCTGTCACTTTCTTGCTGCTTGCTGACAGGTGATGGATGGCTCATAATGCGACCGGCACAGTACATTACGTTTCCCATCCAGGGACTCCTAAATCATTTCAAATTTTCACATTCCCTAATCAATATTTTATCAGTAGCAGAAGAAAGCGGAACGGACCCATTTCTCAAGAGGTAGAAGAGCGAGCGTGTGCGGATGTGCGCCTGCACATATATAGGCATGTGAGTTTGTACATTTATAATTGCAACTAAAGCACTGTTTGTACAACAATTATAAGACCTGAAACCATAAAAAATAAATACAGAATTAGGACCAGGAGTGTTGCTTATATTTAAGTGACTTCAAGATGAAGCAAATTAGAAATTTGAGTTTCTGATTTGAAGGTGGATTAATGGTTGGTGGGGTTGGAACTGCCAGTTGCTCCATGCTTAGGCAGGGTGCAGGGGGGGTCAAGGCAGATGAAAACATGCCTAGTTTTCAGGGGAGGAAATCAGATTTGCAGCCTCCTATAATGCAGTAAGGCACAGATCTGTCACCCGCTGCTGAAGCACTGACAGGGAAATGTCCCTAGTGAGCCTGTCTGGAGTTGGGGTATGTGGCCCAGGTAGTTGGTTGCGTGAAGTTTTAACTGATGAAACAGGGCATAGTGCTGCTTTCTTGGAATCTGAGTGTACTGGGCAGCAAGGGAACCTATTGCTACCATGGTATGCTGGCTCTGGCGGATGCTGGGATGCTGAAGGACTAGGTGGGAACGTGCTTGCAATCATGCATGCTTGAGCTAGTCCTGACCAAACATTGTGTGCCTTTTATGCCTCTGCTGGGGCTGGCTGTTGCACTAGGATGTGGTCTAGGACCAGGTGTGGTAGGACCTGGTGTAGTGGGGCTGAATGAGTCTAGAAAAGAAGTATTGGTGCTTTTTGGAGGAGGTGCAGGAGGGCTCTGTGATGTTAGGCTACTGTATGAAGCGGCTAGTTCCAGACTGAGACCCAGATTCAGTGATTTTGCATGTCCTCCACATTGAGCTACCTTCAGCAGCAGCTCCCAGTTCCTACCTAGCATCTGGCTTTCAGCCAGGCTTTGGGATGGAAGAGCTCAGGGAAGAATGGGGCTAGTTCCCCCTGCCATAGGAGGGGAGGCTGTCAGAAGTGGAGGCGGCACAGGGCTTCATTCCTTCCCCTGCAAGATGATCCTAGTGAGACAGCCAGGCAGGGAGGGCAGCAACATGCCTGTCTGCCCCAAAGATGGCTGCTTTCCTCAAATCCTCCCTGTGCTGGTGGTCCTGCACATGTGCTCTCTGCATCCCCTGACCTCTTCTGTTCACAAACCTCTCTCCATTGAATTACCTATTCCCTTAGACCTTTTTTTTATTCCCAGACTGGATGTTTTCCAAGTAAAAGATCTATTCTTAAGATGTTCCTCCCCCCGCCCCCTGCCCCCCTGAAATGAGCCTCCAAACAGCACAGATGTAAGGCTAAACATAACCCTCCTTGTTACTGTCACCTCTCTTCAGTGTTTGCCTGGGTGATCTGGTGTTGTCTTCACTTCTGAGTGTTGTTTCACAGCTTGGTTGTAGCTTGCTGCTGGAGTATGCAACACGGTGTAGCTTACAAGAGACCAGGGTTACTGGTCTTGGGAGTATGCAGCTGGGGCTCAAAAGTGGCACTTGCAAAACCCGTGCAGACTTTCTGGCCCCGTCCCAGGCTCTGTGGGGACCCTTACCCCTTTCAGCTAGTGTGGTGGCATAGGCTGCATAATAGAAGAGCCAGACTCTGCTGGTGGTGGTAGTTTGCGTAAGTGAAAACCTTTTGTTCATAGGAAAAACTTCTTACCTTTCTGTCCCAACCTCTGCACAACCTCTTTTACAGGGAGAAACACATGCTCTTTCCCAAGTGTGATAGCTGCTTCACCACTAGTGGAAAGGTATTACGCTACTACATTTTTGTACCAATAATTTTCTGTATATTCAGAGTTTTCAATGGGCTTACTCTCAGACTGGGTCCCAGCTGTGCGCTGCTGGGTGCCCATATGTAGGTGAGGTATGCTGCTGTACCCTTTCTCTCCCCATCATTCGCATGCTCTGCCTGGTTTGGCAGGGATGTGGAAGGCCTTTGTGTTGTGCTGGCTGGACTGCTCCTTCCCCCACAGGCATTATAAATAGTGGGAACCAGCCCTTGGGTCCCTGGTTGGTCATTGCAAAGGGATGCATGAAAAGTACTGATTTCCTTCTTCTGAAAGTCTGGGCTTAATCTGTTAGAGCAGGAACCCTTCTGATGGGCTCACATGAGAGTGCAGGGAGGTTACTCCAGACCACCAATCGGTGGCAGAGCCCACAAGTTTTCATCCTCCAGAAGTTAGAATAGCTTCTGTCTGCTTCATGCCCATCTGTGTAACTGGAGCAGAGTAGAGGAGGGGAAAGAAGCCATCAAGGTGCTTCCCAGAGAGACGAGGTATTTGTCATATAGCTGTCACCAGCCACTCGTCAAAGGAAACTTGGTCACTCAGACTACGTGCTGCCTTCTCTTTAATGTGCAGTAGCACGAATTGCCTTTTTTTCCCTGCATTGGTGTTAAGCTTTGCTTGTTCTGATGCTTTCTGAGGTTATGTCATGCATTTCACTTTGAGTGGGACAAGACCCAGACCTTGGTGCTTCACAGTTGCCACCTTTGCAATGCACGTATGAGTCCTGGTCAATAGCTGATCTAGACAACTGCTGCACTTGGCTGATAAACTCAGTCCTTCAGCAGAAGAGGTGAAGCCCATTGTATAGGCACAGACAGCCTTGAATACTGTTTCCCTGGATGAGAGATGTTCTGAAAAACTGTGCACTGGAGGGAAAAATGGGCCCTTAGCACCTGAAAAAGGTTGTTATGGAATTGTGTGTTGCAGCTTCCATCTTCATGGTTGCCGCACCTGGGAAAGAGGGGGAAAGCCTGGAAATTCTCTGCAAGCAGTACTGTGAAGTACAGCTCAAACAGGAGGGGATGGGATGAACTGACTCCCCAAAGGGCAGTACTTTTAACCCCTGATTTGTCCTTAGGATAAGGAATGTGTTCAACCCTGGAGCTCCAGGACACAGCTCCACCCTATATCTTGCATTCTTTAAAACATACTTAGGGGGTCTGGAGGGATCTCAGGTTAGAAGTGGGATTTATGTCCCTCAGGATGAAACCCTGTGGCAAAAAGAACTCAGCCAGCAGGGCCAGGATATCTTGCCTCTTGTGCAGTGGGAAAGAACTGTTTGTGGTGCTGCTGTAAGGACAGACCTCTGTTTTTCTGAGTTAGACCTGTTCTTTGCTGCGCTTGGGCAAGGAGCACATGGGCTGAAGACATCCAGAGAGCTCATAACAGAGCTTGCAGTTGCTGGCCTGACCACAGTATCTTGCAAGGAAGCGAATGTTGGGTAGCTTAGAAATGCAACACAATGGCTTTGTGTGGCTTTCAAATGAGCTGTGGTGGCATGAAGGGGAAATGCCCAGGCAGTTTTAATAGCTGGCTTAAGGGAAGTCACTTTCTTCATTTAGTCTTTGTTTAAAGTGGTCTGGGGAAGTGAAATTATCCTGCTTCATCTGGGTCTAAGTTGGATGCTGATAAGCAAAGAGCTGTTTTTTCCCTATGTTGTGGTTTAACCCATCAGGCAGCTAAATACCACACAACCATTTGCTCCAGTAAACCAAGGTTCATCGTTCTTCTGTGCTGTCTTTTTTTTTTTTCCCAAGTCTGGCAAAGAAAAGGCTAGGAGATGTTTTAGCATTTGAAGACCTCCATGTTTTAGGGTTTGTGTTGCCCCCAATCTTTTGATCATCCTGTGGATGAATGGGAAAACTGACCTCTGGTGGACATCTCTTCCAAGGCTGAAGCTTGTAAATATTTAACAGCTCCTTTTGGGGAAAGGGCTGGAGCTCTTTGAATCCAAACCTTTGTTAGAAATCAGATGAGGTGGGACAAGGGATAGAAGATCTGCTGTGGCCCTAACTGCATTCCTCCTACTCCCAGCATCCAAATAGGCTACCATGAATCTTGCATCCAACAGAATCACAAAATAGCTGAGGTTGGAGGGACCTCTAGAGATTGTCTAGTACAACCTGCCTGCTCAAAGCAGGGTCAGCTGAAGCAGTCTGCCCAGGACCACATCCAGTCAGCATTTGAATACCTCCAAGGGTGGAAGCTTCTCTAGGCAGCCTGTTAAGGTGTTACATGGCCCTTACAGTAAAAAAAGGTCTTGCATTTAAGTGGAATTTCTTGTATTTCAATTTATGCTTGTTACCACTGATAAGAACCTGGGTCTGTTGTGTTTATCCCCTCCTATAAGGTATTTATGCAAATGGACAAGATCGCCCTGAGCCTTGTCTTCTCTGGACTAAACAGTCCCAGCTCTCTCAGCCTCTACTTGTACGTTGGATGCCCCAAGCCCTTCATCGTCTTTGTGGCAAACACCTGGTCTATCACCCCTTCTTCTGTTTGGTATCATCTGCAGACTTGCTGAGAGTGCACTGTGTTGTGTCATCAAAGTCACTGATGAAGGTCATTAAGGGCCCTTTCCTCCTATCTTCCATTGTGAATTTTGCCAGGCAGCAAAGGAAGCTATAGGTGGACTTCAGAGTTACAAAGGTATACTTCCACTCAGGGGATGGAACCGGATCAGACCTCTCCAAGTTGTTATTCAGCCTCCCCATAAATCTGAGCAAACACTACTGTCTTGGTTTACCCTCTGAAGACTTTTCTCTTGTTCAGATGGAGTAGAAGCTGATTTTATTTTTTTAAAGCTATATTTAGATTCTGGTGCACAGGCACCCATATCCTACAGAAATACTGGCTTAGTGAGCTCTCTGGGGACCAAACGCAGTTCCTCGCTGTGCTTGTGTAATGGTCAAATCAAATGGGAGAGGTTTCTTTTGGCAGCAGAGTAACCACACAGAGGCACTGTGCTGCTTGCGCGCTGTAGTTTTGTTATCTTAAGAGCAGTCCCAGGCACTGCTGTTTTGTTCAGGGTCAGAGCTAGACTCTAATGAGCACCTCTTTCCCGAACACCTCAGCACCTGGGCTGCTGGGAGAGCTGTACAAAGGCCCTGGAGTGGGCTTGCTGGAGGTGGTTTGGGTTTGATAGTGTATTGCCGCTGGTGCAGTGCTGGGCAAGCCAGCTGCGCTCTCTGAGTGGAGTCCCTGTGTGTCTCTGCTCTCTGGTACTTCTGCTAGCTGTTACGGAGGATGTTGTATTTCTCTTGCCCTGGGCTATGAACAACTGGCTAGCCATTTATCTTCTTTCCTCTGAGGAAGGACAAGGGAGGGAGCGTAATGGTCCTTCCAAACATGCTTTACAACATAGAATATCTCTATCCAATATAGAACTGCCCTAATGGCCAGCTTTTACTCTTTCCAATACGTTTCAGGGGAGTTAAGCCCTGTGATGGTACTTGCCAGGAATATGAACTGTGGTATGTTAGCTTTAGGGGACTGTCCAGCCTGTGCTAGGCTGACAGGTAGCTTGAAGGGAAACTGGTCTAGTGGACAGGACTTAGATGGCCTATGGAAAACAGTGTGCTTAGGGTGAGCCAGCTGCCCCTGGAGGTGATGCTTCCAGCCAGCCACAGCCACGTGATAAATTAGAAGTGACACTAATCTAGCAAACCCCAGGCCAACACAGTTAGCACAGCTGATCATACCAAGTTATGAAGAGGAATGAAGTTAGCCTGGTTAGCATCCTTTAAGGGCTCTGGGGGGTTCCAGTCCCCAAACTTCTCAACTGCAGGTGGGTTTTAGAGGCACTCAGTTGGGCTGTTCCTTGGAGGGAGCTCAGAGCAGGTTTGATGCCCCACAGGGTGAGGCAGGCAAGGTCTCAGAAACCTTTCCCAGGACAAAATAGAGGGCTCTTGCCTTATGTAGCCCCTGTGGTGAAGAAGGAGATGCCTTTCAAGTTTCTTCCTCATTTGTTTTTCCCTTCTTATCTGCTATTTCTAGCTAGGGCTAGTTTTCTGCTTCTTAAGTTCAGATAAAGAAGACCCCCCCTGACAAACCTCAGTCCTTTCTTGTGTTACCATAGACCAAAGTAGTCTTGCTCTGGTGGCATTTGGTGGTCAATTATTTTGCAAAGCATTTTGGAGGGAAGTTGCCCAATCCTGTAACAGAGCAGCAAGAATTTCAGTGTGGCTAAGCAGCACTGTGTGACTCAACTTGTCCTCTAGGCCCTGAGAAATGTGTGAACAAGCTGCCAACAGCTGTGGTGGTGGGTGTGAAGGCCAGATCCCATTGCCTGCTTTGGGGTTCACGAATACTGTTTTCACCCTCCTAGGGCTTTCTATCGTGATGCTTTAGGGCCTGGTTTCTGACAGGGCTCTGCATCTTCCAGCTTGTGTCCAGCTCTCTTGCCTGCTTGGCTCCATCAGTGATGGCTGAGCATGAAGTCATGTTTGGACACTTCTCCATGTGCTGTGGCAATCATCTCCTTGGGTGAAGAGAACGGGTATAGCTCAAAATAACTAGGAGAGAGTACCTCTCCCTATCCCTTCCTCGTGATTATCTTCTCCAAATGCCCAAGATCTTTCCTCCTTGTTACTGCCAGCCACTGGAAGGACTAGAATCACTGGAGATGCCTCTTGCTGGGTAAGCATGAGTAGAAGAGGTGCTGTCTTTCGGAGGAGCTGTGGTGTTCACCTGCCTAGCTGGCTAAACTGCCCTCCATTTATAATCCACGTACAGCCATGGTATAAACCGGAGAGGTGGCATTTCATGTCTGCTGTACGGCAAGCGAGGTGATACAGGAGCAGCAGCTTGCCAACACAAGCGGCTGTTCTCTTCTGGAGAGCAACCCAAGTTAGAGCTGGCTGGCAAGCACAGTCCCATTTTGCTGCAGCTTCCAAGGGTTTGAAATTTTCCAGGTGGCATTTGAATGTAAAGGCTTCATAAGTAGTGAGTTGTTTTCCTTTTTTGGGGAGGAGGGGTGGGAAGGAAAAAGGCTAAAGGAATTGTGCTGTGCAGGTAGAGGTAAACAGCATAGAAGTTAAAGTCACCGGTGTCTTGAGACATGAGTTCAGGATACCAGACACCCAATTTTGAGTCCTTGCTCCATTTGATTTGGGGCGAACTTTAGCTTTTTCTCCCTGTGCTCGCAGCCTAGGGAACCTCTTATCTGATCTGTGCTGTTGGTCCCCTAATATTCCTCACCTCACTTTATGGATACATCGCCCTGAAAAAGGTTGGCAATATTGAAATAGCACTTTTAACTGTCTTTTTTGTGGTTGTGTTGTATTGTGACAGGTTTGGGTGTGATTATGGGAACTAGTAGGAGGATGCTAAGCAAATGCTATATGCTGTGATCAGGCAGGGGGAGGAAGAAGGATGGAAGGCTTTTATAAAACCATTGCTCTATGGGGAGAGTGTTTGCCTGAGACTTTTCCCAAGGGCTGGTGCTCAACATGCTGACAGCAGTCAGTCCATTCTGTGCTGCAGTTTTGGGATGGGTCCCAGGGGTTCAACTGTGATGAACCACTTGAAAGATTTGATTATACTTAGAAGTCTAGACTGGGACCCACCAGAGACAGGCATTGTCCTTTTTCTTTCCTTACTCTTTACACTTCCTTTAGAGAGGGCAGAATTTGTTGTCTGTATCATTAAGGAGGAGGACCGGGCCCTAGACGTACTTGGTAGTCCCCAAATCTTCCATGGCTGTGCAGCTACGTCAAGGGGGTGTGATGTGGTCCAGTCAGGGAGTTGCCTTGCACAGTCCTGCTTTTGCTGACACAATTCTTGCAGGGCATCACTCACATATCTCTATTGGTCAGGAATTAGATGAGCTATGGAGTTGACTTGTCTGCTTTTCACCATATCCCAGCACAGGGTGTCACCACCAGCCCAGGGCACATGGCTCATCCCTAGTGAGGGACAGTCTCATCAGAAGGATATCCTGCCCAGGTGACAATCCCCAGGGACTGCTTTGCAAAGACGAGCCACCTGCTCCCTTAAATTCCAACCGCGAGCTCGTTGGTGCCAAATCCCATTTGCATCACTGTGAAAAATGGTGAAATCATCATTAGGTGTTCACTAAAATACCCTAAATTTTGCAGAACATGAGGCATGAGTCAGGCATTGAAACCAGCATCCAAAGGAGGGAGGGAGTGGGGAGAGGCAGCAGGAGTGCTTATGAAATATTTTGTTTCACTGGCAAGAGGACAAGAAATAATTGGGCCCTAAATCAAGGAAATGGGAGAAAAGGAACAGCAAATCAAGGGAAATGGTGGAAAATTAGGTCTTAGTGTTGAGAAATGTGTACACATGATCACCTGGTGGTTCTGGCAGAAAGATATGCCCATAAATCTTTTCTTTTAACCTTTTCCCTGCTGCTTTAAGGGGAATAATGTTAAGTTTGCTGACCCTGTCCATCTTTTCTAGAGATGGCTAGGTTTGGCTTCCACCTGCCTGGTGCTGAGCACCTGCTGAGTGGCCTGAGCCCCCTTCAGAGCTGGTAAGGGAGATTCCAGGGCACCTGGACTCCTTGGGATAGTGTGGAAACTGTTAACTCCAAGAGAGGGTCCATCGTGCAGATCCACATCATGTCTGGGACAGGGTTGGGTGAATGGGGTGAACCACAGATATTCTTCTCTAGGTTTGTAGAGTGCATGTGTGTGTGTACAGGAATACCTTTGTGTTTATTTCAGCAGGAAAGGCTGGTGTGATCTGCTCCTCATACCCTGCAAATTGGTGCAGGTCTTGATTGCGAGGTGGACCTTAAGCTGCCGGGGAGAATGTCATGACAATATCTGGCCCTTACTGCAGACCATCAAAGCTTTCCCTGTCCAACTGCAATTGCAGCTGCATCCCCAACAGGACCCACTAATATAGTCTGTTAGGGATGTCTCCCTTCCAGACCTTCATGAGACCTAGAAGAGCAATGTGACCTGTAATGTCCTGCATGGAGGCCCAGGTACCTCCTTTCTATTCACCCCTGGGCACAGGACATCCCAGCAGGCTCTTCCAGCTGCAAACCTGTAATTATGCTGTTTTTTAAAAAAAATGCCCTTTAGGCCCTTCTTAAGGTCCCTGGCTTATTTTTCTTATAAAAATAATGAAATACAAAAATAAAGCTTTCCCTGTTTGCTTTCTCCCAGCCCTCCCTCCCACTGCACAGTGCTCATTAACTCCCCTAACGCTCGAGTCAGACGTGGCCTCCAGTTAAAAACAGCAACCGCCCTCATGCCTCGCCTGTTTCCCAGGAGCTGGCAGCCAGACAATAACACCAATGGGATCATCTTCATCAGAAGATGTCAGCCCCTCTGAAATTTAAGTAACTTGAACGTGGAGTTGGGGGGTGGAAAGAAAAAAAAAATCTGGAAAAAAGTAGATAGATCAGAGGAAAGCTGCTGTTCAGGAGAGGCTGCTGGAGGAGAAGCTGCTTCTGCCTGTCCCTGCTGGCTGCAGTTTTGGGTAGGTAGGAGTTTCTGCTCCTGGAATCACAGGTGATGTCAGTTATGTTGCTCCTTTTTTCCCCCCCTGGTTTGTAATATAACTGCTCTGATATCTGGGGTGAAAGTACTCTGTGAGAGTGGGGTGTTAAATTATTCTGTTGGAAATAAAAGTCTCAGCTGAAAGCTGTTTTAAAGTACCCAGCCTAGGCCATGTGGTTGTGGGTGGTTTGAAGGGCTTTATTAAGTAGATGAAAACATTGTCTCCTTCCTTGATATTTAGGCATAACAGGGGTTTCCAGAGATGTCTAGCACAAACACTGCTTCTGCAAAGCCTTTAACCTGATTTTGTTTGGCTGTTGGCCCATCCTGGTGGGAATTGGGTGTCAGCCCATCTCCCCTAGGACAGCCACCCAAGGAAGGCAAGCCCAAGCTCAGCATGTAAAGACTGAGGAGCTTGAGTTAGGGTGACTGTGGTGATCCCTGATTCCTGCTTGAAATGGCTGTGTGCCCTGGGCCAGGCTTCCCCATGGCACCCTGTGGGATGTTCCTGGAGGGGAGGAGAGCTATCACCCACTTCTGTGGTGCGTCCTTTTTGGGTGCCTGGGATGAGGGTCCTGAGCTGCGTGGAGGAAGGTCCTTCACTTCTGGCTGTCTGGGGAGCTCGGTCTGGTGTTACAGGTGGCCTTGGGGCTCAATGCTATTATGGATCCCCTTTCAAGATCTTGTATGTTGATCTTTTTTTAGTTACCATAGCTCCTAAATCTGCAATGGATCTAACATTTGTGCCAGCAGCAGCTGAGGGTATCGGTAGCTGTCGGGGGCCATTATGCAGAAATTCAAGTCTTGGCGAGCATACTGCATTGTAACAATCTCCAGCTGAAGACATGTCCAGGACATGTCAGGCAATGCTTGTCCTCTTTATCGTTTTCTGCCTTTTCAAATGTGGAAGGTGCTGGAAGATGCTGTTGTGTGGGATGTGTGTCCAGGCACAACAGCATATCTTTCTCTGCCTGCTTTTCCATCACCTCAGACTCTGCTTGTTTGTTTGCTGTTGTTGTGCCTGTATTTTTTTTCTTCCACCCCCTACTTCATTTCTAGCATAAAAAGTTATTTAGCTTGTGAGTGTGCAGTATCTTATTGTGCATGGAGAGCTGCAGCACAAAGGATTCCAGAGACAATCTTGTTTCCCCTGCCAGTGCAAGCCGCCCAACTAGATGATTCAGAAACACATCATCTGTGAGTCTTAAAAGGAATTATGCTCTGTTTGACTTCAGCTTAAAGCATGGGGAATGGGGGAGGGAGAAGCAGTTCAGGAGCCTGGTGAGCTTTATCAGACCACTGATGGTCCTGTGTCACATCTGCAGCCCAACCTGTACAGATATGTTAGTGGATGCCTGTGTTTGAGCTGGGGTTTCAATTTGCAGCTGGTCTGTAGATTAGCAATGGGCAGACTTTCCCCATGGGAAGCCCTGGCTTGCAAGGCATGGAGATGCCTCCCCAGGTAGGCTGCAGCTTTAGCACCGGAATGGCTGCCCTGGTGTTGTGTTGGCACTTGTTAGTCCCAATGTTCAGCAGGGCTCAGAAATCTGGATGCAAACCTCCTTAACCGAAGCTGTTCTGCTTTCCCACAGTGGTAGCTCTGAATAGTGCCGTGCCATAGGGATGAACTTGCTTTCTCAGAAGTAGCTGCAGGTTTTCTAATGCTCCCGTTGCCCAGAGATGTGTGTGTAGGTCCTTCTGAGATTGCCTTTGCAGGGACCCCAGGAGGCGTGTGGCCAGCCCAGGCACATGGTGGCTGTCAGGGGGCTGAAGTGCAAGCAGTGACTTCAGCACATGTTTGGCTTGTCCTGTCTCCCAGCACTGTTCAGG
This sequence comes from Phalacrocorax carbo, assembly GCF_963921805.1. Taxonomy (NCBI): domain Eukaryota; kingdom Metazoa; phylum Chordata; class Aves; order Suliformes; family Phalacrocoracidae; genus Phalacrocorax; species Phalacrocorax carbo. Next base: position 31,968,492 of record NC_087518.1, on the reverse strand, counting down.
TAAGCCTGACTGAATGCTGTCTTGATGCTTGATGTTCCTCAGCTTCCAGAGCAGGAATGGGAGAAGCTCTGAGCTTGGGTTTGGCTGAGCAGTTTGATCAGTGGTGTGTCCTACAGGTTTGCTCTCCAGCTCAGTACAGCTGTGGTCTAACTGGGGCATAATGGGGTGTTTCTGACCTAGGAAACCTTTCAGATTTCACCTCTGGATCTGCACAGGCAGGAGGCTTGGTTAATCCCACCTCGCAAGCCATTCCATCCAGTCTTGTGAGACAAAGCATTTCCAAGCCCATGGATCAACCTCCCAGCTGAGATGTGCTCCATGTTACGTCAGGATTTGGGTGTCCTCTTCCATCTCTCCTTGGGTGGTGTTGGTGTTCAGTGCTGCACCAACTGGGAGAAGAGGAGGCATTCAAGCAAATGGCAGGGACAAGCAGCTTTAGAAAAACCCTGTGTTTGCAGAGTGCTGTTTCTTTTAACCTTTAAAGTCTCTGTTTCCTTTCAAAGCCTCCTGCTTTGATTTCCTGTGCACAGTTGTCATTCCGGCAGCCCCTGGAAGAAAGGAGACATGAGTGAGGGTTAAAGAACAGCTGCAGGAACATAATTAATGCTTTGCAACATTTCTGAAGGCCTTTAGCACCTTGCCGTGACCCAGTCTGTAACATCTGCGCATTGGCAGCAGCCAAGCTGTAATACTTCCCTCCTGCAAGTCCTGCTCAAAGCAACTGTCGCCTGCCCGAGGCGTGCAATCAGGGCAAAAACTTAACAAATCAGTACAGAAGGCAGGTTGCAACGCAGATGGCAGGTCCTTGGGTGCTGGGATTGGCAGTGGTAAGGGGCTTCCAGATGCTGATCCGTGTCACTGTCCCGGGGGAGGTGGAAAACCAGTGCTTTTGCAGATATTTGATAGGAGAAATAGGACATATCCAATCTGAGTGTAACACCACTCCCTTTACTACTTGTGTTCTTACCTACTGTCTGGATCTGGGCAGAAGCCAGTGCCCAAACCCTGCCTGGAGCTGTTGGGATGATTGTCTGCACAGCTGTCACCTACCCCAAGGGATGCCCCGTTTGGATCATGCTTTATCAAGGTCTGTCTTTTGCAGAACTCTTCCCTTTATGTAGCTAAAGGGCACCTCTGAGGCTTGCCACCCTTATTTTTATGCGAGCTGTAACTCAGTACAAAGATGATGTGTAAGTGACTCCCATTCCCGAGAACTCCAGCTAGTGTTTTCCTTTCAGTCCCGGAACACAAGTGACAGCTGCAGCTACCTTGGTGACCAAAGAGAAGATGAACGAAAACATTTTGGTTTTGAAGACTAACTTTTTTCTTCTTCCATATCTCCATTTTCCTCCCTGTTTCACTATAGCTAACCCTGCTGAGTTTCCGACCTTCAAAGCCCATTGCATCCAGCTGGGCAGGAGTGAGCTTGCCAAGGGGAAGTGTTTGTCCTTTGCTTTTTTGTTTTCTGAGAGGCCCATGAGAGTAATGCCAAGCAGCCCTAACCTTCACCTGACTGGAGTTCCCAGCTGCTGCTGTGTTAGTACAGCATCTCTGCCTGATACAAATTCAACTTGGTTCCTCATACCTGGAAATTTTATATGACAAATGATTCTCATTTCTGATTCTAGTCTCCCTTTGATGGACCAGACTGTCTGCTATCTGGGAAAGGATCGTCGATCTGAAAGGCCAGAAGGAAGCATTACATCTCTCTCCTCTGCCTCCTATTAACAGTGTGCCAGAGACACTAATCCAGCATTTGAATTTCAGCCAGGTAGCTGCAAGGGAGTATCTCGGCACCCTCCTCTGATGGACTATCCAGCATTGCTTCTCTTCATGCCTTCCCGTACTTCTCTTGCCTTTGGGCAGGAGGGGAGGTGTCACTGGAGAGAGGAACTTTCTTTGAAGAGAAATCTCTTGCTTCACGAGTCAGACGAGGATGTTTTGCTGCATTTCTGAAATTTCTTCCCTTCAGAAGGATATGTGGTTGGGTTTGCAATTGGCTCCCTCCTGGTAATAAAAACGTGGGGTTATTTCAGGGACAGCGGCTGGGGAATTAGGGCTGAGTTAACAGTATATTTTAACATCTCAGACATCTTTCTTTATGCAGCCTAAACAATGCATAAGCCACGATGTCCCCATAGCCTTGGTGAGCCCTACAAGCTGTATGGCCATCTAGGGCACCTCTGAGGCTTACCTCTGTTTTTGCAGAGTGTGTTTGATGTTGTGTCTATTGCTACATGCTTTTATGTGCTGTTTTCCTCGGTGAAGAGGAATACGGATTACTGCCTTGCTGAGACGCAGCTTGGCTATGCTTAGATTTCAGGTGTTGAATTATTTTTCCTTTGGCTGGTGTTTGAAAGGAGGTATTGCTGGGGTGGGTTTTTTGTTTGGTTTGGTTTTTTTGTTTGTTTGGGGTTTTTTGTGGGTTTTTTTTGTTGATTGGTTTGTATAGGGTTTTTTTCTGGTGGTGGTGCCTTAGGGTCCTAATTCATGAATAGCCCTTCTTTCTGGATGCTCTGCAAGTCACTTCTTCCTCACCTTACAATCAGGTTTTTTTAAGGGGACTGGAGGAAGCAATAGAGTATTATTTTAGTTTGGGATTTGCAGCTGAAATAGAATGTACCTTCTTCTGATGGTCAGTCCAGTATCAGGAATGTCCAGGCTATGCTGGTTGGAAAATGGTAATCAAGTTGCTACAGGCTGCATGAAGGTGAAAAGAAGAGAGCATAATCATGGGGGCGCAAAAGCTGAGATGACTCTGAAGATCTGGTATCAACAGCCAGGAGTATGGGAGGACCCTTTGGGCCCTGCAGTTATGCCAGAGCTGAAGTAGGTGAGAACAGGACCAGGTGCATCACTACCACTTGCTTTGTGACCAGGGATCCCCATAGCAGTTTATCCAGAAGCAATCTCTTCACACACAGAGAAAGAAGCTGGTCACCCTGCTGGCTCTCAGCTGGAGTCTCTGAAGTGGGTGGAAGCTGGAGGAGAGCATGTTTGCTGTGGCAGCAGGCGAGGACCAAAGCAGCCCCGTTTGTCAGCTCTCGGCAAGTGCCTGTGCCTGGTGACTGCAAATGCAGTGAGGGGTTGGGGATACGTGCTTGTGGCTCGTTGTGCTGCCTGGACTGGCAGCCGACTGTGCTGCTGCACCGTTTAATTCTCAGTGCAGGTCTTGCTGAAAGCCTTTGGGTTGCAGTGGAGGTCCCAGTCTCCAAACCACTGGAGCAGCCACTGAAGTGTGGGTACAGAAGAGACCTGCTGCCCTGCTGAGGGTCCAGTGCAAGGAATGGCCGAGCCTGTGGCAGCACTTTTCCAGGCATGTGTTTTGCCTGGGACTGGGATAGTACAGGGCCACTCTCTTTCCCTGTGTGTGAGCAAAGCTCTTCTCACACATGTGTGGCACTTTCTGCATGGGCTGTTCTCTGTGACAAGTAAGAACACGGCATGGTGACCAGAGAAGGGGTGCCAGCTCTGAAGGAAGGATGCTGGTATGGGAGATACGGTGCATGAGCCACCTGGGGCTCCCCCCTCATGGCTGCCTACACAGCCTGCTGCTTCCTTCAGCTGCCTGGGACAGGAGGGAGCAGCAACCAGCAAAAGCAACTTGCAGGATGTATACCATTGCAGTGGGGACAGCATGTGGCCTGGGACTGAGAGAGCACCCCAACCAGCCAGGCTGGGTCTGCAGCATCTTGAGCAATGAAGGGTCTTGAATAAGGAAAGAAATGGGATGCAGGAGAAAAAAAGGGCAGTGGATTATTAAGTTATACAAATTGGATTGCCATGGTTCCTGTTCTTGGTCTTATCTCCCTCAACTCCAAGACAGTGATTTTTAAAAGAAAATGAATGCCAAGATTGTATGTGGAACATATACAAAATCCCAAGAGTTTTGTTAGGAAGCTGTTCTTTTCTCCCAAGAATATACTTACTCTCTGTGCAAATGCATATGCTCTGGGCAAATCACCTTAAAGTTATTTTGTGGTGAAGACCCTTGAATACTGGTGCTTGAGGGACAACATATTTCATGTTTGCATCGGAATTTCTGATTGTATGGGGGGCAAAAAAACCACGTTGCCAGCCAATTCTTCTGAAGCAAGGAAGTGATACATTCCTCTCCTTTGCCTCCTGTTAAGTGTTTCTAGAGGCGCTGAGCTCCTGCGGTTCCCACTGACATGAGCAGGGCAAAGCAACTCTGAAAATTAGATGCAAGAGCTCTCCAAAGAGCCCAGCCCTCTGTTTGCTTTCTTGCTATTCCAGTTCATCCTGCAAGACCCCAGGAATGAGACCCGGCATGTTTGCTACATGCTGGCTTGCCTTAGGACCTCTTGTCTGCTGTATAGCCCTGTGCAGTGTGATACTCAAACCAGCAAGTCGCTGATCAGGCCAGATGATGGGGACCTGACCTGAGCACTATTGCTTTTGGGTGGTGGTCATCTCCCTTTGATTGCTAGGAATAAATCTCACAGGGGTTACAGGCAGAGATAAAAACATGAGCGAGACCCTGGCTGTGGGGTCAGAGTGAGTGTCTGAGGTATTGCTGGTGTGTTTGTTCACAGTCCTGTTGATGTGGCAGGGTGCAAAGGACTACTTAATCAAACTGGAGAAATAAGGTGCCACCTGGCTGTTTTTCAGTTGTCACCTGGTGATCAGACCAAGCAGCTGCTCTGACAGCCCCAAGCACTCACATGGTGGTGTTTGACAGTGAATTAAATAGCATGACCATGTTCTTTGCTCCTTTGCTCTAACAAATTGGGACTGAGTACTCAAAACCACCATTTACCTGTGTGTGGGAGGAGGAAAAACTGGGGTTGTAAAATAAAATGAAACAGACCAGTCAAGTAATTTAATTCTTAAATCTTGTCTCCCTTGGGCTAATCTCCTCCAAGCCATTCTTTGCTCAGGTCAACTGCTTTTAATTAGCAAGCTTCATTGATCAGGGCAGGAGTGGGAGCTGGTGGGTTGCTGTCCAGGTCTTTTTAATTTAGAGGCTTTTCTTTCCTGCTGGAGGGTTGGTATTACCCAGAGAGGAACCTGGCAAGAAGACCCTGGAATTGTTTGAAGGAGGCTGACCTGCGATCGCCTTTACTGCATCTCTTCTGGCAGTGTCAGGCATTGGATAATTTTCAAGTAGAGAAACGAGGGAGGGTAGGAAGAGAGAATTAGCCTGAAAGCAGATTGTGGTAATGCTGGGAATTACTGTATGTCTATAGTTGCATGCAGGGTTGGGTGTGTGTGGTTTTTGTCCTTCCTGGGAAAGACAAAAAAACCCAGGGATCTTTGCAAACAGCATCAGTCTCCCCAGCTTGGGAGGATACTCTTTCCCAGTCTGCTTTCTCAAACGGGGCTGTCCAGCCACATGAGGGAGTACCTTTATGAGAAGGAGAGTGGCAGATATCTGCTCCCTGCCTTGGGGAGGGATTAGCTGCAGTCTGACGAGGTAGAGGTTCCTACTACATGGGATGGGTCTCACCATGTTACTGTGCCTTTGGACAGGGATGGTGGTGCCAACTGGCTTCTCTGGTGTTTCCTTAGGAAACTGTCTGGTGCTTCTTTAGGAAGCAAGGCTAAAAAATGCAGCCCTAGACTGTCCCGCCCTCCTGAAGGAACATGCTTTACTCTTCCTCCCAGTAAATGGAAAACAACTCTATGCATGATACTAGTTCTTCCTTACTCCATTACCAGAAGTATTTGGACCTCTCTGTGTTGTGGATGCACACACTAAAAGGATGTGGATGCCCTGGCATCTCTGTTCTCCCCCAGATCCCCTTGTGGCATGGTTGTTCTGCCTTTTAGATGAATTCTGGCACTGTTAGTGGGTTGTGAGATGATTGTAGATGCAAATCTATGACTGTCGTTAGATGGTCACTGGGTGATTGCGCTCTCTGCCTACAGGCCTTTCGCAATTCATAGTTAAGGAAAATACATCTGATTAATTAATTAGCACAAATTTGCTATTTTATGTATTTGATCAACTAAGCCATGAAAGTTCTGAAATGCGGTTAAATCAAACAGAAAGGAAGTAGCTTTGTATCAAACTATTGAATTAATTTAATTATCTTATTGATTAAATCATCAAATAAACTTACAGCTCCTTTATCTGCTTTACTTAGCCATTTGGGAAAGCAACTGCCTTGTTCAGCTCTCAATCCCTGAAGCACCGGTCTCAATGCCAATGGCTGCCTTTATATTCTGGTCAGATAGCTGATCCCGCAGAGGTGATCTCTGGCTGAATCTCCCATGGAGAGCAAGACTCTGATGTCCATTATAGCTGTCAGCCAAAATTATATATATTTGGGTAAGAGGTGATCTCTCGCATACCTCCTCCAATGTGAATCACTGAGCCTGAGCTGGTGTTACACAGCTTGTTATGTTTCAAATTACAGGAGGAAAATGCTGGTGAGCCATGACTTTTCAGGGTTAAACATGCCACAGGAACACAAGCATGTCTCTTGCAGGCCAAGGGCTATATCAAGGGCTTTTGGATCTGGGGAGGTGTTCTTGAAATGTCTTATCTGGTATGCTGGATTGCTCTTTCTCTGCAACCGGCTTCCTATTTTTGTATCTTGAGGGTGAATTGTGTGAGTGGAAAGGTATTAGGTATTAATACTAACAAATACTAGCGTGGGCTAGCTTAGGGAGACCACCCCAAAGGACTGATGTTCTGCTGCAAGTAATTTTAACCAGTGGTTTTAGTTGCTCAGCTATTTAATGCATCAGACTGGTTAGCTGGCTGGAAGTTGCTTTCTTAGACCTGTTGATTATGAGACCCTGCCAATGGTCCTGCTTCTCGGTAGGTCACCAAAAGAGGGAGAGGGAACAGCTATTTCAAAAAGAAGGTATGTAAGGTAGAGCCTAGCAGCTGCAATGTGAAGCTGTAAAACATGGGCCTGACTTTAAGTCAGGGTCAGCTTCCCTTTGGAGTAATCTGGATCTTTAAGCAGGCAGCCAGCCAAGAGCTGGCTGTGATTAGTCAGAGCCATTATGATCTGTGAGTCCAATTCCGTTGACCCTGCAGGACTCACAGCTTGAAAACATTAAGAACTTGCCACAATTTGGTGCTAAAATTGTCATCAAGCCCCCCCCCCCCCCAATTTTCTCTTCCATAAGCAGGTGTGAGAAGCAGTTGCTGTCTCTGTGAGCAAATATTTAACTTGGTTTTAGGCTTTGAAGCAATGCTGAGCTCACGTAGGAACTGGCCAAAAGGTTGGGTCTTTTGAGAACGTCTCTCTTTTGGGCTCAGTTTCCTAACACAAATTCTCAGCCTGTCTCACGGGTCCTGTAGCCACCTCCCTGCTGGCTCATTGCTGATAAGCGATGCAATTTCATCCTTATCATTCCAGCTGACAGCAGTGAAGATGACTCATCCACGGCACTGTTATTGGAGTGTGAGTTTAGCCTCCAATTGTGCTGTGAAAAGAGAATAAGCAGGACAGGTTCACGAAGAGGGCTGTATTGTTCCTTCCAGCTTAGGATTGCTGTCTTGTGGCTCAGACACTAACAATATTGCTGGACTCTCTGAAATCTCACTCCTAACCTGCCTCAGTGGGGGAGAAGCGATAAAAACCAAGAGGCACAATCCAGGTTTGGCTTTGTGCTGTGCTCAAGCTTCTCCATGGTTCCTCCTTCTTCAGGAAACAGTCACTCCACAGGTGAGCCATGAAACGTGTCCACCGAACAAATTGAAAGAGACTGTCTCGGTAGGGGAGAGATTTGAATAACCTTGCACTTCTGTCAGTTTTGGGGGGGAGGTTTCCAGACTTCCTTGGATGCAGATTTCCCAGGGGTGAGTTTTTGTCCTGCATGTGATTTTTGCTTTTGGCAAGCTGCCCTTGGCGCTGCGTGTTGCTTGAGATGAAAAGCTGGAGCGAAGCATGTTCTTAACACTTAGGAAAGCAGCTCTGTTGTCAGATTCACCTTGAAATGCTGGCAAACAGCCGTGCAGGGGCCAGCGCCCGTGTTACCCTGCATTGTCAGGGCTACTGCATTGGCTGCAGATCATAGAGGTGAGGAAGACCATGGCCTCCTTTCCTGGTGGAGGCAGCAGTGGGAGATGAGTTGACTGAAGACACAAAGGAGGAAGTTTGGTTCCAGACTCAACTTCTGTCTGGTTCAGGATTTGAGATTGCACCCTGTGCTGGTGTCCCCTCTGTGACATACCAGTCATGCCTGGGCTGTCCCTGAGCAACACCATTACTCCTGGTTCTCTCCTGGAGAGCTGTCATGGTCACCCGTTGGTGTCAGCTGGTGGGACCTTCCTGTTACCTGTCAGGATTTGCCTTTCTCTGATGTTGTGACACACTAGATGCGTCCCTGGGCCCTTCACCATGGGGAGATACTTTCAGGTGGAGTGCCTAATCTCTAAGTACATGTGGATGGAGGTGGCTGAAGAAACATCTGGTTGAAAATGCAAGCAAGTCAGGTACTGTCAGAGCATCCTTGCTTTCCATAACTGTCATTAAGGTCAATATTTCTGTCTCTGTACCAGCAAAGGGATGATAGGTTGTTTATTCCAAACATCTGCAGGGTGAGGGAGATCTTTCTGCTGGAGAAGGTATCTCTGCAGCAGGCGTATGTCACTCTGCTGGTCCCTGGTGCAGTCCATTCAGTCGGTCTGGTGCCACCTCTCTGATTTATAACCCTGATGGTGCTATAGTACCCATGCAGCAGTGTCATGGGACCTCACTGTACAGACCATCTCCCCTTCTCCTCTGATGCCTTGCTTGCTTTGCATTGACAAATTTTAGGGGCCACTCCTGGAGATTCACATAAGGTTTAATGCTTCCTCATTGTCCTTCTCCTCCTTGCTTGCAGTATGCCTGAACAACGTGCATCTGACAGGTTGATCTGCCCCAAGAAGACCTCCTGTCTGTTCCCTATTGAACATCAAAATCCTCCCCTCTTTGTTCGTATCAACCAGTCAAGGTATGTGATGGGAATGCTCTGACCACTGGACCGTGTTGGTGCTCGAGCATTGCTATGCATGAATTGCAGGTGGGAGGGTGCCCCAGGGTGCTCGATGCCTTGACTTCCCCTGCGTGCCCAAATGTGGTATCAGGAGGATGAAGCAGGACTTTGCTCCCCTTTCTCATCAGTATTCTCTCACCCGAAAGCAAGCACTCCAGCCCAGCATTTGGTGTCGGTGCTGGCACTGTTTGTGATATCACATGTGGTAGTGCCTCTGAGCTGCTTGAGCCTGCAGCATGTCCCTCCTCCTTCCCTTCCTAGCCCTCCTTGGGCTGCTCACTTGCCTATATGGGGCCCTGGCTGTTCTGTCTGTGGAGGATGCTGAGGCTGGACTGCTTTTTTTTTTTGGCAGAACAACAATCTCTGCTTAGGTCAGCCGTAATTTAATCGAGTGGTACGAAGGATTTAGTGCACCTTGCAGATGGAAATTGCTTTGGGCTGGACAAAAGAAATACACATGCCATTTCCTTTTTCTTCTCTTGCAACGGCTTAGTCTGTGTTTGGTTTTTTTTTTCTTTCTTTCTTTCTCCTTCCCTTCCCCGCTCCATGACAAACAACTCAGAGGTAGTTTGCATCTCAGTATGTCTCAGGCATTACGAGGCTTCTTCCCTAGCAATGATGAATTCAGTGTATAAAGCCCAGAACCATGATTTCCCTCAGGGTCCCTTGTAATAATAATTTCTGTAAATAAAGGCTGGAATCAGGATCTCTGTTGTAATAGGATTTTGTTCGTGCAAGGGCTGGTAGCCGTGTCCCCCTGACACTGCCCTGTAATAGGATTGTGGGCTGTATCACAGCATTGCAAGCAGGCTGGGAGGGGCCGGGCCGGCACAGAGTACCCTTGCAGGGAGGGAGAAGGGTAGGACTCGCATTTGGGATGTGTTGGGAAGTTTTGCAGGCCATGAGCACAGAGCTGACAGGTACCTCTGATATCCCTCAAATTGCTGGATCTTGCCAGGCTGGTGAAATGTCTGGTACATATTCCTGGTGGGTTGCAGGGCTCTCTGCAAAGACCCCATGGCCAAGGTGAAGCCCTCGTTCCCTGTAAGGTGCCAGAGCCTGCCTGCCTTGGAGGAGAGGGAAGAGCCTGGGAGGATGGGGTCTGAGCTCACTACAGAGCGGTCATGCTGCTGCTGTAACTGCACTGATCTGCACGGAGAAATGCTTCAACCTCTTCATTCATCTCTGGACTTGCAGAACTTAAAATGCCATGCGCTGGCTACTGCAGTGACCCGCACCACGAACCAGCTGCCTTCCTGCGAAGCTCACATCTGTTAAATACACACCGTTGCTGAGAGAACAATTTGGCAGCCTCTTGAATGAAGGGTGCAAGAAAACGGTGCGCTAAATTACGCCTGCTTGGGAGAGAAGTGGGTAAGGAGGCATGTGTGATCACAAGCCTTTGGGGCTGTTATATTTTTTTCTCACCTGTTCTAGCAGTAAGAAGTGCATGAGGGAAGCACGTGTGTGTTCGCACGTTCACGCTGCTACCCCTGCTGGGTGCAATAATTCTTCCCGTGCTGGTGAATGGAGGCTGACAAACTTTTTTTCAGCAGGAGGACCAGTAGTTGTGCTGGAAGTGATGGGGATCTTGTGGCTGGGCTGCTGCATAGCATCATCACCATAGGATCCTGAGTCGCTGTGGGTGAAGGCAGGGTGTTTTGAGCATATACACCTCAGACACACTGCTAAATTAAGATTTCTAGTCTTGCACTGGCTGTGTCTCATACCAAAAGACTCGCATCCTGAATTGGTGCTGTACCAGTTAGGTGGGCTCAGCACCACCTGATGATGTGAAGAGAAGCCCAATTGTTTCTACGCTGTGGAGGTGAGAGGCTTTTCCCCAGGTGATCGTGATGGCAAAGGGCTGGTGCTGAGTTCGGTGTCGGCAGCAGTGAGTTGTGTTGTCTCAAAAATAACTGGGTGCCAAGACCGTTTGTCACCACCGCTTTGTGAAAGGTGTGCTGGCACTTCACATTCCTCCCTGGCATTGTGGGGAAGGCTCAAGTTAGCTCTGACAAAGCCTGCACACCATTCACAGTGTAATTAGCACCACAAGTCTTGCTAATTGCTGAGTGTTTTTTCTCTACCCCCTTCCTTTTCTTCAGTACAAAATTTCTCTAGTTATCTTGGGTTATCATCATGGTAGACAGCGTGCTAAGCCTGGATGCTCCTTCTGAGGGCTGGTGTCAGGAATAATTACTGCCGTAGTAAGCTGATCAGCCCTTCATTATTAGCTGCTGTTGTTGTTACCCGACATTGATTAGTAATTTGTAGCTGCCAGTGCTTTCCTCTGCCCTCAAAGCCGAGTGTTTGCTGGTGCCGCAGTGCTGTTCTGCCAAGGACAAATGAGCATCTCCCCCTTGCCACCCCCCTAGCACTTCCCTATCTGCACTTTGGTTTTTAAATATACAGTTTGTGGCTGGGAGAGCAGCACAAGCCCTGTCTGAATGCTGACTTTGCAGCTGAAAATTACTGAGGGTCCCAGCTGGCCACGATGATGGAAGATCTTGTGGTGAGTGACCCAGTGGTGGGACAATGTTTGTAATTTCAGGCTGAGTGCCTCACAGCGATGCCCTCACCCTCATCCCTTGGTCCTGCTGGCTAGAGAGGGCAGTAGAGATGCCAACATAAATATTAACTCACTCCAGAGCAGTTGGTGATGTTTGTAGATGGCTGCTCATGTACGTTCATGTCTGGGCTGGTGAAGTTAGGTTTAGACAAAGATGGCGTTTGGACTGGGGGAGAAGGAGAAAACACAGCTGTAGACCCTGTCCTGTTATGTGAGATGCTCAGGGCTGTTTTAAAGTAAGACTATTTAGTAACTTGCAACTGTAAATGCAGTGAGAAGGGTCGCTTCCCAGCCACTGAGCTGGGATGGCAGGGGGGTCCTTGCTCTGCAGAGGTGCCCTGTTTTGCAGTGCTGACTCCCTTTGCCCTCTCCCAGCTGCCGTGTCTGTCTCCTATGTGTTTTGACTGTTTCTCCCATGAGCTGCGTGTTGTTTGTCTGATCTGCTGATCTGTGGACCAGCTGTGTCCATCAAAGCAGGGTGAGGGAGCAGAAGGCAGGCTTGCAAGCCTGTGCTGGAGCTGGGAGGGAATTTTGGGGAAGGGATGCCTGAGGCAAGTGCCTTCCATGTGATCTGCATCCTGGCTGTGCCTTTTGCGCCAGCATGTTGCTGGCCCCCGCGTTGGCTCAGGTTCTCGGCAGCAAATCTTGTGAACAATTTGGGCCATCTGACATGGTCCATTGCAGAGCAGCATTCCAGGAAATGGTTAATCTACCCTGGGCAAGCATAATGTCACTGGCAGGGTAAGGGGGATTAGCTCTTCTCTGTGGATGCAGGATGGAGGAGGGCTTGGGCTGGCATGGTGCAGACCAGTCTCCCCACCCAGCTCCATGAGCAGTGCCACTGCTGCTGGGAGGCAGCATGTGCAATCACACCAATGTATGTAAATGTCCATCTGACACAGCAGGTATAAATCATGCATGGGCAGCCAGAGATGGCAGGGAATGCACCTCCTGTAACCCGTACTCTGACTAGCATCCTTGTGATGCCAGAGGGGTGGCAAGGGGCAAAGCTTGATGTCACTTCTTGGCACTCCAAGAGGATGTTATTCAAAGAGACGGTGACCTCTCCTGGCCTGCAGAGTGCTGCTGGGGACCTCCAGCCCCATGTCTGCGGCAAATCAAATGATGTGCTGCGGGAGAGAGGGTTGGGACTCACACATCCATCATCAACTTACTGACCATGGGGGAGAGGAAGAAAAAGCTGCCAGGAAGCTTCCCCTCCATCAGTCCTCAGAGGCGCCAGTAGCTTTAATCCTGGGGTGTCTTCTTACTCATCCATTAGTGGATACTAACCGCGGCTCCCTGCGCAAGCACCTTAATGGCTGCCTGGCCCGGACCAGCCCTAATTAAGGCTGAAGAGTGGTTTATTTTCAAAACCCCTGTTGAAATGTGTTTTTCTAGTCTCTTGCCTTCCCAGATGAGATTTCTGGGGCTCAGGGTGGGCAGTTTTTTTCTACTCTTCAGTAGTTCCAGTGATTCACCAGTTTAAAAATGTGAGAGGACTGTGGGATGTCCAATGAGACTGACTTTCTGATCAACACATTCAGGGGATTTTATTATCTTTTCTCTTCCTCCCCAGACAGCTCAAGCTCCGAGGTAGCTCAGGTAGAAAGCTGCAAACCGCAGAAATTAATCTTTGCTGACAAAAGCTTCCCGACTAAGCACTGGTCTGGATTTGAGGACGTGCTTCAAGTTGCAGATGGTTAGTGAGAAGGGCACTCCCAGGTGAGCTTGAAAAGGTGGAGGTAGTACCAGGATGTGTCCCACTACTGCAGCGGTGGATTGCAGCGGGGTGTGTACTCACCATCAGTCAGAGTTAAGGGTGTCTAGGCCACTTTCTGGGCATAACAATGACTGTGTTGTGGCATAGCCCTTGCTATTGTTGGGTACTTTTGGAGGATGAGACCAGAAGCCAAAGTGCCAGCCTGCAGATCTGCATCTTGCTTGCAGGCTGCTCTGTTGGGCTGAGAGTTTTCTTTATCTTGGAGGCTATGTGCTCCAGCCTCTGTCCTTTGTTGGTGCAAGCCAGTCTACAACCACTGACTTCAGTGCGCCACCCTCAGTTTACCTGAGATGAGGATGTTACCTTTGACCTCAGCTGAATTCCCTAGTGCATCCTCTTCCCTGCAGTCTGTCCAGGCCCTTGCTTTCCTTGCCTTGCTGATCCCCAGCTTCATGTCCAGCTTGCCTCTACTGCTAATGCCACTATCTCAGCTGCAAGAGCAATGCCGGGCCATGGCTGCTGGCTGCTATGTCATTGGAAAGGAGAGAGGCTGCCATGCTTTCCTTCTTTCTCATGCTTGTTTCAGTTCCCTTCGGGTCTTGAGCGAGAGTTTTCTCTGTACTTACATGGTCTTTGCTCTCTTGGCCTCCATGAGCACCTGTGGACCTTGCTCAGGCCCCTCCATCTTCCTCTGCTGTCCCTCAGGTTTTCTGGGGCTGGGATTCCCAGGATCTTTGGTGTAGGTGTGATCTCTGCAGCACTTAACGTGCCAGTGGAGGACACTGTGGGCAACCCCACGGGACACTTATTTGCTGCCTGAATCATACTCCTCTCTGGAGGACCTGCCTCTCTCTGCTGACCAGGACGTACTGGTTGATATGCCACTGCATGGCCTGACCTGCCTCTGGTCTTGTGGGATGGAGACAAAGCATTGTGTTGAGGGGCTGTTAAATTGGAGAGCAGCCTGGGCCAAAAAAAGCTGCTGGAGAATGTCTCTGCTGTGGAGCAAGAGCCTGGTCTAAAGGTGGGGTCTGCTGTGATCTGAGCCCGCCTTTACAGAGGACTTCAGTGGGTGGTTGGCACTTCCTTGTGTGCAGAAAAAGTTGGAGATCCACAGCTGAGCTGGATGCTCTCACACCCGTCTCCATTTCATGGACTCACTAGTAAGGCTCCACTGGTGTCTCCCCACAGGGCAGCCTGGTCACCTTGGGATGGTCTTCCCATGGGCATAGGGAAGATTCCCCAGCTCATGTCTCTCCAAGTGCATTGCTGAGAGCAAGGCAAGCCTTCAAATACAGCAAAGCAGGAGAGACAGTTACCTACACTCTGATCAAGTTCTTCCAAGACTCTTGGAGTCTGGCTCATGCTGCAATCCTACACCTCAGGTTCCCTGTCCCTGCTAACAGCTCTCTTCTGCACAGGTGCCTGGGGAGGGTGGAAATTCCTCCCAGGTTTTCCCAAGCCTGTCCACAAAGAAGGTAAGGAGCCTCTAGATGGCAATGTTTCTGTTCAGGAGGCCAGTGGCTGCTTTTCAGGCAAGCTGTACCGTTCCCTTTCATGCAGAGCTTTGAGGAAGCTCTGAGATTTACGCTGAGCTGAAGTGGACAGCTTAGTACCCTGCTGCCTCTTATCGCTTCCTCAGTGAAAGTGGCTTGGATTTTGTGACCTCAGGGGACCAGTGGTTTTAGCAGGTTGGACGGTAGTTTTCTGGCTGTCCTTCCCTCCACGTGATGAAATTGGCTTGGGTTTGATTGTTCCAACAACTGCCCATTGGTCCGGGACGTACTGGGGTTTCTGGAGGTGATAGGCGTCCTTTGCTGTGACTGGGAGATGCTGGTAAAGGGCTTGGTGTTAATGATGCTTAGCTTGTTTCCCACATGTGCCTGAGGATGCAGGCAGAGGACTCTGTTCCCTCTGATGCAGTCAGTGTGTGTGGAGGGCGCATGTGTGGAAATAGGGCCTTGCCATTTGGCTGGAGAGGAGCTGGGAGGTTAGGGAAGGAAAATGTTGCTGGAGAGAGGGCTGTAATTGTTCCTGTATGCTTAGAGCTGTCACTTGCTACCTCCTCCCTGTACCTAGCTCTGCTCAATGCCTGAGTGATTGGGATGCTGGACTAAATACCCTCTGCCTTTCCCAGGGCTTCTGCCATGACCCTGTATGGAAACCACACCTCAGAGACTGTGCCTGCTTTCCTGGATGCCAATGCAACAGGTACTTAATTTTTCCATCGCTGGCAAGGGAAGGAGGATGGAGAGAGGCTTGGAAGCCTACCTGGAGGCTGCCATTCCTCACAGACAGCTCCCGGGGGACTGAGCTTACTTGGCTTCTCCTGACCATGTTTTATCATGGGCTCAACCTGCTTGTGGTCAAGAGGAGGAGAGGAAGACTTGGAGAGGTGGGGATGTCTTTCTGCCTCTGGGCACTGTGAAATGCAGCACATGTAGACTGGGGTCCTGTAACTCTTCTGTCTTAACTGTTCTTGTGGGAGCTGGCAAGAAAATACAGCCCCTTGCCAAGGTCCCCAGAAAAGGTGAGCAGGGTGGAAAGCAAGCACCATGTTCAGCAAAGGTCTGAGCAAGACATCAGGCAACCCGTTTGTACACATTTTGTCTCCTTAGAGTTTTAGGAATCCAAGTATACCCTCAACTGTGGACCAGAAAGAGAGGCTAGGCACATATCTCGGTTGCACTTGTCTGGTGTGGTGATAACAGCTGACCTGGGATCCAGGGCTGTCTGCTTTCCAGTGGTGGTTTCAGCTAACTACTGCTGCTTCTGCTGAGGGAAGTGTTGAGGTGTGTGTGACAGTGTTTCTTACCCACATAAAGAGGGTGAGAGTAGCAAGTCCTGCTCCTGAAGCTGTCCATCTGTTCTTTCTCCCCTCTGCCTGCCTGGCCTCACTCTCCTGGCCCTGGCCCCTCAGCCAGGGCTGCTCATGCTCCTCTTTGCCAGTACTGCAGAGGAGCCTGGAGCCAGTCCTGGGTGGTGGAATGACACTGGTGCCAGAGAGTGTGAAGGGAGCATGGGGTATCAGGGGCTGCAGGAGATGCCAACTGATTCCTAGCTCTGCCACAGCAGAGGAAAAATCTTTCCTGCCTCCCTGTGCGTTGCTTCCCTCTGCATAAAACAGAGACAGTGATCCTTTTCATGCCTCGTTGAATTGATGCCAAAGGGGAGAGACTGGCTCCTCCTTGGTGTTTTTCCCCACAGCGTGGATAATAGTCTCTTTGGAGTTGGCATGCTCATGCCCAGGCTCTCCAATCCACCAAGAGACCTTGAACCCTGGCTTAACAGGCGCACGGTATCAGGGGTGGGCTGGCTGCCTCCCAGCCTCTCCATACACTCAAGGCCATGCAAGAGCTTGCTCTTGTCTCCAGCCTACGCAGACGCTTTCTCTGCCAGTCCTGCACCTGCAGCCCTGGGAAGACAGCTATAGTCATGCTGCAGCGGGCATGGACAATTGATTATAAGCGGTCGTAGATTACCTGGAGCAATGCTATTAAATTTAATACAGTTCTCCACTGGCTCTTGGGGCACAGCCTTGGGTTGTGTAACTGACATCTTGTTGCAAAGCATTTTGGGGACATCGCTAGGGGCGTGAGGCAAAGAGATTCAGCTGCAAAGCGGGAGAAGAAGATGAGTTTCTGTTGAGATTTATTTCCTGCCCAATAATTGCCCAGAAAAGCTGTGTAAACCTTCTCTGTTTGTGGAACAAATACTGCAAGAGTTACTGCTCTGACCTTTTTTTCTTTTCCACTGGACAATTGTCTGTGCCCTTGCTATTCAGAAGCCTTGATATGCCGTTGGCAGATTTATGTCTTGTTGAAACCCACCTCTTATTGCCTCTGAGTTGATTGGAAGAAAGGAAACTTGTTTGCTGAAAAATAAACCCACTGCCACACACCCTGCATGGCAAGCTGGGGTTGAAGTTTGAAACCAATTTGGAGCACTGACTTCTTTCCCTTGTCAGCTCCTTGTCTTCTGTCACTGTGTCATCTGTGAAAGGTGGGTGACCAGCTCTGAATAGAATCACCTCTGGATTTAGGCAGGAGTGAGATACCTTATGAGCAACCTATGCTGTGAAAGAAAGAGGCCACTTCTTGCGGTGGGCTTGATGCGTCTCGAGGGAAGGGCTGTTCAGTGTGCAAGTCCTGCCCTGGCTTAACAAAAGCTTGTGGCAAATCCCCATATGAACACACTTACAATTATTTGGCAGCTGCTAAATTTGGGAATAAATCCACTTTCCTTGGCAGAAATAGTAAATCAGATGAGGCAGATCCAGCAAGGGTTTGGGGTCCATTGCAAAATGCACTTAATTTGTGTGTGGTTCAGGGTTTGCCTATGCTGAAGAGGATCTGGTGTTAAAGCTCTCTGGACCAAACCTCTGAGTTGAAATCCCATCCTGGGTGAGATCCCAGCAGTTTGTTAGGGCTTTTTGTGGTCTTCATTGCTCTGTGAGCCTCTGATAGTGGTGCTAAGTGGCCCTCTGTATCAACACAGAGCTGATAAGCCAACAGGGTTGCATAGTAGCCAGACAGCCTGGAGAGATTGTACGAAGGAGGCCACTTAGAGTCATTGATCCTCCCCTTGGATGCCGCACAAGAGCAGATGCCACTTGCAAACCCAGCCTCAGCTCCTCATACATGTTGGGTGCCTGTGTGGTCCCTACATTTTCTGCATGCCATCACTACTGGGACTGTTTGGAGCCTGTGCCCACCTTCACCCTGCTGGCTCGCTGCCAGAAAACAGCCCTGTCCAACCAGATATGGTTCTGCCTCTAAGTTTTATTCTTGGTAATGTAGGATCTGTGATAGCTGGTAAATGTCAGCCCTCATTAGAAAAAATATCTCGTGGGTGTGTTTCTCCTTGCGTACAAACCTGTTGGAGGCTGCTGGTATTTCACCAAGAGTCTGAGTGGAGAATCAGGCCCATATGTATGTGTATATGCATGTATGTATGCATGCACTTCCTCCTGCAGATGACAGGAAAGCAGAGGGTGTGGGTTTTAATCTGTGTGTGTGTGGGCAGCTCTGCTGATGCTGTTTGTCAGCTGGAATCCCAGCACAGGGCTCTGCGGCATCAGCTGCGGCTTCCTTTTTGCCTTCTGTCACATTTGGAGGGAGGGAAGATGTAGCTGAGTCTTGCAATAGTAGGTCAAAACATACTGCAGCACTAAGGATCAGAGCAAAAGCTTTCTTGTACAAACACATGGTTTTATTCATCCTGTTATATTCTTTATCAAATGCTGACTTGCCTTTACAGAGCAGCTTTCAGCCCCAGTGAAATCAAGAGTCTCATTGGAAGGGAAGCTGGGCTAGTGACTGGAGTGGGTCACAGTAATGGAAGATGGGTGATCTGGACTTTTATTCCTGGCTCTGCTCTGGCTCTTGTCCTCCAGATCTTAAGAAATGAAGTGAAGACCTTAAGAAATGAAGTGCAGGGGCTGTTGCTGCATGTGTATGCAGCACGTAGTGTGGTGGCACCCCCAGAGCATCTCTGGCACAGCAAGGAATGCTAGTCATGACAATCACGCTGTGAACAAGGATTGTTATGCTACTGAAGTGTAGCTGTTTCTGGGTGGGTAGCAGTCTGGTTAGGGTACAACCTGGTCAGGGTGCTGGAGCGAGCTCTTTTATCCAGACAAAGCTCTGGCTGGGATTCTTCAACGTCCAGACATGTAGACAGCTTATTTTTAAGGTCTCATTTGAAAGATGTCAGCTCCCCCTCCCTACTCTTCCCCAGGCAGCGAGAGCAGAAAACTAAATTTATCTGCATTGGGACAGAGAGAGCTGGAGTAAACCAGCCAGGCACTGCTCCAGATCTGCTGGGTGGAACAACTGGCACAGAGCTGTCTGTCTGTCCGAGTCTGAGATGCTCGGGTGCTGCTGATGCTGAGGTGGCAGTGGCAACTACACAGTGTTTTCCATTCCAGCTCCTGGGTTTCAGAATTTACTGAAAAATTTGCCTGTGGGGGTGATGTTTTATCTGACTTGGTCCCTGGGTTAATTTATGTTTTTATACGTGAGGCAAAGCTGCCCCTCTGCCTTCTGAGAGAAAGGTGAGGAGCTACATTCCTTGCCTTCCTTCCTAAGCCCTTGTGAGCATCCTAGTGTGGAAACAGTGCTGGAGAAGAGGTTGAAGCACAGCCTGCAAAGAGCCCTTGTTGCTCAGGGACTTTTGAGTATCCTGTGGGTAGTGCATATGAATGGGAATTGCAAGGGACTCAATATTTTCAGCTTGAGCCTCACTTCCCACAGCTCTCTTCTTGGGGTCCTTATTGACTGATGCAGATTGATGGAAGGGAACAAAGGGCAGATATTTGAATGGGTGTACACTACAGTGGCTGCTGTGTGCCTGGATTAAAGAGAAGACTTCTCAGTGTTGAGTCCCTTCCTGGGGCCATCCGTGGGACACGGTGTGTCTGGGTGTATGGGCAGGTGGGGATGGGCTGGGATCTGTTTTTCCTTTTCACCTGCTCCTAAAACTGGAGCATCCGTCTCTGTTAGGCTGCTGCTAATGAGTGAGTTAAACAGCTTCTCCTTACTGGAAACTCTTTTCAGTCCAATTAAGATCTTGCAACATGTCAGTTGTGACAATAAAAGTGAATTAAGTCTCATTTCTCCTTTTTACGATGTTTATTAGAAGATGCGAATGCTCATTTAGAGGAGCTAATCACGGTTATTTATTTGTCAGTGATACCAAGAAGCCCCTGCTCAGGCTAGGGACCCATGGTGCCAGATGCTGCGTGTGCTCATGGAAGGAATGGCAGCCAGCCCTGGAGAATGGATTGCCCATGCAGGGAGAGCCCAGGCAAGGTAGGCAAACTCCCATGGCCATTCAGCCCCAGCTGCAGGACTTGCTGCTGCTTGGAGACAGTGGGAGCCATTAAAGCCAGTGGAGGTCTATCTCCACTGTGCTGCTCAGCAAAGATTGCTCCAAGCAGCAGCAGAATCTCTCCTCTGACCACTGCAATCCCTTTGTCTTCATCAGCTGGTTCCAGAATTGCTGGGGAGCATGCGTTGGGGAGACGGGTGGGCAGGCACATGGCACAGCTGCATATGCCTCTTACCCTGAGTAAGTCAGAGTAGAAGTGAAAACTGAAAGTTTAACTCTGGAGTAGGGCTTGGTGGGAAGGCTAGACTATGGCAAGAGGCATATCTGACAGTTCTGTGGGTCCCTTCTGTTTCAGATGGCATCTATTCCTCACCCCCGGGCCTTTGTTTGCAGGCAGAGAGGAGAATGCTTAATTCATCTTCCCTCTCAAGCTGTTTTCATTCAGTGTCTTGGCTAAGACTTAAAGCAAGCTCTTCCAGGGGTTTGGGCTGCTAGTCAAGATGCTTTCCAGCACATCTAACAGGTCAAAAGAGTTGTTATTTTATTGCTGTGAGGAACCCAGGCAGGAGGATGCACTAGAAAAGGCCTGTAGGAAAGTTCAGTGCATTAGCTTGTTTTCAAGGGGGGTTTGGTTTGTGATTTTCAAAACCAGTGAATTCCTTCCTTAACTGATACGCTTAAATGACACAGCAACGAGGAGCAGAAATCTCAGGCGATGGAGGCACAGGGACTAAGAAGCAGGCTCTGTGGCTCTAGCCTTGTGTCAACATGGGTTTGCGTTGCCTGAGGAGGACAGAAGTGGGGGACTTTGAAGATCATATTTGAGGTGAGAATAGGGAAAGTTGGGGTAGGTGAGGCTGCAGCAGGACATGCTGGCTCGCTACCTGACTCCCTTGGCAGGATCACCAGGCTGGGGTGAGCCGGCAGTAGCCAGTCCACAAGCTGGGCTCTTGCTTACTGCCACGTGAATAAAATGGACAAGGGCTCTGCTCTGTCCACCAACCCACATCGCCATGTTGCAGCAGGATGAATCTCTATCCATATCAGAGAGAAAGCATCATTCTTTCAGTCCCACAGCTGTTGATGTTTTGAAGTTAAGAAAACATTTAAATGAATAAAAAAAAAAGCCCAGCCCTAGCTTATCAAGGGAGCTTTTAATGAGCAGAAGGGGAGGGGGAACAGACACAGGAAGGGCAGCAGAGACTAACAGCCTGGCAGAGCACTTGTCATCTTGACAACACAATAAGTTTCAAACTGGGCTCACTCTTGACGTTTGCCTGAAGGTATATTTAACTAGTGCAGGAGATACTGGAGCAGAAATGTGCACCTTTGAGCCCAATGAAGCCTCAGTGGGGTTAGCTGGGTTTTGGAAGGGGGGAAATGGGCTCCAAATGGAAAATGTACGTCTTTCCCTCCCTCTCTGTCTGTGTGTAGCCAGACTGAAAGGTTGTGCTTGCAGCTTGGTGAGAGAGGAGGCTAATGAAGCGTGAACCAGCTGTGCTCAGTGGTGGCTCCCGTGCTATCTGCCACCAGCCTGCCTGCCTGCCTGCTTCTTCCTTTCATTCTTTCTGTATTTGCATGTTGTGTTTGACGAACAGAAATGTGGGCTTCTCTTTGAAGCAGGAGGGTTGGCAAACAAGCAGATAGAGAGGGAGCTCAAATTCTCCTTTCCCTGGGATAGGCTAAATGTTGGAGGATGTACGAGGCATCTGGGGGCGTTTTACAGTCTTTGAGACCTTGGGGCTGAATGGAGGCCCTGGGTTTTGCAGGTTCAGAGGGGCACAAAGAAGGGGTCTTTGAGTGTCTCCTAAGTCTGCCCAGAAATCCTTACAGATTTTTTTTTTTTCTTCAGTCCCTGACAGCAGGCCCTGATTTGGGGTGCTCTATGCTCTGGGGCCGCTGCTGCTCTGTATAGCATCCCTAGAGCTCCCAAAACAGACCTCCCTCAACCCCCCTCCAGTTCTCCTTGCTGGAGCAAGGCTTCCATCTCTCCTTGCCCAGGTACCCCTGATCTTCTCCCCACAGCCCCTGGCACTTACCTCCCTTTCTTCTCCCAAAATTCAATACTCCAGTCAAGCCCTTGCTCACTTTGTCACATACACTGTGCTGTGGGATTTCGGAAACTGAGACAGGAACTGTTTCCAGAAATCCTAAGATGGTGCCTACAGACCACATGCTTGTGTTGCATCTGCATTGCATGCAGACAGGAGTGGAAGAAGCGTACTCTCCCCAAACTCGCCTGCTACCAAAATAGGCCAGGCAGTCACAGGAGAGCAGGATGCTTTGTCTGGTGCTGTGTCGCAAGAAGTTTATGTGGCAGAGTGTAAGGCTGATCCATTGATATGGAATGCTGCTGAAAATGGATGTGTTGTTAGGTTTTTTGTAATAGTGAGTGTCTTCCTGGTTTTTCTGAGAAGGAGGCTCCCAACTAGGATGCAGAACAGGCTGCGCACGTGAGGTGGGGGTCGTGCGATGAGCCAGAGCATCTGCTGCCTTGGAGGGGTCTGACTGTCCTCCTGTGCTTTCATCACATCCCCAGGCATCTCATGGCACGTCACCTGTGTGCAAAGAAACATCTGAAAGGGTGTAAATGCAAATCTGTGTTTGTACTGGCACTGAAGAACAAAGCCAGCTGCCTTCTAAAATCAGTGATAGCAGGAGGAGATTGAAATACAGCATTAAAAACTGGAGTGGGGGCCCTGTCCAGGAGTTTTGTCTGGAAATGGGTGTCTGCAGCAGTTTGGGAATGGGCTAAAATCAGGGATGTTAGTCCACACTCGTCTCTTGCGGCAGTATGGTTTTATCTTCCTTTCCAGATTGGCTTTAAGATATGGGAAAGCGTTGACATTCTTCCCACAGGAGAGATTTGCTGAGGTCCTTAGCTGGTACAAATCAATCAAGCTCTAACTCACAAAGCACCCTATGGGGACACAACTTTGATAGGAACCTTCCCTCTGAAGTTTGATGCGTTTTCCTTTTCTTCCAGCCACATATTTGCCTCTTTTCATCATGAAAATAAAAACTGTGACAAAGTTTGGCATCATAGCCCAGGAGCTGGTCCCCACCTCCCTTGTCCCAACCTTCGTGTCTTCCATCAGAAAACCATGAGTCATCACCTCTTGGCTCTACCAGTGTTGTATTTTTTTTTTTTTCCCCTCCTCATCCCCCACACCCCATCTGGGGTGAAGAAGTGGGAAAGCAAATAGGAATAAATACCTCCAGCCATAAAAGTGAAATAAATCAATACCTCTTCTCTGAAGCCAGAGATGCTTAATAGGCAAGGATCACTGCCAGATTGTAAAAAATGTGTAGTGAGTGGCTGGGGCAAGTTTAACCCTTGGACATAAACAGCTGAGCAGTTTCTCTCACCTCTGAATTAAATAACTTTAACTGTGGAGGGCTGTGATTAATAGAGATGTGTCTGGTTGGGATGCACCCAGTATTTTGTGCCTGTGGATAATCTGGGCAATTGCCTGGGAGGAAGAAGTTGTTGCCAGGTCCCTTCTGCAGGCACAGAGATGGGACAGCTCTATTTATCGGTAAGGTAGCTCCCAGGTGTGGGGCTGAGCTCGTAAGACTTCAGTTACCCTTCCCAGAAATTAAGACTTTTCCAGCTCTCCACCCTGTCTTTCTGTGGTGGGAATGCAGAAGAGTAAAGCTAGGGCGAGGCAACCCTGTCTAAACAAACTTAGTATTGCCCATGCTGGGGAAGAGCTGAGGGAAATTCATGTCCCAGATGCCTGGGGCTTTCTCAGCATACTGGTGAGGGTACGTGAGTGTCACCATGCTGAGGGAATGAGAAGAACTGCCTTGGAGGGATAATCCATTTCAGGGGGATATGGGAAGTTTAGTCTGGTTTCTTTACAGGGTTGCTCCAAGATCCTGCTCTGGAAAGGCTTTGGTTATCCTGCCCAGCTCTCCAGCATGCGTTTCTTCTCTTCACCTGGCCAACAGAGCTGGAGGACAGAGTAAATCTGTGGCTCAAAGCTATGGTGAGGGAGGGCTAGGACTCCAGTCCCAGTCTCTAGGATTTTTTACATTTTTTTGTTTTCCTCCCAGGACAGCCCATCCCAGGACCTTCATAACTTTTTTTCCCTAAAGAGTATGAGACACCAGGATGACAAGATGCAGCCAAGGTTGGAGTAAATAGGATTGTAGTGAGATGTTCCTGGTGGTCTGGGGGAAGCGTTAGCACTGCTGTCAGCTAGTTTGGTGAGACTATATCAGGAATAATGGGGATGCCTGGCTGCTCTTTCTGAAGACCAACAGAGTCAAATGGGAGCAAGTATAAAGGAGCCCACAGGGAAATTCAAAGGCATGAAGATCCCATCACACTTAGAGTTTGGCTTCTACAAAAACAAGGCTGAGATACACTGCCTGTATATCAGAGCAGAAATAGTTGGTAGGGAGAAGATTATGTTGGCACAAGGACAGTTAGTTATGGGCTGGTCATGAACTTGGGAGGCTGGTGACAAGTAGAAGACTCCTCCCGCATGTTAGAGTGGAGAGGTGCTGGTCCCATCCAGTGGTCATAGGGCAGGGAAGTACCGTGACTGGTTTAAAGCGAAACTGAGCAGGAGTGATTATTTGATATAACTCTAACACTGCTTGGAGGCTGGATGCAGGTATGTGGGGTTTCTTGCTAGTCTTACTTATGACAGTCTGTGTGCCTTCTACTTGGGCTAGTAGCTCAAAGGTAGCCAAGGTATTTCAGAAGAGGATTAGGGTTAGTTTCCCACAAAGCCTTCCTACGCCTCTATAAGCTATTGGTTCTCCCAGCACACAGACTCGCACTCGGTTAAGTGCTGCCTGGCACACAGATGTTTTCCTCAACTATGGCAGAAGCCTTTTGCGGAGAAGAGCCACGTGATGGAAGTTAAGTTTGTATTTAGGAGATGGGGGTGTCTGGCACAGCTCTTAAAATGGTTTCTGTATGAAAGGAAGGCAGGCTGTACTGGGAAGGGTGATCCTGGAAACAGTAATTTGTTTTGATTTTTCCTCATGCTTAGAGCAAATTACATCTCTTTCTGACATACCTGTGGCAAGCAGAGGTTACGGGAGTTATTAAAGTAGCAATGGAAAAGGCTATTACAAACGGAGAGTATTGCCCTTGGTTGGGACAGAACAAGAAGGTCGAGGTCATGGTTGGTATAAAATGGGCAGAATCTGTCCCATCACTTGTGCCAGGTCGTCTTTACAGATAGGAGGGGAGAAGCCTGGGTGTTAGGCCAAAAAAAGGGATTTACTGACTCTTGACACCTTGCCCCTACCTCACTCTGCCGTCTGTCAAGGCTTGGCTTGAGAGGCAGCTCCCACTCCTTTCCACCAGACTCCAGGCTTTCCAGTTTGGACCTGAAAGTCCTTGTAGTTAAAGCAGGTGCAGTCACCGGTAGTTCTCCACACCTAAACCCACTTCTTGCTCTCAGCCCCTTGACCCCCTCAAATAGGTACAAAGGATAGACAATACCACCTGACCAAGGTCTGTAAGAGCCTGCTGCCTCCAGGGTTGAGTGAGGTGTTGTCCTGTAGACATCAGACATCTTCTGCATGGCATTGCATGTGTCATTCCTTTCTTGCACCCTCCTCCACCTCCAAACTTGGGAGAAAATACTCTTGGTGGTGCCTGGAGAGCTGTCTGTGAGAGTCAGGCTACAGAAGAGCTGGTGAATTGCTTTTCTGCCCAAGGTAAGCAAAGTGTTCCCAGTAGGGTAATCAATCTCCCCAAGAGCTCCCCCCACTGAAGGCAATCACCCTGACTTTATGGAGTGTGTAGTGTTTCCCCTGTAATGGCCATGAGTCTCCCTTCCCAGCCAGCAGCACGCAGCAGCTCACCTGGGGGATGGAGAGTGTATGTGTGTGTGTTTAGAGATGGTAAAATGCGTTGTGGAGGAAAGCTCTAGCCATTACATGTGCCAAAAGGAGAGCTCCCAGCACTTCAGCTTCCTTGGCATAACATCACAGCGGTGGGTAAATCCTGGAGAAATAAAATGAACCCGATCGAATTAGCCCAGGACCATGTGCAGGAGGTGGGGAACAATTTTAGTGTTTCGTCCTCTCTTGCAGTTACTGTGTCATTGCGGGTAATTTTTCAGCTTGCGGCAGTTGAAACCAGCAAGGAGTCCTTGTTGATTAATCCTAATAAGAGAGAGAGGCCCAGCTCTTTGATGGTCTAACAGTACCATGTAACTGTTGTTTTCGCTGAAATGGTAAGAAAAGGCACCAGCTGGCTTTTTGGGGTGCCCTTTTCTTCCTCCACAGACTTTCTGATGCTGTGCCTGAAGGCGCATAGGGTTTGGGGGAAGGATGCTCCCTGATGTCAGCTGGCATTGGGCTGGGTAGGCTCTGCCTTGAGGGCTCCCCTGGGGCAGAAGCTGTTGCCCCTGCTGGGATTTCTCTGGAGGCTGGGAAGTAGCTGCCAGGCGGGATCTGGCATGGGGGAAGGGAAAGACTTAGTTCCTTTCAGCATCTGCGGGTGGATTAAGTGGAGCGTTCCTTGTTAGCTAATTGAAACAGTCAAAATGTCAAATGAGGCATTTCAATAATAGTGATGTTAGGAGCTTTACGTTTTTATTTCTTTCCCTCTCTCTTTTGTATCGCGCCTTCAAGACGTAGGGACCTAAGTCCCTGCCTCTACAGAAACCCTCTTAAAGAGGGACTTCAGGGGGGATGGGGCAAGGACAGAAGCTGTTTTAATCCCTTCCAATTCCAACATTATTGTGTTTCAGCAAATATTTTGCAAAAGGATTTTCAGGCTGAACTTCAAACAGGCAAATGCCTCACACTCCAGTGACTCGGGGAGCTTTGCAAATTTAGAAAAGAAAATGAAGATTGTTTTAGCTGACATTTAAACCTCTTCTATTCTCTTTTCTCAGCCTGTCAGGAAGCTTCATACACTTCGGGTCAGACGCTCTTTCCCTGAAGAAGAAAAGGATATTTATAGCCAGGTAGAACCGTAACGGGGAAATCTCCAGGCTGCAGTACCTGTCAGATGAGTTTACTTATGGCCCCAATAGCAACAGCCAACCTGGAACCCACTACAGGGAAGTAAAAATGTGAGGGTCCAGCCCTGGGACACAGCAGGGTCTAACCCAGGTAATTGGGTCTATATCCTTGAGGGTTAAGGTAGGCTTGGCCAGAGCATGGTATTTTCTGGGCAAATGTTTTCCTTATGTCTCACTATGCTTTGTTGTCCTGAAACTTGGGGAGTGCCAGGGGGAAGTGATACAGAGAGATCTTGAAGTGTGGTCTGGACCATTCCTGTCCCTTGGGGAGGCAGGGAAGGGGTTAACTAGAGATGCTGAACCCAAAGGAAAATAGCTTATTACACAGAGAGGATGTGACTTGCTTGCCCTGGGTGGTTAGGGCCTCCTGAGGGGCTGATGGAGCATCTGGCTACAGGTCTTGGTTTCTCCTTGCTCCCTCTTAGCCAGGGCTGAAGCCAGGCCAGCAACACTGAGCAGTGAGCAGCTGTCTGGGCTGTGGTTGGAGCAATTTACTCCCAGGGATTAGAGTGATTGGGGTTTCTTAAGGTAAAGACAGCTTGAAAACAAAAAGTAGTGTGTCTGGGGACAGCAGAGCCCTGCTGCAACCTGCTCTTTTTGCTGAAAAAGCTGTGGGCAAAAGTTTTTGTCTGCACTTCACATCTGATCCACCACCGGTCTGGAAGGAGAAGAAGGGGCTGGGTGGCTCTGGTGCAGCCTCTGTCGAGCTCACTGTGTGTGGCTGGGGCTGGGGAGTGGGATTATGGTTGTCTTGTGAGGCCGATGGGGCTCCACAAGAGGTTTTGGTGTGAGCATTTCTGCAAACCGAGCCCTGGGGCTTGCTCTGAGGCCCCAGACATGACACTGAGGACATTTTGATGTAGTAGAAGGTAGCTGGAAGCTGGGTGATGGTTGGTGTCAGGCTAATGTAGTCCTGGGGCTGTTATTTCTGAGTGGTGTTGGCTCATCGGGATATAGTGTAGAAATCTCTGATGAGCCCAGACTTGACCTGGGAGCATATCCCATGGCACAGGTCCATGCCTTTCCTTTTGGCTGGCATGGGCCGATCTCCTTCTGTGTTTTCCCATGTATCCCTAGATTTTAAGGGAAAGAAATCCAGGTGCAGTGCCTGGAGAGTGAGCCATGATGTGGTCTGGCCAAGAGTCCTGGTTTAACCATAAGGGTGTGGGGACCCATTCTCCATGGAATGGGAGTGTAGGTGCCACTAAGAGCTGGGTGGAGTGCTGCAGGCACACTTTTCTTATAGCAAACCCTCCCGGAGTGAAGGAATAACAAAAACATTCTTACAGACCATATCTCATGGAGGTGAGACCTAGAGAGATCTTCCCTGGGGATTGCAGGCAACTCTCAGTTGATGTTGCTCCTCTGGACTGTGTAGAAGTGGAAGAGCCTAGGGCACTGTGCAGGATGATGTCCTGGGGGACATCAGGCTTGCTCTGGCCGTGCTGCTCACTCTGCTCCCATATCCCTTCTGATACCAGCCCTAGCAGTGCAGTCCTAGAGCTGAGCTGCCCAGGTTTTTCATGATCCCTGGAAAGGAAAGCAACAAATCTTGTACGCGGCAAACCCTCCACCATGGTTTTTCCTGCCATCTGCCCACCCTGGTGGATGTTAACAAGCTAGTAGATCTAGACCTGCTGTGCCTTGATAGAAAGATTTATTTTTAGGACCTTGATATTTAAAATGATCTGTTACAATTTCATGCTTAAATAACACTAAATAATGTTCCCTGTTTGCACAGTGTAATTGGAAGAGGCGAATAAACTAAACAAACCAGCTATGACTGAGCTTCCTTAGTATTTTCAAACTGAAACAAACAGTAAAAAACAAGAGCTTGGCCAATTTAACACTTTGGGGGTATTTTCTAGTTGGCATTCCACTTTTTCATTTTCACAGGCCAAGGAACACAAGAGTTTTTAAGAGCCAGTGGCCTCTTGCCAAAGAAAACTCAGTTGGTCTTAGATTGGAGAAAAAAAAAAGGGAAAAAAATTAAAAGTTAACTTATTTGGTTTTTAGGAACTGGCAGGTCTAATGACTCCGGAAATGCCATGGGATTTTATGCGAGTGCTGAAAAGACTTAGAAAATATTCAGCAAGTTCATTTAGGCTCCTTTCATGCTTCTCAAATCCTGAGGCTTCTTTATTGCTGCTTTATGTCAATTTGACACTGCTTGATTTCACTGTTGCTCTCAATTTTACTGCGATGTCATTGCCGTGCTCAGTGCAGAGTGGGTCCTGCACTGATCACATCTGTAACATCCCATGTAATCTGCATAGACTTTTAGATGATTGAATTAAAGCTTTTAGATTCAGATGACCCTACCTAGGGGTAAGAAGTTCAGGCCAAGCTGATGTTACCTATGTGCAAAGCCACAGGCATGTCGTTTAAGTGAAGAGATTTTGTGATTAGTCATGAATGTGTTGTGTTCCCTTCCGGAAAACTACCATCAGAGAAGGAATATAGCCCAGGCTTTTGAAGCTACTACATGTCAATTCATCAGTACATCTTTAGCTGGAGGGATCTCCTCCCATTAGAAGGGTGAGAGTAACTTTTCCCTCTATGTCCCTATGCTTAGACACCCCATGGAGCAATGCTCCTGAAGGTTTGGGCTGTGACACTGGTGGTGCTGAAACCCCTTAGCAGCCCTGCATCTTGCTCTCAGTTCCTCCCTTTCCTTCCAGTGCTCTGCCCTCCCTCCATCCTGCCTGTCTTGGGGGGAGCTGACTTCCCACCAGTGCCTCCTCTCCTTCCAGGCTAGCAAAGTCCTTCTCCCTCTTTTCCTCCCTCTGCTCCCCTCATCCCTCCACTCCACACAAGCCTTAGCTCTGTTTGTGCCCACATTAGCATTTCTGCTGACTGCAAGGATTGGTTTAATTTCATGGGTGTCATTTCCTTCAAGAAATCTCTCTCTGAGCAGCAGCCCGACGAATGCCTGATAAAACATATTTTCCTACAGTAATGATTTTATGGACCCATAAGTCATGAATTTATTATGATCTCAGCCCCTGCTGCTGATTGCTGTAAAATGCAAAGTAATTAACAGCAAGCGGTAGCAGCTATTCCCACCTGGTAGCGTGTTCTTGGGTACGCTGATGGGTTTGATTAAAGTAATGGCTAAAGTGTACAGCCCGGCTGTAAAATATTAGCATGATTAATGCAGTATCCTAAATAAGAAACAAAACTAATGGGCATGGCTTAAGGAATTAAATATATATATATATATATTCCTCTCCCTCCCTCTAGCTATTGTTCTGGCTCATTTATGCTTTCTTTTCTGTTAAATAATGTATGGGCTTGAGGGCCAGGGGGCAGGCTAGAGATGCATATTGCAGTTTCATAACATCTTAAGTGCTTGTGTTAATTTTTCACTCCTTCCTTCTCTTTCCCCTCAACCTGCCATCTCCCATCGGGTAGGGGGAGAAAGATAATCAAGTTTCCTGAACTTGGCCCGAAGTCAGATGTGATTTGATTTGGATTCAGACAGCCTGGGGAAGTGGCTCGGATGCAACTTGGAGAGTTGGACTCGGTTTCTGGCCTTGCAGAAGAGGAACCCTGATGCTGTGTTTGCATTCCCATGGTTGGGGGTGATCTCCGGTCTGCCTCAGCAGCCTGGAGCCTGTAAGTTTTTTGCACATGAAGAATAACCACGTCTATCCAGAAGCTGCAGTGCTTCCGCTGAGAAAAGAATGCTTTTTCTTTTCTTTTATCTGAACAGCTTAAGAAAACAGTGGCCAGAGTTGAGTGGAAAATTAGTGAAGATAAGGCTCAAGATACAATAACACATGTCAGATTTCTCTTCCCCCCAAAAAAAGCATGATATGTTGGGTTTCTGGCATTTTTCAATTGGAAAGATCAGAAATCACTTGGGTTCAGGGATGAGAATAAAATATAAAATAGGCTTATTATTTTGTAGGTGTTTGTCATGAAAAAACTTATTTGGAAATGGAGAAAACACCTGATTGAGGAAAAAAAAAGGTTTTTTTGACCTACACGTTTTGATCAGCTCTTCTCTTCTGATTTCTAAAGATGTATACACCAATGTCATCTAATTCCCTCTGATCTGCCTCTAAGTTTTCAGGTGTATTGATCTGCTCTAGTTTATGAAGCTACTGACTATTGGAAAGAAGAATTTATAAATAACTACAGAGAAATGGGCTTCCATATCACAGGAGTTCCAGCCGTGCTGCTTTTGTTTATCGCACAACACACATTTTTTTTTTGGAACTTTTCTTAACCAGGAGATTGCAAAAGGGAGCTCAGCATGCCAATGTCACCGAGAATTGTGTTGTATTGTATTGTGCAAATGGTGTTTGTCCCTCTTGGGATTGAGAGGTTTCTGGGTTTGTTTTTGTAGATAAGATATAAGCTCAGTAGTGGTTCTGCTAGTAAATACAAGTAGCCCCAAGCTCCAGAATATGTCTTGTTGGTCCCTCCAGTAATTTGACAAAGTATCCTTCCAGCAGCCTCCTGAAAGTACAACATGAACAATTTTGTTGAACTTTCAGTATCTGGAATAGTTGTAGCAAGGGCTCAGTTAATAACTGTGCACGTTGGCCAGCTCTCTGCCAATGTTGGCATGGGTTTTGGATGTCTCACCCATGTTCAGTGGTGGTGGAAACAGGAGCAGACGTGTTACCAGGAGGGTGAGAATTAAGTTCTTTCTCTAAAATTGCTACCACTGGAGTTGTGACCACCTTCTCTTGGGAAGGATATAGGAAACCTCAAAAAGATACAGACAGTGATGAAGGGTACAGGGGAGCTTCCACACAAGGAGAGATTAAGCAGATTGAAAGGTGTTGGTTGAGTAAAGAGGCAGCTGAGAGAGGTATTATCAAGCCACGTACAGTCTGGAGTGGAGTAGAAGAGGTGGTGCAAATGATTGTTTTCAGTGTCTTGTGATTCAAGTTCTGAGGCCTACCCAGTGAACTCATCAAGCAGAGGGTTTAAAGCAAATGAAGGGAAGCCCATTTTTCTGAAGTGCATAATTACATATGTATTTCACCGCCACGTGCTGCTGTGGAGTCCAAAAGAAGAGAGCAGATGTGAAGCAGGACTAGATCATCATGGAAAGCGGGTCCCAGGGGGATGCTAAACATAACCAAAGGGTTTGCAGCCAGAAGAGGGCCATGGATATCCCATCACTCATTTGCTTCCTCCTTCCTCCCCTCGGCAAGGCTTTGGCTGTGTTCTTCTGCCCGCTATATCCTCTTGTCTTGAAATGGGCTCAGGGGCTGAGCACTGGAGGATGTAACTGCTGCGGTTTGACTGACAGTGCTTTCTCTCCTCAGGGATGGATCTCCTCGGAGTGTTCTCCCACCATGTGAGACCTTGTGTACTGGGTGAATAAGCACAGGGCAAGTGATGAAATAAGGGCCGTGATGCTGCTGGGCTACATTGTGGTCCTGACAAGAAACATCTGGGCTTGGAGAGGTGGAGGACACCACAAGCCCATGAGGCTGAGGCCCAGCAGTGACCTCGAGAGGCAAGAGCCAAACGTGTGAACCTTATCCCAGCTACGAGACGTGGCAGTGCCGCAGCAAACACCAGTGTGTGAGGATGGTGCGTGATGGCTGGGCAAGGGAAGGCAGGTACTTTTCATCTCTCTTTTAGGTACTGTTTGAGTTGGCTGCCGCAGTCAGGCAGTGTGGCTGCGGGGTCATATTTGGAAGGTTTACTCAGCAGTGCACACATGTTAATGATGTTTGAGGAGTCGTTTCTGTGGGAGACCTGGGAGCCAGGCAGCTCTGCAAATCAGCCTATTAGTATTTTTAAAAGAAAACCTCCATCCTGTAGGAACTGCTTTGGCCTCTGGAGACGTGCCAGAACTATATCCCAGACTGCACCACATTCGTTTTGCCTATTAGATCTTTCCCAGTCTCCTTTTATCCACCCCTTTTCCTTCCCTCCTGGCTAGAACTTTCTATTGCTATTCTATCCAAAACACACTTTACCTATTGCCTTCTGTGCTTCTCTTGCCTGGAAGTTTGCACAAGGATAGGCTGGCGTTTATATAGGTTTTTTTCTCCTTTCTCCTTTTGGAGCTAATCACCCTGGTGAAATTGAGCTGTAATGCAGTTGGCAGTGGTCAGATTGAGCTGAATGTGTGTGCTCCAGCACATACTGATTCTTGTATCAAAAAAAATGAACACAGACAGCCGCAAAGTGAAGGAGATATTGCATGGCCTTGTTTAAAACACACTCTTGCAAAAGTGTGAGCAACCTGAACAAAAGCTGCCTGTCTCCTCTTTTGAGGTGGGTGAAAGAAGAAGTTATTGGGCTTGATATGTGCAGCGAGAGGGGGAGACCGCATTTCCCCACCTCCTCTCCCTGCCATCCACAGCCGTGCAGCAGGTAAAGGAGATTGTGTTTGGTGGGGAGGATTTATAGCTGTCGTGAGTCAGTCAGAGTGTCAGGGTAAATCAAGCCTGACATTTTTAACATCTTCCCCACACAAAGGGGGGGGCAAGGGGGAACGGAGGAAGCAATTGTAATTTTATGTCTATATCCTGCTTGACTAATCAAGGTGAGCAAGAGACATGCCAGCCAGAGGAGGTGTTTTCTTCTTGTTAGCTTGATCATTTCTTTGCTTTGGTTCCCTTCCTTTCCTTGACTACTGTAGCAATCTCCTCTATGGGGGAAGAAAGATCCAGCTGATCAGTGCTAGAGGCTTGTAGACAAATGGTTCTTGCGCCCCCAGACTGTCTCTTGTATTATGTCTCTAATCAGGTAAGTGAAAACTCATGGAAAAACACATTTTGGCAGAGGTTTGACTACTTTTGGCCCTGCCTCCTCGCTCCTATTCAGATGCCAGACCTACTGCTAGCCCTCAGATGGCACTGCTGTGGCGTACCATAGCCTCTCCTGGTACCCTCCTACCCTTCTCAGGAGCGCCTTGCTCAGGTTGGACCCGCCTACAGGTGAGCTATGGAGAGAAGGAATATCTGCATCATGAGGGGAAGCTAATTCCAGGGGAGTTACAGCAGCAGCATGGCTTAGGAGTTGTGCTTGGTATGCCTCTTGTCTTGCCTCAGGCATGTTGCTGCTGCAAAGCTTCCCCATGCCTTTTACCTTGCTGCCAGTGCAGGCTGCCTGCTCTTGTCCCAGGTAGGCTAATTCCCTCTGGTGAATAAGGAGAGGCAGAGAAGCAAAATAAATACCTATATAGCTGCCCATTCCTCACCCTTCCCATGCCAGAGTCCAGAGTATTCATGTAACATATCGAGAGCATCCTGGTTTTTGAATACTGGGATTAGCAGCGTACTCTACCGTTTGCTAGAAGTGGAGATCCAGTAGACTGGGATACCTCATGGCAGTGGAAAAGCCTTGTGCCCCAGGAATGGAGACTGGCAGCTTCAGTGTTGTCTTCTAGCCCATGGCACGGGGTGAATGAGGGGCAGCATGCGGAGTCCTAAGCTGGAGCTGTTGAGCAGCATTAAAAGCTGCACACTAGGTCCATGTGCCATCAACGCAGGGCAGCATCATTAAAATTCCTTGTGTGCACAAAAGTGGGCTAAGTGATCAGCAGAGGGCAGGGAGCCTCTGAGCTCCGTGGGCTCATGCTGATTTACACCAGCTGGGGAACTGGGCCAAATCTATCTCATTCAATGAATGATCATTCAATTTTTCTCTCTGCTGTCAAGCCCTTAAACAAAAGCCAATTGAAATCAATGGGGGACTTTCATCATTTTGAGGGTTATAGGCCTAAAAAATTGGATGCTTGGGGAAAAAGCAGGTAGGGGAAGAGAAAGGGAAGAAGGAATAAATGCTGCTGTAACATGGCTTACAACATAAACGGATGTGAGTGAGAAATGCTTTAGTTACGATTCTCTGGCAGCCACAATTCAGTGAAGCTGTACATGGAAATGTATACATTGAAGAGCATCCTTCGTTATGTAAACTGCTCTATGGGCACAAAGGGAGCCTGTCCCTCTGTGAATCCTTTCTCTGCATGTCCTATTTCTATATGTGATTAAGTTCTCTGCTCTCCCATTGCAGTTAGGGTTCTTATTAGTGGTAAGCACATGCTCCACGGGATAGCTGTTATGCAGAGAAATGCAGGAAGAAGTGCTGCCTTCTGCTCCCAGAAACCAGCGGGATTTTTTTTGCAGTAGCTGGAAGAGGGGGAGGTTGATATCTTGCCCAGCCTCTGGCTGTATTTTGATAAAATCCTTTGTCCAATGACTGCAAAGTATTTTGCAAGTATGGCAGGGTAAATCCCCTTCAGACAGGTATTATCTGGCCTATTTTTACAGCCGAGAATTTGCATCTAGGTGATGGTGCTGTCTTCACCTTGTGATCTCCTCGGCTGAATGAATATGTCAAGATCAGTCCTTTCAAATCCAGCCTCAGTTCGAACACAGCCCTCCAGTACATCTGGGTACAGTTAGATCCTTCCTACCTCAGCCTCCCAATCCGTATAACAGGTATGACAATCATCCTTTCCCCTGGGTAAACATTTCATTATGCGATACTGCTGAAGTACCTTGGAGGGGAGAAGACCTACAGATAAGTCTGCATTCTCATTTTGGCTATATTTGTGTGCGTGTTTTCTGCTTTAGCTGCCGTTCCCATGCTTTGCCTGCTCATTAGTTCTGCCTGAGTGCAGGACCTCTCCAAAAAATGCAGCGTTGGCAGTGGGCATGAATTCTTAACGACTCCTGTCTCTAATGACAATCCAGAGTAAGGCAGTCAGTTTGCTTGCTGAGAGAAGGAGAGGCAGACTAGACCGTAGCTCGCTGCTGCTTTCTCTCGTCGTGGGGTGAGTTTGCAAAATCACAGGAGGACCTGCAAAATATGCTCAGGTGTTGGCCTGCTTCTCATGCTGCAGGACGAATTTCTGGGGATGACAGATGGAAAGAGGTGCCTCTCAGTCTGTGGAAGGTGTTGAATTTGTTTTTAAAGCTCACTCTGACCTCCCTCTGCTGTTTTACCCAGGAGATCAAGAATAGATTTTGGCTTTTGAGCCAAAGCTGGAAATCCCGAACTTGACTTTCCCAGTGCCCTGTTATGCTGTCCAACTTAATGCAGAGAGAAAATACTAAACTGGTAAAAAACCCTGAACAAAACAGTACCGCAATCAATTTAAAGAAAAAAATGCCAAGCGTTCCATTACTGAACAGGAGAAAGACTTCTTTTAGTGGGAAGCCTAAAACTTAATTTTAGAGATGTTTTGTTGTCTTTTGTTTCTATTCTGTACTTGTATTCAAAGATTCCTCGACTTTTTGCAAATGCAGTTTTTAACATGTTAGCTTTTTCTTTCACAGACTCTTTGTATTTTGTTTAAAAAAGAAGGAAGTCTTGGCAGGTTAGAATAGGTTGCAAGGGAAAGGCAGGTGAATACTGCCTGGGTGCCATTACTTCTGTTTCATTTAATGGCAGGATTAAGAAAAAAGAAAGAAGGAAAAAGCATTTTAAATCTTGACAGTTCTTTGATTGTCGACTCTTAAAAGCCAAACCAGAGAAAATTACGATTTTTGGTTGTTGTGGTGAAATCCTGAATTTTCATTATGGTGGATGCCTGCTGAAATGTCATTTGGTGGAACTGTTTTGTTTCTGATAAAATCTCAACATGCACTGAGAAAATGTCAAGTTGATTCCAGGATGACTGCTCCCTCTTAGAGCTCTGGTTATTTCTTCTTATTTGTCTTTGTGTCTGCTTTCCACCTCCATTCTTGCTGATGCCTCTCTTCTACTCCTTTTCCACTAAAATTGCCACTATCGAGACAGTTTAAAAGATGATGAGGTCTTTCCTTCCTGGATGGACTAATTGGGGCTGAGACCTTTGTGATTCCCAGATCCATTGTCTCAGGCTAACCCAATTGCCTCTGTTTCACACATTGTTGGTAGCAAGTTTTCTTCGTTCAGCTCAGGGTAACTCCCTCCACTTCTTATATATGGAAAGGCAGATTCTGGCACTGGGATATTCCACATGGCTCATGGAGGTTGGTCGGGTAGGCTGGATCTCTACCTTTGTTGACTGGAGAATCATTCTGGCTTTGAAATAACTGAAGGTCAGCTGATCTGTGGCTCAGATCAGTTAAATAAGTAAATAAATAAATAAAAATGGTGGATGCCATTTGGGGAATCTTTGGAACCACAGGTTGATCTTTGATTTAGAGGAAAGGAAAGAGGAAGCTGGGAGGTATCTTGGGCTTTGCTTTCTGTCTCTGTCCCTTCTGTGTCCATGGCACCAGGGAAATGAACTGGTGTTCAGCCTAGTTCTGATAGACAAGCGCATGCTGAAACACTGGCATTTTGGACCTCCACTGGTGGTCTTGACATAGTAGTCTGAAGATCACATGGTCTCTGGAGTCTGGAGCTCTGTTCAGAGCTCTGGGGGAGCTTCTTCTACATGAAGCCTGTGACATGACCTTGGAGACATGGCCTGCCCATCCCTGGACCAGAACAGTGGAGCCACCACTGAACAAGACAAAGGCTTAGACAAGATACTCAGCCATCCCTGGCTGAAATGTTCAAGATCATAGTGGAAGTGGCTGGGGTCTGGCAAAGGTGCAGTACCTCCCTGATGCGAGCCACAGGTCCAACTCTGGGATGAAATATCTGTTTGTAATGAGGTCTTTGGGGATCTCTGCTCTGCATCTTGCTGGCAGGCAGTTCCCTTCTTGTCTGTGTACTTCCAGCCCCGTGAGAAGGCATGTTGATTCCACATTCCACTTGTTCTTGAGGGCGGCTTTTGAAATCCTGTCGAAATTATTCACGAGCCATGATTGGAGCCCACACTCAGAAACACTATTTGCATCCAGGGAGGATCTGATTATAATTGTCGCAGGGAAGTTTGAGACAGATTCTGTGTCAGCTTGAAATTTCTTGAGGATGCTTGTTGGGCAGGAGAACTGTGCAAGCACGATGTCCAGGGAAGGGTAATGAAAGGGACTGAGGGTGTCAGGCTTGGGTATGGAAATTACTTTTTCTTCAGAGATGAATATGGTAGGACTGCTTAGCTGGAGAAAGAGCAGAGCAGTAGAATCTAGAATTATCTGACTGATCTTCAGGGTACCACTGTCTTCTCCACCCTAAAGACTTGAGAAAGATGCATGTTTTGTTCAGGATGGTTGATTTAAATCACCTATTTTAATCATGATTTAAATCAACAAGCAGGAAATCTTGATTTAAAAAACACATTTTAATCTTGTATTTTAAAGTTCATTTCCTAATGAAACATAGTTTCTCATTGGTTGGCATAATTTGGTACTATTTTTGGCAAAGCAGAAGGGGACGCGACACCCATACATATTTATTGGCGCGACTGTATAGCTTAACATATATCTATTCCGATTTGGAACTTTTACATCTTTTTATTACATTGGAGAAATGGAAAACATGTAATTTCTGATTTATTAGACACAGCTTCTTTTTTTACACTTATCTTAAGCTATATGAGGACAAAAATTAAAATGCAATTAAAAATGCATGAAGAAAGCTTTTTTGAAAGTTTGTTGTTGGTATCACAGAGCAGAGGGCTGGAACGAGCCTCTGCAGATAATCTACTCCGTACGTTGGCGTTGAGGCAAGATCAATTACACCTTTCCCCTCTGCACAGGTGTTTGTTTAACCTTTCCATAGATGGCTCTGGTGAAAAATTCTGCAACTTCCCTGGTATCTGTTCTAGTGAGAAAGTTGGGTTTTTTTTAAAAAAATGTCTAAACTTAAGCTTTCTTTGCTCCAAGTTAAATTATTTCTTCTTCTCCTGCTGCTGTGAACACAGAGAACAATCGACTGCTGTCTTAATAACCTGCTAGCTACTGGAAGATTGTTATGCCTCCGTGCTTTAGTCTTCACTTTTTCTTTTTTTTTTTATTTCTCCTAGGCTGAATGAACCTAGTTCATTTAACCTTTTCTTGCTAGTTCTTCTTCCTAAACCTGTGACGGTTTTAATTCTTCTCCTTTGGACTGCCTCCTGCTTTTTCATGTCATTCTGCATCTGCAGTGAAATGACTTTGTGGATACTTCAAAAGGAGAAATTGCTTGCATGACGTGTAGGCAAACTGTGGAACTCATTGCTACGGGATACTGTGATGCTAAAGATTAAATAGGTTTGGAAAACACGTTTAAACAAAGTCATGAAAGATGTTCCTGAGCTGTGCATTGCTGGAGGGCCTTGTGAGATTGGGATAAGTGAGGTGCAGAGGGAGGAGGGGTGAAATGCTACTGCTCAGTCGTGTGGTTTCGTTGCTGGTTTTGGCATGCCGCTAGCCCTGTGGGAGTCATATTGCCACCGGTGCACTGCTCTGCATCCATGCTGTGCTATTGTGATTACCGGCGGCCCATCACACTGCTCTATTTCAGAGAAGCACTTGGATGTGCCTGTGCCTTCCTCCCCAGAGCCCCTCTTTGCAGCCTGTCCAGCTTCTGCCCTCCAACTAGCTGTGAAAACAGGGGCTGTCTCAGACTCTAGCACATTGGGAGTCAGAGCCTCAGAAAAGCTGGACAGCTGCAGGAAGTGCATGAATTTGCTGGCATTTGCGTGTTAACCAGAGGCTGTTGGAGTAACATTCTCCTCTATCCTATGGCAAATAGAAGTGTGGGGTGGTGATGGTAACTTCGCTGGAGCACTACGGTGGTTAATGCTATCCCAGCCAGGCTGTGCTTGTGCTGTAAACAGCCGTTGGGAAGCAAAGTCTCTCTCTTCACCAGAATGTACTGGATTCGACAACTCTCCTTTTATCTGTTCAGAAAGTGCTGAAGTGTTTCTAGCTGCTCTTCAAAAGCAATTCTGCACTGCCCAGAGGGGGCTGTAATTCACGTGGGGAGCCAGGAGAAAATTATGCTACTCATCTCAGCAGAAGTGTGTAAACCACTTAACTTCTGGCTTCTGCTCCTGAGTGAGATTTAAACATAAGGATAGAATGTGCTTACAAGGACTCTGTGGGTCACCAGTGGGGTAAAGGTACACTGGGAATCCATCACTTTGGAAAGGCAAGGTTTGAGGAGGGCACTGCTGTAGCATCTTCAAGGGTGTTCGAAAAGGTAATTGCAATCCTTGGCTTTCCTGTTTGCTGAGACCTCATGATGCTCAGTGGTTTTCATGAGAATGTCCTGTTATTGAAGGTCTTTGGAAGAGAACAGAGCCTTTTTACTCCCAACCATTCTTGGGCTTCCAAATCCCCTTTTCCTTTTCAGGTCACCTTGTGGAGGGGGAGCACTCTCGAGAAAGACCCTGCCTGGGTTTAACTCTGCTGAGGCCACTGGAGCACAACATGAATGGGGTAGGTCCACCATTCCTTGGGTAAGAATGAGGCCACTTCAGCTGGGATGTGGCTGCTGGTGGGCTGCGGATAAGCAAAGCAAAAAGCTGCTCGGCATCTTCCAAATGATGCTCCCAAGAGGATGACAGGTCTGGAAGGGGCTCATCGCACATATTGTATCCCTCATACCTCTTGAAAAATCTTTGCATTAAGAGATGTTTTTGTTTCAAGAAATAATAAAGCTGGGCAGCTTGCAAGCCGCGGGCTTGTGCTTGCCTTCTCCCTGGTGTTCTTGTGTTTGGCAGTGTCTTTGCTTTTGCTGAAGGAGCATGGATTTGTTTTTAACTCTTGCTGCTCTGTGAAAGTAGAGAGCATGCAGTGAAAGAATAGGTAGGCAGGAGGTGGGCACCAAAACCTGCTCCTCTTCTTTAATTTTGGGTGCTGAAGGTGATCAGAGCTTTTTATATAGACCTTTATCTGTTGGCAGCTTAATTAACTAATGGTTCCAGAAAGCTGTCTCAGAACAATTGATTTTATCCACTTCAGTATCGTTATCTCTGTCCTATTGGCACCCAGGCTGTTTTGCAGCCAGTTCTTGGGTGGTGAAAACTGGATGTGGTTGCCTTTCCGAACCCTGTTTTTTATCCATAGGTTTTTGGATTAGAGATTTTGAGAGAAAATAAAATCCTCTTTGTCTGTATCTGTGCGGGGAACACATGGCTGTAGCTGTAACAGCCTTAGTGTATGAATGGCGCAGGGCAAGGAAAACATGATCAGCATTGTTTCATTTCTGCCTTGCCTCACTGTCTCTGCTCCACACCTGACCTGAGGAGACATGTGAGAGCAATACAAGATGTTCAGCCCCTTGTCATGTTGTGTCGTTTCCTTGCCTGTGGCCTGAACCTAGGTCTTCTGGTTGCTAGTTCTTGCAATTTTACTGGTAGCCCTCCTGGTGCTACATGTCATGTTGAACTCCTGTGTTGTGGGAGCATGTGACAGAGAGAATCACAGCCCTTATTTTAATAAAACTTAATTCCCCTGCCTCCATAAAAATATCTATGTAAGAAGACACAGCTGAGCCCTCAGGTCTAGATATGAGAAGGTAGAGGGAAGGTCTCCCCTGGGGGTTGTGTGTGTGTGTGTGTATTTAAGCGCTTTCCTGGTGCGGGGATGTGGACTCCTGGGGGTCGTTGGATTCGCTGAGGCTGCTACAATGGGGATTGCTGGGGTAAACTGGGGTTTGAAGAGAATTTGAAGCTGGCTGTGGAAAAAAGATAAATGACCTGAGTCTTCCTCCTCCAACTTCATACTAGGTTGGGTTTTGCATCTTCTTTGCCAAGGGTAGAAGAGATTAATAATGGCAACTAGGGCCAGAGCAAACAGCTTTAAAACTTGATGCAGGTCCTCCCCCACTCCCATCCCTCCAGCTTTCCCAGACACCTGCTCGTTCCTCTTC
This sequence comes from Phalacrocorax carbo, assembly GCF_963921805.1. Lineage (NCBI taxonomy): Eukaryota > Metazoa > Chordata > Aves > Suliformes > Phalacrocoracidae > Phalacrocorax > Phalacrocorax carbo. The sequence goes on along the minus strand of NC_087518.1, from coordinate 31,926,740 downwards.
CACCCACCCAGCACAGAGCCCAGCATTAACCCACTGGCTCATCACCTGGCCAGTTAAGCCATCCACCTCTGGTGCCTCTGTCTGTCCCCATGCCCTTCCTACAGCATCCATGTCCCTGTAGGCATCGTGGCACACTGGTTTTTGGAGCTAAGGGCAATTGGGTCAGCCCTTCCTGCCCATGGTGCTCTGTAGCAGAGGGAACTACTTATCTTTTTATTAGAGAGTGATAAAATAGGCCAGCACACATGGTGGCATCTTCATACAGATGAGCTGATGGTCCTTCAGGCATGGAAATGAGCTGAACCCTCCCCTCTGCCCCACAGACCCTGGGACATTTGAAGTTGACTTTGCCCCATGTTTTACACTGGCTTAGTATCTTAGTGGGTCCTTTTGGGCTGCTGGTGGTTAGGGGGATGATGTTGCTTTGTTTGAAACCCAGAAAGGGTTGATAAGTGAACTGGTTTGGCTTCCTACATGTCTAAGTGAGAGAACCCCAGAAATATAATGGGCCGCTCTCATGGGCAACAGCTCATGCCTGATATTTATAGACAAATGGTGCTTTGAAAAGACCCCATTTTTTAGCCTCTCCTGCTGTTCTCTGGCTAGGGCTGAGCCTTGCTGTTAACTAGGGAAATGCAGACATCTCTTCACAGCAAAGGCAAAAAATAAAACCCTTTTGCTTTCCTTCCCGTCTTGTCAGGAGCACCCTGCTGTTCCGCTCTGCTTTCTTCCCATCTACAAAGGGAGTGGATTCTCTCTCTCGGTTGTGCTTCTCACTAGAGGACTGGTTGCTGAGCATGTCCATGCAGCCATACTGTATCCCTTCAGCCAGCTTGTAATAGCAAGCAGAAAGAAAAGTGCAATGGTTTGGGAGAAAAGGGGAGTTTGGAAGACCTGGGGTTAAGTACTTCTTGTGCTTTGGATTTACTGTATAGCCTTGGAAAAGTCACTTCTGTGCATCTGCTCTCTACCTGTAAGTGTAGCCTCTGTCTGCATCCATGTGGCCTGGTTGACTTCTTTAGTATTAAATGGTGGTCATGTGTCACTTTTAACCATATTCCATCCACGGAGGAAAATGTGCGGGTGTTGAAACAAGGGTCACTTTGAAGCTGAGCCTCAGATGTCTGTGTTGCTCAGGTGCTTTCAGTAATATGACCCGTGGTTTATGTTACAGGCTGGAAATGCTGCAAAAGGCTAGTTTGAGCCCTGCTAGCTTTAATTGAGATCCAGCCTCTTACCAGTCCTTGCAAAATGAGCCTTGACACCCTGCATTATTGTGTTCTAGTGAAAATGTGTTTCTTAAGCTTTTTGGCTGTGCTTTGGATAGACATTTGTGGTCTGAGGTGTGCGTAATCTCTGTCACCAAAAGAATGGGGGCTCTGGCTCTGCAGGACTTGTTGGATGTGTGTCAGAACTCTGCTTTCATTTTCGGCTCTGGAAAATCACTGGCCATGCAAGGATCTCCGACGAGAAAATGTTTAAAAACTCAGAGGGACACTCCATGGTGAACCCATGGGAGAATCCATTTCCCAAGTCTCCTCCTGTCTGCAGGGACTATTAGGAAATTCATTTATTCTGCTCAAAGCCTGTAGGTTTATAAACATGGGCTCTTTTCTTCAGCTGAGTTGAAAGGAACAACTTCCATTTGATTTCCTTTGAGACTGGGGCTGGCTGTCTCTATTCCTCAGTTCAGGACTGTAGCAGTGGGGAGAAGAGGGGAGGGAGTCAGGAGAGCACTGAGAGGGTCTTGGTTTGTGCTGGGCTCAGAAAACCTGTGTTGTGGTGAAGATGAGTAGCAAATCTTGTGATTACATACCCAGCAAAACTTGTGCTGCTGCACAAGAATCCTTCCAGGAGGATTAGTCCTGTTAGAGCTCCTGCTGCAGCATCCCTGGTGTAGGTGGGTAGATGAAGAAGCGGCTGAGGACATGATTTGGCTCTTAGGCTTAGGCTGAACTACTTGGCTTTGGAAGGTGGGGACAAGGGGCAGCTTTCCCTGAGCTGGTACAACACCCAGAAGAACACACTGACATTTCTGGAGTCTCCAAATGTCACCAGTATATTGAAGATGGCTTTGGACTCATGACTGTGAGATGCTATCTCAAGGAAACCCTCAGTGCCTGAATGCAGATCTTGTTGCAGAGCTGCAGCTGGAGAAAACAGGTGGGCTGGCTTCTCCTTCTGGTTTTTTTTTTTTCAGTGCTATACTCAAGAAGATTCAAATATTCCTGGGACCAGTTCAGGACCGAGGCTTCTCAGTCACTCTGCAGCTGGTGGGGTCACTTTCACCTTGCAGAATGGATTGAAAGGCTTTTCACTGGAGCTCCTTGCCCTCCTGCACAAGGATTGAAAGGTTGTGCTCTTTGGCTTGTGAGACAGAATGACCGCAGTTGCTGCAAGAGAGCAGGAAATCATCTCTGTAAAGCTGTCCAGAAAGCCTTGAATTCAGGTACAAGCCTCATGTTTATAGGAACGTAAAAGGAACCATGGAAACTAAATATGGGTCAGAGCACCTGCAAGTAGAAAAATCAGAGGGATTGCAGAGTTACCATAATTTCTCTGCCTTTGGATTTGCTGTGCTGGTTTCAAACCTGGCTGGGATCCTAGGCTCTGAAGGAGTCTTTGGGATCCATATGAGGAAGGAATTTTCTGGGAAAGGCAGCAGGCAAAAGACCTTATCTAAATGCCTGTTCCATGAGGGTCACATGCTGCTCAGTTGTACGTGAGATGCTGCTGGCTGTGGTGTGCCTGTTGAGCCCCAAGGGAGGTCAGGTACCTGGAGAGGAGTGAAGAGCTTTACATGCATTGTTGACATGGAACTTAAACTTTGCTTCTCTCTCCTCACTTATCTACAGGATTACCCTGCATGGCTCTGCATGCCCTCCTGGGCCCTTAGCAAGGATTCAGCTGCTCTGCAGTCCTTAGCTTTATCACAGGAAACTTCTTCACCTAGCTGCTGCCAGCATGCTTTTGGCAACCCTGGGTGTCCTGTCAGCTGTTACAGGCCATTAAAGGATTTGTTTCTCTGTGTATGAAAAGGCTTAATTCAATTCTCATTCTCTCCTGGCATTCCTCAGAGGTGAGTGCGTCCCTTCGGCATGAATCCTCCAATGCTGCTAATTGACTTGAAAGTAGCTCGTGTCTCCTTGGAAATGTCACCCAGCCCTTTTCAAGTGCAATTCCAGGCAATCAGGATCAATACGTTTCTTTAGCTAAGGGTATTACCACATGACTGACAGCCCTGCGGCATTAGCTTATTCATATGGACTTCCAGATGCTCATTTTTCTTCCCTGTCTCAGCTCCAGTCCCAGTAAAGGGGGACAGAGCTTGGAGTGGAGCCATCTCCTGGGCTGTGTTTGTTCACAAAGCACAGGTGGGTACAGTGCTGGTTCTTCCATGCCACCCCCAAATCTATAGGGTGCTCTCGTCCCCTGCCTCCCAGGTGAAATCAAACTGCATCATCCCATCTACTTGTTCAGCGCATCAAGGCCTCGAGATATTTCAGAAAGGCAGGGGCTGAATTTTTCTGCCTGTGTTAATCAGTGCGGCGCTTCGTTTGATACATGAAAAGATGTCAGCATATTTTTCCAGTACTTTTGCACAAAGAATATTGTCAGTGTAATTCTCTCCTCAGATCCCTACCCTGTCACGCTCCTGGGGAGGCTGCAGTCTACAGCAGAGGACTTCACTTGCTTTCCTTGTCATGTGGTGATGCTGGGGTGGTTCCAGTGCCCAAAACATTTGGGTTTTCATTATATCTTTCAGCAAGTATACACTGTCCTGCTTTCTTGCCTCAGAAATGTGTGTGAATGTGTCTTCCCAGCAGCCCTGTGAGGAAGGGGAATGCTGCTCTCTGTACTTAGAAGTAGGGGGCTGAAAGCGCTGAATTTAGAGGAGCTTACAAATACACTTGAGGCAGTGCTTCTGCAAGTGAATTTGGTCCAGGCCGCAGTGCCCTCTGCTTTTCTTGCTTCCCTCTCTAATAAGGCTGTCATTTCTGATGCACCTGCACCACTCCTCTGGAGAGACCTTACATCCCTTCTGTACCCTAACTGTGCCTCTTTCCTTAGGTAGCAGAGGGGGACCTTGCCCCCCAGTTTAGGAAACACTGACTTGGGGGACTTAGGAGCAACAATTCAGAAGCACATCAAATAATATTTCAGCTTTTCAAAGGAAGAAACTGAGATGCTGAGAGACCAAGAGCCCTGTCCTGGGGAAGATGATGTTTCTCAGACACAATTCTTCTGGGTGCCTGCTGCCCTGCAGCTAGCAGCACTCCCAGCTCTTGAGATGAGCTGCTCCCTGTCATTGGCACAGGTTAGAGCTGCAAGGAAAAAACCTGAAGTTAGCTCCCAAGTGGCCAACATTAACATAGAGAGGAACAAGGTGTGCTGTGCTGTGGTACTGGGAAAACTTTGAGGGCTTCTCTGCCATGCTGTGAATTCGAGTGTCTCCCTTGCAGGGCTAGTGAAGGCACGTCATCTGCTGCCATCTGGGATTTGTAACTGCTGCTGAGGCAGAGGTGGGGAATCTCTGTCAGGGAGCTGCTGAGAGCACGTTCCCGAAAGGCACATCAAGAGATAAACAAGAAAACCTGGAAGTTTTAATCTGAGAGGCTGTCTGGATAACTGCAGGTGCTTCTGACTGAATTTTGTGTCCTCTGAAATTAGTCAGGAAGGAGTTAATGCACGTGCCCTATAAGACAGCCAGAACAAGTGCATCTGAAACTCCGGCAATCAGAGGCAAGCAACAATTATTAACGCCTCGGCATTTAATGTGGCAGATCGCTTACGCCCCCAGTTATATTGTGTGTTCAGTTCCAGAGCACTTGGAGTTGTCAGTCAGCAGGTCCATAGATCATGGCGACCTTAGCATCATGTCAAGGGGCTTCTCTCCATCAGGGATAATGAACATCTCCCACCAGTTTCTTCCCATCATTCATTTGAGATCCAGAAGTTCATCATGCAAATGACAAACAATGTTAATTTTCTGCAAATAATTCCTCCAGATGTCCACGGGATTCCAGCACTCCTTGCCCAGAACAGTAAAATATGTTTGTCTTCCTCCCTATAATTCATCACCAGGCCCACAAATCTCCCCAAACTCTCTATAAACAAAGCAGGAGGCAGAGCGCAGAGGATAATAGTTCACTGCAGATGTGTCTCACGGTCTCTCCATGATGCATGCAGGGAAACGAGTGGTAGAAGAGGTCAAGAAGTTTCTTCTCAGGTGAGCTGACTTTGACTGCACTTAGTCTTGCAGATACAGTGAGTGTGATGGTCTGAGCCAAGCCTTACACAAACACAAGTCAACGTGGGAGGAGAAGCTCAGGAGGAATATTTCTGTGCTGAAAATTTAAGTCTGGTCTTCAGGAATGGCTAGATCTGGAGTGAAACCTGCTACAAATTTTATCTACGTCACTAAGGGACTCTTAGTGACACTAAGGGATGCTTAGGCTTTACCATGAATCTGTATCAAGCTGTGTTTTCAGATGAGTACTGAGGCAAATAGGCAGAGTTTGGTTTCTCCAAGCCTCTTTCAGCTCCCTGAACTACAGATCCATCCAAAAATATTTGAAGAGCTCAAATCCAGGGAGGTTTGAACCACACAGCACAAGAAGTTTTGGCTTAGACAAATTTGAAGATGTGATGCAGGAATTAGCTCCAGCAAATATATCTGGAATAGGCCAGGCCCACGATGAGGAAGCCAACAAAATGTCTATATTTTTAACTCACACAAGAGGCCAGCAATCAGTTAGAACAAAAATACAAAAGGAGGATGGTGCAAATCCTTGGCTCCTGCCAGTGTCCCAGAGAATCCAAAGTTCAGGAGAGTTTGGGGGCAAACAGATTTGCCTCAGGCTTGAAGAGCTTCTCTACTTGTGATTTATGTGGTTGGAGATATATATTAATTTGGTTGGATATATAAAAATCTATATCTTTTTATTTGGTTGGAGATAATATATAGAGAATTTGGGGCGAGAGGGGAGGGGTGGGGAAGAGAAAGGTAAATATACGAATAGAAAACATGGGCATCCCAAAACTGTTCTCTGGCTGGTGAGAACACCCAACAGCATGGATGCCAACACAAAGCAGAAGCATGAAGTGCTTGAGTCAGATGCTTGGTCCTGAGTTACGCTGTGGAAATGGCTTAACCTGGAGACAGGACTGTCTCAGCACAGGTGAATGATGGGGCCACCAGCTAAGAGCAAGGCTTGCATGTGCCAGAGGAGAGAGCACCCAAGAATCCACGGGAGGTCCTCTGAAGGCATGAGGTCCCTCTTGCCAATGGCACAACTGAGCAGTGTGTGGTGGTGAGCCACTTAGAGTACAGCTTTGGACACCCTTGGAGCATCCTCTTGGCTTCAGCAGGGCTTTGCTTTGACAGGAGGGTGTTGCTCTGCACTGTGCAATCTGTTTGCCACAACCCTAGTAGACTTAGCTTTGCTGTGGCTTTTTCCTCTCCATTCCCCTGGCTCCTGCCAGTCCTCGAAGCACATACCCGCTCCCTCCCCTGCTGGCCTTTTCACACTGGAAGGATTTTTAAAGGTCCCTCTAAGTGGCAGCTGCTTGGTGGCTTTTTGGTTTTTTGGTGGTTTTTTTTTCTTATGATGAGTTGGAAATTAATTTATTTTTTGCTGGCATTGGACTATCTCTTCCCCGTGTCACAGCGCAGAATGAGCTTGTAACTCTCTTGACTGCCTCGTAGTTGAGTTATGGGGTCTTCTGTAGCATAGCCCAAAGGGTTTAATTTAACTGTGGCTGTTTTGAAGAAAGCAGTGGAGATCTGACAACTGTCTGGTGCTTTTACTGTCTATACACTTGGAAAGTTTTTCCTAATGTTTGACTGAAAGGTCCCTTGTTTTAAATTAAGCCTAGGATTTCTTGTCCTTTCCAAAACAGAGCTGGAAACAGTTGTTTTTCTTTTCCCCTTCCTTTTTCTTGTCTGAAGACTGTAACCATGTCTCCATCCTCTCTAGACAGAGCATCACAAATGCTTTCCACCTCGTCTTGCCAACCATCTCCTATAGATTTCCAGTTACTCAGTCACTGTTGTCTGTCTCCTTTGGACTGTCTCCAATTGTTCATACCGTCTTGGAGATCAGCATCCCAAACTGGACAACATGTTCCAGCTGACATCTTAACAGGGCAGAAGGCATGTGAGGATAATTTGGACCGCTTATGCATGACATCTTTTTGTGCTTTGATCCTGGTTGCCCTTGGCATGATCTTGAACCAGTTTTGGGGCAAGTGGGGTGAAATGTTTCAGTTACTGTCTAGGCCACCTGTTGTTGTCTCCTTGTCACTACATGTGGACACTAATAAGACCATCTGTTGCAGGAACCTGTGTCTCAAATCAGGGATGCTTGGGTGAGCTAACATGAAAGGACAAAAGATGCAGTCTGCTTGCAGGAACCAGAGCTTGTTAACCCCCCTGCAGATGCTCTCCATACAGGCTCCTTCATGAGGCTGTTTACAGCGTGGTTTAATATGTGTGCGATGCCTATTAATAAACAACCTGTGTTAAGTCCCACCTTAGCTGTTGTGCCATAGCTTTCCCAAGTGTCTGCTTGCAGCTGGATCAATGCCATGTGTGTTGCTTGTCTAGAGCCTGGAAGAGCCACCTGTTACTTGGATTTAACCCTTGTTGCTGAATGTGTTGGTGTGTCTCACCTCCCTATTGCTAGGACTAACATAACTGGCAAGTGGTCTGTTACCCTTGCTTCCCCAGGCTCCATGCTGTCAGCTCTCTGCCTACTGATAGCCTTTGACCTCTCCCAAGTACAGAGGCTAGCTGCATATCTGTGCTTTCCCAAAAATCAATTCTGGGGTGGCAGTGAGTGGGAAGAGTCATTTGCAAGCTCTGCCCGGACAGCCTCTCAGACCCACAGGGTCTGGGGTCAGTCCCTGGGCGTGACATGAGAGCTTTGCTGCCTGTTTAGCATTTCTTCCATATGGGAAGAAACTGGTGGGGTGGTGTCCGCTGGAGCACCCTTCTACTCATAGGGCTGTGGAGGAGCCATGAGGAGAGACAAGTCCATGCTCTCTCCTCTTCATTAGCTCTTCACCTTTTTGTAATTTCTCATTACAAGCATCAGCTGATCCCTATTTTCTTTATGCCCAGCCCTGTTTTGGTAATAACATCTTAGTGACACTCCTGGGGCTTTGTCCCTGGCAGGGCAGCACCTAATCCTGTAGTATTTGCTCAGTTGAATGGGTCACTGGTTTTACTGGACTTGTATGAATGATATACAGATTCAAGTGCAGTTCAGGGGCTGGGCTATGTCTTGGGCTGTTGCAAGAAGGTAATTATATTTCCTCCACCTTGACTTTGGGGTGTGGGGAGCAAAACCAAGCCTTGTAGTTGTGAGGCAGGATGGCAATAACAGTCATGAGCAGAAGAGGATTTGATCCCAGCCTGCCTGCTCATTAGCTAACCCAGCTGGAAGGGTGGGCAGGTCCAGCCAATGGCTTCAAAAGGTGAGTAGGAAACCTCAGCCTCCTGAGGGAAGGAGGGACTGAGGACCTGAGGTTGTCCTTCTGCTTTTCAGGATGGCTTAAAGTAGAGCATGGTTCTGACAAACCTTGAAGACCTAATGGTCTCCTAGGAGTGAGGATGGAAATGCAGATTTACTGCAATGTTCTGGTGCAACTCCTCAGGTGATGCTTGTATAAGTACAAGATGTGCTGCCTTTGAATTAAGCTCTATCTCAGTAGAAATGACCAAAGAGAACCTGTGAAATCCCTGGTGTTTCTCAGGAGTTTACCCCAAATGTGGAAGTAAATCAGTGTACCTGGCTTGTCTTGCCTTTACTGGAGTCTTGTAGGCAATTACCTATTTCTGGCTTCACTTGGACACTGTTTGCAGTCTAAATACTGACAAGTTCTGTGGGACAGCTCCCATCTCCACCTCAGACTTGTCTCCTGGAGTCAGGCAAGTAGATGAGACTCTTTCATCTAAGTGCTTTTTTTTAATCTTTCTGATCTGTGGAGGGACGCTGGCAGATATCATCTTGAAAGGTAAGGAAAATGGAGCCAACAATTTGTATTCCAGAAATCTCATTATTTTCCAACTAATATGCTGATTTTGGGTGCTGGGGTTTGGCAGTGGCACAAGGGTCATTGCTGAACAAAGCAGAAGCAGGTCCATCCTGGAGAAGCCTGCATGGATAAAATGTGCAGTTTTCTATACATAAATTCTCTGGGTCATGTCAGGAAGTGAGGCATTGTGGGTAATTTCCCTTCAACTCAGACTTGATGGTACATTTCACAAGAGGAAGAAAGTGTGTTTTAAGAAGTTACTTGATACTGATCTGTCCGGAGTGCTTTTCCCAGCCTGGATCTGGGGAGGGATTATCTCAGATTTTCATTTAGTTCTGAAATCCTGGGTATTGGTTTTATAAACTAAAACCTCTTCGCAGCAGGTTGCTTGTTCTGTCTTGTTGTTTTAGCTTGATGCAAAGGAAGGAATTTAAATTTTCTGAACGGATGGGGCCGGTGCCTCGCCAGGGTAAATCGGCATCGTTCAAATATTTAAAGGCAGATGCATCAATACTGGCAGCTGAGGATCTGGCTTACTTTGATTAAAATCTGATCAAGATTACTCAGCCTTACCAAGGGACTTGGATTACCAGTCTATAAAAAGAAGAGTAGGAGAGGACACTAAATATAAAAATCTTCCAATCAAGGACATGAAGCTAAACTCATTGCAAATTGAACAATAATGGAAACATCCTCCTTAAACAGGTGGAGGGCAGCAGGGCTTCCAGGTGGACACTGGGCTTGGAGCTAGGTCTGAGGTAGAACTATTGCTCTTGGGTTGCTCGTGGCCATGGCCCAGACTTTTAAAGGCAGATTTTTTTTTTTTCCAAAGGAGAACGTTGCTCATTAGAAAATCCCCAAGGGGGTGTTGCGGGAGGAGGTGTGGGTGACAAATCCTTTGGAAAATCCTTGCCTCTGCTTCCTCAGGAGGCCTGGGCTAGTGCCAAATCTCACTAGCAAAGAGGCGATTGAAGCTGAGGAACAGAAAATCAACTTTCTTCCAGATTTCAAAGCATGAAATGTGCATTTGTCTTTAGGGTTTCTTCAGTGGCTGAACTTCAACTCTCCCTTTCCATCACAGCATTTTTTCCCCAGTTCTTCATTCTTTCTAAAATGTAAAACATATAGCACAATAATATTTATTAAATGTGATTAGGCTTGACAGACAGTGACTGATAGGGATGCTGCACCAAGCCCTTTGCTTGCTGGGCGATGAGCAGTGGTGGCCTTTTTCATGAGTCTGTCAAACCACTCGGCATGTGTCTAGCTTTCCCAAGATTTCCTATGCATATGGTTCCTAAACTCAATAAAATCTGGTCTTCCCTGTGTTCCTGTGAAGTGGTGGTGTAGCTACTGGTAGGGCAGGCATACTTAGGTCCTAAGATAGGTGGCTTCTGAAGCCCCCAAACCCTATTTGGGGCAGATTTATCTCTCCTCTTAATGGAGCACACCAGCTCAATGGGCTTGCATGGATGGTAAGAACATCCCTTGGTGACTTTTGTTAAAGATGCCTGGAAGGAGATCTTCTATGGGGGTTGTGGGACTTGTGACTAGAGTGTCTTTTTGTATCCAAGACAGGCAATGGTGAACAAGATGCACAGTGAGCTAGCTGGTCTAGGAGTCTGTCCAGGGTTACTGGAAGAAGTTTTGACTATGTCAGAGGAGTCTGGGAGCCTGGACAGTGGGGCTGAGTGGCCTTAAAAATATTGGTGACTTAAACTGATGCATATAAAATTGCTGGAGGAAAGTCACAGGGGTTGTTGCGAGACCTCCTGGGCAATTATATACATGGATGGTCAGTGATATCGCCTGAATGCCCCAGCAGCAATGCCAGTCTGTCCAGTTTTCTTTAATCGGGATTAGGGTCAGATGAGGATAAAATTGTGTTTGAATAAGTATTAGTTAGCAAGTGCTTTCCCTTCCCCCTCCCCCCTAATATTGTTAATTTTCCTTGCAGTAACACATGCATCGTTCAGCTTCTGTTGCTCCATGTGTCGTGCTCTGTTACTCCATCTTGCTCAGAGCTGCAGAGCGGAGGAAACGCTGCCAAGGCTTTTTCTGGGAATTTGCTCTGGTCCTGCTACTTCCCTGGGAGTGCTCAACTGATGTGTTTCATTTTCTGGGGGAATAAAATGTCAGCTTCTGAATGGACTATCAGAGACCAAGGCAAGGACCAACTGCTCCTTTGTCTTTGTGGGCAGGTGCCCACACACACATAGCCACAGTAAGTTTTGGGCAATGACTCTTTGAGAGAGAAAAGCTGCTAAGCAGTAAATGTGATTTTTCTTGCCCTATTTTAAAAGATGTGAGACTGCTTAAGGCAGCCTTAGGATAAAGGTGCTTTCCTGCCCCACCCAATCCTTTCCCAGGTGCAAAAATGGAGGCTACAGGTGGCTGTGATACCCTGTGGAAGGGCACTCCTCTCTGTCTGAGATGCAATTGTATTTTCACATGGTCCGGGTGTTAAATGGTGTTAAAAAACATTGTTAATTGAAATGCATTGGTGAACACATTTTTAAAACACCTGCTTTCTTGTTGGAGACACGATTATACTTATCCAGACTAAACTGCTGCAGGGAAGGTAGAGGCTGGCTGGGCTGTTCATTTGTTAGCATAGGGTTGGATTTCTGATGACTCAGGAGGGAGCTTGGCTGCCCCTCAGCTATTTGCAGATCTGAAGATCGGTGGTACTGTGATTATGAACCAGGACTCTGTGTTGCATTGAGCAGAGCTGGAACCAAAATCCACCTCAGTCTCTAAGTGCGTATAAAAGCTGAGGGTTCCCAAGTACCAGGTTTGCACAGGGCACTTGGAGGCAAGTCCCAGAAAAATAATAAGGTGGATGCCAGGCATGGCATTCTTGCTGCTTGCCTCAGTTTCTTTCAGGCCACAGGAGGGAGCAGGGGGAGTTAAAAATTTCAAGCCTCTGTTTGAACCATCTGAAGCAGATTTGGAATGAGAGATGAATGTTGTGCAAAAACAGGGGCTTTACCACTGCAGGAGCTGGTGGTGCTGAGTATCTTATAGTTTCTCATAATTTATAATTACTTCCTGATCTGGAGTCTTCTATCAAACATCTTTGTACACAAAGCCTGAGGAATATTTGATGGGAAAGCCCCTCTTCTTGTGGGATGTGCCTGCAAGCCTTCTTTACCAGGTAACAGCAACTGCAGAGCTCCTGGTCAGCAGGGTAGGCCAGAAGTGCACAGGCACAGGACTGGTAAGCATTGTTCCCTAGTCTGTATAGCTCCATGACACACACCTATGCCTGGAGCACCCTGGGTTGCAGAGCCTGTGTGCTCACTCGATGTTTTTAACCTCAGCTCTGGGTGCAGTAGGTAGATTCGTTCTGTGCTCTGAGCTCCTGGGCTATGTTTGACCGTGGGTTTCCTCTTTCTGAGGTCTCTAAGAGTTGGAGAGGTCAGTTGCCCACACCCAGTTGTACCACTTGGTCCTTCTTGCCTTTCATTTACTTCCCTGCAAAAACAGGGTAAATGTAGTTTTGGCTCCTTTTTGCCCATCCCTAACAAATTTCCAGCCTGATGGCTGATTGCGGATCTTAAAGATGAGTTCCTACCAGCTTGATATAAGTAGTTGGCCAGGGAGAAGACTTTATCTTTGCCCCTCTTTGCTAAGGGAGTTAAATCCTTATCAGTCCAAGAGCATCTGTGTGTGAGAGAATGAGCAAGAGACAGATGTTATGAATGCCTACAGGGAAAACTGTACTTGGAGCCAGTTTCCTATTGCACCTTGGAGAATCCCCCTGTGATGTGTAACTCCATGGAAAATGGAAGTACTGCAGCTCTGCTACTGGATGAGCACTGTGTGAGACTTTTCTGTTGCTTTCTTTCACCTCAGCTTTTCATCAGAGGCTGGAAGCAGCGATGTGTGTGGTGTTGCTGGCCTGAGTCGGAGCAGAGAGCTCAGGGAGAGGAGTCTGGTGCTGGAGCAGAGGGTTGCAGCCTGCTTCCCAGGGGGTGAGGCTGTTTTAGCCTCTGGCTGGTTGATGGGGCAGCTTTCCCCTGCAGCAGCACTTGCTTTCCCTGGGCAATAGCCACTGTTTCTAGGGTGGATCTCTGGCTCACCACCCAGCTTCTTTACTGCCCTCTCCGCCTTCTGCAGAAAGGTGTTTAATCAAGGGTGTATCAAAATCTGTCTACACTGGTGTCAACAACCCAGCTTCAGGGACATTTTAAACAATTTTCTTTCCACACCCTGTAATGGATTTCATTGCCGAGGGGATGGGGAGCAGGGCAGCAAAGGTATTTTAATTACATCTGATTGTGGCATCTTGCAGGCTTGCCCTGTCAGTTGTTCTGGCACAGCACCATTTAGAGCCCACTTTTGCCGGCACAGGCATGTTAGCTGGAGGTTTACTGGTCACAGAGGAAATAATTGATATTTCACTCCTGACATATTCTTGGGGCTGTGTCTTCTCTCTCTCTGCTGCTTTTGTGGCACCAGCTTCTTCCACATTAGAGGAGTTCAATTCTTCCATAGCATGTTGCTTAGAAGCAGTAAAAAACACAGTCACCTGCCCTCTTGTGCAGGCATCATATCTGGGCAGAGCGGAGGTGCTTTGCTTGCTCTTGAGAGAACCTGCCTTACTGCAAGGGAGATGTCTGTTTGAACCCTTTCCCCAGCTCACAGCTTGGTTTCACAGCCTGTCAACATAAAAAGGGCTTTCCTTTTTCTCAGTCAAGCAGGGGAAGGTTGAAACACTGTCTCCAAGAAGACTATTTTGGGGAAGAAGGAGGGAACAAGACCGGGAGAGCTGCTAGCCTCGCTGTGCTGAAACACCCCGATCAGACCCATGGGGCTGGATCAGTGAGTAGACTAAGTCCTGGGACAAGCAGGAGTGTGGCAGGTGTGAGAAAGTACATTTCTGGAAACGCTGGCTCACCAAACAAGAGGTACTCCAGCTGGGTGTGTGTTGAAATGTCAGTAACTATTGTACCTTTACATGGCTTTAGGGGTATTTTCACTAGCACTCAAGGGTAGTGGTATCTGCAATGCTGCCTGCATATTTTCTGGAGCATTCAGCAGGTAGCAGCTCCCAGTGCCCATACTTTGACCTGCCTTTTCAAAGTGTTTAGCATGCAAAAGGCAGAAACTCTTTGAATCTAACCTGGGGTTTGGAAGAAGGAGGGTCTGAGGAGGAGGAGGGCAGAGTTCAGGTCATTTTTTTTTTTTGTATGACTACTAATATGCATTTAAATTCTTGCCTAACCTTTTGGTTCTGATTTAATAGGAAACTTAATCCTCAATATCCACAATTTTTCAGTGTTGGAATGTGTTTGTGTTCCTAACAACACTCATCTGTGTCATTTCCTCCTCTCAAAACATATAACCTCAGCTGCAGATTAGACAAGTGTTTTGTTTGTGATTCCTAGGTGCTCTCTACACTTGATGTATTGTCTTCCTACAGATGCAGGGCAAACTCTGCTCCTCCCTTCTGGCCTGGGTTGCAATGATGGATTAAGTAGGTAAGTAATAGAGTGGTAATGAGATAACCACTGACATCAAGCATTAACGTGGGAATAAAGGAAGTTACCATCCAGAACTAATGGCCTAAACTATCACTGGGTTGTAATTAATGAATGTGGTGGCTGAGATTTACAAGGATATTTTAGGATGCTGCTTGCATGCAGCTTTGGGTTTTACAGCTTGGTTGGAGAGAAATAAATTAATGCCAAGAACTTAATGAATGGGCAAAAGCTGTTCTTTGTCAGTTTGTAGTGCTCCTTTTGTGGAAGAGGCTAGACTGGCACACAGGGAGTATGTGTCCTTTCTTTACTTCAGGGAGATGGAAGTAGATAGGATGCTGTGGTGTCTGCCTCTGAGTCACTCAGTCTTTAGTGCCTAGTAGAGATGTTGCAAAGTATTTTGGAGGTTTTGTTTATTCTTCTGTTTTCTTAGGGCAGAATAGCAGGAGTTTTTGTGGAAACAGTACATTTGAAGTGAGCCCATGCAGCAGGCTGCAAGTTCGCTTGTATGTAGAAAAGATTGCTAGTGATGGGGATTCTCCAGCCAGGACCTCTGAATTGAGCAATGGCAAGCTGTCCAGTTTTGCCCCATGAAGGCAGGACATGTAGTCATCTTCTTGCAGCTGTGGCTCCTACATGTCACCCCCTCCCTTGCCCTGCAGTGTCGCTCTGGTGTCCCGTGTGATCCAATGACTGCCTGCACCTAGTGCGTGAGCCTCCTGGAGCAGGAGTTGAGGTATCCAAGCTGCATACATGCAGCATGCCCATGCTCGATGGGCCTTGCCTGGAGAGCTATCCCTCCCTGCTTGCGTAGCTTACTAGGCATGTGACCCTGCTAAACACTTCTCAGATGTATGAATAACACTTTTGAGGTGGTTGCTAGGCTTTTGCAGAAAACACAGCAGAGCAGTCAAAATTCTTTGTGTTAATTGGTAGGAATACTCCAGCCATCTCACTGGTGCCTCCCTCATCTTTCCATGGCAACACTCTCTCTACAGCAGCCAAGGTGCTTGTGGTTGGATATAGTGGAATTTTTTGAGCCCTCTGTCTTCCAAATAGCCCCTTGGAGCATGGAGGGAACATCTGTACTTTTAAAGTAAGGGCATCATGTGATACATCAAATAGCTTCCCTTGGTGTAACCATATTCCTTTTTTTTATGCTGTCAGAGACAGAAAACTTTGGAAACATGCCTGAATTGACCCCTTGCATTTCTTTGGAAAGAGCTGTTGCCCCTTTTTGTAACAGGGAGAGTCCTGAGTGTTTCTCTTCCCATGGCCTAAGCCATCACACCTTTCTGTGAGCTGGAGAAAGGAGAGGGATCACTGCTCACAGCATCTGGTGAGCAAATTGAAGGACAGTCGTCTTCTCTCTTGCAGAGCCCAGCCTGGGTGGAGCTGTGATATCTCCTTCAGGAAGCCAGGATGGTTGCTGGAAGGAGCTGGAGATGAGAAGAGGGAGAGTGGACAGGAGAGAGAAGGCTCAGGCATTGCATCATCCTCACCTTTGCTCCCTGCTGTGAATAAAAGTGTGTGGGACACACGAGACAGCACAAATAGGGCGTGGGCAGAGTTGGGCATTGCACAGCAGAGGGCTGGTGCAGAGGACAAGGCATCCTCGCTTCCTCCTCACCACCTCTCTGAAACATTTTCCATGTGTATTCTAGCACTGTTATCTCTTTCAGGACCTCTTTTACAGGCATTTTTAATGATTCCAGGGGAAAATGAGGCTCAGATGGCCAGTGACAAACCCAGCCCAAAGCTGCCCAGACTTGGGGAGGTTGCTGCTTTGCCTGGAAGCATTGCATTTCCTTGGTGTAGGTTCAGTAGTTGCCTTCGATGCTGAACAGGAGGAAGACATTTCCACCTGCTGGACCAGCACAAGCCAAGACCCAAACTGAACAAAGAATGGACAGTATATTCAGGGATATGTAAATCCTTCTCCTCCAGCCTTGGGAAGTTTATTGCCCTCAACAAAGTACACAGCATGGCTGTCATTCCTGAGGAGCCCAGGCAGGCCGTTATGTGACAAGGGAAAATTACCCAGGCTGTTCTCCAGAAGGCAAGTGAGCAGGAATTTTCCTCCGACTGGTTCAGGACAAAGTTAATGTAGGGAAAGCCATTAAAATTAATGCTGGTAAACAAGGATAAAAACCAGCAGGGCTGTAACAAAATTTGGACCAGATTGGTTTTCCCAGCTGTCACACTGCATGCTGTCTTCAAGGCAGCAGGCGGAGGGATGGGGTAAGCTGAGTTCAGAAAGCTCTTGTTAGAGGTGGCTGTTTGGTTGGGGTTAGGGGCACTGGGCTCCAGTGGCACTGGCTTTGTGGTCCAGCACTTTAACCCACTCAGGTCTTTTTCTGGGAAGCAGTGATGCTGTTTTGTCCGATGGTTGTTACATCTCATATCTATTAATGTAATGGTTATCTGCTCTCCTCCAGAGGCTGCCCTCAAAATCCAGGCCCTGCTCTAGGGCTCTGAGAATGTGTGGTTGCTGGCTGCAGGTGTTTTGTGTGAGCATGTTTGGGAGCTGATCTCAGGCCGCTGAGGCAGTGACTTACTCCAAGAAGCCGAATCTCGGAGTTCAGATGGAAAAGGTGCAAAGGGGCATGGTGATTTCCCTCTCCCTTTTGCCTGCTCCAATGTGAATGGGAACATGCTCAAGCTGGGTAGAGTGAGGATTATTGGGGATGTTGTCCACTGTACTGGGAGGAAGACTCAGGTTTGATGCCTTGTCTCATATTGGTGGTGGGTATGGGCTAAACAGGGCCCAGAGCATCCCAAGGAAAATGCCCTGGCACAGGAGCTGTGTGTTACTGCACTCTTCTAGGTAAATGGCTTTTTCCAACCCCACAGCATACTAGCATAAGCCAGTCAACTTCTCCAAAACTTCTGGCACCAGATATTTAACTGACTTGATGCTTTGGAATAGTTGGAATCTAGTATAATGAAGGCAAAATGTCTAGCCTCAGAACTGAAGTAATCGACCATATTTTCAAGTGACCACTGATTTGATGGTAGTGGTGAGAAGGGAGAGGTATGAAAGCAGTTAGCCACTTCCTTGTGGATCCCGAGAGACTTAGATAGTATGTTTGAAAAGAAATAAGGCAACAGTCTCATCTCTGAGCACAGCCATCTTCAGCATAGATGAACAACATAGGTGCCAACAGCCATAGAAAAATCCCCAGTACACCAGTCAGCGCGAATAACAGCAGAAGGATCCTTTGGTTCCTCAAGAGGTGTGTATACCTTGTATCTCCCTAGTAAGGCTGTGTTTGCTCAGATTTCAATGGTTTTGATGGCCCTGTCTTGGATGGTCGGGTTCTGTAGGTTGTGTTCTGGTGGAGTCTTTATGGAGCAACTTGCGAGTGAAGTGAAGTTGCTGAGATAAAATGCTGCAATGTCTGCAGCCAAGTGCAGGGAACTACAGCTGGATGTCTAAAGTCATCCTCATCAGAGAGGTGAGGGAAAGTCTGGGCAGATCAAGACTGATGCTGGAATGGAAAGCCATGTGGAGAGAGGCCCAACACACAAGTCGTCTTTTGGAGCCCTCATCCCTGGGGGAATCCACAGGCTGCCTCTATGAGGAGACATCAGCCTCTTTTCTCCAGTCAAACTGCCAGCAGGTTGCTGTCTCAGAGGTGTACTGCAGGTGAGGTGGGCAAACGTGGAGACCTTTCTTTTGTTTTTCATGAGACATCACCAAAGAATCAGGATGATAGAACTATTTTTGTGGAAGTGACTATGTGAAATATTTTTTTCATTCTGATTATTTGAAAACCAAAACTGTTCATGTGTTTTAAAATTTATGTCCCCTCCAGGTTGCTTGGCTTTGTTTAGTTTCTTATACTCTCTCCCTTATTCCTCAGAGGAAGCCATCCAGACCTAAACAGTGTGTTATTTCTTGAGGAAATGCAATCGTTTTCCAGTCAAGCTTAGGCTGGAAATACTTGTGGTGATTAATTTGTCTGAGAAATTTAAAAAAGCTTGGATGGAACAGAAATCAGGCTGGTTCAGGAGAAGCTTCCTTGTGTTTGAAGACCCACTTGAGTAGGGGAGTTGTTTCAAAAGTTTTTTTTATTGGAGAAAGAAATTGTTCTATAGGCTTTGTTTCGGAGACTTGGACTCAGCCATTCTTCTGTTGCCGCTTCTTGGATGGTTACAAGATCTGGAGGCTGACCATCCTGGTCCCAGCCTCCCATGCCTGCTGCATTGTAGAGCTGTGCCACCTCTCACAGAGTCCTACATCTTGATCCCTCTGCTCTCCAGGGTCACCACTTCTGCAGGGTGCAATGGAGGTAATGCCATCTTTGCCTTGACTGTACTTTGTACCAGAAGTCTTCCCCAAGAACGAGGATCATATGGGTGCAGAGCTGTCTTGAATACAGCAGGGACCTTCTGCTATTGCACAGTGAAGGGTCCAGGTCCCACATTCATCACTACAGTCTACTCAAGCTTCTTACCACCAAGAACATCTTTCTGAGGTTTCCCAACATCCAGCAAGGTTCTGAGCCAGACACTAGAAAGGCAGATGCAGTGGTACTAACCACAGCAAAGTCCCCTGCAGACTCTCTCTCTTTGGCCTTCAGTTTCCCCACCTATAAAACAAGCGTGTTTTAATGGTGTCCTCTTCGAGGCTTGGCTTTCTGTTTTGTCACACAAGGAGTTGTGGAAAACCACCAGGCAATGGCTAGAATCAGATGAGCTGGTCTGTCACGTCCCAAGAGCAATCATGGGTTTGAGGGGCTCTTCTTATTTCCATGGCATGTCCCAGAAGAAGCTTGATCGGAGGCACGGTGTATCATGGAAACAGGACTGTGCTGGAGAGGCGTGGGCAAAGGGGATACTTCAAATGGGACAGGAGTGGTGGTAAGTACCTATGTGTCTGGAAGGAAATACACCAAGAAGGGGCCTGGGTAGAGGAGATCACCTACTCCTGTTGCTGACTGCTCTGTGAGCTCCCAGCTCTGCTGTCTAGCACTGGCCAGATCCACAGTACAACTGCTCATCTCCAGTCCCTGCCTTCTCTGTGCCCCACATGCTGCTTCTCCTATAAATAGCCTGGTGGGAAGCAGAGCACAGAGCCACCACAGATGGCCCCCAGTTCCACATGTAGTCATGTGTGAGATCCCAGATAGGGGCTGTCAATTCCTTGCCTTGAGCCACCCGTGAAACCTCATTAAAAATGGTATCTTCTTCCTTAACCCCCATCACCCCCTCCCTTCCCACTTCAACTTGCCTGCATTCAAGCACCCTTATTAAACATGCACTTCTAAGCAAGGAGCGCTGACTTCCCCTTAATTGAGGCATAATAATTAGAGCATTAACACATTAGGAGGGTGAGACAGCATGTTTAGCTTTTGTGATTAATTATCTGAGGATTGTAATAAGTTGTTAAGACATTAATTACTCTGGCATGTTTATTGCTCTTTATTGCAGAACAGACACTTGGTAGCAGCAAGTGCTAGTGCATCTGGAAATACAGCAAGAAGGGGTCTGTAGGGAGGAGACCACCTACTAGCCCACAAAACAGTGAGCTGCTGGTGGTGGGGATAGAGTGGGGACATCCTCCTGGGTGGACCTTGGTAACCAAATCGGTTTATTTCTCTTCCATCTCCAGGAGGCCACAGATGGATAGAAGTGGTATCTGAGTCCCTTAGGACAATCTCGGACTTTGAAGGTCCTTTCTGATCTTTTAATCTGGATTTTCTCTTTCAAATAAAGTGTTTCCTTCACAATGGTTTGAGCTCCCCCTCATTTGGATCTTTGTGTTTCCACGCTAGTCAGTGTGACTCAGTCTCTGTCTGGATCTTACACAGAAGGCTGCCTGTATTAAAGACAGGCTAAAGTTCAGAGTGTCAGCACTGGTCAAGGAATGGACCAAAACTCCAGTGTCCTCCCTCACCCCTCCATTGGATGAATTTTATTCTGGAGAATTGGGAGGTAGGTTAGGGAGGGGTGTTGCTCTGGTGGCAGAAGATGTTTGGACTGCCATAGCCTGCTCTTTAGACAACAAGCTGCCCTGTGGCCCCCAGACAACTCGATGCTGATCAATCAGATTGGGTCTGATGGCAGAGTTCAGGCCTGGAGGATGAGTAGGACTTGTGTGCTCCTGAAACTCTGACAGGGAGAAAAGGCAGCCAAATCAGTGGGAAGATGTGGTGGGCCTGTTCCCAGCCTTCTGGTCTTCCCATGAAATACACACAGTGCCAGACCCTCCCCACCTCAACCTCCCTCTGCAGTTATCTGGGCTGAGGAGAACACAGGAGACACAGTGGCAGCCCCAACCACCATCATGGATAAAGAAACTTGGGAAGATGATAAAAAATGAGAAGGCGGAGAAGCTATGGGTGCAGTGTGTTGATATAGATTTGCTTTGGCACCCTTGGACCTGATGTTTATGGTTTTTAAGCTGTTGCTGTGTCCTTGTGTTATTACAACACGTGCTTGTGTCTTGGGGCAGCAACCGATGGATGCAAGGGGCAGGAGGGGGTCTTTCCCTGTTGCCTGTTGTTAGAGTTAAAATGTGTAATGATCCTGACCAGTCTCTGCCTCCCAGAACTGACCGGTGTCATGATCACTCAAATGTCTTGGTGGCAGGGGAGGCCAAATCCCTTCCCTGTGTGTCATCTGAAAGCGATCTGCTGCCTTCGGCCCCTGGAGCCCCTACCGGTCTCTCGCTAGTCCAGCCTGGATTTGGCATTCACTATTAGGTGCCTGCTTTCTGCGTTCATGGAAAGTGTCAGCCCAGCATTTCCTGCTCAGATCCTAGGGACAAAGCAGGTCATGACTTATGCGTTTTATCATTAAAAAGATAATTTCCTCTAGATGTGTGCAATAAGACAATGGCACTGACCTGTGATCCTGGCGTTGCACAGCATTAATGATTTCTCTTTGCAGGTAATAAGCAGCAAATGTACACATTTTGGGGAGATCTGAATTTTTTTTTCCTTTTAAGACTGCTGTCTTCCTAGGCCAGACTTAATTAGCAGACCTCATTATTTCCTCAAATGTAACTTGACTTCCATTGAATGAGAATTGTTCAGTGGATGGGGAGCAGCAGAGCAGTGCTGCAATATTCATATTGTTTTAATTGCAACATTAACATTTCATGCTGCTCTTGGCATACTTTCAGGTGCGGCCCTTTAGCTCAATGCAGTGCTGTGAAAGGTTGGATCAGAACAATTAGGATAGAGTGACTGGATTTCTGGATTTATTTTTTTTTTTAAAGGAATGCAAGCCTGGATTCAATCCCCATCATTCCTTTTGTTGGGCAGAACAGGGAGTCAAGCACCCCTGAAGTGTAAATCCTTTTTCTGGAATAAAGGATGTGCTGTAGTGCATGTTTAAATTCTCTCTTTGCAGAGCTGAAGCCCTGCAGGTACAAGTGATACGTGATCCACCGGGCTTGATGGCACCTCCTGGGACTTGACCTTTACTGGCTGAATTCAGAGAAGTCCCAAAATGCATCTGGTCAGCTGGACCAGCATCACATATGAGCTGGAGGAAAAAGGCTATTTCCCACTTCTCAATTACTTCCAGGGCTGTGGGATGCCTGAGGCTTGAAATGACACTCTGAACAGATAACGACTGGGTCAGTGCAGATCCTAAATGAGCACAGGGATTACCCTGCTCTGTCCCCAAACTGCATACGGGATTTGGCTTTCTTGCATCTGGGTCAGACAACACTGAAATGTTGGGCTCGGCCTTAGTAAGCTCTGGTCACCTTCGCTGCCTTGCCGTGTAACATATGCTTTCCGCTAATTGTTCCCGTACTGGAGAGTGGTGTTGAGTGACAGGAGTTCCTGGCAGGAATGACTCTGGGTTCCACGCTGGAACAGCCTAATGAGGGTCTCCTAATTGGGTCACTGAAAGGAGGTGAGCAAGGAAGGCCAGCCAGCAGCTTTAGTAAATGGCTTCTTGGAGTCACCCTCCGAAGGCTGTATTGCACTGTGTGACGTGTGAACCATTTAATTGACTTTAAAGGAGAACTAAGAGGCTGGTGTGTCCCCTTCAACCTTTAGGAGAAAGAGGAAGGGTTGCTGGGGATTGCTCTGTCCTGCCAGCTTCTTGCTGGCATTGGCTTGATGAGTGGGTCTAGTCTGCAGCAAGGGCCTGTGTGGAGGGGAACAAGCTCCCTTTTGCTTACAATAACAATTGCCACTAATGAGTCAACTGCTAATGGGTAGCTTGGTATGTAAGTGATACTGCTGTGAGCAACCCTGGCGGCTGCTCAGACTCTGGGCTGCCTTCCTGGCATTTGCTGGCAGCAGCCTGAAGATGAAACATCTTGCTGGAAGGCAAAATCTCTGTCCGTATCACAGAGAAGCAATGAAAGGGTTACCGGGGGTGAGGGAGCTGCTCTGCCCATCGCTGTTCCCCCTTGGAGCTGGGCATGTCTGTTCCATTTCAGGGAGCATCTGAACTCATCCAGAAGCCTGGGATGGTGGTTCAAGCTGGAAGTGCAGCAGGAGCTCGGCTTGGTCACTGAAGAATGGCAAGGGAAGAGCACACAGCCCATTTCCAGAGGCTTTCCAAAGGCTAAAATGACATCTTGGCTGATAGGAGAGCCAGCCAGCTAAGCACGCTCAAAACTTTCTCCCATTAGTACTGTGTGCAGTGGGATCCATGAAGCCTTGTTCCCTGTGGATATATAGCTTGCATTTGGATTCTCTGGTGTCTAGTAAGCTGTGTGTGCTGAATGGAACGTCTTCCCTTACCAGGATATTTATAGCATATCTCTCTCTCCCACGCAGATTGTCTGATGTCTAATAACGGATGATACACTACAGTTTGGAAGATGCTAATAATGTCTCTCCTCTGTTTGACAGTCTGTTCCCATGAAATTTATAGACTCTGACTGTCTCAGAGACCTCTGTCTCTCTGTCAGATCAGGTTGAAATCTGTTTGCAGTGTCAGAAGTTGCTGGGGAGTGGGCAGAGGACAGACTGATGCAGCAAGATCGCATATGCTTTGCACTTCTTAGGAAATTAGGCTGAAAATGTGCGCAGCTCTATTTCCTACAGATCTGGGGGGGCAGCTGTGGCTCAGATCACCAAATTGCAACTTGGGGAAAGCAAGCTGGTTGTGTGGGAGGAAGGCAATGAGCTCAGAGTCTACCCAGGAGAAGAACTGCTCTGCCCCCAGCCTTCTCTCACCGGCTGCCATGCTGTGGGCTCTTCAGGCACGTTCGAGCTGCCTGGGGCGATGAGCACAAGTGCAGAGTGTGGCCTCCTGTGGAAAACAGCCCCTGAGGACGATAAACGAGCAAGCCCCGAGCTCCTGGCTGGTGTGAAGAATTGCACGGCTAAAGGATAATGAATGTCACGGCAGGAGACAGAGCATTTCTTTGAGGCCATTCATCCCCTTTATCACCCTGCTAACAAGCCCCAGAGCGACTTCAGAGAGACTTCTCTGGAGCAGCTCCATCCCTCAGCCGTGCTGATGGCTGGGTGCTGGGGGTCAGGAATACATTTTGTGGCAGCAGTGCTCAGTGGGGAAACTACAGACCACTCCCGCACCCCCCAAGTTTGGGTGCCAATAGTAGGGACTGTGCAGTGACTCTGGCTTTGCTGGCATGGAGACTGTGCCCACCTTCGGGCCATGTGTTGTGCCACCTGAGAGATTCAGACATAAAAGCCAAGCATCCATCTTTTTTGAAGTACTTTTGGGCAGCGAGGGCCCTGCAGCTCCCTTAGGAGGATTGCTCTATCCTAATTCCTAGCTTGTCTAAGATTTAAGATTTATAAGATTTATACAAGACCCAACAGGACTTTGGGGCCGCCGGCACAGAGGTAACTTGGTTCTGCTTCACTTGCATCACAGCTGAGTCCGTGCATGTGTCTTGTGCGAGGAGGAAAGGGCAGGAGTGATGTGCTCTGCGCAAGAGCTAATAAAAGCTAATTCATCCCTTTGCTCCAAGACTGTAGGAAGCATTAGTGGCTGGCTGAGTGCATCCTCCACCGCGGCAGCATGCTGGGTGCCTCCGCCTTCCCTCTGGCTAGGAGCAAAGCATGTCCTCCTGTGGAGGGGAAGGCATCTCTGTCAGCAAGAGCTGCGCTGTCTATGACTGTGTCAACAGGCAGCCCAAAGTGCTGTCTGTAGCTGGCATCCCTCCTGGGAAGAAAAATGAGCCAAGTAACCTGGGCAGGTGGGCCTGGGAATGAGGATGGACATCCCTTGGATAATTTCCTGTGCTGGGCTTCAACTCTGAGCAAGTGCCTTTGCCTCTGCCCTGGGGCTCAGGCCACAGCTTGTGAGAGCAGAGAAAAGCACCGTCCCTGATTTGACCGGGACTATGGGAGGGCCCTAAAAGGGCTGCAGCCATTTGTGTCCAAATAGGTGGCCAAATAGGTTGGAATACCTTCAACAACCACCTTGTGTGCTCACCCGTGCACTGTGCATGCAGGTATGTGGTGTGCCACCCTGCGTGTTCACCTATCAGAGTCATCGTGTCTACGGCATGGTGCACAGTGGGTGAGAATTAAGTAGAGCTAATTGCCAGTAACTGGAAGTTTTTTATTTTCCCTTCTGTCTGTTTTCTTAATTTCTCTGTCATCTTCTTTTCTGGGTTTAGCTGTTGGAGGATGCTTTTTATGTGGTCCATGGTAAAGCACCCCACACCCAGTGCCAGTGGCAGGCAGGGCTGGGAGAAGAGAGTGAGAGGAGGAAAAGGGAAAGCAAACAGGAGAGGTTGTGTTGTCCTTGAGTGTCCTCAACAAATGCTGGTGGTTTTGTAGGGGCAAAAAAGGTGGAGAAAAGCTGTAACGCTTTGCAGGTAGAGCGTGCAGAGAGCACTGTGGTGGGTAATTGGGTTGTTCCCGTGAGGGTGGAAACAGCAGGAGAACAACAGTTGGTGGGGATGGTCTAGAGTGTGTTTGCAGAGCTGTGGTCCTGGAGCAGAGGAGAAAGACTGGTGTGTTATGGAGCCAGGCATCTCTTTGAGTGCGAGCAGCACAATAGCAAGAAGATTGTAATCCTAATTTTTTCTTTCCATTCTTTATCAGTACATTGCCAAGCATTCTAAAAGGAAGTTAACCCACAGATTGGAAATCTTCACATCTTGAGGCTTCAGAGACTAGTTCAAAGCCAAACAGAGGAACCAAGGCCACTGCCTGTTAGCGCCAAGGCCCCGTCACGTACTCTCCTCCTTGGCCCCAAATATTCTGCATTCCAGACCTTGGCCTTTCTCCCAGGCCCCTGCACTGACCAGACCGATGATGGGGAGCTCATTGGAGGCCAGTCATGTCCCACAGGGCAGCTGGAGAACACATTGCCTCCTGTGGCCACATGTGATCAGCTGGACTGCCTCTGGGAGGGTGGCACACTGGCATGCGAAATGGCCATTTGAAGTGGGGTTGAATTTATAGGGGTACACTCTGGTCCCAGTCTGTGAGGCCTCTGTTCCTGCCCCGCCCTCTCTCCATGTTACAAGAGGATTTCACTTACGATTTGGAAACATCTGGCTTTTTTTCTTCTTTTGCCAGCACCATTAAATGTGGAGTTAAAGGGAAACAAAATACATCACCTTCCTTGTGGGTTGCCACTCAGCCAAGAGTAACAGAGATTAGCCTTCAATCACACGGGGGCTGGAGCTGAAGGAAGCCTTCTCGAGGACACGCTGGAGAAACATTTTCATTAGTGGAGGAGAACCTGACAGAGATGAAGTGCCCCTTCACCTCAGCTGCCGGACCTCTCCCCTGCCTAGTGTTAACAGGGTGGGGGAATGCTAACAGAGGAGTTGGTGCCAGCTGCAACACTTTAAGTGCTGTCTGCATCCAGATGTGAGAAACAGCTGTGACAGAGCAAAGCAGCGCATTTATAGCCTGGTGGACGTGGCTTTAGTTTTTCCCTGCCTATCGCTGAGCACTCGCTGCTGGAAGCAAACTGGCTGTCAGTTGAACAGAGGAAATGGGTGTTAGGTGCAAGCCACGTACCTGTACGGGCATGCTAGCGTGGGCCAGAAAAAGATGTCCTTGGGGGATGATGTCCAAGGGTCCAGGAGGTATCATGGACCCTGCTTCCTGCAATGCATTTTGCAAATGTAACAGGATTGTCGCTGGGGTAGCAGAGGCTTTCTCTGCTCCATAGAAAGCTGTTCCACAGCCCATAGCCTGCTATCAGCAGGCATCTGTTCTTAGTCTGCATCCCCCCAGGGCAGCTGAGATGCCCAGGACTCACTTCTGCTATTGATGTCTCTGTTGTGCTGGAGAGACACACCCTGCACCCCAGCTGGGTGCCTGGCAAGGACCTGTCTGTCCTGGTTATTACTGGGAATTAGCTAGCAGGATCCCTGCAGCCAGTGTCTGCCAACCCCCACCTTGCCTCCCTGGGGCTGGCGTGCTCCTGACAATGGCAGGCTCCATTTCTTTCACTCACAGCTGAAGGATGCCTTGCCTGGTCCTATCTTGCAGGTTGGACGGAAATCGTTTTAATTTGTGTGGCACATTCCTTTGGGGGGGTGAGAAAAAAACCCAATAGAAACTCCAGCCATTCTGTGTATTTTTAGCTCTTTGTGAAGGACCATTAACATCTCTTTCTCTCTTTATTTTTTTTTTTTTTTAACTCCCTGAAGACTGTCCTCCCTTCGGGGCTGCGTGCAATGCTGATTAACATCACATTTCTGTGGTGAAGGTAAGCTGGTGCACAGCACTCCTCAAGACTCTGACTTGCAGGGAGTCTCATCTCCTTTCCTTGCTCTCTGGGTGCCCACCCGTGAGGGTTCTCAGGGGCAAAGCCCTATGAGAAGAGGCTCCCTGGCTGGGAGGGTGACAGGCTCAGACATGTTCATGTCTTCTGGGATGGGTTTTATCAGGAATGTGATCTGAGCTTCCTGAGAGGGAAGCCTGGCAGCCTGGGCATTGGTTTGGGACACAAAATCAGGTGGCTTCTGTTTTTGGAGTGTTCTCATGTTAAGGTACCTCTCACTTCCCCATTCTCCTTTTCAGAACTGAGAGCAATCAAAATTAGAGAAAAACCATGCTTTTGAGCTTTTTTTTCTCCTGAACCCTTCACCTGCCTTGTTTTACTTTTTTTCCTACAATCTCAGCTGGCTGAGTTTCAGTGCCAGCCTATTGAAAGGAAAAGTGTGTGCTGGCTTATGGAGGGAGAGAGACCTGAGACAGGATAAGTCTGGAGACAATGAGACTGGGAGGAGGTAAGTCAGCTGCTCTGATGCTTTTATTATGGAGCCAGGCTGCTGAGGAATGAATCTTTCTGAAACATATGTTGCTGGATAACATTTCTACCACGTTCTGGCAGTAACCTTCACCAAGCCTTGCTGTCCAGCCTTTTGGTTGCCTGTTCCTGGGGCAAGGGGAACAAATGTCAGTTGGAAATGCCACAGGCAGCAGGGCTTGATGGTGCTTGATGCACCTCTGATGAGTCTGAAGCCACCTGGACTTTGGCACCAGAAACTCTTCAGGCTACAGTGACGTCAGCTTACGGACACGTGTTGTTTTGCAAGGGAGGTGTTGTCTTCTTCATTTGTTTCTCATTTCAGAAATGAAGAGGATGCAACAGAGATCAAACGAAATCCTCCTTGGAGTTGTCCAGAGGATAGATAACAGTTCTGGAAAAGGAAGTCTGTTTGCTCGGTAACCTGGTGATGAGGTACTGGCTCTGCTTTGTGCAGAGTCTGGAAGCTAGGAGAGATTTGGGGTTAAAAAGAGGGCTGGGCACTGTTTGCCGCCTTCTCCACTCCTTTCATGTATCACTGTCAACTTAGATTTCACATCAGGAGGATGATGTTATGGCTGACGGTGACAATAGCAGAATGTCACTGGCATGGGTGAAATATTTCCCTCCGTGAGGGTACTTCCTTCCCTTCTCCTTGGCTTACATCAAAAACCGCTGGCTCCCACTGCCAAGCAGGGCATGCATACATGCTGCCCAAGGGACGATGTATGCTGTGCTGAGCATCACTTTTCTTGCTGTGTCCGTAAGCAGCTCTGTGTCACTGATGCCTCTTTACTGTGTGGGTGACCTGGGGCAGAGGGTGAACCCTGGTCACTGTCTGAGACAAATCAGGGCCATTGGGAGCCTCTGCGTTTGCCATCGTGGGGCACATTGCACAGAGTGGTCCTTTGCCATGTTGGCACCATTGTACCAGCAGGAGGTCTGTCAGGGATCTCAGAGCCCTGGGGGCCATCCATGCTCTTCAGGGGCCAGGCCTGAACTAAGTCAAGGTCTGAGGGGCAGATAAACATGTGTTAATGTTCTCCACAGGCTATCTCTCACCTCCTCTAAATGGGAGATAATCTCATAGAAGAGTGCCTGTGTCCACAACCCTGCAGCAGACCCTCTGCCAGCTTTCTGTCCTTGAGGGCCAGTTCAGGAAAGCCTTAGTGCTGTTCTGGGTCCAGCATTTGTTTTCCAGCTTGTTACAGAGGAAAGAATGAAGGTAGCTGCTGCTGCCAGGCCACACTAGAAAACAGAAGCAGGGGATGGGCCTCTTTTTGCACTTAAAGATCCAAGAGTTTAATTTGATTCTGGTTCTCTATTAGCCCAGCTCCTGTCTTGCATCTTTTCCAGCTGAAGCCTGAGCCTGTCTTCACTTTGTTTTTTTTTTTTCCTTTTTCCCTTTTTCCCTCACCTTATGAAAAATGGCTTTGCCATCTGCATCTGTCAGGAGTCCGCTGAGTTGGGTGTACGGCTCAGTGAATATACAAATGTGCGGTTGGATCGTGGCCCCCTCTGACAGGCCGGAGATGAATACCAAACATGCAGGGAGAAGTGCATTCCCTTCTTTTGTTGCTGCTGCCTCTGATGGTTGTTTTTCTTAGCCCAAGGAGGTGTGAGAATCGCCTTTGGGAGCAGTGCTTCCTTCTGCTCCTGTTCTGCCTTGCCAAGGTTCAGTTCTCTGCCATCCATCATCAGACGATTCCTCTCCTCGCTCCCACATCTCAGCTGCTGACAGGGATGCCAGGGAAGGGGTATCCATTTTACCCTGCTTTTTGCTACCAGCCTTTTCCCTCTCCCTTTCATATCTCACCTCCCAGGCCTGTTACAAGCCAATCGCCAAACTGAAGCTCAAGGAAACTTGCCTTCTCTTGCTAGTCTACATGCTTTTGGAGAGAGGTAAGGATGAGGTAGAGGGGAGGAGATTGTCTGACCTTACCCAAGTGGCTTAAAATGTAATTTGAATGGAAGATTTCAGCAGCGTTGTATGTGACTCCATGTATGATGTTCTGAAAGCACCCAAGCACCCTTGCACATCTTGGCCTCACTACGTCCTCATTCCCTGCTGTAGGTGACCAGCACTATGGGGCTTTGCAAGGAGAAATGCACCAGCTATGAGACGCTCAGATGCTATAACTCTGCAGGATAACCTGTGTACCCAAAAGATGATGACAACCTGCCTTGACACCCATGGATTTGCTCATCTCCTCCGGCCTCTTAGTTTCCTGCTGTCTGGTACATGAGCTGCTTCCCTGGCCTCGATGTATGAAGAAGCTTTCAGCCAGGTGAGCTCAGAGGAGCAGGCAGGCAGAAAATGAAATTAGTCTCTCTGTGCTATTGCCACAGCTATCCGGTCAAGAAGGGGAAGTTTCTGGGAGGGCGGACCCCTGCTTTGGCAGGAGGAGAGAGCAGGCAGCTTGAGCTGAGCTGGTTTTTTGACAAACAGATGGATGTTCAGCAGGGGCCCAGGAAAACCCTTTCGCTTCAGGCTAGCTGTGAGCCCTCCAAACCAAAGTGTTTTGCTGACACAAAAAAAGTGTCGCTCCATTGATGCTCAGCCTGAATTACCTCTTCCAGGGCCCTGATTCGGGGAGCAGCAACCATTCCCTCCTGCCACCAGCTCCTGGGAGGAGCCAGCTGCGTGCTTGCGACCAGGCAAGGATGCAGCAGGAGCTGTTAAGCAGCAAGAAGGGAGGAAGGCAAGCAATGGCAGATTCCTCTGGCGTCTCCACACTGCAGGGGTCTTGGCAAGTGAGCACTTGTCTGCTTTGAAAGCTCTTAGTGCTCCTGCAGGTGGGAGCCAATTTGTCTGCTTTCCTGCCCAGGTGCCATCTGTTTGTAGGATTGTCTGTGCGGTGGATGAACATGATGGGGATGGCAAAGGGAAGGGGCTGCAGGGGTGGGAGAGGTGAGCCGAAAACTTTCCTTGGGTAACTTCAGTGCTTCTGGCTGCCATTGCTCCCTCTATTCTGCATCACGGGAGGGAAACCACAGCCTATCATTTGCTGTTCCTGGAGCGTGATAGGGAGCCGAAACACCGCTAATAGCAAGCTATCATTTTAATGCTAATTTCCTACTGTTAGCTCAGGCTGGGGCAGGCTCAGCCTCGGTGGAGAGATGTATGGGGATTGTTCTGCACCTTGAGAAGGGACTTCCAGAGGGTAGATGATTAACCACCACTGGGAAAACTGGTAGCAGGCTCTGGGGTCAGCCTTGGGTGGATGTGGGAGGGAGGGAGAGGGATGCTTTGTTCCTAGTCATCTTCCTGTACAGATTTCTCAAGTGCTTCAGGCTTTGACTTGAATTTGGTGTTTGCTGGTTGTTGCCAGCCCTCAGTGCATTGTGACCAAGGGGATGCTCAGATTGCTGGCAGGGCTGCAGCATGTGGCATGGTTGTCCTTTTAAAAAAGGAACCGAGTTGGGTTGGGTTTAGCTACTGTCTTCTTGTGAGGAGGTCCCCAACTCAGGAGCCTGGATGTCCATGTTGGGCAATGGGCTTCAAAGCAGGGAAATTTTGAAGCTGTTCCTGAGGTACCCAAGAGCAAAAAAAAAGAAACTTCCCCTTTTGCCGTGGGAACAAGCTCAGCTGCTACTATCCCAGTCAAAAACAGCACATTAGACCATGGACTGCTTCATTTCATATGGAAGCATACATGGATACTTTTTAAGACCACTTAAAGGCCATTTTGCCATCTAGCAGAGAGGCAGTGGAGGGACAAAAGCAGCCATGATGAAGGGAACAGTAACTGGTTAAATGGCAAAGGGATGGGAAGCCAGGAGGGGACCATCCTGCCAGGAGGACGTTAACACAAACTTATATTAGCACAGCAGCTTTGGTTCCCAACTATTGGATCTGCCCAGGGGTGGAGCATGACTTACTGTTTTTAGGGAGCTATTTCCATCTGAAAAAATGGCTCCTATCTTTTCTAGAGCATTTTTCACACCTTGGGTGAAGAGAGAAAGAAAAGAGAGAGAGGCTACTTTTTCCCAGGTGAGGGGAATCAAACAAACTTTCCCTCAAGTAGCCGAGCAAGGAAGTCAGCATGTTATGTATTCCCAAGAATAATACAATTAGGTAGTCGAGGGAAAAAAACATAAAAACGTTGCTTTTCCCAGTTCAACACTCTGAATAGTGAGCTTGCAAGCTGGCAGGAGAGCTCCCAGGAGCGGCACCTGTGTACAGGAGGTGGACACAACAAGTGTCTCAGATGGGCCAATATCTGAAGCGATCTCTCTCTAATTTTCTACATCAGTGAGAACACAGCGCAGCACCATCAATCATAGTCATCCTCCCCTCAGAAGGCCACCTCCTGCCTTGCCATACTGCAGCGTTCCCCCTCCACTTCTGCCCTGGCTGGGGACCACAGGTGTCCCTGCCAGCAGCACCCGCAGGCACATTCTGTCCCAGGGGTTTTCTTCTTTGTCACATTTGAGCCTGCTTGTGTTTCTGCCTTTCTCTTTTCTCCACCCCCAGCACCTGTTCCTCACTGGTACTTTATTTCCAGATTGTGTCTCCCCTTCCTGGAGTCAGAAAAGGCCAAATATTCCTTTTATCCCCAATAAGGAGAAGGTGTGGGGCCACTTCTTCTGGGATAACAGCCCTTGCCAGCTGCCTGGAGAAGGGATGGGGGTGGTCTTGGTGTCTGTAGTACTCAGCTGGGGACGGGGAGGATGGACTTTACAGCTCCCTTTTGAGGCTGCTTCTGCAATAATGGCTATCAGGGTGTGTTCTGGGGATTGCTGGTTCCTTCACCCCAGCACTGGGCATGGAGCAGCTAACGGAGCCATCTTTCATGCTGGGCTGGTGGTACAATGCAGCAGCTCTTGGTCTCTCAGTTTCTCCCATTGTGAAGTCCTCTGCTCCTTCCAGGACCAGCTGTGTTCCCACCAGACCCAGGGGCATCTCTTTGGCAGGAGCACTGGTGGTGGCTGTCATCCTGAGCAGGCCCAGGCCAGATGCAGTCCTAAGCTGGCCAGAATGCTGGTGGGACACACAGCTGTGCTCTTGGCTGTTTCTTTTACTGTAGCATGGACATGGCTGGTGAGTTTGATGGCTTTTACTTCTCTATCTCTCTCCTGTGCTAGACTGGGTGCTCTTGCTCAATTGTGGTGGCTCTTGGACCTACCAAAGCCTGGCTAATTGATGGCAGCTTGCATGACACAAAAGCGGTGGTTTGCAGAGTCCCATTTCTGGTTCCATGGGGTCAAGCACCAGCTAGAACCAAGGACTGTGCTATTTCCTTGAGCACAGTTCTAGACAGAAGTATCTTCTGAATAAACCTGTGCAATAGCCACCTGCTTCTCAGCTTCTTATACCAGCTTCTGAGACCTGCCAAGGATCCTCGACCTCTCTTTCAGGCATGGTTTCCTGCATGTATCAACCCTGCTCCAGCATTGTGGAGCTATTGCTGGCTTCCATAATAGCTGCTTTGTTTACTTCCCAAATGCCTGCCCTTTCTGTAATGAGCTATAATTCATCCTGGTTTATACAGTGATCAGAGATACCTGGAGCAAGGAAGGTGTGTCATTAAACCACCTTGTAGGTTGCTCCCTGGACTGGGGTTGCTGATCTCCTGGAGATGTGAAACAGGGATGACAAGAGGGACAAGGGTGAAATGGGGAATAATTGCCTAGCAGGGTAAAAGGGGCTGACTGGGTTGGAAACTGCTGGGAGTTGACATGCAGGTACAGATGAATGGCTATAACAGGCAGACAGGGCAAAGGGATGAAAGATGTGTGGTTTGGGGTTTTTTTAAGCATCTGCTCTCTCTTTCTCTGCTTTGTACTTGTTTTTATAGAGGCTGCATGAGGAATACATTTTTTTCTTAGCAGCTTGGGAGTGGACAGTAATAAAGATTAATTTTTTAAATAATTCCTTGCATTATCTTTTAATTTTGTGTAGCAGGGTTTGACTTTTAAATCTGGAAATGAAGTTAACCGCTGACATGCTCATCATAGGAAGCAGCAGCTGAAGGAGCCGTGGAACTTGGTAAAGGTAGGAGAGGCCCCAAAGTTGAATCTGGAGTCCCAGCCTCTCCTGGGCTGGCCACAGTCTGTTCCCTGGCTGTAAGGTTCTGTTCAGGTCGGCAGCACTGGGCTGTATCTCTGTCCCAGGAAAACTCAGAGACATCTAATCCATACTCCAGCTCATAGTGTCCATTTTGCTTGCTTCCTTTGATAGTAATGATGAAGGTCGCCTGAGGAGGAAGGAGGGAAACCTGATGGCCCTGCTCTGCTGCTGTGTGTGATGCATCCTTGCTGATCTCCATCCAGGACAGTGTGGGCTGCTTGGATCAGGGCTGAGATGCATGTGATGGTGGGCACATGGGTTGTACAGACCAATTGGGATCTTCAGTGGTCTTGCTGGTGCTAGCAGGAGGTGATCACAGAACTGGGAGGAGATATTAGGAAGAAATAATAAGAGAGCAGTTGAAGGAGAAAGACATGAGGTAAGAGAGAGAAGTGACAATGCTGGGGATGTGATAGAGAGAGACTTGTGTCCCCTGCATCTGCACTCTCAATCCCAGCCTCCATGACACTCTGCTGGGCTTTAACCTGCTAGGAGACTGGCTTACAACGCAGCTGGGCTACCTTCACTGGGTGGGCTGAGCTTGTGTGACCTGAAGGGTACCCACAGCAAGAGGGCCACTGAAGCCGGGCAGGAGCGATGCCCAGCATGCAGAGATCCCAAACCCAGCTTACTTTGACCACTAACCTTATTTTTGTAGCTTGCTCTTCATCATAAGGCCATGCTGGCTGCTCGAGCTTGCTCTGAACTTCTGATCTCTCTGCAGAGCAAGTGGTGGAGGCAGAGGGCAGCTGTTATGGAGAACCAGCCAGTGCAGACAGAAGCAGTTTGGCTCACAGTGGTATGAAAGCAGCTGTAACTCGAGTGCCTGTTGTGGGGTTTGGGAAGGCAGAGGGGAAGCTGAGTGAAGGGGGGAGCACAGTGCGAGTGCTGACCATGTCCTGAAAAAGGCATTTAATGGATTACATCACTCCGGTGTTGGAACCAGGACTGGGATGAAGGTTTTTGGAGGTGTCTGGGTTGGGAAAGATCCAAATTGTGCATGGGGAGCACTCTGACCCAGACAGCCCCTGGCTCCCTCTGACAGATGCCATCTGGAGCAGGCTTTGTGCATGCCTGGGTGTCTGTGTGCTTTGGCAGCCCTCTGATGGCCAGCTCCACTGTGCTATCTCTCCTCGGAGTCCTTCTCTGCATGGTTGGAAGATCTGCTCTGCATCACAGCAGAGGGGCTCCAGGCTTGATCCAGCTTCACAGCTGCTCCCACATCTCCCCTCGCTCCTGAGAAGAAACGCACACCCCAGCCCATCCCCAGGTGTGAAGGTTGGTTGCCCCATGACAGGTCATCTGTGTTTGTTGACATTTTGCTGGGCAAAGCTGTCCCTGATGAGGTTTGAGTCTGTGGGCACAGTGCAGAGGGACGTGGGCAGATCTGCTTTTGGAGGCTGTGCAACTCCCTGGCACCAGGCATCATGCTTGCAGCAATAAACGTGGTTTGGGTTCTGTACTTTGGCAGCAGGCTGAGGCCTCGACCTGCTGGCTAGGTTTCATCTGACCTGGTCTGCTGGTGTCCAAGGGAGCGGCAAAAAGCTCTGGTGCATGTGGCTTGTGCATGTTTTGGGTGGGAAAACACATTCCTCGTCCGTCTTTTTAAGTTCTCCGTGTATTCAAGTCTTGCACAAAATAAGGACCCTGCCCTCTGCCAGCAGAATAAGACAGAAGTGCCTTATGGATGTTTCTTATCTCAGCGGGGAAACTGAGGCACAGAGATGTAGCTCGATGTCTGTACCACTAGCACCTCAGTCACACACACATCCATCCTTCTGTGTACAGGTGCCAGCCCCAGTGTCCCAACGTGCTACGAATTACCACAGAGCTGTGCTTTTCAGCCAAAAGAAGTATCACTTGCTAAAGTTACTGGGTGTCAGGAAAACTGGGGGGAAGTTCCTGATTGTCAGTGTCTGTCCAAAAGCAGAAAGCTCTCCTGTTGTGGTGAGTTCTTTTATTTTTTCTTCTGAAGTCATATAGAGAAAAATGGAAATAAAGAGCAGCAGGAAGAGAGCTGTTAAAAAGCTTAAAGCTGTCACAAGGCATTGGTTAGTTTATGTGCAGTGAAGTATACAAACAAGTTTTCAGCTTGTTGGTTGGAACCGAGGAGCAGGGGTTTTTTGTGTGATAAATATGTTTTATGGGTCTTTTATGGGATTTTTTAAAATGGCTGTCCCAATAAATTATTTACCAGGATAATAAAAGATCAAGGAAATTGGTCCAACAATATCGCTGAGCATCTAAATCCCAAACTTTTACTGGGGTGGAAGGACCCTTTGAATTCTCGTGGCCTTATAAAAGATGGTCTAGGCATGCTGTTTATCCACAGTGCTGTTCTTGAGGCCAGGTCCTCAGCCAGCCCCAGCACTCAGCTTATCTCCAGGAGGTCCTGGCGGCCTGACACCAGTTTTGAGGCCCTCAGCATCTATTCCTGGAGATTGATAGCGTTTCCCTCCACCACTGGCTTTCACAGCTGCAAATCTCTTGATAGCCTCTGACTCTTTATTTAAGTTTTCAAAAGGTCTCAGAAGCATAACGGTCCTTCCTGGTGTGAAATGGGAGGTAGAAATCACTTCTTAGAAATCGGCAAGGAGTTTGAAGAATGGCCTTAGCCCCTGCTGTACAGGCTGGAAAGGCTGCCATGTAGTTCTGGAGATAACAGGGACCTCATCCCACCCCAGATGTCTGGATGGGTACATTTCTCCTTGCTTGGTATCAACTGCTGCACAAGGGAAGGGCCAGGTTCTGCTCCCTGCTGGCCTCGTTTCCATGGCAGATGAGCCCAAAATAGCCTTTGCGGAGGTGAAATAAAAATATATGGTGTTCCAGCCACAGAGTCTATAAATACATCTTTTGGGGCATTGGACCAGGCTTTAAGAAGTTTGGTCACTCTCCCTTCCTGCTCCTCCTAAGGGGATGAAGGAAGGAAAGGGCTGGGGGTCCTACCAAGGGTCCTCGCATCAGGGCAGGGCAAATACTTGGATTGTATCCCAGACTTTCTATAGTTAAGTGGGGTTAGATTTAACCCCCAGTGCTGTTTAAAAGACATCCAGTTGTTAATGTGATGGCTTCTGTAAGGATTCTGGTTGAGAAAGACACATTCCTGTGCAGTAAGCTGCTCATAAATAAATTTAGATGGGATTTTAGAAGCAATTTCTGAGGCTTGAAAGAGATAGCTCTGGAGTGGCCTTCAAAAGGGATGGTGGGTGAGAAGGGACAGCTACTGTTTCAAGATAGCTGTCAATATTTATGGGAAGGATTATTGATTCAGAGCCTTTCCAGAGGGGAGATTCTTGGGTATCTGATGTGTTGAAGTGAGACTGGATTGATCTCTGTTCATGCTGTCTTTAGCTTATATTAATCCCATGCCTCAGGGCATCTGCTGTCCTCCACAGTGTCCAGGGAGGAATTCTCTTCTCCACTGATGCCTAATTTGGCTCCTGGGTTTGGTGGTGGTCCTGTCCCTCTCTGAGGCGGTGGAGAGTGGCCATAGCTGGAAACACATCTGGGGACAGGGAGGCATTTCTCTGGTCAGCCAACAGGGACCACAGGGCTTTATTTGGCTTCACTCCGCTGCCTGGAGGCTTCCTCAGAACTTACAATTTTCTGAAATAATTCCTCTGTTGTTACAAGGGCCTGGGAAATTCATGGAGCTGCTAATCTTCCTCACTTGCTTCCTGTGCCATGTTTGAGTGGTGGCTCTTCCTTGGGCTAGTCCTGCAGCCTGGGGCATGGCCATGTGTCCAGACCCTTTGGTCTAACAGAAGCACTGGAATGGAGATCCTGGGTAGCTCCTGGATGTCCTGAGCCACTCTTCTGAGCTGTCCTAAGCCTGGGGAGAGGGCAGGCAGTAAAAAGGAGACTTGCTCCCCTAATCTGGGAGCTGACTCAGCAGGAAGAGCCCCTTAGAGTCCATTCCCTTGGCTGATGGCTGCTGAAGTTTTGGGATGTGTTGGCTGCACCCCAGAGGATATGAGTGCTGGTGCCCTCTTCCGTCGTGCATCCGCAGTGAGTGGGCTAAAGCTGGGTTGAGGGCTCAAAGCCCACACATCATTAAGGTTCTAGCCTGGGAAAGGTTTAAACTAGAGCTGTGTATTTTAATGGGTGGTGTTTGCCGGGGTCAAGGCTGTGCGGTTGGGCTTTTCGACTGGCAGCTGGGTACTGGATTTCAGAGCAGGCTTTCCATTGCAGGGCGCAGAGGCTAATACAGCATCTGATGTTTGGCTTTAAAGAAAAAAGGACACATCTCTCCACACCCCTCTTATTAATTGTAAACATGTCCTGCCAGTTTGGGAATGGATGCCATAAATTTAAACAAAGATTGAGCCAGCATGGGACAGGCTTAAGAAGTCCAGATTATGTGTGTAAGCCAGGCTTAGCATCTC
This sequence comes from Phalacrocorax carbo, assembly GCF_963921805.1. Lineage (NCBI taxonomy): Eukaryota > Metazoa > Chordata > Aves > Suliformes > Phalacrocoracidae > Phalacrocorax > Phalacrocorax carbo. The sequence continues at coordinate 31,888,578 of NC_087518.1, read as the reverse complement.
CTCCTGATTGCTCCATACTATGCAGCATGACTCCACTGACTTCGGTGGCTTTTCCTCCTGGCTCGCCTCCTTGTGATGGGAATTGGACTGCACGTAATTGAAAAGGATGGGGCATCTGCCAGCAGACTGCGAGTCACATTCCCCTTGGCAGCTTGAGCTTGCTGGTGGAGGACAGGGGATACAGGCTGGGGCAGACACCTGCATGGGGGGAGGCGAGCAGCCTTAGCATCACAGACATCCCAAATCCATCTCCATCTGAAGCTCTCTGGATGCAGCTCCCTGTTGCACAGGGGTTGCCCATGCCCAGAAGGGGACTGATGTCTCCAGCTGCTGTTGCATGAGCAGTAATTTGCTCTCATTTGTGATCTCCCCCTTGCTGGCACCAGGACAGACTTGAGAATAACTGCTGCTCTGAGCAGCTTTCTGAACCAAGGACTTGATCTTGAAAAGCATCCTGTGATCTGGCTGGCTGTTGCTGACCCTGGGCTTTGTGCCACCATGTCTCTCTGCTCAAGCATCAGTCAAGAGAAGCCGAGGGAGGTAAAAGGCTCCTGGGGTTTGCACGATCCCGAATGCTAACAAGAGCTCCGTGTACACCGATGTACGGCGGGCCTGGGTGTAAGGCCAGTGATCAAGACGGGAAGACATTGTAAATCCGGCACCTACAAAGATGTGGGGAACAAAGCGGGGCAGGATCTGCATTTCAAAGAGCATTGTTTCTGTAACCTTGCAGGGAGCGGAGGTGCCTGCCTGCCTGCTGCCAAGGCAGAGAGATGAAGCTGTTTGAACTATGGTCTCTGGGAGCCTGGAACCACCGGCTCCACATTCAGGGCATAGTTAAAGGAAAGCTTTATAACCCCGCACTAATTGCATGGCCCTGAGCCTAGGAGGTGGTGCCTCCTGGGCATGGCTCTGCTTAACATGGGCTGCATCAGGTGAAGATGTCTTGAAATCAGGCTTTGCTTTCGAGTGTACGTGGTTCCTCACCTGGCCACTAATGACAGAAATGTCCCTGCTGCTGAATCAGGGCTGGCCATGCCAGTGCTAGGAGGTCCTCCTAGGGAGAGCTAGGTCATACCTTAAAAAGCCCTTGGTCCAGGCATGAGAGGCAGCCATAAGAGTAGGAGGTGAAATAAAATCTAGTGTTGCTGAAATGATTTGGTTTTGTCTTCCAGTTATAGCAGCGATTGAGTTGGGAACGACTGGACAAAGCCAGAGCTCCAGCCTGGCCACAGTTGCTGGACAAGGTGGCCTCCTTCACTGCAAACGGCTTCCTTAAAAAGGATTGGGGTTGTGGGGTTTCTGGCTGTGAATTGGTTTTTTTGTTGGAAGGAGAAATTCTAGAGGGTAAATGGTTTTGGGCTGTGCAATACAATTTTCATTTCTCTGTGTTGGCCAACTTGGTGGGAGATGGGGCATCTCCTCCCCAGTGCTACTGGCTGCCATCTCACACCCAGAGCACCTGTTTCACTGGGAGAAGAGGGAGCATCAGCAAATCCCAATTTCTGAGTGACTCCAGCCTGCCCTGACTGGCATGGGTTTGTGACAGGCTCGGTTTGTGGATGTCCCCAGGTGACGGACAAGCAGACCTCCGTGTTCCTTGGCAGCCCTGCTGACATCCAGACCCTCAGAGCCCAGACTGGGAGCAGGATCCTGATTCCTGGCTTGTGTTGAAACCTTGCATGCATCAAAGGGCCTGGAAGGAGGGGCAGTTATAGGGGGAGATGCTTCCTCTAGGAGGCAAAACAAAATAGAGCAAGGTGGTGGCTGGAGATAGCAAATAAGACAGTTTGATGTCCCTCACCCCCACCACCAAATCGAGTGAGGAGCAAGGATGGTTTTTATGAAGAAAACTGTTCTGTGTTTGTCTAGGTCAGTCACCTCTCTGGGTCACCAGTGTGCAGTTATTTACATATCAGAGGGCATCATTAGGGCAAAAAAACAAAAAGAAAGAATAATCCTATCTGTGCCACTCAAAACACCTCAGTTCAGTTGGGCTGTGGTCCAGAAAAGCACTTAAGCGTGCATGAATGCCTCCCCGGGCAGCAGTGTGTGGCATCCCTGCCCTGGGCAGGTCAGCAGGGCCTTTGCTGTCGATGCCAGGAGCCAGGTGTCACAGCGAAGAGCCAGGGAGGACCTTGCTCTTGACCCCTGCCTTTACAGCATCCTCCTGAGATCCTCTGCAAGGTAGCCCCTCTTGGTGATTCCTGATTTGATTGTGGCTGAGCGTGGGCTGGAAAGGTACTATATTTTAATTTTTGCTCCTTAACTAAGTGACTCTGCCTATGAGAAATTGAAGGCTTCCGAAATGAGGACTTGCTCCTTCCTACTGGGATGACTGGAGGCCTGCAGGATTTTACCCTGAGGCAGAACATCTTTTTTCAGAAAAGCAGATAGTTTGGTATTGCTGGGATGTAAAAGCAGAGTCCTGTGGTCACAGGACCAGCCTTAGGCCGGTCTCACTTTCAAGGCTGCATTTACAGTCTTGCTTCTGGACCTATGGAGACCTCAAGCCCAGTTGCCAATACTGGTGTGGCTGTGGGACCTGCATGAGGCTCTCTTGGGAGCAGCAGAGCCCTTTATGTGCCTCTCCAAAATGCCCACATCAGCAGGAGGCTGGGGGTGGGATGGGAATCCTTCGTCTCAAAGGACTTCTACAGATGGCAGAAGAATGGTGAGCAGCCTCACAGCTGAGACCAGAGCTGGACCCAACGTGGTCACCACGGGGCTAGGCTGCCCCGCTCTGCTGTGACAGGGCACGTGGCTGAGGACTGATCCGACATAGGGGATCCCACCTCGTACTGTCTACTGGCGTGCAGGGCGTCACATTATCAGCATGCATTTACGCATTTGCTGTTTTACAAACCTTGGCTGGGTCATTAACGGAGGAAGGAAGTAAAAAAGCAAGGGCTTCAAATGGATCCCAATGGGATTCCCTGTAGCAATTAGCTTTATACTTGAAAACATATTTCCAATCTTTACTGCCTGCTCTCTGTATTTGAAATAATTTTCTATCCAATAAACCTTAGTAGCCCCCAAACATAATTTTAGTGATGCATTAATTAACAGCAAGGCAACCTGATGGTTCAAAAGCTGAGCAAAACCCAATGCATATATTAGGCAGCGAGGCAGTATTTCTGGGATGCTCACCAGGGCAGTGTGCAGATGCAAGTGCTTTATATAGGACATTACCTAAGGCCCGGATGGCCGGAGTGGAGGGCAGTCTAGGTTCTTGGTTGCTGATGGGCACCTTCTGCATTGGATAACCCTGCTGGAATTTGGGACATACATCTCTCTTGCGGAGCTTTTGTCTTTTAGTCCTTCATAAAGAATAATTTTGGCTAGGTTAGGCTTAGGAAGATCTCTAAACCTAAAAACCCCCCACTTAACATTCCTGGTGCCTTGTGGCAGGGAGTTTCAGGGGTTAGACATGTGCAATATATCCCCTGAGCTGTTGTGCAATCAGCCGCCTTCCCTTTGATTTATGTCCCTGTGGGTGCATTAACCAGCAGGGCTAGCTGAAAATCCCTGGTGACTCCTTACCCACAGCTCCCTTGGCAGTTATTCATGCTGGAGGGAAGCACAAGCCTTTTGGTGCCCAGTTACTTCTGGGGGTGCAAGCCCTTTGGTCAGAGCTTGTGAAGTCTCCTGGGCTGGGGAAGGCATCAGGGAGGGGGGGAATATGGATTCACTGCACCATGCAGAGCTGATGCATGTAAAGCTGGGCTCCCTTGAGCCCAGTTAACCCAGTCCCAGGTTGCTCTGTGACCTGCTCCCATCCAGCTTCTGCAGAGCATTAGCAAGGATGGGGGGGAGCATTGCCAAGGAAGCTGGATCTGCTTCTTGTGGGGCTTTACGCAGGTAGGTCTGGAGCCCACAGTGGACTGGTGGAGAACGATGCACTGGTGTGATACCTTCATCGGGTCTCAGCTTGCCACCTGGGAAATGCCAGCTAGTAGCTGGCAGTGACTGTGAGGATGGGGCCCCTGCCGGTTGCCACGACGAGGAGGCAACCAGAGCACTGATCCAGTCCTGCCTGGTCTCTGTGTGCGAGCTAAGCTTGTAATCTCCTACTTAACAAAAGATGGGAGGTAGCATTACAGGCTGCTGCCACTATCTGGGTTTTCAGCTATTGCAGGTTCATCCTGCTTTATCTGTTGCATGTGAAATATCCCATGTAAAACTACGCAAAGCTACTGTAATCCTTCCTAAAGCCACCTTGCCCTTCCGTGCGAATATTATATTAGATGATATGCTTATTAAACTCACTCAACAGAAGTTTTACTTCCAGCTGGTGGTGATAGTCTTGAAATGCCATTAAGGTAATAATTATATCACGTTGTCCTTGATCCAGCTTTGGGGTGGTAATTGTTCACACCTGCTGCTGGCTATTTAAACAATAGTAGAGGAAGGGGTAGGGTTGTGGCATAGTGGGTGGTGTGATCTCAGCTAGATAATGTGCTGGGCATGGGAGACCCATGCTGGCTCGCTGGGGATGCTTTGTCACTGCTCTTTGCCGCTCTACTAGTCCCAGTCAAAGCACTGCTCCCAGGCAATCCCAGAGCTCTACCAGCTATCCGCTAGGATGGTCTGAAAAAAGGAGAGAAGGCATAGGAGGTGTGGATGTGGGTCCTGGGACACCTCTTTGGCACCTGCTCTCTGCTAGAGGACCCTCCTGACCACATATGAATCAGTGTCTCTGTCTGGTGCTGGATGTTGGGTGGGAGGTTCCCTGTCCCTCCCTTGCACATCTGGGCTGTCCCCATGCCTTGGAGACAGTGATGGTGACGTTTAATTCCTTCATAAAGTGCCTTGAGTTCTGCTGGCAAACTGAGTGATGCAAACTTCACACTCAGAGGAGGAGAAAGGGAAGGGAAGTCTTTGAAATGAGGCTGCTGTGTCTCATTCTTCATATCCATGGTATTGTTGAATCTCCCTCTGGTTTGCCCGGTCTATGAAAAACAGCTGGTTGGCCAAACCCTTGTGCTGGAGGTAAGGGACAGAGCCACGGATGTCACTTTGCTCCTGGTTCCTCCACTCAAATATAAGGCCGAATTAACGTCAGTTATTTCTATGATACTTATATGGAACTTGCTCCTAGCAATTCCACTTAAATATTGGGGGGGTGGGAAGTTGCAATTTTAAATTTAGCAAAATTGCAATAGGTGGTTATTTTATGAGTCAAATGAACTCTATTTATCCTCCAGTCAAATGTAAGCCCACTGCTTATCACTCATCCCCCCGCATTCTGCCACAGCCCTACTGAGATGATCTGTTTACCTGTAAGCCCTGTGAGCCTAGAATGTATTGCTTCCTGGGTTATAATTGGATTTAGCAGAGATGAAAGCTTCCACTCACTTTGGTATTGAGTAAGAGCAGAGCACAACCTGACATCCTGGTCCAACAGAATTTGTAAGGCTAAAGACTCCAAAAACTTGTTGAAGTGTCTCCCTGGACGTCAATGGCCTTTACTTCTAGTGAAGAAATCAGTTCAGAATTTGCATGAAATGGGATTGCTGTGAGTGACTTTGGTTGCCAGCCTGCCAGCTGGAGCAGGAGGCATCCTCCTTCTGCTTTGGCCTCAGTGAGATACGAGGGAGTCTTCTATGCTGCTGGGCAGCTTGGAGAGGGATCCCACCTCTCCTGAACAACTGTGGAGGGAGCTGTGTGGTAGCACCTAGTGTTATGTAGAGGAGTTTGTGGTTCTTGAATGTTACAAAGGAGCCCCAGGAGGACATGGCAACCCAACCTGGCTGTACCCCTCCTTTCAAAGGTGGGATTTTAGTCTTCCAGAAGCCATGATGAGCTTGTTCATAGCAGCACTCCACCAAGGCTGGGTCTTGCTCTTGTGCTGTCTTGGAGCCGATGTCTGAGTGTGGACATGATCCCAACCACTATGAAGTCAGTAAGGATCATTGTCTCGTTGCTGGGAACTGGATCAGGAAATTACACCCTGGCCGGGGTGGGTGGTTATTGCCTTCCTGGAAAGTGTAAACCGGGAGTGACAAGCCAGGAGAGTTCCTTATGGCTATGGGATGAGGCAGCACTTCATTCCAGAAGTCAGTGTGAAATGCTGCATGCCCATTAGCTGGTATGAGTCTCTCTAGTCTGTAGCAGAAGAAAATGATCTAGTAACTGATTCCTGGTTGCAGCTGGCTGGACGGCCACTGAGATCATTTAAAGGGCATTCAGACCACCTTCCAGGTCCTCAAACCTCTCTAGCCCTGGTGGCTGCACAGCAGGTAAGGATCTCTAACCCCATCGTCAATGCCAGGTTGAAATGGTGGCACATGTCTTTGGGAACCTCTAGGTGGGCCCCAGCTCAGCCAAAAGAATTAGGTTTTGGGGCTTCGTGCCTTTGCTAATGTGTCCTGCTGTCTCCAAGGCTGAACCACCAGCTGAAGGTGATGATGTATGCTGACACAGAGGTAAACAGATGGGCATGCCATGGCCCTGGGCTCCAGTGCTGGGCATCCTGTCCTCTGCCTTCAGCTTCCCACCTCTCTGAACCGCTGGAGAGCAAGCTGCTGGCAGACGTCTATCATCAGTCATGGATGCGGAGTGATCAGCTGGGTTAGCATGACACTAATGTAAATTTAAATCCTTCTTTTGCTCTCTCCACTAGCAGCCCTGTATCTTCAGGAAGAAAGAGAATGGGAAACAACTTTTTTAATGAAGTAGAGCATTTAAATTCTCTTTATATTTAGTCCTATCTGGAGCTCTTTACCCAAATGAAGCAGAAAGCATTTACAGCTGTATTTTCCATCACACCAACCAAGGAATATATTCATTTGCAGTAACATGGCACTCAATGAAGTGGAAAATAAGCTCCCAAAATTGCACTCACTATGAAATGGTCTCAATAACTAGGAAAAGCAAGTTTGGATTCCACTGACCAGTCAATTTGGTTATGATAAAAATTAATTTGGTTGAACACCTGAGCTGTGGCAGAGTAGAGGCTTGGCCCTGAGATAGCTCTGCTTGGGACTGGGCTTGGGTCTGCCTCCTCTGCTGTAGCTCCCCCTGCTCCTGCTCTTGGCTTCATTTGCCCAGGAGACCTGGCTGAGACCCCAGTGCCTCCAAGGGCTGGCCATTGGCAGCACATGGATGCATGGCAGCTGATGCCCCATGCATCCTGCTCCACATCTGCCACATGGCCGCAGGAGAGGACAATGCCAGTGCCGTAGCAGTGCTGGCCCACAGAGGCAGCATCGCTGCCCGAGGCCACCATGCACAGGCCAGGCATACAGGAGTTCCCTGCGAGTGGCAGGCTGCGAGCAGAGGAGATGTAAACGGTTTCTCCTTCCTTCTGCAGCGACCCAAGGAAGACGTGAGCAGAGCATTAAGCAGGTACTGACTGAACACCAGTGGGGGGTTCTGCTAATTGCTTGTGATGTCTAGTCCAACTCCATCGGCACAAGCAACAATTGCTGCTGGAAATGCAATTAATAATTAAGCACCCGGCGCTGGCAGGTGTCAGCAGGAATCCGCGGGGCCTGGCATCCCCTGTGTTGACATCTCCCTCTGCCTGCTTGGGAGCAGGCAGCGCCAGGCAGGGTGCAGCCCTTTGCTGCCTGGATCAATACTCAGTGAGATGCAGATTCATGCCTTGAAGAAATAACTTGCTGGTGGTATTTCCACAGCACGGATGACGGCTGCCTGCCATCGGGGCTGTAAGCAGCGGGATAGGGGCCAAATGCTGCCTGCCCAGCCGTCGGGACCTGTGTGTAGTCCCCTGTTAGCATTGCAGAGGCTCTTCCCAGCTTGATCAGTCCCTGCCAAGGATGTTCTATGAGTGTTTTCCATCCTTGCTGTATAGACAGAGTGACTTTGGGTGGATACAGCTTGGCAGCGCTTCTACGCAGCATCGAAGACCAGGCGCGTCCCCCCCCTGGGGCTGGCACAGCCACCTCAGGGGTGACCCGGGTGGCTGGGCTGCAGGTGGCTGAGTAATGATGCCCTGTCCCAGAAAAGGAGGAGGCTGGCTCTGTCCCTGGGCAGCATGTCTCCCAGCTGGGGGTGATGGCACACAGCGGAGCCATCCCAGTCCTGGCTGGCAGAAAGCAGCACCTTGATGCGTTGAAATGTCTTGCTGAGATGTCCTCCTGGCTCACTGCAATCTCAGGACCCCCCCTGCATTCCCACTCGCAGGTCAGCCAGGATTGCTTTCACTTGCAGCTTCGGCTGCTGCTTGTGATGACTTACAGCCTTCTTCAAGCTGGCTTTTATTTTTAATTACATTTTGCCTCTGAAGATGGGCTGCTTTGCTGGTTCATTTTTTTCCCTGCTCTTTTTTTCTTTTCCCTTTTAAAGGCCAACAGACTTTAACCTCCTCGAGAAATTGCTTCGGCTTTTAGGAGGGTGCAGAGCCTTTTCCCTGCGTAGCAAAATGTTGATTTCCTACCACAGGGCTGAGTGATGGTGGTTCCCTTATTAAACTGCACTTAGAGGCAACGACTGTCAGGCAGGGATGGAGAGCTTCTCCGATAAGTTGGAGCTATTCATTATTAAATTATCTTAATTCACTTGAACATCTCATTTTCATTGAATTAGATGAAAAGTGCTCAAAGGCAGCTGCTGAGGCTGCCAGGAGCAGTGTGCAAATGTCACTGCTGTCCTTTCCACCTGCACCGGTCACATCTGACCCTTTCTATGGGCTGGTGGGGACCTCATGCCTGGGGTAAATCTCCTGGAGGTAACTGGGGAGTTGCACCAGCTGATGGCCTGACCTTGGTGATCTGGACTCACCAGCTTTGAGGGATCAACTCCACCGGGGAATAAGGTTGCGTGTCGCCAGGGCTGATCTCTACCAGCTTGGGAGGGGTGACCAAGGTGAGTGTTCCCAGCAAGTAGGGGCTGGCGTGATCACTGGTGGGAGAGAGGGCTGCCCCAGTATTTCAAAGGCTGCATGTCCTACTGGGCGGGCTGCAGTTGGGCTTGGCTGAGTTTTGCTTTAAGCATGGCTTAAAGGACCCTTGCAGGGTATGTGAGCTCACCCAGGATGCCCAAGAAGCTGTGCTGCTGGTGCAGGCAAGAAGCAGGCAGGTAGCATGAGGCAAGCAGCAGGGGCTTGGGCATAATGCATATCGCAGTACAGGCAGCAGTGAGCTGGCTTTGCCTGTGCCCATCTGAGGGCAAAGACAGTGTGTGGCATGGGGGCTTTTGTCACCTGCATCACAGTGAAATGGATGCAGGAGCTGCCTGGGGCTGACCAGGTCTCAGGCTGCCTAGAGGGGCTGCCTCTCAGTGTTGGGTTGTTTGGTCATCTTATCAATGGCAACAACCCTGTCCTTTTTCTGCCACCTAAGAAACAGCTTTCTCCTCCTGCCACTGCCCCTTCCCCACCTTCACCCCTTTTTATCACTGCCTTTTCAGGCCATGTTGCTGGGCACTCAAAAGCTGGGCATAAGGGCATGGCTTCCACTTAAACATGAAGCCAGCCTGACTCTGGGTGCTCTTGAGAAACATCAGTGATGGCACCAGCTCCCTGCCTGCCTATCCCTGCAGAGGGCTTTACCCCTGTTCCTGCTGCCCCCACCCTGCCTGGGCAGCAATGTATTCCCCCTCAGGGTAGCCACCAGCAGCATCAGGCCCGGCTTTAGCTTTAGCCCTCAGTTGCAGATGAGCTGTTGGATATTTTTGTGGGAGGATGCCATCTGGCTGCCTGATCTCTCCGCTTTCACCTTGGCATGAGTAGCTGGCACCCAGCCCCATCACTCAGTACTGAGCCAGGGGGCTGCTGTCTGGGCTTGCCAGCTCACAGCTCTTCAAGGGGTTTTGTGGAGCCCGAGCTGATTTAAAGCTGCCCTCTAGGAACAGGAGGCTTTTGTCTTGAGGCAAAAGACCTTGGACATAGCACACTGTGCCCGGGCATCACTGATCTCTGTCCCAGTCATATGTAAATATGCATCTTTCCCTAGGAGAGCTCAGAAGTAGGACACCTGGCTGCTACTCAACCCCAAATGCTTCAGGAGCAGCCTACAACCTCACTGGTCAGTGAAAATCCCTTTTCTTTGCAGCCCTGGGTGCCGTGAGGTCATTCATACCTTGTACCTGCAGCTACCATCTTGTTCCCAGTGAGGAACTGCTGGCCCCTTGGATCAGCTCCTCAACAACTGTTGCTTTTCCTTGCCAGTAAATCTCACCCGAAGAAGCTGCTTTGATCAATGAACTTGGATTTCAGCCTTCAGCCTTGATCAAGGCAGGGGGAGGGATGAGAGCTAGTACTCCCAGGCTCTTTGGGGACGGTCTAGAAAATGAAGCTCATTCTCCAAGAAATAACCTGCTTCAAAGTAAGAGGCGGTGCTGTCAGAATAAGAGTGAACCAGACAGGTGGAGGAGGAGGAGGAGGAGGAGGAAGGCTGCTGGGTTCCCAGGGCCCCAGCTGGGCTGGGCCACATTGGGTCTAGTGGGGACAGTGATGGTGTCATTGCTGTTGGGCTGGATAGCTGCTGCTGGGTGAGGGCAGGAAACTGTAGCTTGGGAGGTATGGTGGAGAGGGGGACCTACACCAACCCCTATGCTTAATTCTGCTGCAAACCTGATTTTCTCTGTGCATTAGCTCTTTGGCTCCCCCACCTTCTCCAGCCTTAGGGACCTGGGGTCAAGAAAGTTTTCAGAGCTGAGAAGGGGCTGTATTTCCTTCCTTGGGTCAGTTGTTTCCTCCCAGTCTTTAACTGGTGGAGATGGTGCTGCAGGTCAGGTGTTAGGGACCTGAGGACAGCTCTGGGACAGGAGCAGAGGGGGAAACAGCATCCCCTCCTTGCCAGCCATGGTCTGACCATTTAAGCTATAAGCTCTTTGTGTTGGATGGAGGGATGTATAGACACCACTCTAGGTTTGATCAGATCAGAGCTTCCTCTTAATGGTAGTTAATAGCGAGGAAGAAACATCCAGGGGCTCACTGGCTTTGTTTCCCCCACCAGTGTACAGAGGAATACTATATCCACAGCACCGGCAAGCATGGGCCCTTCCTCTGTGGGTTGCATTCCCCAGGAGGGGAGCAAAGGACCAAGCACGGATGCAGAACCTGGAGGTCCCCGTGAGCTCTGGCCAGAAATTGCCCTCCAGCACCAACATTGCAGACCTACTCATTCTTCTCCTCCGTTTCTGATCCTGTTCCCTCTTCTCCCTCTTCTCCCACTGTTACCTTCCTCAGGTGCGCACACACGCATGCACTCTCGCCTTTTGTTTCAGCTACAGATGGTAGGCAGAAAAACCAGCCAGCCAGATGTGTTTTTCATAGCTCCCAAGCCAGGCATAACTAAACATTTACATTTATTACCAATTAGAGGGGAAACAGACTGTAGTTTTATGTACTGTATGTGTCTGGATATATTTTTGTTTGTGACCTTACTTACACTCCCCCAGCAACTCAGTCTCTCTTGGTTAGGAGCAAAACCCTGGAAAGCATCCACGGCATCCCTCCCAGCATCCCATCTCTCTGCAGTTAGGAGATGACATGGATGCTGTAGCAGCCCCTGATGCTCTGTGGGCACCAGCCACTTTGCAAGTGGCTGCAGAAGGTCTGCACAGGGTGGTTTGCTCCAGGAGGATGCTGAGCATCCCTGGGGACACTGGTCTGTCAGTTGCCCTGGGGCAGGGATTGCCGTGCTGCCTGGTCTCCGGTGGGAGCTGTGTCCATTAACCCTGTGTACGGATTTCTACATGGCACACTGTCAATTTATGGCGCACGAGCACGCGAAGCCTGCAGCTGAGCCAACATCACAACAGCTTTTTAGTGATGATGCTTGAGCCAACAGCAAAATGCAAACAAAATCCATAACCGGCCTTCGGGCCTTGCTGAGAGTGGGAAAAGGGGTGGAATAAAATGTGTGTGGTGGCGGTGATGCCCCATGCCTGGTCGCTAAGGAACTGATGTCCTAATGAAGATTGGATCCTCTCTAGCAGTGCTCCAGCCCCAAGGTGGTCACCACAGTACAGTGCCATTGCACTGCTGCTTGCTCACCTCTGAGAGGGCAGCAGCTTAACCAGAGCTGGTTTGAGCTGCTGGAGCTCGGGACAGGGTTAGCATGTAACCAGCTAGCCTTGGACAGACTGATGGACTCCCAGCCATGTGGGGACATTCTATGGGGATACAGGGTTTGCTCTACTGGGACATTAGCTCTCAATTCTGCCTCAGGGCAATGGTTAAACTGCAAAGAAAAAAATCTCAGTCACCTTCTTCAGGCCACAATCCCCTCAGCAAGAGATGAAGGGAGAAATGTGTGATGAGGCCAGGACACATTGGATAAGTATTCTTTAAACGAGGCTGTCCCACATCCACCCTAATAGTGGGAATGTGCCCACCCAATGCAACCCCCACAGCAGCCCAGCAAGGGCTCCGCCTGTCCGCACCTCCCCCATCCTCCCCCCCCCACTCCCAGCAGGTACCTCAGCCATCGATTCAAGCTGCAACATCCCAATTCCTTCCTCGCTCCTGCTTTTTTCCCCAGAGGGTGCCCTGAACCCTCCAGCAATCATGTCTGAAGCTCACCTCTGGCTGCGATGCCTGGATCCTTGTGCCCACCTCTGCCGTTGCTCAGGCAACAACCTCTGGGTTGGATGCAGGGCTTTATTTCCCTCCTCTCTCCAGGATGCTGCTGCTGGGGAAGCATCCCAGGTATGGAGGGAAAGCCACGGGCAATGCCGTACAGTGGTTGTGTGTATCCCTCTGGCATCCCTGGGAGCAGCCAGAGTGATTTATCCATCATGGGGGGGGCTTTAGAAATGCAATATGTTATTAGCAGCTTATTAAACTGTTCAAACAGGTGATTAAGAGAGGGGCAGTGTTGCAGCATGGCATGGCAGCTGATGCAAATCAAAGCAGGGTGTGTGCGGGTTTTCTACCTGAGCAGGGAGAGCCGTGGCCTGTCATGGCCAGAGGGCCAAGGCTGGCTCTATGAGGCAAAGAAGAGGAATAAATAAAGCTGAGAAGCTGAAGCAGCAGGGTATGAAGGGCCGCAGTATTTTGGCAGAGCTATTAGAGAGCAGAAGGGACCAGCCCTGGGGTGGAAGTGGTTCAACCCAACCTCAGCCCATGGAGTACCTGTTACTTGTGGCCATCTCATGGGGGGCAGCATCCTGCCTTCATTTAGACGGGAGCCACCACGTACAGGCAGGACCGTGGGTGCCACAAGGCTTGGCCACAGCCTTTGGTCCCTTCTAGAAAGGAGCCAGCACAAGGACGGGGCTGTGTGGGGAACCTTTATCTGGCAAGGGCTGGAGAGGAGCAAGATGGGAGGTGCAGCATCTACAGTTTCATGCATGGATTTGTCCCATCTTCCTGCTAATCAGCAAATGCAGGTGATGGTTTACCTGGAGAGCTGGGTTTAAAAAATAATAATAATTATTTTACTTGTCCTTTAACTTTGCTGGAGCATGATAGGGTGGAGGCTCTTGGCAGCTGGAATGTTAAATGTTTTTCTACATGGTCTCTTGATTATTAATGGATTTTAGTACTTGACAAAGTAGAAATTAGGAGATAAAAGCTATTAGAAACTAATTTGGGTAATCACTGATTCTGTTCCCCCAGGAGCCTTTCTGAGAGCACTGCTCCCAACACCACTGCCAAGGCTCAGGAGAGAAGGAATCTCTTTTTGACTGAGTTTCATGGGCTTCGGGGGAGCTCCCTGATTTACGGCCAACGAGGAGATGGCTTGGATGGAACAGGCATGATCCCAGCATCGCTCTTCTCCCAGGAGCCTCCTGGGATTTATAGTATTTCACATCTTTGGACACTATTTGGGGTGGTTTATATGCTCTATTTTTTTACTGTTACATCAGTGAAACAACCATAGAAACTAGTTGGGGAAAACAACGTGGGAGATAAATCCTCGGTGGTGTAGGCTCTCATAGCAATGAAATAGGCTACAGGTGGAGAAAAAGGTCCCTGAGATCCTTTTCTCCTTCAATTCCCATCTCTTTGAGTGGATCAGTAATGCCAGGGGCAAGGAAAGGGCAAGCAACCATCACAGGGAATTGTATTAAGAGAAAGGGTGGAAGGTGGTGACTTACGTAGTAACGGCTGCTGATTTTGAGGCAGATCAGCTGGGAGAGTTTGTGTATCCTCATATGGAGCAGAGGCTGCCTGTAGGCTGGGAGAGCACTTTTTAAAATAATCTGACTAATCTCTCTCTTTTCTTTCTTACCATTTAGTTGGGCTCTGCTACTGGCACACATATTGGGAGAGAAAGGTCTGGCCTGCAGCTTTGTCTGAGTTTTTTCTTTTTATTTTTGCAGATCTTTGCCCTCCAGGGAGATCCCTCCAAAATTCACTGACTGTCTTAACCTCCAGTCCAGGAGCAGAGCCAAGAGGTCCCCTGGGAGCACTGTCCTGTGAGCAGCCAGGCTGGGGAGGGTCAGGGTCCGGCTCGATGAGGTAAGTCCTCCAGCTCAGCTCCGGGCTGTGAATCAGCAATGCCCCTGGCCCTGGCACTGCTGATTTACACTGGCTGCAGTCGCACCCCGGGGCAGGGCACCCGTATTTAATGGGTGGGGGTACCACTGCCAGCAGGAGCAGCTCCCAGCTGCAGGGAGGAGAAAGCAATTTGCCGTCGGTGTCCCCGCTCCCTTGCAAGTTTCTTTGCTTGCAGAATGGGATGCAGTGAAGATATGTTATTTGCTGGTCTTCAGGCTCTCCTTGAGAGCTGGGAGCAGCTGGGGGACACCCAAAGAGATCAAGGGCTGGTGCAGGCAGTGGATTGGGTGGATGAGATTATGGTTCTCCATCTTTGCTTATGGAGGAGTTGGTGTGGGAGGGAAGAAGGGAGCCAAAGAACTGGGACTGGAGCCTCCTGACGTCCCCACCAGCTTGAGTCATCCCAGCTCCTCACTAAGCTCCTGGGGGGGACACAGAAGGGTGGCTGGGACCTCTTCCTCATTCTTGGGCTGGCAGCAACCTCCCCCTGCCTCCTCCCTGCCTGCCCTTTGCAGCCTCTCCTGCCTTCTCCAGTGGCCACAGCAGGAGGCTGAGGAGGAAGGAGGAAGAAGCTGAGGTCATCATCATTTCAAGAGCCTGTTAATTGTTCCCCTATGCTCCCTAAGAAGTGGCCATTTACCACAGGGCCTGGAAATCCTCTCTGGAGAGAGAACCCCAGGGTGCGTGATGTGGGAGGATGAGAGTCCTCGATAGCTTTGAAACAGACGGCAGAAAGCTGGAGTAGGGAGGAAAAACCCAGCCCACTGTGGGCGAAGGGAGAAAATAGACCGAAACAGAGAGAAACTGAAAATGTGCTGAAGCAGCTGATGACAACCCAAACAGCAGGAGAAGGCTCCTGCCTGCCAATTAATGAGGCTGTGGCGCTAATTTGCCACCTTGACTGCACTTCTGAGCTTGTCAAGAGAAAGGGGGAGAAAAAAAAAAAGACAAGGCTGACAAAGAGATGGTGAGGTTTCGGCTTGCCTCTTGGCTACGCAAATGTCGCTGGGTTTTGGAGAGGCAGAGAGAAGCAAGGGGGGTGTGCGTGGCGATCCCCTCACCCATGAGCCTGCAGTGGGAAGGGGGACCACGACAAGTCTCCGTGGGCTTGTGTTGGCAGAGCAGCTCCAGGCCACAGCGCTACCAGGCCTGGGGATCCTGGTTTCCCAGGGATCACATCTCACGGTCTGCTTGGTTAGTTGGGAGAGTAAATGGCGAGCCCGTGTGCGCCCAGGAGCATCTCTGGTTCCTGCAGTGAAACCGTGTTGTAAGGAAAGAAGCTGGAGGAGCCTTGTGCCGGGGGCGGAGAGGTCCGCAGGCAGCTTGCCATTGCCTGCCTCCCTCAGAAACACTGTCAAACAGCAAAACAGCTCTGTTGGGCAGCTGCCTGGTGGTTCTGTGTGGCTAATGAAGCTGGAGGAGCCCTGAGCAAAATGCTCAGTGTGAAGCCTCCCACCAAGTGAAATGTCTGATTTCCACTTCTTGCCCATCCTACAGCCTGAACCAAGAGGGCAGAGATTGCGGGTTGAATTTCAAGTGAAATCTGCACCAGTGTGCTCTTTGCCTGCAAAGAAAAAGAGTCTGCCAGCAAAGCATGTTTTCTGGAGTCCCAGAGACCTCCTTCCTCCCCTGGGGATGTTTTACCACCTGTGCATCCTGTGTTCTTCTCCCAGGCTGACATAGGAGCAGCTGGGAGCTATGAGAGGGGAAACTGAAGCTGACTGGAGCAAGGATGAAGGCAGGAATGCAGATTTAGCCCTACTGCCTCTCTCCCTCCTGGCTTTTCATGGCTGTCCTTGCTACTTTGGCACAGCCTGATGTGGAGATGCTCTTGGCCATGAGGCCAAAGGCACCACCTTGCTCCAGCATGCAGGGCTGGAGGCTCAGCTGCTGCTGCAGAAAAGGGGTGAAAATGCAGGAGGGGAAAAAGAGTTTGATAGCTGGAGCTGTGAGCTGTTTGGTTCAGTTGTGGCTGATCACAGCCCATCACTGGCTGTCTCAAGGCTGGGAGATGGAGGTAGGACCAACCTGCACCTGGGAGCCATGAGCAGGGATGCTGGGGATAATCCCATCGGGCTGCCGGGACCGGGGGCAAAAGAGCCCAGCTTTTCCCTGGCCTCCTTTTCCCTGGCAGAGCTGCTAAATAAATGTGTCCAGAGGGGACCAAAGTGGCTGCAATCAAGCAAGTGAGAAGCTCAGCTCATTATTTAAGAGGCAGTGTTCTGCCTGTAAGAGAGGAGCTGTGTAAGGTATATAAATGCAGGGGCTTGCAAACCAGTGGACAGGTGAGGAGGGCCCCAAACATAGCTGTTTTTAAAATCTAATGAGTTTGGCACCAAATTACTGGTTTGGGGAGATCTGGCAGGGTGACACCCTGTTTTTTTACTTCCGGAGGACAGATCCTGCCAGCTCTTGTGCACGGCAGCGACTCTCCAGCCAGCCCGCTGGTGTCAGCATTGTTCTTTGCAGGGGAAAACACTACAAGGTAATCAAATGCTGACCCCCAGTTATTAACCTCATCTTCTTAATCACCTCCATGGAGTACCTTAATTGCTGAACAGGGATGGGAGGACCTGGCTGCTTCTACCCGAGATTAACATGCACACTGGCAGTCCCCTCCTGTCCATCCTGGGTGGGGGGGCAAGCACGCTGCTGCTGCTCTTTCTCTAACTCGCCCAATTACCCTGAAAAAAGGTGGAAGTGGTTCTTTCCTAAAATACAGCAATTTATCAGCAAAATTCAGGGAACCATCCCTGTATTTTCCTCCACTCGGTCAAAGTGGTGGTACAGCCCCATGTTGTGGGGAGCAGTGGCCAAGGATGTGCTCGGTGTTGCTGTCACTCCTTGACTGCTGGCCCCTGCGTTGCCTGATGGGGTGCTTTGCTGAGAAGGGGCCATGCCAGCTGCTGGGCTGGGAATGCCACGCACGGCCTTGTTCCTGATGGAAATCAGTGATTTGGGCCAAACTTGGTGCTTTTGGGCAATACAAGATGAAATCTTGCTAAGAGGCTGCAGGGAAGGGAGGCTCCAAGTGCAGCTCTGCCTGCCAGCCTGGGCAGCAACCATCAAGGAGCCACAAAGTTGATGGTGCATGCCTCCAGCTGCCTGCCTGCCCCTTTTCGCCTTTTTTATTTTTGCTTTAAATTGAACGTAAATGGCTTTCATCCACCTTCATTCCCACACATGGGACTGTTACTCGCAGGGCATCACATGCCTGCCTCTGGAACCAGCATCAGGGCGGAGAAGCCCGGGGTCAGCCCCCACATCAGGTGGAAGCTGCTCTACCATGTCTTGGCCAGTGGCTCCTTGAGAGGCTGCCAGATGTCCTGATGGCTCTTGCATTTGTGTTTGGGTGGCTTTAGGATGTGTGACCAGTTAAAGGTGCTGAAAAGTGTGGTAGGAAATGCTTTGTCCAGGGGAGACAGAGGATGGAGCTGAGGAATGTTAGCCTGATGCATGGCCCATGTGACAATGGGGAGAAGAAGTGATATGAAGTCCCAGAAAGATGTGTAACAGAAGCCGAAATGGTCTTTCTGGCCAGGAAGCCTCCAGGCAGCCCTGCCTGCTCAGGAGCAGGCAGCACTGCTGGCACTCCCACCTATACCATCCTCATCCCTGGGCAGATGTCTGCCAGCTTCCTCCAGGGAGCTGAGATGATGGCTTTGACTTCTTATTTCCTCCTGGTGTGTTTAATTGCCTGATATTTTTTCCCTGTAGGACTGGGAGACAAGGGAGGAGACATGGGCAAAGGAAGACAGATGTATGGAGAAGTCCAGGTGACAGATTGATGGATGCTATAACCACAATAGCCAGCCTGATGGATTGATAGATTAGACAGTGAATATAAATAGCAAGCATGGTTTATCTACCCCCATTTTATTTTCTTCTCACTTATCTCTTTATCTCTCCTGGTGTTATTTTCCTCCCACTTATCTCTTTACCCGTTCAACCCGAGGATGGAGAAGAGTGGGGAACAAGAGGGTAACCGAAGTGGGATGGATGAGTTCAGGTTACTACTGCTTTTGCAGCATCGAAGCAGACGAGTTTTGCCAGCCAGGGAGGATTAGGAAGTAGACTCAGATCTGCACACCGATACAATTTCCCCCCTGCCCCTTTTCCCTGCACCCTGTCCATCCCTTTTGCCTGCGCTCCCTGCTTTGGGGATGCCGCGGGTCAGCAAGTCGGCTCCTTCCTCTGTCTAGCCGGTCCTCAGCCAAGAAATTAGGGCAGCTGTTGAGCCAGTGAGCTCTGCTTGTCTGGATACCCAGCGCATCCACCCAACTGCCGGGCAGCACCGCTGCTTGATATTCTGGTCAGACACCAAGCGCGGCAGCAGCAGCACGAGGGAAGGAGGGAGGGAGCCTGGCTCTGCCGAGCTGTCAGGTGCCAGCTTGCCTGCCATTGCTGCCTGGCTCTTTGCCGTGGCTCGCCGAGCTGAGCTGAGCAGGCGCTGGAGACGCTGCCGGCTCCCCAGCAGTGGGGCTGCTGGAGATGCTGGCTTCAGGGAAACCTACTACCCCTTGATGCCTGCACTGGGTGTAGCAGAGGGAGGTGTCCAGGATGGGTTGCACCTGCTTTGGGCCCTTTCTAAGGGGGTGATGAATGAGAAGGCCTTGAAGAGGTCAATGAGGATACTAGAAGTATGGAGCAACTTACATATATGGACCAAGCAATGGAACTAGGACAGAGATCACTGTCATACCTGTCTATACAATTTTAATTGGCCAGGAAGAGTGGGTGTGGGTCAGGTATTCCCTGTCTCTTCCCATTACAGAGTTAAGGGACACCAAGTGAACCTTGCAAGGGCCATGCTTGGCACGCCCAAAGAGGTGGTGCATGCCACAGTGGGTGACTGAGCCGCAGCACTGCTCACCCTGGGGCACAGCGGATGTTTACATGGGACCAGGAGGTTAGACATAAGATGTGGCTGATGCCATGCAGGTCCTTCCCACCAGCTCAGGGATGTGTCACATCTGCTCTGGGTACCCTACAGGGAACAAAAGTGAGAGCTGGGGGAAGCAGGCAGGACCTGCCAGCTCCAGGTGTGGGCAGGATCCCTTCCTGCCTACAAGCATGTCTTATGGTCTTAATAGGCCACCTTGGAGGCCTGTCCCTCTGAGTTAATGAAGACGTGGACAGGAGACAGATGGCCAGCCCGTGCAGTGGCATCTCCCCTCCTCAGGAGGCTCGGCTAAAATCCAAAGAGCAGGATGGCATGGAGACACAGGGGAGACACGGTGGCTGTGCTTGTGCAGGAGCCTCCTCACCATCCCCTCCTGCTACGCAGCAAGGGAAAAGCCAGGGCCAGATATGACAGTAACTGTTTGGTTTTTTTTTTTTTTTTACCATGTTTTTGGTTGCTCTTTTGCTCAAAAAAGGCATTTTTAAAAAAATATATTAAACAGATATATTTTACTAAGATGTCTTTTGGCGGAAGCCACTGACAAGAAATGACCCCCCCCCCAGATAAATAGGCTTAAAAAAAAAACCCTCCCAAACAAATCAAATAATTAAATACATAAATAAAACATTTTTCTTCTTTCTTTTTCTTTCTTTTGTTTTAGGTTTCAGGGTTTTTTTTTGTAAGGAATTGTGGCCCAGAGGTCTCTGCTGGTGTCCATGATAGCAGCGTCCACAGGGCAGGTGCCAGGTTCTTCCCATACGAGGTGTGATGATGCCTAGACAGGCATGAAATGTGCGTGGAGAGGCACTGGGAGAGATCTGCTGCCTCTCAGAGGCCTGCAGCATGGTCCCCCACGTGCCGTGTGCGAGGGCATGGCCACAGGAAGGGTTGTGGGCAATGCGGAAGCGAACGCAGCGATAGAAACCACTCTTAAAAAGACTATAAAAGTTGGGGCACCAAGGAGACTGCCGCTGAAGGATCCTCACGGCGGGTTGAGCATCTGCTCCAGCGGGGCCAAAAGCTGCCTCTGACCAAGCCACATCCCCCGGCCATCGGCACATCACCCCAGCCACCGACACTCGAGCAAAAGCAGTGGTGCAGGGCAGCCATGCTGGCATCGTCCCTGCGCTCGGAGCCAGTCTGTGCTGCGTGAGCCATCCCTCCTCCATAGTCCCGTTGGCGTCCTCCATCTGCTCAAGCTCTGCATCTCTTTGGCTGGTCGCTGGGTGTACCATGGAAGCACGCGGTTGGCACTAAGGTAAGGCCTTGATTTAATTTTTTAGAATGGTTATTTCTCCCCCATCCTGGGGAATTCCTTTCTCCTGGCCCCCTCGCTCCAAGATCTGAGCAGCCCCAGCCGTTAGCTGCATAGTTTGCCCGTCTCCTGCTCTACCGCACTGGGCAGCTTGGCGTTGAAGGTCCTCAAGGAGGACTGGATCCTTGCCACCTCGTTGTTGGCCAACTTGAGTCTGTGGCGGAGCAAGCAAGTGAAGAGGTCAAGGCGGACTTTGCCAGGGGGTGACAACCTGTTCACCCGGTCCCTGATCTCCAACAGCTGGAGCATGGCTGAGTCCTGGGAGCCCTGGGTATAGGGGTAGTCCAGCTGAAGGATCAGGTCACGAATAGCATCTGGTTCAAAGGGCAGGCTGTAGCCAAAGACTTGCAAGCTGTTGATTTTCATGTAGCCCAGGTTCTTAGAGGGGTCTGCCATCTCCAAAGGTTCGTAGTAGATAGTCTCGTTGGAGTTGTTGTCCAGAGACTTGATGCGGCTCCGCAAGTAGACATGGACCGTTTCAAAGAAGGTCTTCCACTTGTTTCCCAAGGTGAGCGTCCAGTTTTGGCACTGGGCAGAGGCATCTACGTTAGTCCTTTCCCAGTCTGGGAAGCTGCCCTCATTGACAGGCATGAACCAGCTCTCTGAGTGGCTTCCTCCAAAGGGGTTGACATAGATGGCCATGACGGGCTCCAGAGTGCTGTTCTTGGTGAGGCAGATCTGCAGGGAGAGGGCCAACATCACATGAACCAGCCCGGGCTTGTACTTGTTGCTTTTCAGGGTCAAGAGCATGCGTTTCCTCCAGGAGGGGTCAAACCAGCTCCCAAGGCGCATGTCGTTGCTGATGAAGATGGAGTGCACCTCAATGCGGCTGTCCCGTTTCTGCAGGAGGTACTTGAGCTCCAAGTCCTGCAGATCCGTCTCCAGCCCCAGGTAGTGCTCCAGTGAGTCAGCCACCTCGGGGCGGCAGGAACCCTGGGTGAGCATGTAGCCATGGTTGCAGGTTCCACAGCGGGTGCTGTTGTCCTCGGCACAAGTGGCGCAGGCAGGCCCCTCGCCCAAGGCACACGGTATGGACCCCTGGCAGGACGGCTGGTCGGAGGGACATGTGCAGCTGTGGCTTTCTTCCAGGAAGATCCCAGGCATGGTGGTCTCACTGCAGTACAGGAGTGACTGAGCACGGCTCCACCAGTAGGGGAGGGACCTGGTAGAGAAGAGACAGAGGAGGAGAGTTGCTTACGTGGCATCTCTGCACATGTGACACGCTTTCCCTAGAGATGAAAGAACTGCCCACCTTGTGTTCATTTTTCTGCGCATCTCAGGGTGGCACAACTGCCCCTGCTGCCTGCTTACCCCTGGGCATCCCTCCAGCAAGATGGGAGCTCCTCCAGTCCCAGCCACGGGGAGGTGGGCCGCGGGTCAGCCCACACTGAGGCTCTGAGCAGCGTGCCCAGCACAGGACAGGGATGCTGTGGCACCCTACCTCTCCTTTGGCAGTTTGAAGCGAGGTTGCCGGTGGCAGCGTTTGCTGAGGTTGAAGAGCCGTCGGATGAGTCGGTGGGTTTTCCTGGAGAGCAGCTTCAGGCTGGTGCCCAGCTGCTGGTAGCGATGCTGGACATCCAGGTCCATGGCCCAGAAGTGGGAGATGGCTGTCCTGTTCAGGAATCGGTCCCCAGGGAGCCTCTTCACCAGGGCCTGAAACTCCTCTGCGGGGGAAGAGAGATTATGTCAGCAGACCCAGGAGGGCAGGCAGCAGAGGTGGGGGCTGGTGCCAACCTCTCTCCAACTGGGCTCTCAGGTCTTCATGGTGAGATGACTATCCTGTATCCTGCCCTGGAGCCCCCTGCCCAGCCTGGGCTGCTCCTAGGGGAGGGGCTGCAGGGATGGGGAAATGCTTGGTGGGGTCTGCCCAGCCTCACCTGACTCCTCGAACTGGCTGTGGTGGCTCTCCCAGGCTCGCTGGAGCTGGGCCAGGCTGCTCTCCAGTGCCTGGATGTCGACCTCGGGGCAGTTGCAGCGGGGGAAGGCAGGTTGGCACTGGCAGTGGCAGTCGCTCTGGCGGCACACCAGCTCCCCGGCCGAGCTGCAGGCGATGTAGCTGAGGGCGGCTGCCACGAACCGCTCCCGCAGGTAGGAGGGGAGCACCGTCTGCAGCCCTGCAAGTGGGAGGCAGCCCCAAGCACATCAGGGCACGCACAGAGCCCCTCGAAACATTGCCTGGGCAAGGAGGTAGCAAGCCTTCCCCACCCTTGCATGATTTTCATATCAATTTGCTGTGGAGCCAGTTGTCTGGGCTCTGCATTGATCTTGGCTCCTCTTGGCAGACGAGCACCAACCTCATCCTGCCCAGCTTTGACTGTTTTCATCCCCGCTTCTCCCCAGCCCTTAAATTAAAAGCAGCATGTCGAGCCAGCACCCTTGCCTGAAGCCGCCTCTGCACCCGCAAGCATCCCACAGTGGCACTTGTCCATCACCACGTCCCCACCAGCCTGGTCCTACCTTGGAGCTGCACTTTGTTCTCAGGGCTCTGCACCAGGACAGAGCTCACTGAGTCCAGGTTGTCATAGTTGCTGCAGCCAAGTGGCCCCGTCCGTGTTTCAGTCACCTAAGGGGGGGACCCACAAGTGGTCAGGGATGCAGAGGGGGACCCAAAGCACATGCCACCATGCCAAAAGTGCTGCAAATAACCCATGGCCATGATTGCCGTGTCCCATTCCCCATTGCAAGGCGATGCTTGGAGAGGAGAGAGCTAATTGCCTGCTAATTGGCTTGTTGACTGGCAGCAGCCGTGCCTGTAGCCCGCTGAAAAATGCGCCTTCATTAGCGTGCCCAATTTCCCATAAATAATGTGGATGTGCTAACTTTGCCTGCTCTCCTCCTCCATCTCCCCTCCCTGGGGTGTGATGCTGCTTTAGGGTCTCAGCCAGCTCTGGGGGGCTGCTGCGAGGCCCAGGGCCACTGTCTCCCTGCGCCGCCCTCTCCCTCGCACCCTTTGCCTACCTTGATGGCAGCTGTGGCGATCTGGATGTGGTGGAGCCGGCGCAGTGTGCTCTCCCGGTCAATGAAGTAGGAGGCTGCCAGCTGGTGCAGGGTCTCCAGTGAGACCCCTGAGCTGTTCCCAGCACCCCCGGCAGGCTCTGCCCTCCGGCTCAGCTTGCGCTTGTCCACAAAAATGGTCAGGGACTCTTCTCCTGGGGGGAACATGCAATGCTTTTTGGGTGACTGCTGGGCTCCCCCCATTCCCCTTCCTGGACGTGTTTCTCCTGCGGTGCTTAGTTTCCCACCCTCCCTCCTTTGCACGCTGCCTTGTGCGAGGGAAGCAAGCAGCACTCACCTCCCAGCGTGGCAGCAAGCAAGAAGTGGGTCCCATACTTTTTGATGAGGCTGTCGGTGATCTGTTGGGGGCTGGGCCGGCGTCCCAGCAGACGGATGTTGCGGATGAATTCAGGAGCCAGGGGAAGAGGCAGGCTGAAGAAGTCTTTCCTCTCCAAGGCCAAATTATTCACCTTCCAGCGAGCAAACTCTCTGTGGGAGGAGAGTGGCAGGGGGGAGAGGGTTCAAAGCCAGTCCAGCCATGCCACACGCACGCTCTCCCCACCACTGTCCCCAGTGTACACCTCAGGGCAGGGGATCAGTAGGTGGAAAAAATCCCGTTGGGACCATCCCAACCTCCCCGTCACCACGGCAGAGGTGAAGGGCCTGCTGCGTGCACTCGCCTACTATAGATTCAGCTGGAACGAAAGCATTGCCCTTCCCTAAACTATCGATGGCGATAATGAGCTACAAGCAGCGGAGATGCCTGACATTGATTAATCAGGCACCTCCGGCAGGCTTTAATCATAGCCCAGGGCAGGGCCAGAGCCTTTTCCAGGCTGCTGGGCTGGATGGGCCTCATCCATCCTCCATCCCCATCCCTACAGATCCGGGTGAAAATCCAACCTCTGGGGATTTCATGCTTCTAAGTATCTGTAGCATTTTATAGGAAGCTGGAGACGTTGGGATGTGGTGGGTCCCCTGGTGGCTGTGAATGTGTGTCCCCCCCATTGCCCCTCCCCCCCCCCGACATCGCTCAGCCCTTGGGGGGAGCTGCCAGCCTGCTGCCGCCTCAAACCACCAACAGCCCCATAAACAACCAGTGGCTGATTTCAGCCTAATCTTCAGCATTTTGCTCTAATTAAAACCAGGCAGCGGCTTTCAGACGGTTTCATTAGGGCTGGTTGGGAAAGGAGGGAAAGGAGGAGGAGGGAGGGAGGGATGGATGGGTGCAAAGCAGCTGAGGGGCTTGGTGGGTGCCAGGTTGCCTCCCATCATGATTTTTGGGCCCAGAAAGAGGGATGTTGGGACCAGGAGTAGAGCTGGCAGGGGTTGGGATGCTGCCTCTCCCCTTGCATTACACTGGGGCTTGGCACTAGTGAGGAGGGGAAGGGAAAAGGCCTCATTAGCAGGAGCTGACAGCCCCAGTTAGTACCAGGAGGTGGTGGAGTGGGTTTTCCATGCTGCCTGTCATGGGGTGGCCCTTTGCTGGGGTCAGTGGACCCCACAGCTGCCAAACCTGGTTCTTCACTGGCAAGAAACCCACTCCAGCATTGGCTCCCATGCATGTAGCATCCCACTGCTGCAGCCTGTGGGGTGATGGTGCTGGAAGCATGCCAGAGGGATCAGTCAGGGTGGTGCTTCATGAGCTCCAGCACCATCCCAGCCCCAGATGCTGGCAGTCCAGGCAAGCTCAGTAATTCTGCACAGAGATATCTTTGTGCACAGTAAAAGTATAAAGGAGCATCCCTCAGTGACTCCCACCATAAGGGCTGATCACATCTCAACCTGCACACCAAATCACTCCTGGCTCAAGCCAAATCATGACTGCAGCCCATCCCAGCTATGCCATGAGCATCTTGGAGGTCTGCTGCTATATTCCCTGGGAAAGCAGTATCTCATACACACCTACCTGCTCTCTCTCCCAACGGCCACTCTCCTCCCACACACGGGGGTCTGCTCTGCTGTGCCCCCCGCAGCCTCCCACACTGCAGCCCACTCCCAGAATGCCCGCTGAAGGGCTGGCCCCGGTGCTGCCTCTCACCTGTAGATCCTGTACCTGGTGGTAAAACCCTGCCGGTAGCGCTCCATGAAGTCCACGTACTCCTGGGCTCGGTAGAAGGGTCCACGGTCGGTGAGGAGCCAGTCGAGGGGTGCCCGGCCAGAGGAAGAGGAGGAGGAGGAGGAGGAGGAGGAAGGGGTCGAGGCGGCAGCATGCTGCTGGGGCACAGTGCCACCCGCCTCGCTGGCCACCCCCCAGCGGCAGCACGCGCTCAGGGCCAGGAGGGCCAGTGGCCACGGGAGCATCGGTGGGGGCCCGTCAGCACGCAGGAGGTCCTGCCGCCCCATCCTGCTGCCACCCAGCCGGCTTCTTCATTCTCTCAGCCCACGGTGATCCTCTGGGACAGCCCTGCCCTGCAACGGCACCGCACAAAGCGGGGAGCCTGTGAGGCCCATGGCACCGGGTGAGGTGCCAGGTGGGGCCAATTTGTCACGGACATAAACCAGGTGCAACCACAAGCTAAGGGAAGGTGGGGTTTGCTTTGGGGAGGCTGATGAAGGGAAAGTCATGCTCTGGGGTGAGCCATGCATTGGGCATGGATTGGTCATGCTGCAGGAGGTAAGAGTTTTTGGGGTTAGGGGTGCTAGCTGCTGCTGAAGTTAAATGCAAACCTGGCTAGTGGCTGTTTGAGAACTTTCTGGCTTTTTCTTTAGGTTTTTTCCCACCATGGATCAGCCTGGCAAGTCAAGCTTGCCACTATGGGGTGCCCATGTGGTGGGGACGGTGGGTTACCCCAGTGCCCTTAACTTTGGGGACCCCTATCATGAGCAGTTTGTTTTAATGGGGGCTAAAAATTAATGAGCATTGGGAACTGGAGAAAAAAGCTTCTCTAGGTACGGGTTGAGCTGCATGCAGTTGATGTTAGACCTTCCTTTGTGTCCTGCCAGTGGCTGAGATGATGGATGGATGGATGGATGGATGGATGGATGGATGGATGCCCACCCCAAGGCTGGCTGGGCTGATCACAGTGGTGGTTTGATAGCAATGAGCATTTATCTCAAGACAAGACCTTTCTGGTCTCAACTCAGTATGGCAGTATCTGTGGAAGCACAGGGGGAGCTTTGTTGGGATCAGCAGCCCTGGAGCCAGAGCCTGAATTTGCAAGTGATGGTAGCAGATGGGGAGCTGCAACGTCCAGCTGAGCCAGGGTGAGGCGAGGCATCCTGCTGGGCAGCAAGAGTTGTTTGCCTAAAAATAGGGCCCCCATCACTGCAGTGCTTCCAGGGAAGGTGATTTTTATTCCAGTAAGGTGGCTGGTTGGGGCCCAGTGCCCAGACATTCACCCCTGCAGAGCACACATCAGCCCCACACTCTCCCAAATGGGGCTTTGCCAGATGAATCATCGTGTTTTAATGTGGTTTTTTTTTCTCCCTCTCTTCTATTTTTAAATGCTTAAGGGTGTGCTTTGATTACACTTTCTCAGCTTCTCACTCAGCCCTCGAGGCCGGGGCCCTGTTAATTTTAAGCAAAAGCTGAGATTTTCACATCACCAGATTGGGGGTGCTGGGGCAGCTGGGCGGGCAGGAGCAGCAGGCAGGGTTTTTTCTGTCCTCCCTGCACTGTTTTTCCACATGTCACCCTGGTTTCTCCCAGCCTTGTAGGCACCTGCGTAATGCCCTGGTTGGTGCCTCCTGCTCCTGGCACACGGAGTTCCTCTCAGCCATGATGTGGCCAAATCCTGGCCCAAACAAACAGGCTCCCATACTGGGGTGGGCAGGGGTTTGGGGATCAGCAATATCAGGCTGGTTTCCTTGCTCTACACATCTTGGTTGGAGGGGGTGTCCCTGCCCCCTCTCCCCCCCAAATGTGAAGGGCCCCAGTGCTGGCTGCTCATAGAGCTGCTCATGTGCTGCCACTTGTGGGTGATAGCTGAGCAGCCAGGACACTTCAGCTGCTCTGAAATCCTCCCTGCCTGCTTTCTTGCACGCAGCCAAAGCTGAGCCAGGGGGGAGCAGGCAGCTGGGATGCTGTGGCTGTCCGAAGCAGGCAAGCATCTTGCTCTCTTCCTCAGGAATATCTGCAAATGCAATTAAAATTGAAGTGGCCTGAGGACCAAAGGAGCACACGAGGCTCAGGATTAAACCCCCGCTGCCCTGCAGCCATGGGTCCTGCTGCTGCGCTGTATGGGGTGACCCAGGGAGCCATGACAAGCTGCTGTGCCCAGAGGACAAGGTGGGAGCCAGGGCCTGGCAGCAAACACTATCAATGGTTTAGATGCTGACCATGGGCTAAGCCCCCTGTGACTTGGTCCCTCTCCCATATAGCAGTGAGGAGAGCAGCACTCCGGCTCTCCGCCAAGAAGCCGAGGTAAACGCACTCCTTGAACAGCATCTTTCTAAACCCTGCTCATGGAAATACATTGCTTGTAGCATTAAATATGGCTGTGCCAGCAAAACACCTTGCTTAAATAGCAGGTGTGCTAGGTAGCCTGCCTGTTGCACCATGAACCGGCTTGACACAGCTGATCTCCTCGTTGCCTGTCATTGCCTGTGGCTTTCAGGTGGCTCCTGACCACCCCGGCTGAGGTGGGGCTAGAGCAGGGGCTGCTCCCTGGCTGGGCCCCTCTCCCTCCACTGGGGTCTGTACAGCCAAGAGGATACTTTTCTACAAGCACTGGGGAGACTGGACTCATCCGTTGCCATTTCACACTACCACAAGCTAGTATGGATGGTCTTGCACCAGTCATTCTGCTGCCTCCCCCAAGGCTTTCCTGGTGTAAATCAGGAGGATGTGGGAACATCCTTCCTTTGATTCAAAGCACAAAGTGGATTTTCTAGGGAGGGGACATGAACGGGCAGAGCACTGTCTCTTCTAGAAAACCATCCTGGGTGCTAAGAGCTTCCCACCAGCACTGACCAGCCTCTTGCTGCCACCCCCACCACAGGGGGTGCCCCCCACCTGCCTTCACCAAGAGGGGCTCTCCGTGTTGTCCTACCCCTCCAAACCCTCTCTCCCACCTCCCCTCCCAGCACTGCAGCTCCAGGCAGCACACCTCCTCTGGGTGACCATCGTGGGTACTGATATTTAGGGAGCCACCTTGGGCCACCTCTTCCCTTAGGCTGTGGTCCCCATACCACCTAGAAACCATCTCAGCCTCCTCTGATACCTTCCCTGGGGAGCTTGTTCTGAGATTTAAGGCTAAGCATGGGATGTTTCCTTGTGGCTGTCTCATGTTTTACTGCAGAGCATCAAAAATAGTCAGAACTGGGTATTTCCAGCATTTGGCTGGTGCAAAATCAGCAAAGGTCCCTCATGGTGTACAGAGCCCCTTAAAGCAGCTCCTTGCTAAAGGAGCTCTTACACCTGCCTCCTATTTACACTGAGAGTGCTGGCACCTCTGAGCCCGGCTCTTGCCTGGGGACGGGTGCTGACGCACATGAGCAGCCTTGCCAACAGAAGCACCGAAGCAGGCAGGAACGGGCAAGCCACCGTGGGCAGGAGAGCCTGCGTGGGTGCTGTGTGGAGTTACATGGTGAGCTTATCCCCGAGGAGCAGCTTTCCTACACCATTGTTAGCTGGGCTAATTTATTTGCTCATATTGATCAGGGGTTATATAAAATAAGTACATGCAGAAATTGCTATAGCTCCATATAGTCTTTAGTCGACACAGCTGCATGGAGCAGGGGGAGGCTCTGGTTTTGCTGGGGGGCTGCTGCCATTGCTCTGCAGGGCTGGGGGCAATGCTTATCAGGGTACACCTCTGCCTGCTCACACCAGCATCTTCCTGGGATGCTGGGGAGAACAAAGCTCTTTGGAAACAAGTAACCCCCTTGACCTTACTACTAAAGCTGGAAATAACTTTCTAATCACTTTTCCTTGATCCAGAAAGAATGAAGGTTTGATGAGAAGCATCTGACTACTCTTTTTTTTATTTTGATTCGGGATTTTGCATCACAAGAGTTGGAAAACTGCCAGTTTGTTAATTTTTTTTTCCTTCCCCTTTCTATAAAAACCTTAAAGCAAAGGAAGAGTGCCAACGCAAATATCCATGGCAAACTTTCCCAGGACCACAACCTCCTTCCTGGCCAAGTCATCCTGATCTCATTGCAGCCCTCTGTGTCCACATTGCCTGAAGAACACCCTGGTGCCCCTCCGGTGCCGGCCAATGCACAGCCCAGACTATCACTCATCACAAGATGCATCTTAAAAATAGCTTGTTACAATTTCTAGAGGTGCCTTCCCATCCTTAGGCTTGAGATGGCAATAGGACTGTTTCTGCAGTGGGTGTCTTAATCCAAAATGGCTCGAGAGAGACAGGCAAAATGGTGCAAGGTGTGGATGGGGATGCTCAGGTGCCCACTCAGCAGCTTGAGTGAGCTGCAGAAGCCTTTGTCTACTACCCTTGGAGCTGGTGGTGACCACAGCAACATCCTGCAGAGTTATGCCGAGGCCCTGCTTTCTTCCATGCTGACAGCATCTCCAGAGCCATGCGATCCACCACGAATCAGGCAGAGTTTGTTAATTAAGACATTAGCTAATTGTCAGGGACATTAACATTGATTTCTGCCCTTTCATGCTGCAGGAGCAGATCTAAAGATACTTAAACTGGAAAGATTGCACTGGGGAGAGGCTGCAGTGGTTTGGGAGGGCTCTGCCCTGTGGCTGATGCTGTGTTTGCTGGGTGCCATGGGACTCCGGATGGACCGTGGCACTGCCCCCTGTAAATGCTGACCTGAAGCCCAGAGCAAAAGCAGTATCTGATGTCTGCGCCAAGCAGAGTGATACCTGTTGGTGGCAGAGCTGTGGTATGTGCCTAAGCCATGGGGGCTGGTCCCTGGGGCACTGCGGGAGCAAAGGCACATCCGTGTGGGAGCAGGGACTGATGCAGATGGGTCTTGAGATCCCTGCAGATGCCTTTTAGTGGAATGACCATCGTACTTAGTGACTAAGTCACCTTCTCATTAAACATGGAAAAGCTTTATCAGATTAAAGCCACTTGGAAGAGGTTAAATGCAGTTTAATTTCTGAAGTGGATTGACTCAGCTGAGCCATGCCTATGTGAATTCACACAGGCACCCAGGGCACCTCTTGCACTTGCACTCCCTGGGACAGACAATCCCAAAGGGCTCAATTCTGCAGGATGCTCAGCCCCTTGCTTCAGGGCCACTAAACTTGCTTGGGGCTTCATGGGACACAGCTCCCTTGCACCCAGCCCTGCCTCTCCCTTCCCGCACCACTGCCTCCTCTGCCCCTCCTGCCCTGTCGTGGTTTGCAATGAGCCGCTCTCAGTGCAGTGCATCATGCCGCCAGGCTTGTATCCGCACACTCCTGAGGAAGCACCAGGGCCTCATTGATCTGCTGGGGTAATTAAGAGAGTGAGCCAGGCACGGCCGGAATGACAGCAGCACAGTAATTGCTGGCAAAGTGGGCACGGCAGGGTGCTGTCAGCCACCTGGCACCCAGCCTGTGGCGACACGGCTCTGGGCAGCAAGCATGGGGACATCCACCTCAGAGCCTTCCATCCTTGTCCAAGCAGCAATGCTAAAGATCACAGTGGTAGCTGTGAACTGATTTTTCA
Organism: Phalacrocorax carbo; assembly: GCF_963921805.1. Classification (NCBI taxonomy): domain Eukaryota; kingdom Metazoa; phylum Chordata; class Aves; order Suliformes; family Phalacrocoracidae; genus Phalacrocorax; species Phalacrocorax carbo. The sequence continues at coordinate 31,857,370 of NC_087518.1, read as the reverse complement.
CTAGGCTCCTGCAAACCACCATCCACAGCCCATTCAGTCACTATTCCTAAGTGACTTGAAGTCACTGCCTTCCCCTGCCAGAGCTCATGAGACTGGTTTAAAAATCTGCAAGACTTGATGACTTGGATTCCTTTTATTAGCTTTTCTTCACATCCTTAAAAGCAAGACACTTGAAGATGAGAGTAAAGGAAAATAGCAGAAAATCCCAAGACTCAGGGAGCTAAGGATTTGCATAAGACATCAAATGAGATGAAACCTCGGCTGCCATCAGGGGAGATAGCAGCTGCATGCAGAGTGTTGCACCAGTGCCATGTGTTCTGCCCTCTGGCTTTGCTCACTCGAGACTTTCACACCCACAGGCAGAAAGCCTTTTAAAAGAGCAATGTGCAAAATAAAACTCCCCGCAGCACAAAGACCGCAGCAGCAGCACTGGCTTCCCCCGCTTTGTGCAGAGCTGTCAGCCAGAAGCATCCCTGCAGATGGGTCTCTGGGGCCAGGGAAGAGCATCCCTGCACACAAGAATGGGGAAAAGCATCCTGCAGCCCCCTTCCTGGAGGGGATGGGTCCGCCCCCTCCCCAGAAAGGAGCCTGCTGTCAGAGCAAGTAGATTACCAGCCTCATGCAGGAGCTGGAGGCAGTGCAAGGTGAGGACCACTCCCTCCCAGCCCTCCCTCGCCTTCACACAGGTGACATGTGTCACGGTTGGGCAGTGATGCACGGCAGTAGCTTAGCATTAGTCGTACGGTGTAAATAAGGCAGTGGGTGGCTGGTGCTGGGCAGAGAATCAGGAGATGGATTTGGGGTGCTGGAGTGTGACCACCCCCTTTCCCAGCACTCCACTGCTCCCCAGGTCTCAAAACTGTCACTGAACCCCTACCAAAGCCAGCTCTGCTTGGAAAAAGGGGACTCCTTGCAACACCTCCGGCGCTGGTACGGACCCTCCTGGCTGCTGACGGAGAGGGGACACTGACATCTGCCGGTGGGTCCCACCCGGCCCCGCAGCACCCGGGCTCACCCTGCCCGGCCCCGGGACCACAGCGAGGGGCAGCCCTGGTACCCACCAGCCCTGCTCAGGGCAGCCTCAGAGGGAAGCGGCATGCGGGTCCCCCTAAGAAAGGGCAGGACAGGGTGGACATCACTGTGCTGAGAGCTGGTGCTCTCGAGCCCGGTGCTTTAAAGATCCAGAGTTTCGTCTCCTACTGAAAGAAATCAGTGCTTAGTGAAGGGAATCGAGCCTCGCAGCTGGGAACCCCCTCTCCCAGAGGTGCCGGAGGCTGCTGTCACCAGCACCGCACTGGTAACCGCATGCAGCGTTCGAGGTGAGCAAACACCTTCCGACAGGTCGCCCACTCCTCACCCCGGCCTGCTGCTCCAGTGGGAGAGCCGGCGGCAGTGGGGCCCTGCGTTGCAGGATGGGGGACAGGACACCTCTCCTACTGATTTATATATGCCCAACAGTAAAGTATGCTTTTGAGCATTTCAGGGGGCATCTGCCCCGGTGCCTGGGGTCCCAGAGCATCACCTCACACCAGCACATCTCTTGGAGCAGGGCACGCTGCGCAACAGCAGCAGGTTTCCTGCCTTCCGGGCGTCTTGTTTACCCCGGCGGCCTGGCAGCACTCGGCTCCACCGGGCCGGTCGCAGCCCCCCGAACCTGCCGGGCCCCGCACTCGGGCACAGGGATGGCTCCCACCCGGGAAGGGCTCACTGCCTTCCTCCTATCCCCGTCCTCACCGGGGCGGCTACGAAGCGAGCCCGGGGCGGGGAGGCAACTTGGCCAAGGTCACCGAGCGAGCCGGCGGCGACCGAGCCGCGTCTGCACCGCCGCGCACGGCGGTGCCGGTATCTCCGCCGTGCGGGGCCGCGGCTCCCCCGCACCGCTCCTTCCCCTTCTCGCCCGCCCACCGGCGGATCCCGGGCCCCCGACCCCGCAGACTTACCCCAGGCTCCCGCTCAGCACCGGCGGGACACCGGCCACCTCTCTGTCCCGTCCCGTCCCTCTCCGCTCCGGCTCAGTGGCCCCGGGCCCTGTCCCGCCGCCGCCTCCCGGCCGCCCCGCCCCGCCTCATCGCCGGGCGGGCAGGCGGCCCTCGGCGGCCCCGCCAGCATCCCGCGCCCGCCGCCGCGATCGGGATCCCGCCTCCGCGATTGCGCTCGGTCTCGGACTCCCGCCGCCGCCGCCGCCGCCGGGTCCCGCCGCGCTCCGCGGGCGCCGCCGCCGCCGCCAGATAATATATTCAGGGGCGGCAGCCAATAAAAGGCTCCGCCGGCCTCCCCGCGCCTTGCCATTGGTGAAATCCGCCTGAGGGGCGGGGCGGCACGGCGCGGCGGGGGGACACGCGTGGACCGGGGGCGGCGGCGGCCCGTGGGCGCTCAGCCCGGCCACCGGCCCGCACAGCCGTCGGGGGGGGGCTTCCGAGCTCCGCCCGCCTTTCCCCTCCCTCCTTCCAGGCCCCGCAGCCGCGTGTCCCCGCGGAAGGGCCGCGTGGGTCCCCCCACGGCGGCAGTGCTGGGGCTGCTGCCTCGAAGGCCCGGTGGCGCGCTGGCACCGGCTTCTTTGGGACTTAAAAGGCATCCTGGTTGTGCCAAATTACACCATCAATACCAGTAAATGATTAACGAGGTTCTGGATGTGGATGTCATGTGTGGGGTGTTACCAGCGGTCGGCAGAAGGACGCCGGATTTACCGTTCTCTACCGCTTTCTTTTTAAATGTTTTATTTATCTGTACGTATCATTCACGCCTCCCGCCAAGCCTCTTGTTTGCTCCTCTTCATGCTCGGTTAGCTGTTAGTGGGCTACTGCTCCCAGGGATGCACCCTGTTCCCAAACAGGGGCTGAAAGGACATTCTTGGCGACGTCCGCTGAAAAAAAGCAATTGCTCTAATTTCTCCCCCCCCCCCCCCCAAGGTAAACGTTTCTTTTTAATGACTGTTTGCCCCCTGGTGAGAGAAGAGCAGTGAAAGAGCCTGGCAGAGGCGCTCCAAAGTCCCCCCGAAGGGAGGGCCATGCCCTGTCCAATAAAACATTTTTCCTGATTTTTTTTCCTGATTTTTTTTTCCTGATTTTTCCTGATTTTTAAATTTTTCTTCTGCCAGCAACTGCAGCCAACGAGTCCTGGCGGGGGATGCTGCTGCTGAAACATCCTTCCCAAGTAGCTGAAAACACCCACTGTTACACGTTTAGTGCTGGGCTCTGATTGCTGACAAGGCTGGTGTTGAAAATGGGTAATTTCTGGTGAGTATGGCTTTTCCTTCCAAAAATGTAGCGGGTAACTGGGAGAGTTATTATAAAACACAAACAGGTCTGGGGAAAGGCACCCGCTGTAGCTCCTCTGCTTGGTGTGCTTGGGGCACAGCAGTGTTCCCTCACGATGCCCACACTGAGGGGGCTTCACGGCTGGCATCAGTGCAGGAGAAATTAAGGGAAATCCCTGCAGCTGCCGCATGGGAAGGGGGAAGTAGCTGGGGGCGGGGGGGGGAACAACAACAAAACAAAAAAGCAAGATTTTTTAAAGTAACATGTATCTGCTGTGTGTGGTTTTCTTTGGAAGCGACAGGCAGGATGGAGCTGTGCCTTGCACAAGGAGCTGGTGTGGGGCTGGTGGGGTGGAAGCTCCACTTCCAGGGTGGTGAGGCCTCTGGACCTCTCTGCTCCGTGGGTGTCAGCTGGCAGGAGCCTCTGAGGAGGAAAACCAAACTGTCAGCCATGGGTTCCTCCTGCTGTCGGGTACTGGGGTGCAGCCTTTCATCCCACCCTGGGAGAGGAGAACATTTACCCTCAGAGCATTTTGGCTGCAGAACCACGGGTGCCTGCAGGAAGGTTTGGCAGCCAGGCGAGCCGTCAGCACTGCTTTGAGCTCACTTAGAGTGAAAATAAAAAGCATCCAGTGCAAAAAGGGGCAGCGGATTTGGAGTTGGTCCTTATTTTCCCAATAGTTTTTTTTTTTCCCAAAACACACAGGGTTGGGGCTTTGGAGGTCTGGGACATTGGAGGTCCATGTCTCCTCCGGACATTTTGGAGCTCTGGGGTTTCTGGAGGTCTGTGACTCCTGGGACTTTGTAGGTCCGTGACTTCTGGGATATTAGAGGTCTTTGATTTCTGGAGGTCGATGACTTCTCCTGGGGCCTTGGAGGTCCATGACTTCTGCTGGGATTTTGGAGGTCTGGGGCTTCGGAGGTCCGTGATTTCTCCTGGGGATGTGTATGTGTGTACCTGTAAGTTCTCAGTGCAGAAGGAGGCAAAGACAGCCGAGCTGGGCCGGGGAGCACAGACACCCTTCCCGCCACCGCATCGCTCCGCAGCCCTCCCGGTTTTCCAGGGATGCGGGAAAAAACGGGGGAGGCAGAGGAAGAGCGGCGGGGGGAGCCGCGCCGCGCCGCGCCGCGCCGCACGGGGAGGTGCCGGCCCCGCGTCCCCGCCCCTCGCCGCCGCCGCCGCCGCCGCCGCCCGCCCGGCCGGCGCTGGGAGCGCGGCGCGGGGGCTCCAACATGGCTTTGGCCGGTCTGTGCGCCCTCCTGGCCGGCTGCTGCCTGGCAGCGGGCAGCGGCCCCGCCGAGGCGGCGGCGGAGGCGGCGGCCAAGGAGCTGGAGTGTAAGCTGAAGAGCATCACGGTGTCGGCTCTGCCCTTCCTGCGGGAGAACGACCTCAGCATCATGCACGGCTCCTCGGCCGCCGAGCCCAAGCTGCTCTTTTCCGTACGTAACGATTTTCCCGGCGAGATGGTGGTGGTGGATGACCTGGAGAATACGGAGCTGCCTTACTTCGTGCTGGGTGAGCCTCCGGGCGGGCAGCGCCGGTACGCGGCGGGTCCCCTCCCCTCCCGGCAGCGGGCCCCGAGCATCGCCGGCTGCGGGGCTCCTCCCTGCGGCACCGCCGTGCAGGTACCCTGCAGTATCTCGGCCCCGCTGCCGGTTCGGCCCCGCTGCGGCGCCTCCCACAGCGCCGGGCTGGGTGCCGTGGAGATGCTGCAGGCCTGGGGTGCTGGGTGCATCCCCGGTCGTTGTCTGCGGGGCTCGTCTCCGGCTCAGTGCACGGCCACGGCGGCTTGTGCTGGCAGGAGGCCCGCATTCCGCTTCCAGCGTAGCTAGCTGGAGGTGAGGGCTTCTGCTTTGTCTGCCCCCAAGCACAGTCACTTTTCCTGCAGCCTGGTGGAAAAATTCTCTGGTGCCCAGCATTTCCCATGCTGCCTGTATGTGCTCTCTCCAGTACTCCTGCCCCCAGGTTTTAGGCTTTGGCCTGCTCACATGGTCCAGGTGGTTCCTGCCCGCTCTAGCCAGGCCTCTGCATTTCACCCACAGTGTGAGGCACATCTGCCCAAATCTGATGTGCTCCTTACGTTTTCATCCACCAAAAAAAGCCAACAATTTCCTCCTTTGTTTATGCTGGGATCAGAACAAGGCCTCTGCCACTTGTGCACAGGGACCTGTTTCCCTCTGCACCACCAGGAACAAGTGGCTGAGATTTTTAATTTTTAGTGGTATTTGTGCAGAACACCAGCTTCCCACCACTGCCTGCATGTAACCCCCCGCCCCAGGGCAAATGCCACTCTCACTTTCCTGGTAGCCCCATGGTGGCTGCACACACCTCCTGCAAGCCTTGCCCATCCGTCACTGCTCCCAGAGCACCTTGGGTGCCCTGTGAAGTCTTTTAAATGCCACCCTTGCCTGGATGTTGTCCCAAAAATGAGGCACTGACGTGTCACTTCACATGGCATTGCCCCTCTGTGTCACCCTTATGTGCAGGCAGACCATAACAGTGTCTCCAACCTGTTTTTTCTCCCCAGTGCTTCATCACCTCCCTGGCCCCCAGACCCTTCTGTGTGCAAAAAAAGCCCCTGGTCCTGGGTGCTGTGTGGGCTCGGGGCAGTGCTTGCTGCTGTATGGGCATCCCCCTTCTCCTGTCAGAAAGGCAGAGGCAGGCAGGGGGCTTTTGATGCCATGGGGGGCAGGGGCATGTGATGCAGAGGCACCCAGGGTTGATTTGCTGATGGCCAGGGACGATGTGGGGAGGGGGCACTGCTGCCGCCCGGTGGTCCCCCAGTCCAAGCCTTGTGCTGAGGGATGCTGTGGCAGAGGCTGGAGCGCGTTGCTGTGGCAACGAGGCGGCAGCGAGGCGGATGCAGGGGATGTACAGGCATGGCTGCCAGCCCCGCGCCGCCTTGATGCCCCAAAGGCGACACAGGCACTTGTCCCTTGCCCCCACTTGGACCAGTTGCCAGGGAGCTGGACCCCGGTGGGCCCAGGGCCGGGAATGCTGCTAGTGGGGAGGGGCTGGGCAGGCATGTATGGCTTTGATCAGGCAGGGGTTCCCGGGCGTGGGCCCTGGCTGCTACTGTGGGCATTTCCCCTGGGATTTTTCAAATCCATGAGGTGCCATATGCTGAGCACTGTGGGAAATGACCCACCCACCCTGACAACCCCCGCTGCACCCAGGGCTTGCACTCGTGATGCTGGGCAGGGGTTTGCTTTCACTTCTTTCTACTTATGGGCACTGGACAAATACAAAGATGGCTGGCCCCGTGTCAGCACACTCTGGTGTCCTGGTGGTGGCTGGGCTCTCTTGGGACATTGGTCCCCCAAGAGTCTGTGGATGCACAGGGCTGCACCAGCCCCTGGCATGCAGGGATTTGGGTTGTGGAGACACAGAGGTGATCCCGGTACCAGTTTCGCCATCTGGGATGCTGTAGCGGGGGGCTGGGCTGGCAGGACAGGGCACCTCAGGGGCTACCTGTTTGCCTGGATTTTGGCTTCGTGGCTCCTGGGAAATGTCATGTTACATCTCTTTCCCTCCCCTGAGAGAAGGACTTGCTTTGAAGCCAGCATGGCCTTTTTGCCATGTGGGGGTATTATTATTGTTGTTGTTGTGTTGCTTTGCCACTTTGCCATGTGTGGGAGTTGTTGTTGTTATTATTATGATATTATTATTATTATTACTATCATTATTAGCCTGGGGACTGCTTTTGCATGGCAGAAGCTCTGAAGTGCATAGAGGTCTGGCAAGAGCAAGACTTAGTAACTCAGAGGCTGCACTCTCAGGAGCCAGGGAGCCCCCAACCCAAGAAACCTGTGGGGCAGAGAGCATCACTGCTGGCGCTGCACACTCAGTGGGGATGTGGCCATGTCGGGTTGATGTGTGGTACCAGCGTTGGCAGCTGTTTGTGTTTCCACAAAGCTTGTGCATGGCTGGAGAGTGCATTTGAGCACCCTTCCAGGAACCTGGCTTCACGCAGGGCTGATTCCGCTGTCCCCAGCAAACTCCGGACTCATTAATTGTGCCCACCTTGTTGCATTTGAACGTACAATAATGTGCTGGAGTGGCGGGTAATCCCCATATCCATCTCTGTGCCTCTGAGCCAGGTTTGGTTCAGGGTGTCTCTACTGGGGAGGTAGGTGGGTGAGAAAGAATCTCTTTCTCCTGTTGGTGGTTTTTGGATCCAGGGCCTGTGTATGGGGAAGGGGTTCCCAAGGGGAGCGGAGCTGCCCTGCCAGCTGGCAGGGGCTTGGACCGGACCCCAGGGCGCTGCCCTCAGGCTGGGGAGGGCCTGGGTGTGGGCTCTGAGCACTGCGAGCACTGTGAAGAGCAGGCGGTGCTCCACAGGTTCTCCTGGCAGTGGCACCTTGTCTCTGCCACATAAGCTCTTGAGCAACTCACCTGAGGTTGCTTTGTGCCTCAGTTTCCCCATGAAGGTGGGAGGAGGCCATGCAGGATGGCGTGTGGGGAGGTGGCTGCGGCAGGATGGGACTGCGGCAGGGGAAGGGTGAAGGGAGCAGCTGGGAAAGGGTCAGAATTGGGGATTCCAAGGGTATCTGGGTATCATCCCCCTCTGGCCATGGCGTGCCCCTCAAAACACCCCTAAATAATTCAAGTGCTTTCAAGCTTGGCTGGTGTTTGTGGAGACCTGTGTGTGTGGTTTCCCCTGCCTTGGTGGCTCCTCCCTGCCATGGTGGCTGAGCCGGGCATCCCACCGATAGGCACATGGGTCCATGTTTTTATCCCCAGCTAGAGATGTGCTGGGGTCTTTGGAAAGCCACGTATGTTGCTTGCTAAAAATAGGGTGCTGGGGGTGTGTGTTAAACTGGGCACCACAAAAATGACTGTGACTCCCTACCCCTGATGAGATGCTTTGGTAACATAATCAACTTGATGATGAGCGCGGAGGTTGCGGGCATCCCCTCACTGCTGGTGGGTGGTGTGGCAGGGACTTTGATGGATCCCCTGGAGCCAAGCTTTGCCTGGGTTCGCCTGTGTCATTGGGATCGATGGGGACCTGGAGAATGTCTGCCTGACCTCAAGATCTGCAGGGGGTGATGGGAAAATAGTGTGTGGGGACTAGTATCCATCCCCTTCATGTGTTTGCTTCTCTCTGCTGTGGGTAGCGGTGAGCTGCGGCTCAGCTGGGGGACATGTGCTTGCTTTGGCTTGCCCTGATCTGCTGCCCTATGGCTTTAGTTTCATATTTATATTTACCTGAAAGGTTGAGGCATTGCTTATTTACTGCTCTACATGCACCAGTTTTGGGTCTCACCCCGCCTTGCAGCCATCCCAGTGCCAGAGTGCCAGGGTGTGTTGAGTGCGTTGGTACTCAGTCCTCCCAAATGTTGGGACCCTGTGGCTGCTCCCACCTTCCTTTGAAAGCAGAAGGATATTTTTGGGCTTACTAACCCTCGTTTACGGTGAGGGGATGCAGATGGACAGGGCTTTCAGCTGCTTCGTAGCTCCCTTTGCTAACGAATGGAGCGTGTTTTAATTGTGCTGGCCACCTTCTTGTGCACGTGCTGCCTTGCTGCCCGCATTTGCTCAGGAACAGCTCGGTGGCACGCGATCTGTTTGTGCATCGTCTTTCATGCTTGTAGCCATAAAATCCCACATGGTTTTATATGCATGACCTCAAAGGGACTCCAACATCGTGCCCCCTGTTTTGCTGTGAGGTTTTTTCCCACCTCCTAAATTTTTGGGAAGAGGTGAGGGCGTGGGAGCAGGAATGGGGCTGCTCGCTGGTGTATGCCAGGCTGCCTGCATTTAAAAACACCCAGTTTCATCATGTTTTAAATCAGGGGAACTTATATTTGAAATGCTCGCCTTTCATCTCGTTTTGTTTGTTGCATTAGTTGTATTTCTTCCTGAAGGGAGGCCAATTCTCACTGGTTGGTGGCCATTAAGAAATGCTAATTAGCAGCTCAATATTCTCTGTCCGCTAACCTTCACACCCTCTTCTTCCTTGCTGCTTGGCTCGGCAGCATCCAGCCGCATTTGATATGTCATTAACTGGATTCACACTCCTGAGGGCTGATAATTTTTTTGGGCCCTATCCTTCACAGGTTACAAGCCAGCAAGCAGAGGATTTATTAGCATCCTAGCTTTCCACGGCCCCTTGGGCTCAGCGGAGATTTGCAATGCAATTAAAAACTATGTGAAAGACAGCGTATTTGACTCCTTTGCCCAAGTAATGCACTAGATATTTGAAAACTGAAGTCTTGAAATGCATTTTTGTGCATAAAATGGACTGAAGGAATGAGAAAGTGGAGCTGATGGGTTGAACCCGTGCTTTCTGGGCATGGGATAATTCAAGATCTTGAATTACCGGATGGTTTCTTGTGTCCTGTTTTTTTTTTTTTTTTTTTTTCCCTGAGCGTGGAGGAGCTGAAGGAGCTTTTTCTGCCTCCTTTCTGGCTGGGTTTCCAGCCCAGCTGCCATGCTTTGAAACAGAGGCAGCGCAACCCCCTGACTTCCCCTGCTCCCCATCTCCCTCACGGGAGCCTTGGCAGCAGAGGATGGGAGAAGCTTCTTAACTTCAATGGCTTTAATAGATTATCATAAACTCAGGCCTTAATACAAGCTGTCATGATTTCAAATTATCTTACTTTTAAATTAAATAGATTCCTTTTTAAATACAAAATCAATTCTAATTTTTTAGAGGGGTGAGATTTTTCAAAGGCACCGATGAGTTGGGCATATTTAACTGCTCTTGAATATCTCCCTGAAATATCTAATCAATTTTTTGTGTTAAATCTCTGCTAAGCTTTTGACTGTGCTGGTGGATGTACTGGCCATGACTTCTTGGGTTAGTAACAGGGTGATAGCACTGGGGGTTGTGAGGATGCGAGACGGACTGCCACGGGGATGTGGGCTGCTGCTAATTGGGGTGGCGGGCTGCAGGCGCGCCTGCCCGTGCCAGCTCTCCTTCCAGGCTGCGCAGGGAGGTGGCGAGATGTGACACCCGTCAGCTCACATCCATGTCCCACTTGTCTCCCTGCCACCACAGACTGCGGGAGGGGATGTCCCCCCGCCGTCTGCCCTCGACCCCTGGCTCCTGAATGGCCCCAGAAGAGGGAAGCAGGAGCCAAGCAGCTGAAGGATTGCATTATCCTTCCCCACCCCCACCCCCCCCCCGCCCACTTCAGGCGAGAAGACCATTCCGCTGGGTTTTGGCTGGGGGTTGCTTGGCCCTGCTCCTCTCGTTGGGTCTGGGTGCTGGTTGTGGGTCCTGAAGCTGGTGGCACACAGGGCAGCTCTTTGGTCCCAGCTCTCCATGCTGGGAAAGGGGGTCTCAGGGTGTTGTGGTACTGGTTCCCAGCTCAACTTCATTTCCAGGTGAAACAAGGGCACCCCAATATCACCGCTGTAGGTTCGTTTCCCCATCACACGCCCCCATCCTGCAAGAGCAGGGCATAGCAGAGAGCTGCAGTGGGGCTGGTCCCACCGCGAGACCCACAGCATCGCTCCAGTGTGAACCTTGCACCTGGAAATAGGTGTAATGGTGAAATAATGGAGCAAATATTAAGAAATTCTTAAGTACCTAGAGAATAACTGAGTTAAATTATACCAGAGGAGCTCAATTGCCTTGCTTAGATTGATTGAATTACTAAATGAGCCTGACTAATGGAATGGAGTGGATATATTGGACTTTTACTCAAGATCCTGAAATAATTTCTCTAATAAGATTGTGAGCCATTAATTGAACTTGGCTTTGATCCTGGACACTGTCGCATGCACTGAAACCTGGCGGTATGATCTATGTTCCCATGTGCCTGGCCGAGGGGGTGGCCGCTAGCACCTCCCTGCCAGACGGCTTGGAGGGCGGCCAGGGGGTTCACCAGGGGGGCTGCCAACCCACCCACACCAGGATCTGTGGTGGGGAAGGGACCCCAAAACACCCCATCTCGGCAGCCCTCCTATCCATTGGCAAAACCCGCCCTGGCAGTGGGATGTGCTTAATTCCCTTCTGCTGCCAGCAGCTGATTTCCTGGCCAGGGTCCTAACCCCGGTTCCCATAACCATAGGGTGAATTTGAGATGGATGCTTTAAGATTTACAACTCCTGCAAATCCAGGGGTGCCACCTTCTTCCTATGCCTCCTGGAGTGGTTGGTGCTATTGGTGGGACATTGTCCGTAGCATCCAGAGCACTGCCAGCTGCCCAGTCTGTGGTGTGAAATGCTTCCCTCCTTATCGCTTTGCCGCCTCCTTTTTTCTCCATCAAACCTGGCCCATCACTGAGATCTCAGTGCTGCTGCACCTTCTTCTCCCTCTCATGCTTTGGTGCTTGCTTTTCACATCGGAGGTGCCCTCTTGGGTGCTGACCAGTGTGCCCCGAAGGGTGCCACCAATGCCTGGGGGATTGTAGAGCTTCCAGCAAAGCAGAGAGGGACCTGCTGAGGGGATGAATCCTGCCTTGGAGCATCTGGTGGGACAGGACAGGCTCATCTGATAGGGTTTGGGTGCAAATTGCTGGTGTGACCCCATTCCTGCCCTTGCTTTTGGCCATGCAATGTAAACCTGACCTCTCCACATCCCTTTTCCAGCTGAAGGATGGGACCAGAGTGGGTGAGGTGACCTGCTCAGCGCCACTGAAGCACTGAGTGTACACACCCCCCTCCATGCCTAGTCACACACTCTCAGCACCAGCCTCGGCTATGACCAGAGGCATTCCTTAAAACCCAGTGGTCGGGGTGGAAAATGCTGCAGGAAAGTGGGCAGCATTCCTCGGAGGAGCACAGGGTCCTCCATGGCCAAAGTGGGGGTGCCTGAGGCACATCCCCATCCTTATGGACACCTTGTCCCCATGCTGTGCCCATTAGCAACCTGCTCTCTTACTGGGAGTGGAGGTTTTGGGGTCATGGCGGATGTAGAGAGCTTCTTGTATATTTTTTCTTAACCAAGGGAAAAAAAAGCAAGAAGTAGGGATTTCATCTCTGGGAACCCGTTGCCACAGCAACCATGCATCCAGCCGGTTCCAGTGGCAGCGGGGCTGAGAGGGGATCTCACTGACCCAGAAAGCTGTGGGGGGAGCAGGCCATGGGGCTGCTTGGCATTTCAGCGGTTGGTATCAGGGTCTGGCAGCACCTGGCAGGGTGGGCAGGGGACTGGCGCTCAGCCGAGGGGGCTGCAAGGGCCTGGCTTCTTGTTTCAGCTGGATGTGCAAAGTAATGTATGTTCCTGGCTCCCTTTAATCACTCCCAGCCTTAATTTCTGAGACGACATCCTGGTAGGAATGCTCAGGCTTGCTGCTGTTTCTGTGCTGAGACCTGTCCCAGTTTCAGGGTCTGGGCCACCTGTGTGGGCACTTCTTGAAGGCCCTCAAAGATTTGCAGGCATGATTTACCCTCAGGAATTGGCTGTGGTTCACAAGGTGGAGGGCACCCCCCAGACAGCCGCACACCTCCCTGACGCCACTATCTCACCAATGCCCTGCTCTCCCCATGCTGGCGGCATTTGCTCCTGGGCTGCAGCCCATTTCCTACCTTTTTTTTTGTTGTTGTTTTTTAATGATTGCTTAGCCAGCTAAATGGAGGCTCTGAAATCATCTCTCTTGGAGTTTCACTGAGAGCGGTCCTTCAAATGAAGGAAATTTTGCCTGGCAGGATTAAGGCAGCATTTGGATGGTGATGGCTCTCTCATTTAAGACTGGTTCTCCTTTTACTTGCAAATTGCCAGGTTCTGGCTTCTCTGCAGCCAGACTGGCTGTGGTCGGCGGGTCACCCTGAACAGCAGCAGTCTGGAGACTGGGGTATTTGTCTAAAAAAGGGAAGATTTTTGTTTGCCATGTTCTGGCCACCCCACTATGGCTAAATGCAGAGAAAGGGCCTGGAGAAGAGCATCTTCCACTCCTGCATGCCACATTGGTATTTCTGATCCTGTTTTGCTACCCTGCAGTTGGGGGATATTTGGGGCAGATGCTCGCCCTGCGGCACTGGTGCTGGGCTCTTTGGGGTCTGTTTTGGGACACTGCCTAGGCTGACCCCATGCTTTGCTTTGCTGCGGGGCCTTGTTTGCCGGTGATGGGCATGGGCAGGGGTATGAGCCTGTCCCCTCCACCATGTCCTGTCTGCAGAGCCCGGGATCTGCTGAGGAACAGGCAGGGGCTGTTTTCACCATTTATAATTGAAGGAGGGGTAAAGGGTCCTTGAGACATCCTCTATCTGGTGGCAGCACATCAGTCAAAGAAGTTTGGGGTCCATGGCCTCAATGCAAAAGGAGGCACAGTCCCTTTCCTGGCCAGCTCTGAGGCATTTGAGTAATTAGGATGACTAACAAGTGTAGCACAGCAAGCAGCTCCAGGGGATGCAGACACCTGCTTTGCTCCTGTGGGGGGCTGATCCAGCTGAAAACCAACCTGGTGGAGGAAAGAAGTTGGAGAAGGGTTAGAGAAGGCAGCAGGACATGTTAAGGAGACCCTGCCCATGTTCTTACATGGACACATCATTTCTGCGTGGTCTGGTGAGGGCTGTGCTGCCTCAAGAGTGCTCCCCAAATTGGGTCCACAGTCCAAGTGAAACCACCGTCTGGCTGCTGGAGCCTTTTGGGATGGAGGTCTGCCTGGTGGGCAGGGGAAACCAGGCACAGGAAGGACCTTGACCTTGGTTTTTGGAGGACAACACCTCCTGTTCCTCTCTCCTGCACCCCTACCCTCCTCCCCTGCCAAAAACCTGGCCACGCTGTCACTGTCACAACACAGTGGCTGCCTGGGAAAGTAGATATTGGCAACCCCGAAATATCCTGGGGACAAGCTCTTGTGTGATGGGAGACAGTTACCATGGAAACCTCCTTCAAATAAAAATAAAAAAAAACCAAAAACAAAACCAACCAAAATTTAAAGCAGCCCTTGTAGCTCAGAGGAAATGTAGACCTTATTATGAGTTTTGGCAACCCCCTCTTTTTCTTTTATTTGTTCCAGGTAAAAGGTCCAGGAGACAAGGCAATTAATTTGAACATCCCAAGGGGAGCAAGAGAGGGAGGCCATGGTGCTGGGAACCTGCTGCCTAGGGCAGTGGGCTCCCAGTCCTCCCCAGTGCTGCTGCCTTGCAGCCACCAAATGCCCTCCCATAATGGGGTTTCTCCACCATGGATGAAGCAGCAGGGTGTTTTTTTAGAAGAGGTAACTTAGGGCTTAAAAAACTCTTCCTAGCTCCATAGGTGGAGGGGTGGGGGGAGTTTGGTGTAAACAAAGGGTTCAAGGTGCTGCAGGAGGAGTGAGGATATGGGAAATGACTACAGGGCACAGCTCCAGCATGGGGGTGGACAGCTCAGTGCAGATTGGGATGATTTGTCTACACGTGTGGCATCAGGAGGTAGTGCCCTTTCTCCTGCTGAGAGGGGTGGCTTTTTGGCAGGGGGACTCCTGTGGGGATCGGTTGAGCGGTGGGGAAGGGGAGATGCCTGGGAGAGGAGATATCGCTCTTCCAAATTTTCTTACCAGGATCATCTTGCAGCTGTGGCCACAGGGTCCCGGTGGGCCTAATTCCAGCTCAGGGTGGACTTTAAATTGCTGTGGTGCTCTCAGCTTGTCCACTCCCCTAATGATGTCCCCAGTGTCCGCAGCCACTGGGAAATCTGGAAATGTCAGGTTTGGACTGGAGAGTCCACTGTGCTTCCCTCTGCCCCGCGCCAGCCCAGAGGTCCTCTGGGCTCCGCTTTCCTGGTGGCTGTCTTGTTAGTGCAGAGCTATTTTCCCATCCCAGAGCTGCATCTCCCCAACCTTTTCTCTATTACTCAGCCAGAAATAGCTGTGGTCTGGCTTTCACCACTTTGGGAGAGCTCTGGAGGGGAGCAGTGGTGGGGCTCCATGGCCATTGCGCTGCTGCAGAGCTGCTGGCTTTCTTGCTGGCAAAAGGGATGAGCCAGGGAGTTTGTCTTTGCAGACATGACACATGTGGCCCAGGAATCTGGCGAGGGACGGAGGGGTTAGAAATGTCTCTGCCAGCCTGCGAGCAGGGAGCTGCAGGGGTCTTGTTCCAGCTCATGCCAAGGTGCAGCTTCAGCCAGGCTGGGACGTCACATGAAAGCCGAGGGATGTTAGGAGCCCTGATGGAGGGTACTGGCAGAGCCGCTTGCTGCAGGTGTGAGCTGCAGCATCCCTGGTGGCTTCTTGAAGCTGCTGTGCATGAAGCACAGTAAAGCACCCTTTGGAGCTAATCACCACAGGAATTAATGGCTGGTTTCACACCGGGTGGCAGCATCTGTGTCCTGGGAATAGGACTGCAGAGGCCATGGTGAGTTTCTGGCTGAGGAGGAGAGGAGGTGGCAGGCTGGCCTTGGCAACAGCCAGAGCCTGTGGGGATAAAGCAAAGATATGGCCATAAACACAGGAGTTTGCAGTTACCCAGCACTCAGAGTCTGGCAGGGATCTTTGCACTCAAGATACTGAAAATTCAGCTCACTCCTCTCCTTAATTTAATTTTGTTTACTTACAGAAATGCTGCTTATTTGCTAACATGCCATGCTGCTTCCCTTTGGCAGAGGAGGAGCAAGAGGCAGCAGTCCCTTGCTCAGAACCCTGCCTGTCATGGGAGTGCTGCCCTGGCTGGGGTGACCCTCAGCGCTTTGCTGGGCCAGAGCACCCCAGCTTCATCCCCTTTTTTCTGGCCATCCTAGATTTTAGCCCTAAGACTAAGAAAATAAGTTGGTTTTTCTCCTTTTTCCATGCAAACATGAGGGAACTTTCTGACTATGGTTATGACATTTGGGGTTTCCTTTTCTCTGCCAAGGGTACAAGCCCTGCCTGCAAAGACAAGCAGGTAAATACAGGCAGGGCTGTGCTGCCGTGCAATCACATTAAAGCTGATGGGTGCTGAAGCCAAAGAGCGGCGTTACATAATTTGGACTGCAATGCAGAAGTGCTTGCTTAATTTTTAATTATCCAATTGCCGCACGTACGTAGCACTCAACCTGGGAAGTGGGGTCGGCCTGTGCGCACGTGTGAGTGGGCCTGGCTGGCAAAGACGATGGGAAAGCCTTCCTTCGTGTTCCTGTTCTCCTGGTACAGCAGGAATAAATGTCTCCCCGTGGCACTGGCACACACAGCAGGAGCAGGGCTGAGCCATACTGGCTGGGAAGGATGCTCTGCAGCCACCCTGGGGACCAAGGGGTGTCCCATTGAGCAGTGGGAGAAGGGATGCAGGCCTGCAAAGGTCTTTGAAGTTTCTCTGGGTTGCAGTGTCAGATAAATGGAGCACACCGTGGTTGCTTTGCATCCAGATTTCCTGTAGCTGCTGGTAAAAGAGCCCCAAGTGCCTCCCAGGGTGGATTTGTTGGGATGTGGGAGAAACGGTGAAGGGACTGCCGTAGACCTCAGCTGTGAAGCACCATTTCGTCCCCTCCTATTCTCCCCCTCTTTCAAATCCCCACTCTGCACTTTCTGTCCTTCCTACAAAGGCAGACAGCTCAGAGCAGCTTAGGCTTCAAAGTTCCCAAAATAACAAAGGTTAAAATAAATTAAAAAAAAAAAAGAAAAGGAAAGAGTCACTGCAAGATCAAGTCAGTGCCCACTTGCAGCTGGGCTCAGACCTTCAATGTGGCCGCAAAGACCCCCCCGTGCTGTCTGTGGTTGGGCGTCTCAACACTTGGGCTCCCATCTTCATCCTGTTGAAGTCACAGGAAATGTGATAGTAGCCGGGATGAGACCATGGGTAATTGCATCCATTGAAAGTGACGGGGGGGTCTTGCTGCTTTTGCTGACCGTGGGAACAACCTGGAGAGGGTCTCTTGTGGAGAGGGTCATGGTAGCTGTGGTGATGGGCAGGTCCATGTGGGTGAGATGGGTGTCCCTGGGGCTGTGTCTTGCACCTGCTGGTCCTGTCCCCTGGCCAGGCAGGTCAGCAAACAGCTCCTCACAGGGAGGCTCTGTACTCAACACAGTGCTTTGTGCCTCTGCTGGTTCCGCTGATTTATATAGATCGTCAATATGACAATTATATACACCTGCAGATTTAATTACCTCCATTTTCGTCAGGCGGTGACAGATTTATGCCTCTATTCAGTTCCTGTAAATCTGAAACAGGCTTGACTAGACCCAAAAGTCCTCCCATTGATCACTGTGCACTGGCTGGTCTCTGGCCCTCTTGACAAGCTCTTCTTTCAAGAGTGATAAATTCAAGATGCACAGTCAACATTTCCCCTTCTACATCTTTCTTCCTTCTTTTTGTTTTTTCCCATTCTCCTTGTTATCTTTCAAAGCCCCTCTGCAAACTTGAAAATGGAGTTGAAATGGAGTAAGAGCTTCCAAGTACCGAAGAGTTTATGACATTAGGCTGCAACTGGCAGTAGCCCGTGCCTCCCTTCTCCATCCCAGTATGGGGTCACCGATAAGGATTGTCCTGCCCCAAGGCCAGCATCAGTCTCTCCAGGTGAGGTGGGAGGAAGAGGAGGACCACCTCTTGGAAAACCTCTTGGTCCCACTGTTGGCAGGAGAGCAGACAGGGTTATTTCAGTCTTGTTTCACCTCCTGGGAGAGCCACCCCCTCTCTCCCATGCCTCAAAGGACAGGCAGGTCCTGGCTCTCCCCCCAGGAGATAAGGAACAAGCGGCCATGCTCATTTCCTGTACTGAGCATGAGAATGCCAAAATAATGTCTAATTTACGTGACCTCTTGGCCTTGGCACAACAAGCACTTAAACAAATTAGTCTGCAGGAGCAGGCTGAAGTTTACCCTTGAAGTGAAGTCCATGTCATCACTGTAATGCATACCCTCTCCTCCCCTGCCTGTCCCACTACTGTCGCTGCCTGACCTCGCCTGTACGATATGCTCCAATGTCTTGCTAAGTGCCTGGCAGATGGGCTGGAGTGGCAAGCCATTACCTTCCCTGCCAGCCCACGATGGATATAAATAGCCCTTTACCTCCCAGTGAAAATTGCTGGCTGGCATGGAAAGCTGAAGGTAATCTTGGCAGGTGTCTTGGGTCGGTAGGGTCTGACAGCATGGTGGGCTGGGGTTTAGAGGTAGGGAGTTGCTGGCTGGGTGGTCAAGAGGCTATCTCAATGGGACAGAGCTGCCTTGGGGGTTGCTTCCCCCAGCGAGGCAGTGCCTGGAGGAGCAGAGGGTCTCAGCCACTCCTGAAAGGATGTGTTGATGCGGGATGCATCCTCAAAGGGTGGCCTGGGCAGCACCTAGCTGGGTGTGCAGTCACCCTCCATCCCCAAGATACTGGGCAGTGTCAAGGCCAGCACGTTTGTAGTCCCTCGGCATCTCCAGCATGGCAGGTAGCTGATACTTGGGAAGGGAAATGTAAAAAACACAGTGTGTATTGTGTGGCCCTTTCCTTACTGCTGAAGTCTGTGCTGCAGGGATTTCTCAAGCTGGGATTTGCCGCTGGGCTGTCTGGCTCAATAGCTGCTGGTCTTCCCTGAATTCAATTCTTTTCTGAATGCTTTCATAATTCATGGTGGATGAAACAGAGCCTTTTCTTTGTTTTTACACTCATAGTTCTTGCAAAGTGAGAAACAGTGTATAATCATTGTCTTTCCCACTGCTCCACTGGCTTCATGATTTTATAGGGTTTTATAATGTCCCTGCTCAGTGGTTTTCCTTGCTGAGGTGTCCTACTGCAGTTGGTTTCTCCTCTCCACAAAGCTGTTGTGACATCTCATCTTCCTTGTACCCCTCCTCCAAACCTTCCTAGCTCTGCCTCCTCCGTTATGAAATGGCTGACCTGAATAACCCTTGCAGGATTCGAGATCAGCTTGCTTTCACCAAAGTTGAATTTCACCTGCCCACTTCCTTGCCCACTTCCTTCCAGCACTTTGCAGCTTTAGCTTTCTGGAGACTAAATTTAGTGTTGGTGACCAACTTTGTCATTCACCTCCTCTTCCAGAGCATTTCTGAACAACACAGAGCTCCTGATAAAGAGCTCTGTGGGGCTTCTTGGTAACCTCCTTTCATTGTGAAAACTAACCTCTTTTTCCTCCCCAACCTGGTGGGCTTCAAGAGGCCTTTCCCCCTTATCCCAACCCCACTTTGGTGCTTTGGGAAACTTTGAGGCTGGATTTTGACAAGGTGTCTTTGAAATGAGTCCATCAAACTGGATCACCCTTATCTACTGGCTCACAGTGTTGAGTGACCCATATTTACCCACGCATCTACTGGTTCCTCTAACAAACTGTCCGGGGCAGAAGTAGGATTTACGGGTCTGTAGTTTCCATGATGCACAAGAGACTTTTTTAACAGATAGGGGTCTCCTCTGCCAAGTTCTGCTTCTCCAGTTGCTCACCCTTTCTGAGTGATAGCTAGTATGTTGGTGGAGTTCAGCAGCTGTCCTCCTCCACTCTTTGGAGGTGAGCACCATCTGGGCTGAGGGGTTCGTGCTCTCCATCTCACTGATTTGCAGGGAGGCAATTTAGCCAGGGCAGTAATTTTCCATGGCTGACTGGGAGCTTCTCTGTCATTTGGGCTTTTTCTGTGGACACCTGGGCTTTCTTCCGGAAGAGGTGATGTGATGGCATTGCAGGGTGGGATATGAGTTAGAAATGTGGTCCTTTCTGGGATTTAAATATCAACTTTGCATCTTGTAAGTTGTCACTCATCCTCTTTATTTTGCTTTTGCTCACTGTCATGGTGTGGAGCTTTGGTTTTGGTTTTTTGTTTTGTTTTGTTTTTCCTTTTTTTTTAAATGACCACATCCCCCCCGAGCGTTGGTCCAGGAGGTAGATTTGTCTGTCTTCCCACATCTCCTCTTTAGTTAACTGTTACGGCAGATAGGACTGAACTAACAAAACAGGAGTGAAAAATCAAACACCAGTGAATGTCCCAGCCTACTCGTCGCTGCCACATGCATTAGCCAAGTTTTTCCCAGTTTTTGGTCAAAATTGACAAATCCAGTGGAAAAATAACCTCAGAGGGGATTTCACACAGGTGCAGTTGGGCACGTCCTTGGGCCTGCAGGGAGGAGCGGGGCAATGGGGCACATTGCGTTGTAAGGTCAGCAGCTGCGGAGAAAACCCGGTCAACTCAGACCCATTAACGATGAATCAGTGTCCTTTGCTCTGCAAACAGCTGCGTGGCACAATGTCGCTCCCAGAGTGATGGAGGGCTTTGTTTTTAAAAGAAAGGGAGGAATTAGGGCCATAGTATATGCGGGACAAAAATCCCAGTTAAAGGCTAAAGTGTGGCTACAGCTTTGAAATATAGCTCTTTGATGACCTTCCCAAAAGCAAAGGCATCCTACATTTCAAGGATAAACCTGTTTAGCTGTCAGCCTTGCTACAACAGCTAATGGCTTCACGTGTACCAGCCCCACGTGCAGACATCATGGTGGGGTGATGTCTCTGACCTAGCCAGAGAGTGGCTCCAGATACAGCAGGTGCCTTTTCCTTGAGCCTTTAGGTTCTCCCATGTCTATGGGTCTTTTGGAAATTTTGGCCAGGGTGCCCTGTCCCATGAAGCAGGTTCCTAATAGATAAAGATTTGTGCTTGCTGGTATGGTAAAGCTGGATTGTCTTGAAAAGGGAGAACGACCTGCAGAATGAGCTGGTTTTCCTACTTGAGATTGGAGACAGGTAAAGAAGTGGAAATGGAGTCTGGATAGTCAGTGATGAATGTGTTTTTTTTTAAACAGGCCCATAAAAACATATTATCTCATGAAAGATGTGTCACTAAAATCTCATAAGTAAAAATGAGTTAAATATCAGGATATGCAGTTTGATATCTGAATTGACAGGAATCAAGGCCTGAAATCCCAATAGAGAGTGCAAGTGGCTCATGGTGGGAAGGTCTTCTGAGTTATTTTAGACATTGGAGATCCTTGGAAGAGTGCAAGGCCAGGGCTTGCTTTAGCTGAGTTAGAGCCCTTTAAAAGATGTGTGAGGTTTAGACACAGAAAAAAAGCCTTAGCTAATGGTGAACTTAAATAAAAACACAGTCAGGTTCCGGATGGAAAATAAGCCAGGTTTAAATGTTAACGAGGAAATATAGGTCCAAGTCAAAATCTGCACTCTGCTGTATGAAATGAGTCTGCAGAGACTGGCATTATGGCAGAGCTCATTTGACTAATCGGAGGCATCTATTAGTGCAAAACGCTTCCAAATAGAAAGGAAAATTGGTTTGCCAGGTTTTTTTTTTTCATCAAAATGCTGGTGTGCATTTTTAAGGAGAGTTGCTCTTTTTGTGTGCGATGATGCCAGGTCTCAGCAGGGGGATGAGGACACAGGAAGGGGTCCTTGTCAGCATTGGGCTCAGGGGTCATGGTTTCGACGTTGCACCAACTCGGGTGCAGAATTGTGCTGTGACTGAGGTGTTGCCTCCCAAAATTCAAGATGCAGAGGTGTTGCCTCCATAAGGACTGGATTTGCTTTGGGTGGGGTGGCTGTCACTAGGGAAATGAGGTCATTTGGGATGATCAGTAACAAAGCAGGTATAAATCCACCCATCTCCAGCAACTTCACCTGGACTTTTGTCCTATCCTCAGTTTGCTCCTCTACAACCTCTCATTTCCCCCTCCCTTCCCTTCCAGATGGTCTGGGAGGGGAGCAGCCACAGCCATTATGTTGAAAGCATCAGCCAGGGTCTTTGGAGGCTGCTGCTCCTGTAGATATGAAGGACCTGGGCCACGTTTGATACCAGGTGAAAGCGGCACAGCCTAATTAGTGGTCCCCTACTGTTATTAACCCCTGACTCAGGCAGGCTATTTTTTAACAGAGGTGCAAGAAGTTAATACTAGTGCTAATGGCTTCAAATCCAAGGCCTTAATGAAAGCCATGCAGGGACCAGGTCTATCATCAATATCTTTCAAACTTTGAACTTGAAATTATCCTCTCCCCCTGCCTTTTTTTTTTTTTTTCTGGCTTTCTGCCCACTTTCCCACCTCCTCTGGGGTCTCCTGGCCTTGTGGTATGACATGGCTGGCAGGGTTGGCACCTGCCAGCCCCCTGACAGAGCTGAGCTCCTCCGGCATCTAGATAAATCCAGTTGGCTACATGGGTCACTGCAGCATCTCCCACCAGGTGATGAGATGTCTGCTTGGAGAGCAAGACAAAGATAGAAGTGGAATGCATTGGACTGCAAAGAGATGCTGTGTTAGGGAGGAAGCTTGGTCTTGGTCTTCATCTTGTTTTGGTCTTGCTTGAACCAAACTCCAGGAGAACTTCATAGGCACAGGAAAGCATTTGTATGTATATTTTTTTCAAGTAGAAATGGAGTGGAATAGGGGCAGCTGGCGTTGCTGCTAAGACCCTTGAGGAGAGGAGGGGAAGGTCCAAGGATGAAGCTCACTCAGCCAGGTGCTGCCTCAAGAGTCTTTGCCCAGGGCAGGAGCAGAGATGGTGGACCCACCTTGTCCTGCAGTGTGATGGAAGGGTCATAGCCTGCAGGTTTGGGATGATGGTGTTTGATTTCTGGGGTGTTCTCCTCTGTTTCTAGAACTTCTGACTTGTGTGTGATGCAGCTGCGGGGTTGTGTCGTGATGTCTTGTGGGAGAGGATAATGCACTCAGGCTCTGTAGCTGGATTGTGCTGTTGTAAAACAGGAATCCATTTTTTATTGAAATACATTTTTCTTTTTAAAAATAAGCCTGTTTAAATAAATTTGAAATTATGACAACCTATTTTAAGGCTTAAATTTACTATAATCTATTAATCATTTAAATAACTTCCATCAAGGAGTCCTCCTCAAATATTAATGAGCTGAAGGGTGCTGCTTTTTCAATGATATGTCAGATCAGGGGGAAAACATCTTTAACTCTAGCTTTCTAAATGTCACAATGTCATATACTTAGGATCTATTATTTTCACTCTTTACAATGGAGCGAATGCTGGTATTTACATTTTTCCAAATGTCAGTACGTTGAGTTCCTGTTGCGCATAAAAACTCTTGCCTTAATTACTCCTAATTTCACGTTAGCAGGCAGGTGCGGGGAGAATATTTTCTTCCAGTTGAGCTAGTTCATTTGAAGTTGAGAAGCCGTGGGGAGTTGGGGAAGCAGGAAAGCTTGTTTTCTCCTTTCAGCCCATGAATAAAGACCAGGTGGGAGAGGAGGAGATCTGCTTTTTCAAACCCTCCTGGCTCCCAGAACTGGCTTTTCAAAGGGGATCTGTGTGCCTAAACACGCAGCTCAGTGTTTAGAGGGAATTTCAAAAGTGCTTCTGGCTTCCTAGATGCTTTAACTCCTCTCGATTTTGCTTCCCGGTGGCATTGAGGAGAGCTCAGCATCTCTCTGCTTGGGACACTTGAAGCACACTGATTACTACCAGAAATATAGCCCGTGCTGAGAAGAAACAATCTGCTAGTTCACTCGCTGCGGCTAATGTTTCTTTTGATTAATCAAATCAGTTTGGGAGGATGAACCTGGTTTCTGATGCAGATTCCCCCCCTCCCCCCGTAGCTAGCTCACTTAAGGCAGCCTAATGAAATTAATTAACAGTAAATTTTAAATGTTGTTTTTTGGCACTGTAATTGAATTCCAGTTTTCATTTGAAGGCAGCATGAAACAAGCAAAATAAAGATGACAATTTGCAAAGTGAGCCAGGCTCTTTCTCATTGTCATTAAAACACATGGCTACAAATGGAATGGAGTGGACGGGTCTGGCTGGACTGTTCCCATGGGACACAGACAGGACGGAAAGCTGCACCTTGCTGGGAAGCTTATCAGGTTTTTAATGGTCATTCCAACAAATGCAATTGAAGCTTACATCTTCAGGAAAAATAACTAACGGGCAAATGGCAGGCTTGAGCTGATGGCTGAGATCAAGGTGATCTGGTCTGAGATGGAGGTGGTCGTTTAAACAGTGCCCATTTCGCCTAGGGACGTGCTGGTGTCACCCCTCCTTTTGGTAAGCCCCAGCCATGGGATGTCCCTGAAATTTTGGAGTCAGCCAGGTGGATTTGGTTTGATTTGGCATTTACTGTCCTGTGGCACATGTTATGTCCCCGTCATCAGCTGCTCCTCCTGCTTGGGTGTCCTCTGCTGCTGTCACTCCTCAGGCCAGCTCTGTCCAGCTGTCCCAGGTCCCCAAACCCTAAAGGTACTTGAGGAAAGCCAGGTTGTTTGGGCAGAAGGTGCAGGTATGTCTGCAGATCTCAGGGCTGTGTCCTGTGTGGGAAGCTGCAAGTGGCCGGAGACTGAAAACCTCTGAATGCACCTCAATCAGAGCCAGAACTGCAGGTGTTATTGCAGCCATGTGAACATTTCTCCATTCATGAAGGACAGGGAAATATTTTCTGTTTGCAATAATTCAATGCCATGATCCCAATAACCCCATTACTGCTGCTGAGAATATGTCCTATATCCTCTGCTCCCCACAGCTGGAGCTGTGTTTAACATGAAGCATGTGGGTGGATCCTGGATGAATTAGGGCTGGGAGGATGCTGCTAGGCTCCCTGCCTCTGGCCTCAAGATGCTGTCAGTAAGTGCTCTGTCCCTGCACCACATCTGGATTTTTGGAGGGGCCAAATCTGGATAAAATCTGGATTTTACCCAGAAATATGATTTTACTCCACTTTAACCCTTCAGATTGTGGGTCGTGTAGGGGCAGCCATGGTGCTGGCAGGAGGTGACAAGAGGGAGCCTGCTGTGTGTGTCCTTTGGTCCCTCCACCCATTTTTTGGAAAGAGGTGAATGCCCTCTACCACGCCTCTCCTGTGCTGCGTTTCCTACGTGACCAGATTTGCTTTTGCAGAGATCTCAGGCAACACCGATGACATCCCACTGGTGCGCTGGCGGCAGCAGTGGCTGGAGAACGGCACGTTGCTCTTCCACATCCACCACCAAGATGGAGCCCCCAACCTTCCCGGCTTTGACCCCACAGATGAGCCCCAGACTGAGTCAGCAGAGGAGGAGCTGAGGATCCTCCACATCTCTGTCATGGTATGTGATCAGAAGGCAGCCCCCATTTAAGTGTTCAGAAACCTGCAGAAAATATAAGGGCTTTTGAAAAGCCATATATTTCCCCATCTGGCTCCAGCAGTCCTAGGACAGGCAACTGAGCCCACCTTCAGGGGCTGGTTAAGATGCCTGGACACCTCTCCGAACCATGCTGCATGCAGGGTGCTTTAACTTCAGGCTGCTTTAAACCTCTTCCTTAGTTTGCATCACTTTTCAAATACATTTGCAGGGGTGCCTTTGTCCCCGGCGTGGGGTGCTGGGCTTCGACAGTCTCAACAACCTTAACCCAGGGTTAATTCACATGGACAGTGTCAGGAGCCCTTTGCCCAGTGGATCATGCCCGGCGCCCACGGCTCTGGCGTGCAGCGGGTGTCATGGTGCCACTGGGCACTGTCACGACCACTTTTATCAGGACGGGAGGCCCATGGCTGTGGTTTTGCACTGTGCAGTGAGCAAGAGCATCCCATGCGCGGAGGTTGCACTGCTCTCCTCCCTGCAGAAAAACGGGGACAAAGTTTTGATGGCAGAGAAAGGAGGCTGAGACAGAGATCTGTGTGTTGGAGGTGGATCTGTGGTTTGTTTGGGTTTTTTTTCTTATGTTAGAAAAAATCTGAAGAATCTGACAATTTTTTGTGCCACTGGAAGATAATTAGCCTGAGACAATGTGTTGCCGAGGCTGCAAACAGGCTGTTTAATGGTGCCTACCCTAATGAGAGCGTCAATAGCTCTTCCAGATTGCAGCCCCAGGCCAGGTTTCTCCTCCATCATTTGTGCTTGATTAGTCTCGAGGAAAAAAAATAATCAGTGGCAAAGCCACCCCAAAAAAACACATTTTGGACCGTTTCCTTTTTTAAATTGTCTGTTCCTAGCTGCTCCGAGAGGGTGCATCACCTTAGGAGAGGCTGGCCCCACTCAGTCACGGTGGTCTTGATTTTCATGGGCATCACTGAATATCAGTGAATTGGTAGATGGAGACAGGAGTGCCTGAAACAAGGCTTATTATTGAGGTGATGAAAACGATGTCTGCAACTCATCAGTCTCATACCAAAATGTGTAAATACAGCTTGAATCCTCCCTCTCTCCCTTTTTCCCCATCACTCTTAGCTCCGCTCCAACGGCATCCTTACACCCTGACAAATAGAGGTTGGCTTTTGTGCCAGGAGTCAGGATCACGTGGAGTTTTCAAGGTTGATTTTCTTTCTTTCCCGTGTGGTTGCCAAGAGAGGAAGTGTGAGCGAGGGGCTGTATCCATCGTGACAGCAGTCCACACGTGGACTGTGCAAGAAGCGCTCCCGCGCCTGCCCCGCGCCGGGCTCCTCTCACAGCTGCCGTACAAGTGCTGGGTGGGGGAGGATGAAGGCAGAATGGGATTTCTGTGCTCCCATGGAGAGGAACAGGGATCTGAGTGGGTGCCCTGACCCCCTCCAGCTAGCACAGGGTGGAAGACACCTAGTGCTGGTTTTCCTCCTCCCTTTGGAGCCTCTTGAAATCTCAAGTGGCCACACGCTGCTTTTCCTCATGGATAGTTTGAGCTCTCAGACAATCAGGGCAGCAGAAATTTGGTTTCAATTAAATAGTAGGTCTTTTTTGAGAACCCACAGCGGCAGTCCTAAACAAATGGGCATCCACCTGACTCAAGCTCCAGCTTGGTCTCCCTTGTTTACCAGCACAAGTGTATGTGGGATATAATGTACATAAAAAAAGCCAGCAAAGAAAAGCCAGGACTGTCCTGGTATTAATCCCATGTGCTTGTCACCCCATCTGCAGGTGGACCCTTCCCCAGGGTGATAAAGAGCTGTGATGTGGGAGGCCACCTCTCGTGGGGATGGTGATAGCCCCCGCTTATTTATGGATCAGAGGAACTCAAAGGGATTTGAACATGATAGAGAATTGGGCCCTGACTTTACCACTAAAAAACCTCAGGATGAGCACAGCCAGGCATGAATCTAGTGCCAGTTTTCTGCCCTGGCAAGAGATTCCCATCCTCCTGGTTGCACACTCCTGGCCAGAGAGATGCTGCGTGCCAGCGGCCCCCTCTCCTTCACTGGACTGCTTGTCTCCTTAATCACTGGAGTTTCAGTTTTGTTTTTTTTTTTTTTAAAGAAATTTTGGAAAGAGGGCTGGGAGGGTGCATTGCAGCTCCATTACCCTGGGAATGAAAGAGGGTTAAACTGTAATGGCCATTAGAGCTCCTTTTCCAGCTGCTTCTCCTGCTTCTCATTCAATAATTCCCCTAATGTTTTGTCCTAACAGAGCAGATTATTACTATTATTTAATTTTTATTTTATAAAGATCACCTATTGCATAAAAAAGAGGAGGGGGGCTGGAGCTGTGGATGTTCATGGAGCTCTTAGCTGGCTCTGTGTGCTTTATTATTATTATTGTTGTTGTTTATTATTATTGTCAGGCTGGGCATAAAGGGCCCGCTTGGGCTTTCATCTTGCTGCCTCTGTCTGTGTGCAGTGACAATGTCTCTGCAGGAGGGTGACCCTGGGGACAGTGATGAGGTGGCAGAGCTGGGTGCAGTTTTGGGGTCCGTCCCTGTGTGGCAGGAGCTTTTTCAATCTCTTCACCCAGGCATTCCCCAAACAACGCTTCAGTCATCTGGCTGTCTTGAGCCTTGATCTCCTTTAATCTGTGCTGCAATTTCTGCAGGATACCCTGGGAAAATCTCCCAAGATTGAGAGTGACAGCACTGAAACTGGTTGGAAATGGGTCAGAAAAAGTTGCCCGTAGGAGAGTTTGCCTGGAATAAATCTGATCTCTGCTTTCAAAGACATGTTGCGGGAGAGCAAAACAAAACACACCCTGCTTTAAATGCTGCTTTTTCATGCCTCGGTGGTGACTTCAAAGCTGGTCCAGCTTGAGGCAGGCTTCAGCCAGGAGTGCTTAGCCAGCGCCGAGTGCTCCCTGTGCCAGCACCCTCTTATCAGCGTGACTGGGCTCCTCTCACCACTGCCTTTGCTTTGGCCACCCTGGAGTATCCCTGGTGCATTTGCATCCCTGGGGAACAGCTGGCCCTGGTCCCCAACTGAGCCCTGCTTATGTTTGTGCCCGCAGGGAGGGATGATCGCCCTGCTGCTCTCCATCCTCTGCCTGGTGATGATCCTCTACACCCGCCGGCGGTGGTGCAAGCGGCGTCGGGTGCCCCAGCCCCAGAAGAGTGCCAGCGCTGAGGCAGCCAACGAGATCCACTACATCCCCTCAGTGCTGATTGGGGGCCATGGGCGGGAGAGCCTGCGCAATGCCCGCGTGCAGGGCCACAACTCCAGCGGGACACTCAGCATCCGCGAGACCCCCATCCTGGATGGCTATGAGTATGACATCACTGACCTGCGGCACCACCTCCAGCGCGAGTGCATGAACGGTGGGGAGGACTTTGCCAGCCAGGTCACCCGCACCCTGGACTCACTGCAGGGCTGCAATGAGAAGGCCAGCATGGACCTCACACCAGGTGAGGATGGGATAGGGAAGCATGGACTGAGCTGGGTCCTTTCCACCTCATTTTCTCTCCAACATTCCACATTTTCCCTTAAGCATTTTCCCCATTTCTCTGGGTTTTCACTGCTTGTGAGGTGTTGGTGGCACTCTGAAGGCACTTCCATTGCTGGGAGACCTTGCAGTTCGTGCAGGGTGGTCGCCATTGAGTGGGACATGGCTCGGACAATCCAGGGTGGAGTTTTGAGGGCTCCCGAGCTTCCCCATAGGGACCACAAATTTCCCTTCTATATTGCAGGATTTCCACTATCTTTTTCAGCTGAGGATTTTTAGTAGCAACATTATACTTCCCATCAGTATGATTCAGAGTTAATGCTGTCTTCTGATCACTGGCAGGGATTCTTTGAGGCTTGTAACACACTTGCTTTTTGGCCATATTACCAGCTGAGACACCCAGCTGGAACATTCTCAACTGAGACATGGTTTGGGAAGACTATGGTGAGGTTCTGGAAGCTCTCCAGGCATTTTCTTTGCAGACCTGGGTATGCAGAAATGTCCTGAGAGGCTGGTTGTTAAATCTCAGCTTTTGGTAGGCTTGGAGGAGGTGCCAGTCTCTTTCAGGCTTTGAGGACCTCGGGATGGTGCATTGGGGCAGCTTGGTGCACTGGCCATGGCACCCTCGTTGCCTTATGTAGATGGTGAAGATGGATCCAAGGAAATCTTTCTCTTTCTTGCCTCCCTCCTTTTTTTAAATCTTTATCCACGAAAGATGTTGCCTTCAATTCTTCCTGCTCAGGGAGTGATAACGCCAAGCTGTCCCTGATGAACAAGTACAAGGACAACATCATTGCCACCAGCCCCGTGGACTCAAACCACCAGCAGGCCACGCTGCTGTCCCACACCTCCAGCAGCCAGCGCAAGAGGATCAACAACAAAGCACGAGGTAGGCACATCCCTGGGGCAGAGAGGGTGCTCTGGGCTTCCACCTACCCATGCTCTAGCCGTTCACTCCCTCCTGGGTTGGAGAAATAGGGCCAGCATTGGGTGAGAGCATGGAAATGAGCGTTTGGATTGGGGGAAGCAGGAAAAGCAGTGTCTGATAGGATGTAAATGATGTTGGGTTGGTTGGTTGCAAAGATGCAGAGGGTGTTGGCCATGGCAAATATTTTATGATACTGGCATGGCCATGGGGAAAAGTTACAAGGTAATGGGAACTGTGGCAGGGGGCATGGCTGGGTGGGGGGAAGGGGAGAAGATGCTGTCCCACTGCACCTGGCAGACAGGGCTCCTGGTCTTCAAGGCAAGGCTCGCCCTGAAGGAGTGATGTAGGATGTGGCTGCTTGGTTTGGCGTGTTGCCAGCCATGCTGTGACCACACTTGGTGTCCCCTGCAGCTGGCTCAGCATTCCTCAACCCCGAGGGGGACTCAGGGACAGAGGCAGACACTGATCCTCAGCTGACCTTCTACACGGATCCCTCGCGGAGCCGGAGGCGCAGCCGAGGTAGGTGCGGGCATGGAGGCGGGCAGCAAACTGTGGCGCCTCTTGCCTTGTTTGCCATAACCTCTCTGGATTCAGAGGCTTTCCATTGGCAAAAGATGGAAACCCAGACACAATCCAGGCTGCCGTGGGCAGGTGCCGGTCCCTGCTCCCACAGCAGGCTGCCGCTGCTCTCTGGTGGAGTTTCTCAGGAGAGGATGAAATATATTTTGATTGTTGGAGGCTTCTGCTGGGCTTTGGTGTGTATTAATGAGTGACATGCTTCAAAGGCTGGCCTGTGAGCTCCTGTGCTGCTGCTCAGCATAGTGGCACCGCAGGTTTGCTCTGGCACTGTGCATGTATGAGCTGGATGTGCAATGGAGGATGGAAACAGGCTTGGTCCTTGGGCAGGGGTCTCACCATGCACCATCCCTTTGGAGGTGGACATCCCCCTGGGGAGGACAGTTTGTATTTGTTTTCCCTCCTTCTCTGGACAGTGCCTTGTTTTTCTGGGAGTGGTGGGCCTGGGAGCCATCTCCTTTACCTCCAGCACCTGTGCTGGGAGGCCAGTTCAGGCTTTATCTATGCAGGGGGTAGCTCAGCCCCCCCAGCCAGCTTTTTCCACTCAGCTCTTCAGCTGAGAGATGAAAAGTCAAAAACCTGTGTGCCCTGAGCAGTTATGGCTCTCGGGTGCTTTTTCAAAGGCATCCAGGAGGCTGTCATCATGGCAAAATTAACTCAAGAGAAATGCTGAGAAGAAGGGGGTGGGGGGAAGGATGCTGTATTTACCTTTCTTCTCTTCAATGTCTCTGCTCTGCTTTAAAGTCCTATTTCTGCAAAGGTCTCGGTATGTGGCAGTGCAGGAGTGTGGGAGAGCCTGGGCTACAGGGGCTTGGATCTGCAGCAGGCAGGATAGAGAGGGTGCCGTGGCAAAGGCTGCTTCATGGTCTTGAAAATCCAAAGTGACTCTGCTTGATTGGATTGATGTTGGATTTCCAGGGGGCTGGGCAGGGTCTTTGCACCCTGAGATCCTCTGGCTGCACCCCAAGATCTACCTGGATCCCTTCGGTCTCAGATTTGACTGTGCTTTTGTGTTTTGCAGTGGGGTCCCCCCGGAGCCCGGTGAACAAGACCACGCTGACCCTCATCAGTGTGACAAGCTGTGTCATCAGCCTGGTGTGCTGCTCCCACATGAGCTGCCCCCTTGTTGTCAAGATCACCCTTCATGTCCCTGAGCACCTCATCGCTGATGGTGAGTGCACTGCGGTCCTATCCACCCCCTCCTGCACCACTCTGTGAGCTGTAATGGAGGGGAGGAGGGAAGGATGGGGAGGACAGATGCAGGATGGGTGGAGGTCAGAGGGGACAGGCATGGGATGAGGGTACCAGTGCAGGACAGAGGGGATGGGTGCAGGATGGAGGGGATGGGCACAGGACAGAGGGGACAGGTGCAGGACAGAGGTGGCTGTCATGGGATGGAGGTGGTGGATGCAGGATGGAGGGGACAGGTATAGGATGAAGGATACCAATGTGGGACACAGGAGATGGATGCTGGACAGAGGGAATGGGCACAGGACTGAGGGGGCCATTGTGGGTTGGAGAGGATGGGTGTGGGATGGATGTGGCCATTGTGGGGCAGAGAGGACAGGCGTAGCATGGAAGGGGCTCTCATGGGATGAAGAAGACAAGCATGGGATGGAGGGGGCCAGCACAGGGCAGAGGGGATGGGCACGGGACAGAGGAGTTCACTGTGGAAAAGAGGGACTGTTGTGGTATAGTGGGCACTGTCTTGGGATGGAGGGGATGGGCAGGGGATGGAGGGGACCATCATGAGATGGAGAGGACCATCAGAGGATGGAGGGGAGGAGCACAGGATGGAGGGGTCCATTATGGGATGGAGGGATCCATTACAGGATGCAGGGGACCATCATGGGATGGAGGGGATGGCAGCAGTCACCACTGCTGACTCCCCTCTCGGTGACAGGGAGCCGGTTCATCCTGCTGGAGGGGAGCCAGCTGGATGCCAGTGACTGGCTGAACCCTGCGCAGGTCGTCCTCTTCTCCCAGCAAAACTCCAGTGGGCCCTGGGCCCTGGACCTCTGCGCCCGGCGCCTCCTTGACCCCTGTGAGCACCAGTGTGACCCTGAGACCGGTAGGTGGTTAGGCAGCTGGGTGGGTTTGGGAGCTCACCTCTGCCTGCTCAACCTGGTTTTGGTGGGAAGATGCTTTCTTGCCTTGCTCCACGTGCACTAATGGAGCTGCTGGGTGCTCCAGGTGGCTGCAGGCTGGGTTCAGCAGGGATGCACATGGAAAGCCTTGTCCTCCCATGTCCCTCCTGCTCTCTGTAGGTGAGTGTCTCTGCTATGAAGGTTACATGAAGGACCCCGTGCATAAGCACCTCTGCATCCGAAATGAGTGGGGAACAAACCAGGGGTGAGTATGCCTGCTGCAGCATGCCCAGGCTTGGATCATCCGCGCACGAGCTGCTGGGCTTCAACAGCAGCATAGTAGGGCTGTGGCAAATCCTCTTTGGTGAAAAAGTTAGAGGCATCTCAGTCAGCGCATGGCTGGGCTCTGCAGCAGGTCTGCGGGAGGCAAGGATTTCTATTCTTTGAAATAATCTGAGGTGATGTAGAAGAGGCCATTATTAGGTTTCAGAGTAAACAACCCCATGAGAAGATCGAGGCGCTGCTCCTCTTCCCCTTGTGGGCACTCTCTTTGGCATCCTGGGAGTTTTGGTTTGGGTGTGCAAGGGGTTGGAGGAGGGCTGAGGTCAGGCTGCAGTCCCCAACAGAGGAAGGAGTCTGTGGGATGGGGTCGCCCCATTGAAAACTGGGCAAATTAGATGCTTCGATGCCATGGCCTGAGGGAACAAAGCAGTTGCTGTCTGCTCCACAGCTTTACAACCCTGGAAGTGCAAAGCAAAATTTTTCTGATGTTTTGGCAGCAATTTAGTGGGGGATCCTAAACATTCCCATCTCTCTTTGACCCTCTCTGTAACATGGGAGATGTTCCATGTGGTCCTTTATACTCATGGGTCTCTGATGTGCAGATGGGGACTTCCAGGGATGGTTGGAGGTAGTGTGCAGAAAGCCAAGACACACACAAAACCAGAGGCCCCATGTGCACCAGCACCTCCAACCCCCTTTTTCCTCTCCTCACCTCACTGTGCTGCAGCTGGATCTATGATGGCAGAGGCCATGCACATGGCAGGACGCCCTCTCTGAAGTCATTAGTCTTCACAGCGGGAAGAGAAAATCGTCCAAGTCTGGGCTTGGTGGCACGCAGGCCGTGCTGCTGCGCTGGAGGACGGCAGCCACAGGGGCCTGCCCATGCCAGCCGTCCCCAGCTATGTCCCTTTGAACTGGGGCCCAGGGAGAGCACCGCTGCTCTGTCTCCAACCCCCTCTCTGTGTTTTTAATTTTAAAAGCAATTTAGCAATTAAACCCAGTGTGGAGCACTGGCTGCAGGAACAAGGGCTGCTGCCATTGTGGGCGCCCTAAGCCAGGCTGGGGACAGGGCAATGCTCATGAGACAGGGGACCCC
This sequence comes from Phalacrocorax carbo, assembly GCF_963921805.1. NCBI lineage: Eukaryota > Metazoa > Chordata > Aves > Suliformes > Phalacrocoracidae > Phalacrocorax > Phalacrocorax carbo. The sequence continues at coordinate 31,823,824 of NC_087518.1, read as the reverse complement.
ATGCTGGGGATGTGCTGAGTGGTGTGGTCAGGGTCCTGAAACCACCATGAGGTACCACTGCCAAGGTGGGAAAACACAGGCAGAAATACGGCTCCCTGCCCTGTTTGTCTCCAAGGGACAAGTGTCCGACAGGGATGTCCCCAGCTCCTCTGCGCCCATCTAATAAGAAGCACTGAGGGTTATTCCCCCTGCCAGGGACTTGCTCATTTTGGGATGTGTTTGGTTTAGTAGTGTCTCACAGTGGGTTGGAAAGAGCCCACAGCCATCCATGACCACTGATGGCTTTGGTGCCAGCCTGTGCCTTGATCAGAGCTACCAGCAGCATGCTGAACCCACCACCTTGCAAAAAGCAAGTGGGCAACTTTGTCCATTGAGGCAGGGAGTAAAAATGGATAAGCACAGGTGGAGAAATATTTGCTTCCTCCCCCTCTGCTTTTCTGTTGCTCCTGGGTGTGGGACTGCAGCTTCACACTTTTCTTCCCATGCACATTGCTCTTCTCTAGCTTCTTCCCAATCTAGCTGCTCCATCATCTAAGGGGAGAGGGGAGAAAAAGCTGCTCTGGGGGATTTGGGGCAGCTTTTTGGACCCAGCTTCATCCTGATATCCCCATGGGAGCCTTCTCCATGCTCATGCTTGAAATTCTGCCTTTACTCCTGCAGCAGTGTTCACACCTGGCTGGGATACATGTTGTCTTGGGTCTCTTTTTATATACTGAAATTGGCTATGATAAATCACACGCAGTGTTTCCAGCGTACTCTTCTGCTTGGGGCAGAGAAACCTTTTTCCTCATCCAGATCTCTTTTTCCTCAAGGTGCAACACAGCCCTGGGCCATGGTGGGGCCATCGAAGTCCTTCTGCCCTTCTCTGGCCTCTTGAGAAGGCTCCAATGCTGCAGTACTGGGGCTTTTTCAGCACTGCCCTTTGAGACCTCCTCTCCCAAGTTGTTTGAAACTGGGGCCATTTTGTATTTCTTCCTTGAACATGTCAGGTTTTTGTTTCAGAAAATGGTAGCAGCTGAAACCATGCTTAACTCAACCACCCCTGCCTGCAGCTTCACTATTTACAGGGGCTCTTGAAAGTGTGTCTACACTAAGCATTGTGATGCCGGGACCAGCTTGATGTTTAATGAGGATTTTTTTCTGTGCTGCGATCTGTTCCTGATGTCCAGGTGCTGCTTGGTGGAGCACTGCCTGCAAGGGCTTGTGATGGTGGAGGTCTCTTCTACCTGTCCAGGGTGTCCCTGTGAACCCATAGCCTCCACAGGGTCATGTCTGTAATGAACTCTCTTTGGTCCAGCAGAACCATCTTGTCAGAGCCCATTTAACTGAATAACTTGTAACTTTAACCTGGTGTTTACTTTTTTGGGGATGGAGGTTGAGCTGCCAGGCCACACTGTCTTTTGTTGCGCTCATCAGCTCACTACCACCTCTAGCAACAAGGTTGCCCACAGGCTTACCTGAAAGAGATATCTGCAAATCCTCTACTCTCTCCCCTTGTCTCAAGGCGAGATCAACTGTGCCTGAATAATTTCTGACCATTGTTTGTCTAATATGCTCCTAACCCCTTCAATATTGGAGTGATGTGTTGCAGCCGTGGGTAGTACAAGCTAGGCAGCCAGTCAGTCCCTGGAGAAGCCGCATCAGCTCTTAGCGAAGGGGAGGTGAGCCAACCAGGACCTGGGGGCTCTGCCAAATCCCTCAGCATGCTTGGGAGCAACGTGGTCTGGCTATGACCTCTTTTGTTTTCCTAGGGTGGTGTTTTTATCTGAAAACTTATTTCAAGCCTTTGGTTTAAATAGTTTTGCCATTGGTTTGGTTTTATTTACAGTGATTAGGGGCCGACTCAGTGTCTGTTCACTCAGCAGCATCTAATTTTGCTCATGAAGGTGAGCTCATCTGTGAACTTTATTGGCAATGGCAGTGAGACTTTATGTGTGTGTGTATTTTGGGTACCATGCTGAGATCCATGCTACCACAGTACATCCCTTACCCAAAGCATCCAGTCCGTAAATCAGTTTTTAAAAAAATAAGATCTTTTTGATCATGGGTAGCAGATACATTTGATTAGCTGCTTTTTTTTTTTTTTTTTTTGTGCTGCTCTTCAGCTGTTTTGAACAAATCTGGCTGGTGCTTTTTTGTGTTCACAGTCTGTGTTCCTACTTTGATATGCATTGTTAATTAGCTGGTTTTTGGCTCTTGCTCTAACGTTTCCTGGGTAGGATACAGTTTCTAGCAATACAACCAACCCTGCCTCGTCTTTGCTCATCAGACAAAATTCCTGCAGTTACTTCGTGGTATGACTCGAGCAAAAGACAAATCATCTCATTCTGTGTTTAATAAACTGTTACCTGCCCACATTTATACTCCTTCATCTCAGCCCTTAGATCATTCATGCGATGTCCCACGGCTTTTCCATCCCCATGTGCCCTGGGTGCCCTTTTCAGATACCCTGATGAGATTTAAGACAGTCTGCTTTTAAAGGGTCTTTATCAATGTGCCCCGTCAACTTGTAATGGGCTTCACCCTGTCATGGGGAGGTTTTAGGCCAGTTTAAGGCAATTTGGCAAATGTGTCTGGCTGGGCATGCTCATCTTCTTCTAGCAGTAGGCAAGTGGGGGCCACCCCAGCCTCCCTCCCATGCAGGGCAACTTATCCCTTTCTCCACCCCACAGCCTTGCAGCCTCTTTTTGCAGCACAGGACCCAAATTAGCCCATGGCCTGCTCACCCACCTCCCCTTTCCACGGTGCTTCTTCTCTTCTGCATGCAGTTACACCCTCCCTAGCTGTGCACCTGCTCTTCCTGTCCCATCCCTACGTACCATCCACTCCCCACCCACAGAGGAGCCGGGGACATGCTGAAGTGACAAAAACAGCACTTGTCCTGCTTAAAGTATTTTTTTTTCTCTTTTTTTCCCCAGCCGTTTTTCAATCCTTTTCCCCCCCTCTGCCTCTCTCCATCCCCTGCTGTGTGCCTCGGCTTTGCGAGCTTGAAGGATGGCCAGATTAAAAGCTCCTCTTTCTTTCAGATCCTTTCACCAAACCTCCCATCCGCCTCCTCTTCCCACCCCATTCTCCTCGCAGATTTACGGGCAACCCAGAGAAAAAGTGCCAGCATTAGCATTTTTAATAAAGAGCTGCTTGGAAGGGGGTGGGGAGCTGGGAAGGGGAGAGGCATCAGCAGCTGAAGCCAGAGCCAAGCTGTTGCAAAGCAAAGCGAAGTTGGGAAGGAGCTGGGATGGGTGTCGCTGGCAGGATAAGTCAGCAGCTCGGTGCTCATGTCACATCTGTTCTCTGCTCGCCACCCATCAGGGTGGTGTTGGGTCTTCGTGGGACCCCACTGTGGTCATTATGGGGAGCTGGTCTGGGGGCTGCAGAAGGGGTGTGAGCACTGTGGGAATGTTTCTGGGCTGTTTGCCCTGGGCTTAAATTCCTGAGCCGCCAGCAAAGGGATGTGGTGAGTGCCTTGGCCTGTGCTGCTCACTTCCAGCACACACTTGAGCTGGTGCTTTGCTATTGTAACAGGGTTTGGCATGGCTGTCCTTGTGCTGCTCACTAGGTGGAAACCCCCAGGAGCACTGGGGGTCAGGGAACCAGACACGAAGTCACCAATTTCAGTGCGTAACAGATGACCACCTTCACACTTACATGCAGCATCTTCTCAGTGCCCTCTCCTGCAGCCCGTCTGACCTCCCTACCAGCTTCCCTCAAGTAGCTGCTCTAGGTTATCTCATTGCAGCTGCATCCTGTGAGCACTGCCCTTTGATTCCTTATCCCACCCATCCTGTCTAGAAGAGCTTTGCAGGGAGCAAGGGCTGGCAGGAGTGCGGTTCTTGATGCTGGAAGTTAGTCTGGCTTCCTCCCCTTGTGGCTGCAATCTGAGTGTGGCCAGAGTCCTGTTGAGATGGGTCAGAGCATCACCAGCAGCACCAGGTCCAGAGGGCTTAGCTGATATTTTGGGACCTTCCACTCAAGCCTGGATATGGAGCAAAGTGTAGCTGATAGACCAGCTGGAAAAAAGCAAAGACGTTTGAAGATCATCCTGGGGATGCACTGGAAGTGCATTGGCCATAGGAACTTGCTGACTGCATGTGGGGAGAGTGCTGGTTCTCAGCTGCCCGGGTGATCCTCTGTTTTGTTGTTTCAGATACCTACCTGAGTGCCAAGGCTTGCAGGGAGCTGAGAGCTGTCATTTCTGGCCCATTTAATCCAACCTGATCAGGTGTAGAGCTGCTTCTGATCAGTCTCTTTCCTTTGTGAGCTCTGAAGACCATGCAACCAAAATACCTGCCAAGAGCGACAAAAACCAGAGCAGCGAGGCACCTACAGTGATCACGGAAAGCGGGGAGGGAGACAGCCGTGGGGGCACACACTTGCATGCATGGGAGAGGAAGGAGGGGGTGAAAAAGTGGCAGAGGCACAGGGAGCAGAAGGCAGTGATGGAGGAGGTGAGGTGTGTCTGCGGGAGGAGATCTCACCCCATCTTCTGCAGCCAAAGGCACAAAGGCACAAATCAGCAAGAGTGCATGGGCAGAAACATCAGCACTGAGCTCCTGGAGATGAGGTTGGATAAGTGGCTCTTGTTGAGCTGGAGGTCTTGTCCCAGGACTTCCCTGCAGAAGGTACTGCATCCTTGCAGGCAAAATGGTGCCTGGCAGCATTGGTTGTCCCCTGCCATGTAGCTAAAGGCTGAACCTTCCTTTTAATGGGCCTTTTTTGACCCCAAGTAGAGGCAAAGTAAGGCAGGCTGGGGACATGCCACAAGCTCCCTTCCTGGAGCATGGAAACCTCTTCCTTGGCTCACCATCATCATCACATGAATTTTAGCCACAGTTGGAAATTGCACCCTCGGTGGATGCAACCTGGTCTGGGTGCTGATTTCCATCTCGCAGGCAGGTCCAAGCCCTCTGTGTGTGTGTCCCGGATGTGTTGGCATTCATGGGCTGTGAGATGTGCTGTCTGGCAGAGGTCCGGCAGCTAGCACACCTCTGCAGCACCTGCCCTGGGGCTCAGCTCTGCTGCAAGGCAAGATGGGCTCTTCACAATTGCTTTTCCACCTGAGTCAATGGGGAACAATACCTTGCCTCTGCTTTTGTTCCCTGCCTGGCGTGCTCCTGAGAAGCAAGAATAAAACCCATCTGCGGGAGCACTGGAAGGCGGAGGCACGAAGCATTCAAGGCATCAGCGAGACAGGAACACATCACTTTCTGGCCAAAGCTGACCTCGTTCAGGGCAATCCAATCTGCAGGCTGAATGTAATCCCCTGCTCCCAGCTGACTGGATGGGAAAGTAGCATTGTATTCCAGCAAGGAAATAAGACGGCACACTGTAATCCTGCAATCAGGATTTTTTTTTTGTCCTTGCTGAAATAACTTCAGATTAGAAATTAAAGTGCTTGTGCAGGAGAGCTGTAATTGCCTCTGGAGAAAATCCCTGGGCTTGTCGGCAGCAAATGATCCTCTCACCCTGAATTTTAAGAGCAGCGATGTGAAGGGTTGGAAAAACTCTTTTGTTTCTCAGCTCTGAGGTCTTGCAAAGGGGATTTGGAGCTTAAGGGTTTGGGAGCAGGGTTTGTGTTGCCTGATTCAAAGCCCACCTCAGTCAGTTCTCTGTGCTTCCTCTTGCTCTGACTTGTCAGCCTCACTCTGCAGGTGATGCTCTGCCAGTGGGGCCATGCTGGCAGGGGATGCACATCCTGAGGTGTTCTGGTCACAGGTGTCCCACTGAAGGGCACTGGTTACTGAGTCTCAGTTGCACATCGCCCTGTGCTATCTAGGGTAACAGGGATGGAGGCGACGGGGCCATCAGCTCTCCAGCTTCCCGCTTGGCTCCAAACTTCCAGCTTGTCTTCCAGACCCCTTTGCAAAGTCCAGTGGGGGCTGAGGCTTCCTCATTTCCCCTCCTGAAACAATGAACCCTGGGGGAATAAGGCAGGTGGCGAAGCTGTGGGCCTAGGCCTGACATGCTCCCTTGCAAAAGCCTTGCAGAGAAAGAGTTCAGCTGCTTTTTGGGTTTTGATTTGGTTTTGGTTTGGTGGGTTTTTTTCAGTTCAATGGCTGTGACGCAAATCCCTAAAATGGAAGCTGGGCAGGTGGTACCTGAGCGCGCAGAAGCATGAGGCTCACAGATGCCAGTGGGTAGGGGGGATGGGAGCATGCTGTACCCCAAAATTAAGGATGTAATATGCCACCAACCCATTGGCAGGTTGGGCTGGGGTGAGGAGCTGATGTTGTAGGAACTCCAAAATTAAGATCTTGGATGTGGGGCTATTTTATCACCTTGTCCTTGATTGGTTTGAGCTAACTCATCCCAGGACCCCTCAGTGTGTGAGCTGGGGGCTAAACTGGGGAAGCATTTCAGGCTGTGAGGGGCGGTGGGGGCATGATGCTGGCATGATGCTCCTGGGTTTCTCTTCCAGGCCTTGGCCGTACACCATCTTCCAGCGGGGCTTCGACTTGGTGCTGGGCGAGCAGCCGTCCGACAAGATTTTTCGGTAAGCAGTAAAGGCAACCTGGTCAGCACATTTTGGGGCTCAAAAATACAATTCCGGACATAGAGGCAGGCCCCAGCTGGCAGGGCTGAGCATGGCTGTTTTGTGCCACCTCCTGGGGACACGCGAGCATGGCTGGGAAGGTCCTACTACACCTGCCGTGTGGGCTGCTGGATGCCCAGCAGCTAGTTCCTCCGCTCTATCCATGATGAGAGCGAAGTTTAGGCTTTGAAGGAGGATTTCTACCAAAAAGAGAAATGTCTGTCTTTTTTTAATTTTCTAAATTACTTGTGCTTTTGGGGGTCATTTGGGTGCATTGGACTTGATGATCTTAGAGGTCTTTTCCAACCTTAATGATTCTATGATTTGGAGGAGCCCCCCACTTCACTCTGCCCATCTGCCTTTACTCAGGCTGGCATCCCTGCAGGGCAGAGGGGAGGTTCAAGGGCTTGATTTTGGGTAGAGGCAGCCCTCCAGGATCAGCATTTTCCTCCATGCCAGCCTTTGCTGCTCTACCTGGCAGGTTCACCTACACCCTGGGAGAAGGCATGTGGCTGCCACTAAGTAAGAGCTTTGTTATCCCACCGGCCGAGCTGGCCATCAACCCCTCGGCCAAGTGCAAGACTGATATGACAGTGATGGAGGATGCAGTGGAGGTCAGGTGGGTGATATGGTGGGGCTAGGGCATTTAGGAGGCGTTTCAGCAGATAAACTGGTGGTGCATCTCAGGAGTGAGGGGACCAACCAGAAGAACGTGGGGCTTGATGAGAGCTGGGACCCCTGCCCCACCTTTTGCAGGTGGAGATTAGTATGGCCATTAACCTGCCCCTCTTTAGTGCTTGCAAAGCTGAACCTTTGGAGGTAGCTCTCAATATCTCAGTAGCTCCTGCATCCCTCTAAAAGCTTGGCTGCCATTCAGTTCGCTGTCAGCCCGAGGGAGACCTGAGCTCTGGAAAAACCCACACAGCAGCCACGGTTGTGTACGTGTTCGCAACCTCTCATCGGAGCAGTGACACACCTCCTCCCCCTCCTCCTCGCAGGGAAGAGCTGATGACCTCCTCCTCCTTCGACAGCCTGGAGGTTCTCCTGGACTCCTTCGGCCCTGTCCGTGACTGCTCCCGGGACAATGGGGGCTGCAGCAAGAACTTCCGCTGCATCTCGGACCGCAAGCTGGACTCGACGGGCTGCGTGGTGCGTGGCCCCCCAGGAACCTGCAAATCTCCTTTGGTGTGAGCAAGGAAGGGGAGGGCGGAAGGGGAAGGGCTGCATCCTTCCTCCCTTCCCATCACCTTGGGATGGATATTTTGGGGTTGGTTTTGCAGCGGGATGAGATATTTTCAGGCTGGCATCTCCTCCATCCCTGCCCTTGCTGCATGCATGCACGAGGGAGCAAGAGCCCATCTGCTTGATGGCTTTCTAGGAGGTCCCACATCACTCGTGTGTCCTCTGTCACCACCACAGATGCTTTGCTGTGCAGGGAAAGTGTGTGCCCTGAAACAGAGGGGTTTGTGGGGCTGGGGCGTCCTGCTGTGATGCCACGAGAGCTGAACATCAGGATGGGGAGGCTGTGAGCATGGGGCAGATGGTGGGTTTGGAAAGAGCAGCATTGCTTTTGTTGTCACCGGAGCTGGGTGTTGGTGGAGGACTGACATGGTTTAGCCCCAGTCAGCAACTAAGCACCACACAGCTGCTTGCTCACTCCTCCCACCCCAGTGGGGTTTGGGAGAGAATCAGAAGGGCCAAAGTAAAAAAACTTGTGGGTTGAGAACAGTTTCATAATTAAAATAAAACAGTAATAGCAATAATAATAACAATAATAAAAGGAAAATAATGAGAGAGAGAGGATAGAGAGGTGAAACCTTGGGAGGGGAAAAAAACCCCAAACAACAAGTGATGCAACTGCTTACCACTGCCAACTGACGCTGCTGGTCCCCAAGGCATGATCGCTGCTTCCTCTGGCCAACTCCCCCCAGTTAATATACTGGGTGTGATGTCATATGATATGGAATATTCCTTTGGTCAATTTGGATCAACCATCTTGGCTGTGCTGCCTCCCCTCCTGGCTTCTTGTGCACCCAGCAGAGCATGGGAGGCTGGAAAAGTCCTTGACTAGTATAAACACTACTTAGCAACAACTAAAAACATCAGTGTGTTATCAATATTATTCTCATACTAAGTCCAAAACAGAGCACCATACCAGCTACAGTGAAGAAAAATAACTCTATCCTAGTTAAAACCATGATGGGTGGCTTGGGGGGCTCCCACCCCTGGGGCTGCACTCCCCAGGGCTGTAAAGAGACTTCAGTGCAGGAGGAATATCTACAGCCATGGGCGGTGTTGCTCCCGTCTGTCCCACAACCCCTGAGCATGGCTTACGCTGTGATTTCCAACAGAGAGCAGTGCCAAAGCCTTTCCCTTTGCCTCAGTCCCAGTGCCAGATTTCTTCCTCAGGGGTTTAATCTCTTGCTTCCCTCACCCCTGGCAGTGCCCAACAGGACTGAGCCCCATGAAGGATGGCACAGGCTGCTATGACCGTCACATCGGCGTGGACTGCTCAGATGGCTTTAACGGGGGCTGCGAGCAGCTGTGCCTGCAGCAGATGGTCCCCCTGCCTGAGGAGCCCCTGCTCTACAACATCCTCATGTTCTGTGGGTAAGTAGTCCATCATCGCCCTGGCCACGAGGACATCCCCAGGTACTGCTGTACCTTGCTGCTGCCACCCTGAGCTCATAGGGTTGAGAGGGAGGGCCACCCCTGTTTGCAGTCCCTTCTGGGTTGGCCTGGTGGCCCCAGTCCCCACTGGTGGGGGCTGCTGCTGATGGTGGACCCCGTGCTGGCTTCCCAGGTGCATCGAGGACTACAAGCTAGGCACAGATGGGCGGTCGTGCCAGCTTATCTCAGAGTCGTGCCCTGAGGTGGGGGACTGCGGCGAGCCCCGCGAGCTGCCCATGAACCAGACGCTCTTTGGGGAGGTCTTCTATGGCTACAACAACCACTCCAAGGAGGTGGCTGCAGGGCAGGTGCTCAAAGGGACGTTCAGGTGAGTTGGGTGTGTGGGGAGGTGACCCCAGCAGGGTCAAAACTCTCCATCCTCTCCAAGAAGAAGGCATGGGAAGCAGCCTGGGGCTGGACCTTAGCAGACAGCCTGGTCTATCCACAGCTGGCCAAGCTTTGCTGGAGATGGAGCGGCTGGTGGGGAGGGTGCTTCTGAAACTTTCCATCGAGAGTAGATATCTTTGTAAACTTTGCCCAAAACAAAGGCTTGGTGCTGGTTGGCTTTTTGGGATGGGTCACCAGCTGGTGGCAATGACCCCAGGCAGTTCTCTGTCCTCCAGCCCTCCCCTCGTCTCTGCTATTACTTTCAGGCAGAACAACTTTGCCCGGGGTTTGGAGCAGCAGCTGCCGGATGGGCTGGTGGTGGCCACAGTGCCCCTGGAGAACCAGTGCCAAGAGGAGCTCTCTGACCCCACGCCCGACCCTGAGTTCCTCACCGGTGAGTGAGTCCAGCCAGACCTGCACCTCTCCCAACAGGACAGCAGCCAGAGTTCCTGGCTTTGGCACCTAACCCTCCCAGGAGATATACCTACTGTGGGATATATATAGTCTGCTTCAGCATCCCACACTCACCTGCAGCAGCAGCAGTGGTAAGAGGAAGGCATTAAAAATGAAGGAGAGGGAGAGACTGTAAATTAATTGTGTGGCATAAAAGGTCAAGTGTCCATTGGATATTTGGGATATTTGCAAAAAGGATGCTTTTTTTATTCAAGGCAAAAAAGTTTTCCAAATACCTTTCATTTGATTTCCAAATCAAAACCCCTTTGCCAGCCTAATGAAACATTCAAAACCTACCACAACCAACCCAAAATGTTTCAGTTTGTCCTGCCAGAGCATCATGGACCATGACCATCAGGGTTATCACGGATTCCTAGACAACCTTCGAGGATTTACCTTTCTTCCAACAAGTTGCCAGCACCCCTAAATAGCCTTTGTTTCCTTGGTGCTTGTTGCTGTTGGTTGAAACGGTCAAGGACACCAGGCAGCTACTAAATGATGGATGTGGATAGTAAGGTCTTTTAGAAGTTGTCTGCAGCGTGGTCTCATATGAGTCCTTGTGCATTCACTTCATTTGGCAGAGCTCCCAGGAGGGTTTTGGGGAGCACCTGTGGGCTGCAGCCACGGTCGGATGGGTGCTGGTTGCTCTGACAGGGGGCATGGCAATGTAGGTGTGTGTGCAGGCAGATGCAGGCAGGGAGGAGGGTGCCAGTAGGTCCCGGTAGGACTGAGCTACCCCAAGACATCTGTGTTGGTGAGTTGCCCCTGCAGCCGTGGGGATGCTCAGCCCTGCCTGGAGGTGCTGGAGGACCTCCATCTCCTTATGGGGCTCTGCTGCCCTTGATATGGTTACATGGATGTAAGGAAGGCATTGCCATTGTGGCCTCAGCATCATGGCAGGGATGGTGGGACTGGGACTCCACTAGCAATTACGCCAGGGAGACAGAAGCCAGTAAATTATCCTATTCATTTCCCACTGCTCTGCTGGCATTTTGTGGCTGATTAAGAAAAAAAAAAAGTAAAGAAGTAAAATCTTCTCTGCTTGTCAGTAAGCAGATCTGGATATTGCTGCGAATACATGAGCAGGGCTGCTGAGTAAGGAAGGGCTGTTTTTGCATAAACACTTTGCAGGGAAGAACAAGGCTTTGAAGCTGTTGGTAGCAGCCAGCACTGAAGCGAGAGAGGCGCTGGAAGGCAAAGGATCTTATTGTCCTTATCCTCTGTCTTCATTGCTTGTTACGGAGGGGGGCACGCCCGTTGTTATCCTCCAGAACTCCTGCTGTGTGGCTGTTTAGCAGCAGAGTTTGCTGCTTCACTGCCGAGCAGAGGTGTGCTGTGTTGACTATACGGCAGCAGCGTTGCGAGGGAGGAGGTGGCCGTGCCCTGGCATCCTGCTGCGGCACACCACAGGATGCTCTAGTCACCAAAATTAGAGCCATGAGCACCCTTCAATTGACTTTCTGGGGCTTTGTCTGGGCTCATTGGCCTCTCTGTCCCTCTGCTCATGGAAGCTGAGCTCCTATGTGCCTTGGCTCATGCCTTAGGCAGGACAAAGTGTCTGCCCAGTCCTGGTCTCCATAAATATCTGGCTCCCATAATGCATGGTTAAATGGTTAAAGAATGGGATGTCTTTGCCTGAAGAGGGAGAAGCCCCAGGTCCTGCTCAACTCCAGCATAGCCATAACATCCCAAGGGAGCAGCAGTATCAGCAGGCATGTGGTTTCCCCTGTACACCTGTGTACCACTCGGCTCAGTCCTGACCAAAAGGAACCCCAGGGCCTCTCAGTTGGCTGCACCCAGGCATATGTGGCATGACGGTGACCATTCCCAGGCCTGCAAACTGCTCATTAAAAAGCACAGCTCTCATTAGTGGAATAATTAGCACACCTGGGCATGTCTTGGGAGCCGGCGCCGGGAAGGAAGCAAGAGGGGATGCAGGGGGAGGCTCATTATCTTCCAATGCAGAGCCCCAGACAGCAGGATGAAATGAGCCCGTGTGTTTGCCTTCAAAGCCATGATTTTAATTGCCAGGGAGCAGCTGACCCTCAGCTCTGAATGCTTTGCCACCTCCCCAGGGGGACGTGGTGTGTGCGCTGTCCTTTCCCCTGGCTTCTTCCCACCCCTCTGGCTGTGTTGCCCCAGGCACAGCTCGGGGGCTGCAGCCATCCTCATGGTGAGGCATCCTTGGGCAGTGCTGCCGACCCCACCATGTCCTTTCTCCACAGGGATGGTGAACTTCAGCGAGGTGTCCGGGTACCCCCTCTTGCAGCACTGGAAGGTGCAGTCCATCATGTACCACGTCCGGCTCAACCAGCTGACCATCTCCCAGTGTAAGCGTGCAGGGCCAGGGGAAGAAGGGAAAAAGGGGTGGCATGAAGACACACAGCCTTCTTCTGGCGGGTGATGGGCTCAGAGGTTGGTTGCCTGTCCCAAGCCTGTTGGAGGGGTGGCAAGGGCTCGGGGTCCCCTGAGATTTGAGCAACTTCTCCTGTCTCCTCCGCAGCCTTCAGCAACGCACTTCACTCCCTGGATGGCGCCACCTCCCGTGGAGATTTCATGGCACTGCTGGACCAGTTTGGCAACCACTATATCCAAGAGGCAGTATACGGCTTTGAGGAGTCCTGCTCCATCTGGTATCCCAACAGGCAGGTCCAGCGGCAGCTCTGGCTGGAGTATGAGGACATCAGCAAAGGTAGGAGCTCCGCTTGTCCCCAGGAAGGGTCCCCATGAGAGTGGGAAGCTGGGTTTGCTTTCAGCATAGCAGAGAAAGCACTAGGCCTGTGTCAGGGCTGCATCCCATCTCATCCTCTTATTTACAGCCTGTTCTTGCACCCTTTGAAGCCAGCTGAAGGACTCCCATGGACTGCAGCAGGCATTAGTCCAGGCCAGAAAGGAAGATGAATACCCACATCCCCAGGGAGTTGAGAGACAAACGCACTAATCCCACCAAACCGCCCTGCCTGATTCTGGACTTAACTGTTATTTGTCTTTAATCCTGTTCCTTCCTTCCTTTTGTCTCCACTATATCTGTTTTCTTCCACTTGCATCCTGCGGCCAGACTTTACTCCCTCTAATGTGCTTTCTTCTCCCAGGCTCTCAGCACTGTGCTTTTACTATCTGGAGCCCAGTTGTGAACTGGGAGGTTCACTGTGGTGCGGAGGGCATCCAGCACTGCTGCATCCCCTCCAGAGCCCTCACTGCAGTGAGGTGTGACAGCTCCCCTGTGGAATGGGTTTGGACATGAGCTTTCCAAAAGCAGAGGGAGCCTAATGCCTGCCTGCTGCCAGATGTCACCAGGATCACAGCATCTCTTGTGCAGGCCTTTTCAAACCTACCTGCAGGCATTTTGCTGCCTGTGCTGAGGACATTGAGCTGACCACCCAGGCTTAGGCAGCAAAAAAGAAACAGCTCCCAAGCCCAGACACAGGGGATGCCGAGTGGAGTTGCTGCTTTTTAGGTGACTGTGGTTTGCTGCCCCCCTGCCCAGGAGCTCCGGGGTGCAGGCCATGTGAGCTTGGATCTCACAGGTACCATGACCACCACATCATTTCCATCATGAAGCTTCATAATTCTCAGTATTGACACTAGCCTACAGTGCTGCTTGTGCTGTGCCCTGGCGTGGAGACATTTGTTTTCTCTCCAGGGTTCTTGTATGGGAAAGGCTTCTTTCTGAGCCTGAGACTGGATCCGGTGGGCTCAGACCTCCTGGAGCTTGGACTTCTTCCCAAGTCCACCTGTGAGAGTGCAGACTCGTGGCTGTTTTGCTGCGAGCTGTCTCCAGATGTAGCATCTTTTGATTGCAAGTACTTTTTTTTCTCCTGCAATTTCCTCCTCTTTGATTTTCCTGTTTGGAGGCTTTTCAGGTCTGGCAGTCTCTTTCCACCCACAATATCCCATTTCGGTTTCACTCTGGCACCTGCCACTTTCCCTCCTTTGCTTTTTGTTTGCAAACGTCAGGAGCTGGATATCGATTGAGAAATTGCAAGAGACAAATCATTCCCTGGCTCCTCTGCTTCCCCTGGCGCCTGCTAAGCTACAATTCACAGCCAGCCCAAAGCGATCCATTTCCAGCTTGCTGGGGGAGTAGAGCAATGCTTATGTACCCCAGGTTTTGTTTAACAGCCTTATTTTCTTTGCAGGAGTCTCGAGGATAGGCTAGCACTGGCCCATTTCTCAGCAAACCCTTGCAATAGGAAGATCTTCCTATTGAGCCATGGACGTGCTCTCTAGTGGCTCCCTGCAGCAGTCAGCCCATACCAAGCCACTGCTGGTGATGCCCTGAGCCTGCCCCAGAGGTGAGGCTTTGCCTGGGCATCCTTCAGCTTCCTCTGACCCCACCAACCACCACCAGTGGTCCCTCTGGCCCCCTTTTCTTAGGTGTAGAGCCAGAGACATCCTTTGGCAGGGATTTTGGGTGAAAAGCACAGTTCCCCTGTGCAGCAAGGCTTGGAGCAGCGGGGTGATGTGAACCAGGGCACAGCAGTGATGGGCAAATCCTACCTTCTTGACTGCTGTGCCAGGACTTTTCCCCTTGTGTGAAAATATTTCCTGCTATGGGAACACTGTAGAAAAGCACACGGTCTGGCTTGCTGCCCCATGTGACAGGGTCATGGTGGCACCTGGCATCAGGCACCTTTGTGCAGAGCTGGGAAAAGCTCGACTGTAGCGATGCTTTCCTCCTGCAAATCTTTTTTTCTGAGCCGGTTGGGATGCAGCATTGCCTGAGGTTTGGCAGGGTAGGACCTGCAGATATTTCCACATATGCACAGGGCAGAGGATAAATGAGCCTTCAGCCTCATCACAGTCCAGCTGGGGGTCTGCAGTCCTGATGAATGTATCTGCCTCCATCTTACCATTTTCTTTTGCTTTGTGATGGTGCTTTGTAAACTAAGCCTTTAAGGAGAGACCCTATTTCCTTGCCCACTTCCGTCATGCCTCATGGCAGCGTAGAGACAGGAGAGCCAGGCTCAAGCCAGCTTCTGAAAGGGGACTGCTCCCCATCTCCCTTCCCCTGCATGGAGACCGAGTGCAGGAGCAGTGGAGGGGCTGGAGAGGGGCTTAGTGTCTTTGTAGCCATTTCAGGAGCTTTCTGGGCATCATGAGGCACTGACAAGTCTTCCCTGATCATTCTGAGCTCTTCAGTGCTGCTGGCTGCAGATCTTTGTGTAGGGTGTACCAAGGCAGCATTGCTGCTGTGCACCTTGGTCTGACACTCATCCTCTCTGGCCTCCAACATGCTCTGTCACATCAGCTTTGATGGAGGTCCTTGGGAACTGAGGGAGTTGAGCAAAGAAATCAGCTGTTAGGCCAGGAGGGCTTTTGCAGTGGAGTGGTTTGGCAGCAGGTTTTGGGGGGGCAGTGTGGGGTGAAGGTGCCCAGGCAGGTCCTTCATGAGTCTCCAGCTACACAAAGGAGGCTCCCTCTCGTGGGGACCTGCTGCAAGGGTGGTCTGTCCCAGTGACAGCCAAAGGGCTGGGGCTGGGGAAACAGAGGCACAGCGAGACAAAAGGACCTGCAATGGTAGAGGCCAGGTGGACTTTTCAGTCCTGATTCCTCCTCTGAAGACCAGTGAGCATATCATCCCTACAGAGCAAACGGGGAGCTCTTAAGGATACAGGGGGGCCTCTGGGCAGCACTGCCTCTCTCCTGGGTGGAAGGCAGGGCTCTAGTCCTTTCGTATCCCCTTATCAATGGCTTGGAGCCCACCTTGGTGCCCCTCTTTTCCCCCTTCCCCAGGCAACTCCCCCTCAGATGAGTCGGAGGAGCGTGAGCGGGACCCCAAGGTGCTCACCTTCCCCGAGTACATCGCCAGCCTCTCCGAGTCGGGCACAAAGCGCATGGCAGCCGGCGTGCGGATGGAGTGCCAGAGCCGAGGGCGCTGCCCCTCTTCCTGTCCCCTCTGCCATGTCACCTCCAGTCCTGATGTGCCAGCTGAGCCCATCCTGCTGGAGGTCACCAAAGCAGCCCCCATCTACGAGCTGGTCACCAACAACCAGACCCAGCGGGTGAGGAGCCACTGGCTGGGGGTGGTGGGGTGGGCATGGTGGGGGTGGCAGAACAGCATCGGGGTGGTCATTCCAGGCAGCTTTCCCTAGTAACGTCATGTCAAGCCAAGGCAGCCTTTGCCTGTTGGCCAGCCCTGCTCTCCTGGGTGGAGATAGATGAGCACTGACTCGAGTGGTGGTGGGATGGGAGGTCACCTGCCCAGGGCTCACTCCCTTCTCCTCTCTCCCAGCTCTTGCAGGAGGCCACCATGAGCTCACTGTGGTGCTCAGGCAGCGGGGACGTCATTGAGGACTGGTGCCGCTGTGACTCGAGTGCCTTTGGTGCTGATGGGCTGCCCACTTGTGCACCTCTCCCACACCCCATGTAGGTCTCCATGCATGCCCAGCCTGGTGTCTTGGTGTGATGGGTCTGGGAAGAGGCAGCAATGGCCAACAGCATGGTGGCAGGAGGTGGTGGGGCTGGGGTCGCTTTATGGGACAGGTCTGCAAGCGGATGGGGGACCTGGAAATCAGGCAGAGGGTGCAGAGATGCAGTGTCTATTCTAAATTCTGCTGAGGACTGGGGAACTGGTTTTGGATCCATCCTGGTAGAGCAACCCAGGGAAGGAGTCCTTTGGACCACCATGCCCAGAGCCAGGAGGGGTAGGAAAGGTGGAGTCAATTTTCTCCTGAGGTTGCTCTCTCCCATAGGTTAAATGCTTTGAAGCCCTTTTGATGTGGGAGAGTAATGCAAAAAATGGTCCCTACATAGTGCCGTACAGAAACCAACTCATTTCTCGTGCATTTGCATGTCGTCTGCACCACAGAGTAAGTGGCACTAGCAAACACGCACGCTGCCTTTTGCAGCAGCCATGGGGACTAGCTGTACAGGTTGTCCTCAGCATCTCTCCCATACTATGTGCCTCATCCTGGTGGTTTTGCTGCCTTTTTAAGGCATAGAGGAGCAGCAAGGCAGTGATGGACATGGGTGAGGGTGAGCATGGGTGGGTGGTGGGGACGGCCAGCAGACCTTGCTCTCCTGAGATGCTGACCAGCCGGCATTGCCCCCCAGCCTACGGCTCTCCACCGTTCATGAGCCCAGCAGTACACTGGTGGTGCTGGAGTGGGGGCACTCAGAGCCCCCAATTGGGGTGCAGATCGTCGACTACCTCCTTCGTCAAGAGAAAGTCACTGACAGAATGGACCACTCCAAGGTGGAGACAGGTGAGTGGGGACTCCATTGGTTCTTTCTGGGGAGGGTGGGATGGAGATGTTGGAGGAGAGCCTCTGCCTGCCTCTTTGCAAGGGCATGCTGCAACATATCCAGTATCCTGTGGAAGAGAAAGCAGCCCTTCTCCTGCCCACCATGCTGCAGAAGTGGCAGCTCCACGCCATGGTGATGAGCCTTGATGGAAAAGCAATGGGTCTGTCTCTGCATCAACCTCATGCATGAGCTTTGCTCCCCCCCAGCACCAGGCAGTGTGGTAGCAGGCACAGACCTCAGTGGCTCTCTACAGCCCCGGGGACACCTGTGTGCATCTATGGTGCCTCCTCCCCTCTCTCCCTAGAGACGGTGCTGAGCTTTGTGGACGACATCATCTCTGGCGCCAAGTCACCCTGTGCCATGCCGGCCCAAGTGCCTGACAGGCTCTCCTCCACCATCTCCCTCATTGTTCGCTGCTTGGAGCCTGACACCACCTACATGTGAGTCGCCTCCCCCATGCCATGCCCGTGGCAGCACTGTCTCCCTGACCATGGTGCTCCTGCCTGATGCTGCCTGTGTTTGCATTAAGTCTTGGGAGTCTAGACCTTCACCTTTTTCCTTCTTGGCCAGGTTCACGCTCTGGGGAGTTGATAACACAGGAAGACGCTCCAGGTCCAGTGACGTGACTGTCAAGACCCCCTGCCCTGTGGTAGACGACGTGAAAGCTCAAGGTGAGATGGAGGGAGCTGCTGGACTGTGATGCTTGGGACCAACAGCAGGGATTTCCCCCTTCCAGCATGACCCTGTGCATGTCTCATGTCCTGTCTATAACACCTCCTTCACCCATCGTGGCCCAGGTGCTGCCACATGGTGTTGAGGGTTAATGTGGAGGGTGGCAGGAGGCACACATCCTCTCTTCAAACAAGCACAGAGGCACTCTGTGCTGGTGGAGTGGTGGGAGGATGGGTGGAGGGGCAGGCATTCAGGACATACTAAAATAGCCAAGAAGACCTGCCTGTCTTGCCCAGAAAGCAACTGGTAGGTAGGTGGTGGCTGTGCTCAAGAAACTCCTTTTCATAAATAAATGGTATTTTGCTAATGGTACCTGATGACTCCACCTGTTTCTTTTCCTAATTGGACCAAACTGTGGGAACCTAACCTGGAGTGAGTCCGGGGAATGCCATCTATTCTGTTGCTCTTCCACTGGGACCTTGTCTTGCTATGATGTAAATCATAATTCAGGCGACAAATCTTTGGTCTTGGTTTCCCTAGAGCTGAGCTTTAGCCTGGTGGGCTTTATTCATGCTTTTCCTTGCACCCCACTGAATACCCCCTATTCTTCTGCCCAGAAATAGCAGACAAGATCTACAACCTCTTCAATGGATACACCAGCGGTAAGGAGCAGCAAACAGCCTACAACACTCTGTTGGACCTGGGTTCTCCCAGCCTGCACCGAGTCCTTTACCACTACAATCAGCACTATGAGAGCTTTGGGGAGTTCACCTGGCGCTGTGAAGATGAGCTGGGGCCCAGGTAGGATCAGGAGCTGAGTTGGCTAGGCAGGCAGGCCCACCCACCAACAGGCTTATCCCTCGTAGGTGTTGGTCACCAGGAAGGTGGCTTTCTAGCATATCACATGAATTTGATGATAGAGCTTAGAGTCTCACACTGGGGTTCCTGTTTTGCTGGATGTTGTGCATGTGTTTGGGGTCCAGCCATCTCCCTTGAAGGATCATAAGCAAGGTGGTAGATCACTGTCAAACCATCATCCCTGTCCATCCCACCAGCCCTGTATCTGTCTCTGGAGTTTTGCCTAGTACATTCATGCTATACAGCATGGAAAGGGGATGGGATTCTCTTTTTCCATCAGGAGCTGCTGCCACAGGCAAAAAGGCAGAAGGTCTTGGAAAAACAATGCACCTTTGAGGAATGGAAGTTGTTGTGGGTGAGAAGGGGAGGGAGTGTGGTCGGAGCACATTGCTAGAGAAGGGCCCCAGCCATTGATGGAGGGAAGAAGGTGCAAGGAGGTGGTTATACCTTCAAGCCTGCTGGAGAAGGTGACACAGAAGAGCTTTGTTGCAGAAGGTGCTGGATGAAGTGTGTGCAAACACATACACGTGCTGGGCCATACCAAGGTCAGACTTGGATTTCCTCCTTTTCCTGAGCTTTGGCTTGAGTTGAATGCATCGCTCTGTGTTGAACTCACTGTCACTTGTGGTCCAAAGCAGGCAGTGGATTGACCTTTGGTCTGAACTGCATGTGTTCCTTCCTTTTTGATCCATGTCTGTGGTTGTGTGGGATGATCTCAAGGACACAAGTGTTTTTGATGCCAAGGCAGTGCTGGGCTGCCATGGCAGGTTTTGGAGGAGGTTGCCCTGAGCTCTTCCTGGGTGAAACAGTCCTTTCATGCCTTAGTGAGCACTATGTCCTCTCCCCAGGCTCCTCCAGGTCACTGCAGTCCCTCCAGCTGCCTGGGGATGGGGTGCCTTGTGCCCCGGGCTTGCAGAGGCAGCCGGATGTTCCCTTCTCCCCATGTCCTTGGATGTCTGCTTTTGTCTGCACGGTTTCTCAGTAATGTGAATGTTTCCAATCAGTTTAGCAAGCTGGGCTGGGAGATTGTGTAGGCTGCAGTGATGTTTCATAGCATCTGGCCTCCAAAGAACCTGAGCCTTGAGCCCATCTGGAAATCAGGATTGCTTCAAATGTATGTCAGCAACAGCTCCTACCTATGAAATGCATGGCTTCCACTTTACCTCCTGTTCCACACCTCTTCTTGCTGGTCTCACCACTAGCTGCCTTCCAGCCCTGCTTCTCCAGGTTATCACTTTTGGATTTCTAGCAGAGGACTAGAGGTTCTCTGTGTACCTTCTCTGGCCTCCAAACATCTGCTAGGCAGTCAGAAAGACTCAGGAAATAGCTGGTGGCTGTCTTGCATTTAGTGTCTTAGGCATGTCTCCAGCTTCTGTGGGAAACTCTGAGGAGATCCTCCACTCCCTGGGGCAAATGTGGGGTTTTTCCTCTTTTCCCTTTTCCCATTCATGTTCGAAGAAATGCAAGGTCTTTGAGGCGCAGCCTTAAGGCTCAGTAGTGACATCCCAGCACGTGGAGTCTTGTTAAGGCTGAAGATACGACCAGCTGCTTTGCCCAGGGTTGCTTCATTCCCATGACACCAAGTGGGACTGGCAAGCTTGGACTTACGTCTCACCTTTGTCTTGAGCCCAGCTGTGGTGATGCCACTCTGTCTCCATTTCCAGATGTGAAATCCAGCCTCAGTTTGCACAGACTATCTGACATCTGTTGTGATGGTTCACATGAGTACATAAAATTCCTTACATGACAAACCGGAGTTGTCACACGGCCACTGCCATCACTGAGGCTGGTCATTGCTGTTGCTGCTCTTTGCCTCAGTGAGGAGAGCAAGGACCAGCCAGAACATGGGGTGGAAGCTGCCTCCTTGAGCACCACAAGGCAGAGGTGCATTGGCATGGAGCAAACAGAAATGCCACTGAATTGCCCAAATGTTACCATTTGCTGAGTGAATCTACAAGCCAGAGGGTTAATTCCACCCTCTGGAAATGCTGGAGTGCTTAGGATGGAATGACGCAAGTTGCTGATGAAGTGTTTGCAGCTCACGCTACTTGGAAAGAGACATTTAGGCAGCTGCAGTGGGTTCTGGTGATGAAAAATCTTGGAAAGCAGACCTCCTGTTTGATCGTGTGCGAAGGCGAAGGATCCAGACTGGTGGTGACAGGACAAATCACTTGCAGATGACATTATTTAGCCAGCAGACAGTGTTTGTTTGACTGTTGCTGATGCTCCTTTGAAGTTCAAGATGTGGACCCACGCGACTCACTCTGTCATGCCCCTCTTCCTCCATGTGGCCATTCTGACTTCTGACTCTGCTTGCTTGGGGTGTGCTTGCCTCCCTTCTCAGCAACGCTGGCTGCTAGACCGAAAGAAGTGAGGGTGTGGGCAGATAACTTGACTGGGGTTATGAAAGTGGGTCGCTCTGTCCCAGTCTGAAAATGGCTGCAGAAAGCCCTGGACCTTGCATAACAAGAAGAAATGGTGGAAAAGGCAAGTCATATTCCAGCAAGAAATAAGTGAAAGTAGGATTTGATGCAAAGTCTGGTGAAGTCTGGTGGTATCTATGGGCTTTGAGCAAAAATCTGTGGGATCATATTCAACATTCCAGTTAGGGTACCTGTGATGCTGAAAGAAGAGAGGCAGCTGCGGCACCTTGCCTAGGTGTCTAGGTGTGGGGCCCAAGACAAGTTAGAGGATGACTACCTTTTCACAGCTGGAAGACCTGGCAGCTTGGGTGGCTATCTCCCGGGTTAACGCCATGCTAAGTGCCTTCACTGCTCTGCTGTGCTCTGGATGTGAGCCCCAGGGCTGCAGGTGTCACATGGCTGCAGAGCTGGACAACTACTTGGTGGCACCAGACTGGCCCTTTGGAGCTGCAGCCACCTCTGTGATGGACCTCTTGAGGAAAGATAAGTTTGGCTCTGAGTGGGGCTGGGGTAAATTAGTTCCTCTCCAAGAAGCCCTCCCATGGTGCACCTGGCCTGGAGAAAGGTGTGGAGGGGTGGTGGATGTTCCTTCGTGGTTTGTACACATACCCTTGAGCTCTCAAACCAGCTACAACACGGCCATGTGCTCCACACACAACCGTGCTTATCCAAGTAAGAATGTCACAAAGAGGGTTTTTTTCCCTAGCATCCCAATTTGTGCCTCTGCTGCCTGTTCTGTGCTGAACAGGTGCTGAGTGAAAGTTACCAAAGGAATGTGTCTTCTTTTTCCTGTCTATACTAACCCACCAACTGACCTTGAAGCTGGCTAGGAAACTTATCCCAGCTCTTGAGACACTTAAGCTTTTGTCTGGGTTTCCAGTCACACGTGATACTCACCTTCAAGACACTTCATTTGAATCCATTGCCTCTACATTTGCCGGATTCTCTGGAGATCACCCAAAGTGCTAGAAAGTTTAAAATGAACTTAATGTGTTTTATCTGAACAAACTGGTTTTCTTAATAAAAGCACTAGAAGCACAGTTTTAAGAGGGAAAAGCATAAAAAGAAGAGAACACAATTTAGGTCATATTTGGTTAAGATACTCTGCGCTCTTCCAATATGTCATCCACATCAGGAGTTGGTAATTTAGTAGTTTCTTGCTACCAGAACAAGTCCCACCGAGGCTATGTTGCCTTGGGGAGCTGCGTGTCTGTCTTCTGCTGAAGACGGATTCCTCCTTTCCCCTGTCACCCGACCTCTCTGGAAGAGATTGTGGCTCTTTACAGAGCACTACTGCCATAACCTGCCTTTCCTTGTTTTATTCTCTGCAATTGGAAGGTGGAAAATGCACATGCAAAGAACTGGGGAGCTCTGCCACATGCCCTGTTCTTTCAGAGGTTTTTGGATCAAACCTGTGTTATATGCCTTAGTGTATTCCTTCTAGTTTGCACGCTGTCCTGTGGGACACATTTCCTAAACTGTTACTAAACATTACAAGTCACGTACCAGGAGTGTCATTCATTGTACTTATATCTTGTGATATTACATCTTATGAGGATCATAATTTTTACCTAACCTTCAGCCTTCCATACACACCCCTACAAGCCAGGCATGATATTTTGAGTGTTTTTTTTTTCCTAAATCTCCTTCATGCTCAGTGGTGCACAGTGCAATACTGTGCATTTCTTCTCCATTACGTCCCATTCAGCCACATGATAGCAAGGGAATGATGCTCCTGGCATGCCCACCTTTTCCCTGCCCTTCCTGCCATGTCACTGGAAGTCTCCTACACCAAACCATGAGTGATCAGCACAGTTCCCAAACATGCAACGCATTCATTTCATGGAGAGGACACACAGGGTGACACTGCCCTGGGCTGGCCACACATGTCATGCCTGACACCTTTTAGCATTTCTCCCCACTGCCTGTAGTGCTATTGGCTCTCGCTTTCCCATGCTGTCATATTTGGGGTCCAGTAGCTGCGGCAGTGACTGGTGATGCCATTTGAGTCATTGATGATGTCCATCCCAAGGGGTGCTGGGGGTTTCACAGCTACATCTGTGACTGTCCCCTCACTAAACTCTCAGCAAACCTGGCCTTGTTGTGGGGACAATATGGGGTGGAAGAAGGGGGGACATAGCAGGGAATTGTAAGGTGAGTCCCAAGACCAGCACAGCAGATCCAGCATCACCAAGGCGGCATGGGCATCTCTGACCCAGATGGGGGCTGTTCTCACACGCATTTAGGCTTGCAGTGCTGCCATGAGGCTGGTGTGTCCCCGCAGCCCTGCAGTCCCCCCTTGTCATGGCAGCATCAGGCTCCACTCAGCTGTTCTCCATGCTGCCTGACTCCAGCATTATCTATTCTCCCTCCTGGAGTGCCCACGATGTTCTTAACCCTTTTTGCTTTTCTCTCCTCATATGTTCCTCCTGCCTTCCCCACCATCCCCCCACGGTGTCTCCATCACGCACGCTGCCCCCTCACTGTCTGCCCCCTGGCATCTCCCCTTGCCCGCCCTCGCTGTAGGAAGGCTGGCCTCATCCTCTCGCAGCTGGGGGACCTCAGCAGCTGGTGCAACGGCCTCCTGCAAGAGCCCAAGATCAGCCTCCAGCGCTCATCCCTCAAGTACCTCGCCTGCCGCTACAGCGAGATTAAGCCCTATGGGCTCGACTGGTCAGAGCTCAGCCGGGACCTCAAGAAGACGTGCGAGGAGCAGACGCTGAGTGTCCTTTACAATGACTATGGTGACAAGGACTACTGAGGGTTGCGGGCGCCCACTCTCACACTGGCCTTCCCACGGGTGCTTGTGAGGGTTTTACACACAGACCGTGGTGGGTAGGGTGTCGCTGATGTTTCTGGAGGCAAAAATTTGGATTGGGAGTGAAAGCAGCTGCTCTGTGCAGGACTGATTCAGTATTAGTTTCTTCTTCAACTTGGCCAAAAGCCTTTCTAGTTAGAAGTCTTGTGGGATCCAGTTTTCTTGGTTTTGTTTTATTCATTTTGCCAAGAGGTTCCTTAGCATTGGTGGAGAGGGCAGGTTGGGAGGCCACAGCCCTCCCCTCCTGCCCCATCCCTACCCTGGCTGTGGGGGCCACCCCCAAGGGTGGGGGACACTGGTCACAGGAGAAATACAGTGACAGAGCCAAGATGGGAGAGCAGGTGATGCAAGGTTGGGAAAACAGAGGCAGGGCACGCAGGTCAGGTTGAGATGCTAATGGTTATGGCTGAGTAAAACAGCCACTGGATGGCCAAGAGGGCTGGGATTTTATTTTTTTTTTAATTTCAAAGTATAAGGTCTGGATGAGACTTGGCCAAGCGATGGTGCCATTGCAGGGCAAGGCTGGCATGGTGTCACCAGCTGGGGCAAGGAGAGAGGGGCATTGGTGAGCCTATCTCCTCAGGTTCTTCTGTCATGGTCAAAGCCCATGTCTGCTCCAAGATGTAGAGTCCTTCAGAGCAAAGGCAGCTTGGCCTCAGGGCCAGTGGTCAGCTGGACATTGTGAGCTTTCTTCTTGTGGGACCACAATCCTAGGAAGTGAATTTAAAAATCCATTCCATTACTTTTTTTTTAACCACCATAATAAAGACTTTGTAGCAATGTCAAACTACTGCTCAGGAGAGCTCCAGCCAAGACAGCAGCACCCAGATGGCATGGAGGAGGCTGCCTTCTGCACCAGCTGCCCTGTACCTGTGGTGTAGCCCAAGTTCTGCATGGCGAGGGGAACAGGGTGTAGCTTACCCTGACGTGGCAGTACAGGATGGTCCTGGAAGTCCTGGTCCCAGAGGGGGTTTGGTGACATGGAATCGTGGGCAGGCTTCTTGGAGTGTTGCCTGCCCATGTTCAGGCTCACATCTGCAGCTCTCACCAGTGACTTTTTTTATTAGAGAACTGGGGTTGTCCTGGGACACTGGGCTTGGTTCAGAGAAAATTGTTCTCCAAAACCCTGTTGCCACTGACAGTGTTGGAGGCAGCAAACAGCTTCCTTTTAGCTTCAGCTTCCAGCCTGGTTTGCAGAGGAGGCATCTCTGGACTTGCCAGCTGTGCACCTTTGATCTGGATTAGCCAGGATCCCTACAGTGGGATTTTTATGATGCCTCTTCAGAGAGAATTTTCCTTTTCATTTTTTCAGTCTTGGCAGGAGCAATCTTCAGCCTGTCTCTTATGATTTTCTGCCTCATTCCTCCTCCTACCTGCCAAGGACATGGTTTGAATATTTGCGTGGTGCTGAGAGGGAGGCAGCTGTGGTCCACAGCCAGTCACAGCCGACAGCACTGCAGTACAGTATTTGCTCGACAACAGTACAGCATCTTCCTGCAGGACCACACAGGGCTTTGTTTGTCCTTTCTTGTGGGCAGACCTCTCCTCCAGGGGCAGCTGGCTTGGACCGGCTTGCTGCTGGGACCAGCCACTAGCAGTCAGTATTACCTGGGCATCCCTGTGTCATTTCTGTAATGAATGTGTCTAGCAGGAGTCATCAGGCAAACGCCTACTCTTTGCAAGAAGGAAGTCTACGGGATTCTTTTGGTTTTTTTTCTCCCAAGTTTCTCTTATATTTTGGTGTGTCTGATGCTGCCAAGGACTTGGGGCTTAAAGCAAGACCAGTGCTCTCTCCATGTGCAGGTATATGTGGGCAGGTGACCCATACTGAGCCATTGCTCCTTTTCCTTTCAGCCACTGGCAGTCTTAACCAAGACACTTTGGTTTATCCTCTTGCTTCTCCCAGCGGATGCTGAGACAACTTTTAACTTCCAGCTGGGCAGCAGTCCAGGGATGGGCAAAGGGCACCTCCGCTCAACACCTCGGAGGGATGCTTGAACGAAGGCTGCTCTGGCCCAGACACAAGTTGGTTGCTAGCCAAGTAACACTGCTTACGTGGCCTTTATATGAAATGCAGACTGTTTTCATTTGGGTAGCAGACCTCTCTTTTATTGCTTACTAGGTGCAGCAGCAGGGACAGGAGCAGTGCAGACTGCCAGCCACTCGCTGTGATGCTGCCAGGAAAACCCTGGACACCCCATGTGTTCACACCTGCCTAAGTTACTTTTTCGTCCAGCCCCAAGATTTGTGCTGGGGCTCTGCAGATATTTCTGTTCTGCTTCTGTGCTCACATTTCAATGCCCTTGCATGGTCAACCAAAAGCCCGCAGCATCATCAGCTGGCTGGGCCAGACTGCTCCCTGAGCCCCAGCTTCCCCATGGGCTGGGAGGGGGACCACCCTGGAGGGCGAGGGGAAAGTCACACGTCCTGGTGCTTCGGTGGCACCCTTGCACAGTTGGATGGGACTTGGCATCCACATCCCATGATGGACCACCCAATCTGCTGGTGGGGCTCTGCTTGGTTGACCTCTGCAGCATTGCTGCATCTGCTGTGCTGGCAGGTCCTGCCAGCACAGCATGTCTGTAGGGCTATTTTCATGATGGCCCTGGCTTTGTGAAGGCTTCCTTCTTCGTTTCCTTGCTCTGGCTTTGCAATTCAGAATTTTGCCCAAACTTGGATTTTCTTGCCCAAATCCCTCAACTAACACATAAGCCCATCTCAGACAAATGCCAGCAGCCTACTATGGGGGCCCAGATAGGGGTGGGTTGGGGGTGGGTGGGTTGCAGCATGGCTGCAGACCTGTCCTTGGTGAGATGTGTATGGGGCTTGCTCACACAAAAGAGCTGTGGGTGAGCCCTGAGCTGTGCCCTTCCCTCCAGAGTTGACTTCATCCATGTCCACCACGGGGTCCTACTGTTGGGTCTGCACAGTATTTTCTCTCTTGGACGCCTGGGTCTTCCCATGCTGCCAGCCACACGAAAGCTGGAGAAGACACCATTTTCCATCCATTTCTGCAAACTCCCTCGTCCCCTGCCCTCTCTTCTTGTTTTATTTCTGAATTAATGAGCCATCATTCACCTGAGATGAACCTCTGGGTTGTTATCTTTTCTTTGCTGCACCCCTACCCCTGTAATAGCATTACTACCTTTTACTTGTTGTGGAGTTATTTAACATATAAAGATGGTTTGGTCCTTTTCTTTACAAAGATGGCTACAATTCATGTTCCTTGATGTTCTATTAAAACTCTAATGTAACGTTTTACTACTGTAGATTGAAAGTAGGGTGGTTTAGAGTGAGATAGCCATGTGGCAAGAAACACAAAACCCTTCCGGATTACTTAAAAAAAAGAGGTTTTAAACGACAGCAACAACAACAACAAAATATCATTGTAACACAATGTAAAACTCCAGATGACAATTTAACTGACTATTAAACGGAGCTGTTAGTAATCCGTGGCTCTGGCAAACTGGAGTGTTTGTTTATAGTTTTGATCCAGTTGATGTCATCTTTTGGTAGTGGATGAAACAATCCCAGCCTTTGAACTCAGGTGCATCTTCACACAAGTTTAGCATTAGCCTGTCTGCCCACTGGGTTAGCCAAGTGCCGAACCATTCAGTACACACAGCTGGAGCCATGTCCTGCACCTCTCCTCCTGCACCTCTCCTCAGGGCATGGGAAACTGTGGATGCCTGCAGGCACCGCCAGGTTTTGGGAGGAAGACTGCATTTATATACCCTCCGGGAGGGGCTCTCAGTCCTCATTTTGCAAACCTCCGTGGATGCTGGCAATCTGGGAGCAGAGTCAAAAAAAGCTCCTTTTAGCCTGTCTTTATAGGGCTTAAGGTGGATGCGATGATGCTGTCTGGTGGTCAACCATCTCCTGAGAACTTCCTGGTCTATCTGGCAGACTTTTGACAGAGAACTAACAGCATCAAGAACATTACTGTCCTATGAATGGTGCGAAAATCAGTGCCTAGGCAGAGGGGAGAGACACAAAGGATGCCTTGAAAGTCACTTACAGTGCAGTGTTGTGTCTAGTGCTCAGGCCATCAGCACTTGTAGTGGCTGGCCCCTTGGCCAAGCCCAGTGTGTATAGCCACCCACCCTGCCAGATGGGTGGGAGAGCAGGGGAGAGCTGGGGATTACTGCAGGCAGGCAGACAGGATGCCTGGGAGGACATGGGAGAAGGGGGATTTACGGGCTATAGCGCATGAATCCATAGGAAACCAGACTTCATTACATCTTGTGGAACAGTTTGATTTTTTTTTTCTCTTCCCACTGCTAAATAGCAGGAAAATAAGCTAAAAATACACACTCTACTTTCCTTCTGCTATTTTCCATGCAGTTAAGTGCTGTCGCTGCCACCAGCTCATTGCACAATAACCTGTGGCTCTGGAACAAGACATAAGGAGGAGGAAGAGAAGGAGGAGAAGAGGGGCTGCATGGCAGTGAGGCACACAGTCGCAAGCCTGAGCTGCTGTGTAAGAAGGTCTCAGCGCAGCTGTCTCATCACACCTTCACCAGAGCAAAATCTCCTTGGGGGTCATCTGGCTTGCAAGAGATGGGTGTTTGGAGAAAGACACCCCAAAAAGGAAGTGGACTGTAAAGGATGCATCACCAGCTGACACAAAATGGCAGCTTTTTAGGAAGGGTTTGGTAATGTGTGTGGACGTTAGAATGGTTGCCATTGACCAGCAGTCCCTATTCAACCTCAGAAAGCAAGTATCAGCAGGGATTTCTTCATTTCAGTGCATGCAGGAATAATGTGGCACTGCTGGGACCCTCACACAGGGTACCGTGTCCTACCCAGTCCTGGTGGCTGCCCTGTTTCTTAACGACTGACTGGGTTGTTTCCTCCACCATAACAGCTGACAAAATATTTCAGATCCAGTTTGTGTTGCTGAAAGAGCAACCACATGTCCCCCTCATCTTGGGGACACAGGGGTTGGTGTCTCTTGCCTTGAGGCTGGGTGTTTGGCAGAAAGGAGGGGACAGAATGGGAAACAGCTTGTCGCTTAGCTACTGCCATAGACAACTGCCCATTTTGATTTAAATGCAAGACCTACAACTGCGGCCCTGGTTATTTGGGGCTGTAGAGCCTCTTAATGTGCTGTCCTCTGTGGGAGAAAACCTAGCCCCTGTGGAAGTGCATGATTTGGGGACCTTTGCCCTAGAGAGGACATCTGATGTCACCAGGAGATGCTGTTCCTCCTCCAGGGAGCGATGAGAGAGTCCATGCAAAGACCAGAAGTGGAGGAAAGGCTGGTGCGGAGCAAAGGGAGGCACGTGGCTATCAGAGACAGCTGGAAGAGGAGGGAGCGGGTTTTAAAGACACAACAAAAAGATAACGAGGAGGGAGACTCAGGATGAGTTGGCTGTCCCCAGCAGTACACCCCCTTCAACTTCTGGGCACCTGACACCCTGGACATGGTGCAAGGGCTAGCACTGGAGGCAGTCCTGCCTGCAGCCCTGCCTGCATGTTCCCATGCACCCCCAGCTTCTCTGGCACAGACAGTCAGGACCGAGGGCTTGCCAGGGCTTTGCTTGCTTCCAACAGCAACACAAAACCAAAGCACCTCAGATTGTTTCAATCAAGGCTGGGTACATATGGCTCAGATTGCCAAGGGCACTCTGGCTGGAGTGAGGAGGGAGGGCTCTGCAATGCGCCCAGCTGCCCTGGGGCTGGTGGGGGCAGCTCCTTGTCCCCAGGTGCTCCCTGCTCACAGACACCAGGTGCCCCACACCGGGCACCCTGTGTTAGGGGTTTTCCTTCCATTTTCTCAGACCATCACTCCTCTCTGGGGCCCTTGATGTGCTCATGTCAGCCCTGCAGGAGGAAAACTGGGATTTCATTGTTTTCCGTGGCCTTGGCTTTGCCCCCACAGGGTCCAGTAGCCCCCTGGCCTCCAACCCACTGCAAGTGCTCGTGTTTTTCAATCCTTTCCAAATCTCTCCACTTGCTCAGCTGTGACTCACCTTCTCCACCATTTGCAAGCGAGGTGTGTGACAAAGGAAAGAGAAAGAGCTCCTAGCATGGCTTTGGCCTTTTCAAACCCTTCACTGATCTGTGAAACAGCAAAGGGGCTCCTTGAGGGATCTCCCTCTTGCCCCTATCTGGGAGGGGGAGAGGCTTGAAATGTCCCCAGATTGGTCCATCGGAAATGCAGCCTGGATTTTGTTAACTGCCATTTGTGCTTGCTTGTTCTGCTCTTGGAAGCCAACCTGACATTTTTCAGGGCCATTTTATTTGCTTAGTCGAAACTATCTTAAAAAATGGGGAAAAAAATACCCATAAGTATACACCAAAAAAAACCTGAACAGTGGAAAAGGTAGCAGTGGGAAGAAAAAAAGCCCAGTAATCCTCTTTCCCCAAAGTCTATAAAAAGCAGTATTTCCTCCCAGTAAATCACCCTGCAAGGCGCTGAGAAAGAGACCACAGGGCAGGCTGGTCCTGTTGCAGATGTGACCACTGCAGACCATCGTGGCTTGGTGGCTCCATGAGAGACCTGGCTGGCTGGGGGCCACTGGGAATTGGGAACTGCAACAGGGGAAGCCTTTTAGGGGAGAACCTTCATGCTGTCCCACCTTGTGCCACTTGGCATGATAGCCTTCCAGCTTGGGGGTGTGGCGGGACTTTCAAACCTGGCCCAGATGCTCCAGGTGACCCTGGTCTGGAGGGGATGTCCACATATAGCTGGTGACATGCAGGGCTGTGGCTGCAGCAGGCTCCATGGGACAGGCCACTTGATCAAATGCTGCAAATCCCATTTTCCAGAGGACCAAAAACACTGATTTGGCCAACTGGGCAGAGTGGAGCAGCTGTGGGCATCTTTGAAGTGAAGTCCTAACCCAGGAGGACCCCAAGGATGTCCCCTGCCTTAGTGACAAGGGATGTTTGTGGGATTTGAGGCTGTCCACGGGAGGGGATTCAGTACTATGGCATCATCTTGCCCTGGTCCCTGTGTCCTCACAGCTGGTGGCACAGCAAAAGCTGCCTGAGTGGCAGCCTTGAACAGGGAGAGCATTGTGGGGGATTCGGGGGGTGTCCCCAACCCAAAACCCGAAGGAGGTCTCCCACTGGGCTGGGACAGTGCTGGGAGGCAGCTGGGAGAGCCCATGGTTTGAGGCAGAGGAGAGTATGTGGGACCAAAGGTGCTGGCAGCAGCTGAACCACCTCCCTCCCTGACCCTGGCCCCTCCTTGGGTGAAGCAAGGAAGCAAAAGCGGTGGAGGATGACAAGATTATTTATTTTTTTTCATAGATTTTTATAAAAAATAATTATCAAATACAAAAAAATAAAAATAGCAGCAGCCTCCGTTGTGAATAAAACCCTAAAGGGGACAAAAACCGCTCAGTGTCGCTATAGAAGAACAATATTTCGGTACGTAGAAGCTATCCATGAGAAGTACAAATCTCCATGAGCCAAGCCAGCACCTCTGGTCACCCTACCCACTGGTGAGCAGGGACAAGCCATTGCTGAGACCAGGATTTTCATGCCAAAAAGGGTAAAAATTTGGCATCTAAACACATAGGCATCTAGGTAATGCTGACACCAGGCAGGGAAGGGTTTGGCATCACAAGATGCTGGGACTTGAAATTCTCCCATCTCCCTCTGAGTGTCACCCTCATCCCGCATCCCCAGCATCCCCACAGGTTGGGGGGGCTGCCGTGTCCACCCGCTCCTGCTGTGCCAAGACCCCTGAATATCCCCTTCCTTGAGCTGGTGGAGCAGGACGGGCTTTCAGATTGCACCTTCTGGGGCACACTGAGGCCAGAAGAGTCGAAAAGGGCTTTTTTAAAGACTTCCTTGGTTTTTTGGGGGTTTGTTTTTAATTGATAAATGGATTGCTGTCGAAAAAAATTACAGCTCTGCCAAACTGACAGTGTATTTGGCTGAAAACCCTGGGTGTTGGCACCTGTTCATGATGGGAACAGAAATGTCAGTGCATCCCTGCTGCAAGAGATGGGGTCCATTGTGCCCCCTGCATCCCTGCCTAGGCCAGGGCAGGCAGGAGGTGACGTGCCATGGGGTGATGGGCATACTTGGGATCAGGAAAGGGCTTAGAGAGGATAAGGAGTCTCCTGCCTGGACATTGGTGGGACGTCCAGGTGCCTCTGACCCTACTCCTATCCTCCAGCCCTATATAACTTTAGGAGATGCCTGACAAAAAAGGTGTGTTTGTGGTGGGGGAGCTAGCAAAAGCCAAAGGATGCCCTGAAAATCCCCGGTCTCTCCACACTGTGTCACCCTCTCTCCATCACTCTCATGCTGGAGAAACTGGCTTGGAGCCTGGCTCCACCAGCACAGTCTATGTGGGTAGAACGTAGCCGGGCAGCCTTGGGTTTCTTGGTCCCAGCCTGGGACTGTACCAGTGCACACCGGTGTGTCTGTGCTTATCCTCTGTGGTCCCTTCTCTGCTCCTCTCTTTCTATTCCTTTTCTCTGCCTCTTTGCAGCACAAAGCCATCAGCAATAACCCCAGCTGGAGCCAGGCACCTTCCCTAACTGCTGCCTCTATGGGGCTGGGTTGAGGCTGCCAAGATGAGCTTCTGGGCATCAACCATGCAGGAGGAAGTTTCTAGCTGGTCTTCTTTGGGGCTAGAAGTGAATCTGAAGGTTTTCACTTAGCGCCTACAGGAGTAAGAGACTTGTGAAAGTCTGACTGTATGTCCACCGTGATGGGCTCGGCCACAGAGATAGTAATAAGGAAAACCTCAATGGAAGATGATGATGCTCAAAGTCTTCTGACAGGTCTTTTGTGTCCTGTCTCTCCTTCCATTGCAGGGTCTGGTCTCCTCTGAGAACTGCTGACAACACTGTTGAAGCTCATGTTTGGAAACGGGACATGGGGAAAAAAAAGAAGGCCCACCTCATCATCCTTCATTCAGAGCATCACACAGCTACTCTGGGTTGCCCACTACAACTCTTGTCTAATTGGGTGCGCAGTAGCCAGGGGGAGCAAGGCAGAGAGGGACTGTTGCGTGTCTTTGCTCCTACTGACAACGCAGCGATCCCTATGGACATGTAACCCTTCACAGAGGGCTCTGAAATAATGGATGACAGGGGTCTGCAGTGCCCTTTTGGGCAGCAGTGCTCACTGAACCTGCTGTGCTTACCAGGGTTGTGCAAGGGCGCAGCAGAGTTTCTTCTCGACATCAAAATCCTGACCCAGGACCCTAAGCAGAGCAAGGCAAAGCACCAGCAAATCCCAAGGGCAAAACTTGGTGCCTGCAAGATGCTGAGAGCACCTTGAGGTTGCAGCCTGCCTGGGGAGCTCTTTCCTGGCGTGGCCAGGGTGTTTGGCTTCTCTCTCTGTCCTCCTTCCAGCTCCCTCTCAGCAAGGAAAGGGAAATTCCCTGCTCCTCCTGCCCTGACCTGTGCTTTTCCCAATGGTTTGTACTTCACAGCAGCATGGGTGTGTGACAAAGGGTATCCTTTCTCAGCTTCATCATGAGCAAAGAAAATATAATATATATTTATATATATTATATATATATGTATATATATTTATAATTAAGTTTAAATATTTGCAGAGAGATCACAACTACCTCGACCTTGCTAAAAGAAGCCTGTACAGCAGAGGGGGGTGAATAGTGACAAAATCCAGAGCAAAGACAGACAGCCAGATGCTGGACCACGACAAATGTCCATGGCAGCACCTGGGCTGTTGGCATGGAGCCCAGCCCAGTACGTGGCTGAGGTGGTACCGGACCCCTGGCTGAGCCCCTCGAGTGTGCACCAGGCCCCCATGTCTGGCTGGGTTTGGGAGGGAGCAACAACAGGGAGGGGACTGCCACGCACCTGCCCTCCCATGCCGCAGCCCACTAGCTGCTCGGTGGCCTCGACGCATCCCCTCTGTGCACAGTTGCCATCCCCCTGCCCAGCTCTTCCTTATGCCTCCTGCCCCCTCACACTCTGCCATTCCCCAGCGGCCCCTGTTGCTGCCCCTTCGCTCCTCTGGCGCTCGCCTGGCCGAGAGAGGCCCTTCATGGTGCCACTACTGGTTCTCCTCGGCTGCTGGGTCACGGCACGTGCATTCATCCTGGTCACAATCAGCAGCAAACGGGATCACCTGGGGGGACCGAAGGGAAATATAAGCATCTGCTTTGAAATGCCTGGCTTCTGGCACCCCTATGCCCCTGCAAGCCCTCTCCACCCTGGTATGAACAGACAGACACCTTGGGCTGCACCCTGACGTTGTTGTCATTGTTGGGACTGCCAAGGCTCCACAGTCACTGAGAATGGGCTTTGATACAAGCTGTCCCTGGCTGAGTTTTATTCTTAGGGTTTTCCTTTTTGTTAACTTGGGTTTCAAATTTTGCAACCAAGGGTAAGCTTGAGTCTTGTGCCCCAAATGTCAAACCCTGGGGAGAATTCTCCCCTGGTGAATGTGAGACATTTGGACTAGGGCTGACAGTGATGAGGCACCTCTAGATTTCAGTTTTACTGTGGTCCCTGTTAGAAGGCCCCCCTTGTCCATGTCTGAGGCCATGGACCTGTCCACCAAGCTACTCCTGGCTCTTCCAGGCTCAGCAAAGCATGAAGGTAGCATAGCCTCATCTTCTGTACCTCTGGGAGGAACTCAACCAAGCTCCCAGCTACAAAGGCTGGCCTCCACACTACCTGATATAGGAGCCAGGGTAGATGCCTACAGTTCTTGTGCATTATGGATTAAAGAAACCCAGGCAGGCTGGAGGCGGTGTGAACAGGAACAGCCTTGAGTGAGGCAGATGGTAGGTCCATCTAGGGCCACCCACAAGCTATTCTGCTTTGACATCCCATGCACGTAGAGAGGCTTATTGTACATTGCTTTCTCTACAACTGTATGTGGCCAAGCAAACTTATGTCCCCTTAGCTGGTGGCAGCAGAGCAAGGTGGGAGAGCACCAGCAGAACATCTGGCTCCCGGTTGACAGTTGCCCAGTCATGGGCCATGGGAGCCAAGAAAAGTTTCCTCCAGAGGTTTTATACACACCAGGCTCAGAGCCACAAGTTTTTCTTACTATGGAAGCACATTTGATTTTTCACAGCCTGGGCCAGTGACAGACTGGAGTGTTTTTTGGTGTTTAAACCCCCTATTTCTGCATCTGTCTTAACAAAAATGTGCTGGAGGCTTGTGCTGTGGGAGATCTGGGATCTGTGGGGAATACAAGCTGGGGCTGGGTCTCCTGAGAGCCATGGGACTGAATCCCCCCTGCCATCCACTGTAAACCCATCCTTTATTTTGGCCAGAGACCCAGATCTCTCAGTCCTCCTGAGAGCCATGCCTTGCTCCAAGATGTCATGATATTGCTGTGGAGGTTTCACTCATCACTTGGGTGTAAAGCCTTTTCTCTCCTATCTCAAATGGATCTTCCCAGGATTTTATTTTTCCTTTTCTCTGTGTGTGTATGTGTGATGAAAGGAAAAATGATTCAAGCTCCACAACAAAGATGAGAAGATCCAAATTCACATATTTTTGCAGTGAGAAATTATCTCATGCCCTATGATTTGTTTTGCTGTTGGATATACTTAGGAAGGATGGGCTGTGTGTGCTGGATAGCAAGTTAGGTGGGAGGGGAGGTTGTGATGGGAGTCAAAGAAGGGTCTATGCAACCCCAATGCCAAGTTGCTGCCTCTACACTATTACTCCCTCCTTCTGTCCCCAGGGGAGTTGGGAGGGAAAGACAGCCCATAGCAGATGCCAATGGACCATAGCAAAAATCCCCTGAGATTGCTCAATTATATGACAAGGTGACTTCTGACTCACCATGGGTAGCACAACATCCTATGGAAGTCATTTCTTTGAGACTTGTTTCCCAAAATGAGAGGGAATCCTGTGAACCTCAGTGGGAGCTGGGCTGAGCTTTCAGTCCTGCTGGCCAGAGTCCAAATCCCGCTGTTAAGCAGTGGGATGATATCTATCAGCTTCAGCTGGCTTCAGTTTAAAATCATGGGTTTGTTCTCCGTTCATGGGAGAATTGCATTGCAGGCTCGGTTCCATGGCCAGCAAAGCCAAAGAGCGTGGCTAGCAGTCACTTAATCCTAAATCCTGGCCAGTGCTGCAGAAGGTGCTCACTTACCTTCCTGGAGGACAGTGTGGAGGAGCAGCAGTCACCCCCGTCATACTGGCAGTATGCCCGGTTGTTGATGGTGTCGCACCAGCCGTCTGCTTGGAAGGGCTAGGCAGAGAAATGAGTCTTTGTTGAAAGGGTTATTAAAAAACATAAGGTTGCCCCCAAAAAGCAGAGATCCCAGGTCCTCAGCAAGGCCTCTGTGCACCTCTGATAAGGGCCAAGGCCCATTTCCACCATATACAACCCCGTCTTCAAAGCCAAAGGGCACAAGAAGACTGGTATTCCTGCTAGTGTGTATGGAGCAGTGGGTACTCAGATGGCAGCAGCTGCAGCTTGAGGATCAGGGAATTGTGTCAGGAAGAGAGAAGGAAAATCCACATCGCTAGAGGGCCCCAACCTGAATGCCACATGTCCCCATTCACATCTCACTCAGTGTTTCTCCACAGAGTCCATTGCCACCCAGCTAGGAGTCAGTTCACCACTTCATCTGCTCATCCACCTTCTCACACTACTCTTGCATATCTCCACTGTAATCCAGCTCTTTGCATGTTCACAGCTGCAGCAGGGCTCTGTGAGAAGCTGACCCAACACTCCTCTCTAACTGCCCTCCTCCCAAAGAGCTTGGGTCTGAAGTTGAGCTTGGTGACCTGGCTTGGGCAGCTAAGTATAGAGAGGCTGTTACAAGGATCGATAAAGCATCCTGCTAGAGGATCAAACTCAGGAAGGCAGGTGCTTTATCTCCCTTGGACTATGAGAAAGGTTCGGCAAGGTAAGGAGTCTCCCAGAAGTACTTGTGTTCAAGCCAACCCAAGCATTGGCAAGTGCTGGTTGCAAGGACTATGCCTTTTTCAGAATGCTTTTGCTCTGGCTCTGACCCCAAGGAACATGTCCCCAAATTCCTCTAGACTCCACTGGAGGTTCTAGCCCTGTCCACAGCACATGGCTCCACCAAACCTTGCCAGGTTGGACTACAAGGCAACTTATCTGGTGGCCAGCTGGGACAAACAGAAGGGATCTTCATTAAACACTAGCTCCCTGCAGGCAAAATACAACTCTGGACTGAGCAGAGAGGGCACCAGCCTACTGATGACCAGAGATATTGGCAATATGGCCACCTTCCAGTTTAAGTTTTGGCCATTTTCCTCCTCATTTCTCAACTTCATGGCACAAGTCTCAACCTCTGTAAGGAACTAACATGGTTGAACGGTGGAAGATTTCTCTTTTCATGGCACAGCCCATTGCCCTTTGCTGCACCATTGCCTCAGCCTGGACAACTGGGGATTTGCAGAGCCCAGATTGCCTTGGTGCAGCTTAGACAAATGCTCCATCTTTTACAAGCCGCCTTTACTTTCAGGCCTAACATGGAAACAGAAAGCTATCACAGCAGAATAGCTCTGTCCAGAAATGTTAAATGGCACAAGAAGCCATTCAGAAATCCATTTTATTGTTGTTTAGTTACATGAGTCATCTCATCAGAGAAGAGAAACTAGCAACTGGGGCTAAGAAGCAGCCAACTAGGGCTGAGAAACAATGCTGTGTGACTGGTGCAACCAAACAACGTGCATGTGAAGCACTTGCAATGAACTGTCAGGAACAATCTGCAGCCGAGGCTTATTTATCACAGATACACATCAGCACTGCCAAGAAACAACCAAATGTGCTAACAGAATGGAGATACCATTCATTAACCAAGTGATTAGTAACAAAATGCTTCTCCCAGTCCAGGCACTGTGATGGTAGCTACTGGCCCAGCAACCACAGCCAACCTCCAGGAGGACTGCTGTCATCAGAAAGGGCTCTTGGTGGAAACTTGCCACCACTTTGCTCATGGAAACAGCTGACCCTTGTCACTGGATCTGGTGGCCCTAAATGATAACTGGGCTTCAGAAAATACCCAGACCCAGCCTTTGATGGACACTCGTCCATAGCACCCCTAAACTGAATGACAGCCAGCTGAAAAACATCACTGCACCGCGATAGCCCTGCATCCACTGCGCTGAAGCCAACATGAAAGACTGGAGATAATGCCAATAATTCACATGAAAAAGCCATACCAAAACCAGGGAACTGATGTGGCTTTTTGTCATCATGACTCACAAGGAACAGAAATGGGCTCAACGCAGGCTAATGTCACTTAAGGAAGTAGCAGCAGGGATTATGGCAAGCCACTGAGTCTACCTGTGCCTTCAGTACTACAGTCCCTGGGCCAAATCCAGGCAGCCACAGAGAGATTGCATTTGCCTGGAAGATCTCACAGGAGAAGCAGAGAGAGAACACTACAACTGGGAAATTGAGGCACAGCTGCATTAGGTAGCTTACTCAAAACCAAGAAGGGATTTAGTTCCCATCACTGCTGTCACAAACCATGTCCAGAGGAGACCAGGGTGCAATTTGACCAAAGCAATAGGGTTAATACTGGTCTTCTGTTGAAAAGTATCAATGGGTCTTAAATGATGGTGATCAAAGAAGGTCTCTGAGCCACAAAAGCCATTTTGAGCACCAGAAATGTCAGGGCAGGTATGCTGGGGCTGGCCGGTGCAGGGATGCAGGCAGGGGACTGGCCAGGGCAATTGGCAGGGGAGAGCTCTTCTGGGTGTGATTTGCTTTTGCAGCCTTCTATGCAGTGGAGTTTTTTCTTGAGCTTTGCTCCGTATGTCATGACTCACTGGCAAAACAACACCCGCCGCTTCAGTAGTTTCCATACAGTTATGGGGGGGGGTTGCCCATCCCGGCTGCACAGGTCTGAAACAGTTCCCAGATCTTGCATGCAAGGTTGGGGGAGGACAGAGTCAGGGACAGGAATGGGAAGGAGAGGTTCTTAGTTTCTCTCTACACCTATTAGGGATAATTGCCCCCTCCTCTCAACCCGCTGGAGCCCATACCCCACCCTAAACAAATACAGGCTTCTATGGCAACACTTGTTGGGGAAACTTAACAACTCATGCTCCAAATTACATTGGAAAAACATATGAGGGGAAAATAAAAAATGACTAATTGGACTCGAGGCTCAAGAGAGCCAGGCACAGGGTTTGGGGACCGCTGTCCCTGCTCCTTGCCCAGCACCTGGAGAACACGGTGACTCCCAATGCTTTGCCTTGTCAAGGATTTCCAGCTGGTTTCATCTTTGCAAGCAGAAAGAGCAAAGTATGGTGCTGGTGGATCACCCTTGAGGGCACAGGCACCCTCATACTTGCATTGGTCTCATTTTGGTCTTGCAAGGATCACAGCAAGGAAGAACATGGCAATGCAACGACTAAGAGCAGATGCTGTGAGAGAGGAAAACCCATACAGACTGTGTCCAACCTGTGCTTGGGCCATGTGGCTCTAAGAAAGCAATGCCAGCAGTGGGAGAAGGGAGGTTTGCCCATGTTGGTGACTCGCAGAAACACCCAATGATGTTTTAAGATGCTGGCAGGAAAAAAACCCACACCAATGGCCAACTGTGCCATGCGAAGGCAATGAATGTGATCCAGGGAAATGGTCAGCTGGGTTTCATTTGCCAGAACATGCATCCTACAGCACAGAGGGAAAAAGGACTGGTTCAAATGGCTCAGATAAACGAGGAGAAAATGAATAAGGTAATTGCTGCAACCACTCTGTGCCATGTTAAGTGATAGGGAGCTGCTCAGCTAGGCAGCATGCCACCGAGGCAGCTAATGAGCCGGGCTGTGTCAGCGAATCTCCCTGCTTGTGCCATCCGTCTTCCTTGTTTATTCAGACAGAAGCTTCAGCAGGGCATGTGTTAGCACGTGGAGGTGCAGCATCTGGCACTGCTGGGCCAGAGCCCTGCGCTGCCAGCATAAAAATAGTAACCGCGAATCAAGTGCTTGGCAATTTCAATAGGCTAAAAAAACCACACAGTCTCAAAGCTGGGAATAGGCACAAATAAAAAGAGAAAAAATTAAGGTTTTTTTTTTAAAAAAAGAGCAAAAAATATTGCAGGCAAAGGAGGGATGTGAGAAAGGACTGGTTAGATCCTGCCACATCCCAGGCAGAAGCATCTCAGAGGGCTTGGTAGAGCCGTTTCTCTCAAGGCTGCCGAGACATGCTGTGCAGGGAGCAGCATTTGCGCACAGCATTTTTCCACCATCCCTGCAGAATCCCCCAGCGTCGGGGCTCAGCTGGTTGGCTCCCTCCCCAGAGCTGGCGTCCTGCCCAGCGGGGAGCCCCCAGTGCCATCAGGGAGTCGGGCAGGGTCCAGACACTTTTCTTCTAATCCACCTTATATGTGGGTTGATTCACTGCGAAAAAGTGCGAAAGGGTGCGATGGAGTGAGGGAAAGTCAGAGCACAAAGAATCAATCATAGATGCCATCAGTATTGTACATATTTTGCTGCTGTGTCATGGGCGCTTGATGAACGTTATTTCCCAGGAATGCAGGTTTTGCTCTGGTCGAGCAGACCTGAAGGCCCAGTACCTTGCTTTTGGCAATGACCTGTTCCAGATGCTTCAGAGGAAGGTGGAAAAAAAGAAAAAAAATCAGGATGCACCTGGCCAGTTGTGTAACCAAAGAGCTGAAAGGCTCTCCTGCACTGCCACTGGGATGGAAAGTGCTTGCAATTTCAATCTGCCCATAGCTAGAGAAAGCTCAGATCCCAGTTTCAGAGGATCAAGTCCAGCCTTAATAGCAAATTGTTTCCTCCGGCCTTTGGGAGGCTGCGCAGGTCCTGGGCTTTGCAACTGTGCTGATCCCATCCAAGGAGGGGGTGTAGTTTGCTTTCATGCTGCTTCTAAGTCAGCACAGATTTTGCTGTCCTTTTGTCCTTCCCTTTGGGTGTCGGTATTTTGGGCATCAACCTTGGACCCTGCATGCTGAGATGACCATATGTGACCCTGCAGCTGAGGAAGTACAGGTGTCTTTATCCTTTTCAGCTGTTGCTCTCAAAGCAGCCCCAGAGGAACAGGGGAACCATCATTTCACCAGGGGAGACAGGCAGGGACCAGCCCTGGAAAAGCTGCCCTGCTGTCAGACTCACACCTTGTGCATCAGCTTTACTGCTGTTAGCTCTGCTCTTGCAGTGGATGAGTCATTAGTAATGGAAAGATCAGTTGGAGGAGACAGGAGGGAGACAGCATAGCAGAGAGTCAGGGACAGGATGGGGTGATAAACCTCGGCTGGAGAAATGTCTCCCCTCACTGTACACATGGTCTTCCAGGAGCATGACGTTGCAGGGTCTTCAAGAGCAAACCCCCAAAGGCATCAGCATGTGCTCAGCACCAGAAACGAGGAAGCAGCAGTAGACAG
This sequence comes from Phalacrocorax carbo, assembly GCF_963921805.1. Taxonomy (NCBI): domain Eukaryota; kingdom Metazoa; phylum Chordata; class Aves; order Suliformes; family Phalacrocoracidae; genus Phalacrocorax; species Phalacrocorax carbo. The sequence continues at coordinate 31,782,467 of NC_087518.1, read as the reverse complement.
GGTCAGGCTCTTACCTAGCACAGCTGGAAACCCCTGCCTATTTGGCAGCAGAGGACTGTCAGACCAAACCAGAGCTCACAGAGCCACGGGACATGTACCTTGAGCTGCTCCAGAGCTTGAGACCGCTGCAGCTTCAGGGGTCTAAGATGTGCAAGAGAAGCCACGTCCCAGGGAAAAGCCACTGCACTTGGCAGGGGGGAGCAGGCAGGGGTGCATGGGGAAAGGAAAGCACAAAGCAGCTGCAGCAGCCCTTGGCCAGGGATAGGCAGAGGGCAGCTTCTCCTTGCCGGATGCCTTTCCTTCCTTCCTTCTTTCCTTCCCACCTCAGCCACAAGCCAAGATGTTTCAGAAAGCTCTGGGAGGTCCCTGGGAAGACTTGAAGGGTACCCAAAGCCTTGTTAAAAGTCTGGTTCACGTAAAGCCCCTGTGCATCAACCAACCCAGCCTGGGGGAAATTCCCTCTCTCATCCCTATCCACACCCCTCCAACATCACTCCAAACCACCATTTCCCTACAGAAAACTGGGGCTGGTGTCAGTCCCTTCAGCCGCAGACGTGGCTAAAGCAATGCTATAGCACAGTGTCCTCAGGACACATCCCTTTCCTTGCATACACACACACTCACTCTGGTGAGGCAGAGAGCCCGGCCATTCTTGGCTCCCCCTGCTTGCCCAGGGAAGTTGACTGGGAATGCAGACTGTGGGAGGAAACGACAATGTTCATTGTTTGGATTAAATATTTTTCTTGGCCCTCTCTCTGTTGCAGTGTGTCTTTTATTTTTTTTTTTCTCCCCCCTTCAACACCCCAAGCACATTCACTTTCCCTCTGGCCTTCCTGAGGCTCTCCGGCATGCAAGGAGGAAATCAGCTCTAAAAAACACAGAGAGGGACAGAGAGGGAACAGGGCTGGCTTCTGTTCAAAAAGCTTTTTAGGATGCCTTGCTGCCCTGAGCCATTCCAAGCAGCAAGCGAGCGCTACCTGGCCCATTACAGCAAAGGAGGCAGGGCAAGCACCCCTCAGAGGAAGTGAGCTCTAGAAATTTGGGAAGAGGCACCTGGGACCAAGTGGCCTGAAGAAGAGAAACAAATGCATACAAACCCAGCACTTCATCCATTATTTTAATGTCTCCTAGTTCGTGTCCCCTGAGCTATTCCTGTGCTCCTTTCAAACCATGGCAGCTGTCCCCTGGGGCCACATGCCTGCAGGATGGCTTGCTAGGAGACATCATGGACTTGCTCCATCCCCTCAGACAAGGCTAGAAAGCAAAATGAAGCAGTGCCAGTTGTTTCTGAGCTTGCTGGTGTCCCTGTGCCACTAGTTCATCAGCTCAGTGTGCAGACTGCTTTTATCACAGCTCAGGTCTTCAGGAACATCTGCTCCAGCTCCAACATCCTTCTCTCCAGGCTTCACTAAGAAAACAGAGGCTTGTTGCTTGTGAAAGTACTCCACATACTCTAAGGAATGTTTCAAGGAAGGGGTAACAGGCTGGAAAGTGGCGTCCTGCTGTCTGGTTTCAGCCTGTATGCCATCACTTGTACTGCCATGCCCAAGGCAAGCAACAACCCACCTCCCAGCAGTCTTGGTATGCAGCTCTAGGTATTCTTCAGGACAAATGGGGTCCTTTGGACATGGGTTTACTGCAAACATCTGTGCCCTGTTTGAATCAGTCCAGACTGAGTTTGGACAGGATCGGTGTCTGAAGGGCTATGAAGAGAACAGAGGTTAGATTGATGCTTTGTCTCCAGCCTGAATGCTGCTGTAGATGGCCATATTGGGACAGCAGGTCCTCGCCTTAATGATGCCTGAAAATACTTCTGTGTCCCAGGCCAAGATTTGGTTTGGACACACTTCTGCTGCAGAAGTATGTGGCACTTTGGGCTACTGAAAGGGGATGTGTTTCTTCTCCCCTATCCTGCTCTGTGCCTTGCTCCTCAGGGAAGCTGTGTCTCAGCAGACAGTGATCTGGAAAGGGCTTTGCACAGTCCATGGGGACAAGAATAAAGAGAGGGATGGAAAGCTGGTGTAGATAAACACCACACCAGAGCAAATCTTTGCTTCAATAAAAACACCTCTGTATTCATGGCAGGGTCCTTAGCTTCATCCTTTCTATGACCTGATCTCAGTGCTAGCAGGGGAAGAAAACTAGCAGGAAAGAACAAGCAAAAGGGACCACAGGAAGATGCTGTGTGTCAGTAGTGCTCCTGGCAAGCAGGGTGGATCCCAGAGATGGGCCCCCAGCGATGACCAGGGCTGCTGTTGCACACACAAGAGAAGCCAGGGCTTCCTATGCCACAAGCACCGGCCTGCGATCCTGCCCTCAGCAGCTCGCCTGCTGCCATGGATTAGTTCTCCTGCCAAGCCATTTGTGCAAAATATGTTGCAGGATAGAACGGGTTATGGAAAACAAGCCCTGAAAACCACAAGGGCCTCCTGACCCACTTGTATCTGGTTTCTGCCAAGTTCTTGTTACAGATCTTAAACAGAAAGAAAAACAATGTATGAGGGATGAAGGAGCTGAAGGGGAATGAATATTCGTGTTGGAAGAGCAGTTGGCGGGGCTACACTTGGGGATGTTTGTTTATTATCAGAAGCAACTCATTGATTTTTATTTCAGCGGGTGCTTTCAGTAGCTTTCCACTTTCTCTGTGTCACTTGCTGCATGACTGTGACTCCTGGGAGAGGGGAAAGTGGGTTGTAGACAGGGATGGAGGGATGGCACCTGAGATGGAGAGGGGGCAGAAGTAGCCATATGTTGGGGTTTCCCAAGTGCAGGCCAGCCTGCACAGCCATGGGTTGGGGGAGCTGAGGCTGCTTCCACCTCTTTGCGTCTTCACCACCACTGGTATTGTGTCTGTGGACCTACTAGTGCCAAGTGTCTTTTGGGGTTCTGTAAGCCTGCAGGAAGGAGAGCTGCACCTGTCCTTGCACCAGGCTGGTGTGCGATCATTTTATTTCCCTCTGTTTGCTTTGTCTCTTAAGAAAATTAAGTTTCTACAGTCACTCTCCATGTGTGCAGGAGACAGAGACCTTCTCAGAGCTTAGGAAAAGTATGTCTCAACTGAGATTTTTGGAAGAGGAATAAATTTCTTTGGGCTCATCCCCTGAAAGGCTATATCCCATGCTATGCAGCCCATGTTGCTCATGCCAAGAGCAGCATGAAAACATACCCAGCAGGTATGTAGAGAGCTCACCATCTTGTGCTCCTCTCCCCAGCATAAAGGTCCTTGCCCTCAAAGGTCAGGGGCCAGGTCTGATCCAGAAGTGACCACTACCTGCAGTCCATGCTCCTTGTACTCCCCCACTATCTACACTTGCTGCATTAGTCATAGTGGAAGGTCTAGCCCTGCCTGGTCCTTTCAGTATCTGTGGACCGGACATCCACTAATTTGTTTAATCCCTTTTTGAACTTAAGATAATACTTGCCCCTGCAGCCTCACGTGGCAGCCAGTTTCAGAGTTGAGTGCTCACTCTGTCCAAAGTACTTTCCTTCACCTGTTTGAAACAGCCCCCTTTTGCCAGTCTCAGTGAGTGCTCCCCAATTCTGCATTCATTTTATCCAGCACCTCTGTGACTTGGCAAGCCTCCAGAAGTCTTCTGCTCTTCAAGTTGAAGAGTCCCAGCTGGTTTAGGGTCTCGTTGAAAAGCAGCTGTGGCATTGCCTTTATCATTTTGATTGATTTTTCTAGTTTAGCTGCACCCTCTTGACATGTGGAGACCAACATATCATGTACTTTCCAAAATTTGAATGTACCAGAATCTAGGGCAACTCATCAAGTCCTCTTTGGTTGCCTGGATCACATGGGCTCATAGGCTTTGGCAAGACTCTGGAAGGAATAGCAGTCACACGGTCTGCCTCTTGTCTGCTTACAAGAACAGCAGCCACATCCAGTAGGATTGTCTCCACATTTCCAAAGCCAGATGACAGACAGAAGAGTACAGACTGGATAAAGGTATCACGAAAGACTCCCACAGAAACAGGAGATCAGATAATGATGATGTGAGCATCACAAGAGGATGACTTTAAATTCTGGCCATGCTGAGGTACCTAGTTGCTCTAGAGAGTCTTCTTGGAAAAGCTGGGGTGCCTGTAGTCCTTATTGCCTTAAGCCCCAGGAGAGAAGAAAAGGATCTCTTTCCCAAAGTGGATCATCCCACCAGCATCATATTTCTGCCTGGCTTCCTGCACTGAGCTTTGCCATGGTACAAAATCAGAGCTCCTGGGTCTGGGAAGAGGGACAATCAAGGGGTCCCAGCCCCACTGATGGTGAGAAGCAGCCTGCAGCTGAACTCCAGCAGCAGTGCATCGCACCCTGTCTCACATCATGTTAAAGCACATCAAGACCCTGATTTTAGATGAGACTTCCCACCACCCCTATTGCATATGCCTTCAAAGGGGTTAATTCTGGCTGACAAATACTGGACACAAGCCACAGATGTGCCGAGCGAGGGTTTTGTGCATGTGGGTGGGAAGGGCCAACGGTCCATTGGGGTCCTTGACTACCTGTTGTACCAAGAGACTGGAGAACAACTTGCTACCACAAACACACTTCAATCCCTACCTCATCTTTTCCATTGTAATACTGCAGGAAAACCATAAAACAGGGAAAGCATTAGTGTTTTGTGATCATGATAACATGACCAGCAGCACGTGCAAGGGCAGCAATACCTTGTCCTCGTGTGGGGAAGACCTGAGAAATTCCCAGCAGCTCATGACAGCTTTCTGGTATGGCCCATCTTTACTCAGGGTGTGAAGCAGAAACCTGAAGCCAAAGTCTCTGCAAGTTCCCCCAGCATGCAGGCAGGGCAGCTCAGAGCAAAGCACAGTAAATCCAGCGTCAACCAGAGAAGGCACTGAGTCACATCAGGAAGGAACTGCTACCCTACAAGGCAGACCACAGCTGTTGTAGCTCTTGTCCAACTCCTACCATACCAGCATGAAGCTCTGCCTACTGGTGGTCTGTTCAAAGCACACTGCCTTAAATCCCTTACAATTAACCCTATGATACCTTCACGCAATGATGAAACAGAGCTGGAGCTGGGGGCAAATTCAGCATGTTGGACAACTTTGGGAGATAGAGGGGCACAGAGCTGGTGAGTTGCACAGACTAAGAGATGCTCTATACCAGCCAATATTGGCCATACTCATTAACGGACTGTTCCGGACCATGGTAGGAAGAGTCCAAGGTAGCAGCCTGGATCACTGTGCATGCTGTCACCTCCTCTGAAGTCAACAGCCTCACTTGGTCTTGAGCACAGGAGGAAGATAGCTAGGAGCTGGTCACTTTGGGGTGGCTTGGGAGAACTTGCCCTAGATGCTGCTAACACCTCCCTCCCAGCAGCCAAGCACACCACCAGGACCACAACCGCCTCCTCCCAAACCACACCAGGGAGGAGGGGTTTCTCTCCTTCATTCCCCTCTCCACCCAGCCCCAAGCCCCCTCCACTGCTGCCATCTGTTTTTCTACTGATGGCAGGGGATGAGATGTTCCGCTGGCCCTTGAGAGGCGAAGTGTGCTCAGTGCTAACTTGTATTCCTGACGGGCTCCTGGAAGGGTTTGCATCCCTCCCTCCTTTGCCCGCTGAGCTACGTGCCTCCGTGCTCCAGGGATAGGGAACTTGGCAAGGCACAGCGAGAGACCGGGAGGCAGATGGATGACCAGATTAATGGAAAGAGAAGGGAGGTGGGGAGAGAAGCAAGAGGGATGAGCAGGCAGGCTGATCCACTGCCAGCGTACAATAAAGATGAGTGAGAATCCCTCTAATGCCATTGCACAGTGACCTGAACTTTCCAATGTGAGGCAGGGTTCCAGCTGAGGCTGAGGAGGTTGAGCCTTGGCTACTACTGCCAAGCCCCAGCCCAAAGTGACTCCACCAGGGAGAGACAGTATAAGCAGCCAGGTGGCCTGGATTTCTCTTGTGTGTGGTTGATCCCCTCACTGAGGTGTCCAGATGAGAAAGCTTCCTCATCCAACACACGCTCAGCAATCAATGGAGAGATGACAACATCTCTGAGAGGTGACCGAGACCTGAGGTGACCTAGACAGTCCACTAGACGAGCATTTCACTGCCCAGTGGAGAGCAGAGTCTGGGCTCCTAAAAGAGGTGCCAACAGTGAGTGATTACTGTGAAATGATGAGGAACCTGGGACTAAGATGTCCCACAGACATGGCAAGTCAAGCTGAACAACGTCAAACCCAGCGGGGGCTATGTTCTGCAGGGGCAGAACATACCTTGTGCAGGTAAATGAAGTGGAGAACAAGAAGTGGGGGGACACACCACACAGGAAAGACAGGTTGCAGGTTATATTTAATCCCTACCTAACTCCTGCTGTTTTATGTCTCCGTATCCTGCAAAAGATTGGGTCCCAAGTGAAATGGTCTCCAAGAACTGCCGTGCTTTCAGTCACAAGGATGAAGGCAGGAGAGGAACAGGCACGAGTGTGGAAGCCAGCGCAGATGAAGCAGAAACACCAGTCAGCGCATTTTCTGTGGTCAAAGGAGGGAACCTGTAACACTTCCCTTCTTCCCAGTGGTAAGCAGCAGCTCCCAGAGTAACACCTTGAATGAGATACTTTTGGTAAGAGATATTCTTCACAGAAAGACAATGGCTACTATAAAAACACATGTGAAAAAATGTTGTCTAGGAAGGCTTGGCTTATCAGTCTGACCTTAAAAACCTGCAGCATCATAGAAGAAAACCTAATGAATAGTCAGAAACAGGTATGTTGGAAGTGAGGAGGAAGAGAACAGGGAGGAGGCAGCTGTGAGCTGTATCAAGGAGGAGAGCATGAGGGGGAGAGAATCTGAGGATGAACCTTCATTAGTGTTACAGTGAGAGACTGTGACCTTAAAAATAGGCTTGTGCTGATGAAATTGCTAATGAGGAAGAAGGCATTGCTCCACAGAGGAAGATCAGGATATTAGACAAATAGTTAGATGACCCAAAGGACTAGAAGGAGAAACAGGATGACGTTCACTTGTATAAAATTGAAGGGCAAGCTCTTGTACTCACGGTAAAACATCTGCTGTTAGCTTGGAGCTCATCAGTTGGCAACAAAGGAGGTAGAGAAAGATCTGGGTGTACTTGCTGACCTCGGGATATCTCTGAGCTGTCAGACAGATAGAACTGCAGAAATAACAGATATAGTCCTGGGTCCTATCAAAAGAGGTATTTCCAGCACAAGGAAGCTTTGTGTAGAGCTTTGGTGAGACTTCAGCTGGGAGAGTACATTCTGCTTGGTCATTCCTAATGAAAGATTAATTGAAACCAGAAACGGCATTAAAAAGTCTACAAGGGTGATGAAAAACATGGGCTTTCCATCTTCTGATAGGACACTGCAAGATTTTGGCTTGCTTAAGCTCCTGTATGCTAAGGTTCCTGTCTAGGATTGATTTCTAAGACTAAAAAGGGATGACAAGCACCCAAGAACAAAAAGAGGTCATGTTGGCTGTGAGCATGTTTGGGCTGCCAATGAGAAGACAGTGACTGTTACTGTGAGATGCTAGGACTTCATGTAATTGGTCTGTCTGTCTGTCTCTCTCTCTTTCTCTCACACACACGGAGAGGCATTTTTCATCATCCCCTGTGGGACCTCTTGCTGAAGACATAGACCCAAGGTGAGGTACAGGAACCATAGAGGAGGAAAGGCTGGGGTTGGTCTGGTGTACCTGAGCCTAAGGGAGCAACGTCACACCTGTGTTAGCTTTCTCTCACCTGAGCTGCACAGAAAGGGATGAAGGAACTCTTCACACCCCCTCTGTTTCTTTTTTGGAAGGACTCATTCCCAGAGAGCACAAGGAGCTATTCTCCCTTGCTAGGAGGAGAACCACAGATAGGATCATCACAACCATTTGGACTGTTCTTCCACATAAGCCCATCCTACTTCAAATACATTGCCCCAGAGCTGAGCTAGAAGAATTGGTTTAGAAAGAGCTGGAGTTCCCAAAATGCCAGAGGATCCATCACTAAGCTCTAGTACTCAACCATCAAACACCTTTCTAGCACACAACACGCCATGCCCCTATTCTTGCAGCCCATGCCTTGCACTAGAAACACACAACACAGCCATTGAGTTTGGGAAATAACTGCTGCACCTTCTGTTGACTTTAACGTTTCCTTCCTTGGGGACATGCACCCTGCAACATCGCCCTTTCTCGCACACTTCAGTCAACAAAGAGCTGAGCTAGGCAGAATATGTGAGCAAAAGCAATCGTTTGCATTGAAATGAGCACATAAAAAAATAAACAGCAAAACCCAAAGCTATTTTTGGTGTGCAAACTTCATTTACATTTTCTTTTTTTGGTAAAAATCCCAAATTTTTAGCATACAATATTCCAAAATACCCCCCCTTTTTCCTTTTATCATAATAACAACTAGTGCTTGACAAAGACTGCCTATTTTTAATTTCCTTTGTGAACTGACTCCAGGCTGCCTATGATTTTCTTCTGCCTGGTCATTATTCAAAGTGAAATGAGCAGCTAACCGATTTCTGCAAGGAATTCTTTGTCTGCAGATTCTTCAGGAGTGGTTTGTTTTGCATGTACAAGGCTGGAAATCCTAGCTGTTTTGGTTGGATGTGTGAGTCACGCAGGGCTTTTCTGGATCCACGTTACTCTAGAACTGTGGTTCTGGTTAAGGAAATATTCAGGCTTGGAGTCAGCATGTGCTTATTGGGGATACCCCTTGCCAGTGAAATCCTTTTGCTAGAACATTCTTCCCAGGCTAGCCAAGAAGAAACAGGCAAGGAAACAAATAGGTTATTCTGCAGCTCTTGTTCCCCAGCATCGGCCTGGCTGAGGGGGACTATACCCAAGGATGTTTGTTCTGCTCAGCCAGCAAGCCCTGGCCCAGCTTGGAGCAAACATGAAGTCAAAGCCATCCGGCTTTGTGCTGAAGTGAGTCTTCATTGCCAGGAGCTCTCCTCCAATGAGCTGACAGCTCATACTGGGAGCAGGGGGCTCTTACCTCGCAAGACTGGATGCAGTGAATGACAGAGGGGTCTGGATACCACTGCAGCCTGCCCGTACACACAATATGCTGAGGAGGGAAGAAGAAAAGAGCTGTTAGGCAAGGTGGCAGAGGGAGGGCAACAGCCATCAGTGCTCTCTGGAGGTAGAGATTCGCCCACAACACTGCATTACTCCGCAGTGCAGAACGGCAGAGGCACTCCCAGGATCCTCCCTGCACCTCTGCCCAGTGGGAAACCCTTCGAAGCCCATCAAACCCAAAGCAGCTGCACCTGCTTCACCAGTAAACCAGTGTACGCTGTTCAAGGCAGAGGCTAGATAGACACACACATGTCTGTGCAGATGTATATAGATACACAACAGAGAGGACAAAGGGAGATGGCAGGGACCATCAGAGAAGTGGATTTGGCTGGTAGTGCCACCTCACAGTGGGTGACTTGGCCACAAGCTGCTGCTGGGAGGAAGCCACCCAGCGCCATGACAGGCTGAGTCTGCCATCACCTCTCTGCATGATGCTGTATTCCTCAGCTTCTCACTTGTATGGAATGGGGGGCTCAGCCACTCATCACTTGGTGCCTGCATCAATTTGCTCATTGACCCCTGCTCAGGATCCGAGTCCTGGGAGGACTCACCTCCCTAGATCTGGCCTGAAGCAGATACACCAGACTCACGTTCACTTATGGGGCTAGGGCTGGTATTTGTGAGGCATGAACTCAGCTATTGCAGCCAACTGGACACAAGAGCGCGCTGTGAAGGGCTTGGTTTCATCATGCTGGAATGTGTTGTCCCGCTCATTCAGCGGGGGTTTGTGGGGAGCACTCATGATTACACAGGGGGAAGAAAAGCCCCACCACACATGCAATTTCCTCCTTGTAAAGCTCAGGCAGACTTTGAAATCTGAGGCCCCATAAAACAACGGCTGGCCTGTGAAAGTGTCCTAGAATGCCCTTCACAGTGCGGGAGTCACACAGAGGGGCACATACGTTTTCTCCCAGCCTCCCGTTTGAAACATGCAGCAGCAGGCAGACTGGCTCCAGCATTCCCAGGTGGCATGGCAGCTGGGGATGGGGCAGCTCTGCCCACACAGACCTGCTACAGGTACTTCTGCTGCATGTTCAGTTAAGACCATGATGGGGCTGGGGTAGGATGAGGTCCTGGCCATCCTGAGCCAGCGCAGGGAAGGCAGACCTGGAGGGAGCCACCATCAGATGGGGCAGATGTTGGGGATGCTGGCCAAGCTGTTCAATTCCTGCACAGCCCAGAGGATTTTGCATCCTACTGGGGTGGTTGTTGTGCAACTTGAATGGCATTTTAGCATTCTTATATTAGTATATTCATGTTCCAGGCTGGGAAATAAGGGCAGAGGGACAAACCTGCTTGGCTGCAGGATGCAATGCATCAGAGCTGAAAGCAAAACAAGACCATGCCCTTCCCAAGTGGCCTCTGCAGCTCCCTGTGTGGTTCAGCCCATCCTCTCCATCACCTCAGGAGCATGGCAGCTCCCAGGAATGGCAAGCTATTGGAGGCTTGGAGGAGCAAAGTAGGGAGCAGAGGCAGGAGCCGGGGCAGAGAGAAAAACAAGACAGTCCAGGGAGAGAGCTCCTGGCAAGGGGGAGCACCACTTCTTAAAATAACAACCCCCTCCCTCCTCCTCCTCTCTGCAAAATGCCTCCTTTGCACAAGAGCCTGCAGTGGTGGTGAAAGGGAAGCCGAACACCACTGCCTTGACGGGCCAAGCCTCAAAGGATCCCTCAAAGGCGAGGACTCCTTCCAAGGCTCGTGCTTAACCATCCCACATGCCCCGGGCGTCCTCACCCCCCGGCAGCGATCCGTCATGGGTCTGATTCAAGACGACATACAGTAGTATCCACAGGCATGATGCTGGGCCTCCTGTGGGTTCCCAGTAGGAGGGGAAAGTGTTTGGATGGGAGCGCTGGCTCCTGAGAAGATTGTTTGCTTTACTTTGTTCCACCTCCTTCCTTATGCATCTCATTTTTATTTTAAGAAATATTACCCCAGTGGAGCTGCTTTTTGGGAAAGTTGTGCTGTGAGGATCCAAACTATTTGAGCTATTTGAGCTGTTTTGCCTACAAAATGAGTAAGAGATGGGGAGGTGAAAGGCTCCCCCGTTCCAGCAGCAGAGGCAACCAGCTGGCCAGGGGGTGATGGCAGCTGGAGACATCTTTAAGCTGACAGTGTCCTGCCTCCTCCCTGGCAAGAAGATGCCTGCCTGGGTTGCATCTCTGCTGCCAGATAATTGGGGACCCAGGCTCATGCTGTGCCAGGGGTGGCTTTTGCTCTCCCCACACACTGGCTGACAACAGCAGCTTAGCAGGTTTAGGCATGCATCATGTCCTGAAACATCAGTGGGATTCCTGCATTTAACTTCAGTTATTGTGGTATCCTACCAGTCCTTGAAAACTGGCTTGGGAGCTGATAACTCATGCTGAACTTTGGTATGGGAGAGCAGGAGTGTGTACAGTAGCGTCTGCAGGGGAGGGAAGAGGAGGAAGAAGTAGTGGGAGGGAGGACCAACTCAGCACTAGAACCTGGTTATGGGGAGCAGCAGGTACCTCCAAAGCTTGCAGCCTGGGCAGCTACCTGGAGAGGGCCAGCAAGGATGAGCTCATTTATGCTGCTTGTCTTTCCAAGTCTTACCCTTCTTTACCCAAGGCAAAGAGATTTTGGTTAAAAAACACCAGATAAAGAGGAGTTCCCCTTTATACTGTCAGGGAACCACCTGCTAGAGGAATACACCTCCCCATTTACCTGGACTCTGGTGGGCTGCAAACGGTGATCCATAGTCTCAGCAGTCACGTTTTCGGGCAGTATGACAGGGTCACTGGGAGGTATGATACAGGAAGGTATGCACAGAGCACCTGCAGGAGGAGAGAGGAGCCTTGAGGGCTTTATCAGGAACCGGGCAATGATGTTTTACAGGAGGCTACCAGATCCAAATGTGTAGGCTCCTTACTGAGAGTAGGGGCAGACACAGAGAAGACATTTTACCTCCCAACCTAGGATGGCAATTCCTTCCCCAGATCCTGAATTGTGCAAGAGCGTACAGGAGTTGTGGCCATTTCCCTTCTCCCACATGAGGGGAAAATTGAACATGCCCCAAGAGACAGATTGAAGCCCTGATGGCAGGATATGGGATCCAGCATGAAAATAAGTCTGGCCTGACTACTATGGAATGTTTGTTGACATGTTAGGAAGCATCTTACACAGTTTTTCTATCATGTGAATTCCCACTGCCTTCCTTTGACCCAGGAAGAAAAAAGCTGCAAAAACTGCCTTGGAGAACCAGGTGGATCCCAGACCTAACCCCAGTCTTACACCAGGTCTGTCCATTGCTTAACCTTAGCAGGTCCTGCCCTTAGACTTGTCTCAGCCTGTTTTGATCAGACCTGGATGACAGCTGTGTTTGCTTCAGAGTGATATGGGCTTTGCTCGGGTGTCCTGTCCAGTGGGATGCCAGACAACATGCAACAACTGTGACTGAGCATTACAGCTTTTCCTAAAATCATAAGGTGACCAAGTCCTGGAGAAAGAAACGGGTGATGTGGTCCCTCATCTGGTGAAAGTGCCCTGTTACACACAATTGTCACTGCGGCTTTTACCTAGGACCTGCCACATTACCCCTGCAAAAATCAGCAGTAGTAACAAGTGGAGAGACCTCGGGGGCGGGGAGGGCATGGAGGGCTAGAGATTAGGAGAATTACTGCAAAGGACTGGGTTTGCCCTAAAGACCAGTCCCTGCTCCTTCTGAAAAGAGAGATGCTTACACTGGAACCAGCTTTAGCTTTGAGTCTTGAACATAAGTACAACCAAGGCATGCACAAGGTTAAAGCCACCCCCTGGCTCTGTATTTTGAAAGAGGATGGAGGAGAAAACAGGATTATTTTCATAGATTTAGTGGGGATCAGTACAAGAAGAAGAGTCACTGTGACCTTCAGCTCTCTGGGAGGGCTGAGTCAACATAAGGTTTGGTTTTCTGTTTAGCTTTCCTCTGCCCTCACCTATGCCGTGCCCCTGCTTGCACTTGTACTCCACGTAATTCAGCTCTGGGGGTGGTGGGCATGTGCCCCGTAAGCTCTGACACAGTTTGAACTCCTCTGTCCATAAGCCCTCCTTGGTGCAGACGATAGGAACCTACAAAGCAGAGGGAGAGCAGGCAGCGTTACTACCAGCAGCAGCAGGGCTCACCCTGTGTGACCACAGCCCAGCTCCAGGGGGAGCAAAATGCAAGAACCCCCCTCCTGCCAGTGAAATCCAGACAGAAGTTCTCTGGGGAAAGCTAGGTTGCAGCCATCTGGTCCAGCCTATGTATGCTTTGCACTACTGACCAGAAAGCAAATTGTTTTCCAGATATTGCTGGATCCCACTGGAGGGGAATCAATTGCATTTCTCTTCACAAGACGCTTCCAGCAGGTTAGGTGCAAAACCTGGGTGGAAGAGCATGGCAGGCAGCAGCTTCCTTCCCTAGGCAAGCCCTTGGGTTAACAAGCCTGCCCATCATCCCAGGCAAATGCATTCACAGCAGATTCCAAAATCCACTAGAAACCCTCTACTTTTGCTTTCTGACCCTTTTCACTCAAAACAAACAGGCTAGCTTAGGACTGCTGCTTTTTGGAAGGATCACCAGGGAGTGGGAGAGGATCCCCAGGCGGAGGTGCACCCTGTGCCATGTCTAGTATCCAGCAAGAAAAGCTTTGGGTTTGCAGGGCAGCTGCTGTTTGGCGATACAAGGGCATTTTGCATTTAGTCCTGGGGATGGACAAGTTGCCGTGGGTCCCCTCTGCACAGCGGCGCACAAAGAGCTCTGCTGTATTCAGGTGCTCTAAAGCACAATGCTTGGCCAATCTCTGCCTCCCCCCAAGTCACTCACCTGTTGTCCCTGCGGCTCACAGTTGAGGACACACTGGCTGTCCAGCTCAAAGCCCTGGGTGCAGTTGTACATGCCCTCGAAGACAGGAGGGGGTGGCTCACATACCACAGGGACACAGCGTCCCTCTTCCCACTGCCCACTCTCCAGGCACTGGACCTTCAGAAATTTCCTGGGGAAACACAGATGCCAGACTGGGCTGCAGCACCCCAAAGAAACGCCACCTTGGCTGTACCAAGCATCCCACAGTGGCAGGAGCAGACTAGACACATCTTTCCTGGAGCACAACCAAGCCCTCTATGTGGGGCTTTTCCATGCCATCCTACCCATTACCATGGGCAGGTCCTCCTGACGAGACAGCCCACACTCAATCTTTCCTTCCCCTTGGTGGGGGGGATCACACTGATATAGGAGCAATGCATGCTTTTTCCTTGCATTCATCACACCATTGCTCCCCGCCTCTTATGGTGCCCCATAACCATTCCCCTGCAGATCATGGGCTGCTTTGTCCCACTGCCAGTAGCTACATACTTTGCTGGATGGAATGAGCCTCCACCAGTAAAATCCTGCTGGCCTACACTCAGCTGCTCCTGAGGCTCCTTTTTGTACTCCAGCCAGATCTGTCAATCCCACTCTCACCAAGGGGCTGTCGTACCGCAGCAGACCAATACCATCCTGGGCTGCTAAAACAACCCAGGCACAAACTACTTGCCAAAAAAACAATGAAAAAGAAAGGAAGAAAATGTCCAGGAGTGGAGCCCACCCACTTTTCAGTCTCCTGTCTTTGGCAGCAATAGAGACACCACATGTTTTACATAGAGCCATCAAAACCCCACGAAGCATGGGGCTGGCTGGGGGCTGCTCTCCCAGAAGAGGACATGCCACCACAACCCCAGACTTTGACACACAGGTTTTGACAGCACTGATGGGCTTTATCTGAGCCAGTGGTGATTGCTAGGTCCTTAATGAGACATTTTTCCCCACCCCTCCCTGTCCCTCTTTACTAGACAGCCTGCTTCAGCTGCTCGCCCCTGCCTTCTCCCATCACTCATGCCAGCAGGCAGGACCCACGTGCCGCGCTATGGAGTTTATAGCATGCTGCTCATATGTGGAAGGGTGTTTTACTCGGTTAGAGAAAACCCTGGGGGGAGGCACTAAGTTGCCCCTTAGTTTTAAGTGGCAGCAGATATTGTGTGGGGCCACCCAGATGCCCCCTAACACACACTACAGGGTCACACAGCCCAGAGCAGCAAGGGGACCCCATCTGCACTCCACCACCAGACCTGGGGCAGGAGCTGGTGGCCATCCCCATGACATTTCTGCGAACTCCTGAATGGGAAATTTGAGAGCTTTTTGAAACATTCTCATATTTTTAAATATTTGCATCTCCTAGAGATTCCCCTTCTCCCTTCAGAAATCAGGAATCTGTTTTTCCTAAAGACTGTATAAGGGGGGCAGGGGATTCCTGCTGTGGTGAAGTCAGACTCCAGTAGGTAACATGGAGGCAGGCAGGGGAGTGGGTGGGATATGGCAGGTCCCCCAGCACAGAGCTTTGCACAAGTATCCCCACCAGACCATGCCGGGAGTGTGGGTGGCCAAGGTGTGAGCACCTGGGCAGCAAATGGTGCTGCAAAGTCACCCCAAGAGCAGTAGCCTTGAATTGACTAGAGAGAACTGCAACTATGTACTATTTTGGAAAGGTGGTGAAGAGGAGCAACTCTGGATCCCATTGTGGGCATCCTGTGGTTTCAGCCCATGCCTAATTTAACTTTCTTGGTTGCTCACCCTTTCTACTGGGATGACGATCACTGCCTTTTGAAGATGTCCCCAGCAGAACTTGCCTCCTCCCATGCCCATTTGAATGCTTTGCTTTGCCCACCTGTAAAGGTGAGTGAAGGCACATGCCGAGACACACTGATCTGTGGTGGATGTCCAGGTCCCCAGGTAGCATTTTCCCCTCTTGAATTGCCTGGCACACAGGGTGCGATCCAGCTGTACAACTTCCAAGGGAGTACACACCACAAGAGCTGCAGTTTGCACAGGTGCACGCTATGGTTCAGAGCCCCATCATCTTCACCAGGGTTCCTTGTCTTGATGTGGTGCTGGAGTGACCCCAGCAGGAGCTGGCACCATGCACAGCCTCTCCCACCTCTCCCCCCACCTGCACCCCCCTAGACCTGGGAGGAGAAACTGCCTTGCTCTGGAGGCTCACCTCCCTGGCAGCATCTGTGCTGGGGAACTTCAAACAGAGATAGCCTGGGCTGACCCCAGGGTAGAAAGTGGCATGAGGGACCACTGCTGCCCGCATGAAGTGAGCAGTTTATATTAAGGCACAGAGAAGGGAAGGGAGAGACTTAAAAAAAAAAAACAACCCCACAACCTCATAGCAGCTTGAAATTTCCAGACCCCCCAACTTCTTCTGATCTGGGTTAGCAGCATTTCTTGAGGATTAACAAGGAAGCCAGGAAAATTGGAGTCAAAGCTTTCCCCTCCAACCAGGCAAGCTGCTGCCTAATGGGTAGAGGAGGCACGGGAGAAGGCTGAGGCCAGTAAGGGATGCATCTGACGTGAAGGCATGAGTGCCTGCCCAGCTCCAGGAACTGAGCACGCAGGAGCCTGGCTGGGGTCCAGCTGCGTACTGGGATCCAGCTTGGGGGAACTAGGTCTGCTGTACAGGAACGGTGATAAATGAGTCTACAGCCTCATCTCCCATGGCAGGAGGCTGACAGCTTCAAAAAGAATAGGGGGGAAGCAGGGACATTTGCCAATAAATTGAAATAAAGCAACATTAGCTTCGTAGGACCTCTGCTGCTGTGCTCCAAATAGCCTGGGCAACCTGGGATGTAAATCTTCATCAGACACCTTAGACATGGAAGTGACACAGGAGTCTAGTTGACAGCCTGTGTTTTCCTTACCTGGATGCTTGGCTCCCTCATCTGCACGGGTGTTTGCCTTTTATCTGGAAGGGGCAGATGTGGGCAGAAGCAGCAAGCGCCCCACACCATTGCCCCACCAGAAATGTACAGTGGCCTGGTGCCCTGCTAAACTCCGATGCTCCCGGAGTTAGGCTGTCCTGCTTTGCATGCTGCAATCTTTCTGATACACTTCCAGCCCTGGGTCTGCTAACTCCTTCCAGTCCATTTTCTCGTCCACGTTCTCCTGCCTTCTTTCATGGTCTCCATAGCCTTTGAACAGGGACACGAGGCAAAGGGGCTGACAACTCCATGGAAGCTCATCAGGGGTCTGGGTTGTCTCATGGCTCCCTTGATCTCCAGTGAAAATGCAGACTGAGACTTTCAAAGCTACCTGAGAAGACCTGGGTGGCTGGTGGTTCTTTGCTTCATTCCCTCAAGCTAGCAGAAGGGGCTTAACCCCTCACAAAAGTAGCTTTGAGAAGCCAAAATCTCTTCTTTCCAAGGAATCATGCCACACTGGGCAAGTGAAACAACTGTTCTGAAGGGTCTAACTTTTTGGTCCCCAAACTGAGAGCATCCCCCCAGCATTAGAGTGCTTATCTAAAGGATGTCCTAGATATTACTATTGGAGAGCTGCTTCAGATAGCACTTTGTGGTGGAAGCAACAGCAGGGACCACTGCAGGGGTGATGCCCATTTTCCCTGAAGTATCTGTCCTCTGACTTTCAGGCCAGCTCTTTCAATGCTGCAGCCCTGGATGATGCCAAACATTGCTCATTTGCAGTTCATTGCTCTGTGCGATCCACATAGGTGGGTTGGTGATGCCATTGGACAGATGCTGCCCAAAACAGAGACGTCCCATCACAAAGCATAAATACATTTGTTAAGTTCCCCTCGTTACAGTTATTTTGGGGTTAGATGTGAAATAGCTTGGCAGCTGGAAACTAGGCTGTTATGTGGGTTCCTGAGGCTGAAAACAGATTTCCTTTAGGAAGAGTCAAAGATTTACCCTTCATGTCAGCATCATCAGTCATGGTCCTGCGAGCAGAAAGGCAGCAAATCTCTGGCAGGATCTTGATTATGCAATCAACATTTCTTTGAGGATCGTTTGTTGACAAGCAGTGATTTCTAAAGGGCCTTTCCTCACTTAGGTTAATAGATAATAGCATCTTCAAGACAACAGATTTCTTTATCCCCTTTCTTTTCCACATATGCTATGGGAAATTAATTTCAACTAAGATTGCAGGAGCCTTCTGGGTAACCTTACTGCCCCTACAGTAAAATTCAACTAAGGAAACAGAAGTGAGGGAATCATATGAGCATCTGTGTCAAGAGCATCTCATCTTGGACAGAGACAGCTGGATCCCAGCCACGGCTCAGGCCTGCATAAGATGGGCACCGTAGCCCTCCCACGTGATGAGCAAGGCCACAGGTTGGGTTCCTGGTCCAGCTGTAGCAGCCATGGTGTTTCACGAGGTGCATGAGAGAAGAATGGACTGCAGAAGGCTGACAAAAAAGCACCTAGTCAGGACGTGATGCTGAACCCTGGCTGGGTTGGGGTCCTGCTCGCTCACATTACAGCTTATCTGTTCCTGTCCATGGGAGGTCCACAGCCATCCCTGAAGGAAGGCGCCTACACGCAGCCCTTGAAGGAAATGACTAAGCTTCTTGTAACAGTGCTGTGAGAAGATAAGCATGTCTTTCACATAGTAGCAGAGTGGGCTGATCCCTGGGGTTGTCCCACAGACACCCAAAGATGCCTCTACAACTTCCCTGGAGAACAGTACAAGCCCCATAACTGTTGGTGAGGCCAACTGGGAGTTACACTCCTTCCGTTGTTCCCCTCTAAAAACATATGATTGCTGGAGCTAGAAGAATAATTTGAAGGGAGCCTGACTATATTTCTAAGGTTACGCTAGTTAGCTGCCATGGGAGGTCTTCAGTGTCAGCTGCGGATCATGCCTGACTTTTATCCAATATCTAGTACACATAAAGAATCTTGCTTTCTTATGCCCATCAACACCTGTATGACATTAAATCCTTTAGCAAGGCTGGTGCTTGCTGGATTGATGGACAACAGGGAGAAAATAGATCAAGAACTCAATTTGCTGAACCTAGAAAGAACCCAGCAAGACTTCAGAAAACCCCAAAAGCTGATGTCCGAGTCATCACCTGACACCCTACACCCTCACCAGCACATCAGCAAACTGCAACCCCCACCAGACCTGGCCCCTTCCAGAGCTCTCCATCACCTTCTCCAACAATTCATTTTCTCCAAAACTGGCCTGAACAAAGAAAGCAACCTCTCCCTCTGGCAGCTCCCATCCTCTTCCTTCCAGGGCTAAAACACCAGAAGGATTTCCAGCAATCCAGCAATTGACTGGCCCACTTACTAGCTAGTAGCTGCTACTCACTACGTGCCAAGGGGCTTGTACTCATGCTGAGTATACGTGCAGAGCTCCAGATGAGACATTACACCAACATTAACACTTCCAAGGAAAGGCTTTTGCTTTGAATCAGGCCACTCTCATAGAAGTTAATCTGCATGATAAGAAAACAATGAAGTTTCTGCTGCTATTAGTGTTTTTTTGCTTAACAGGATTGTACTCTACCATCAAAGATGTCAGACAAATTAGTAATAACGATAATAGCAAATGTGAAAATGCTATGTCAATATGCATTGACATAGCTCTGAAAATGTAAACCACTTTGCATGATCTTCCTTGACTTGTCTCACAGGCTGTTCAGACCCATAGGGAAGTTACACATCAGAGGAGCCTTGGGAACTGCCAGAGGGCATCCTTCTTACCAGCAGTTGCTGCAGTATGACTGAGATGGCCTAACTTTGCAAGCTGCATTGATCTGATTGTATGTCCAGTGCCTGAAATGCCACAGGCACGCAAACTGCTCTGCAGTTTGCAAGGCAGTCCATGTGATTGTAGCTATAATCATAATTTGCCTAACTCCCCTTGGCCCAAGAAATGCTCCTAACACTGCAAAAAGCTGTTTACAGAAACCACTTCCTTCATTACGAGGCAAGAAATCTGGCAACTGCTTCCCAGCACACAACAACCCTACCCCAAAGCAAAGTAGAGACGAAGTCTGCATCCAATTAAACTGGAAGGGGGCATTAAACAATTAGCACGTAATTACCTGATTTGGCTAGCATCAAGACTCTGAGGAGGACCCAGCCAGTGCCAGGAAATCTTTAGTGACCGTACCCAACAGGGGCTTCGGCTGGAGGTGTCACAGAAAAAATGCTGCTTCACCCCCGCAGCGTCACGATATTAGCTGAGTGCAGGATTAGTGAATCACCAGTATTTTTTCCCCCGAAGCATCGGGAAAAATCGTCTCCAACTGAAATGCCAATGCCTGAGATTAAATTTAGCCAAGACATGCAGGGGGTAAAATGTTAACCCTGACAAAAGGCAGTCATTCATTCTTACAACCCCCAGTGCCTTGATCCATGTTTTATCACTTTTAGGAAAGACAGCAGGTCCAGCATCTTATTACATCTAACTACCTGAGAGTCCACAATCACTTCTGTACATGCTTAATTTTCAGCAGCTGACAAGTATATTGAGGTGCCTAGGAAAACTCATGTGCTTTAGGTTAAGACACTTAAGGTACACATGCACACAACAGCAGCTTGTGTCTTGTTTTCCCTGCTTTCACCTAAACCAGGGGAACACCTCTGGTATCTCAAGAAACCTGCATGACCAGAGCAAGCTGCTCTGCTTTGTACCTATCAAATCTGCTCTTTAAGACTGCCAGCATACCATCACCTCCCCTCCCTGCTCACACTGGGAGAAGAGGAGGAAGGAAATGGTGATAACAGGTCTGCCACTGACTTACTTCTGAGGCTTCCCCGCTGCGTTCTCAGCCACGTGGTATCCAGGCTTGCACTTGTAGCGGCAGACAGAGCCCACGTCGTGGTTCCCCTCCAGGCACCGTGGGACCAGGAGCTTGGCATTGGCCACCACAGGCGGTGTGTCACACTCCAGCTTGCAGTAGGCTTCAGGGAGTGACCAGAGGCCATCCTCCAGGCAGGTCAGCCACTGATTTGTTCCTGACCCCAAAAGAGAAGCAGCATGTTGGGGTGACAGCTGACCCAGGGATGGAGTCCTGCTGAGGGAAGCTCAGAGCAACCAGCAAACATCCTTTTGTTACAGCAGATACTGATGCCAAAGTAGGCAACAAATATGAAAACATGGACTCCATTGCATGGTTGGTCAGGCTGGAGCAGAAACCAGATTCCTTGAATGAAGACAGAAGTGAGGAAGGGACAACTTCTAGGGAATGGATCTTGGTTCTGCAGATCTCCCCAAAACTTTCCCATAAACTTCCCCTCTCTGGTGATGCCTCAGAAGAGCCTTCAGTGGGCTGGGGCCTTTTGTGTATGACAGGTATCTGTCATACCTAGCCCAGCTCGTCTCCATTCTCCCCAGCTTTTTGCAGCTTGTCCTTACCTTCACTTACAAGTTGTCAATACCCTATGACCCTGTGTGCTACACATGCACCGCAAGTTGGAAAGCACCAGCAGGACAGATGTGGGAGCCTTAACTAGTGTGACTGGGAATTCAAACCACCAGTTACTAAAGGCTTGGGTTGAGTATTACAGCTCAACTCTCTGTTGTCCCTCTAGACAAAAGGGGGTTTGGTAGACCCAGATAATGGGTGGCCGAAACTACACAGCTCTGGGTGCCTGCGGTAAGTGTCCAGGACTGCATCACCCACATGGTGTAGATGATGGATGGTTCACTGGGAACTGCTGAGCAATTAAAAAAAGCTGGACTGGAGAGAATGGGACTCTTTCTACTGAGGGGTTTGGATCAGCAGGTTCCTGGTGCAGCCAGACTGGTCCATGCTCCCTTCAAACATTGTTCTTTTTATGGGATTGCTGCTCTGCCTATAACTGTTCTTGGAACAGGGACAAGACCATGCCTCCACGCAGTGCCTCCATTGGGTGGGCCTGCACTGCTGAGGGTCGCCCCCCGCCTCCAAACACCATGCAGCCGTGTCATCCTTTTTCTTGCCTATTCTTAGTATTCATTAGCCTTGAAAGCCTGCCCGTAAGGATGCAAGCCTTCGGGGAGAATGAGCATCAGGCACACCCCTGTATCAACAGCTCAGCTGAGTCGGCTAGACCTCTGCGAGTTTACCCACACGGCTTGACAGCCTTGGCTGAGCACCACCAGCTGTCATGTCAGCCCCTGGAAGTCACCCAGGGCGCTCCATCAAGGGGGCGCCTTCCCACTAAGGGAGCCCAGGGCAAACCTCCCATTGACTTCAGCAGGAACAAGAGGCCGCTATGAGTGAAAAATCAGATTAAAGCCCTGCCCTCAGCTGACCCACTGAAGGCAACAGGCATCAGTTCGGGCAGAATTTCGTCTGTCAAGTTGTCGTTTGCATGCTACCCTTTGATCAGCTCACACTGGGGATCTGCCGGCATCCCCCCTCATCATGAAATGAGACCTTAATTCCCTGCAGTTTTTGCTCCTTAGATTTAACTTTAAAAAAAAAAGAACCTAAATTATTTTCATACGTTTCAGCTATAAATGTCTCCATAAAATAGAGCACCCATTAAAATGATTTGTTGTATGTGATTGTTCAGAGCAGAGGCACTGGTGGAAACTCACATAAAGTCCCAGTGCTTGAAGCTGTCGGGGCAATTACCCCCAAAATCCCATGCAGCTCAACCTTGTATAGACAGGAACAGTAGCTCTCTTTCTCTTACTTGGCTTAAAAACATTCCTGCGGCTATTGATGGAGTCGGCAGAATAAAAGCCAGGCCATGGCATGTCTGGGGGACTGCTGTGTGTCTGGGTGGTGAACATCTCCCAAACTGTTCTGCAGCTGTGGGCATCAGTCTCTACAACTTTATACAGCCCCAGGACTCCTGAACCACACACTTTCCCACAGCCACTGAGCCACTTTTGGCTCTCTGAAGTCCTCTCTCTGTCTGTCCATGATGGCTGCCTGCACACTTTTTGCCTCCCTCATCCCCATAATGCTGGACTCTGCCAGACCTCACCAGCTATCATGAGAAGACATCCCTGAGGTGGATGGATAAAGGCTGCCAGCCCGGGGATGGGAGTCAGGAGGAATTATCCCCACACAGTGGTGTCCCTGCTCAAGGGGGATGGATGCCCACCATTTTAAGAGGTGTCTCAAGATCCCACCTGGCTGGGAGAAGCCATGATAACCAGGAAATTCAAAGTTGCAATACTCTCTTTGAACAGCCTGGGACAGGCATGAAAAGGTGACACCAAATAGGGAGTATTAAATCCCTCAGCACTTCAGACCATACCTTGAAGCTTGGCTGGGTGGATGCAGGAGAAGGAGCAGCTGTGCAGGTAGGTGGTCCCCTTGGGGCAGGAGAACTCGGCATAGTACACATGGGACTGGTCAGGGACACCGCAGTCAACAGGGTCACAAGTCACAGATCTGTCCCACTGCCCCGAGCTGCATGTTAGCACCACCTTCTGCTGTGGAGAAAACAAGGCTCTATCAGACCCCTGCAAGTGAACCTTAATCTACTGCTGTGCCAGCACAGCAGAGAGTGCTGACCCAGGTTTCAGGGCAAGGAGATCTTTCCCCCATTTTTCCTCCCCAGTGTGCCCTTTCTCCCTACTCTGGACACTGAGTCATGAAGCCCCTACCTGTTCATGGGGTGATGTTTGGAGTGTGAAAGCAGAGAATGGCCTTTGGGGTAACACACAAGCCACCTGCACAAGAGACCTTCCAATGCTTGATCTGTAAATGGTTGCCTCCAGAAAATGCTAGCTTCATGCACACTGTCTGAGCAGTGCCAGAACACACTAAGGGGAAGAAGGAAAATCCCTTCAAGATACACTACAAATTCCTGAGCTACAAGCTATTCCCAGCTCTGTGTGCTGCAATATTTTCCCCTACAGGATCAAGTCTTCTTCAGCCATTGATGGGCAGCTCTCCTGTTGATTGTTTTTCCCTAAATGCACTGATTGTCTCATGCCTCAGCCCACAGACCCCACTGAAATCAGAGGTTCATATAAACTCACAATTCCAAACTACACAGCCCCTCTCACACAGCTGGGGCACTGCATGAAAACCTAACTCCCAGTGGTCCCACCACTAAACAGGATCAACATGTGCCACAGACAGTGGTGGATGAGCAAACTGATCTAGTGAAAGATGTCCCTAGCCATGTCTGGGAGGTTGGACAGATAATCTTTTAAAGGTCTCTTCCAACCCAAACTGTTCTATGACTTTTGCTCCCAGGTGGCTAACCCCAGCCCAGCAGTCCTCAGGCAAGGGCTACAGACCAAAGAGGAGTCTTTCAATTGTTCCTGATGTCCTCCCACTGGCTGCATACAGCCATGCTGCTTGTACAGTCAAATGTGTGACCTGTCCACCCAGCTGACGTGTTTTGATTGAACCTGGATATGGTGGCTCTGAACGACATCACTAAACTTAAGTCTGGTACTTTTGGGTGCGCAGCAGGATCATGGTGTAACCAAACCAGGTGGAAAGGTTGCTCAGGGAAAGAGCTGTGAGCATTTTCCCAAAATGTCTCAAGATGTGTAGGGTCACACAGCCAAACCAGTAACATCACCTGGGGGCTCAGGGCAGGGCACCTGCAAGCTGCCATCTGCTGTGACAGCCACATGGCAAAGCTCTGTCCAGAAGTTTCCCATCTTGCTGCCAAATGCATGAAAACCATCACACAAAGCAGATTTACTTTGTGCAGTTTCATTTCAGAGGAGAACTGGAACATTTTGTTTTCCCTGGGCATGCCTTGTCACACAGACCTGTGAGGCCGTGTAATTAATAACCTCCCCGGTGACAAGGGGCCAAGTGGTGCATTCCTAGCTTCCCCATCCCACTTTCCAGTGCCCACCTCTCCTTCAGCAAACACAGATCACTGCAGCATGGGAAATCTGCCTGCCAGGCATCATGAGCACTTGCAACTCTCCAATGGGATGAGGGGTTCGTCCTGCTGACACGGCCTGACTCACCTCCATCTGTCTCCACCCTGTGCGAGTTCACACTCTTACTCAGGCTGGCACAGGGATCAGCTCAGCACTAAAGACTCCTGTTCCCCCTCCAGGAACAGCCTAAGGATGGGACGCACTGTGCCCATGACCCTGCCAAGGTGACTGCCCAGACCCGAGGAAGCTCAGCTTCCAAAGACATCAGTTCCAGGACTCCTTGGTCAATGGCTAAGAGCCGTGGTGGCTTGTGGCTTTTACAAGACATCCCTTAGCCCTCTGGAAAGCAGGACAAACTCTTTCATGATGACCTCTGTGCTTCCCTGCTGGCGTGGGCAGTGTTATTGCGATGCAACACAAAGGAAGAAAAGCTCTCGGCGCCGTTGGCTGCCTCTAAATATAGTTGCTCTGCAATTACTTCATTTTTCCCTGAGGTACTAACTTCAGCTTTAAGAGAGAAAATGTCCCAGGGATGTTTAACCCTCCCAGAAATGCCCATCTGGAGAACAGAAACATCTACCTATCTCTCTGTGGGAGTGCATCACCCTGGCTTGGGATATCCCTTGCAGCAGCTTCTGTGGTCTGCGGACAGCTAGGAGGACTGCAGCAAAGGAAGGCAAGAGGTCCCAAGAACAGGACCAGCAGCCACCAGCATGGAGGTCCAGCACCAGAGCCTCCACGGGGCTGAGGTTCACTGGAAGAGCAGAAAGGAAGTTGGGGCTGGAGGAACAAGGTGTCCTGGGGTCAACTCCAGCCACCTCGGGGCGGTTAAACCCTTCTTAACTAGCACTAGGCTGTGAGGTCACCCCCACCCTGAGGTCCACTCACCTGCACGGAGCCCAGGCTCTTCCCATTGCTGGAGCGGAGGACGAAGCCCTTTTCACAGGCGATAGCACATGCCATGTGCCTCGGGCCATCAGAGGTGCAGTCAAGGGTGGCAGTGTGAGCAAGCAGTGGCCGCATGCAGCTTCCCAATCCTGCACAGGCACCATGGACACAGCTATGGAGGAGAAGAGGGAAGGGATCAGCAAGCAGGTCCCAGGGCTCTCTCTGGGTAGCACCTGTGTGGGATGCTCAGTGGGTCACAGATGCCTACAGAGATGCACACCTATCCCTCAGTCCCAGATTCTTCCAGGCTTGAAGTCTCCTGACGATGGTGCCAGGAGGGTATTTTTTCCCAGCTCTGCCCCGGCTGGACCTCAGCCCAACCCCAGCTCACACCTCCCCACAGACCATCATGTCCTTCCAAGCTGATGAAAGGAGGCATGGCCCAGCAACACTACTTCCAAAATCTGTGCTCTCTGGTGGGTCTACTCCAGCTCCTCTGCCCCAGGGTGCACAGGCTGCATTGCAGAGCCTGCACACAGCCTAGCACCAAAGGGGCTGATGGTGCTTGGTGTAAGTGGACCAAGGGAGCAAGAGGAAGGAGATAATGGGGAGAGGGCAGGCAGATGACATATCCAGCATGGCCACAACTCCCATGGCCAAAGTGGGAAAGTTTATATCAGATGGTCCTATCAAGCAGCACTCCTGAATGAACATGGAACGAACAACAGTCATTGTAGCACCTTCCTGAGGGAGCAGCAAGGTGGTCTCTATCACATGACTAGTTCTCATCTCCAACATGTTCAAATCATGCTGGACACCAGAGAACTTGTGGCAAGAGACATCCTGAAACTGTGGTCTGGAAGTGCCATAGGGAGTACACCATTAGACTCATACGTGATTGCAGCCACTCATGTGTCCTCCTGTACGCAATCTGCTCACACATCTCAGGCATGAGTGTGTAGGGACAGACAATGGAGAGCAAGAGATCTGCACTTTATAAAGGCAACAAAGCCCAGACAGTAACATTGGGTGTTTTTCCTTCCTGGTAACTTTCGAATCGACACCTCAATTTCAGTCAGACTTAGCACAGAATAAGACAAGATTTGCAGCAACAGATAGTCAGGAAAAATAAAAAGATGAAGAGGCCTTTTTAAAACCTGTGCTGATAGAAGGGCGACAGCTATGTCATACCTTGTATTAGACATCAGAGAATCCACAGAGGATTCTCCAACTGCAAGGAAAGATTTAGCTGGAGAAGGAACCTCTGCAGATACTAGGGAACCATCCATGAGATGTTCTTCAAACTACACATAGTCCTCCCCAGGCCTGGCAGCAGAGTTGCCTGAGCTTCGTGTCCACACAGCCTGTGGTGGAAGGGAGAAGTTGAACATGCTGCAGCTGTCTCCTCCACCCCACTCTGGTCACCTTCCTGCTCTGCTTTGATGGTCTTCAGCAGCTCTGCTCCTCCCACAGGCTCACGCAGTGTTTCAAGCCTAAGCATGTTTCTATGTTGACATCAGGCTCTTTGGGATCAAAATCATCTCAACATGCACCTGTCCAGCTCTAGAGACTCAGCTGTGGCTACCAAGGTGAGATGCAGCTAAAAGGAAGAATTACCCTGCCTTGTGCACCACCTCAAGTTACAAGATATCCCAGTAAAGCTTGCATAGTGTCACCCATCCCTGGGAAATAAACAGCCCCCTCCTCACCACAGCAGCTTCCCACCAAGGACCAGCCATTTGGTACTGATTAATTAAGATTAAGCATCACAAACAGTCCCACAGCGAAGATGAATGCTGGACAGGGGGCTATAGTCTCCATCAGTGAAATGCAGCCAGTAGATTAATTACCTGGGATGGAATGGGGCCAAGACACAGGGTTGACATAACAGCTCCCACAGGGAAATGCCCTGGTTATCTGGCAGTCAAAGTTTATCTTTTACCAAGTGCAACAGAATAACAGCAGCCCTTCTGAAGCAAGGGCAGAGGTGCTGCAGCTTCAGGTGATAACTGAGGGCAGAAGGGAGGAAAGTGTACCCAAACACCTCCCCTCTGCTCCCTGCTTTGCACGGGCCTGTCAAGAGTTTTTGTGCACTGTGTTTCACCCAGGGGAGGCAGAGGTAGCCTTTGCCTCTTGCATTCACTCAATCTCTCCAGCCAAGGATGCACAGCTAAAAAGAAAAATAAAAATGGGGGGAGCGGGGAAGGAAAGGTGCCGACACGGACTTTAAGGGATGCAATGTGCTGCTGACTCTGGACAAGTCCACTGACCCAAAGACACAGTGGAAACCTGCAGGCCACTGCCCTGAAAGAGCCGGTGGGCACAGGAAGGGACCACAAAGGAGAACAAGAAGAAAGGGGCTGTTTTTTCAATGCAGACCTGTTTATGAAGTGAGAAATGGTTTCAGGGCAGCTGCTGCAAATTCTTTCACTAGCTTATATTTCCATTTGCTTCCTTTTTAAAGAATTTGTTTTATGAGCACAGCGTTTGTCAGGTCATTAGCTTCTGAGGGCATCTGGTACCAATTGTAGCCCTCTCCCCTCCCCTCCCGCAGTCACCTTCTCTGGGCAGTTGCTTTGCTCCCTGCCTGTGCCCCAGCACATGCACACACTCAAGCTCTCATCCCCAACTCCACCTCCCCATGATGGAGCTGCTGTCCTAATCCTTGCGTGTGTGTCTCTGCACATGCATGTGTGAAAGGGCATGAACTTCTCCTCCTTCCAGCCTTGCTTTTGCCTCCCATCCCCTTTCTCATCAGTCATGGACACGCAGGGAGCTGCAGCTGGTGTGCAGCATCCCTCCTTCCATGGACCTTGGTGCTTCATTCACACACCACAACAAGTCCGTATCCGCAGGTGTCTCATGGCACATGAGGATTATCCAGACAAGTCACAACCCACATGCTGGGAAGCAGGGCTGGGAGATGAGTGGTGGGTTCACCAAGTGGCTGTAGGCTACAGGGCAGCTGGACGGTCACAGCGGGATCCTAAGACTCCTAACTTCATCTGCTCATGAAGTTGTGTTGATTTTATGGAGCATGTGCTCACCACAGCGCTGGTTTGGACAGGGTGGTGGCACCTCTTGACACATCCAGCTGGGCCATGGGCTTGGCTGGAGCAGCTCTGCTGGCACTGCTGGAGAGAGAGCACATTGCCTGGGGCAGCCTCAGCAGTGGGGACAATGCTGTTGTTAACCAACAAGCAATGAAGCACTGATCCCTTTCAGGACTACTGGACAGGTTTTTGTTTTCCACCAGTTCAGAAACATAACCAGCAATGCTGGTATAAAGTAGATCAAGCGATCAGCAAGTTTCTTACTATATTATTATATATGCAAAATGTTATATAGATTATTTATACATAAGGTATTGATAATTATACATCATAATATAAAAAGCTTTCTTTTATGTACAACACACAATACACTCATGCAAACATTCTATATATGTATACAGATATATTTTAGAAATAATTGGCTTTCTCTTTGCCCCAAAAGATGACCAACGTATTGACATTCTGAGAAGCTGTTCTCATCCTACACGTTGCTTTGAAGCCTGGTGCTGCTATTCCGGACATGAAGAAGGGTGTATGTCACTAAAAGCTCTCTGATTTTCTCAAATATATCAGTAAACTTAAAAAAATGTTTATCATATCTTCCTACAAATTTTGCCTTGATTGCTTCTCCTTTAGCATTGTCAGCATCATCATGACTACCACTGCAATACTTAGGGCCAGGACACCCTTGAGTCTGACACCATACAAGTGCAGGACAAAAAAAAAGGAAAAAAAAAAAAAACCAACCCCTGCCATGTGGCCTGGCCCCATCGTGATCCACATGCCTTACCAGGGTTTGGGTAACGTGATGGAATAAATCATCGCTCCCAGCCGCTGGAACACCCTAACGAAGGCTGGACGAGGAAACGGTGTAGTTAGCCCAGTTCTGATCTCAGCATGAAGGAGCTCTTTCTCCTTTTCATGATAAATGAAATTCCTGTATTGCAGCTGCAAACTCCTGACATTTGGCCATTTCTGATTCAGGCCATATAAGATGTGGTACGAGCCAATATTTTTTTTTCTGCATGAAACATCCAAAAAAATTTCCATTTTTATCCTAGAATCTTTTGAAGCTCAAACTAATGATTTGTCAACAACATTTTCACAAAATACCAAGGTTTTTCTCCAAACGTATTCCACTTCGGCACCAGCCTGCATGATTATCTGGGCTCACCAATCCCATAACTCATACATCAAAGAAAGTTTTCGTTCTGGAAATTTGTGAAATTCTGCCTAGCGATGGGCCTAACTGCTCTCGAACGATAAGAGCATTGTCCTGAAATAGGACCAATTCTATAAATCAGAGCAAAACTTTTCCTTTGGGATCCTTCATCTTTCTATAATAAAAGCAGGAGGCAACCGCCAGCAATGGAGCACATTGATCCAGTGGTGACAATGCTGGTAGGGAGACATCATTTTGCTGTGACAAAACCCAAATTCTGAAAAGCTGAATTTTCCCATTTTACAGCAATTATTTCACAGAACCCAGAAAATACTGATAGATTTACCCAAGTCAAGCTAAGCCAAGCCAAATACAGTGCAGCTGCCTAAACTATAATAAATCATCCATAAATTGCTGTAGTATCTACCCAAGCTTTAAACCCAAAGATTGTTGCTAAAACAGCCCTTATCATCAAGCTCCAGCTCTAACAGAGGAAAATTATTACGAGTTCATCTCATGGTGCAAATTTTTTGGGGAGAGGGCATTATAGGGGATGTTGAGGGAAAGGTAAAGGCTTCAGCCAAATCTCCTGAAGTTAAAAGTAGTCACTACATGTACTCTGGTGGAGTCTGGATTGTAGCACTGAACATTAACGAGATAAAAGATGTTTACCCCAATGTGGTCTAGCAAAAGAAAATAACTAGGAAATGAGAAAAGGTGTTTTGGAAATACTTGGGAATTTCTCCCTTCAGGCATGTTTCTTGTGAAGGGGAAAGGTCTCACTTTTCCAGTAAATCTGACGGCAACCGTCCTTGTGGGAGCAGGCTACATGTACAGACCCAACGATGGTGATGCTTCCTGATTACGATCTTCATTGAGGTTGCCACCTCAAGAAAAGATATTTGCTTCTGTACGTGACTCCCAAAGAAACTTGGCAAAAAAATAACATCCGTGTGAGTCATCCGCTGTCATCTACCTCACAGGTAGAGAAAAAGGCACCAGTAAGATGTCAAATGACCTGTTGGCCCCTCCATAGCCATAGTGGCAAAGGCAGAAAAAGAAGCAAGAGCAGATCAATCTGAATATATTTCCAGACAGTTTCTGTCCATATTTTTTTTTTTTTTTGTTGCTTGCTACACCAAAATAGATTTATAGAAGCACAGAAAGTGAAGCTGAAGGGGTTGTCAACTTTGGTCTAGTCAGCTTCCCAACCCGAGGCAGAATGGATCATACCTTCATCGTTCCTGAGAAGAGTTGGCCTGACTCCTTCCTGAAAGTGGATGGCCCACCTGCCCATCGTAAGAGCAGCACACAGGTAGGATTTAGCTGCCAGTATTCGTCAAAGGTGCATATTCAGCTACCCCAAAGACCGCCTTTATCCTTATCTGATCCCTGTAGCAACATGCTGCACCTCATTTCTGCTGCTTCCTCTCTTGTCCAGAGGAATTCACTTCTGATCCACATCCACCACCAGGAAGGATGTAGAAATAGTGAAGAGATTTCAAAAGGGAGCTGCAAACAGAAGCCACCACTAGACTGCAAGACTTACACTATGAGATTTAAGAAGGGAAAAATATTCATCACGAGAGGAGATAGCAAGACGATCTGATCTCTCTGTACAGACACATACAAACCGAAATATCATGGCCTGGCAGGAGGTATTTAGACCTTTCTGACAAGGATGGGGCAAAAGCAACAACTTTCATCTTGAAATCAGAGGCAAATTCTCAGCAGAGAGGGTTACTACATATAATAGCTCAGCAGGGGAGACAGTGGACTCATCACCTCCCGCAGCCTGTAACATGTCATAAGAGAGCCTGATGAAGTTTCTGTGAAAAATGCTAGAACCTGCGTGTGACATTAGGAAAGGCAGGGCCAAAGGGTGACAGGCTGGCTGCAGCAGTACACTGAGGGCTCTGCAGGCAAGCCTCAGGGTCTCCCACAGTGCTTGTTCCCTTCTTCACTGGACGTGGGAAGGACACATAATGTCCACACTGGTAAGAGAATAAAGGAATCCAGATCAAGCTTCAGGGTTTCACTGGGAGCTGTGCCAGGACCAGGAAGGAAACGTGCCTTGCACCACACAGCTGCTCTGTGTTGTAATTCATCCTCCCTCGACGTATCAAGGGTTGGCCATACTTGGAGCAAGACTGGGTGGCCCCTTCCATCAGGTACCACCAAGCACCCTGTTTATAAGCTGTTCATTTGCTGTGTTTGACTCAAAATCAAGTTGGTGTTAGGAGACTTTTTATCTGGCTGAGACTGGTTCATCTCAGGGAAAGGCAGAAGATGCCTTGCGTGCCCTAAAAAAAGCATTAAATTGAAGAAGCTGACTTGGCTGCAGAGAGCAAATGGAATGGAGTGGCCCATAAAATGGTCCTTGCACCTCCAACGGTTTCCCTTGTCATCTTGCAGCTGGACAGTCAATCCACCAGTTGAAGTGAAGGATCAAGTCCCACAGTAGAGCCTTGGCTGCCACTGTCCATCAGCCAGTTGGTGACCCACAAGGGAAATGCCACAGGTCAACAGGCTTTGCTGCCAGAGATAAGGCACCTTGAGAGGTCTTAAGGGCAGAGCCAAAGGCCGAGGTAAGCCCATGCCCCAGGAAAGGTGTTGATTAGGATCCTGGGCTTTATTCTTAGAATCATAGAATCACATATGTTGGAACAGACCTTTAAGATAATCGAGTCCATCCATAAATGTAACACTGCCAAGTCCACAAGAAGCCATGGAAATAGATGCTTGAGGTCCTTCAGCTGGGATGGCTGATGTCTGCCATGTCCTGTTGCCTGGATGAGGCTTTCCTCCAGGCCAAGAGAGAGGATGTGTATGGTGCAGTTTAGGCACAACCTGCTCTGATAGGCCTCATGCTGCACCCAGGAGGCTGCGTTTGCCTGGGAGACGCTGGGGACAGATGTCCAGGCAATATGTGCTGTCCTCATGGCAGACAACAGACAACTCAATGCCAGCTGTACTGCGCACACCAAGAAGAGCCTGAGCAGACTCTACCTGGGAGGACAGGGTGGGGATGGAGGTACATCTTGACCTAAGAATGTCTCAGCCCATCAGGGTTGACCTCGGGATCCCAGCACAAGCATCCATCCACTTTGTGCAAGGTCTCTGACTCTGGAGCACCCTACCCAGAGGGAAGGAAAGGAAATACCAGCATCTCTACCCCAGGGTCCCCACAAATTTTCACACCAACACAGACAGAGTTCATAAATTAACCCTGCATAAATTTGGCACCTGGAAGAAAGAAAACAAACAAAATAAAACCTGCTTGGGAAATGGCCCTCCTCTCTGTGCTGGATAAAGTTTAGCAGCTGAAAATATGTAGAAAACCCTCTTCTCCATCTGATTTTCTCTCCCTGACACCTACTTTCCATATGAAAGGAGTCCAAACCAGACTCCCCTTGATACATTAAACCCACTTTTGGGGGAGCAGAGGAGGGCACTCACATGGGAAATAAAAACACAGTGCAGATTGCATTTTGTAGCACCTTTCCTGTTAACTCGCCAAGGCATTTCCCAGCATATACTAACATAAAATAAAACACACTAAAAATAAAACCAAGCTAAAAATAAACATAATGGAGGAAATGAACAATGTTCACCTGGTTCAGTATGTAGCCTGTACCAAGGAAAACAGGAGGGTCTGTGGCTCAGTTTTAAAATACGAAGAAAGGGATGAATGGTGGAAAGTTTGAGTTTCCTGGGTGGAAACTCGCTAAAAGTCTGATTTCTGCTTGACCTCATAAGGTTGTGATTGGATACAGAAATCAAAGAAGAGCCCTGAGCTGCTGGCAGAGACAGTAGAGAGGGGTTCCTGGTGCTGGTAACAAGGTGTGGGGGAGGGACACCGTGCTGCTTTGGTACGCAAGTGCTTTTCCAGCATTCAGTGCCACTAGCAGGTCTGAAAGCAGAAGGCAACACCTTTTTCAAAACAGGGATGTACTTTTCTAGCCTCAAACACCTGTTGCATCCTGACCTGGAGCTGGCTCATTTCATCAGCAAAAACATGATCTTTTTGTTTTCCCCAGCCTGCAAAGCACTTTGAGATCCTTCAAGATGAAAGATGCTACAGAAATACCAAGCCATCATGTATTTTGGCAACGAGCATTTCTAGACTGAAGTCAGGAAACCTTGTTTCTTTGTTGCTTTTGTTACTGTCCCTTTCTTGGGTTATTTTAGGAAAGCACTCACATGCATGTACTGTATATATGAGGCTGGGAGCATGCGAACAATCAGTTCTTTACAGGAACAACATAGATCTGTGATCTTTTACCATCAAATGTCTCTAAACCTCTTAAGATTTTATATTCCTGGATTTTTATAGGACATTTTTTCCTCAGACTCCACCTGCCTTATATGAAATGGATTATTAGGCCTTAAAAATAAAAATACTGCTGTTTTGCAGATAAAACAGATTTTTAAAATATAATAAGGGGGGAATACTAGGATGTTTCCTGACTTAACAGAGGCCAATCCTTTACTATTAGTGAGACTACTGGAGACTGTAAGCCTAACCCCACTCTAAATATTCAAGCCTTTTGTCCAGAAAAGCAATACTATAAATAGTGTTTCCCACTCTGAAAACTCCAGGGATCTGATTTACTCTGAGTGTGTAACCTGCAATTCAGCATACCACAGCTAAGCCAAGGCCACGGGGAGCCCACAGGATGACAGCAAGAGCAAGAAAAGATGCAAGGATCCTGTTGGGTCCTGCCATGCCCTCATGAAGAGGACAGCACGCAGCTCTGTGTGCTTTGGCCATACGGGAACTGGCTTGTGCTTCAACTATAATGAGACTTTTAAGAGAAAAACATCTACTTTCCTCTCTATTTGTTCCTATATGAGTTTCTCCCCATCCGGAGGTGATGCTCAGCTGCGTCCTGTCAGTCTATTGCTCCTTTCAGTCACTTCTGAGGGGGAGGGGAAGCTCTCAAGCAATGAGAATGTAAAATTATTTTAAAGGATGAGAAAACGTAATTGAAAAACCACATCAGTTGGCTGGGGTCTTAGAAGCATGTGTGTACGTAGCTGTAACAGCTACCAGGAGGAAACTGACTACATTTCAGGTGGACACTGATCCTTTAATGTACGGCTAAGAATAATATTTATATGCTGACTCACTAAGATTTATGTTTCTGTATAAATCATACGTACACTTACAAAAAAAAAAAAAACCAGAAAAAGTAAAAAGAAACTGCAGGATATTCATGGCTTCCAGAACTCTACATAAATCAATTGTACCATGATCCCACAAGCTTTTAGACAAACACATGCACACTCATTCATTATTGGGGATGTTTGTCCATCCAGGGCCATCAACAGAAGAAAAAAATGACAGTAGCAGCGACGCAATGACGTTACCCGAAGCCTTTCACTCCTAACACCCCCACAGCTCCAGCAAAGCTTGGACCTAAAAATCAGTATTCCCAGTGGTGCAGTTTGAGTAACTGGCTGAACCAGAGCCCTGGATTGGCACGCTTATAACTTCAGGGAGCCTGGGATTCGAAAGCAAAGTCAGACTTGGCAGGTCCGGCTGTCATCAGCCCCACTACCCCTCTCAGACAGAGCTGAGCACCATCCTTTTGTTTCTCCATGGACCCACACCTCTGCTTGGCACACTCTTTCTGCCTTGCTTATTTAGTCTATCTTGGACTAACGTCCTTCCCCGTCCCTTTGCCAGCATGACCCTTTCAGAAAGCAGCACTCATTCTGCAAACGCTGCCTCTCATTTGCTGCTTTACAAAGACAGGCAGATGCCTGTGAGCACCAAACATCAATAAATTAAAGTGCCATTGCTATTATTACTGTTATCACTGCATTACGACGGAGGCAGCATGAGACTTGGTGAGGAGCCTGGGATAGATGGTGAGCCAGCACAGGAAGGAGGAGGAGGAGATGGAGAGCTGCAACTGGGGAAGATTCATCCCCACCTCCTGCAGTGTGGGGAAGACTGGGATGGATGGAGACTGAGCTTGATAAAGCACATGCAGAAGAAGCCTACACTTCAGCTTCAGCAGCAACTCTCAGCAATAACATCTTAGCAGAGGAAGCTTGGTTTTCTCACCAGGGAACAGCCCCTTAATGCAGTTTTGTGCAGATGCACAGGCCAGGCACAAAATCTATTTTCCTGTTTTCCTCCCCACGGTGAGATAAGCAAACCAAGTCTCATTACAACTGAATTTTCCAACACCACTTCAAAAGCCACGTGAGAATAGTCATGAAACACTCAGTGAATAGATAAACACTCCAGAACTGAAGCACAAAGTCCCAGTGGAGAGAGGTACTCCAGGTACCTGTCAGGAAGTGCCTTGAGGAGACCATACCTATAGGGCTGGTGGCCATGTCCCTCCTCATGTTGTAGGAGGCAGGTGGTGGGGTGAAAGCCAGGCTGAGTTGATGTCCGCAAGGCCACAGCTGCGATGCCCACGAGTGGGGAAGAGAAGTTGAGCAGCACCGAACCAGCCCAGTGGGACGGGTCCTCCTGGCCATGGGTCACATTGATGACAAGCGGGTTGTGCTGACATGACAGCTCGTACATCCCTGCAAGATGGGGCAAAGAAAGAAGCCACTAGCTCAGCTCCAGGCATATTTTCTCTGCCTTTGATTTACCTCTTCTCCCCCACACATCCCAACAGACCATCTTGGGAAGCAGAAGATGTTGCAAGGGGGAACAGGGGACACCAGCACCCAACTCAGTGAGAGACAGCAGCAATGGTGGGGCTCCTAGTGTCTGTGCTGGTGGGTCCCTGTGTACCACAGCCTGTAGGATGCTCACCCAAGGAGTGGTTCAGCCCATCTACATCACTCAGCTGGACAGTCACCCTTGGCTTGCGCTGGTTGCTTGGGATGGTGCCATCAGAGGCCAGGAAGACCAGGAGGGAAGTGGGCACTGCAGGTCTCTCAAAGCACACCTAGGCAGGAGGGCAAGAGGGACCCTGAGAGCATGCATACCAAATACAGCCTTTCTGATCCCATATATACAAGAGGGAGAGAAAAAGGGAGCGTGGGGAGGGAGCAGGAGCAGGGTTAGGGGGTCAGAGACTGCAGATGTGCAGGGCAGCAAATGGATGGGAAAAGAGAAGAAGAAAGGAAGGAATGGTGCAGGACCACAGTCCTTTCCTTCCTGATTCCCCTCCCTTTCACTAGTCTTCCCCACATATACCAGTCCCGCCTTGCTATAAATTTATGGCATCTTCCCAGCTTCCACATTTCCTGCTCTTAAAAATGAGAAACACCTGACCAAGACCTGGATAACCCCTTTGCTGCCCTCCCTTCCCTAGGCTTCCAACTCCCACCCCACATGGTGCCAGTCGGGCAAGTGAGGCACCAGAGAGCACGGCTGCCAGCCCTGCCACTGAAATATTTCCATTTAAAAAGATAAAACTGAAAATAAACGCCCATTAAAAAACAGAACAAAACAAAACAAAACAAAAAACCAACAAACCAAAGAACAGCCCCAGTACCCAGAATGACTGCAAACTGTCCATCAGCCAACATGCAGAAAGATTTGTGGGAAGAAGTCCTGCCTGCTAGGAGAGCCGACAGCTCCCCACTTGTCTAGAGCCCCGAAGGCTACAGGAGGCAGCTAGGAAATATACAGCATCAATCATGGCAGGGCAGATGTTCTCTGGAAGTAAGAGGATAGAAATGTTTTTCTCCCCCACCCTGGTGCCCCCCACCCACTGCCGAGATGTGTTTTGATCAAGACCCAACCTATGGAGCGTTTTTGTTGAATGCTGGTGTGGAGGGAGCCCAGAAATACAAGGCAAAGGTGTATTTCAGAGGACAAGTCCTGGCTGGTCAGGCACAGCCCAAGGAGCAGACTGCAGAGCAGAGGGGACAACCACCCGATTTGTGACGGCAGCCCAGCCTTGGGCTGGTTCGTGCCACGCCAGGCATTGCTCATGCACGGGAGTGGGAGAAAACCTTGGGCTTCATCCCAGGGTTCCCGCCCTGCAAGGAGGTACTTGGCAGCAAACACCCCATGAGCAAGTCCCCAGTGCTGCCTACACACTACCTTGGCCAGGGCTTGCTCTCATGCAGGGCTGACCCTGCTGCAAGGAGTGGACCGGGGGGTTGAAGCTGCTCTCCCTTTTTTCTTTTTTTTTTTTTTTGTTTGATATATGCCCACTGTCTCCCCATCTGATCTTAGAAGCTAGTGACAGAAGAAAACAAGAAGGGAGGAAAGAAAGAAGAGCCAGCAGTGCTCAGAGCCTGCTCCAAGGAGCCCCCCAGGACAGAGCTGCAGCCAGTAAGCCCCAAAGAGCCAGCTGATTTTAACCCAGCCACCTGCTGCCCACTCCTCCAAGCATGGTTCCTCAGAGGAGAAGAGGTGGTTGAAGAAGTCAGGTGAGGCTTTCCTTGGACCATGCAGCTGCAGGTGAAGGGTTTAGTCTTTCCATTCCCACAGTGCATCTACTTGGAGGTGAAGGACACTGGCCCCAAGACAGACCAACAGCACCTGACTTGACTAACATCCTAATTTTTTTTTAATACGTGTTATGTGCCTGACCACAGCAGCCTATCTTATTCCTCCCTCTCTCTCTCTCTGTTTCATTTCCTGCGTATTACACATCTGATTTGCTTACAAGTGATTTTGATTTCTCTCCTCATCGGATATGTAAGAAACTAAGAACAAAGCATGGCTGGAGATCTGCGAATCATAACTACTCCCATCTGTAGACAGACCCAAGGTATGTGGTAGAAGCTTTGTTAGGTGGCCCATTCTTGCCTCCAGTGCCAGCCCACTTACAGTACGACCCAAACTTTCCCTCTCTTATTGGTGCCACCTCTTTAGAAACACCATAGAAAGCAATGCCTACCACCCAATGGGTTTTGTGGTGTGGCTTTAACCCAGGTGACACAGGTGCAACAGCTTTAAAATGGCCACGGGAGCTGGTGGCCACGAAACATGATACGCACATGGGTACATGTGCATGAACAGCACCATTCCTGTCCAGGCAGGCAGGTGTGCTAGGTAAATTGTCAACAAGACAAGTCTTTCCTAACCCAATATGTTACCAATCAGGCAAACTCTGTTAAAAAAAAAAAGAAAAAAGAAAAAAGAAAAAGGGCATATTTATTACTAGTCCATAAATAATTTTATGGGTGGAAAATAATAGCAGTCCTAGAGAGAGCACAGAGTCAGTAATGAAAGTCTTTAATATAAACATCCATAGAGGAACAGAACTGAGCACAAACTCCAACAAAACTGAAACATGCTTTAACCCCTGGTGAGAAGTGGAAAGCAAGCTTTCATCTAGGTAGGGCAGAGGGGGAGATTGCTGTTTTCTTGCTAGCAAAGGAAGAAAGAAGGTACATTTGTCATGGCCAGAAACTGAAGCTGGGAAGTAGGTTGTGAGCACACAGACAAGGAATAAAGAAAAAAAAAAACAGTTAAAGGAAATTCT
This sequence comes from Phalacrocorax carbo, assembly GCF_963921805.1. Classification (NCBI taxonomy): domain Eukaryota; kingdom Metazoa; phylum Chordata; class Aves; order Suliformes; family Phalacrocoracidae; genus Phalacrocorax; species Phalacrocorax carbo. The sequence continues at coordinate 31,743,268 of NC_087518.1, read as the reverse complement.
TTGGAGAGTCAGAGGACTTCAGAGACAACAGCCATATTTATTGACTCAGGTTTGATGTTCACCAAGTTGTCTGAGCATCTTGGGAAGAGGTCCTCTCTAGACAATCTCAAGCAAAGCAGGGCAAAGTGCTCCTCAAACTGCAGACACAGCAGCACACCAGAACCCAGCTTTCCAGTAACACCAGGCAACAGCCACGAAACCTCTAAACAGTGTCTGTGGTCAGAAAATCACCACTGTAAAAATCACGTTGGCGTAACCTTCAGCTCTCCTCTGTCCTGCTCCTCTGCCTGCCGAGACAGAGAGGTTTGATCCACTAGATGCCCTCCCAAAGGCAGCCCAGCAATGGAGGTAGCCCCCAAGCCCCCATTAGGCTGCAGGACCAGCACCTTGGGCACAGAACTGCCTCCTTTGGTCTGAAGTGACCAGGGGGCAAGAGGACCTGCATGCCACAGCCAATTGCTGGGGGCAACCTGGAGTACGTGAGACCCCTCAGGATGGCAGAGTATATCCAGCTACTTTCTGTTGCTTTTCACAGCCATGGGGAACAAAGGCAAATTGGACTTTAAACAGAGCTTGTGCCCACCCTTTGCCAGTGTAATGGCACAGCCTGACTGCAGGGAATAGTCAAGAGCAAGTTGTTTCTCAGCCTCAACACATTTCTGTTGGGTCCTGGTTTCAGGCACAGCTGTTCTGGCAATCTGTACCAGGATGGGTTTGCTGTTCACAGTGTAAATGGGGCAACTACATAAGACCCAGCCACAGGCATTTGGGGTTTGAGAAGAGTTCAGTAGGATATGAAGTCCTATATGAGCAGTTTTTAGGAATGCTATAGCTCCTACAGGACAGAAGAGGATGGGTCTTTGTCACCAGAGTGGTGGGGCAATGACAAGCATATCTTTCTGTGCCTGACCACACATCCTCACTTACCTTGAGCCAAACTCCCTCATCGCCCAAGGGCACCCTCTCCTCATCTGGATCCTGAGCATTGTCTTGGCTGGGAGTGCAAGGGAACCAAGCAGCCAGTGAAAGATCCTTTGGCACATCATGAAGGTGGGATTTACATACCTGAAAGGAGAGATTTATTTCAACCCAGAAAGAAGCAAGGAAATTGAGAGAAAGAAACGGTACCTACAAAACATCAAGTAAGACTCAAACATAGAGAAGGATCCCAAGTTGGTTCCTAGCATGAAGACAATTAGGATGTGGGTTCCTGACCAGAAATGACATGTCACCACCCACACGTGCACAGGTGGCCTTTGCAAATTTGAGGTGCTGTAAATATGCCGTTTAAGCACCCCATGGTGTCTGCAGGGCTGAGTAAGAAATAATGAGCCATGCTGTGAGACAGTAAGTAAGACCACAGCCTTCTGATTTTGGCTGGACTGATGAGATCCAAAGGTGTGATTCATTTGCCTGAACACCAGTCTTCTGTGCCATTTGATGCCCTATGGTATCCCAGACATCCTCATAGGCTTGGCAGACAAAACCTGAGAGATACATGTGTCATTCTAGAGGAGCAGACACCTGATCCCAAGCCATCTCATTAGACATGTACATCTGGACAATTTAATCAAGCCGTAGGTCTTGAGAAGACTGTTCCTTATATGAGGTCAATAAAAATACATCTATAAAGAGCCAAATATGACCTCTCCACATATTTCTTGCCCTTCTTCAGCTTGCTAGGAAAGAACATACACACATCACGTTAACACCGATCAGGTGAAATCCCATCCTAGAACTCCAAGCCCCTCTCCAAAGCCCATAGAAAAGATGGGAATTCTCCCATCGATTTTTCCTTGGCTTCAGATCAGAGAGTTTGAGAGCAGCACAGATGCTGATATATGCATGATTTTATCCTTTCAGGCCCTGACTTTATAAGGTATTTGACTTTCAGGATTTTTTTAAACCTACAGTGGGACTACTCACATGCTCAAAGTTGTGAATTTAGCTGGCGGGATAGGGGTGGTCACTGTTTAGCAAACTGCATGGCTGGGGGAGGAGCTTCCTGCCTTGATGAAATACCCCTCCATGTACTGCAGTTCCTGGGCTAAGGGACTACTGAAAGAGGGGTATGAGAAACGCTCATGTCTTCTACTGGCTTCCTGCATGGAAATATAGTAATCAATGAACACTTCCAGAGCTGCTCTGAAGATTTTGGTTCTGCCTCAGTAGCCTCTTGCAGCAGTGGCTTCCCCCACTCTACTGCATGGGCTTTGCTAAAAAAGTCTCTTTTTTTGGCCATGCCTTCACTCACCTTCACAACAGGCTGTCCTGTGACCAAGGAAGCAGGGCAGGACTTCGCGTCCTGATGGGAGGCATAAGCTTTTGCTGCCCACAGATCCACGTACCCATCGGGTGTGTAGGGACCACAGTCCAGGACACTGCTTTTCTTCTCAAATGGCTCACACACGCCATCCCCATCATGCACGTAGCACAGGCTTGGTTCCCCTGCAAGGAGACCGGGGATGCCCTGTTTACAAAGCAGGCTCCAGGCACATACATCTGCTCCTGCCCCAGGAGCCATGCTGGCCATTTAGCCCTAGGATTTCACACCACAAGGGCCTAACAAGCTCCATGGATCACTCCAGCTGCAGATCTACTGTTTGTTGCAATGAGGTGCCTTGCACCCTGCTCTGAGGAGCAGCATGAATAACATACAGTTTTGACTCCTCCCTCAAAAGGGTGCCTCAATCTGTTTGGACTCACCGACACAGTTGAAGCCTTTCTCCCTTTTACACTTCCTGGAACAGCCATCTCCATCCAGCAAATCCCCATCATCGCATTCCTCTTCCAGGCTCCTAAGAGGACAACAGCCAGATGGGTTAACACTACCCTTGATTCAACATTCCTGTGCTTCTGCCCAGTCATGTGTGAGGACCCCATATCTTGGTTCCATTTCCACAGAAGCAGGGAGAAGAGGAAGGAACCACATGTGGAGTAAGGTAGAAGAGAGAAAACATATCTTGCCAGATATGAGCTGAAGAGGCTGAAAACATAGAACATGGGAGAAGGCATGACTGTACCGTGACTTTCTTGTAAGACCTGAGGCAAGAACTATGGAAGAAAATAAAGCTTTGTACAATGGAGGAAGTAGAGGACCAAACATCAGGAAGACATGCTGCTGGAGAAAGCATGTGTTGGAGAGGGCAAGAGGTTCTGATATGGGGCTGAAGTTTCAGCGGGAGCTGGAGAAGGGGAAGAAGGAGAAGGGAGAGAGAGAAGGTTAGCCCAAGAGGAAACAAGAATCAGCCCCTAGTTGATATGCACGGCATCTCATGAGGAAAAAAAGCCCATTGAGTTTCCTTGAAAAGGTTCTGTCCCTATACTGCAGAAAATAGACCTGATGAGAAAAGCTGGCAGAAATGCCTTGATTCATATCTATTCATTTGTGCAAAGTTATGTATGCCAAAACACAAGGGGCAAAAAAGCCCTACAGACATATGTCTTGTGATGCTCACCCACTTCCACCTTCATCTAATGTGAAAGATCCACTGTGTCCCATCTTCCTGTCTTTGGCTCATTGTTCCATACACGGTACAAAGGAAAAAAACTTTCATAGACAAAGATTCCTTCATGGCCTTCCCCACAACAGCTCAGGAACAAGAAAGCCTGCCAAAAGTCTCAGCTGCTATCTGCCCATTTCTGCTCCTCTCACTTTTCTATCAACTTTAACAATGGGGCCTAGTGTGGTTATTTGCTCTCCCGACCAAGTCTTCAGCTAGTATGAATTCATGCTAAAACCATACCAGATTACACCACTTTAGCAGCTAGCCCTGCTGTAAGCCTCTTTGCCTTGTTAGGTCTTGTATGATACCACAGTCCCTCTTGCACTTGCTTCAATTGTCCACTTCCCTCACACTTAAGAGAGATGTTTTCAAAGGAAAGTGATTCTGAGTAACCTGGAAGTTGAAGTCTGAAAAAGATAAAATATGGAAATTTGGCATATTTATCTCCAAACGGTGCAGGTGAACCATTGGAGTATCTCCATGTAGAGGTGGTGCATCCCTCATCATTTGGGGTCTCTATGCAGAGACCAGACAGCTCTCTAAAGACACCACACTGTGTGGGACTGCACTTACTGCAAAGCCTAATCCTGCAGGGCCACCACCCTATGCCCCGTGCAAAAGGTTATATCAGCCAGTCCCCCACTTTGGGGTCAGGCTTCATGACAGTTCGCTGAAGTGGACCAGAATCCAAGCACTTCAGTGAAACAAAGAGCATGTTTGGGTTGGACCCCTCATCCAGACCCTGCTTCTCAAAAAGGCCGTCTCCTTCTCCCATGCACATAGCATTTTACAAAACAAAAGCTCTATAGTCCAGTCTGCTGGAGGGATCCAGTGCAACATATTCAACCAAGTATCCATGGGTGGAGGACCAACCCGGTGCTTCCCTTTGGGACAGGATGACCAGGCAGCTTAAAGAACATCAGCTGAGAGCTTGAGTTTCTTGACTTACGTGGTCACCTTTCCATCACCACAGTAGGATGCTCCATGGACATGGATGAGCGGTGGGGAGGCTTCTCCTGAGGTTGTCCCAGAAACTGCCTGCACCTGGTAGTGGTACACCTGCCCAGGCGTAACTTCCCTGGAGGAACAGAGAGAACCTGAAGAAAGAGCAGGAGGAAACAGCCCATACATCTGCAACGGATTTGCTCACCACAGCTATAGAAGTCACATGTGTGTGCCCATGCAGCATCACAATTTGACATATGTCTTCGTACTCTAAACTGCCAGAGGCAGAGACTGTGGAAAGAAGGTCTCTGCCAGGTCATGCTTATTTCCCTAGGGTCTGAGCTGTGGAGAAGTGGCATTAACTTGAACAATCATTTTACTGGTTGTGTTGATGGGGAAAATGTTGCTGGATTTAACAAGGTCCTTCTTGTTAGCCTGGGCTCATGGGCAAGGGTCATGCTAGCATGGTGGGTCTGCAAGAGGCTTCCTCAGTGATGAATAAGGAATCCACTTATGGCATTGAACATTGTAATTCCCAGGGGGTGGGGAAAAAGAAAAAAAACCAACCCACCCACAGAAAACCAACCCACATAAGCAAAACCACTCAGGGATTCAAAGGCAGGACTTGAGGAGGTCATCAGAACTGTCCCAGCCACCCACTCAGCCTGCAATGGAGCAGCCTTGTCACTCACGTGTCCACGAACTGGCGGTGCATCTGTGCCGGCGCAGCGGGGGATCCATTTGCAAATGGGGGGTCGCGAAGGACTCGGTACTGGATCAGCTTGCAGGCAGAGCAGAGAGAGCTGTGGGGCATGGAGGTCAGCAGGGCTGTGTCTATCTCCATCCTCTCATCAAAGGTGTAGATTTTGACTCCGGACACCTTTTTAGGGATGTTGAGCTTCACGGTAAAAGGGACATCACAGAAGGTGTCCAGGGGGCCCAGATGGATGGACTCCCCCTGTTCTGTCAGGACTTCAATGTCAGACAGTGCCTTGGGAGAGCCCATGGAGAGGTATGTAGTCCAGAGGGTGAGGGAATCGGGGTAGACAGGGTGCAGGAAGCGCAGCTCCAGGATGCAGCCATCTGGCTGGGGGCATGGCACCGTCATGTTCATGTGATATAGGTGGAGCTCCGGACTCCAGGCCTGAAGGCTGGGCTCACAGGGCTGATCCACATCTGGGGGCCCTGGGCAGAAGGGACAAGGAGGAGGCTGATGAGAACCAGGGTACAGCTGACCTCACAGGGGACCCAGAGGGACAATCCTCCCTGCAGAGCCCCATACTGTGCTACATACCCTGTGCTACAGCTGCACACCCATGCAGTTTTGCACCCACTACAGGCATGTGCTATATCTGGTGACATCAGCCCTAACATCCTGGAAAGCAATAAGCACCACTAGTCTCCCAGCTCCTGGGTATGCATACAAGCACAAGGTTTGGCAGATCCGGTGTCTCACAGCCCTCTAAAACAGGGACAATGGTATCCATGCTGCAGCTGGTCAGAGTGCCAAGCTCTAGAGACAGCCTGGGCACAGCTGGGGAACATGAAGCTTGCTCTGTAGTCTGTCTCACGGGCACAGAAGGCTTGCCAAGGGCACTTTAATGCCAAATCCCTGTGGCTCCATGGGTTTGGACATAGGCTAAGCAGAGCAGAGACCAAAGCTTTCCACAGACACGTGCTGGAACAGGTCACAGGCAGGAAGGGACCAGGTCCAAAGCAGCTCTGGAAGGCTGTTCTTCAGCCAGAACCTCCAGGACCATGCCCAGGCTGATCTCGGAACCCCAGCCTGCCTCCCCAGTGGTGGATTAGCACTCAGTAAGAGAAACATAGCTTTGGGCTTTCAGTCTTAGAAAGCATCACTGGAATTCATCATCCAGTAGCAGAAATACCCTTGTCTTCATCAACCACTGCAAGCATTTCTTAGGGCCTAGCACCAACTCAAAGCCTGCATCCATTTAATATTAGTCTTCTAATAATCATAGAACCTGACTCTTTCACCAGGGCAAACATGCACTTGTGATAGCTGCAGGTCATGCATAGGAGAAAAAAAACAGTCAATAATTCCAGAAGCAGTTTTAATTTGCCAGTGAATCAAACTGACGGGGGAAACAGGAACCACTGACAATACATGAGCCAAGCTTTGATTTGTTTAGTATCACTGAATAAGCACAAATTTGATGATTTAAGTTGGTTTTTCCCCCCCTCTCAACTTGCAATGCTAGCAAGAGATACTTAGAGTTTTCAGACACAGAATCTCAGCTACATCCTAACACTCCTGTTCTCAAAGCATAGGCTACATCCCAAAGGTGTAATAATGTCTGAACTGCACTTTCTCTGCAACCACCCTGGCATATTTTCAGTCGACCTCAGTGGCTCAAATGTGAAGAAACACAGAACTGACAGATCCTCTGGCTCCATGTGGTTCAACAGCAGCATGTGCACTACATGAGATTATTTCACCTGGTCTCCCTAACTCCTCTGTTTTGCCCTTGGAGAAGTTGAGGCAGTATGAAAAGCCCAACGGCTCCTATGGCAGCTGCATGATCTTGAAAGCCACCACCATGCCCACAAGGTGGGTTTCTAAACAAACATTCTGATCTCAGCACAAGAGAATTTGTGACACCCTGCTGTTCACCTTACCAGTGAGGAGTTGCATCCAACCCAGATTGCCCAGGACTTGGTACAGACTCAGTGGGGCTGAGCAAGGAGCTCCTCTTGCTCCCTTTGGACAAGGCTGCATCAAAGCCTGTGAATACTCCTGAAGTTTCAGAATTTTAGATCTATGTTTTAAGACTTTCATTTTAATGAAATGCCCCTCCATTTTGACCAGTATCTCTCATTAACACCTTCCTGGGCAATGATTGGGGTTAATATCGGGGTATCAGATTGTCCAAAGCCAGCTGGCAGTTACCAGGTATCTTCTGGGCACCTAGAGTTCCTTCCTGCACTAAAAAGCCTCCCCAAAGAGGAGACATCTTACTCTCCAGAAGACAAAAAAAGCTTATTTTTCTTTTCCCAACAAGATGTCGTCTCTGTCTGGCAGATTCACAGCCAGGGGAAGAGAGGAGGTGTTTACCTTCTGCTTCTTCTGGGGTCCAGTAGCCAGAGGAATCACAGACCCGAGGGGAAGAAGCCTCATGCACATACTGATGGAAGGTGCCATCCTCTGCACAGTCATCACAGAGTGTGTCCTGCTCCCTGCAGGCAGAAGACAAAGGCATTGGCGTGTTTAATCATGACCAGTTAACTTTCCATCCACATTTGTCCAAGCAGGATCAGATGAGAAGTTGGAAAAGAAAAGCTAAGCTCTCAGGAAGCCCCGTGGCATATCATCCTGCTTTGTCAAAGACAGGAGAATAAGAGTGACCAGGGGACAAGCCAGATTTAATCCCTCCTCTTCTACAGGCTCTCTGGGTAGTTTTGGACAAGCCATTGAATCGCCTGTTCCCTACCCATGAAGCAGAGCTAACAGACTTCATGCTTCCCAGGGCAACACCTCTGCAGTTGGGTGGGTGCACTTGGGTTTATCTCTGCTAAAGCCCAGAGTCAGGTTTTTAGCTTTTGTCACTAGTGCAGTACCAGACAGTCAAAATAATGTCAGTTGGGTACCACTGTACTCTCTAGGAAAGAAAAAGAGACTTTTCTGTGATAAAGACCAGCCTGAGGCCCTTTCCTTGGCAAGTTTGTCACAGGGGATGCAGAACCCGCACCATAGACCAGCTCCTGACCCGATTATGAGCAAGAGCTAGGGATCGATCTGAAGACTCAGCACCTGCCTCCTAGACTGGTGATCTCCTGCTCCCAAACCACTCTGTTCCCCACCAAAGCAATTTGTTTGGATGACTCAAGGCCACACAGCACTCAGGGGCTCTCATGCCTGTGGGGCTAACTGGTACACACTCTCATTATCTCTGGGACAAAAGGCCTATGGTGGAGAGCATCAGTTCTCTGAAAAAGGCAGCAAACACTGACCCAGGGTTGTCCCAGCTGTCCTCAAACACTGTTTTCCTTTGAATTGCAAAATCTATGTGAAGTAGCTTTAAAACAATTTCAAGAGCTCTTTAACATTTGCTTATGGTCCCATAATAAAACCATAGACCTAAAACCTGGTGGAAACTGAAATGTTTTAGTAATAGGGGCTTCTGAATAGAGGCATTGGTGATGTACCAGTAGAGGCATTGGTGACTCCCCAGTGTTGGGGAGACAGAAGACAGCTCAGGGCAATGCACTGCTCACCAGCCAAACAACTCTGGTTCCTCAGCATCGTTTTTCTGGCTTGAAAAGTTTCCTGACTAACCCCCAGTTAGTTACACCATGAGTCCGTGACAGCAATGGGAATGAAACCCAGCTCTTGCGGTTCGAGCTCCCTGCCTTAACCACAAGGCTGCATTTCCTCCTGGTAAATGGCTATTTTATAGAGTAAGTGCTAAATGAAGCTCATTTTTCATTCTATGATTGCACTCTGGGGTTTTAGAATTGGCATTGCCTCCCAACACTTTTTGGCTTCCCCTCCGGCACCCCAACAGCAGAAGGCTTGCTGGAGAGCCCACACACCAGCTGGACCATCGCAGCAGCCCCGCTCTTGTGCCTGAGAGCTCTGCTGCAGACAACCAAGGGGGAAAGGGGATGGGGGGATCTGCACCACAGAGAGACCCTTGTCCCTTCTAGCAGGCTCCTGTGCAAGACCAAGACTATAGCAACAGCAGATCCCTTACCTCTCATGGATGACACCACTGATGGGAGGCAGCCAGTAGATGCTGAGGGAGTCCTGCGTCTGCCCTGTGACCATGGGAGGGATTGGGATGGGTGCAGGCTTCTTGCTCTGGCCCCAGCGCTGGTACACCAGGTCCAGGTAGCAATGCATCCGGGCCACTTGGTTGGGGGTGAAGGTATTGGTACAGTCATCATCTGGGGGAAGAGAGGCCAGGCTGAGGGTGGGAGGGATCGGCCAGTGAGGCACGGCAATGTACACCCTTCCTTATCTCCAAAGTGCTTTGGAAACCTCTAGAGAGACATGGAAGACACCAGAGTGTGGTGGCTCTCCTGCCTGGACTCTCTGGTGTCATGTGGCCCCAAAGCCACAAGATGGCACTGCCTCAGCAGCGCCACATTCCTGCACTTGTTCAGCACCAGCTCACACCAGCCCTAACGCCTGGGCAGTGCCACCATCCTCATGGGACTCGCAGTGGGTCAGCAGGGAGTGACAGAACTGATCTTCAGGCTTTGGTCCTCCTGGGTTGCCAGGAGGAACACACCAGCCCTCTGCGGTGTGCCTTTGGAAACCAAGCCAAAACGTCTCAACTTGAAGGTCCAAAATGATAATAGTAGAAGTAGTAGTATATAATAATAATTATTATTATTATTATTGCTTATTATTATAAGCAATAGTAATAATTAAGTTGCTTCAGGTCTGGAGAATAAAAGCACACCACCATGCACACAAGAACAGCCTTGATGCATGTCCAGTGACAGACTGGCAGGGAGGAGGGAGGGATGGAAACATCCTGCAGCAAGAAAGGGGCTGAAGCTACTGCAAGCACAGGCTGCAGCCCGCCACATCCCAACACACCAGGAGGGACCACATCAGTTAGAGAATGAGGGAAGGGACTACTGATGGAGGCAGAAGGGAGAGAAATCCAAGCTTCTAGCACAGGTGACACTTTAAAATTTCTAACAATTTTTACTCGTTACCTGTGTAACTCATGTAGTTGTTGAAGGGCGTTCCCGTGAAATGTGTCTGGCCACACGTGTCATTGGCAGGATCTGGATCCCGACAGAATTTACTCTTTGGGGTGGGAGCAGTATCAGCACAGAGGTCTCCCGTCTCCATAGATGGAGTTATCTCCCTGCAGGGATCATCACAAGATTCCCGCTCGCTCACTCCCTTAAAGACATGGTACAGCCCCAGGACATGTCCTACTTCATGGATCATGGTGTTCGTGTGGCCGTGCATACCATAATAAGCAGGGTTGAGGACAACTCCACCTAGAATGGCAAGTACAGAGAACATAATCTAGAGAAAGAGACAGCGGGCAGCTGCTGTTACTCACCTGTCCTAGGTAAAACTCCTCTCATTGTGCTTCCAGGTCACAAATGAGGTGCCAGATGGAGACCTGAAGATGGACATATTCACCCTCTTGTAGGATGGGAAGAAGGGTTCTTCGACCTCTTGGAGTGGAAAGGGGTGGGTAATTTTTCTTTGCCTTCTGATCACACTGCTTCCCCCAACATCTTCAATCATTTCAGCTACGATTTCCCTCTGTGTCTTTTCGCATGTTTATAATTCAGTGGCTGCTTTGGTTCATGCTTACATCTCCAAATGGGGTTTGGAGCCAGAGCACCAAATGAAGACATGCTGTGAGTCTACAGGTGTAATCTTTTGAACCAGAGGACAGGAGACCTTCCCTGGCCTAGACAGGTGGCTAAAGCATGTCAGCTCCCATGGCAGGTGAAGACAACAAGGTGCCTAGCAAAGACCTGGCACACTTGGCTGTACCAGCTAGAAGCCACCTTCAGCACAAGCCCGTATGAAGATTCAAATGCACTGCCTCTGGCCCCTACTGAGAAAACATCAATGATCCATTGCTTAAACCTCCAAACCAGATCCTAAGGGGTAAACTAAAATTCTCATGAGGTGCTGTTGCAATCCACTAAGCTTATACCACAAACCTGACCCAAATTCATTGTGTATTTTAGAGTGGGATTTTTCAAAATGCAGCTTCTGAAGATCCCTTCCCCTCCTTCAGAGGAGTTTGTGTGTGGGCAAGGTGCACCAAATGAACCAGGTGAGAACTTCCTCCACCCTCCACCCTCCCCCATCTCAGTCCTACTCCTCTTCACTGGGGTACCCCAGCCCCTTGGCTCAAAGAGGCACAAAGGGGCAGTTCATCTCCAAGCCAGTTTGGTGCCAGTTCAACTGTTAAACATGCTGGAGTATGGGTACAGACTAAATCACCCCAAAAATGCCCAGAGCTGCCAACTCATACTGATAGCACCAGCATGGAGCTCGATAGGGACCCATGATGATCCTGCCCTAAGCTGCCTCTTGGCTCTAAACAAGGTGCCTTTCCTCTCCTGCCCACTCACCTGCGATGGGAAGACAAAGGATCAATAATGCTGAGGGAAGTCAGGTGGAGTAGAGGATTCCCTTTGCTCACTGCCAACATCTCTAACTTCTGACCTGGGATGCACACCCTGTACTGACAACTCTGTACCACATCTGCTGGGAAACAGTCCACAGAAGATGCTCAAGAACAAAACTTACCTTTCTTCTCTGACCTCCTTTTATTTCTTTATTTTGCCTAAACAGAAATCTCTTTGGCAATTCTGCTTTTTTTCTCCCTTCTTTGAGGCTTTTCATTGGTCATTTCCTCCCCTTTCCTCTTCTCATTTCCTTGCTCCATCCACTTTTCCATGCTGCTTTATGGTGGAGAAGCAAGGGCTGGGGAATACCAGCAAGATGAGGGGGCAAAAAAAGCAGACTCCAGCGTGTGCCCAGGCTGACTCCAGGCCATACCTCCATGGCATGGGAAGCTGTTTTTACCCAACTACTTTTAACCCAGACAGCTTGGACGGCAGTGCAGTGAATAGTTGGCTCCTGCACAGCTTGCTCCCTTCTTTGCAGGGCCCTGGAGGATTTACTCTGCCAGCTACCTCACAGCAGAGCCTCTGCTACTGCATCTCTGCTGCTGATTTCTGCCCCTGCCAGCAAAGTTAAAATTGGCAGAGGGCCACCATGTGATTCTGTCTCCAGCCACAGCATAGACTGCTTGAAATCTGCTCCTGGATCAGCTCCGTGTGCTACTGGACTACCTCATGTCTTCAAGTACAGGGCATTCCTTCCAAGAGAGGGCTTTCCTGGCAGGACACCAGCAGGTCTGTGACTCTCTGGTGGAACCATGCTGGATGTACACTGGTTTGGGGCTGGAAAGGGGCCTTCAGAGATGCCCTGAGCAATTCTCTTGAGCCCAACAGGGTTGCAAGAGGGTGAAGAAATAAGGTAGCATCTTCTATGGAGCATCCTGCATGTGTGACTCATGGAAGGGCTGAGACACACCACTGACCTGTCAAGTAGCACCATTTCTTAGCTAAAAATTCATGTTTGTTGTTCTTCCTCCCCACAGTGTGGATCTTACGTCCAGGGCAACTTGGCTAGAGGCAAAGGATGGGCCACAGGGTAGTTGCATTCCCTTTCTCCCCAGCTGTAAAACACCACAGCAGAGAACATTGCATCCCATCAGTCAGCTCTTATCCTTTAGACTGAAGATGGGCCACAAGAAGGTACAGAGGTGTAAAAATCCTTTGGGGACCTTCATGTTGTGTCCAATTAATAACTAGGTTTTTGCAGGTCATACCCCTCTCAATTACCAGGCTGGTAAATGCTATAGATAGCAAAGGGCATCCCATTGATGGGGAAGCCAGTGTGCACACACACACAAAAAAGCTGCTTCTCATTTTAATAAAAACAGGGCATAAGAGAAGAGAGAACAGAAAGAAAAGGCATCTCTGCAGCCAAACCCAAGCCTGAGGAAGGCAGGGGGCTGCCTGCCCAAAGGTCTGAAAGGAGGAATGTGCATGCAGAAAGAAAAGAGTGTTCATAAACAAATAAATGAGATGTGAAAGCCCTGCACGCATCCTGTGGCACTAACCACAAGAAATGGGTCTGAGCACCAGGGGCATGGGAGGCCCTCTGACCAAGCATCACTCTTCCCAGCAGAAACCCAATGCTCTTCCCATGCAGGGGAATAAATGAGATTCCAGTACAGGGAGGGGGAAAACTGTCACAGGGGAGGGATGCCAAGGCTGGGATACCCTGTCCCTTCCCCTCCTCTCTGCTAGCTTCCCCTATCCCATTCCTCCCCACGCTCCACAAGGACAATCATATTTTTAGTACCTTTTGTTTTTTACAGCTAATTAGATGGCAGGATTAGAAACAGCATGAGAACGCTGTCTTCCTTCCAGAACATCCCTGTCACTCCATTCCCTGTCCCCACAGCTCCCTGATGAGCTGGGAGAGCTCCCAGCTTTGGACCAGGAAGTTGTAGGTTGTAGGTAAGATGTGGAAGTGTTCATAACAGCCCAAAAATACCAGCCTCCCCTTTCCTGCCTCTGGAAATCAGGCTTTCCTTCCTTCTCACCCCTGCCTTTTCCTGCCCTGGAAGATGGACTAAACTGGGCTTTAAGAAAACTCTCCCTCTCATGCCTGAAAGCCAGCCCAAGAAGGCCCCCAAGGTCAGCATTTACACAACCAAGATAAAAACTTCACTGTCACACCCTTGTGACATCAAGGGGGTCCACCACTCCAAAGCCAGTGATCCAGAGTCTTTGGACTTGCTTGCCCAACCAGGCAGATGAAGAGCTTCAGGTCTGGCCTCACAATATCCTCTCCCTCCAGATCAGGCCTACCAGCTACAGCTGCAGAGCTGGTGACATCCTCAGGGTCAAGCCTCAACTCTGCTCAGGCAACAAGAGGTGGCCAGTCCATCAGTACAGTGAATGATTAGCACTGGTGTGGACCCACCTAATCTTCACTCACACATCCCTTGGAAGCTCCCAGTCCCAGGATGTTGCCCTGCTTCTAGCCATGATCAACAGCAATGCTGAAGGACTCTGGTTCAAGCTAGCTCCCAAGAAGCCAACCTGTTCCTGGGTCAAGGCAGTTGTAGACAATGCATGCTCAAGCAAGCATGGGATCTTTAAACAGCAAACCACAAAGCTGAACCTGTATCACAGGGCCAGTCTTCCCCAAACACTGAATCATGGCATATAATGGAACAAACACATGACAGTTAGTCAGACAGGAAGATGGTCATTGCTTAAGTTACCTTTGATGGAATGGCTGGCCCTCCTTCAGGATCCGCTGACCTCAGCCAGATATATGAGCTGGCCTCAGCTTATATAACTGCAGAAAGTATTTATAACATCAAATATTCACAATTCCCTTGCCTTTCGACCATGTTTATGCAAATACAGTTCACATGCAGCTACGCATGGTGTTCAAAGCATCTGCATTATTACATTAGTAGGGTTTTTGAGGCAAGGCTTTCCACTATGGGAAGCTAAGTTTTTTTACAGGACAGGAGTTGACTCGTGTTTTAGAAGTAAATCTTTATAACTACAAGCTCTCAGAAAATTCATTCCAGACTCCAAGCAAGACCTCTGAATTTGAGAGGAACTCACTGTGATTATGGCGGAAAGACTGAGACAGACAGTATAGTTGGAGGGAACGGTGCAAACAGACCTGAGATCATTTACCTCTGCTTCTAGCTGGCTGCAAGTTGTCTCTGTCTAGGAGCTTCACAGCAGCTAAAATACTGCCTATAGAAGCATCATAGACCAATTCGCCCTCTTCAAGTCAATTATTAAGAGATAATTACTATCTCTTATGCTCCAATGAACACAGTTGCTGTTGATTCGTATTACTACTGGTCTAAAATGGTAAATATCATCCCCAAATCTTCAGGAAGGCTGCCTGAAATTCAAATTTACTCAGAAAAATAATCTGGAGGAGAGCAATAGATCTGTAAGTCATCAGCATAGGAATGGTGACTTAATTTCTGGTAGCCCAAAACAAGCACAGGTAAAGAGAAGGGGATGAAAAACAAAATTCACTGAAGACTTCCAGAAGGTGAAGACACCAACAGGAAGGTGAGGAGGACTCTTGAAAACACAGTCAAAGGTCAAGAAAGAATGGTTTCTAAGGAGTTCAAAGTCCACATGGCAGATTAAAAAACATATAGAGAAGAACTGTTGGAGAACAGTTTGGAAACAGTATGTTTAGTGAGTTTTAAGATGAGAGGAAGTGATAAAATAGAAGAAGGGAAGGCAGTTGGAGAGAAAAATCTCATAATACTGCTCGTGAAAACATCTAAGAAAGTCCAGTTCAGAGACACAAACAGAGCAAAATCTGACCAAGATTCTCTGGAGCCAAGAGGCAGGTTAGCTTCTTGGAGAAGTCAAGTCAAACTCAAGGAACCTATTTGATTCAGGAGGAGAACCAAAACATGAGAGGGTTCATACACATGTATGAAAAAATTAGTGTGGCATTTCTGCTCTATGTAAGCAGACAGTGGCATGGTGGGAGCAGGGCCCGTGTGCTGACCTTAATATTTTAAAGTCAGGATAGACAGGAGATTAGCAAGATTCAGTGCAAGGGAAGAGGTCTGTCTTCTTGGAGACAGACCCCTCCCTTGTGTGAAGACCTGTCTCTACCCCTGGTCACTGTTAGGTTCTTAAAGCTCAGGAATTTTTCTCAAACTACTGTTTACTCCTCCCAAGGTTTTCCTTGTTCTTTCCTCACTGCTTTACGTTCACATCTACTCAGATTCTCCAGTAGCCTCTAGTGAGAGGTTTTGTCAAAAGCCATATATTCATGATCTGCTTAGTCCTAAGTTTCTTCTGTGCTAGGCAATGTGCATGGTACAAAACACTTGATGATGTGGTGAAGCCTACTGTTTACAGAGAACAGAGTCTGCCACCCGCCCTCCCAAGCTCATTAAATCTAAAACCAAGGACAGTCTTGAACCAAAGTCTTCAGTCTGTGCCAGAGCCTCAGAGAAGTTCAGATTCAGCTTCATACTTCACAGCTTTGGCACCAGAGCCAAGACAACACCTCTTTTCCCCTGAACCTCCGCAGTAAAACCCTGTTCCAACATTTCCAGATGGTGCCACCTCTTGTGTTCCTGGCTGGACACAAACTCTGAGACCTCAGCTAAATGCAAGCTTTTGATGAAACCAGTCACCCTAATTACCCCTCCATACAACTCCTTGCAAGCCACTGGGAGGGGTCTGAAGAGAACATGTGTGGCTGAACTACTTGCTGTAGTAAGATGATTGTCAAGCTGAACCTTGGAAGTGATTTCTGGAAGCTGAAGGAATAAATTTCATGGAGATTTGCCTTCCTCAACAAGCAACTGTAGCAATATGCTATTGAAAAAACAGTCCTGAAACTCATTGAGGGAGGGGAAACTGGCAAAAAAGAACTTTAAAACAGGTCTTTAACAGCAGCGTAAAACTTTTAAGGGTGGGACATCACACGTGTAAAAGCAGAAGGTCTAGGTCTGCTACACAGGTGTCAGGACTAATTATTTCCAGTTACTTATTGAGAAACACTTTAGATGTTTTGACTGCAAAGTGTAAAAGGCTTTGCCAGAAAACTCCGACATTGAAGAGGTGGAGGGAGTGGCAGGAAAAAGAGACAGCAGAAATAGGAGAAAACACACAATACATTTACATTCTAGTGAAGCAGTTGCCATTTTGACAGTTTTTGTAGCCTGCCAAGGCTGATGACCTTAAGAGTCTGCCTTAGATCCACTGAAGCCAAAGAGAACCTTGCCTTCAGCAGGTAGCAAGCCAAGTTATAAAAGCATGGTTTAATTTGATAGTCATCCTCACATTTGCAGCTGGATTCGGAAGTGGCCAGTGCTCCCTGCCTGACCAGCTCTGCAGTCATTCAAATCTGGAGTCTTGGCTCTGACACCACCGACACTCCTGGTTTATCTGTCTGTCATTATGTGCTGCAAAGTGAAGTTCACCATTTCCAAAAACCTGGAAGATAGACCTGGAAGGTCCCAGAGAAGCCAAATGCAAGTCTAAACCCCTCTCCAGAGCCTGCACTGATAGTAAACCTGCAGCTCTTTCTCACTGCCTTCACCATTAAAAGCTTCTCATAACAGCCTGGAAGTCCCTTGTCAGGGTGTAACCCTGCCACCTTATGCACGAGGACATGGGGAACAGGCAGCTCCTTTACTTACAGCAGCATCTATTGGTACACTCAAAGCCTGTTATCATGACCTTCTTAATAAACATCCTCAATGTTGAGCCAATCCTGACTGTCTCTTTTTGCCAGGTCAACCAAGACAGAGGAAAACCAACAACCCTGAGACCCCATGAGTGGGGTAGCTCACTTACCCAGGTGACTAAGGGCCTCTTTATCCCATGGCCAAGTGGCAGCACCAGCCAACTCTTCCCTCACCGAACTGGCGAAGTAAACATTGAGGAAGTGGGAGCTGTTCAGCTGCAGTGCCTCCTTCAGCTCCTTCACACTCATGTACGCCCTGCAAGGACAAAAGAGGGGAGATAGTCAGCATAAACTTCAACAGAGCAAAGAGGAAAAGCAGGAGCCACCTGTAGATATCCTGGAAAGGGTGCAGTAGACCTAGAGACCCCATCCTCCATTCTCTGAAACCAACAGCATTTGCTAAAGCACAGAAAAATCCAGCAAGTTTCAACAGGATGACTCATGACACCATTAATTCTGCTCTGTAAGGTGCAAGTTCTGCTAATGAGGGGTTTGGGTGGGAGGCAGTCATGCAAATCTGAAGTTTTGCAAATTACAGTAGCTTTATTGATGAGTTCTACTCTTAAAAGAAGGTTTTCCAACAATGGGGACAGAAGAGACCCCAGAGAACAGGATAAAAGGAGAGAAAATGGGAGTAGAAATGAAGAGAGAAGAAAGGAAATGCAGAAGTCAGTCCTGCTGGGGAAGAGAAGGCGTTTGGCATCGGAAAAGTGGAATTTGATTGGGGGGGGAATGAGTTTTTGTGAGAAGAGAGGAAGGAATACAGAACTCCAGCTGATTCCATCAAGAGTTTTCTGGGGTTGTCTCTGATACAGGTGAGGGCAGGAATGGACATCAAACCTTATTCTTGGGAGCAGATAGGGTTTGCCAACTGGAGCCAAGAAGTCAATTCTCCAGTGTGTCTGGAGAAGTTCATGACCGTGGCCCTCTACTCTATCCTTTTCTCCAGGACAACCAGTATGAGGTGCATGGTAAGAACAAGGAGTGACTGCAGAGCACAGGCACATAACACATCAAGAAACATGCTACCTCACCCCCATCCCTGTGTATTGTATAAGAGAGAGCTTGAGTAAAGGATATCTCAGAATTTGCTCCAAGAAACCTCTCTTCCAGCTCTGCTCAAAACAGACCCTGGAGAAAAGTGCTGCCTGGGTCCCCCCAGCATTGAGCCAATAGCAGGGTCCTCTTCACATGAATCTGTCTCTCTGCATGTGATCTGAATCCTTTCCAACATGAGGTCTGGGATGTTTGCAGGAGCCAGGGCAGGGAAGCACAGGAGCTCCCAAAATAAGCTTGATGGGGAGAAAGGGACATCTCTGGAGACAGATCCATCAAAGGGCATGTTTAGTGGGGAAAGCCTCCTGACAACACTGCTGGCTGTCTCTCCTCCCATCTCCAGAGCTAGGAATAAAGAGTTGAAGGAACAGAAAAAATACTAGAATGGGGATATCCAAGACATCCATTTCTAAAGGGCATAGGAAGGTAATGGGCTGGGAGAGGCTGGTAGGCAATAGGCATTGCAGTAGAGCAGTGACACCCATGGGTATGTCTGGGTGTCCACAAAATGATCCTTACAACGTGGCATGTCTCACAGCACTTGGAGGAAAAAAAACCCAGCAGTCAGGAAATTTATGTTTCACTCTCCCCTCTGCATGATGGTTTCTGCAAAGGTCTACATTGCATTCACCAGTACACCAATAGGCCTGGAGTTGATCTTTAGGCAGTTTATGTTCTCAGCTGTATAAAATGATCAGGATCTAACTTAATAATAACAATAATAACAACAATAAGAATAGCAGTGGGATTGTAGGGCCTTGGGCTGTGCTGCATATGCCAGATACTCTTTTAAATCAAGTACTACCATTTCCACACTCAGTTCCATTAACCTCGTGGGCTGAGAGAGCATTAGAACAGGTAACCCTAGAAGATATTGTCTCTAAGACCTGACTCAAAGTCTTCAAAATCTGAGGACCCTGACCCACGGTTTGTGAAGCCATTAATTTAAGAGATTCTAAGCAGGGAAAACACTCATGGAAAGGCTTCAAATACATCACTGTTTGATGATGGAAATGCACCATTGTGGAAATATGACATAAGGATGACTAAACCTGCAGCATAAGGCCAACAGCAACATTAAGGTGGTGGAAAGCATTTCCATGCTTCCAGGAGCAATTGGCATCTTTGAGCTGCACAGAGAGGTTATGAAGGTAATGCAAGCAATTCTTTGTGGCACACCAGCTATATTTGAACAAGCAGCTTCTGTAAAAGTCATGTCCATTAGTGCATTCCACACCACAACATTGAATTATGGAAGGAAGAATGAAAAGCTGAGCATGGGCTAAGGGGAAAAAGGCATGTTCTCATCAGAGATATGAAGCGAGAAGGGAAGCCGATGAGAGATGTGCAAATACGCTGTTCAAGATGTCAAGATCCCTAATCAAGTTGTTATAACAGACTTGTTTAGAAAGAGAGAGTTTGCTACAGCAAATGGAAGAGAAGGAGGAAAATGTTAAAAAAATAGAGGAAGAGGATTCCAGAAGTAGACTAGAGCAGGATGGCATGTGGAGCAGAGCTCAGTAAACCCAAGGGTGGCGAATTCCCTGGATCTGAAATAGCAGAGACTTGGAGCAGCCATTGCTGACTTGGGAGGTGTTAGATAATAAGGATCTGCTCACTACCTCTCCCCTACCAGTCAGCCCCAATAGGGCACCCTGGGCTGGAGACATCTCACCCACCTTCCCAGCAACAAAGCAGCACCAAAACTTCAGTCACTTTAGAAAATCTTGGCTGGACTGTATAGCAGCATTTAATGGTGAGATAAGATGCCTAGCTTGCCTTCACCAGGCCCCAAAATCTCCCACCACAAAGCAGCATTCCCAGAACACTTTCCCCAGCCACATCAGCTTGCAGAGAGAAAACTCTCCCAATCGGAAATGGCAAATTAGGAGAACATGTCTTCTCTGTGATGTCTCGCCTGAGCATCCCAGACATGCGGCATGCTGACGCCATCCCTTCAACCCAACCAAGACGGGAGCAGGCTGGGAGGAATAGATAGAGAGAAGAATAAACAAACCTGAAGGACATATTTGTGGTGTGACTCGGAAGGAAGAAAAGCAAAAAAAATTCATAGAAATAGAGCATAACGGAAGGGAAACAGGGAGACAAAGACTCCTTCATGTACCAGAGCTGCTCGGGGGACACAGACTTAAAAATAACATTGATTCCTGACCTATGATATCTTGGAAAAATAGCCCCAAACCCTTCTAGGCTGTCCAAATTCTGAGAGCTGACATCAGCCCTATTCAGAGGGGTATTCCCGCCGCCCCTCTTCTGGAGACTTGATGTTTTTCTGGCTGTCGCCTGCCATTCCCTTGACACTAGCAACATTTTTTTGTCAACCCTTAATTATAAATAACTGTAATTTCCTCCATTGAGAGATTTGGATGGTTCATGGCTGTGTCATGGGTAGGGGGAGCTGTTTCAGCACTGAGAGATGTTCAGATAAATAGAGGAGAGGAAAGGACCCCGATTTCACTCACTGCAGCATGGAAAGTGCAAATATCATGCTGCTGGTGTCCCCAAAGACAGGACCAAGACCAAAACAACTCTAGAATGGGCAACTCCAATTCCCTTCAATCCACATTTCCCACTGGCATCCTTAGCTTAGACAAGGAGCATGTAACTGGCGTCTTCGCCTGTCGCTTACTGCCAAGGTCGTGATCCCCCTCTTCTTCGGCGCTTCTGTTATTTTCCCAGGAGGAAGGCAGAGCAGCCTTTGGTCTCCAAAAACAGCTTAAATGACAGCCCTCCCCTCTGCTCCCCAAATAGCTTCTCAATGCCTACAAGACCACAGTATTCCAAACTAGATGGTATTTACATCAGCATGGGCACTGTAAGCCAACACACAAACACAAGGAAGGCCAGAGGGACACATGAAGGCACAGCTATCAGCTAAGCAGCAAAAAATATCAACCCTAAAGAACAGGGCAGAGGATAGAAGAGAGATAGAAGAGCCACCAGGTTTTCCAGACTCAGAGCAAATGTTTTTCCAAGAACATTCAAAACTCATTGGTGAGCTGCTAGCTGCATGGTAATACCACCTTGACCTGAGGAGTATTTGCAACCCTGGGAGAGTAGAGCTTGCAAGAAGAGTATAAGCAAGAGCAGAGAGATATTAGGGACATGACAGCTATGGACTGCCATTATTAGAAATGAGCACAGGCATGAACACCATCTGAAATGATGGTATTTGAGCATGACAGTGCTGACCTGTGATGCTGTTGACTTAAAGTTCTGCTGAATGACAGTAGTTAACAGTCTGACTTTAAGTCAGGCTTAGTTATCACACTTTATACTGACTTACTTGTGGGACCCATGGTTGGCAGAAAGCAAGATGGGGAAGAAGCCTGGACCTTGTATCACTCTACAGCAGCACAGTGGAGCCACACAGACACTTGTGTGGTCCTGGTTCTGGGTTAGGATCACATGGCTCTGTATGGAACTGCATGATGTACTGTCATTGTGTGACATTTCAGGCTATCAAACAAAGGAAAAGATGAGGTACAGCAGCTTCAGTGACTGTGTCACTGTAGACTAGTGGAATCAGAGACTAATAACTGCAGGTCGAAAGGACCTCCATAGTTCATCCAATCTGACTCCTATGCTCAAAACAGGTCTAATTAAATCAGATGGCTCAAGACCATATCCAGCTGAGACCTGAACATGTCTGAAGACAGAGGTTTCACAATTTCTCTTGGCAACCTATTCCAGTATTTAACCACCCTCATGGTAAAAAAAGATTTCTTAATGTCTAATCTAACTTTCTCATGTTCCAACTTGTGTCCATTGCTTCCTGTCCTATCATCATTAACCTCTTCTCAGAGTCCTGCTCCATCTTCTCTGTGTCACCCCATCACACCAAACAGGAAAGCCATCAAACTACTACAGCTTTACATGGAAAACTATTACTGCACTAGACGTTACCACACTAAGGTCTAAAGACCCAAAGCTTCCTTTCTGATCAGCTGAAACATCATGGTCCACCCATGATCCCCAGGCCTCCCTGGAGAACACTCACATCCCTTCCTCATGCTTTTTCTTGGACAATTTTGCCCTAGCCATGGGGCAGACAGCATTTTTGTACTCACAGATATAAGTCAAGCTCTGGGTTGGCTTGGTCACAGAAGACAACTTGACATACTCTGGAAAGAGAGAGCTGTTGCTGCTTTTCCAGACAGCGATTTCTGGCAGCAACAATAGGACCACTGGTGGTGCACAGGTGGGAGAGAAGAGAGGATCTGCTAATCTATGGGGCTGTAAAATGGACAATCAAACTGTAACACAAGCCTGATGTGGTTTAAGGTGGGAGAAGAGGAGCAAGAGTGGCACTTTCTAGTGATAGCCATAACATAACAGGAAGTCTTGGGGCCATTAAAGTGACCATTACCACTGAAAGGCAAAAGATGGCATTTCCAAATAAAAAGCAAGGCCAGCATGTGCCCCATGGAGTACCATCAATCAAACTGAATTCTCTGGGTACTGCAAAGGATGCAGTGTGTAATGCCACAGGAATTCCACTGCAATTCAAAAATAGGAGTCTTTTCCCTGTAGACATTTCAGAGGGAATGTGGGAGTGAGGTTGGGTGGCAGTTGTCCAAGTGCCCTCCACAGACAGCTGGAAAATACTTGAGGCCCAGCCAGCTCCAGCTAACCATACAGCTTAATGAAGTCACAGGGGATTCCTGGCTCTGCTTTCATGTCCTTCACCCACCGCAAGGAAATTCCTCTTCCTAATCCCCTCCCCAGGCAGGGAGGCTCCCTTATTTCCCAAACCTCTGCTTGACAAACAAGGAATCCCTCAGACTTCCCAAAAATGAGCACGAGCCTGCCACTAACTTTTCTGCTGTTCTGTCAGCCTCAAGGCTGCAAAGGGTTAATGCAACACACAGCAACTTTGCTTCTGAGGCCAAAACCCCAGAGCCACAACTCAATCCATGAAGACAGGTGCTGAATCAAGTGGCATGACTATCTTCAGAGAACAGACTTTCTAAACTCTCCATATCATCAGTGAAGAGAGATGCTCCTCTAGATGGTGAGCCAAAGCAAGCATCTTCTGATTCACCCCTGCCAAAGGACTCCTCTCCTTGGTACTCTTTAGGGGTCTCTGCTTGCATATACGAATCTTCTTTACCAGAATTTGTGAACCCTCATCCCTGTTCCCAGCACATGAATTCCCAGATAATGCTCAGCTTTGCCTACATTCTGCCCTGCTGCAAGCAGACAAAACCAACTACCATGACATAAACAGGACATAGTACCATGTTGGCTCAGCACACAAGCCAAGATGGGATACTCGGTCTGCCTCCAGACTAGACTGATGGTGGTTCTCGTAGCTAGAGCTGCCTCACACTCTGGGTTTACCTGCCCTGAAATTTCTGGTTTTAATGCAGCTGGGGGGATGCTATATTTTTAGGCAAAAGTTTAAGTCCTTCTGTACTTGTTAAGACTACTTGCATCCCCATGACTGTGGTCTAGGAGCGCTGACTCCAGTCCAGCACTACGCTGGTACAGCACAAACATCCTTGCCAGCATCATGGCAACTTGACAAGGCAGCAACATCCAAACGACTCTCATCTGGACAGGCTTTGGTAACACAGCCAGACACAAAACACATGCAAGAGGTGAAAGAAAGGCTGAGGAACAGCCAGCTATTCCCCTGGGATCACAGGAAGCACAACACTGCTGGAATAATACCCTCTGTGGTGTTCAGGAGTCTCTCATCAGCTTCGCTAGGTGTTAGACTCCAGCCAAAGAGCATTTGAGTACACAGGGCACAAGGGCATAATGCACCTCTTAGACATGCCTGGAAAAACCCACCTCTGAGGCACTGACAGCATGAGTAGAACAGCTTGGGAAGCAGCCATTACTGGCAGCACCGCTTAAGAGACAGTTTAAAATTTGCATGAGTGGCCAAGTATCAAGATGTCAGAGGGTGACAGAGCAAAACACTCCTACATAAGGGCCTTCAAGACCAGGGGTTTCCCTTATGCATGAGCAATTCCTGTTGGATTCAGAAGTAACCCGCAGTCTCCATGTGGGAGGTAGATTTAGCTTTGGGAGTAAAGCCATAGCAGATGCTGCAGGGTCAGTGTTGCACTGGTAAAGCTGCAGATGGGATCAAAAAGACAAGTTGTGGTTCGAGGCTGTGACACTTCCATGTGGGGGAACAGACCAAGAAGGCTGCAGATCACTAGCACATGCCGACAAGCTCCCAGTTACATCAGACGGTAGTATGCAACTTCTTGAGGTCAGATTTGGGCAAGAAAGATAATAACATTAATGTTAGACCAGAAAGCCCTGCAGGGCATTTTGCCCTGAGATAGGCTAAAGAATAAGTGCTGCTAACAATGGCACGGCCTAGCTATTCCTGGAAGTGTTTGCTAAAAAGTTATTCACTAAATCATCGCTGCACCAGCCAAAGGCAATGCTATTTTAGACCTGGTTTTGGTAAGCAGTGTAGAAATTATGGAAGAGCTGATGAGAGAAAGAAAACTTGGCCTGAACTAATAATAAGTTGATTCATATTGATTTAAATGGAGGAATAAAGGCAGGTCTTAAACTAAGAATCGAAAAACAGGATGGACCAGCAGGCGCCACTGCATCCAAGATGCCAGGGACAATGGGTGAAATGGAAATTCCCTGAAATCAAGCTGACTACCCTGAAGACAAAAAAAAACAAAAGGCCCTTTTAGAAATAAGAGGAGCAGCAGAAGGAAGGAGCTGATCTGCTAAGCAGGGTAGATGGAGCTGAAGCTCAGCATAATTGAGATGCATCCCTGGACAAAATTAACGTATGGTCTCCACCTTTATTCAGGATTGCAAGGCAGAATTAGACTTTCTTTCCAGCAAGATACAGCAAGATTAAGGACATGGTACTGGAGCAGAGCTCAAGATGGGGGGGGGCGGGAAGGGGCAGCAGTTGGATGGGGGCTGAAGTGCCATCTGGGCAGGGTGAGAGGAAAGATGAAACACTGGGGAGGTGGCAGTGAGTCCCAACTCTGAATGGGGAGGGATGTAGCAATAGAGAACAAGGGGCAAAAAACAGGAGGGGAAGTGCAGAAATATAAATATTTCTAGATAAACAAAAAATCAGTGGATATAATACATTTCTAAGCAGGAGCCAGGGGAAATGCTACCCCAAATCCAGAACTGACCACAGAGCATATGACTGGAGAACTAATACAACACCTGCACTAGACGGGTGAAAAAATATCATGAGACAGGCTGATCTGATTGTCCTCTTTCTGACAGACCTTAAATCCACCTGCAAATTTCAGCAGACTTTCAGGTATAAAGGTCTCCATGCTATTACTTTCATCCTCCTACCCCATCTTTGGGAAAAAAAAAATGGCAATGCATAAACACAGGAACTGATGTAGATGTGATCACCCAAAGGTCAGTGAAGAACATGTCATGCCCTCTCTGGGCAAACTCTGAACACACTGCCAGGGATACCAAATTTTTAACCAGCTGTCTGCACCAACAGCTCCCAGACCCTGCTGGTGTGAAAGCAACAGAGGCATGCTGCACTTGCTGGCATTTCTCTTGAGAAGCAAGAATTGGGCATCAAGGACTTGTCTTTGCCTCTGGCACCACACCAGGGCACCTGACTTTAGGAAACCCACATCAATTCCTTCCCCCCAGCCTGCTCAGAGACTGTTGTTTTCTTTTCTGCAGCATACTGGTTTCCTCTCAGAATCTTGTTATAACAGTTGACAGCTTATATGCAGGGTGGGGAAGCAGGGACCGGTTTTAAGAGAGGTTGCACATGACACACTGGTATCCATGTTTTGGGGGTTGAACTGAACATGCTCCCCCACTAACTTGTGCTGAATACATGAGAGTAAACCTTGGGAGACCTTTACCCCCAGCTGTGCTCTTGCAGCATGGTGGACGCCCTTAGGACACTCATGCCGATGGGTGCAGATCCCCTAGCAGATTTTCTGACCTCTCCTTCCAAAACTGTCTTCAGATACAGCCTCCTCTTGTGACTTTTCACTGGAAGCTTTGCCAAATTTGGGGCTTCTCTTGGAGGATGCTAAAGCATCTGAATCATCAGCCCCAAGCCCCCAGGATTTCTGACCAGCACTGCAGGAGTGGGGAGCTCTCTCCACCGCTCCTCTGAAGGGACAGGGATGTTCAGTGGCTCTTCCTTCAGCACAGATTAATCACATGTGCATCAGATACTGGATCATTGGAAAACACTGATTTCATGATGTTTGCACCCTCAGGCCAAGGCTGGCTTACCACCTCACTTAGCTGCTAGCTGCCACACACATGATGGGCATCACAGCCTGTCTGAGGGCCTCTTGGGATGGCTCTACTGGGAATTCCCAGCAGAGAATGTGACTGTGTAGGTTTCCTGGCTATAACTGAAGTATACCACCACCAGCCCTAGTACATCTTAGGGGGAGGTGAAGTTTTTGAGGACCACTCATTTGGACCCAAGCACCAGCATTTTGTCCAATTTGTATTTCAGTTTCCCAAAACATCCGATTGTTGTGGCTACTTGATAGACCTATAGTCTCTCCTGATCTCCCAGAGGAGTCAATCCAGGACCAGCCAGCAACAATCCCAAAGGGTCCTGGTGTGTGACAGAGAAGCCATTACATTACGAACCCAGGAGAAAGCCACACATTTGCTCTCGGGATAGATGTCTACACTCTCCCCCAGGAACAGGAATGCAAGCATTCCCCTTTGCTAGCCTCAAATTAAATTCGTTTAAGAAAGAGGAGACCAATTCACCACATTGCCTCCTCCATTCCCAGCCCAAGTACATCATGACATTGCTGGATGGGAAGGGGCATCTTTCTGCAGTGGCCTCACAGAGGAGGCTTCTAGACATGGCCCCATAGTGCAGATATCATCCCCGAGCAAGAAAGGGCTTGGAGACATGGCAGCAGAAAGAGGAGCGCTGGGTCAGGATCAGGCATGCACAGCAGAGAAATCCACGGCTGCAGTGAAGATGATTGAAGGAGGCATGAAGGGAGACAAAAAAGGGAAGTGTGGCCTCTGGCTCGGCAGGGACTATCTGACCTCTCCTCCAAGGGGGCACAGCAGCTTTTGGCTGACGCCAGCAGCCAGCCCGCGTCCTGAGAGTTGTTGCTGTCTGGCAGAGACAGTAAGCAGCAAAGCCCTAATCAGAAAGGACAGCTGGATTGCAAATTTCCCTCCTCTGCTTCTCTGCCAAACCAAGATGGAGGATTCATCAAGCTGGGATCCCTTTCTCCTGCACTTCTGTTCCCTCATCCTCAATGCCTCCCCTGAGAACTGGAGGCTGCCCTCAGATGAGGCAACAGCCACACTGATGGGTGCCAGCCCTTTGGGTCACCTCCTGAGGTGGACCTCCCAGCACTATAAACCTCTATCACCAGTGCTCAGCAGGGACATGCAGGGTCTCTCTGCTCCACAGTACATTTTAGGACTGGCACAGCTCTTGCGTCCCACCAGCAACATTGCGGTGGGGATGCCCACTCTTCCCACCCCTTCTCCCCCACATTATCAAGCCCCTGGTAGATAGCCTTCCATCTCTTGAGTTATTTGTCACTCAGAGGCAACCTGCAGGGATCCCCTGCAGTCCCACCACATTCACAGCCCCACAGCCTGCTTTAGGGTCCACCATAACACCAAGAGCCCCAAAGGGCTTCCTTCCCAGGACAGAGACACAAGGACCTCATATTTGCAAGGTCATCGTCTCATCATCTTTCCTTATACAACCTCAGAAGTGTGACACCTTTGTATAATTCAATGTGGAAAACCCTGTGCTGCCAAGAACAGACCCACAAATTTAGCATTTCTTACAATACTTCAGCCCTAAAGCATCATTTGGTTCTGCCAAACAACCAAAGCCTGCACACACTTGCAAGTTAGTACAAAATATGTCAAATGTTTCCCAAAAAACTCCCACAGGAGCCTGGCTTTGAGCTTGTGTTAGTGCTACCAATTCACCCCGTGAACCTTCCTTTTTACCCCCTCAGGGAGGACAAATCCATGCAAGTCCCATAAACTTCCTGGCTTGTGTGACAATTCTTGTGTTGCTTAAGCATAATGGGCCATCAGCTTTCCCCTGGGATAAATTTGTCCTGGCAATCTGCGTTTTAGTGCTCTGCATCTTGGGGGAGTTGATAGCATTTGGGGTTTGTTTTAATGGGAGTTAGTAGCCATGATCAATTGTAGAAGCTCTATTTCCACGGAAATGGGTATTTAATAGATTTTTGAAAATGGTGGTTATTGACCCAATGGGCCTTAATGGCTTAAAAACCATCTGATTGTAGTACATAAGAGTAAATGCATATGATTTTCAAATGCATACTGGAATAGGTAGTAAAAAGCTTTTTAAATTGCAGGGACCTGGTCAATAGGGAGTTTCCATTTGCTTGTTTGGCCTTTCTATTTCTATCAGAGTGAATCATGGCCATCTCTTCCTCAGAGAGGCTTACCATTTCCTCATGTGTGAGATCATCTTAAAACACATGACCCATCTGAGACCCATCAAAGTATGGGGATGTCTTTCATTAGACCAGGCAGCAATGCAGAGTCAGGCTTTCAGAGCAGCTGGGCTCCCAGCTGCTCTCATGGTGGGAGCAGAGGACACATGGACCATCTCTCATCCTTTGTGGAACATGCACCGCCATTGTTCCCAGGGAGAGCTCCTTGGGAGCTGAAAAGCCACATGTGCCTCAGACTCCTGGGTTTAAACTCAGCTTACAGGCTCCCAGTTGACAATCCTATAGTGAAAGTCCCAGGCAGAAATCTTGGCTTATCTGGGGTTAACACATACCAAAAACATCAAAAGCCATGAACTCCAAAGTAATGTACTAATTACTGAGAAGTAATCCCGGAAGCAACGAACCGACTAAACCCTGATATTTATTTCATGGTGTCTTTGAGCACTGACTGAAGCTCCCCACGACCCCCTGCCAACTAAAGCATGTATTTAGGGTTATTGCCCTCATCAGCTCTCCAAGGTCTACAAAGGCTCAGCACAGGTTGCAGTTACTCCTCACCTTCGCCCATCACAGGGGCAGCTCCCCTATCCTGGCTGCCTTTTTTGCGAGCCTGCAGGAACAGAGATGCCCAAGATTGTTACCCATTTGAAACCAGTCTGTGGGTTCAGCCACTCCCAAAGCCATGCATGTGCAGGACAGCAAGGCTGGGTACATATCATTGCTGTAGAATAAGCCAGACAAAACCCAAGGACCTGAAAACTCCCAAATTTCAGAGGGGCATCTGTCCTCCCGCTCCCTCTTACCTTCCCCTTCCAAGCCCCAACAAAGAAGGAATTACAGAGTTGAGACCCACAGCCTGCTGCATCTCATTATCATCAGTGGAATAAGCAAAGGAGACAAATATTGCAGGTCACTGCCTGCTTCTATCCCGGTAAGGTGTTTCCCACTGCCATCCCCAAGCAAGTCCATAACACAGGGTTGACCTGCTTGCAGGAACACTCGCTTCCCTCCCAGAACCCCAAGATAATGCCAGGAAGGAGCAATGCTGCTGGCTAAGTACAGGCTCTGGGTACAAACCCCAAGGCTTGTGCATGCCTGGGTGATAGGAGCCTGCTGGTTTGGGCTTTCTACCTGCACCCAGCACTGACCCCTCACTCTCAGTGGGCATGAAAGAGGCTCAGACCATCATGGTGGCCTCTGAAAACACATTGTCATTCCCCCAGAGCACATGCCTCGCCATCTGCAAGAGCACAGACCTATCAGTGTACCTAGCAAGTCAGGAAGCTACTGCACATCTGCAGGAGCTGTAAGGAGAAGGGAGCTGTCATGAGGCATCATCCCTGAAAACAGGGAAATAGTAGTGTCTGGGGGGAGTTTATCTGAAAAATTCAAAAGAAACAGAGTTAAAGGTCCAGTTTTGAACCTTTTAGGGGAAGGAAGGGAGCCCTGCCAGGGAGAAAGGCAGCAAAGAAGCAGCTTAGGGAAGGAGGGGAGCCCAGCATTGCTCTGGGTGGCCAGGCTCCAAAGCCCAGTGCAGGCAGCATCCCCACTCCAGCACACACTGACACACTTTGGAGAGGCTCACTATCCACCACACAGGGTAAGCACTTGCCTTCTTTTGATAGTGTTGATGCTGGCTGGAGAGATGCTGGTGTTATACAGAACATGTGTGAGAGAGGACAAGTGAGAAGCGCCGGGGAAATGGAGAAATATGTTTGCAGCCCCTTGCGGTTTTGCGAGGCAGAACTCAACAGTGGCAAGTTATTCTAGAGCAGGCTCCAAGCTAAACAAAGCCAGGTATGGTTTACTTTCTGCCTGGATTGTTTGTTTCAAAGCAAAATAAACAATATCCCAGGCCAGGACTAAGTCTTACAGCACTTTTTCCTGTCTAAGGTTGCACAGATAAGCCCTGTCCCACCTAACCACAAGAGTAGATCTGTAAATCAGCTTTCTCTTACATTTTGCCTGCAGCAAAAATACAAAGCAACATTCCAGGTTTAGGAAGGTTTTAATGTCTCTGCAGAAGAGTCCATGTCCCCAGGAGCCTGAATTTCACTGCTAATTTCTACAGTGCAGTTCACAATCTGCTGAGGGAAGTCAGAGGGGATAACGCAGGTGGGTGTAGTGCTCCTGGCCTCCCCAGCACTGCATGGAATTCACATGGCTGAGCAGACCCTCAGGGCCAGGAGGCTCAGCAAAGCACCCCAGACAAAGTGGGGCTGCATAAATGAGAGCATCATTGGTTGCCTTGCATTTAGCCAGGACCGAGCAGCTTCATCTCCTTTCATTAAATGCCTCTCTTCCCCATCCAGGGACTAAGAGGCAGGAGGCGAGAGCCTCAGCCTCAATGGCAGTACCTCATTGCAGCACGACTTGGGGGCAAGATGTCTATGACTTCTATGCCTCAGTTTTCCCAGATACCCTTGCCCGCAGCACAGGCAGGTGTTCGCAAACACCTTAGAAGACATGATCTTTGCTGTGCCGGGTTTTCAAAGGAGCTTAGAGAAGTTGGGCACCCACATCCCACTGCTGTTCAATGGAAAGCAAGTGTCCAGCTTTTCACCAGTGCCTCCTCCTTTTCCCACCCATCTCCACAGTATCCTCCTCTGCAGGACAGGTCTCAGAGAGCTGGTGGGAAAGAGGGAGAGCTGTGGACTGGATGAGAATGGTGAAGATGACCCCTACAGCACATGTGGCAGTGAGGATGTGCCACACTAGTGCCTAAAGCCTGTCTCCAGCCAAAGAGCTAGGACAGATGCACATCAGAACCAACACCATCTTCAGCACCAGGTCTCAGGAGAGAGATTGTATGTGGAGCTCCGTGCTAAGACCAGGCGGGGCTGGAGAGAAACATGGACTAACATGTAACAGGAGGCAGCTTGGTCCCTTCCTGAAAGAGGGGCCAGACCACAAGCTGTTTTCTGCATGGGTGGAAGAGGCAGAGCCCCTTGCTTGAGGTCATCTCCAAAATCGGTTCTGGTGACCACCAGGTGACAAGCAAAAGTTAGTCTCTCTTCTTCATCCAGCCTCCCTGACTAGTAGGGCAGAAGAAAAGGAAACAGAGACACTGTCAGGCTGAGGAAGGATTTTTGATGATGTTTGGATGAGCCCACAGCAGGCTGAAATGCACTGCCTGCATCAGTGGGGCAGTACGGCCTTGCAGCAGAAGTCAGTGAAAGTGTGGCAGAAGACCAGGGTGCCACACTTCCAGTCTCTGGCCTGCCTCACCTGTTCAGACTGAAAACTCCTAGGCACTAGCAGAAGAAGGACCCTTTAACAGGGCTGACAACTGTGGACAAATTTGCTGAGCAGGGATGATGCTCCCAGGGGCATTAAGCTAACAGCTCCTAGTTCCTCTGCAAGGCAAACCACATAGCCCTGTGGTCAATAAACCCCACTCAGGCACTCTTCACCATTATGATAACATCCAGTCTTGCTCAAAGATCCAAAACTTTGCTACATTCATACTAACATTCTCACCAAAGGGCAAAAACCTGCATCCTTGATATTGGTCAGGAAAGAAATTGAGACAGGAAAAACCAGGAAAATAAATCTATTCAAGCCAAACATCCCCCCACTGCTTTTTTTAATCTATATATTAAAAACAAACAACAAAAAAAAAAACACCAAACAAACCAAAACAGGGAAAAACCAAGTCCCAAGCCTCCAACTTATTTTTAGGTCCAGGCAATTGGGTGTCCCAGCCAGAACGCGGCGCGCACAAGCCAGCATTCTAAAAATGCCTTCCTCACAGATATAAAAAGGATGCAAGATAATTTATTGGGGAAGTTTTGTAATGTAACAATCATACATTAACCACAAACAAACAAACAAAAAATAATCTGAGGCTGCCTTTGGTCCCCAGCACAGCCCTTGGCAGGCAACAGTCACAAAGGCTGAGCATCCTTGCCCTCCCCCAAAGCCTCCCAGCAAAGTCCTCTGCCTCACACTGTCTTGGTGGGTTTGGGCTCTGATGGACCCGTTCCCTCTTGCCCCATCACCCTCTGCAAAGGGGCAATTTGATTTCCTAAATAATGGTGGTGGCTGGCCAAGGAAAACTAAAAGCAGTATGTTCACTTAACGACTCCAATGGCTGTGGCTCAGCCTGCCAACCCAAACGCAGATTAAATCACCCCAGAGACCCCATCAATGGCAAGCTAATGGTATCCCACTAGATGGCTGCTGAGCTCCTCGCCGCCCTGCTGTTTGGGTTCCGGGGGGTCTTGCTAGCCTGGCCGGGGTCTCTGCTGGTGTTCTCTGCCCATGGGTAAGGGTACAATCGGACGAGGAGGAGCTCTGGGGAGGGCTGAGCATGAGGACAAAGAGTGACACACATACCCCCAGCCATCAGACACATGCTGTTCCTTCACAATTGACATCCCGATACAATCGGCCCCCCTTAAGTGAGCCCCCAGGACAGTGGTGTTTGCTAGAACAATAGCTCACATCTGGGACAGCTGTTTTCCCCGAAAGCACACAGGCTGCCTGCAGCCACTGGGCAGGGGTCCTCTCCCCTCATTCACACACAGGTCGTGTTCTCCCTCTCCCATGGAGACGTGGTCACCCCTGGGGGGACCTAGCAGTTTCCTCGAGGAACATGCTGTCTGGCAGCTCCATGCTTGAAGGAAGGCTTGCAGGAGTGAGTGAGACATCCTCTAATAGAGGCTTATTGGAAATTAACCCCCAAGCCTTCTACCTTGGGAAGGAAAAAAGGAAAAAAAAAAGTGCATTACTGAAGATTTTATTTCCTACTTTTAGCACCCCAAAACACATGGAAGATTTGAGCGCATCAGCAGTATGCTGCAGCTTGCTATACAAAGCAAGCTGCTTTAGCTAGTGCCAAAGCCAGAGGCTGGGAACCAGCCCTTGGACCTGGACACCTCTATACCCTCATGCTCCTCTTCCAGCCCTGCTTCTCTGCCCCTTGGGGTAACACAACAAAGCTCTGGTCCTTCCAAAAGCCACTCTGATATGGAGACCTCTGCTCTTTACCTTGCATGGTCCCCAATACCTTGCATGGTCCCTTGGACAGCTGCACCTTGCTGCCATCTCCCCCCTGGAAAGGAGTCACTTCCACAGTCCCACTGGCCTGATGCCACATTGGAGTGGCTGTGTCAGACCCTGGTCTTGCCGCATGTGCTTCCACCCCCTCTACCACTCCTGACCTTCTCCTTGTAGACCTCTCATCATCTGAGGTTACTGCCCACAGCTATATTTTCCTTTTATTTTTCAGTCCATGCTGGGAGAGATTATAATCTCTCCAGTGTACTTTGAGAAGGTCAAAAGCAGATTTGGGGTCTTTACCCCCAAGCTAGGGCTCTGGGTAAGCTGAGTCACCCAGAGGCACATTCTCCAAGCCCCATCATGAGCAAGCAGTTTGGTAGATATCTTGCCTGCCTGATATAATGGGCTCTACCAAGGACAATCCCTTCTCTCTTTGAGAAGTTTTGAAATCAGTAATCAATGGGAAAGCTCAAAGAGAGTGGGCTTTCCTACAAGGAACAAATAAGGTTTCGATGAGCTCAAATCCAACCACTCTCATGAAACTTTAAAGCATCCACCAAGAAACTGTCAGGCTCCAGCAAAAAGCCCTGTTTATTACTGAACAAGCTAAAAAGTCAGTGAACCCATTACTGCAAGCTTTGGTGTCTCCAAAGCACCCATCTCCTCACAACCATACTTACAAGCCCTGAGTCCAGCGCTTGAGGCTTGGCCCTTTGGAAACATCAGGTCAAAATTTGAGTATGGGCCAGTAGGACTCAAAGAGGTGCCAGAGGGAGCTAAAAAACAGCCAGAGCTCAGGTCCTGAGCAGGGGTGCCTCCTAACCATGCTTTCCTCACAGGAGCATCAGCCAAGCAAATGGTCCCTCCTACTCTACACTTCACAGGCAGTGAGTTCAATAGCTTGCATTGAATTGTTGTCTCCATCATCCTTCAAGTTACCAACCACCACAAGCAGCAAATGAAGGTGTCTGCAGACACCTATCATTTCCAGTTGAATCTATGCCCTGCAACAGCATTGGTTTTTCCCAAGGCTTATCAATTTGAAATAACAGTGCACACGCCCACCTTCTCAGAGAGTGAGAAGGATCTGCTAAGGTTTCCTGTAGCAAGGGAAAGCAGATGGAAAGTGAGCAGCTAATTTGAACATGATCTTACCATCTGGTTGGGGCTAAGGTCTGGGTGGGTCAGCTGTTGCCCCAAGACACCATCCTTACCTACCCTTCTCTCAGTTTTACACCTTTTATGCTATCAGTTCAACCACATTCAGCTCAACATCCCCTGACAATGGGCTGCTTAAGTGCCAAAGAATAGCTCAGAGTGATTCGTTCATTCTCAAGGGTTGTCCACAAGAGATATTCAATGATGTTAATATGGATCAGCTTTTGAAGACACCCCTTAAACAGCAGGAGGTTTCCAAGCAGCCTTAACTCAATTAACCGTCCTTCCCTTAGAATGGGAGGGTAGCTAAGTTTGCTTTGAAGTCCATCAAGTGTCCTGTTAATCAGACACACTTTAATATCACAGCTGTGGTCATCCCAGTGGAGGCCACCAAGAGGCTGGCTGGAGAGGCATCACCATTTTTCACGTCCTTTTGTCACTTTGGTTATTTTGGCCATTACTTTGGGTAGTGAGAGGAAAGGTCCAGCAGCTCTGCCTTCATCCGCTTTGCTCTGCAGACTCCCCTCCAGTTTTTCTTTTCACATTAACTGTGTCACACACCAGACTCTCATTGACTAACTGCCTGAGGGGGACCCTTGCTGAGTGTTAATTGCTGTTAATGAGCTGTTGCTGCTTTCCTTCCAAGAGCACCAATTAAAACTGCTCTCAGGCACTGCAAGATGTGTGTCTGCAGCAAATCAAGGCAAATTTTACTCTAGACCCTGGCATTGTACTGCCAGCAGCTCCTGGAAAAAGCCTTCAATCAGGATGAGAGTGGGTGGAGGATGAGAGCATATAGCTTTCCTGCCCTTGCCTGTTCCCCTGTTCTTCATATAGTGGGTCAGGGTGAATGAGAATCCTTGACTTGCTTCCTATGGCTCCTGTTGTGCTGCCTTGCAGGGATATCTATGCTCAGCTGTTCACCTGAGCTCTCACTCAAGTCTCCCTCCAGCCACAAGCACACAGTCCCACCAATGGGTTTTACATGTGGGTGGTGACCCAGCTGGCTCAGAGCACAGTGGGACTTGTCTTGTCCCCCATGCTATTAGAGGATGTGCAGGAAGTGCTCAGCAAGACGGCTTGATGGCCTGGCAATGAGCATAGCAATGCTGCCATCATTTCAGCATCACCCCCTACCCCAGAGCTGGGGGCAGCTCCTACTTCAGCTACAGTGGGGTCCATCCCCACGAGAGCTTTAGAATCCTCTTTCCAAACCACATTTCCCTCCCGTTAAGCATGGGCGGGAGTATATGCTAGCACCAAGTGTGGCCCTGGAAGTATACTGAGATGTCCACCAGCTAAGAAGCACTAGAGCTACTGCTGCTCCTAAGGCATCGCCCTCTGATTTGCCTTTCTCAAAACTGTAGCCTGAGGGAAGGAGATTTTAAATGAGGGATGTGCTGAGGTGGTAAAAGCTTTTGCATGAGTGCTTAAGGTCATGCAAGGCAAGACAAAGTATCGAGACCCTTCATCATGTAGACTGAATCTGTCTACAATGCTAGTAAGAGATTGCCCAGTGTCTCACTCTGACTTTCTCATTTGGGTTATTTTTGGCCATACTAAGAAACATTCACATCCAAACGACTCTTTGTGAGAGCCTTGAAATGAAATACAGTAGAGCTGATTTACTTCATGAATAAAGAACCCAAGATTTTTGTCTTACCACCTTCATCTGAAAGACTTGGGGAACACTGCCTTCAACAGGGTTTCCCTCTCCCCCAGCTCTCCCAAAGCCACAGCTCCCTCCTGGGCTCTGGCACGTGGTTCTCCAGCAGGTATGAAAAAGCACAGGCATCTCGGCAGAGCAGCAGCCAGCTCACTCGCTTGCTCTCCTCCAGTTACAGACCAAGAGCTGTTGTTCACATCGAAGCACCTGGCTCCTATTGTGCTGCCTTTCTGCAGTTTGTTAAATTTTATTTCACACTATTTCTCCCGTTTTGGCTTCCACCCTTAAAATCCTTCTGTAGTTTCCCCAGCTGCCCCACTCCTCATAAATGTTCATTTAAGTATAATACCTTATGAGCAAACCCAGAGGTACTCGGTCAGTGGGAGCTCTGCCTGAACAAAACCCCTTGGGCTAAGGTTGCCTGCTCATGTATCTTGGGATTCATCCACTGACTTTGGGGGAAAAACACCAACCTAGCCATGCCATTGGGCAAGCTCAAGCTCGCCTTGGCTTTTCCCAACCCCATACTACCAATTTCCTAGTGGTTTTCCTACAAACATATATATTCCTCCCCAGGAGCCAGGGTACCCTCAGTAGGGATGAACCCAGGGAGGGTGGATGTCCACCAGCATCTCTGAAGAAGCGGGTGAACGGCAGCTCAGAAGAGCTTAGCAGCAGCAGCAGAATTCAACTCACATTTCCCAAATGCCGGGCACACCGGATTTCATTTTTCAGAGCTTAGCCTACAAACAATCAATCTTGTCTTCTGCGCAGGCCAATGAGGTCTGCGGAAAGAAAATTGCAAAAGATTTGTTATTTCCCTAGTGTTCCCATTTTCCCATTCCTTTCCCACAGAAGCAAGGTTTTTGTTTTGTTTTGGTTTGGTTTTTTTTCTTTCCGAACTTTCAGGGGAAAATCCTGACAAATGGAAGCCCTGATTCATACCAGCAAAAATTTGGCCTTTTTTAATTTAAGGTGGAGCCCTTCTTGTCTGAGGATGAAAACATTTCTTTAACTGCACACAGAGGGCAAGGATCGAGCCTTTGCCCTGCTGGCACAAAGGCTGAGTGGCATTGGATGCTCATGGCCACCATAAGCAGAAAGCCATTGTGCAGGCAGGAGAGGCATCCTGCAGGCAGGAGAGCCACTCTTCTCCCGCATGCTCAGGAAAGCATTGCCCATGCTCGCTCACTGGGGTGGGAAACAAGGGGACAGGCAGGCACAGGGTCGTGATGGTGGCTGTCACCAAAGAGATTTCCAGGGATGGGAAAACATCTTCTGGCAGGGTGCTTAGGCAGAGGCAGGGTATGCCAGCTCCATGGCTGGAGGGATGCATTGGAAGGAAGGCTGCCCATCCTCCTCCAGTGTTTTCTCAGATGACTGAAGGGTATGCAAGAAAGGCTCAGGAAGGGAGGAAGGGAAGCACTGCTCCTCTCCTGCTGCCACCACCCAAGCAGAGATGCCTGCTTCCCTCCTCCCTGTGTGTCCCACCTGGGAAGCAGCAGAGGAAAGCAGGCTTGGAAAAAAAGGATTTATGGCCACAGCCTGCCTGCTCCCACAGCCCAGGGGAAAAAAAACTGTTGGAGAAAGAAGAAGATCAAAGGAGTAACGTGTCCCTAAAACCCTCCCTTGCAGCTTTTTTCCCCAGATGTTCCTATCTGCATTGTACCACTCCTGCTCCAGTGGGCACATCTGCCTGTCACCGGGAGTCAGCAGCAGGCAGTAAGCAATTTTCTCTGACACCGAGACAGAAACAGCTTAAAAAAAAAAAAAGAATAGCCATGACTTTTTTTTCCCTTCCCCATCTCCAGTCAGAAAGCACATTTGGCAGAGCCCCGAGCGCTGGAAGCCATCAGCAGGGCTGCTGGCCCTTCAGAGGCTGCAGGGAGGAGGGCAGATGTCCACAGGTTGCCGACCGCACCAAGGATACTGGTCCTGCTGCCCGGGGGACCCCCAATATGCGAGGGGGGTCTCCCTCTCCATCTCACCCAGCTGCTGCCTCCAAAGGGCCCTGGGGAGAGCAGGAGTCCCCTAACACGGTGCATTGATACTCCACAGAGCAATGTGGGTTTTGCAGGGCATTTTGCACCTGCAGCATGTCATAAAGGTATGCATGCTCCTCCAGCACTGAGCAGCCTCTGCCTGAAGAGGGGGGTTTGCTCCCCAACCACCATTTGGCTTCGAGGCCCAGGGTTTGATCAGTCCCTGTCTGTGCGCAGCCAAGGACATCTCCTCACAGGCATCACTCTGCAGGGCAAGATTCAGGGGGGCTCACGCATGCCAACCCACACTTTTCCAAATCCTGCCACTCACACCTAGCAGTGTCACCTCCTTCTCCCCACCCAGCACTCAGGCAAAGGCATACAAATTAAGAAATCAGGCTTTTAGACACTTCCAGGGAAGGTGGGGAAGGGGCAGCAATCCTCCCACTGCCTCCCATGCAGTGAGGTCAGAGAACTCCTCACCCTTTTCACGGGGCGGCTCTGCACTCCCCGGCATGCCTGCAGTCCTGCTGGCATGTCACCAGAGACCAGCAGCTCTGCGCTGGGAATCCCCATGAAGGGAGTTCCCCATCAACCCCTGCTCATTTTTTGGGGGAAAACAGTTAATGGCAGGGCATCACAGGTGGGTACCATCCTGTGCCATGGGATTTACTTGCTCTTAATGGCACAGCACCCCATCCCACAGGAAAACACCTGTGCACCTTCCCATGCAGGAAAATGGCCAGTCAGAGGCAACATCCAGGCACAGAGTGGGTGTCAGGGAGAGGGTACATCCCATCCCTTGACATGCCACCCCTCCCCATAAGTCCCACACCTACCGCTGGGGCGAGTCAGGGTCAAAGCAGGTCCTGGCCACATCCGTGGCCCGTGGGTCACAGCAGTCACCATCATCAAAATCATCCAACATGTTGTTGCACTCCATGTGGCAGATGCCATCACGGCGCTTCCAGGAGAAGCAGCGGCCGGGCCGGCGGCAGTCCCCGCCGTCGTAGCCGGTCAGGGGATGCTCACACTCGGGGTCACAGCGCTCATTGCCCACCTTGCTGGGCTCACAGCCCAGGAGGACAGCGCGGCGGCGCAGTGAGGAGTTGCGTACCTCCAGCAAGCTGAGCTGCCAGGAGATGTTGTAAGGTCGGAAAGCTTCACTCAGTGCCCGGTGCTGCCTCCAAACCTGCTCCCAGCTGACTGTTGGTCGCCCACCGCTGTCCTCTGCCAGGTTCACCACCCGGTACCGCACTGCCTTCCCACTCCGCAGTGGCCAGTGCTGGTTGTAGTGGGAGACCAGCTCCACGTTATCGCAGGCGGTCTGCCCGCAGGCAGGGGGGCCTAGTGGCCGCAGGACAGGGGATGGTGGGGATGGCAGCACCCGCTGCCGGGGGAAGGAACCCTCCCTAAAAGTCACCCAGTGCTCCTCTGGGGCAGTGAAGCCAGAAGCCAGAGCTAGCCCTGCTGCACCCCTGGCTGGACCCTCTAGAAAGGGACGCTGAAGATGGGGTTGGGACAGGGCTTCCCGCCACAGGGCCAGCCTGGCCAAATGTCCCCGGAAAGTGTGCGTGGTTCCCCAGGCATCTCCCCCCAGCAGCAGCGTGCGGCAGGAGGCCATGAAGGCGCTGTGCAGGGGTCCCCCCTGCCCACTGGCGCGGCCCACTCGTGCCCCATCCACATAGAGGGCCATCCACTGCCCATCATAGCTGGCGGCCAGGTGTGTCCATGCCTCAGGGTGGTAGCGGTGGTAGGCGGTCACTTCAGTGGCAGTGGCCGCCCGGTCCGTGCGGAGGGAGAAGAAGAAGCGGGCATCCTTCTTGCCACCGAGTTGCAGGGCGCGGATGCCCAGTGCCCAGCCCTTATCGCTGGCCGTGTGTGAGCAGTTGTCGAAGACACCTGCAGCAGGGACAGGGACAAGGATGGAGAGAGAGGAGAGCTGGTGAGGATTGGAGAGCATTGCCGCTGCTCCCTGGAGTATGAGCCAGGTCCTCAGCAGTGGGACAGCTCTTGACAGGGCTGTGGGGAGGCTCCCTCTGCCACTGCCATGGGTAAATGAAGGTAGCCAGAGGCTGGGCAACGGGTG
This sequence comes from Phalacrocorax carbo, assembly GCF_963921805.1. Taxonomy (NCBI): domain Eukaryota; kingdom Metazoa; phylum Chordata; class Aves; order Suliformes; family Phalacrocoracidae; genus Phalacrocorax; species Phalacrocorax carbo. Next base: position 31,702,612 of record NC_087518.1, on the reverse strand, counting down.
CTGCACCGGGGTGACACCTCAGCCACCACCCAAAATAATTTGGACGAGCAGGTAGAGTAGCCAGGAGGAATGGCAGAGCCAGAGAGGTGGGATGGAGAGGGGAGGAAGAGCATGGACAGGAGGAAAGGCCAGAGGGAGGTGTTTCTGAGATGCTCTCATAGGAGCACTCCTGCAGGATAGGATTAGAGGCTAAGCTTTTTATCTGCGGGCCAAAGCTTTTAAGACTAGAGCACAGCAACCCAAAGCAAAACAGCCTCCTCCAGGGACTGCTTCCCCAACAGCTTCCAGGCAGATTTACAGCTTGCCTTTATGCTCCAGTTTTCCTCCTAGTCATGCATCCAGTGTGGACAGGCACGGGTCAGAGGGGGAAGATGGAGGGATGTGCTGCCTCCAACCAGGTGGGTGCACACCTTAGTCCTCAAAGCTCTCCCAAGCATTAATCCGTCCCCAGAAATAGCTTTGGGCTCAGCCTTTCCCTGTGCACCCAAGCGTGTTGCAAACCTATGTTTTAGGCTGGGGAAGATCTGGAGCTGTGCTGACTTCCCCCAAAACTCAGGCTGCTGAGTGCCCATGGTCACGATCCAGAGGCCTGCAGGCACTGAATGCCCTTGGGAATCAGTGCTAAGGCACTTAAATACTGGCAAGGGGAAATGGACCCGCTGCTTGAAATAAATGGTTCTGGGCTCCTAAATCACCACAGCTGGGATGTTCACAGGGTCACCAGCTGCAGTGAGCGAACCTGAGGGCACATTTTGAGCCCTACCAGTGTCATCATCTGGGAGCACCGACTCTCCCGCTCTCCACCCTAGCAAATTTCTTCCAGATGCAATGGTGCCCCAATGCTGCCAAAACCTGCTGCCCTGCCTAGAGGCCTTTTTTATGCGCCTGCTGCAATATTTCTTATGCTCCAGCCCACTTTTCTCCATGTCTCCTGGGGACACAGCAACGGTACAGGTTCTCCTGCTCCTCACAGTGCTGCTTCCATCACACGCACCACCTGCCCATCTCCATGGTGTCAAGGCATCGTGAGCCAAAACAAGGCACTGTTGCCTTGTCCCACTGCCTCACTTGTCCATGGGGATGCTCAGCATGACATTGTGGTGAAACTGTACCTGCCACTGGGATAGCAAAAAGGCCAGTGGAGAGAGGCAGAGGTGTAGAGGAGCACGAGCTCCAGGAGGAGCAGGACCTCCTGGATTTTATCCAGGGGATATGACTGAAGCCAGGTTACCATGACCCCACATCTCCCCTGCCAGCCATTGTAAACATGCTGTCTGCACGGCCTGCAAAGGTCACGGTCAAGCCCTGCTGCACCCCAGGAAGCTGCACTCCTCCCTCCATCCATCCCTTTCACTGAGGATGAGATGGGTTGTGGCCTCGGCTGTCCCACGGTCATAACCACCTCAGGCACGGATCCCTGCCACTGCTCACTACAAAGGCAGTCACGCACAAAGCCTCTGTGGGTGGATGGATTTTGGCCAACTCTTGTTTTCTGGTGGATTGTGAAAGGGAAGCATAAAGACAAGGGGAAGTTGAGACGGAGAAGCCAAGAAGCAGGAGGCAGGCAAAGGAGCCTTGCAGGCATGAGAAGGCAAAGCTGGAGAGTGCTTTTGGGCTGGGTGCTGGCTGAAAGGTGCTTAGACCTGCACACTTCAAAGCCATCTTCTAGTATTTGGTCCTCACCAGGGTCAAGGAGACATGGCTTGGTACCTCCTCTCTTTGGAAAATTCATGCATTTCACCTTGTAACAATTTAGAGCACTCCAAATTTGATTAAACACTAAGGCAAAACCAGGGCAAACAGCATCCGGGGTGGAACAACCTCCTGGGGTGAGTGTGAGCCAGCGACCTTACACACCCATGCTGGAGCCAAGCCTGGAAGTGCCTAACAATTTCAAAACTGGCCAAAAGAACATTAAGTGAGCCTAAAACCACATCTGGAGGCTTCATCAGAGGATGTAAGTAAGGCCAAGATCAGGTCTACAACAGGGGCTGGAAACCCACTAAGGCAGCAGCTGGTGCTTTCTAGATCTGGCCAGGGATGCCATCTCCACTGCAGCCACAGAGCGTGCAGGCAGAGCAGCACATCCCGCTGCCAGGAGCCACTGCAGAATGGTGAAGCAGAGCCATCCATCACCAGGTCCTAACATATCCAGAGGGCTCCCACAAGAAATCACCAGGGGACAAGTTGATGAACCCTGGAAGCCCCTTGGATTTGCCAGAGAACTTGGTATTTTGTCCTGGGGTGACCCATCAGAAAGGGAAAGAGCTGTTTGCAGAGGAGGTACAAGCCAATCAAGTCAGCACCCATAAGGGCAACTCTGCCTCTAATCCATCAGGTGGAAAAGGGGAAATGTAACCGGTTTTGTGGTGTTCATCAGTGCTTAGGGTGGTAACTTTGGAGTTTTAAACAAGAGTGGTTGTCAACAGTGCAAAAAAAACATGAAGAGAAAGTGTCTGCCAGGAAAGGTGTCTAATGGAGAAAAAGCCTCAAAAGAGATTAAGTGTGCCACTTTGTAAGGACCACTCTCAAAGCAGCATCTTCTCCCGCTGGGGCCAGGAGCTTTGCAGCTCAAGGAATAGTTTAGTCACACTTTGAGATTCAGGTACCGGGGGGAATTAGCTGCTGAAGCTCCTGAAACAGGCCAGGAGCATCCAGCTGTGCCATGACAGCAGCCAGCCTGAGAGGGTGGTCACCCTTGGGGCATGCAGTGGTGAGCAGCCTGGGGACCTGAGGAAGACACCTGGTCTTAGACACAGCAGAAGTTTGGGACTGGCTCTGGTGAGGGATCTTCTGACCCAGCAAAACCACCTTTGATCTGAGTAAAAACAAATCCCAGCCTGGCACCAGGGGAAATCCCCTTGGGGTTTACCAGAAGCAGAGCAGGCATGGATGGAGGGAATACAAAAAAGACAGAAAAATAAATTACATTGCATGAAAGGACTCTTATCTGCTGCCCAAAATGAGAAAGGCCACTCCCCTTCCCCAGCAGTGGCTGTAGCAGGGCACTGAGGTTATACACCAGCAGAAATCCCCCCATGCAAGAAGGGCTAAGAGGGACAAACAGCCCCATCCAGGATGGCCCTAAGGCAAAATGTGACACCTATGGGAAGAAAGCCTCAGCAGCTTAGCCTTCAATCCAGTCACACCAGTCAACAGGACAGCTTGCTTTGCCCAGACAGAGCTCAGCCTGGCCTTATTTCCCAGGCAGTGACGCTAGGAGATGCTCAGCCCAGCTTTCCTCCCTCCTTCCCTTGCACACGGACACCTGGAGCATCTCCAGCTCCTCCACAGCTTTGGACCACCTCACAGCTTGGTCCCCTCTCTACTGACAAGGCAGGAGCAGCAGACTGGAGGCAGACTTGGCACCTGCCAAAGGGCTGGCAGCTCCCTGAATCACCTGCTCGCATGAAACACCAGCCTGTCCCCCTTTGCCGCCCGCACACGGCCCCGCAGTCCCAGCTGCAGGGAGAGGGTGGGAAGAGGACAGTGACTCAGACAGCCGGAGGTGCCTAGGGCTGACTCAAACCCTGGAGCACGGAGTCGAGGGGATATTACCCGAGTGAGTGCCAGCGCTCACGGGCGGTGCTTTCAGCACTAACAACCGTCCCACCCTCTGCAAGGGAAAAAAGAAAGAAAGAAAAAAGAAAGAAAAAAAAAAACCCCGCTGGCTAGCTGGGAAAAGTAAAACCCAACACCTGCAGGCCAGACCTCCAGATGCAAACAGCTGTGCTGCCGATGCAATGTCTGGGAAGTGTGCTCCGTGCATCCCGAGCCGCTGCCTGCCGGAGGGGAGGCAGCAGGGACCACTCTGTGGTGGGAAGGTGGGCAGCGAAGTGAACGCCAGGTAGTTCCCCTGTACACGGCTGCTTTTCCTCTCTGCCACCCAGCCTTTATCCTGACCCTCCTACCCCTTTTGCAGCAAAGAGGTGGCTATAACCCCGACGAGCCGGGGAGATAAATTCATGAAAGGGGCCAGGTGGGTGAGCGAAGCAGATGGAGGAGTCAGTGAAGCGATGGCAAGTGGAGGGAGAGTTAGGATAGAGAGAGGGGTTTCCCTAGCCGGTCAGCACAGAAACACAGCAGCCCCCGCGGTCTCCTGAGAGGGATCCCATGGGAGCAGTACATCTTGATGCTGCCACTCACTGCGCTGTCCTGCCGTGCTTCTACCCTGCCACGAACGCCCGTCCCGGCATGGCCGCGTGAAGCACCGCTGCGGGAGGTGACATCTGCCCCGCTCCGTACCCCCCACGTGCCAGTCCCCTCTATCTCCCCAGGCTCTCCATCACCTGCCTATTTCTTAGCTTGGTGGGGCGAAGGGGTAAATCCCAGTAGAAAAACCATCCGGGGCCGCGCTCTGCCCCGGGGAGCCGCGCTGCAGAGCCCTCGGGGCCGGGAGCCCGCGGGGGATGCGGGAGCCGGGGCCGTGCGTGCGGCGCGGCTGCCACCGTGCGGCCGCCGGCCCCGGGGACCCGCCGGGACCCCGGCCGGGGCGGGCGGGGACCCGCGGCCGTTTAACCCGGCGGGGAGGCCCGGAAAGCCCCCGGAGATCCCGCAGCCCCGGGGAACGAGGAATGAGGGGTTAGGGGAGGTCGGGGGAACCGTGTCCCGCAAAGGGACCTTCCAGCTCCCGGCGGGAGGAGGGGAGAAACTAGAGAGGAGCCGGGGGAGGCCGGGCTGGAAGGACGGGTCGGGGGGGCGGGAAGGCAAAGAGAGGGGAGGAGATATTTTAGGGTTTGCTCTCAAGGGAAGGAGGAATATTTGACGCCTGGGGTGCTGACGAGACGGGTTGGGGCGCGGGGAGTCACCTGCCACGGCGGAGAAGGCAGGCGAGCCCCCCCCACCCCGGGGATTTCTGCGGGATCGGGTCCCCATCCCTCCCTGCCTGCCCGCCGGCGGGACGGGGTTTACCTGCGATGATGGCCGGGTTGCTCTGTCCGCCCTCCGCCTTCACCCACACCTCCAGGGTGAACTGCTCCCGCGGGATGTCGGGCAGCGCCTCCGGCCGCGCCGCCAGCTGCTCCCGGCCGCCGGAGAAGTACAGGGCGGGCAGCGGCCGCTGCCGGGGGGGGCTCGGCACCTGCGGCTCCCGGTCCCGCAGCCTCTCCCTCCGGACCTGGCCGTCCTCCTCGCCCCCCGGTCCCTCTCCGCCTCCCCCGGCTCCCCGCGGTCTCCGGCCCCGCGGTCGCCCGGAACCCGGCGGGGCTGCAGCGCCGAGCACCCCGTGCGCGCCGGGACCCTGCGGGTACAGCCCGTAGGGGTGATGCGGGGGGGCGGCGCGGCGGCTCGGGGTCTCCATCCCGCAATCGGGGACCGGCGGGGGGGCCGGGGGCCGGGGGTCCCCGCGGGCCAGGCTAAGCGCCGCCAGCAGCAGCAGCGCGGCCAGGGGGGCCCCGCCGCGCAGCATCCTCCTTGAGAACGAAGGAGGGGGGGGCGGCCCCGGGGGAGGGGGGCGCGCTCAGGGGGGCGGCGGGCGGCAGCGCCGGGGCATCCTCCCCCGGCCCCCGCCGCAGCCGCTGCCCCCAACTTTTCCCCTGCACCGCTCTCCTCCCCTCTGTTCCTGAGGGAGGAGGAGGAAGAGGAGGAGGAGGAGGAAGGAGGGAGAGAGCACCGCGGCGGGGACCCCCCTTCTGCCTGCAGCCAGGGTTCCCGGGGCACGGCAGCCCCTGCGCGGCTCTGCGCTGCCCGGCTCTGCCTGCGGGAGCGGGAGATGCGTTTGACGCCCTTATCTAGAAAGCCCCGAGGCGCTCCGCTCCCCCCCCCAAGGAGGGGTGTGGAGGGGGGGGGCTGCCTTATTTAAAGATGATTATGTCCAATCTAATAAACCCCGAGCGGAGCATCGCCCTCCCTTCCCTCCGCCCTCCCGGGCTCTGCCCAGGATGCTGGCGGGGAGGGGATGCGGAGAGGACCCAACGCCCCGTGGGTATGCGTCCCCTCCGCATCCCCTTCCCGCCCCCGTGGCTTTGGGGCAGCACCGGCAGCACCTGCCCTGTCCTGGGCTGCTCTTAGCTTTGCCCATCAGCCTTCCCTGCAGCCCCACTCGCTGCCTCTCTCATTCCTCTTCTTGGCAGTCCGACACTTAGTTTCTTTTCCCTTCTTTATTTTAATGGTTTGGAGTTTTTTATTTTTCTTTCTAAGTTGAAACGTGCCCGTGTTTTTTCTTGGTGTAGCTCAGGGTGTGATATCTGCCTGCCCACCTCACCTCCATCCTCCATTTCCACCACCTAGGGGGGAGGAAAGGAGGGGACACCCCCCTCAGCCCTCCCCCGGGAGGGGAGAAGTGATCTCAGGCTCAATGTGTGCGAAGAGACCCAGGGTCCCCCCTTAGCCAGAAATTTTGCTACTTTTTCTCTCTAGGTTTGTTTTTTTTTTCCCCTGCCCAAATAATGATCCCACGAGCAGAAAGGTGGGCTGGAGGCACCTTATCTGGGTGAGAGGAAAAAAGCCACATCCGAAAGCCAAAAAAACCCGCACCGAGGGAGCGGGAAGTGGTGGGAGACGCATCTCACCCACCACCCTGCCAGTGGATACAGCACTGGTGCTGCCAATGGAGAGCTGTTCAAAGCATATGAGTGAGAAAACAAGCCCCCAGATTTTCCTCTTCACTCCCAAGATGCTGTTGCACCAGCATGCGCCACAGGAGATGAGGAAAACTTCAGCATGGAGAGATTTTTTTTCTTTTCATTATTTTTTTTCTTTTTTCACTCCCAAGCACTATCTGTGGCGGTCAGTCTGAAGCAGGGTTGCCAGCGAAAGCTGGGAGGCCCCTTCCAGGGTACAGGCTTTCAAACCAGTGAGGCAGGAGGGAAGGGATTTAAGAACAAACAACAGGAGTTGGCTGTGTGGGGTTGGGGTTGGGTTGGGTTTTTTTGTCTTCTCAAGGTGGGAGGGTGACGGGAGGATGCTTTAGTGAGAGAGATAGAAAAAATCAGTGCTGAAAAAGATTGAGAGTTAGGAGGGGTGCTTCACTGACCCCCCCAGGAAGGGGGAAACTAGGTGTAAGCATGTGGACAGGTAAGGGCATGGCAAGGCTGGGCTGGAGGTGGCTCGAGAGGAAGGGAGGGCACACAAAGAGTGAACAAGGCCAGACAGAGCAGGGATGGCTCATACAAAGGAGCCCGAGAAGCTCCCAAGAAGCTGCCCTTTGGGGCATGAACAACCTCCAAGGATAACATGAGCACCCATCACTCACAGGGAGGAGGAGAGAAGAGGTTTGCAGCTTTCCTGTCTGCACTGAATGCACTGGTGCCTGTCCACTGGCAGTGGGGATATCGAGGTAACCCAGCTCAGCACTTGGCACTGGTGAGGTGGCCCAGCAAGAGTGTTGTCCTGGGGCCAATGCCAGCAAGCATTGCTTATAGTGCGTATTCATTCAGGAATGAACCAAGCTCCTGATAGCCCTGTCTACCAGGGCCTGATAAGAAAGAATCCCATGGGATGGCTTATTTTGAATGGTGGTGACCTTATTAAGTGGTTATTAATCATCTTGCCACACAACACCCTGCCCTACCCGGCCATCAGACCAGGTATTCCAAAGAAGCAAGAGCACGAGACCCTCAGCAGCATGTGCTGCCATACGAGAGGTCCAGCAGCGCTGCCTCCTTGGCGACAGCCTGGCTGGGATGAATCCAGCATCAGAGCAATAAAACCCTCCAAAAATGCACCCAAGTGAGGCCTCTATATATAGGCTCTGGCCCAGGCTAAGCCACTTGCTTGACAAAATGACACCCACAAATAGCTCTGCTGTCTGTTGGGCTGGTGTGGAGCAGGAGTGGCAAAGGAGTGAAAGCCCACCAAGGAGCCCCGTTTTTGGAGAGGAGATGGGTGAGAGCAGAGGAAGGCTCCCTGCCATGCCAAGTCCCAGGTCCCCCTGCCCTGCCTGCCCGAGCCCAAGCCTGGCCTGATTTAAGGAACCACTGGAGCAGGCAGCCGAGCACACAAATCATTACCTGTGCTGACTCCAGCACACTCTCCATCCACACACAGGTAGGCTCCCCTTGCAGCCACTGCCACGGTGGGGCCTGGAAGAGGCTGGTGAGGATGAGGAAGGCAGCACCATGGGGGCACCTCACCAGGCTGGGTCAGCATCTGGGGAGAAAAGATGCTGGGATGCTGTTCTCATCCCAGCACCACTGCCAGCTACAGACCAAATCCCTGTATTTTGGGTAGTTTTTCTCTGTTTTACCCCAAAAAAGGGGCAATTAGCTTGACCAATGTGATGATTTCATGGCATGTAAAGCAAAGGCTGGTCCCAGGGATAAGGCAAGGGACTCAAAGACGTCAGAGTGGTGGCAATGCAGTCTTGGCAAATTTTCTGTCTTTCTGGAAAGTGGGGTAGGCATTTGTTAGAGGTCCCAGCTCAGAGCCAGGCTGCCTTGGCCAAGGAATGCAATGGCCCTGCATCTTCCAGGGATTCCTGCATGCAGCATCTGGATGGAGATGCTCATCCTAGGCAGAGTCCAGCATCAGTTCAAATGCTCAGGAGTAAGAGAAAGGATCCTGGATGGGAGGCAGCAGGAGGACAAAGTGGTAGCACAGGGTAGGTTTGGCTGGATATCACTCATTCCTTCCCCACATGTTGTCCTTTCTGGCATGTCTCTGCTCATTGGACCCTCTGGGCTGCAGGTCTCTGCAGTTAGGTTTATTTGGGGCAGGGGGTAACTTAATCAGGCAGGCTGCCAGTGCTGGGCAGGAGCAGGGGGCCCACACTGAGCCACCGGCCAGGAGCCTCTGGAAGGAGACAGGGGGAAGGGGGGAGCCCCATCAAAGTAAGATGCTGAGCCGGGGCTGTGGGGTGACCCCAACATAGGAGCAGAGTTCCCAGTGTAGGCTTTGCCAACACTGGGGGAAGGTGAAAAGCATAATTTCAGCTGGATCAGAGGCCAAGCCATGTTTTTCTCCATGCCTGTCAAGAACCATAAACAAAAGCCTTCCTCTCCCTCCACTCCTCCTCAGGGAACCACCAGTGGTCTGGACATGGGAATAAAGGCTCTGGGAGAATCCAGCTTTTTTGTTCGTGGCCAGGCAGCTAAATCCTGCAAGTCCGACATAGCAAGCCTCAGCAATCAAAGCTGTGAGCGACAGCAACCCTGTTCAGGGCACAGCCCCAGCCCTCCCTCCTCTCCCTCAGAGTTTGCCTGCTTTTCATAAGCAGATCAGGAGACTGTTCAAACACGCAGGACCCCCGGGGGTCAGAGATTCTGGCCTCCCACACCAGAGGTTTGCCTGGGAACTCGCTGAGTTTCTTGCCTCTGGTAAGTCTTGAGATAAGCCCTGGTGTGTGGCCGCTGCCGGTGCCAGGACCAGCAGGAGTCCACAGCCATACACCAAAAATCCAGCAGTGAAACCTCCAGAGGCCTGTCTCGTGTGCTTAGCCCTGCAGCTGGGCACATCTTGTAATGGACAAGAGACAACCAGGGAGCCCTTCCACAGGATCTCTCGCCTCGATTCTCCAAGGTCTGATAAGAAGGCTGGGCTCCCCTCACCCTGTGATGACTACTTGGGTTTCCCCACGTTATTTGGTCCCATGAGTTTGGTGACAACAGCTTCTCCAAGCCCTTCTGCTGAATTCAGCTATACCCATCCCAAGAATTCAACAAGCTGTGTATACAACCTTAATTCCTTTGGCAACAGATCCAAGGAATGACCTTTAAATAATAGCAAAGAACAGCCAGCCAAGGATTTGTCTGCTCCATCATCCTCACACCTCACATCTGCCTCCCCACCTTTGCTCTGAACCATGCAGCCTGCAGACAGCAGGTGGCACCCCCACCGAAGCAGGGATGGCAGGAGTCCGTGGAGGAAGCCAACTAGTCAGGCAGGCTTCCGTGCATTAATTAAGGTGCTTTGAAGCTGGTTTGGTGCATCACCATCAGGTGTTGGGCTCGGAACAGCCTTGGATGTCACGCTGGAGCCCCGAGCTGCAGCAGAGCTGTGCTCTGAAGGGCTCTTGCAAGCCTTCAGTAAAAAACATTTACTTCCAGTTGGAAGGTGAGCATGATGCAGGTGCTCAGCAGCATGCTCACATCTCTACACAGGGAAGACATTCCCTATACAATAGCCTCCAGGGGTCTTTCTGCACCCTGGAGCTTTGTGCCTCACCAAGAACTTGCAGGTACTAAATTAAGACCATCCAGAGAACAGAGTATGACCTTTGCCAGATGGGTGTCTCAGATATTGAAAATTATTCCAACTGCTCACAAAAGGCAGGGACTTATCTGCATTTATGTAATGTGGCTCTTCCAGCAGCCATGGAAGAAAAGCATACCTGAAAAAGCAGGGGGAGAAAGGGAATCAGCCTTTCCCTTCCATTCTGCTGCTGTCATTGGGGAGTTTCAGTCCCATTAAGTCAGGATAGTTCAAGTGCATCTTCATATCCCAACTGGGTGGGGAGTGTCTGCCAAAGAGAGGAGAGGCATGATGCTGCATGGCTCCCATGCCAGCAGCAAAGGCAGGATCCTGGAGGAGGATGTGAGCTCCACAGGCACCCATGAGAGGAGCATATTGGTGCAAACACAGCAAGGACTGGCTTGGCCTTCCAAAATCCCACCCCAGCAAAGCCAAGGTCTGCTGGCAGGAGCTCCAGGAGACCACCATGCTCACAGCAGCTGTGGTGGTATATCCAGGTGGAATAATTACATGACCTTGCTGTGTTTTCACCATCCCCATGCCCACACTGACATCTGCTTGTTAGTCCCCTTTGGATGGGCCTCTCGCACAATAGCATCTCTTCCCTGGTTGAGTATGACTTTTCTTGCAGAAGTATAAGAGCAGTTACTTGTACAAACAAGCCTCACCATCTCCAGATAGCCTTTGTTCTGACTTTTGCATTTATATATACTTTCCACGTGTTGCTAGGCAGAAAAGCCCTTTGCTAGAGCCAGTCGATAAGACACAGTGAGTGTTCAATCTGGCACAGGTATCTGAAGGACAAGGGGAGAGGGAAAGGGCTTGTGCCACCCACCCCAGTGCAGTGGCTTTGCAAATGCAAAGCTTAGCAGCTCCTCAAAGTCCCATTTTAACATCTCTCCATCTGACCCGAGCCAGGGAACAGCTGCTGCAAGAAGAAAAGGAGCAGGAGTAAATGAGCATGTTGACTGGGGTGGAGGCAAAAGGGCTGTATTTATTAACTTTGCTGCCTGTATCCTCAAGGTAAAGTAGGAATTTTGGCACTGATAAGCACTGTGAATTAGAGGTGCCTCCCGAATACTGGTCCAAAACACACTGTCATTTTGACATCCTCTATCCTGCTCCCAGGCCAGCAGGGAAACCTGCTTCATAATTTGGCAGAGAGAATAAAAAGAAGTATGAAAGAGTCAGACTCAGCTCTTAAAAGCTGGATAGCAGGGTCTGAAGTATTTTGGGTTTGGACAAGTTCATCACAACAAGGAAACACCTCTGCCCTCCCCACTCATTTCTGAGAAAAAAGAGATAAAAATAGACTTGCCAGGAGATCCACAGGCAGAGCGGTGAGAGGAAGGACGCCACATGCCAGCTCCTGAGGCAGCTTGCAGCCTCCAGCTCACATCTGTGCCATGGACCTGCACCACCTGGTTCATTTGTGTCCCACCTCAGGGCAGGTTGGAGCCCTGATGAAAAGGTGGACAACAGGATAAGCACATACACATGCTTCTCAAGCAAGAGGAACAAGTGGTTATCCCAGGCTGGGTGAAATACAACTCCTTTGTCTTGCACCAAGAATTATCCAGCAAGTCTCCAGTTGCTTCTTAGCTTGGTTGCTGGATGTTGCCCGTGTGACTCTGTGACCTGTTTGGTTTTGCACCTGCATTGCTGGAGGTAACAGCAGTCCCGGGTGTGCAACCCCAGGTGTACAGACTCTCATGCCAGTGGCATCCTGGTACCTGTAAGTCTACACAAATAGTGGGAGGTGGAGGTACCAAAAGCATTGGCTCCCCCAGCCTTTTGCTGGAGGATTGGCACTGGGATGTACCCTGCCATATTGTGCTTTCTGTGCCAGTTAGCTGAAGCTCACATAAGCCCTTGAATCTTTGGCTTCATGCTCCTGAGTCCTCAGTTTTCATGGTGCAATGGTGCTGTGGTCATGGCCCGTCTCTCTGACCCAGCTCAGAGCACAGAGACATCTTCTGAGGATGTTTGGCACCTTTGCTCCTGAGATGTTTGTAGCACTTTCCACCTGATCCCAACCCTGGTGCCACCTCAAGTCCATTTCAATTCAGAGTGCTCACACTTACCACAACTGTTGAACAGAGGAAGGCAAGGCATGGGCATGAGAGCCTCAGACATGGCCAAGGTCCTTGCTGGCAAGGACCACCCCTTCCAAATCAGTGCCTCCCTGGGTGCTAAAATGCATCATTGTAGGCCCCTCTCATAGCCTACTGGCTCAGCCAGACCTAATTAGCTCTTCTAAGCTTCATCCCTAGGTCAGGTTTTCCCTTCAACCATTTCTGTGGCTTCTTTCAGGGCTGAAGATGCCTGAGTGATCCCTGGTGGGCCAGCAGTTACTCAGAGCCATCTCTGAACTCGTTCATGCACTGTCATCAGAGCTGGCCAGCAGCACTTCCAGCTTCTGCCAGCCTCACCGTGGTGGCAAGAAGCACAGGAAAAGAGTGGGAGTCCCAGTCCAGGGTGAGCCAGCAAGATCAGTAAGATCACTTTGGATGGGTACAGACCCAGCAGGCAAGGTCATTCCAGTCAAGCATGGAGATGAGAGGGGAGGGTGTCTGCTGGCATGCCCTTCCCATGCAAGCCTCCAGCTCCTGAACCCACTGCTCGAGTCTCTTGCAGCTGAATGTGCCCACCCAGTGAAGACCCCCCATCACCTCTTTCCTGCAGCCCGCATCACTGCACCCAATGCCGCAGCCCCACCAGCATCGCCCAGAGTGGTCCTTTCCCTCCTTACCTTCAGCATCCTTGAGCGTCACTCCTTGTCCAACAGACTCACCGGAGAGGTCAGTGGTTGGGTGCTGCCCCTAGCCAGAGCATGGATCCCCAGCATCACTGCAGGGGACTGTGGAGGAAAGTGCTGCTCCACAGACTAAAGGCAGCTGGGAAGAAGGAATATATCACAGAATCACACAGAATCACAGAGTCCCAGGTTGGAAGGGATCTCAGGGATCATCTAGTCCCACCCTTCTGGGAAGAGCACAGTCTAGACAAGATGGCCCAGCACCCTGTCCAGACGACTCTTGAAGGTGTGCAACGTGGCTGAGTCAACCACTTCCCTGGGGAGATTATTCCAATGGTTGACTGTCCTCACTGTGAAAAATTTCCCTCTCGTGTCCAGTCGGAATCTCCCCAAGAGCAACTTGTGTCCATTCCCCCTTGTCCTCTCCATGGGACTCCTTGTGAAAAGGGAGTCTCCATCTTCTTTGTAGCTACCCCTTAAGTACTGGTACATGGGGATGAGATCCCCTCTGAGCCTCCTTTTCTCAAGGCTGAACAAACCCAGTTCTCCCAGCCTATCCTCATATGGCAGCTTCCCAGTCCTTTGAGCATCTTGGTGGCCCTTCTCTGGACCCCTTCCAGCCTGTCCACATCCTTTTTTATTAGATCTTGCTAAGATATCGGCATGCTGGCACTTATGTGCCCCTTTTAGTTCAAGCTGGTTAGCAGTGCAGAAAACCTCAGGCCAAACACACCCAGCAAAATCCCTTAGTATAGATAGAGTTGTCCCCATAAGGGGCCATTTGGCATCATTGTTGTCCCCTGCCAGTTTGAGGGATTAAAACAAAAAGACCCTTTTGCTGGTACACAAGGCCCCCTGAGTCGGCTGCCTTGTTCCTGAGAAAGGTGGTTAAACTGTGCTGGGGAAAATGTGCTTTTCCACCTGCTGCTGCCCATGGGCTGAGATGCGGTGCTGGCTAGATGGGTTTTTTGGCTAACCCTCGGCCCTTGCAGCACTGGTTTCTCCTGCCAGGCTGCCAAAGCACCAACAGCAACCTTGGAGGCTGAGACGTGCCCCCACCCCACCACGAGGCCACCGTGAGCCCCATGGGATCTGGTGAAATGCTGCAGCAAGGGAAATCCTCAGGTGCCTACGCCCGAGGCAGGCAGCGGTCCAGGCACATGGCACACACCCAAGCATGCCAGCACAGCGGGGACCCCGGCACCCACCCGATCCCCGGCGAAGGCACTGCGGTTCTTGGTCTCCCCCCAGTGACCAGACCACATATAACAAAGCAGCAGGTCTGGCTCATGCACAGGAGGTTTCCAGCCCCACGAGCAGAGCTCCTGGCTCCCAGTATGGGTGTATTATTACCAGACAATTATACTAATAATTATTTCCCTAAATCCTACCCATGAGTGAAGCCCTCTTGCTGGTGTGGCAGCTTGCTTTTGCATTTTTTGGAAGCAAGACCCTATGTCCCCTCATACACCAGCACTAGAAATGTATATATTCATTCATTAAGGAGCACCAACACCACTGCAGCAAATGACCTGTCAACAGATTTACAGCAGGAAGTAAGTCACTGCTTCTGAGCCTGCACACTTAATATAATTAAAGTCCTCTGTTTGGAATTCATTGCTAATTAATATTCATGTTCTGTTCCCCATCTGCCATTCCCGCATTGCTTGTTCCTTCTGAGATTGATCAGAGGGTTATTAAGGCAACAAGCAGACAGAGAAGGAGGGGGGCAGCTGGTAGAAAGGGGTTGGATCAGCTTTTGATAGGGGAGCAGAACTGCATCCAGGACCCCAGCTGCTCTGGGAAGGGATGGCCAAAGCATCATCCTGGCTTGCTCCATTGCTGGGGGAAATTAAAGGGCTGGTGGGAGTGATGGATCAAGAGATAAATACCATTGGTTGGCTCCCAGAGTCTCTCCAGGCTTGCTTCAGCTCTCAGAGGAAGGTGAGAAGCATCTCTGGAGCCAGGCTGCCAAGGGCAAGCTGGCAGCTGGTGGTGTGAGTGAAGCTTAATTGAGATAGAACCTAATTGCCAGCTTTTGTGGTTTGGCATGGGGGAGCAGCCGTGGTAGCCCAGCACTGTGAACCAGACCCACCAGTGTGGTTATTTGGGGGTGGAGGCTCAGAGGAAGTTTCTGATGAAGCCATACTCACCTGGGCATATGTATGGAGGCCACAGATGTATGGGGTGTTGATGGGCACCAAGAACTTACCCCAGCCCAGTGCAGGGTACAAGAGGACATCTGCAGGGACACCCTGGTCAGCTGCTTTGGGCAGGCACAGCCCTTGCAGTGACAACACACCAGGTGCTCCTGTTAAAGCAGGTTGTGCGCTGCCGCTTGCCCTGGGTGGGCACTGAGAGCTTGTCCCATCCCTGCACAGGCTGGAGGTCTTGTTCCCTTCCCTGATCTGAAGCTGCTGTGGTATTTCCACACATCCTCGGCATGAATCCTGACAGGATCAGACAGCTACAGGAACAGCCACAACTCCTGTGCCAAAAATACTTTCAGCTGAAACCAGGCACACAATGTCCACCACTGTGGGTGAGAAAGATGTCCCCATGTCACAGGCTGAGAGTCTGAATGGTGCCAGCCTGCTGAGCACACAGGCTGCATTAGTAAATGCAGTGCTCTGCAGCATGAGGAGGCCAGGCTGCAGGCATGTCCCTGATGGTGGTCCTGTACCACCCTACCACCCCATCTCCAGATGCTGCAGATGTGTCCCTCATGCTGACCCTGTGTCACCCCATTGCCCCATCTCCAGGTGCTGAAGATGCCAGAGCTGAGCATCCTTTGAAATTAAAGGCACTTCATAGACTGCAAAGCCTCTAGAAGACCCTTGCTGCTCCCAGGATGCAACCCAGGATAACTGGTGGTCTGTGACTGGTGCAGACAGGTAGGCAGCTGGAAGGCAGGTCTTGCAGCCAGCTTCCCTCAGCAGGAGGACGCTGTCCCTCTCCCTTTTCTGGGCACCTCTTCTTCCCCTGGAAAGGTGGTACAGGGATGTGGCACCTCAGGATGGAGGTTCCCAAGGGACCAGAGGGACTGGGGCTCTCAGCCAAGCCCCGAGTGCTGTGTGACCCTGACTCTGTCGCAGGAGCGATATGAGTGGGGTTTCCTCAATTAATGAAGCCCATTTCAAACAGCTTTTATATCCTTAAACACAATCGTAGGGCTCAAATTGGAAGTATCCTGCTTGGAAAGCTGAGTCCTGCTGGCATCTCCTGTTTATATACGAACAATCAAAGTGATTTATTCATCTGCCTAAAGCACGGTTGCTCTTTGACCGTCCATCCATTATCCTTATCTATCTGTCCTAGTTAGGAGCCGAGCAATCCATCTTACCCAACCTAATGTATGCCAAATGACTCCGCAAGCTGCTGCACTCCAAGTGGGCTCTGCTGGGGCAGATGACACGGGCCTGGTTTTCAGCACTGCTAACACAATTGCATTGACGTCAACCGGAGCTACTTGCCATCACCCTTCTAGAAAATTAAAGCCTAGGACGGGCAGACCCGAGGCAGGTACTGAAGGGATCTGCAGTTGTAATCAGAACCGGATCTGCCACCAGGCTTGCCATGCAACAGATGGACCCTGTGCCATCAGTGTGCCAAGAGCCTGTTTAACCCAGAGAACTTCTTATTTCTCCTGATTAAATTGCAAAAGGGGACTGGCGGTGCAGTCCTGGGGCAGCATCTTTTTATTTGTGATTAAAAGATCATGCTGCTCCTGTGCCACATGAGCATGCAACAGGGGCAGCTGCACCCCAGGTCTCCAGCTGTCCCCACCTGGGATGTTGCAGAGGGGCAGTATACCTTCTGCAATCAGACCTCAGGGGGTGTTGCAGGCAATAGCAGGCCGCAGACCTCCTGTCTCACCGGGGAGAGAGGTTCCCCACCTTGTAGAAAGGGAGTAAGTGAAGCACCATGTGGATGCCCACTCCCTGGAAGAGTTCAAGGCCAGGTTGGATGGGGCTCTGAGCAACCTGATCTAGCGGAGTGTATCCCTGCCCATGGCAGGGGGGGTTGGAACTAGATGATCTTTAAGATCCCTTCCAAGCCAAACCGCTCTATGATCGATGATCTATGACCATGAGAAATGAGCTCAGAAAATGCATTGCCACTCCTCTTCTCATCTTTCATCAGGTACAAGCAGTTGTGACAGGTTTAAGGTGCCTGCAGGCCCCTTGTCTGCAGCAGGTGCATGCCCAGCAAGGAGAAATGGGTGTCTGCTCCCTGTCCCTCTGTCTGTCCCCATCCTGGGCTCTACGGGGACTGTTCAATCGTATGACCACGGATGTGAGAGTGCTAACGCTCAGTCATGCAGGAGACATGGAGGGTCTCCACCCCACAAGACAGGCAGCCTGGGGACAGGACAGCACTGGACCTCCGCACCACATGCACCACCATACTCTGGCATGGTGCTGTCTGCACCTCTGGTCAGCAAGTCAAGCAATCACTGCTGAAACTTTAGCTAAGGAAAACAAGGCTACAAGCTTAAATAAGCTGCAGTGGGCATTGTGCTCCTCCAAGGAAACTGGGAGAGGTTTGCAGCTGTTAGGAGTATGTTGCAGGTTGAGAGTATGGTCCCATCAAGAGACCTCCCTCACCAAATTTCACCTCCGCACAGGGTGTGACAGCTTTCCAAATGAGGTTTTGGAAGGGTGTTTGGCCACAGGCAAACAGAATGGTTTTCCTCTGGCTTTTCTCTTGGAAAAAGCTGACCCAGTTTGGCTGAAATTTTCCAGAGAAGTTCATGGTGAGGCAAATCCCTGGCAGACAATTTCTGCCTATATGTTTGCGTTTTGTCATTGTTCTAAGCAATGGGAAACATAGCCCTATAATGGGAAGTATTTGGTAACCTCAGTAACAAGCAGTGTTACCTACCTTGTCTACAATAAAATAATTAATTCTCATTAATTCACCTTCTTTGCCTTTGAAGAGGATTTCAAGGCTGGGAAGAAAAAGACAAAAAATGAGAAGAAAGCAATGGAATTAGCCAGCCCCCTCCAGACTTGAATTACTCCAGATCTGTGCAATGGTATCTGGCAGAGGAAGGAGAGGTGTTAAGTGCTGTGGTTAGGAGACCTCTAAGCTTAACTAATAAACAAGAAAAAGGTTCTTGCTTCTACCATCACTGGGCAGGACCTTCGATGGTCAGGTAATAGAAGCAGCTCCTGGGTCATGGAGGAAAAGCAGGCCGTGGTAGGAGTAGGGTGCCAGCACTTCTGAAAAACACAGTCGTGGAGAGGGAAAACCAGGTATTTTCATAATATGTGAGACACCTTTTCATCTGTGCAGAGTGGCCAAGCAATGCTCTTGCATCAGGATTATCCGCAGCATAGGTGAATGGTGTTTACAGCCTGTCTGAAAACAGGATTCACCACATTTTTGTGAGAGTCTGTTTTTGAAAGATTTCCAGCCTGAGCAATCAATGATGTTTGGATTATCCAGAGAAGCTCCAGGTAAGAATCTAAAATTTGGGAAACCATGCAGACCCAGACCCTCAAGACCATGCCCACAGCTGAGTACCAGGATGCACAGTTTGTACCCCCAGTTCTACAGCTACCTTGGTAGGTTGAAGTGAGACAGAACAACCTCCCCAACCATGCAACTTCACTGCTTTTGCTCTCATTGGACAGACACAGGTTCTGAGCATCACTGCTGCAGCACTCATGCAGTCCAAACCAGTGAGGCACCAAGAGGTTTTGAGCCGTGACCTGTTGTCTTCTGGAAATCCCTGGCTGCCAAAAGATCAGTCAGGTTCAACAAATTTAGTTTGCTGTAGTGTGGCATGACTCTATCTACAAGCCAGGGTGACTTCATAGCTGATGTGAGCATGGGGGCACTCACCACGTGCTTGGAGAAAAGTCCATAAGCCAAAGAGGTGCTTTTGTGCAGTGAAACTATTTTCACCGAGCTTAAGTCAAGCAATGAAATATTCATAGGACACTAAAGCAGTGGGCTCACTGGCTGCCTTCTTATGGGAATTCAATAATACTGGAGACAGCTTTAATTCAATATTCAAAAAGCCTCCTTCTGTTTCCCTCTCTCTATCCGTCTCCCTGTTGTCCCTTTGGGTTCAGAGATCTTTTCAGAAACCTCACTTTTATGTGCTGGATGCATTAGCAGAGAGAGAATAGAGGGCTGGACAGCAGAGAGGAGAAATGGGGAGTGGAGTGGGAGCACAAGGATGGGGACCACATGCAGGACAGCTAGGAATTTCTGGTCCCCAAGCTGCCTGGTGATGCTCAGCCGGATGGTCTGAGCCAATCCTTCCTAAAGGAACATCTACGTGGGTTTTTTGGGGCTGGACCCACACTTGTGCTCAGATATGGCTGGTTAGGAGTCAGCTATGTAGGAGTCCAAAAGCTATGTAACCATGGTTGCATGGTCCTGCACTCTCACCAATAGACCTGCGGAGAAACAGGCTGCCTGGCTGAGCCATGGTGTGATGCTAGCAGGACTGAGGCCATTTTTGACTTGGCATCTATCCTTAAAAAAAGAAAAAAAACCACCAACAAACAAACAGTGGAGATGGAACTTTTGTCCACCAGTGTGGACTGGAAATTGGGAGAGCTGGGCCTAGATGCTCAAGATGGGTAAAGCCCTGTGGCTCTAGTGACATGGGTGCTGTTCAGGTGGACATTCATCCTTACCTGGGGTGAGGACACAGATGCTGGCAGGGCTCTAATGAGCAATTTTGGTGCTCCCAGCTTGCCCTGCTGTTGCTACACCTCTCAATCCCTGTCCTAGAAGAGCAATACTGACATCCACATCCCCATTTCAGAGGAAGGACCAACCCATGAACCTCTTCCCAGAGGTCATGTTTTGGGTGGAATTGTACTGAGCTAACCCCCCAGAAGCCAATATTGACACACAGCTACCCCATGCCAGGAGATGGGCACTGCTTTGTGCTGCAGCTGGGCTAGAGGAAGATGTAGGTCTGCTGGTACGACCTTTCTGCCCATAATGGGGAGGGCTGATGCTCAGGCATGTGACCAAAGCTCCAAAACAGGAGACACCAAAGGGTATGAGCAGTGGGAGGTGGCTTTTCACACCAACAATGACACCATGAGGACAGGACGCCATGGGTGCTGAAGTTTCACACGATTCAGACAAATTCAGGGAAGTAAGTCCCCTGCGGTGACCCACTTGTCATCTGTAGCTTTGGATGGCAATGCTCTATACATGTTGCAGCAAAGGGGAGATTTAGAAGATCAACAGCTTTCCGAGCACTTAGCCGGTATTTTTTTCCCCTTTGTAGGATCCTTTCCCGGAGAGTATTTACAATCAAATTATTTACTCCACAATGGACTGGTTATTTGCTTTCTTCTGGCATCTCCCCGTCACGAATGCCCTCAAGCAGATCAGTTTCAACCTTCAGAAAATCTCTCTATTAGCATTTGATCTTGTCAAGCTCTTTTTATAGCCACTCTTAAAGCTAAATGGAAGCTGTTCGATGGCTATCGGCTGTGCTGGGGAGTGTGGGCAGATGCCAGTTAGAAGGGCAGAGCACAGTGCCCATGCAGGAGGCTCTAGAGCACCAATGATGGTACAAACAATGCACAAAAACTGGGATCATGTTCATGTGCTGGGGGGTGGATGGGGAGCTCTGTACTGCTCTGAGATACTCCCCATCTCCAAGGCCAGGTGGGAGCCCTTTAGAGAAAAGCAAGATGTTCCATCCACTGCAGGGAGGGTGGCTGGGTGTCAGCACCCTGGATTGGGGGCTGTGCTGGTGTTTCCTGCAAAAGGAGAGGGCGAGCAAGATGCCTGCAAGTCCTTTCTCACCTTCTGTAAGAGCCTGGCATTAATGAGGCCCCAGCCAAACTCCAGCAGGGACCTGACATGCTGCCTACCTTTCCTGCACTTTCCATGGCAGAAAAAGAGATTTCTTTTTTTCTTCCTTATTCTGCATCTCCAGGCCCGATGCTGATCATGCAAATGCAGTGAAAATACCATTTCTCCCTATTGATCCTCTATTGATTCTGGTTCCAGCTGTATTTGGAATTATTTTATTTTTTAAGACTTTCTGGCAAACCACCAGTCACAGAGATGACTGTTTTGAAGCAGATTTCCCTGTGCATTTGGAGCCATTGCAGGTCTCCCGATGGGGTCTCAGGAAACTCTCCCTCACCTCTCTGCTGGTGCCTCAGGTGCATTTCAGCCATATCACCCCATAACACTCACTTCATACCCTACCTGCCAACAGCCTGTGGCCTCTCTCTCCCCTTTGTGTCTTTAAGCCAGGTGGAACAGCTGGACCATGTCTCCCAAGGGGCACATGGACCACCTGCTTCTGGGGCATGTGACACTGCCTGGAGTCACCTGGTCCATGAAGATGAGTGGGGGTACGGTGCACGCAAAGGAAGCTCCCAAAAGACACTGCTGATGCACTCTCAAACAGGAATTTGATGGTGTCAGGCTCAAACTTTTCTCTGCCTGATGTAATATTTCAGATACAACATGGCAAGCTACAACACTATCGGAGATACAGCTATAGCGCCATAGCATCAGTGTGCATCCAGGCTGGAGGGGCGAGACAGGTATTCTATCTCATGGCAATATGTCACTGGAGGTTGGTATTTAGCTATTGGAAAACTAGAGGGTTTTTTTGTGACGAACAGAGATTATGAAACTTGGTTTTCTCTAGATTTTGAGTCTTATACACTGGGTCCCAGTTTTAGAGCTCCAAGCTAGGGTTTTTCAGTATTTATTGTGTTGGCTGTTTCATGACTATTCTTGATGAACACCAAAATATAAATGATGGAGCTCACAGACCATGTTGGGAGCTGAAAGCAGGGGCATACACTCATGTTTCAGTTGAGAAAGTAGGTTATAAAGCAGGTCTAAAGAAGGTTACACAGGAGGCGTGTGGCAGAGCAGTAATGCCCCCCACACCTTGCCTTGATCCCTTTCTTCTGAAGGACAGCTTGAAAAGCCTGACAGTCCCCCTTTGCCCAAAGCACCTATTGCACTATGGCTCTGGAGCCACTGATGGGTGAAGAACCAGCTCTACCCCTATGAAGCAACATGTGCCAGGGTGTCTGCATGATCCCAGCTGCTCCCAGCTTCTCCCTCGATGAATCCCCCCCAAGTGGAGCCACCCACAGACCAATAAGCCTCCCAAGAAGACCTCTGCGAGGAGTAACAGCACTGATGGATGCTGCCTGTCTGTGTGAATCATCTGCCAGTAGGTCACGAATTACTCACATGTGTCTGCTATCCTGAATTATTCCCTGATTCACACGGCAGCTTACGCAGGAGCTCCTTGATTAGATTCTTCAATATCAAATGCCCCTGCTCTTTGGCCTGACCTTCTCATCCACATAAGCCTCCGGGCCATAAACCATTCTTATCCAAAATCTTGACCTCATGTTTAATTTTATCTCTATTGACGTTAGCGGAGGTTAGTTAGGCTTGAGCACGCACTGGAAGTTAAGCTTTTCTGTACCAGGGCCTCTGTGTGTTTCCCTACACTGACTGATGACCCAAATTCAAAGATGCCTTTTCCCTGGCTTCGACAGGCTTCAGCTTGGCAGGCGCATAATTCCTGGAATCGGTTCTTCACCACCGACGATGATGAATCAATCATTTGCCTTCTGAACGTGTTCCACAGAATTCCCTCAGCCTTCAACACACTGGCAGGCTTTCCCACCAGAAAATTAGTTGGCTCAACAGTTCTTGGGATAGTGAGCACCCTGAGTATGGTTTTTGCCTGGAAACAAATGGATCTAAACATTTGAAGTGAACTTTGTGGGATGACCTTTTTCAGCAATTCCCCAGCTTTAGTGAGAATCAGACTCAACAGAAATGGGTTTGTGGGCAGAGGGTGGTTAAGGAGGAGGAAGCGTACATGAGGGTTGCTGTATGGACATCAGTCAGGCCAGGACAGTCTAAAGAGGGTTTTTACAGGTTCAGCAGACCCCTGGGTACCTGACTTCACCTGGGCAGTTCCATGGAAAAAATCCCTGTAATACTCAGGTTGAATTCATCTCACCTCACATCAGACTTCTGTAAAGTTGGTTGGTTTGCTTGGTTATCTAAAGCAAGCAAATCACCCAGGCCCCCTCTCTGGTAAGTAAGCAAGAATTCAGTCCAGAGGGTGATTTACCCCAGATATCTGAGGCAGCTGGCTTAGGTGGGATGAATTGCCCTCAAAGACTTGCTCCTTCAGTCCTTTGGCCATCGAGGGATCTTGGACAACAGCTTTTCCTTCAAAAACTAGCTTTTGGGTGGCTGAAGCTAGCTAAAGTAAATCCATCCCCTCAGTGCAAGGATCCACTTGCACTCATTATCCTCCCCAGTTTCTGCGTAAGGAAGGACAAAGCACCTTCAAAGTGGCAGGAGAAGAACTGGCAGGGCATCCCAGTTCATGGGGCAAACCTCATTTGGCATTTCCCCCATAGCTTCTTCAGCAGCAAGTTTGGAACCTCCTGCTGGCAAAGGGGACTCCCCGCAACAACATCTCCTACTGCTTCACTTTCTTTTTCCTGGCAGAAAGGGCTTTCCTCAGGTCTTCCTAACTCTTTTGCTACAGTTTAAACAAACCACTCCTTGCCTTTTCCTCAAGGGACAGTTTATTCCTTCTCTAGCAGTTTTTGAGTGTATCTGGAGCTTGTTTGTGTACCATCCCCTCAGCTGCCTTTGCTCTTGGCAAAACTTCCCCAGCCCCCCAGTCTCCCCATGCTGGCTAGTTCTTCCATACACACAGAGTAAGTTTTCAGCATTTCTGAGGCAGCTGAAAATATTGATTCTTCCAACTCCACAAACTGGTTGTCAGCATCTAGACAGGAGCTTGAACTCAGATGAACTGGTTGAGAGCAGTCCTGCAGAGAACAACTTGGAGATACTGGTGGGTGACAAATTGGACATGAGCTAGCGATGTGCACTTGTAGCCCAGAAAGGCAATTGTGTTCTGGGTGCATCAACAGCAGTGTGGCCAGCAGGTCCAAGGAGGTGATGCTCCCCCTCTACCCCACTCTCGTGAAAGCCCACCTGGAGCACTGCATCCAGCTCTAGGGTCCTCAGTACAAGACAGACATGGACCTATTAGAGGGTGACCAAAACATCCTAAGGACTGGAACACCTCTCCTCTGAAGAAAGGCTGAGAGGGTAGGTAGGGGTTGTTCAGTCTGGAAAAGAGGAGGCTCTGGGGAGACCTTATTAAGGCCTTTCAATATCTAAAGGGGGCTTATAAGAAAAATTGAGAATTTTAACAGGGCCTGTAATGATAGGACAAGAGGTAAGAGACTTAAACTAAAAGAGGGTAGATCTAAGGAAGAAATTTCTTACAAAGAGGGTGGAGAGACAGTGGAAGAGGTTTCCCAGAGAAGTTGCGAGTGCCCCATCAATGGAAACATTCAGGGTCAGGTTGGATGGGGCTTTGAGCAACCTGATTTAGTGAAAGATGTCCCTGCCCATGGCAGAGGGGTTGGATGAGATCTTCAAAGATCCCTTCCAACCCAAACCATTCTATGATCCTCAGAACATGATTTAGACTTTAAATAGATGCCTCTGCTTACCTAAGGATGTCCAATTCCAAAGCCTGTCAGGACAGCTTGAGATGGGGCAGGGGGAGGGAAGCAGGGGATCCCCAGCACCTCTGGCAATCACATCACACTAGCTTGGGTGCCAAAATGGGGCTGGGACAAGCTGAAGTCTCAACATTGGGCGAGGTGTGGGTGTTTATGTATTGGCATAATGTAGAGTATGTTTGCAAAGAGGAATGAATCATTTTTGCCTATCAGTTTAATTGTTGAACACTGCTTCTCTCTGCAAACTATTCATGAATAGATGACAACTTTCTCTAATTTAGTCATTAGTCCTAATTATTCACTCCATCTCTCCTATTAATAACATGCAGTCAGCAGATTGACAGTAAACAGCTCCATGCAATTATTTTGCTCAGTGAAGTCTGAAACATGACCTGCGCTAGGTATTTCTGATGGGGCACAGATTGCATGGCGCATCTCTGTCTACCAACCACGTGGCTATGAAATCCTAGAACTGCATTTCTGGTGTGAATGCCCCTGTTTGCAAAATGAACACGTGCCAAGAAGCTGCTGGTTCCCAGACTCAAAGGCATTTGTTTGAATATCTGTGAAAAGTGAATACAAAGAAGGAGCGAAACAAATATCTTAAATAGCTCAATAAATCAGCAGTCTCAGCTTCACAGGAGAGAGCTTTCTTTAGACTCACCATGCATCCACATATTAAGTGACAGTGTGAGAATTTGCCACCTGAAACTGAGAGCAATTTATTGCAAGGGTACATGAGGAGCACCCAATATTTAATTAGCATTATGTTAATTGGCTGCATCACATTGCTTTCTTCCATCCACATCATGATCTAAACAGATTCAGGCTCCTGACCAGTGTGTGAAGTCCTTTGTCTTTCTTTCTCTGTGTTACCTGGGCAAGGAATCTGGACATGACCAAACCACCAGAGAGTTGCTTGTGGCTTAATGGTTTTAAGGCTGTTTGAGGTTGTAGTCCCAAATTTCACCCTTGGCAGTGAATAGAAACAGGGATCTCCTTTATGCACATAGAGATCTAAATTTAAAGCCCCATATCAGGCAAAAATCAGCTGCATGCCCTCATCCCCTGCAAGGGGCAGCTGCAACATTAACTCCAGACAAAAATCCCTGCTAGAGAAAACTTATCGACTTCTGGTGGGGAGACCTCCTGTTTTGGTTTTAAATTCACTTGAGATACAGAGTTTATTCAATTATCGGCCATCTAGAGAATGAAATGTGGCTTCACTCCAAAGATCAGCTGGGCAGGGGAGAAGATGACAACCAGGTTAACCCTTTGGTTACCCTTCAGCTATAGAGAGGGTGGGCAGCAGGAAGGCACCAAGTGATCCTACATACATGCATCTCCAAGGTTAAAGTTATTGGCTCAGGCCCCTGTATGCAGAAAGGGCTTTTACACTGGCTATGCCTAGGAGGGCAGGTGGGGAAAAAAAAAAAAAATCAGTTTGATGTAGTACCCAATGGGAGGATGCTCTGTTCACAAGCCCCCTTTTGTAAGGGGACCCCATGTACTACAAAGGGCTCTCTGTCTTCAGGGGAGACCCACGGCTGTAAAAACAAAGAGACACCGGGAAAGCGTCTGGTTCATTATTCCCCTCTGAAAAGCTCTCCAGCATCAGGCTTTTTAAAGGAAGACTCTGGGCAACGACCAGGGTGTGGATTAAGACTGAGATTCATTGGAAGAGGCAAAGGGGGGAGCTGGCAAGATGTAAATCCTCACCAAATGCCTTGGGAAGCATGGAGGGTCTTCGGCTGGCAGCAGGGACCACATGCCAGCACATAGGGCTCCTGGGAAAGGTCAGAGCTGCAGCAGTATAAAGCAGTTTTCTTCGCTCCTCTACGATGCATCTGAAGCACTTGAGGGGCACCACTCCCAGAGGGGTTACTTTAATGCCCCTAGTTTTGCTGGGGCTGTGCAGCCACACTTACTGGCGGCTCTGGAGGACAACAAGATGCTGGATAGAAAGGATGCACCAGCCAGCACAACTTTTCCACATGCTGCTCGAAGTTTATTCTCATCCATAAATACAATTTCTGCTGGAGGACGAGAGTGTGGGAAAGGTTATATTGTATTTGGGATGCTAAAGCACAAACCTGCTGCTTTCTGGGAATGTCTTCTGTACTGAACTGAACTGACTTGGAGCTCACAGCATCATCCTTGCCACTCGCTGCAGGCTGGGGTGTTTCTGCAAAGCAAGATTTGCTCTCGGGGGAACCAGGGAGCAGAGCCCTTCCTGGCAACAGACGGAGATGAGAAGCTGGATCTGTCCCCAGTGAGAGGTATGGTAAACGCCCTCCCTTTCCTTTGTCATCACCTGACAGCAGCAGCCCTGGCAGAGATGGGTCTGGGAAGCAGCAGGCTGCAGTAACCGGATATGGAGCATCTTTGCCTGGACTGAGCTTGCCCTCTGATGGTAAGCGCTGGTAGTGAAAAGCAGCAGGTCTCTCCCAAACCCATCGTCTCCCCTGGGGTCTGGGAATTTCCCTATCTCCAGCTGCACCCCCTGGTGCTAGTAAAGCATTTCAGAGTGCTGCTGCCATGAAGGCATCCTCAGCTCCTGGGCTGAAGGTTGTCCCAGTGAAGGCAGCTTCTCCAGGCATTCCATTGGCCATGGCAGCTCAAGTCATGCCCTGACCCAAGCAGGGTTGGCACAACAGGGGCTGGCAGAGGGTAAACAAGGCAGTGCAGGCGTGCTGAAGCAGCTCAAAGAGGGCAAGAAGATCACAAAATACTTTTTAAAGTCCTAGTTTAAAAAAAGAAACTGAGGAACATGAAGAAAAACAAGCAGTTTCTGCCAGTCATCCTCCAGCTTACCCAAATCCAGCAGCTGACCCTTTTTCTCTTTTTGGAGGGGAGGGAGAGGAGGCTTGTCCTTGCAGCACTAACCCTGCAACCTGCCATCCACCCAGATTAGCAAAGAGGAAGCAGGCAGGGCACAGCCACATCTGCATCTACTAACGTCAGGGAGCAGAAGACTACCTCATGCAGGTGGACCAGCCAGGAGCCAAGGGTGACCCAAGCCCAGCAGGATGCCTACCAACAAGGGTGCAGCCCCAGGGGACCTGAACACAGCAGGCAGGGCTGGGTGCTGGTAACAGGGTCCATCAACACTCCCAGACACAGCAAAGGAGACAGTTCCTGGGTCTATCCAGGGGCAACAGAAGATGATAATAGAGGCAGGACTAAAGACGAGCTACCTACAGGACAGGCACCAGGTCCAGCCAGAAGATAGGACTAGTGATAGGCACCATTGCATCCCAAGCAAGGGGATAAGCCCAAGCCTGAGCGTAATTACAGCTCTTTGGCCAATGTCCAGAAGGTGCATGGATGGAGATCCCAGATGAGGCTGCTCAAGGCTATCAAGGCTTTTTGGTACCTTCAGAGACCTGGCAGCTGCCATGGTACTGCATGCAGGGGAAGACCTTAATACCCCCCCACCTTTTTCCTGCCTCTCCCCTATTTCTCTGCTGAGGGTCAGACCCTGCCACTACAGTGGCAGAGCTGTTGGCTCCTTGCTCTTTACAGGAATCTGCTTCCAAAGCAGGCACTAAGCAAGGACCTTGCTCCTCTCCATGTTCATACAGGAGGAAACAGGATTGAGATCTGCCAATCTTTCTCCTCTTTTTCAGATTGAAGGAGAAGAACAGCCATACAAGCACAGAGGTTGCACAGCCTGGAGACAGTCACACACACATGTTTCAGGACTCCAGGGTTGGACCAGGAGAAGAAGAAATGTATAGGGGGTAGTAAAAATGAAAAGGAGACTCGTCTGGTTTAGGATGTCAGCAGTTTAGATCAGTCAGTGAGTGCCAGGGGTGGTGAGGACTTTAGGTGCTGAAGTTCCTGTGTAGTTCCTTGCATCCAGACTGGGCATCACACTGCATTTCCCTGTCTGCATGTGCAGGGAGGGATGAGAGCAGGCTTTATATCTTTTTAATCATGAAGGATCCATGTTGGACCTGAGCAGTGAACAACAAGACAGCATCACATTGAGTCTTCCTGGGCTGCAGGTGACAGAGGTGATGCAGAAGAGCAGAGCCCACTCTAGCTGGGCAAAGCAGCAAGCAGAGGGCAGGACTGGTATGTACCTGTCAGGGAGAGCAGCTCAAACACAGGTAGACAGGTTGGTTCAGACAGCAACAGGGAATCCCAAGATAGGATCCCAAACTTTTATCTGCCAACTCCAAACGCCTTAGGATAATTTTTCTCACCAGATAACCAGCAGAGATATCATTTTACTTCCTACTTGGAGGAGGAGATGCATCAGACATTTCCTTGTGCCCAGCATGAGTTTGATTTGGGCAATGAAGAATAGCAGACAGACTAATGGAAAAGCTCATTTGTGCAGGCAGAGTTCATGTCTGGCAGAGGCAACAGGGCAGCGTGAAATTTCCCAGGCTGGAAACCATCAGTAGGTCAGTGGATAACTCCCTGAAATGCCCTCGTTGGTAGCTGCCTTCTGTAGAAGGGTAAATTTTTCAAAATCCATTGGTCTGCACCAGGAAAATCAACCCCAATGAATGAAAGTGGACTGGAAAATATTCAGGCCACTCAACCCTAATATGGTCATTCAACAGGCTTGAAAATACTGAGATTTGAAATAGATTTCTCTTTAGGTGTTTCACTTCCTGATTTTTTGAAATCTTACAGCTCACTTTTTTCCAGTCTCCCCCTATAACCACAGGGCCTGGCACACACTTCCCTAAAAATGCTGCAGAGCAACATGGCTCAAGCAAACACCAGATCTAGGCAGCTGGGGCTACAAGAAAACATCAACTCTTGCAAGCCACTCAGTGAACCCTAACAGGTGGCAACACTAAAGACAAATTACTTTTGCCATCCATAGCGTAATAGAGGGAGTTCACAGGCAATAGCAGCACATGCTAACACTCAAAAAAACAACTGCAAGCCGCTAAATAGACTTGTTCCATACTATAAGGACACATAAACTACATCAGCATCAATCATATTTTGTACAAAAGAAATCACCCTGGACAGATGGATTTGGGGGTGTTGATGGGAGCAGGTATGCCAGGTAAGGAATGATTGAGCCCTGCCACTGCACTGCATGACAACCAGTGAGCTTTGGCAGTGCTGCAGTGCCCTGAGACAGACCTGGGGTTGCACACACTGAGGGTGGGCCAAGCCTGCATGATAGAGAAACCGTTTCCAGACTTGCTTATGCCAAGCAGAGGGTTTAGTTAATATTTGCCTAGAAAGCCCACTCTTTGAATACAAGGTCAAAGACTCTCAGACGGAAAGGATGTGCTATAAGGGAAGCTTCACTCTACCCCTAGGCATATGCATTAGTGTGGTGTTTAATAACAAGATGGTATCTTTTTTCCTTTCCTCTGTAAAGGGAATTTCATAATTCTGCACAGTGAATCAGATATTTCTGCTTGTGTAGGTCAGAAACGACACCAGCCTCCCCTGTTGCTTTGCTTGAATGCACACACATTGAAACTGTGGTTGCATGTGCATTTCTCTTTGCACCTCTGTAGTGCCTGGCAACTTTGGAGACAGTATTTCAGTATTACAGAAGAATCACCAAATGATTTTAACCTCATTTTAGTTCAGTCAGGTGAAATGCCTCTTCAGGAGACCTGAATCACAGTGTAATGCAGTTCACAGTATAAAGATGATGCTTCTCCCAGATACTCTTTTATTTTTCCTTTAAAGGATCAGAGCTTTTTAAACACAGCAGTAAATGTTAATATCTTATTTTGCTGATTCTTCATTTCTGAAAATGGTTAAACAACTTTTGCTCAAAATCTCTACACCAGTTTGGAGATAGGCTGATGCATGAAATTCTATCTGGGAGTGGCAAAGGTGTTGTTGTAAAGCATTGAAAAAATCCTTTTTAAAATAATGGTGTATAATCCTAACTATAACAGATGTTGCTAAGCATCCTCCCTCCGAGCACTACTTGCTTCTGCACTATTAAACTAGAAAAGTAATTAAAAAGAAAAAACCAACCAATCAACCAGCCAGGTCCTCCACAGTTCCTGCTGTACTCATATCCCAAGCAGCCTGACTTAACCTAAATTGTATGTTTTAACAACTAAATATTCTTTCACAGTCAAGCTTCAGGTGATCAGACACATATCTGAGTTGGTGTTAGAGCAATTTGTTCCTAGCCCTTTGCAAAACACAGTGATTAAGTGCATCGTGCCCCATCCTGGAGGGCTCTCCCCTCTGCAGGCACCAAGCAGGTACTGCTGCCCTGCAGAGATGTCTGCTGTGGGCAGGGAGTGCTGAGCTCTGTTCCGTGGGTGCTGCTGCCTTCTGGCCATGCCCTCCAGATTTCCACGTCTCTCTGTGTCTGTCTGCAGGAAGTGAAGTTTGGAGAGATGTGTCCAGGTTTCTTGCAGTAAACTGGGGAGGAAGTGTACCTGATGGGTAGGAACTGGGTCTCCTGGATAGCTTTGCTGCAGGTTAGCTTTAGGAGAAGCTGCTGACAGCCTAATTTTCAGATTTATGGAGCATTAAGAACTCCCATTGAGTCTGTAACCAAGTGATGAATGTGTCTATGCTTCATTTTTCTCAGGTATAAAATGGGAGAAATGGCATTTCTGTCACTGGCTAGTTGGGATGTTAATGCAATGATTATTAATAAAGCTCTCTGATGACCTCTGGAGCAGCAATTCCCAAGCCAGGGTGACAGTTCCTAGCAGGGGTTGCTGTGCTTCTGAACAAACTAACAGACCCAGTGGAAATTAGGTGGCAGCAACAGGCTCAGAAAAGGAAGCAGAAGTCATTTTCCTAATGAGTCACCGGCAGTCAGGAGCAGAGCCTGGGAGGCAACTGTCACTTCCCCCGGACTTCTCTCCCACACGTCACTCTGCATGGAAGAATTCAGTCTCCCTGCATGGTGATCCATGCGGAGCGTCCTTAATGATTTCTGCAGCTGTGCTGCCGCTGGGCGTCACAGCTGCAACTGCCTGTTGCACAGGTAAATGGAGCTGCAGTCATAAAAGTCACAGATTCAGGGCTTATAATAAGTAGGATTTATGTACCCAGAAGAGCAGAACCTATATGGCTATTAAGGTTCATTCATCTATAGACAGTACTTGTCTGCCCCCTCCTTTAATGTCAGGGTTAATGCGTCATCCCTCCTCACACAGGATCAGAACTGGCACTTTGCTGTTCGGGCCATGGTCAGTGAGTGGCTTGGGAGGCTGGAAAATACAGAAAGTAACAGCAGATTCCTACTGCTAGTCTTCCAAAATGTACATGTGTCAGAAATAGCAGTTCCATTGTATAAAGTAATCACTAAGGGCTATAGCTGGAGACAACTTATCCCAGAGTAACTGATTTGCTTTCAGCCTAAGTTTCAGGCCAGTCAGGGACAGGTTGTGCTTACTGACTGGGTAGGTGCTTGGCTTGCTGTGCTCCACATACCTTTGAAAGCAGAGAGGCATAATATCTCCTTTAAGACAAGATACAAGGGTAATACCCAGATTAAGCAAGGAAAGACAAACAATCCTTTGGGGGCAGGTTTGAACCTGAACGGGACCCTAGGAAGAGTGTGCTACATGAGTATGAAGGCATCCCCATGCCAGGACTCTCCCCTCTCTCCTGAACACAGCACAAGTTGTGCTTCAATATGGGATCCCAGTCCTGAGGCGGTGCCAAGCATCTGTCGTGCTGCTGGCTGGAGGAGACAAAGGAAAACCACTTACAGCTGATCTATCCTGTTTCACTCTTGTACCCCTGCCACTGAGTCTAATAACAGCACTGTCAATACTTGGATTGTAGTAAATTTCTTCTTAGAGCTCATTTCGTACTCACAGAGACTTGAAGATAACTGATGCACCACTGCTCCAGCTGCAGTGAACTTTTAAAACATTTTATCCATGTCCTTTATCATGGTACAATGCACAGGCATCTCTGGGAAGTAGCACATAATCTTCCCTTAGGCTGCAGACATTGACCTTGGAACAGGTAATGTAAGGTAACCCCAGGAAAGAAATGTCTCAAGAAGCCAGAGGCTGTTCAGTATTCATCAGGGCGGTGAAGAGAAGGTCTTTGCGTTGAGGGTCTCCAAGAGCTTGTAATGATATCCTGAAGCTCAGGTATTAGGGAGTCAGTCCTTCAGTGCTGAAGGTGCTGGGTGCCACACACACTGTCAGGCCTGTGGGTGGAGGTGTTGTTGTGAAGGCCAGTTACATATAGGCATAAGTGGGCATATATTTGATCTTTAACAGCTTTTACCAGTGTCATTTTTCCTCCCTGGAGCACAGTCAGTAATGGCATCAAAGAGTAGAAAGACTTTCCAACGATCAGCCAATATTTCAGTATGCATAAAGCATGTAGATATTGCCAATACTACTGCCAGTACTACTGCTTACTACTACTTTGTTCTTCCTTTGGAAACCTAGAAGTCCATTGCAGATACCCATCCATAAAGCTTTTGATCCCTCTGGAAGACAAGGAAACAATGCTTTCCTTTTTCCTAGCAAAAGGGAATATGAAGCACAGAGACATCAACAGCCAGGCTCAAAGAAAGGTATTTAGGCACTTCTCTTTTGCTCCTACTGAAAGCAGGGGGAATTGATGTGTTTCAATGTCTTTATGGAATTAGTCCTGAGAACTGCCAGTCAGAAGGCTATTTATAGAATGCAATGGCTAAAAGAAACCGCAAATCAAAACACCAAAAAGAACCCCCAAAACTATAAAAAGGAAACTTCATAACAGCAACAGAGTTGAATCATGGGAGTGACTACAATGGCACATGTCAGCTCGTAAGGGTAAGACCTGGATCTCAGAAAGAAGCTGGGTTTGAATTTCCTAGCTTGCACCAGTCCACTGATTGACATTTACACACTAACATTCCTCAGAGAGACAGTTTGGGTTTTCTTGACTGTCTTTGGGGTTTTTTTCAACATTGGGGGTAAAGACACAGGAAAATACCCAATGGTATTCAAATACAGCTGAGAGGGGAGGTCAGGAAGAGCACTCCTCAGCTCTTCATGTGCAGCAGCATCTCCGGAGTAAATCAAGAACTGTGTTTCACTGTGCTCCCTTTGAGACATTTGTGATGCAGCGTCCCTGCCACCCTGCTGCATGCCAGAGAGGTCTCTTGACCAACACTGCCTACCTGAAGCCACCTCTTTTTCTCTCAGACCAGTTTTACCAGCTCTCATACTGGTTTTACAACCCACTGAAGGCTCATTCTGCTGTCTGTACTGGGAGGAGTGTTGCAGAGCTGATCTCTTTGGGCGTTTTCCCATACCTGGGTTTAGGATTACCATCCTCGGGGAATGCCCTGGAGTTTCACCAGCTGCTTCTTTAACCCTGGATAGGTAAAGCTGACTGCAGACAATACAGTTACTCAACACAAAGCATACGTGTCTATAGGTTGTTGGAAGAGAAATGAAAGGCAACTCTCCTCAGAGTTCTGGCAGAGCTGAGAAGTTGGCAAGCATGGTATTTCACAAACCCTTCAGTTTGGCTTGCAAAAGTCTGGGTCTGGGGGCAACATTTCCCTTAACACCCCAAACATCTTTGGGGCATCATTCGTTAATGGCTTGTTCATTAACTTATGCAGGAGGCAGTCTGCCCTTGCTTCTGTAAAATCATGGGCTACTTTAGGGAAATGGGAACACCGCGTGGGCCTGGTTGGTGGGATTCCCACCTGGCCAGGCAGCGAAGAGCGGGCTCAAGCCCGGCAAAACCGGGTAACTCATTACTGGACGCCTTTCTGTGGGGCTGGACAACCTGCGACACTTGGGGTAAAGCTCAGCAGGCGCAGAGTTGCTCTGGGGGGGCAAGGTGGTAACTGCAGGTGAGAGCACCCTGTGAAAGGCAGATCTGCCCTGCCCCTCACGGGACACCCTCTGCGGCGCTGAGAGGCGGGTGGCCAGCGACGGTCTCTGAGGGAGAGAGCGCGGCAGCCCTCCTCCCCACAGTTGCCGCACTCTCTGATGGAGGTGCCGTGTCGGGGGGGGAACGTCTCCTCGCTTACAGCAACAGCGGGGTTCGCCCGTCACCCAGGCCCGGCGGCACCACCGAGCGCCCGCCCTGAGGCAGCGCGTCGGCACCGCCCGAGCGGCAGAGCCCCGCCCAGGCCGCCCCGGGGGCGCCGGGCCCGGCCCCGCGCCGCGCATGCGCGGCGGGCTGTCCGCCTGTCAATAAAGCTTGAACAAGCGCCGGGCCGGGGACGCGCGGGCGGGGGTTTTTTCTTTTTCTTTTTTTTTTTTTTTTTTTTGGTTGAACGAACTTTATTGTTCCTGGGGCGCCGCGCGCGCGCGGAGGGGATGCGCTGAGGCCGCTCCGCCGTCGGCCCCGCTCCCCCCGGCCCGGCCTCGGCATGTCGGGCAGCCGCCCGCCGCCGCACCCCGCCGCGCCGCCCGCCGCCACCCCGGCCTCCTCCTCTTCCTCCTCCTCCTCCTCCTCTTCTTCGGCGGCCATGGCGCCGGGCTCGTCCTCCTCAGGCGGCGCGGCGGCGCGGCCTGTGCTGGTGGCGGCCGCCGTGTCGGGCTCGGGCGCAGGGCTAGCCCGGCTGGCGGCGGCGGCGCGGCCCGGCAGCGGCGGCGGTGGCTCCTCTGCGGGAGGCGGCGGTAGCGGCGCGGGCGGCGGCGGCAGCAGCAGGAAGAGGCCGCTGCTCACCCCGCTCTGCAACGGGCTCATCAACTCATACGAGGACAAGAGCAACGACTTCGTTTGGTGAGCGCGATATATCGCGATAACCGCTACCCCGCTGAGGGAAGCCGGAGCGCCGCCATGCCGGTGGGGAGCCCGGGGGGTGTAAAATACCGGCGGGCGGACGGAGCAGCCGGCAGCGGCACCTCAGGGGCTCTCTGAGGGGGAAGAGGCGTTTGCGCGACTAATGGCTCTCGAGAAATTACGGCTTTGGGGTTTCTCCCCCCTCCCCCTTGTACCTATATGCTTGCTTTTTGGCCCTGCGTAGCAGCGTTGCTTTCACCCTCTCTGTTTTTAAGCAAAATCAGGTTATTCCCGGCATGTTCCTCCTTGGGTATGCTCTGGAGCAGTCCAGCTTACTGGAAAGGACCCGCAGCTCTCATGACGTGTTGACATCACAAGCAGATGTCCTGTTTTCCTGGGCAGCATAGCCTCAGCAGAGGCTGGAGGGGCTCTGGCCTCCTGTGGGTGAGATGGCCCCTCGGGACCTTTGGCGCTGCCCCGCTCTGACCTCTGGAAGACGAGCCACTGGAGGATTTTGTGGCCCTTCAGATGGGGATCTGAGGAGTCTCGTGGTGGTTGATAGATCCAGCCAAGCCAGTGCAGCTTTGCCTCCCTTGCTGGGAAGGGCTGGCTAGTTTGAAAGAGCAATAAGGTTTGTGTCAGTCTGGCACCTGAAACCAGATGAGTGGAGAATTTTAGTGATGATGGGATAAAGATTTTTCTTGAAGCTGTACAGATGCTGTCCTTCTAATGTTCGGCCAAAGCTGCAGCTTGTAGCTGGAAATATACTTCTAGCAGAAGTGGTAGACCAAGGCCCGCTGCAATGTGTGGTTTGAGAACTGCTGGTAATTTGCAGTTTTAAAGAGAGCCCATTGCTAATGGGTTTCAAGCTTCCTAACATAAGGAGTACGTTTGATTTTTATAGCTGGTTGGATGTACTGAAATGTGAGAACAGAAAGTAGGGCGAACTGTTTGCATCTGAGAGAGACAAACAGGAGGTACTGGAAAGAAGCTTGAGTTGTAGGGAAGTCATGTATCAGAAAGAAATAGTAAAAAAAAAAGAGGAAGAGAAATGGGGCATAGCTCCCAAGATGACTTTGTCTGACAGCTCTGACTTATAGCTGAGGGTTGGATGTTTGGCATCTCGACAGGGCAAGCATTGCCTCAAAAACTGTAGACTTGATTTTACAGCTCTGTAAACTGTCTAGCAGAGCAGATAGGAAATATCCTTGCTACTGAAGTAAGAACCTGAAGCTGCTAAAAAGTTAGTGGCAGAAAAAACAGTAGGTACTTCTTACTAGTAATAAAGAATAATAATAAAAAATTACTGCTTATTACTTAAGTAGTCATTTGCTTAGTAGCAGAATTGGGATGAGAGCACAGCTGTAATCAGCTGATGTCCTGCTCTGGTTGAAGGCTCTAGGCAATGTTAGGTGGATTTAAGGGCATTTGGTGTGGGAGATGGCTGTGTTGCTGTTGGTCATGGGGGATAACTTGATTGCAAATGCCTGTGACCCTTTGTTCCCTCTGCAGTTACACTCTGGCAGTAGTGGTCTGTGACCATTGCTCCCTGTCCCTTTCTAGTCAGCTGTCATTTCCCATTTTGCTGTCTGTCATAGGTGTTTGAAGGGAAATTACACTTGTAAGAAGTTTGTAGGCCAGTTGAAGTATTTCAAGGCAGTTCAAAAAGCTGAGTTTCTTGGTTCTTTTTTTTTTTTCTGCAGGTAAGGACTGTGCATGCTTCAAGGAGAACATGTAATTAGCTGTTTCTCCTCATTGAGGAGCGCTGCTGGCTGAAAAAGTGAGAAGAAAAAATTGAGTAATTTTTTAATTAATTGGGGCAAAATACCTTTTTTGTCCCCCTTTGCTTGATGTTTATAAGAGCCACGTTGGACATATTGAAGTGCAGGTCAGAAGCTTTAAGAGCATACAGTGATTAGAGTTAACTGACCTGGATTCTTCACTGCTGTGTATTTCAGTGGGCTTGTTCCTGCTTATATTGAGACTAGCTTCAAATTATAGTATTCCTCTTTTTTTTTTTTTGAGATAGCAATGCAGTTATGTAGTATAGAAATAAACTCAAATGGGCAGCTCTGGAATTCTGAGCAATGTCCAAGAAGACAGGGGTGTGTGTGTGTGGTTTAAATAATTGATTTAAATAAGCTTTCGATATCTCAGTCTGAGAAGCAGAAGTTTTCCGTATGCTGGTTTCTTTCCATAAGGACACTGTCAAGATATCACAAGGTGCAGGGAACATCTGATACTTTTTCTCAACGTGGGCTGTGGGTTGGTAGCTGTTAGCTACAGCTGTAAACTCAGTGGTAGATTCTGCCTGTACCAGACTGAAGGTGGGAAAGAGTAAAGAAGTTTGGATGAGTCTCAAAAAGTAAGGTGCAGTGGAGGTCCTGTAAATAGTGTTAAGGTGTACAACCTCCCTGCCTGAGTTCTGAAAGTGCTATCTCAGAGATATGTGACCTAGGCTTTAATGTAAACATTAGCATACGTTGCTAATCTGGGTTGTGAAATGTTTAGCAAGCGTGCTCTCAGGAGTTTGCAAGTGTATACCATTTGTGGTATATATCAGCTTCTGCCTGGAAATGTGTAACTCTAGCCAGGAAGGCAAGTAGGCCTGACTTACTGGACAACTTTATTATAAAAGGGGAAACTTTGTTTCTCTTAGTGCAGGATGTAGAATTTAAAAGTAGAGTTTGTGCTGCTCCTGCAGCCAGGCCTCTTCCCAGTTGCCTGGAGTGTACCTGAGAGGGAATCCTCTAATCAGAGGATTTTCTCTTGTCTGGCAGTGTAATTGCTTACAGTTCTCCTAGGCCTTACATTAACACACACACACACCCCCCAGTTAGTGGTTGACTAAACCTCTTCAAAACCAGTTACTATCTGCTTTGTCCCCTGGATGGAGGGGATCTTACTGTAGGCTGTGTCTTCAGTGGCTGTTTCATACCAGTGCTTGTTTCTGAGCTCTGGCATAAATAAGTACTGAAGATGGGATGTTGCATACTGACCTGGAGAGGTACACCCAACAAACTCAGGTGTGAGAAGTGTTGTGTGCCACACTTGAAGGTGGACTTGCAAGTTCATGGGTGTATTTTTTTAAAAACAGTTCTTTCCTCAGGTGGATACCTGTTAATGCCAGGCATGGGCTGAGTGTAGCTGTTGGTGTGTTTATGATCTGACAAACCTCTTTAGTAAGGAATACTGCAGATTAACCCCGGAGGTCACAAACTAAAACACAGCGAGCTGTTTACATACCATGTACAATGATGGTTTTATAATCTGTTCTTACATTGAAGCTTCATATTAAATATATGGTAATGGCAAGTGATCTTTTAACCTGGCCAACTTCTGAGTGAAGGACAGAGCCTGCAGCAAGTTCTGCTCTCTGCTTAGACCAAAGAGGAGCAGAATAGGAGGGGAAAACTGTAATGGGTCTTGTTTGCTGTGGAGCAGAAGGAAATTTGAAACATTTTTAAATGCTATAGTGACCCCTTCAGCCAGGTGTTTGGGTAGCAGAAGGGTGACAGTAGCACTCTTGAGAGGTGCCTTGAAAACAGCTGGCAAAACTTAGAGGCATGAACTTGGTTAAAATTATTATACAAAATATTTGAGATCTAACCATAGAGGAAGAATGGTAAACCTTTGCAGTGCTGGATAAAAAAACCTGTTTAGTAAATCAAGCATCAGGATCTGGTAAAGAGCAGTGAAATCTTTGGCTTGCTGAAGTAACTTGCATCCTTTTTACTTGGCTCTGCTGCTTAAGACAAATAGAGAATAAGAGCTATTTCATGTAGAGAGGCCTTGATTTCACCATACCTGTGCTTCTCAATTCTGGTGTACTATAAGCCATAGTGTGCCTCAAGTCCCCATCACTCCACTACTTTCTTGACCTTCCCTCTGTGCTAGATTAACTTAAAACAAGTGGTGCATAGCAACTTTCATGTGTTACAGCCAGCAAGTCTTCAGTAAGTATTAAAAGACATCAATCATGTTTCCACTTGTAAATCAGTGAGCATTTCAGGGGAAACAGTTCTTAATGGAAACTTCAGGCTCTGTTAACGATGACCCTGGCACTGAATGGCTACGTTTGCTGGCTCTGATTGCTTTTTCTCAACTATTTTGGCTCTGTCGCTTCTCCAGTCAAGCTGGTATGAAGAAGAATAAGTTTGGGAACTGTGGTCATGGGTGACTACTGTTTTAGGAGGTAATCTTCATCTTTTTAGCTCTAACTTGTGATGTCCTATTGCAGTCAGAGGAGCATTATAGCCTTGTTGATTGCTGCACTTTTTGGAGGCAGGGCATTAGGAGTGTGCTTCAAAAAACACATCTGGCCCTGTGGGGAATAGCAGTTTTTAAGCATGATACAGAGACTGGGACTATGTTATACAGCATGGCTAGAAGAAGGTGAAGTTCAGCTGTTCATCACCAGTGGGAAGAAACCAGCCTTAGACACTCATATGACCATAAGTCTTTTAGCTGGCCTTTAAAAAAAGGAAGTTATAGAATGCAAAGATGCCTAATTCTCCTTTTATTAATCCGCCCTTGTTGGCTAAGATTGGTCATAATTTATTCTGACTAAACAATGCCTTTGAAACTAAGTAACTTCTAACTCAGAAACAGTGACTTTAAGTCCTGAAGTTGGTGCTACTCAAGGCAAATGATGTGCAGAGAAGGGTCTGTCAGGGTGGAAGGAGGACAGGTGTGTGATAATTATTTTGGAAGCTTTTGAGGAACAGAATTGGTGCCTCAGTTCGTTCAGGGTGTAGCATTCTGGTTTGATTTGTTTTCCTTTATGTTATGTTTATACAGATGATTTGGTGGAATATTTAAGACAATCTGGTTTGCATGTGAGGTTGGACAGACCTTTCACAGCATCCATGGTTTATACTTTAGTCATTTGGAGGGGGCTTGCATTGGCAGGGACCACAGCTTCCCCTCTATGGGCTTACAAAAAGTGTTTATTTAAGACATGTTTACTCCTTTCTGTTTCTAAATGCCTAATAGGGTAACAAATGTTAGTATCATCTAAAATGGGTAACAGAAAGGGGGAATGACTTGGGTGGAGTGGTAACCAGGGGAGAAATTGAGGTGCTCCTGTCTTCTACTTGGCCAAACATTGCTTATTTCAGTCTAAGATTTGTGGTTTTGATCTCAGATTCAAAAAGACTTGTGCTTTTCAAAAGTTGTTAACAGTTTATTAACAGCTCATTCTGTGGGAGCTGCCTTGTTGGCAGAAGGTGGGAGGAGGCTGTTTCTGAAGAAAACAAATGCTGGTGAAAACCTCTCTGAACAGAGGTTGGTGTGGACTTGTGGGGTTGTGAGGAGAGCATTTGGATCTCTTGAAAGCAAGGTGAAGCTTGTGACACAGCTGATACATGTGTTACATGCAGAACTGCCATTGCTGTTCAGTGTCACTGGATAGTTGGCCAAGACCTGAAGATGAGTATGTGACAGCATATCTTACCAGCTTTCAGGGATAGCAGCTGTAGGAGTCACTAGAATTAAGATGTATTTCTTTCACTTGTGTTTCATTTTCCTTTCAAACCTGTTGCAGTCGCTTGATAATGAGACAGATTTCTTCCACTACCCATCTCACTGAATTTCTGTTTCTTGTCATGCTCAGGTTCTTGTGGAGCACCACTTGCTTGCACATCCTTCTTTTCAGCTCCTAGCATGGTCTTTGGTGATCCCTTCCAGAGAGCTGGTTGTGCTTTCGTCACTAACTACTCTTGGAAAAAACTAAAGCCCTTGTTCCTGTTTGCATTCCCCCGTCTTCCTTTTGAACAGTCCCATATTCTACCTTTCCTTTTCCTTTGTAACACCATGTTTGACTGTTGGTTCCCTCTTTTGGTTGCACTATACTTTCATTGTGCTCTTCAGCAGCCAGTTTGCTCCCTGGCAGCACTCCGCAGGTACACTCTCTCGTGGCACCTTCTTTCTCCTCCTGCTTATTCTTGTTCTCATGTCATCATTACTATTTCTGTTCTGCGATGCCTCTTTGCATCTTTTTTTAAAATTATGAATAACTATTGACTGAAAAAATAAAGGATAACCTAATTTCAGTGTCATTTGTAAATACTTTGTCTGTTCATGTAAAAAAACTATTACATTCAGCTTGAGACCTTGTACAGATGGTTAGGGTTAGGAGTTCCTTCAACAAGCAAGGCTTCAGAAGGTACTCTGGCTCTGAGGGGTTTGCAACTGTTGAAAGATTGAAGAGTGACCATTTACCTGGTTTCTAATTGTAGCACACTGCAGTATCATTCTGAGTTCAAAGAGCTGTTGATTGCCCTTTGATCTTTATACTGCCTGGTTGCTGTTGTACTTGCCTGTCCTCTTTCATTTTACAAATAGAGAATGTTACCTAAGTGTGAATAGGTGGCTGCTTTGAATTAATAATTTCTGTCCCTTTTTAAGATAAAAAGGCATCTTTGAATTTTTTTTTGCTCTTGTTTTGTTTTCAGCCCCATCTGTTTTGATATGATTGAAGAAGCCTACATGACAAAATGTGGACACAGCTTCTGGTAAGATTTTTTTGTATTGCATAAAATGTCCAGTGTGTGAGGACTGATATTGCTGTGAATTCCTTTCCTTCTGAATTTTTGTTACTTTTCCATCTTCTGTCCCTGCACTGAAGGAAGAGGTTGAAATAAAATTTTAAAAGATGGGTACCAATTAGATTTTAAAAAGTCGCCTTAGTGTTTAAAACAAAAAATGTTGTGCCACCATATTTCCTCTGTAAAGAAATAAAGTGGTTATAAACTGCCAGTAGCATCCAGTACCCAGAGTCAGAATGGTTCATCAATTTATCTCTGTTGGAAATGGAAGGTGTCTGTTACCACCTGAAGCACTGGGTCCCACCTCTGTAGAGGTCATGGGAGTGAGTGTTGGTGTTGGGAGGTCCTTTTTGCCTTTGTGCAAGACCATGTACAGTTTGAAGTGGCTTGCACATTGTCTATTGCAATTCTCTTAAACTCTTTGAGAGGTTATGCATCAGGTTTGTTTCTGTTGCATTGAATTGGCCCAAGGTCCACTTATTTTTCAGTGTGTTATCTCTGGCTGTCACAAGGAGCAAATGTTTTGTTGAGAAGTACAGGAACCATCCAGGGGCAGATATGGAACTATCTGCTGCTCCTGCTCTCATCTAGGGATTGGAATAAATGTTGAACCATGATGTTTAGTGTCCTGTGTACATTACACTCTTAGTGTCTGTTAACTAGAAATAAATTGCTTACCTTTTACAAGAAGTAATACTTTAGTAGCATAAAGCATGTCCTGAAGCAGCAGATTCAGTTAACCTTCAGAAATATTTTGACCTGCAACAGGCAAGATAACAGCTGTTTTGTGTGCCCTCTATGGTAACACTTTATCCCTGTGATTGTAACTTTTAAAAGACCAAATGAGAAGCATTCAAATATCTTTATTTAGAAAGAGCAGAGGAATGTTGTCACATGATGTCTTTACCAGCAGTCAACATGAAGCTAGGTTCTCAGTGAGATGCTAAAGTGCATCGTGTAGTTAGTCTGTCCCTCAAATAGCTAACAGCTCAATGGAGAGCACCTCTGAAGTAACTTCTGAGAACAACAGCCATTGGTGGGGGGGAATGTGAGAAGGTGGTGAAGGTGTTTCTTCTGTGCTCAACTACCCAAAACGCGCAACAGCTTTTAATGTTGCTTGATAAGTATTTGGCTAATCCAGAAGAGTTGCTTGTCAATAATGCAGTCTGTTAGCTCTACTGTGGAAGAGGGGTATAAATTTGAGATGGAAGTGTGGCTGAAGTATCCAAATTCCCACAGTCCTCAGGGAAATAAGAGTGAAGTACTTAAATACCTTTTGTAATCCTTGCCAAGAAACTTTGCTGTCTTTCTGCTGTAGCATGCTCTGAGTTAATATTGGAACATTTTGACTCCACTGTAGGATCCTGGCAATGCAACTGTTAGCTGGCAACACAGAGTACACATTATCTAAGGTTGATGTTATTTACCTTGTGCTTATGTTTTGTTCTTTCCTGTTTGCTCATTTGTTTTTGTTTCTTGCTTTTCATGTTTTTGAACAGCTATAAATGTATTCACCAGAGCTTGGAGGACAATAACAGATGTCCCAAATGCAACTATGTTGTGGACAACATAGATCATCTTTATCCCAATTTCTTAGGTGAGCTCTAGGCTTGCTTGCAGAAAAAACATCTTAGTTGTTAAGGAAGGCAGGCACTTGTAAATTGGTCCTATAAATAACCGGCTTCTGGATATTGAAAATAAAATCCAAACATCCGTCCTTTGGTCAACTGTGACTTTTTTATAAAAGTGGTTAGTAGTGTAAATTATTAATACTCCACTGCCCGCAGCAGTTCTGTATACTGAGTTATAGCTGTGAG
The DNA here is from genome assembly GCF_963921805.1 of Phalacrocorax carbo. Taxonomy (NCBI): domain Eukaryota; kingdom Metazoa; phylum Chordata; class Aves; order Suliformes; family Phalacrocoracidae; genus Phalacrocorax; species Phalacrocorax carbo. The sequence goes on along the minus strand of NC_087518.1, from coordinate 31,659,156 downwards.
ACTGACTTGCTACTAAGAAAAGCAAAACAAATATTTTTCTGATGGCAAGAGATTTGAATTGCTTTCTTTACTTTTGTTTTCTTGCACTGTTGTCCATCTAATAATTAAGAACGTGCCCTGCTTACAAAGCACTGAAGGGGGGAGGCTGAATTACATATTGTACTATTTAGGCTACTGTCCATGTGATGTATGTATGTGTAAATTACATACAGAGAAAATATTCAGACGCATACCTACGTGCAGTCCTAGTTGATTGCTGCTTAAACAGAGGAGGGAAATGTTCCTAACTGGAAATAGAGTTTGAAACTTTGTTATGGGGAGAAAAGATCAAAGAAAACACATTGCAGTGTGAAATATCAAAATCTTGATTTTATGTGCTGGGAGATCCGTTTAATAGTAAATAGATTAAAAGCCACAGTAGCCGTGGAATGCTTCAGACATGGGCATCCTGATTTAGACCCAAGCATGTTGTGCTGAAGGTGGTGCTGAGGGAGGTCTTGGCCTAACAAATCCTCCATAGAGTATTGCTTCCATATATCTACATTCAAGGGTTTCAGATCTGTATTGGGGTGGGGGGAAAGAACAGACATGAGGAAGGGGAGGAGCTTGTATATGTGTGTGTGAAGGGTTGAGGTTATCTTTCTCTCTCTGCTCCATTCACTGAATTGGTATGAAATAAAACTGTAGGAAAAATTGTCTTTAAAAGTGCACATAGTGATTAAAGGAAACAATTGTTCTACTTGGCTGCACTTGTTTTCAGCCTGTAGTAAATCAGTTAATATCTCCTTCATGTTCTTCTGTGACATATTTCTGCCTTGGAGTTGAAAAACTTTGTCAAAGAACCATGGGTGCTTAAAAAAAGGAACTGAAGCGATTTGGGGAACATGTAGGCATTGTATTTGTCCATGACTTAGAAAATACTTATATCCTTTACAAAATAATATAAAGGAATAGAGGAAAAAAGAGACATATAATGTTTTAATTACTGATAAACTTACTGTTGTGGAATTAATAACTAAAGTAAAAATACTGAGGTAGAATTTTTTTCATACTTTTTAATGATCTTTAAATCCAACTCTGACATCCTATTTATTTATGTTTTTAGTCAATGAACTTATTCTTAAACAGAAGCAAAGATCTGAGGAGAAAAGACTCAAACTGGACCATTCAGTGAGTAGCACCGTATGTTCAAACTTTTTTACTTTATTTATTTAATTGTTCTGTACAGCAATTGTCATAATGTGGCTTAATTTAGAAGAAATTATGCTGTTGAGCTGATGCTTTAACTTGTGATCATACCAATATCAGTGGCACTGGATCCCTTCAACCTTGTTAACTCTCATTCTTCCTGCCAGCAATATACATGTAGAGGCAAGCTGTGTTAGCGTAGCTAAGTGTCATATGATGTATTGAATATAACCTGAGAAACTACCCGTGGAAGCACACTTGTTCATAAAGGTAATAATTTTCATTCAGTGTCGGAAATTACAGCTATGATGGGAGTAGTGGATGATTAGAAGCGCCACGGGCTTGTCTGATCATGGATGAGAAGCTGTGCTCTACAGGGAAATTGGAGGAAGGCTAATACCAACCACAAGAGGGAGAAGGATGTGTTTGGAGTACTGGTGTTCTGGCTCTGATCCCAGATAAAACTGCCTGGATATCTTCTAGACTTGCTTCATGTCACGGAATGAGAGCATGATCTGTGTTCTCAGTTCATGAAAACCCCTGTACAGCAGCAGTGGATGCTTTTGTACATTAAGATCAAAAAGAATATATGACGTTAACCAGGAAACTTGTATTTTTGTCTTGTTATGTCTGGCTTCCTTCCTTGGCTTCTGTAATTCATAATAAGGTTGCAAAGTAATATTAAAAATCACGGTGCCCCTGGTTTTGTCAGTTAGAAAAGCTCTCTATTGAAGTGTTATTAATTTAGGGTCTGTGTTGCAGCAACCAGTGCTTTCAGCAGCTGCATGCTTTAGAAAAGCACGCTTTAAGGATTCATTGGTTTATTCACAGTAAGTTGGGGGTTTTTTTTGCATTCCATATAAAGTATGCATAAACCATATCCAGTTTAAAATGCACACAATTAACGTGAAGTCATGTACATCCAAACTTTTTGCAGATTGGTTCTATTCTTTCACATAGTGCACCTTTTAAAAACTGTGCCGGTAGATGCTTCTGTGTTAGGGTAGATTTCTACTTACTGGTAGCTACCTGACTTCATGCTCAAAGCAGTGCTGTGTCTATCTTTTGGCAGCAAATAAAAAATATCAACATATCTAAAAAGAGAAACCTTGCTGTTATACCAGCTCCTTAATGTGCCAGTTCTCCTCTATTATTACTTCTGGTATTAAGAGAAGTCATTAAAGACACATTGCAGTGAATGCACTGTTTCTTGGCCATGGATTTCTCTCATTAAGAAATCATGTTAAGGCATCTTTGAAGCTTTGAGTAGTTTAGCAGTAGTACATTTAACTAGTACATCAGTATGATAAAGTTTGTCTCAAATCTTGTTGACTTACTTGAATTATTTTTTTTCTAGTTGCTCCAGGCTAAAATTTGGTTTTGCCTATGTGTTTTCTACAAGTTCTTTTGAGAGTTTTGTGAAAAGTAAAAAGTGGTGTGTTCTATAGGGATGCTACATATTTTATTTTCCTTAATCTAATAAGTACAAATAGACTACAAACTCTTAGGAAATGTCTGATTTAGACTGGATGGCATTTCCAGTTATTGCAAATTTAAATATCTTGATCTGGTGTCAAGCTTTTTATAGGGCAGGATATTTTAATCCAGCTTTGTTTCTTGGAAGGCCTAAAGACCTTTCAGCTGTTCCCATTGGTTCCTGAGACTTTTAAATGTAAGGCTATATTAGCATTAACCTATTAATCAGTTTTTTCTGTGCTGAAAGATACTTTTTTTTACTTCTTACTGACAATGAGAAGCAAACAGCCTGTAGGGAAGAATGGACTGCATGGTAGCATGCTGGCTCTCTGAGGAGTCCTCCTCAGCTGACAGGTTGAATGAGAAGGTCACCCTGATGAGCTCCATCTTCTTTCCTGCTCTCACGTTTCCCATGAAAAGACTTTTAAAAGGAGTAGAGTGGGAGGTGAGAATAGAAAAAATGAGCTGATACTACTTTATTCCATTTGAATGTAGCATGAGGGCTTTACCTATTGGTTAAAAATTAAACGATGTTGCCACTCAACAGTATTTCAGATAGATGAAATCCAAGTAAGCTTGGATAAACGTGTTTTTTTCTCTCCTTAAAAATATGTTCTCAAACTAGGACACAAATCATAAAATTGTGGCAATGAAATAATCTCTTCCTAGCAGCAGCAGCTGTGCTCTCATAAAGCGCAAATATCTTCCAAATAAGATAAGCAGTTACACAGTAGGACAGAAGAGCTATATCCTGTACATGTGGGTGAATTGGGAATTCTGATTCCTGAAAGTTGTCTTGAAATCTTTACAAAGGCATGAAATATTGCAGTGTTGCTCTTAGTATCTGTTGCTGGATATAGCCCTGGATGACTTGAACTCAATTGTCTTTCCAACATCTCTTGTTCTCCTTCTAGAATGGCCATAGGTGGCAGATAATTCAAGACTTGTTGGGAACTGATCAAGACAATCTTGACTTGGCCAATGTCAACCTGATGCTGGAGCTGCTGGTGCAAAAGAAGAAGCAGTTGGAAGCAGTGAGAAGTTTCTCTTGTATTACTTGAATGAACACTGTCTAGTTAGCAGTTTTTTTTCTTTTCACGCTTTTATCTTCTTGAAGTAGGATTTTATTGCTAAATTAATTACTTTTGCATTTTGGTTGCCACTGTTGCCAAGGGATGGTGAGGACCAGCAATGGCTTTTAGTCCTGGCACCTTTTGTGTGGGAGCGATCCCTGGATGTTTTCAGTTTTGGAGCTGGGCTCTGGTGAAAATGAGAGACACACAGTGTTGGGACTGCTGGGAAGCTAGGCAAGAATTTTCTCTTGCATTTTGATGTTGAAAGGTTGGCCATCTGGCTGACCTTTGTAGCAAACTAACATTTCAACTGCGATGCCCATAACATGCTTATAGTGTTGCTGCTGGCAGGCTTGTGTACACAAGCTGGGAAAATGGAAAAGCATAAGAGAAAGTGGCTAGCAGAACAGAGAAATGCATATGAAGATGTTTGTGAATTGACTGTTGCACAAGCAAAGAGCAGACCTTCCTTGGTAACAAACATGAAGTCCAGAACATAGGTTAAGGAAAAAACTTGGTGGACATGTGAAAAAGATCACACCTTTTAGTTTCTACTGGAACTGGTACACCCTGAATGACTGCCATCCATGAAGACTTTTTTAGCATTTAATGCTTGAAATAAAAGTTCAGATGTCTTGTTTGAGTTTGGTTTGAAGATTTATACAATATAAAGCAAGCTGTTCCTATGATTTAACCGAAATATAGTTCGTTTGGGATAGTTCTCATGTATTTGGTCATTCCATGCTGTTGGTCTCAAGTGACCATTTTGCATTTGTGAAAGCAAGACCTTCTAAATTAAAATGGATTACAAAATTTGGCCTAGTAAACTTGGGTAGGAGGGTGTATTTCAGTGGTGCTTTAAAACAGGTGAGGAAAAGTTGTATTGGGAATAGCTTAGCTTATTCACTCTTGCAGAATCAACATTTTCACAGCTTGTAGTTCTGATGGAAGGAAGGTAACCCAAAAATATATTTACTGACTACTAGCAAAACTGTTGTTACCTTATTGTGTAGGGATTTATGTACATTTATTGTGGTTCAGTGAAGATATGCTGGGAATATGGTTTCTAAGTTCAGAGTAAAACCTCTATTTCCTCAAGCCTTTTTGTGTCACTTTTGACAAATCTGAAACAAAGGCACAGGATTGAGTGTATGGGTGCTTCTGAGCAAGAATCTTTAAAAGATACTAAGCCTTAAACCCACACATCTGACACTTAAAGAACAACTTCAAAAAGTTTTTTTCTTTACAGTTTTACTTGCTTCACTTTTATTATCACAGGGTTGAGAGGAAGAAAATCTCAGAAAAGTAGTAGTCTTGCATTCTAATCTCTCTACTTCTCCTGTCCCATCTGCCTTTAATGGATTCTGTGTGCTCCTGTGTTGTGATCCCTTTTGAGTGTGTGTTCACAGTCCTTTAATATATATTTCGGTAGGTTGTGAAAATAAGTCTCAGAATGCTGGGATACCATTAGGACTATATTAATGCTGGAATACAGGTTTTATTTTTCTTTCCTCTTGTGCTTCTCTTATCTTGCTCTGTCAAGTTTTTGGCCAATTTGTGTGAAAATATTAAGGTGGTAGTTGAGGTAAATGACCTCACAGAAAGATTGGAAAGGGATCACAGAATGGTAGGGGTTGGAAGGACCTCTGGAGATAATCTTGTCCAACCCCCCCTGCTTAAGCAGGCACATCTAGAGCAGGGGGCACAGGAACGTGTCCAGGTGGGTTTTGAAGGTCTCCAGGGAAGGAGACTCCACAACCCCTCTGGGCAGCCTGTTCCACTGCTCTGTCACCCTCACAGGAAAGAAGTTTTTTCTCATATTGAGCTGGAACTTCCTGTGTTCCAACTTGTGCCCATTGCCCCTTGTCCTGTCGTTGGGCACCACTGAAAAGAGTCCAGTCCCATCCTCTTGACACCTGCCCTTCAGATATTTGTAAGTATTGATGAGATCCCCCCCTTAGTCTTCTCTTCTCCAGGCTGAACAAACCCAAGTGTCTCAGCCTTTCCTCACAATGGAAATGCTCCAGCCCCCTGATCATCTTGGTAGTTCTCCACTGGACTTGCACAAGCAGTTTCCTGTCCTTTTTAAACTGGGGGCCCCAAAACTGGATGCAGTACTCCAAATGTGGCCTCATAGGGCAGAGTAGGGGGGAAGGATAACCTCTCTCGATCTGCTGGTCACACTCTGTTTAATGCGGCCCAGGATACCGTCGGCCTTCTTGGCCACAAGGGCACACTGTTGGCTGGTGGTCAGCTTGCTGTCCACCAGCACTCCTGGGTCCTTCTCAACAGAGCCACTTTCCAGTAGGTCAGCCCCCAGCCTGTACTGGTGCATGGGGTTGTTCCTCCCCAGGTGCAGGACCTTGCACTTGCTCTCGTTGAATTTCATGAGGTTCCCCTCAGCCCAGCTCTCCAGCCTGTCCAGGTCTCACTGGATGGCAGCACAGCCTTCTGGTGTATCAGCCATTCCTCCCAGCTTGGTATCATCAGCGAACCTGCTGAGGGTACACTCTGTCCCTTCACCCAGTTCATGGAATGTTTTGGTTTCATCACTGACTTTGTTGTCTTCCACCTTGGAGAGAAATCTCCAGCAGTACTATCTGTACATAGTAAACACAAATGTTCATTTTAGAGAGGTGGGGCTCCTTTATATACTCCATGTTTTAGTGTGTTTATCATGAAGTGGATGCTAATCATCTTCCAGGGTAGAAGATGAGTCTGTGAGGAACCTCTATTCCAAAAACAATTTCAGATGCACTAGTCAAACTGAAAAGCATTTCAACTTACTAATAAGTCTTCAGTAATGCACAAACAAGAGCTGTTACAATGATTTCTGCCTTCATGTAAAAACTTGTCATGAGCCAAACAATACCTTTAAAACCAGTAAGGCAAAGTAAATCTACCATTTTTAAAACTGCCATAATAAGCTGTTTTCTCTTCCTCACCTCTAAATAAAAGCTGTTTCTATACTAAGTGTGAATTTCCATGTATAAAAGAATGTTTGTTTCTCTTATTGTATACGGATGGGTTATACTTCCTTATTTACTGTGTTACAGGAGTCCCATGCTGCCCAATTGCAGATCCTTATGGAATTCCTCAAAGTTGCCAGGAGAAACAAACGAGAGGTAACTTGCTTTGTTTCAGTGGGTGAGGTGTCTGCTGCTTTTTACCAGTTCACTTCTATTTAAGTGATGTGTTAGCCTGGTATTATCTCTGCAAAGAAAAAGGCAAAGTGTGTTTGGGGAAGTCTCAGGCAGAGGACACGTGGGTTTCAAGGAACATTTATCTCTTTACATGTGACAGCTTCAATTTTTAATCACTTGCCTTTTTGTCTCACACTGGTGAAGCATGTGGGAAGAAGGGATCTTGGGGATAGAGACTCCTCACAGTAAATTTACATCAAATTCTTGAAACAAGATTTTTCCGTGATAGGAGAACTGAAGGATGGGGGAGGAGTGAAATTGTCACTCTCAGATTTTTTTTTTCTTTTGGTGTATCAAACACCATGACTAATGCTGTGTGATAAAAGAACAAATATTCTGTGCACTTTCCTTATTTGTGTCAAGGAGAGAAGGTTCCATAGTTAAATACATGGTCTTTCATGGTTTGGGACTTATCATTTATAATGTCATGCAACGCCAATGCAAAATCCTACTGCCAGAAATACCCCAGAAACCTAGAAAAATAATCTTCAAAACAGCAAAAGGACAAGCTTTCTTGGAGGTCATGGTTTTTGATGAAGGATATGAAGAACACAAGACCCAACAGTGTGACTAAAGTAAAACTTGAACCACATAAAGGCAATGTGTGTAAGAAGCGTTGGTTATGGAGTCATCCCAAAGTAGTTGTTCAGAGTCTGTCCACCAACAGATATCCATAGCCTTCTGACCAGAATCAACAAGGGTAATGGAAAGGAGGTAACCAAAGGGGAAAACTGAGTCCAAGATCAAGTTGCGTTTATAGAGTATGAGACCTGCTAGGCTAGGCATAGTATCCCACGAGAAGTAGTGAAAATACTCTTTATTAGGATACCTGAATGTCAAAGGAAAATGTGAGAGCCAAGGTATTCTCTAGTGTACTAGACACATCAGTGAAAACAAAATGGCATGGTTCCACTTCCAGTTCTGTTTAGTATGAAGCATACTAGTTGTTTGACCCTTCAGGGTTGGAAATAGTGGCAAAATATGTATTACTGTTATCTTCTGCTTAAACAGCAAAGGCACAAGCATTGCTCAAAAACATTGAGGTACCTTTTAGCTTTCATTTTTTAAACGCCAGTAGAAGTTATCTTAAGGTGACTTAGTCTACAAACACCTCTTAAATCTTCAGAATACCTTCTTTCAATTCATAATATTTAGTATGATGCAGAGAATTTCAGGAGCTTGACTCATCTTCACTGCAGAACTAATGCAGCCTCTGGCCATTGTCCACTGGCACTTATTAAGCAGCTTTCATGAGGATTTGGTGCAGGTTGAGGGACCAGTAATATATTGGGGAAGTTTCCAGTAACTCTGCCTTTGTCTAGCAGGTGAATTGAGAAGTAGGTGCTTCAGGAGGCTCATACACAGCTTAGCTGGGGTGCTCTTCCTTGAGTAATCCTGTGGTGATTCAAGTGCAGGGTGTTTGGGGCAGTACCACAAAGTCAGCGATGACTTTGCTTAGTCCTTCTCAGGTTGAAACTGAGTCAGAACAACTCTCACAGAAGGAGGGGCTGTTGATACCTACTTTAGTTTGCATGTGTTGAGTGGGAAGGATGAAGGGAAAGGAAACTGCACAGCTTCTCTTTTTTTTAACATACCATAGCGCAGTGTTCCACTGCTGGCTATGGTGTTCAGCACCTGGGAAACCTTTTCCATTGCATCTGCCCTTGGCTTTAGTAATAACATGCAAAGAAAGCCTTTCTTATTTTAAAGGCTAAAGAAACTTAATTTTGTCTGAATATGGCCTTGGGAACATCCTGAAGCCTGTTGGGACACACAACTTCTTTCAGATCCTCTCTGTCCCTGCTTATGAGTTCCCTCTGCCAAGTCTTCCTCTGACGTTATTTCTTACCCCTCTTTATATTCAAACATGAAATGCAGGCCATCACATCTCAAGACTTGTGTGGGCCTGCCTGTTCTGTCCTTGCCATAGTGGTTAGTGTCTGGCCTTGCCATTTATTTTGAGGGTATACTGGGCTTGTGTGGCAAGGTCTTGGTAGCAGGGGGGCTACAAGAGTGGCTTATGTGAGAAGCTGCTAGATGTTTCCCCCATGTCTGACAGAGCCAGTGCCAGCTGACTCCAAGATGGACCCACTGCTAGCCAAGGCCAAGCCCATCAGCAATAGTGGTAGTGCCTCTGGGATAGCGTAGTTAAGAAGGGAAACAAACAAAACAAAAAAACAAACAAAACTGCAGAACTGTAGCTGAATAGAGGAGTGGGAACATATGAGAGAAACAACCCTGCAGACACCAAGGTCAATGAAGAAGGAGGAAGGGGAGGATGTACTCCAGGTGCTGGAACACAGATTCCCCTGCAGTCTGTGGTGAAGACCATGGTGAGGCAGGCTTTCCCCCTGAAGTCCATGGAGGTTAACAGTGGTGCAGATATCCATCTGCAGCCCGTGGAGGACCCTGGGCCAGATCAGGTGGATGCCCAAAGGAGGCTGTGACCATGTGAGAAGCCTGTGCTGGAGCAGGCACCTGGCAGAACCTGTGGACCTGTGGGGGGAGGAGCCCATGCTGGAGCAGGTTTGCTGGCAGTATTTGTGACCCCATGGGGTACCCATGCTGGAGCAGTCTGTTCCTGAAGGACTGCAGCCTTTAGAAGGGACCCATGATGGAGAAGTTCATGAAGAGCTTCAGCCTGTGAGAGGACCCACGTTGGAGAATTTTGGAGGACTGTCTCCTGTGGGAGGGATCCCACGCTGGAGCAGGGGAAGGGTGTGACGAGTCTTCCCGCTGAGAAGGAAGGAGTGGCAGAAACAGCATGTGATGAACTGACTATAACCTCTATTCTTCATCCCTCTGTGCCACTGGTGGGGAGGTGGTAGGGAAATTGGGAGTGAAGTTAAGCCTGGTGAGAAGGGAGGGGTGGGGGGAAGGTGTTTTTAAGATTTGGGTTTTTTTCTCATTATCCTACTCTGGTAAGACATTAAACTAATTTCCCCAAGTTGAGTCTGTTTTGCCCATGATGGTGATTGGTGAATGATCTCTCCCTGTCCTAATCTCGACCCATGAGTCTTTTGTTATATTTTCTCTTCTGTCCAGCTGAGGACGGAGAGTGATAGAGCAGCTTTGGCGGGCACCTGGCATACAACCAGGGTCAACCCACCACAGAGGGAAATGAGAACTTGTCATACTTGCTGTTAGCAATCTTTCTTTTCACTTGATAAGAAAAATGAGAACCAGTCGGGGGAAGCGTGGAAAATAGAGCCCAGTCAGTAAGATAGTTTTAGAAGGATATCAAAATATGTCTTTGGGAGTCAAAGTATACTCATAGAGTAAATTAAGCCTGTTGGGACTTACTAGAAAGGAGGCATCAAAGTCCTCCCTGTAGCTAGTAGTTTGTGACATGTACTCCTTTCTGGAGGGAGTTTCCTGTGTGGATAATAGAGGAGCTACTGTTTGGGAAAGGGCATGGGTTATGCTGGTGGTGAAGATGTATCCAGGCTGCAGAAAGCCCGAGATGCTAGTTTGGAAGCTGAAAAGTGTGATTTAAGTGGTGACATGAATAATGCAGTAAAGCAGAGGAAGGTTATCAGAGCTTCAAAGTTTACTGTAGTTTCTTTTGATGCAGTAATAGGTGCTGTTTAAGAAATAAGAACAGAACTCACAGAACACTTGTGAACCCTGGAACACTTCTATGACATGTATTGCACATAGCCATGAATCATAGGAGCAGGCTTTATTATGGGGAGGAACAGGACCTTTTTTCCTTTCATAATTCAAACCTGGTTCTATTAAAGATGAGTGCAGAGTAATTACAATTTCACTCAGTAAGCCATAGCTGCAATATAAAGTTCTTAAAAGCTGCTTTTGTGTGTGGCTGAGTGCCTGATTAGAATTTTTGGCTTAAATGTTTAAAGGAATGTAAAATTGCTTGGTAACTTTGTTTCCTAATACGCCTCTCTGAATATTTATTGCATGATTTTATTAACAGGCTTTACTTATTACATACTGCAAGCTCTTACATAGAGAGTGGGTGCTTTGTTAGCTAATATGAATATTGCCTTAGAGTTGGCATAGCTGTATAATATTTCCTAACACGTTCAGAGCATATAGTTATCTACCTGTAATCCTCCATGCTTACTTGACTCATAAGTTTTGTGGGTTTTTTCTCCTGCCTTCATGAAATGGTGACTTCTGAGCTTGTTGGAGGGGGTTTATATCTAGAACAAAACTCTATCTTTATAGGCTTGTACTTAAGAATTCAGAATATTGCTGTAGTCAAGTATTTTGACAAATGCCTCTTGCACTTTCATCATTTTTCGAGAAGATAAATGTGAGGTTCAGCACCTGCAGAAGTTTCTATTAGAAATCCTGTTCTGACATATTCATAACTTTCAGAAACATTGATCTTTCAAGTGAAATTTACTGCATGTTTTTTGCATGAAGGTATTTGCAAGTCCTTTTCTTTTAAACTTATATATTTTCCTTTCTTTTTGACCTATGGCAATGTGGCAGAAAACCCAAATCCTTGGCAACAGTACTAGAAAAAAATTTCTTAATTAAAAAAAAAAATTGAAAACAAATGTCTAAAGCTTAAATATTCTTTCAACAAAACAATAGTTTCGGAGGGGAGAAATGTATCGATTGTCCACAATAGTTGGCTGTCTCTAATGCAAACTTATCACGGCTGTGTACCTTTCCATATGTGTGCACAGTTAATTGAATGCACACTCTCAATTTTTTTTTTTTTGATCCAGCAGTCTCTTCTTTTGAAATCAAGGATACAAGGAGTCTGGAAGGTCAAGTTTAATAATGAAGTACTTGGGGGTTTTTTTATTCCTATTTTCAAGGGAAACCAAATGCAATAACCTGTGGCTCTTTAAAATGCATATTTTCATGCCAGAGTTTTAATGCCGTTAGCTTAGCTGTGTTGCATAAATACTTTTGCAAGTTTCACTTTGTTTACTTTTACATGATCACATGCTCTACATCTTGAACACTTTGCGAGAGTGTTGATAATACCAGTAATACAAAAAATTCTCCTGTTTTATATTCATCACTTTAAAAAGGGGTCTTACTAATTGCCTTGACAGGATTTGAATGTTACCAGGTGAAGTTAGATACCACAATATATGCTATATAACTTGTCCTAAAACATTGTTGGCTCAGCTACCTGATGGGAGAGTGTTTGCTGTTGCTCTAAAGTAGCACCATTGCTTACTGAAGGAGAATACTGAGCTTAATGATTAGTATCACAAATCGTTCTACAACATACAGGCGATATTCCCTAGATGCATTCATGTTTCTCTCGGCAGCTGTCACTTCATTTTTATGTTTTGTGGGCTTTTTCTTTCTAATAATGTCACATTAATTCTCATGTCTAACAAATGAGACCTCTTTCGTGTCTGCTAATGCCCAGGGGCTATTTTCAGCTGGTAAACATCCTAGGACAGAGCAGTAATCCTGAAATGTCTCAGGTTTGCATCACTGACTGCCTGCTCAGCATTTCAGAATCATCATAATTCTTTTCAGTCTCAAATGCGTGTATCTATCCAGCTGTCTTTACTTACTCCATATTGTGAGCGTGTTAAATACTAAAAATAAGAGGAGTTATTAGTTATTGTGGGATAAGTGCAGGGAATTATAAGCGTGAATTCTCCAGGGATGTCATTACCTTGTGTTAATCACTTCACCTGTCAAGTTTTATTGTTCTGCGCATACACACAGGGATGAACTAATGAGTAAGCAAGAGGAGGTGACAGAACTAGAAATCAGTCATGCTCTTACATTGTCATATAGTCTTGACTACATTTCAGGAGTTCTGAGATGAATTTATAGCTATAGTAATCTCTTTCCTATCCACTGCACTTAAATAACTGGTATTTTAAATCTATTTGCATTTCTAAGCTACTCAACGAGCAATGTGAGCTCTGACTGCAGTGATAAGCCAGGGATACAGCTAGTATGTGAGCAGCAAGCTAGAGACTGTCATATAAACATCACTGTACAATAGCTGACTCTCCACTGCAGGAAGGAGAGGACTTTCCAAAGAAAAAGAGGGGGCGACCTAGTACTAGGAGCTAAGTAGCATGTACAGTGATGTATTAAACTCTAAGGCAATTAATCTAAATGTTTAGACAGCTTTGTTACTTCCCCAGATATCTTTCTCTTGTGACACTTTTATATCAGACCCCGTCAGTAAGCCTCCAAGCAATTACTCCCGCAACCCAAACTGAAGGATTTAAATGAGGGGAGGAAGTTCAAGATATGAAATGTATTTTTGATCAACTAGGCATCTCCTTCCTCCTACCCTCAGGAACTGTGTGTGCTAAACAACTCAACCAGGGTCTTGTCCCTAAGCCTGTGTTAGTTCTTTCCCGATTTGGAGGAACTATTGATCAGAGAGAAGAAATATTTCCTGCAGATAAGTCTGTTATAGGCAGACTGCCCATGGGTCTAAAAGGCTTGGATGTCATGTTTCACCAATGAAAGTTACTTGTGGAGGCTCAGGTGGTGTTCTTCACCCCAAAAGAAGTCTTCCATCTTTTTCCACTTGTGCAAAGATTCCATAACAGTGAAGTATTAGTAAATGGGATTTGATGTCAAAATAAGTGAGACTTGCAATTAAGTTAAAAGGCTAAATCTCTGTAAACTCTGAAGATTACTTCCTTGCCATAGTTGCCCTGTATAACAGGCTCTGTATCAGAAGCAATATAGGAAGGAAAATCCTGAGACAGACAAGACTTCCAACTGTTTTTTAGAGAGAGAAATTGACCTTATTTGTTGTTGAAGTATTGAGTTTTATGGGGGAAAAAAAACTTATTTCACTGTGTATGTTTAGGAAAGGTTCATCTGTTGATACTTAAGTGTACGCTCAAGTTTGTTAGACCACTAGTTGATGGAAGGAGAAGTAGGAAGAGATCATGTTGGGTGAAGTTACGGGATAGGATAGATGGATTATCTACAAAGACTACCTGATTTATCCTCCTTAGCTGGACAGATGCTAGTTTTAACCCTGTCCTTGTTGGTGTAGTGGCTCTGTGTGTTTTTGGGGAAGAAAGATGCTTCCTCTGGTAATAGCCTGTCTTTTTTGTCTTGATCTGTGGTAAAGATTGTGATGAATTCATGAAGGCTTTGGTTTGGAGCCTTGACAGTGTTTGAACATAACAAGGCTTGTGAGCTTTCAACAGCATGAATCCATATGCTCTGTTTAAGCTGCTTGGTGGGAATTGAGTTAGTGATTCCACAGTATTTCGGTAGAAATAACGTCTGATGTTCTGAAGCTTTTTCTGGAATTGGAAAGACAGTTGGTCACAGGTCTGACTCTTTCCCTAATGTGTTTTTCTAGGCTATTTCTTTTTAGGCTGCTGCTGGCACTGGGAGGCTCTGCTGAGCTTTTTTGTAAACATTTAAAACTGGTGCTGCCAGGAGACCTAGTCAAGACTGCTTGCTGTCTGTGCTGTATTAAGGACAAAGCGACTGCCTCTTGAGGGGCCCTCAGTCCTGGAAAAAAAAGGAAGACTAAGGATGAAAACTCAGCACTGTGCCTAGCTATGCTTGTTAGAAGATAGTCAACTAAAATCAGACTCTCACTATGACCACCTGATGTTTAGTGTTGTTGAAGTTCAAATTGATATTTCCACCCAAGAATCTTATATGGTAGTTCAGTAGTATGGTGGGGTGTCTCTATCTCTGGGCAATTCCAGCTAGGGGTTTTCCTTTCATCTGCATATTCCAGGGAGGAGAGTTGTCTTTGGAGAACTCTTTGTATGTATGTCTAGACAGTGTCAGACTCAGACCAGAGGGTTTTGGAGGAGACTACCTGGTGGATGTGAGAGAGGTTTGGATCTGAAAGATTGCCTAAAAAGAATGATGTGAGAACCTGTGTTTCTTACTCTGGTACCTTCTCTGGTAACTGCTGAGCATAAGTTTTTCTTCTTGGGCATTGTTTTCAAATATTGTTTTGACCTATTGCTGCTAGTCTGTATGTTCGAATAAGAAGGTTGCCAGTGATCGCGTGTTTGAATTCTTTAGCCACCTCTGAAAAGACTAAATTTCAAAGGAGACTGTTCACCTGCCTTTACTGGAAGTTAATTTACAACTGCTAGTTGTGGGATGGGAGTCAGTTGCCTACTCACACTAGAGCAGTGTGCAGCTTGTTCACTGTGCAAGCTTGTTTGTCCTTGAAGTTTTGCTGTGAGTTTCAGTTAGGTGAGACTAGCTCCATGTTGTGCTGTTGGCTTGTTTTTCTTAACTGACATGCAGCTCCTTGATATAAGAGAAGGTCTTTCCAGTCCATTAGTTCTTGACTTACATGTTCTGAAATACCTTTTTCCACAAGGTGTAAGAAACACAGGCTGTTTTGAGGTAAGTTTTTTGTTTTGTACATATGTATTTGTGTAACTTGGGACTAGAACGTTATACCCACTTGTTCATTTGGTGGAGTTAAAATGACGAGGTTTAATTGCTGAATTGAAACCTTCTCTTTGTCAATGTTGGCCCTTTCAGTTCTGGGTAGGCATCTGTGTCTGAGAAGAGAGTTTGTAGTATGTGCTTCTACTTTAGCATATGTTTCATTCTAAGTGTTTTTGCTGACTTAATCTGAAGCTTGACAGGCGTGATTCTGCCTATCATTGGGACAGGCCTTGGCTTGCTTTCTGTGCCCAACATAGTGAAAATCAAATTAAGGGCCCATAAATCTGGATATACTGCAAGGACTATAATTCATTTAGCTTTCCTTAAATGTCCCTCAATGTCTGGCAATTATAAATCAGTAGTCTCATTTTTCAGAATTTAATTGGAATCAATGTAGACTGATTTAAGGTCTTTGATAGATTAAAGCTAAACCATGAACTACCAAAAAGAAAAGTCTTAATGTGGGCATTAGTAAGTCATTTGATGCTGACAGTATGAGAAGACTCTTCCTAAAATAAGCATGAAACACATTTACCTAGTTTTTAGACTTGTTACTATTGTATAAGTTTGTGGTAGGTTCAAATTGCTTGCTTGAATGTAACTAGAGGGAAGAATTAGTAAATGAAGTTCTGGATCTTGTACTTTTAACTCTGTGTAGTAGTTAATAAAAGCGGGCCAATAAAAAGAAGTCTCTGCTCTTGTTCCTATAAAAAGGTCTCCTGTTTATGTGATGGCAACAGCTATCAGTTTTTTCAGTTGTCCAGTCTGGCGGTGAGCCAGTACATTCTACAATAGCTGACTTCCTTGTTGTAACTTTGGAACTTCTCTGTGTTTTTATAGCTTTTAAAATGGGATTTATGAAAGTGGGGGACTAATGGTATTTGTCTGCTAGAGCTGAGTACAGGCAGAACCTGTGCTGTGCTAGTGTCATTTAACTCTGCCACTCATCTTGGAGCTATAGCAAGAATAGCAGGCGGTGCTGTAGGTTTCACAAGTGAAAATGGAATGATCTGTTATGGTGTAGTGGTTTGTAAATTATCTGAGGCAGTCTAGTTTTAAGCCATTAAAGTTGTGCTGTATGTGACTCAAATTAAATATAAAGTGAAACCTTCAGAGTAGAGAGATTGGTATATAAATACAATGTCATCTCATTCCAAGGAAGAACCAGCTATGTTAGCAGTAGGTGTGGACACCGCAGTCCTTTCCTTTCCTGTCTTCAGGGATAGAGCTTTTTTTAATGTCAAAAAGGTAAATTAAAATGGTGGATTATGTAATGCAGAGCACAGAGATATTTGGAATGCTGATCAATAGTGGAGGTTTAAGTGGCGGGTGTGTTTTGTTTAAGCAAAAGTTTCTGCCACTTAAAGAATCAAGCTTAAGCACTTGAGTGAATCAGTCTTTCGGAGTAGCTTGCCAAATGTTCTTGGGAATATGTCATATTAAGTGTAATATGTCTTGCAATACTAGGAACTTTGGATTTGGGTAATTTGTTATCTCCTTAAAAATTCAAAATGCAAAATTTTGTCTGGCCTTTAGAGAATGTGTTGTGCTTAAGCTTTCAGTGGACTTGCCAACTTGGTAACAGCTTCTGGTTGAATGCCACAGTGCTAGTTGTCCATAGACTTTTATTGTGAGTTGAGGAGGGTCAAGTGGACTTCCAGTTCTCAATTTATTCATTAGATGTGTGTATCTTAGTGGATCAGACTTGCATTGGAGTTGAATTTTGTCTGTTTAGGTCCAGACTCAGAGCTCTCACCTAGAGTACTGTATGTGTTGAAGTCTTGCAAGGCTGGTGATAGGCTGTGTGAGTGTTTGGATGGGACATGTCTGCTGAATGAGGGTGGGAGTTGAGGCTGGTAAGGAGATGTTTGTTCTTAGGGATAAACAGTCACCAAGTCTGGCTTCACAGTTACTAGAGATGAGTGAAGCCAGGTCACTGACTGACTGAAAAGTAACTGCAAAAACCTGAGAAACATTACATGTCACACAAAGAAGAGAAAGGGGATGTTGGCTAGTGAGAGAGAAAGTCCTTTTCTGACCCTTTCAGGGATAGCCATCAGAGTGACTGGAGTTTATGGTGTAATCCAAGGTAAGTATCACACCTTTGAAAGAAATGCCATGTGGTGCTTGCTTGGTGCCAGGAGCAAATCTGTCTGATCACAGTAGGTGTGTTTTTGCCAATCTGAAAAATTTTATCATTAAGTTTAAATTGGCAATTGGCAGGTTAACTGCAAGCAAGAGCAATACTCTTAATCCCTTCTAGGAAAGCATTTTGTGTTTTGTTGAAGGGTGGAATGATCATGGTATTCCTTGTGGTATTTTTTCTCATTATGTTCAGTGTTTGTAAGCTAGTTATACCTTGCATGGAAGACGTTAGAGGAGCATATTATTCAATGTGAGTCTCTGTGGTTGATATCAAAGTACCTCATACTAATGTTTTGTACTGTTTCCCATAACTTTGACTTGAATGTGGTTTGTGTGCACACTTATATTAATCTATGCATACGAACTTCCTGCCTAGTGACTTTTGAATCGTGTAGCA
The DNA here is from genome assembly GCF_963921805.1 of Phalacrocorax carbo. Lineage (NCBI taxonomy): Eukaryota > Metazoa > Chordata > Aves > Suliformes > Phalacrocoracidae > Phalacrocorax > Phalacrocorax carbo. Next base: position 31,641,313 of record NC_087518.1, on the reverse strand, counting down.
TGCCAGTTAAGATAGTTCAGATTTCTCTCTAAAAAGATCATAATTTATCTTGGTGGTGGTGCAGTGCAGATTGATTTAGACTTCTCCCATTCTCTTATCCACAGCAATTGGAGCAGATCCAGAAGGAGCTAAGTGTTCTGGAAGAAGATATTAAACGAGTAGAGGTGAGGTGCCCAGACAGTGTTCTGACTCTGGCAATTTTTCATTTGCATCAAGCTGCCTGCCTTGCTGTGGGGCTGCTGTGTTAAATTTATGGCATTTGAGTCAGTAATGGGAAAACGAACAGATGATGTTCTTTCTTTAATTTGTTCATTTAGTTGATGTATGCAAGCTGCAGGTTGGTAAGAGGGGGCTTTGAAACTTAGCTCTTACATAATCATATCTTTCAATTTCTTTGTGTTGGTAGTATTTTAGAATAATGCCTAGAAATCAACAGCCAGCATATTGCTCATAACTTACCACTTCTGTACATTGCAGTGTTCTGGCTATTTGCATAGGCTGTTTAAATCTTAGCAGCATGCTACTCTTAAAATGGAAAAGTACTGGGGGGGTGCACAAGAGCACCATAATGCAGAGACTGGGTAGGAGCAGAATCAGCTCCTGCTACATGTCAAAACAACCAATCTGCTACCTTCTGATATAATTCTTAATTCCTTAATAATGGTGATCTTTGAGATTTTTTTATAAGAGTTATTCTCCAAGTATTTGTAAACCCATCAGCTCAATCCTTCTGTCCTTATTGAGTTCTTAGTTTCCTCCTTGGTCCTTTCCTCTAATCATTCTGGTGTTTTGATCTTGGAATAGGAAACTGATGTTTCAGGAATGCATCAGACTGCCACCTCTCAAAATAGCATTCCCTTAAAGCTTCTTGGGAGTCAGTTTGCAGGTCTGCTTCTCTTCTTGCTTGTCTCCAGCAGTCAGTGCAAGCTCCCAAACACTGCCCAAAAGCCTTTTGGATTTCTTCAATTCCAATTTACACACATGCTGATGAATTATCAAAATATAAATAGAACTGACAACTGCAGGCACTTCCCTTCAGCTGATAGCTACGCAAATTGTAACTTGGTAGATAACAGCATTTTTCAGACCTATTTCCTTAAATGCTTCTTGTAGCTCTTGGGAAATAAATTTGTTAGCATGTTTCTTGAGACTGTTAAAATATGTCTTCAGATCTAAGAGAAGCTATTCCCAAGCTGCAGGATTCCTTGAGGAATATCTAGCTACCTGCTTTTCTGCTCTTTAATCAGGCACTTCAGTGGACTGCAGCTGGGGTACATATCTGGTGTGTGATAGTGACCTTGGTTCTGACCTCTAAAGCCTGGGATCTCTCATCACAAATATCCTACTTTCTATCTAACAACTAATGGGCACCCAGTGGGTACTTGAAAAGCACCAGTAATGTTGTCCTGGAACGCTTTGCCCCCCCTAACTAATGAGCTGCAGCATCCAGCATAGCTTCCATTTCTCAAACAGATGAAAGGTACAGTCTCATACTGGCTGCACAGCAGTGATTTAGTCTGGCAGTGACAAAGCCAGGTTTATGTGTAAAGTTTCTCTTGTGCACTTGCCCCACAGAAGACTGATAGATCCTTTTTTTAAAGTTTGGGGCACGAAACAACCTTTGCCCTGTCATTTTGTGACTGTTCTTGCCATGACCCATATCCAGCATTACATTCCAGCTGCGAAGGCTATTAGATATGTTTGCATGTGTCTCAGATGCAGTTATGGTTTGCTTGTTCTGCCATGTGTAAGGGAGGTGCTGGGTTAGAGACAACTGGGTGGTAATCAAATCCATTGATTTTTGGAGTATAAACTCCAGAACTACCTTTTGGGGGGCCAAAAAGCACTGCAGTTGTAGGATTTCTGAAACCCACTTAGAATAACTGAGGTGGAGGGAACAACCACCCCAAACAAAAAAAAACCAAAAAAGAACAAACAAACAAATAAAAATAAACCAACCCAAAGATAACCAATGTGGTTTTTTTAGGTATAGTAAAGACTTCTAGGTAAGGGTTGAATAAATGTAGATACAGTTGTCTATCTCCTTAGAAAAAGAAAAAATTACTATGTAAATATTATATATCAGACAGTGCCTACTATTCATGTTTTGTAACCTTTGCTATAACGTGGCTTTCTGTTTCAGGAAATGAGTGGCTTGTACTCCCCAGTCAGTGAGGACAGTACGGTGCCGCAGTTTGAGGCTCCCTCACCTTCACACAGGTATGGAGCTTGCAACTCAGAACTTGATATTTAAAGTTGTACATATTGCACCATATTTGCTAGTCCTCTGCGTGCCATGCCCAAAACACAAGCAAAACTAGTTTTTTGAATGTGATACAGTATTTTCCCGTTCTATTCTTGATCGGCATAAACTTTGAACAAAGTAGCGGGGGAAAAAAGCCATCTGAGTCTGCAGTTGGATGAAGAGTCTACTCTAAACCAGATGCTGTGGAAAGCTGATCACTTTAAATGTAGAGTGGATTTGTTAACTTGAGTCATAAGTCTTTATGATGAGAAATATTACTGTTAAATACATGCTGCCTCTTCTGAATGTTATGCAGTTCTGCTTGGTATATGAAAGGGGTTAATTTTGTATATTGGTGTTCTCTAGTTTCCCCACTCAGCGTGAAGGGCTAAAAAGGTATGGGCTTCCAGGATCAAAATTTAAAATATACAGCCTATTGATTCTGTTTATCTGCTGTCTGTTTTGATTTAATGAAATGCCTTTCTAATAACCTATTTTCATTGTATTTGTATTGTATTTGTATTTCATTGTATTTCAGTGTATTTGTCTGAATACTGTGTAGTCTGGTTTCTTGATAAAATTGCAGATGCTTCTTGTGTCCAAGTTGCATGTGCCAGGGTTTGAAGTGCTCTACTTCTTTATAGCAGTATTTTCTGGTTGTAAGAAATCTCTGATTTCACAGGGCCATGTTATGTTATTAAATGATCATCTCTCCTACCTCTTTCCAGTGTATTTTCCTAATGGCAGAGCTCTCTAAACTGTTCATTTCTGTTATAAAATTGTACTGGCATCTTTTCTACAATTAGTAGCTCAAGACCCAATAGCCCAGAAGTAAGTAAGTAAAAAAGATCAGATTTCCTCCCCTACAGAGATTTAGATACAGTGCTCTGGTAAGAGGCCTAGCAATATTGCCTGGGAATTCTTACCAGAATGCTATTTCTGGGCACAGACTAGAATCTCATATTTCTGTGAAGCTCTGGTTGCCCCTGAGGGAAAGGACAGGTATATGGTCAAGATGGATGGGAACAGTGTTATTCTGCCCTTCCCTGCTTGCCTAATTTTTGGGTGCAGGTGCATTTTTGATGCAGGCTATTGTTGTTTTGCCAAGCAACAGGTATGTGAAGCTGATGATATTTTTGTCAGGTTCTACTAGTTTTTGTTGTTGGCTATTAAATAGATTGCTGCTCACTTGCATGGTACTGCTGCTTGGGGAGAATGGGTATTGGTTGGGCTGAAGTTGTTACATGTTGAATGTTGTCAGGCCTAGAAACCTTTCTCTATGTTTTTTTTTTTTTTTTTCAACAGAAGGGTGTACTTATGAAGAGAAATGTATCTTTCTTACTTGAGCCAAGCTAACAAACATGTTCTCAAAGGAACTTTTGGCTGTTGTTGGAAGCTGGAATAACATTTTAAGCCCCAGAGTTTTGGTGAAAGAGTTGTGGGGGGCAGGGGAATCTGCTGTGCGAGGCCTACACTGGTTTCATACGACTGAGAATTTCTTATTATTCCTCTATGCCTGTTTATTTCATGTCCTAGGGTCAATCATTCTTAGTTCTTGCTTTTGAAGACATAAGATGGTGTCCAAAATATTTTAGTGGTTTTGGATTGATGAGCTTAACCTGAGGTCTGCTGGGAGATGGCAGTGTGTTGGATTATGGCAGGTGGAGAGACCATGGGCTTTTTCTCTTGTTTGATAATCTTTTACATGTCTAGTTGCACCTTGGCTGTGTCTTCAGCTTTTGGGTTTTTCCTCTGGGACAACATGCCAAGGGTGTGATATAATAGGATGTTTAGGGGTTTTCTAGGGTATGTGGGGTTGCCTCTTTCTCTTGGCTTGAAGACTCCTTTTCTGTTTCTCAATTACATTCCTGTGTTAAGAGGTAGTTTTAGTGGTCAAAGAGAAGATGGTATGTGGAGGAAGTGTCTGAACAGTCATTGGTTGTTGCTGGACTCTTGTAACTTCTGTTCCTGCCCTACCCTGGTTTTGTGTAATTCAAGTAATCAAATTAGTTGGAATTACCAGCACTCAGATTCCAGAAAGGTCTACCACTTGAAATTCGTTTTCTTTTCAATAGTAAATGAAAATTTTGGAGAGTATCTCAATGGTAACTTTGATTCCTACTTGGGAAGAATGTAGCAGAACAAGGACAGAAGCTTTTAAAATACACCGATTATTTTTTTTTTTAGTTCTACGTTAACTGAAATTTAATCTCCAAAGTGCATTTTAGAGATGCTGTGAACCAGTAAGAATGAAATACAAATATAGTTTGAGATGGCTTCACTTCCATGTTAAAATGTTATTAAACTTGCAGAGACTTCTTAACTTACCAGGGAATTAAAATGGTATATTTAAATTGGAATGTAACTTGTTAACATGCTTAACACTCTGCTAATGAAATATAATTGTATAAAATTCTACCAATGTGTCTTATAAATAGTACAAGGTTATCACAGGCCCATGCTGAGATGAAGAAAATCTCTTTAGCCTGTGAATTTAAAGTTCAAGAAAATCAAGTTCTCTGGAATTTGGTTTTATCTGGTCTCTGGTGACTTGCCCTTATTCATCTACTTCCTCTAAATCATAGGCTTGCTTCACTAATTCTCTGTTTCTTCTCATTTGTTTGTAGCTTTTTTCCCCCCACGCTCTTAACATCCTCAAAATGTGAAATTGCTATGCCTCCCCCATCTTCTTTCATAAGTTCTTTAGCAAAAAACCCAAGTACTGCTATCATGTTCAATACGTTCTTGGTTTCAAGAAACACGTGTTTTCTTATACTTGTACAGGGTATGATGAAATATTAAATTGGGTAATAGCACAGCGCTTGTTTACAGCATTGCAGATAGCTGGGCTTGTGTACTAATAGAGAGCAAACAAGAGGAGAAGAATAAGGGAAAAGAACAAATAGTTCTATGTAGGGTTTTTCTGAACAGGCATGCATGCTATTTTTGCTACCAGTAAATGGTGCAAACAGGAGGTACAAATAAGCAACTTCTCTGTGACTACATATTCTGGCAGTAATAGCAAATAACGAACTATTGCTCTAAAATGAGTTTCTGGGGAAAGATTCTGATCTAAGAATGAGTTGCCTGGTAACTCTGATTCACTTATCGAAATCCTGATCTCCTTCCCCTCCATTTGTTCTGATTACCCCCTCCCACCCTGTAAGGGTTTAACAAATGGTATTTATAGTTTGCAGGTTGCTGTGGTTTTGTTGCTGTTGTTCCAGGTTTTTAAAGATGTCGTGTTAGTGTAGCTGAATTTCCTAGGTGAACCTAATGTTACAGCTTTTAAAAAGAATTTGGCTGTAATTTTTCTGATAATTTGCTTCCTGTTTTTAAAAGGAAAAATGTTCAAGTGTATGCTGGGTTAGTTCAGCTACAGGCACCACACAAATTACTTTGAATTTGTATTCTGGTTAGGAAGATGACGTCTGCACTCTTGAAGGCTTTATATCACCAGACAACCTGCAGCAAAACGAGACCAGACGCTCTAATTCTGTGTGTTTTGCTGTTAATTGCCGCTATACCTGTCTGAGTGGAGTGGTTTTTCATTGCTTTCCAGTTGAACATCTTATACATGCTGTTCCTGGCAGGATCTGCTGTATGTGTTTCATTATTTCACGTGTCCACATTCTAATTTAAAGTTCATTGTCCCCAACCATGCCTGAAACAGCTCTGCTGTTTTCTCCCTTGCAATAGCTGGCAGCAAATAATGATTTTTATCCTTCAGATTTTCTTGGTTTGCAGCTTTTGTCTTGCCTGTAACAGAAGCCCAGTCAATCGCATCTTGCAAGTTAACCACCAATGAGACTTCAAAATTGTCTCTCATCTTCTGTTTCTACTTACCTCCACTTCCAGGGGAGCTTTAAAACATCCAGAGAAACAACTAAGCACTAATACCCCTGTTTCATCCTCCTGGACTTAGGGGTGCCCTGACCAGCACTTCAGCCAAACCATTTGTTTTATGACCAAGAATGTCAAGTCTATGCATTGTTCTGGGTGTTACATAAACATCAATAATCTCTTACAAAACCAGGGCCTATAGCCATGTTCTGGCAGCTTTTTAAAGAAACATTCAGCTTTCCCAAGCAATGCTTAAATCTAAGGTCACCTCGTAAGACTCGGAATAATAAACCCAGCTAGTTTCTTTTCTCTCCAAGCCAAATGACATAGCAGAAGCAAGTGAATTACAAAGATTTTTAGAATCAAATCGTGGCAATGTTTGTAACGTGTTCTCTGTAATTAATAAAATGGTGTTCTTGTGTACTAACCTTTACTTGTCGTAAAAGTATTTTAAATTTTTGAGTGATAAGGGTGCTTTAATCTGGGTCTGGTGTTTTTGTAAGAGCTAAGTATTTTACCCATATGTGCAAGAATACTCAACCACCTGTTTTCTGCTTATGTCAGTAGATCCTTTTGCAGTTTTGAAAGTTAAATCTCTTGAGTTTGCATGTATGCTATGTTTTGAGAACAGTTACTTAAGGTATGTGTTGTCATTATAGATACTATGTAGCTATATATAGCTGTGTTACACACACACACATATATATATCTCATAGCGTAGAATTTTCTGATAATAGTAATCCTGGCTGTTGGTATTTCTTTATTTCTGTTTTTCATAACTTGTGTCTGTTTTGTGTGTCTTCATGTAAATACTAGTGTCTGCCTTAAGCTGATTTCTCTAGCTTTTCTCTTCACAGTGCTCTTTCAAATGCCATGGTATTAAACTTATTTTTTTTTTCTTTAAAGGAACTGAAAACCAATGTAGCATGTTACTTCCAGAATGGCTTATCCTGCATATTTAATACAAAAGATATGCTTTTGTATTCTAATTAGAAATTATTAGATTGAACTACACATAATTGTACGTGACAGCATTCTGCTCTAGGAGATCCCTTTAGTTAAAAAAACACCAAACCCTCCCTGCCAAAAACCCCCTCCCAAACCCCCAAACAAAAAATAACCCTGTGTTCCCTGTCTGTAAAATTAACTTCAAAGGCAAGCGTGCTCCAGGATGTGAAGGGGGGAATAACAGAGAGGTTAAAAATTATAAAGGATGGTTGTACAGTGATTTAACCAGATTACTTCTTTTGCTTTTGCAGTAGTATTATTGACTCCACGGAGTATAGCCAGCCTCCAGGCTTCAGCGGCAGCTCTCAGGTAAGGTACTACATGTGTCTGTACAGGGAGGATGGGAGAGTGAATGTGGAGAGTGGGCAGAGATATTAGGTACAACTACTCAGTCTGTCTCCAGGGTACTGGTCAACTTGAGTCTTGTAAATGCTTTTAACTGGCTTGGTGGGTAAACTGGAGCCAAGTCTGCAGCTGTAGGAATGACTGTGTGGAATTGCAAGTGCCCATGCTGATGCCATCAAAGAAATATGGTGTAATGCATTTAGACATCTGACTTTATTCCCAAAGCTGACTCTTCCAGGGAAGAGTGGATATTTTTTGCTCTTCATCTCTTCTCCCAGATAGGCAGCATTTGGGAAGGGAGGTAAATCCCTGGCCATTTGCATTGACTTAAATAGCTTTGGATCAAGCTTGTCTTTCAAAACAAGAAACATTAATTCTCCAAACATATAGCTTGTCCTTGTTTAGGGCCTTACGAACTGTATTATAAATTCACATAGAGGGTAAAAAAGTTGCATATACAGTGAAGCTATTTGGCATTTAATAGGCCCTGTAGATCAGTTTGGAGGCTGCCTGCCAAACAGCACTGCTGTAGTCTTACAGCTTAGAGTGATTCAGCTGGGCTGGGAAGATGACACTGATAACCAGCTCACAACTTCAAAAAGGTTAAACAGTTTTGATTTAGACAGATGGACTGTTGGTTATGTGCCAGCTTGTGACCTTTGGTGCTCTCTGGTGGTGGTGGACCATCTATGGCACACAGCAATATCAAATTGGTAAACTAACAGAAGTGCTGTTGGATCTTGTTTGATGGAGTATCTGATATAGAGAAAAAAAACCTGAATTTTGGGCTCATGTGCATGCATGCAGGTTTTTGGGTTTGTAGCAGTATAACTAATTGATAATTAGAAATTTCCCTCTATTAATCTGTGGAAAAATGCTTGTTGTTCCTGCTACTGTGGTCTGGGAGATCTTTGCTTGAACAAAGAATTGTAGCTCTACTCTGCTTCAGAGGGCAAGTGAAATGTGGGTGGAGATCTTATGTTCGGGACTGTGATAACAGTAGTGTGTTTGTTCTCCACTGACACTGCTTGTCTCAGTACTTTTCTTCCTATTTCAAAGACAAAACTAATAGCATAACTGTACTGCTGGTAAGTGCACAAAACAAACAGCCTAGTTTTTCTAGTCATTCTGTAAGACAGCTTTATTTGTGTGAGAATAATCTTTTTTGTCCTCAGATGCATTTTTTTGTCCTCGAGAGTGCAAGATCTGTACTCTCTAGTGCAAATTTCCAAATTAAACTTTAATGTATGTTTGGATGGGGAGATAAAAGAGGAATCTTTAACTTAAACACTTAATTCAAAGGTAGTCTAATTTCAGCAAGGCTTTGCCATAAAAGTAGTTTTAAGAATATAAATTCAATTGTGTTTCTTTTTCTAATTGTCATGGCACAAATCATAGACTGGGCACTGCTGGTGGTAAGAAGCTATGCTAGGATGGGCAGCATAGCTTGCTTAAGATAATTACTTTGTGCATTGTTTACTAACATGTTCTTAGGGAAGAATTTATATATTTCAAAACTACAGGACAGTTTTCTTCCAGAAGCTGAGCTTCAGAATTAAACAGTGGACAAGTCACGTAGGCCCTAGGAAATTCTGCAGGTAGTATTTAGTGGCCATACCTTTTCTGCTACAACTAAGGAGCTTGTTTGTAGCTATGAAGCTCTTCCATAGTTGTTGGAGGACTCTTCAGAGCACCTAATGGAGCTGAGACAGTGAAATCAGTGTTGATAGCAGAGCAGTCCTAACTAATGTCCTCAGCTAGGAGAACCATAGTAGTTTTAGTAGTTGAATAAAAATTGCTTGGGTATGTTTTCTCTTTTTTTTTTTCCCTTTTTTCCCCTCCTGTTTCCCAGCATTGCTTAACAAGTAGCCAGGGAACAGGCTTCATAGAAACTCAGTAAATGTTTTGGTAGAACGTAAGCAGTTTAAAATGCTTAGCTGGGGAGTATCTGATGAAGATGAGTTAATGCAGATTGATTCCCAACACAGCTGGGTCACCATGTGCCAGCCTGAGACCTACTTTGGGGGACCTTCCTCTAGAGACCCAGCAGGTGTATTGGACAGCAGGCAGATACTTACCATGATTGATTCCACCTTAGTGTGGACTGAGCTCATCTGGCAGATCAGACTTGGGTTGTGTTGTTCATCATGTCACAGGCAGCCCATCTTGAGACTGAAGTGATTGCTCTTCAATGCTTGAAGTTGTCTTGAGCCCTAATCACTCTGAATGTCCCGAGAGAGGCTGGAGCCCTTGCAGGCTGGCATACAAAATTAATAGGAAGCTGCTATAAAAGTTCTATTTAGTATTCCATTAAGTATTTCTTAAAGCTGTGAAGTTTTACAAAATGTAGTTAAAAGGTGTTGAGGTAGGAGTACTTTCCAGTGTTCTAGTTGTTTGTTGAGATTGGAGTTCTTGAGATTAAACAAGCTGTGTAGACCATAGGTGTTGTCAACATGCACATGTGAGTCAAGATGTCAATGAGGCCTCATGTGGGAAGCAGTGTCTGGAGGTTTCATTGCTTAGGGCTTGCTTTTTTCCCCAAAAATGTTAAATTACTGTTTGTACAGGTATGAACAGAATTGGAGTGGGCTCTGAACTTAGTTTGTTCTTGTTGGCTTGCTTGATGACTGTAATGAGGGCAATCTGTTCTCCTGTGTAGAAGGAGGGGGAGTTGTGTGCAGAAGAGGTTTTGTTGGTGCCACTGAGTGGCATTATGGACCTTGTAGGCGGTCAGGGATGCTGCTCATTAGGGAGCTTGGTGGTTCTCAAATCTTCTAATTTCCCCATTAGCTTTGAGTATGTCATATGGGAAACTTAAATACAAAATAAAGCAAGGTGCTCTTCATGCTTCTTGTGCAGTGGAGGAATTGGTTCCTTTTCCTTACTAATGATTAAAATGAGAACCACTGTGTCTTCTGTTTGCTTCAGGCGGAGAGCTTACATAGTTTCAATTTGTTGCTTCTATCTCTCACTATTACTGCTTGGGTAGGTTGGGGAATGGCTTTAATGATGAGTTTCATGGACTTCTTTTCAATTAACCTTTGAACTTCATGGTGTCTTCTGGTTCTATCCTTATTTGCTTAGCTTTACAGAGTTAGTGAGTTGCTTCAAAAGAAATAATTCAGTAACTAACTCTCTAAAATAAACATCTCCTTTTCTTTTTAATGAGCTGTCTGCCAGGGATCTAGGAAGTATTTGTTGTACAGTCTGTTTGATTTGTGGAGCTGGAAGCCTGGTATCTTTGGCCCCTGCTGTCTATGTATACAAGATGTGACTCCCCAAGGGTTGCTGCTGTCGGTCCTGTGAGGCTGTAATCAGTAAATTTGCAAGGGTTAAGGAAACAAAACTGTCTAAAAAGCAGCTTTTGTTTGTCAAGTTAAAGGGTGCGACATAGGACCCTAAAAGTAACTGTTGACAGTGGCAAGATCTTAATTTATTGTCACTTTTACCCTTCACACCTATAAATTGTTTATAATTTAGTAAAACTTATTAAAATGAAACCTAGGCCTGGCTTTACCTTTCTGAAGTGTTCTCTCTCTCTTCCATTCAGACCAAAAAGCAGCCGTGGTATAACAGCACTCTAGCCTCACGACGCAAGCGGCTCACAGCTCATTTTGAGGACCTAGAGCAGTGCTATTTTTCCACCAGGATGACACGTGTCTCGGGTGAGTTCCTCTTGCATGGTGTTCAGCTTCTGACATCAGTTACCTCTTACAGTGCCTAGTCCTCAGGAAAGACTCACTCTTGAGAGTAGCTTTCACTTCTTCCCTGCATGGGAAATAATTGTGTTACTCAAATCATCCTGTTTTGCTTTTCTTGACCAATCTTTGAAGTTGCTAAATTTAGAAAATTTAATCCTGTCCCTTCAGAGGGGCATGTGTATTACTTTGTAATCCTGTACTGTGAAGGGCATAACCCACAATAAACAATTTCACTGCTCCTTCTAAAGATGCAAATGTTTGAAAGCAGTGGTTAGGTTGTCATTCTGCTAGATGTGGTATAAACACAGGAGTTAAACACTGCTATTGAAATACTACAGAGGTATAAATGTAAATTGATAAATTCTCCTGTATTTAGCATGCAATAGAACACTTGGAGGTGATCCTTTATGTTGTCTAGATTGAGTCTTTGTTAACAAATGGCTTGGAGTATAGAAGCTGAGTGTGCAGCAGTGTTGTCCCATGGGCCACACCTTAGATTTAAGGGTTGTTTTGTAGAGTTAGAACCTGTTTTCACAATTGCCTAGATTGCCTCATTCATAATTTAGTAACACTGTGACAGCAGCTACAGTAATTGTTACCTGGTGGATGGATTGTTCTTAATTGCATGACAAGATTCTCTTAAGAAACAAGCAGGTCAAATGAATATGTCTTAAGGGTGAGGAGGGTTGCTCTGTGGCCCCTCTGGGGAAGAAACCAGCTTTGTGGTAGGGAAAAAGTTTCAGGCAATGGGCTGTGGCAGGCAAGAGATTTGCAGTGCCAAGCTGTGAGCTGCAGCTTATATGAAGAGTGACAGACCGCAGCAAGGAGCAGAGAGCAGCTGGCCCTTGGGGTAGGAGAAACCTCCAAGGGTCAAGAAGGAACCAGGCAGAGGTTGCTGCAGCAGAATATCTTGACTTTTAGCCTTGGAAGACAAGGACTAACTTCCCAGGACACAGATCAGCAACAGAGTTGGGGTAGAAACCCTGGCTGCTTCTTCTCCATTGATTTAGTTTGTTTTATTCACTTGGAAATAAATAAATAAAAATTATGCTTAGTTATTTAAATTTTAAAAAAGTTGGCTTTAAGTGTAAAAGCTGCAGTGTGTCTTAGGGGAGCTCACTGTTAGATATGTCTACATCTTCTACCTACTTTGGAGCAGGTACTGACTCAGGTCAGCAAAATAATTTTAACAAGGAATGCAGCACATTTAAAGGATGCTTCAGTAGCTGGAAGATTGGAGAAGTAGGTTGTATGTGACCAGTCAGTTTCCTGTGAAGTGCTAGCAAGTGCTTTGCAGAATACAGTACTTCACAGATCACACTGAAATGTTTTCATGTGGTGTTAACTTGGTGATGCATAACTGTGTTTATGTTAAAATACTACTTGTTAACCAAGGATAATAAATGGGGCTCTTCCCAGCATTCCCTGCTAGAATACATTGTTCTTCATAATTGGAACTATAAATATGAATGTGGTAAAACTATTTTTGTATTCATATGTCAGCCACACCAGGAGTAGAGGATTTGCAAGTGCAGGTTTTTCCTAAATAAGGGATAACCTGTGATACTTGATTGGTTTTTCTTAAGTCATTCCTGCTTTTTGACACATTTTAAATAGGATTTAATATGGATTTAAAGCTTTTTTGCAAGAAGTGACTATGACTGTTCTAGTAGGGAGTGGAGACATAATATAACTGTAATTATGAAATGGCCTTGCACCTTGATGGGGAAAATGTCTTGAAATAACATTTGGTTTTCCAAGCAGAGAAACAGAATAAATTGTAGGATGACTGTGTGCTTGATCCCTAAATGAGGGAAATAAATGGAAGAATAGAAGCTATTTGTTTCTATCAAAGTGCTGAAGGGGAAAACAGTCTTTGAAGAACACTGATGTTTGCATGTGGCTTCTTGAGCTCTTTCCTGTAGTGGTCAGGTGCTGATGACTTTAATTTGGAGCAGTACTTCATTCATTTTGCCCCTTTTGATCCATCTGACATAGGTAATGTATATGCCAGTACTCCTAAACATGCTAATTACTAGTCTTTACTGTTCCTTTATATGATCAAACATTAAATAGCATATAAGGGACACTTCAAAATGTCTTACAAGTGTAGAGCAACATAATAATTTCTGATGGCAAGGAATTACCAGAGTGCAGAAAGTTGTTATTCTCTCTGTGTTTTCCCACAAAGAAACCACAACTGTATTTTGCTTTTATAGATCAACCTTCTAATTTTTTCACCCCAGTATTTCCAAAGCTTTCTAATATGTGGAGCTTTTTCCTTACAAGCAGCATAAGAAACAGATAAGGATAACTTAACTAGTGGGTGGAATTTGATCTCAGCCATGTGAGTAGTGTGTATGGCTTCTCTGCTGCTGCAGTGGATGCTGTGGTTTAACAGGAGGCAAGGTGTGCAGTAATATTTTTAGTAAACAGGATTACCTGTAAACCGAGGTTCTGTGTGTTAGTGATGTGAGAGCAGCCGTACCTGGAGTTCCCTTACGTTGCACTGGTGCAAAAAGACAAAGCAAACGTGGGAATGTTAGAGGAGGAATGGGAGAACTGCTGCAAATTCTGGAGATTGTTACAAAGCATGAAGGCTCTATATAATGTTTGACTGTAGATGTGCAATCATGTGAGGAAGGCTGGCTTGCCCATATGGTATCTCCATAAACTAGGAATTTTTCCTTATTTAGGAAATACTATATTTTAAAATGGTCTACATAAAATTCTGTTCATACTGGGGGGAAAAAAAGGAACTTCCGAGGAATTGAGGAATGACTTCAGCTATCTACACCGCAATTTAATTTTAACTTTTATAGTAAACTGTTCCATTTCTCACAGAAACTTATCATCATAATTCAAGCTAGCTCAATTTCACCTTGTCTGCTGAAGGTCACAGTTTTCACAAAACTTACAGTGCAGGGAGTCTTCTGGCTTCATGCTTGTCTTTGTTCTCCAACCCTGAAACAACTCTCCCTCAGCTCTGCTTTTGGAGTGACAAGGAAAATATTTTTTACTGAAAGTATTTCCAATGTAATTCACACCAAATATAGGCATATTGTAACTGAAGTATGGTGAAAGGAATATACGTTCACCTCCATATAATACTAGTCATGTTCTTCACAGTGCATTTTGATACGCTTTAAGGTTTTCTGTTAATAATATATGGCCCATGGGCTCTGAATTTGAATGAAATAAGTGATCTTATCTACCAGGAAAGCTGTATTTGTGATCTTGAAGCTGATTCTCAGCACAGTAGGTTCACCTGATGTTGCAGTGGAAAGACTTAATTTGTGCTCTGAAAGATCATGCTGCCCTCAGGGAATGCTAGAGGGGAGAGAGAACCTGTTCTTGACCAAGAATCCTCCTGAAATGAAAAACAGAGGTAGTGTCACATGAAGACATACATCTTGATTTTTGTTTGCTGTTGAGTTTATCTTCTTACTCTTTCTGTCCCCTCCAATGCTGTGACCGCTCCCTAGATGACAGCAGAACAACAAGCCAGCTGGATGAATTTCAGGAGTGTCTATCCAAGTTCACGCGCTACAATTCTGTTCGACCCCTGGCAACACTGTCTTACGCTAGTGACCTCTACAATGGCTCCAGCATAGTGTCCAGGTAAGGCACACTGACAGTGCATCTCATGCTGATACAGGCTGCTTAGGCTGATTTGTTAACCCATGTTAAACAAGTAATGGTCTGTACATGTATGACACTTTGCAGTTGCTTCCCAAAAAGAGTTTTGTGAATGTGTAATTATCATTGATCTGCAAAGGCACTCAGGTACCACAGTAGTACCTCTTATTCCCATTGGTGTTGGTCAAGACCGAATGAAGGACCATTGAGGTGCCAGTGAGTATCTGGAGCTGTTGTGATAAAGCATGAAGCCTGTTGTAGGCTCAGTCCTCCATGTTAGTGTAGTTGCATTGTAAATGATACAGCTCTAGCATTTTAAGAAACATCCATCTTGCTTAGTGTTAGTAGCTTTAAGAATCTGTGGTGGTTTTAAATATTGTTGGTGGATCCAGCCATAATGGCAAATATTAAATAGCTGATTTATTTTTAACTACGATTGCTTGAACTCTTGAGCACTGGACGCTGTTTACAGTGCTAAACACTAGTGAGGGGGTGGTTGTTGTAAAGCCAACTCAGCAGCTCCATTCTTGCCAACAACTCCTCTGTATCCACTGCCACATGGGGTGGTCATGCACTGCTGCTGAAGCTCATCCAAGCCTCTCATGGACCAGTTTGGACACTTAGACAGTCAATAGCATTTCACCAGATTTTCAAGAGAATTAGTTTCTACTAGTTCAGCCCTGTGACCCAGCTCTCTTAGGGATCAGGCTTAAGAGAGCACGTAGGACAGGGAGAAGCTGGGACCTGCCAGCAGCCATAATATTAAACTGATTTCAGCAGTTGTGGAAGCATACCCTGGGGAATTGAATTAGTCTGTGGTAGCTTGTTTGGATCTGGTGGTGGAAAAAAGATGTAATATGTTAATTGGGAAATTTTTTCTGCATGATATATGTACAGGACCCATTAGTTTCTTACAGGCACATTTCATAAATTTAAATATGTGTGTTCACAGCAGCCTTTTGAAGGAGGAAAGTAGTAAAATCTCTATTTTATACTAGGGGAGCAGGAGAACCAAAGTGGCCATACCTGAGGTCTTGAAGGAAACATGATAACATCATAATGAATTGAACTTGGGTCTTCTGAGTCTTGATCTAATGCCTTATGAAGGGGTTATTTGGACAATGACAGAACAGCTTGAATATTTGTTCAAAGACCAAGAAATTTTCACTATGTGAAGAAATAGAGGCATGTGTAGCATGCTTTTTTTTTAAGTGGCATTGATTCCTTAACTACTGCAATATGTAGCAGGAATGTATAATGTCCGACTTGGCCACAGAGGTCAGAACACAATAATCATTGCTCTGACGTGTATTTAACCTGCACTGATTGGGTTCACACTAGCTGCAATGAAATGCAGATGGGAATCTCAACTGCAACGTAGACAAACTTCCTCAGCTACCAACTTCAGCACGGACTGGATTTTGCTCTTTTGCCCTTTCTTCTCCTTGACATTCTGCAAGAGCAGCATTTTTGTGGCATTTGGTTAGAAAATGCTGGAAGGGCAGTAAATCTTGCTCCCGTTTTGAAGGCATTATAATTCTTGGGTGAAATATGTTTGAAAAGTGTGTGTTACTGTTGTTAAAATGAAGGTACTGTGGGGCCTCCCTCTAAGCCAGTGCTAGAATTGGTAGTTAAGTGCATTTAACTAAAAAATAACTTGGAAGAACACTTTGTTAGAAGCCCTGCTCAAGCTGTTTATTAATCAAAACATTTTAAAAATTTTTAGGGATTTTAGTAAGTGGGCTGAGTAAGACTGTTCATATCTGAGCATGTCCTTAAGTGCCTTGGTACAGCAGGGCTGCTGAATGTGCTGCTGCTGTAACTCTTGTCAGCTTCTGGCTACCCAAACAGTTCCTTTAAAGTTTGAATTTTTTAACTAAGGGTTTACATGTAATATGTTTTGGCTAACACTTCTGTTGTTCACCATTGTCCTTCATCCAGATCATTAGGCTCATGTTCAGAGAGAGTCTGTGAAGCTAAATGAAGCGTGTGTCTCAGTGATGACAGCTTAAGATAATAGAGTAGGTTTTAGGTACCCATGGACAGGCCAAAGAAATTATTGGGGTGCTTCTAAAGCTTTTTAACCAAATGAAATGCTGTGAAAAGCTTTATCTGGCTGACTACACTGACTCTGAAGGTGTTCCTGGGCACGCTGTAGGAAACACTGATGAAATATTGACAAAAAGTCTTGCTGCTTAGCTGTTGCTGTTGAGACAAATGCATTAAAATACAAAGCAAATATTAATAAGTAAGGTATCCTCATAAATTTAAGTATTTAAATAATATTTTTAGTATCTTTAAGAATAAAAGTAGAATTTGACAGAAGTTAAACTTCCTTGTACTTATTTTAAAATATATTCTGTTTATAACAGCAGTTTACATATCTTAAGTTTGCATTGCTATTAACCCTATGTGAAGCTCACATGCTCCAAAAGCTTTACTTGTTTAAATAAAGAGGGTTTAAAGATGCATTAGCTTTGTGTTTGAAAAGGAAGAAGATGGAAATATGTTCCTTATCTGCCAAATCTTGACGTTTATTTAGAAGGGAAATAAAACTGGGTTTATGGTAATAGGATGAAAAGTCTAATTAAAGACTGTGTATAAACAGGCTGAAAACCTGAAACTGAGCAGCAGTAGTATTCTCTTGAGTGCCTTGCCACAGGCATATTTATGAATGTGTGGATGTCTTGAGGACTAATAAAAGACCATAAACAACATTAGGTTGTATTACTATAAAAATTCTGGTTCAATATTAAGCAAGCTACAGTTGCCTTTGGGAATGAAGGGACAAGCCAATCAACGCCCTGCTCTCCAGTTCCAGGTTTCCCCAGCCTGGCAGTGAGCTTGCCCAGGGGATCCGCGCTGAGCCTTGCTGGGCTGGCAGCTCTGCGGTGGCTGTGCAGCATCCGCATGGTGGCAGCCGTTGGTTATGGTGCTGGCAGCATGGGGCTGCAGGCAGGGGGTGGGGGACCCATGCAGGGCTGGTACCTAAGTTGTGCATCTTCTGTCACAGGCTTATGGTCTTACTCAGAAAGGCGCACAGAGTGAGACTGTGAGCCCAGGGAGGGAGAGCTTTCTTAGCTTGCTTAGAAACATGCTCACAAGCAAAATTTATAACCCTCAGACCTTTTTTCCCTTATTTGCTTCCAGAAAAAGATTAATAGAGAAGGATGTTCAGTGAAAACATGTTCACGGCTTTGCAATTGCTAGTAGCTCCGTTCTGCTTAAACACTTGGGGTCTTTCAGCATGCTCGCAATGTGAATGCGCATGTACCTCTATGATAAATGTTTTCTTTATACACTCGGTTCACTTAAGTACAAAGTATTTACATGGTTTTCACAAGTATGTTAAGTTTTGTTAGAATTGGGCCAAGGAATAAATTTTCCATTTATTATGCCCCCAGACAGAATAGTCATCAGAGCTTAACTTTTCTTTTCTCCGCTTGCTGTGGCAGTAAATAGTAAAGGCTTTCTTTTAAAGATGAGTCTGTAAACTGCAGCGTTAGCATTACAATGATTTATGTAGAAAATTGCTTTAGCACTGTCAGAGGCCTTCAGAGAATAACATGGCAGTCTTTCATATTTAAAAAAAAGAACAGAAAAATCCAAGAAACAAACTACAGCAAGATGTCTGTCTGAAACCTGGTTATCAGAAAGCTGGTTCTCCCTGCCAGGTGGTTCCCGGGTCTGGTGGAAACATGAGTGTGTCTCTCAGAGGCCATGAAATCTGGGAGCAAATGATGTGGGTTTCTGTCATCTGCTCAGACTTCAAATTCTTCTGGCTTAGTTTACCATTTCTCTGAAAGGTCTTAAAACGACATCCAAAGGGTTTTGGATAGCCAAGGCTAACTATATTTAACCAAAGGTATAGTGATTTAGAGAGAGGGAAAGAAATAACTTGTGTTTTGGTGGCTGAAACCTTACTCAGTTAATCTGTTGAATCTTGAGACAGTGTTCAAAAACTGGATGTTACCTTTGTGGTCCACTTTTTTTCCATTGCTTAATACTCTATTGCCTCTTAAGTAACAAATAAGGTATGAAGTGGTTTCTCTTAGCATTCAAATAGTTCAATTAAGTTGGTTTCAAGATGGTATTTTTGTTTGACCCTTTCAGTAACAAGACCGAAATCCTTTCCTCAAAGGTGAGCTTTAAAGAAAACCTGTCCATTAGGAGTATTTTTTCCATATATTCATTGAGTTGTTCTATTTTTGTTCCCTTTTTTACTTTGGGCTACAATTACTTGTGCATATAAAGTCTTAGATCCAGACTTTAGCAAGGTACCTTTTAGTTCTGTGTCCACCATAACAAGCCCCTTTCCTTTTTTTCTTTCTTTTTTTTTAATGCCCTGGGCTGGCTAGGATTAGATGAGTCATTTTAAGTTTGTGACCAGCAATGCTTCTATCTTGCTGGTAAAGATAAATGTAATGGGGTTTTATCCTTCACAGGATTATGTTTTGGAGTACAGTAGATGCTGTTCCTTGAAGATGAGAAATGAGGGCTGAATTTTTCTTATAGTCTGTTAAACCGATCATTCTTTAAATGGACTCTTACTTACAAGTGGCAGCTCAAAACTGTGGATGGATCAGTCTTATTTGGACTGTTCCCACAACTGGAAAGAGAGAAATGCTTGGGTAAAGAGACTTGAACTGCAGAATGGCTAAGGAAACTTGAAGTGTAATACCCTGAACCTGCTCGAATTTTGTGCCTCTCCTGTGTTTATCTTACCTTACTTCAGTTGAGGTTTTGGCCCATAGACCAGAGGTTGTCTGGGGCTGAAATGGGATTTTGTTTACAGCTGAGTAAAGTACAGAGCCTTCTCCTTACTTTCTCTTCTTTTTTTCTGGAGTGTGGAACTGGTAACGCTTCCTGGTATATAATTTTGGTCTGGATCCCATGAGCTAAATGTGACTCGTAACCAGCAGAAGCGTTATACAGATGTCAGTTCAGATCTCTGAATTCAGAGTTCAGAGATGCTCTCAACTCTGTGATGTAGCCTTCCAAGTCCCAGGACAGGCTGCTGTACCAAAAGGGACTCTCAAACCAGAAAAGAGCATGTCTACTTGTGTCTCTAGTCTTGACTACAAAAATAAACCTTCTGGTGACTCTGGTGACACTGCAGAGAGAGAATTCTGTTCTTCCATCAAGAGAAGCTTTCACTTTTAGGGGTACACTTAAATAATTTGAAACAGGGAGGTTAATGAATGGAAGTTGTCTGGCCACCAGTGGCACCTAATTTTTTCCTAGTAATGTCAGGACTATTTGGTAGTAGGAAATTTTCCCCCATTGTGCTCTCTTAGTACTTGTCTCTATCTGCACATAATTAGATGAGGTTTTTTAGTTTTATTTAAACTTCTCTTAAATATTGAACAGTCTCTTGATGAATTTGGGAGTCTGCTTTTTAAACCAAATGTACTGAACAATTATTGCTTTTCATGGTGTGTGTTTCTTTTGTATCTTGAAAAAACTTTGTGCGGTTTATGTAAGCAGTCTCCATTTCTTGGCAAACGTCATGTAGTGGTCGCTGGCTGCAGTGTGGGGCAGTCCAGCTTTGGAGTAGGCTTCCTAAAGACATTGTGCAAGCTCCATCCTTGGAGGTGTTCAAGAACTGGTTGGAGAAAGCCCTGAGCAACCTGCCCTGACCAAAGAGCTGCTCCTCTTCTAAGCAGGATATTGGACTAGACACCTCAAAATCTTGGGGGCCATACTCTTGTGATAAAGGTACATGATCAGCTCATTAGAAACTTGAGGTTCTGTCCCTGGCTTTCTGCCAAGCGTCTTCCTCTGGCCTAGGTTTTAAGAAGCAGCAATGTCCTTATGTGGACTTGCCATGTATAGTGCAAAGTGAAATTCACTTCCTACATAATTTGGGATCCCTGACTTAAAAATGGGGGCTAATTTAGACAGGATTGTATTTATTAGAATGAGACTGGGCTTTTTTCTTTTTAGGAGAAGCTTTGTAAAAGTGGAGAAACTAAGAACGGGTGCTGTAGCGTCAAGAACGGCCTCGAGAGATCAGTATTTAGCACAGGAGGATGGTAGCCCATGGAAGTTGTATCATTGCATCCACCACTTGATTGATCAGGACAAAAATCTTTTCTGGGAAGCTGCAGGTAGCCCCCCTTCTTTCCCTCCTGATGTTCATATAATAATGACCATCAGGCAGTAGTGCTGTGTCTTAGCCTCAAGAATTGGACTTGCAAGCCGTGAAAGCTGTGGTTTCGCAGCATCTTATACATAGAACTTCCATGCTGACAGTGTTGGTAAAAGGTAAAGACAAATGTCCCTTAATTTCCCCCTAATTTTGTAGCTTTCTTTCAACACTGATTGTTGATACAGTGAATTTTTGTGTCTGCTTGAAGAAACAAGCTTGTTATTAATAGAATATTAATTTCTGTAGCTTACTACAGTGTTCTTTTAATTTTCTAGCCATATTCATAGGAAATGCCTGAATTTCCTAGGAGGTCGTTATCTGAAAAGCATTAGCATGCCTTTGGAATTTTTGTTTGTTCTTTCCTTGCTATCTAGAGGAGTTAGTCTGTTTAATGGTAGGTAGCTGAAAAAAAATATTGAGGTGGTATGTTTAAGGCATGCAAAGATGTATGGTGTGGGCGTAAACAGTTCTGGAAAAAACCTCACAAGCAGCTCAGCCTGGAGAAGGGGCTTGGGTTAATAATTATTAATATTGTCTTTATTAAGAAGTACAGTCTCTAAGACAGAGGTGTTCTGGATTTATATGCTGCGTAAGTGTCTTGTAGAATAGGTTACGAAGTGACACGTTCTTACAGGATTATATACAAGTGTGTGTGTGTACATCTGCACAAGTGTACGTGGGAGTCAGATCAAATTTCTTTGTATAAGACTGAAATTAAGGGTATTCCTAAGGACCTTTATTTTTTCTAAGGAATAGTTTAAGGATGGCATGCAAAATACTGACCGTAAAAGATTCAGAAGGCCATTGGAGCAATCTCCTAAAACAGATTTGGCAGTTGGATGAAGAATGCTTCAAATAATGTTTTAACCTTGTTCCATCATTATCAGGCAGCAGGACCATTGGATTTAACTGCCCCAGCCTATTCTTTGGCTCCTCGAGACTGTTAAATATAAAGTCCATACACTGCAGATTATGAAGGCTGGTGCCCTGACTCTTGGTGCCAGTTGGATTGAGCTGAGGTATCTAAAGAGGTTACTGCCTCCAGCTGTGCCTCCTGATCCTGTGCTGCTGGGTGTCTGGCAGAATAGCTGATGGCAGTCCTGGGTGAATTTGGAGGCTTGGGTTAATAATATGGCAGAATGTGTACTGGGGCACTGGACTGGGCTGTGATTTGTTCTGAGAAATTGGACCTCTGGCAATGTGGACAGCTGGAGACAGAGATGCCTTCAGCTGCTGCATTTAAATCATGGAAAAATGGAATCAGGAACTGGAGCCTATGGGTGGACTGTGTTGTATACAGTCTCAGGATTGATGGAGGTTTTCTGTGCTGAGCTCTTTCAGATATACTCATTCCCCTGTGTCTTCGGCTCTGTTGGCAGCTGCTATGCTCAATTTTGAAGAAACAAAATCCTTGGTGTAGTAATAAATGTGGTGGCTTGAAAACAAGCTTGTGAGCTTTTGAATGGCTTTACTTAGAAGGTACTTAAACGTTTATCACAACTGATGGAGTTCTCTCCTACTTAATGGCATAATCCTGATAAGACCATAGTGCTGTGCTGACAACCTTGCAACTTATTGTGGAGCAGGGTTTCTTCCCTCAAACCTCCTTATACAGCTTGGGTGGAGGCTGCCACCTTCCTTTCTGGAAATGTTTCCCAAGCCTGAACGCAGAAAGAAGGCAGCTGAGTATGTTTGGAGACTTAAACCTCTTCCACCTTAGTATTTTGTAATGTTGAGCCTGTGGTCCTGCTACTGTCAGGGCTGTTAGTAACCTACTGCATGTCAGCTCAGCTGGGAGAAATGGCAGATCCTGGTTTTCAGATATAGAAAGGTTGCCCGAAATATTACAGCGGGCAGATTGACAATTTGGCTTGAATTTTAAATAGTGTCATAAGAAATATTCTGCGTTTAACTGTTGGCATTTTTAGTTAACATTTCCCTACTCTAGCTTATTTAAAATGGTGTGTTTGGAAAAACTGAATCTAATCCTCATTAACTTGCATGGTAGTTGTTTGCAACAGCTTTGGCTCATTGTACTTCTGTGTATCTGGTGCATAAACCCTGGCATTGTCGTCATCTCTTCTGCATGCAGAAGAGCATCGCCTAGCAGTAAAGTGGCTTTTTATCAATATGCTTTGTGTTCAGTTGCTTGAAAAATTCAGTAGCTCCCTATAGGTTTTCTCATCATTAGTGCTAATTAAGCCAGGTTCCTCTGAATGAAATACGTGTATGAAAAAAAACATATGCAGTTGAACAGGATGTCTCTAGCTATAGAGCCTTGTAGGCGAGGCTGGAAGTCTGCTGTGGCTTCCTGGGATATTTTAGGGTTGTATTTAGAGGAGATTAAGTTCAGGGTTGCTTCCCCTTGCTTCCTTGCACAAAGTAGAGGGGATCCTCATTCTGAAAGTTGAGCTTTTGCAGGAAGCATGATTAATTTCTTGTAGCATAGTATATTCTCTCATTCAGTTTAAAAAAAAAAAATTACTCTTATATAGCAATGGCAAAGCATGCAAGTAGCTCTGATTTCAATATCAGAGCTGTGAGATAGAACTAAGCCCACCAAACCTCTTCAATTCAGGTTTAATATTATGATTCAAACAGACTGTTTATGGAATGAGAGTATTGCCACGTGGTCTCAGAACTGATAGCATTTCATTATACTTAAAAGGATTTTTGTCAGCATGAAGTGGGGCTGGAACTAGGTCTAATGACACTACTTTGTCAATGTGGTACCTCTTTATGCCTTTCTTCAGACGGAGCAAAATAAAACTCCAGGCTACTGTGGCTGCAAGAAAGAAGCTGAAAGTGTGACTGCAGCATGACTGGTGCAATAATGTCTTCCCAAGCGAGCCTGGAGCTAAGGACCATCCTTCGGTACAGTGCAGGCTTTGAACTGTTTCCCAGCTGTGGGGGGGGAAAAAGATAACACACAGAGCTGACTTTCTAGCGTCTTCTTTTTATGCTTCAAATAGAGGTTTGCTTAGGGGGGAGTGTATTCCCATCAGATGTTTGAAGCCTGGAGGAGGTGTGATGGTAGGGGAGGGTACCCTAGGCGCATTCAGCAGCAGCTCGTGCTGCTGGAGGTGGAATATCACAAAGAACTCAGAGAAATGGGATCAAACTGAAATAGTTTGGGGTCCTTTGTCCCACAGTTTTCATTAGACTGCCATTAGACTTGAATCTGATTCATTGAGAGGCCATAATAGTAGCCAAGACAACTTTCCCTTGATTAGAGGACAAATCTGGCAATTTTCTGGTACTCTGGGGGTCACATCTAACCCAAAGTAATGTGATTTTAATCCTGTCTGATGTCAGGATGCATTAAGTGGAGTCTTGTTTATACAATTAATTTACCTATCCATATAGGAGTCTAGAGAATCAAAATGTTTTGTGGCCCTTCCTGAGTAGAGACTGCAATAACCTGTCTGGGGTTCTGCTATGCCTGCTCAGTTTATTTTTGAAAATATTTAGCAGCACAGGGCTTTGAATGTATTCAACCAGTGGTGGTCTATCCTTGTCCCTCTGGTACAGGTTAAGGACTTCAGAATAGCAGGAGTGACCTTATTTAGGTGGTGCTTTGGAGTAAGAAGTAACTAATGCAACTGTTGCTTTATTAAAAACAAAAAACCCCAATACTTTTTCAGCAACTCACAGCTTTAGCAAAACAGTCTTGATATGGAAAATTCATACCCTTTGTCTCAGTAGCCTGTGTTTTTATATGTGACAAAATACAGACTTTGAGCTGATGGAACACAAAACCTGAGCGCTGTAATTGCAGCTTCCTATGCCTGAATATAGCTTTGCTTTTAAAAATGACAAATCAGTATGCTAGTGCATGCTTAGTGACACTAATTACTTGGCCTTAAAATATCAGTCTACTCTAAAAACAGTCTCTCAGGTATGTGATATTAATACCAATTTCTGTATTGGTCCCAGGTGCTGAACAGTCTGCTGTGGTGGTCATGGTGTTGGATTGTAACCTAAATTTCTAATCTTTGACTTTGATGGCTCAAAATGTGTATTGAAAATAGGCAACCAGGCTATAAGATGGTGGGACTTGGGATTGTTAGAAGTGACAGGATATCCCTCGGAGGCCAGGGACTGGAAGCACTGAGTGAGAAAGGCTTTAAAGAAATCTAAGTGAAGAGCAAAAGCTGCTGTTATATCTCCTTCCTCCCACCAATTAAGTCCCCCCAAACTGAAAACAGTATATCCATGTTGCAATTAAATATGGGGCCATGGCAGGGTAGGGGCTGGGGTTAGAGAAACTGAAATAGAAATAGTACCATATTAAGCAGAAGTAGAATTGAAAGGCTTTGGTATATTCAGGGAGGAAAAGACACATGTATAGTCCTATGCGAGGGCCTGAGTCATCCACTTTGTGGAAATGGCAACTCCTACAGTCGCATATCTTGTTACCAAGTCACAGCTGAGGCATTTATGATTATAGTAGCAATTGTAGAGTGTGTGTATGTAAAGGGGAGAGGAGCAGTTGGCTGCAGACTTTTAACTGTAACTAGCAATCACCAGGTGAGGTGCCCCTCCAGTCTGACCCCCAGGGCCTTTCAAACTGCAATTTCAAGTACAGTGTGAGCTGCCCCAGGGGTTGGTTTGGAGGGCACCTAGCCCCATGCTGTCCCAGCAGAAGACCACGTTCATGCCAACCTGGTCACTACTTGTATAGTTGTCTTTTTGCTGCCTCCCAGCATTCGCTATGACTACATTGTAGATACTAAAGGGTGTATCCATATTTATTTCTGTTAATATCTGGTATGAACCAGTTGTTCATGGCTTACTGTTGTCAGGTTCGCTCTGCTACCATCATGTCATGCAGGAGTAAGTCTCTGGATATGTGTGTGTGTGGCTTTTAAAGCGTGACTGGGAGGGAAAACCCTATCTGTCCCAAATCAATCTTCTGGTGAGTGTCTCCTAGTTCTGGTGCAGAGTGATTTGTTGAACACCAGTCTTGCTGTTGCCTTGTTCATAACCCTTACAAGGTAGCTGCTCTGTTCCTTTAATCAATTTAGTTGCCCATCTGTATGCATTTTCTAACTCCATTGCATTCTCCTGGGGCAAGGAAAACCGCTGCACTATCAGGATGTGAGTGTAGCAAGGCTTTATACAGTGGCAAAACTGGTAGATACATATGCTTTACTCTTTCCTCACTGGTCTACCCTCAACACCAAGCCAAGCTTCCAGACATGTTTCAGAAGCAATTTATTTTGTAATTTCATTTGCTAGCTACGAGTGCTCTCCAAGGTCATAGGTTTTAGCATTAATAAAGCAATTGATTTATAATCTCAGATTGAGAATAAAGATAAGTAGCAGAGCAACCAGAGCCCTTGAGAATGTTTACTTTCTAGCAGCTCTTAGTGGTATTTCTGTAGGACACTGGTTGTTAACTGCTTAGGAAAAAAAACAATGACTTGGGAACTGGAGATGTCTCTATTTTCCCCTAGAACAAAACAATCAGTACCTTTCAATTTGATTTTTAAGTAAATTCTGTTGCACATCTATAAATCTTTTTCAAATATCCAGGAGTTCTTGTGTCCCAAAAGATTCCTTATAAAAATTCAGGTAGTCTTCATTGGTCAGAAATGTGGAGTTTGAAAGTAGGTTAAAAAAGTGATTGCTAATTATTTCTAATCGGCACATTTTTGAGGAGCAAGGACCACTGCTAGTCCAAAAGGGAACTTCACTGGATGTTCAAATGATATAAAATACAGCTTGCCTCCAGTGCTTCCTTAAAAAAATGAAAATATCTGGTCTCCCATGGTTGCTTCATGTTAGGACTGAGGTAGGTTTGTATCACACAGACAGTTGGTGCTCCATCTGCCTGCTGAGATGATGAAAACGTTCCTTGTCAGTCCCATGTTAAGTCTGCTTAAAATAGTGCTACCAAAACACATTGCTCTTATTTTATCAGGATGTTAATAACCATTGCATGCATGTTTTATATGTTGCTTTGGCTCACTGGTGGCTCTGTGCCTCTCTCAACACATGAAGTGGATGCTGCTGTCTAGCCGGTTTATCTGACTCAGTGGCCTTTTTGACATATTACTGTGTTGCATGTTGTCATTGTGCTAATGACTAATTCACTTTGACTGTAGAAATATATCACCTGCAAACCAGAATGTTGTTGTTCTTCAGAGCTGGCCCAGTTGTTTTTGACAAAACTAAGTTCCTTTGTGAATTTTCGTATAGATAAGGTTGTGCATAAGCAAGTGCTTACATTGAAACAAAGGCTTCAAGCAGTAAGTGATAGGAATACCATTGAGCTAGTTAAATGCAAATAAGCCTTGCTTAATACTAAATGTATTTGAAAGACTTGTTGGAGAAAGCATGGAAATAACTGTTGCTATGCAAGTGAGCTGTTTGTCCTAATCGTGATTAGTCCAGGGGGAAGCAGAGCTTTGCAAATATTAGGAATAGCTTTATATGATAAATAATCATTTGACTAGCTACTTAGATGGTTCATATTTTTTTGTAAATTGCTTACTAAAAGCAGACTGGCAGAAAGTGAGAACATTTGTTGTACCAGGACTGTGCATAGATGATGGAGGCCAAGGTGCAAGTGTGTTAGTCTTGCTGTGTTGGGTTTGCCTGCCTTGCTCACAGCCAGCAAACATATGTACAGGTGGTAGTTCATTTCTGCATCCGTTTTCTCCCTGCACTGTCTTTGCTGTTTGAAGGTCACTAGTCTGACAATCAATTTCATTGGTTGATGCTTTTTATTAATATTTTAAATTTTTAATTTTTTAATGGTATGTTAACTTTTATAGACATACTGAAATACTCATTTGTTATGTCTACAGCATGTCTCTATTAAAAAAAAAAAAGCTAGAGAAGCAAACCCACCCTAGGTGAGAGAGGTTCTATTCTGTTATAATAACTTGGCTTTTTACCAGACATTGTAATACATTATATTTTTTTTTAGCAGCAGAAGGCTAAGGGTATAAATTGAATCCAAGTAGATGAATTGCTGCCATCAGTTTAGTTGTGCTTTACCTGAATCCACAGGGCAGCAAGCAGGAGCTGAAACAAGGGTTCAATTAAGATTGTGGTGCAAGTAAATCCATTGTACTGTTATCGAGGCTTTCGATTATAAAATTTTTCCATAGAATAGGGTGAGCTGACAAGACAGGCTTGAATGGTGCTTTCATCCTGTTTGTATGAAAAGTAATTAGACTAGGGTAGATTTGGGTCTCGGGGAGAGCAGTCTGGCTGCTTAGATGACTTCTTCCCCTTTCCTAATTTATTTAAATAGATGCATGCTTGTTTGCTTTATTCCCCAGCTGTAAACATGTTCCTTTTCTTTGCCTTTAGGAGGCTTGTGATTTTGCAGGCTTGACCCGACTAGCTCATTTCTCCTCTAGCAAGCAAGCAGTTGTGAGTGGGACCATCTCCTGCCACTGCTTCAGAGAAGTTTAGGTGCCTGAGTTAAAAGGCCAAGCTGCAAGCTGTTTCATTGAATTATTCTTTACCATCGGACTGCATATCAACAATCATTTCTCTCCATAGTTTAAATATAACTTGATGATATCTCCTTTACAAGGACTTGAAAACTCTGTTGGCATTTAAATTTATCTTCCTTTGGAAGCATTGCAGTGCATTCAACTTCTCAGCTATGTTGAGGAGTAGAAAGCTCTAGCTGTTATAGCTATGGGGGCAGCCTAAAGAGCCCTCTCTTCATGTAATTGGTGTAATGCTTTCTGATTGTAGAAAAGTACCTTGAATGCTCTTGCTCTCGGGATTTTTTAAGTACATGAATGTGAAACTTGATCAGTGTAAACTCGCTTTTCTCTGCTGCCATTCAGAACGTGCTGACTGGTTCATAAGTGCTGTGGCTTCTAAACAAAAAAAACCACCAAACAAACAATTCATGATAGGGACAGCAGAGATCTAAATGAATTACTGAGTGGAAGAACCCCAAAAGAGACCTCTAAGTGGTAGATGTCTTCCTTAGTCAAGAGATTTGAGGAGAGCTGGTTACTGACCATACTAACCTGGAGACTCGGGGGCAAATGCTACCCCTAAGCCCTTTTTCAGAGGAGCAGCAAACTTTTTGTCTTGCTGAGGCTGATGCTTCAGAAAGGAGGTGGGTGTTGTGCACATCCACCCCGCCCTGCCTGCAGTGACTTGGGCTGCGGGCTGACAGGAGTTTTTTCTAGGAAGCAGGTTTACTTCCCTGGCTACTAGGTGTCTAAAATATTTCTCTTGAGCCCTTCCAAGCTGTGAAGGTAGCAATGAGATTAGCTGTTTATAACCTGCTGCCTGCCTTTATCTCAGATGTGTTTCATGTACAACCTCAGGCTTTTCTCATTTGCAGCTTAACCTTGTTATAAGGTGACTGCTTTTACTTTCAACTTCATTGATATCTATTACAAACTTGCCCTGCAGTTGAAGGAAAAAGATGCCTTGGTTTCCACAAGCAACCTTAAGTGGAAGTCATAGCATGCATGGTTTTTACAGTACTGATCACAGAATCAGAGTCCCAGGTTGGAAGGGATCTCAGGGATCATCTAGTCCCATCCTTCTGGGAAGAGCACAGTCTAGACAAGATGGCCCAGCACCCTGTCCAGACAACTCTTGAAGGTGTGCAACGTGGCTGAGTCAACCACTTCCCTGGGGAGATTATTCCAATGGTTGACTGTCCTCACTGTGAAAAATTTCCCTCTCGTGTCCAGTCGGAATCTCCCCAAGAGCAACTTGTGTCCATTCCCCCTTGTCCTCTCCATGGGACTCCTTGTGAAAAGGGAGTCTCCATCT
Source organism: Phalacrocorax carbo (assembly GCF_963921805.1). Lineage (NCBI taxonomy): Eukaryota > Metazoa > Chordata > Aves > Suliformes > Phalacrocoracidae > Phalacrocorax > Phalacrocorax carbo. The sequence continues at coordinate 31,611,612 of NC_087518.1, read as the reverse complement.
TCTTTGTAGCTACCCCTTAAGTACTGGTACATGGGGATGAGATCCCCTCTGAGCCTCCTTTTCTCAAGGCTGAACAAACCCAGTTCTCCCAGCCTATCCTCGTATGGCAGGCTTCCCAGTCCTTTGAGCATCTTGGTGGCCCTTCTCTGGACCCCTTCCAGCCTGTCCACATCCTTTTTGTATAGCGGGGACCAAAACTGTACACAGTACTCCAGGTGTGGCCTGACAAGCGCTGAGTAGAGTAGGATAATGACTTCTTTATCTCTGCTGGTGATGCCCTTTTTGGTGCAACCCAACATCCTGTTGGCCGCCTTGGCTGCAGCAAGCACACTGTTTGCTCATGTAGAGCTTTCTGTCTACCAGGACCCCCAGGTCCCTTTCCACAGAGCTGCTCTCCAGCCAGGTGGATCCCAGCCTGTGCTGCACTCCTGGATTATGTCTTCCCAGGTGCAAGACCTTACACTTGTCCTTGTTGAACTTCATAAGGTTCTTGCTGGCCCACTCTTCCAGCCTATCCAGATCTCCCTGCAGAGCAGCTCTCCCTTCTGGAGTGTCTACTTCCCCACTCAACTTGGTGTCATCCACAGACTTCATCAGGCTACACTTGATGCCGTTATCCAGATCACTTATAAAGATGTTGAATAGCCCAATATTGATCCCTGGGGGACCCCACTTGTGACAGGTTGCCACTTGGAAAAGGAGCTATTTACCACCACCCTTCAGGTGCGGCCTGTCAGCCAGCTCCCCACCCACTGCACAGACCACTTGTCTGGGCCATAACGCATTCATTTCTCCAGGAGGAGACTGTGGGGGACCGTATCAAAGGCCTTGGAGAAATCCAGGTAGACAATGTCCACTGCCTGCCCCATGTCAACCAGGCAAGTCACTTTGTTGTAGAAGGCCACCAGGTTTGTCAAGCATGATCTGCCTTTAGTGAAGCCATGTTATGTTTTGACCTTCTATTGTTACTCAGGGGATTTAGAAGTTTTTTTCCCCACAAATATTGGTTTCCTCTGCATTAATACTTAAAGTTCACCAGGCTGCTGTATATATGAGCTAAGGGATGCAGCGGTGCAACTGGGGAGAAATCAATGGGCAGTCATCCTGTAGCATGTTGGTCATAGAGCATACAGCTGAATGTTAAGCGTGTGTCCAGGGTAAGCTGTCAGCTTTGATGTTTGGGTACTGTGCAATGTAAATGGTGTAGCTGAACTGGGAAACTTCTAGAGTGTCTGAACAAAGATCCTGGCTGTGGGAGGGAGATTGTGCTACCACAAAAAGTCTATTTCAGTAAATGGAGATGTTGGGTGTGTTTGGGGGGGTTTAGAAAATGGTGCCTCAGAGCAGGAACTCCACGTCGTTGGTGTGTGTGCCAGACCTGACCAAGGTGTTCTGAACATGGTATTTGCTAACTGCAAATTGTGATTCTCAGCTCTTGCCATACTGAGACACTTAAGTAGTAAAATACCCTGCTGTAAGTACATGTGTTGTGTTACAGTTATCAACCTATGCTTTTGTTCCCCAGTATTGAGTTCGACCGAGACTGTGACTACTTTGCCATCGCTGGGGTGACAAAGAAGATTAAAGTCTATGAGTATGGTACAGTCATTCAGGATGCGGTGGATATTCACTACCCTGAGAATGAAATGACCTGTAATTCCAAAATCAGGTAGGTGTTGACTTTGCACTTGAACTCGGGTGCTGTTTCCACTTGCTTGTTTATGTGCAGTAGCTGTTTTGCTTTCTTTACCCATTGTGGGAACACGAGGGGAAAGGAGGAAAGCAGGAGTGGATGCAGAGCTTGCTTTGAACTCTGGGTGGGACCAGGTAGCATAAGCGCTGTTACTTGTGTATGCCAGGCTTATCCAAGGTAATAGCAGGCCCACATATCTGGAGGAGAAAGGGATATAGGGTAGTGAACTGCTTTTGTGTTCCTTGCAAATGCTGTTGGATACCTACTCAATTAAAAGGAGGGTGAAAGCAAAGTAATGGATACACTCCAGGTAAAGTCTTAGTTTGTCTCAAGGTAACTTCTGTGCCCAGTTCTTCATAATAGCCACCGCTTCCTCCATGGTCTCTTCTCTTCATCTACTGGATCCTTTCCATTCTGCTAAGAAGCTGCTAGTCCTCAGGAAATGTGCCTCATTTGTATCTTCTGCCTATGAATTTATGTCTGCTTGAAGTACTGTTCTGCTGGGCCTCATAATATAAAGCTCTTAAGAAAAGACCTAGATTGACAGTAATGATAGTAGCACAGATGCAAAAATCAAGTGTTTTTTATCTTTTTAGATTACTTAAATGAAAGAAATACAGACCACCATATCAGAACTTCAACTGAAAGAATCCACCTACCATAACTTAAAAGTCCTAATTAAAAAATCCTGTTAAAGCTTAAAACTAAAGAATACAGGCAATTAAACCAATTTGGTACTATAATAGGAGCCTCCAGCATCTCTGAACTAATTTGTTTTTATTTGGTACTCTGCGTTTTAAAAAGAGTAAAGCACCCACCAAAGCGTTAGTAAAAAATTTATATAACAGTCCAGATTCCACAAAAACAAAACGTTGTGCAACAAGATTAAGACTGCTTGCAAGCCCACTTTATGGTGTAAAAGTTACGCTTAGTTTTGTAGTTCACATGTTTCTTAAGATAGATAAGTCACTCCTGGATCACTCATGCTGATTATTCTTGGGAATTATGTAACACTATTTTATGGAGGAAAAGATATAAATGCAGCTGACCCTGGGACTGGCTTTCAAGATGGGTAAAAACAGTTGAAGAGGGATTTGTATTGATAAGTGATACTACTATGGAGCTTGTGTTTTGCTGGACTTGTGAAATGTTCAGCATTTTTGCCTGAGTCACACTGTTCAGCTTCATTATTCTGGAGACAAGAGCAAACTAATAGGAGAACCATCTAGCAATGGATTAATATCTTTTGTTCTAATTAGAAGGGGAAAAGCAATGTGTGTTTAGTATTTCTTGGTCCATCTGAGACAACTTCCAAACTTGCTACACCAAATTTGAAAAGGGATCTACCCTCATGATCCTGCCAGGCATTAGAAAGTTGTTTGTCCTCCCTTCTCTGGCAGTCTCTGGTGAGGAGAGCCCTGTCAACACCTTCAGTGATGTTACTCTTGTCAGCTTTGTGTCCCAGAAAAGACACTGCTTGCATTCAAGATTTCTTCCCTTCCTTAAACTTTGTGCATATATACATTATATGATGATGCTATATGCACTGTCTTCTGACGCTCTGCCTCAGTGGAGGTGGACAGGGTCCTCTTCTTTCATTCCCTTGCCCTAGTTTCTCTCATTCCTTGAAGAAATGTATTTTTTTCCCATTGGCACCTCCACATTATATCAACCTTCCTTCAGCATGTGAGTTCTTTTGGTTTTGACACAAAGTTAGGCTGTCAGTCAAATGCATCCTTGCCATATCCATTAGCTGTGCTGTCACTCACTGGTGCTGGGGCTCACTGGTGTAGTGTTGAGCAGCATAAAAACTTGCTATTCTGAAGTGGCGTGGCTTGAGGGAGAAGTTATATGTGAAGGCTGTAATTTCATTATAGAATATTGCAGTGTGCTGAAAATGTGCCTGTATTATAATAATAAAAAAATCTAAACAAGTGGAGCCTGCTTTTTGTAAAAAGCCTTGGCTCAAAGCTGTTGATCTTAATTTGGGTGGAGGTGCAGCTTCTTTCAGAGGCTTACTCTCCCTGCGAGTGCCTTTTCTGATATGAAGCAGACATATTTCTACTGTGGCACATGGGTGGCATATCCCTTCCCAGCAGAGATGCAGGGGTCTGTGTGCAGATGGGATTTGGTGACATTGTCTTCTGCTGAAGCTGGAGTGTGACACCTCAATGGCTCGTAATGTCCCTTCTGTCCTCGCGTGGCACCAGAGCTGGCTGTCTGCAGGCGCTTTGGCTTTCCAAAGACATGTCATGGGAAGCTCACCCTAAATTGGTCCTAGTTAGCCTTGTTCAGAGTGATGATGCTGGAAAAGAAATTTTTAGCGGTTACACTGGTGACTCAGCTTTCAGAGGAGCAGCAGCTCTGATGGGCTTTTATAAAAGCAGACAGGTGACAGCATTTGCAAGGACTTGTGTCTGGCCAAGAGCAAGTCTGCTGGCCTGGAGCAGCTGCGGGAAGGGAAGCCCTTGCCTGGGACAGGGCTGGCACCAGCCCAGCCCTGCTCTGCTGTGTGCCAGCTGGGCGCCTGCTGAAAGGTTGAGCTTCATGCCAGCAGTAATTGATTGTGGGCTTTTCTGGAGCAGAGCCCTGGTACCAGCTGTAGCTGAGCCTTTCTTCCTTTTTTCCAACCCCCTTTCTTACACCCACCTGCTTCTTAAATACATTCTTTTTTCATCATCTGCTGAGCTTCCTCATCCCTATTTTTAAGAACAGGGAGGAAGTTGGTGTGTCGGGTTTCTGGTAAATGTGCATCATGTCCCCTGGGAACAACAGTGGCATAAGCTTCCAGGAAAAACACAAGATGACACATAAATCCTCATAAAAATCCCATTTACAGATTCATAGCTTCAGTACAAGAAACAAATCCTGGCATTGTGTAGTAGCTATAAACAGCACCCTGTGAGCTAATTATGATTTGCTGTTTCCCTAGCTATAGCAGACAATATTCTGAGGCTCCCCCCATGCAGGAGGAGATGGGAGAGGACAAGAAGAGGATGAACTATTAACAGCAAGCCACAGCTCTTCTCTGATTTATTCAAGAGGCAGATTTGTTGTTTTGCCATAGATTGCAGGGGGAGAAAAATAAGGAGATCTAGTGTTTAGGTAAAAGAAATTTGCTTTAGGCCTCGTTAATCTACAATAGGTGATGTTCAAGTGTGGTTAGGTAAACATGCTTTTGAAACCCATATTTAGTATTCTGCATGCTCACCACTCTTTGCAGCATCCCTACTTCAGTGATAAATACTACCACAAACCTCCAAAATCAGCTGCATCTGTTCAGTCAACTGCAGTAAAAGCAAAGCATCAGTAAGCTTTTCTTCGTAGGAGACTGCTAGTATTTTATTGTTTTCACTTTTCAGTGTCAATAAAGCAAATGTGTGATTGCTCTATCCTAACAGCAGTTCATGGGCATATTGCTGTCAGTTTCTAAAATGGCAGTCAGTTCTCACTATTAAACCCAAATTAAGCAAAAACTTGCTGTATAGTGTTTTTTATCATAGTCTTTGCTATTTGGAGAGGTATGAGCTCTCTCTATGCTGAAAAACCTCATAAGTGGTTGTTTTGGACACCCACACTTCCAGTGCAGAAAATGTTTGACTCTAAACAGGTTATAAGGAAATAAACCTTCAACTTTTAAGTCCAGTTTTCAGAGTAACTGCTTCACTTTGCAATAAGATAAAGCTTTTCTTTTAAAGTATTTGTTTCTTAACCCTACTAGAGGTTTTCTTTGGATTGATTAGAAAAAAGTTTGTTTTTTTTAAAAAAACATTCATAATGGTAATGTAATTCTGTATGTCTCTGAAGTATTTGGTTAGCGTTGCTACTCACGTGGATGTTCTTTGCAGTAGTAATGCTCCCTTAAAAACATTTCAGACCTAAAATTACTGGGCATCAGTTTGACTCATGGTAATAGACTGGATCTGAAGTGCTTGGCACTCGGAAGCAGGTCAGACCACAGCAGTTTGTGCCTTATTAAAAGCTTTAACTCTGTTTAACTCTCACCGCCAGAGGGGTGGTTGACACTGGGTAACTTGATCCTGGATTTGAGACATTTCAGCCATAAAAATACTGGCTCATGAAAGAAACATCAGCGTGACTGACAGCACTAACAGAGCTGGCCCACTTGTGTCTGTGAATAAAATGAAGGATGCACATAAATCTCTACAGGGTCAGGATTTCTGTGTGTCCGGATCAGATGCTGAGGTTAGAGTGCTTCAGAGGTTGGTGATTAGCTTTCAACTAGTTTCTCTAGGCTTATCTCCTGGGAAGGAAAGCTATCTCAACTTATGGCAAATAAACCTCTCGGGTATAGCTATCACCCTGTTTCTGGATTAAAGAACAAAGGAAAAACTGAAAAAAAAATCCAGCTACTAGTATTTAAAATAAAAGATGACCCTGCACAACTCCTTTTAATCCAGTGCTGAATTATATGCATTATCTCAGCCATAGGTAGCTACTTTTTGTATTGTATCTCATAGCCTCCATATTTCAGTTTCTCCCTGGATGTGACTGCAGGCCATCTAAAGGTTGTCTACAAAAGGTTATTTTTATGTATTTGTGGGGTTCAATGCTTAACTTGTTTGAGGACTGTGTAAGCTGCATTTTTGGTCTGTCTCACCTTTGCCCTTTCCCCTTCTCCAACTTGTTCCCCCATGGATTTTTGAGTCTCTTACTTAATCTGTTACCCATGATAACATCTCAAGGGAACCCAAAAAAGTAGATGGCTTTCGAAGTTTCAACAAAATTGACTGTGTTGGGCATGGAAGGAAGGTCAGTGCTTCCTTTGAGAGGAGCATAGCAGTAGCTTCTCAACCCTTTGTAGGTCTAAGGGAAGCCACATAGAGGAGAAACATCATAATGTCCCACCTTCAGAACAGCCTTCTTTCAGGCCTCTCTTGTCACAGGTACCAGAGAATACAACCAAAGGTCAGTCAGGCCTTGGTAAAAAGCATCCTTTACCTGGAGAGGGAGCTCCCCTCCACCTGATCAACCCTGAATTGTGGTCTACAAAGGTTACTTTTGAGGACTTAAGTTATAAAGAAGCTCAGGTATTGCGATGTCAAGGAGAAAACTCTAGTTTCAGACCTTGTAAAGAGAGTTGGGTGGTGATGAGGGGACAATTAAGGTAGAGAACTGGAACAGGATTGTTTTTCTTACTATGATCCTTCAGTCATATTCCTTAAAATTGAAAGTTTTATGATGTGTGTGTCTTAAAAGGTGTTAATTGAACCACTTAGTGGCTGTAAATCCCTAAACATTTTTTCACCTGTCAGTTCCTGTTTTCCTCTCAAGTCTGTCTACAAATGCTTTCCAACTGAGTGTTAACCCCTTGTTAACATCATCGGGCTTCAGTGGGACAGGATGCTTAGCTTGATCTTTGTGCCAGACCTAATGAACATGCTTTTGGGCACAGAAGTCCTTCATTTTTCTCCACCTATATCAATTGATCTGATCTGTCTACAAACATGATATTTCTTATATCCTTAGATCTATCACATCTCAAGCAGTGCTGTTAAACTCTGTCCTTTATATATTTCTGCCTACTCAGTAATTTCTAATTTTCATTGTCTTTTTTGACAAGATGCAGTTACATGATTGTCCTCTTCATAGTTCAGCTTGCAGTGTCCAGCTCTCTTCTGCTGGTCAGATGTGGATCTTGTGTTTCCCTAGCAGAGAGCATACATCCTGTAACCAGCCAGGGTGGCACCAGTGTGTCTGCCTTTCTCTAGGACCCTCTCCACCTGCTGCTGATGCCCAATGTACCTAAAGCCATCCAGATAGAAGACTGCCTTCTCTGTGATTTGGCCCAGGGCTGTATTTTTCCTGCTCTTGTCTGATGACTAAACTTGAAGATTGCTTTTTTCTCTTAAGCTGCTTGAAGCCCTGACTTGTGCTTCATTCAGGAGTGGAGCACAAGTGGAGATAAGATGGCAGGGGGAACAGGTTTGGACTGATAAATATCTAGTGCAGTGTCTACACACCCACCCACCCCCACACACCCCCGCCATTAGTTGGAGAGTGCTCCCAGCCCAGAGCCTTGCTGTGTTGTAGCTCTAGGGCTCTGCACTGCTTTTGCGTCCATCAGTGACTGCTCTGCCTGGAAACAAGACTCCAGATGTCAGACATAGTTATCTCTGGATTACTGCAACTTTCACCTCAATCCTGGTGAGCAGTGCCTGCCAGCTTCATTTGGTCCTCAGGGAGCTACTTAAGCCTCTCTGAGGCTTCGAGTAAATCATAGACTGTCAAGACCCACTTTTCTGTGGGTACCTAAAGGTAGTACAGCTGGTGTAATAACTCCTTGATGATACATTTGTGGATAGCCCTTGTTACCTACAAGGGCTGAGGACACTAACATTTTTCTAATTAATGACACATCGTGGAAGCAGTGAAATTGGGGAAAGCATTGCCTGAGCTGTATCACCTCAACCATCTTCTCAGCTGCTGGTGGTTAAAGATGATGATGTATTTACCCAATGTAAGTTTCTGAATGCAAAGTTTTAAAACCAAGGCATGCTCTTATATGAAGGAAATGTGCAAGAATGTGAACACACTGTAGGTAGATAGAGGTGCAGACAGCGAGTAATGTTGGACAGGCTCAAAACAGTGTCATCAATGGCATCAATCTGTACTGGGCATTCGAAAGAAATTTCCCAGTAATCCACGGGGGAAGGTGTGTCCTGAAGGCTTTCTCCAAGCATCATGCAGTGGCGCAGAGACTTGCAGGAAGCTGCTGCTGTTGCATGACTTTGTCTTGTTTCTGTAAGTTACAAATTAACTCGTGCAGACAGAGAAGAAGTCAGAGCTGGAAAACTTTTGGATCACTCAGTGAAGTTTCATGCTGATGCAAGCACTAATAGCATGTTGTTCCTTTCATGTATTTCTTCATATTTGTCTTAAAAACCAGTTGAGTTTCTTGCCTCCTGTTGTTTGTCTGCCCAGAACCTTAAATAAGCTTGTCGATTCCACAATAGTGGTGAACTATGATTAGTACTTGGTATGTGTATTCCCTCTCTAGTTATAAAATTCACACCCCAGTAAGTTAAGTTTGACCATACTCAGGAGCAGAACACCAGTGCTGCTTTAATAGTGTTTATAACTGTAACTACATTAAAAAATGAAAAGGGTTTTTCCCCTTCTTTGTGTAAATGCTGTATTCCTAAGGAAAACAGGCTGCATGTTTATAGTGGAACCAGGAATTTGCCAAGGTATAATACTCCTAAATCAGTATCCGTGTATCTACATCGTATTTCAATGTTTAGCTGCACTGATCAAAGCAGTACTAAAAAGTTACAGGATCATGGGCTTCTAGTTTGTATTGTTGGTTAAAACTTGGCCCCAAGGCTGCCATAATCTAGTTAACTGTGTCAGGGCTGTTTTGATGACCTGCACAAATCAGATCTGTCAGTTCAGCTTCTGCTGTGTGCATCACAGTTGATACCAACTGGTGTACTTTTGTGACAGATGGTCCAAAAATTGGTGAACAAATATTACAAATTTTCTTAGCTCTGTCACATTTTTCAGGAGTCAGAGTGGAGGCATAGTGCCAGAATGCTACAAGTGTGACCTGGCAGTGTCATTGCTCTTGTTTTGTCTGCTGACAGTGTTTGTCGGTGGAATTTTCATTTAGTTTTGCATGGTCACTTAATTCAGTTTAAAATATAAACCCATACAATATATATTGCAGTTCTTAATCAGAAACATCTCCTAAACTGTCCAAAGCAAACAAATTGCTGTTTGCTTCTGGGGGGGGGGGGGGGGGGGGGGGGGGGGGGGGGGGGCGTGTCTTTCCTATTTTACAGAAAGCTGGAAGTAGTTTCTCAGAAGTCAAACTTCCATTTGCACATAGGTGCAGGTATAGAACATTACATATGTGCCAGGAAGGGCTTGATTTACCATCCATGCAGCTACAAGTTTTACATGTATAGCTTCTGTTAGGTAAGTAGTTATCTAAAGATAATATAATAATAATAGCAGTAGCTATTGGCAAGAAGTTAAGTCAAACCCTGAGCTCTCTGTGAGAATTTGTGTGGAATTTGAATAGCAAAACAATTGCAGTATTAGAGATGAATACATTAAAAAAACTAAAGTCCCAAGCCATAGCACTTCATACTGAGGGAGGCAATGTTACTTCAGCCAATAGAACTTTTCTTTTAGCTTGTGGAGGAGGGTTTGTTTCTGGTGGATTTTGATTTTGTCATTTCCTGAGTGTTTGTGTGTTGGCTTGATCAAGTGCTGTATGCTTTGCAGAGACACTAATTGTTTGACCGTATTGCAAGTGTGATTTTTGTGTTCATGGTATGATTTTATGTAAGACTGACAGGTGCTTTTTTTTTTAAGCTGTATCAGCTGGAGTAGTTACCACAAGAACCTGCTAGCCAGCAGTGACTATGAAGGCACTGTCATCCTTTGGGATGGATTCACAGGACAAAGATCCAAGGTCTACCAGGTAACGTGCAATCAGCGAGCAACACTTTCCCGCACTGTGGACCATGTTGGGGGAAGAGTATTCAGTCTGGGATTCTGCTTCTAATCCAGCAGTAGACTTTTATGTTTCATAAGGTGAAATGGATGCTCATCCTGTTTGGTGAATGTGTCTCATCTGCACAGCTTTATTGAGCTGTAGTCCTCCAAGGAAGGCAACTATATCTTCTTGTCACAGTTATGAGGCAGTTGACGTTTTTCTTGCTGCTGCTTTCGGGTAGGGAGTCTGCACAGGGAGAAATGAGTTGGAAGTTGTTTGTCTCGCCTTTCTTTAGAAACCTCTCTCTCTAGATCTCCTCCACTTCATTCTTTGTCAAAAGGCTTTTGTAAAATACTGCAGTGATTGCTGCTGCAGGTGCTTGTAAAGCAGAAGAGCAAAATGCAGACTTAAGTGGAGAGGTTGGGAGAACGGAGTGGTAGGCAGAATCTTTCCCAGTACAGTTCTGTGCATATGCATGCAAGTGGGCTGAGCTCAACAGAGACACCTGCTTCAGGAGGATTTTCTGGCATCTTGTCTTTTTGTTCAATTTGAACATTGTGTTTCTATATAATGGATTCTGAGAGGCTTGTGATCAGAACAAGGAGGTTGGAAGAGAAGATGGTCTGTTTGGAGAGAGGCTGGAAGCGCTGCAGGCGGTTGTGTAGGTAGCACAGTGCATTGAAACTGGTCAGTGGTAATGAATGAACTGCAGACTAGCTGTCAGTTCCTCCTTCTTGACAGTTCAACTTAAGTTTTAATTCCTATTTAAGCCTTTGTTTACTTTTTCATTGTGTTTTGGCCATTTTATGATGCTTGTTTTCACTAATCCTTTGTATATCTCAATTAAAAAAATTATACTGGAAAAAATAAATCTTGTCTGTTTTTATCTCAAATACATTTTGCATTTCTTTGAGGCTGAATAATGAACCTAGAGAGGACCACTGTTGCTTATGTTAAAACAAACACATTTTGCTTCCTATCAGATTACATGAATTTTTTTATTTGGATTTGCATAGAGGCATACGTACTGACATCTGCTTCGCATGTATTAGAAATCCTGTAGTGACTTTTGTCCTGGCAAGCTTTTCATGTTTTCATCTTGGAAGGCTTTAAACAAAGGGCTTGACTGAATTTTGTGTTTCATTCAATAGAGTGTTTTGCTTCTGCGTGGGATGTGCCAATGTAGCAAATGCAGTTCTTCTGTATTTTGGGGGATAGTGTACAGCCTTGTAAGACTACTTGAGTAGAAAACCCCAGGATTAGACACCAGAAGTTTTGTTTAATAATTCAGTAGGAAGGTGAGGATTTCCTGGACTTCCAGAGAGGAGGCATTTGAAATGGCTTTGAATGGGCATCTTAGAGGTACTGGGAGATACAGTTGTGATCTACTAGACTAAGCAGCAGCACACAGTGGAAGCACAGCCAGTCAAACTGTGCTGCAAACACAGGTCTTTAATGTATATTTCCTGAAGTCATTATTTTTTTTCCTTCAAGTAAAAAAAAACACACAAAAACCCCACAAAAAAACGAAACAAACCCCAACAACAACCACCCAAAAAAACTCCAGCTAGTTTTAGTGTTTAAAATTGATGTACTACAGTCTTCTGCTTTCATGGCATGTCTAGCATACTACAAACATTTGTCTGATTGGGAGAAAAGACATTTTTTGAGAAACTGCTAAACACAATAAGCTTCTCTGTCCAGGACTCTCCTGACAATTTATACCAAACAGCATGTGATTTTTCTTTTACTGTTTTATCAGATTACAGCTTACTACTTTGCAATATTTTTCTTGTTTCTCTAAACAGGAGCATGAGAAAAGGTGCTGGAGTGTTGACTTTAACTTGATGGACCCAAAGCTATTGGCTTCAGGCTCTGATGATGCCAAAGGTATTATTCTTTTTCAGTCTGTGCAGAAGGCTTGCGCTCTGTATTCCCTCTGAGGAGCAAGAGAGTGATATTTCAAGTAGCTGATTCCTCAGCTGCCTTCAGTATAGTAGTTGACATGGTAGTGTGTCAAGATATTACTGAACTGTTCAGCTCTTGGAGGAGAGGCTTGCTTTGGATTAAGATTTCTTGGTGCAATGTTCACATTTTTTGGGTAACATGTTCCCTAGCTAGCATTTTCCAGAACACTAAACAAAGCAAAATGTGTTTTAACATTAGTTAAGCTTGTTGAGTTAAAGCCTTGGGGCCTTTCAAAAGAACAGCATGTATTTATATTTCAAAAATGAAGTTTTTGAAAAAGCAGAAGTTAAAAATGTCTGCTCCTGTTTTACCTGTAGCTCTGAATGTTAAAGACTGTGCACAATGACAGGCTTCCTGCTTTCATGATGTGCAGTGTGTTTCTCTGAGCTTAACAGGATCTGATGGTGGGCTGAATGGGAGCAACTCTCAGCTTTCCAGACTCTGGGGTCCATTTGATAAAGGGCTTTTGGAGAGAACACTTAAGCCCTTTCCAAACATACTGGTAGAAAAATGTTCCTCTTCTAAGATGAAATAGGAAATGTCTAAAGAAAAAGATAGCACTGAGCAATATGTATTCTTCATCCCTAATGAACACATTTTTCTAACATGTTTACAATATCAAATTAGAGTTAAGAGTTCCTTTCGTTGTCAGGGGCGATCAAATCTCCCAGATGGGCTGATACAACTCTGGACAGAGCTATCCATGATTTGCTTTGAAATGATAAATTAATTTTTTGTAAACATTAAACCTTGAAAGCTGCTCCCTCCCCTCTAAAATGCTTTTAAATTCTGTTTCAGAAGAAAGCTGTATTAGTGTTCTCAACTGCATATGGCAGTCTAAATGTATCTGGTAATTCCATTTACAAAATGCAGCTTTGATTATTTTAAAATAAGGTGGGTTTAAATGTTTTTGATACACTTCCTTTCCCTTTTTGGTGGAATTCAAGTGTTTACTGTGTGTTTAAATGCAGCAGGAATGAACATTCACCCTGTAAATTATCAGCCTCTTCATCACATTGCTCCCCACTCATGCTATGCGTTTGAAAAGGCTTATCTGCCAGGTAGATATGCATTTATTAGCATGTTAACAAGTTGTCCAGTTTTGCAAAGCCAGCTGCAAGCAGAGCTCCTGTCTCTAGTTTAACAGTTCACTTCAGTAATAGTTTCTAAAAGCACAGTGTTTACTTAGAAATTATTGTAATAAAGTAGGCAGATCTGTATATCTTGCATTTCAATTCACAGAGGTCTTTTGAAGGTATATTGGGGTTTTGGTGAATAAATTTGGGCTGGAACACTTTGTCCTTTACTTCTACCATGGTTTGCCTGTGATTTGCATATATAACAAGTCTGTTAGAGACAAATGGAGTCCTGTGTGGAAGTGTTTGAAGTAAGCACAGATTTTAGAAGTTTTTAAGGTACAGAGCAATAGTAGCAAACGTCCAAGTTAATGTTATAGTGTCCACATTCCACCTAAGTGATCACATTGAAAGGGTTAAATGTGAGGAAAACATAACACCTATGATGAGCTACATTAACTCAAACCTGCCTAACTTAAATTTTTATCTTTCTGCTTATTGTGTTCAGGAGTGTTTGGTTGTGTTCTGGCCAGCTTTGGGTACATATAATGCATGTTTGGCCTGGTACAGTGTCTGGTGGGAAATTGAAGTTCTATGTACCCTTCCTGTCCTCTTTTACTTCTCTGTGTGAGGCCACACCAGGCTGTCTAACAAGAAATCTCAAAGCTGATAGATACTACTGGTGTGACCAGAGTGATTGGAGCTAATCTCGCCACTCTTCCTGAGAAAGCACAGGTATAACATTTTCCTGTCAAGAGATCAGGACAAGCCAGGCAGAAAGTGACAGCTTTGCCAGCTCTTCTGGCTTGCCTGCGTATCTATGTCTCCTCAGTCTTTTCAAGTTGGAAGCTAATTTTTAAGACACTCTGTATGCTTGCTAGGCATGTATTGGGGAATGAGCTTTTAGATGAAAAATCCCATCATCAGTGCTTCACAGCTGTGTCTGCCAGGACTCTGGCACAGCAAAGGGGGTGTTAACAAATGGAGTGCTATTAGGGATAAAATTATTCTGATACAATTTGAAACAGCATCCTTGGGCCTTGGGTCTTGCATTGTCCTCATCATTAGATAATCCAAGATGCTTATTTGCGGAAGATCTTTCTACTTTAATAGGAGATAATGAGAGCATAAGACCATTATTGTATTTGAAGTAACTGCTACATGTATGAAATCCTCACTATCTACAATTGTCATGCTATTCCCTTTTAAAGGGAACAAGGGTAGTTGTGTATGTCTATAGGGACCTGACAGTGTACACCAGCTAGACAGCAGTGAGCCAAATTAAGTGTTTACTTGTGCTACAAGAAGCCTGGGGTGATACAGCACAGTCTTAACTTTAATTCTTTTATGCACATAATAATGGCAGGAGCTATGATTCTCATATAAGGAGGAAAGGATGAATTTCTGCTATTGGAGGAGAAAAGATTATTTAATTTTGTGAAGGCAAAATGATGCTATCAAAGTACCAGGATAGGGCTGGAGATAGTGCACTTAGCTAATGACTTACGGCTGCTTCTCAACCCAACATCTCTGTTCTGGATTGGGAATGTATTTTAATGGCCACAGTAAGGTTAACAGATGAGAGAGAGCAAAATATTTTGTGATGCCATGTGGGCAGAATTTAAGTCTCCACTGTGGTAGAAACCTCTTCTGGAGTGATCAGGCATCTGTTTTCTGCTCTGGGGTTGTTTTTGAAGCTCTCTGAAGCTCAAGGAGGTACACACAATACTGACAAAATCCACTGAAGAAAGAGTCCCAGTTTTATGCCCTCTCTGTAAGTTGTGGTCCCTTCGCTGTTCCCAGGTCGAAGTGGAGTAGAACAGGAACACCTGATTGCTCTGAGCTGTAGCAAGAGGTTACTTTTCATTGTCTCACAGCAAGGAGACAAGCATCTGTTTCATTACATCAAAGAAAAGTAATTTCCATGCTGCCTTGGTGACACCATTGGTACCAGTCCTACAGCTATTTTTTTTAGTGCCCCTGAATTCAGAGGGGCAATGCAGATTTGCCGAGTTGGCTTCATAAAGAACCATGGACTTCTAGAGATTGAACTAGCCTGAGAACTGCAGTACAAAGCAGTGGATCAAAATTTTTGCCCAGCAGGTCAATTCAGCAGCTTCCTTCTTCCCTAGGGATTCGTGAAATCCATGCAAATGAGTTTTCTGCTACTCCTGGTTTACGGCTTTTTTGGAGTAACAGCAGCTGCTCCATCACATGACCAGATAGAGTTTCAAGAATGACAGGCTGAATGAAATATCCTTACTATCAGTGTACCAACTGTGTACATTGACACCTTCAGCTAGTGCAGTGCAGGCTTCTGCTTCTTTTAGTTGGTGTTTAGACCTGGAACTGATGTATAGAAAACTAATTTATAAACTTACACATTTGCTGTAAAGCTCCAACCAAATAAAAAATATCTTGAAAAGACCTAAATGTTTTAAACAGAAGCTGTTCTTGAGGCATCTTCTTACTTGTTTGGTGAGGGGTAGACATTTGGCCACATAGAGGTGTCTCTCAGCAGCTGCAAAATTAGGAAACATATGCTTTGAGAACATGTGTTTTAGAAATATTTGATCTCAGATGTTTGCTTGTCTCATCAACACAATTCTAGGTGTTACCAAGACATCCGTATGTTGTATAATTACTGCCTCGACCTCAGCAAAATTGCTGAAAGCTACAGCAAATAAACTCTACCCATATGAATTACGCTTTATTAACCTGACAGTTCTCATTAAAAAATAATGGGCAGTTCCAGGTAAAACTTGACATGTTTTATTACCTGTTGTTATATGTCGCATATATCCTTTTTTATGTCACTGACTAAGATATAATTGGAGCCCAGTGTATCCCACAGCACTTAGATCACAGAAATTGCAGACTCTAATCTGTGCCTGTCAGTTGTAACGAATATTATGATGGCTTTGAACATGCAGGTTGACTCTTCACCAGACCAAATGTCTCTGCTTATGACCTGAAAACTTGAATGAAATAAGAGGAGCCAAGTTGAATCTGAGCCCTCAATTAACTTTTGCTACAAAACTGAGACCAGATGGCCATTTGTTTCTTGGAGGTGGTGTCAAGGAGAGACTTGGCTGCTTTGAATGCAATTTTAAATACTGGTACCTGATTAGAAGGCTTCAAGACAAGCCTGCATGGTTATAGTACTAGATTTGGGCAGCACATCACTCTAAGCTGTGAGATCATGTAACCTCCCCACATGCCTCAAGTTGAAGCAATGTTGTCTGCCAACAGAGTCCTCATGTAATCACGGTATTACTTGCTTCCTACACCATCTCATCCATAAGCTTGACATCCTCTACTGCCACTGCAACTTTGACTATACATCTCCTAGTGTTTGTTTGTTCAAGTAAAATGCTACTGTTTTATTTTTTTGCAAAGTTGTCTTTCCTGGCTCTGTTCCCCTCCCTGCCCCCAAGCACAAAACACAATGGAGGAGGTATATCATCCAGTTGCACTCAGGGAGAAGAGGGCATCTTAAGAAATGCTTGCAAAGCTGTTGGTTTTATCTAGAAATGTAGCTAGATATTTAGGATTAATATTATAGTTCTGATAAATGGGAATAGATTCTATTTCTGAACCAACAACAGGGTGGGTGCTGTTTTTATTGAATTTTACATAATGCTTATATGCAAATGCATTAGTGTTTGTATTTCTGGTGTGTGTGTGTGCACGCTGCTTTGTAATGGTTCAAGGCAACTGTTGGATAGCCACACAGTGCTGTATTTAAAATGATTCCTTAGCAAGCTCCAAGCAGTCATGTGTTTCCTTTATCCTTCAATCAGTTCTCCTAGGCATGGTCAGAAATAGCACAATTTTGTTGCATTTCATTGCTTGCCATACTACTAAAAAATAGTTGCACTAGAAGGAACCTGCCAGTGTTCCTCCTTCTCTTTGACCATCTAAAACATCTTTGAGTAATCCACATGGAAGCCCTGCTGCTTCTTTGGAACTCCTGGGAAAGACTGACCAAGAAGTGCTACAGAGAGGGCTCCTCAGAGGGTCAGGGCCACACCCTAAGACCTCTTACCTCATTTACTGACCACAGTGGGTAACAAGATTCCTGTTCTTTTTTGCCATTTTTGCTCACTTCACCTCCAAAGCAAGCTTTCTGTAAAAAGACAGCAGAGGACCCATTGGCCACAGATCTGAAGAAGCCCAGGGAGCTCGTGGCACCTCTTATGGGGATTAAGCCTTCATGTAGCTCCTGGGTGTTCAAACATTGGCTTCAGCTTGCCCTACCTCCTGCCTCAGCATGCTGATTGTGATACTCAAGTACAGCACAACTCACTCATCGAGAAAAGGGGGAAGGGAGAACACTTAAATCTTAAAATCTGCCTTGTAGGCATCAACAGAGCTTGATGCCAGTGTGCTGCCCCTTCACCTGGACTGAGGGCAAAGTGTTTCACCTGTGGCTACATGGGGAGCACCTGGCACTCTTCATCTTTAAGGTTAAATTATACTTGAAGTGTTTATAGAAGGTGGGGAAGGTATTTTGAAAAGCTGCTGGTGTTTTCTGTTGGTTGTCCTGTGAAGCACTGAAGTGAGTACTAGGGGGAAGAGCTCATTCTGTACCAGAAAGGTTAATCAATGTTCGCATGGTAGTCTCATAGAACAGTAGAGTTCCTTGTACTAATAAAATATCTAATCACAGGAATACTGATTTCTTTCCTGTCTGTACCAGTTTCTTGAGAATAAAACAAGTTGTTCTCACTCACTGTGCTCAAGCATACAATTAGGTATATTTATTCTGTGCAAAGCAACTCTGCCGTGGAGCATAGAGTTCTTGCATCCCAGCTAAGGGACAAGGAACAAAATGGATGCAAGCCTTCCTGCTCTTGGTTATACAAATCTGCGGTCCAGTAGCCTTAAATGCTGAGATTCTAACATGTGGTCAGTTGCCTGCTCTGATCTCAGCCATGTAGGATGTGGACTTTCAGCATCTCCTGTGTGTTTGGAGATGGGCAGGGTATTTACAGTTCACACTTGAGAATGTTCTCAAGCTTACTAGCAATCAGCAGCAACTGACCCTTTATAATTGCTACCATCTTAAGATTTTGAAAAGCCTCAGTTATTATTTATGAAATAACTAGATTTTATGCCTTTCAGATGAGGTTGATTTTTTTGTTGTTGTTGTTGCTGGTTTTTTATTTACTCGTTTCTCTTTTTCTGTTTCTCTAGTGAAGCTGTGGTCTACCAACTTGGACAACTCAGTAGCAAGCATCGAGGCCAAGGCTAATGTGTGTTGTGTCAAATTCAGCCCCTCTTCTAGGTATCACCTAGCTTTTGGCTGTGCAGGTAGGTAAAAGGGGTTTTGGGCAGAGAGATACTGTTTCTCCCTTCCGTTGTTTCTTATTCCCCCCAAAGATGTGAGGTTGGCTGCTGTGCCCAGGACTGAGGTGTCTTTACAGTTAAAAAGTCTCTGCTTAAGACTCCTCAAGTGTGTAGTCACCCAGAAGACGACATGATACCCAAGTGTCAACTTCATTTTGCATCCTGACTTTTTAATTTGGGTGCTTCTATCAGAGATAAAAGCTCATGAAAGGAAGTTACCCGGTGTGTTTATTGAGATCTCTAAGGCAACCAGGCAAAGCTCAGCTTTGAGAGTCTCATAGCAAAGTTAATGTGTTAACACGGCGATAGTTTTTTTCTGATTTATAGCATTGCTCTATAAATACTACAAAGCAATACTGGCAGTTTTAACTGGTTTTACCTGAGGCATGCTGTACAACAGTGGCTGTGTGTTTCCCATAGCTGCAACTACAGTCCCCGTAGGTGGGCTTGTGTCTTTCTAGGTTGGGCAAACCATCACTCTCAATGTTTTTTGAGTTTGTTTGGTTTTTTAAGTAGTCAGTAGGGAAGGCACAATGAGCCTTTTATTCACTTAGGTTAAATAGTTCTTGGTGATAATACAAAGATTTGGGAGCAGAGCAGGTGTTGCTTTGGGAGGAAACCATCGTGCTATGCATGCAGCAACTGAAACTCAGAGGCACCTATAAATGTTTAACTAACTCGGCATTTTCTTTCTCCTTGGGGAGTTTTAATGCACGTGAAACTAGATGTTCTGATGACATATGCTGTCTCTGGACTTCAGGAGATACATTGATCATTCTTGCAACCACTGTTCTACCATTTTGTTTAGGTGTTCCCATTTCCAGACTAGTTCTACTTAGACTTTGACTCCTAGGAGGAAAAAATAAATTTGCATTTCAATACACTGCAAAAAATGGAATCAAATTGGAGGGTAAAATATTGACTTGTTTGACAGGCACCTTGCTGAAGTTTAGTGAATTACATGCAAGAATAGGATTGAATTACAATACCTACTAGCAGCATTTGAATGAAAGGGGCTATCTGTAAAAGGCTCTAGGGAAAGATGAGAGCACCAGCTCCAAATGGATGAGCTGCTGATTAAAATAGATACATAAAAGCACTGCAAAAGAGAATTCTTACTGATAAATCAGTAACTGGGATTCCTTTCCACTTGAAAGGCAGAGTGGGGGTAAGGCACAGGTAAATCTACGAAGGCTTTTGGAGCTGTAGGGCATGTGGGATGGAAGCAGATGGAAGTGTCTGTCCCCACACTCATATCTAACAAACCACAATGGTCTTGTCTTCAACAAGTGTGTATGGGAAAGAAGCATTAGTGAGCACTAGGAGTTATATGGAGGTTTTAAATGACTACATGTGCATTTTGATGATTTAGAGAATGCTGAGGGGTAAAATGGTATTTGTACCAGGGAAGAAGGCGTAGGAGGGAGACAAGATAATGTTTTAAAAGTGTTTACATCTGCTTGATGCTTGGTAATGGAGTCTCTAAATAAAAATTAAAATGGGTATTTAACTATGATTGCTGAAACAATTACATGGAGTAATTGAACTGGTGGGAATGACTTCCCACAAAGGAATTCTAATTGATCTTTCAGCCATGAATACATGTGAAAAAATGGCACATGAAATTAAAAGAACTACTGGGGTCTTGAAAGATGTTATTTCTGAGCTCCTTAAAAAAATCAGAGGAAAGAAATGAGTGTCTACTTTTGTACTCCATATAGACAAACAGCCCTGTTTCATGTGTTAGGATGGAGACAAAGGTTTTTCTTCCATCAGTTTCAGCCGGTCTTATTCGCTAATTTCATTTAGTCTATGGAAAAGAGCAATCTAACTTGTAAACAGTGTGATTTGTCATGTGGACTATAAAATTAATAAAGGAAGAGTCAAAGCTGGTTTCCTTTTAGTGTTTTTTTTTAAAAAAAAAAAAGGTGGATTGGGCACACTGACTTTGCCATTCCTGTTTGTACCCTAGCAGGAATAAATGAGTGATGCAAAACTCTAAACACTCATCCAGTGACCAGTGTAGTGGGCAATTTTAGAAAGCTGTCCTAGCTCTGCCTTGGCTTGTTCATGTGCTCAGAGGATTTTCAGCTTTCAAAATTGTTTCAATTACTTATTCAGTGATTTAGTCAATGGTAGAAGAGCCAAGACTTCCTATCATTGCATACCTAACAATGTTGTACAGTATTTAGGCAGAAGGGCTGCTTGTGTATATACTGTCTTATTTGTTGATCTGATGGAACTTACTGCTATATATGTGCAAGTATGTATTTACAGTTTAAGACTTGATGAGGTAAGCAATTGATGAAATGGTTGGTGGGGGGAAGTATTGGTACTTAATATTTGAGATATAAAAGAAGGAAGTAAATTGATTTAATATACCATTAAGTTACTAAACATACATGTTTTAGTTCCCCCCTTTCTCTGTATGCAGAATATCTTGCAAGCCAACATGCCTTGCTTCAGCAGTGTGATCTTTGACTACAAGTCTAAATTTTTTCAGTGTTAATATTTTGAAATCATGATTTTTTTCAATTTTCATTTCCTGTTTTTATTTTCTCTTGAGGGCCTTTCTTAACCATCCATACAGCTGAAACACCTTTTCAAAAGGTCTTGTTCTTTCACACCTTGCTTAATGAAACATTTATCTCTGCCCTTGACAAATGCATCTTGCCCACTTGCCTTCATCTATTAGAAATGCATCTTTGAAGTGGGTTTTCCTAATCAGATGCTTCAACTAGATCAGCATCTCTTTAACTCTGTGCTGGTTCTCCCTTTGTCATCTTCACAGAAATAGGATGGTTAT
Source organism: Phalacrocorax carbo (assembly GCF_963921805.1). Lineage (NCBI taxonomy): Eukaryota > Metazoa > Chordata > Aves > Suliformes > Phalacrocoracidae > Phalacrocorax > Phalacrocorax carbo. The sequence goes on along the minus strand of NC_087518.1, from coordinate 31,590,250 downwards.
GTTAAGGCCCTTTCTACTCATCTTCAGTTTCCTTATCCCTTCTCATTTGTTAGTAAAATCTTGACTGTTGGCTCGCCTCTGCCAGTGATGCTATATTGTGCATGGGTAGAATATTCAGAGGGATACCTTTTTGCATTTTATCACTTTCTTCAATTTTAGAACTACTCCCTTTTACAGAAAAATAGGAAGATGCTTAAAAGTCCCATAGTGGTCTACCAACATGGGACATGAATTATGTAAGCTGATGCAGCAGCTTGTTGAAGTGTTCTCATTGCCCTTTTGCTCCATGTGTGCATCTATCTGCTTAGGACCTCTGACCCTCAAACCAGGGGCTCTTTGGGGTGGGGGTCACTTCTGTGTGTCCAGTGCTGAGGGTGATGGCAGCTTGACCCTCAGCTGGGTCCCTCAGCTATACTGCAGCGTAGGTAGCCACAGTCATGTACCCACAGCTTCAGGGCTCTGTAAGTAATTCTGATTCAGAGATCTTGGTTTGAAAAAAGCATTTCCACCTGCACCCATTTTGCATGCTGTATTGCTAAATAAAAAGAATGAACCTAAGGACTGTGGTGATGGACTTTGAAGCAAGGCCAGGCGGCAAACATTGTGGCACAGTCAGTGAAAGGGGGGTTATTGTGCCATATTGCTCCTCTTTGGTGGAAAACATCCCTTCCCCCCTTGTGCCAAATTCCTCTGCAGGTCCTTGCCCATCATTGGGGGCAGCAGAAGAACATGAAGCAAGTGCCTTGAATGATGCCTCCTGAAAAGGGCATGGTGTGGGTTGGAACTGGGATTTATGTGGATTTCTTGGTCAAACCCTCTGTGTTTCAGTAAACCTATTGGTAAATATGAGTAGTGATCATGGAAGGAGTTACTTTGATGCTTTGATTTAGAAGTAGCCATGGTCAAAGTGTTGGTAGACTGTGTAATTTCCATATGGAGCACTTTCCTTTAGTAGAGAGTACTGGGTTGGCTTCAGATGTCATAGAAAACCATGCTTTAGATGCCACTATAGAAGCAAATCCCAGGATTACCATCTAATATGGATGATATATGTTCTTGTTCCGGGCTCTTCACTCTGAAAGCTTTTGGATGACCAAAATATCGTTTTGGTAGCTTAAAACAGAACAAATGAGCAATAAACTAGAAATAAAGCCTATACAAGAAAGGAATGGTTATTTGGTTTGGGAAATAATTCTCTTAAAACCAGACAGGCACTTCAGGTAGAGAGAGAAGCTAGCGTGTCTGGCTGCAGCCTGATAAAATCTGTTGCAGTGGAGAGGGCACATAAAGAAGAAAAGATCTCTTTTGTCTGTTACTTTAATAAAATATTCTATTTGCATGCTTACTGAGTTGAAACATTGGGCAGTATAAACTGTAATCACTGCCGAATACAAAATCAGGTAATTTCGTGGTGTTTTCTTCCTTTTAAAAATAGATAGGGTTTTATCCTGAAATTAGTTATATAAATCATGACTGAAGTTATTATTGTTCTGCCTCAGCAATACACTGATGCCCTCAGCCCATATATTTTCTAGCAGTGCCATTTCCCTGATTTAAAAAAAAAAAGGCTGAAAATGCATGCGGTTTGCAGCTTCAATGTCCAAGTTGTGCAGTCTGGGTGAGATCAGACTGTCTGCTAACTCTGGTGAGCTAAGCATAGCTATTGATAGTAGCGATGCTTTATTCCCAGCATGCTGTAATACTGTCAGCAGCTACCACTGACCTTTTATTTCACATATATTATGCAGAGATCATGTCATCAAAACTTTTGATTCCCAAGTTCTTACACTAGATGCATCATCCTCTTGCATGCTATATTTTCTTCCCCTGTAGGGCCCACAAATCACAGAATGGTAGGGGTTGGAAAGGATCTCTGGAGATCATCTTGCCCAGCGCCCCTGCTTGAGCAGGTACACCTAGAGCAGGGGGTACAGGAACACATCCAGGTGGGTTTTGAATGTCTCCATGAATGACTCCACAACCTCTCTGGGCAGCCTGTTCTGCTGCTCTGTCACCATCACAGTAAAGAAGTTTTTTCTCTCATTGAGGTGGAACTTCCTTTGTTCCAACCTGTGCCCATTGCCCCTTGTCCTGTCATTGGGCACCACTGAAAAAAGAGTCCAGTCCCATCCTCTTGACATCCACCCTTTAGATATTTATAAGCATTGATGAGATCCCCCCCCTTATTTTTCTCTTCTCCAGGCTGAACAAACCGAAGTGTCTCAGCCTTTCCTCATAAGGGAGGTAATCTAGCAGGTTGGATTGGAGGATGAGAGGGGGGTTCCTCAGGGCTGCAGAAGTGCAAGACAGACTACCTGCTCTCCAGGAGCTTCACAAAATAAGTGGAAGCAGCAGATAAGTACAGATGGACAGAGGAGAGCAACAGAACAACTGCAACATGGTCAGAGCTTAAGGTTTTGCTGGGTTAGTTTTAACCTTGATCAGGTCTCCAAACCACTTCACTGAGTTGTCACAAACTCTTGACAGCGTGGGTTCAGAAGCAGTGACCAGGGCAAGGAAAATATGGGGCAGTGCTGTTTTATGCTGGTTTTACTACTTGCAGCCTCAGAGTTTGAAACTTAACTGCTTTGGGATACTACCTGCTAAACATTCCCAATTTTGCTTTTCCATCTCTTCCTACATACTGGCAATTATGTCGCCAAAATTGAACTGCCTTTTCTCTGGATCGCCTCATGCCCTGATCACAGAGCACCAGTGCCAGTCCCAGACAGGCTTTCAGCAGCCTGAATTGAGGCCAGCATTAGCTACGAAGGGGTGAATCCTCACTGAACCTGAGGTCTCCTCCCAGTGCTGAGGTTTCTCCCCTTTCTTGCCTGCTCTGCCTCTTCTCCTTATTCCCTTCCCTACTTGTACGGTGATGCTGAACAAGAACGCTTCCCAAGGAAGTGCTTTTCCTTCAAAGACAGCTTTGCCCTTTCCCAACAGGTTTTGCATGCTTTTTAAAGATCTTCCCTTGTACCGTCTTCAGCATTACAGAATGGCATCGTATTCTGGCTTTGAAAGCTGCTGCCTTTCTTTCATTGCTGAACAGCTACAAAACTAACAATACTGATCCACGGCATCCAGGATGCTGAAAGACTCCTGTTGCTATGTCAACAACTTTGTTTTCATTTGCAACTGTTTACCTACCCCTTAAGATCTCTGCATTGCCCTGATGCACTTACAGTTCAAGGTCACATGTGGCTTCTTTTATCAGCATCGTTCAATTTTGCTAATATATCTGGTGTCCAAGCAGGACCACTTTGAAGACCATCCTTGTCCCGTGAAATATTGATTTTTCTGCTGCAGTAACTGGAGCAGTGATTTCTCCTTTCCAAATATCTCTCTGTAGAGCTAGCCTTTCATGCTGCCTCAGATCTGGGTGACTTGCCTGCCTTGTCACTCAGCTCGGAAGAATGATGTGATATTAATGACCAAGAAGGCAGTGTGCCTTTTTGGAAGAGAATTAATGTTTTCTAGCTGAAAGCAAGGTCTTACCTTAATAGATTCTCATGCGTAAGTACTCTGTTCTATTGAAAGCCTGCAGTGACTTGGAAAGAATCTATTTTGTGAATATATGACATGTTTAGGGTGGAGTTTAGGCAGCTTCTTTGGGCTTAAGCTACAAGATTACCTTTAGCATATGAATTGAACGCAGTATTCAAAGGCACAGACAAAGGTTAGGTATTTCTTTCAAGCCTGTGGAAAAGTTCACAGCAGTGTGCAAAATTCAGCCTTCATGAAATTAGTATGATAGGCAACAGTCCAGGGCTTGCCCATTACTTGTATTGGACCTTACCTGCAGACTGTCTTTTCTTTTTTTGCAGGTATTTAATAATCTTCTGCTAGTCCATGATCTCTGAGGCTATTGGCAGGGCAAGTAGGGGACAAGGTCCATGCTTTGGAAGTGCACACTTGTCACCTTATAATTTAAACTCATTCCAGAACTCATAGCAAAAGTTTCATTTGTTGTAATCTTTGAAAGCATCTGCAGCACTTGAATCAGTTTGGGGTCGTTTGGAGGAATCTGTATTTTTGGCCAGTGTGGTTGTGGTCATATTTGTGTCCCAGCAGTACTTACTGTGTGAGCTTAGTGGTTCTGTTTAGGTTAGAATACAGTCTTGACAGTTCAACTTAAAACTTACCTCTTTTCTTGGATGCTGGGATGTAACTGAAAGTGAGCCATACTTTCTGCTGTCCTGGTGAAGAAAGTCTTTTTGGCACTGGTAGGTAGATCACATTCTGCTTCTGCTCAGGACTGACAAGCAGGAGAACTGCGGCTATGCCATGTTACTTAAGCCTACGATGTTGGCAGTTAAGCTGACTTGCCTGTATCTGCACATCAGAGATGCTACCGGATCAGCAAGGCACTGCACAGTGTTGTCCTACCTTGCTGCAGCTGCTTCCTAGGAAGTAATGAAGGGACACACAAACCACTTGTAGGTGTGCAGGATATATTGTATGTGTAAATTTCACATAAGCTTCAGAGTTTAAAAGCTTATGTAACTTTTTTACTTGTACAGAAAAAATAGTCTGCTTTGTGTTGGATAAAGCATTTGCAATGACTAGTGAGTAACAACATAAAGATCCTCTTGGGAGTTTCCAAACTTTATCCCAGAGGTTGTCACACTTCAGTAACAAGTGAACAAATAAAATAACTTGAAAAGCTCCATTTGATTCTTTGGAGAAAAGGATAAATCTGTCATTAGCAGAAATGAGTGTGCTAATTGTTCGCTTAAATATTCTTTTCCTGAACATTTTGTCTTCCAACTGGTGTAGAAGTCATTTAGTCAATGTTACAAAATTCAAATTAGAACTGAAATTAGCCTTGAAATTCAGGAGCAGAATAGACAACTCCAAGATTCATCTTTTCCTCAGGATGTCAAATTGCTCTTGCTACTAGCTGTTGCTGTATCCCTTAGAGTTTAATTCTTTCCAACCTTAGCAGTTTCCAAAGCTGCAGTTTTTCTGGTAGCTCATTTAAAGGAATTGCTCATTGGAATGATATCGTCTGTAATGGCTTCCTGTGTTATCTTCTCTTCAGACTGCTGCGTAGATTAACTGTTCCAGCCTTTTATTTGGGTACTGTGCACATTTAGACTTTTATGACATACATTACTTTTTCCATACAAACTGGTGAGAATTGTCACATTGCCTAGGAAAATCTATTACCTACAAATGCAATGTGGGCTCTCATGTCACAGGCTTTCTTTAATAGTATCTGAGCATCCAAGCATTGCATGTGTTTTTAAGAGGAGAATTTTTGAACACTTGGGCTAGGTTGAGAGGAATTCATCTAAAGATGCCCTCTTAGCCGTATGAATCTTCAGAAGATAAAAAAACTAAGACTGTAGATGTGTGTGGAAATCTAGCTCCCCTTCACATCACTTGTTTCATTGCATAGCTAGGTTGTACGTTGCCTCTCTTCTACATGGCATACATGTGTCTTATCATGTATTTTCCCCTTGCTTGTTTCCTTGTCTGAATAATCCCACCATACCTTTGAGGTTTTGGTTTAAGCGTTCTTTATCAAAGCTTGAATATTAGCGATTGTGATGCTCTATTTAATGTCCATCACCTCTTCCAGAGGAGTCTGCTTTGAGGGCAGTTTAGGTGATGAATCAGAATCGCCATCTCTAGAACCTAGTAAAAGAAAGCTTGTATCTCCCCAGACTAGCGAAGCAAAATGTAGTTCTTGACCAGAAACAGGTTTGACTGATAATTTGACAAACTCAGGTGCACAGCTGCATGTTTGAATGTATATGGCAGCAGCCTGTGCTTTCCTTAGATTGTTTAACTGCTCTGAAGCCTGTTTGGTTCTTTTTGAATGATACTTGCTGATATGACAAAAAACTTAAAGCTGTGGCTTCATAAATGCCCTCCTAAAATCTTAGGGAGGATGTTCCTCTTCATATCTCTCTCTCTTAATGTCTTATGCCCTTATCTACATGATCTTGACCTCTTAGAGCCTGTGGTCCCTGGCAGTCTGACTGTGTTGCCCTTTCCCTTCATCACAGCCCCATGATAGGCACAACTTTGAGTCATTCAAGAACCACAGCTGACATGGGTTTTCAGTAAGAACAGATACTGTGTGTTTGCTGAACAGATCTCTCCTCATTCAAGATACTTATCACAATGTAGTACTTTTGGCTTTGGAAGGTGTATCCAACGGTCATTGTACAAATAAGACTCGGGGTAGGTGGTCATGTAAGAAGTTTCAGATCTTCAGAAATGTAATCCACTTAGCATGGGTTGAAGCACCTTTTATTATAAAGTGACCGTTCTTTGTGTGTTCTAGGTGTCTTAAAACTCATGTTGGACATTGGCCTACATGCACTACTGCATATAGAGTTGTACATGTCACATAGTCAAGGAAAAGAGTTGAAGAGCCTGAACAGTACTTAATTCTTTTTTTCCTCTCTTTCAGACATAAAAAATGTATTCTTCCAAAAGCTGCAGGTTGTTACTGCTGTTGTCTTCACTGGTTTTGTAACATTTGTAAATCTTCCTGATGTGTACTGAATATTTTGTTTCTCCAACAGTCTGATAGAAGGCAATCTTTGCACAAAAAACAGCCATCTCTTATTCCTGTGAGAAATCTCTGTAGCTCTTTTAAAACCAGAAAGGTCAAAGTTTCAAACGAGTTCTAGAGAAATCTGTTTTGCTTCCCTCTCCCATCAGAGCCCTTTTCTCAACTGATTAAGATCTCTAATGTTTTATGTCTCCTCCTTCTCTCCTTAATACGAGACAAGTTATTTAGGGTGGAGGTTTTATGGGCTGCGATGTCAAAAGCTTTAGACAAGTCAGTAAAAAAATGTCCCTAGTGTGTAAAGAACATTATCCATAACCTGGCAAATGTCATCTGTAACTTCAAGCCACAGGGAATCTGTCGAATACAAAGGTTAAAAACCCAGTTGGCGGTTCCCATCAAGGCTGCTGTTCCCTTCATCTCTTCAGCAGAGGGAGATATAGATCTTTAGTGAAATGCTAGTGTTGATGTTCTTTTTTTAAAAAAAAGTACATTTGGTGTTAGTAAGAGATTAAAATCACTGGCTGAAGCAGTGTATAGTTTTTGCCGCAGAGCTCTGTCAAAATATTTCAAGTACTAACCTGAAACCCTATGCTGTCACATCCCTGAACCTTTCCTTGGTAGAAGGAAAGGTAGTAAGTGCTTATTGTGCTGTTAGTTTTGCCAGAGATTAAACTGAGGCTACCAGATATGTTTAATCTAACCTCATCTCTCTTTAATTCAGTTTTCACAGAGCAGACCTTTCTCGTGTTGCTTCCTTTGTCATCGTCTGCCAAATGGAACACTGTCAGGCATTTTCCTTCTTCTCAAAGATATGCTCTTCCTTTGTTTAAATGAAAACCTGGGCTAGATTTGTGTTGGACTCCCTAAACATGATTTTTTTGGAGGCTGGATTTGTATTGGATTCCCTAAATGGGATTTTTGAAAGCTGTTGCCTATCATCTGTATTGCAGTGTAGGAAAATGAGATTGAATTGTCATCCCCAAATACTCATGTGCCTTCGTCTGCTTTAGAAACTTGCTTTCATCTCCTCACTAATGTCACAGGGTCCGTGGCTTCCTCACTTAAAAGTTGTGGTTTGTTTTTTTTTTTAAAGATTTTGCTACCAGCAAAATAAATAATACAGACCTTGCTTAATCTTGTATAGTTTTCAGAGCATGCTGTAAGGAAAGAGCACACAGCGGAGCCTTTGACCTGCAAGGAAAATATCTATGGAATGCTTTTCCAAAGCACAGTTGCTCTTTGGGTGGCCGTTGAATTTTTGACACCTGTGAAGACAGGGTGTGCAGGAGCTCCCTGGGAGTCTAGTACAATGGTGTGTGTGAGACCACTTGTCTAGACAGAACTCTGATAGCAAACATGAATGAAGTACTGCATCCTAAATCATCTCAGGAACACACATGAAATACAAAATAAGGGCATTGTTCCAGCTTGCTGCTGTGGACCAGAGCGTTGCTTCTAGAAGAGATTGCTGAGATTCCCCCAGGGCAACAGAAAATGGTTATTCAGAGAAAAACTGTTCCTTGACGGCAAAGGGAACTCCAGATAACGAGGAGGAAAAAGAAAATGCATCAAATGGGTAATTTTGTCTTAGTTATAGAAACAAAGTACTTGCAATTTCTGCTGGAACAGAAAATAGTGAATACAAAGCCATATCCAGCAAATATTTTAATGTGCTTGCACAATGGCTGTTGGGATCAAATTTTTGTGTTTTATTGGGGATTTTTTTTTTGTTGTGGAGTTGTTTTTTGTGGTTTTTGTTTGGGTGGTTTTTGTTTTGTTCTAGTTGGGTTTTGTTTTTGTTTTTTGAAGGGAAGGTATATACAGGAAAAAAAATACCACTTAGCTTTGCCTGTGCTGCAATGTTCTACAGGGAGACATTGGGGTGAAATGGATTTATTTCTGCTTTCTCCTCCTCATGTGATTTGTCAGGCTGTAAGTGGAAAACAGCACACTGCATTCTTCAGCAAAATGCTCCAGATAGTTTCGTCTGTCAAAGGTCCTTTGCTTCAGGCTGTATCAAACCCCCTTTTAATCCCCTTCCTTACAGTAAGGGAAATGGTTTGTAAAGAGGGCACTGATGTCAACTCACTGCTGCTGATATTTAATTTCTTCTTCAGAAAATTCTTGTGTTAATTTTTGGTGCAGCACTTTGTTCACTTGAATTCAACTCCACTTTGTTTCCTGTCACTGATGTGTTGTCGCCTTTTCTCTTTTCCCAGAGCACTTATTTCCTTTATGTAGCGGAACCTATCACATTGTCTTCTCTCCCCAAAATGGTTGTGATAGGCCAAAGCCTGTGCTGATCATATCCCATCCCGGTATTACTCTGTCAAGTGAAATAAATATCTTTATAGTGTTTCACTGGCTGGGAGGCTTCCTCACCATTCTTTGTCGAATGCCCAAATGCCACCCTGCATTTCTATTGTTAAAACAAAGACCCCCTTTTTTTCCCTCCATACACTCTCTTCTGCCCTGGAAGAGACCCAGGATTAAAAATAGCTGGTTTTTGTGGTCCTTGAATGAAGGTTCACCTGTCGAAGTAAAATTCAGCTCAACAAAAGATGGAGTGTTTAACTGTGCTGCGTCCTCAGTCTTCTCTCTGGAGCAGGACCCACATATGGATGTTCGAACTCCAGTCTGTCCCTCTGCTGTAGCTGAGATTAAATCTCCACCCTAAACTTTCTGAACAAAGTTACCTCAGTGACATGAAGGTCTCTGAGTGCTGCTGTTTGATAGTACAGGCTTGGAAACAGTTAAAGTTCAGCAGTTCTCAATTTTCTTTTTTTTAGCTAGTAAGAAAAAAAAAATTAGAAACTAAGGTTGTGTGGCAATGCCTCATGCCACCCCCATGATGTGGGAGTAAGTAGACAAAACCTGGAAGGTCTGAGAAGCCAGAAACTTGTGCAGCAAAGCACAGCCTAAACATTAATGCTGTGATGTTGAGAGGTGGGCTAATGCCTTTCCTCTATGTCAACAGCAAATAGCTTAAGCAAATTTGGGTTAAAAAAAAATCTCACTAATTCTTTGACATAAGTGTACTCTTCAAGGCAGCTGAGTGAGGGAGCGGTTTACAGAATCTCTGTCTTTGGAGCCGCTCAGAGCTTGACTGAGTAGGACCCTTGAACGCGATTATTTGACTTGGAAGTTGAATCCAGCTTTGCACTAGTCCCTTCTTTGTGTGGGAAGTTGGACTGGCTGGACTTCCAATCTATGTTATTGTACAGCTTTCAGGGCTCTTGGGCAAAAATGGATTTCAAACAGAAACTGCACTCTGCGTAGGATTAAGTTTCAGTTTGGGCTTCCTCATTATGAAATCCTGAGCTGTCTTTTGACCAGCCATTGATATCAGTGCTGTTGTGGTTTAGCCCAGTTGGCAACCAAGAACCACACAGCTGCTCCCTCACCTTCCCTGCACCCAGCGGGATGGGGGAGAGAATCCAAAGATCAAAAGTAATAATTGAAATCTAATGATAATAAATTGTAATGAAAAGGAAAACGATAGAGAAATAAAACCCAGGAAAAATAAGTGATGCAACCGCTCACTGCCCAGCCTGCCTGAGCAGTGATCACTGTCCCCTGCCAGCTCCCCCCAGCTTACGTACTGAGCATGGCACCATATGGTGTGGGATATCCCTTTGGCCAGTTTGGATCAGCTGTCTTGGCTGTGTCCCCTCCAAGTTTCTTGTGCACCTGGCAGAGCTTGGGAAGCTGGAAAAGTCCTTCACTAGTGTAAGCACAGCTCAGCAGCAACTAAAACATCAGTGTGGTATCAACATTATTCTCATCCTAAACCCAAAACATAGCGCTATACCAGCTACTAGGAAGAAAACTAACTCTATCCCAGCTGAATCCCGGACATAATGCCTTTGTGGGGAGGCTCTGTTTTCTGGTGTGGAGGTACATAGAAGATCAACTAGAGAGGTTCCACTTCCTCATTAGTAGCTTTTTAGTTAGTCTCTTAGTATGCGTCTTGTTAGATGGCTTTGAGGTCAAGGAAGTGTTAAGACTTTTGTAGATTTCCTTTAATTTGAGAGAAAACCTATATTAAAGCATCTAATCTTCAAGGTTTGGAATCTGATACCGGCTGTCTGTCTCTTCTCATATTTCTGAGAAAGAGCAGCATTTGTTTACCTGGCCCTTGTTCAGGTTTCTGTAAGGACTGAGGCATCTAATGTGCCAAGTCATTTTCAGTGTACTGCAATACAGCACACTGTAGTACAGTGTACTACTGTTTGTTGATTGGAGTTTGTTTTTAAATCGGGATGTTGTCCATTTTTATCTCTTTCCTCTTTCTTCTCAGTAACAGAAGAAGAAAAGTTTTTAACAGTGAAAACTGAGGTTGTATGTGAGCCTCCTGATTCTGTTTCCATTTTTAGTATAGCCAAAGGCTTTACCTCTGAGGATTCAAGCTTTCTTTTTAAAGCAAGAAGTCACACCAAGCCTGGCTGAAAGAGACATTTAGTTAACCCATCTTGATGTTACAGTTCTGTTGTTCTACTGCTGCTTTATCTGTGTTCAACAAAAATTCATTAAGGTGGCTTGCCCTCTCCTTCATGGCATGCCACTTAAGGGAATGGCAACATGTAGTCTCTCCTTTCACCCAGAGACCTTGAACACAAACTTTGGTTTGAACCACTGGGCTCTGGACACTTGAGGGCATAAGGATATGATTATATTCTCCTGTTAAACAAGTTGCCTAGATACAATTCCAGGTAGCTTTGAAGGCTTCATTCTGACCACTCTGTGTGATGAGTAGCCTTGCTTAATGCTTGATATACAGAGTAGAAACAAGTGAAAGGAAAGGTCAATTTTTATAGGTAGATGTTTTAATATAGATAATTGGATTTCATCTAACCCCTTCAATATGTATTGAGTAGCAGGGACTTCCTTCAGGATCTCTGAAATAATTTTTTAACCAGTGAAAGTAGAAACAGAATCAAACTCCACAAAATCATGCCTCTCATCTTTCTGACTAAAGATATTTTGTGGGCTTTTTTGTGCCCTTTTTTTTGTTGCTCTTTTGGTTTCTTCAGGATAGTGTAATTGGAGGCAAGCACAGATATCTTGCTCCAAATTTGCTCTGATTCAGTTTAAATCCTGTTTAACAAGTCATTTAAATACACCCCTCAGACTATAAATGTTTCTTATTCTTACTAGTGATATACAGAGTTCCACTAGTGAAAACAGGCAACCTTGATGCAAGCTTGAAATTCATATGGAGGAAAACAGACAAAGCTGAGGGAATCATAAGCTGAGGACATGTGTAATTAGATGCAACAAATCAGATCATCATAGCCAAAGATGCACAAGAGAAACACATTAAAAGTTAAGCTCTAGCCTGTGCTTCTGTTTGGCTATAGCCAAAGCATTAATATAGGAAATTAATTTGACCTCTGAGTTTGGTATTGAAGATCTCTTTTATTAAGAAAAAAAAAGTCCAAAATGTGCTTTGATAACAGAAGACTTCTAACCCACCACCTAACATCTGGCTCCCCTCCCTACAACTTGGGTTTTGAGTATAGGCATATCCTTGGCTGTAACATTCATCTGATACATAGTAGCAAGCACCACTTACAAGTCTATAAGCACTGAAAAACCTGAGTAATGTAAATTACTTATTTTTTGAATGGATCAATAATCTAAATATTGAACAGTTGAGAAATAATGCATTTCTAAATGATTGAAACAAGAAAAATTGTCACTGATTCTCTAGCAATTCAGGTTTCTAGAGGAGAGCTACAGAACCTTTGTATGTGGCTCTTGGGGCTCCCTAGTCATGACATCTATTGAATATAAAACTGTTGCATTGCAGGTAAATTTTTCTATTGCTGTCCTTGCCTTGATATCCCTTCAAGTGGCCAGGGGAAAAAAACCTTGTGGGGTCTGCAAGTTAGCTTGTGCAGTAGACTGGTTAATGTTTGTGGTGCAGATGAGTGTGAAGTGCATGCCGTGAGATGTGGATGTTGCTGGGTACCTGGAGAGTGAAATCACTCTGCTTTTTCAGTTGTGTGTGTTGGTACCCTGGAGGTACTGGTACTCAGTGAAACAAACTGCTGCTGTATGATGCTCTTTCCTAACCCTTGTCTACTCTTTCTGGAGTTGCTACTCCTCAGTACACTTAAGAGCTTTGCAAGAGGTGATGTGAGCCTAAAGCCTGCTGGTAGCAGCTGTTTTGTAAATGTTATTAGCAAATCAAAGTGTAAGGAAAATCACTTTTTGCAAAAATAGTCTTTGCCTTTTAAAAATAAAATCCAAGAGCAATTTCATCTTTCTGAAGAGCTCTGAAGTTACCTAAGATGTTGCTGGTTCCATTAACAATTCTCAGCTCTCCTTTTTTTTTAGAAGTTTTTTACCTGATGTCCTAATCAGGAACTGATCATGTAACCATATCATCAGTTCATCTGTGTCCCTATCCCTGCAACCAAGCTGAGTCCAAGGACTGAGATTGAGAAGGTATTGATCACTTTACATTGTACATCTCAAAACTGTCCTGCCCATTCGCCTTGCTCCTGCCAGCTGGAGTGTTGTGAGTTTATGAGCTGCCAAGCAACAAGGGATGCTATCCTTTGCTGATACAGGTTATATTTACTGATGAGGTGGTGAGATCTTTTGGAAGTTAGGAAAAGTCTGAATTCTTGATTAGTTGTCACTAAACGGCTTAAAGGTGAAAGCGGCAGCATCTTAAGGGAAGTAAGCAGTTCCTGAGCATTCTAGAAAAGCACTATTTAAAAACTTAGACTTGTGGTTGGAGACCTCTAAGCAGCAGTGGCAGAGCTTAGCTGCCCTTTTTGCCTTCTGAGATCACTTTAAAAAAAAAAATATGGCCTGCCAGCAAACATTTGCATTCAGAAAGCACAGCAGCAGAATTCTGTCATGCTCGGCTTCTGCAGTGACATTGAACTAGACAAGAATTGCTTCAGAGTGTTTAATTTGTTATGGTGTGTGTATATATATGTTCTTTCCCATTATCTCATATATATTTCAATTAAGCCTGAATGCAGAAGAAAAAGTAAAGCAGTGAGCTGTTGCTGCCAAAGGGTTAGGCGTGAGGGTTTTAGCTGTGGAAATGTCACTTCCAAGTTGAAATTGTTCTAAGTGAGTTTTCTGGTCAGGGTGGAAACTACAGATCTGAAAAAAAAATTGCCAAATGATTATTTTAATGCTCACGTTTGAGGAACAAAACAAGAAGCAAATACCCCTGTGTGTTGCTGGTTAGCGGTGGAGTATGCTCCGTGGCCTTCCAGGGATGCCAAGGGCAGGACCCAGCCGTGGGACACCAGCTGAGCTTATAGGCTCTTACAGAGTTCGGGAAGTGTTTGATTCCCCTCAGTGCCCACTCTGTTTTCCTTATCTTCAGCTGGCCTTTAGGATTAATTTATTTTTTGAGCTTTCTAGAGCACCTCACCTTGGACCTGCTGGCATGCCCAGGATGCTGCCAATCACGGACAATTTCAGCTCATCAAATTCCACCAGGCAGGGCTGCTGCCGGGGTACCTGGGAGTTGTATTCTTCTCATTTAGCTTCATTTTTCGGCTCTCTGCTTCCTCAGCAGATGGCATTTTTATCATGTTTTCAGAAAGTCCATATGGCCTACAAGAGCAAGTATCTTTTTAATTGTAAAACATGACCACCTGTTCTGATTCTAATGAATGCAGCGAGCATTTGTCTTCATATATCTATTTTAAATAGCTGCTTCAATTGAATTTAAAAAAACTTCAATTGGGCACCAACATTTTGGCTGCTGAAATAATCAATTAATAATTAAGTGGCTAATTTTAGAACCTACAGGCCTTGCCCATTCCCTCGGACTTGTGATCACAGTAGACAGTGATTGATTGCCCTGCCGATGCGGAGAGGCACATGCAGTGCTGGGGCGAGATGCCGGCAGGCTTTGAGCTGTTTATTGCGATATTTAGAAGGTGAATGCAACTTTGCGTCTCTGCCCTGCAAATGGACTTGTCTTTCCTGCTCTACCTCTTTCCTGTCTGCGTTGCTCCAGCTGCTCACACACAGCCATCTGCAGGTACCCCTTTCCCTGCCACCCTCTGAAGGATGAAATATAGTGCTCAAAAGGTATCCTAATGATGGGCCAGCTGGAGAGGAGGTTGAAACTGTGAGCAAAAATAGGCTTGAAAGGTTTATCCACTAACTGTTTCCTAACAGAAAGTCCTGCTAGAATCATTCTGCTTGTTAAAATATCAATTGCCAGTTAACTGTTTCATAGCTCCTACAGCAGGTACACTGGACAGATGAGAAAATATGGAGTTTTCTGGCTCAAATTTTCAGAGAGTTGGAAGGGACCAGGATGCCCAGATCTTGATAAAGGAGTGTTAATGCTTAATTCCAAGTCGTTTTGAAAATCAACCTCTTTATTGAATGAGCCTCTCACAGCATCATCTTGTTCTAAAGCTAATTAAAATCCCCAAATGGTAGCAGCACTCTGGGATTTTGGTCAATAATGTTGGCTGTTCAGAGGGTTAATGTTTTGGAGGTAGAAGAAACAGGAGCATTTGAAAGAGTGCTTCGGGGTGCAGCACTTCCCAGCGTTTCAGTGCTAGCTGTAACAGATGTAATAGCTGCTGGGTTTCAACACAATGGGGTAATTCGACAGCTCAGTGTAAGTGGTGGAGAAAACTTGCAGTGGCTGCTTGGAGCGTCCACTTTTACACAGCGAGGAGGGAGAGAGAATCCTCTTACTGGAGAAGTCTCTGAACCATTCATATTATGGAGACAGCAAGATGCTGGAAGCAGTTAGAGAGGAAGGCAACTTGCCTGCTTGCTTCTTTTTACTGAAAGTGTTTCTGACACAGCACCCCTGTCCTGCCATGGCCACCAATTAGCCTGTTCATATGGGGGAGAAGCTCCCCTTGCCAGTGTGATGGTGGTTGCTGTAGCCTGATCGATGTAAATCCAGTTATCTCTCAAACCACATGGGATTTTGAGACAGCTGGGTGTTGTTTGTAGGACTGAGCCCTGCTTTGAAACGCTGTGCAAATACAAAAATATTTTTCTATTTTCTTGGGAATTGACACTTAGTTGTGCAGAAAATAACATGTATCGTTAATTCTGTTGTGATCCTTTTTATGTGGTTGTGGCACTGCTGCACATCTGTGAATTAAATCTTAAGAAGAACTGGAATCTAGTCTGTTCTCTCATTAGCAGAAATGCTACTAATCTCTTGGTAATAAAATCAAAGGAGAGAAGCAAAAAACGGAAGTATGGAGGTTACCCATTTAGGGTAACCATGAGAAATTTAATCTCAGTTTTCCACAATCCCATTTAAGTAGCAAACAGGCTGAATTTTCAGCCCAGGGTTCTTCAACAGTTTTCAGGAAGGGACAGATTGAGGAAGGAGAAAGGGATGCAGGAAATTGGAAATGGTAATTAGAGTGGCTGGGCAGGGAGCCAAGAAGGCAGGCAGGAGAGGCGAGAGTCCTTGTAGTTGCTGGCTTGCACATGGGCCAAATGGAGTTTGCAGGAGGATACATTTTCCCTTCGCTGACCCTTTGAAAGGCTGCTTGGACCTTTACAGACTAGATTTTGGGGCTTTTTTTAAGAAGGCTGCTTAAAATACTCCTTTGCTATAGTGCAGACTGTTTATCCTAGATGAGGCTTTTAAGTGAGATGTTGAAGTTGCAGGCAGGACTTTTGTGAGCTATTAGAGGTCCAATGTATAGTTCCCACCTGATTAAATTTTGCACCTCTTCTTTCTCATCTCCAGATCACTGTGTTCACTACTACGATCTTCGCAACACTAAACAGCCAATCATGGTGTTCAAAGGGCATCGCAAGGCAGTCTCCTACGCAAAATTTGTGAGCGGGGAAGAAATCGTCTCTGCGTAAGTATTGCCTTTTATGTAGGCTAAAAACTTTGTAGCCTTTGCTTTCCGGTGCTCTTCAGGGCCGTCATGCAAGTTCACCTGCGTGGGTGGGTGCGCTCACTAGCTGCTGTGCTTTTGGGAAGCAGATTGTTGCTTTTTTTCTAAGACAAAAATAGAAATTCTTTCCTAGTGTCACTTGGTTTTGCTCTGTCTTGTGGAGCTAAGATGCTCAAAAGGAATACAAAGACAACTAGATGCAGCTCCTGAGCACAAGCCCTGGCTTTGGAAAGCTGCAGGTGGACTCTCCTTTTACAAAGTGTCGTGTGTGGTGAGGATGCTCCTGACCAGAGCTCTGCTGTGGAGAAGGCTTCTGGCAGAGCCCTGAGGATAGTAGTCTGCAGTAAAACACAGCTGATGAGTGACGGAAGTGATCAAACAGTACTCTGTCTGAAGAGGAGGTTTAGCCACAGCCTGAAAGCAACTTGTATAGGACTGACTGATCTGTTCTCTGGTACTTTATTAATCTGCTCTGTGAAGGCGCTTTTTAGGATTATACTTGGGTTAGAAAGTAGACAAGGAGAAGTTGTGTTTTGTAGTGCTAATGGCATGCAGCTTTTCAGCCAGGGTAGACGATAAGGTCTGCTATGGAGTCCCTGAAGGATAATACTCTACACCTTATGTTCAGTTACACGGCCAGATGTGTCTGCCCCAAAGCCAGATGTGTCTGCCTCGGTTCTGGGTAGGTTTTTAGTCACGTGGGAATGAACGTGTCTGTCAGATCACATAGTGAAAGGTTTGAATGACTGTCAAGAAGCCTCTTCAATAAACTAGACGTGAGGCCCTCTTAAAAAGTGGGAATATACAAGAAACCTTGGGGGTTCCAGGGAGATCTTTGATCTCAGCATGCTCATGTGTAACATCTGAGGGCTGCAGGGATGGATCACAGGAACGGATCTAGTCCCAGAAAGTATGCTTGCTGCCTTGTGATTATCTGCTGCCAATGATTATCTAGCTTGGCTCTGTCCCGTGTTTTGAGTTTGCTCTAGAAGCCTGGAGCCAAAGCGGAGCATTTTAAGGTGTATTCAGGCTGCTAGTGAAGTTACTCTTAGCTGAGCTGTGTGGTGGAAGATTCTCTGATGGCTTCTGTTACTGTTTCTATTTAATCAGTTCCTTTCTTCTTAATACATTATAAATCTGTAAGGTTGCAACTTCACACCTAGAACACAGAGAAAATGAAATTTAATGCTTTGAACCAAATCTGGGTAAAAGGAAAGTGTTTAATAGAAGCAGGAGGAGGCTGGAAATGTTTTACAGGCATGATTGAGTGGGGCATCATCTGTGGGATGCTTCACAACAGATTGGCCCTGTCCTGCTTGAACCGACTGTCTGAGAAAGCTTATTCCACAATCCTGGGCAGAATATTGATAGAGCTGTCAGACTTGGACAAGCAACAACAGGGTGAGGGGACTAGCTGGAGGGTTCACAAAACTTTTTCTGTGTGAACAAAGACATGTGAGAGAGTAGGTTATTTTTCATGTCTGACTTTTTTGCAAATTGAGGAGAAGAGACAGCAGTAGTAATTCCCAAAAATCAAGCACTGATTTCTTTTAAGAAAAAATTATCTGTATATTCAGATTCTCTAGATTTCTAGCTAAAGCTGTTTTATAGATTGCATTGATTTACTTTGCCTTGTAGAGTTAGGTTTTGACCTCAAGGGTGTTCAGAACTGCCTGGTATTTAGCACAACACATTGATTGCAGTGCTGATTTACAGAGAGACAGATTTAACAGAGCAGTGCATCCATGATATTTTTTTGGAGAGGGTATGAAACCAGAAAAGCAGTGTAACATCAGCAGAATCAATGGCCTTTTCTTCTCCTCACGGTCCAGTGGCAGATAATTTTCTTCTTTTACAGCATGCTTATCCTAAGCAATGCAAACATGGCTAGAGCTTGATGGGAATTTGTTAACAGTAAAAGCATTCCATTAGTAATAGACTTTAAGTGTTTTTATTGTAATGAAGAGATCTAGAATGTACGCTACTAAAATATAAAGGTTAAATGCCTATATGTATGAGGTTGTCTTGGTGGGTTAACTAATAGCAGAAGCTGTCACAGGTGTCTGACAGCTTGTAGACCGGGGAGTCTTTTGCTGCTTTACCCTGCCTTCAGAAAAGTTTTTAGCTTCTAGGCAACTCTGAAGCTTTTAAAATCAGCTTTTTAACAATATGGCTGCCCTAATAGCGCAGAAGGTACCTCCCTGTACTTGTGGGCCAAAAAAGCATTAGTATATACCTTTTGCCCTTTCTATGAGCTATGCTGCTACTGTGATAGTAAGAAAGGGAGAGTGAGCAGCAGCACAGGGCAGGGATGGATGTAGAACAAGCATCAGGCAGAGAAGCGGAATACTCTGTTTTAGGGCCCTCCTTGGTCAAGATCTGGGATGAGGAAAGCACTGCTGCTTAATTCACAGTATTACAGATAAAGTTTATACCTCCATTCTGATCTGACAAATGACTAACAAATCTTGCTGCAGCTCCCTTATCACTCCTTTGTCATCCCAGCTGTCACTGAAGGCTCAGATAAGGTTTTTACAGTATAGCAAGAGGTGCATCTCTACTCTTTTGTGCTATATTTTTAGGTAAATGTGACATTGGTGCTGGGCTAACTTGTTACATCTTTGGTAATATTTGATGGATATTGGGTGGGACTTTTTTCCCTTCAGCTCCTAATATTCAGAAGGCAGCAAGGTTGGGTGATGTAACTTGTAAAAGGCAAGCGTTACCTGCCTCCCTTTCCTCCCTCCCAGGAGGCTGACAGGTTCTGCTCCCAATCTCATCCAAATCTAAGATCAGAACAGCACTACCCATTTTCTCAAGGGAGGCTTCACGGGGCTCTGGTCTCGCCACATCAGTGTTTCTTTACCTACTGTGGAGTGTATTGCTGTAAGTCAGTGAGTGACAGAATATCAGAGCCTGGCAATTGCTAGAGAATAATGCCTGGCAAGTGAAGAGGGCCTTGTGTCTCCTCAGGTCTGGGGGAGGAAATTAATCCTGTATCTCCCAGACACCTGGCATCTTCCTATTTCAGTTGAGCTCTGCCAGGCAGGGCAGACTACATCCACCTCCTTTCTTTTGCTGAAGGGAAAATGTTTGCTCACAGTAAATAGAAAAACATTTTGAAGTCAGGTATGTTTGTATCTGGGGGAACAATGGAAAACATCTATTTTTATTTCATCCCAACACAGTTTGTATATTTTTAATAGTAATATTTAGCTTTGCTGCCAAGGTGAAAAAAGCAGAAGTTGGAGATGTATATCTATGCAGTCTCCATTACACATGAAAAAAATAACATCAATTTAATGCTAATAGCAACTCTGAGCCCCATAAGTTTTCACATGCTGCTGCTTGGTATTGGGCAGGAGAAGGAGAACATGCTTTCAGGGCAGCTGGAGAGGGAGTAGGCTGCATCCTACCTGAGTCCAGTAAAGGCATGAATGAGAGTTGTAGTCAGCATGGAGAAGGGAACAGATTTTGTCCATACTGTAGAAGTTGAAAAAAAGAGAAAGTACTCAGTGTGTCCTGGATCTGCAAGGATCTGGAGGAGGAAGTGATGGCCCGAAAGCTGCGCACGGTTCAGTGGAGGACTCTGTATTTGATAGGAGAAAGGAAGAGTAATACTTGGGGGAAGTCTTTTATTCAAATGTGTAATGTGTTTTGACAGGCTTCTAAAATAACCTGATACCTTTCAAGCTCAAGCTGAGTTGCACATGATTGAAAGTGGGATAAATCTGGAGTGCACTAAGGCTTCCTACATTTACATTGCAAGTAGGGTGTTAAGGAGCAAGGTTGCAAGCGAGGGGTACCTGCCATGTGGCAGCAGGGTAACTTTAGGTATTGTTTTCAGGTCAACAGACAGTCAGCTGAAGCTGTGGAACGTAGGGAAGCCTCACTGCTTGCGCTCCTTCAAGGGTCACATCAATGAGAAGAATTTTGTAGGGCTTGCATCCAACGGAGACTACATCGCCTGTGGTGAGTAGAGCAACCATTCTGACAAATACTAATGGGAGTCCTCAAAGCTGGTGCCTCTCCAGTTGCAAAGCACACCTGCAGTTGTGCTGTGTAGCTGCATGGGCTTTTTAATAGAGGATTATTATGAACTTCCACCCTTCTTCCCTTCCCAGGGAATGGTGTAAGGAGCCCTGACCTAAGGGGGTCTATACTTGGTTTTCTCCCATTTCAGATGAGTTCTTCATATATGATGATTCAGACTTGAGTCACCAAAAGTCAACTGCTAACATAGCCACTGTTGATATCACTTGTGTCTTTCAAGTTTTTCAGCTGACACATCCTCATGCATCTTTCTAAGGAAGGATAGTAGCCTGGACCACGCAAGTGGTCTTGTACTTTTTACTTGGTATGACATTCTGCATGGCAAAGCACTAATGCCCTTGTTGTGAACAGCTCCCTAGAAAACTAAATGATCCTGAAGCAGTTACTGCTTTGGTGGCTTCTGTCTTTTCACTGCTTAAGTTGGACTGTTGAACCTCTGTAAATCCACAGGTCTTGGTGGGAAAGCAGTGGCAGGCTTATTGCTGTGGGATGAGCAAGACCGCTGTGCCAGCACTGAAGGGAGGACCTTAGCTTGTGTGTACTCTGATCTCTGTACCGCTTGCAAGGCAGAAATTGGGATGGATTTCTAAATAAAGTCTGCACGCTGTCTAGTCTCTCTTACTTAATTCTCCACAGACCAAACTGTCGCATTTGATTATGGCAAGCAAAACTGTGACAGTGCTACCTGCCTCAGAGCTGTAATGCTGAGCAGGCTGGGTGTAGCGGTGTTTCATGTGGTAGTGTAGATGCTCTGCTCTGCCCCAAGGAAGTTACAGGGAACAGTTGGGATCCTGTGTGTTTTGCAGGTGTACTGTATACTGCAGTTGTCTCATAATAAAACCTGGTTCTGTTATTAAGCATCGTGAAAGTTTGCTGTGGAGCACTCCCAGTTGCCAAGGCACCGTGAGCATGATAACTACAAGGTGGAAATGTCTGGTCTTGTCTTGAACAGTGAAAGAGCTAAGAAGCCTTATTTCTGTGCCTGCTACCAAACCTAATCTTGGTTTTGGCTTTTTGTTTTGTTTTTATTATTTCCAGGAAGCGAAAATAATTCCCTTTACCTATACTATAAGGGCCTATCAAAGACACTGCTGACGTTCAAGTTCGATACCGTCAAAAGTGTCCTGGACAAGGACCGGAAAGAAGATGACACAAATGAGTTTGTGAGTGCTGTATGCTGGAGGGCACTACCAGATGGGGTAAGCTTTCTGCTCAGGCACCCATCTGGGTGCAAAAGGAATGCCTCCTTCTTTCTCACTAAATAGCATTGCTGAGGGTTTGACTGCACTTGGTATTTTCCTGTTTATGGGTATTGCAGATCAGCGTGAGAATGTGAAGCTCTGCAGGGTAACTGAAAGGCTTGTGGGGTGCTGAAGAAGGGACTACTGTGCTCTTAACTCTTCCACCTGGGTGTTTGAATTTCTCTACTTGGCATCTGAAATCCCAAAAGCAGCATTGTATTTTTGGCACTTAATATTTTTTGTGGGTGCATTAGCAGGTTTCTTTCGTTGGTTTAATGAAGGCACCTGCAGATACTTGCTGTGGAGCCTTATCTCAATGTTACTGTGTCTATATGGGCTTGCTCATTGAAACACAGCCCCTGTGTTTAAATGAGTAGATATGTAAAGGAGGCGAGCCCAGGCTGCAGTCACCTCAATGACTGTTCCAGTGACACTTAATTCATATATGTAGTGTGTGTACTAATGCTGCAGGCAGACCTGATGCAGCTTTTGTGAGAGTGGCCTTTTGGCATGAGGTTGCTCTGGAGAATAAAATGCTGCTTTTAAATTCAGAGTGCTCTTGAAAACCTTGCATTAAAAAAAAAAAAAAAAAAGAAAAAAAAAACCAACAATACTTGAGCAAGTAACTCTTTTATGTACAAGGGGGTACAGATTAGATATTTAGTGGGCTTGTTGGGAGTGGAGGAGAGGAGCTCATCCGAAATAGTCTTCCAAGTAGCTAAAGTGGAACGTTGCCTAATTGATGCTCTGAGATGTTGCATTCATAAAGATAGTGTTTTGGAAGGGTAACATCTACCAATCTGTTTCTGTATTAAGAAACTGCCCCCACAACTGGTGATTCAGTTGTCACTGGCATAAACTTACTTCAGATAGATGCTTCTGAATCAAAAAAAAAAAAAAAAATCCAAGCGGCTGAAGTTGCACTTTTAATTCAAAAGTAAAAAGTGGGCTGTTGTGGTTGAACGGTGGGCATGAGACTAAGTGATGTAGGGTCACCAGCTTCTTTCTGGCTGGGGATTTAGGAGGATTTGGTATGCATAGGTGTCATGTCTTAGATGAAGAGTGGCTGTTGCATAATCAGTCTTTACACTGGATAAAATTGTGCTGTGGACCCTGTGTGTCCAGAAATGCCCCCCCCCGAACTTTCTTTACTGCAGTGTTGGGTTATCCTGCCCACTGACCTCCTGTGCAGCTTTTCTACAGGCAACAGACTAACAGTGATGTCTCACCCCTGCACTTATTTCTGTTGCCATCCGCTCCTTCTCAGCCTTTTTTCTGATTAATGTGCTTTACTCTGCTAGACCTTCTGCTTAGGTGACTGAGAAACTTTTGAGCAGTCACCAAGGGCTGTCAAGCAATTCTTCACAACTAGTTTGAAAAATATTGTGCAAAAATGTAATAGTTAAATTAGGCCCATCAAGACTGTACCAAACAACATTCAGGCTTCAGTGCATTAAGCAGCATTCAGAATACATTGCTATCCTGACCTCCCCCCCACATCATTCCTCCGCTTCTCACTGGGCCTCTAAATTAGCCTGTTTCTCCCGTGGCAGCCACAGTACCTGGCTCTCGTTTGTAAAGAAAGCAGCAAAAATCTGCCTGTAATCTGAGAGCCACTGGCTGAGTGTTTTGCTTCTGTATTTTACCTCTGCCTGTGGTGCATGCCATCCTGCTTTACGTACTGAGCAGGCAGCATCACTTTCTTTTGCCAAGAGGCCTTAATGCTTCCTTGCACCATATCTCCAGTCCCCCTGGGAGAAGTACTCTTCACCAGTGCAGCCACACATCTCTCTTCCCTCTTGTACCAGCACAGCGGTCCTTTCTGACCTAATTGAGACTTTGCTCATGTTCTTAGGAAATTAAACTATTGCACAGCCAAAGGTTGCTTATGTCCACAAAGTCTTGCTCAAATGATGAAATTTTTATCCTCCATTTTGATAATGTTTCTTAAATTTTGCATAAAATTTTTCAAATAAGCTTTGTGTATCCAGGCTTTTCTAAAAGCTGACACATCTTTTAATGATGCTTGGATGAACTAGGGAAGGCCTTTGCCTCTCAGTGCTATCAACATCTGTGGGAATTGGGGAACCCACAGCCTATTTGTGGCTTAATTGCAGACTTTGATCCTGGGTGAGTCACTCTGCTGTAGTTTCCTAACTCTAAGAGTTACCACACCTACCTTTCACCACTGGCAGTGATCACGCCTGCTCTGCTGGAGGGTGCATGAATTGAAGTAGCTCCAGCCTAGCAGCAACACAGAGCCCAGCGTGGGCTGGGAAACCTGCCCCAGAGCCGTGGGGAGCACAGCAAGTAAGCTTTATACTGCTGTGGGTGTGCTGTTCTCTGTGCTTTGCTGGTCTGGTTCAAAGTTGTCTCACTTGTCTCCATGCCATGGTCGCTGGGCAATAGCTTCAGTTTGCTACCTGGGGTGTTTCCAAGGGGGGAGATGCGGGCGCTGCATGCTGGCATTTCCCCAGAGCTCCCCGGTGGAGCAGACTC
This sequence comes from Phalacrocorax carbo, assembly GCF_963921805.1. Lineage (NCBI taxonomy): Eukaryota > Metazoa > Chordata > Aves > Suliformes > Phalacrocoracidae > Phalacrocorax > Phalacrocorax carbo. The sequence continues at coordinate 31,566,047 of NC_087518.1, read as the reverse complement.
TTCTTGGTTTCCCTATGGTGTTGCTCTCAAGGATTGTTCTTTAATTAACCTTTCAAGATGAGATGAGTAAGTTTCAGTTCTGTCAGTTATCTTGGGAAGCATGAGTATATGTACTCCTTCACTTCATGTACTTAAGTGCAAAATCTTGAATCCTAATTAAAACTTTACTAAAACTTTCAGATGAAATGTCATTGATTCTTTCTTAAATCTATTTTTGTTATTCAAGCTTTTACTTCCTTCTGAGCCAAAGTCAAGCTGTGCCAGCAGCCCTTGCCAGAACCCATCTTTTTTCTTTCCTCTGTGTTGGTTTTCCTTCGCTTAAGATGATGCAGGGACCTTTTTGCTAGAGCTGTCACCTTCCCAAGTGCAGAGGCCCAGCCAGCACCTTCTTTCCACGTGTCAAAGCCATAACAAGGGAGAGAAATTGTTCTCCACAAGTGCTTATTAGCATTTTGCATCAGGCTCACTCACTTTTCAACTCCTAGGTGATGTTTAGAAATAAACACTAGCTTGTAGGTTAATAGTTTTATTAGACTTCTTGGAAAAAAACCCAAGCAAACAAAAATCTCAGCAGGTACATGAGGAAGCAAACCTTTGCTGTGCTTCTTTCAGTGCAATGTTTTTGGACAAAGGTAAATAAGCCGTCTAATATTTTTTAAATAGCACTTATTTATAACTTATGGGGAAAACCATTTTACTTTTACTCATTTTACTCTAAAAATTGATCAATACTTAAAAGTAGAGAAAGCTTCAGGACACTTTTGGCCTAAGTGACCTGATAAACTTGAGTTAGACACAGAGATGCATTTCAGAATCTTCCCTGAACCTAATTCTTTTATTTCCCAAGTCAAGGATTTTATAATATACCTGTGCTAGCCTTTGTTTCTGGCACCTTCACAAGATTTAGCCAGCCTTGTTTCAAATGTGAATCTGGTTTCAAGACTGGAAAATACATTCTTCTATTTCATTAGCATGTAAGCAGACGATACATATAGGGATGCCCTTGCGTAGGAGAGGAAATTACAGTAGTGGTAGTTGCTCACTGCAGCTAGGTGGGGTAGAGGTGTGTTATCTGTCTTGGGAGGGTCACTCCAGTTTTGTCTAGGTCTATGGATAGTAGCTGGAGGAGATTGGTTTGTACTTCATTTTCCCTTATGTATCCTATGTGATATTTTCCCCTTCCCTAAAGGGGTCGCCTTTCATTCAGACCTGCTTTGCCATATTGCAGTTTGAAATGTGCCTTCTATAGCTGTGTTAAATAATTGCATCTCAAGTAGTCACTTTCCCGGTCATGGTTAGTGTTTCTCAGAAGGAAGTTGTCAAAAGAGAAACCAAGGCTGAACCTGCTCCCAGGACAATGAAAAGGTATTACCGCTGAACACAGAAGCAATTTGATTATGTAGATTAAGCATGGCTCAATCTATCATAATCACTGTAAAGAAGCCATTTAATTTTGTACCTGTTTGCATGAGTATTCATTACTGCTGATAAGCAGGTTAGCCAGGGAAAGATTTCTCAAGCAGAAATGTCAAGGCTTTGATATCAGTGAGGAGATGCAGATAAAGAGCAGGAGAATGCCATGCAAATTAGCTTAGGTACAGCTTTATGTACATATATTTTTTCTTTTAGAGAGGTAAAGAAGGGAAATCTATTGAGAACAGCACTGCAGTCTTTAACCAAATCATCTTGCTGCAGTGAGCAGGTGGGTGGTTGTACGTGCTGCATGGATGCAGAGGTCGTCTGGCACTTGGGAGGAAGGCTGTTGGAGCAGTGGCATGGCAGTGCTATGAAAGCATCTCCTCTGCCTGACAGGAGAGAGCAGAAACCCATGGCTGTTTTTTCACCTCATTGTTGCTCTTCAAAAGTAATTTTAATTTAGGGGAGTCTCGAAACAATTGTCTAGCTGCAAGTGAGAAGCAGGCTGTGGGACTACAGGCTTCAGATTGCCTTTAGGCACTGTCATATGATGGAAGTATCTTCATAATTAGTCTTGCATCTCTGAACTTCTCTCTTTGTTAATCTAAGAGGATGGAAATATTCCTTTCAAATAGGTTTTTAGTGCATCACTTCAGAAAACGAGCTTTTCTTCTGTTTAGTTTTCCTTTCCTCTGAACATTCAGCTTTATTTCTTAATGACATCTGGCTTGAATTCTTTAAATAGAAACCTATGATTGTACCGCAGTAAACTGGTCGCTTAATAGGGGTGTAATCTTGTTCACTGATGAAAAGTAGCCATCCTTTGTTTCCCAGTAGCCTAATAAATGGTACATAACGTCCATAGGAGCTAGTCAGGGACTCTGATAATTTACAATCAGCAAATTGGTTCCCTTCACTGGAATTAATTTAGCCAATACAAATTATTTTGGGAAGTGATTCATTGCCATTTTAAAGCGCTAATTAATTTGGATGACATATGAACATTAAAAATGAAACCTCCTTTGTCATTCCCAAATAACGAAATGCTTATTCAGTGTCATTCTTAAGTAACCTGTATTGACTGTAACTGCATCTCTTGTAACTTGAAACATGAATTCCAGTGGGGTTTTGGGAGGAAAACAGGTGTAAGACTTGACTTTTTTTTTTTTGTTCCGGTTTGCTGCTGAAATTTTAAAGGCTCAAAATCAGTGAGAATTTTGACTTGAGCTCAAACTCAGTGTTGTTTTATTTTTGCAGCATCCTCAACTCGTTGTTCAGATGTCAGTTAAGATATAACTAGGTAGTAATCTAAAGCTTTAGAGATAAATGCCTGCCTGGAGTGATGAGACCCAAGCGTTCCCTTGCTTGCCTCTGATACCAGCTGCTGGCACAGGTAGCAGCGTGAGTAGCTCCAATCACAGTATTTTCAGGGAGGGTGACCGCTGTTTTCTGACTTATCCTTTCTTTCCTAAACCAGGGCTAGCCTGTAGAATTTGTGTGCAGCATCTCCCAAACCAGTATTCTTGCAGGTTATTCACTGGTGCAGTACCACACTACTGCTTCATCCTGGAAATGCAGTGGTCTTCATCTCTCTCATGATAGAAATGCACAGCAGTTTACAGGAGGCTGAGAATGAGCAGCTTTTAAGAAAAGCAAGTAGATGTGACTTTGATTGGATTTATTCTACTGGGTTTTTTCCCCCTCCTGAAAAGTCTTCAAAGATTTTCTTCCTTCCTGTGGAAGCTGTCTAAGCCCCATAGCACGCGTGCTGTGAAGTTCACAGCTGTCTGTGATGGCTTCCCACTCCTCTTGACATGCCCTCTACTCTCTGCCCATTGGCAGTGCTTTAAACAAGAAGGTTTTTTTGGCTTTTATTACTTTGCTGCTTTGCGCTGTCCTTAGGTAGTAAATATACTTTATTTCTCTTCTACCTTTTTCATACCTATTCCTCCCTTACTCATTTGAGATTTTCAAATCTTTGTTAAAAACAAGTGGAACCCAGAATATTAAAAGATACATCATATATCTTGTATGCTTGATTTTTTTCCCTCGTAATCTTAGCATATGACTTATGCATACCAACAAACACTGTATATATTGTCCTGTGTACTGCTTGAAAACTATTTTGTTATGCAGAATAATTTCTACCTTGCAGATAAAAGGTGTCACAAGTTCAGTTTATATGCTGCTTTGTGCTGAACTTACGCATGTACTTTCATACCCATATTTCTTCAAATGTTCATTTGGTCTCTATTTTTTCTGTGGCTAAGGAGAATTAAAAAATAGTCAGGTGACTAACAATATTTTACTCTTCATCACGACCCTTGGAGTCCAGCTGCGGAGAACTTTGTGGAAAAAAATCATACTCTATTATTAGCAGCTCATGCATTATGTTGAAATTCCAGTATGTTGACACTTCAGTCCATGTGAAAAACCATCTTGATAATGTGATGATGCAAATGACAGGGTTTAGGAGAAAGTGTTTCATTTTGAATCTTCTGTGGAAGAAGAAAAATACTAGTAAATGTTCATTCGGTATTGCCTCCCCCTGGTTGCAGAACAGCCTCTGAGCTTCTTCCCAGTGAGAGCAGCCACTTGCTGGACCGCACCGCTGCTGCAGTCGGTTGTGGGCAGGGGTGAAGGGAGCCAGGCAATTCCCTGATAACCCTGACTTCTCTCCACTGTGCTCTTCCCATCTAGTGTGTTTGGGGGGGGGAAAGTATTGCACCATTTATTCTGCTGTTTCAGGCTCAATGTGGCATGCCAGTGGGTGGCTGGTACATCAGTGTCTATGTTAACTCTCCCTTTCCTAGATGCAGAGCAGCTGTCTGTGCCGCCAATGCGAACAGAGGGGATGAGTCTGTCACTTTTGTTCAGCTCTGGAAGTTCAGGTCCCCTGTGGTACTGCAACACTCTGATATCATTCTAGCTTCTATTTTAAGAATAGCTTCTCCAAGAAATGTAGGTGGCTTGGGCTTTTCTTCTTTGTTGGTTTTAAGTTTACATTTGCAAACTCAGCTTCTCTCTCCTGCAAGGTGAGGCTCTTCCCCCCCGCATAATTGCAGAAAATTGCCAAAGGGTTGATGTTTTTTTTGAAGTGAAGGCAGATCAAAGTCATGTGTGTTTCTTGAATGAAGGCAGCATTTACTCTTTCAAACTTCTACAACTGATATTTGCTTACCAGTGTGTCTCTTCTAATGCCAAGAGAAGTAGACAGAGTGCTCTAGATAGGACTGAGGTCCTCCTTATTAGAGCCATCTCTTTCCTAGAGCAAGTGAATGACATAGTGGTTGACATAACTCTGAGTGCTGTTGACATTACAGTTCCCGTAGGTGATCCCGACGGTACAGCTGTACAGATAATGGCTTGCAGTTCATTGCCGGTGCAAGCAGAGGTCTGAGCAGGCTCTTGTTGTTTCCTAGGTTTTAAAAAATAACAGCATCCCAGTGCAATCACAAATTGTATTGGTATGATACACACTGTGAACGGGGGACACAACGGAGTCTCTGTGCAGCTGTCATTAAACTTGTAAGTGGATGTTGGGACTCTGCTGCTTTAGTAACCATCAATTCTTTATTGAAGTATGAGTTTTGTAACAGATAAACTCAAGTCAAGAATTCACCTGGAACCTGGACTTCATTCATGGCTCCATCCCAAACTCCGCCCTCAACCATAATGTTACAAGGTACAAGCTGAAACGCAGCAGTATGTAACGTGTGTCCCTTTGTATAAGCTATGTCCCAGACAGTACAACTTAATAGAAAATTATTCGTATTAGGGTGATGCTGAGGGTCACCCTTATAATATATATTGGGGTGGAGAGAGAAAAAGAGCAGATTTGTATTCAGAGACCATTTGCTTTTAGAGTTAAATAATTGTACAACTGTTCTCCCACCCAAACTCTGCAGTGCTGCTGTTGGGTCACTTGGTCTGAACTCCGATACGTATCCTGGGTTCTAGAGGTGCTGGCTAAATAATTGATTAGCCTTTTGTAAGCTTTGGGATTTGGGTTTGGTTTTTTTTTTTTCAGATGATACCTGGATTCCTGCTTATTGTGAGTTGTAAGCTCTGTTCCTATGCATGTTCTTAGTGTTATGCCTTTATCTTGCAGGTATTTCACCCTCTTTTGCCCTAAGGATTAGAGGTGGCATGTGTGCGCTCTCTGCCCCCACAACTCTTAGCCTTTGGGTAGGAAGGTTTACCCCTAGTATTTTCTGGGGTTTTTATAATGTATATTATGTATAATGTCCTAAAGCAGAGCCTTCTGAAAGCAGTAAGTCATAGGAGCCAGGCAAGTTTTGCAGGTACTGAGCCAGCATCTATTGCCTGATCTCAAGCTCCAGCCAAATCTGGTCTTCTCTGAGTCAGAGCATCTCCTACATGAGCAGCCTTTGCTCTCCTTTCCACTGCTAGGTTCTGGCATTTCTGAAGTGCCATTTATCTGCTGAAGTCTCTGGTTGGCACAAAGTGCCAATGAGATGAGGTCTGAATGCTTGGAGCTAACCTCAGTAAGTTGGCCAGTATTCAGTGTTTGATGAAGGGGGTCATAGGATAAGAGCTGCAGGGGTAAAGCTGTATTTCTCAGTACTTAGTCTGTGCTAAAGGAGGACCCTGGTTTCAGACCAGCAAGAGCAAAACGAGAGAGAGTTGAAGTAGGTTTTGAAAAGCCATTGGCACTAGGCTAACCACTGCCTTTGAAGTCGGCTTCAATGCAGCAGAGAATTCTCACACCGAGGGTGTTTGAAACCCTCGCTGCTGGTGGTCTGCTGTCACTGCTGTTTGAAGGTGGGTTTATAACCTCATTCCCTCTAACAAGTGCCACTGCTTCAATTACAGTCAAAGCAACCTCACAATACTGTCTTCCCCCCACCCCCATTCTTCAGTGCATCTACTGATGGTAAGTCCTGCCAGGCCACCAACCATTCAGCAGTCATAGCTCATGAGCTGCATCAACCTTTTGCTCTAGCGCTCCTAATTAAGCAATTTTAATGGCAGGATTTAATGTTTTACAGAGTCTAAATGAAGTGGAAAAAATACGAACTGATTTTTTTCCTTTCCAGCACAAGGTTTTGATCAGATAATTTAACCTCTGGGTGAAATGGAAGTAGAAGCATTTATGCACAGGTGGTTTTCTCTGCAAAAGCCTTACTTTTTGAAGGTCTCTGCATTAATATAGTTACTGTTTGGCTTTGGGCAACTGTTCTGAAGGTTTTCGTGTGCTTTTTGCCCTTCTGTATCACTAACAAAACACCAAAGCATTTTGAAACCCAGTAACTTGTGACCAGCTTAATGCCAACTGCATTTCGTGTTGGTAAAGCAAGAATTAAGGCTTTTATGACACTTCTTGTAAAAACAACTGCTCAAACTGGTTCTCTAACAGCAATGTGGATTTGTGTCCTTTTACCCTATTTAAATAAGACTTAGTTTCCTTTTGGTGCTGTTCTGATCTAATTCTAGCTAATGCTAGATGAACTAGCTCTGTGCATGAAGTGAAAACGATTGCTCCTTTGAAGGCAATATCATGTCTGAATTCAAACTACCTGGATATGTAATTAGGATATATAATTGTTTTCTATAGGATACACACAGAATTATAATAATAAATCCTTCCTAAGGAAGGGAAAGCCAGTATGGCAGGAGAGTTATGTTTAGTAATTTAATGAGTACCTTTTAGACAGAAATGATACTGTTAAATTCAGGGTTGTGCAGCTGACTGGAGTTGTGTTCACCTTTGCATGAGGTGTTCTGAATTCTGTAAGGGAAGCGCTGCTTCGAACAATTACATCTCTTATATGTTATTGTATATGATAATCACTTCCAAAACTCTTATCTGGTTGCTAAAGCTGGAGAGAAGTCAGCTGTTTGGTGCTGAACTGAATTTTCTGGTTTTACTTTAGTGTGTCTGAAGTGAATATTAAGTTAAGCAGAAAGGGATAGCTGGGGCAGCCCAGGGAGCTGGCACATGACAGTGCATTGTTTCCCATTTACTTATAATAATGAGAGATAATGGAGGGAAGATAAGCAATATTATATATACTGAGAAGAAAGATTGGTTCAGATCCATTAAAGTAGAAGTTCCTTTTACCTGTAATCTGCAGATAGCACATAAATTAACTGCAGTAGCAGGAGGAGAAGCTGCATCTCTCCTCACTACGCACACTGGCAAAGGTTCAGCATCACTAGCCAAGTCTTCAAGTGTAAATCAGGTATACATGATTTTTTTTCTTCCTAGTTTCTAGGTTGATCTGTTGAGAGCTCGTTGCCTTTTTCTTCCTAGAAAGACCTTCTACAAAGCAGACTGCTCTGGCCAAGTTTCTTCGACCACCAAATAACAGCAAGTCTGGGGTGTGTGTGCCTGGGGGAAGACTTGACTCGTTTAGAGTGAAATATCCTTGATTAAAATAGGAGTTTTTAATAGTGCTTCTGTGTGTGCCTTGCTTCACAACTTGCACATTAGCTCCAGCATTTGAAAATACAAATTTGGACCAGCAGGAGTATTAAAAAAACAAAGGAGACAAAATGAGCTGGAAGTGATACACAGATGTCCTTATTTAGTACAAAAGGACTTATCTCACTGTCAGCTTTCTGTTTTTGTTAGGTTCATGCTTGGCTTAACAATGCAAAAGAAATCTAAAATTTTGAGATGTGTCAAAATCTGAAATAAAACAGGAGTTAGCAGCTTGTGAAACTTTTCTTCTAGTGTTATAGCAGGCAGCAGCCTGCATTGGCAACTTGAGTTTTCTTTGTTTCAAAACTTGAGAATATATATGTTTGCCTTGCCAAAAGTAAGCAAAGATCCACACTGTGGAAAATCACTCTGCTGATGCTCAGATATTTATATAAGAAAAATACTGCTTTAAAGATCTCTTTTAGATAAATGTTTGGATAGATGTATGGTTGAAGGGTGAAGGGGCTCAGTTTGGCTGCTGCTTTCCCAGTGTATCCTTGAATGCAAACTCAGACCCTGTTCACTTCTCTTGGCTGTCTTCCCATCATATGGCTCTTTGGTTTCCCGCTGAGAGCAGAGCTGTCTAAACCTGCAGGTGTGGACATGGACAGTCTCCTCCCCATAAGCCCACCATAATCACTAAGTCTTTGGCTTTTGCTATTCATTATGAACCTGGGAATTATCCATTCTGCAGTGGGGAGGGGAGCTGTGAAAACTCAATTGTTGTACAGATTTTTGGAGTTTCCATTGTTTTCCTTTGCGCACAGGTTTGAGGTGGGTTTATAATGCAGACAAGTGTATTCTCGGCTGGACTGGGGCTTCTGTATTAATTTTGGATAACATATGAATGTGGAATTTGAGCCCAGCTCACTACAAATCAAAGTTAATGAAGTAATGAATGTGATGCATGCCAAGCCCCATCATCTGTCTCTCCTCATCCAGACAAACTCATACTGTGTATGTGCCCTGTGTGTGGCTTTTTTTTAGAGGCCATTTCTTTATACTACCATCTATTTACTCCTTGGAAGCTATAGCTAAGGCAGGAGAGGATCATGAACTCTTCACGGGAGTTTTTCTACTGAGGACTGTAGCAGGACACTAAGTTTGTTGTGACAAGAAATAAGTCCTATTGAGTCCTGACAGAGGACAGTTGTTTTTATTTTCCGATATCCACCGTACCATGTCCTGTATTTCTCACCATCTCTGCTCCAAAACATTTGAGGCATCATCAGGCTGAGAGGAAAGCAGGGGGTACCTGTTGTGTGGTCCAGCTCCAGCGCCGTGGTGTCTGTTGAGGAGTGAGTCAACAGCAGCATCTCTTCAGAGGGAGGATGAAGCAGATTAGCTAAAAAAATCAAATGCCAGAAGTGTGTGTTTGTCTTCACTCACCTTTGTCAGCAGAGCTTGGGTTTGTATTCTAATATTTATGTAGGTGAAGGATATTACAAAATCAGAGGTACTGTGTCGCAACAGAAAGGGTTTTGTTCACTCCTATAATCCCAGTAGGAAAATGACATGATTTTTCTTCTTTATATACTTGAGTCTTTTTAAACTTTTTTTACTATTAGCGTAGTTGGTAGCTTAATGGATTTCTTGATTGTTGAGCTCCTCTTTTTGGTGCAGTATTGTTAGTCTTTGCATGCATGCAAAATGACAGGGAGCATTAAAAACAGTCATTTCAATTTGAGATATCTAGAGGGTTTTTTTTATGCTCACTGTGTGAAAATAACTTGAAGAGCAGCAGAATTATCCACTGTAAGAGAGATGATTTTACTTGTGAATTGGGTTTAAAGTTAAAATCTTTCCTGCTTCCTGGACGTGGATTTCCTATTCATTGCTCTGTTAAGATTAATCAGGAGCAAGACTTTAATCCAGAATAAAGATGATTGAATTGTCCTTAAACATCGATGTAGAACATTACCCAGATCTCGCTTTACTGAAAGCCTTTTTTGGTCTTGCAGTGCTGAGAAACCATGAGCATGTGAGAGCTGCTTGTGAATACCTCATATAAAGGATGCTTTTTCCTTGTTTGCTGACTCATTAGAAAGTAAAATGCTTTCTAGGTTTTTTTGGAGTAAAGTTGTTGGGAGGTGTTGTATGGAATGGGTTAAATCTGTGCAGTATATTAGCTAGAAATTATTTTGGTGTGCAGTAACAAAATGGGCTCACTCCACCTGCAAAAGCCTCTGGCGGCTGAACGGTCTGCCATTAACCGAGCTGCTCCTGGGTTTGTGGAGTGGCCAGGATGGAAAATTAAGTACCTTGATGCAGCTTTGTTTCCTCTTTGGGAACCCAGAGGAGGACAAGCTCACACTCCAGCTACCCGAGCCTGTCGGGCAGTGTGTCTGGCAGAGCTGCAGCATGATCCACCACTCCCCTTGCTGCCACCTGCCCCAACTGCACACTACTGGTGCAGTGATACTAACAACAAAACTGTGTTTTGAAGAATTAAAGTCTTGGGTTTAATCTCCCGTTTTACAGTTGGAAGTGTGTAGAGCCATCAGGTTGTCCTAAATCCCCAGTTATAGCCTAGAATGGAGTAAGGATGTCATCTGTTTTTCACCGTTTTGGAGAGTCAAGGGGGAAGCAGCTAATACAAGGAATTCCAGGCTGTGATGTGTGAGCTTGACAGCCTCTCAATTCATTTCAGGACTCCTACCTGAGAGCGGGCTGTGATCAGTAACATTTGGGAACTGGCAACACTTATTTCAGGTGCAAGTACCACATTTTAAAAAAATTTTTTTAAAAGGGCAGAAAAAGCAGCTTGTTGTTTAACGGCCTTGCTGTAGGGATGCTGGCAGGCAGCACACCATTGGCAAGCTGTTCCCTGGAGTTTAAGAGCATATTCCAGGCCAGGAGATTTAGGGACTTACTAATGGCATTGCAGCTTCAGGCCCTGCTGTTAGCTGGCAGTCACTGAGCAAGTAAGAAAGGAGCCATCAGTGGCACGTTTAAGGCTGTTGGGCATACATGCATGCCCCGTGCAGCATCTCTTTCTTCTGGCTAGAATTACTTTGACCTTCTGATTTAAACTTTCCCACTTAATGATATTTTCCTATTATCTGAATCCTCTTTTCTTCAGCTTACTTGCATGCGTTATGTCATGTTTCATTTAGGATTTGATACGGTCAGAAGCCTAGGATAAAAGACAGTGTAATAAAAGGCTGTTTTAATCATGAAATTTTGTAGGACTGGAAGCTGCTGGGACCAGTTGGGACCAGTCGTGGGCAAAAGAAATGTGTTTTGTCCACCACTGCAGTCTTCCTAGAGCAAAGTTGGAGGTCTCTGTCTGCTTTAGGAGAGCCACCTAAACTGGATCGTTCCCCTCCATACATGTGTATTATTCCATAATGTGCCGAGATGGGTCCTGCAGCATCCTCAGCAGTGACTCCGCTGCCTAGCCATGATCTCCCACCACACGGGGACAGCCCTTTGGCAGGATTTTGTCTGCAGCATCCAGAGCTAAGTATAATTGCCAAGAGTTAATCCAGCTTCATAGTTTAAAGCAGGACTGTAATCATAGTTACTGGTTTTTGTGTTAAAGTGCATGGGTGGACGCAGGGCTAAAATGTCCTGAGGTTCCCCTTCCCTCTCAATTCTTCTTGCTGCTTCAAGAAACAGTCATTTGCTGTAAAGCCGAGTTTGCAGTTTTGATGGAAAATGACTGTGCAAAACCTCATCAAAGCCTTGCATGCCCCAGAGTAATTTAAAAAAAAATAATAAATAAATCTAACAGGCACCTTGGAATATGTGAGCTCTGTGGGATGCCAGGGGGCCATCACCTGTGGTTTGCTGGTGTCCCCAGGCAGGACCTAGTAAATCTTTGTCTTCCCAAAGATCCCAGGAAAAAAAAGGAAGAAAGGGAGAAAGGATGAAATTGCTCTTGCTGAGGTTTGGGATGATTATTAAGTGCTGGCCCACTGCCTGATGACTGTCACTGGTTTGTAGAAGTGAGACAGATCTGGGAGAGGTGGCTGCAGCTGTATAGCTGGGAAGTTGTGCTTTTAATTGCTAATTAAAGTTACCATTTCCATTGGGGTTTTCCTTTTTAAAGAATTACATCATATTACACAAGAAACTGCTAGCATTGTTTCTTTATAGCACGACCAAACTGGCAACTTGCTCTTGCTGCTTTGCTGGTACATCTGTATTTCACCTATTGCCTGCTTTTGCTTTCCCATCTATTGTCTTTATGACTTCTGTCCTGACAGCCCTTGTTCTTCCAGTCCTTGACTCCCCTCCCATGCAGACATACAATCTGGTAACATTTTCCCTTTTGTCTTTATAAACAATAGGCAGGCAGTCTAATAGTGTAAGTCCAAAGTCAAGGGAGCTTTGCAGATTCAGCTTGACAGCTCCTCTCTCTGAATTATTTAAAGGCCATAAACAAAAGAAAGCCCATCTAGACCTTCAGGTGACTTCTGATCTAGTGTTGTGGAGAATGCCTGCTAGGCGAGCCCTGCTAATTTTGCTCATACAAATCCATGGGATTTAGTAGAATAGCAAAAGCAATTAGAATTCAGGGGCTACCTCCTGGTGTTCCGTAAGGGAGGGTAAGTTGCAGGGAGGTGAATAAGCAAGTCGAGGAGAGGGAAAGTGGAAGATGAATGAAAGAATAGGGAATTTCTCTCTAGTTGTAAGAATTGTGTGTCGAGTTTGGATTTACGGTGTTTTTCCCCTCTCAAAATAAATGAACTTGTCTAAAGATATCCTACATTTTTCCTCTGACTTTAATCTCGGTCTTCGGTGGGTGGGGTTTTGTTTTTAGTTGTTGGGTTTTTTTTGTTACATCCTTTGCTTTTAAACCTAAAATGCTTTTCAACAGCTGAATGACCCAGTGATTTCTGATTTCTCAGGTGTATTTTTGCTGCTGGTTTCACTAGTCCTTCTGGATTCAGGAGTGTTTTAGATGGATGGGATCAGGGAAGCAGGCAGCAGAGCACAATTGAGTCCTTTAGATGATGTGAAGTTCATTATTATCTTTTGAATAGTTCATTCTGCAGAACGAAGTAGAGAAGATGTCATGCTTTGCATTTATTGTACTAAAGCTATAAAGCTGTACTCTCATCGTTCTTAATACCTAAGGCATAGCTGTCGTCTTTTCCTACTCCCTCTCCTCCTAAATAAATACAATGGAGAAAGCATCAGTAGTAGGATATTAGAGAAGTAACCTCATATGTATCATCTGTACTCCATGTGGTTTTGTTTAATGAAGTTCTTCACCTTTTATGTACAGTCAGATCTTATTAAAATTCAATTTACTGTACTGTCTCAATACCAGCCATACAATTTGGTAATCAAAGCTGGTATTTTGCATTGTGGCCTTACTTTGAAAACTGACCTGCAAAAATGTTTTTTGGGCTTCAGTGTATCTTCTTTCACGGATTCCAGCATTTCTTTCAGTTTACAAGTGAAAGATCACTCTCTTCCTTGACAGCCTTGCAGATATGACGCAGCCTAAAGTCCAGTTCACCTCCCTTTTGTATTCTGCCATAACGGTGAGGATTAACGGAGACCATGCTGACTGTGAGCCAGGCCAGCTCTGACCCCATTTTCAGCTGCAGGTGAAGAGGAGATGGTTCTACTGGCTGGGGGAGGACACCCAGCTACACTGCCCCGTCCTTACTGTGCTTACCCTATACCCCAGGAACAAAAGACAGTAAACTTTACCACAAGCCTATGACTTTAATATGTGCAGGGAGAAGACTGAAGTATAACTGGAATTTTACCTAAACTTGTGCTTGGGACGTTAAGTGCAGTTTTGGATATCATCAGAACCTGCTGCCTGCAGGTGTAGACTCTAGCCATTTTTCATTGCCAATCTCAAGTTTATCAACATCTCTTCTCCTTCATTATTATCCTGCATGCCCTGGCTAGTGAAAATACTTGCACACTGCACTTCGGGCATATTTGAAACAGTGTTTTGAGGAGAGAAAGCTTCCTATTTCTCAAGACTAGAGAAGGCCATGTGGTTTGGTACAGTTTGCCTGGCCTTGTCTGCATTGTGGGAGGTTTCAGGTACGTAGTGCTGTGCTTGATCCTGTTATAACATTAGCTGAATTGGATGTTGAAGGAAAGCAGTAAGTTGTGAATTCTTTCAAGATCAATGGAAACTTTTGTTTTACCTTAATTAAACTTCCATTCCTTAAATCAAAGTCCTCTTTCCCAAATAAGTGTATGTTATAAATAGCATTAGTATAGGTATAGTTTTATGAAGCTTATAAGTATGCTAATGTTAGTGTTTGTACCTTGATTTTTCTCTGCAAGAAACAATTTGTCCCTTCTTCTATCTCCCTGGGTCCTGGTGATTTCACTTCCATGGCACGTGTGTCGCATAGAAAATATAAGAAAAATATACATATATTTACATTTCCTGTAGTGGCTTATGCAGCTGCAAGCAGGGCCACCTTGCGGGCAGGTACCCTTCCCTCTTCTGTTCTTATCCCAAGCAGCTGTGGCCCTTTGGGTGGAAGCAGCCTTTAGGGATGAGATTTTTGCTCTTCTACTGTGCCTCACTTCCCCTTCCCTTGCTGTAGCTCTGCTTACCACGCAGATGTGTAATCATCCTCCCTGACTGCAGCCTCGGATGGAGATGCAGCATCTTACACATGCTGTCATTTCCCCCCACAGACGGCATCCTCAGCCGTCTAAGCTGATGCTTAGACCCATGACTCTGTTCCTGTTGCTATTAAATGTACTATTCCTGGCCTAAAGAGAAATTAAGGCTTTGATTTCCATGGCTGCCAGACTTCTGACCCATCCAGTAACACAATTAGAAGGCTTGCAGATGCAGTGAAACCATCATCCTTCTTTTCCAGCTGGCATGAGGAAAACATTCAGAATAGTTATGTGTTTCACAGATACTGAGCACTAGATTCTCCCTGCAACGTTATTCCAAGACCTGTTAAAGAAATGATCAGGATTTTAACATATGTCCAGAACTTTTAAAGTTGGTTGATTTGGGATACTGTAGTATTGGGGTTTGGGTGGTGGGATCCTACTTAAAAATGGACAGGTATGTTCAGGGGATCTTATTGCATTTAAAGCATACAAATTAAATGTCAGGATTCGGGTTGCTTTAATGTGATCCTTTTTTGCATCTCTCTGTCAGGCCAGTCTTAGAGGTGGAGGTGATTTCATTAGGACTGTGCAAAGAAACTATAATCATCAGGAGATCTGATTTACTAGGTATTGTCCAAGTAAACAGCAAGTGATAGCTTCCTGCCCCAAAAAGTTGACAACCAAACCATATAAAATGAACAGTAGCAGAGTATGACTCCATTATCAGTTTTTAATAAATTGATTTCCTCAGTCCATCAGCCATTTCACAAGTTCCTGCCAAAATGTTCCCCTCTTGCTGACCCAGCCAGCCTGACTCAGGTTGGCTCCCTTCGTCATTCCTGACATCTCCTATGATTACCCCGTTCTCCTGCACTGATTGCCACCATGTGTGGTTATAATACATTAACTGTTCTTCCACTTCTGCTGTGAGGGGACAGTGTTGTGTGAGGAGTTTAGTAAGGTTTTTCTTTCCAGCCTGTCCCACTAGCACTGGCCAGCTTGTGTTCCCACCAGTTACAGGGCTGCAGACCTCTCTCCGGAGGTTAGCTGGGGCTTCATCTGCCCTGTCTTAAGCCTGTGGTAGCTTTAATACCTTAATATTAGTCAATCCTTTCTCTCTCCTGCTTAATCAGGTGAATTCTGTGTTATTTAATCTTCTGCACACCCTGTCTCAGACTGAGAGTCATGCAGAAACTAAAGACTTTGTGATTACTCTCATATAAGCAACACTTTGTATGTCCTTCTGCTTGGAGAAGGAAGGCTGTGCATCCTGCCATCATGAGACAGACTTTGTATTGATACTGAGGTCCCTTAATCATAGATCCCGTTGCCACAGATGCTGCGGAGATGAGCTTCTCTTGGTTTCAGTGAGAACTTCTGAAAATCTGTCTGGCATTGCTGGGAGGCATGCACTTGGGTTAAAGAGACTGACAGTAGGCATCATCTGGGTCTGAAACGTTTCATGACATAATTGGGAAACCTAAAGGGTTTTCACAGCATGCAGTTTGTATACAGAGCAGAATTCATGATTTTTTGAAAAAACAAAGCTGGACTTGCTCCAGTGTGGACTGTTAGACTGAATTCTAGATGACTGTGAGGCGCTGTCAAAAAAACTATCACTGATACTTTGGGCAAATCAATTTGGCTGTCAGCTATAGCCTCAGTCCCAGGAACCAGTGTTTTTCTGTACCAAATGCAGGAAGCAAACAAAACCGCTGGATCTAGAACTGTAGGTTGAGGGCACAGAGGAGCATGTTGTCCTCAAACAGAGCTGCCACAGATGCGACCACTGTGAAGGTTATTTCCTGGGTGTGGGGAGGGAGGAGGAGATGGCAGGACGGGCTCTGTGTGGTCTGAAAGACTGGTTAAACTACGGGTTTGTGGAAGAGTGAGTATATTGGGACACATGATATTTTCTAAGATTTAAAACTGTTCAGCATGTTGTGGGCAGAGTCAGTGTCATTCAGGGATTTCTTGCTCTTCTCCCATGGTCCTGGCATGGGAGCCTGGTATGAAACTCCTCAAGAGTTTGATGAGTTGTTGGAGTGTGTGGGAGATACCAGACACTGATGATGTAGGTCTAGGACCTATGACTGCTAGGTAAGTGTCCTGCATCCTTTGAGCTTAGATGTGTGCATAGATGTGAACTGTGCGGTGGGAAGGGTCATTAAGTGTTCTTCAAAACCCTTGGCTGGCTATCATGTTGGACCCAATGTATTCAGCCTCACCTGGCAGGCTGTTGCAGTTTAGTGTTGATTTCTAGCATGCTTGACAGTGGTTTGTGCCCCTAGTCTGTTTGGGAGAGGAACACAGCTGGAATGGGTTTCTCATCAGCAAATAAATAAATACTGCAGTTCAGAAAACGAATGCTTATTAGGAGAGTTAAATCTCAGTGATGTTTCTCCCTGCTTTTTCTCTTCAGCACCTCATTGTGAACATCTGGATTAACCTTGGGCAAATCCACTGAATGTGT
The DNA here is from genome assembly GCF_963921805.1 of Phalacrocorax carbo. NCBI lineage: Eukaryota > Metazoa > Chordata > Aves > Suliformes > Phalacrocoracidae > Phalacrocorax > Phalacrocorax carbo. The sequence continues at coordinate 31,549,149 of NC_087518.1, read as the reverse complement.
TGCCTCAGTTTCCTCACACGTCAAAGTAGGATAACACTTAGCTACCTCACCAGGGCATTTGTTACACTTTATTAATGTTGTAATGTATCTTTGGTTCCTCTGATAAAATGTGCTGTGCAAATGCTAAGTTGTTTTTACTGATTGGATTGTTAATTAAATGTGCACATATAAATGATTTATTGGCATTAGAGAACTAAGACGTAATAATTTAAAATATTAATGTCAAGGTGGTTGGGTCAGTTTTAAGTCTGTATCATTCAGCTATTTAGAGACTGAAACTAATAGCACTGGGAGATGAAGGGAGGCAGGAGCTGGACCAGCTAACAGCTTATTTCGTGATATCTCTATGTGGGGACTGATTTAATAACAGGATCCAAACTCCAGTGCCTGGCCCAGGAAAGCCACTGGCAACATCAACAGAGCGCTGAGCTTCATAGAGCACAGGAGATGTGTCACCTAGCAGTGATCCCTCTTGGCCCAACTTAGAAACCATTTGTCAGCCTTCAGAGGAGTGTGCTCCAGTTCAGTACAGGAGCTGATGTGCAGTATTAGCTCTTGTGTATCAGAAAAAAGCATGAAAGAAAGGATATCTGGGGCATGTGTGCATCTGCAAGGCTGCTGATGTGGATCACCTTCTCCTGTGGAAGGCTTCTGGCCCAGCAGCGGTTTGTTCCCACAAAACAACATGGTCTTTCAGTCTCTAACGATAAGACTTCTGCCTCCTTATATTCTTCTAGCCTGTTTTTTATCTAGGCAGATGCTTCTGAGGTGGATGTGGGAATGAGCTATAACAGACAGACCAACAAGTACCAGAGGAACAGATACGTCATCCTAGTGCAGTAATGAGTTCAGGGACCTAGAAGTACAGAGTTAAGAAGAGAAGAAGGCCTGTGGGAGCAGATAGAGTTGGTTGATCGGATACTGGCACCAGAGAGGAAGGTTAACCATCATCTATTCCCTTTCTGAACCCAAGGAAGATGTACACACTGGTGTTGGTGCTAGCATGCTGGAGGCAAAAGGGTTGGAAAGAAAAGGAAACTGTTTTGTAAGCAGGATTTTCAAAGGTGGATTCACAAAGGGAAGGGAGAAGGAGATGGGAAGGTGTACAGAGTGCTGTAGAACAGGCAGTTGAAACTCAAGAATGTGTGCTGAAAGTAGGGTTTTGATGAGATGCCATGCAAGGGACAATGATCTCACAAATACAAAAGCCCCGAAGGGTATGGGACAGATGGTCAGGGAAAGATTAAAGCGTTCTTGTGCAAACTAGGGAATTGCTGATTCAAGTGCAAAGAAGATTTGAAAGAGGGAACTGAGCAACTGAGGAGTGTTGGATACAGTTGAGCTGGAAGAGAAAGCAAACTGTCTTGGCAAAAAGGAGAAGGAAGAGGAATAGAAAAGGTAAGAGTGATGGGAGAAACACATCATGAGTGTGAAAGAGGCATAAGAGAACCAACTAAACATGGAAGTAGGGCTTAAACAAATTGGAGTTTGCCCCTCACGGTAGGGCAAGGATTGTGTTTAAAGAGGACCGAGGAGCTGGGAGGTGCAGGAAGGGATGTCTTTTAGCATCTCTGAGGAGTTTCTCACCAGCATCCATTCTTTCCCAGTGCAGCAGCTGGGTGTGGTGGTCCTTCCTGTGCTTCAGGACCGGCCTGAGTAGCACTTGTGGTAAGCTGTGCTTGTAGTATGGACTGCTTGTCTGTCCAATGCAAGGTAGCTTGGACTGAAAACGCTTTTCACGTTCTACTGATCTCTGTTTACAGCTCTGACCCCTGATGGCTTGCCTGCACAAAATCAAAATCTAAAAATACCAGATTTAGGTTACATTTCTGAATACTGTCATGCAGATTGGTGGCTGTTTCTTCAGATGGCACATTTTGTTTCTCATCAGGGTTTGGAAGGGAGGCATAAACAACAGAGGCAGTGATAGTAGTTATAGCACCCCGGGGCTTGGTTTTGCCACATACAGCACTGATGGGCAGGGCAACATGACCTTGGCTAGGAAAAGATTAAATTCATCACCTCCAGCATGATGTAATGACTGACTGCAACAAATGGTAGAAGAGAAAGGAGTAAAATATATTGGCAGTAGGAATGCAGGACTTGGACTGTGCAGTTGTCAAGCGACGTATGGCATTGCATTATGTAGAATTGCCAAGTGAATATTTGGGAGCTTTAAGCATTAAGAGAATAGATGCTAAAAGCTCTTTTCACTGAACAAATGCCCAGCCATTTCCTGTGGTTTTGCAATATTGATGCTAATGGGTTGCATGTTTATATATATGTTTTTTGTAGGCTTATTGCAAGCTATATTTATATACTGCTGCAGAGTTTTGTTCAAGGCCTTAAGTATATTGTTTATGGGGAGCATCTGAAGTCCCAGGATATGACCATAAGAACAAGTAGCCTTAGAGACCTTGTCACAGATAGATGAGCAGTGGAGCTCAGTGTTCCCTCATATAGAGGAGAAGACTTGCCCTTTGAGGGAGAGGGTTTCATGCCAACATAATTTGCTTTTAACTTATGTCTCCCTACCTTGCCTGATGGGAGTTGCAACAGCTGTTAAAGCTGTGTACTTTGCTTTACAGTAGATGCAGAATAATAAGCGTCTGACGAGTTATTTTGATTTTGAATTCTAAATAAATTAGGCACTCATCAAAAACCAGGTTTGTTCCAGAGTGACTAAATTACAGAAGCAGTCACCTGTAATATATCAACAGTTCCTGGGGTGGGCTCTGCTGCTTGGCTTTCCTGCCTTTGCAGATCTTTCTTTGCCCTCTTTTCATCAGTCTCATTGGCCTGTTTCCACCTTGAATTCAGAAGAATGTGCAGAAATGAGCAAATCTGTGCCTGTCCATGTGCAGCACTGTCCATGTGCATACTTCTACTTTCTTCTACCCTGGTCTTCAGTTGCTGTGTTGATCTTGTTTTCTTGAGAGCTAGATGCTGAAAAGAAAGGTCGTGCTAAGAAAAAGTGATTTCTCACTTGGCTGAGAGATAGCCCGCTACTTATTTGAGTGTGTCATTGCAGCAAGCCTTGGGCTGCTTTCCTCTGAGCACCCATGTGCTGTGAATACAGAGACCCAGGTATATATGATAGCAAATAAGCTTCCAGTTACACGGCATCATCTTGTGCTGAGTTTGTTCTGAATAGGAGTAGAAAAATGCATGAAGTGTAAAACCCAAAAATGAGAAGACTGCTTCTTCAGGATGCAGTAAAAAGGGATATAGTCAGGTATTGAGAGCCGCAGTTAGAAAATACCAGATGTGGAAGTGTCAGAAAACTTGATAAAAGCATCGCTGGTACAGAGGTTAAAGTCTGGAATTGCAGAAAAACAAGGGGAGGGATTCAAGGAGATGTTGAATTTCTATCTGCGCATGTTTCCTACGAGATGCGCTTCATCTTGTGCAGAAGCTGCAAACTCTGCATGATGTAGGACTGATGAAAAAACTCATTTGTTTGAAAGCTTTTTTGCCCTTTATAGTGTGTCCATGAATTCCTACGTGAGAAGAAACTATATGCGTTTGCATGTGATTGTAAAGGCAAGTCTTTCTATAGAAAGTGAGCCAAAGGAGTACCATCATCTGTAAATCTGTGGGTTAATGTGTTAAGAAAATATCTTTATTATGCTGTGCAGGTGTAATTGTGTAGAATTTATAAACTTAAAAACACAAAAGATTGTGTATTTGCAGCTGGATCTAGAAGGAAGCACAGACAAGACCTTTTTCAGATATATTGAGTTGTTGCTTTTTTTCGGGGGCCAAGATAAGCCTAAGGAGGTTTTATCTCTGTGTGTACAGAGGAACTACCTTCAGAATGAGATAAAAATACAGTTTCTAAGGATTAAAGACACAGTTCAGGCATGCACATTCTGTTCCAGGTTTAAAACCTAAAGAGTTGGGTGTTGCTGCTTCTGAAATGTCTTGGTATGACATCTTTTGTATGTAAGATCTCATTATTTAAAGAAGTGCTGGATTTAAAGGAGTAATTAATTTCTGCTTGGGCCTGATGTTCACAGTATAGATAATAGTCCTTGAAATTGTTCAGAAGGGATTAATGTTAGGTGAGTGTGATGGCGTGTAAAGGAAATTGTGGCACACAGGGAGATAGTGGGCTGTGCACCACTCTAACCATCCCACCATGCACTCCATCGATAATGATTGCATTGAAACAATGGGAAAAAAAAAAAATCCTGTGTGCAACACATTATCCCGCTCGGAGGAGATCTAATCTAGCAGTTTAGCTTTTAAAAGCATCTTGGTTTTTGCACTCTGGCGGTTCATCATGTTTCCTGGTTTAGAATTTATAAAATTTATTTCTTTTCAAAAACAAAAGCTGACTTGAGTCATACAACAAGAAAACAATTGGATCCCAGGGGATTTAGAGTGAAAATCCATTAGATTCTGCTAATTACAAGATGAAGAGCAGTTGAGCAGTGGTGATCTGTTGGGGAACTGCTTTCACATATCTTGATATATGAAAAAGCTTCACATGTGATGTTGATGGGAAAAGTTTTGGTGAAATATCTCTTGCAGATGGTCTGCAACTTCAGTCCTAAAAGCCAGCACCTGAGTAATAGTTGCCATCTCTATCAAGGACCGAGTAGCTGTACTTCAAGAAAGGGCTTTCTGTACAAACAGCCCTAGATTTAGTTCAACTATATACTTTTATTCTGCCTGTAAATAACATAAGACAATGGCCATTTGAGTGCAAGCTTTCACACCCAGTATATTTTCCCATTGTATCAACAACTTTGCTTAATTAGGCTCCAGTTCCTTTGAGTAAGTGTTCAGGGTTACTTGGCAGTGAGTCTGCTTGAAAAAGAATTGCTGACAAACCAGCCATTCGTTCACAAAAATGTCTGCTGGGGTGGGAAGGTGAGAAGTTGTTAATTTAAAATAAGATCTTTAAGCATCCTAACTGTGAATCCGTACAACAAACCTAGCTGAAAATCCGGAAAATTCACACTTACCTCAATGACAACTGCGCTGCAAGTTTGAGGCAAATATACTTTATCTGTGCAGAAAAGGGGGGATAACAGAGGCACAAACTTCATGGCCTGTAATTATTTATAATACCATGAAAGTCCCAAATAGGATTTCCAGTCTATCACATGAACATGTGCACATACAGTTTGAAGAGACACATCGTGCATCTTAATAATCCTCCTAAGGAACAACTTCTTCAGCCTGTTGTGTTATTGCTGGTACCTGTGCAAAGTAGGGAAGAGTGTAAAAGAAAGAAATAGTCCACATTGTACCATTTCTCATTTAGCCAAACTTTCCTCCTTCCGTCAACATGGCTCTTGAGGGAAACACAGTCAAGTTTATTTCAGGGTTAGTTTTGTCAGGCTAATGACACGGAGAAGTGCTGCTGCATCTTTTATGTGTTGGCTTATGTGGTCAAAGCTGTGGTTGTTAGCTACCCACTGCAGTTCCCAACCTTCAAGTACTCTGATCCTGTTACTGGTAGGACTAGCTTTTGCAAAACCACCACGTTTACAAACTATAAAAGTGCAGGTTATGTTCACAAATAAATGTTCTGATTCAGTTTCACTCCCAACAGGGGGAGCAAGGTGTTTCAAAGTTGGCATCTGGACTCCTCCTGTGTAGACCATGCTCCAGCTTTTCCTTCAGTGTGAGCTTCTGAATTTCACTGTAAGGATTGATATGTGGGACAAAAGAGGATGAGTGGTCTCACAAAGGATTATATTAAAGGAAAAAGATGCGAGTGATTTGTGTTCATCTAGCCTATTTTGAGCCCCTTTGGGACAGGCTCTCTATTTTGTGTCAGGAAAGGAAGAAGATATATTCAGCTGTGGTTTTGCATGAGCCTGCTGGTGAGAGGGGTGCTTCATTCCTGGAGCACTGCGGCTGCAGGCAGGCATCCACGGTGGTTCTTCATTAGAGAAGAGGGATGACAGGGAGGAGCCTTGCAGTTACTAGGAGGATGGGTTTACAGCTTAGCTAGAGGGTCTGTCTGAAGCTTTCACTTGCTCCATAGAATTGAGTCTGCTGGAATATTATCAGTGTGTATCCCTCCAAGGAGATGTGTGTGCTGTTTTAATGGCTGTCCATCTGGGGTGACTTTCATTTAGCCCCCCAGCGTTTTCTTGTGCAAAGATGTAAAGAAAGAGTGGAAGAGCTACATCCTCAGCTGTCTATCGCACTGAAGCAGCTCTCACAATTTTCAGTTGTTCAGCTGAGTTTCCTGAAGTTTCGTGCAACATCCAGAGCATTTCTGATTCTCTTAATGCTGACTGCTCTTGCATGAATACTGGCAGTCAGCAAGACTTCCCTTCTCCTCCCTTCCTTCCCTGTACAAATTGCTTCCCCAGGGCCGTCCAAATACAGGGCTCATCTAGGAGCGAAGGAAATCGGCATGCTTCAAAATCCAGCTGTCACGGGGTGAATAATTCCTTCAAATGATGAATGTAGCAGGTATCTCATCTACTCAGGAAGGTCCTGAATTTGATTTTGTTTTTCTTTGCCATCAAGAATGTGCTGCAGAAATTTCTTTTTTTGGTGCAGTCAATGAAAGTCCCTGGAAATGCCCCAAAGTTCCTGTGTTCCAGTCATGTTCATCCAATGCCACATCCAAGAGAATGTGAATGTGTCAGGTTCAGGACATGGGTCCTTCTGCTTGCCTGTTTTTGCTCTCAGGACTGATTTACAACTTGATTTTGCATAATGCCTACCTCTGTGTGGATATGCGTCTAGTGTGAAAGTAATAACAAAGATTTGTGGTGGAGTCAAGTCCTTCTCAATGTCAAGGAACTGTCCTTCAGACTTCCCGTAACAGGGTGTCTGCAGTTGAGGAAAAAGTTGGCATGTGTGGAAGGCAGTTAATCAGTCTTAGCACAGAACTTCAGGCCTGCAGCATCTTAGAGCTGTTCTGGACCTGCACACTCTGTTACTCTTGACAAAGTCTTTGAGGTGCACCTACATCAGTTAATCTTTCTATGTTCATATGTAATGCCAAGAGACAAGAAGATGCATACTTCTGACATCCCCAGAGCCTTGCTTTTTTCTGCTGACTTAACAGGACCAAAACTCTTAAGCTGTCTCCTGTCAATTTTATGGCTGTCCCTGGCTTGTTGAGATGCCACGTTATCTCATCGCAGGGGACCCAAGTGTACCACGCCACATCTCCACCGATCGCTCCTTATCAGCCTTGATGTGCAGAGGAGAGGTTGCCACATTTCATCAGGTTACACAGTTGGTGGCTTTCTGCCGGAGTGCAGTAATACTTGAGATTAGCAGCCACATGGAACAAAATGCTTTTGCTTGCCAGGCAGTAAACCCTTGTCTCTTGAATTTTGTTGTGTGTTCATTTTTTTTTTTTCTTCAATCTTGTTTTAGCAAATGCAGCTGGTACTTTCTGCCTCTCCTGTTATGAAAGGCTACAGGTGCTAACCACCTATAGCAGGAGGTGCATGTATAAAAGAGTCATTTCAAAAATTGGTTTCTTCAGAGCAGGACTATTCAGTTGGGGTGGATCTCCAACATAATCCCTGCCTCTGCTTTTGGAGTTTCTGGCTCCTGTAGACAACAGATTTGGGGCGGATGAGGAAAAGGTCAGCCTTTCAACCTTCTTGCCCAGCACAGAAACACCAAGTGATTATGGTAAAGCAGAACATGCAGCCACAGTAGATGGTGATACGCTATTTTTCATGCCTGAGACATACAGATGCTTGTAGAGGTGTGGTAGGGGAAAGAGGTATTCTGTCAGTTAAGTGGTCATGGTAGTTGTCTTCTGAGTATGTGGTAACTCCATCAGACATGTCCTGGCAAAAAGAATGGTTCAACATGCTCACAGCTGTTGCAAGTTACAAACCTACAGGTCTCAGCAACTTCACGACTTGCTTAGGTGTTTAACGTGTTGAATACATTGGCTGTTTGGCAGCACAAAAGGAGGACAATTGTTTCTTTAGAGAATTAAAAACAAGTTACTTAGCTGTGTTCCCGGGGAAGCAGTGCTAGAGTGCCTTAACAAGCAAGTCACTGTTCGATGACAGATTTGGTGCTAATTTTGCTGCTGTCTGCTCCTGTTTGCGTCTTGTGGTTGTGGGTGAAAGCAGCAGAGCAGTGATTAGCTCAGATCCTGCTGGAAAAAAAAAAACCTAGTGGCTTCTGAAGAACAAGGGAGTGAGACTATATTACCCTCTGGCGTTTTTGTTTTTATTTAGCAGGTAAAATTGTTCATTGAAACAGAGTTCATTTACAGGGGTACCCCAGCAGACTGCAGCAGCAGGATGAATTACCAATCACTCACAGTACAAACAGGAATCGTTCAGACCCTGGATCATCTGTACTCAGGAGTTCAAGTCTCTTGCACTGCATGCTAGGTAGCTGCCAGTGTCTCTCCCTGGCCTCCAAAATCCTACCTGACATCCCAGTCCCTGTTTTAGTCCCCAAATCACATTTATATCTGCATTCCCCCCTCCCCGCCCCGGTGGATTTTGATTCTGATGCTGGTAACCAGAAGCTGAGTGATTCACAGGATTAGACTCTTTTAGCCACCAAATTAATGGAAATTGAGGTATATGCTTCCTTTGAGGATATAGTTTCTTTGCAGGAGCTTTGACCTGGAGCATCATTGGTGAGATAATATCAGGAATCTTAACTAATCCCCTAATGATTGTACAGGGGGGTTGAACAAATCTAGCTATAAAAATTAGCCCAGTGGTCCACCACAAGGCTACTTTTATGTTATAAGTAGGGTTTTGCGTTGAAAAAAGATTTTTCTCTCTTTGCTTCAAAGCTGGTGGCTGTGCAAAGTCCTGCACCTCGTGGCAAGGCAGTGTGCAACCCTGTTGGGGCTGGTTTTCTGCTCCCTTTGGAGTGCAGTGTATTCTGGTCCCTGGGTTTATTAAAAATGCATGCATTAAGTCATGGGATAATTACTGCAAGTTTGGGGATGGATAGCAGCAGTGGGATAAATTGAAAAATGTGTCTGAGGAGATATCACCTGTCTTTAGAGTTTGCGGTGGGTCGTTTGGCAGCATGTTACAACTGCTGGCACAAGGGCAGATGTGGGACACCGGTCTGGGACCAGTGGTTCAACCTCAGCATCTCCGGGGCTGTTGCTGGTGTCCCAGCATTTAGATGCTTTAGGTTTATTGGCACCATATAGTTCCTTTGGATTTCCCCCTGTCTGAATGATTGTGGTTTAGGAGAGTGTGTCTGCCCTTGCTGGTCACATCAGGAATGCAGTCTGAAGAGCAGAGGCTGTCTCCCCCAGTTTTTGCCTGGGGGTTGCCTGACTGATGCAGCAGACCATTAATTTGCAGACGACCGGGATATCTCCAAAGGCAACTCCATCAATTAGCAGGAGGTAAATAGATGCTGCTTTTCTGAGTAAAGGGGGGCTGGAGCCCTCTCTGTTTATCTTCCTTTCCAAACTGGGTGTATCTGCTATTGTGCTCTAATCTCTTGTCCTTTTTGTTTTACTTGTCTGAAACCTCTTGGCTGTGGGAGAGGTTGCATGGCCTCAGAGGTGGAGAGGTTTTGTCATGGTGATTAGTTGGTTTAGTTTAGGGCACTGGAGACCTTTGTCCATATGCTGCCAAAAGATGAAAATTATTATTATTGTTTGCCCACTTCACAGAGAGACTGTGAGGATTAATTCATGTTTGTAAATTGCTTCGGAGATTTAAAGCCCTGTATAAGCACTGAGGATGATTGCTTTCTAATTCTTTAAGGTAATATAGCTTTTATAAAGACTTTTAGCCTTGAAAGTATCTTGGAAATGGGTAGACTTAAGTCCCTTTGAAACTAGATATACTTCTAATGTTCAAGATAAAAACACCTGCTTCTCTGCTGCTTCTTCCAAAAAAGGAAGGGGGGGAAGCAATGGCAGATTGTGATAGTGCCTCTTCTTTTCTTCCAGGAGTCCAACGTGCTGATTGCTGCTAACAGTCAGGGTACAATTAAGGTAAGTTATTTCGTGCATCTTCTCTTTAAATGCTTGAATCTGTTGTTAGTGAAGAGGAAGGTCAGAGAAACTGTACAGCCAGAAGAAACCGTTAGAGGAGGTCATCCCAGCTGTAGAAGTTTGTCATTTAAACAACGTATTTGCCTCTGGCACATGGCAGAGTGAGCAGGCAGCACACCAGCAATGAAACCCAGTTAAAGCAAGGGGTAGAAAAGCTGCTGGTGGCCATCTAGCACCCGCTATGCTTCTGCCGCTCCTTGGGGTCCTGGTGATACAGGGAGTCTGGCACAAGTGCTGGTTCTTGTGGCAGTGGAGTCTGTGTGTTAATTCATCAGCGTTAACCAGAGCCCATCCTCTGGCTGCTGCCACCAATGTGGGGTACAGCAGAGCTGAAAGCTGAGCTCCTGATGTGCAGCTGGCTGGAGCAATGTTTGAAATAAGCAGGGATGCTTCCTTGCTTTGCTTGCTTCTGGTGCCCAGACTGGCTGTAACAGACAGCAGCTGCCAGCGGAGGGTTTTGTGAAAGCAACAGCCTTCCCTGTGTGCCGAGGAGCTATCGTTTTGCCAGGTTTTCAGCGCTTGAATTAAAAGTCATCCAGAGTGTCTGTTCAATGTATTTCTATCCATAAAGTATCAAGTAGTATGGAAAAACCTTCGTCCTTCTTTACATGTCTATCAGACAGCCAGGCAAAACCAGTACCCAAACACAGGCTGGTGCCTGATCCTCTGGAGAACCTCAGGTCTGATACCATCTCAGATTGTACAGAGCAGCATTGATCTCCACCATGCTTTTGAAGCTTGGTGGTTAACACCGCAAACTTGTAGCCCAGAGCCCTGGAAGCTTTCTGTATCTTCTGATAAAGGGGTTTACTTGCTGCTTGCAAAGTTACGCACTGGATTGTCACTCTTATGAAGCTGAGGTCCTCATCCTGATTTCCCCTCATATCCTGTGATGATAGCAGCTCTCTGGAGTCAGACTAGAGCTGCTGGTCTGAATGGTCCTGGAAAAATCACCAAAAAAGCAGGAATGGGGGGAGACCTAAGTGGCCTGTGTTTGACTGCATGTCAAGATGTATTTTTACATCATTTTTACTCATGCTCTTGCAGTATGTGGATGCTGTAGCCTCTTGTTCGTAGGCAATTTATTTAGCAGGCTGTGGAATTGGCTGCTCATTACTTTGGTCACTTCCTTCTTAGTAAAATGGGCAAAATGCACAGATGCTTTTGATATCTTGAAGTGAAGCCAGCAGCAACAGGAGTGTGATTAGAGAGAAGAGGTTTTGCTCATGCACTTTGCTTGTTAATGAGAGAAGATAGAGAAGTGTGCAAACAGCCAGGGCTGTCGGAACTCTGGTATTTCCATTTGCCTTTAGCAGCACATAGTGGGAAGGTGGGATGGTCTGGGAAAGGACTGGGTTTGCACAAACCCGCTCCACTCTGGGCACAGATGACATGCTAGCCAGCATCCATGGGCTAAAGCTCTACAGCTTTCCCCAGTAAACCCATCCTGGGTTAATACAGGCTGTGCAAATCACTCTGCAGGTGACAGCCCTCATAGTTACTCTTCTTCTGCCATCTCTGGACCACGCCTTCAGAGGCTGCTGCACCATCTTAGCATAGACAAGGGAAATGTGAGCACAGAGGGCTGAGAGGACAAAATCTCTGGTCTCCATTACAAGATTTCCAAGAGCTGGTTGTTTGGGATGAGTGGAAATGAGACAACTGTAGATGGTTTTGCTTCATGCAGTAATTTATCCTAGCACTAGCAGTCATCAAAATCGGGATCCTTGCCAAGTGCTTATTCCATTTGCATGGTATTGCATGCTGGTGAATAAAGGGTAAGGGGTGGAGATGGAAGGGTCAGTCCTGTCCTAGTGATCTATATGCTGATGTAGGAGATAATGAATATCATAAATTGCTAGTCTAAATGTCTTGTCTTCCCTACTAATCAGGTACTGGAGCTGGTATGAAGGGTTTTCTGTCAAGGCATGAGGTACTTGGTCCTGCTGATATGCTACAGTACTCATCTGGGATCCTCAGTGGGACAAGAAACCGAAAACACCTTGATGTTCCTCCCCAAAACCATCATGTTTGGGTTTTTTCCATTTACGGACTTTCTGGGACGTTTGAGACACTGGAAACGCCAGTGAACTGTCTGCCATCAACATTAACTCCACAGACTTTGCTGCTGCTGGTGGTGGTGGTATGGTTGTCTAATTTTTATGATAGGAAAACAAATTCTTTTAAATAAAAACAAAAAGGAATAATAAAATTTATTGAGCCACAAGCTGAAGCTGGAAGATTCTCTCTTGTTGCATATGGGAACAGATTTACTTGGGAAGGGAGCTTACAGGACCACACAGGGCTGTCCTCAGTTGCACGTCTCCGGTTCCTTTCATCTGGACTGTTCCTTCATCCCCATTGGAAAAAGAAAGTCTCTAAGCCTTACCTGGACATGCAAGCAATCTGCTCTGAGATCCCATAGCAATATGGTTCAGTTGTTCCTTTGAATTTTTTTTTTTTTTAGATGTATTAAATGTTGAGAAATGTCACCCAGGTTGACTGAAGGCCTCCGGTCATCAAGTGGAGAAGGGCAGCTTCCCCTTCCTCCTCTCCTTATGCCCCTGCCTCGACCCAAAGGGGCAGCTCCAAAGGAGAGGAGTAAGTTGTCCTTCCTTTCACACAAACCTGGCCCTCTCTGCTGCCTGCCACCAGCAATGTGCTGAGATGAGGTGACCTGCAGTTGCCTGGGACCTGGACTGACCTCACGAAGACATTGTGGGGTAATGATCTCCCCTGGCACTGACTTGGCTGCGTTTGACTATCTCAGCTAGAGGAGGAACCTTCTGGATCCAGTTACCAAAGCCCTGCACCACTTAATCGCCCATGTGGTCTGGTTGTGTTTGCCCCTCTCTGCACACCATGGAAGTCAAGCATTCTGAATGTTGTAATAAGAGAAGGGATGGAGTTGGTTTGTAATGTGTTTCAGAGCCATGGTATAAGTAGCCTTATTTTTAATGATCATGCATACACTTAATTGTACATATGGAGGGGGAATAAACCATGATGCTAACAATCATTGTTGCTTGGTGGGCAGGATAGTGGGAGGGGTGAGAAGGTGCACTCAGTCCTCACAAGTAGCAGTCACGCTGAGCTGTCAGGATTGCTGCCAGGACTTGCTAAGCTTCAAAGTTGATTTGGTGGGTGTAGCATCTTTTCCTAGCTGCGGGTGGCAAAGGTGCAATCTATACAGTGATACCTGTGGGAAGAATTTCAGTTTGCAAACAGAATCGCTCTGCATTCGATCATTGCAGTACACGTCTCCCTTGTGCCTCTGAGGCTGAGATTGCCACAGGGACTTCACTGTCTGTGTCAGTCAAGCAAGGACCTGCTGTAGTCTTGGGTTACTCATCAAGGAACCACAACTGATGGTGGCCTGGGAAAGGTGTCTCGTGTTCCAGGTGTTAAAAACCTGATTTGATTCTTCCCAGAAGGGTTGTGAGGTCTCTTGACATCCTTTAGTCACAGCACAGAAAAGAAAAACAAGGATGCTCTTGGGGTTATGAACAAAGGAGCAGGGATGAAGCCTTACAGCAGAGTTGAGGCACATCCTGTTGTGATTCAATATTGGTGCCTGTTTCTGGCAGGGCCACAGGAGACTTATGCTCCTTCAACCAACAGCTGTGGCTCTTAGCCTGGAGGGTGTGAGACACTGAAATTGCTTTTGGCTTCTGAAGAGTCTAGTGGGGAGAAATGTGATGCTCATCTCCAGGAGGTGTAGATGGCCCCCAGATTTTGTGTGCTGGTTTTCTTCCATGGTTTCCGGCATGCCAGTGGAGGGTGAGAGCAACAATAGAAGGAAGGGAGAGAGAAGAGAGTGTGCTAGCATGTGTCCTGCTCAGAGGTGCTATCTGCAGGTCTCTGTCATATGAGTCACCTGAGTTGCTGTGGCAGAAGGAAATGAAATTGGTTCCTTCTGTCTGATGGCAGCTGTCTGACGCATCCTACTGAGCCCTAGCTTGATTTCCATTTTGCTGCATTTCAGGAGAATTTGGTGCTGGGTGACTGAGCTGGGCTGTGCAGAGCATCTTTCCCAGCCAGCCACCTCCAAAAGCAGAGCTAGCATGAGGAGTAATGGCCATTGCTCTTGCTGCTTCCCCTGGTTTTAGACATGGATTTCCCTTAGTCTCTGTCTTGTTTATCAATGCCTGCTAGTTTATTTTGCAAGCAGCCATGGCTGCTGTTTTACCCCGCTCCATGCTGCGCAGCCACTGCTTGGCAGGTGACCTCATTCCTTCTCTTCCCCCACTTGAAGGTCCTCTGTGTTCTAAATTGAAATCACTCTGATGAAACTGAGATCTTAAAAACAAAACAACGACCAAAAAAACCCAGCTATTTTGAATGCTGTAAGGTTACTCCATGAATTAAACAGGGAAAACAGTTTAACATCAGCTGCCTTTATTTTTTTGGTTTTCATTCTGTTTCAATCAAGATAAAATGCAAATTTGATGTCTGGCCCTAATTAGAAACACAGCAGCTCATAAACACAAGTTGATGGCATTTTTTGTCTTTGTCTCTTTGTCACAAGCAGTATGCTCCTTATTTTGATTCCCTTAATTTTCTTTCCTTCAGGTAACTCTTTGCACTTGATATATTAAGTCGCATATAATTACTTACTGTAATCTTTTTTTTTTTTGCAGCATTTGGTCAATTTTTTTTTTAATTAGTCACCTCCTCAACAAGTGGTCCCTATCAGGTTTTCAGCCTTTTTAGAGTCAAGGAGTGATGGAGTTTGGGAGGGACTTCCAGAGGTCTCTGGTCCAACACCCTGCCCAGAGCAGGGCTTGCCTCAAAGTTGGATGAGGTTGCTCCAGGGCTTGGAGATGTTCATAACTCAGCCAAGCAAGGATCAGAGATTCCTACGTCCCTCTGGGAAACTTGTTCCAGCGCTTAACTGCTCTCCTTGCGAAAATTAATTGCAGATGGTGGGCACTTACAGTCATTATTCTCATTTTCTTCTTTTGAAAGAACAGGGTTACAAAGCCCTTGGCTGGAAGCTGCCGCAGAACGGTTTGCCTCCAGCGCTCGTGTCCCTGTGAGAGGTGTTGGGTGAGTCAGATTTTTCTCTGAGAAAGGGGATTTAAAACCCTGCCTGGCCAGCCAGCCTCTTTAATTAATTTTAAAGCATTTAATAGAAGAGTAGGAGGAATATGCCTTAGTGCTAAAAAGAAGTTCAGTGCTGGAGGGAATCAAAAATGATGGTCAAGGGGAAATTTAAATTAATATCAATATGTCAGGCCTCTTCAGCAGTGCTTGTGGACGGCTGTTAACGCCGGCATTCAACCCGAGCACTGGAGCGTTGTTTGTTTAGGGTAATTTTATTTAACTATGGAAGGTCATAATGACAGCAGCGGATAATTGGAAAGGCAAATCTAACTCCTTCCTTGCTCAAAAGTCCTCTTTCCTTTCTCAATGCTTTTTGGAGGCCTGAAATACCCAGCAAGGACCTGCAGCAGTCTAGGGGCAAAGTAGTTCATTCACTGCGGCATTTGCCATGAAGAAATTATCGTGTGTGTTGGCAGTGTCCATGTGTGCAGGCAGCAGTGCTAACCCCAGTGTCCAGCAGAGGTAATTGGGGAAATTATGGCCACTGCCTACAAAGATTCTTTGTCTTGGGGCCTGCCTCACAAGATCCTCCTCACTGGCTTTCCAAGCCAGGTTTCCCTTTTCAGCAGTGTAGAGACGGCGTGCTGCACTTGGTTATGAGTGTAGCGTTATTACTGAGCATCTGTAGGAGCTCAGGGACTGTCACCTGCTTTAAATGTTGAGGGGCTGAAGAGTTTGCCTAGAAGGGAGGTGTGCTTAAGACCATGGGAAGCTGTGAATTATAGCAGGATTCATCAGATAAGGGCCAGAGCCCACATCTAACTTTCAGAGAAGCATTTGTAGCCCTAGTCCCCGCAGCCTTCTGGCAATCATCACTGCATAGTTGGCTTTAGTTTTGCTTTCAGTGAGCTGCAAATGGGTTCTTGAAGTGAGGGTCATCTCATCCTTATCTCTGTTCAACTAAAAGGCAGTATTTGGGTATTCTAAGTCTTTAACCTCTTCATAATGAATTAAAATGGTTAGTTGGGTTAAAGCAAGACTTGTTCCTCTGCTGCATGTGTTAACCAGCCATTTGAGTTGAGTCGGTCTTGCCAAAAAACTGGTCTAAATCTTTCCAGTTTAACTTTCACACTCCAGATCTGGCTCTGGCTGATGGTTGACCATCGTTACTCAGCAGAGGCAGGACAAGAATTTGTACCCTAACATCAAACAGCAGGAAAAATTCTTGAGAGGGGTAAAAGTGAGGTTTTTTAACATCTTTTAGAAGTAAATGATGAGAAAGAAAACTATAGACCTTCATTGCATGGTCTGTAGTGCAAGGGGAGAAGGTTGTTCCAGCTCTCCCAGGACCACAGCATCTTGCAGAGCTCCCAGCTTCATGAACCTTTCAGGTGAAGGAGGGCTCCACACACCCATTGTAGCCTCTTCTGATCTGCCTGGAATAGCAAGTGTGCACAACATGGCTGCTACCATCAGTGGGCTGTGGTGGAAAATACCTCACTGAGGAGTTGGGAGGAAGGACAATATCATCTGTGATAGGTGCTTGCCCAAAGCCTCTGATCTGTGCAGCGGCAAAGGCAGAGAGAGACAGGTTAATTTCTTCCTCTCCCAGTTTTGCCTTCTCTTAAAGGCATTGCTGTCTCTCTGGTCATTTCAGGGGATGTATTAACCTTGATGCTCTTGTTTGACTCCCAGATTTGCAGTGGTGGGGAGCAATG
This sequence comes from Phalacrocorax carbo, assembly GCF_963921805.1. Taxonomy (NCBI): domain Eukaryota; kingdom Metazoa; phylum Chordata; class Aves; order Suliformes; family Phalacrocoracidae; genus Phalacrocorax; species Phalacrocorax carbo. The sequence continues at coordinate 31,532,388 of NC_087518.1, read as the reverse complement.
GGCCTGGCTTCCACCAGGGGACTTGCATGAATAGCAGAGGGGTGTGAACTCCATTACTATCTCTAACCCCATCCTCCCCGAAGTCCCTCCAGTGCCTCCACCCCTCCAAGGGCTGGGCAATAGACTGTCACTTAGTCTCTTAAAATCCTTTCAGGCAGCCAAGGAAAATAATTTGGAGACTTACTTTCAGAAAAAAAAAGTAAAGGCCATCCTTAGGAGGTGTGAGTAATAGTGTGTGACAGATGAAACCAAGCCAGCAGCGCAAGCTCAACTCAAATCCCAAACCAGCGAGTGCCGATGTGCCCTTCCAGCCCTGCCTGCCTTCCCACCACCCCTCTCTGTGCCAGAAGCCTTGCCGGGAAGGAGAGCAGCCCCAGGGGCTTTTAAGTCAGAAATGAAATGTGTTTGTTTAAAGGTTACCTGGTCATAATTCCCTCAGCATTGTGAGCCTCCCGGAGGGGTCTGGCCACCACTGTGGCTCTGCAGGGAGCCATGAGCACAGTGCTGGGCTCTGGCAGACCGAGCTGTGGAGGTGCAAAGGCACTGGACCATGCTATGTGTCCCCTTCTCTGGGCCCCACGGTGAGAACAGTGACCACCAGAGGATGAGCAACTCGTGCCGCAGGTGTGACCCCATCCCACCACCCAACCCTCCGCCCATGAGATGTGCGGGGCTGGGTAGGAAAAATGCTCAGCAGCTCTGATTTGTCCTCAGAGGCCTTATTTAAACAATAAGTTTGTCTTTATTATGGTGCTTAATTTGACTTGTCAAAATCCCCATAAAACCATTTAGGTGTTTAAGAGGGAAAACACGTTCCTCTCATCCCAGAGCTGAGCAGGAGTTGGCCTAAAGCCACCAGCCCAACTGCTCCTGTCCCATCACTGGTGCCCCAGGTCAAAGGCACATTCTGGAGTGCTGCCTCCAGAGATGAGCCCTCATCCCCCAGCCCAGTGCCAGGGCTCAGCTACCCATAAAATATACAGAGTTATTCTATATAGAGTTATTTCTTGTATATATTTTTTAATTGTTATTAAAACAATTGTTAAGAGCCAGTGGCTCTTCCCTGGTCCCATGGCAACCGAAAAACATCCTGAAGCTGGCATTGATCTGTGGAGTGCAGAGAGACCCATGACTTAATGGGGTGGGGGGAGTTTGAGTGGAAGCAAAGCAGGGTCAACCCCTGAAAGTCATAAGAGCATCACGCTCGAGCTGGTGCCAGACGGGTGCCCGAGCCAGAGTGAACTGGGCCAAAGCCCAGCAGACCGCGATGGCGCTGCCGCCACCACAGCCCTGGCAAGGGTGAGCAGCAGGCTGGGGGCTTTAAGTCCCGGGGGGGACATGGGGCAGCCCTACCCAGGCCTGGGGGGAGGTATGGCTGTATCCTAACCCACTCCCCAGCTCTGCGCAGAGGAAGATGAGAGCTAATTTCCAAGCTTTTCAAATACAGTATGATAGGTTTATGTTGCTAGCAAAGGGAAGTGGGGTTAGGAAGAGCTAGGAGCACTGCTTCTATTTTGTGACATGTTAAGGAGAAGCTTATGTCTGGATGTTAGTGGAGAAGACATCCATGTGCGTCCCAGCTCATCCAAAATGAGGAGTAGGAGGAAAGGGCAGCACCAGTTACAACCTGTCCCCCCTTTTCTCCTGTTCATTTTTTTCCCCCGTAGGAGATGAATGGGAGCTCTTTGTCTTCTAACATGACGGCACCTTATGAATTCTCTGTCTCACCCTCATTCTTTAAATTATCCACATAATAAAATATGTATTCAGTGATTTCAGGTCATAATTTGATCTGCTTAGGGAAGAAAAGGAATGATAGAGTTGCTGGCATGCTCCACTCTCCTCCATTTATCTTTATTTATCATCTTTTTTTTCTAACAACCTGTGTGCAGCCAAGCGATGGAAATGCCAGTACCTGTGTGCTGGTTCCTTGCAGAACAAGTTTCCCCTGGCACACCCGGCTTGGCAGGAGCTGGTGAGCTGCCCTGGCTGCCCCCGACCCCAGTCTGTTGGCAAAGGTGATGTTCAGGGTGGTCAAAGTGCTGATTACCATCCAGATAATTCCTGCCTTGCCCCTGCTACCTCTTGCCTCGGTTTTGCCCAGCTGTAAAATGAGCATGAATTTGCCCCCATGCAAACCCCAGGTATGTGGTGGTTCTCGCAGGAAAGCAGCTCTGCATGGGCAAGGTCGGGGGGGGGCACAGGAAGCACCCAGGATGTGATCAACTTGCTGGCAAAGGTGGGATGGAAAGGCCTTATCTCAAGGCAGGGGCATGAAGGTAAACATCCTTCCTTTTTCTCATTGTGGGGCTGCTGTACAGCATTGGAACTGCCAGAGTTTCATTTTAATACCAAATTTTAAGTCTGAATGTGGGTTTTAATTATTTCCATACACTCCTGTGACATCTAAAAGCCTTGTGTGCTAAAGGGAATTTTGCATTTTAAAAAGCCCCAGGAACCTGTAATGCTCTGATGTCACTGGGGGATGCTGCAATTCCCACCAGAGCTGTGAAGCTGTCCCACAGGGGCCAGGAGGGGTGAGGAGAGGGACCCCAGCACCATGCAGCCAGCAAGGGGAGATTCCCAGGCATAGAGTCCCCCGTGAGCCACCAGCCTTCTGCAGGAGTAAAGAGACAGTTTTGGAGGGGTTTTGGCCTCTTCTGGACAGGGGGAAGGAGACCCTCCCAGCTTGGCTGCACCACACCAGCAATAACTCTGAGAGCATGTTACAACTGTTTGCAGTGAAAACCAGGGTTTAAAGTCCTTGTGTTTAGCACAGTCCTTGGACTGACATCCCCTGGGTGCACGTTTTCTCCATGGCTGTTTACATAGCTATTTGTCTGCCTCTCCTTACAGGGATGCAAAGCCATGCATTTCAGTGGCACTGGCTGGTAGGTTGGTGCAGCTGCCCAGGGACGTGGGGGATTTGGGGTAAGGTTTCCAGAAAGGAGTATTTGGGGGACTTCTCCCTTGAGGGGCCCCCTGCCTCTGCAGATGCTCCAAGCCCCTGGAGGCTGTTTGCCTTTTGCCTCCGTTTTTAAGGGCTATTTATTCTGGCAATGGAGATGCTCTCTGCATGGCCGGTGCTGCTGACAGATGAGAAAGCAAGGGCTTGTTGCAGTGACGATGCTTTAATGATGATGAAGTGTTAGCATCGGCATCACTTGCCCAGGACAGGTGGAGAAAAGGAGAAAAGCCAAATTGGTGCCACCTGGCCGGGGAGGATATCTGGCTGTCCCAAGCATTTCTGAGCAGCTAAGGGTGGCCTTGCTGCTGCACCTTCTGCTGCGAGCAGGGGCATGGAGGGGAAGAATAAAAGTGAAAGCAATGCCCCAAAGCACCCAGTGTGATTTGCAAAGCTAGGAATCATCGTGCTTTGCCAGGATGGGAGCAGCTGGCCTTAAATAAACTCTTTTTTTTGGCACCTCTGCGTTGGCCTTGGGAGCAGGGGGAGACTTCCAGCTTGCTTTGCATGGAAGAACCTCAGCACACCGAAGAGGTTGGGTTATGTTTTGCCAGGGGAGGAGATGCTTAACAAAATGCCAGCTCTCAGTCCCTGCCTGCTCATCACATCCTGCCTGCGCAAACCCCTTGCGGCTGCCTGCAACCTGCCCACTGGGCAGGCTGGTGTCCCCATCCCAGTAAGCGCAGGTGCCACTAATTCCTTTCCAAGTCTGCAGCATGTGTTGAGGCTGCGGGGTGACAGCACCGTGGCGAAGCTCCCTGGCACTGGGGTGATGTGGTGCCCCATAGCGCTGCCAGCCCAACTCAGGCACAAAGCCTCCTGCTGGGGTCTGAGCTCCAAGAGTGACCCTCAGAGAAACCCTTGCAGGGGCAACTCTCCTCCTGCTCTCCCAGTGGCCCATGTGTCCAGGCATCGGCCACCTCAGATGGGATGGAGAGGTATTTGGGGATGGATCTGAGCACAGCTCAGCAGCAAAACAGCTCATCTCCCTGTAGATTAGGGTGAAATAAAGATCATGGCTTCTTCCATGGCAGCAACACCTCCATCCGAGATGCTCTACTGTCTTTAGGGGCCACTGAACACACTGAAGTACAGCTGATGCGGAGGAGGAGCAGGGAAATTGCTGCCAGCAGTGCCCTGAAACCCAAGGATGGGGCACAGCTTTGCAGCCACTTCCCCCCCAGCAGTGGCAACCAACCTCTTTGGGTGACACTTTTCTCCTGGGGCTCTACCAGGGATGCTGGAGGAGGGGCTGGAAGTGGAAAATGATGGTCATGACCAACACTTAGAGCCCAGAGATGCCCCATCCTCAGTGCCTCTCACAACAAGCAACATGTCTGCGTGCTCTCAGCAGCAAAGCTGTGTCCTTCCTTGAAACGTGAAAGAAAAAAAATCTGTTTGGTTTCTTGTGTGCTCCCAGTGATCCCTAATTATTGAATGTTTTCAGAAAAGCCTCCTGAAAAGCATTGTATATACAGCCATGTTGGCTCGGCCCACCTGCTGCAGTAGTTGGACTTCACAGTGATGCCATACTAGAGTATTAATATTTATTATTTGCATATGAAACTTTAGACAAACTGTTTCATCATTAAAAAGACAAACTTCTCATGGCTTTCCAGTGAGGCCATTTGCTTCTTGCTAGCAAGGGCAACGATGGAGACACCCTCATGGGCAACACAGGTGGTAGCTGCCAGCGCATCTCTGACCTGGGCTTGCCTGTGTTTCCCACCACTGAAGCAACTCAAGGTATTTCTCCTCTCCCTCAGAAACACAAACCCTGCACTAAGGGAGCTTTTTGCAGTGAGCAGGGGACAGGCTTTCCCTGCCCATCACAAGGAGGACTGAAGTCTTGATGCTACAGACCAATAAAGCATCTGGGCTGCTTTGCCATAAAGCTTGCGTCTCTCTTGCAGGCCTGTTTTCTGGCTCCACCACCATTCTCTGCACCCCTGCCAGCACTCGCCTTCATTCAGCCATTGCAGATAATTTGGGGGCTTTTACTGTAGGGTATTAGATGAATTTAAAGGTTTGGGTTTATTGCTGTCATGATTACAGTCAGACCACTTTAATATTGCTCCTGGTTTATGCTCCCTCTTATTATCCACATACCCATAGCCCTGTGTGTGCTGCAAGTTCCTGGGGAAGAAGTTTGGGGTGCTGTCAGCCCCCTGGGGCCCTGAGCAGTGTCTGGTGCCCCAAGCATCCACCCCAGGGCTCTGAGCAGCCCCTCCATGGGTCTCACTGGGGCTGCAGTGCCCAGGGTGCACTCCAGCCCTGGAAAAGCGCTGTGGGCTGGAGACCTCTCTGGGGTTATTCAGCCTTCCCAGGGTCTCTGCGTGGGAAAAGCAGCACCTGTCCTCAGCTGTAATTGAAGTAGATGGAATCAGGATGGATCAACATCTAATTCCTCGCCTGGGTGAATGGGGACATATGTTTAATTTTCTGGTAATTCAGGCTGGGAACCCTGGCTCATTCCTCTGTGCACATGTAAGGATCACCACTGCCAAGAGGCAGTTTCACTTCATACACATATCTTCCCCCCACGGCTGCCATCCCCACCATCAGTGATGAGAGAAGCAATAAAAACCATTTCCCAAACTCCTTCTGCAAAGGCAGAGTTCCCATTGCTCCATACACCCAGGGGAAATACCAGGAATGTTCAAAGCCCAGGGATGCAGGTAGGCACTGGTGATTTGAGGGCTGTGCTGGGAGAACAGCAGAAGGAGGGGAGGGATGGAAACAGTGGCAGCTCGCTTCTGGGCGTCTCCCCAAATGGGACCACACAGGAAAGCGATCCTGGGGTTTTCAGGCCAGACCAGAAGGTCTCGTTCACTGGAGGGTGCTTTTCACTAATGCACCCTGTCATTGCAGGGATGGAAACCCCTGGGGTGTCCAGCTGAGGCTCAATTCCCACAGGCGGCAGCAAGGCAGGCTCGGGAAGAGTGAGGGTGCCCAGGCTGCATGGGTGGTTATGGCCCAGAGCCCCAAAGAGCTGCAAAAAGCACAAGCAAAACAGAAGGGAGAAGGGTATTTAAAATGACCTCCCCAAAGACTTCTTCTAAATTAATATTCTAGTTTTCCCCAGAGTGGTCCCCAAGGACCACTTCAGACCATCCATGCCTCATTCGAGCCACACGCTCTCCCTTCCAGAGGCGTCCCTTGGAAAACTTCTTGTGTTGGCTGCAAAACAAGCAAGTTTCTCATTTTTGGGGTGTATTTTGCTCAGAAATGCATTTAAGAGTAACAGAATTTGTGTGTTGCTCCTCAGCGTCACCATGGGTTTCATTAAGGATCCTCTTCTGCAGGCAGTGATGGCTTTGGGCCCTGCTTGGCCCTGCTTCTTTCTTGCATCTCCACTACCACTGGAATTAAAGCATGCCAGTTTTACACACAACCACACTGCTCCCAGGGATTTGGGGAAGAAACCCCTCCTTCATGCATGGTCGTGGTCAAAACATCATGACTTTTGGTGATGTTGCCCTGGAATTTGTCTTGCAAGCTTGCCATCATGGCAGGAAGGTGAAGGAGAGCAGTGACCTCCTCTTCTCCAGCTGCCATGATTTCAGCATCCAGGGCAGGACCCACCCAGGTCCTTTTGCTCACCACAACAAGGAGCCTGGGTGGAGAAAGCCAGGAGGGACGCATCAGTCATTTCAATCTATGCTTGAATATGGTTTCTTGGGGATTTTTTGCATCAGTGTGGTCAAAGGAACACAATTTTTGTCTTGCTGGTACATCTGTAAAACCAAAGAGGGAGTTTTCTTGCAGCCGAAATACCTCATTTCCAACTCAGCCTTTTGCATTAGTTGGGAAGGTTGCATGCCACCTCACTGGTGGCACCCATTGGGTGTAGGTCAACCAGATTTAGTTAGTTCTGAGGATATCAAAAATTGCTGCCTACTCCCTCGGAGCTGTGGGTTTCACTCCATGTAGGATAGCTGTGCATGTAGGTGCAGGTATATGACTCCCTATACATCTAAGTAGGCACTTATCTACAGAGCTGAAGCATCTCACCATTATTAATGGGCTTTACAGCTCTCAATGAGCTTCCCTTTTACAAACGTAGGAGGTAAATTAGGCAACTTACCCAAAGCAACGTGGGGAAATTGGGAAAAGAAAACATATCTCCAGAGTCATGGTTACTTTTAGGGCCACCTTGTTACCATGACTAAGGAAGGTCTGGTTTAACTCCTCAGGACGGGATTCTTTCAGCTGACAGAGCTGCACGCCAGGAAAATGTTTGAGACAGCTGTGGAAACCGTGTCTGAAGTTGTATGCAGGATTAGACTGAATTGTTCTTTTCAACTTTGGTTCACCAACTCAGCTGGGAGAAAAAAAACAAACCCTCTACCATCAACAAGGCTACTCATCACTGAGCAAAAGCTTTTGCAGGGTAATTACTTTGAATATTCAGGTAGGTTCTGATGTTAAAAGGAATTAGAGCACTCTGAATACGTTAAAATATAATATTACAGCCTCTTCGGCATCTTTCCTGCATTATTTTGGCTGAGTGATGGTAACTGGGTGAATTTGTCAGGAATTCACAAAATGGCTTCAATGGCTCTCAACCTGCAAAGAGAGAATTCGATTGAAAATTCCTCCTGGCTGTATTTGAGGCAGCCACCACTGGGGACTGAGGCTTGTTTCTCAATTTCCTGGTGCGGCTGGTCTCTGGCTGTATAAGGGGCAGTGGGGGATGCTGAACTTGGGTCTTTTTAACCAAGATAAGTAAGGACAGATGTAAAAATACCTGCTGGCAGCTTGACCGTTTATCCTTCCACTTCCCCAAGGTCTGACAGCTGGTTGGAGGCAATGTAGAATGCCAGCATGGCCCTTTTTCTCCATCCTGCTTGGATAGGAAACTGGGTGTGACGCTCAAAGAGGGACCAGTGTGAGGAGGGTCCTCAGCCCCCTGTTGGACTCCCCAACAGGGCTCCCCAAGCAGCCCAGTTCCCCTGTCCAGACAGTGATGTATAATTTGATACCCCAACATCCCAGTTGGGTAGGAAAAACCCTCTCCCAGACCAGTGACTGTTAATTAACCTTCAGAGGAAGGGCAAGACCCAAACTTTGTTGTCTGGGTTATAGAATCATAGAATGGTTTGGGTTGGAAGTGACCTTTAGAGGCCATCTAGTCCAACCCCCCCTGCAGTGAGCAGGGACATCTTCAACTAGATCAGGTGCTCAGAGCCCCGTCCAACCTGACCTTGAATGTTTCCAGTGATGGAGCATCTACCACCTCTCTGGGCAACCCGCTGCAGTGTTTCACTACCCTCATTGTGACAAAATTCTTCCTTACATCTAGTCTAAATCTACCCTTTTTTAGTTTAAAACCATTACTGTATGTCCTACCAGGGCAACAGGCCCTGCTAAAAAGTTTGTCCCCATCTTTCTTATAAGCCCCTTTTAAGTACTGGAAGGCCACAATAAGGTCTCCCCACAGCCTTCTCTTCTCCAGGCTGAACAACCCCAGCTCTCTCAGCCTGTCCTCATAGCAGCGGACTTTCAGCCATTTGACCATTTTTGTGGCCACGTCAGTTTGCATTCACAGCCCAGCAAGGCTGAAGCCAAACAGTTGGTTCTCACTTTTTTTTCCGCAACCCATTTTGTTGCGTGGCCCCTTTTCCCCCCTCCCGTTCTTTTCCAGCCGCTTGGCCCTTTCGGGAGCGGGGGGTGCGTGGCCGTGGCGGGGGCGCGTGGAGGCCCCGCGGGGCAGCCCGGGGACGGCAGGGCCGTCCGGGGCGGCGGTGGGAGGCGATGCGGCGGTGCTGCGTGGGTTTGCGGGTGGGATTTTCCTCCCTCCTCTGCCCACTAGGTGGCTGTGTATTGGGAGAGCCCGGAGCGGGGAGCGGAGGGAGAAGAGGGGAGAGCAAGGGGAAAAAAAAACACACACACAAAAAAAAAAAACCCAAGCTGCTGAAATTTAAGCAGGGGAGGGAGCGGCGGCGAGGCAGTCCCGGGGTCGCTCCTCTCCACCGCAGCAGCCAGAGGGGCTGCCGGCGCCAGGCAGGGCGCCAGGCCGAGCCCGGGGACCCCGCCGGAGCGGGGCCGCCCCACTTTCTTCTTCCCGGCGGCGGCGGCGGCAGGAGGCGCCGGCCCGGCCCGGCCCGGCCCGGCCCGGTGAGTGTCCTCAGCACCGCGGACAGCTCCGCGCTGCGCGGGCGGTCGCGCCCCGCGGGCTCCGCGCTCCGGGGGCTCCGCGCTCCGGGGGCTCCGCGCTCCGGGGGCTCCGCGCTCCGGGCTCCGCGCCCCGCGGGCTCCGCGCTCCGGGCTCCGAGCACCGAGCTTCGCGGCTATGCGGCTCCGCGCTCCGGGGACTCCGAGCTCCGCGCCCCCGCTCCGAGCTCCGCGGCTCCGTGCTCCAGGCTCCGCTTCTCCGCGCTCCGCGAGTGGCCGCGCTCCGCCGCTCCGAGCATCCCAGCCCTGTGGGCGGCCGCGCCCCGGCCCCCGGCCGTCTGTGCCCTCCGTGGGTGCGTGTGCATGTGTGTGTATGTGGGGTCTGTGACCCCCTCTTCCCACCCCGCGGCCGGGCAGCGAGGCGCGGAGTTTGGCGCGGAGGGGGGCGGCGGTGGGAAGGCACCCACGGTTCCCCTGTCGCGGTGCCGCGACTCCCCACCCCGGGCGCGGGGAGCTGTGCGGGGAAAAAAGGGGGTTGGAGGGTTTGGGGTTTTTTTTTTTTTTGGGGGGGGGGACACGACACAGGCTGCCTGCACTTCCTGCAAGTTCCTTTTGTTGGTGGAATGAGGTTAAAGAAATTTGGCTCTCGGCACCTGCATCATATGGAGAGAAGAGACAGTTCGGGGAGGGGAGGAGGTGCCTTGCTGCATACTCGCGGGCAGTGCTGGGGGGGGGCCCTCATTCACACTCTCTCCCCACCAAGCCCATGCTTCATATCTCCTTCTCACCCCATCCCTTCCCTCCTCCTGAGCACAGCTCCCCTCTGCTAAGGGCTGAGCTCAGCCCAATTCCCCGCAGGGCCGTGCCGGCAGCCGCTGGGGAAGCAGCATCCTTAACTCCAGGCGGGGTGGAAACAATCCTGCGCAGCCTTTCCTCCTGCACACGGCTGCCGTCTGCCCGTAGAAGCTACTGGCAGACACGAAGACCACCCAGGCCCTCTGCTGAACCCTAACCCCAGCTTTCTGCTTCAATTCACCAAAGTTTGAATGTGATTTTTGCCTCCTCTCCTGCCTGCTCAGGAATACCGTGCGGGCAGTGATGGTGCCTTGCTCTAGGACAGCCAACCCCTTGGGCTGCCCTGGAAGGGGCCGTCTGAGAGCTTTGGGATGAAAGATACTCCCTGAGCCTTTGCTGAGCTGCAACTTGTAAAACCAGGGAACAGAGCACTCGTTTGGTGAGGTCACTGCTGAGCAGAGAGGCGGACAAGCATCTGGAGGAAGGGGCAGCAAGGGTGTTTCGGAGGAGTATGTTAATTAGTACTTTGTTAGTAGTCACCTTTTAAGGCTTCCGGCAGAATCCATCTGTCCAGAGAGCAGGAGGCCATGCCTGGGGGAGGATGCTTCCTAGAGAGGCAGGGGGTTTGCCAAGGTGCTGTGGAGCCTAGGAGGGAGAAACATCTCTGTATCCTGCCCTCATGACTGGAAATGGGGAGCACCTCACCGCTGTAAGCTCCTGTCCATGTGTTGGCTGAGACTAGACATCCCCTCCTGTGATGGCATTGGGGTCTCAAGGAACAGCCAGATTTGGGGGTTGCTTTCTGCTGGCTGTATCCCTGTGGCTGCCAAACTCTTGACCCCTGCCATTGCACCCTCATGGGACTTGTGTCTGCAGTTAGGGAAACTGCAGCGCAGGGAGCGGGCAGGAGGAGGAGGCCGGGAAGGCAGGCAGAGGAGTCAGGGGGGGTTTTCCTGCATCTTTGGTGGAGCATAAGCCTGCCTGTTTATTTGAATCTCAGGTCCATGCTCACAGTGATGGGGTGTGAATCCCCAGGACGGATGCCAGACAGGTGGGCTTGGTGGGAGAGAAGGACCACAGGGCATCACCAGCCCTGACAGCCTGCCAGATTCATCCCACAGAGTGGTAAGGATCCATATGCAGATCCATACTGCCAGGACTGGAAGATACAGTGCTGGTTGCCAGGGTTTATCATGCTGGTGCCTGGCGGGGGGGATTTGGCTGTAAATCCTGGCAAACCAAGGTCTGTTTTGGGCTGAGGTTGGGATTTCCTCTGGGCTCAGCTCCTGGCGAGTGGAGGTGGCTCTGTGGGCAGGGACAAGCTGTGCTCTGCTGTGTCTGGGGGACTGCTCATGGGGTCCGGGGGGCTCAAGCCACCCCCCTGGTGACCTTCCTGCCCTGCCCTGCATCCCAAACCAACTCAGAAGGGCTCAGAGGGTGGCTTTCAGCATCACCAGGGGAGGAGAGAAGACTGCAGGGGTGGTTTGTCACCTCAGGGCAGCAGCCATGGAGGAATACAGGGATATTTTGCTGTTTTCCTGACAGTGATGCTCCAGGCTCCCCAGTTGCCCCTAAAGTGGCTCAAGGACCACATTAAAAGGTAGAAATAAATCCTAGAGGAGCCCTTCCCCAACACAGCCACAGGTCTTGCTGCCAACAGCTTCATCTACAGCTCAGGATGGGAGGGACAGACACCAGGCACCTAAACCTGCTGGGCGGGGGTGGGCTGGAGGCTGGGGCTCCTGCCCCCAGCACAGGGTGTCTGTGGGGCTCCCAGCCCTCTCCCTGCTCCCATTCGTCTTGCCAGAGTGCGTGGCAAATGCAATAAACACTGAGAAAAATGCTAATTAGTAAGTACAAGCGTGCAGGGTGTAAAGTAGATGTTTAACCATATTATATAAACAAACATAAAGAAGCCATAAATTAGGTGGAGGAAGAAGTCGATCCATTGATGGAACTGCCCAGGCAGAAGAGATAAAGGCAGCACACGGCGGCCGAGAGACAGGGACATGATACAGCCGTTGTCTGTAATCTTCTCTCCTTTTAATTGAGCCTGTAATGAGAAATGAAATGTCAATGTCGTTAGATGCTGCTTCTCCCCGTAGGGTGGTCCCAGCCAGGGGAGCAGCATCCTATACCAGGCCAGGGTTAAAATCCCAGCAATGGGAAGGCGTGGGATCTCTTGGATTCTCCCAGCTCTCAGGAACTGGTCTCTAACTGTTCCCAGTTTGCTGGCTGTAGTTACTGGGCGGTGGCTGCTAAATCTGATAGCATTAAGGCTTGAAACTCAAGGACTTTATGGAACCTGCTTGATGGTGTGATTAGTTCCTGGTCTCCCCTAACCCACATCATTGCTCTCAGCCCAGTGTCACCCTCACCATGCAAGAAATAAAATAAGGAAATAAGGGTTTGGAATAGGAAATTAAAAACTAAAATAGAAAATATGGGGCAGGTTCAGCAAGTGCTGTTAGTCTATCCCTTGTAGAAGGATTTTTTTTTCCCCAGCACTCTCTTGCATGTCTCGCAAGGCAGGTCAAGCTTTCCTTATCGATGCACCTGACACAAATCCCAGGGCACCCAGCACCATTTCATCTGACCTTTAGTTAAAGACTGCCCTCATTGGCTGCCTCTTCTCCCACAGCCTTCGAGGGGAGCTGCTTCAGCTAGGTTTCATGGGGAATTAAAGGGTCTCTCACCTCCACCCTTCCCTGCTATTCCCTAGCCAAAGGAAGGGTTCACAAGCCCCTTGTCACTAGAGCAGCAGCATCCCTGCACAAATTAATTGATAATGGTATTCCCTGAAATATCCCCTAAGTTTGGAGTAGTTGGACTGCTCCAGCCAGAGGATGGGCAGCCGGCTCGGCACTGCCTGTCGAGACATCACGTCCCCACCCGCCTCTTGGCCTCTGGATCTGCTCAGGGAGTTTTCTGACCAAATTAATATTCAAAAGAAAAATCCTTCCTCACCAAAACCGCGGCACCAAACCTCCCACCCACGGGCTGCTGCAGTGTGCTGCGAGCCCCTCTCCTCCTTGCACCTTCCCAGTCCTCTCCAGCCTGTCATCCTCATCTCGGAGCTTGATTTTATTTTCCTTTTATAATTACCCATTGCAATCTCTCCTGGCAGCTCCTTGATGAGGCCCAGGTGATTGTTTCTTTTTTTTCCCCCCCTTGTATTTTCCTTGATGTTTTGCAATGTCAAAGCCTTGTATTTCCATAAACAGGCACGTTTCTCTCAGGCAAAACATCCGCAGGGCAGCAGGTACAAAACGGAGCAGAAAAGCCAGGGCAGGCATGGGCAAAGTGCTGGCAGCTGCCTTGCTTATGTGTCCCAGCTTCAGCCAGCTGCCTTCAGTAAAACACAATGCTTTTAATAGGCGGCCTGGTGAGCTCGTCCTGCCAGCCCATAAGCATCTGGGTCAGCAAAGGTTGGGAAAACACCGGGCAGGTGGAGTTGTCATGGCTGTGGGATGTCACACATACTCTGGCCTCCTCCCCACGCTAGGGACCCTCACAGGCAGTGATTTGATAACCAGTGGCCAGTTGCTGCCAGATTTGCTGGTGGGGTGGAAAGCCCAGGGACACTAAATTCTTCCCCCATGCTCCCTAGGGTGGCTGGGGGTAGGAAGGGGTCTGGGTTTTGGGTCCCCCCCAAAACCCCCAACAAAAAGGAAAGCAGAGGTGGTATGGGCTCACTGAGGTCTTTGTCTCTAGCAGGTCTGGGCAGCAGAGATCTTCATCTGAACATTTTTCCCCTGAAAGCTCTTGGGTTCTGGGGGGCAGCCTGTCCAAGGACAAGATAGGACCCTTCCCAGCTACCACCTACTGCCTCCTCCCTGTCCCTCACTTGGCTTTCTTGCTAAATAAGGGCTTTTTGGCAGGAATTTCTGTTCCCCATCTCTTCTTCCAGAGAGGACAAAACCCCAACACTTGTCCTCTATGGCAAGCCACCATGGGAAGATGAGGTTTGAAGCCTCCTGCTAGCATATGGTTGTGCAGGTTGTTTTAGAGGAGTTGTTCAGGGGCGTTTAATTGGTATCTGGGTGGGTGTGGGATGCTGACAACCCACCTGGCTTCCCTTGGCTTGGAGAGAACCCCCTCTTTTGGAGGAGACCTCTAAATCACCCATGCTTTGGGGGAAAAAAGTGCACATAGCTACTACAAGCGTAGAAATGTTCTTTTGCAATGGCTGTACTCCAGGAGAGGGGTCTGACAGAGGGTTGTCTCTCTCCTTCCCCTCTGCTTATGAGAGGCATCACAGTAGAGAGAAATTATTTCAGCTTTCTATCCTCCATCCTTGGGGCACCTCCCTCCTCTTCTCCTCACTCATTTCAGGAGAAGATCCCACTTGGAATAGTGCAGGGCTGGGGGCTGTGAATGGGGCTGGAGAGGTGCCTGGGGAGCGGAGATGCTCCAGTGGGTGCTGGGTCTCCCCGCAAAATGCAAATATCCTTTCTGGAGGAAGAAAAAGAGCCTTAACTCTGCCCACCTAGCACCACTTTCTCCATCCCAGCACGCGAAAGGGTGTGCTGGCACAGAGGCCATGTCCCAGGGGAAAGCTGCTCTGTTTGTATTAGCTGAGGCACACAGCTGGCCAGTGTAATTACTCTTCCTTGGCCCAGCTGCCTGGGATTTGAAAATTGATTTCCAAGTCGATACCAATGTGTTTGGACTATGCCGGGCTGCCCACAGGCTCAGGGATGGCTGCCCCTACCAACAGCTGGCATGGAGAAAGGCTGGGCTTTGGCTTTCCGAGCTCATTGATAGCAAGGGGAGGTGACCCTCGAGCCCTGTCTGCACCCAGCCCTGCCTGTACTGTGTTCCCCACCCAGGGGTGTTTGCAGGGTGGGTGAGCAACCCGGGGGGGGCAGAGCTTGCTCTGGGTCATGCACCACTTTGTGGTCACCACCCTTGGGGGTCAAATCTCACCATTGTGGTCCTAGAGCACCATCTCCAACAGGGAAACATTTCCTAGCGAAGCTCTTGAGCTGTTTCACCACAGCCTTCCTTCGTTTCAGCTGAAATCCTGTTAGCCAGCAGAAATCTAAAAAAATATGGATTCCAAAAGCATTTATTTTTATTTTCCTTATTTTTTTGGTGGATGAGTCCTCTGATCCCCATGGGGTTTTGCAGCCTCGCCTTGTCAAGCACTGTGGCTGGGAATAGGCCCCGTATGGGGGACGGGAGCACAGAGCCTCATCAGAGGCAATTTCGGCTGATGGCACCCACAGATGGCTCAGCATCCCTGAGGCCAGTAATTAAAATGCAGATTGATTTGGTTTGATCTGGTTGTTGTCCCTTGCGGGGGCAAAGGGACTCCCCAAGGGGACATGCTGGCGCCTACGGGACCTGATGTTTCTCATGGGGGATCAGTACCCTGCCTGGCCCTGCCTGTCTCTGCCCGCAGCTGCGGCACAGGGTTCAGCCCCTCCTCACATGATGTTCACGTGCATGTGTTTTTAGGAGGGATGCTTATACTTGCACAGAGACTTAAAAGAGAATCCCTCTGCAAAGCAGCAGCATTAAACTTATCTTTAATTACACAGTTAATTTATTATGTAGCACTAGTAACAAAGTAAACTGGGCAAATGCCTTCAAGATAGCACTCCAAGAATTGCCTCATTTAGTAAATAATTTTAATTTAAGTAATTATTTCCAGGGGGGATGATCTGGGAGCACTGGGGGGGGGGGCATGGGGGGGTTGGGGTGGGTGGCGGCTCTTCACACCCTGCCAAAGGAGGGATGAGCCCTCCATGTAACGCCTCATTAACCACTTGATGAATCATCACCCCCCCACACATGTCTGGCTGACATGTGCCCATCACCCCCTGCACCCCATGACGAGAGACCGGGTCCCCGTGGATGCTTTTGGTGCTGCCAGTTGGTGCTGCTGACCCCAGGCTGGCAGCACCCCCGGGCAGAGTTTGGTCAGTTTTCCTTCAGGTTGGGGTTTTTTCCCCCCCCAATTTTAAAGCCATCTGCTTGTCATTTTGCTAACGTATCATCTCCTTTTCCTAGCCTTGCATAACAAAGGCTAATTGCAGCAGGACATTGATTAACGTAGAGGGTGCTTTCCTGCTCAGTGGGTGTCAGTGGGCAATGGCTGAGCTGGAGGCGGGTGATGTTACCAGCAGCCACTCACCACATACCACTCTTGTCACTGCTGCCTGCATCTCAAGGTCCTCCACCTGCCCTGTTTTCAGTAGGAAACATGGTTTATACAGAGCTACTTAATTTCTGTTTTCTCTCCATCATCTTCCTCTCCAGATCATCCTTCACTCCCCTCCTCCTCCCCCGGTTCCATCCCCATCTCCCTCATCCCCCTTTGGCTTCGCCCACACGCTCTTCCCCACTCTGGCCTTTTGTTTCCCCCTGGGGATTCATTTAAAAGCGCTATTGATGCTGTTAGGCACTAATATGAAGAGAGTCTCTCTCTGGCTGCCCGTTGCAGATGGGGACCTCGGCTCAATCCACGTCCTGTTCTCCACTGGGGAATAACAATGAACTCCGGAGCCATGGAGAGACAGAGAAAGAGCAGCTCTGTGCTCCAGGAGACAGCCCTGTCCCCGGGGCCAAAATAACTTCACTTGTTTTATTTATCAACTCCAGGGGGATGGGGAGTGAGTGGCATACAGATGTTTCCACAGCTGGCTCTGCCAGCCCAACGTGCCTGGGACCAGCCCCACAGTGGGGTCCTGGGTAGAGGGGGGACGTTCTGGGGTGCCCAGGTCTTGGCATACCATCCAGAGCTGGAAAACCAGCTGGAGGGTGTTTTAAAATAAAAAGGAAGATTTGGGCTACGGGCAACTCTACAGCTGAGCCCCAAGCAGCCTTCATCTGCCAGCATCCAACCTGCCATGAATTTCTACCCTCCCCTGGGCTCATACCCCAGTGATGCTCACACAGAGCCCGAGACAGCTCAGATTTACTCAGCAGCTCTGGTGCTTGCAAGGGGAAGAGAAAAGGGGGAAGAAAAGTTCTCCTTCATCATTTATGCATGCACACAAAATTAAATGAAGGGCGACAGCAGCTGAGCTGATTTTTCTCCCCATCCTCTGCTCCCTCCCCACCGTTGCCCCCCGCATGCATGCAGGCTCCCTCCCTCCCTCCCACTCCTCTCTTCCTGCGCGCCCACGAGTGAATTGGATTAGTCACCTTCTTAATTAACTGTGCCGGTGTGAGCTCTATTAGGTATTAAATGTTTGTCACAATCCAATTAAAAAAATCCATCCCAGCAGGGCAGGGTTTCAGAGGTGCCGGAGGTTTGCAGCTCTCACACCGGTAGCTTGGAGGCATGAAGTTGGGTGGGACTGGGGGGGCTTCGTGGGGTGTAATCCCCCCTCAATTCCTGCATACCCCAGGGGCTTGTTTTGCCTTTGGGAAAGGTCATCCTTGCACTTTTAGCAAGGGGTAAACCAGCAGCTGGTGCCCCAAGGCAGGCAGGGACGTCCCCCACAGCACCTCCAAAGCATACCCCCAAGCCAATGTGGGTTGAAAATATGGATGGAGCCGAGTGAAGATCCATGATGGAGCTGTTGTACATGGGCTTTGACTGGCAGCAGTCCCTGGTGGCTTTGGTAAGGCTGATCCTGGGTAAACCTGGCCTTTTGGAGGGGGATTCAGGGCCGTGTTGTTAATATGCTGGCTGGATGCTGTCGGGAGGGAGGTGGCATCAGCACCTTCAGCATCAAAGGCAACTTTCATTTTGAATGAATGCCCATACCAGGGATAAATGAGGTTTAGCTTCAGCTTTAAAACTAACCCATCTCCTGAGGATGGGCATGGCACATCCTCCTTCAGTCCCCGATGCAGTCCAGCCCCCTCTCTGGGGCACGCACCCCATAGCAGATGTCCCAGAATCTCCACCCCATCAGATGCCTTCATCACTGCTCAGCTCTTTTATCTTTTTCTTAGTCTTCTAGATCATTTCTGATCTGTAACAAACTTTCACCTCTTATCTGAGTTCCCTTAATAACCTCTGCAGAAGGACTTTATTAAAGCCTGGTGGAAACTTTGAATTCATTACAGCTCCTTAAGCTCTGCCATGCAGCACTTGGCTGGTTCCCTTGGGTCAGGGCTCCGGTAGTTTGTAGGGGCCATATGGAGCACTTGGGCTGTTTCTTCCTAGCCCAAATTATTATTTATCATTTTAATGAATTTATTAATCGTTAATAATTATTTATTTATTATTATAATTTAATGAATCTTCTCCCCACACAAAATGGTGAGGCTCACTGGGCTGTGATGCTTCCCAGCATTGCCCTTTGTGTTTTGCTCTAGAGGAGGTGAACCACTAACCACATGGGTGGGTGAAGCATCGTTTTGCATAGTAGATTATAAGTCATTCAGCATTTTTAGTCTAAAAAAAATCGTCTTGAGTGAACCCTGCAGGTAGCTGGGGGACTCTTGGCAGATGCCCATAGCCACACGTCTCACCTGCGAGGTCTCATGGCAGCTGATGCTGTCCAGGAGCAGAGACCCCAATGGGGAACATCTCATCGGCAGCAGAGGCAGAAAGCTTAATCCCTTTAAATTTCTCTTTATCGATTGCGGCTTTACGGCTAAATCACTCGCTGAAGCGACACATGAGCTTCCCCACCACAAGTGCATTAGTGGCCTGCGGGACTCCAGCCATTACACAGTGCTGCATGGCAGCACCTCGCCTGCTGTCCCCATCTGCAGGGCTCGGCGGAGGAGCTCTTGCAGTGCCCAAGTGTCCCTGATTTCCAGCATGAAATGGGAATGCTTGGGCAGGCCCAGGGAAGAGAAGCAGGATGTGATGGGTTGCCTGGATGGACATCGGTGCAGGTGCCAATGTGCTGGGGTGCTTGCCTGAGGAAGCAGCTGGGGGTGGTTTGTCACCCATGGGTGCAGCATGGAAGGAGTCAGCCCTTCAGGCCCTGCTCTGTCTCCCAGGTGGATTTATAGGTGCATTATATCATATAACTGCTTCGGGTGTCATTATCTTAAATCCTGTACCTGCAGGAGGGGATCCCTCCTGCCTCCACTCTAAAGGGGTCCAAAACCAACCGTTCTCACCAGAATGGAGGGCTGGGGTGGGGATAAAAGGGATTTGGAGCTGTTATCGATCCCCAGAGCAAAGAATCTGCTTCTCTGGAGGATTTTTCTTTCCAGCAATCAATGGAAATGTGTTTATCAGGAAACAGTGCTTGACCTGGACAAGTGTTTTACTGATGTTTACAAAGCTGGCGAGAGGGACAGGGGGAGGAGAGATAAGGAGGGTTGGGAGAGAAGAGAGAGCCATGGGAAAGGACCAGGAGGAAGGAGAGGAGATGAAAAGGCCAGAGATAAGGAGGGAACCTGCCCTTCCCCACCCAAGCTGCCAGAGAGCAGAAATAATTGTACATACCCACCCCGAGCTTTGCACAGATCCCTGTTAGTGGTGGGCAGGGGCTGCCAGGTACCAGCAGGTAGGGGGGGCATCGCTGCCTGCTCCAGTGGGATGTCTCCAGCTGGTCCAGACAACTCCTCAGGGAGCAGAATGCAACTGGTTTCCTTAAACTAGCAGGAGTGCAGGCAGGGGAAGGAGCAAAGAGGGCAGGTTTCCATGGAAATGGGAGCTGGCAGGAGAGGTGGTGAAGGCAGAACAGGCAGTGGTGAGTCCTGGCAGTGGTGATGCTTTGCCCGCCTGCACCTCGCTGCCCAAGGGAGGGCTTCTCCCTGCAGTTTTAGAATATTAATTGGAGCAAGAAATAATCTTTTCGTGATGGAGATGTGCTCATGTCTAACGCTTTGATAACGGGTGTTTGCTTCTTCCTCTATAACATCATTTATGCTATAAGATCCTTAGGAAAGACAAGAAGCAAATGCCCAGCCTCAAAATGTTGGGTTAGAAAGTGAGACCAGGCAGCAGTTTTGGAAAAAAGAGCAGTTTCAAATGTCAGGGGAATTTGCGTGATGAGGATGTGGTTAGCGGAGGGCAGCCAGACCAACAGGTTAATGTGCCTACCCTTTGCAGAATGAACTAGGCGACATTTAATAACTTTAAATAGCGAGGGCTTGGGTTTTATGTCTGATCTTAAAAATACCCAGTCATAGATGAACTCATCCATATTTCAGCCTTGGTCCATATTTCAGCTCTGGGAAGGAGTAGCACCTTCTTTCGGTCCTGCTGTTACAGATCCCCTTTGGGTCCCACTGTAAGTGGAGGAGAAATCCTGGTACAGGATCCCATGAAGCTGATGAAGGAGCAAGATTCAGCCAGGAAAACTGATTTCTAATGTCACAGGGTGTTGTGCGTATGAATCCTGCATAAGCAGCAGTATGAGCATTCCGATGGGCATCACCTGGGAGCAGGGGAAGGCATGTGTCTCCCTTCGGCTGGGAGCAAAGCCCTTTTTCTCTGCCCCAGGCTGGATAAAGCAGAGCAGAGTTGGGGCTGATTGCACTGCAGAAAAGAATACGGCATTATCTTGATTTTAAATACAGCTGGAGGAGGGGATGCATATGCCATCACTGCATCTTGCATGTAAGTGTCTTGCTGGTAGGCTCGCTTATACCCAGGTCCTGTGCAGCCTGGCTGTGCATGGGAAGGATTTAGGAGCCCATTCAGCAGCCCATGAATGATGATCCTTGCATGCGCAAGCCCTGGTGAAACTCTCTTCTCCCAGTTTCAGTGGGATTTGAGGCAGGCTGATGATTCCACTTCCATATGGAGCCAGGGATGACACTGCAGAGCACTGGAAGACCTGCCCTCCTGCCCCAGTGCTAGTCCTTACCTCCCCAGTGCTGATTTGAAGCCATCCAGCTCCTTGCAGACCCCAAGTGCCACCAGCCCAGAGAAGGGTCTGACCCACACCACCAGTGGGACCAGACCAGGCAGAAGGACCTCCCCCCAAACCATGCCCAGATGGTGCCAGCACAGACATGCCTCTCTTGCAGCATATGGCCTGTGGCAGCCTGGCGCTGACCACTTTTTAATAAGCTGTTGCCTGACATGAGGCCACCAAGCCCAGTGGGTTGGCACCAGTGGCTTTTATTCCCATCACCCCTGGAGTCTGGGGTCCACCTTGCTGGTGCAGACAGACCTCTCATCACGTTGGGGCACATGGTCCACCTCACCTGCCCAGTGGAACAGTCCTCCATTGGCTGGGACAAGAAAGGAGGGACCCCAAATTGATTCACAGAGGCAGAGGGAGCTGGGTTGAGCGGCACATCCCTCTGCCTGTATTGGCTGCCCACTCCCACTGCCTGCTCCTGCCAGGAGGATGCGTGAGTAAGACCTGCTGTGTTGGCATGGAGGAGGCTGCTGAGATCCAGTCCAGTGTGGGCTCCCCTTCCCCTGGGTATCTGGGGAATGTCCTGCTACAGAAACCAGCAGGATTCATAATTTACCCAGTTGCCATCAATACTTGGGGTCATATTAAACAGGACACCAAGGGAATTAGAGCAGATCTAATTCTTTGGGGTATAAATTGAACCACTGATGCTGGGCTGGGGATGCTTTATTCAAACTTATTTTCACTTAAAAGTATTTTTTTGCACATGGACATCCATGCCTCACTACCCAAATTGGGGAAGACCTCAGCTTTGCTTCTAGAGAATGGTGCTGGCTGTGGGATGCAGCCACACCAACAGGATCCCACCAGTGGCCATATATCACCCTCCTGGAGGGAAACTGGCTCCGTGATCCTGGGCGATCAGTGTTTGCCTCATGCCCCAATGCACCAGGGGCTTTCATCCCGTCTAAGCTTTTATCCTCTGTTGTTATCCTGTTCAGTGTCTAATCCTTCCTCGGATCACACTAAGCTGCTGTTGTGGCTGTGCCCAGACCCTGACAACCATCCAGGGATAATTCTTGCATCCGAGGCTGGGATGCTTTGGGATGCTCTGACCAAAAGCAGAGCAGACCCAGGAGGGACCCCTGGGTATCCTCAACAGACTAAAAAATAAACTGGAGAGAAAACTGAGCTTTTTTTTGGGGGGGGTGGGTTGGGGTGGGGTGGTGGTGGTGAGTGTTCCTCCCCAATCCTGCAGACAGCTACAGAAAGATGTTCCCTGCCACTTGACCTTGACAAATCATTTGCTCCAAATGAGATTGGAGGCACAAATGCAGTTAATTGCTTGTTCAGGGTCCACTCCTGAGTTGCAGGGATCCCTAGGGTTCGGTGGGTGATGGCACATGGGACACCCCAATTACGTGGCCAGGGGTGGGTGTGCCCTAGAGAGGGAGCTTCTTGCTTTGCCTCATTGCTTCCAGGGCTTTGCAGAGGGCAAAGCTCTCAGGTCTTTGCTCTCCCCTGGTGGTGCAGCTGCCCCAAGCCCTGGGCTCAGCCTGCCAGAGGCACTGCAAAGTCGTGACATCTGTGGGTACTACCAGACCTTCCCTGGCCATCATCTCCAGGGAGCTGCATCCCTTTTCCTCCCTTTCTTTTTTCCTTGCAGTCACTTGTAAACATTTGTTTTAATGCAAAGAAAGGATTAAAAAGAAAAACAACCCACAAAAAAACAACCAAACAATTCCATTTGTGCCCTCGTGCATTTGGTATGAAAAATTGCACTTGGGACCAGCCCAGAGCCAGATCTCCAGCTCCAAGCCTCCAGGAGGAGCTGGTCCCAGTAAATAGCTCCTCTTCACATCAGGAAAATATTTAAGTTCTTGTTTGCAGGGGTGGAGGCAGCCTGGCAGCTGCCTGCATACCCTTGTGCCATGTTCGGTCCCCAGGGTGGCTGCGCTGGGGCCCCACAGTGTCACAAGTTCATGGCTGCCAGCTGAAGTTCAAGGTGTGCTTCTCCCAGCATGGGGACTCAGCTGGGAGCACAGATTTAGGGATAGGGCAGCAGGGAGAAAATGAACCCCCCAAACTCCCCTTATTTGACCCAAATGGTGGGAGAGGTTTGGGTTTGCTCAGCACAGGTGCAGGGTTTTGGCTGAGTTGGCAGCACATGGCTGGCAGAGGGCCAGTCCTCGAAGCAGCAGCTCGGGGTTTTAGCCTTTCCCTGGGGTGAGCGCAGCCAGCCTCAGTGCTAAAAAAATATGATGCAATAGAGGTGTGAATCAGCAAAAGGAAAATTCCCACCCTTGGGGGGGAGAGAGGAGGTGGTAAAAATCAGGCAGGGCCATGTGAGGCAACTTTATGGGATGCAGTGATGGGGTGGGAATAGAGAGGCCAAGGAAAAGGATGGAGCTTCAGTGCCGGAGCAGCCAGTGGGGTGTAGCAATGGGGTGATGTATTAAGGATGCTCAGATAATGATCCTCTGGGCTTGAATTTTAGCTGCCAGGGAGCTTGGGAAAGTTGCCCTGTGTACCACCCTCACAGCACCTCTGAAATGTGAGCTTTCTGCCCAAACCCACTGTCTTCTGCGGCAGAGCTGGGTCCCAAGCATCCCAGGGTGAAGAGATGCGGGAGGTTGGGTACCTCCGTGCGTGTTCGCCAGCTGCATATTTCTTGATGCTCATGTACAGGGCAAAGTCTAACCCCCAAAATGGGGTAAAAAGTGTGTTGGGGAAGGGAAGCATCCCTAGGGTGGGATGCTGAGCTCCTGCACTTCGTGCTCCTGCATTGAAGAGTCTTCTTCTACCATGCCTTGCTGTGTGGAGGAGCTACAGCTGAGGAAGACTTAGGAGAGAGGGCACAGAGATAGGCCTTATTAGCTCACTGGTATTGCACCCAAGATGAGCAATGGGCTGGATGCCATAAACAAGAGACAGAGGAAAGAGAGGCAAAGGTTAAGAATACAAATAGGTAAAGTTCTAACCAGGAGTACAAGGTAGAGAGGCTGGGCAGAAGAGAGTGAATAAAGCAGGGAATGAGTGGCTGGAGGGCTAGATGAACATCCAAGGCATGGGGGAGTCAAGAGAAAAGCAAGGTGGATAAATAAGCAGCGAGATGAGAGCAGTACAAGGGAGATGGGGGTTAGGGAGAGGTGGGGATGCAGGGCAGAGGGATGGGGACGTGGTACCTGCTGTGCCAGGGCGCTCAGTGTCTCTGGAGGGGAAAGAAATACAATCAAAACCCAGCATCTCCCAAATGCATCTCATCTCAATTACCCTGCCAAGTGCCAAGTTGCTTTATACGGCTTTCTATTTTCCCAGCTATCTGCTCAGACATTAACTTTACGGCCCGAGTCAAAAGAGCTATTTGAAACAAAGTGAGTAGCACATGGGTGTTAACCCCCGGCAGCAGCCAGACACCGTACACCAACACCATGCTTCCTTCCCTCAAACCTTAATGAGACCCCAATGGGCCTGCACTATTAATTGCATTACCTTGCACCCCAAAAGGATGCTCCAAAATATATATGCATACATGCATAGCATGCACACTGCTCCTATTAACATTCATAGTGGGTTTTTCTGCTGGTTTTAGGGTGCCAGTGCTGCAGGGAAGGTGCATGAGTGTCCCAGTGTTGGAAAGCTGGAAAGGGTCAGAGCAAAAGGCAGAAAATCTCACTCATCCATAGAGGCATTTTTGACAGCCATACATCTCAAGGAGGAGCAAACCTCCCCTGCTGCAGCCTCGCCAACCCGGCTTTGCTCATGGCTCACTCCCCTCTCTCCCTGCCACCAGCAAGGGGATTAAATGTTCTTTTTACCATCTGGTTGGGGTGGAGAGAAAGCCCATCCCCGTGATGTTTTGCTCTCCCCACAGCCATCAGGTCCCCACGCATCCCACAGGGTTGGATGCTGATGGGTACAGAGGACAGTCTTCTTTTCCCGGGACTGGACCCACCAGGGATACCTGCACCCCAGGGCACCCCCCAGCAGTCATGACACCCTCATCATTGGAGACAAGTTTTTACAACTGCTTGGACAGAGAGTTTTTACAACAGTTTTTACAATTTCTAGAACCGCTGAGTTGCAGTTCTTGTGTCTCAAAATAGACTGTCGTTAAAGTGTCAGGATGGAGGATCCTCTTGGTTGTCAATTATTCTTCTTTATTATACCGAAGACACTTGGCAAAGGCCAAAAAATAAAATAATCTAGGTGATTTACTCCTCTTCGTAATTAGAGTTAGTAATTAGACTCGCCATGGTAACATGGTGGATTTGTATCAAAGCAGCACTGGCAATGTGGATTTTTGCCAGCAGCCCTACCCCAAGACCTGAAACTCTTTGTCCAGTTCATGTGGGGTGCCACAGGGGCATTGCAGTGGTGTCACCAGCACAGCTTTGGTGGAGGATGCACCCCCCTACTCTGAAAATTTTGGGACCTGTCTCCTTCATTGCTCCACCTTAGGATATCTCTTGTTCAACCCTAAGATGGGGAGGACCTTGGAGCACCTTGGTTGATGGGTCCTGATGGGACCCAACAATTGCTATGCAGTTACTAAGAAAATAACTGAGAAAATGGAAATATCTAAAAAATAAGTAGGATGAGAAGGAATATTTGAGACCTTTCCATTATTTGGAGGTTTTCCTCAGGAGCTTGCACCGATGCGAAAGGAGGGTGCTTGTGCAGGGTTTGTCCACGGTTTTCCTCTCTTCAGCACTCACCAGTGACACTGCTGGGGATGTTTTCTCTGGAAACATATTGGGATGGGGTTTTGCTGCATGAAAGAGAGCTTCTCCTGTTGGCTTTCAATGCTGGAGTGTGCTCCTATTGGGATAGATTTATCCGACACTTGAGATTTTTGACTTTGCACTTTCATTTGGATATATTGACCACAAGGGTCTGCTGGGCTTCCTAAAAATAAAAGAAAATTAAGATGTTAAAAAGTCACTTCAGCTGATTCCAGCCCTTCAAAAAAAGGGGTCTGTTCAAGAAGTGAAGGACTGGGTAGCTCATTTGGGTTATTTTAATTAATTCATACCAGGATCCCCTTTATCGCTTATGACCCTTACACCTGCTCCTGCCACCTCTCCCTGGGGTGACTGTGGCCAAGCCCCCTCTCCCATCCCATCCCATCCCATCCCATCCCATCCCATCCCATCCCATCCCATTCTACCCCAGGTGACCATCACCTGCTTCAGCCTCAGGTTGTGGTGACTTAGGGCTGCATTTGCTCATGGGTGTTATAGGGTTTATTGTTATTTTTATTTCAGACCTGAATTGGAGAGGATGTTTTGGGAATTATTTCTGTTCGGTTTAATTCATTTTCAGTCAGCTGACGGTAATGATTTGATACACGCAATCTTCCCCAACTGAGGTTAATCAGGACAGAGCAAGCCTTTCACTTGGCATTATTTAGAGAGGCATTTTACAGAAATACTGTTAGAGAGGTTATTTAACCATATATTTGTTTTCATTGTGTACACAGCTTTTTCATGGGCTTCCCGGCATTTAATGCTGAGGGATTTTATTTATTTTTGTCATTTGGAGGGAATTCAGGCCTGCCAAAGTGCCCAGGATGGACAGCCCCGGAGGCTGCAGTAATCTGTTCAGACCATCTGGGCTCCAGCTCCTGGAGCAGCCCTGTGGGGCACTGGAAAGATTTAACAAGCCCCAGCTCCATCAGCCTGGAAAGCTGGGATATTTTGGTTTTTGACATACAGTGACAGAGAGATACCCTGATGGGGATATGCTGGCTCCCGTCAGTCCCTGCAATGCAATGCTGCTCCCAGGGCAGCATTGCCATGGGGTGAGCAACGTTAGTCCCTGGGTGGAGCCTGAGTTTTGCTCTGTTGGGTTGGGGGCAAAATTAGACCAGGAGATGGTGCCAGCCCCACGAAGCTTGAAATTTAGACCATGAAACAGCTGAATAGTCCAGCAGCCAAGTGCAAAAGCAAAGCTTTCCAGCCGGCAGGGAGCAGCGAGCATCCATGCTGCCTTGAAAAACACCCTCCCTGGGGAAGGGGGGAGCAAACTCAACCCATAGACAGCAGCTGGGCAAATATTAATTTACTCCTACAGGTAGGGCCATACATGGGTATTCCTAGGCCAGGCACACGTAGAAACTGGCTTGCCAGCAAAGCCCATGGGGGCTGATGTTTTGCAAGGAAACACCAGCACTATCAGCAATTCTTGACCCGTCGGAGATGCTCGGGGACTGGGGAGTCCCCCTGTGCGGGCAGCGCCCGCATGGGGATGCGCTTGCTTGTTTTCATCTTGTTGCAAGGAGTAAAGCATCTGTCTGGAGATGGTAAATTATCCCCTTGGCTGGTGTATAGCTAATGTAATTAAGCTGCATTTAAAGACTCCCTGAGGTGCTTCCTTCTCAGCCCGGCGGTTTGCAGTGTGCCTCCTCCTAACCGCAGCTCGCCCAGCCCAGCACATCCCAGCACATCCCTCTTGGGGGACTGGCATCCCTAGCTGCTGTTTGCAACTGGTTTACAATGGGGGAGGAGGGGGTGGTAAAAGCCATTCTGCCTAGTCCAGGTCCCAGAAGGAAGGTGATGGATTATTTGCAGTCCAGTCATCCGTGCCTAGTAGAAATCACCCACCGTTAGGGGATGAGTGCTGCCAAGCAGCAGGATCAGACCCTTGCAAGGGGCTCTGTGGAAAATGAGACCACCCCAGTTCAACTGCAGAATCATTTACTGGCCTTGCAAAAAATTCCCAGCGCCTTGAAACTTGTGAAAACCTCCATGCTCTACTGCTGCGTATTGTAATTCTGCATTTTATGGCAGAGAAACCTTCCTGTGCTTCCTTTTAATTTATAAATAACCCAGATGTTCTGGCTCCACATTTTCAGTGAGCAGCCTCAGCAGCACAAACCCACTAGAAAAGGCTTACTGGGGGTGTTGTCTGAATCCTGAGGGTGTTTGCCACCTTGCTGCCTGCTTTCTGGCAGCATATTGCTTTTATTTATTAAAAAAAACCAACCAAGGTATAAGTTCAAGTCTGCAGCAGGTTGTGGCAGCGAGGCAGCTCTTTAGTCACCCACTTAGGCAATCCCAGTTTATGCTTTTTAAGAGGCAACCTGTGGCTATGAATTAAAACCAAAAGCCAGCAGAGCCAGTCTCCATCCTGGTGCTGCTTCCCAATTCTTCAGTCAAATCCTTCCCCTTGACCCCAAAAGAGCTAAAATTTCCCACCACCCTGTGTTACATTCAGCCTTCCCCACACGATCACTGAGGTGTGGAAAGGGCATCGCTGGGTGCTTAAGCTATCTCCCAAAATCCCTGTGGGAATGGCCTGGCTGAGCAAGAATGGTAGCTGTACCCGTGCCCCTCTGGGAGGGCACTGGCCCATGGGCTGCACCAAGCTTAGCTCCGTCAGGTGCCTTTACAAGCAGCAAAGCAAAGAAATAACAGGAGAGGGATGCTAACTGCTTTTCCTCCTTTCACTGGTCTGCTTTAACCAAGCCAGAATGCAGAAAATCTTCCCCCAAAAGTCTCCAGTGTGGCTCTGGGGGCTGTTAACTGCCCTGTACATGGTGTGGCTGGATAGCAGCTCACTCCCCCTTCATTAGCTTTTAATCAGCTTTCCCCTCCCACAGCTCCTCAGTGGCATCTTGGGGGGGTTGCAGCGGCACAGGGTCACCCCCCTCACCCTTTACTTATTTATATCTTTTATTTTTCCCTCTGAGCTGTATTCCCTCTTAGCATTGCTAAACCAAACAGAGCACAAAATCTGATAAGCGCAAGGTAACATTTTTTTTCCCCCTGCGGGATACATTATTTACAAAGCTTATCGATTGTGGGAAATAACCCAGGGGCGTTTGAACATGAGCTACATCCCCTCTTACACCAGGGATGTTAATTACCTGCAAGCCGTTACTGGCTCATCTGCTGCTGAGCATTGCCTGCGGACTGAAAGGGTTTAGGGACGTGAGGAAATATCACTCACGAGCTGTTGCATCGCACCCTTTCCAGCAGCCTACCGGAGCTGCTGGCAGCAGGCACCACTCTCACTTTAAAACCCATGTGCTGCATCAGTCATGCAAATTTGCCTGCCGTAGCTCCCAGCCATTGCTCCTGCTCTGCCTTTCCCCACCATCGTAAAGAGATCTTTAGTACCTCCTTTAGTATTTCCCTGCCTTGACAGTTCTTATAGGAAGACCTGAAGTCACCTCTCAATCTTTGTGATAAACTAAGCAGACTGAGCTGCTTTAGAAACCTGGCAGTTTCCCCATCCTTGGGGAGTACAGCGACTCTCTCTGTAACCACTCCAATCTTGCAACGTCCTCTCAAGAAGCACGGGCACCTGACCTGCTGGCACAGCGCTTTTCCTCAGCTGCATCAGTGCTATATAAGGGACAAAATGGTACCCTAATTCTCTGTGGCACCATAAATGATACCCTGTTCCTCCATGGGTGTATCGAGGGTCTCCCTCTCCTGCCCCAGGGATGCAGCAACACTCATGTCTGTCTCAGCACCAGTTTTAGGTGCAGAGTTTGTATTTTCAGTCCACAATATTTCATGCATGGAGGAAGGGCTGTGATCAACCGGTAAGATGTGGTCTATGATGCCCTGAGCATGCTAGATGAGCTAGGCATGCTCTTTCAGAAACCATGCTGTACCCTGCATCATTCCCATCAGATCTGGAGTGATGCAACACTGCCAGACCCCAATAAACATGGAGCAAGGGTGCAGCAGTGGTGTAACCTGCCCTGTGCCGGCCAAGAGGCTTTCTCCCTCTTCATGCTGATGGAAGAGCTGCCATACACTGCTCCTGAGTTGCCAGGATGGTTTCTGGAAGGTGAAGGTGTTTTGCAGGGAGCACAGGAAGGTCTGGCAGCACAGGTGAAACTATAACACAGCAGGTAAGGGGAGAGCAACACCAATGGGATGTGGCGCTCAGGGCTAGACCACAAGAATTTATGACAGTCTCTACCTTTGCAACAAAAACACTTCTTCCACTAATACCACACAGATATTCTTTTTATTAAAAAGAATAAACAGTCCCTATAGCCATTGTTCAGCTCTAGGTATGGAAAAATCAGAGAGGGTCAGGGATGCTCCTCCATGCAACGGGAAGAAGGGACAACACCTGGTGAGGGCGGTGGTCATGCCCATCAGGGAAGCAGCAACAGAGATGAGTTGAAGGATAACAGAAAGATAATATCAGTAATTAGGGCTGCAAAAGAGATTAAATGCTAGAATTGCAACGGAGGACAGTGATGGGATGAAGGTACCTGCTCAGGGCTGGCACAAATCAGTATAATATCACTGACCTGAGTCTGAGCTCACACCCCTATACCCATTCCAACTGTGATACCTCAGGGAGAGGACAATGGCTGATAAAGGAAGCAATAACAGCAAAAGACTATAAAACCATAATGAAAAATAATTAAAATACAACCACTGGTATGGGGATAATTACAAATGCAGGGAAGGTGGTGGTAACTGCACTAGGAGATAAATGCAATAAGTAGCGCCAAGCGAGAAAGGTGTGCTGCTGGTGATGGGGCTGAAGGAGACACCGACTTGTCTGGATGGAGACGCAGATCTCAAAATTGTAATGGGAATAATTATGACTGTAATGGGGTGTAATAAAGATAATGGAATCGTAATTGAGGAGGGGATAGCTGTAAAGGAGGAGGTGCAGATAACAGCCTTATAAAGGAGATGATAAGAAAGATAATGGATGGTAATGGAGTTGTTGTTAAAGGTAATGGAGTTATAATGAGGTGATGACTGCGGCAGGTAGAAGGAATGGTTGGTTTAACAAGGACTATGATGCAGAGAGGTCTCTATTTCTAATTCATCATGACAGGCAGCGCTGGAGATGACCACAAGGCTAATAATAACTGAAGGGGTCAATTGTTAAGACAAACACAGCCACACAATGAGCACAGCAGGACCAGAGTCCCTGGAGATGCAAGGTGGAGGTGCAGATACTTGGCGGGGATGGGGGCGGGGGGGATGCTGTGCTGCAGCATGCAGTACAAGGCAGAGGAGATTATAAAAAACATCATGACAAATGACCTGAGCTAGTTCTGTAAGATTTGCTTTAAAGCAGGTCCACCCTTCAGGGTCTTAAACTCAGGAGACAGGGATGGGGCAGGGAAAAGCAGTTAGTGGTGGCCACGTGCCCCCAGTGAGGACAGCCCATGGCAAGGATGAGGAGCCACTGCAGCAGAAATGATGGTGGTGGGGACAAGCTGATGACTATGGGGGCAATTAGCAAGGGCAGGGCTGGTGCTTCCAGCTTTGGGACAGACACACAAGCGAGCACATCAACCTGCAGTGACATAGGCACAACCATAGGGGGACAATTCAGAAAGCAGTCGATGGAATCATGCCTTGAGGTTTTCATTTTCACTCCTGTGCAATGCATATGCTCTCACCACCCACCGAAGCTGAGCCCAAGGTCCTCAACCCTTCCTTCAGAGCAGGTCCCCCCCCAGACTGTTGCTTGCCATGCACCACCAGCCAAGCCCTAGCCCATCCACCACTGCTCCCCTATTCATGAACCCATTTATCCTGGGTCTCACTTGACTTGTTCTTGACAAACCCATGTCAGTTGTTACTTTCCAACCTCATTATCCTCCAGGTTCTTACAAACCGATTGCTTAATAACTTCTTCTTGAATTTCTCCCTGTTTTGAAGCCTCTAAATCCTGCAGTTGTCCCTCTGCAGCTCTCAGTCTGCCCTGGGCCCTGCAGTGTTGGAGAAACCCTGAACACTTCCAAGGTTGGGTTAGCTCTGGAAGTATGCCCAAGGGGGATTTCAGCAGGTCCTGTCAACAGAAGCACACCATACCGATTTAAATACCCTGGAAGGTCTTCTCCCTGTCTGAGTTGGGCTCCTGCCCAGTATAATCATCCTGCCCTCATTAGCAGGTTACGAGAGAAGACGGAAGCAAAGCTCATACTGAATCTCTTAGTTTTACTACTCCTTTTAAGCAGCGTGCTTGGGCTTTCCTCAGCTCTCCTTCTGATTCCTGTGCATTTACAAAAGGGTTTTGTGCAGCCTCTGAATGGCCAGCCCGCTGAAGCATGTTCTGCACCTTCTGATCTCCAACTTGTAGCTGTGTGGCCACTGTTCTGTTGTTCCCATTGCCAGGCCTCTGGTCTTGATTCCACTTTTCTGCAGCTCTTCTTTGGGTCTCAGATCAGCCAGGTCTCCGAACTAGCTTCTTGTTCTTCTGCTTCAGGATGGGTTGTTGTGGTGCCCCTAACACAATCGCTTTTGGAAGATGCCAGCTTCTCTGCACTCTTTATCCCTTGGATTATCTTCTCTAAAAATGCTGATAACCAGTTCCCTGAGATTTTTGCAGCCCATTATCTTTGCTCTGCTGTTCTCATTCCCCTTCTCTTGGCAATGTGGGCTCCACGATTTTGTGACTTATTTTTTTTAAATTATCTTTCACTTTTTTCAACCAGTTCTGCTCCATTAGCCCAAATCAAGGCCAAAATAGAAGCTTCTCCAGCAGCCTTTGCCATAATTGGGAGTGAGATGATGTGCTAACACACCCAGAGAAGTGAATGGCTGTATCCTCCTCTATGAGACTCCCGAGAGATGTTGGTGGTGTTAAAGATGCTGTTACCACCACATTGTACTGCGCAGATGTACCCTGGGTTTGAAAAGCCCCTCACACTCACCTCCTCATAACTCAAACGAGGTCTGTCCCACCACAGTTTCACTCCTTTTAAGTCACCCATGTTGAAGTAGCCTGTTCCCATCCCCTTGCTAACCTTCAGGACAAGTGTGCATTGTTCTTTGTGTGCTCCTTTCCTTCATTCCCAGCTTGCTCTTCTCCAGCAAGGCACACTGGGTCCCATTTATCCCACCAAGTCCCTGTAATGTTATTTAAGCCCTGAGCAATATATTAAGACATCTAGATGACCCTTTTTAGCTTCCACGCTCAGGCATGCATGTACAGACACACTCATTTTGTTACTTGCTTTCTCTTCCCTTTTCTGATCTCACCACGTATTTCTTTTCCTGCCGTTTGTTGGCATTTCTTCTCTTCACCTGTGGATACAAGGCACTTCCTTGCTTTAACAGCAAGCTGGCATGACCAGGTGCCTTTCCAGTCCCCATCTTAACAGAAGATAAGCGTGCTTCTCAAGTCCTCACCCACAAACCACCAACATAGTGAGCTTGTCTCCACCATCCTTTCCATCAGCCACCTCTTGGTTTGTTTCACCCAGAGCTCCCCAAAACATTTGTGATTCTGCCCCTGCTTCCAGGGAACATGGTTTAAAGTACCATCTGCACATGCCCAAGAAGAAGGGGAGAAGTAGTGTCCTTCAAATGCTTAAGCACCTATGAAATAAATAGAAGAGCTAACAACAACAACAACAAAACGAAGGGTGAAAAAAAGTGGAAAAAGAAAAATGCAGGAGATTGCAGTGGTCTCAGAGATAACCTAGGGACACTTTTTATCACCAAAAGTCTGTTTTTCAGTCACAAATGGGACTTTTTTTTCTTAATCACTTTCCCAACAGAGAACCATGAAGTCAAAATAACCTAACCCACCAAAGGACAAAACAATTGGAAGTTCTTTCTCTCCTGGCTGGTCGCCAAATCAAACTCTGCTAGATACGGGGTGGGGGAATACACTATAACAGGGCTCTCAATGGGAAAACAGGGAACAAGGGTGAAGGGTAGGAGGGGAAATTGGAAGAGAAATTTCGCCTGACTTCAGGATGAACTTGCACAGAGCCCTTAATGACTAACCAGCAGCAGCTGCCTTGGGAAGTTGGTAGAAAAACCTCCTATTTTTGTCATCACCAGAGGCTCCAACCCAATAAATAATGATTTGGAAAATCTATGGCACTGCCACATAACGAAAATCAAGGCAGGCAACAGACCCTTGAAGATAAACTGTAATTGTTGGCTTTCACATGCTTGGGAGGTTTGTACTAGGAAGATGTCCCTCATCTCCAGTATTGAGCTGGCCAGGAAGCTCAGGAGGAGTCTGCACACAGATTTCACAGAATCACAGAATGGTCGGGTTGGAAGGGATCTCCAGAGATCATCTTGTCCAACCCCCCTGCTTGAGCAGGCACACCTATAGCAGGGGGCACAGGACCACACCCAGGCAGATTTTGAATGTCTCCAGGGAAGGAGACTCCACAACCTCCCTGGGCAGCCTGTTCCACTGCTCTGTCACCCTCACAGGAAAGAAGTTTTTTCTCATATTGAGCTGGAACTTCCTGTGTGCCAACTTGTGCCCATTGCCCCTTGTCCTGTCGTTGGGCACTATTGAAAAGAGCCTAGTCCCATCATCCTGACACCCACCCTTTAGATATTTATAAGCACTGATAAGATCCCCTCCCTTAGTCTTCTCTTCTCCAGGCTGAACAAACCCAGGTCTCTCAGCCTTTCCTCACAATGGAAATGCTCCAGCCCCATGATCATCTTGGTAGCTCTCCACTGGACTTGCTCAAGGAGTTCCACATCATTCTTAAACTGGGGGGCCCAAAACTGGACACAGTACTCCAAATGTGGTCTCACCAGGGCAGAGTTGGGGGGGGAGGATAACCTCTCTCGATCTGCTGGCCACGCTCCTTTTAATGCAGCCCAGGATACCATCAGCCTTCTTGGCCACAAGGGCACAGTACTGGCTCACGGTCAGCCTGCTGTCCACCAGCACTCCTGGGTCCTTCTCAACAGAGCCACTTTCCAGTAGGTCAGCCCCCAGCCTGTACTGGTGCATGGGGTTGCTCCTCCCCAGGTGCAGGACCTTGCACTTGCTCTCGTTGAATTTCATGAGGTTCCCCTTGGCCCAGCTCTCCAGCTGTCCAGGTCTCATTGGATGGCAGCACGGCCTTTTGGTGTATCAGCCACTCCTCCCAGCTTGGTATCATCAGCGAACCTGCTGAGGGTACACTCTGTCCCTTCACCCAGGTCATTGATGAATATGTTGAACAGGACTGGATCCAGCACAGACCCCTGGTGGACGCCACTAGTGACAGGCCTCCATCCAGACTCTGCTCCATTGATCACGACACTCTGAGTTCTGTTGTTGAGCCAGTTCTCTGTCCACCTCACTGTCCACTCATCCAACCCACACTTCCTTAGCTTGCCTGTGAGAAGACTATGGGAGACGGTGTCAAATGCCTTACTGAAGTCAAGATAGACAACATCCAATGGCCGTTGACTTAGCCAGTCACACCATTGTACAAGGCTATCAGGTTGGTCAAGCACGATATTACCTTGGTGAATCCATGTTGACTACTTCTGATAACCTTCTTTTCCTCTGCATACCTGGAGATGACCTCCAGGATGAACTGCTCCATCACCTTTCCAGGGATGGAGGTGAGGCTGACTGGTCTAATTTCACGGGCCTAGGATATTTGCTGGTCATTTTGAAACAGGGCTGCTTACAGGTGCCTGATGTAGGAGGAAAAAAAAAAAACAGAGCAGAGGAAAAAAAGTGTAAAACCCATGCTAGTGCATGGGAAGGCACCAGTGACACAGAACTGGAGAGGATCAATGCCTTGTCCAACAGCCTTAACATAAAGCATTTAAGCCATATAGAGCCTGCTTTCCCACAGAGCTCACTGCTTGGACAGACTAAGTGCTGCAACAATATTATACACACTGAAAAATGCCTTAGGTTGAGGTCTGCCCCCCAGCCCAGGCCCCTGCATTTGCAGATGAGTGGCTGATTTACTTCAGGGATGGCAGGATAGAGACAAAGAACAAAAGTAAAGGCTGAGGGACTAAAAAAAATAAAAAGCAGCTGACCTGATGCTGGCTGCCACATGGAGGCTCAGAGCAGGACTTCCCTTCCTAGTTAAGGGAAACCCCACAGAGTTAGGTCTGAACTATCCTTTTGCTCTCTGCCACCTGCTTTTCACTAATTTCCTGGTCTAGTGTCTTCAGAGCCTCCAGGCAGCAGCCAAAGCCCCTCCAGGCTCCATGGTAATCCAGGTGACTTTGGTGAGGGGGACAAATTTGGATGCTAGGGTGAGCACTGCAGCAAGGCTTGGTGCACTGGGACCCAGAGGCATCGGGGGTTTCTGCAGCAATAGGAGCTAGCTCCTGTTACTAATGGCAGCATCTGCATCCTTGCACCTCATCACAGAGACACATGCTGTCCCCATCAAGGGATTAATCACCCTTGAAATATGGTGGGAGGGTAGAAAACCAGTAATAGGCGTATGGTGATCCCCAAGGGGCTAGCTCCAGCCACAGCTGGCTGTCCCAAGCTTGCACAGATCACGTTAGCATGGAAAGACAGAGCAAAAATAATAAAAATTAATTTAAAAAATATAAAATCAACTTTTCCAAACATTGTGTGCTTGTTTTGATCATGCCCTCTGCTCAACAAGCAGCCTTATCCCATGTAAGCTGACCCATGTAAGCTCACCATGCAGGTGAGCAGACTTACTGCTAGAGCAGAAAGCCCACACATGCACCACATGACCTGTTGCACCCCTCCGCCCAAGCTTGTGAAGGTATCAGCATCTAGGCATAACATCAGGATACTTCTGAAATAGCTAGAGAGTGAAGAAAATAAAAAGGGATATAAAAATCCCCATTATGCAAGAGAAGAAATGGTGTTATTTTGGCTTTTGCAGGTGCCCAAGTGTCAGAGTAGATGGTTCAAGCTCCCAGAGAAATGGTACCCTGTAGGAAAATACTACAGTATGCAGTAGCAACGCAGCTAAGAGAGTTACCCTGACACCTGCAGGATTTAATAGCTCAGGATGCTCTTTCTAAATCTGTTTTAACCACCCACTTTTTTTAATGGGAGGAAGAATTATTCATGCCCTTGCATAGAGCATGATCCACAGAAACCTTGTAGGAAATCCACCTATTAATCTCTGTGTTGCTTTCAAGGGGGTAAAAAAGAGGCCAGAAAATGTAACTCAAATTATGCTTCCACAAAGTTATAAGTTTATCTTTCATTCTTAGTTTAAGTCTTGCAAGGGTTTGCGAGTTGGACTCTCCACTCCTGGCATCCTTAGTTGTCTAGTTTGGAATAAAGTTCAGGTATGTCACAGCCAAGGAGCAGGAGCCCAACAGTCTCACTGGGACCCAGCTTTGGGCTGAACCCAAACATACAAGTTCCAGTCCAGGGTTTGCCAGACAAATTAACAGAGGGGGTTTTGATGGTCATTGCTGTGGTGTCCAAGTAGTAAGAGACCTTGACTGGGAGTTTTGTTAAAAAAAAAAAGTCATAAGCTGTTGGCAAAGATCAGTTGGCATCCACGTAACAATTGGGAGTCAAACCATCTCCTATAGGAAGGGGTTGCTGCAAGCCCTGGTGCTCCTTTCCCCTCACCTTCAGGGATGACTGTGCCAAAGCCATCAGTGACAACATTGACTCCATGCCAATTGGTTGCTGGTGTCACAGAAATTAAAGATTTGCTCTTTTTGACCCTGAGGAGGTATGCTCAACCACTGTAGAGTTTCCATGATGTGAATTGTACAGTCTGTCTGTGCATGGATGTCTGTTCATCCCTCCCCCAGGACACAAGTTTTCAACTCATGTCCATAATGTCAAAGTTTGATTTCTTGTGAACTTGTGTGCCATTCAGAGATATGGCCTTGGAGAGGTGGGGTGAAGTGCTTGGAAGAGGAGAAGGAGAAAGGGTGTCCTCTGATCCAAAGGAGGAGTCCTGCAGAGACAGGGCTGCCTCATCCAGGTTCTGCAGCATCGGAGGTCCCCTCAGGGGGGTGGTGTGGTGGCACATGCAGCTATCGGGTTTGACATCTCTCACTTCAAGCTACTCAGTAGGATTAAAGCTGAGCACACACACTACAGTCACTCATACACCCCCTCCAAGGGATACTACTTTACAGCCTCCTCACTTAGGAACAAAAAATAGATGTCACAGCGAGGGCCTGGGGACTCGACACCCTTCCACCAGCACCATGACCAGTCTGCAGCACCAAGCAGTGGTGCTGCTGTGCCAGCACCCTGCTCACGCCTGGTGTGAGCAGGGTGGAGACACCACAGAAGCTGGTTTTGGTGCAGTCAAGGCACCCTTGCTGCCCTTAGCCTTCTCTGCCTTCCAGGAGCATGATTTTTCCCACCTGAATGGTGCAAAGTACCAGTGAGAAGCAGGGGCTGGAGTACCGATTGCTGCCAGGATGTACCCTACAAGCAGCTGGAAGAAGATGTGTCTTCTCCAAGCACTGCTTTTGAGGACCATGACATCATCTCCCATGGGAGACTGAAACACCAGGACAGCGCAGCTTTGGATTCATGAGCTGTTTCACCTGGGCATCAGCCCAGTCTGAGTCAGTCTTCAGGCAAGCAACAGCAATTCTGACATTGCACCATCAGGATTTGGTCTAAAAATAAAATTAGAAAAATATATATAAATATTGTCAGTCCCAACCATGTCCCAGAGCTTCCCAGAGGATGCAGCTATCTCTTCTCCCCTCAATCCTGAAGTCCAGCATATTGGGAATGTGGCTCTGGATTGAACACTCTGAGCATG
The DNA here is from genome assembly GCF_963921805.1 of Phalacrocorax carbo. Classification (NCBI taxonomy): domain Eukaryota; kingdom Metazoa; phylum Chordata; class Aves; order Suliformes; family Phalacrocoracidae; genus Phalacrocorax; species Phalacrocorax carbo. The sequence continues at coordinate 31,494,314 of NC_087518.1, read as the reverse complement.
CAGAAACACCAGCTGCCTCCCACAGCAGACAGGGAGCTCCCTGTGAGGCTGTCTCCTTCCCTCATTTTTAGGGGTAAAAAGAAATTAAGCAAAGGAAGCATCCAAAAGGCCATGCTAAGTCCCAGGTAACCAGTGCATAGGACTGTGACTGCCACACTATAAATCCTTACCTGCATCCCTTGGCTTTCATGTCACTTGCTGCCTCCTTCACAGGCTCAGCTGCACTCTCTGGAGTGGTATATATGGGTAATTATTCCTCCCTTGGCAAGTTTAGCTCACAGGCAGCATCTGGCTCTCTGCAAAGGTCATGCTGCTTTCTTAGCATCAGCCCTCCAGCCAGGTTTGGCAGCAGGACACTGAGACCCACCAAAGCCCCAGTTTTGCAGTAGTTTCTCCTCCTTCCCCTTAGACAGTGTAAAGTTACTTGGAAAACAAGCTATCCCGAAGCACAGCTTGAGAGATTTCCTTAAAAATAAGTATTCAGGCTCCAGGGCCATTTTACAGCTACAATCATACAAAGTTAACTTCATACAGGTTTGGAACCGTTTTGATATGCCCCAGTTTGCCTTCGCCAATGAACACATTACTCCAGCAGCCAGACCCAAACTGAAGCCAGGAGCTGGAGCAGTGCCCACAGGATGCTCCACTGCCCTCAACAGAGCTTGCAGACCTACTGCTCACAAGCAGATTTGCTCCTTCACTGTTTTACCTTGTCCCAGGTCACATTTTTCTGTGGATTTTGCAGTATCAGATGGTCCCCTCCAGCAGCCACAGTACTGTATCCCAGCCCTGGGAGCAGGGACTACAGCAACCAATACAGTTTGTGGATATTTAAGATTTGATTTAAGCTCCTGCTGTCACAGCAAACAGAAAAAATATTTTTTAACATGCCAAGAAAGGCTGACATGAAATGCAGGCAAGTTTCCATCAATTATCTCCAAAAAAGCCCATGCTAACAAGAACATAAATACAGACCTGAAACATACAGCCAGAGGTGTGCAAGCACAGTGGAGCCACCTGATAAATATCAGATGACCAGATCCCACCAACATCAGCGCTTCTTACTTAAGCATTTTAGGCTTCCCAAACTGACAAAGACACTTTTTAAACCCAGCTCAACATGAACTCACATTTTCCTGTGGTGGAAAGTGCTCAGTGAGACCACAAGCAGGTCTGCCGCAGGACTGATGGACCCACCATGGGTACACCCATGGTGATGGTCTAAGGTTGAAGGCTTTCCAGAGTCAGGTAACAAGTCATCATCTCTCCCATGTGTCTGAAGCCTGCGTGCATCTCACACAGCCATAAATCAATTCCCAGGCTTTTTCAGAATTGGATTCATAACACCAAAGCCTCAGGTCACGTATACTCAAGTGCTCCACAGATATTCAAAGGTCACTGAAGTGCTTTTTGAAAAATATTACTTAAGTTTCTCAAGAAGGTAGGTACTTCAGTGGGGGCTCTATCAGGTTTATAACCATGTACAGAAGCATTATCCCATGGTTTAAGTGTAGTGAAAATGCAAAACATGACATCAAGCAAGGGAAAACAGGGTTTGTGAGTTGCTGATGTAGTTTTAAGTTAATTCAGGGAAAGGGAGCATTGCAGCTCAGGGCAGAAGGGGCAGGCAGTTCCCTTTCTTGGTGTCCAGCAGCTTCTCCCCATTCAGGTGCACTGCATCCAGTGGGATTGAGGCCTCTCTTCCAGCACTGACAGCCACACTCAGCACTTCCCAGGGCAGTCATCCAGGCAAAGCACCCAGAAGAAGCCCTATGGCATATGGATTATGTTTGCCTGGTTTGCTCAGGGCAGAGGTTTCCAGCATCTCCAGTAATCCCAGCTGGAGACAGCCCTGTTGCACTGGGAGGGGGCAGCATCAGGCGCAGAGCACTGACTGACTGCCCACTGCCTGTAGGACACCCGTTTTCCCTGTCCCCATAGCTGCACTGCATCCTGAGGTGCTTCCACCCCAGCTGGCTTCCACCTTCACTGTATGGCCAGCTCTTATGGGAGGAGCTTTCACTTAAACCCAGCAAACACATGACAGAGCAGCTTTGTCTAAAAATAAATAAAAGAAAGCCTCAGAAAGCAATTATAAAAACCTTACACTCACTGGATAACCCTGGCTGCAGTTGTGCCAGATCAGGACTGTACGCTCTAGTGACTTCAGAAATCACTGATTTACCTGCCAATTCTCAAACCAGAACAAATATTTGATTATTTAAAAAAAAAAAAAAAAACAAACCAGAAAAAAGGTTGTGCCTCCTGGCTTTCACAAAGAGCATCTTACTGCATTCAACCGTTCCTCTGAATTTTCATTTAGATCATGTCAAAATCTGTATGCCCCAAAGCAACCATGTTTAGGGCAATGGGAAAACTCTCAGGTCACCCAGTAGGAACAGAAAAGCCTGCATAGGCACTGCATGCTCAGAGCTGCAGAAGCAGCACAGAGGAGATACAAAAGCAGCTGGGCACACAGTGATGTTCTGGCATGATCCAAGCCCCCCTCAAAGCCAACAGGAAATATCGGGTGGGGAGACAGGTGAAGTGACAAGACCTTCCCACCCCATCTTGTCCCATCCCCTGCTTGTCAGCCAGCTCTGAGAACTTAAGATTAGATGTTTGCTTTTAAATGTCATCCTTCTCAGGGCGTGAAGATTTAAAGAAAATACTTGAATCACCTCCAGACAGATTTTTCCTTAAAATTAACTGCTATGCCCTTTTAACAACCCAACTTTGCTTAGAACAGGGATCCACCACACATCAAAAAATGGAGCAGATATACACATCTTTATATATATATAAGCTTTATACATATAAATATTACATACAGAAGACAACACGGGGCACAGCATCGAGGGAAGAAGGTTACAACAGAAACCCAACACAAGTGTACCTGGGCTCCAGAGCACAGGACAGAGCAGACCAATGAGCTTCTTCCTTCAGGGCTCCCAGCAAGGCAATATTCATGCTTCTTAGAGGCCACCAGATGGCAGACCAGCAGCATGTAAGGCATATACTGGAACAAGACAAAGGTAGCACTCCAGAGTCCTCTGGCATTTCTTCTACCCGACAGCAAAAGGCAACACTCCCATGGGCACGCCACCAATATTAGGGTACTCATCTGGAATCTCAGTCCTTAAAAAAAAAAAAGTCAGCTCTCTTTCTTCTCCCTCTCACCCACATCTCCTAGCTGTCTAGCGCATCACCAACCACTGACACTCAGTGTCTTCCAAACACCACAAAACCTCCCCTCTCCTGCGTTTACCAGAGCTGCTTTACCTCTGACCTGATCTCAGCTGACATAAAAAAAGCACAGAAATCACTAGAGCCACATGGGCTTAAAGGAGTTGATCAGCAACCCTAATTACTTATGGCTGGTACTACACCTTGCAATTAGCCATTTCGCCTGTGAGCATTGCAGCAGATTTAGAAAGGAGAAACACGGTGAAGATGGAATTTCAAAATAGCTATTAGCAATGCTTGGCATTTCTTTGGTTTCTCCAGCCCAGCCAAGGCAGGCATGTATCTAGCAGACTAGGTCCCCTCTGCCAGGAAATGCAATCACATATGAGAATGATTAAAATGACTTGCAGTCAGAAAACCTTTCATCAGAGCATCTTGCAGCACTGTACGTAGAGTAATGAGTAAAAGTCCCTCTGCAAGGCACACCAGGACATCATAGGCTAAACACCAACCATGCTCTGGCTTTAGGGTGTCCAACTATTTGGGTGGGAGAAGGTCTGAGATGAGTACTGGCAGTCCTGGCTCACTGTCTGCCCCTAGCCACATGGCTTTGGCCCCAGTGGCTCAGGATGGGCAGGCAATTTGTGATAAAAACTCAGAACCTGGCAGCAGAGCTCATCACGTCTATGTGTTGCATGAAAAGCAATATTTTTTTCCCAAATCCCTTCAAAACAAAACATTAGACAAAAATACATGTGAAGTCGCTATTGATCCTCCAACCAAGCTTTGTTTTAAAAGAACATTCTTTTCCACTTACTTGACTTATAAAATAAGACGAGGTATCAGAGACATCACAGCTCAGTTTTATTTTGAAAAGACCAGCCAAGCACCACATTTAGGGGTGGGCAAAGTCAGCTAGGGTAGGAAAAGGACCCACCCAAATTTCAGACAAGAATGTAAAATTAATCTTTCTCCATAGTTTCAGAGAGGACTTGTCTTTGTCACCTGCCCAGCTAAGCAAGTGTCTGAGGGGTCTGTTACAAGGCTTTCTGTTTTCATTTCTCACATGCATTTGAGTATTTTGGACTTTGTGGAAGAAAAACGCTCCCTAGATAATCCCACCAGAGTAAGAGGACTGTAAATTAAAGAGGTTCTTAAATATCTATCTAGAGTGGAAAATTAGATTGGCACCTCTGCAAAGAGTGAATTTTCACCAGCTCTTAGTACTGATCATTAGGCCATCATCTCAGCATTTCATAGGGGGATAGACCTATATTATTCACATTTTTCAAAGGATATAAACAGCAGTGAGAGGTATCCAGGGCAAAACAGCACAGCCAGGGTCAGTGGGGATTAAATGCCTGACTGCTGCTGCCCACCCTACCTGCTCAGCCACACCAAATGGATGAATTATATCCCAAAAGGTAAAACAATCATTCCAAAATGGAAATAACTGTGCCAGAATATATTCCTGCTTGAAAGCCTCATGGTGGCCTCCTCTAGGAGGATCCCCTAACCCAGTGCACATGTGCAAGTATTGGGATGTTCCCTCATCATTGTCGACCTCTCAAGGAGGACCACTCTGAAAAGTCAGTGGATTTGTCCCTTGCAGCAAGGAACCATCCAGGGCTGTTCCCATGTGGGATCCTGCCTTGCCAGTTAAGGGGAAGAGTTTCTTCTGTTGTCTCCCACTCAGTTTCCCACGCAGAACTTCTTGCACAAATCTCCCTGAGGCTTCAACCCCAGAGTCTTTCTCTTGCTGCAACACTTTGAACGTCAGCAGAACCACAGAGGTCTGACCAGTCCTACCTCAATGCATCTCAAACCTTCCCAGCTGGCAGCCTCACCAGTAGTTTTCCAGGGATGCCCAGCTTCCAGACCTGGCAAAACAGCTCTATCCTCTGCAGTGCCATCCTCCCTGCCCCACTCAGCAGCCACAGCTTGGTGTTACAGGTGGCAGAGGCACCACAGTGCCTAATGCTTCTGATTTTGAAGGGAAAATTGTAATTGTATAGCCCTCATTGCATGGCCCATTACAGGCTGGTGGTGGGTGGCAGAAACCAGGGAGTGACCGGGTGCAGCCATATACCAAGACACCTCTCTGAACCCTGTCCTGTTTGCTCTATTTAAGGTGTGTAAGAAGCAGTCCATGTCCATCTCAATTAATAGATTGAGTTTGCCTCATTTGACAGGGCTGTCCTGCTCTCAGCAGGCATCAAGGGACATTTGCTCCTCACTTTCTGCAGGAATAGGATGCAGCCAACAATCCCTCGCTTTTAAATTACTGTGCTCCGACTCTGCAAATATTTTTGGCTATTTCCCGTCTTCCCACAGTGCTGCAATTGCTGCCCAAGCGATCTTGTTTCCCAGTTCAGCAAGCCCTATTTGGATGGCCACAGTGTGTTATTTATCATTATTTATCTATCCATCCGTCTCATCAGAAGTGAAGGAGGGCAGCAAACACATGCAAGAAAGTGTGTTTCAACTGACTGTGGTTAATTTTGGCTTAGAAATTATAAGAGTCTCAGAAATGCAAGGTGCTGAGCCAGCTTTCTAGGACACATGGGACCATGTGAGTCAACCCAAAGATCAGTTTTTACCCATTCATGAAAAAGGTTATATCACATCACTGTCTGTCACAGGACTGAAGGGGTCACCTTCATTCAAGGTCTTACATCTCCATGCAGTTCTTCAGCATAAAAAAAAGGCCTTGAAATTGAATTTAAGTGCTCATCTGTGAACCATCTAACCCCATCCCTTATAATACTAGTGGGAGAACTAAAGTGAGCAAAACCAAGCTCTAGCTTAAAAAACATCACGAAGCAATGGGCTTGCTTCCAAGCTCCTTTGCCCTGCACCGGCTCCAGGCTCAATGAAATTATGTTATGCATTTATATCCACTCCTTAATGAAGTACTTACCTATTATAGGGCAATAAAAACCCGTCCTGACTCAGATATTCAGCTGGTACAAGTCCACGTTGACTATAGCTATTTTCCCTTCCCAAGGATCTTGTCTTTCCCTGCAATAGAAGAGCCAAGGCTATTTCCAGTTCTTCCACAGGGATGTAAAACAGGGAGAGATATGCGTTTTCCCACTCATCTTCATTAATACGGTAGCCCAGGTCTTCCTCTAAAGTCCAACAGAAGCAAATCTATTTTTAACCAAATCACTCCAATAGAGATGTTCAAAGCCTGCCATAAAAATGATTAAAGAGCATTATCTCTTGCATGCCTTGATTAAAGCCATTTTATATACCTCCAGTGGCACTGGGGAATCTGTGCAGGTGCCCAGACAGCTCCTCAGACCCAGAAGTCTGGGCGATGGATTGGGTTGCCACACCGCGATGGCTGTTACGGTCAAAGGGACAAGAAACAGGGGAGGTGAGTCAGTGCAACCACCTCACTTCATGCTTTTGTAACAGCAGCATGCGATCTCAAAGAAATACTCACTCCCAGTGCTGTGCAGGGATAAACCAGGGGTGGCTGAGCTGGCACCTCCAAGGTCGCATCTTTCCTGGGGGATAGAACCCACGGGTGATGCCATGCGCTCCTTGGAAAGCATGCTTGAAACAAAAAAAAGGTATTTCAGAGGAGGACCCCGCATTATCAGGGGAGGGTGGGGGGAGGTGGTCCTAGGGTGGGGAAACTACATTTCCAGCATCAGGCTGGACCTGGGCTGACAGGCAGGTCAGAGTGCAGCATCCTGGTGTTGGAGCAGCCAGTACCCACCTGCCCACCCAGGCCTATATGCTTCCTCTCAGCCATATGTCTGTGGCATGCCTTAATCTCAGGAGTTTTCTTAAATACTGTGCCCCCAGTGCATCTCTTTACTCCTGCAGTGCCAGGAAACGCCACCTCCTCTCCATACACAAACACACGTGGCTTGTCAGAAGTGAGAAAAGTCCCAGATTAACCTATCTGACACAACAGAGCCTGCCACTGCCAGCCTTGCCTTCCCCACCATGCGAGCAAGCGCTCATCATCCTGTTCACTGCCTGAAAGGAAGAATGCATCCAGGATGTGTCAAACCCAGCCTGGCTGCCTAGGTTGGGAAAAAGCAGTTATTACTGCAAACTCTATATACATTATTTATCAAATGAAGTCTCTGCAGCAGGACTACAATTCATTTCTCTGCTCCGGCTTGCTTGTGCTCTCTTCAGCTGTCTTTTTGATGGGAGATGAGAGAAAACATTTGCAGGCTCCTTGCGGTTGCCGCCACAAGGCTGTCCTCTCCCAAGGAGACCCTGAAAGTCCCCAAGATGGACCTGGGACAAGCTTTGCCCAAGCAAAAACACCCTCTAGCAATAGCCAGCTCCATCATGAGCAGCTTTGCTCCAGCCCCAAATCTATTGCACAAGTATCTGCTGCTGCTCTGAATATTCAGGGGAAATTACAATAGGAAGGCAAGTAGAAAATATCAATTTTTGGAGGGTTCAAACAGCGTGATCCCTGCTGCTACCTGCCAGGTTGCATATGCATGTAAAGCAGCCATAACACACAGTTTAGTTTGAGCAATATATTAAAAAGGAGAAAAAACTGCATTTTTCCAGTACAGGGGTTATAAAGCATGCGGGGAAAAGCCACAGTGTGTGCACAACCTCACGATCATCTCATCTCTGCTGTGTAAAAATACATGTGCGGGAGGAAAATGAATGCAAAACCACCTCAGATGAGCGTTTCTTTTCCACTCCCCCAACTTCAAGTTAGGGTATAAATGACTAGGCAAACTGAAGAGCAAGTTTAAAAAAATATGCTCATTTGACTTCAGCAGGTGGTTTTGCTTTTAAGGCTTAAAGACAGAAGCAAACCAAGTTCCTGGGTGCCCCTGTTCAGGTTTCCCAGGAGAAAATGCCACAATTCCCTAATTATAGTAGAAATACCCTGTGATAATAGCAGGTGTTTTCCTCTCCTGGTCCACAGCACTGTTACCCATTTCACATCTGTGCTGGCAGCATGTGGTGATTATATGGGGCAAAGGAGGTCACAGCGCATCCAACTTCTTCAGCATGACTTTACACTTTGTCACATGCTCCTTCATCTTCCTCAAGCCATATCCTCCATCCACGCTGCGGGTAATAGGTGGCGATGTTTTGGTGATGGATCATCCCAAGCTGGGTTTTTTGCATCTGCATCAGCTAAGCCCTGAGGAGGTCCAGGTTGACTCATAGACTTTAATGCAACATGACAGCCAAGAATCAACTACACAAGCAGGAGGACTTGCTGCTGGCACCTGAGATGTGAGCTGGGAGCAAACAGGGAAAAAAAACTTGTGCCCATGGTTGCAACTGAACTGAAACCTGCCAGTTATGGCTGTGGGATGAATGAGCCATGGAAGCTCTCATGCTTGGTTTTCTCCATGCTGGAGGATGAGTGGGTAGCCCACCACTTTGTCCTGCCTTACCCTGACATCTGCAAGTCTCTGTCTGTGCATGGATGGACAGAAAAGAGGGATGCCACTGAAAGGGGAGTGGGAAAGGATGGCAAAGATGTGGCTGTTGGAGAGAGAAAAGGGAGGTTTGACCACCCCAGGTGGCAGCACCTCTACAGCATTCTGTGTGCAGGGTCCACATCATGCCCATGTTCAGCTGAGTTCTGTATTACCCTCCAAAATTAATTACTGGTGCCCCTGCTGAAGATAAAAAATGAAATCATATTTATTTTTGTGCTTACATTCCAGTTGCCATGTAATTAAGTGCTCCCATGTAATTAAAGAGGATTTAGAGGGTGTTTATGCCCTGTGATGCTCCGTAATTACGGTTAATTCTTCCTTTACGGCTTCTGAGCATCTCCAGAGGAGCTCCAGGAGCCAGCAGGGCAGGTCATGGGGCTCAGAAACAGGACACAAAGCTTCAGCACTGAAGGGTGACACCTCAGAAAGGCCTGGCCCTGTCCCAAAATCTTTCTTTAGGAATTTAATCTCTCCCCAGGCATGGGGCCAGAGTGATGCCCCCAGGAACATTGTTATGGGCAAATGGCAACTCAAGGAAGAGCAGTAGGAGCTGTCCCAGCCTCTGCCCCCAGGTTCTCCCTGGTAAAACTGTTTTAACACCCGGACATGCTGCATAAGGATAAAATAAACCCTTCTGCAACCTACAGGCCCACTGAGGGGGGATTTATTTCATAACTGAGTGTGAATAAATAAGTGGTGTGAAGCACTGGATGCAATGCGCTTTCACAGCCAGGGAGTCCCAAGGGATGGGGTTGCCCAAGCAGTGGAGCAGCCAAGGCCATCTCCAACAGACATCAAATATTAGCGCTCGGAGGAACAGGCTACCAAATATGTGCCACAGCTCCAATCACACCAGCCTCATAAGGAGGTATGGAAGAGCTCAGTCTCAGCACCCAGTGACTACCATTAGGAGCTGGGAGTTCAGGCACCACAGGACCAGGGTGTCATGCATGGACCCAGAAGGGAGCAGGTCACCCTCCTGCAGGACACTGGTCACCATGGGTCTTTATATTGGTGTTAAAGGCCAGAGGAAAGTGTCTAATCATGAACCGTGACATGCTGCATTGCGGGCTCACAGCCTGCACCTGCATCTCAGCATCACCCAAAGAGCGCTGGGGCTGGTCACAGCAGAGAGGTACAGGCAGCAGCCAGGCCACTGCCCAAGGCCACTGCTAACGGTTTCATTATATAGTTTCATTACAAAGGTAGGCATTCACCTTGGCTTTCATTTCAAAATTAGGTGCTCACCTTTGCAAGCCAGTCACATGAGTGAATTTAGCACTGAGCAAGCTTTTTTCGTGGCTTACGGTTCAGGAACAGTGGCTTGGACGGGGGAACTAATAATGTAAATATATGTAAATGAAGACAGTCAATGCCATAATTTGCTCACTAAAATGCTGGGATGGGCTCAGATTAGAGCCAGCACCCTTGCAAAAATGAGACTCACCCTGGTGACTCCCCAGGCTTTTCAGGGGAGCAGGTGGGAGGCAGCAGTCAAATGAGACAATGTGAAGTCAGATTCACTAGATCCGGGCTTTACCTGTTAATGGGAAAATAAAAGGAGATTGCCACCAAAACCTTTGTGCTAAGCCACTGTGTTGTTTACTGTGGGAGCTTTTAGAAGGTATTGATATATGCTGTGGCAGTTCAATAAAAGAATATGTAATGAAAGAAAGATATAACATAAGCTGCAATTACAGAAGCATGCATGAATTATTAAGCCAGCAGAATTTACAGTCAGTTGGGGGGACTATAGATTTCTTCCTCCACATATAGTTAGGGAACACTGGTAAAAGCATCAGAGTATTTCATGCTTAAGTATGTAATTATTCAGTGAGGTGAAAATTGTTCCCTCTCCAAGGGCTGCTTGGTGGCGGCATGACATGACTCGGTTGGGTTTTTCTGGTGTGGTGCAGGTACCAGTGTTGGTCCTCAGCTGCTGCCCCATGAGTCCACAGGGTCTGGCCTTCAACTAACCAGCCTCAGTCTTGGGTCTAGCATTATGGAGGATATGATGCTTCACTCCTCTAAGCTTTCCGTCTCCTTTAATTCCCCCGAAAGCCCACAGCAGGCTGGGTTTAGAGGGGAGACAAGGATTGCAATTAGGCAGAAGATGCAGGAGGAGTTGATCAGGAAGAGGACTATGTTTGCTTGTCCATAGCAAGGACCTTCATTCTGCCTTGAAGCACAGGGAACTAATGAAATGAAAACCTTTTTAAGCAGATAAATTGCACATCATTAAGTTAGTAATAACTGGGAGACAGTGTTCTTCCCCCCTCTGGAAAACTGCAGGAGGGAATCGGGTCTGCAGGACACGTTGCATCTCTACATCCACTCAGGAGGGTCCTACTGGTGCAAATCAGCCTCACCACACCAAATTTGCAGCAATTTCAAGCTGCCGAGGAGCTGACCCAGTTATTTCCACTAATTCTCAGTTAACAGCTGATGCAATACAAGCGGTTTCTGGTGAGACACGCAAATCACAAGAGTTTCTTGCCTGATCATGAAGCAAAGCAAAAGCAAGGCATGCACCTTCCATGCACATGTCCTCACCTGCCATGGTTGGTGACTGTGGCATCCAGCAGCAATTTCAGTGTAGAAAAACAGCGATGTTGATGCACAGGAGTGATGGATTGCTCTAAACCAGCAAGTGCTGCAGCCTCTCTTGGGAAGTCTGAAAAAAGCCAGGGTTGAGCTTCAAAGCTTTTAGTCCACATTGTTTTCCCAGCTGTGTGGCTACCTTGGGATGGAAAGTTTATGGCTGGGAAGCCAACCAGGTACACCATGGAGCCAAATTTCCTTCCCTATGAATATGGTGAGCAGGAGGAAAGCTTGCAGGGGCTGCCTCTTGCCATATCATAGAGCAGGCATCATCTGCACTGAGCACTCGGATATCTCCAGGGTGGTTTTGGGAGCATTGAAAACCATCCAGCAGGGTTTTCTTGGATTATGGGAAACCTCCAACACACTTTTAAACATAAAAGCCCAAATAATATGCTCAGAGGTTTCCTGCCTGCTTCACACACCAACATGCTCTGGGCTTGCTCCCATTGTTAGCAGCAGCTGGGAGCAAATGCATTGCAGTGGTCCGGCTCCCGCCAGCCGAGCTCCAGCAGGGAACACATCACAGCTCCAATCAGCCAGCCCCGACATGGATCAGGGACTACTGGGTGTTAGCTAATATCTGCCTGCTCCTGCCACACCAACGAAGCAGGCAGAAAACTCCATTTCTTGATGGTTTGTTTATCGGCATTAAAGATGTGTCCTGGTCCAAACTCCTAATAAATCTGATTTCTCCAGTTTACCATCTGTGCCAAAAAGCAGGGCTTGTGGTTTATCTGGTGTTCAAGGAAAAAAAATGTGAAAAATGCACTTAAATAGGCCTATATACAGATATATATCTCTCTGTATATGCTCTGGGTAGATTAAAACATTTCTTGCTCAAAACAAAGTGTTCACTTCATTTTCACATCTCCAGTGACTTTTAAAACATTTTAATACAAAATATATGGCTGGAGAAAGAAATGCTTTAATTTTTCAAGCATCTTTCCAGTCAGTGTTGGGGCTATTTTTTAACCAAAGCAATTCACCAAAACTGGCACAAAAAATAAAAATGTTGTTGGACCATCTAAATATTAGATTATTTCCAGCAAAATGCTGGAGATAAAACTGCTGACATCATCCTTGTTTTGTGGATCTGACCTGAAGGCTGAGAGACCTGGATTTGTTCAGCCTGGAGAAGAAAAGACTAAGGGAGGGGATCTTATCAGTGCTTATAAATTCTGAAGGGTGGTTGTCAAGAGGATGGGACTGGACTCTTTTCAGTGGTGCCCAACGACAGGACAAGGGGCAATGGGCACAGGTTGGAACAAAGGAAGTTCCACCTAAACATGAGAAAGAAAATTCTTCCCTGTGAGGCTGCCCAGGGAGGTTGGGGAGTCTCCTCCCCTGGAGACATTCAAAACCCGCCTAGACGCGTTCCTGTGCCCCCTGCTCTGGGTGTGCCTGCTCAAGCAGGGGGTTGGACAATATGATCTCCGGAGATCCCTTCCAACCCCGACCATTCTGTGATTCTGTGATGTCCCTGTGCCTGTCCCACAGCAGCCCCTGGGGCACAGTTTGCATTTGTTACATTGACATTGCTAAGCAATAAAAAGGGGTTGGAGATGCTGCTGAGGACATGGTGCTGCATTTCTGGGTGGTGCTGCCCCCCCCCCCAAAACTGCTGCCACATCATTAATGACTTTTGTGGCACAGCTGCTCTGAGCATCACAACATGCAGGTTTCCTTCTGCATTCCCAGCCCCATTTGCTCACACAAATATAGCCCATCAGCATATGTAAAAATAGCCAAAAATATATAATTAGGGTGGATGTACTGTGGATTTAATACGGTTTTTCTATTTCTTCCTTCACTGGCCCATAAGACACAAGTGCTGGATGGACAGAGGCTCTTCAGGAGTGAAATACAGTGCTTTGCTGTGGTATATGTTTGGCAAAAGCCCTCAAATATTTTTCTCAGTTTTATATTGTGTGGTTTTTTTATTGAGCACCACACAGAAATTGCAGCAGATTGATTCTTTCACAGCTCCCCAAAGTTAAATGCTTTGGAGCTGACAGCTGAGTGCCTGCCAAAATTCATAATTAACATTAATAACTCTTTAATTTGAACTTTAATTCAAACACCCATGGTTCTGGGGGACCATGGAAGGGGGGTGGAAAGCAAAGCAAACCAAGGGAAACCACCTCTGGTAAAATAAAGCAGCAGCCGCAAGCTTGTGCTGTGCCAGTGTCACAGATGGAGTGAGAGGGCACTTCACTCATTAGAGAGAAGTAACAATACATTTTATTGATATAAAACAGTGAGTTAACAATGTTCAATGGTAAATGTGACAGTGCCTTAACAAGGTTTGATGGCAAGGTACACTGGATTATTTACTGCACAGAGGACAGGGTCAGGCAAAACTGTCAGGGAGACCCTCCCATCGAGTCACAAGGTTCAGAGAGGACCTCCATGTGTTCTAAACTTCCCTTAGAGGAGTCTAGGTGTGGCTGGATCCAAACTTAGTGCTAGACTTGGTCATCAGTTTATGTCTAAAGGATTATAGATGTGTAACCAAATGCTTCCATCACTTAGCTAATATTACAAAGTTTCAATGCACTTATTCTTTCAACCCCGAGGAGTAAACTTGAGAGGTGTCCCTACTCAAGGGGAGATCCTGGTGTCCAACCCGCTGCTGTGCAGGAGAGTTCAAAGGGCTCTTGGGCTACTCACTGTTTGTGAGGGTAAGATGATTGACTTATAGTCATATTTACATACCAACTGCAGATGTTGGTTTCTTCCAAATTTGGCTTGAGTTGGACATCAGCAAGCACCGGGGTTAGGTGGATGCATTGCTATAAATTAGCCCTTGGCTATTGTGTTGTTATCTGTCTGTCACAAATCCACTTTGAGCCGGATGCATCCATCACAGATGCCACTGGTGGTTATCACTGGAGCAGAGTTACAGGAAAAGGTCAGGTCAGGGGAGCTGGAGGGGGGAGCATACCATCACACTGAGGCAACTGGAGGTCAGCTGTCCTGTCCTGGGTGCGAGCAGATGGAGAGGCATTGCCCCAGCCTGGTGGAAAGTGAAGGAGAAGACATCACTGTCAGATGCCAGGAAAGCACCAGGCTCAAAGCTGCCTTCACTGCCCTGGCTGAGAGGTTTTTCAAGGCCATCTGTGGGGACAGAGGGACCAAAGCCACCAGGAACACCACCAGCTTGGATTTTTATCTGAACTTGGTGACAATGAAGGAGAAATTAAAAACAAGGCTATAAAGATCCCCAGATAAATTTGCCCTAATGCAACTCATTTTACATGTGAAACGATCACAGAAATTTGCTTCTTTTTTTTCCTTATACAGGGAGAAGGAAAAAATACATAGTGCTGGATCAGTTTACTCAATCAATGATTTCTAATGGTTCCGTCACTGTCCATAGGCAGCATTATCTGGGCTGGGAAGCACCAGGAGGAACCCAAAGCAGGAACATTAATGCAACTTCTTTTTCCTGGTCAAGAAGCCTCAAGCTGTCAGACCATGCACGCAGCACTGGAGCACTGCCAGCCAAATCACTGTGTTAACCTACCCTAGCTGAGGGCACAGTGGTGGTGTCCTTCAGGAAAAAGCAAATCATTGGCAGGAAGAGCAGGAGACAAAGCAGGACCAGATAGGGAAGGGAGACGACAGACCCTAGGAATGCATCCACAAATTTGGCAGAGCTTCAGAGCTGTCAGCCCAAGCCTCCAGGAAGAAGTTGGGGATTAATAGGGATTTATGGATCAGATCATCTGCTGTGGTTTGGAGGACACAAGGGACATCCTCCTGCTCTGCAGGACCCTGTGGATTCAGCCTGGTTTAAGCCAGGAACAGCCTGAACAGGGGTGACTTTTCACTGTTTCACAGTAAAGAGGTGGCTTTAAGCCTGACCCAGCACTCAGTCGAGGCAGAAATATTTTTTCCTCTTTTCTTTTTTTTCCTTCAGTGATCCTGTTTATAATAATAATAAAAAGAGAAAGCTCCTCTAGCATCATGCTGTGGGGATGCCAGAATCCCTGCAGCATCACCCCTTGCCCAAGGCCACCACACTGAGTGGGGCTGGAGTGGGATGCCATGACTTGCCACTCAGAAATGAGAGCTGGGCAGCATCCTGCTGGCATCCGCTGTGATGAATATACCAATAAAGAGACTCAGATCAATGAGCCTGGCAGCTTCTACCAGCAAATGAATGGCTTTCGGTATATGTGTTAGAGAGTCGTTAACTACCCAACCTGCTCCCTGTCATTAGCAAGCAATCTCCACTGTGCATCTGCTTGCCTCGCTTTATCCACCAACCCATCTCCTGCTCCCTCATCCCTGCATCCACCTGGACCCCTTCTCCCCTCATTCCTCCTTAGCAGGCTCTGGCACCTCTGTTGAGTCAGGCTGGATCTGAAGAGTGGGGAGGGGGAGAATTTAATTTCCTTATGTATAAGCTACTCCTGTAATCCTGCAAGGAGGCTTGCTTTGAAGCTCTGGCCCAGCTCGGTGCAGCTGGCTCACAGCCACAATTACTTCCACTCCAAGCACACACGAAAAAAGCCAAGCAAGAGTCCAAGGAGCAGGTAGTTAGCCTCAAAAGCCAACGAGTCAATTAAAGGCAGCTAGTGCTAATTAGCCCCTGTGCTTCCCCTCATCACAGCTGCCCCATTACACAGGGACAAGAAGTCTTTCTGTGGGTCATCCTGGGCCACCCAGGAGCCACTGGAGAGTCCAGAAAGCAGAGGATTTGGGGGTGGTCAGCGTCTGAGGGTGGAGCCCCAAATTGCCACTTCTAGAGCATCGATCTCACTCCCTCCCATTTTCATCTCCACTGCCCTCCTTTTTTCTGTCTTCCATGAGCATGGCCAAAGCCACCACATTAGCCAAGGAGGAGACCATCCCACTGAAGAGTTATGTCCATTTTTCTTGTTTTTCCTAAAACGGGGGGAGGGGGGGAAGAGCCTACCAGAGGAGTCCCAGGTGCCTGCTCACAAGAAGCAGGCATTAAGCAGGGAGCCAAGAAGAAAAGTGCATCAGAAACATTGTGGTAATGTGGGATAATAACCCTGCAAATGCTGTGAGTTGTCTGAATAGTGATATTTTCTGCAGTAGTGTGGTATTGTAGGAGAGAAACCACTAAACAAATATTTTCATTCAGCAACAGGGGAAGGGGGGGAAGCACAGCCATTTGCCAGGGAGCCAGAGAGGAGCTTGAGAGCAGAAGTGTCATTAAAAGTGAGGGAGGACAGTTGCTCAAGATGATGGCACTGGCAGATACTGGCAAAGTAAGATTAAGTGAGTGGCCCCAAGCGTAGCTCAGCTGTGGATTGCAGCTGAGCACCGTGCTGCTATCCTCTCCCACGCCCCCAGAAATCAAACCACTGGGGTATCGCACCCATCCTTCCAGGCCAGCTTCCATGGGTGTGAGAAGATCCCACACAGGTAGGTTGGAAGCACCCACCATAAGCCATCAGGACATCTTTCCTACCACAATGCACCTTGTGCTTGCCATGGCCAGCATGCCCTAGCATGGACCAGCTGTGAAACCCCAACTCCAGACCCTATGGGTCTAAATGCAACTTGGGACATTTGGCTTTAAGCAGTTTGTTGGAACCACTCAACTCGCCATTCCTTCTCATCTTGATTTCCCACTTATAGGAACTGGTATGAGTGTTCAGTTAGGGTCAGATTAGGTTGATGGGCACCTCCTCTTGCCACCAAGGATCGCAGTGTGGCAATGTGGCCCCAAAAAAAAAAAAAAAAAAGGCAGATGTGGCAATTTGCCCCTCTCCACATAGTGGTCCTTCAAGGCAGGTCCATCCAAACAGGTCACCCAGTGCTCAGGGGTTTTAAGTCCTCGAGGTTTTAAGTCCTTCTTAACCTACATGGACCCATGTGTTTATTCATAGTCTTAAAATGTGTATGAATGGATAAGCCCTCTTAGAGTCTGAACTCGGCATTATTAATGGTACTAAATACAGATTTAGTAAAGTTAATTATGAATTAAGGCTGGGCACTGCAAAAGCCATGTCCTGGCTTTGAATAATACCTAAACCCCACAACTTCTTGGAGCTTTGGTAAAGTTTCTGGTGATGCAGTGAGGAAACCTTCAGCTCTTTGAATCTTTTTACTGGCACTGTAAAGAGCCTGATGACCAGTTTTAATATGCCTGCTGCATCTTTTGCACTGCTGGTACAGAAGGAACCACAAAGCACATCGGCAGCATTCATCGGTCCAAGTCCTGCAAACCCAACACAGGTAGGGAGCTGCAAACATGGCAATTTACATTCCTTCCTAAAATGCTGTGAGAAATTCAATCAAGCATCTGCAACTATTAGCTGGAAATATTTAAGTAGCTGTCCCAGCAACGAAGCAGTGCCAGGGATCAGCTGAGAGCCTCTAACCAAGGCACAACATGCCCCAAGAGCAGCCACACTCCAGCAATCCCTCTTGGACTGCAGGTAAAGTACTTCCTCCAAAAAAAAACACATGGCAAATGGTATTTTTGGGTGCAATGACATTGCAGGCACAGCCTCGCCTGCCCATTAGCACTGTTGACAGACCAGGCAGTGATTCCTCATGGCAAACTGGTTGGCGTTAAGCACTGGTCAGCACACAATAGTCCTGACAAGAGT
Source organism: Phalacrocorax carbo (assembly GCF_963921805.1). NCBI lineage: Eukaryota > Metazoa > Chordata > Aves > Suliformes > Phalacrocoracidae > Phalacrocorax > Phalacrocorax carbo. The sequence continues at coordinate 31,476,481 of NC_087518.1, read as the reverse complement.
AAAGGGGATGAATCTGTCCCCAGCGCAACCAGGCTGGCGCCAGTGATTTTAGGCTTGAGATAAATGTGGTCCTAGGAGGCTGGATTACCACCCGGGGGCCTGCGATCAATACTGGAATAAGAAGTTGTGTTGTTCCAAATGAAGGCAAGGTTAACCCATAATCCAGAGCACGGGCAGGGGGTGAAGCGACTTTAATGGAAGGGATTTGTCTGCTCAGAACATCAACCTGAACAAGCTGGAGCCTGTGTGGTGTAATTTAACAGTGTTTTAACATAAAGGCTGCTGTTCCTGTAGCTACTGGAGGAAACTTAGCATCTGCAGGCAAAGCTCCCGGGGCAGGGGAGAGAACTGAAGGAGAGCTACATCACCCATCACCCATGTGTTAGCCCTTTGGACCCTACACGTCATTCTGATGTGGCACTGAAAGTAGATCCCACACAGGGAAACCATGTATTCAGTGCTTTGTTAGTTACAGATTAACTGTTTCCTTAAAAAAAAAAAAAAAAAACAGCAACAAGAATTTGCCCCGTCACTGTTCAAGGGGCTATGGCAGGTCTCCCCGCTAGCCATGGGCTCCACCTGGGGCTGATTTCGGCTCCACCAAAGCCAGCAGGACTGTGCATGGGTCAAGTCAGCCCCCACATCTCTCTGGATGACTTTGCCCAGAAGGACTTCCCTAAGCTGTGCACAGTTTCAGGGATAAAAACAACCTTGCTCTTTTTCTTCTGTGTCCCCAGGTCCTCCCCGTGCTTGGTTGACCACGGCTGGCTTAGAAGGCTCTTCCCGCTCCCAAGAAAATGGGGACTGACAGTGAAAACCCAGTCCTGAGGAATGTGCTCATCAGCTTCAACCTGCTCCTGCTGGGTGCCGTCCTTAAACCTTTCGAGTGTCGGCTGGAGGTACCAACAGAGCCAGCTGAGAGGCCGGCAGTGGATGAGGAAAGTGGCCCTGCCAACTGCAGCCCACCCATCAAAGAGCAGCCCATGGTCTTCCACCACATCTACAACATCAACATCCCCCTGGACAGCTGCTGCTCGTCAATGTTCAAGTCTTCAGCCGAGGAGGTGAGTTCAGAAGACGACCGGCTGGCGGAGTATGCGGAGCAGACCTCTGACAGCGAGAGCCAGGTCACCTTCACCCACAGGATAAACTTGCCCAAGCAGGCCTGCAAGTGCTCCACCTCCCTCCCGTCCCTGCAGGAGCTGCTGAGCAGGATTGAGATACTGGAGAGGGAGGTCTCCATGCTCCGGGACCAATGCAACTCCAATTGCTGCCAAGAAAATGCAGCCACAGGTAGTAATGCCATGCTGTTAGCTCTTGCTGGGGACTGAGGGCTTGAGCAAGAGGCAGGAGAAATAAATACAAAACTGGTGATGCCACTCAGAGTGGCAATGGAGAAAAACCTATGTTCACCCATGGTGTGGCTGTCACTTTAGGGAAAAGCCCAGGTTAGGTACTCCAAGGCAGAAAGAAGGAATTAGGTCACTTGAGCCCCCATGCCCTGCTCGCTACAAAAACCCCATAACAGCCCCATTACAGATAAAATTACCAGTGGTAAGGGTTGAGCAGGGTGATCTCCCAACCCTGCAGTCCTTGCAATGCTGTTAGAAACCTGGCACTGCGCATGGGACAGGGAGGAGAGTCATAGCTGCTGCTTTCCTAAGCTGTCCCTGGGCTGAAGGCAGCACCGTGGGAGCTGGCAATAAGTCCCTTCATCTTCTCTGCAGGAGTGAATGTGTATGAAAAAAAAAAATAAATACAGGCAATAACTTATGTTGTCATGAAAAATGCAAACAAAATCTATAACAAATGCACAAAACCATCAACAGGATACTTCATCTGAATAACTATCTTTGCGGTTCATGAAGCTGTCTGAGAGCCCCCATTAGGGTTACCCCATCAAGGACAGCCCCTCGTTTCACTGCAGCCATTCTGCAGAGCCAGGGAAGCAGCATGCAGTTGAAATGAGATGGGTTAAGAAAAGTTTGGGCTAGAGGTTGCATTTTGACAGCATGGGAGCTAGAATACTGATGGTCTTCCTCACATCTCAGGAAGATCACTAAAAGGGACTGAACCAAATGGCATCTGTCCCTCATGCAGCCCAGCCCTGCTTGGGGCTCTGACGCACCAAAGCTCCTCGCGGGAAAAAGCCACCTGGCAAGGAGAGCTGCACAGGGCATCTTTCCAGGGGAAAACAGCTTTTCAGGCCAAGAACAACCACAGGGAAGATGAAAAATTAAAAGCAACCCTTTTCCCCCCAATGCCTCCTGCCCTTTTTAAAGTTTTGCAGCTATTAGAGTGATTTTTCTGGTGGCACTCCAGCTCCTGTATGTTGAGGACACATTAAAGTGAAATGGGAACAACCCACACTCAGGTCACAGAGTTGGACCAAGGGCGTGTGGATTGGGGAGGGAAAAACTGGGATGGCCCACGCAGCGGCTGTCTCAGGCTGACATCTCCCATGCAGCCAGTGGAAGTCAGTGCGTTTCCAGCCACAGGCTCAGCCTGCATCCCCTCACAATGCGACACTCATCAGCTGCGTTAAAAAAAGATGAAATGGAAAACACCCACATATGCCACACTGTGTCCAAAGCAAGGGTTAAAATCACGTCAGTAGGAAAAACCTGTTCTAAAGGAATTAATTTTAAACTCTGATGGGCCTATCTGGGTTACTTGCAACATACGCCGACAGTCCCATTAAACATTCATTGCTTGGTGGAGTCTTCACTCCAATCACAGATACACTGAGCTAAAACTGGAGTAATTTCATTTAACAGAAGTTGCTTTCAATTCACTGCACCAGAGGAGATCAGGTTCCCTACCCTACTGCCTGAGGCATTTCCCCATGGAAAGTTGCTCTCTTCCAGCACACTTACAAGCATCCTCTCTGCTTTTTTGATAACTTAACTAGAGGCTGAGTTCTGATCGTCATTCTCAGTATTCAAAGTTTAGATGGGAAGCATCCTGCTAAGTAACTCAAACAGGTCTGTCTGGCACAGCATGTAACTGAACCCCTTTTACATGAGTGTCTGCTGCACCACCCATCGGAGAAGCTGTTCAGGTAGCTCAGCTAGGATGGAAAACAGTTGGGGGACAAAATGTCCTGTGGCTTGGGGTCTTCGTGGTGCAGAGTTTTCCTGAGGGCTGGAGGAAGCACAGAAAGGGATTCTGTTCTTCCTCCGTTCATAACCCTAAGCTGGAGCTGTGGGTCCATGTTGAGGGGCAAAAGAGGGGAATGTTGGCAATGTCAGAGTGACTGGTGCCTTCATCCCCATCCATCCCTCCTCACCCCAGAGCATCCTGTGCAAGGCTGCCAGGTAAAGGTGGGACTTTAGAGGTGGTGGCCATAGTGGCTGCGTGCTTTCCCCACTTTCCCACAAACCCAGCATGCCCAAACCTGTGATACTTTGTGCAAAGCCAACAACTCTGTCTTGATCAGGCTTACCAGGACAGGGATGAAGATGATGTCTTTGGGTACATACCTGTTTCTTGTAGGAGAGGGAGCGAGCAGACTGGGACCTCTCAACTCTCACCTGTAAAAAGGAACAGTGGGTGGAGAGGACACAACAGGAGTCATGGCTGGTGCAGAGAGTTTGGCCAGGGAAGGCTATTTCCCAGTAAGTGGTCTAGGGGGGCTCCATCAACTGAGCACTGAGCTGAAGAAAACCAGAGGGAGCACTTGTACCCCAGCAAGGCTGATAGCACCCATAGCCATGGAGGCCAACATTCCTGAGGGGACAGACAAACTCCTGGGGACCCACCCAAGCCCATATCACCAATTCTGCCCCTGCCAGCCCCAAAGCCCCCAGTTTGCCAGAGCTGGGTGTGCTCAACCAGAGGGAGGACTATCCCGTACTTGCCCCACATCTTGCCCACCTCCCCACAGCCTATCAACAGGCTGACCCAGGGCCAATGCTGACCTTTTTCCACCTCCCGGCTGGTGGGCTCTGACCCTCGGTCCCGCGTCCTTGCAGGGCAGCTGGATTACACCCCGCAGTGCAGCGGCCACGGGAACTTCAGCCTGGAGTCATGCAGCTGTGTGTGCATGGAGGGCTGGGCAGGCAGCAACTGCTCCGAGCCCCGCTGCCCCCGGGGCTGCTCCAGCCGTGGAGTCTGCCTGGAGGGCCAATGCATCTGCGACAATGACTACGGGGGTGAGGACTGCTCCCAGCTCCGCTGCCCTGCTGGCTGCGGCTCCCGTGGGCTCTGCGTGGACGGTGAATGTGTCTGTGAGGAGGGTTTCATCGGGGAGGATTGCTCCCAGCTGCGGTGCCCCCGCGACTGCTCAGGGAAGGGCCACTGCGCCAACGGCACATGCATCTGCCAAGAGGGCTACACCGGCGAGGACTGCGGGTGGCTGCACTGCCCCAATGCCTGCAGCGGTCGTGGGGTCTGCCAGGACGGTCTCTGTGTCTGCGAGGAAGGCTACGAAGGGCAGGACTGCTCGGCAGGTAGTGGGGAGCATGCATGGGGAGAGACAGACCCTAACGTATGAGTAAGGGCTTCAAGGTGCCCACAGCCCCATAGGAGCACCACAAAGCCTGGGAGGAACCCATACCTGGCAAAGCATGTCACACAGGACCTGTTCAGGCCCTACAGTCTGACTGCCTCCCTGTTGTCCCTGCCCCAAGAGACGCCACAGCTAAAAGTTTGGGAGGTGAGCAAAAAGCCAGGATTGTCCCAATATCAGTGGTAAACCGTTGGTGCAACAGAAGCTGCAGTCAGGTTCTCCTCAGCCTTTGCCTTGCTATAGCATTTAAAACAACCACAGATAGCACATAACCCCCAGACCAAAGCCTGTACCCATGCCCCACAAGCAGACCCACACACCCTTCCCCACAGCCAGGCAGGAGGATAAGCTACGCACACCCTGATGCTCTCCTTACCTCTGCCCTTCCCATCAGTGGCTTCTCCCGAAAACCTGCGAGTGATGGAAGTCAGCGACAGCTCCATCGAGCTGGCATGGGACAGCCCTGGGGCAGTCACTGAGTACGTCATCTCATACCAGCCAGCGGGGCCAGGGGGCACCCAGCTCCAGCAGCGGGTGCCTGGGGACAGTAGCAGCATCACCATCACAGAGCTGGAGCCAGGTGTTGCCTACAACATCAGCATCTACGCGGTCATCAGCAATGTCTTGAGCACCCCTGTTACCTCCAAGGTGATGACCAGTAAGTATCCTGCTACACTTATCTCTTGATACCCGGATAACCAGAGGTGATGTTCAAGATGACCCACATTTTCCATAAAATCCTTCTAGCAGCAGAAATTGAGCCTTCAAAAAAATACTGGGGATACTTTTATCCCCATTTATATCTATATGGGGATATAGGAAAGGGGAAATGTGTCCACTCTCTGCATAAAGACTCAGTTTGGATGAAAATCCGAATGACTGAAAATCAAAGAAACTTTCAGCGTTTGATTTAAGCCCCCAGAAGATGGCCCAAAATATCTTTTTGCCCATAGAAAATATTGAAATATATCACAGAAGTCATACATTCTACTCCCAATCCTGGATGGGTTCCCTGTGGTGAGTCCCAATGACGTAGGTAATAGTGCAGCAGAGAGGGGATGCTGCTATGCATCAGGATATATATAGTCCTGACCAGGACCATGATGCACAGAGGAAAACAAGACTATCAAGTTCTAATGGCAACCTCCTGAAAGGATCCTCAGAAACCAAAGATACAGAGGGCAGGGGGAAACATAAACTATCCAGGCACCCCCTTTGCAACCCCATCACTTTGTTTACATGGTGCAGTTAGGCACAATGCAAAGGGATACTGTGGTGGCCAGCAGCCCAGGCATTTTCCTGCTCCCCCTCTAACCCACACGGAGTGGGGACAAAGGGGTAATAACTCTGCTAACAGCTACCAAAAGGGGCCCGTTTTCATTGCTCAGATAATGAAATAGCTGCAGGGAGCAGGGTGGGGGCGGGCGGCGCCTGCACACCCGTCCTGCTCTGCTCAGCACCCCCTGCTCCCTTCCAGACCTTGCCACGCCACAGGGGCTGAAGTTCAAGACCATCACAGAGACGACGGCAGAGGTGCAGTGGGAGCCCTTCTCTTTCCCCTTTGACGGCTGGGAGATCAGCTTCATTCCCAAGGTACCACCACCACACACATGGCATCACATGCTACACCTGATCACCCTAAAATAACTGAGCAAGTGGACCCTAAATTAGCTTCCAGTTACCCCCAAAAAACCCCCGACCTCTATTTGCATTCTGTGTGCTTCACATCAGACAACCCCAAACGCCTCAATCTCAAATTGCCAGCTTGCATTTCCCCAGTAGTCTTTGGTGTCAAAACATACATGTTAAAGATATTCCCCAATAAAATCAAGAGATGAGCATATAAATAAGTAAACCTTCCAGCATTACTGCCTCTTGCTGTTGCCCCCTTTCTCCCTTCCATCTCCTTTACTGTGACTCTTCCTCCTCCTCCTCTTCCTCACCCCTTCCCTCTGCATGCTAAGCTACCCAAAGCAGCCTGGAAGTAACTGAGGAGCCGCCGGCTCTCAGACAATCTTCAGCGTCCCCGAGTCACACGCACAGCTAATTCCTGCCACAGAATTTTAATCGCAGTGATGAACAGGTAGAATTCGTGCCAGAAAAGATGAAAGGATGAAAATGTTGCCCTAAATATCGCATATTTTCTATGTGCGGCAACAAAAATTGTACATCATTTCATCTATATTCATAATTTCTACACCATTTTGCCATAAGTATAGCTTCAATTGTATATGGAGCCTCTTTACAAGAGCTTGCAATCCCCAGCAGTAAAAGAAATGCTGATTAAGGGCTCAATTATGCCGTTTTCACTTGTACAAAACCCTCACTGGAGTCAAAGGCAGCTCTGGGCAGTGGAGAAATGCAGAACTTGGCTCCAAAGTTTTAAATGCTCTTAAATATAAAATATCATTACACAGCATGAAGCAAGGGCCTGATTGCTTAAATAACTCGTTCCCTCACTTCCAAGAAGTCTGGAAGGATCTGGATGCAATTTTGGTTACATCCATACACAAATTGCATCGGAAGTAAAAGTTCAGGTACTGCAGGTATAAACCCTGGGGTAATTTTCATTCACCATCAGGATAAAAGCCAAAACAATAAGGCAATGTCAGGGAAGAGGTTTTGGTAGCAAAAAATAGCTATCTTTCAAACATTTCACTGATACTCGGGAATTAAGCTCAACAGCATCCCCTGAAGCAGATAAATGGAGATATATCCATTTTAGGGTGAGAAATTGCCAGGATAGAAGCAAACTTGTCCCCATGGCATCATCAGCGATAGGTTTTTCTCACTGATAAATACAAACTGATGGCCCCGTTTCTGTTTTTAAGCTTAAAACTTAAAACCACGCAGAAACATTTCAGAATTTAAAGGAAGATATAAAGTGCAAAAGGATGGCTGTTCCTGAATGGATGTTTTTGGGGCAGAGAAGGAATGTAGCTCACAGGACTTTGAAGTTCCCGCATCCGTCAGTCAAGCACATGGTCCTGCACCACAAAGACACAGTCATGATCCTGCCCATCCGCTGCCAAAATTGGATTCTCTCAATCCTCCATCACCAGCTTTTCTCCTAAAATAAGGCAGAGGGTGCTGTCTCCTTCGCTGCCTGGAAGCCACGCTTACTTGGGCAAACACTAAACCATTGCTGCACCCCAAATAAAACCAAAACCTAGTCCAAGAGGCCTCAACATGAAAAAAACAGAGTTATAACAGCAGCATCAAAAATAACCATTATGAGCAAAATCGAGCGCACTCTGTCTTCCTGAAAACTGGGCAAGAGGATGCTAATTTAGTCCTCTGTGTTTCCACAAGGATGCTCGTACCATCCTCCTTCCATTGTCCCTGCGATGCTCTCACCCCACCCCAAAATCAGGGTCAGGCAGGGATTGCCTGTCTGCTGTATGCACTGGGGAGGTGAGGGGAAAGATGAAGCAAAGACAGATTTAGAAAAGAAAATTAGGAAAGGTAAGTTGGCAATTTACAGCTAAAATGGAAGATTTCCTGTTTAATGGGAAAAGAGATGAATATGAATTGAGAGCTATGTGCAAAGATTTGTTTAGCATGTTATTAGTGAAGACAGCAGCAAGAAAAGATCCTTTGTCCAAACACAGGCAGGAAAGGTGACATTTGCTGTTGCTTAAAGCCTTTCAGTTTTTCAGAGCAAAACCGCAAATTATAATGAGTCTAATAAAGATACTTAAAAAGCAGTGGATGATGAAATAAAGACCTTACAGTTTCATACTTATATATGAACAACAGAAGGCTCCTGGCACCTGAATAGCAGGGAAAAGGAGTCCAGCCCAGGCTTTGGTTTTATTATCTTTTCTCTTCTGAAGAACAGCACACACACACGGCAAAATACAGAAGCGGAGGGGGAGAAAAGAAGGGATGTGGGAGGATTTTTCAGCCCAACAACATAAGTGCTCCATGCTTGGTGGGGGACATCACCCTTGGTTTCTGCACTTCCATGGAGGGATGTGCCAGGGTGAGGATGCAATTCGGGGGTGCAGAACTGGACACAGAAGGATGTGATGTGGGGGCACCTCCCCTCCATGCATCAGTCCCCCAGAAACACCAGAAACACCTTTTCTTTTTTTTTTTTAATGGTTATTTCTGCTCCCCAACAGAACAATGAGGGCGGCATGATTGCCCAGCTCCCCAGCACCGTCACCACCTTCAACCAGACAGGGCTGAAGCCAGGTGAAGAGTACACCGTCACTGTGGTGGCCCTCAAGGAACAAGCCAGGAGCCCTCCCACCTCCAACAGCATCTCAACCCGTGAGTGAGCCCAGCCCTGGGCAGCACAGCAGCGCCCCGGGCTTGGTCCCCAAAATAAGGTCAAAGCAGCAAGAGTGGCTCAGCACTGCATGGGCAGGAATAAACTAGCACCACCCGACTCCCCAAGCTACAGGTGCATTGAAGCAACAGCTCCTCATGCAGTTTTTTGTCCCTCTTTCTCCCAAACTGCTGCGAGCACAGAAACTGTGGCGAGGTTAATGGTGTTGGAGCAAAGGATCAGGTCCGCTTTTATTATATGGCTGGATAAATTCCTTTTCCCTGCTAATATCAGAGGCTAGACATCGCCAAGAAACAGCTCTATAAATGTATTGCCTTCTCATATATAACAGATTAAGACTCCCACCTGCTTTTGTGATACAAAATGCCCTCTACTCCCACCAATTCAGGCAAATCAGGCCAAACCAGGAGCAACAACTCATCCCCTCCTAACCAATTTATTTGCCCCATCACTGATCCATCCCGTAGGCTAGAGGAAATTCAGCTGGGTCTTTTCCTTGCTGAAGGAGATGGGGCAACAAGCAGAGCTCACTGGAACGAAGAGGCTTTCCATGCCAGATCTGCTGCAGTCTGCATTGGCAGCCAGGCAGACATCTACCTCCATTCAAGCTGTTGCAAAGGGAAACAGCATTTAAATAGCTGGTGGAGGGTTATAATGAGGTGATGCTCTCTCCAGGCTGCTAATCTGAGGCAACGGTGAAAGTGAAGGGAGGGTCCCTCTACCAGCAGCAGCTTGCTGCAGGTCTGAGCTTCCTCAGCACAGTCCTTACCTCCAGCTTTGCCCCCACGCTTAGCTCGACATGGCTTAACAGAGACATCTCCTGGTCAAGTCCAAATCTTCCTTTCCTTAGGAAGTCAGCAAAAATAGAGAGGCTGGAGCTTCCAACTCAGTGGCTGACCTTTTCAGGGGAGCACAGAGGGAGTGGTAGACTCCCAGCTCTCTGCTCTGGAAGGCGTCCCCGTGCTATCGTGTCTGCATCTCTGCAGCACCCCCATAGCTTTGCCCCATCATCCTCATTCTGCCTCAACACCTTGTGCTGGCATTGAGCAGCAAAGGCTTGGTTTCATGCTGCACAGCGAAGTAGAACTTGATGTTCCTTAGCATCACCTGGATGACTGAGGTAGCTGGAGATTTTGGGTTTGGATAAGCATGAGCTGGTCCTGACCAAGCTGGATGTCCAGCTCCTACCTAAACACCCTGCTTCCCAGCTGTCCTCCCTTCTCTATTACTGTTTGTTGGGTTTTTTTTCTAACTCTTCCTGGCCCTTCCCATCCCTGCCCACACACATCTCCCCGAAAACTTCCCACCCTGGGGTGCAGCATTCCACATATCCTTATTATATACCATCTTTTTCTAATATATACAGTATATTAGATGTACTTGCATGCAGTATAGCCTCAATTACAAAACCAGCCTGGGCTTTTTCACCCACCTTGTGATCATGTAAGTGATAAAATGGGCTGCCCAGCAGGCTCCATGCATCAGCTTTGCCATGACACAGGAGCGATGGCCAGGCTTGGTCCATCTGTCCATCCATGCAGCGGTTAGGTCCTGCTGGACTCAAAGCATCCATCACCTGGGCTTGAGCCCATGATTTGCAGAGGTCAAGTGCTGGGGGATGCTGAGGAGGGAAGGGCACAATTTTCTGCAAAATAAAGCAGAAATGTTCAAAATGGTCTCCCATGAATTTAGCTAAAACCCCTTTATCTGAGAGGCTTTGTTGGACACCCACTGTTGCCCCACACCCAGGTAGTTATGAAGACTTTCCAGAACAGTTGCATTTTATCCTCTCTCCCCACTACTAAAACATCAACAGCTTTACGAGCTGATCCCTCAGCTTAACAAACCAGGAGCTGGCACCGAAGCAGGAACATTTCTAAAGATGTTCCTCAGTTCTTGATGCTTGGAACAGTCCATGGCCCCACATTATTTAACACATTGTCAACGCCTTTCAAAAGACATAATATCATTACTGATAAATTTTGCCAGTGACAGAAAGGCTCAGAAAAGAGTAAATTGAGTGGAAGGAGATCATCGGTAAGAGCAGTTTGAACGGCTCAAAGTGCTGGGCACAAAGAAAACTGTATGTTTTTCGATGCATCACGAAGTATGAGCAGTTATCTAGGAGCAAAGAAAGTGGACTGCAGTTAGATTTAGGAGGATTTATCCTAGTAGATGTCACCTGAAAAAGCCAGGGAGGAATTGTCACCAATAAGCAGCTCAAGAGAAGGGCATGAGTTGCATTATAGCTGTAATGGGCATCGATGGGAGAGCTTCTGGGTCCTGCTCTGGTGTCCACAGCTCGGGAGAGACATCGGTGAAGTGGACAGGATTCAGGAAAGAGCCAGGAGGCCGGGACAAGGAACTGGGAACCCACCAGGACCAAAACCCCTGAGTACCTTGGGGTGGGGGGTCATGTCTCCTGCCCATGCCACCTCTCTGTCTTGTCCCCAGCTGCTAATTTGGGCCACTCTATAAGCTGGGTTGAAGCATACCTGCAACTTGGTGTCCCCAAAGCTTCCACCTTTCCCCATCCACCTCTCCCAAAATAACAGGTGCCCATTTCCCCCCCTCCTCTGCAGTCATCGACGGCCCAACGCAGATCCTGGTGCGGGATGTCTCCGACACAGTGGCCTTTGTGGAGTGGACACCACCCCGCGCCAAGGTGGACACCATCCTGCTGAAGTACGGGCTGGCGGATGGGGAGGGGGGGAGGACCACCTTCCGCCTGCAGCCTCCCCTCAGCCAGTACTCCCTGCAGGCCCTGCGGCCCGGCGCCCGCTACCGCCTCGCCGTCAGCGCCCTCCGGGGTGCCAACGAGAGCCGGCCGGCCCTCGCCCAGTTCACCACAGGTAGCTAGCTGGCTTTGCTGGGAGAACTGGCATGAATTTTTAAGCCTCCAGCAAGCATGGACAGATGGCTTGCTGCAAGCTGCAGATGGGCTGCCCTGCAACAAGCATGGGGTTTTGCATATCCGGAGCCAAATCAAAGGTTTTTTTGCATCTGGGATTTAGTGGTACCTGGTTTTCCCCCAGCACCAGTGAGCTGGGGTTTAATCCGGTGTACTGGGAGGAAGTGTCACAATGAAAACCTGATGGTTAAGATGCAGGTCCAAATGAAGACACCTGAATGAAGGTGTCTCACATCCCATCACGGTCCTAGTGCAGAGCAAGGCAGAGAAAATGATTCAGTTCACCCTAAACACACATGTACAGCTCAAACCACCCTCTGATCCCCCTCCAGTAGTGCCTATGTTTCTGTTCAGTCCCTTATACCTCCAGTGCAATGGATGTCCATCATTCCCCATGACCCACAGGGATGCTCACATGGTCCCCAGGGCACCCCAGGTGACCCCAGATGCCAGCAACCAGGCAGATGACTCAAAAAACTGCATTTAGATGAAAACCCCTGAGCAAACCCCACCTTGGCCATGTCCTGCTGCATCAAGGCTGAACTTGCTGCTGCCTGTGACACATGTCCCCACCACCTTCAGCGCCCATTCAGACCCACGGTTTATCTTGAGCCCATGACTAAAACCTTAAACCCCAGCAGTTTACACCCTTAACAGCACCCATATATCAACGTGCAATTCTCAAAAGCACCAAAAGAGCAGGTCTGACTTTAAGATGATGCTCGCTCCTATTCAGCATGGAGAGCCAAGGCAGACGCATTACCTAAGGAATCGGCAGTCAAGCAGCTGAAAGCAGCCCAGTCAGAAATGTGGTTATCTTATTTTATATCTTCTCTGAATACCCTAACTGGTCGGTAAAACTTTAATTAATGTTAAGCCTGCAGATGGCTAACAGGTTTAATTTACCATGCCATAAAAGAAGAGGTAGAGTGCATATTTCAGTGCTGGTTTATGGTATATAAATTACTTGTCATGTACGTTACTGGTGGATACTAGGCTCCTATTACAATAACTGCAGTGTGTGACTTGTGTGTATATATCTCTATGGATATATATTTCAGACAAGATGTTCAACCTGACTGATTCGCTCCATTGTCCTTCCTTCCTTTATTTCTGAAAGGCAACATAAAAAAATCCTCCCCCTAAACCCAGATCTATCAAGGAGCAGTAATTACCCCCTGTCTGCTGCTGCCCAGCCCCTGCCTGGCACCAACCCATTGCTCACTGGAGAGGTTTATTGTGCAAACCAGAGTGGATTTGGTGCACAGCCCCAGAAGCACTAATAAACAAACCCTTTGGGAAACATCTGAGCGTGAATGAGCCTGTAAAGACACTTGAGGCCTTCTAAGAGCAGTTCAAGCCAATGCATTACTGCTACAGACCCCTTTTTCTCTTATGCATGCTGCCTCAGTTTTCCTTACTCTAATATAGGGGGAAAACACTTTTCTTTTTCAAATAACATGCAATTAGTTCCCAAAGCGACTTACTGAGGGATGCTGTGAATGCCGAAGCACTCGCATCGGTCTCGTGGGTGGCATCTCCGGGTCTGTGCTGAGCAGGAGGTGAGAGCAGATGCTCCAGCCCTTTCTGCGGGGACATGCCCAGGGAAGGAGGGACCGCACGTGGGACCTCACGGACATCACAGCCGGGTACCCCTCCGCTGCTGTTTAGCCGTGCCAAGGCTACTATGGGGTGCGTTCCTGGTGCCTGGCAGTGAGACGGAGCCTCTCTCCCTTGTGTCATGCAGAGATAGATGCCCCCAAGAACCTGCGGGTGGGCTCACGGACGCCTGCCAGCCTTGAGCTTGCCTGGGACAACAGCGAGGCTGAGGCACACAGCTACAGGGTGGTCTACAGCACCCTGGCCGGGGAGCACTACCATGAAGTCCTGGTGCCGCGGGACACTGGTCCCACCACCCGGGCCACCCTCACAGGTATGCATGCACCCACACACCCTTCCTCCCTCTCTTCCTCCTCCTCCTCGCAAGCAGGTAGGACAATGGAGAGCCCAAAACAGCACTGACACTTGGTAGCACTCAGGCTGGCACACATTTGAGGCTGTTTTGAGTTTACTAGTTACTGGAGAGAAGGCTTTCCTTGGGATGAAGCTCATTTTCCCCTCTGTGGGTCTGGATTTGGGCACTGCTTATCCACAAGCTGCGTGATGTGCCTCCGAGCAATGCACCTCCAGCAAGGGGCTGTCCAAGTCCCAAACCGAGCTGGCAAGGAGCAAAGTGAGAAATGGGGAGAGAAAGACATTTTAGGCTGATCTAGATGAAAATATTATTTCACCTTTCTGTTTTTTTCCTTGCTGGGAAAGAGCCACAGGTGCTGATGCCCCATCGGCAGCAATGGGGTTCCAGGCTGCCCAAGTTCATTGCCTTTTCCAAATTGGGCACAAAGCAGACTCAAACCCAAGGACGCTATTTTTGAGCAAGTCCCTCAGGCAGTACGTTATTCAGGCCAGCACAGGGGGTGCCACTGGGGGCTGCAAACACTACCCACTTCCCATGCCAGGGAAGTCCCAAATACCCTTTGCAGCAACACCACAAAGTACCATGTGAGATCTGGTTTCCTTTTTTTCAACTACAGCTGCTTTTCCTGTGAGATTTGCAGCTCTGGTGGCATTTTTTTGAGAAAAAAAAAATTTAGCAAAATTTTTTGAGCAAGACTTACACACACACAAAAAAGATCACTCGTTCAACTTGAAGCTCTTCAGTATGGCAGGACACCAGGTTCTTCCACACTGACTGTCTTTGCCCTCCTGGGACCTCGCCAGCCCTAAGAGGGCTCAGGCACCTCTGCCATATGGACCTACAGGAGTAAGTTCAGTGGGAAAGTCAAATGCCAAGTTACAGGCAGAGCGGCACCAAGTCACAAGAAAGGCTGGAAGGCAGGAAAGCAATTAGAGCAGTTAGCTTGAAAAATGTGGTACGTGGGAAAAAGAAATGTTAGGGATAGTTCCTGCTGCATTCATGATGAGGATGCGCATGGAGAAGTGGAATGAGATGGAGGGGAACAGCAAGGGATCGTAGACCTGGTGCTGGTCCCCTGCTAGCTTTCCTCTGGGCATTTTACTGCCTTTCTAGGTGAGAAGGAGCATTAAAAATGGGCCAAATCCTCCTCCCTGGGGCAGAGGTGCAATACTACCCCAGTGACCTAAACTGCAGTGACACTTGCTGCAGAGCCCAAGCTTGCCTCAGAGGAAGGGACAGCATGAAGGCTCTCTTTATTCTGAATAAAAATAAGAAAAACTGCCAAGCCTCTACCTGCCAGCACCAGTGCTGCCTGACTGCTGCCAGACTCAGGCAGGGCTACAAGAAAGTCCTCCCAGAGCAAGCTCCAGAGATACAGAGGCTTAAGTCGATAGCAGTGAGCTATTTTTATATAGTGCCTCCATCATCAATTAAGCGCCTTGCTTTCAGCTCCCAGGGTACAGGGTACTATGTCATACATGTATATAAACATGTAATAAGCAAACAAATTTTTAAAAATCTAGTTATACTAGAAAATAACCCAAAAAGCATTCTGCTGGCAAAAAAATATATCCAGGATAGCCATAGTGTTGATGGCACATGAGCTTCTCCCATAGGTCTGTTATGCATCTGGTAGCCCTGTCCTCCAAGGTCTTGCTGCACAACATGCAAAGCCCATGGGAGTGGGTTTCCAGCCACCCGAGACACAGTGAGATCCACAGTGTAAACACAACCAGTGATTCCTTCAGCTGCCTTCATCTGCTTTCAGGAAAAGTAGTGAGGAACGGTGCTGAGCAGAGCTTATCAAAGATTTAAGCTTAAAAATACAGCAAGCCTTGCCCTGCCCCATATGTCTCTCTGCAAAAATCAGCATTTGCACAGAAATATCCCTAATTTTGCTCTACCCAAAAGAGCTGGGAGAGAAAAGGCGTCATTTTAAATGCTCCTGCTCATTTCTTCCTTCTTGTTCTCCTTCCTCCCTGGTGCTTCGCCTCCTTTCCGGGTTACTTCTGACACTTATTGGGCAGGGGCGAAGAGGGTCCATCTCCCCTGCCCCAGCACTAATATTGCACCGTAGCAAGAGGAGAGGAGCGGGGGATGGGGGTTTCTCTCCCTCCTGACCCCTCAGGGAAGGTTTTGATGGCTTCAGGTGATGCGCTCCCTGGACAAGGCAGGGTGAGGCCAGGCTGGAGGGTTTATGGCTTTCTCTAACCCCATGGGAAAGACCATGAAGCACAGGGAGGAGGGGAATGAAGCCATCAGCGGCCAAGCAGAAGTGACAGGCAGAGGCAGGAGATGTTCCACAGAGATAAAACAGCGATCAGCAGTAGGTGTGCAGGAAAGGAGCTGGATGAGCTTGATTCCCATGTCCCTTGAGAAAGGCAGTGCAGGATACATCCACCCCAAGGAGCTGCGCTTGATTCAGCTCCCAGAAAGACTGCACCTTCCCTAATTAATGTGCATTTCATTTACTCCGCATAATTTATTTCTCTTTGAGACACCAGCCCTGTGACAATATTTGATGTTGAATCCATTTGGAGACAAATATAGCTACTTTATCGTTCCCATCTCAGCTCACAGACACACAATTTCTGTATTGATGCCAGCGATTACAGCAGGCCTCACAACAACTTTAAAAAATTACTTATTTCTGAGCTAGAATAATCCACAATCCCTGTCCGAAGGCATCCATAGGGCTTTTTAAAAAGGCTCAGCTCTTCTCCAATGTGCAGAGGAACCTCTGACCTGTGGGAGGGCTGCTCACACCAGGGATGCTCAGGAGGGTCCCCCCTGTCCCCAGCTGGGGGGGGAGGTGTCACATCCTGAGGCCACCCAGTCAGGCACTGCTCTCATGCATCTTCATGTCCTTTGCGCTCCCTGGCAGATCTTGTGCCGGGGACAGAGTACGGCATCGGGATTTCAGCCGTGATGGGCAGCCAGCAGAGTGTGCCGGCAACCATGAATGCCAGAACTGGTGAGTTTGGCCTTGTTGCATGCTGCAAGCACAGCTGTCTCCTATGGCTCAGACATCCCTATGGGACAGTCTGTGCATGGGGACAAAGATCTGCACCAACCCTCTGCTACAGAGCTTGACAGCCCCCGGGACCTCCTGGTGACAGCCTCCACAGAGACTTCCATCTCACTGACCTGGACCAAAGCCACAGGTCCCATTGACCACTACCGTGTCACCTTCACCCCTGCCTCGGGGATGGCCTCCGAAGTGACGGTGCCCTGGGACAAGTCGCAGCTCACCCTCTCGGAGCTGGAGCCAGGGACAGAGTACACCATCTCCATCATCGCAGAAAGGGGACGCCAGCAGAGCCTGGAGGCCACTGTGGATGCATTCACAGGTAGAGAAACACAAGTTGGGGTAGGGCCGAGGGCACAGACCACTGCCCCACACTGGCACCGCTGCCAGCCCACCGCGTCCCCAGCACCGAAACTCTTGAGGTTGTGATAGGGGTGAGAGCTGGGGGGAATCCATCTACATGGGAGGAAGTCTATGGACCTCAGAAGGATGATGGCCCTACCAGCATGGGGATCTCATTCCCCTGGACAGCAGACTGAGCACACTTGCTTGGCTGGAAGCAAGTATTGGAATACAGAAGAGGCAGAGTTGGGGGAACAGCTGTCCTCTGTGGTCAGGGTAGTTTTTGTGTCCAAAAGAAGGAAAAACTAAGCCTTGAGGGACCTCACAAGCACCTCTGTGTGAAAAGCTTGCAGTCAAGAAGGCCAGACAGCTCATACCATCTGTAGTGAGACAGGCCCATCACCCACCATATGGGTATGGGATGGATTGTGTTTGCAGGCAAAGTTGAGAAAAACACCATTTTTCACCTCCCAGTTCTGCCTCTCAATCCCAGCACCGTTTCAGATCAATGGAGAGCCCAGAGCTGCAGCTTTTCCACCTCTGTTGGGTATACAAGTGCTGGTAACAATGCGGAAGCTGGGATATGCAGATGGTCGGGTTACATCTCTCCTCTCCCTCTTGCAGGGGCCCGGCCCATCACACAGCTCCACTTTTCCCAGCTGACATCCTCCAGTGTGAATGTCACGTGGAGTGATCCATCCCCACCAGCAGACCGCCTCGTCCTCACCTACAGCCCCCGGGATGAGGAGGAGGCACAGCAGCTCATGCTTGACGGCACCCGCAGGCATGCCAGCCTGATGGGCTTGCAGCCATCCACAGAGTATCTGGTGTCACTGGTGGCCATGCATGGTGCCATCAGCTCCGAGCCTGTTGTGGGCTCCATCACGACAGGTACCCTGGGATCCCCCTGCTGGGCACAGGACCCCACCGGGAGGGCGGGCAGGGGGACAGGGAGCAGACCTGCCTCCCACAGCTTTGCTTTCTGCTCCATCTCACTAGGGATTGATGCACCGAAGGACCTCAGGGTGGGAAATGTCACCCAGGAGTCCATGACTGTCTACTGGAGCCCTCCCATCGCTGCCTTTGACCACTATAGAATTTCGTACCGTGCCGCTGAAGGTAATGGGTCAGACCGCTCTTGCTCATGCCCTGAGCTCGCAGTTGCCAACCCTCCCTCCATCTGCAGCTGTGAGCAAGCCACCAGGTCATTCTCACCCCAGGCAGCAGCCCAGTGGCCCGGGAAAAACCACCGTTAGCTGGGATGGACCAAGAGGCTGCAGGGATGGAGGATGGGATGTCTGGGATGAGAATGGGCAAGGCCACTGTAACCAAGAGCCAGCTCAGCACAGAGGGGCACAAGCGTGACCTCCCCAGGGATGGTTAATTCAGGGCCTGATCCTGAAACCCCACTTTCCTTACCAGCCTCCCCTGGCTCATCTCCCTTCCTTAGCCCCAGTTTCACTTACGATACTGAAAAGGTAGAGCCAGCAGAGTGATGGGCACACAGGTGTACACCCACAGGCACAAAACCCAGTTAGCCGCAGTATCAACCCTGGAGAGGGCTTTTGGCATTGCCCTCCCTTCCCGAGCACCTCCTGTACCCCAGGGGCAGGGCTAGCCATGGTGCCAAAGCTCTTGGCTCTGCCCCTGCAGGGAGGACAGACAGCACCGCCATCACCAGTGATGCCACTGAATATGCCCTCCGCCGCCTGCAGCCCGCCACCAAATATGAGATCGGCGTGAAGAGTGTGCGGGGCCGGGAGGAGAGTGAGGTGGCTTCCATCACTGTGCACACAGGTGGGAAGGAGGTCCTGGTAGGTAGGTAGCCATCAAACAGTCCCAGGCCCTGCTTGCACTAGCAATCGGGCAGCTGAGAGAAAGCTGCACCTCATGCCAGCCTGATGCAAGCTTGAGAGGATGAGCAAGGCTCACAAGGGCCCAGTGTGGACTTTTGAAGTATGTCTAAGCAAAGCTTTTCCTGTATATGCATGGGTAGTCATGGGGGAGGGTGATAAATCTGTGTACCAGCCATGGGGAAGCCAGAGAATTTATGTTGGGCAACCATGACAACCTTTCCTAAAGGGAGTACAGATTTCCAGAAATAATCCCTGGGGAAGCCCTGACACAAACAGCATCTGCTGCAAGAATAAAACCTTCTGCTATCCCCAAACCCCTCAGAACCTTAAAAAAAAAAAAAAAAAAAGAAACACCTAACATCCCAGGCTGTGCATCAGGAAAACAGTGGAAGAGCAGACCAGGTAGCAGAGCAGCGCAAGCTGTGACATCTCTGCTCTCCAGCTAGGGCAGCAATAACTCCTCTTCAGGCACATGTGCCTCAGCAGCAAAGCAGGACCACGAGCAATGGGTCACAAGAAGCCCTTCCAGTTGATAGCCCAGTCTCTTTTATGCCTCTGAATCTCTGAATATGTCCCCCATGCAGCCATGGATGTCCCCTTGGGGGTCACAGCCACCAACGTCACCCCCACCGAGGCGCTGCTGCAGTGGAACCCACCACTGTCAGAGGTGGAGAGCTATGTCCTCGTCCTCACACGCCGTGCAGGTACACCAAAACCCTCCACCCATCTGCCGTGAGCTTTGCTGGGGCTCCATTTCAGCTCACCTCCACTTCTCCCCCATCCCAAAGCCTGGGGTTCAGTGGGTGCCTTCTGCGGTGGGAGTAGGGAAGGAGCCCTTGCTTAGGGAGGGTAGCAGCTGGCAGGTGGCAGGGCTGTACCCCAGCCTCAGATGCCAGCTCCTCCCATTCAGTTCCCCTGGCAGCACCTCTCACCAAGTCTCAGAGCATGGCAGTCCACACAGGAGGGGACTGGGATCCTCCCGCTTTACTAACTGACCCACTAGCAGCAGTCCAGGGGCAAGCAAGTACCCATCCCACAGAAACTCAAAGGGCAGCAAACGCCATGAAAGCCACTACTGAAGGGAAAGAAAGCATCAGGCTAATATAGGGACTGTGGGAAAACTAAGACCATCCTTCAGAACAAACACCACCACTACAGCTCAGCTGCCACAAAATAGCTCCTGGTGTTTCAGCAGTGTAAGTGCTTTTGATCGTGAGGACATATCCTTTGACACATTTTGGAGAACCACCTTGAATATCTACCCTAAATCATCTCTTTTGGCTTACAGCTGCAAGAGAAACAATTCTTGTGGATGGAGTCAACCAGGAGTACCAGCTGACCAACCTCCTGCCCAGTACCACCTACACAGTCTCTATGTATGCCACCAATGGGCCTCTCACCAGCCAGACCATCAGCACCAACTTTACAACTCGTATGTATAATGACCTCCCCCACTACCTTTTACATGCCCTTAGCCATAAATCCACCCCAGGAAAAGCAGCCAGCAAGGCTAAGCCAAAGCCCTTTTCACATACATGTGGGCGTAGAATTTGTTGTGTGCCAAAAGGACACGCAAATACCAGTGTTGGGCACAACACAAGAACAGAATTTTAACCACAACAAGTATAACCCATGATTTTCAGTCTTTCAACATGCATCCACCCCTTTTTTTGATTTCACCTGGATGTGGTTTCCCAAGATGACCCTTGACCAGGTCTTTTTCTTGCACAAGGCCATAGTCTAGAAGACCACTACAACCCATTTTGCTTACAAGAAACTTGACAGAGCCCATAGTATATGCATTTCAAACCTGTTACCCTTCAGAGAGTATGCAGGTGGACAAAAACTTTTAGAGGGTTTGCAGAGTTCTGTTCAAGGCTGGGGATGGGTGATGCGGTCTGGAAATTGAGGGGGAGGATGGACTTTGGGCTGTAGCTCAGGGTTGCAAGGCTGAATCCCAGTGTTCTGAGTTGGGAAGCGGGGCTGGGGTGGTTATGTGTGAGGACTTGTACTTCCTCAGGTCCCTATCCACCCTTGCAGTTTTGGATCCTCCAACTAATCTGACTGCGAGTGAAGTCACTCGACGGAGTGCCTTGCTCTCCTGGGTGCCTCCTGTGGGAGAGATGGAGAACTACATCATGATCTACAGATCTTCCGATGGCAGCCGGAAGGTGAGTGAGTCCTCACAAAGCAAGAGGCTCATCAAGTCAAGGAATAACATGACAGTGGAGAAATGAGCAGGAGAAACCAAATAAAGAAAAGAACAATGCTCACTAGGTCAGGGAGCAACCAGAAAGGCAGATGTTACTTTCTGCATAAACAATACTTTAGATAACAATTGAAAAAAGCAGGAAAAGATTGCCTAGGGCAAAATCTTTATGCACACCTGCAGGTCTGGGCACAGAGAGCATGCCTGGAAATCTTGGAAAAACAGGGCAAATTCACAACTTTTGAAATCAAGCAAGCTGAGGCAGGAGAAAATTATCCCATTAACAGAGATGCTAAAAATGCCATTTGCCCTTCTTGCAAAAGGGAAGATAGGTAAAGACAGCTAATTAATCCCACAATACAATATATTTGATTATTTAATGAATGTGTCCATATCTGCCTGTCCGGAAGAGCTACTACAAATGCTATCAGAAATACGTCACCGCAAAGAGTCTCATTTCCTTTGCTGGTGTGAATGGCTCTGAGTGGCCAGAGGATAATAGCTTTGCAGAAGGGGTTCAATAAAATGATATGTGGCATTGGCTGACAACCAGAAAAATTAACATGACAGGACTTGACGGAGTCAAAACTGGCTGATAACCAGGTTTGGCCAGCTCTACTTCCTGCAATGCTTGGGCAATCTGTCATCCCCTGTATCGAGGACACACAAATCCTGACAGAGTTGGCAAATAGAGAACACAGACTGCAAATGTTTAAATGTCCTGTGTCCAACCAGCTAGATTTTTCCCACCCAAACCATCCTAAAAAGGTTGAATATATTAATTGACCTCATGTTGACTTAGTCCAGGGATGTAAGCAGACATGCAACACTCCTTGGCCAGGTAGCAAGGGCTGCAGTAGTTTGTGGCTTCCTTTCCTGCCTCGCTTGCTCTTTAGGATCCCCATTGCTTTTCTTATCTGTTGCTCTTGGTGTCTACCTCCTTCTGGGACTCATGTTCAGGAGCTGATTGTGGATGCTGAGGACACGTGGATCCGCTTGGAGGGGCTTTCTGAGACCACAGAGTACACCGTGAGCCTGCAAGCTGCCCAAAATGCCATGCGGAGTGGCTTCATCTCCACCACCTTCACCACAGGTGAGGACTTGCACCACGTCCACTTGGCCAGACAAGGCTTAGTCCACATACCATGCTGGTATACATGGACTGATTTTATGGGCTTTCCCTCAGGCAGCATTTCACCACAATCCACAGAGAGGTATATTAATAGCCACAACCCACAGTGCTACAAAAATTTAATGGCTGAAGGACCTATAATACAAACACAAGGTCCAGCCCAGGGCAAGGGGATTTGAGCTTCAGATGAGGAACCATCTATCAGGCCCTCTGCCTTGCCCTTGCCCCTCTTCAAATGCATAAATAGAGGGAAAAAAAACAACAAAAGTCAACAACACATTATCAACAGATATGTTCTTGTAGTGAGTGAGGGGACACCCAGCTGGTCTTTCCACACTGTAGACATGGTCTGATCTCTTATAAACATCATAGAATGGCTTGGGTTGGAAGGGACCTTTAAAGGCCATCTAGTCCAACCCTCCTGCAACAAGCAGGGACATCTTCAACTAGATCAGGTTGCTCAGAGCCCCATCCAACCTGACCTTGAATGTTTCATATCAAAGCCAGCATGCCTGCAGGACTGGTCCCACTGATTTTATCTAGTTTCATTATTCCTCCCCCTCTAGAAAAGTCATGATTCATTAAGGCAACGGGAATGGTCTCCTTTCTGAATCAAATGGTGGGCATCCACAGCCACCATAAGCTTCACAGACAGAGAGCTTGCACCTGCAAGAATGAAGCTTGCATGAAAATGTCATCATTGCTCCCACCCTTTGCAACCGTTCACATTAGAAACCATGCAAAGCATATAGTCCCTCCCTCTCTTTGAAAAGCCTTGCTAGGCCAGGGCAATTAAGAGTCAGAGTGCATTTTGTTCAGGGCTGAATCCAACTATTTTCCTCCTGGGCTTCAAAAGCACTAAGAAGCCTGAAGATGACATCCACTGAAACTCCTCCCATCTGCACTGCCAGTTCGATTAGGAGAGTTTTCTTTGAATCCGCTGTGGATACACTTCCTCATCCCGGTTACATGCAAAAGTCCCTCTACCTGCTTTTGAGAGATAATAGAAACTATTTATGTCAATGAAAAAAGAAAAGACTCTTCTCTAATGCATCTATGGATCAGCCTTTCCCATTATTCTTGCCTTTTATGCAGGCACATAAAGCCAGTGCAATTCAGGCAGGTGATGGGAAAATATGTGTATTCTTTGAGGCTGTTTTGGGAGTCAGGGACGAAACTGCACAGGGCTGGCTTCTCAGCTGGACTAAAGCAGCAGAAGCCCACTCATGTCCAGTAAAGAGAGCACTGCTTCAATTAAACACAAATGTTGGACCTCAGCAGTATTAGAGACACCATGGCCAGATAATGCAGCATCCGAACACAAGTTTAATTTGCTTTTAAGGTGAGGATAGACATCAACAAGAAACCAGTTTCCCCCCACTTATCCCATATATCAATGAGACTGAAACAGCCAGGAACAAACATCAAGGCAATGCAATACATGGGTAGCATCCCTCAGCAAAGAATTGGGGTCTGGGATTCAGTTCACTCTGGCAGGATATCAGGCCACTTTGCAGAGAACAAGGACTTGTCTTTAAGGACACAACAAAAAAAAAGAAAAGAAAAAAACCCCATTCTTAATTTAAATTGTTTTGCTTCCTTCTGCTAACAGTACACATCCCGGGGTTCTTCCATTCCCTCTGACATATTAATAGCTTGGCCTCTTTGTTTCATGTTTGCATAAGGTTCTTGGGGAATTGTATACAGATGGGACAAAAGGAAGAAACAGATACAGTATTTATAATTTATAGTGGTTTGAAATGCCTTTCAAGGTCTCCTTGGCTCTTAAAGATATGAATATAAATTAAGAAACAAGTAATCTCCGCAGAGCTCAGGGGAGCCTGAAGTGGTTGTCTTTGAAGCAGTTTCATTGTTGGATACTATAAAATGCAAACACTGTCTCACCAGACTTTGCGCTACAGATCACGGAGGTGGGAAAAATAGGGGAACTTCATCATTTAGACAAAGTGAGGACCTCCCAGTCTTCAGGTCACAAGGGTGGGGAGAATATGCCCAAGAGGGAAATAACAGATAAGGGTCTGTACCCTGGTCCTATGGGGTATCATGAAGTTGTGATGGATGCACACAGCATGACCTTTATACCCACCTTCTCAGTAAGTAACCAAGACACCCTCAAAAGCCACATCCACATTGCCAGCTCTGCACTCATTTACTTCATCATCCATATACACCAACAGCAAAGAAAAAGGTGATTTCCCCCTTTTGCATTAAATGAGAAAAAAATTTGAACCCAGAGTTGACATCCCAGTATGCTGGGGTCTCATAGTTCAGACTCTCTTAAACTCTGACCCCCAAATGAGACTTTTTTTCATTAGAGGATACCTGCAGCACAGCCACACAGCCCATGCTGCCCACCTCTAGCATCTCACACGGCCCAATTCCTGCTCAGTTTGCAAATGACAATCAGCCCAGCAGAAGTCCACCATCATTTCTCAGGGCATGGACCAGGAGAGTCCCGCCAGAATCAGTAAAATCATAAAACGTGTTTGGAGCTGGCAATCCTGAGAGGAGAACAGCTTTTGGTATTTTCACAGCTGTCTAAATATGCTGGTGACAGCTTAAACCCCATGGTTTCAGACACGGTGCAGAAACATGATCCAAGAAGTGACATCCCTCATCATTCATAGCGATGCACCTTTCCAATATAGGACCTATGGGAGATTGATTGATATATACACACTTTTTTTTCCATTAAATCCTCTGATGTTGTTGGCAGATGCAAAGTCCCACCACCTCACAGAATAATTTGGGCCACAGAAGCCAAGTTAGACCTTTTCTGGAACATAACTAGTGGGGCCCAAGGCATGTGGAAAGGGTATCGCTCTGCTTAAACTTTGCTTATTTTCTCTTTAATTTCACAGGCGGCCGTGTCTTTGCTAACCCTCAGGACTGTGCCCAGCACCTGATGAATGGAGACACGCTGAGCGGCATCTACACCATCTCCATCAATGGGGACCTCAGCCAGCGAGTGCAGGTGTACTGTGACATGACCACTGACGGAGGCGGATGGATTGTGAGTAGCTGTGCAGTTGTCCTATGCATTGTCCCCATCAGAAAGTAACCAAGCCCCATCCTACCAGCAAAGCCAA
Organism: Phalacrocorax carbo; assembly: GCF_963921805.1. Classification (NCBI taxonomy): domain Eukaryota; kingdom Metazoa; phylum Chordata; class Aves; order Suliformes; family Phalacrocoracidae; genus Phalacrocorax; species Phalacrocorax carbo. Next base: position 31,451,111 of record NC_087518.1, on the reverse strand, counting down.
GCACCACACTGTGCAGGAACAACAGCAGGCTTAATATCACATGCTTCATTTCCCACGCCATAGGGAATGGCCCACGCTTCAGTAATAATAGTTACACTTGAAGAAATACCCTTTGATTTATTTGACATGTTTGCAATGCTTCTGGAAAGCAAAATCTGAAAGTGAAGCTGATTTATTGTTCTAGAAATGAAATTAATGGCCAATAGCTTTCATAGGGAATGATTCACACTGCCTGCAGTAGGAGGGTGTCAGGCATCACCCTGATTGAGTCCACACAGGAGCATTTTAGAGGCAAATGCCTGTTTGGCTTTTGAATTGCACAAACATTGCTTGTCCTGATGGGTATGGACTGACAGCTTAAGTAAATAATGCTCTGGTGCTATGATTTTATGCATGTCAGACGTTTACTTACAGGCATTACACAAAACTCCACTAGATGTATAGCTGAAACAAAAAAACGGGCTTCCTCAAATGCTGCTTTCTAGCACAGATGTTATTTTAGCCAGGAAATTTCCCTCCATCTCACTCTGCCTCAAAGCATCCCCTTGGATATCACAGAAAGAGCCAGCCAAAAGCAGAATGCCATGCTAGAAAACCAGAGGCACCTGGTGTCAGGTAGAGCAGAAAGCTTGAAGGCTGAATCCTTCCTATTATGACATTGATTTGCCTTGGACATCACCTAACATCTCTTCAGTTTCTCCTTCTGAACAGAGCTGCAATTAACATTAACCAGATGGATTTTGCAATTTTCTCTCCCAAAAGACATGGTGGAAAGACAAAGTAGTGTCTTTATTTCATGTGCCCCAAAGCCCAGCAAGGCTGTCCATCTTTTCCTTCACACTGGTTTTTCTCGTGGTCTTCCCTCACCGCAGGTCTTCCAGAGGCGGCAGAACGGGCTGACTGATTTCTTCCGGAAATGGGCAGACTACCGGGTGGGTTTTGGAAACTTGGAGGATGAGTTTTGGCTGGGTAAGACCTTCACCAATTTTCTTTCATTAATGCATCAAACCTGAGATCCATGTGCACCGGTTGCTCACCCATGCCAGCTGTTGGCTCCTCGCCTCTCACCCCAATCCTCTACACTCTCCCGCAGACATCTTTTCTTCCGTTGTTCGTCCCCTGCCCTGCATGTTAGAATGTCACTTATGGGCACACTACATAAAAGTACATCATGAAGGCCAGCAGCTCCCTAATTTGCTCCTCCTAGGAGAGAAGGGGGTACGCTGGGGGTCTTCATGGACCAAAACCCGTCATCCTCCTTTGGATGACTGCAGGTCGCATTGGTGTCATCTACAACTCATGGACCTCACCTGGCCTTGGCCAGCAAGCCAGTTGCCCAAAGAAAGTAGGAAAGGGGTAAGCAAAAGACACCTCATGGCTCTGAAATGGAGCATGCTCCCCCAAAATGTGAACATGAGCCAACACCAGGTCTGCAGTGTAAACACGCTCTGGCTTGTATGGGAGCTTAACAGCTCAAAAGATGGGTGTGCAATGCAAGAAGCACCCGGGCTCCACAGCTGATCATCCCTAGCTTCAGCAGCATGGAAAAGCTGAACCTGGGGCTTGAACCCACCTCTCACAGCCACAGGGAAGTGAAGCTAAGTGGGGACAGAGAGTTCAGACCCCACTAGTGCCAGGAAAGACAAAGACTTAACCAAAAGTGCTGTTGTTCTCTGGTTCCTCTCCTCGCTCTCATTTCCTATGGACATTTTATTTGCCTAGAGCTTTTGTTGTTTGCGCACAGAATGCATCCAGGCACTGGGTCTCACTGGGTATCTTGCTGCTTGACTTGCCAGGCTTGGACAACATCCACAAGATCACTTCCCAGGGGCGCTATGAGTTGCGAATAGACATGAGGGACGGCCAGGAAGCAGCATATGCCTACTATGACAAGTTCTCCATCAGCGACTCCCGCAGCCTGTATAAGCTGCGAATTGGGGACTACAATGGCACTTCAGGTACAACCTCAGTGCTAGCATGTAGTAGGGGAATCCTGGGACCGGTGGGTCTGAAACTGTGAAGGAAATCCCAACATCAAAGCTTACTTGTCTGGAGCAGCAAAACACAAACCCTTTCTGCCTTCCTGCAGTCCGTCACGAAAACCAGGCTGATAAATCCCACTGAGCACAGAGGGGATTTTCCATTGGGGATTAAATATTAAATATCGGAGGCATTGCTGTTCAAATAACCGGGTCAATCATCAGAGGTATCATCTCACTTGGCAATCACTGCAGCTCGCTATTGATGTCATGCTGGAGAGTGTATTTATTGCTCTCCCACAGCAGTGGCAAAATCTGAAATCCTCTGCATTGTTTCCTCACCAAAGAGACCAAACATTGTTTGGTTTTGCAAGGGTCCTGTCACACCTATTTGGTCAATTGATATAGCAGCACTAGGCTTTGCCCACGAGAAAATGGTGGGTGAAGGGTGATGCCGGGAGGGCATGGAGTTCTCTTCCCCAAGAGGGGGAGAGAGGTACAGCTGCAGCACCTTTAGCTGGAATGGGCATGACCAGTGCAAGCCTTCATGATCCAGAAGAAACTTCACTGCCATGTACTTAGTGAGGAACCCCACACCATATCTAAGACGCAGGAATTTTCCTATACAATATCTGGTAGTTGCCACTGGAAGAGAAGAGACAGGGCTCTTGGTTGCATGCAGCACAGTACTTGCTCTGACCTTAAGTCCCAGGGCATGGGACACCCAACCTATTGCCAAAAATGCCAGTAACAGTGCTGCAGACATTAATCCCTCCCCTTCCCCATGCAAGCTCTTCTTCTAGACACCTAACCAAGGAGCTTCTGCTCCACCTTAAGCAAAGAGAGCCAAGACTTGCCATTGCTGAGAGGTTTTCTAGCAAGCCTCTTAATGGCTGGACTGCACACAGCTAGCATGGGTCCACTTCATATTTTCTTAGATACCACCAAAGAGCTTATTAAGAACGTCTCCTGCAAGTGCATCACTCAGTTATAATAATGACCATATTTTACTTTGGCTCTTCTTTCACCCAAAAACAGCTCTCTTGCTCCTTAGTAAGGAGCGAATATAAGGTTGGTGAACTAAGACAACATGCACCTTCCAAAAGTCCCCCTATCCAAAGGGAGAAAAAAAAGCCAAGCATCTTGGTTCAAGAGGCAAATGCTTGGTCTCCTCTGGGAGAAAAAAATTCCCTTTGGCTAACAGGAGGGAAGGAGACTGAAAGTATCCTGAAGTTACATAGCAGATCAGGGCTTCAGGAGATCAGGGATACTCATACCTAGGACTTAATTAATTTCTGAAACATTGACATTCAAAACCAAACCCCGTACAGCATTTTATCTACCAAACCCAAGCAGCCTCTAAGATTTGCTGTGGTCTGTACTGATCCTAAACTGACAGCAGAGGCCCTCATATGAACCAGTTGTGAGCAATTCCAGTTAACGTTATTCCCAGACTTTCAGCTGCTTGAGCTGTTGATTGACAGGCTACCACATGTGCCAGAATATCTTAATTTCCTTATGAAAAGACCAGATGACTCGGGCTCCTTCACCCCTAAAGGCACCTCTTTCCACAGGGGACTCCCTCACCTATCACCAGGGCCGCCCCTTCTCCACCAAGGACAGGGACAATGATGTTGCTGTGACCAACTGCGCCATGTCCTACAAAGGGGCCTGGTGGTATAAGAATTGCCACCGCACCAACCTCAATGGCAAGTACGGAGAGTCCCGGCACAGTCAGGTAAGGGCAGAGCTGGGCTGAAAGCCTTCAGCATTTCTTCCAGGAGCATGACCAAGCACACCAGCAAGCCCAAACTAGGTCTGGGGATGCATGGTCAGTGCACCAGGGTTAGGAGCACAGCTGGGGTGACCCAACACAAGCTGGAGCAAAAGGAACCACTTTCAAGTCATTTAGGTGGGTGCTTTGTGCCTCACACTGGCTGCCATGATCATTTACCTTGGCACCTTGTTAAGTTACATTTTAAAAAATACATACATAAGATTTGATCAGGAGCCTTTGAGCAGTGGGAAAAACCCAGCAAGCCAGAGCAGCAGAAAAGTTTCTTGCTCCCAATGTAGCAGGACCTTTCTTCTGGCTTCTCTATGGTGGTCAACCTTGATTCCTTCCTCTCCCACTCTAGTCTCTCATTAGGGTCTTTCTTTACCCTGTGCCTTTCCCTCCCTCCTGCCAGGGGATTAACTGGTACCATTGGAAAGGCCACGAGTTCTCCATCCCCTTTGTGGAAATGAAGATGCGACCATACAACCACCGTAACATCTCTGGGAGGAAGAGACGGTCCCTGCAGCTCTGAGCCACCTGAACTCCCTCCTGCCGCCCACCACCTGACCTCTTCTGTCATTTGTTTGTACTTTATAATATGAAAAGGGAAAAAAAAAATTACTACTCATTTGAGATAGCAGCCTGCCCCTCACAAATGCTGGAGGGAACCACAGCACAAGCAAAGGCTGTGGGAAAGGAAAGACCTCACTGCTTTGCACCTGTCCCAGAGAAATACCAAATTTCCAGTCTCCCTACCCCAAAACTCTGGCCCTTAACACAAGAAGAGAGAGAGAGAAAAAGACAGATTTTTGATATTTTTTTAAAAGACTTAGAAATCCCCAGAAAACCCTGTTAGAAATGTTTGCCACAGGGCTCATGGCAGAAACCTTCCCCACAGGGACCTTGGTGCAGCCATTTCCACCCCAGTCACAGCCAAGGACACCCATCTTCTCCCTGCCTCCTGGCAGGGAGGTTCCAAGCTTCATGCCATCCTGTAGACACCAATTCTTCCAGCAGGCATAGGCCCATCTCTCCTTCTGGCCTGGTCATCCCTCCCCTATGCACAGGCACTGTATACATGGAGACAAAGCAAGGATGAGCAAATGCAAGGCTCAACCCAATCCCAGTTTTCACACCAGGAGGGCTTGGCAAATTTCTGCATATGTAGACAAACTCTAGAGAGCCCACAGCTCACATGTTGGCCCCACCACAGCCAAAGCCATCCTCATGTACATGATGTATAGGGGAACAAGAGCTGCTCCGTCAGCCCTAACCTGCATCATCCACTCCTCTGAGCTGAACTCATCCCACTCCAGGTGCATGACATCTGCCTGTGTTATGCTGAGCTTCACGGAGAAGAAAGGAGTCAAATTACAGGACTTGGGAGAAAAATAACTACTTGTGGTCTTGAACTCTAAAGCCTGTTTCCCCTGTTATTTCTGTATGCCACTGCACTGTCTCTCACTGAGGTCATTGGTCCCAAACCAAAGAGTCTCAGAGAAGAACCAGCAACCAAAAGAGCTATCACACAAGCGCAGCCCAGCCTGAAGCCAGCAGCTGGCAGACGCCAGGTGCTTTTGTTTAAGGAACTCTGCACACACAGGGAATGATGATGACACAGCCAAGAGACGACAAGTGCAAGCTGAGAAATGCCCACCCCTTCCTTCGCCTACATCTCTCTTTGCTACCATCACAAAAGGGACACAAATCTCAGTGCCTTGGTATCACCATCTCCCTAGTGGGAAATCAACTGTTTCCCCTCGAATAGATGAGCTCAATCTTCCCATCCTTAAATTCTCCCATCTTAAGGTTGACGGAGCCTTTGGATAGCTCTGGCTGCACTCTCTTGTCACTGACACCATCTCCATGCAGCCCAAACGACAACCGTGCTGAAGTCACTCCTCTGCTGAGGGCTCTGATCAATGCTGACCATTGTCACTGGCCTGGTCTCAGAGAAGGGACTCATCGCCACATCCAAGGACAATGCAGCTTATCGCTGGGTTCACAGCCAAGGGTGCATTACAAATGCTAAACACTGCTGTTTGATTTTATCACACTGAAGCTGCTTTGTCTCAAGAAACATCTTCCAGATGGCAACATAAAGGCATCTTTGCAGTAGCTTATAATTCAGGCCAGTGTTTCTTTCATGGTCACACTTCTGGATTTTCTGACATTACTCATCACTGCTGCAGAGCTGAAGAAGGGCATTAAGCAGGAAACGCAGCCTCCTTGTCCATGCCACATACTGGCACGTAAAATCATAGCTAACCCCAAGGTCAGGACTAGATACAGGTCCAGCCCTTCAAGTGGTCAGCTTACAAGCTGGAGTCTGACCTGCAGTAAGAATGCTGCAGCTCAGCAACATCTTACTTGTAAATGAGGCTTCTCTTCTTTCTTCCCATCAGCATCAAATCAGGCAACAGGTCAACTAGTTGAGGAACGGGTCCATCAGGGAGACTGCAGGTGATGGGATCTCGCGGGACATGGCCCGTGTCACAGATGGCAGCATGTCATGCCTCCTGAGTGGCCTGCCCTGTTTTAGGTCCCAAAAGCTGACAAGAAACAGCAGATAGACTTGATTAAAACCCAAGAAGCCTCCTAGTAGACCAGCAGAGTAATATTTTTCCCAACATCACCAAGAGTTTATAGACAAGAAGTGTCCTAAGAAAAGCACCCCAGTGCAGTGGTTAAAGTGAGGATCAGAGACTGACAGTGGATGGCATTCCTCACCTGTCTTGGATGGTACTGTTTGCTTATCTACCCACGTGAAAGGATGAGACATCAGTGGAAACACAGGAGCTCATCACTCACAACCAAGTGGAAGGCAAGAACTCTCTTTTCAAAAGTACAAGTCAAACAGAAAAATCAAAACATGCCAAGCTTTTCCAGGAAGTTAAAAAGAAGATCCTCAAAAAGGCTGATTATTCTCTAACTAGATTTACTGCTGTATATCTCTCCCTCCCTCCTCATGTCTATCATCCCTTTTATAAGTCCAGTAACCAGGATAAGAGGACCTGGTTGACACAACTCCATCATCAAGTCTGAAGGACAACCTTGGAGATAATATCTGACCTTCTGCTGCCATTATGTACTAATGCTGGTCCTTGATCTCACACATGGTACCAGGGTGTTGCCTTTCCATCATCCTGGTGAAACACAGTTGCTAAAATATCTTAAAGACATCTACACATGGTGGTTTTTATTCACTTGGTGATAAGCTAACCCAAGCCTAGGCACACAATCAATCAGCAGCAACGACCCAGTCTTTTGGGCAATTGTCCCTTGTTCACGCTGTCCATATACAAGATAAAATTTTCCAGAAATTCATTATTCATCGTTGCCTGATAATTTTTGTGTGTGTGCAAAGCTCCTGCCAGCAGCTTCAAGCAAATTTGTGCTTAATGTTGATGCTATGGAATGGCCAGATGATTAAGTACAACCTCTCTTTACTCTCCATCACTCTTTGGGCAAGCCCTTTTTCTGAATTCATTCTCCAACCAGAGCAAGTCTCGCCCTATCCCTCATCAGCACAGCACTGAGACTGAACGAAGTCTTGGCAACAAGCCTGAAATTCCCAGAAACCCACCCTGGATCCTGCACAATGCTCATCTTGAGAGACTTTGGCTCCAGCACATGAACCATCACTGGGCTCAGTGGCTCCTCTGCCATCCAGCTCGTATGGCCCAGGCTTGTCCCAGATGCCAAAATGAACCTGAAGCTGTTACAAAAACCACACAATCCACTGTAAGATGCCAAATCTCATAACATGAAGCAGGAAGAAACACATCAGATCCTTCACCCAGCAGAACACCATGGGTGCCCAGGACACCTGTAGCCTTTCAAACCCACCTGTTTTTCTAACCTCAAAATCCTGGAAGAAAACATCAAGGGACTTTCTCATCTCTTGCTCAGTTTTGATTTTCCTCTCTTTCCATTTCTGCCAGACCTCCAAGCCTACCTTCCCACCATGCGTTGCACTACAGTGTAAACGAAGGGGAAAAAAGGCCTGAAAGGAGAAGCTACTTTTAGTAAACTGATCCTTAAGACAGCATTTACAGATTAATAATCTGGGGAAGGAGAGAGGCCAGGCCCTCCCCAAAGGTAGCCGGGTTTTGACAGAAGGATGCTGGAAGAGTGTCAAAGCCACACAAAAGCTGGGTAGAAGCCTTTGATTCTACTCCTTATCTTCGTATTACTTTACCGTGGGCATCTCAAAGCATAGCAACAGCCTAAACACCCTCTTACCTCCTTCCTAAAGTGACTCTCACCCCAGGTGAAGCAGAGAGGAAGCGTTGCGGTGTGGACAGCACAGCTCACACTGCCTTCGTCCCCAGCATTGCTGCAGGGGAGGGGTCAGGCAGTGGTGTCCCTGTGCCAGGGTGCCCTGTGCCTGCAACAGGCTTAGAGTGACCTGCTGAAATACAGCAGGAGCCAAAATACCCATGCAGCGCATTGCCTCCATGCCAGCACATGCCCTTCATCCAGACGCAGAGCTGCTCTCCTGGCATGTCCCCATCATCACAACCTGGGGTGACCATGCACCCCCTGCCCTGTGCCCCCCAGCAACACCCACAAGCTTTGACCTTACCAGACACCGCTAGCAAAGAGCTCTCACCCAAAAAATACCCTTTAATTCATGCTTACACCCACTAATGAAGGGCTTTGTCCCAGGGACAAGCAAGAAGCCCATCCCTGTTTCTGCCAACCAAGCACCCCAGGATGGCCATCAAACCAAATCAAGCCCCTTGGGGACCACCGGTTCCCTCCAGGGTCACCTTCCTCCCTCCTTAAACCTGACGGTGTCCAGATGGTGGTGGCAGCTCCTTGCCCCTTCCAGGGGAGATGTCTGGGGTAAGGGGAAGGTAAAGGCCCTTCCCAGGGGAGATGCTGATACCCAGACCCACCTCAGTACCCAGCCTGCAGCTCTCCAGGTGTCAGTGGTTTCTCAGAAGGATGGTGACATGAAGACCTAAACAAACAAGCAGCCCCCTGTGTACAGCTGTTATGTTGGAATTGTGATTATTACTTTAAAAAAATTAAAAACCATAAATAAGAAGGAAGAACAGAGGCAACAAAATCCCTTGGACAGGTTCTGATGAACTCAAACACAAACCAATGCAACCAAATGAGGGGGAAGATAAAAGCAAATAAATGCATAAATAAAATAAATAATATAAATAAATAATATATTAAACAACCCTCCCCACCCTGTAATGAAAATGTAGCTTGGAGAATGGGATTGACGCTTGTTAACCATTGTTAACTAGTATTTTTAGTCCTGACCGCTCTTAGGCTATGTATAGTTCCTTTTTTTAATGCATTTTCTATACATTAATAAAAGATACTGAAGGAGCGAGCTGTGTGCCTGTCCAGGAGTGGGGTGGGAGTAGGGTCCTGGTGCATCCAAGCCCAGCAACATCACAGCCCCAACCTCACACCAAGCAGAGACGTTCATCCCCTGTCCCTAATCCTCATTTATCCCAAGGGAGAAGGAGCACAGGAGGCTCATTAGCAGGGATTTGCATGCTCTCACCCTCCTGCAAGGGTGCCCCACTGGAGCTCAGATACTTTTGCATCTGAAGCAGTTGGCCACGGAGGCTTGGTTTTTCACTCAGCAGTTTGCAGCTGAGCTGCAAGGTGTTGTGCAGCTGAGACAGCCACCCCAGCAAGCCCAGCAGCAGCTGGAAGAGGGCATACTCCTCATTTGCAAAGCACTCCAAGAAACACGAACCAGGAGGAACAGAGCAGATGAGAGACAAAGAACATCCAGTGGGATAAAAAAAATACAGAAGGAGGAAATTTGGGGGAGCTGCCCAAAACATGCCATTGGTGCAAGCTGCCCAAAGAGGTGGTGCCATCTCCATCCTTGGAGGTGTTCAAGACCAGGCTGGAGAAAGCCCTGAGCAACCTCATCTGACCCTGGGGCTGCCTTGGGCAGCAGGTCAGACCAGAGGCTCCCACAGTCTCCCCTGCCCGACTTATCCTGTTAAAATAAATAATAATAAAGTGACCACAAAGTTGGGTCGGTGCAGCTGGTCTCTTAACCCTGGTAAGGCAGGGAGCTGTGCTTTGGCCTCAGCCCAGCGCAAGATGTTTGGTTAATAAATTTAGCTGCTCCCATGAGCTAGAGAGGCCCTTGGCTCTGCAGCTTACAGCCAGAGAAAGCAAAGATGTGGTGTAAATGCTCGGGAGCAGAGCAAAATGACCCTGAAGTCTTCAGCTAAAGCCATTCTCCTGATTTAGACAGCAATCTGTTCCCAGCATGAAGGAAACCCCACCGAAACCAAATTGCAAGGCTATTTCCAGCAGAACATGCTCCCAGTGGAAAACAAACAAACAAAAACCCAACCAAAAACCAACATTAATTTAGCAAAAATCTCTGGGACAAGTATGAATTTCAGATTATTTTGAAAGTCTCCTCTCGTTTCACACGCAGGCTTTATTTAGACCTCCTTGCCTTAAGTTTTCATGTTTGACACGTAGCCAGGCAGGATGAGAAAGCCCGAAAGAAGTTTTTCTGCCAGACTGCTTCAATATTTTCTAAATTTAATTTCAGAGAGACAAAACAGGGGAATTTGCTTTGTGGCAGCTTCTCAACTTCTCTTTCTTGCCCCAATTTAAGAGATTAAAAAAAAAGGAAGTTGTGAGCATGGGGTTCCCCCACCTTGGCCACGGCCAATGGCACAGTGAAAAGACAAGCCTGAAGCCTGATGGACAAAACTGTCTGGATTAAATGACCTTTTTCATGTCTAAAGGGATTAAATGCTATGGAAGACCCTTGAGGAAAGCCCAGGGGTCTCCCCTGTGTGTGGAGGAGCCAAGGGGTGGAGATGGGTTTGGAATGGGGAGGAAGGGTTGCCTGCACCAGTGCTTTGCATCCCAGCCTTGTGCAGCTTGGCCAAGCAGTTGGCCCAACGTGGTGCATTCCATTTATGGTCTCTTAGAGAAGGGCAGTGCCCTTCACTGTACTCCCCGTTCAGCATGTCTGGGGCCAAGCGGGGCCACCAGGACCTCCAATCCGGGCACAGCACCCCAAAAAAAGCTCACCTAAAGGAAATACAGACTTGCTGTTGCAATAACCAGATGCATGAAGTGGGCACGCACCACTTGGAGGTTGGGATCCAGAAAAGGCAGGACCATGTGGAGAGACAGCATCCCTCTGGACCGCAACCCACATCTCAGAATCAGAGCCATGGCCCACCTCCATGCTTCAGATGGGATGCGAAGGGGGTGAGGGCTGGCACAAGCCCTTTCCTAAAAGGTCCAGGTTTTAACTTAAGCCCAGGGAGGTGTTTTGCCCCATGATATCAACCCCTGGGGAGCTCCTGCCCCATCACCCATTTAAGGTGCCCACCGCCCTCATTGCACAGGCCCCTCTGCCACTGCACAGCTCAAAGCCATGTGTATACTCTATACGTGGTCCTGCAGTATAACATATGGTGGTATCTCACATTTCCAGCCTCTTCAAGGAGCGCACCTCCCCGGGCAGCCCAGGCTTTGTGCAGGCAGAACCCACAGGCAGCACAGCCACACTGTGAACAGCCACTCTCCTCTTCGGGCACTTCCAGCAACCACAGAGCATCCCACCGCCAGCACCCCCCCATTCGCACTTTGTACAGGGATATTTCATCACAGCCCTCTTACCAAAGTCCCCTTCTTGCATGAATGATGTTTGGGAACTTTGTTCTACCAGCAAACATCAGGAGGGTGTACAAAGGTCCTTAGCAAGGGGTTTGGGCGTCCATCCCAAACCTGGAGCTCGAGCAATGCATTCCCAGCAACACACCCTGCAACCTCAGCCCAGAAAAACACAAGGGAAATGCTCACCCAGGAGCAAGCAGCACTGTGGGAGGAAGTACAATGCCTGCAAAAGCAAGGCTGGAACAGGTCGATGAAGGGGCAACCTCGTCCCATGAATTCACAGCTGCTTTATGCATTGCAGTGATTTTTGTAGCACCACCTTTAACATTTTGGGGTTTTAATTCCCATTGTAAGCCTGGATGTGCTCATCATCCCTTTAAAACCCTCATCTCCATTTTTATATTTTCTAATCCTGTGACTACAAGCTCTAAAGCTTAATTATGTAGAGTGTTTTAAAAAAATTATCTCTTTTAATCAAATCTAAATGCAGGGCTTTTAAATTTCATTGATTTGTCCCCTCTCCCTGGGATGAGGAGCACTGTGAATAGCAGCCCACAGGCTTATTCCCCCTCCCCTGCTCTACAGCCACAGCACCAACATGCAGATTTTTTTTCTGTTTCCAACCTGTTTCAGCAATTTTCCCCATCAAAAAAAAACCAACAAACCCAACATTATATTTGAGGCAGAAGTATTGAATCTGAGTGCTAGCTGTGATTAGGGACTTTCTCATAGCAGCACTCCTTTCCCTCCCTGTATTTTGGATTGCTGCTCTGCTGTTGGTCGGGAGGTTGGAGGTGTGCAGCCCCCCCTATAGCACATGCCATGCAATGTATAAGCATACTTATTCCCAGCAGCATGGCTTATGCTCTTGCTCCCAACCAGGTTATCTCCCCAGTGTTATTCCTCCACAGGCATCGGGTGCCTGCACGGCTGCCAGACCCTGGAGTGGAGAGCAGCAGGATGCTGGTGGTAACACAAGCCGCCTCTGTTTGCCACAATGGCCCCTTGTCCCAGCACCATCCCCTGCATTTGGTGACAACGCAACAAAAAAGAGGTTTGAAGGAAGTAACTTTACAAATGTTTACAAGAAAAATCATCCCAAAAAGTGAGAAAAGTGGGGGCAAAGTGGGAAACCATCCCTCTAATAAATTCAGGAGAAGGCATTGGAATCCTGGGTAGTCAGGAGAGGAGCAGCAAGGGGACAGGGCTGGAGAAGCAACACTGTCAGCCAGTGTCCCCCTGCTCCTGGGGACAGACTCTGGCCCTCCCCCAGTCCCACTTCCCCAACTGCACTCATGTCATGCCGAAAGTAGCTGGCATCTGCCTGTTCACCGTCTCGTATCAGTTCCTCACCCACAACCCAAGGCCACCTTTCCCACCTGCCTGAGGGGGACTTCACCCCTCCAAATAAAGGAACCTGATCTCCCTCACAGGGGACAGAAAGAAGCAAAACACTCCCAGGAGAAAGGTTTTTGGTGTGTTTTTCCTCTTTCACCCACCACTATTTGCATTTTGCTCTCAGTTCCCTCCCTGGTGGGGGGTGAGCCCCCACTGAGACGCCCTGCCTGAGCCCTGCCACCCAGCTGCATCCTCCCCACCAAACCCCTGTTAGCACACAAGATGATGAGGAGGAAGACTTTGAACTGTGAAGAGCAGGGGTCAAATAATCCCCGGGCAGGAGCTAAGCCCCAAGGGCAGCACAAAACATCCTGGCATGAGGGCACACCTTGGCCAACCACTCTGATGCCACCAGCCAAAATTTTCACGTGGCCCCAAACAGAAGGACATCAGCTCACCAAAGATCTCCAGGAACAGCTTTCCCTGTGGCAGTGGCTTACAGAGGGGAAGGGATAATTTAAAAATTTTACAGAATGATAATAATTTGGCAGCTGCTTATCATTAAAGAAACGGGATTTGATCTCCCTGCCCACCTCAGCTGGGCTCCAGTGGAAGCTGGCACAGAGGGACAGCCACTGATTGCTCCTCAGCATCATGGGGCTGAACCAAAGGAAGGACCACACCAGAGGAGACAGCCAGCACAACTGGTTTTTCACCTATAAAGCAACCCTGGCAGATCAGACCCAGCACTCGCCAAGTGTGGGAAAGCCTAGGAGTGGCTGCTCTTGGGAGAGGCACGAGCCACTGTTTCCCACTATTGGGGGCACATACTGGTCCTCGGGGGCACCAGGGCCATGCCTGACCACCACTCACTCCTCTGCCTTTCATTCACACCACCCACAAATCCAGCCATCAGGATGCTGCTGGTGACCCCTTTCCATGCCGAGGGAAGGGGCACCCCTGATCACCAACGAGTTTTTCAACCCTTGGCCTTCACACAACTAATCCTTGAGCCGTTCCTAAATGGGAAGGCACCACGTCATGCTGCTGGGATTTGCCTGGCCCCAGCACGTCTCCTTTCCCCCTCGCCCACCGCCAGCGCTGCCCATAGGATTTCCTCAGGAAGGAGTTCCTGAAGGCTTACACACACAAAACAATCATCAGCTCCAAAACAACAGAAAGCCCTACCTCTTTCCTCCCAAACCCCACAGCACACACTGAAATGCATCCTGAGCTGCTGTCTCTTGCTTGCTCTCACCCCATCAGGTGCAGAGAGACACACATCTGTCCCAGTACCCCATCTGTGCTCAACACAAGCACCAAGCAGGACCTGAGGATGCACCCAAGGAGCCCACCTCACTCCCCACCCCAACCCTTTCTTTCCCCTAAGCACCAGGGAGGGATGCTCCAGCAGACCTGGACTGACCTCTGCAAGCCCAGCTGCACACAAAGCCTCCCAGGTGACATGTGGGGAAGAGGGACCCCAAAAAACATCACTAGTTTTGGGGTGTTTCTCCTAAAAGCAGCCTTTCTCCCATAGCTGCCCATACAGGACTCAGCCCCAGGCACTTAAGGGCAGCACCACACTAACACATCAGCACCAAGCTGGGACCCAGGTGGGACTGGGGCACCTGAGCCCAACTCACCCCCAGGGCTCCCCCCTTCTCAGAGGAAACAGAGCCCAGCAGACACCAACCAAGGGAGAGGAGGGGAGGGAGCTGCTGCCACAGAGCCCGACAGCCCCAAAAACACCAGCTTGGTGTTTGTCCCCCACCCCTCCAGGGGTCATCATCCCATCCCATCATGCTCCTGCCTCTCCTGTTCTCCTCCAAAGCCGGAAAGCCTATTGCTGCTGCTAAAGTAAATACCAAGGGCTGCTATTTTTATCTAGCTCACGACCAGGCATGCTTTATTTTTGGTGTTTAAACTGCAGGCTTTTTTTGTGGGAGGGGGAGAGGGAGGGGAAAAGGCAGAAGCATAGAGGAAAAATGAGAGGAATGTTTCTCCGGGAGCAGAGTTTTCCATTGCTTACTTTAAGCTGGGCCAGCTTCTGCAAACAGAAATTGCAACCAGAAAGCAGAACAAGCAGTTGGGGAGAAAGGTGTACCCACATCTACAGTCACTTTGCATCTCCTTCCATCTCACCATGTCGAGGAAACCCCAAATATACCAGTCCTGGGTGCCAGCTGGGTGTTATCAAAGTAGGAGTAAAGCTCCCAGTTGTGTAATGGGGCAAACTGATAAATAAATCAGCTGAATCTAATGAAACAAGGGGGAAACAAGAGGGTGTTTCTATTTTCAGCATAAAATTAGTAGTGTTTTCCAAATAAAATCAGGGGTTGAGGGGACCCTGGAAGAAATGGAAGTTATCGGGGGGGCTGTTTAGCATGGGAGAGGCTTTGATCTTGCAGGTGAACACAGAATTTGGGAAGGATGGATGGAAAACAGGGGCTGGAGGTGGGATTTGATTTCCAACTGGTCCCAGGCCTGGGCTCAGACCGATATCGCATGGTGTGACAGGAGCTTGTCTCATCCTGGCTTAATCAGTTCCACAGCTTGAGGGGCACCAGCAAACAGAGAGATGCATAATCTGGAGCAGCAAGTGATTCATCGGCAGCTGAGTCATGGCTTCCTCTCACCCATTAAAGTTTCTGAAAAACAAAGCACAGTCCCTTGGAGACCAGATATGCTGGATGCCAAACAAAACTAGGAGGTGGCAGGTTTAACCCCCCGCCCCAAATGTACTTTTTCCCCATAACACATGTGAAGAAGCTGTGGAACTCCTCGCTGCAGGAGACATCCACAGGGTCAAGCATCAAATGGTGTTTATATTCTTTCAAAGCATCTGCTGTGGACCACTATAGGGAAGAGGATGCCGGGCTAGACAGATCCATAGTCTGACTGATTGTATATGTATATTCTTGCATTAATTCCAAGTTTCTTTAAGTCCATCCAATGCTTCACAACTTGGTTTAATTGTAGCACCTCACTTGATGGCATCAAGACTCTTCTTTCCAGGTAGTAGCATCACAACAAGCTTAAATGCTGAGGTCAGCATTATCAGTGCTACCATCTCTGCCACTTTGTAGGAGGGGTGTAGCAATGCTCCTGCCCCAAAGCCAAGCAGGTGCCAAAGGACCATGCTCAGAGGGCCCCCCAAAAAGCCAGGGAAGGTGCCCAGACTGGCAGCTCCCGCCTGGGTAAGGCCTCTGCCAAATTAAATTAGTGACAAGAAAGTGCTGAGCCCCAGTGGGGCTGTTTGCCCAGGAAACAAAGCAAACCTCCCAGCCACGGCCGCAGCAGCACTGCCGGGAATGGGCAGGGTTTTCAGACCCCCGAGTCTGGGGCCAGGCGCCCCCGAAACTGACACCTCCCACCATACTCGCCCTTAGGGACCTCTAACAGCAAATATTTTCAGGCAATCCTGTCAATGGTGGTTTCAAAGGTGATGTTACGCTATCTGGTGTGTTGAGTGGCTGGGTGTCCCCCAGTTGACTGCCAGCACCCAGGTGGCCTCTTCTGCTTGCACTGGGAAGGGTGTTTCTGGAGAGTGATTGAGCAGGATTCCAGATGGGGTGAGATGGGATGGAGTGAGCTGGGATGGGTTGAGCTGGGAAGGGGTGAGCCATGAACGTGGTGCAAAGCCTAGGGATCTCTGTCCTGTAGCATAAAAACAAGGAAAAGTTTCTTGGCCTTAACAAGCAGCAAATCTTTAGGTAAAAAAAAGTTTGGTACTTCCCGCAGCACGTAAACACCTTGCCAAAGTCTACTAGGAGGCACCTAGCACAAGCTGTAGCCTGCAACGTGCGTTTCCTGGGGTCTCTCACCCCTCCAGCCCCAACGTTAGGATGAAGGCAGCAGGAGGGAGGGCAGCAGAGGCAGCCAGGGCTGGCAGGCAGCTTGCCTCCATCCCTCCGCCCCTCCTATCTGCCTCACTTTCCCCATATTCCCACCACAGCTCTGCTCCTGGCGCTGCCAGGGCATGGCATCAAGCACACGGGGCTTTTTTCCAGCAGCCTCAAATGGTCAGGCAGCGCCAGCTACCCCGGCCCGATAAGTTAGCACTGAGGCCAAAGCAGAAAAGCAAAGCCACTGGCTCTGGAGCATGAAGGAGGGCGAGTGTGAGGGGTTTGCAATCCAAAAGGATTCAAGTCGGCCAGAAAAATTCCAGCAAAACATTTTTCTAGTCACAGCTTGCTTGGCTGTCAACATCGCAACACTGTGTGGAGACCACTCAGCCCTGGACTGGAAAGCAATCAGGATCCAGTGATTCCTGGATATTCCTCATACGAAGATAAAAAATAAATAAGACGGAGAGAAAGGAGCAAGTAAAAACTGGGGAAGCAATCCAAACTGAACTGAAATAAAATTTCAAAAATACTGAACCCCTGCACAACCTGGAGGGCCTTCCTCGAGTTGAAATGTCATTTGTAATTTCCAGGGGTGCATAGCACCCATAACGCCGCTGGGTGCTGCACATGGAGGAGAGCAGCCCCCAGGACATCCCCTCCCGTGGGGATGCTCGGTCGTCCCCTGCTCTGCTGCAGCGTCCCCTTTCCAGGGACAGAGCGTGGACGTCGGGGCAGGGGCTGTGGTGGCGGGGTGCGTGGTGGCCACCCTGGCGCTGCATTTTAGAAGGAGCCTCCAAACAACAGGAGCAGCATTGCCGCCCCCGCAAACCCTCACCAAACACCCCCACACACACACACCCCCAAAAAAAAGCTTCTGGGGACATCTCTGCTTGCACCTCCCTCCCGAAGAGAGAAAACACTTTGTTCTGTCCCTCTTCCCAGCAACTTTTGGCATATTTCAGGCCTGGTTTTGTACACACACACACACACACCCCCATGCCTCTTTCCCAGACTGAACGACTCCGACCTCGCCAGCCCTCCCTGAGCACCCGGGGTCGGCGGCGCCCGCGGACCCCGCGAAGCACCGAGGTGTCTGTCCCCCGCCCACTTCTGGGCTTGTGCAAGGCGGGCTGTCCCAGGGAGGGGGCCGGGGAGCCCCAGGTGGGGCCGGAGGGCGGCGGGGCCGGGCCGGGGGCGGAGGCAGGCGGGACGGGGCGTCCCATTTCCTCCGGCCGCCGGGAGCCTCCGCCGGGACGGGACGGCGAGCCGAGGGGCTGCGGGCACTGAGGTAGGTTGGCCAGGGGGGTCCCCGGGACGGGGCGGGGGAACCTGCTACCCGCAGCTGCCGGGCATCGCTCAACCGGGCTGGGCTTCCCCGGGCGTTATCCTTGGCTTTATGTTGCCCAAATACGGGGGGTGTGTGTGTTATTAATGTTTCTTTTTAAGGGCACATCATCTACTGCCTGTACCCCCGCGGGTGGGCAGCGGTGCAGGCAGCTGCCTGCCGCCATGGGGTCAGCTCTGGGGATGGGGCTTAGGCAGGGGCGGTGGGAGCGTGGCACAGCCTGCCAGGCAGATGCTGGCAGAGCCAGGTGGGGACAGTGACACTTGAGAAATGGCGATGAAGAACAACCACCTCCCAGGGGACGCTTGGCAGAAGAAGGCCTGCCCAGCACCGGGGGTTTTGGGCCGCAAAAGGTAGAGGTAAAGCTGCGCCAGCAAATTTTGCTGTTACTTCCGCCCCGGAGAGCTGCAGGGCTGGCCCAGGTGATCTGCAGCCCCCTGTAACCAAAACCGTCTGTGATCCACGTGGCTTTTCTAAAAGCAAAACTGGTCTTTTGGCCAGGAGTTGCGCTGATCCCGGGGCCCATGGCAGCCACGCATGTACAGATGGCGAGGGCAGAGCAGGCTCCAGGCTTACAAAATAGTTTCACTTTAACCCTCTTATCCGACATTCATATCAGAAGTTTTCCAAATCATTCCCTTTAGGGGATAAAAGCATCTACGTGCGGCTTCTGGCTGGAAGGTTTGATGGCAGTGGGAGTAAGATGAAGCTTTAGTTGGTTTTGTTTGTTGGGTGGGGGCTTTTAGTGTTTGTTTTTAGTGTTTGAGGAAGGTCTCTGAAGCCTGCTGTGAGTTCTGGGAGACTGGCGGCAAAACTCTTATTCACCATTTCCAAAACAGTAACATTCAGTCCCAGCTAAGGAAACTGCTCACCCTCAGTGTCAGGTTTCATCCAGTTTTCCCTTAAGTCTGCAGGTGCAAATGGGAAAATAGATGTCACTCCTGCATGCATGTGTAGCTGTGTCTGCGCTCGTCGTATCAGAGAGTTCATGGGCTCTGAGAGGTTAGCCTCTCCTAGCCTGACCCATAGCTATCACTGCCAGTGGAAAATGGTTATAAAGTTGATCTAAAGCCAATGACAGAAGGAAATGGTCGAGTTTAATACTGTGATTCTTGCTTTGCTACCAGTTAGCATCAGTTGCATGAAGCGAGGTCTCAGTAGAAGTGAGGTCTCATCTGCATTAAGGAAATAGGAGTGGCTGCAGGTCAGGCACTTTTGTGTCGCCTCTGCCTGTCCCAAGTTGGACCCAGACACCAAGCATCGGGGAGTGCAAATAACCTAGAAGTACTCAGGGCCAAACCCCATGGGTTGTGGGCTGTAGGTCGGTTGTCTTCCAGAACTGCTCCTGCTTTCAGCGTGGATATAGGGAGAAGCACCTTAAAGCGGCCCAGCTTCCACCTGAGCCAGGCTACATGTCAGCCAAGAGAAGCTGGTCGAGCTTTGTTAGGCTGGAGAGGACTTCATGCAGACATGCCTGCTGAGAGCTGAGCCTAAAGGACTTAACTGGCAAAATCGGGTCTGGAAACACAGCATAGCATAGCAGTTTCCAGCCTTTTGCCCCCTGGTTCCAGTGAACTGTAACTTTTCTGCGAACTCTACCTCCATCCCCAGCCGCTGTGGTTCCTCTGCAGCGCACAGGATGTGGGCAAGCCAGCATTGCCGAGGCAACCCCTCTGACTCAGGCTGGCAGCCCTTACCCCCCCCAGCTCAGCCAGGCAAGCCGTGCACACCAATGGTTTGTGGTGCCATCCCAAGCTGGCCCTCGAAAGGAGCTTGTTTTCCACCCACGGCTGCCCGTAACCCTGAGGGAGTGGCAGATGCTCCCCACCCTTGAAAACCAGCTCCTTCAGAGCCACCATGGATTAAAGAACCTCATGTTGGCGCCCAACTTTGATTAAAACTTACACAAGCTGTGCAAGCCCCAGCCATGCAGAGCTGCTGTCAGATGGAACCGTCCATCCCTGGCTGCAGGATTTTCCGAGCAAGTTACCATGTCAGCTTTCCCCTGACTTGCTGCCAGCACTGGCTACCCAAAAACAAAGAGCTCATTTAACAGGGCGTTTAGCAGCCCTCACAGAGACACTACCCTGTCTCTCGGTGCCTCCCTGGCCCCAATTTTTTTGTCCCATACCTTGACCCACAAAAAACAGCCGACCTCCCAGCTGCAGCTCCACGTGTGTTGGGCACCCACTTCACACCCATGGTGGACCCCAGCACAGCTCTCCCCGTTCGTCCCTTCTCTAAAGGGAGATGTTGCTGTCACACCAAACTGAGCAGCAGCATGAATTTTTCCAAAATGCAGCTCCTTCCTGTGCACATAGGCTTTCAGCTGGTGATGGGTGGCCTCAGGTCACCCCTCAGAGTCGTGGCTCAAAAGGCACCAGTTTTTCTACTTTCCCCTCATACCACACCCCCCCCCTTTTTTTTTATATTAAACTGGAGAACCCCTTTATTTAGCACACAGACATCCCTTCATCTACAAAACAAAAGGCAATGAACACACCAAAAAGAAAAGGCATTTAAAAACCAGCTGCATAGCTGTGCTGAAAGGTGGCCCCAGGATTTCAGTGCTGCTTGCTCAGGGCTGTGGCAGGTACCTCTGCCTTCCCCTTGCAAGGGATGCTTGGCCGCATCCCTGCTGGTCCGGGCTTGCCCAGTGCGGCTGTACGTACCCAGCTGGGCACTTCCCAGGAGCAAGCAGCGAGGGTCCCTGCGGTGCATTCAGCTCCAGTTTAAAATGGAAACATTTCAAAGAGCTCTGCCTTTTTTTTTTTTTTTTTTTATTCTGTAAACAATTAATTACAAGTTTAAGAGGAAGTTCCAGCCCTCCTTCCCTCCCCAGAAGTTGAGACACAATAAATAAAAAGCAGCTCAGCGCAGGAATAAAATTGTACATCCTGTTTTGTCTGAAATGAAGGTGGTTGTTGGGTTTGGGTTGTTTTGGTTTTTTTTTTAAACTTCTTTTTTGGAGTTAAGTGTATCATAGGCATCCAGCGTTCCTGCCTGGATAATGAGCTGTCAGGATATTTATGGATAAATGGCAAACCTGCTTTATGCAGATGATTCAGGCTGAGGAAAAGCTGCTCTGTTTGTGTTGCAATTTAACCTTTACTACAGCTGTCCTAAAAAAAGGCCTCAGTTCAAATGAAGGTTGGGGCAGGGAGCAGTTTTAAGAAGCGGCTCTCACCGCTTCCCCCTTTGCTTGTAATGCCTGCAGGCAGCAGATAGCAGGGAGCACTTGCTCATCTCCCCTGTGAGCAAAAGCAAATCTGTAATGCTCACCACCGGCTCTGGGCAGTGGGTAGGAAGGGGATGGATGGGATTTCCATCTCCAAGCCCTCGTTGGTAGCCATGATTTCTCAGGTGGAGGCAGTGGCAATATCACTGTCCTCTGCCAGGTAGAGGAATGAGGCAATGCAGGGAGCAGCCAGTTTTCCAAGGCCAGGAAGCCGCTCAGCAGCAGAGGTGGGGTGGAAAAAGCCCTTCTGCCTCTTGCAACACCATCCCTCCCTCTTGGGGGCATGCCTGGCACCCCCACTGTGCAGCTTGTCTACCCCCAAAACAACCCCCACCGTATATAATTTTAATGCTAGCCCTTCTAGCAAGCAAGAACTGGAAGATGCAGCAGAGTGGACAAAAAATCCAGCAATAAAACATTAGCTACAAATGTCTTTGTTTAGCCAAAGCCCAAGCCACCTCCCAGAGGTCTGTGTTTCATTTGGTAAATCTCAAATGGGAGTTTTTCAGAAAGGCACCCACAGACATTTGTATGTCCATTTTCATCACATTTCCCAGGCATATGTTCAAAAGAGAAACCACCAGCTAATTGTGGCCAGCTCAGCTACGCTTTCGTGCAGATCAAAACAATAAATTCGCAGCGGTCAGTCTGTTTCTGTGTGGGGCAGGGAGGATAAAACCTTCTCTTTACGTAGGATCTGAGCACTTGTGAAGTCCCACATGGAGACCTCAGCATCTTCACTGAAGGATTTGGCTCTTGGGGTCCTGGCAGTTGGGTACAAAAGCCAGCTGCCAGGGGTGGCTGGAGAAACAAGACCCAGTACCGCTTTGTAGGTCCCAGAGCAATGTTTCTGAAGGCAGGTTTTCCCTTGGGAGCTACCTTTTCAGGGGCTGCCTTCCAGCTCCCACCTCAGCAGGGCAGCCCTACTTCCTCCCCAGGGCATAGGCAGCAGCACGAAGGCTATGGTTAGGGTTGGGTGGGACTCGTGGTTTCTTTTTTTGGCAAGGCAGGCAGCTTTGTTGTTCGTTAGGAGGTAGGGTGTCATTGCAAAGCAAGGCAGGAGGCACAGTGGTGCTGGAGCATCCTTTCGCTTGGGACAGGGGCCCAGCTCCCAAAACACTCAGTTTAGCAGGTGCTACAACAGCAAAAAATGTGATGCAAAGCAAGGAATGGTAGCGCTATAGACAAGGAGGCTTTAACCAAAACCAGCCTGGGTCTCCTTACCGTTCCTACCTAGAGGTGCCCAGGGTCTGTGAGAGCTGCCAGAGGGAGAGCTAGGGAGTCAGTGGTCACAGGGGACAAGGGGAGCAACCCCTCCATGATGCCTTTGGAGTTCAGGGTATACCTTTTAATTTTTGGTAATGTGGAAGCATTGGCTTTCCTTTTACTGCACCTCACTTTCACCTCCTGTGCACATGAGGCTTTCTGCATTCCCTCAAGAGGCTGTGGGGCTTGAATCCCAAAGGCTGGCAAAGACACTGATGTAAAATGCTGAGCGAGGGTGAAACATGGTATTAGAGCTGGATACTGCTCCTGCCAGCTCTTCATCTGCACAGCACATAATGTCATGATCCTCATGTCGAACCAGAACTGCAAACTCATAGCACAAAGCCCCCTGCCATACTCAAAACCCCCAGGAGCTTTGCCTGGCCGAAGGAAAGGAGGAAAGCCATGACCAGAGGCAGCAGCTCCCTACCCCTGCAGACGGGCTTCCCCAGGAGCCCTGCCGCTCAGCAGCACCTCTCCCTCCTCAAGGGAGAGGAAAACCTTACGTCAGGCTGCAGAAATGCTCCTCGGCCCTACCCAACCCTTGGAGCAATTCCCAGGTGAGGCACTGTGGAGGCTCCTCCGTCCACAGCTAACCCTCGTCCTCCCCCACCACCGCCTCTGTGGCCAGCCCCGGCAGCTCGGAGGTGGCCATGGGTGCAAGGGTACTCTCTGGGGTCCACCTGCCTGACCACCACCTGCGAGGCCCACTGACCATAGCCTCCATGAAAAATCCAGGTGGTTTAACCACAGCCCCCACCCCAAACCTGCCAGCAGTGCCCTGGGTGCCAGAGTGGCAGGACTGCACCCCAGCGTGGTGCCCACGACAGGCACACCTTGCCTCTGCACTGCCCACACTCGGGACAGTGCCCTGCCTGCAGCAGCTGAGCTGTCTGTCCTGGTACATGTATGTCTGCTGCATGACCCAGAGAGGACCACGAGAAGTGGTCTGCCCAAAGCAGACACCCTATCCCAGGGTGGCTCAGAGGTAAGGAGAAACCCATGACACGTTGACTCTTGGCTCTGATGGCAGCGGTACCACGCTCTGCAGTAGTCCCTTGCCCAGTCCAGGCAAGTCCCTAGACAGCAAAGCCCCCCTGCAGAGCATTTCTCCTCTGCTAAGAAATAAGCCCTACAAAGGGCTGTAAAGGCTCCATGCTGTGGCTGCCAAGCGAGGGCTGAGATGTATGTGTAGGGGGGCCAGGATTTGTGCTTGGCCAGATGCCGAGGCAAGTAGGGATGCCCAGCCAAAGCTCTCCTTGTCCATCCCCACCACCAGGAATGAACCCCAGGAGAGGTTGGGAGGCTGTGTGTCTCGGATGGGGACACTCAAGGAACGTGACTGATAGCATGGCCCGGTCCCCTGCGGCAGCAGAATGCTCACCCTGCTGAGGCTTTGGCTGTGCTGGCAGCTCCTTGGAGAAAATTGCTGAGGGAGCAGGCACCTGATCCATGTGGTTTCCTGTCTCTGCAGGCACCATCCAAGCATGCTTGTGGAGCCCTTTGGCTGCTTACAGGAGCTGAACATATCCCAAGGGGCCTTCAAGCAGAGGGAGCAGCACAGGAGCAGCCTGCCCAGGAGCCAATATGGAGCAGAAGATCAGCTCTTTCTTTAATTCCATCTTGGAGCTCATCCGTACCAAGCATGAGGAAGGTGTCTTCAACACTGTCTGCCTGGCTGTGCTGATGGGTCTGCCCTTTGTTGTCCTCATTGCTTTCATTTTCATCTGCTGTCACTGCTGCTTCTGCAGCCGGAGGAGAGAAAGCAGGAAGAAAGGTAGCACCGGCAGCAATGGGCAGCTGCATGCTGAGAGGAACAAGAAGAAAAAGAAGAAGAAGAAGGATGAAGAGGACCTGTGGATCTCTGCTCAGCCCAAGCTGCTTTTGCTAGACAAGAGACCGTCCTTGCCCATCTAGTGGACAGTAGGGTGTTCAGGCCCTCCCCTCTGAGATGCCACCAGTCCCTTCAGCTGTGCGCTATGAGGGGTGAGGAGATGCCAAAGCTGCTGCCACTTTGTGGTGACTTTCAAAAGAGGCTGAGCCCAGCAGCTAAACAGCATGTTGAAGGGCCAGCAGAGAGCAAAGCAGTTGGGCACAGGTTTATGCAAACACCTCCTCCCCCACCATGACAGCATGCCCAAGGGCAGAAACCCCTGCAAAGGACAGGCATGTACACGGACATGTGCCCCGCTGAGCATGCAAGGGTGACTTGCCACCAGCCATACATACCTCCTGCAACGAGCACA
Organism: Phalacrocorax carbo; assembly: GCF_963921805.1. Taxonomy (NCBI): domain Eukaryota; kingdom Metazoa; phylum Chordata; class Aves; order Suliformes; family Phalacrocoracidae; genus Phalacrocorax; species Phalacrocorax carbo. The sequence continues at coordinate 31,426,430 of NC_087518.1, read as the reverse complement.
ACGCACGCGCACCAGGCTGGCATGCAGCGAACTGGGTGCAAGGCTCTCCCTCTGCACTCATGCGCAAGCACAGGCACCATCGCACGGACGAGGGTGCACAGAACCATGTGCACTCAAAAGTCTGAGCCACCTGCGTGCTCCCCCTGCACAAACATGGATGGCAGCATGCGAAGCAAGCACAGGCACAACTCATTTGCCTGCCCTGCGGCAGAGATGGCACGACTTGACTGTTTAGGCTCCATCCAAACCCAGCTCACATTAAAGAGGCAAAAAAAGCCAAGTGCAGTTACCCCACACCTCAGAGCTGTGCCATCTCCCTGGCCGCCAAACCAAAGGTGGCTGAGAGCATCTGAAGACAGATGTCCTCAGCCCAACCTTAGAGACCTTAAGATGCCATCTTAAGCAGCTAAGCAGAAGGGCGCATTGCCACCCAGGCTAGAGGCAGGGAGGGGAGAGGAGGCTGCAAGACCAGACCTTTTGCACCAGCACTTAAAAGAATATCTTCCTTGAAAGACTGTTTTATACAGACTTGCCTTTAGAGAGCCCACCACACTACTGCAAGAGCAGAAATGCAAGCTGAGGCTGTGTAAAGCCTCTTGGCTATGGGCATTAGAGTTATTTAATGAATGACTACTAAAGAAGAGCAGGACCAAAGGCCCCTCTGTTGTGGGGCTAGGCACACCGAAGCAGTATTGAAGCAGCAGACATGCTTTTCCGGCACACTCAGCAGTCCTCTCTCCCTGCAGCCCTTGCGCCGTGCATTAGACACACAGACCCATGAACACGCGCTGATGCCACGCGGGCAGCTCTGTATGCCATGCAGAGGACTTCTATATGGCCATCAAACCATCCAGCTCTGGGATTTAGGATATGCTGTAGGAGCAGAGGGAAGTAAAGTTCATGCCCACAGTCATCCCTTACCCAGGGATGCATCACACAGCTGGACCCCGCTCCATCCTCATCTCCCTTGGACGTGTGATGGCTTGGACAGGCACAGCAGCTAACAAGACCACATACGGCTCTCCCCCTGCTCTGGTTTTGACCCTCTGCTCACCCTATGCCCCACGCCTGCATGCCCAGCCTACCTCCTGAGGAGCTGGGGGCCTCCTCCACCCCCAGCTGTCTGCCCTGCCAGGCTCTGTCTCCCCCAGCCTTTTCTGCCAGCGAAGGATACACAAGTGTGATGAGAAGCCCCATCACATCTGGGTTTTGCCCTGTGTCTGTTTACTGGATGTTTTCCTCCCACTTTCTTCTACTACTTAAGCTGCTGGAGCAGACCGGAGCTGCCAGCCAGAGCCAGACATCTGGGGGGATAAACAGCCAAACCCACGTGGGCAAGCCTGGACGGAGCTGATGGACACAACCGCTTCCAGCCCAGGCAAGGGTGATGCAGCCTTTCCGCAGCTCCCAGGGCACACACTGGCAGGGGTGGGGCAAAGCCACCAGTTAGACATTGCCACTGGTGCCACCCAGTCCCAGCGCAGCCTGTTTTGTCTGACTTGGACAGGGCAGTGATGTTAACATCACATCACGGGGTTTGGCTGCGTGCGGCTGTGCTGGTAACAGCCAGGAGGCCAGGCTCCTCCTCACACAGCCCTTTAAATTGACCCCATATGTGCCTTATTTTTCCAGCTTGCTTTGTTAGCACTCAAATACGTGACTCCTCCTCCAAAACAGGAAGCAACGTATAATACTATAAAAAAAAAAAAACAATCAGGATTTGCCGCACCTAATCCTAGAGAGAAACATGCAGGAATAGGTTTGATCTCTGCCCCAAACCTCCAGTTCAGCCAGGACCTTGGAGAAGCAGCACTGCACTTGTATTATTCCTTCCTCCTTCCCTCATTTTCCCCCATCCAGGTACTTTTCCCAGCCCTCCTGCCTCCAAGCTCACCAGGTGGGCAAAGCAGCCACCTCCCGCAGGCAGAAGAGCTGCCCATGCAGGTGCTCTTGCTGCAATCCAGAAGCACCAACAGCCCCTGAGGAAGGGTGGTACTGCCTGGAGGGGAAAAAAAAAAAATAAAAAAATCGGAGTAAAGGGAAACGTGATGGGAGGCCACAGCTTACCTGAACAAGCAGGGGCATGGATGGAGGTAGCCAGCTCCAGCAGAGTACAGCCTACCTGGTGTGGAGCCGTCAGGCTTTGCATGGCTCCCTGCAAGTAGATCCTTCTCCAGAAGGGTTAGCAAGTAACATTTCAGGTGAGGGCAACTGATTCTTATAAGAACCAGAGATCTGTCAAGATAATGTCTCTGTTGTGTCACATACAACGTCTCCAGTCCAGGCTTTTGGGAGTTCAGAGCCAGGTCTGAATTTCAAGAACTCCCCAAAAATCATCATTCAAACCACACCTAGGCTGGGCAAGGAGGGACCAGGATACAACCCTGCCCTGATTCATCCGACCAGTGGATGGTTCAAGCACCTACACCCCATAAAGGACAGGGGCTGACTTGCTCAAGGGCTGCTGTTTTAGCCAAACCATCCACTGAATCAGCTGCTTCTTAAGACAAAAGCAAAAGAGCAGCAACAGCCTGAGGCGCACCAGGACCCAGCAGCCAGGCAGCAGCAACCCCGCAGCACCCGCACTCGACAAGGCAGCAGGAGATGCGTGGTACAGAAGCTCCGCTGCATGGGCCCTTGCTCTCCAGACACCTCTGCGCTGCCTCCCCACAACTGCATTTCAGTATCAACCTTTTATTTGCCTAAACAGTCTATGCAACGGGGGGGGTGGGGGGGTGGGATTTGAAATGTTTCTTTTTTAAAACAAAAATAAATTACTCTCAAACTGCAAACAAATGCCATGTCTCTAGATCTCAGTTATGTTTATTTTCCTGGGGAAATCTTTCTTGTATTTGTGTCCTGGCCCTAGATAAGACACAGGGAGTGCTCAGCAGGCAGCAGCTGTGCAATCTCTGCCTGCAGCCAGCTGTGCAGGTCTGAGAGACATTTTCTTAAAGAAACAGCTTAGCTTAATCAAATTTAATGGCCTAACCTTGTTAATTAACATAGTCAAGCACCTCTCCCCCGGGGCAAAAAGTATCGGGAAGAAGAAAATCAGCATTTCTGCACTGTGGGAGGTGGGCTGCAGAGAGGTTTTTCCTTGCAGAGTGTCAGGAGCACAGACTAGTGAGAACCCCAGTTGGTTTTGATCAGAAGAGTATTTCACAGTGTCTGCGGCAGCTTCTTGCAGCCGTCTGCATTGGGCATGTCACAGGACCACTGCTGGGCAGAGCCTTTCCATGTCGTGCACCACTGAGCTCTCCCTCCATGAGGACAAAAATAAATCTGCCTCCCACCTGGACAATGCACCAAGCTGCACCTTGCCTGCAGAGCTGAGGCTCTGGAGGTGACCGGTGGCAAGAGGCATGCAGGACCACAGCAACAAGCAGCTAAGAAAGAGCAGACACACACTTTTGGGGGGAAGGAACAAGCAGTGCACACCTTGCTTCTCTCCAGCTGGCAGCCTCACACACCGTATGCAGGGCCACGCGTTCCTGTGTAGCGTGGACTGCAGAGAGAAGGGGAGGTTCCTGGGTCCTAGGCTAGAAACAGGAAGGGGTTGGGATCAAGTTGAGCATCCTGGAGGAGTCCAGGGATCGAGGGGATGCAAAAATTGTCCATGCAGGCTCCTGAAGCCCCAGTAGGAGGGGAGAATGGGATCTTCACTGACTATTCCTATTTATTCAGCCAACAAAGCCTACAGCAGTGACCAGAAGTAACATCGCTGCTCTCCAAAGAAGTACCCTGTGCAGTAGCTCTGCTGTCTTCCCTCCAAATTACACCAGAGTGCAACATCTTTGGGAAGAGGCATACCTTCTCCTTCCTCTTAGGTAAGTGCTGGGGATGGTGGGGAGGTGGGTGAAGAATCCACCACCTCTCCCCCTGCAGCAGCATTTCGCTGGGGTCCTCCACAGCAGCGCTGGCCATGCTGCACCCCAGATGTATCACTCAGATAGGTCCTGGCTCCTGGAGCCCAGCAACGCAACAGTCCCCATCAACACAGTGATACCAAGGCAGAGAGGATCCTTCTGGGATTCAGGTTCTGTCCCTGGGCAAGTCGCAAACCTCACTGGCTATAAAATTTGAGTGATCTCAGGGCAAGGCACAGGTTTTAAGAATCTGTTTTGGCCCTCCAGCATTACTGTTACTGGGCTGGGTATAGCACCAAAACAAAGGTAGTATGAGGATGTGAAATTTTTATGGGACTACCCCAACCAGCTCAAGCCTTGAAACCAGAATGGCAAGTCCTGAAGGCAAACAAACCACATTATCTGAGCCGTCCCAGCTTCTAAAAATGTAGCATAGACTCCGGTTAACCCCCAAAGGTCTTTCCACAGAGGCCAGCTGGAACAGGAAAGTTTCTCCTGCACTAGCATGAAGAGATGATGCCATCCTGTGGCTGTTCGGAAATCCTGACTTCCCACCATAGTTTTCCAGCCACTGCCACTTTGACTGACCTTCCTGGTAAAAGAGGGCCCCATAATTAGGAGAGACAAGTAAACCCTCCTCAGAAACTGCAAATAAGGTGTCTCATTTGCCTTTGTCTCTGAAATACAGAGCCCATACCGCTTAAGAGAATATTCCCTCCTCTCAGGTAAGATGCAGCATTAGAAGGAGATCATGTTTTGCCTCTGAGGTTTGCACAGGAAAGAGCTGCTGGCCACAATCACACCTGCTGCTTTTTAAAGCGTACACTTGCTTCTGGAGTGGCTGTGTGGGAGGCTAGTCCTCCCATCCCCATCAGACACCTTCCTCGTGTCGACACTGTACCCTTTAACTGAACAAGATAGTGAAACATGTCCTTGCCTTCAGACAAGCGAGTAATGGGGAGAAATCACTTCACCACAGTAAAGAACCCTCATCTTTTTCCTGTGTCTTCCTCTCATGCTCTTAGCACAGAGCCTGCAAAACACTTCAAGCACAATTTTCCTTTCTTCTCCTCCCTCCATTAGTCTCCTCCTTCACCTGTAGCCAGGCTTGGATATCCTAATGCAGGTCAGATGAGTCTATGCCTCCCCACCATGCTAGAGGAACAGTCCTGAAAGTACTATAAAGAATTGAGTACTCACCTTTGAGAGACAGCTCTCTAGCTAGCTCTCCTCAGCCAGGTCCTAGCAGCCACCGATCAGTTAATTTCTTCGCAGTATTCAGTCATGAAGAGATCACACAGTCCCCATGCATGTTCTGGAGCAAACTCCAAAGACCTAATTTTCACAGCCCCGGTGCTTCCACATTACTCTGGCAACGCCAAGGGCCTGTGTATTGCTTTATCTCTGTGAAGAAGGCTTAGTTTAAATGGGGAAAAAATAATTCTGCAACCCAAAGCAAAGAATACAGAAAACTTTCGAGACCTCCTTTATTTGAAATTTTATTGCTTCCCCAAAGTCTGGAAAGGATTCTTTAAAATGTATTACTCAGCTTAGCACTGGGATAGAAAAGGCCATTAAGACATAGGACAATCGCGTTCCAGTCTGCTCATACAAGGAAGCCTTTGAGCAAGCATCGTTTGGTGAGCTCAGACTTCTCCCTGGCTGTAGCTAGTGGTCCAGAATTTCAATATCTGCTCAGGGAAAGAAAATAAAACTCACCATTACAGCTGTGAGGAGAAAAAGCAGCCAAATGTGAAACCATGCACTGGGGCCCATAGGAATCTGCAGACAGCCTGAAAGAAAAGCCTGACAGAGAGCATGCAGGATCAGTTTATAACTCAGAGGTGTTCATTTTAGAGGCAGGTGACAAGCATTATCATTTCAGCATCACTAGCTACCACACTGCTAATGAAAAAGCAGAAGGTGGCAGATGGGACAATCACATAGAGAATTGCGTTCATGGTTTGTAAATAGCCTCTTAGGCAAGCGGTATGCAGAGACAGGCTTGGGATGGTGAGCAGACCTTGGACGAGTATAGCCCTTACACTCACCTGGTTCTGGGCCTCACCCAGGAGCAAGAACATTAACTCACTGTGTCTCTCCTCAGGCTTTTCTTTGGACTGGGAGACAAGAAGAGACAAGCAAAACAGAGAGCAAATCACCTGGAGAGATGTGATACTGGATGCTGAGGAACCCAGACTACAGACCATACCTGGGTTAATGAGCCTTGCCAGCAGCCTGACAACATTTCCCAAAACTCAGCTCTTTGACTGGAAGAAGAGTAGGGAATGTGCCCCAAATTATGAGGAGAAAGAAATAAAAAAAAAAGGGACCACAGACCAAGACGGAGAAGGAATGGTCTCAGGAAAGTGCTCTCTGATGTACATTAAGGAGCTATTATTTTTTAGTGGGATCAAATTTTTTTTTCAGTCTGAAGTGGATGGCACCAGAAAAGGACAGAATTCAGAAGAGTTAGCAACATGGGTTTTGAGAAACAACATCGTGTGTTAAAACTTGTTTCATGTAAAGTTCATAGAAGTTGCATACATTGGATCAAGCAGGTCCTTGTCATGTTTAGTCAAACAGGGGAGCTACAAGTTGGATGCTCCCCACAAGCCCCCTCCCAGTCCCTGACAGATCACCCAGCAGGAGCTCAAAAGGCTGGAAGCAGGCTGGACTGCAGATCCAGAGGTCTCTGGGTGCACGCCAGTCAGTGATTGTCTTCAATGTATTGGAGAAAGCTGTTGGAATCTAACTTTGTTAAGAAATATTGAATATTTTAAAAAATGTCTTTGGATACTGTCCTGCACAGAGTTCAGTTTAAGCCTGATCTTCCCCTTCCCTGAGACCTCTTCTTCCTCCCCAGGACTGGCTTATTACGAGAAGACTGAGGACGGATCTTCATCTCAGTAAAAGGGATGGAGAATTCATGGCCTTTCCATGGCTCCCAGTTCACCCCCTGGGAAAAGACCAAGGAATTTCATTCATTAAAGCACCCAGAGCAGGTATTACAAGTCTACCACTGCCCCCCTTTAATACTATTTAACCCTCCAATAAACAGAGATGCTATTGTTCATCGGATTTTGACTGTCATTATAATCAGTCTTCCAGACACTCTTAATACAAATCAAATCAAGGTGCAAGGCCACACCTTGAATACTGTGTTCAGTTTTGGGCCCCTCAGCATAAGAGGGACATCGAGGTGCTGGAGTGTGTCCAGAGAAGGGCAATGAAGCTGGTGAAGGGTCTGGAGAGCCAGTCTTATTAAGAGAGGTTGAGGGAATTGGGGTTGTTTAGCCTGGAGGAGGCTGAGGGAAGACTTCATCGCTCTCTACAACTACCTGAAAGGAGGCTGTAGTGAGGTGGGTGTTGGTCTCTTCTCCCAAGTTACTAGCAGATGAGAGGAAATGGCTTCAAGCTGCATCAGGGGAGGCTTAGGTTGGATATTAGGAAAAATTTCTTTACTGAAAGAGTGGTCAGACATTGGAACAGGCTGCCCAGAGAGGTGGTAGAGTCACCATCCCTGGAGGTATTTAAAAGACGCGTACATGTGGCACTTCAGGGCATGGTTTAGGAGACATGGTAGCATTGGGCTGACAGTTGGACTTGATGATCCTAGAGATGTTCTCCAACTGTAATGATTCTATGATTCTAAATCTCTATCCAGTTTGGAACACAACACGACTCAGCCATCTTCAAGGCCAAAATAAGCCTGTACAATGAGATGCATGCCAAGGCATGCACTAAAAGCCAAGGTATAGGATACCTGAGACAGTGAGCCAGCATCTTAGTGTGGCTCCTAGTGAGTGTTATTTTATTTGTTCCCCTCAGAAATCAAGACAGCTCCACCTCAAGTATCTCTGCCCACAAGAATCAGGGTACAGGGAGCTCAAGTCCTCTGGATGCAGGGAGGACAATGTAAGAGCTATAAGTTTCCTCATGGGTCATTTTCCTTTCAAATTATGAGTTAGGATAGCCTAGGCAATCTCTCCTGCTCCAAGAGGAGACATCCCCCTTCTCAAGGGATTTTTCTCAAGGCTAGGGAGAGACCTGACCACGAGACAGAGCTCTGCCACTCACCTCACTGTGCTTGGTCTCCCCATATTTCCCATTGAGGTTGGCCAAGTGGCAGTTCTTGTACCACCATGCACCATGGTGTGTCAGAGCACAGTTGCTGAGAGACACATCATTGTCTCTGTCCCACGTTGTGAACTTCCAGCCATTGTGGTAGGTCATTGCATCCCCTAAGGGCAGGGATGAAAGACAGACATCAATAGGAGTAAGAGACTACAGTTGCTCAGCCTTAGGCTTCTACACCCTCAGGCAGAACAGATCAGGATGAAAAGCAACAGCACAGGATGGGTCTGGACAATAATTTCTAAAGGGCTGCTATTAGAGGGCATGTCCAAGGGCTGGATCCTGCCAGCTGAAGATCTAAGCCTTATGGCAGGAGGATAAGTGGAACACTATGGACACAATGGTAAGGATTTACCAGTGGCAGAAGCCAGCAGCAAACTCCCATCCTGAACAAAAGCCACTTTCTTTGCACTTCTCAGATGGGGAGCCCCAGAAGTTGCTCCCTCATCACCATATTTCCTCATGGAAATGCTTCCCAGTCTGCCTTTTCAGCTGGTGTTTCACGGGGCTAGAGAACCCTCTCTTTCCCATAAAAAACCCAACTCTTTCTCCTGTCTTCAGCAAGAGACAGGCCTGTGGGCGCACTCTCCTCAGCCTTCCCAGGACGTATGCACTTCTCTCCTCAAAGAGAACCACATCTGATCTAACCTGACCTAATGAGCTCTCACACTACTGGCAAAACAAATACACAGGTCCCAGCATTTGCTTCCTGTGCTAAGCAGAGAGAGCACAAGTCTGAGGCACTCCTCACCAGCATTGCCTCTGTAATTCCCCACTGACAGCCTGTATCTTTCCTTGCTCGAGGCAACCTGGAAGAAGTCATAGACAGCGTAGACAGATTCCGTGGCTGTCTGCAAATCCACCCGGAGCTCATAGTGGATGGGGCTGCTGCTTGTGAGATTGTGCAGCTTGTCAAGACCTAGAAGAAAAAAAAGAATTACTCTTAAATGGGAAAAGCCTGTTCACCTTTGCAGTCCTAGACTCTCACCCTGTGGCCACTTCAGTTAAATCAGATATTTCCTGCCTCCCTCCTCCCTGCTTGATGCTGTCACAACATTCTTCCAAGTTTATTCTGTCTTATCTCATTTTTCTGGCAAGAGACAGCAGTATCAGAAAAAACAAACAGCCTAACTCAGTGCAAGACTGGCTGTAGCGCAACATTATTTTTCCCAGAACATTTAACAACTATTGCTCCAAAGACCTTGACCTATTTAGTGCTGGATTCTCTGATCCATGCAGAGTTCTCTAACAGAATGAGAAAGACTATACACCTAATACACCAAGTTTTGGGTAGCATCCTGGAGTTTGCATTTTCACAAATGCAGTTTCTTTATTTTCCCTCTCATAGGAACATACAAGCCTGAAATAAACCCTTCCAGAGTTTGACTTCCTCTGAGACTACTCCAAAGCCCAAACATGCCAGTGGAAAGACTTAGTGGGGCTTTAGAGATCTCGCAATGCTTCACTGGCACTTCCAGAGAAGACACAGAAAAGCTGACAGTTCCAGACTGCAGACTCAGGGGGTTGGATATTTCAGCATTTAGGTGCTTCTACGAAGCTAATCTTCAGCTCTTCACTGGTCACACCCTTGTATTGTACCAAGCCAGAATTCCCCTGTGGGATCTCCAAAGCCTTCCACATAATTTTTCCAGCGTTTGTAGAAGTCCAGCTTGCCAGTGCTCCGCCTCTGAAACACCTGCAAAGCAGAGATTGCTGTGTGAGAGTTCATGACAGGCTGAGGAGACATAAGGAGGATGGGGGAGAAAAATGTTCATCCTAATTCAAATGCAGACAAAAAGGTAAAGCATTCAGGAGCAGACAACTCTAGCTGATGGTACTCTGCACCTGAGCAGGGCACACACAGGAATCCATTTCCATTTTCTGACAGCACAAAAGCACCTCAGGTAAATACTTAGCTGTGCAAATTTTACGGTTTGCTTTCCATAAGTGCCTCTGGACAGCACAAATCCGAGCATGATCTAAACACTTAGACAAAACAGGCTTAGGGACAAGATCTGCAGGGACACATAGGTTTCTAAACTTCACCAAAATCAGAGGGACTTGGACAGTAACAAGCAGCAGTTTATTTCAGTGAATAAAATTACTTATCACTGAAAATGAAAGGTGAGGAATGGAATAAAGGTATTTTTATTTAGTCATTCAGGGAGGCAGTTATCAGAGAACCTCTGATTCACTCTTTCATGTTCATACACATTCCTCACCTTGAAGCATCTGTGTTTCTGCTTCCAGATTCCCTTGAGCAACTCAACAACTACTGTGTGGTCAGGGTCCAGGTGCATGCTCACAGAACTAGCATTTAAAATACTAAGAGGCATCAGCTGAACTGCATTAACTGTCAATATATGTAACTTTATACTGTGGTCAAGATGAGATAATATAGCTTAGTTAGCTCATTATGAAAGGCAGTTAAGCTAAGCTGTATTACCTCAATCTTACAACAAGGCTGAATGCACCCTCATATACAACTCCCGTGACCCAAGTGGCAAAAGGTAATGCATTAAGCTGTCATAACTCAGTCATTGCCCTCCACCAGCAATAATATAAGTCCATGTGGCATTCGCGACCTAACAATGAAAAAGCCTCTGAGCCATTCCACCTCCCACAGCATTCCTACTGACAGTCTGAGGGGGCGCATCAGCATCCACCACCCTTCCTAAAACACAGCAGCGCAGTAGAGCAAAGGGAGCCTCAGCTAACACCAGTACCAGGTCCACTTGATTACGTTAGTTAAAAAAAACAAAACCACACACAACCACACAAGAGGAGCAGCAAATCACTCACTATCCAGCCGCCTCCATCAGTGGTCATGTCACAGTACACCTGCATCGGCCTGCTGACATCCCCGTTCAGGTAGATGGTGTACATGCTGCTGGAGGCATTTCCGTTCTGCTGCATCTGGCTGCAGTCCGCGGGATATGGGTAGAGAAAGCTAACTGTGAGAACAGAGATGGCAAAACTTCACATCAGCAAAGCAGGCCATAGAGCTGGAGGAGGCATTTCAACACCCCTAGCAGTCTTGTAAGGACTATGGTACTGGAAGAGAAGTAAAGAAACCAGCAGCGCCTACTATGCACTGACACAGTGAGCTGCATCAGCAAGTTGCTGCCGGCAGCCTTCCCCACTGCCTGGGAGCTGGCACCGGATGGGGTCCCCACAGGGTGCAAGAGATGCAGTCCTGGGTTGCAGTGAGAGCAGGAAGAGGAGCCCTTGTTTGTGAAGGTGGGAGCGTCAGTAAACAGGGACTTTAATTCCTCTGCATTTCACAAGTTGTCCACAATTGGCATTCCCTGCGGGCACTGGCACAGTATGACAGGCTCCAAAAACAAGCTGGCTTAAGCTTTTGTTTGATTTGCTGCCATTCTGGTGTACATTTCCTAACCTCTGAAAACAACCTGGGCAGCTACCCAATGCCATGACAGTACTTAAACAGCTGTGCCCTACCATTACTGGGACAGTACAGAAAGATCTCTAGCATACCATCATCTCTCCTGCCTCAGGCAGCTCACCAGGAGGCTTTGTCCTGCACTTGGCTAGCAAGGTTTGCCAGCAGCACTGACCCATGTGGGCAATCTCCACTCACACTACCCCATTGTGTTTCCAAGCCTCCAGATGGTGTGGCTCAGAATGGACTCCCAGCCAGGGGACACATCACTGACTCCTTAGACAGTTTGTTTATGATCACATAGTTTCCCAGTGCACCTGTAGAACGTGAAATCTCTCTCTAATCTCTACCAAAAAGCACAACAGCTGCAGAGCACAGGAAGAAGTGCAGCACCCAAGGCCAAAACCTACCTGTTGAGAAGGTACTGCGTGTCTTTATGCTCTGGCGATCTCCCTTATAGGCCATCACAAAGATGGTGTACCTCACTCCTTGTTCCAGTCCTTCCAGCACAAACCGTTGTCCACTAGGACCCAGTCGTACTTCCTGCCAAATAAAACAGATCAAAGGTTAACCCAACTGTGAACAACATTTAGCTTTTCTGGACCATAGTGCCTCATACTCCATATGCATTTATGGGCTGTTCTTGTAGAATTCAGACAGGCACATTCACTATATATCCTTGAGACATGGAGTTTATCTCCACAGAAGGAAGATTTGGGGCAAGGTCTCAAGAAACACTGTTAGGACACTGAGGACATTCTACCCCTGGTGAGTGCTGCCCTTCCAGGTAATATCAAGTTAGAAAAGAGAAGTGAAGAAGCAAACATGTTCTCTGCATCTGGATATCTGCTGCAAAGAGGCATTCCACTGTCACAAAGCCCCTCCACAGGAGCTCTACTCATGACAGCAGCACATTTCCTTCCCCAAGCTCTCCCTCCCTGAGCCATGGGTAGCATGGCCCCCTCAAAATTGTTTTTCTGTGGTCCATATACCCACCAGATCCAACTGACAGAGCCCATACTCAACAGGGGTCATTTCAGTGGGGTCTGCAAGGCTGAGGAATTCACTGTACCTTGCTCGTGCCATCACGACCCTGATAGGTCAGAGCGTAGCCATCAATCTGTGCTGCAGGAGGAGTCCAGGTAACTATGCCAGTAGAATGAGTCACATCTGATACATGGAGGTTCTTAGGAGGATCAATCTCTATTGAAAAAGAAAATTCAAGTCCCATTGCATAATGAAAGACAGTAACTGCAGTGCTTGGGCTGAGCTTTCAAGGAGATTTGGGCCTGATCCTGTTAACTGGAAACTACTGAAGTCACCCAGAGATCTTCACAGCTAGCAAGAAGCAGTGGAAGCCTAGAACAAACATGGCAGGGTCTGCTACAGATCTGGTTTGGGATGTTTTGCGAGCCCTGCAATTGGCTTAACTGTACAGGGCCCAGGAGCTCCTGATATGTCTGCCTGAGAAGTCTCCATCAGGCTCATCTCTGAGGAGCATTCACCGATAGGTCAGGTTTGGGCTTTATGCCCCATTCCTGGAGTATGGCCCTAGTGTGGCCTGCTGAGAGCCCCTACCCCTTGTTTCCCTACTGCAGATGAAGAATGACCTTTCAGGCTTTATTGTTGTCATGCCTCAGCTTACTTTAGTAAATGCAGGAATACAAAGAAGCCCACAGCTTTACAGTTTAGTTTGTGCTCTGTATGGGACACCAGCTCCTTCACTGACATCAAAGGCTTAGCTGGACTTTTCCTGTGCAGTCAGACTGCCCAAGTTCAGCATGAGGACAACAGGATCATTTTTAAGCAGTGCCAGTTCACAGCAGTTGTCAAAAAGCATCTGTCTTATGAGATACCCACAACAGGGCTGCGGTACTTCCCTCAGGATAAAAGCAATTTCTAAAGCTCAGTTGGAAGTAACAACAGTGGAAGAAGCCTCTCCCTAATTTTCATCCTGCGCTTCCTATATTCTGGTATTTTGGGAACATCTTAAGGAAACAATTTAAGGAGTAGAGTTTGTCTAGCTTTTCAACTTTCAGAGAGTGGTGGGCAGTGCTGGCCTTCAGGGAAGAGTGCTCCAACCCTGAAGTACACCTGAGTTTACAGCAAACTAACTGAACAATTCATCTCAATTCCCTGCTGTTCCACAAACCTCCCTGGGTGACAACAGGCGTGTCATTTAACTTGTCTGTTGATTCGGGTTTTTTCCATATAAACCAGGCAGCAACACTTCCTAGACCTTGCAAGAGAGCTATGAGGATAGTCATAACAACAATTATAATGCATCAGTGAAATATTACAGTTGTAAAAAGGCCATGGAGGAAGACAAGGCCAATCTATGCCTGCCTTAGATAAACAAGAAGAGTGGAACAGTGTGTCTTCTCCCAGGAAACACTGCAATCCTTATGCATAGGGTTACCTCTTAAAACAGTTACAAAAGCAGAGAAGAAGAAATCAAAACACCGAATATAAGGAGAACAACAGGGACAGTAACACCAATGCTCACAGAGCATGTGGTTTAAAATGCCAGCTGTTCATTATAACTGAAGACCACCTTTCACTAGGCTCCAAGTTAAGCATCAGTTCATTATTGAATGAACGCATGCTTCATTTGGGAGACCACTACACCATTGCTTTAAATAAGATGACACAGAAATCTTCTCAGAGTAGCTCATTGCATGTATACCTCCCGCTGGACAGAAGAGGGGGCTAAAAGGTACCAAATCCATCGCAACAAGCAAGGATGGGAAGTGCAACATTAGAGTCCTACACTTTCACAGCGCTGGTCTTGAAGGCCAGTGAGCAGTTCCCTTGGGTGCAGGAGACCATGACAGAATAGCTCCCTGCCACAGCCAGTTTGAATGCTAGGCAATAATCAGCTGTCACCTTGAGTAAGAAAATGTTTGGGTTTTTTTTTCCCTTCAGAAGTTGTATTATTTTAGCAGAGGTGTCATTACTTTTAGAAATATAACACCACAAAAAAAACCCCAAACAAACAAAAAAATCCAAAACAAAACAAAAACCACCAACCCCATGGTTTTTTTGTGCAGAGATTTAAAAAATATCCCTACTAATGCTACATACGTTCCCTCTCCCAGCAGCTTCACTTCATGCAAAATTCCCAGGTTTCTCCATTTTCGTGCCAGTTCAAAAAAAAAAAACATACATTTCAATTTGCTGAAACTCTCCTTGCCTTTCCAATTCCAGACAGCCTCAAGTCTTTTGGCCTCAGGAGATCTCCATTTGTCCCCATCAGCTGTCCTCGATCTCTGTAAGCACTGGGGAACTGCTTGGCAGCTTGCCCTAAATCCAAGCTTCAACTGTTCTATGCCGCACAAGGTTGATTCATAAACTAAGAAAAGTATGTTAGCAAGGCCAATGCATAAGGAGCGACCCTGAAATGTTCCCAGTACACCATAATCCTTATGGCTGACTGAACTGGAGAGATTTAAGCCTGCTTGGAAGTCTCCCAGGACCAGTCTAAGGCCACAAGTCAAAGGGCAGGTCATTATTTTTAACTGGCCCCAGTTCTAAAATGGTTTCACTTCAGTTGTTAAACTTCTGATATTGTTAGGCTTGAGAGCAGCACATGAAGCACCCCATGCTTTTGATTAAGGACTAAGAAATAAGCTGGGTACCACCCGCTGTCATTACTCCTGTATTATGACATCTGCCTCTTCTATAGTAGTAATGTCTGTTATGGTCATCTATACTCACGCACTTGAATCTCCAGCATGGGTTTACCACTGCAGATCTTCATTACTGGCTAATGTGAAGAGAGATGATGAAATATAAAATAACAAGGGAGTAGGGTCGTTCTACTCCATTTCACTCCCCTCCTGCCCACAGTTACCTGTCAGTGTGTCAATGCTCACTGTCTTGCTATGCTTGCTCCCCAGCTCTGCCCAGAGATGGATGGTGTACTTCATGCCTGGTTTCAGTCCTGTCAGGGTAGTAGCGCTCCTGTCCTTCCCCACTTCTATTTCCTTGGCATCCCCATCAGCAGAAGCATAGCTCACCATATACTTGTCTATAGGTGCTTGGACACCATCCCAGGAGATGGTGGCTGAGTCCTCTGTCACGTGGTCAGTTACCAGATTCTTTGGGCTGTCCATTTCTAAGAAATAAAGCGCAGATAGAAAGTATGGGTAACTAAAAGACACACATGTTCCCCTTAAAACTTCTGCTTCCTAAAGGCCCACGATCCTACCCTCAGGAAGCAAAGGATGACATCAACTAACTCATCTGTAACTTTACGGGGTCTCAGTGGCTAATCACCACACTTGCTATTGACAATGCAGAACTGGAATAAGACAAGGTAAGGTACTGAGGCACAGCCATCTTCAGACAGAGACTTCAAGAGTAAAATATCAAGCAGAGACTCAGGGAAGAATGATTGTGCAGAAGAAGGTCCAACTAAAATTTAACGTTCCTAAGAATTTAGGTCTGACACAGCCTCAGGAGAGATCTATTAGACCAGTAATTTGGGAGCGTGTACAGACCTGGAGTCCTGGCCAACTGTACCTGGCCGTCAGCGTAACACAACAGGGTACATTGAGGCAAAGAAAAAAAAGATGTGAGAGACTGAGGCAGCACCAACACTCTGCTCCCCTTTACCAGCCTCCCCCACAAATATCTCTTTTTGAGCTGTGATGTGCCAGCAAGGTGTAATACTTGTCTACAGTATGACTGAGGTAAGAAGGCCTTGGCAAAAGAGGCGGCCAAAGAAGAACATAATTATAGCTAATTCACCATGTGAACCTATATCCCTCCTTCCATAGCTGCAAAATCACAACCCAAGATTTCCACAGGTCACCCATGACAGCGTTTGTGTCTGCCCTCTTGCTCTGCTTGCTTCCTTTCCCTGCCCACACACAGATGACATATGCCACGTGTGGCTTCAAACTAATCAGGATAGGGAGACCTGCGTCCTACACCATCTCTCCCTCATTCCCAGGAAATGCTAGCAGTGTCCTTTGCCAATCAGTCAGTCTTCAGCCTAGCTAAGCAGCCAACTTCTGTAAGCAAAAACCTTGATTATACAGAGGGAATTACTGATAGTTATGAGACTTCATCCAGGCTCAAACCATTTGCTACCCTTTCATGTTTAGGGAGAAGACAATTAAAATAGTGGTGTTTCCTTCCAAGTCTTGATTCACTGATAAATATTATTCTTATCAGTGACACTAGTTGAACCATCCTAAGTTTAGGCAGGATTCAACAGCAGTCGTGTATACTGGGGGGCAGAGTTCAGCCACACCTGCAAAGTTTAACACACCTGAGGACCAAAAAGAGCAGGCAAAGCTGGTCAGTGAGGACTAGAGTGTTTTAGCAAAGTGCTGTGAAGCTCACACTGTACTGATAGTTTCTGAACTAACAGAGCAGTCATTAGTTCCTAAAAGTTCTCTAGACTTAGCACCCTCTCTTCTGAAGCTTGAAGGTGCCTGTAGCATGGATGCCTCCACATCATAGGTGACCACAAGACAAACTGGTGCCTAGGATGTGCTCTGCAACAGGCCAGGAGAAAACAGGACAGAAATCAAGACCACCTCCACAACATAGTGTCACGTAGAAGCGTAAAGATTCTCTGAAATACCTGTCACCGCCTCAGTGCTCATGCTCTTGCTCTGCTGCGTTCCTTTCTCTGCCCAGAGAAAGATGGCATATTCAATGCCAGGTTTCAGTCCCGTCAGAGTCATGGTAGTCTCATTCCTTCCCACTTCCATCTCCTCTGTGTCACCATCAACAGAGGTGTAGTTCACCATGTACCTATCTATGAGACCCTGGACCCTGTCCCAGGAGATGGTGGCTGTCCTCTGTCACTTGGTCAGTCACCAGGTGAGCTGGGCTGTCAATTGCTGCAGAGACGGTTAAAAGTAAAGAACACAGGCTGTCACAGTCAGGCTGTACTGTGACACTGTGACACTCCTTCCTCTCATGGGCCTTGCCAGTTTCTTCCTTTTTTAACTCCTGTTTCTGATTGCACACTGATTAGACCCACAAAGCTGGGAGATATCAAGGTCTGAGGTGATTTGACTGGGGACTGTCTTTAATCCTTACAGAAGTTTTCTGATGGAACAGCACAGCCAGTCTTGACCTAAACAGAAGAGAGCCCTTGCAAGGCAAGATATTGTTACTGTCTTATTTTCTCACAGTCACAAGCCTCCAAAGCTCATATAGATGTCACCTGTCCAGAAAGTGAGAGAACAATCAAAGCTCTTTTGTTAAGAGACCAGGATGGCCCAGGTATGCCTTTACTCATCTTCCTTCAGCAAGTCCCTGACCTAGAGCATGGGTCTTGTAAACGTTTGCAACAACTTGCAGTCGATTCAGACATTCAGCTTTACAATGTTGTTATAAACCAGTAACCTTCACACTGGGCAGATCGCTACACCTTCTTAACCGGGACTGGCGCACAGGAGAAAAAGTCCCAGTAAGAACAACTGAGGAACAAGTCTTAATCGTCCTATTGCAAGGAAAGGCATCCTGCATGCTGGTAACCTCTCTGCACTTCAATTTCTTCACCTGAAAAAAGGAACTGAGAATTTCCCTATCCCATAATGAAGGATAAATGAATTAACGAATTAAAATAGAACAAGACTATACAAATACATAAGACACCGCTGCAAAGGCTTCATTTTTCCCTAATCCCTATTAGTAATCAGAACACGGCCCATTTGTAGTACATGCAGGTGATTAGACTCTCTGTCATGAGTTGAATAGGTTTCACAGCAAGATGCACTAATCTGAAGACTCGATCTGTTAAGCCTGAATCTCCCTTTGCTGTGAAACTGCCTTGGGAGGGACTTATTCAGTGTTAAGACAAAGCTGGGCTATAACTTACACTCTTAACTCAACCTGTTGTCCTCTTACCTGTCACAGCCTCAGTACTAGCCCTCTTGCTCTTTTGTTCTCCCTTTTCTGCCCAGATGTAAATGACATACTCCACGCCTGGCTTCAGTCCTGCCAAGGTAGTGATGTTCTTGTCTTTCTCCACCTCTCGCTCCTCTGTGTCCCCATTAGCCGAGGTGTAGCTCACTCTGTACCTGTCTATTGAAGCCTGGACTTTGTTCCAGGAAACAGTAATTGCATCCTCTGTCACTTGGTCGGTTGACAGCTCAGTTGGGCTGTCAATTTCTGTAAGCAAAAGTCATAATTGTTAGAAGTTTTAGTATAGTGCTGTGGTAATCACAATGGTCTAAAGAAACAGACAGCACAAGTTTTATAGGCAGAGGTAATACATTTTATTAGACTATCAAATATTTTGCTTCCCCACCTCCAGGTCCTTTGTGTCCCCATCAGTTGTGTTGTATCTCACCAGGTACCTGTCTACCAGAGGCCAGACCCTATTCTCAGGAGACTGTGACTGCGCCTTCTGTCAGCCATCTAGCCACTACATGGACACTACACTGGCAATTTCTTAAGAGGTTTGAAGGTGAAGAACCAGGCAATGACACTAGCAAGAAATATGTTCACGTTCTCCTCTAGGAAAAAAAAGCTACTTTCAATCTCCTCCCATTATCACAATCCTTCCCTTACCCTTTTCATAGACAGAAACATGACACTAGAATTCACGAGCCTTAAGTCACTATCACAAAGCAGTCTGCAGGTGTGTGGCTTTTCGAGGACCACACCCACGACCTATACAGAGAGCATGTTTTTTGTGTTGGTTTCCCACACACACACACTGAACTGCTAAATACATCTCTGCAGCCTGAGCAATGAAGGACTTGCAGATACCTCCCAAATTACTGGAACAGCATTTCTTATTCTGGGTTATTCTGCTGCAGGCTCTAAGCTCCAGGTCACAAATGCACAACCATCTGAAAGCCACACCATAATTTACCACACACTAGCTTAGCTGCATTATGATTGCTCACACATTAGCTATGGTAAAAGTTGTGATTTTCCACCTGTGTGTGCTAATCTCACCTCTTTTGTGAGATGAAAAAACATTACTTCTCATTTTAATGGAAGATGCTGAGGCTCATTTGTGTCACCCTAGAGTGGCATACACTGGGAACATGTATTTGAATAATCACAGCTCAGCTAGTTAGCAGTATAAGCTGCTCACCTGTGACAAGAAAAATCAAGTGAATTATTTTCTTGTGTGATATGAAAATCAAGTGATATCAAAATTAGGTTTGTTCTTTAGTTATATTTGCATTGCAGGTGAGTATGGGCTATGCTTGTATGCATATGCAGCACATTTAACTCCTTAACACCTTGGGTGGTCCAGGAGCTCCCCAGCCAGTCACCAGTATCAGTGAGAACATGAGGAGGCTTGAAACAATGGACCAGTTTGAAAGCAGGTGATTGACTGAACTTCATAATTAAGCATTTGACTGATCCCCTCTGGATGGGTCCTACAAATTCCCCGATGCAGCTCCTGTTGTGTCTAGTCCAATTTATATGTTTAGATGTGTTGGTTAACAACCCGAGTGGAGCATCCCAAACACTCTCCTAGGTAATTTCTGCTGCAGAGGTAGAGATTGCACGTAGATAAGACATTTGTAAATTGTCAGCAGAAACTGCTCCTGTACACACAGCCACATTGGACCATGTCTGGCTGGATTACAAGAATTGAGCAAAACAGCTGAGGAGTTTCCCAATCTAGCTGCAGACCCTTCTGCAAGAACCCTTCCAGTGGAGACTCCCAGCCACCAAGGGACAGTGACCACATGTCCTGTTCAGAGATTTGATTCTCAAAGTGATTCTTACCTTATGCCATGATCCCAATAAATTTGTTTTTCCTTTTTAACACTCTGTCATGCAAAATATGTATAAGCCCCCTATCCTGTTGGAAAAGGCCACTACAGTCACCTAGAAAAAAGCTTGGAGGTGGTTTATGGCATTTTAAAGGCAAGGCATGAATTATATGTTCCAGCTATGAGGCTTCAGTTTTGGCTGTGTTTCACTGTTCTCTATGCTGACAGTAACTGGTGCCTTGCCATAGGACCTTGTCCACATCAGGACTCAAAACACAGTTTTAAGCTGAGCTGGAGTTCAGCTTGTTCAGCCACACTATTAAGAATTATATGCATTTTTTTCCTCACTAAAAACCTGTAAAAAGCAGGGGAAACTTTACTAAAACAAGTAAAATTGATGAAGGAGTTTGAAATTCAAACTCAGCTCTCTCTTGTTGCTGCTGCTACAACTTACCTGTCACGGCTTTGGTGCTTGTCTTCTTGCTCCGCTGGGGTCCCTTCTCTGCCCACATCTGGATGACATATTCCATGCCTGGCTTCAGGTCCAGTAAGGTGATGCTGTCATTTTCACTCCCCACCTCTATTTCCTTGATGTCCGCATTGGCTGAGGTGTATCTCACCACGTACCTGTCTATGGGAGCCTCAACTTTATTCCATGAGACAGTGGCTGTATCCTCTGTCACTCGGTCAGTTGCCACATTGGTTGGGCTATCAAGTCCTGAGGGAACATTTCAAAGTGCAGGATTAGGAAACTCCAGCTGAATTAAACCACTACAATACCTGTCACAGCATATGCATGTTTATTTTGCCTTGCTGCTTTAGCCAGCTAAAACAGTGTTACCTAGGTTTGCCCTACGGTCCCTTGTGAAAGAAACACACCCATGACAAACCAGCATGGTCAGTGCGGGATGAAAGCAGGACTGTTCTACCATTTAGATTAAAAGTTTCCATTTTTTTTCCCCCACAGGAAAAGCTTGCAGGCTACCTGCCTCACCTTCCACGGGTACTGACCTGAGCACTACCTTCTCACCTGCCCTCCTCACAGCACCAAGTATAGGCCCCATCCTTTTTCTGTCTCCAGTGTCAGCTGTTTGTTGCTCCTCCCTTTCTGCCTACCCTGCAGACCTGTCTCTCAGACTCCCCCAAAGCTTCTGCTATTTTAGATGGTGAATCAGTTTAGTGGTAGCTCTCATGATAGCTGGCATTTGTCTTAGTTGCAGCTCCTAAATTCCAGGGGTTGCATAATATGAGCAGGATTACTTATTGCTGATTTTTTTTTCCTTTTTGAGAATTTTTGCAGTGCACACGTCTGTGAAGAACAGCTTGAAAACACAAGCCAAGTGTGTTCCAAATAATTAGAATCTGCACTGGGAAGAAGAGCAGCCTTACAATGGCTGTGTGGAGGTTGTAGGTTTTGTTGTTTTAAAACAATTTTAACGGAATAGTTTACAACACAACTTCAAGGAATGCCAGGCCTAATTTGGGATTTTTCAGTCTTTGAATGCAGCGTGCCTACCCTTTTGCAAGAGAGCTGAATTTCAGAGTTTCCAAATTCCTATAGGTAGAATGAGAGTTCAAAATTCTTCAAGGTCTCTTTTCAGTATAATAGATCAAAAATATTCTGCCGCACTTTTGAAGAGCTTGACGCAACAATGAACCAACAGGTCTTTCAGATCTGCTTTAACATTCAGGTCTGGAATAGCTAGGCTGTCAAGTAACAGCAGCATCTGCCAGGCCTTCTAAGCTGTACTGAACACACAGTCGGAGCAGGAGTCAGCTTCAAGATGCTTCTGTGCTCTCCCCATGCTGGAGATGGTTACGCCTGACTCAGGCTCTGTTACAAGACAAAGCAGTCCAAAGCTTCAGCCTCTAAGGGCCAGCAAGTAGCTGAAGCCTCTTTCGTTACTTCACATGTGAGAAGCGAAGACTCAAGCTACCACAGAAATGCCATGGCTGTGCCACCGTGCAGCCCACTGGACAAGCACAACTTCACCTCCATGGAGACAGGTGTGTCAGACCACACAGCGGGCTGGGACTCTAGCCCCACCAAAAATGCAGGCCCAGCAATGGTGTGCTAATCTGCTCTTCAGTCCAACTGTTCTGTTCAGACTGGTGAACAGAAAAATAATGCTGGAGCCAAGCAATACAGGAAGGAAGAACTTGCCCTCTTCCTTATGGCTCCTCGGCAGAGACCCGACAGTCAGCAGCAGCTAACAGCTGCAAGGCGTTCAGCGGCAGCTGCCCAGAGGATCCATGAGGAAGGGCTATATCCAGACCACAAACTGTGCGCGCTAGGTTTAAGCAAGGTCATCCTGTCAATGATCTAGTTAGGGAAGTCATGAACCGCAAAACTTTGAGTTACTACTGGACCTAGGTCTGAGCGCATTTGAGGGTTGTTATTACATACAGAGGCCAGCTTACTATGCTTATCCTGTGTCTGGCTGGAGCTGTTAATCAAATTAAGGGTGAAATTACTGCAGATATAAAACCAAGGCAAAAGACTGAGCTAGGGCTAGGTTTAGTGTTTAATATGCGGTGTAGACAAGCTTAAACAAGATATAAGCAGACCTGGCTGCACATCACACGTGAAGAAGTGGCCAACTATGCACTTTTCATGCTGTGATCTTGACTGATCTGTCTCCGAACGCTGCAGCAACATCACCATCATTGTAGGGGAATAGACAGGGATCGGCCACCAGAAGATCACGGGATGTGACGGAAAGATAGACTCCTCCCCATAGGAGTGGCAGGAACAGGAAGCACAAGAGCTATATAAGCGTGTGACGCAGCTAAATAAACGGACATTTTGTATCCATCATATTGATGTCTGTGCATCACTGTCCCCAGGGTGGGTAGAGCCCTGTGTCCCGGAGATATGCGGCCCAAGATAAGTTCTCCCATAGAAGCGTACAGCAACACATCATAAAATAAATTTTCCACGTACCAGTCCTACCACTCACTGAGGATGGTTTCCCCTCTGTATCATCTTTCACAGGTATTATGGTGACCTCATACTCTGTGCCAGGTTTCAAGCCTACAAAGAGCAAAAGGGAGCATTATAAACAATTAGAGAAGACAGTAATGTTTCTCAAAGAAAGCTACTTTGTTTAGTCTACCCAGTTCTTGGTTTGTAGCAGAGAGGAACTTAAAGTTTAGATTTCTATCTGAACTTCCTTTTGTCTTGAGAATACCTTGGTAGCACTTTTGGTCCAGGCTTGCCATTGGGGCATACACTGACATACACAGTAAGCAGGGATTTCCATAACATAAGTGTTATCAGCTCTGAAATAGAATATGCTTTATTCCTAACAAGGACAGAATTAAAGCTGAATGAATATGCTTTGAAACTTGCTATCCACAGGAGATAGAAGCTTTCTCCCTGTGGAGACATCCATCATTATGGGATAGGGGAACCGCAATAGATCTCACCCTGGCCTACAGTAGGCACAAGGTGAAGGAAAAACAGCCATCCACCCATGAGAGAAGAACTGTCTCAGGACTATAGTCTGACCATCGATTACTCCTGTCACTTCTCCCTGCCCAGTTTGGAATACCCACAAGTACTCACCAGTCATGATGTGTCTGCTCATCTGGTCATTGCTTTTGGGCACCATGACCTGCTTCTCATCCATCTCCAGCAGGGGTCTGAACTTCAGCTTGTAATAATCCACACCTTTTGGTGGGTTCTCCCACTCCACTTCCAGGGAATGCTCCATCTCGTCTGTCACCCGGATGGCATTGAGTACAGACAGGACTGGGAACGACAGCAGGGGGCCATGAGGAAGCAGGATCAGTACCAAAAAGTGAATATAACATAGGAAGTCGCTAAACAGCCTCCCTCCCTCCCCAGCCGCCTGCTCCGAGACATTTTCCTGAGCCGATCTGAAGGGTTAAGCAAGTACAGCACCATCATTATTTCAACAGGCTTAGTTTTATCCATGGTAACACTCCAACTCAAGAGTTTTCTGGCTCTCAGCTCCCACCTGTTGTGCTAGAAATAAGAAAAATGTCAAAATAACCAAACTTTTCACTCTTTTTGCCAAGTGCAGGCAGACAGCATGCTATCAGCTGCTAACAAAATGCCATTTCAGTTCTAGAGAGAATGTGTCAAATATGCAGCCTTTCCATACCCAGCCTCCTAACCTCAGTAGCATCAGGCTCATTCAGTCCTGGGAAGAGAGTATGAGGAAAACTCACTGCTGCAGGCACATTTGGCAAATTAGTACCTAGGAATGACATCCGTCTTACTTTAATGTCCCTCTATGTCCAGTCAAATAGTGCATTATTCTTCATAACATGCTGGCCTTATCTTGCGTGCTTCCATTCCTGCTTCTTAAAGTAAGCAATGTTATGGATTCCCTGGAATTCAGGGGGTGTCAATGCAATGATTTGGACAAGATAAAGGGATAGATAGGAAATCTGCAATACATTCAGCCCCAACAATTCTTATCTGGAAATATTCTCCAGAAGAGAATGATGGCAAAAAAAATGCAGCAGAGACTGGGAGGAGAAAGTGCTCTCCAGCACTCAGAGAGGATGCTACAAACCTACAAAGCCAAACAATTTGCTCCATTTGATTGAATATAACTTTAAAGATCTATGACATCTGACTCTGAAGAAGAAGACGCCCTGCTCATACCTGTACTTGCTTCTAGATATTTGGGCTCACTGGCAATCCCCTTCTTCACATGACGAAGCGTGACATTATATGTGGTGCCAGGGCGGAGACCCACAATCTCATAGCTGAGCTGCTCTTTGGGCACATGGACTTGTGTCACCAGTGTCTCATATCCTACAGGATAATAGCTAATTATGTAATTATCCATATCAATCATGTGATGCCAGCTGACAGCCAGAGAGTTCTCAGTGGAGTTCAGCAGCTGCAGCTTCTGAGGAGCAAGCACTAGAAGAAAAACACTGCAATGAGGATGATGCCTTAGCATTTGGTCCTGGGCTCACATGGCCAAGCAAGACATTTTTCAAACCTATTTTGCATACAGAGAGAACACGTAACTGGAACTCCCAGTCTGTGGTCACTGTGGATTTTTCCATTTCTTTCTGCCCAACAGCATATCACTAACTACAGATGAAAACTGCAGTCAGTAACAGATACAAGAGTTTCTTGGACTCTTCTTTCCAGCTTCTAAACCCACACTGGCACGAGGAAAACTCTCTCATAAAGCTGTCCCTTCCAATGCCTCTAGGAAGAGAAAAAGAAGGCTTTGGCTTTTCTACATAGCACTGTCAGAGTTATTTCAAAATGTCAGCTAGTCCCCAGTACTGGGGAACACCACTTCTCCATGGCAGAGGTAGAAAACTGAGCTTTTATACGGTGGAAATTTACACCTGGTGTCTGGAGGAGACCTGGGCAAATCTGTGGCACATAATAAATTTCATGACACCAACACTGCCTTAACCATTTTGCCACAAGATGGACAGCTCTTCAGAGTCTTGATGCAGCTCTTCAAATCAGTCATGTAGGACATCTATCAAAAAGTTTACCTTATTTTAATTACAAGGAAGCACATCATAAACTGATCAAACCACTTACCAGCTATATTTCATTAGCAAGGCACTAACCAATAGTAAAACATATATAGCAAGTGCCTGTAAGAAGGCACATGACAGCAACATTAGGTCAGATAACATGAGATTCTTCTCATTTGAAAGGCAACATTCATTCCCTTGAGTAATTCACAGCTCTTGCCAAATTCTACCCTCAATATGTGCATGCCATTGCTTTTGATGAAAACTTTGTACAAAATGTGAGAACATTCATCCCGCCACTCCTTGTGATAGAGAGGATGGATTTGAATAATTCAGCTTGGCAGTAAAATAATAAAGAACCTAAATACATATGATGTGGTTTATTCCTTGTCTAAGCATAGTTCAGAAGGGTATTGTATCTGCTTCTCTGAAGAGGAGACATGCAGCACAAGAAACCAGTATCATCTGTTTAGGACAATGCCTGGGGTATTTTGTTTCCAAATGGGGCATTTTGACAAGGGGTTCTTGCAAAGGTGGTGACTCTCTAGCCCAGAGGGATCTATTTCTGCAGTGTGTTTTTTTACTCTATCCTGAGATGTGTCAGAGCCATCTTCTCCAGCCAACATGACGAACCCAAGCACTTCAGGACTTGACAAAGACACGCCTGGTCAGAGCCGGGGGAAGTGGCCCCGTGAAGGTGTGAAAGGGAAGGAGGCACTGCCTGGACTTGATAACCCTGGAAAACCTCCTCCTCTTGCTCTCTGACAGCAGAGGACCTCCTAGCCTGAGGTGAAAGGGTTCATCACAAGCACAGCACTAATTGCTGAGATGAATTAGGAGGGCAGGTGGTTGTGGGCTGTGCCAGAGTCCATCTTGTGTTCTGCTTGCTGTCATCAATCTCTCTCCATCAGGCAGCTTCTCCTCCCGAAGCAGGCCGAGGCCCTAATGGCCAAAGCAAGCAGGAAATGAGCCGCACATTTATGGATCCAGTGCTGGACTGAGAGCTCAAGCAGGGGCTTGTGGGGAACCCTGGCTCCCCTGGGAACAGCAGAGTCCCTCTTTATTTTCCTTTCTGATATCCTGATTACAGCATCAATACACAGACTTCTTGGTTAAACTAATATTTTGCTGAGATACCAAACAACTGTTTTTGTGGATACCCATGTTTTAAAGTGCTGGCTTATTCATCTTCAGATATCCCACAGTGCTATTGTGGATTGCCAGTAAACAATGTCCAGAAAGAGCACAGGCAAATACCTGCTGTTCAATGTGTCCTTGTCCTCAATTTCTCCTTCACAAGGAATTGCAAGACATTAATCACACTGCTGCATGCTTGATAGTAACTCCTAGATGTTCAGACATTCCAGTTACCATGACAATATGCAACAAAATGTGTCATTTCATGATCTGAGTCACACAAACATAATAATAATAAAAAAATTAAAACAGTGCTTAGTGTAAATCTCCCAGGATGCAGAAATCTACTCCAAATTGCAACAGAAAGGCAATTTGACAGCTATGTGAGAGGAGCGCTTGGCTACAGATACTGAGATGAGAACCATTTGCCTTTGGACTTAAAAAAGTTTTTAAGTAGGAGTGGAGGTGTAGTGCTCAGAAACAGTAGCAAAATGTGTTCTGCAATACGCATTAACTCTGTAGTGCTTCCTCACTCCTATATTCAGAAAGCAGAGGCCACTTTCATGGCCTGTAAACAGCTGCAGGTGCAGCTTTGGGAAAGGCTGGCTGGGCAACAGTTCTCTGGGAGAATTGTTTCTGCTCTGGGAGAAACTCTTCTGCTTGCCACCTCTGTAAAGGTGCTGCCTACTGAGCAGCAAATCCCAGTCTGCTGACAGGAGAGAAGAGTGCTGGAGCCACAGAGAAACATCTCTGAATAGCATGGAAGGGGTAGGAGGAGTGAAGTTTGGATGCAGAGCTCTCATTTGGATTAAGAATTTGAGCTAATAATCTTTTAAATAAAAGGTGAGTCTCTAAGCAGAGAGGCCAGACCTGAGAGGTGAGGGATGATCTGGAGCAGAAAACACCTGCCAGGAAAGTCACTGCAAACCCTTGCTGAGTGATACCTGGTGCTCAGCATGTGGCTGTTACCTACTTCTCCTTTGTGAGGAGCTGTGAAAGATTAGACTAAGAAGTGGTGGGCTGAGAGGGAAAGGCAGTTTCCAGGGTAAGAGGCTGAGTGCTGAAGCCTGGAGTATCAACTTGTAGTTATAGGGAGATTATAGGTATTTTGGAATAGGCTCTAAGCCATCCAGCTTTAAGCAGAAACTGCTGGATATGCACCTCAAGGTCAGCTCAGTCAGGTCTTCTCAAGCACATCCTACTGCCTTGTAACAAAGCAGGATAAAGGAGTTTCCCAATACCCCCTCTTCAAATAACCTCCCTTTGAAGGATTTATGCACCATTGTCTCACAGGTTTTATCAAATCAACTACCTTATCAGCAAGCAGTACACACTGCAACAAACATGATTCTACCCTCTACAGTCTCATTTGTATGTCAAGAAACAGACTCTAGCCCCCACTTTAATTACAGGCTCCATATCCAGTTTTGCTCTCCCCTTCAGCTGCGACACGCAGGCTTGCGCTAGTGCTGCCTTAAATTGCATTTCCACCTTTCCCCAGTTCAGAAATGTTTTTCAGGCAATTCTTGAAAACAAGCACCAGTCATCAATCCTTAGCCCAGCAGGAACTCAGAGAGGAACATGGTGACCCCAGGCTTGGCTTACCTACTATATTAGCCAAACGCTTCTTGGGCAGGTAAAGAGGGAAGCTTTGAATGAACAAAAGGAGGGAGAAATAACTCGCAAGCATGTCTTACCCTGGGAGCAGTCAAGGCCAAAGAAGCCATCATGGCAGTAGCACTCTCCTGTATCACAGAATCCATTGCCACTGCAGTCCCCGGGACATCGTTTCTCACTGCAGTCCTCCCCAGTGAACTCCTGGTAGCACCGGCAGACCCCTTTGGCTACGTCACAGATGCCGTTGCCGCTGCAGTTCTCAGGACAGAGCTGCTGGCCGCAGTCCTCACCAAAGTAAGGCTCGTCGCAGATACACTTCCCACCATCGCAGAGCCCATGGCCACTGCAGTGGCTGGGGCAGGTGGGGCGGGAGCAGTCGCTTCCCTCCCAGCCCTCGGCACACTTACAGCTGCAAGTCTCATAGAGCAAAGTCCCACGGCCCTTGCAATGTGGGACACCTGGCCAGAGCAGCACCAGGATGTACAACAGCAAGTGTGACACATAGATAGGAGAAAAGAGGGGGGGGGGGGGGGGGGGAAATTAGGAACATAGCAACGGACAGGCAGTGCAAAGGGCTGTTCAAGGTCATTACAGGAAAATCATAAATATCAGTGGAAAATATGGGCTGAAAATGACCTGAAGACATCACCTTGTCCATCTTCCCTGGGTCCAAGGAGGGACCAGCTCCACCCTTGCCTTTCCCAATACATTTGTAGTTAGCAGGAATGCAGATTCCACAACCACCCCAGAGAGTCAATTAAAAAGCTTTCTACAGCCTCTAACCTGAATCTTCCTGGCTCACTGTTTCTCACCACAGTTATTATAAAATGGAGAGCACATTATTCTCATCTGCTATACACCTTTATTTTTCATGCAAGCAAAGACTTAGCCCTTCTCCTTGTCTCCACTTCCCAAACAACATCAGTTTGTCAATTTTTTTCTTAGAGGCCATGCCACATAAACCTTTGATCACAGGCAAAGCTAGTGGCCACCACAAAACACTGTCATCAAAAACTCTGCTCTTCTTTTAGTCAGTTATCAAGGAGGAAATAAAAAGACAAATTCTCAACAGCTGCAAAATTCTAGAGGCAAAAATGAGAAAGGAAAAGTTAGCAACAAGAAGTGCTTCCCTTATCTTTCACCCTTCCCACCCCCCAGAAATTCCTCCATTGAATCCTCCCACCTATGTGAAACTCAGGGACTGTTCCCTTCCACTTCTGGGAGATGCCTGGGGAGATTTCCCCTGCACTGGTTCCAGAAATGGTTATGTATTATGGCATTTTGGGACCTTCAGATTTCCTTTCACATCACAAAAACCAGAGCGCTGTTCCATCTGTAGGACTTGAGCATTTCACTCACGGAGAACCGGTAATAACCTCGACAAATGGATTCCAGTCCCCAAAATCTCTGCAGTAAATAGTCTGCATCTGGGATGCAAGAACAGATACTGCAGTTGCTACTTACCTTGGCTTCCCCCACAGCACTTCTGAGGGCTGCAGACTTCTCTCAGCTCTGCCACTTCTTTCTCCAGCTTCTCCATCCTCTCAAGTAGACCCTTAATGTGGGTCAAAGTTTCACAGTGCCCTTTGGGTGTATGAACATGGATGTTGTGCCTAAAGATAATATTCTGCTCTTCATTTTCCTCAGCCTCCCCAGGATCTAGCTGCACCTTGTTGTCTTCATGCTGTAATGGATCTGCCTCCACCTTAATCTGGGAGGATGTGGGCAGGTCAATCTTGTAGGAGTGGCTGAAGGATATTCCTTGACCATCAGTGGTGCAGTTGTGAGATGCAGGTTGTTGAATGGCAGACATTTGAACAGCACAGCACAGCAATACTCCCATTGGGAAGGCAAGCCAGCTCTGGAAATCCATCTGGCAGACTTTCAGAGGAAGCCCTGATCCCTTAAACAGCGCAACTCCTTTCAAGAAGAAGAAAAATGTAAGAAGTGTGATCATAAAGCTAGTTTTCATTATTTTCTAAAAGACACATTCTCTGTTTTGCCCTGATTTAATACTAGGTTGGTCAGTACCTGGAAAAAAGAGCCACACTGGATGAATTAGATACAAAAGAGCTTCTAGACCCTGCCCCACCTCGGAGCTTTAGGTTTGCAGCTTTCAAGTGTGATGTAGTATTGTGATCCATTGGAATTATTAACTATGCTATAGCACTCCTCATTCCCCTCCAGTTATAATAGACACTGTATCAGTCTCCTGGCTGTGATCTGGATTACAGATCATCTCTTTGGCCACAGTAATCTCTAGCAGCTTGCGTGGTTTTCAGCTAGAAGCTTGATAACTGTCCTGATGCTGCATGCATGTAAAATTCAGAGAGCTGACACTGATCATTCGGTACAAGTAGTTTGGGAGATAGTTCTGCTCACTTTACATGTACCACCCAAGGAGATATCTTTCCCAGGACAGCTGTGATAACCCAAAGAAAATGGAATTTTCCACTAAGCCATAACCACGAACCATGTGAGCTTGGCAAAACAGAATTTGATGGCCAGAGAAGGGAGCTGAGAGATAAGGAAGCACTTGTTTTAAGACTATATCCTTGAGGAGAGCGAGAGACTGATAAAAGCAAACATCTCTGACACTGAGAAGTGGGTGATAAAGTATATAGTCAGAGAGAACAACTAATTGGGATGTTGATAAGAACTAAAACTAAAAGTCCTTTAGCTGAACTATCCTCATCATAATACTAAAAATCATGCCCATAGGCTAGGCCAGCCCCGCCCCCAGCCCCCCACTCTCTGAGCATGCGTGGTAAATTTAAAGGGAGCTGTTCTATGTTAAGGTGGAGCAAGAAATACCTTAAACTATTATTAGCTGAGGGGTGTAAATATTAGCAGTAACTGACACATTTTACTGTATAAATGCCTTGTAGTGTCTCAGCGCAGTGTGCTGGCTTTGTAGAGTTACCACCTAGCGCCCATCTTTGCACAAAAATGAATCAAATAAAATACCTCCACTCTGTGTGGAGGTTGGCGTTTTGCACCCCAAGCAAACGAACCGACTTTTTGGGAGAACAGATGCATTTCAGGCATGGGTGGAAATGTTTTAAGGAAAGTATTGAAGGGGATGCCAGGAGTCAGTTTCTAGGGGGGCTATAAGTGGAGAACATTTTCACAAGGAGGGAGATTAGCTAAGAGTAGGCCACAGAACCTGACCAAGTGTCAGCCTCAGCCTTAGAGTCTCCATCTCTGCCTCTGCCCACTGGAGACAGAGGAGGGGAGCTGAATTTCTGTGGAGTTGAGGTCATCTGCTCTGCAGAGGCAGGACTAAAGAATCTCACCTGGCTTCATATGTGTTGTTGATTACATGTCACAAAACCCTCACTTTGAGTACAACTGTCCTGACAGAAAGCTGAACCAGCTGTCTTCAGCTTCAGAGTCTTGTGGTGATGATTTCTGATTTAGTCCACCACTTCAAAAAGGCCCTTGAGATTTAAGTTATCAGGTTTTAGCCATATGACCCAAATGATACATAAAATTAAACCCATCTTCTTCTAATGTAGCACATAGTCTACACTGTTATCTGGATTGGGGAGAATTAAAATATTTCCTCCATTTAAAACTAACGTTTTGGCATTTTGTATGCCTGAACGCTGGCTTCACTTGAGGGATTTCAAGGTTGTTTTGCTTTGACTCAGTTATCTGATTTGTTATCTTAACCTTGGCAAGGTTCATTTAGAAGCTCCTAGAGCAAATCTGTTAACACATGGAGTGAGAGGATGTGTTGTAAATCCGTTTGTTTCCCTGTACTTTTATTTCAACAATATTCCTTCTTTTCTACCCTGCAGACATAAATAGGAAGAGCTTGTTTTCAGGCTGATTAAGTCTCAAAACTAAGACTTAAAAATAGATAAATAAAATTGTACTCTTTAATTGCATCGACTTTTAGTGATCAAAACTGAATTCCAAACATTTAGTTTAAAGTCTTGAGGTAATCTTTAATAGAAACAAGACTGTTTCCTGTAAAATTTTTATGCTGTCAATCAAGCAAGAATTTTGGACTTAAGAAATTAACGTCTTATAGGCAAGAACAACAGGAAGGAAGAAGCTGAACAAACATGGGTGGAAGGACAAAATGTAAAGTTAGAAACCTAAATTTATCGGTTGGCTTATTCAATGTTACAAACTAAAATTTGGCATTAATGGTAGACGTCAATCTGTACAGAAGGTGATATATACTTGGTTAAATACTTAGAATTTCCTATCACAGGATGCAAATACAAAATGCCACCATATGTGACTTACTAAGCAGTCGTGCTATTCATTACACAAGCAGAAGAAAAAAAAACAACACATTTTTCAAGTGCTAAATGAGGTAATGTGGTATCTAGAAACCATTTGGCCAATACATATCCATAGTAACAACACATCTGTTGTTAACAGCACAACAACAGATAATTGTGCTGCCCCAGGTAATACTCTTGGAAGTAACAGAGGACCCCACTCGTAAAGAATCATACTAAGTTTTTGGCTCCTCTGCTATTTCCATTATAATCACATTTCTGAAAGTCATACAGTCCTGTGTTATGATAAAAATGAATTGTCTCTGTGAAACAACATTACATATTCTAAAAGTCTCACAAAACTTTGGAAGTAGCCCTACCATTAGATTCATGCCCTACCATTGGCAGCACAGCTACAGGAAGGTGTCCTCCATGCACAGAACCATGAGGCTTTGGTTACTCAAAAAACAAAACAAAACCACACCACCATCAGAAATACGTAACATACATGCTTATACCTATATGACAGGCCACTCTAGTGCTAGCTCATCTCTCTTCAAGCAAAATCATCACTGACATCAGGCAAAATAGGGCACAGACTTCAAGATTCTGCCTACAATTCTTTATCTCATATGAGTTAAATAAGGGAGTAATCTCTATGGCTCATTCCCAAGCAGTAAGTTGTTTTGGGGTTTGGTTTGCTTTTTTGGGTTTTGTTTGGTTTGGGTTTTTTAATCCATTCAGCACTTATCTACTACATTTAACATGCACTAAGAGAAAAGGAGGTGGAGGGTAACTATGCTGCTCTGCAGAAGCAGGACTTCTTCCCTATCTGTGTCTCCCGAGATTTTGCAGATACCTGTTTGTGACCAAAGATGTAGCTTTCTCACCCAGACCCAGCTACTGTTCTGTTTCCCAAGACTCCTCTCCCTCAGAGGGCCACAAAAACTAACCCTACCTTCCTTTTTCTGATGTGCAACCTTCTGAAACAAATCAAGACATAAGGCTGCTGTCAATCCCTCCATCCCCCAGCCTGTATTGACTGCCGGTCAGGATTGCCCCTACCCAAATGCAGGACCTTGCACTTGGTCTTGTTGAACCTCATGAGGTTCTCACAGGCCCACCTCTCCAGCTTGTCTAGGTCCCTCTAGGTGGCATCTTGTCTGTCACTTGTGCCAACTGCACCATTTAGCTTGGTGTCATCTGCAAACTTGCTTAGAGTGCATTTGATCCCACTGTCTGTGTCATTGATGAAGATATAAACCAGTACTGGTCCTAATACAGACCCCTGAGGGACACCACTTGTTATCGGTCTCCATCTGGACATCAAGCCATTGACCACTACCCTCTGGATGCAACCATCCAACCAATTCCTCATCCACCGAACAGTCCATCCATCAAATCCATCTCTCTCCAATTTAGAGAGAAGGATGTTGTGGGGAACCATGTCAAAGGCCTTACAGAAGTCCAGATATATGACATCCATAGCTCTTTTGCTGTCCACTGCTGTAGTCACTCTTCACAGATGGCCAGTAGGTTGGTCAGGCAGGACTTGCCCTTGGTGAAGCTGTGCTGGCTGTCTTGAATC
Source organism: Phalacrocorax carbo (assembly GCF_963921805.1). Taxonomy (NCBI): domain Eukaryota; kingdom Metazoa; phylum Chordata; class Aves; order Suliformes; family Phalacrocoracidae; genus Phalacrocorax; species Phalacrocorax carbo. The sequence continues at coordinate 31,392,246 of NC_087518.1, read as the reverse complement.
ACCTCCCTGTCCTCCATGTGCTTTAGTATAGCTGCTAGAAGGACCTGTTCCACGATCTTCATTGGCACAGAGGTGAGGCTGACAGGTCAATAGTTCCCTGGGTCCTCCTTTCTACCCTTTGTAAAAATGGGTCCAATGTTTCCCTTTTCCAGAGTCATCAGAGACTTCATCTGACTGCCATGACTTTTCAAATATAATGGAGAGTGGCTTGGCCACTTCATCAGTCAGTTCCCTCGGGACTCTGGGATGCATCTTGTCAGGTCCCATAGACTTGAGTACATTCAGGTTCCTCAGGTGGTCACAAACCTGATCTTCTCTTACAGTGGGAGAGACTTTACTCCCCCAGTCCCCATCTTGTGGTCCACCCACTTGAGAGGTGTGGGAAGAGATGTTGCCAGTGAAGACTGAGGCAAAGAAGTTGTTGAGTACCTCAGCCTTCTCATCTGTTGTACCAGTTTGCCAGTCTTGCTTATCAGAGTGGGAACACTTTCTTGGACTTCCCTTTTCTGGCTGACATACCTGTAGAAGCCCTCCTTATTATTCTTTGCATTCCTTGCCAAGTTCAGTTCCAGCTGCGCCTTGGCTTTCCTGACCCCATCCCTACACAACGAGGAGACATCCCTATACTCTTCCCAGGATACCTGTCCCTGCTTCCACTGCCTGTGCCTTTCCTTCTTGCTCTTTAGTCTTACCAGCAGGTCTTGACTCAGCCTTCCTTTCCTGATTTCTTACACCTGGACATCGACAGCTATTGCACTCTATGGAAAGCATCCTTAAAGACCTGCCAGTTCTGTTCTACTGCCTTGTCCCTGAGGGCCATTCTCCATGGGATCCTATTGACTAACTCCTTGAAGAGCTGGAAGTTTGGTTTCCTAAAATTCAGGGTCCTGACTTTACTCTTCACCTGACCCATGTCCCTCAGGACTGCAAACTCCACCAGTGCACGATCACTGCAGCCCATGCTGCCTCCAGTCTTGACATCACCAATTAGCTCACTTGTGTTGGTGACCAACAGGGCCAGTATCCCCTCTGGTAGGGCTGTCTATTACCTGGCTTAAGAAGTTATCCTCGATGCATTCCAGGAGTCTCCTGGATTGCCTATGGCTCACCGTGCTACTTTTACAGCAGATGGTGGAGTGGTTGAAGTTCACCAGCAGGACGAGAGCCTTGCAAGCTTGATGCCTCCTGTAGCTGGAATAAGGCGGCTTCGTCAATAGGCTCCCCTTGATTAGGTAGCCTGTGGTAGACACAAACCACAAGGTTTCCTTTGTTGCTTCAGTCTCTGATTCTTACCTATAAGCTTTCAACCTGCTCATGGCTATTCTTCAGAGACAGCACTTCACACTCTATCCATTTCTTGACATAAAGGGCAACACCTCTGCCCTCCTTCCTTGCCTGTCCTTTTGAAACGCCTGTACCCACCAATAGCTGCACTCTAGTCATGGGATTTGTCCCACCAAGTTTCAGTATTGGCATCTAGGTCATAGCTTTCTAGCAGCATGGTAGCTTCCAACTCCTCCAGCATGCATCGGTGTAGAAGCACTTCAGCTGGGCTGTTGGCTGTGTCACCTTCTTAGAGGAACACCCGTTAATTTCTTTGACATATTTCACTGGTGTTTCCCTGATGGTTCCTATGACCTCTGGAGCCCCTGGCTCATCTCCATAAGACTTCAAGTGTGCTGCAGTGTAGCCAACATGTCTCAGGGCAACAGGCTGAGGGCCATCACTAGCACCCTGTCCCTTTAATATTGGGGTGTCATCCCACAGCTTGTCAGGGACAAGCCTGATATTATCCCGCTCCCCCTTCAAGTCTAGTTGAAAGCTCTGCCAGTGAGCCCAGCTCGCTTGTGAGTGAACACCCTCTTTACTCTTTGAGAAAGGTAAATCCCACCCGATGCCAGCAAGCATGGTGCCATGTAGGCCATCCCATATCGATAGCTTTGTGTTGTGGGGTTTACTTCCAACCCCCTGGAGATGAGGCCCCCAAACCAACCCCCCTCAACCACACACACAAAATCCCTTCGCTCAGCACCAAGTGCTGAATAGCATTCAGTTGCAACATGATGTCATTACCAATTAGGGCTTCATGGGAACCACAAATTGACCTCAGATTTTCCTGGGCCTGTAGATTATTCAAGAGGAAAAATGCCTGAACATAAGCATTTCTGTCAAGTGTAATGAAAGAGGAGGACAGCATTTTTGGCTTCCTCATCATGTAATAAAGAGGTTTTTCTCTTGCTATTAAAAAGAGTGGGTTTAACTGATTCTTCATGGAGAGTATCACATCATAACATATAGCTGGCAATTACAGCAGATTAATGAAATTACTGATTTAGGAAAGAATGGTTAACAGTCAGATCTACTAGGCACAGAATATTCTCCTAAGGAAAGGGACTGAAGAATCCCTGCCCACATCTCTTCAACCTTTGCAGAGGAAAGCACGGGATGATCAAAGCTGGAGAGAACCTCCAGTACTTATGTGAAAGACTCCAATTATCTAACTCTGTAAGTCTTCCTCCATCCTACATGTCAGTGCTTGAAGATTTGGGGTATAGGGCTATGCAGTATTATCTTGTGTTAGTACCCAGTCAGCCGTAGGAGATGCATGACTGGAAGCTGCTTCTATCAGGGCAAGAGCTAATAAAGACATGAATGTAGATACTTAGCAGGGTGCCACCCAGGCAATGTGGAGATGGGATTGAGGAGAGAGAGCACTTGTAGCCACAGGAAAAAGGAAATCCCATTCTAGGACAGCTCCAAGGTTGCAGAAGAGGGAGAGGGAAAGTTGTAAGATCAAAGACTGAGAAATGGGGCACAGTAGAATATGCATGTATCCAAGCAGAAAGTTATACAATGCAACACACATTAAAGTTGAAGAAAAATAGCCAGAAAAAAAGGAGATACAGTGAAAGGAGCCATGGGCTGAGACCTGAGCTTTCTAAGTACCGTACACAGTACACAATTGTGCTATTTTTTGAGCACGGCTTTTTGCATGCTAGGGCCACAACAGAAGCTGCCAAGTTGTACCACAGTACTAGAGACATGAGAGCTGGCAGTTTCCTAACTGCCAAGTTAGAAAATTGGCATGTTTACTCATACTAACACCAGGGGCTTTCTTGAGGAACACAAGAGGAATAACAAGTATTAGAAGACATGTCAGAAAGACCATAGCAAGTTCACAGAAGTACTGCTGATATCCATACAGCCATCACTTACTTGAATAACTCTCGAGAAGAGCAGCAACAGACTGGTCTGACCTACACTAGGAAGGTAGTACTTAGGCTCAGGAAACACAAGTATTACCAGTGATAGATATTTATCATGTGCTCTGCCCTCAAATGGATGTTGACTGTAGAACACCATACTGTTTAAAGCATGGAGATGACAATGTGGGAGCAGGGGAGTGCGTGGCAGCAGCCTGCAGAAAGAAGCAAATGCATCTGCAGGGGCACATGGCAAAGCTGTGTTCTTAGATACAGAAGGAGATGTAGCAGCACAGAAGTTGATAAACAGCTCATCTCTGATTAAGTTGGAATACAGTCACGCTCCTTACATCTTGCATCGTTCTTTTTTGCTGAAACTGTTGCAAGTTAGGAACACCAAAGAACAGAACTCAGTCATAGGGGCTACTATTTTCTGTTAGCAGTCTGACAAAGACCAAGGATGAAGAGAGGCACAAAAATATGATACTATTGCTCAGTTGCTAAGAAATCTAGCCTATTTTCCTTCTGCTTTACCTATTTTTCTTGGTGAAGCATTCAGCTGAGACAAGCTTCTAATTTTACAGTCTTTCCATAAGTATAATTTAGCTTAACCAACTGGATTAGTTGTCTATTTTCTGTGGTGAAACTATTCTACTGTTCCAGACCACATCTGCTTTAGAAAGCTCTCCATTAGACTTCCTCTTCTCTGGTATTGGTCATAGAAGTCATTCAATGCAACTGCTGTAATGAGCTAGCCAGCATTCTGTGTACCAGAAGGCATAGGAAGAGCTTTTGGATGAGAAAACATTGAAAAAATTACTAAGAGCATTTGTTGCAATTATAGGATGTAAGTGTGATCAAATTCCTGCATGATCTCATGACAAAAGGAAGGGCTTTTAAAACTACTGTCACACAGAAATCAGAGCCTAAAATGGAAATTACTAGGAACAAGCATTCTGAAACAGTTACCTTCTAGGTTAAACCCTAGCTCCGTTAAAGCAGGTATGGAGTTTCATACGTTTGCAGGAGGCAACCTGGGAAAGCTTAAGCCCTTCAGAATGGAGTGACATTAAATACCACTATACATTTTGCAATAATAATACATGCCCATAATACAGAATTATCAATGTTTGTGTAAGGTTTTCAAAGCCTCAGAGAGCATCTACTATAGGAAGTCAGAAAAAAATTAGCTGGGTTTTTCATTCAGAATAAACAACAGGAATCTCACAGGAAATAAAAATACTTTTCTCTTACCTTTCAAGTATTTTCAGCTGTCTGGTTCAGAACCCTTCCAATACAGCACCATTTGCAAAGGTAATTTGAGCAAGCTGAAAGGTCACAAAGTCCTCTCCCCTTTGCAGTCCAGCTGCAAACCATCACCAGTCCCTGCAGTGAATTTAAGTCCCCATGGAACAGATGAAAGGAACCAATAGAAGTATCAGGGTTTTTCCCTCCCACAAACCACCTAAGGAGCACACTGGGTTTGGGAGCAATTCCCTCACCCAGTATCAGTCTCGCACACCAGCAGAAAGAACCATTTCCTATTCATTTTATGCTCTGCTTCTAGTCAAGAGCCAGAGAGCCCTTCTGGGCCTCTAAATCAGACAGCAAACATCTTAGAATTATTGCCAAGACCCACATATTGACAAGCACGTTCAAAGTATTAGTGATGTGAAATTCAGGTGGAGTAACACAGAAAGTAAAAATAAAACACCTTTTAAAACCAGTAGCAGTTAAACACAATGCTGCGCTTATCCAGCACAATACTTTAAAAAAAAAACCCTCAAGAACCTAAAAGAAAGCAAATTACATGTTGTAGGCATCATTAAGGTATGCACATGATTATTTTAACCATGTGCATTATTCAGCCCAGTTTTTAGTTAACAAACTGCCTCAGATTCTGGCCAGTTGCTTTGCTTTACTGCAACCAGAAGCTGTGCTGAGCGAGCTGAAGACCCCAGAAGCCTAATGGCTATCAACACACATCATTAACCCTTGCTAACCTCTGTCACTGCAACAGGGTCATGAAGTCAAACACAGCGTGCTTACCACACTGAACACTGCAAACACCACTAACTCACTGGGACTCTGTGCTGTCTCAATTGGTTTGTATTTTTTAAAGCTGTAAGCACCAAACACCCTGTCCTGGGCAACCCTGTTACAGAAAGGGAAAGGTAGTGCTGCAAGGCAACACACATGGTCCCACCTCCACAGCTGGGAAAGTACTGATTACACAGGTGATGCTATTGAGCAAGGGAGGGATTCAGTCCTGGCTGAAAAAATAGTTCTCCTTCCCACACTCACTGGTTTCTCACTCACCTGGACCATCTAACAAACACAGAGAGACCAAGGAGAAGCAGAACAAAATATTGAAGAAACAAATGTATGCTCTAACATCCAAGTCCCCTTTGCTAATATCTAGCTCCCTACTTTATTTGCTCTGGTGATATTCTACAGATTGCTTTTACCAGCTGGAAAGCTGAAACAATAGCACCTGTTGCACCAAAGTGGCCTCTTTCCACTGATCACCATCACCTGCACCATCAGCCTAGGTGGGTAAGTTATTGGGGAAGCTGTTGCTGCTAACTGCAGCATGTATAATAAAATTCGACTGCATTAGCCTGCTAACCTGGCTACTTCTTCCAGATTATACCTAGGTACTTCAGGACTGGTGTAATGCACCAGGTATCTATGTAAGCTGCCTGGCACAGAGACAACAAGCAGCATGACAAACTGAGAGAGAATCCAGCTTCTTGCACGATGTTTTGGATGTAGCTAACAAGTTGATATGAATGGAAAAATTAATCAAAATCATTAATTCAACTTCAAAAACTTAATGGATGTTCTCTCTAAGATCAGGACGTAGACTTATTTTAAACACTGCCTAAATGAAGTCTCAGTTGGTAGAACAAGACAGTTTCTTTCATGAAACACTAGGGTAGTTAGGAACAACAGAAGCAGAATTTCCCATGTATTTTTCATTGTTCAGGGTTATAACTATTCATTTTTTTTCTGCAAAATGCTGTAACTTAGCCAAAATTAATGAGTTTTAAAAAATGCAAAACACTGATATAAGTTTAGGAATAGTCCTAGGTGATAAGCAAGCAGACACAGAAACTCCAAAGAAACAAAACTAAAGCCCCTTTTAGGAAAGCTGCTGGCAGGGAACCACATGCGCGGCAACGACGGGCGTACAGGACAAACGTGCTTTTCTGGACAGGGACCCCACGACACGGTGCCGTGTGTCTGCATCACGTTTTCCCCGTGGGACTCTATTTTTCCCCCTGTCATTTTTACAGACTTTCCTCTCCAGCCTGGGATCCTTTCGGTCCACCCAAAGTCGAATCCCGAGGTTTCTGTGGAAGATGCCAGCGACGCTGACATCAGCACCGGCACAGACAGCACGGCACGCTAAAAAGGTTTGAGTTCTCCTTTTCTTTCCACCCGCAAAACGCACTGGAAATACAGTTTCAGCGTAAAAGGGTGGACGCGGAGGGTGAAGGCTTCTCCCCTCAGCCCCGGGCCCCCATCCCACCGCAGCTACCGCCTCCGCCCCACCCTTGGCCAGCCCCAGGCGCATGCGCCGCTCCGCCGCCGCGCGGCGAGAAGATGGCGGCGTGGGCCCTCGCCGGTGCGCTGTGGGCCGCTCGGCAGGTCAGCCCGCCTCTCTCCTTCCCTCCCCTGCTCCCCTTCGGGGCCGCGTCCCGCCCCGCCGAGGTGCCGGCGAGCGGGCAGGGCCCGGCGGGGGGGCACGGGGCTTGTGTCAGGCCGCTGTGGGGGGGCGGCCGGTTCGGCCCCGCCTCAACCCAAAGCTCGCTGGAGGCCGGGGGTCATCCGGCAGCGGCGGGAACAGCGCGGGGCGGAGGGACATGGGTGTAACTTCGGGGTTGTTCGTATCCCCGATACCACAAAGTCTTTGCTGGCTTCTGTGAACTAAACTGGCTCGCACCCCGTGCTTCTTTGCAGCTCTGGAGCCCCCAGCACAGAAGGGACGTGGACCTGTTGGAGTGGGTCCAGAGAAGGGCCACAAAAATGATCCAAGGGCTGGAGCACCTCTGCTATGAGGACAGGCTGAGAGAGCTGGGGTTGCTCAGTCTAGAGAAGAGAAGGCTGTGGGGAGACCTTATTGCGGCCTTCCAGTACTTAAAGGGGGCCTAGAAGGGTGGGGGCAATCTCTTTGGAAAGGCCTGTTGTGACAGGACAAGGGGTAATGGTTTTAAACTAAAGGAGGATAGATTTAGACTGCACATAAGGAAAAAATTTTTTACTATGAGGGTGGTGAAATACTGGCCCAGATTGCCCAGAGAGGTGGTAGATACCCTGTCCCTGGAAACATTCAAGGTCAGGCTGGACGGGGCTCTGAGCAGCCTGGTGGAAGATGTCCCTGCTCACTGCAGGGGGGTTGGACTAGATGACCTCTAAAGGTCCCTTCCAACCCAAGCCATTCTATGATTCTTGGGCAGCAGCTGTGCTGCAAGAAAGCTGTTTGAAATAGCCTAACAGATATTTATGGGTATAATTCATACTAGAATTGGGCAAATGCTATGGGCAACAGGCAGTTAGTAAAAACAACTTTTTTTTAAACTAGGTTCTCCCCTCATCGTGCACGAAGCAAGTGCGGAGCTACTACGTGGACTGGAGGATGCTGCGGGATGTCAAGAGAAGGAAACTGGCATACGAGTACGCGGATGAGAGGCTGCGGATCAACGCCATCCGGAAGAACACCATCCTTCCCAAGGAGCTGCAGGTAGTGAGCAGCTGCCCCACAGCTGCGCCTGGGCTGGGACAGGGCACGAGCCCGTGCCTGGCTGGTACCGCTGTGATGTGTGCTGGGTTGCCGTGGCCACTTCACAGACCTGAGATTTTTTGTTTATTTAAAAACCTGGAAACCTGATCCAGCCAAAATCACCAGTTTTTTCAGCTGGAAAGACTTAATTTTCCTCCTTGCCTGAGCTACAAGCATGTAAAAGTCGCACCAGGTCTGGGTGTTAGATCTGTTCTTAAAAATGAAAAAATTCACTGTCCTGCTCTCAGCCTTCCTTACTAAGCATTAAAAACATTTGCAGATATCAGAAATATTCTTACACTATTCCTGTACATATTTGATCTGTCCATGCCTAGTTATGGGGAGATCCTTTCACACTTAAACATTCTGGAAGAGAAAGTGTATGAATCTGGTTTCATGTATTGACTTTACTGTTCTCTTGGCAACTCTAGTCTGTGTTAGAAGTCCGTACGGGGGGGGAAAAAGTAAATTGCAGCTGGCTTTGCTTTTGGCATTCCTTAGCTCCTTTTGTCACCTTTTGAAGTCACAAAGTCATAGCAGCAGTTAGATTGAAGATGATGACTCCAGGAAAGTAGTATTTTCCTCCCCTACAAAACCTTGTTTGGGCTCCAAAATTGAAGTCTTAAAAATGAAGGTACAAGTCTCCTCTGAAAGTATTAGACTGCTTTCTGAATAAAATCATAGCAATTAAATAGGCCAGAAAAATACTGGGGGTGTCTCACTGTAGTAGATAAGAGCGCTATATACACAAGAAAGATGCACAACTGGACAAAACCAGTAACTGAAATACGTTCTGAAAAGTCCTACTGACCTTGCTGTTACTGAAGTTGAAAGTCAAACGGCTGCTGTCTCGATGCCACCTTCCTGTGAAGGTGAACATCCCTTCAGAAAACAGTCTTGCACTATTGCTTTTCAGTGCTCCTGCAACATAATGGGAGTTTCTGTGGTCCAGCCTCAGACCTTCCTTTTACCTCCAACAGTGACTTCCTACCATGACCAAACACAGGATTCTTTTGAGCCCTTCTGTCCTTTAGGTATTGAGTGCTGCAGTTAGGGATGCTTACCCAGCTTCAACAGACTTTCTTTAGGCTGAATTTCCCTGCCACACTGACTTGTTCTTCTGAAATTCCATTTGCTGGTACCTTATGCTTCCTGAAAACTGTTGAGGTCTCTTGTACGTGGAAAGACCTTTCTTAAGCCTCCTCATTAGAACAGAGGCACTTTGGCTTGTCCTCTGCCTGTAGCTCCTTCCAAAGTATACTATATGAGATTCCTTTTACTGACATCAAAGCATATTACCTGGGAAGGCAGCTGATAAGGAACATATATTTAAGTTCAGCTTCTGTTAAAGATCTAGCCCACCCCGCAACGTGGACAAAGCCAAGCAGATTTTCACTGAGGATAATTACTGGCATGAGGTTGCTCAGTCTGTGTAATGAAGTGAACTTTAGGGCCTCCATGTGGGTCATTTTACATTCACTGTTAGGATGCCCCCAAAGAAGGGGTCAAGTGAGGAGGACAGGCGCAAGTTTCCTATCAAATAGCAAAGCATACTTATGAGGTGGAGGAGAAGCTCATGGTGGTACCTGCTCTACAGCAGGTTTTGAGGTCTGGCAATAAGCCCCCTCAAAATCCTGGGGAACACAGATAAAACTCTATGCTGTGGTCTTCTCTTTTAGGAAGTGGCTGATAAAGAGATTGCTGACTTGCCCCGGGACAGCTGCCCTGTGAGGATCCGAAATAGGTGTGTGCTGACATCCCGCCCTCGGGGGGTGAAGCGGCGTTGGAGGCTCAGCAGAATTGTTTTCCGCCATTTTGCTGACCATGCGCAGATGTCTGGGATACAGAGGGCTATGTGGTAGATCACCGCATGGCAGAAAATTAAAGCAAGACTGTCCTGTCTTAAGAGTCCGGCATCAATATCAAACCAATAAGGGAAGGATAGGAAGCCATGTTGATTCATTAAACTCTCTTACTGGACTGCAACTGGAATCAGCTAACTGACAAGCAGCATGACGGCACTAAGCTGATCTGTGTAAGAGGCAGTTTTATTATGAGGGAGAAAACACAAATCACCACCTGATTGTTGCAGAACTAAGGTGAAGTTTGTCAGAAATAAAGACATACAGCACAAAGCTTGTTTAAGCAGTTTTTTTGCTACTATATGGTAAGTTCACCATGGTAATTTGGGTAAAAGCATAAATGAAATTATACAACAGGGCAAAGTAGTAGTCTGCCATGAACAAGGATGAGCACAAACTGAAAATAAAACATGGCCTCTTGCTATGCAAACTTAATATGTGTATTAACAAGCAGACACAGTGAATAAAGGACCTATTAGAAACTACAGCATGCTAGTATTTATCTCCTGCTTGTAGTGTAGTGCTTGGTCTAGTGCTTTAAGAACAATGAAGCAAGTCCTAGCCTAGACCATAATAGGAGAGTAATGGCTTCTGTAATTCATCAGGTAACATCAAACAAATCTGTCTTCAGGAGAGGCATGAGAAGGAAGCAGGAAGCAAACAACAATAGCAACATGCCTGCTGCTCAGCTCACATTTGCCCTCTAGGCTTCACCAAGGCAGGGCAATAAAGGGGAAATGGCTACTCCATCCGCCCCAGCAGTGGGGCTGAGAGGCTGCAATAAACCGCCAGATGGAAGGTGCACAGGCAGCAAACCGACAACCACCAACATTTGGTGTATAAGCTATCTTGATATACTTCCTACTGTCACCTTAAACCCCTTGGAAGTTGGCAGGAGAAAGTGGAGCTTGTCTCTCTTTTCCTCATATACTGCTAGAGCCAGGGTGAACTCACTATCCAGTGTCAGCAGCTCACTGCCCTCCTGTGACTGATGCCACCCCAGATGTCACAGCATAGGCACTAAAGAGCTGCTTCCATTTTCAAAATTAAACTGGTTAACCAGCCCATAATTAACTTCTGAGAGTAATTGTTTTAATACCACAGGATTAATACCATATTGTTTCTGCTCAACTAGCAAGTGCTTGAGACAGTGGTTCTACTTTCTTCAGCATTTCTCCCTTTGTGGCATGCTTTACAGTTCAACATACTTTCCCACGTCTAATCAAAAAACCACCCCACCCCACATGTTGAGGATGACATTAATGCCAGCAACCACATGGGTACAGCTGTCACTTGCAACAAAGAGGCTGTGACCTATCCTAGTTTAGGATTACTTTTCTTTTACATTCTGTTTTCAGTTTCACAACACCCTCTGCTCATCCGAGATGCTTTTTCAAGGAGGGTTAAGGATGTACCTACGCTCCACTCTTCAGGAAATGGTGAACCACGTGACTGAAAGAAATGCTTTATAAGCTATTTTATTTAAATATTTTCTCCAACCTGAAATGGAAAATGACTGTCTTTGCTTGGAAGAAGGTTGTGTAAACAATGATCTTTGCAGCACAGCATGTCTCGCATGGAAGATCAGTGTTAAGGCGGCCCTTAGAGTACTTTCAAATATCCATTGGTATGTCCCCTTTGGATTGCTTTTCTCTGCTTTCAACCCAGGCCTTGTTGATGGTGCGCTTCATTTCATCATCCCCTTCTGCATACATCTTTTTTAAAAGGTTCATAAGCCCTTCACTAGGATCTGAGGTGTCATAGGCAGCCTTCCTGCAAGATGGATACATGAGAAGATCAGGCATATCCAACAATTCTGGGCAAAAAAACATAAATGCCATTATTTGTTTGAAACATCCTGGTAGCAGTGAAGATTTTGCTTTGGCAAAGCTTTAGACCCCAGCAGTCTTCAGTCATGCCTCAGTCCCCTTCTGAGTTGGGAGAATCCTAAAGAGTACCCTTAAACTAAGTGCAGGTTGAGTAGTATACCTAGATCCGTCCCACTAGGGATGACGGGAAGCGTTCTGCAGTAAACATGACCCTGGAAGCATGACCCAAAATTAATTTTAGGAAGCAGGAGTGGAATATAAGAAACAAACTGCCAACATCTGTCTGTGCCGTTATGTGAGAAGTGAATAAAAATAGACAAATGGCCACACTGAGCTCTTTGAAGCAACCGCATTGGCAACCCAAAAGGTATTTTTGGCTTCTCATTCTTTTTTAGATTATCTCCACAGGTTAATTGACTCAGTTTTTTAACACCTTGCATTTCAAAGGAATTTTCTCAACTTAAGAAGCCAGCTGGCAAACACTGACACCCACATAGTAAACACCAGGGTATGACATGTCCCACATTACCAGACTACACATAGTGCCCTCTCTAGCACAATTGCTTCTCTTGATTCTGCTTTCTAAAATCCCTTAGGCAGTTACTGGTTTCTGCAGGCTACCCAAGAAACACGCAGATCAAAATGGATCAGCAGAGGGAGCAAGTTCCCCAAGCACAGGGCTAACCCATCAGTCTCACCGACCTGAGCACCAGGCATATTTCTGAAGCAACTCATTTGTCATACCGTCAATCCCCAACACTTGGAATAAGGCAGCAATACTTATGGTGGCAGGCTGGGCAGTCTGCAGGACTTCTCTGCACAAGATACTGGCTTAACAAAACAACCCTGTCCCTCCAGCAACGTGTGTTAGTCGTCAAGTTGCCTCCTCTTAAATCTCCAGTGATGCCATTTGAGAGGGTAAGTTACTTTTGCTCTAAATTCAGGTCTGGTTAGTGAGGACTAGTCAGCTTTAGCAAATAATCCTATCAACGTACACAAAAGGAATAGTTGTTGGCAGGCATAACTTTCTCTAAAGTGAGTGTTTCCATGCTTCAAGGTGGGTACACACATTCTCTTCTGGAGAAGAACAAGTGCACGTATTCTAAAATATTATAAAACTATTATATACCACATTTTTTTATCTCTCTCTCTCTCTCTCTCTCAAAACACATCTTTTTTCCCCAGGTGTTTCCTGCTGTAGTTTACCACCCTTATACTTCCATGCTTAAGCTGCTTGTAGGATTGCTCCCAAGCACTTGAAGTGATATAAATTAGCTGGAGGCTCTATATGATGATCTAGGTAAACAGAGACCTATTTTGCCAAAAGGTCACTGGGATTTCTGTGCAGGCACTTCACACACAGGGGACAAAACAGTAATTATTTCAACCAGCAGAGCTTCAGGGAACATATACGTATATTTCTACATAATATACACTTAACCTAAAAAAAGCCAACCTCACTAGAGCTGGTTTTGCAATGAATGCAGCCATCAAAATATAAATGAATCTTTAATTGGTTGATTACCTTTAGCACTCTCACCGCGGGTCTTACCTATCGTATTTCCAAAGATGCAGCATTCATCATTAGTAATAAAGCAGCAGAAGAGTGGCAAACAGCTACTCAAAGCTTATCTCCTCCACTGCCAGTGCTACTAGTACCAAAAAAATCCCAACCCAATGATTCTCCATCAGCTTAGGGGCTTGTCCCCCAGAACAGCCATTCTCACAGCCTGACTGCGCAGTCAGCGCAGCGCAGATCTGCTCTCCTGGCAGTGCTGAGGCAAGCTGGAGAACGAGAAATGGAAAACAAGGTGGAGGGTTGAAGAGACACTTACTCTTTCTCTTTGCTTTCTTTTTCCACTTGAGTGAGACATTCCCATTTTTCCTCCCGCTTCTTCCTACACATCACAAGGACCGTGTCTGTCTTTATCTGTATGGGGAACAGCAAAGCATGAATTTAGAATGCTTCATAAAGGAATACTAGTTACAATCAGAATGAATAAGATTATCTTATAACATAAACTTCCCTCTGTACTCTACATTTATCTCAGCTATCGATTCTTATGCAGCAGACAGAAACTGTAGCATGTACTCAGGTTCGGGGTACAAAGCGTTAACCTTGTGTGGACAATTTAAATGGCGCAATTAACACAATACTAGTACAGAGCTATAGTGCCAATATGGAAGAACACACAGCGCTGCAGAAACACCATTCAGTGACTCTCGGGATCTGAAAGTACCCAGGACTGTCGGGTAAAGGGTGGCTATGCCAAGTTCAGGTAGAAGCTCTCTCAATTTATTTCTCCAAGGATAAGAAACTAGTTTTAGGGCATTGCTTAACCTTGGTATGTGTTTACAAGTTACAAGGAAAGCCTGTTTAATTGCAACCCTGACCTAAATTTCACGAAGAAGTCCTGCGTGCTACAGCAAACAGGAGTCTGCTGGAGCTCTAGCTTAGCAAGTACGTGACCGCCACTCACTTTTATGCCGTGTTAAAAACCACCAGAGCATCATCCTCATTTATTTCAGTTGTTTTAATTTTACACTGTCCTAGTTTTGGGGCAATTTCAAATTGAACCATTTCTTTACCTCTGATGTCACCAAGTGCAGCACGCAACTGCACAGAATGCACATGAGGTATCCAGCACATCCCTAAGCCCAGAAAGGTGCTACACGTAGCGCAGTAAGGGCACTGTCACCAGCTGCAGTCATCAGCAGTAAAATGTTACTAGTGTTCAATTCTGGAGCAACACCCCCTTACTAAGGCAGAGCAGGTTTCAGCCTTTGCTTTGGGTATTAAGCCTATTTAAGCTTCCCAAGATTTCAGTCTACAGACAAGTCTCTTAGACCTTAAAATTGCAAAGAATTTCTCAGAGGTATTTAAAAGCACAGGGATACAAATGGATGCTTAGTGGAATTTTCTGCTTAATTATTTCTGAAATCCTGTTGGAGAGCTATTAAAAAAAGTGTACAATACCCAGACACGATATTTCGAAATAGGAGCCCACGGATTCCAGAGAACAATTCCACAGTTATGACAATTACAGATTAATAAAAATCATGTTCACAGCAAAGAGATTTTACAAACAGAAGGGAGGGCCTGAAGGTTAGCACTGAGTCTCTCAAACTAGGGTCAGGCAATGAACACGATACTTCGTGTGGAAACTAAATGTCTCTAACAGTTGAGGTGCACTGACCTTTCTAGAGCTGCCTTCCACGGAGATGGGTTTCAGGAGGTTGTTGAAGGTCATGGTGTAGTTCTTCCCATTCAGATTCTTCACTAGCAGATCGAACGACCTGGATCCAGAAAGTGAGGGTAAGAAGGGCACAAATATTCCAATCATTGTAAGACTATTGTGCCTTGCCACCAAAACCAATGTCTGAACACCCTTTAGCAGATGTATTTCTTTGGAAAGCATGTCAACAGGCTTCAATTACTTTCTTCCCAGGGCTCTCAAATCTTCAGTCGGATTTAATGCTGAGGATTTAAAAGGACCTGTCCAGACTTCACAACAAATCGAGACCTCTAGGGTTCTCTCTACCTCACCCACCTCCTACACCTTGGAAAGGCAGATTTACTTCATGTATGCTTCAGTTCTATCACCATCAAAAAAATCAGGCTAACACTACATATCCTCTCAGGTGAGATGAGGTGCAGCAAGCATTTGTAACATGAAAATACCCAAATACACTCTAGGAAGAGCTATACTTAAGTGTATGTGCTAAGTGCTACTAAAAGCTAATGCAAGTTTAGGAAAAAAAAAAAAGGGGGGTGGGGGGGGGTAAGGGCTGATCCAGAACAGAACTCAACACAACACATTCCTGCATTTCAAATAGCTTTCTTCATCCACGCTCTCCCCTGTGGCACGGTGCAACAAGAAGAACTCACCTCTCTGTGAAATTCACCTGCACATTCTCAGGTGGAAGCTTCTGTACTCCATTTAAAGAAATATAAATCTTAATAAATTTATCTGACTGATCCCAACCTGCAAGTGAAAAAAAAAAAAAAAAAAGAGATTAAGTCCTAGCTTTCCTCCATAAAATTCATCCATCCAGTCCAACTGCCCCCCAAAGTCCCCTAGCAATATCTGGGATCTCTGCCTTATTCAGACAATCTTCACAGGAATAAGGGAGACATTAATTTTTCAGGAATAACTTGAGAGAAAAAGGAGGTCCTCACACATAGCCCCATTCCCTAATTCCTGCAAATTCTGAGAAAAGCCATGTATCAGCTCATGTAAAAGGAGAGCAACTCTGCCTGCACAGGGGGAGTCAGGGCTTGCTGTCTGCTTTTGCTGCTATTTCCTTGACCCACTTTTTCCCCTGCTCCCCACATGACAAGAAGCTTGAGCAATTCCCTCTCCTTTCACCTACATGGTGAGCAGAAAAGCCAAAGCTCACTCTTTCGTTCCTGCTACACACTAGGCGATGGAAAAATACTAGTTGGCACACCAGGGATCGTAATGCACCCACCAGTACTATAGCACACACAGAATTAATATGCACCGTGGCTGGGATGGCAAAGTAAGAATATAGTAGCTTTTAAATGGGGTCTCCAGTATGAAATAAACACTTAAGAAGGCTTCTCTCTAACGCTAAGTGGCAACCGTAACTGTCACTAATGCCACCCTGCCTTCTCCACAGAGACACCGCAGCTCTAGGAAGCGTTCAGAAAAGTAACCCTACCGTAATTGTTTATTTTCACTGTGTACCCTCCCAGCGATGACTTTTCTTCCTCTGCCGCATCTTTTGGCTTCGGTGGAGGTTGATTCTTGATCTCTAGCTCCAGCTTGTGCTTCTCTGTCATCAGGACATCACGAAGTCGCTTCCTCGTGGCTTTCATAAGCAGTTCTTTAACCTCTTCCAAATCTTTCTGTAACTGATTCAGAAACAAAAGATCCCACGTATGTATTAGATACAGATCTTTTTGCTCACGGTTCACAGCTAAGCAGTCAGTTACGTCGCTTTCGGACTTCCCAGATGTAGCAGTTTCAGGTTTATCAAGTCAGTGGTTGCATTTCCCTGCGCGCCCCGTTAAGCACGAAGCCGCCCCTCCCTCACTCCCTGGCCGCTCACGTCTTCACCTCCCGACTAGGATACATTTCCAGGTTCAGGCTTTCATTGATTAAAACCCGACAGAAACCGATGAAGCCGGACAGCTGGCACAGCTCCTCCGTGCGTTACGGATTATGCTAAAGGCGCACAGCACCACCTCGGGCAGGGACACCTACGGCGCCCCCCGGGGCACTCAGCTGCCAGCCCCCCGCCTCCCAGCCGCGCCCGGATCCCGCCGCCCCTCGCCCGCCGCGGGGCCCAGCGTGGGCCGCGCACCCAGACCCGGGCCCGGGGCCTGCGCTGAGGCGGGGCGGAGCGCGCCTGTTCGCCGCTGGTTCCAGTCAGAGCGGCGGGTACGGGGCGGGGGGCGGGGGGTGGGGTAGAGGGTAGAGGCTCACCTCCTCGCGCGCGGTAGCCATGTCGCGTGCGGCGCCCCCCCGGGCCCTCTGGAACGTTCCGGCCCTCCCGCCCCTCCCGCGCACGGCGCGAGCACCCGTGCCGTCCGAGTGACGCAATGCCGCCGCCGGAGGCGCGGAACAGCTTGGGCCGACCCGCCCCCCGTCACCCGCCGAGGGGCGGGGCTGGGGGCGGGGCCACGAGCCTTCCCACCGCCGCGGAGCCCGGAACGGCGCGGCGGTTGTTGGCTGCCTGTTATGGCCGGCGCGAGGGCTGCGGCGGGAAGCCGGCTGGCAGCCGAGGGCCCGGGCGACCGGGTCTCCTCCGCCACCGGAGTCGTTACTCTTTTATAGGAGACTTGAAATGACCCTCCTGTGCGCTGCGACCTGGGTTGTTGCTGCCCGAGAAAAAAAAAAAAAGCACAGCGAGGTGTTTCTTGCCACTGTTACTAAACCGGTGTACTGAACAACAACCAAAAGGGGCTGTGACCCCCGGCCCCCGTCGGGCATTAAAATTACCCCGAGGGAAAAAAATAAAAGGCAATGGCAATCTTTCTGTAAGCAGGTAAGCAGAAGGGTCAGCATTTGCCTCCAGATGCCTTTTATAAACAACAGAACCCAAGGCAGGATACAGCCCTTCAGCATTTGAAAAATAGATTTCCCTAAAAGAGGGTGCCAGTTACAACATCTATTTTACCAAGCTGAGGAGTGCCAGCTTGTTTGCTGATTTATAGGCTTAGGGGTTTTTTTCTCTTCCAATGTGAGCATCCAGGAATCAATTAATCTATAAAGAGGGTTTTTTTCATAGAATCATAGAACTGTTAAGGTTGGAAAAGATCAAGTCCAACTGTCAACCCAACACCCCCATGCCTCCTAAACCATGCCCTGAAGCACCATGTCTACACTTGTTTTAACACCTCCAGGGATGGTGACTCCACCACCTCTCTTGGCAGCCTGGTTCCAATATCTGACCACTCTTTCAGTGAAGAAATTTTTCCTAATATCCAACCTAAGCCTCCCCTGATGCAGCGTGAAGCCATTTCCTCTCATCTGCTAGTAACTTGGGAGAAGAGACCAACACCCACCTCACTACAACCTCCTTTCAGGTAGTCGTAGAGAGCGATAAGGTCTCCCCTCAGCCTCCTCCAGGCTAAACACCCCCAGCTCCCTCAGCCACTCCTCATCAGACTTGTTCTCCAGACCCTTCACCAGCTTCGTTGCCCTTCTCTGCACACGCTCCAGCACCTCAATGTCATTCTTGTCCTCAGGGGCCCAAAACTGAACACAGTATTCAAGGTGTGACCTCACCAGTGCTGAGTACAGGGGCACGATCACTGCCCTGCTCCTGCTGGCCACGCTGTTCCCAATACAAGCCTTCTTGGCCACCTGGGCACACTGCTGGCTCATGTTCAGCCAAGTGTTGACCAACACCCCCAAGTCCTTCTCTGCCAGGCAGGAGGTATGGAGGGAAGAATAGATCAGATGAAGGTAAATTAATAGAAGAGCTGAAGACAAGGATTTATGTTCAAGCCTGTACTCCTCAAAGCAGTTTTAACAGGCGTTGTACTGAAGTGTTTATTTTAACCCTCTGGTCCGGCGCTTCAAGATCTGCAGCTGAGAAGGGGTCAGGAAAGATCTGTATAACTAACTCTTGTGGTTAAGCTTAATTTTCATAGGACTGAGCTTCAGCCCATCTGAAGCAACAGCATTCGAAGCTGGGCTGGTTGATTTTATCAGGAAAGTACAATGTGGTCAACTGGAATTTACTTCTGTGCCATGGTTATTTAATTGGTTAAGGGCAGTTGCTTATTCAGGAATTGTTTCCGTATGAGCTTTCTGTCAAGCAGCCACTGAGACAAGAAAAAATTTTCTATGTTTTTTGCCTTAGGTACTAAACTTTGAGTTTCTCCACTCTCAGTTGTTGTCTTATATTAGGAAGTACTCATAGTTTTAGGATTTAAATTGGTATTGTTTTGTAATTTAATTGCTGGCTAGAGGAGAAAACACTTTCATTAATACAGTAATGCATTTGTAAGCGAGCCTGTAATTTGCTTTTTTTCTTGAGATTTTTTTAAAACCAGTATTTATTTTGTTTCCTTAATTTAGGAGCATTTCGGTGGCCGTAGCATAAAACAGGTTCCATGCAGCTCTCCTGCATGCAGCTCACCTGGATGCAGCATCCAGATGCAGCAGCCTGAGAACAGAAGAGAGCCTGAGAAAGCCAAGTTTTCTGCTCCTGCACACGCTCATGAGAAGCCAAGTGGCAGGCCTTCTCTTGGGGGAGAAGAATCAGAACAGTTCCTGCATTGGTAAGGGGAAAAGGAGCTAAGTTAGAATTAGCAGGAGTGCTGAAGCTCAACTGCAAGGCCCCAGCACAGTCTGCCAGGCAGACAAAATACAGTGGAGCACGGTGTTTGGTGCTCCTGGGCTCTGGGACAGGGGGAAAAGCTTCTGAGAGGGCTTTGAAAGGATGTGGCCTCTTTATCTAGCAGGTAGTAGCCATTCCTTTTGCCTGCAGGCATTGATAGCAACTGATGACAAACAGTCTTTGGATAGCAACGCTGAGGATGCTCCCTGTGTCTCTTCCTTCAGGCGTGCTTGCCTCGTGACTTACTTGTATATTTCTATTGTGTACTCCAGGGAAGCATGAAGTCCTTAGCAACAACTCCTGGTGCCCCACTGCTTTGATACGTGTATGTTGATATATTACTATATATCAACAACCTTTAAGAAAAGCATATTTACCAGCATGTTCTCTGCTGGAAACCTCAGACTGGCATTGGGAGCAGAGGAGCAGGGTGACCCGTTCGCTCCCCAGTGCAGTGCCTGTCTGCCAGACTCCTGCGGAGCGGGTTACCTGCCTTGTGAACGAGCCCATATCCTAACGAACGGGTTGGAACTGGCTATGCAGCATGTGCGCGCGTTGGACAGCTAGCCTGGCGAGTCGCCGTGTCCTACTGCAGTAGTGCAGCTTCAGAATAACCAGCTGGAGTGACCTCTATCGGAAAACCTGATGCGGCAGCTGTTTATTATTGCAAACAGATTTAAGCTGTTTTCGGTAAATGGCTTCTGAAAATAAGCACCTTATTCCCATTTTGTTTGCGTTTCCATTTATTTTACAAGGCATCGTTCACACAATGATAACAAGGTACTGATCCAAACAATTCTGTAACAATTAAAAAAGTAAACATTTGTTGTGACCATGTACATTGAATTGCACTTTTAATAACAAGCATTACACTTATATTTCCTTATTATACTTTATATAATACATGGATTTGTTACACAAGAACTGGCAGTACTGAACTGTTCTCAGTTAAAAGTCTGATATCGCTGTGATGCTCTTTTTTCCTAACTCTTTAGGAAAGTATATTTGACGAACTTGGGATACACCCAGATAACCAGTGCAGCTCCAAACCTGGAAAACTTCATTGTAGTGGAGTCAGAGCTTTGAAGCTGCTGAAGTGTGCTGAAGTGAATCCGCCTTGAATGGCAGACTCCAGGGAGGGATCTGGAGCTCGATCGTGCTTGGTTAGACCCTTTTCTGCATTCGTGTGCCATCTTTTCCCAGTTCAGAGAAGCCACAGAATCTTCTTCCGTGGGAAAGCAACAGTTCCCAAAGCTCGAGAGAGCTGCTGGCACAGCTTTTGAAGGTGGTAGCAGCAGCAGTGCAAGCCCAGGAATTGCTGGAAGGGGGGAACTGGGATCTGGAGAAGCATCTGAGAACATCTGCTCTTGTTTGCATTGGTAGTACCATCCATATATTATATAAAATACAAAAATAAGAGAAACTGACAGGAAACTAGTACAGCCCAGGATTCTGGTGGTATCAAGTCACAAATGAAATTTATGATACCAAATCCTTTTGATGTATTTATCCCCTCGTGATTCAGTTCCCTATATATTATTCTATATATAAGATATAGTTTTCCAAAGATACATATATATTCCTTTACAGGTTAAATAAAAGCAAGTCCCACTGAATAAGAAAATAAGAGGAAGTAATGTCCTAATTTTCTACCCATATCTTTTTTTTTTTTTCAGGTAAAAATAGCATGAAATACATTCAGTAGCAAAGCAGTTGAATCCAGGAGAAATGGGGACCCCTGTATTCCTCTAGGATTAACCTGTACGTGATAAGTCATGATTCTGAAATAAATTATGTAGACCTCTGACTTGGGAAAGATAGGGTCTTGAGCAGCACTGAGTATTATTTATCTAGCTGCAAATTCTTTGAATTTCCCCAAACCCATCTAGGGATTAGCCCAGCTTTAAAGGCTGCTGTGATGTATACCTAACCTAACTCGAAAGGGCCAAACTTGAGTGTTTCACTGTGTCTCCCCTTAGCATTATTACTCTGAAGGAGGTAATAGGACAGCTCCCAGTAGGATATTAGCATAATAGATGGAAAAATAATTTAGTTCAAGCATTTGTTTGCAAGAATAATGTGATGCCTGGCGCTGTGTATAGCCGCTGCCCTGGGTGTACACAGCATTATATGTCTAGTGCGGCCAGCTGTTGGCACAACAGCCCGTTCTGCAGGGTTCGGCTGTAACAGGGCGTGCTTGTCAGCCAGAACAGTCCCTCAGTCTCGAGAGAAAAATGTCTTCCCTGATCTGCACATTCCGACAGCGACATGTACTAAGGTTTTCTCTCCAGCAGCTGGAAGAAAACCAGCATTGTAAGATAAAAAGTTTTTCTGGTTTTGATGCCAAAGGTATTTAGGCTCATTAGATTACACAGAAGCATGCCAATTATCCCTGAGCCTCATGGTAAATCAAAATAAGAGGTACTCCCACACATACAAGTAGTTTCATGGATTTCACTGCAACTACTTAATAGAAGGGAACAGCCCTGCCTTTATCCTGTGGAGAAAGCATGACTCATGTAGCTTCCAAGTTTTGATACTCCAGTGCCAGTAAATTCGGATTTTTATAAACTCCTAAATTGCCACACACAGTCAGTGAGTGACATCGTGACTCTGACATCAATGGGGTACTACATACTTCGTTAAGGGGCTGAATTCTTGCTGTTCTTGACCTTTCATCTCCCTCTCCCCTTGCAAATGGCTGGTTTTGTTTCGAGCTGTTTTTAACACAATGGCACAGATGAAAGCATCCATCTTAAAGGAAATTTAAAGGGCCAACCAAGAGAAGTCCTTTAGAATGTCTAACCAGGGAAAAAACAAATTGCTTACCTATGTAAGCAGTCTAGCTTCACTGTAGCAAATTATATACTAATTAATGGGCAGGACAAGGATGTGACTGTCAGCTGGCAGTACTGATTACATGACCTTTCCTGAGACCGGTTTTTACTAAACATTAATGCATATGGACCTCAGGGATTTTGCAGTTTCTTGGATTAACACCACGCATAATATTTTCTACTTTATAATTTTTAATTATCTCTGGGTACATTTAGAATTTGTTAAACTAAGTGAAATAAGTCCTATTGCTTTAGAATATTAAGTTTGATTCACAAAGATAATACAAGACTAGTTCACAGATGGACCACATAACTGAATCAGCCTTGCTTCATTTATCCTGTAAAGTGTTACAGTCAAAGTAAAGCCAACTTCTTTCTCAAGTGAAAAAAAAAGTACTTTTTTTTTTTCTCTCCATATTGGGCATCTCAGGAACAGATAAAACAATTATACTAAAAATATTCTTTGGAGGTTTGTCCCTAATCAAAGTAAAGGCTTTATTTCAGAACTGTGCATTCTCAATAAAATTAAAAAATAAGATTTCGTTCCACATATATATTTATAAAATTCAAATTACTTTTAATATAGCTTTGATGTGGACACACAGTTTAATACTGACTCAGGAAAAAAATATTAGTCACTCCAGACTTAGGAGCTACATTAGCTGTTCCAGTGCCACATGAAAAATAACAGTTCCAGTGAGACTTTGACGATGATCCCTGCTGAAAAGCTAAACGAGCCAGCTATCCCCGACACATCAGTCAGTCTGGGATGCGTGTGCACATGGCTCTGTCACACACTGCTGAAAGGGCTCATTAAAACCCAGATTTGTTTTCTCACAGGATGCTCAGTTTCCCAATAGCATGTGTAGTCAGCAGGTAGAATTTTAGCTTGCTGGTTTAATCCTGCAGTCTTGCTCCTTTCCTTGTTTTGAGTGTAACTATGCTTATCAAGATAATGCCATAGAGCTATTTTCTTATTCCTTCAGTAGTTTTGAGAAGACACAGTCTCCACGCAAATATTGCTCTTCCAAACACCACTGCTACAAACGCTACCTTGGATCTGCAGATGGAAGGTGAAAATTGTTTACTGCCTTTATGTCATTGCCAAGAGTGATAATGCAGCCACTGCCTTCTGAAACTTTTTTTTGCTGATGTAAGACAGCCTCCATCCTACCAGGTTTTGAAATCATCACATCTAGCAGGTAGCAAACATGTTTTTGTCACAGAATCTCAACTTCCAAAGTCAGAGAGCTGCTACACTGAGAAAGATGATGTTGGGTCAAAGCTAGTTCCATGAAATGTGGTGAGCTTATTTAGCAGTTCTTTTTTGATGGACAGGGGAAATCCCACTCCCACGATCTGCTTGCTCTCACTGGACCCCTTGAGATGATTTAACTCATTCACTTGGCAAAAGACAAAGCAGAGGGGGGTGGGGTGGGTGGGTGGGGGAAATCCACCTGCATCTTTTTGTTTGTTTGTTTTTAATCATCTCCAGTAAGTGCCATAACAAGGACAAGGGACACGACTGTACAACAGGGAGTTGGAGGGGCGAGGTCTTTGAGCAGCAGCGAGCTGTTACGTTAACTCAGCTGCTCAGGGAATCACAGTCTTAACCTTTTTTTTTTTTTTAATTATTATTACTGCATTTTTCCAATCAAGGTTTTAAATCCACTTCTAAGTATGATTCAAGATAAAGGAAATGAGAAAATAGGACACTTGTCAAACCATCAGTGTCGCTCACTGGCACAGTACTCTCCAATGTAAGAATCGGATGTTCACAACGCATTCTTAAATGTCACTTCAAATTTATCATGCAGTTCATTTTGAGTGTGAAGCGGAACTGGTAAGTGAATGACTAATGCTAGGTTAGCACAGTCAGGAGAATGGAAACATTTATGCAAACACTATAAGCAAGAGAGTGACCGGGAAAAAGATCTTTGCTAATATTCTCGAAAGAAATTCCTTCTACTCTTTCCCCGCTTTTTTCTCACTATTATTATTTCCAGATAATCACTGCTTTTGCAGGTACATTTTAAAATATTAAAAATTTTTAACCCCTTACTCTTAGAAGAGAGAATTTCATTGCAGGATAGTTGTGTCAGGATAGTGATTATATTTTGATCTCTACTTCAAACAGCTGACTGCCTTCCAGAATCATTCCTTTGGCACAGGACACATTACATTTGTACTACCCTGTTTAAAATAATTCACAATTATGCTTGACAACAAAGCACGAGATGGGTATCATTAAATTTTATTGTACAAAACTGACAATATATGGCATTCCTTAGAATTAAAAAAAAATCAAAACAGAACTAATGTCCCTGGAACAATTTTGTAAATGGAGCAATTAATATACAACCTTTAGTCCAGCAATGATATTTACCTGCAAGACCATCTTCAGACATGACAGGTGTAATTAAAAAAATATTCCATCAGTTCAAGCGATAGTTTAATTTTCCATGAAATAAGTATTTCTATAAACACTTTATGTTCAGTCGAAAGAAATGCTTTTGAATTTTCTTACCTTAAGAGATATAAAACAACTGGACAGGCTTGGGAATCATCAGAGAAGTCTACCCCATGGGAAAGTCTAGGTTTTGTATTCCACTTGAAAATGTTTGTTTTTATAAAAATAAGTAACACCTACGTAGTGTTTCCTAACCAAATACTTCTAGCAAACAGATCCTGCTTCTGTGATGTTCTATTCATCAGTGCAGCACAAGCCTTTTGGCTTTTTTAACTGGATACCTCAATTCTGTGTCAAATTCAGAATTTGAATATAGACCCAGGGAAAGGTTTTAATTATTTTCATTCATAAAACCTACCCTTTATTGCACAGGATTCACAAGAGGTCAAAACTATGCAAGGTCTTCACTCTGCTTCTCAGCAAAACCATCAAATAAATGTTGAACAGTTTTCCCTTTATCCCAGAGGAAGGAATTATTTCTTGGAGTTCTTAGTATAAACATGAAATAAAAAAGGGAACTAGACAACTTTGTTAAATTCCAGTTCAGCTGTGAACAGCCTTTAAACAACGTTGCTACAAAGAACTGCACTACTTGCATTTCTGAAGAAAAAAATCAATCAAAACTAAGGAATTATCAGGGAAGCTCATAAACGATTGTGCCAAGAGAGCACAAGACTACCTTTGCTATGGCCTAAGCTTTACAAAAAGTGCTTCTCTGCAGGACGCAGTCACTGCGATAAACTTCTGAGATGGTCCCAGGGCATCAGATATCCTAGACACCCGCGCACACGCTAGTACTTATTACACTGTGCTTTCTATGAAGAGATTATGCTTCAGTACTTTACATTTTCCATTCTCTCTCTTCCTCCAGAAGAAGAAAAAACCTTCTATGCAAGATAGAAATAATTTTGATTAGTCATGTATTAAAGACCTAGTTTTGAAGTATTTATTTAACATCTAGTCATATAAAATAAAGTGTAAAAGTATGAAGGTATCAGAACGTGGCTTTCAGCAAGGCAGTTTGGGAAGTAAGACTTCAACATAAAACAGGAATTATTTTTTTTCCCCCTTTGAAAAGGGTCACATCAGAATGAATGAAAAACACCGAAGAATTTCACTTCATGCCTGCACTCCTGCCTTTCGTCCTTTCCCCAAGAGGAGAGACCACTGGAAGAATCCTCCAGGGTTTCAGCTGTGGTGTTCTTTGTGCTCTTGTGTCGGGTCTGGCTGGAACTATGTACTGCCCTCTTTGGGCGGCAGGGGCGGCTGAGGCTGCTGTGGTGGCTGCGTGCCTGTGGCCGTTTTGATAGAGTTCAGGGTTTTGCTAAACCAAGAGTTTTTGGCAGCTTGGATTTCATTCATAAGGGCTCCTCTCTGGTGCTCCAGCTCCTAAGAAAGCAGAATAGTCAGAATTGATCAAAACCCCAATTAATTAACAAAAAAGCACCCTCAAACTCAGTCCCTGCAATCCAGTGCTTTCCTTGCAACCTCCCAGGCACTGGGGAGAGACACAGATTGAAACTGTTGAAACAGCAGAAGATATTTAAATACAAAAATGAAAACATCTTTTTTTTTTTTTTAGGACAGAAAATTGATCTGGAAGTTCACAGGTACACAATGGTACATGTATACCCTCCTTGGAACAATTTTTTGCATGGTTCAGAATTATTTTGGACTGAGCACAACAAGGTTAAGGAGACTGCCCTGCTGCACCTGGATTCCACATACCTGAATTTTGCACTTGGCTTCCACAAGCTGCAGTTTGGTCTGTGCAAGTTCCAGCTCCATCTCTCTCAGCTGCTTCTTCAGTGCATCCTTCTCATCATCTGTTTCTATGCCTTTATTCTCTGTGCTTACAGCAGGCAGCTTCAGTGCCCCCTCCTTACTGAAAATCTCACTGCAGTGTTTGCAGGCCATCACTTTACCCTGAAATACCCAGAAATCTCATTTTTAATCCATGTTACAAGAGTTGTTCTGCTTCCTGGAAGAGCCATTTTTCTGTTAGGCTACCTTTCTGTCAGGAATAGTCAAACTAGTACTGCGGGTTTCATATATTTGACATGAAAAGAATTTGAGAAGTTCATGAACAGTTTCCAGGATACATTAACCAGTATAAAAATTCCTAAAATCTACTTAGCATGCTCTGCCTAAGCACAGAGACTTTGCTCCTAGATTAGAATTACTCGAGCCTTCTTGCTACCAAAGTTTTGTAATATTTTTGCAGTAACTGTGCCAGCACAATTCAGAAGAGTAAATTACATTCTAGGGACTTTTGTCTTCCATAAGAGCACTTGACTAAATTAATACAGATTTTGATATTTTAAAGAATGACAGGTAGCTTTTCCATATTTCCAGAAGCAAGCGAGCAGCCTGTGCTCACTGCAAGGGCCAGTACTGTCCTGCTGGTGCTCATTCAGCATTGCAGGGGATGGCCCTTTTTGCCAGCAATGGCCAACACATGACAGTGAGGTTCTTGTGCTACCTGGAGAGGTGAACCAGTTACTCATGGCTGAAAATGTAGCTCGCACGAACTAAAATGGGAAATTGAGCTATTTCAGCAGATTATAGCAACATCAATGCTAGTATTGTTTTTTAATCAATAACAAAAAGTCACTAAAAAGCAATAAATCACAGGTTCAGCTCGAGTACTAAAGAAACAACTAGAAGCTAGAGAAGAGGGAAAACAATTCTGCCTACTCAGTAGTGACAAAGCAGAGGGATGGAATTATTACCTGATGAGGAAACGTTTACCTCTAGTGCAGCTGTTCCTGCTAAGGGGGTTTAGAGAACTGCTATGGAAATTCTGGGGATGGTCCAAGCTGTGCCAATTATTTGAACCAACTCTGCTTATATTACAGAAACTCAAATATAAACAGCATCTAATCTGGCCAATTTCAACTACCCCGCTGTGCACACTGGAGAAGCAACACGTTTTCTTTTCTAGAGACCCCTTTTTTTTTTCCATTTAATTAAAACATCCAAGTTAATACTGTCTCTTTATGTTTTTGCCAAAAGTATACATTTCAACAGGAAAAAGAAAAGCCAAGGATTCTATGTACTTTAGTTTGAGAGTTCCACCCTCGTATCCATCTGATACAAGATGAGCTGTGACAGGAAATAAACCCTTTCATTGTTTCCATCTGATGAAAAATACACGTGTGACTATCAGTGGAGCTGGCTGGACACCCCGGCTGTTACGTGAAACTTCAATTCACTTTTTGTTCTGTATCCCTGGCATTTAGCAATGCTTGCGTTAGAAACACCCCACATGTAGAGGCATCATTCTCACCTTCACAACTTCCAGTTCATCTTTACTGGCCGCTTGTTGTTTTTCCAGCCTGGTGCTCAGCTGGGAACAAATCTGGAGCAGAGAAAGCAGTCTCTTAGCTGAAGTTTGCTATACTAAAATATAGCCTGTGCTTTTTAAAAATGAGCTTTGTTACAGCCAATATTTTTTCAGTTCTGCCTTGCTCAGGTATATGCATTCCCCCTTAACAAATCCACTGCTGCTGATAACGAGACCGAAAAACACGGCAGCATTCAATACAGGACCTGAACACGGAGGAGACCGGAATGTTTTATGGCTGAATTGGTTTATAATGTTTATACTGCATTATGTCATGGAGTAAAGAAGCATTCACCCTACAGTGCTAAAATTAGCTGAAATACAGGTTATTCCTGATTCCCTAAATTAGGAGACTATTAGGAAAACCACAGAAAGATTTATGACAAATTACAATGCTTGCTCTCTGAAAGTCTGAAATGTTGTGTATCTTATTTAAAGCATAAGATCTGCAACTCTGAAAATTCAGCTTTCAGAACAGGTTGAAAGAAGAAATATGGGAATGCATCTCTAGAACAGTACCTGTTTATACTCTGCAATAATGGCTGTGGTTTTCTTGACCTCAGATTCTGCCTTCTCTAGCTGCTTCCTGAAGATTTCCTTCAGCTAGGAATTGAAGAGAAGAGAATTATACAGTACACTGAAAGGAGTTCTCACAATGTGCTGTGAGATTGCTCTCTCAAAGTCTTGCTGTGTTTACAACAGTTTTACAGCTGCTTCTTCTTACCGAATTCCAGTTCTTCAGACAAGCATCTGATTTACTCAGTATACAAATACTTATCACATTCAGTTATAACCAAAAAGTCTATACTGTGATACAGTGTATCCCCACTTGGAGAATTCTCCTGCAGGGTAATTCTATTTCTCTGCGTTCAATGGCGGTACAACGCAGTCCACAAACACAGAGCAAGAGCATTACCATGAAGTGGTTTTAATGATTTTGGTTTTGTTTTTCTGCACACTGTCACAGCACGTTTGGGCAGACAAATTGTTTGTTTGGAGATGGAATAGGAAAAAATGTCTCTCAGCACTATCACTCTGGTCTCCAAAACAGGAGGAAAAAATCTGGTTTGATCTGTGGCACTCCATTAAAATACAGCTAACTGATTCCTCCACCATTCAGAACCACTAACTTTTGAGAGCCCTTTTGGTAGAGAAAGGCCTCCGCTGCCTAGTTTATAGCAAACAGAGAACATGGCAACCTCCATTTTAGAAAGACACAAAGAATTACTGTTTGATTGTTGTAGTCAACTATTGTCAAATGTTGTCACCAAAAAAAAAATCAGGGTATCACTTCTGAAACATACTTCCGTGTCTGTCAGTATTCAGCATGTTACATACGCAGGATTAAAAAACTAAGATTGAACATTTTGCAAACAAGTAAGAGGCCGGGCCTGGTCAGCACAAGTCTCCTAAGCATCGGCTCTGTTCTGCTGTTGGTTCTAGCTTCAGACAGGAATGTTCACTGCTCTATTTCAGTGAACTGGCAGCTGAATCCAGAATGTCCTCTCACAAGGCAACAACTCCTCCAGCTCCTTGTTTAGATAATTAAAAGAGGTCTGATCACGACTCCTTAGCTGAGATTGCTCACCATCAGTGAAAATGATTATTACGATACTAGGAAGAGGATAAGGTATGGAAAACTGAACGTTCAGAGTTCAAGTAAAGGAAAACACTGAAAAACATACTGTTTAAAAAAAAATTTACCCTGGCACTGTAAATTTTTAGTTGCAACTGCATATCATTTCCGTGTCTGCAACACATTCATGCTTTTTTACATATCCTTTTGCTTGCATTTCCTTGCTAAAAAGGAAAAGTTGGAGGCTGCCTTACCTGAGCAGTTTCCTCCTCCTGCTTCCGTTTCTCTTCCTCAGTCTCCACAAGCTTCTGTTTGGTCAGGAGGAGTTCCTTGTTCAAAACATCCGCTTTGTCTTCAGCCTAGAATTAGAAATGCTGGTATAAATCAGGCGTTATCTGTGCCAACGTAAATGTATTGGTATAGACATACCAGAAATATTGCAGATTCAGGTTCTAGCATTGCCTTTTCCTGCCCTCTGATGGCTCACTTAACTGATTTTTTTATATGAAATTCCCCTTCAAGTAGCTGTTTTCTATGTTATTTCACTGTGTTTCAACAACTGTGCAAAAAGACTCTTTTGCCAAATGCTTCCCTATGCCCAGATGACAAGTAAGCACAGATACTATGTCCTAATACAAACCTAATGCAAATACCGATGCACAGAATCTTCTTCTTGGAAACAATACTAATCTAAGCAAGGGCAGCATGATTTAGCTCCTGTGTAACTTCAGATAACTCACTCCATTTTTGTATCTGTAAGCAGGGAAACCAGATATTGTAGAAAACGTTAGGGGCCTGCACTGTGCCTTACAAAGTGTCTGGCAAAGACAAAGAGAAAAGAGACAAACAGCACCACCAGATGAAACAGTTTGCTTATCGGTGCAAATAAATATTGCCTGGAGAAACTTGATACTGTGTGCATACTGGAGAAAATTAATTTTCTCCTTTCTTTGAAGGGCTGAGCTTATGATGAAACATACTGGGAATGCTTTGTTTTTCTGAGTACTACCGTCACCAATCACCAGGAGAGAAATGTATTTCTCAATGTCTGGATATATTCTGTTGACCTCCCCAACAGGGAGACACACACTGCATCACACCACTCGCCTGTTCAGCAACGGGGTGCTAGAACAGGCAATGGTTGCAGTCAAATTATACTTAGTTTGCTGAAAATACAAGAAAGAAAATGGCACCGCAAACACCAAATAACAGTACAGAACTTGTCTCCGAGTTGCAGTTTGGTTTTCTACCACTGCTGGTGGTGTTAGCTTATCTATCTAATGGTTTGACAGTTGGATTTGATGATCCTAGAGATCTTTTCTAACCTTAATGATTCTATGATTCTATCTGCCACAGCATTAATTATTAATGAGTAGCAGAAGCAGCTCCACCTATGGCCATGACTGAAGAGATGAACTGAGGGCTCCTACACTGCTCAGTATGGGAGAAGCAGTGAAAGAACGGAAAATTGATAAGATTGACATCTTAGAACAAAAGAACTTGGGGATTAAAAACATATTTTTGATGAAAGACCTGTTTAAGACATGCTTTGAAGGAACTACAAATCTTTCCTCCTTTCACGTGTTCATTCCAGGTTCTCCAAGCACCTGCAGTGGTGTACGGTGTCACCTGGCTTTGCAGGTGAGGAGTGCAACAGCACTAATCTTTTATTTCAGTGCTGGTGACGGAAAACTTTGTGGAGCCACTCTCTTCTACAGACAGACTGCTAACATGCAGGAGAGCAAGGAATGGGACTGGCAAAGGTATGTGTGGGCAGCCTTGTCATGATAGTTGAGAAAAAACAAGCATGGGCAGCAGCAGACATAAAACTGCTTTATGTACAGTTATTCCCAAGGAAGACAGAGCACCTCAACACATTGCTTTTGGCCTTCACAGAAGACTGCCCACTCCATCATGCAAAGCGCATCTCTGCCTGCGTTTGCTCACTAAGACAGCTCAGATTTTTAGAATCACATGGATCCAAATCAGCAGAGCCTAACTGTCAAGGATCTGCCTCCACAGAAACACAAATTGCACAGCTGTGGTCAATGATGTTTACAGTTCTGAAGTTAGATAAAGAAAGTCAAAGAACCATGGGAAATCAAATTGAAAGGCCCTTGCAGGAAAAGATTTTACATTAGGAAAGGCACTACAGCCCTCACTGAGCAAGGGACTAATCACGAGGTGCGGTGGAGTATGGCCCTCCTGTATATAGTACCTTAAGAATAGCTGTTAGGGCATTTATCAATACTACGTAAAACACTCCAGAAAGAGGAGGGTTGAATGTGTAGTTCTCTGACAGTCACCTCTGAGATAAAGGGCCTTGAATGCTGCTGCCCTCCACATTCCAGTCTTCACAGGAAACAAACGCAGTTAGCAAAGGACATCCAGGAGCCCTTCTAATTTTTGGTGCCATGCCACTTCATTGTCTCTGAATTTTGTTGGCTGTACTAAAACTGGTGTGAAAACCAGATCCACGTAAGGTGGTAGACATTCTGCAAGGCAACTTCCCTTGAAATTAGTCTTTCGAAGACTACGTGATACCTTTTTCAAGTAAATGTTCATTCTTTGGTATCTGCCTAAAGGTTATGGCTCACACTGTCTAATACAATCCACAACAGAGAAGGTGCAGTCAGCGTTGGCAAGACACCCCTGTGAATGCCTACAGTTGCACATATGTAGAAATCCAGCTTTCTAACTGCAACTAGGAGCAAGGTTGTCAGGAAAATAAAGGTGTGAATAATAATACTTTTAATGTTGTGTTCATGCTTTTACTTGAGCACAAGGCAGGGCTCCTAAAATTGGTGTTGCCAGGCATGAGCTGGGACCCATGCCTGGTAGCGTTACCTGGTCCAGGTCATTTCGTAAGGCAATTTTGCTTGTTACAAGCTCATGGGCCAAGTCATCGTTCTCCTGCTCCAGCCGCATGCTTGCTTCTTGGAGCCTGCGGTTTTCCCTCTGCAGAAAGAAAGGAACAACCACAAAAGGAAGTTAATCCTTATCAATATTGAAAAGCAATAAGCAAGTATATATTGTGTGTAAAACACTGAGAAGGCAAGAGTGCACATTAAGACAGGACTGCTGCTCTGGGAAACAACAGTGAATTAAGCCAGCAGTGCAAATGCAGCAATTCCACTTACATCCCAATGGCTATGTTTGCGTCACATAAGTGACACGCTGATTGTAGGGTTTCTCTGTCAAAAGTAAACACAGTCCTCTCCACAAAAGCAGTTGGTTTCTGCTTGCTCATCGTCAAAAGAAATTAGGCAGATAAAACCCCACGCAGCAGCAGTGAACAGGGACTGATTAAGAGACACTCATAATAACGTTTCCAGTCGGAAGTAGAAAGCTGTCCTGCTCCATTTTACAAATTTGTCTGCAGGAATCAATAAAAATAGTCCATTTCATAGACAATGTAATGCCAGCTTCCCGTCTTCTGTGGGACCAGTAAACAGCAGCCCTTAGCAGGGAACTCCCTATAGCTCCAATATCTGTACCAGCTTTCATGCACTTTCTCTGTAACTTGCACCAGTGACAACAGCGCATGTTTTACAGGATGCCACCTGAGAACAAGTGCCAGATGGAGAGGGAACCTCATCCCCAGAGCACAGGCCCAGAACCTGCTCGGTGGGCAAAGCACGGCAACACAAAATGCAGAACTTTGAGACTGCAGGTCCTGGTCCTCACTGCGCTGCCCTCCCTACCCACTCCACGCAGGCAGAAATGACTACGTAGAGCACTAACTAGAGAAGGTAAGTACACAGGAGAAGAATGAACAGCAGTAACTAATGTTTTTTAAAAATCAGTTTCCATGACTGTTCTTCTAGGGCTGCAAAACAGATTCATATTCAAAAGATGTCTGTGGGTCAACAGACTTCCAGGAGTCCACATCAAATACCTCATCTTCAGAACAATGCCAGGTGGGACAGACAGAGGTGCCCTCCTCAAATGTGTTTTAAGAGAGCAAAAAATGTGCTGGCCTTCAGTCACACAATGACTGTGTATCTTTCATACCAAAAGAGACGGCAAAGGGAATCTGTGTGCTGTAGAAAATCAAGCTAAAATATCAAGTTCATATGGAAGGTCATTAAGTGGAGGAACAATAACCTACATGGCAAGATTTCAAAAAGGACTTGTGTTCACTTGAAAGGTAAGTTACGTTCTCCAAGAAAAAACAGTAAAAGTGACTATAAATCAGGACTTAAGACAGCAAAATTTTCCCAAGAGTTGTTCAGTGAATGCCCTTCTACAAAATTTTATTTATTTGCATAAGCACATTATTCACCTGCCTTCACTTCCTCCTGCTTAACAGCTACGCTCGGGTATTTTTTTCTTTCCAAACTCACCACCATGAAACTGCAATTTTCATTTTTGTTGCAAGAAGATTTTGCATGCTTGTCTTAAACAAAAAAGGACAACTACAGCTCTAAGAGGATGCTAAAAAAGGTCTCTTCTGTGTGGGAGCTTCCTCTGTGGCAGGAAGCAGAACCCCTGCAAATACTCGCTCCTTAATGTGACCCTATTGTGCAACTAGACTATGCACTGCCCTGTACAGGAAAGTAAGCTTGTTTCCTTTCTGAAAGATTGCACTCTAAATAACTTGTTTTGTTAAAGGAACTGTAAGTAAAATACTTTTGTTTTAGCACTGTTAAAATAACCACTGCTAAAAGACACAAAACTTTGGGGATCTTTTTTAATTTAATTGCACTGTATTCTGTTTGCGACAAGGAATTTTTAAAAGTAAAATTCTTCTGTAAGGATAAGGTAAACTTTAAAGTGTAAAACCAAATTGCCATCTTTAATGATGATGATAATATTATTATTATTATTATTATTATTATTAATTTAAAAGGCTCCAATGTGCCTTTATTTCTGTATTTTGTTCAGAAATGTGGATTTTCTTAGACACAGCTCTGTCAGCAAGCAGTTGTCAGAAAGTGACTTGATTTCGCCTAAAATCTGGGACCAGATCAGGACGGTATTGCTGCCAGGTGCTACAGCACCCATACCTTCTCATAGGGATGTTGCTTAGAGGGAGAGATCAGCAAACTCTTAAGATTCCCACAGAATAACCCAGAAAGAAGTTCGCTTTAACGTTTTTGCTATGCTTTTGCCAAAAGCTTCAGTGTCCGCAAAGCAAGCCGCACAACGTGAAGTTCGAAGTTCCTGCTTTGCATTCGCAGACAAGTGGGTAAGCAAGCTATGTGGTTGGAAATGCGCTATCCTCCTCTTAAACTAGAATTTACATGGCATGTTTTTTAGTAAGTTGAAGATCTCTTACCTTGGGCATCCAGTCAATAGCTAAGAGATGTTTTTACCTCGTTCACCATGCTTTTAATTTCCAGCTGAAAGTCTCTTCTAGGGCCACCTTTACTCTTCCTCCACACAGGGCAGTATGCGCGATTAGATGGTTTGTCTTTTCCAGCTCCTCCCCCCAGATCTAGCAATGAAAAACTGCCTCCTTCCTCAGGAGGAAACTCTTAATCTGCTTAAGTCTAAATAAAACCTGACATTACACAGTAAAGACAAAAATAGCAAATAGTGCTTTTCATATGTAGCAAACTATTTTCAGTGGCTCTGAAATATTTACAGGGTTTCATAAAATACCATGCGCAATGGCATAAAGTTCAACAGATGGAGCTGGTTCGTTACAGCAGGACTTGCCTCACAGACAGCATTTTGTAACCTGACATAAGCCAACTCGTCAGACCTGCTAGCCATCCCTGGTGTAAACAGGCAGCTTCCTGCCTTTTCTTTACACACCACTAACAATTTACTGACTATGACAACGATTTCCTTCTCTTTGGCATTGCTCAGTTTCTACAATCAGTAAAATAAGAGATTCCTCCTTCCCAAATTCCTCCTAGTTACAACAGGCAGCTGGTGAACTCTGGTTCGCTTTTAAAAGGAGGATACTGCATTTCCAAAGGGGACAAACACCGCTGATACATACAAACACAAATAAACTTACCTCCTGTAAAGTCACAGACCAAATACTGCTTTCAACCATTGGTGTAAAGACAGTGAAAACAGGATATAAAATAATTTTTAATACCAACAAAGACAGCCAAAAAGGAAAAAAATGTTGCTGATTCTTCAGTGGGTTTTTTCATTCTGAGTTTTAAAGAGGATATACTTCAGCTTCCACCACATGCTGGACGGAAAGAAGGCACATGTGAAAGCAGTAGGCAGCCTCAGCTCAGGCAGGCTGAAAGGCTGAACTCCACCCTCTGCTCCCTTCCAGCCAGCACCAAGGAGCAATTCCTGACAAGATTAGTGGCGATGATGCATCCTCTCTGTGCTGCTACTCAAGCGGGGTGTAACGAGTCACAAACCATGTTAAGCAATTCAGTGTCATGTTCTCTGATGAGCGAACACCCAAACCCCGTATATTTGGGCATGAACAGATCCTTGACGGTGGAATGAAAACACGGATTAAAATTCACTTTTCTGGATGTGAGCAAACTGAAGTCTTCGTAAGCCCATTGGAAAGGGCTCTTGTCTGCGGAGGACCTCAGAAGGAAAACCCTGTGAACCTCCATCTAGAAACCCAAAAGGCTTTTACGGCAAACTATCCAGGAAAACCTCTCAC
The DNA here is from genome assembly GCF_963921805.1 of Phalacrocorax carbo. Classification (NCBI taxonomy): domain Eukaryota; kingdom Metazoa; phylum Chordata; class Aves; order Suliformes; family Phalacrocoracidae; genus Phalacrocorax; species Phalacrocorax carbo. Next base: position 31,355,927 of record NC_087518.1, on the reverse strand, counting down.
AGGAAGCAACAGAGAGGCTCCTGGAGGTGGTTTGTGTATTCTCCTTATTGACTCTGAAGACACATTCCCAAAAGTGCCCCAGAACACTTTTTTAAAAAACCACAAACAGCGCTCCACATGAAGAGTTATCTTATGTTTTTCCTCATGACAGTTACCATTCAGTTACCACGACTCTCAATAAAAATGACCCGTGTATTAATTTTTGCTTCCACTTCAAACACGCACAGGGCTATTATGTCCAAATTATGCATTTATTCAGAGAGACCACTTCCCCGTTGCACAACAAGGTCCTCAGAGGAAAAGGCGTTTCTATCCTCAGAACAGGACTGCGTGCACAAACAGGGTCTGCTTGCAAAACTCCAGCCCTTCTTTGTATGGTTATATCCTCTTTATTTTAAATCAAGAAGTCCCAAGCACAACTCTGGCAATTTCTCATAAAATCAACCAAAATCCTGTTACATGAGATGTTCTCAAACACAGAAAAAAACCCCCATAATATATAGAAAAAAAATCAATCTGAACTATATTGCTATTTTTTCTGCACATGCAACTCACTTTTCCTCCTGGCTTCTATAGGCAATTTGTAATTTATTTTAACCAAGCCATGAAATTTGGTGACAAATAGCAATTTCAAACATATTTCCTTTTGCACCTTTAAAAAAATCTATCTGACAAAAATGTGAGTGATAATTTGTTATAAGCAATGGAAAATAAAGTGAAAAGGTGTCCATAAAAAAATACACTTTTCCTAAATAATACTTGCAGATACAGAAGGAAACAAACACCCAAAATAATGGCACTCTTTAATACTGTTCTTTTGGTAAGTCAAATCACAATCAACATGAAAAATACGAGCTGGGCAGGAACTCCCGTGGCATGGAGCACAGCTTATTGTAGCCCATGAATTTAACCTGTCAAGAAAACGCGACTGGTTAACGGCAGGCCAGAGGTTGCAAAACCAGCCCTTTTCCGGAGCCTGTGCAGAGTTTGGGGTTGGTGGGATTGGAGGAGCACCCTTCCTGGACATACCCAGCTGCCCTCAGGCAGGGAGCTTCGCTTTCCCGGCCTTTCACAGGAGGCTGCTCAGCCCCTGTGCTTGGGAGGACCTCTGGGACCCCAGCACTGGGGCAGAGAGGAAGAAGCACGCCACGCTCTCACACTGCTCTGGTTCGGTCCTGGTCTCCCCTGGATGCCCAGGTGAAAGCCAGACCCACACGTGAGAGCCGCGCCAGCTCCCACTGGTGGAGTTCCCTCCCCACCGCTCACAGGGCAGCAGGGAGGGACCAGGAGGAGGAGGCAGCAGCGCAGCAGGGGCCCCACAGCGGCTGCTCCCACCCCAGCCCAGCGCACGGCCCATCTCCTATGCTCTCAACAGTCTGTCAGGCTGTTCCCACTGAGGGACAGGGCACAGCCAGGTGTCTTACTCAAGACATCCTTCATCACTGCAACTCAGAAGTGCCAATGCCTCTGTGGTCCTGACTAATCTCTACTGGCAAATAAAAACTGTGACATGCTGCAAATGACAAAAACTCTAACAACTATAATTAAAAACTATCAACAGACTGAAAGCTTGTATCGTTCTTGACCTATAAGAGGCATACTCTGCAGGCATCTCCACTCTAACAATCTCATCCAAGCAACATCCTCATCCTGGGTAGTAAACCAAACACTCATTTTGTTCTGTGAAGAGAAATTGTAAAAATCACAACGATGTAGGCCTTTAGGTCACAGCCCACATAGAGAGCGTGCAAGGCCAGAGAAGCTGCGCTCAGAGGCAATACTGGCTTTTCAACAGCATAGACTCAGTCCATTCCCAAACCAAGCCTGGCTGGGCAAAGTCTAGCACTGATGCTGCCAAAATGAAATGCATTTCTGAACACATGGGCTGCAGAGCGATCTTTTAAGGGACAAGCGAAGCTGGCTCTCTACTTTCTGCCTGCAAGGATCCACAGAGCCTGCGTTTCTTGCTGCCCTTTGGAAACACTCTTGAAATATTGATTCCTACCAACCTCAGCTTGACGTATTAATACAATCAAACATGCAAGAGAAGGAACAGAGCACTTACAAGCATTTCTCCATGACACCCATCAGCTGAGGAATGCACCCAAACTTTGAACTTAATGTGCAACTAACCGGTTACAAGGTCTCTAATCACAGCATCACTGAGAGGATCAGACCCAGTCCAGCTTCATAAAAAAATCACAGAGTGAGTTGCAAAAGTGCGAGCCAAAACCCTGGGCTGTGATCTTAACTGTGATGGTGACTCACGTAAACAGTGGCCCAAGAGTCACTTTCTATAAACTCATTTGCAACTTAGGGATAATGTTCTGCACTGTCCATTGGCCAAGATTAACTAGTTAATGTGCTTCCACAAAGCTTTAAAGAAGCCTTATTTGTTTTCTAAGTATTATTTTAATTCCACAGTACTATAAGTGAACCACTGGAAAAATACTTAGCAGCAAGTTGTGGTTTTTTCTAAATAGGTCATACTCACTATTTGCCCTTGGCTGCTACAGTCCCAGTTTCCACAAACAATAAAATCTACACCCTTTAACATCGAAAGAACTACACCCAAAACATAATTTTTCACAGGTAAATACTTAAAAAAAAAAAGGTCAGTTTTACTTTGTCCGTACCGGTAACACTATCTTGTTACTTTTATGAATTATGGCATAGACTTTCACCACAGATTTTCATATTGTGGTTTTCTGAACATGGTGCGCTTTCCTTACATTCACAGACCACGTAAACCTGTTGCACCCTGGATGATTATTTACTTCTCCACACTACTGGTAGAGTCTGTACCGACTGCAATGTCACTTAACGTATTAAGGCTCAATGAAGAACAGCAGAACAGTATAGGTATATATGTGAGCTATGTGAGCTCCCAGCTAATCTGGGCAATAGGCAGTAAAGTGCTTCATCTCTGGCAACTTCACCTAAAGAAAACTGAATTTTTCAAAGCAGGGTAAGCAATAAATGGATCCTGAACACTAAGTGAAGGCAGAGCTTCCATGACACAAAAATCTATGGCAACAGAATGTAGCAGGGACAAAAAAAAGCAAATACATTGGAAAGATAAGCAATGCTGATTCAAAATTAGAGAACTGTTCTTTTTTGGTGAACTATCAAGCTATCATATTAATAACTGAAGCTTTATTTCTTTGCTGCTTTAAAGCAGGATATTTATAGCTCTTAATTCTATTGCAGTAGTACCTTGGGAGCCCAAGAGAGCTCTGGGTCCCACCGTACTAGGCATTATATTAATGAAAAACTACTAACGCTTGGTATAAACAGAGATGAATAACAAGGATCATATCTGTGAAGGAAGAGTTCATCTTCCAAAAGTCTCTGTGGATGCCACTGCACACAGCTTGTGCTAGAACAATGTGTATTTTCTCTTTTCTGTGTCTGTAGCTGAGAATCACCCTTTGTTTCTGCGTCTCATGAAGATCTCCCGTAAAAGTGCAACAGCAGGAGAGTTACCTACAAACATATAAACTGAAAGAAGAAAAATATTATATGTGGCTATTTGCAGATGTCTTGAGAGTTATAAATTGTGACTGAAATATTCCTGGAGAAAACCACTAAGTCGAAAACTTCAAAGAGCTTGTTCAAGAGAGGGGACGAGTTTCACTTGCCACTTAACTTCCCTAAGATCTGCATTGGCATATCCCGGAGAGGTGAGCACAGTACACGCACCTCTGCTTAACTGCTGGAACTGGGTCACTCCCCACAGGATTTGGCCAATGAAACAGGTTCCCATACAGCATCTCCCGTACCTTGTATCTGTCCATAGGATCTTCCTGCTGCAGCTGACTCTCTCGCATTGTTTGGTACTCTTTCTCATATTTCTTCAGCTTTTTTGTTGGCACCTGTGGAACACATTTGGAAAACAGACATTTAAAGATTAGAGGAACACTGGAAAGGCTGTCTGAAAGCTCTCCTTGCAAACAGGAAGCCAAGGAAGTGCTGGAAAGCTGCTGCTGAATAAAGTCGCTCCCCACTGCTCAGCAAGCCATGTCACACACTTACCAATACAGCTCACATCGACAGAAATCTTTCTTTGCCTACTGTTTTTAATTATTCAAATAGTTAAAAGAAAACAAGAGTGAAATAGAGACATTTTAATAAGAGTAACAAGAAGAAAAAAACCATGAACAACAGGAGTGAGAGAAGGGGGAAGAGGAAAATATGCTGTCATAGGTATGATTCAACAAAACAATGCCTTAGCAAGAAAACTGTTGAAAGTGAGATTAGAAGAAAGGAGGGTGCATGCAAAATTCCCTGGAAGAGATCAGAGTAATGTTTTTTATTTCTGAAAGAGTATTAATATCTGAATTATAGCTTGTGACCAATGCCTTCATGAAGTCTGGCATCAGACGACTCCTAGGCAAAGGTGGAGATGCTGCAGTGCCCGCGTCCAGCCGCAGCAGGGAAACAGTGAGGCGACCACACAGGAATCACAAGCAAATTCAGTAAACAACCATGCAGAATGGTCAAGTGCCAGATAGCTTGATTTCTGGGAAACCACAGCTTCAACTTAAAACAAGGTACACAAAGAACACCTGTATTTATTTTAAACAAAGCATGGAGATCCTCTGCTTTACTTTCACCTTTTAATTGGGTACGCTGTGCTCTATGTGCGATCCCATCCCTCTCTGGAGGCCTTTAATGGCATCACTCTGTCCCCACCATACAACAACAAGAAGCCAGCCCTGCTAAGTGTTGGGTCATCTGCTGGCAGGTGGAGAGATCCCTAACCCCACGTACCGTCATGGCTTGTAAACATACACTTTTCCTGGATCTGTTATTTACCTGTTATGTTCCTCTCGCCTATATTGATCGTGTCTAGCTGATTCCTGGTGTGAGGACATGGCACTGTCACCTTGCCTTAGGGCAAAATCTATCCATGATCTGGAAAGCACAGTGCACAGGGAGCGCTAATTAAGCGGCACCAATGCCCACAATTACTGATGAAATCTTAAGCCAACCCCCGCCAAAGAAAGCAAAGAGAAACGGATAAACATAAAAACATGAAGCACTTTGGGCAAACATACAGGAGAATTTCACTTTGATGATGCTTAATAGCGCAGAACACTTTGAAATGAAAAGGATTAAATCAGAGGTGCTTTTTTACGTTTCAGCTGAGCAACATTCAAGATGCAAACCGAGCCCATTTTGTCTTAGTTGCAACTGGAAACTGTCGAGGCTACTTGATATTCAAGAGTAAGAAATCATTTCAAAGTAGCATTCTAAACGAAGTGAACGAATCACACATTCAAAGCCTGATCTGTTCCCTCTTTCCACGATTCTTACTGTGATCTTATGCAGAGAAGCAGGTCAAGGCTCCCAGGCTGGGCTGTTACGAGGACGCCCTCCAAACCTAGTTCTCCTTTGCTGTTGTGGAGTTTTGTGCTCCAATATGCTACCAGCACAAAAGGAAGATAAATATGAGGGAAACATTGTGGCGTGCTATGGCAAAAAGGTGCAACATAGGTGTAACTTAGAAGATGGTCTATGCAACCAAAGATTGTCTAGTTTTTTATGCTTTTCACTCAGACTGGACAAAGCCTTTAAAGTACACACAAGCAGTAATTCTCACTGCCCAAAGAGAGAGACAAAACTGCCATCCACGCAGCTGCATGCATACCTCCCCCACCACCACCTCGCCATGCGCAGAGGAGCCCCCCACGTTTACGTGAGCGGTGCCGTACACAGCCCAGCCCGGTGCCAGGTGTCGGGGTCTGCCTCTGCTGACAGCCACAGTGACCCACCAACGGCTTCACCTTTACAGCTGCCTGGAGCGGCATCCCCCTTTTCGCTTTAACCATGAGATTTGCTTAAATTACTCATGAATGGACATCATAGTTTTCTCTATAATCCAGAAGATACAGGCAAAATACAGCATAAAGGTAATGATCTGAGTAAGTAACTCCTACCAAGAGAGCAAACGGGGTATCAAGCACCGCTATGACCCAAATGCCTATGCTGAGCACTGTGCCGCCGCTGCCCCTCAGCAGGCTGAGTCTGTGCATGAAGAGATGACTGCTGCTTCTTGGTAGCACACAGCAGCCAGCAGCATGCAGCTCTCCTTGCTTGTTTTTTACATGTTAATTTTTTAAGCTGCATGAGAGCAGCCTTATTTCTCTGGTTTCATCTTGTACTGAGATAAGGCAGAATTTAACTTGCACAGAGTCTATATGGCACTTAATCATCTGCCTCAACAACACCAGAAACTAATCTGAACACGTTACATCAAAAACCGTATGATGAGCAGGGGAGAACGAGAGTCAGCTGCTTCATTTATCTCCGTTCTCCACCGTCTTCACAGTCCCTGTTTCCACACACTGAGAGTTCACAACCATTGCTTAATGCACGGTAACTCTTCCCACCAACCGTTCTTACCAACATGTCCTCCTTTACTTTCTTCAATTGCAATTCACACCTGTGAGTAGGACCACGTGTGAGTCTTCTGTGGCTTTATGGGGGATAAGGTAGCTCTTTCACCTCTACAGGAGCTACCCATGGATGTGGCCTGGGACGAAGGGCAGTCCACGTGCCTGGCACGCTCTCCAGCAAGCAAAGAGCATGGCAACACTTTCTCAGCAATGTTAACAGTAAATATATGTGAAACAGGGATCAAATCATGAAAGGTGTAAGTATCAGGGTGTAAGCATCATGTTGTGACACAGAAAATGGCTTCCGTGCTTGTTGAAAGAATATCCTGACTTGTGCATGTTAGTATCTAATTCTTAATTGGAAAGTAGTACCTAAATACAGTGAAAGTCTATTTTAAGGGTCTGGGAGAGGGTAGGAGGGTGGGGGAAATCCCTCTTAGAAAACCAGTCCATACTAACCCCCTTATGCCATAAAACACAAATTTGAGCAGGTATGCTTAATAACTTTGGCAGGGACTGTGCTTCACTGTTGTTGTCTATTCAGCCGCATTACTTAAAGGAGTTTGATAATTTATTACAGCACTCTTCTGGGTATACAGTAGTAAGTGAAAAAAAAAATTTAAAAGCCCATTTCCATATTCCCCAATTTAATTCCCTGAAACAGTTTGTGAATTCAACAAAGGACTTCTCTAAGCCCTTTCATAAGTAAGCACATAGTGCTAGCTATGCTTCAGTCTTCATGGACTGCTTCTGAACAAAGTGTGCTCATAAATTTTCCGTAAAAGCTTCTGCAATATTGATTTCTTCTTTCTTTAGCACCATGGGGTATATTGGCTAGAACTGATGGTTATCAAATTTAGGACACTCTTACAGTTTATAAACATTGTTCATCTGTTTATCCCAGTATCTTATCTCCTTGACTTGTTTTATTTTATTGTGTGCAAGCATAAAATCATGTCACTAGTCATACATACAGAAGAAGCCATGCAGAGATCTTAAGAAGACATCCACGCAGAAGAACTGAACAAGCAAAACCTCCTTCTGAAAAAACCCCAACAGCCTACTGCACTGACTGCTCAAAGGACTCACTGCAGTGAGGTGATATGTGGCAGTGAGAAACAAAAATGCTTTGTTTTTAGCTGCCCTCCCTATTTGGGCAGGGCTGGAAAGTCTCCTTCACCTTCTCTGGCAATCCTGCACACAGGCAGCATGCCGAACATCGGCATCCACTCAGCTCCAGGAGACCTTTCCCTCATTCTGCCATTTCTTTAGCTGTTTACAGACAGTTCAGTCTGACCTCGCTGGATTAATAAATCGTGCATCTATGACTCCTTCCTCCAAAACGTTTTATTGCTCTAATGAAGCACGAGCACTCAGAGGAGGTAGTTATCATTATGTTCATTTGACAGCCAAGGAAATGGAAGCAGTGATGTAAAGTGATTTCCTGAACATATTGAAGACAGCCAGGGGCTGATCCAGACAGAAAAATCCTATTACCTAATTTCTAATTTCCAGCACTGCCACAATGACAGACCAAGCAGAGTATCTCTTTCCCAAAGTCCCACTTCTCTATCTAGCACTGCAGAAACACTCCAAAAAATATATTGTCTCATCACACTCATAATGTAACCAGTATCGTGTGATCTCAGCATTCTTAATATTTTTCCTCTCTAGTTCTCACCTTAGTGTGGAAGGAGGAAAAAAAAAACCAAAAAAAAAGAAAAAAAGCCAATTAACAAAATGTGCAATGCTTTCCTTTCCCATTCTTTGAAGCAGCTGACTTCATTTTCTGTTTGACAGGCGATGGATTTGCTTGGTATTTCAAGACCGAGGTGGGGGACTTGCATCTCTCCAAACACAGGATTATACTGTGTGCTGATGTGGGAGACCCCGAGCTTGCTTTGGGCGAGCACTGAGAGCGGCCACCGACACTGGCTGCAGCCCATCTTCCCTTTTATCCATCCATCACACACATCTTCAGCTGCAACCCCTGTGATAAGCCCAGACTCTTCCCACTGCTGCTAAACAGAACCATTTCCAAGCACAAGTGATGCCTGGGAGCCCGAGTCAGAGGTGGTGGGACCAGCCTGAGCTCACTCAGACCTGGCTCAACCCTCGCACACAGCCATGAGCCCTGGCTGCAAGTGGCTCTCACAAACCACCACTACGTGTGCCCCTCTTGAGGAGATCTGAGTTACGCTTGCGCGTACTTAATTTTATTCACATTATGATTTAGAACAATATTAAAAGAAAGTTAATTTCAAAATGATGTTTGGTTCTCCAAAGTGTGTCATATGAAGCCTGTAAGCTTTAAAGAAAACCTCAGACAGCAGATTAGAGACAACAAATTGCAGATCACCTGCACTGTCTTAGTTCACACTCAAAGCTGTTGTATCAATTTATTCTTGTTAATACTTCATATTTAAAAGAGAACTAAATCAGGTTCAAGGAAGGATAATAGAGCTCTACTTAAACAAGCCAAATTAAGGCTTTAAGGTAACAAAAACATATGAAGAAACTAACTCAGTGCTCTCCTGGTCTGTGCAGTCATTGCTATGCATAACTGTACCGTCCTTTTCTTAAAATGTGGTTGCCAAAGGCATGAAAAAGTATCCTGCAATATCTGCCACTGGCAATAAGTTTCAGAAGTAGATAAGCAATTTATTTTTCTTTTGGGAGGATGCAGCAATGGAAAAGAAGGAACAAAACCCACTGCAATGTGTTGATACAGCAGACTCATCTCTTGGATTAGACCTTAAAGGGGGTGAGTGGGATGTCATATTTAGATACATTCAGCTTGTATTGTATCTCCAATGAGATATTAGCCACAAGCATGAATTCTGAGAGGAAAAAGGGCAAATCGTAATTCCTCACAAAACTCTATTTGCACTGTGTCCGCAGAGAAGAAAATCTGCAGCATTTGCAGAAAAAATGTAGGGATTAAAATCAGCTGCTACCTGAAGAAAATTCATAAGCTGGAACACAGCTTGAAGAATTCCCATTTCTCCTTTTGTCACCGTGTGGTGAAGGGCTTGCTGATTACAAGCTTTTTCACCACAGGTTTGAAATCAGGTGGAACAGCCCTCATCGGCTTTTCACCGAGCTACAGCATCGCATTCAGGACCCAGACAACCCCCAGCTCTAAAACACACCACAGATCTCATTAAACATCATCAAACCCCTGGTTTTGGGGCATCACGATCAAAAAGTTTTTCATGAAGCAGCCTCTCACGCATCATCTGATTCCAGCCTTATCCTCATCACAGCCTGGCTTTGGGCAATCTCGCAGCACAAACCCTGCAGTGCTTGGGCTGATTAGCCACCTCTCATCGCAGTGGATGAAGGTGGGTCCATGTCACTCTGCTTGAGCTCACATGTTGCACGCAGCACAATAAATGCCCTGAATGTCAGATGCTAGTTTATCGTCTTTGCTGGCAGGAAGGAGATGTTCCCTGAAATTCCTTGGAAACGTACATTGTGTTGGAGAGAGTGTCTGCTTCATGCGTGCCTGTCTGAGTGCCTGCTGCAGAACAGCATCTCTCTCCACCTTGCTTTTGAAAAAAGAACTTACAGAAATGCTCTTTTTATATCAGCAAAGCATCTTGCTGCACACCCAAGTACCCCCTCCTTGCAGAGAAGAGTTTTTTTCCTTCAGCAAGTCAGCTCATTGCCAGCTCTGTAGGTGTAAGACCTCCTGAAGAGAGTCTTCAGGATAACACAAATCCAATCTGAAAGCTGGCTGGAGGCAAAGGGAACCAGCTTTGCTGTGAATTTTTATTTTCATTTAATTCTTCCACATCAGTTAATTATCAAAATATCTCAATTGCAATGGAGATGCCCACAGGAATTTACAGAAAGAGGGGAAAGGCAGGTTGCAAAATTTACAGAGTACCTGCACAATTTACTGTGATGCAAAATGGCAGAGGCCCCAGTCAGTGATGCTGGATGACTTCCAGCACCATATCCTCTTGTCAGATTTTAATCTCTAGAATGTATTTCTATTCATCTAAACCTGCTGAACCTGGCGTAACACATTATTCTTCCATAGCCCTGTTGTTTAAAGATCTGCTTAGTTAGGCTCAGTTAGCAATACAGTTAACCCAGTTAAAAGAGTAAGCTGAGACTGAGACATATTCAGTAAGTCTCACTGTACAGCAATCCAGTGGCAACACAGGAAAAGAGAAGGAAAAATTCAGATTCCCTGAACTGTAGCTCCAAACAACGGCATGTACTTTTGCGCTCACCATCAGTGCTGGTGTTTGAGAGGCACGTATAGTGACTGCAGGGGAATCTGCATTTAAAAAAAAAGCTCAAGGAAAGCTTGTTCTGCCTTGTGGCAGAGGCTCTTCAAAACACTCCTCTTCAGATCCCCAAATTGGTTTTCAGCATTCAAAAATTCATTTTCACTTTGAGATATGGAGGACTTATTATCCACTTCAACTCTATTTGTTTTAGCAAGAAAAGAGACACCCTGAGTGGCTTAAAAGCAGTGCTTGAAAATGGCTGATTATTTTATATACTTGCAGCTGATGTCTAGCAGCTCACCCAGACAAAAAGTGCTTCCTCTCGCCTACAGAGACAGGCTTTAGCATTGAGATGCAGACCGTGGAAGGAAACAGCTATGTCCACTTTGTCAGCAAGCGCCCAATTTGCATTTAAATTGGTTGTGGTCAACAGAAATACTGTGGCGAAGGATACCAATATTTGAAACATTCTAGATGGAAAATATCTATGTACAAGTAATTTTTATTATCTGACATAACTTAAAGAATGCCTGAACAATGAGATCTCTACTACAAAAGACTATATAGGCTAAATGAAACTACCTATATATCCCAAGGCCACAGATTAGGATCAGGTAACTGGGGAACTGACACTCTGACCAGACATCTGGGACAAGGCCCTGCTCTGGATAACACAGTTACTATGAACAGCAGCAGTTTTTCCAGCACAAAATTTATTCATTGGTTTGTACCTCATAACGTAATAGTTCCCTGTGATTTTGGGTGTCTTGCATACATACACCTTTCGGCACACAGGATTTGCTGCTAAAGGCTTTGTACATATCCTCAGTGACGATGCAAAATCAGACCCTCAGCTCTCCCCCACTTAAAGGTACATAATTCATTTTGATTTAGATCTAACCCATGCCCACAACAATTTTAGAGCCTTGGTTGCATTTCTTGGCACACCACAGCAAAAGAAGAGAAGGGTGAGCAGGAGGACAAGTGCAGTCTTCACCACTATCCCTGAGACAACAGAATCAGAAATTCAGGAAAAAGTCGCCAGTGATTTTCTTGCATCACTTAGGAAAGAAACAACTCTCCTAGCTACACTGTCCTAGGGTTCACTTTCCGACCTTGTTTATCCTGAAACTAACACTGACCTATCTCACAGTCACACTTACGGAAAACAGCTGACACAAAGCTAGCAACTGGTCAGTAACCAAGTTCAAAATATTGGTATTATCAAGGCTGTAAAACCTGTCATGCTGAACAAACTGATACCCTTAAGAAAATGGAGTTTTTGGAATTGTCTGCTAAAGACATAACAATGAACTATGGGAGGCTGGCAAAACAGAAGTTGAGAGCCAGAGACAAAAACTGAGAGATAGAGAAGCACTTTTTTAATGACCTTGAGGAGGTCATTAAAAGGAGGTCTCCTTGAGGAGAGCTGAGAGACTGATAAAAGCAAACATCCCACCTCAGAAGCCGCTGCGAACAGGGTGATAAAGTGTATAGTCAAGGAGAACAACTAACTGGGATGTTGATAAGAACTAAAACAAAGTGCCCAGTAGGGGAAATATCCTTGTTAAAATACTAAAAATCAGGCCCATAGACCAGGAACCGCCCCTGCTCTAGTAAGTCCCTTAACCTATGAGCATGCATGGTAAATTAAAAGTGAGCTATACTGCTACATCCAAGTGAGAAAGAAATTAACCAATTATTAGCTGAGGCATGTGAATATTAGCTGTGATTGACACATTTAACTGTATAAATGCCTTGTAGTGTCTCAGCGCAGTGTGCTGGCTTTGTGGGTTACCACCTAACGCCCATCTTTGCACAAAAATGAATCAAATAAAATACCTCTGCTCTGTGTGGAGTTTGGCATTTTGCACACTGGGCAGACAAACCCGCTTTTCAGGATAACAGTAACAGTCCACAAAGTCAACAGCTTTCAGCTAATAAACCCCTGGCTGAATACATCTTCTGAAACCTGCCCTGAGACTGGTGAAACCAGCTGTCTGTCACACCCGATTCTGACACTGCTGAGTTATCAAGCCACGTCTTGTCTCCTGTCACACTCTGTGCCCAGCACAAGAGTGACATTAAAAAAAATTCTGTTTCCTGAGATGGAGGGTGGGTGGTAGATCGCAACTCTAAACCATATGCCCAGATAAGCTACATTCAACAGTAAAGAACCTCGCAGTATTCTTTGAATATACATTCTATATGTTAATATTATTTTAGATCAATTCCATGTCACAGTATCAAGAAAACTGTAATGCTGTCATACTTTAAATTTGCATCTTTAAAATCACTGTCAGGCTTCACTGATGTCTGGTGAGGTCCTTGATGCTAAAACACCTTTCGTTACTTTTATAAATATTTCAACCCCACAAATTACTAATAGCAATTACTTTTCACTGCATTACTCTGCTAGCAAAAAATATGTGCCTTTTCTATATTAAAACTGAACCATTATATATTTACATTAAGGGCTCCACAATCCCTTCTGTAATATCTAATACTTCTATCTGTATTTCAGCAACTAACACAACTTTTACCACATCTTCACAAAAGCCTTGCTTTTTTTCTGCTTGCCCAATTCCAGAAACACATCTGCTAAAACCCTAAAATAATAAAAAAACTTTAAAACTGCACATTAAATGATCAGCATTTTGAAAATACAAGTGGGACAGTGTCCAACTTCCAAGGTATCAGAAATGCTCACTGAAGCATTTTACTGCAACAGCTAATCCTTGCCCTACTCTGTTATCTCTCTAATCCTTCATCTGCCGAGGTTTCCTCAGTGCCTTTAATGAGGCTTCAGCTTTTGCCATATTTGCACCTTTAAGCCTCTGCGGTACCTGCAAAATGCCTTGGCACAGAGCTGGCAGGTAACTGGAGGAAGGGCAGGCCAGGAGAGTTTAAAAGCACTAGTCAGCCATTAATGTGGTATAAGCAGCTGCTGGAGAGCATCCCTGGGGACGGGAACACACAGCAGTGCTGTATGTCAGCCCCAAGAGATAGAAAGCAGGCGTACCGATTCGCAAACCTGTATATACAAGGCTGCTTTTTGGTTTTTTAAACCTTCTGCTGTTTCACTGCCCCAGCTATGGTTCCCTCACCACCGCGAACATGACTGGCTGAGTTTGCCACTTTACCTGTGCAGAAAATGGTGCTCATTCATTATGTTTAGCTGAGACCCTGTCAGGCTAATCAATTACCAATGAACTCAAGACCTTCTGCTTTATCACCTAGCAGGGAAAATCCCAAGAGCATCTTAAGCACTGACAAAAGCAAGACGTTTGCATCAGGCAGGAGGGGCTGAAGGCGGAAGATGAAATGTGGCTGTGCTGCCAACTTCAGCTGGAAAGCCAAGCCACTGCCGCCACTGAAGAGTGAGCCTTAAAAAAGAAAGGGCTCCTACAAAGGGAAAACACCCACTTTTTTTTGCAGAGAAGGAAGCCAGTTAATATTAGCTAGTTTAGTTAATATTAGCTAGCTAAAAACTAGCTCCCACCATTTTTACCCTCTGGTACCAACAGCCACAAAGAAGAAGCAAGCTCCGTTTTCCTTCTGAGTTCTCTGCCCCGTTCCTCTTGCCATGGAAAGGAGACCCTCAGGTTTGGGATAACAGAATTCAGTGTTGCCTGACCTGCTACGAAGTTCAACCTGAGTCTGGACAACCCCTGTGTGCTTGTTCTTCCCTACACACTTAGCTTCTGTGATCTCCAAGGTAAAGCACAAACAACTGCCACGATATCTTAACTTGGGATTACTTTGGTGACTACCTTGTAGCAAAACTACAACAGTTTATATATACAGTGAGCTTTGTCTTGGCATAGCTAAGATGCTACCCTGAAATCAAACCATCTGGATTTTTCTTAGCATAAGAGACAAGCCTACAGCTTTAAAACATCAGTGACCAGGGCAACCAACACTCCAGTCAATGCAGGATTTTTTTTAATGAGTTCATGTTGACACAGCTAGAAGGAAGCAGTAAAGAAAAAATGTGTGTATTGAATGGTGCATGTGAGCACAAACTAAGCAAGATAAAAATCACTGAAATACATTTCCAACCTCATCAGTGAATTTATGCCAAGTTCTTCTGAGAGCTGGGTTCAGAAAGAATGAAAATTGTTGTAAGACAATGAAGTCAGAGTATTTTTAACTAACAGATTCACCTACACAAACTTTCTAATCCATCTTCTAGTAATTAAGAAATTCGGCCTCTTTAAAGAGATTAACTGCCTTTTCTTCTAGTTTTAGCACTCCTTTCAAAGTTGATGAACATACTGATCATGGAGCCACCGACAGAATACTGATAAATACAAGTACTTTGTATTTGCTACAATTACACACACAGCTTTTGGGTTTGTATACAGCTTTACTAAGGTGTAATGTAACTGCAATCTACAAGGAAAGACAAGTGAGGTAAGAAAGCTGAGGGCTTAGAATTCAGAAGGTTCAAATCTTTCATTCGACCCACTTCACTTTCTCGTCCTAACCTGATGACTACTGTATCTAACAGATTTGAAATGGCTGTATCAATCTTACCTGACCTACCTCACCTGTGGGGAGAGAAACAAGTTAAATTCTGCTTTATTCTTATTGAAATATTTCTGCATTTAAATGTTGAAATATGGCCTTACAAAGTAACTCATCACCTGCTCTTTAGCTGCAAAGGTTCCTCCTGATACCCAACACGTTCAAGGTCATTAAAACTAAAGACCTAACGAACCAATTATGTCTAGACAATGACAGAAATAGAAGCAGAGTTTCTCAAGTACCCAGAAAAACTTGTGTCAATTTTCCTGGAATTCTCTTTAAGAAGAAAATGAGGAAGCTCCAAAACACTGAAACGTCCTGCTTTTGAATGTTTAATCACAAAGATTCTGTCCTTATTTATAAAATGTCTATTTGAGACATTGCTTAAATAATTCCCTCTTGATCCAATGACAGTAAAAGGGCAGCAAGAAGAAATGCTCTTAAACATGAGGAAAATAGAAAATAAATGAAAAAACAATATAGGTAATTTATTAGGGAAAAATAAAACAATAGCTAAAACTAAATGCAGAAGAAAAAAAGTTTAAATTCCTTCTTGAGTTTCATTAGGCTGGACTTAATTCCAGAGCATATTGAAAACAAGAGGATTCCTAAGCATTGTTCATATGCATTAATAGTTAGAGCTTGAAAATAATTATGATTCAGAGGAATCAGAACGGTCTGTTGGAAACCAGGCTGCAGGTTTTTTATGCAAAGCAGAAGTACTGACAAAACTAGCAGATGAGATCTCTAGTCCACCGATGTTCATTTTTAGTAAATCCTTGAACACAGTCGAGATTCACTTAGACTAGAAGAAAATTCTGTATTACCAATATTTAAGAACCACAAATCAAACAATCTGGATGACTTCGGTTGGTGAGCTGAAATCCAGAAGCCCCATACATGGTCTGCAGAGCTGGTAAGGAACCAACCGATAACTGGAGTAGGAATGTAACTAGTTCCACACCAACGTGATTTTATAAACTGTAGGTCCCATTTTATTCTTCACCTACAGGTTTGACTGATAAAAGTAACTAACTTTATAGTTTTAACAGTCTTCTCTTGCACTGGATTCACTACCACATATTAGATGTATTTAAAAAAAAAAAAAAAAGCCAAACCAAAACCCCCAGAAGAGTATCCGATAGCCATAAAGCATGAATTAAAAAGCTTAGGAATTGGGTCAAAAAGCCATTGTCAAAGGGAATCATTACTCATGGACATTTTTCATTTTTGGTTAACGACATCCTAAAGGGTGTCTTCTGGGACTCATAAAAGATCCAGCACTATCAAACATTACATCAGTGGCCTTGAAGTGAAAAATACAGTCCCATTAATAAAATATACAGATGACGCATGGATAGAAAGAGCAGTAAGAACAAGAAGATGGACCAGAAAATTGCACACATGTATTCAAATTCCTGGAAATAGCTTACTCAAATGAAATGCACCACTGTGCCGACTCCAGACCAAACGTCTGAGGGGCTTTACCACAGCGCAGAGCAGCAGACCTCCAGCTGGGGTTGAATCCCATGAAGAGATGGGATCAATCCCAAGAAAACACCATTTGGACTTTTCCAAAAGTTTGGAAACTTTTCCACACTCCGGGGAGAATGGGGGATGGAGGAATGAGAAGCACATGCTGTGAAAGCAACCTGCCATTGGCTGGGCAAGACCTAGCTCTTCCTCCGCAGCCCTCTCCCTCCCACCTCACTGCTTGATGGCAAGCTGACCAAAATAATCCTTAAAAAATATGCTTTTTTTTGTATTTTTAATTGTGTCAGTGCCATTCATAACACAGCCCCACAAGTAGCAGCATCAGCTGTAGGAGGTCATACATGGCGGGGTGGGACTGGGAACAAACTGGTGTACAGAGAAGGGCAGGAAACAACAGACCACCTTTGCAGTGAGAGGAATGTAACTCTGCCATCAGAGTCAGGCTGCAGCAGTTTCTGCGGCTAATGAGAGCCCCGGGATGCACAAGGATAGGAAAAAGCAAGATGACTAGGGAAGTTTTAACCCTGGATTGTCACTGAGACCAATACTGGAATACTGCATCCAGTGGGGAAAAAAAATTAAGAGGGTGCAGAGCAGAGCCACCGAACTGTTTTGTACAGGGTACAAATGCCTCACAGCAGGAGGTTTAAGAGCTCAAGCTCCTCAGTTTGTACAAGAGAGCACAGACAGCTGAGCTGGTCACAGCATGATAGTACCTTCATAGGGATAAATTAAGTAATGGTACAGAATGGTGTATTCTGGCACAAAAACACATACCAGATCCAAGAGGGGAAGCTGAAACCAGAATGAATCCAAATGAGAAGTTAGAAACATGTTTTGAACTGCAAGATATTAACAGATTACCATGGCAAATTATACCTTTCCCACCTCCTGTTATACTCAAAAGAGAGCTGGATGCTTTTCCAGAAGAGCATTTAATAGAGTTTTTACTTTTCAGAAAATACTGCTGGAATGAAGTTGGATGAAAAAGATGAAGCTTAGATAATTGAAAGATGAAGATCTGCCTAGCCTTAACCTCTGTGAGTCAGTGGGCAGCATGAGCCACCTCTCATTTCCACACCATTGAACCTCGATGCCAAACATGGGCTACACAATGACACTGCCAGACACGGACTGCACCACGGGGCGCCCAGCAGAAACCATTACACCCAGCTGCCCTGATGCAATACCAATGACCAGGGCTGGGTGCAACCCAGTAGCAGCTGATGGCTTCTCATGCTGTGGGGTCTTGACTCCTGTGCCCTCGTGCCTGCCAAGTGCCAGGACTGTTTTCTGCCCAATGCCAAAGGCTACAGCTTCACCTTTGACAGTTTCTACTCCGCATTAATAATATGCAGCAGCAAAACATGCTCCACATTGAAGGTTTAGGACAGCAGAAAACAAATGGGATGCAGTATAAAAATAAATAGCTCAAGGTATTTTAGGACCAATTATTAATTTTCATATTTAATAACAAATGAGTGATGAAGGCCAAATAAGCATGAACAAGAACAAAATTATATGCCAGGTACACATTACAATAATACAAAACATATGCTTCTTCACTGTTTACGAGTTCCACATTTAGGGCTAGATTTGTGTATGTTAAACAAGTGCTCGGTGAGTTTTATCAGACACGTGTCTGCTCCATGATCGAGTCTGGTTTTAGTAGCAGGAGGGACCAGGAGCTTACCCACCATGAGGAAGTTACCTCCCTTCTGGCCTACAAGGATATGTATATGACAGCGGGCATACGGGGGTTTCACACTGTCGCTGCAGAAGCTGTTTTCCTAAATATGCTGGAACTCCAAGACTTTAGAACAAGGGAAATCCAAGGAAGGAAAGATTTCATTTTGATGTGTTTAGTTGTAACATCCAAAGGTGTCAACCAAGTCTTACTGAGAAAAAATTGTGGCCAGACTAATATTCATATACCTCAGTTACACTCTCAAATCTAAAATAAGTTAGTAAGCAAACTACAGTCTGATACAATGATCCATTTAATTAGCTTTGTATAAGCAGTTTCCTTCACCAACTTCAATTCTCAATGAGTTTCAGGGGAAGACTGACTCCTTAAAGCAGAATAAAAATTAGAATTTTTATAAACAAAAATTCAGGTGATATTTCATGTTACTTCTACTATTCAGTATGAACATGGCTTGTTTGATTTTTGGGGGAGACTGAAGATTTGTACTAGTAAAATAAACTGCAGAAAAGCTAATGAAACTGGAAGGATGACTAGTGTGAGCGGAACACACAAAATCTTTAAAAATTGAAAGAGTTAAAGAAAAGAGCGGCTATGTCCTGAAATCACAAAAGACAGGGAACTTCAGCAATCAAGGGAAGGGAAAGACAAAAACTATCAGAGCTTTTGTTTTTCTGCATTGCCAGCTTTACAAATAAAATTTGTCGGTTTATTATACATGTATATAAGAAAATTTTTCCTGCTCCAAGGATAAGGTGAGAGGATTGGGGCAGAATCTGGCTGCTCCGGCCCCACAGAGGAGGAAGGGGCGGAGGCAAGACAGCTCCTAGAGACATCCTGAGAGCAGGATCCTTCCTTCTTTTGGGAAGGGAAGGGAGCAGATGAGAATGATATCTGCTGGAAAGAGCCAATTTTCACAACAGCAACCACCCAAACTCCCTTATTCCTCCTTTGGCAGTAGCAACAGCAGCAGCATGCCAGCAGTAATGCCACCCAGGGAAAGATGGGTTTTCAAAAGCTCAAATGCTGCCAGCTCCTCCTCACTGCAAGACTCCACACAAGGCAGAATTAGAAGCTTATAGGAAAATTTAGATTGGAGGGCTCTCCAGTGGGCGTATAGGCCAACCTCCTGCTCAGGCAGGGAGAGCTTCAAAGTCAGAGCATGCTGTCATGAAAGTCTCCAAGGATGGAGATGCCAGGGCCTCCCTGGGCAGAACTGCTTTCCCTTATGCTGAGCCAGAATTTGCTTTGCTGCAAATCATGACCATTCCTTCTTGTTTTGTCACTGCATGCTTCTGAGAAGAGTTTGGCTCCATCCTCCCTAGGACCTAGGTGGCAGGAGACTGCAATTAGATTCTTCCTGAGCTTTCTCTTCTTCAGGCTAAGCTGCCCCAACCATCTCATCCTTCCTTCGTGCGCTCATCTCCCTGCCTTCCCAGTGGTCCTCCACTGGACTCATCTATGTTGTGAATAACCCTTTTCTCTGTGGGGGCTCAAAACTGGATTCAGTGTGTGAGATGCAGCCTCACAACTGCTGGGTGCAAGGGAATAACCATTTCACCTGACACGCTGTCTGTGCCCTTGGTAACATCGCCTTGTGCACAGCTAGCCTTCGTCCCTACAGGGGCACGCTGCTCCCTTATACTGTCATCCACCATGACTCCCACACCCTTTTTGCATTGATTCAGACATTTGGTACCCAGCCTCCACAGACTGGGGAATTATTTCTATCCAGGAACGAACCCAGGATTTTGCATTTGCCTTTGCTGAACCTCAGGAAGTTCCTCTCAGCCCACTCCCGCTGTGGTTCCTTTGACCAGCAGACCTGCCTTTCCATGTGTCCACCACTTACCCTCCAGTTTTTGCCACCCGAAAACCAAGTTTTTGCCACCTGAAAAATATGGTGCATCCTCTTCTGGTGTCTAGGCCTGAAGATGCTAAACAGGATCAGCCCCACTATCAACCCCGAAAAACAACGTTCAGCCAGCTGCCACTTAGACTTCAACCCACTGACCACAATGCCCTGTGCTCCTGCCAGGCCACCCAGTTTTTCACCTGCTTTGCAGTTGAACTGCTTTGCATGGCTTCGATGGGAAATTGAGAGCCCAGAAATCATTATGGCAGAATCTGCTGGCGTGTAACCACAAATTACTTCTGTGAAATGGCTGATAATTCCCCTGACCAAAGAGCTAAACACAACAAGGCAGGCAGGCAAATGAAAATACAATGAAGCTTTCCAGAAGAATGTCCTTCAACTCTGGATTAAGAGGATTATACCACTTAGCATACCATTTTTATAAGCCCTTGGGTCCAAGTTTTCTGCAGATAAACTGAGTATTGAAATTCCCTAGAGTAAAGCTACTCAATTCTTGCACCAACTACAAAACAGTCCACTTTTATATGCTGCTTTGCATGTCTGTGCGAAGCAGTTTCAGAATAACTTGAAATCTGGAAGCAAGACCACACAGCAAAGCAATCATGTGTCATGGTCACACTGCAGTATGACTAATTTTATTAAAATATATGTTGGAGCATTGCTGTCGTACAGTGGTGCTTTGGAGCATATTTAACAAAACCTTATCTCAGATCACCTACATCCTGTTCAATTGTCTGGTATTTATGTGCATCAAAGCAATGCTACAAAAACACTGCTATGCTTTCCACTGAAAAGTTCACATTTTCCATTGAAAAATTCACATTTTCCATTGAAAAATATTACTAGAATTGATGGGACCTGGGAAACGGCAGATAATTCTGATTTTCCTCACTAAGTTCATTACCTACGGTGGCACTGGACATCTCAGAAGATTATGAAGGGCTGGCCTTGAGAATCTGCAACCCACATCATCCAGGGCTGGTATTTGGTTTCACTATCAACCCGTTGCCACTTCACATCGTCGCAAGTGGCTCTCTCCTCTGTGCAAGTGAGACTCCTGCTCACCCTGACCTATTGCACAACCCAAATGAACCATAATGAGTTCCTAGCTGCAAGATTCCTGGAACTACAACAAAGCCATCTTGGCATCCAAACTGCAGAACATGATGAAAGCCTTTAAAGAACATTTTTTTTAACTTTTCCCCGCAACCAGAGCAGCGTACTAGAAACTCTTTTAAAAATAAATGAAATGTGGATTTTGCAAATAGATAAATCCCAGACTGAAAAAAACTACCTGTGCTATTAACATGAACTCTCAGAATAAATGAAAACTCTGCAAATTCTTTCTACAGACGTTACCTTATGTACAGTATGTACTTTTGTGCAATCTGGTAAAATGACCAGGACAGAGTCACAGGATTTGCCCCAACTTGTCCCAACCAGCAGCTTGTCCCACGATTAACCATAGCAGCAGAGAACTGAAAGAAACTTTCTGAGTCATCAGGTCCCGTCTCTAGGTAGTGCAGGCTCCCACACACTATCTAATCCTATCACAATCCTGTCGAGCTTCATCTTAAACCTCCTCAGGCTGTTTGCACCATTATTTGCTTAGTTACTATACTTCAAAAACATTTAAAAGAGTAGCTAAGTATTTCCTATATAAACCCTGCAAAAAACCACTTTTCTTAACTTATTTACTGGTACATATTTCTAGTATTTTCTAGTACATTATGTCATATTTTCAGAGTGGCGAAAATCAGCTGGGGCTGTAATGTGGTGCTCTACATCAGTTACCCTCTCCTCTAGTCACTCACAGCTAATCTGGAGGAATCTAGAGGCACATAACACTTTTGCTCTGAAGTTGTACAAAACTTAAGAGGCCATCACCAAACCCGTTTAAGCAGCGCTTTTCAAAGATTTAAATTATAGGGTAAGCCATCCATGACATGTGTTCTTACCAGAAGGGTTTTAATTTAAACAACTGCAGTACTGGCTCTAGAGCATGCAGGCAGTTCAGGACAGGAGGCAGCTAGGAAACTCCACTGCCAGCATCATTTCCTCAGAGAAACTCAACAGAAGAGCCTCTCCTAGTGCCCACGAGCAGGTACCTTCTCCAAGGGCACCTGGTTCCTTAATCCTATTGCAAGACAGGTACCTGTCTGAAGGAAAGATACTACTCTGTGCTTCCAATCAAAATAATAAATGCTGCCATAGCAATCAGCTAAGGCAGAAAAACAGGAAAGGTTGTGGCTGGGCAATGAATTAAGGTATACCGTGTATTTAAAAATATCCAGCACGGAAAAAGTATGCAAATCCTAATATGTTGGTTAAGTTAAAGCCTATTTGGAGCCCAGTCTCCAACCAGGTTGTATTGAAGTACACAGTTTTATCTATACTGGATTTCCTTACTTATTAGCTAAGTATTGTAATGGACCTTGTAAATTCTAGCCTAGAGGAGGCCAGGGACAGAAAAAGGCATCATAATAAAAGGGATTAGGCAGAACTCTGGTTTAGATCTGGAGGTATATGCGAGATGCAGGAGATGAGTTCATGCACCCAAGATTTCCTGAACATGGACAGGCAGAAAAACCCATGCAGGAAATAGGCTTAGAGAGGTTTTCCACAGGACAGCAATAAAGCAAATTTTTCTTCTTCTGAGAATACCTGCTTTGTCAACGCTTAGGGAACCACCCGGATACAAATACAAATACGGACCAAAACCTGCAAACACAAATGCTTAACTGGACTGTTAAATAATTAGCCCAATTTGCATTTAGACTGAAACTTTAACTGTACCTGCTTTTTAAGTTAAGCTCAATACCTGTACATTAATTTTTATTTTCAAAGACTTCTTTTGATTGATTCTAGGTGGACTGACCCAACATGGGCCCATTTGTAGAATTTGAGACCAAAGCTGAATTTTGGCACCAAACTTCAGAGTCAAAACATGTGCCTTCAGTGCAGCTCCCTACAAGCGCTGGGACCCCCACGAGGGAGGAAGATGCTCATGCTATACATGTCAATTACATAAACATATATGCTATTTATAAGAAAAGGAAGTGGTAGCTTAACTAAAAAGGTTTTACAGATACCTGTGCTGATTTCAAAAGAGCGTGTTAAAGTGTTAAATCACCATTTCTGTAAAAATGACAGGCTCTCTTAGATTTAGTGATGACGGCGACCTACGCCCCAGACCCTGGCTGTACATGACATGCTGAAGCACAGAAAGCATTTCCATCATTTAGTGTCATTTTCCAGTTTAATTATTATTTCAGTTATTGTAGTATCATTTTAACTATTATCCTACTGAGCAAATAACCTTCTTCTAACCTTAGTAACCCAGAAAGATATTATTTTGATAATATTATCTCTTCTGAAATAAACGGTTATTTTAATTTTGTTGATGCACAAAAGCAAATTTCTGAAAAAGTAATAAAAAGATAAATAATAGATAGCTTTCAGCAGAAGGACTTAAATACTGGAAAGAGTAAACCTAAGCATTATTGGCAAAGGAGCAAGAGTAACACCTACCACGGATTTGGGTTTGCTGACTGCCACCAGATTGGCCAGAAAGTCTTCATCGTACAGCTGGCTAAAAACATGGGCATCATAAGCCACCATTATGGAGATTTCTTCCATCATTTTCCTGGCAAGCTGCCGTTAGCGGCCAGAGCAGGTTGACATCCCAAGGCTGAACCCTGGCTCAGTTCCGTGTCAGTTGTTCACACCCACCTGAAGAAGCTAATGAGGAAGGAGTGTCACGAGAAAAATATGATCCAGCAAATCAGCTCCCGTGTGGGCTTTCCTCTCAAGGGTGCCTTTGATTGTCACGGGAAGCACACACGAAACACCTGCTCACACTCCACACCCAACTGGCAAAAGGCATTTGCTGAAGTTTGGTGAAAAACAGGGAAGCAGTTTTAATTCCAGTATGAGGCCAAATATGAAAAAGCAGTAGCCAAACCAGATTAGTATTAAGCAAGAAAAGATCCGTCAGTGCTTGACAGCAGGACTGGAATCACGTCTGTTCTCCTCAAACTTTGTAGCAGCTGTTTATATCCAGTTTTCTCCAATGGAAAGCTGATATTCTTGTTAGCAGAGTCTCGCTTTCCAATGAATTGCTTCTTTTGGCTTATTTGTAAATTCTCAGAGACCGGTGTAATGATGGTTTCTTTCAGATGTTCCTTGGTATTTTCCACAAGTTTCTAAATCTCTCCTTTAAACTCTTGAAAAACACTCACTTTCTCTTTTACGCGGATCCAAACTGCATCTTGTGCCATGTAGATGCTTTTTGATTTTAGCAGGAATATGTTAGCATCAGGTCACAACCTTTCAAAAAGAGTCCTTCAGTTATTCATTTGTAATAAAGGGTAAGACAGTCGTGCAAAATGCAATGAAGGCTGTAAGCTCTTCCTTGAATAAACGCGTACCTCCAGAAGTTAAATAAAATCAATTTATTCAATTGAAAGTTTCCACAGGAGAAGGTTTTTAACCTGAATCTGGGACTGGTTTGCTTTTAATCAAGAAGTGATGTGGTATGTCGTATCTGCGAGTCCTAAACAACGTAGCTGCCTTCCAAATTGTTCCTGACTTTCCAATTCATTTATCGTAACACCTACCTGACACAGAAAAAAACCAGCAGAAGGAAAAAATTTTGAAAAAAACCCACATTAAAAGTCAATATTCTCAAAACTACACATGAAAATCTAGAAAAAAAGTGATTCGGAGAAACAAAAAAAAATGTCCCAGAAAGAAACTCCTTTCAGGAGACTCAAACAAAGTAAAACTCCTAACCAGATCAGAACTTCTGCTTAGACTTGTCCTCTGAATTGTTATCTTCTCTGGATGCCTTTTGTTCTTCCTGGTGAAAAATCATACCTCCTCAAGAAACATAAACCATTTATGGTGTGCATTTGTCTCCAAAAAGAGTATGTGCTGGATGCTGCAAATCTGGTAGAAATTTCCAGTACAGGTTGCTGGTAGCATACGGTTATGCTCTTGCTTTCCAGAATAAACAGGGTCAGACCCACCTTGCTTTTCTCTTTTTTCCCGTGCTCCTGGTGTATCTTTATAAAAGATTACTCGTGTATCTAAATAGCGCCAGGTGCTATTTGCATTTGAATAGAAACTTGAGCAACAGCTGTAGTGTACAGGATTAAAAACCCAACATCTCTTTCACTTAAATAGGGGGGGAAATTACATGTTATTGCTAGGAAACAGAGAGAGTTCTAATAGGCTTATGGCAAACAAAAAATGCAGCACTTGAGGTTAAATCCTTGAGACTAAAGCAGATTCTGATCATGCTTAACCCTTGCAGGAGGAAGAGGGGTATTTTTTTCTTGAAGCACACCTATGGTGCATTTCGAATTTTTATTCAAAGGCTTGCAGATTTTTTCCAATTCATTCCCACAGCAGAGATACTTTAGATTCCGATCCTGAAGCAATATCCAGCTCATGAGAGACGCTCTCCGTGTCACCTACACAAAAATCATACCTGCTATGCTAAATTCCACTCAGGTTTCCCAAAACGCTTTAAATGACCGCTTCCTCTCCGCTTTCATTGCTTTGTGGGGTGGGTATTCTTTTTTCTTGTAGCAGAAGTTAATAGAGTAAGGCTAAAAGTGGCTCCTCCTTGGCAGTCTCTGAGGCGTGCTGATAAAGGCACCTGTTGTAAGAGGTAAAGCAAGTCCCTTCCCACAACCCCTCCCGCCCTGCTGGCACCGGCTCCAGAGGCTCCCAGCAGGGACTGACATTACACTGGAATAGTCATGTAGGCGCATGGGAGAGAGCGGGTGGTGTAACAACAAACATCCCCATGTTAATGAGAGACCAATTTAATTCTGCAATAAGGGCAGGAGGTGGAGAATGCAAATGATAGAAGTACGCGACAGCTGCAGCTACATCCCTTCCCCGATTTAGCCAACAGGGATTTTTATTTATAAGGCATTATGGATCAGAACCTATATTCCTTTTTTTTTTTTTTCCATCTTAAACAGGCGGGTTGCAATGATTTAACAGATCTAAATCTACATGTTACTATTGTATTATTGGCCGAATAATTCTTCCCATACCTATTCTTAACAGGGGGCTTGTAATTTTGGCATGTTCTAATAATCGCAAGAACTAACAACTGATTTCTGATGTCAGCTAATGTGTACCTTTACTTTAAAAATTATGTTTTTCAGCTTTTATTTCAAGCTAATAGAGCTGAGCTGCCCACAAATCCCTAAAAACCTGCATTTTACAGCCACATTAACAGTCTGTGCTATACTCTGAATCAGCACACAAAATTATAAGTATCAAGCCAGTTAAACTAAATCTTTTGAATTAAACTGACTGAAGCAAGTATGTCCACCCAGACACAGTTGTGGCATGCTCACACCAGAGGAACTGGAAAGTAAAAGGCAAGCAGAGAGATGCCCTTAACTACCTCCTCAGGCCGCACTACAGACTCCTCCCAGCATTTCAGTACAAAGCTGAACTGTATGTTTGTAACAGGATCCTGCTCACTAACCCTTAGTTGAATGTCCCTGAAAGAAAAATATGTTCATTTTGCAAAATTCAGGCTTTTTATTAAAACCTATTTCACTTACATTTGATTTTACTTGCTTTTGAATACTATAAATCCTTAAAATCAAGGGACTTCAGCTGCAGGGGAAAACTGTGGAACCTTAATCTAGGACTCAACACTACTATAATAACAGCATTCCTACTATAATAAGGGCCTTCCCCTCAGCCAGGGTCTCTGTGTGCTGAAGTGATGAATAATCTACCCAAAGACAATAAAAACCACACAGTGCAGCTTCATATTTCTTTAAATCAAATAGCACTTCTCTGTATAACACAACATCTACCTTGCAGCAGCCCTCCTCAAGGAACAGGAACGCAGCCCCCTCCACGACATAGTTTTGAAAGCATACCTCCAAAGCAGGAATTTTTGGAGAAGCGGTTCAGCCAAGCAGTCAGGACAACAGAAGAGAGCCAGCAGAAGGACAGATGAGCTGCAGAAAACTGTTAACTAATTAAGGTAAGTAGCCCCAATTACAGTTGTTGGGATTTACATGCTGTTAGATCATAGAGGTGAATGGAAAATTCCTGAATTGAGCAAACCAGCTAGCTTAGCAAAGCAAAATCCTGCTCACTCCCAAGATAAATTCACTGTCACTCCACCCCCAGGAATGTCTTCCTGCTATCTGACGGGGATAGGATCTTCTGATAGACAGGAAAGCATTACGTATGTGAGGTATGTGCAGCTTCTTGCTAAGCACTCCCTTCCTGCCACTGCATTTCTGAAACATAAAGGCATTTTCTGTGACTTGCTTTTCATGTATTAATGAATCCAGGAAGATCACAGCGGTCTTCAGATAAGGAAACATAAAAATCCTTTCATAGCACTTGGAAAGGGATTTGGCAGCCTTCGATATAAGTTTACAGGGTTTTTTTATCCCTACTGGGAATGAATAACGGTGGTATCATGCTCTTATCGTAATTCCCTTACCCAGTCATGACCTTTAAGAACTGTTTCAAACATGACCAGCGAGTGAAAATCACTTGGTTACAAGTCAAACACAGTGAATCCCGAAGCACAATTACATTCTCTCCTCAGCCACAAAGGCTTGCTGACCATTGGAGAACAGCAGGTAGCCCAGGTCTTCAGTCTGCACACTAAATCACCTGCAGTGCCACCTAAAGCCCCCAGAGACGTCGCTGCTGCCCTTGGGAAGCTGCCCCACCATGCCGAACCCTTGGCCATGGCAAACACCTGCGCTGGAGCGAAAGGCAGGGAGCGGCTGCCTGTCCTTCGCACACATGGTTATCCCAGTGAATTACGGAGCAAAGCATTTACTGTTGTGCTGGCGCAGCCTTCGAGAAGGCTGCAGTATTATTCATAACTCTATACCAGTTTTAGACATCAGAAGGTAAATACCGTTAGGCATGCTTTTGGATTCCAAGTGAGCACTGAAGTTAAGCCATCGCTCACAGGAGTGCCCCATACCATTCGATAAAAGCAGTTGCCAGGCTCAGGCTGATCTATAGTTCAGCAATTGCTTCTCCAAGTTTTATTTTTATTATTGAAAATGTCAAATAACATGCCCTATTTTTTTCCCAAAGAAGTGGGTGCATGCACCTGTGTTTCTCCTAAAATAATCCTCCAAATGTGTGGAAAAATCTGGGCTCAATGTGCTTTAGGAAATGTACTTACATGGGTAAATCCTCCCCATTTGCAGCTACGCCGCACTCTCCTGATTTGAAAGCGGGCAAGATTGTAAACTCATTTTCACATATTAAAGCCAGCAAAGCCATCCTGCTGGGGAGAGCACAAGTTTCTCTCCCAGTGGTGGCAGGGGTCAGCGTGGCTGGAATTGCTGAGGCAGAGGCGTTCCCAGCAAACCGGTGACGCTGGCCTGCGCTCCCCCTCAATGGAAACGCACAGCCCGTGGCAGGGAAAAGCTCGGGACTTCAGAGCCTTCATTTTATGTTGCTAGCTCTGCCTCTTGAATTATTTACTGTAAGCATGAATAACAGAGGAGGGAAGTACTATTGCACTGGTCTCCGTCAGTCTTATGGGAAAGCACCAACAGCAAAGTCACTGCAAAAGCAGGAGGAACCTTTACAACGGTATTCAGTCATTCTTTATAGATTAAAACAAACGTAGCAGAAAATATGCAAAAGCCCCTCTTCCTGCCTTCCCAAATCAGCTGCGTGACACACAAAATGCTAGTCCTGCACCCATGCAACAACTGCTGCGTAAGGATTTTCTTCCACAAAGTTCCTAGATGATCTTTAAAGCTCATGAAAAGAAGTAAAATTATTCATTAGCCTCACCTCTAGAACTACAAAGGGTGGAAAAGCAGACCAGCCAACAGATCCTCAACCTGCTGGAGGTCACTCCCTGTATTTTTAAAAGCATATTCTTGATTAATTCTGTTCTGTGTATTTGTTCTGTTTCTCAAAGAGGTGGTTATTAATGCTTGACAATTTTAAAGGGTTTGGGCTAAGTCTGCACTTCATTTCATTTCATTAACTTGAAACTGCAGCTAAACAAGGACATGAAGCTGCCTAAAACAAATCCACCCATTTTGATTTGTAAAAACTATATGAACCTGAAAAAGATTAAACAGCAGCTTAACTGGGGTGCCAGCCTACAGGTACCTACTCATTATTATTCAGCTCAGTCCCTTCCAGATTATGTTGCAGCCTTTTAAATTAACTCCTGATTCTCCTTTGATTTTTAATTAATTAAATTCACATTTTTAATTCATGTTTTCATATTTCTTTTCCATACTGCCTCTTTCTAAGGGCACTAGAAGTTATTACCTCCCTTCAGCTAAGTTTCCTTCAGATATCAACTGTTGGGCAGAAATATCTCTCTTTGTGAATTTCTTTCTTGTCTGCCATGAATTTGCATTAGAGCTGGGATGACTTTTTGCTTGTTTGCATTTTTCCTGAGGCAAAGGCAGCACAGGGCTCCAACCACTCCGAACTACTGGTGCAGTGGTCCCACAACGAGCTGCTGGGTGATGGAGGCAGTGGGGCAGAGGAACAAGGCAAGAGCCAGACATCCCTAAGCCAGTATTGATACCAAGTAAAAGGAATTTTGAATCTTACTGTGAGATTTTGGAAATCCTAGCCTTTGGCTGTTGAAAAAACAGATTTTACAGCATATTCAGAGCATAAATTGTAGGCAGGACCTGATATAACCGACTGAGGTTTAAAACAGAGCTAAGTATATTTCCTCCTTCCCCATCCTTTTATTTTAGCAAAATAGGGGATTTTTTTTTCCTATTTGCAAAGGCAAGGGGTGGTACTGGTGAGCTCCGTGACAGGCAAATAGCTACTCCACCCTAACGCACTCTGAGTGGGGCCACGCTAGTTTGCACCACAGACATCCCTACAGAAACAATTCAGAAGGAAAAGGCAGAAATTCCTAAACTGACTTAGACCATAACTGCCTGAAAAGCAGAAGCTTTCTGCCACCTCTTTCACGTTTCACCCCTTCTCTTTGGGAAACCAGTTTTAATCTCCTGCCAGTTCAGTGATAGCAGATGCCCGTGAACAACACCACAACTGAGGGAAGCAGCAGCAGCTCCAGAGCAGGGCCACATACCAAGGACCTTCTTCCCACATCTGGCCCAGGGCCATGGCCAGCATCTCCTGAATCTACCCCCTCAGAGTCTAGTCAGTACAAACAGGTCCCTCCAGCTGCTGAAAGGACAAACATTAACAATCTGTTTCCCACTGTAAATGTCTCTGATATTTATTCCCTGAGGCTGTTAATCCAACAACTGAACAATGTTTGTATGGCATTTGGACCATGCAAATGCCATTGAGAGTTAAGTTCCAGAATAAACTGATCCCCACCAACACTGTGAAGTATATTTTAAACTTGCTGCATTTATCATTTTAACTGTTACTGAAAAGAAAAAAAATGGGGTCAAGCATATTTTTCAAGAAGATTAGCACAGCACTTGTATAGGAGTGCTTTGCACTTATAATTATTTATATGGATTCCTGGCTTGATTTAAGTTTTTTAGCCAAAGAGCCCACAAGCTAATGCACACAGAGCCAAATCTGATCCATCAAAACTTCATCAGAGTAACAGAGCTAGTTCAGGCTCAGTCATACAGCAAGTATATATCTGTATCGCTACCTTTACCCATGGTCTACTGACTTTTCATTTAGACCACACCATCAGTAAACGAAAGATATTAATTAACATCAGGTAGCACATTAAATAGTGACATCTGTCAAATGAAGACTCAGGTTGGGGCCCAGGACTCGGGGCTTCTCTTTTAAACCCACACCTGACTTTCCTTCTCAAGGCAGATCCATCTCCCTGTACTTATCTTTCCCTCCCCAGATAGGGATTAACAGGCCTTATCTACCTCCCAGAGAAAGATTAATAATGGTAAAATTTATGAAAAATGTAAAACTGTAAGTGGTATTATTGTTGTTGTTATGATGTTGTCTGACAGGTCTTCTCCAGAGTGCTGTTAAATGTCTTATGACATGCTGCACGGGGAGGTTGGACCCTGCAGCAGGGCGCAGTGACATGTTTACCTGGATGATGTGGCCAAAGTGCCCTATATCACATCAGATTTAGTATCTTTACTGATGGTCACTTTGCACCTGACCTTTAGCCAGGGACAAGAAAAAAAGGCGAAAGACCAAAAGGCTGGAGGGCCAGGCATTATGAGGAATTCTTGGAGTTAAAAGAAAGAAAAAGGTACGACCTCAGCACATCCTCCATCCATTAAAACCACTGAAGCTGGGCAGGCACAAACCCACCATAACATACTCTGCTGTGCAATCATTAGGCAGGGGCTGCTGTGCTGGTATCCCTGGAGCACCACAGCAAAACCCCAGGAAGGTCTGTGGCCCTATCTTCCACAGGGACTCCCTGATGGAAGCCTCATGGAAAAGGTGAGACATTTCTATGTGTAAATAGTACAATAGTAATGGCATATTCCCAAAACAAAAAATAAATCTGCAGCATGATTGCTTGGAAGATGAGATAAAGAGTAATTAAGACTGAAATGATGCAGGTGAGCAGGAAATGGCGCACGGTGCCTGCTAAACTGGACTAAACCAGACAGACTAGTCCAAGTATCTCATCGGTTGAAGTACAGAAGTCAGAGAGTTTGATTGTGAGATGCAGTCTAGACTGAGGCATGCTTGAAGACTCTGAAATGAGATTATATCATGCATTATACATGAAAAGTACACACTACTGATACTTTCGAGAGCAGTGTCCCGCAATGCTGGAGTTAAAAATGAAAGCATTAACTTGGAGGTCAAAGGACTGAATGCAGCTGAAAAAGTCCAGAAAACAGCACTTGCTAGTACATATTTATACCAAAGATGATTAACAGCAACCTGATACAGAAAGCATTTGACATGAGATCCATTTGCTGCCAAAAACGGAAGGCAGCTAAGTCTCAGTACTCCCCTGGACAAATTCCCCTGGAATCTGTACGGGTTAACTCCAGAGGAGGAAAGAAGCTCAGGACCATGCAAGCTGATCAGCCGTATAAGACCACCAGCAGCATCCACTAATCTAAGCTTCACATAATCCTTTGCTGCTAAATCCCTATTCATCACCATACAGTACAGTGAAAGGGAAATTCTGTTCTCAGAAGATGATTTGGGAGACAAACTCTTTCAGTGCTTAACTGTGCTGATCTAGTCGCCCACTGTGAAAATCTGCATCTACGTTTAATGCTTCAATACGCCACAATGAGAAAAACTTCTGTATTTACATATGATTTAAAGATTAACCTGTCTTGATTTGACTCCTAATAAGCTTATTTTAAGAGCTCGGATGATATGTATGGAGGCTGAGAGAAGGCAGATTCTTACACAAGTTATCAAAGAGCTCTCTACGTGATAATGAGGTATTTCTTTGGGCACCAGAGACCTGAGATACTTCCACATACCCTTCCACCCTCCCCATTTGTCTTATTCCAATTTTATTTAAAATTTGGACTACAGGTCTTGTATTACTGCTACTATTATATCTATGCAACTAAAAGAAATTAGACACCACCACCACCACCCCCCCCTCCCCCCGGAAAAAAATCAGGACTTGGTCCAGCCTAGCACAGATGTCCACAGGCCAAGAGAACATTTTCTCCTCGTATCCATGTGCTTGGGCTTGGCACAATGGACTGCTCAAGCTGAGGTCAGCATTTCTGCCATGTGTGCAAGGGCTGGGCTCCCTTGGAAGCTCACTCAGTCCCAGTGCTCCTGTTGACTGCCCTCAACATCCATAAAAAGAGCTATATTTAGAGAGACAATTGAGCTATAACTTCTACTCTGTTCTTGATTTTTTGCCTTTTATATAGGGGAAATGCTTAAGCAGAATTCCTTCTGCAAGGAATGCAAGGGAAGTGCCTGGGATGAATGAGAGCTAATATTTGCTTGATTTGAAGAAAAATACCCACAACAGCAAACAAAGAAAGCAGAAGGCACAATAAAATTTAGGAAGATTTGCAAAAGTTTTAAAAAAAGAGATTTCTATCACAAAATTCCTCAAAGGATTTCCAAATCATACTTTTTATATGATGCACATAATTGTTTTTACTGTTTGGAACGTCATTCCCCTAAGCAAAACAGGAAAAGCGTGCTAAAAAATGGGAAAGCCGAGTATATAACCATGAAAAAGTAGAAGACCATGCTTTTGCTTCTGTCAATTTTGATGTTGGTTATGAATGATAAGGCAGCAGTTTCAGCCTACCATCCATTGGTATTCAGAAAGGAACCATCTATCAAATTTCAACTCTGGGTTTACAGTTCAAATTAATAGGGGGGAAGTCAGTGTCTGCATTTGTTCACCCATTTGGAGACTGCAAGAATGAACCCTAGGGGTTTGTTCTTTTGCCTACAACAACAGTGAACTGCAACATTTAATCTGATGGTGTAAACATGATGCTGATCTGAAAATGAAGGAAAATAAACCAACTTATAATAAACTAATAACTAACATGAAAAAGAAAAGCTATATTGCTGTCTCCATATGGACATTATATGTAATGTAAATACAGGTGATCTGTGTAATGGTTTGGGAGGTTACAGATCTACTCTGCTACATTTGTGGGAGAATAACTCTGTTTCTAATTACTGTTTAAAACTAACTACTCTTTAAAAGTGGTGAAGATTTGATCGCCTATCTCAGCCACATGATGGTTGTCTCTTGGAATGCCACACTATTTTTTTCTTCTCTAGAAACATCTCACTGCAGAACTTCACAATAACCTGGAGAACTAAACATGGACTTAGCAACACTCCCAGGACTGGAAGAGTTGCCTGGGGATTGGCAATTGATTTAGCAGTACATTAACTGGGCTCCCCTCAGTTTTAAGAAGAGTGAAATGAATGAGTCACACCAGTGGTTCTTGTGATACAGCGTATCCCTGACATTGCACAGTATTGTCATTACTGAGACAGATGGTATCTCTACTGAATTGTCTTGGGGAAAAAATAAAAACAAAAGGATAGTTTCCTTAACACTACTTAGGACTATGAAATTGAGAAAGACCAGAAACATCCGAGTCAGTTTCTTCTTATCTCTCATAATGGAGTATAACAGCAGCAACAGAAAAAGCTTACTGTGAGCTAAAGATGGAGCCCCCTAACTTGGCCATCTGTTACCAGCAGTACACTGCAAAACATTCAGGTTATTTTATTGGGCAATACTGTATTTTTATTCTCACTTATTTTTTTAATGTTTCTATTAGGAACATACGACTTGTGCTCCCTTATCAGTATTTTTTGCATTCTTGTGCTCTTCTTGGATTTTTCAGAGTTAGGGGATTTCAAGGTATAGACAGCTGGCTGGGTGCAACAACACTGAAGATACGTCAAGAGGCAGCAGCACAAACCAGTGATCAGACACAGCTGTAGGGCAGCTATGTCTCCTGTAATGCTTTTATCAGCTCAGGTTTACGTTACCCTTCCTCAGCACTGCAGACCGCCAGAGCTCTGAAAGTTCACGAGCGAAAGCTGAGCATATGAAGTGGGAAGAGCCTCAAGAAACACAGAGATGTCCCCCCACACTAGCCATTTGCCTGCTTCTGGGTGTAATTCAGGGTGATCATCATCTTCTGCTCCCTAAAAGACCTGACATCTTCCCATATGAAAGATCCTGTTCTTCCTATCTTCAGTTAATGAAATTAAGATCTGTGACTCAGTCTTTTTAAGTGTACCTGAAACAACTTCTCAGGGCAGAAAAAGTTATTCCTGGGCATTTGAGCTACTTCTAAGCCTCCTGTGTTTTGTTCACAACTCAGCTTAGAGAATACCAGAGAGAACTTAAATACTTGCCTGAGCACCTAGCACATTTCTGAGCTCCATGTGAATAACTGCAGCAAAACGTACATGCTAACACAATAGCACAGCTTGGCTTATGAAATCTCAACCATATTAAAAAAATACATGGAGCTGCAGGTCAGCAAAGGTTTTACAATCAACACTCCTCCAGATGTACATGAGAAGTGACATCCCAGTGGCAGACGTAATAATTGACAAAAAGACCAAGAGTTCATTTTGAAAAAAATCAGAATACAGAATGAGCATGCCAAACCACTCTCAGAAGTATTTTAGTTTTCCAAATGGGTAATTGAATGCTTAACGCAAATGAAAAGAAAATTCAATTTGGACTTAAAACATCACCTTCCTCATCTCACGTTGATGGAAACAAAATTACATTTGGCCTTGTGCACAACACCTGTTCTGCAGGTCTGCATGTTCAAAAACAAGTGTTCACGTGCTTCTCTTTGTTCTTCTCCAGAGAGGGTCAGGTAATGGATGGATCATCAAACCAGAAAAATTATTTTCTACCAAGAAGTCTTCTATGGTGAAAACTACAACACACAGACAAAGGTGTCAGTCAGTAGCAGCCAAAGGCAGTAAGAATAGGACCAAAAGGCAACACGTGTGGAAGAAATATAGTCCCAAGACTCAGCTCATGAATATTGTGTCTGCTTGCTGAAACAAAAAGGAAAAAAATATAAAAGGAGAAAGGGGGAAAAGACTGTTTGGCACCTGTTTGTTCCAAATGAATATCTACAGGATTCACCTTCCTCCTTCTCTAGCTACAGTATTGTGCTGGAGGAAAGGTACAAAAATACTGGAGCTTGTGAGAGCATCTGAATTGCTTCTGAAGACTTTAGTGAAGAGCATGGCAGTTCTTTCATCAAAGTCATCATCGCAGTCTAACACCAATGCTGACGTGGCCAACACTACCACAACAAACACAGCCAGGCTCTGTTATAGTATCTCCACTTAGTGCTTTCCTGGTTGTGAAACATGATTCTAGTCAGTAGTCCTGATTCTTCGCTTGGCAAAGAGTTTCTCTGGGTGACACGTGATGTAACAGTGCACACAAACCGCTTTCACCCTTCCCCATTTTGGGGACACATCTAGAATAAATGGCACAGTAACAGCTTCGTTACTTGTCTGCTCTCCTCTTCTATCGACGTGTAGCCACCACAAACACTCTGCCAGTTTATCTATACACCAAAGACTCCATCAACAACCTGCTCCTCTCATTCATGCAATTTAAGGCAAATCTGTGCCCTGGCCGGGATCCCAACCCCACCCCACAAAAATGCAGTTGTTCCTGTAGAACTGCCTCTACAGCAGGGCTTTCCCTAGCATTGCCAGGCAGATGAAGGATAACCATCTTTTCACTCTTTGTAGATCTAGTTAGGCTACCTGAAGCCTGGAACGCGGAAGCAGCTGAAGTTAAAGCAGCCAGAAATAAACTAAGCAGAAAAAATGAATTAAAGCCATCTTTGTTCTGACCATTTTTTCTTCCATCAAGGACTGTGGGGACCAAACAGATTCCCAGCTGCTATCTCACACTGAGTACAGCAGTCCATGGCCAGCTACACCTTAAAGGGTACTTTCAGCACACTCCTGGATGCCACTCCAGCTCGACAAATATCATGAGGAGTTTGCTCAGCTGATGAACAGGAACACCAGTAAAAACAGGGTAGAGGATAGCGTTGAAGAGAAGACAAACATACGCAAGTAAAGGCACCCTGCTGCAACTCAGAGGCTTACAGCTCTGCTTCGACGTTATGGAAGAAATCTGTTTAGCTATATAAATAAATAAGACGCATAAGTAAATAAATAAGAATAAGGGTGGGCTGCAGGAAGGCAGCTAGACTGTAGCCCCTTCAGGATTTTGGAAGTTGCTTAGCAACAGGCTGGCTGCTGCAGGGCTAAAGTAGCATGAAATTAGCAGCTTTTCAGCAAAAGACAAATCAAATGTAAAACTGGGGAGGTGGCTGTTGAGTGGCAGCAAGGAGAAAAGCATTAACTGGTGAATCTGATATGGTGGGTATCTTTTAGGAGTGTTTCCTGAGTCCTCATTAATGTGGCCAAGGGGCTGTGTCCTGCCTGGGTACTGATAGATTCCAAAGCACGCCTAGCAAGTTAATCATAGAATCATTTAGGTTGGAAAAGACCTTTAAGATCATCAAGTCCAACCATTAATAATTAAATCTTGATTAAAATGATGGCTGTACCAGTCACCTCATGGGTTAATTACTTATTAACCATCTTAAATAGCTCAAACCCAATCATACCAGACTACCCTTGCTATATTAGTGCCAACTGAGTATACACCACACTTTCAGTTGCAGAGTTATCTAATGTATTTCCACATAATTTCAGCTCTAGGTTATTTCAATGCCATCTCTGCATTCACTTAAGGAATTTGCTTCCATGAATCCTTCAAGTAACTGAATCTCAACTGCAGAGATCCACTTGTTCTGGCCAAATAATTCCTCTAAATGATATTGCTTCTCCAGCCTTCTGGAACAACCTTGTATGGACACGGAGAATCATTATATAGACAGCTGCTATTAGAGAGAACTGAGTAATCAGAACAGCAAAACAACATGTGTACACATTTCATGGAGGACTTAAATGGGAGTTTCGAATGAAAGATTTTTCTGGGTCACTTAATCAGGGGCCAGATTGTACCAGCGAAGTGTTTTCCACTGCTAAATGGATTTGAAGCTGGTCCCTGGCAGCAAGACACAACCAGGGACCCGTATGGCACATAGTCCATTGGAAGGTGGTGTAGGAAGGCAGTCGGGTCAGGAGAGATGCTAAAGTGACTTGTCCAGGCATTATAGAGGAGGAGAGAGGAAATGCAGCGTCCCTTTTCCCTGCTTTTTACATACACACAGAGCAGCGATAACTTATTTTACTCCTTATTTACAGAGAGGCTTATATTTGTGTGGCACTTCAGAAACAGAGTAAGACCTATCCAAGGGCATATGCCCTTGGCAATTGGCTTGGAGCAGGGAAACATCTCACCTGCATTTCACCCTCCTTAGTGCCCCAACACAGCACTTAAGCATTCCTGTCAGTGGGGTAGAGAGTATACAAGCCACCACCAGATCCGTAGGCAGTAAATGATGTATTTTAGAGCAGGTTGGTGGTTTTCAATCCTTATAATTTTCAGAACGATTCCTGGGTCCTTGGGGACTGCATGCAGAGATGCCTTTGGCAATGTTTTGTTTTCCTATTTGTCTGGGGTTGAAAAGAAGGCAACTGAGGCTCACTGATGTGGCACGCACTTAGGCAAGATGCCCTCCATTTCTTTAATTAGCCTATTAAACAAATCTATCAAAGGTGTAACTACAAGTCTCAGAGGAAAGAAACACAGACTGTCCTGTTATTCCTAGTACACATACACAAGAAAACAACACACAGGCTACAATAGTTAACTGGGAACAATGCAATCCCGTTGCTGGCAAAGTACATCAACCCGAAATACCTTGACTCTTCTCGTTTTTGCATGGACAGAGTTAGCTGTGCCTGAGCATACAGCTTCACTGTCTGCTTCAGCTTCCCCTCCTCCACACAAGAGATGATAAAACCCTGCTTCACAGAGCTGCTGTGAAACACTCATCTCTGGAGTGCCAAGCGCCTGGTGAAACTGTTGGTGCTCCCTGAACTTGAGCAAACTGAGTGACTGAAGGGAGATAATCTTGTTTTAAGTCACAAGAACCAAAGACTATCAAAATTCAAAAATAATTTTATTCTCCACTTTCCTAAGTGAGTCCTTGGCAGGTGTGCATCCCAGGATTTAATCTCCCCAAGGAGATAAAAAATACTGATGTATTAGTACAAATATACTGGTTTCCAGGCCTACAGCAAGTGGCTCACATCACTCCCCACCACACAGGATGCTATTGAAAAGGTTAACTATTACCCAATACTACATATTTTCCAGTGCTTAGCCCCATTTTATGGGGAAGTGGTATTGCTTACAGGGCTAGTAGCTGTGTGCATTGCATGTTGAAGCTGGCTAGCTAGTATAAGCCAGGCTAAGGTTCAGTGTAATACAGACGGGCTGCAGGCTCCCTCGCCCTGGTACCACCAGTACCAGCAGCACAGGTCAGAAGGGGAAGTTACAGAGGGATGAGCACTGAAAAACTTCCTTTCCTTCACAGGACAGACAGATGGGGCAGCTGCTCAGCTGTGACACAAACCAAGCGCAGCAGAGCCAGGGGAGGTTGTAAGTACTGGAAATGACCAGGGATAAGAGATTTAATAAGTGAAGGTGCAGACAAGCCTGAATCTTGTGTTCTGATCATGCATTAAGAGCGGAAAAGAAGGAGAAGGGGGAAGAGCAAATAGTATCAACAATGCATAGGAGCTGGAAAGAGAAGATGTATTAAAACACATTTCTCTTAAAATGTCAGTCTCTGTCAACTGTCATGCTTTCCAGACTTTCAGAATTGAATTATATTGTAATTACTTCCTATTTGGACAAGGTCACAAAAATAAAAGCTCCGTACTTTCCTACATTATGATCTGCTGTATGTTCTTTACACTTGTGTAGCAGCCAAGTTTTCTTTTCTGATGTCAACAAATTTGCCTTTAGAATAAAATGCTGGTTTAGGTCCATTAGTCTAGTGTAAGGCACATTAAGAAGTTAAGAACCATCACTACTGATCTTTCCAAGAAGCCTCCCAGAGCACAGACGTCTTTATCCTCTTGCTAGTCCTTACAATTAACTTTATATCACAAATGCAACAAAAAGGAAACAAATATGAAACCCAGATGCATGTAACCTTATGATAGGTACTTGTTCTACACACACCCTCATCGTTGGGTAAGGACATGTGAAATCCCTTACATCAGGGACTTAAAAACATTTCTCAGTTTTTCCACCTCTTCCCCTGCTCAAATTCCCATGACAGTACATAATCTTGTATAACATTCCTGTATGACGGATCAAAGGTTGAAAATCTGCAAGGCATATAAGTAAACAGTTCCTTTGTTTAAACAGGTAGCCTGTTAACACTACTTGTAACAAAGTGCTCCTACAAGACATTATTGTTACTGACATTTTATGGATGTTACAATAAAGAAAGATGGAAGGAAGATAAAGAGGGACTCTGCTGTTCCCAGGGGAGCCAGGGTTCCCCACAAGCCCCTGCTTGAGCTCTCAGTCCAGCACTGGATCCATAAATGTGCGGCTCATTTCCTGCTTGCTTCGGCCATTAGGGCCTCGGCCTGCTTCGGGAGGAGAAGCTGCCTGATGGAGAGAGATTGATGACAGCAAGCAGAACACAAGATGGACTCTGCCACAGCCCACAACCACCTGCCCTCCTAATTCATCTCAGCAATTAGTGCTGTGCTTGTGATGAACCCTTTCACCTCAGGCTAGGAGGTCCTCTGCTGTCAGAGAGCAAGAGGAGGAGGTTTTCCAGGGTTATCAAGTCCAGGCAGTGCCTCCTTCCCTTTCACACCTTCACAGGGCCACTTCCCCCGGCTCTGACCAGGCGTGTCTTTGTCAAGTCCTGAAGTGCTTGGGTTCGTCATGTTGGCTGGAGAAGATGGCTCTGACACATCTCAGGATAGAGTGAAAAAACACACCGCAGAAATAGATCCCCCTGGGCTAGAGAGTCACCACCTTTGCAAGAACCCCTTGTCAGAACGTCCTGCTTGTGAACACAAAACTCTCCCAAGCAAGGTGCTGCTTTCCTACCCCATGTCCTTCCTCCTCAGAGAGGAACACGCCCTGCTTCAAGCTGTGCTCAGAAAAGGAAAAAACAAATTAAGTACTCTTGGAGGAAGTTCATTACAATACAAACCTTAAATTTCAGTTTGTATTACAAGAGAAATGATGGCCAAATTTGCCTCTGAGCTTCCTGCTGCTATTAAAAGCAACTGGAGTTGTGTCTGCACAGGCCTATATGAGGATGATGGTCTGGATGAGCTGCTGTAATGAAGAAAAGTGTGTGCTGGGATCTATATTCTGCAGGCACCGAATTACAGCTCCTTTCAGCACGAGAGCCCCCTTTCATTTCTACCTCACGAAGAAAGAAATCGCACTTACTGTTTTCAGGACTATTTAAAATTTGAAAGCAACGCAGTGATGACAAGGTGATGAAATTTTTTTTTCTTGTTTCTGACAGGCCAGGTAGATTGCAATGTCATCAGAACCATCAGCCTGACAATAAATTTTTCATGTGTCATTGATGGTGGGAAGAGAAAAGACCCCAAAGTGAGGAACAAGTTTAACAGAAGGTGCAGGCGTTACTGAATACAGTAGCTTGCAACAGGCGACCTTTGGGGAGCACGTGAGCAAGCAGAACAAAGTATTCTCGTTAGGCAGTTAGGAATCAAAGCCCTGATCTGTTTCCAATTTCTTCCACTGCTCTTGACTAGCTGAAATATAATCAATATTCCCTACTGTGTAAAGACAGAGCATCCCAGCCAGCACAATCAGGTGGCTTACTCAGACTGCCATGAAATTGTTCCTCATGAGGATGTACGATAAGGTCATTGATCTTGTGCTCTAAGCTACGGGTTAACAAAAGGATTTCTGAGATTAAAAAAGAACTGTTCAGACAATCACTTGACTCTGCTAAGAACTTTAGCTACAGTTTCGGGTTTTTTCCAGAGGTCAAAGCCTTAACCTCTGAGCCTCTCCAAGCTATGTCAGCCACAGCATATTTAAGTTAGCAAAAGTAGACCTGTATTTCTCATTTGGGAAAGGAGTGCGGAGGACCGTCTCCAGGTTGGTGCAATGTGCACATGCAGCTGGGCTGGAGGTCTGCTGAAGCTGAAGAGTTTCCAGCTCTGTTGTCACAGTAACTGGGTGACTCAACGTGACATGCCATCTTTGGGCCTGAGCCATGTGTGCACACTGAATTTGTGCCTATACTTCCAGATTTAGGAGATTCTTTATTATGCTGATTAATTACTCAGAGATGAGATTTTCTGTTTTTTCATGGCTTTTGACTAACTTCACTTGCAGAATCAAATTTTGGTTAAGAATTATTGTTAAAGAAATTTCATTAATTAAGCAAAGGAAGTTGAAAGAATAAGAAACAATATGATAACATAATGAGGACTCAATCTTCATCTGCTGCTTCAACAACTGAATAGAAATGAGATACATGGTCTACGCTTTCTAGTGAACAGACCCACAATAATGCTTTTTAACTTTCTCCTACCCTTTTGATTTTTGTTGCAGACATAACGACTATGGGGAAATGTGAGCAAAGAGGAGAAGGAACCTGTCACCCCCCCCACAGCTTCCACAACTCACCTGTAGTGGCTGGGGTGCACATATGAAACAGCAATGAGTGTACCAGTAATGAACTTCTTTAGATAGAGGCTAGCTAATGTGGCAATGGGTTGGCACCTCCCTGCCCAGGTGTTCACAGAATTGTATGAAAAATAATCATTTACAAAGGAATTATTTCAGATGTAAACAATGCAAAACAGCCAAGCACCACAGCACTATTAAAAAAAATTGCGAAAGAGGAAACAGGCACATTATCATTCTTAAATAACATGAAACACCTCTACAAATGGAGATAAATATACTAGGACATTTCTATATAGCACTTTAACTGGATTCTCTAAAGCCTCTGGCATACAGCTCTTCACCTCTGTTTACCAGCCTGATGTAATTTACTTATGCCCAAACTCAAACAAATTAAACAACATAAACAATTTAACCTTATGTTTACCACACCACTTACTCTCCACAAGAGAAACAAGGCAATAATATGGTAAAAATAAAAGCAATTACCTTCAGGAAACCAGAGACTCCTGAAGCAAAGTGATAAGGAGATCCTAAAAATGTGAATATTGCCCTTATGAAGCACCCAGCTAAACTTCTACTTCAGTAGCTACATATTGCTTAGACAACAGTCAAGTAACCACTCACTTAATTTAGTTTTTAACAATATCAATAATGGCAAAAATAATACCTGGGGTTTGTAATGGAAAGTTATTAACAGGGCCTTCAGTTCTAACAGCTACTGTCACTGTGGAGCTCTGCATTTATAAAATGCATACGGCCATCTTTCTATACTTAGTTTTGTTTATTCACTTATTTTCAAAGCAGAGAGATTTAACTGCAGGTGCCTGAAAAATCAAACACCAGCAAAAATGTATAATGTCTTTACTTGGTTTATTTGCAAAAGCTTGGTGGTGGTGGGACATTGTTAGCCTTTGTCTTCTCTCCCTCAAATTAATTGTAAAATTTTAGCTTTAGGTTGCAGTATAGCATGGTGCTTCAGAATTTGTCACCTCCTTTCATTTGTCAAAAACCAAATGAAATGAAACAAATGTCTGCTCCCAACTATTCTCTGCACTACACTGAGAATGAATCACGGTTTTTTCTCCCTAAGCCACTGCATGAAATAGCCATTGGCTCTGGATTACCTGAGCTTTCTGTAACATAGTCATGCCTTGTTTCCAGTAACTTAAGCTTTAACTTCTGTAATATCTGCAGAAAAAAATAACCACAGCATTCCTGAGAAAGACACATATCAGAAAGGCTGATCAAATATGTCACAAAGCAGCTTGAAATTTTTTTGCCCAAATGTAATCTTTTCCAAATGCAAGTATACTAAGTTTTCTAGGCACAGAAATAAAACATAACTATCTTTGTTGGCACTGAACTTCCAGTAGGCAACACAGCTTCTTCCCCCACTGTTCAGACGGGGCATACAGAGTTTCTTTGGTCACAGGAATTGAGTTCTAAAAAAAATAAAGACACAATATTCTTCAGGGTCCTGCAATTGAAAAACAAGTTGTCACAGACAACTCAAAGACTTTGGCTAGCAAGAGCATCTTGGCCCCAGGGTCTTTTGTATTTGAAGAAATATATTTCCTCTGAATTACCGCTATGCTACTTACTGCTGAGATGCTACATGTTTCGTCAGATGTGACTGCTTGAAACAGGCCCAAGAGAAGTACAGATGAATTTTCACCTCCAGGGAGATTCTCCATCTTAAGCCTGAACAGGTTTGTTGATCTCTGTATCTATACTTCTCTGTATAGATACTTTTTTCTGTATCTATACTTTTACCTACATGTCTTTCTCCACAAAATGTGAAAGCCTGTGTTGTTTTTCTTTTCATGATGGTCAAAAGTGCTGATGCTGAGATACATTTATTTTTCCTCTACAGCCTCTTTTGCATCACAGAAGAGTCCTTAAAAAGAAAAGCATCTTAATTTGAACAAGAGGTACTGCA
The DNA here is from genome assembly GCF_963921805.1 of Phalacrocorax carbo. Classification (NCBI taxonomy): domain Eukaryota; kingdom Metazoa; phylum Chordata; class Aves; order Suliformes; family Phalacrocoracidae; genus Phalacrocorax; species Phalacrocorax carbo. The sequence goes on along the minus strand of NC_087518.1, from coordinate 31,311,648 downwards.
AACCTACCAGGCACTATCATTGCAGTCTTTCTCTGTATTCAGACTGAAGGCATCCCTCAGTAAAATCAGTTACAAGTTACTGGGTTTGTTTCCTTCAAAAGAAGAGAGAGTTTAGGCTTCCTCTTCTAAAGAACAACTAAGACGACTGTTATGCTGACAATAGCAAATCTATACTCTGCTACTGCTGGGCATACAGACCACTGGTGGTAGAAAACTTTATGTAGAACATTTTAATGCGTCACCTTATGGGAGATCAACCAATCCTCCAGCCAACCTGCATCTGGGATTCAAATGTGTCCAATTCAGCTTGGGAAAAATTTTTACTTCCTCTTACTCATAGAGCTGAGCTATTTTAGACAAGTCGTGGCAAAGATGGTGGAAGACGGAACAGTGCGACTCCCTGCCACCTTCATCTCTTGCTCTCTGTACTATTTTCAGAATCAAGGATGGAAAGGAGCTGTTATTCATCCAGGAGGAAAGAGACAGATTAAAAAAGCTTCAGCCAAAAGACCTTCTGAGTATGCTTTCCTTCTTTGGTTCTGAACGGGAAAACATTTGTTATCCTGGAAAGCCATGACTCCTGACAGCACAAAGCTGAACACAACAAGTTTAGGTGGCCTGCGAGACCACGGAACCGTTTTCAGACATCACCCACACCTTTATCTGCATTAAACCACTGATACTTAGGGCAAGTCTCACCATGCTATATGCTGCAATATAGTTGCTGGGGATACAGACGATGAATAATTCTATCCATTTTTCCACCTCAAACCTTCATAGTTCTTTAAAGATCCTTACCTTCAACACTACTCTTGTTGATGCCATTATTCATGGAAGTACAAGCACATGTGCCAACAAATGACTACCACAAGGACTCAGAAATATTTGTACTCAGGTTGTAGACCTACTTTAGATGGTTAAAATGTGGTTATATTTAATTATTAATAACAAAATCATATTCCTTTCCTGTTCATAAAAGTTAACAATCTACCTAATTTAATTTACAATGTCAACTCAGAGCAAACGAAAAAAAAAGAAACAAACCAAACCAACTGAACAGCCTTACTAATGTTTAAACACCATGAAAATATAACCTCACTACCAGGGAACATGTCTGCTCACTGGAAATCCAGATATACAGAGTTCAGTAAGTATTTCATGGCTGAAGCTGACTTTTTAAATGCATGACATTGTTAATCCTTATTACCAAGATGATGATAATATTAAACGTCCAATTCCACTGTAGGCACTTTAATCTGATTTTCAGGTGCCAGTTCATTGCACTGTACTATACAACAAAGCCAAGCAGAAAGGAGGAAGATGGAGCAGAAAACAGAGCAGGCTTTAAAAACCATGACCCTCCTTACAACGACAATAGGATCCTGCACTTTGGAGATAACGGCGCAGACACAGTAAGTGGAATTGATCATTGGCTTTTAATAAGAAATCTCACACAGGCACAGCAGGGTTTTCTATAGATCTAAACACAATTCTTTTCAATTTAGTTTGGCCTTTTCTTGAGAAGTTGATAAATGAGCAATTTTTTCCCTGTCCTTTATATTGGAAGATTAATTAGACACATCACTGGTAGAACCAAAGGAATAAAAGGCTTGTGCAGTTTCAGGGCCTTTCTGCAGTTATCTCCTTTGCTTTTCTGTTGAATTTGTGTTGTCTTTCCACCTCTCACAATACCAAAAAAACCCTGAGTATCTAGATAAATACACATATATACATATAAACACAAAGAGAGAGAAAGCACTAGAGAGAAGAGAGCAGCTGAGCTATTTTTACTCCTTTCTATTGAAACTCACATAAATCAATACATAATTCCCTGTTAAACCATGCCTGCAAAAAATTGCTTCCAGATAAAACAGCAACAGATGTATGAATAAAGTAATTCACCCACATCAGTAAGGTGTGAGCTTCAAAATACCAGTTTGAATTCAAAACATTTAAATAGCAACATTATTAAAGTGAAACTGTTTTAAAACTACACAAAGAACAATTCTGAAATGAGAAAAAGCTCAGCACAGCTCCTGCTACCTCAGCCTTTTCTTTTCAAGCCCGCTAGTAGAGCTATTCTCCATGAACCATACAAGGGTCCTGGAGCAAGCCATGACTGTGGGTGTGCCCAGGAGGGATCAGTAACCTTGTCAGTACAGTGACAGGTGACAAAAATGTGTGAGTTTGCTTTGCATTTAAAAAGGCACGTTCTTTCCTCACGGCCATTTGCTTTTCTCACCTAAGGTGCTGAGAGCAGCAACTCTGTAACACTGCTGGGTCTGCTGGGGAACCTTATTTCCTCCAAAGAGGGGAGAGGTTTACATGGTTAGGAAGAAGCTTCTCTTAGAACTTCAATATACCAGGACCTTCCTGCCTTGAATGAGGATGGAAGGTAAGAAAAGGAGTCACCATAATCCCAGAGCCATGTAAAAGAAGATATTACAGATGCTGCCCCATAAACAGAGAAATCTTCCCTGCAGGTTCCTTTACTCAGTTCCTGTATAGCCCACCCCACCTGTTCCCCTCTTCTTCACTGGACACAAGTAAACCCACAGTTAACTTCCCCATGTCTCTCCACCTGTCTGCTACACTCGACTTCACAGCATTTCTAGATCTGCAACATAACACATTTTGAAAGTTAGCTCTGCTCAATTTCCAAAGATCACAGCACAGTCATGGAGAAACGGGCACAACTCCCTGAGTTCACTTGAAAACTGTCAAACCAGGATATTTTCATATGGAGAAAATCTTTCAGTGAGACTTATTTTCTCCCATTCTGCAACTCGACTGACAGAAGTTGGGTGTAAGAATAGAGCTGACAGGCTTCCTATATTAAAATCAAAGGACATTACAATTTCTTTAGGATGTACACAAATCTCTACAAGAGAAACTGCATTATGAGATGCAAAAGGCAACTTTTGCAGACTTAGATCTGCCTCTGCAGAGGCAGATTTAGCAAGTATGCAGAATGTGTTAGTTGTTTTAATAAAATAGCACCATCGCGCTTAACCCTCGTTGATCTAGAATAGGCTCCTTCTTATTTCATTTATCAAATTGGGCTTCCAGAGACATAGAAAAACCTCACAAATACCTTGTAAAGAGAGAAAAAAGCACCCCCCTTCAAAAGCATGAGTACAAAAAGCACTGGTATTCATTCTATGAAGTAGGAAATTAGGGTAGTTCCTTATTCTAGAGATATAATATGCAGCCTGCTCTGGTCAGGCAGAAAATTATCATTCCCAAACCCATATTTACAACCGTAATTGTTACTGACTACTCAGGGAGAAACATACCCTGCCCTCTGTAAAGGCCATCACAAAATGAAAGGTATGCTCATTATAGATTAGAAAATTAACAGGAAACAAAGGAGTAGGATGTCCTGTTCATGAACAAAATTTTCATCTTTTATTAAATTTCATTAACCCTTTAATTAGCATCTGACACCCTACTCGGAGAATTAATGTCCTTCTCCTCTGACTGTTCCTGAGCTGGGAAATATGTGCAATACTGGGCTCTATCTGTCCTGAGAGTCTCAGCAGATGTCTTCATAGACTCAGCCTCTTCCATTTGAATATACCTTGTACTCTGCAAATGTTAGCTGTAATCCAGCAGCCAGGTATTAACAGGACCCTAACTTTACATATATGCATGTAACATGCATATAACAAAAACAAAGGGTAGTTTCTTAGGCCATATTATTTCATAGTATGAATTAGTTTAAAACATTCCTAAACCATGGAACACTGCCCAACAATCACCTGCTGGAAATACTAATATTATTTCTAATTCCACTGACTCTGTTCACAATGATTTCCTTACTGGTAAATGATCAAAATTCAGACCTGGTGAGTAATCATCAGAATGAGACATTCTGTACAGCATTTTATATACAATTTTCAACTAATAAGAGCTTTTCCTTTGTATTCGCAGAGCTGTTCTTAAGGGAGAGATTGATCCTAATTATTTTTCCTTTAAAAACAGGATGATAAAACTATTGCCAATACAGCACTTTCAAAATCCAAGGGTTAGGCCCTGAACTCGTGAGTTAGAAGTTGTGAAATTAAGGAGAAAAAATAGTGAGTATATATCATTTGCCTTCTCTAGAACCATGTCAGCTAGAGCTCAAGAAAAAAAAAAAGGAAGCAAGGAGAGGTGGATTATTACTACATGTTAAACTCCTACCTTCTTTTGAAGTAATACAGGAACAAACTAAAAAGAAACACTGGAAAAGATACAGACTATGAAACCTGGGCATATCATGACTCTGTTTTCACATCTCTATGCCTCAGTAATTAGCTTAGAAACCTAAAGAAAATACTCCCTGGCACTTACTGTGTGATACTTACTCGAGAAGCATCTGGTGTTTAGTCTACAAATACTAATACAGAAGTGAGATGCAGTTGAAAGACAGTGTCTAATTCATACAGCAGAAAAAAAACCCCCATGTTTAAGGGTCTTGCTTGGGTTTTTTTCAACAGAGCAAGTTTTGCCGCATCCAACAAGACAGCTACTCTTCCTGTAACCTCTCATTCCCTGGGACCTCTTCTAGTGGTTATCAAGACTATAATTTCCTATTTAAGCATGTCAACTCCTGTAATTATTAGCTCCTGTTTGTAAATAAATACCATAAATATAATATCTAATTATAGAACCATGGAATAGTTGCAGTTGGAAGGGACCTCTGGAGAACATCTTGTCTAAACCACCCCTTGAAGCAAGCTTACCTACAGCAGGTTGCTCGGGGCCAGTTGCATTTTGAATATCTCCACAGATGGAGATTCCACAGCCTCCTTGGGCAACCTGTTCCTGTGTCTTGATCACCCCTGAAGTTAACAAACAAATAAATAGCTTTTAAATAAATAACTTATTTTATTTCATTTTGTGCCCACTGCCTCTTGTCTGTTCACTGGACACCATTGAGAAAAGCCTGGCTCCCTATTCTTTAGTTCCTCCCACCAGGAATTTATCTACATTGATAACATCCCCCTGAGCCCTCTCTTCTCCAGGCTAAACAGCACCAGCGCTCTCAGCCTTTCCTCACAGGACAGATGCTCCAGTCCCTTAGTTGGCTTCACAGCCCTTCACTACACTCTCACCATTGCAGCTGTGTCTCCTTGCCCTGGGGAGACCAGGCCTGGCCACAGTAGTCCAGATGTGTCTCACCAGTGCTGAGTAGAGAAGGATCGCTTCCTTGATCAGCTGGCAACACTCCTCCCAATGCAGCCCAAGATACCACTGGCCTTTGCAGCAAGAGCTCACTGCTGGCTCATGCTCAACTTGGTGTCCACCAGGACGCCCAGGTCCTTTCCTACCAAGCTGCTTTCCAGCCAGTACCCGTGCCTGGTACCAGCAGGTACTAGTGTATGGGGTTGTTCCTCCCAGGTGCAGGACCTTGTACCTGCCTTTGTTGAACTTCATGAGATTACTGCCGGCCCACTTGTCCAGCCTGTTGAGGTCCCTCTGGATCGCAGCACACCTATCTGGTCTATCAGCCACTCCTCCCAGCTTTCTGTCATCTGCAAACTTGTTGAAGATGTCCTCTGCTCCATCATTCAGGTCATTAATGAAGAGGCTAAGCACTACTGGTCACAATATCAACCTCTGAGGTACAACACTAATGACTGACCTCCAAATGGACATCCTGCTGCTGATCACAACCCTTTGAACCTAGCAATTCAGCCAGATTTCAGTCCACCTCACTGGCCACTTATCTAGTCCATACTTTATCTGTTGGTCTAGAAGGATGTTTTGGGAGACAGTGTCTATACTTGCTGTACTTGAGATGAACAACATCTTCAGCTCTCATCTCCGTCCACCAAGGCAGTCATCTCATCGCTTAAGACTATCAGGTTGGTTAAGCATGATTTACCCTTCATAAAACCATATTGATGACTCCCAGTCACCTTCTTCATTATGAGCTGATTTTCTTTTCCACCTATCAAATAGTTAATGTGCCATCTCCAGGCAGAGATCATGTTCCTGTGATTCAGATTTGGCTCTCTAAGGACATTCGAGTTGGCAAAAGTGAGAAAAATTGATCCAAATAAATAGAAACTGTGAATGTGAAGTCAGTTCAACCCTTGTGTGTTTTAATTTAATGTGGGACATCGAGTTAACAGGGTTAAGGCATCACATAATCACTCAGTAGGGATGCCTACCAGAAATACTAAGAGCAGTCTGGAAGAAGTATGAATGGAAGTGTCTGCACACAAAAGCACCAGAAGAAACAATAGAGAGAGAAAGGGTTACAAGAACAGCAAATATTGATAAGCAAGGACACGAGTGACAGCAGTCAAACTGGCAAACAATCAGAAATGTTTGCTACATCTAGATCAGAAGGCTGGCACCCTGGTGAGGCCATATTAGAGATGACCAGCCAGTCAAGACCCGCAGCAAAGCTACAGCACGTCACCACTGCAACACAAAAACAGACTGGAAGCCACAAACCCACCCACAGTGAGGAAACAGAGACAAAGGATAGCAATGACAGGGTGAAGCAAGCAAGCTTCTGAGGGAACGATCACACCATGAGAACTGTTTGACTCCTAAGAAGTATAAAAACTTTGTCTAAAAGGCTGTTTATTGTCATTGATCAAGAGGAACCCATGAGACTTAGTGAGGACTTTATAGCCACTGCCCCTCATCCTCACCACACACAAGGGATGATCCTAGCCAGACAGAAGCCTTAGTGATGGTGAGCACATGGGTATCAGTATGAGTGGCATCTATGACAGGAGGAGTGCAAGTGAGTGAAAACAGATTCATTTAAAGTAATTACCACCCACCCCTCCAATAAGATCCTGCACTGCTTTTCCTCACAATAAGTTCTTGAAGTCTTTCACATTTTCACTGTTTTAAATATACCACCTTAGGTTCAGAGTTTTCCTTATTTAGATTAACTTTCCTAACTATGCCATTAATCCTGACAACAACCTTAACTAAAAGGTTCTGAGTTTCAGAACAATCCTCTCCATGTGCTTAGTTGTTCCTAGCTTAACTCAAAAGACTGTTTGAGTTCAGGACACAGTCCAGATCCCCTCCTATGTCTTATACTTGAATGAGGAATGAGTCACATGCCCAGTGAGTTGGCAGAACCGAACTCCCAACTATACTCCTGGCAAGGGTGGGGTGTTACTAACACAGCAGAAGGTAATGTAAATCTACTTTTTCCCATCCCTAATAACCCCAGGTCTCAGCCCTGAATTCTCCCTCCATTCAAAAAATTCCTACTAGCCCTTATGTACTTCTGTAACACACAGGAGAGTGCCTTGACTCCATGTCTGCTGTCCTCTTCCATGCTTCTCTCTTACAGGCTGGAATCCGGAACGTGCAAAATCCTGCATAGGCAGTGGATTCACTGTCAAGTCCTTCAGCTGCCTTCGCATTCATGTCAACAGTTCAGAATTTTATACTCTGCTTTTGAAAGGCCCTATGTGCTGAACCCATACGAGGCACCATGCACTGACCATCTGCCTTAAACTCATTATAAAATACTTCCCCAACAAAACACATCACATACATACACACCCAATACAAAACGAAAAATGAATGAAAAATACCGTCATATGGCACACAATATATTACACAAGAAAATGAGAAAGGTAGGCCCAGGAAAATTGACAAATATCTCTCTAAAAAGTACCATGAGGACTTCTTTTTTAACCTCTCATCAGAAGAATACACACTAAGTAAACAATACAAGGATAATTTTATTGTACTTGGTAAGTCCTTAAATTACTCATTTTCAAGAACTGAGCAAAGGACTAAACACTAAATGTCAAACTGTAGTCTTTTACTCCCAAATACTCTCTTTCAGTAGCAGAGCTCAAATCTCAAGTCCAATTTTAATAAAACCTTTGCACAGATCTTTTTTTCTGGCTGGAATAAACATTAGTACAGCAAGCCCCACTCTTTCACAAAATAGGAGTTTTAACCGCTATGGAAAAAGCCCTTGCTTAATTAACTATGAAATTAAACAGCACAAAAGCAGATTAATAAATATATTGAGAGATATACAAAAAAAGGTAGAGTGTTAGACGTGCATTCTTTCTCATGGGATGTTCTTGGCCCATTATCAAGCCACACCCACACCAAAAACACATTTCCCATCAGTGCTCCCACTCCAAGAAATAACAAAAGCACTTTTTTTCAAGATCACTGTTAAGCCCATCCATAGTTATACATACTCCAATAAAAAAATCCCAGAAAAAATAGCAGACCTTTCAAACGACAGGTTTATGAACCTCTGGCCATTTGTAACAGTCTTCCACCCTCAAAAACTTACAGTCAGACTTCTCTAACTTGCCATCATTCATTACAAGCCCAATACTTGTGCTCCAGACGCTCAAAGAAGCCTACCTTTTGCAGTACGGTCTTGGATAGGGTAGAATATGAAAAGATATTCTGTCTTGGGAAGCTTGTTATAAAAACAGAACTAAGTTTCTGCCACAATACAACTGGTTTTGTCATGGTTTAACCTGGCAGGCAGCTAAACACCACACAGCCATTCGCTCACTCCCCCTCAGTGGGACAGGGGAGAGAATCAGAAAAAAGGTAAAACTCATCAGTTGAGATAAAGACAGTTTCATAGGACAGAAAAGGAAGGGAAAATAATAATGATGATGATAAAAGAATACACAAAACAAGTGATGCACAATGCAATTGCTCACCATCCATGGCCAATGCCAGCCAAACCCTGAGCTGCAGCTGTGCCCCCCCACCCAGCCAACTCCCCCCAGTTTTTGTTCAGCATGACGTCATATGGTGTGGAATAGCCCTTTGGCCAGTTGGGGTCAGCTGTCCTGGCTGTGTCCCCTCCTGGCTTCTTTGCACCCGCAGCCGCCTCGCTGGCAGGGCAGTATGAGAAGCTGAAAAGTCCTTACTGGTGTAAGCACAGCTCAGCAACAGCTAAAACATCAGTGTGGTATCAACATTATTCTCATCTTAAATCCAAAACACAGCGCTATACCAGCTACTAGGAAGAAAATTAACTCTATCCTAGCCAAAACCAGCACAGTATTATGCAGCAGAACTAGTAAAATAAATAGCTTCTGGGTAAAACAAATAACATCTGACCTTTGGTTGCATGATTACCATACATTTGATTAATCGGTTTAGTGTAATCACTGTTTATAAATCAATTAATGAGTTAGGGAGTTCTGATAATTCAGATTGTTTGATCATGCATCAGTTTTCTACTTAAATTATTAGCTTGTGCCAAAGCAGACAAAGAAGGAAAAGCTGAGCTTTACTTTCTTTAAATATAAAAAGTGTGCGCGCGTGTGTGTATAAATATACAAACATATATAAAAAGTAATAAATTGATGATTTAATTACTTTACTTTCCACATGCTACTGCCATTCTTAATATTGCACCTTACTTTTCCTGTAAAAACCCTGGGTGAATAAGGAGAAACGAATACCATCCTTACCTTAATGTTGCAAGCTTGTTCCATCAGTCTTCTGGCGTTCTCTTCAGCTCTGTACCTCTTGGGCAACTGAACCCTGAAGAATTTTAAAGCTCCTTCAAAATCAGCTTGTAGAAGGTCCTCTTTTGAGGTCTGCAATTAAACACAGGGAACTACAGTAAACACAGAGAACATGCAGTCATGCTCTTTTACTGGATTTGCCATTCACTGAACATATTCCAAACCATCAACATTCACATTAGCTCAAAAACATCCTCCTTGAAATCAGCTCTCTAACCCCTACCTCATAAAACAAAACAGAGGCTAAAGCATATCCAAGGAATCCTAGGCAGAGCAGCACAATCAGAGGACTGTAACACATTAATGTATTTTATCCTTCTATACCTGCAGGGTAAGAAAGGGATTCTGGCTCAGCCTGTCAAGATGTCACTCAGTTGGGGGGGGGGTGGCAGGAAAGCAACAAAAACCTAGGAGAATTGATAATCTTTTCTAGAGAGCTTGTGCATTAGACCATTGCTGAGTCTCATAATGCTGTCCTCAGAAAGACAATGTATATATAGATATATACGGTTGCAGACATGAACAGCAGAAGCAGAAATGCATATGACTCATAAGAGGCATCAGCAAGTCAATGTGCATAAGTCTGTGACACAATTTCTCAAAGAACACTATGCCAGAAAAATGTTTTACATGCTTATTTCTATATCTCTCATAATACGGTGCTTCTCAGTGTGGTATCAAGCTTAACAGGTCAGAAAATGTTAAACATTCAACATTAAACCAGTTCTGCTACTAACAGAGTAATATGATTCACAGGGACAAATGTATTCATTTTTAGATATCCTAAGAAGTACACTGAGAGATTTAGAAGATATGAAACACCAAGCCTTGGGATGGTTCCTTTAATTGGTTCACAGAAACTCTGCGTCCAGACAAGACATTGAGGACATAATCTCAAAAATGTGAATTTCAAGATCCTTAACCCAGAAAGAGTGAACAAAAATGCATCAATGTACAGACTAGCATCATGGAGACCAGCACTGTGTATCGCAGTTTTGTTACTACAAATACCTGAGGAGCAGCACAGGTTCTTTTCGAAGGTTAATTGCTGAATTAATTGCTCAGGTACCACCGCCAACATTTTCATGTGTGCATCGTCTGCTTTCTCATGAAGAACACCCTTTGCCATTTTTTGCCTTGTTATGTACAGTAGATCTATTACAGACACATAGCTTCAAAGTTTGATTCTTAACTACATTGTCATCCACTCAAAATCCTTTGCTGTCTCCAATTTCAGACAAGGTCTTTCCAGAAAACACACTTCAGCCAAACACAAGAGATTTGGCTCTACACAGGGAGAACTGGGTGAAACTGTGCAGCCTTTCACAGGCAAGAGGTGAGGCTCGATGATACTATTATTTCTCTTGAGTGTTAAATTCATTTTAAAGAAATTAAATATAATTCTCACTACAATGTAGAGAAAAATTTACTTTTATCTACACATCCTCCCTACGCACCCTACAGACTAGTACCACTAGTTCATTTACATGACAATAATTAAAGCTACTACGTAAAAGTCCTTCTCAGAAGTACAAAAATATTGTTTCCCAAAGCAAACTGAACTTGAATATGGTACTGCAGGTACTGGAAGCACATAACAGTAATACTCAAACCTAGCTTGACATACTCCACTTTCCTGCCAAAAATGCTACAGCACCCTACCCAGGGGGTCTTTCAAAAATAGCAATTTACCCAAATTTTTATTTGGTGGGGGAAGGGAGAAGAGTTTTTAAGGGATTTTAAATTATGTACCAGACTTGGAACAGCAACAGAAGTTAAGGGGGTATTTTCATAATCATGTATCTTTGATAGTGGAGAGCATGAGCTGCCATCAGAGGCGTGCCACCCAAACACTGATAATCCTCACTGCTCTGTGCCCTCTCTTTCACTCTGGGAACGGGCACAGCAACATGCCCTTTGATTTCCCCAGTCAAGAGCCTGTAAGTACAAAATCAACATAATGCATGTTTACCTATCATCCTATGTATTTTTGGAGATTATTACACCGCATACCCTAATGGGCACTCCATAGTAGTTTTTGCTACTTAATCACAAGGAAAGAGCGAGAAAACTCCAAAGCCAACTGGAGTAGCTTCAGCGGATCTGTTTTCCCATGACTGCAGCATTTTTAAGGCAGACAGCTTTCTGTCATCAAAATCCTCAGAGTTCTCGCAAGATCTATTTGATTGTCCCTTCCTTCACAGCCAAGGAAGCTGCTGGGTCATCACTGCAGGGACACAAGAAAAGCTGCCTTCAGATGCTGATGAGAAATGTTTGGCTTTACAAACTATCACATCTGATTCTGTTCACAAAAACTTTGGCAGGAGGACTCCTTGGCTGAGACTCAATCAGATAAGACTGATGTAGTGTTGACAGAAAGCTGGTGCAGTTGGGTATCTAATGAAACAGACCCACTCATGAACGCAGCCATGGCCAGCGCATCCATTTCCTCTTCCTAACATCATATTTCTCCTGGACAAGTTTTACTGAGGTTATATATGCTTTTGCCACACTTGAGACTAGATCACCTTTTCATATCCACAATGGGCTATATTTAAGATTACCTGCAAGTTGTAGAGTGTGGTGGGAGCAGTCTGTCACACAGGCAGCACACAGCATCACTGCCAATGCCCACACTGGCAACCAGGCTGCTTCTGGACAAAGTTCAGCTGGGTAATGTTGATCGAAAAGGAGTAAATTGTTTGATTACCAGCTTACTTGAAAGCGATTTCCCTCCTTCCCTCTCAGTGATGCTGACAGCTGCGATCACTACACAGTTCAAATAGATTTCCCTGTTACATTGCAAATTTGCCTTCTTTGGAGACAAGCTCTCCTGCATTTCCAGTCCTCTCCTCTTCCTCACCCTGTGGCAGCCTCTCCCACCCTCCTCCGAACCCTGGCCCGAGCACAGCTCTCACCCCAGGTGTAAAGGGACACCAGCCAACCTGTGAAACCCACTTTGCTGCTTGTCTTGGTTTTACACAGAAGGTGCTCAGATACTGCAGTGCTGAAAGACAGACTGCCTGGTACGTGCTTCCAACAGAGTGGGAGGGTGTTTTCAATTAAGACTTCTGGACAGTTGCTCCCAGCACAAAACAAACACCAAACACACTTTTTGCCAAAGTTTTAGCATTTTATTAGGGGCTGAGCTATCCTAATTTTAAGCAAGTATTCTTCCTAGAGGTTCTGGCTAGACATTTTCATTTTATTTTTCTTAAATTAACATAATGCACCGAGTGTTCTGGGATTTGTTTTAGAAATCAGAGGAGCAAAAACCCTAAAAAATATAATAATCAAAAATTAAATTACCCTGCCAAACTTTACAGAAGCAGATGCACCTACCCGTTATACCCATAGCACTTCATTTAAAAATAAATACAAAAAGGGGCAGAGACAAATATGTCAGAAAACCAGCAACTGCATGTAAAACTTTTAGTCAGATTTAATTCTCCTAGGCTTCTGCTTGAATTACTGTTATAATATTTTAACAGCCCCCAAACAAATTACTTTCATAAAATTGTAACTATTGAGAATTTTGAGGTCTCAATCCTGAGAAATCTTCAGTCAATGAAAATCCCATAAGAATAATGGTGAATCATGGAAATAAGAACTTTTGTGCCAGTTTGCTGAACTAAGATCATAGTTATGAAAAATTATAAAACATCACATTGTATAATTTGATAAAATGAGTGGTAAAGCCTACACTTTTCAGCTCTTTCTAATTTTTTGAATATTTTAATTACATTAAAACAATCTGTTGTTCAAAAAATTAGTTTCACTATTTCACAAGAAATCAATGTAACATGTTGAGAGCAACAGTAACTGGGTTGAGTACTTTGTATATTTTCTGCAAACTAACCTCTTCAGGTATTGATTAAAAACAGGAGGCAACATAAAATCAGTGTGTGTGCGTGTGTGTATATACAGTACAAAAAAAAATATTAAAAATAGCAATGTTGGCATATTAAGATTCACATTTCTTGACATTTTGTGATTTTAATCAATAAATCATAAAGACACCCCAGGAACCTTTTGGCAGCTGTTTGACAGGCAAAGATTCATAAATACATTGGTTCACATCACTCAGCTTGTGGAAATCATCAACAACTTCTTTCACTAAACCATCTCTAAGTTTAATGAGCCAATAATTAAAGTTCGGCAGATGCATTGCATTTTTGTACATCTGGGGACTTCAGAGCATTTTTTTGTTATTCAAGATGTAATTTTCAAATAATCATATTTTTGGTTAAAAAATATTTTTAAAACCAGGCAAAGGAGGAAACTCACTGAGAACTATGACCGAAAGTCTCAGCTTGCTTTTTAGGGTTTGACTAAATATGCCCTCAAATGTCCTTCCCACATTGCTTAAGTATTTCAATATATTAATAAAATTATCTTAAACTGATTGATTGAAACTAAGGGAAAGCCACTTCCCAGAAGTACTAGGGAAGCTTTCAAATCTAAAGGTAAATTTCTGGAAAACTGCAAACGTTGAAAAAACAGGAATGGAATTTGAGAGACTTAAACTGTGATAACTGTGATTTTTTTTTCCAAGTAAATAATGTTACTACCACCTTCCCCAAAATATTTAGGGAACTGTGATTAAGGCAAAGGACAAAGCCTTGGCTTTTTTCTTTAATTTAATTTCTCTGTCTTCAATTATTAATTCTGCAGTCTCATTACTGACTACATCAACTACAACTCCTATTCCCACCTGGGAACTAACACAGCAGAAGAAATTTTGATCAACCCTACTACACTTCCTTATTTTAATGTTCCTCTTTCATACAAACAGATAAAAATGCCAAATTTCTACAGAGTTCTATGTATACAGTATATATATATTTAGATTTCTATAGAATGTCAGTGAGCATAAACTGCCTTTTTTACACTTCAGTGAGCATGTGTCAGGAGCAAGACCAAGTTAAAGGCTGAAAATAATCTGGCCATACACTACTCCACTATTTAATTTGCTACTGGTAAATGCAAAATGTTTACAAATATCCTCACACTGATTTTTCAGAACATAATGTTCGGTCTCTAACATACACAGATGTGGGTTTAAGTTCTTTTAAGAAGGTATGCAACATAAAATCAAGGTATGTAAGTTATTTTTTCTAATCTGATAGTTCCTCTTCCACTGGTAGCAACAAGACTGCAGTGCTGCATGTTGCATGACTGTGCACTGTGCTGCCCTTAAACACAAGCCACAGACCTGACAACTGTTCAATGACTCCATGAGGATGAAGTTGACCTTCTGTGATGCCAAGGAGCGTGAGGGTGGATAAACTTGGGATCCAGGCCTGGGAAAGTTTGATGGGTAAAGCTACGCCACTACAGTTACGCTGGCATGCGCTTCTAGCACAATACATCAAAAGACTCCTTTTACTGGCATCGTTTATGTCCATTTCTTTACTGTGAAAGCTATACTGTCAAACACAGTTTTTCCTAAATAAAATCTGTGCTCCCTGTAAAACACTGGGACAAAAGCATTATGGAGGAAAAATAACTTTGGTTTTGTGCACAATGAGCTGGCATCCTGAAACGCAGCAATAGTCTTGTGTACACCCAGTAGTAGCCCTCTGCTCAAAATTTCACCACTGCATTTATATGTAGCTCCAGACTTATAAAGGCAATGTTAATTCTGCCACATAAAATACCAATGAATGCGGATAAGCACAAACACAAAATTTACTAGCTTCATAGTCACCCCAAAGGGGATAAACCCATACAGAATTAGTGCTGTTTCGCTTGCCCATCATCGCTGTCAGCTGATGCAGTGAGGAGGTGATCTGAATTTTCGTAAGGCTGGCATAGAGGTTATAGATTATAATTATCACATAACACTACAATGGCATATATTCTGCCTGTCCTAGGCATTTGTTCCCAAAACCACAGCAGAGGGAGAAGCTTATGCACGTAAAAAAGAATCTAGTTCTTAATTTTATGAAACACCGAGGTTTTGAAGTATCATCCATTCTGATTAAAGTACAAATTCTTGGCTCCCAGAGATTTCACATTTTAAAAAAATCATCAGAATCAGTGTCTCTCCTCCTCTATGGAAGGGGTATATGTCAAAAGGGATATATGTCAGAAGAGGTATATTTAGCTAATAAAACCTGACAGGAAATCACATTGACTCCACGAGTCAAGGCTCTCTAATAACACAAGCACTATTTGTATAATTTTGCCTTTTCTCCCCTCTTCTTTTTTAATAAACAATATTATGTCATTCAGCAAAGCTGAGCTGCCTGGGTGATGAAGTATGCTAAATTTCCTGGTATTCTCCATCTGGAGGGCCAGATACAAAGCCTGATTAAGTCAAGTGAAAAAGAGCTTAGTGGTTTTGTCTCTGCTTTCCTTAGAGCTTATCAAAAAAACAATTCAAAATGATTTGGCAGTCCTTGCCCAAGCGACCAGCAGCAGGATGGGATGGATGAGTGTTTAGGTACACTTAGAGGCAAACTGGAATAACGCTTACACATACAACAGATTGAACCACGCGTTATTAGCCACTATACTCAATTCTACAAGTGACTGTAGATATCCAAATTCAGCTGCACTTCACTAGCAATCAGAGAGTTTGTGAATTTTTTTACATTTATCTAACATCTCATGGCACAGGGACACACTGGTTCAACCGCCCACCTTTTTTTTTTTTAACACTGAACATGCTATAATACGCAGAACACGTTCACTTAAGCGAGTGTACTGCGGAACACCGAGATAGGTTTCAGTAGCACAACGCAAATGCAAGACAGGTCACTATATGTAACTACAGTATAGGACTGCACAGGGTATGGAAATAAAGGAAAAGGCAACATCCCACTAGAAAATGGGCTGGGATCAGTAAAGAACTGTCTTCACATGCATCACATTAAAAATGGCATTCTGGTGTACAGGGCCACAGACCAAGCGTACCTCCAAGCTGCAGCCAGGTTTAGTTACAGTACCCCAGAGCAGACCCAGCTAGGACTAGGTACTGACTTCTGGATTTACCACTGCTTTGTGGTTTTGAGTCTGCTTTGTACAGCAGTAAAAATGATAGAAGTGTACTTCTCTGCACTGTAACATGCCACACCAATTTCAGGCCATTTCACATACAGACATAATTTGCATGACGGATGAAAACATCTTTAACAATTTGCTTCCCAGCTAATTCTATACAGGTATTTTAAACTTTTTTACATAGTGTCAACTGCCTTTTCAAAATCAAACACAGAAACAGTAGAAAACCAAAAATATAGCTTGAATTTTTATGAATGCTTATAACTAACCTTTGATGTCACAAGTATAAAATGTATAAAAAGTATGAAATGCTGAGCATTAATGCACTTTTCATGAGTATCTAGAAGTAGACCAGGCATGCTGAGTATTTGGAATCATTACAGGACTGAGAACAAAAGCGTTCATGGCTTTAGGAAAGATTTTTTTTTTAACAACACAGCACTGGTTGTGAACCCTTCAAGCTAGTTAAGGAGTGGCACCAATCCCCATTAGCAGGACTAGCACCCAGCCCTCCGGAGCTTACATGAAAAAGGAAAACTCAGTGCTTAGGAGATGCATTATGAGAAGCCAAGAGGAAAAAATAAGAAATATCTCATGTCTCCATGCAGTGTCAAGAACCCTAGGGGGGGAAGCAGTTTTGGGAGGGAAGATGGCAAATTCACAATGAATTAATTTCAAGAAAATGCAATCTCACCGCAAGCAGCCGAGGCACAAATAGGCGATGCCCCATTCCCAGAAGTTCCAGCACCCGACATGCATACTCATTCACCAGCTTGCTTCTCTCGTCATGCATGTCCTGGGACTTTTTGACAGGCGGTGTGAGCTTGGCAGCCGGGGTTTTGCAAGGTACCCCTTCTTCCATGAGCAGTAAGTAGTAAGTATCCAGAGTGAGAAGAACAGGCTTTGAACCGTAATTTCAAAAAGTGCAAGATTAAAAGAGCCAGCCTCAGATCTTTGAAATGGGCTCGGATGGCTGCCTACAGCAACGCCCGTCAGCCTCTCAGAAAGAGAAAAGCATCTTTGCTAAGAATCAAGGAAAAATATGATCCACCGTGCCGGCTCAGCCAGAGTCCAAAGTATATTTGAAAAACAAACCAGAGAAAACATGGATCTAAAAATGTACCTAAAAAGCAGGAAAATGGCAGAAAATTAGTGCAGGAAAGCTCAGATGGGAGACTGAGCTTTCAGGGCTCAGTGTCTGTGGATGTGTGTGCCAGCAGACAGCAGCAGCAATAAGAGCAATAAAGCCAGGGCAGTTCTGAAGCTGCAAAGAGAAAAGGATGAGCTCATTGCAATCTCTGATTCGTGACAAGCGTGGCGGCTGCCGCTGCTGCCTCTCGCTGTGAATCAGTAATGAAGGGGTAGACAAGGAGGGGGCTGGGAGGAGGAGGAGGGGGTGAATGAGCATGCAGAGAGCGTCTCGGGGGAGAATGCCGTAATAAGAAGCCAATAGTGAGCGGCTGGACAGCTGAGCTCCCCCTCCCCATCCACCTTAAATCAATTCAGCCGTGAGGGTTTTTGCTGTCGAATCCCAGGCTTACGGTATCTGAACTGCATCCTCTAACATTCGATGGCTAAGAAGAAACCAGCCTGCCAGCTGACATAATGACTTGTATTCGATCTGCTGCTGAATAATGCAAATGCAGACTCAGTGCAACCCGGAGACAGGCAGGTAGGGCAGGAGACACTCACCCTCCTGGGTGATGAATGGGAGAGGGGCAAGGACATCATGATGGACTACTGGTGAGGAGAGAGCAGCAGGCGGCTTCTGAGAAGCTGAGAAGCTGTAGCCCATCGTTGCACAGCTTGGGCAGGATTAAATTAAATCATTTAAATAATGGTAATTTCCAGCACTGTGTTCTCTGGAGGCATTTCTAAATCTGGAGACGATGGGCAGGGCGGGAATGATGTCAGCGCATGCATTTGAATTGTTTCTAGAAATTAACTGCTCATTTGTAGGGAAAATGCTATGATGTCACACCTTAAATTGCCTCGCATCACTCCTATGCAGGGACCAGGCCAGGTGCCTCTGCCATCTGGGTAAAGACAGCCTAGCAGGTATTACTTCATTCACAGGTCTGTGCTTCAGAAAGCATGTTTTTATGCTACTTCATTTTTGAATTGTCTAATTATCAAATGGGCTGTGTAACAACAACACACGTTCTGACTGGAGCAGACAGTAATATTCCATACCTATCTAACACACAGAAAGGCAGTAATTTATAATATTGTGAGGAGCTCTATGGATCTAAAACACACTAATTGCAAACACTTCCACAAGTGCATATTTGAGCTCTAAAAATCATTTGTCTAACTTGTCAAGAAAAACCATATTTAGTTAAAATACTAATGCAAAGTAAAAATCCATAGCATGGGGTCATTGAATTGAAATAATAAACATGTTTATAAGTAGCTAATTTACCATGAAAAAGTCTAGCTAAGTACTACAAAAAGCAGAGGAGAATTAGAAAAATTAATTAATTGCATTCAGGCTGATACACCACCCATACTGGACTCCTTTCAAATACAAATAAATGTTCTTGGATGAGGATTTTTTTTTTTTAAACAGGACATTATTACCAAAAATAGCTCCATCCACACAGGTCACCTTGGCTTATGGTGACACATGTAGCAGGCAGGAAAACGGTTAAAGCAGAACCAGAAGAAGACATAGGTCAAAGATGAGAGATGACAACAATGAGGCCTCAAGGATTTATCCTCTGGTGATGTGGAATTTAAGTCAACTAAAGCCCCTGCAAATTCTGTGCAATACTGAATTGGATTTAATACAGGTGGTCTTCTGAAAGCTGATTTAAGTATCTCAGGTCGTGAAACAGTATTTTGCAGATGAAATTTTTCTGTATAGACTAGTCCACAGAGCTGAAGGGTTCTGAAGAGGTGGAGGCTACAGCTTTTCTGTATAGGCTGAGATGAGGAGTATTTCCCAAGGTCCTTTTCAAAAGAAGCTATGCACAACTTTCTTAGGAAAAAAGAAACCATAACCAACACACACTTAATTCCAGTTTAAGATTATAGTAAAGACCACAATGGGAACTCTCCTATACTTTCCATACTCCCTCAGCATGCAGGTCCAGAGATTCTGGTATATTATGTAGTTTGTTCTTATGTGCATAGGTGAACACCACAATGCCAATCGCTTATCCATCACAGGTTAAATTTTCAGCTGACCAGACTGTATGTTTGTAGGGTGAAAGGGTTTAAAGGGAAGGAAGTAGCTCTTCCTACTTTTTGTGAATTTTTAAAGTATTTACATCTAATTTAAACACACACTAGTAAACGTGATATTCTAGAAACATTATGTTCTATCTTGCACCCGCAAATGAAAACATTGCTCAAAACATTAAAAAGGAAATGAGAGCATTATACTGTGTGTATTGGGAAGGAAGTTACAGAACTGACTAGAAGCACAGAGGTGAATGGGCAGAGTGACTGGTGACTTCTGGGCAAAACAGGTAAGGGGACACATAACTCAGAGCACCGTCCATGTAAAAAGCCTTAAATTCTTCCTTGCATAAATCAGACTTCAATAAGCTAATAGCTAACTCTCATCCTTATCAAAATTCTGGTTTGGTTCATCTTGGGTAAGGTCTGGGCTTCTGAAAAATGGAATGAAATGATTATTAAATAAACTCTCTAATTCTAGAAAGTTATAATAGGATCCCATAGTTAGAGGCTAAAACCAGATGAACTCAGCTTATAAATAAGGTCCACATTTTTCAGAATGAGGAAAATTAACTACAGGATTAGCTTCCCATGAGATGTGGTCTAATACCATCATTATGATTTTTACATCAGGCCTGGATTTCTTGTTTAAAAAGAGGTCTCTAAAATAAAAAAAATCCAAGGCTTGACAAAAACACCCCTTAATTACCAACTGAAATCCAATCCTCCGTGTTTTTCAGGAACTCCTTTCACACACCATAACAGTGCACTGTCATTCAGATTTGCAGGTTGAGACTTTTTACACTTCCTACTATTCTTAGACACTTCTACAACCTAACTGAATACTACATTTTATTTTTTATCCATGTCTGACCAGGAATTGTGATTCTTCCTTCATGTAGAATTCATTACTCTCATCCATGCCATTAGATTACTGTCCTGTATTCTTCAGAAGGGCCTGACTGAAGTCAACATAAAAACTGAAAATGGCCCAAAAGGCAGCAACTTGCACAGTACATAGAATGACTTAGGGTAAACACATATCACTCGTGCTTTGATTTCCATGTCGTAGGCTACCTGGTCCTTAAGTACAGTTAAATTCTGTTTCCAGCCTTCCTATCCACAAAACATCTGTTTGCTCACATAGTACTGATGCAATTAAGATCTGCTCAGATGTACACAGCTGAGGTCCGAAGAAGTGGCTAATGGCAAAATATTCTCTAAGCAAATAAAAACATACAGAATATGACTTGAAATTATCTATATTTTCTGAATTTTGTAATAAGATACCAAGGATCTTTACGGGGAGTCCTTTATAAAACTCTGTACTTTAATATATGCCAAAGTAGAGGTGACCCCCTTTTTATGGAACATACACATACATAGGTATAGAAAAAACCGAGAAAATATTTGGGGAAGGCTCATGGAATTCCAAGGAGAATGATGAGTTTCTATCTAGTATCTTATGATGCTCAAAGTGAGAGCTTTGTAGCTTCATGCTTCTTGGACTGTTTGCTATGGGGAAAAAAGTATGGGCCGTCATGACTACTGCAGCTTCTATCTTTACTGTTTTGCCAGGAGTGCACAAAGCTTGAACGCAAATGTGTTACTTTTAGGTGTTCATACTGTTTAGTTCCCAGATCACAGTGTTCTCGCTTGCATGTTTAACAAAGCATGACAACTTGCTGTAAAAACTGGCAACCTGCCCACCTTGCATAATTTTTAAATTATGACCCTACGTGAGTTGTACAGGTTCCTTTCTCCCTCTCTGCTACCTCTGCCTGCCCACATCCTCACTGTGCTAGCAGTCCAGCCTTTTCCATGTCCTTCCTGCAAAAGCACTGCTAGTCTTGCCTCCTATCTTGTGCTTTGTGTTGACAGGAATATAAAACTTGTATGATAATGGGGCACAGTACCGAAAGGTCAGTACTGAGATAAACTAAACATTTTCATAATTGCTATATGAATTGCTAATTGATCAACGCTGATGTATGATAGCATCTCTCTTTTATATGTCAACTGTTAAACAAAAAGGAACTGGATTGACTTTAAAATTTTGGTGGCAAAGACTACTGACTTTGAGAAGCTAAAAATAATCTAAAACTGGAAGAACAAAGATTAAAGTTCTCTTTCTAGTTTATTCCTATAAAATGATAATACCAATTCTGCACCAGAACAACTCTGAAAATCCATATGAATTACATCATGCCCACAATAAGAGTTTCACCTCTTGCCTTATCAGAAATTACTTTGTCCTTTCTGTTCTGGTCTAATCACAACGGTGTAATCTGTATTTAGTGAAGTCTACATCTTCTTCATTATTAGGAAGAACACGATAAAACAATTAATTTTCATAGTAGATTCCATCAGCAATCTGTGCTGGGGTCCATGCTGGTTGGACAATTCTAAAATGGCTTGAAGAAGAGGGTGAATCACGAGGTGATCGTGTTTGCAAATGCTACTAAATTTTTCAGGGTTTTAAAGACAGAGGCTTACAGTAAAGAATTGCAGGAGGACAGTAAGAGACTGACTGGGCAATAGTATAGTAACTGAAAGTCAATGTAGACAAATGTAAATTGATGCATATGGAGAACAGTATCAATTTTACATATAAATGATAGGCTCTGAGCTGACAATTGCTACTCAGGAGTGAATCTTGGAGTCACTGTGGACTGTTCTATGAAAATATTAGCTCAGTGTACAGCAGAGATCAACAAAATAAATCAAATGGTAGGAAATAATAGGAAAGGAATAGAGATCTAAACAGAGAATGCCACCATGAGTGGTGTGGAGAAAGTGAAGAGGTACAAACTGTCCAACAAACCTTCCAACACAGGAACCAGAAACCTCATGTGAAACTCACAGGCGACAGGTTCAGAGCAAACAACACGAAGCACATCTTCACACAATCCATAATTAAGCTGAGAAAATCTCCGTGGCTGCTAGTTTCACATGTACAAAAAGCCACCAGACAAACCCATGGAATAACAAAAGCCATACAGTTATTAAACATGAGATTACTTCTTTCGCAGAGAGTCCCTGAGACACAAATTTCTGGAGAAAAAAAGGAGTATTATTGCCCTGTTCTTACAGTCTTTCCCATGTATCCACTGTTGGCCACAAGGTACTGGGGTAGATAAGCCTACAGGTCTGATCTGGAATGACTGTTTTCATGTTTTTATTTACTGCAGTTACATACTTAAGAAAAAAATTCCCACAGAATCACAAGATTTGCTAGGTACACAAGTCATATACAGGATACTGGAAAAAAAAATTATCTATATATCTCTCGATAGATAGATAGATAGATAGATAGATAGATAGATAGATAGATAGATAGATAGATAGATAGACAGACAGACAGATCGATCGATCTCAGAACTATATGCAGTCCTGAAAACACTATCTCCAGTTTCCAATATCTAGAAATTATGAACAGACAGTATAATGGGGAAATATATAAATCAGGGTTCATTGCTGCTAAAGAAATGCAGTCCAATGAATTTCATGGTTTTTTCTGCTTTCAGTCTTCTATTCCTTTAAAAAGAGAACACCTCCTCTCCCTCAAAATTAAAAATTTATGGTAAACATGCAGCTAATAGAAATTGAACTGATTTTAGGTGCGAGGAGGAGATCAAATAGGCTAAGAAAGTAACTAGTCAGGACAGGATGGCTTTTTAGCATGGAAATAAAGGTGGACATTTAAAAATAGAAGACTGGTTACCTTGGGACTAGAAAATCAATAGTCTGGAAGTTGATTGATTCTGGACATTTTCAGGTACAGATTTCTCTTTCTAAAGATATAATCTCCAGCAAGTCACCAAGTACTGATTTTTGTTGTATGGGGAGTAGGTTTGGAGGGGGAATTCTTCAGCCCAGCAAAACCTACAGTTTAAGGACCTCCTCAGTTTAGGAACTAGAAATATAAAAGCAGTGATCTGAGGAGCCTCTTAAAAAGTTAACTTCTTGTCCTTTGCCTAATGGGGAAGACCTTAAAAAGAGAACACTTGGTTCTGATCTCTAGCACCAAAGGGTCATGAACCACTTCAGGGCTGATCCTGGGATCAGCTACATAAAGAAGCTATTAAAAAAAAAAGGTATAAAGGGCAACATCTATTTTGTCATAGATTCTAATGTGAACAAATCTTTTTTATCTTGGAAAGAACCTTTTGAGAATTTAATGCACTTACAGAGTGGACTAAACCAGATTACCTAGAATCAAAACCAGTGTAGGTTGGAAAGGAACCCTCTATGTCACTTCATCCAACTTCTGGCTTAAAGCGGTGCTAATTTAAAAATCAGTTCAGGCTCCTCAAGTGGCTGCAAATGCAAAGTAAGAGTGATGGTATGCAGAGAGAGAATGAAATAGCTATTTTATCTCTTGGAGGCAAGGCCTAAGCTCTGTTGCCTACACACTCAGTGCACTTTTTCACGTGATACCTCCCAAAAAGTTACAATAATTGTCACAATTTCGTCCCTGACTGAAAGACAATTTACATTTTAAATTATCTGCATTGATAATATGCAAGTTTTACCTAAAATAAGCACTTGTCCAGTCTTCACTGAGGTCCTCGGATGTTTAGCTAGTAAGATTATACAAAATACCAGTATCTTATTCCAGTAAGATATGGAAGAATTAAGTTGTTCACCTTAACTATTCCTCTTATGCTGCTTGTTTTCATCTACCTGATAAAACTTACTTCTCTACTTGCTGTTATTAACTTGAACCCCTTGGCTTTTTCCTTGTTTGTTTTCTTAAAAGACTACACTACTTTTTAAACACTGATGCCCCAGGCTAGATAGTGGCAACTGATAATTTCAGAAGTAGGTGATAAAGCGAAGCATAATCTCAAGCAATTTCACACTGACCACTTTGGTTTACCCTGCAAGCCACACAGCTCCCTGAAGGAATAGGTATAACTTACCCATGAACAGCAGGATCTAAGGTGCACAAAAATGGATGACTGCTCTGGCTATCTTTGAGTGTGATCACTTCTCGCGAGCGTAAATTTTTAAGCTATGCCTTTAACACAAAACAAAATTTCGTATCTGATTTTAAAATTCTGGGTTGGTGCAAGTGGTAATTGAGGAGATAAACGATGGGCAAAATCCGAGACGGGTTAGGTCAGATGCCTATCCAAAGAACATAATGTCTGGAAAGTGAACAAAGAAAACCTACAATTCACTATGTGTTCATTAGAACTGAAATGTAAATGTATACAGAAGTACAGCATAATTTCGTTCAAAATTTGTGCTACACAATTCCACATCTAAGGTGGTGAAATAGTATTTGTGGAACCCCCTGATTAGTCATTAATACTATTCCATACAAACATAAGAAAGCAATACAACCCTCATCGTTATCAGATAAAGTAGATTTTTTAGAAATAAGGAAATACAACACTAATACAGAAAACATAGTGTGACCTCTCTTAAAGATCCAGTCATCATCACCTCTAAAAAGATTAATACAGAATTAAGGAGATGCAGAAGAGACTACTAAGATGCTCTGAAGTTCAAGAACACTAAGAATATTGGTTTATTTAGTAAACAGCGTGAATGGTATCTATAAATACTTCAAGGTGATAAACACTATTGTGAGTGTCGCTGGAAGGGGACTATTTAGGATAAAGGACAGTGCTGACATAAAAGGAGTGTAAAATGATCAGTGATAAATTTGAACTGAAATAAGGGAAATGGCCTTCCACCAGCAATATTGCTGCTGTTACTAGTTTATGAAGTAGATGCCATATGACATAATGGCATAATATAGCAGAGAAGCATTTCTTTGGCCCAGGAGGTCCTTTTCAGTCCAGGTACAGAATGATATAAAGATAACAAATAACCCTCCTTATCCAAAGTAATTTTGACACCTCTTTTTTTTGAAATCTAGGGAGCTTCTGTATCAACTACTTGAGTTAATAGCATCATCTGCTGTCCCTGCAATTGTAACTGGTATGCTTCTCCCTAATCTGTTGGGGACAGACTGACACAAACAGTGCTGAGACTGAAGGGTGGCAACAGAAATAACCAAGCAATGCAACAGTCTTGTTTGTGCAACATACAGTTATTACTTGATAACGTGCACTGAGGAGAAGTTTAAGAATTCATAACCACTGTTAGAAATGCTGCTCACATTCACCTGAGTTCAAGGAACGATATATAGAAGCACTGTTTTTAGAATAATATGTGTACAGTAGTGAATCTCTGTAAGAGAATAATGCATAGGCTGGGAAATACACGCAGTAACAGATATATTATTGTTTCTCACTATTGTCTACCCATTTCTATTTGAGTATTACACACCTTCCTGATCAAAACAATGGCTTTCCTCTGGCGTTAAACAACATGTTTTATAATGATCTCCCAGATGAAAGCTCAACAACCTAAGTGCTGGCCTTAAGTGTTGTTATGAATCCATCTTTGTATTGTATGGTACACCTCCACGAGTAGACGAACCCTCAGAAAAAAAGCCTGGATACAGACCTATTTTAAAACCCTGTGGTTCATTCTTGCATTTCTATTTCACATGTACTCTTCCCTGCCTTTTCAGTAGTTAGTAACTACAACAGTAGTTAATCAGGAGCCTGATTTCTCCACAATCATATATTTTGATATTTGCCTCGGTTTGCTAATACCAAAATAAAGCATGTGTTCAGCTGGTTTTGCTCAGGTAGCAATATCAGAAATAGAACATGAAGGAAATAATTACTGAAATACTAAAATATGAAAGAAAGCTTATTATTGATATTTTTTCTTAGCATATATGAAGATTTTAATATTTATTTCATAATTTCCAACAGAAAAACTAACTAGTTGATGACAAAAGGGATCGGAAAGTATGCTGGCACCGGAATGGTACTTCTTCCTCTGTCATTCTCTATTAAAGGTCTTAATCAGGATTTAAAAAATGAAAATAACCATGTTGTTTGTTGAGTTGGTCTAAACCACAGTTTTCCATGCTGCCTTTTTCAACACTGGAATTCTTTTCACACCCCAGTGCTTTGCTGTATCTTCTGATGCTCAGAAAATGAAAGGAGAGGGATTTGATTTTCTATCAGCTCAGATTACTAAATGTTAATTCAGGTGCAGTCTCTACATGATGTAACTAAATGATTAATGTAAAACTGTAAAATACTGCCACCAGCTGGAGAGCCTGACAGATGAGCATACTGGGGAGTGCACTAAAAGCACTGACATGCATTAGAAAGCATAACATTTGGATGCTGCAGAAAAAAAGACTCTGCTTTTCCTTCAATAAGAAATCAGATGAATGCCTCATTACAAATGATGGCCTCCATAGCTAAAGAGCTTTAATCCTCTCTCTGTTCATTGCTACAGTCATACTCAGAATGTGGGAAAGGATTCCCCTCGTGTCTTAAATACATGTTTATTTTCCAAATATTATTGCATCAAGATGTCTCGGGTAATTGGTCACAGAAGTAGTGCTGTCATTTCAAAACTAACAAGCATTCACTTTGAATACTAGCAGCTGGTTTTAACAGTGAGAAATTGCATTGAGTAAAAGGGAGTTCAAGATAAAAAGCTTCTATTCTGTTGCTATTTACTGAGGGATTGTGAGGCACACGCCTCGCAAAGAAGGGAGGAAAATGGCATTTACACAGTAAAGAATCAGATATTCCACTGATGAAAGATTCCCTTGTCCAAATTAAAAATAATCCAGAAGACTGTGGGTGAGACAATAATCGTTCTGTTTTAACTAAGAACAAATCCTTAGGAGTTGTTTTCATTCGCTTGAGAAGCAGAGAAACAAGACCTTAGAAACACAGTTTTTAAAGCTGTTATTCTGCAGCATGCACATTCAGTTTCTGTAACCTGAAAAGACTGGTATGCTAAACCCCTTCGTTTCTAATGATACGGAGAGATTAAGAACACATCTGAACAGGAAAAAAAATTACTTCAGGTCTCAGTGTACAAAATCTTTTTCCTCCCTAACAGAACAGCAATTCCTGCTGAAAGCAAATCATATGCTAATTCAATTGTATATAATCACCAGCTCCATCTTTGTACCACTATGGAACTGTGCTCTTATGTGAGTGTTTCTGACTTAGAATCTTATCTTACTTACCTGTATTTTCTTTAGTTTTGGCTGCAGTGTAGAAATACTCTCTCAGAATAACACGTCTCTTACTATTTAGAGCCTATTACTGCCAGAACAGGCAGATACAGCATACTGCATATATATATATATATATATATATATATATATAAAAGAACTGCTATAAGCAGAATTAAAACCAACTCTTAAAACGCTTGAACTTAGAAAATTGTTATTATAATAAGACTGACACAATACTTTCTTGAATCGTTTCTTCTGGAACAATCAAAGAGAAATGTTCAATGGGATAAGCAGCATGTTGTGGAATAAATATATATAAAATGAAAAGACTGACTACTTTCTGTTGAAAGAAATTGGGCTAGTTATTCAACACAAAAAAACCAATAATGAAAATAGACGGATGGATGTACAGCCATGGTCTCAAAGTCATCCTTCATAAACAAACTGAACAAAGTTCTCCTTTCCTGAAAACCTTGCCAGCTGTTTTCAGCTCAGTACAAGCACTCCTCCTTTTCTTTCTTCTTCTTCGGTTTTAAGATCCGTAAGCTGGTATCCACCTCCTTCCAGAACCTGTTCCTACTACTACGGCAGCATACCTGTTGGGTGTCGCTTGGATGCTTGCTTTCACTTCTTTTACAATCTATTGTGCTATAACCTACATTTCGCTTTGTCCACGCTGGCCTTAAAGGCAGAAAATTAGCAAGCCCCACAGTTGCAAATAAAACATGAAACAGGAAAAAAAGAGCACACACTTCCCTCCCCCCGTTTTACAAATTTAGACTTGTGTAGGAGCACTTCCCTGGAAACGTACATTAAACAAACTTCCTGTTTATAAGGCGACTTCATTTAACACATATACTCACGTAGAAAGTCACAACACCATTTGACACATTAACTGTGTTAGCGTAAAACAAGTTATTTTGGACATTTCCTTACTATAATGCTACATACTATCTCATACCTGCACTGCAGTACTTCACCCAAAGCACCTGACCTCAAGTGAAAATGTGCATGTTTTGAAATTTCCAATTACTCTGTTCACAGCAGCAGCATATATCTGCTGCAGGACTTCGAGATGCGTTTGTTAAGACTCTGGGAATTTCTCTTTACTGAACAGCTCAACTAGTAGCTGTTTGCCCTTTCCAGGTAAATGATAAAGAAAACACCCTAGAGGACTAGCAACCAACAAATGATACCAGCCATGCCCATGTTATGGGGTGGTTGTGTTAGGAATGATAGGCTGTTCTACCTTGAGCTTTAGCCTAAATTATTTGATGGGAATATCGTTTGAATTCAAAGGTGGCATTACAAATTTCATACCATGTGCCTGCACGTGGACTGGATTTGAACTCGTGCCAACTTGTGAGGGTTAATGTAAGTTAACTTTGAGCTATCTCGCTGGCATTGAAACGGCCAATGCTTTACTTACAGGTTGGTTCACTGGTTTATTTGGGTAAATCCTGTGTCCAAGCCAAAGACAGAAGTTCACCATATTATAAAAGACCTCCATTCCTCTCTTAACATTACAAATATATTTGATACCAAATAATATTCAATCACATGGTTCTTGAGTAGTTATATGAAAGAACCTAGCCACAAAATAAATACTCTGTGAAATGCATCAGAATTGTTTTCTTAATAGTAATTATAGAAGACATTTAAATCCTTAGACTGCACTCTTTGTTCCACGAAATTTATGACATGATTAAGTTTAATACAAACAGATCTACTGTAAGTACAATTTTAAAGCCACCAAATGGTGGCAAATTGCTACCCAAATGGATATTTCTACCCTATTCCCTCCCCCAGAAGTCCCACTATTTTTGTTACCTTAGACAGGACACATCAAGCTAAGAAAATATTCCACACAGTTTAATAAAACTTAAACCCCCCCTTCTAATCAATGACTTACCTTTAAGAGAGCCAAAGCTACGTGGAAGATTATGTTCATACCCTGAAAATAAGAAGAAAAATACTTCAATCAATCCCAGCATAAAAATCTCCCCTCTATATTACTTCTCTCTAGGTAGCATTGTAACTAGATGCTGCGATCTCTAGGGAATGCTTCCCTTTTCCCGCTACACTTCAAAGTTCATCATTAAAGCCCCAAAGCAGTTTCCAAACTCCCAGCTGGGGAAGATTACAGCTCTTTGGAGCTTCCGGAATCTCACTGTTCAATTTGTCAGGTGCTGTGGATGTGTCAAGATATCCCTCCATCATTTCAGTACCTGTCAAAGCTGGTTTTCGTGAACGGTGCAGAATATTGTAACAAGCAGGGTATCAATAAAATGTGATAAATATTCTAGTTGATAGGATTTTTGCAAAGTAACTGAACTTAGCTATGATTAATCATGTACAATCTTTCATGCTCAAACTGTAAAAAAAAACCCAAAATAAAACAGAAAAACCCCACAAGTACAAAACACACCTTTTTTTATGTTATCAGCGAAAGATCAAAACCATTTCATAGGTAAGCAAATTGATGTCTGTATAAAATAGTCTGCTTTCTTGTTTTCAAAAGCTGGGTATACAAGTGCACAGACATTCATCCAGTGAATAACAGAATGGCAATGTCCAATTATTTAAAAATCAAAGAAAGTAAAAACCACTCCACTGACTGACTACAGAGAGGTGAAGATGGCTACATTTCCAGTAGGTTGTATACAAAAATAGGAAGTGCCACTCCTCCACTTTTGTTCAACATCTTTTTAATTTGACAATCAAGACCTCGAGGTTTTCCCAGGGGAAGGTGGACATATACCCTGAATGAGCGTCCTTTGGAGCAGCCTAACTGAACCAAGTCTTGGGGTCCTGCTTGGAAAACTAGCCAGGGCAGCTCAGGCCAGAAGACACAAGATAAGAGCCTTGCTGGCAGTGCACGCATTGCCTCTGCCGATGGAAGAGACCCTCCTGTCTGTAGCCTACCTATCCTGATTATTTAATATTATAACATATTATATATGTTCATCCAAATATGAAAAACACCACACGCGATTCTCATTTGCTGTATTATGTACTTCGTGTTCAGACTCTTTTCCTAGATTATATTATACAAATCCTCTCGCCTGCTTGTTTAATAGCATAATAAATCTCTTCTTATAATGTCTTTCAGAGCTGATATCTAAAAATGTCTCAACAGACTTCCACACCAGTAATACTGTCACTGCAATATATATTGTTGTGGATAACAACAGGACTTTTTATAAGGAAACCTTCTCCAAGAAATTTCTGCTTCTGCAACTGAGTATTTTTCCAAGCCTCTTCCTGAAAGCCTGAGACCATATTTCTATAAAAATCAGCTTTTATAAAAATCTGCAGAGACTTTTCAGTGGCATTCTTGGGAAGAAATTGTATTTTTTTACATGGACAGCATGGTGCCTTAAAGGGACTTTACCATTAATGAGTCTTGGAAATGCTATGACATTAGACATAATGAATATTGCAACAGTCTGCTAATTACTTTGCAATTCGATGCATAATCATTATGATAACAAACGGACTTTTTCCACTAGAGGTCACAATTGTAGCAGGACTGAACCTTGCTTCATTAATAGGAAATCCTACTTCCAAACAGGATAACAAATATTTGAAGTACAACAATGGTTATTTTGCTTTTTATACTTCTTTTTTCATAGAAAAAAACATCTGATTATAAATTTCAGTGATGACACTGATAATACTAGAGCACCAGCAGGAGGAAAATAAGCTTATATTACTCTCAGTTTTATTCTGAATAACAACCTGAAGTCAACAGTTCATTCCACAAAGTCACGACATTAACAACTTTTACTTCCGAACAGAGGGGATTTGATAGGAACATACAATCTATAAGTGAGAGGCGTAACTACAAGCCATCACAACCATTGTGGTTTCTTCTTAACTAACTGATCAGATTTTGTTATTTTATGAGTAGGAGTATTAAGTCCAATTCTTGGATTCCTGAGGAATTAGTGTTTTGTCTATTTTCTGGCATTACTAAAAAAAATACAGGAAGAAAACCAAACCAGTTTTAACTTATTTTCTAAATACCTTTTTTTTCTGGTCTGCCTGAATCTCACATTGTTTCTGAATTGAAACTAACCAAACTCTTTCCTGGTACTCCTCTTATATGATTGCCCTTCCCATGGATAGCAAACGCAGCAGAAATAGGTTTCCTCCTGCCTTGAGAATCTCCAGCCCTTTTTCCAGCCCCACCAGGCAGAAGGCAGCTCACAGACTCCCTCCTATTACTTGAGATA
The DNA here is from genome assembly GCF_963921805.1 of Phalacrocorax carbo. Lineage (NCBI taxonomy): Eukaryota > Metazoa > Chordata > Aves > Suliformes > Phalacrocoracidae > Phalacrocorax > Phalacrocorax carbo. Next base: position 31,279,648 of record NC_087518.1, on the reverse strand, counting down.
ACCTGTTCAACACACAAGCACCCAAAAATCAGAACATCAAAAGGACTTAAAATCTTTGTATACAGCTGTCCTGAGCAGCACTCCATTAATCCTGGCAACAGAAAACAATCTGCATCTTCCTCAGGAAGGGAAGTCCTCTAAGGGAAAGGTAACTCCCAACTCAAGGCAATATTTTAAACCTGTGGTCTCAATTGCTGCAGTTTCACGCTGACCAGCTTGGGCTTGCTGGACCTGAAGGACCTTGACAGCTGAGTGAACTGGAAGTGGCATCTGGCAATCTACAGTGAGGCTTCTACTCATCTTTGGGTTTACAGCAAGATGCTTTAGATTTCAAATGCACTGCCTTACCCACCCATTTTAACAACATATTTTATAACCACTGATCTACATACTTGAGTTATTTTTTCCTAATGCATGCAAGTCTATTCTGACATAGCCAAGTTTAATGATTATGATTATGAAAAAGAAGGCTCAGCTCATTTTTTCCACAATCTCTTATTTAAAATCTTACTTCATTTACCACACACTGATTTATAAGGTTCAGCTTAAACTTCTCCATCTATTTTAGAAGGACCAAAAATACCAATGTGCACCAGACATATAAATCACTGCTAGCAATATCCCTCCAGCAATTTTATAATGGAAACATGAAAGTACATACAAATCATCCACAGGGGAAAAGAGAAGGGAGCCCCTATTAGACAAGCTTTGGATAATTACTTTTTAAAACCAAAGGTCACATGCTTAACTAGGCATTTGGAAATAAATGCTTTAATATCATGCAGATCTCATCTTAATATCTAAAAAAATTGCTTGCAAACATTAAGCCCACAGGCAAGGATCCCAGAAATGAGGATCTGGATGTCCTCCTCCCAGGAGCTTTTAACTAGCCTTTTGCAGAAGGCCAACAGTTTCTATGACAGCCTGTCTTCGAGGCTTATCTGCCTAGTTAAGCGTCTGCACAGTATCTTCTTTTTTTCCAACACGTGCTGCTTAAGAACCTTCTCAAGCTTGTGTAGAGGCCTAGAGCATTTCAGCAGAACCCATTAAGCTCAGGAGTTTTGGAGAAGGAACAAGTCCACCTCAAAGCATGCAACTCCTGACTATTCTGCGGTCAAGATGGTAAGATGAGGGTCAGGAAAGGGAAAAATTTAGAGTCTGTGCTATCATACAGCCTCCTTATGGCTCCTGCTGACTGCCATGCTGACTGTTCTCTGCTTTACAAAGACTTCCATAGGACAGCACTTACTCAAGAAGAAAGGGCACAGTTTTACAGAAGAACCATTCAGATCTACTGGGATGATAGTGCTGGGATGCACACTCACCATCTAGTAGGTCACCATTTAACTCATTAAGCTTGCCCTTCGTGGAAGCATCCGCTTACTTGCATTACACATCAGAAGCCCGTCATTTCCAACAGAGGTCGTAGGTAATATTGTCATGGGTGAAACAGTGAAGCTGTATCTCATAAGACTGTAAAAATGAAACACTTCAACTGGAAATTATATATGCACACTGAAATAAGGCTGGCTTAAAATAAGTGGAAATCTTATGTTAATTCTCTACTAGTGAGAGATTTTCACAGTCCCTTAGTTCCCTCTGAGGCCAACATGCCTTCTGCAGACAGAAGAACTCTTTGAGGAGCCCTCACTTTGAATCCCTCTGCTCTTTGAAACAAGATGACTTTCAAAAAGGCTGGAAAAGAAGATTGGGAACAAAGGGCAATCAGAGAATGATAAAGATCTGATTTTGTAGGATCCAGTTTGCATTCAGTGAGATCTCTGTGACAGAAAGGATGCTCATGGCTTCCTTTGGAAGGGAGGAGGCATATCTATCCATTTGATCCAGAAGGTCTACCCAGAGATCAGAAAAAAGGGTGTTAAGGGGGCAGCAAACTAACACTTGCTACTGGCAACGCTCAACAGCATAGCATGGAGCTGGCAGAAGAGTTAGGCTAAACAATTTAATCATGTAGTATCTGGACAACAACTGCATAGGGAACAACTTCAGAGTTTATCTCCCATTTTAAAGCCTTTCTTTAATGACAGAAGCCTTGTGAGAAGGTAGGCTATATTAAATACTACCATTTCTGCCTTTCCAGCCCAGGCCACCGGACAGACCTTCCCCTGATTATAGGGCAATGCCCTCTGCGTCATTTTGACAAAAAAATATAAGTTAATCTCTTCAAAAATCTATAGAAAATTCATTAGTGTCCTATCTGTGGTTTTGCTCCTAGGTATGCAAGACATGTAGGAGGAAACAGTGAAGATACTGATACAATGTTCTCTAAAGGTCAGCACCCGGTAAAGATATACATGAAAGCCAACTGAAGATCTCCTTATAGTCCGAGAAGTCTCAAGACTCACAAGACATGCTACCAGGAGAACTAGTTAATCTGTTGCAGCTTTCTAATAACTGATTTTTCTTTTTTTTAAAAGGGAGATTAGCTATTCAGCTGAAGTTAATTTGACATTGTTTTGTAACTCGAAAGTGTTCCATAATTATGTGTTCAGTTGCACACTATTTCAAAGGAGCTACTGAGGGTAATTGGGGTTACAAACTCTAAAGGAGAATTAAAATTCTATTTACGTTCTGGATTGCTTCCAGCAAAACATTTGTTTGGCAACTCTAATATGTTGAGAGCACACAATAAACTTTAGGAATGTCATAAATGTATTTATTTTGCTGACAACATAAATATATGGTCTGAAGCTCAAATTTCTCTTTGTAAGTAAGGCAGACTTGGAGCATGCTCTGCAGGGATATGCATGTTAATTAACATCTTTTACTCAGATATAATTTGTATAGCTTGTACATTTATTCTAGTTCAATGACAAGACAACTAAGGAAAAGAAAGGTTAACTCATTCAAATCAGGCACAACACAAAATAGCAAGCTTTGTATAAGCAACAGATAGAGCTTTCTTACAGAGCAGTTACATTAGAGAGGAAAAAAAAAGAAAAACCAAATTGCACAGAGATCTTACCGCTAACATATGAGATATAGTCGACTTAGACTGGGCTTCCCCCATCGATGCTGAATACATTGCCTACTACAATCACTCACAGCAGGAAATGTTATAATACAAGAAAGAAGAAAACACAGAAATCTCGATCCTGATACTACAATGCTGTGAATAACACACAAACCCAATTAAAATCAGTTGACTGAATTATTAGATAAGCAGGTACCAGGGAGACGTTAAAAACGGCACCATGGGATTCAGTATTTATCGTGCTACTTTCCTGTACTTTGCAGCATGAAAAGGCACATGATAAATATTACCGCACAACCATAAACCTGGATTAGTATGATTTCACATGAAAATCTGTTTGTTTGTTGCTTTTAACAGAGGTGAATGGGATTTAGGAGTGCTAGTAACTATTTACATGTTTCGGGTGATTTTCACATAATTTGCTGCTGAGATGTTGCTATGGCTGATTGAAGGTGAAGAGTGCTGAGATTAGCACTTTTTCCTCTCCAGCTTCTGTGACTGTTCTCAAAGAATAAAAATCACAGCCACAGAATTTTAAGTCTTTTCCACATACCAAATTGTTCCCTGACATTGGGTATTTCTGCAGCGGCATGCTCCTAATTCACAGGCAGCTGGTAATGGGCCAGCAGCATGCTTTCTCCATTTGCTTGACCAAGCAATACACCGATACTACTTTTCTGCTTTTCAGAGGTTTAAATTACAGGGATTTTTAAACAGACTTTCCCTCTTTCCAAACCTGATTAATAGGGGGAAGAAGGGGGCCTGAATCCACACTAGGCATCAAGGGCCTTATCACATACATACGAGGACAGAAAAAGAGGCCTCATCTCTCTGTAGATAAGACAGGTCCTCCAGATCTCATATGGAAACGGAACGGTTGTTAGAAATGCTCAAAAGAGCAGTAATCTTCCAGACCTCAATCTTCTTGAGAGGAGACAAGAAGAGGGGTTCAGAACACCTCTTGGCAGAGAGCCGTATCTCTACATGGGGTCACGTAACACCATGAAAAAAGTATGCCCATGTTGAATCAATGTCCTGCTTCCCCTGCACTCTGATCTCCTTCCCAGTGTTCATTCTTCATCTTTTCCCTTTCTCTGCCACAGCACAGTCCTGGTCCTTGCCTCCCTATACCTTGACATTCCTTTTCCCTTCCCAACAGTCACCTGAACGCAAAGTTCACATTTTGATTTTACGTACTTAGAAAATTCAGTATGGCCTCAGGTTCCAAGCATGAAGTCATGGAAAGTGTTTTGGCAGAGGCAGACTGCGCCACCCTCTTTTTTAAAAACAGTCCTGAAATTAGCTTAGCTTCCTGGATTTGTTCATGGAACATCACCCTCCCATTTGTGATACTTCCCTTCAGTTATTTCTGAAGCATTTTTGAGGATTGCCAAGACTGCTTAGAATACGCTGCTATTCAAATACAGCAGATGGCACTGGTGTTAAGTAAGCATTATGGAAATTTACTGTATTCCTAGAAAAAAAAAATCAACCAAGTGAACAACAACTAGTAAGTGGCTAAAATATTTCAGTTGCAATGAAGAAAGTAAGTCAGAGACATACTGTGACACATGACATTAGATGTCTCTTTCCTCTAAGGCACAAATTAGGTCATTCACATAGGTCCCTCATCTTCAGTAACTTTTCACCTGTATCTTAGAACATTTTCTGAAACAGAAGCAGCCTCAACATTTTCGGACCACAACATTTATCAACACCACCAAAAAGGTACCTTCTGTTCACATAAGTTATCTTGAATTGCAGATTGTTGTGAGACTGTTTTTTCTTTGCTCGTGCTGAGTATTTATCACCAGCCTTGTTATTTTTGGGATAAACAAGCTGCAGCTATGAATGAAAGATACATAAATTATGGATGCTCACAGAAACTGCTGGACAACATAGTGTAAAGGTTTCTGTTAAACCCTGTGGCTCTCCAAGAACCTCTCCGAAGTACTCTATTGAAATACTCTTCTCCTCCATCCAAGCTTAAATTCTTACAAATTCGGTGTAGCTTCAGACATGAACAGAACATTTTGTGTGCCCCGTGCCTGTGGCAATACAGAACTCTGTATTACATACCTCCAATAATTCTGCTATTGACTGAAATTTTATATCCAAACACCTAATACTTATGACTTTCAGTTTGAAAATAACTTAAAATTCTTTATCATTACAATCTGAATGTTTTAAATGCACATATGCAAAACCATTACAAAGTTCCTCATCATCAAACACACAATTAAATACTACATCCTTTTTTCTTTTTACTTTAATTTCTGTTCTAGTACTGAAAAAAACACAGTAGAATACAGCTGTAGTAATCAGCTAAATCATGCTAAAATAACTTTTAGCATGGATTTAAATAACTCATCTAAATACATACAAGCAGAACATCCAGGGCCAGAAAAATCTAAGCTAACTCCACTGCAGACCTCAAGTTTTTGCAACAAAAAAGGCTGTTATGGCTGACATGTCAACAGATGCTTGAATGTGGCAAAGCAGCATTACCATTGGACATATATGTTCAAATTCTCGTCTTCCATCTGGAGTCTGAAACAACCTATTCTCTTTCTTCTTAAATTAATTGAAAGCTGGCAGTCTCAGAATGAAATCCTTTCCAGTCTCTTAGCATGAAACAGCAGTAGCTGATAAAGACTTCAGAAAGAGACTTAGCTCTCTAGCAGGCATAATGCATAGAGCAATGGACAGGAGGAAAGAAACAGTCTGAATGCCGAAGCCTAATCGCCTATATTTGTAAGAAGGAAAACAAACACACACCCCCAACAGACTTTTCCAACTCACACGTATGACATTGACTTTACTTTTGTATGTAGTACTGAAACAATGCAGGCAGTTTCAGCACAGATCTATACCTACTTAGAATTTAAGCCTACTTTTAATATGCTGTTACTAAAAGATATTTTATTTCTAGCAGGCCTAATCTGCTGTTTTGTAAGATTTATTAAAACATCCATAATTGGAAGGGTTAACAAATGCAGACCATGTGTCAACAACAAGTAATTCCAAAAAGTTTAATTTTGCGTCCCCTATAGATATACAGAAGATAAACAACTGTAGACAATCTTTTATTTAATTCACATTTGAGCGCAGATTTACAGAGGAAGTGGGCTTGTTCCTGACACAGTTCCTGAGGAAGTTTAATAAATTAAAATGTTAATCTGTTCTTTTTCAACTCTGTTGAAGGCATCACAGAAGTATCTGACAGTGACAGAGGAAAAATAGCAGGCTATTATGGTATCTGCTACTCAGTTAGTACTAACACGCAGAGACGACTGGTCTTATCGTCTGAGTGATACCATACGGCGCAGTGTTTCCTGGCACATCCATTCTTCAGCAAGACACGCGTAAGACTGAAATCAAATCTTCAGCGCCAATAGTTATAATTCTTCTAAGACTTTCATTATCTCATTATGAAGCAGCGCTCCCAGGAAGCACATCTACACAACATGGTGCCACATTTTTACTATCACTAGGTGCTCATTTACCAGCACCAAGTCACTCATGTTTTAAAAGATTTTTAAAAACACCCATCAGTCTTCATTATCACAGAGAGTTTCTCAAACCTAATTATAAAAGTTATTTTATACAAAGTTCTGAATACAGTAGTTGATAAATAAAGGCCAAGGAATGACGGTATCTAGCTTTCAATTCCTACTTCTTCCACTGTGCTGCTGTGTGGTCCTGTGAAAGGTAGTTTCACTTCTCTGTTATTAGCTATATTAGAAAACATTAAATTATTTCATATTCAAAATTGATAGATAACCAGCTGCATCCCTTTCTATTCAGTCTTGATCACAGTATGGCAGCTTAGCAGTCAAACTATTAATTTTTGTAACAAGACTATGTAATTACTGACACTAAAATAGACAAATATCTGTACCAGCTCAGAAAAGGCAGCATGTAGTAGGGTTTTTATACACTCCTTAAAAGGAGAGACGCCCAATCCTTAAGTATATTATATCCCCAAAACTGCACACAAAAATATCCAGGCTCATTTAAAACAGAGGTTACCAATAGCATCTTAAAATTCAAGGTTAACAATGGAACGACAGCTTGAGCTCTGAACCTCCTTTAGTTTTGGCAGTACTGTATATATCACAACCAGTTGAAGTACTTTCTTGTTTTAAGCAGAAGTAGTAATGAAAATTTAGAAAATGCTTATAAATTGTCTGCCAACTGGTTTGGTTTTTTCTGTTCTAAACGCCTATTTAAAGTCACTTATTTAGTACATACCTTCATTTTAAACTGTAAATTTTAAAATGCAAAGTGAAGTTAAATGTCAACTCTTTGGTATTCTATAGCATAATCTAGGTGCAGTTGCTGCACTGGGGACAGCTCTATCTAAGCGATGTGTGCTTTACCTAGATGAGTCGCTATTTCTGAGTATGACTTTAAATAAATCATTTAAAATGGAACAAAAAGAGAGCAAAACAGAGCAGGCTCACAAAGTGTTCACTAACATAATGTCATATTGATAGATAAGACTGACAAGTCCAAATACAACTCTGAATTTCATCAACAAAGTTGTTCTTCAGTGCAAACAGAAATAGCAAAAGGAGAAGAGACAAATGATGCAGTTGAAACAGGCAGCTAAAAGGAATGTTGTAGAAAGACTTTCAGCTGATGCTGACATGCTAAAATTTATCTACGTAGCCAGGCAAAAAACACGCAGTTTGCTGTAATTCCATGAAAACTTCCAACTGGATCAAGAGGTTTGTGTTATTCTTATAGGCATTCACAGTATTAAGCCTTATAAATGTACCATGGCACTGAGGAGTACCTGCCTGCAAGGCCAAAATTTTCTTCAAGCTTCTGTCTTAGGAAATACAAAGAATTCAAAAACATTTCATTTCTAGATGAGGATGGGTGACAGATTCTCTCCTACAGGTATTGAGGCAACATTCTAAGGCCACTGGAAATTCGGGTAATTTGGGTGTTGAATCACATCCTCAAAAGCCTCAAGACAGTTTAAAAATAAAAAGGGTCAGAGGAAGACAACAGGATAAAAGAACTCAACCACACAGAGGCCACAGAAAGTCCCAAATTCATATGAATTTAACTAAAATTCTTCTTTCTATCAAGTCATATTTAATGTGAGAATGATGAAAAGACCTCAGCTGTCATGGCACAGACTTCGATGGGATTTTAAAAATTTCTCAATACACCTTAATTCCCACCATAAATCTTACTTTCATAGGCTTGCACATCCGTGGATATACTCCTGCCCAGAAGGCCCACTCCCCAGCTTGAGTGCTACCGTTCCACCATGTATGCAAGGGAAGGAAACATGCCTCCCTGGCTAGCTGCAAAACTACAGGATTTCCACCAGGTATTTTTCCCTCCAGATTGGAGAGTTAAAGAATATCTATAATGACCGATTTCACTCTTCTAAAAAGAAAATACCATCCAAAATTTCTTGGCTGACACAAATTGTTCATCCATAATTCAAATATTTTCTCATGGGGACCAGAGAAGCCCCTTGGAATGACTAGCTGGCAGCACCCATTCAGCAATGGTTTTAACTGGTTTTCTTCCCCTAATATTTTTCTTTCATGAAACAGTTGCATAGGATGTAAACACTTTGTCAACGACAGACAGGACTGGGATGTGGAGAAAGCACAGTCAGGAAGGAAGTTTAAGGCTATTTAAAATACACCTGTATCTATGACAAATTAATGAGAAGGTTGGAAGCTTGTTTTTAAAAACACAAGACAGTTAACTTCAAAGGCTTCTCAATTTTTTGAGGATTTTTTTTTTTTTGAAGGAGAATGTGTTCCGCTGTTAGCAGCTGCAACTGTTTTCTCTCCTTCCGGTTGCTGAAATTACAGGCATGCTGTTTGTTCAGAGATAAAGTAAAGAACAATTTAATGCAGACAAAAATTTTTTTTTTTTCTGCTCTGTTACTCCTTTTGGAGGCTGACGGGACAGACAGGTTCGCAATATGATTTCAGTCCTCCATTAAGGAACGGTTTCTTTCTTATTCTGTCTATGGTCATATGCATTCAGATTTTACTTTCCTTCTACGATGAGGGCCAACTAGATTTTTGTTTTAATATGGCTTTAACCTACACTCCTCCCACAAATTCTCAGAAGTGCCTGTTACTTTAGACTGGTTGACTCATGGAATCTTAGGAGCAGTTTTCTGATAGTCTACCCTGTTGCCTCAGTATGTTGTCTACACACTGCCCCACTGTTTCTCAAGATGTCTGAATGTATCTTCTCACTTGAAATCAATTTTCTTACCATTTCTGGTTTATTTTTAGCTGTTGTAAAAGAGGCTCCTTTAGCTTTATGTGATTTCCCTCCGCAAATGCTAACAAGTTTCCCTTTCTCTAGCAGACTCTAGCGTTGCACTCTCTCACTTTCTCCTTGGATTCTTTCACCTTCTTTCCCAGAGTAATTCCTTCAGACATGCTGAGATAAACACTGCCAGATGTGAGATGAATGCAAATGTTTTAAGAGTTGTTTCTTTTTTCATTCTAAATATTAAATCTACATTAACCATGACTAAAAGAGTTCTTCAGCATATTTTATCATCCAGCTTAATATAATAAAAGGCGCAGAATGCGACTACGCTGCTAACACAATGAAATTATTTTCTGTACTTCTTGACAAACAATCTCTTAAAATGGTCATTTAAGAGTGCAGGTCTACAGCAAGATCAGAATGAAGTAATAAACTGAACTGACAAAGAATGACCAAATCTACACCAGAAGCTCATTTTGAAAATTAACTCACTAACAGTTCAAAAGCGATCAAGGGATTATGTTCATCTACTGCATGATAAAAGAAGAGGACAAAGAGGAGAAAAACTAGCCACATTTCACTTCACCATTACTACCTTTCACACTCATTTGGACACCTGGCAGTATTAACCTACCTACCTCTTTTTGATAACTGAGCACCAATATGCAGAAGCAATACTCTTAAGGAAAAAAATATTGAGTTATGAGTGGACAATCTTTGTTTTTTATGGTGGACAATCTTTGTTTAATAATGAATGCTATCAAGGCATGTGCAGCAAAAGCCTGAAAATCCACAAGTAAAATACTCACGGTAAAAATTAACAGAACGAACCAGAGTCAAGAGTGTTTGATACTCGCGAAGTCCTTTGCATTTAAAATTCTCAATTATTTTATTTACATATTTATATTTTTTAATGTTTGTCACTCATTTAAATCAGAGAGGAAATCAGTGGCAGGTTCAAAAACAGGTTTAATTCCACGGATGCCCTGACTTCCCCGTGACAGGAGGAAGTATTAGTATTTTACCAAAATAAACATTCCAGACTATCAATCTATTCTGCCTGTTTTTTTTAAAGGAAGTGCAGATATATCTAAAATACAGAAACATTTTGTACTGGAGTAATGCGTTCCTTAGTTGTAATAGTAGGGTAAAAAACAAAAGGAAAGAGCTTCATTCAATTGCGCTGTTTGGCAGTTCTCGCTATTTGTTTAATGTCAGGCCATCAAAGCAACATGCAATACCCTTACTGTCTGTGGGCACTCTGAATCAGACAATCTGGAGAGCTTTCCCACTAAAAGCCTGCTAGGCTTTTACTACTAGGTATCTTCAAGAAATTAGAATTCCTAACTTTGAATAAATTATTTAAGAAATTAAATGAAGAACAGATGTGTGCATCAGATATTCTTAATTAGATCCCTTAGCAAAGAATAAGGCAATCCACAATTACAATTCTAAAACCAAACCAGCATTTCACTGAACATCTTCTCTTCAATATAACCATGGTTTCTCTCTACATAATTTAGTTACACACATTTTGAAATTAAATAGTAAACGACTCCAACAAAATTAAACAAAAAGAGAAGAAACATTCATGGAGTGGATGAAGGGCTTTCTGATTCAAGGTTTTTTTTTTACCTCACAGAGTAGTAAGTCAATGATGTGGAAGACCATGCAGAGTGGAAACTTGGCAGTAAAAAGAGTGAGGAACCACTGGGACGCATACATATGAGCTTCCAAATTGAGGTCTGAGAAATGGCTATGCAAGTCTGGTAACTGCTCCTAGAGTAAAGGAAAAAATAAATACTTCAGTATTACTCATTAATTTTGAGTTCTTAACCTATACTGCCAGTAAGTACCAGGTTGATAAACACTGAAGAACACAACAAAGTGAAATCCTGGCTTCTTCTGAGCAATGGAAAGATGTTTCTTCATAAATTTCAGTGCCCATAGTTAGTCTTTAGCAAGATATCCACTATGGATTCTATCACAGTATTAAATAATGTACTGAGATTATGCTGAGAAATTACAAAATCTTCAACAGTCAAAAGGCAGAGCGGTTGTGAAATGAATGTCACACACAGTGTATATTTTTTATGTTATTCCTTTGCTGTGTCTTGCTATAAATTCTTGTGCTATAAAAAACAATAATACTAGAACAAGAAGATCACCTTGCAGAGCTTGAAAACAACAAAGCCCACAACTCTATCAGACAATTTCTCTAATTAGGATCATATACAAGCAACACAAAATAAGCACTGATAACCCTACTGTACACAGATGACATATTCATATTCAGCTAATAAAGTAAAAATCTTTGTTAAATATATCAAAGTATCAAATTAATTAGTATGCAATTCTACTTCATCAAGTAGGAAATACGCATAATTTGACATCTGAAAAAAAGACCATTGAATTATCTGTGGTCTGTTTTGTTTGGTTTTAATATATCTCACAGAGGTGTATATGGTCATCGATGGTAACTGACTCCAGCAGCTAGTGTTCACTATGATAACAGAAGCGCAGGTCAAAGCTTAATGGACTGTTAGTAATTGCTTATTAGTCAGAACAACAATGTATAAAACTTGCAGCTATTTAAGTTAAATTGCTCTGACTATGAAATAATACCATCTGAAAAAAGAGCAACATATTGAAAACACAGTAAAATATACAAAATGACCTACACTTGATTTGTATTTCATAAGCATCAGGAAGTCCTGATTTGCCTGACCTCTTAACCACCAACATAATACGTAGAAAGTAGGACACTGATGGTGCCAGTCCAAAAGATATTCTGCCCTTTATAGAATGGAGACATTCTCTCCAAGCAACATCACGAAATAGGGAAGAGAGAGAATAAGCAAACAGAGAGATAAAAACCCAGATACCTACTCTGCTTGGACACAAAGATTAGCAGCAAGATTGGTATATGAAGGACAAAAGAAATTAGAAATAAATCTGACTCATGACGTTTGGATCCAGATATTAAAATTCCATGCTTTGGTTCTACCCCACCTCTAGCAGGAGAGGGTTTTTATTGTCGAGTAGCTTATGGAAGCGAAGCATTAATCTCTTCTTCATGCCAATACTTCCATGTATTAAAGTAGTAGAATTTGTTACACTGGCCCCACCTGCATTAACTTCTCCAGCTGGAAAAATTTGCAATGGAGATCTTCAAAGTTATTTCTGTAGAGGTCCCTCAAGCCATAGTCATACATTATTTTCACGAATACACAGAATGCCTGCTCCTCCGGCATCTGGTTGGAAAAATACACAAACATAATTTTAAAAAACTGAGTTGAGGCTGGAAATTCCTTACACAAATACGCACACTTAAATACCTTATGCATGATGAATTCAGAACCAGGGATATATTAAGATTTGCAGCAAAGCACTCTGAATGTTGAATTAAGCAACTAAAATTTCAAGGGAACTACTCTCTTTGATGAGCACCTTGATTTGACACTGTAAGACCTTCTTTGAAGAAAACGTGGGATCGTATGATAAGTTCGTGTAAGTAAACATCCCTACAGCAGCTCAACTGTCGTCAGTATTCGTTCTGCCAAATAGATATGAGAACAACCAGTACACAACTCTCAGCTACAGAACAACAATTTAAAGAAAAGAAAAAAAGAAGCAAGCAAGCAAGCAAGAAAAGGCAACAATGCATGATAGTGATTTCTGCTGAGAGAGACTTGGTTAAAAGGGAAAAATTCAGGAGAACTAGGGTATAACCAACCCCGAGTGAGAATAATGCCTATCTGCTTTCACCCAAACCCCAGGACATCAAACTCTCTGAAGACAGGTTTCCCACCATGAATGAGGAAATAACAAATTTTGCCTTCAGAACCTACTTGTGAGCTCAGGAGGGCTCATGCCATCTATTAACATCATGACTTTTTCAGAAGCCCTATCTCCATAATCTTTATTTCATTCTTACCAAAATTTCTCACCCAACAGTTTTAGAAGGAGATACTAAAGGGCAAGCTGTGTGAGCCACTCTAAAGTTACATTTGTTGGTTTGAGCCCACTGAACGTCAAATTTGTAGGAAGCCCCGTGTCATCAAACCTCCACTCATAAGACAGCTCTTCCCCTTCCCCCATGCCTTCGGGTTACACAATAATAAGACAGGCACGAGCAGAGTCACTGCAGACCCCAAATCAGGTTTTCAATCACATTTAAAAACAACCTTTCTTTTACAGGCACCAGATTGTAACAAATGAAAACAATTACTGAGTATCAAGAATGACAACTCTTGCCCTTTTTGTATATTCACTCATTCAGCTGCTTGCCAACCCCTTATCAAAAATCAGCAATAGATAAAAGCTCAGTATTTTCTCCAAAGTGAATTTTAGTCTCTTGATATTTACCTCCAGGGTTTCACCTTTTATGGTTCAGCCTATGATTATGGCCTGTCTCCAGGGCCATGGCAACGCACTTTCATTTTCGTTTTCAGATAGGACATATGAGAGTAACTAGTTGGCATAAAGAACTGCCAAATCAGCTGCTAGCTACCTGTCCAGGCTAGATTCGCCTAGGACAAGCTCTTGGGAATCTCAAAGCTCTTTATCACAATTTATCTGGATGGAATGATCCCCACTGACAGCAGATAAAAGCTGCAGACAAAGTAAAGAGAAGAAATAGTTTATCCTGACCAAAAGCCTTGAATCTGCTCAATAATGAGATGGACGCAATTTTTTTTGTTCGTTTGTTTGTAAGGTAACAATCATTTCTAATAAAATTACAGATGCTCATGCACAGACACACCTACCTTGCATGCGCAATCAGACACACGTGCATTGACAACCATTCCTCCCCCAAGACAGTAAGAGGGAACAGAAGCACCAGGCTAAAGTCATTTACAGGCAGAGGCCACCAAGCCCTCGCTCTCAGTGCATGGAAGTTCGGCAGTAATACCAACCCCGAGAATTCAAAACTGTAAATCAAGATTTCATTTCTTATTTATTTTAAACAAAACACATTTTTGGTGCTCCCATTCTGATTTTTAGCATTTAGATATTTGCCCCTTATTATCTTTCCTTTGGAATCACAAAAGCCAGAAACTTACCATTTTTCAAAACTAAATTTTAGGTTTTCACATAGCAATGACTCCCAGAGGTAGACAACAAGAGAAAAAATTCAAATACTGTCAGACTTACAGTAAAATTATTAGAGTTGGCAACACTGTCCCCCTGTGATTAGAAGTTAGCTGCTCACCTTTGATGGGAATTTCATCAAAGCAGCAAAATCACAAAAAGCCAGGATGGAGGTTCAGGCTACTCAACCATCCCTGAAACATATCTACACTGAAGAGAAAGGATATCCTGTCCCAGAAAAAAAAGGGAAAGGGAGGGGTCTAGAAATCCATGCAAAGATAGAAGAGTTAGAGAGGGTCTTACAACCATTCACAGCATACAGACTGGTTAGAGAATTTGAGAAAAACAACAGTTTGAGGACATCCTGGGAAGCTCCCAACTTACATGAGCTCACTGAGACTGCTTCCCTTCCCCCCTTTCTCTGATTATTTCAGTTTACTATCCTATTATGAAAGCAAATGTTATAAAGGGCATATTAAAATGAGTGTAATTGCCATTTAGTATTCCCTGTGTATGGGGCAATTTCTTCTAACTCCAGAAATGCTACAAACAGAGGTGATTCTCTACAGTAATGGCAGCATACATCTAAGTGAGGGGAGCTGAAGTATTAGTCAAATGTTAAGAATGTGACACCCACTCATTTCTAAACTACTCTGGTATTGAAAATGGCTAGTTCTTCCAGTGGAACTTAAAAATCCTTCTCTGGGTAAAAAGTTAATGGCAAAATAGCTGTTAGATCAGTTAATTTGCAGTATATGTGGGACTGCAATAACGTGACTAATTTCAGGTTTATCCTTCAAGACTCTAAAGCTTCTCTGTAACACTGTCACTGTGTATCATGCTCCTTAAGTCTTCAACGAGTCATAGATCTCCCTAGGAATTACAACTTAAATTAATCTGAATTTGAGTTCCAGATGCTATAGGAAGTGCGTGAGTAACATATATGCCACCAACAGATGACTCAAAACCACAATCTGAAATGTATTTCAACCATGATTAATAATTTATTAATTAAAGCCTGATGGACAAAGCAGGCAAGATCCTGAGCAAGAAGAGCTGTTGAGGTTTGGGGTGGTTTATTCAGATATTCTTTACAATATCCACACTACTTTAATCTGCTGTTTCTCCGCTGATACATCAAAGTTGAAGTATCTTGCAAATACAAAAATTGTGTATTTACCTATCTACCGCTATACACACACGCGTGTATACACACAGGAATCAACATATCAAAGTTTGCACAGTTTTTGGTTACAGGCTAAAATATGAAGGTTAAAATTCAGCTTTCACTCAAAAGATATTATAAAGTGTCCCTAGGAGAAATAGTCTCACTGAAAATTAATGAGACTTGTTGCTCTGGTTAGCTACTCTGAGAATGTCTCCCAAAGTTGAATTCCCAATAAACACAAAGGGAGTTCACCTATGTAAGAACTAAATTAAAAGAAAATATTAATATGTAACGAATCAGTTTCAGTTTTTGACACAGAAGTAGTTGACAATTTAATGGATTTCTCCTAGATAAAGGAAATCTACATTCATAAAGATAGAAGCCATTAGTCACTGTTTGCCAAAAAGCAACAAGAGGAAAATGAATACAGACAAATAAAGAACAGTAAATATCTGTCAAATAGCATGTTACAGTACTACTGATTTTAAAGCTGCTTTGGTTTCAAATATCAAAGCTTTCATTTTGCAATTAACTCACATGAAGTAGAAGCACAGCTGCAAGGAAAGACTGTCCCTGGCAATAGCCAATGTCTTCATCATAGACAGAGTATGCCTAGAAAAAAAAAAGAGAGTCAACTATATTTAAAACTCATGCAGGCATTATCAAAATCTGTAATGATCAATGAGCTATTCAGAATATGTAATACTATGCAGGCTGAAAAAATAAAGGGAATGAAACTGTAACCATTCTTGCACAGGCTTTCAGGGCATTTAAAAAAACATCTACAGATCACCCTCAATCTTCCATAGATGCCATATTTTTAAATTTTTTTTTTTATTTTTCGAACAACATGAAGAAATTTGGATGCAATTTCCCTTCACCTAAATCAAGGATAATTCTGCTGAGATCACCAATAATATAACTTTAACAGTATAATAAATATGATATAAAAACCAGGTTAGCTTGTGTTGTGGGGAAAGGCTCGTTCAGTTTTGGAAAAACAAATTTTTACATCGTGAAAATACAGGACCTGATACAGGTTGTTAGAAAATCACCGAGAACTACTCTAGCCTGCAAATTTCATCAGAAACGTTTTTTCCATGTTCTTATTATGGTGAAAAATGAACAAGACTCATTTGCCTATGGTAAGATTGACAAACTACTTTTTTCTTACTCTTAAAAAAACCAAAACTAAAATAACTAACCTTTCCTTCCTCCTTACTTTTCCAAGACAAGAAGACAGATACTGTTTTTAAAGAGATGTCAGAGGATGTTAAGAATTTGAGGAAACCTGAGAAAGTATAAGCAGCAGCAGGATTGACATCTGAGAGAAACACATCCTGAGAGAACAAGCAAGGTACTAAGGTTACAGCCAGGGAAAACAAAAGCACAAGGTCAGAGCTACAGGGAGGAACAAGCCACCTGAATCAGTAAATCCACTTTGCCCCCACACCGCCTCCAAGAGTGTTTACATATGAAAATGTTTTGAACTGGAACACTGTGCTTATCTTCATTTTTATGGCTTGAATGAAATCAAGATTGCAAATTCACTGAGCGGAAGCACAGACAGACTGTGAATAAACAATGTCAGGTATGCTGAGGAACCAAACCCACCTGGGTCTCTTGTACAATATTTCATATGTGGCTAAGATGCCTCTTCAAAAGGTGAGAAGAATTGTGACTCAAAAAGAGATATGACTGCTTTCCAGCCAACAGTATTAACATAACTGCAAATAATTTCTGCCCGAAATGTTGAAATGGAGGCCAAAACACATTTAGTGTCTTTTGAATTGCCCTTCCTTTTTCATTCTGATGGGCAAAAACTGAGAAAGAAATATTGATAAGGAATTGTGTAATGGTTCCAGAAGAGAAGACTTCTGTAAAGAATTAACCTGAGTATTCCTTTAAAGGTCACTGTTTATAAACAACTCATCCACACATTCCCTAATACATTTGTAGCTTTGTGAAAATCTGAACTGTGACTTATAGCTCTTTGCCATTGGTCTATGTTGCTTACCATTCTTCGGGAGGTATGTTAGATGGGATTAGTTACAATCTGAGTGAAAATAATCCCAATCCATAGCTCAGTTTCAGTGGTCAAATACAAGACTAGTCACACAAATAATTGAAAAAAAAAAATGAACCATTACAACCGCCTTACTAGTTTAACCAGCTCTAGCCACAAAAGTAAAACATAAAAAATAACTCCAGAAGTGTACAATAGCAGAAACAAAACTGTGAATTGGAAAAAAAGGATGCTCTCTTGGAAAAAGTTAATTTAAAATTCCTCTTTTGTTACTAAGCACTGAATTAACAGAAATTACTTTCAACACTTAAACTAATATTCCATCTGACTAATTAGAAGAATACACTGGTTAATCATCCTCATCATGAGTCTTTAGCTATATGTTCCCAAAATCTATCAGTTTAGGGTTGCCTAATATTTTATTTGTGTAGCATTCCTAAAAGATGTATTATTTCTGCTTTTGAAAGGCCAGTTCTGCTTAGAAACAGATATGCAGAATTACAAATAATAAATTTGATTTATGATTTCTTCATACTATACAACAACACTTTTACTTTACTTAAAAAACAATCCAGGCTGAAAAATTAATAGCAAATTATCAACACATGGGGGTTGTCTGTTGTGAGAAGCATTACTAGCACATTTAATTTGCTGAAAACAGCGATAAATTAATCCAAACAAGTTTTAAAATAACTACTGAGGAGCCAACACATTGGAGCAAACAAACTTCCTCCAAAATGGACATAGGTTAATAAGAGAAGAAAGTTATCAGAAATAAAAAAAAATACTCCTTTTGAGACTGTGAAAAAAAGTAGAAATTATGGCAAAAGAGGGAAAATGGGGAGGGTGCAAAAAAAAATCCTCACTCTGCATGTTAAATATAAAAATATGAAGGAAGACCAAGAAATGTTCTCAGAATCAACTTCCTAAACACATTAAAACTAGTAATAAATCCATTCTGAAACACACCCAGAGCATGAAGGCAAAGCCTTTACTTGGAAAATATATGATCAAGGTAGAAAAGTGGCATTTAAACTAGAGAAGAAAATCCACATGAACTTTCTTTGTGGCTCTTTTATTACAGAATAATCACAGGGGTTGTCATCCTGCTGGAACCATTTCTACAGGGAATGTGGTGAAGGATCTGTCTCCAACCAAGTATCAGAAGAGACGATAAATTTAAAATAATAAAAATACTAAAAATTTGTTAAGAACAGAGAGTATTCACCCAAAAGGGGGGGGGGGGGAAGTAGTAAACTGGTAAACCATTAATTGGCTGATTAAATCAGAAGAACAGATGATAAATTTGAAACATTTGTAAAAAGAGGTGATCCATAGAACTACAAATCAATAAGCATTGGATAATTTGGTTTAAAAAAAGATTTCAAGTTAGTGGGCACAGATATACATAGGATATATAAAAGAAAAATGAAGGCCCAGGAAAAGGATGTCATCATTAACAAAACTTTGAAGCAACCAACAACTATGAAAAAAAACTATTAACAGCTTGATCTGGTTCCCTTTTGAAATTAATTTCCATGAGGTCCTTCCCCAAAATCTGCTCTTCATATGCAGCTGTTATCAGACTTGCATCCTAACTTCAGTTCTGCATGAGAATTACGTCAAACTCAGATTCTGCTGTTAAGTCAAA
The DNA here is from genome assembly GCF_963921805.1 of Phalacrocorax carbo. Taxonomy (NCBI): domain Eukaryota; kingdom Metazoa; phylum Chordata; class Aves; order Suliformes; family Phalacrocoracidae; genus Phalacrocorax; species Phalacrocorax carbo. Next base: position 31,260,447 of record NC_087518.1, on the reverse strand, counting down.
GCATCATAATCCTGAAAACTAAAGGTTTATTTTTAATGAAGTCTCTAAAATCTACATGATTTCATTGTATTTGCCTAAAGCAAAAGATTTTTGAAGCTTTATGTATATTACATTTCCAATTATACTTCTTTAGTTTTAAGTAACCCATAGGATTTGATATTGCTGAAATGTGATGTAATTAATCAAAATAGCCTCAAAAATAAGAATGCTGCCTACAGATACCACCATAAAATCATATTATTAACATAATATCTAAGATTAATTATTTAAGATTTATCCTTTTAAGGGACTGAGGAGCACTAACTTTGTCTTTTCACATGAAATACAAAATCAAAGCAAAATCCCAAATCCCTTATTGCCATTGCAATCATTGTAACTTTGTAACTTCAAGAGAATGGGATTTTTCCCATGAGAACCTGCGACAATGCTGCAGTCTAGTTATTATTTTCTTAAGCTCTTGGGGAACCTCCAATCACAATTCTCCAGTCAACTGGGATTTTAAACTTTCTCTGCCTCCTAAAGGGGACTTAATGAAGATTCTGACTTGAAACCTACTTTCATTCATTTTAACTAAATTAAGATCTCACCTATAGAATTAATATGTCTTTTTAATAGTTATCTGTCTTCTGAAGAGAAGAACTACTGTGCAGTTATCAGTACAACAACATTAGAAAGTGAATACTCTGGAAACAACAGTCTCCTCAAATAAAGTCAATGACAGAGCTCTGTGTTGGGAAAGTACATGAAGAATCCAGAGGTGGACAGAAATTCTGCTCTAAAATAATTACTGGAGGAAAATCTCCCAAGATCAGGATCTTCTGTAGATATAAAAATTCCAAGGAAGTAGCATTTGGAACATGAATAGACAGGTTGCTAATTTAAAACCTCATGATTTGGGATTTCTGCAACTACTGTCTGTATATTAGTCCCAACAGTTTTAAAAAAGGAGGAGAAGGGGGTATGTCTCAAATTACAGAATAAAATGTTTTTCATTATTTTGCATCTTCATACACATGAAAATGATTGCTTATACATGCTGAACGTTCAAATGTACTTAAAACAAGATGCAAAACACTAACTAGCAAATATCAGCTTAAAATCACATTGCCAATTTGCCTTTACCATAGTAACTCAGTGACATTAGAAACTGAAGAGAGCTCATGAAAAATATTCCTCTAGTGTCTGCCTCATACAAAGGTCTTACATTTCCAGAGCTTTCATTCCTCCCCCCAAGCTTCACAGCAATGCAGAGAGAAAGGTATGAGCAGAGGCCCTACAGATCTCCATCTCTCATCTGCAATAACGGTATCTCTCTTGTCAGTAATAATGTTTTCCAGCATAGGAAACATTCACTTCTCTGAAAAAGCGACAGGCGCACCGGCACAATGCTTGTTAACAGCCATACAAGATATCCAACACCTGTGTCCCAGGAAAATGTAACAGAAATTGCATGCAAGTTTTTTTGGGGAGAATGACAAGCCTGGTTTGCTCTCATTACTTACCTTTGTGTCACTACCAAAATGATAGAAATTATCTAGGGAATCTACTCAGTGTTTGATACAGACATAGCTCTGTGCTGAGCTCTGTTTTAGTACAGTTAAGAGACTTACCTAGTTTCTGAAAAACAGATTGTGTTAAAAAACCACCCATGCTTTGATGTGGACTTCTCACGCACAAGGTATTTATGATGTGCTTGGTCACTGAATAATTTTAGTGATAGTATAATTTAAAATTCCATACCTAAATGTATTATAAGGCTGAGTGTCTGAAAGTAATAATATTACTCTGATCACAGGATTTAGGATGTATCACATTATGCAAGGAATTTCTGTGTTAACTGAAAACTACATTTTTAGAAATCAGTTACTCATTTATTGAGTATTGGAGAGAGGCACGTGGATGTTACATAATATGCCTCCTCCAGAGCTATAAGGGCCGAGAGAATGAAGAAATCTTCACATTTATTCAGGTAGGGCCTCCAAACAGACTAAAGCCTTTACTCTCTTTCCAGCATTCAAGAAATACAATCTTGACCTTTTTGCTAGTACAGTCTCAGCAAAAACCCCATATGCAAGAACAGAACTACTGCTTCCTTGCTCAGCACAGATGCACAGAGAAGGAACCTCATTAATATGTAAATGGCAGAAGACAAGATAACATTAAAAATCGTTTGCATGAAACAAGACAACAATATTTACTAAAATCGCTCTCCAGCCCAGGAGTAAAGAAAATAAACAACTAAAAGTAGATGAAAAATAATTCTTAACTGATTCTGTTCATGCTCCTATGTTTATTCTAAAATTGGCAAATAGACTCCTATAGGAAAGAAAGAGATCTGTGCTCTGACAAATAATTAAACCAAAGTGGACAAATGCTGAAACTTCCCACTTGTAAATCTGAGGAGAAACTAAGGATTGAAAAATGTGGAAGAATACATGCATGGTGAGAAGAGGCAATCATCTGAAAAAAGATGCTGCAATGAAACGGAAATGAAAATGTGAAAAATGGATTACAGTTAGACAACCAGCTTTACAGGACAGCACTAAGCAGCAGTTCTGCTGTGCTGAAGGATGAGCCAAAGATAAAGCCATCACTCACAGCTTATCAAGGTATAGAAGCTACTGGTCACAGAAGAGACATTTTCACGTTTCAATTATACAGCAAAGCAAAAAAAAACATATCGGAACCCATTCTGTATTAGCTTTCCTAAAAAAAAGCCAGTTTATTATTTCCTCTACTAATGTGGGTACCAGCAAACAGTTAGTTATCGGAATGATGAGTAAAACGGAGTGTTTCATTGCACAATAAACCAGCTAGCACACTGATCCTGGCATAAAACCTTCAGGCAAGTACGACTAGGATTAGGAAAAAACTACAAATTTGATCAACCAAGGAGATAAGTATTTAGTAACAAAATATGTCATGATACAAATGATTCATATCCTTCCAAATGCCTTTGTTTACTGGAAAACACTAACACCAACTTCGAATCTCTGAAAAGCAATTCAACCATTTTCAGAAAACCAGGGAAGCCTTGTGTCTTATTTTTCCAGTTTGCTCAGTCAGAACACTCACTTAGTCAACCTGATAGACTTCCTTGCAACATATTCCCTTTTCTCCTATTAAAGTCACAGTGGTTGTTTGTCAAATAAGAGTTATTTTAATCAGAAAATTAGAGAAAACACAGCTCACGTTAAAATCTGCACTGCATACATGCCAAACAGTTGAGAGGACTATTTCTGCCAAGTGCTTTGATTCCCTGGAGCATCGAGCTGTTAACTACATATGCACGCATGGAAGTAGGTCGAGAGTACTATTCTGTTGTGCATTGTAACACAGAGAATGAGCTCTTTAAATATAGCTAGAATTTGCATAGTTTTTAGACAGAAAGTGTGCAAGAAACAGAACTATTTTCCAAAAGATGTTTGCTCTGCGCAAATCTAGCTTACGCGATGTCCTCAAGTGAAATCTCCAATCTAGAATCTGGAACTCTTTTCATTCCTTATCACCACTGTCAGCCTTAAAGTTTATTTTTAGATGCTTTGTCACATAAATGTTCCACAACTGAAAAAGTTTCCATCTTTCCTGATTTCCTACTGTTCTGAAGAAGAGATTAAGAGCCGGAACTAAACCTGACAGACCCGTTAAAATGAGGCAGTGAGCTTTTAATGGTTTTCCTTTTTGCCTGATAGCTCAGATCATCTCTCATTTCATTGGGGCATGAAGAAACTGCTCTTCAGCTTTTACCCTCCCACCTGAGGACAGACCTTTTCTAGCCTTATTCAATAATACCATTCTTCAAAAATCTTGCTTTCATAGTAGAAGGGCATGAGTTAAGTTATACCTGTAAGATAAAACAGCCAAATGTTACTCTCAACACTAATGTTTGGGGGTTTTGTTATGGAATGGCAAGATTAAAAGCAAATTAATTAGCTTTTAACAATATTTCTCTAAAACTCACCATGTCAATCATAAACTCAAGGTCCTGTTAGACCTGGCCGCAGACAGGTCAACTGTAGAACAGAGCCATTGCAATATAAGAAAACAGTGCAATTACAAAGGAAAAGGAGATGCCTAGAAATCTACACAGCAGTTGCATCTGATCTCTGTACTGGCAAGTAGGTAGAAGCTGTCAAGAATAAAATCAGTAAACTTATGAATAATTCAATGTTGAAGATTGGATATGGCTGTTCTACCAAGAAGAAATGCTTCCCAAATCCTTCTTTGAACCAATGAGCACATAAAAGAATGAGGCAGTCAATAAGAGTCTACTAGGATTTTTAGAAAACCTTCAACATGATCCCTTTCCAAAGGGTTTTTAGGGAACTAAGCTGCCATAGAAGGCCCTCTTACGCACTCAAATAATTGATTAATGATAGAAAGCAAAAGGTAGGAATAAACAGTCAGTTCTCACCCACAGAATAAAGGTGAAGTCACTCACAGAACCTTACAGAAAGATGTGCTAGGGCTGATGCTGTTGAAAATACTCACAAATCATACAGAACACATAAAAATAGCACAGTTACAAAGACTGGTGATGAGACAAAGCTGTTCAGAGCCATAAATTAAAAGCTGACTGCAAAGATGCTGTGCAGAACATGTTCATATCAAGAGACAGTGGCAAAGTGGCAGAGGTCATTCAACTGTAGATAAATACAAAATGCTTCACAGGAAAAGCAGTCCTCAACTTGATGTACACACTAACAGGTCTCAGAACTTGATACTTCAAAAAAAGAGGACCAACGTCTGCAGCAACTTTCTCTGCAGGAGCAGTAGAGGCCCTGAGAGCAGGGAGGGCTCCCAGCTTTGGAAGATGAGTAGAATTCTTCACTTTTACTACAGAAAACTCAGGAAGGTCTGAGATCTCTGCCTCTGTGAAGCTGCCTGCTAGATAGATAATTCCTCTAAGTCACTTCTAGTTTGGAGAGGACACGGCTGGGACAGCTGACCCCAACTGACCCAAGGGATATCCCACACCATATGGCATCATGCTCAGCATATAAAGCTGGGGATGTTCAGAGTGATGGCATTTTGTCTTCCCAAGTAACTGCTACCTGTGATGGAGCCCTGCTCTCCTGGAGGCAGCTGAACACCTGCCTGCTGATGGGAAGGACTGAATTAATTCTTTGCTTTGCTTGCGCACGTGGCTTTTGCTTTACCTATTAAATTGTCTTTATCTCAACCCACGAGTTTTCTCACTTTTACTTTTCTGATTCTCTCCCCCATCTCACCAGAGGGTAGTGAGCAAGCAGCTGTGTGGGGCTTAGTTACTGGCTGGAGTTAAACCACAGCAGTCCTTTTTGGCACCCAACTTGGGGCTCGAAGAGTTTGAGATAATGGCAGTTTTGATTGGAATGTGCTAGATCGAATTGACAGTGTTTATTGCTGTTTAGCTATTAATTGGCAAGCTTCTGTGCTTGCCATGGGGCTTGCTTGCCTCACTGTATATTAGAGTATAGTGCTCGTTAGTGGCTTTTTGCTTTTGCTGCTTGCTGCACGGCTGCATGGCTTATCACCTTACTCTGCTGTGCCTCAGAACATTTTGATAACAGCAATGGCGATGCGCCTGGGCTGGCAGATGGCCAGGGCATCGCTGCTCTTTCTGTGCTGCTGTACTGTACAGGCTGGAACTCCAGTATGAACTCAAGTCGAAGGGACTGTGACATGTGGATGAGTCCACATGTGGCCATGGGTAAGGCCATATTGGAGCAAGTTTATTTCTGAAGGGACTGTGGCTGTAGGTAAGGCCACGCTGGAGCAGGTATAGCTCTGAAGGCATTGTGGCTGTGGATAAGTCTGTGCCACAGCAGGTGTACCCCTGGAGAGACTGTAGCTCATAGATAAGGCTCCTCTTGGAACAGGTATCCGTAAAGGGGCTGCAGTCTGTGGTAAGTACAAGCCGGAGCAGGGGGAAGGGGAGGAGTTCATTGCAATGTCAAACCCTATAACATGGCCCAGAGGGACCAGGGGTGGAAATTGTAATGAAAATACCATTAAATTGTTGTAACCCGGGATTTGAGTTGCATGTTTTAGGAATCACTATAGCATGAACCACCTGAACCAAAGGAGGACAAGCTTTACAAGCAGTGCAAGTGTAGTAGTGACCCGACCTGTGCTGGCTTTGGTGCCCAGTAACTCATGTAATGCACCACCTCTCCCATCCTGAGTAACCACTGTAACAGATGGAGTCCAAAGTCATGGACTAAATGAACTCAGTGGATATTTTGTGGACATTTACACACGTTTTACAGACATTTCACAGGAATGATCCGTAGACTAAGGGAATGATATCTGTGTATTATACCAAAGGATGGGATGGGTGGTTGTGGGTAATGAGAATGTATTGGATAGTGAGAGACTTGAGCATGACATAAATGGTATAGAATAAGGGGTGAAGAATGTGCTGGTTTTGGCTGGAGTAGAGTTAATTTTCTCTAAAGTAGCTTGCATGGAGCTATGTTTTGGATTTGTGCTGAAAACAGTGTTGATAACACAGGGATGTTTAGTTATTGCTGAGCAGTGCTTACACAAAGTCAAGGCCTTTTCTGCTTCTCACACCACCCCACGAGCGAGTGGGTTGGGGATGCACAAGAAGTTGGGAGGGGACGCAACTGGGACAGCTGACCCCAACTGACCCAAGGGATGTCCCACACCATATACTGTCATGCTCAGCACATAAAGCTGGGGGAAGATGGAGAAATGGGGGGGACGTTCGAACTGCTGGTGTTTGTATTCCCAAGTAACCGCTACGCATGATGGAGCCCTGCTTTCCTGGAGACGGCCGAACAACTGCCTGCCAATCATTTTGCTTTGCTTGCGTTCATGGCTTTTGCTTTACCTATTAAACTGTCTTTATCTCAGCCCATGAGTTTTCTCACGTTCACCCTTCCGACTTTCTCCTCCATCCCACTGCACGGGAGTGAGCGAGGGGCTGGGTAGGGCTGAGTTGCCAGCTGGGGTTAAACCACAACGTAGACACAGTAATCAAAAGCAGCTGCAGCAGCTGTAAATACTGAGTTACTCAAGTCATTCTGTTCCTACACAAGATTCATTTGGCTACACATCCTTTAACACCTCATTATTTACCATTCCCTTTCTCTCGGTCATCAAGACACCTTCATCAGAGATTATTTTTTTGTTTTAATTTAGGTGACTAACCAGAGTAATTGAATGAACAAGTGATCTTCATGACACCTTGTCTGAATTACATTTATTCAGTGCTGATGTTTAGTAACCTGCTAGCTAGCCACTTTTTAATTCTTTAATGTGTATCTTCTTCCTGTTTTAACTTGTCCAGCATTTCCACATTTTTTGCATGACAGACAACACAATCTACAGGATTTCAATAAAATTACCTTCACCAAAGCAACACATAGTTTTTTTCTTATTGGCTTGTCAAGATCTACTTTCAGTAAACTCATAGGCTTTCATTATATGTCTCACATTTAATTCTTGATAATCTGAATGCTATTCTATCACTTTTCATTTCAAAGTTAGTTATTCATTTCAAAGATTGGCACAGGAACAGTTTTCCTGTAGCCACCCAGAGCCCTCCAAAATTAGTGAGAGATCAACAGAATTGGTTCAAAGTTCTCTCTGCTCCTTTATTTTTTACTTTTTTTTTTTAATGTGAATTACTCATGACAATGAACTTCAATACATGTAACCTAAGCAGCTATATTTAACAGGCATCCAAATTATTGCTTGAATAAGTGTCTGTATCACCATAGAATTTATCTGGAGAACAGGAATATGTATCATTATACCACAAAGGCAGGACACTCTTTTCTGCTTGTTATGACATCTCCATCATTTCTGTCTATTAATCAACTGGAGGGGGAAACAGAGTAACAAGGGAAAGGAAGGGAAGTGGAAATGGATTTGTTTAAGGCAATCATTTATTCTACATGTAAAAAAAAAATTTAAAAACAAAAACGGCCTGCCAGAAACACAATAAAATCTGCAACTGACAGCCACAGAACTCCCTACCTAGCTGCAGTATTCCACATTCTGGATCTCTCCTGAGCAAAAGTCTGTCTGTAAAAGCTGGACAACTCTGTTCATTTAATACCTCAACTTCCCCATCTGCAAGCTGGAAAAAATTAGATTTTTCTTTGATCAGAGGTGATCTAAGAGCCACGAGTGAAAAGCTATACATACACATCACTTGTGGAAAGGTCATCTAACTTGTTTTCCAGATAATTTTGTCTACAGACATTCTTGCTTAACCTCATAGCAGAGCTTGCTCTGAGGTTTTCCCTTCCTCTGCAAACCTCTCTACCAGAAGAGCAAAAAAAGTTCCACTACACCATGCTTCTGCTGAAGCAGACCTCTGATATCAAACTGCCCATTAGTAAAGCTAGCTCAAGCCTCGCTCTTCTCATATGCATCTTAGGACATATGAAATGCAAGGTTATAAAAAGTACTTCAGGATATCAAGTACTGCAGAAACGCTACACTCTCCACATGCAATCTAAATAAAGCCTTAAAACCTTATTGGTTAGTGACTTGGATTAGAACAGGGTTAGCAGGGCAAAACAGAGTCATAGCAAAATATGGAACACACTTTAAAATGCAGAGTACTGACTGTACCTTACAGATTTTGTAAAGAGATTCCTGACCGTCTCCTTCTGTATCTTTGAAATAATCATGTGCTGGAAATGTACGATGAATATCTCGTGTAATGACACTTTCTTGAGCAGAATCCTGTAAAAAAGAGAGAAAAATCCTGAAGTATTAGCCCGGTAACAGTGTAATTAAACACAACAGAACATGAAATTATATGTGCAGTCAACGTGGATACATTAGATAACTGCTTTACTGACTCATCCTCTAAAAATGCTTTGAGAAGAAACTGAAAATCCTCTAGTCGCATATGCAGTAATAATTTGACAGTTTAACAAGAGCAACGTGGCATGTTTTCTGTCCTTCAGGCTTACTGTTCAACTTTAACACTTACAGGAAATGACTAGTTATTTAATTGAAGGTGCATTTTTACCACAGAACATATGCTTACTGTATTTCTCTTGGAGTTTTTAAAAAAATAAAATAAAATAAAATAAAAAATTAGACTGATTCTCTCTTGCAAGCTCAGAAGTATTAATTTAAAATGTTTATCAATCTGTCATGAAAAGAGTGTTAGTTACAAATTAGAACTGTTACTTAGAAATGTTCAAAGTTTACCATTAAGTGGTCTTTACAAGAACAAAAACAGAAGTACCACCAGAAAATGTTATACTTTCAGACAAATCCCATCTCTTTCCCTGCTGCCATCTCCGACGCAACTACATTTTTACATTGACTACCAACCAGGGGTGAGCACAAGTGCCTGAACATTTGTGTCAAATGCCGTTTTAGAAGCCCGAAGGTAATCTTGCATGGTAAGCAGCTGCTACTGCAGAAGGATACAAGTCTGCTGTAAGTGCTGCATCATCTCTGCAAGCTCCATGTGGGTGATCTGCATATCCAAAGACAGCTAAAATGACACAAAATGCCCACGTTTAGGCAACTGAGTTGTTCCCTAGACATACCCAGCTCTGAAGATAAAGAAGCAATTGCTTACGATACTGCGTTTCTATAAAAAGATGGAAATCATTGCAATCAGACCTGAGAAATACCACTGTGTGTATGAGAAAGTGGTATCAAAATGTCAAAGCTGGAACTACAACAGTTAATCAGCTATCTTCAGGTTCCAGTTACCCTCAGTATGAGATATTACCTTTAGGTTGGTAAATATCAAATGCTGCTTTCCTCTACTACCTTTGTAATCCTAAGGGATCTGCACCAGCGAATCAGAAAATAAATCCTTTATAAATACTTTTACCTTGAAAACAAAATATCTCTGTAAGAGAAAAGCGTCTAAACCCTCAACTTGCAGTTTGTAATCCAGGACTCTCCATAGAAAAAGCTTCTTTATACCTGCTGGAGTCAGCAAGCAGGTAATCTCCCAAATTTAGGTGGTTTCCTAATCCTATAAAGCCTCTATGGTGAGACTATGCCATACCGTAATGCAGCTGCCTGTGGGGGCTTAGCAAGAAGACCACAGCGATCCCCAACTACAGTTTCCTTTTGGGCCCATCCATAACCAGTTCACACAAAGACATCACCCTGGGCTGTATCAGGCCACCTCAGAGATGAAAACCCATCATTGTGCTTCTCCATTCACTTTGATGGCAGCTAAGAAACTAGCTATAGTCACAACAAGCATAAACATCACTTTAAATTTAAATGTTTTCTAACAGCACTCACTTGAGTATCACAGATAAGTTAAAAAAAAAGGTGGGTCCTTTTAAGAGTCTAATTTTCTTCTATTCTCTTTTGTCTTCTCATTTCCTTTGATTCTCTCAACCATCCACATCAAACTATGGCTTCATTTTTCTTCTACATCCTTCTCTGCACTTAGCACAATCTTCCAGTTCTTGCACACAGAAGCCTTCCTTCTCCTTCTCTCTCAAATCTCTCCTTGAAGTTCACAGGTTCTCTGAACCTTTGCCATCATGAATTTACCTATTTACGATGTCCTAATTTTCAGTGATCTCAACTGCTGCTTTCCCTTTGCTTGACAATAACATCTTTAGTACAAGACAATAACACAATCTGTGTTTTGGAAAATACCAGGCATATTGTTATGTGCTAGGAAAAGGAAAGCTTATAAGAAGAGGTGATCTTTTTATTATGATAACTGGAAGTGCTGGAGAAAATAAACACACCTTTGTGCTTTCAGCAGGTTACCATTATGCTTTTCAGGATATGGAAGCATCATGCAACTATTAGTGACCAAAACTAACCACACAGTCTAAGTCACATGCAACAAAACACAAAATAATAATAAAAATTTAATAATAAGCATTTCTTTAATCAGCCTTCCTTAATGAGTATTTTCATTTACATGGGTTTGAAACACAAGAGAGGCTAAATAATTGCAGTCTTCCTCCCAGACTGAGCTGACACTTTAGTTACATTGTAAGGAAATGCCTTAAACAGCATTTAAGATCTACGTGCAGTTATTGAGTCTATTATGAAAAATCTGTTATGTTAATTCTTCAGCAAATTTGAAAAGATCCAGGCATTTTAAAGAAAGTTATGGGAAGGCCACCACATCCAGCACATACATCGCTTTTCTGTCAAGCCGGGAGATTGTGTTTGACTTCCCTCTATTTCTGTCTTTTCCTGAACTGAGAGGTCAATACATAATTGAGGACATAGAAGTTGACAAGGTAGATGGCCAAGGTAGGACCAAAAACTATTTGTGTAAAGGCCCAAATGCAAATTCACCTCTACTGAGTTAAAAGGAGCCTGAAGCAGAGTCTTCATTCAGCATTATTAACAACAGATGCTTCTAAAAAACCTAGAGGAAAACAATTAAATGGACCCAAAATAAAATCTGACATGAAAGGCAGGAGAATTAATGCATTCTGAAATAACAACATCCATCTGAAATACAGTAAACCCATAATCGAAGAGAAACAAGAAACTAGTCTAGAGTGGAGATCAGTGTAGAATTACTTCTTAAAATATATTTAAAATATCTTGGTTATCTTTCCATCTTTTTCCAGATAGAATTTGTTGATCACTGTTCTCAGGAGTACCACAGCAGATGAGTTTACAGTTATCCTAATTCAGGCTTTCAGAAGATCTTTATTCTTCTGAAAGTCATGATTAGTTAATTTCTTATGAAGAAAAGCTAAGGTGAGATGGCTATCAAAGCATTCAGAGTTTTAATGATCTTTCTCGCTTCTAATAATCATTTCTGTGCTGCCAACTCAGAGAAACAATATTCTACTGAGGAAAAGAATTATCTTCATATGTCAACTACATGACAGCTGACATCCCACTGAACGAGCTCTCTACTTTGAGTCGTCTCATTTTTAAACAGCTAAACTTCTGCAGCTGTGAATAGCTGTACTGGAATACTGACTCCCTGACATTGCTGCCATTTTGAACTATTAAGATGCTGCTGAATGTGGACGTTTGATGCCAGAAGGCAGACTGACAAAGATATATGGAAGAGAACAGAAAACAGTTTATATTAATGTTAAAAGAAAATTAGAGGTACATAGGCACTCAAAATTAAGAAATATAGGGACATCTTTATGCATGTACATCAGGAATTGTTTTTTAATTAAGAGCATTTCACACACACTCCAAAAAGGACTTCTACTCATTTGTTGTCATGAGTGTACCCATTCTGGTGATGAATTACAATTAGGGAGTAGAAGAGACTCCTGTAGGTAGAGCCTTGCTTCCTTTGCTGCAAGAACTGGAGGATGAGTATGGTATGAGCCGGAAGAATGTATTAAAAAAGGAAAACCTCTTGGGGCATAACATCTTAATGTTGTGCGTTGAGACTCAGATCCTTTCCCCACTTCTGCCCAAAATTACTTACGTGAAACCAGGTGCATCACTTACGCAAAAAATTCCACAAGTGGTCACCTGAGTTTTCCTTACTAGACAGCTGCCAGTATTGCAGCTGCTGACTCAATATGGAGAAATGCAGAATTACTTGCAGTTGCAAGTAAAGGAATTAAAGAGTTTTATGTGAATACTAAAAAAATAATAAACCGGGTCACAGGTGTCTCAAACCTGGCATTCAAACAGAGCAGTACTTCTGACCTCAATCTCCTTGTGCTCTATTTCCCTGGTTAATACTAATTCCCCATCTCAGTAGGGCGTTATGAAAATCAATTAACATCTGAAGCACTGAAATACTGTAGCGATGAGTCCTACAGAATTGCCAAAGAGGAAAATAACAACTTCATCCTCAAATCCTGATCTGAATGGTATATTGTAATGCACAAGGTTACACAATGAAAAATAGTAAGAGGCAAGAAAGAAAAAGAAAAAAAAAAGCTGCTCATTAGATAAGCAATGTTCCTTCTGCACACAACAAGGCAAAGATCCCGGGAAGAAGACAACCCAAGCCCACAGAACTGTGTGTGGACAAGAATATATCATTATGAATATGAGTAGGCAATTTTCATACTGTACTTAACTTCCAAAGGCTTATCTCTAATCTTAAACTCCTTCAAGTTTGGTTTTATCACATATGTTTACATACAAAACCAAAGTGATTTGGATGTGCTGGAGGCTCAGTACATGTTCACCTGACTGCACCCATTTAAAGGGTCTGCATCTCTGGCGAGGTTTGCACAGATGATTTTGCATCAAATTGTCCCACCCATTTTTCATCTCTTCACTAGCTAAAATAGCCAGAATCCAAAGTACCAAGGAAAGTATGAAAAGAAGAAGAAAAAATCCAGAATGGGCTTCAAGCACCTAAAATTACCACGCCCTGGAAATCTGGTGACATGCTCCTTCTGGATTAGATATCGAAACTTCCCTATGTGTTGTATGGAAAGCAAAAACCCCCAGGCTGCTGCAGGTGTTCATCACTCTTGTTTAGCCAGAGACATGGGAAGTGGAAACACACCACCTGCTGATAGCAGGAGTTTGAGGTACCCTCAATTAATCCATACCTCTTCATCCTGAAAACCTGTACATTTAAATTTTGACTTGCTGAGTGCACATTATTAGACATTATGACATTGTTTCAGTACCCTAAGCATTTTGCTGGAGGAACAGATTTTTTGCACATCGCTTATTTTGCTCCTTAAAGTTCTGTGTGGTCCTGTACAGTTCCACACATGCATACACAGGAATATGAATAAGAACTCTAAATTCTCTAAAACACAATCACAAATAGGCAGCAAATACAAAATTTACAAAAGAGATGAGGTTGGTCAGTATGGGTTTGAAACTATCTGTGTAACTGGCATGTAGCTTTGTCCCTTATTATTAACGACATCCTCCCCAACTCATGCTTCCAGTGAAACCTGAGATCATGTTGTGCCAGCGTATATATATAGACACATCATCAACCCCTTTCCTCTCATCATTTTCCATTCACATTATAACCCTCCAAGTAGAATGTGTGATCCAAGAAAATCCCAGGTTCCTTAACAATCAGTACGGGGGGGTGGTGGGGAGGAATCAATAGCTCTTCCTTTTAAAAACACTGAACAAAAGATGTTTGGCTTATGCTCAGTTCTTCTATAGCATTTTTGTAATACATACCTTGTAGTTCAGCTCTTTTCTATAAATAGATTTCCATTCAATCATCATCAGATTTAATGCAGCTGAGAGCATGTAATACTCAAAAAGGACTAATTAACAGAGAAACAGAAACTGAGAAAAAAGCAGGGGATGATTCTTTAGAGACTTTTTCTTAACAGTTACATATCAAGATATTGAAAGTAAACATAATATTTAGGTTAGTTCCGTAAATACACTGGTCAAATTTTGGCTATCAGCTGTATTTATCTGCTTGGGCAAAACCTCTTTCTACAAGCAGAAAGAAACAACAGTCCTGCTGGACATGGGGCCACATGGATAGTTCAAATCTGAGCAGTCCTGGGCTTCTGGCAGGTCAAGCCTGGATCTAAATTTAGTGTCAAAGGCTCTCTCCTCCCATCAGCATAATATTTTGGATTACTAATATAGCTCTGCCTAAGGAAGTAGACATCTTCTTTTATCAAATTATCTCCCGTTTTTCTCAAGCTGTGTTTGACAAGGTAGTGGGCAGCTGCTCACACCTCAAATTTTGAGAATTCCCAAGACAAGATCCTCAGAAAAGCATCTACAACATGTCCCTTTTTAGACCAGGAATGCAAAATTACCAATCACTTCTAAGTACCCAATTCTCTAATTGTTAAAAAGCTATGGGCTGGGACCCTAATCCTTCTAGATGCAGTACCACTGGGACTGGATTGACCAAGTACTTGTTACAAACTGGTCTATTATTTATATGACTACCCATATGAGTACCAAGGAAATGCAGAATGATGCTCATTCTGAAAGGCTGTCATATTTCTTTCAACCCTTATGTCAATCTTAAAACTACCTGGGAGAAGAAGGAGCCCTGATGAGGACACACTGACCAACTGCCCAGCATGAGGTTTTTAACCCTCCCAGAAGCCGGTGCTGATAGTTCTCAGCTACAAGATGCTGGACAAGGTAGACTCAGACCACAGAGAATGACAGCTCCAAGATTCTTAAAGATTGCACAGAAGAAAAAGGTAGTACTAGAACATAAAGATACCTATGTAAATATTATTCTGTGTGTTAGCTATTAAAAAAGAAAGTGATATTGTAGCAGTCACAGAGGTAAGGCAGAAACAGCTCAGATCTTAACAGGGTTGAGCCATCAATCGGCAACAGGCGAGATGACATTTTTCTGTAAAAATCACAGCAGAACTAGATCAGACACAAAACGATCAATTCTGCGTACACGCTCTTGTTCTGAAAAACAAAAAATATCCACGACCTTTACTACCTTCGTGTTTTGTTTTCCTTCTCCCTCTCCTATTCTATACACCCTCCCTCTCCTGTATGTTACTGATACATAATTTATTCTCCTTACTCTGCCATATCCTTTTTGAAAGATGTTGTCAAAAGAAAAATGCTTTTTGTGCTACTGGGCAAAAGATCAACTTCTGAATGCACCAGACTCAATTTTTTGCCATTGGCATGCTATGCTGTGAATTCAGAGTTACTCTTAAACTCTTATCTTGAAAGCTCCCTGATCTCCCACAAGACAGAAGGCGCTCTGTACACTAGCAGATGGGGTTTGGGGTTTTTTTTTCATATGATGTATAGTTGGCATGAAGGGCCACGCACATCTGTTTGTAGATATCACAGTATTTCAGTTTCCATTTTATTATGCTTGGGGCTTTATCTGGGTCACCAGATCTTTAGCACATATGCTATCCAGTATTCTTTTGTTAAAAGTCAGAGAGAATATTTTAAGCGCTGGATTTTGTCTTAGGTTTACTCTTGTTTTTAATAGCTATTACTTAGGAAGGTGGGCCTCTCCAGAGGACGTGAAGATATATTAGACCAAGTAAAAGGCATGCTATCCATGTCATAATTTGCCATCGATTAGCCATTGTCATCATTTCACTGTTTTTTTCTGAAATGTGTATAGGCACTATTTCATTAACAGATAAGTAAAAAGGTAACTCACAGATTTATCCAAGTAGCAAGTTAATTTTGTTCAAGTTCCTTCTGCTTTGCTAATTTTTAGATCAGGTTTCTGATTATGCCTCCTCTGTTAGAGACACAACTGTACTTGTAAAGGTTGGGGAAAATGTTCTTGGATTAATCTGTAATTTGAAATTCAAATATTTCTGATGCTACCACCAAATCATTGGGCAATTTCCAGAAGCAACTAGAAAGGTAAGGCCTGCTTCTAACAAACAATACTTAACTGCACCATATCAGATGGCTGTGGAAAACTCAGGTGAAACTGTTTACAGAAAATGGAAAAGTCGGCATATTTGAATACTTGATTCCTATTTACCTACCTTAACTGACAGTGCCACAAAACTTACTTCCATTTTAAACAAGAGCCTACTACACTACAAGAAGCATAAAAGAGAAAAATGCAGTTACTGCTTGAAAAAATATCTTTAAAAAGCATCACTGACTGAGTAGATGTCCATCTAGTCAGTGCTTCTTTCAACACATTTTTATGAATTCTTAATTTAAACCCACTTTTAGCAATCAAAAGATAACATGACCAATGTAACTGGACCATTTAAGATTTTAAAGAAAGTGTTGCTTTTCAGAGTTGCTTGACTTTTCCTTTACAAGCTGAGTGACTCCAAGTCTAAGAAAAAATTGTAACAAAATTCACAGCTACCTAGGTCTCCTAGCATACCCTAACCTTTAGCATCTCTATTGCTTGCTGCTGGGAAAATGTTAATAAAAAGAGAAGATACTGCAATATTAAGGAATTTTATCTGCTTCGGTGATGCTGATTTTTAACTAGGAGGAAATGCCTTGAAGCACTATGCAGATAAAGATTTGCCAATACATTGATTTTAAAAAGCTTCTTAAGCTTGTAGTTGTTGAAGTGCGCAGACTATTTCTTCAAAAAGGAAACGTCTGTCCCTCATTTCTTCTTCTTCCAATAATCCAGACAGAAATACTTCATCAAGACCTCTGGTCAGCTGTAATGCTTACAGTAAGTAAAAAACACCAACTCAGTTACCTCCCAGATCCACTCCTTGACAACAGTTACATAATTCAAGCAACCATTTGATATCCTGGATGCTTTCATTTTAGTACTTGCTATGACGACACTGCTTTTACATTTTCTTTACTGTGAAGGCACCCTGTTATTTGGAAGCATGTATTTTTTTGAACCACTTATCTTCCAGAACTATTAATTATAGAGTAATCTTCTCTATTCTTTACGTAAGAAATCCAAAATCTGGTGGTTTTGTTGACTTGATAGCCCTTTGTGTCACTCAGCATTGACATCAGACTCTAAGACCAAAGATTCTGGCCCTTTGAGAGCATATAAGATAAAAATCACTTTTTGACAAGATCTTAAAGGTCTTTACTCCAGCTTCAGGGAACAGCACATTGCAGAAGATGAAGGCTAGCCAGACGGTCAGGGACGAGGACAGAAATACAAGCACATGGTTTTCATTCCTGCCTCTGTCAGACTCTGACTCAATTGTGGATACACCAAATAGCGTGTATTATTTCTGAGCATCAAGTCCTTCACTGGTAAATCTAGAGTGATAATATACACAAATAAGCAATTAATGTGTCAAGCACTTTTATACCTAACACAGAAGTAATTACGGAGATGCCACAACGTTGTACTAAGAGGAAAAGTTCCGTAAGTTCTAAAAGTTCTAAGTATATAATTGTCCATAAAGTTTTATTGTATTTTGTTGCTGATTTTTAAATAAATTTATTTTTAAAACTTCTATTCATCTCCAATTTGGACAACACAATGTACATTTCCTCGCTGGATCCTTCAGAGTGTATGAGACATTGAAGACAGCTGCTGAAACTGCAGTCAGCCAGGTCTCTGATGAGCAACCGCTGCCACTACAGGTGGCATGTACTGTGAATGTGGAATTTGCTGAAAGATGAATCGTAGACATAAGCAATTTAGAGATGCTGATACAGGGAGTCTACAGATCTCCTTTAACCCTTTCCTCAAATCTTCTCCCAGTTACAAGGAGAGGGAATGCAGCAGAAAGGGACTTTCACCTCCTAACAGTACTACATATAGATAAAAGTAGGTTTAAGCAGACACTGCCTAGGCTGATAATGAGTTGTCAATATCTGAGCTTATTAATAGAAGTCTTTAATACAATTTTAGATGAAATAATGAGGAAAAATACTGGAAGGAAGAGAATCACAAATGTTTGAGGTGGGAAGGGACCTCTGGAGGTCATCTGGTCCAACCTGCCTGCTCAAGCAGGACTATCTAGAGTTGGTTGCCCAGGACCATGTCCAGACGGCTTTTGAATGTCTCTAATGGTGAAGACTCCACAACCTCCCTGGGTAACCTGTGCCAGTGCTTAGTCACCCTCACAGCAAAAACGTTTCTCCTTATGTTCAGATGGATCCTCCTGTGTGCCCACTGCCTCTGCTTCTGTCACTGGGCACCACTGAGAAGACCTGGCTCTGCTTTCTTTACAGCCTCCCTTAAGGTATTTATACAAATTGATAACATCCCCCTGAGCCTTCTCTGCTCCAGGCTGAACAGTCCCAGTTCTCTCAATCTTTCCTCATCGAAGAGATGCTCCAGACCCTTCACCTTCTCATTGGCCTTTCACTGGACCTCTTCAGTATGTCCACGTCTCTCTCATTCTGGGGAGCCCAGAACTGGACCCAGTACTCCAGGTGTGGCCTCATAAGTGCTGAGCAGAGGAGACGGACCACCTCCCTCGACCTGCTGGCAACCATCCTCCTAGTGCAGGAGGATGATACCATTGGCTTTCTATGCAGCAAGGGCCCAAGCCTGTCTCCTGTTCAGCTTGGTGTCCTCCAGACCACCAGACCCTTTTCTGCAAAGCTGCATTCCAGTCAGTCAGTTTATAGGGTGCTAGAACCTACCATGTCAGCTAGCTCATTCTAACTGCGTCCCTAATTCTCAAGCAAAACCAGCATTTTCAGGCTACGGAGATTTCTTAATTCAGCATAAGCCCTGAAGTCCCGCTCTTCCTGGCTGAGACACAGCAGCATAGCTGCTGCCTATGACAAAGGGCTGTAGAGCACTGCATGTCATTGCGACCTATGGGGCTGTGGATCATCAGAAGCAGCTCAATTTTTGCCTTTGTATATTGATCTAGTTTATTCCTATTGTTTGAAAACTAAAATTCACTTTTGATTCAGTGCCTCCTAAGAATCAGATCAATACATTACTGACATTAGAAAGTATTTATCTGGACACACATGGGTCATAACCATAAAGACCAGAGAGTGCAAAGACAGCACAAAAATAACCCTAATGTAGTTTTGAATGTTATCAGTTTTCTATACACTGCGTAGTGTATAGATGTACATGTTTCAAGCACTTTATATAGGCACTGTATAGAAGTACGCAGATTTCAGGGGTATTTCAGCTTTTCATTCTCCTTGGAAGAAACCAAGGAAGCCTGTGTCCACCTCTTATTTAATTTAGTTATTCCATTATTCTGATTATGATCGGGAGGTTATCTGAGTTTGCAGATAATACCGTTGCTTCACAACAATCTCTTACTGAAACTCTTCATTTTCAGAAGTAACATAGGAACAAAAATTCCGTCAATGTCTATGTGTACATTATCCATGACAAAAGTGAATCTGTTTAAACGTGCTAATTCTAAGTGAACCAACACTGCCCTTCTTGGCACCTCTGACATTTATGCTAATGCAAGTAGGAAATGCTAATACAAGTAGGAAAACTGACAATCTCCCATCCCATAAGAAAAAAGGAATAACGATGAGACACAGGAAAACCGCTACTTCCATCACCATAAGGTGCAATTAACTCAGTTCAGTATAAACCCTCTGGCATGGAAGAATAGAATAAAGTTATAATGATAAAATGAAAACAAACCACAAAGAGATGTTAATCCCTTCATATAAAGGATATTACTGAAAAAATACCGTGAGACAGCACTTTTTTTTAATGCTACAGAAGCACCTTCCATGCGTTTGCAGTCATAACATGGCTCGGTTATATTACTCAGTTATGTTAAGGTCTGCATTAAAAGCCAGTAACTATGTAACATTTAAGTAATGCTGAACTGGTGAAGTTCAAACACCCACCCCACAAGAAAAACCCGGCAGGTGGATTGAGGTCAAGTGCATTTTCTTAAAATAGTTTTCAATTTTATAATGTGGAGTGTTTGTTTACCATGTTACTGGTTCATTACATTTAACACAAAGAAAATAACTTCCTCATTTTTTAAATAAGGTTGTTTACACAGACAGTTAATTCTCACACAAGTTCTGCTGCAAAGTCTATCAAAAACCCAAACCCCACCTCCAAAAAAACCACAGAAAATTAAACTGACTTAGTAATTTCCCTGTCACCATATCCTTTTCACCTCCAAGAACATCTAAAAAGATATTGGCAAAAGAAGTAACAAAATGGGCATCCCGTAATCAGGTATGACAGAAAACTGGAAAGACACAAAAGACACCTCCCACAGGGCTCAGCAGGTCTGGCTGGAAAGGAAGGTACTTGGGACTTCTGAGGCCTTCTCAAAATTGCCAAAAAAAATGACTCCTCATAAATCAAGACAGATCAAGTTAAGCTGCTATCTGCAAAGGCATCCCCCAGAGTTTCGCAACTGCAAGCACATTTTTGCTGTAGAGTGAAGGATAACATACAGAGACAAGGTTACAGTGAAGGGGTAACCTTGATTTAGATTTTCCTCCTCCTTTCTTTCCTCTTGGCTTTCCAGACAAAATACTTTTAATGAAATTTTGTTACACTATTATATGTATATTTGCCTGAGGTGAAGAAGAGGCTCCAGCTCTGTGGTTAAATGACATCAAGTACTTTACAAATGTGATTACAACAGACTGGTCAAAGGCAAAATAGGAAAAAAGTTCTATCAGACACTGACTGTAAAAAAGAGTCAGTGGACAAAGAGCAGCACGGAGGGCCTGAAATACAGGGCAGAAAAATCTAAAGTGGGAGAGTGGGAAACAGAATTAAATAGAACGCACAGAAATGAAGACAAGAAGAGGTGGTGAAATGGAGAGGACCAAGAAGAAATAAAACAAGATAACGGATGGGAGACAAGTGAGAAGTACCAGATAGATTGTGTTCAGTTCTCACTGACTCATAAAAGGAAGTTATAAATCAAACATCCTATCTTCTTTTAAATTGAAGAAAATCAGCTTGAAAGAAAATCCAAATTAGTTTTATGCTGTGCAGGCTATGGAACTTCACAAAATCTAGTTATCGTTATTAGATAGGTGAAAATGTTTTTTTTCCTTTTTGAGTATTATAGAATCATAGAATGTCCTGAGTTGGAAGGACCCACAAGGATCATCATGTCCAAATCCTCCCCCTGCACAGGACAACCCCAAATTCACACCATGTGTCTGAGGGCGTTGTCCAAGTGCTTCTTGAATAGCATCAGGCTTGGTGCCATGACTGCCTCCCTGGGGAGCCTGTTCCAGTGCTCCACCGCCCTCCGGGTGAAGAACCTTTTCCTAATATCCAACCCAAACCTCCCCTGGCACATCCTCCTGCCATTCCCTCGGGTCCTATCACTGGTCACCAGAGAGAAGAGATCAGCGCCTGCCCCTCCTCCTCCCCTTGTGAGGAGGCCGTAGACTGCCATGAGGTCTCCCCTCAGCCTCCTCTTCCCCAGGCTGAACAAACCAAGTGACTTCAGTCGCACCTCATACAATTTCTAAATGTATATTATATATAAATAATATATATGAAAATGTATACTAGGGTATTAAAACAATCCTACTGCTTCAAGAATTCTTGAACTCCTACAATATATAGCTGATGTAGATTAAAATTTAAACTTCTTAAAGTTCTTTATCTACTTTGGACTTATTTAAGTGGATATTGGCTTTTTTGGATTCTGCTGCTCACTTGTACTTAATTATTGCAGCTAGAAAGCAAGATTGAAGAAAACATTGCATGCACTGCAATACTTTCTCTCATCTGGATACTTACAGGTATTACCGAAAAGAATACAGATAACAAATAGTCTTATTTTCATTACTCTTTCCGACAAGCATTACTGTATCCTGCATTATACTTCACCATTGTGTTTCTTAATAGACACTTTCAGGTCTCATTTGAGCAATTCCTTATCTCTTTGACCTTAGCTCACTGATGCTTAACCTACAGTGTTTTAATAGTATATTTGCCACTTTCACCACCACGTACAATTGTTAACTTGCAAGTTGAAGAAAATCTTAATTGAAAGATCTACTTAAAAGTGTATAAATGCATATCAGATATTACTGCAAATAAAGATAGCCTCTTACTACTTCTGAATCTACATTGCTGATACATCACACATTCATCTATACATCCATTTCCATTCATTTATATGTAACATCCATATTTCCACATAGGTAATATTTATGAGTTGTACATTTTTTATTTTCCCTGTTTTCAGAGGGTGTTCTTTCTGGAATACTTAGTAGCCTTTAGCCTAGGGTTTACAGACTAATAGCCTACATTACTTCAGATTATTTGACTCATAAAAATGAGATCCATCCAAGTTTTAGAGGGTTCAACATGGAAAGTTCAATCTCGAAGGTAAAAAGCAATTTATTGTGCTCTTCTTCTGTAAACGAGTATTTAGTACTGTTTTAAAACTAAATGCATATAGGTTTATAAGAATGTGTATATCATCACTTCCAAGGAGCACATAGCATGGTCAGAGGATTAAATAAGTCCCAGACAACATCACGTGCTCCTCAAATACATTCTTTCCCCAATGGCAAAGTAAGGACTAAACTATAAGGACAAAACCATTTTACAAAAGTTCTTATTCCTGACAAATGTAAACAAGTTAATGTCAAAAAAAGAAGTACCAGCAAACAGGACAGCTGAAACCCTTTGCTTAAACTATGATGTGCATCTAAACTTAGACACAAACAACAAACAACCCTAGGTACCACGCCTGCGAAATCTGGACTATTCTCACATGGATTATGTCAGATTGGCTAAACCTGACTTTGGAAGCACCTTCACTTCAGGTCAGGCAAAACCTGCAGAGCAGTTAAGTTCAGTGGAGGAATAAATCTCTCCTCAGTCAAGAGGTTTCACATTTAATATTGGCTTACTGAAGACTGCATGTGCTGCCTGCAGTTGCTGAAACTTTAGTTTATGTATATAGGAAACAGTGGGAAAAAAATGGGAAAAAAACAAACAACTGTAATAAGTCATAACAACTGTAACACAGCTGTCCCACCACATTATTGTAATAAAACCTGATCTTTGAAGCAGAAGGATGATAAAGCTGCAGAATCTACTGTGAATGGCATCTCATTTTGCTGCCTCACACAGGTACCTAATGCTTTTGATGGTTAAAAGGGCATTCAGACAATGCCCTTAATAATATGCTTTAACTTTTGGTCAGCCCTGAAGTATTCAGGCAGTTGGACTAGATGATTTTTGCAGGTCTCTTCCAACAGAACTACCCTATTCCATTCTATTCTAAAACTTCAAAGATACAACCCTCACACCTCTACTTACCCCTCCGACCTTACACCTCCTAATATCTTCAGTGCAGTTCAGAGGCCTCCAAGCCACAGAAAGCTATTTGAGGGCACATAGCCCGCACATGCTTACAGTACAGGCCGACATTTCTGCCAGCTGAAGGACCAGCTCAGTGGAACACACACATACAACCCTGTTTAGACGTAAAAATTAAAACTGGCACATTTCTTTTGGGACGTGTTAACTACCATGGGCAGCATTATGGTGAACATTCTTAATGTGGATTTTGGCATTGTAAAACTCCCCAAACTGCTTTATAACCACGATCCAAGAGACAGGTGCACCTGATCCAGCATTCCATCTAAATGACTTTATTCTTACAAAAAACAGATTAAATATCTTAACAGGCAGAACAAATGTTGATCAGGGCGTTAGCAATATTGAGTCTTACCAGCACTTTCACCTTCTCAAGATCAAGACAGAAAATGAAATTTGCTGTTACAGAAAAGTGGGTTACAAGCTCTCATGGAGAGATTAAGCAGAGGGAAAAGATTAACATCCCACTATATAAATGTCTGTCAAGATAGAATTTAAAAGATGGAAAACACTATAAATATATAAAACCAGATCTGATTCTAAACAGAATATGGTCCAAATTTTTCCATTAAGTACCTGCAGCTTTTTCTGCAAAGAATCAGTAAGCATAAACACAGATTGCTATTTATAGGCAAAACAGAAATGTGTGTCCAGGAAACACCTGGAGCCTCTCACTCTTCGATTCTGCTTAGTGCTCTTCTACATGACAGCTACCATTTTCCCAAGTTTTCTCTTCATCGGAAAATATTTTATCTCCAAAGATTGCAAAAGTATTTGATTTGACATGTAATTTCTTGCAAAGCTATCAGAAAAGTACGGTATCCTATTAATAATGAAATTTTAAATAAACAAATTACAATATATGTCTCAGAGTAAGGTAGGGAGCTATTCATTTAACAGATAATATTAGTTTTATAATTGAAAAAGCTTTTATCTCACTTTTTTTAACCACATTAAATCTCTCTGCACATTGTTGGTCTTAAAAACATGCAGTGTGACAGTGGCTCAATCAGCAGTTAACTACATTAAAGTTCACAGCCCGCTATTTTTAGTTCAGCTTTGTGTCATAGGAAAAAACACAAAATATAGAAGTTCAGCCTAAAGACAGATTTTAAAATCATCTCTACAGTTTTCCTGCAGCTAAATGTGCTGGTTCAAAGCAAAATGACCTAAAAGTTCTGCCCAATCTGAGAAGCAGTGCCAGCTAGAAATCAAAAAAAAAGGGAAATTTAAGTGATGGGGACAGGGCGGAGTGTGGGGAAGGTAAGGTTCCAGGTTTTAAACTCAGGGATCTATCAAATCTAATGTATCATGATTGTAATTTTTAAGTTACCTTCATATACTCTCCTGTTTAAAGAGCTCGTCACAAATCAAAGCAGTGAGGAAAAAGAAAAGAAAGGCTACACGCCAAATTTAATACTTCTGGTTTCAGCCTCAAAGATGACTCAATCCCAGAAGAGGGTGGGTGGTGTTTCCACCTTTCCTCTGATAACACACACAAAACTTGCATGTTCGTGATGACCAGGAGACATGTTAACTCAGTGTATTTCCCAGCTGACCTAAGGATCACCCCTTCTTCCATGAAGCTCATTTTAGATTGGGCTACAAAGAAAGAAAAACAACCCACCACGATACAGCCACGAATCAAAACTTTTTTTAATAAGAAAAAGGACTGCAATCTGATGGCACTGATTGTCCCTAATTCTCAGGTCCATCATATAGTTAATCAATCCACATTTTAGATTGCAATGGCATTTGTGAAAAACTATTATTCTTTGCAGTGAAAATAAGTCAATCATAATTTATAAAGTAAAAAGGCACATTATCAAAATAAAGTATTCCCTTTTCAGATTATTTATTAAAATAGGCTTTTTTACTTCTAAGCACAGAATTTCTTGTAATTCTTCCTGATCTACCCTCTCTTGCTTTTATGTCCTTTAACATATACAACCAAAATACTAATATATAAAATACTAACTGAAAAGAAGTATTTGTCATTCCATTTGCAAACCACACAATCGCCTATCATTCTTAGTCATCCTAGATATGGCACGTATTGTAGCTTCATAGAAGAAATATACATAAAACTTCAAACAAAATAGCTTTTGCTTTAGCTTTTTCCCCAGTGCACCAATCCAAGAAAGCAATATAACACAGTACAAAAGGGCAATACATTAAATTTGCAGAGGGGTCTTTTATTTGTCTTTGAAATTATTCATTATGGACAAATGCTCCAAGAGCAGACTTTACCAATAATTGACGGAATGATAGGAGGAACCTTGCAAGAGAGAAATAAACAGTATTAGGAAACCTCTGAAGAAAAATAAGGAAGAAAACGCTCACAAACTATGCTGGTATGGGTTAGGGTAACATTCCCACTCATCACTGGCACTGATGATCATGGGGTGAAGGAGTAAACCAGGCACAGTGTTTGAAACTGGTAGAGGTCTCTATCTTCATGAAA
This sequence comes from Phalacrocorax carbo, assembly GCF_963921805.1. NCBI lineage: Eukaryota > Metazoa > Chordata > Aves > Suliformes > Phalacrocoracidae > Phalacrocorax > Phalacrocorax carbo. Next base: position 31,234,387 of record NC_087518.1, on the reverse strand, counting down.
TAATACAAAATTGATAACTGACACAAAAATTTTACATTCAACGTACACTGAACACGCACTTTAAATACAGACTGAAGTGCAATATTCTCACTGCAGGTGCAAGGTAAATGCATTTTTCAAAGGTACTTTTCACGGTTATTTCCTAATGGATTACCCAGAGACAAGTCAATGATGTTGCTAGTTGTTTTTTGAGAAGACAAGCATGTATTTCTGGATCTTTGGGAAAAAAAAAACCCACAAACAAAAACCAACCAAAAAAACCCACAAACAAACTGCCAAACCCTGAAGTATTTAACTGTTAATTTGTAGGCCAACACTTTTTCATGCTTCGTTAGGCATACTACTTATTTTACAGCTGGCTCCCAGGGAAAGGAGATAATCTCTTACAAACAGCCAGGCAACAATTACAACTTGAGCACTGTGAGCACATGAGACTGCACAGCAGTTACCACCCATAACTTCAAAGAGAAAGGGAGAAAGTCAAGTAAGGTATTTATTCCAGCTAGCCAAAATAAAATGGAACTAACAGCATTCTTTGAATCCAGCAGTTGTCTAAAACTTACATTTCAAGAGATTCTAAACACTAGAGAGAGCACCAAGGGATGACTGAAGTCACTAAAGATCCTGCCCAGGTTCTGTTGTTACTTTTTGTGAGCAAAACCACTCAATTTTTTCAAGACCTCAAGGGGCGTGTGCAACAGGAACAATGAAAACTAATCTCTTCATTTATAGTGATATAATTGTCATTATGGAAAAGTATGCACCTCTAACCTGCACAGGCACTCACAAAAACTAGGGTCAATAACTTGTAGAAGTGGGTTTCCTATTTCAGAACTAATTTTGTGAGACCAAGCAATAGCAATTTAACCTTAAAAAGAAATCTTAATCCTATTTGAAATTAAGGTGATCAAACATACTGAGCATCACTTCAAGTCAAAGGGCAAGTTAACCTCTGCCTCAATTAGCCATCCACTTCTAAAAAACTGTATCATAGTTCTGTAGCACGTAGCAATCACACTCTATGTGGCTTAAGGCTGCCACAGCCTTGTGCTCCTCCTCCCTTTGGCTATGCATCTCCACATACATTCCCTTAAGCCAGTACCAGCACTTATCTGATCATACACCGAACTAATCTAGGCCACAGCTCCCCAGAGGAAAATATATCATTAGTTTCCATCCAGGTCAGCTCCCTGATGGCTCTTCCTGGCTGCTCCAGTGGCAGTGAAAAAGCAGAGGAGGTAAGAACGGTCAGCAGGGCAGGCGAGAGGTCAGGACTGCAGCCGCCCCAATTTAGATCAGCTTAAGCTATCAAGGAACTCTCTATCAGCTTTTGAAAAAGCAGCAGTTCTGTGCCACATAATATTTCATGTAGGACAAAGTTTAAAGACCCTTTGCAACTGGAAGTACTGGAAAGAACACTTAGCACAGAAGTTGCTTCCTGAAATGAGAGCTCAGGCAGGACCAGCTACGATTCATTAGTAGGTATGACACAGAATCTCCCAGATTACCTGTGTTCATCTGTCACTTCACTCCTATCACCTAAAAAAATAAATCTAAAGAATTCCATCTTATGAAGCACTGTAGGAGTGGCCATCTGTAAACAATGAAGAGATCGGGTTGGCCTGCCTCTTGGCAGCTGATTACATATATTAAAATTTGGTAACAAATTTTAAATGCCTCCTACCTCCACCGAGTGCTGCCTGTAACAACTCAGATTCTTTCACTAGTTAGCACTTCACTCAATAAAGTTGTCTGCATCTCTAGCAATCAATACTGCTTGATTTTCTTTCTTTAAATAGCTTTACATGTATTTCAGTATTCTCTCAGACAATGGTATTTCTAACGTATTTCTAAATGTAGTGACAACAAACTGCAGTATTTCTTAATTTTGAAAATGCATTGAAACCAACATATTTGAAGCTTTTAAAAAAATTTACCAGTCAGGCACATTAGATCAAAACTTGGCCCATAGACTCCACTGCCAGGTAACTGAAGCCAAAAATAAAAAGCTCAGCTACAAAGAAATGGAATCTATCCAACTTAATTTTGCATGATACCACACAAAGTAAGAGGGCAATACACCATGAGAGAACTGGATTTCAAATCTCTCATCTCTTCTGTGAAAGATGTACAATACTGGCAGCACAGATGGCACCGACTCAGTCCTAATCAAAACTAATGAAGTTGAACTTGATACACAACCCTTTAACGAGCAGAATGTATTTTTGTTTTCCCATCTATTTGAAAGCTATCACACAGCAATGAAATCATTAAGCCAGCACATTAAATGCACAATGTATCGTAATAGAGGTAGTATTTTGTGAACAGCTGAGAAAGTTAGTAGCAAACGATGAAATATATAGCTATAATTGAATTGTAGGTGGCTTTCCTGTCCCAATATAAAGTTTAATTGGCATCACATACTATTAATCTTTAAAGGAAGAAGTCTTGTTCAGTTTTGTTATTTTTAAAATAAACTTCATAAGGCAAAACACTTAAAAAAAAATTCCACTCATTAGCATTTAAATTCATATATTGCACATACCCAGCAAAAAACATGGTAATGAGTTAGATGACATTTCATTTTACTAGCAGCTACAGCATTAAAATCTTCATGCTTGAGGGTCAGAGAGAAACAAGGAAAACTCGTGGAATAACTAAACAGACTTACTACGTCTAGATCACTATGAAAGTGCTGCATTCAATTCAAAACTAAAAAGCTTGTATTTTTACTGGGTTGCCTTTATATTTTTTTAAACAAAAATAGAAAATACTTCGTAACGAACAATATTAACTACTCACAAGAAGACAGAATTAGTGCATGGTGTGCAGTCAAAAAAAAAAAAAATAAAACCATACAACAGACTTTAATTGTCAATAAGATGAAGTAAGAAAATTCACCTCCCGCACAGATTACGCACAGTGCATTACGCCTCCATTTCGAGTTATCGACAGCACTGTGTCTCCAGTTCTATGTTATTCTATGAAAACATGGCTGTCCTGCACGATGCACTGAGGGGAGAAGAGGGAGGTTCTGTCGCACGCTGTACTGGCACAGCAGCACAGGCGCCGGACCGAGCACCTGGCAAACACTTGCACAACACCAAAAACACAACTGTAACGGGAAGGTAGGATAAGTTTTCTTGCATAATATAAAACTAAAATAATGTCTCCTTATTCTTCCTTTTCACAGACTCCTATCAGCCCAAAGCCTGGATTTTCAGGACTGCATGCATCTGGTTGCACAAGTTCCACTGCTTTGGTATGAAATATTGTTTACAGCTTTTGATACGAATGCCATCAAACCCCAAATCAACCGTACACACTTAGGTTAAACACTGGAAAAAAAAAGTTTCATCTGATCTGATTTTTAAAAAAAAAGCCAAACTTCATGATGAAAACAGTAATATTAGTAATTTTAAAAACCCTGCCCCACTGGATTCCTTTTGTGCAAAAAAGCAAGTGAGAAACACAGTACAAAAGATACTGCTAATGTACTAAAAAAAATCCCTGTTAGCATTTTTATTAATTATTTTCATAAACATATATTGTGCCTTGCAATTAAAATTCTGTGTGCCTGAGTTGCCATGGCAGCACAACTTCCACAGAACAATAAATTCTTCCAGCCCAGCCACGTCCAGTGCTACAAAGCTGTGAGGAAGGCTGTATTTGGAAGGTTCATGGGGCAACTGGTAAAGACAGGGCAGAAATCAAGAGGGAAAAATAGCTTCCCCTTTGTAGAAAATGCAGAAATCAATACTAAGCGAGACTTTCGCATTTCCAGGCTGGCTTCTGAGGAATGCAAATTCTGACTTCACACACACACACATATATACACCCATCCCCAAAATCGTCTTCTCAGTCCCCTAATAGCTGAAAACAATCCTGATAGACTATTTCAGCAGTGCTCACCTCGGGCAGCTTGGCCGAAGCTATAAATAGTGCCTGCTGCCATCTGCCATGCTATTCCTGTGCCGCCGGCGCTGCTGGCGCTGCGCTCGCGCCGCGCTGCCAGGCCTGCGGCTGGGGAGCCGGCAGCCGTGCAAAATCAGAGTGCAAGGCGGAGATAATGAGGTGAAGAACAAAAAATGGTACCGCTGTAATTAACTGCTGGTTGGATATTCGTTACTATAAAGAAATCGGATGATGCTAAGAGAACCTTAAAAAGTGTAATTAATAATACTGTGTACAGTCTGCAGGCACTTTTCTTACTGTAACATTCAGACACGGTTCCTCACAATGACACCATTCTTGCTTTCAGTTTCATAGAAATTATTAATAGATAAAAATAAACCTCAAATATCAACCACAGTAGCCAAAAATAATCCAGCTGGGGAGCCAAATTGAACTTCCTGAATGAGACAGCATCAAGAATTTGGCGCAAGTTGTGACACAAGGGTTTGCCCTCTCCTCCCCAGACCCTCAGTTCTGTCCTTCATCACCAGACCAGTGCACAGACAGTGGGGACAGACCCTGTTAGTGCTGTTTCAAGAGCCAAGAATGACAAGAAAACGTATTTTCACTTCCAGTGTAACCCAGACAGCTCAGATTTTCCAAGGGAAACTGCTTCATATTACTGCTATGCCTTTAGTTTTACGTCTTTCAAGCAATACCCACCACTTGGAACAATGTGACCCCCGTGAGCACACATGACCACCACAGCGCATAACTGCCTGATTCCACCACAAAATAGATTGCAATGAAGTTGACTACAAAATTACTGTCTGGCACTGCTAAATAATGCTGTTAATTCGGGGAAAAGGCATGCTTTTTTTTTTTTTTTTTTTTTTTCTGATTAAATAGTTTGGGGCTTGATTCTGCTTTCACTGTGATCAGATGCAGAACTGATACTGATTTAGCAGTGCTACGGCTTCACTGTTCTAAAATAAAAGCTATCTCTACATACAGATTTTGATGCCATTATTCAGAAGTCATATGAAATTCTGCAATGTTTCTCTCATATTTATAAATCTATGCTTGTAGAGTCGTTATCAATAGATCGAGCAAACACATTTTGCTTCTTTTCTTTAAAGTGCAGTTTTGAGTACGCTTGTTATATCCCACGTTTGATTCCCGAATAGTCTTAACACTTTCAAACAGATCTCTCACTTCCATGCTTGTTCATGTATACATCCTATATAGCACAGATCAAGGGAAGTGATAATTCCTCTGTACTCAGCACTTGTGATACTGCATCTTGAACACTGCGTGTCCTGTGTCAAGCCCATCAGTACAAGTGATGCATCAACAAAGCGGAGAGAGCGCAGCAGAGATCCACCAAGTTTGAGGGCTGAAGCACATGACATGAGGAAAGGGCAGGGCTGCCTGGTTTCACCTGAGAAAGTGAAGGCTAAAGTGCGTTGAGAGGGAGGTTACGGGGAAGATGGAGGCAGATGCCTACATTTTTCTCTGATTCTCTATGTTCTATACTTATAAAATCTCAAAGCCATTTTACTCAAGAACCTTCTTCCGCAATTAGGACATGGGTTGTTTGTATTGGTACACTGGTATTTCCTTTAATACAGGAAATTTTAGTTTTCTATCATTTCCATAAAAAATGGTTTGACATAAACTGTAACTGCCTGAAGCCTTTTCATTTAGAAAAAATAACATAAAGCAAAAACCTTGTTTTATTTACTATATCAACATCTTTGGAGAACTGAGTAATTTTATAGCCTGTACATAAATGTCTCCAGAATCATTCAAACCTGCTTTTTAAGTGTTCCACCATCAAATTAAGCAAAATTGTTCCTATTGTTTTCCTAAAAAAAATCAAGCTAATGGCATCATTCTATCATAATGCATGGTAAGCTCAATTTAGCCTGTAGTCTTCCAGCTTTTTGGAATCTCTCTAGTTCTAAAGAAAATACATATTTCCACACCTATAAAATCTAACAGATGCAGAATGATACTGGGAATTGGAGCTTCAGATCTGTCCATGCTGGGACTTCAGTGCCAGGTAAGCTACAGCAAATTGCCAGCTCAGTCAGGTTTACACTAACAGCATTGCCACTCATCTTCATGAAAGAGATATAAGAATAATGAAAGTTTACTCACCTCTAACTGTTTTTCTTTGAGATGTGTTCTATACACGTATGATCACGCAGTGCATTGATGGGATGCTAGGAAGGCAGGGCACCAGCACAACAGGTTACCCAGAGTGGATTCAGAAACCCACCCTGGAGATCAGTAAGACTTTCCTAGACCAAGCGGTAGCTGCCTTGATTTAGTGGTAGTGACAGTCCTGCTCCAAGAGAAAGGCTCGAGTAGGTGACCTCTAGACACCCCTTCCCCATCGCTGGCTGTGCCTCCTGGATGGACCCTCCAGACATATGTTGTAGCTTGTCCTGCCTCTGCTTCTATTTATAACCTCTGCTATAAGGATTACCGTTCTCCAAGAAGACTTGGAGAAGAAGAAATGGGTAAACAAAGATTCCACTCAGGAATCATGCTCCTAACTCTGGCTGAAAGTCACCTGCTGTGGTGAGAATTTGTCCCAGCTCAGCTCTCTAGTTGAGAAGGGTGGCATATGATGATCAATTGTTTTTTGCCCTGACACGAGCCAGGATCTTCCAAAGCTTTCATATTCCCATTGTGTGAGCATACATGAAGCCTGCCTCCACACAAAGAAGCTTAGTTTGTGAGTGGAGTAAGGTACCTAGCAAGCAGTAGTCACTTCAGTATCTACAGAGCAAGTCAGTAGGAGGAGATAGCAAATGTTCAGATTAACTTTTTACAAGGTAATCTTCCTGTCAGGGTAATCTCTAACGTACCTTAACCCACATACTGTTAATTTCCACACTCTTGACACTTTAAATATCCGCTATTGCTTCACATGGGAATTCACCTCAGCAGCAGAGCCAGTGAAACAGGCACATTCATTCCCTCTTTCTAGGCAGCTAGAAGAATTACTATTTCTCATAAGTGACTCTATCAATGATTTTGTTTCAATTTCAGGTTCATCCTTTATAAAACTTTCATCTCATCCCTGAAAAGATAAATTCACCTGCCTGAATAAGCAAAAAAAGCACAGAAGAGATTTCTTCTAAGCACAGAGAAATACAAATCCATGGAAAACTTGGGGCATAATCAACATAGCTTTAAAAATTCTTATCAGTACAGAAACACACAGCCAAATTTTCCTTTTAGAGTTCTTTGACTAAAATAGAATCACAGAGTTGTTGAGGTTGAAAGGGACCACTGGAGATCATCGAGTCCAACCCCCTGCTCCCAGGGTGCTCAGGACTGCATTCAGTCAGTGCTGAGTATCTCCAGGGATGGAGATTCGGCAGCCTCTGCGAGCAGCCTGTTCCAGTGTTTCACAACACTCACACTAAAAAGTTTTTTCTTACCATTAAACAGACTATCCTGTGTTTCAGTTTGCATCCACTGCCTTTGTCCAGTCACTGGATAACACTACACCTGCCTCCATCTTCTGTAACACTCCCTGCCACCAGGTATTTATACACATGGATAAGATCCCCCCGAGCCTTCCCTTCTCATCTCTTCACCAGGCTAAATAGTCCCAGCTATCAACCTCTTCTTGGATGATGGATGCTCCAAGCCCTTAATCATCTTCACAGCCCTGTGCTGGACTCACTTCAATGTGCCCATGCCCCTCTTGTCCTGGGAGCCCAGCGCTGGACACTGTGCCTCGCCTGGGCTGAGCAGAGGGGAAGGATCACCTCCCTTGACCTGCCAGCAATGCTCTGACTTATGCACCGAGGAGGACGTATCTGCTTATAGTACCACCTGTAGACCTTCATGGGAACGCTTTCACACAAGAATATCCATTCAGTGAGCTACAGTAACCAGCATCACATTCTTTTTCTTTTTATTTGCCACAAATATTAAGACTATACACATGAGCAGTTAATAAAGGGTAATTTTTAATATAACATGTCACTTGGCCTGGATGATATTCCTTCCAAAAAGTCAAAGTTGTTATGAATGGTAAACATATATCAAGCTCAGAATCCAATAGCTTTTAAAAAGATATTTAGAGGACACTAGCAAAATTTTTTCCATTTCTGCAGCAGACAAGAAGTCTCCATCACAGTGAGGTTTCCAGGCCAGAAACTAGTGTTCTGATCGTAAAATATTAAGCATGAAGCACTACAGGAGAGCAGCAGAACAAAAGGCTTTTATCATTACTCTTCATGCTTTAATCACCTTTATCAAATACCATCTGAGACTAGCTATCTTTAAACCCCTCCAATGATTCTGTAATTATACTGACTTAACACAGATTTTATCCTTCCCTGAATACAGCTCTAACCTAAATAAAACTTAATATATTTGCGTAGAAAGTACCACAGGATATTTACACACCGATCAATCTGAAAACAGCTAATTCCAGACACAACGTTAAAGTTGTCAGTTAAACACAAACAAACACTATAAAAGGGAAGCAGAAGTGATAGTCTGAAATGATTTAGCACTACAAAACACTTCAGTAGTGGAGACAAGTGGTCATTAGAAGATTTGCTTTCATGCAGTGGAAATACAATTTGTGATCATTTAAATACAAATTGACAGTGTCATTTATTATTACTTATCTGGTACACTTTTTAATGCATCCATTGGGACAACGAAAATAAAAAAAAACTTTGTCTCTTGCATTGCACAGTTAATATCTCAGAATCACAGAAACTCAGGTTGGAAGGGACCTCAGGGATCATCTAGTCCAACCCTTTCTAGGAAGAGCGCAGGCTGGACAAGATGGCCCAGCACCCTGTCCAGACGACTCTTGAAAATGTCCAACGCAGCCGAGTCAACCACTTCCCTGGGGAGATTATTCCAAAGGTTGACTGACCTCACTGTGAAAAATTTTCCTCTCGTGTCCAGTCGGAGTCTCCCCAAGAGCAACTTGTGTCCATTCCCCCTTGTCCTCTCCATGGGACTCCGTGTAAAAAGGGAATCTCCATCTTCTTTGTAGCTGCCCCTTAAGTACTGGGACATGGGGATGAGATCCCCTCTGAGCCTCCTTTTCTCAAGGCTGAACAAACCCAGTTCTCCCAGCCTATCCTCACATGGCAGGCTTCCCAGTCCTTTGAGCATCTTGGTGGCCCTTCTCTGGACCCCTTGCAGCCTGTCCACATCCCTTCTGTATAGCGGGGACCAGAACTGTACACAGTACTCCAGGTGTGGCCTGACAAGCGCTGAGTAGAGCGGGATGACGACTTCTTTATCTCTGCTGGTGGTGCCCTTTTTGATGCAACCCAGCATCCTGCTGGCCTTCTTGGCTGCAGCAAGCACACTGTTCGCTCATGTTGAGCTTCCTGTCCACCAGGACCCCCAGGTCCCTTTCCACAGAGCTGCTCTCCAGCCAGGTGGATCCCAGTCTGTGCTGCACTCCTGGATTATGTTTTCCCAGGTGCAAGACCTTACACTTCTCCTTGCTGAACTTCATAAGGTTCTTGCTGGCCCACTCTTCCAGCCTATCCAGATCTCCCTGCAAAGCAGCTCTCCCTTCTGGAGTATCTAGTTCCTTGCTCAACTTGGTGTCATCAGCAAACTTCATCAGGCTACACTTGATGCCGTTATCCAGATCACTTATAAAGATGTTGAATAACATTGTGCCCAATATCCATCCCTTGGGGGACCCCACTAGTGACAGGTTGCCACTTGGAAAAGGAGCTATTTACCACCACCCTTTGGGTGCGGCCTGTCAGCCAGTTCCCCACCCACTGCACAGACCACTTGTCTGGGCCATAACGCATTCATTTCTCCAGGAGGAGACTGTGGGGGACCGTATCAAAGGCCTTGGAGAAGTCCAGGTAGACAATGTCCACTGCCTGCCCCATGCTAGCTAGGCAAGTCACTTTGTTGTAGAAGGCCACCAGGTTTGTCAAGCTCGATCTGCCTTTAGTGGAGCCAAGTTGGCTTTTCCCAATCATGTGCTTCATTTGACTTGTGATGGCCCCCAGGAGGATTCGTTCCATAACTTTCCCAGGGATTGAAGTAAGGCTGATGGGCCTATAGTTACCCGGATCCTCCCTCAAGCCCTTCTTGTAGATAGGGGTAACATTTGCCTTCCTCCAGTCCTCTGGGACATACACCATTCTCCATGACTTCTCGAAGATTACAGAAAGTGGCCTTGCAATGATGTCAGCCAGCTCTCTCAACACCCTCGGGTGGATGGCGTCAGGGCCCATCGATCTGTAGGGGTCAAGCTCCCATAGTAATTCATGTGCTAACTCTTCCTTCACTGATGGTGGGTCGGTGTTTGGATCAACTGGCAATTTCATTCCCAAATCCTGGGACCCAACAGTGCTGGTAAAGACAGAGGTGAAGAAGGTGTTGAGGACCTCTGCTTTTTCAGCATTGTTGGTGACTGACTCTCCTGTTTAACAGTGGGCCTGTGTTCTCCTTCTGTTGCTGCTTGTGGTTCACATACCTGAAGAACCCTTTCTTGTTATTTTTGACATCTATGGCCAGTTTCAATTCGAGCTGGGCTTTTGCTTTTCTAACTGCATCTCTGCATGCTCTGGCAATGCCCTTGTAGCGCTCAACAGATAATCCTCCACTTCTCCATCTCTGGTATGCTTCCCTTTTGGATTTGAATATCTGTCACTAAAAACGGTAATATTTGCCAAGAAGAAATGAGAGATTATTAAATACTTTTATTGGATCACAATTATTGCTATTTTAAACTTTCACTTTTACTTATCATAAATTTCTTAAGCAGGCTTCTTTACCTTAGCTAAATCTAAATTCTAAGCTAGACATTAGACAGACAAGGCTTCCTAGAGGCTCGAGATAAAAGGCGTCCAGCATTGAAACCATCCTCAACGCTGAACTGTTGAATGAAATTTGGAAGAGAAAAGAAGCCACACACCCCAAAAAAGCAGGACAGATAGGTAAACTGTAAGTATGGAAACTGAGAAAAGGCAGGAGAACAGCCCACTGGAAAGAAGGAAAAAGTTGCCCACTGACAACTCTAAGGAGATGCAGCCCAACAAAAACCGACACAGCAATTACTTCAAACACTTCAAAAATTAAAGCAGAGTAACTAGGCATACAGGGGAAAAAATGAGTAAACTGTCATGGGACTAACATACACAAGCAGAACTCTGAATTGGAACTAGAGTCAAAAAAGTCTTTCGAAAATTTCCTTTTCCAGGAAAGGTCCTAAATGACAAAGCTTCAGACTAACGTTCAGGCTGGCTTTTTCCAGCCAAACAAATCTTAATTTTTTTTTTTTATGCAGACCATACCAAGAAAGGGAGAGTACACCCATCCCACATCTGCTGTTCACCTCAAAGCTGGGACCTTGAGACATGAGAAACATCTATTTAAATCCTTCTTAAACCAAGGACAAAATTTAATCCAATTCTTCCATATCCTCCCCAGCAAGCATTCAAAGGGACCTCTCTATAAGCTCTTTCTCAAACATTCAAAGAAAGCAGACTATCATCACAAAAGGGTTCAAATGACTGACAAAGTAGGGAACTCTCCTCCAGCAGAGAAAAAAAATCAATATATTACCATGAAAAACTATTTGTAATAAATCAAAATCTTGGTAGAGAGTCTATTAACACAAGTGTAAAAAGGTGAAGAATAGAAAAAGGAGCAAAGATCCCAAAACATAAAAAATTCATGCTGTTTGATTTAAAAGGCTTCTCACTTTTACACATTTTGAGCTGGATCAATAACTGCTTTTTAGGAATATTCTTAGTATTGTGTAACTTGCACATATGTGTTAACTCAAAATATAATGCCATTGTTCTGGAAAGCTAAAGGAGTGCTAAGTATAGCTCAAACCCTGACAATATTTTTTTAAAAACCTAATTTGTTCATTCTGTGTTCTTCTGGTTTGATAATTATTTCTTTTCATCTCTCCCTGACTCACACACTGAGGCGACCAAAGGAGAATGAACAAATAGAGGTGGGAGGAGAGTTGAGAAGTGGCACAGACTTGAAAAGCTTTGAATGCCTTCAATCATCTGGAAAATCACAAGTACCAACCTTTTTACTTCTGTAATTAAAGACTCACGACACGTAGTACCAAGCAGATTTTAGTAGTTCACTACTAGTTACAATTACATTTTAGAGACTCTTCCTCATTCCTATGCTGCTTTTAGTTTCTAACGCAATATTTAAAGATCTGTACTTTGAATTTCATACTGAAAAACAGAACCTGACCTGCAGTTGTAAAGGACAAGAAAAAACTGAAGGGGAGGCACTAGAGAGGAGCCTGAGCTCTGCCATTCTTCAGCCATGCTGGCTTGACACATTGCTACTGAGGTCCTGATGGAAAACTACACCTTGATTTTATGGAGAAAGAGGTGACAGAAAAAGCAGCACTGAAACTTTTAACCCGAACAGAGTAGAGTTGCATTTTACCCACAGTGAAGCAGGGTGCATCAGCAGCGCTACATCCTTCTTCTACACTGCCTCTAGGGCTACCAACAGCTGGGTGCTCCTTCCACAAAAGTATTTTGAAAATACTGCTGCATTCATACGGAAATTATTCACCTTGAATATGCCTTTGAAGGTAGTATCAGAAAACAACAAACTTCTATTTTTGGTTCTCTTTTAGAAATAAAGTCTTAAAAAATAAAATCTGAGTGCATGTAGCTTTTAAAATATTACTAGAATGATATAAACCAAGAATAGATACAATCTTAAAAATGTGAAAAAACAATATACATGATCACATCCACCATGTTAAGATTTTAACTGCTACTCTTTTACAAAATCTGTGGCAAGTAAGATTTTTAACTCTTGCTTTGAATATCTTCTAACCCTCAATTCTCTACCTAATTTTGGCAGCTGTTGTCAGCAGGTATTTTAGAAATACAATACATATTCCTCAAAAGGGAGATTACACGTCACCGCTTGCTGTGCCATGTTCCATACGAACCCACACCCACAAAGAATTGTACTAGATAATTGGTCACATTTCAAGAATAAGAACCTGATTTTGTAAGACTAAAAATTGTTCAGCAGTCCCTACAATTAAAAGACAATGGCATGTACAATATGCTGTATTTCAACCCTAAATTTAAATAAATATAAATCAGCATCTCCAAATCCAACACAGAAAGTCTTAAAGAAATTATATGTATCAAACATACAAATAACATTTTAGTTTTAAGAGAAAGAAGTGAAATACAAATTGCAAAAAAAAGAATGCATTTTAAATCAAGTTGAAATGCATGAAAATACCATCATGTAGACAGAAAGCAAGGCTGTAAAATAAGAGCTTGCAGGCTCCTTTTCTTCAAGGTTCTTTTTCTTCAAGGAGAAAAAGCAGTAATTATATCACTGCTCAGGCCCAGGAGATGGGAATCAGGACAAAGAGAATGCATTTGAAAGTAATCCATGTCAGACCTGTTAATACCACACATACATCTCTCTGACATTAACAGAGACCAACAGACACAAATAAAGTGCAGACAGTAGATAATCTGTTTATATTTCTACTCTGCTTGTTAGTTAAGAATGGATTTTGTGAAATGAAAGGGTTTACTGAAAGCTATATGCAAAGTTCTGCTATTTTTCAGTAATTTTTAAGAATTGTTGCAATTAAAGAGACAAAAATAGTGACTGATTATTTCTCCTGAACAAGACAGCATCCCTGTTGCTATGAGCAAGGTTCTCCATCACTAAACGTTTAATCCTGTTTATCCTACGCAGAGTTGTTTAAGAAAAATCAAATAATCATCCATTTTTAACTCCAGAAATACAAATTTTATCAAGGTCTTATAAATAAAAGTGTTCTTAAATGCTGAGACCTTGTGGATTCCAATTCCTCTGTTTTTTAATAATATAACCATATGCACAATTGGTTTGACGCGTAGATGTAGCAAAATAGCATGTTCAGAGTCAGTTTGCATCTACTGAAACAGGCATGTAAAGAAATTTCTCTTCACATACACACACTATTTTTCAACAGTGAGAATGCTTCTAAGTCCTGCAAATAAAAAACTATTTCTGCTTAAATATCTAATAGCAAAAATGGCAAATAACACTGTCCAAAGGATTGCCGACATGGAATGGGCAGACTTTTCCCACTCCCACATTAGAGATGAGGTGGGCAAGTGGGTTGAATTAATTTTTCACAATGGTGAAGAGAAGGAGAAAGGTATTTTTAGAAGACCAAAGAAACAAAGCTAAGGTTAGTTTTTTATCTTAACTCTCAGCTGAAACCTTCACCTCCGCTCCACCTTTTTTTTCTTTTAAACTGATGTGGTTGCTTGGGGGTTTATAAACTTTATGTTTCAAGAATTTCTACCAACACTTTCTCTCAGGAAATATAAGTCTAAGAAAAGCTAAAACCCAAATAAAGGCATATGAGTAAGGCAAGAGCCTGCACTGGTAAGGAAGTTGCGCAAAGTCCATGAATTGCATTTATTAGTACCTGTATGGTCTGGGAACCACAATATGTAAACCCAACCAACAGAGTCCAAGTATGTAACGACTTGTACAAATGTAACTCAATGTATCTTCCACAGAAAATATAACAAATGGTTGGGACTGAACATAAATATCTAAGTTTGAACAGCAACACTATGACCCATGTTGGGTCCTGTAACTGAGCAGATTAATGACCAACAAAACATGGACCTACATTTAGAAAACTGAAAAAACTATCTGAAATTTTTTGGAACAGGAAATACCACTCAACTCAATCACATTCATCTCTATTTAAAGATTTTTTTTTTTCATATACTTCTGAAAAGGTTCAAGATATCCCTTACCTTAAACAGTAACCAAAGGAACACCTTTTTATAATTTACTATATAATGTGAGAACGTGATCTGCCTGTGTCTGTGCAACTACTTAAAAACATTCAATTTTAAAGAGTACATTACCCAAAACCCACTTGCCTGCCATGTGAAGACTACATCTTGTCTATCAAGAGGGCCCACTGAAATCTCCTTTTATTTGTGAATCTTCTACGTCAGTAATAAAAGAACTCTGACATTAGTAAATACTATCTAGGTCCCATCTTATTCACATAACTGACACACCTATCACATCAAGTATACAAAACTTAAGGAGAAAACCCATCAGAATTTGCTGTATAAGCCACCCCTTATTCATACCTCCATCACACCACTCTTAGTTCAGTACAAAGAACTAATTCCCGCTTAACTAAGCAATTAAGTCAGAAGTTTCCATTCCTCATTGTTCCATACAAAAATTACATTGCAGAACACTCTGAATAACTTAAATTCACTTAAAACTGATCCATGCCCCTTGGCAGGGTAGGTGGGATGGTGAGGAGGGTGGCTGCAGGGTGAGAAGGAAGGTGGGAGGTAGGCAGGGAGATGGAAGGGAGCACTGCTCTTCCCAACGCCTTCTGAAACAGCCTGGCAGTGGGTTTCCTGCCTCATGGTACTTGGCTCCACATGAGTGGCACAACTCTACCTGAAGCTCTGACTCATACACCCCTGTTTCAGGGTCAGTGTTCTTGGCACAGTCAGACTGAGTAGTGCTCTAAGTCATCATTACTCCTGTTTTTTACTTTTCAGTTTTGATTTGAACCCAAAATACAATTACTTTTCTAAGTAAAAATACTGTTTTTTCCATGCACCCATCACAAAATATTTTCCTAGCTTTTTGGCATGATGGGAAATCAGAACTATAAAAAGATCCATACATTACAGAACAAGATCGGTCGGCAACTTAATGAACATAATAAGAATAGTTTTTAACATAAATGGGAAATATGACGATAATATCTATTAAGATATGTGCAACAGTTGTAACACTTAAATTGTGTATGTATATATATATAATGTGTTAGACACTAAAGGAATCTGTACAGCATAAAAATTAAAAAGCAAACCATATTAGCGTTCCACTTCTAAGAAGAAAATGACTGACTATAATTAAGACAAACGACTATGCTACATACCCATTTAGCGTACAGAACATTATATATTGTCACTGGATTTGGAACATTTTATGCTAAAACCTTTCTTAAAGCAGACAGGTGTCATTTTCACTTAATTGTTGCTAAATCTCTTTGCAATAAGTACATGCATTAAATATGACCAATGTTAACTAGAATGTTATTTTTTCTTAGACAGTGGCATTCAGAAGAAGTAACTTTGTCTAATTTTCTTTTGCCTACTAGCACCTACACTGCTGAAAATTACAGAGGCAGAGAAACGTTGCTGCCACACAGCACACTGGCAATGTGGGCTGTTTGTACAAGAAATGTAGACAACAGACACTTCAGAGTCTACTGACACTCCTAAGGTGTAAGTTGTAAACCAATTTCTGAGAAAACTTCAGTTGCTGTAAACAACTGCTAATGTGAAGTCATAAAACTAAGTAAGAGAAATTGAAATAGAGAAATTTTATTTTCCCATCCTCCCTTATCAAAGTTAACCCTGTACTAGAGTTTAATATTTCAATATGAAAACTATTCAGCATACTTCAGCATACAAAGGAACCTCCTCTGGTTTCACCAAGCACACAGCCTCTAGTTCCCTTTGGCTTCTTAGCAGTAACCTGCCAGGATCCCCATTGACACCTTCTCTGCAAGCTTTTCTTTGTATTTTTTTTGGCCAAACTAAACAGTCATCTTGGATAAAGGACCGCTATCTATAGTCATCATCATCCTCATCATCCAAGCCCCTCTGCCCGCAATGGTGGCCAGTGAAGCACCGGAGCAGAGCGCCCAGCACAGCTCGGCAGTCTCCATCATTTGTCACCTTTGTGAAAACGGACAAGTACGCGAGAAGTGTGACACTCGAGGCAGGATCAACCGAGCAATCTCACTGCCTCCTTCAGACCTACGGTTCATAAGATATTTCCCCTTAGTAGAACAACAAAACCAGGCTTTGTCAACACAAGGAACTATCAGACTCTTCAGCCTGTGCCTGTGCGTTCTCTTCTGTCTTCAGTCCCATGTTTTTTTTTTAAAAAAACTGTGAATGAAGGGAATAATGTAATCTAAATTTCTGTTCTGTATACAGTAAGCCATTGCCTCCACAGTTAAGGAAGTAATGTCTGGAAGGCAAGAAAATCCTCAAATACTGCTTCAGACAAAAGCAGTCTATAGTCTATTACATACTCCACTTTTAATGTATTTATTATCCATTCTCTTTATTTCCTCATGTATTATTTTGTTGAATCGGTTGAGCAGGCTTTACAAACCTTTACCTACCTACTCAAAACACGCTCTGTTTCAATACTTTAATACTGCTGACTAAACGTTACCACTGATACCATTCATACACCATCTTGGCATTAAAAGTGTTCACATGGATTGTTTCTGTTTTTAAAAGTGTCACCTCCATTCTGTGACCTCTTCTTTATCTTGTCATTTCTCTGCTATTTGTTGCAACAAATAACAAGGCCTCCTTTCAGTAGCCAATTACAGGAACAATGTTATCCTGTAACTGCATAAGACAGCTTTTCATTAAACTTGCTCTCACCAATACATCACTATTAGCAATGCATTAAAATGTATTTTTAGCCTCATTTCTTATGGAAATTAATCTTCTCCAACTATCCCCTGGGTTCCAGCTTTCCTTCAGTTTGTGCCCCCTTTCAATATCCATGGCGGGGGGCAGCAGGAGGGGATTTGCACTGACACGTAAAGCAAAGGCACTTGACACTTTTAATTGTTATTCACTTTATTATTTGTAGACAAACTGTTCATGACCAGTAGGTCAGAAATAGAAAATAAATTACTTCAAAACTAGTATTTTCACTAAATCACATTCTTCCTTGCCTCTGCAATCACTGCTGGGCAGTACAGATTTGTAAAGGCATTAATTTGTTGTATCTGTGAATAGCTAGCTACATAACAAAAACCACCTTCATGGTTCCTGAAGGCTGGCACGTTTTGGCTTTTTTTGAGGGCTTGAGTAGGGAAAGATTGGGAGGCTAATCTCCTTCACAACATCTCTCTTCACCTGTTTAAATTTTGGCCAAAACATTCTTCTTGCACACACTTTGTTTGATATTTAGGCAATTCTGAACAAGTTGTCCTCATATCAATTTCTTCTCTGTTGTTCACTCTGAGAAAAAGGATGTTAATTTCTAACATTCAAAGCAGTTACTCACATGGAGAACACCTCAATTTATTCCACAAAAGGGACCATAATTTAACAATTTCACTTGCTCCTCTGTCCAAAGATTTGGGTTTTTTTCTTTACTTTTGTGGTCAGCTTCTTTTTAATCATTATTAACACAAATCCATTCTGCTCTTTCCTTGATAATATAAAGCATTTAGTTGCTCTTTTCAGGAGGGCAGGAGGGTTGAGAACTTTGCTTCTACATAGACACAGGAGAGATAAGAGGCACACAATAACCAACTGTAGTTGGTATCATCTGCAAAATAAAGAACCTGAGGAACAGAGAATCAGAGATGCACAGAACGGTCAGGGTTGGAGGGGACCTCTGGAGATCATCTTGCCAACCCCCCTGCTTGAGCAGGCACACCCAGAGCAGGGGGCACAGGAACGTGCCCAGACGGGTTCTGAATGTCTCCAGGGGAGGAGACTCCACAGCCTCCCTGGGCAGCCTGTTCCGCTGCTCTGTCACCCTCACAGGAAAGAAGTATTTTCTCATGTTGAGCTGGAACTTCCTGTGTTCCAACTTGTGCCCATTGCCCCTTGTCCTGTCGTTGGGCACTATTGAAAAGAGTCTAGTGCCATCGTCCTGACACCTGCCCTTGAAGTATTTATAAGTGTTGATGAGATCCCCCCCAGTCTTCTCCAGCCTGAACAAACCCCAGACTCTCAGCCTTTCTTCACAAGGGAGATCTCCAGTCCCCTGATCATCTTAGTAGCTCTCCGCTGGACTTGCTCAAGTGGTTAACATCACTACAGTGCTTACTGAGATACTTATTCACACTAATATCTTTTCTCAGCTGCCTATTTTGGATAAAGCATCATGACTTACAGTACAAACAATAGCGCTTCAAAACATTACATTTATTTACTGTTAATAATTTATCCCCAACCGCATTGTCCGTAAATACACTATCAGTATAATTTATCACTCATATAACCTTCCCATAAGTAATGCTACAACAATCCTATAAACTAGTGATTTAAGACTCCACACATAGTCACATCCATGTACTAGAATTATCCTGTTATTTTATTCAGCTTTAGAAAGCCTAATATAGTAGAGAACCATTATTTCCTATTCATGAGTTTTTCTGAGCTAACAACTTTGATTCTTACAACTACTTTAATGCTCTGTCCATGTGGTTTGGGTATTATTCGTATCTTCTCATCCACCTAGGAATACCATAAGCATGAATAACTAACTGTACTTGGAAAACATGGGAAATGTGACAGGTTGGTATTAAAAAGTTAATCATTCACTGTACAGTATCTCTTGTATGATGGTAACAGAATGAAATGCAGGACAGACAGTGTATACAGTTTCCTCTGCAAAAGGATACAGCATCCATCAGACTTTAGAATACTGGCTGTAACAGAAGTAATTGCTAAACATTTGCATTTCACACAAAAATTAGAGGTGCGTTCAAAAGAGTGCTGACTCTCTCGAATAAAATTTTCTAAAATAGTACACCACTCTTCTGATTCTTCAAATTATTTTATGGAGACAAACTTGCCCCTACTGTCAGTATAAGATTTTTCTTACTCTTTTTGTTGTAAGGTATATTTGGGTTTGATCTCTAGAAAACGCAGCCTCATCAGAAACAGAAGTTTTCTCCACACTTTAAACATGAAAATTTTCAAATTCTGCAAACTGTCCTGTGCAGCCATCATGAGAAGCACACTTACAGCTTTCTGAAAAAGCTTTCACTGAGCTTTCATTCCAGCTCCATACAGGCTAGGAAAATATTAATACAATTCCGGCACAGCCCTGCTTCACCTGGTGCCCCACGAAAGGAGGCACACACAAGTTTTGAAAATGTGTAGCTGGCAGGAACAATTATAAGAACTGCACTTCTAAAACTAGATTTTCTAAAATACATCATTCATCTCAAAAAGCTGCATCACTAGCCCACTGAAGACATTCATTTATTCCTTAGACAATGGATGCTGCTCATCTCTCTGGTGCAATTCTACCTCAGACCAAGAATTACTAGGGGGCAAACAAACAAGATTTTGCCAAGCAGCTGCTTCAGCTGGTACTTTTTAAATCCTGTTTTACAGTCATTAATGCTCAAATCAAGATAGCACATAGAAATGTAACAGTGCCAACTTCTACGAAACCTCTTATTACTAACATAATTATTTTGTTACACAAACCACGGAATTGGAAAAAAACACAGTAAAGGAATGGATGTTGTCTACCTCTTGGCATTAACAAGAAGTTACAAAAAAGTTATCTGGTGGATGATGGAAAGAGATAACGAAAACAAATGCTGTTGATTCCAACAGAGCAGAAATGTGATTTATTCTTACCCACCTGCCACCACCTAACAGTATTTTAAAACCTAAGTCACCCATCCTTTCACCCATCCCGGGCACTGGACGAAAGTGTGACTGCTAGGTTTGAGAGAGCAGCCCACTTCAAAAATAAATGGCACTGAAATGCAGCCCAGCAAGACCAAGCTCTCCAGTAAGCATGCAATGGATACTACATGCTGTGAAAGCAATGGAAAACACAGATCGAAGTACGTCAGTGTCTCATTTGATTTCACTTTTCCACACACTGTCCAACCTCTCATTGAAGTCTTTTACCCTGTTAAAATCTCCCTTTTGGAATACAACTCTGAATCTTTGAAATATGTTTTGATCAACAAAAACTTACTTGGTTTTCAACTGCTCTCTATTGAAGTATTCATGTTCATTAACACCCTGGACACTTCCCAATTCAAACTGAAAAAAGTAGTATATTTGACAGCACTATCATAACCCTAATCCATATTCAGAAAGGTTACTTAACTTTTCTGCTCCCTTCTAATCACAGCCAAGTTGTAAAGAAGCAGCAGATATGAAAGGCAAGGTCACAGCATCCCAACATGTACGTGTGAGGTGCTTCCTTCATCAGTCAGAAGGAACCACCTAAACATAGCTTTGAAAATAATTCAAACTGACCAGTCACTTTCAGTCCCCTCTTACAGCAGCTCTTCCTCCTCTTCTCCAGTCACGCTGCTTCCATTCACAATGCTCTCAGCACAATGCACAGCACTGCTTGTTAGAAAAGCCTGAAAGCACTTGACTGCAACTACATGAAAAAGGGAGCATTGGAAAAAGAGAAGACTGACAAATATACGGAATCAAAAATATATAATGAATGAAAAAATAGGAGGAATGGAAACAATCCATTATGTTGTTGGATTCATTAAATTTAGCTTATAAGAGTATTTCTGTCAGTGGTATAACCATCAATTGCAGGAAGACAACAATCAGAAACAAAGAAGATCTAGGCTAAATATTCATAATCTCTAACTTGGCTGGAAAACAATCATCATGTAATATGAGTTAGAAGAAAATTATCAAATTCGAAATCTCAGTAAGCTTACAGACTATCTGTGGAGATTATTTACTTGTTTTAGTAACAAATCCACAGTTGTTGAGTTACCTGAGTGGGATTTTGGGTTCCTCTGCAATCTGGAAAAATCAGGACAGGTCTACTCAGTAGCCTCAAATGAGTATTGAGGAACTTAACTTTATATCCCCAGGTTTCCAAGTGCCGTTCTACCTCTTTCTGTTACACCTCAAAAAAGACCACAATATGCAAAGCTCTAAAAGCCACGAGATATTATTTTTGCCTCCAAAAGCCCTAGCTCTTCTTGGTTATTTATTGCCTCTCTAATAGCCATTTGAGAATGACCTTTAAATTTAAAGATCTTACCCCGTGGGTACCTACCATATAATGCCGAGGTCTGCAAGACAGAGCAGATGACAAATAAACACTGACTGATTTGTGGCTGAGTGGGGAGCTGAGAGTTTTGATTCAGAATGCCATGGCTCCTTCTAACAACTTCTCGGATCTGGTACCATCTTTTAAACTTAAAGAAAGATCTCAAGTAAAGATCTAAATTAGATTTGGACACGGCGCATTAGAAACAGAGAGGAATGATGTTACTGATCAGCCAGGAAAAGGAAACCTCAGAGAGACCAAGACAAACAAGGATGATCAAAAACGTGCAAAATTAGTCAGAACCCATCTGATCAGCTCTTGGTCGTACCTTAATAGCTCAGGGGTTTTGTTTTAAGCAGAATACATTACAGCACAGAGAATTTATAGCTGGTGTCAGGATTGAAATAATATTACTTGAAGTTTAGGTATTAAAGCAAAACATAAATTTAAAAACTGAGAATGCACCAGAACAGATCGAATTTGGACCTTCAGGTATTTTTTGAAATTAAAAAAAATAATGATGTGCAACCACGAGAAGAAGTAGCTGTTTAAAACCATCCAAAAAAAAAAAAAGGAATAGAAAAATGGTTCTTGCTTTTCTAAGTAATCTTCCACTTAGCAGGTCTAAGAAAATTACTTTTCATAGGGGAATAAGAAAATCAAAAAACTCAATAAATCAAAACTAATAAAGGTAAGGATGGCTGTCTAAACTGCTTCTCTTTTCTTTCACATTCAGTCCTACTGAGAGAAATAAATTAACTAATCAGAAGTGTAAAAAACCATCACTCCAGAAACCAACATTTGACAACACCACAAGAAGAAACTCCCTCATAAATAAGGCATAAGGTTTCAGGCAAAACATTCTTAAAACGCTTTACCAAAGGTTCCCACACTGACTGGAGGAAACTAATGCTTTGCGGTATCACACACATTAAAAAATCGTT
The DNA here is from genome assembly GCF_963921805.1 of Phalacrocorax carbo. Taxonomy (NCBI): domain Eukaryota; kingdom Metazoa; phylum Chordata; class Aves; order Suliformes; family Phalacrocoracidae; genus Phalacrocorax; species Phalacrocorax carbo. The sequence continues at coordinate 31,211,678 of NC_087518.1, read as the reverse complement.
ATGACATTGAATGCATCACTGTTAATGAAAGGCTTCATTTGGTTATGTTTTGTTCTGTTTGCACCAAGGTTTCTGTAACATTTACTGGATTGGTTCCAAGTCCAATCTGGAGTTCATCCCATGCACCCAGATGGTATCTCTGCATGTGACAGGGTGGGGAGGAAGGACGTCCTCCTTCAACCTCAGCTGAGGAGCAAGCAGCTCAGATTTTATATAAGCCCTAACAGCAACCCTCCACAGAACACTTCATTCAACCAAACAAAAAAATTGTGACAGAATTACAGTGCCTTCAGGACAATTCTCAGATACAGGGAGAGCATTAAAGGCCTAACTACAATCACAGATCATAGCACCAAAACATGTTTGGGCCACATGCATGTAGTTTCTGCTTTGCTGGTATGAAATTTATTGTATGTGCTCAAACACTCAAGCGTTCTCCAAGAGAATGTAACCCACCAGCGTACACAGCCTAAAAAAGTCATGACTTCAGGCATTAATTTTGTGAGTTCTGGATGAGTTTTAGTTTTGAAATCTCTAAAACCAGCACTGCAAAATGTCAAGTTGGAAAGACCTCAGAATGGATTCATGCCTTTTCCTATAAATAATCTTATCTCCTGTGTTTATCTAGCTAATATTGAAATGAGTGTGAAATGAAACTTGCCCATTGTAAGGCCCATAACTATATATCTGATCAAGATCCAACCCTTTACAAACAAGAAACCAAAATAAAAACAAAGTGGGCAAAAAACCAAATCTTTTCTCTCACTGTTGAAACTGAGCTTACAATCAAGCTGATTATCCAAACTACTAATCTATTATGAGAAGTAGAAAACTGGGTCTGAATTTATAGTTAGAGTTACATTTTTCTAAGTGTTAACACTAGAATTATTATGTCTTTTTATTGAGGTTCAGAGCCAAGACTTTGCTACCAATCTTCAGAACCACTTCTAAGAGGTTTTAATGGTTACCAAGACAGGATACAAATCCATTGGCACAAGATATTAAATTCACGTTCTAAATCTAACTGTGAATTCAAGGAACTCCAAGAACAATGAAATCTAAATATAACACTAAGTATGCTAATATTGCTCTGATTTTGAAAGAAAATAAGAAAGGAGGTCAACTCAAACACAGCTAGAGATGCTGCTGCAAAGAACAAGAAAGAAATTAAGAGACTGAACTGAGATAAACCATTTTCTCCAGTTATAACAGCACAAGACATAACCTGAACTTGATTTATATGCATGAGACTATTTTCTTGTGGACAATAAAGGCAGCATCAATAATAAACTGAAGTGTGACCAACAACCTTCTGTTATGCGGAATCTTCTCACAGGATGAAAAAAGGCTTTGTGTAGCAGTAGTCAAGGAACCATGTTAAATATCCAACAACAGTAAATAGCTAAATGATATTTTTTCTTTTTAAGATTACAGTCTCATGCCTTTTATGCACATTTTACTTCATGGAAAACTAGCCAATATGCTGTTAAATTAAAAAAATAAAATCAATGTAATGCAACTGGGGGGAAGGGGAGGGTTCAGCAAAGAAACCATAACAAAAACCAGCCAAACTCTTTAGAGTTCAGATACAGAAGTTCGACAATAATATCCTGGAGTTATACTTTTTAAACTGTCATGTGTTTACCAAAACAACCTATATTTCAAGTTTTTTAATAATATGAAATAATGTAGCATAATATTCTAACAACTAGCATTTTTTCATACATGATAAAATAATACTGTTTTTAAATCCTGGCAGTCAATTTACTTACTTGGAAAATAGACTGAGAACATGAAGTGCAATGTAGCAAACCGGAGCTAAGCATTCTCCCCCTTTTCTCTTCATGGTCTATGGTTTTTAGCAGTATTTCTCAAGTGAGATGAGGAACGCGATTTTTTGAACATATGTTAACATATTGTCTCCAGTTCAGCACACACAGATGCACATTTGTTTCATGTGAGACTTCTGTCCTCATTAGTAATGCTTCTGCTGCATTCCCTTCTACTGTAATGGAGATACTCATGAGTCATGTTGTGTACTTGCCAGAAAATCAGTAGTTTAGGGTTTTCCATATAACTGCTAGACTGAATATAGAAAACTGAGCCAAACTTCCTTAAAATTCCAAGGTTCCCCTGAAGTCAATGGGAATTCTGCTTGCAGCAGGGATGAAGGGTTGGACCAAAATATATATAATAATACAAATGAGCAACCACATTTAAAAGATGCAAAAATGCTTTTTGATGAAAGCATTGAAAAGATATAGCTGACTTCTAGACTGAAATTTGTATGCATGTATGATTGCAAACTTTGTTAGCAGGCATGTTTGCAATGCATGTTACCTTCATTTTTCATTATTTTAAATTACCAGTAACAAGAATAATGTTTCCAAGAATAGGGAAAAACCCCAAACCTTACAGTATAAACTAAATATCCACCTAAAATTTTGTCATTTTTCTGCACCAGCACATTATTTTTCAAGCAATATTTACTTTATAAGGAAGAAAAATAAAAATACCCATGGTCTTGCTGGTTTCTGCAAGTTCATTTAAATTCAACTACAAGAAAATGAACAAGACATACCCAACCATGAAAATAATTTCAACGCTGACATCTTAAGCTACAATTTCACCTAGCATTTTCCTATCTTTTCCACTTCTTGAATCCAGGGACAAGAGGAAGGGGACTCAAGCTAGCCTGAAGATGCAGTAGTGCATGGAACTGCAACACAGGCAAACAAATTTGAGCATAGAGAATCCACTTCATGATTTAGCCACTTAAAGACACGGCACAAACACCCAGCAAAGAAAGGGCTAGAATGCACCTTAAAGATCACATTGTTTTCACAGAACTATTGATATGGGTTTAAAAAAGATGAGAAAATGTTATTAGGGGCAAACCAGTATTAACTGATCTAACTGCAAAATGAAAGGAGTAGAATGGAACAGCTTTTCTCTATAAAAAAACAACTGATGAGAATATATAGCTGTGCAGATACACTGACAGGCAGAGCAAACTACACACTGTTTCCAACTCTATAAATATATCAGCCCCAGATATATGGAGATCAAGTTTGAATTCTGGCTTTATTTCTCAATGAATAACACTTTATTTCAGAAAACAGATAACATGGTGCTGATTAGGGGTGGAACACCACAGCTATACTCGATCCTCATCATGGCTAAGTAAGATACTTTTGCAGCATCACTTTTTATTTTAAAAAAAGTCATGGTATTTAGCTAGAGTTAAGAAGCCCTTTTTGCTGTGGACTGCCTACAATAATAGCTTGACTCCTAACTGCTATAATTATTGGGAAAAAAATTTGAAATTTATCCCCTAATACTTGATATCAGAACTAGAAATATAGTCCCCTTCACAACTGCTTTGTTGATGTTCTTCCAAAAGGTATTTTGCTCCAGTAGTGAGAAAAGATGGAGACAGTTGATCATACTGACCTTTCTACTGTCACAGCCACCTTCCACACACACACAAAGACACACAGCCACAGATGTTCATTTTTCACTCACAATTTTATTAAGAAAAAAACCAGCTGAAGTAAATTGTGCATTCTTTTCCTGACAGACCAAAAATGAATAGAAATAACCAGAGTTAGTATATGAAAAGTAATAAAGATGAACAATGCCAACAGAGCAGGAATGTACGAGCAAACACTTTAGATCAGCCCTCAGCTCCTCCTGCATCAATACTGTCTGCAACAGCAACTAGTGACTGATGCCCAAGGACAGGTATAAGAACAGAACAAACATACTGTGGCAATTTCCCCATCACAGCCTCCCAGCCTCGGGTAGTCTATAGCATATGGACTGCCAAGCCAGAAGCATGATCACAGCATTTAATACACCATTCCTCTTCGGATTTTTCTGATTTTTTAACCCATGTCAGCTTTTGACATCCTGAGTGTCTTGTCAATGTATTCCACAATTCACTATGTATGGTTTGTTTCCATACTGCTACCTTGATTTTAATTTATTTTACACTGAAGAGAAACAATGACTAATTATATCCAGTGCTCCCCCACGACATTCACAACCTTACAGACCTCTCATACTCCCCTGTGCCTTAATCCTTTCTTTTCTAGGTTGGAAAATCCTAGAGACTTTAATCCTCCCTTAGAGGAGTTCCTTTGTCATTCCTCCAAAGTCCTTCCAGCTGTGCTACCATGGACCACTTACACTCAGCATTCAAGATCGAGGCACACCATGGTAATAGTAGCAATGATTTTTAACAGATTTTGTTATTATTTTTATATTACTAATATCTCAATACTTTTTGGTAAGCCATGGCTCATTAAACTACCATTTCCATAAGGTGACTTACAGCAACCCAAAATCCTCTTCCTGACAGGAAACAAATAAGATTCATTTTGTTATTGTATGAAAACTAAGAGCTGCTTTTCTTCAGAATCAATATTTATATTTGATCTCTTGAATTTCACTCTGCCACTTGAAGTCCAAATCTTTCCCAAAATAACTTATCAACAGGTATTCCTCACATACATCACATTTCAAGTCTCTTTCTACCAATGTAAAATATGTTAATCTTCCTAAAAATTTAGTTTTAAACAAAATAATACCACTATTACAAGAGCACTTCGCTATGATTTATTATTTTTTAAATACAGGCTTACTAATGCAGTGAAATCTGTAAAATAAGATGATCATCAAAGTGCAATTGTATCAACAACCAATCATCAGAGACATACTTTTCCCTAAAAAAGCTTCTCAAGCCAGGATAAATCAGAAGAAAGGAGCTGCAAATGCATAGGGATAACATGGACAAAACTTCCTGCTGCACTTAGGCAATAACCCTCATATATTGCCATCAGAATGAAAGGAAAACAATAAAGTATCTCTGTAAATCCCATACAAAATGCTGATTCACCACCAAAACAGAGTTTCTTTAGTTAGCAACATTTACAAATTAAATCAGTGGCAAATAATATTTCAGCCCAACAGAAGAGGTTGGAGAACTTGTCATCTGCCGATGAGGCTTGTTGCCAAGACACCTGAAATCCAGTAAACAAGGTACAGCAACAGCTTCTTTTAGATACAATGAAATGCAGCCTTAAATAGATTTAAGACTAGGTATAGTTCCCTTCAAGGACATGATTTTTCTAATATCCTCATAAAGGTTTTCACATGAGTCAAGTGAAGAACGCATCTATGTAACAGAAAAACTGAATTTAAAAATTTTACTTCAGATTTCAAGCTGAACTTTAAAAAACCCCAGAGCCAGAGATCAAGTAAAGCACAGCCAGAAAAGAAAACTAATTAATTGGTTGCGAGTTCCCAAGGTAAGTGATCACAGAAAATATGGTCTCCGAAAGTCTTGAGTTGAAAAATCAAAAATCTTTAAAATAATTTAGCTATAATAGCATGTAGTTATGCTTATATTTTATATTTATATTTATATTAGATTTCTTGCTTTTCTGTATGTCACCTTCACAAGCCAACATGAGATATTGACTGGACAATATTAAGAAGCCAATATTACAGAGAAAGTAGGTTTGGATATAGGTGTTTAATTTATAGTCTGTGTTTGCTGTTTTGGCTTTGGTAATTTTAGTACACACTTAGCACTTATCCAACTCTAGCCAAAAAGTGGTCCCTTGAAATGAAGAAAAAGCTGCCACTGAAACCTTGCCATTATATGACTCTTTACAACGCTTATGTACGTATAGTTGCATTAAAACTCATTATAAAGACAGCAGTATCCCAAATCTACCTGATTATAATAAAATTATCTTATGAAGATCCTATTGAGGGCACAGATGAAAGACTAATCTGTTCTTGACCCAATGACAATTCATTACTCTCTCAATTACAACGAATTTCCTTACCATTGAAAACCCTAATAAACAAAGCTCTGCAAAAATCCTGTTGAGGCAGTTTGAGGCATTATGGCCTTCAGCTGCCTATGCCACCCCTTCTGTGGAGGATTAATTGCATGTAGTGAAAGCATGAGCAGAGGACACGCACATGCTTCAGCCACGCCAGCGTTCTCTGCCATACATCCCCACCCGCTGCTGAAAATGGGTTTGGGCTAAGCTGCCAGACTGACCCGAAACAACCAACGGAAGAGGAGGCGAGGCATGTTTCATCCTGCTGCCAGAACGGTAACAATTGAAACCACCACGGGTTGAGTCAGTGAACATGAATCAGAGGTTTAAATGGCACGTCGTACTGAGAGAGACCTACGTGAATCTCAGCAGGAAACAAGGGGGTATACATATTCCAAAGTGACACAAGTGTTTTGATTTGACAAGCCTCATTTAAGAACAGATGCAAACGCCGAGATAGAGTAATACAGTGGCATTAAGGTAAACTACCGAAAAGAGTAAATAAAGGTTACCCGTTCTCTGTGTTTGGCCTCCCAAAGCCACAACCTCACCCGGGCTTATATGATGTAATAATTTCAGGCAACAGATGAGGAGCAGTCCGTCTGAGGAATGGTCAGCTCTTCTGTCTCACTACACAGTTCCTATATTTGTTTCACCACAACAGAACAGCTAATGAGAACCTGTATGCTATAATCACTTAATAAACACCAAAAATCTGTGGGTTCAGCAGATGTCTTTCCTAAGTCAGAACAAATTCGCCTGGTCATGGAAAATAACATTTGTCCATTTATAACTCTAAATTTAGTTGTCACACAAGAACAACTTTTAAATAATACATGCACAAGCATAAATAACACTGGAGAGATTGTACAAGGACTAGAAACCTTCACCAGAAACAGTTATTTTAAGACTTTCCTGCCTAAATTGTATGAAATTAATAGTAGTACATCTTCCACAAGCAACATACTTTGTCTTCTCCCAGGGTGCCCTTACACTTTCCTAATCCACTATCCTATTCTTCATTTAAATACCTCATTAAAACTGACTTCTTCCATGATGAAAAGAATTTGTGCTTACTGAAATTATTTATAGAAGCAGGAAAAAAGAGACAACAAGCATTATCTGTTTCATTTAAAGAAAACAAAGAAACAAACAGCAATGCTGTCAAGATGCAGAAGTGCCCTCACATGATTAACACTCCCAACTTCACCTTCTCAAAACCTTCCTGTTTCGTCCCTTTTTCTAATACTGCCCATTCTAAAATTTACATTGCAAGCTTTGAGGCAGGGATGAACATTGCATACAAAAGACAAAACTCTTTTCCTGGTAATCACGGCACTTAAAAAAGTTTCATTTTGATCCAAATCACCTTCTCTTTGTTCAAACCGAGTCACACAGTGATTAAAACGAAATGCCTTCAGCATTGCTGTCACATTCTTCTCAAGAGGGTTAAGTCTGCCGGCAGTCGGCATGAGACTGATAAAATCCCGAAGATCTCCAGGCATTTTTACTGCCTGAAATTGCTTTTCCAAGCCTCCTATCAGTGCAGCTGAAAGCACTAAGGTTTCCTTATATTCCTCCTACCTTTCACAGTACTTGGACAGAGGAATAGTTGACAGAAATTATGGATGTAAAAGTGACGTTTGTTAGTATTTTATCGAGGCTGTGCTGGGGCACAGAGCCATTAACAGCTGCTTCTGCATTCACATACTGTTCCTTTAGCACTTAAACCTCATGGAGCTCAGATCATATTTTCTGGAAGGATTTTCCTAGTATCAGATGGAGAAAGGAGTCATTTTATTTAAGATTGACTAGAAAAATCTGTGAGTAGGAAGCTACCCTTAAATACCCTTCTATACTGATTTCACGCCACTAATCTACAATAATGACATAGTCTTTTATTAACAATTTAAAATGCTTAATGACTGCAGAGATCTATATATAAATTTAGTATTTACTTAAAAATATTAAACAAGTCTACATTAAATAGGAAAAAACCCACACATTTTACTTGAACTTCATATTTGGTTTAGCAAAAATCATGTAATCTTTGGAAGATACTACCTTTAAGCAATGTTCCAGGTAATATTTCAAGTAACAGAAAAACACTGCCTCAGTGATGCTTCCATTTCTAGAAAGGTCTAAAAATCAATCAGCATCTAGTTAACAAAGTAATGTTTGGTTTTGCCATTCAAAAGACATGCATAAGATATTTTAATTTTTAAAAATCTAATTCAGCTCTTTAGCAGAATGATGTACCACTCCATCCATAAAACAGCCTAAAAAGAGAGAGGTAATGGGGGGGGGGGGGGGGGGGGCGGTAAGAGGAATGGAATGAAGTCAAAAGCTTAAACTTATCCTTTTGGTGACAGTGACAATAAAACTGAAAGATCTGCAAATTAGCTGATCCTGGAGCATGGCTGGGGAGGCCGCCATCACCTTCGCTGACATTCTTTCCCCACAGCAATGTTGGCCTCCTGAACCTCTGGCACTTCTCCTTAGCAAAGTCAGCTCCAGCACCAGCATGTTGCTAGGCACACTGCAACTGAGTTTGAGATCTGTTGAAGGGATATATTCCCACCATGAGCAGTGGCTTGGATTTAGAGATACAGATCCTCAGCATACAAACACCAACATTAAAAAAAGAGAAGAATTAAAAAGATTTTTTTAAACCCTATATGTTAATTTGCTTGACTACAACTGTAATATGGAAATATAAAATAGTTTCATGTTGAGAACCAACTGTGAGAGTGTACGATCTGATGCATTTCCCATCAACTCAATATCCTGTTGCAGCAACTATCTTATTTTTTTACAGTTAAACTTAATTTTTAGATGCAAGGTGAAATAGCTAATGAAATAACTAATCATTGCATTGATACCCTTTTCTCAATAGCCAATTTTGAATATTGACTGGTACGTTCTTTTACCCAAGGAAGGACATTTATTAGTTTTGCTGAGCATGAAAACTAACTGTGCTTATGGATATTCAGTTGTCAAACATTAATTAATTAAAAATAATCACAAAAGCAATATAAATGCTATTTTGAAAAGGTTTTCATAAACTGTACCTATGAAAGGTGGCTCAATAAAGCAAAACACTACAAACTTTTCAGGAGAGAAAGCACAAAGATTCTGCACAAAAATAAACATAGCATACCTCATGCTTTACCACGAACCATTACAAAATGGATTCTTAAGCAAAAATGGGGGTGGGGGAGAATCTTACTATAAGACAATAACTAAACTTTTAAAAGACAGCATTGTGCTTTTCATTACTAGAGATTTCTTTCCTTATAAATAACAGTTTTTTAAGGAGAAATTCACTTAGGCATTCCAGAAAATAAGGAAGCGCATAGAAATTGAATTAAGAAAAAATTACTTTTCTGGTAGCGCTTTTGCCTCCATTACACAATTATTTTTTTTTTACTTTTCCTTAGGCTGAAGATAAGATTCCAAAAACGGTAACACAATCAACCTTGACATAGCCTACACTACAACCATAAGTAGTCAAGAGGAATGTAATGGCATAACATAATCTACCTGCACAAAGGAGTATATATATGTATATATGTTATATATTCATCTTGCTTACCTATTGGGCATATTTCTTCACTATAACCTTTTTATTTAATATTTTACTTATGTTTTCTTCTCGCAGGAACTTCTTTTAAAGGAACCTAAAGTTTTAGCAACTCCCTCAATATATCTGTATATGGAGAGACGTTATTATTACCTGTTTATCAACAATTATTTTAATCTGCTGATTTCTTTGGTCAGTATCTGGTCACCTGTTTACTAGGTATTTCATAAGTCATAAAGATCTTTAGGCACGTGAAAGTGGGATGTGTACTCCAGATGCCAGCTTTAAAATTCTCATTCTTTAATCAGATTTTCATACAAGAACGTGAGACTTCATATAATGACAGAATGAAAATCAAAAGTGACAGACTGGGTGACTGGAATTTCTATTGGAATTTTTTTATCCATTAGAACAACCAGCCTTATAATTTTAGAAGAGGATTTAGCACCAGCTGGAATACTCAGACAGCATTAGTAAAACAATAACAAACCTCCCTCAAATAGAATTTGAAATAATGAGTTTAGAAAACACTTTCAAAAAATAAAACACACTAAATTTAAAAATTCATGTGACTGACCACCAGATCAAATCCTGACATCTTGCAAACAGCAAGAAGAAATGCAGTATTTAACTCTGCTGAGGATGTTTAGTTTGACAGATTCCAGGAGACCAGGAGACCAGGAGACTCAGATTTACAGAGAACAGGCTGAAGCGTGATTTTACAGCAACTGAAATTCAGGGACCAGATAAGATAATTAGCGTTCTCGCACCAACAACATTAAGCCAATGTTTAAGAAACAAACCCCTCAAAAAGGGCAAGGAACATAGGAACCTATGATTTGTTTCCAGGGTACTGGATTTCTACTATATTTTCTCCCTCCAACGACAGCCTGAGGAAAAAGAAAATCTTCAGTCCCACCTGACAACTCCACAAACTCAGCACGATGGTAGAGAGAAAAGTATTGCTAACTCTGCCCTTGAGGGCAAGAAGCAGGTGGGCTGGTGAGTAAACCTTGTGCTGCAGCCTCTGAAGGGAATCTCTCTTTCTGACCTACTGTTTGCAGGCAATAAAGCTTCAAGTTGCTGTACATCAGCTCCATTTGCTGAGGTTATACAAGCAGGGTTCAACTAAGGCACTACCGATACAAATGAGTTAGCTTGTGTATTTCTACATATTTGAAGTTGCAGTACCATGCTAACAGTGCATCTACCGCCTCCAGGCTGTATTGCTTGATTTTAATAAAAGGTTAGTTTAACTTCAAGCATTTTACAGAACTTTTCTTGAATTTCAGGAGGTCCCATAGAAACTTGTTACCAGGAATGCCAACAAACACCAGAATCGGTTAAGCAGCCACCTCTGGAGCACAGAAATAAAACTACTTTATTGATATGGAACCAGCCCCATGGGTTGTGAGAAGTGAGATACTTCATTTTCCTTGTCCAAGTCTTGCACGCTGAGGACCTATTAAGCAGGAAACAATGGCAAGATAATGACAAAACAAAAGGAATCAAGTCACATTTGTAAGAGGCGGCGAGGTCACACAACCTTATAGAGCAGCAATCAGCCAAAAAGAGCCTTCTGAAATAAACCGCAACTTTTCAAAAGAAGGCAGCAGACATGTTGCTGTAAACGTGGAGCATTGTGAGATATGTGCAAAGAATACTACCCATTTATCCACGATATCTATCAGGTCTAATTGTCAGCAACAGTTCAGCTTAGCTAAAGCAATGTTTCAAGTCCTGTTTCAATCTGCTTTAAAGATTGTGCCATGCTATAAACCAGTATATAAATGTTTAAGATGGCAAGTAAGCAGCTTTGAGGTTTGGATTTTAAATCAGACACTTGAGTCCTAACCCAAAAGAACTTTCACAGAGAACGGAGCGTAACATCAGGGAACTAACGCCAACGCTGGTTTTGATATACATAATACTACTTTATTCCATTGTTTCAACTTTCTTACAGGTTTAAAAAAACGTACAGGGGTTCAGAACCACCTCAACAGAACAAAGAATACATAATTAAGGGAGATCTAGAGTCAAACCACAAGTGTGCAAGCGTGGTTAGCTTCCATTACAAAAAGTAATAGGCACGATCTTTACATATGCATTTTGGTGAAAGAAGGAATAATAGTGCAGTGTTAAAAGGCACCAACAATCAATGATTGGGCCTTTTTTAAAAGCCAATAACCATCTAAGAAAATTACATTTGGTTCAAAATAATAATTTAACTATTTTATTGATTGGCATGCATCTGAACCCCTGGCAATTTATTACACGAACCTAATGCGTGCCCTTGCGAAATAAAAAAAGATTTCATCAGTGGACCTGAAAATCAGTTCAGTACAAAAGGCAATACTGAAGCTCTTTGCCCGTATTTAATACTAAACTGCCTCGCTCTCCTCCTTCAAGAACACTTGTCTAACAAACAGCTATTCAACAACTGCACAGAAGTATTTCTCTTAAAAGCAAGTGTAATTTTTTAATCCTGTAGCATTGACCTATTCCATGTGCTAGGAAAACATTAGGCACAGACCACAATTTACGTTTTCTCTAAAAAAAAATACAGTATGTGCAAGCTAGGTTCACACAATGGATTGACAGCTACAACAGTAAGCTATTTAGACTTCCCAAAGAAAAGGGCTAGTTAGTTTTAATTTTCTAAGCAGTGATGCACACCACCGCGTACGATTATCATATTTGCATTAGGATTATCTGTGTAGCCAATAAAGGAAAAAGCTTTAGTACACCCTAAAGGACACTACATCGATACTGTGTGCTCATTTAACAGGATCAAGAGAATGAAAGATTGAAGAAGTCATTGTACACAGGCAGCTGCAGTTACTCAGCCAGCCAGGAAGGGCTATTGCTTTCTGCAGGAAGAATGGTTAGAAACTCAGTTTACCTCATAGGTGCCCACAAACTAAACCACTTGGACGTGATGGAACCTAGGGATGCACAGTATGGGGAAAAAAAGGGGAAATGAGAGGGAGAGCTTCTGTGAAAGTTGTACCAAAATGTGCCATTTTATTCAAAAGCATCATGCCTGATGTAGGTTTTATGCACTGCAGATTGTTCGTACAACTGAAACTTGTACAAGATGTGAGCAGAGAGAGAGAGCTGATTATTAATCTGCAATATCTACTATAGTCCTCAGGTATATAATTTATGGATAGCCACTTACTGTGTTGTTGATTGTTTCCTCTTAAATATATTTAAATTCAGAAGGCTACAGTATATTCTGACACAAAGATAGTAAGACAACTTTTCTACAAGGGGGAAAATATAAGGTAGTAACTAACTTTTATGAGGAACCTCCTCTGATGTGGTAGTTATTTCATGCCCTTTGGAAGATTTTTAGTTCTGTCGTTCTTGTTTGTCTCTGTGGAATCGCTCTCCTCACAATTTTACAAGAGCTATATTCAAACTCAGAGACCCCTCTTACAGCAGCCTTTTCCTTTTCCGCAATCACTTTTAAACTCACTCTAACATCACGGAAAACTATTCAAGTAAACATTTCTCTTCTGGCAAGTTTCCAGATACAGCAAATACTATCAAAACTCCATGTTTTATTACATGCGCCAGTTTTCTTTAAATGGAGCAGGAATTAGCCCGTTTTCTTGGTTTAGGGTCCCGGACATCCCTGTCTTTTAGACACATACAAGATGAACATATTGTCTCTGACAGTCTCCGCAGTCCCAGCCTGAAAACACTGTTGGAGAGGCTATATATCACACAGTTGCAGAAACTATTGCTTATAGCAAGCCACGTCGTTAAGAAGGAAAGCGCTGGGTTTTCCAACACCCTAGAGCTCTCCAGCAGAAAGTATATGATATAGGGGAGCCACAGCACGTAGAAGACACTGGTTATCCGAAACAAAACCATGGCATAGCGGCGATCGGGGCTGTGTCCAGTCTCCCCAGCAGCATCCACTTCATGGCTAGGAAATCGAGCTCTCCGATCATTTATCTCTTTGGTGTGCTGCCGGCAAATTTTAAAGATGTGGAAATACGTGAAACATATGACAAAGGCAGCAGGAGCATATAGTAAGCACACGATAAAGCCAGTAAAATAGGCGTTAGTTAGCCAGGAGGTAGCACACCATTCAAAAATATCTCCATGGTAACCAGGTTTTCCCCAACCAAAAAAGGAAGGCAAGAAGATCAGACAAGAGTATATCCAGATCAAAATGATGCAGATTCTCAAGCGACAAGGTGTGACCAGTTGATTATAGGAGAGAGGCTTTGTTATAGCGAGATAGCGATCCACACTGATGCAAGCAAGACATGCCATAGATACGCTTTTTAGCACAGAGATGATATATCCAAAAACTTGACAAGTCAAGGACTCGTGGACACCTGTCGAGTAGTGGAGCAGTGATAAAGTAGGAACCAAGCAGCTAACTCCAACAAAAAGATCAGCATAGGCCATGGTCTGAATAAAATAGCTGGTGGTATAATGATGCAGAAGTGGAGCACAGTGAAAAACAAATATCACAGTTAAGTTACCCGCAATAATTAAAAATGTTAGCAAGACAATAACAACTGTCTCAAGGATACAGATGTCAACTGCATTGTAGTGACCAAATCCAAGAGGGCAGGAGAGATGCTCAGATATGTTCATAACACTAGTGCTCATATTCAGAGTCCTCCATTCAATCCATCGGGACTGGTTCATGTTTTGTGATTAGGAAACACTGCAATCTGAGCCTTAGCGAGTAGATGACCTGCTTAACAGCAGCTAAACTCTGCTTCAGCGTCTCACGATCTCTCTTTGTAGACACTGCCAATGCTTACATTTGAGAGGATTACAGTCCCATAGCTGTTGATGCCTCCTCAGCATCAGTGCATCACCTCTGGCACGCCTTAGCTTTAAGGAAAGAAAGAAAGAAAAGAAAAAAAAAAAAAAAAGCCAGAAAGAGAAAGGCCACTGATCAGCTCCTCCAGTGCTCTCGACCAATCTTTAGCAAACAAAAGGCACTTCTAAAACAAACAGGTACGGTGAAATAGGGAAATAAAAAATTACAAAAGAGACACATTCATTTCCCAGGGAAGGAGTGGGGGGAATCTCTGACTGCTTTTTTTTCCTGAGAAAGTCATTTACTTTGGAATATAACGGGGTGAGGGGGAGGAAGGGAAGGAGGAACCTCAGTACATCTCAGGTTTCCCAGACCAGCAGTTACTGGAGATAATCTTTTTCATGTCTCAATTTAAATCACAGACTGACTGGAGAGTGAAGGAAAAAGTTCACCATCTAATGCTGTCTTTTCTGGCTCCATTCAGGAGATGCTACTCCATCTTATCCATGCTATTCATTGGAAAGGTAAGGAAAACATTTTTGTCAAGGTTAATTCCAATAGACTCACCACTGTTTGGGTATGAATAATGAATTTTATTTGGATGGAGACAGGTGGGGGACAAGGCAGATTTGTCCTCTGACTCCCAAGAAAGAAAACATACATCTCGCATACAATGAGGAAGATCGTGTCTATTCATTTAAAAATGAAAATAATTTAAGAATAGAATTTGGAGACTTATGTCAATATGCACAATTCCTTCAAACGGTTATAGTCCATTACAATTATTAATGCCAGAAGCATAATTCAAGGTCCCCACAGACAAAATAAATCCTTCTTGAATTTAATTTCAGCAATAGTAATTTATAATAACCATCTTTGGAAACTCTGCCATATCTGCTACAGTGGATCGGTACCCAGGAGTTCATAGCTATATCCATGATATTGCTCACCTCTGTAGCTACACCTGAATCATTTCACAAACCCCCATACAACGAGAACAGAAACTTCCATCTGCATTCTGCTGTGAAGCTAATGAAATGCTGGTTTGACTAGAAAAGCTGCCATTGTTTACTACTCCATTATTCTGTTATTCAGCTTCATCTTCTACATAGTTCTGGGGTTTTTAAATTTATTAGATGATCAGCATCAGAAATAGTTGCTTTTTAAAAAAAATGTTCTACCTGCAGGATATTACCTTGCTCATTTTATTCGCAGTTACGGAAAAAGGAAACGTTAAAAGAAAGCATCTTCTGTGTTCAGTTTTAAGTATATGCTTGATTAATTCAGGAATCATTAGGCGAGTAATTAATTGTATACAATCTTGCTTTTTGAAAGGCCCCTAAAATGTTAAAATCATCTTTAATCCTTGAGTTCCTGAGACTAGAAGACCGGCAGTGAGAATTAATGAATCCACATAAAATGATCTCCAAGGTCATTCAGATATTACGCTGGCATTTGCTTTAAGTCTCTTTAAAAGTAGCAGAATCTCTCCGATGTTTTTGATAGTCCTTGCTGTGTCTTCAGGAGGAATTTCAGTTACTAGAAAAAAATTCTCAATTCTATTGCAGCAGTTTGAGAGAAAGCGTTCTTTTTGGAGTTAATTTCCTGTTGTGCATCGCCACGCTGTACAGAAAGTCCTTTTGATTTTATAACATCCCAGAATATTTCCAGCTCTTCATTCCCTTCGCCTATAAGCAACGGAGCACATATAAAACGACTGCTTTCTCTAATTCTCTGCTAAAGCAATATAGCAATCTTTCTCACCTACACGTATCCTTATCAGCCGCTACAATGAACTGCTTGACAGGGGAGTCCTAGTTACTGTGGTGCGGCTGGAGCTTCTGTCGCTATTTCTCTCCTTCCCCCTTGGAATTATTGCTTGCACCTGAGTCCGCTGCTCCTCCTCCTCCTCCCCCTCCCCCTCCCCCTCCCCCTGCCCCCCCACCAGCCGATGCAGACGAGCCGGGCGCTGGAAAGGTGACTGGTTCCCCCGGCCCCCCGCCAATGGCCGCGCCACTGTCACTAGGTAACGGCGGCCGGGCCGGGCCGGGCCGGGCCGGCGGGGAAACCGAACGGAACGGAAGGGAAGGGGAGGGGAGGGGGCAGGGCAGGGCGGCGGGGGCCCCGCCGCGCCCGGCCCCGGGAGGCGGCCCCGGCCCGGCCGTGGGGCTGCCCCGAGCGGCCGGAGCCCGGTCGCAGCGGGGCAGGGCGGGCGTGGCCCCCGGCGGGGAGCCCCGGGGGAAGGCGGCGGGGCCGGGGGGGGCTCGGCCCGGCGCGGGGTTAAAGGTCTCGTGAGGTGCGCGCTCGCGCAGCCGGACCCCGCCGAACGGCAAAGTCCGCTGGAGAGACACCCCCCACCCCCAGAAATCAGCATTTAAATCTGGCCCGGCCGGTTGGCTGGAGTTGTGTAGGTGATCTGAGAAACCGCCATCACCGCCTGACAACACCGTTCGGTAATTAGTAACGTGAGAGTCATTTCATGCCCACCTCTTATTTTACGACGCTGAACTTTTGCGGACAATGTATAATTGCCGTGGTTTGACACAAATTTTGCCCTGATTAAAAGGCAAAATTACAGTCCCTTAAAAATAAATTGTTTTCATACTTATGGCAGATTTATTTCAAAACTCATCTGCAACTGGTTTCAGTAGCTTAGCAGTTTTTAATTGCTCCAACTGACTGCAAACATCAGCTTTAATACAAACCCAACTAACTGACCTCTCTGTTCACACAAACGGATGCTGTTATTCCCTGAGTAAGGGCTCAGAAATATTGTTTATGCTTCCTAAAAATAAAACTAGCAACAGAAGTACAACCATCAAAGTTATCTTACACAGACCCTCCATACATCCTCAGACACACAGAGGAACAGCACATTTCGATATCAAAATACCAACCACGAAACAGTATTTTGGGCTGTAAATCAGCAAAATACATGTGTCAAGAATGGTATTGGAGGCTTTAACAAACTAAAGTCATTAGAAACTGCAGTGATATAAATTCTTTTAGTTCCAAGGCAAACCACAGGCAAAATTTTAATAAGCTGCTCCTGGCTTAACATCTTGTATTTTGAGTATAGCCTGGAGCAAATATTCAAGGCTGAATGACAAATCAGTAGAAATGTGAAGCAGCATAAAATGCAGCAGGGTGAGAGTGGTTTGCAATAACAGCATGTGATAATTCCAAATTCTTCCATCGAAGGATTTAGGAAAAAAATTAGATCGCTTCAATACCTCAGAACAGTAAATGGCTGCAACAACAGATCTGATGACTAAATTTAGTCCCTGAGTACAGCTTTAAGCCATAGCTATCCATGCCACGGGCAGAACAATAGGAAGCAATTTTTATTCCTCCTCTTCCCACTCCTCCTGTGGGGGAGGAGGAGGAGAACAAACGGTGTGCACAGGCACGGCAGCAACCAGTCCTTCTCTCTCCCCTCCCCGGGCCAGTTCATGGTGGGCACTGGAGAAACAAAGGGCCAAAACATGTTAAAATGGATGTTAGAAAGTCTCCAAGACAGGCAGGCACGTTAGATAAGCAAAGGTAAAGCCTACAACTAAGTGGACTGCAGAAACTACATGCTCAGTGCATTCTGCTCGATAGACTTGAATATTGGTGACTCCTAAAGCTTCCAAATGTTACGCCGACCACTGAGTCACCTTGCTCACAGGTCAGATCCAGCTTATGTACAGAGCTGCAGTGCCTCTTCCTGTGTGCTCAGAGAGCTGAACTCTGGTAACAAGCACTCACGTCAGCCAAATATTGCAGGTCTTGCACAAGAAATCCAGATACTGCTAAGCAGGTAAGAGGTAACAGAAAAATCAATGGCAACCTCTGCTGGTTGGTTTTCAATGCAGGCAAAATGCTTCCCTTTCATGAATTACAATTAAAGGGACAAAGTGATTCAAAAGTAAGGAAGCTTGATTTCTTAATTGGTGGGGGAAAAAAACAAAACTCCTGCAGCGAGCTGCCAGTGGCTCTATCACCTCAGCTACTCCCAGCACCCAACTCCCCGTGGCATTTTTTAAGAAGCAGCAGTGCAAACTGCAACAGACTGACAGCACTAACTTGTACTGTATTTTACGTATATTTGGAGGCAAGTGAAAATTAAAGCAGAAATCTGCATAGTTTTGTCAGGACTAGCTATTACAGACAGAATTTTACAAGATGTGGCAATGTTGGAATGTTATATCAGAGGCAGCACATTAAAAAGCTACATGGAAAAAGTTTTCTATCTGTAGATCAGAGACACAGTAGAGACTCTGGCACAGTTTTAAACAAAACATGCTTCAGGATTTTTTATTTATTTGCATATAAAGTAAAGGAAGTGAGAAAGAAAAAACAGTTACAATGGAAGAATTTAATGGCTGTCACTAAGGCAGTATTTTACACGGTGCATAAATTCCATAGCTGGTTATGCCCAGCAGAAGGACCAAGCATTCTTCTTCAACCTGAATAGAAGGAGCACTTCCACACCTTTGTTACGAATTACATCAGCTAGAAACAACAGAAGTTACCATCCAAAACAGAAGGCTCACACCATCTGATCCTGCTGAAGACAGGGGAGATGTGGTTGGAGCTTGAGCTTTGTGTATGAAACGAAAGCCTGCAAAAGCAGTGGTGACATGAGTGACCCTGTAAAGAAGTGAAATAAAGCTTCTCAGACAGACAAAGTCCATACAGAGGTAGATCTAGAAGCAACAAGCAAGGAAACAATCTATTTCTCATTTCTTCTATTCGGAAAGGAATAGGAATATTTGTTTTCTAGATATTATTTTTTTTTTAAGGCAACAGGACTGATAGAAGCAATTCCTGCAATGCACAAAAAAGCATCTCAGTTGCACCACTCATTTCTCATTTGAGGTCTTTCAGGGCTCTCTTTGTTAAAATATTGGATGGTCAGCTGGATTAAATGGACAACGGTAACTTCTGTAAAATCTTTTTAAAAGCCATTGATTAGAGCGGGGAGATGCAGCTGAGAGTGTGGGATGAGGAA
The DNA here is from genome assembly GCF_963921805.1 of Phalacrocorax carbo. NCBI lineage: Eukaryota > Metazoa > Chordata > Aves > Suliformes > Phalacrocoracidae > Phalacrocorax > Phalacrocorax carbo. Next base: position 31,192,446 of record NC_087518.1, on the reverse strand, counting down.
CATAAGTTATTTACTTAGATGCAGACCTGAATGACAATGTTGATATGCATACCAGCTCCTTACCTCTTCTTCTGACCAACTCTTTTTAAAAAAAAGTATTATTTTCATTTATCCACTTTCTCCTTAGCCTATAGAACAAAGGCGTTTCTTCAGTTTGCTTCATTTTTATCATAACTACCTCTGACATTTACTTGTCCATCACATCCTATGCTTTTAATGCCTCCAGAAAAATTCTGTTCTACAAAGCTTGCATCACAGCTTAAAGAGGGAGCGGAGGAAGAAAAATCAGTAGTTGGCTTAAAAATTCTCTGTGTGTATGTGGTTGGGGGTTTTTTGGGGTGTTTTTTTCTGGTGGTGGTTTTGTTTTGTGGTTTGTTTTGGTTTTTTTTTTTTACGTCAGACTACTGTTTGAAGTTGCTCTCTGAAGTCATATTGGTGCTGTATTTAAGGTAGAAATCAGTTTGATTTGTTATGTGGAATATGAAGGCTCTTCCAAAAATCCACCCACTACAGCTGTCTATTTAAAAAACTGCCATGAAGAGCTCTAGCTTACACAGAATACACAGGAATTTTCGGCTGAGTACAGGCATGTAATATGAGATATGTATACACATATACATATAAAACCATTATTTTTGTCTCAAAATAATCTTAGACTTCTTAAACACTTTACGTTTGAAGGCACCCCTGGATATATCCTGGTCCAACACCCTGCTGAAAGCAGAGCCAACTTCAGTGTCAGGTCCGATGCCAGATTTAGGCCAGGTTGCGCTGGGTCCTACGTCCAGCTGAGTTGTGAAGGTCTCCAAGGACGGAGTTTTCACAGCTTGCCTGGGCCCCTGTTCCACCGATCGACCACTCTCACTGTGACTCCCTGTATCTGCTCAGATTTTTTCTTGTTGCAGTTTGTCTTCATCATGACCAAGACTAAACACACTTGGGCTAGTGGTAAAAACCCAGAAGTCTTAGTTCTCAAGGAAACTATAGTATCCTGCAGAAAGTTTAAACCCATGAAATATTTCTCCACCCAGAAGTCTCATTTATCAGTTTTGCTATCACAGATCCGTTTCCTTCCCTTCTCTCTCCCACCCCGTGGTCATAAAGAATGCCATAAATCATTTTACAATGATTTGGCCCACATACTGCAGTGACTGCAAAAAGATCAAGTGATACAAGTTACACAGCTACATTTTTGAAATGCAGATGCTCCTGTGGAGCACTTACCTCACTGTTAGAGTTAAAAATTATCCCCAAAGCCTACACAAGCCTTTTCCGTATTAGAGGCAAAAACTGAATTTGATGGCAGCAACAGAGTAGGTTCTATAAGGTGGGGAAGAAGGAAGGGGCCAGTATAATTTGGAGTGGAGGGTGAGGAGAGTTCAGGGAAGAGGCTGGAAAGGGACGTGGAATGGAGCTGATGTTCCTTCTTCCTTTTACTACTGCTCCAAGCAAGCTCTGTTTCAGCCTGCTCCTCTGCTGGACTCACAGCCCCAGTCATTTTCCACTACTGTTTCTAATCAGGCAAATATTAGCTAGTATCATATAAATGTTAGGTAATTAGGACGCTGTGATGCAGAACAAGAAATGGGCAAAAAATTGTATTTTCTTCTGTGTTGTGGTGGATCAGTAGAGAAAGATGGGCATTCACATTTGCAAGTTTATTGTGCAGTCCTTTCATACTGTTATTTAACAATTACACTGAACACTTCTAAAGTTTGAAAATTTTAAATTAGCTAGTAGCATTATTCATGTATTTAATAAATACCAAGCAAGCTTTCACAGTAAATAGCTACAGCCTCCCTTTAAACATTACTACCTGTGATCTCATGGATTAGATGGTTATTTTTATGAATTTTACATTACAGAACATTTTTCTTTGGGAGGAGCTTCCCTCAAGATTATAACGATGCTCCTATAACACATGGAATTCACTTACAAGCTCAATTCAGAGCGACAAACACCAAACTTCGTGCCTCAAATCAATAGAAATAAAACACTGTGCAATAAACTATCTATCAAGAAGTTAATTTACTTCAGGGAAATGCTGTGAAGTCTAATAAATGGTGATAATTAGCATTTTTCAGGAATTAAACATAGAATTTGCATTAAAAACAGCACTTAAGCTATGTAAGGATGCTATTAACTAACTGACCCCACATGGTAGGAGAAGCCCTAAAACGCATGAAAATGGGCAATGGAAAAATTACAAGTGTGTCTTAGGGTGGTATAAAAAGCAAAAAATTAAGGCCTACACCCTCTGACAGGGTTGTGTTGCTGCCACTAAAACTAATCTATCTGTCCTTAAACTAGCAGTAACTTAAAAAAAAAAGTATTTTGGCAAAAGAATACAGGCTTACTACCTACCACCACTGCTCCAAGCATCCCGATGAAGGGCCCCGTTATTTACATCACTTTTGCTTTAGTTCCTGCTTTTGATTATGTGGCTAATGTTTAGTTAGTGCTTTGGGAAAGCATACTGACAGTCTAAAGGAATGTGCATTTCATTCAAAATTGCCCTCCCGCATTTCAAGTACCCTAACAAACCCATGTCCTATCCATGCAGCTATCCTAACATAAAACATCGCCTCTGTACATGGAACCGCATTAGAGTGAATGGAAATGAACTAGCTATTAATTACACTGCTTTCCAGAGACTATTAAAATTTTCACCTGTTAAATTACAGGACAAAAGATAGCAATTAAGAGAACTGTAAATGAAGAAATCCTGAAATATAGAGACTAGTATGAGCAGTGCAGGTATAGTATTACCCTTTCTTTTCCTGTGGGAATCACTTCTCATATTTTAAAATAATACTTAAAATATTTTAATACTGCATTCATTTAAACTTTTTAGAGGCATGTTTTGACATAGTTGTGTTTTTACTAATACTTTTGTCTTTATCAAGCCAGGAATTACATTCCATAGATATTGGTATTCTAAAAGCATATCACAACTGGGGACCAAGAAAGTGTACATTCAAAAGGATTCCAGCTGACTTGGCAGAAGCGTAAGCTCAGTCAGTATTAGTAGTAATTCCATTTCAGCGGAGCTAGAATAACAGATTTTAAGGCTACTAAAAAAAAGCCCAAGCACTATCATCACCTACTTCAATTTTTCACATACTTCAAGCCAAAGAGTTCTCTTAAACTACAGCATGACCTTTTAAAGGGCAACCAATTTTGATTTAATGAGTTCAAATGATGAATAATTTATTGTAGCCTGGATTAGGAAGCCAAGTTCTAAGGCCTGTGCAAAAGCAACCAAGATACAAACACAAGGATCAAAACCATCTGCCAGCCTTTCAAAATCACAAGTTTGGATGCACCAAATAATAAAGCTGAAGTGCATGCAAATGTAACTTCCATTCTTCATTGCCTTTGAAAAACAAATACACACAGTTGCACCCAGTATTATTTCTTTAAATTCTCCCAAGAGCATCACTTCTATTTCACCCTCAAAGCATTCCTCAGAACTCAAGGCCAAGGCCACACATCCATAAGCTACTGTATGATCAACACTGCATGTGCTTCCAAACCCTTCTCCATCTCAGTACCGTATTTCTGAACATCACAACGGCAAACCTGTATGACAAAAACTCCCCACTATAACCTTTGGCAACTTTTAATCTGTGCTGAAAGCTACAGCACAGAACATTCATGTGCATAATTTATCTTCTCTCAAAAACAGTTTAAAACCCTTCTGAATTATCCACTTCAATTGTCTTTTCTAAAAATTGTTAACTGGCAGCTACCATTATGTGACAAATTCACAGATGCATGTCAGAAACAGATTCAAATCCACTTTTCATGGAGGCAGCTTAGGTTAAATGGTGAAAGTACATTCTCTCAGAGCATCTAGTCTAATCTAGATGGGCTGGCTGGAAACATGTGCCTAGTCACATGGAGAATTTTTTATTTGCATATATATTTGGCACATTCCACCCTAAACCTTTCCTTTAATAGATTTTTTAAAAATAGTGCTTCCTCAAGGATACAAGAGGTGGCTCAGAAAAACACCAAACAACTAGGATCATTTAGGAGATAAAGTCATAGCTTCAACTGTTGGTGTAGACAAAAGTCAGTTAAGAACTGAAGAGTCACGATTTGTTTCAGTGCAAGATCTAGTGAGGAGCAGGTGGTACTGACCCCAGATTGGGACTAGTAAATCCAATTTCAGTATTTCTTGAGAACAATAAAGCTGAAAGCAATTTAAGTAAATTTAGAAGATTAAACAAAGTTTTACTCACTATTACTATTCTACCTCTTTAGTGAAGAAACGGAAAAGAGGAACATGGAAAGGATATGGCATGAAAACTATTTATAAACTGAAGCGTGGCACAATTTCTTTTTATGGATTTTAAGCTCTGCTTCATTTTGACCAAATTTTCCTCCCAGCTGAAACTGCTGAAGAGGTATTACTTATAGTCTCTTAAAGCACGGAGCCTGTATCGGCACACGCTTGCATCAATAACCATATATGAGAGAGGACCAGGAATAGCTTCCTTCCAAGAGCGGTCTAGGGGGGAAATTTTGCAAACAACAGCAGTTGAAGTAGACCCCTGGCTAACTCACAGATATGGAACCCAGCAATGAGAGATGTGTGGAAAATGCTGCTAAAAGAAAGAGTTGACGATTTCCGCCCCGCCCCCCCCCCCCCCTTAAAAATTAGCTAATTAAAATTTATAAAATCATCTCACATCTGATAACTGTTCAAAGAGTAATAACATCTAAATACATTCAACTTCTAATAACTCACAAATTTTGTCTTTAGTTCGATTGTATCAGATAATGAGAACATTTATATTTATAGCTAGAAATTGGCACATGTAAAATGTTATGTGAGCTGAGAAATTATTTTTTTATTTAAAAAGAAATACCAAATCTGATATTATTTGCCATCTCAAATAAAAAAATGAAATTAAACATATACTTTATCAGCACTAAAAATAGGTTAAATATAAAGACAACATTTTCAAGAGAATCTACAAGTTCTTTTGGAAGGGACACTATCACAGAATGGTAGGGTTTGGAAGGGACCTCTGGAGATCATCTTGCCAACCCCCCTGCTTGAGCAGGCACACCCAGAGCAGGGGGCACAGGAACATGCCCAGACGGGTTCTGAATGTCTCCAGGGGAGGAGACTCCACAGCCTCCCTGGGCAGCCTGTTCCGCTGCTCTGTCACCCTCACAGGAAAGAATTTTTTTCTCATGTTGAGCTGGAACTTCCTGTGTTCCAGCTTGTGCCCATTGCCCCATGTCCTGTATTTGGGCACCACTGGAAAGAGTCCAGTCCCATTATCCTGACACCCACCCTTTAGATGTTTATAAGCACGGATAAGATCCCCCCCGAGTCTTCTCCAGCCTGAACAAACCCCAGACTCTCAGCCTTTCCTCATAAGGGAGATGCTTCAGTCCCCTGCTCGTCTTGGTAGCTCTCCACTGGACTTGCTCCAGCAGTTCCACATCCTTCTTGAACTGAGGGGCCCAGAACTGGACACAGTACTCCAGATGTGGCCTCACTAGGGTGGAGCAGAGGGGGAGGATAATCTCTCTCGATCTGCTGGCCACATTCCTTTTAATGCAGCCCAGGATACCGTCGGCCTTGTTGGCCACAGGGCACATTGCTGGCTCAGGGTCAGCTTGCTGTCCACCAGCACTCCCAGGTCCTTCTCAACAGAGCCGCTTTCCAGTAGGTCAGCCCCCAGCCAGTACCAGTGCATGGGGTTGTTCCTTCCCAGGTGCAGGACCTTGCACTTGCTTTTGCTGAATTTCATGAGGTTCCCCTCAGCCCAGCTCTCCAGCTGTCCAGGTCTCATTGGATGGCAGCACAGCCTTTTGGTGTATCAGCCATTCCTCCCAGCTTGGTATCATCAGCGAACTTGCTGAGGATACACTCTGTCCCTTCACCCAGGTCATTGATGAATATATTGAACAGGACTGGACCCAGCACAGACCCCTGGGGAACACCACTAGTGACAGGCCTCCAACCAGACTCTGTCCCGTTGATCACGACACTCTGAGTTCTGTTGTTGAGCCAGTTCTCTGTCCACCTCACTGTCCACTCATCCAACCCACACTTCCTTAGGTTCACTAGGAGGATGTTATGGGAGACAGTGCTGAATGTCTTACTGAAGTCAAGATAGACAACATCCACTGCTCTCCCTTCATCAACCCAGCCAGTCACACCATTGTAGAAGGCTATCAGGTTGGTCAAGCATGATCTTACCTTCGTGAATCCATGTTGACTACTTCTGATAACCTTCTTTTCCTCTGGAGAGGACTTCCAGGATTAACTGCTCCATCACCTTTCCAGGGATGGAGGTGAGGCTGACTGGCCTATAGTTTCCCAGGTCTTCCTTCTTGCCCTTTTTGAAGATTGGAGTGACATTTGCTTTTCTCCAGTCCTTGGGCACCCCTCCTGTCCTCCATGACCTTTCAAAGATGATGGAGAATGGCTCCGCAAGAATATCTGCCAGCTCCTTCAGCACTCACGGGTGCATCCCATCAGGTCCCATGGATTTCCAAGGTTCCAGTTTGCCTAGGGGATCTCTGACCCAATCCTCCTCAACCAAGGGGAAGTCCTCCTTTCTCCAGATGTTCCCTCTCTCTCCTCTGGGGGCTGAGATGCCTGAGGGCCAGCCTTAGCAATAAAGACTGAAGCAAAGAAGGCATTCAGTAACTCTGCCTTCTCTACATCCTGCGTCACCAGGGCCCCTTCCTTGTTCAGCAGCGGGCCCCCTATCAGGGAATACAGAAGTCAAGCTATAGATTAAGTCCAACTTCTTTCACCAATATTAAATTCACACATAAACCTTTCCCCTCCGCTCAAAATCATGGTTCAAAACTAAATGTCAATCTCTTCATTCACATATTTTTAAGATATATCACACAGAACTTCCCAAAACTCAGCATATCAAGATACTGAACTAAATACTGGCCTCTAGCTGATCGACAGTATACCTGGGAAGGGCCATACAGGAAGAAATGGAAGCACTGGGTCCTACCTGCTATATTTGCTTAGGATGCTAGTGGCCATCATCTTTATATGGCCACTGGAATTAATTTGGCTTGAAAAGGCATGCACCATGTTTCCTGCACACCCTTCTTCCCAGCATGTCTGTAACGTCTGCTGCAGAAACAAAGTGAGCGTAATTTGTTCTCATACTTTTAATGAAAGAAGATAAAGAAGGACATGACAAACATGGAGTTACTTGCTGCAAAACTTAAACAGTAATCTTTAAAGCAATCCTAGAGTAAGGAACAAGAAAACAACCAAACAAAGCAGAAAGAGGAACAGCTTTCAACAGCATAAGGAAAAATGCTTCCCATATCAGCAGCAGTTGCCTATACCGTATTTATAGCCATTCCAGAAAATGAAATAAAAATATTGGAAATTACTCTAACAGTTAAGGTTTTCTAATACATTAACTAAAACACATAAAAATGAAATCCCAACTGCATTTTTCTACAAAGGCTTTATACAGTGACTTACATTAATTTTTCTGTGTAAGTTATGAAAATACTCAGTAGTCAAAATACTGCCATAGAAATGGAATAAGGCTAAATTAAAAAAAAAAAAGTATTTTTCAGCTTATGTTCTAACCAAAGTGCTCACAGGGGAAGAGCTTTGCTACATTTCCTTTCCCCCCAAATAAGGTTCTTTATAAAACAAGGCAAAAAGTGAGGAAAAAATGGTTACATTCAAAAAGCTATATTTTATTGTTATGGCAACTGATGTGCTAAAAATAAAGAAATAAAGTTGTTATGGCAACTAGAATTTTAAAGGCAGTCAAAAGTAGAATAATCAAACATTCTGCTGGCTTAAAATATAATGTCTATGACTCAATTTTCAGAAAGAGCTTCAGAGACAAGTAGTGGTTGGGTTTTTTTGGATTCTGCTCTGGAGATCACAATTAGTACAAGTTTCAGAGAACTCTACTGAGTACAAGGGAGGAAATCAAGGTGAACAGAAAATCAGTCATTTGAAGTTCTCATGGTCAGTAGGAAGAAACACACATAACCTTACAGCCCTTAATTAATGTCCTGGTGATCTTACCTAGATCCATAAAATGTATCAGCTTATTATTAAAATAAACAGCAATAGGACAGTATTTATGTCAGTCATCACAACAACTGAAAGGCACTATGTAACTAGAAGTTACTTAATGGTTTTAAATTAAGTACTGAAAAGTTAGGGAATACCAAAATTCATCTGTCTGAAGCAGCAGAGTTCTTCCCCTTTATATGTATGGAATTATAAAGACGACTATAATTACAAGATCGTAACATATTTACATTTCTGATACATGCTTGATCATCATTACAGGGCTCCTAGCTATACAAGCACTTCCACAAAAATCTTAGCGCGCTCACTCACTGTCTCCCATCCAACACTTGTCAGATAGTCAACATTGCTACCTTTGTTAAAAAATAAACAGAACTATGCACTGTGAAACATTCCAAAGCGCGTACTCAGATCAGACTTAATTAATACTAAGCAAAGTAATTTAACAGATACTTCAGAGAATTATGACTAGAAACAGTAACTTATACTGGAAATATTTGCACTGGAACTATGTACGTAGCATGTGCTAGAATCCCAGTGTAAGCTAATATTTTAACATAGTATGTGCCTTGTATTTTGGCTTCACTGCAGTTAATCAAGGTTCCTCCTAGTGCTACTCTGAACTCTTTTTCCAACCCATAGGAAAAGCCTCTCAGCCCAGTCCACAAGAGCTTTCAGCACACAGGAGTAGCATGGCCAAGAATACAGATCAAAGTCAGGTTCCTCCTTCACTTGTACTAAAGGGAAAAGAATCAGATTAACTCCTTATTGCAACACAAAAATCGAGAGATGTACACTGCAGATTCAAACCCACACAAGGGAGTGCAGCAAGGATAACACAGACAAATTTAAGTATATTTTTATAGTTTTGCTTCCCAGCCTCAGTATTAACCCTTAAGGCTACATCCACACTTAACTCATTTCCTCTTAAGCATCACATAAAGCAACAGGTATTTTACCTGGAGATGCAAATAATGTAGAAAAATACATTAACTAATGGATCTATGACAAAGTCAACAGCTTCTGCAAAGGAAACTCCATGTACAACAGTCACTATACATAACTTTTTACCAGACAGGAAAAATCTTAAGACATATGAATATCAAGGCTTTAAATCAAAGTTTTAGAAATATTCTGTCTAAGGCTTAAGCTAGGGGAGCCAGGCTGCATATTTTCAAGGTTTGTTGCTGACTCAACCAGCTACTGAAGACAAAAGACACGCTGTCCTGAGCTTGCTATGAAATTAGTTTCCTCATTGTATAATATTCTAAACTTAATCAAGTGCACGGTTGCCTGAAATGTAAGTCTTCGAGTTCAAAATAAAATATACAGCAGTCCAAGTATCACTACAGTATTAACTGACGGCTATGTAAATCTATTGCTCTCATTCAGTATCCGGGGGTCACGTATCTTGTTGTATCAGGTATAGCCATGCTGCACTGAATATATAGAAATATATATATGAAAACATATATAAAAGCATCTCAAAAGGATATTTATTGTAACATTTTCAGGTGCATTTTATCTCTAACATGTTTTTCTGTATTTTCAATTTTCCATAAAAGAATTTGAGAGCAAACATCTTCATAGAAGGGTAAAGGAAATCCTGGAAGGTATGACAACAAAGTCCAAAAATGCTTTCTGAAGTGACATTTACAAATTCAGGAAAGAAAGGTGGCATCATTCCAAAAGGTACCTCGAATTCCTTTGCCAATTAGGTAACAAAAATCATACTTAGACTGCTGTGTCACATTAACCTAACTAAGGCTATCTGAAAGCTGCCTCACCTGTCTGTCCTTCCTGCCCTGCCCCAGCAGTGCACTCCCGCCACACCCCTTACACCACACTTAGAGATGACACAGCTACAAAGTGAATCAGTCTCATTGCTGTAACAGAGAAACGGGGGGGAAAGACGTTTTCTAAATAAAAATCTACTAATTACTGTGATGTATCAGCCTTGCAATCGCTAGATAGAGTATACTGAAGAGACAGAACACACGGTAAAAGAAACCTCTTCTGGCAAGCGTACAGCCTGAAACCGCACCCTCCGTATAAGACGATTTAGGTTTAGATTCAGGCTGCATGTTGTATTATCTACCCAAAAAAGGCTGTATTTTGCAACTGCATTGCTTTTGAGACAAACCAGCCATATGAAGATGGCTTTGTCATATTCAGCATATGATTAAAAAATGTGAAGCTCCATATCATCAATATTCGGTTGTCAGTTATTTTTTAAACTGATGAAAACTCACAAGAAAAAGATCCTTAGCTGCCAGAATATTTGGGTGTGTCCACAGAAACCTACATAAAAGATTATTAAAAAGAGTATATGCACCAGCAGACTACGGTTGATCTCCTTTCGGTTAGTTTCCCTCAGCAGCTGCAAATTTGCTTGCTGATTGGGGAAATTAGTCTTAATTGGTATGAGCATACTCATCACTACAAAGGGGAAAAAACACGTAACAGATACAGGCTGTAAAGAAGATCTGTAGGTCTCTCGTCTCTTCTGAAGTAATTACTGGAAAATGTACTTAACACTAGCTCACCACCTTAGAATGTCCTAAAGAACATATGAATATTGTCATTTGGGGCTTTATGATAAAGTAATACATAAATTAAGGTACCAAAAGGTATCAGAATTCACCCCTATATTAATTCCAGTTTGAATTTAAGTGATGCATTCATCACTTATGTATGCTTTTAATTGCTCTACACACAGCTCAAGCCTTTCTAGTTTTGTCACTATTTCACTATGTGAATTGCCCCTTGCTAGCTGTAGGCTGCTATGGTAAAACATGCTTTAATAAAATGTTTACCACCAGGACTGTTGTCCTGCTTAACAAAGGCATTTAAAAAGACTTTAAACGCCAACTGTGATTGTTTGGAGAAATAAAAAAAGCTAGATATAAAGTATACTTTTGGATCCTTTCATTCTCAGTCTTCAGGGTGCATTGTTTATTTTAAGAACAGCATCAGACATTAACATATTTAAACCAGCAATTAAGAGTCAGGAGAAGGTGTTTTGCTCTCATGAATAAATCTATTTAAGATTTTTGAAACGTTAACGTTCATAAAATAGTCATAAGAAATAATGCTTATTTTAAAGCATGTCTTCTACATCTTTATCTGCGTAAGCAAGTATAGGACCCCCAATTGGGCTTGTAGAGAAAGCAGTTCTCCTGATGGTTTGAAACAACCTTTCAAAAATCACACTACAGAATCTACAAAGAAGTTGACCTCAGCTTTAAAGTCAGATGGAAACCATTCCAAATACAAATTACAGCTAGTAATTCAGAATTTCAGGAGACAGTAATTTTTAGATAGAGTCACTGCATTCCCCTATGCAAGCCACTTGCACATGCCAACGTGGCAGTTCAGCAACCTGGTGGCACACAAATGGCCTTCTTATTTCCAAGTCTGACAGAGCCGGGCCTGAAATTCTTTTGAAGACTAACATTACTGTTTATTTACATGTGCAATAACAGAAATTCATTATCCTCACACAGAAGGCATTTAAAATCCAATTACTGTGATTTTCAGTGTAGTCTTCTGACTTCCAGAACATGAACATTTTATGGACAATATCACCCAATTCCCCTCATACTAACTGCTCCATTACAATACCATACAAAACCCCATGTTTTGTCTCTTCCTCTTGCCTTCAACACCTCCAGCCCTTAAGTTATGCAGACTCCCAAATGCCAGTTATGCAACCTTTGTTTGAAAGCAGGGGATGGGTAGGAAGAAGTGAGTTTTAGATGAAAGAGTAATGCCAAGAGAAGGTTGATTGTTTAAAAATAAATAAATGCACACATTATGCTCTCAGGAATTGCAGGTCTCTTGCAACGGTCCACATACGTAACAATTTGCTTCATCTAAGCAGTGCCCTACACTGTAACAGATAGATGCATACACACCAAATGAATACGCATTACATAAAGACAACACACACTGCAGAGAACTTCAGAAATTATCCAGTATTACTCAGCGGTGCAGAATACCATTGTTTAAAATGTCTTCTTACTTTCAGCATCAGCATCGTTACTGCTACAGGACAACCGAACACCTATTAATAAACCAATATTCAAATTAAACTAGGATACCTATTAATGTTTTATCTACAAAGGAGCATCATGGATTTTTAAAACGAGCTCTGACATGCCAAGCATTTACCAGAACTACCAGCTATTACTGCACACTCTACTGTAAAGAAATAGCAAGACACCGAGACATCCCTGCTCCATCCTAACAAAACGCTTTTTATCTGCATCAATATACATATATGCAGAGTCTATGAGACTATCAATTTTAATATCACTTCTTCCAGTGACCGTCATTTAAACCTATTCAGGCTGTCATATTGATATTATCCAATATTTTATCATTTTGTTTGAAACTATGGGCAACTGTGCTCCCCTGTTTTTGCAAATAACGGATTATAAATGCACACAGACAAAACAGAATGCGGTCTCCAAGAGGGCAAATGCAAATCTCATGTGCGCTCTGCCCTTCAGACAAATGTGTCAATTCATGTGACTTTCAGAGCCAGTAGGTCATACAGCGCCCCAAGAGCCAGGAATTGTACTGCGAGTGTTATTGTAGTGTTATCATAAGTGGTTATATATGGAAAAGAAATTGCAGGAAAATTCTTAATGTGGCAGACCTTTTTATTTTTTTTCAGGGCCTGCATAAAATTATATTATTGATGTTATTTTCCACCTCAAATATAATACATGAAAGCTAAAATTAAAATGACATCAAAATAAAAATTATTAATGCATGCTACTCTTTTTTTTCCTGAAAAGAGCTGTCATTAAATTGAAGAATTTTGATGAAGAGTGAGCACAAGATTTTCCCTTTTGGGCACACAAAATTGAAAGATTTTCTCCAGATGAGCTCTAAATGAATCAAAACTTGGCAAATTAAATTCACCTTAGGGACATTTTATTTCTGAGCTTGTAAGACTAATATTAACATTTACTATGAAACTAGGTACCCTGGTACATTCATAACTAAACCAAACCTTTTATCTGAAGTCTGAATTTAAATGAAGCTATTGAAAGAATTAAAATTCAGTCAACTTGTGCTCTTCAGAGGCAATTTTTTTTTTCACTAATTTCTAATAAGTATTTTCAGTTCATATAGACTTTATTATTCCACAGTATGCAGCACCACTAAAATAATTCAACAAGTAGAAGACTATACTTGTCAGCACTAACAGCTCAACTTACACCAAGAATGAGGCATCCTATCAATCCAACAAGCATAGGATCTGACTTTTCTCTACAAACCACATCAAATTATAAAAATACCAGGAATCCACTTGCCATGAAATGGATTATCTCAGTTTAAGAGAAGAGTTAAGTAAAAATCATCCTATCCTTACCCTTTCAGAAAAGGTGGAGAAAAGTAAAGACACTGCCTATAGTGACCGAGTTTAAAAAAACCATGAAACTGGAAAAGTTTAATATACATCTCAAAGTGATCAGTTCCTTTAGAATTATTTTGCTTAATATCTAAGTATCTCATTCAAAAAGCAATAAAACAGATATTAGTAATCTCTCTAGTCAACTGAAAAAATAGGGTTTTTATAATAACTCATCTTTTTCTAATAGGCTCTTTTATAATAAACATGTAACTATGCCATTCTTGATATCTAATCTCTCTAAAAGTTAAGAGAGACCATTCCTAATTAGTAGAGTGAACAAATAAAGATGAAAAAAAACCCTAGAACAACAAAAATATAATAGATCAGCAATTCTGAAACTTTTTATCACTGGGAAATTTTTTCAGTGCAAGAAGGTGGGTATGCTGTGTTTCTAGTATCTGTAACCACAGACTGGGCAAGGTACCATCTTCAAAGATTTCAGGAGGCTTTCTTGCAAAAAGTGGGTACCTTTATCATTTTCAGTAGGCTGTTTGCCAGAAGCACATGTCAAAAGAAAAGACAGCAGTCATACTGGTTTTGGCTGTAGTCCAGGACAGCAGTCTCTTCAGAAAATATGAGAATGCTTCACTTCATAGACATATTTCTGAAAAACTGGTGCAAGAAGAAACCCACCCATTGCACACTATCCTGATACTCTCACATTGTTTGTGGCCGGACTGCTTAACAGAGAGCGCTCTGACGAAAAGGGTCGCTCCCCGCTGTACTGGGCAGAGAACATACAAATTATTCCTCACTACATAGATGCATAAACTCCCCCATTTTCAGTTTGGACAAACAGATGCAGCATTCTGAACAAAAATATTTGCTGCAAAAATACTCTAATATTTCAGTCCATTAACCAACCTGCTGTGGCAGCTGGTGAACAGTCATCTTTTTAATTAGACACCCTCACTGATTAATTAGTCTCAGAACACTGAGCAGTGGAACCCTGCGCAATGCCATTGGGACAAAAAAATATTGCTCTTTTCCTAGTGCTAACTTAATATCCTTTGGTATTGCTGCAAATAACAGGCTTGATTAATTTTCTACTCAAACTAAAATATCCTTCCTATATAAGTAATTCTCTCAATCCACAGCTAAACTGTTTCAACCCACCTGTTTCACTCAAATAGAAAAAAACCAAACACAAACATGCTATCAAGGCACCCGTTTCAAAGTTAACTGCATTTAATCCTATTTGCATAGACACAAGTCGCTCACTTGTAATCTCCTCCACTTTGTTTACTAACTATGCAAGCAAACTAGCAATAAAGATAAAGCCAAGTAAATATTAAGTATGAAGCAAAGCAGCAAATACCTTTTCTTGTTTGAACAATCTGGGTAATTTCAAAGTGTAAAAAGTAAATACATTTCTACATTAGGTTTACATGAAAGTTGATCTTTACTTCAGTCCTTTGAGATCAGTTTGCAGATAGATACACTAAGGAAGACAGATAATTAAAGTTAATTCAATGCATGGAAGACTAATGATGAAGCTTCAACAATACTTGTTATTTTTAGCTATCGTATTTCTAACTATTACACCCTTGGGAGAAGAGATGATAGAGACATCCATTTGTAGGTCTTCTCATAGTCCTACATCTATGAAAAAGTTTCTGTTCTCAGAAAGTGCTTATAAAAATTAAATACAGCTGTTAAAGAATTTCAGAGATTTTTCTCTACTGTAGCTCTTCATTTTCTGTATAGGTTTGTAAAAGAACTGTTAAGATCGATGCAATGACCAGCCAGCTGGAGACCCGCATGTCACCTCTGCCAACAGGAACACAGGCTGGAAATTACAAACCCACCCGCAATGAGGAAACAGAGATGAAGAGCAGCAGCACTGTCTAAGATTACGCAGGCCAAAGCCAGCAAGCTTCTGAGGGAAAAGACCATACCATGAGAGCTGTTTGACTCTAATGAGTACCAAAAACTTGTCAAAAAACCCAGTTTGTTGTCACTAACCAAGAGAAACCCAAGAGATGTAGGGACAATGCTGTAGTCAGCGTACCCTGTCCTCCACGTCACATACAATTGAACCTGGCCATGGCAGCTGAACACCTACACCGTGGGGCTTGTGACTACATGGACAGGAGAAAATGAATGTGTAACATGACTCCCTCAGTGTATGCGACTGCTTCCATCTGCCATAATTTACTGTTCTTTTCAGCAAACAAGCACTAAAGTTTAATTTTGTATCTGGGCCTGCAAAACTTGTTGACCTGAAAGGCCTGCAGAAATCTGAAACCTCAACTTTAATTTTTTCCTTTTTGCTTTATAATGAGAGGATCTGTCATGTAGGAATCAGAAATAATAATACTGGTCCAAACAGAATGCATAAACTACATATGTTAGCTCTAAATTGATTAGATTTCATCCAGCCCAACAAACAACGCAGTTGCTCCATCTACTGCAGCAATGGGATGTACTTTCATGTAATTGGTCTGTACTGCATGATAATTAGACCTCTGTGTCCTTTGTGCCAATTCCAAATTATTATATAACTGACAAATTTTTTTCATGATATGGCAATATTTAATCCCCAAATCAATGCCTCTCATATTTGCTTCAGACTTTGGAAGAATTCTTAGGATTTTCACTCTTCTGTAGAGTGGCTTGAAATGTTATTGGCCCAGATGCAAAACACTATTAGACAGTCAGCAGACAAAGCTATTTTTTGGCCAACTCTTCTGAAGCCTGACCCTTTAATTAGTTATTATCTCTAACTGTTCTGGGCACATGCTCATATTGCCAAAGGAAATTATGACAATAAACAAATAATCTTATTTTTGGTTTTCTTACAAGTCATTTGGAAGGACAGCCATTTAGTCTTCTTTAAGACCTTCAACTCAAAGTCACCATCCATCTCAAAATGGGCAAATTCATATGCAAACTTCTGTTGCTTTTGAGTAACATACTACCAACATCTACTTTTTCTGAAACCAGGTTTCTTTTTCTGATCATACTTTAAAAAATAGCAACAACAAAACAAATTGTTTTCTTAAACCAGAGCAGCAGCAGCATTTAAAAGTAGCTGTTAGATGAACTTCATACACACAGCTCATCTCTTAAAGGAAATCAGACTGTAAACCGAGAGTCTCTTATACAGAAATGATACATTTAACAATCATAAATCCTGCCTTAAAATGGTTTGTCCAAAAGTTTTTCAAACTACAGAAAGTGGATGTCTGCCTTATTTTTCTGCTTTATTTTACTTATGCAACTACATACAACCTGGAGAGGTGTTACTTTCTAAACTCAGGAGAAAGGACTTGAGCATAGGTAACCAGTAACAGCACTACAAAACAGGCACCCAGTCCATAACACTGAAAAGGATGGAAAGAAGCCTTGCCCTGCAAATTCAGCAGTGGGAACACATACAAGAATAAAACCACCTAAAACACAAAAGCAAAATGTTAGTAATAAGCAGCATAAGGTGTAATAAATAAAACATCTGTCCCAATTCAGATGCTACAAGTGTTCTACAGTAAGTTGCTTTATGACTGGCATCAAGTGACAGCAGATTTCTAACGATGTGCACATCGACAGTGCCTGACACCTCTTCCGAAAGGGACAGTGTGAAGTAAGGGCAGCAGAGTGGGGCAAGGTAGAGTATAACTATTGCTGAAGACGATTACCAGTCACCTCAACTATCAATAGGGTAAACTGTGGCTTGCCACTGGACCATATATCGGAGCTCAAAATATATCTTGTCATGGGAAAAATTCATCCGAGACTCTTGAGATGAACCAGCAAGGCTGAACATGAAATAATGTCAAGTAGGCAGGAGAAAACAATCAATGAAGTGACCCTAGCTTATGCATGGTTTTCTACTTAACAAACGGATATGATACACTTTTACAAAAGCTCTGTGGACAAGTACCAGTATTACACCTTCATTATCATCACACAAGCAGATTTTTCTCACTTTGATTTGTGTTTTCCTTAAAATAAATAAATAACAAATAAATATTTTAAAATATGTATTTATCTCTGCTGATATATCTTTTATTTTCCCATTTACTGTGCCACGTGCAGCAGGGTCAAAAGCCTATGGCATGCGTGCCAGAAAGGTAACTAAGGCAAATTGATTGTCATACAGTACAGATTTACATATATGTCAGAAATTAGGCAGCTGCCAAATCACAACTCCTACTCTCTAAAATTGTATGCAAGACCTACTATTGTGCTCCAGTCAAAATTTCTGAGAGGCTCATGGTAATCAGTGAGCTGGAACTCAGCAGGAGATGTGAGATATAACAAAACAGTGCTTGTCAGTAAGAAAGTATCTGTGAGAGCAGAAGTATTTCTTTCTCCCTTCCCTCCTGGAACTCAAACTCAGCTAGAGATGGGAAATGTATTGGTGTGTGAATGCTCTGATATGGGAAAGGAAACAGTTCAGTAGATCATTCTTGGCAGACTGCTGACCTCCACTGCAGAGGACTAGAGGACGTGCCTCCTGGAGAAAATAAGTTCAGCATTGATTTTTCTAAATAAGACAGAGATTTTATTTTGCTTTCTGTGCTTAACTGAAACACTAAATCAAGCCCAGATTACTCTCTCCTATAGAACACATTGAATAAAACACTCCTCTAACTTAAAAATACTGCAGATTTCAGAGCTCTGCGTACAGATGGATTCGTACAGTATAACATGCATAGCAGATCTGCTAAGTGATGTCAATAATAGTTGGCCAATCTAACATACTACTACTGCACAAAATGCACGCAACTGGAGTAGAACAACAAATGTGAATATATCACGGTCTCTAAAGTAAATTTAAATGTTGAGAGCCTGCTATCATTCAGTTCATCACACAGATCACTCTTCTGGCCTGCCAACAATACAGTTCTCCTCCACTAGCAAGCACATTTTTACCAGGAGTTAACTAGCAGCACTGTAGTAAAGTTCCATTTTTTACCAGATTTCTCTGTTCCCCATGAGAGGTAGTCATAAATTAGGCATCATATGTTCTAGACTAATAATTACAGCTGTCGGGTTCACCTTTTAAGCTATGATAGTAAAACAACAGTTTTCAAGTTAGCCCTCTGAAATTTTCTTTAGGAAAAAATTCCTTTAGATCTCATAAACAAAGAAATCAAAGATGCCAAAGATGCTTTTAAAGTCAAGCCTCATTCAAGAAAACCAGCTGACATTCCTTACTTTACTGGTAAGTACCGGCTAACACTATATTAATTACTACAGTAGTCTATTGTATTGTGCTATAGCATCACACAGTTCAGCCATGTTATTTTGATCACCAGACAGAAAAAAAAAAACCAACAGCACCTATATAAACTTACTTTCCTAGAAATCCCTGGGTACAGAGATTTTTCTAGTGGTTTCCAGTGCCCTCTTTCTCACTGAGGTACTGCAATGGGAAATTTAGCCAAACAGTGCAGGCAAGGCTCGATGACCAGACAGGGGAAAGGGCTGGGGTGTTGGGAGAGCGGGCTCTTAAGGAAGGAGCTGTTACAATGAGCTAGGAGATAAAGCAGCATGGGATAGAGGGCTATGAAAGGTGCACGGGTCCTAGGCAGTAATGGGTAGCTGTTTAAGGGAGAGATCAGTACCAGGGGCAGTTGTATGAACAGGTAAGTAGGTAGTGGATCAAGTTCGCAGATGTTACTACCACCTCCTACTCCTTGTATCTCAGCACACTTAATTCTCAAGACTATAAGTGCAGAACACTGCCACCTTTAACCACCTAGGAACGTCTTGCAGAAATATGCTCAGGAATGCACACACTTACAGAATGTACTACTAAAGTGGTCAAGACACCCATGAAAATATCCAGCTTCCAGAAGCAAGCCTGAACAGGAGAGAAATGTTAAGCAGAATGACCAAAATACAAGGAGACAATGAATCTATGTAAACATATGTGTAAACTGAAATAATCAAGATGAAAGCTATGTATTCGATGGGAAGAATAAATAGTGATGGAAAAAATAAAGTACATGTTCTTGGTATACTGGGATGGTAGCATACAGCAACGCAGAAAAAAAGAAATCAGTTCTGCATTTTCATACAGGAGAAGCAAGCGAACAATCGTTAATACCCAAATAACTCTGAAGTTTAATATGTATATTATTATTGACACACATAAGAGAACACTACAACAACACTTTTAGTAGGATTCAGAGAATAATATGTACATGCCTCTCTCTAAATAGCTTAATTCATATTACCAACACACCAAAATGAAACTGAAAGACATTCAATTTACAGACATAAATATCAGATCATAATTCATTAAAAATATTACCTGACCAGTTCTTCTGGTATTAACTATTCCTAAAAATGGGCCTTAGCTTTAGTTTGGCATAGACTCTCTCCTGTTCATTTCTTTTCCTTAATCATTTCATGCAATGTATGCCAAATGATGTGATCACCAGCAGTTACACGCAGTCAGACTACAGAAGAAATTTTGTGATTTCAGAATAAACATGATTTACCTCAGAAAAAAACCCGAGTTTGCATAAATGCTGCAGTTCAGCATAGGATTTAATTTTCTACTCCATAATAGGGTAATTTTTCATATTAAATACTGTATGCAATATAATCTTCCAAAATATATATCATGGAAGTATTTCTATCATGAAAAGGCCAAGTGTATCAAGGTATTTTTAACGCATGAAGCCCTAGCATCAAGATAAGGTTTGCATTTTAGAAGTTTTCCACTCCCTCCTCCGCTGTGAAACAAACATCTTCCCCACTTTTGGAAAGCAAGAGCAAAATAGTGGAGGTGGTTTTGATGCAACATACAGCTGACAGATGTCCTGTGAATGGTTTCTAAGGAAAATATAACCCAACTACAACGTCAAAAGAAAAATTTACACTATCCAAACATCCTTCTTTATTGGTAAAGGAAAAAGAAGCCATGAGGACAGACATCACTCTGGGGACACTTTTAAACTTTAAAAACATAGTGGGTAGGTCAAATTAAGAGGACAAGTATCAAAAACATATGACAACTTTATGAAAGGAAACTTCTAACAACATCTACCCCAGAACTTTTGTAGGGACAGATGATTCATTCCCTAGACAACAAATCCAACACTTGCTATGAGCAACATATAAAATTATCTTCCTCCGTTTCTGCCGTTACAGCCATTTTTGAGAATGCTGTTTCTCCTCAGAGTGCTTAACTAACCTGCACTGGCACAAATTTTAGAATCCCAAATGGTGAGTTTACCTCCTGACACTGCAGACAGTTTTTGCTACTACAGCACAGTGGCTCTCAATCTTCCAATCACAGCATTAAGCAGTCTGGAACATCTATGCAGGCAACTTTTTAAGAAGTTTACTGACTGCACTGATGGCATTAGGATACAGAATGGGAAGAGATTTCCAACAGGATTCGCCTCTCAAATCACCCATACAGCAAGACAACTGGTTTCCTGCTAGGTAAAAATGTTTTTAACATTCTTTTTAAAATAAAGAATAAAACAAGAAATACCTAACTTTCTGGGGTTTTGTTTGGTTTTGGTTTGAGTTTGTTTAAACTAAAAACCAGAAGATTAAGGCATGCAGAGAACAGAAGCTGTTGAAAACAAAGAGATAAATTTGAGTTTATTTAAAAATAAAAAATCCAACCCCACCAAACACCTGAACAACAAGCTGATATGGTTATTACCATCACAGCAAGTGAACTGAAAGCTAAATGTCAAGCATTACTACAGATATAGGTCAGCAATTTCTATTGTTAATGCTATTCAGCAGGAGGTAAAGTCACCTAATCACAATTTCAGTTGCTTAAAACAAGTCAAACTGTTTCACTCTTTTGCTACTTTGCCACTGAATGAAAATGCTGCTCAGTAGAATTTATTTTAACCAAAAGAAAGAAAAAAAAAAAAATCACTTACCATTGTGATAAGAACTCTGTATTTATCCAGCATTGCCTGGTTGTCATGGCATCCTGCCAGCAACTGCCAAACCTCTGCCCTTAGTGCTTCTGGAACACCGCTTTTCACCAGGGTAGATAATCCATTTGGTCTTACAACAAGATTATTGTGCCTGAGAAACAGACAATCATTTGTCCTATTACTGTTCAACTAAGAGTAGAAACCAAGATAAAAAAATATTAAAAAGTTTTCAACTTTCTAATGTTATTCTGGAAATCAGAGTCAGCAACTAGCAATGTAAACTCCTCTTCCACTGGTTACACTAATTAGCATTTGTCAGATGGAAAGCAAAAAATTCTGCAAGGATTTACAATAAGAACCAGTGGCAAAATGTAGTGATATCCAAATTCTCTAGGCTTGGAGAAATTAGTGAAAATTAGAAGAATAAATAATTGCAGAGATTGAACTAAACTGGTTAATGAAGAACAATTTATATGAAAGAGAAAACCATGCCATCTGTGCAGACAATTAAATTTAAATATTTGTTCAACATATACATTTAGCTTAGGTTAAGACAAGGAAATTAAAAATAACCTAAGCTGTATAGAGAAATACATTTTGGAAAACAAATAAAGGCCACTTTTAAGAGTACTAACATGAAGACTCAAGTTCCAGTTTGACGCTTAATGCCAAGAGTATGTTGCAAGTCCCACAAAGCAGTAACACTTGCACATACTTTGGTAAAACGCCACCATTCCAAAGAAATCTGCCTATTAGTTTGAGCTAGCTCTTTACTATCTGTTTGTTTGCGCAGCAAGAAACATAGAAAGACGATTTCAGGATTACTTTTTTGATTTTCCAACGCTGCATAATTAATCATACAAAAGGTGGTATATAGAACTATGTAAAGGCTGTTTTCAGACAGGTTGAATACTAAGGATGTGTTTTTCAAAAATAATCCAGTCACTGAGCCCATACATTTAGGATAAAAATCACTGCACATGCACAATATTGCAGAGCTTTCAGTCACAAATGTTTAAAAATCCTTTTTGAGATAATAGTGTTTACTGATCTAGATTAAACCTGGCTTTGACTTATTATGGCAATTTTCATAGCAATGCAGCAGGAAGACTGTGAATTGACTCTTTAGTCTAATGTAGGAAGTGCTTTGCTTTCTTATTGTTTTGACCATTGTTATGTTTTTCAGCCCTACTGGTAGGAGAATAGTGAGAGTGGCAGTTTAGCCAAATACTAGCAAGCTGCGATTAAATTAAATAACCGGCAATTTGACCCTCGATTTTAAGTAAATGTTTAGAGTACTCATTCTTTGAAACAGGTCATTAGGATGTGAACAGTTTACTACTACTGTTTAAATTTAAAATGTGCTCTAAATAGATCTCTTTTTCCAATACTCAGAGGATGATACTGCCATTTTTTCAAATTACTTGAATTAAGAAAAAAAGAGAGCATGGTTATATAGTGCTCTTGTCCTTTTAAACACAATAATTATTTTAAATTTTAAATGTGCACTGCAACAAAAGTAATTCAAACTTTAGCATTCAGTTAGGCAATTTAAAACCCAGCTAGTCCCTCTTCTCTTTTTCAGTACATTTTGCAGCAAGTCATATTAGACTAATGGTCTTGTGATGGGAAAAATCTAGAAAGAAAAAACAATATCCACAGAAATATTGAAAGGACTAGACGCTCTAAGTGGTTACAGAATTATGAAACGTACATTCAGGAATAAATAAATAAAACGCACCAGAAACTTAAAGCTCAAGTTGTGTGAAAATGAAGCATCATAGCACACTTCAAATCAGATTAGTTTGGTTATTACATGGATTTTCGTCATATGTATTACATATGAAACATAGAAGGCCACCTCTGAGGGCTCAGCAAGCATATGAAATAAAATGAACAGCTAAAAAGGTGCGTTCCCATATAAACATAGCAGGGAATTTCTGAGCAACTCCAAGAAAACAATACAAATAATTCATGTCAACAAGTAAGAGATGCACATTCCATGCTGTAATACCATCCTTATCACTGAACACTCACAACTGAGTATTAGGCATCCTACAGTATACCAGATTTCACTAATTTAGATAGTTTTATGGTAGAGGTAATACTTTATCAACATTAGTCCATGCAATAAAGCATAACCCTAACTTTAATAGACAACTCAGTTTCTGAATGTCTGTTTGGGAAACAGCTTGATATTAATAATCCTTGCTCTGTACCCTACAACAATGAACAAATACGCGTTTTCCCCTCAGCTGTGTAGAGGCCCAGGCACCTCACATTCCTAGACACTTTCTGACACCTGCTTGGCTAGACTACAACAGAAACAAGCATAAAATAAAAGCTTGTCTTATTCTACTCTTATCCTCTAGCATGTGTGAAAAAATGGGTCATTCACAGATGCTGACATCTTTAATTTGTTGCAAAGCACTAGTTCTCCTGCGCAAAACTCAGACACAATTTTAAAACATCAAAGAGCAAGGATACAGAAAGCGATGCATAGGCTATGCTCCAACTTGACAAACAAATATGTCTGATTAAAGACCGCTATTGCTCATGACTTATTTTTAAAAAAAAACACAGCAGAACTAGTGAAGTACTCAGCTAAACTAGCTCAGCTTGCAAGACTTTAATGCTGAGGATGCAGTAAATAGTAAAATAAATTAAAAGACATTCCATTACTTTCCAACTGTTCATTGTATCTTGGTAAATTATCTTATTCTTATTCCTGTTTATATGTTTGAAGGAGACTTTTGGAGCAACGTTTCTGCTGAGTCAGTCCATTAGGTTACAGTGACATTTTCATGAAATGACAAGAAACAATTAAACTGCAATAAATTTTTCATCTAAGAGACAAATCAGCACACCAGTTCTCCAAGTGGAAAGGTTACTTTTATTTACTTTTTTAACAAGTGCACAGATATTCCACTAGCATATGGTGCACTTTTCAACTCACTAGAAGATTTTATTTAAACCTATTTTTAGTTTTCAAATTGTTAACATTTTTCATCCATTACTCCTTCCAAGTTTTGTTCTTAATGTGTAACATTAACACTATTCAAGAATTAAAGTATTTTATACACTTGAATTTATCTAAAAATGTAATATTGCTTGAGCCACTCCTAAAGAAAATGTTTGCTACTGCTAATCTTCAAGCTGGCGGCGATCGCTCATTTCTCATCCCATTTTTAACTACTACCTGATTCTCTGAATTAAGTGTATAGGTTTATGTTAGGACTTCAAAATAGTTTACTCTGAGAGTCTTAAGTGGTTTGCCTCATTGAATACTATACTTAAGTAAACTGAAGAAACAGGTGATTACGTGAAACTCAAGATGAGAAGCTATGGGTGGTTCTTCAGCATGCATATCCACAGGAATCCAGGTATTTGTCAAGGGCATAAGTTAAAATTAAAAGAATCAACCGACAGACAAATTAAAATTAAAAAGTAGCAGTTTCCAATGCAAATGTAATGCAGATTGAAACAAACCTGCCACACAGTTCTTTAAGGACTCAGGATGGCTTTTCCCCATTGGCCTTGGGGTACCAGATATAAAACTTGAAACGCTTTAATAAACTCTCTCTGGGGATGCCCTTTAGAACAGGCTTTGGAAAGTTCTAAACAGCCCCAGAGCAGATCTTCCTACAGCCTTTTCAGGTGAGGAAAACATACTTGTGTACAGGGATCAATTGACTTCCACACTTTTCCTCAGTATTTTCTTAATCATTCAGGCATTCCATAGCCAGAACATCTGTACAATCATTCCATTAAATATTTGTGCTTCCCCCAAAAGATCTTTCATTAAGACCAGAAACTGCAATGACAAAATAGCTAAAACACTAGCAGGAAGGAAAGGTTCCAGAGGGAATATTTCTGTTAAACTCAAAATCTTGTGATGTCTCATTTAGTAACCTTTGCATGAGATCTCCAATTAAATGAGGTCAGCACCAAGAGGCTGTGTTTCTCCAAAGCTACAAAGTGGCCAAGTAAAGTGGGAAATTGCGCAAATAAATCCTTAAAATGTTTATCAGGTCTCTTTTTGGAGTTAGGAAAAGGAGACTTTGCCAATTCCAGATTAAGGGCCTCTGTTTTGTCTCCAGCAGCAAGAGCTATTACAAAGGGAAAACCAAATAAGCAGTTCTGGCATTTGCAAGTAGTATCAGGTGTCTCAGAGGTAGCAAATACACAGATATTTTCTTTTATTGGTGAAGTATACTCTGCTACTGAAGCACTTTATTCAGCCACAGAAATAACACTGTTGAGAACACACTCTAGGCTTACAAATGTTCTTCATCTTACTCTCCAACAGAAACAGTTTAAGTGAGGATCTCAGTCTTTCTAGAATCCCTTTTCAAGTGCTTACTTGTAGCACCAAAAAAAGCATGTCTAAACAAATCAGTCAAATGCACATCAGCTAGCACAAATGACTTAAGACAGGACAGACTGGAGCTGCTCTGTCTTTTCTATCCTAGCACTGAGAGGCACAGAGTTTCATGGAAGCTTAACATCAAGCCCCAAGGAACAGAGGTGGCCAGAATGTTCTGGATTTGAAGACTCACAACTGCAGTGTGAGCATACACAGGCATATTCTCAAACACTGATTGAAACAAGACTTCTGCAACTGTTGTGGGAGAGATTTGTCAAATAACTGCAAGTTAAAAGAAGATGATTTACCAGGCCCTTTTAAACTAGGTTTAAAAGACAGCCTTCAGCATGGTTTTATTTTTCTTTTTTAAATTGTGTAAGCTGAAAAATTTCAAGCCTCCTGCACAAGAGCATATAGTCTCACAAAACAAAGAAAAGGTTAGTATTTAAAATCTAGATTTAAGAAATTAAGCATTACCATCTCCCCAGTAATTCTCCCCAGGAATACAAAATCTTCTCAGGACAATCCTTTGACACATCACCAGTGCCACTGGACAGTTCATTATCACTCTCTGGAGAAAAAAAAAAAAAAGAAAAAAAAGAAAAGACAAAACAAGAAAACAAAAGCATGCACAGATTTACCAAAGAGAACAGACATTAAAGATGCATACATATATATATAGGTCTCAGACAAATTGTTCTCACATATCGGTTTTAAAACCACAAAAATACATAGAAAATATTAGTGGAACCGTAAAGAATGTTTAGCAGACTTGACAAAACAAGTATATTAATAAAGTTACTGTATGGTTTAAGAGAACAAGACTAGGGAATAATTCATTGTTACAGGAAGAAGGGCTGGGATTTAGAAAAGCATTATGTGAGAAAAGATCCAAGGCTGTCAACTATCCATTTAATGAAATTTCACAATGCAGTATTATCTAAAAGTCACACCTACTCCAGACTTCACATAGAGAGAACTCTCTTTTAAAGCACAGTAGATAAGACTGCTTCATTACACTGCATCCCTTATGTGCCATTCTGCACTTATGTGGCACTCTGATCTCAAGAAGCCTACTCAGAGCCACAATATAATTTTTTTTACTGAAACAAGTTCATGGAAGAGCAGCAGAAACAATACCATGACTTTAAAGCTCATATTGCATGGAACAGCAAAGAAAGCTTCAAATGGAAAAGAAACCTCCTAAGTATTAAGAATACCTCACTTATGGAGGGATGCAACTAATACACAAAACTAGAAGGGATAATGTCAGCCTGGGATAGTGTTCTCAAATTACCATCCAACTCAAGTAACAATCCCATTTCCAAGTGCCTTATGGGTCTATGCAGCTGTCCACACAACGTCAAACAGTCTAACTCTTTAGAGCAGCTCCTCATGTGAACAGGGTTTTGCAGTTATTTGGACTTTTTCCAGTTTCATCTGAATAAAAGACTACTAAAAATTAAACGTGAGTACAATTTCAACAACACCAAACATTGACAGGGCTCCAATTCTCAACACCTTTACTATGAAACACAACCTAAAAACAGACATTGCAACAGCCCATTATCCTCAGAGGCCTCTGACACTATGGATGGTTTAGATGTTAGAGGGTCTCTGAGGTTGCTCTTTCCTATGAGCTAAGCTGTCTCAAGAAGCTAAAATAAAACAAAGAAGGAGGACCAAAGCTACATCTGCTCCCAGAATTCCTTAGATACTCTCTTCAGCACAGCTCAGTCACATCCGTTTGCTGACCTAGTATCTTTAATTTCTCAGGTACAGTAAACACACTTCATGTCCAACTTTATGTAGACAACAGCTGTAGTTCAGGTAGAAGAGGATCTTCAGTACTTGTATGATTTGGTACAATTGTACTATTACCTCTTCAGTCTTCAGCCTTGCCATTCTCACTTCAGTTACATGTTTCTGATTTATAGTCTCAACAATTGTCAAATACAAGTCATAATTAAAAAAAAAAAATAAAATCGATGCTTCAATTTGACAATCAACTATGAAGACAAACATAGCATATGCTGCACCTCAAGGACAATTAACAGCAAAAATGCTGCCCTGAGAGAAGGGA
This sequence comes from Phalacrocorax carbo, assembly GCF_963921805.1. Taxonomy (NCBI): domain Eukaryota; kingdom Metazoa; phylum Chordata; class Aves; order Suliformes; family Phalacrocoracidae; genus Phalacrocorax; species Phalacrocorax carbo. The sequence goes on along the minus strand of NC_087518.1, from coordinate 31,164,639 downwards.
GAAGCAGATCAGAAACATCTTTGTATTTCAAATTGAACATAAGGTTAGCGATCCCTTTAGCTTGGAACCTGTTTGTACAGCTTTACGGGCCCCAAAAGACAAGACCCACCTGCATTTAGATACTTCCCCTTAGAATTTAAAAAACAAACAAAACAAAACAAAAACAAAAACACCCGCACTCATCATAAACCTACAGGAAACTTGATTTTAAGGTTTCCCAATCTATTGCATACATTCACTAGATCTAAAGATGCAAATATGAAGATCTAAAATCCCCAAATTTATAATTTTAACTAAAATTTGATATCACTATAAAAGGATTCCCAGTAACCAAAGGAACCCATTAAGTTCCAGTGGAAGAAATGTATTTGAAGACTCAACCTTGCTTTCATTTTAAAGCTATCAAAAATATGATAAAGGCAAGTCTCCTCACTTACCATCTAGGCCTGGTAATAACTAAAAAAAGTTGAGTATAATTAAATGCATTACGTTTTTTAAATTCTCTCCTTGCCTGATTTGCCTAACTGGATCAAAGAGATCAATTATAAATTGATCCCTTCTACTTCCCATGGAAACAAGGAAAAAAAGTTTGAGGAAACCTTCTCTATCTAGAGTACCTTGTCCATTCAGAGATGCAAGGTACATATTAATGGTGCTGGTACATACTAAGAATCTCAAGAGACCTGCCTCACACCAGAAATTTATCATAAAACACAATTTCAGAAGGGTTTTGCACATTCACAGTAAAGGAAGACAGTTTGGCATAAAACTCTGAAAAATCGAGATTTGAATTACTTTAGAGAGACTGAAGAGCTACGGTGCATCTCTACAAGAGCTAGTGGTGAAAATATACATAAACAAATCTTGCAGTCTGAAACAAAATCTGGTAAAGATGAATAAAACAAATCCCCAACCAGATCAAAATGTTTAAAAATGAAGCTACACTGAATACTTTCAGGAACAAAGCACACTAGTTGTTATCTGATCCAAACTTGAGCTTGCCAAGGAATACTAACATCAACAAAATAGAAACAAACCCCTTCCTTTCTCACTACACTGGTATTCTATGCAAAATTCTTCGAAGTTCTTAAGGAGATCGGTGTTACAGAGCATATGTATTCTAGCAAGATGTATCACAAAGCTACAGTGCTTCAGTCCTGAAAATTCTTTCATTTGGAATGTATTATTCAGTTGCATGTCAGAAAATCACAGACCTCAATTAGAAATGCCATAAGCTCCCTTTCAAAAGACACTAATGTCAAACTTCAAAATAGAACAGGGCAAAGGAGAAATAATAAATAGCTTTAAAAACCTCTACTTTGTGTCCACTCTAAAGACTATTTACATATTCTAACATGTGTAAGCACTTAGGTATAAATTAAAAAGAAAAAAAAAAGAGGCCACGTGAGGAGTATTTACCTGCAGATGTTCTTCTCTGAGGTGTACTTTTATACTTTTTTTCCCTCCACATTCTATAGCCTCTATAAGCCAGCAGCATTAGCCAGAGCATGATTTTATTCATCCTGATTCTGCAGGAAAAGCCACAAATCCCTTCCTCTAAATGTATCATGTATTTCTCCCTTCTGCTTTTATTCACCCTGACCTCTCACAGCCTCTCAGCTGGACAATAAAACTTATGTCTCATCAGAATGGGAGAATGGGAGGTGTCAAGGGAGCAAGCCTGAAGTTTGTAAATGTGTATACACACAAATAGCCTTTAAGAATACTTAGAGGTAACAGTAAGCCTCTCGGGTCTTTTGCTTGTTTGTTTTGAACTGCAATGTGATTCACAAAAATTAACAAAAAACTCACTTTGTGGATGCCTCATGAACCAATTCTCTGAATTCAGCAAGCCTGAAGAATCACACTTCCACAGCGAGCATCACTCTGCATGGCTTCAGCACAGAATCAGAGAATACTTTGGGCTGGAAGAGACTTCTGGAGATCAGCTAGTCTGAACCCCTACTCCAAGCAGCCCTAGTTAGATCAGGTCACTCGGGAACCTGAGTGGGAATGCAGAGTCTTGAACACCTTCAAGAAAGGAGACTGTATAATCTTTCTGGACAACCTGTTCCAACACTCAACCATGCTCACAGTTTAAAAGAGAAGAACAAACCAATCCACCAAAACCATCCTTTTATCTAACTAGAATCGCCCAGGTTCCAACTTGTACCTTATGTCTATTGCCTCTCAGCCTGTTATTGTGCACCTCTGAGAAGAGCCCGGCTCCATGTTTTCCGAGTCCTCTGATGCAGTAGTTGCACACAGCAATAAGATTCTCCTCTGTGTATTTTCTTTTCTATCCTGAACCAACCCCCGTTCCCTTAACCCCTCATTGTACATCATGTGCTCCCACTATCTGACCAGCTTAGTGGCCTCTGCTGGACTTGCTCCAGTTTGTCAGTGTCTGTCTTGTACTGGGGAGCCCAAAACTGGACCCAATATTCCAAATGCAGTCTCACAGGTGCTGAGTAGGGTGGATGGATCGCTTCCCTGGACCTGCTGGCCAGGTTCCAGCTAATGCAGCGCAGGGCATGCTTGGCCTTCTTCCCTGCAATGGTACGCTGCTGATGGGTTTTCAGCTTTCTGCCTGCTGGCATCTCCAGGTACGTTTCTGCAAAAGTTGCTTTGTATCTGCCTAGTGTCCAGCCTGTCTTGTCACACAGGGTTATTCTACCCCAGATGCAAGACTTTGCGCTTGCCTCTGTTGAACTTCATGTGGTTGCTGCCAGTGTGTTGCTCCAGCCTGTCCAGATCCCTCTCAGTAGGAGCCCTGCCCTCCAGCATTATCAACCACTCTCCCCCATTTGCTGTTGTTCACAAACCTGCTGCGTGTGCGCTCGTTCCCATCATGCAGGTGATTAATGAAGACATTTAACAGCACTGATCCCAGTAACAATCCCTGAAAGATACCACTACTTACTGGATGCCAGCAGGACTTTGCACCATTGATTGATTCTTTCATCCCAGCAGTCCATCCAACCTCCTATCTCATTGATTTAATGATAAGGATGCTGTGAGACACAGTGTTGGAATCCTTGCTAAAAAATCAAGGTATATAGCATCCACTGCCTGGCCCTTGCCCACAGCACAGGTCACAGTGCACAAAGCAGTGAGGTTGGTCACAATGATTTGCCCTTCATAAATCTATGCTGGTTGTTCCCAATGACCTTGTTTGTCCTTCACATCTTCGGAAACTACTTTTGGGGGTATTTGCTCCATAACCAGTCCCACGGACTGAGGTTAGACTGACCTGGATCTTCCTTCTGGCCCGATGACATTTGCTTTTCTTCTCTTGGGCATTTACCATTTGCATGAAACAAATACAGAAGCCTGTACAGACACCACTCAGCCTGGGGAGGATATCTGGATGACAGATTTTGTATATAGCCTGTTTTGTTAGTATCCTTATAGACAAACATGAATATTTTAAAAATGGTCTCTCAAAAATCTGTAGGACATTCAAAAATTAACTAAATCTAACTGAAAAGAAGATTGGCAGCCTATTGGATATATATAATTTTGTGCCTACTCCATTCAGAAACACTTATTACATAAATTATTCATTATATGAGCAGACTATTCAGAATAGGGCACATAGAGTTATATTTTAGATGGTCCAGCACTAATATTTATTATGTAACAATACTCTATTGACTAGGCTCAATTATAACTCACCCACCCCCACCCCCCCTTTAAAAAGCAGACACCAAGTTACGGAAGTGCAACCATTGGTACAAAAGACCTCTCAGTGCTTTAGCAGAACCTTTAGCGAAATAAACTCTAGCTCGTTATTCTTGATAACCAATAATTTGGAAAATGCTCCCCAAAGTGGCCCATCTTCCACACAGCAGAGGCACCTCTTTGGATTTAGTCTGATCCAGAATAGCCCGAAAAGCTGTTTTTAGTGGAAAACAAATGAAACTTTCAGAATTACAATAATTAACCTTTGATATGAAATAGCAATAAGGTTATTTTGGGTTGGGGGTGCGTGCATTTGGGTTTTTTTGTTTATTTGTTTTTTATAATGAAGTATTTGTAACTGGTGACATGCCACAACGGGACACCCTATGCAGTAAAATGGCTGTACACATTTGGAGCACTTAAAACCATGAGAGGTTTTGACTGTCTCCCAAGATAGGAACAGAGTGATTAAGACGAGCCTTATGAGAGCGCTCCACTAGGTTATCTAATTTCTTGTTTTTTAACTTGACTAAAGAGAACACAGGTCTTGATCACATAGTCCCCTGCAGATATTTCCCTAAGCAGTTCATTCCAAGGACTTCATTACATATCTCTCAGTTTGAACCTAATTCTTTCTACCTGCAATTTATGCCAGTAACCTTTTTCACCTAAACAATTTTAGCACCTCTCTTCAAAAAAAACCAACCACCCAAAAAAAAAAATCCCAAACCACAAAATAAAGCCTTTCCTTTATTCTTTCTTCTTTAAAAAAAACTCTGCTTCTTTCCTTAAAAAACACATTCTCCAGACTTCCTCTTATTTCTAATTTTTTCCTCCAGAGGTGTTCAAACAAAATACCAAGGCATCAAGTGTTCAAAATAGAACAATTATGAACACAGTGACTCTTTATTATAAGCAAATACCCCACAGACGAACACCATACACACACAGAGACACAAAATCTTGGCCTCTTCTTCCCCCTCATTTACTTTGATAGCTGAAGGCTTTTGAGCCCACAAATACAGAACATGGAGCACTCTTAGAAGGTAACACTAGTATTCACAGCAGCACTGGCAAGTTGTGCAAAGACTATAACAAATTATGGTGAGAAACCAACTCGGTAAAAAGTCAAATAGCACCGATGTTCCTCTCCCCAATCAGGTACTTAACAGACTCTTTTGAACAAAAATAATCAACTATGTTTATTGGTATTTTCCATTTTTGGCTTGAGGAAATAGATTCCATTTAAGAACACTCATGTCAACAAAAATTGAGGTATTAAATATGCTTGAATGTTTTTAATCCTCCTGTTTTTACAGTAAAAGAGGGTTGGGGATTTTTTTGTTTTGGGGTGGGGATTTTTTTCGAATGGGCCTTTTTTTGCATCTTTCTTTACAAATTTTCCTGTAAACGATACTCCCCTCATCCACATTTAGCACCCATTATATAACTACAGAGGTACTTTTCTAATAGATTCAGTTCTCCTTAAAGAAATCTACGAGATCACCTGAAATCGGACAACATCTTAGAAGTCAAACTCATTTGTCAGATTACAAAAAAGGCAATTAAGGTGGAAAAATTGTTTCAGAGAGTTCAAGCATAAAAGTAAATAAGTGAAGTACAACCTAAAATTAGTAGAAATGCATGAATATAGCAGATAAAAATGAACAGGTGGGATTTGAGCACTGACGTGAAGAAGAAAAAGGGATTTTTAATGACTTTTAATTGAGAAGCTGTTACAAGAGAAATAAAGAGTAGGTGGAACCAAAAAATAAAATAGTTGGAGCAGCCTGAAGGAGAAGGAAATTAGGTCATGAAGATAGGTAGGAATAGAACTGGAATACTTAAAAAATGAGAAGGTTGATTTTTATGTAGGAGAGGAACAAAAATGAAGGGGGAGCTGAAGTTGGCAGCATATTATCAGGGCAACGAGATATAGACGTTACTGACATGGAATCATTCCATACATACTAGATAAAAGAGGATCGTGAGAAAGGCCACAAAAAACCCCAAGTTTCCATTTATAAGGTAACAGGAAATTATAGAGCATGAACTAGAGTTTTGCCAGGAAAGCCAAGAATGAAACAAAGTTTAAATCGTTAAATACATTCTAGTATTAAATAAGGTAGATCTTCAGAAAGTTTCAACTTTTGAGTGCATTACAAAATATTTTGATGAAGACAAAAAATATTTCAAAATGCCTTCCAGATGATACATTTATGAAATCACAATCCTCAGTACCTTTTCTAATTCAGAGGAAAAAGCAATAATCAGGAGCAGAAAACTATGGATTTATGAATATGAACAAAGACAACTTGCATTGAATTCTGCTCACAAGAACCTTCTCTTTATATGTAAGTTACATAATTAACTGGAGAAGAAAAATTCATCTGGCAGCTACTGAAGTACATATATAAAGAGAGTAAAAAAGGAAGATACCTGAATTCTTCACTAAAAGCAAACCAGTAATAGCAAAAAACCCATATTTTTATTCTTATTACTTTTCATGAATTATAAGATACATATTTTTCACTTAAAGTCATTCAAGCAAAAGCTAATGCTGGCAAATCTCAAAATATTCATTACCTTGCAAACAGTTTGCAAATTTAATTGCTTCTCTACGTAACCAAAAATTCCAAAAACCTACAGTTGCTAAACACAAAAAGAGGGTGGAACAGCATGGGATGAGATGATTTCTATCTTTCATGCACTGCATACGATAACGGTTTTCACGTTATAAAGAAGCCACACTTCTACTGGGAAACAATTCTGTTGGTTGGGTAAAATGGCTAGCCAAAACGACTTTTTCTTTTTAATACAATAAAGATTTCTGCATTTATAAACATATCTTAGTTCTGTGCCTTATAGTTTCTACACAAGCCCTGCATCACTCTCATATTAAACAAAAAACGTTAAAAAAAACCCACAAAAATAAACCTTAACTGTGCATCCAAATCTGAGTGTAGAAACACGCGCAAAGAGATGATTCTACCCTTGTGTAGCAAACATACAAGCGGGCCACCACGACATATCTAAATTTGATGTACAAATGCTTAAAGCTGAGTAAAAGATGGAGAAAAAATTATCGCTTCATTTTGGTAGCTTTGCTCCCACACAGATGACAAAGCCAACTAAATGCTGCACAGTGGAGGTATTCTTGTAAATATAAACATCTTCCACATGTACTGTGCTGTCTGAAAACTGACATCTTCGAGAACACTCAAGAAAATCAAATTTGAGATGCTATCACAATTCTAAGGCAATGCAATTCTTTACTCCGTATTACTAATTTAAAAATTTGTAGATTAGTATCTGCTGCTGTATTTGATGTAACCAAATGAAAAAAAAAAATAAAAAAATCGACATTATAAACACATAAGAGTTATATATTGCCTAGCATTTACTTAGAGTGCCAAAGCAGTACTCAAGGCACTTTGATTATAAAATACTTAGACTTAATGAAATACTTGAAAGCTAATGACCAAAACTAAAAAGACAAAAATCTCAACTTTGAGGTTAACAATAATTAGTAGGAAAAAGCCAGGGGGAACTGCTTGTTGAAAAAAGTCTTTTTAATCACCTTCATATAAGGGTGGTTAAATAAGAATTTTTTTAATACTATGAAATGTGAAATTATATGAGCATAGCAGTGGCAGCTTGAGGCCACACAAAACCATGGCACTCACAACTGAAACCTGAGAGCAAACCTCTAGCAATAGTAAATTCTAATTCTTAATAAGCCAACGGGATTGCAAATCCTTTTTCAAACTACTTTCAAACCACCATACTGTTTATAGGCAGACAACAAAAGACAGTTGCTACCAAAATAAAGCATCCAAAACATTCAAAATAATCTGCAATTGCTTCCAGACAAGATGCAAACACCAATTAATGCTAATTTATTACTGAAAAATGTATCTTTTATACCACAATCTGGAGTGGTTTTATGTAAGCTATAAAAAAAGGACTGAAATCCAAGGAACATATTTCACCTATGCACTTTCACCTATGAACTTTTAAACTAAGGGATTTTTCAGTATTTTTCCCCATCATTCTGCAAGAATAAACGAAGTTGTCAATAGATTTCCCTGGAGTATTCATGAACTGCAGGCCAGAATTATGGAATTATATTTTGCCTTGAACTTCTTATCAAAGAATCCCTACCTACAGCGTGCTCCCAGATGCACCTTGCAGGAGTGTCTTGTGGACACTGCAGAGAAAAAAGGGAATGTAATAGCTCAGAGTAAATCCCATTAATTTCTTGAGGGCCTAGCCTGCAAACCTGGCTTACAAATGAACTCCAACTACAATCTGGGTTACAGGACAGGGAAGAGCCTGAGCCCCAGGCAGGTGACCTTCCCCGTACTTCCATCTCCATATAAACCTGGAACAGAAATGATCTTGAAATTCCCCAATTTTCCATTTCATTTACAACCCTGCAATATCATTAAATTCTTCTGTAACCCACAAAAGTGCTTTAAATTCAAAACATTTCAAATACTTGCCTCTTAACAGAAAGGTCATACTTGCATGAACAAATTTAAATACAACTGTAAGTAACAACAAAAACTGCCACTATTCAGGCCATATTAAAAAAAAAAGTCCTCTGCACTCTTTTTTTTTTTTAATATACTGAGGAAGGGATCATATTCTTTCTGGCAGCACAGTAACAGGTGCAGAAATCAATTCAGTGCATTTATTGTTATTAAAAATCATAGAATCATAGAAAAGTTTACTTGTAAAGTATGAAAATAATCCAGTGCAAGAGAATGGATAGAGAGTCTATAAAATTACATCAGGCTCATCAGGAATATTTTCTTTTCATTTGGAAACTATAGATCTGCATTCTTGAGAAATGCTTGTATTTTAAAACTCATCTCTCGTAGAACTGCAGCAAAGGGTCCTTGTCTGAAGATAGCCACTAGCCAAATGACCTCATGAATTAAAGATTTATAAAGTTTTAGTTCATTTTTATGAAGAGAGCAAAAAGACTCCAAAACAATGTAATTCATCTTTTTAGGAGCCATCAACATTACTCCGTATTGGATTAATATAACCAACAGTTCCTATGAATTGCCTAAAGCTATTTTTAATTTGGATAGAAATGCAGAGTTGACTATTTCCACACTACTAATGTCATTCTTCTCACTCAGTCATCCCCATTTGTTCATGCTATTCCTCATCATAAACCCCTATTTTATCACAAAATACTCTCAATAGCTGTACTGACTCCTAAAACACCGCCTCCTCTACTCCTTTGCTTTTCTGAGTCCTGAAAACAGCCTCTACTCACCCACAACTTTTGACACAGTATCCTAATTTAGTCCAGCTGATTATCTCTGATCATTTAGTATTTCCCATTCCTTATCGACTGTACGTACCACCTTTTTGTGCTGTGCAATACATGACGCTCAGATTTCTTTGGAGCCTTCTGGGTCCTCTATCCTTTAATTTCTGTTTTCATTGCCAAATTTCACCATCTCCACACTGAATTTCCATACCACTCACATTAATTTTTCTATTGTATAATATCTCTTTTTACTCTCGGAGTTAAGACAGCTACAGCCAACACCGAGGTAAATTTTTACCCTCTCATGTTTTTCATTTCTTCTCTTTCACTCCTCTTTCTTACTTCTACAGCTTCATATTTATATATAATTTCTTCCTATTAAAGGCCAATAACTAAGCACCAAACGCATTTCAATGGGATTCTTTTTGGTTTAAGTCCATTGTTTACGGATCAGTATCCACTATGCTGTCAACTGCACCCCTGCTCAGTTTCCAGCTGTCAGAAAAGTAATATCTAAACCACCAAGAAATGTACTGTTGCAGTAAATAAAGACACAAACCCAAACAGTCTTGCATTCCTGGAAGTCATTTGAGAGTGTTCTAGAGGCAATCTACAACTCTTGCTCAGAAACTACTGGGAGACTTGGTAGGCATGCTATCTTTTACCTAGCATGAATTACCTGTTTCAGGATGTCTGCTAAACAGCCTGTGTTTACTCTGCATGCAATTTATGGATTGGAACAAGAGCTAGTAACCAGACACTTGGGACCACATGAAAATTCAGAAAAAAAAAAATCTTCAACTCAGTTACAATCAGCTTAAAGACTACTTTTTGGTTTTAACAGGATCGCTCCCACTTACAGTGATCCTTAACCTTCTAAGATTATTCTGATTCACGAAGAAACTCAAATGGAGTTACCTAATATTCTCCTGAAATGTTATACCATACTTTTTTTGAAAGAAAGTTAATAAAATAGTCAAGCCAAAGGAAGGTTATCATTTCATGTATGGTCTAAGCAAGCACTGTTGCTAAAAGAAGCCAACCTATTCTTCCCCTTCTCCTTTGTTATTTGTTTCTAGGACTACTTTCTCCTTGCAAAGGCTTCTGATGGAAAGCAATACTCTCAAATCCTTAGGCTCACACATGCAGCCAGCCACTTCATCCTGCTATAGAATAACACCACAGTAAAAGTGGGGCGTGCAGCTTCATTTTTTTGACTAATGCAATATACAAACCATCAGTTCTGTGCGTTCTCACTTATTCTTAATGCTCCAAAAAGGAGAAAGATTAGTTCAACCAATTGTGCTCTGCACCTTGTTACAAGGTTCTACTCAAAATTAAATATTAACAGTGAACTTTTCTGCTTATAGATAAAAATTGATACTTAAATCCACTTTATTTTAAACCTTTCCAGGAAGTATAATAATTCCCTCATGACGTATTTTAATCTTTTAAAATTATATTCTGAATTTAACAGAAAACTTCTGATCAAGGAGTGTACTTTATATTCTAGGTTTTGACAATGAATCATTAATATTTTAAAAATTATTATCTCCAAAGAAAGGAACCTTAGATGACTGGGTTGCCAGAAATATCTATTACAGTATTAATAATTTTTAAAAGTGAGGTTGACCTGAAAGATGTGAGTAGCTATTGCACAATCTTTGCAAAGATCTTAGGGTTTTTCATATAGCTGTTCAGGTTAAAAAAAAGCTAAAATGAGAAAAGAATATTAAAAGCTAAGAATATTATTTACAGAATATATTATCTCCATTTGCTATAAGCAGTTGCTGCACATTTGAAAGGGACTATGCCTAACACTAGTACAGTAATTATTTTAAACCATTAGTGGGGAAGTGAGAATCATGTTTGAACTTTCATTAAAACAAAAAGCACAAGAATATTGAAAAAATGCCTTCTTTCTTACGAACATCTTTATTCATATACTCATGACAAAAGACATCCCACTGAGCTGTGTGTACACACACACACAGAGTACACAGAAATCAGGTAAAGTGCAAGTGAGGCATGCATTCTCACAGCATTATACAAACAAAACTGCAATGTATAGTGCTTCTGAAGCAAAGTAATATTCTGTAGGCACATAGCAGATATATAAGGATATAGCAAATAAAATAAAGAGAACAGATAATAATCCTCAATATCTGTAATGGGAACACCAGCCTCTGGCCTATGAAATAGTAAAGTCCTTATAATGCACACCTGCCCTAGTCCAGTTGCAAGCAGAAAAAAAAAAAACACTCTATGGCCAGGTAGCTACCGTTCTCAACATTAAAGGAAAGAAAAAGCCTTCTTCCAAGGCTAATACAAGACATTGTAAACTCAAGGGTTTTTTTTTTTCCATCATCATAATTAGTACCCTGAAAAGAAAAAGAAAGAAAAAGAATGAAGAGATTTATTTAGAACAACTGCAAATGACTCATTTAACCTGCATATCCACTAGGATAGATAACTTCTAGGCAGATAACTCTAAATGCAGTTTCCATGAGAACAGAGTCACATCATGGTATTTTTAATGTCTTCTCTTAGGAAGTAATCTACATTTAAAATATGGAAACTAGCATTAGGAAACTAAACCAAAGTTAAACTTAGGTTTACACCCCAGTAGAATACTTTTGTAAATAAAGCCATAATTAATAGTACCAAGAGGACAATATCCACATTATTACTAATTGTGCTACATTCATCAAATTGTGGATGGTGCTTTACTCTTCCCAGTAAGAAGCAATATTTTAAAAAGTACTCAAGTAATTACTTCAACCCTATCCTATCAAACAAGCTCCAGAAAACATGCTGACTGTACAGCTCAAACATCCAGCAAAGAAAAGAACGCCCACAGGTGTTGAACTACACTACACTGAACCACAAGACCCAATGGTCAAATCTGAAATAATTCTTGCTACGAACAATGAAGCAATCCCAAACACCAATTAAATACAAAAGCTTCTTTAAAGAAAATAGTATTATACTATTCAGAAGTGGTACTTGATATAAAGGAGGGAATAACAGTGATAATCAACGCCCATCCCACTCCCTCCCAGGCATCAGTAGAAGGTTTTCAATTCACCGTGCCTGGCTGTGGGTTTTGTAAGCCTGGTGCAACATTGGATACATCAGGTTTTTTGATTCTAACTGGAAGAGAGTAACCACATAACCATACCTCTCTGCTCCTGACGGTGTTAATCCCAGCGATCTGATTTGTATTGCATAAGCTATTAACCAACTACTTACCTATAAGTAAGAATCAAGAAGGAATTTTTCCACTGTAATAAGTGAAACATTTTATAGTAGTGACAGAACAGTGCCAGAAATCTGAAGAATAACTCTGTACAACCGTCATGAGTTCTGGTAGGTCAGATATTCTATTCAAAAAGGGCACGTAAAAAGCCTATTCTGAATGCCGTAGGCTAACCCTCACAGTACAAAGAGATGACAGTAGGCAAAGGGCCTTCAAAAGAAACAGACCAAACAAACAAAAAAATACCGGTGGAAAAGACACTAAGGTACTCTTGGCTTTTGAAGGGACAGGCAAATACACTGGGTCCATGAACAGCACGAATCCCTAACATGATCCCCAACTGCACTAGGGAGTATTTGGAAAAGCCCTAGTTATAAATGAGGGAAAACGAATCCCGTGCTAAGCAGACAGTTTGCGGGGGGGGTTGGGGGGTGTCCCCATATGAGTCTGGGATTTTTTTGTTTTTCTTCACCAACAGGCATTTAAAGGCCATCTTCAAAGACCAATCCAATGCTGGCCTTTAGCAGCACATTCAAGGCAAATGGCTTCTGATCAGAAGAAAGTCCCTCTAGAAAAGGTTTTCTATCTTGTTATTAGACCAATTCTTCCTCTCTCGCAGATTCTCTTTGTAGACTGACAACTTCATAAATTGCATCCGCAGCACTTGCGTGGCCTTTTCCTTTAGTAACACATTTTGAAGCATACAGTAAAATGGACACGCATTATCTGCTGCTGCTACTAGGAGAACTCTGAATAAGGGGTTGGTAAAAACACCATTACTAAAGAATTGCTGCTAGTAGAAAATTATGCATGTTCTTTTTGTCCAAAAGAGTTTTATTTCTAATAGACAGTAATAGGAAGAATTAAATGAGTAAATTAACAGCAGAAATATAACAGTACTATCTATGGGAACTATAAGTGCTCATTTATTCTTACCTTCTTCTGCCTCATCCTCCTGGGATGACGTAGGCCCTCCTCCACTCGTTGGGCTGACCAATTCTTCCTCTCTTGCAGATTCTCTTTGTAGACTGACAACTTCATAAATTGCATCCCCAGCACTGGCGTGGCTTTTTCCTTCAGACTAAAAAGAAATGCATGTATTAGGTTTCCACTGTTGATAAACACAGTTCTAATAGTATACCAAAACCAAACCTAAACACACACAAACAAATCTCCTATCAAGGCTAAACAGTAGTTTGGGCAAGACTCCCTCAATTTCTTTGCAATGGCACATGGAAAATGGCAGTAACTGACAGCACTGTTCCTTTAAGTTTTATACGTAGAAAATATAATTAAAACTTCATTATTTCCAAAGCTGCCTCTTAACCATTTTAAGTATTGTTCAGAATGATGATAAAAACTTTCTGATTTAAATATAGCTATAATGAGATGAGGTCAAAGAGAAACCACAGCAAAATAAAAGAGGAGAGAACAGGAAAAATACTGTAGTAACTGAAATCACAGGAACAGGTATTGAACGCCTTAGGGCAGAAAAAAAAAATAGTAGGGGGTTTGAGTAGGTAGAGACAAGACTAAAGAAGAAACAAAACCTCATGCTTTCAGAAAGCCATAAATTATAAAAAGCTCCTTGTAGTTTTTTATTCCTTTCTAAAAAAAAAAAAAAAAGGAAAAATTAATCTTTTTTCCAGAGAGTATAATTTGTAATATACTCCTTTCAGTGCCAAAATGTATTAGCTATAAGGTTTGTTTGTAGCCAAAGTTTTATTTATCTATTACTTTTATATATATATATATATATGTGTGTGTGTGTGTCCGTCTGTCTGTACAGGTGTATAAATCACGAATATCTGTCAATCTAACAGTTAAATTATCTTGGAAATTTGTGTGTTGTACCTGTAACTATATATAATTGAGGTCAGAATGTTTTCAGTGGAAAGCACTTTGTTCTGTAAAAGCAGCTTTTCTTCCAAATCCATCTCTTTAGGAATTGGATAACTTTCATGGCTACCTACCTCAAAAGCTGGGGGGGCTACCTACCTCAAAAGCTGGGGGGGCTACCTACCTCAAAAGCTGGGGGGGCTACCTACCTCAAAAGCTGGGGGGGCTACCTACCTCAAAAGCTGGGGGGGCTACCTACCTCAAAAGCTGGGGGGGCTACCTACCTCAAAAGCTGGGGGGGCTACCTACCTCAAAAGCTGGGGGGGCTACCTACCTCAAAAGCTGGGGGGGCTACCTACCTCAAAAGCTGGGGGGGCTACCTACCTCAAAAGCTGGGGGGGCTACCTACCTCAAAAGCTGGGGGGGCTACCTACCTCAAAAGCTGGGGGGGCTACCTACCTCAAAAGCTGGGGGGGCTACCTACCTCAAAAGCTGGGGGGGCTACCTACCTCAAAAGCTGGGGGGGCTACCTACCTCAAAAGCTGGGGGGGCTACCTACCTCAAAAGCTGGGGGGGCTACCTACCTCAAAAGCTGGGGGGGCTACCTACCTCAAAAGCTGGGGGGGCTACCTACCTCAAAAGCTGGGGGGGCTACCTACCTCAAAAGCTGGGGGGGCTACCTACCTCAAAAGCTGGGGGGGCTACCTACCTCAAAAGCTGGGGGGGCTACCTACCTCAAAAGCTGGGGGGGCTACCTACCTCAAAAGCTGGGGGGGCTACCTACCTCAAAAGCTGGGGGGGCTACCTACCTCAAAAGCTGGGGGGGCTACCTACCTCAAAAGCTGGGGGGGCTACCTACCTCAAAAGCTGGGGGGGCTACCTACCTCAAAAGCTGGGGGGGCTACCTACCTCAAAAGCTGGGGGGGCTACCTACCTCAAAAGCTGGGGGGGCTACCGGGAAGAAGTTTGTTTTCTTTTTATTTCAAGCTGGAAAAGTTCAGAGTTAAATTTAAGTTTTTCATTTTCAATAGACTTTCTCATGAAAAAGAAATTAGTTACCTCTACTTCAAGCAATGGATACAAGGTTGCAAGTTTTAAAACAAAAGGAGTATTAGTTTCTCCTTTGAGTTACAGTTCTGAACACAATTATTATTTCGTGATTAATATATTTGTAGAGAATCATATAAAACTGTAAACTAATGATTGTACTAAATGAACCAGCCAAAAATTTTGTGGTAATTGTCCTTTGTGCATCTTGCCTAATCAGTTAAAATGAGGTAGTTTTCTAAACATATTAAAAACATCAAATTAACCATGAAAAAGACAAAGAACACAATTTTGGTTAGAGAATATTTGATTTGTTTAAAAGTCAAAATTATGATACATTTGGAAGACTCCATGACGCCTTCGCTGGAGATGCACATGAACTGCTGACCAGCACTTGCAATTTCAACAAGCTGGTGAAATCATGCAGATGGGTAGCTTAAATAGGGACTGCTTGGACTGACATAATATACATCATTTTATACTGAGAAAATTTTCCTACTGTATTTTAGATTAATCATTCAGATCTGCTTCCTTTAAAGCTGACACTCCCCGGAAGGAGTGCCTCCAATTATCAGCCGGTTTTGCTGACTGAAATTCTCATGAAGTCAGCTTAATGAACTTTGGGATTTAGTCATAAATACCCTGCATTTTTTAACATTTAGCAGGATGATATTAGAGCCATTATCCCTGTTTTATTCTCACACAACACCATTATCAAGTAATTACCAAGTACTTGGTTAAATCAATCAAGTATTGATGCCACTAATATTATTAACTATCACTATCTATAGCTTTTATTTTTGAGGGAGTAAGGCACGAGGTACTATGGATTTTTTTGTACGTTACAAGAATTAGAAGTCTTCGGCTCCTTGCCCATGTTCTGACTAACTGCAAGACACATCTCTATAAAATGCAAGTAATTTGATTATTTCTTTTTTCTGAAGCCCAACTTTGCTATCTACAGGAATCCACCTTTACAAGGATCATGTTCTAATGATAAAAATGTGCATGAATAACACAGATAGATGGATAGACAAATAGATAGATGGAACAGTCCTACAATCGCACCTGAATTTATGTCATTCTTCATATCTGACCGCACCTCACCAAACTTGGTTCAGAGTATTAAATCTATCTGAATCCTTCCTCAGAAGCATTCAGATTTTCCTCTGCCAATACAGACAGGTCCCACTTACCCCTTGCAGGAAAATGCCATTTCATTACTTGTTTCCTTTTGGAACATCAGGAATGGATGCTTCTTTACTGAAATGGGCACCTTGCTGAGACAGCTCAAGTATAAAGTTTTCTGCCAAGGGCTCTGCATGCTAGAGCTTGGAACTGGGCAGACTGCATGCATGAATTTCTCACCCACAGTCAAACACACTGCATTTGCACAATGACTGACAGCATTGTCATGATTTTACACCAGCAGGAAATTATACCACAGGATTCCTTGTCCTGTGCAGAGAAGCCATCTACCTTCAGAGCTAAGGCTTTTGATATTAATCCACTATTACATTCCCTAGAATCTACTTAAGCTCAACTGCTTTTCCCAAAAGTGCATAAATGGCTGATCCCAATGCCACCTGCATTTTCCAAGGAGTAAGAGTGCGCTGAGGTACAGCATCTTATCTGCAGGAACGCCTATCACAAACTGCCCAGCTGATAATTGCCTAAATAAAGACTTGCTACAGGTCAACCAGAGAGATGCTGTCATCCATAATCCGGACGTAATCTCGTAGAAAGATTACAAAGTTTAAAAGCATTTATTTCCCAAAAATCTGCAGAACAGCTCCTCAGAATTTTACAGCAGGAAGAAATTAATGTGTTTCTTCAGGGAGGGGAGGCACATGTATGTTGTCACATTATAAGGGGTAAGAAAGAAAAAAGAAAGCATCCATATTACTCAGTTAAGAACAGTACGGTTGCAAGTCATTTAAGAGGAAAGCTTAACTGATTACAGATAGTATCAAACAGTTGAGAACGTCATTTTCTAACGTATTTTCTTCAAATTTAAAATTTAGATATTCTCAGTATTCGCATAACAGTTGGTTTTCTCAGATTTCCTTAAATTCTAAGTTGCTATGCTAATCTCTAGAGAAATGCAGAAACAACATTGCATGAAATTTATTTACTCACTGTTAAACACAGCAGCACTTTTGCCATGTAGTATCAACATAGCTTGTTTTTTCAGACCTATTACTGTGCCCCATAGGAAGATGACAAATACTCACATTAGGCTCAGTAAAATTAAATCACTGCTCTTTGGTTTCATCAGTCAAAGATGACAGACCGCTATTCCAGTGCAAACAGTACAGTTCGCCTCTGCTGTTCACTTTTTGAACCAATACCACAACGTAAGTCTTTGGAGAAAGCAGGTCAACAGTTGCTGTGGGAGGATGCAGTTGTGCATCACCCTACAATGATAATGGGCAGGCGCAGACGTTTTATGTACCTCACTCAATGCCAAAAACAGAAGAGGCTATTCTACTCAATAGATAACTCTCAACAAACATTACCAGATGAGATGGATGTATCATCTCTCAGTGCTTAAGGAAGAAATAAATGCACATTAATCACAAAAGCACAGGGCTGGTAAAGCTAACGTAGAGGGAATACACAACTATGCATTAAGCTTCATCATAACCACTCCCTCTCCTCTCTAGAATCAAGCTGTGTTTGTACAACTTGACTTAAAAACCAAACTCCAAGGGACTGACAAACTGAAATACTTCAGAGAAGAGTTTGCTAAAAATGGTTATTTCTTTACTGCTATTTGAACATTTCATAAAGTTACAACCATCAGCAAGAAATCCCATGACAATGCTAATTTAATAGATCAGCAAGAATAATGCACTTAGCCTCACATGTCAAAAAGCCCTGGGGCAGTGAAGGCCAAGAGCATAGTTCATTTTATACGCTCATCAGCAAACATTGGGTAGAAAACATGGCAACTTCTCCATGTAACAGAACTTAGTTTTCCAGATAATCTTCTTCCCAGCTTCTCTCTTTTTGAAAATATGGAGAAATCTACCTTCTCAGAAACTTTGAAAAAAACAGTAGTAGTACCCTAAGTTTTAAATTTCTGCATTAGTTTCCTTTGCCTTTGATTGATTATACCCTTACAGCCACCTACATTCACATTTTGAATCTCAGTAGCCTGGATTTCCCTTTGATGAACAGTAGTTGATTTCACAGTGAACAATTAGAGAGTCATTTCCCAGTTGTACCAGTCAAATGGACTTGCTTTAGATGTCTGCACACAGGTCAGATTGTATGAAGTTAGAGAGTATTCAATAGGTAGATTCAAAATTGTTTAAGCCCACAAAGCCAATGACTTATGACTCATTATAATTGAGTTTACAAAGGCACCGAACATTTATATATGCTACTTAACCATTATGAATTTAAGCATCTCAGCAATAACTAGCTAAAAGAAAAACTGGTGAGGTGGAGGTGGCACACTAACTTTTATAAAGGCCAAATTAAGACAGACAAAACAAACATTCCCAGCATCAACTTTTCTTTAAAAAACCAACATGCAATACCTGTTTTAGCTTCATATAAAAAGTTTCTGTGAAGGTTTTTCTGCTGAAGTACCAGAAGCGTTCATTGGCAGGATACACACGCACAACAGTCTCCAGCAAAAAACGGACTGGCTCTACTACTTCAGTAACAACCATATCCACTGCCACAGTCATGAATACACGTTTATCTAAAACACAAGAATAAGTCACATCCAGAAAAATTAGCCAAAGTTCAAATTCCTCAGAACAACAAATGACAAGTAAACTGTTGTTCCAATTGAAAACCCTTTCTATTTTATTATTGACCCTATTGCATCCATTTTATTCATCTGAGTTCTACACCCTACACGTCTGCTGAAAGTATGCATTAAACAGCGTGCCAAGTAACTCTGATACCTTTTTAAAACAAAGACAGGAGCAAAATGTCATGCAAAGAAAACAGCATTAAGATTTCTGTCAGACAAAAGGAACATGCACGGGATAAGATCACATTTTAAAGTGTAAACTTACTGCTGAGGGAATATATAAATATGTATAGCAGATCAGTGTCAAGGATTTCCTACAGCATTGTTCGTCCTAAATCCTCTCATAACACTAGGAAACACTTCAGACAATTTTTTGTATCTGTTCTCATACTCCACCAGTTACAAGGACTCAATATGTTTTACCCTTCCCTGTCCCACTCTGGGTCAGACAGTCCTCAGAACAGCAAAACATATTTTTTAAAGCAAAGCATGGATCAGTAATCTTAATCTGCAATAGCTCCATCTTCCTGCTAGTGAAGCGTAACTCCAACTTTTTCAAGTAGAGAAGAGTGCAGGATCAGCTGACCAGAGGATGAGACTGAAATACTCCAAGTGTATCCTGCAGGCTTACAGTGCAAGAAGAGATTTGCTGCTTCTGGAAACACTACCACAGAGAGAGGTAGTAACCATCATGTTGCATCACAACTGATATCTTTCTTGCAAGAAGCACAGATTTTTAAAATAAATATTTAGAATCAGACATTACAGATCCCTAGGTTCCCTTGTCTTAGACCAAAAAGGCAAGTGGGCATTTAAAAAAAAAAAAAAAATAAAAATCAAACCAAACAAAAACCCCCACCACAAAACCAAACCACACCACAAACACACAAAGTCATATTGTAAAATGGAAACTGTGTCAAGCTGCACAGCAAGAGTTCCACCTGTATGCTACTAGAAATACTGTGGTTTGAAAATCCAGCAGCAGTAACAGTGACACTGACCATATATGCTTGGATATGCCTTCAAGCAACTGATGTGAGCTCTGCTGCAGGATGGGAAACAAACTCCAGATTTGCATTCAAAACTTTTACATCACATCAGATAACATCAGTTCTAGCAATAAGAAACTGTGCTATATAATCAAGCACTTCAGTGCATCACTTCCAGCTGCCCCAAGAGAAAGGGGATGTGATGCTATTTGTAATTAACTCACCTCAAAACTAAAAGAAAGAGAACAGCAGTGCCTAAAATTTATACTGCTTTGCTGAGTACAGAAGGTGGAAACAACTTCCACACACTTAGGACCAAAACGTCGTGATAACCAGGGAACAGGCATATAAGCCCCAAACACTAAATTTAACTCTCCAAATGAGCAGCAGACAGCCCTATGAAAAAAATATTCAATTTCTTATGTTGCATATGTTTATACACACTTTTGGAACATACTGGTATATGTACTCAGACATGTGCACCATGATTCCCAGGAGAAAATACATACACCAAACCCATGTCAGGTAAAACAAATTTACAAAGCAGATTAAATTACCTTTAGGAGTTTCTTCATTAAGTACTAGAAACATGGGTGCATTAGGATTCCACATTCCAGTAATTACATATGCCTTCCCATCAGAACTCTTTCCCATGGATTCCTAAAAATAAAAACATACAGGATTCTATTACGGTCATGGTTTGAGATCAAAGAGATTAAGCATGGGGAGGGGAAATAGTTCTAGGAACTTCAGAGTAAGGTCATGTTTGGTCTAGAGAACACAATCTAAATAAAGATTATTAAATAATAGACTGAGAAAGGTTCTAGGGAAATGGAAGAGAGAGAAGAAATATTAGAAGAGGAGAAACACTGTATAAGAAACTGAAGACAAGATAGTTTATCAACATATTCTTCTAATACTTATTATAAGCATGAAAGCATGGTGAGATGTCTGCCGCTCTACTTTCTGAGCAGTTGACATGGTTGTTTGGAGAGAATGAGTTACAAGAGACTTCATAAAATTGAACTGGCGCCACAGTATACACAGAAATGGGAAAAACAACAACACCACCACCCCCCAACCACTTTATCAGAATCAGAGTAAGACCTTAACAACTCCAACCCAAAGGTCAGGCTGATTTTTTTCCCACTCCGTAATGATACCTCTGACAGTTTTTCCCTGAGCTGCTCAGGCATGGATTTAAGTTTGTAAATGCCAATGGACTGGAATTCCAGTTCATAGGAACTTGAGATTTGAAGAGCCAAATTTCAGGACAGTATGCAAACAAAGTCAAAACAGCCACGTATGATAAAGTTAATAACAACAGCAATGACTCTATATCTGGCTAAAATAATCTTGTGTTAGACATCTGTTACTTCTACAAATTATTCTTAGAGACCTGCTATGAACAATCCAAGTACATATGAACTATTACTAGTATGAGGCAAGTTTTCTGGGACAGTTCCTATGGATCCAATAGGCCTGTATGGTCGCCTCTCTATAGATGAAAGGAGACTGCAAACCAATTTGTGGCAGAGCAATAAGAGTGACCGAGTTCTCCAGATTTAAGTAGGGAGAAAGGTGGTTGAAAGGAAAACACAAACTTGTATGTATATGGTATAGCCAAGAATTGAACTAATAAGTCATTACCTCCAGCAGTTAAATGTGCTTGAAATGTAAATGGTATAATAGGTGGAATGAAGACAGGAATTCAAGCACACAGACCATACAATAAAAAGGTGTTACATAGATTTATAGAAGTCAATTATTATGCTCCATAACTCACTGTAATTTATTCAATTTTCTAATCAAATAATTAAAATGGAAAAAAAATCGGTAGTAATATCAGCAAATAAATCCAGAAAAATGAGCTAGTACACACAAACAGGCAAATAAAGGACTCTGACAAAAGAACTAAATACTGATAGCTAGAATCATCAACATGAGTAAAGAAAAGGACTAGGCAAAACTGGGATAACTGTACAGCCACAAAATGTCTGATGGGTGTAACTCAGGTACTTCTTGAGTTGAAAATGGTTATATCCTTATCTACAGCAGGAAAGTGAATTGATATTATCACAGAAAGCATCATATTATGCTGCAGTTCTCTAGGAAGCAACTCGTAAAAAATGAAGACTGTAAAAGACAAATGAATACTTCAAACTCCGAGCAAGAATTTAAATTCAAATGAAGCAAATCAAGGCAAAGTTTTCAGCACCCTAGAAAAATAAGACCACTTCCCTGACTCCCAAATATAAAACACAAGTATTTGCTCTAAATTTTTAGGCAATGTGCTTGCTTACTTGTAACAACCAGCTGTCAGCTGACCCAATCAGTGCTTCACCAACTGAACAAAAAAAAACCACACACAAAAACAAACACACAAAAAACCAGATGCCACAGGTTTTGACATTAACTGAAATGTTTTGCCCATTGAATGTAACAAGTTTGTTTCTAGTTTGAAGATATAAACCCCAGGATTTAAGCAACAAAAACCAAACAAAACCAACAGATGGGAGACTTGTTTTGTTGGGTTTTGTTTGGTTTTTTTGGATTACCTCTATCTTACTAAACAGGTCATTAGAGCTAAGTATTACCATGTCTAGTAAATGCATGTCGCTGTTCTTCACATTTCGTCCAGGGCTTAGTAGCATCCCAAAGCATCTGTGAAGTTTATTTTTAAAGAAAAAGAAAAAAGGTAGCTATTAGCTTTTCAAAATACAAAAGTATTTTCTTGAACATAATGGCACAGCCTCCTACTGCTTCTAATTTAAAGAAAACCTTTCTTAGTAATTTTTTGTTAATGTTATGGCAACGCTCAGGAAACATCACAATATTATAGAAATGACAATGAAATTATTTTCAAGAATGAAGACAACAAATTACTGTCTGACCTGTGAACAATCAATTAGTCTCAAAGACAACTTAGAATATTAAGCTTAAAGATACCAACAACTACCATATGTTAGCGATAGGTTGGCAAGAAGAAATTCACTCTCTCCCCCCAGTCCATTTTAAAAAGTGTTTTCATACAATCATACAGAAAGTTACAAATTCACACTTTCTATCACCTGTAATGTCACTGGTGTAAAGTATCACGAAGCATTATGGGCCCTCAAAAAACCTAATTTGCTCAATTTTTAGACTTTCATTCTTTATTTTTTAAAACTGAACTTCTGTATTATACAGGGCCTTGAACTCCAGAATTCCAGTTGAGTCGTTTAACAAGAAAATGGTCTTGATATTTTTAAGAGTAAAAAAAAAAATTTCCGAAACATTCTGAGAACATTCAGACTTTCAAACTTTCTGAATATTGAAGGCGCTACTCAAAAGAGGACCAACTTGAATCAGGTTGCCCAGGGCCTTGTCAAGTCAAGTGCTGAGCGTCTCCCAGAACAGGGAACAAATATCTCTTCTGGCAACCTGTTCCAATGCTCAGCTCCCTTTGTATTGACAATACCTGGCCTCATTCAACAGAGTAATTTCCAAGGAAGTAACTTGTGTCCATTGACTCTAATCCTACTACTCTGCACCTCCAAGAAGAGTCTGGCTTGATACCCTCCGTGCCCTCCCACCAGGTATTTCAACGCACCAGGAAGAACCCCCCATTCCCATCTTCTCCAAATCTGACCAAAAGCAGTTGTCATCCCGGCAATCCACTTATCCAAATGAAAATTTAGATTTTCCAGCAAATGTAAATTGAGATTATTTGAACATTCATAGGTTAGCAATGAAGACAGAATAGCTTTTAGGCAAGCACACTATATGATGAACAGAGGTATAATAGCACCTATCATTTCAACAATGCTATTAACTGTGACAGTCTTAAGATATGCAATTACAACACCATCCAGTAAGTTTGCCCCTATTATGTTTTGGTATATGATTTTAATATTCCACCTCATTACACTTAAACAGTAACTTGCATCCACAATTATATTTTTCCTTCTCCATACTCTTTCACTACTAGAATCTTAAAAATAAAGTGGTAAATAATACAGCAGACAATTTTGATTTATCTGTATGGCATAATGCAGCACCATATAAAGCAACCAAGGTAGCTAGGATACTAGGACTTATATTTAACCACACAAGCAGGCTTCCCTCTGAGACTAATTAGACAAGGCAGAACGTTACAGTCAACTTACTACTTTTTGTTCCTGAGGTAGAAATAGCTCTGAGAGGGCTAGAATTTATAATAGTAAAGGGGTCACTAGCTTCTGGTACACATGCTAAATAAAACTAAGGCTAAGATTCAGAGGCAGGCAAAATATCTGTGCTTTTCAAAGACAACAGCTCAGAGGTCCTAGTTCTTGCTTAGCTTCTCTCAGATGTACACAAGTTCTGATGTGCGCTAGCCAAAATTTTTGGGACATATGCTTCCAAAAGAGTGGGAGTCAGGAACAAGTAACTCCTGCCTCTCACAGAAGCAGATACTTATGATGACTGGCAGCAACCTGGTACTAGAAGAGTCAAGGTTTCTCTTCCCACTAAGTTCAAAGAGCAAAACAACTTCAAGTGAATTCAGGACTCCCACTTGCAGAGGAGCTAGATTTTACACAAACAGCCGTCAACATGTTCTGACTCCGACTTGAGGACACTGAACCACACACCCAGGATTCAAAATGACCTGCACAGACTGTGGGCCTCAGTCTCCCCACTTCTGCTGTGTTGGGTTTTCTGCAGTTACAGCTGGCTAGCATGTAGCTACGTGCAGATGCACTGCTCTGTTTGAATTCAACTAGTTTTTAGACTTGCAAAAAAAGAACTAGAGTCTTTCTTCACCAATATATACTTCCATTTATATAAATACAAGTGCTACCCACGGGTAAGGCATATGATATTTAGTTAACATAGAAACATGAACTTTAAGAGTCTTCAGTACTACTGAGCAATCAGCCAATATTCTGTACATCAGTTTCAAGGACTCCAGTCTAGACTTCAACCTAAGCCTTATCTACATAACTTGGTATTAACTCTGCTGTATGACTGGTAGCATACTATATTTAAACACCACTGTACTGAGAACAGAGACAATCCTCTTATTTCTCAGAACGAAAGGCTATTTCACTCTTCAGAACAACTTTCTCAAAGCCTCCTGATTATTAACCAGAATTTTCTTGAATCCTGTAAACAACTGAGACTTGATAGCCCACATTGTGGTACTGAACCTGTGTAGCGCCACACATGACTCAACCCTGGGAGACAGGAATGACCATCATTTCTTTACCTGCTTTGACCTAGATAAAAATAGGCAAAACCCAGGTCAAACAGGCCACAGAGGTAGTAAGGGCCAAAGAAACTCAACTGAGAGTAACCTACATTATCAACCTTACCCAGCCACAGGCCCTGTCTGAACACCAGGAGGTGGAAGGTTTCTGAGTGATACCAGGTTTACTATTCTGAGACCATGAAGAAAGATTCTTGAACTCTTTAGACCAGAGACCAAACGTCTTTAGCAACGATTTTTCGCATTGCAATTTCCACTTAGAAATACTTTTTGAAGACACATTGAATTACTTAGAAGCTCACTGTCTGACATAACCTGAATTGAGCTTTTTCACCGGTTTTGAATTTTAATGTTATGCAGTGTAAGTGCATAAAAGAAGTCATAGACATGTGTACCTCATGTCAATTAAATAAGTTTTTATCAGCAAAACTTGTGGTGATAAATATAACATCCTAATTGAATAGCCTAATCATCATCAAAATAAAAGCTAATTTCCAAGGAAGGCAGCTTTACTTTTTTGGGTTTTGTTTTGGGTTTTTTTGTTTGGGTTTTTTTGTGGTTTTTTTTTGGGGGGGGGGGGGGGGGGGGCGGGGGACGGACAACAAATGCTATTCAGAAATGCTTAAAAGAGTGCATCATTCATTAACTGAATTCTGAAGCCAAAATTATTGAAATTAAAAATACATTGCAAAGAGGATTTTTTTAAAAGCCGATGAGTAGCAAAAGCACAATTTTACAACACAAAAGAATGAAGATAAATTCTGCTGTATACTAATTTAAAAAATGAAACTAAAATTTTAGACAAGAGCTTGAAAGGAAGTGAAGAAATCAGTCGTAGGTTCTGGGAGGGCTGTGGGGCTTTTTTCTTGATTCTCCTGTTATGGCAAATTCCCTGTTCACTAAAATTGAATTCTCCTATTGTTATTCTTTTGATAAGATTGCCATCTGGTGGCATCTGCTATTTTTAAGATTTGAGCTATTAAGGAATTTCCTGGTGTAAATTAAGACAATACCTACTTCTACTGTAGTAACAAGAGATAATGTGTTAATGAACACATTAACTAACTGTTCTTCACATGCACAGTCCACTTCCTGTGCAGATGTCTTGGACAAAAGGTCAGATTATTCTGTCCAAAAGGGTTCCCTCCCATGGAACTTACAGGAAATACAGGAGTCATCAACCATTCCTGAGCTCCTCACCATCACTTCAAAATAAACAAGAATCATAACAAAACTACAAAGGAATCCTACCCATCCTGAAGACTCCACCAAAAGACTGCTTCTTCTAACCAGCAGGTTGAGTCCAAACTTTAGTGTTCCAGTACATTGATCTAACAGATTAATGCTCTCCAAGGTTTGACACGGCTCAGACAACCTACCTCGGTTACTTTTACTGAACAGCAAGATGCTAGTAATGCAGGATTGCAGTAGATGCACGGTTCTGCACTACTTAAAGCAAAAGCATTTGAATATCAGAAGTATCCTATCACCACATTCAAAGAGACAATTAAAAGGCAAAAAACCAAGACTGTTTGAGTATCACAAGCTATGTTTCTTGTTTTCACCTAAAAAAAAATACCAGGTAATTACTTCAAAAGAATTTTAAAACTGAACTGTGCACCTATAAATTAATTATACTGTGCAATAATACTTTGTGTTATTGTTGTACTTCTGTCACATAACTTGCAAAGCCAGAGAAAAGTACATAATATACTGTTTTCTCAAGAACTTAACCTGCATTATTTTTATAAGAATCTTACCTTTCAATGGCCAGTTCTTTGTTCGAGAGTTGCTGAACTGTAATCACCACTTTCTTCTCAATTCCCTGTTTAAGCTTGAAATATAATTTCTCTCTATCCTTTGGCACAGGGCTAAAAGAATAAAGAAGCAGGTTTCTTTAGCACAGGTACAGAATATTAACTGTTAAATACAGAAAAGAAAGTTGCAGACCACTTATACTGTTAACGTTAAACTCTCAGCACATTTGAGAGACCATCTCTTCCTTTACTCACAAGTTAATAAACCAGCACTGAAGAAAAACAGACTATAGGCTCACAGTCAGTGTGCTGTCTGGGGGATTTATTAGACAAAAGTATCTGAAAATGTATGGGGTATTTTAGGTTTTAAAATGATAGAAAATAGGCTACATGTTGGTTATGATGCAAAAAATAAATAGGACATTTTCACAGAAATAACTCTTATTATCAATTCTTCCATTCAAAAAAAATCTTGTAATTGTTAGGCAAAGAACACTTTTCTCCCCTGTCCCCTGTAATGCTTAGAGAAGTTTACATTTTTTAAATCTTCAATAAATTTAGAATTCGTTAGCTTATTTAAAAGAGACACCACTAGACTCTATTTACTCAAGAAAATTTGTCTGACAAAAGTTTGTAACAGACTTCCTACTATGTTTTCCATTTACACAGGCTTACCTTGAGCATCCCTACCAGAAATAATGTATTTAAAAGAAACTAACTTGAAAAAGGTAGCCTGATTTTTAATCTTTCTACAGAAAAGATAAAGAAAATGGTAAAAGTAAAGCAACAGCTTCCTTTTTATAACCAGCCTCCTTATGAAAAGAGGCCAAATCAATTTTACTGCAACACAGTAACTGTGCATTCTGCAAGTAGCTATATGCTTTTTTCAAAGCGATTTCCACTTTTCCCTTTCCATTCAGATTACCTAAAATTTCCTTTTCCATCATCTTCTTTGACTTCTAAGGAAACACTGAAAGTGTACACATCACCATCTGGAGTAGGAAGAACAAAGTCCTTAACTTGATCAGATGCTTGTTTGGAAGAACGTTTGAATGCTGTTGAGAAACTATATAAAATTCGGCTGACCTGCAGAAAAGCAAAAGAATTAATAGTTTTATCAAAAATAAGAGTATTTTTATGGGCTATTGCAATGTGTTTTTGAAGGTCACAAAATTACCGTCACTTGCTTCTTATACTGAACACAAAGTGTACCTCACATAACACAAACCATTCAGACTGGGTGTTCAATAACCAAGCAAATTCAGTAACAACACCTCCTATTTCCATTCACATCACATTCGTTGCTCATGTAATGCTCAGTAAGGTAATATATGTTACAAGATTAAGACTGCAACTCATTAGAGGACCTGAATAACGTATTTCTCAGGTTGTACATTTAACAACACAACTTACAGCTTGCTGTTGCAGATGTCAAAAAACAAGGTGATTTCTTCTTTTTCAACCTTTTTCCACCCTAGAAAAATCTCTTCTCCCAAACTATCATAGTTCTTCCTAAAATATGTAGGGCAGAGTACTGTAAAATGATTCTTTGTAACTCACAAGGTCTCCACTGCAACTTTGGTCTGAAAACTACCCAAATGAAAACAAAATATTTGTCTTAAACGTAGGCTTTCTAAATCTTCCCATTACAGTGTACTTTGGAATTTTACTGAAATACCAAAAGCAAATGAAAAAATTAAATTAATATTGACATATGACTAGCTGCACATTCTGTGAGATTCATTAAATACGTGTTAACATATTTCCCAAGGCACTATATACTACTTCCACATCTAGAAAAACTTCTTAAAATACTGCTTGTATCATTTTTACAAGTCACTGTACAACATTTAATACTTACTGCCTCTTTAATCTCACAGGAGAAAACATGAATCTGGAACTCCTCGGTCCCACAGCTGCTTTCAGTAAATGCAAAACAGTCACTCACTGAAGTCCCATTTTGTCCCCGGACACAAAACAACACCTTATAGATTGGAAAAGCAGCTATCTCCCCATTGCATGACTGATCTATAATTCTGTCACGGGAAAGAACAAGGAAGATCAAAGTAAAAGGTCAGTAAAACCAACAGGGCTACATAAAAGACTCTTTTACAGTTAGATAAATATCCAAACTGTAATTACTACTAAATTGAAGTACACCAGATAGGCAGCAGGAACAGAAATGTCAGGCTTTCCAAATTTAAGATGTAGATGTTTCTGGTTGTAACATGAATTTTTTTTATACTCTAAAATATAGACAAATATAGTACTTCTGTATCGTGCAATAACGAGGACCACCATTGCTTTGCAATCACTCATGAAAAACACTAGTAGAAACATAGAAACCACAGCAACAGTGAAAATGCAATTTGCATACCGAGATCAAAGAAAATTCAACACTATAAAAGAATTTAAATCTCTCTTCAAGAAAACATTATTTATTCAGAATCTACAGGACTATATAGCTTAGCAAATGCTTGCTGCAGGTGAATATTAACCACAGATCTAAGGGCTAAAAGAAAACTTTTAATTCCTCAAACTCAGAACCCAACGAATATTTCAGAAGCCTTAAAGAAGACAGCAGGGGCAGTGGTCTCAGAACAGACTACTAGACAGTGAGTTTTAGAGAAGACTAGTTAGAGCTACACAGTTCTCCCCCGTCTTTTCTCTCCTTTGTCCATAGTCACATTCCCATCAAGGGTGAATAAACATTCGTTACCTGGAATAAAGTCCCAAGTCTGTAACAATAAAGCGCTAATCTAAAGGCAAGAAGAGCCCAGAGAGGATTCAGCATGCTGTACTATTGGTGGGACACACTGAATGGAACCCCATATGACAAGTGTTCAGATACCAGGAACAGAAACACTCCTCAAAGATAACTTGAGCTTTGATGGAGTTTATTATTTCACACATGGATTTGCCTTTACAGTTCTGGGCAGGTTCTTAGGTAGTCCTTCACTTACTGATGCCATCTGCAATTAAAGTTCAAAGGAACATGCAGTTTCACTTGCAAAACAACCTTCTTAAATGGCCACAATGGCTACAAAAATAGGTACAGGACACTTAACACCTCGTGTCTGTGTGACAGTTGCCATCATAAAAGCATGCAGTGTAATTTCCTAACTCAAATGAAATATTGCCATAGGGTCAAACAAAATCTTAAATTGGTTTCAAAGAGCAAATTGGAAGAAAGTAATATATATACTTGAAGGTCCTTCTGTGCAAGATGAGAGTCAATACATAGGCAGAGCACAGGAAAGGAAGTCTAACCATATCCTTCAGATATCTTGGTAGCAGAGTTTAAAAATAAAAGTCTTGAATATTCTGATGCGCCCTACTTGTGGATAGAAGACTGCTGCAGGTGCACCTTTAGTGCACCCTGATTAAGAACCCTTGACTCTTTTGTTACTGATTAAAAGACCCTTCTCACATGGGACAAGTAAATTGTTTTCTAGTCTCTAGTGACTATCAGCATATGCATCATGAGGCCGACACAGGTGACACTTGGCTTTAGCACAGCAATGTCTGGAAACAGAAACTAGCATGTCAAGACCTCAAGAAATACGAAGAGTCTAGAACCGAAACTTCAGCTAACCCAAAACCAGCTGGACTACTACTGTCTCAATATATTTACCTTGGAGGTGATTACAGACTAGGGAGGCCAGGGCATTACCAGCTCTCCCTTTGCAGTATATCACAAATGACTGGACAAGATGCTTAAGAATATTTGGCCCGACAGCTAACAAACAGGCACTTGCTGATAATCAGTAGAGAGACACTGACACTCCAAGTAATCCCATGCTCAAAGGTGACTTTCAGCCTCACACTTCACCTTCAAGACTCATTGGTTTGAAATGGCTCAAATAATCCTTCATGGTGTAAGGGCTTTGAGCAAATAACCACAAAAAAGTGAATGTGATCATTGATATAGCTCTTCCACAGGTGAACCACTTCCCTTTACAAGGCAAAGTATTTCACAGTACCTGATTACTGACAAGCAGTATTACTACCATGTTCTGTATCATTATCCGCAAGCAATGGCATGCACGTGTAGACAAAACTACTGTAACATTCCCCTCTGCTTTACGTTCAAGAGACTTATACCTACGCATGCAAGTACCACAGATTTGCAGGCAGCTTACAGGAATGAACTATCTGGACAAAGAGGCGTCTCTTATTATCATATTTGAACAGAGATGCAGGTAGTGAGATATGCTTTTGTTGACACTGGTTGGCAACCACTACCACCAACTACTTACTGCATGTTAAATTTGAGCATGCACTTTGTTGCTTCAGAGGAATTTCTCAAAAACAACTTTCTTCAGCAAGAACTTTAGGCACAAATACAGCAATTCTGATTCCCTGTGAGAGTAACAAAGTCAGAATCCACCCTTCATGTGTCTGTGCAAGTAACAAAAGAATCATTTACCTTACAGAGCCTTCTGGAATGTTCGGAACATAAAGCGTTACAGGTAAGGGGGCTTGACTTGAGGATTTCATGTTTGCCATGGCATGTAGAGCTTCTGGCTCATTTCGAGGGGCAGACACCTTTGTGCAACCTAAGTAAGTCAGTTTGTTAAACAATACGCTGTCCTCTTCCAGGGGTTCACTGGGAGAAGATGGCCTCAGTGCAGAGATTTCTGAAAATGAAGAAACCATTTCTTTAACCGTTAGTTTTTATTTTTACACATTGTTTTCTGTATGACTCCCATATTAATCAAAATATCCCACTTTCTCTGAGCATAGACATGGAGATCAAACGTCCAGCTCCAATAATAAGAAACCCATTCAGCAGCTTAATATTAAAAATTAAGTCTATTCTCTTCTAATGCATGTTTCCAAGTATTGCATAGGCATGAATTGCCTTTTGATTCTTTTTAGCAGCGCTAGAACACAATTTTTCTTAAGCTCCATTCCCCTGACATTCTTTAGTTTAGTTTGCTTATACCCCCTTCTAATTCCTACTCATCGTTTTGCATAAAGATGCCTCTAATTCTCTTCTCTCCCGTGTCTTTACAGCTTGTGTCAAATTACCAAAGGTGGGTCACATTCCTGGGATAGCTATATTAAGTGCATGAAACCATCAGGGAGCTGGAGAAAAGAAAAGGGATGTATGTTTGTTCCTCTACTCAGCAGAAAAGTGTTCTCTTTCTAAAATCACACTACTATGGACAGGGGTGACCTTGAGGGAGCTTTTGGGAGTTTTGCTCTTATTGTTGTTTTCTGGTGGGTTTTTTAAGGCATTTTGACACTTGAAAAACGAGAGGAGAGGTGGTAGAAAAATTCATTAAGTATGAAAGCAGAGTAGCCTAGGTTGGAAAAGACCTCTAGAGGTCATCCAGCTTTAACTCCTGCTCAAAGACAGATCAAGTTAGATTAAGGCTAGTTTCAAAACTGGATCAGGCTACTCAGGGAAAAACAAATCTAACTCAAGGCCCACAGACATGGCCACAGCCTTGTATTCCTAATATATATTAAAAACAAAGCTACAATATATTTTGCGTAAAATATATACCATACAGTTTACAGGAAAAGCTTTCAGTCCTCCCTTTTTCACCAAAACTTTAAATACCAGAAGAGTACCACAATCATTCGTAGCAAATATCAAACCTAAAGCTGCCCGCACTGATACCTGGTCATACAACCAGAGCTGAAAAGTTTATCAGCTTGCTCAGGGTCTTTTTTTTAGGTAGAACTGTCAGTGAACACTGCCCTGAAACTTCTCAGACTCCATAAATAGGATCTCTACCTCAACTATACTCCATTCTGCAAGTTACACAATATTTAGTCCTAACTCATCTAGGGCTGCAGACAAAATTAAAATTATCTTGACCAAAACAGAGCAGCACAGGCTATCAATCTGATGATGATCTATTCCTGTATCATGGAATAGATCCTCCTAGAAGCTATACTAAAGCACATGGAGGACAGGGAGGTGATTCAAGACAGCCAGCACAGCTTCACCAAGGGCAAGTCCTGCCTGACCAACCTACTGGCCATCTGTGAAGAGTGACTGCAGCAGTGGACAGCAAAAGAGCTATGAATGTCATCTATCTGGACTTCTGTAAGGCCTTTGACATGGTCCCCCACAACATCCTTCTCTCTAAATTGGAGAGAGATGGATTTGATGGATGGACTGTTCAGTGGATGAGGAATCGGTTGGATGGTCACATCCAGAGGGTAGTGGTCAATGGCTTGATGTCCAGACAGAGACCGATAACAAGTGGTGTCCCTCAGGGGTCTGTATTAGGACCAGTACTGGTTTATATCTTCATCAATGACAGTGGGATCAAATGCACCCTCAGCAAGTTCGCAGATGACACCAAGCTGAGCAGTACAGTTGTCACACCAGAAGGATGGGATGCCATCCAGACAGACCAAGACAATCTGGAGAGGTGGGCCTGTGAGAACCTCATGAGGTTCAACAAGGCCAAGTGCAAGGTCCTGCATTTGGGTCGGGGGAATCCCAACTGGCAATCAATACAGGCTGGGGGATGAAGGGATAGACAGCAGCCTTGCAGAGGAAGACTTGGCAGTACTGGTGGATGAAAAGCTGGACATGAGCCAACAATGTGCACTTGCAGCCCAGAAGGCCAGCAATGTCCTGGGCTGCATCAAAAGAAGCGTGGCCAGCACGCTGAGGGAGGTGATTCTGCCCATCTACTCTTGCTCTGGTGAGAACCCACCTGGAGTGCTGCATCCAGCTCTGGAGCCCTCAGCACAAGGACATTGACCTGTTGGAGTGGGTCCAGAGGAGGGTCACAAAAATGATCCAAGGGCTGGAGTACCTCTTCTATGAGGACAGGCTGAGGGAATTGAGGTTGCTCAACCAGGAGAAGAGAAGGCTGTGGGGAGACCTTATTGTGGCCTTTCAGTACTTAAAGGGCGACTATAGGAAGGATGGGGACAATCAGCCTTACTTCAATCCCTGGGAAAGTTATGGAACAAATCTACCTGAGGGCCATCACAAGTCAATTGAAGCACATGATTGGGAAAAGCCAACTTGGCTCCACTAAAGGCAGATCGAGCTTGACAAACCTGGTGGCCTTCTACAACAAAGTGACTTGCCTGGTTGACACGGGGCGGGCGGTGGACATTGTCTACCTGGACTTCTCCAAGGCCTTTGATAGGGTCCCCCACAGTCTCCTCCTGGAGAAATTGATGTGTTATGGCCCAGACAAGTGGTCTGTGCAGTGGGTGGGGAACTCGCTGACAGGCCGCACCCAAAGGGTGGTGGTAAATAGCTCCTTTTCCAAGTGGCAACCTGTCACTAGTGGGGTCCCCCTAGGGATGGATATTGGGCACAATGTTATTCAACATCTTCATAAGTGATCTGGATAACGGCATCAAGTGTAGCCTGATGAAGTTTGCTGATGACACCAAGTTGAGCAAGGAACTAGATACTCCAGAAGGGAGAGCTGCTTTGCAGGGAGATCTGGATAGGCTGGAAGAGTGGGCCAGCAAGAACCTTATGAAGTTCAACAAGGAGAAGTGTAAGGTCTTGCACCTGGGAAAACATAATCCGGGAGTGCAGCACAGACTGGGATCCACCTGGCTGGAGAGCAGCTCTGTGGAAAGGGACCTGGGGGTCCTGGTGGACAGGAAGCTCAACATGAGCGAACAGTGTGCTGCTACGGCCAAAAAGGCCAACAGGATGCTGGGTTACATCAAAAAGGGCATCACCAGCAGAGATAAAGAAGTCATTATCCCGCTCTACTCAGCGCTTGTCAGGCCACACCTGGAGTACTGTGTACAGTTCTGGTCCCCGCTATACAAAAAGGATGTGGACAGGCTGGAAGGGGTCCAGAGAAGGGCCACCAAGATGCTCAAAGGACTGGGAAGCCTGCCATGTGAGGATAGGCTGGGAGAACTGGGTTTGTTCGGCCTTGAGAAAAGGAGGCTCAGAGGGGATCTCATCCCCATGTCCCAGTACTTAAGGGGCAGCTACAAAGAAGACAGAGACTCCCTTTTTACACGGAGTCCCATGGAGAGGACAAGGGGGAATGGACACAAGTTGCTCTTGGGGAGATTCCGACTGGACACGAGAGGAAGATTTTTCACAGTGAGGACAGTCAACCTTTGGAATAATCTCCCCAGGGAAGTGGTTGACTCGGCCATGTTGGACACCTTCAAGAGTCGTCTGGACAGGGTGCTGGGCTATCTTGTCCAGCCTGCGCTCTTCCCAGAAAGGTTGGACTAGATGATCCCTGAGGTCCCTTCCAACCTGGGATTCTGCGATTCTGTGAATCTCTTTAGCAAAGCCTATTGTGACAGAGGAAGGGGTAATGGTTTTAAATTAAAGGAGGATAGATTTAGGCTGGATATAAGGAAACATTTTTTTACATTTAGGGTGGTGAAACCTTGGACCAGGTTGCCCAGAGAGGTTGTGGAGGCCCCATCCCCAGGAACATTCAAGGTCAGGTTGGACGGGGCTCTGAGCAACCTGATCTAGTTGAAGATGTCCCTGCTCATTGCAGGGGTTGGACTAGATGACCTTTAAAGATCCCTTCCAACCCAAACAATTCTATTAAACATTCATTCTATTCTGTCCATAATCCTCAACTAATCGGAAAAGGAGAGGAGGCTCCAGGATATTCTCTACTATAGCTTTGGAATGAAGCTCCAGAAAGCTTTATATTCATTATAAGGTTAACTTGAAATTGCATAAAGGAAAAAACTGCTATATATGATTGGGGGGGAAGCACTTTAGCAGTACCTGTAGTAGAAGGGTCTAAAACAAGGTGCAAAGATAGCTGACTTGTTTCATCTGCTGACCCATCTCCAGCTGCCCGGCAGCTTGCATCACTTGAACCTTCTCGGAGAGCAGTGAAATTGTCCTGGTCTTTTTCAGAATCCCTCAGTATCTCTTCCATTGCCTTCTCCAGCTGATCATCTCCATTTGAAAATACCTGTATGCAGAAGACGACATTTTTTAAGGGTACTTGCAGTTTTACTTTCACTATTATTTTTCAAACACATCGTCTTACTTTGTGCAAAAGATAAGAAACTTTGCTGAACAAGGCAACATACTAAGAATCAACAAAATTAAATCAAATATAATCCAATGTCCCATCCCATTACATGTAATGCACATACTTTCACTGTTTATCCAACAACCATCCATCTAAAAACTACAGACCTGTTAAAATAACAGATTTGTGTGTTTAGATCCTCCATTCAGAACAACGATCAGACTTTCTTATAGATTAGTCTTAAAGAAAACATCACTTTCTTAGTCACACCCAATCCATCTCAGCTGGTTCACCAACTGTCCCCCACATAGGAGGGGTGCAAGTCTAAGGAAATGGCAAGAAAATGGTGAGACATATTTCCGGGCAGGGCAGGAATACAGCTTTTCACAAGTACTAGCTTTTCAGACCAAAAGAGTCCCATGCCCAATAAAGTTGCATCATGGACTCTATCTCCAGTTCACCTGCCTCTTTCCAGACATAATTACTAAAGAAGCAGCTAGTATTTAATACAGACAGAAATCATCAGTTGTAAGTAACTGCCAATTACACAAAGACAGGCTAAGTACTTCTTGTCATTTCAAGGGGAACAAATTCCTACTGTTCCAAATGGACCAAAACCAGTAAATCAGCTGTGCAACTCAAGTGGGGCAATTTGTAATAACCAATCAGCTGTCACCCAATGCTAAAAATATTCTGCTATTTAGAGGTAGAAAGCTTTTAGAACAGGTCTTAGTCATGCCTAAAGTAGCACTAAGCAGGAAAACTAAATTAAAAACTAAAACCCAAGAGCCTCTGTGGTCTATTCCCATGCAGCCTAATTATGTGCTTTTAAGATAACAAAATTCAGAGCCTCTGATCCTTAAATAAAGAATATTTCCCAAGCTTTAATCTAAAACTAATTTTCTGAAAAGAACTTTAGTCCATTACTGATGTATAAATCCACAGAATACTAACAAAGCTGACCCCCAAACAAGTTATTAAAAGAAAAACTGAACTGCCACTTTTGGACAGATATCTTTAATCTGAGCTGTTGAATTCACTGGTAATAAACAAGGACAAAAATTATTGTCTAAAAGTCTCCTCAAGGACACGCAAGTATCTTCAACTGCTTTTGAATATTTAATCACAATCTTTTGATCAATACAAATCTTACTAGACATTTAAAATAAAGCAATAGTAAACCTTTAGCTGAGGTTTCCCATCTTTTCCAGAGGTGTCCTCAGATTTCTGATGAACCAGGACAAATTCTTCATTAATTAACGTGGATACTGTTTCAGGAATCCTACTGGCTTTGCCAAATGATGTTTTGACTTCCATCTCATGTCAGTATTCTCCTCCTGCCACAAGAGCCTAACAAAGAAGGAAAAAATATTAAATAATTAGTTTTGAAGCTGTAAACAATGTTAATAGGTGCAATAGGAAGTTATTGTGGAATAACAGATTTCATTGGTATAAGGAATCTTTTTTTCAAATAGCAAGTATGATTTTTAGGCTGTGTGTTTACAAATCCTATGACTTAATAGCAGTGGCTGTTATCTGTGTGTACAGATAACACATGAGGAAGTTCACCTCAGAGCTTCCACTTCCCCTGGTTTTAATCTTCCACAGTCTGCTCCCTCTGCCTCCCTAATCCCTGCCCTTTGCTCTCCCTCATAACAGGTGTATTTCAGATTACCTGAAGACTAAAACTGCATATCAAAGTGTATGCTCTCCATATGAAAACATATTTAGCAATTTATAATTTATATCTACAGGTCAAAGGTGACACTAAGCCACAATCACATCCTTTTCAGCACATTTCTCTGAAATGACCTGGAGAGCTAAAATTAACCACACCACTTAAAAAAAAACACACACCAAAAAACCCCAACAAAACTATAAATATTGTGGAAACCAAGAACAAGTTTCCCCTTGACTGCACAGCAAAAAAATAAATCTAGAAACAAAAAAACAAAAGGCCAAAATAACAGTCAGCCTATACATTACAATTTCATATAAAAACACAGAACAAAAACCATTACTAGCACTTCCAAATGAGGACAGTTACTGTAAGTACCCACCAAATAAAGACAGTATCACCTACACTAATTCAGAATGTCTTCCCCAGTTCTTTAGGGAACCAAGAGCTAGAATGAAGAACACTGTATATTAGATTTTTTATATTTTTAATGGATCAATGTTTTTATATTTTCTGTTTTCAAAAAGAGAATATATATTTTCATATAGACTTTATAAATAGCATGCACTCCCAGACACGGTCTATTTCCATTTCAGGTTTCCTGAAAAATACACTCTGGCTGAGTGCTGGGATTTATCATGCTTAAGACCCAGAGTTCAGAAGAGTCACATATAGCACAGGGAGAAACAAACTGCTATTGTCACCTTTGCGAGCCTGGCAAGCTACCCCAAAGAGGGGTAGCTCAACCAAACATCTGTTGCGACTGGTGAATAAGGACAGGTTTAGCTTTCCATTGCTTTTCACAGCAGTACCAAGGTACAGAACTGTGCCACGCTTGCATCTCAGTTACAGTTCCAAAATACCAAGTAATCAGGAAAAGAAAACAAATTTAGGTCTAGCTACAGGGAACCACAAAAACAGCACTTAAAAAGGCATGCGTGTTCTCCACCATTCTGAACAGGCATTACTTAACATGTTAGCCACAGGAGGTGGCTTAGCAACTTCATTTGAGAAAACAAGTGCAGGAACTAGGCTACTTTCAATACAGAAATATTTTATATCACTTTTGAAACTACAGTCAACATGCTTTTACTCTTTCAAAGACTTGGCTTGTCATAGGCATTTATACATGCAACTCTACAAAAATACTTTCCCTCTCCCTAACCTAGCCACAATTTCATCCATCAGCCCAGAGAGGGTATTATATGTACAAAACCCAGATTAACCAAAGAACTCAGGTTCTTCAGGTAACTGACTTGGATATAGTATAAAAACTTCTTAGAAGATTCAGCTTATAAAAAAAAAAAAAGCCACTAAACAACAGCTGTAATATTCAGAGAGTGATAACAAATATGAATTGGCAGTTTAGCTCTCTGTTGTCTTTCACATCTCCAGACTAAGCATGAATTCACAAGCATGAATATTTTTCAGACAGATGATGTAATCTGAGCTCCACCCAAGCCTAAGTAATGGATTCACTGCTGAAATAAGTTTTGTTTCAGTGTTCTAAAGCATCTTTGCTTTAAAGATTTTTCTGGCAAAAGACAGACACAGTTTTAATACACAAGATTATAAGTACGTTATAAACAGTTTATTAACTCCATGTATTTTTTTAAAAAAATGTCATGTTGTAAAAATGTTGCTGAAGAGCTTGTGTATTATCTGCAATAAACAGCAAGTCTAGCTCAAAATTAATATTAACTTCAAAGTAAATCCTCAATATAAAAGTGAAGAGCCACTATTATAGAACTCTTTGAAGGCAATGAAAGGATATAAAATTATGTTCCCCAAATATGGCATATCCTGAGTAATCATTAGCTCTGCAGTTACACCACCACTGGAGAAATGAGCAGAGCATGATTGTCAGTCCTACTGGCCTCATCAGGAGCAAATATTTAGCCTACTAGAAGCCTCTCTCTCCCTCCCACCCCATACCTACCGTTGCTGGACTTCCTGAACACAACAAACAAAGCCTCACTGCTACTTCTAGCAGATTTGCAGAAAGAAATCTTCACAAAAAATGCTACATTGATAATTTTTTGTGTTTTAGTCTACTTAAGTTTATTTTTTGTGCCTACTTACAGGAGAATAACACAGGGACTCCAATATAAGATGGTTCTAGTATATGAATTATCAAAAGATAAATGCAAGCTGGTAACATTAGCATATCACCAGTTCTTTCTGCAGCAAAGTAAGAACTGGCAGGCACACTGTGAACTAGGAAAAGTTTATGATTAAAATATTGCTACAAAAAAAATAAAACAGGGAAAATATAATATTTGTAAAGCCAGAGAAAATTATGATAATGCAACTAGAGAAGCATACTGATGTACAAAATATTTGTTCTTGCCCTATGTGGATAGAGGCAGCTTAAGAGAATTCCCACTTCCTAAATTTTAATCAGAAAGACAAAGAAAATATTATAAGCATTAGATTCCTGACAGGAGCTTCTCATTCAGATCAGATACTTAAAAGCATACCATACACATTTTTGCAATTACATTTGAATTGCAAGGCCTTTAACACCCTTAAGAGCATACTCCAAGCTTGTCTTTACAACCAGCTTAAACCACCACATCCAGTGCAGACACATACCTTTTTCCTTACACAACTATGTCAGCTGAATAAATTACCACCCCAGAACCCCTAACTGCAGCCTTTCATTATAGTCTACTCCAACCAGCCATCAGTATTATTCACCTGAATGCCCTCTATCCCATTTTAATCAAAACAAAGCCACATTAGTTTCAGTTTATCAGTAAAACACAAACGCAAACAGGTCAGACATTCAGGAAGCAAATGCCTCAACTAGAAGAATGCACTTCCATGCTCTTTATCTCACACAAATGCAGTTACACGAACAGGTCCACAAACCACTCAGGTTTCCTGCTAAG
Organism: Phalacrocorax carbo; assembly: GCF_963921805.1. Classification (NCBI taxonomy): domain Eukaryota; kingdom Metazoa; phylum Chordata; class Aves; order Suliformes; family Phalacrocoracidae; genus Phalacrocorax; species Phalacrocorax carbo. Next base: position 31,124,228 of record NC_087518.1, on the reverse strand, counting down.
ACCTCTTGATGTCCATTCTAGAGAACTTGCCATATGGCAAATTAATATCAGAGCTCTAGATCATTTGTGAAAAACGTGCATACTAAAAATTAAAAAAATTAACAGACTGTTCATTTCCTCCCCTATTCTAGTCCATTCTAAATATTTAGAAAGCAAAAGCTTTATACACAATATTTTATAATCAGTCTTTGATCAAAAATTGTTCTTAATGCCAGAGACAAACTAAGTACTAAAAATGATGATCAAGTCATTTTTCAAATTAAACAACTTGAGTAAAGTTTATGTCAGAGTTTAAGAATATAACTGGAAGTCTCATTAATATTATTGGGATTTATAAAATCTTAAGTAGTAAGCTACTTAGAGGGGGAAAAGCTTCTATTTTTACATTATAAATGCACGTGATCTAATACCTCAGCCAACCGCTTCTGAGGAAAAGCAGTAGAAAGAATAAAAACCTCTCTGAAAGAACGGTGCATTAAGGGGAATCATGCATTTGGGGAAGGGAAGGAGTAAGACATCTGAAGGGGGTTTTTTATTCTTTAGTAACAAGAAGAGAGGCATGTGCATTCTGGTCTTTCCAGTCACCTCCAGTCAGTAGATGGTTACGTCACTTCCCTTTTGTCGTTAGCTTTAGTCCTACTGAGGACTTACTCTGTTTTCACTCATTACTGAGCTATACACTTGAAGTCCCCTTTTTCCTACAAAAGGTAAGGAACAAATGACAGTGTCACCTATTAGACACGTACAAAATCTAAGAACAGACCCTTACTACTAAACTCACTTTAAAAGTCTTTTTTTTGATCGTCCTTTCTGATGACAAGCTGAAAGTTAAGAATGTAAGAATCAAGAATTATTCTTGATTGCATTAGTCAGAACATATAGACAGTTGTACAGTCCACAATCACGTTAAGTTTATTCCCTGAAGTTAACAGCAGACACTCCTGGAGCTGAATGCTGGCTCAGAATACTGATGAAAGAGGTTTAGCAGCTGCTTTATCAGTTTAAAGTAACTGGGAGGGCAGTACCAGCAGAGCAGTGATGACAGTCAGGGACAGGAAAGTCAGCAAACATAATACACCTCAGCTACTTTGCACTAAGTCCAGTGGTTTCGTTTAAGCTGCTAGTGCAGTTTAGTTCCAGATGAACAAACATGGCCAAGGTATGAATACACCTTCTGTTCTGCCAACAGTGCTCCAATGATTAAAACCTCAGACCAGATGGTGCCTTCCCAAACCACCGGAGCCAAGAGTCAGAACTGCTCTTCCAACAACGCCTTCAGAAAGATGACAATAAATTGTGCTTTGAAAGTTCTCTTCACAGTAAGAAATACTGGGAAGTACGTACCTTTACTGCAAGGAAGTAATTTCTACAAAAGAAGCATCTTGAACAGTCATGCTCTTTCCTGTGAATGAGATAATTTTTCCACCACACGCTGATGAACAATACCACACAGAAAAAAAATTCAGAAACCCAGCAACAAATACATAGGAGGATTTTTCCTAAACTCTGCTAAATAAAGCCAACTATGAAAAAAGGATTGAAATTTTTAAAAGTAACAGTTTCAGAAAGGGCTTTCTGACAAACAAAGTTTGAGACCAAAGGATTCTGGAGAACAAGTCTTCTGAAGCAGTTACCAGACATTTTTTAGTTTATTTCCAGTTTGTGTTCAACAAGTATTTCAAACTTACTGCTCAAGTTCACTGTTGGTTGGAGAAAAAAAGAAAAAATAATCTTTTCTTGTAATTTTGCTTCAGCATAACCTGAAAGGAGGCTGTAGCGAGGTGGGTGTTGGTCAATTCTCCCAAGTTACTAGCGATAGAATGAGACAAAATGGCTTCAAGCTGCACCAGGGGAGGTTTAGATTGGGTATGAGGAAAAATTTCTTCACTGAAAGAGTGGTCAGGCATTGGAACAGGCTTCCCAGAGAGGTGGTGGAGTCACCACCCTTGGAGGTATTTAAAAGATGTGTAGATGTGGCACTTCAGGACATGGTTTAGAAGACATGGTAGTGTTGGGTTGACAGTTGGACTTGAAGATCCTAGAGGTCTTTTCCAACCTTGATAATTCTATGATTCTATAACAACCAACAAAAACAGAAAATGTAGAGCTATGTAATAAAAGGATGAGGCAACAGGAAAGCAATATAAGTGTTGATCTATTTTCAGTAAGCAACAAGAAACATGTTTTAAAAGGAAGCCTCCTGCCTTCTTGAAAAAGGACAATGGCAGGCTAATTCATACTTTCTTTTATGAGACAAACAAAATTGGGTCCTGTATTAAAGAGAGGCTTTCAAAGCCTGTCATCGCAACCCCCAAACAAGATACTGGTAAACAGGTTCTACCTATTTCGGAACTAAGGTTCCTCAAGGGAATCTCTGGGAACTTTCTGAAGAGGAAGGGCCAATACAGCTACGCAGAGATTCTTCTTCTGCTAACAGGTGTCTGAAGTACAAGAGCATATTGAAAAGCATAGTTTATTCCCTTTTTTGAGCCACACAATACAACACATGACAGCAAAAAGAGCATTAAGCTAAGTGAACCCAAAGTCACAGATGCTCTGTGACTCAGATTTCTAGGTTACTGAAGTGATGTGGCTCCATTTTAACTTGCTGCTTAGGGAACTGAAAACTGGACAGACAGTGACAGTTATACCCACACAAATACACATATAACTCAGCATCTCAAGCACAGCATCTTATTTTCAAGAAATCTGTCAGAACTATGTGTTAACCATAGCGCTCACCCCATGAGCTTGCTACCATTAATGAGGCATACAGAGCTCATACCCATACAGGCTTGCTAACATTCCTGAGAGGCATATCTTCCCCAGAAAGCTAAGAAACACTTCAAATACACAAAGCTTTAGCTTTTCAGTGCTTTTTCTCTCAAGACGAAACCACCTTATAAAATTATTATAGTGTATGTTGAAGCAGTACAGTTAACCATCTTCCCCAAAACCCTTTTCTTCTCTATTGAGCGGAGACATATGCAGAAGAAAATCCTAGGCTTCATAAAATCAGTTTAATTCTCACTGACAACAACAGCACTCTAATTTTATCTTTGATCTCAACTTCTCTTCATGTAATCTTTATATAAGAAGTCAAGTCTCTACGGTCATACTAACTACTGGTTTACTTCCCATAAATTCTTTCCCAGTGTCTTATCTCTGGCAGTGGGAGACTATGTAAAGCACGTATGGGGAAAAAGAAAACAAACGAACAAGCATTTACTTGGCTTATTGATACTGTTTCCCAAGACTAAAATCAGCCTAACACAGAAAGATGACTGCTGTATTGCTATATTTTAAAATACATAAATGTATATAAAGATATAAGTAAAAATAAGTAGATAAAAATAAAACAAAAACCCACAACTAGAAACTAACCACATACCTTATTTTGGCAACACTGTCTCCTCTGTGAAAGCAAGCAACTACTATGTAGGCACAGCAAATAACTAGTCTGTTCATGGATGGCAAACTGTTTTTAATTGTTGTACCGGCTGCCTAGATACAGAGGTTTTGCAGAATGTTTTTACACATAAATCTTATAGCTAAGGAATAACAATTTATGGAAAAAAAGAATCAAAAGAGAACTACATAAATAAGAAAATGTCTGCTCTCTGTCAAAAACATACTACATACACATCTTCTCAAATAAATTCTAACCAGCACTTTTTAAAACACATCACATTACAACTTCGACATACTGAGACATTTGTTATAAAGGAGAGAAATAGATTTCCTGACTTGAAACTCCACTGAAGCACTCAAACATTGAGAGATTCCTAGCCTGGAGTTGCTTGGGGAAAAATACTGTGTTTATTCATCTGAACTTCAAGATCATCAGGGTGAAGAACACTTCTGAAGGAATGGTAAGCATGTGGTTGGTACTTCGGTGCAGCATGACTCAGGCAAAGAAGCACCTGATGCTTACAGCCAAAGAAGCACCATCTCTCCCCTTCAGCTGAGATCATCAATCACTGCAAGCCAAAGGCATGAAGGAAGATAAGCAGATTTAAAAAACAAAACAAAAAAAACCACAGAACTGGACCCCTGAAATCCTCATATTGGGTGGAAACAGCATCACGAACACTAGATGAAATATCAGTCCAGATAAGTGAAAGAGTACCAGGTAAGCTGCTAGCTACAAAGGCAGCCTCCTGTCAAGGTGAGTACTTCCTTTTATTTGTGCAGTTTGAGCACGAGAGCCATGGAAGACAAGCTACACCCTAGAGAAAACAGAGAAAACAGAGCTAAAAATAAGGTTGGGGGGATTCTTTTTAACAATTATTTAAACAATTATTCAGGCCTAACGTTTGTCCACACTTAGAAGTTAGTGGACAAGAGACATCAGTTGAAGAACAGATTACACTAGCATACATGCCACTTGCTGACACATTAATTAATGCTGTTTACAAGGTATAATCAATGCTAGCTAATCCAATTAATATTCAACCAACTTCAGGAAATACATTTTATTTTCTGACAATTAAAAGCAAAACCTTTTTGCTCCCTATCCCCTTCCAAAAAGTACAACTTAGAAATAAGTGTAAATAAGGCAGCTTCTACCTCTCCAGAGATGTTATCAGTCTCCATGTGTATCTTATTTTAAAAAAAATACAAATCACAGCTATGTGTCATGTTCTGGCAAACAGGTTTACTCAGTAGCCTACAAGAATTTCAAACAACCAGCTTAAGCACAGCAGCTCATTCCGCCTCAAGGTTGAAGCAAACAATGCAAATAAAGCAACTCCAGTACACCTTCACACTGTTTCCCTGTCATCAACTAGGCACTACCACTTCAGCTTCTTGAGCCAGTAATTAATTTTTAACTTTGGAAAATACAAAGTGACAAAGAGTATATGATTTTTCATAGCTGGAGTTTGACAAACTTGGGGTTCTTACTTTTTTCATTGCTACATGATGCTCACAAGCAGCATTCAAACTGAAACCAAGCACCAGTTGATTTACTGAACTGTATGGCCACTCACTCGAAAATAGAATGACCTATATTCCAGAGGAAAGCAGTAGCATAAGACAGTAACTGTTTTAAAGACATTATTTCATAGCTTGTTCCATAATAGTAAAAATAACAGTGTTGGACTAATTTAGCCAATGGAACAACCTCTCTCCATTAAATAGATTGAATATTTCAACCAGGTGTTTCCTCTACAAGCTATTATTTCCAGTAAGAATTACATGAGGTAAAGCAAAAGAGACCATATGGAACAGCAGTGTGGTACAATGCAGTAGGGACCCAGGGTGCCAGTTTTTCTCCTTGACAAACAAGAGCCTTATAAAGCGTCACTTCTGACATCAGTGAAACACACAAGAAATCTTGATTCATTGCCTGACACTGACTGCTTTCAGAATTAGTAAAATCCTTTGCCTCAAAGCCAGAATTGTAAGTTTTAACCATTTTTATCATGAAATTTGCAATGTGCATTTTGGGAATATTATGTTTTGCAGATTTAACTTGAAATCACCATGTTTTGTTCTTACCACAGAAGCTACCTTTATACTACCAACCACAGACAATGAGATTGCTGTGTCTCATATTATTTCTCAAAAAACTTAAACTGTAGTCAGTCCGGCACTGCACTGTGGGATGGACTAGACGATGTTTCATGCTCTCTTGTAATCTCATTTTCTTTAGATATTTTTCTTAATCTCAAGTCTTTCATTCTAGTACTTGTCAAAGGCAATCACGAGTTGAAAATGAATAGCCACACCGGACTTTTTTTGTATTATTCAGTTACAGATTTTCCAAAAATCACAAGGACTATGTGTTTTGATTTGACAGCCATCTAGAATTCTTCTGCTTTTGTATCAAAACTTTACAGTTTCAACAGCACACTCAATACTTTATAAGGAAGAAAAACTTTACAATATGCAACAAAACCAAGCTTCTTGTTAGAAGTAAGTACTTCCACATACGTTACACACTTAAAACCCTTTAGGATCCAAACTAAGATCTTAATTTGTCACTTGAAAATTTAAATACTTAGATATAACATGAAAAGATGGAGAGAGAAATCACAGTTATTTTAAAGACCAAGATTAATTGAAAGTGAAACCTCCCAGAAGTTAACTGCCTGAAATTGAGAAATACAGAAAGGTGTACATGACAATTAAAAGCCACACCAAACGACCCTCTGTAACTACTACCTCTCTTAGTCTTATGCATAATGAAGTGTAGTGGTTCAACTAGCATTCTAATTTTTATTTCATGAATAAATTCGTGATGCCTTTTGCATGCCAGAACTAATCTGCTGGCATTTCACATTCCTAAGGCAAGATTTTATAAATATATTCCACAATGCAGCTCTATTGCAATTTCAAAGGCCTTGACAGGTGTTCAAAAATGGGGAATGGAAATTCATAAATTACAATAAAACTGTTTGCTTCACAGAAAAATTCTCTTCCATTGGCAAGAACAGGTCAGTATGTAATCAGTTATACCTGGTACTAATATACTAATACACCACTCTATCCCATCTAATCACACTAGAATATATTTTTAAAAAGGGCTTCCCTTCACCACCTTCCTTTTCCATTTAAAGTCTGAAGAACCAAAACAATTTACTCATGTCATTGATCAAGAGGAGAAAAACAAAGTTTGGCCTCAACATGTAGATCACAGCTGAAGTTTTCCAAAGTATCTAAACTCTTCTAGGAACTAGTATGAGATGTGCATATGGAATTTTGAGAGTCACATACCAAGGAATAATGTGTATCTCCCTTAATTGAAATGGAACTTTTTTTTAATGACAGTGTGTTCTTTGAGAAGATTTCTCTGTGTGGCCAACTTTACCAATCAAATTATTCCAAATGCATTCTATAATTCAAGGAAGAACTACTGCTTGGAAAGGTAGTATAAAAAAAAAAATCAGCTAAGCTTTATACAAAAGCCTGTTGATTCAGTTAATGAACAACTAGGAATAGTTTATAATTCTAACAAAAAAATTACTTGACCTTCAGGAAGCATCCTTCAAAGCCAATCGGGGGGGTGGGGGGAGAAATCACACAAAGATGGTTTTATTGCATTACTTGAAGTTACCTTTAGATTCTAACCCAAGAAGGGCGTGGGCATGTGTATGTGTGTATATAATCTCACACTGGCAGATTGTGTACAACCTTGATTTTCAGAAGATGCTATGCATAATGTTCCCTTCCAAATAATTTTTCATACCAAGCCCCAGAAAGCTTAAGAATCTCTTAAGCTCAGTATTTCGTCCATAGACTGCCTGAAAAGGGGAATGGGAAAGAGAAAGAACTATACGTGCCCTTTTTCCAAGACACAACTTCACTTCTTTACATCCCAGACATCCATAATGATCAGATTTTATTTTTCTTCCTAAAGGATTAAAGAAAAGACTACCTTAAAAAAATTAAATCCTATCTAATCAAAAGACAGGTATGATCTTTTGATCACACTATTTTACATTCTTGTTTTAAAAATTCACTGAAACAGCTAACAAGTACATCTCAAGCTATTTTAGGAAAGACTCACAAAAGCCACCTTTACCCAATGATTACAGGAAAGAAAGGTTTTCAATAAGTTAATTTACCAGGGGCTGCCAAAGAAAGTTTTTTTGTTTGTTTTTGCAGGTTTTTCCCAGTAATCAAATCTGGTAAGTAGAATTGCTTTAAATGATAATTTCGATGTTCAAAACATCATGACAAAGATCCTTCTTATGGTGAAACTATCACTCTAAGAAAGGCAGCTCAATTTTTAATTTTTTTTTTTTTAATAAACAAACTTTGCCTCTTGGCCAGATCACCATTATCTAGATCTTAACACACCTTGTTTATTAAATTGAATGACTCTCTCTGATTATACTTGGTGTGAGCCTCAGGCTAACCTAGACCAGTCTATAAAAATTACAGATTAAGCTCTTGCTGGGGAAAGGTATCTAAAATAACACAATATAGTTGCTTATATCAACACCAACTGTAACTGCAAAAATCTTGCAAAAAGCTGTGACAGAACTCTTGTTAATTTTCTTGATGCAATCTTCTTGTCTAACATTACCCAACAACCACAAACAAAACCAGTAATTGTCTGTTGAGACAGGCTACCCAGAGCAGCTTGAATTTTAAGTGTTGTATCATACTGATTTCATAAATTCACCTGCTTGCATAAAACTGAAATCCTGAGAAGCTACACCTTTTTCTTTTTTTTTTTGTTTTAATCACAGTCTCTATCTCTAAAGTTTAAGATAGATTCCCAAATATAAGCATGCTTTACTATTAGTTTCAACACAAGTGACACATGATTGTCATTAAATACAGATATGAAAGCTTACTATCAATGTTTACATACTAAATACTTCCACAAAACATTTCTACTTCTGGAAACAAAGGGAGGAAGTTAGAGGCAACTAATATAAGATATAAAATCCACAGAAGCATGAAGAAGTACAAGTCATGTTCTACTAGGTAGTTATATATGCACATGCTTTCCACAACATTATTTCCAGCATACTACCTTGGTCTCCACTAAGAGAGTGGTAAGTTATGAAGTCCCTACACACAGGGCAAGCTAGCAAGATGACCAACGCACAGTTGAGAGATTGTAACTAACAAAGGCGGGCTACCCCAAACAACCTCAGAGCAAAGTGTTAAAATGGGTAATGTTGGCATCACCAGGGAAAAGCCCATGGAAGAAGTAAACCATTTACAATACAAGGAATCCAAACCCAAAAATAAGAAGTGTAACCTAGATGAGCACCAGCATTCCACCACGCATCCAAGTCAAAGCTGAGGCTCCAACAAGCCCAACAAAGCGTCCAAGCCCTATCCGTGCAAAATCAAAGTCAGCTGTTCAGAAGCCCCAGCAAAACAGATAATACTAATTGCACATTTACACAGCATAAGAATGTAATCTTATTATGGCACCTCACATGAATTTTCCAGGAAGCGTACAGAATAATGTAACTACTTTTTCCATACTCCACAATAAGACCCCAGGAGTTCACTTACCACCATAAAGAACAAAAAGCAGAATCACAAAGGCCAGGGACTGGAAGAGTATGCTGGAAGAAGGACCACTTGAATTTGTTTTATTATAACCTTTGATTTCTCTCGCTACTATCAAAAGCTAGGTAATAAACTATATTTCAGCCTGACCCCTTTTTAATCAGTCTCACTTTCTGATGTCTCCATATGATGACAGAAAAGAAGATCAGAAAAGGGAAGCTATAAGGGTAAGGTCAAAGGCAAATATAGCAGTCACAACAACTACAGGGAACTTCCAACTTCACTTTAGTCTTTTGGGGCTTGACAAAGAATTTTCTTGGACATTTTGATCAACTCTTTCCTCTGTCCCCTCACACTTTTTATACATCCCTATAGCAATAAACAGTAATGATTAACATTCAAAACAATGTAAAAAATCAGTTACTGACTTTTCTACAGCGCCCTTAGTTATTTTCATTCCTTACTCTTGTTTCCTCAAAGTCATTGAACAGTGTTCTCCAAGAAGAATTCTAGCTAGCACATCCCAGTTTCTTGGAATTTTATACTGCCTGCTGGCATTAACTATTAACAATTAGGATCAAGTAAAACAGAAATAAAAATACCTTTTTGTGATAGAAGTGTACATCTACAAGCAAACAAACTCTTTCTACATGCACAGAAAGGACTAATATTGCCAAAGGCTAGTCTTCGCTGCACCACCTGGTCTGAGTTCCAGTTCAAGTTTCACTCCCAGACCAACTGCTGGCACATACAAAAAGTTCTCTTTCAACTCCATTTTGTTTTGCACTCCAATGCTCACAAACACTTAAATCCAAGCTGAATATCTGTAGCTACAGATATTTCAGTAACATCTTAAAGATCCAGGAAGGGAAGAACTGTCTAAAAAAACTGCAACTCTTCCCACCTTCTCTGCTAAGATTGCAGAAGTGTCCGGGCAGTCACAGGCTGAGACTGGACAGCTTAAGTGACTGACAACTAACGCCAGAAAAAGAAAGGAGGATTAGAGCAGTCCCTTCAGCCAGTTCGACACTTGACTACACAAGTACCTACGTTAGCACAATAAATGCACAGAACACAGACAAAACCAAGCAGCTAGAACTGGGGACAGGTATTGCTTACGCAGCACCGCCACCGCGAAGTTACTTTTCAGAGTTCTCTTCAAAATAACAGGAAATAATGGAAGTAAACACCAGTGGAACAAAACAAAACAAAGGGTTCACAGAATAATAAAAAAAAAAACAAATAAACACACCACCCCCCAACCTCCCCCCCCCCCCCCCGAAAAAAAAAACCACAAAACCTTTTTCCGCCACATATATTTCAGATGGTTCAGTCTAAATCATATCATCTAGGGTTTGTTTCTAAGTAACATTAAAAAAAGAAAGTCAGGTTCCAATAAAAAAAGTATCCGTTTGCAGCATTCAAACTCTTAATAAAGGGAAGTATACCAATACCTTATTTGAGTACAAAGAAAAAAACTCCAAATCATTTTTGCAAGCTTATTTTAAAAGTTTAGCCAGTTGTTGAATTTCTCCACCTACTTCTAAATTAAAATTCTGGATCTTGTATTTTGTATCTAAATACAGACACTCGAAGACAATGCATTAGATCAAGATTATTTGCATTTTATTTTCACACTGATTTGCCTGCAAAGGCCTAAGAACTGAAAAGGTATAGCAAAGCCTTCATCCTAAATTAAAATACATACTTTTTTTGGTCATAATTTATTTGTTAGGAATACAAATCTGTGTATATAGTATGTGTACACAATAGACAAATACATGTATTGGAACACATATGTGGATCTCAACAAAATCATTATACCAAATTTCAGAAAAGAAACACAATAACAGTTTGCATACACAACAGAAGCACAAATTAGGACCATCTTATTTTGCTGAAATAGTAGATAACAAGGCTCTAGATCTCTGAAGCGCAGTAATCAAGTCAGCAAATCTAAATTGGATTACTTTGAACTGTTTTCCACCAAAGAAATTTCAGAAAGTTCATACTGCTATAGAATTTATAATCAAAACATTCAAAAATACCTGGAGACATGCCACTATTATACCACTGTAAGGCCTTAACACTACATGAGTAATTGTACTGCATAGAAAAGCAGCATATTTCAATGTAACTACTCTTTAAATAGAACATCGCTGGGGAGGGAGTGGTGATGCATTTCTAGTTACGATAGAAACCTCACAAGAAAAGGATCTATTTGCCAAAATAGTAGTGACAACTATCAAAATTAACTAAACAATTAGTTTACACTAAAAGTCAATTCTTAGAATAAGATTCTCAGCCAAAGCCTTAACTCTCACTCTTTTTCTTTCCAAAAGGAAAAATAAGGTTAGCCTATCAAATGCAGACAACTGCAACAGATCAGCACCTGGAATACGCTTCCAACCCCCAGAAAATCTGATGGTGTGTCTTAAGGTACATACAACAGACATGGCCTAATCAGAAAGGTCAGTTGTACTTGAATTGAAATCAGTACAGCTACTTAACTTCTTTCATCACACGGAAAGTACAGAGGGTTTAACTATCACTTATCTCTATCAAGAAGACTAACTTTGAAACTATTCCACAACTACTACTACGTAGCTGTCCTCTGGAAACTTCTACCTTTACATCTTGCAATATAAAACTTGCCATACAGAAGCTTTGGCAGGAAAATAATTTTTTTATATATATAGAATGTAAGAGACATTCCGACAGCTGTATGTGCCTGCAAGAAAAGACCAGCAATTGAGCATGAACGATAAATTACTCAAAGCTAATTCCTTACATTAAAAGGATTACTACTACACAAGTTTTATGGCAAGTACTGAGAAACGACTTTGTTGTCATCTACACTCACATCTATTCCACTCCTCACTGACATTGCTGACTTACTATATGATGTTGAGCAAGTTCCTTCACTTCTACACCCAACAGTAACATGGAAGTCGTACTCAGCCACTTAGCAAACGGCCTTCAAGATCCAGTCTTAGATTCAGTCACTGACTGAAATCCTGTTCTAACTGACAACTTACTGGTTCTAAAAATACATTTTGCTTTTCTTTCCTATTTAGAAATCATATGGGAGATAAGAATTTTAGCAATTAAGCCAGGGAGTTGTCCACCATCATCAGTAATGAGCATCACTATTTAAGAGTTTGCTAGCAGGCCAATGTAAAATGAAAGGTAACATTCAAAAGGCAAACATGCAGGCTGCAGTTTCACCATTAACTACAGCAGTTACCGAGTATTGTTTTGCATAGAAATGTAACTCCACTCAGATGCCTTTCTACTACACTAGAAATCAACTCAGAGGTCCCAACCATACTAAAAAACATATTTCTAGTCCAAATTGACACCAAAGACCTATTCAGACAGAAGAGCTAGACCAGTACCTGACATACTGAGCTTATAACCAAGGCTTTATCTTGGTACCACTGCATCAACAAAAGTACATCTGCACAAATCACACTTGTACCACTTCAGAAACTGCAGGCAACATCAAGCGCACACAGAGAGTTTAAACCAGCTAAGAACTTTGCCTCAAACTGTTTGCACACACTGTAACTCTCTCCTTTATTTTTCTTAAATAACTGAGAAACACAAAACTCAAAGATAACAACTGAGGGGTCTAATGAATGCATGAAACAAATGGTCCCCCACTACTCATTTAAAACAGTTCAACTTCCAACATTTTTATTTATTCCAATGATTTCTAAAATGGATTTAGGCATCAACAGAAAAACACAAAATTAATTCCAACTGATAGCACATACATACAGACTGCATTAAGTATTTATTCAACCATCTCACTGCTAAATATCAGTATCTTTTTATCTCCAGTGCACAAAAAAAATGGGAATGGCATACACTCAAGCTATAAATTTCTACCTGAAGTTAATTATTTGGGGAGAAGAGATGCATTTCATTTTTCTCATTATTTTGTCTCCTTGGCACCACAATACAAGCTACACTCTGCATTTTAGCCAGGGCTTACTCCCTTATCACAAGAGCCTGGTAAAGCTTACTGCTTGCTTAGGAGGAACTGACATCTTTCAAACATTTCATCCTGAGGTTAAAATCATTTATTAACCAAGACTTCAAAAAATCTCTTTTCAAAGTTTTACACATTTCTAGGTATGAAAGGGTAAAATGAAACAGTTTTGACCTCTGCTTCAGAAGCACGCAGAAGACAGAAGCAGGGAGAGGCTACCCAAGAAAACATGAGAGACAGCCTGTGCACCCGAGGGTGGCATTAGGAAAAAACAACATCCAGCTGGAGCTAAAACCGACAAGGGGTGAAGGGCAACATGAAAGGACTCCTCTATTTGCAGCAAAAGGAAGGCTAAGGAAAAAGTGCTCCCTTTGCTCAGCAGAACAGGGGACCTGGTAACAAAGGGCATAGACAAGGTTGACAAACTCAATGTCTTTCTTGCTGGAGCTTTCAACGGTAATGTCTACCCTCAAGCCTCCCAGACCCCTGAGCCTAATAGCAGAATCTGCTGGAGCAAGAATTACCTCCAAAAGAGGAAGATGGAGTTTAGAAACACTTCAGGACATTGGAAATGCACAGGTCCGTGGGACCAGATAGGAGGCATCTGAGAGTCCTGAGGGAGCTTGCCAACGTCACTGAGAGACCACACTCTACCACTTTTTGAAAGGCCATGAGACTGGGAGGGGTTCCTTATGACTGGAAAAAAAGGCAAACAGCACACCCAAGTTCAAGGAGAGCAAGAAGGAGGATTCAGGCAACTAAAGATCAGCCAGCCTAACCTAAGTCCATGAGAGAATTAAGGAGCAAATCTTCCTAGAAGCCACTCCTATGCCCAAGAGGGATAAGGCGGCGATCAGGATGAGCTAGCATAGATTTGCCAAGGGAAAATGATGCCTGATGAACACAATAGCTTATGGCAAGGAGACAACTGGCTTAGCAGATGATGGAAGAGCACTGAATACAGAAAGCCATTAACAGTCTCTCACAGCATCCTTACAGCCAAACTGGTGAGACAGGCACTGGTAAGCGAGCAGTAAGATCTTCAGGGAACTGACTGACTGCTGGGCTGAAAGAACAGCAATCAGCAGTGTAAGTCCGGTAACAAGTGGTTACAGTCACATCCCTCAGGGATTACCACTGAAACCAGTACCACCTGATATCTTTAACCTGGATGATGGGACAGAGTGTATCCTCAGCAAGTCTGCCAATGACATCAAATTGGGCACAGCAGTCCATGTTCTGTAGGGCAGGGCTCCTACTGAGAGGGATCTGGACAGGCTGGAGAAACACACTGGCAGCAACCTCATGAAGTTCAACAGAGGCAAGCGCAAAGTCCTGCATCTGGGGTAGAATAACCCTGTGTGACAAGACAGGCTGGACACTAGGCAGATACAAAGCAACTTTTGCAGAAACGTACCTGGAGATGCCAGCAGGCAGAAAGCTGAAAACCCATCAGCAGCGTACCATTGCAGGGAAGAAGGCCAAGCATGCCCTGCGCTGCATTAGCTGGAACCTGGCCAGCAGGTCCAGGGAAGCGATCCATCCACCCTACTCAGCACCTGTGAGACTGCATTTGGAATATTGGGTCCAGTTTTGGGCTCCCCAGTACAAGACAGACACTGACAAACTGGAGCAAGTCCAGCAGAGGCCACTAAGCTGGTCAGATAGTGGGAGCACATGATGTACAATTAGAGGCTGACAGAATTGAGTTTGCACAGCCTGGAAAAGAGAAAGCTCGGAGGAATCCTTATTGCTGTCAAGCATCTAATGGAAGGGTGCCGAAAAGCCAGAATTGGATTCTTCTGGATAGAGCACAGTGACAGGACAAGAGCAACAGACATAGTTGGAAAGTAAATTCCAACTAGCTTAAGGCAGGGGGTAGGGGGAATCACTATGAGGGTGCTCAAACATGGAAAAAGGTTACCCAGAAAGGTGTTAAGGGATGGAGCAACCTTATCTAAACTGCTATTGCTTCAGTTGAAGCAGAGAGCTGGATTAGATGACCTCCAGAAGCCCCTTCCAACCTAAATGATTCTATTTCATGGATTTATTATTTCATCTATGATTCTATCTCAGAAACTTTCATTCAGAAATTTGTGTCAAGTTTATTACTCCTAATCATAATAAAAATTTTCAGTTCTCCTCCACATGCAGTAAGCAAGCATCCAAAGTAGTACACAAAAAATGTAAACATCTCTTACCTACTGCCCTCAGAACTTCTTCCCTTTATACCTCTGTGCTTCCCCCACAACTAGGAAACCTAAGTTTTCAGCATTAGAATAGTTCTGCACTTTTAAACTTACCTGACCTAAAAAACCCCATACCTTCTTTGATATCCTGATTCCTGTTTCAGGGGTGATGAGAGCAGGAAAGTAGAGGGCTGTGACTCATTTCACTTTGTGGCAAAAACTAATTTTTCCTCTGTCCACTTAAAAAACATTAGAGACCCCCTTGTTCCTGCTTTCAAAAAAAAACAAGAAACATCCCACCAAAGAAACAACAGAGTTTTTCCACAAGGGCCTTACTCACATTTCAAAGTGATCTATTTAACTAAGCAGGTTTTGGAAACTAATTTATTTATTTAGGTACCGTTTACAAACAGTCACACATACACAGCTACCAAACTAACTACTACTTCTCTTTCAGCTTCACAAAGTCCCCTCTCAGAACATTCCTGTTATCAGAATCAAGTAAACACCCTAAAAACCATGGAGGTAGTTTCTCATCATCTATACATAGGTTTTGTTTATTTTTAAAGGTAAGAATGCAGAAAAAGGGGAAATAAATCAATTTCAAACTCTTTTCAGCTTGGCTTATGAACCACAACTCTGCCAAAGAAGAAAAAACCCCTTCAGCAATCCGGGTTACAATCATGGCTCCTTTAATAGCTGTACCAGTCTAACAGAGCAAGACGGAGGCTGGAACAAACTGCCAAAGGTATGGATTTCAAAAAACACATCTTATTAAAACATACTTGAAAACACCTTAATCTCCAGTAAAAGGACATCTCTACAAAGCTCAGTGCTAATTCTTAAAATGGGCGTTTTAATACTCACTTAGGAGGTTGAAATTAAAATTCACGGGGAGAAACTGCAAGCTATTCCAGGAAAGATGAGTATAGCTAGCAGCCAAAAGAGAAAAGAAACATTCAGTGTTGCACTTTGACACATTTTTGCACCCATTTGTTTAACAATGCTGCTGCTTTTGATAACAAGATCAAAAGTGCCAATATGACATATCAGTCCATTGGGTACATAAAACAGGTATAATCCAACGACAAATTAATATAGACTGGAAATCAGAAGGTGTGTAATTACTAAGGTCAGTCAAGTTTGAAATAGCCTTCCAATTATAGCAGAGGTAGTTACAATATATAACTGATTATTATTAAATTAGAACTGAACAAATTTACAAAAGCCCTACCTGACAATGCCCAGATCATTCCTTGAAATTAATGAATCAAGAAAAAGTTTCAAGAGAATAAAGGATATGCAAAGGAGAGAGCAGGAAAAAAACACAGCAACTGTTATGTCTCTATTTTTCTTCCATGCATCCACAAAGGTGGCTCTTAAAAAGCATCAGTCCATTTAACGTTGCCAAAAGTAAATTAAAAAGACAAATGACAGCATGGCTTCACAATCAACGTAAGGCAGTACTGAGAGAAAAAGAAGAGCTCCTACCACCCTTACTATCATTTTCCACCTTCACCACAAGTGGCATAAGCCAATCAAAAACACCGGGTAGCTTCTTTAAAGCAGCAGTGCCTTCTTACATTAACTTACTGACAATAAAACCGCGACCCAGATAAGCGCATTCACCCATCACAACTTACATGAGTGTTTCAGGACTGCAATTAATGCCCTCCTCCCTACCAACACACTTCCTCCTCTGGACTGCGGCAACGTCCATACGACCAGGCAAGTGAGCTGGTTCAGGAAGTTGTTCTAACAAAAAAGTAACTTGGGGAGGAAAAAAAAGAAATAAAAGTACTACTTTTTGACCCAGTTAGTTCTCTTAACCCACTTCCTGGCTGTGGAAGTCCCACTGATGATGCAAGGGAAGGAGCAGCCACAACTCAGTCTTCAAATGCTAGGAAGTATGCACCAGGAACGTGGTTTTCACAGAAAGCCACATGATGCCCTGGATCTTTTTGCAATCCCCTTACTAACATTACCAAATCTTAATCTGTGAATCACTTTTTAAAATGACCAAATGCTATTTTTAACCAAGCGCTACACTGTCACTGTAACCATCTTAAAGAACACTGCAGAGTTCTTCCAATAACACTCCAATTCGGCTTCAATTCTTACAACACTGGAGTCAATTTGTGCTTACTGTGTATAACTCTATTTGTAGTCCCTTCAAGTTTAAACTGCAAACTAACCTCTTAATTAGTATCATTAATACCATACAACCAACATAAACAAACACTATTGGCCACAATCCTGCATAAAACCTAGACACAGACATAACTTGCAGAACAAATCTTCTACCCCAGTAAATCTTCATTAAGACCTGGAGCATGAGTTGGTCTGATGGACACTCAGGATTTTGGCCTATAATCACAGAGGTAAAGCCACAGTACCTTTCCTGAATTTAAAGGGATAAGAAAATGTTGCCTGTAATGTCACCAATATCTCTCTTTGGAGACAGAAAGGACAGTTACCCTTCTCCAAAGTTTTGTTTGAAGTCACCAACACGGTTGGGATACTACAGCTTGCCAGTTAAAGAGAAAAGCAACATCTACCTAAGCAAGTTATTTTTTATTTGTTGCTGGATTAGTTTCTGTTTTAAACAAGAGCTGACACTTGAAATCTTTTTTTTTCCTCTTACACAAAAGAATGAATGCATACATGCATGCAGCTATGAAATGTGATGGTATGATTTGTCTTGTAAAAAAACCAAGCAATCTCAACAGCACAGCTTTAGAAGAGCTATAGCAAATCAAAGTACACGCCACATTTCAGGAACTTACAACCGAGCACAGTCGCCAAGTCCATTTCATTCAGAGTGCCATACCCACTTCAGAAGGTTTCGGCAGGTTTTGAAGTACTCTATCTAAAGACGAGGATTTTTGTACCGGATCATAGTTAGGGAGGGCCTAACTGTGGAAGAGGACTTGAAAAAAAAATTTTAAAAGACAAAATTTAGGGGAAAAAAAAAAAAAACAAAACGTGGACGAATGTGAGCCGTGTCAACGGCACAGATTTAGGACAGTAGTTTGCTAGTTTTGGCTCCTGGGAAGTGACTTCACTTTTCCTAAGGAGGAGGAGGAGGAAGGGAGATGAACGCTTCCCATAGCCTTCTCCCTTCCCTCACCAGGAAATCAACTTTATTTTTTAAATCCCTCTCTCTCCTCCAGCTCCGCTCCCCCCGCCGGGCGCTAAGCTCCCCGCCGCCTGCAGGGACAAACACCACAGCGTTCTCTTTCCCCGCAAGACAAGTACAAGAAAACACGCAGCAAGCGGCACCATCCCCCGAAGAGCCACGCACCTCCTCCTCCTCCTTCCCCCGCCGGCGGCAGGAGGGGGGCCGGGTCAGGCAGCCGGCGGCGCCCGGGACCGGGAGGCCCCGCCAAAGGAGGAACCTCCTCCGGTCACCCCCTGACACGGGGCGGGTGAGGCGGACGGGCCGGCGCCCTTTACCCTCTGCCCGCCGGTTCTCCGGGGGGAGAGACGGCGCTTCCCGCCTCCGCCCTTCACGAGGTCCCCTCCCCTCCCTCGCCCCAGCGAAGGAGGCCGCAGGCAGCTTCCCCCCTCCCCTCTCACCAGTGGCAGCCCCGCCGTCCTCCCCGCTCTGCCGCCGCCTCCAGCCCGTCACTCCTCGGGAGCGGGGAGGCCGGTCGAGAACAGCTCGGCGGGCCGCGCAGCCGCCTCAGGGCCGGGCCAGCGCCGTCCACATTCCGGCGGCGGGTGGATGATGGCAGGGCGGGGGGTGGCGGGGCGGGCGGGGGCGCGCGCGCGCGCGGCTCGTCTCCACACCCCCCCCCCTTCCCGCCGCTGACAGGGCAGGGCGGGGCGGGGCTTCGTTACCGCCGTTACCGGCCGCCACGGGCCCGCCGGTGGGGCGGGCCGGCGGTCTGGTGGCTGGGAGAAGGCCAGGGTGCAAGCGAGCGAACGGTGCGCGGCAGCTGCCCCGAGCAGGGCCTGCGCCGGGAGCGCCGCCGCCCCGCCGGGGCACCGAGGCCGGGCTCGGTGCGGCTTCCTCCGGAGGGACGGTCCTCCACGGCCCGTAGGGAGGGTCCAGCTCGCAGAAAGGCTGACACCGAAACGCGACAAAATCCTTGATCGCAACAGAAGCACACTGGAAGTGACCTACGCATCATGGTGCTCTTAAAAAAAACCAACACTTTTTTAGGTTTGCCTTTTGATTTTGTAGCCCAGCCTCACTAAGCAGTAGATTGTGTTCGCTTATCAATGGTGGTTTTGTATGGTTAAACAAATATTTAATATTTAAATAGTAAATAGATGTGTATGTTTAAATATCAGCGTTGTTTATGTTTAAATAAAACATGTTTAAATAATGAAAGACTGTCCCGTTGGTTTTTTTTTCCTTTTTTTTTTTTGGTCTTGTGTGTGAAACAAATTACATTTAAATTAACCACAAAATTTATACAGCTTGTCTGTGTTCTTTCCATTTCAGATGTGGATCAGCAGAACCTTACAGAATGTCAGACCACAGCCTTAAATAAAACAACTTTGTTGTGTGGAAGCCAGCGGGCTGGGCCCAGTCACCCGGGGACCGCCAGACTCCCTGCGTGAGCCCTCTTTGGGCATTGCTTTCTCATTGCTGGGGCTGAGAGCTGGGAATGACAGCAAGATCCGACGGCAGATCCAGGTCTGCTCCGACAGCCAATGCCTAAATGATAGTGACAATATAAGAAGTCTGGCTGCAGCGCTTGTGTCCTCCCCTTCTGCCGCCGCTACCCGCTGCAGAGGTGTGCTGCCGGGAAGCTCTGGGGTAAGGGTTAAAGTGCAGTTACTTGCAGCAGCAAAACCACAGGAGTCTGGTTTTGGAGACCTTTTTAATTCACTGTAAGAACACGGCTACTGAAAGTTGATACGTCCAAGTGTTTAATTCTCCTTAACGTTCATTTGTATGCTGTAAAAAAAGCAAAGCATATTCGGAATATGCAAACAGGCAGAGAGCTGGTTTATTTGTTATACCGTAATGCTGTAACAAACCCGCCTCAGCTGGCGAGGACAGCAGACAAAGGAGAGCGTTTCCTGGAGAAAAGCAGAGCAGGACTATTTTGCCCATTGTGTGCTGTGCCAGTTCCCCACTTTGTTGTTTTTGCTGTTACATATCTCTCCTAGTTGGCTGCAGCTGGTGTAAATTAAATTATCTTCAGATTATTTTTATCACACCACAGGGTTCAGATAAACCACAAAAGCATGGAGAAAGAAGAAAAATTGTGGGGTGGGTGGGAGCGATGTTACTGAATATTACAGTAGAGGAATAATAAGAAAAATGTTCCTCTGGCATGGTACTGGGATGCTGCATGCATTTGTAAGAGTAGGGGTAATAAACAGGAGGAACAGACAGTCATTACATTCCTAACCAAAATTATGAATAAATTGTCATAACTGGTTATTGTTATGGAAATGTGGAGTTTGTTCAGGAAGCTGGAAGATAGGGAAAAAGAACATAAAGGGTAGAGGTAGTGAAAATATTTGGGTAAAGGAAAATAACAGTGTCACAGCAAAGAGCCATTAGCAACCCATAAATGAAAAAGACCACATGTATGGTACTTTGAATAAAATCATCCAAGCATAGGAACTGGTGAGAATGAGACTTGAAATAGCAAGGCACCTACTCAGAAAGGAATTTGGGGGACTATATGGGTGATGGCAGTCATGAAGTGAGTTAATGACTCTTCAAAAGGGAAGGAAGGAAAATCAAACCAGTGGACTTGAAGAAGGCAAGTTTCAGTGAACTCACTGCTTGAATGCAAACCCCGCTGTAGCAAATCTAAGGAAAAGTATGCTCTGGGAAGTTTGCTATTTCCTATAGAATCAACATGAAGGTCACAAACAGACTGTCGCAGTGAGAAAGCAAGCTAGCGAGAGGAGTCTGGCTAAATCTAAAAAGTTTCAATGGCTTGCACCTTTTGAAAAAAGCAGAATGTAGGTTAAATTAATAAAACTGACAACAAAGCAATTGTTGTAATATGTAGTGAAAATCCAGAAAGGTTAACCCACAACATGAGCTAAACCTTTCAAAGAGCCGTAGAGCATAACAACAAAATGCTTAGATGAAAGATGACCGGTGAAGAACTGACCTGCGCTCAGGTGGCTGAGGACACTATCAGTAGGTCACATGAG
This sequence comes from Phalacrocorax carbo, assembly GCF_963921805.1. NCBI lineage: Eukaryota > Metazoa > Chordata > Aves > Suliformes > Phalacrocoracidae > Phalacrocorax > Phalacrocorax carbo. Next base: position 31,102,925 of record NC_087518.1, on the reverse strand, counting down.
GAAGACCACAGCCTCATTTTTTTTGCTTTGTTGTTCTTCAAAATGTCAGCTGCAATCAGATGGCTTACATCATTAATTTAGCAACGTAAAAACAAATGATCAAGCTACACTAAGGAAAGAAATAGAATCTATTCAACTAAGAAGCTTATAGAAGTCATGTGCCAGATAAGTTTCAGCCAACGTATTTAGCAAAATGGCTAAGCAACCTCAAAGCTCTTAGCAATTATCTTCAAGAACTCAGAAAAAGATAGCTGATATTCCGTAAGACCAGGAAAAAGGTAACGGTGCCTACTTTAAAAAAGAAAGAAAAGGATTGGAATTGGAGGCCAGTCAGCTTTACTTTGTATCTGGCAAAATACTGGAACAAATTATTAAGCAAATTATTTGTAAGACCTTGGGGGATAAAATTAATAAAAACCAACAAATAACATCTCAAAACCAAATAATGGAATCTTCACTTCAGCAAGGCTTCTGATGGTGTATCATCTAATACTCTCATAAAAAGGATAGAGGAGCATTGGCTACACAAAACTTATCTGAAATGGTTAGAAAATGGCACTCAGAAGCAGTGTCAAGTGATCCACAATCAAGCAAGAAGTTTGTAGCAAGTGAGATCTCCAGATACTTCGATCCCAAGTCCTGAACTGCTTCTGTGATGCAATAGGGTAGAGAATACTTTTATCATATCTGTGGAGGATATCCTGTTCAGGTGAGAGCTGCAGGCATTTTGGAAGATATAATTAGATTCGAATAAATCATGATGCGCTGCAACAAAGATCTAAAGTAAATAGGATGTAATTCAATAAGGTGAGAAACTATCATGGATAGCTGGGAATAATTGACTGCAGAAATGTAAGCTGGAGACAAACTGGCTAAGCTGTTACTTTGCAGAAAGTCTTGGTTCACAATAGTTCACAAATAGAAAATGAGTCAACTGTGACTTGGTGTTGCAAAAAAATGTGACTGCTTTACTGAAATTAAAAAAAAAAGACTGTCAAACACTAGAAGAGTGAAATAATCCTTCTACTCCACTAAGCTCAGAAAGGCTTTCGGTGACGAAGAGTTCTCAGTTTGGGGCACCTCCTTTTCATTAGGGAGATCTCTGCGGAGAACATAAAGAATCACCAGAGGTCTGGACAACTTGACCTTGATTTCACACTCAAGTAGGACTGAAAGAAGTTCAGCTGACTGAAAAGTCAAAGGCATGTGAATGTACAGCCCAGAAAAAGATGAGAATTTGTGTAAAAAAAACAGTCTGTATGTGTACAAGAGAAGTGAACACACACACCAGCCCATCTCTCTGATAACGGGAATAATTTTTTTGCTGCATAATGAACTCTCAAGCTAAAACACTTAATCAGACTTCCTTTTTTAGCATACTTAAATCCTTATATCCTTAATATCCGATGAGGTGTAACAAAAATCCTGAATATGTAGAGCATCCATACATTGGGGGGAGGGGGGAGAAATCACTTCTTTTAAAATCCACAGATTTTATCTCCACCAGGACAAAAAAATCAATGCCAGGCCTGTCGTGCATTATCCACTACGGGGAGCTGAAGCATAATACTGCTGGACAGATGGTTATAAAGGAATCCAGTTGCGCACTTAATTGGAGTTATAAAGTCCAAGTGTATTCATTTCCATAACCTGACCCCTCCAGAACTCACGTATAAATATTTGTCTTGATCGAGGGAATTCCATTTAACCTTCTGTGAAGGATAATGGAAAGCCAAGGTCATCCAGAACAGGCATTTCCCACAACCAGTCCTTCTGCCCCTGCAGAGACCTGTTTTTATCCAAAACCAGGGAACTACTGGGTCTATCTAGGGAGGTCTGAAAATGGCCTTGAAGAAGAATTCCTATTTAGGAGGTAATTAGGCATATCCCCATAAATAATAGGAAGAAGGTATCTAGTTCAGAATAAAACCACCAAATTTGGGGGCAGGAATGCTGGGAAAACATATTTACACATCTATTTTAGAATATACTAGCATGCAACTTGTATGGATGGCATGGTCCCAGCAACTTTTTGTATGTTTGTATGATTCTTGTTAAATCAGAATTTCCCAAATAAAAATGCATCTGTAGTGAGAGTTTAGAACTGATCCTGCTGTGGTCTTTTTCTCCCACAGCTTATGCACTAGCATTATCTGAGGGCCCTTGCCTCAGGTCTTTGCAGTATGTTCGAGCACACTAGCCTAACATATTGATCTTACTGCTGGAATAAGCTTTAAAACCCAGAAAAGCGAGTGACTTCTTACAGCTTTAGAACTAATAGCATTGGAAGGAAATATTTAGGATTGGCTCAAGGAGTGACTTTTCTCTAGGGAGGTTTGATACCCTTAAAATCGTAGAGCTGGTGCCAGACATCATAAGCCAGAGGTAAAATGGAGTAAAGTTCCCTTCAACAGGTTATTAATCAATACTTGACCTTTAAGGGAAGCACTTTTTGAATACTTATTCAGACTTTCTAGATACAAACTGTGGATAAGTTTGGCATTCAGCACATTTCAAATATTCCAATTAAACAGTGACACAGCCCTAAATAAACACATTGCCCACATAATCAAGAACAGAATATAGATAATCTATTTGATAATGTGGTTGTTCATTTCCCATATTTGGTGGTTCAGTAGTACAGAAATGAGTTTACAAGGTGCTGCTGACAGAACAAATCGATAAGAATCTGACAATGGCTGCAACTGAAGCAATAGCTTATTTTGAGCAGTATTAAGTGGAAGAAAATACACAGAAATGTTTCTAGTTTTTAAGATGAAAACATGGCCTTTGTGTTAAGTTACAGCTATAGACTGAATTACCAAATTCTTTCAGCTTTGCCTCAAAATCCAGTATTATTCTATTTTGCAGAGAATAAATTGAGCTCTACACTACCTGCAGTCACTCAGAACCGAGACGGAATGGAATTTAGTCCTGGATTCCTAATGAACAACTATAAAGTATTTTGACATTTTAATGAGACAGTCTATAAATGCATAACCCTAAAATCAATTTGAATTAAAAGTGAGATCATGTCTACTCAGGTTTAAAAAATTACCAACACTCTTTTTGTAGAAATGAAACAATTATTTGTTATTCTTACATATTAACGCTATATTTTAATGAGACTTTGTATGATCTTTTTGTGTGTTGCAGATTTACAAATTCAGGGCTTAATTTCCTTACTTTTGCATGATTCATTTAGCAATGTGGTTACTCTTTAGAACATTAATACCTTATAGACTTAAGGCATCATAACAACAGAAATATAAAAACCTATGAGGAATTGCTGACAAAAGAAAGCTTGTGTAACTTTCCTGAAACATGCATCCAGAGAAGCAATAGAAGGGAGTGAGATATTCTGAATGATAAAGAGCATTATAATGATCTTGTGATTTAGACACAACTCAGTAGTTGAGGACCATTTGAAAACTACACCCAGAAGGACTCCTCTGATATATAAATGTGTAACTCTGTAAAGTAATTTTAATTACAAGTGCAAAATCCTTTCTGCTGAGATTCTGAATGCTTAAAAAGAGCAGCAACCCTTTTGTAGCTACGCACTTTTTAGAGCTGTGATCTGTAGTTTGCAAGATGTAGCTGAAGGCATCTGCATAACACCACCAATGTGTACAATCCTTTTCCTACCTGTCATCATGTCCTGTGCCTGTGTGATGGGAAACAATGTCCCTGTCTCCCACTAGACTCAGCATAAGACTTTTCTAGCTGTTAGGTTCCTGATGGGAATGAGATTTCCTTTCACTTTGAAACTTCTGATAATAAATTTAAATTTTTACTGTCTTTCAGCCAATTATAAGTATGTATGACTACCTATAGGTCTGCAAGCACATGAATGCATTGTGTTGGTCCTTTCTGTGTGTCGGGAAAGAGTGACTTGGCTGTTCTTGGCCTTCTTGGCCCCGTGCTGTAACATATGAATTGAGCATCAGGCTTCAAACAGCATTGCTAAACTGGCGGGGCTCAGCTCAGGAACTGGTCAGCAGAATGAAAGGAGCATCCCTTCTTTTTTGGGGTAAGGAGTGGAACGAAATAGGTATCAAAGAAGCTGCCTGCTTCTGTGAAAAGTGGATTTCATTATTTAATTAGTATTGAGCTCAGGTCTCATGGAAGAATCTGAGAGAAGGGGACATTTTGACACTTCTAAGTATCTCAGAATTTTTATATGAAATGGGGCTGGAAAAATTAGGTCATTTTCATGCAAAAGCTCATAAGGATTCCATTGATCTTCTGTAGACCTGCTGTGTCATGTAAGCTATCGCTTCACTAGGTATGTAATATAAATTTCCTTGACAGTGTAAGTTTTACAGAGGTCTTATCACTGTGACTTTTAATCTTTCTCTCTTTCTTGTGTATGGTATTATGAAAAAGCAACAGTTGGGTCTAAATCTGTTTCAAAATGACCAAACCATTAATCAGAGTGTGGGGAAACCAGATCAATTTTCCTTATATATCTTGCATAACTGTTGTACACATTATACATAGTACACAATGTCAGAGGTGCTCCCTCACATGCTGTAGCCAATTATGTATCAGGCAATTAATGTGGACTATAACTGCACTTTCCTTGAGTTGCTCAGGTGATTATAGCTCTCTATCAAAAAAAAAAAAGTAAAATCTTTTATAGGGTCAACAATAATTTTTCCCTGGTACTTATATAGTTCCAATGCTACATTTCATGCTGCTCAGTTAGAAGATCTTTACCTTGTTTTAGCTATAAGAATCAAAATCAGCTAAGTGCGAAAATGTGTGGCAGGGAATGCTACCCTCCCATCACCACGTGCTTTGATGTTCATATACATACATTAAGTTATATATATAAAAACCCCATACAGCCATACCCATGTAAACATGACATGTATCACACATATTCTCTGATCTAGGTATCTAGAACCTTTCTGTTGCTACATCTATACACTTCTGCCTTTAAAGCCAAACATCCATAAATCCAAATGTGTTTACCTCCTTCAAAGATGCAAGAGGTGCCTAAAAGCCGCCTTCAAACACCGCTTCTGAATCTCAACATCAGCAAAGCTTCTGTAACTTCAGGCCCTCCTCTGGTAAGCTGCAATTGGTAGGCTTCATCGGGGAAGCCCAGCAGAGGTGTAAGGGCTAAGAAATTAAGTCTGTCTTTAAATGTGCAAAAGGCAGAGGAAAATAAAGCCTTCCCTATTGCCAGCATATCTCTACTCAACAGTATGGGTATCTATTATGAGAATCCCTGACCTTCAAAGTAACCCCTTCACCTGCAAGTTCTGAAGAACAAGAAAATTGGAAGTTGTGTAAGAAACGGTTTTCTGAGGAAAATATCCATCATTTGCCTATTGATAAAATCTGATAGTGAAACAGACAGCTGAGCAGCGATGGCAATGGGATTCATGGTTAGCAAAGTGCAGATCTCCTTCAGGCTTCAAAGAAGAGCTGAAAAATGACAAGCAACCAAGCAGTTCTAGTCTGATGAAACAGTAGTTTCCTGTGACACAGAACTTCCAAAAATTTGAGAAGTAATAATTTACTGTGCTATGCTGCAGCTCAGTAGTTAATGTACAGAATTAAAAGGACTGGTTGCAGCTTTCAGGTGGGAGAGGTGCACCCAACTCGATTTTCTTTCCACCTTTACGGTTCAGAAAGGTGAGCAATACCAAAAACGGTTCCTCCCACTGAGGAGGTAAGATACCCTTCTTTTTGTGCTCTTTGACCCAAACATAATTCCCTACCTAGGCTGAAGGGGTGCAGAGCCCCTTCTAGAGGTACTGGTTGTACGTGGGCTGTGCCTGGGCCAGACTGCATTTTAATAATCTATGAACCTGTAAAATATACTGGCTTATCTTTTTATCTCCTGATAATAAACTTACGTGTGTGGGCACATCAGCTGCAGGGAGTTGCATCAGTCTTCTTAATAGTATTTCAGAGGGAGAGAGTTTTGTTGTTTGTTAAGGTCTTTCCCAAAGATTCATGAAGGCTAAAGGCAGTGCATGCAAAAAAACATTATTTGGCTGCAGTATAAATTCCTAGCGCAAACCAATTCTTCAGTATTGTCTGGGCTAGTGCAGCAGTCCCAAAATTCCGTGGGAGCCTTTGGTCACTTCATTCAATTTTCAAGAGTCAACTTCTTCAGCAGGATATATCTTTTCAGGAGGAGGCAACACCAGGTCAGACTGTTAAACTGTTTGTAAGCCCAGTGGTTTGTACAGCAGTCATGCTGGGCTTTAGCTGCAACATCTGCTAGACCATTTGCTATTTCTTCTTTTGTCCTTTCGCCAGTGTGGGCTGACTGATGAACGATAGCTAGTTTCTTTGGCAATTGTATGGCTTTTAACAGTTCAGTACTTTACTTACAATGAAAGTTACACACCCATGCTGCTTCCAGAACTGCCCAGCGGTGTGGCACACTCCAAATCCATACTGAGAAGTAGTATAAATATTCACAGCCTTTTCTCTGGATGTCTGGCAAGTCTTTGTGAATACTATCCATTTCACTGCCTGTGTGCTCAGCTTCGGACTGCAAGATAAAGCCTCCGCTGCCTCATTCACAGAAATTACAGAGTGAACTATAGCCTGGTGGCCATTCAGATAACAGGAGGACCCATCTACCTGTAGATCCAGATTGGTATCTAGGAACGGCACCTCTGTTAGATGCAAACAGGAAGGACTTGGTGTCAGCTACACACGATTTCTGAAAGGTACTGGCTATTAACAAATCACCAGCATATTGTATCAAAATTGATCAATTTTTTAAACACGACATCCTGCAGATCTTTAACTAAAATTCTAGAGAAAATAGTGGGGGACCCAGGTAAGCCCTGGGGAAGCCTTGTCCACATCTGCTGTATTTTTCCCCAAGTAAATGCAAAATGGCACCAAGGGTCTGGATGGATAGGTATACAGTGCATAAGTCGATTACAGAGTACCACTTAGCATTTGCTGGAATTAATGTGATAATTGTAGAAGGATCTGGTACCCCTGGGTGAGGAACCACAACCCACTCATTTACTGCACAAAGATCTTGCACAAACCAATAAACCGATCTGCTGTCTGGTCCCAGTTTGGGTTTTCTGATCAGCAGGACAGGAGCATTGCAAGGGGACTGAAATTCTATTTTATATATGACACCCTTTTTTATATATGCCTCTTAGTGGTGCAGTGCCTGCTATGGCTTTGGTAAGCAATGGATGTTGTTGGATCAAGGGTGAGTTAGCACCTTTAGTTTAAATATGTACTGGCGTGGCTGATTTGAGCAAGCCCCTATCCGTGAGGTCCCAACCCCACAATGAAATCAATATGTCTTTTAGCTCCCCCCTGGGAACCATCCCCGCTTCCCTCCTCCCACTCAAGACCTGGGTCTCCCCTGGGAACTCCCCCCAAGCCTGGGTCCTCCTGGGAATCCCCCCAGACACCTGGGGCTGCCCAAGCTCCTGGGCCTTACCAGGAGCCCCAGTCCCCGCATGCCTGGGTCCCCTTGCTGACCCCTATGTCCCCCCAGGTCTCATTCACCATAAACCTCTTCATGGCTGAAGCCATGTTCAGCCTGCAGCTGCACCGCATCTTCAGGGGTGACCTGGCCCTGCTGTGCCTCAGTCAGAGGGTCTGGTTGTCTGGGTCCAGTGCGGAAGGGTTGGGGACAGGGGCAAGTGGGTCCTCAAACCCCCACCATATACCCCCTCTGTCCCCACAGGCACCATCATCCTACTGTTTTTCACCCAGGCTGTGGCCTTCATTGTGGGGCTGGGACTGCTCCAGGAAAACTGGAGGGGAACCAGGAGTCCCAGCCCCTCCATGGGCGTCCCAGACACCCCCTTAATGTATTATAAATTGTTATATATTGTTAGAAATGTCTTATTTTTATAAACTGTTATAAATGTATTTGTAAATTATTAAACATTATTAGCAAATTATTCTTTATTTAATACAAATGGATTTATTGACAGTCACCATTTATTCTAAACTTCTCTACAGTTTGGTGCTGAGACCTGCAGTGACAATTCACCCCACAGTTCCCGGCTCTGCCCCTCGCTCCTGCCCCAGGACAGGATTTGCCCACCCTCTGGGCTGGGGAGGGGGTATTTACCCCCATCAGCTGCCCCACACAGAGCTCAGGGTAGGGATCTGCCCCTGGGAAGGGAGATCTACACATGGTAGGTGGTATCTGCCCCTGGGTAGTGCATTTCCCCTGGGGGGAATATTTGCCCTGTGGGGGTGTATCTACCCCTAGTGGGAATATTTACCACTGGGGGGGGCTACTTGCCACTGGGGGAGGGGCATCACCCCTCCTTCCTGCCCACACATTCGTCCCTCAGAGCCTGTGATCTGCCCCCCAGCCCCCATCTGCCCCCAGCCCAGCTTGGCCTAGCCCCACATTGGCCCGGCGCAGGTGCCATGGGCAGTGACCTGCGGGTTCACCAGCCCCACAGGGCCCAGCCAGAAGTGCCCCCCAACCACTGCTGCCCACCCAGGGGTGCATTTACCCCCAGGCAGATTGCTTGCCCTGGAGGGGGCATCTCTCCCCCACAGCCAGGAGTGGGGCACAGACCTAGCATGGATCCCCAACATCCACAGTCCTGGGGAGGTGTCTGCCCCAAACCAGTGTTTTGCCCTGCTCACCACCCCCCCCCGGGCCACAATTACCACCTGAGGCCCACTGTTTCCTCCCTGTCCCCACTCTGGGGCAGTGGCTGCCAGGGAGGCAGCGCTTAAGCTCTGGGTTACCCTCACAGCTGCTGAAGGGCTGATTCCCTGCCTCACTGTGGAGAGAAATCTCTTCTCCTTCAGCCAAGTCACAGTGTACTCTTTCCAAGGAAGTCACCAGGAGCTGGGAGGAGGTGGCCGACAGACGGTTGGAAAAGCAGGTGAAGATCACGCAGAAGGGAAGCAGAAAGTCAAAATCTCCTCCTAAAGCGCCAATCATGATTCAGGACTACAGCCTTCCTTCAGGTCCTCCCCTGCAGATCAGGATCTTACAGAGGCCTACATGCAGAGCACTTCATGTTAATGGAAACATTGATAACAAAAGCTGCTGCCTGGAAGAGACAGTGATAAACTGAAACAACCAACCTTCTAATATCAAATCACTGAACTGAAGTTGAACTACAGTCAGGTTGTAAAGACTAAGGACTTTACAAGGAAGATGAATAACCTACTTCCTGACTTCTGTTTTCACATGCAGGTAGCATGTTTCTGCTTCGCAGTGCCACCAGAACACCAGAAGCATTGGGGACAAATAGACTGGAGATACTGTGGCCTTATGTATGAGAATGAGAAACTTCTCTAACACAACAGCAGATGTGCTTGTCAAAATATTTTGGTTTTGTTAGGAGGCTAAAACTTTTGCCTATACAGTGGTCTGCCATGTGCCTCAATGAGTGTATAATAAATACTCATCAATCTCCGAGAAACTGTCACTCTTCCTTAAATGAAATTGACTGTCTTAAAAATGTGTATACAATGTAAGTTCCACCTCTGCTCACAGTACCTTCTGACCTTTCACTGTTGTTTCTTCAGAAATTATATCAGTAGCTTACTAGAAAAATAACATCAAAAGTAGTTAACTACCCAACCACAAATACTATCTCTTATAGTCTGGTAATGAGAGCTAATTCCACTATTAGTTACTATTGTTCATTCAACTTACTGATTCCCTTTAGTGAATTTCATTATTTCTATTCTGTAGATGCTGCTTCCTTCACCTGCTGGAATCGAAGAAGAGTAGGCAGCCCCACATGACATGTCAGATTACTATAGCCTTTAACAAACAAATCACGAAGTTTTAAAAAATCTTGTTATTTTATTAACAATAAAAGATAGAAACTTCTTTTTACAAAACCTGCATTCTTTTTAAACAAGTTAAAAAAAATAGATTTAATAGTTGGAATGTTAAACTAAAAAAACAAAAACCTTTCAAGCTTAGGATTGATGATGTAATTCTGGATGACAATTTACAAAAATATTAACATACACAACAGGAACAAATTATACTGCACATTTACAATTCAGAAATTTCTGCATTTCCTGCTGAAATTTAATTGCAGGAATGGCGTGTAACAGCCTTTTACCAGTACGGTAATGAGAGAGAGGAAACTGAGAATACTGTGCTGCAAAGAAATTTAGAAGTGGGGGAGGAAATTCTTAGCAAAAAGGTAGGGTTTTGCGTGTGTGAGAATTTGCCTGTCAAACCAGACATCATATGAAGAATCTAGTAAAAGAATAAAGGAAATTACCATACAGCTATGATCTCAGAAAAATAATCGCAGCCTACCTAAACAAATTTGACATTTCCATTGAAAATAATCTTTCTGTAAACTGCTTATCAAGAATGTACTGCAGCTACATGTTATAAAATCAATTTTTATTTATAGATCTCTTCTCAAAAACCATTGAGAGATGAAATGTAAGAAATGCCCCTCTACAATTACCTGAACAATATACTTTTTAAAAACTGCTAGAATTGAGATCTGAATAAGCAGCAGCTACTTGAGATCCACTCTGATCTAAGAACACCTAAACTTGCTTTATGCAGTTGTTCATAAGTTAGGATTGTGTTCTTTATATTTCCTTTTATATAATATAAACATATATATGTTTATATTTCCTATTTATATTTCCTTTTCCTAAAGGAAAGGTTGGCCCTTTAGTTTTATTTTCCTGTGGGAACTGATACTCCCATTTGTTGGAAGGTGTACTGGGGAAGTCTTTTATCACGTGTTCTCAAACCAAACCAGTAAAAAACTTTAAGTTTTACAGGTGATACTAAGCAAGAATAACTCCTGGAAATAGTCAGCATGTTTTCTTTTCCTGCAGAAACTTGATGTGCCTACAGAGATGTAAGTCCCACTTTTTCCTTGTAGTATGAGTGCTCTACCTGGGAAATTTGATTGGAAAAATTACTCAGATAGCAGTTTAGTCATAATGTTATTACTGTAACTTGCACAAGTGTGGAGGATGCATAAGGTGTAGTGGTTGGAACAGAAAACCAGACTGTGGTGTTTATTCCTCATCTTGCCACTGCTCACTATGTGAACCTGAAAAGTTACTTAACCTCTCAATTCAGCTTCCCCTGCATAGTGAGAGTAGACTGTGGTTTTACGTTCAGCTAAGCAAAAGTACTGACTTGCCATAGAAAACCCGTGCTGATTGTATTGCCCCATCTGTCTTCCGTTCTCCAGTTTTAAAGTACATGAGGAAATTTGCCAGAAAGGAACAAAAATTAGGTAGTCCTTGGTTTTATACAGACACCCAAACTGGAATTATTATAAAATGTAGTTTTCTTAATTATTTAACATCTCAACTCCTATGTTACTTTTCGAAGCTCAATAAAATGTTGTTGTAAAATGTGGTGCAACAATGTTATGAAGGAAGAGAAAAGAACAAATTTCAACATAAGTACCACTGGAGGAAGGAAAGGAAATAAAGGGTCGTACTTCTGCTTTTGTTGAGACAGAATAGAAAAGGAAATAAATCAAGGAACTAAAGTGCAAGATAGAGAGGTGGCAGGATACTGCACTTGGCAGAGGCTCTTGACCCTCCCCGGGATGGGTTCAGAAGCCAAACATGGTTATTTCAGCAGAGGGCACCAGAACAACAAGCACGTGATAGTAACTTTGACTTGCTCTGCCCAGTGAACATTACACCTCCGATATCCTCACAGCCTCCCAGTGGGTCTACATTCTTGTTATGCTGCAAATTCTTGTGCTTTATAATGCTTCAAAATTTTTGTCACACTTAGAGAGAGATGTTGCTGAAAGACCTTGGGAGCTCTGGGATTAAAGCAAACCAGGCAATTCCATCTAAGCAAACAGGCAGTAAGGAGTACCATGAGAATCTGTGGCACATGCTATAAGGTTATCATACTGCATCTCTATATATCAGTGGGACAAGGAGGATAGCAGGACAGAACAGTTAAGTAAAACTTCTAATGAGAAGTAATCAAAGTGAAGTTTCTTACCCTCCTTATAGTTTGGTTGTTTTTTTTTTTCACAGCAACTGCAGCCACAGGGTATACTTATATAGATTTTTTTTGCATTCCTAGCATCCTGAAAACACACGTTAATATCCGACTGATACTCTGCAAACCTATTATGTATAGCATCAAATAACTGCAAAAAGTTTTACAAATTTTTAAACAGATCTGATAATGTTTGTTGGGTTATATAGCACTATTCGCTTGTGCAAAGTGAGTGGTCGAGAGAGAAGTATTCATGGAGGAATATTAATTTTACACTTAGGCACTTCACGTTCCTTTACATCATTCGGGCTTCTGCTGTATAAAGGAGACCTAAACCTACTATGTTATGGTCGAAATACTGAGCATGTCCCTCCACAGTGGAAGACTTTATTTTGCTATCACCTTCTTATTATTTTAAAATAAGCATATATAGTTTTAAAAGTTGTATCTGAATTACATGGGCTTGGATGATATTCAGACTACTCTTTAATGAGTATTGGGCTTTTCTGAAATTATTATGTTAGATGGATATGCTTCAGTCTTCTTCTGGTTTTGTCAGTGGAATGACATACAAGTGCAGAAATTTTAGGTTTTGTTAACAAGGTGGTCAAGCGCACAAAAGTGCTAAAGATTTTCTTTTTTGTTATCTTTTGGTTTATATGATATATGCAAGAATCTTGGCTGTGTGAAATAACAAGGACATTTTTTAAATGCATGCAGCCAGCTGGAAAGATATTTAATTCTTGCCTTTCATTCTGATATCACAGGTTTCAAAATGAGAAATTTTCCATTATTAACAGCTTTACAGGTCATGTAGATAACTAAAATAGCAAACTGAAACATTGCCAACGCATTAAAAAGAATCTTTTTATGAAGACAGCTATTCTGTTACCACAGTTTTATATCAGTTTTATATGGAAAGCGAAATATAAAAATTGAATCATGAGATGATACCATTCGACAGTTAAATTGGTATTTTACCTACTTCTCTCAGTCATATAGGCTAATATGGGGATTCATTTCTAATGTATAATCTGAAGAACATTACTAGTGTGGCCACAAATGTAAAATCCTCGAACCATGCCTGTACCTTATTCCCTTTTGGAAGGAGAAAAAGAAAAAGGAATGGAAAATTGAGGTGATATGTTGTAGAATCAAATCTAATTCCCTTGGGTTTTTAAGGACATAAAAGAAAACAATGATAAGAAGTGGAGATAAATTACAGCAGATTCAATAATAAGCTGAAATGAGATATGAGAACAGTAATCCTAAAAGCAAATACTGTTTTGTGTTTCATATGCTAAAGCAGTGTGAAAACCAGGAGGAAATGCTGCATAACTGGAGAAAGTAGACATTAAAAATAATCTAGGTATCTAGTGGGATCAGTTCCCAAAGAGAGAGCAATCTCATCTACAAATTTCTGAGCTTTTAAAATACAGAATAAAGAATAATCATTAGAAAAGTCTTACTCTGATGGAGTTCTAAAAAAGGTTTTGAGATTTAGAGTACTCATCCTTGCAATGTTACTTAATGGGAACCATAGGTCATTTCAGAGCCCATTTCTTTAAACGTAAACAATTCAGTACTGTGGTAAACTATGTTGTAATACTGAAAAATGTTGTTAGCAAGTAAATACTGATAACAGAATTAAATGCTGAGGGAAAACATAAGTTACCTGAAAACAAAAACCCTTCCGCAACATAGGAACCATATACAGGAACCAAGTATAGGAAATGGTAGAAGTCTCTAGGTGGGAGTATCGAAAACCTGACTGAACAAAACACCCAAATGGTGTACTGTGTACAACCACCTGCTATAAACTAGGAAGTAAGAGGATGTCCTCAGCCCTCAACCATTTATAGTTTCAGTGACTTTAATGCAAAGAACGCCTACCATTTTAGCCCCTCGTGCTGTCTTCTGTATCTAATGGGATACTAGTAACGTCAGTAAGATTCACGTTTCTAGTGTAACATTTAGGAGAGGAGTCTGCAAGAGATGGGAATTGCTGATTGAAAATCTTCTGTGGTATGGGAAGTTCTAAATTTGAGTAATAGGATGACAACAATATTTAAATTTATCTAGAATAATGTGCAGAGATACTGCTTAGTAGTTAATTTCCAAGAGGGAGGACTAACTAGATAGGAGTACAATGATTCGGATTACCTTTTTATATAATAAACAAATTATGCTGCAATTTGCCAATTCGTTATATGAAAGGTTGTGCTTCAGGACAAAGCTCTTACGTAATTTATACAGTCATTAAGAACAAGTGGTATTAATGTTTCATTGGGGCATAGTCGGAAGTATTACAATGCCAATATAATGATAAAAATATAATAACGTACTAATCTGTGATCATTCCTGACCTCCAAATCTGGCTAACCACAATATTCTTGATTACATAATTTATTCAGCTGTTTTATTGTGTAATGGTGGTACTAAGGACTCTGATGCTTCAGACATTGATTTAAATTTCTGTTTGTAGACTTCTAAATCTTTCCTGTTGATCTCTTTGAAATATCAATAAAACAGCCATATGCTTAAGATTCATATTTCCATGGTAAACTTACTTCCATGCTAAACTTCCATGGCAAACTTCCCAATTCACATCGAGTTACACTTCTTTTGTAACTCTGAATAAGGCTCTCACTAAGTTAAAGGTGGTCTTTGTAAAGATCTTAGCTTTCTGTGTTCAGAAGATCCCCTATACCTATGAATATGTCAAGAAAAACCTTTTTTAAGAAATTAATTTAATAGCTGTTCCTAATATTATTTTATTTTATTAAAGCACTGATCCTTGATAAGCATTAAGCTTCACGGGCTTGGTGGAAAAGCCTAAATAACAGAGACAATTTCTGATAGAAAAAACATAGAAAAATTGATAGAAATAACACATTTAGCTACTATTGCCACATTTCTTGTAAAGGTAACATGAAAATCTTTCTGTAGTCAATACAAGAGTCAGAAATAGGAGCTGAAGATTAACATCACCCTACATAGTCTTCTCCTTGTGTCTAGCAGTCTACCTCTGCTATTTGTTTCTGGGTTTCTGTC
This sequence comes from Phalacrocorax carbo, assembly GCF_963921805.1. Lineage (NCBI taxonomy): Eukaryota > Metazoa > Chordata > Aves > Suliformes > Phalacrocoracidae > Phalacrocorax > Phalacrocorax carbo. Next base: position 31,087,915 of record NC_087518.1, on the reverse strand, counting down.
CACATGTCACAACCCAGCTTCCTTTTGCAGGTTGCTGTCTCAGGCCCCTAGCTCTGGGCCTGGTTACTTCTGACCTGAAGTGAGTAGTACTGTTTTACTTGTATCTGTTTTACTTGTATCTGGTGAACTGTTGCACTGTTTTAATTGTATCGCAAGGTCACGTAGTCCTCTGCAGTTCACATATTGAACTGATAATACAGTGCATGCTCCTTAAGGTGTTATGAAGTGTTTAGAAGTGCAGTGATTCCATATGCAGCATCCTGCACAATGACCTCACACCAGCATTGATCCTGCAGAGCCTCCAGCTGAGCATATCCATAATAAAATATCTGGGCAATAGGATGGGACCACCAAAACCCATTTTTGTTAAATGTGGAAATAAATTTGGACAAATTCCTTAATATTTTACACCACAGCTCATGTTCTCATAAAATGCAAATCAATTAGTTGCCACCTTGAAACATCCTGTTAAATAATTAGTTCTCAAAGCATTTTAAAACTGTCAGTATGTACTAACTAAACACAGCAAGCCTTCATCAATACTTGTAACATAACTTCATTTTAAAGTTTCTCCTGTGGCCCAACTTTAGTCTAGATACTGTGTGATACAAGAAGGTTTGGTGGAGCCCTAACATCTAACCTGTGAGGCTGACGATTGTGTCCTGTAGCAAAGAAAGCTACAGGGGACCTTTCCCAGCAGCAAGCCCAGCTCTGCACCTTCCTGTGGGTCCAGTGGGCAAAGCAACAGCATTTTTGCCCTACGTGGCCACCTAAGTGGTAACAGCATTACTTTGTGTTCCCCCCCCCGAGTTAAGAAAATAAGCCAACCCCCAAGCTCTAAGGCATGATGGGATGAGGCAATCGCAGTGGGAAAAGGGGAACCATAATGCACCCCAAATAGAGAAGCCCCCTCCAACCCACCCCCGATCTGCGCGCTGAGGGAGAGAAAATGGTGGGCTAGGGGTTTCGGGAGGCTCCCAGCACACAGACAGCTCCTCAAGCTACGCTTAGCGCACGAAGAGCCACAACCTGGACCACGTAGCCTCGCTGTACCCACCGCCATAATCATGGGCGACGAGAAGATGATCTGAAAAAGCTAAAAAAAAACCCACCCAAAAGCCAAGAGAGGACAACGAGAAGCACACACCCCGCCTTGCCAGGAGCTTACAGCACTCTCCCCATAGTGGGTGACAACGCTCCCCACCCGACCGACAGCGCCGTCCCTCATCCCACCAAACACCCCTCCCCACTCCGAGCCGTGACTCGGCTTTTTCTCCCGGTGCCGCCCCGTCTGCCCGAGGGGCGGGCGCAGGAAGGGGAGGGTGGTGGCGGCGAAGGGGTGCGGTGTGGTGAGGGAGGCGGTAAGGGGAGGCAGCCGACAAGGGGAGGCAGCCGACGCACAAGATGGCCGCTGCTGCAGCGGCGGTGGCAGAGGGGTGGCGGGCGACGGTGGTGGTGGAGCCCCGGGGCCTGCGAGTGCTGGAAGAGCAGGGCGCTGCGGTTGCCCCCGTGTGCCACAGCTGAGGGGGCCGGTAGCCGCTGCGGGGAGCCCGGCCCGTGTGGTGAGTGCGCTGTCTCCTCTTCCCTCCCCCACTGCCGGGCTGGGCTGTGGGGAGCGGAGAGCTCAGGGTGCGGGGAACAATAGGGCTGGCCTCAGGGGCGCTGGCGGGAGGGCTCTGCTCCCCTTCCCGGGGAAGGGAGGTGGGGGGTTGGGCGCCGCACTTGCTTGCGGGGCCCGTGTCGCTGCCTGCCTTGCTAGGCCTCAGGCTCTTGCCGGGCTCGATTTTTGAGCGCCCCGGGCAGGGCGGGAGGGAGCTGCGGAGGCCGCCGTCCCCGGTGCGGGGGAGGCGGGGGGGTGGCGGGGAGGGCCCAGCGGTTGGGTCCGGCCCGGGGGGGTGGGGAGAGGCGGCATCGCCTCAGGCTATGGCGGGGAAGGGACAGGCGGCTTTTGTGTGTGGCCTGTTCCTGCTGTTGTTTTTCCAGGGGCGCTGCGTGCCTGGAAAGAAGGGAAAACTCATCCCCGTGTCGCACTCGTGATGGTTAAACAAACAGCGGGGGGCGGGGAAGAAATAAAGCCATAGCCCCCCACTTCCCGCCGTCGGTGTGGGGGGACACCCTCTCCCAGTTGTCGCTCTTTTGTCTGTGGCGCCTGAAGGAAGAGCGAGGTGGCCCCCGGCCTCTCTCTGCGTGGGGAGAAACCGTGATAAAACCGAACGGAAACTCCGCTTACTTTCACTAGTCTTTCACCTTGGCGTTGTTTTAGCTGTTGGATTAACAGGGCGAGGATGGGTAAGGCTTCATGCCGGGAGTGCAGTGTTGGTATAGCTGCATTTTAACGTGCTTTGGTGGTTGGAAATGTCCTGGTGTTAGTTTTTGTCCTCAAAAGCCATTGTGAGGCCTGTGCCGTTTTAAAACAGGGAACTGATGTGGGTTTTTTCCTAGGAACTGGGAATGTTTGTTTTTCTCCACGTGCATGTATGCCTTTTTCCTTAGAGTAGCTCTCCTATAGTTTTTTTATTTCAGTCAAGTATGAATGAAAAATCTTCCGTTCCTCTGATGGCAGCTAGTGTTTTTGGTGTGTTCTTACTCTATTGAAAATGGCTGAAGTGGGGAAAAAAAAATTGTCCAAAAGATTAAAAGGTTCAAACTAACCTGGACCGTTGCAGAGCTGCTTTAATCATTGAAATTGGTTTAGCAATGTTATCATCTGATGACTCTACCTGAAAGAGAAATGCAATTGTTAAATTCGGCATTTATACTCTATTCACATCATATAGCTCTGGAGTTGTTAGATAACACAGCAATAGTACAAAACAGAAATTGATGTGTTCCTAACCTTAACTTTTTTACACCCTTCAGGCTTATATAAGAATGTGGAGGCCGTTAATTTTGTCAACTATAAAGGTCTGTATTTCTGTGTTTGAAGTTAATGAAGCTAATAAGAGACTTCATAGTTGTATAAATAACCCAGTGTTCCTAAGAAGAGTGTGTACCTTATTGATGGTTTCTAAGCTTCACCAGTAGCACTGTGGCTTTCTGCAGTACATTAATATGCAATGTTGATGTGAAATTACGCTTTCCACTAACATAAATAGAAGCAGACGTTATCAGTTAGGCACCTTTTCTTTTCCCCGCAATAGCTTATTGCTTTACCTTCCTGTCCTAGAAAAGGTTCTGTCAAAGCAGGCAGCTTGACAAGCTGCTTTGAGAGAAATTTAGAAACACAGGTACCATCAGTGCAGTCTGTTTTGACAACCAGAGGCTTGAGTGGTGCGCTTGTCAATCACTTTTGAGCAGCAGTAACCTTAATGGAGATGAGTGGGAAGTTACTTGTATGTTTTCTGGTGTTTTTTTTTTTGTCAGCTTTGTATTCAGACTAGCTTAGTTTAAAGCAAAATATTTTAGACATTTATGATGAGATTATTGCATGCCATAATGATTTAAAAAACTGATGTTCCAATGAACGGGTGAATGTATGAATCTAGAAACTGCATACATTAATATGTCAGGGTTTAATTTCAAGGCATCTTATGACATGTATATTATTATATGAAAGTGGTCATGCTAAAGCAGAAATGAACAGGATTGCTTTTGAAAACTTCAGCCATGTTGCCAGTGATTCACCAGCAGTCTGGGTGGAAACCATTATCAATCTTGTTGAATTAAGCATTGCAGAAGCTGAGATTCAGTGAGTGTGTACATTAGTATACTGACTTAATCTCTTTATATGTGATTCAGACGTCTTGGGTGATGCTGTTGGTGGTCACCTTGGGTAATGATGGCAAAGACTGGCATTCCATTTTATTTAGGGTCTATATTGCGTAACTAGCCAGTGCTGTAAAAGTGTGTTTCATGATACTTACGGAATTGACCTTTCCCGTTCTGTAGTATGTAATAATATGAAGGGAAATTACTCTTTTTTTCTTTTATTATTATCCCACCCGAGAAATCATATGGTTTACGTGCTAGATACCTGGAAAAAGTGTTTCATGCATTTGAAAGACCTTATGGAATTGTAGCTTTCAAATTATATGAAGCATAAAGCTGAACTAGAAGGAAAGAACTCACTTGCATTTGGGCTCCCAAACATCCTGAGCATCTCAAAAAAGCCATGCAGCAGCCACTATAATGTACCTTTGAAGCAGATGAATCTTTGTAAAACTTTAATTTTTTGCAAAGCCTGCTCATTGTTTAGAATTCTTTTCCCCAGTGGAGTCACTGAATCATCTTGCAGGTGAAACTATGTGGTTTTGTGGTTCTTTTTTCTGTACCCAGTAAATCAGGTGATTGTTTGCTGGAGCATCCCAAGTAATATCGGCTGTTAGACAAAAGAAAAGAAGAGTTTGACTTGAAATACATGAGAGATAAGCCCCAGAGGAATTTGAAGTTAATGCCTTGGACTGCACTTGGTAACCAATATGAAACCATCATCATAAAGGCATGGAGATATAATATGCTTCTGTTGGGAAAGATCATTATATAAACATCCTGCACCAGCTGAAATTTCAGTGTGACCTTCAAGATTCTGTGTAGGCTATATTACAGTAATGCAGTCTGAAGCCTATGGACTCATGATAACTGAGAAAGAAAACCACAAATATTTACTTATGTTGTGTTACTTTCCTTTCTGTACAGAGATATTCCACAGTACATACTGAATTAGGTGTAGTTCCCATCACTTAGTTTGACCACTTGTTTTTCTCGAGAAGTGTCTCTATTGCCTGTTATCTTTTGCATCGGTTTCATTTTCTTGGTTACCCGTACAGTAAAAGATGAAATGGTATTAGATTTCAAAGGGCTAACTGATTTCTAATGAAGGCTTTTTTTATTTGTGGAAATGTGTAATGGGCAAGAAGGTGCAAAAGTCCTATTAGTTTATTGTAAGTAGATCTTTCTGACATAAAAAGACTTTCTGGGTAGAGTGCTGCTTGAGGAAATAGCTTTCCTGTTACTGCAGGGTAGCAACACGTTGTGTGCTACCAGCTGGAGAAGGAAGAGGCTTTTGTGATAGAAATATCAAGATTTCTAAATCATTTGTTGCAAATATGTTGTCAGAAGCAGTGCTGGTTGTGCACTGCTCTGTGTTGGAATTTAGAGGAGTGTGTGTCATGCAAGTGTCCCCCTGCCCCTCCTTTGAGATTTCTTTCTAATACAATGAGAAGGAAGGCAGCTACATGTGATCTAGGGCAACTTTTCGTGGGTAGAGATGGCTTATCTACATCAGAAACACATTGCAGAAATCTTATGCGGGCAGACTATAAGTAGTTTGCAGTAAGACTGGTAGAGTAACAGTGAGTAGGTATTTACTGTTACATTTCAGAAGGTAGCTCTTGGCTCTGGCTCAAGGACGAATTTGGTGTGAGCAAGACACTGTTGCTTTATGCACATGAAAAATGTCATATTGTCTAATTAGCAGCATCTCCTGAGCACCAGCGATTGACATTTAGAAAATCTAAAGACTTTAACATTAATTCCCATAAAAAAGGACCTGGACATCCTTTGTAGACGTTTACAGGAAAACTTCTGCTCAGCATGCTGGGGTGTGTGTGTTTAAAAAAAAAAAAAAAAAAAGGTGGGGGAGGGAAAGAGTGGAGGGAAGCATCTTGGGAAGGATAAGGACCTCATGTAGAATAATATAGAAAAATCTCTCTTGATCACTTTATTGTGCACATTTACCCACTTTGTACAATGTTAGCTACACTCTTAAAAAAGAGGAGTTATTAGGAACATTGAGAAAAATCTTCATATGAGATGGTTGGGAGGAGGAGAGGAGGCGGCAAGGGAAGAGGGTTGTTTTAACAGACAGAAGAATTGAATTTTTCCTGTTTTGCAGCATAAGAAATGGAGGATATGCAGTTAAACTAAAAAGTAGTGCAAGTGTGGCTGGAGGAAGGAACAGATCTTTCATTTGCTTCACATAGATTGTGGCAGAGGTTGCTGCATAATTTGAGACAAAGAACCCCGAAGAGAGTGTTTGTGTCAGAGGGGTAATACTGTGGTAGGGCGAGTCTTGCATTCAGTATTACAGAAGCTGGAGGGTTTATTGACAACTCTTTATTCCAACCTTGAAGGCACTAAAATAGCCACATCTTCTTCCTGCGTAGATCCCTCTCGCTGCTTATTTCTTGCAAAAAGTCTTGCAGAACCACTTCATTTAATCCTCCACGTAAAGTGTTATTTCTCAATCGCACAGATACTTGGAGTTTGGGGGGTGCATCTTATGTTAATCTGAAACTTCTGTAGTAGGACTGTTCTAAGCTACAAGAAGCTACAAGACAACTGAAGAAACAAAGCAGGTGCAGTAGCTGAAGGAACTGAAATATGCTAGCCTGGGAGAATCTAGATTTTGCACATGGATCCTGATTTCTTCTGGTTTGTTTTTTGTTTTGACAAGGGAAGTCTGGTTTTTTTCATCCCTCTACTATGCCAGTTTAATAGGTGTTTTTAAAATTATCTAATTAACTACTGTTTAAAAGCAGGCTGATAATCTTACATAAAATCTGTGCATTCCAAATGTCATTATTTTCAGGATGCTTCCATGTTTATCAGATCCTCTGAGGATAAGCTTTGGAGGTTGAGGTATGGTTGTTTTCAAACTTGTTCGTAACAAAATTCTGGTTGATCAGCTGATGGAGCAGTCGTGCTTGTAGCCTGGTTCTAAAGGTCTTCTCAGAACTTCCTCCTGAAATAATTTCTAGCAATCGCTTCAGCACAAATAGTGAGCAAGTTGGAAGGTTTTTCAATTACAACTTTTAACTTCCCTATTGTTTTGAAAGGGGAGGCTGCTACTGGAATAGCAGGGCTCTTGTTTCTTTATTATGTGTGGAAGGTCTGCAGGGACCTGCAAGCTAATTACTTTTGATAAATTGTGGCAGGTAGTGTTGGTCTCCAACTCAAATTCAAGAGCCATCTTTTGGGCAAAAGGAATGAGGTTTGGTGGAGATATTATAAAGTGAATGACTTAAAATCCATGCTGAGGGGGTTGGTTTTAATTACCTACGTATTGATAAACCAGTTTCTGGGGAACACTCCCAGCGTTCAGTAGCATTTAACTTTCTCTGTGCTTTGTTTTTAGAGTAAACATTATTCATAGCGACTTAGCACTCTTCACTCTTTGTAGCAGTTGTACTTAATGAGTAACTCTTCCATGTTTTACTACAGTCACTGTGTAATATAAATGCCCTTCAAAAGTGAGTGAAATAAAACTTACTGTTGACTGACTTTTCTTGTAAGTCACATTCTTTCAGTTTGTTTCCCCCCCTTCCTTTTGTTATCAATTTGGAATGGAAATCCTTAGGTACTATTTGATGTTGGGAACTGTACAAACAAGTGAAAGTGTTAAGACTTCCTTATCCAGTGTTTTTATCTGATGAATATGGTACTTGCAGTACAGCAAGACTAAAGTGTTTTGTGCCCTTTACTTTTTTAAATTCTGTGCCAAGATGAAATAGCCAAAGGAGAGACCTTGAAACTAATGGCTACTAAATTTGAAAGAAGTAGTAGAAAGTGAGTTTGATTGGCTTACATGGCATTCTGAAATTGTGGCATGCCGCATAAACATTGTTATGATCATTAATAATTCTGGCAGCTATGTGACCCTAATGATAATGAAATCTCACGTTTCTGAGTCTAAGCTGTTCTCTGGGAGGCTCAGTAGAAAATTTCCCCTGCCTACAACTGAATGTTGTGATAATGAGATCTTGAAAAATCTGCTCACGAGTCCGGTGAAGATATCATCTCTGTGATGTTGCACAATTTAAAATTGCTCTTTCAGGTCATTTTTACAAAAATCAAGCCTGGGTTTTGTGCCACAGTGAGGTGCTTGGAGTGGTTTGAGGAGGTAGGAAACAGCAAAGTGCTGTCCTGCTTCAGACAGGAGGTATGGAAGAAAGAGTAGGAGTGTACGCATACTGTGAAGTAAGTTTCAGCCGTCCCCCTCTATAAATGAAAGATCTTCCCAGTAGTGTATGATGTATTTTCTAGCTTGGTCAGATAGGTATTTCTTGAGCTGTTCTAGAGCAATTAAGAAGCCTATTTTACATGGTTTTTGGGCAGTTGTTCTTAGACATGTTGGAGGAGCTCAGGTGTTTACACGTAACATACCAAACTGACCAAGTACCCTGTTGTAAACCACAGAACCAATTAATCATATTCAAAAGATCTTGATAAATATTTGTTATAATACTGAAATTGTCATTGGTCACCTGCATTGTGACTAATTATTGTGTGGTAGACTTTAACATTCAAAAACTTTTGGAAGTTGGAAAATGACTAGCTCTTTTTTAGCAGCTCCAGAGGGACAGTAATTCATAGTCTTACTCACTCTGGAAAGAGAATGCAGATTTTGTCTCAAAAATAGATCAGAACAGGGCAAAGTCTTACAAATTACTAAAGCAATTGCAAAGAAAATACCACTCTCCCATGTATCTTTCCAGTCTTGAAATGACTTTTCTGTAAGGTGTCTTTATTTCTTTGCTTGCTAAAATGCTCTATTTTAGGATTTTTTTTTTTTCCTGAATCATGGGTGTCTTCACCTCCCCTGTTCTCTTTAATGATCCTTCCTTCTCTGGTATTAGCTACTTTCCTTCTAAGTGAATTTTATTTGTCTTTGATTTTAACTCCATTCTGAGCCAGTATTCAATTCAGCTAGCTAATGCAGGTAACAGAGATGGCATATTGCCTATTAATTTTGTTGCTTTGACAATTCAGACTTGCAGGATGGGCTGTTTGGATAATGGAGCAAACGTGGAACTCTCTGTTCTTGGACTTTACCGGGTACTATCAAAATGTCACTGCTTCCTCTGCAACTGGTGAGAAGTTAGGGAGCATTGTTCATGGTGCGCTCCCTCGTGACCACTTTGGCTGTTGCTGTAGATTTGGAAGGAGAAAGATAAAAATAAGTTAGGCTAAACTGGCTTGATAGAATGGACTGGGTAAGTTAAACTAGAGGCTACGACTCAGGCTGTCCTTCCTGTTTATGAGTCATTCTCCTGTTTAATTGCATGAAAAGGCCTCCTGTAGAATTAATTAAATGAGAGGTCTTAGTAGTGCTGCAAAAACCCTTAGTTAAAATGGTGAAATTTAATTTTAGTCTTCCTTGTTTAACCAGGCTTTAAGGATGGAAGCCAAGACACCATAACTTCTTTGAAGGTGATCCATATGACATGTGGGAAGAAAATATTATTCAGGAAAGTAAGAATTAGTTAAACTTTGGTTGCTTGGAGTAGTCTAGACTATTTTAGATGTGACTTTTTTGTTGCCAGCTATTGTTGGATTCCATGGAAAAGGTGTGAGCCATCAGGGATGTCTTCTAGACTTGCTAATGCTTGTGCGCATTGTTAGTTTCTTGTATTTGTGGCCTGTATTAAATCACATTATGACTGGTGTTTGAAAACTTTGCTTCCGTGATACCTTTTAATGCCATTTGTCTATTGTGCTGTACTTTATACAGAGCCTTTTCCTGACTTGAAGATGGCTTACCTCATGATTCCCTCTGTGTTCCTCTTCTGAATCAGCTATTGCATTCATCAGGTTTAAGGATGTATTTGTGTTGAGGATCTTCAGGGAGATGAAAAATTTGTTTTGCGTTGATAGTTGTGATTTAGTGCACAGAAAAGATGCTCAAAGTAAGGGTTGATGGTGTGTTTGGAAACCCTTTAAATCATCCATCTCTGCTTTTTTGTAGAAGTAAGAGGCTGCCTGTCAATAACAGTAGATGGCTGGAGGTATCAGGAACAACCTTGTTCTGACTTGTGTTAGAATGCATTTGGAAATGTAGCTTTTTAGTTTTCCCTTTCCCTTCAGTGATGCTGCTTAGTGTTTTACTGGTGACTCGGCATGTAGAAATGAAAGGTGTGTTGGAGTGCAGGATACTTATTATTATTATTATTATTAAAATAATGAAGTGAAAGGCTGTGGACAAAGCCCTCTTAAACAGTTTACCAGAAAGCAAAAAGGCACAGCCCAGCTGGTACTTTACAGGCTAAGGACCTGTGTTGTGATAAGTCACCTTTGATGGCCTGCTTGGATTCTGAGAGTAGCATTTCTCTTTCAGCCTCCTGTTTTAAGGGCTGTTCTAAGGGTAGAGAAGGGCAGCCTTCTGGTTAGAGCAAGAGAGATCTGGAAGCAGACACTTGCCAGCTTTGTGGCTGCAAAGCAAAATAAATTCCATAGGTTCTACTTGTACTAAATTTATCCCTTTTCTCTAATTGTTACCAGAGTTAAGAAGGCTTATCTTTTCACCAAGCACTGTAATTTTTGCAGAATACATTCCAGGGGGATGGTGGGGTGGTGATTTTGAGCAAAATTTTAATCTCTCCTTAATGTGTGATGTTCTGTCTCATTTCTGTAGCATTTGTGAAAAGGAAGGAGTGAAAATAGGACTAATAAGATTACATAAAAACCTGGCAAGTCACTTTCAGGCTTTTTTTGGTGTGTGTGTGTATTCCTATACCAGGTGTATCAGAAATTAATCAGCTGGGTTATTCTATGTTAAGTGTCGAAGTCTCTGCACTGTAGTTCACAGAAATGAAATATTTCCCCCCTGGTTTTCCAAGTCTGAGGACTTCCGTGGTTTCAGCAGGATCTGTAGTTAGCTTTTCTGGTCACTCCTTTCTCAGTGGAACTTCTCAGTCAAACGTTTTTAGCAAAATAGGGTGGGGATGTCTCTGGTTGCATTTCTGAGGAGGAATTATATGATTGCAGCCATTTCCATGTGGGTTTTCAGCTTCACTAGACCAGTTTAGAAGGAACAACTTGAGCTCTGTCGAGCAGAAGCTTGGGTATGATGTAGATGATTTCAGAACATACTGTGAAGGCGCCCACAGAAATACTTGGTATCAGTAAGGTAAATTACACATTGGTATTTGAGGGTGTAATGGTGTGGCTATCACGTTAGGCACTGCAGGATGAGAATGGGGCGTGGTGTCAGTATTACTCACTAGGTATTAAAATTATCACAGGCGTATTTTCTTTTATGTGAAATGTGAAGGGAAAAAAAACATTCCACTGTGTCTTCCTGTGAGTAATATATGAATTCACCTGATCAATAAAAATGTTAGTTGTCCTTCCCCCACCCCCTTCCCCAGGACAGGGGAAAAAAAGAAAGCCTTGGACTGGTTAATTTGCCAGTTCATGTGACAGTAATTGGGAGCCTTCAGGAAGGGGAAGTGAGTGACAGCAATCCTTTCCTTCAAGCACATCTAGTAAGTTATGAAATTACATTAATGAATTAGTGTAGGTTTTGAGAAGTGGGAATAGAATAAGTCATGTCAATGTGACAAGCTGGGATGTGAGCTGTCATTACAGAATGAAAATTGACAGTAAGCCTGTGAAAATCCAGTGACTGCAGTGTGCTAATAAATAAATTTAAGTACTCTGTTCCTGTTAGGTTTTGTATAGGAAATCATTCCCAGTGCAATTATCAGGGCTTCAGGAGTGCTATTACAGGTGGCTTTGGCTTACAGATTTTGAGATTTTTCTTTATGGAATTGTTTGTCATTTGGTTTCAGCTTACTGTCATTGCTTTTATTGCCAAAACAGTGAGTGACTACATACAGGAATGTGTAAAGGGATGTTGACTGCTTGGGTGGTAAGATGGTTTCAATGCCTAGTTTTCCTTTCCAATGCTTTATGTATTTGGATACCTGCTGTTTAATCAGGGGCTTACACAATACAAGACAGAGGGAATCTAAATGATCAAGTCATGCAAATATTGCTTGTACAAGACTTACTTGTCACTTACCCTGGCTTGATCTGCAGCAATAGAGATGTGATTGGCAGCTAAGTGCATCCCTTCTGTTTAAGACTCTAAAAGAAGGAAATTTAAAAATAGAGGTAGCTTTCTGTATAGTCTATGTGTGCAGTACAGGTAAGACAGACACTTACCAGATCTACTCTCAAGGTACTGGAGTAGGTAATGTTGCAGTCAGGGCGCATGAAGGCTCAAACCCTTCCGGTCTCCTGGCAGCCTGTGATGATGTGCCTGTTAAAAGTGCTTGGTGGGCTGTGGCAACTTCTAGGAGGAGGTTGTTAATGGAAGTTAAACCACCCAACTGAAGTACAGAGATGCTTGACTGCCCAGATACCGTTATCTTTCTGAGTATCTTCCAGTCCTTAGTGTTTCATGACTGCGATCTAAGCTTCTGTGAATAAGGTTCATTACCAGAAAACTACTTTGCTTTTAAAAAAGGTAGGCTAGTTCAGCATGCTATGGAGAACTATATACTTTTTACTAATAGAACTCTGGCAATAGAGCATTTTTTATTTTACATCATTCCAGTTGCTGGCACAGCTATAATATAGTTGTAATATGTTTTCAGAGATGAATACAACTTAGCATTATAAACTGAGAATGAGAGCATTGTTCTTCATGGACTGCTCCACTTAGAACAAGTTTCATGCAAAGTAAGCAGTAAATAAGAACCTTCTTCGAAAAGACAAAATTACATTTCTAAAGTAGAAGTGTTTTTACAAGGCTGGAGCAGCAAAATTCATCAAGCTGGCGGTGGATTTTTAGTAGGTAACTTCCTGGGATTATTATATTTTGCCCTCTTGTTTGGACGACTTTCAAGTTTTGTAACTTTAAGCTTTTATAACTAGGGTTATAATTCAAAGCCTCTTAAGAGGAAGTAAGATACCCTTTTTTTTTTTTTTTTTTTTTCATTTGAATTCAACCTACTGCCAAGAATAAATATAGCTTTTATCCGCTACTGATCAGTGGATCAATGGGGTGTTGCAGGTTTGGATTTTTGTCTTACACTTGCATATGCAATAACTGTCTTGCATTGTTTGCTGTATTTAAAAAATAATTAAAGAAAAAAAAAGCAGCTTTCATTTTTGTGGTTAAGCTCAGAGATGTTTATTATTGGTTAAGAGTAGGTGTTTAATGGAAACCCTGAGACTCGAGCCTTTTGTTTCCACTCACTAAAACCATGAGCACTGTTTTCAATGATCTTGTAAAGCTGTAAAGAAAAGATGCTATTTTTATAAATTTGGGAGGTGAGACTAACACCAAAGCAGCAAAATATTTAAGGTTCCCCCCCCCCCCCCCCTTATAATTGAAGGTTACATGAAAAGTCGCATTCAAAAGGAGTACCTTGCCCCAGGCTATTTCAGGCCTCTGGAACTGCTCTTTTTAGCAGTGCTACAAATTGAATCACCGAGTGCCAGTAGCATTTAAAGCAAATGAGGCTCAATTACATTCTGACTCAGAAGTACCTGAATTAACCTGCTTTTCAGCAAGGGTTGTGTGACCTCTCCTACTGATATTTAAAGACTTTAAGCCCTGTGTGAATGGTAATTTAACACTACTTAAAAGCGACGAGCAGGTTTGTCCGTGTTGAATAGTGTTTGGATTTTTACAATAAAACTAGCCTCAGAGGTGTGGAGACAAATTTGATTACTATGTTGACTAGCTTTTTTTTTATGCAACTGTTACAACAGAGCTGAAACTCTCCAGGCTCCCTGCCATTTCTGCAACAAGCTGCCTCTTAACCTTGGATGACTCCAGAGCTTTAGTTTAGACTAGGTTGTATTATTAAAACACAATTGCAGCCCGTGTCATGGAAATAAACAGAATAGTCATCTGTGAAACTGAAATTCTTTATCTTAATATTCCTGCTGTTATTACCAGTGAAGATACTACAGGGCTAGCCAAAGGAGGATATCTGGCTTAGTCTGGTCCCTGTAAGCTATTTTTATATCAGCTATTGTAGCGTTTACATAATTGCTGCTTTGTTCGCAACTCTGGTTCTAGGAACAGTAACAAAACTTGGAGTTATGGACTTTTACACCATTCTTTCCTCTTCCTTAGATAGCACCTTGCTTAGTGCTATAACCATGATGAGCTGAAAGGATGGTTTTGACTGTATTTGTGTGAATTGCACCATCAAGAAGCATTGGTTAAATTTAGCTGTGAAGCTTTAGTTTTGAAACATAGAAAATTTTTAGGTGGATTTAGTATAAAGGAATAATTCCACGGGTTGTTACTGCTTGAGTTCCTTATTCCATTTCACCTACTTTCATCAAGCCAAACTCTTAGGCTAGTCATCCTCATTGTTAGGATTGCTTAACAGCATTTAAATGTGGAGTTAAAATTTAGGCAATACTTTAGAGATGGCTTCCATTAATGAAGACGTACCTAAAATCTGTGTTGCCCTGGTTGTGCCAAAATAAGCTGCTCATGAAACCACACCTAAAAACTTGACAAATCTGTACTGATGCTAAAAGAGGCTGTCTGCAAGCTTCCCTCTTCTGTGCTTCCCCAACTCTTTCCCTTATGTTTCCAGGACTGCTTGACCATTTGACAGATTTGGAACAGCTTTTGGAACCTGTTAGAAGCTAATGTGGGAAGGAAAGGGATTTGTTTTTGACAGGCTTATGTCCCTGGTGTAGATGACGTGTCAGATCTAGAACTGGCACGAGAGTACTTTCTGAGCAGCAGTTCTGACTTGCCCCACTGTAAGCGATCCATGAAACTGCATTGAAAATGTCAAACAGGTAAAGTTTCATTATCTGTCTTCATTGGTGGTAGAATGAAAACCTAAGTCTGGATGTTTCAGTTCTCACAAGGATAACATGGTTAACCCATGTTAGCTTGTGGTAAGCAATGCAGGTTGTCTGCTGTCTTAGTAGATATGAGATTCTGTTGCTGCAGTGTTAAAACTCATCTGGAGTATCATGCTTGTAGGCAGTGGCTGCTGTGATTTGGTCTTTGTTTACAGCTTGGGTGTTTTCACTAACCTTTTAACAATTCTCTTTTTAATTTTAGACAGGATGAGTGCAGCTAGACTTAAGCTGTGATCTGGGAAAGGCATGGGGGAAACCTAGATAGTCTTTTAGTGGCAACTCTTCAGTCTGCCTACTTCGGCTTTTTGAAAGTGGTTGTTATGACTGCAGTGTTGTGGTAAGCAGAACAGTGTTTTGACAACTGTTTTTCAGAAGTGCATCTTTTCTCTGAAGTTGATGGTGCCATGCTTCTTACACATGTAGAAATGAGATCACAAGGTTGACCAAGCAGGTGTCTGAAGTAGAGGAGCTGAATTCTTGAAGCTGATGTAGTTGAATATTTCTGTCTCAAAATCTTTGAGAGGAGGATGTAACAGGGTATAGAATTATAGTAAGGCTCAGGGAGTGAAAAAATTTGTCATTGTGAACTCCTACTGTGATGAAATGTATGTGCCAGCGAACTAGGTGCTCCACTGCCTTTTGAAATAATATCACAGTAGTCTAGAGATGGTTTTGTATGCAACATATATTAAGAGATCCCTTCTTGTGATTATTATATGTTTAAACTGAACTCATGAATTAAAAACCAAGCAGACGGGCAACTACATTGATAGTCTTGTTTAAAAATTCATTAGTTGTTTTTACTGCTCTTGGATGACTTTGCTGTTATTAAAAGATCTTTTTGATGTTTAAGTGCAGTCTTCCAAAATAAAATTACTTTGAAGGTAAGTAGAATAACTGAAGCTTTATTAGAGACTAATGTTATGTAAACAGTTTTACCATGGAGCTGTTTGACTTCTATTTCTAGAATGGGTACAGCACTTACTAAGTGACAAGAAAAACCACCTCCAAATCAAAGAAATTAAAGGGAGGGAGAAGCACTGAAGAGGAAGTTCTGGGACAAAGTGTTCAAATGGGCGCTTAAAATGTTTGTTTTCTGAATACCTGTGAAGTTTTATGTAAAATGGGATTTTACACTTAAATTTTACTTTCAGTGAATTACTGAAATAGAAGCCTTTTCTTTCCTATACTTGGCAGTAGCAGGTATATTCACTTAGTACTGTTCTTTCAGTATATTTCAGCATTTTCTTACTATTGCAACTGGAATTTTGGACATAGGAGGTTTGGGGTTTTTTTAAGTCTACTAGGTGGTTTAAAAACAACTCAAAACATGTTTGGGAGAGTGAATAGTGTAATGCCAACTCTTGAGCATAAGGCGAAGGAGGTGGGGGTGAACTTCAGACTATTACTCGATTCTAGCCTTGTAAGTCTATCAAAGAAATGCTTTCAGTAATATTTTCACAGTATGCTACAAAAAACAATGCATGCGCACACACACACAAAGTACCCAAAAAGATCCAGCTTTCAGAATTTCTGTTTTTTTTTCTTTTTCAGAGAGTGTTTCTTCTACAAAATTTTGCAGGTGGTGGGGTGGGGGTGGAGTGATTAAAGGTTGTATTGTAGGTTGGATGTTGGGGAGCTTTTTTGGACAGATTTTGACCGGTGTCTTTATCCAGACTTTAATTCTCTCCTCTGTCTTGTTGTTTCACATCACAATGGTAGTGTTATTGTAGCTGTAGTGTCACTGACATAAAAGTAGAATTATAGGTGCTGAATCAAGTTAGGAGAAAAGCTCTTAATGGAGAGTGGGTGGCAAGCAACACTTTCTAATTTTTGTAGGTTTTTTTTTAATGCTTTCTCTTTCATTGAGTTGTGCTGTGTCTAATGATTCATGTTTACTTACCTCAGCCTAAGAAATGATAAAGGGTCTGCAGTGGCAACAAGGTCCTCCCCCCTTCCTTTCCTAAATTTACTTTTCATCCCCACTGAACACCTGTAGTAGTAGTCAGGTAACTGTAGATTATTCCTGCATGAGCAAGAGGCCGTAGTTGCAAGAGCAACTGGCCATAGTGATTTTGATCTTTAATATGGTTTCTCATTAGCAGTTGCCAGTCTTACTACTGCTATGATACTTTTGATACTTCAGATTGCTAAAAGGTGTATAGGAGGAAAAAAAAAAAGTTTTGCTTCAGCAGGTTAGAACTCGGCTGCCTGTTCTTTTACCTGTGCCTATGCAGCTGAAGAGTGCGGTCTCCAGAATGCTACCCGCTTCCCATTGCTTTCTCTTTTTGAAGTTGGCTACTTAGGTTTTTATTTTAGGTGAGCTGTTTGTGTGGCTGATTTGTTGCCCTGTTTCAGTTAAAATCAAGTATTGGTTGTGTAATTGCTGTCCACCTACACTTCTGCCTACCTGTGTTTATTAATAAAGTTCTGTCTTTAAAACTGTTAGCTTCAACTGGGGAAAAACTATGCAAACAGTTCAGCTGGAATACCTTAGAAAGGAGTGAGTAAGGAAGAGCAGTGACTTCTCTAGCTGACATTAAGAGGTAACGTGTGTCTGTACCCTTTAATCTGAAGACTTTTACAAGCTTGTCGTGTTTATTTAAAGATGGCTTCTTTCATGGGTGATCTGATGGCAAGCATTAGCAAATCTGGAAGCTGAGGGTTTTGTTTGGTTTTTAAACCAACCAACCAAAACTTTTTTGCAATATAGGCTTTTCTATAAACTCAAAAACTGTCATAGGAGAGATTAGTCCTCCTGGACACACAAACTTTAACCAGTTTTTCCTGGTGTTCTGTTATGGATAAGGAATTGTCCTCTCTTATTTCCCTGATTACTTGGAAAAGGCCTCAGACTTAGTGATGTCAGAATATAATTTTTCAGATGCACATTAATTGCTTGATCATTGGCAGCTCTAGTTTTGAAATTTGTAGTTGTTGCAATTCTTTTTGTTATTTGGGTATTCTGAAAGCAACTGTTCAAACATATATCTGCTTCTGGGAAAAGCAAATGATTTCCTTGCCTTTTTGAGAGCAGGATTGATAGCTCTTGAGTATTTGACCAGTTGAACCAAAGTCTCTCCTCTGAAAGCTGTTGTGGATATTTTAAGTGCCTTCTGCCTTTCTTCTGTTAATCTATTCTGTTCTTCCTTGATTTTTAATCCTGGTTTAATCATTGATTTACTGTTATAGTCTTCGGCATTGACAAACACAAGAACTCTTATTTTCAAAATAAAGAAACATGTTCTTGTCTGCTTATCTGCTATTAACTCCCTAGTCTTGATTGTCTATCGGCTTGGGAATACTTATGATGGGTAGAAAAATTTTCCTAGGTAACATATGATGAAACCATTTACTATTAAGAGCTGTTCACTTCCCCTTTCTTTTAAATAAGCTGTGACAGATGTATAGTATCAACCAGAAATTATGAAGTTAGTCATGTATGTCTTCCCTGAAAATTTACTCTGAGCCATGTGCAGATTTTATGTTTCGAGGGGTATGAGCCGGGAGGTTTAAGCTTCCTCTAGACACATGTTGTCTTTTAATGGTCATGACCTGAATGGTGCAGGACTAGTGATTGAATGTTGAGTGAGAATACGAGGTCAAGAAAATTACATATTAGGTTTCATTACATTTTTTCCTGTGAAACACTGGATAAATAACCCTATTCAAGAGTTTCCTGTTCTGTAGTAAGACGTGAGCTCTTGCCTCACAGGATGTTGTGAAGCTTAAATAATTGTAAATTGCTTTTAGATCCTCTGTCGGGAGGTACTGTGGTAGAGTTGTGATGTTCATTTGGTGGGGGTTTTTTGTTTCCCTTGCGTTGTTACAAGCCAGGAAGTTTCAAATGAGGGATAACATCTTGTCCTTAAGTGGCCCCATTTTCCTAAGGTACTTTACAGACTACCAAGTAAGAGACTTTTGCATGAAAGTAGATAAGCTTTCTTTTTATTTTCACAGTCAAAATAAAAGTTGCTGAGGATAAAAAGAAAGCAAACCTTGAATCTGATTTTACTGAGCTTCAGTGAGTTTGGGACAGAATTATGGTGTTTATGGTGTTCTCTCTTTTTTAATTTTTCTTTTTCTTTTTGAAGAGATTTATTATATGGCCACTTGAGGCCCGTTGGTGTTTACGTAGCTTTTAAAGAAGGGTGGGAACATGTGTTACACACAAACTTCCAGGATTTGCTGTTGGGTGGGAATTTCTTTTGTTAGAGCTCTGTCTGCTGGGCAAGTGTTCAGCAGTGTTGGGGAGTGTGCATGCGAGCAGGCATGCGTGCAGCACAGAGGAGGAATGAGGAACTGAAGCACTTGCCGTCAGTTGAACGGTGTACAGTGAAGTTTCAGGGACCAAACAGGAAGGGAAAAAAATTTAGTCTATCAGAAATACTATTCTGGGCTTATTGTATTAGTGTTCATGGAGTGCCCTGGGCGGAGGTAAGAAGTGTTTACTCTACCTACTTTTCTCTAAACAGTCATGGGCTTTCTCTCTCTTTTTAATTTTTTTCAGAGATTTTTTCTGTGGAACTGGATATGGAAAACAGAGCTAGCATGATTTATCCTTTTCGGTGAATCGTGAAGTTGGCAGTATGGGGTGTTTGTGTGTATGGCTTCAGCATGCCTTTTGAGAACTAAGTGTTGAGTCTCTACAAACAGCCCATTACTTCTGGCTGGTCAGGGTTCCCCATGGGTTATCAGATCATTTTTTCCCTAAAATTAAATTCAGGACTTTTTAAAGTATTAGGTCCTGCACTTTTCCTCAGGAAAGAGAGGAAGGGTATTTCGGTGTTCTCAGAAATGCTCTTTATTACATATAGTGCACTGAAATGGAAAATTGACTTGCTTAAATAGGTCTTGCAAAGCACTGGTGATAGTTGGTGGTGTCTGTCTGGGGCTAGGCAAGTGTGGAGAGGTCCAGTTGTCGGGGAGGATTGCACTGTGGGCATCTGGTAATCCTGATTAGTTAGGAACTGTTCAACTATTATCTGTTCATTTAATTTAGGTTGTTGGTTTATTTTTTTATCTCATGTGTCGGAGAGGTTTTGAAGTAGTTGATGTATGACAGAACCAGTCCTGCAGGAGAGAGAATTGCATATTTGGCTAGGTTACTTTTTCCCAGCAATTTTTGTGTTACCAAGGAGTAAGTCTTTGAAAGAATTAATTAAAGGGTATTTTCTCTATTAGATTAAATTATAGATTAGCCAAGAGCTGTATTTGTGTGAGCAGATCAGTTGGCAAGCTCGAGTTTGTTTTGGCAGTGAGAAGCTACTTTAGTGTTCAGTTTTGCGCTAAATAGGCTTACTTATATGTTCAATGCTAACTGCTGCAGGAAGTTCTGCTTATTTTATTTCTAAATAAGACTCAGCAAAAATGAAACAGCTTCAGGACTTAAATAAAAGCAGACAATAAAAATTACTATTATTCAGAGTTCTGATCTTCAAATATCCAGAAGGTGATGATATTGCTTGGTTAAGAAAAGCTTACTGAAATGCCATAGAGAGAAGTGTAAAAACAGAGGAGCAGGTAATGCTCCTAAGAGCTGTATATACTGAAACTGAGCAGAGCGTGCCCTGTAGGTGTGCTGAGTCATCTCCCTTAAACTGTAACATGACTTACTGTGGACTGCTGCTGGGAAACGTCAGCGCTAGCTTGTGCGTGACAAAGTGGCACATGATATATCTGTGCTAGTACGTCCAAATAACATGTTTGTGAGGGAAGTAAGTATATACTTGGTACCTGTACTGAAGGACTTGGAGAGTGTGATTAATGTCAAGGGAGTTGAATTTTAACTGAACGCAGAAGAGTTTTCCTGTATGTCATAATGTGTGAAACTTGATGCCAGTGGATATTGGTACGAAGTGTGCTGCGTTTTAAAAACATATTATTCTCAAGGGTGGAATCTGCAAAGCTCTGTAGCTACATGTGGAAGGCTCCGGTCATCATGGACATAACACAGCTTGGACAGGAGACTGCGTTACCCCTCTGCATTGTAGTCTGGCAGAGTAAGGAATGCGGTAAAGCGTTGAGCAGCTGTCCCAGTGGTTTATAGAGTGATCCTGTCTTTCTCTGAAGCACTGGCAGTGTCCCAGAGGAGACGGGTCACTGATCTGATTACAGCCTGACATTTCCAGTCTGGGGTGAAGGATGGAATTTCAAGGATTTCTTGAGAGGTGGGGGAGGGCCCAGGAGAGAGAAGAAATTTTTTCAGATTCTTTTAGCTGTGGATAAAAACAGCCTATGCAGGGCTAAGCAGGAGGAGGAGATTTGCATTCAGGTATTTTATATGTTCAGACCAAGAAATCAGGAAATAAAACTGTCTCTAGTCCCAGTTTACTATCCAAGGTATGTGTCTTGGGCATCTTTGTTCTTAATAACAGCTTCTAGTCCTCCAATTTATGTACTGTGGATGTGTCTTTCTAGTTTTTTTATTTTCTTGATTTTTGGCATTTATTTTCCTCAGTCATGCATGAACTGTGTGTATATATTTAAAGTGTTGGAAGCTAAGAGGTGTGAAATATTTAGTGAATTGAGAGGGTGGGTTTAAAAGTCATAATATTATGGGAAGGGGGATTTTATTTAAATGGGTATGTCTTTTACAAATGTTTGCATTCTTTGCATTTTGCTCGCCTCTGGCATAATGCTGGAAAGAAACATTTAAAGAAAAAAAAAAAGCATTGTACCATGAAAGTGTGAATATGCTTCTTCTATCTTACCTGTACAAAGATATGTTCTTTTTCTCTAGTGCTGATGGTTCCAATAGCTGTCTGGGATAATATAACTGTCTTGTTTCCATCATTTTGTTGCCATTTATAATCTCTCCTATTTAAAGTAGCTCTTTGAAGTTAGAGAATATTTTGTTTGCAGTTATTTCCAAGGTCATACCAAGTCACAAACCTTGCAAAAAGGTGCGCATCTTTCCCAGCTTCACTTCTTACATGTATGCCTTGTGACTGGGAGAGATCTATGTTGCATCTCAGAGCCTGACTCTGCTTCCTCGTCTGAAGATAGAAGGTCCAGCAGGAAAACTGGACCATGTACGTGAAAGCTGTGGCAGCAGAGGCAGTACTTGGCTTGGCGCCAGCCTGTATGCATGCAGCTCATGAACCGCCAGTCCCTGTGATGCCATCGTACGTGAGACTGGAAGAATTCCACAGTTCTGTGCTGATCTACTTGGGAGATTTATTAGCAGAGCAGGGTTTGTTGCTCAAACTGCCATTCTTTTCTCCTGTGGGGAAAAGGTTGGCTGGATCAAGCCAGTTTGCCATCTGTTCCAGCAGTTAAGACTGTGCTGAAATAGATGATTTCCTGAGGTTTCTCCCAGCAGCCGTATTTTCTATTGTCAGTGCTATCTGTGGCTTTCCTTTGGCATTTAGGCACCAGTGGGTGTCCACAGGCACTTCAGAGTCTAGTGAAATGAGGGGTAGGAGAGAAGTCCATCATGGGTAAGGGCGAACTGTCACCCCTTGGTGAAATGTGCCTCTAGTGATTGCATATCCACAGTTAGGGGAGTGGGGTTTCCATTCATGTGTGATGCACCCTTCTATTCTGGCAGTTAGGTGCCAGGCTTGGGCTCATTAGGACCCTTCTGGGAGTTGTGCTGTGTGTAAACTTTGCTTCCATTGTTCTCCAGCCTTTTGAAACCTGCCTTGATAAGGGATTGTGGTGCCACTAATTACTCCCTCCCTCCCCAGACTCCCCAAACTTCTCTTTCAACTGTTGAGATTGTAAATAAATATGACCTGTTTCATTATGTCAGTTGCCTGGAGTGGCCAGAGGTACAGGTAGGAACAGCATGTCTCTGTTTATTTTTTTCTAATTAGTTAGCTCACATTAAAGTTGTGTTCAGCTCCTTTTTCCCAGTTCAGAGCCTGGGATGGTAGAGTCTCCATGTCCACATCTGCTTTTTAGCATAGGTGGTATAGCTTCATGTTAGTTCTGGTTTAAGATTTCCTATGTTAGTAAGAAACTGCTCTTTTCCTTAATGCTTGGTTAATAATCAATGTGTCAAATAGACTGCTCAAATTGTTCCTGAATTAGAGATGAGTCTGGGAAATTAAACTGTTGGTGGATAATATAATTTCAGTGTGGTAGAAAGGAAGTAATATGATTCAGCTCTTAAATTTTGGACCTCAAGTGGTATTTCATAGCAAAGCAATAGATACACTAGATTTATCAAGCATTGTACTGCTCTTTGCAGCAGGATTTTTGTGGAGTTTCAAGGTAATTTCTATTACAGATTTGGTTTACAAATAATTATTCTAGCCTGGAACACTTGATACCAAAGTTCACTTAAAAATATATAAAGGGGGAAAGGAGTGGGGGAAGGCTTGGAAATAGATTTCCTGGATGTTTTAGGAAGTTACCTCAGTCAAGTAACTTATGAGCATAAATGTTTTCATTTGGATTATGATGTTACAGTAGTAATGGGAATGATTTTGCTGTCTGCTGTCAAGATGGAAAAAAAAAAAAGTGCTATTAAAGAGGGTTGGGTTTTTTTGGGGAGGGAGGGGGAAACCCTGAACAATCTTGACAGATTTTCTAGTTTGGTGGTGGTGGTGGTGTTAGGGTTAACCACATGCAGTGCCTCTTTGTCAGTACCACCCTGTCTGGGTAGTATTGATTTCTTATTGATTCCTTGTTGGCTGGTAAACAGTGGCTGTGTGGCATTCATTGTACGTTGTCTTTTGAAGATAGAAGTTAAATTATTTTTATTAGCTTTAAAACTAAGCTTTAATATTTCATTGATGAAACACAGCTAAAAACTTAACTAGTAACTCTTCATTGTTTGCCTTGGCAAAATGATCTTAACTATGAACAACAGTGCACTAAATTCTGGAACAAAAGCCTGAGGCTTTTCAGAGTCTCTGTTTTAGCATTAGATTTTTGTTGCTGTTTTAAAATGCTTTGATTCTGGGCTGTACAAGTCCTAACTTGAAGTTTCTCTCTTTGCCTTTTCTTAGAGTTGAGATTTTAATTTTGATGGGTTTTTTTAGCTAAGATTTGATAAAAGGTTGCCATTTTGCTGACATAAGAACTTTCTATCTGAACAGATATTAGCAAGCAAGTGCACGCTCCTTGGTATGAAACCTAAGCCAGTGGTGCGTGGGAAAGAAAAACTAACACATCTGAACAGTTGGGGTGGATATTTTAGTTGTTGTTTTGCTGGTTGATTTAGAAAAATCTGTTTGCTAGGAAATCTGTGTGACCTGTACTGTTTTTTGCTAACTCAAAGTATGGCAGACATCAGAAATATTTTTATTATCAGTTTTCCTTTTGATAAAGTGATATGGAAAGAATCATTATCAGTCTAATCTTATATTTCTTCTCATGTGGAGTTCTGTTTTTATTTTTTTTTGTCCCATAGGGATGCCTTATTTTCCATTCCCTTATAATTAGTAACATTTGATCCTTTTAGCATTTTGATTCAAAAGTGCCAAGTAATAAAGACCTCCCAGGTTCTTCTCTACTGTTGAGTTTCAGTGTAATCTCTAAATGCATTAAAAACTTTACTTTCTGTGTCAATATAATCTCTAGGTAGGCAATTAATGATATCAGTCAGGGTTAGAAAAAGGTCCTTGAGAAACAGTTGTTGCTCTTCTACTCCAAAGTGACTTCTAGAACTTTTCTTCCTGTTCTTTGAGGGATGGTGGTGGGCAGACCGAGGGCAAGTTATCAATGCTGAATTTTACCCAATAATGCATGGAGATTCCCAGGTTGACTGAGACGTGACGGGATTAGTCCGTGTGGTACCATGCAGCTCTGTACAGATCAGCTTGGGTGAAGGTGCTTTGTACGTAGCATTACCTAGCACTGTGCGTGAGCTGTATTGCATGCAGACAGTGTCTGACTGTATCCTGAGCCACTCATCCATTTCTTCTTAGGCTATGGCAGCCAGATGTTTCTGCGGAGTCATTGTGTGCTGATCCAGAGACCACTGAACTTGGAAGAAAGGTTGCTTGTGATAGAGGTTTTGAATGAAGCCTTGTCTAAGCAAAATTGTTTAAAGCTCACAATGAATACTGTAAAAATTGTTTTAGTGGAATAAGCACAACAGCCCTCCAAAAATTCTTTTTTAAATTCAGATCTAGTTGATGTTAATTAGCTCATTTGTAAAGAAAAGAGAACACAAAAATCTAAAAGCTAATTAGTCTTATAACTTCAATGAGATAGTTATCTGTCTTGACTTTTAAAGCTGCATAACAGCAGAAAGAGTTTTAAGAGGCTTTTCCAGTGCCAAAGATGAGGTGGAATTAAAGCAAGTCATGACTCAGTCCTCTACTTAATGTCAGAACTGCACTCCTTGTTCAGCAATATCTCTACAAGTGGTATTTACCTAGCACAAAGGATTTCACGTGCCTGTTCCAGCAGAGAATGCTAACTTTCTGTTTCTGTTTTCTTTTAGGTTATGTTTCACACTATGTGCTGACTGTCTGTACTTACAGAAGATATTTAAAAACAAACAGACTTTTTCTTCAAAGATTTTGATTCCAGTGGAATCTGTGCTTTAGTTTTTTGTCCTGTCAATTAACTCCTGAAGCAATGCCTGTACAAGCTCCACAATGGACGGATTTTCTCTCCTGCCCGATTTGCACACAGACTTTTGATGAAACAATCCGGAAGCCCATCAGCTTGGGTTGCGGCCACACTGTCTGCAAGATGTGCCTCAACAAGCTCCACCGTAAGGCATGCCCTTTTGACCAGACCACTATCAATACAGACATTGAACTCCTTCCTGTGAACTCAGCCTTGCTGCAACTAGTGGGTGCTCAGGTATCAGTACTTTTTTCAAAAAAACATCTATTTCTGTGTTTTCCTTCTTTCTTTTAGGAGGACAAGTTGTGAATAAAGAATATGACTATGTTAATGGTGTGTAGAGTAGACACCTACCTTTTTGTAGACTGACTTTGACAAATACAGGTTTTAGACCTTTGACATGCTGTAGTAGAGGTGCCTGGAACAACAGTTCAAATCTTGATTCTGCTGGCCACTGAATGCGATTTTTGCATTACATCTGATTTAGTGAAACGTTGGCTGTCACCAGAAAGGGTTGGTCTGTTCCCTTCTTTCTTCCCTAACTTGCATCTAGCCATGCTCTGCCAAAACATGAACAAAACATGAACTTATCTGGTGGGAAGCCATTCTTCTGTGGTAGGTTACTTGTTTTACCATACTCGCCCTACAGAGTTGTGATAGGTTGTCCCGAAAGCAGGAGGGGAGAGTAAGGGAAGTGGGGCAGACCTCTCTGGTAGCGGCCTTTATACTGCCATATGTTTAATTTGAAATTGTGCTCTGGAAGTGTAACTTCCTCTGCTGACATGTTAATCTAAATCTGTATTAGGTGAGTGGGGGAGCCTGCCCGAGAGTCCCCTTTCTGCTGTAATGGGTACCTGAGGTCAGCTGAGCCAGTGATCTGATGGGCACGAGTACTCCAGGGGCACTGGTACTGATGGCAGCCCAAGGAAAGGAGCAGGGATTTGTGGAAAGCAGGATCGCCCTATTCAGTTGCAGCACAGGCTTAAATTGGCATGAGCTTGTCATGGTTAGGTTGTGGGTAGTTTCCTGTGATCCATACCTCCCAAGACTGGACAGGTTTGTTGACTTGGGGAGAGGAGGGACAATCATGCCTAACTTACGGGTTAGGAAAAAAAATATAGATTGGATGCAGTTATCATAGACAGGTTACGGTTTTCCTTTGTTCTGCTTCTGTGTCTGGGCTCAGCAAAGTTGGAGGCAGGAGAAAATTCAATGAGATCTACAGTTGAGGGAAAAGGCAAGAGCTATGTTTTGGAGGAAGTTAAACACATGTGGAAGGAACAAATATGCTCTTATACTTGTTACTAGGTACTGGGATCTAAGGACCCAAAAGTGCTTTTGTCACTTCTTTTCTTCGTTAGGTTTATTAAGTAATATGGCTAATTTGCTGCTGTTCTTTTGCAGTGTATGGCATAGAAGTTATATCAGAAGTTTTAAAATTGAGTCGTGTTTCTGGCTGTATTAAGTGACTCATCCTGCTCTGCAGGAGAGGGCGATGAGACTGCGTGCTACCATTTCTGTGATATGTGTATGCCCCCATCTTTGAAGAGCTTCCAAGCAGTGTGAAATCTGTGGGTGATGCCATAAATAAATATTATGATTCTCTTTCTCCCTTATCTTCTTCCTTCCTCTCTGGAGTTTCTAGAATAGTTCCAGCTGTATCCTAATGTCCACATTTATGATAAAAGTCTTTTCCTCCTGCGTTTTTTCTGGTTGTTTTGTGTGCATTTGTTAAGCTTTTTGAGAAGCTGTGTGATACCTATTACCTTTATCTTTGCCTGAATTAAAATTTCCATAAAAAGATCCTCTGGAATGGAATGGAAAATCACCCTGCCCCTGTTACAAGTAACTGCGAATTTTCTTCTGGTTTTGCCAGTTAGCCAACCAGAGTTTCCTCATCTGTATGTGCATGAGGTATGAAGAAGGAGGAGTGGCTTTATGATGGTATTATATTTGTCTTGAGAGCGCTCTGAACTCCAGCTTCAGACTTTGAACTAATGGCATAATTTTTGCGCTCCTTTTTATATCTTAAATTTTTATGCGATCAGGATTCATAGGACCTTGTTTCAAATGCCACCAAAAGAGACAGTATTCCCTTCCCGCTTATTTGCCACTTGTGCCTGTATGTGTGCTGCTCGCTGTGTTCCGATACCTAGACAATAATTGGTGATTTTAGCTGGGTTTTTATTACTGACAAATTTACCCCTTAAGAGAAATTTGCACACCACACCGGCCCCCCCTCACCCCCCCCCCTCCCCCCCCCCCAAAATTTCTGAGCATGGGAATGAAATCAGCATACAGTATAACTCACCCTCCTTTCTCCCCTTCCTGGCACCTGTTGTAGTGTTTACCAGACTATGGAGTACTAGAAAGTACTCTGCTGTGAAGGACCAGGAAACAGTTGCTATTTTCCACTGGTCTCTCGAAGGCCATTTTTTAATCGTTTTACAGAAAAACACTTGGTTAAGGACAAAAAAAAAAAAAAAAGTAGTACTTTAGAGAAACTACAGTAATTTTGAACTCTGACCTGTTAAGAAGGTGAGTTCCCTTTGGTACATGTCAACCAAAATGACCTGTGAGCAGCAAGCCAGCTTACGGAGCATGAGTAGTACCAACAACTTCTATGAAACAAAGCCCGTTTTCTTGTTCCACTTCTTAGTTTAGTTTCAGGAGGGTGTATGAGTCATTAATATCCCCTAATCTCCAACAAACCCTTGTACACCGTAACCTGAGTCCATGGAGATGTGTAATACTTTATTTTTAAATTATAAATTAAAAAAAAACAACCAACAAGGTTTCATTTTAGAAGGAAATACAGTGTAACACAATTAAAGCTTCTATCTGGGAGGGCGAAGGAACAGTTTGTTCTTCTCCCTTTGGGGAGGCTTCTAAGAAGTTCACACATTTATAAGTGTTAAGTGCTTTTTTGCTGGAGGCAGAGGAGGAGACCGGTCAGTTTGAAGAAACAAATCTATTCTGCTGTGACTGGCAGCAAGGATAGGATTCCAGGGCAAGTCACGTTGGTTGGCTTTCTTTGAGGAGGCACAAGGGGTGAAATAAGCAGGACTGTACTTCTGAGGACAATGTACTAAATTTGTCACACAGGCACCTGGGGAAGCAGTAACCTGTTTGTCTGACAATAGAATTATCTCTCTGTGTAGGTTTTGTCACTTTAATGGTGAAAAGAGTTGGTTTCTTACTTGAATTACAGACTGTTTCTCAGTTTTCCTTCTCCCCACCCCTTTCCAAAAATGAAACCTGTTGGCCAGGTTACAGCCACCCTTGATGTCAAAATTAGCTGTTGCAGAGACTCACATCTCTGCTGCCCACCTGTAGCATGGTACACATCAATAGTGGTTACAGAGTCTGTTCTGGAAGGCAGTGGTCAGGCAATTTAGCCCATGTATAGATAAGTTCAGCTGCATAAGATGATGGCAGTGAGAAGGGATTGTAAGGGGAAGGTGAGAGTTTTTATTCCTGAGACATCTGGAAATAGCTGAGCACCTAAGCAGGAGCTCAGTGTATTGTGAGGGAAGGGAGGCACAATGGCCTTGAACACAAATCAAAAAGGCATTCGTGGGATACCTTGCTTTTTAAACCTCTCAGGTAAAGACGACCCTTAAGCTAGTTTTATGGGAATGAGGTTTTGAATTTTAACTATTCAGGCATCCACATATTACTCACTACGTGCAACCATTTCAGACATTCACCAGGCCGGTGTTTTGAAGGTGCATAATCACGGATTTGTCATCTAACCTCTTCCCTCCTGTTAACACATGAAACACCAGTGTACACGTTCCAAACAGGTGACTAAGTGGCAGAAATTCCTGTGGTGCTTTAACTTCTTTCATAGTCTCCTGCTGGACATGAGAAATACAGTTGTTCTCATTAGGCAATGGAATCATCTATGTGAGGAGAGGATGGGTGGAGTGATCTTAACTCTCAGCCCTTTCAAAAGGGGAAGATTACAGTTGTAGAGAGATTAGTGGCACATTTGATAATGTTGTATTGTAACTTTTAGTGAAATGAGGTGCCACAAAAGAGGAATTATCTGTGAAGAAGTTCTCCTTAGTGCAGATTCTTGAGGAACTGAAGACAGTAGGGTTTGGGTCTTGTTTGGGTTTCTGGGTTGGTTTTTTTTTTTGGCAGAAAGCAAATGATCTGTTCATGGGGCAGGGGGGACAGGGAGGGGAACATGGAGGGGAAACAGTTTTCAAAACAGACAGAAAGGGGTTTGGTCTGCTCCAGATATTCTCCTTCTGTGCAATTAGATGCCTAATGGTAATTAGTGACAACTCAAGCTGACATCCTTCATCAAATTACACTTAAATCACCAATTCAAAATCACTTCTTGTTATGATGTGACACTTCAAGAATTTTATTCTGGTCCCCTTCCTCATGCTGTCACAACCTGCCTCTTCCCACAGCCACAAGTAGCCATGCTGATGGGCGGCATTCCACTGCTGGAATACTCGCATTCATTGCTAAGGCAGATGCATGCAAAATGATCACAAATTTAAAGTACTTAAACATCTGAGGTTATTTTTCCTCTCTTGTTCTAGTCCCCCTTGGGAGGTGTTTATTATGTGAATATATTTGCAGTGAAAACTGTGATAAGGGTGTGGTGTCTGAGAGAACAGAACATTGAATGAGGATGAAAGTAATGAACTCGCTCTACAGGGCATCTATTTTGAGACTCTCAAAAGGTGTTGTGAACAAAAGTGACCACAGGGTCCTGCATGCTATTGAAAGGCTATTTTGCAAAGGGGAAGCGAAAATGCGTTGGAGTTGAATTATTTCTCAGTTGTCCCTCAGCAATTCTGTGACAGAACCAAAATCAAAATTCAGATCTCCTGTGACTTTTATGAATCACATCTTTACCATTTTAATCTTTACCATTTTAATCTTTACCATTTTAATCTTTACCATTTTAATCTTTACCATTTTAATCTTTACCATTTTAATCTTTACCATTTTAATCTTTACCATTTTAATCTTTACCATTTTAATCTTTACCATTTTAATCTTTACCATTTTAATCTTTACCATTTTAATCTTTACCATTTTAATCTTTACCATTTTAATCTTTACCATTTTAATCTTTACCATTTTAATCTTTACCATTTTAATCTTTACCATTTTAATCTTTACCATTTTAATCTTTACCATTTTAATCTTTACCATTTTAATCTTTACCATTTTAATCTTTACCATTTTAATCTTTACCATTTTAATCTTTACCATTTTAATCTTTACCATTTTAATCTTTACCATTTTAATCTTTACCATTTTAATCTTTACCATTTTAATCTTTACCATTTTAATCTTTACCATTTTAATCTTTACCATTTTAATCTTTACCATTTTAATCTTTACCATTTTAATCTTTACCATTTTAATCTTTACCATTTTAATCTTTACCATTTTAATCTTTACCATTTTAATCTTTACCATTTTAATCTTTACCATTTTAATCTTTACCATTTTAATCTTTACCATTTTAATCTTTACCATTTTAATCTTTACCATTTTAATCTTTACCATTTTAATCTTTACCATTTTAATCTTTACCATTTTAATCTTGCTTTTATAATCATTCTAATACTGAAATATTTCTTTTAAAATGTCTTGGAAGTGCATTTAATAGAACGAGCAGAAGGGCAAATTCTTTCTAAGTTTTACCGTGAGATGCATCATGAGTGAAGATCAAGTGTGCGGGGGGAGAAATACATTCTCTTTTCTTGAAGACTCCTGAAACCACAAAATACACGTCTTGTTTTATTGTTCAGTAGAACACTTGCTCCGGCTTAGATGAAAGTTAAGCTCTTTTGGGCTCATTTTGCAAACAGTACAGTGTGCAAGGCTTTTAGTTTCACATTGAAGCTTCACTTGCAAAGAGAAGAAGTGGGAATGATATGCAGATGCAGTGTTGAATAGGCTGATTAACTTTTGGAAGTTTTTCTATGCCAGCTTTTTCCTGGGGGAGGGGGAAGCTTTCTGTTAGTTGCCTAGACAGTCTGTGTGTCTCGCTGGTAGAGTTGTGCTGTGTATGGCATTCCAAACTGCTGCTGTGAATGTGTGCTAAACCTACCTTAATTCAAGATCAAAATCCAGGGCTGAACACGGCTTCCTGTCCCGTGTCTGTTCCAAGCCCTCTTTGCTGGGTGTTGGAATGCTGTGCTTATATTTCAGGTTGTCGCCAGTGCTGGACTGAATGCTTGCAGAAGTATATAGGAATTTGCACAAAATATACTAGTGGAGTAAAGAGGGCAGAGACTCTGTAGTCTCTGTCTTGGCAGAAATGCATGAGATGTGTGTTGTTTGATCAATAAGCCAGTTCTGCTTGTATAACTTCCCAGACAGAAGCAGACTGCTAAAATGGTAGTGGCTTTGAAAAAGAGGTGGAGTATTCTGTTAACATGAAAGCAAATATTGAAGGCGTTAATATGTGTTTCCCAAATCCAGAGAAACTAGCCAGCTAAGGCTGTTGCTGTTGCAGCAGTTATGACTGACCACTGTAAGATACGGTTGCAAAAACTTCTGCTGAAAGCTTTCTTGTTTACAGGCAAAATAACAAACCAAAAAAAACCCCACCCAAAACAACAAAAAATCAAACAAACCCCCAAACCAAAACACCCCAAACAAAACACCCCATCCCCCAAATTAAAACAAAAAAAAACCCCAAAACTTCAAGTTAACTGCAGTCTGTGAAAAGCATGGAGGCTAACCTTGCTGTCTTGGTGTGATTAAACTTGGTTTTGTTTTTCCCTTAAATAGGGATAAAAGGGGAAGTGTCCAATCCAGGCTGTCTTGGTGATGATAGTTTTGGGGTGGTATCAGCTCTCTTAATTGCAGCTGATACATTAAACTCAGGGGCTTTTTTGTCGTCACCTGCAAAAGCAAGAGTTATATAGCTATTAACTTTTTATTTCTCAATGCGTGTCAAATGAGCAACTCGGCACACACAGCTGTCTGAGCCTGTAGAATTGTGATCATATGATCGAAACAGATTACTTTCTATTAAAATTGACAGGAAAGCTCCTGTCCATGTTAGTAGTGGCAACCATATATGCATGTGTGTATGTGTAGATATATACACACACTGCTTCTATTTGCTGCCGCCATCATAATGCTACTCTTTACATGGCTAGGTTGCACATGAAGGATAGCAGGTTTGTAGCTGTCTTTAACTCAAGCATTAAAGGCTTATGCTTTTAGATTGAGGGCCTGGGTTGGTTCCTGTAAGCAGCTATGTGGGATTAGTGTGCTGTTATTGCCTGAGGGATAGTGATTGACTTGGAAATAAAAATTGAAGTCTGAGATCTGTTTACACTTCAGTAGCATATGCAAAAAGTGCTTGTGTTTAGTCTGAGAAATTCCAGTTCTCTATACTATCATATATTGAGTTGATTGCTGAATAGTGATGTTGAAAACCATTAGCATAGTGCTATACTGCACCCCCAGATTTGTTTAAAGCTTTAAGAATTTAACTAGAAGAAAACAAAACCCAAATTCTAAATGGGGGGGGGGGGGGAGGGGGAGGGGAGGGGTGGTGCAACATTCCTTTGAAAAATCCTGGTTGCTGGTGAAAGCCTGTATGAAGAAATAAATGCCATGACAACACAAATGCCAAACCACCAAACAACAGCCCGCCGCGCCCCCCCCCCCCCCCCAAAAAAAAAACAAAAACAAAAACCAACAAAACCACACCACAACAACACACAAAACAAACCCCAAACCAAGAACGTAACTGTCCTGTGTTGTCAGATTAATACTTGCAGTTGTGTTCACATGCACTGCACAGGACAACTTCGTCTTGCTGCTTGATAATTAGGTCTAGTCAGAATATGTTCCAAGGGTGTCCTAGTATATTTGCTGCTAAGTCTTTCTCCCACTAATCTGAATAGGGCTGATCACTTGTCCCTGGATGATTTTAGAGCTGTGAGGCCCTAGATGTGAATCTGTACTTACCTGCAAGCCAGTTTTTGTCTGATTTGTTCTGGTTGTTTTGGGTTTTTTTTTGGCAGAGCTAGGTTTGGGTATGTCTCGTATGTGTGTTATTTCAGCCAAAGTTTTACAGTTAAGAAATGTGTTTCTCATGTAATAGATTTTGTTACGAAATAAGGCTTCTGCTTCTCTTTCCTGTCAGCCACTAAATAAAAGAAATCATAAGTAGTCTATATTTTTGTCTTCATTTTTACTGATTTTTTTTTTAAAGCTATTTCTTCATTAAACAAGCGGAAAAAAATGCTTACTAATGTAAAAGAATATCAAGCATTTCCTGTTTTGTTCCCCTTCTGTGTTTAACAAGCTTGATGTGGTGTTTGTAAGCATGACCACCACTGATTTATGCATATTCATTGTAGATATACATGTCATCTTTTTTAGGTTCCTGAGCAGCAGCCGATTACTTTATGTAGTGGAGCTGAAGATACCAAGCATTATGAGGAGGGCAAGAAATGCGTGGAAGAATTAGCATTGTACCTCAAACCACTCAGCAGTGCGAGAGGTAGTTGATGTATTCTTTCTTTTGAAAATGAAAGCTGGAAACAAATGAGATGCAGAACAGTCCAGATTATTACTGTTTGAAAAATTAATATAAGCCTAGTTTAAAAACAAATTGAAACAAATTTCCTGAGCATTAAGGTTATGTCTTCACAGAGGTGTGGGGAGTGAGGTGGTGGGGTGGAATTTAAAGGCATTGTGTCAAAAACAATACTGAGAAAAGGATGAGGTATTTGGTATTACTATAGTGGTATAGTAAGTTGAGACAAACTTTGTAAGTTGAGTTGATCTCTGCAGACTAAGTAAATATAGATAATTCTGTGGTGTTGGAGGTTTTTTG
The DNA here is from genome assembly GCF_963921805.1 of Phalacrocorax carbo. Classification (NCBI taxonomy): domain Eukaryota; kingdom Metazoa; phylum Chordata; class Aves; order Suliformes; family Phalacrocoracidae; genus Phalacrocorax; species Phalacrocorax carbo. The sequence continues at coordinate 31,053,969 of NC_087518.1, read as the reverse complement.
CATTCTGCTTTGCTTTGAGATAACTGGAGTAATGCAGCTTGTTTGTGGAGGAGGAATAAACTGAAATGAGAATGTTACTGAATATAGGATATATAAGAGAAATGAGTTATACTCTGCAAGATCTTACACAAGATCTGGGTCAATCTGAGGAATTTAAATTGAGCAAAGCTGCACTGGGCTCAAGAGTATGGATTTTATCTATATTACATGTGGTGGACTTGGAAAATCTGTCAACCCAGGCAGTAGAGGCGAGCATTATGTTTTCGAAACCAAATTTTTACAAAAAGCTGTCTCAAGCTTTTCCAACTAGTACAGTGTGATAGCAGTATCGCTCTGAGTAGTAGTGGCCCAGTGAACAAGCTCCTCTGTGCTGTAGAACAAACTCAGTATGGCAGCCATATGTCTAGTGAGTCACTTGTTCCTTTAACCCGTTTTCAAGTGGCTCCCAGCACATTTGCGTATCATTTTTTGCACAAAATTAAACACCACCCAAGCGGTTTTGAACTCAGCTGTAAGTTCAGTTTGGCTAGCCCAAAGCCCTGGAGATGTCAGATGGAGGTAAGAAACTAAATGCCTTGTGAAAACAGCCAGATGGTCAAAGGAGGCAGTGATCCTTGAAACCCATGAATAAGGGAGGCACTGCAGCATGATCCTACCCTTGAGGAGTCACTTGGGAATCCATATGGGAGGGTGCAAGACAGACTTCCAACATGGGGAGAGAATTTATTAGAAGTTCCACCTTCTTAAAGAGCCAAATCAGTCAATCACAAGACTTAAACCTGTGGGAAAGCTGACTCTCAGGAACTGTTTGCTTTTAATGCAGAGTAAAACAAACTGACAAAAATGAACTTCTGATATGCCTTCTCTAGTGTTCTGTTTAACAAAGTGAACATCAGGAGAACTAGGTATGCACTTCTACAGTACAGTGGTTGAAGGCTGACATAAGAAGAGATATGAGGTAGTTTACCTTTTTTTCTGCTTCACTTTGTTTTGAAGGTGTGGGTCTTAACAGTACTACTCAGAGTGTGCTAAGTCGTCCCATGCAAAGGAAACTTGTGACATTAGTTCATTGCCAGCTAGTGGAGGAAGAAGGGCGGATCAGAGCCATGCGTGCAGCACGGTCGCTGGGTGAAAGAACAGTCACAGAGCTCATTCTTCAGCACCAAAATCCTCAGCAGCTCTCTTCTAACCTCTGGGCTGCAGTGAGAGCCAGAGGGTGCCAGTTCCTTGGACCAGGTAGGTAACATCACAGTACTACTGTACTAGAAGCAATTTAGAATTGAGGATTGATAAATGGGTGTCAAATTGCCTGAGTGATTTTTATTAGACAGTGGCTTCATTTGTTAATAGTAGGTCTTCAGAATTAATGATCTACCTATTGGGCTGCTGTCATGGACTTTCTCACATTTTTAGTGCTTTTGCAAGTCTTCTGTAAAATTCAGAATAATGTATGTCCTTTTCATGTGATAAGATAAAATGGGAACTGGTTTCTCACTTGCTATTCTTTAAAGAAGTAAGGCCCTTCTAGAAAAAATACAGTTATTGGAAGTGACTGGTCATGGCTTCTTTTCCTGCTCCAGGGTAATAAACATACAAAACAGTCATGGGGGGAGAGTTGTTACATTTGGGATGTGTGTTTATGCATTTTTAAAAAGTCACATACTTAGAAGTTAAATTCCATTTCATAGAATATTAAAACAATCAGTTTGCTTAAAAAAAAAGTCTTGTTACTGAAAACATAGACCTCACTTGTTGAGGGCCAACAAAAATAATGCCTCAAAATATGAAGCCAATGTCTTAAAATAAGGGAAAAAAATAAAGATGATTTTTCCCACTGAAACAAATGAAGGAAGACTAACTTTGGGATGCTAACTTTTGCACCACTGCAGGGGAGAGAGGGGCTTGATACCTAGCAAAATATACAGTGCTGCAGCACCTAATTTATTCGTGCGGGCACCAATTTCTCTTTTACCTGCATGGGAACCAACCCTGCCCTTCCTCAGCCTGTCAGCTTTTTCTGCTGGGATAGGTGTGGGACATAGATAATACACTTTGAAAACTCTTATATTAATAATAGAGTGATGTATAGACAGGAATGAAGAAGTCTTCCTATCATCTGATACCCAATATAAAGCAAATAATAATACAAAAATTAAAAGTCTTATTTCCCTCATCACAGTCTGGGAATCTGGAAGTATTTCTTCCTCTTTTCCCTCCCTTCTTTCTCAGCTCCCTTTCCTGTCTGTGGGTTTGTGTGTGTGTGTTGGAGGGGTTATAGCTGGTTTCCCAGTTGTAGGGAAACAAGAAATGGTGTAGAAATCTTTCTTGGTCTCCTCTCATATTTTGCCTCTTTCTTTGCGTTTCCCCCCCCCGCCACCAGCAATGCAAGAGGAGGCTTTAAAGCTGGTTCTACTGGCTCTGGAAGATGGATCTGCTTTGTCACGAAAGGTCTTGGTTCTCTTTGTGGTTCAGAGGCTGGAGCCACGATTTCCTCAGGCTTCTAAAACTAGCATTGGGCATGTTGTCCAGCTTCTTTACAGAGCCTCGTGCTTCAAGGTATGAAGAAGGTTCTGCTTGGAGGTTTCATAATGCTACAAAAACTACTGTTTTTCTTTTCCATTTTCATTGTCCTGTAACATTAAACGTGCCTAAAAATTTGTGTAGTTGTATAAAGTATTATTCTAAGTCCCATGTGTGTTTGGCGAGTTTTGTTGTACAGCTGTGATGGACGGGCGCAGGCTAGGTTTTGACTCTGATCAGGTTTAATAGATGCACAGTAACAAAACCTGTATGTAAGGCAGCATAACTTACCTCCTTAGAAGAGGCTTAGAGATGAAAAATCTCCAGTTCTGGTAACTGAGTGGTGGTGTGGTTAGAAACAAAGAAATATGAGGCTTTTGGGTATCGGAGCTGTATAAAAAGAACTTAAGCTGCTTGTTTTACTTTACAGTATTTAATGGTCCATTCCTAGGTGCTCAACTTATGCTATTCACTTTTGCTAAATAAAGAGCAAAATGCTTTGTTGCTGCTAATTGTACCTGCAAACAAAAGTCCTTGATTGGAGAAGTAAGGTGGATGCTGTAAAGTTGTTTGGGAAGCATGACACTTCTACCAATGTCTGGGTTAGAGTCTGAATAAATTATGTTTGGTATCCATTTCATAGTGGTTCCAGTTTATGAAGAGTGTGTTATTTTAGTAGGAACTAGTGTTCACTGCATAGTATCTTGGCTCGGGAGGAATAACTTAATTGCTGACTGAAGATTTCAATTGTCTTGGACTCTACATAATCTCTGGCCTGTCCTGCTTAATTGTATTTGGTTTGTTTCTCCCCACTAGGTGACAAAGCGAGATGAGGATTCTTCCCTGATGCAGCTGAAGGAGGAATTTCGGACGTACGAAGCTCTGAGAAGGGAACATGATTCCCAGATAGTTCAAATTGCTATGGAAGCAGGTTTACGCATTGCGCCAGATCAGTGGTCTTCACTGTTATACGGAGACCAGTCTCATAAATCCCACATGCAGTCTATTATTGACAAGGTAAAGCCACCTGAAATCAGCCTAGCCTATCTTGTTTGCAACTGCAGTAGGTTTAGATAGTTATAACATGAATTTACAAATTGTGCTTATGCATACTCACCTTACCCATTAATTATTTGCCCTGTTATTTCAAAACCCGTTATAGCCTCAATAATTAGAATATGTATTTGTAACCTAATGAATCTTGCTCCCTCTGGCATCCTGCCATCTCTTTCTACTTTACTTATTTCTGCAGATGGGAAGCCACAAAGGTTAGCTGCACAGCTGGGATGTCTCCTTTCTGAACAGTTGGTAACTGTCAATGTAGTAACACAGGTTAATGGTTCATGTTTCCAGACGGGAAGCTAGTGCATAAGCCGAAATAAAATTAGTCCCCTATTCTATACCTGAAGTAAATAAATGAGAGGGAAGCATATTACTTAAATAAAACTACTTGACCTTTGGAAATGTCCAGATCTCTCTTTGTTTAGAGGGAACATAGGATAAATGGGCTTTTAAATTAGGGGACTCAACATGCTAGTGCCAAAACTAGGTGGGGTTGTTGAATGGTTACAAAAGCTGTGAAACAATTGCTTTGGCTGCTGTGCAGGAGGATTAGCTTCGAGATTGGTCTGCTGTCTATTTATGCGTTTGCCCACCTTTTCAGGTGTCCTGCCAGACATCCCCGAAGGATGTAGGTAGAATTAAAGGATTTTAAACACTGAAGTTGTGTGATGTTAGTAAATGGAACATTGCTAGCTATCTTTATCCTTCAATTGTCTTTCTCTTTATTATCTACTGTATTCATTTTAAAGCAGGATGCAAACCTGGTGGTTCAGGGATTGGAGATACTATGCTCTTCAGAAATCTAGATTAAATGGTTTCTAGTATTCTGTATGGTTTTTTTTCTGGGTACCAGCAAAACACAATACATTACGTTGCTAGAAGTAATACCAGCCTTTGTCTATTTAGAGTGGTATTTTAACCTGCAGTGTCAAAGAATAGTGTGTTCTTAATGCCGGAGAAGGAATTCAATAGAAGGTGCTGAAATGTGCTTGTGTGAAAAACATTTTACTCCAGTTCTGGAAGACAGCTCTTGTGAGCTTGCGGAGCAACCTTCAGAAAGCATGAGGGTTTTTTTCCCCGTAGAAAGTTAATTATTATAATTTTTTTAAGTTGCAGACACCGGCCTCGTTTGCACAGAGTGTTCAAGAATTAACTATTGCTCTTCAGAGGACTGGAGATCCAGCTAACCTGAATCGTCTTCGACCTCACCTCGAGCTCCTGGCGAATATTGATCCCAGTCCAGGTGAGTCTAGATATTTTATAAAAACTGTTGACTTAGAGCTTATCAAGAGGAGCTTAACACTGTTGAAGGAATGAAAGCTGTTCAAGTAGAAGGAAACATCCTCTAACTCATAAACTTCAAGATTCTTCATAACGAGCCTGGGAACAGCAGTAACCTGTGTGGGGAACCGAACTGCTCTGAAGCTAAAATAGATTCAAAAATATGGCAGGAATAATTTTAGAACTTCTCTGAAGAGAGCTTCCTATTTGAGAGCACTGGGTGAGCATGGGTGAGGATGTTGAATACATACAATCCTGTGAGGTTACACAGTATGTACTTGATGCTGGGCAGTGCTAACTGGGGAAAGTGGCAGCAGTCTTATCTTCCTCCTTTTCCCTTTATTAGTACACATGCTTATATTTGAAACAGATTTGCAAAGCAACAGGAAGATTGAGAGAACCGCTTTGCTTAATGCAGAGCTTTAGCTGTCACTCTGACATCACAGAATCACAGAATGGTCGGGGTTGGAAGGGACCTCTGGAGATCATCTTGCCCAACCCCTTGCTTGAGCAGGCACACCCAGAACAGGGGGCACAGGAACACACCCAGGCGGGTTTTGAATATCTCCAGGAGACGAGACTCCACAGCCTCCCTGGGCAGCCTGTTCCGCTGCTCTGTCACCCTCACAGGAAAGAATTTTTTTCTCATGTTGAGCTGGAACTTCCTGTGTTTCAACTTGTGCCCATTGCCCCTTGTCCTGTATTTGGGCACCACTGGAAAGAGTCCAGTCCCATCCTCTTGACACCCACCCTTTAGATAGCTATAAGTATTGATGAGAGCCCCTTTCAGTCTTCTCTTCTCCAGACTGAACAAACCCTGGTCTCTCAGCCTTTCCTCGTAAGGGAGATGCTCCAGCCCCCTGATCGTCTTGGCAGCTCTCTGCTGGACTTGCTCAAGCAGTTCCCTGTCCTTCTTAAACTGGGGGGCCCAGAACTGGACACAGTACTCCAGATGTGGCCTCACTAGGGTGGAGTAGAGGGGGAGGATAACCTCCCTCGACCTGCTGGCCACATTCCTTTTAATGCAGCCCAGGACACTGTTGGCCTTGTTGGCCACAAGGGCACAGTGCTGGCTCAGGGTCAGCTTGCTGTCCACCAGCACTCCCAGGTCCTTCTCAGCAGAGCTGCTTTCCAGTAGGTCAAAACCCAAACTGTACTGGTGAATGAGGTTGTTCCTCCCCAGGTGCAGGACCTTACACTTGCTCTCGAGAGTATCTTGAAGAAATGATACCTTCTTCTCTCTCTAGTTCTTACAAACTAATTTACGTACAAACTAGGGGAAGTCTTCAAGAAAACACTTGGCAGATTAAGGATTTCCATTAACTTTTCTAAAAATTGTATGCCTTTGTTCTAGGAATTTTGTGTATTAGTTTTTCATCTGAGGTCTCTAGTCTGCAGGTGTTGCACTCGGAAGATGCTCTTAGATGCAGCTTAAAATCATAAGGCATCTTCTCTGTAAACAGTTTTGGATTACAAAGTAGAATTTCGATAGACTGAATAGACACAAGCTGGGCAGAAATCAGTCTAGACAAGAAAGATTTGTTGTCTTGGGGAATTTGTTTTTTTTCTTCTTAATATGTGATTCTGCAAAGGTGTGAAAGATGGTCTGGGAAGTGGAAGTTAGTTGGGAAGAACATCACTGGGAAATAAAATCTAAGCTGTTGACAGAGGAAAGATGAAAATTGTTGAAAAAGTCAGCAGCCCTGTGAGTATGGACCACCTGAGGGAGAAGGGAAGGGACAGAATGGATAGTGCTGTGGTTGAAGTTTTATACCCATTCCTATTTGTAAAATCAATATTAATATAAAAATAGTGTGAAAGCCTAAACTATCACTTCAGGAGATAAGAAGTTGTAGTTCTTACTTGCTTAAGCAAACAGAAACTTAACTTTCAAATGAGGACCAGTTGTACTTTACAGTTAGAGGAGGTGTCGTGCTTTCTTCCCAAATCTTTCATACTGTAACAAGTCAGGGACAAAACTGTGTGTGTACTGCAAATTTGTTAGCCAAAGACTGATACGCAAAGTGGAATTACAGCCTCGCTCAGTTTCATTAGGTGAGTCTGATCCTGATGTTTCTGTTCCGTGCTGTTGAGTTCCTTCCCTGCTGCTCTATAGGTATGTTGAAGTTCCTCTGAAAGAATTTAGTCCTTGTGAGCAGAATAGAATGTAACTGTGCTAAAGATCTTGAAAGGTGTTCAGTGAAGCACTTTGGGGTCCTATGTTTTGCAGCAGATTGTGTAGGCATGTGGTAGGAGTGTCATCTGCTGCAACAAATTATTAGGAAAGTAAATTGGCAAGAAAGAACAAGTGCGCCAATAGAGTTAAGACTGTACAATTTATTCACATTGCTGTATGTTAGATGCTGGTCTGATATGTAGATTGGCCTTGTCACATTTTTCCACGTGAGAGGCATCAATTTCAGTGACTGTGCCTGCGTGATCTAGGCCAGTGATGATGGTATTTGTACAGAATGATTTTACTTACGGTAATCTGAATGCAAAGAGGGATTTTCAGCCTGTGGGTTTGTTTGGTGGTTGGGTTTTTTTTGTTCCTTTCTCTCTGTTATGTGCAGAGTTTGTACAATGCATTTAATCTGAAGTCCTTGTGGGATATGAAAGTTCTGGTAAAAGGAAATAATTTGACATGATAATAATAGTCTTGCTGGCTCATTTAATATTTTATGTGGTTCAATCTCAAGTCTAGGTAGCTTTATTCTTTAAGTGGTATGTATCCCTGAATTAGGGTGCTGAATGCTCTTTATCTAATGGCGCACATTTCCAATAAAATCTTTTTGGCTGTCTAGTGAAGTTATGTGATACTGATGGTTTCTTTGTACATGGTTTTGGAAAATCCTCCTGACTATTCTCTTTATATTCTGTTTGCTGTCAATGCAATAGATGCTCCACCTCCGACATGGGAACAGCTGGAAAATGGACTAGTTGCTGTGAGGACTGTGGTTCATGGCTTAGTTGATTATATCCAGAATCACAGCAAGAAAGGAACAGATCAGCAACAGGTAAAAAAGCTAAATCATTTAGGAAATCCTTACCTCTAAATTTTATTGACTGTATCCAATAGTAGAGGTTTACTAACATCATCTGGAAAGATTTGGTTTGACAAGGAGCTGATTAAAAATACCACTGCTGAGTCATATTTATCAAAAAAGAAACAAGAAAGGCAAAACCCCAAAACAACACAACTTCCCTCCATTACCCTTTGCATTAATTTGTACAGCTCACTAGGATGAAAAGGAAACAGTCTGATCCTGTTGTAAGCTTAGGGAAATGAAAAAACAACCCTCCTGACAAGGGGGTGGGGAAGAGGAGCCAGGGTGATCTGTGGGAATTTTCTTGGGTTTGTTTTAACACGACACATTTGAGCCAGATGGCTTTGTGCTAATGAAATCATTCTTATACCTGTGCTTAACGGTCTGTAAGGTTTAAAGATTTTGGAAGACTTAGTGTGAAGGTGCAGTCCAAGTTCTTTAAGCAGAAATTTTTTTTCAGAAATGAAATGCTGCCAAATAATATATATTAGCTTGGCTTATAGTTATCACATGCTCCTTTGATCTCATTTTTTCATACAGCTAAGTTGATATAAATGCTAGCTGCTGCTGAAAGACAGAGCTGCCTATCACACATTCCCACTCCCTCCGTTACTTTGGCACTCATACTCTTGGAGAGCTGGTTTGGAGAGCTGAACTAGTAAAAGGATTATCTCTGCCAAAAAGAAAAGGGGGGGGCAAAATCAGAGTGAATTATTTCTGCTGTTCTACCTTTTTCCATTCACTGGAGTGCCTAATTAGCACTGCTACCAGCAAAATGAAAAGCAGTAGGAATACACAAGTGGAAATTGGGGTGGGAAAAACAGTGAGGGTTTTTGTTCTGGTGAGACCATCGCCTAGACCTGGTACATGCTGTGCCGCTTGGAAGGGAACCCAAAGCCTCCTAAGTGGGGAAGGGGACTTCTGCTGAGTATTGGGCAGTTTTTCTGGCTGGCAGCAGTGGCCAGCAGAGGGCTGTGCAGCTTGCTTACACCTTGCCTAAATCTGTTTTACACTACAGTAGATGGGGATGGGTGGGAAGTCAGTTTGCAGATGGTTTCTTATGGATTTACATCTGGCCGAGTTTATCACAAAGCAATGGTTTACTTTTTACAGACCTTTCCCTCAGTTGGAACTCTGATAGGGTATTTCTGCCTCTGATTTAATTCTGCCATAAAAACTGTAAGAACTTAAATGTCTTTGAGACCACCTCTGGCCTTCTGCCAACATTTATTTAGACAGACCGGCAAATGGGTGTACATGCAGACAGCAAGACTGCAGTAAGTCGTTGTTTCTCGGGAAACTTAAAAATACAGAAGACAACCCATACCATGCCAATCTGTGTAGGAGTAAGATTGCATTCTCAACTATTGATGGAAATAAGTGTCATAGATAGTTAAGAGATTTTCAGTCCAAAGGGGAGTAAAAGGGAGCCTGATGAAATTTAACTCCCAGAGAGATCAAAGGGTACTCAAGTGCCATTCTGAGCTAACAGAAAGCAAGGGAAAAGTAACCGGCTAAATTGTATTTATTTTCAATCTGCCACAAAGCTTGATGGATATTTGGCAATTTCTGATTAAGCATGGTTATTTTTTTTTCTAGCTGTGAATCAGTTTTGTCCGTTTAACTGTTTCCTGAAACGGTACAGCTGTGTTCCAATCAAACTCCAATCAGGAATTTGAATTTTTAAAAAAATCCTTAACCTGAGAGTGGCTAAGTTGTCAAAATATCTACTCTGAATCTATTAGTTCTGTAGGAGAACCAAACATGAATACTGCTCCAGTCATTTATTTCACAGTAGGTACTTCTGGAACATTTAAATGGAAGGAATTATCAGCAGTCAAACATCAGGCCTTTAACAAGAGGATACATTCAGCTCTTGGTTAAGTGCGCTTATATTCAGGTATCTCACCTGGTTTCTTTAACCTTGTCAGCCTCCTCAGCACAGCAAGTACAAGACATACATGTGCCGAGACATGAAACAGAGAGGAGGATGCCCCCGAGGGGCCAGCTGCACCTTTGCACATTCACAGGAGGAGCTAGAAAAGTAAGTGTACCTCTTAGGGTAGAAATCAGTCCAATCTTTGTTTCATCTTACCCATAAGACCTACTTATCGTATCTAGGAATGGGAGGAGGAGGCATAACTTGTCTGTGACATTAGCAAGAAATAATGTGAAAAACTTGTAACACTCATCTCTTAGGTTTTGGAACAGTTTGTCCTTAAATATAGGAGTATCATGCTTTTTTTCAGCAGTAATGCAGCTCTGAAAGTTTGAGGTTTACACAAGTGTTGTTTGAGATTTTGGAGATGGGCTGTTTTTCCTGTTTCTTCTTTAAGTGTGACTAAACATGCTGTTTGTCTGCACCCATTATGGTCATTTGTGTGTATTTCTCATCTTGCCTTTTTATTCAGGTGTGAGAAGTAGGTTGCTGGCAGTTTTCCAGATGTAGGTGTTCTCTTGTTCTTCTGTGCAGCTAGGGCATCCAGAGAGATGAAAATGAGCATTGCAGGTTTTCTTTCTGCAACAGTTATTCTCTGAAACTCTTAGGTTACTGCCTGTGCAATCTGTCAAAAACTGGTTAAAGCTATTGTTGAAGAGTTTAAAAAATGGTGGTCATGTGAAACCTGTAGTAAAAAAGTTCCATTCATTACAGACTTAGAGGTGACACCCAGTTATCCAAGAGCAAGCTGCTGATGTTCTGAAGGTGGTTATAATTTTTTTTTGAAAAGTAAAATGGATTATTTAAGAGTTAAATAAATACAGTGTATTTTATGCAGTATACGTAACTTCTTGTTTTTTGGGCTAAAATCATTCACTTATTTCAAGATAAGGCACTTTTTTAATCAGAAGAGAGCTCCAAAGATTTGGAAATGGTATGCGGTCTTTCCCTTTTTTTCCTTAAAAATCTAAAACTTGAAGCATTAATATGGCAGTTTGGCTGTATAGCCAGCATGTGGTGCATAGGCAAAACAGGAAGAAAAAAGAGCAGAGCACGTGGTATTAGAATTGCAAAGGCAGTTATTCAAATGAACAGAGAATAGGACTTTGATACTTGTGTTCTGCAGTTGGGGTTTTTCCCCTTTTGTCGTGGTGTTAAGAAAATGGAGATTGCTAATACTGGTTTGGACGGCTAACAAAGGTCATGCGTCAGTATTAGTGCCTCTGAACTGGTTGTTTATATCAAGGACTTTTGGTCAACTTTGTGGGTGGAAGAGGCCTATTTTATCCAGCTGGCTTGTATGCCTTAGTAATAACATTGTTGTGAAGCAAATGCTTGTCCTGCTTCAGGTTGCAGCAGTTTCTGTAGGTGGTTGGGGAACGTTGAGTTCTGATTCTTCCTTGTACCTTTTTATCTTTGCTTAATTCTTTTGAGTAGATATTGTATAATGTTCCTCCTTTTAAAAATGTTTACGATGAATAATAAGCATTGCTGTTGCTATGTAGTTCCCGTATCTCATGTATATTTTTAAGTTTTCAGGAAGGTTATGAGGAAGTACATGGTAATGCCTCAGATAAGCGAGACTAGATTCTAATTTGCTAAACAGCACCTGATTCCCCTCTTGGCAAGGGACAAAGACCCAGTGTGCATAGGGGAGTATTAGACTTTTTTAGATTATTTTTGTGTCCTGCACATGTGGAGACTGCAACAAAGATTCCTAAAATTGTGCAGAAAAATCCAGAGGGCAACACTATGCAACTTTTATTCTTTCCAAGTATTTTATCATGGAGGATGCTATATAAACTTCTCTTACCACCTTTGACTGAATGGATGTCTATACATGTGCACCTGTCTCTTGAGCATACTGTTGTGTTTTAGGCAAATGGGCAGGGATGGCCAGTCCTCCTCATCTTTTAAGTTGTGTGCAAGCCTTCAGAGAGTCAGGATCCATCAGACACTTCACCTCTAAGAAACCTGATGGGAGGCAGATGTCCAGAAGTAACTGGCAGGGAGAACGTAGCAGTGGTTTCCTAGCATCCTGCTGCTGCTTTGCAGGGAGAAACTAGTTTGGGTATTGAGCAGGATGCCACAGTAGACCTGGAAGTTCAGCCTGGAGAGCTCACTTTTGCCTGCCTCTGTGTTTCAGCTGGCTTGCATGGCTGACATGAGATGCCAGAACAACTTCTGAGCAGCATATGTTTAGAAGGCTGTAGTCTGTCCCTACTCAAATGCTGCTGCTGTGGTGATAGCCTGGTTTGTTTACTCCCTTTTAATGCCTTCTGAATGATGCCCACTGTCAACACTGCGTAGCTTGACTTTATAGTTTAAGTGGATAAAGACTAATCCAGCCAGGAAATTGAGGTTTTGAAGGAGAGTTAGGAAGGTGGCTAGAAGATAATCAATGAACTCTTCCAGATAAACAGCTCAATCACACTTTGTCTGATTCTATACTCAGTCACATCTAAAAACCAAAACAACCATAACTAAAACCGCCTTTTTGCCTCTGCATTGCTGTTACTGCTGTGCATGTGGGCAAACATAAAAATTAACTGAAGATTGAGTAATAGAGTATAATTGCCCCTTTTATTTTCCACAATAAAGTGTGTACCTTCCTAGTCTGTTACAATCTCACTTTGCTTGTTAGATATAATATGGAAGTGTTGGCTTCAACCCTGTTGAAACCTTCTTGCACAGGAAATAGCCTCGTGTTGCACAATATAAACAGCAGCAATGCTCAGGCCTACAAATATGCCCTTCCACTTGCATTCTGGTATCTAAACTAATGGCAGGATGGTTAGTGGAGGACCTTCGACTCTGGAATTTGCTCTCTTCACTGGTCCAGTACCATCAGTCTATTGATTTTTGTGGAACATGAGTGAAACATGAACATGTGGAACATGAGGCATGGTGGGTTGACTCTTACGATGGGAGTGCTCCAGTGGATGGCTATAAGCTCTTCAGAAGGGATAGGCAAGGAAGGAGAGGTGGTGGGGTGGCTCTGTATGTTAGGGAGTGCTTCAGTTGCGTAGAGCTCAGCGATTGTGATGATAAGGTCGAGTGCTTATGGGTAAGGATGAGGGGGAAGGCCAACAAGGCAGATATCCGGCTGGGAGTCTGTTATAGACCACTCCACCAGGATGAAGAGGTAGATGAAGTGTTCTACAAGGAACTGGTGGAAGTCTCACAGTCAGTTGCCCTTGTTCTAGTGGGGGACTTCAATTTACCAGATGTCTGCTGGAAATACAACACAGCAGAGAAGAAACAGTCTAGGAGGTTCCTGGAGTGTGTGGAAGACAACTTCCTGACATAGCTGGTAAGTGAGCCTACCAGGGGACATACCTTGCTTGACCTGCTGTTCACAAACAGAGAAGGACTGGTGGGAGGTGTGACAGTTGGAGGTCATCTTGGGCTTAGCAGCCATGATATGATTGGATTCTCAATTCTTGGTAAAGTAAGAAGGGGGGTCAACAGAACCACTACCAGGGACTTCCGGAGGGCATACTTTGGCCTGTTCAGGGTACTGGTTGGGAGTGTCCCTTACGAAGAAGTCCTGAAGGGCAAAGGAGTCCAGGAAGGCTGAGCTTTCTTCAAGAAAGAAGTCTTGAAGGTGCAGGAGCAGGCTGTCCCCAAGTGCCGCAAGACAAATCAGTGGGGAAGATCACCGGCCTGGCTGAACAGGGTGCTTTTGCTGGCACTCGGGGAAAAAAAGGAGAGTCTACCACATACAGAAGAAGGGGCAGGCAACTCAAGAAGAATACAGAGCTCTCATTAGGTCTTGCAGAGAGAAAATTAGACAAGTAAAAGCCCAGATAGAACTCAACCTGGCCACTGTTGTAAGGGAGAACAAAAAATGTTTTTACAAATACATTACAACAAAAAGAGAACCAAAGAGAATCTCTGTCCCCTCTGGATGTGAAGGGGAGCATTGCCACCAAGGATGAGGAAAAGGGTTAGGTACTAAATGCCTTCTTTGCCTCAGTCTTTAACCATCAGGCCAGTTATCTCCAGGGTATTCAGCCCCTTGAGCTGGAAGGCAGGGATGGGGAGCAGAATAAAACCCCCATAATCCAGGAGGAAGCAGTTTATGACCTGCTGAGCTACCTGGACACTTACAAGTCTCTGGGGCTGGATGGGATCCACCTGAGAGTACTTAGGGAGCTGGCAGAGGATCTTGCCAAGCCACTCTCCATCATTTATCAGCAGTCCTAGTTAACAGGGCAGGTCCTGGCTTGACTGGAGGCTTGCTGATGTGACACCCATCTACAAGAAGGGCTGGAAGGAGGATCTGGGTATCTGTACAGCCCTGTCAGTCTGACCTCGGTACCAGGGAAGACTATGGAGCAGTTCATGGTGAGTGAACTCACCAGCCAAGTGCAGGACAACCAGGGGATCAGGCCCAGCCAGCATGGGTTCATCAAAGGCAGGTCCTGCCTGACCAGCCTGATCTCCTTCTATGACCAGGTGACCCACCTAGTAGATGAGGGAAAGGTTGTGGATGTTTTCTGCCTGGAGTTCAGCAAAGTGTTTGACACTGTCTCCCATAGCATCCTCCTACAGAAGCCGGTGGCTCATGGCTTAGATGGGTGTAGTCTTCGCTGGGCAAAAAACTGGCTGGATGGCCGAGCCCAGAGGGTCGTGGTGAACAGAGCTAAATCCAGCTGGCAGCCGGTCACAAGTGGTGTTCCCCAAGGCTCAGTTTTGGGGCTAGTCTTGTTTAATATTTTTATCAATGATCTGGATGAGGGGATCGAATGCACCCTCAGTAAGTTTGCAGGTGACACCAGGTAGGGTGGGAGTGTTGATCTGCTTGAGGGTAGGAAGGCTCTACAGAGGGACCTGGACAGGCTGGATCAATGGGCCAAGGTCAACTGTATGAGGTTTAACAAGGCCAAGTGCCGGGTCCTGCAGTTTGGTCACAACAACCCCATGCAATGCTACAGGCTTGGGGAAGAGTGGCTGGAAAGCTGCCTGGCAGAGAAGGACGTGGGGGTGTTGGTTGACACCTGGCTGAACATGAGCCAGCAGTGTGCCCAGGTGGCCAAGGCAGCCAACAGCATCCTGGCTTATATCAGGAACAGTGTGGCCAGCAGGAGTGGGAAGTGATCACACCCCTGTACTTGGCACTAGTGAGGCCACACCTTGAATCCTGTGTTCAGTTTTGACATGGAGGTGCTGGAGTGTGTCCAGGGAAGGGCAACGAAGCTGGTGAAGGGTCTGGAGAACAAGTCTTAGGAGGAGCAGCTGAGGGAGCTGGGGTTGTTTAGCCTGGAGAAGAGGAGGCTGAGGGGAGAGCTCATCGCTCTCTACAACTACCTGGAAGGAGGTTGTAACGAGGTGGGTGTTGGTCTCTTCTCCCAAGTTACTAGTGATAGGATGAGAGGAAATGGCCTCAAGCTGTGTCAGGGGAGGTTTAGATTGGATATTAGGAAAAATTTCTTCACCGAAAGAGTGGTCAGACATTGGAAGAGGCTGCCCAGGGAGGTGGTGGAGTCGCTATCCCTGGAGGTGTTTAAAAAAATTGTGTAGACGTGGCACTTCAGGGCATGGTTTAGGAGACATGGTAGTGTTGGGTTGACAGTTGGACTTGGTGATCTTAGAGGTCTTTTCCAACCTTAATAATTCTATGAAAAGGCTCAGACTTATCAGAAGCAGTTAGATTTTTGGAATTACAGTGTGTTCATAGTTTTTATCTCTGCAATCACTTCATTTATCAAACATCAATGCTGTAAGTTACATACAGGAATAGTAATGTAAATCATTACAAACTGTGCTTTAAAGATATCACATGGCAATAAAGGCTTGATTTGGCATATTGTTGGACAAATGGTGCAAAAGAGAATCTGTTCATCTTTTGTCACTTTAATTTTTGGCTATTAATTTCTTCCCTGAATAAAATAGACTTGAATAGTCTGTGATTCTTATTCTGAAGCTTCTGTTATTAAAGGTAGTATTTTATGTGGTGTTTGGTTTTGGTTTTCTGCTGTAGAGTTGAAATGGAAATACAATTTTTAAACTTGCCGTGTGAAGTTTGGCTGTGAATTCTTGGTGTATTTGTCCAGCTTTGTTCCTCTGATTGAAACAGCTATTAACAGTTCAAATAGTGAACTTGTAGTCTAACAGATATTCATAATTTCTCACAAGCCCTTAAGCAACTTGAATTCATATGTGAAGCTTTTGGTAGCAACGGTATTTGAAAAATCTTGAAAATGCAACTCTGTTTATATTTATTTTGTTTCAATTTTTGATGCGTGGTTTCTTTTTCTGAAGATTCCGTAAAATGAACAAGCGCCTGGTTCCCAGAAGACCCCTGAGTGCCTCCCTGGGCCAGCTAAATGAGGTGGGCCTGCCTTCAGGAGCTATCCTCTCAGAGGAAGGGGGAGTGGACTTGCCCAATAGGAAAACTTCTGCTCTGCCAAATGGAATTGTGTCAACAGGCAGCACGGTGACGCAACTTATTTCTCGAGGGACTGACTCCAGTTATGAAACTGCTCTGAAGCCAGGGAAGATGGACCATCTGAGTAGCAGTGCCCCTGGATCCCCTCCTGACTTGTACGAGTCTTCCTAACTGTTGTTCAAAGTGTCATGTGTGTAAATATGCAATAGAAACACAGTAAACCTGTTCTCTGAAAAAGAAACAGAACAGGTTTTTTTAGGTTGGTGATTGAAGAGTATAGAGTAGAAAACTAAAGCCAAAACTCTAAACTGTTTTGCTTCCTTGTTTGCTTAATTTTAATTGGAGAAGGTGATGTAAATCTTAGAAGGTGGAATATAGACAAAGAACAGGGTTTTCAAGTACAGTGTACTCTATCAGGCCTCAATGAGCCATCTTTCTGCTTTTTAGGCTGGAATCTGTCCCCAAGAGCTCCATTTCTGCCTTACCAGTGAACCCTCACCCTGTGCCCACTAGAGCACCAGCAGATCTGTCTTCAGTGTCTGTCACCAAGCAGTTGCAAATGGTACCACGAGGGTCTCAGTTGTATAATACTCAGCAAGCAGATATGTTTTGTCCAGATCCTAGAGGAGCTGCCCCACCATTTGAGCCAGCACCCTACCAACAAGGTAAGTTTGAGACCAAGATATCTATCTTTCATCTTCATACCAATTTTATTCTTTTTTCCCATTCTGGTGTTTCCTTAAGCCCATAAGGTGGAGTTTTCTTGCATATCACGTGGACTATAGGTGCTAGTGTGGTGGTGGCATAAGATGAAAATTGGCAGGCTTTTTGTCTTGACTGAGGACTTTAATGCAATTGAAAACAGAGGTTTGTATCCATCCAGTGTAGCAAATCCTTCTTTCTTCAGTTCTTCCCAACTGTGCTAGATCAGGGATCAGATAAATCTTAATTCAGTTTGACTCTCGGAAAATGGGAGTAAAGCTTAGCCAGCAGAGGGGTTTATGCTTGAGGGGTGAAAGTGGTTACGTCCCTAATGGAAAGTGTATGAGTGTTTCAGAATTGTCTGCACATGCATGTGGTGGGTAGAGAGAATTGAAATCAGAAAAGGGCTGGGCACAAAAAAAGAAAACATCATAAAGGAAATAAAAAAGGAAGAAAAAGGAAGAGTTCTAAGTATAAAGAGACCAAGTGGAGACAGGTAATATTGAAGGGGATTGAAAAGAAAAGGTATGGCTATATATAAAAATAGGCCACGATTCATATGCAACATAAGAGAGAGAAATGGCATAATGTGAAGTTAATGTGAAAGAAAAAGAATGAAAGATGAGGAAAGAAGAAGAAAAAAAGCCCTAGGAAGGAAAAGGGCCGGGAGATGGCACCATTTTTTATAAAGTTGCACAGCATTTTGGGGATGGGGGTGGGGAAAAGCTTAACTTTTATTGTGTGCAAATAATATCTGAGTCGTCAGTAAAATTTGATGCACATGTCGATGATGTGCACATACTTATGCATGCTTTTAAATTATACAGAGATCCTGGATAGATTACTACAATCTTCAGGTAACTAGGAGGTGTGATCTTAGAAGTCTTTAGTGATATACAGTACTGAAATTCCCTTCTACTGTTCAGGAAGTAGAAAAATTTCTAGATAACTAAATTCTAATTAATCCAAGTTTCTTTACAGGCAGTGGCTCTAGTATGTTGGAGGAAGTTGGATTTTAGTTGTGTGGATAATGATGTACAGGCTAACCTTCAGTTTACTTTTTAGGTCTTGTGTAGCTAAAAGCATTCATATCAATCTGCAGAGATGTTCTAGTGAATTTTTTCTTTTTGGTATGCTAGCAGGACTTCTGTGGCACCTCTAGTGGGCTCAGTCTCATCACCTCTTCTCCAGCTACTGTAACCTTTACACCTTGCTGGTGTCTTATTTAGATAACTAAACTGTCACTTGAGCTTTGGATCAACTTTTGCTTTTTATGGGTTTTCTGTGGTTAATTTTTGAGTAGAAGAACAGGTTAGACAGTGGGGAAGAACAACAAATGTGAATTAATTTATATCATTCTCTTCATGATACTTATAGACTGGAGTATTTGAAACAATTCCTTTTGTGGACAGTTTTGATAATTGCTTTCTTTATCTTGTTTGTGTTTTTTTTTTCCTCTTGCCTTATTTCAGGAGTTTACTATCCCACTCAGTCCATGTCTCGCTTTGTCCGACCTCCTCCATCAGCTCCTGAACCTGGTCCGCCTTATTTAGACCATTATCCACCCTACCTTCAGGATCGTGTGGTGAGCCCACAGTACACGCAGCCACAGCAGTATCCTCCTATGGGACAACCCATATACCCACCGCACTATGATAGCCGTCGCATATATCCCCCTGTCCAGCCTTATCAGCGAGAGGATATTGTCCGAGGAAGCCCTGTACCCATTGAAATTCCGCAAGCAGCTGTACCTTCCTACGTACCTGAATCCAGAGACAGATACCAGCAAACAGAGGGTTATTGCCCAGTGGCTCCGCATCTCAGTCAGATCAGACCTTCATGCCACAGGGTATGGTTTTTATATTGCGTTTTCGTAGTTGTTTGAGATAGAAAATATAAACTACTTGAAGTGGAACATTTTTGCGTTAAGGTGATGGCTTTTGTGAGGAGCTAGAAGTTTGAACTGAAAAAGGGATACTGGTCAACTCTGCAGTTGTAATGATGTTAATATATAAAAGAGCAGGCTGTTACTGCATGCTTGAAGTAGAAAAGCGTGATCATTGAGTTTGGAAGTCTCATATGGCCCTGACTTGATTTCTTTGACAAAGATTAGGCTGCAGAGGGCCACTGTCTTTCTAGTGCAGATTAAATACAGTGTGTGCAAATGGTTGTGTGTGTGTTCCTGTACTGCCCACCTATCACCAACTCTGCGCCTAAATAAACGAATATGCAAATATACATCACTTGAGGAAGGAACTAAAAATTCTGCTCTTCCAAATTTTCTCTACTTTAAGATTGCTAACTGGCAGGTCTTTTTGGTAGAAGTGTATGAACTTGTTTTGGTACATCACCAGCTGGAATTGAGTCCTGTAGAATAGTTGGACTTATGTAGCTGTCATTCAGATTAAAGGCTCTAAATCATATTGCTGAGTCCAGGAAGCATTTTTAACATAGCTTATAGATATATCAGTTTTGAGTTTGGCACATTTGTGGGATGTTTAATTATATTGCAAAATCAATAATAAATGCAAAGTAACTCTGACTAGGTTATGATCTGTAGAGTTCTACCCCTTCCCCCCATATGACTGAAATAGGGACTTGCCATGCTGGAACTTGTTCCAATGGAAACTTTGCCAGGTTGGAACACAGAGTCATGTTGAGCCACCTGTGAGTTAAAATATTAGTAGTTTTAAAGTTAGAAACACTGGCTTTGTTGAGGATCTGCTCAGTTCTAGACAAATAACATTCCTTGCCTTTGGGGTGTCTTGAACCAACACTCTGGCCAGTGTAGGAACATGCATGTCCTATACAAAACATGAAAGTTAACAGATAGACTTGAACAAAGTGATCATTGTTATAATGATACTCTCTATTTGCCGTATTTTCCTTTTCTGGCAGTATATGGTTGCCATATTTTGTAACATATTTCTGTTTTTGTTTCAGCCTCATCCCAGCCTGGACGAACTTCACCGACGACGGAAAGAGATCATGGCCCAGCTAGAAGGGAGGAAGGTGATTTCTCCACCTCCTTTTGCACCATCACCAACCTTGCCTCACCCTTTTCATTCAGAGGAGGTAAGCATATTTATACAAAAATGTGATTTACTAGCATGTTTAGAAAATACTTTGCAGTTTTTGTGTGCTGATAGGTGAAGACAAGAAAATTATAACAGTACAGTGTGGGCAAGTTGGGAGGGGGGGTGGAGATTTTGTGCTCCATGTGGGAAGCCCTTATAGTGCAGTCTCCAGTGTCTCAACCGGCTGTTAATTCTCTGATCTACCACTGATGCTAAGGTATCTGCTTTTGATGCAACCAAGAGAATTAGTTTTGAGCCGTCATTAATTGAAGTAGTCAGTCTTCACGGTTACTGGACTTTGCTTCATTTGTTCCTATGTTCAGAATTCAGTAACAGCTTGATAGAGGTTTAGTTTTTTTTAACCAAGGTCAAAATATCAGTTTCATACTGGCCAAGTGAACAGTCAGCACTGGGAGTGTAGCCAGGTGATCGGAATTTCACACATTTCATGCTTGCCATGGCCCGATTCCAAGTGGTGATGTACCTGATTAAAAAAATAATCCTGGTGGTGTTTTTCTTCAAGTTCACTGCTGTTGAACTAAGCAGTGGTGGCTGTGAAGCTGCTTCTTCCCTTCACTTACAGAACCAGATTTTTGTGTTTGTACAGTACTTGGATGAAGACCTGAAGGTAGCTGGGAAATACAAAGGAAATGACTATAGCCAGTACTCTCCCTGGTCCTGTGACACCATCGGCTCCTACATTGGAACCAAAGATGCAAAACCCAAAGATGTTGTGGCAGCAAGGAGTGTGGAGATGGCGGTATGTAGGGATTAGGGGAACACAGAATAAAAGACGATGCTTCTGTGGGTTGGGAAGGGACCCTTTCATTTGCTTTCCAGGATGACAGCAGTGCTTGTATTTAAGCTCAAAAGTGCATTACAGTCAAATGCATTTACAAGTGTGCAGAGTGCTTTGTTTTCAAAGCTATGAACAGTCTTACATCTGTGTAGCTGTTTTAAAATTCTGGATATAGATGCAGGCCAACCACTCTGCTCTAAAGCCATGGATAGCAAGAGATATTTTGCCATGATTCCTTACACTTTCTTGAAATCCAAATATGACTCTGTACTGGCAGCTTGTCAATTAAACACATCCATCTGTTGCTTCCTGTACCTCTTTCTGTCAGAGGGAGATGCTGCAACTTTGTGCTATTAATCCTTTTAAGGTGGTTGTGACTGCTGTTAACAATGTTATTAGTTTTCACTTGAAGGACTCTCTGATGTACATCCACAAGAATACCCAAAACTCGCATGAAGCTTTTGAGCATAGTCATAACATAATACTAGGCTGATTCTTCTTGAGGGCAATTTCTAACTCTGTGCTGGGCTTATTCAGTCCTTCTGTGAAGCGGTGGGTGTCTAGCTGTGATCTTACTTCATGCTGCTGCATTTTTGCTAGGTCAGTCTTGCAAAAAGAAGGGGCTGCTAAGGTGTCATTATTGGGAGTTATGAGTGTGGAGAGAGAAGCTTTGGAAATACTGCCACTATTCTGTTATTTCTAACTTTTAAGCATCGCTCAATAGCAAGAAGTATGCTGGTATCCCATGCAAGTAGGAAGACATCCAGGCCTTCAAGGGAAAGGACTGTTTAGTCTGAGGGACTATTTTACAGATGTATCTATTCTTCTCCTTCACCTCCCATCTGCAAGTGTTCTATTGTCTTTTCTTTACGTGTTGTCACTGTTGTGGTGACCTTTCTTTGGCCAATAGGGGGATAGGGAAGAAATTTCTATCCAGAATGTGTTCTTCTGTGGACAGGTGCTTGCCTTTTGCAACCACTTTAAACCATAGGATTTTTCTCTCCAGCTTCTCCTCTTTGTCCACAAGCAGGCTTCTCTGTTTCCCCTCTGCCTTACTGGAATTAGGTGCATCTAGTTTCTTTCTGTCCACTGAATTGCTTTCTTTTAAGAACCTGAAAGCACTGTTTGAAATGGGAGCAAAAGAAGGAGGCTTTCTCCAAAAAAAATAGAGCAAGAAAAGGCATTTCATCTTTAGCTTTGGGTTTTTCACATGTCCTTTTGCTCTCAGTCCTACACAATGTGTTTGCTTTGAGTCATACCACTGTCACGTTTGACCTGGGGAAGTACTGAGATTACTCAGAATCAGCTTATTGCTATCCAAGTGGCAGCATTCAGAAACCGACAAACAGCTCTTGTCTTTCATCCCTACTGCTAGAAAACTGTGCAAACAAACTGGAACTCAGTTAAGAGAGGTAACAGGGTTCTGGAGAAGCAGCCTCCTTTTTCATCGCTAAACAAAACGTTTTTCTGCCCCAGAGCTAATTTTCAGATAAGCAAATAGGATTTCTGCAGATCTTAAATTTTTTTTTTCCTCAGAGGAAAAAAATTCTCAGGAGACCTTTACTGCAGATGGCAAGTGAATTAGTTCTTCCTTTTTTCAATTGTTCATAAAAGACTCCTTTTTTCAAGGATAAGAAGTAAGATAAGATAAGAGAGTGCATAATGCTGGACTTCATGCAGATGGTGTTGCAACTTCACCACGTTTTTCTCCCCACTCAGTAAATGGAAATAAATTGGTACTAGCATGGGCTCAAGATTAAAATGTCTGTCTTTTTCTTCTCCAGAATTCCAAAGTAGATGCTGTCTAATTCCTCACCTGATTTCAACAGGTTACATTTCTTGAGTCTAGCTCCTAGCTTAGTTGTGACTGCCGCTTTCACCCCTTTATTCTTGACTTATCTATGTCATCTTCTCTGTTTCAAGCAATCCTTAACCTCACTGAAAGCTTGCAGGGTTTTTATTTTAATTTTGGACCATGCTGAAGTTCTTAGCCTTTAGCCAGTCTTTGTTGTGTAGGAGCCCCACTTATCTTGTTCTTTCTGCTGCACACAGCACTGTGCTACAGTTTTATTTCTTCAGCAAAGTCTTAACTTGATTTTGGCAATTCTTAACCATGTTACATTTTCTGGAAGCTGAGAGATAGCTTTCCCATTTAACTAACTGCTGTTCCCTTTTTTAAATTGAGACTATTTCTGTTACTGTCTTTTATTTATTTGGATGTGGTGATTATTTGGGTGTGGGATTGTATTTTTGTTTTGTTGCTTTTGTGTTGAGGATGCTTTTTTAAAACTTATTTTTATTCGTGGAAACAACCCATTGATTTGTGGTTTCAAATTACTCATTCCAGGTGGCTTCTGCAATAACTGTCCTAACTTTATCTCAGGAAAAGCTTTGTCAAAAGTCTTTACAAGAATCTGTTGCTTATTCTTCTCAGTTACTTAAGTCAAATTGACTTATCCGGCTAAATCAAGCTTGTTTTCTGTGCATATCTTTTCCTTTGTGACTGCTTGGCAAAGCTTTTTGAGTAGAGAGAGAACACTTTTGTCTGTTCATTTGCTGACCCATTAAGGTGTTTGAGTCTGAAGCAGAGTTAGAAACCAGGATGTTCCAAGCAGTACTACTGCTTAATGAAAAATGTGCCTGAAAAGATGTACTAGACATGTCCAAGTAAGTGCTGTACTGAATAATTCCTATTTTGAGTCATCTGCAGGCTGTTAGATGATATGGTTCTTAACACTGGGCTTCAGAAAAATTTCCTTTGGACTTCAGAAGGAGTATGTATTCCTCAGAGATGCACAATAATCTCCCCTTTGACTTTATTTTGGAGGGTTTGGGTTTGGGGGTGTTTTATGTGTTTTTTTTTTCCTTTGTTTTTTGGGGGGTTCCCCCCCCCCGGCCCCTTCTGTCCCATTAGACTTTCACTGTCTTAATTTCCCTTTGCTGCTGCTCTCTTCTCTTGGATTTGTTCACAAGTAAGCATGCAACTATTTCACAGTGGCGGTAGTAATAGGTGTCTCAAGTCAGACCATTAGAGAGACATCACTCTAGCAGTGCAGGTATAAACCGAAGAATAGGAAGACTAGTTGAAGGATGAAGGGAATAGAGAATACAAGAGAGACTTACTATACTGGTACCAGCTTGTTGTAAAAGCAATGTGGTTTTGTTTTTTTCTAAATAAGTTTTTGACTGTCTTTTCCATATCTTGTCTAGAACGTAGATAGTAAAGCCATGCGTGACCAGCAATTAGACATGCAACGAAGAGCAGCAGAGACTGGTGATGATGACCTCATTCCATTTGGAGACCGACCAACTGTGTCGAGATTTGGGGCTATCTCTCGTACTTCCAAAGCGATGTACCAGAATTCTGGTCCCATGCAGGCCATGGCAGTTCAGGGAGCTACCACCAAATCAATCATTTCAGGTACAACGTGTGCTCTTTGATTTTGCTGGCTGTGGCTACTTTTCTTAGTGCTACAGTGCAGGACAAGTTGAAGACAGCCCTTGTAAACTTGTCTCTTGTCTTAGAAATACAGATGAGATGTATGTTATGCCACTAAAAATAACTCTAGGTAGGGCTACACTGAGAAGCCTGAAGAAAAAGGCTGCCACTACTTCCTGTTGTATGGATGGGTTTGTGCACACGTAGTATATCTGTTAGATGATTTGTTGCTGTTTGGAAAAAGTTATTTTGTTCTGCTGGTCCCTCTGAGATGAGGCTTCTTTTAAATCTGTTGTAGTAGAATCCAGAAACGTACTGCTTTTTCAAATATATAATGCAAAATCATTATAACGAAGTACTATATTGCACTCCTACTTTATGGATAGTTGCTGCTGCAAGGTTAATGCAGTCATTGTTTTGTATATTATTAAGCAAAGCAAATAAAGTAGGAATGGTTTATTTTCTACACATCTAGTTTCTAATCACACATATAGTGTGGCTGTATGTCTTACTCCGAAAGATGGTCTCTTTCTTGAGGTGCACTGAATAATCTTGAGAAGAGATTCAATTATATTCCCCAAAACTTACTTCCAGATTTTTTTCAGGAGTTAACTGCTGGAAACAAAACAATAATTCATTTGCTTAGTTTGAGCAGTAGGTTTCTAGAGTTTATCACAGGTAGAACTCTGGGTTCCTTGGAAGCTTGATCTTCAAACTGGTGTTAACGAAGTATCTCAGAATTATCAATCAACTCTTGAGTCTTTTAGGCACTTAAGTAATAAAAATAACTGCTCTCATAGTGGCTGTAAGCTTGTTTTTATGTCCCTGTCCTCCTGTGTGTCTCAAGTCCTTCACAAACTCCTAGTCTCTGGAAGGGTGTAGCAAATCTTGCTGAATGTGCAGGAAGAATCATGCATTATGCATGTGAGACTAGTCACACATAGTATTTTTGTGTTCATTTCAGCAGAAGAAACATTAGACTTCCTCACTCTTTGAGGTCTTGACCCTTCCTGGTTATTCTCTAATTTCTGAACTATTAAACGACAGTTTTATAGCAATATGACATGGTTTTCTTTCTGTTCACTAGCAGACTACAATCCTTATGGAACTCACAGTGGCTGGGGAGGTTCTCCATATTCTCCTCATCAAAATATACCTTCTCAGGGACGTTTCAATGACAGGTAGGATTGCTTTATTTTTTATTTGCTTTTTCCAAATTTTCTTTATCTATTTATTTCTGTGCCAGCAGAGTAACTCTTTCCTTTTTTTTTTTTTTTTTAAAAAATCTCATTTTTCCTTTTCTGATCCCAAAGGGAGAGACTGTCCATGTCAGATGTGGCTGGTCATGGGAAACAGTTGCCTTCAGCGGAGCGAGAGCAGCAGCTGCGCATGGAGCTGCAGCAAGTAGACCATCAAATTAGCCAGCAGACACAAATGCGAGGACTAGAGGTTGGTACCAACATTTGGAAGAGTGGTGAGGGGGTGGTATGGAGAGAGATGAAGTTAGTAAAGCTGCTTTCCATGTGTTGATGATCTTTCTCTGGCTGTAATGATATTCAGTAATAATACTTAATTTTTGTGATGCCAGGCATCAGGACTACGGTACAAGTGTAAACCTCTCTGCTTATCTGCAGAAACTTCCTGCACTTCAATGCAAATCAACACCATATTTGAATCTGCACTCTGTGCTCATTCATGTTTGCTTTCGTTCTTTCTCTCTCTCACTTACTCCCCCTCTCTATTAATCTGTTAACTGAGAGACAAATTTGTGGTGTACATAACTGTTGTTGGCTTTACTGCCATTGAAAATGTCTGACTTTATGTACAGAAAGCTATGACCTTCATCTGTTTCATGTTTGGCTTTGTGTTGTACCTGTTTCTTCCTAAATAGCGCAAGCCGCAAGTGTCAAAAAAATAAATATTTGAGATATTTAGCTTGAAAAATTAAAGCTTAATATTTTACGTCTCCTTGCTTAGGAGAAATGTAGTTACTTGCAACATGAGGAAGGATAAGAGCCTGCATTTGTAAAAGAATTAATGAGCTGAAATCTTTGTATTTTGTGTGAGACATGGAAAAATGTCAAAGCAAAATGAAACAAATTGTTTTAGCAAAGCTTTAGTTACTCTTCTTTTTTCTCCTTGGTAAATATTTGCTGATTTTTCCTGAAAACTATTCTAGGTACCTCAGCAACTATTCATGTTAATGTTTTTCCTGAAAGAATTGCTAAGTAGTGAATAGCAGCTTCTGCTCAAACTATGGTTTCCTAAGAACGTGTGTTACAGAGGAGGGTTATTGCAGATTAGTTGTAAGAGGTCACAATTTTTAAGTTGCTGCAGTAGTTACAAGTGGTATGCATTTCTTAGTAACTTGAAACATAACTTGTGTTCTTGTGCTATTGTTTGGGAACAAGAGGAGAAAATGTTTTATATCTTGCATGTCTGCCTTTGCCATAAGAGAGGAGTATTGGAATGTTGCAAAATCCATAAATGGCCTGCCTCTCCTGCTCACTACTCTTGTGACTCTGGCAGTGTTAAATCCCACATAGTTGAATTTTTAGCCTTGATTTTTACCATAATTTGAATTCCTCGGAAGTAATCGGTTATTTTGAGGAATAACAGCTTTAAATTTGTCTCTTGTATTCAAAGCTGCAATTAGATATTTGAAATCCAGGAAGGAGGCTTTATTGATTTACCTGTTGTGAGGTCGAAGCAATCGCTTAATTCAGTCAGAGCACAAAGAACTAAATTATTTTGCTTTCTTCTCAAGTGAATGACCATTTCTACTTGAAGACCAGCCAGATGTTCAGTTGTGTGGAGTTAGTAGTAGATAGTGTGTTTACATGTAGAGCATACACTTACGGAACCAATTCCCAAGTATTGGCAGATTTTTGGAGTGGCTGACATGGTTACTGGTTTTAATCTGCTGCTTGTAACTTGCAACTTGTGAATGAGTGTAGTCACTTGCCCCTCTCTGTTCCTGTGTTTCCTGATCTGGGTCAGTAGAGGACTACATATTGACATCCACATCTCTCAAGATATTTTATGTGATTTAGTAATAATATGGGTTCTACTGTAGAATGTGATAAATTCTACTACTGTAAAATAAAGCAGCAGATTTGCTTATTTGCTATTATCTTTTGTTCAACAAATAGCTCACAAAAAGAGAGTAGTGTTTTTGTTCATGTATTTAATCTTAGTTTTGAGAAGGGAATGGTATACGGGGAAGGCCCACTCAAGTTTATTACAGTAAAAGGTATTTAACACTGCTTGTTTAAAAGTGAGAAGACCTGTTTTCATGTACAAAATGCTTCAACTTGTGTTGGAAGTGATTTCGATTGGGGCCTTGTTAAACATGGAGAGATAAGGCCTTGGTTTTGCAAATAGGCAATGCTCTAGAGTTATGGCCTAGAGCTCTTTCTGTGCTTGGTGTGTTGTGTGCTGAGTTGTGTATGTGCTTAGCTTTATGCATTTAGGCTGTTAGTAACAGGCTGCTGTTGCAGAGGGAGGCGACTACCCTGGCAGGCCAACCACAGCCCCCACCCCCACCTCCCAAGTGGCCTGGGATGATCTCAAGTGAACAGCTGAGCTTGGAGCTACACCGGGTGGAAAGGGAAATTGGGAAGAGAACCCGTGAGCTGAGCATGGTGAGTGCCATGGGGGTGGGAGGCAGAGAGGTGGAGTGGAGAGCTGTGTAGCTGGCTGCAGCCCTTACACCCTGGCAAAAAGGCTCTCTGCTGGATAACCACAGCTGGAGTCATCTGTCTCCCTCTTCACCTCTTCATTCTTCAAAACCTCCTGAAAAGTTTCTTGATTCTTCTTTGTGAAGATTTTGAGTTCTAGCAACTTCAAAATACGCTGCTGTTACTTTGTCACCATTTGAAAATAAGTGTGGCACTGAACTGGTTGAAAACTGAATCATTTCCAAGGTCACTGTGCCATGAGTTGTATAAACTGCTTTAATATAGAAAGCATCATCTGCAGGTACAGGCTAGTGTTCAGAAGTCTGTGTGCTACAGTCTATGGTCTTTGCTTGTTGTTACAAGAATCATCCCTTCCTTTTGGGAAATACTGTGTCCTGAGAGGATGAGTATATCTTACTTGAGTCTGTTTTCTTGTCTCATGGCTTTTGTGGGTTCCACTGTATGACTCCAATTTACAGGCCTTCATCAGCAGTCCCAAAGGATGAAGTCTCAAATTCTTTTAACAGTATGTTAAGGAATTTTTATTCTGTCCTTTTTTTAAAGGAGGGCCAGTCTTCACTGGATATAAAAACCAAACTGGGTACCACTAAGCAGGCAGAAAATGGACAATTAGAACCGCAAAGCAAGGTTCCAGCTGAGGACCTCGCACTGACATTCAGGTAACATGGGTCTTCAACCTTTCTTTGTATAACAGGAAAATGACTTCATGTGGGTCACTCTGTGGTATATGAATAATTCCCCTTGTCTCACATTGTCTCTGATGTGGAAGCATTTACTAGGAAAAGATGAAAGCTCTTACAGTGCGAACGTTAATTAAGGGCTATTTCACTTGATGAGTAGGTGAGTGGAATGAGACTGTATGTCAATTAACGCAACAGAAGAACTGAAATGTTTGTAAGACCAGCAGTCCATCTAGTCAATATTGGATGATTAGTACGAAGGAACAGGAGATAAACAGCAACCATAAAAGAAATATTTATCTACGATTTTAGTTTCAAAGAAAAATTGTTCCAAATGTGAGAGGAGAGCTGTTCCATCCTGCTAAGGTTTGTGATGTAGATGTTGTCTAGGAAGGTATTGCACCAGTACAGTTTGGGTTTTGACCTACTGGAAAGCAGCTCTGCTGAGAAGGACCTGGGAGTGCTGGGAGTGCTGGTGGACAGCAAGCTGACCCTGAGCCAGCACTGTGCCCTTGTGGCCAACAAGGCCAACGGTGTCCTGGGCTGCATTAAAAGGAATGTGGCCAGCAGGTCGAGGGAGGTTATCCTCCCCCTCTACTCCACCCTAGTGAGGCCACATCTGGAGTACTGTGTCCAGTTCTGGGCCCCCCAGTTTAAGAAGGACAGGGAACTGCTTGAGCAAGTCCAGCAGAGAGCTGCCAAGACGATCAGGGGGCTGGAGCATCTCCCTTACGAGGAAAGGCTGAGGGACCAGGGTTTGTTCAGTCTGGAGAAGAGAAGACTGAAAGGGGCTCTCATCAATACTTATAACTATCTAAAGGGTGGGTGTCAAGAGGATGGGACTGGACTCTTTCCAGTGGTGCCCAAATACAGGACAAGGGGCAATGGGCACAAGTTGGAACACAGGAAGTTCCAGCTCAACATGAGAAAAAAATTCTTTCCTGTGAGGGTGACAGAGCAGCGGAACAGGCTGCCCAGGGAGGCTGTGGAGTCTCGTCTCCTGGAGATATTCAAAACCCGCCTGGGTGCGTTCCTGTGCCCCCTGTTCTGGGTGTGCCTGCTCAAGCAGGGGGGTGGGCAAGATGATCTCCAGAGGTCCCTTCCAACCCCGACCATTCTGTGAGTCTGGATGTAACTTGGAAACAAAGTTCACTTTTATTTGTAGGCAGTATTTTTTTTTTTAATCTGTGTAGATGGTGGGATTGATTTTTAAACTCACATTTGATAGTCAATTGAAACAACCTGTTGGCTGGGAATGCTGGAAATCTACACAGCAATCATTTTCAGATGGCTTCAAACATCTGTGTGTATTCAGATAATACTTTGAACAGAAAAGCTCAAATGATGTAGATGTGTTTCTAAGTCAAGTTTACATAACATTTTGGGAGCAGCTCGGAATCTGGCTATTTATTCAGAAAATGTATCCTCTCAATTATTTATGAATTCCTATAAACGGTCCTTGGTTTCTGTGCTGCACCATTAGATTGAGGCCTCTAGAGTGGAAACTAATTTCTGCATATGAAATTTGGGAAGTAATTAAATCGAAACAAGTCTCTTTTTAAATAATAAAAAAAATCCAGATAACTTAAATATTCTGGAATGTGTGCATTGTACAGGTTGATATGGTACCGCTTGTGGCATATACTGAAATACTTCGCAAAATATAACTAACTACATATTTTTAGGGTTCTAGTCTTGTTTGTTATCAGTTAGCCTTATCTTAGTTCTTCCCTTTCTGCTAAGTATCTGCAGCATACCAGGTAACTTATCTGTTATACAAGTCAAGTATTTATATGTTCACAACTGTTCTTTGAGATGCTGCAGCAACAAATATTGAAGTCCTCTTACTTAAAATAAATAATCTCAGTAATTGCTTCTCTTCACCCATTCCCCTTCTCAACAACTTTATTTCAGCAGTGATGTTCCAAACGGATCAGCCCTGACACAAGAGAACATTGGCCTTCTGTCAAACAAGACAGCATCTCTCAGCCTGTCAGAGGACCCAGAGGGAGGAGGAGACAACCACGACTCCCAGAGAGCAGGAGCTACGCCCACATCTGCTCCATGAAGTGAGGCCAGCATACCCCAGAGCTTCTTCTGCTGGGGTGTTGGTAGCTTCCATCATGTTTTTTTCCAGGGGTGATTGGAGAAACCCAGGAGCAACAGCAGTAGCAGAGCAGCAGGTCCAGAGGCAATGTGCACAAACACAACTACTAGAAACAAATCCTGCACATAGTTCACATTAACGCATTTTTTAATTAAAAAAAAAAATGAAAATTAGCAGTATCTGCAAGCAATTCAAATTAAATTTGTTTTTGTTCTGTGAATGAACTTTATTTTAATAACTTCGGACGCCTTGGATCCCAGGGCTTAAAAAAAAAAGATATTATATATATACTCTGTTTGATTAATTGTATGATCTTAATGAAGTAGGTTTTTTCCTTTATTTTGGTATTATTACATACCCAGTGCGTAATTCCTCATCACCTTAATTTCTCAACGACTAAAACAACCTGGCCGCTTCCTTGTGTGGTTTAAGGGTAAACAAGGAATGAGGGTTGGAGCGTAGCTGTGAATTGCAGTGTCAAAAGATGTGCAGCAAACTTCAGTCTTAAAGCAATTCTTCCCATTGTGGCTAGGAACTGAACCCTAGCTTGTGCAAGGCTGCTTGCTTAAATTATTTATTTAAGTTTAAACTACAAGTGACAGAATCTTTGCAATGCAACAAGTACAGTCCTTCATGTATGTCCCAGCACAGCATGTGTAATTAATGAGGATAAAAAAAATAAGTGCCCAACATACGGTATTTTATTTGAAAGTTGCTGGCCTTTTATTTTCTGTTGGGACTAAAGAGGTCACTAGAACGCAGACCAAGCTGCTACAGCATGGGTATTTCTGAAGCTGGTTACCTGGGGCTTGTGGTAGAGAGGCTGAACTAACCAGTGAAGGTTGTGCAGCCATGACCGAGGCAGAATTGTAGAAACAGGAAGTAGAGTGAATATGAGGTTGGGCAGTTGCTAGAAGGATGTTAACTGCTGATGAGCTGGGGAACCATGTTAGTTCATCCAGTGTTTGCTGGGCGCTTTTTTTCCCCTTCTCACTATGCCTTGAAAACAAGCTTACCAAAGTCCATAAAATAAAATCGATACAGAGAGGATTACTGACCTCTCTGCCTTTTGAAACAAGTCTTTTATATATGCCTCCGTCCCAGCAACTCTTGCCTGTGTTTATTGTTCATTGCTCTTTTATTATTGAAAACGTAACTTCCTCTATAACCTGATGGTTTTTTTCTTCTTGAGTTTGTTCAGTGGTACATCAGTTACGTTATTGTTATGCTGTTGTGAGGGCCTTTTACTGAAGGAGACCAGCGTCTTTGATTTGTGCACATCAACGATGGCAATTTTAAAAAATAGAGGGGAATTTTTATTGCTTTTTTTTTTTAAAGGTAGTATTGTTTAAGGTCTGTGTGTATTAGATGTGACACCTGAGAATCAATCTGCAGGTTGTCTGCCACTGCTGCAGTGAGTCCTTCCTAGATTTCCCCTTTCTTAGGGGAAACGTTGTATCAGTGACCACTTCAGGTACAGCACGGATCCTGTCAGAAGTAGTCAGAAGTGCTGAAAAGCAAATTTTGCTTGGTAGATCACTTAGTGTGCTACTTCCCCAGGTAGATGCTTTGTAAGCGTAAGTTGGAAAAACCATAAGCTGTTCTAGATGTTTTCTTTAAAAGTTAAAGAAATGAAAGGTTTTGTTCTTGCTACACATTTTTTGACACTTTCGACATGCACTGGGGTGAGACCCTGTATATGAAGAACTCTGTGGAGAGTGGTTGTTTTTTTTATTTTTGAATTGTTGCTCCCTCTGCACCTTCTTGGCCTGTTCTTGTTTTTTCTTTCTGGGTTAAACTACTAAATTGGAAAGCACTGGTTATGTAATAAATTACTGCATTGCTTTGGTTGGGTAAAGCAAGAGTTAATAATTTTCTTGGTTTTTAGTTTTCTTTTCCTTAACCTTAACTCCTGCTGAGGTCATAGCAACCTTGGGCTAAGCTTTGCATTCATCATACTGTTAAATAAAACAAAATGGGGGGTGGGAGGGGATACAGTCCCACTATTGCCTACCAGTAGGAGAGTCCAAACAGAAGACTCTTTTGAGTAGCAATTATTTAATTTGCCCAGTCAAGGCACCGCGTTTATATACTATTTCACATTGAATTTGATTATGCCCTACAGACCTGGCTGGTCAAGGATTTGATACACATATTGGCTTGGGATTCGAGCTTTCTTTTTTATTTAAATAAAAATTTATATATAAATATATATATACATATATACATAGTTATATCTGTATATATATTGGGTATGTTTTAAGGATTTTTTCGCATGAGCGCAGCTGTTGTGATCAAATGTCTGGGAGGTAGAAGCACTGAATAAAAATAAAGGCATTTTTCAGCGCACGCACCCACACTTTCCATGTGTCTTCACGCAGGTTTATTTCACTCTTAGTTGAACTTCGGCCTGTTAATTGCCAAGAGTAGTTTTGAAGCTTGCTTTTTTTCTAAGCCCTCTTAACTTCTGGCAAAGAATCATCTTTGCACTAGAATAGCTTCATCTACACCTTGCCCTCATTCATCCATATCTCTTACTTAAGGCCTAGCATCGCAGCCGCTCTCCTTCAAGCTGAGCAGAACTAGGCTGATGCAGTTTTGAGCCTGTCAGGTCTGTTCTTCCCTTCTCTGCTCTGGGCATGACGATGATCAACGTGTTCCCCTGGCAGCCTGCTCACAAGTCAACTGACACAGGCACTGTGCCCTGTTCTCCCATCCTTAAGTGCAGAGCACCACCATCAGGTCAGCCTTCTCCTTGTTGTCTTTAATTAGTTTACTTCTTCCAGCTGTGTCATTATAACACAGGAAGCTTGTTTTAGTTGAGATAATTAGTGCAATATTTTAATCTAGGAGGGCAAGCCCAGAATGTACCTTTCTTGACTTCATGTAAAATAAATTTTCAAAGACGGTTATGATACGTTTGAATCTACAGATTCATTTTCAACACTAGGAAGAAAATCTGGAGGGGCAGAAATTTTTGCTTTTTATTACTTGTGCCAGCTAGTTTCCTTGCCAGGTTAGGGATTGATTCCCGTGTCGTGTCCCCCCCCCGCCCAGCTTCTGGTCTTGGGAGGAATTCTGCAGTAAGGTCTATTCAGATTGCTGCCCTACATATGGTGAATGCTTCTAAAACCCATGGATTAAAAGAGAGACCTTACTGTTGTTTTTCTCTCCTTTATCCAGCTCTCCGTGCTGTACTTTGTGCATAGTGTCCTTGTTGTGATCAGTGTGTCCAGGTGAATGCCCTGCTTGCCCAGTATTATGGTTTGGCTTGTTAAATAGTTTGTTTAATATCTACCAACAATATTGATTTTTGGCTTTGGTTTTTTCCCCTTCTCCTCTTGTCCTTTTTCTGCTTTTTTGCAGAAGTTTAGTTGATAAAACAAGTCAAACAGCAAAATGCAGTGTATGCTTTTAAGTCTTTCTGGAAGCTTCACTTAAAATTTTCCCTTTTTGTGGAAAAGTACACTAGTAGAACTGGGAGGACAGATAGCTAGCTCTACATGTAGCAGAAGCATTGATGGTTACAGGAAATAGTCCAGAAATTTTAATTCCCTAGTTAACTCTGTGTACTGCTATGTTCATTTCTAAAGCCCGTCGTTGTCCCAGTTGTACAGGAGTGCTGTCCACCTCAGTGAAATTGGTCTCACCTAGAAAGTGGTTTAGTTCCTTCTACTTGGGCAAGAAGAAAAAGTATTACAGTGGTGTGAGGGCACTACTGCATCAGTTGGTAGGTAGGTTAGATTTTTCTACTGCAGTAGATGACTTTGAATGCTCATGGATACCTGGCTTTCAGCACCAGCATGGACAAACCCTCCGCAATAGGAAGCTTCAAGTGTTAGATTAAGTTTTAGTATTTCAAACAGTGATTCAATCAGTGTAGAAATGATATTTGTTTATTCTGTAGTGTTATTTTCCTCTATCTTTTGCAGCATTTCTTCTTCCTTTCTTGTGACCTAGTCCTCTTTTTTTTTTTAATAGGAAAAGCTTAACACTTTTTCTTCTGCCCCTCTGATATACTATTGTATCCTGTCCCATTTTAGAGTAGGACTTCTTTTATTTAGATCAGAGCACCTTTCCAACTTGCAGCACTGTTATCCCCTTTCTTCTCGAGTTCTTCTGAGCCTTATTCTTTCCCTTTTGTCCATACCTTCCTTCCTTTCCTTCTGTGGCTTCCCCATTCACCCTCCCTGGTTGTGTAACAGTGACAGCTTGCTGCCTCAAAACAGAGCATTCAAATGAATTCGCTTAGCCAATAACTTCTGTGAAGTTGCCTTTTCTAATGGTGTTATTACTCAGTGATGCACAAATGTGATATTGCCCCTACTGGTAGGCAAACGGGGGATCTGTATAAACATGGTAAACTGCTGTTTTTCTTTAAAGGAGAGCCAAAGACTTGTGCTTTACACTTTTTTTTTTTTTCCCCCCGGTGTAGCCATTTTGATTGTCAAATCTTGTAGGGTTTTGTGAGTTGACTGTGTTATCCTAATAACAATTTCCAAAAGTTAATGATTGTCAAGCCTTATCCATGCATTGAATTGTGGAAAAATCATTCCATTTAGTCATACAATTTGCAATGTACTGAGAAGTATCTGGGGTGTTCTGACATGTTTTCAGTGTCTCATGCACACTCTCAGCTGCTGGAATGGCTCATTTAGAGAAGAAGGAGGAACATAAAAATATTATAGAATCAAAGAAGCCTTGTCTTTAAGTGTTTAAATCTAAACTGAATACTGATTTAAAATTTCTTCAGTTACAGTAAGAGATAAATCTGTGTTGCGAATGTGACTGACTTTTAAGCCCATTGGAACTGAAAAGACTTGTCAAACTAGCATTACATTAAATTAGGTGTGGAAGAAGCAAACTTTTATGATGATATTGTCTCTTGACAACATGAACTGAGTAAGATGGGGCAAATTCTTTATTAGAAAGGACTAGGAATGAGGCTTTTCATTGATAATACAATAAAGCCGCTTGGATTTCCGTTCCTTGATCTAACTTAAACTTTTGCAGGCTGTTATTAAGGCTTTCAGGTTCAGAGAGAAATCTAAGAGTAGCATAAACCCTCATTTCCATTGCCATTTCCGTTGATAACTCTGGACTGTAATGAAGCAGACTTAACAGGATAGTTATCTGGGGAACCCCAATATAGAGTATCTTCAGTTGGCTAGCTATTTCAGACCCACTTTTATGGTCCAAGAAATTCAGTGCTAATAATCAGGAGGCTCAAGAGCAGGAGTGTGATCTCATCATCTTTGTTCTAAAAGGGGGGGGGAGGGAAACATATAAGCAATGTGCAAGTTTTGTGCTTGTCTGTGTGCATATGAAGAAGTTCTTGTAGTCCTAGGATAGATAGAAGGAACAGAGAGCAGACTGGGGCATGATGTTACCTTCATATTCAAATTTTGTCATCATTCACTTTCCAAAACACACACTTCTTATTTCTGTCTCCTAATATTGGCAGCACTGATTTAAAAACAACAACAAAAAAGTCAGTGCATCAGCAACTTAATTTTTTGTATCACAATAAATCAATTCCACTGGATGAAAAAGGAAGTAAAGGTTCTTGAGTTGTCTAAATGATAATTTAGAAATGAAGTGGAAAAACATCTGCCTTGCTTGAGTAAATGTAAACCCTGAAGTTATGAGGAAAGTGAAACAGCTCTTCTGAGCCATCCTTTAGGTATAGCCTTTGTGCTCACAGTTGGGTGGTAAAAACCATTCGTGGTATACCAGCATACAGGTTATGTAGCGCAAGTTGATTTGTGCTGGGATCAAATACAAACTGAAATGTCAAAAACTTCATTGGGGATTCTCTTTTCCATACTCAGCTGTTATTAACTGCATTGTTTTCTGTCGAAATGTCAGGGGGCTGAAAGAGGGTACAGAAAGTTAGTTCAAGTTACGTAAGTAAGCAATTTTGGGCAATGTTATCCCAGCACAGTGTCCTTATAAAGTTAACATGCGTTCTTTATTCTTGTGTAGGAAGTCGAATGTAACTGCTTAGTGTTGTCACGGTCTTCCAGGCACTTCTTGAGATGCAGGTAGAGCCTTGATTAGCAGGGAAAGGAGAACAAACTTAATATTGATTTTCTTTATAATTTTATTTCCCCGTGGCAAGTGTAATATCATGCTGTGGAAGCTTTGAACACTATGGTAAGCAAAGAGGGTATAGCTTTTTCTGAAATTTCCCAATAAAAAGAGCACTTGGGAATGTGGGTTTGACTGCATCGGGGGAACATCAATCATTTGAAGCTTCAAATACGTGACCAAAATAATAAAAATTGGATGCCTATAGTTTAGTAACCTAAATAATTAACTGATGTTTCCCAGGCAATCTTTGCAATTCCAGTGAGTTTGTGTGTGACTTCAGTGCAAATTGCCAGGTGTTCAGCATTTGGGAGCGTTCAGGTGCCTGGCTTCATCCAACAAGGCGGGTGTCTTTGGATATACAGGTTGGATGTTTTCATATTCAGGAAATGACTGTAAGTTTTAGGAAAATGCAATTATCAACTTCAGTTTGAAAAATACAGTATTTGGAAAGGTGGAACACTGTCTCTGAAAATAAAAAGCATTAGAGATGATGGAATTACATATGAAATGTATATGGGGAAAATATCTGTAAGCAAAAAGGAAAATCTTGTGGAATATTTGTTGTTTAAGACGTTATTTGCTTCTTTGTAATGTTAAAAAGATTTATTAATAGTTCTGTGGCAGACAGCATTCACAAGTCTTTGGCATCCAAACTAGATTGCGTATTGGATGGATCCCACAACTGGATGTGTGCACTGACCTCTTTATTTCTAGCATTTTCAATAGGAACTTGGTAGCAGCATTTTCTAAATGTATAAAGCAACCTGAGACAGTAGAAACCCTGTTCACGTCACAGCTGCTGCACAGTTTACAATTGGTACCTTTAATTCTCAGCCTCTCCTAAGTGAAGCTGCTCTAACATGGGCAAATCTAACACATCAAAAGACTAAGTTTTTTTCCAATTTTAAGGCATTCCCATTACCCCTTTGGCCTCTGCTTGCTGTGTAAGCAGCCTCTGTGCTAAGAGGAGCTTTCCTTGAAATCAGCTTAGCAACTGTGCTGTAGCTTGATTATTTTTCCCTGTTTTTGATAACTGGTAGCATAGTGTCGAGCTCTTTCCCCATCTATTTGTTCCTCTGGGGAGGAGGAGGTGAGGCAAGGCATGCATGGGAGGAGGGAGAGGAAGAGTTGTGGGATCTTCAATACAACAGCTCCCACCCCCTCTTTGAAATTATCTACTTCCAGTTGTGGGATTTCTCAATAGATTACTTTTTTCCCTGTTTTTTGTAAGCCTAGTTTTCTTTGATCTTGCTAGTTCCGTACAAGTCTCCCCGAGACATTCTGCAGTCATTATCACCTTTTTGGGTGGAATTTATTTTATTTTTTGGTTTGTTTGGTTTTTTTAAATAACTTTTTAACAGTGGTGCATATATATGCTTGGGATAGAGCTCATGTAATTTTCCAATCGTATTGATTGTATGTGATTGTGCCCTGCAGAGGTATATTTAACAAAAAATAAAAAGCATAGTCTAGGTAATAAATGAGACCATGAGATTTGTTGAGTCAGGTTATGAACTGTTTCTTGAATTTATTTAGGATCCTGGATGAGTGAAGTTCCCTGTCTGCTGTTCTCATAAATCAGTGCTAAACAAAATGTTATTAATTCTCTCTTTCTGTTTGAACTGGTTTTTTCTTGCTTTTTCTTCTCCTTTGGTTGTTTTCTTCCTTTCCTGCTTTTCTTCCCCCATCAAAAAAAATCTTGAGCCTTTATGGGAATGACTGACTCTGGGTTGATATTGTGAATATTTATTGTTTGTAACTATCAAAACATTTTTAATAGGAGTAGAGCTTAAGTAGAATGTATGAGAAGAATTCCATAAACTGAACTCTTTGCAAGTTCAGGGGAATTTTGAAGTCCTGTGTGTACAGGCCTGGCCATGGGGGAGTCATTCAGAGGCACGCAAGGCATTGAGATCACTTTCCTTGAAAGGTTAGGTGCTTTACTGCCTTTTGGAAAAACTCCAAGGTGACAAAAGGAGTAGAAGAAAGAGTTTGCTCTGTCCAACTCCCTCTGTCTTTACTCCTGCAACATACTTTTTAAACTTGAAAGAAAAGCCGCCTAGATGTTACGCTGAAGTGGGACGGAGTGGATTGAAGGAGGCAAAAGGCAAGAGGATCCAGAGATCTGAAAGTCAGTATTTGTCTCCTTTATTTCTTTTTTAGAACTATAGAGCCAACAGTGTCACTTCTGTATTAAACAACAAGGAAGTGGAGACCAATTGTGTGTGCATGGTGGTTATATAGAAAAAGCCATATGTTGAAATGCTATTTCTTCTTCCGTCTTCACCTTGTGTTTCTCCCTCTTAAAGCTGACTCAGCCTCACCTTGCTTCCACATAGTATCTAAGGGTCCTTTGAGTTGTGGATTCAACAAAAAAGAAACGGGTGGAAAGGTGGTAATTCACTAATTGGTTTGTAAATAGATGGAAGTATCTACAAGGTCTTATCTGCTTTTCTGTCCGCATTTATATTAAATGATAAATTAATGGAGAACACTTTGAAATATCTCTGATTTTCTGTCCGGGATGAATGTGCGTTCTTCTAAGCTTTGCGTGAGGTGTAAGACTGGGTAAGACTGACTGTGTAAGACTTTTTCCAGGTCAAGGTGTGTTTGTTCTCTGCCAGGCTGGAGCGTAAGAGATTCCAAATATCAGAGAAGCCGCGTGCCTCTGTTTGGGCGTCTGGTCTGTTCTCGGACTCTGCCTGTAAGCAAAGTGGCTTCTTCACGAGTTCACCAGAGGTGAAGGAGAAAGGCTACTCAATTAGCAAAATGGATTATTGTGCTCGAAGAGAATCTACATATTTAAAAAAAAACCAAAACATTACAAAACGAGCCCTTCAGAGCAAGAAGCAAGCAGCATGCCTCTAATGTTGAGCCTATTTTGGAACTTGTCTTAAAGTGAGAATAAGGTATGGCCCACAGTCTGGTTTGTGGTTTTTAATCTTCTCCTTTCACTCCTTTTTGTGGGCTTTACCAAGTCAGTAGCTGCCTATAAATCTGAGACTGGCTGGACGGTACGGAATAAGCTGCTGCTGCTTCACAGAAAAACTATTCCTTCTCCTATTCCAGGGCAAACACAGCCTTCTGCCCCGTGAGTTTGTGTGTATGTTTATTACCTCTAGCTTTACTTTTCAGCCCAGGCACTGTGGATCCTGTCTGAGCTGTGTGCTTTGCTGGACTGAAGCCCATCGCTGCTGACTGTGAGGCCCCCTCCCACTTCCACACAGTTGTATTTTCTTGCTGGATGGCTTGAAGCATGCAGTTCCTATAAAGGGAATTGTATTTTGTATTTAGTGGGCAATCCAGCAGAAAACTGGATGTTCAGTTGGTGGTGGTTTCCTTTCCCTTTTTCCCACTAGTCTAAGGGTCCAGGATGCTCAGGTACTCACTCTGGAATTAATTAAAAAAAAAAAAAAGTCATATTTCTGCAATTGTTGGCTTTTAAAGAAGATCTGAGTGCTCTGCAGAGTCAGGTCCCTGTGGAAGGGAGCAGTGGCCGCTCTGCATCAGAAGACCTTTGGGGAAACTTGGAGGGTTTTGGATACGGAAAAGAGGGGAGGCTGTGTTCAGGTGAATGGCAGCTGCTGGAACATTTTTTTCCCTTTGGGTATGGGTACCAGGATGGAAGGGAGCTGGAAGCAGCTAGCCCAGAACATGGGATTTCTTAATGCCATCTTGCTCAGTGAATGCATGAATCTTCTTCCCTGTGCATCACCATAAAGCACAAACCAAAATCTAAGCAAATTTGTGTTACTGCTCGCCACTCGAGTATGGTTAAGGGCTGTTTCCGGCCTCTCCAAAAAAGGGGGAAGTTCAGAGGACAGTGCAAGCATGTTGTGAAAACACGCTGTCTCCTTGCTGCTGTAAACTGCTTCGGGCTCTTTCTGGGAAGAGCAGAGAGCAGAGATTGTGAGCTTCCTGCAGAGGCAGCAGCACCCTGGAGCAAAGGGGTCCCCTGTCCTGGCTGGGATGTCTTGAGTTGTTTCTGTAACCTTCTTCCCCATGATTGAGCTCTGACTCTGTCTCCTGGACTGTGAGTGTGGGAGAGGCTAAAATGGAGGCAGCCTGATGCCTCTTGCCCTAGGCCACCAGGCTTATACCTTTGGTGCTTGGTGATTCTGAGTGGCTCGTCCCTGCTTTAGGTCTGCGAACAGCAGCTTTAGGAGAAACACAGTCCCTCCACTACAGCAAACAAGGCAGCTAATGATTTGTATTAACGCACTTGTCATTTTTGGATGCTTCCTTAGCTATAGCTCTGCCCAGGTGTTGAGTGCTGGGTTGGTTTCTTTGAGCTGAACCTGCAATAAATTGCCACTTATGTACGGCACTCAACAACAGTGGACATTGTCTACCTGGACTTCTCCAAGGCCTTTGATAGGGTCCCCCACAGTCTCCTCCTGGAGGAATGAATGCATTATGGCCCAGACAAGTGGTCTGTGCAGTGGGTGGGGAACTGGCTGACAGGCCGCACCCAAAGGGTGGTGGTAAATAGCTCCTTTTCCAAGTGGCAAACTGTCACAAGTGGGGTCCCCCAGGGATGGATACTGGGCACAATGTTATTCAACATCTTTATAAGTGATCTGGATAACGGCATCAAGTGTAGCCTGATGAAGTTTGCTGATGACACCAAGTTGAGCAAGGAACTAGACACTCCAGAAGGGAGAGCTGCTCTGCAGGGAGATCTGGATAGGCTGGAGGAGTGGGCCAGCGAGAACCTTATGAAGTTCAACAAGGAGAATTGTAAGGTCTTGCACCTGGGAAAACATAATCCGGGAGTGCAGCACAGACTGGGATCCACCTGGCTGGAGAGCAGCTCTGTGGAATGGGACCTGGGGGTCCTGGTGGACAGAAAGCTCAACATGAGTGAACAGCGTGCTTGCTGCAGCCAAGAAGGCCAACAGGATGCTGGGTTGCATCAAAAAGGGCATCACCAGCAGAGATAAAGAAGTCGTCATCCCGCTCTACTCAGCGCTTGTCAGGCCACACCTGGAGTACTGTGTACAGTTCTGGTCCCCGCTATACAGAAGGGATGTGGACAGGCTGGAAGGGGTCCAGAGAAGGGCCACCAAGATGCTCAAAGGACTGGGAAGCCTGCCATGTGAGGATAGGCTGGGAGAACTGGGTTTGTTCAGCCTTGAGAAAAGGAGGCTCAGAGGGGATCTCATCCCCATGTCCCAGTACTTAAGGGGCAGCTACAAAGAAGACAGAGACTCCCTTTTTACACGGAGTCCCATGGAGAGGACAAGGGGGAATGGACACAAGTTGCTCTTGGGGAGATTCCGACTGGACACGAGAGGAAAATTTTTCACAGTGAGGTCAGTCAACCTTTGGAATAATCTCCCCAGGGAAGTGGTTGACTCGGCCATGTTGGACACCTTCAAGAGTCGTCTGGACAGGGTGCTGGGCCATCTTGTCCAGCCTGCGCTCTTCCCAGAAAGGGTTGGACTAGATGATCCCTGAGGTCCCTTCCAACCTGTGATTCTGTGAAAAACAAAAAAGTATCAATCTGTGGCTTGGCCAATGTATAGATTTCTTCAGTCTTGCAGTGTCAATTCTGAAATTAACCTCACTGTTAATAGGGCTGCCATTGTTAAAGAAAGCTTGTCCTCGCCCAGTGTTAGGTGTTTGGCCTCTGTTACTATGAAGTGAGCATACAGTCGCAGTACCAGTGTACTTTGTCTGGCTGGTAAGAGTTCATTCACATTAGCTTGAGGTATATGGTATGTGCAAAATACAGTAAAACCAAGATCAAACACCTATTGTATTAAACGAAGTCTTGGGTGAATGGAAACCTGTGCTTGGATGTCTGCTTGCTGGGTGTGGAGGATCCCCAATTCCCTGCAAAAACCCTGGGACCTGCAAGCGTGTGAGTAACCTTGGAAAATTAAACCAGTGGCCACTTGGAGCAACAAGGTATGGTGTGAAAGTACTTTCTCATAAAAGACATTTCACCTTCCACAGACTGCAAATGCCTAACCTGAGGGCAGAAAGCAATTCTGAGCAGCAGGTGTTTGTGTGTGTTGCTGGGCAGCGTTGAGAGGGGATTGTGCAGCTGCTGTGCTTGCTTTTGAAGATATCCCTGATTATAGAACTGATGAGAGAGCAAGAATGATATAGTGTTGGGCAGAGGCGGTTTTTATGAGCAGCACTTGTCGTCCCAGACTATGGAGGGGAACCCATGAAAGCAAAGGGTGGGTTCAGAGCATGTCGTCCTTTCTTTCACATGCATTTATTTCTGCAGTCTCCGTCCCATTTTTATTCTAGCCCCTACTGGTATAGTACAGTCTTTTACTTTCCCCCAAACCAGTCTGCTGCTGCATTTTCCATTAAGACCTGGGCTCTTACTGGAGACCAGTAACAGGGCAGCTTTAGCACCTGCTGAGCCAGCCAGCTCCTGGATTTTGACGTTCAGGAGGCAACCCTGTTGAATTTGTAGAGCAACTGCATCCTAGATCGGAAATTTTGTTGCTCAGTCCTGCATCCAATGCTGCTAGTCATTGGGGGGGAGAGATGCTGTTAATTCTCAGCTTTCTAGCTGTGCAAGCAAAAAGGTGAGTGTAGTTAGAGGGGACACATTTGAATTTGAAATTGCAGAATTTGAATTTGAAACTGCAGAGTGTGAAGTGGGGCCATTTCTCCCAACTTGTGCCTGTTTGGGAATGGGGAGTGACGGGGCTTGGGGCAGAAGCAAGAATTTTGCTGAGCCACAAGATGCCAAAGTGAGATTTACATATACCTTAGATCATCACATTTTTATTTGAACTCTTGAAAGTTTGAGGTTATTTTTTTTTCATGGTATGAGCAGTTAATTTGCTCTTGGCAAGAATTGAAGGCGTCTGGCACTTGAATGGGGTAGGTGGTCGAACTTGCCCTTGTCAGATTGAACTTTAAAACCTCTTTCAAACTAAACATAGGGGGTTTTTTCTGCTCTTTGCTTAACCTTCTGCAGACGGTCATCAGCCTTTGGCCTCAGCATCCTACTCCCCTCCCACCCTCCCCTGCTTTAGCACAGAAATCCAGTGGGGAAACTGCTTTGGACTGGTTTGGGCTCAAGCAAGACTGCCTGTCCTTTTAACGATTTGCATTTACATCCTAAAAGAAGGAGGCTTGGAGGTACTGGGGCAGGTAAGAGAAACAGATTCCACTAATCTTTAATTGTTAATTAACTCCTTGTCCCAGGTTCATTCCCCTTTGTAGGTGCCTATGAATTTTAGCTGCTGCCAGAGTGTGTTTTCATTCATGGCATGGGCCCGAGGAGCCATTTTGAGAGGGGCCTCCCATCCCAGCTCTTACAAAGGCTTTCCCTGTACAGCCCGCTAATGTGTTGTGCTTGACTTTTATCCGTGACCTGTAGCAAGGCTTCATGTTGTGAAGAGAAATTCATAAGGTCAGGTAGTCCTGAGTAATTGCTGATCTCTTGCCTGGCTGTAAAAAAGCATTGCTGATTTACTTTGTG
The DNA here is from genome assembly GCF_963921805.1 of Phalacrocorax carbo. Lineage (NCBI taxonomy): Eukaryota > Metazoa > Chordata > Aves > Suliformes > Phalacrocoracidae > Phalacrocorax > Phalacrocorax carbo. The sequence goes on along the minus strand of NC_087518.1, from coordinate 31,009,672 downwards.
CTCTGTTTTTGGGGTGTGGGGGGACAGGGAAGGCTTTTCTTCTCAAGAGCCTGAGTCAGTCTCAAAACTGTTTGAGCTACTTAACATTTGCTGTGCTCTTCAGCATATTGCATGGGTGCTGTGGGGCGCTCCCGCCGCTCTGAGTAGCACCAGTAGGTTCATAGGGTGGTTGCTGGAGGACGAGCTGTGGGTCTGCAAGCCCAGTTAGTTGTCCTTTCATGCAGCGGTGAGAAACAGTGGGATGGAAATGGCCTGCGCTGGCTGGAGCCCAGCTGTGTTGCACAGCAGGCATGGGGGGGGGGGGCGTTCCTGTATGCTTGCCTGGAGCCTTCTGATTTTGATCTTAATCAGCAACTTGTTTCTTGGCTTTCTACACTTCTCAAAGGGGTGAAGCAGAGGAAAAAGAGCCCTTCCTAATTTTTACTTTCTTTCTTGCCAGTAACCCCTTTCAGGCAGTAATGTTGCAGTAATATTTGTGGGATCCTTCCAGGATGAAAGCAGTTGACATGTGGAGCATGTGGCAGTGCTGCAGAAGAAAAAGGAGTGTCAAAGAGCTCTGGAGGGAAGAGGAGTGTTTTCCAGCCAAGTGCTATGGCAAAGAGCTGGCCGAAGAAATAGCAAGGGCTCTTGCTCTAAAGCTCAGCTGTCACCTCTCATGGTGGTAGTTCGCCACGAGTCTCACATCTCCCCTCTTACAAGAAATGCTGTGAACGTAGATTGGGTATGTCAGGGACCGAACCAGCCTTAGTGGGTGATAAATTTGATTTAAGGTATTAGTAACAAGACCTGTATCTCCTCTAAGTTGATGAGCAAAGTTCACTTTACTGTGAAGTAGAAACAGGGAGTGTTTCCCATTTAATCAGGACAGGATGAAAATGAGGTGCTTTCCCCACTCTTGTGCTTTGGGTTTTAAATGTGAGATCAGCAGTGCTTTGTGTGATGGCAGACACCACGATCTGCCTTGATCTTAGAAGCAGGCGGTTGTGCTTGTACAGGCAGGTCAGCACACGCTTGTGGACACACCTTTCCCTGGAGGTGAGCAGAGTGACAGGGCAGAGACCGCAGCAAGGTTGTCCTTTCTGCAGGGGAACCAGCCACAGGCACGTCGGTGCTCCTAGAACCAGGGAGAATCAAGCATGGGCGAGGGAGGGCTGCTGGCAGGCAGCAAAGGGTCGCTCTGGGCCTGGCCCTAGGGCTGCAGAGCACAGAAGCGTGCCTGGCTTGTTGCTGGCTGATTTTTCCTGTAGGAGGGAAAGGCTCGGAAGAGCAGTGCTTCCTGGAGTACTTTCAATTGCCTGAATAGTTTTCCTTTCTCTTGCCCTCCTGCCCTGAGTGTTGTTTTTTTGTTTCTGTATTTGGTTGACTTCGCTCCCCTTTTAGATTTCTTTTTTTCCCCCCTTTGTGGTGTTGCATCTATCACAAACCTTTTGAAAGATAATCTGTTTGCTGTTACCAGCAAGAGGGGTGCCCGTAGACTGAGCAAGTACGCCTTGTTTTGCATGTTTTCTTGCAGTACTTGTTGCTATGCTATTCGTGTATGCTAGGGAGAGCCCCTTAGGGCTCGATATGCTCTTGGTGCCAAATAAGGTAATTTCTGCTTTTGTAGAGGAGTTGGAGCCGAGACGAAGTCATTGCCCAAGAGCCCAGAGAGGGGGTTGTGAAAGAACCTAGAGGTCTTCTGCATCCCAGATTGGCCCTTGAGCCACTCCTGTTTTCCTCCCCCAAGGTGCTGGCCCACCAGCGCTGGCAAGACCATGGGCATGGAGATCACCAGTGCTAAACGCAGCTGATCTTTAATTTAGTTACTCAGGAGGCAGTTCTTGGTAGCTGCGGCACTGAGTACATGGGGGCAGGCAGAGACCATCCTGAGTTAGACATCTCTTTGAAAAAGTCTTCCACGGCAAGCAAGTCCTGGGCAGGCTGCCAGCCCTTACCAGTAGTTGTTTCCCAAGCTGTTGTGACTGTGGTCCATGAGCTTCCTCCCACAGGGTATGCAAACAAACCCAACACGGAGTCATGTAAAGGGCATCTCAAAACCGCAGCACAGAGGAAATCTTCTCTGCCACTTAATAGGCTGTAGGATGGCTGATGAGGCCTTGCCACCAGAGCTGATGGGGTGTGCAGATCCCTTGCTTTAGCAAAGGTGGAAAATATAAATTTTCTCTGCCTTGCTGAGCGATTTTTCGGAGACCTGGTTTTACTGGAACATGGTTATTAACATTAGTGTACCCTCCTTGGGTACCAGGGACAGTCAGTTTGCATTGAGGTGTTGCAAGCTCTGAACAGGAATAGCTGTGATGCACCAGCTACACCATATATGCTTTTTAGGGATTAAAGATGCTCGGTGTATGGACAAACTCCCCTAGAGACCTCTTCCCTATCACCTCTCTCCTCTGCAGTAGCATTTCCCGCATCTGTCACCTAAATAGTGGAGAGCTGAGGTGAGCCTGAAAGCACAGACAGTAGTTGAAGGGGACAGAGGAACTCAGGTGAAAGGAGAAAAGACACCAGGAAAACTAGGAGATTCCTCTAGGAAAAAAGGGAAGGAAACAGCCAAAACCATTTTGTCTAAGGGCAACTGGTCTGTGGAGCTTGGGGTACGTGGGGCTCTCCCCCTAAGGAAGACAGGTAGGATCTGTACAGAGGCATAAAAGCACCTGGACTGCAGATCAGAGCAGCCAGGTGGCTTTGGCAGCTCTGTGCTGGCTCCTGTCGCAAGCAGATCTGGGGAAACACCACACAGGCAGAGAGTCCTTTTGCTGGCCGATGGGGCAGGCTGAAGAAATTCAATCCATATGTTTTTGTACAAATTTGTCAGGGTTGAGCCTGCTGCTTAAAAAGAGGGCACCCAGGGCTCTAGGAAGAGAGTGTATTGTTTCTAAAAGCTGTTTGTGCTTAGAGGCACGCTTGTCCCACTGGTGGTGTCTGTCCTGATTTATCCGGCAGCTGCGGGACAAAAGGATGATTGGAGAGGACTGTGGGGCTCCTGCCACTCTGATACTGGCTGAAACAGGGCCTGTGGGCTGCGATGGCAGCGTGGTTTTTCTGGGCAGGCAAGTATAAGCTCTCTCTTTCTGGTTCCAGGACAATGCACCTTTTTCTGGTGTGTCTCTTCAGTGTCTGGGGTCTGGCTGCCCCTGAGCACTATGTTGTGGAAGATGTCTGCACTGCAAAGCCACGCGACATCCCAGTGAATCCCATCTGCATCTATCGCAAGCCCGAGAAGAAGCCCCAGGAGGGTGAGGGGCAAGAGCCAGGGAAGGGCAAGCTCCCAGAGTCTACTAACCCCCGGGTCTGGGAGCTGTCAAAGGCCAACTCGCGCTTTGCTGTTATCTTCTACAAGCACCTGGCTGACTCTAAGGACAATGGGGAAAACATCTTCATGTCGCCTCTCAGCATTTCTACAGCCTTCGCCATGACCAAGCTTGGAGCTTGTGGTAGCACCCTCCAGCAGCTCATGGAGGTCGGTGGCATTTTTCTGTAGCTGTTACCAGGGTCTGAAAGGCAGAAAAGGTGATCGTGGCTGACCACTGCTAAAGGGCTCTCTGCATCAGGATGGCTCCCTGGCTTGGGAAGGGAGACCTTTATTTAAACAAGCCCCTGGGAAGGACATACACAGGCTGCTTGTCTCTGGATTTGTTTAGATCCCTGCTCTTTCCTCTGATTCCCTATTTGGATCCAGCATTTGGGCTGAATTTCCTGGGTTTGAGAGGTTAGTTTTCATCTGGAGGAAAGGAAGCCCATTTCAGAGCTGAAGGGGGTGGGAACAGTTTGTTTCTTGCAGATTGGATAAGCACTTAGCCGAGCAGGTTAAGCCTTTTCTTATGCAGAAAGCAGGAAAAAACATCACGTCCCATTGGGAGTCCACATTCCCTCTCTCTCCCTTGGGCACAGTACCACCTGACTTCCAGGGCTCTGCCACCCTGCGGGAGCACAGGAAGGTCAGTTACTTCTTGAGGGCCTCCTTGTAGTAAGTTTAAGGGCAGTCTGAACACCCCTCCAGGAATAAATAGCTTGTGTTGCACAGTATTTCAGCAGCACAGTAAGGGCCTGAGCTTCCTAGGCAGGGGAGCCTGTACGCAGGGAACCTCTCCCTCCAGCTGTGGCTCTTAAACTCAGAGGGGAGAACCTTGATCCTGGACTGAGAGGTAATCCTGAGCTCTGGCTCTTCTGCGGGACCTATTAGCCCTTGCCTGTCCAAGAACCCTTCTCACTGTCAGACCCACTAACCTTACAACTGTGAGTGTGCTCGTCTGCCACATTGGGGTTTCGTAAGTAATGTTGGGGTCTCCTGCTGTTATCCACACAGTCTGGGCAGAGCAGAGCAGTTAACCACATCTCCAAAATCTTCACTCATGGTCTCCCTGCTGGGCAGCCCTTCCCACTGGAAGGTGACCCTTCTCTCACTGAGCCACCCAGGATGCAGAGCTGCACTCCTAATCCCCCCTTCGACACACAAAAAGGCCAGTAACACCACCTTTGCCTCACAGGAAATGGTGCCAGAGATCCTGGATGTTCGTGTGGAGCAACATGCTATGGGATTTTCTGTGCCTTAAAGCCCTGAGGTTGGATAGTAGTAGGCAAATCATAACTGTCCTTCCAGCTGGCAGCTGAGAGCAGATAAGAAAAAATTAACTGTGCTGCAGAAATCTACCCTCAAAACGATTGCTTCATAGTTCCATGCCCTGCAAAAATAGATAACACGTACCAAAATTATTCAACAGGCCATGAGAATTGCTCCTGGGAAGGAGCAGCCTTTGGCATCATCACAGGAGGGTTTGGGGCAAACCTTGTGAGTCCTCCTGTGACCTGCACTGACCTGAGAGCTGCTTGCAGGCCCCATCAGAGCAATGCTCATCTCGTGTCAGGCTCTAACTGGAGTGTGGTAGAGTGTTTGTGAACGCTGTGCGTAAACTGTTAATTTTAACAGTGCTAGGGAAAACATCGTGGTTCATATGCCAAGCTAGAGTCTGTTCCCTGACAGGAAAACATCTCCAAGACCTTAGTGTCTTCTGCATGACCATCTAAAGGGTCTAGCTAGGTCATGCCCACACTTGAGACAGACACGTACAAAATGATGCATCTTCCCCCGGCAGCTGGGACAAAGTGCGTGGGGAACAGAGGCAGAGAAAGAGGCAGACGCAGGCGGGCACCCTGCTGCTAGCTCTGGGGAAGGAACTTCCGCGGGCAAGAGCTGGAGTCTTCTGTCGGGTAAGATGCTGGGTCAAAGACAGTCAGAAGCCAGGGCCAGTCAAGGGCAGAGTATGGAGAGCAAGGAAGCCAGGGTTAGAAAGAGGAGCAGTACCTCTGCAGGCTGAGCAGTGTTTAATCCTGCATTTTGGACTCTAAACCAGGGTCCTGGGCTAGTGATGTGTTGCTTTTCCATAGATTTGGGTTCCACATTAAACATGGAGGGTGAAGTTCTGAGGGCCTGCAAACTTCTTGGCTCGATGATTTAGGCTGTTGAGCAGTGGGCGAAGGCTGCATCGCCACTTGCTGTGGGGCCTAGGAACACAGGAACCTGCTCATGGATTCCTTCTCGCTGTTTGGCTCCTCCAGGTCTTTCGATTTGACACCATTTCAGAGAAGACATCTGATCAGATCCACTTCTTCTTTGCCAAGCTGAACTGCCGCCTTTACAAGAAAGCCAACAAATCCTCAGAGCTGGTATCAGCCAACCGCCTCTTTGGGGAGAAATCTTTGGTCTTTAACGAGACTTACCAGAACATTAGTGAAATAGTTTATGGAGCGAAACTCTGGCCCTTGAACTTCAAAGTGAGTTGAACTGCTCAGGATTTCTCATTGGTTGGTTGGGGATTTTTCCTTCCTTGTCTTTCTGCTTTTGCTGCATCCTCATCTTTTGCCTGCAGGGAGTGTCACGCTCTGGGCGTGTGGGCACCACTGAAGGCAGGAGGGATGCAGCTCCTTCTGTCCTAGCTCACCTTAACTGCAGTCACTTCCCCACTCCTCATTTCTAAACGCTGCAGCATTATGCTGGGGGCAGTGTCCTCCCCAAGCACACACCCTGTTAACCTGTCTCCTGCAGAAGGGATAAAAAGAGGTGTTCAAAACGCTTGGCTTAACCTTTTTTGGTATCTTCCTTCAGGATAAGCCAGAACTTTCCAGGAAGATCATTAATGAGTGGGTGGCTAATAAGACAGAGAAGCGCATTACAGAAGTGATCCCAGAAAAAGGTATTGATGCTCTCACTGTCTTGGTCCTGGTCAACACCATTTATTTTAAGGTATGACTAACAAAACTGGGTGAGCAGCTTGTTTCCCTGGGAGAAAACATGATGCTCATGTTTGTCCTCTCCCTCTCCCTTTTAGGGGCACTGGAAATCACAGTTCCCAGCTCAAAACACAAAATTGGATTTATTTCATAAAGCCAATGGTGAGACCTGCAAAGTCCCAATTATGTACCAAGAGTCCAAATTCCGCCATGTGTCCGTCCCCCAGGACAAAGTCCAGGTGCTGGAGCTGCCTTACAAAGGGGATGATATCACAATGGTGCTGGTCCTGCCTAATGCCGGGACGCTGTTGGAGGAGGTGGAGCGAGACCTGACATCAGAGAAGCTGCAGGACTGGATAGACTCCATGACAGAGGTTTCTCTCTTCATCTACCTCCCTCGCTTCCGCATCGAGGACAGCTTCAGTGTCAAGGAGAAGCTGAGGAAAATGGGGCTGGAAGATCTCTTCAGTCCAGAAAATGCCAGACTCCCAGGTCAGATGGGGAGACAGGGCAATGCATGGTAGGGGTGGAGGGGTAACCACTCCTCCATGAGCACCAGGGATATAAGTGCACCAGCATGTGAGGAACGAGAACATGAAAGCAGTTAGATGTTGCTGCGGTCAACGACAGACTCTGTGGTCAGTCCCATCATGGACACGCAGCCCTGCTCTGCACTAAGGGCATGGGAGATAAGCAATCAATTGCAGCTGGCAGAGGATAATTTTTATTTAGGGCAGACGTGCCTTCTGCTTGACCACAGGCCATGAAGGATGAAATGTGTTCTTTCATCAGCTGTTGCCTAAAAACATAGTTTTAGCTTTTTCCATTTTCTGTTTCAGGTATCATTGCAGAGGGCCGTACAGACCTGTATGTATCTGAGGCTTTCCACAAAGCCTTCCTTGAGGTAAGCTGTGTTTTGTCCCAGCAGCGTCTTCCTCTTTGTTTTTAAAAACATGAAGCATTGAAAGAAAAAATAGCTCTGAAGTCCTGGTGTTCACTTCCTCAGCAATCTGGGGCTTTAGGGGGAAGTGGGAGCTTGGTACCCACCTCCCATGGGGAACGAGGGAGAGCCCTCTTCCCACTGCCTGTATTTTAATCCCATCTTCTCTTTTTGTTGGTAGGTGAATGAGGAAGGCAGCGAGGCATCAGCTGCTACAGCTGTCACTGTTTCCGGCCGTTCCTTCCCCATGAACAGAATAATCTTCAATGCCAACAGGCCCTTCCTGCTTTTCATCCGGGAAGCTGCCCTCAACACCATTATCTTCATGGGCAGAATAGCTGATCCTTGCTCCTAAAGGGCCTGTCAAGGTCTTGCATCTCCCTTCTCTGCCTCTGGAAAAGGGGCAGTAGGGTATTGCCACAAAGCCCGGGCTCCTCCTGGGGTGGTTGGTCTTACCGTTTGATGCAAGCTGCAGGAGGGACTGTTACCTACCTGGGGTGTTACTGCTCCTCTTGCTGTGTCAGGCAAGGGGGTTCAGAGAGCACCTCACCTGCTCCATCCTCATTCGAAGGGAAGCTGAATTTTTTCCAGCACTGGCATTTTTGTGGCACCTAAGCCTGCATCCAGCATTGCTGTCATTCTTATAGCCAACCCTCCTCTCATTCAGGCCTCAAACTGTAACTCTGATCCCCTGGTACATTAAAAACCTACAGATCTGTATGTAACAAACTGATCTCTGAATGGACAGTTTTCACTAAGTCCCTTCCTAGACTTATTCCTTCTTCAATAAACGGGTCCTTCCCTGCACACCCTGGTCCCAGCAGAACAACACTGTGCTGGAGAGGTCAGCAGAACAGCAGCAGCCAAAATAGCATGTGCTGGCTGGGCCAGAAACATCTTTACACAGCCCTGTGTGGAACAGCTGGTAAGTGGCAGAGTTGCCAAACATCAGAGCCCTAACTGCCCAGAGCTCTAGCGTGTCCGATGTGTCCAAGTGCTGAGACGTCACTAGTGAAAGCCTCATGTAGCCAAGGCTGTGAATCTGTCTTTTTGTGTAGTTAAGCTTTAAACTAGCGCCATGCTACAAGTTACTGTAGCGGGGTGTCCACGAACCATGGCAATGCCCAGGTAAAGCAACCACCATCCATTAATTCTGTGTTAAAAATCTGTTCTTTCACCTGCAAGTTTATTCCTGCAGCTGAGGTGTCCTGGCCTGCTGCCATGCCACGTGTGTGGTCTGGCCCCTGGTCCACCCAAGGTGGCCACGCTGCTGTATGACCGCTGACAGGGCTGTCTTCAAGATGCAGAAGAAAATGTGAGTTTCCTCTTAGATTTCTGCATTTAGGGCAGCTGTTTAAAACAGGAAGAGCCGTGAAAGCGCAGTCCTGTCCCATCATCAGTGCAAGTTATGGAAGTGTTGTGTGCAGGCAGCTGCTGAAATACCATAGGTGGCACTCCCTGGTGTGCCATTTACTCTGGATTTTGTAGAACCAGTGAAACATCTGCCTTCTTGTATAGACTTCCTCTCAGCAGCAGTTACCACAGCAAGCCAAGCAATGAAGGAGCCAGCTTAGATGTGCCAGTCCATGGAAGAGCTGGTACGAGATGATTGGTCATGTCTGGGAACAGCTCTGTACGTGTCTGGGAGGGTGTCTGTAGTTTTGGAAGGTTTTGTAGCCCCTGTGTTTGTGTTGCAAGCAGTTTGGACGTGGAGAGTCACCGCCTCTGTTGTATCACGGGGCTGTAGCGATCAGTCCCCTGCACGCACACACACACACACACACACACACACAGAGGCAACCTGTAAAGCACTTCTTTTCGTGCTGACATGCTTGCCTGGAGTAATACCTCTGAAAGAAGCTGTGTATGCAGCTGCTTTAATGCAGCAGCCTTGGCCCTGGAAGAAAAGGGGGAGCACCTTGGAACTCACTAAGAATTCAGTAAGCAGCTCTTCCTCTCTCCCTGTCCTACTCTGGCACTCACCGCTGTGTCTTTTCTTGCTGGATCCTATCTTCTGCTTGCTACCTTATTGTGTGGCTCCAGAAACACCCACTCTCCTCGCGTAACCTTGGCCTTTGTGGTTGTGCTCCAGGCTATGGCGGTGGGGGGCTGCTGAAAGAGGATGGCTGAGGAAACGCCTGGGTCTCGCTAGCACGGCGGTGAACCAAAAGGCCTCACCTGCCACCCGCAGCCGGGAAAGCCCGCTTGCCACAACAGGGATCGGGCGCTTGGCCTGCAGCGAGAGCATAGTGCTTTCTCTACCTGGTGAGACTGAAAAGGGCTGAGCCTGCAGAAGTGGTGAGACAAAGCTCATTAAAAAAGGACAGACGTTATCTAAGATGCCAGCAAAAGCAGCCTGGCACAGCCCAGCCTCTCCCACATCGCTAAGCTTAGGGCAGCGTGGAGCTGCGTAAAGCAGGGACCAGGCTCTCGCACTGCGGCTCATTTTAAGCGGGCAGCAAAGAGAAAATCAACGTCAGCTCAGACCAGTCGGCTACAAGACACAGACGAGGATCTGAGTATTAAACCATTTAATTCTCAAACCACTCACATGCATAATGTTCTCTTATACAGTGTTAAAAGAAAGAAGAAAATGCGATTTGTTTTTTTAATACAAACAGAATTTCAAGTATACATTTATAGAATTTTCAAAGATATCCAAGTTGCTAAGTTTTCATTCACATTGTTCTTAAAGCTGTCCAACGAGAGCACTTTTTGCTAAACTGCTTTCAATGCAATTGTACAGTCCCCTCTACCTTGTTTTTTTTTCCCCCTTCCCCAGCTCTGGTTCTCCTACCACCCTTGCCAGCCCCCCCCCCAGCAGCACTGGCCCTCCCAGTATGCCATCGGCCACGGGGCCAACGGCTCCTCCAAAGAGTTTCTCTCTGCCAGCTCCCACTGGAAGAGGAAAAGGAAAGCGACGGTAGAGGACCGAGAGCTTGGGAACAGCTTGTAAAATCATTGAACAGTCGCATATCCACAAGTTACACACAGCAGGCTCACACTTCAACCTACTGCAGACTAGAGTGAATGCTGACCTTTTTTTTTTTTTCTTGAAGTAAGGATTGCAACCAAAAATAAAGTTAAAGACAAAAAAATGAGTACAGCAGGAACTTTCTGTGAAAGTAAGTCTTGCGTGTTAGGACTGTCCTAAAAAGTTTGATTTATAGGTCAAGAGTTGAAGGTGACAGCACAATTTTTCTTACAAATGGTTACTCTGCAAACCAGCTCAGAGCACAATTGCCGTGGGACACATAAACTTAGGTTTAAAAAAAAAAAAAACAACAACCAAACCTGAACTAACTCAGGCTCCATAGCCACGTTATGGGGGGAAAAAAAACCCACAACCCCAGCAACAACTTTGTCATGGCTTTGCTCGTTCAACTTAGCTCAGCCCTGTGCATGCGGACGGGCTGTCTGCTGTGTTGTAACTGGGTGTAACTTCTGACCTATTATAAACCAGGTTTAAATATTCTTTACAGGCAAGGGTGGGTTTTTCTTGACCGATTACAAAAGTATTCTAACAGGCCGGTGCACGCCAGTCCTGTTAGTGCTACAGCACGGCTGAGCTGCAACCAGGTTTGGTGGCTGCGGTGGACACCTGTCGTGCCGGCAGGGGCAGCGCCAGGCCGGGAGGGCTGTGGGAGCGGGAGGTAGAGCTGTGGTAGTTTTCGGGCTGCTGGTGGCAGCCGAGGGTCTGGCGACTTTGCTCCCTCCTGGGCCCTGGCTGACAAGAAGCCACCTACCTGTACAGCTGGGTCAAAAGCCAGCAACAGCCATACTCATCTTACAATTTAAAGTGCATTTCTTCCGTAAAGGGTTTTTATTTTTTTCTTTTTTTTTTTTTTCTTTTTTTTTTTTTTTTTCTTTTTTAAGAGGAACCTATTTAAAGTGCTGTTCTAGTTTGGAAAGGGACTCCGTTTAGAAAAAAATGGCACCTTTTCACATGAGAGATCTGCTCTCTGTCCGTGTGTATATATAGAAATTTGCAGAGTCAGATCTGCTGACTAATGACCAACATATAAAAGGTTTTTTTTTATCATTTTATTTTATTTTATTGCTTTTTTTACTGCTGCCTGCTCTCTTGGAGGCAGGAGGGAGATGGATTCTCCTCTTACCTTCCACTACCGTTAACTAAGTTCCCAGTGCAGGAGTTGAGCCGGCCGTCTCACAGCTCTGGCAGCAGCCTTTGGCCGGGGGAACAGTTCGCTATTATGCAGAACACGTGAAATAACGAATCCACCCTGAACTGTCGTAGCCCCAGCGCGAACCTGCAAGGGTCACAGCAAGAGACTGGTGGCAAAGAGGGATGATGGACCCTAAAAGGTTTCCCCCTGCTCCTGGCAGATGCCATTTTCATAGAGTCACTTTACAGAGCAGACCTGCATTTCTGAAACACAGAGGTAAGGAAAACAAATCTGGTTTAAGTGAAAGCTTTGCTGATAGAGTGTGTAGTGTGGTAACCTCAGCACTCCAAGAGAGAGAGGTAGTTACTGTCCTGTGAATCTTCTGCTGCTTAATGCAAACAAATTTCTGGAGTGATTGCTCAAAAAAAACCAAACCCAAAAAAATCCTGTGCTCTTTATTAAGAGTTATCCCAGTTAATCTTTCTGTTGAAGACATACTTGACTATTCCCTCTAAGAGGCTTTTATATTTTAGAAATTGATTGTCAGTTTAGTTCATTACAAAATCAAATTTGATTAGCAAATTGCTATACAAAGCCACTTACGTTGTTAACTCTTGTTACAATACTCTTCCAGTGCTCAGCAAGGAAGCGCTCAATCGTCAGTGTCCCTGTTGGGGGGTTATCGTTAGCCGAGCAGGGCTCTCGGGCACAGCTCGTCCTGTACAGCGTCACCAGGTGACGGCGTAGGACAGCATTTCATGCTCTGAGCAGTTTTAATGGAAATGTTAAAAAGAGCTACTGGTGTCATATTCACAGTGTTGTACAGGAAAGATGGGGTGACGCCAGGGAAAGGAGGGGGCAGAGAGCAGCTTCGGAGACAACTAGGGCACAGCTCATGGGAGCTTCAGCTAGTGATTAAGATACTGGAGGCTTAGGGGAAAACTGCATCCTTTCCCTTCCCTTTTCAGACAAAAGCAGTACTTTGAATAGCTTGCTTTCATTTCTGTGAGCTAACCTCTGATACAGTCTTCTCTTGTCCCTCACTAACCCTGCCTGTAAGCGTGGGGCACAAAGTGAGGAATACATTACTGCAAGAACAGCTGCATATTATTATTTTAAAAGAGCTTATTTAGAAAAGTCCTGGGTTTGCCACCAAGAAGGATTACTCTTGCACCCCTTGGCCTGTCCTAACTGTCAGCAATTTTACATACACAAACACAAAAGAAACATGGGCTAGTTGAATGACGATGTTACCTTTTCACTTCAAAATATTTCTCACAGTTGCTTGCCCAGTGCCAACAACGTAGCCCTGGAAGCTGTCGTGTGTCAGCTTTCTGCCCAGGCAAGAACTTCAGGGGAGCCGAAAAGAATTAGTCTTTAGCAAAGGGAATGACAAAATCCTGCTCTCCATCCCAAATTCACCCGTGATCCAGATCAGCTGCTTCCCCCAACAGCATAGCCCTGGCTTTGGAAACCTTCTAACACTTGAGACAAGTACCCGTGCACAACCGACAAATCATCCCAAATCTCCCTCAGAGACCGAGCTTGCCCTCAGCCTGAAAACATAGGCGCTGATGACAGGCTGTGTGAACAAAACCCCATCCCTGTGTTTTTACAGAGCAAACTTGGGACTAGTTCACCTTGAGGTGGACCCCCATGGGCAAGGGGCAGCTGCAGGGGTGACGAGGCTTCACACCTCTTGCCAAAACCAAAGCTGTCATTGGGAGAATTGCACTGTCCACCTTTTGTCAGTGTAACCTGCAGTTACTAGCCTCCACGACAAAATCTTCCTCTGGCTCTTGCCTCTGTTAAGCCAAGAGTTGTGTTCAGCTACCAATTTACATGCAATGAAGTATTAAATAAAAGCTTCACAGTAATCCATAGAGTTTCCTTAGACATGTAAATTCTAAGAAAATAGCATCATGGGAGCACAAGCTCCCGTATTAAACCAATGCCCTAGACACGTCAATGAACGAATGGACCCCAGACACACCTCTTGGTCTCAAGCACAACCTTTGAACTTGATCAAATGGAGAACCAGTGAAGTAACATCATCAGGTTAAAACTAATTTTCAAGAAGTTTCTCAGCCATAGTTTTGTGATTCCTTCCCCCGCCCCAGACTGAGTAATTTCAATTGTACTTTTCTTCTTTTGTGCTGCTACTTTCTGTGTTTTACAACCAGTAGTAAAACTAACCAATCTAGCTTCATTTTTCATTTCTAATTAGTTTCACAGTTTCATAGCCAATGGTATTGGGTCTGCCTGCAAAGATAATGGGAAGGTTTAAATAAATACTCTCCACAGCAATATAAAAATAATGAACACATTTAACCATAGATCTGAGGGGGGAGAGGGTTAAGTACATTTACAAAAACTAAGTAAAGCTGGAGGCTTAACATAGCTGACAGTCTGCAAAAAAATAATGCACTGATTTTGCTTTTTTAAAAGTACTGCCTTAGATAACTGCAGTAAAATAATAAATCAGAATACATCAGATTAAACAAGGAACTTACACAGCAGTATTTAAAAGATACCTGAATATGTTTCAAAAGCTTAACTGATATGAACTAGGAAGCCCGTTAAAGCTGCCCATTTTTACATAATACTAAAAAAAAATATATATAAAGTAATAAAAATACAGCTTGGCATAGTCTAATGGAAACAGGAACCTGGAGGCTGCACTCATGCCTGGGGAGCAGCTGGACTTCGTAGACCATGGCAGACAAGATGCAATTTCATGGATTAATCATTGATAAATGCAAAAAAATCCTACCTGGAGATGCACTGCTAGAATAAAACTCTATCCCTTGTTTTGCATTATGCAGTGGGGCAATATTTTGTACTCCAGGGGAGCAACAGAGAAGCTGAGAATCAGGGAGGGTGGGAGGAAGGCCTCGGGGTCCCAGCCCCGCTCACCCCTCAAAGCAGGGCCAGCTTCAAGCAGGTCATGCAGGGTCTTGCCCGGTCAAGTTTGGAGTATCTCCCAGGATGGAGATTTCACAGTCTCTCTGGACAACCTGTTCCAATACTGTTTGGCTATACTCACGGTGAAAAAATACCTTATAATACCTAACTAACTTGATTATCCCTGTATAAATTTCTGCCTACCGCTGCTCCTCCTTCCACCATGCATCTCTCGAGAGTTTGGCTCTGTCTTCTCTGCACCCTCCCCTTGGCTGCTGAGTTTAAATTAATGACATCGTTAAAGGAGAGGGTACTGAAATGAAAACGAACTTCAGCCTTCAACAGCTGAAACACATGCTAGGAAACCTAACATTCAGAAAATGGCACTTTGAAATCTCTCTGGTACTGCCCCTTTCCTGCCTTCACTTGCCACCCTTCAGTTCCTTCCAAGGGTGTTTCTGAAATCCGCACAGCAAATTTACCTCCACTAGGGACTGACTCATTTTCCTTTGTTTCCATTCACGGCTCCAGAATGGAAAACACTGGTGCTGCTCAGCTCTAACATTTTAGGACAGGCTATAGGCATCTTTGCACGCCTGTCTCCCAAGACAGCAGGGTTTCCCACGTAATCCTGAACACATGCAGGTTCTACAACCGGCATTTCCCTGCCCACAGCATCCACAATGTGCTAGACACACATGCACGCTTCATCCCAATGAGGCTTTGCTGTCGTTTCACCTGCTCTGTCCAACACCTCCTGTTGGTTTCCAGTGCCAACAGCCACAGCCAGCGCTGAAAACAGGTGAGCCCTCTCCTTACTTCGGGTGTCTCCCTCCTCCCTGCTAAGCCAACCTACTTTCTTCGCTATTTTTGTTTGCGTTTTGCAGAAGGTCTCCCTGCTACAACAAACGGCTCAGGCTAGGAGGAACCAAATCATGTGTCTCTGGCTACCTAAAGAAACTCTGGCTAATCTAGGCAAGCTATCTGCATAGTTGAAGTGCTGCTGTTTTCAATCGCTTTGTGGGCTGAGTCCTTTACGCTGCTCATCAGCCAAAGGGGAAGGGGCATCTTCCCATTTACAGACCCTCACGAGTCTGCAGCTGGAGGGAGATTTGCCACCGCTTCTATGATGGGGAAATAACAACAGCTTTGTACAGGTGTGATGTGAATCACACACTAGATGGTATAAACAGGTCACCATCACCACGTTAGAATTAACACTAAGTTTTTTAATAAACAGAAGTACTTTGTTAATTATTCTGCTGCTGGAATATAACCAGTAACAGAACTGATTTCTTAGCAAGAATTACCCGACTCCACATGCATTTTTTTTTTTTCCAGCAGACACGATAGCTTCCCTCTAGCAAAGAAGAAAAACACCCACCTAAGCCCCTTCCCTCCATGACAGGCAATAGGTCTTGAGCTCTCTGTGCCCAGGGCTAAAAGGCCTGGGCTCCAGCTAGGACACAAATCCCACAGCTTCTTCTCTCCCTCCCTTCCCTCCTGTGCCACATTCTGCAGGGAAACACCCTCTTTTTTCCAGGGAGACAGTTTCAGCTTGGCCTGCTCTACCAATGCTGCATGTAGCAGTAGGGGATGAGCGGGGGGTGCTTGTGCAGGGCTGTGCTGGTACAACACAGTCCCGCAGCTTTGCAGAAGCACTGTGCAAAGAGTTTATGGTAAAACGTTTCCCACTCCTCTCTGAACACTACTCACCAGCTCATCAAAAAACTAGCACCCTGTAAGTTTGACAGGCACAGCTCAGACTGCTTTTTGGGAACACCTCACCATCCAGTCGGACTCAAAAGGCACCCATTCACCTGGGTCACCTCTAGCATGGGGCTCCCAGCACCCCTCAATCTAATACATACACACTCCCAGCCATGTAACACGATGCTGCACAGCTCCCCCTCCACCCCATCGATGGCATCGACATACCTGGTGCAGTTCTTGGAAACCTGGAATGAGAACACAGGGTTCAAACGCTACCACTTTTCCTTGCCCAGATTTCTGAAATGGCCCATCTCACCCTGCAAAAACAAGGATCTGAATACATGTTAACAGCCAAAACCCCCAGGCCTAATCCACCACCCTGCCAAAAGCAAGTTTAACTCCTCATTCACAAAAGCCTTTGACAAGTTCAACTTTTTGGTTCTGAAGGTGCATAACTCCCCTCCTAGGGTTCCCCCACAGGGTCCCGAGACACAGCCTCAATGCTGACGGCAGTAGAGGCTGTTGCTCACTGCTGAAGCAGGGAAGCGAAGCGCTCACGCAATGGGAAACCACAAGGAAAATCTATGAAGAAAATCCCATCTGCACCTCTAGCCTTGAAGACCCCTGCAAGCGGCAACTGGTGTTTGGTGAGCCGATCCTCACTGTGACAGAGACCAGCTCTCTGCAAAGACCCTTCCTCATCCCTCCCAACCTCTATGGCAGCATAAAAACCACGTTACATACAGCTCCTACAGCCACAGGTTTTAAACCTTCTGTGATCTGCGAAGTCCTACGAAGTCCAACTCATGGGTGTGACAGAAATTGTTCTTAGATCACAAACCGATGCCAGATGAGGATTCAACAGAACAGAACATAAAAATAACTGGGGAGGGACCTAAGATTTTTCAACATTTCCATAAAAAGAATTGCAGCTTTAAAACAAAAAGAATACCTTTTGGTCCGTGTCCTGAAGCCACCAGAATTATCAGAGGGAAAGACAGCCAGCAGCATGCATTCACAACCCCCTCACCCAAAGCCTCCAGCTTACGTATCGTCACCAACCCACCAAACACCGAGGAGTCACTGGATGCAGCACGATGACACCTAGTGCTACTTAATAATCAACTTGGGAGAATTTCAGTAGAAAGGGCTACCTTTTTTTGTAAAAACTAAATAAATAAATGTATGTTATTTGAACAAAAAAAGACATAAATTCCACATACAGACCATTGTCTCAACCAAGTAACTCTTTTCTGCCCAATTAGCAGTCAGTGCTTGGTCTAAGGTACCTCTCTTCTCAGCCTGCTTTCCCTTTCTCTTTGCCTGCTTCGTTAGAGCAACTGCTATTTGACACAGCAGCCAGACAGGATCTGCTGCTGGTATCAGACCAGTTTCTCCTGACAGCTGCACTGAGAAGCACCTTCACACTGAGGTTGCTTACAGGATGCCTCAATCAAAACAAATTTGATGTGATGGATGATGTTCCTACACGCTGGCACAGAAGGGCTCTTGTACTCAACCCGCAATACCTGGTGACTACAATTAGAAATAGATTAGCTTACAGTCTTTTTATATTTGCCAGATCTAGAATCGTACTGTGTGTAGCTGACAGAGTGCTTGATATGCCATGAGCTGTGAGTACACACTAATCCTGCTGGGAATTATTCAATGAACTTAATCAACAAAGGTAGGTGGACCATCACCCTGCTCAATATAAGGGATGCAGGGAAACCCTCTATAAAAAGAAACTCTAGAATCCAGGCTGAGCAGAAGAGCAAGAGGACCACAGCCACTGCGAAGCCTGTGGGAGATTGTTAGAGGAGAGTTTGCTCATAGAGCTTGCTAATTCCTTGGAAAGGCAACTACTCCCCGGCACAGAAGAATCGGCAAGATTTTATCTTTGAACACATTTATTTCTTTCCATTGGGTACAGCAGAATGTGTACCTCCAGAGAATTTACTTAAAAATAAACCAACCCACCCCTAGACATCAGTAAATAGCAAAGGCCTGTTTTCTAAAACTGTAAATTAGATACTAAATACATTAGCGGTTGTCTTTGTGGCCTTCTCTCTCTCCAGCTCCCAGCTGTGCCAGACTACAGGCTGATTTGCTGTCTTTCATTTCTAGGCTCGCTAGAACATACTTGTTTTCCTACAAAACCATTAAGTACCATGAAAAACATTGCAATTTCCAAGCCTTCAGAAGGCTCTGAAACCCTTCTTGTGGGTTGCTTTAATCACTTTGACAGCACAGATGAGCCAAAGCCCAGGAGCACCTGGTCCAGTGGCAGCTGTACTCTGTCTCAGCAAACACCTCTCAGCTCCAACCCTTCTCAGATGCCACAGCAAGAAATGGCAAGCCCAAGGGGATGCAGGCAGAAGCAGTGCCAGCAGTGAGGCAGCCTGTCCGTCTTTTCTACATGTGTTTACACAAATCCATCCAAACCCTGCGTTTATAAGGAAGGGGTCAGGCAGAGGACCATACAGGATCACTTTAGATCTACATTACAGCATGTACAGCAAATCCATGCCTAAATTCACACCTCATTTTCCCTTGCAGAAGATTTCCTCAAGGCATTCTAGTAGGCAAGTCCTCATGCTTCCTTAAAGGATCCCAATTCAAAAGGCAGGGCAGAAGCCCCAGGTTTTGTGACCAGCAGGGTGGCAGAGACTCCAAGTGATTCTGCTGGAAAATTCCAGCAGCAGAAATGCTGCTGAGTGATGCTTTTAAAGTGCTCATTCAAACCATCAACTGACCAGCTCCCTGCAGCATCGTTTGGCAAGGCAGTACTGAGATGCCCAGAGCTGAACCCAACACACCTCAATCCAGATCTGTCAACAGAAGACAGCAGAAGCAAACAGCACTACCTGACATTGCCCTCTTAGTTTTAGCTACGTGCCTCATCTCCAACAGATACCCTGCTGTACTGCTCTTGTAACAACTCCTCCAATACCAAATTATACTGGATAAGGAAAAATCCCGCCAGTGTCATAAAATGGTAACCCATACTGCTTCCCCCATTGGACTTTACCCAGCAAGTAAATCTTAAATCCTTCCAAGGCTGTGAATCTCTAGGATTCACCAGCAAAAGCTCTTAAGTCTTGTTCATATCCACATTTTTGTCAGCAAAGATCTTTCAGAGCTCCCATCTAAAAAGGTTCCTCCCATTTCCGAGACACATCATTTCACAAGCTGTAATACTTTGGTTTACAACTGGATTAAAATATAAATTAAATAAGAATAATGCTAAATGAGTTTATATTGAAACACTTTATATATGTATACATATATATGTATATACAAGTATGTGTGTGTGCATTCCCTAACGACAGCTAGAGGAAGCAAAAGTCATCTCCAAAGGCTTCTACTCTTCCAACTAGCATGGTCAACTTATCCATTGCAACAATTCCCTGTGCATAAAAGCTAATGAAGCACTGGAAGGTGGCACTGGTGAACGGCTGGATCACACAGACGTTCAGGAACAGAAAGAAAATAAATTATAAGAAGCAGTAGTAATTTGTTCACAGTTGGGATGAGGATAACGTTATAGGAAACCTGAATTTTCTACAGTCCCCGGGAATAAAAAGTCAAAGGTCACTGAAGGTTACAGTTGGATATATTTCTGATAATCCTAAAAGCAAAGATAGGATCTGACACAAAGAAACGGCAGAAACCACAAGAAGTTTATCCCAGCAGCCTAAACCCTGGTACCATCAGTTTCAGCAGGAAGATTTCTGATACCTCCACCGAGACCAGAATTCAGCCCAGTGATGCTTCGATCACTGCCTCCGTCTCCAGAATGGACATTTTAACAAGTAGGAAGATTCCTTGAAGCCAACTCAATCCTACTTCCAAAAGAAAATGCTCCCAGTCCTTCCTTGATTCTACTTATCTTCTAAATATTATCCCAAACATCACACTCAATCTCTCCTAGTCCCAGCCTCTGTGTTTTCCTGTGTTTTGCACAAGAAAGCCTTTCAGCACATGGAAATATTTTAGAGATGGTAGGACTCTTCAGATAATTTTATAACCCACTTGAGTGGGTTCCAGATTAGGAATAACCTAAGTTTCTAGGAAGACTAACTGCAGCAAAACTTTGGTCTGCTGCATTTCATTTAAAAACAAAAAACCCTACAGATCTACTCCAAATCTACTCTATTCCAAAATATTCTGGTAGACATTAGTTTCAAGCAGCCCAGTAGTGTTTGCATAGTTCTAGCTTTTATTTGGTTACAAATATATATATATAAATGTACATACATATATATGTATGTATTTTATATTAAAATACCCTTTGAATGACTGATTAAAATAACGATACTTAGCTCCTCTTTAGGACCTTCCACTGAAGACGTGTAAGCTCTGTGTGTGGATCTCACCTCATGACAGGAGTAATGCTCATCTCTGAGGATATCGTTATTGCCAGACGAGGCTATGCCGACGGGCAGCAGCAGCTCCATGAAAAGACCCCAGACTTTCTGACTCCAGTCCTGGCTATGGGCTCGGCTCCCAGAGGAAACTCAAGAGCCCAAAACTTGATAAAAATCAGAAGTTTCCCAAACCACAGCTCCTTGACTTCTCCCATCCCCAAAATATTTCCAGTAGAGCAAGAACAGCATGTGGTGCCAACTATTCAGAAACACTTGGATGCTGGTATGGCTAAACGGTCAGGCATGTCATAGATTGAAGAGGAGAATTTTATAAAGTTTAAATATTTAAGTTAAGGGGTGCTAATTTTTCTTTGTTTTAAAGATTCATGACTCAGTCTATTTCATAAGCTACCTTCCACCCAAAAATCCTGCACCTTTTCAGCTGTCTTTCTATTTATACTTTGGGTTCTGCAGGACAGATGAAGTCAGCAGCAAATAAAAGCTACAACTCTGCTCTTGCAAATGCATCGTTAGGGTTGAATCACCCAAAGGCAGCAGAAGGACTCTGCTCGGAGACCAGACTGCTTAGACTCATTTACTGAACTGGACGTCACACTTTTTAAGTAAAATTACTACTGCGCAGAAGCATGGGATGGTCTGCCCTGGAAACCAAAGTCACCTAGCTGTCACAAAACAAGGGCAGGTCAAGCAGGGAGATCTGTCCTATCAATTTATTTCAACCTTGATCTCTCAGAGGGCTGAAATTCTGGCTCCACGCCCTCCCCACCAAACCTGCCCCGCTACGCTTTTCAGCAAGACCGCAGCTTGTTCCTAACGCAATTCCAGCTCTGAAGAGCTGTCAGATGGGAACAGTCAGCCACTACCGACCTCAGCTGGATTTAAAACAGCAGCAGAGACACAGCACACTTTCTTTTCTTCCTGCCTTTCAGCCACTCAAACTTCTGAAAGTTAAATTACACAGATCACAGCTTGAAAATATTCGTAGAGAAGACGTAAGCAAGCCAAAGGACTGAACCTGATGGCTAGACAATGCTGGGAGGACAAGAGAGGGATTGCCCATCTGCATCAGCTGCTCTGACTCTTACCAGGCTGATATCCCTGGATCTTATTAAGCGGCTCTGAGTGTGTTCTCAGCCTCCCATTATAAAATCACATTTCATAAAGCCTCCTCATTCATCCCTCTCTACCTCGCTGCTGGAAATAAGAAGCACGGTTTGCTTTCACATGCTCCCACTGCAAGAGAGCAAAAAGACCTTCTGCTTTTTCCCTTTCCCAGTTTCACATCGGTCATCCTCCCAAGAGGAAGAGGTTTAGCTTTTCCCCAAAGCAGCAGCACAGTATTAACACAATTCTTGTTATTTTCACAGCTATTCAGAGGAACCTGGCAGAGCAGGGAACAGCCACAGCAACCGTCACGTCACTTTGCTGTGACTTGGCACCGGGGCTTTCTGCAGGCTCAAGGAGATAACCGCAACACTTCACATTTGGCAGGTTTCTCTGCCGCAGCAAAGAACTGTGTTCCCCCTCCGAGAAAGAAAACTGCAGAAATAGGTTGTGTTCCCCCTGTTGCCTGAGGCAAGCAAACAAATGGGTTAGTAAGCCCTAACTCTGAAGCAGACAGAAATGTTACGTACAGAGGTATTAAAATATGACAGAGTTCTCTTCACATCCTCCTTAAATCACAGTTGAAATCACAGTTTTGGCAGAGGGGAAAAAGCTGCAGCTAGCCGTGGAAATGCAAAGCCATGCGTCAACCTGTCACAGAAGCATTCGCACTGGGAAGATGGCATCTCATTCCCCACAGCTTCGGTGCAACCGTAAAGAGCTACGTGGTTTGCCAACAGAGAAGCAAGGAAAGATGGCATCATTCTGTTACCGAAAGCAGCTCCAAGTAGCTACACCACTGCCGGAAAATTCACATGAGGTTTTTCCATACCGTACATGACCTCCAACCCCTTTTTTTCTTGAACCTTGGCCTTATGTGCACTGAGGAAGTCAACCACTGAAAGAAAAGTTTAATAAACAATTCCTCTGAACTGGTTCCATCTTCCAGTGCAGATAGGCCTAAACTGCCTTCAGCGCTGTTCGAGAAAACATCAGAGACACCATGATTCCTACACATACATACATATACACATCCATTAAATGTACAGAAATAATATTAAAATGATTCCCACTACCATACCTTATACTGACTCTAGCTACAAGCTATAAACTTCACCTCAGCGAGGCCCGGGCAAGAATATTGGCTCTTTCGCATGCAATCAGAAATGATCGTTTATACAGTGGCAACCTCTGCACCCAAAAAAAAAAAAAGAAAAAAAAGAGGAAAAAATAAAAACCTTTCACAAGCTTTGTTTTCAAACTAGCCTAGTACAATATGAAGGACCAGTTCCATGGTTTCCACCAGGCCAATTGAAAGTAGTGAATCAGCAAAACAGGACACGCTGCTGGCATCCTGGACTGTTAGGATGCTCCTCCGTTCACAGTATCGATACAGTAAAACAAAAACCTGCTCAAGAAACTCACAGCTATGCCATACGGATAAAGGCATTCACCATTTAACATCAGCCCTTCATCACTACGTTTTGATGGATCGGTTGCCATCTGTTTCAGAAAAATGTTGCTTCTATAGCAGTTACTGCACCTTCACCCTTCTCTTCACAGCAAGCTTAGCAGGGAAACTTTCCCACTATATTTATATATAATATATGTATATAAATAATTTTATGTTTTTATAGTTTGGTAGTATTCTTTTAAAAGTTCTATTTTAAAACACTTAAAAATCTTTTAAGCAACTAAAAGTAACTTCTGATGCACTCTAGTGTGAACAGGATAGGATTTCAAAGTTTCTAACTTTCTTCTTTTTGATTTTTGGTAACTTCAAAAGCTATGACTAAAGCAGCATACTCTGCACATCTCCGCTCCTCCCCGCACCTCGATTGCAATGAAACCTACCTTAGCCACCCTCTTATCTCTCATCATCTGCTACTGCTCTCTGGCAACCTTACTGTTTCAGTACAATCCTGTTTGACCTTTGACTGGAAACCCAATGGGGCTGGTCCCTTGGGTGGCCATTTACAAAATCATTCACTGTGTGATGATGCACTTGACAGGAGAGGAAGAAGAAGGGACAGAAGGAAAACAGGGGTGAGATATCAGTTTTTCTATTTGAAATGGTCAATGAAATTGTACTTTGCGGGTGCCTGGCTCAGAACACCTGCAGAGGTTCCTCTCTTAGGAGCCCATCCCTGTTACATGTGATCCTGGCACCAAGCCCTTCCCTCCCCTCCCCCCAAAAAAAACCCCAAACATTAGAGCTATGTCTGCTTTTTGAGACAGACATGGGAGGAACAGTGAGACCCCTCACTTATACAAGAGAAAAGTATATAAAGCAAGGCAAGAATATGTCACCCTCCTCCAAATTCTTCCCTCTAAAGAGGCAGGAAAATGATCCCAAGTCCCCATTTGCAGGTGGGGAAAGCGTGGGCTGGAGATGTTTCCATGTGCCCAAAATTGTGCAGTCTGACTGTGGGGCAAGCTTTATTTTTACTTGGTAAGTCTCCTGCCTGCCAAGCCCAGGCTCTAACAGCTTGCCCGGCTTGCTTTGCCAGAGCAAGATGAATTGTATTCCTTTTCAATGTCTCATTGTTCCTCCCATTGCCTTAAGGATCAGAACCTCATCCTTCCTTATTGTACATGTTATACATACTCAAGAGAACTCCTTCAATGAAACATCCTCTCCCAAACCCATTCTGTGCAACCCGTCGTTCATTTTCCCCCTCCATCATGAACAACTCAGCATCAGAACCAGAAAAAACTCTTAAAGTATTGCATATTTTTTAAAAGACTTCTTCAAAAGATGTCAAGATATTTGCACTTATCTACCTGTCCCATGCTTTTCTGTTTAGGAAACACGTAAGCACGTGCAAACACCTACAATACACAACGCAGGCATGTCTCTCCGGGTTTGTTTACCTTGCTCTAAACATCAGAGCTGCTTAGAATACAAAAGTTTAAGTCCATGCAAGGGGACAGAGTTGTGATTGCTCTAGGAACCATTCACTTTTAAGTTTCCTGAACCATTGCGAGGAAGTAAAGTAGGGTTATTTTTCTTTTTGCATTTCATTGATAAAAAAGTTATCAAACTAGTTTGTAGAAACACATTTAAAAGCAACCACCCACAATTGCTCGGCTGGGACGATAGTATTTCAGTATACCATATTGCTGTTATAAAAGATCAAGTGTGTGTCGAGGGGGGAGCAGGGGTGAAGGACGACTTTGGTAGCCAGCCTCTAACTCCGCAATTCAGCCAGTCCAGAAAAACTCTTCCTAACGCTCAGCAATACCTGAAGCATGGCAGCACACCGGTCAGGATGTCAGAGTGCTCCGAACTCTCCAGATCAGCAATAGCAAAGGACAACCTCCTCCGAAAGACCCCTCCAACCCTTCTCCCAACGCATCAGAGTCTAATGCAAACCTCACAGCTGCTAAATTTCACTTTCAGTAGCCGAAGCGCTTCAAATTTTGCTGACCTCTAGAATACCACCTTACAGCCATGCCCGCTTTCAACAAGGGGCATTGAGGCCACGCGCCTGGAACGGGCGAGCCAAAAGCCCTAAAATAATAGTTTAAGTAAAAAGGTAAAAAGAGACACACCAAAAATAAGACAGGGATAAATACACTTGGGCAAGGCAGGTTCCACCAGGAAAGTCTTTTTGTTTTCTTTAACGTGGCAACTACCTGGGGAATGAAGGAAGGCAATGGCACCTTGCCCCTGCTTCCCCCTTGAGCTGGACCAGCAGATGTGACGAAGAGCAGCCCAGCGCGCTAGGCTCACTGAGTCTGCACGGCTGACGGCCGGTGGGACCTAGCTGCTGGGCCAAAACGCTATCAAGAAATACAAATAACTGCTCGTCCCAGATCACTACGGAACAGTAAAAAAATTTAAAATCCTGTCGATCCCTGAATAAGAAGTTGATTGACACAGTTGTTTTGTTTTTCTCCAAGAGGAGGAAGAATAAGGGAGAAAAACTTTTGACACTCTATGTGTGTGGGGGGGTGTGAGAGAAAGAGAGAGAGAGAGAGAGAGAGAGAGAGAGAGAGAGAGAGAAAGATTTTTCTATTTTGGCAACATCTTGGGAGCTTCTTTCTGTCCAGTGGTGGCATTGCACTAATTACAGTACCAGCCTGCCAGGTTGGTGCTGAGTCTTCAGAGCCAAAAATGGGAAGACGGTCCTTTCTCCCCAGACTCTGCAGCCATGTTTCAATCTGGCCCAGTTGTGGACACAGATCCTTGTGCCGTCTCTCCCACGGCAACAGCCTCCTCCTGTGGAGGAGATTCTTCCTCCGCCTGCCCCCGAGATGTGACGGTGGTCTCAGGGGAGATGCTGTGAGGCCCCTCCAGAGGCATACAGCCAGGGTGGTTCTTGCGAAAGTGCTGGTTGAGGATGGCCTGGAAAGGGAAGCTTTTGCCGCAGACGTGGCAATGAAAGGGCTTATTGCCTGTGTGCTTGCGGATGTGATATTCCAGCTGATCCTTGCGGGTGTACTTCTTCCCACACATGCGGCAGACAAAAGGCGTGATGCCCATGTGGAGTCGCATGTGCCGGTCCAGGCTGCCTTTCTGGTTGAAGGATTTGGCGCAGTAAATACAAGTAAGCCGTGGATTGTACCGGAACCAGCGCTCTGAAACCTCCTGCTCCCGGAGATATTCCACATAACCGCTCACTCCAAGCATGGCTGATTCCTCCCCCTGTGAAGGAAGCAACAGAGACTTAAATAGCAACCAGCCTAAAACAAATTGCAGGAAAGAAGAGCAGGTCCCAGTCCAGCCAGTAAAGCACTGAAGCATGTGCCAAATCCTGAAATAAGCCGCACTAATGTCTTCAACCTCAAGCAGATATTTAAGTGTTTAACTGGAGCCTTGGGGCTGAAGACAAACGAGCAATCAATTAGAAACCTCTGCTATGGCAGCCCCTTCTGCCAAGTCATTCGCTAGATCTGGGGAAGAAAAGACAGTCCTTGTCAGGAGGGCACTTAGCCACTGATTGAGTTGTGGATCAAACATGTCAATACATGTTACTTTTTAAAAAACTTGGGCCAGTTTGGTTAAAATGCTGTATACCACGTTCTGTTTTACTTACTAAAGGCTAAAATCAGAAGCCAGTTGATGAGCTTGCAGTAAAATGAAGGTGGAATAAACTACAAATCAAATCTGAAACTCTTCAGGTGTCGCTTTACACAAGTATTTATTCAGGTGTCATTCAGGATTCATTTTATAATGAATCATGTTTGCCTAAATGGCTGTGTAACCCAGCCCAGCCCTGAAGCACTGCAGGGGAGCATCTGCAGCACAGAGATCTAGCACACCTGGCTCAAGTCACACAGCAAGGACTAGCTGGCTCCTCGTTATTTTCTGAAGCCAGAAAGGCAAACAGCCAAGGGTAACCCTGAACCACAAGCTTGGGGCTCTAGGGCAGCCGCTTCCGGCTATCATATTCAGAACAAGCACAAACAGACAGCCTTCTGAATGCCTCTGTGCTGGAGGGTGCAGTATTTGCACTTCCAGGTCTTATGCTGTTTCCTGATGATGCCAAACGCAGACAAGCAACTAGCGTAATGGCAGGATGGCCTCTCCTCTGGCATCCAGGGCTGTGCACGCACAAGCAGCAGCTAACTGTGCCAGATGCCATTGAATCTGACTGTACAAGCCCCGGTAAGCTGCTCAGGACTACAGAGATGCACAAAGCTGTGGTACGTACTTTCCACTCTACTGCTGCTGCTGGGCAGGGATCACAGGCAGACTATTTTTAGCATGGATAGGGCAATTCCAGAAGAGTGGAAGGTGATGATACCTCCCTGTGTACATGGCAGCCTATGGTTTTATGTTTGAGGTCATCTCATGATGGAGAAATAATAGCAGCTTTCTTGTACGTAGAGCTAAAATTGCTTTTTATGTCACATTTGCCCTGGAGGCTTCATTTGACCTGAAATTTTCTAGATGTATTCTGAGGACACAAAACTAAGCTTTGGCAAAACAGGAACAAAAAGATAGCTTTTTTTATGGAAGTGTATTACAAAGCTAGCAGACAGCAATTGTAATTTCTTCCCCTTGCTTCACTTGGTCTTACTCAAGGGCAAAGCAGCCTGGTAACCCCTCACCTGCCTCCAGCAAAGTAATTTGATTATGAACTGACACATTAGTTATCTGCCAGGCACGCAGGAGTCATTCCACGCAGCGCTGGGCAATACGCCTGCATTATAGCGCCGCTGCAATACTGACTCTATGCAACAATTAGATCAAAATGATTAGGCATGGGTATTACCACCGTGCCCCACTTTGCTGCACACTATAGCCCGCTGCCCTCCTGTAGTTCTGTGTATCTCTCCCTCCTACCCCAAAAATGTGCCCACACCCCAAGAAAGCAGAGGAGTTGGAGCTACTTTACACTGCAAATTCTGCTACACAACACAGTCCCTTGGGGATGAGACAAAGACCTCTGTACAAATCCACAATCCTTTGACACTCCACCCTAAAGGTTTACTGGTGTAGTGCCTGGAGGGCTTTTTGGAATGGTTTTGCCACTAGCATGGAAAGGTTCAGCTGTTGTCACCCCTCAGTCTTCACAGAAGCCAGCTAACACCTCCTCCCTCAGCTCAAGCATTTGCTGTCAGTGTTTCAGGACAGATCCAACTCTGCAGGCAAATGGGGTTTCTCGGGAGTTGGTGGCCTGCCCAGAATGAGGGTTGATATTTATGCTGTCAGATAACAAGAGAAACTCCTCATGTTTTCCAGGTATCTGGCCAAAATCCCAAACGGCAGCCAAAATCAGTTTTAGATTATATACCAACAGCATATGTTCCCAGTGGGAGCAACTAAACCCTTTGCGACAGTAAAAAGGTCTTTGTTTCACAAACAGTATTGCTTGCAAATATAAAATATTGTACACTTCATCACAACACAGTGCCCTTCACCTTCAATGCCAACAGTTACTTGCAAACTTCTTGATCTGCCTACCTGGGAACTGGGCTGCTTGGGCTCATCCATCCGCCTGGGAGACTCGCTTTTTGATCTGTACCGCTCAGTCACAGCAACCATGCTGCCAGAAGGGCTAAATCTGTGGGGTGGGGTAAGAGTGTAAATGGAGTTTTTAATGGGCATCAGGTCACTATGATGTTTAGAACAACGGGTGAGCAATAGAGGCACCTGTATAGCATCTCTTCATCCTCACCAGCTAACACACAGGAGGCGGAACAGCGCAAGTATAAAGGAAAAACCAAGTCATACTGGTCTGTGGTTTCAGTCTTAACATCTGAAAAATAAAACTGGGTCATTTGGCTTCCAGTTCAGTAACAGAGATCTTTTTGGTCACTACCACAAGTAAACCAAGATGGGCCCAGTGATTCGGGAACTGTACAACAGGAGAAGAAACTATTTCTCTAAGGGCACCTCTCATTCACCACCCTCACCCTCCTCACCCTTTCAAGTATGAAACAAAAAGGATGTGATGGACTTCAGGTAGGAAACAGTGGTTATTGAGCACCGTACAAAAAGAGATATTCGAGGCTAGCTGATCCATGGAAAAGAGTTAACGAACTAGGAAAGGATCGCTCTCCCAGGGGCCAGCTTAAGATCATTCCCACTGATTGATTTATTAAGCGACAAGTGACAGAACATCCACTGCTTCCACGTAGCTGTTCCCCCATGGGACCAGAGGGATTTTGCTAGAAGAGAGGCAGATGTGAAGGGAAACCCCCCAAACACAACAGCTCTGCCCTTTATCAGATCTGTTCTTTGGTCTGAGTTAAGGGCAGAAAACAAATACAGATGGATGGAGAATCAAAACACAGCACATTTCACCCTCTATTTTCAAGAAAGGCTTTCTGCTCTTTCCTGTAAATCAAAACAACAATGGAGGCCAATGGGTTCCTCACTTCAACTGCTTCAGAAGATATAAACCCATGACGCACTGCTGTCCTGCACCACCAGGAAGAACATTTCCTCTTGACCTACAGCTGGCGACCGGCTTGCTTCTCAAACAGAACCACCCCCAGATTTTCAGGCCAGAAAGCATCGCTGCAATGACATTTTGCATAACACATATCATATGTGACCTCGCTAATTCCAATGCTGAACACAATATCTACTGAGACTGAACTGCAATACCTTCTTTAGACAAAAACCCCACCTCAGCTATATGCCAAGAGGTAGAAATTCCAACCTATAGATCTCTAAGTGCTAATAATTGGTTTCCCAAGCTGGCCTGTACCTGGAGATCCTGGTACAAAATACTATAAGCCAAATCGGATACGCTTTCTAACACCACGAAAAACTTCCTTCCGTGCTAATGCTTAATGGCCACAGGAAACATAAAGGAAAAGTGTTCCAAAGCAACCAGCCCAGAGAAGTGAAAATCTTGCACAGTCTCCTCTTACAGCCAAGGCCAGTAATGAAGGTAAATAAAACTCACCTGTCAATCTCACTGCTGGTTGGTCTGACCACTTTGGCCCCAGAGGAGCCTAACGCGTAAGCCTCTTGGCCCATCAATCCGTGGCCTGTGGTGTCGATCACCATAGCAGTCACCTCCTCAGCGCTGCTCCCGTCTTCTCCTGACGGCTGATGCTCTGCCCCAAGCCACTCCTCCAGGTTCTCTGTTTTAATGTGTACTCCTCCCAGCACCCGGACATCGTCGTCATTCCGTCCCCCGCGGTCTCCCATTCCCGTCTCAACGTACCACTGTCCCGCTCTGTTAATCCGTAGTATGGGCTCCCTGCTTTCCACGTCTGAACTCTGCTCTATTATCTGGGGGCTGGTGGACTCCTCAGGTGGGCTGAGCTCCCGAATGTCCAGCACTGTGCTAACCTGGCCCAGACGACTCCCCTTTGGGGTGTTGTAACGCGGGCTCAGAGAATGGTTTAGATTTGGTGTCACCCGGTGGGACTCTGGTGGTCTCTCCTGATGCTTTGTCCTGGTCTGGCTCAATTCCGCTTCCACCTCTGCCACATTAATTTTGAAATGAATTCCCTCAAGGATCTGTGTGCATTTGTCTATGATGTGCTGCATCTGCAAGAAACTGGCGGCCGTTAGGTAACTGATGATGTCAGCCAGCTGCAGACATATCCTACCGGTGTAGCAAAAGGAAAGGAGCTGCTCGAAAACAGAAGGGTTCTTGATGACAGAAATGGAAACGGTGCTCATTTCATTCAAGGACATGTGGTCACGGAAGTAGGGCGAGCTGGCAGCCAGCACCACTTTGTGAGCGCGGAAAGCTTGCCCCTGCACGTTGACCACGATGTCACACAGGCGACCCTGCATGCGTAACTGATTCAGGTGGCTCAGGACAGAGTTACTGAAGTCAGGAATCTCCAGCTGAATGTTCCCACTCTTCTCCATGGCTGTCCCAGTTACCAGTGCACAAACCTACTGGAAAGGGGGAAGGAATACCATTGTTAACAGAGCTAGTCTATCATTTGCATTTAAAACATTTTTCACCTACTTTCATGCAGTTTGAAATACTGCGGTTGTTAGAGAAGCCTCTCATCATTTAATCTACAGGCGCCTCGCAGTAGTTCTCTGATCTTTATGGGCTGTGCACCACCTTTCACAAGAGTTATGTTAAACCAGTCCCCAATAGATCCCCATTTCCCATTCCCTGTGGCTTAGGTGCTTGAAACAGTTCATTCTGTCAGCCTCAATAAAAGCACATTTGCATTGTAAAAAGAACATTAAAAATGGTTCAGGTACTAAAAATAGGCAACCAATTGCATAATGGATTAAAATACTTAGCACTTGTATGTTTTAAGCACTTTGAAAAGGGAAAGTAATATCGTTATCCCTCCTTTGTAGAACAGGAAGGAAACACTGGGACCCAAACCCCCCTCAGAGACTTTTCAAATGCTGACCGGCACACATTTGACCTCAAGGCACCTTTTGTGAATCGTTAAAACCAAGATATTCATCCTATGTGGCATTTCTGACACACAGCAGAAAATTCATAACAGGACAGTAAAAGAAAAAGAACAGAATCCAGTTCTGAACACCAGCATATCAGCCCATGCACCAGGCACAAGTGACTCCTGGCAAAAGCACCTGGTGTTTGTGTGGCTTGAGATATTGCATACAGCAAAAGACAACTTACGAACAATGGGGATTAACAAACAAGCTCTCCTAGTTTCCCTTCCATAATTCATTTTCCTATAATCATCACATTAAATTTTGGCAAAGTTTGAAAAGGAGCCCTGACCATATATGGTAAAAATTTGGAATGATCCAAAATTAGACGTCAACTCTCCCAAAAAGAAAAAAAAATAAAGGAAAGTAAATAAGTTTATTAAAGATCACTCGTAGCATGAAGAGCTTCCAAGCTGGATGGCATCTGAAGTGTTGATTAAGCAGAGTGCTGCACATATCAAAACAATTTCAGGCAAGCCGGGAATACCAAGGCTTATAATGCCTACTCCGAGAAATCTCAGAATCGAAGGGACTAGCACACAGGGAAGCATACATGCCTTTGAAGGACTTGTTTGGGTTTTTTTTGTAAATTTACAAATGCTGCAGGATAGCGCACGTTCATGTGCCCAAGCAGACTTTGTGCAAACTTGGCAAAATATGTTACTAAACCTGAAGCTGCAGGACAGCCTGTCAATCTTGTGAAGTCGTGCAAAGAGATTACTAAGTGGCTCAGGGGCTGCGTTTCTCTGGGGTAGGCGAGATCAGGGATGCACGAAACTTCACAAGGTGCAGCTTAACAGCACCACGTCTTAAGGCTTCTTCTCCTCCCCCCCATCTTTAGAATAAAGCAGTAAAACCCACAAAAATCAAGGAACTATAGTGCACAGGTCTGTGACAACATGACATTAAGAGCAAAACTTCAAACGCACAAAACAAGGTGAGATATAAAATCCGAGGTTTTACCTGTAATGTTACGAGTAACATGCAAAGGGGAGGAAAGAGGGGTGGTATCTTGTTGTTTTCCTTTTTTCTTCTGATGTAGTAAGAAGGTCTGAAAACTTTTTGCCCCCTTCCCCTTTAGAAGGAAAAAAGAAAAAGAAAAAAACGTAGCATGGAGGAATTGGGTTTTCCCAAGCACAATCAAGAACGCCAAGCTTTGTCATTCTTTGTTTTGCTAGAGGATATGGCAGCAGGATTAGCTAACCATTACGCGACATCTCACCCCAAACCACAGAGAACCCCTGAATCTTAACAAATTGATCTTTCCCCACTGTCTGCTCAGTGTTTGTGTTGCACCAATGGTCATTAAAATAAAAAACAGAAGTGCAAATAACCTGAATAAGTAATTTCCTCTCTTGCAGGGCTAGTATCTCTGGCCCTAACCCTGCAGCATTTCAATACACACAGGGTTTTCCTCAAACGAGCCGTCTCACTTACTCTGTTCAGAGCACTCACACAGCCAAAATCACATTGAGCATCAGCAAATGTTTACAGGATTGGGAAGCCTGTAATCTCATCATCTTTCCAAACCACCAGTTTCTAAAGCAATAAATCCTAAAGCATTCTCTTAAGGAAGGCAAGTGAAAGAAAGGTGTACAGGCATCCTTTGTGAGGTGAAACACCCCTGCCGAGGCTGCAAACGCCTAGGCAGGCTCGTGCGGGGAGGCGAGCCTGGGGGCAGAGGCCGACCATTCATTTCTCAGGGCATCAGAGAAGGAGAAAAAATTAGAATCAGATCTTAACTGCTGAGCGTGGCTGCGTACGGCCCCGGTTAGAAGTCAGCTGCTCCCAGGGGAGCCCAAAAAACTATTTGTGAGCTTCTGCTCCAAAGGCAGGGAAAAATCTGTCTGCTGCTGATGGCAGGAGAAAAAGACCCACGTAGCCTCATTTACCTCAGTATTGAGGAAACGACATTTTATGCCACGCTTTGGGGACAACCTCAGTCAGAGGCTGGCAAAGGGGAATCTATCTTTTTGGATCAAACCACCCTCGTCAGAAGACAATTTCTGTCCTCCTGGGTATATCATAAGCTTACGCACCTCAGCCGGCAGTGCAATGACATCTCTATTTTTGCCTTTCCTGGCGCTGCACTACATGTTCGTCATCTCAGCCTTTACCTGCAGGATGAACGGGATCTCCTGCTGAGCTACGCTCTTTACAGAGAACACACTGAGACACCTACCTATTTTTAATACAATTCAAAGTGTCATCAGCTGAGACTTGTACTTACTTATCTCAGAAAATGCCTTTCACCCAGTGAGACAAATGCAACTACCAAGACCAGCAGAAATTCTCAGTCCATCAGGACTTCATAAAAAGCTGGGGCAGCCCATCTACAGCAGATGACGCTCACTCTGAATATAACCTTTGTCAGAAAACTGTCATGCCAGGGAGCTGCAGGGAGTAGGTGGAACTGAAAAGCCGAGGCTTTTGGGGCTGAGGTTGCCCACGACTGGTCAGCTGGGCTACTTTCAAATTACAATGGGACCTTAACGAAGGTAAAAGCAAGAGTAATTCCAAATTGAGATGAGAGGCACTGCCTTCCTCACCCTTCCCCGCCTCAGCCCAAAGAGGGATTTCAGCCGTGCTGGGTTTGTTCCCGCTGACCCACTCACGAGCCGTGACCCCAGGCCTCTGCCCCTGCCGCCCGGTGTCGAGGGTTCATTTTTATCCCTGACAGCTGCGGAGAAGCCCTTGCGACTCCGCACCCGGGGCCGAGTGGGGAAGGTGGGCGGAAACCCACCCTTGCCTCGCCCCGGAGGTGCACCAGCCCCACGCCCGCCCGCCCGTGGGGGCGACAATCCTCCTCTTCCCGCGGGGCAGGGACGGGGGCCTCCGGGTAGGGAGGGGAAGGCCGGCGAGGCCCCGGGGTGACGTGGGGGGAGGGGGGTAGCGGGCCCGGCGGCCCTGAGGGGAGGGAGGAGGGTCAGCGGCGGGGCGCGGCCGCGCTCCCCGGCCCCCGCGGGCGGGACGGCGCCTCACGGGCGGGGCGGGCCCAGGCCTCCCCCCGCCCCGCCCCGCCCCGCCCTGCCCGGCCCTGCCCGGCCCGGCGCAGCCCGGCCCGGGCCAGCGGGCCCGGCCCAACGCGGCCCGCCGCCCCAGTACCCACCTGGCGGGGGTGGGAAGGGCCCCGCAGCACCGTCCCGGAAGCGAAACCCCCCCGAGCGGGCCGCACCCCGGAAGAAAATTCCCGCCCGTGAGGCGACGGCGCTCATCGCTCCCCCGCCCGCCGCCGGGACGCGCCCCCTCCGCCACGCCCCTCCGCCACGCCCCTCACTTTACCACGCCCCCTCGCCGCGCCCCGACAGGCCGCGCCCCCTCCACCGCGGTGCCCGGTGGGTAGGGGCCGCGCGCATCCCTCACGTGACCAGCTCCCGGACTACATAAACGCGCGCAGAGGTGTGCTGCTCTCTTTTGGCCTGCGGGGCGGTGAGAGTGCTGGTGTGTGTGGGGCGGCCCTGTCGGTCGGGGTGGGGGCGGGAAGCTTTTACCCGCCCGGTGTGGGCCCGCGCCGCTGCGGGGGTTGGTGTGGAGCCGCTGCGTGTGGGGTTTTGATCACCGATGGGTGCTGGCGGGGGAGGATGGAAGTGGATTGCCTCGGTGGGGCTTGGCCTGCGGCCTAGGCCGCTGGGGCGTCCCGAGGGGACTCCGCCTCGCGGCGTCCTTTGGCGGG
Organism: Phalacrocorax carbo; assembly: GCF_963921805.1. NCBI lineage: Eukaryota > Metazoa > Chordata > Aves > Suliformes > Phalacrocoracidae > Phalacrocorax > Phalacrocorax carbo. The sequence goes on along the minus strand of NC_087518.1, from coordinate 30,974,739 downwards.
GCGGGAACACACGGGTGGGTAGCGGGTACTCCACCGGGGGATCGTGTGGGAGAGGGGTCCTGTGGAGCCCTCACGAGGGGTGTGGGGATGGCGGCCCCGTGGAGCCTCGGCCTTGCCGGTGTGAGCGCAGCGTGGGGCTGAGCCCGCTTCCTGGCTTCGATTTTGGTGGGGAACAGCTTGGGGGTGCCGGGTGAGAAGCGAGGCTCAGCCGGCATTGTGGCGCCTCGCCTGGGAGCCGGGAGAGCTTCCATCGTCCCATGGGACATGCTCCTGGAAGGTGGTGAGGTGGTGTGTGGCAGCTGCAGAGATTAGCTTTAGGTTTCTATTTTTAAACTGTGCTAGGCTTCTAGGAAGGCAGTTTTCACCAGTAAACGGAAGGTTTTGCGTGCATAAAGTATAACTGTTGTCTTAGGGTTAAGGGTTTTCTGCTCCTCTGCCAATTAATGCCTGGGAGCAGATGCTAGGCTGGGGAGAGCCCTTTTGTCGTGGGAAGGTGGAGATTGTTCCCTGCAGAACAGCTCATCGGTAAACTAGAGAGCTGTAGCTGTATCTCGTGCTCTGGGTAATAGCTTTAAGTGTTATCAGTTCAAAGCCCCGTGTTGACAAAGTAGTATGATAGCTCACTTGGGTTTCCATGTGCCTGCACATGATGAAAACTATGTTGGTAGGGACATCTGAGAGGGTGATGAATGCCAACATATCTGAGCTGGTCATGGAATTGCATGTAGTGGCATATCTGGCATGGCTGAGACACCCACCATGTGGACCATTCTGGGCAGCCAAACTAAGTTAATGGCTGCAGGACTGACCTGGTGCTTATACACTTGAAGCTGTAGAAAATTGAGGAGTCTAGCAGTTCTGTTCTGCTTAAAAATTCAGACTGGTAATTATTTTTGTGGCCTTGTCTTTCAAAGGAGCTGAAGTGTAGATTGCTTCAGGGAGACCTTTTTTGTAAGGCTCATAGTGCTTTGAGTTTTACTTGCATTTTTCAAAGAGAATTTGTGAATATAACATCTTTGTTCTTGAAGAAAAACTAACATATTCTCTTGTTTCCAGTTTCAAGATGCATCAGCTATGTTCTCTCTTTTATGGCTTCGAAACAGGTGGGTGCTGCTTCTGAAATACAGAGCTTAAATTGAGAATTAATGTGTGGGTACAGCTAGAGCAATATCCTGGAGTAGGACCAGCATTTGTGATCCAGTAATTGGTTGTGGTGTCTCTTCAGGCAGGCCTCACTCTTCTGGGAAAAGTCCTGTGTTTCTTTGTACTGGAAAGTGGATGTGAGACCCTTGTTTATGAACCAGGCTGCAGTAGTACCCTCTGCCTTTTTGTCCTTCATTACTGCTGTTCCCCTATCCACAGCAATAAATAGTGTGTTGTTTGGAGAAAAGTGCCAATGCATATTTCAAAAAGAACATGTAACTATCAGGGTTGATAACTAAATCAGAGCCTATGATGGTTTCAGTACAAGAGTAGTGGACAGAAGTGATTTCTGAAAACTATGTGCTGAGGCTTTTTTCTGTGCTTAGTGTCCCTACCAGAGGTACTCCCTCTAGTTCTACAAGAGTTTGAAACTGTTTTGTCTCTTCCAGATCTGCCACTGATTATGAAGACTTGATGCTACTTCACAAGGTAAAAAATGCTTCTTGAAAATTCAGCGTAAAATGGTGCTTAGGTGTTTGCCTAGACAGCATCTTTTGTTCTGATAACATCAGTAGGCAGACTTCATTCCCTGAGCTCAGTTTTCCCTCTGGTGCCACAATGATGACATTTATTTGCTACTCTTGACCAAGAGAATGATGAGCACTTCTACCACCATCATTTCCCTCTGAGGCACGACGACTTAGAATTCCACTTGATGTGATGTTTTGATTTCTGAATATACTGTTCATAAGCATTTTTTCTTCCAGGTTTTGACTTGTACACTTGGAAGACTTGCAGAGGAAACATGACCAGGTGAGAAATGTGTGGTTTGTGTAGGGTTTCTTCCATGGAGCTGCTGAAACACTGCAGTGGAAAGGGTGGGATGTGTAAAATGGGAGAGGAGTACTCTGGGATTGATTTCCACTAATGTGCAGAAGTATTTGAAACACTGCTAGTATTTAAAAGCTCTTTAATATTTCTTTGTTTTATTTGGAGAACTTCAATGTTTCAAAGCTGTCACAAGAGGCAATTGCTTGGTACTGTTACCCCAAAGCAGATACAGTGATGATGGCATAGTTCAGCAGAATGTACTGTGAAGAACTGTTTTGTCTTTCGCTCCTATCTGATGTATCTAGCTCTTGTGATCTCTTGCTAGGGGCTGTAGGCTTGGCCAGGAAGGCTGAGGGAATCTGACTTTCTTCTTTTGTTGCAGGCACTGTGAGATGAAGCTACAAGCTGTGCAAGGTAAATATTGTATTGCCTGCATCTGAAAAAAAAAATAAACTCATATCCCTGATGTGTGAAGAAGCTGCGTGTGATGACAGCATAGTTCAGCAGATGACCCATGGTGATCACTGTCTTTCGCTCCTATCTGATGCAGCCACCTGTACCTTAGGCTAAGTTTGACAAACAATTCATGTAGAAAGCTGAGGGTGAAGCACTACTTTCTTCTGCTCCAGGAATGTGATTTAGTAGGCTGAATAGAAGGATAGAGTAGGGGATGCTTGTGAAATTAAGCACAAATACAGCAGAATAAATTGGCTGAATCAATAACACAAATCTTGGTTAATCTGGTATTAGTAGTGCTCCAGGTTCTATAAGGGTTTTGTTGCTTTGCAGGCTGCCCTAGACAGAGGATACCTGTGCTGCCAGTGTGAGAAGCCATTTCACTTGTTACTGATGTTGGTGAAGACAAGGCCTTCCTAACTGATGGTAATTGTATAACATTTTATAGCTGGGTGCTGCATCTAAGCTTGGCAGTTCGCTTTTGGAGATACAGGGGTCTGCAAATCCATTTTGTTTCTGGAAAATCTGAAGCAAAGTTACTAGTGCCCTAAATGTGCCTTCAGATCCCCCATGCTTCACAGTAAAAGCATTAAGTAATTGTTTTGTGGCATTAAAGATCTCTAGAATGTGCCTGTTGAGGCTAAATGGTGAATGTGGCAGTGCTATGAATTTAGTATCTGAAATGCTTTTCCTAGTTTAGGCCAACTTACATGCTGAGACAAAGTTCACATTACTGAACTCTGAAATCCAGAGGTTTACTCCTTTCTGGGATTTCAGCTGTCTCAGGAGTTGAGGAATTAACACCTCGGGGGTGTTGGGAAGGTGCTGCGAGATGGTATCGGGGCCCCCCTTGTGAAAGGGGGTGGGAGTGTTGCAGTCTGCTGTAAATGATGTTGAATCAGGTCTCTGATCCCAATGAGGATAAAACTTGACTAAACGCTGATACAGTATTTCACTTGAACTGTTTTTACACGAAAACATTTTTCTGGACCTTACCTAATCACAAATTCTCATTTGCAGGCTTCCAAAGTGTTTCTCATTGTGATGTAAGTACTTGTTTTAACTTTGCAAGTATCAGTATAAAAAGCGTATGCCGAGAAGTGAAGTATTAACTGCAGTGCTGGGGGGGAAGTGCAAGGGGCTGGTGTTAGCTGCTGCTTTGAACCTTAGCCAAAACAGGAGGATGCTTAAGGGGGAGAACTGGATAAGGCCCAGCCTTGACAGGCTGGTTTGTGCTAAGCTCTTCACTGTGTGCCTGTGAGCTCATGAAGTTGCCCTGATAGCACTATTTGCATATTTACCCTCTTCCCCATAGCAACGTTAGCCTAAAGCAGGTAGCTAGCTGCCCAGCGCCTGACAACGTGAGCTGCCTGTGTGATGAGATGTGACTACCTTGACTTCAATCATGGAGGTCTGCAATTAGCTCTATCTGATTTCAGGCACCTGACTAGATTTCATCCTTGTGTGTTTGCTTGTGCGCTGTCCTGATGCTTTGCTTTGTTCCAGGGCTGGTGCGGTGGAGCTGGGAAGCGGTGCAGTTGGTAGTGCTACTGGCAAAAGTAAGTTGCCAGCAAATGCATATGACTGGTCAGAGCTGTGTGATGGGGAGTTACTAGATGGTGGCCTCTAATTGCAGTGGATCTGCAGTGTTAAGCAGAAGGTTCCTTGAGGATTTTCCAATCTCTACCAATGGATCACAGGTTACCTGCAGCCTGCAGGGTTGTTACCCAAGGTGCTGGGGGCTGAATCTCATACTTTGTGACCAAAGAGCGATAAGATATGGTGATGATTGTAACAGCAATGGATGAAGGAGTTTCTGGAACTTTTAATGAGGCTCTAGAGTAACATTAGTGTTGGACTGGCATTTTGTTTATGATCCTTACTTGATCATAAGACTTTTTTCTTACTACTTGAAAACGTTAACTGCTTTCTCTAACTGAAAAATAGTATGGACCAGTTGAACTATGTAACTGCTGTGGACTACTTGAGTTTAGTGGATAAGAAAGAATGTGTGGTAACCTGGCAGTGCAGAGCTTCTGCTGACCAAAGCCAGTGCAATTATTTACTATTTTAACTTTTTGCTGGTTAAATTAAGTAGTGGGCTTTTGCAGGGAGCGGCACTGATGATCATCAGTAGTTGAAGTAGTGTGGTACATTGTCTCAGTGGCTAGATTAGACCTTTTACGTGATGTGAATAAATACGTGGTTGGAGATAAGGTCTGAAATGCTGAGGTCAGGTCCTCCTCTAAGGAGGAACAAAAGTAACAAAACATTAAGCTTCTCTAAGCGTGTACTGTTTGTGATGATTAATTCTAAGCAATGGGAATCTCTCTGAAAGAGGCTGAGGAGGACTCTTGCACTGAAACAGTACCCGCATTCAAACTAACTCTTGAAGCACTGCCAAGGAGAGTGTGTTAATAAAATTTCATGTGTTACAGAGTGAAGCTTGTGGGGAGTTTGTGTGAGAAACAAGACTAACATATGTCAAGGTAAGAGTAGACTACATGGAGTTGGATAATCACTGGAATATTGCCTTTGTGCTAAATGCCTAGGTAGCTGTGCCTAAAATTAGTCCTATAATAAATTGGATTTGTCTTCCTTTATTGTATTTTGGTTCTCCCACTCAGCTACTGTGGGAATAAACATGATGTGCTTGAAGCAAGAATGTGTTTCTGTGCAGTTCTGATTTTTTTGACTTAGAGTTCTTTCTGAACAGATATGCTGTCAGTTCCTGAACTGTAGTCAGTGGTAAACTTTATGTAGGGTTCTGTTTGTATGAACAAAAGATTTGGCCTCAATGACTCTAAAAGCTGGGGTTTTATTGCTGGATGTCTTCACACAGTGGAAATAGTAAAGAAGCTGAATCAGTGGAGACCACTTAGCCAATACAGTGTTGATAACGTAGTACAGCAGAATGCACAGCAGCAAACACAACTCTGGTCATAATGCATACCTGATGTATCTGGCTGAGCTGTGAACTGACTCTAACTCTGCACTCTAGAATTAAAAAGGCAAAATGCCAACCCTGTATGCTGTGGTTGTCACTGCTCAGTATTTTTTGCTATCTTGGTTATGTTGGCTATACACAAATTTAGGATCGAGTTCTAGGTGATTGCTGTACAAACTTGTTTCCTCCAAGAGACTTGTTCTCACTTTTACGGAAAGGTTTTCAAGAGGATTTCTATGGGGCTTGTATTTTAGGTATCAAAATTCGGTGAATAAACTTTCTGTTGGGGAGGGACTGTATCACGAAGCAAGTGTTAGCTTTGTACTTTTCCCCAGTTATTCCAATGTTAGTAATTCTGAACTGGAAATACAGTTAGGATGTGTAAGCTTTGTATATTGTATTTGGGTGTTGCAGTCAAAGTTCTTGTCAGTTGCTGGCTGAAATGCAGCCTTCTTGTAGGTAAAATTAGCTTGGTGAACAGAATTTCATAGATAATTAGACTTGCATATAGTGATGTTGTTATTCTGAAACAACTTCTCTCTTTCTCAGGAAGGGACTGTGCTGTCTGCAACCTCATTGGGTAAGACCACACAGCCAATGAATTCTGTTTAAAAACTCCTGGGGGTATTTGTAGCCACTGATGAAATTTGATTCTGCCAAATGATTTACTGTGATATTACAATTTCCGTTCCACTTTTCTCTGAGGTTACAAATCTGCTGTGGAGCTTTTTTACAAGTTGTGCTACTGTATGTGTTGATAGTGTTTTCTTCCTTTAGGTGAGGAGGCAACTTTGAAACAACTGTATGAAGAACCAAGAAGGTGAATCTAACTGTAGTAATACTGAAATTTATTTGCTGGAACAAATGATGATAACCTTAGCCTTGAACTCTCTCTCTGAACAGAGATGAAAATCTAAGGTCTGAGTTGTTCCTAGCAAGTTCCTTGTGCTTCTTTGGTGCCTTATGATGACTCTGTGTCTGTCTTAACAGGTGGAAGATTGCACGATAATGGGGTATGCTTCCATGAACAGCATTAAAGAAGCTAAGGGTTTTCTTACCACACCGGTACTGTTTGCCTGATACTGCTTGGAACCAATAAAAATTTGTAAACTCCACCTGTTGTTGTGAACTGTTTTCTGACTTGAACAGCTTGCTGTACGACAGCTCTAGGCTGCTTTATAAAAGCTTCAAATGCTTGATTTAGAGTAGGGACTAAACCAGTTCAAATGCTAGTCCGATGAGTGGCTTTGAACATGGGTGTCAAATATTGCTAGTGTGCAGACTGCAGTTGACCTGACCAGCTTTGGACAAAGCTAAGTAATTGAAGTGTAATTAGTGTTCTGTAGGTGAGAGCTAAACTACTACTTGTGTATTTGCTCCTAAAATTACAGGCCACCAGTAAGCCTGGCATTATATGTTCAGGCACAGATGATGTGCACAGAATAAGCATACATCTTAGACACTGTTAGTCTTTTTCCACTGGACTCTTAATCTAATCTGGTCACTGGGATTAGTGTGGAGCAAGACAGCATCCATGAGGGAAAAAAACCCCAGTTGAGCAGAGAGGTAGGGGGAGTTTAATAATACTATTTTTAAAAGTTTAACTGCTTATAAGTCACTAGGGCCTGCTAAGGTACAGCTGTTTCCCAAAGTTCATTGATGGTAGGTTTCTTAAATTTTTTTCAGAGAATTACCCCATCTTTCTGCTTCAGGAGTGATAACAATATGGGAAAAGCCAGCTCTCTGAAGAACTCTAATACCTGAGCTGTAGCACTTCTAATGAGAAGTAAAACTAGGCATCCAAAAGTGCTCTGCAGGAATATTTTAGGATTATTAGGTTCCCTGGAGCCTTTCAATAAGGGGAATAGGGTTGTCATATCTCACTTCCACTCCAGCTGGTATAATCTATGATCTTTTAGAAAGAACCAAAATCTTTTCAGCCAGAAGAGTGTTTCATCCTAGAGAAAATTAGATGTGATCCTGTGTCCATCTGCAAATTAAATTTCTTCACTAAAGCAAAAGCCATTAATAATGTCTGTTTTCAACCAGAGCTGATTAGTAGCCTCTTAATATTCCCCCAACCATATTACTTCTTAAAATACCACACTTCATTGTGCCTGTTAAAGAGCTTGAAGGGACTGTCATAGCCTGCAGTATAGAAGAAGTCTTCATGGAATGGTTGGCCTCTGTTTCTTAAGATTCTGCCTAAGGCTTCAGCTTCCTCAGCATATTTCTCTGGGGAGGCAAATCCACCGAAGGACCTGGTAGAAGTGAAAAGGGAGGTGTGTTTTGGGTTTTTTTTAAAGAGTTCAAGCCCCTGCTTTTTATTTTCAGGCTTGCAAAGCATGCAGTGTTGGAGGACTTATGATGCAGTTCCTAGTTATTAGGTAAGCTATGCAGAACTAGCTGTCAGGGAGTATATGGCTATCTATACTGCTTTCAAAAGACTGAAAAAAGTTGCTTTCAATTCTGAGAATGTTAGCTGACACAGGTTGTTGCCTGTGGCTTTAATACATGCAGATAGGGCAAGTGTAGCTTTGGGTGTTTTTCCTGTAATAAAGGACTGCCATGTGGGTTTTGTAGGAGGCTGGAAGAGTGACTTAGGTATTCTGTAGCATGGGCTGTGCCCAAGACAGGAGGATGCTGTAGGCTGCCTTTCTGTAAAACCCTTTTAATGTAATATTCAAGAGTGATGAAAAATTAATGTTTCAAAATTGACAGAATTTGAGTATCTGGAAATCAAGGCTCTGAACAGCAGGATATATCCATAGTTCAAAATCAGCTGTAAGAGTAGTCTGGACTCTTTTCAGTAGCTACCTTCATTAGTCAGCTGTGCTGGTGCTGCTTACCGGACAAATATGGCCGCTGCTTTCCGTTCTTCAATAAACACATCTGAGTCGGTGGGCTGTGGTGGAGAGTCCTGATGTTCAAACGGCACAAAGAAAGAGATCTTGAAGTCTGTGCAGCCAGATTTTATCAGGCATGTCACCGGCACAGTCATATCAATTTTCATTTCTAGAGGAGAAGGGGGGGGAAAAAAGTCTTTAAGCTGCAAAGACAGTGCCTGAATGCTGCTGCAAAGGGCCATGCAGGATTAACCTCAAAGCAGAAACCAAAGCAGCCTTGTGAGTATAATGGTCTAATGGAGTCACAAGGGTGTTAGACCAGGAAGGTAAACCTGCTTTGTCCTGTAGCTCATTTACTGTCTTACACTATTCAGCTTCACCTCCCATTTGTGCTTCTTACAGTTCAAAACAAGCATATTCTACCTTTCTCATTCTTCCCTTGGATGTAGTGGAACAGCTTCCAGAAGCCCTGGCGCATTGCCTCCTTCTGGGTCTCTCCCCTAATGACTGTGCTGACCCACTTTGCCGTCTCGTACTGACGCAGTTCATAATCCTTTGCCTGAAAGGTAGCAAAAATCACAGTAACCATGAGATGAATACTACACGTGACATAAGTTAATAGCTGCTCTTTCCAAAACAGCATAAAAGTATCACTGCAATCAGGTAACACTGTGCAGCATCTTAGCTGCAGTCTCTAGGCATACCCCCAACATCAAATGATTTGATGCCTCCCTGGCGAAACCATGCTGGTCTGCCTGAGGCTGAGCTCCTCAGAGCTTATAAACAGGTGTTCCCCTTTGCAATTCAGTGTTAACAGTGTCCATAGTAACACTTCCCAGCTTCTCCATGCTCATCAGATTGAGAATCCCAAATCCACCTTAGCCCTGTGGCACCCTGACTGCAGAGAGTTCTGTTCCCCTAGCCTTTAGCAGTTACCATCGTCTCTGCTGAGCTCCACCGAGGGGACTGCAGATCCAGGGACAGAAATGTTTGCTTGAAGGATTTGATCATCTTGCTGGAGCTGAAAGGCAGACATAGTTCATTGGCCTCTCTCCAATCAAAGCAGTACATGTGGGGAAGAAGAAAGCTCTAGGGCTTTTCTGCCTAATGTCAAAGAGCTTTTCCTCAGCCTCTGGTCTCCAACCTTTCAGGAACACTTGCTAGGCTGAGAAGTGAATGGAAAAGTTCAGGCAAGAGTCTGGTACTTTCTAAAAGGCAGTTGTCCCTGAAATTGTGGAAGGCCTGGATTCCAGTGCTTATCCCCAATGACTGAACAAGGGCTGAAATCCTTTAAGCTCTTGAAGGAACCGACAGAGGACCAAGAAGCTACCTCTCAGCTGATGTGGGAGTACTAATTTCCAGGATAAGCTGCCTTCACTTCTCCATGATGTGAAGGCATTTCCTGGCTGCAAAACAGAAGGCTGAGATTCTGCAAGTGACAGTTGTGTGGAAATCCGTAAGTAAAAACGACTTGAGGAGTTCAGCCAATTTGCTCCTGGATGAAAAGGTATTGGTGTTGATGGCTACTTTGTTACTGAATGTGCCAATAACTTCACTGGGCCTTGTAATAGCAGATGCCTTCCTTAAAGGCCTTTAGCCCCAGACTCCTGTGGGTAGATGAGACTTTCTGCATTTATGAATATGTAGGTACTTTCCTAGGTAGCCTTCGCATGGAAGGAAAAAGCTGAAAACCTGAAAACAGTCTACTTCCTCTCACTGTCCCATAATAAAGCAAGCAAAAATAATCAAAATAATTTGGAATAATCACATCTGGTTAAAAGTCTTGAGCTTTTAGGAGCCTTCTTTTATGATTTTTGTCTGTACAAGGCAGATCATAGGGCATAACCTGCATCCTGAGAAAGTCTCTGCTTTCTATTACATTACAATGTCCTTTGCACTTCATGTTGCAAAGAACACGTAGTTCATTCAGTGATTATCTTGATTCTTAGATGATACAACATTGTCTTCTTGGAGTATAACTTAATTGGATGTTTCTTGGGTAACGGAACAAACTTAGAGGTTATTTTTAATTTCTCTGCCTCCTCAACTGTTCATAGCTGCCCACACAACAAGAAGCCACTGCTCTGTCACTTGTGGCTCTACATTTTTCGTGGACTTTTAGTGTTAAAGGTGCACTGATAAAATTCACAGCATGTCCCATCTCCAGTGATAAAGTCTTTAAGGTACACCATCTTCAACATGACATTTGTGAATGGCTGTTTTTGTAAAATCAAGAACTGCCCTATGCTACCTGACTACCTTCTTATCTGTTTCCATTTTCTTATGGCATGTAGACTACCACTGAATGCTATTAATCCCCTTCTGTACCCTGGTTTAGAGGTGGCTACAAAGAGTTTTCTCTTTGGGATCTATGAGGTTGAAAAGCTTTTATCAAAAAAAAAAAAAACCAACAAAAAAAAACCACCCAAAGAAACCCCCCTGGCACTGATTTAATTTACAATCCTTAAAATAAGCAGTGCACAGAGGACTTGTGTGTTGAGTTTTTTCTAGCATCTCCTTCAGTTGTCCCCCTAGAGCAAGGGACGATGAGAGAACCACACAGCGGGAGACTGATGCCAGCAGCTAAAAGCAGGCTGTCCCCCTCCTTGTCCCAGCCCGGAGATACAACATCTTCAGCAGGCTTTACCAGGCTGACCGCTCACCAGGGACTGCGGCACAGTCCCAAGCTGGACGGTTGTACTCTGACACACTTTCTGTCAACAGTATTTACAAATCATCAAAGCATAACAATAAAGCAAGAATCCAATCATTTTATCCGTTGCCATTTCAAAGGCAAAGATGATGCTGTTTTGCTGTCACTTCACTTTCTATTTCTCCCTGCTACAGCCTGATAGAAAACACATTTCTCTTCAAGCAATCCCTGGGTATGTAAGAAGCAGAGAAGTAAGCGTTCCTCTGTTTCAACGCAATGCTGTTGTAGTAGCTGCTGTACGAGCTGGCTTGTCTCTGTACTTGCCAGTTCCAGCCCCTCCTCAACACGCCTTTTCTTAACTGCTTGATTAGATTGCTCACAGCTCTGTCTTTTATAACTTTGTGGCCAGTGCTGTCAGTGACTGTATATATGAAATATTTTCCAATTATGTAAAACAATGCTTTTGGCGGGGAGGCGGGGAAGACAGAAGAATCCTCCAAATATTTAGTTGCATTAATTTTTAGATCTACAGGAAAGCTTAGCTTTAAGATTTCGATCTGTTCATATAAATAGGGTGCCTAGGCTTTTTCTGCAGCTGTTAACACATGGGCCAAAGGGACAGAAAGCATGGCAGGCATCTTCACAGGTTACACTGATGCAGCAAGTAAGTGTAGCTGGAACATGCCATTCCACAAGCTGCTAATTCTATTAAGAAAGCAGAGAAAGTAGCCATACTTACATTTTAAGCTGTCCTTAAGACTTCCTAGCTATTGCAGTCTACCCTTCTGAGCCTGCACATACTCTCAAGATGCTGCGTGTCAGTGTTTATTTTAGTTTCATCAAACTCCGCCCATGCCTCAGCCCTACTGGAGGGAGACGCTGTTATGAAAACCAGAAGGTTGTAGCCTTGTTCTCCTGTGGGTCTCATTGCAGAGATCCCACACAAATGCCAGAAGCCCCACCTACTGCCTACAAGGCAACATTGGGTCCAGTGTGTGATCTGGCTCCCTAAACAGTTTCGCACCCTTGTGTAACTTCCCCTGGTTTCCATGGCTTTGTTCCTACTTATGTCAGGGACAGCGGCAGGTTTTGTGCTCTCGGGAGAAAGATTTTTGCATAAATAACATTTCCCCCCAGACTCAGATTACATGAGAGCGATGGTACAGAATGACAGCTTTTCCTTTTTACCCCTGGGGTAAAATGGTAGGTAGAAATCTGGCTGCGTCCTCATGAGATCTCTGCTGGCATGTTATGAAAGACAGCGCTCTACAATAGCTGTCTGTTCTGAGTGGTATTTGAGACTAATCAGCCCCCTTAGCCCTTGGATATCTGCACAAAGGGGTTATACAAAGCTGTTGTGAAATTCTGTCCTGCTTATAATACACAAAGTGAAGCTGGACTCTTCATTTAACCAGCTCCAGCTCCAGACATATTTAGGTACAAGCATAATCGGGTAGATTAAACTCCACAGTTTGAGTTCTAAGAACACCTCCCGTGTTTGTCATGGTTTGTGCAAATTCCTTGCAGCCAAATTCAGCTAAGCTCTCTGGGACCTTTGAAATCAATAGTTGGGAATGACTTTTAACAGGAAACACTCTTTGCTTGCAGAGAACTTAATCAGGATGCAGTGTGATACCCTCCTATTCCAAAAAGGAGAATTAAAAACCCCCAAACCATGCCAAATAGCAATTGCAAACTTATCTCTAAAGCCACCAAGCTCTCTAAAGCCATAGAAGTGGGGTGGTGTGAAGAGCGGTTTACTTATCGAGCCTATGAGAACACACTAAGGCCTGAAATGCAGAACCAGTTCTCTGCATGCTTTGTACGTTTATTTTACAGAGCAAACTTTCTCTCAATTTTATCGTGTTCTGCTTGTAAATCAGCAGGGCGTTTTGGAGAAGCAGAGGCTGCTACTTCATGATCTTTGCTCAGGAGCTACAGAAATGCAAAGGCACATGCTTGTCTAAGGTTAGCTGTTACATTAATCTGTCACCCTAACATTCCTGTCAAGTGTGTATGAGTAATTATCTTCTCTGGAGTAGAGAAGGCCATGTAAAAAACCACACCCAGCCACAACAGTTTGGCAAATCTCAACAAATCTACCCCGATCACGAGCACAAAGAAGTATTGCCTTGAAAGGGGGCAATCTGTAGATAAACACAAGCCTCCTGTGAATTCTCGTTTTGTTTCTGAAGCAGAGAGGCCCAGAACAAATCCCCAGTCAGCTTGTATGTGTCCAGCTTATGTTTCTGTCCCTGACAAAGAGGTAACTGTTCCTGGTGGAGTAGCCCGAGGTTGGAGAACAATCATTATTGTTTTCCCAAGAGGTTGTTTTCCAATGCTCTTGTTTTTCACATATAAATAGAGAGAACATGTCAACAGTTGGAAGAGATGGTAGGGCAGGCATGAGGACATGTATACTGTACATAACTATATACATACCCAAACCGTATATAATTAGGGGGATGGGGAAGGGATTATGATGGAAGCTGGCACACAGTCTCACCGGTACCTCCAAAGAGGTGAAAAATCTGAGTACACTAACTCTGTACCCCTTGCCCTTTACATGGGAAAATAACGTGAAAGAACTGTTTTAGCACCTTGAGGTCCCAGTAGTTTGCAGAACGTATGACAGGGAAGTGTATGTATGTTAACAGCATACATACACTGCTAGTTTGCCTGGCTATCTCTATTGCGTGGGGAAAAGCAAAAATTGGCAGTAATAAAGGCTCATGCTGCTTATATAAATACCAACCTCTCCACGTATACTAAACCTCTAATGCAAAGAGTTGCTGCCCACAGAGGAGCCCCAAATGTATTAATTAAACAGGCAGTAATTAAATCTCAAAGGTAGCCTGACACCTCTGTTTAATGTCTCATATATATATGTCTGGGACTTGGCTGGTATTTTCTGGAATAGCTGACAAAGCAATGTTTTGCTGTACTGTTGCCTTAAACTCACGGACTAGAGAGGAGCACACAAGCATATACAAGCAGGCAGTTTGTAGCTTAATTTTAGTACTTTCAGCAGGTCCTTCTGGGCAGAACACCGTAATGGACTCGTACTTAAGCAGTGGTTTCTCAGGCTAGCAGCTTCTATTGGGTCAGTATAAGAACAGGCATGTGATATGATCACTTGTGATTTCCATTTTTACTCTCTACAGGACCCTATCTATAACAAGCCCAGACAAGACCTTCAGCAACGTGCTGTAAAGCAAAAAAGCTCTGTGGCAACATTACAACAGCTGGTGTCAAATTCATGCAAAAGTGTTGTAAGTTGCCTTTATCCCTAGAGGCAAGCACAGACTGCTTGCACAAAAAAGGTTAATCTTTTCCACTGACCTAAGTGTGTCAGGATTGGAGAAACCTCTGGAAAAATGTTTCTTTACAGTATGGTTAATGATAACTTTGAGTCATGTTCTTGTCACTGACAAGTCTGTGGTGTAGTGTGAAAAAATTGCGTGACAGGGATGCATGTGTCTCCAGCTTGGCCACTCACATGTTCTAACAAGTGGTCTCAACCCAAACGCACCAAGCAGTTTTGCATTTCTGCCTAAGCCTGTCGGAGCATCAGTTAGCCTTGTGTTTGGTAATGATTTTGATCTAAAAGAACTGAGACTCTTCACATATAAATGACATTTGCTTTTGGAAACACACACTTATCAGATGATGCAGAAGCCCTTACTTCACAAAAAAGAAGTTGAGCATGTGATGTTACTGTACTCACTGTAAATAATAGTCCAGGGCAGCAAAAGTTTCTTTATATGTTGTTAGATGAACTGTGGTTTTCTGCAAATTCATCTCCCACATGAAGCCTCTTATGTCCTTGCTCTAAAGAAAGAGAAAGCCACCTAGAAAATTCCATTTTATATCTTATTCTCATTTCCAGCAAGGAAAATGAAGAAACATAAGTGTACCATCTTGTAAAGAAGCAGTGAATGTACTACAGTACATCATAATCCTGTTCCAAGGAGGTTCCATATTATCCCTTGCAAATTGTGGAAATGAAACTTCTGCTATAACTCTAATGAGATGGTATTTAGACCTTATGCTCTAACCTATGCGTTTTATGTCAGCACACCAATTTGTTACCATTGGATTCGCCTTCAGCCAAAAATAATTTGC
The DNA here is from genome assembly GCF_963921805.1 of Phalacrocorax carbo. Taxonomy (NCBI): domain Eukaryota; kingdom Metazoa; phylum Chordata; class Aves; order Suliformes; family Phalacrocoracidae; genus Phalacrocorax; species Phalacrocorax carbo. The sequence goes on along the minus strand of NC_087518.1, from coordinate 30,959,738 downwards.
TTTCTGGAAATGCATATGTGGATTTTGTCCATCTGCTTTCTGCCTGATTCCAGCTGATTTGTTACAAATGACGTGAAACTATTGCATCTCCCTGCTACCTTGAACAGCTGACTCAGTGACAGCATTACCTAAGATCTTGCTAAATGAGTGACTCCTTGCTCACTTCACTGGAGATTGCATGGAACTGACTGCCCTTGACCAAATAAAAAGCATCCTACATCCAACACCACTCCAGAACACTCTTGACTTGGCATTTTCCAAGATCTCTCTGCCTAAGGTCACATTTTGGAATCATTCAAAGTTTGGAGAATTAATCCTAAAATAATCCTTCTTTCCAGTTGCCATGAAAAACTGTCCTAAACCTTCCTCTCTTCTGTCCATACAGCCCAGAGAGAGACTGGAAGCTTTCTTAGCTTTATATACTGCTTTATTCACTTGGCTTCTTTCCAAAATAATGGTTATTTTTAATATGGATCTGTTTTGGGATCTAGCTATCCACTGAAACCCACAGGCAATTGTCTCAGTAAACTTCTTTATCCAGCATTAATACTTACCTAAATCCACAGAAAACCTGCAGTCCTCTCTGAGTGCTGGAAGGAGAGGAAGTAAATTCAGTTTCCCCTACCAACTCATCCACATTCTGCTATTGACAGATCCTTCTCAGAGAAAAAAAAAAAAAAGCCAAACCAAATAGAAAAAAAACCCAAACAACCATGAAACAAGGTGAATTTTCATTTTCAAGATAAGAACATCTCATTCAGGGAAACAGGATTAAGATCACATAGGTAACAGTGTCTGCTAGAAAAAAGCCTTGACACAAATCTATTGTATTACTATTTTTGCCCTTTTAAATTTTTTCTAATAATGACTTAAGCTATAGCCTAAGGTGAGAGAGAATACCCCTTCTTTGCAAATACAACTCAGAAGAGGAAGGAGCCAGGCATTGATCATTTGAGAACACTACTTAGAGAAAGGGCTCAAAAACCAGCCTTAATGAGAACAGGCTTTTACTGATTGTTTATCAATAGGAAAGTCCAGTATTTGAAGTCAGCAACAGTCCATACCACAAATAATCCTCTCAAGCAACACCAAGAAATGAAGTAGTAAGCAACCACAGTGGCAACCCAAGACCTCTTGCATCTCACCTGCTGGAAGAACATAGGCAGCCCCAGCAGTTTTCCGTTTGCATCTTCCAGCAGTCCCTCAGCCAGATACCTTCTGCTGTATCTTTGTGGGCAAGAACACAGTAGCTCTGCATTTTCTTTCTTTGCTCCACCTTCCTAGACTTTTCAGGAGATCTTTTCCTTTTCTTTTTATTCACCTGCTTTGGTCCCCTCCTTCCTTCCCTCCCTCCCTCTGCTTCCCAGCTTTCTCCAACCTGTATGCTGCATGGGGTGAGACCACCTGGCAGCTCCTCTGCCCAGGGCAGAGCTCCTGACTCTGCTGAAGGCTTGCTATCAGATGATGAGAACAGCTCCAGGGGGTCTGAAAAAGACCCAGGTATGCAGAAATTGCCCTAAAGAGCCCAGGGTTTCCCTATGGAGGCACAGGAACTGGAAAACATGTCCAGAGATGATGGAAACAGGCCCAGAGCATAAGGACTGGTATCTTAGAGAAATGTTAAAGAAAATGCTCTCCTAAAGTAATAATATGTTCCACTTTCGCCTACAAGACATGAAGAGGTAACTGAAAAAATGGTGAGCTTCTTGCTAGGGGTGTCTCTACTGAGATAGCCCTTCAGCAATATGAACTGAGGACCACTGTGGCACATACTGGGTGATGTGAAGCAGAATGATGAATCCATTTCAAAGCTCTTGCAATCTTATTGTGAATGTCAGCATGTAAGCATTACTGATGCATGGCTGTAGGACAGTGTTCTCTTTCTGGCCTGTTGATCCAACTAACCACCTAAGCACAAATCTATCAGTTATCCTAGCTGGGGGCTTGTCTCCCAAGCTCCTTCCTGACCTTAGTTGCATGAGCATGGATCATATCAGAACTTCTCTCATCTTCCAACAGTGGGGATTTTGGTAGTGGGTGTGGGGTTTCAGTGGGCGTTTTTGTTATTTGGATTATGTAAGTAAGGCCTCCAGAGATCGACTCTCTGAAAGCATGGTCTCTCTTTCACTCCTTTCTCAAGATGAACCAATGCCGCATTTTGCAGCAGATGGCACTGTTGTTTGTGTTTAGAGGTGCGTTGTACTTTAATGCAAAAGTCCTTCAAACTCTCTTTGTTGCCAGTGGTCACTTTAGCTCACAAATGGATCCAGCGTACCTTGATAGTTCTTTCTGTTTCTAAAGCCTTACATTTGAATATACTCTAGCTTCTATTAGTGAACAGCTAATGGGAAGACTAAACAGTTAAGCATCTTAACATCTGAAAAATTAACATCTTGGCATGTTAAACGTCTTTTATGCAGCACATAAACCAGTCTGAATGTCTCTGTTGGGACAGTTAAGAAAGTCCTATTAGGAAAATCTTCCAGGATATGGTGAATTCTAGGAGTTAAACTGGCAAGCTTCCAGGCAGAATTGATGCTCAACTTAGAAGTTTAAAACTCAAATTTAAAATCTGAGAGTTCAGTATTTCTTTTGATTTTTGCACCTTTAGATTTAGAGCAGAGAAAATGAGGTCGATACTCTGCATATAATGACATCACATCAGCTTCTCAGATGATGGACTTCTGAATACCAGCCAACCAAGACGGTATTTAACAGAATTTGAACACTTTCACAGGTATTGTCTTTTTTAATTTCTGCCATCATTTAGGCCTGGGTACTCTGTATTTGTTCTGAAAATTGACTTGGGTCTGTCTTTGAAATAAAATTATATCTGGGTATATTTATTTATTGCAGCGAGAAACAGAAGCAAAACTGGAGTTTAATTATGCCCAACCAGAACATGGTAGCTTGAGAAATGGGAAAATCCAGATGTCAAAACTGTGTGTAGGTAGAGGAGAGTGTGATTTGGGGAAAGTAGAAGTAAAGGTCAGGGGTAGTAAATTGTAGTCAGCGTAGAAAATGTTGGGAGTGTTAACACAGCAACAACAAAAAAGCCTGGAGGACACTTGCAGAACCTTTGGCTTTAGTAGTTAGCCTACCTCAGCAAATCAGTTGTGTGAATAATGGAGTACTTAATAGATATGTGAATCCACTATGTTGGCACATGGCAACATGAAAGTGTTTATAACTTCCTTATTTGAAATTACCCTATGGAGTTATTTAGATAAGATTTTGACATTCATGTTCATTTCTTTTCCTTATAGAAAAATTGCTTAAATCTATAAAACCGTATTTTTATTCCCATACTTTTGGAAAAATAGCAACTGATTTTTTTGTTGTTGTTTTCACCTGTGTCCTTAGTATCCTCTAAGCTTAGGCACCACTAAGGCTTTACTGCCTATTTCAGTGCTAAGTGGAAGACACTTTTCCAGTCACTGCTCAGCATGCTGCAGCTGCAGACAGCCTAAACCCTTCTTCTGCCTTGCTCAAAATTTACAGTGCAGATTTTGGAACCTGAATGCGAGTTCATGTATTCAGATTCTCCTGAATATAAATTCCCACAGCCATTTAAGCCTTCCTAGATATTTTTTTCCCCCATTGGAAGGATATATTTGGCATTAAACCTGCACTTGAAATTAGTATAAAGGAGCAGAAGTATTTTAAATGGTGACAGTAACCTAATTTTTTTTTCTTTCATCCTTACGACTTTGCACTCAGATAGACATCATTGGGACTGCTGATTCCATGTGGCATGCTAGCACTCAGGAGAGTAGCGTAAGGGGACGTGCAGGTATTCATTTGCTGATGACTGTAGGACGAATGAAAAGAATCCCCTGTATGATGTAGTATTGCTGAACTGGACCTATGCTGTCCTTCAAACCTCTGTGGAATAACTTGTGCATTGGTTTTGGCTAAAGCAGAGTCTTTTTCTATCTGGTAATTACCAAGGACATTGTCAGTGTAAATATCAGAGAGTCTTAGAACCTTTACCATCATTTTCTTAATTGCATTCCTCCCAAAGGTAAGCAAAGACTGCCCTGAAACACAAAACCCTGGCCCTAGGACTGGGGAGAGGGACAGAAGCAGTGAGGGGAGTCAGAAACAGCATTCATTGATTGGAAGGGTGCGGCAAGACAGTCGCAACCCTGAACCAGCACTGAGCTGGGGAGGTGATGGGCTGGGGCAACTCTAAAATTTCTCAGAATGTCTCTAAACTACTGTAAGATTTTAACACCCTCTAGGCAGTTCTAAACCACTGCATACCTCTTCTAAATTGCTCTAGAAGTCCTTTAATTAGCTCTGAAGATCTGTAAGGACCTCTGTATTGCTGCAATGAGGCAGTTGACTCAAAACAGATGTAATTTATACAACTCTAGGTGGTCTCTAAACGACTCTAAAACTCTTCTGATCAGCTCTAAACTATCACTAAATGACTTTAAACATCTCTAATGATTTATTACCACCTCTAAAATGCCTTTGATCTTACTATAAACAGCTCTAAAGATCTGAAAAAACCCTCCCAATTCCTCCAAAACTCCTCAAAAACACACTAAGCGGTTCTGAGGAGTAATCTCTGTTTAAAGAGTACCAGGGTCCTCTAAACTGCACAAACTTCTTTCTAAACCTCCTCTAAGCAGCTTTCAGATTAATCTGATCTTATCTAGAACTCCTCTATACTGATCTGAAGATCCCTGAATTTCCTTTAGGCCTCTTAAACTCCTCTAAGGACACCTAAAACTCCTTGAAGATGCTCTCAGGTGCTTTAAACCCCTCTAAAATACCCCCATACAGCTACAAAATGCTGCTCACGAGCTTTTAAAGATCTATTATTACACCCCCTAAATTATACATTTTAAAAATATTTAACTGATTCTAAAACACTCTAGGGTGCTGCTAAGCTAGTTTGGACTTCTTAAAACAGTTCCAGAGTACCTCTAAAATACACTACACTGCTCTAAACACATCTAAACAGCTCTAAAACTCTTCTAGTCAGCTATAAAGAATGGTAAGAAGCTATAAATTCATCTAAAACCTCCACCCCTCCTCTCTGAAAATCCTCTAAAAAACACTAATATCTAAAATTTCTCCACACTGCTTTAAGGGGCAGTAAAATGCTTCAAAATACATCTCAAACCCCTCTCAGTCTCCTTGCAACTGCTCAAGAACTCCTTTCTGCAGTTCTGAAACTCCTGTTTAGACAAACAGCACTAAAACTTCTCTGAAGTCGTCTAAAACTGCTCTGAATAGCACTAAACAGCTCCACACCGCTCTCAATTGATCAACTCCTCTAAAGCCCCTATAAACACTTCTAAGCAGCTTGAAACTCCTGTAAAGTGTGCCAAAACTCCTGCTAAGCACTCTAAACCACTCCTTTACCTCTTCTAAACCTTTTCTAAAAACCCCAGAGCACCTCTAAACTTATCTAAAGCTCCTCTATGTTGCTATAAGCAGCACTAATGTATCTCTAAATACATCTAAAATGCCTCTAAATCTCTACTGGTCAACTCTAAATTCCTCTACACTGCTCTAAAATTCCTCTAAAGAGCTCTAAGCAGCTCTAAAACCCTTCTAGACCAATCTGTAACTCCTACAAAACTGTTCTAAGCAGCTCTAAACCACTTCAAGCTACTGTAAAACTTCTCTCATACACTGTCAACAGCATAGAATAGCTCTAAAACTCTCTTAAAATACGCAGAAAATTTTCAGAACTTTCTCTAAATGGGTCTACAGAGCACTGAATTGCCTCTGAACCTCCCAAAATACACTGTTCTTCTGGGGCCAATACTGCTTAACCTCTTCATTAATGACCTAAATGATGGAGCAGAGAGCACCCTCAGTAAATTTGCAGAGGGACCTTGACAGGCTGGAGAAATGGGCTGGAGAAAGGAACATCATGAACTTCACCAAAGGGAAGTGAAATGTCCTGCAGCAGGGGAGGAATAAGCCCCTGCACTGGTACAGATTGGGGGCCACCCAGCTGAAAGCAGCTTGGCTGGAGAGGACCTGGGGTCCCAGTGGACAAGCTGAACATGAGCCAGCAGTGTGACTCTGCAGTATCCTGCATTAGAAGAAGAGTTGCCAACAGGTCGAGGGAAGTCCTCCTTCCCCTCTGCTCAGCACTGGTGAGATGCATCTGGAGTGTTGGGCTCCCCAGTAAAGGGAAGGCATGGACTTCCTAGAGTAAGTCCAGTGAAAGGCATCGAAGACGATCATGGGATTAGGAAATCTGTATTACAAGGAGAGGCTGAGAGAGCTGGGACTGTTCAGCCTGGAAAAAGAGAAATTACCCACAGGGATAGAAGAGCATAAAGATGAGGGGATTTCTGGAGGAATGAGATGAGCCTCAAATAAAAGAAAAATACATGTGCTTTGTGAGAACCTGTTAATAGAACCAAACCCCAGAGAAACTGATCTCTGCGTGTGAACAGCCCACAGTGAGCATATTTTGGAGTGGAGGAGGAGTACCACAAACCCAAACTCCAGAGATTATTATGTGACTACATGAAAAATGTGCTCCCAGAGGCCACAAAAACGGGGGAGTGCTCTCTCCACTGCAGGCACTGGACGCTCTCCAAATGTGCTCTAATGAAAGACCTGAAAGTACATGCTGAAGGCAGAATGTTTTATTGCACCTGTTTTATGGATGGGTGTAGAAGACCCAAATGGTTTTCCCCAGGAAGCAAACCAAGCCCACAGGAGAGCTGCAAGCTGCAGGCATAAGGGTATATTCAAGAAAGACCGATGGATGTCTCCTGTGCAGGACACTACCTTGTCTTAAGAGGTGCTGGTGGTCTGGTGGTCAGATCTGCTGGGAGGAGATACAAATTCTGGACCAGCTGAAGTTCTGGTGGGACGGAGGAGGATGGTGCTATGCACAGCTGCATTTCTGCCTTGGGGACCAGACTCTGCACTGCATGTGATACACACCTGGTAAAATCACATGCTGGAGAAGAAAACAAGAGCCACATGGGCTGCATGTGGGTCATGGTTTTAGCTCCCCATGAGCCATCGTTTTCTGCTTACTTGTCATAACCTGACCTCCATTTGCCTTTCTCACACAGCAGCATGGATCTTCCCAGGTCCCCACACCACGTGTCCCAGAGCCAAGGCACTGCACTGGCATTGGAAGTACTTCCAGCACCTCACTGGAACAAGAAAGGGGCAGGAGATAAGGAAATTTGGAGCTGACGCCTTTTCTGGTAGAATACCTCATGCTGTCTCACAGCTCCCACAACGTGAGCTGCACCCAGATCATGGTGGTGTACATAGCGGGGCCAAAATGAAGCAGGTCTTCCCCTTAACTTCTCATTTCTGTGCATCTCGGGGCTTTTCGTTTATGGCATGGTTTTTCTGTTCATACATTATACGCTTATATGTTATTGGGTTGGGTTTCTCTTATCTGAATAACAATTATTTATAAAAGAATTGCGAATTAGAGGCCCTGAGTAACAGGAGGACTCCACCACAGCAGGCATCCATCAGGGATAATTATTACCTATGGAGCTTGCAGCTATATAACCATGGCAAGGAAAAGAAAAGCTAAATACAATCTCAACTTTGCAACGAGGAATAACTTATAGAGATCAATGGCTGGCTCATTGCTTCAGTGCCACAACTTTTGATTAGATAGTATGGATTTGAGACCCTGAAGGTGAAATGGGCACATTTAACACTTCAAAGAAATGCAGAGATGTAAGATGAGTTAGAAGGATGCTGAAATATTTGGCATATGCAATTTTGTTTTAGAATACAGCTAATATTTTGATGCTTGCCCTTAAATACCTGTGCTGTACATTTAGGTTTCATCTCCAGTTGCACCTTTGACTGTGAACAGAAAAAAGATGAAATTTGGCTATTTTGTTTTGAAAATAACCCCAACATGAATTACAAATGTTCTTTATTGCACTTCTCAAGCTTTTGCAAGATTTTGACATTCCCTCGGGAGCTTGTTTCTTTTCGACAATACATCCATGACTGTGAGCGGCCCTGTGGGTGTCCATGTTCCAAAAGGAAGGACACACAACTGGGCAGGGTGCCCATGTCCCGGTCAGGTTCCCAGCGGGTGCAAATACCCAGTAAGATAACTGGTGGGTGACCATGTCCCAGTGAGGTGGCAGTGGCCGACACAGGCCCAGGACCCCGTGGGTCATGTCCCTCCAGGAATAATTCTAGACGAATCGCACTCCTTATTCTCAACAGTTAAGATTTTTGTCAAACCAAGATGAATTTTTGGCTTTCCTCGTCACATGGGCTGCCGCTTTGCCCCCCAAGAGGGTGTTGAGCGGAATCGTGTCACAGCTGCCCAGCTGGGGCATGGTGCTGAATGCAGCACAGACGGAGCTCTGGGCACAGCCCCTTCTTGCTGAGAACTTCAGGGCATGGCCCTGATCACGTGGGATGCAGTCCCGCTCCCACTGCTGGGGTCAGTGTCTGCTGGCAGGCACAGCAGTGGGAGAAGCGGGCTTCAAAATCCACCTACACAGGTCCTCCCCAGCTCCGCCGCAGCCTCCATCGCCTGCTGGGGTGGTGGAGAAAGGCCTCATGACATCACAGAGCCTTGCGTGCCATCAGCCCATGACTTGTCACATCGGCAACCCTTGCAAGCTGAGACACGCAAGGCAGCCACTCGGTGCTGGTGGTCACTGCCTGAACTCTGCTCAAGCTGACAGCCCAAGCCAGCTCACGCATTGGGATTTTTTTCCTCGGGAGAGACCATGATAACTCTCAGCCCAGCTCTCCCCCTGACCGTGGCTCTCTGCACGGTATCTCTGTTCACCAGTGGCCTTCGCATATACATCAACCCCACCTGGGTCGTTGTCGGGAGAGAAGCCTCTCTTCAAGACCTGAAGCAGGCAGAGAGCGTGGTCCCCGAATGGTACAGCAGAATTGGCCTCCACAACCCACGCAGGTGGGTCAAGCTGAGGATGGCTGAAACTCCGGAGGGCTCGAAGGAACCGCCCGTTGCTAGCGAGAGCATGGCTTCTGAACCGCCCCACCTTCTGGGCCAGCTTTGGGACTCCCTTGCCCAGGCGGACAGGACCCAGCTGTGTTGCAGGGCCTTGCAAAGCCTGTGGCTGTGCTTCCTGTTTTGGTTTGCGCTTTGCCTCTGGAGAAATGGGAACAGACCCCGTGGACAGGGAGACATCGCAATCAGTCACACAGGAAGGGAGCGGCTTGTGGGGAGCAGGGAAGCACATCATTGCAAGGCTTGGCGAAGAAGGCTTGCAAGGAAAAAACAAAACCCAGCGCGGGCAAGAAAGCCTCGGCACGCCCTGAGAGCTCCTCTGCTTCTTTACCAGGTACGTGCCCAGCCGCAGGGCAGAAACCCTCCGGGAGACCCCAGCACAACATGGGGCCTGCCAGAGGTGTGCTCAGCCCAGCGTGCTGCCCAGAGCAGTCCTGCGCGGCTGGAGTCTTTCCAGAGGAAGCCAAGCCCCGCAGGCCACTTCTCGGCCACCCAGGCTGCGCCCACTTCATTGTGCCCCTGCCCCTGTCATTTCCAGGGAAGGGGATGGCTGGCCTCATCTTCCATGGGGAGAGACTGCTTGAGAGAGGGCACCTTCAGCTCTCATGAAGTGCTCCGCCAGCTGGAGGCCAAAATTGCCCTGCTGGCCAAGTGCACCAGGCTCGTCTACCGCCTCCACCTGAAAAAGCTCCGGCAGCAGCACTCCGAGAAGAAGGTGCAAGAAAAAGGCAAGCGGAGGAGAGCCTCCCCTAGCTCCTCGTGCACCTCCACCTAGATCATGCTCTCGGCGGATTGGCAAGATGAAATGCAGCGGTGCAGGTGAGTGCGGGCGTCCTTGCGGGTGGGACCTGAGGCAGAAAAGAACAGGCATCTGTGGCCGTGAGGGGCTCCACGGGTGCCCACGTCCCAAGAGGAGGGGCCCACATCCTGGCAGGGTGCCCACGTCCCCCTGAGGTTCCCGGTGGGTGCCCGTGTCCCACTGCGGTGCCTGGTGCGTGCCCATGTCCCGGTGAGGTGTGTTGTGGCTGCTCCCCATGGCCCTAGGGGTAAGGTGGCAGTGGCCAGTGCCTGCTCATGGCCCGTTGGGTCCCTTAGGCCTTAGGACCTCCAAGGCTGGTGCGAGGGCAAGCATCACACCAGGAAGAGGGGCAGCTGCTAGGAAGTGGGTGGATAACCTTCCCTACTGTAGTATTTTCACCCAGCTAACAGTGAATTCTCTTCAGGGTGACAGGCAGCTGGTGCGTCAGGACATGCCTCAGCCCACCAAAGGCCCCGGGAGTGAGGGCACCTCCACCGACGACTTCTGCTGGCTGGAGGCCGTTAGCGCCCCAATGGTCATGCTCCTGTGGGTGGCCATGGCCAACGGGCGGCCGCGTCCTGGTGGGTTGCCCGTGCCCGCCCGGCACAACAGCCAACGGGCACTTGGCAACTCTCTGTTGAGGACCTCTGGGGAGGGTCCCCCTTTTCCACCCTCCCAAAGGTGCTGCCAGGGCCCACTGGCATCCCAAAGGCCGGGGCTCATCTCTGCCTCCCCAGAGGGGACAGCCAGAGCATGCCCGTGCAGCAGAGACGCCTGGGAAACTTGGCAAAACTCCTGCTGGGAGCAGCCTACTTCCTCAATCTTCTAGCACTCGTCAGATCAATAAAGCGCTTTGTTCCTGTACCATGTGCCATTTTGGTACCAAGGGCATCCAGGAAGGGGCAACACGAAAGGCAGTGGTGCGAGCCAGGCTGCTGTATGTGAGCTTGCAGAGCATGCGTTCCAGGAGAAGTGGGACAGCTGGGCTGTGAGAGGGCGGGCATCCATGGCTGTGAGGTGCCCCGCGGGTGCCCATGTTCCAGGAGGAGGGCACCGCAGGCTGGCAGGGTGCCCGTGTCCTGGTGAGGATCCCTGGGAGACACCCATGTCCCAGTGAGGTGGCAGTGGCCGACACAGGCCCAGGACCCCGTGGGTCATGTCCCTCCAGGAATAATTCTAGACGAATCGCACTCCTTATTCTCAACAGTTAAGATTTTTGTCAAACCAAGATGAATTTTTGGCTTTCCTCGTCACATGGGCTGCCGCTTTGCCCCCCAAGAGGGTGTTGAGCGGAATCGTGTCACAGCTGCCCAGCTGGGGCATGGTGCTGAATGCAGCACAGACGGAGCTCTGGGCACAGCCCCTTCTTGCTGAGAACTTCGGGGCATGGCCCTGATCACGTGGGATGCAGTCCTGCTCCCACTGCTGGGGTCAGTGTCTGCTGGCAGGCACAGCAGTGGGAGAAGCGGGCTTCAAAATCCACCTACACAGGTCCTCCCCAGCTCCGCCGCAGCCTCCATCACCTGCTGGGGTGGTGGAGAAAGGCCTCATGACGTCACAGAGCCTTGCGTGCCATCAGCCCATGACTTGTCACATCGGCAACCCTTGCAAGCTGAGACACGCAAGGCAGCCACTCGGTGCTGGTGGTCACTGCCTGAACTCTGCTCAAGTTGACAGCCCAAGCCAGCTCACGCATTGGGATTTTTTTCCTCGGGAGAGACCATGATAACTCTCAGCCCAGCTCTCCCCCTGACCGTGGCTCTCTGCACGGTATCTCTGTTCACCAGTGGCCTTCGCATATACATCAACCCCACCTGGGTCGTTGTCGGGAGAGAAGCCTCTCTTCAAGACCTGAAGCAGGCAGAGAGCGTGGTCCCGAATGGTACAGCAGAATTGGCCTCCACAACCCACGCAGGTGGGTCAAGCTGAGGATGGCTGAAACTCCGGAGGGCTCGAAGGAACCGCCCGTTGCTAGCGAGAGCATGGCTTCTGAACCGCCCCACCTTCTGGGCCAGCTTTGGGACTCCCTTGCCCAGGCGGACAGGACCCAGCTGTGTTGCAGGGCCTTGCAAAGCCTGTGGCTGTGCTTCCTGTTTTGGTTTGCGCTTTGCCTCTGGAGAAATGGGAACAGACCCCGTGGACAGGGAGACATCGCAATCAGTCACACAGGAAGGGAGCGGCTTGTGGGGAGCAGGGAAGCACATCATTGCAAGGCTTGGCGAAGAAGGCTTGCAAGGAAAAAACAAAACCCAGCGCGGGCAAGAAAGCCTCGGCACGCCCTGAGAGCTCCTCTGCTTCTTTACCAGGTACGTGCCCAGCCGCAGGGCAGAAACCCTCCGGGAGACCCCAGCACAACATGGGGCCTGCCAGAGGTGTGCTCAGCCCAGCGTGCTGCCCAGAGCAGTCCTGCGCGGCTGGAGTCTTTCCAGAGGAAGCCAAGCCCCGCAGGCCACTTCTCGGCCACCCAGGCTGCGCCCACTTCATTGTGCCCCTGCCCCTGTCATTTCCAGGGAAGGGGATGGCTGGCCTCATCTTCCATGGGGAGAGACTGCTTGAGAGAGGGCACCTTCAGCTCTCATGAAGTGCTCCGCCAGCTGGAGGCCAAAATTGCCCTGCTGGCCAAGTGCACCAGGCTCGTCTACCGCCTCCACCTGAAAAAGCTCCGGCAGCAGCACTCCGAGAAGAAGGTGCAAGAAAAAGGCAAGCGGAGGAGAGCCTCCCCTAGCTCCTCGTGCACCTCCACCTAGATCATGCTCTCGGCGGATTGGCAAGATGAAATGCAGCGGTGCAGGTGAGTGCGGGCGTCCTTGCGGGTGGGACCTGAGGCAGAAAAGAACAGGCATCTGTGGCCGTGAGGGGCTCCACGGGTGCCCACGTCCCAAGAGGAGGGGCCCACATCCTGGCAGGGTGCCCACGTCCCCCTGAGGTTCCCGGTGGGTGCCCGTGTCCCACTGCGGTGCCTGGTGCGTGCCCATGTCCCGGTGAGGTGTGTTGTGGCTGCTCCCCATGGCCCTAGGGGTAAGGTGGCAGTGGCCAGTGCCTGCTCATGGCCCGTTGGGTCCCTTAGGCCTTAGGACCTCCAAGGCTGGTGCGAGGGCAAGCATCACACCAGGAAGAGGGGCAGCTGCTAGGAAGTGGGTGGATAACCTTCCCTACTGTAGTATTTTCACCCAGCTAACAGTGAATTCTCTTCAGGGTGACAGGCAGCTGGTGCGTCAGGACATGCCTCAGCCCACCAAAGGCCCCGGGAGTGAGGGCACCTCCACCGACGACTTCTGCTGGCTGGAGGCCGTTAGCGCCCCAATGGTCATGCTCCTGCGGGTGGCCATGGCCAACGGGCGGCCGCGTCCTGGTGGGTTGCCCGTGCCCGCCCGGCACAACAGCCAACGGGCACTTGGCAACTCTCTGTTGAGGACCTCTGGGGAGGGTCCCCCTTTTCCACCCTCCCAAAGGTGCTGCCAGGGCCCACTGGCATCCCAAAGGCCGGGGCTCATCTCTGCCTCCCCAGAGGGGACAGCCAGAGCATGCCCGTGCAGCAGAGACGCCTGGGAAACTCGGCAAAACTCCTGCTGGGAGCAGCCTACTTCCTCAATCTTCTAGCACTCGTCAGATCAATAAAGCGCTTTGTTCCTGTACCATGTGCCATTTTGGTACCAAGGGCATCCAGGAAGGGGCAACACGAAAGGCAGTGGTGCGAGCCAGGCTGCTGTATGTGAGCTTGCAGAGCATGCGTTCCAGGAGAAGTGGGACAGCTGGGCTGTGAGAGGGCGGGCATCCATGGCTGTGAGGTGCCCCGCGGGTGCCCATGTTCCAGGAGGAGGGCACCGCAGGCTGGCAGGGTGCCCGTGTCCTGGTGAGGATCCCTGGGAGACACCCATGTCCCAGTGAGGTGGCAGTGGCCGACACAGGCCCAGGACCCCGTGGGTCATGTCCCTCCAGGAATAATTCTAGACGAATCGCACTCCTTATTCTCAACAGTTAAGATTTTTGTCAAACCAAGATGAATTTTTGGCTTTCCTCGTCACATGGGCTGCCGCTTTGCCCCCCAAGAGGGTGTTGAGCGGAATCGTGTCACAGCTGCCCAGCTGGGGCATGGTGCTGAATGCAGCACAGACGGAGCTCTGGGCACAGCCCCTTCTTGCTGAGAACTTCGGGGCATGGCCCTGATCACGTGGGATGCAGTCCTGCTCCCACTGCTGGGGTCAGTGTCTGCTGGCAGGCACAGCAGTGGGAGAAGCGGGCTTCAAAATCCACCTACACAGGTCCTCCCCAGCTCCGCCGCAGCCTCCATCACCTGCTGGGGTGGTGGAGAAAGGCCTCATGACGTCACAGAGCCTTGCGTGCCATCAGCCCATGACTTGTCACATCGGCAACCCTTGCAAGCTGAGACACGCAAGGCAGCCACTCGGTGCTGGTGGTCACTGCCTGAACTCTGCTCAAGTTGACAGCCCAAGCCAGCTCACGCATTGGGATTTTTTTCCTCGGGAGAGACCATGATAACTCTCAGCCCAGCTCTCCCCCTGACCGTGGCTCTCTGCACGGTATCTCTGTTCACCAGTGGCCTTCGCATATACATCAACCCCACCTGGGTCGTTGTCGGGAGAGAAGCCTCTCTTCAAGACCTGAAGCAGGCAGAGAGCGTGGTCCCCGAATGGTACAGCAGAATTGGCCTCCACAACCCACGCAGGTGGGTCAAGCTGAGGATGGCTGAAACTCCGGAGGGCTCGAAGGAACCGCCCGTTGCTAGCGAGAGCATGGCTTCTGAACCGCCCCACCTTCTGGGCCAGCTTTGGGACTCCCTTGCCCAGGCGGACAGGACCCAGCTGTGTTGCAGGGCCTTGCAAAGCCTGTGGCTGTGCTTCCTGTTTTGGTTTGCGCTTTGCCTCTGGAGAAATGGGAACAGACCCCGTGGACAGGGAGACATCGCAATCAGTCACACAGGAAGGGAGCGGCTTGTGGGGAGCAGGGAAGCACATCATTGCAAGGCTTGGCGAAGAAGGCTTGCAAGGAAAAAACAAAACCCAGCGCGGGCAAGAAAGCCTCGGCACGCCCTGAGAGCTCCTCTGCTTCTTTACCAGGTACGTGCCCAGCCGCAGGGCAGAAACCCTCCGGGAGACCCCAGCACAACATGGGGCCTGCCAGAGGTGTGCTCAGCCCAGTGTGCTGCCCAGAGCAGTCCTGCGCGGCTGGAGTCTTTCCAGAGGAAGCCAAGCCCCGCAGGCCACTTCTCGGCCACCCAGGCTGCGCCCACTTCATTGTGCCCCTGCCCCTGTCATTTCCAGGGAAGGGGATGGCTGGCCTCATCTTCCATGGGGAGAGACTGCTTGAGAGAGGGCACCTTCAGCTCTCATGAAGTGCTCCGCCAGCTGGAGGCCAAAATTGCCCTGCTGGCCAAGTGCACCAGGCTCGTCTACCGCCTCCACCTGAAAAAGCTCCGGCAGCAGCACTCCGAGAAGAAGGTGCAAGAAAAAGGCAAGCGGAGGAGAGCCTCCCCTAGCTCCTCGTGCACCTCCACCTAGATCATGCTCTCGGCGGATTGGCAAGATGAAATGCAGCGGTGCAGGTGAGTGCGGGCGTCCTTGCGGGTGGGACCTGAGGCAGAAAAGAACAGGCATCTGTGGCCGTGAGGGGCTCCACGGGTGCCCACGTCCCAAGAGGAGGGGCCCACATCCTGGCAGGGTGCCCACGTCCCCCTGAGGTTCCCGGTGGGTGCCCGTGTCCCACTGCGGTGCCTGGTGCGTGCCCATGTCCCGGTGAGGTGTGTTGTGGCTGCTCCCCATGGCCCTAGGGGTAAGGTGGCAGTGGCCAGTGCCTGCTCATGGCCCGTTGGGTCCCTTAGGCCTTAGGACCTCCAAGGCTGGTGCGAGGGCAAGCATCACACCAGGAAGAGGGGCAGCTGCTAGGAAGTGGGTGGATAACCTTCCCTACTGTAGTATTTTCACCCAGCTAACAGTGAATTCTCTTCAGGGTGACAGGCAGCTGGTGCGTCAGGACATGCCTCAGCCCACCAAAGGCCCCGGGAGTGAGGGCACCTCCACCGACGACTTCTGCTGGCTGGAGGCCGTTAGCGCCCCAATGGTCATGCTCCTGCGGGTGGCCATGGCCAACGGGCGGCCGCGTCCTGGTGGGTTGCCCGTGCCCGCCCGGCACAACAGCCAACGGGCACTTGGCAACTCTCTGTTGAGGACCTCTGGGGAGGGTCCCCCTTTTCCACCCTCCCAAAGGTGCTGCCAGGGCCCACTGGCATCCCAAAGGCCGGGGCTCATCTCTGCCTCCCCAGAGGGGACAGCCAGAGCATGCCCGTGCAGCAGAGACGCCTGGGAAACTCGGCAAAACTCCTGCTGGGAGCAGCCTACTTCCTCAATCTTCTAGCACTCGTCAGATCAATAAAGCGCTTTGTTCCTGTACCATGTGCCATTTTGGTACCAAGGGCATCCAGGAAGGGGCAACACGAAAGGCAGTGGTGCGAGCCAGGCTGCTGTATGTGAGCTTGCAGAGCATGCGTTCCAGGAGAAGTGGGACAGCTGGGCTGTGAGAGGGCGGGCATCCATGGCTGTGAGGTGCCCCGCGGGTGCCCATGTTCCAGGAGGAGGGCACCGCAGGCTGGCAGGGTGCCCGTGTCCTGGTGAGGATCCCTGGGAGACACCCATGTCCCAGTGAGGTGGCAGTGGCCGACACAGGCCCAGGACCCCGTGGGTCATGTCCCTCCAGGAATAATTCTAGACGAATCGCACTCCTTATTCTCAACAGTTAAGATTTTTGTCAAACCAAGATGAATTTTTGGCTTTCCTCGTCACATGGGCTGCCGCTTTGCCCCCCAAGAGGGTGTTGAGCGGAATCGTGTCACAGCTGCCCAGCTGGGGCATGGTGCTGAATGCAGCACAGACGGAGCTCTGGGCACAGCCCCTTCTTGCTGAGAACTTCGGGGCATGGCCCTGATCACGTGGGATGCAGTCCTGCTCCCACTGCTGGGGTCAGTGTCTGCTGGCAGGCACAGCAGTGGGAGAAGCGGGCTTCAAAATCCACCTACACAGGTCCTCCCCAGCTCCGCCGCAGCCTCCATCACCTGCTGGGGTGGTGGAGAAAGGCCTCATGACGTCACAGAGCCTTGCGTGCCATCAGCCCATGACTTGTCACATCGGCAACCCTTGCAAGCTGAGACACGCAAGGCAGCCACTCGGTGCTGGTGGTCACTGCCTGAACTCTGCTCAAGTTGACAGCCCAAGCCAGCTCACGCATTGGGATTTTTTTCCTCGGGAGAGACCATGATAACTCTCAGCCCAGCTCTCCCCCTGACCGTGGCTCTCTGCACGGTATCTCTGTTCACCAGTGGCCTTCGCATATACATCAACCCCACCTGGGTCGTTGTCGGGAGAGAAGCCTCTCTTCAAGACCTGAAGCAGGCAGAGAGCGTGGTCCCCGAATGGTACAGCAGAATTGGCCTCCACAACCCACGCAGGTGGGTCAAGCTGAGGATGGCTGAAACTCCGGAGGGCTCGAAGGAACCGCCCGTTGCTAGCGAGAGCATGGCTTCTGAACCGCCCCACCTTCTGGGCCAGCTTTGGGACTCCCTTGCCCAGGCGGACAGGACCCAGCTGTGTTGCAGGGCCTTGCAAAGCCTGTGGCTGTGCTTCCTGTTTTGGTTTGCGCTTTGCCTCTGGAGAAATGGGAACA
The DNA here is from genome assembly GCF_963921805.1 of Phalacrocorax carbo. Lineage (NCBI taxonomy): Eukaryota > Metazoa > Chordata > Aves > Suliformes > Phalacrocoracidae > Phalacrocorax > Phalacrocorax carbo. The sequence continues at coordinate 30,942,297 of NC_087518.1, read as the reverse complement.
GACCCCGTGGACAGGGAGACATCGCAATCAGTCACACAGGAAGGGAGCGGCTTGTGGGGAGCAGGGAAGCACATCATTGCAAGGCTTGGCGAAGAAGGCTTGCAAGGAAAAAACAAAACCCAGCGCGGGCAAGAAAGCCTCGGCACGCCCTGAGAGCTCCTCTGCTTCTTTACCAGGTACGTGCCCAGCCGCAGGGCAGAAACCCTCTGGGAGACCCCAGCACAACATGGGGCCTGCCAGAGGTGTGCTCAGCCCAGCGTGCTGCCCAGAGCAGTCCTGCGCGGCTGGAGTCTTTCCAGAGGAAGCCAAGCCCCGCAGGCCACTTCTCGGCCACCCAGGCTGCGCCCACTTCATTGTGCCCCTGCCCCTGTCATTTCCAGGGAAGGGGATGGCTGGCCTCATCTTCCATGGGGAGAGACTGCTTGAGAGAGGGCACCTTCAGCTCTCATGAAGTGCTCCGCCAGCTGGAGGCCAAAATTGCCCTGCTGGCCAAGTGCACCAGGCTCGTCTACCGCCTCCACCTGAAAAAGCTCCGGCAGCAGCACTCCGAGAAGAAGGTGCAAGAAAAAGGCAAGCGGAGGAGAGCCTCCCCTAGCTCCTCGTGCACCTCCACCTAGATCGTGCTCTCGGCGGATTGGCAAGATGAAATGCAGCGGTGCAGGTGAGTGCGGGCGTCCTTGCGGGTGGGACCTGAGGCAGAAAAGAACAGGCATCTGTGGCCGTGAGGGGCTCCACGGGTGCCCACGTCCCAAGAGGAGGGGCCCACATCCTGGCAGGGTGCCCACGTCCCCCTGAGGTTCCCGGTGGGTGCCCGTGTCCCACTGCGGTGCCTGGTGCGTGCCCATGTCCCGGTGAGGTGTGTTGTGGCTGCTCCCCATGGCCCTAGGGGTAAGGTGGCAGTGGCCAGTGCCTGCTCATGGCCCGTTGGGTCCCTTAGGCCTTAGGACCTCCAAGGCTGGTGCGAGGGCAAGCATCACACCAGGAAGAGGGGCAGCTGCTAGGAAGTGGGTGGATAACCTTCCCTACTGTAGTATTTTCACCCAGCTAACAGTGAATTCTCTTCAGGGTGACAGGCAGCTGGTGCGTCAGGACATGCCTCAGCCCACCAAAGGCCCCGGGAGTGAGGGCACCTCCACCGACGACTTCTGCTGGCTGGAGGCCGTTAGCGCCCCAATGGTCATGCTCCTGCGGGTGGCCATGGCCAACGGGCGGCCGCGTCCTGGTGGGTTGCCCGTGCCCGCCCGGCACAACAGCCAACGGGCACTTGGCAACTCTCTGTTGAGGACCTCTGGGGAGGGTCCCCCTTTTCCGCCCTCCCAAAGGTGCTGCCAGGGCCCACTGGCATCCCAAAGGCCGGGGCTCATCTCTGCCTCCCCAGAGGGGACAGCCAGAGCATGCCCGTGCAGCAGAGACGCCTGGGAAACTCGGCAAAACTCCTGCTGGGAGCAGCCTACTTCCTCAATCTTCTAGCACTCGTCAGATCAATAAAGCGCTTTGTTCCTGTACCATGTGCCATTTTGGTACCAAGGGCATCCAGGAAGGGGCAACACGAAAGGCAGTGGTGCGAGCCAGGCTGCTGTATGTGAGCTTGCAGAGCATGCGTTCCAGGAGAAGTGGGACAGCTGGGCTGTGAGAGGGCGGGCATCCATGGCTGTGAGGTGCCCCGCGGGTGCCCATGTTCCAGGAGGAGGGCACCGCAGGCTGGCAGGGTGCCCGTGTCCTGGTGAGGATCCCTGGGAGACACCCATGTCCCAGTGAGGTGGCAGTGGCCGACACAGGCCCAGGACCCCGTGGGTCATGTCCCTCCAGGAATAATTCTAGACGAATCGCACTCCTTATTCTCAACAGTTAAGATTTTTGTCAAACCAAGATGAATTTTTGGCTTTCCTCGTCACATGGGCTGCCGCTTTGCCCCCCAAGAGGGTGTTGAGCGGAATCGTGTCACAGCTGCCCAGCTGGGGCATGGTGCTGAATGCAGCACAGACGGAGCTCTGGGCACAGCCCCTTCTTGCTGAGAACTTCGGGGCATGGCCCTGATCACGTGGGATGCAGTCCTGCTCCCACTGCTGGGGTCAGTGTCTGCTGGCAGGCACAGCAGTGGGAGAAGCGGGCTTCAAAATCCACCTACACAGGTCCTCCCCAGCTCCGCCGCAGCCTCCATCACCTGCTGGGGTGGTGGAGAAAGGCCTCATGACGTCACAGAGCCTTGCGTGCCATCAGCCCATGACTTGTCACATCGGCAACCCTTGCAAGCTGAGACACGCAAGGCAGCCACTCGGTGCTGGTGGTCACTGCCTGAACTCTGCTCAAGTTGACAGCCCAAGCCAGCTCACGCATTGGGATTTTTTTCCTCGGGAGAGACCATGATAACTCTCAGCCCAGCTCTCCCCCTGACCGTGGCTCTCTGCACGGTATCTCTGTTCACCAGTGGCCTTCGCATATACATCAACCCCACCTGGGTCGTTGTCGGGAGAGAAGCCTCTCTTCAAGACCTGAAGCAGGCAGAGAGCGTGGTCCCCGAATGGTACAGCAGAATTGGCCTCCACAACCCACGCAGGTGGGTCAAGCTGAGGATGGCTGAAACTCCGGAGGGCTCGAAGGAACCGCCCGTTGCTAGCGAGAGCATGGCTTCTGAACCGCCCCACCTTCTGGGCCAGCTTTGGGACTCCCTTGCCCAGGCGGACAGGACCCAGCTGTGTTGCAGGGCCTTGCAAAGCCTGTGGCTGTGCTTCCTGTTTTGGTTTGCGCTTCGCCTCTGGAGAAATGGGAACAGACCCCGTGGACAGGGAGACATCGCAATCAGTCACACAGGAAGGGAGCGGCTTGTGGGGAGCAGGGAAGCACATCATTGCAAGGCTTGGCGAAGAAGGCTTGCAAGGAAAAAACAAAACCCAGCGCGGGCAAGAAAGCCTCGGCACGCCCTGAGAGCTCCTCTGCTTCTTTACCAGGTACGTGCCCAGCCGCAGGGCAGAAACCCTCCGGGAGACCCCAGCACAACATGGGGCCTGCCAGAGGTGTGCTCAGCCCAGCGTGCTGCCCAGAGCAGTCCTGCGCGGCTGGAGTCTTTCCAGAGGAAGCCAAGCCCCGCAGGCCACTTCTCGGCCACCCAGGCTGCGCCCACTTCATTGTGCCCCTGCCCCTGTCATTTCCAGGGAAGGGGATGGCTGGCCTCATCTTCCATGGGGAGAGACTGCTTGAGAGAGGGCACCTTCAGCTCTCATGAAGTGCTCCGCCAGCTGGAGGCCAAAATTGCCCTGCTGGCCAAGTGCACCAGGCTCGTCTACCGCCTCCACCTGAAAAAGCTCCGGCAGCAGCACTCCGAGAAGAAGGTGCAAGAAAAAGGCAAGCGGAGGAGAGCCTCCCCTAGCTCCTCGTGCACCTCCACCTAGATCATGCTCTCGGCGGATTGGCAAGATGAAATGCAGCGGTGCAGGTGAGTGCGGGCGTCCTTGCGGGTGGGACCTGAGGCAGAAAAGAACAGGCATCTGTGGCCGTGAGGGGCTCCACGGGTGCCCACGTCCCAAGAGGAGGGGCCCACATCCTGGCAGGGTGCCCACGTCCCCCTGAGGTTCCCGGTGGGTGCCCGTGTCCCACTGCGGTGCCTGGTGCGTGCCCATGTCCCGGTGAGGTGTGTTGTGGCTGCTCCCCATGGCCCTAGGGGTAAGGTGGCAGTGGCCAGTGCCTGCTCATGGCCCGTTGGGTCCCTTAGGCCTTAGGACCTCCAAGGCTGGTGCGAGGGCAAGCATCACACCAGGAAGAGGGGCAGCTGCTAGGAAGTGGGTGGATAACCTTCCCTACTGTAGTATTTTCACCCAGCTAACAGTGAATTCTCTTCAGGGTGACAGGCAGCTGGTGCGTCAGGACATGCCTCAGCCCACCAAAGGCCCCGGGAGTGAGGGCACCTCCACCGACGACTTCTGCTGGCTGGAGGCCGTTAGCGCCCCAATGGTCATGCTCCTGCGGGTGGCCATGGCCAACGGGCGGCCGCGTCCTGGTGGGTTGCCCGTGCCCGCCCGGCACAACAGCCAACGGGCACTTGGCAACTCTCTGTTGAGGACCTCTGGGGAGGGTCCCCCTTTTCCGCCCTCCCAAAGGTGCTGCCAGGGCCCACTGGCATCCCAAAGGCCGGGGCTCATCTCTGCCTCCCCAGAGGGGACAGCCAGAGCATGCCCGTGCAGCAGAGACGCCTGGGAAACTCGGCAAAACTCCTGCTGGGAGCAGCCTACTTCCTCAATCTTCTAGCACTCGTCAGATCAATAAAGCGCTTTGTTCCTGTACCATGTGCCATTTTGGTACCAAGGGCATCCAGGAAGGGGCAACACGAAAGGCAGTGGTGCGAGCCAGGCTGCTGTATGTGAGCTTGCAGAGCATGCGTTCCAGGAGAAGTGGGACAGCTGGGCTGTGAGAGGGCGGGCATCCATGGCTGTGAGGTGCCCCGCGGGTGCCCATGTTCCAGGAGGAGGGCACCGCAGGCTGGCAGGGTGCCCGTGTCCTGGTGAGGATCCCTGGGAGACACCCATGTCCCAGTGAGGTGGCAGTGGCCGACACAGGCCCAGGACCCCGTGGGTCATGTCCCTCCAGGAATAATTCTAGACGAATCGCACTCCTTATTCTCAACAGTTAAGATTTTTGTCAAACCAAGATGAATTTTTGGCTTTCCTCGTCACATGGGCTGCCGCTTTGCCCCCCAAGAGGGTGTTGAGCGGAATCGTGTCACAGCTGCCCAGCTGGGGCATGGTGCTGAATGCAGCACAGACGGAGCTCTGGGCACAGCCCCTTCTTGCTGAGAACTTCAGGGCATGGCCCTGATCACGTGGGATGCAGTCCTGCTCCCACTGCTGGGGTCAGTGTCTGCCGGCAGGCACAGCAGTGCCTCTCTCCCCCTGACCATGGCGCTCTGCACAGTGTCTGTGTTCACTGGTGGCCTTCACCTTTACATCAACCCCACCTGGATCATTCTCAGGAGAGAACCCTCTCTTCAAGACCTGAAGGCGGCAGCCTGAGAGGTGACACGTGGCAGGTATAATGTTCTCACCCTTGCCCCAGAGGCTGGGATTTTTGGCAAAGTCATCCCTGGAGTTTTCGTGCCTCATTTTCATGCCTTTTTGCTTTGCCATGCCCCCAGCACGTGCACCCCTCCCTCTGTAGGGGACAGGGAGGGGTGGGACCCCATCGTCAACAGAGAGCCTCTGCATCCCATGAGGTGCCTTGGTTCAGAGAAGCTTCTGGATCATGCCCAATTATGGGTACGGCTGAGATTTGACCCAGGGTATAAATTTGGTGCCATTGGAGACCCCCTTGGAGTTGTCTGCTTGGAGTGTTGGGCTGTTGTTTGAAGCTGCTCCCCGTGGGCTGGGATGGCACGTGAGGAAGCTTCCCAGCATTGAGTGCCCTCTCCTCTTTTGGGCGAGTGATTTCTTCTGGATATATCCTTGAGTGAACCCTCACCCCCCCACCCCCCCCGGACAAGTGATTCTGCCTTTCAGGGTACCCAGAAGAGGGAGAGATCTCCTTTTTGTGAGCGAGTGTTTGTGTGTGTGCACTTTGGTCCATCATTCTTGTACATAAATGTGTAGTACTAGTACCCCAACTGACAACTCAACGCTGTTATTTGTTAAGTGTTATCGGAGGGTTGATTGTTTTCAGTTTACCCCTGTTTCTCATTGGGTTTTTTTGTTGTGCTTTTGGCTGCTTGTGGTTTGCCTGTCACTAGGACTTTAACCCAAAAGTCCAGTCCCAAGGGGCCAAGGTCCATTTTTTTGTATTCTCCTACAGGACAATGGAGGTACGGACCATTCTGTTGCTTGTATTGGTAGTAACAGCAATTACTGCAGATAAGCCAGACCTGGATGATGAGGAAGTGCCAGAGGTGATGATGAGATTTGTGTGGATGATGAATCTGACATCCATAACAGCTTGTTTACCCACCCCCAGGTCTGCATTTTTGTACAAGACATCAACATTATTACTAGCCCTTGAATTAACATGGAGTCAATATAACAATTATAGGTGGAAGTTCTGGGAAAGCAGAGGGAACGTAGGCTATAGTCACATCATTTATAGCCGGTCACTGGGCATGATAAATGCTAGTTCAGTATGGGTGCCAAATATAATTACAGTCTCCAACCAACCTGTAAAGCCATGGGGTGGAGTGTCAATGGCACTACACCCTGTACCGAAGTTCCATGGGAGCCACTGAACGCGGCTCTCTGTGGGATGCTGATGATCACTCATCATTCTACACTAAGCCACTAAATGATTCCTGGTGTAGCAAATACCCAGACAGGGACAATAATGAATACCCTAGCATATGTAATAACAGCTCATTTGACTGCCCACTCAATTGCACATGGGCCAGCTACACCTAGGCACCTAGTTAGTATGAGGGAAAAGATAAGGCACACCTGAAAGAGTCTCCACTCTGGGACTGCCAAACAGAAATTGGGCCTAAGGACCTAGATAAAATGCCCCCGTTGTGGTTATACCACTGGCCCAAGAGGCCTTGGTATGAGACTGCTAAATGAATACAATGAAGGAAATAGCTAAAGACACAAGAGAAATCGCCACTGCACTGGGGACTGATTGGCTGGGGAAAGTTTTCAGTGCCTTTGAGTTCTCCTTATTGGGATGGCTAACTAGCCTCATTCAGTCTGTGATAATGATCATAATTGTGATTGCTGTAGTTTGTATTATTATACGCTGTGTTAAGAGCATCATAATGGAATCCATGTCTGCTGTGAAGTACACTCTCTTAAAACCTGTCCCTGAGACTAACGCTCCCCTAAATCCCACTCGTGAAACTGCCGTGTCCCTAAACTGGACCCATGCACCTTCAAATCCTATCCCTATTTTAGATGTCCCAACACAACCCCAGGATGATGACCCTATGTTTGCCTGTTGCTATTGTTAATTATTGTTATAACATTGAGTATTGTTACATGGTTGATAGTTTATTGTAGATTGTTGACTGACTGCTAATGGTAACAGCTGAAAGAAACTTGGAGAATGATGATCCACAGTGGGTATTAAACTCACTGACACTGTGCCCCCTTTTAACTTTGGAGGCAAGAGGTGACTGTACCGCCACTCCAGAGAAACCGGTCGGATCATGACTGTGGTCACGGGATGGGTTGTGTGGCAGTGACACCCTGCCCCCACCCCCCGGAGATCGGGGCCTTTGGCAGGGTGATCCCTGGCTTTTCGCACCTCAGTTTCGTGCCTTTTGTGTTTTGCAGTAGTACCTTCTGGGTACCCAGGAGAGGGAGAGAGTTCCTTTTTGTGAGTGTGTGTGTGCATGTGCACTTTGGACCATCATTCTTGTGTATAAACGTGTAGTACTAATACCCTGACTGACAACTCAAAGCTGTTATGTGTTAAGTGTTATCGGAGGGTTGATTGATTTCCGTTCACCCCTGCTTCTCATCATTTTTTCTTCTGGTTTTCGCTGCTTGGTGAAATAAAGTTGTTTATGCTTGTCCTCCTTTAGTGTACCTCCATGAGAGACCAGAAGCAACCACCTGTTGCCAAGAGCTTTGTTGCCAAATGGTACAGTACCATTGGCCTTCGCAGGTGCTGAAAAAGGGTGAGATTCAGGATGGGTGTCATTCCTGATGACACCAAAAAGCAGAAATAAAGCTCCTTAACACTGGGCATATTAAAGACAAGGAGTTATTTTATTTGGCGCTGTGTGCAAGGCGGAATATTTCCACAAATCAAGCACCTACTGGAGTTCATTTTGACATTTATACATGACAGTTAACACACCACGCCTATTTAATACATAATTATTGACCTGACCGAGCATCCCCTTCTTCCATTGGTCTGTATCTTTTCCGCTTAGTTTTAAAGCTACAGTGTGATTTTAATTCACTGTGTGTGCTCAGAAGGAGGGAGGGTGGGGAGGGGGTAGTCCTTTTGCCCCTCAATTTTCAGCTGTCAACAACAAGATATCCCCTTTTCTCTACAGCGACTTGTGCCCGGGCAGAAATCCCTGCTGAAATTCATAGAGCTGTTAACTAAACACTCCCAAATCTCCCACCCTGGTGCTCTGCCCTGGCTGCAATAGGTACCATTCCGTTCTCCCGAAAAGCGCATTCGTTCGCCCGGTGCGCAAAACGTCAGACTCCCCCCAGAGCGGAGGTCTGGTATTTAGTTCATTTTTGCACACAGATGGGTGCTAGTTGGTAACTCCGCAAAGCCAGCACCCCACACCGAGACACTGCAAGGCATTTATGCAGTTAAATGTGTCAGTCACAGCTAATATCCACACCCCTCAGCTAATAATTTTTCACTTCACCTTAAAGGTACAGCTCCCGTTAAATTTACCGTGCATGCCCAGAGAGTGAATGGCTTATTTAAGTGTGGTGGTGGTGGGGTTTCTGGCCTATGGGCGTGATATTTAGTATTATTAGGACAGCTCACCTAAAGGACACTTAGTTTTAGTTCTTATCAACATCCCAATTAGTTGTTCTCCTCGACTATACAATTCATCACCCAGTTCTCAATGTCTTCTGAGGCGGGAGGCTCCCTTCTATCAGTCTCCCAGCTCTCTTCAAGGATGAAGTCGTAAAACAAATTCTTCCCTGGCTTTCACCTCTCTTTTCTGGCCGCCAAATTCTGTTTTGCCAGGCTCACGTGGTTCGTTGTTATTACTTAGCAGAAAATTCCATTTTCTTCAGGATATCAATTCCTCCAGCGAAGCATGGGGTGTCTCCCCGGATGTGCAGCTAGCTCTCTGATCTCTCCACCCGGTTGTTTATCTGTTTTAAAAAGTGGGTTGTTTGGTTTTTTTTAATTTTAAAAAGTTTGCAAATAGTGATTAATAGCCCAAGCAAGCCCCAGCTTTTAAGCATGCCTTGTGGAGCGTAGGTTACGGGAGGCTGTGGGGGTGGTGGCTGCCTCAGCGGCGGCCGCAGGCAGCCACAGGGAAGCAGCGGCAGGGCGATGGAGAGAGGCTGTCCCTGGAGAGCGGTCAGGCGGCGCCGGCCGCCCCCGCCCTGGGGCTGGCGGCACTCTGCTCTGCCTCCTCAGACGGGTTGTACACGGCAGCATGTGAGCGTGGGGCCCGCTGGGGCCGAGCCGAGCCGAGCCGAGCCGAGAGGGGGCGGCCGGGTCGCGCCGGGCCAGGCTCAGGCCGGGGGAGCGGCCGGCGGCCGGGCTCAGGCCGGGCCGGGCCGGGTCGCGCGCGGAGCGAGGCGCTGCCCCGGAGGCAGGGAGGGAGGCGGGCCGGCCGCCGGCGAGGTGAGGGGGCGCCGGGGGTGGTCTGCGGGCGCCGTCGGTGTCCCGCGGGCGGCCGCAGCCCGCGGGGCCGGGGACGCCCCTCGGCTCGGTCAGGAGCTGCCCGCAGGCCTGTCTGGGCCGCCGCGGTCGCTGGGTGTCTGTGTGGGGGGGTGTCAGTGTGAGGTTGCCTTTCTCGGGAGAAGGCTTTGAGCCTGCTTCTCTCTGCAAAAGTGTTCTTTCAAGGTACCGGCCATTACCAGGTGTGTGCTAGATCGTAATCGGTACGAGGCAAAAGGAAGGGTAAAACAGAACGCGTCTCTGAAATCACTGTGCTTGGTGCTCCCAGCCCCAGCCTGGGATGGTGCTAGTTGCAAGAAGCCATGCTTTTAACAGCCATAAGAAAAAGACAATTCTAAGGAAAAATAACGCCCTTGCAAAGTCCACTTCTGAACTTTGCCTGTCTAGTTTTGCTGTTACCAGAAGTTAGCTGTAGCTCTGCTTAAATAAAGACAGGAACTGTGCTTATCTCTTTCTTTTCCAAACAGCTCAATGACACCTGGGAAGAAGTTACAGGGTCTTGTAGCGGCTGCAATCACTCCGATGACTCCTGACGGGTGAGTATGGCCCTGTATCACAACATGGCATGTTGTCAGGAGTTGCACTGCTTACTGTTACCTTAAAATCCTGTCTCCCTTCTTTCATATTTGGAACTAATGGGTTTTGGTTTTAAATCAGATGTCTGATGGGATGGGGGAACTGCTAGGTTGGTCCCACTAACAGTGGAACGGGCTCCCTTAGCCTCTGCGTCCTCCTGTTGCCTAGCAAGTGCTGTAGGTCTGCGTTTGGAGAATTTGGATCGGTCTCGCATCTCTTTTTCTACAGCTTTTGTAGGTGCATGTTAAATCATAGTAAGGTTATATGCATAGAGCATGGCGGTATTTTCACGTTTGTTAAGGCAAATCACGGTCCTAGCTAAAAAGAGCTCTTGAGAGCTAGAAAATAATTGTCAAAATCTGATGTCCTTTTACACTTTTCTTTACCCTAGTTAACCCATGCAAGCATTCATGTGTATATATGTGTGCATGGAATTAGTCTAAACCAAAAGAAAATATTGCAAGGGCTGCACAGTTCTGAAAATAACATGAAATCAAAAGTTGAAATTTAGCCTTCCTCAAAACAGGGATGGTAAACAGATGTCCTCCCTACTGCACTTCGATGTTGCAAGACAGTTGTTTGGAGTCAGCAAAAGACCCTGAGCTTCTCTGATGGGGGGTGTGTCAAGACCTGTATGTGTTTCTGAGGGAGACAGTGGAGATTTGCCAGTACAGTCCTCTGAAAGTGATCCTTTACTTTTGAGAGGTGCTGTAAAGCATGGTACTATCTCAATCAGGGAACTCACTTGCATTGCAGTCACTGCTTTGTTTCTTGTTTTAAAGGAAACTTATTTCTGATTTCATTTTTTATTACTACTCAAATTTATTGCAAGATGGTATTTGGAGCGTGATCTGGGCCCGCTGCCTCACGTGCCTGGGCCCTTGTAAGATGTGTCCTCCAGAAGCAGGTATGAAATTCTGGGTGATGTTTGAATCCAGTCAAGGTCCCAAAATTGACTTCCAGGCTATAGGGCTGGTCTGTATGTTTGACAGATGAAAACAACGGTGAAATATTATACACTGATAAACACAACAAGTTTGTCCTGGAGGGAAGATAAGCCTAGAGTTCAGTTTCCCCTGTTTGTGAGGGAAGTTTGTTGCTTTCCTCATCCTTTAATGAGAGAGAGGTCAAAGTCACATCCAGCAGATGCCATTTCGCGGTCTGCGTCCAGCAGTTACAAGTTACTGTTTGCAAGCACCCGCACAAATATCTTTGTGCTTGCAAGAGAACTCCTGTTTCCCTCAACAGTCAAAAAGGCTCGAGAGTCCCTTGTTCTCTCACATCTCCCCAAAAAAGTACTTTGCTGTGACAAGCCTGCAGTAATTACCAATTGGGATAAAAGGTTGGAACAGTGAACTCCTTGTCAGGAGGAAGAGAAACTGGACAAAAGAATTCAGAACAGAACTGTTACCTGAAATTTTACCCTCAGCACGTGTGTATCATACCCTGGGGTAATTTGTGTGTGTACAAATGCGAGGCTTTAAAAATACGTGTCTGTCTGTGTTTTCTTCATCTCTAAGTTTAAGATATCAGTGGGTGGAGACCTATGGTTGCTGAGGCTCCTAACATTGCTGCAGTTCCTTTCATTTCAGACAAATTAACCTTTCCGTGATTCATCAATATGTGGATTATCTGGTGAGCGAGCAGAAGGTGAAGAATGTCTTTGGTAAGTAGTTTTTTTGACAAAAACTGTGTCACACCACTTTTGCCTGGATGGCAGTCCTATGATATCTTGCCTGATAAGAGCTGTAGTGGGAGGGACTGTGGATGTGGGATCATCCTAGACATTTATATTCATCAGTGGAGGGGGTGTAAGCAATGCTTAAGGCATCTGCCTTTGCCTTCACCCAGTTTCCGTGTGGGGTATAATAAGCGTTGCCTTCATACAGTGACATTTCCAGAGATGAATGGATAATGCTGTCTTGGCAGAGAAGTCTCAACTGAATGATTCTCCCCTTTGCCAATGGTCTGATTAAAGAGCATCCGCTCAGGAGTCAAGGCAATTCAGTGGGCTCATCAAAGCCAAATGGGCTTGTTTAGGAAACCTGTGGTACACTGTATGATACCGAGGTGGTCGCTACTCCCGTCTCTGTTCTGCCTCTGCCCTGGGGACTGCTGTGGGGGCAGCAGGGACGGCTGGATAGAGAATGCAGCATCTGCTAAACCACTTCCACTCCCAGCCTGGCATAGTTAAGTCAGCTGAAGTCAGTGATAAGATTTTTGTTCAAAACTTCCGTCAAAAGAGTGCCAAGATGCAGAGCCAGCCATGGCAGTGACTTCAGCTACCACATTTTAATCTGTTGTTTGTGAATAAACATAGCGACATCTCGTTGGTTTCCAGGGGAGCGTTAGCCTAGGTAGCACGCGTGGTTGAACTCATGACAAAGACACCAAATTTCAGGTCAGGCGGTTTCCTTGGAGTGGAGGACAGACAGTCACTCTGCGGGGCTAGCTGGGCATCCCTTTGTGCATTTGCCATAGCCTGACTGACACTGCTGGGGGAAGGAGGCAGTGTCACTGGGGAGGAGGTGCTCGGGGGCAGTTTCCCAGTTTGGGCAGCTGATTCTGTCTCCTCCCTCCCATTGCTGCTGATCCCAAAACGCCCAGGTTTCCGACACAGGCATTTAGTGATGATAACGCTGCAACCCCCATGCAGATGCTGGTGTGGACCATTGGCATCTTAAAATGAGTTGGGGTAAAAATATTTCTGTTTAATATCATCAAGTGTCAGTTCTTGTCTTCAGTAAAGCCAACGCGTGTAGGCTGGGCCTCAGCAAGTGTGTTGTGTTGAAACAGTGAATGGTACAACAGGAGAAGGACTGTCCCTTAACATCCAGGAGAGGAAGCAGTTGGCGGAAGAATGGATGCGCCAAGGAAAAGACAAGTGAGTAGCTGAGAGTGAACAGGGATTCCAGATCTCGTGTTATGATACAGCCATGCCTGACTGATTGCAAAGCCACATCTGATGATTGCCTTTTTTTTTTTTTGGGGGGGGGGAGGGGAGAAGGAGGGAGGGGTATTTTGGCATTGGCCTTTGTTCCCTAGCTCCTTTATCATAGAAGTCTGCATTTTTGTCACTGCCAGTTAGCTGGTGTCCGCTTCTGCTGCCTAGTGAGCTTGTAAGAGTCCTTCTCTTTGGTAATCAGAGGGGCAGCAGGACACAAAAGGGTTCTGGGAAAAAAAAGGGCTATGCCCTTTGCTTATTCTTGAGATGAATGTAAAGAGCAATCTGCCTATTTATGCCCTGTGAGCATTTCTGAACCTTTTAGTATATTGCATGACTTGGTATGGGGGAAGCTGAGGTGTACAGTGTTTTGGTGCACCCCTAAAGATGCAAAGTCAGTGGCAGAAGAAAGGACTCAACCCAGATCTGCACCTGTGTATCCAATTGCAGCTCTATTCTCCATCTTTTGTACCTGCCATAGTCTTGTATCACTCATCACTGCCACCTTCTTAGTTGCTATGTCAGAGGATGTGGAGAGGAGGAGGTGTTTGGGGTGAGAAGGATAGTGAGCAGAACTAAATTGGTGTGAAGGCTCACAGTCTGTGTGGATATAAAGGAAAAACACAGAAATGGGGCTGATGGATGGGAACCTGGGAGATTTTCTTGGCAGGAGCAGACAAGCAGTCAAAGGTGCTGCTGTGAGGTTGAACTCTTCTGGTAGTTCTGCAGAGAAATAGGTTTAGAAAGCAAACGTACACTTCAATGTCCTTTACCCAGCATCCCTTTAAATCCTTAATGTCTTAATTTTAATTTCTTAATAAAATGCTAAGATTTGTCCCCCTTGACAGCCTTGCAAATATGTCAGCATTTCTTCTGAATTTGTTCTTGTGCAGATTGGATCATGTGATCATTCATGTGGGAGCACTAAGCCTGCCAGAGTCGCAAGAGCTGGTGTGTATATCATACGTTTCCTTTTCACTGTGCGTGTAATACATACAAAGCAGATGTACTTTCAGATACTTTCCATTCTTTCTTTTACAGGCAAAACATGCAGCAGCCATAGGTGCTAGTGGTATTGCTGTAATAGCCCCCTCCTTCTTCAAACCCACAAATAAAGGTGAGTAGATGTGATTGCTAGACCTGCGGAGGCCCTTTTATATTGGCCTCCAAACCTTTATCATGGATAAAGGATTAATAAAATCTTCTTTCTTTGAAAAGTATTTTGGTGATGATACTCGCATGCTGGTCATGTCTGATGTCATGCAAAAGCAAAACCTAGAAGAAGCATTTTTTCTTTTTAAAGATGGGAGATATCAGAAGTCTCGCAGTAAGAAGTGGGAAGGATGTCTTCTGGGGTGTATTTTGTTAGCCCCTTGTGAAAAGAAGAGTTGCTTATGGAAAGAGTAGTTAACTAGTCTGTCTTCTGAATAGAGAGTATGGAGTTCACGCTTGATCTGGGCCACGCTAGGAAGCAGCTGGTTCCATGCTGACCCTTGCTGGACATTGACCAAGTTGACAAACTGCTGATACACAGGCATGCTTCTTGTTACAGAGGTGATCAGGTTTGGTTTTGTGCACCTAAGGTTACCTCAGAACTTACAGATTGAGTGTTTTGCTTTTAATATCACAAACAGAACATAAAAGAACCACATGAAGTGGAGGTTTTGTAACGGAAATGTTAAAATTTGTCTGAGTGAATTATGAATGGAAATGTTCATATGAAGGCACCAGAAGAAACCAGAGTGGATTGCCAGAATGGCTGATGTTGATAGCCAAGGACCCAATCAGTGGCAATCAGACTGGTAAGCACAGAGGAACAGCACAAAGATCAGCAGAAAACCTTTGCTGATAGTAGCAGAATAGCAGTGAGGTTTCAGCGCACTGCTCTTCCTGCTCTGCCAGTGGGAAGAGTGCCTAAGATTTATGAAGGATGCAGTGAACAATATTCTTGGGAAGAATGTAAATACTTTGATTCCTAAAACAGTACAAAAAAGTTGTCCAAAAACCCATTTGTCATCACCATCGAGCAGTATCACAGGGAGGTGAACGTGAACTTGATCCCTTGTTCTCCGTGTTGCACACAAGTGTGCTGGTGAGACTGCTTTGTCACACGGGTCTTGCAGTTTGCACGTGAGAGCATACGTAAGTTGCATCTGCAAGAAAATGTGTGAGTTACCAAAATTGGTTTGGTTTAAAATAAATATTGTCTTTGCCTTTCCTAAGGTCTTCCAGTGAGTTTTGTTACATTTGGGGTTTTTATATGACTCTCTGTGTATGGTACACAAGCTGTAGATCGCCTCTCCGTATACCCTGGCTGCTGTGAACCTGGACTGTCTTTCACTACGAATAGTTTCCTTCTCTTATGGGGGTACTTGCTTGTTTTCTTCCAGATGAGCTGATTGCTTTCTTACAGAAGGTTGCATCTGAAGCCCCTGTGGTTCCATTTTATTACTATCACATTCCTCCTCTGACGGGTGTGAAGAGTAAGTACTGCTTAGTCAGCTCTTCTCGAGCCCAGAGGCTCATAGCAACCTGAGTAATCCCAGTGGCCGGTGTGATTAGTCTACCAGCCTCAACAGGGTGTGTGGCCTCTGCTCCCATCACATGCAAGCCATAGTGGAAAGCATCCTTTCCGAAAAGGGGAGGTGAATCCAAGACTGAAAAATAAATTGAATTCCTCTTCACTGGAAAAAAAGTCACAGCTTATGACTACCGAACAACTGGGACAGAGGAGGGGATGCTGACTGTGGCTTTGCAATTAGTGTGGACCAGGATAGGTAATTGCCTTGGATAACCATAGTTGAATCCCGATTATTTTTTTTTTTTTGCAAGGTAGTTACCACCACCTCTCTTGGTGTATGCTGACTCCATAGTCATTTTTGCTAGTAAATTACATGTGAAACTACAGTGCTTCCCAAGTCCTATTATTTAGCAGAGGAATAGGGAATAGAGCACAGATCTGTGGTTACTTGCCCTCGACAGCAGGTTATATGGTGTTTCTGGATGTATATTTATTCTCAAATATGTTGTTGCCAGTTTATTCATAAACTTTCACTTATCCAGGGTTTTTCCCTTCTGATCTGGTAAAAGGAGTGCTTCAAAGAGGGTGGAAAGATGTCTTTTGTATAACTCTGGGGAATAATCACCCTGAAGTTGTCTTACCGGTTCTTTTAGAGCTATATAGTTTATTAGACTTAGGCCAAAAGTGAACAACTTGTGAAATAGTAAGTCTTCCTCTCGGGGCCAAGACAGGGAAACCTTCCAGAACGGGTGTGTTCCTTCATATAAGATTGCTGTTCTGCACAGTTCGTGTTGAAGAGTTGCTGGATGGAATAAAAGAGCAGATCCCCACCTTCCAGGGCGTGAAGTTCAGTGACACAGACCTCTTGGACCTTGCACAGTGTATAAACAAGAATGAGAGAGAAGAGTTTGTGTTTCTTTATGGGGTGGATGAGGTAAGAAGCTCCTCTTAGAAATTATTTCTTCTGTGGCATTCTCTTGCTTCAGCCTTGGGGAAAAAAGCAACCCTGGACTTTCAGTGCCAGGTAGTTTTTCCTTCTCCCTCCCACCACTCTTTTCGTTTTTATTTTTTGTTACATGAAGTAAAAATGTGTTTTGTTTTGTTTTTTTTCCTCCCCCCACCCCAAACTAGCAACTGTTGAGTGCACTGGCAATAGGGGCAGATGGAGCAGTTGGAAGGTCAGTATGGCTTGGTCTCCTTCCCTGCAACACACACACACTTTATTGTTGTATCTTCTACTACCTACACAGTATTTCTCTAACTGTCCTCTGTCACAGCAATGGAGGATTTTGCAGGGTAAGGCAGGTAGCAAGCAGAAAGACAAGCTAGCTCCAGTGCTAGCCACGGGACAGTTGTATAATCTGGGATTTGGGAGTATGTTAGTTTGGGTGATTATTGCTGCAGTCTGTAAGATGACCCAATGGTTTCAATGTATTTCTTTACCCTCATGGCAGCTTTTTGAAGTAGGGAATCCCTTTTATCTTCTTTATATGGGTAAGGAACCAAAACTCAAAGAGGTTAAAATCATTTACGTTAGTTCACGAGAAGCCTGTGAGGAAAAGGGCCCTGCTGAGTTTTATTTCTGATTTGTCTTCTGCCCCTCATACCACGCTGCTCGGATGAATTACTGCATGATATCTGTGTTCTTAAGTAATGATCTGTTAAATGAAAAAGCAACTGGAAAATTAAGTGATTGACTTTCCGTATTGTCTAATTGCTTCTTTTATTTTTAATTTTGAAGATCAGTTCCATTTGGAAAGAACTGGGAAGAGAAATCTGCTCCTTAAACTCTTCTGTAGGGCTTGGCATATTTCAGATGCTTGACAGTATAAACCACACATAGATTGCATGAATTTCTGTTATAATAACGGCATTCTTATAATGTCAACAGAGAGTGTGTGGCTACTGAATCTTTTGTGTCAGTGGTTCTAAGTTCCCCCTTTGTATTTACTGATGCTATTTTTGGTTTGGGTTTTTTTGGCAGTACATACAACTATTTGGGCCAAAAAACCAATCTGATGTTACAAGCCTTTGCAAAGCCAGACCTTGCATTAGCACGGAAGTATCAGGTATGGTATCTTCACTGTCCCCAGTAGGAGCAACCTTCTTTCTCCTCTAGCTTTGCTGGGGCTGTTTTCCACGTAGTTTTGTCATCCATACCGTGAGGTAGCTTTATTAAAGCAAACTTCTTTCAACTCCAGCCCCCCTGCTTGTTACTCATTCCTCCTCACCTCTTTGACCAGTCCTTACTAACTTTTAACCATGATCTGCCTTAGTTATCCTTCAACTCTCTCATCTCATCTATGCAGAGTGAACAATGGCCTGCCCTTTCTCCTTGAACAAGCCCACAGTGGCCAAGCCCCTTGGCTGGGAATATTCTGGTGTTACCTTACATGACGTAGGGCAGAAAGCTGTCCCAAAGCAGCTCTGCCTTGACCCCTCTTAGTCTTGGGCACCTTGAAGATTTGTGAGGAGTTCTGAGCAATCAGTATGAAATCTATACCCAATGTTTTTGTGGGACATATGAGGAATCCTTCTTTTGCCTTAAAATAGAAGTGACTTCAGGATGAAAGTCTAAAAGATGTCTGAAAGATGATCTGCTCTGGGAAATCTCTTCACTAGGCAGTGGATATTCAGATTTGTAAACCTTTAGAGCTGATACGAGACTTATCAGCATTCTCAGACTGCTTTTAATGAGGGACAGCTTGAACATGAGTGATAGACTGAGAGGGAGGGATGGTTTTATTATAACCATCCCTCCCTCTCCTGTTCCAGTGGAATTCGGTTAGTATTTCCCATAGAGTGGCCAGGTGGCTAAGGGCTTTTCTCAAAGCTGTACAACAGTTGTATAAGATGTAAGTATCATAATAGCTCTACATGCTTTTACATCTTAAAATTTGCAGGAGTTATTAAACTACTCTCTGTCTTTTCTAGTTTCTCACTGGGGAATTTCTCAGCTATGTCATCAAACTAGGTAAGTCCCACACTGCCTGTTTCCCTTGTAATAGCCGAAAATGCAGACTTGGTGCTCCAGTTGCTGTACCCTCAGAACTTCCTTCCTGAAAGATTTTGCAGTGAAAAAATGTTGCGTGTGCTTTTTCCTGAGTTAGTAGCAGCTGGGAGCTCAAAAAGGGAGCTGACCAAGCATCCCTGACAGATTCCACTCTCGCTTCCTTCTTCCTTCTGTGCAATCTCACAGCTTTAAAGCTGTGACTCTGATTTATCCTTTTTTTTTATCTTGACTCTTTCTGTGGGTGTGGTTTTTTTTTTTTTTGTTCTCTTTCCAAAAGCTCATTTCTAGCTTTGTTTCTAGAGAGTCATTTTTCTGAAATGGTGGTGCTCCAGTAGGAATACAGCTCTGATACTTGTCTTTCCTGCCTTGCTATAATTTAAGAGTAATGCTGTTCAAGGCTCTACAAGGACAAAGCATTTTGAAATTGAATGATTTTTACAAACAAACCCCAGTTTTAATATAAAAAGCAGTTAAAGCCAACCAATTAAGAATAGTGTAGGGAGACTGAGTTGGACATTTCATGGTTTCACTTGATGAAGAGGTTCACTGTAGTTTTGCTATACATATGCAAGCCCCAGTTAATCTAGCTGAGCTTTAGTGGTTGGTTGTATTTCTTGGGTTAAAAGTCAGAGCAAGTGCATAATTATTTAGCCTTTTAAGCAAAGAGAAACACCAAATTTCCAGAGGTACATAAGGAGACTTGAGCTGTGGACAGAGAGGCCTCCTAAAGTTTCCCATGGTGGTTTAAACTGGCACCCAATGTCATTGTCACGTGTCAGCAGGATGTTACTACTTCCAGGGCTTTATTTTATGTGAGTCTGCATTGGAGGATAGCTATGAGGCTGCAAAGATTGGGTTGCTGGGATGATGAATTGGCTGAGATAGCTCAGCCTACCAGTGAAGGTAAATTTGAAGTAGCCCCATTTTTGCTTGGTTTACCTGTAGAGGACTCACATCTTTTCTGTTGTCAGGGCTGCATGGCAATACGTTTTTGGCAAGGAGAAAGGAACACACACACGACCCTGGTTATCTGCAAAATTGACACAGTAGTTTGCAAAGTGCATGTCTAATAGTCCGCTTGTTATGTTTAGGAGGGAAACAATGATGGTATAATACAAGTAAATGTAATAGGTGTATTTGTTACTGTAATGTCTTCTCTGTCTGCAAGTATGATCACCTCCTCTTACACTGTTCTCAATTCTGCTTCAAGTCTGGATTATGCCACGTTACACAGGAACTCTATGGTGCTGCTTTTATGGACCCCTGTATAGAGACTGCTTTAAGCAAAATGAGCTGTAAATGACCCAATTTTGCTTTTGTCCTCCCAGGTTTTGGTGTTGCACAGACTAAAGCTGTAATGACTTTTGTGTCTGGCATTCCCATGGGACCTCCGCGGCTTCCGCTTGTTGATGCATCTGAGGAGTTCATCGTCAAGGCCAAAGCCAAGTTGGATAGCATTGTGTGGCCTGATGGTGACTGATGTTCACTTCCATGTCGATCTGGAAGTGGAGGTTCCTTTCCTGGGATTCAGTGTCACTTGGCACATTCTGCACGTGATGAGCAGTGATTTCTTTCAGGGGATTGGCAATGTGCCTGAGCCCCTTCCTGTTAGGGCTGGCCTTGCTGGCACATGTGTAGTCACCTTTTTGTGTAACTTTACTCTGCTCCCTTGCAGCGCTGCATTGCAGGACTAGCTGGTATCTTTTGATAAAAAATTAAAAAGGCAAATTTTCCCCCACTGAAGGATCCTGACTCCTTTTTTTTCTGGAAAGGAGGAAGATCTGTCTCTACCCTCCTTCCAGCTAGATCATGTTTTCTCCTCTTCCACCAAAAGTATCTCCAGCGCTACAGTGTGTTCTTAAACATTGGTGAGACACTGTCTAGTTGCTTAGATGGGTATTTTACTGTTAGTCACAGAGTCATTGGGATACTGACTAATTGCAGTTTTTGTCTGATCGCTTTGTCTTTCTGCACCTCCACTTAATGCAAAACTTAAACTTTTGCAACAGAAAGCTTTTGGCTCTCTAATGACCAGGTATTTCTTTTATCTTTTTCCTTGCCACAAAATGAAGGCAGAATTGAGCTGTACATTTCTATATTGCAGTGCAGAATACTGTCTTCCATCCATGTTAGAAAGTCATCTGCTGTCAGATTGAAAAGCCCTCTTTTGCATCCTGGACTTATGCCTGTCCACCAGCTTGAGCTTTTGTAGTCCAGTAGTAGGTGTATCTGACAAATGCGAGGTCCCGTGCCCTCTACCACTCGGCCCGTACCTCCCGACAGCACTCCTGCATGCAAAAATGATCGCATGGGATGTTTGGAAAGAGGGAAGAGAAAGGGAAATGTGGAGAGGCACATCGCTAACTTTTTGTAACACAAGAGCATGGAAGAATTCTACTAACCTCCTCTCACTGTGTAACCACTGAACAAGAAATAATAATAAAAGCTTCCTTCCCCGCCCGCCCCCCCCCCCCCCCCCCGAGTATTTGTAAGAAATCTAGGAGAGCTCTTCTGTGGCAAGCACGGGGAAGAGGGTGAAATCAGCCCCTCTTGCTGGGGATTCCCTCCGCACTGCCGGTGGGACAGGAGTGGCTGAGGCCTGCGGGGTCCCTTGGCCTCCGAGGACAGGGAAATTGCTCATTAGGCCCTTTTGTAAAATAGATCCCATCACTGTCACACTAAGGCTGTGGCTCTCCCAGTATTTCAGTACAGGTGCGGAGGTAAGGTGTGAACTTCCCTAGCGGGCCCAATCGCGTTGCTCCGGTCTCTGCCAAGGCCGGGAGCGCCTTGCGCCGCCGGCGCCCCGCTGTGGTAGGGCAGAGGAGGCCCCGGAGCGCGCGTACACGGGCCCTGAGGCCCGCCCGGCGCCGCCATGACGCGGCCTCTCGCCCCGCCGCGGCTCCGCCCCGTCCCGCCGCCGCCGCGCATGCGCGGGAAGGGGCGCCGGGAGGCGAGGGGGAGCCGCGGCCCAGCTTATCACCCCCCCCGCCTCCCCCCGAGCCCCGGCCGGAGTCATGGGCGACGTGAAGAACTACCTGTACGCCTGGTGCGGGAGGAGAAGGGTGACGCCGGCATACCAGATCCGCCCCGGCGGCGGCCGGAGCCGGCAGACCTTCCTCTGCGAGGTGCGGGCCCCGCCGGCGCCCTCGGGGAAGGGCGGGCGGGAGGGCCGGGGGTCTGCCGGGCCCTCGGTGGTAAGGCGCTGGGAGCCGAGGGTCGGATGGCCTGGGAGGGGGCCCAGCTGGGAGGAGGCTCGGCCGTTCGGCGGGCGAAGCGTCCAGGCTTCTTGTGCGCGGTGTGAAGCGCCCCCAGCGGGTCTGAGGTAGCAAAGCTGCCCGGCACAAAGCTCTTAAAATAAAAAGGAATCGGTTTTCCTGAGCGGGATGTGTGCGTTTACGCCGCGCGTGTGACCCTTCTCGCTGTTAAAGTCGTCAGCGGGGGGTGCTGTGCGTCACCTTTGTAAAAACTTTGCTCATCTGCTGAGCTTGAATTGAGGTGTATGAAAGAAATCGCTGTGGGTCTGGGTGCTGGTCTGTGTGCCGTTACCACGCGGCTCCGCTGCGGGCTGCAGGCGCTGCGGGTGTGCCCGCAGGGAGCTTCGAGTTCAGGCTGGCTCTGAGAAAAGGCTGATGCCAAGGGCGAGGCCACGTGCAGAACCGGCTGGTTTGTAAGCGATGCTGTAGATCTGCACCCTTCCTCCTCCGTTCCTCTTCCCCACCAGAAACAAATCTGAGAAGCGTAGTGATATTAAAGCAATCTTAAAGGTATGGTGACTGAGACTGAGCATAGCTCAGATGAAGCGATAGTATGGACAGTCATATTGTTGAACTGTTCTGTTCTGCACGTCGATGCCCCGTGAGCATCCCTAGAAACTTAACAGGTGAACGGAGAGATCTCACTAAAACATTCCCTTTTACTGATTTTCACAGTCTGATGCTATGGTTGTGAATCAGTACGGTTACTGTTTGGTCGGTGGTACCATTGTCCTGGTAGACTGATAGCGCTGCAAGCGGAAGCTCATTATTTGGAACCTGTTAAGCAGAATACTAACAAAGTACGTTGTTTGATGAGAACATGGGTATTGGGCTGAGAAACCCACGTAGGTCTCTAAGACTGAGAGACCTGGGTTTGTTCAGCCTGGAGAAGAGAAGACTGAGGGGGGGATCTTGTCAATACTTACAAATACCTGAAGGGTGGGTGTCAAGAGGATGGGACAGGACTCTTCTCAGTGGTGCCCAACAACAGGACATGGGGCAGTGGGCACAGGTTGGAACAAAGGAAGTTCTACCTAAACACGAGAAAAAGCTTCTTTCCTGTGAGGGTGACAGAGCAGCGGAACAGGCTGCCCAGGGAGGTTGTGGAGTCTTGTTCCCTGGAGACGTTCAAAACCTGTCTGGGTGCGTTCCTGTGCCCCCTGCTCTGGGTGTGCCTGCTCAAGCAGGGGCAGGGGAGTTGGACAAGATGATCTCCAGAGGTCCCTTCCAACCCCGACCATTCTGTGATTCTGTGTTTGGCTACTAGTGTGACTGCGCACCAAAGGACAAGTGCAGTCTAGCATCAGCAGTGTTGTGCAAAACTCTGGTTTGGGCTAGCTGGAATGTTCCATGCAAGTCTGCTTACTTTTTTTTTTTTTTTTTTTTTAAAGAAGATCAACTAGCTGTAGTAAAACGCTGATTACGTGATCAGCAGAGTGAAGAGTGGAAATCAGAAATGTGTAAGTGGTCTTTCCAAGTAAAGCTGAAATGGAGTGGAGTTGCTGACTGTACGTGTGAAAAAAAGAAAATAAGATGAGGGGCAGTGGTTGCGGAAAAGCAGATGTAAAAGGTCTGGTCGGTCCAAATTTTGAATAAACTTCCTGTGATCAAGTTTTGCAGCAGCCTGTCAGGCAAGTTAGCAGGATATAAAATTGCTGTTCTAAAGCTTTTCTCTAAGTTTATGAAGTACATCGCATCTTGCTAGCTGTAATAACATGGAGCTGCAGTAGGGGACACAAGCTCACTCCTGTCCTTGTTGTCTGAGGGTTTGGGGTTAAGGTTGAGGGAAGTGAACCTGGGCAGAGTTTGCTGCTGCGTGTTGGTACTATCCCTTCCTACACAGATTCCTTTTCTTCAACAAGGTTTTGGGAAACACTCATGGTCTCTGAAAACGGACTGTGGGTGTGTTCTTTAATAGGTATAAAATATACATTCAAAACCTACAGAAATATACATATATATGTATATAATGATATGTAATAATACTTAGTAATAATATTTCTCCTGTTCTTATTAGCAACTGATATTTGGTATTTCAGTATTATTGGGTTTCAAGAAACTTATATTTTTATGTTCCACGGATCTGTATCTTTATTTGCAGGTTCGAGTGGAAGGCTTTAACTACATTGGCATGGGCAATTCCACGAACAAGAAAGATGCACAGAGCAACGCTGCTCGAGACTTTGTCAATTACTTGATTCGGGTGAATGAAATGAAGAGAGATGAAATTCCTGCTTTTGGAGTAAGCCACTCTTTTCTCCTTACCAAAGGCTAATCTTTAATTGCGGTGCTGTGATCTGGTTGCATTTCATCCCTGGAGTTCAGCCTGGCACCTGCGTGCAGTGAAGAAGACTGAAAGTGCAGGATTTCCGCTTGCAGTGCAGGAAAGCTGAAACGTACACAGTGAATATTGTAGGCTGATCTGGTAAAAACAGCTGTGTGTTGGTCTGCATAACTGATGAGGCTGGAGAGAATTCAGAGTTTGTGTAAGGTGCAGCCTGACACTGTGCTGAATACTCACACCTGACACTGTGAATTGTTTTAAATGCATGTTATGACATATAATACTATGTATTTAAAAAAAAAAAAAATCACATCTCAAAACAGATGTTGAAAATTTGACTTTTTTAAACCATGAATGCTTTCTGCCTTAGCTCCTCATGTGTCATAGGATCACTGCTTTTTGTGATGTTTTATGAACCATGCAAGCATTAGCAATGACTATCACATAAAAACTGAGGAGGAAGGTAACTCTATCTTTACAGCAATTTTAGAGAACAGTAAATAAAGCATGAAGTTACACATTATACGTTGGAAAAGTCTTTTTCTAGTGCCTATTAAAGACATATCTATGTAAGATACATAGTTTGATCAGCAGAAGCAGTGTCGCTGCCTTGTTAGCCTGGGTGAAGCCTTATGGTGACAGGACCTATATTGTTTCTGATACAGCTGTTAGTTTCATGGAAATGCATTGTGTTGCGTGGCTAGATCCTAAAAAGGTATAGGGTGTTCTGTATCTTGAATAATGCGGAGGTGGTGTTATCAGTTAGCTAAACGTACAGATCTCAAAATGGGAAGAATTCAAACTGTAATGATTCACCATAATTTTGTCAGTTCATAAGGGTGCTAATGTTTTCTTACAGTGTTGGGTTTTTTTTTTTTGTATGTTCATAAAGTATATTTGAGTTCCCTTGGGTATATGATAGGGACTGGTATCTGTTATTTTATCCCGAGTGTTGAAAGAGTTGATTTTGTAATTGTGGAACTTGATTAAGTCAGGGTTATGTGCTGGTTGAAAATCTTGTTACAGAATACCCACAAAAATCCAAAGATCCAGCAATTGTCTTCCTTTCATTTTTTAAAAGGGTGTTACTATTGGGGTTTACTACTGGGGGTAACTATTGCACAATGATGCATGATTGCCATAAACTGCCTGAACAGTTTTTTCTAGCTAAATAATAAAAAGACTTATTCTGTCTGAACATGCTGATATTTCCTGTTGTTCTCTTTCCTAGCCAGCAGCTAGTGATACCCCTGATGGACATGAAGCAGCTAGAGATGTTACTGGTTCGAGTTCTGCTTTGGGTGGACCTCTTCCTCCACATTTGATTATAGAGGCTGAAATAGGTAAGACTGTGAAAACAGTATTTTACATGTATGTGGATGTGATACAGGCACATGTATTTGGGTGGGGTTTTTTTTGTCCTAAATAGCATAATTCTGCAGACAGAAGACAGTTAGAAGTCCTTGTAGTTTTGAGGCAGAGGTGGTCATGTCCTGTTGAGACTGCTGGGCAATACCTCTCCATTGCTAAAAACATGTTTTGGGAGAGTTATTTTGGTTTTGGTTTTCTTTTTCCCACGTGGTAGGTGATGACCCAGGTGCAGCATCTGGAAACTGTGGTGATCATGGAGCTCAGTGGGATCGGGGTGCAAATTTGAAAGATTACTATTCAAAGAGAGAGGAGCAAGAAGTGCAGGCAGTAAGTCATTCTCTGTAATTCTCCTTTACTTTCATTCTTGAGTAGGTACCTTTCACTCCATTTGTTATAAGCGTTTATAATGAAGTCTGCAGTTTTCATTTGGTATTTTGCTGTTGCTTTTAACTTAACCTGCAGATGCACCTGCTGACTTTTAACAAAGGTAATTTGTTTAAGCTAAGAACAAAATAAATCACTCTGGATACTGTGAATATCCAATTGTTTGTGTAGACATTTTGTTGTGAAAGTAAAGAAATATGGAGGGCTTTTTAGCATTTTCTGTAATATCTTAATTGTTTTATGACATCCAGACAAGGTATTTCAAAGACTTGTAACAATTTTTAAAACTGAAATCTATTAGAAGCCAGTAAATGATACTTTTTCTTTTTCAATATTAGACCTCAGAGTCAGAAGTGGACTTAAACGCCGATCTTCATGGGAGTTGGACCTTGGAAAATGCCAAGGCACGTCTGAACCAGTTTTTCCAAAAGGAGAAGATTCAGGAAGAATATAAATACACTGAAATGGGGCCTGATCACAACAGGTTTGGTAGTTTTAGTCACCTTCTGCCTGTGGAGGGTTAGAAATATTTTCGGTGGCAGTGGTTAATCACACTTACTTGCAGTGGTCCCTAGTGCCATTTGAGAAAGTGACTTCTTTAACAGGATCGGCAACATTCCTAGATCTTGAAATGGGGGTGATGAACCTTGGTGCTGAGATCTGAGTGACTCTGAAGAAATTTGTGTCTAATGTTTTTCGTGGATGTGCAGCTGCTAAAATGATTGCTGTGCTCTAGCTGGCTGTTGAGGTGTCAGGTTGAGGGGAGAGTGCTCAATTGCTTGCAGTAATTGTATGACTGTAAGTTGCCTTCGTACATTTTAAGTAAATCTTAAATATGTTTACATTTGCTTATGTAGAAATGTGCTTTAAGGACATTTTATTTAGATTTTTATTATAATAAACTTTTGTGGCAGTGGAATCTTATACTGGAAGACTTAGTTTGGCAGAATCTTCCTGAAGGAGTTTTGAGGGTCTTAAATTTCAGTTGAAACCAGTTGGGTATTACTGTTTTTTGACTTTTTGCCGGTTCCATCAGAAAATTTACATGTGCTTCTTCCAAATGAAAATAACACATAACAAATCGTGCATAAATAATTGATGGTTTTTATTTTTTACCTCTCCTTTGAATAGTCTTTACGGATCATCAAACCTCAGGACATTGTGTTATTTCTTGTGAAATATAATTATGTTTTGTGGTCAGAAACAATGGCAAGCTGCTGCTGCTGGATTCTTCTTGTTGGGTTTTGGGTTTTTTTGCATTGTATAAATTTGTTTTCAATTAGTTTTTTTTTTTTAGAAAGACAAGTGAATTTTCTTAATATAGTCTTCTATGAGAGTCTCACTTGCAGGACTTCTGGTATTCTTTTGTTGTTAAGTCTTACAAGCATTTAGAACATCTGAAATATGTGTATTGGTGTCAGAAAGTTCTAAATTCTCATTTAAAATCTATCTTCAAGTTGCTTCATCACCATTTATGTTTTCAAGCAAGGGCATTTCTTTCCCTTAAATGAATAACATAAACCATTATTTTGTACAGTACTAGGAATTTTAAATATGCTTGTTGCAGATGTAGTTCTTGATCGCTTCTTTTATTCTGTAACTTGCAGATTATTTGTGCAGCTCATTTTGTTATGCCTTCTGCAGGTAAAAGCGTTAAACCCCAAGTATTTAAATGCATATAATCTTGAGCAGAATGAGGTGGCCATAGATGACAGTATGTTTCTCAGCCCACTTACTGTTCTTCCAGAGGGCATTTCGGAGTTTTGTATTTATTACATCCAGGAAAGCTTGTGTGAATTCCCCTGGATGGAATAGCAGAAGGGGGAACTAACTATCTGCTGCAACTGATCGGATAGGCATGAAAAAATCCTAATGTCTTCTAGTGTTCATTGAGAGAGGGCAAACTATTGGATTTAACCCTTTTGGTATGTATAACAGGAGAGGGATCATTTCGGATGGCGTTGGAATTTTGAGGAAAATAATATAGGGGTTTTTTTTTAAGACACACTAGTTGCCATGTATCTTATCAATCTGACTTTCTTCTAAAAATATGGTCTTTATAACAGAAGCGTCAGCCTTGGTCTCAGGTTTTTAAAGGAGAAATGTATTTTTGTTGTCAATTAATCATAGGCACATGGTATAAGAACTTCAGTGGAAAATCTGGATTCGGAAACTTTGTTTTAATTACGACAGGAGGGTATAAATTGTAAATATAAACATGGCTCTCCTAATACACAAAGTACAAACTAAACATTAGGGATGGGATATGGCTTTTCTCTTTCGGGATTCCATCGGTAGCGTGGGATGCCTTTGCCTCCTTGCATTCCTGCTGAAGGTGGTAGCAGCGAGCGACACCAAAGATCTGTGGGTGTTCACACATGGGCTGCTGAGGCTGTACTAAACCATCATATGGGATTCTGCTGCGAACTGATTTCTGGTGTTGCTGTTCTCCCCTTAGGTGGAGGAGAATGAGATTGAATGCTGACTATAGGCCTGGCTGAGAAACATACTGTCATCGGTGCCTTAGTTGGCTGTTGAGTCCCTGAAAGCTAGTGGCCTTTGACCCATGAAGCCACTGTGCCTGAAGGTCAGTTCACTGGTAGCACAGGAAGGAGTTCTAACTTGAAAATTAAATCCCTCACTTAACCTTTTGTTTGTTTGTTTACAGCCAGAAATAAAGGACACAGATGCAAGGCTCTGCCTGCAGCTGTGGAAGTACCAAGGCATAGTTTTCAAAGAGGATCTCAGTCTGATAAAGCCCAGTCATACATTTTGAGCCATATTTGCCAGTTTAAAACCCACCTTATGAGAATTTGGCTTTCATTTTTAATCTGTGCAAATACACGCTTAGGTTTGTGATTCCTAAAAACATGGATCTTGGTTTCCGTCATCCTCTGTTGGCATGTATGTATTTCGGGGTTTTTAAGCCTAAATTAGTATACCAGTTCACTTTTAAATGAACTGGTTACATGCTTATCAGGCAAGCTATTGTATTTGCTACGCAGAGTTATTTTTGATTATACAATGTTCCTAGAATATGGCAAAAAGGGCGTAATGAAAATTCAAGTATTCTGTCTCTTTCTATGCCGATATGTTTAATGGTCTTCGACAAAATGACCTGGTTTAGTTTTGTCTCTGCCCTGAGCTGGCCAGATGTGTGGCAAAAACCCTGGTAGCTGTACAAAGTGTTGCATCTGAGTTAATAAACCCAGGCTACTAGTGGGTTACAGGAGTATAATGTGGGATACAGTTAATGGTACAGTGGGATGCATGTTAATGTTACATTAATGTGCTATCTGCTTTATAATTATTGCCTTAAACTTAGACAGCTCAAAGCATATTTCCTAATAATGTGGCTTTTAATTTCAATGCTGAACAGTTGCATTTGCAGGACTCTTCTTAA
Organism: Phalacrocorax carbo; assembly: GCF_963921805.1. Taxonomy (NCBI): domain Eukaryota; kingdom Metazoa; phylum Chordata; class Aves; order Suliformes; family Phalacrocoracidae; genus Phalacrocorax; species Phalacrocorax carbo. Next base: position 30,913,250 of record NC_087518.1, on the reverse strand, counting down.
CAGATGTACTGGTTCTATTGATGGCAAGTCTGTTACCTACTAACTTGGGGTTAAAAGGACTAAAAGCAGTAATATTTTACCTTGGCCATTGATGAGTTGAGAGCCTGAGTGAGGACACAGAGATCCTTGCCTAGAAAAATTGGAAAGAGTGGCTATTTTTGCAGTGTCAGTGTCAGCTATTGATAATTGTACCTTTGTGTTCTTTCCTTCTCTTACAGGAGCTTTATTGCAGAAATGAACATTTATGTGAAGCAGCTGGGCAGAAGTAAGTGCTCCTATTTATTTTGTTTGCCTTAGCAAGAGATGGGTGTTGGTACAGAGGAATAGGTCATACTCGTGGGTACAGACTTTTATAGTTGCGTGTTGGAGCCACTTCCAGAGATGAAGGTTCATGTTTGTTTCCTGCCGTGAAATCTTTTTTCTATGTGCTGTGCTGTGCTTGTTGTGTTTCACTCTTGTCCCATTACATGCTTCCGCTAATCCTTTTCCTCAGTACAAAGAAATGCTTGTGAATTACGGTAGGTTTTGTTTGTCTTAATTACTTGTTCTTCACATATCTGAAATGCAGGCATGTAAGATGTTCCCAGGCTATGGGCATGCTGTATGGGCATGCACCATACCCATTTACATAGAGCTTGTTGTGAAAATTGTAGGATGTTGCAGGGTGGTGTAGGATAATCATACTTCCTTAGACACTGAATGCAGAAAAACTTTACAGGAGTTCCCCGGGAAGTTAGTAAGTAACAGTACACAGCTAGTGTGAGTCAGCTGGTGAAGGGCCCTGGTTGTATTTTATGTTGGAATGCTGGATTTATCAAGATTTGAGGCTCTTGCCCTGAAACCTGGCCTGTGTGAACAATCATAATGCCCATCTCAAAGTAGTATCTTCTGTGGAAGCTGTTTGACTCATCAGCTACTACAGCTCTGAACTTTGTGTGCCGCAGGGATTTTCAGTCGTGAGCACGGATCAAACAAAAAGCTGGCAGCACAGTCCTGTGCCCTTTCCTTGGTTAGACAGCTCTACCACCTTGGTGTCATAGAACCTTATTCTGGACAGACAAAGAAAAAAGGAGGAGAATCGGTGAGTTTGGTAGAAGGGTCAGAAATTGTTGCTTTCATTTTAATTACACACAAGCACTCTCTTATAAAGATGAGTTTATTAGAGTTTGCTCTCAATATTTAACAGCTTACGAGTTAATAATGATTTTGATTCTTTAGACCAGCAACTGTTTCTGGTCTGGCCAGTGATTTGGATCAGAAATAGAACTTCATGTGTATGTAAATGGAGCAGTAAACTAGTTTTACAGCTTATTAAATGAAATAGGATTTGTAACAAATGCTTTTTTTCAGTGTAAATTTTCTTTAACTTAAAGATTTATGTTTATGCTACGTACAGTTCTTGGCTATTTTGTTTCTTTCTCTGGCACATTAGCATGTTTTTGGTATTTGGTTACAAGTTTGGGAATGTTTTCCTCTGAAATTAAACTTGGATATTTAAACATATTCTACAGAGTCTTGTTGGATGAAAAGTCAGCAAAATGTTTCAAGAATGTGAATTTTGAACTGATGGTACTCTTTGGCCTTGCTTCACTAGGAACTGTTTGATGGTTCAGTGTACTCTCTGGTAGCCTGCAGTTCTGGCTTTCATTGTCTGTCTTTTTGTGTATATCAACATGAAGTTTGTAAACATTTAATAGGTCGAACCCTTTGAGGTGTCACTGTCTTCTGACATAGAAAATCGGCTGCAAAACATTGTACGGGAACTGTCTCTGGAGATTGTGCCTTCGGTGAGTGTGTGATTCAGAAGCTCCAGCATTTAACATCAGGCGTGCTTGTTTAATACTTTTCTCTTTTCTTTGCCTGCTTTGCTTCTGGATTTACAGCCTGAAGATCCCAGTAATCCAGTTCAGATTAGTGTTGGAAAGTTGGCCCATTTTGAACCATCACAGAGACAAAGTCATGCGGGAGTTGTTCCGTGGTCACCACCTCATTCCAACTGGAACCCTTGGACCAGCTGCAATATTGATGAGGGTCCTCTGGCAAATGTAAGATCGCTATAAATAATTGATTTGCTCTTTGTTTTCCCCATGCTTCCAGAACTTTTAAATGCTTTTTCCCCCCAGGATTTAAAGTATGAGCTATTCCAAAGGAGAGAACAGCCCACTGATAAAATTTCTTCCCTTCTTGACCCGGAGGAAGGGAGTCTTTTCATTGGTAGGAGTTCTTTGTATTTACTTCATGTTTTATTAGGTTCTTGAGCAGCAGTGTCTTGGATGTCCCAGTTCTTTGCTTTGTTTCACTTTTTGCCTGCTATTGTGCAGCCCATAAAAAGTTCTAATTGAAATTACAAGGTAAGCGTAAGGGCATGTCATTTATAACTCGCTAGCCTCTCCTTCCCATATTTCCATGCTAGGACTTTCTTTTCTGGGAGGAGAAACTGCTCCAAGCTGGTGTCACTACACAATCAGCCTGCTTGCTGTTTTTGTCATTTCTAGGCCCATTCACCACAGAACAAATGAAAAGCAGTAATGTGGTACAATAAAATGAGGAAGAGGGGAAGAAATACTAGGTTGCCAAGTTCAGAGGCATAATTTGGCCACTGACCGAACCTAGTCAGAAAAGACTCTCAGGGCTGGAACTTCAGTTTCCTACAAGGAACCAGAATACTTATGACCAAAATAATAGTTTAATACTACCTTCGACTGCATTTTTTCCATAAATTACATTAATTTAACATTGATCATTATATATTGATTTGAAAATATGGAACTGATATAAATTTGAGTGTTGCTGCTGAAAACACATAATATATTTATGGATATTGCAAGCTGAGCTGGCTTCAAATCTCATTAGGATTTCTATGTGCTAGTCATGGTGCAGCTAATTTATTTTCAGTAAAACCAGTTAGCCCTTTGGTAACAAATTTGAATTTCTTTAGAATTCTTTCTTAGTTGAAATACAGCAGTTGCCTGATAAATTTCCCTCTCTGTTCACTTTTCTCTTTTCAGCTACTGTTCTGTGGGTGGTTTATGTCCTTACATTACCTCATTTCGTACATTAAAAACTCCTGTCTGAATGATCCTCTAATTGGCTTACTGCTGAATAGGCTTGTTTCTCAAGCAGTTAAAGTATTTAAATTTAAACAAACATTCTTTTTCAGTATATTGGATCTTTCTGAGAAACTTCTTTGAGGATGGCCATTTAATTTTAGCACACTGGAATGAATGAATGAACTAGAATAGCTCATAGGCATAACTGATTTCAGGGAGTTATGAAGGAAGTGATCCTTTAGTGTTATTTGGAATCATTAGGTTGGTGTGACTAGTTTTATATTCAAGTTATGGTATAGAGAAGCAGAGGGGTCAAAAAGCCTTCCGAACAATGTCTTGTCTTTGCAGCTCACTCCAGAGCAAATAAGCATGGATTTGAAAAGTGATCTCATGTACCGTTTGGAGCGGGATCAGGAATTACATAGGGTGAGCTTCCTGTAACATGGCATACTTGCGCCAGTTTTTTCCTTTTCCAAAAGAGATTGAACATATTGTACATATCGTATAAAGTGTGTATGTCTTGATTTCAGTAATAATACGCACCAAGTTTTCAGAAGTGCTGGATGTTACAGTGGGATGGATGTGGGGATGTGTTGCACTGTGTAAGGAAAAAATACAAACTATGATTTGTTCTTACACAGTTTTTCCTTTGTGTAAGCGAAACCTGTGCAGAAGAGTGAGACAGAGTATGGATGTGGAGCAGAATAGGTTGATTTTTGGAGATTTTTGGAAATGTACTGGCTTTTTTTCTAGATCCAACAAGAGAGAGAGGCCTTACCCGTGAAGAATTTTGAAAGTGAAATTCTGGATGCAATCCATCACAATTCTGTTGTTGTAATTCGTGGTGCCACTGGTTGTGGTAAAACCACACAAGTGCCACAGTACATCCTGGATGAATACATCAAAACCAACAGAGCTGCAGAGTGCAACATAGTAGTGACACAGGTGAGGAATATGTTACAGAGGCAACCACTGAAGTTTTGTGATCAGATACAAGAAATCACCTGTTAGGATGTGCTAAAAAATCTGATTCTCATTACAGGACATTGCTCATAAAAGTAATCTCAGTGCTACATGTAGGAGAAACCTCAGCCTCATGTAAATTTTCATTTGGAGTGTTTTTCTCTCATGTATCTACAGCTGGGATGATCTGACTTGTGCCTTGCCCAGGTGAAAACTTTTTGGCAGACCAAGGGGAAAGGATTTAGCAAATGCCAGCTGGTACTTCCTATATATTCTTATATCTCTTCTCTCTAATTTTATGTGCAGAATTGACCATTTGAGAAGAAGAAAGCCTGCTGTTACACATATTACTGTTTAATGACTACTCTGTAAAGAAATCTTAGGACAGGACACCTCTAGCTTCTTGGTTTTGGCAGTGTTCTGTTAAACTTATAAAACTTCATCATTAAGTCAAAGAAAACTTTTTCATCCCTCAGCCTCGGAGGATTAGTGCAGTTTCTGTAGCAGAGCGTGTGTCATATGAGAGAGGAGAACAACTGGGGCAAAGCTGTGGATACAGCGTGCGATTTGAATCTGTGCTTCCTCGACCACATGGCAGTGTGCTGTTCTGCACTGTAGGTCTGTATTGGTTTTCTTATGTTTGGAGCTTATTAATTATGGGCCTGAATTCTTTGAACTAGCAGCAAAAGCATAAACATGGTTACATTAAAATTTTTAGAAAAATCTGTTTAAAAGGCTAACAACTTTTTTTGATAGAATAAGTTTGCTGACATACTGTTGTGCAGAGAAAGATTAAGGTGTTTGTTCAGGAGTATGATGATACAGATCTGATACTACACAGAAATAATCTCCTGAAGAGATAAAATTGCCATATATTGATTGTCCTTAAAAGACAGAAGGGAAATCAGTATTGGGTGGGAGAGAAGAAGGAGTGTTTCTAGTAGTAATACTTTATACCCTTCCCATCACTTGTACAAATGAAAGCACAACAATTAGAGAAGGGGCCATGAATGGTGCTGGGCAGCTGGCACACCTCTTGATTTTTACACTAGTACAGCTGTTCCAGATGAAATGAGGCGAGGCAGGGCAGGGGGCAGGGGCGGGGGGAGACTGAGCTGTTACCTGCATGAACTTTTAACTACTATGTCTGTTTAAGGTGTTCTTCTGAGAAAGGTGGAGGCCGGGATCCGTGGCATTAGTCATGTTATTGTTGATGAGATCCATGAGAGAGATATTAATGTGAGTTAGCTGATGATTACAGTCCTATTTCTCTCTGTGCTTCTGTTCTGTTTAACTTTTGCATGTGTCCTTCTGTAATAGTAAACATGTGAAAGGAAACTCATTTTACATGAGTTTTCCATCTTTGATAACATTTTTAGAAATTCTTCTCTTAATTACTCCTTACCTGATTAAAAGAGGAGAATTTATGCTTATTTGCTGCCCTATCTCTTTTGCCTGTTAGGGTCTCCTTCTATGTTCTGGTCCTCTCTGGAAAATAGAACACCACAGTACAAGCACTTCTTGTCCAAATGTGGGAGCATGTTGAATGTCACTTTTATTTTGGAGTGCATTTTCTACCGAAGTGTTGTATTACTGTTACAGAACAGCAGTGGTGTTTACAGAAGCTGCCATCTTGATAGTGACACATTTCACTTTGGTTTTGACACAAAGTAAAATGCAACAAGTTGAAAGTAAAATTGAGAAAGGGATTGTACCTAACTTAAGAAACGGGAAACACTTTCTGTCTCCGTAATGCTTTCATATAGTTTTCAGCTTTGACACACCAAGCATGAGAGAAACTGCTAAGGTCTGACATGCTGTCTAAGCTTGTTTTGAAAGAATTTGGGGACTCATTTAGATGGAATTGCAATGCAGATTTTTCTGATCTCGTCATCTATTAAGTTAGTATTAATGATGTAAAATATAAGTTTTCAAATTTTGAATGAGTTTGGAATTTTATCTGTTGAACTAAGGGTCTGCCTATCTGCATGGCAAAACTAAATGAATGTCATCTTTAAATAGAACTATAAAACTTTGCATACAATTGCACTGAGTCATTCCTATTTATTTTATGAACTATGGCTACTTTGTATGTAAAGCAAGTTTAAAAGGACCTTAGGTTGTCAGGTATTGTTAGGAAGGAAGCAAACTATTTTTGAATGCTTTTCTTGAATTAGTTTCATTCCAATGAAAGAATAACCCTTCTTTACGTGGGAAATCCTAAAATTCACTTATCCCAGGAATTGCAGTATTTGCAAAATAAAGCACTGACAGAGTATTGTTATGATAATTGTTACTTCTCTTGCCCAGCAAAGCTGCTGCTTAATAAATGTATATATCCGTGTAATTCTTTCTGATCTCTTGGGGAGATTTTGCTTCTTATGGGTAGGAAATTAATGATGCTTTTATTCTCTTTATCTGCAGACTGACTTTCTCTTGGTGGTGCTGAGAGATGTAGTTCAGGCATATCCTGAAATCAGGGTTATCCTCATGTCTGCCACCATCGATACTAGCATGTTTTGTGAATACTTCTTCAACTGTCCTATCGTTGAGGTCTTTGGTAGAACCTACCCTGTCCAAGGTAAATCATTGATTGAACTTTCAGGAACTGCTTTAGTTTTTATTTTATCAGTCACATGCTTAAAGATTGTGGGTACAGCAAGACACACATTTCTTTTGGATTGTCATGTCTTACAGATGTGGCTTGCTCTGGGCAAAGAAGTCAGTTACACTGAATCATTCCACAACACCATTTGGTTTAAAAACAAAACCAAACAAATAAGCAATACTACCCCACACACCCCAGAAAAACCCCAACACACAAACCCCACAACACAAAATCCCACCACCCCAAACCACCACCACTTGGGGCAGTTTCCATTGGAGAATAGTCAAGTAGTAATAATCAAGCTGTGGTGTTTCAGATCAGGTGTCTGTGATATTTGGAATAATGGCAATAGCTTTAGATGAGCCAGTATTAAAAAGAAACGAACCACTAAAAATTATGTGGAAGTATATTGAATAGAGGAATAATCATTGGTATAGCGTGGGAATAATTCTCATACCCTAGGTGCTGGCCAAGGAGTTTTCTCCAATCTTGGCTTCACACACTGAAACATCACGATTATATCAGGAGAATCTCGAGAGATGACTAAAAGAATTGTGTTCCCTTACACACGCTTCTAGTGGTCAGTCTTGATAACCAATGCGTGTCTGTCCTTGCAGATTATTTTCTGGAAGATTGCATTCAAATGACTCAGTTCATTCCTCCACCAAAGGAAAAAAAGAAGAAAGAGAAGGATGAAGAAAGTGGTGAAGATGATGATGTATGATTGACTTCTTAATACAAAAAATTGAAGAAGTGTCAGTTAGGACTCTAGCTCAAGAGCAATTCATTTGGCATTGCTGAACTTAAACATTTTTAGCAGCTATTGTATTTTTAATATCTGTGTGTTTTCAGAAACAATTGAATTTTCTTTTTGCCCTTGGAAACTGAAGAATTTCTTTTTTTGCTGAAGCTAAAATTCTCATGTTTTGTCAGCTAATTCTCTTTAAAGATAGAACTGGAATGCTTTTAAAAGTGAAAACACTGGTGACTCTGGAAAAAGAAATAGATACAGAAATGTGAGTTTGGTGCTATCTTTTAAGGGCGAAAATTTAGATTCTCTCCATTCTTGTCTTGCAGTCAATATTGCTAGTGCTTCCATAGATTATCAAGAAACTCTCACTTCCATGATACAGCTTTTAATTTGTAGGTCTGAAACTACCATTTAGGTCAGTTACTTGAAATTTTAAAAAATTATTACTTTTTCCTGAGGAGCATTTTTTTCTTCTTATGACGTTATCCCCATCCATCTGAATGGAAGTTAAATTAGTTTGATAGCTTCCTGCTGCAAATTGGTAGTTGAGTTCTAACTGAATCAATGGAATTATAATTCCATTCTTGTATTAGAAAGCTGGGGAAGCAGAACTTGAACTGCTTATTGTGAGTCATTCTGTGAGCCGTGCCTGAGATGGTCTTCCCTATCGACAACGTCTCATTTTCCTGTTTGCTTGGCCAGCCAGTCTCCACAGTTTGAGTAAACTAATCTATATGATTTCTTTTGTGATTTGTTTTGTTTTGTTTTTTGTAGGCCAATTGCAACCTTATTTGCAGTGATGAATATGGCCCAGAAGTAAAGCACTCCATGGCTCAGCTGAATGAGAAAGAAACTTCCTTTGAACTCATTGAGGCCCTGCTAATTTATATCAAGACCCTGAATGTACCGGGAGCTGTACTTGTTTTCTTGCCTGGCTGGAACTTGATATATATGATGCAGAAGCATCTAGAAATGAGTCCACACTTTGGTAAAAGCAACTGTATTCTATTATATTTCATCTTTTCCAAAGGAAACTAGGACTGGGGAGCCTGCTGTATGAGGATAGGCTGGGAGAACTGGGTTTGTTCAGCCTTGAGAAAAGGAGGCTCAGAGGGGATCTCATCCCCATGTACCAGTACTTAAGGGGCAGCTACAAAGAAGATGGAGGCTCCCTTTTTACACGGAGTCCCATGGAGAGGACAAGGGGGAATGGACACAAGTTGTTCTTGGGGATTTCACAGTGAGGACAGTCAACCATTGGAATAATCTCCCCAGGGAAGTGGTTGACTTGGCCACATTGGACACCTTCAGGAGTTGTCTGGACAGGGTGCTGGGCCGTGTTGTCTAGACTGCACTCTTCCTAGAAAGGTTGGACTAGATGATCCCTGAGGTCCCTTCCAACCTGGGATTCTGTGTGTGATTCTGTGAATGTGAGGGTTAGCTGAGTGCAAGCAGGATTGATTTTTTTGTGTGTGTGTGTGTGTGAGAATGAGTGGGTAGAAATTATTATGTTGTGCAAAGAAAAAATGAGATTTACACAGTAGTCATTACTGACTTTCTTGTATTTGTGTTGTAGGAGGCTGCCAGTATAGAATTTTACCTCTGCATTCGCAAATTCCTCTGGAGGAACAACGTCGAGTGTTTGATCCTGTGCCTCCTGGAGTAACGAAAGTATGAGAGCCTTCTCTTTGTGGAGTGTAGCATGCTTTGTTCTGTTGTGCTTTTGTGGAATGCTTTGCTGACTTGTTTTTATATGTATTATGTAGTTTATCTTGCAGTAGTTAATGTCATTTATCTTGCAGTCCATCCTTAATTTTTTCAGACCAAATATATTTCAATATACATTTCCTGTTTTTATAGGTTATTTTATCTACCAGCATTGCTGAGACTAGCATTACCATCAATGATGTGGTCTACGTTATAGACTCCTGCAAGTGAGTTCATGAAGTAGCTTTCTTGTTGTATAAATCCTATTCTTTGGAATGCAAAAAAGGTTTTGTGAACACACACAGCACTGCTTTGTGTTCCCATAGTCACAAAGCTGAATTTGAGGACTCTAACTCACTCAAGACAAATTTGCCTTGTCTTTAGCCATTCCACACAGTTACAAACCATGCTGGCATTTCAGTGGGCTGGTCTTGGTCAGCTGCATTCGTGCCGGCACTATTCATGTGGGGTGTCACCGGGTCTCCATGCGTATTTGAAATATGTCATCTGCCAAATGAATATTACAAACACTCAGTGTATAGCTGATGGAAAATAGGAAGATTTCTGTAGACTGTTACAGATCCTGTCTTGCTATGCATGTTCTCTGAGCAAGTTGCACATAGGGATCTCATTAATTGCATGAGAATGTTGAGCTTTTGAGACAGCTGTGAAAACTTCATTCTGCGTATAGCTTGGGGCATGGCTTTATAAGGAGTATGATACTTTCTTCCAGATGGATGGCTAACTAGCCAAAGCTTAGCTAGTCAAATGGGTGGTTTGGTTCTTAAAAGCAGTGTGGCTGCAAGGAATTAAATAAGAACTGATTTGGCAGGACTTAAGATGAAGAACACCTGATCTTACGAGCTTGGTTGGTTTTTTTTCTGTAACAGACAAAAAGTGAAGCTGTTTACCGCACATAATAACATGACAAACTATGCCACAGTCTGGGCATCAAAAACTAATTTGGAGCAGCGGAAAGGAAGAGCGGGACGTGTGCGTGCTGGATTTTGTTTCCATTTGTGCAGCAGAGCTCGCTTTGAAAGGTGAGGCTGTGCTCTTTAGAAATAAAATACTCTCAGAGACTTCTCCCATAACTGTTGTATGCTACTGCTGGTCAGATTCGGAGAATAATTTCAGAAAGCACAGAGAGGAGATGCACAAAGTTAGCTCACACTGGAATTCTTGGATATCTTAGTTCTTTTGCTTAAAAAAAACCCTACATCTGTTTATATGCTTTTACCTGTAGTGTGAGGTGGACAAATAGTTCATTATTTTATTAAGAACTTCACTGCAACCTACAGAACCTCTTAGGAGAAAAATAATACTGCTTGGGAATTGAGGCAAGGCACACAAGAGCTTTGGATGAGGATAAGGCTCTAGTCTGCCTTCAGACATTGTGGGCCCTGGCATCTTCATGTAACAGGGAGTTTTGTCATGAAAATGGTGAAAAGCAGGGAAGACAGATGTTACTTTTCCCTCCATCCCCATTCTATGGCCAGGAAGCCCCACTGTGCTGCTGAATTGCTGCTCTAGCACCTTCCCTGCTGCTGAAACTTTTGACCTCTTCTATCTGCCAAGCTGTTGCTCAGTTACCAGAGCCATGGAAATCTTATTGCTGGTTGCAGAAGTCTACACAGCTGTCACACTTAGTGTTTAATCTCTCTCATGAAAGTTTCAGTGCCCCTTTCTCCCATAGCAGTTAGATCATACCTGTGTTTAATGTTCAGCTTTTTGTAACCTCTGAAAGCATCAATTGATCAAAACTGTCCTTAAATTGCTCAAATTTATTTATATCTGCTGTCTAGTACAGTGGAGTGATTGTAATTAAGAATTTTTGACAGTGAACTGATTTTAGGCTATTGACGTAATCATGACACTTCATGACTTTAAGGTTACCTTCCCTCAAAGAGTATAAAACCAAAATATACTAGCTCCATGGTGCCTAGGAAAGAAAGAGTGTTTGGGCTTGTGCAGAGAATCTCTTGGGATACGCCATCTAAATCTGGTGCCAGCTGAATCTGGATATCTGTTCAAGGTGTTTTGAAACCTTTTCTAACTGTCTCTTGCTCAGTGCAGGTAGTTCATAGTTCAACAGCAAGCTAAAGGATCACTAATGATACTGTGCTAAAGACTTAAGAGCTCTATCTGTTTCCATCAGGTCTTTTTCCTACCAGAAAAACACCTTGGGAAAGCATCCAGCAAAAATACTTACTCTTCTTAGTGATCAAAGCAGAAATGTGCAGGAGGAGTTGGGTGGTGTAGAGTTGATAGAAGGACAAGTAAAGAAGTGCTTGTACGTAAGGCAGGCTGACAGCAGGTTGTCTGTCTCGGGAGTGGTGGAAGACCTTCCTTAGCAATGTAGGAGATGATTGTAAGGGGGCAAGTGTGGGGCTGGACACAGCCATGCTGCAAATCGGGCTTTATATGTGGTCAGCTTATGCTAGAAACCACACCGGGTAATGGTCATGTGAAGCCTGTATCCTCTGTGCATTTCCATTGTAAATTTGCCCGGAGATGAGAGATGAGAACTGAGAAGCGTAGAAGAGCCTAAGTTACAGGAGCATAATGAGAGGTGATGGTTTGGCTGGGGGGCAGTATTTGCTTTGGAGGCTGGCAGTTTATGCTGATGGAATGACCTATGACGGTGATCAAAGGAAAACATGGGCTTTTTTGTTCTCATTCCAGACTTCAAACTCATATGACACCGGAAATGTTTCGAACACCACTTCATGAAATCGCTTTGAGCATCAAATTGCTGCGGCTGGGAGGAATTGGTCAATTTTTGGCCAAAGCAATAGAACCACCACCTTTGGATGCAGTGATTGAAGCAGAACGCACACTAAGAGGTATCGGGCTTTGCCCACAAGATTGTATGTTAATGAAGCTGACTCCAAGTGATTTCCCATGTATAATGACCACTTACAAACTGCTTTAACATCTCTGGTTAGATTGTTTGTGTAGTAGCATGCTGTCTGAAACAGCAAGGTGTTTCCTGGATGTGTCGTGTGGGTGGCAGTGTCTTTTACAGCTGAAGAAATACTTGAATTCCCAAGTGGAATGTCGTTCCTGTAAGAAACTTGAGCCTTCAAACTTAAGGCTTGTTTTGTTATTTTACCAGTAACTTATGCTAGCTTCCAGCTTCCTGTTTTCCAGCTGTGGCACTGCCGTGTGTGACATAGACTCAGTCCAGTGCCTAAGGCATTTACAAAACTACTACAAAAGTACTGAAAATGAGAGGTTAGTAGTTTGTTGTGTAATTACCGCTTTGTACAATTTGCTCACCCAAGATCTCAGTATTTTCTCAAGTAATTAAATCTACAGTTCATGAATATGCAAGCATTGGATCTTCCTATAAAGGGGGGAAACTGAGGTGGGGATTAAGCTGTCTCCCCAGCTTCTTCAAGGAACTAACTAGAATATGGGTAAAATGAAGCAGGGAGGAACCCTAATTTTATGCTTTGGATTTAAGGCAGTGATCTCGAACCTCAGCATGCTTTGCAAATGTCACTAAATGAGCATTTTTTTAAATGTCTAAGAACTGAAACTACTATTTGATTGTTGATTTTATGAAAAAATTATGTGACGAGCCTATATTGCATGTGTGTACAGAAGGGAGACTAGAATGAAAAATGTAGCTAGGGGTAAGTATTCAAGTTTAATGACTTTCTGATCTAAAAATTGTTAGTGCTTTTCTTGCGCTGCAGGTAAGAAATGCAAAGCCAGGGAAAAAGGCAAATGTTTTCAGCTTTAGCACCAAGCAGACATTTCTGCATGGGCCTCCATTTCCTGGATGACCTGTGATCTTTCAGTGCATGTATGCGACGAGTATGTGTTCAGGATGATGAGACATGCTGTTCTTCAAAATATTCTTTAGGCTTTTGAGTTCAATAGATACTAAGAAAAACGGACTCGATAGTGGGTAAGGAGTCCTTTATTTGCTCACTTTCCCATTTAATTGCTGAGGCAAGAAAGCTCTTTTTTCTTTGAAATGTAAGGCTTTTAGTTATGCTGAAATTTCCCAAAGTAGTCTGTAAATAAACTGTAAGCTCGCATTTTTCATTTATATCTTTGAAAGGGTTTTAAAGATCACCCTGTATTGTTTTTCTTTGTCATGCAAACTTAAAAAGAGTTTTTTGAAGTGGAGTTTAATGGTTATGGCCAAATGGCTAGAAGGATGAGACTCATGAGACCCTTCAATCTGTACAGCAAAAGCCACATGCTTGTTTGACTTTATTATTGATGGTGGTTTGATAGCTTTGAGGATGAGCTTAGGTGATAATTTTTAGGTAACGGAAGGAGAGGAGGGCAGGCAAAGTCTCATTGAAGCGAGAGTTTGTGGTGGTGTTGATGAACAGAGGGTTCTGTGATTTAGCAGTTGCAGTGAAGATCCTGCAGTTGGCTGTGATGGGGCTGCTTTGATTTTCGTGAGGCAGAAATTAGGTTAGATTAATTAGATCAAATATAGGGACTTGAAAAAAGTTTAATTGTGTAATAGCGGTCTGTACGGAAGCAAACTAAGAAGAAATGGAAAAATACATTTGTGAATTAAATAGCAATTATTTTACTTGTGGAGGAGGTAGTAAAGCATCTGTAAAGCTGAAGTGAAATGTCTTTATTTGACCTCAGACTGATTTTGAAAATCAGGTCGGCAATTTTGTAAACAGCATTAAAGTTAAATATAGATGGGGTTCTCTTTAAACACCATTATTGAAAGTCTGAATTTCTTACCTAAGGATTTATGGGATTGGCTAACCGTCTTTGATAATAAGAGATCTTGTTTCAGACCTTGATGCCCTGGATTCCAATGATGAGCTGACACCTCTTGGAAGAATCCTAGCCAAACTTCCCATTGAACCTCGTCTTGGCAAGATGATGATAATGGGCTGTATTTTTCAGTAAGTTTAGGAGTCTCAGTGGTCTTTTTTTTTTCTTGTTTCTCTGAGTTCCTGAGCCTCTAGACATGCCTGCTACAAGGGGGAAAACCCAATACATCTAGATGAACAATAAATACTACAACTGGGAATAAGAAACTGAATATTCATGGGGGCAAAGGATAAATAACTTCTAGTAAAAGGAATAAAGTAGTCATGAAATTCAGAGTAACTGAAAGGGACCAGTATAGGCTGAGTATTTGTGAATTAAGAGTGGGACTCTACATGCTTAAGAATAGCAGTGAGCTAGAGGTGGGGAGATACGAAATTTGAGTCCTAAATAAGAAGGAAAATGAATCCATGTGTTTTGCTTCAACAGAAATAAAGAACTGTTGTTCATAATTGCGATGGCTGTAGGGTCCTTTCTACCTGAAGAAGGTGGTGAAAAGACCTATGGATGGATGGGGAAGGGGAGGGAAGATAGACAATGGACTTGTGAGCGCTTGCTGTTGTGAGAGGTTAGCTAATGGAGTTGGAGCTGATTTAACATCCACTTCCTGGGAAGCATTTCTATGAAGTTTGGTATAGAGGGGCCAAATTACGAAGGTTTCTAACCTCAAGCCGTAAGTTTTTACTCCAACTAACAGCCTCTAGTAGCTGCTGGCTGCAATACTGTGATTAAACCTGATCCTCATACCTTTTGTGGTTTCTTTCAGAGTGGGAGATGCTGTTTGTACCATATCTGCAGCCACCTGTTTCCCTGAACCTTTTATCAGTGAAGGCAAACGGCTGGGTTATGTCCATAGGAACTTTGCTGGGAACAGGTTTTCAGATCATGTTGCTTTGCTCTCTGCCTTTCAAGCCTGGGATGACGCAAGGTATATTGTCTTGGGACAGAATTTGTTGAGAGGTCGTGAGTAACGCAGAGTGAGCAGTTTTGTGACCAGACTAGATATGTCAATGGATGCGCTGACAGCTAGGCTGTTGCACTTTTTCTTTTCTTACATAGGTTTCTAACTCACTTTGTTTGTTTTTTAGAATGGGTGGTGAAGAAGCAGAAAAAAGATTTTGTGAACACAAAAGACTCAGCATGGCTACTCTCAGAATGACTTGGGAAGCAAAGGTCCAGCTGAAAGATATACTTATTAATTCTGGCTTCCCTGAAGGTGATTCTAATTGGATATAGTAATTTAATGATTGCATTTTTCATTCTGAGATGAGAAATAATTAAACGAGATAATTTATAATGAATACATAAGCACAGAGGCCTATAGTGGGCTTACCATAAAGCTGTCCTGCTTTTACAGCTGTGTTCGGATGAAATTTTAGTGCTGTCTCATTCTCTCGTAGTTGTCTAAACCAGAGAAGTTGTGATGGCTGTGGTGCAACATAGGGAGATTTTGGAGGCTGAGTTTAGAGCTGCAGGATTAAAAACTTATTAAGCAATTGTCTCAGAGAATTACCTCCCTGATTTTCTTCTGCACTTGTTGCATCTCCAGAATGTGCTTCCCCCCTCCTTTTCATTAGCCTTAGGGACTCTATGATCTAAACGGTGTGCTATGTGCCCTATTATTTTCTGGGTTTGTGCCGCAGGAGAGATGTGCAGTAGTGTGGCATATTATTCAGTTTTCTAAGAAAAAAAAATATTCTTAAAGTTGACCAGGTACTGAATTTGCCTAATGTTCCTGAGGAGCTTGCTCCATTAAATGGCATGGCTGGCTGGATTCAGCAGATGTTCATCTCCCCCTCCTTCTTTTTTTTTTTTTTTTTTTTTAATTCCTTTATTTTTTCTTCTCTTCGTGCTGCTAGGATCATTGCTGCATTTATCCTTAACTTTATTTCTGGGCAAGATGACCTGAAAACAAGCCACCAGAAACTCTGGGGAGGTTTGTAACAAATAAACTAATGAAAACATCTATTCTGACCTCTCCCAAATGATCTGTCTCCAAAAACAAATGACAGGAAATACACTGTGGTACAGCACATTCTGGGCAAACCCCACTCTCTTTGTTTTTTAAGAGCTTGGAAGAGGAAAATATCTCTTTGCAGTAGTATTTTTCAGCTTGTTGCTCTCCATGAATAAATCGAAAATTGAATGTAGAACTGAAATGCTTTGAGTGCAGAGGTCATTTGAGAACAGATGCACATCTACCAGTTGATTGAATCAGAAAATGCATTGATCCAGGATCCTAAACAGCTCTGCTGTGCTGTCCTAGATGACCCATGGTTGCAAGCCAGTCTTCTGTTCTCTGTCAACAGAATGTTTGATGACTCAACCATTTAACAACACTGGACCAGACAATAATCTAGATGTTGTAATCTCCCTGCTTGCTTTTGGGGTCTACCCCAATGTCTGCTACCACAAGGAGAAGAGGAAAATTCTTACCACTGAGGGGCACAATGCACTTATCCACAAGTCATCTGTCAACTGCCCTTTCAGCAGCCAGGACATCAAGTACCCGTCGCCTTTTTTTGTTTTTGGAGAAAAGGTAAAGACTTTGAATGTGTTACTGTTCACATGCTACCAGCTTGTCTAAGAGGCTCTTTTTGGTAAAGAAGCCATAATTAAAAAACTACACTCTAATATTTAGCTTGGTTTGGGGTTTTTTGGAGGGTTTAGGGTTTTTTTTCAGAAAGTTAACCTTATGTGGCCATGGTGTCACTCAGCCTTTACAGTAACTTTCAGTCAACCAAAATCAGAAGAAGTAGAGCTGGGTAAAAAGTTCCTGTGAGTTTTGTGAAAACAGTCAGGCCGTAGAGAAAGATCTAACTTAGTATCTTCTTTAAGGGATAGCTTTAGGACCTCTACCATACTAATTAGGCACTAGAGAATTTTTGCCCGTATCACTTCTGCTACTTATGAATCCAGAGGGAAAACAGGAACCTGTAATACGTAGGTAGTTTGTAATCTTCTGAGGACAAGTCCTATTTCCCAAGCATCTTGTAAAACCCCCGAGATGCTTTCCCCAGGGTTCCCATGACCCTCATCCCATTAATTTTGTGTACTCAGCACATACTGTACATCTACACTTAAAGCCCTGTGCACTCTCATGTGCTCTGGTGATGGCCACCAGGAATGCAACTTCTCCTGCACACCCTTCTTTCAAGGAGCAAATGAAGGCAATGCCTTTGTGTAGGATGTAGCTGTAAGACGGTCCGCGGGCTGCCAGCCTGCGATGGGGAGGCCCCGATGCACTCTGACGCCTGTTGTTGAAAACAGCTGTGCACAACACTGGCATTCCTTCAGCCTGCAAAGTGCTGTAAAGACGTTTTTGAAAATAAGCATCGAATTAGCAAAGCTTCTTGCTGTAAGGAGAGCCTTTTAAGATCTTACAGCAGAGGTGATACTGTAGGGGTTTCTTTTTTGTCACCTTGTCCACACTGGTTAGTTCAGAATTACAGTTTATTTATGCTGATTTTGATATCCTCGGTCCTTTTTTTGCTGACATGGAGCTTATTTTAGTAATGCCAGATAAACCACTTCTTTGGTAATAAATGGAATTTGGACTCCTTCAGGCACTGGCTGGGGCTTGGCTGGACACTCTGGATTTCCACATACATAATTCAGAGCTGTGATGAGACTTTGCCTCTTCTTCACGCTTTATGACACGATCCCAATTAGGTCAGGCCTTTGATCTGCCTCAACCATCTCTGTAAAGTAAGCTCCCCTAAAAACACCAACATACTTCAGAACTCAAAAAGCTATCAAAATACACAGAGGAAATTAAGAGTGACTAAGATGGTGGCTTAAGACAGCACCTGGGTGAGACCAGGGTGAAGGAAGGGTTTATGTGCAGCTATCTCCCTACCCAGTATGCACTTTCTAAAGAAATTTTCTCTAAGGTCTGGTTGTCTGTTTCCTGCTGCACTTGGCATTTGCTCTCTGACCTGCAAGTTCAACACTCGTCGTGGCCATTTTTCTGCCACAATTTTCAGCTTCTGGCAGTTTCTCTCTTTTGAGTATGTGTGGTATCTTCCAGGCAGGAGCAAATCTCTCTGAGGACAAGCAAGTACAACAAATTCAGCCCATCACGTTCCATCATGCTCCTGTGTGAAAGAAAGGAGGCAGAGAGGCAACTGTCAGGGTGGGAGGCTGAAATCTTAAGTACTGCTCTTCAGTTCCTCTTTAAAATGAAAGGCAGTAGCCCACACAGTCAGGGGTGTTATCTCTGGCTCAGGTCAGATGGCTTGTTACTGTCCAAGTGCTCACTTCAAGTACAAGCTTAAGGTCTTGTTTCCATAAAATGACAAAGTGGGCTGGTTGCATGGAAGTGTAGCAGCTTCCAAATCTGTGTAAGACCCTACTGAAGATGCAACACAAGCTTTTCATCACAGCCCCAGCAATGCAGGTAGGAAGATAATTCAGCTATGCCTTGGCTACTTTTAGCTTGGCAAAGCATGAGGTGGCTCATGCAAAACGTCAGCTGCATAATTGCAGACATGCAGTCACAGAAAAATGCATACTTCTAAATGGCAGGTAGTTTTGGGGTTTTTTTCACATCAGCCAGTGCTGAGTCCCTGTAAACATCTGCCTAGCATTCAATTTTGTATGCATGCGTGCTCTTGTAATTTCCTAACACTATATGTACATTTTTTCGTGGTGGTGTTTTTACAAAATTCTCTGGTTTCAGTGGCCAGAGGAAGGTGTAGGGATCAGTTTTCCATTTCAAGAGTCTTATTCCTCTTCCACCTGCAGATCAGAACACGAGCGATCTCTGCCAAAGCGATGACCTTGGTGAGCCCGCTGCAGCTGCTTCTCTTTGCGTCCAAGAAAGTCCTGTCAAATGGGGAGCTTATTCTGGTAGATGACTGGTATGGACCTCCTTGGTGCTCATAATATTCAGGTCTATGAAAAACACAGACTGGGGGGGAGCGGCTGCTAACACAGATATAAGTCTCTATAGAACAGGAACCCTGGAGCAAGCCATGCACTATGGGTTATTTGTGAAGGCATTATCTTTGTTTCCTGTGAGGAAGGGAGGAGTTTGTATTGGCAGCACTGTTTCATGCAGTTTATCTGCTTAAATTGAAAACATGATACCAGGCAGTTTCCATAAAAATTGCTGGGTTTTCCCCCTTCAGCTGGAATGTGAATAAGAGGTACTATGTATTTTGGACCTCCTTTTCAGACAGAGGCTGAGGAAACATTGTTTCTAAGTCTCAGAAACACAGCTTGAGGAGAGAAATGCTAAGGATTGGTTTTTTGCCTCTAGCAGCACACATTTTGTGGCCATGACTAAATACTGTTTGGATGTGGTTTGTTTTTGTTGTTTCCCCCTCCTCTGACAGTGAAATGGAGATGAAGAATTGCTTGAGCTTAATTAATTAATATTTTTGAAGGGAGCCTCCAAATCTTGAGGAGCCTCATGTTTTTAGTTCATATTTTTATATCTTTTTGTTTTGATGTTACGGGTTATGTATTGGTGTTATCTGAGTATGTTGAATCTCAAGAGCAATTTAAGTAGAAGGAGAGTTGTGTTTTAACAATGCCAAATTTTGGGTGTCTTGCAAATTTGCCTCCTGAATTCCACATCCCTTCATTGACAAATTAGAATTTCAAAGATGAGAATACAGATTTCTGGCTCGGCATGTGCAGCACTCAATGAAAAACCACTCCACAGAACACCTTTCGTAACAGGTCCTCTCTTAGAAGTTGTGATCCATCTACTATACTTCTTTCTGCTCCAGGATCAAGCTAAAGATGCCCCACAGCGTGGCTGCCTGCATCACTGCTCTGCGTGCTGCAATGGAGGCTCTTGTTGTGGAGGTGACTAAAGATCCTGAGATCATTCAGCAGCTGGACCCAGCAAATGAGCGAATGCTGAACGTGATCCGTCAGATCTCCAGGCCGTCAGCTGCGGGCATCAGCCTCATGGCTGCCAATGCAAGGTTAGCTTGGCTCCCTTGGCTTCTGCAGTCAGAGCTCTGGGGTGAGAAGCACTCACCACCTCTGACCACAAGGACACCGAGAGCCTGAAGAGAGCAGGTCAGAGCTGTCAGCTCCACTGCTCCCTCCCTCTGCAGCGCCTGCAGCAGCTCAGAGCTAAAATCACCAGAAGAGTCTTGTCCCGTGCAGACAGGAGCTTTGGGCTTTCATTTCAACATCAATAGTCTTGAGCGTATGTAAAATTGTCATGTTCAAAGTCTGATGTAGACGGATCGCTGCCTGTTTCCACAGGAAGGACAGATGGCTCTCAGGAATAAAATCTGTCATTGCCTCTTCCAAAACACAATGACTTAAAAGAGTAGATAATCCAAATTGATATTGGGCAAACCTATTAATCTATGTCTCTGGAAATAAAACAAATATTTGGCTGTGCTTGCACCCCTCCATTGCCCCTTGTTGTCATGTCTTGCTTCCGAAGCAAATCAAAAT
Organism: Phalacrocorax carbo; assembly: GCF_963921805.1. Lineage (NCBI taxonomy): Eukaryota > Metazoa > Chordata > Aves > Suliformes > Phalacrocoracidae > Phalacrocorax > Phalacrocorax carbo. The sequence goes on along the minus strand of NC_087518.1, from coordinate 30,892,924 downwards.
GAAAACACTTATGAACTGTTAGTAATTTAAGGATCAAAACAAAGAACAGCTTATACGTACACTTCGCTGTGTTTTGTGAGGAGGGGAATAAAGATTACTGTGCTCACATAAAGAGGAATGAGGCTCCCTATGCATTTGTGTGAGCTGGAGAAGTGGGACTGAGGGGAAAACTTCCTACCCCATCTGTAGGCCTGGCTGAGATTTAGAGAAGGGGCTGCTTATGTGGCACGGCAGGCCATTCCCAGCTTTTCTTTACTGAATTGGGAAATGTGCAGAAGTGTAACTGTAATTCAACCATCATATTCTGCTATCAGAAAATAGAGGCATCTTAACTGAGTATCTTGGCAGTTGATTCTTCTTCATATTAAGAAAATGGGATCCATAAGATTGTATCAAGTATATGATGTTTCTCTTTGCCAGGTGTGGAGATGGTCCTCGCCCCCCAAAAATGGCTCGCTACGACAATGGAGGTGGTCTCCGAGGCTGGGGAGGTTACCTGCGTGGCTCTGGCTACAGAGGTGGAGGGTACGGTGGCAACAGCTACTCTGGCAGGCGCTCAGGAGGAGGAAGAGGATACCAAGGTAGCTGCAGGGGAGGCTACAGAGGGGGGGGAGGCTATCGAGGAGGAGGGTATCGAGGAGCAGGTGGTGGTTATAGAGGAGGCTGTGGGGATCTGGTGAGGAGCAGGTGGTAGTTATGGAAGTTCAGTGAAGTCTTTCCACTTTGACAAAAGCGTGTTTATCTCCCAAATCCCTTTTTTGCTGTTACGAGTCCATTTGCCATTTCAATTCCTTAGTACAAGTACAGCTCTGTAATATATCATGCCCTTAGGGAATTTGCTGCAAGTTGTATGATTTTATTCTTAATAAAGAGTTTGTTTGTAAAGACTTCTGTGCTATACATTTAATTTTGTATTTGGATGTAGATTTTGAAGCCGTCTGTTGCTAGTTTTGGTTGTAGGAGGTATAAGACATTCTGGGGAAACCTTTTCGTTGTCTAAAATCATTCTCTACCAATCAAATTTCAAATTACAGAATTTGGGCTCAGTGGGGATTTTTCTTTGTCTAATAAACTGTGTGAATAGCCCTTGGTGCGGTGGTTTTCTGTCTATGCCAGGCAGTGCTTGGTTCCTTTGCAGCCAGCCACTGGCCTGCTGCAGGTCACGTTACACCTCATGGCACAGCAGCTGATGGGCTCTTTTGCTGATTCAGATAATGCAGGAACATGGAATACCTTTTTCAAGACTGGTGTGATGCTGCTTGTCTCTGCAGAACCTGAAGTGATCTCAGAAGCGTGAACTGTGCCCTTTATCTGAGGCAGCATTCATTTACATTGCTACTCCAAAATAGTGATGCTTCCTTATTCCAAATACATGTGAGAGAGTGTGATTCTTTAATTAGAATTCATTGAAATTGCAGCCTGTGGATTCTGGACATTCAAAGCTCACTGGCTGCCTGGTGCTTGCAGAAGTATATCGACACAGAGGGGATGAAAAGCCCCCCAGCGAGGTGTGGTTTCCTCCGTACCTCTGACTAGCACCTGGGAAGTGACCTGGAGCAGGGGTGGATGATGTGGAGTAGCCGCAGGTACAGATTACTCTCGAGTGTTTTCTACAGTCAGGCTGTGTTGTGCAGGAACACCTGTGTGAGCAAGATGAGCGAAGCACTCCAGTTTACAATAAATGTGTGTGTATGAATGGTTTGGGGTTTTTCTTGGCCAAAACTCCCTTACCTCTCTTACAGCATGGCCACAAAACCAGCTGTGCTGGCCTGGGGCAGCAGCACGCAGGTGCTGCCTCTCGCACATGCTTTGTACTGCAGGGCTGCAGCAGCACAGGGAGATACCTGTGGGCACAGCTTGGTATGAAACCTGTTAGGTTACCAAGCCTGGTGAGATTAACTTTCCCACTAATCCAACTGGAAAGCTTATACAGAACCAAAAATAAGTTGTGCTTACAGGGATGTGGTAGATGATGGTGTCTGAGTGAAGTTTAAAGCAAGTCCAACGTTTTCTGTATTTCTAATGAAGAGTTTTTAAAAACTAGGTAAGTGTGAAGCACTGTTTCTTTAATCAAAACTGCTTTAAGCCAAATGCCACATGAAGCTTAGATACCCAGCTATGAATTACAGAGCTGTCCTTGATATCAAGTGTATCAGTATTCATCTCCAAGCTTAAATCTGGGGTTCATTTGGAGTGTGTGTCTTATTCTGCATCATCTGATGCAGTAAATTCCACAGTCCTTTCTGTTGATGGATTCATTTCTGTAGACTTTTCCGTAGATTGAAGAATGGTCACTCCATGCCACAGTTATTGAAAATGTGATTATTTTTTTCTCTCCAGGAACAACTTGTTAGGGAATCAGAAGGGATGGTCTTTGAAAGATGTGCTGTAGTGTTAGCCACCTGCCCTTTCCACGTCTGTATTTATTGCATCCAGACAAAACTTGCTTTCCTTGGCTTGCCCCTCAAACATTGGGTTATCTCAGTTGTGTTACTAATACAAAACAGGAAACGTGAAGCAGTTGTCCAGTTGTTTTAAAGAAAAGTATACTTAATAATTTCAGTATCAAGCCTACAAGTCTGAAGTATGATCTAATATCTGTTAAAGCTTTCTGATTTCCTCTTTAGCTGTTACTGGTCTTCAAAAGAAGTCAGCATTTAAACAGGAGGCAAGAGTGACGGCTGCTAGGTGAGCGCAGACCAAAGCTTAAGGGCCCTACAGCTGTAGCTGTTCAGCACTGCTGCAGTCTGTACGTGTGCAGAAATACAACTGGTGGTACTGGGACAAATTCAGATGAACTCCAGTCAGCTGGCCTCCCTTTGGAGAGCAGCTTCGCGGGCGTTTCGATGACTGAGCCCTGCTATTTCAGTTAAGGTTTTGTTCTGATCAGGGCTTGATGCGTAGTGGGGCCCTTTGTTGGAGTCTGTGTTTAACTCCATAATTACCATTAGCTTTTCCCTGCTTATACTGTGGCAAGGTTTAGGAGGTGGAATAGGAAACCAGGGATTACCAAGTATATGTACAGTATTCTATGGTACTAGCTAAACATGGTTTTACTGGGGATACTTTGATGTTAAGTCCTAGATAAAGAAATTCCTGAGTGAAGTTAATGTTTCTCAGGTCTATTTACAAAAATGATTCTGATTTTTAACTGTAAAGCTATTATTTCTATTACTGGAAAAATAACAAAAAAATGTTAACGTAAATGCCATCCTAGCTATGGTGTGAAGTCTCACTGGTTCTGGTACTATTGCAGTGATGAATTTTGTAACTCTCTAAGATGGCTGTGCTTCTTAGGTACAGCTCAATGCCAGCGCCCCATTCATTAACAAAAAGGTTATACCTAATTCCACATTGCTCGTAAGAATTGTTAAAAAAGCTAATTGGCATTTAAGAGTACAGTCTGGTGTAATAACCTACAAAATTGTGTAGGACACATGCCTTCATTGGGAATTGCTGCTGGGATGGAGCTTGCAAGGATATCTAGTCCTGAGGACTGCTCAGATTGCAGGCTGTGAAGGGGGAAGGTGCCGTGGACTATTGAGCATGTACAAATTACAGCTTTTCTCTGCGTGGTTTTCTCTATGTGCTAGTGTTTTACATATTAAGGAGTGTCAAGCATGAAAACGCTGCTTAACCAATGTTCGGTCTGTTTATTAATATTTAAGTAGGAAAGCAATAATTCTTGCCAACACTTCCCATGCCAGAAATGAAAAGCACAGTCTAAAAAGGATTGACATGCTGATGAGGAGCTTAAACAGCCTGGGTACAAAAAAATGAAAATCAACCTGAAATGACGCGTATGTTTTCACAGTAAAATCTGAGCTTGTGATGAGTGTACTGTGTCAGTAAATTGAGCTGTGCTTTGTTTCAAAAAGCCAGTTTGCCAGAGAGCTCCCATCTCTTGTACAACGAATTTAATTATCTGAAATTCAAGAATAACAAGCTACCTGAGCTCCAGTAATCTCACTCTCTGTGCTGGTCAAAGAATCCCCAGTGAGCACAGATGCCAGTTCCTTCAGACCTTTGTACACAATTTGCTGTAGTCACCTGGCCAGATTGAGCAGCCATGACACCGTTGACTGTTCTCTGCTGTACCGACCTAAGGTGCGTTAGGTTTGTATCTTGGGATTTTGATACCACAAAGCTCTCATAAAGGGGTTTGGAAACAATCATGGGTTCTTTGGGTTTTGCAGTCGTGAGTGAAAAAGCAGAAGAGTAATACTGACAATAGCGCCAAAATGATAATATGAAGGATGACACTTGTCAGTTGGCTACTTGAATTTTTACCTTGCTTGTTTTAAAGCTCCTCACATAAATATTAATGATGCTACCAAGAAGTTACAAAGCTGCCATTAACTGCACTTTTTAATCTTAATTTCTGGACCTCATGCTTGCCTGCACCACGCTGCATTAAACAAAACACAAATGCCGTTCATGCAAAGTGACCGCTTGGTTTCAAAAGCCTGGTGAGCAGAACACAAACCACAAAGGCATAGATTATGTATCTGTACAAGGGAGTTGAGAAACGCAGCGCGTTTGCTTTTGTCTCTGAGGTGATATTTAGAGACAGGCACAGAAGACGACTTCTGTTGCTCTGTGAGAGTAAATATGCAGAAGATTTATCTCCTCTACGCTGTAGGACTCAGGCAGCATGTCACCTAACGTACTCCATGGTAAGAATTGAAAAACATCTCTAGCTGGAGGGACATTTCCACCAATGGAGAAAAATTCAACAGAACTAAGCTATGATCTTTACTTGGAGAAAGTTTAAAGGAAAATTAAGTGGTCAGTTGTGGCATCAGCGTTAATGGTATCTCCCTGATCTCAAGGCCACCATCTCCAAGGAGGACATGTCCTTATCTTGAAAGGAAATCGTTGCTCAGAAGCAGTTTCTTCGTAGGAAGATTCTTTCTAGGGAGTGAGTTAGAAACATTTGTGCTTGATCCATAGAGCAGGTGTTAGAAGTGTGCCCATACTGAATTTGTTCCCAAGAAAACTGACCAAATTAGCATTGCAATTACATAATTGATCTCTTTTCCTGCCTCCACATCAAAAACAGAGTGAGGAATGCTAGCCAGAGGAAAGCTAATGTCACAGATACAACTTTACTGAGGTGGGTGGTTTAGCATGCAAGACAGTGATGCCTTACCTGTCTCTGAAAGAGAGATACAATGAGAGTTTAAAAACAGCAAAAACCAGTACAGAGATTAGTGCTTCTAATCAGAAGCTCACCCGGTGCTTTGACAGGAGAAAGACCTGAAAATGGCTGCCTAAAAGCACATTCTCAGTTCAAACATAGTCCGTTGAGAGTGTGTGACCTTGCTGTATGCAGCAGAAGGGCGTGCTTTGCTGGCACACGCGAGCTCGGAGATTCACTGACATTTTCTGTTGCCTCGTTCCCAATCTCCCTCGTTGCTGGCTCCCTACCCGCCTGGTGCTTTTCTCCTGACACAGTCAAGAGCTCTGGAACCTGTTCAGTATTTCCTTGTTCTCAGCAGTAACAGATGTATTAAGGCATCTCTAAAATAAGCTGAATAAAAAGTCCTCACCAGTAGCTTTGAACGAGGCACTGGTTTTTGAGAGCAGGTTGGGTCTAGAAGGATGAGGAGGTAATTTAAAGAAGCAAGATGCTGCCTTAGTGTTGGTGAAGCACGTGCATTAAAAGTGTGCCTGTGTCAGGGCAGAAGAGGTGGAGCTAAAAGGCTGAGGTGCAAGAAATAGCTTCAGTTTATCTGTATTTCTTCTAGGAGCCTTGCTTTATTGGTTAGCACAAGCCTTCATGCTGTTTTTTCACTCAATTCCTACTATACTGTATTCCAGTTGCACAGTATTTTTTTCCCTAGGTAGTAGCTAACAAATTATACTCTGCTGTTTATTTTCACACTGCAAGTTTTTAATCCCATTAAAAGTTCTGGTAAACATACTTTTCCCTACCATTTGCTAAGAACCATTAATCAGGGATGCTTTTGAGCTGTGGTTCGTAAAGACAGAAGTAAATTATAAGAAAATACAATATTAAGGTCCAATAATGATGTCATTAGTTAACAGGGATAAGTTTACAGCCTCGTATTCTCCTCGGAGAATGACCACATGGTCTCCACTGTACCAACTTTCTAAAGCCTTGTTCAAATTATTGTGTTGCTGAAATGGAGTGTCCATAGAAAACTCTTTCACCCATACAGGAAAGAGTGAGCACCACTTCCTACATTTGAGCAAACTAAAAAATAAAAGCAGAAGTAAAGTTTCAAATTTAACAGCAATTTAAAAATCTTTTGCCTGGCTCTCTTTCCTGCAGTCAGTTCCTTTTGCAAAGAGCTTTTTTAGATACCAGCACTGTATTTTGGAATTCCAGGTTTTCCTCCCATATGGCCATCTGCAAAAAGACATTCAGAAAGACTATAATGGAAAATATATGAAGAATTGCCTTTTTTCCCTAGCTACTGCTTTTGTGCATATCTAAGCTCCTGATCTACAGTCAGTGTCTGGTGTGTAATTCCCTACTGTTCCTCTTACCTCTACTAAAGGAATTAGTTGCTCAATGTAGCCAACTCTTCTGGGGGAAAGGGGAGTAAGGGTCATCTCAACTGTGTCAGTGCTTTTTCCAAGGAAAGAAATTGCAAGAAAAAGAGAGTTCTCAACTGTGGTGAGCAGAAAGAATAATCACAGAATCCCAGGTTGGAAGGGACCTCAGGGATCATCTAGTCCAACCTTTCTAGGAAGAGCACAGTCTAGACAAGATGGCCCAGCTCCCTGTCCAGACGACTCTTGAAGGTGTCCAACGTGGCCGAGTCAACCACTTCCCTGGGGAGATTATTCCAATGGTTGACTGTCCTCACTGTGGAAAATTTTCCTCTCGTGTCCAGTCGGAATCTCCCCAAGAGCAACTTGTGTCCATTCCCCCTTGTCCTCTCCATGGGACTCCTTGTAAAAAGGGAGTCTCCATCTTCTTTGTAGCTGCCCCTTAAGTACTGGGACATGGGGATGAGATCCCCTCTGAGCCTCCTTTTCTCAAGGCTGAACAAACCCAGTTCTCCCAGCCTATCCTCACATGGCAGGCTTCCCCGTCCTTTGAGCATCTTGGTGGCCCTTCTCTGGACCCCTTCCAGCCTGTCCACATCCCTTCTGTATAGCGGGGACCAGAACTGTACACAGTACTCCAGGTGTGGCCTGACAAGCGCTGAGTAGAGCGGGATGATGACTTCTTTATCTCTGCTGGTGGTGCCCTTTTTGATGCAACCCAACATCCTGTTGGCCTTTTTGGCCGCAGCAGCACGCTGTTCACTCATGTTGAGCTTCCTGTCCACCAGGACCCCCAGATCCCTTTCCACAGAGCTGCTCTCCAGCCAGGTGGATCCCAGTCTGTGCTGCACTCCCGGATTATGTTTTCCCAGGTGCAAGACCTTACACTTCTTGTTGAACTTCATAAGGTTCTTGCTGGCCCACTCTTCCAGCCTATCCAGATCTCCCTGCGGAGCAGCTCTCCCTTCTGGAATGTCTACTTCCCCACTCAACTTGGTGCATCAGCAAACTTCGTCAGGCTACACTTGATGCCGTTATCCATATCACTTATAAAGATATTGAATAATAATATGTTTGGTCATGTAGCTCTGTGCCATCTGCCACTACTCCTGTAGTGATGGCCCAAAATTCTCATCTACAGGTGGAGAAAAAAAATTGAAGGTGCAGTCCTAAAAAGATACGTAGCAGGCGGTACCTCAGAGTTTAGGAAGGCCTCCAAGGAAGAAGGAAAGATACCTCAATTGTTGCCCTTTTTTGGATGATGTTACTTACTGTAAAGCATCTTAAAAGATAATTCCTCTTTCAACTCATTGCCCATTTTCACATCACACTATGGATAATTCCAGCTCAATAACCACTTCACTTGGTTATTCTTTTAGTGCTCAGCTGCTCAGACTACCTGCTTGCCACATCCAAACCCTCAAAATAAACTTTAGGTTTGTGAAATGTCAAGGCTCTGGGCTTTGACTCATGTTTGAAAACAAGTGCTGAAGTCTTGTTAAACACTGCTCTTCCAGGGTAGCCACCTTCGTAATGTTTGTTTGACAAACTAATACAGATAGGGCCAAAACTGCTTTGATGGAGCTTAAGTATCGTATAACCTAGATCATCATTTCAGGGTGGATTTGTTGTAGTTTTAATTGTATGCTTTCCTACATAGGAACTCTGCTTCATTCCATGCACTGCTAAGTGATGTTCCTGAAGATGTTTTCTACATCTGTTTTCTACTTGCCCTCCACTTTTCACCCCTTCGCTTTGGAGGCCTGATCAATTCTAGGATTTGGTGGCAAGAAAGAATTTGAGGATTTAGGGTGATCCAAACTGCACAGCGGGAACTGTATAAGCATGGCCTGCTGGATGCTCTCAGAGCAGAAAACTTCTGTGAGAAACTCCCAGTGATGTAATATTTTCCAAGGCACCATTACAAACTTAATTTTTTTAAATGTTTGAGTGACTCAGAAATCTGGCACCGTGCAAAGCATGAGCTTTGCTGGTGTGATGTGAGCATCTGTGGTGGGTGGAAGGGTAGACTTTGACATCAGGAGCTCTCCTAATCCAACTCAAGATGAATTTAAGGAACCAAGAATGGTGGAAGAAAGAATCCGTAAATACCAGGTGCTGATCACAGCTCAAAATTCTCAGGACAACTAAAGACCATGGGTATGAAAGTTAGGATTAAAACACAGTACGTTATCTAATACAAGGATATGTCATGGTAAAAAGCAAAAAACCCTTTATTATCCTGTGCCAGATAAAAATTAGAACATTTTGCCCAATATACTTCTGCCCCACTACCCCTCTTAAAATATAACATATTTCTGGTCATGAGTGCTTCTGGTACATAATCACTCAAGTCATAATTAAGGCATTGATATGCTCATTTACGCGAGAAAATAGATTTTTCTCCCTGATACTGCCAGTTTTCCCATGTAATTCCAAACAGAAGATTTAATCCAGTTTCACGTTAATTGTACGTTCCTTATATTCTCTGTGCAACGTGCAAAGCATCTGTGTTAGCCCATGGATATGCAGGCGATGAAAGCTGCAATTTCAAAGTACTTACTTATTTTCTTCTGTATTTTTTCCCCTAAATTTTCAAGTAGCTAATGACCCAGAAGGGTTACCAGAGACGTAGGTGTCCCATTTCTTCAGCAGTTCATATAGCACAGTACGTTCTCCAGTATTCATCAGCTTCTCCAGCTGTTGGTTCTGCTTTAACGCTACTTTGATAATGAATCAATTCCAAACACAAGTTTTTAAAACAGTGACCCACTGCAGCATGAACAGTTCCTCAACCAGAGGTATTTCTCACAAGATTCATCATCATCCCAGTCCCTCCAAATGATGTCACTGAAGAATGTAAAGGATATCTTCATGTTACAGTATGTAAGTAGGTAGAGAGCAGGGAAAAGTTGTCTTTTTTTCTTTTCTATAAACTCACAAAAGTTTGCAGATAATTTTCCCAATATGGAAAGACTGCAAATAATTAGGTGAGAAAAAATTCTGGTATGACTATCATTTATGGTGGTAAGGGGGAGAGTAGGAAGCATTCCAGGACAATAAAACTTAAATGTTCTTCTGCAGAATATCATCAATATCATAACAAAATAAGAAAAACTTTCTTAAAGACAAGAATTTGAGATTAGTAGCATTATTGGATGCTTCAGGCAATCTCCTGAATACATCCCTGTAGAGAAATAAGGCTAAAGGTAATAAGAACATGTAAAGGCATTGCAAAAACAATTCTGGAAGCAGAAGGAAAGAGCTACTAAACTCATAATATCAAAAGTAATCACAGCAATGGGAACAGCTTGGTTCTTTTCTTAGGATAAGCCAAATTAGAAGATTTCTAGTACACCCCTGACTGTGAAACAGTGTTAGATTTTAGATATTTATAATCTCTTGGAATGCCCCCATGCTTATAAACAAACAAAGCCAAAAAGCCCTGGACCTTGCACAGATTTATGCAGGAAAAGCAGAATGTGTATTTTAAGACAAAGGTTTTCAAGTGTTATACATCTTGAGACCCATCTCATTTGAATGACCAGTCTCAAACTAGATAGAACAACCCCAAATTAATCAACTAAGTTTTGCTAAGTCTCTAGTTTGTAACCTGAATCTCGAAGAGCCGGGAGAGAGCTTTGAACCACTCGCTCACATGCATACCATGCACACATCCAAACTACTTGGATCAGTTGGGACAACAGATGAGCAGTAGCACTGGTATTTACTGTGTGACCTTTTACAGCTGCCATAAAATGGTTCATCCTCCTCCCTTAGGGCTAATGCAGACATTTGGTTTGGCCAGGGGAGCTGGCAGGCTGCTCGCAGGACTAGCCAGAGACTCAGCACTGCTTCTGGAACAGAGTTTGGCTCATCATTTGGGCAAGGCAGCAGTCTGCCACAAAAGAAGAGAAGAGGGGTTAAAAAATTACCATGCCTTTGTCTGTAGAGGCCAGTTCTGGTGCACTCCGGTAGGAGAGATGCACTTGTACAGAGCATATATATACACATATAGAGCCGGGCGGCTCTGCTATGCTGGTACAAAAGAAAATAAGCAAGGGCTATGAAATAACAGATGGGTTAAGCCAAGGAGACCACAAAGAACAGGCTGAAAATACACACCATTGGGTCAGCATCTTCATCCTGCACCAATCCTTCCCACAACGGAGAGAAAAAGTGCTCGTCAAAGAGCTCGCTAAGGAACTTAGAACTTTTTCAGCCCAGGAGAGCCTGTCAACCTTGGGAGCATCTCTGATGCAGCAGTTATCACAGAAGTTTGCTTCCAAAGAGCTTTTCTTGTTTTTCGTAGGAGCACCAGTGTTCACGTGATCACAGTGGTAGATTGCAAAGCATCTACAGGAGGACGTGGGTAGTAGGTAGAAGTTGAAGGTGCAAGACACATTGATCTTGGGTTTATGTAAACTAGGATAAATCATGCAGAACGATGTTCCAGTGCATATGCTAAGGACTGCTAAAAAAAGGATCACCATTATCACCAGACAGGGGGAGAATCAGAGCTAGACTCTAGCTATAATCGGTTTGTTCCAAAACTAATAGTAAGCAGCCCCTGAAACAGCAATAACCGTCTCAGTAACATTGAATGTATTAATAAAGCTGAAAGAGGCAACCTTTTGTTGGATGAAAAACAAGCTGTTATTGCATTTGTTTGGAAGCAGATCCAGCATGCTCATTCTTGGCAGTAACGCGATAATCTTTTGACATCCTGAAGACAGTTTACGCAAATGATACTTTTAATACTGTTAAGAAGAAAGACTTCAACAGATACAAAACCCACTGTCCAAATGAATGTTGCCATTCTCTGCAGGGAATCACACATTCACTAGGTTCCTCTAACTGCATGCTCGTATGGCCCTCACCCACTCGGCTCTTAAGGGTCTTGGCAATTATTAAAGTAGGCTACAACAGATAAAGTGAGAAAAACAAAGTCGGACCATCAGGAGAAAAGTCTTCATGCAAATTACAGACTGCCATTTGATAATCTTTATTCTAAGGGTGAGGCACCAAAAATGAAACAAAACAAATCAGTGGCTAAATGTGAAAGTATTATCATGTTTGCAAACTCAGAGAGCTGGAGATTAAGGTTTCTTTTTCTTCCCCTACTTAGGAAAAAGTCCAAGACTAAATTTTTCAAAACTCAGAGAATTTTGTCTTTTAGTCTTCCAGATGGCATTTACTTTAAAGCTTTTAAACAATTTAGTCTTAAATTTTTTCCAAAGAAAAATCTCTGGGATTCAGATGGATTGCTTTAGAAGTGTCACTTTAAATTTATCACTGGGAGCAAAGACAATTTTGCAACAACTTTATCTCGCCAAGTGGTTCTCAATCAACGAGTGTCATCGGGATCCATACCAGTGTTCCCTATCTGACATTTTTGACCAAAAAAAAAATGTTTTAAAATGTCCTGTCAGCTCTCAAGATAAATTCCTATAGCCTTAAAAATCCCATGCACTGAGAACAGTACAAGGAACAAGTGAGCTTTAAAATATTTCTGCTGTGGATACAGCTCCCTAGTTAATGTCGTATTATCTGTGAATGGCAAAATAGTGCAAAAAGCTAAATGCTTCAAAACTTCCAAAACCTGGGCAATTCAAATCCAGCATCACCCTGTTCCTCTCCAGGCCAGGCTTCCAGCAATGCCACTGGAAGCTCCAGAACATTATCAGTTCTCCTGGTATATTTTCAAAATGAGAGGAAAATTCTTCAACAAAAGATTCGGAGGCTTTGAGCTGACACAATAATCTCTTGAGGTGGTTTGCAGGTAACCTGATTTAGACAAAAGGCTACATATGCCAGTACCTCCTTATATTAGCGTTGTCATACACACAAAGAACTAGACAGAGAGATGTAGCTATATGATCTTGTGATTCAATTCACAAAGCTACTTAAATAAATGATCTATAATATTAATCTAAAAATTAGTATTTGTGAGAACAGCATCTTATCTTCCTGTATTTCTTTCCAGGCAGAATATTTTTGAACCTGTGTGCAACATACATTAAAATTGTGGCTACATGAGCAAGCTATAGTAACCAACATCTACACACGAGCAACAAAAGCATATTTAAGCTGTCCCAAATGCCAGTTTCTGAATTCACATTTTAAAGGATGGTTCTTTTCCTCATTGCCTCTGACACATATATTCAAAGTAGTCTAAACAATGCAAGTAGCTTACTTCTCTTTCCCACACTATAGAACTTATTTTGAGTTGCTTCCAGCTTCGATGGAGCCTTCATTTTCAGACTGAAACTTTCCACATTTGGCCTCAGTAAAGGTGACCTTCAAACTCTCCAAAAGAGACCAATGGAGGAGGCGTTACTGTAAACGTAAATATGGACTCAGGTCTGGTTTGATTTGTTCCAAGTAAATGATCTTTGTCTGGAAAGCAAGTTTAGTAAAAGCAGATCTGCACAGGCGACTGTGTAGAAAGCTATCTCTGAGGAGGACTTAAAAATCACTGTAAATAAATAAGTGAACAAAAAGATGTGAACGCATGGTGGCTGCAAAGACGTGTGTATAAAAACATTTATATTATTTCTGCATATGCTAATGGAAAGATTACTTCTAAAATGTACCCAATTCTCACATCCAACATTTTTACAATGTTACAAAGTTGGAGAGAGTTCAAAGTGATCACAAAGTATTCAAGGCCAAAAATAGGCCTACCAAAAACACTTCATCCTAGTTAGCTTCGCCAAGAGAAGGCTGGGAACTTAATCTTGAGCTGAAAGTGTTTACAGAACAGAAGTCTTAAAAGAGAACATTAGTTGTCTTTCTAAGGGAAAAAAACAAAAAACAAAAAACCAAAAAACTCTAATCACAACACACTGTGCTCAGCAATGCTCATTTTATTGCATGGAAAGATAACTTCCTTCACTGAGAGAGACCCTCGGTGAAACTCTGATATATTAAATACACTATACAGGTCACTAGCCTACTAATCTTAACATGAGTTTTCATGGATTGTCAGGATACCTTTCATCATGGATAGCATCACGGATACATGAGAGAGACAGAAAAGTTATCTCCTCAAGTATTCCAACAGAAGGTGTAATTAAATCTTCTGAATTGATGAGGAAATGCTCTGGTTTAGCCTTGCAGATCCCAAGCCAGTTGTTTTCTTTCATCTTCTGTTTTTCCAACAGGTATTTGTCCATTGCATCGCTGGCACCCTCTCCCTACAGACTATCTATCTTCTGCTGCTCTGCTGTCATATTAACCACGTTGTACCTCACTGTTTTAAGACTGGTACGAAGGTGGGTTCTGCCTCTTGATGGCTCCAGTACTGCGCATACCTTACAAGGGTGCTTGTTCCATGCCATCCCTGGTAGTCTTCCTTCAAACTAGCCATTTACTGGAGAATTCCAACTCCACAAGCTCCAGGAAATCTGAAAAATGTAGGAGGTTATGGTGTACAGCTACAGAAACCATAACATGCTTGGAAGAGTCTTGATGGCACTGCAGAGCACCATTCTGGGACAACAACAAAATAGACAACTGGCTCTCTGTCCTTGTGAAGACTGGAGATCTTTCTGTCCAGTTCCAGACAGACAAGGGCGCTGTCTTCAGTGCAGCCCATCTGCCAGCTCACCTCTTTTTTCCTTTTCTAAGTTGCTATATTCTACAACACATACTGAGTTTTCATTCCTCAGGATACTCAGGTGAACAATATCAACTATTACTGGTACATTTCATCAAGTTTTTTCTTTCTGTTACAACCCTATTAAAATTGTTTTGTAATGTCTCAGAATAAACTTGTACGTGTCTTATCTACTAAAGAACATTGAATTTGTCTGTTGTGGTTGATCACACAAATCAGTTTATAGAGAACTAGCCTTCACGAGACCCTAAATGCCCCAAAAATATAGCAAAAAAAAAAAATTAATGATATGTTAATGACCTAACACTGAGTATGAAATATTTTTACCAGTGCCCTTCCAGCCATGTAGGACAGCAGGAGGCATCCTTACTGAGGGCAACTGCAAGCACCTCTTGCTTTGTGCCACCAGGTCTGCTCCTCGTGCCTTCACATTTTAGCTCCCCTGAAGCAGGAATCTAAGAGAAGCCTGCAAAATTATTTCATGTGATTCGTAGCCAGATGAACAATTGCTTCATTGAGCTAACTCCTGTTTATCCTCTGGAACTTGAATGAATTGGCAATCCTGACTGCAGGATGTGAGGGGAGTAACACACTGGGAGAACATCTGCCGTCCCAACAGTGACCTGGAAGGAAACTTGACCGTGAGTACTTGGGTTCAGTATGAGAAAAATGCTAACTGTCCGTCATACACTTCAGGGGACTAATGAAGTTGTGTGTCATCTGTTTGTGCAGCGTTGTTCATTCTTTTTTCTCTGTTTGGAAAGCCAGATGTTGCTAAACTGAGACCTGTACGTGTGGCTTCCAATGAGGGAATAGTTGTTATTGCCTCTTGTCCTGAGAAATGGTATTTGTTAAAACTGTGAGCACCTGTACTTGCCGACAGTTGAGCTGGAGATGAGGTGCATACAAGTAAAAGCTTTCAAGCTTGATTTCTTCTACAGGTTAACAAACCAGGAAAGTCTCCTGCAGCTTGTCTCCTTTGGGACTTACAGCCTCAGATCCAGGCAGGGCAAGGAGTGGCTGGAAAACATAAACACAAGGTGGTGGGGGGGAAAAAACAAGAAAACAACTTTAAATATTTTCCCAAATTAGGGCAAGCTGAAAAAAACTAGTGATTATCTGGAAGCTTACCACACTTTCGGGTACTGTATGGGGAATTACATTTATATTTGCGTAAATGAATTGGAAGGGAATACCCTGGGGGGATACCCATCTGGCAAAACTCATTAAATCCAATTCACCCATTATGCAACTGACTTCATTGTAAGAAGAAACACAGGTGGCTCAGCAAAATGAAAGAGAAGCTGAATATGTCTGTGGGTTTGTAGAGCCCTCAAACAAGGGTAAAATATTCATTAAAATGGTATCCGGTGGTGTCTGATAAAACAGTAGCATTCAATAAGGCAGCCTTCCCTACTAATGTACATATCCAGGGATGCTTCGTAGGTTTAAATATAGGAACATGCGGGAGTGAACAAACCTGTATAAAATTTCAGATGCTAGTTTAGAGCTTTGGGAGCTGCACTGAAGCGTTGAAGAAAATGGTATGCTAGGTATGTATGTTTATGTTCTGGAGCCTTTTTGTTTTCTTAACCTTTGAAGTTAAACAGTTCGGGTGGCAAAATCTCAGTTGCCACAAGCCAGTGGCTGATGGGGAGGTGTGAAATGTGTTTTGAGAATGACTCAAATAAAAAAGAGGACCAACAAAAACTACATTCTAGGTTAAAAAAACACTGGGCAGTCATGATGAGGTGCTATTTTAAAGAGCATTCTGTGATTTAAAATCAGATAAGAACTTTTGAGAAGCATGTGCTGATATCTAAATCTCCAATGACAATTCAATGCCAATTAAAATACAACAGCCTTTCACTGACAGGCGTCTGAATCTTTGTGAGAAACGAGGAGCAGGAGGGATTGACATTACCATCCTATAAAGATGTAGCCTATCCTCTGTTCCCTCTCCTGGTGCTTATTGTAAGTTAACCCCATTGCAGACAACTGCAATTCATTGTTTAATAATCAACGCATTAAATCTTGATTTTAACTTTTTCATATGATTTTAAAATCACATGCTTACAGCTGGAGGTAATGTATCAAAAATGAACTGTCAGATAACTGTTGCAGTTGATCTGCTTGGATAAATGATCTTAATATAATTAAATTCTCTGATGTAATAATTTTCCTGAGCTCCAAAATGGAAGAAGTGAATAACAGTTGAAGAGACTACAGATTTCCTATTCTTTAAAGATCTGACAAGTAAAAGAACAGGATACAGGTCTTAGAACTTCCTGTCCCTTCGCAATCACTACATTTTTCTGAACACTTGACTTTTTCTTTCTGATATTTCCATGAACTGAATGTCAGGGATGAAAACGTGGGTAGTATGCTGAGGTTCCCAGCAAACCAAATGCAGCTTACAGCTATTAAACTATGGGGTTTCTTGCCTACTGAGTTCTAATTTTAATACATTTTCAAGCCTCCCCCTTAGGTAACTTGCTTCTGGTAAAAAAAGGAGATATTTAGCACTATAGTTTATTTATAAGGCATTTTAGACATTTTTCCATTGTTTACTATATCCACTGGTGGGTTTAAAAATGTCATTTCCTTCCCCAACAATCTTAATTTTTCTCTTTGCTTTGCTAATCCATAAGTAGCAGTGTGAGTGTTTACACAGCATTTTGCATGCTTCAAACTAGGAGTATAAATTATCTTGTTATTCAAAAAGTTACGGACACAGAAGGAAACAGGAATTCAGTAGCTCCCAATGAATGAGGTTCCCGTACTCCACCTTATGGATCAGGACTGATTCCTAGTCCCTGCAAAATTAGGGTATCTTCCAGTCCTGTCATACCTATGGATGACAGAACAACCAGGGAATGGTCTTGCACATTTATCTTCTTCCCAATTCCTCTTACGATTGCAAGATCATAAGAGTTAACACTCCCAAGAACCTGTGACTTGCCCTCTGCTCTAGCTGAGGACTTGGTAGGGTGGACACAGCCCTGGCCTCTGCTGACTGTATCCTCTTTCCCACAGAACCCAGCCTTCTGGGTCTTCGGAGAATCTTTTGTTGACTCAAGGAAAAGGGAAGGAAGGCGAGGATATCAGAGCGCTGGCATTTCTCCGAGCTCTTTGCCACAGGAGTTGTGGCTGCTTTTCAGAAGCTGACTAGACCCATAGCTACCTGCTATTAATTTATTTAGTACAAACAGAAGTCTTAGCAACTGTACAAGAGAGAGGGAGTCATAAATCCTGACAGTCTAGAGTCAGACAAAGAAAGAAAAAGAAGAAACAAAGTGACATTAAGTCAGTAATGGTACTGTGTTATCCCACCATCTTCTGGCTACCTACTACTCAAACGGAGGTAAAGACATCCTGGAAAAGTTTAGTCTCAATAGATGTGACAGACCACGGAGAACAACAAGCGTGATTTGATTTGCCCAAGAGTGCTTAGCAGGCATAGCGATGTGTTAATGGATAGGTATTAGGTACTTTAATAGGCAGGAAGAATGAGGAATGTTGAAGTGCTCTACCAAGGAATAGAAAAAAAAGCCAGTGTTACAGTCATGCTGCTAGTAGAAAGGTCAAACTCCGAGACCATGCTAAGACAAAATAAGCATTCCTTATTTTACTGTAAACAAAGCTGGTAGCATTGCCAAACATGCAGCATTTTCAACCTTGACTTTTCAGCTCTTTGTACTTTTGCAAAACTGACTCTCCCACTGAAACTGCATGTGGTATGTGTCTTGTTATCATTATGTTTGTGGAGTTTTTAGGTTCATTTCCAGCTGAGAGTGATTTGGATCAAACAAAAACATTAGGCAATTCTGCAGTGTGCAACTTTTATCAAAGCCACTGTATGTATTTCACTGTGACACTGTTCTTTCTGAACCGTAGATCAAGGGATTGGTGTTTGATAAGGGAGTGGTCTTGATGTCAAAACCAAGCTTTTATCGTTCTTGCAAACGTCTACCTAAAGATGGCTGAGCAACAAACCTCTGAAAACTGCAGTTCGTGTGTGCTTTGTAGCTTTGCAGAGACTTTGTAGAGCTACATTTTCAGAAGTTTCTGTTCATTCCAAGTATTTTTTTTTTTTCTACAGGGGCCGAACAAATTTTCCCTGAATCGCTTCTTTTGTCTGTTTAGTTGCTGGTGGCAGGGGGGCTTTGAGTATGGAGAATGTCTCTTCTGTCCTCTCAACGGGTCTGACCATCATCAAAGCCCTCTCAAATCACACCCCTTCAAAGATCAAACCTCTCAAATTATCTGACCATCAACAGACACACAGGCAACGCAGGGGAGAGCGTAGTGAGCTGCGGGGGTACCATGACTAGAGAAGGGGCACACTGACAGACAGCCAAGAACAGGCATGGGTATGTATCCCAAAGGCAGCTCTGCAGGTCAGACTCCTCGTATGCTCCAACTCATGCGATGGGGAAGCAGCTCTGCCTCAACTCAGTTCTGCGGGAGCAGAGGCAAGTTGCTGAGGAGCTTCAGGGGGAGGAACAAGCAGTTAGGGGAGGTCAATGAATCTTCAGACCCCAAAATGATGTGCTAGTGTTGCCATCCTCGAGCTGGGCATCCAGTTGTGACTCTTCTGGCATAACAACAAATCAAACTGCAGCTTGCTAGCCAGACAAACTATTTATGGCTCTCAACGGACATCTTGTATGAGGAAAAGGTTTTTACAAATGATAAAACAGCAACATGATTTACTATTAATAAAATAATGATCATGGCAAGGCTGATTGGCAGACTGTGCTATAAAAAAAACGGGTTGTGACCATAAACAATAGTTAAGAATTAACTGGGAAGAAAGTTTCGGCCCTGTTGGCACTGGGCAAAAGTTCTCCAGCTTTCTGTTGAAAACAATCTTGGGAATTCTGCTGGAAGTTCAGGAAGGATATTTGTTAAACAACTTCATTCTGGTCACACAGGTCAACACCCTTCGTGGTGAGATACCCATGACCACCCCCAGCCCACACACTACTTTCTGGGATAGCATTTTATCTGGCTCAATAATTCTACTGGGAATGTTTTACAGTTTGTGTAAACAGCCCCAGCTCACCGATGTGAAGGATTTGCATAGCTACGCAAGTTGGTGAAGAACAGGACTCAGACATTATCCAAATGGATCTGGGTAAACAAGTCATGCTCTTTATAGAGGAAACTTCATCAGTGTGTTGGAAACCTAAATATTGCTGGAATTTTTTGGTGCCAGAGCATCCATCAGCAGACCCAATAGTGCAAGGATGAAGGTGGTGCTGAGCCTGAGACTATTCTTGGTGAATTTACAGTCTCTATACTATAGATTTAATACCATACAGAAATAAATTTAATCAATCCCTCTGGCACACTTTCATCCACACAGTGCACTGCTGGTGTACTGATTGAGAACAGGAGTGCTAGAGGGGAAGGACTGCTGAGGAATGTCTCATCTCCAAGAAGCCCACTGGATGTTGCAAGGCTAAATGCACCCATCCATGCATGTCCCTTTCCCAGTGCCCTCATTGGTGGCCTTCACAAAGGCAGCAGGTCACAGTGGTATTGGGCAGGTAAGTGGGGGTCTTGGAGGGGGGGAGGAAGGGTACTTAGGGCTGGCTCAGGTCCTTCTGATGTTACTGCCACAGTCTAATGTAGGCCACAAGATGTGGTTGTGGTTGTTCAAATTCAGCACAGGACTACATCGCAGAATAAAAAGAGGGGATAAAGATAAAAGATAAAAATCTTATCTGCTCAGAATCAAAGATTACAAATTCATTTTGTATACACCACCAAACATCCATTAACCAAATGGGTTTTGGTTAAAAGGATGGGCTGTGTTTGAATCCACAATAGGGAGATGAAAAGCTGCACAGTCCTTTCATATTTTATTTTTGTTTTAGCAGGCTTCTTCCCAACATTACAGTCTTAAGGAGAGAAAATGAGGATACATCCCAGACCCGCTTCAGAAAAGAGATAAAATAATCAGCTTACGTCTTTCATTTCTCCTGGGTTTGCAGGAACTTGTAAGAGGCAGATTACCTCCCATGAACAGGTTCAGAGGTACTTTTTTATTCACCTACCAGTAGTTACTGTACAGGATTATTTAGGATAATCTGCCAAAGAGCGACTAAGAAGTCAAACTTAAATAAACCATTTTATGAAACACCTTCTGCTTTCATGGCTAGTAGCTCTCTTTTTCAGTTTTATTTATAAGATTACAGTAACTCTCTGCTTCCATAAAATCATGATAGGTATGAATATGTTGTAACTAGTACAGTTCTCTGATTTATTCTGGTAGTATAGTGGGCAATGACTGCGCTGAAACCTCAGACATTCACCAAACATTCACACTCTCTGCAGACCTGTCCTTGATTGCAGGCCTTCTATGAACAGGATGGCTTTAAACCATACTTTAATATATAAGTGCATTTCTTACTCATTTGTAACATTAGTCCTAAGCTGCATTTGTTGCACTGCATGCGGAGAGATCGTTTGATCCTTAACCTTGATCCCCCAGCTGCAGTTTCTGCCATCCCCATTGAAATAAAACGTGAGACACTTTAACCCTGCTACAGCTTTTCTCTCCCATTTTAAACATGCCTGTAGGGCACTGCCTGGAGAAATCAAGCTGCTTCATCATGGTCGTCAGTGCTGACACTGAAGCAGCACCCAGCTGGTAAGAATGACATTGAAATCCCACCTTGCATAGCACAGGGGCATCTTGGCACTCGGGACTAGAAAGATGTGACCGATCAGTCAATTAAATTTGCAGTTGTTCATATGCTTCAGTGGAATAAGAGAGGTTATCCCAGGTAAGAATGAGTCAAAATATTTAATCCAACCTGGTAAAATAAAGTTTTCAACCAAGATAGAAAAACAAGTAAGCCTAAAGCTTGGCTTTTATCTTAATAAAAAGAGACAGTTTAGAGCAAGTTTATTTCTGCATTCCCCAACGCAGTACTGGTGACTGCAGTGTAGTTTCTTTTCACATCCACCTCTAAAAGCATCTGAATTTCATCACCCAGCCTTTCTGAATTTTGACTCCTTCTCACTGACTCTTGAATCTGCTGACTCACTTGCTTTCTTTTAAACGTTTTTGGTTATTTGGTGGCCAGGGATTGGATGTCTGCTGCGATTACTGTTGTTTTGACTGCATCCACCAAGAAAAGCAGTGAGGCCCATGGGAAGCCCCTGCGTGATAGAGGGCAGGTCAGGAAACTGCCAGAAACTTCTTATGCTGCCCAAACCAGGCAGATTGTGACAAGTGACAGTTCCTAGGATTGCTGGAGTGCCTCCTCTGGTGGCTCATAACTTGTCAGGCTGGCAGCAAGCACGCAGCTTTTCTGTCCTTCATCCTTCAGTGTAAACTGACATGTAGGTACTGGTAATGAAATGTTTGGGTGTACGGCAGTTTCAATTTGGGGATCCCCAAGCTATCTTTTTACACTTACTAGCAAATGTAGGTTGTTTTTCTTCCTGGGGGTTAGTTTTATCAACCTGTTTTAATAATTGAGACCCACGGAACAACCAAGCTCCACTATCACAGTTGAAAACTTCTGAGCCGTTTTTCTTAGAGTATGAGCTCAAATTTTGTCTGTGAACAAATGCTGATGCTAAATCAGTGCAGAAAGCTGAAAATTAAAGTGATTGCTGCCTCATGATGCTTACTAAAATAATTCTGGACCTCATAAGCCCCAAATGGGTCAAATGTCTTAGTATATAGGTGTGTTAGCGCTTGGTTTGAGCTGCTGTAGAAGGACAGAGACTAACTGTGCTCTTAATTTGTTATTTCAAAGTTCTTGTGGGTGCACTCCACATTGTTCAATTATTTTTTTTTCAAAAGGAAATAAAATACTGCTTTTCTTTTTCTAAAACAGATCTATTAAAAAAGTGGGAACGCCAGCCTCGGGAGTTCTGGCCTTTCGAAAGCTGACAGAATTTCCTGTAAGAACTGCTTTTATAAAAGCTGTTTCCTCTCAGGTTTTTATGTTGCTTTTCCTTTTATGCATTTCTTCTCTTTGTTCTTACTCTCTCCCCACTTGTTCTCATTCATTTAACCTGATCTGTGTACTTTGAAAAAGAATTAAAGTAATAACGTGCCAATTTTTACAGTTAACTTTATATATTTAAGTTCTTCCCTGACAACCTCTTTATTAAATAGAATGCAGATTTCCTTGAGACTCGACATCATTGTGATTAGTGCAATTTGGGGGTTCAAGACTTGCACCTGCTTTTGAAGCAGCAGCCATGTCATTTTTTCAGTGTTGTTTCATCACGACCGTGCTGTCTAAGCCCAGCAGAGTTATCAACCTTATCCACAATTCTTATTCTTATTTTACAGATGGTTTATTGAAGGTTTTGTTGTTGTGCCCATCCTATCTATCAAACAGTCCTTTCTTCCTTTCAGGCCACTCCTGCTGTGCAGGATGACTCACTCCACTTTGTGGGAGTTCCCAGTCACAAGAATTTATTGACCAAAGTATTTTTACTATTATTCACCCCATAAGCATTGCAAAGTTAGATAACTTATCTGGGTTCTGTGCTTTTAAGACATGGTTATTTTACATGAAGATGCTTTTGTCTGTGTTCGAAAGGAAATGGGTTTATGGGGAATATACTGCAATGCTTTGATAGAGTATTTCAGCAGGTAAGAAATTAAAGGGAAAGCACAGGTCGTGTATTTGTAGGGATATGAGGTTTAATTCTGGTTTTAGTCAGATGAGTGGAGGTTTACCAAGTGAAATATGACTACATCCCTCAATCTGTCCTACTACTTTAAATATGTATGTCAAATATGAAATTGCAGTTACGAGTATGAAGTGGATTTTGATGACAAATATCAGCAGATATCTCTTAGGACTTCTTTATTAGAATCAGTAACCTGGAAATGACAGAAAGGCTTCACATAAGCTGTTAAGGATGGTCCTACATAAAAACTTTAAAATGTGGAAAATAATTAGTTAAAAAGCTCAAGAAAATTATTGTTTTTAGGTACTAAACTGAGTATCTTTAAACCCAAGAATTTTGCATTAAGCTGAATTTTTTCCATCATCCATGACACCCTCCCACATGTGGACAGATGATCCTGTTGATCCACTGAGTGGGATTTGTGGCAATACGCTCTGATCCTGCTCAGAGTCCTTGCCCCCTTCTCACCTCTATCCTAATCCTTCCCTCCCTCCCATGGATCTGCTCCATGTGGCTCCCGCTCTCTTGTTCCTTGTCGCCTGCCCTGCCACCTCCACTCTCAACCGCAAGCATCAGCCAGGCTGTTACTGAACCTGAGAAGCTCCATCAGTGTGCCGTTTCCAGAGCTTCTGCCTTGCCAGCCTTGAGCATCAGCAGCTTTCGCAGCAGCTGGCTTGTTTTCAGAAACTGAGGAAAAGGGGGGAGGAAGCAGCGGAAATCAAACTTTCCACTGGAGATGTGTAATTCCAGCCTGAACAACAGGGATGCAGCGATGACTTTGTAACGCACCCGCGTCCCTTCTGCTGGTGTGGGGGTTTGCAAGGGCCTCTCAGCACAGAAGCTACCTCATCACGGCCAGGTTAATATTCTGTTGGGGGAGGCAAAAAGAGGAATCACTGCACCGATGTGTAGCACCAAATGTAGTAACATCATCTGCCAGCAGCAAGGTAATTTCCAGGCTTGCTTACATGTGGTGTGTGGACCTTGTGAATAGTCTCACACAAACTCTTAATGTATGAAGTGAAGGACTGACTTCTCTATAATACATGTATTTTCTTCAAAACAAGAAAGTACATATTTTTCACAGAACAAACTGTATTTTTTCTGCTCTTTTGGCCATGGGCTGCATTCAGGCTTTCTCTGAATACAGCCAGCACTGAGTGTACAAAGCCTTTCCTTGACTCTTGCATCAGTTTCTATCTCACCGAGTAGTTTCCTGTTTCCTGAGCAGGCTTCTGGAGACACTTTCTCCTATAAAAGCAGTTTTGGCTGGACACGATTCCTGGATTTTACACAATTAAACTTTACACAATTCCTCAACCTGAAAAGGCACAGGGTGATCTTACAGCAGTAGCTAAAAATCACAACCTCGTCTTTGGCCATCTCTGAACGAGTCATGCCTCTAAGCAGCACAGAGATCTGTATTTAGATATGAAAACAGCTAGAAGTTCATTAAAATTTAAAGAAGCTGAGGTGGCAACACAGGTCTCCTCAGACCCACGTTCTTTCTCAGGCCCCTGCCTTTGGGCAGCACGAGACCGACTGGGTTTGGAACAGCCCAGCTGGCAAAGCGCAAACTTTCTCACATTTCTTGAGAAACTGGGGTTTGTTTTTTTGCCTTTTTTTTTCCTTATGAAAAGCCTTTAAAATAAAGAAACGGGTGGCTTCTGTTGGGTTCTGACAGGGCAGAGGCGGCGCCGGGCCCAGCGCCATGGCGCGGGTGTGTGTGTGTGTGTGTGTGTGTCAATCCCGCGCGCGACAGGCGATGCCAGCGCCGCCGTGAGGGAGGGAGGGAGGGAGGGAGGGAGGGAGACAGGCCCCCCCCCCCCCCAACCCCGCCACGAGGGACCGCCCCTCCCGTGGGACCCCGGCAGCCGAGGCGCCCGAGGCGGTGCGAGAGGCGGCAGCGCACGGCGGGAAACGGGGGATTCCTCCTCGAGGAGGTGCCTGCCGCCGCCATCGCCCCTTTAAGCCGGCGCGTTCCGGGGGGAGGGGGAGGCTCCGCAAGCCCGCTCCGCCGGCGGGACTCCGCTCCCGGCCTGCCCCGCGCCGGCAGCCCCGCCCCGCCTCGCCTCGCCCGGGCCGGGCCCTTCCCATCCCAGCCCCGCGGCCAGGCGCGGAGTGCGGCAGCCAGCGAGCGCGCCCCTCCGCCGGCTCCGCGCCGCTCGGCCAGCCCCTCCGCCGCTCGCCCGAGCGCCATGGCGGGCGGCGGCGAGCGCCGGGCGCTGTGGCTGGCGGTACTGTGGCTTTGGTTGCCCGGGCGGTGCGGCGGCGCCATGGACGAATGCACGGAGGAACGGAGCGGTCGGCCCCAGCGTTGCATGCCCGAATTCGTCAACGCCGCTTTCAACGCCACGGTGCTCGCCACCCACACGTGCGGGACGCCGGCCGAGGAGTACTGCGTACAGACCGGCGTCACCGGCGTCACTCAGTCCTGCCACCTCTGCGACGCCGCCCAGCCCCACCTGAGCCACGGCGCCGCCTTCCTCACCGACTACAACAGCCCGGCCGATGCCACCTGGTGGCAGAGCCGCACCATGCTGGCCGGCGTGCAGCACCCCGCCGCCGTCAACCTCACCCTCCACCTGGGTAAGGGCTCCCTCCCCTCCCTCACCGCCCTGAGGGAAAAGGGCGCCAAAGCCGGCGGGGGGGAGGGGGGGGGTACAGGCTGAGGGACCGCCCCGCGCCCGCCTTCCTTGCGTCCTTTTGGGCTCAAATTAATTAAAGGCGGCTGTAATTAGGCGCCTGGGGTAGTAAGTGGTCGAAGCGGGTTTTTTTTTGGTGGGAAGTTTCGGGTTTACGCCGGCTGCGGGTTCCCCGTTGTGACCGGGGTCTTCCCTGGTCCCGCAGGACGAGGCTCCATCACCCCTCGGCTGCCGGCCTTTTCTCTAAGGGCGCACAACAGCGTTTTATGAACCTGAATTCCAGCCTTTCTCCATAGAGGCAAAGCGAGACTATACGTTGCGTGGGGTTGCGTCGTGTCAGTCGGCGTTGGTTGTGCTCTCGGTCTGTGGGACGAGCAAGCGGAGTTTGCGGTGGCGTGGGGCGCCTGGCTCTCCCCGTGCACCGGGAAGGTGGGATCCGGGAGACTTCCAGGCCAACAGGATTGGGATTCAGGCAGGAGCGGTTGGTTTGAAAAGTGCCAAGCACTGCAGGAAAACGTGTGCCTGCAAGGGCACGTCTGCTCAGTGCCCCCTTACCCTGGGGCAGCGTTGTCCTTTAAACGCTGGGTAAGTCAGGCTTGGCAGAGAGCAGTCCGTGTTACTGCAGAACCCCTAACGTCGAGTCAAAAAAAGGAGAACGTGAATTTTCTGATTATTTGGCATTCCCGGAGGTTCCTTTGGAATAAAGTATTTCAGCTCTCGCTTTGGTTTGTGGACAAGCTGTTCTTTTCTTCTGTTCATTTGATTATTTAAGCTGCCTTGACATAAAGGAAGATTAATTGGTTTGGAAGACAAGACAGCCAAAAGAAAGTTAAAACTACAGTTTATATCCTCACATCATTAAATAAAGTAAAAACTAAAAAAACTTCAGCATAACCATTTTTTCTATCCAAGAGCTGCTCTTGAACCTTAAGTTTTAACATCAATAACATCTCAGTTGCAGTGTGATTTGGGGGGAAAAGAAGTTGCATTAGGGGTCAGGGAGCTGGATCTTGGGTTTCACAACCAGAGGACAGGTTGTGTGAAAGCTCCCGCCTGCGTCTGTGAGATGGAGTGTCGCATCCTGTACCGGGGTCACCTGCTGACTGCATCCATCTGCCCCAGCAGCTGGGAGCATCTCACTGCCCTAAAATGTTTCTCTGTGTTAGGAGCTTTAAAATAAATATACTATGTAAGCATAGGTAATCACTTGGTTATGGGGAGGGAGGTAGTTAGTAAGGCCTCTATCTTTTTTTTTTTGTACATTGGGAATTCTTTGTTCAGACCACCTGGAAAATACAGTAAGCTAAGATTTTTCTCAGCTTCTTTTTTTTTTAGTAGAAATCACCATAATTCCGCATTATTAAGGTAAAACTTAGTTTATAGGCATGTCTGTATTACTGCTGTGCTTGAGTCTGTGCACCTTTGTGTATACAGATGGTCTTTGAAAAATAGTATGTTTTTCTGGCATACTGGAGCAAACAGTGTGCTGTGTCCTGGGCTTTGAAGAAATGTGCAGGTTTCTATGACAAAAACAACTCCAATTTTAAAATACTGTAGTGTTGCAACGTGATTGTTGTCAATCTCTTGGGCTTCAGGTTTGCTCACAGGCTCTTGTAGCTTTGTGACTTTCCTCTGGAATATTTTTAGGCGAGGGTACAACGTTTAAAAAGAAGCTGCCTGGCTGACTTTCATATATTTGAGTGTGTTTTTTTGCTTATTTTTTTCCAGTTAGGTTTTTGGGTGGGGTATTTGTAGTGTAAAACCTTTGAAGAATTTGAAGCTCATTACAGGCGTGGTGGTGTCATTGGGAGTTAGTTTTAAGAAGACTAAGAGCAAGGTGTTAAGCTATCTGTGTACGTGCTACGCAGGCAGTAAATATTCCTGTATGACTTTGTATGCATCGCTCAGTTCATTGCAAGTTGAAGAATTGTAGAGTACCAAAAAATGCCATTTTAGTCTCAAATGCCCCAAACCTCTCTGCAGTGCTGCTCTGCTTTACCCTTGTGAAGTCTTCAAATCATCTTTGTGCAAGCTGTTGGGCGCCGCATTTGGGCTCTGTGTGCCCCTGGGCTGTTCCCTGTGGCAGACCATGGTCTGTGGGACACTTAATTATTGATGTCAGTAAGGGAGAAGAGGTAAAGGGCTTGGCAAGTATTTGCGTACTTGGTAGGACGTAAAGGCATTCTGGGACACAAAGCCCTTTTATGCAGTTAGTTCTGCATGATCCTTGAGGATTAGGCTGTGTGCTCAAACCCGTATCCTTGTTTGATGCTGTAAGTTGCCTTTATTTCTGAAAACACTGCTATCCTGAATGATTAGTGCCACTTTGCACACGTTCAGGACTGGCAGTGTTGGCTCTGAGCTTTCAGCGTGCAAATGCCGCCCTGCCCTTTTGGCAGTTTGGGGTGCCTTGATTAATCTCCAGCAATGTTTGGTCTGTGTAAATCAGTGTAACATTTTGGAGGAGCTTTCAAAAAGGTCAATAAGAACAGCGAGTCCATTGCCAACATGTGAACGCAGGTTTCTTTGAATTTGCTTACACTTTACAGTTCAAAACAAGTTTAAAAAACATTTAGTTTTGGGACGAGGTGCTAGCAAAGAGCCTGATACAGAAAAATACAGTGCAGATCACTATTACCAAGTTAAAGGCTTGGACTCCGAGAGCGTTTGGAAAGGAGATCTGTGCCCAGAAGTTAAGGTGCTTCCTGGGGAGAGGAGAATTGGGGTAATTACCAGTCTCTGCACAAGGAGCATCTGGAGTTACAAAAGCTGTTTCTCTTTGTATGAGAGGGTATTAAGACTTCTGCAGTAAGAGTCCTCCCCCAGGAGGCTTGGAGACATGAATTTGCAGCTGTAAATCAGGAGAAGGGGGGAGCTGAAGCTGTTCACAGGGTGGTGTCCTAGTAATTAGGTTAGTGAGCAAGAGGAGGGGGGAGCACCACTGTGTCCTTTCTTTCACTTTTGAAAGTATCCCTTCACTTCCCCCATCTTCCAGTTCCTCTGGTTGAATTGTTTCTAATTTAGACTTGACCCAACCAGTCGTCTTTTTCCCAATGCTGCCCTCCCCCCATGTTCCCATATACTCCAGCAATAAGGGACTTGGGGGCAGCGGTGCCAGCTTTTAAATAGAAGATGGAAGCCGAGGCATTACGGTATGTAGTTAGTTGTCTGCTTTTTTTGAAGCCAGAGCGTCATGTTATTTTTACAGTCTGTGCAGTTTGCTTCTGCTGGAAGCATTGGGATAGTTCTGGCATCTCCCCAGCACTTTGTGTGCATACATTTTAGCACAACTTTGCTATTTAGACCTCTAACACACCAAAACAAAGCTGTGTGTTAAAAGTGTTCCTTTGAACACTGGAAGAAGGGGAAAAGAGCTAGCATGGAGGTGCATGGAGTATTTTTGGTGCTGGGTGGTTTTGCTGGGCAAAGGCTGTATTATTTCAGATGTTATATCTTTTTTTCAGAGCAGATTCTCACTTCTTCCTTCTGTAGCTCTAATCTCTGTGTGCCTTCTGTTGTTTCTACTGTTTCTACACCTTTTTTTAAATTCAGCTTTATGTGTGCCTCCCTGTTCCCTTCCCAGCCAGCCCTGCTAGAGCCACCTCTCATTTTTCCCCACCACTTTTACCCTCTGCCCGGATCTGCTTGATTTCAGCTATCGTGATCCTGGTGTTTTGTTCCTCGGACAAAGAGGCAGCATCCTCAGCACACTGGTGGTTGTTTTGTGGTGGTGGGGTGGCCCCGTCTCAGCTGAGAGCAGCTGTGCTTTTATCAACAAGCCCGCGAGCCAGGAGTGGTCCGGTCTGGCTTTCCCAGTGGAGGTGACTGCCCGCTGCATCTCAGCAGGGACAGTGCCCAGGAGATGTGCTTGACCGATGATGCTAGTGGCCTCCACTCTGCATTCAGGGCAGTCTGGTGGGCAGGAAAGACCAATTTGCACCTCTTCTCTCATTGCTTGGGAAGAGAAGCTTGCGTTTGGTGCTGGAAGGCAGCCTTCTGCTAGCCTGCCTTCCAAGAAGAAAAATGAAATTGCTGGATGCCCTCATTAGAAACATGTTGCCTCTGTGGGCATGGAGGAGCGTGATTAGAGCTGAGTGTACCTATCTTTGAATTCTTTTGAAATCCCTGCTATAGACCAGCCTAGAAACCTGTGTCACCAAGCCAGACAGTATCTTGTGTTTGTAAGATAAAGAAGAACTTGTAAAAGCTGCTGGCAGCTAGGGGAAATGGATTGCCCATCTCCTTCACCTCCCCCTTTTCTAACCACTCAGTCCTTTATTTGGCTTTGAGGAGGGCGATGATGCTTGGTTATATATACTTTGTTCGTAGTTTGGGGTATGACTGCCATTTGAAGGCATTTACAAGGAAACCCAGGCAAGAGGCCAGTTCTTATGTTCAGCCTTGGCTTGATTTGCCAGTTGTTTGTAGCGGACAGACTTTTTTTTTTCAGTACAGAAAAGCAGCTTTTTTTTTTAAGGGAGGGCTATAAAATGTGCCTTAAATTAAGTACGTAGTTTATGCATTTGGGATGCAATCAGTTGCTTTGTTTTATTTAGCACAGCAGAGTGATGCCCTTAGTTTGCCAGTTATCCTATTAAAACTTTACGAGGCTGTGGTTCATTGCCTTCCTAGGGAACCACCGCGAAACCAACTGTGAGCAAGCTGGATGTACGCACATGAAATTTTGCATAGTGTAGCTGCAATTTAAAAACTGAGAAATGGTAATTAACACATTGGGAGAGTGTTTCCGGCACTTAGGCTGGTGTTACGGGGTGTGTCGGGAAGCCCTTGCAGACATGTTGAGCCTGGACTGGGAAGGGCCAGCCCCACGCCGCAGTGGCTTCACCGTGGTATTTGCAGAACCCTGGGGGGGACTCTATTTTAGTTGGTCTCCAAACGGCTTGATTTACATTTTGCAGGTTTCAACACGAGGAGTTAAGAGATCAGGGCTTTTAATGGCTAGCAGTTGTTCAGTACAGTTATATAAAGTAGCTTTAAAGCTCTTTATTACTTCCCGCATACCCTTTAAATTCCCAGGTTTTCTTCAACTCCTCTGTCCTGTGTCTTTCTTGGGATGCTGATGCCCCTGCCTGACGCCTTTGGGAATAATATACATGGCAGAGCACTTACTTTGGGGGATGGGGAGAGCTGGGATTGCGTGGTATTTTGCTGCAAAAACAGCTGCTATTTGTGGTGCTTGCCCTGAGTTGCTAGAAGAATTAATCACTGGTTTTGCCACAGTCAAATAGTTGCTTTTGTAGGTTTAAACCTTGGAAACTGTCATTTGCTGCATAGAATTGTTAGCTTGCTGAAAAATTTCTGGCTTATTCAGTAGAATTAAGTAGCATTTCTCTTACAGCCTGAGGCTTTGGGAGGCTCTTGTGGCCTCTCTGAGTCTGCAAGTGAAAATCCCAGGCTGCCGCTTCCCACGGAAATGAAAAATGGGATTGCTCTGCAAACAACATGTAGAGAAAATAATTTCCAGCACAGATGGATGGGATGGGAAGCTTGGATCTCTAGTTCACCATAATTCTTAAAAACAGGACTGTGAGCGATGTTGTCCTTAATCATACAACCTTTGTCAGACTGAGACCTCCTGCTTGTGTCCTTGGGGCCCTAATTCATCATTTACCACCACTGGCGATGCTGTGCTGAGTGATTTCGTGCAGGCTCGCTGTCTGGCTCTGTTTCCTACCTGTGGGTTTGCTGGGATATGAGGTCTGTGTTAAACTGAGCTAGTGGCATCTGACGTCACCATCTCTGGTTCGTAATAACCTCAGCCTGGTAATAAGCTGGTTTGTAATAAGCTCAGCCGGGGGCTGCGGCTGCTGCTGTAAGCTCCTGCCCGAGAAGAACCATTTCAGCCTGCTTTGATGCATCTCTTAACCATGAAGTCCTGCTTACTGGTGGCTACTGCAGTGTGTTTTGATCAGAAAATAAAATGAGTTTCATAGTTTCCCGATAAACTGCAGAAATGTTCCCGTGTCTGTTGTCCTGCTGCACAAACAGGAGTATATTGGGTTTTCCACTCTGCCCAGGTACAGAGTAGCCGTGTGTGTCTCAAATAAAGCTTTACAGGCATTAAGTGAGGGATGTATGTGGATGCTTGTGTTGAGGACCTGTGGCGTCACTAGCTGTGTTTAAAACCCTTTGTAACGTTAGGACAATCTCTTAACACTAAGACATCTGCAAAGGAGGTGCTTGGGATTGTGCTTCTGGCCTGTAGCGTTGGGTCTTTAGCAGCATGCTGGTGTGATGGTGATGTTGGCTGTTGCATCAGCACTGATGAGAGGTTCAGGACAGCTGCTAACAAAGCAACTGCCCTTTGAAATTAGAGAGCTGCTACTGGTAGACGTGTACAGTTGTCAAATGGGACTGGGAATATTGGGATGAGAGACTGCCTTTTGTAGCCTCCCAGACTATAGGTGCAAACTGCTCTTAGCCTTTGTGGGGTGTGTTAGGTACTTTTGAGGTAAAACATAATGATTTTTCAGATGTAGAAGCTTGGAAAATGCTGAAAACTCATCAGCTGCAAAAAGGATCTGGAATGGCAAGGTAATTTTATTTAAATACAAAAAAAAAAAGAGCCTTAGTCTTTTTTTTCTACCAGTCCAGCCCTATTTGAGAGATACTTTACCAAGAAGAAAAAATCCAAACCCCAACCAACCCCCTTATATATTATTCAGTGATCTTCAGCATTTTGTTTTGAAACTGGGTGGCAAAGCACTTCTTGATTCCATGCTTCTACTTGTTTTAGATATTCCAGTGTGATAGTCATCAAAGAGCTGTTTCCAGTGGTAATCATGCCTGCAGTTCTGACACAACACAGCTGTGTTCAGTAATGGAGAATTTCAAAATTTCCGCTTTTAGAAATAGTATCCAAAAACTATTACTGGATTTTTTTTTTTTTCCTTTGGTAGGTAAGCGGGTACCATCTTGTACATGGGAGGTAGACTTCCAAACAGCTTGAGGGCTTATTTGTGTGGTTGGTTTGGGGGTTTGTTGTTTTTGTGGGGGAAGGGGAAGATTTTAAAGGTGTTTTTAGAGGCGATATATTGAGATCTAGCAAAGATCCAGTGTTTGTGGGTTCTTGGGTCAGCCTTCTATAATGTTCTCATCTCTGTTGTGGACTTGGTGTGCTTGGAGAACTGCTTATCTGACTTGGCTTTGTTAGTGCGTCCTGTGTTTTACAGGAGGACGAGGTAATTCTCTATTTCATCCTCAGGGGCTTGAGATGCTCCTGGGGGAAGATCAGGGTGCAGAATTGTTAAGTAGCTTCAGAGTGGCAGCTGGCCCCTACCAATGGCCTGAAGTGGAAAAGAGGAGACTTGGCCTTTGCGTTGCTCTTAACCCTTTGTAACCGAAAGATCAGCTAAGTCCAAGGAGACTCTCAAAAAAAAACAACCCCAAAACCAAACCAAAAAACCCCCCACAACCAAAACCCCATAAAACCCACCAAACATCAAAAGGTGCTTGATACCAGGGGTTGTTCTTCCCCAGCACGTGTGTGTTCAAGCGGGCAGGGGCTGAGTGCGTGTGGTAGCCCTTGGCTTGCCAGTGGGTTGCCTGAAATGCTCATTCCCTTGGGTGCTGCAGGACTGAGGGAGTGCTGTGGCATTTCAGGTTGGCACCAGCCCAGTTCTAAGCACACTGCTTTCATCTTGCAAGTTACTTTTCAAGGTCTGCTTTATAGCTCAACCTGCGTGGCGTCAGAAAATACCTCATTCCCACCTCAGTGAGCTGGTGCTTGTACGGCACATCGTGATTGGGCTGGTGTGTGGTTTGTGTTTTTTTTTTTTGTTGGGGGAGAAATATTAAGGATCCTGAACATATTTTAAAAAAATATCTCTCCCCTCTCTGCATATTTTATTTCAGGAAAACTAATCTTTCTAACCTTCTTTGAATTCAAAGACAATACGTCTCATTGACTTTTCAAACAAATGGTTGCACTGAACCTCTTTAGGAGGGATAAACCAGCAGTTTTTGTGGTACGTACTTACGCTGTGGTTACAAGGTTGTGGAGTACAAACTGCATGCTCTGAAAGGTGCAGTTTGTGTTGGGAGTATCTCTTACTGAGATTAATGGAATGAAAAATCAGTCCATTCTGGAAAAACTGCCATCAGATGCTTCTTGGTATCACAGTGTTAAGTGGGACTGCTTGACCGAGTAAAAAGAAAACATTCTTGTCCTAGGACTTCTGTGGTCCACTTCTGATTATGATGATTATTTATAGTCCTTTCATCTGTAGTTCTTTACATGCTCCTATCCGGTGGGATTCTGCAGTGGGATTTTCTTCCCAGCAGCTTGTGGGGCTGGTCCCTGGGGAGCAGCCATGGACAGGCTGCCCTGCCTGCTGCCTTTGCCTCCCAGCTTCTGAAAAAATGTGGTTTATTTGTGGGGATCTGGCATGTCTCCCTCTGCCCTGCCTCCTGGCTACGGCAGTTGGGGTGCTGAGGTTGGCCCAGCAACCTACTTTTATTTTTTTACAGCAGCTGGTGCCTTCCTTCCAGCTGCTGCTTTCACGGGTCTCGTGGGTCCCGCTGTCCTGGCCGGAGTAATGTAGGATGAGCAGTTTCTCAACACCCAATCAGCTGCTCGATGAACTAGTTAAGAAGCTGATGCTTAAGGCCGTAGTTGCTCTAAGCTTGCAGACCTCTTGCTTGCTTTAGTGTGTCTTCTGGCCCTTCTCCCTTTCTTCTCCTTTATGAAGCTTCTTGCAGCCTGCCTGGGCTTTGCCTCCCTCCTTCTCCTATCTCCCTGGTGCTGAGACGTTCCAGGACTGTGCAATTTGGGAAGGTTCCCCCCTCCCTGGGATGGGGTTGTTCAGCTGAGATCTCCCTGCGCTTCTGGTCCCAACAGTAGCTCCTCAGCCCGTGTGGGTGGCATTGTTGTTGCCCTCCTGTGTGGCTGCTTTGTACGTGTCTTCAGATAAGAGGATGGCAATTTTCATTTTCGTCAGATTCTGGCAATGCTCAGATGAGAGGTAAAATGCAAATTCAAAATTGTTAAATGCTTAATATTGTTCTGTAGTTTCCCCTCTTGCACACATTAGGAGTTAGGTCGGGAGGAAGCCCCTCATTGAAGGACAGTTACAAGTTTTCCTGAGTTGAAGCCATTCTTCTGTCATTAAAAACTAATGTTTTTCGCTGCTGATTCCCAGCAGGGTGATGAGGAAAATATACAAAGCACAGAGTAAAGAGATTATGAGCTGTGGGGTTGGGGCAGCTGCTGCAGGGGCCGGTGCTGCTGCCAGGGTGAAATGTGAACTCTAAATAAAGTGACGTCCCGCCATCATTGTGTGGTGCCTATGTAACAAAATCTAGTTTTCTCCCTACTTTGCCTCCCAGCCTGCTCCCTCCCATTTCATCCGTGTCTGTCCTCCCCACTGGGATTGTCGGTGGAGCTGGGAGGGGTGCTCGGGACTGGGGTGGCTCTTTGGTCCCTTCACTCATGCTCCGCAGGCATGAGTTAACCAGTTAAATTACCAGCATTACACGAGTCACCGCTCTTCTGCTTTCTAAGCAGAGTGATTCTGCATACGTCTGTCTGGGTGCGCCACCCCTTTCTCGCACCCTCCCTCCTGCTGGCAGTCTCAGTTGCAGGGGGCCAAGTAGGGCCATCCCTGGTGCCTCCACCCTTGGGACAGCTAAACCTGAGTTACTTATGGAACAAAGTATGGTTTATGTTTTTTTTTTAACTAATAGTATAGAGACAAGCTTTTAAAAGAGCTTCATAGCACTTTTAGGAAATAAGGGCCTTTTTTACATTTATTATAACTGTTACGAGAAAGTGTTTTTAGTGCCATCTGTTTCTTTTTGGCAATTTGTCTGAAAGCATTGCAAGTAGGTTGTTGTGCCAGAGTCCCTGACTTCTGGTTAGGAAGGGAAGCTTGTGGTTTTTGTGAATGATTTGTATTTCAAATCATGGTAAATACTTCTAGGAAACAATTAATTGACTGACAGAGCTGTGGCTCCGAAACCATGGTTCTCTTGCAAGTGACCTTAGTTATTCTTGTCTGTCAGTTTCCCGGAAAGGCAGGAATAAACAACTCCTTTTTCCTTTTCCAGAATTAATTTCAAAAATTAAATTTCTTTAAATGGAAGAGTTGAGGCTACTGGGTGAAAAAAGGTTGCTAGAAGTTACCAGCATAGATGAGTGAGCATTTGGCTGAAATCTGTGGGGTGAGACTGTATTGCTCATCTATCCCTGGCGAGCAGGCAGGAATAGCAGTTATGGGTTTTGGTCAACTTAAGGTGTATTTTCTCTGCCACAGATTTCCTTGTAGCCTTATTTGTCTGTACTTCCTTTCCTTGTAAGATGTAGAAGCTGCATCAGAAGCCCATAACTCTTTGGAAGATGCTGTAAAGACTGTAAATCCTGAATTTGGGGCACCCCTTCTGCCCCAGCCTGGTGTTCTCTGTTCCCTGGCAGACTGCCTCCAGCCTTTGAGTATGGAGCGTACAATTTAATGAAAAGTTATCCAAGAGGCACTCTTAAAAGACCTTTAATTTGGTATCCACTGACATATTTAGAAATCTCTAGGAAAATGCATTTGTCTGCAGCTCTGAAAGTACATGGGTAACACTGGGGAAGGACATCAGAAGATTCCTGAAGTCATGTTTGTTGCCTTTCTGTGTTTTGCCTGGAAGTTCAAGCAAAAACATGGCAGTAATAATCCTTTTTGGTTTTGTGGTGGTTTTTTTTTTGATGGCAAGTCATGTTTTACTCCTAATTCATAGCACCTACCTTAGGTGTCTCAGAGTCACTTGCAGCTGCGGCACTGGCCGCTCCTTAGTACTGCAATCATCAGTAGAGGTTGAGAGCTTTGATTACAGCCCTTGGAAAGCTCTTAATTGTGTCAGGGAATGAACTGGACTGGTTTCCTTGTGCACTTGAAGTAGTTGGCTCTGGTCTCTGTACTTTCTTATTCACCAAATTAATGGTTATTAACCAAGGATTTGGATACGAGGTTACAACAGTGCTATCGTCTGGGCTGCTGACACTGATCTTTGCCTGGATGGTGTCACTGGCTATTCCATCGAAGAGGCTACAGATGTTTATAGGAAGCTCAATGTTTCCTACTGCAAAACTTCCTACAAAATAAGTCTCCTTGTTAATCTGTGTGCAAACTAATCACCTTTTTCATGTCATCCATACAGTCTGTTTTGCAACTCCAGGGCTGTGGTATGTGCTTTTGTGAAATGCATAGTGGAAGATTAACATGCTGCTCTGGCAGATGGGTGGGACCCTGTCTCCCAGCCTTTGTCCCCCAATCCCACTTTTTTTTTTAATTGCTCCCACCTCTAGAAAGTCGACATTAACTTGAAAGCAGTGGGAGAGCATGAAACATGCTTTGAAAGGGGGATCCCATCGGTGGGAGTGGTGTTGAGTGGCTATACAGGGTCTAGAGAGGGGTTGTGGGAAGAGAGGTGGTTCAGCAAAACGGATAGAGTTTGGAGTTGTTAATCTGCATCATTAGCACTGTGTACCAGAAAGTTTAAACTGTGCCTGGCTAAATCGCATGAGTCTCTGAAATTCACAGCAGTGCTGGCAAGCCTGCTGGCTTTTGTCCTTCCTGCAAACACACAGCTGCTTGGTCCGGGCATTCCCATGTGCTCAGCATCCCTGCTGCTTCCTTCAGTCACGCCGCAGCAAGCCACTCATGGCTTTGGAGAAACCACAAGAGACCAGCTGGAAGAAACCTCAAGAAAATGAGTTGGTGTTGCCATTGGACCCATGAAAGATGTGAAGGTGTGGAGTCTTCGGTTCATGTGTCTGCTCCCCGTGTGTAATTAGCGTAACATGGGAAAACTTTCTTTATCACCCCCCTCTGAGGAGTGACGCGTGTCCAGACTTGCTTAAGAAATTTTCTGGTAATAGTCCAAAATGCAGATGGATTGTGTGCTCCTGTAGCAGTGTGGTCTGCAGAAACACTTGCTTTTGTTCGGGTAGCTGTGCTGGCCACTCAAGGGAAGCTTATCTTAAAATGTATGACTGAAATATATCAGCTTCTGCTTTTTTCCTGCTGATGTTGTAAAGCCAGCTTTCAGCATAGGTAACTCAGCAGAAAATGTAATGTATTGCAAAAGACTGGTTGGAAAGTAGGCATGGAAGCTGTGAAAGTTGTTTTATATGTAGCAGTTACTCATCAAGGTACAATCATGCTTGGTTACTCTTGGGAAAGAAATGGCAGTTGCTTCAGGTAGTACAGAAGGGTGTCTTGCCAGGTCTAAAATGAGGACAGCCACGCTGTGTTTAAAGGAAAAAAAAAAAAAAGCCATGGTGGTTTTCTGACTGTCCTGCTTCTTGAGGTAGATGCTAAGACCACTTCTTTATTCTTGCATCTGGTTTCTGAGATGTGAGGCATGATGAGAAGGACAAGAGCATCCAGGACAAGTGATGATGGATTTGTGTATTGTGGAGTGGAACATCATACTCTTTCTATCATAGAGTTAATGATTAATTAATTGAGATCTAGTAGCAGAGACTTGCTTTAAAGTGTAAGCAAGTGTTTGTAGCTAAAATATGTAAGTCCTAGTTCAGTGTACTTTTTTGCATCCTTGAGAAATTCATGTTTAAAGATTTTGAAGGGGAGGATTCTCATCCTGTTGGAAAAGATTACTGGTTATTCTGAATCAACAATTAGAAAGGGATTAATAAGTAATTGGTAGGGCATTCCCTGGAGCATCTGTCATCTACTGTGTCTAAAGAACACGTGCTCCTTTATTTCTTTGAAGAATGTTACCAAGGTAAAGCAACCAAATCATCATTAAACTTCTTCCTTTCAGTAGTTAAAGGGAATTTATAAGGATGGGGACAGACCTTTTTAGTAGGGCCTGTTGTAATGGATATGGGGTAATGGTTTTAAACTAAAGGAGGGTAGATTTAGAACAGATATAAGGAAGAAGTCTTTTACAATAAGGGTGGTGAAACACTGGCCCAGGTTGCCCAGAGAGGTGGTAGATCCTCCATCCCTGGAAACATTCAAGGTCAGGCTGGACGGGGCTCTGAGCAGCGTAATCTAGTTGAAGATGTCCCTGCTCACTGCAGGGGGGGTTGGGCTAGATGGCCTCTGAAGGTCTCTTCCAACCCAAACCATTCTGTGATTCTCCAGAATGCAGTATAAGACATAGGGATGAGCTGCAGGAAGCTTGGGCTTTCTGTTCTGGGCCTGACTAACAGACAGTAGTAAGGAGGTTCTCAAATACTTGCTGTGTACCTCTGTGCTGTTTTTATCTTGTGCATCTGCTGCTTCCCTGTTTTCCTCTTCCACCAGCCCCCAAGGCTTTCACGCTGACAGTGGTGTGTTTTGTGTTCAGTTGCTGTGACAACAGATTACAAGGCAGAAATGTTTTGTGTGCGTAAATCGCACAGTGCCCTTGCAGAATAGCTGCCCTGCAGCTCAGTGGGGTGCTTCAAATTTGGGAGGCAAGGAATGAAGGTGTGGCTTCACTGTCTCTCAAGGTACACTGGCTGCTGTTAGCCCTGCCCACTTCCCCGCAGCTGGGGGCAAGGAATCATGCAGCCCTCAGCTGGCTGTATCAGCTTGCTTGATTCAATCCCAGTGGCTAACTTGATGGAAAGATAACCTTTTGGTGGCCTTGGTGATACTAGGATGTGCCTGGGACCACCTAAGTGCTGGTTGGTGGGAAGGAGGCACCAGGGATGCGCAGCCCGGGGACAGGGGACAGAGGACAGACTTACACCAGTTGCAGCAAATTTTGAAAACACCTTAAAACTTTTTTTAGAAGGACCCTTGTGATAAGATGAACTTGGAGTGAGGACTTCAGATTATGGGAAGCTACTGTGAGCTTTGAAAGCTCAGACTTTTGTGAAAGGAAAGGAAATGAGCAATCTGAAATTTCAAGTTTTGTGCCTTGCACATGGATGCAGCTCATTAGTTGAAGTAAGAAACCTGAGAAAAAGATTGAGAGATTAGGGGGTGTTTCTGGGGAGGGTTTTCACAGAGGAAACATTAATGTATGTGTTTAAGTTAAAGCACTGAATTCTTGTGGAGTTTTACTTTATGCAAAATGTCTTTATTTGGAGATTCATCTGTCTTAGCTTGTTTTAGCTGACTTTCCATAAGCAGTAATAATGATATTTGGTTTTTTACATTAATAACCCATTAAAATAAGTAGGCAAACTGCTGTTTATGACTATCCTGGAAGCAGATTCAAGGGCAACAGATTGATCTATAGTAAAAATCACTTGATAAACAGTCTGCTTTATAATTTTTTTTAAACAATTCTTTGTAGTGAAAAGCTTTAAAAAAAGACAATGTGAAACGAAATCTAATTTTCATAACTGATGCTGAAGATTGATATGGTGCATTCCAATGCAATTTAAATTTATAGGCTTACTCATTTTAGAATTAATAACACCATGACTTGCTTTTCTCTTTATGGACTTGGGAGTTCCTGTAGTGATGGATGAGTTAGAGCCCATAAAGGACTCTTGTACTGCTGATATTTGTTGCGTATCTAAGAGTTAAACATACAGCCCAAGCAGAGAAGGAGGCTGAAGAGTCTCAGTGCTTTGGGTTAATTTCTAGAGCAGCTCCTGCAGAATTACTGGTCTTTATGTGTCAGGTTGGCTGGGGCGATGTTGTGTCAGCATTTCTTTTGTTAAAATGCTTTGCAAGAGATGAAAAGTTGGCATATGTGTCTCCTAGGAGGAAGTTTTCCTGCAAGTCATCTGCCACCTGTACAGAGCTGTAGAGCTGCTCTTCCAGCAAACAGAGTCAACCAATGAGTGGTGATAAATCTGTGTAGACTATAGATACAAAAATGGCTACGCTTTCTGTTTCTGGGGACAAAAAAAGTGTTCTTTGGTCCTGCAAATTAACTATATTCATTAGCCCCAAGGAGAGGAGTGGTTTTTTTAATGCAACTTTCACCTACTTGCTTCATCTGCGGGTGCCTAGAGGAATGGAAAATGAGTTTAGCATACCTGAGGGCTTTTCTTACAGAGGTCTCTCTTTAGTATGTGTCCTGCCCACACAGAGATAAAGGTGAGCAAGAAAACCCCTAGAGCGATGCATTTTTGCATGGGTATGCAGCATTTCCTGCCCAGGCGACTCTTCCTGGATGGATCCAGCCCATCTACCGGCCTGGAGCTGCCTCTGATATGCTGGGAAGAAGTACAGTGATCACTGGTGGGGTGTTCAGGTTGTGGGGGTGCTTGTGCAGCGCATGCACTGAGGTAACTTCTATTTATCCATGCAAGGGATTTATAGGTAACGATGCCTGAAAGCAGTGCATGGGGACAGGTGTTCTTTAATCAGACAACTGAAAGCTCCTTTGCAAGTGCAGGCAGTTTTATAGTGCAGCTTCATCCTTCCTCTCCTATTTGGGGAAAAGGTGGGGAATAGTCAACTCCTTCCTCCCCAGATAATGCTTGAAAGGTGTCCAAAATGGGCTTGGTTCCAAAAGTAGTGTGAAGTCACTGCGGTACATAAGCCACAAAGTCCTGCTGGGGTTTTTGGAGTGCTCAGCCCCTTCCTTCCTGCTGGGATAGAGACTCAGAAACCTCTGGGTCATTTTATTTTTGATGCTAAACGCATAGTTTCCTTTCAGTGCAGCAAGTTTGTGACTGTTTTGGAGCAGGGTGCCTTCAGCCTGAACACAAGCCGAATCCTGCCAGCAAGGCAAGCAAAGGCTTGTTTGCTAAAGATAGCATGCACACGTAGTCCAGGGAGTTTTTAAGGTGCTCTGTGAGTGCTCAGATTTACAGTATGATCCTAGGCATCCTAAAGAAAATTAAAGGGATCAGATAAATCTAATGATAACGAGCTACTTAAGATCAACTTTACGCTTTGTAGCACCTATTCTCCATGGCAGCCATACCATATGACACTCTGTCACATAAACGTATAGTGCATCGACCTTTGCATCAGATTCGACTCCATCATGTGCTGTTTGGCTCCCAGGTGATCTGGCATCAGTTTTCAGCATCTTCTCTGTCTCTGAGGCTGGTATATATTGGTAATTCAGTATTCCCTGCAATGGATTTGGGCTGCCTAAGGTTATAGCTTGTGCCTTTGTTAATCAGCTGGCCTTGAAAAAAGTTTTGTTCAACTCTCGCTTTTAGTTACACTTCCTTTAGATTTATTAAATGGTTGTCCTTTGCATGGATGGAAAATGTTAAAAATAGAAGTGCCCAAGGCAGGGCTATTGTGTTGGTGTTGACAGGTTCACTGGAAGCTGAAGCATGCCTTGTATTTTAAGAAGCACCAGGTTTTGGAAGGCGTTGCTCACTTATGTCCTCTTGACCCTGCATTGAGGAGCTACTTTTCTGAGCTAAGAGGAGACCATCTTTGGGATAAATTAGGTTTTTAGTGTGCTACTGTTCACTAGGTAGTGTGATTATTGCAAATAATAGACTGAGCCTGGGATTTCTGAAGTATTGTTGCCTTTTGTAACTAAGAGGCACCAACTGCAAACCTAGTCAGTGAAAGAACCTGAAATAATTTCTGACAGACCATTTGCTTTTTGGTACAACTCTTTCCTAAAAATCGTTTTTTCCCTGTCCCATTGCTGTGCAGGCAAGCCCATATATATACAGGGGAAAAAAGCACAAGTGACGAGGCAGTAGAAATAATGACACTGTACCATTCTGTACCATGCAGCAAATAAGTAAGTCTCTGCAATTTCCCTCTTCCCAGTAGCAGTAACAACTGTAAAAATGGATTATTTTTTTTTTTCCCAGGACCCCTAACTTTGCCAAACTTGCCCCAAACCAAAGGCGGGCTTTCCAGAAGAGAAGGCAAGGGCACCAGGACTGTTATTTGGTGGAATTCTGTAACTAATAGAGCTGTGTCCCCAAATATAAACCTACACTGTGAGCATCTCTGGCTATTGTGGTTGCAGAGATGAGCTTCTAAATGTAAAGAGTGCATGAAATGATGGAGAAGAATTTCCTGAGCCTCCTGTCTCAAGTTGGCTTCTTTTATTGTAGCAGTCAGCTGTGGGTATCTGCATTTTGTCATCATGGAAATCTAATGGTGACCACACAGATTTTATTTTGCTGTTGCTGATTGTGTTAGCAGATACACAGGCTTATCTCAAGCCCGCACAATGCTTGCCAGGTATTATTCTGTATCCAGCTGTCTCTTGTGCAGCTATGAAAGTAATCTACAACTTGTGTGGAATCGCAGTTCTGTGGGAAACTGGGACATAGGACAAACGTCAGGGTAAGGCAAAAAGCCGTTGGGTTTTTTTTTGGTGTGTTGTTGGGTTTTTTGGGTGTTTTGTTTCTTGTTTTTTGTTTTTTTTTTTTTCTTAAGTGTTCCTAAAATGGTAGGATTAAGGCAGGGTTTTGCTGAAGTTCAGGTTTTCACAATATAGCAATTACTCCCTTCTTTCTTCCTGTGCGCTGCACAATTTTTTTTTCCTCCTCACATGATTAGGGTTCCCCCTGATTTAGTAGGATCATCCAGTCTTCAAGACCCAGCCCAATAGGGGAATGTGTGTTTTGATAAGGAGCAATTAATGGTGCTTCTTCATGCAGACTTGGAACAATCCCAAAATCAGACCATATGTCATTAGGAGGTTGCTCGTCTCCATGCAGCTTTGCAACTTGTGCAACAGATGGTCATGGTAATATAAAGAGATCCTTAAAAGTCTATATTTAAAAAACTCTATAAGAAGAAGTAGGTTACTTCATGTTACTGGCTGTGCCGCAATTCTGAATGTGCAAAAGT
Source organism: Phalacrocorax carbo (assembly GCF_963921805.1). NCBI lineage: Eukaryota > Metazoa > Chordata > Aves > Suliformes > Phalacrocoracidae > Phalacrocorax > Phalacrocorax carbo. The sequence continues at coordinate 30,849,758 of NC_087518.1, read as the reverse complement.
TTATTGTTTTCTTAGACGTGGTGGGGCCGGAGCGTGGTGGGGAGTACCCTCTGGACTTCACGTGGTGCATGGCTAAAATATGTTCAGAGTGAGTGCATACATTTACTTTCCATCTTCAGAAATTAGTTGTAAATATTGGCAAATTATTCCAATATTTCTGGAGGTTTTTAGTTGAAGAACAGTGGTAGTTTTCAACTTCCTTTAAAAAAGTAATGGAGACTATAGATTTTTGTGTGTGTGAGAAAATGCTGTTATGCTCTGAGGCTTTTTTGGAGTTCAACTGAGTAGCGTGCTTCTATAAGGTCCCCCCTTTTTTTTTAAAAAAAGTTTCTATTTATCCTTGTGATTGTAAGTTATGAAATATTCACTGTCATAGGTCATGATAGTTCTGTGCTAAATTTGGGAAAATAGCTGGCAGCTTGCTTTTTCCCTGGGAACTTTTGTGTCAGCTTGGTACAGAAAGCTTTAGCTACTTAGCTGCTGGGGGTAAGAGGTTTTTAGTTTCTCTTTTTTTTCAAATTTATTGGTTATTTTTCTCTTTTTATCTTCACTGCTTTTGTGTTCTTCACTGCCTTTTTCACTGTCATGGAAGAAATCGAGACTTGAAGTCATTAAGGTGTTGCAGCTACTTGGTTGTCAGTGTTATGCTTGTCTTGCCTCTCCTATGCAAGGGTCCCTTTTCTCTTTGTGGTTTCTCATTGTTTTCTGCCAAACACATGTATTTCAGAGCCACTTCCTGTTTGTGGCTTTGTACCAGCTTGGGAATCTCCACAAAGTTTTTCGTTTGCTTTTGGTGTGTGATAAAGGCACAACTGCATGGGGGGGTGAAGTTGTAGAAAATGATGAAAATCTGTCCAAAACCCCTCCCAAAACTCAAAAAGAACAACAACAAAAAACCAACAAAGGGCAGACCCAGAGATAGTGATCTTTACCTGGCTACTTGTGCCTGGACCTTGACTACCATGTCAAATGATGTGCCTTCTCTTGTGAAAGCAGTAGGAAAAGCCAAGCTGTTCTTCATACCTTCTTTTTTCTGTTTACTGGTGTTTTTCCCCAAAATCAAATGATGCTGACTAGAAGGGAGTGCTCAGCACAACAAAGTATGTGACCCACCAGGTCTGTAGGTGATGGTGAGTTCTGACATCTGCCTCTTAAGGCAGGGGCTGTGCAGCACGTCCAATGGCCAGTGGTCAGGTGGGTTAGTGCTTCCAGTCAGAGGTAGTGCGTGGTCCAGACCTGAGCACCCTGGGATGCTCGAGCATGAGATCTTGTCAAAGGTATTTACAGGAATTTGTCACTTACGCAAAAAGGTGGAAATGGTACCGGAGCAGCCTGAAACCTCAAAGCAGGTCCATGCTACAAATGAATGGTGACTGGAAAACCACTGTCTCTGTCTCGGTGCCTGAGTTGTATGGTGTTGGAAGTTCAAGTGCACTGCAAGAAGTTCCATATACACTTTGCCTGTCCCTGGGCTTTCCCAAGGTGTCATTTTTGGCTGCTGTCAACACCGTGATGCACACCTGAATAAAAAGCACCCAAGTCCCCCCCAGACTAGGTTCACTTTATTCATAATGATGTAAGAAGTTAATACCTCTTCCCAAGTTCATCTCTGGAACGGCCCTGTTTGCCTGGCTGATGATGTCTGTCTATACTGCTTATGTTGGCTGGTGGGTTACAGCACTCAGAGGCTTGCAGGGTAAGTGCTGCAAGGTCTGCTCTCCAGCCCAGCTGGTCTGTGATACTTTTATCACACTGTTGGAAGCTAATACACTTTTCAGGATGGTTTCTTAAGCGCACAGACATTAAACTTCTCTCCAAAAGCACAGGGGAAACGATGGTAAAACCCAGAAAAGGAATCTGGCTGATCCTATCGTTTCTGGGGACTACAGCTTTCCTGTTTACTCAGCCTGGCTTTCAAATATTTGTCTTGCTCCTTATGAGTAGAGTGCTTTTGCACTGACCTGCAGGGTTCTTGGCTGTCCCCCTCCATGCAACTTTTGATTTGTCTCCTGTTTTTGAAAATACTCATATTAGTTTGAAAGTGTCACAGGGAAACCTCCCCTCCCCTGTCACTGAGCATGCAAAAACAAAGCACTGGCAAATTCCTTTTTTTTTCCCCCCCTCCCTTTCCCGCTCCTCCTCCTCCCCCTGATTTTCTTGCTGGACCAAACCAAACCCAGTATTTAGTTCCTTCTCTCTGCTCCACCCCCCCATCCCACCCCCAGTGCAGCCTGTTGAAACGAAGGATTGCAGAGCTAGAAATTGTCAGGCGCTGATTGTCAGTGTACCTTTCTGATGGAGGCTTGCTGCCTTTGAGGTGAATTAAAATGCTTCAAAACTCTGGATTATAAAAGGTTGATATTAATAAGTAGTCGATAATTGAGATGATACCACCTGCAGCTTTAATGTGACACAACCAAAGGTTGCATGAGGGAACAATATAAGCAATAGTCTGTAAACCCCTCTTTGAAGGTAATTATGTAAGTCATTTATATGTATGTCTTAGAATTGAGCTTCAGATTCATTGTCTGTCCCTACCCTGAAGAAGTTTAATGGCCAGACGTGTTGGTGGTTGTGTGGAGGCACGAATCCAACCCACTGTTGTTGCCTGGATTTATGTGCCTCGCAAAGAAACGGGCCTTGCGTGTTCTGTGTCAGAAGCACAGACAGGGGACCCTGTGTGGGGACTGTTTCTGGCAGGTACAGCTGTGATGGTCCCTTTGTGAATGCCATGGGTTTTCCTGTGACCTGAGAAAACAAGAATCCCACTGGGATTTGGGGGAAGCTGAAGTGGTGGCAATTCCTGGCTGGTCTTTTCATGCAGCAATGCAGCTCCATAGCACCCTGCTCCTTTCTGCCCTCCCTGGATCTGCATGAAACCTGCAGATGTTTATGTGCATGTGTGAACCTTTGGGGGGGTGTGTGGTGGTGGTGCGAATCTTTGCATCACTAGGTTGCTCTGGGTTTTGGGTTTGAGATCTTAGCAGGGGCTGGAGCAAGTGATTCCTCTAGGACTGTCTACTAACTGGACATGGTCTTTGACCCTGTGATATGCTTGGACTGTGTTGCTGAGGAGTTAGTGATTCCTTGGTAGAGCTGGGAGGGGCGGGTGCCTCTGCCTTAGGGAGGAAAAGCCCAAATCCTTCTGTTGGGGGACTTCGTCATGAATCTGCTGTAAAGTGATGCGCTTGTGCTGGTGTACAGGAGCTTGTGCTGGAAGGAGCTGCCTTGGGGCTTTTGACATTCGTACCTGCTGCAGTGGCATGGGCTTCAAGTGAAGATTTCTTTTTCTCATCTGAAAGTGGCACATGTAGCTTCATTTGCAGCATGTTTGCTCTGAAACCAAATACTTTTTGCAGGGAGCTGGGGACTCTCAGTTAGATGCTTCTTGCCTAACCTTTTGAGAAGAGCAGAGTACTGTCAGCTAAACTAAGTTTTGCCAAAATAAGCATTCTTTCTTAAACCAGTATATCACCAGGAATGCTTCTAGCTTTAAAGCTTTAGGAAGAGAAGTTAGTTTGGGCACTGTAGCCTGATAACTACCTTTTTTTTTTTTTGGAAGCACAGGCCTGGATTGCAGAGGCAGTGTTTCAAGTTCTTGATCTGAAGTGAGGTGGTAAGGAAGATGCCAAATTATTTTTCTTGAGTATGAAATGTTCTGCATCTCTACCCAGCTTACTCACAGGGTGATGCCCCTGGAAGGGTCAAGGTGGTGATCTCCAACTCTGATAACTCATTACAGTTTTGTTCCTGAAAAATATCAGGGACATTTTGTTTCTGTCCTAAAAAAAGAACAGAAACAAACTGCAAAACCTTGGAGGTTGCTATGAGACGGAACCATCTTCCCCTTGGTTCTATTAATAAAGCCTTTAAATATGCTCCTTGCCGAGTTCCCTTGCTGCTGCTGGTGGTGTGTATGTCTGGTAGGTATGTCTCTTCTCTTGTAACCAAACATTTCCTTGGCTGTGGATTCATTGAACTGCTTCAGGCAGAATTAGGGTGCTGCGTGCTGCCTGTCCTGTGGTATTGGTACAGGGCAGGGTTGTTTTCCACTCCTTTTTCGTGTGGGTGGAGGAAAATTATTTCAGTTTTAGTCCTTCAAAATTTTTCGGAAATATACTTATTTTAGAAAATACAACCGTCTTGCACACAACACCTCCCCCCACCCCTGCCTTTCATAGTTTTCTTGAATGGGTTTCTGATTTCTTACTAACTTCCCTACAGAAAGCTTGACGCTGTTTACAGAGAAGACCATGTACCAGGGATGTTGCCTTGTCTGTTCCCTGCAAAGCCCAAGGTGGCTGAGACTGCCTTTGCATCTGCTGTGTCTGCTACATGCAGACTTGCTGTGGGTACAAGTTTGGGTTTGGACAGCAGAGGTGAGCTGAGGGACATGGAGCCAATGCAGTGGACTGCAGCATCTGTTTCCACCTGCAGTGCTCGGCAGCAGTCCAGTTCATTTTGGATAATTTGTGTAAAAATCAGACTGGAACAAATCTGTGCTGTGAAGGAAGACAGCCCAAATGTGGAAACCTCTGTGTGTGCTTTTAAGCCCTTTTGGACCCCTGTGTGTACTGAGAAGTCAGTCTTCTGTATTGAAGGCTGCAGCAGCAGAGCATGTGGGTCTCCAGCTGTAATATGCTCTGGCTATTTTACTTGTGTTGAGTCCCCTTCCAGTGGCGGGTGTCCACATGGAGCTTAGGTGTAGCTTTTGGTCCATGAATACTGAGCTCTTCAACTGACTGCCTTGGTGTCTGCGTTAATGTGATCATTCTCCAAAGTCTCCTGACTGCTTTGACTCGGGTGTCATTGACTGTTGTGGGAGGTCAGTCATGTATGTTTAGGTCTACAGCCTGGCCTTTAATCCCATTCTACTTCTGCTCATAGAAGTGAGGCTGGAAGGGACCTCAGGAGTATGTCTAGTCCAGACTCTTGCTTGGAGCTGGATTGATGTTGAATTTGGACCAGGTTACTCAGGTTACTCAAAACTTCCAAGACCTCTTCATGATGTTTCTTCATACAGTGACACAGTAACTCACTGCATTTATGTTTATATTGAGGATTTCTCCCTCTGCAGTTGTGCCTCTCAGGATTTGTGTGGTTTCTTGGTCATATAATCTTGATTTTCCTTGTTGCTGAGCCCCTGGTTGTTAAACATCAGTTATAAGGTAACTTCTCAGAATACTGTTTCAGGTGCTTACATCCATTTAACATGGGGATATTGCCTTAAGAAAAAACACTGACTGGAAAGAAGAAAAAGGAGAAACTGAATCAGCAAGCTCTTTGCTAGCTCACTCATTTTCTGTAGCTGGCAATTTGGGAACATCTCTCAGTGGTCATGCAAAGAGTCTGCCAGGCAGGATCAAGGGATATCTTGTGTTCCTCTTGATGGGATGTGCTTGCATTGAAGGTCTGTGGACTTGATTCTTCTCTACCTGTAGACTTTCTTGTTAATTTGTATTTTCTGCAGAACTCCGTGCTTTATCTCGAGGAGCAAGCGCCTAATTGATGAGATTACAAAGTTAAGAAAAGTATCCCTTTCTTTGGGTGCTCTGGATGCCTTAGTTGCAGTAGCAATAACTGAAAGGTGTGGATTGGCCTGTTCTCCGCAATGAGTTGTTAAAACTGAAATCTGAAAGATGGCAGTGGTGGTTGGGCCCTAGAGCAAGGGACTACTGATATCTGGTAGAGATTAATGTCCAAGATCAGTTTAAGAATATATGGAATTGAGACCTCTCATGGGTTAGTGTGGTGGAACAGCTATTGCATCCTGCTACAGGAGCTTGGAAAGGTCCTAAGCTGTCCTGTGATGCCTAAAAAGCCTTACTTCCTAGTCTGTCTTGAGAACTTTGAATTTTTGAAATGGTTGAAAGTAAAAGGAGTTAGGTAGGAAAAAAAATCTCAAATGAGATTTCCCCTTCGGACAGTTGTAAAGCTCTTTCCCCACCAAGTCTTCCCTGGGTTGGATTTTACTACCATCAGTAGAAAACTGATCTCTGAATTTTAGGTTTTCTCCTGTTTTGTAAGGCAGAAGTTGTAGTAGAAATATATCTCAAGAAGAGCAGGCTGGAGGGGTTACATGTGTGCACCAGGTGCCTGTGGATTTTTACATAAAATGACATGTCCTATTGTTTTTAATCTTGTAGCTATTTGGTCAGTAGGGAACAGCTTCTTGTTAAGTCAAAATCTGAAGACAAGTAGATTTATTTGTTTCTATCTTCCATAGTTCAGGATGTCAACATACTGAAAACCGAGAATACATCTGACGTGCAGCTGAGGTTTCTGTGGCTGATTTTTTTATTATAGGATTGTTTCCCATGGAGTACTTGCCATTCTGCATCAGTTCGAGCAACTGAAAAAGCTAAAATTCTACCAGCTGTGTGACAAGGGACAGTCGTCAGTAGGTGCAAGAACTGCGCAGAGATCGCAACATTGCGGGCTCAGAAATGAGGTGCATTTGGGGCTGGAAGTCAGACAGCTGCATGCATGGTACCCATTTTGTCCATTAACTTGTGCAGATAGTATGTGTGTGGCATTCTCATTCCCAGTGCTTCCTGCGTGGGTTATTGGCCAGACAAGCTGTTACTTTGTGTGCGTGTGAAGGTGAGGGTGATGCAGTAGGCAGCTCTCAGCTCTGCATTGCTGAAGCCTGGTTCAGAGAGCTCAGCTGAGCTGGAAGGGTGGACAGGGGCAGTTAGGAGGAACAAATAGTGCTTATTTCTGAATTTACAATGTTTTCTCCCCTGCCCGCACCCCCTGCAGACAGATGAAATTATTTATCTTTTTAACTGCAGAGACTTCTGTAAACAGAATGCGTAAATGCCTATAAACATATGCTTGATCTGCTCTGGTTTGCATATCTGGGAGCAGTAGTTTACAAAACTTGCTCCCAGCCTCTGGGCAGAGGAGGAGGAGTGGGAGAAAAAGCTCAGGCACAGGTCACATCTTACTTTTGCTTGAGTCTACCTCTTCTAGAGCAAGGCCCTGAGCTGGTACAGCAGCCCTAGCTTCTGGGCTGGGAGGCTTAAAGCTCGTTTGCCTTTTTGGCGCTTGGAACAAAATGGGCTATTGTGTTGGGGTGGGAATGAACCCTGGTCATGGTTTCATCTGCCTTATTACATCCTTGGGAGGGGCTCACCGCATGTTAGTCTCCCATTCGAGGGCAGCATCCTTGGTTTTGCTGATGTTTGGTTTACAGCTGGCGATGTGGGTTGATAAGTGGGTCTCTGCTGCTCTAAACTGGGAAGTATTGGGAAGAGCCCAGCTGGGCATGCCGTCAGGTGTTTGGGTCACTTTGGTGGCCGTCTTGTTGGAGGTTTGAACTCGGTAGGGCTGGTGACTCAAAAGCCATTTTCAGCTCTCTACTGCTGAGCTTCAGCTGCTAAATTCTGCTGAATGTCAACCCTGCCACGGGAAGGCACTCTCTATTTCTCCTAATTAGCTTAACAGGGTTTGGATGGAGTCACCCATCCTAGGACAGCTGTGATCTGGAGAAAGCAACAGGGTCATCTCAAAGCGAGGGCAAGGTGTTAACATGGGACCTCAGCTGTGCGATGACTGAGCTACTAATAAATGCTTCAAGCTCTGATGCTGCTGTTCCAGAGTTCTTAAGGTCTTTTAAATGGAAGAAAAAAAACCAACCCTGTTTGTATTCCTCATCTTCAGCCAAGAGGGTATTTTGGTGATCGGTGGGTTTTCTGGGAGAGGGAGGGAAGGTGCTTGTGGCTTCATTGGAGTGAGAGTAGGGTATAGGGGAGATTGGTGCAGTGATGCTCCTAAACTCAACTTATCCCTTTTCAGTGAAAGAAAAAAAAAATTTCTAAGGTGCATTCCTGGGATTAAAAAAAAAAAGTGCACCACCCTTATGAGAGCACTTGCTAGAGCATGGGGTAGGCTTGGAAAGCACTTACACTTCAATATTTGCTTCTGTTGAGGAGGGAAAAACAAGTGCAGTCACTTTTCATCAGAGGTAGAAATAGGATTTCTCAAGAAGCTCTGTTGGCATCTGTGATTTTTAATCTCTTTAAAAAGTGAAGAGGTATTTTCAAATTACATGGCTGCTGAAGTGAGCGCTAATGAAGTTGGTTAGGTGCTTGAGAGGAATTTCAAAAGGCTGCAGCAAGATCAGGTTATTCAGTAGTACTGCAGCAGATAAAATCCCCCGTGGATGTGTTTAGTATTGCAGGATGAAGGGGAAATGTCTGAGGTATTTGCTTATATTGAGGAGATCTGAATTCACTCTGGTAAAAACACTTAGCCATGCATTATTGGATGTGACTCCACTGGTGGGTGGGATTAATTGTATCTCAGCTCTCATTTTAGTAATGGAAGATATAATGAAGCAAGAACAAGAATGTCCAGTGGCTACTAAATCATTCCTGCTATGACTGCTTTGCAAGCCTTGTGTGAACTCTGACTCTTGAGACCTCTCTGCTGGTTGGAATTGGCGATCAAATTTGAGAAGTTATCGGAGAAATGAAGGGGCTGATGGCATGGATTAAACTTCAAGTGCAGGAGGGGAGGAAAAATTTTAGAGATGGAGAGACTTGAGGTGGAAAAGTTGGTGTAGGAAACGACATCTTTTGCTGTAGTGTAGATAACACCGTTGCAGGGTGGTTTTGGGAATCCCATAGTGAAGTTGGATATCACTGCAGCCCCACTACTGAGGTTACTGGGCTCTAGTTGCATTTAGCAGGAGCACCTGGTGCAAAATAATCTCACTCAGCATGAACCACTGCTGTAGATCACTTAAGCTCTGCTGACTGTGTGCTGAATATCAGTTAAAGCTCTTTGAACTGATTCTTGAGAGCATGTGCCTATACAGTCTCAAAACCCCGCCCTACACTTTTCTGAAATTGGGATGGGGTGGATGGTTACCTCAATACTTACTAAAAGGAGCAAAATAGTTTATAACACTGAATAATTCAAACTATTAAGCCAGCAACACAATGCTTTAATTTTACTGTTGGATAATGCCCTAATAAGTGTTAAATGTTAAGTGTTCAAATGAATAAAAAACCCCTTCCATTTTGGTTTTTTTTGGGGGTGGAGGGTGAAGGTCAACTCCTCCACCCCATACAGACCCTTATCAATCGAAGGAGTTAGCCAATCAAAGGAGTTAGCCATTAATCATCAAGGGCAAGAGAGAAATTTCTCTGTTGTCCGGCCACCGATTTCAGTAATGTGCAAGCCTGGAGCATACTTTGTCTACTGCATTGGCCATTTTCTTTCCCTTGCTCCACAGCCTGAAATGGCATGTTTGGCAAGGACCTGCAAGCCAGAGCAAGAGGCAGAGAGAAGGAGCAGGTACCTCTTGTGGGCAGGAGAGAGATAGGGCATGGCCTTCATGCTGACATCTGTTGTGTTTAATCTCTGAACAGACTCTTTAGAAGCACAGGTGATGGTCCCCTGCTGCCAGGATGGGTCCTGGACCCTTGCGTAGGAAGCTGTGGACCTCGCAGCTCGGCAGGGTGTGGTTAGCTGTCGATTTGGAGCTCCTCCATGTGGGCCTCTGACATGTGAGGGCGGAAGAGCTGGACTTGCTCTGTGTGCTGTTCTGCAAGCCCAGTGGGGCTGCTGTGATGATGAGGAGAGGCTTCCTACTGCAGCTGCAAGGTTTAAGGGGTAAACAGGAGGAAAACCTAAAATATTAGTACAGTTTGTGCTCGGTTGGGCTGTCCAGACTCTTGAGTGATCAAAAGGGAGCAGATGTGGCATATCTGATTTGTGTGGATCTGGCAGCCCTCATTGCGGAGCACAGCCCTTCCCCAGGCTTGCATGCTTGGCTGGATGCAGGACACACTGCTTCTGCCTTTAGAGCACACCGTAGACCTGAATTTTGTTGATTTCTTCTATTTTTCTTAATGCTTTCCCTTTGGGAGAGGGAGAGTGGTGACCATCTTGAGCAATGGTGGTGGTTTCTCTGAGCAGTTTTCATAAGGATAAACACTTACATGTAACAAAAAAACCCCTAACCCAGCATTGCCCGAGCTGTGCAGGTACTGGTGTGAGATGATCACCTCTCCTCCAGTCCATGGCAGTGCCAGAGGACTTCAGATGTAGTGCGAGTATTAATGCTTTTCTCTCTTTTTTGAGTATTTGCACAGTTATTGGGAATAATGCCGATGCTGAAGATGTTCATAGTTACACAGCTTGGATGAGGAAAGAAGTCTTAAGCACATTGTAAAGGGTGTGCAGCTGTCTTGTTTTGGAAAACAAACTTGGAATTTGAGTTGGAATTGAAGCATGAAGGAGTATTCATGCTGTTGAAGATGGCTCACATACAGAATCACTAAAGAGGGATTCCTTGAAAAATCTTTTAATACCTTGACTTTAGCTGGGGGATGTTTAATTTCCTCCTGGACCCCCTTCCTCATTTAGACAATGAAATAAATTAGACCAAGGATTAAACCAACTCTTTGCCTACAAGTTTGTTACTGAACTTTGACTATTTTATAATTTTCTTTTACATAGGTTTGAAGGTGGCTCTTTTTTTCTTTTCCTGAATGGTGTTTTTTTTTGAATACACTTCCAAGATTTGCAGTTAATGGTGGGTATTAGGATTGAGAGATTATCTGGGGAGTTCTTGTAGCACTTCATTGTTAGACTCAGAAGTGGGAACTGGGTGAATTATTTGCTTTTAAAGGGGTTCAAAAGTAGTGTGGGAAAGGGGTTTAAAAGTAGTGTGTAAGTTTTCTGTGTGCTGATGCCGAGTATCCACCCCAGCCTGGAGTACAATCTCAAAGATCTCATAGCCAGGACTCAGTGTTACTTTTTTTTAGTTTAGTGCTCAATTAAACACTATGTGGAGACTATCCTATACAAACAGAATCAGCACAGCTTCATGCTTGTTTGCTGTAGAGATACAAATATTTAGGGAAACTTTGTTTAGCAAATACATGAGTACATGCACCTTTTTAGCTGTAAAAACATTTGTGTCAGAGGGACCTTGAAATATTTGAGAGCTCTGTATTTGGAGGGAAGGAGTTGAATCTTAGAAAGAATTGATTACAAAAAAGATGTTTTCTGAATTGAAATGCAGCTAGACAGCACAATGATTTTTCTTCTCTGCATCTTCGTGCTCACAGTTTTACCCGCTGAAGTTCATCTTATTTCCAAAGCTTATTGGTATGTCCATGAAAAGTCTGGGAACAGCCTGGCTTTGTTTTCCCATGAGCTGTGGGAGAACGAGCTGGGGGAAAATAGATTACTCTTCAACCAGCAAATCTGGGGGAGGATATGCTCATGTTAGGCAATGTGGTTTAAATTTGAAGGCCATTACTATCTGGTCACTTGGTTAATGAAGCGGTAAATAATTTGTGTGCTTAATGTTCCTGGGAGATTGAAATGCCCTTAAAAAGCCAATCTGTCCAACTACCCTGCCTTTCTACAATATAAATAAATAAATAAAGTAACCAGACCTAGTTGAGTGATCAACTCAGTAGTACTGGAGAAAATGAAGTAGTATCTGTGCAGAGACTTGTTTCTTTAGCAGTGATCTCTGTGTAGGTAAAAAATACTTCATATACAAATTTTTGGCTGCACTGTCTCCACCTTTGGTGTTTTGTGTTTGTTTTTTTTTTCCCTCCCCCTCCTCCCATCACTCACATTTACTTACCCTCAGTACTTAGGGGGTCTAGACAAAGGAAGACTGGGAGGATGAAGGAAATAACTCTCGAGAGGTAGGAGGCTAAGCAGGAATGTATCCTAATGCTCCCTGAAGATCTTTTCTCAGGTCTCATCCATATTAAGCTCTGCTTACTCTAGCAGTTTTTTACCAGAATAATGCTGCACTTTGAAGTATAGGGAAAGCTGCTCTCTTTTCCTCAGCAAGATCAGCGGTTCCAGGAAAATCCTCCCCCCTAAGTTGTCAGCCCTATCAACTTTTTGTCCAAGATTGTACCTCTTCCCCACCATCATCACTGTTTCAGAAATCAGCACAGATCTGGATTTCTTTATACACTTGTGAAAAGAAATGTACATTGCTGGTTTTGTTAATCAACTGAAAATTAACTTTTTATTGCTATTCTTAGCTTTGCAAAAAGTAATTGAGATAAAAAGTTCAAATAAATTCTTGCAGAAGTATCCTGGCATGATCTGGAAGTGATTGTGCTATTGTTGGTATTGATTGAAGGCTCTCTTCTTGGCATCTGTGTGAAATCTGGTGTATGTTATTATGGGCTGATAGCTTTTTTTATAGCACTTTTCTTTGCATTGGCTGGTATAAGGAGACCTGAAATGGAACTATACTGTGTGTATTTGAGCATTTTTTCCTGTGTTAAGAAAACTCATCATCTGAGTAGGCATGCTGGTAGTGGAAATCTTGAGTGAGGTTAAAAATAGCTTTTTTTTCCTGACTTTAAAGGAAATAGAATATTTCATAAAAAGGCTTTTCCAGACAAAATTATATTTGAAGAGTAATGCAAATCTACTGCAAAATATAGGGTCGTCAGACCTTAGTGGAAGGAGTATGTGTGCAACTTGTCCATGTGTTTGAAGTACTTCAAGTATTCTTTTTTGGGAGTAGGAACTGGTAATGAAACCCTTTACTAAAACTGTTCTCCGAGTCTTTGGAGGAGTGAGACATCGAAGAAGGTTGTCACTGTCCATTTCCTCATCCAGAGGGAGGGTGTTACATCTGATATTGCTCCATTAACTTTGTATGTTAAAGCTTTTTTCTGGTTGTCATGAGAGGTTCATGGAATTTTTTGCAGTGACTCAGAGGCATGGCTGTTAATTTCCTCTTTGCAAACAAGAGCCAGTTGTATTTCTCTTGCTGGAATGCATCATCCTATGGAAGTAAAACTCACCTAAGAATTTGGTCTATGCCCCGTCATGTCCTACATAGTTTCTGAAACCTTTGCTGCTCTTCTGCCTGGATGGGTGGAGGGAGGATGTTCTCCATGTCATCACTCAATAATGACAGTTCTTGTTAGTGTCATGGAAAAAGTCGACCAAGGAGGGAACCAAATTTCAAATATACATCTTCACCTTGTGCAGTTTTTGGCTTCCACAGTCAGATGTGGCTCCAAAGATATCCCTGTCGAGGAGTTCAGAAGATGCAAGACTTACAAGCCTCTTGGGTGAGTTTTAGAAGGTATATAGGAAGCCGTGTGTTATTAATTCCCCTGCTCACAGGACTCCTTCTGTCCCCTTCCTTCTTGTTTTAGCAATATCAGGAATTGTATGGAATTCTTGGTGGGGTAGCTTTAAATGCCTCACTTCACTCAAGCAGGTCTCAACAGTCGTCACTGTCTTTCTGCCTGTCTTATGTTCTTCTGCTGCTCTACAGTAACAAAACATCTGTGTTTAAGACCAATGTTGAAGTCCTTGGTAAGCTTTTACTCCTTAGCAACTCTTATTTTCAAACTAAAAACACTATAGAGCAAGGTTTTTCACTTTTAATCTAGTGTGATGTTCTACAAGGAAAAGTTCAAGTGGGTTTGAAGGTCAAAAGTAGTGTTGGTGTTGCGTGTGTTTCTCATGAACAAAGATCCTTCCCCACTGTGCCAACCTATTTGCAGTGTTTCCTTAAAGTGGACACATCCTGGGTTTGACTTATTTTCTCCTTTCAGAGGTTCATGTGACTGCTGAATCTCCTTTGGTAACATGTTTTGTTTCTAAATTTTATGTTTTTAAAGTGGAGACCCAGCATGATGTGCATTGTGTCAGAAGATGATAGCTGCTGTCACTGTCTGATGTGTGCTGCCACTAGAGGTTTTAAAGTTAGGATTTTTTTAATTTGGGTTTTTTTCTGCCCATGACAGGCCCTATTAAGTCCTTTAAGGATAGGACTAATTTTCATTTGATACCAGAAGTTTACTGGGACATGGTAGACTTTGGAAAAATAATTATCTGATCAGGTCATCAAGGAAGCAAGCCTCTAGAATTTGTACTATTTAGTATCTTTTGGGTTCTTCTCCATTTCTGTTGCACTGAATTATACATATCTTTCTTGATGTGATAAATGTTGTAATTGCTTTAGCTGGATCCTTGTTTAGGAAGGAGTGGTGACAGTTTTTAAGAGGGCAAAGGTAAGAAGCGTGTCCTTCTGGATGAGGTAGAGCAGAGTTTGAGGTCTCTATAATGTTTTGATGAAGGCGGGCTGGGTACCTCCTGTGAAAAACGAAATCTTAGCCAGGCTCTGTGGGTTTCTCAAATGATTCTATTTTCCAACCAAGGTAGCTTTGGTTTTCCTTGAGGTGTCCATGCTTTATCTAAATTTTGATCTTTTATAGGCACCATGACGTATTCGTAACGGTCGTATCTGTGAAGATTAACGTTTGGGGTTGTGTGGTGGTAGCTTCCCTTGACCTCTGAATGAGGTACTTATCTAGGCAGCAGAGATGCAGGGATACTGTGGAGTCTTGGAAGGCTGAGCTTTTGGAGAAGCCAAGCCCTCATTGCTGTAACTTGGTGGTAGATTGCAGGGCGTGATGCGCTTCAGCTCTCTTGGGGCGTCTGTAGATTGAAGGAGCCACAGGTAGGTTGATCTGGGTTTGATGTATCGCTAAACAATGATTTAGTGAAAACAAAGGCTTGGGAGTGCTGTATTGTTTGAGACTTCACAAAGGCAGCAGCTCTACAGATGGATTTAAGTGGGTGTTTCTTCTCTGCGCCCGCGCCCCCCCCCAATACTGCCAAAAGAGTCAGTATACATACTAAAGACCCTGAAAGCAGACAGAGGAAGAAATACCTCAACCCCTTCTTCATGGTCAATAAATTACTTGAAGTTTTAATGTGTGATAGTGTACGTTACTAATGGAGTTACGAGAGTTATCTTCTAACTTCAAAAAAGTCTTTATCATCAACTAGATATCAGTGTTTTTAAAGGAATCTCACTGCCTTAGCAGCACAAATCAGAAAATGAATTTTTAATAGTGTTTCTCCTGAGAAAAATACCTTCAGGTAGAGTTTATTTAGGCTTCACAGCAGTTTAGCATGCCTGAAAAATCTTGTCATCTGGCATTCACTGCAAATGATTAAAATTTTTGTGCAGTTATCCTGTTTTAGGCAATACTGTTACCTAAGGAAATCTCATGCTGCTGAAGAACCTGTGAGCAACTGGGGAGGATGTGGTGTGATCTAGCAAGTCATAGCATTTGCCTCTCAACATGGAGCTTGGGAACAGGAGGTTTGGCTTCTGATGTGCAGGATGTTTCTTAGACGCTTGCTAGAAGGCTGCTCGCAGCAATCCTCTTCTGCAGTGACCTCACTGGAAATGTCCTCTGCAGCAGCCTGGGGCTGATGAACCTGCTTTTTGTGGAGTGAGTGGGTTTTCTGTTGCCTTGTCTGGACTTTGCTCTTTAAGTGTTTCTGCAGCTGTTCATAATCCATGCTTTTTTAACTTAAATGCAGGTCTGAGTTCTTGAGCACCATGACCTCTGGCCATTCGGGTATAAAATGTATTTCCTTGTGTAATTTTTTTCTCTTCCATCAGACTCAGTTTGTTCTTCACAGCGCAACTGACTTGCTTCTCTGCTGCTAATCAGGTGAATTAATTGAACATGCAGAATTATTAGGGTTCCGTTGTGTTCCTGCTGCTGGGAACCAGATGCTAACATTTACCTTCACACCATACTGTATGGCCCATGTTTCAAGACCAGTAGATAAGCTCAACAAATTAGAAGTCCCTGTGGAAAGTCTTTTAAACACATTAATGTTTAATTTTTTTTTTTGTTTCCGCTGGGGCTGTTGTAGAAAAACATGCTTTGTAAGAAACTCATGTGATGTTATACTGCCTCAGCAATATCCCAGGTGGTGTTTGGTCCCACTTCAGTAAATATGTTGGTACCTTCTTTTAAATCCTTCCTTTACAAAGAAGCAGGAGAGTAATGCTGCCTCAGTCTGGAAATCTCCATTTCATACGAAATAAGGAATGACTGTGCACATTTTTTGTTCTTTTTCAGTTTTTTCTTCCTTGATGAGCTGTCCTTAGCCTGGGTGGAATGAGTTTTGATCTACAGATAACTGCAAATCTAGGTTTGGCATGGATACATTGAGGTGTTTCGGAGCCTGATATAAAGCAAAATTGGCTCTGTTCTAGCCTGTGAATTAAACGAAGGGTTTCAGATTTTGCAGCTGGAAGTATTGAGAAACCTGGAGTTAGTATTATCTTTGAAGGGTCAGCAGAGTGCATCCAGTTTCATTTTCTTTGTTCATGGTGTTCCAAAATAATCTTCCAGAGTCGCTTCTGTGGGAGACCAGCCATGCTAAGCTACACTACCTTCTCGAGTACGTGTGTTTTTCTACTAAACTCTTTCCTTACAAATAGTCACTGCATTTAGTAGTTCCTTGTCCTTCATGTGTCTCCAGACAGAATGTGTGGATGAACATGAATTCCCATGATTGTGTGTTTAATACACCTCTGGAACTTCCACGAGCGTTTGCATTTGTGCGGTTTATTTTCCAGAGGCAGGGTGGAAGGCACATGCTGGCTGTTGCTTGTGAGTCGAGAACTGGAGTGCAAGCTTCTTCTCTGCTTTAGGAAAAATTTGGACGAGCTTTGCTTCTGACTTTCCAAAACATATTTGAAACATAACTCAGTGGCAAGCTTTGTTTTGGAAATGGCCTCGCTCCAGCAATGGTTTTGTCGAGTCTGTTTATCCCAATTCCTTCCCTGGCTTAATAGGCTGAGAAAGTAAAACTGTTGTGTGGGTGGTTGAAAATGGTCCGTATGGATATTGCTGTAATTTGTGTTTCATAAATAATGGTAGCTTGTACATAAGCCTGTAATTGACTGAAAATACATTAAAAGATAGCATGAAGGCATGTAAACTGCTACTTAAAATCCATAGCGGGAGTCAGTCAGGAAGAGGGGGAGATTTCTCAGTGGGAGATGGGAAGGCAGGAGGTATGCAAACCCTGTGCAATGTTAAACAGTGGGATTTAAATGTGCTAAAAGTTAGTTTCTTTAAATGTTTATTGAAGAATACAAAACTCCTTAAATACTCAAGAAAACAAAACAGTTTTGTCTGTGTAGGGGCCAGGTGATGGGCGCTAATAGCAACAGTATTATTTTCCCAATAGCTGTGGTGTTAATTATGGCCTGTATCTGGGGAAAAAAATATCTCTGGCTGGTGAGTGGGAGGTGGGAGGGAGATTAAACCATCAAAATTCCAGAGAATTCAGTGTTTTGTGTATGGAACATTTCTGGCCCCTCTGGCTACTCTGGCTGTACAGCCAACAGTGTGGGAGCTAGTCTGGAAGGTCATCTTGGTCCCAGAGCTGCTGAACTTGCTGCTGCTCAGAGTACTCATATATAGTTGTATCACTTAATTTGTTCCTAATTAGGCTCAACAACGCAAGCTCTGTGTTTTTGATGTCTAATTCAGATAGGAGCGAAGCCAGTTAGAGCTGTTGCGGCCTATGAGCACATGTGGAGGAGGAGGGGGGCAAGCGGGGAAAGTGCTGCCTGTCAACAGGCAAGGGGAAAAGGCTTCAAAATGTTATTTAATAGAAACTAGCAGTTGATTATCAAGAGCAATGGAGCTGTTGAACTGGGTCAAAAGGCAGCATTACAGTGGGAGCCGGTGTACCTCCCCTCCAGGAGTGCTGGGGCTGGAGCGAGGGGTGCCTGGTATCTCATCTGCCCATGTGGACACTATCCAAAATAGCTTTCATGCTGCCTTTGAATGGGATGTTTTCAGCTCTGGTCATTTGGGTTTGCTGAACTTCTTAAACTGAAACATTGCTTATACTTTGACTTTAGGTGTGCTAGTTGAAAGCATGCAAGGGAAGGGCATGGAGCTGCTGGAGGGTGAGGCTCCTGGGAGGGCGTGCAGAAGGAAAACAGACTTCAGGAAAGCCTGTTAACAATCCTGCACTAACTCTTGTATTTGCAGAATGCTTTGTATTTTAATGGTGGGTGGTTTTTTTTTTTTTGGTCACCAGTCAGTAAAATCTAGTTGTCCTTTAAATAAATAGTTTTGTAATTCTCACCAGATTATCTGATATTTAAATTTGTTTGCAAGGTATTGCACTGCAATCCAATAAACTTATTTTCTTATTACAAGAAGTAATGTGTTTGCCAATTGGCCAGATACCATATTTTAAAAAGCTCTAACTTCATTTTCATTATTTAAACTTTTGCTTTGGAGTTTGAAAGTAATTTTTAGTCTTTTTCCCATCATTCTTCCATCCCCACATCTTCACTTCCTGAAAAGATAGAGTTGAAGCTGAACATCAGGAATATCCCTCCTACTGTCAAATTAAAATTCATTTTAATTTCTCCTCGGATAATGTGATTTGCTCTTTGTTTTGTAACTTGAGAATGACTTGAAGGTGGGTAAGATTTGTTGCTATCACAGAATTGTTCAGGTTGGAAAAGACCTCTAAGATCATCAAGTCCAACTGTCAACCCAACACTACCATGTCTCCTAAACCATGCCCTGAAGTGCCACATCTAAAAGTCTTTCAAATACCTCCAGGGATGGTGACTCCACCACCTCTCTGGGCAGCCTGTTCCAATGCCTGACGGCTCTTTCAGTAAAGACATTTTTCCTAATATCCAACCTAAGCCTCCCCTGATGCAGCTTGAGGCCATTTCTTCTCGTCCTATCGCTAGTAACTTGGGAGAAGAGACTGACCCCTGCCTCGCTACAACCTCCTTTCCTGTAGTTGTAGAGGGCGATAAGGTCTCCCCTCAACCTCCTCTTCTCCAGGCTAAACACCCCCAGTTCCCTCAACCTCTTCTCATCAGACCCTTCACTAGCTTCATTGCCCTTCTCTGGACACGCTCCAGAACTTCAATGTCCTTGTACTGAGGGGCCCAAAACTGAACACTGGATTCAAGGTGTGGCCTCACCAGTGCCAATTACATGGGTGTGATCGCTTCCCTGCTCCTGCTGGCCACACTTGCAATTCCTTTGAAGATACTTAAGAAATGTTAAGGTGTCTTGCCATGCTGCCAAGGATGAGAAATATCACATTGTACAACTCAGTTGAAAGCATTTTCATGAATCTCCTCTGGCCCAGTGCTGCCACCAGCTCTGATCTTCTGGGGGCTGCGGTGGTGGTGGTGGTTGCCTGCTTTGGCCATTACTGGATGATAACTGTATCTCCAACATGAGGAAAACCCTTGGGAAAACTTAACCTTGCAGGGACACCAAGGACCTACAGTGAGTTAGACTGCGTGGAAATTGCCGCATTTAAAGGGCCATTATTACTGAAGTCACTGTTGGTAGTGTCGTTATGGACTATTGGTAATAAAATGGTGGTGTCTTGGTAATTGCCATGCATTCTCCTGCTGGGAATAAAGGGCAAAAGACAGCTTTTTTTTTTGTCTTCTCTGGTTAAGTAAATTTTTCAGAGCGATATATGTTGTTTTTTTTTCTTGGGTAAACCCCAAGGGGGGAGGAAGGGGGAGTAACCACCCACTTTTCTGTGCTCCTTCAGCTGGGGGAGTGACTCAGTTTCACCCATACCTGTTGCGTACAGGTCACAAAGCAGCTTCTGGATATTTGATACAAGCAGATTTCCAAGGATCCTGACCCACTATAACCCAGAGGCCGCTTGTCTCTGTGCTGACAGCCGTCGCAGGAGGTAGCTTTGCAATCCAGATACGTGAATGAAATGGAGCCCTCCCCAAAAAGGCCCATAGTGTCCTTGATCATCTGTGATCAGGCTGTGCTTGCCAAACATAAAGCGCCTTTTTAAAATGAGTTTTTATTTGTGCTGAAAAAGGACTTTGAGGCTTCCTGTGGAGATAGGACTTCTGTGTTGTACATGGGATCTTTCTAGTCCCTAGTGAATAAACACAGCTGGCTGTTTTGGGAAACAGACTTAACATCTTTGCATCAAAGCTGTACAAATAAGGCAGCAAGCTGTACCAATTTATTAGACAACATTTTCTGACTTTTACACTGACTTAGGAGTAACGAAATGAAAAAAATTCATTTCTTATGAGGCTGCCTTCAGCCCATGAAGGGGAAAATAAGTTTCCCCTCTTCCCCCCTCCCCCTTTGGAAACATGACTAGAACAAGCAGCCTCAATGACTTATCAATGTTGGATTATCATGCAATAATTTACTGGGCAGCCTTTTTCTGTCCGGAGCCGCCCACGCGCAGAAGTCAATGGTGCCTTTGTTTGGGAGTGCTGGAAGAATGCATGATCTAATGGGGTGGTGGGAGTTTGCCTTCATTCCAGTGAGCTCAAGGCTGTGCTCATTCCCCCCAGTGTCCCAACCTGTTTCCTTCCTCTGTCCCTGTCTTGGTACAGGCACCCAGAAAAAGCAACCCATGTTTATATCTCCCTTGGGCTTTCTTAAAATCCAAGTGCCTGTCTCTGGTGGAGCTCTGCATGCCAAAATTTTCAGTTTGGTGGAGCGTGGTTCATGAAGAGATTGTGTTAATCCTTCAGCCTGAATTTGTAGACTCTTTAGGTGAGGAAAAACTTAAGGCTTATTACCAGTTTGTGATCCCATAAGGGCCACCACTCAGCATCTGAGAGCCATCATCTGTGCTTCTGCATGGAATTATTTCCCCATTGAAGATCGTCAGAAAATTAAAATCCTGCATTTTCATTTTTTCAGACCCTGGATGTTCCATTTGCTTGCACAGTACTAGTGCTATCTTCCTCCTCTTCCTCCTCCTCCTCCACAAATTTTCCTAGAAAAAGCTAGAGTGTAGTCGCAGTGATGGACATTTGCTCTAGAACTATAACAACTTCTTGCTTTCTGTCATAAGTTTGGCTTTTTCATGCGCATGTGATGCAAGCGACATAACTTAGTGCTTATGTGTTTTGCAGGTGTTGGGCTGTTGTGTAATAAAACTATTTTATTCCAAAAGAGCAAGTTGCTCAGGATGTTTCTTGCTCTCCTCCCCTCCCACTGTCCTGCTCTTGTTGCCCATCTGCATGCTGGAAAATCCTGTCCCATTCCATGGGATGGAATAACTCATTCTCCTTAAATATTCCTCTCTCATCTGCAGCCCCTGTGCTTAAGGAAGGAAGCCTCTAGGAGGGTTTCTAGCATGGGAGGCTGAACAAAGTACTGCGGTAGCTGAAACTTGGAGTGGTTGGTTGACTCAAGAAGCAATGATCAGTCTTGAACATGATCTTGCAAAGTTGCTGGTTTCTGTCTACTGGCATCAACATTTCTGTCCCTTGCAGTTCACTGCTCGTGTGAAGTTCCAGTATCTGTGCTACGCTTTACATGTCATGGTAGCGTTAAGAGTGGAAGATGTCTGCCTCCTGCCATGGCTGCTAGCTCTTTATTTGTCAGAAAAGATGATCAATGTTTGTCTTGAAGCAGCAGAGTAAGCCTGTCTGTTTATAGCTAGTCCAGCATTGCGCTTCGTGGTGGGGAGAGTTGAGCTAAGAGTAAGGACAAGGTGGGCAAACAGCCTGGGGCATGTTCCAGTCTAGTAATCTGGGAAAGCTGGCCTTTTTTTCCCTGGGAATGATGGGGAAACAGGTTAGATAAGAACAAAAAGAAATGCCAGTGGTCGTTGCTTACTCTCTGTCCTGTCACTGCAAAATAGAAATGAAATCCAATAAAAAATTAATAAATATGCTGGTGTGGTTTTACTATGTTGTTTTCAATTCTTTTAACCTTTACTTAGAAATAGGTTGTCAGCAGCTACCTGTGTGAAAAAAGCTGCCTTGAAACAGGAGCCAACCTAAAGAGAAACAGAGCAAAGGTTAACCACGTCAGTACTGCTCAGTGAATTTTGTTGAAAACAAATCTGCAAAGGCTTGGTTCTTTGCCCGATACAGTGTTCTCAGGTAGATTTTTTTTTTTCTCCTGGGCAGCAAAACTCAGCAGCTGTATTTTAAAGCTCACTGCTAGGAGGATGCACCAAGGGGTTGCAGGGAGTGCAGAAGAGGTAGCATGGTTTCTTCGTGCATGCAGGGGATGTGGGTGGACCAATAGTGAAGGAGGCAAGTGTCGTCTGGGTTTATCTCATCCAGGCATCTGCTCACAATTCAGTGCTTGTGGTCAGCGTGCCAGCTGGCGGGACGTTTTCCTGATGTAAATTATCCATCCGTTCTGAGGGGTCTGAATACAAGGAGGCCTTTTGTGTGTAGAGATGAATTCCAAACTTGGGGGGAAAGGGAGGAGTTTCTAAAGATCTAAATAGCATTTGCTTACATTTTTCTAGACTATGGTTTTCACTATGGCGCATTTTGTGGTTGACCTTGGGATATACAATTGGGCAGTAACCCTGTTGATGCTGTCTGGCAGCTGTGGTCAGCCTGACAGTGGGAGCAGGTTGTTGGGGGAAGCGGCCCCTGCATTGAACAACACCGAACGTTTCCAGTGCCACTGCTGCTGCCTCTGCAAGCACCCAGACTTGCTCCCTTGTTTGAATCTGTAATTGCAATACTGACTCGAAGGCTTATACCTGTACTTTCTTACTTTACGGAATGATACGGGGTTTTCTGTATCAGCCTCAATTATTGAAAGGGACTGGTTATTTTGTCACCTTGTCTCTTGCTGTTGAACAGCTTCAGGCCTCAGAAAAGATGCAGTTTTAAAATGAGGGGCTCATGATTTTGAGCTCTGGACGCTTTAAAGGCATGTCAGGTTGCGCTGGTCACTAACTACAGTCATCTTTCTACTAACGAACTTTTGTAACAAACATCTGGAGTTATTCCTGTAAAATAGATCTGCCACTTCTCAGTACACAGAGGGTAATATTGTCTGATACTTGATGCTATCAGATACTTCTAAGCCAAACTGAGATCAAAATAATTACTAGCTTCTAGGAACAGGAGAACAATGACTCTTTGTCTTCCAAACAAAACATTTAAAACTGCCTTTCACCTGATTATTGCTGTTGCCATTTCTCAGTGTAATAGCAGTATATATTTATTTAGCCGCACAAGACTTAAAATCAACTAAGGTGTCTTATCTTTGCTAGAAAAAGGCTCTGCAACCTTGAAGAACTCTGCTAGCTGCCAGGCTGCTAAGCACAGCTTTTATGTTTAGTATGAAGAGGGAGGAAATGCATTTCAACACTGTGTCAGCTGGTCTTGGGTAAACTCTATTGTCGCAGCAGTATTTACCCACGGCAAGCTGATACGGTGCTAGCGCAGAGCCGCTCCATGTGCATTAACTGCATTCCTGTTTAATGCCATTAACAGGATTTCTCAAGTAGTTAGGCTGCCAGCTGAAATAAATGTCTTTTTACCTGGGCTGCTAGGTTGGGAGGGTTTTGAATGCATTTTCTTTGGCCTGTGGTGTAAAACTGAAGATGAAAAAGGGAGGGTCCTTTCCATTTAGCACAAGGGATTTCTGTGAAAAATGTTTTCATGCTGCCCAGAGTGTAGTTTGCATGTGTTGTGCTTTTAGCTGAGCTGGAATTTTTGCAAGGAGCTGTAGGAGATCTTGTTGGGGAACAGGGACCATAATCCTGTTATAGTGGAGAGCAAAAATAGTTCTTTTTTGGGACGTGCACGCTGTGACCTGGCCTTTCTGCTAGAGCAGAAAGTTGTGTGTTCATGGAGTGAGAGCACATGCCCAGCCCCCTCTTCATTGCCAGGATTCTTTCGAAGCATTTCCTCCCCAAAATCCTCTTGATGAAGCCTGGACGCAGGGTTTTTGCTTCACACTAGAGGAATGCAGTACTAGTAGGAGAAGACTAACCCAAGTCAAAGTAGCAGGGTATTCTTGATAATTCAGCTGGCACAATTTAATCAAATGAGCTTTATGCTGTTGGCTCTGACTTTTTCCCCCTTGTGACTCACGGAGGGGCTGCTCTTGCCTGATGTCTTCGCTGTTTTCACTGGTAATGAAAATTACCTGAAGAAATCAAACCAGAGCCATGACTTTCAGCCTCAGCCTCATATTTTGTTTTATTTAAGTGTGTGAGCTCAGGGAAAGCTTTCTCATGAAGGTGATGATGACAGTTTTATTAGTGATAAAACCATCATTGTTGGTCCGGTTTTAGTTGCTCCCTATCCAAGGTGTTGGTGAAGTTCTTGGACTGGCAAGTTGCAGGTCAACACATACACTAAGGTCTTCCTGCAGACAAATAAGGAAGCATTTGCTTCTGGGGCTCCTTGCCTTTATCTGGAAATGATGGGGAGTATATCCTGAATTTACCATGAGCCTGAAAAAGATATGTGTGCATGTCTGGCCTATTGGCTTGTGTCTGGTGTGCTGACCTTGAGTTTCTGTGTGTGGAAGCTCTTCACCTCTGAAGCATACTTTGCCTTCAGTGAGGAGCTCTCCTCTTGAGAAGGGACCATGTAGCAGGAGAAATGGGAAACTGGGAGGGACTGATTTGTATGCCTGATGTCTGCTGCTTGCCTTGCATTGAGTTTCATACAAAAAGTACTTCCAAATAAACGGAAACAGTATTAATCATCTCTTGTATTGGGCAGCAAGGGGAGGGTAAACCTAAGATGCATTACATTGAGTGTTGATCCTTCAGAGTTTCTAGCCCTTGTGAAAGCAGTTTGGCATTAATAGTGATATTGCTTCTCACTTGCTTCTGTCTGTAAGCAGATCTCATTTAATAACTTGACCCCAAACCAAAAGTGAGCTACTTTTGAGTAAGAGCTGCAGATTGTGAATGTCTGGCTTCCAGTCTTGTGCTTAGGTCATCTGTAACCTCACACATTGTATAACAGTAAAGGATATTTTGTGGGAAGTGTTCGGGGGTTTGTATCTGTACAATGCCCCAGCTGTCTTGCAAGACACGCACAGATGGTACTTTTTGGTAGTTTGGGGTATCAGCAGATTTCTTTGGCTTTAAACACAAGAATATTTTTTTTTAATCCTTGGGACATGCAGATCTAAGTTTTTTCAGGTGCTGTATATCTTGATTTTTACTTCAGTTTTTTTCTGGTGTGTTGATTTCTGGACCCTTTGCCATGCTTCTCCAGCTACTTTGGTGTTTCTAGCAGCCGGAAAGGCCGAAGGTTCCTCAGCTCGTGCTGGCCTGGCTCTGGGTGTGATATGCCTACAACAGGCTGGTCCTGGTGTAACCACTGGGTGGCCTGTGAGCGAGAACTGTGGTTTATGACCTGATACACTGCAATCAGGTTTTGCATGTGTGCTTTGAGAGGCATGTTGTTCTTGTTGCCTGGTGCCATTTGGTCTGCTTTGATTTGTGAAGTGAGCCACTCTTCAGCAGGTGGGAAGCCTCATGTTAAATTTTAACATGGTGGAGTTAATTCATTTCACAAGTTGAGATTAAATCTGTGTGACTGCTACAGGCAGAGAAAACCCTGTTTCTCAATCAGTTGAAACTCTTCTAGCAGTGCTTTTTTTTTTTTTTTGTCAATGAAAGGACCAGTGACAGCTGCAACCTCTGCCTCAAGCAGTGTTTTCCTTGGAGGTGGGGGGAGCGTAAAAGAGCATGGCAGGGACTAAATGCCCAAAGTTCTGTTCCAAACAAATCTCATGTTGTTTTAATAAGTTCCCTACATACACCAGGGTGTCCTGGTCATAAGCAGTCTGCTTGCCAAGGTGGAACAAGAACAGCTGGCGTGCAGCTGTACTTCTCCTCCTGGGGAACGTGTCCCTCGGCCAGTGGGGATGGTGGAGGAAGGTGGCTGAAGTGTGCTGTAGTCCTTTTCCACTAACAGGTTTTCTCAGGGGTGTGAATCCCCTGAGCGGTTGGTGCATGGGAGTAGATGCTCAAGTCATTGGAGAATAATCCATGAGGGAGATGATCTGCTGATTGCCGTAGTCCTGTTAAGAGACAAATAGCAGGCAGGGATGTGGGTTGACATTTGTCCTCCTAGGAAAGGAAGAACACGGCTAGCTTGTAAATTTTTGCACGTTGATCTGAAAAGTGTCTTGGAGACTTTAATCATATGGTCATAAACATGAACCTTGTTTTGTCTTTCCCAGGAAATGAGTAGAAGAGGGTGTACTCCGTAGCTCACTGCTAGAGGAAAGGCTTCATGAGTAGTAGGAAGAGTTTAGGATATTGTCTGTTTAGGGAAGAAGTAGAGGTACAAAACAGGCTCTACAGTGACACTCTTACCTCTCTGGTTAATACTACTTTTCCCATACGTGTATTTGAAAGAAATATTACCAAATGGCATCGTTAACTTGGACCTGGCCTTAGATACACACAAACTGTGTCTCTGGTGTAATATATCATCTGTTAGCATAAGGACACTGTTGGTGATGTCTGCAGAAGAGAATTGTAGCTTGTGAGATGTGAGTCTTTGTTGCACAGAAGACTGTAGGTCTGTTTTTCTATCTACTCAGTCTCCCCTCCACTTCTGCCTTTGGTTCCTTCACCTTGTCTTTGCCAGGAGATGCAGTACGTAGGACTGGAGGAGATACTTCTGGTGCTACTGGACACTGCTCATCCTGCTGGATAGTACTAGAGGAGATGCTTCCTCTAAAGAGAACTGCAGTGCAACTTTCCCCATTCTTTTTGTTTTAAGTTGTTTAAGTCTTTCTCATGTCTGTCTTCTCATCCACAGGAAAGGCCTTTGATATCACATATGTGCGTCTGAAGTTTCACACCAGTCGGCCAGAGAGCTTTGCAATCTACAAACGCACCAGGGAAGATGGCCCATGGGTGCCCTACCAGTATTACAGTGGCTCCTGTGAGAGCACATATCACAAAGTCAATCGTGGCTTTATTCGGACTGGGGAGGACGAGCAGCAGGCACTCTGCACGGATGAGTTCAGTGACATCTCCCCCCTCACTGGGGGCAACGTGGCATTCTCGACACTGGAGGGTCGTCCCAGTGCCTATAACTTTGACAACAGCCCTGTGCTACAGGTATGTGAATAGGACTAAGTCAGTCAGGTAGTCAGAATTGAGTCTGTTTAGTTATTGTGGATGGTGGCTTTGTGCCGACGGATGGCTGCACTACAGCCCTTATTCATACTGAAAGGCCCTTGCACATGTAAGTTGGGATGGACAATCAAACAAGATGCTTCTGAAGGAAGAGTTAAACTCTTGCCTCTCTTGTTAGTACGTTTGTGGTACAAAAAGCAAAATCAGCAGCATTACGGATGATTTGTCATGAGGCACCATGGAAGTGTTTAGAGGATGGATGCAAATCTCTGCCTGCTTAGAAAGCAGCTGTGGGCATTTTGCTGCTCTTTCAGATATAAGGGCAGAGGAAGGTAAAGCCTAAGTCAAATGAATATTTGAGGCAGCTGTGTTACATTTTGAGCACAAAATTTTAAGAAATGTGAGATTCTTCTAAACAAATAAAGGGTATTGTAAACCGTAACCTATTCTTTTAGATTCGTGGGGGGGTGAGGGATCTCAATTTTTATCCACTGTATTTGGTTTCTCTTAGAAGTGGCTTGGGGAGAGGGTTTGGTCAGGGGTTTTTTTTGTTGTTACCATTCACCACACCAGTTGGGCAGTGGTCAGGAGCATACTGGGAGCACCGGTTTGTCCAGTTTATTGGCCACTTTCTGTATGCTGCTTGATGACTTCTCTGGCTTATATCGCAATAAGTTGCTAAAGCTGTGGGGTTTGCCCTGTTGGGGCTTGTCACCTTCCTGTTAGAGCTATGATTGCCACTTCTTCTCTTTCCTCTTAGAGTAGCAGGAGCAGACTGAGACATGATCCCCAGCTAGTGGGCAGGAAAGCAGAATCTGGTGGGGCTCACTTCTGTAGACGAAAATAAAGATTAATGGGAAAGGGAGAACTGAAAGGGAGGGGAGAAAACCAGTTTGGCCATCTTGTTGGTGTAGCTAGCCCTTGTAGACAACAGGGTCTAATCATTAAGGTGAATAGAGGGATTTCAAGTTAGTGATATGACACACAATTCTCTGATAAACTCCTCTATGTAAGGAAAAGACACCTGACCACCGATTTCCTAAAATATTTACAGACCTCTGGTGTTGATTTTTGGAACTGAAGTGAATGTGTATTTTGTGCTCAGCATTTCCATGTGTTTATGCTGGTGTTTGTAACTCAGCAAAACATCTTACTGCACTGGCTAAGCAGCAATGCAGCGGCAGTGCAAATTGTACATACAAGGATGTTTTTCCTGTTTTTATGGTGTTGGAAGGAAAGGAAGTGCAAGAAGGAAGGAAGGAAGTGCAAAAGCTGTAATTACAAAAATGAGGAGGTACTAATGGCACTCACTGGCTGAAGGTGACGTGAAGTTTGGGGACAGGCTACATTTGCTGGCTGTTGCTGGAGGGGGGTGGGGTAGGGTACTGTGGTGAAGATGCTGTGTAAATATTATGAAAAGCTCTTGTATTGTAAGTCAGTTCTGCCTGTCTGTTTTTCTTCCTCAGCCTCCCCAGCCTCATTCGTCTGTCTATCTGTGTCTTTTTGTCTGATGGGATATGCCTGCAGACAAGTGTACCCTAAAGATTTTCCCATTGGTGTTGTATAGCTTTGAAGGAAAACTGCAGTCAGATAGATATGTACAGTTAACAAGCTTGGATAATTGCCTGCACTGCACTTTTTGCTGGAGAGGTTACCCACTGCTTCCCAGCTGAGAGCAGTCAAGATGTGAAGAGGAGGCATTGGAAAGGATACCCAGAGAGGAGCAGGGTCCAGAAAACACATTCGAACCAAGAGGATGTCGTGTAAGGCCTCTTGGGCAGGGATGTGTGAGCTTCCGAGGCGCAGAGGGGAAAATGATGAAGGAACTTGCTGATTGATGAATGACTTTGTAAATACTACTGCTAATGACACGGCACTGGTATGCTCTTGAGGGGGATGTTTGATGTTTAGTCTGATGGGATTTCTGTCTGCTCTAGGAATGGGTGACAGCTACAGATATTAGAGTGACCCTCAATCGTCTGAACACATTTGGAGATGAAGTTTTCAATGACCCAAAAGTTCTCAAGTCTTATTACTATGCGATTTCTGATTTTGCTGTGGGTGGTAGGTGAGTAGACAATAAACCTCTGTACTTACTTAAGCTTTTGGTCAGGATTACTAGAGTGCTTTAAAGATTTTGATTGTACTCACATGGTACCAATAGTCTCCCGTGTTTATTGACCGTCCTAAACAAAAAAGTGCAGTAGAATGAATCTTATGAAGCTTGCAAATACTGTTTATAACCTCTTGTGGCTATAATTTCAGGGCAGACAGATATATATACATTTTTTTTTCTTCCTTGGTTAGATCAAATGTTAAGTGATTTGGGAGGAGAGAGGGTGAAAAGTGACAAAAAAGTAAAACAAAAAACGCCTAGCTTTTTTCTACCCTGTGCTTTGTGTCGTTTTTAATGTGTTACTGTTTTCTGCCTGTATCTGTAGCCTAGAATAACAGTCAATAGAAAATCTCAATGTCTCAGCTCCCAAAATATATGTGAAGCAATCTCCCATGAAGATCTGAAGCATTGTAGAACGTCGTGGTTGTCTATTCCTCTTGCCAAAGCATACTGCAGAATGCTTAAATCTTAAGTTGTTGATGATAAAATGTTTTTCAATAACAGAGCTGAAACTAGTGCAGTGTTTTGGACTGTTTGCAGAGAGCAGTCCTGAGACCGGAATTTGACAACATGGGGATTTGCATTGGCAGCACCACCAAACTGTGGAGGTCCCTGGTCTTCTGTATTAGTCACCTTTGTGCTATTTTAATTTCTTACTGATACAAGCATGCGACCAGCATGCATGCCTTTTCCTGGACTCTCATGAGGGAGAAGCTATGGAGAATATACTAACCTAAAGCCAACAAAATCTTTGCTTCTCCTACTCAGCTTATTCTGTTTTAGTGACAGACTATGAAGGAGTTGGTTAACGCTCTCACATTTCTAAATGCCTACCTTGAGCATGCTACACCTGTTTGTTTCATAGAATGGTTTGGGTTGGAAGGGGACCTTCAAAGATCGTCCAGTCCACCTTGTGCCTCTGCTGTGGCCAGGGACATCTTTCATTAGATCAGATTGCTCAAAGCCCCATCCAGCCTGGCCTTGAACACTTCCAGTGATGCGGCATCCACAACTTCTCTGGGCAACCTGTTCCAGTGTCTCACCACTCTCATTGTAAAACTTTCCTTCCTTACGTCCAATCTAAACCTACTCTCTTTCAGTTTAAAATCATTGCCCCTTGTCCTTTCACTACAGGCCTTGATGAAAAGTTGCTCTCCATCTTTCTTGTAACCCCTCTTTAGATATTGAAAGACCTCAGTAAGGCCTCCCTGGAGCCTCCTCTTCTCCAGGCTGAACAACAGCAGTTGTGTTCTCAATTTTGTTGTGACCATCTACCTTTGAATTTGTCTTACCTCAGATTTTCAGATCTGGGTTCTGGTTTTGGGATAGCTCTGTGAGTGACCTGGATCCCTGGAGTTTAAATACCTGTTCCTTGTCTCTCATTTACCAGGTGCAAATGTAACGGGCACGCAAGTGAGTGCGTGAAGAATGAGCTTGGGAAGCTGGTCTGCAACTGCAAACACAACACCTTTGGGGTTGACTGTGAAAAATGTCTTCCCTTCTTCAATGACCGTCCGTGGAGGAGAGCAACAGCAGAGAGCGCCAATGAATGCTTGCGTATGTGTGGCCACACTTGAGGGGAAAACCTCTCAGGGGTTGGGCCCCCTGCCTCTGTGGTCATCCAGAAGCTGGTCCTGTGTGGTTTTAAGTTCTCAGTTGCAGTTAGCCAGTGTTAAGCATGGTTCTGGTGTTTTTCAGCAGAGATTTTGTGAGACTGCTGGTCATTCCACTCCCATCCTGTGGGAACTTTCTGGTAGATCCCTAGAAAGGGGCATCTCCTTTCTGGAGAGGGATGGGAGCACCCTTTAGGAAACATGCCACAAAAATGTACAGGCTTGTACATTATGGGATCCATAGAAAAAAATCTGTATTAGGTACATACATTGGAGTATAATTGCCCTTTAAAAAGCTCCTCATGTAGCATCTGCTGATTTCTCTTGTATTTGGGTTATTGGTTTGTACAGTTACTTGTTGACTATTTCATCCAATTTCGGGGCTGTTGCAACAGTTCCGGACTGCAAATGTAGATCTCTGACAGAGAGCCAATTTATTTGGCCTGGTTTTGTGTCGCAGACCACAGCTTCTGGTAGTTTACTTTATGGGGAAGCTTTTTCAGACAGAAAAGCTTTCTTCCTGTCTGATCTCTGTGTGTGTTGATTGGTCCCAGCTGTCTGGTCAAGACCTGTGGCTTCCCTCAACAGGCCAGTGAAACCTGGGTCTCCTGCTTCCTAGATGGAGGGGATGTGCAATCCAGGGGAGAAACTCTCCTTACAGCAAGGAGTCTGCCTCGCCGTTACCTTCCTATGCTTGCTTGCATGGTTGAACTCGGTGTTGCTGTGTGGGAGGGTGGCATTTCAGCTGCAAATGGCAGCCCAATGTGGAAGGGAGTAGGTTAGAAAATGCTGGGGTTTTTTTGGATGTAGGTGAGAGTGGTCTCAAGAAGCCTGTTTCATCATTACAGCCTTTCTTCACCCTCCCCAGGTTCAACCACCACAAAACCATGCTTCCCCCTTTTTCCTCTCATTGATGCACAGTGCCTTAGGGGGGTCTGTGCATGGGTCTGGGGATGGTTAAAGGCTCCTTCTCCGGCTCCCCTAACACTTCAGTACTGAGCTTTGCTTAGTGGGTTTTGTGACTGTTGGCATAGGGTGGCCGCACGTGCTATTCACCGATGGTACCCTTGTCTTTGCAGCTTGCAACTGCAATGGGAGGTCACAGGAATGCTACTTTGACCCTGAGCTGTACCGGTCGACGGGCCATGGGGGTCACTGCACGGGCTGCTCGGATAACACTGACGGTGCCCACTGTGAAAGGTGCAGGGACAGCTTCTATCGCCTGGGGAATGAGGAGGGATGTCTGCCCTGCAGCTGCAACCCAGTCGGTAAGTAGTGGCAGCAAATGTTTCTGCTTGCAAACTTCCATGCACAAAAGCTAACTCTTCTCTCAGTTATGGAGGTAATTGCAAACTACAGGGTAAAGAGAGGGGGTTTCTGTTTGGTTTTTTCTTTTTTTTTTTTTCCCCATGAAGGAAATGTTTTTTCAGTTGTATTTTGGTTTAAATTATCCTTGGATCTAATTGGGGTTGGGGTGGCAGGGGCAGATGGTTCATCTCTGCAGCATTTAGTCCTTCAAATCTGTTATGAAATATATGGTTTGTTTTCTGGTTTTTTGGTTGTTTTGTTCCCCCACCCACTGCATATGTGTTACCCTGGATGCTCCCAGTACTAAAGACCTCATTTAAATTCTTAATAAACAAGATGATGTGAGCAGATATTTCTGGAAGTTCTTCATACTGAAGAATTGTAGTGAACTTCGGCTGCATCAGTTTCTCCTACTGAATATCCAAGCACTATAAATACAAACCAGTGAAACCTTAAACACCAAAGGGGGTGGGGATGAGGAAAAACAATGTAAATGCAAAATACGTAGTTAAACTCCTTTTTAAAAAAAAAAAAAAGGGGAGGGGGAATTTTGCCAGGAGAACAGATCTTTTGTCATCAAGGGAACCACATGACCCTTATGGAGTGATCCCTGAACTACACCAGCCCACAGCAAATAAGGGGGAAGGAGACAAAAGGGTAACAGATAGTAAGGTATGATGTGAGGTTCCAAAATAGAGTAGCTGGAATAAGTAATAGCTTGCAGCATGCCCTAAAAGCAGCCAGTGAGAGGTCTGCCAGGGTACGTCTCCTGTCTAATTTGGTCAGAGAGTTGTACAGCTGTGAAACTTTTGACCAAGAAAGGCCTCTTTATTCCTCCCTCTGCTTTCCCAGGTTCTCGTGTCAGACCTTATTTTAACAGGGGTGAGGGTTGGTGTCAGCTGAGACGGTCAAGAAGAGGCAGGGAGGTGACTTCTGAGGTCTTCAAGGATAAATTTCAAAGGGCTTTATAACTTAGCCATTAGCTTGTATTCTGTGGCACACTGGCACCCTGGCCACGTTTGAAGCCCCTGGATTGGTTTAGATTGCTATTTTTTGTCCAAGTGCTGTTTTTTCGTAAATAATCATAAGTGGGACTGCAAAGGGGATTTGAACTTTGGCTGTATATGGTAAAGGTTTTGTGAGTTTTTCTGTCCTGTCCAGCCTAATCATCTTATAACTCTTCACTTCGCTGTAATCTTCTGGTGTGGATTGAAGTGGAAAGAAGCAACTATTTCTGTATATTAAAATACTTTTCTCCTGGTAGTTAACTCTTACAGTGCTGACAACTCCTAGGCTGCTAGCTACTCCGGTGCTTCAGAGAAAGCATTTTGTCAGCCACAGATTAAAGAAACCTGTTGCTGCTTTCTGTGCAAGTGTACTTGAAAAGAGCAGTATTGAGGAAAACATCCTGTCAAAAATGAGAGTTTTGCTGAAGAGTTTATTAGGATTAATAATGACACACAGAGTCTTCCTCTGAGGAGGTAGCTTAGTCTTTAAATCCAATTTGGCAATCAAGGGAGGAAATCTGAGCGTGAAGGGGAGAGGTGAGGATATGCCCTGCCAAAGGGGAGGTGGTGATTAGGGAGAACACAGGGATTCAGGGAATAAAATCTTGGAAATGATGTATTGCAGGGCAGAACAGGCATGGAATTAAAGAGGCATGGAAAGGTAACGTTGAGGACAAAACGGGAATAAGGATGAGAATGCAGTTTGAAGTTAAATTCAACTCATATGTAAAAAGGTTAGTTGGTAGGAATAATTAAAGCTGAACATAGTTTGGAAGTAGATAATGATTCATGTCTCTAGAGCTGCTGGGGAAAAAAAATCTGTGTGAACTAGAGGCAGTCTTTAGGTAAGCTGTCACTCATTGACTTGAAGCTATGCTTCCCTCTTTCTTTTCCCATATTTCTTGCCCATTTCGTAAAGTTGAAAAAATTGCAGGCTAATAGAGCTGAGTGGGTCTGCTGAGGTGCCTGTCCCTGCTCTCCCCGCAGGCTCCCTCAGCACGCAGTGTGACAGCTATGGCCAGTGCAGCTGCAAACCTGGCGTGATGGGTGAGAAGTGTGATCGGTGCCAGCCAGGTTTCCACTCCCTCTCCGAAGCTGGGTGCAGGTAAGGGGTACTACTGCTTTCTAAAAGAAAAACTAGGCAACTTTTTAAAGCTTTTTCTGTGTGACTGTTATGAGTTATCCCCTCTCCTGGTTCTTTCAGGCCCTGTTCCTGCAATATGGCTGGCAGCACAGGGGAATGCAACATCGAGACAGGACGGTGTACATGCAAGGACAATGTTGAAGGCTTCCACTGCGAGAGGTGAGTTTCTCTTCCTGTGGCTTTGTTTCAAGAATGACAAACATTCAAGCAATGGCCTGAGGTAAGCAGCAGGGAAATTAATTCTTTTCCTTCACATCTTCAGATGCAAACCTGGATTTTTCCATCTGGATTCCTCCAATCCAAGGGGCTGTACCCCCTGCTTCTGTTTTGGACACTCTTCAGTTTGCACCAATGCCATCGGCTACAGTATCTACAGCATCACCTCTAGCTTCCAGTTTGGTAAAATTGAGCCTTCCTTTGTATCTCAGGTTGGGCTATAGTGTCAAGTCAGAAGTGATTAAAAAAACCCAAAACCCAACCAACCAAAAAACACCGAAACCCAACCCCCCCCGCCCCGCTCCTTCCTCCCTGTGCAAGATCGCAAACCTTGGGTAGGCAGGTCCAGGATCCCTCTTTTGGAAATGTTGAATTAGTGCTGAAGTTACTGGGAGCTTCCCAGTTAGCAGCTCATTTGTTCAACTAGGGAAGGATGAATTCACAGCTCTGGTCTTGGGCACCCAGTGCTAACGTACACCGTGCAGGTGCAAGCAGGATTTGTGAATGTAAGCCTTCTGTAGCTTGAGAGAGGTGCTGGCAAGGGGGCATTTTCTTAATTTTGGAACCAAAACAGGAGTTTCTGATTGAGAGGATTATAATCACTATAGATCTGGGGTTTATGTGGCTCAGGAGAAATCTTTTCATACAGTCAATTTCCTGCATACGCATGTTTTCATGCTGCATAGTCTGAAAAGAACACCTTTCTAATTAAAATTCCACTGGATAACAGTTTTTATGAAGGCTGAAGCTCAGATAAAGTTGTAGGGGACTGCAGGTTTTCCTGTCCCTGCTTAAGTTCTTTAAAAAAGAAGATTTTGAAGAGGTAGTTATCGTAGGGTTCAAAGTTCAGAGGGTTCACGTCCACACTCAAGTTAGGGGCATAAACTGGCAATGTGGTGTTTGCTATCTGCGTTCTTCTGCACAGCTACTTTTCTAAAGCCTGTTAGTGCTGATGTACAGACTATAGATTAATTATACATGAGCAGCTTGCAGTATGACATGAGAAGTGTGTGCAAAGGTATGTCTTCCAAGGGCATTAATTCTTGCACATTTGATTTTTCAGGAGAGGATGAGTGGCGTGCTGAGCAGCGCGATGGCTCGGAAGTCTTACTCCAGTGGAGTGCAGAGACCCAGGATATCTCTGTTATCTCAGACAGCTACTTCCCCATGTATTTTGTTGCACCACGTAGGTCATTCAAGAAGTGAGGCTTTGTGTGCTACTTGTGCCCTTTCTGTTCTGTCCCCTAACTGTAAGGATTTCTTCCCCTTTTAGGCAAGTTCTTGGGCAACCAGGTTTTGAGTTATGGGCAAAACCTAACCTTCTCCTTCCGTGTGGACAGACGGGACACACGCCTCTCTGCAGAGGACCTGGTGCTGGAAGGGGCTGGGTTGAGAGTGTCAGTGCCGCTCATTGCCCAGGGCAACCCCTACCCCAGTGAGAACGCGTTGATCTACACCTTCAGGTGAGAGGACTCTCCAGGTGTGTGGGGAGCAGCTGGGACCTATCCTATCATGCCTCTGAGCTCTTGAGAAAATAAACAGCATTAACTTTAACTTGGAAGAGTGGTCTTATCAGGTTAATTTGAAGCTTGCTACCTGGCAGCATTGTGTAAGTGTATGCAAAGTATGTTGCAATAGCATACCACTGTTGGAAAGGGTGGTTTAAAAGAGCACAGCTGTTAGTGTCTGAAAGCTTTATTGATGATACATGGCTCTTCTCTGTAGGCTTCACGAGGCTACAGATTACCCATGGCGGCCAACTCTTACGGCATTTGACTTCCAGAAGCTTCTCCACAACTTGACTTCCATCAAGATCCGTGGAACGTACAGTGAGAGAAGTAAGTTGCTGGGCAGACCCATTCATCTAGTGCTCAGGTTGCATTATTGTAGGGCTTCGTTGTAAATAGCTGTGGCAGATTATTTGGCAAAGCCCAGGCTGTTTGCTTTTTGTCTAGTCTTCCTGTATAACACCTTCTCTTGGACCTCCTGGAGGGGAGCTGGGGGAGAAAGGTCCTGCCTTTGAGTCTGGAAGCTGAGCACCTATGACCTGCTGATTCTTTGCTTCTAAACGTGGGGGGTTTGCTATGTTGCCCAGCCGATGCCTTCCAGATCGGTAGAAATACATAGCACAGAGTCCTGAAGGATATGATAGGGGAGATATAGGGAGTTTACAACATTTGGCTTCAGTTTCTGCTACACTGGAAATTGTTACATCCCCCTGTTCCCTGGTCTTGCCTTGGCATGACAAATGGGAAGGATGAGGTCTTGAAAGTACTGCCTGGGCTGAACTTCATAGAATCACTTCACTTAAAGTTCCCTGTAATAAGGGTTAATAAAAATCGGGCACAAATTAGGAGCAAAAATAATGTGTATATATTGGGTATTTTCATGTGAAGAAGGATTTTTGTAGACAAGTGCTAAGGATGAACTTGGATTTGGGGAAAGTGGGAAAGCTGCAGGTGTTTTCAGTAGAGGTGGCTTGTAGAGAGGAATGTGGGGTTGTGAAACGGAGGGGAGGAAAGGTGTGGAGCAAGCCATCCCCTGAGTGCTGTAGCAGCTGCTAAAATGTGGGAGCTGAGGCTCTGCTTGGTGCTCTGGAGCTGCTGCAGTGGTACAAAAGCACTGCTATAAGTTAAAAACCAGCTATGTTGTGTTCCAGCTCAGTTCTGCTCCAGGGAAAGGGGTTGCGTGGAGAGGGGGGAGGTTTCAAATGCCAGACAAAGGAATGGCCTGCAAGGGATAGCTGAAGAGATTGCCCTGGGGCTTGGTTCGCAGACGCTGTGTTAGAGACAGTGTATTAAAGAGATGGTCTGTCCTCCCTAGAAAGACAGGAATTGATTTTGGTTTTTGATTTGGAAATTGAAACCATATGCATGCAAAATGTAACTTATTTTAACTGACTATACTTGCTCACATGCTGTTCTCAGCATCCTCCACTGTACTGTTATTCTCAATTTACCTGCCCTTCATGATATATACCACATCTTTTCTCATCTGCCTAAACTTCCCTGGAGGGTTTTGCTTCTTGATTCTCCTTACCAGCTGCAAGCATCCACCTGTCTGTCTCTTGTACTGTTCAGATGTGTGTTCAGTGAAGCAGCGGTGAGAACCTTTGTGGTTATAAAGCATTTCCCTCTTGGCACTTTCTAGGCGCTGGCCACCTGGATGATGTTACCATCACAAGTGCTCGCCCTGGAGCCGGTGTGCCTGCAGCCTGGGTGGAGAGCTGCTCCTGTCCGGTGGGATACGAGGGGCAGTTTTGTGAGCGCTGCTCCTCTGGATACCGGAGAGAGATGCCGAGCCTCGGGCCCTACAGCCCCTGCGTGCCTTGCACTTGCAACGGGCACAGTGAGACCTGTGAGCCCGAGACTGGTAAGAGGGACTGATAAAACAGGGAACAGCAAGAGGGTGCATCTTCTTTCTGGGTTGGGTGATGAAGGAAAAGCCATGTCCCTCTCTATTCCAGGTGTGTGCAATTGCAGGGATAACACGGCAGGGTCTCACTGTGAGAAGTGCAGTGATGGGTATTACGGAGATGCGACAGCAGGCACAGCCTCAGACTGCCAGCCCTGCCCATGCCCAGGCAGCTCAAGCTGTGCCATCGTGCCCCGCACAAAGGAGGTTGTGTGCACCAGCTGCCAGGCTGGCACTACAGGTGTGTTCCTATATGTAAAGTCTTTTTTCTACAGCTGATACGCCTGTGGAAATGTGTCTCCTGCTATTTCTGGGGCTCTGACCCACAGTGAGCGCACTGAAAGCTGCTGTGTCTTCTGGTTCAAATGCTTCTCCCTTCTTCAGCCCTATTTTCTGTCCTGTGCGAGGCTCAGGGCTACGCATGTTATTTGTGCCTGTCTCTCGAGAACAAAAGGGAAACAAAGGCTTAATCTGTGTAAAGTCTGAACGTTTCTGTGCTATGTGGGTGAGCCGTGCTAGCTTCTAATAGAGCTCTGTTAATTGCATGGTGTTGGGCAGAAAATGGGATAGATTTGAAAGAGCCAGGAAGGCAAGTCAGACTGAAATAAAATTAGAAGATGCAGTTTGCCTGTCAGAGAGGCACTGCAGGATGCTTGCAGGGGAGGGCCAGTGCCCTCCCCAGGAAAAGTGGGAAAGCTGCAGTGACTCACAAACACTGCCCAAAAAGTACAAGACCAAATTTATGCTCAGCAGTTTTAAAGAGAACTACGTGAACAGGTACAGATCTCTTCCTTTTGGCGATAAACCATGAAGTCTGAGCATGTACCTGAGTCGTTAAGGAGAGCCTTTTGTTCTGCCTGCAAACAGCAAGGAAGCCTTAGGATGGCTGGCAGCCTTCATGCTCTCTGCTGATTTTATGCTTGGCATGGCAGAGTCTGAAGTACAGAATACCTGTAAATGCTTGAAATGCTTAGAAAAGCCCCATACCAAGCACAGAGGCAGCTGGTGGGGGGTTCCTGTGGGTGCCGTTGCTTCACAAACCAAAGCGGAGTCCCAGGGTCCAGGTTCCCTGCAGCTCAGGTTTCAGTACAAGCTCATCTTTTCCTTGTAGCTATGTGATCGCACAAGGGTTCCTCCTGTCTCCCGGCGCCTTCTTGGGATGTCAGGAGAAAAGTGAGGGAAAAGAGGGTTTGTGTGTGCAAGAACTGCCTAAGAAACAGAGTTGATAGCTGGCTGGGGAGGTCAAATCTGCAGTAAGTGTAGGGAGCTGCTGAGTTGGATGCTTCTGTGGCTGCATGTGGAGGTTTGGCAGATATTGTTGGCAGTAGGGCTTCCCGGAGCAGTGATGCCCTATGGAGCTCTACCTGCTCCGACTCTTAAATTAACAACAGATTACAACAAATAGGTTTGGCTTAAAGGGATAGGAAGGAAAAGAGAAGAATAAATAATTAGTAATGCAAAGTTCCAGTGAAAAAGCGGCTTAAATTTAGAGATGGGGAGGGATTCGTTTGAGGTTTCATGCACCTTTCTGGCCCCAACAGAAGGATGAAAGCTGGAGGGGAGGAAGCTGGAGAGTTTTCATTTCAGAAGAGGCTGCAAAAGGGGTCTGGGTGAGATGGCAGTAAAGGGCTTTCTGCTACAACACATGGTTTCTGTTGTGTCCCAGGCAAGAGGTGCGAGCTGTGTGATGATGCCTATTTCGGAGACCCGCTGGGTGAAAACGGTGCTGTGAGGCCTTGCCGCCTCTGCCAGTGCAACGACAACATCGATCCAAACGCCGTGGGGAACTGCGACCGCCAGACGGGCGAGTGCCTTAAGTGCATCTACAACACTGCTGGTTTCTACTGTGACCGCTGCAAAGATGGCTTCTTCGGGAACCCGCTGGCCCCTGATCCTGCTGACAAGTGCAGAGGTGCGAGCTGGTTCCTCTTGCATTGCGAAATGGTTTTGTCCCCAAGAGATGCAGTTTTCTGATGTGTTGTTAGGACACAACATCAGGCTGTTGTTCATGCCTGTCAGCAGTGATGTGTGGCTTTATCCTAGCTTGGTGGTTGTAGCTTGCTAAAATGCTTGTTTGTGGGCACTTACTGCCATCGAAGCAAAAGCATTGTGTGGTGCAGGGGCTGGGCTGTCAAGTGTTTTGGATCCAGGCCTGTTTAGGGACTGGCTAGCAGAGTACCAACACAGCAAGGGACTTATAACTTTCTGCATCTT
Source organism: Phalacrocorax carbo (assembly GCF_963921805.1). NCBI lineage: Eukaryota > Metazoa > Chordata > Aves > Suliformes > Phalacrocoracidae > Phalacrocorax > Phalacrocorax carbo. Next base: position 30,810,011 of record NC_087518.1, on the reverse strand, counting down.
TCTCCATCCCTTATATTTTTGCAGCTTGTCGCTGCAATCCCTATGGCACTGTGAATCAGCAGACGAGTTGTAATCAAGTGACCGGGCAGTGCGAGTGTCTGTCTCACGTAACCGGGAGGGATTGCAGTGCCTGTGAGCCTGGCTTCTTCAACCTCCAGAGTGGACGTGGCTGTGAGAGGTGATGTTTGCCTTGGCTCGGGGCAAAAAGCCTGGTTTTGGGGGGTGGGGTCTGTGCTTACCTTGTGCAGGAATGTGATGTTTGTCACAAGTAACTGGTGTGTCTCGATGCTGCCTTGGGTGGGGAAGAGCAGCAATCAAGGAGCTGCTATGAAGGCTATACAAAAAGCCTGATTTATAAATAGCTTTAAATCAGGGTTTTAAATAGAAAAGTGTCACGTGACTCTGTGATTGTTGGTAGCTGGGGCTTGTGGGTTCCTTTTTTAGTGCAGGCACCAAGTGACCTTACATGGTTCAAAGGCTCAGAGCCTCACCTCCTGCATCTGCACAGGGAGAAAAGTGGCTTTTGGCAAACGGAAGCATTGAGCTGTGCTTGTTAGGGCTCTTTCAGAGAGGCACTTCACCTGTGCCTCCCTTCTGTGTCACTGCCTGATGTGTGGCTGCCTCTCCCAGGTGCAACTGCCACGCGCTGGGCTCCACCAACGGCCAGTGTGACATCCGAACCGGGCAGTGCGAGTGCCAGCCTGGCATCGCCGGCCAGCGTTGCGACAGATGTGAGGTCAACCACTTTGGCTTTGGCTCTGAAGGCTGTAAACGTAAGTCTGAGGGCCTGGAGCGAGGCAGATGGGAAGGATGTTGCACAGCCAGCTTTGCCTTCACTTTCCTCCTGTCTCTGGGAAGGTACTTTCGCACCTTGCTCTTCATCACAGCAGAAGCTGGCACTTTTATGTCCGCATCCTGCATGGTGAAATTTGATCCCTGTACAATAGCTTACTCCCTTTTTTTCTTCTATTATATACATTATTTTTTTAATTGGGGGTTGGAAAAACCCCAGCTTATTAGATGCCCACTTCTCTTTGGTGTAAATACATTCTCTGAACCTTGTCCTTCAACAGTCCTGTCTCCTAATGTTAACTCTCTGCACAGCTACTCTGCAAATGGCCTGACTATACAGCTTCTGTCTTGAGGAGCAACAGATCTTGGAAATATGACTGAAAAACAGGATTCCCCAGACTTTCCTCCTTGATATCCCTGCTGTAAAGAGCATAAAAATTAACTGCAGTTGCTTACAGTGAAATGGGGTAGAAAACTATCATGGTTTGTGGGAGAGGCAATAGCAGCACTGTGAACGCATGCAACAAATGTTGCATCCAGCCATGTGTAGAAGTGTCCCAATTGGCAATGGGGCTCCAGCTGTGGGTTTGTGCCCTGTTGCTCTTGCAGACGTTCTAGGGTATTGAGGGTATGCTTGTGCCCAGTGAGTTTTAGGGTGTTTCTGCCTCTCCTCCAGTCTGACTGAGGTTTAACTTCCCTGCAGCCTGTGACTGTGATCCTGAGGGTTCACGCTCCCTGCAGTGCCAGGAGAATGGTCGGTGCGAGTGCAAGGAAGGCTTTGTGGGGAACCGCTGTGACCAGTGTGAAGAAAATTATTTCTACAACCGCTCGTGGCCGGGCTGCCAAGAGTGTCCGGCCTGTTACAGATTAGTGAAAGATAAGGTAAGGCCACAAATGCCACTGTTGTATCACTGGAGACAGTGGCACATCTCCACGCTTGTGCAGTGGCTTTGGCTGGCTGATGCTTGCTGAAAGCTGAAAGGTTCAAGGTGCTTTGCTCTGTGTCATACCTGTGCTCTGTCCATCTCATGTAGGTGGTGGAGCAACGAGAGAGGTTGCAGGAGCTGGAAAATCTTATAGCAAATCTGGGTACAGGAGAAGAAACTGTAACGGATCAAGCCTTTGAAGAGAGGTTGAAGCAGGCAGAAAGAGATGTTACGGAGTTGCTCCAGGAAGCACAAAACAGCAAAGGTGAGTTGACCTGGTCAGACATGGATCAATGTGAAATGAGCTCTTTCCCTGATGTTCCTGTTCCCTTTGGACACAGCATGTTTTACTTGAAGCCTATGCAGTGCATCAAGACAGGCAGCTATTTCAGGTAACACTGAGACAGTGTATGTTGTTATCAAAACAACAGTAGCGTCACTTTTATCCCTGCTGTTTTCTCAGTGGTCCGTGTTGTACCTGCGAAGTAAAGGTCTGCCTCTAGCTCTGCACAGACACAAAGGAGGTTTTTACTTGTTAAACAAGCAGAAGACTTCCCAATATACTTATTTATTATGCTTATGAATTTGCTCACACATCTTAGGATAAAGCAGTTCTTGTTGGGATATCATGAGCAATCAGAATGAAGGCTTCAAAATCCTGCTGGCCAGCTTAATTATCCCACCATAAAGCATATAATGTTCTGAAAAGTGCTGTTGTGGTGGCCTGTAGCTATTTTTCCTGTTAAACTCTGCTTCATGTTGATTCTTGTACTGTCGCCTCTACCATAAGATGTCCATGAGCAGGACATTAAGCAATGTGACAGTGATTTGTCCTTAGGGTCTTTTTAATGTATAAGCTGATATGTGTTTTGGAGGAGGGCAACCTGAAGACTATTGACTTTGCATTAAAAGATGTTCCCTTGGGAGTTGGTTCAGTGATTTCAGACCACTTTGGAAAAATCTATTCCCTTTGTGTGAAGCTGGGAAAAAGCTGACACACATCTAATGTTTGTGTTTGCTTGGGAAGATTCCTTCTAGTGGGAATGATCACTGAAGCTTTTCTCAGTTTTAGCTGAGGTAGCTTTATGCTGCCTGCTTGGCATCTGTGCCTAGATAATAGTCGCACGTAGAAAGGTAGGAGGGTGGGGATTGGAGAAAGGTGAGGGAATGGATTGGGTTTGTGGTGGTATTTTTTATCTTTCTTTCCACCTCTTAGATCCATAGAATCATATAAGTTGGAACAGACCCTTAAAATCATGAAGTCCAACTATTAATCTAACACTGCAAGTCCACCATAAACCATATCCCGAAGCACCCCATCTACATGTCTTTTAAATACCTCCAGGGATGGTGACTCAACAGTTTCCCTGGGCAGCCTGTTCCAATCTCTGACAAGCCTTTCAGTGAAGTAATATTTCCTAATATCCAATCTAAACCTCCCCTGGCACAGCTTGAGACCGTTTTGTGTTGTCGTATCACTCGTTACTTGGGAGAAGAGACTGACCCCCACCTCGCTACAACCTCCTTTCAGGTAGTTGTAGAGAGCAATGAAGTCTCCCCTCAGCCTACTTTTCCCCTGACTAAACAACCACAGTTCCCTCAGCTGCTTCTCATAGGACTTGTGCTGTAGTCCCTTCACCAGCTTCGTTGCTCTTCCCTAGCTAAGAGGCAAGATAAGTGCAACAAAAACCAATCTTGTGAAAATCTGTGCACACCTGCAGCACTTATTTGTGGTTTTCTACTTGATACATAGTTTGTAGTATGTTTTTGAAATGTGTCAGATGTTCATGTTCAGTACTTCAGATGTGCGGTCACGGTCAAGGTAATGTATTTGAGAAAAAAAATCTTAATTTTGGAGGCCTGCAGGCTTCTGCTGATAGTTCAGCTCTTAAGAAAAGTAGTTGCCCCGGTCGTGAGGCATGTATCTGTCCTTTTATGGCTCCATTATTAAGACACTGTAGGGATTTACCTGGTGTTCCAAAAATTTGGGGAAGTATGGGGAGCTCATAGGTCCTACCGATTGGAGAGCCAAGGCTCTATCCTGCCAGCTTTTGTTATCCCTTTAGTTTGATGGGGGAGTTTGGGGTGAGTTTGCTCTCCCTCACATCATCTGGCTGCTCCATATGGAGACGGTGTCTGGCTCAGGAGCAGCCACAATTGCACAAAGTGGGGAATAACATACAGCCCTGCTATTCTCCATCTCTGCTTACCTTCTAGGAGTTAAGCTAAAGAGAATTCACAAAGCAGATGTTTAATACCTCTTGAAGAGCAGCTCTGTTGTCTTTTTTTAAGTCAGAGGTGAAACATGATTCTGAACACAAAATCACCGATCAGAGCTGGTTCCAACACCCAGCGGGATTGTAATCTTAGTAGTTAATGACTCTTCATTTCTCATATTTGGTGCACATTCTGATGATGACTTTGATCTCAAGCTGACTGACTTATGAAACGGCTTTGCTGGTCCCCTTTCAGTAGGGGACCAACCTATCAACGAGTTGCCTGCAGTGGTAAGCTGCTGCTCTGGCTTCTCTTCCCGCTGTAATTAATTTCGCTTCTCTTTTATATCGTCTGTTTCAGATGTAGATCAGGGCCTTATGGATCGCCTCAAAGACATCAACAGCACACTAGTGAGTCAGCTCAACAGGCTGAGGAACATCCAGGGCACGGTGCGGGAGACGGAGAGCCTGGCGGAGCAAGCCCGCGTGCGGGTGGAGGACACCGAGGACCTGATCAGCTTAGCTTCTGATATGCTTGAGAAGGCTAAGATGGCAGCTGACAACGTGGTGAGTGTGCTGCCAAGATCCCACATGGTTATGAGAGGAGGGGGCCTTTCCTTTCTGTGCCCTCTGGTGTGTTTCTCTGCTTGTTCTCTTTCTCTCATAGCAAACTTGCTATGGAAATACCTTCTCCCTTCCCCAAGATCATGGGAATTAAATAAAGGAAGATTACCAGTGTCTTGTTGTAGATTGTATCTTAACTCGCGCTCAAAGAAACCAACATAAGAACCCCTAAATAAATATCAGCACCTTTGTTTTTCAGGGATAACCGGTGGTGGAAACTGCATGAGCTTAAGAAAAAAATATAGAGAAGTCAGAAGTAGGTTAGACACATATCTAAGCATTTAGATCATGATAATACATACTTAAAGCAAAGACGAACAAAAGATGGAAAAAGAGCTTTAAGATTTTTGTTTTCTTTTTTTTTTTACTTCCCCCAGTCCATTATACCTCCGGAGTCCAGTGGGGACCCTAACAACATGACTCTATTAGCAGAAGAGGCTCGTAAGCTGGCTGAAAGGTAGGCTGTGGCAAGACACGCTCCTCACAGCCCGCTTCAGGGCCCTGCTTTTCCCTACGAGGGAGAAGCTGAATTTAATTTGCTTGATAAAAAACACATGCCTTTTGAGTAAAGAGGCTGGCACTGTGGCTGCATGCCTACGTATCGTTGAAGGCAAACACTAGACATACAAATGAGGGACATGTACAACCATAGCGGTGCCTTTCAGCTGATCTTGTGGGCACTGCTGGAGTGATGCCTTGGTCACAGAGGTGGTCTCAAACAACATCTTCCATTGCAAATGTTTCAGCATCCTCCATATGCAAATCTGGGTGAAGGAAGGGAGAGTATTCTCTCTTCCAGATTTTATTCTCTCTTAAAATCTGGAATTGAGAATAGATACCACTGGCTGAAAACTCTAATGGCATTATTTTTCTTCTGTAAACTTGTCCAGACACAAAAAAGAAGCTGATGAGATTGTTCGCATAGCCAAGGCAGCAAATGATACTTCCACAGAAGCGTATCAACTGCTGCTGAAGACCCTGGCTGGAGAAAACCAAACTGCAAATGACATTGATGAGCTCAATCAGAAGTGAGTCAGTAATAGAAAATTGTTTTTATTTCCTGGCTCTTGAGCAGTGCTTAAAACTGAGACACCTTCTGTAGCTTTGCATGCTTTGGGTTTTATGGGAGTTGTCTTTCAATTTCTTAGCCTCTCTACTCTCAATAAGTTCAATTCTACTCCAAAAAACATTGTAGTGTAACTGAATCCTTGGGGCTCTTTAGGTATAACCAAGCAAGGAACATTTCTCGAGACCTAGAGAAACAGGCCAACAAGGTGCTTGCAGAGGCAGAGGAAGCTGGAAACAAAGCCCTGCAGATCTACGCTAATCTCACCAGTCTGCCTACCGTGGATTCCACGGGGCTAGAGGTATGTGCAGGAAGCATCATGTGCAGTGTTTTCAAAAGATCAATGAGGACAAGCATAGCAGTGTGCGGAATTGCTGACATACCTTGCATGTGCTCTGCTGATGTTTCTCTGCACAAGAATAGTCTGTGGAATTTTTGTTCATTTAGGCATAATCCAGACTTGTGCATTTCAGCTTTTAAGCAGGGAACTACATACGTAAACCTCCACCTCCCCCAGTCTCTGAAGGACAAAAAACTGAGTGAAATGTTGTTTGCCAAACATCTTGGCTTGAACAGAGAAGCACAAAAGTTTCAGTTCCCTCTGAAGTCTGCAGAACTGCTCCCTCTCCTGTGCTTACTGTAGTGCAGTAGATTTTCGTGCATGTGAGACTGTTTGCAACCTGCGTCCTTCATTGCACTGACCCTCATGGTATTCAGCGCTTTGAAGACGAAGTTACAACTGTATTTGTAAGAGATGGGAACACGTCATAGCTTCCACCTGTGTGATGGCTAGAAACTATAGTGTGTTTTGCCACCTGTTCAGAAATTCTTTAACATTCAGGAATCTGTGTTTGTTTCTGATTTCCACCTGCAGAATGAAGCAAATAAGATCAAGAAGGAAGCGGAGGAGTTAGATCAGCTAATTGCCAGGAAGCTGAAAGATTATGAGGACTTGAGAGAAGACATGAAAGGAAAGGAGCTAGAAGTAAAAAACCTCTTGGAGAAAGGGAAGACGGAGCAACAGGTCAGTTCTGTTTTGTGCAGGCTTTTTTTTCCCTGGGAAAAACAAAGGAAAACAAGTAACTGGCCAGATATGAAAGACTTGGTCTTATTCAGTCTTATCTGAGCACTGCTTGTTACTTACAAGGATACTGCAGAATGGTCCCGGAGAGCAGATGGAGAAAGCTGGTAAAAGCAGTGGCATTGAGGCTATATGGGAGAATAGGGGATGTTTGCCAGGTGTGATGTCATCTTTGTATTCAGAACAGTGTTCCAAAAGTACCTGAATTCACCTGGTTTCAGAGGAAGCATTGCCACTCAGGGAAGAGCGCTGTTCTGTATGGCATTGGTATTTCAGGCTGAGTGATGCTTTTTGATACACCTAGCTGGCTGTCCTTCCAAAGGTATAAATATGTTGATAAATGTCATGTCTCCTCAGACTGCAGACCAGCTCCTGGCTCGAGCAGATGCCGCAAAAGCCCTGGCTGAAGAAGCTGCTCGGAAGGGCAATGGCACACTACAGGAGGCTAATACCATTCTCAGCAACCTGAAAGGTAAAGAGAAAGCATTTGCATTGGATCCTTTGATTCCTATGTGACAAGTCACTTGGCAGTAGGGTGTCTTTCATAAACTGTCCATGCTATTATGTACCTGAGTGTCAGGTGTGTTCTTTTGGCTGGTTTTTTTTTTTCCTTTAAAATAAAAAATAGAAGTGGTTTCAGTGACTAGAAATCTCCCTTTTAAGTTCCTTATTTAGGGTCAGAAGATGTGTAATAGGGAGAGCTACGAGCATATACTCCCAGCACCCCAGTTTGCTCTTCATCCCTCTAATGTCAAGGCAGCAAAGCCTGGATAGCTTGGTCAAAGAAGCATCCCAAAGCTCTTCTGGAGCAAGTGATAATCTGTTTTGCTCCTGCTTAGATTTTGATAAGCGGGTGAATGATAACAAGACGGCAGCTGAGGAAGCGCTGAAAAAGATTCCTGCCATTACCCAGACCATTGCTGAAGCCAACAATAAGACACGCCAGGCGGAGCTGGCGCTTGGCAATGCTGCTGCTGATGCCCGTGAAGCCAAGACTAAAGCAGATGATGCTGAGAAAATTGCTGGTTCTGTTCAGAAGGTGAGTCCTTTGTGGTTCTGGAGCTACCCCCCATGTTATTGGTGTGTGACTGTGTAACCTCCTCTGTTCCAGTATTTCCTGGTGAGTCCTGTGTGCTTTCTGCTGTATTCTCTGCTAGGGAATGCAAAATATGGCATGACAGGAAATTGGTGCATTTTGACGAAAAGGCTCGAAGGAAGTTCTGCACCTTCACCACATTTTTCCATCCTGTTCCCCTTGTTGGCTGTAGAGTGCTGCTGCTACCAAAGCCGAAGCTGACAAGACTTTCGCTGATGTGACAGGGCTGGCCAGAGAAGTGGATGACATGATGAAGCAACTACAGGATGCAGAAAAAGAGCTGAAGCGGAAGCAGGATGATGCGGAGCAGGATATGATGATGGCAGGCATGGTAAGTAATGCTGGCAGGTGGCAGGAGCGGCAAGAAGGTGCCTTCTCCCTGCTGTCCTGGTGATGCAGGCTTTTCTCCCACCATCCTCTTGCAAAGACAGCACTGCGTCCAGCCGGTACTCAATCTCTTCAAAGTTTTAAGTGGGATTGAAAACGTGAGACGAGCAAAAGAGCTCCTCTGGTGGCATTAGCATAGGTTCCCTGCTGGAATTTGGGAGCCAGTTTTCTTAATGCAACACTTCCCTTTTATTTTAACTGAAACCTTACTGTAGCCCTGTTGAGTCTGTTCTGAGCTTTCTGGCAAAATCCTTCTCCGTTATCAGGGATCCCTATCCTGAAATAATCAGAAAACTGATTATTTGAAGTCTGTCAGTCTTCACCAGCACTGTGATAACGATCTCAGCACAGGGGTGTTTTCTTGGAGAGAGGAGCCAGGGCTGTGTATGACTAACTGCTTGGGCAGACCTGTGAAAAGGAGAGGCAACGCTTTTGTAATCCCTGCAGCTGCCTTGTGCTCTTTTTTTTTTTTTTCCTCATACTCTGCAGGCCTCACAGGCTGCCCAGGAGGCAGAAGACAACGCAAGAAAAGCAAAGAACTCTGTGAACAGCTTGCTTGCTGTCATTAATGACCTGCTGGATCAATTAGGTAAGACTGTCCTTAATGTGCCTTACACCTCCGAGTGTTTTCCTGCTGCCTGATGTTGCAGTGCTGGCAGCTGGCGTGGTGTGCTGGCTTCCCGGCCAGTGCTGTGCCATGAATCAAACAGGTCTGTTCATTTCTAGAAAGGGGTTCACGTGTTTTCAGCAAGGGTTTTGTTGGGTGTTTTTCCTCTTGGGGTGGCCTCAAAGCTTGTTGTGCAATGTTCGGTACTGCTTTTCTGTGAGTTGAGGACTGTTGTTGAGGCAGTGAAGGTGTAATGTGGTTGGTTGGTCCTGTTCTAAAAGCTGTTTCTGATGCAGAGGTGGCCCAATGGAGATCTTGGTCTGGGTGTGGGCTCAGCTATGTAAGCACCCAGTACCGGTGCGTGAAAGGTTTGGGTTTAGTTGCGTTTTTTTGTTTTCTTGGTTGGTTTTTTTTGTTTGTTTGTTTGTGTGGGTTTTTTTGTTGTTGGGTTTTTTTTTCAGGTGGACTTCACTGTTTGCTTCTGGCTTTTCAGGGCAACTGGAGACAGTGGACTTGAACAAACTGAATGAGATTGAGGGTACCCTGAACAGTGCCAAAGACCAGATGAAAGATAGCGACCTGGACCAGAAAGTGTCTTTCCTTGAGAGAGAAGCCAGGAAGCAAGATGATGCGATACAGGCCTACAACAGGGACATTGAAGAGATCCTGAAGGACATTAGCAATCTGGAAGACATCAAGAAGACCTTGCCATCTGGTTGTTTTAACACCCCGTCCATTGAGAAACCCTGAGGGTGCACTGTGGGTGGGGGGTATTCCCCTGGTGAGCGGTGGAGCGGTGGTTTGACTATGGAGTGCCTTAACACACGTTACCTTCTTCAAATCCCCAACTCTTTGCTGCTCGCAGCCACTGTTTTCTTTTCAAATCAGGATAAGTTGAAAGTGTTTTGTGGTGTTTTTTGTTTTTGTTTTTTTTTTTTTTTTTTTTAAGAGAAGCAAATTAAATATCCGTCTTTGGGCATCAAAGGGGTTTTTTTTATATAGATCTTCTTCCTGAGCACTCCGCCTTTGCCCCTTTCTCAGACACAGTTTCCCTTTGATTAGCGCAAGGATGAGAGATGCTCTGGACTCTTTATACTGTGGTTCATAAATAACCATGTGAGCTGTATACAGCAAGGCAAAACTAACCCTACTTTCTTTCCTCTCTTCTCCCCTTAACTGTAAAATCCTTGGTCCCGGAGCTCTCTGTCCCTATGAAGGAAGGGGATGGCTACCAAAGTATTACAGTAATGGCCAGTATAGCTGCACTCATTCAGATCCCTCGTCCCAACTTCTAACCCTGTGAATTTTTTTTTTTTTATCGTTAACTAGTGGCCAGCGTCGGTAGCCTTTAACAAAATAGCCAAAGCCTCTTTCTGAAATGCTTTCTGTGACGATCTCTCAGAAAAATGCAGCCTCTGAGAGGAGCTCTTTGGAAAGATGGGATACTGGTGGAGTAGTAGGTCTTGCCAGCCCCGCTCCTGGTCTGTGGAGAAGTTTTGGGTCCAGTCTGTAAGCACCTACCTGCTGGGTAGTCCAGGCTGGGGAGTGTGGAAGCCATGAGCTGCATTCCCATTTGTAGGTGTTGCTGTTGAATTGCCAGAGGGTCTTTTTTTTTTTTCTTAAGGCTACAAATGTCTGATTGACAGCTTAGTTTGTTCAAGCAGGAAAAGTCTTGCTGAAGAGGAGAGCTGCCATCCATAGAGCTCTGACAGCTGCACTGGCCTTCATGCTGTGGATGTCTGTGGGTGGGGAAGGAAGGGGGCATGCAAGGGGAAATGAAAAGGTCTTTCTCCCCATCTTCTTCCAGGAGGAGGACAGTGGCATTTTTATATCTCCTGGCACTGCTTTTGCCTTCTGCCTGTTTTTAACCTGGCAGAAAGAGCTGGAGTTTACCGGTGCCCTCCTTTCTTTTTGCCTACCGATCTCCCGGTCACCGTAAAGCCACCGCAGCACAGGGGCTTCAGGCCAGGCTCAGGTGGCAATTCTGCATTTCACACCGCTGCTGCCACCTCCCTGGCAGGCTCCCTCCCCAGGTAATGCCTCCCAGCTGCTTACTGGTGCTGAGTGGAGCGGCAGGGAGCCCCTCGCCTTGCTCCTCCTCCAGCCTTCCTCTGAGATGAGAGCATCCTCTGCGGCCTCTTCCTTGCCTCCAGCCTGGCATCCCCCCAACCCCTTCCTTGAGATCCAGTATATATCTATCCTTAAACACTATGCAACTTTGTACGTTTGCGTAGCGGGGAAGAAATTATTATCTGACACACACTGGTGCTATTAATTATTTCAAATTTATATTTTTTGTGTGAATGTGATTTTTTTTTTCCGTTTTTTTTAATCATGATTATAGTGTGAGGAAGTCTCTTGTGTGTGCGTATGTGTGTGTAAATATACTCAGCCATATTTCCAGAGTGGCACAGCCTGGCCTCCTCTATGTGCTCTTGGCTCCTCTATGTGCTCCTCTATGGCTTTCCCTTATAGCCATCTGGGCACGTGCACCGTATATCACTTCTCTCCGTATTATTCCCTTAGAGCTCGCTATTTCTCCTAGACGGGCTCCCCTTTCGTCCCTCTCTTGTGTCCTTAGCACCTGTATGGGCATCAGCAATAACCACTTTGCCCATTGGGTGGATGCTTTCTCGCCCTCCTTCCAAAGCCAGCCCTTGTGTGGTGGTCACAGCACCCCATTTTGTGTCCCTTGTCCTGAGGACGTTGTGCCGGGAGGAAAGCAGGGGCTGTGGCTTTGCAGCTGGACTGTGAGGAACTGTAGCACTGTCAGGAGACCAGACCCAGCATGAGGTGGTCGGAGAGCTGGATTTGGGGACATCTTGATACCACTGTGCGAGGCAGGGGGCTTGGTGCACCCTCAGGAACGGCGCTACTTGGTGGGGGGTGTTCCCAGCAAACCCCGCATCTCTCTTGTACCTTTTCTCTTAGAGATTCTTACAATTTACCAGCTTGGGATTGCCCCTGCCTGCAAACATAGCTAATACCTGGAGGAGAGCTTAACCTGTGCTCGCCCACGTGCATGGGAGGTTGAGGTCAGTGTCTTGGCTGGCTGCTCTGGTCAGATGGCTGGCTGTAACCGTGTCACCTCTCTGCCAAGGCTGTGAGAAGAGCAGATGCAAAGATGCACGAATGCCCTGGCTGACCTCAGGCCTAAGGTTTCCTGCTTTCTTCTGGTTTTGGTTTTGTTTTGGTTTTGTTCTTTTTTTTTTTCCTTTTCTTAAGCTGTTTTTAACAGAATTTTATTTTTAAATAAAAAAAAATCTTTATAAGCGATCTCTTAATCACCACTGCATTACAGCCATTATTCATTGTATAAGTCCAGTTATTTCTTTACGTAATGTGATGATGCAACAGCTGCTGGTGGAGTGCTGGATGTCACGGGCAACACGTGACAGTCCCTTCATCACCTTATTCCTGACTGTGGCCCCCTCAGTACGTGCCTTCACTCCAGCTTTTTGCCTTAATCTGTGGTCTTGCTGTCTGGGGCGGTGAACAAAATGCAACACTTGCAGTTTTTATGTATAAAACAGTATTTCTTATTTATAATAAAGTCTGAATATTTGTAACCCCCTTATACCTTGGCATTCTTTTGAGTATTGGGTTGTTTTCGGGGTGGGGTGTGGGGATGTGTCTCAGTTGTAAGATTTGCTTCTTGCTTGCTTTATCAGGTGAGCTGGATTGGGGTGGGAGAAAGGGAAAAGTAATTTGGAAATCCCTGTGATGGGCTGCAGATGGCCATAGTGGTTATGGTGTCTCCTGTGTCCACTGCTCCATTGCCGTGGCTACAATGAATTTTATGCTGCTGGTTTTCTAGGCTTTAAAAAATATTATGTTGTTGGTGCTGATGCTATTAGAGCTGCGCTGTCCTTCTGGGGGGTGTTTCTTTACGATGTGAGGGTAAAATCCTTTCTGCTTTCAGCTGAACACATAGAAAAGGATGGGGCTTCTGGGAGGAAAATCAAAAACCCTTAATAAAGAAGCTGAAATTTCTCTCCCAGGAGCTGCCATAAATCTGGGCACTCTATGTTGTCCCATGGGTCCTGTCTGCCAGAGCCCGGGATAAATTTCATTCCTGAATTAAGCAGGTTTTTAATGTCAGGACAGATTACTGTGATAACAATTGGGGCAGTTCTGCAATCACACCCATCTTGCAGCTGCAGACTGGATTTCTTCAATTTTCTCAGCAGAGGAAAACGTACATGTCTCACTAACTTGCATCAGAGCTAATCCCTTCTCAACTGGTAAGTTATTTTTCATTATTTTTTAAATTTCAGTTTGTCTGGCTCCATCATTTTGTTCTTCAGCTATAATTGCCACTAACGCATTTGTTTCGTGAAACACTGTGGGGTTTTTGGCCAACACTGCTGTTGAGCAAATCCTGGCTGGTAAAATCAGATGTTTCAGCCGAACTGTAGGTAGCAGTTGGGGAGCAAAGAACAGGGGAGTGGGACAGTGCTGATCTTGCGTGGGCTGTAGCTTGACGTGGAGGCTCTTACCATTTTGGGGTTAAAATATTCAGCTTAGGAACTACGTCCCCCTGCTCTTTGTCTTCAGGTCACACAGCATCAGTGCTTGTCCTGTAAAGCGTGGGTGAAATCCCAAAGTAAGGTGAAGCTCTTAGCTTCTGTTAGATTAGTGTCTGAAACACTTGTATCACGCCAGTCTAGAACAGCCAAAATCTAGGAGTTTTTTGAGGGCAATACATGCTACTCCCAGCCACAGGGAGCAGCAGACCCAAGGGACCATGAAGAGTGCTGCTTCCAGCTCACTGAAGAAGAGTTTTATTGATGTTTTGAAGTCCAGGTAGAGACCATCTGAGGAGGGTGTTTCTGCTCAGCATGGACTGAGCTTGACCTCAACAAGGAAGAGCAGGGACCTTGCTGAGGAGTGACCGAGCCATGCTCTGGTGGCTTTTTTCTCCTCTGGTTTCCAGTGGCTTTTCTCACTGTCCAAGTTCAAGCTCCATCATCTCTCGTGCTCTCTGGAGAAGCAAGAGGTTGGCAGCAGGTCAGCAGGTGGCAATGGGAAGGGCTTAACCAGAACGCTACTGGTTATCAGCTGGAGTCTTTGCAGCTGGGTGAAAATCATTGGGGTGCTTCTAGCAAAGTGGAAGAGAGCTGCTTGAGGAGCAGGGCCTGGGACTTCATGGGCTGCTCTGTGGAGGCTGAAGTTCAGAGGACCTGACCTCATGGGGCTGCTGAGCTGGGTTCTCTCTCGCTTCTGGGGAGGAGCTAAGTGCTGGGAGCAACTCCCTGGAGGAGGCAGCTCTAGCCTGTCCACGTGGATCTGAGGAAGAAGAGGACATGCAGCTGTTGCGCTGAGCTGGCATAGAATCATAGAATTGTTAGGGTTGGAAAAGACCCTTAAAATCGAGTCCAACATCTAACCTATCACTGCCAAGTCCACCACTAAACCATATCCTCAAGGACCACATCTACCCTTCTTTTAAATACCTCCAGGGATGGAGACTCCACCACCTCCCTGGGCAGCCTGTTCCAATGCCTGACAGCTCTTTCACTGAAGAGGGTTTTCCTAATATCCAACCTAAACTTCGCCTGGCGCAGCTTGAGGCCATTTCTTCTCATCCTATCACTTGTTACTAGGGAGAAGAGACCGACCCCTGCCTCGCTACAACCTCCTTTCAGGTAGTTGTAGACAGCGATAAGGTCCCCCCTCAGCCTCCTTTTCTCCAGACTAAACACCCCCAATTCCCTCAGCCGCTCCTCATAAGACTTGTTCTCTAGACCCTTCACCAGCTTCGTTGCCCTTCTCTGGACACGCTCCAGCACCTCAATGTCCTTCTTGTACTGAGGGGCCCAAAACTGAACACAGTACTCAAGGTGCGGCCTCACTAGTGCCAAGTACAGGGCACTGTCACCTCCCTGCTCCTGCTGGCCACACTATTCCTGATACGTGCCAGGATGCCATTGGCCTTCTTGGCCACCTGGGCACACTGCCGGGTCATGTTCAGCCAGGTGTCAGCCAACACCCCCAGGTCCTTTTCCTCCAGGCATCTCTCCAGCCACTCCTCCCCAAGCCTGTAGCATTGCATGGGGTTGTCGTGACCCAAGTGCAAGACCCAGCACTTGGCCTTGTTGAATCTCACACCATTGGCTTTGGCCCATTGATCCAGCCTGTCCAGATCCCTCTGTAGGGCCTTCCTACCCTCCAGCAGATCAACACTTCCACACAGCTTGGTGTCATCTGCAAACTTACTGAGGGTGCACTCAATCCCCTCATCCAGATCATCAATGAAGATATTGAACAGGACTGACCCCAACACTGACCCCTGGGGAACCCCACTCGTGACTGGCCGCCAACTGTATTTGACTCCATTCACTACCACTCTCTGGGCTCAGCCGTCCATCCAGTTTTTAACATAAGTGTTAAAAACTTTTAACATAAGTGTTAACAAGTGTTAACATAAGTGTTAACATAAGTGCACAGAGTGCACTTATCCAAGCCGTGAGCAGCCAGCTTCTCTAGGAGAATGCTGTGGGAGACAGTGTCAAAGGCCTTACTAAAGTCCAAGTAGACAATATCCACAGCCTTCTACTCATCCACTAAATGCATCACCTTATCATAGAAGGAGACCAGGTTAGTGAGGCAGGACCTCCCTTTCATAAACCCATGCTGGCTGAGCCCGATCCCCTGGGTGTCCTGCATGTGCTGTGTAATGGCATTCAAGATGATCTGCTCCATGACCTTTCCTGGCACTGAGGTCAGGCTTGACAGGCCTGTAGTTCCCCAGATCCTCCTTCCAACCCTTCTTGTAGAGGGGTGTCACATTCGCTAGTTTCCAGTCATCTGGGACCTCCCTGGTTGCCCGGGATTGCTGATAAATGATGGAGAGTGGCTTGGCGAGCTCCTCTGCCAGCTCCCTCAGTATCCTTGGGTGGATCCCATCCGGCCCCATGGACTTGTGAACATCCAGGTGAAGGAGCAGGTCGGTGACTGCCACCTCTTCAACAACTGGGACTTCATTCTGCATACTAGCTCCATCTCCCAGCACAGGGGCCTGACAACCCTGAGGATGACCAGTCTGACTATTAAAGACTGAGGCAAAGAAAGCATTAAGTACCTCAGCCTTCTCATCTTTCTTGGCAAGGTTACCTTCCGCATCCAGCAAAGGAGGGAGACCCTCCCTGGCTCTCCTTTTGTCACTGATGTATTTATAAAAACATTTTTTATCTTTAATGGTGGCACCCAGTTTAAGTTCCAGCTGGGCCTTCGCCTTCCTATTCTTTTCCCTGCATAACCTCACAACATCCTTGTAGTCCTCCTGAGTCACCTGCCCCTTCTTCCAAAGCTCTCCTTTTTTTCTTGAGTTCCAGCCAAAGCTCCCTATTCAGCCAAGCCAGTCTTCTCCCCCGCCTGCTCGACTTATGGCACATGGGGATGGCCTGCTCCTGTGCCTTTGAGACTTCCTTCTTTAATAACATCCAGCCAACCTGGACTCCTTTGCCTTTCAGGACTGCCTCCCAAGGGACTCTGTTAACCAGACTCCTTAACAATCCAAAGTCTGCCCTTCTGAAGTTCAGGGTAGCGGTTTTGCTGACACTCTTCCTTACTTCTCCAAGAATCAAAAACACTATCATGTCATGGTCACTGAGCCCAAGACAGCCTCCAACCACCACATCACCCACCAGGCCTTCTCTGTTTATAAACAGCGGAGCACCTCCCCTGGTAGGCTCGCTTACCAGCTGCGTCAGGAAGTTATCTCCCACACACTCCAGGAACCTCCGAGACTGCTTTCTCTCTGCTGTGTTGTATTTCCAGCAGATATCTGGTAAGTTGAAGTCTTCCACGAGAACAAGGGCTAGAGACTGTGAGACTTCAGCCAACTGCTTGTAGAGTACTTCATCTGTCACCTCATCCTGGTTGTGTGGTCTATAACAGACTCCCACCAGGATGTCTCCCTTATTGGCCTTCCCCCTGATCCTTACCCATAAGCACTCAATCTTATCATTACCGTCATTGAGTTCTAGACAGTCAAAACACTCTCTAACATACAAGGCTACCCCTCCACGTCTCCTTCCTTGCCTGCCCCTTCTAAAGAGCTTGTAGCCATCCATTGCAGGGCTCCAGTTGTGCGAGTCATCCCACCATGTTTCCATGATTGCGACCACATCACAGGCAGTGGCCTGTGTTCCCCATATATAGCTGTGACATCTTGGACCATGTTCTGGTTAGTCTTTCTAGTTAGCCACTGGACTGTATCTTCAGCGTGCCCCCATCCAAGAAACATCAGGGATCACTGCAGGGCACAGGGGCAGAGAGGGGAACGCAGCGCGACAGCACTGCCTCCTTCCCTCATCTCCGCCTGTCTGTCTCACCCCTTGGCTGGTACAGGCAGGGCACAGGCGAGGCAAGGCCAGACATGACGGCACTTCCTTGCTCTGCTGCTGCTGCCCAGCCCTGCCCTGCCCGCTCACTGCTGCCATGACCCTGGCAGGGCAGTGCTCCGCTGTGACCACCGGACTCCCGCTGCCTGCCTCTGCCTGTCACAGCAGAGCCTCTGCCTGAATGGCCTCCTCTCCTCTGGGTGGCCCTGGCTGACAGGAGGAGTTTTGCCACCCCTGAGCAAGGGCAGCCCCTCTATCTGGGAATGGCGCTGGGTCAGGGAACCACCTCTGCACCAGCACGGGGAAGGCGGCTCCGTGTGCTGGCCCTAAGCCTGCTTTGAGAAGTCCAGGGCACCCACCTGGTGAAGGACAGACCAAAGTCCAGGCTTTATTGCTACACCACGCAATTGGTGATACTGGCGTGGTAGGATCCCTGATCTTCCGTGCTGAGGAAGTCCCAGGTGGCAGGAAAAGGTGTGTTGCCGGACTGGAGGAGAAATTCCTCAGGCTTAAAGAGGCTGGTGCTGAGTGGGTGCCTGCGTGCGGTGGTGGGAAAGACAGTGTGCAAGCAAACAGAAAAGAGCTTGAGATAAGCCACTTCTCAACAAACTCTGAAGGAAAAGCAAGGCTTCCCCACAGAAGCAGCCCAGGACCAAAGTTGCAGGAGGACACTGCAGCTCAGAAGGTCTCTTGTGGAGGGAGGCTTAGGGTTGCCAGGGATGAGCTTTCCTGCAAGGACACGTACAACATCCTGGTGTCATTTATCCATCATAAGCCACCAAAATGGGTTTTCTTCCTTCGTTACATCAATAAAACTATTGCTTCAGGGTTTTCACACATTCATCACGTGCCACTGGCAACCATCAGCAAAATTCAGATTATTATGTGGATCCAGACTGTCTTTGGAGTGGTTAATTCTGCCACGGCCACGCCCTCAAGGACTGATAAACAGCATCCCTGACGTAGCAGTTTTCTTAGCCCTGTTACAAAGAATGAGCGTAGGGCATCTTCAGAGGACGCTTCTTATGCTGCAGGTTAAAAGACCCAGGTTCTTCAGTGAAGAAATGTTGATTCATTGCAATGTCTGATGAGTGTCACTGTTTGTGCCGCCTATCGCTTACATTTCTGCTTGCTCCAAAAGGTAACATTTCTGTTAACCATGTTTATATGAGACCTTTTCTAAATGGTCCTGCCACAGTGATGGGTTGTGATGGGCAACATTTGCTCTGTGGAGGGTGGTGGGCATCAGTTTGTTCCATATTTGATATGCTTAGAAAATCAGGGCCCCAGAAAATATATTTTTGGGTAGCCTCATGTGGTTTTCAGAGGTGAGCTTGAAGGATGATGCAGAACGATGAGGTAAGAGTAACCTCAGTAAACATGCAAAATGACTGGAGTCAGAGCTGTGTCAGTGCCTTGTTTGCAGAAGTGAAGTACGAGGTGGGGTGATAACAGTGAGATAGAAGGAATAACACGGAGGGGCCAAATAAGAGAAAAGCCTCCTGATGGTGAGAGCTGGTCTTTCAAGAGAGAAATCAGCCAAGGACTCGGGCTGGGCAAGGTCCAAGGAAACCGCTGTACTGACAGTGGTGCTGGAGGAGATGAATTTCCCAAGCAGAGGGGTATCAGTGGGCAGGAAAGACGCAGCAGAGGTGTTAGGGGAAAGAGATGTACTTTAGAGCAGAAGGGATTAAGTGTGTTTCTTTAGAGGAATAAGCAGAGCCCTAAGAACTGCCAAATTGGTGGGAATGCTCTCAGTGTTTTTGTGTTGCTTATTTAAAAAAAAAAAAAATTTAAAAAATCAAATAAGACAACTTGGGTGCCAAAACCCAACATGCCACCACTGCATTTGTGAAGCTGGTCTCCTAGTTGTGAACTCTATTAAGATTCAGTGTATGAAATTAAAAGGAAACAGTCTGTTTACAAAAGATAGCTGACTCAATCAGCAGACGCGGGTAAGCTTGGCAAAGGGACGTGCAAAGATGTGGTGAATTCGGGCTGGTTGTGCCCATGAGATCACCAGGAGCTGCAGAGGAAAGTCCTCTGAGTCAGCTCCAGGTGCATGAGTGTCTGGAGGTTGTTGGGCAGCGTAAGAGGCTTGGATGAGGACCTAAATGTTAATCACCCTGGGTTTGTTAGCTCTGAAATGAGCAGCACATCAGCACTGTTGTTTGTTGTGGTGAGTTTTAGTCCCTAATGTTGAAAGGCAACTTGTGTCTTAAACTGCGGACAAATTTGTTAGGTGTTTTCATCTCATCTAAAGGTGCTCATGGACCTCTCATGGTCACCTGTGACAGTAGGTGTCCCGTGGCAGTAAGCAGGGGAAGATGCTGTGACGCAGCACAAGATCCAGCCTTCCTTGTGATCCTCTGGTAGGATGTTCTTCCAGGTCAAGTGGATGTGCCAGTGTCTCACTTATCCTGATGTATGCAGGGCTAGGAGGATCCCTGGCTCCAGATTTCTCTCTTCCCCCGTAGAAGTGGTCATGTCCTCCTCCAAGGCAAAGGCAAGGATCAAATTGGAATTGGCCTTCATGTCTTGTGTGGCTTATAGGCTACCCTTGAGACAAAAATACTAATGGACCTGGGGCTGTGGAGCCCAGCATCCTCATTCTGGCTCTGTCAGTGACCACAGGCAAGCCTTTTCCCTTCTCTGTCTGCACTCATCATCCTCTTCCTAGCATAAAAGTTGTTGTACTAGGTCAGGACAAGGACCCGACCTTTTCTATCTCAGGAGCAAAAGCAGACAAACATGATGATTCCCAGCCTCCACCCCATTTCTACGTCTGGGGATTTCCTGAACCTGACGCTTGTCTTGTAAATGCCAGTAGATCTGCTTTCTAAGTATGTGTCCAGGGTGTCCTCAGGGTCTTTTTGCATCCCCAGCAGCCCTTGGCTTAGTCCCGCTAGTCACCTCTTCTGGCTGGTTTTGAGCCCTGCTCTTGTGTGTTGGTTGGCTGGACTTGACTTGTGAGCAGGCAATCCACATCCACCCTCCCAAGGCTTCCCGTGAGCTCACTGTGTTTCATTTAGCTCCCTGTGAGCCGCCTGCATGCCCGGGCAGCCCAGCTCTCCCCAGCCAGCACCGGTGTCCTGCCCGCAGAGGCAGCAACAGTGGGTGGGATGGAGCTGGGCGAACAGGATGGGCAGGAGGGGTGTCTGCTGGGGCTGCAGCTACATTTTTTTTTTTTTTTTTTCCCATGAGCCAGCACCCCTAGGAGGGTGCAAGCAGGAGGCCCTTTGGGTGCTGCACCCTGTTGATGGCGTGGGGCAGCTACAGGCGGGTGCGTGTGCGGGCGCCTGTCTGTGCTCCCTGGGCTGGGCTCTCCTTGCTCAGGGTGAGTCAGCTCACGGCACACACGCTCTTCCTGTTGGGAGTGACTCAGGTGGAGCAGACAATAAAAACCACTCGAAAATAAAGCAATAGGCAGCCAGTTGCAAACCCCGCCATCATCTGCTGGATACAGGGTGCCTTGTGCTCCCTGGCACAAGAAATGGCTGGGTGCTGGCTCCTGGCCCTGTGCTGCCTCGCGGCGTCTCTCCTGCCCACAGCCCTAAGCACCAACAGAGGAGAAGGTGAGGCTTCGGGAAGGTCTGCTGTTCCTGCTTTCGCGATGATGTGCAATCCCGCCAGCAGCTTTACTTGCAGCCCTGCCCCAGTGCCGGAGAGTAACTGGGAGCTGGCTGGGTGCTGCAGCACGCTGCTAGGGTGCTCTCCCCTCCCGCCTTTGGGATTAAAATTGGACCTGTAGGTGCTTCTCCTTAAGTTTCCTCTGGGTTTAGATATCCCATGAGCATTTAGACTTTTTTTTTTGCTGGCACCCCCTTTAAATAACATAGTTATATGCAATTATGTTATTGCTTTCTGTATAAAGCCTTACTACCTGGGTGGGATTTGGGTGTAAGCATGAGCGCTGCCCAGGGAGCGGGTGGCTTATCTGCCGCCTGCTGCTGTAACCAAAATGTTCTCTAAAACTAAGGAAGAGCTGGGAGCACCCAGGATCCAGTTTTTTTGTAGCAACACATGCGTTGTTTGTATTTAGTGCAAGTCCGTGGGGCTTATGAGGTGCTCACAGCCCCACCACACCTTGTGGGAGGTGGCGAGTCTCCTGCGGTACACAGACCTACGGCAAGCTTTAAAAATCCAGGGGATCCTCTGGCGTATGCAATTGTAGCAGAGAGGGCAATGCAGGGACATTCAAGTGCATTCCGCCCAGTAGTCATTCAATATCAGGGTTTCAGTCATATTGGCATATAGTCTGGAGATGGGCATGTTTGGCCAAAATCGGGTCTTTAAATGTATTTTGTAAATACTGAGCAATTTCAATACTTACCGCTCTGTTTTTCAGAGCACAGCACTGGTGTTCTGAAATATGCTCGCTGTGCTTGAATTGGTCCTTTACCAGTTTTCCTTTTTGTGCAGTGCAATGTGATGGGGGGAAAGCGCGGAATAAGTATTTTGTTCTGTTGGGATTTTTTTAAAAAACTGATTTGCTTTTCTTGCTACTTGGATAATTATTACAACAGCCTTAATTGCATGCAAGTTTTAAAATACTGATGTAGGTTTTTGGTTTTTTTTTTCTTCTCCCCCTCCTGGCAGCATGTAGGCAACTGCTGCTTTTCCATGGACTCTTGAACCTATTTCTGTGCGTATGTCAAAGCGGCAGTTGATAACCAGCCATGCTTTTATGCTGCAGCAGGCCTTCTGAGTTGGTTTGGTGGCATAAATTAGCCTCTTGTGCTGTTACTCCTCTGGTCCCAGTGCTAGTTGCCTGCTTGTAATTAGCACACATAATCCTGTTTTACATGCAAATGAACTGCTTGAGTCAAATTAGTTTTACGTATGATCTGGTCGAGTGGCAGAGGTCAGGGCACTTGTACTCTGAACCGTGCAGAGCCTTGCCCAAGCAAGCGTGCGTTTGCCTTGGTGGTGTGTGCCTGCACGTGATGGCTGAAGGGATCTCCTGGCTTTGGGGAAGAGCTGGGGTGGGGAGGTCAGGGCTCCGCTGTGCCAATGAGGTGTCTAACTTGGTGTGTTGGAAGGAGAAAACATCAAGTGGCAGTTTTCAGTTCCCAGTGTGTGCTCTTTCCCTGCTGATGTTGATGGAGCCCCAGGAGACACAGGCAGGTTTTCCTCCAGCAAGAAAGCTGTGGAGTTGGGTGATGGGGAAAGCCAGGACTTGGCGTAGCAGATGGGACGGCCTTCTGGGTCACTGTCTCAAACGCATGGAGCAGGGAATGGCTTGTGTTCTCGTAGAGGCTTTGTTGCATGCAAAGCTCTGTTGATCCCTTCATGAAAGGAGTAGTCTTTGCAGACCTGCTCATACGTATGGAGCTATTGGATCTACTCCTCGCAGACCCAGGGCCAACCTCATTTTCTGGTTTGTGAATTTAAGATTACATTTTAAGAGGTCCAAAGGTGCCTGTCTCTTTCTCAGAGCCTTTCTGATGTGGGAATTTGTCTCAGCATAGCAAGTGTTTTTCATGCTGAGTGGGAGTTGGGGGAATGATGTCCTGCTGGATGCATGCCTCAGACCACCTTCATCCCAATGTAGCACTTAAGAAATCCACTGCAAAGTTTATTCTCTGTGGAGCCTATGCTTCTCCACAGCTGCCTGAGAAATGGATGATCTCAGGGCAGAGCCTCAGGGCACCTGAATACAAAAAGGATCCTGTTCTCAGTTGGTCCTCCTCTCCCAGCAGCTCTGTCATGCTCCATCTCGTTAGCAACTCCAGTGCCTCACTCTTGGTAAAGACTAACCTACCTGAGGTTTCAGGTCTCCAGGAGAAGACCAGCAACAGGAACAGCTATGCAGGCGAGGTGGTGGCACTAATCTCCAACAGCATTTTAAATGGCATCAGATTAGCGAGACCTGAATCAGTGCCAGGGCTGGAGAGCTGTCTCTGAACGTGCTGCAGCCTTAGAGAAAGACCTGAAGAAAGGTTTTCATTCCCTGGGGGAATGGTGCTCATGCCTGTAATTTAGCAACCCAGTAAATCCTCCAGATTATATAGACATAGGGTGGAGTTTAACAGCTTTAGTGTAGAGGGATAAGGGGTGGGATTGACCCCAAGCAGTCCCGCTGTGAAGGTGAGCACAAACATCTTGAGAAAGTCCTGCACTGCTGGTTTTGGCAGGTTGTTTGTATTGTCTCTGACCTTCAGTCACTGGTGATGCCCACTGAGGCTCTAGATGCGTTCTCATACCTTAAGGGGCAGGACTTCTGCATCCATAGGTCCCCTCCCAGCAGGCTGGGGTGGGAGAAGACCTTCTGCAGCTGGGTCTTGGTCTCCTGGCAGCCCAGGCTGCAAGGGAAGAACTGTGTTTGCTGGATTTGGAAAAATCTCTCTCCTTGTTTGCTGGTGCATGAAGTCATCTCTCTTCTTGGCAGCAGGCTTGGCTGCTGCTTGCTGAGTGCCTTTGTCTGGTATGCTGGTGTTAATGGGTGTGTGGGAGGGTGGCGGGCGGTGCCCAGGTGTGAGTGCTGAGCATTGCGTGCTTGGGCGGTGAGCACAGGAAACTTCACCTGGTCCCGGGAATCACAGATGTGGAGCACGAAGACCTTGTATCCTCCGGCTAAGCTGTGCCAGGAGAGCACTGGGAAGGAGGAGCCTCCACATGTATCAAGTACAATTTGCTGACTGCATCCACGCTGCAGATTTGTGCTTGCTCTTGGATTTCCTCCACCTCTGTGTGCTGTCAGAGGTGTCCTGAGTTGGGATGGACAGCTGGGGACTCTGTCATGTCCCATGGAGTTCAGCAGCGAGAAGAGTTTCTCAGAGGGAAGTTGGGAATCCCACAGCAGCATTAGGGTGGTTTGGAGCAGCCTGTCAGCAGGCTCTGCACCGCCGCAGACCCTGCTTTTTCCCTCAGGGTGTTTCTTTCTCCTGCCTGTCTTTACCAACCATTCTCTCAACCGTGTCTGCTTTCCTCTGTGGCACTAAGGAACTTGTCTGAAATAAAGGTCCCCAGGCTTAAACAATCTAGTACTGGCCACTGAGAGCTTGGCAAGTAGATGAGAGGTGACTTCAAGAGAAGATCTAGGTAAGGCAATGAAGAATAATGCTGGAGCAGGCATGTCTGGTGAGATATCTGCCATCCTGCTCTCCAGATGTAGTGGGATGTAAAATCTCATGCCTATCCTTCCTGACCTCCACCGTGCAGTGATGTTGGCAGCTGCAGCTTTTCTTCCTAGGGAGGATGGGTGAGGTGACTGGTGTAATCCTGCCAAAACCTTTTTTTAATCTCCCTCTCAACAAGTGTGCTTCCACCAAGCTCCTCTGATCACAAACCATTCCTCATCGTTCTTGTGTTTGGCTGGGAGGATACTTGCATCACAGACCTAGGTGGAGGGACCTGGTCAAAGTTGGTTGAGCTTTTCCTTCTGGGCTCATTCCTGGTCAGAGGCCAGGTCAAACCAAGCATAACCTCAGGGATCCTTCCCATTTCCCTGAGGTCACCAGTAAAGTTCCCCGTGCTTTTATCAGGATGAGGTTTGGGGTTTTGTTTACCATCTCTGCTTACTCAAAGACCTCATTTTGTTGGAAGGCCTCTGAAAGGATGGAGAACATCCCTGGCTGTGCTGCTCTGTGGAGTGGGGCTGCTTGGCCCAGGGGTTTGTCCATCCTGAGCTGTGAAACCTGGCATTCCTCCAAAGCGCAAGGATGTGGAGCACAGCACAGGCATTGGTGGCACTCGGGTGGCTGATGGACACAGATACGTGGGGACAAGTGCAGAGATATGGGGACGGGGCTCGTTACTAGCAGAGCAAGAAAGGGAGCTTTACATCACCTGGGCTTCTTCCTTGGTCATCATCTGAGATGCCTCTCTCCTCTCCCCAGTCTGCGACTGCAATGGGATGTCCAGGCAATGCATCTTCGACTGGAGCCTCCTGAGGGAGACGGGGAACGGGTACCGCTGCCTTGGCTGCCTGGGAAACACAGAGGGTGCACACTGCGAGCGCTGCAAGGAGGGCTTCTTCCGCCAGCAGGAGGTGGACTGCTGCCTGCCCTGCCACTGCCACCCCCAGGGTATGTGTCCAGCTGCTGAGAGGGGACAGGGTGGGTCAGGGGTGTAAAGGGACTTAAAGCACCTGCTGTCCTGCTTGTCCCTCAGCCCTGCTGAGCACGTGGGCTAGGTCAGGTTCTGCATCCCTACACACTGGACCAGAGCAATTGCAGGAGTAAGCTTGGCTCCAGGTGGGATTATCTGGGGAGGTGCCAGTGCCCAGCACTGTGTTGCTGCACCATAAGTCATAGGAGCTCCTTCTGGGTGCTTCACTGCTTGGTGCTTGGTGTTTTGAACCCCTCAGCAGCTCCAGGCTGCAGCCAGGCTTCAAAACCCACCTGCCCCCCCAAACAATCACACTCACAGAATGGTTTGTGTTGGGAGGGACTTTCAAAGATCATCTAGTCCACACCCCCTGCCATGGGCAAGGACATCTTTCACTAAATCAGGGTGCTTAAAGCCCTGTCCAACCTGACCTGGAACACTTCCAGGGGTGGGACATCCACAGCTTCTGTGGGTGAACTGTTCCAGTGTCCCACCAACCTCATCATAAAACATTTCTTCCTGATGTCCAATCTAAACCTCCTCTCTTTCAGTTTAAAAACTTTGCCCCTTGTTCTGTCACTACAGGCCCTGGTAAAAACTTTCTCTGCCTTTGTACCACATCCCTTCCCAAGGCACAATTCAGGAATTATCCTTTCATTTTCATGATGCAATTGAAAGCCCTTGTGGGGCTTGCCTTTATATATTGAAGAACTGCTATAAAGTTTCCCTGGAGCCTTCTTTTCTCCAGGCTGAACAACCCCAACTCTCTCAGCTTTTGTCCACAGCAGAGATGTTCCAGCCCTCTGACCATTTTCATGGCCTCCTCTAGAGCCACCCTAACAGGTCCATGTCTGTCATATACTGGGGACCCCAGAGCTGGATGCAGTGCTCCTGGTGGGGTCTCATGAGGGCAGAGCAGAGGGGGAACATTGCCCCTGTTGGCCATACTGGTGGCGATGCACCCAGGACATGATTGGCTTTCTGGGCTGCAAGTGCACATTGCTGGTTCACACCCAACATTTCATCCAGCAGTACCCCCTCAAGTCCTTTACTGTAGAGCTGCTATCCATCCATCCATCCATCCATCCATCCATCCATCCATCCATCCATCCATCCATCCATCCATCCATCCATCCATCCCCCAGCCTGTACAGATATTGGGGATTGCCCGTACCCAAGTGCAGGACCTTGCACTTGGCTTCATTGAACTTCCTGAGGCTCACAGGGGCCTGCTCCTAGAGCCTGTCAAGGTCCCTCTGGATGGCATCCCTTCCCTCCAGCATCTCTATCAACAATCTCTGCCTTGCTGAGAGGGACCGTGGTCTGCTCTGCCCTGAATTTGGTGGGTGGCTACATACCCACTGACACCCACCGGGAGCTGCCCTGTGGGGAGCTGCTTGCCTCTCCCAGCTGCCATCCTTATCTCAAGGACGGTGACCAAACCCCAGTGTGGGAGGAGCGGCTTTCACCAGGTTTGTGAGTCAGGCTGCTGCTTCCTGGGTGCGCAATTTTTGGCAGGCTCCACAAAGGCTTTTAATTGCATTGTAGAAGTGAAAGGATAACTCCTGAGTTCAGTGTTGCACATTGGGAGAGGAGGTGGTGCAAAGTGCCGTGACATTTGGGGACAGACAGGAGGCTTTAGCCTCTCCAGCTTTTCCAGCGGCTTTTTTGCAAGCTGCAAGACCATCAGATGGGATTTCTAGCTCTGGGGTGTTTTCTGTGGGTCTTGTGGTGGTTACACAGTAGATGTGATCACTCCTTCATCCTCATGAGATTTTGGCTTGCTCTGCAGTAGGTAGCTTGTGCCTCTTGCATCAAGGTACTGTAGTACTGAAATGCATGTTGCTCTCTGTCAATGCAGGAAGATCACTAGAAGCACCACCAGAACATAAACAGATGGCAAGATGAAAAGGCAGTAGGTTTTAAGGTGGTGGGAGGGCAAATATCCCCATGGGTGCCCCCACGTCGCATGCAGGGATGCCCCAGTGGAGGGACGGTGGCCCGTCCTCTGGTATCCCTTCCCCTCAGTACTTGCATGTGCACAGCAGTATGTTAGAAATGAAAGAGCCTACCATTGCCCTCAGCCCCATAAGGTCCTTGTGGTGACACCAAAATCAAGTTGCACAGACGTCTACTAGCAGCAGGTCTGGCAAAGAAGAACTAATTCTCCGCTTGGTTTGTGTGCCTTAGAGTCCATCTTGTCCTTTGCAATGACCTTTATAGTAGGGAAGAAGATCCTTGTCCTGGGTGTCTGGTCAATGCCTTCTGCGATTTCTCTTCCAAGTCTTCTGCATCAGTCTGGGAGGCTGGAGCAGCTTTAACAGCCAGACCTGGTGTCTCAGCCCTGTGCTGGGACCTCAAGGGTGGGACCCATCACTGAGGTTGGGTTGCTGCTGCAGTGATGGTGTGGTGCTTTGCTCCCCTGTCCCACCAGCAGCATCGCTGGGAGGGTGCAGGGAGGTACCCATCTGAACCTCTCCTTCTCCTCTTTTCACAGGTGCCCTTGGCCCACAGTGCGACAGTGATGGCCGATGTACCTGCAAACCCGGTGTGATGGGCAAGAAGTGTGACCAGTGCCAGCCGGGCTTTGAGTCCCTCTCCGAGGCTGGGTGCCAGAGGAACGGGCAGTAAGTGCTGGCAACAATCATTGGCATGGGGACAGCTGGAGGGACCACCTCCAGAGCTCTCCCAGCCTCTGTAAAGAGCCTATGCTGGCTGAAGCCACCCCGTGTAGGGACAGAGGCAGTTTATTTTGTGGCAGCACATGGACAGCCCTAAGCTAATCTCACTGGGAGGGGGGATGCTTGAGTGGAGCTGGACCTTCCTTCCAGCCTGCAAAGCTTGCTGCCACATAATAGCACCAAAACCAGAGCAAAGCAATTGCTTTATTATCCAAATAATGCCAAACAGGCACCAGCCAGGCTAGCAGATAGAAAATAAAACGTGCCCACGTATAGGTCTGCCTGGTGTCAGTGCCACTTGCAAGGACTGCCCCCATGTAAAAATTTACTCCTTCCTTTGCATGGAGCCCCATTTAAACACCTTTCAAAGTGCTTCTGGTTCAGCTTCCTCAGATCTATATCCTCTTCTTCCTCTCATCACCCCACTGTTGCTCCTTTGAGACTCCTGGCAGGCAAAGGGTGGGGGTGAGGGGTGGCTGCCTGCAGCCGTCCTGCTGTGCCTGGCCTCCTGCCTGAGCCTCCCCGGCATGTTGCTGCCTGTTGGAGCTCAGCCAGGGTCTGTTAAGCTCAGCCAGGGTTTACTAAGCTCAGCAGAGCTTCACTTTGCTCTTGTAGGTGGGTCTTGCTAAAGAGAGGCCTCTGGGATGGTTGCAAGCTGGTGTTCTGGGGCAGTAATGCTGGGCACCATCTTAGCCTGGCATCCATACTGCTGCAGCTGGGTTACTTAGAAATGGCTCTGCTGATTATTTTTCCCCTTCTAGCATGGGACTGGTAGCTGGGGTGGGTGGGTTCTCTGCTGTCTTGTATAACAGCTGAGAACACTGAGCTCCCAGGCTGAGCTGGAAGTCCAGGTGGAGAGTCCCGCTGTCCCTGTTGCAGGTACCCGCAGTGTGAGTGTAACCCGGCTGGCAGCACGGGGGTCTGCCGCTCTGGCCGCTGTGTCTGCAAGGCAAGCGCTACCGGAGAGCGGTGTGAGAGGTGAGTGTCAGCAGGACTTGCTGGACTGCTGCGTGCCATGTCCTCCATCTCCCTGGCAGTTGCATCCCTGGCAACACCCACCCGTGTCTCACAATCCCAACGTGGCGATGACCTTGAACTGCAGGGATGGCTGTGTTGTATGGCTGTCATTAGAGGGCTGGTTGTATTGTCCAGGAAAAGGAGAAAATGGACTTGAATGTTGTCACCTTCTTATGTTTTCCCAGGTGCAAGCGAAACTTCTATAACCTGGATGCCAGAAACCCTGCAGGATGCTCCCCCTGCTTTTGCTATGGGCACTCAGGTGCATGTGTCAGTGCGGAAAACTACAGTGTCTACAACATCACCTCCACCTTCCAGCAAGGTGAATCCCAAGCAGGAAAATCCCTATGGCTCCTGGGGTTGTTTGCCATCCCTTGCCTTTGACGTACTGGAGGAGCTGCCTGGTTTGCAGCCCTGCTGGGAGTCCCTGTTCTTTGGTGGGTGGGATGGCTTGATCATAGGCAGAAGTAGGGTGCAAGGGTGCGGGGAACATCAGCTTGCTTAATCATGCCTTTCCTGCCACTTGGGAGGAAAATCCCATGCCCAGTCTAGCTTATTTACAGATGTATCAACAGGGATATCTATGTTGTCCCCTTGAAGGTCAAGGGGTAGGAAGCCGGAGGTTTTGATAAGACGCAGCTCCAGAAAGATGCTGAAGTCTGGGAAACACTTTCCCTATCCCCACTGACTGCTCCTTCTTGGTGCTCCAGGTGCTGAAGGCTGGCAAGGCATCCATGAAAGTGGGTCCCCAGCCCAGCTCCAGTGGTCCCCACGCCATCAGGACACCTTCATAGCAGCGAGGAGAGCGGAGCCGATATACTTCATGGCACCTGGTAGGTGTGGGATTGGTGTAGGGAGAGACGTTAGTGTCCCCTTTGCCTTTTGGTCTGATCCCGTGAACTAAGCCTTTAGGAGGAAGGTAAGATTTTAAGCCTTTGATTTCCTCCCTCCCTCCCTCCCTCCCTCCCTCCCTCCCTCCCTCCCTCCCTCCCTCCCTCCCTCCCTCCCTCCCTCCCTCCCTCCCTCCCTTCCTTCCTCCCTTCCTCCCTTCCTTCCTTCCTTCCTTCCTTCCTTCCTTCCTTCCTTCCTTCCTTCCTTCCTTCCTTCCTTCCTTCCTTCCTTCCTTCCTTCCTTCCTTCCTTCCTTCCTTCCTTCCTTCCTTCCTTCCTTCCTTCCTTCCTTCCTTCCTTCCTTCCTTCCTTCCTTCCTTCCTTCCTTCCTTCCTTCCTTCCTTCCTTCCTTCCTTCCTTCCTTCCTTCCTTCCTTCCTTCCTTCCTTCCTTCCTTCCTTCCTTCCTTCCTTCCTTCCTTCCTTCCTTCCTTCCTTCCTTCCTTCCTTCCTTCCTCCCTCCCTCCCTCCCTCCCTCCCTCCCTCCCTCCCTCCCTCCCTCCCTTCCCTCCCTTCCCTCCCTTCCCTCCCTTTCCTCCCTTTCCTCCCTTCCCTCCCTTCCCTCCCTTCCCTCCCTTCCCTCCCTTTCCTCCCTTTCCTCCCTTCCCTCCCTTTCCTCCCTTTCCTCCCTTTCCTCCCTTTCCTCCCTTCCCTCCCTTCCCTCCCTTTCCTCCCTTTCCTCCCTTCCCTCCCTTTCCAGTGAAATTCCTTGGAAACCAGCAGCTGAGCTATGGCCAGACGCTCTCCTTTGATTACCGCCTGGACCGAGGGGGACGCCAGCCATCTCCGCATGATGTGGTCCTGGAAGGAGGTGGCCTGAGAGTCACTGCCCCCTTCTTACCCCAGGGGAAGGTTCTGCCTTGTGGCATCAGCCAGACATACACATTCAGGTAAAGGGGGATGCTGGGGCGTTTGGGGCAGGGTAAGCAAGAAAGGCTGTGGCTTCAGGGAGTTCCTGGATTCAGCTCTGACCCCTCAAAGGTGGTAAAAGGTTGCTTGGTTTGGGCTTGAGGCATCTCAGGTGCTTCTCTCCTGGATGAGGGGGTTACTTTGTGCGAGTGGTGGTAGATGATCTGGCTTGAGGTTGGGCTGGGTACTTTTCTTGGGGTGAGCTGCATGGGTGGAGGTTGTCCCCTGAAGCCTTGGGCTCAGGAGGGAGATGGGTGAGGGCTGCTGCATTTTTCTTGATGAAGTATCTCATTTTCTTGAAACTGGTTCCACTTCTCCCCACTCCCACGGGCAGGTTGGATGAGCACCCAAGCAGCAAATGGAGCCCAAGGCTGAATCACTTTGAATATCGCAGGCTGCTGGGAAACCTGACAGCTCTCTGGATCCGAGCCACGTTTGGGGAGTACAGTAAGTGGGGGGAGAGCTTGCAAGCACAAGGTTGGTTTCTCCTCATTGCTGGAGATGCCAAGTCTCCAGATGGAGATATCTTTGCTAAAAGGTATTAAAAAAAAATAATAAAGTGCCCGAAGATGGGCAAAACTAAATTATGAAGAGATTAAACAGGATGGCAACAGTGCAGACAGCAAAGCCTTGGCTCCGGTCCATCTGCCTATGGGCGTTGTAATGAAACTTGCAACCTGTGCATGTCCCAGGTGTGGGTGGACTTGCAGGTGGAGCTGCTGGCCCCTGTGGGTGACTGGCTGTATCTCCCTCCAGGCACTGGCTACATTGACAATGTCACCCTGGTGTCAGCACAGCCTGTCACCGGAGTCCCCGCTCCCTGGGTGGAGCGCTGCGACTGCCCTGCAGGGTACCAGGGGCAGTTCTGCGAGAGGTGTGCCCCTGGTCACCGCAGAGATGCTCCTGGCCTGGGGCCCTTCAGCATCTGCGTGCCATGCAATTGCCAGGGGGGAGGAATTTGTGATCCTGACACAGGTAAGGAAAGCCACGGTTGCCTGTGTCCTGGGAATTGAGCTATAGGGGAACGTGGGGGGCACTGAGTAGGGCAAGATCCCTGGCTGGTGGGGCTGGAGTGCTCCCCAAAGCCTAGAAGTGCTGCAGCCAAAATACTGGAAAGATGCACTGGGATCAAATTGGGCTTAGATGGTGCTAACTGGAGAGAGAAAAAGCATCTTCTACTGCTTGGATAGCATTAAAAACCTTTTCTTCTGACTTTTTATTTTAAAAGTAAATGTGTCTGTAAATATCAGTGATGTAAGCATGTTTTACTATCTGTCTTGTTAAAATAGCCCACAGTGTTGCCACATAAAGTCAAAGTAATGCAAAGTTAAGCTGTCAATATTATCCAAGTCTGAATTGGAATTGAATTTCCAAACAGATGAGCATTGATCAGGAGGCACAAATGTGTGGCTTCTTGGGAGCTATAGAAGCTGTGAAAAATGAGACCCAGCCACCTTCGAGTGGTGATGGCCAGCCTCCACGCTGTGGGGTAGGCTCCTCCATGGGGACTTGCTGGGCTCCTGTTGCAGGAGCAGGGCATGGTTCTTCCCACATTTTGATGGACTGATGGGCAGAGAAATGAAGCATGTATGGGCAGGCATGGGGATTGTGAGGGCTCTGGTGGAGGATGCTGGAGGTCATGGGTGCCTGCACTGCAGTGGGCGCATGGCCACCAGCAAGGGGTGGCCAGGAGGGGGAGTGGTGGGGGGTGTCCCACCGGGGATGAGAGCAAACTGCCCTGAACCCTTTCCTTCCTCCTTCAGGTGAATGCTACTCAGGAGACG
This sequence comes from Phalacrocorax carbo, assembly GCF_963921805.1. NCBI lineage: Eukaryota > Metazoa > Chordata > Aves > Suliformes > Phalacrocoracidae > Phalacrocorax > Phalacrocorax carbo. The sequence continues at coordinate 30,777,537 of NC_087518.1, read as the reverse complement.
AAAATGTGGGCAATAGCATCAGCTGCCCCTTTGGCTTCTACCGAGACCCCCGGCAGCTGCACAGCTGCAGGGCCTGCCCCTGCGGCAATGGCCAAGGCTGTTCGGTGGTACTGGGTGGTGAGGAGGTCATCTGTGACAGCTGCCCTCTTGGAGCTGCCGGTAATGCCCTCCTCCAGGTCACTTCTGCTCTGCCTTTCCCTGGAGTTTCAACCTGCTGTATGGAGAGGTGCAGGCATTGGTGGGCTAGGATGCTTGCAGCCAGGCAGATCACCCCATCTTCTCAGCCTGGCTCATCTATGGTGCTGCTGCTCCTGCCTGCAACAGGGTGTTTCAGCCCCAAGGGCTGTGTAAACACACATTGCCCTGCCCTTGGAAAGGTTCTCATCTGGATGGAAAAGGATGGGGTGGGGAGGGAGTGGAATAGAAAAATAGGAAAAAAAAACCCAAATAGGGAGTTACTCACCTGAGGTCAGTCATTGCACCCAGTTTTCAAGAGCCTTGCCCAGAGGCCAAAATATCGTGCATTGTCTGTGGTGGTGAGGAGAGTGGAGATGCTGTTGTGCCACCCCCAAAGGGGCCAAATGCCCCCATTTCTATGGGGCAGATGGAGCGAGGAAGCCTCTGACTTTCAGGCAAAAGCGTGAGCTTAACCCCACCCCTCTTTTCCCAGGTGCCAACTGCGAGTACTGTGCTGACGGTTATTTTGGAGACCCAGCGGCTTCCCGGCCCTGCCAGCCGTGCCAGTGCAATGGCAACGTGGAGCCCAACGCCGTGGGGAACTGCGACCGCCAGACGGGCGAGTGCCTCAAGTGCATCTACAACACTGCCGGCTTCCACTGCGACCGCTGCAAAGACGGCTTCTTTGGGAACCCCTTGGCCCCCAATCCTGCTGACAAGTGCAGAGGTGCGAGCCGGGTGCTGTCTGAGCTGGGGTTGAGTAAGAAAATTCATGCTGGAGTGCAGAATGTGTTGGTGGGAAGGGGGATGCTACAAAAGCCAAGGCTGGAAAGCAGGAGCGGAGAGCAAGAACTGGAGCACAGGGCTAAACGGTGGGACGAAAGCAGCGGGAGAGGGTGGATGAAAGGATGTACTGAGGTTTGAGGTAGGGACAGGCTCCTTTGAACCTGTGCCTTTCCAACCTGCAGCTTGCACCTGTGACTTGCCCGGTGCCGAGCCCCTGAAGTGTGGGAGTGATGGGAGCTGCATCTGCAAGCCTGGCTTTAAGGGTCCCAGCTGTGAAGAGAGCGAGTGCCCAGCTTGCTACAGCCAGGTGAAAGCCCAGGTGAGTATCTCTGCCAGTCCTGGGGCCAGTGAACAGCAAAGGTGCAGTGATATGTTTACCCTCAAGCATCTCCTACTGGTGCAATTGAGAAGTGATTTTGCAGGCTGTGCCTGAACTTTGAGTTTGTACACGATTCAACTGATTAAAAATAGATGACCTAGAGCTGCTGTCCAGCTGTGCCCCATCCAAAAATGAGCCCTTGATTTGCTGCCCATCCTCTGGCTGGACCGTGGACCCCGTTCCCACCCTGGTCTTTCTACTGTGGGTTTGGCATCCTGCTGGCTGACGGCCCGGTCTGCTGTGGTTGCAGGTGGACCTGTACCTGCAGCAGCTGGCAGAGCTGGAGTTGCTGTTCTCAGAGGTGCAAGCTGGTGGTGGGGCTGAGAGCCAGGAGCTGGAGCGGAGGATGCAGCTGGCTGAGGAAATGCTGCAGACCATCCTCGGGGAAGCCCTGAGCCTGCAAGGTACTACCTGCCTGCTGCCCTCAGATGGGGCCATCTGTGCTGAATCAGGGGAGGGTTTTGCTGCCTGTGCTTTTTTGGTCAGCGATGGGTTTCTCTTCACCCTTCCTCTTTCCTTCTCACCAGCCTCTGACAGGTCTCTGGAAAGCCGTGTGGCCAGGATAAAGGGGCAAGGGTCCAGCTCCCAGAGCCGCTTGGATGAGATCAAGGCAACGGTGGAGAGGCTGAGGTCTCTTGGTAGCCAGTATGAGAGGCAGGTGCAGGACACCCGGCAGCTGCTGGAGAGAGCAAGGCTGGACCTGGACCGCAGTGGAGCTGCTCTGCATCGGGTGGTAAGAGCATCCTTGTGTGACATGCTTCTAGTCTAGACCAGGACTGAAAAAAAAAATCCATGGAGAGAGCAAGAATTTAACATATTCCAGTTATTAAGTTTGTTTTGTGAGTGCAGAAGATATGCTGGTAGCTCTTTCTGTAGAGCTGGGACCTGGGGATGGGCTGGTGGGAATATCTGGGGGGTTGTGGAGGTTTAATGTGTGCAGATGCCTCTCTCACTGCTCAATCAGATGGAGGGCAGGGGAGAGCACTCAAGCCTCTCTTCCTTCCTCCTCAGACCATTCCTGTTTCAAACCTCCCTGGGGGATCAAATCAGTTCTTGATGCTGGCCCAGGAGGCTCTGAGACTGGCCAACAGGTGAGTCGCTCCCGCATCGGCTGAGAGAGAGGGAAGGGCAACTGACCTCCTGCTGGGAACCCAGCATGTCCTTTTTGGGGGTCCTTGCCTAGCCACCAGGCTGCAGCTGCCATAACCTCTGCCAGCCCTGGAGCAGGGGAAGATGTGGCTGCTGGACTGGCTTCACTGCCCTACAGATCTGTCTTCATTTGCCTTTGAGGGTGGTGTTGGGTGTATTTTAGAAGCATCTTTGGGGTCAGAGTTTGGCCCATGAGTGTCCAGTTGGAACACACAGCATCTGCCTCCCCCCGGTGCTCTTCTACTCCTGGGAGATGCAGGAGGGACAAGAAAAATAGGGGTTCCCTTCCCTAACACACTGCGTTTCCTGAGAGGGTGTGATCCAGTATTGCTGAATACACCGGTAAAGGAAGTTGGTGGGGAAAACTCAGGTGGGAAACCTTTCTTGCCGCCCCCACCCCCAATGCTTTGCAGCCACATGCAAGCTGCCAACGCCATTGAGCAAGCCGTGAAGGCAGCGCGGGAGGACACACAGCAGGCGCTGGAGCTGGTGCGTGCGGCTGCTGGTGGAGAAGCGGCCACCTCTGGCTCCCTGCGAGGGCTGCTTGGGAAGTGAGTGGAGGCTGCGTTCGCCCGTCTGTCGTGGGGGGCATGTGGGAGGGAGGAACGGGGTGGCCGAGCGTCCATGCCCCCTTCCCTGTCTCCCCAGCTGAGTTGCGGAAACGTGCTGTTGGAGGCAGGGCAGGCAGAGGCTTGTCTGGACTTCAGTCGCTGGCATGTCTAGGCAGTGGAGATGGAGGGTTGGCAGCTCTGCAGAGCATCTGCTTCCCATCTACAGACCATGATGCTCCCCAGGGACCTGCCCACAGCTGGGGGAAGACATTTAATGCCATGTGTGTGAACAGGCTCCCCAGGGGCAACTCTGTGTCCAGCTGCAAATCTGGGCTGGGTTTAGCCTGAGGGTAGATGTAGTCCCATGTTGTCTGGTTGGGCTGATGCCTCTCCAGAGCCCACTATGGTGCTGGGACTCTGCACACTACTGGTGGGGTGTGAGCAATGGCCCCAAATGAAGTTAAGGAGCTGAATGGGGATGTGCAAGGGGAAACATCCAGTGATAGGGCAGGGATTAGCAGAGCCTCTGCGGAGCCTGTGAGGGTTCAGCTAGTGTGAAACACCTTTAGATTTTTGAGTATGAGCAAGGAGCCAGCAGATAACCCACCTGGCAGAGGGGCTGGGATGTGGGGGATGTTTGCAATTAGCTTTCTCAGCATGATAAATCTGTGTGGGACCCTGGAGAGGGCTCAGGGAGCATGAACAAGTCAATGTAGGAGACAGTATTAATGCTGTGGTGGGGTTGGCAGCTTGGCTTGTACCATATGTTCTTCAGCCTCGCATCCATGCAGGTATGAGGAGCTGAAGTTGTTGGCTGGAGACCTGGAGGCTGAGGCCAATGGGATGACTTCCAAGGCAGACAAGGCGTATCAGGGCAGCCTGGTGCTCCTCAACTCCTTGTCCCGCTTGATGAAAACCGACATCAGCTCCTTTGAGGTGAGGGTGTTGTGCCTTCTGGACCAGGAAATCCCCTTTTGCTTTCCCCTACACCCTCCCTGCTCAGCCCTTTCCAGGGCTCTGTCTCCATTGGGGAGCCATTAGATATGCATCTTCCCATGCTTTTTCCCCCATAGCTGGACACAGCACAAGGAGCAAGAGACAAATATCTGTCACTGCTTGCTGTGGCGCCCGGGGAAATGCTGGGACCCCCAGGCATTCATTATGTCTCTGTGTTTCAGAGGGAGGCAACCCGGCTGAAGCAGGATGCCAGCACTCTCCTGAGCCTGGTGGACACCTACATGGCAGAGTACCTGCAGCTGCAGAGCCGCACAGGGCGCTGGGAGGAAGAAATCAAGCAGCTGCTACGGAGGGGAGAGGGCGAGAGAGCAGTAAGTGGTTGGCAGCAGGGCTGCAGCTTGAGTAGTCTTCAGCATGAGCTGGACCCCTGGTGGGATGCCCATGGCACCACTGCTACTATGTGCTGTCCTAGCATGTTCGCCTTCCTCAGAAACACAGCCACTTGGGACTGGTCTTCTGGAGCTGATGCAAGACTTCAGCGTGTGCACAGAGCTGCTGGTGCAGGGTTTTACCAGCACCAGGCTGATGACGGGTTTTGCCCGTCATCAGCCTGTTGTGTCCCTTTGGCCTTTTGCAGACCCTGACACAGCTGCTGTCCCGAGCCAACCTTGCCAGGAGCACAGCCCTGCAAGCCGTGAGTGCTGGCAACACCACCTTCTACGAGGTAGAACAGATCCTGAAGAGTCTCCAGGGTAATGTCCTAGAAACCCTTCCTTTCCCCTCCTTTGTGGGATCTCACAAAGGTAACACAGCTTCATTTCCACATGCATTTTTTTTCAGAGTTTAACCTGCAAGCAGGTGACAAGAGAAGGGAAGCTGAAGATGCCATGAGGAGGCTATCGATTATCAGCAGCATGGTCACAAGTGCCAAGGAGAAGACGGACCGAGCCGAAGCAATCCTGGGCAGTGCCACTTCCGAATCCAAGGCAGCCAGCAGCGCGGCAGGGGAAGCGAAGGAGATCACCATGGGAATCCAGCAGGTGAGGGCAAGCCCTGATGCTACTGCTGGCAGAAAAAGGTTTGGAAGGGAAAATCATGGAAGAAAAGGAGGTGGTTGGCAACTCCAACGGGCCTTCATGGTGGACCTGATGCGTTGACTTTTGGACCTGATGCACTGACTTTTTGGCTGATGTTTCTCTATAGCGGATCCTGCAGCGATAAGACTGTTGGCAGTAGATGAGTGAGTACGTGGGGATCTCTGCAGGCATGTTTGTACCATGAGGATATCTCTGGCATCTCTCTGTAGCCACCTTTTGGTGACCAAGGGGATTTTTCACTTCCAGAGTCTCAGTTGCTGGCAGGCTTGTGAGCTCCCAGACTTGGCATTGGTAGTTTTGACTCCAGACTGTATGTTGTAATTCCCAAGGGATTTGCTGACATCTGCAGGAGCAGTTAAGCCATAATCATAGAAACAACTTTCTCTGGAGCAGCTGGTGGGAGCACATGAAGGATGCAGGACAGCCTGCAATAATTTTGGGTCGCCGTGGAAGGAACCAGTTTCCACCTACTCCAGGCACCATGCATCCAGACCAATTTCAGCCATGCTCTGCCCCTCTGAAAGTCCCTTTGCCTTCCCTAGGAGATCACACGGCTGAAGGTGGAAGCCAACAAGACGGCTGATGGCGTCCTTGCCCTAGAGAAAGCAGTGGCCACTCTGCAGCGTGAGGCCAAGGAAGTAGATGGCATATTTGAGAGGAAGCTCTCAGAGGTTGAGGCAGACGCTGCTGTGATACAGGAGGTGGGTCCCTGTCTCCTGCACCTTGCCCCCTTCCCTGTTGAAGTTTGGGTGAGACTTGGCCTTACAGCTGCCACCTTGCTTTCTTCAGACAGCTCAGGAAGCTCAGAGGGTCCACGCCGAAGCTGGCCGGGCAGGGGTGGTCATGCAGGAGACACTGAACTTCCTGGAAGAGCTGCTGCATCTAATGAGTAGGTTTTGTGCCGCTGCTGTAGGGTGTGGAGGGAGACAAGTCCCTGGTGGGGTCTAGGCATTGGTGCTAGGAGTTCTGTGAGAAGCTGCCACAGATGATGCCTGTAAACAGACTGTGCAGCAGGCTGGAGCCGCTGGGGCATCTAGAAAGACCTAGTCCTCCACCTCCATCCATGGTTCCCTCTTCCTTTTTTCCCCCCTGTGCAACAGACCAACCTGCTGTCGTGGATGAGGATGGCCTGAAGCAGCTTGAAATGAATTTTAGTAAAGCCAAAATTCGAAGCAGCCAGCTGAAGGATAAGATGTCGGAGCTGGAGCAGACAGCCACACTGCAGAAGGCCCGGGTACGGACGCTGGAGAGCAGCATTGATGAGATCCTGGCAGATATTAAGAACCTGGAGGATATCCAAAGGAGCCTTCCTCCAGGCTGCTACAACACAAAAGCCATTGAACTGCCGTGAGCTAGCTCTGGAAAGGCTGCAGCACCTGCCAGGCTGTGAAGGCAGGACAGCCTGGCCCAGCTGCCCTCCTCAAACCAGGCAGGACCAGCTGCCTTTGTGTTGAACTGATCCTTACCCTCAATTTCAGCGTGGCAGCTGAAGTTCATGTTGCCACACTGGCCCTGGAGAGTCCCTGATTTTTCAAAGTTGTCCATCCCTCAGTCACAGGAGGAAGGAGACATCTGGTTGTGTGCAGGTGCTACTGGCTGGAGAACAGCCCGTTCCTACATTTCTCTGAGGTGCAGGTGGGGGTTGCTTGGTGTCAACCTTGGGAGTTTGCACAGTTCAGAGCCTGAAGTTCACAGCTGAGAGGTTCTCCACCCCCTGTGGATCCGCTCTCCTGGTCTGTCACACACAGAAGGACTAGAGTCTCTCTCCTTACTTTTGACACTGCCACCACCACCTCCTCCTCATTCTCTCTGCAGGGTGTTCCTTGCCTTTGGTAGCTCAGAAGGTAGGGAGCTAGCGGCATGAAGTGGCGGCCAGGAAAGATGAGTTTTGAGATGTGGCACCAGTGATGCTTCACATGGCTTTCTCCTCCCAACCTGCCCAATCTTCTTGCTGGGAGTGGAGCTGGTGTGGTTTTGCTGTTGCTTGGAGATTTGGCATCAGATGTTGCTGATGACCCTTTTCATAAAGCTGCAGGTCTTCCACTGTGCTTCCCAGTGAGGTGGTTACTGTTTTGTTAAAGGGATACAAAAAATGTGGCAGCTGCCTCTGAGTTCAGGGTGATGTGCTGGATGGAGGAAGAAGGGGCCCCCAGGCTAGCAGGTTAGTAGAGGAGAGAACTGCTGGGGCTCCTCAAATGGAAAGTCTTTCCTGCTCCACCTGCTCCCTTCAGCCAGGAGGTGAGGACCCCCTTTCTTTCTCCCACACTTCTTTTCAAGTCTCAAAGCCCCTGAGGGATGGCTCTCTTGTCAGAGCTCCTGGGCAAGAACAGGTCTCCCTACCGTCCCCTTACACACTCAAGCACAACCTTTCCTTCCAAGACCAGCCAGATTGATACCAGAGACTTTCCTAGGTCTCCCAGATCCTGGGAGAAACAAGGTGGTGTCCCCACAGCATAAGCCCCCAGGACCCTGCAGCAGTTGTCACCAGAACGGGGACTTTCTCCAGGGGTCTGTAGCCACAAGCTCTCATGGCTGAGAGCCTCGTCCCTCCTGCTGGAGTGCCAGCACCCTGATTTGATCAATTTAAAAATACAGACAATGTCTTAAATGCATCTCTGCCTCTGGTTTGGTGCTGCCTGTTCCTCTCTACATCCATCCCTTCCACCCATGTGGTGCTTGATGTTTCATAGAGGCTCAAGTAGTTGTCTGCAGGGTTTCCCACTGTACATCTGAGCAGAGCTTGGAGAAGCTGAAGACTATGCTCCTTCCTTCATCTACCCACGGCTTTCCTGTGGGTCCAGCTCCATTCTGACACTGCTGCCAGCTCCCTTTTAGATGCCGTTTCAGGGGAAAAAAAAGCTAGCAGGTGCTGCAAGTCAACTCTGCTGAAGCCTTCTGACCTGCGTGGTGGTGAAAGAGGAGGTCCTGGATGGCAGAGGACACTTTGGGGGACATGCTTCTCCCTCGTTAGCGCTGATTGTCTGATAACGCAGTGCCTGTGCTTTTGCTTGATAAGGATATACTGAGTAAAATGTCTGCCTTATACTTTTATTTAAGTGAGATGTACTGCCTCTGGCATGTTCTCCTTCTCCCATTGTACAGCATAGGGACAGATATTATGGGCCTGACTTTATTTTAACTCGAGTTGTGTTTTTTTGAAAGGAGAGAGGTCAGTAAATACTGAATACTTTTGGCTGGATCTTGCCTACCGGTTTATTTTCTCTAGCTTCCTGTTCTGGGTGAGTTTGGCCATCAGCTTTCCCAGCGGTACAGCCCCTTGTGCTCTTCATGCTGACTCAGTCTTGGGGCTGTTCTGAAATGACACCAGTAACATCTTTGTTTTGTTTTGTTTATTACATAATTTAAACATTTTGCTGATAAAGTTTTTTTGTCAATGACTGTTTTTTTCATATAGCAACAGAAGAAAAAAAATTAGGCTCCAAAACTTTTGACAAAGGTGAAATCGGTGGCATGGCAACTTCAACCCCTTTACCTCCCCCCGTATTCTTCTTTTCTCCAAAAGGCGTTTGAAGTTCATTTCTCTTTCAGCAAATTGCACTGTTTAAAAGTGGAGGTTCAAAGACCGAAACCCACGAGCTTCTTCCCACCCCTCCCCTGCACCCTGGAAACCTGTGTCCTCACCTCCCTGGTGGTCGCATGGATCTTCAGGGATGATTTTTCCTTTTTTCCCCATACCCACCCAAAAACTTTTTCCAAACCTGTCCCAGAGCTTAATGACCTGTTACAAACCCCCCATCCCACCCCCCTGTACTGTGAGTTTTACTGAATGGATACACAAAGGCGCAGGTAAGACTAGTAAGACAGAATATACTCGTCATCCATACCACAACGCTACATCTCTAAGGCATGCTGTCCTAACCGTGATGGGATGGGAAGCCAGCTGGCTTCCTGTGCGTCCCATCTCGCGTACCTGAGGGAGGGAGGATCTGAGATGGCTCTTGGACATGCCACCTGCCTTCCTTCTCCACCTCCTTTGTTTTATTTCCCTTTGTCTCCTCCTCAGTTAAAACCCGTTGTCCTTCCTCCCCCTTCAAAGTAGCATCGCTCCTCCAGGAGCTTAAAGTGTGTGTGTGTGTGTGTGTTTGTGTTTTGGAGGCTGGTTGCTACCACTGCTCTTTCTCCTCTGGCTTGGAGCTATGAAACAATAACTTCTGTGTTGGGGTGGAGAGGGAAGAGAGACTGAAAAACTGAACACTTGAGAACAACGGGTGGAGAGGAGTCTCCTGGCTTACGTACATTGTGTGTCTCATGGATGAGATGTCCTACCACAGGCACCTGCCCAGCGTGTTAGCTAAGGGAGCTCAGTAGAGTGTTGGTGAGCATCTTGAACTGGCTGAAGGCCTCCTTGGAGAAGAGGCATCCCTGCACTCCGAGTTCCACATGCTCTCACCTCCCTCTCTACTTTGGCATCTCTGTATCTCCTCACCCCATGGGATACATACACAACCACTGGGGATACCAGAGCTGGCACTGAGGGATGTAGCTACTGAATTTATGACAGTTCCTGAACAAGCCTCCCCATGTGAAGGGAAATCCCTGACAAGGAAAGACCTCTTCTGGCCTTTGGGCAAGTCACATCGCTTCTGTCTCTCTTGCTTTCCCTTCTGGGAAGGGCTGTCCTTGAGAAGTTGTTAGCTGCTGCTCTGTGCCTGTGGCTGTATGCTGTTTTGTTTTGTCCAACATTGCTTGCTGTTACAGAGGTGCCAGCAGCATTCAGCGGGTCACCAAATTTAGTGCAATGTCTCATCTTTAGAGCTTCCATGTGAGCAGCTCGTGACCCTTCGTAGATATTTACGGGGGGGAAAAAAAAAGGTAATTTCGGATCTTTCCCTGAAATACTCTGGAGGACTCTCAGCCTTCAGGTGTCTCAACACAATACTGTGCCTTGCTGGGGACCAGAAGCTAGCCACAGTGATGCCCTAGGAAAGCCACAAAGACAGCAGTCATGCCTTGGCTGGGGGTTCTAGCCTGAGCCTAGTTAGCCCAAATTTGTGGGGAGTGGGCAGATGCCCAGGAGCTATAGGCAGCAGGGCTATACCCAAAGCGATACAAGGTTAGATGGAGGAAAGGGAGAGGAAAAAGTGAGGAGTAAAGGAGGACTGCACCTTCTTCCCTGTGGCTGTGACCCTTCCCAGGGGCTGTGCAGGGTTCTTGCACCCTAGGGATGCTCAGCAGGACAACAGCCTGCTTCAGCAACCCTTCTCTCTGCAGGACTTAAATAACTTTCTTTTGCTTCATGTTACTTACCCCACTTTTAATGTGAGCATCTCTGCTAGGCTCCATCCCTGGCTTTTGGGGACACATCACAGGCAGGAAAGCAGGAGCCTGGCATGTGCCAAGGGATGTGCAAAGTAGCCACAGCCAGTTTGGGAGGGGGAAAGTATCATGCATTTAATAAACTCTTCAAGGAGAGGAAGAGGGTAGGAGCAGAGGGGAGGGGGAAGTTTACAGACAGAAATGGAGATCTGGAGGCTAGAGGATGGGGATGGACCCAGCCCCCACAAAGCTCAGCCAGGTTTGGGGCAAATTCTCACCAGAGGCTTTGGGTCCCCACCTGCTGCTTTCCTCCCTTGTTTCTTGGTTTCTTAAATGGGAGGTCCCTTTCTAGGTGCTGTGGGCTGCCGCCTGTGACACTAGGTCAGAGTAGAGCATCACCCCAACTCACTTGCCTAGGGTGTGGCTTAGGGTGGGTTGGGTTCACTTGAAGCCAAGGACATCCCCTCTAGTAATGCTTTGGCAGCAATGCTTGCCAAGGCCTCTGCTCCCCTTCAGAAATGCCCTCTCCGTGATTTTTCAGGGCCATGAGGAGCAGTTTGTTAGCTGGGTTGTCCTACTGCCGGCCTAAGGAGGTCCATCTGCTGTGGGGCATCAAGTCAGTTGGGTTACAACTGCCTGCTGCCAGCCTGGATGTTTGGTCATCATGTTGAGAGGCCCAAAGGGCTCACACTAAAACTATTTAAGAAAAAGAAGTCCACCTAGATTTATTGAGCTTAAGTACTGCAAGGTGATGCAGATGAGGAAACCCCTGCCCTGAGCATGCTGGGAGGATGGACTGGGGGACCATTTCCCAGTGACATGCTGGGAGGGGGGTGCTGGAGCCACCTCCCCTCGAGTGCACTGAGCACATTGCTCTTCTACTGGTCCTCCCTCCCTGCATATAGGATGGGGGGTGGTTCCCTGGAAAAAGAGACCAAACCATTCCCCTCAGGCCGTGCAGCAGTTCCCTAGATATGGCTGCATGACAGAGCGTTGGCACCGGGGGTGAGAGGCAGACGTGGGCAGGAGGCCATGGGGTAGGGAGAGAGATGGAGACACAGACCGAGAGAGAGAGAGAGAAAAGAGTGATGGAGAGCTGTTGGCAGGTGGGACACGAGGGCTGTCTCGCTGCAAGGCCTCTGGCACTTAGCCAGAGGCATTGATGTAGAGTTGGCTCTTGAGGATGTAGTCAATGACAGGCTGGCAGAGGTAATCCACGACATGTCCATCCCCATGCTGCAGGGCCAGTCTGAGGGTATGGGGGGAGAGAAACAGATCAGAGTCCATTTAGGTGGGTTAGGTGGCACCTTGGTGTCCCCATAAATGGAGGGGCTGGCTGGGGGGCACCCATCTTCCAACCCCATAGCAGGAGTCCCCCTGTATTACCCACCTGCTTTTGGTGGAGCTGACAACTGACATGGGGTGGTTCAAGTCATCCTTCACCACCAGGATGTTGTTCTGCAGGGAAATGAGGAAGAGAGGAGCAAAGGGATGGCCTGAAAGTGGACGTCTGCCCTGCCAGCCCTCCTGCCCCACTGGCCTTTGGGGGGCTGCTGCATGGTGGCCCCCTGGTCACCTGACCTAGAGGCTGAGAGCATCTGGCCTCGAGACATTTTGTGCCCCGTGGCTGAAGTGGACCCCCCTGGGTAAAGAGAGGTTGTAGGTTCTTTCTCAGCCTTCCCCAGCCACATGTGCATCCACTTACTTTGTACTTGCGGAGTATGGAGGAATGATTCATGATCCGGTCGGGGTCTGCTCCATCCCGGGGCACCACCACAATCCCAAACTCCCCAACGATCACCTCCATCTAGGAGTGACCCAAAGAGGGGAGAGCTTTCATAACCATCCCGTGCAAAATGTGCCATTCGTTGTCTGCCAACCCCCACCCTGCATCATGAAATCTAGGCCATGGTCTGGATGGAGACAGAGTGAATTTGTGGCTAGCTGGACAGTCTTTGGCAGAAACATGGATTCACTAAGGCTTGGTTAGTGGTCTGCAGTGTACAAAATGGTTCAGGGTTAAATCCTATTAATAGCTGTTGAGGGTAGGCTATAGGGAGGTCTTGTAATGGTAGAAAGAGGGTGGCAGCAGAAGAGGTTGCCCAAGGAGGATATGACCTCTGCCTTGCTGGAAGGCTTTAAGACCAGGATGGATGTGTTGGTCCTGACAGAGGTCTTGTTCTGCCCTGGGCAGAGAAAACCTGAATTTGCGCCAAGGCTGGTGGCCAAGCTTGCCACCACATGGGAATGGCTCCCACTGCCTCATCCATTACAGGACAAACCAGGCTCATCCAAAAGAGCTCTGGGTCAGCACATTTTATTAAGTGAAAGCTATTGATTTGGTGGTAAGTGTGTTTAATTTCTAATGTCAGACCAACTTTTGTAAAGCTCTTATGTCCTACCTTCACACATCACTCTGCTGGGAATTGCATCTACTTGATGCTGGCTCCTTCCAGGGGACAAGGAGCAGGAGCATAGCCTTTGGAAATCCCTTGGGACCAGCTTATCTGCACCCCTGCTGATATCCTTTGTTTGAGTGGTGAGTGGGAGCAGGGCTTGGGTCTGTGGAAGGGGAGGCTGGGGAGGGTTGGTGACTTGAGAGCATAAGACCCTGTGCCTCAGGCTGCCTGTGTGTAGGGCATGTGAGGGTCAGGGTTGGGATGGAGGAGGAGGTGGGGATGGTGGGCATGACTCTTGCCATCCTGAGGGACCCAGGTGGCTCCCAGGAGTGCTGAGTGTGGAAAGGAGAGGAGGAAGGGAGCCTGAGGAAGAGGATCATGCAGGGGCACCAGGTGGTGGCAACTCACATCCGCCTCATTCCAGAGACCAGGGATGCAGAAGGACTCCAGCAGGTCGCTGCCACAGAGCAGTAAAATGCGAAGCTCTGAAGAAAAGAAGCAGAGAAGCTCAGAGGTGGGAGAAAACGGGTCTGAGCAGGCATCCCCACACTGCCATCCCACTGCACTTCCTGCAGACCTCCCCTGCCAAAACAAGTTTACTAAAGATTCTCGCATCCCTACCAGTACCACACATGAAATAGCCCCCCACCCTGCTTTATTTCAGCTCCTCTCCCGTGCTGCTGGGTTGTTGTCAGCATTGCTGCAGGGGCTCCAGCCACAGGGGCAATGGGGAGAGCCCAGGAGACTGCTCAGAGCTCTGGGCGCAGCTGTGTTTGCTTTAGCAAAGCTGATAACAAAGGACCAGAGGTTTTCCTTGCACACCCTGGAGGACTTCTGCGTCCTCCATTTCTCTCCCCAGGCTGGGACTGGTGCTTGCTGACAGCTTGCTTTAAGGGTTGGCTTTGCTGCTCAGTAAGCACAGCAAGAAAGTTGTGCTGTGGGAAGGAGCTTTCTACTCCAATGGGCCCATAAAGATTAATTTATTTGTACAAATACCAGAGGAAAGCCATAAACCCACCCGGAGGGGTGGGACGAGGTGGCTACATGAGAAGGTGCCTCCCTGGTTGGCATTTCCAGGTGGCCAAAGACTCTGTGCTCTGCATGGTGCTGGTGCTAGGATGGGTGTTGTGCCAGGCTTTGTGTGAGCTAGCCCATGAAATGGGTCTCAAAAACACCAGCAAGCTGTCAGTGGACCATGCTTCCCATGCAGAGCCCTCAGTGATATATGGCAGTAACAAGTGCATGGCAGCCTAGTGGGTCTAAAACTCCTAAAGGGCTTTAAAGAAAGGAGCACTGTGGCTGCTCAGGTGGCTGAAATCCCACCTGCTGCTGAGTGCAAAGCTTGTCAGGGCTGTGGGTAATGCAAGGATGTGGGTGACACCACTGCCAAAAGGCAGGTTTCATGGCACCTGGGGTGACTTTCAAGGCACGATGCCATAGCAGGTCCATGCCAGTGCTGGGAGCCAGGTCTCTGTGGCTTGGTCCCTTATTTTAGGCTGCTTGCCTGCCAACAGGAATGAGATCAGGCCAGTTTAGCACTGCTGTTGTTTTACCCCTGAGCCCTGATAGATGGCACTGGGACAGGATGATGGTCCTGCATCTTTTGCTCGCCACCAGGTGTGTTGTGCAGCTGCTCCCGAGCTGCCTAGTGCTGGCCAGCCAGCCACAGAGGAGCCAGTGCATTGCAGAGGGGGCTGCATACTCACCGATCTCCTCATATCTCATCACTGTCCCCAAGTTGGCATTCTCATCTGGGGAAGGGAAGCAAAAGAGAGCTGTTGGTGACCGGCCTGGGACAGGGGGCTGGGAGGAAGGCTGGGGGGTGGCACCGAAGCCAAGGCTATGCTGGGACTTTACCTACCCACAAAAGTGAAGCGCTCCATCGGTGGGCGAACGCAGCAAATCCGACTCAGGCTTTCTCCCACCTTCCCCAGGATCTTTGCTAAAGGTGAAGAAGAAAAATTAACCAGAGTGCCAACAATGCCCTGACAGACTGACCCACACAAACTCTTCGGCCACCCTGATCCTTTGAGATCCTCCTATGCCCAGGTGCAGGAACTGCTCTCAGCATCTCCTCACCACTGCCTCTCATGGTCTTAACTCCCGAGAGTGTTACGCTATGCCTTGAAGAGACCAGCGGGACAGCTAATATCACTTTAAAAAAATCACTAGATTTTTTTGTTTGTTTTTATGGGGTTTAAGTAATTCCCCCTCCTGTCCCCAGCTAATACCTGCATGTCCAACATCCCACCAGCTCATGGGGGATCCAGCCACGTCACCTCTCCTGCCAGCTTGTCCCATGCACACGCCCCATGGGTACCAGGTAGCTTTTCTTTTAGCTGCTCTCACTGCCTCAACATTATCCAGCTAAAGACCAGTGAGAGTCCACAGCCATTTTAAGCCATTCTTTAGTCCCCTTGCTGTGTTGGACATTAAGGAAGCCCTCCATCGCATCCCCACCTGACCCTCGGCTTGGTTCATGGAGCCTGATGAGTGAGCTGATGCAAAAATAAGATGATGGAGCTCCCCTCCTGGCACTCAGCAACCCTGTCTGGGAGGTGAGGGGTGGGTGGTCATCCCCCTCTTCCCTAAATCACTGCCACCTACCTGCAGTGGGCTTGTTGGAGACGTTGTTGTTGTTCTGGTAGATGGTCTGCGAGGACTCATTCTGGGGCTGGCCGATCACAGGGGTGATGGAGGGGGTGTTGACATTGGAGAGGATGCAGCCAGTCACTCTCTGCAACGAGGGAGATGTGTAGCTGGAACAGTGCCTTTGCTCTAGCTACCTTCCAAAACCTTTACAACCCCTGTATCGAGCCTCTGCACCCCAGGCTGAAGGTCATCTTTAGTAACAGGTATGTCCAAGCTCACTTTAGGATCCCAAATCCCATCCAGTCTCACTGGATGGGCCTGGGGCTACCAGGACCCTGTGTATAATGACTCATGATTAAGGCTGGGGACAGTGGAATTAACTTTTTGTGTGGACCTGTGAGGCTGGCAAGGCTGCAGCTGTACTGTCTGCAGGCAGGCATCGTCCCCATCACCTGGTCATGCTCATAAACTCTCATGAATGAATAAAAATACAGCAGCTGATGAATCAGAGGCGCAAAGCCAGAAGCTTACACATTACTCCAAGAGCAAACGTGCCCTCTTCTCCTCCACCAGTCCCTGCAGAAGACGACAGGCATTTCCAGGGGCTCCCTGGCTTTGACACCGTAGTCCCTGGACACACTGGACATCCCGCCAGGCTGGTTAATGCTACTTCTGTGCTTCCTGTCTGGGCTGCCTGTGAGTTTGTATGAAGCTGTTTTATCCATTTCCCATCCTTGGTTTGCTCACTATATCCAAGTGTTAGCAGTAGCCCTGCTTTCCCTGTCCCTGCAGTCACCCAAGGGCAGTCACCTTCCTCCTCAGCTCTCAGGGCTTACAGGGACATTTCCTCCTGGGTTTTGTGCTCCCTGGGGACTTCCCAGATGCTGAATTTTCCTGAAGTCACACCATCAGGTTCATACTGCATTTTTGGCTCAGCTGGTAAATGGAGATGCGCGTCCACCTCTCCTTCCCCTTGGGATGGAGCAAGTGGTCAGCATTGATGATTTGGCTTATGCCCATGCCTGCCTTCACTTTGACTTCACCCCTGCTCCCCTCCTGGTGTGCATGGGACTGGGATGGCTGCTGGCTCCAGCGGGAGGGCTGTTTGCTTTCACCATCAGGGCAAGGAACTCAAAGTGGGTGTGACACAGTCACCTCTTTCAGATCAGGATTCAGGAATATTCCTGCAAGTCTTCTCTCTTTCTGTGCCAGCCATATTTTGGCTGTTGATGTCCATAGGCTGGTGCAAGAGCAACCCCACTCCCGTGCTCTCCCCATGCCCTCACCCCAGGTGCCCCCACACCGTGGGGGCTGCCTCACCTTCATCAGGTCACGGTGGTGCTCCAGCACGCTGCAGGTGGTCTGCCAGGTGTCCTGGTAGCACTCCCAGGGGTCCACCCTGTTGGTAGCACAGCAAGGCAACAGTGTTGGCAATGGTCACTGCCTGGACCTCCTGGCCATGCTACCTCTTCCCCACTGGGCCATCCAGCAATGCCATGAGCAGCTATGTTCACTCCTCCAGCTCTGCCATAGACCATGTCCTTCCTCCAGCCCTTCCATCGAGGTCTCCCTAACAGCTTTGGAGACCTGAACATGTGCCTGGACACCTTTTCACTCTTGGTACCCAACTAACCAGCTTTCATTTGTCTTGGATACATAGAACCCTGTTTCCTGAGGACAGGCCAGAGATGTTTCTGGTTCTACCTTGGCTGCCAGATGCCACGTTGCAACGCTGGAAAGGGGAGAGTCCATGGGCTGGTGCTGCTGGTCTAGAAAGGGAAGATGCCACTGCACAAGCCTGGGTGGGCTGGATGACTTTGGGCCTCACCCAGACACCATAGAGTCAGTGTGGGTCTTGCAAGACCCCTTGAAGCCAAAGGGCTCCCTTGAAGGATGGTGTAACGCTCTTCATTGGTTCTCTGCTAGACTAGGAGAGGAAGGCCTCTGGTTTTTAATCAAGCTTTGGCTGGGAGATGAGAAAGTCCATCCTGGAGCTCTAGAAGGTGGTGGCATCTCCACTTTGCATGTGGAACTTTGCCACCACGGTGCTGGGGAAGGGGCAGGGACTGCTGGGGGACTGCTGGTGCCACAGCAGGTGTGGTCTCTGCCACTCACCTGATCCAGTCGGAGGACTGGACAGCCAGTTGGCACATGGTCAGGCGGTGCCGGCTTGAGACCAGACCCTGCAAGAGAGGATGATGGACGAACAGTTATGGGAGGCAAGCATCGTGCCCTGGCCAGCCTGGACTTGCAAACCTTCTGGGGTCAGATCATCGGGCTGGCTCAGATGAGACAGGCCAGAAGGATTTGTTCCTGCCCACAAAAACTTAAGCTCCTGTTTGCTGGAGGAGAAGAGTCCCTGCCTTGCTTCATCCCCAGTTATGCACCAGTCAGTGAGATTTGCTCAGCACCACCACTCTCAGCCCTGTGCTGCAGTGGGGCCAGACCCGGGGGTGGTGGTTTCTTGATGAAATTTCTCCTGCTTTCAGACGAGGAGGAAACTATCCTGATTTGGATTTCCCCCCTACTCCAGAAAGGGCTTTTAAGGGTCCCTGTTTGCATCAGCACCATCCCCACAATAAAATTGGCTTTGAAATCATTCAAACAAACAAACACAAAACCCAACCCAACAAGATGACCACCACCATTTTGGGTGAGACAGTTTCTCTTTCAGCTGGTTGTAGGGTCTCACTGCAGTTTTTATCTAAAGAGTGGGTGGTTTCATCCTCTTGCTCCTCTCGCGGACTTCCCCATGGTCAGGGGCTGCCCCAGGTAGAGGAGGTCCATGAGAGGACCATGAGTGCAGGCAGCACTACCCGTGCTCACCCCTGGCTTGAGATACCAGCAGACATAGGATGCAGAAAGGGAAAAATGGGGATGACCCACCGTCTTCCCATAGGAGTCATGTACGGGCGAGACAATGCCACCAATGACGATGAAGCGTCCAGTCTTGTGCAGGTAATCCCGGGCTCTCTCTGGAGAAGGCGGACAAGGAAAAGGGTGCAGCATTATTCAGCTGGACCCACCAACCCTGCAATGCCCTGCTCCCACCCACCAGCTTGGCCCAATGCCTTTAGAGTGGCTCATCCCAGCTTGGGCAGCAGCGGGTGGGGAAGACAACCAAGGGAAGGGCTGGCTTAGTCTTTACTTCCTGTCTCATTCAGTGCCATCCTTGGTGATGCTGAGCATGGACCTTCATGGGGACCTCCAAAACTTGCAGGAAGGAGGATTTGGTGAAGAGGGCAGGTATTTAGCAAAAGCTAAATCACATTCAGATCCCAAATCACCTTCAAACACCTCACCAGGGCACCAAAAGGGCAGCTGAGAGCCTGCACTACTGACAAGAGCTGCTCGGCAGAGACAGGCTCTTTTGGCAGCCTTGGAGGAGCCAGACCAAGCTCACAAAGTGATGCATGAAGCTGGCTCATTCACTGCCTTCAGACAAATACTTACCTTTTTGTTTTTCCCTGCCCATAAACTGTATCCACCCTTTCTCTCCCCATGACTTCTCCCTTCCTCACCTGCTACGGTTCGCTGCTAACTACCAGCCAAAAGCTTTCTTAGCAGCTGAAAGGTGACTGACAACTCTCCTAAGCTTAAGCATCACTTCTAACAAGGACCCCTTAGATGCGGGCAAGATTAAAAAAACCAGGATAGTAGCAAAACCCGCTGCCTCCGCCATTGTTGGGCTGCAGAGACAACCCTGACGTTTTATGAGCAGAAAACTTTTTGCCAGCTCATGCATCAGCATCTGGCTGTAATTCCCTGCAGGAGGATATCAATACAGACTGGGGGATGGATGGAATGAGAGCAGCCCTGCTGAGAAGGGGATACTGGTGGGTGGCAAATTGGACATGAGCTGGCAATGTGCACTTGCAACCTAGAAAACCGACCATGCCCTGGGTGCACCACCACCAGCACGGCAACCAGGTCGAGGGGGGTGATGCTCCCCTTCTACTTTGCTCTTGTGAGACCCCCACCAGGAGCACTGCATCCAGCTCTGGGGTCCCCAGTATAAGACAGACATAGACCTGTTACAGCAGGTCCAGAGGAGGCCACAGAAATGGTCAGAGGGCTGCAACACCTCTGCTGTATAGAAAGGTTCACAGAGTTGGGGTTGTTTGGCATGGAGAAAAGAAAGCTCTGGGGAGACATTATTGTGGCCTTTCAATATACAAAGTTGGCTTGTAAGAAAAACGGAGACTTTTTATGAGGGCCTTTAGTGACAGGACACAGGGCAACAGTTTTAAACTAAGAGAGGATAGATATAAGAAAGGTTTTTTTTACAACGAGGGTGATGGGACACTGGAACATGTTGCCCAGAGAAGTTCTGGATGCCCCACCATTGGAAACATTGAAGGTCAGGTTGGATGGGGCTTTGAGCAACCTGATGAAAGATATCCCTGCCCATGGCAGGGGGGGTTGGACTAGATGATCTTTGAAGGTCCCTCCCAACCCAAACCATTCTGTAAGTCTCTAATTTGAAGATGTGCTGTTGGTTGACAGCCTAAATAAAAATTGCCATCACGCACAGGTGCTTAGCACAGATGGATCCCTGCCACACCCACTACAAGACCCACGCCTCATGTGTTGTTGGCGTTTTGGAAATGCTGAAGGATTCACCAGGAGGAGCATTGCACCAGGACTGACACACTTGTCCCCCTCTGCTCCTCTCTGCTGGGAAGTGCTGGGATGCTGCTGGTGAGTTCACCACTTCTAGCTCTACCCCTGCTCACTCCCTGCTTGCTCCAAACCTGCTTGTATCCTGCTTGCTCAAGCCCTGCTCAATCCCAGCTTGATCCAACTCACAGACAGCAGCTGCTGGGAGCTGCTGTTGTGGGATGTAGGCCTTGGCAGAGGAGAGGAAATATTGGTCTGAGAGCACATGATTACAGCAGGATGGGGGGAGAGCTCTTCCTGCTGGGGAGTGGGGGGCTCAAATGCTCTGCGTATGGGCTCCTGGGGTCTGCCCCGTGTGGTCTGGGACTGAGAGGTGGAGCTGTCCTGATGGGAAAAGGCAGCTCCACTGCAAGACCAATGGCAGGGTTGGTCACAGCATGGTCCCTGCCACAGCTGTTGGCCGATCCCCAAGGTCTCACTTGCTTTTGGGCACTTCTCCCCCCCACCATTTTTCCCTTTTTTTCTTGGGCTGGTCCTGTTGCAACCACGTGTCCTGCATTCCTCCCTACCTGCAGACAGAGCTGCCCTGGGCTTTGGGCAATGGTGATTAAGTCCTCCCTTTCTAGAAACTTCTTTGCCGATACCTTGTAAGCTTGCAGCCATCTTTGACATAGCTCTGTCGCAGCAATGGTGTTATCTGCTGACGCACCTGGCTCCCTTGCCTTCAGCCCTTTCTCTCTCAAATTCTCGCTGCTCCTCCCAACACATGCTAGTAAATGTCAGCTGCGCCACCTGTGGTGCTTTCCCTGGGTCCCCTTCCCATGGCACCCGCCACCCATACCCCAGCTGGTCCGTCAGCAGCCGCACAGCTCTTACACTGCTCCCACCCTGTGTCAGCACCATGTGTTGTCCATGTCCTACTATGCCAAGAGACTTGTCAGAGTCCCTTCAGCCTGATGCACAGTCTCAGGCTGGTATTTCTAAATGGTGACATTCAAGGATAAAAACACTGACAAAGAGATGCTAAACTCCCCTGGGGTCCTATGCCACATCTCACCTCCCTCTCCCTGCCCCAGAGCACACATATTCATGCCCTGATGCTTCTCTGAAGGTGCTCTCAGAGAAGCAAAGAGGTTTTCTCAACAGCACTGGAGGTGGAATGTCCCATCTTTTCATGCTGCAGCAACAATATCTCCTGCCCCCCAAGCTTTTGCAGCTGTATAACCACCCACTTTACCCAAGCCCTCCCACTGGGTGCGTGGCAACAGCCTTGCCCCCTAGGCCCACCATGCCTGTGCATGAACCACAGTGCCACTATGGGGTTGCAGCAAGGAGGAAGAGGCTGGGAGGTGGGAGCGTGGGGCTAGTCAGTGGTGGTGGTGGTGGCCACGGCCGGGCTGGCCCTGCCTCCTCTGCCAAGCATGGGGAGGGTGGCTGGGGAGTGCACAACACAGCAGTGCCCACCTAAGCTTTTGAGACAGTAGAAAGAAAAAAAGATAGAAAAGGTGAAAGCAGAAAGGGAGATGAGATTGATGAGTCATTTGAAAGCACTTTTTTTTTTTTTTGCAAGTGGAGGATCTAGAAAATATTTTGCCTTTGCAAAGAAAATGAGCATTTCTGAAGCTAAGGTTACTTTGGGATCCGTCAGCCATCCCGAGATGTCACTGTGCATCATATCCTACAGACACCCTGCTCCAGCCAGTGGTGGTTCCCCAGGGGAGAGGAAGCAGTCCTACCTGAAGGACCGGTGCCCTCCCATGTGGCACCAGCAGGGAGGCACTTGCAGGGAGCCTTCCTCCTCCCTGCCATCTGCGCCCAGCCACAGCTAGCACCTGCTAAAGCTGGTGCAAAGGTCTCCAGCCTGTGTGGGATGGCTCCTGATTCCCTTGGTAGTATTCCTTAGAAATAAGCATCAAAGTTAGCTCTTTCCATCTGGGGAGATGCTTCCCCATCCCAGCCACCCAACGTGGCATCAGCTGTTGGGGCTGGGGACCCACCCTGCAAACCCATCTTTGCGAAAGCAGCCATGGTCCTGTTTCCCTTCCAAAGGAAGCTTTCCCAAAGGTGAATAGAAAAAAATTGGGGAAGGAGAACAGTTGGTGTTTGCCAGGTCCAAGCACAGTTATGGTGGGCACAAAGAGGAACACAAGTGGACAGGGGATCCTGCTGCATCTTCTGGAGCTGCTGCACTGAACTGGGGCTCCTGGGTTTTTAGTGGCAACAGAAACACCTTATTGTCCTGCTGCTGGTTGAAAGTTAGCCATGGGATTGTTCACACCTGCCAGTGCCATGAGAATAATACCAGTTGGGTTCAAGCACATGGAGGGGGGCTGCTGAGCCCTGGACCACAGCTTGGCACAAGGGGCAGGTGAGGGGACAGCTTGGTGGGTCCAGCTGTGGGGAAAGTCACTTTTCCATGGGTACATCGATGGGTACATTTTTCCTACACATTTCCTGGTCAAATCATCCTCCCTCGGTGGTGTGGATCGGGTTGTGCTGTTTAGGAAAGGACTGTTCTCCTAGTGGTGCATCCCTTCAGCCCCCATGCCCTTTCTCCTGCTCTGCTTTAGGGCAAAAATCCATCTCTAAAATTATTTTAGAGCTCCCTTGCAGCAGTTTGGGATGGATGAGGAGCACTCATATATCGAGGGAGATGAGAGGGGCTGAGTGGGGCAGGGAGGTAGGGATATCACTGAAGAACCACTTGGGTGAAATTATTCATTTTCCTCCAAATTTTGAAATTTCTACTAGGGAATATTGTTCAGCTATTGGGTTAGTTAAGTAACTATAATTGCCATGGACTTTTCCCCCCCGAGGGCACTAAGCAGCCCCAGGCCCCCATGACAGCCTGTGGATTATTTGCCAGCCTCAATAAAACCTCTTCCTCAGACTCAACCAAAATCCTTTCCCTGGCTTCCTTCCCAGATCTTGTGCCCTGGATGCACCAACCACCAGCGAGAGAAAAACAGGCTTAAATAATTTGATTGGTGCAGGGAATGAAATTCAATTGCCTGAATTAGATATAGGGAAAGTTTCCTTCCCTGGCCTCAAAATCCTGAGCTTGAAGGGGTTAACACCGGCAGTTTGGTTTGAACCATATTTTTTCATCTTTGCTGGGAACTGTGTGGGAGCATCACCATCCACCAGTGGGTTTCACTGGGGCAGTGAGGGGACCAAACCCAGCCCTGTGCATGATTATGGCTATCTGTGCTCCAAGTGGTACCCAGCAAAGCACCCTGTGGGGGAGCACACACAGAAAAATACAATATTCTTGAGGGGTTTTTTTGCATGGGCAAGGGGGGTTGAGGTTGAACCAGTATCATAAAGTAAAGCACAAAACTCCATGGCTGGTGGAATTCCCTTTGCAGCCTGCCATGGCAGTCTTCTGTAACTACTTGCCCAGAAAGCCAAATATGCAAAAAAAAAAAAAAATCATCTTTCTTCTCCATTCTGTGTTTTAAAAAGAGGAATCAGGGGGTGCCAGCAGCACTTCTCCCTCTCTAATGCTCTGTGCTTGCCTTTATTGATGCTACTGGCTTTCCCATCGGTCCCTTCAAGGATCAATCAAGAGGGAGAGGGAAAAAAAGCCATTTCTTTTCCTGATTCTGCTCTTTCTGGCATCTTTCACATAAACCATGTCCTGGGACCATTTCTAGATTGGGAAAAAAAAAAAAGACCACATAGGGTATAAGTTACAGAAAACAGCATCAAGAGACTTTTATAGCAAAAGAATTGAAGACTTGAGGCATGATGTTGGAAGAGCAAAGAAATCACAGAATCACAGAATCCCAGGTTGGAAGGGACCTCAGGGATCACCTAGTCCAACCCTTTCTAGGAAGAGCGCAGGCTGGACAAGATGGCCCAGCACCCTGTCCAGCCAACTCTTGAAGGTGTCCAACGTGGCCGAGTCAACCACTTCCCTGGGGAGATTATTCCAAAGGTTGACTGACCTCACTGTGAAAAATTTTCCTCTCGTGTCCAGTTGGAATCTCCCCAAGAGCAACTTGTGTCCATTCCCCCTTGTCCTCTCCATGGGACTCCGTGTAAAAAGGGAGTCTCCATCTTCTTTGTAGCTGCCCCTTAAGTACTGGTACATGGGGATGAGATCCCCTCTGAGCCTCCTTTTCTCAAGGCTGAACAAACCCAGTTCTCCCAGCCTATCCTCATATTGCAGGCTTCCCAGTCCTTTGAGCATCTTGGTGGCCCTTCTCTGGACCCCTTCCAGCCTGTCCACATCCCTTCTGTATAGCGGGGACCAGAACTGTACACAGTACTCCAGGTGTGGCCTGACAAGCGCTGAGTAGAGCGGGATGATGACTTCTTTATCTCTGCTGGTGATGCCCTTTTTGATGCAACCCAGCATCCTGTTGGCCTTCTTGGCCGCAGCAGCACACTGTTCACTCATGTTGAGCTTTCTGTCCACCAGGACCCCCAGGTCCCTTTCCACAGAGCTGCTCTCCAGCCAGGTGGATCCCAGTCTGTGCTGCACTCCTGGATTATGTTTTCCCAGGTGCAAGACCTTACAATTCTCCTTGTTGAACTTCATAAGGTTCTTGCTGGCCCACTCTTCCAGCCTATCCAGATATCCCTGCAGAGCAGCTCTCCCTTCTGGAGTGTCTAGTTCCTTGCTCAACTTGGTGTCATCAGCAAACTTCATCAGGCTACGCTTGATGCCGTTATCCAGATCACTTATGAAGATGTTGAATAACATTGGGCCCAATATCCATCCCTCGGGGGACCCCACTAGTGACAGGTTGCCACTTGGAAAAGGAGCTATTTACCACCACCCTTTGGGTGCGGCCTGTCAGCCAGTTCCCCACCCACTGCACAGACCACTTGTCTGGGCCATAATGCATTAATTCCTCCAGGAGGAGACTGTGGGGGACCGTATCAAAGGCCTTGGAGAAGTGCAGGTAGACAATGTCCACCGCCTGCCCCATGTCAACCAGGCAAGTCACTTTGTCATAGAAAGCCACCAGGTTTGTCAAGCTCAATCTGCCTTTAGTGAAGCCAAGTTGGCTTTTCCCAATCATGTGCTTCATTTGACTTGTGATGGCCCCCAGGAGGATTCATTCTATAACTTTCCCAGGGATTGAAGTAAGGCTGATGGGCCTATAGTTACCCGGATCCTCCCTCAAGCCCTTCTTGTAGATAGGGGTAACATTTGCCTTCCTCCAGCCCTCTGGGACATCCCCCCTTCTCCTCGACTTCTCGAAGATTATGGAGAGTGGCCTTGCAATGATGTCAGCCAGCTCTCTCAACACCCTTGGGTGGATGGCGTCAGGGCCCATTGATTTGTGGGGGTCAAGCTCCTGTAGTAATTCATGTACTAACTCTTCCTTCACTGATGGTGGGTCGGTGTTTGGATCAACGGGCAATTTCATTCCCAAAGCCTGGGACCCAACAGTGTTGGTAAAGACAGAGGTGAAGAAAGTATTGAGGACCTCAGCCTTTTCAGCATCATTGGTGATTGACTCTCCTTTTCCGTTTAACAGTGGGCCTATGTTTTTCTTCTTTATCTGCTTATGGTTGACATACCTGAAGAAACCTTTCTTGTTATTTTTGACATCTACAGCCAGTTTCAATTTGAGCTGGGCTTTTGCTTTTCTAACTGCATCTCTGCACACTCTGGCAATGCCCTTGTAGCTTGCGATGGATAATCCTCCACTTCTCCATCTCTAGTATGCTTCCCTTTTGGATTTGAGTAGATCCAGGAGGTCATAGTTGAGCCAAGGGGGCCTCTTGCTCTGCTTACTTCCCTTTCCTTTGTAGGGGATAAATTGGCTTTGTGCTTCCAAGAGAGAGTTCTTGAAGAATTCCCAGCACCCACTGGCTCCTTTGTCTTCCTTGGAAGCTTCCCATCGAACCCCTCCCAGCTGAGCCCTGAGTGAGCTGAAGTTTGCTCTTCTAAAATGCAGATCCCTTGTCTTAGAGCTGACCTTCAGCATGCTCAGCAGAATCCCGAACTCCACAATGTTGTGGTCACTGCAGCCAAGGCTATCACTAACTGAGATAAAAATGTTTTTGGGTGAGCCTAGAAGCAGAGGAGGTCTGCAGGAAGGCTATCCTGACCACCTTGGAAGCACATACAAGACAACTGAAACGCTTGGAGCCAGTTGCCACCACACAGGGACAAAACCTGAGTGCTGATTTTTGGAAAAGCCAAAGAGGACCCTCCCTGATGCACGCTGCCATGCAGGCGAACCAGGGCTTTGGGTGTGCTAAGGAGCAGAGATCAACAGACCCATGTCTACCTTTACATCATAATGCAATATAAAGTGCAAATTGAAAAAAAAGGAAAATCCCAAACAAAAAATGCCATTGAGTTTTAAATTAACACATCCTCTCATTATTCCTTGCTTCACCCTGACTTGATTTTCTTTGCCAAAAGAAGATTAAAACACTGATCCATTCATGCCTTCCCCTTCATGTACAGTGCCTTAATATTCACTCTTAAGAAGAGATTAACTCCTTGCACGTAACCTCTGCTTCACATACATAATGGTGGCTGATGGTATTAATTTTTCCTTGAGTTGTCAGTGGCAAAAGCCAACAACTTTGCCTGGCTCTCAGTTTCTCAAAGTCTGTAGTTAAACAGCCTGGAACTGAGCCTGCATCTTCAGGTGATGCAACCCATGCTGATGGCAAGTTATCTCAGCTCCGGCTCTCAGGAGCTCATGCCGAGTCACCACTACCACCTGCCTTAGTAAAACACCTTTTTCTGCAGAAAGCCACTCATCTCCTACAAATGCATGCTAAGGATTGGAAACCCAGGTAAGCCCATATAATTCTTGTGACTGCAGGCAAAAAAAGTATTTGCCTGTTTCTACAGCAAGGCCCATAACTTCAGCAGGATAGATCCTATGGGATACTGATGTACCACTGGCCTCACAGCACTCACAGAGGAGTGTACTGCTGGGAGGGGGGTGGATGTTGCTGCTTTCTGTGTTGTCATCAAAATTGTTCATTTATTTTTTAACCTGCATGGTATTATTTAGAGAAACCTGTAAAAATGATGCTGCTGTCATATATATATATATATATATATATATATATATATATATATATATACACATGTAAAAGTTGGAATCTG
The DNA here is from genome assembly GCF_963921805.1 of Phalacrocorax carbo. Classification (NCBI taxonomy): domain Eukaryota; kingdom Metazoa; phylum Chordata; class Aves; order Suliformes; family Phalacrocoracidae; genus Phalacrocorax; species Phalacrocorax carbo. The sequence continues at coordinate 30,750,460 of NC_087518.1, read as the reverse complement.
CTCTTTCAGAAGCTTGTTGTCTACCTCAGAAATACCAAAGAGAACGTAAATATGTAGGGAAAATAGATTTATTTACTAATAAATCTCTGTAAGTAAATCTCTGCAGGGTAAGGATGAGGGCTGACACATGGGCTATGAAGTAGCAGTATCGTGTAGTGAATGAAGGGCTGAGCTGGGAATGGGAAGACCTACATTCTGATTCTGCCTTGCCTACGACTGGCAGAGCATGTCTTCAAGTCACAGACTGGTCCGTTCTCACTTGGTTTTGGGGCAGACCATGTCCATTTGCTTGCAAGGCTGTGTCCATTGGGTGGCTCTGCCCACTCATTTGCAGCCCTGCTGGCTTGCTTGTTTGTGTAACCAACAGCTAAGCCAGACCTTCTCAGCCATCCACTTCAAAGCAAAAGTCTTTGAAAAGACTGTGTTTTCTTAAATGATGTCACAAATCCCATTTGGAGAGGAGCTGTGCCGCTAGCAGGGCTGGCACTGCAGCATGAGCAGCCACCTCCGCTGCTGGGACGGTGGCAGAGGACTTGGGGCAGAGTGACTCAAGATCACGGCATTAATTTGCGGTGTCTAGATGCATCCATGCTGCAATCACAATGCTGCATTTAAAGCTTCATTGCTTTTTTTACTGATTGAATTTTCTCAGGCTGACTTACACTTCAGTGGCTAAATGAAGAGGGCAAAAGGCAACCATAGACAAGGCCTGTCTAAACATATTAACTCATCGAGACTTGTGTCCTATCCTCTGTACAAGGCAAGACAAAACTACTTTAGCTCTTCTAAGAGGTGGCAAGCCTGTTGGTGGTTTGCCGTCCCCCAGGCTGAGGTTGTGGTGCTTCCTGCCACAGTGTGTGTTCCTGGCACATGTGGGAGGATGAGTGGGTCTCAGCATCTCAAAACAATGGGTGATGAGTGATGTGGGTCCATGAAAGGAGCAGCTAGGAGCTGGGCAGCCAGGGCAGGGAGACAGGATAGAGGTCATGGCTGGCATGCAAAAGACAAAGAGGGTGAGTCTCCTGTTATCTTTGGGTCTCCTTCTAGCTTTGGGTCTCCTTCTGCCTTTGGGTATTCTGCTGCCCTTGGGTCTTCCAACCCAAAGAAAGTGGGGCTGTGCACAGCATGAGGCTAAGCTAAGGAGCCTCACACACAAGCATGGCACTGGCCATTCTTCTGGATTTCTAGAAACAGGACTCTGGTTTTGATGGGTCATCGCTTTGGAATGCTGTGGCAGTTCTGATGTTGTGGTTCTTCCTTCCAACCCCCAAGCCCATGCTCTCAGAAAATGCCTTTTCTTAATAAAACTTTTTTGTGTCTTTCATGTGAAATATGCTGCTTGTAGACATCAGGTTTGTGGTGTCCTGGCAGACATGGCTAATGTAAAAGACACTGCAGCAGCTTTGCATTCCTCCTCTTGTCTGTATTCCTTACAGTCAGCTGTCTGCACAGCTCCCAGCCTTCCCTCCCTGCTGTGCAAAGATTTTTGCCTGGCAAAGAGTAGATTTTGGCCTGAAAAGCCATCAGTATCAGGAGCCTCAGTCCTGCTTCTCTGCCAGTTTGTTGTGTTCCTGGCCCGTTCATTGTTGTTGGGTTTAGCCTTCTGTCATGGCTTCCTGGCCCTTTCCCAACCTGTTTCTTGCCTGTTGAATACCTGTGATGTCCAGGGACCATGCTGGACCCCAGAAACCACCCTTCAGTATTTTCATTTTCTACAAGCACTTTATAGCCTGCAACACCAATGCAAGGATGTTGGGCTGGAAAAGCAAAGCTAATTTCTTTTCCGGTGTAAATTGTACTTAATGCTCCAGACAGCCTTTCACGACTTTTAAACATTGTTGACATAAATAAACTACCAGTGGTGGACCCTGCCAAGACATGCATTAGCCCACTGGCAGTGTGCTGGTGTGGTGGAGAGCTTTCTGCTGTGGCTCCCTGGCTCCATGCCTCCTGGCACAGACCCTCTGTGGCAGCTGGTAGTTGACCTTAGCCTTGCTGTGTTGGGGAAGGAAGGCACAAGGGTGACACCTGGACCCTTCCCAAGCACTGGTGACACCTCCCGCTGCCCCAGCCCAGCTTTGCTTGTTCCTCTGCAAATGCACTTCAAATATTTTTGGATCTACCACTTTCCTGTGAGATGACGGTGGGGAAGGACCAATCAGATTATACAGTCCAGGGCTACAAAAATGACAAGCGATGATTTTGTCCAGATTGAATGAAAAAATAGCATCCTGCTTCCCCAATAGGAAATCAGTGCTTATTTAAAAGGTGTTTCTTTTTGGTGGTTCTCGCAGAGTATATTTAATCACAATGTTTCAGCTCCTCTGGCACTGCTCCATCACCTAAATTGATGTTAATGAAATCAAATATTCCTCGTGTTCAATTTTTCAAGGTGTAATTTCAAATCATATTTGCTTTGCCTTTGTATCTCGTTCATCCGTACCTCTAAGGCTTCCACGGTTGTTTTCTTCTTTTTTTCACAAAGGAATGCCACCAGCCAGCTCTGATTTATGTCTTCCCCACCAGGGACTGAAGCTGCAGCCCCCTCATTATCTGTGCCAGCCCTCTGAAAACACACAAGAGGTAGCAGGGAGGCAAGAAGGTTTTGCACAGTCTTAATCGCTCTTCCCCAAGAGCCAGGGCAGAGGAGAAGGCAAATGCATTTCCTGGCTGTCTCATTTTCATTTTGAGCAATTTGGCCTCCAGCAGCCTTGGGCAGGAGGCGGGACACAGCCGTGAGGTGCTGAGGACAAGGCAGGCACTTTCCTACTGTCTAAAATACCTTCTCCTGCAGGGGAGAGTGACCCAGATACGCCAGCACACTTTGTTTTATTATTGAGCTAGCAGCACTTGCAGGACCTAAATGTTGCTTCTTACCCTGAGCCCAGCTCGGGCAAGGAACCAGCAGTTATTCTCAGTCTAATCAAGTGGGGTGGGTGTGTATATATATTAAAACAAACAAACAAACAAACCCCAAACAACAAAAAGCTCTCCAAATGCCAAATCAGGGATGTATTAATCAGAGATGTACTCATCTCAGACCCCAGCTCTCTTCTCCTGCCTGCCCCAGGGCCACTTTGTCCCAACCAGCATCTTCACCCACCCGTTGCCTGCAGCCACACCTTGGCCGGAGCTGGGGAGACCATCGACACCTCCATTTCCTAGACTTCCCAGAAGGACAAAAAAACTTTTCTACTAGAGGAACAAGCCCTGACTGCACTTCAAGACAAGTTTCTCTTTTGGGAAGAAGCAGGAGGAGGGGTCAGAGGGCAGTTTGTCGTCATGGGATTGACCCTTCCTAAGGCAAGCCTAGGGAGAACCCAGTGTGTCCCACCGAGCCAAACAGCCTGTCCTGCCTTGAGATCAGTGCCCCTTAGATGATCTCCGTCAAATTTCCAGTACACTTTTGGTTGGTAGAAATATCCCATTAACCCTCCTAATGTTTAATGATTTTAATCTCCAAGCTAATTGCTCTGTTACACTTCCCCCCACCCTTCACCCCGTTAGTCTATAGCTGCATCCAGGCATTGTAGAGGTAAGAAATCTGAAAGGGACTTCCATGCTAAATGTCTTCAGTTGTTGCTGCATATTTGTTTTAATGACTTTTCATAGGCACAAAAAAGCATTGGCCACCAAACACCTGGAAACTCATGGTGGAAGTGGAGGCTATGAAAGACCAAAGAAATGATGCTGCAGCACCTGACCCTCCCATACCCCAGCCCACCCAGGCACCCCACCAGTTTTCAACTCTGAGAGCCATCCAAGTGACGACTAACGAGACTCATGTTATCACCATCTGTTGACCTTGGCTCTTGGCTTCATGGCAGAAAAGTGAAATTAGATGTTTAAAACAAACCAGAAAAAAAGGTTGAAGACTGAGTCATAGTGAGCTGACCTAGAAACAGCAGAGCCTTTGCTGGAGACCCAACAAGACCGGACCTGGCAGGGGACTTGGCCTGTCCCAGGTGACCTGGGCCATAGAGGAATAACCTATTTGATACCATTGAAATGTAAATTGAAGCCATCCTATTTTTCCCTCTTTTTTCAGAACTGGAGTATTGCAAGGGGCGGTTTGTGTGCAAAGGCACACAGGAGCCCAGGAAGAAACCATCCAGGTCCCAGAGCTTGAAGAGAAGCATCTGAGGAAGGGCCTGGCAAAGCAACCCAGGCCAAAGTGCTTTTGCCCCCTGGAACATCCCACCCTACTGTGGTGGAGCAGGTGGGAGCACGCAATGCATATCAGGTGAGCAACATGAAGACAAGTATGGGGAGCTGCTTCTTGAGTTGAAGCTGCCACCAGCTCCTCCAGGTAGGGACTGGACCTACTTTTCTGTCAGACAGGTGATTAGCACAGTGCTGTCACTCACACCACTTCTAAGGAGAAGCAATATAATTTATTGCCCAGACATCTCCATCCTGGTATCACAGGGAGAGGAAGAATGTGCTCAGCACCTTGCTGGACTTCACCTGAAGGACAGGCAGCTGAGTCCTGCCAAGGAGGACCACCCTCCACCTGGTATTTGGTGCCCAGAGCTGGTGTCTGGGCATCTTAGAGATCTTGGGGCTGGTGAGGTGAGGGGAAGCATCTAACCCAGTAAAAGCATCTCTTAGCAGATAAAGATGGATGGAGAAGATCACTTCATGTAAAGAAAGACATTTTTTGAGCTCCCTGCCACAGGACAGCACTGAAACACCTTGCTTAGAAGCCCTCAGAGAAGGATTGAGCACCTCTAAGACAAATACCTGTACGGACAGTACTGAAGTGAAAAGTGAGAGGTCATATGACTTTCCCTGGCTGGTGCATTAGCCAGCCACCCTGTAAGTCAGCAAGGCTGTGCACGCTGTAATGTGGTGCATGGTGGAGGGGAGCGAGATTTCCTCTTCCAGCATAGTATTTTCTTCATTCTTTTAGAGAGAAATGTGCCAAAATGTGTATTTGCCAGCACTCATTGTAAAATGCCCCTCTGAGCACCAGGATTTATTTAAATACAAACCAGGGGAGCGAACAGCACTGCAAGTGGACTGGGCAGAAAGTGGTTGGTGCAATTTTGGCTGAAATCCATCTCTCCTATAGGGTTTTTGAGGCTAACAGCTCTCCAGCTAGTGTAAAGAGATGTAAATGCACCGTCCGCGGTAAAGCAACAACTTGAGGTGCAAATCTGGCCCAGAGATGGTATTCTATGGCTGTATCTTGGCTATGATGAGAGTCTAAATATCAGGAGCAAAAATAAACTGTTTGGCAAGCAAAGGGGAAGGTGTTCCATACAGTCTGACTGCTCTATTTTGAAATTATTTTTATCACCCTTGGCCCACAGATATAGTCAAACAGGACAAGGGTAGCAGCAAAAGGTGCCTGGTGAATATTTTCATTATCCTGCCATAGTCTTATTTGCTTCCACCAGGATGTGGGCAGTATGGCTGAAGTAGGACAGGCACCTCAACAGGCATTCCTGGAGAGGTCCCAGTCCCAATCTCAGCCAGCCACAGGCTGGGAAATTGGTGTCACCCGGTGCCTTTTTTTTTTTTTTAAATAATTGGGGGAAAAAAACCCCAACAGATTTCCACGCTTGTTTTCTGCTGCCCTAATTTCCCTGTGCAAGTGTTCTGTTTGTTTCCATTTCCAAGCCATTGTAGCACATCAAAGGCAGTGCTTTGTACACCCTGGCACGTGCAGTGCTGCTCTTTCAGGCTGATGTGCAGCAGAATCACAACTCCATAAATCCTCTGCTCCCCAGATCGCCACACAACAGAGACAGGGAGCATTTGCCTGGCAGCTCTTTGCTGATCTTGGGTTGCCTCTACATGGGGCTGGTCCCCACGCCGTGACTCTGACCCATGGGTTTTCTTTGCTGGCAAAGCATCTGAAGATGCTGACCCCGGCAGGGATCTGTGTTGGCTGAACCAGGACTGTGCAGGCAGAACATGTCCCACCTATGGAGATGCAGAAAGGCTGGGGGGATGCTGTTGACAGCACTGGCAGAGGCAGCTGAGGGAGGACTTCAGCCTCATGGTGAGACCAAAGGATGTCACGTTCCCATTGCTGCAGCCATGTCTCACCTGGCTGTGAGGCTCAGTGAAACCCTCTCTCTTTGCAGATCTATTCCCAAGACCCCCTTTTCCCTGAAAGGAGCATCAATGATGTCTTTACACAAAGCAAAGGTGCCAGAAGGAAAGCTATGCCTTTCAGCATCCCAACCCAGCTCATGAGGTCTCACTGGAAAAGCTGGATTTTCTTTCTTCCCTTGCCAGTAAGCCCTAGCAAAACATGATCTCCTTAGGGAAAGCTTAAGCTCAATTAGTGGCTGTTAGATTTTTTCGATGAAAGTAGAAACCTTTGTGGAGCAGAGGCTGAGCAAGTACTTCCTTGCCTGGCTCCCCATCCCATGGGGAGCTCCTCTGCGTTTGCCTCCTTCTACGCCAGCTCCAAAACAGATGTATCCCAGTTCATCTCCTCCTGGGGCGAGCCCTGTAGTGGCTCTTGAAAGTACGTATTTTGAAAGACTACATTTTTCTGTTCCCAAAATATGGATTTAGCAGTTTTCTGCTGGCATGACCAAGCTCAAGCTTACCAAAGGAAACTAGCTGATGCTGGAAAGGGAGAGAAATAAAACGTGCTAATGAATTAGGTTGTCTCCTCTAGGCATGACTGCACAACATCAACACATGTGAGCAATGTTGCTTTGGGGGGGGAATGAGAGCTCTGTCCTGGCCCTGGTTTGTTTTCAAAGCTGTGACGGGCACTGCAGACTTTTCCCAGCTTTCTCCACGCAGGGCACCCCAAAATACCAGCCCTGCATGGCCGGGCAGTGGTGGCACCACAGGAATGCTTGCATTCAGGTGTTTTAAATGCCAAAAAGGATGTGCTTGTCTCAAAGCCCAGAGATGTCCTGGATTTATTGACATCTTAGGCTGATTTTTCTGTCTTAGACATTGTCAGGTCTTTCTGTAGGTGCTTTGTGCTGTTCCATCTCCCTGGTGCCAAGTGGGGGTTAGGGCTAGGGCTAGTGCTAGGGCTAGGGCTAGAGTTAAGGCTGGGGTTAGGGCTAGAGCTAGGGTTGCCTGTGCTGCACATTCATGCAGCTGGACTGTTTCTGCTTGCCCCTTGCCCCCCCGCCACAAGTGGTGGGACACAGGCTCAGACCCATCTCTGACACATCTCTGTGCCTTCTTCCTCAGCTTGGGGGACCCCTCACAGTCCCCCTGCCTTGCTGCCAGAAAGGATTTCAGAGGCCAGAGCTTGGAGGAGTCTGTTTTCAGGCACCTGCTGCTCAGGTGTACAAAGATCAGCCTAATCATGAGCCACTCCTACCTGTGTGCCCCATCACTGCAGTACCCACCACAAACCCACAGTGGCCTGGCAGGGAAAGCCGAGACGTGAGTCCCCCCCATTACAGCAGTTGGGAGAGATTAAGTGACTTGCCCAGGATCACATGGGAGGTGTGGTCAGCCACTGCTGGGGTTTAGCATTCAGCTAATTGATATCCTTGGCATTGCAAGGGCTGCTATTAAAAAGTATCAGAGAAGACAATGCAGGAAGTACAAGCACCTTAGTGAGCACAAACAGTTTTAAACAGAAGTGGAGCCTCTGTTTCTTTCTTGAATGAGGTTGTAGGACTGGATTTCTCTCTGCTGGGTTTGTTTATAGTCAGTGGAAGTAAGAGAAGGTACATGGCACGTTTTGGGAGGTGGCATTGTCATAGAGACAATGTATTGTCTCACAGACTGTACTAAATACTGCTAAATATTTAAGAGCTTATTAATATTTTAAAAGGATCCCTGAGTAGTTATTGATGGAGTTTAATCTGGTGCTTGGGAAAACTCCTCCTCTCTGTGGGTCATAAAGAGGAGATGAGATGCTTGAGATGCAGAAAGCTGGTTATAAAGGCCATGAAAAAAAGAGTCTGTGTGGGGTGCAGTGATGGGAACGTGGCACTAACTGATACATAATGGCACTCAAAAGAGCCATGGGTGCTGTGGTCCTGCTGGTGCTGCTCTGTCCTCCTGGCACAGCACACAAGAACCTGCAGTTTTCGCATGTTTCAGGCAAGCGCTGGGAGTGGAGGCGTGACAGTGACTCACCCCCCACAAGGCTAGGCTGACCAGTTTCACTGTCTGCCACTGCTTTGAACTGGGAGCACTTGGCCAGGCTGGGCAAGTCTTGTCCTCCCAGACCCCTTCTACTTATGAAAGATTTTGGCTGTTTGCTGTGATTTCAGCAGCTTGGCTGTCAGTGGAAGCACCTCTGCAGCACTGCACAGCCTGGCCAGAATTAAATTAAAAAGCTGCTGAGAGGTGAGCACAGATGCTGCAACTGCCCATGTCCAATAAATCACCCAGGGTGTTAAAAGTAACATCTGTCCTGGCTCTGCCCTGGGTTGGAGCGTTCCCGCTGCCACTCTGCCTGCACTCCCCAAGACCCACCAACACCATGCGGAGCAAAGCAGGGGCTGAATCAGGCCCTCCCTGTCCATCACGTCCTCCTGGAGTCCCATTACGCACCTCTCGCTCCATCGATCTCTCCAGCTAATTACAAATTCAGATTTCAGCCCGGAGATGAAATGGAAACACGAGGCAGCCTTGCAGAGGCCTTGACTTCTTACTCATGTTGCAGATGGCAGAGGCAAAGCCTCTCCTGAGCTCCTGATGAGCCTTGCTAGCTGCGGGGGTGGGGAGCAGAATTTTGCTTCTGGTCATTTGCAGATATATTCGCATTTAAGCAAAAGGGGAAAGGGTGAGCTGTCATTCTGCTCACACATTTCTCCCAGCTCTGTCCCAGGCAGTGATGCTTTCATTAAACTCCTCTACAGTTCAGTCACCTCAACAAAATAAGAAAAAGTGATTCTTGAAATTCAGGATATTAAAACAACATGCCATAAAAAAAGCCTCAGCCCCTGCCTCTTCTTCCCTCTTTACTTATAAAACTCCAACCCTTTATCTCAAAATCCTATTTATGTGATGCAGCAGACCTCCGTGCTGCTCCTCTAGAAGGGCTGCATTGAATAATAAAGAGCAGCCTGCTGGGATTTTTAATTGCTCAAATTTTCTTATGAAGCCATGCAAGGGAGACTTTTACTTCTGATGGCAGATTCCTCTTTCATTGTTTTCCATCAGAAACATTTTTTATCCAGCTGTTGGTTGGGATATAAACTCTCTTCAATAACAGATGCACATAGGCTATAGGGAAAATTTAATTATAATTAGACAAAATGGGTGGGGAATGGAAAACTAGTGGAGATATGCTGAATTTCAAGATTCACCCTACCTATGAGCTATGTTTTTCTGGGCAAGTCCAGGTCCTGGCACTGTCTGAAACGAAGTGGGTGGGAAACTCAGAGGCCAAACAGGTTTAAACCATCTAAGGTACTGAGGCTCCCTATGAGAAGGCCACATCTGAGACACTACAGATTTTATTTAAACTGCCTATTTGCTGTCAAACACTTGATAGTGAAAAAAAAAGAAAAAAAAAAAGAAAAGTTGTAAAAAAGCCAGATGCCTCATTTGAAGTGAAATAACAATATCCCAACCCTTTCCCTGGCAGGTCACCCAATCTGCTGCCTCTGAACCCAGCTCTGAGCATCCCTGCTGCCCCAGCCTCCATGTCACTGGACCTCATGGGCACCGTGCAGCCGGGAGAGGGGAAGAATGTCCTGGACCCTTCCTCTGCAAGGGCAGGGAGATCCCCAGTATAGCTCTGCTAATCAAAGGCTGATGAGCAGAGGTGGAAAGGAGGATGGACATGTGTCAGAAAGGGTGGAGTTTGATAGGTGACCCAGGCACTGGAGATGAAGCTTTGTGAGGCTGTCTTAGAGCTGGGCAAAAATAAAACTGTGTTTGGTGAGCAAGGGTGTTTCCTTGAAGACAGAAGTCTGCACATGAAAGCATGGGTTGTGAGGACTTTCAGAACTCTAAAAAGGCCAAAAAGAAAAAAGTCTCAAGTGCCAAAATAGAGAACATGAGCATTTACAGAGAGGTTTTTTCTTCTACAATTTAAGAAAATTAAATAAAAAGAAAACAGAAAAAAAATCAATATCAAAACACTGCATCTTGATCGACCTGATACCGAATCTCTCCACCAAACCACTCTTCTTTCAGTTTGCAGAAATCAGAATCAGAAATGCAGAACCCTGATTCTCACATATCCACAGGGCAGGACAAGCCCTTTCCCCCACAGAGCTACGAAGAAACTCATCAAAAAATCTCTTCCCTCCAACCCTGGTAGTTTTTTGGCTCCTTTCCAATCCTGAAACACCAGAAGAGAGAACCACACAAAATGTGGAGCTTCTGACCTTGCACGGTGATGCCTTTAATCCCTGTATTCTGTCCAAGACCCCCTTCAAAGTGAAACATGTTTTTTGATTGAAAAGTACACTTTCTACCTTGCTATGCAGGGCTGCCCTTTGGTTTTCATGCTCTGAACCCCAGGCGGAAGGAGGAGGACACTGTTGTGTTGGGGTTCCCTGAGCTGGGACAAGGTTGGGAAATGATTTAACTGTCAAAGCAAGCACAAGCTCATCAGCTGGAAGAGCGCCAGCACAGGCTTCGGTGCATTAGCATGGCTGCACGGATTAAATTTTGCTTTTGACATTGGTTCATTGGCTTTTGTCCTTTGGGTGGCATCACTTGCACAGGAAGAAAGCCGTAGGCAAGCTGCGGCGAGGCCAAGATGGAGGGAGGTGTCCTTTACGCAGCAAATCCCATGCCCAGCGGTGCTGTGCTGCTCCGCCTGCCCCCAGCAGTTTGGCACTGAGATGCTGAAGCCTCCATGGGGACATCTCAGAGGCTCCCCTCCTGAGCCAGCTGCAGGAGGCGGGTTAAGCATCTTCCCTGAGCTCAGCATTTCTCTGAGTGTCAGCGGGAAATTGAAGTGAATTTGTTTGAGTTTGGGTGTCTGCTGGCTGTGCTGGTCGTGGTAAGCAGCTGGGCAACCTGGTGCTGTAAAGTGGTGGGTTTTTTATGTGGCTTTAACACACAGGACTTTGTTCTGAATCTTATTTTTCTCCAATTAAGACTTTTTGCATTGAATCTGGTTTTTGTCCTCTGTGCCTTTTCAGGATATAAATGGATTTTCATTTCAGGCTAAAGGCCACCTATGTTCATTCAAGTTTTAGAAACAACCTCTGCCCTCTTCTCTCCTCCTGCCTTTCTTCCCTGACATTAGCATTCTAAACTGTATCTCATAGCCCCATAAAGCTAGAAAATACAATTCAAATTTGTGACTCAGAATATACATATATCTCAAAGCACATCTGATACCACAAATAACTCAGAGTGTTTTCAAGGCTATGTGGGTGTTTGTCTCGATCCCTTGGTATGGATGGCTGTACAGCACTGTATCTCACCTACTTTTTTTATTATATGTTATATATCTTATGTTCATTATTAATTTATATGTATGGTATTCACTTTATATAAACAGACATGAATCAACTTTGTTTGGTGAGCCCTAGTGACCCAGCCTTGTAAGTGGCAGAGGACGGAGAGCGCCCTGTTGCAGCAAGCTGAGCTCCGCACAGACACAAGGGTCAGCGGTGTGCTGCAGCTGCAGGTCTGGGATTGTAACAAGAATCCCAGCTTTGTGGAAACGCAAGGATAATGATGATACTGAGTCTTAAATTCACATGACTGGTGGAAAAAATAACCCAGTGGGAACCTTTCCCTGACCAGAAAAGACTTCCAAATAACTAACCCATCCCCTATTCAGGCAAAAATCCTACAGGAAAAGGATGGATTTTGGACTGAATAAAACATGGTAAGATTCAGACTGAGAAAAATTATGATTGGCATACAATGGTATGTATACAGTGGCATACCAGTGCAAATCTTATACTTCCTTTTGGCTTAATTAGAGCCATGTGTTAAATAGGTAAATTGTATTTCTCAATGTTAAGCAAAACCCCCTCATATCAGGCTCACAAAGCCCAAATATTTGTCTGAAAGATGAAGACAATATTTTTGCACAAATTCAGCTGTTTGAAATGCAACATTTACAGGATGGAGTACTGTTTTGGTTGGACTTGTATAGTACAGAGCTAAATGAATAACACAGATTTCGGTTGAGATTCCCATGGCTTCACATGATTATTCTTTTAGACCTAGGGGGAAGTGTTCCTCAAATGAAAACAAATAGGGATTCAGAAACTAAATTCTGTGTCCTTTCCTCATGGAATACTAATTTGTCCCTATCAAGTATCTCAACACTTATATTCCATGATCTCTACAGGACATGTGCATAGAAAATTTCCACACCAAACCATCCTCTTTGAGCTGAAACATGTCTTTGTGAAAGATGTCTAAGTCTTCATTTACAGCCTTCAGGTGATGGAGAATCCATCAGGTACCCAAACACTTTTTCCTGCTGCTTGATTACCTTCTCACAAAACCACACACTCTATTTGTAGTTCAAAGTTGTGTGGTATCCAAACCTGCTCCTGGCATCTCACCAGTCCTTATTCTGCTGAATAAAGGAGCCCACTTCCATCATATATCACATACCCTTCCCCCAAGCAGATACTTAAAGGCCATGATCAAGTTGCTCCTTAACATCTTTAAGGATGGATCTAGACTAAGCCTCTTCAGATTCTTGCCACAAAGCCTGGTTTGCAGAGCTAAAGTAATTCTTGTTACTGTTCCTTCAAGAAGGGTTTTGCTAATGCTGTACATGAAAATTATACAACCTCCTTCTTCTGCTTGATATTCCCCTGCTTATATCTACGAGGATTGCATTTGCTGCTTTATTTACAGCATTACACAGAGTTTGTATTCAGCGGGCTGCGTACAATCACTCCTCAGTCCTTGACACAGCCACTGTTTGGCAGAAGACATTTGCCTGTTGTTTATGTTTGATGTGCGTTCCTGCTTGCTGGACGTATGACTTTGCATTTGACTTCACTGTTTGAACAAGCCTTTTTTATCAAACAATCTGAGTTGGGAAGCACAACTGACTTGTTACCACCATTAATTGCTATTCTACCCATTTGGGGTCATTGGTACTTTTTACTGGCGGGTTTATATATTTTCTTCCAGGTCATTGATAAAGATACCGAAGACTACTGAGCAAAGAAACATACCTCAATGGGAGTCTACTAAAAATACCCACTGCACACCAATATCTCACTGATCCTTATTTTCTAAATTTTATATTTCTAAATTATATCTTATTATATCTAAATTATATCTAAATTATATCTTATATCTTGTTACTGGTTTTTAGTCCACTGAATATGGGCCACATTGATATTTTTAGTATTACTTTTCTTAATCAAAATATCAGCTAGGACTAAATAATGTGGAGTACAGAAACCTGTTTTATCGATAGTCACTTCTATCAACCAAGACCCTGTAACTACCTTTAATTATTGTTCTTATTTTTAAATAGTTCCTCTTGTTTTTAGCAATTGTTTTTAGCTTAGACAATAGGAATTTTTTAAGTTTCAGGTATATTGGTGCCCAGGACTACATTTTGTTGGCACTTATGAAATGGAATAGCAATGTGATCATTTGCATCTAGAAAACCATAATTTTCTAGCCTGCTGTACCACTCATTACGATCTACAAAAACAAGGTCTGATGCAGAAATACCCCAAGCTGTTTTCAATTATTTTTGCACTTAGAAACTTAGGTACAGCTTTTAGAAACCCCAGGGATGCTTCTCCAGCTGTAGCATGAGACCTTCGGCGTCTGCTCCCAGACTCAAATCTCTTATCAGACATCAAGGATGGTTCCTCTCTCTTCACTCCAAGAAGGGATATTAAAGGAGCTGATCTTTCTAGTCCCATTTTTTCAGTGGTCTGCAGTGGACACTTCACCCTCACAGGAGTCCTCCCCACCCCAGGTAAGTCATTGTTTGTATAGAGATCTCCAGGCATTTCAAGCTTTACCCGAACCGTCAGTATTTATGGCATGTCAGACTGCCTTTGACAGAGACTGCCCTTCCTCTATCCCTTCCTCCCTCCCTCCCTCTTGTCTTGCCTGAACAGGCTGTAGCAGTGATTCTAGCATCCCCATCATTTGGATCATCTCACAGATGCTCAGTAATAGCAATCATCTCACACAAACATTTCTGATTCCTTTGACCTAGTATCAGTCTAATGGTTGGGCATTCTAATATTTCAATTAACTGACTATATTTTTGTTCACTTCTGCCATACCTGGCTTTAGCCGCTTGGCCCAGTTCCTCCCTCCTTCCCCGGTCAGAGAGGATATAAAAGTGCTGCAGCGACCGCAGACTCGCAGACCCAACGGGCAAGCAGCATCTTGCAAACACTGCTGGGAGCCTTTGCCAGCACCGACCCCGGGGGTTTTGTGGGGGTGGGAGTGTGACAAGGTGAGTGTAGACGGGGGGAGACCCTGTTATCTTAAGGGAAGCATAACCTAGGGCTGGATGGCAGCGGAAGGCTCTCGGTATGGCATGGGGCCGAGGCCCGGGTCCGCCTCCGCCCGCGGCGGTTTCAGCACCGCCGGCCTCGGACAGCGCCCGGCTGGGGCGGCCCCGCGGCTCCCGCCCCCCCCTCCCTCCCCCGCCCTCTGCGGCTCCGGGCGCGGGGCTGCACCCCCCAAAACACCCCGTCAAAACATCCCCCACACCTCGGGGTGCACCCCCGACACACACCCCCTCCCTTCTCCTCCTCCCCGCCCCGCTGCCGGGGGTCCCGGCGGGACTGACCGAACATCTGGATGTGCCCCTTGGTGATGGGGTTGAAGCTGCCGCAGGCCAGGAGGATAACGTGGGTCTTGGTGGTCTCCGTCATGGTGCCGGCGCGGCCCTGCCCGGCCCTGCCCAGCCCTGCCCCAGCCGCTTTTTGTGTCTCGGTGCGGCTGCGGCGGCGGGAGGGAGGGAGGCAGGGGGGGAGGGAAGGAGGGAGCGGGGCCGGGGCGGGAGCGGGGGCGGTGCCGCGGCTGCGGGAGCGGGGCCAGGGCCGGGGCCGGCACCGCCCCCCCCTCCCCCGCCACGCAGGAGCTGGGGCACGCACACACACCCCCGGCCCCGGGCGCGGGCGGGGGCCGGGCAGGCTTGCACAGGCAGCCGGCAGAGCGCAGGCACCGGGTATGGCACAAGGACACAGGCAGGCAGGCGGTGCACCCCCCGCCCGGGAGCTGGGGGCTGCGGTCAGAAACCCCGGTACGTACACACACAGATAGATAGATATATATGTATACACTTACACGCGTGCACGCGGACACGCACCCACATGCACACATCCATCTCTACAGGCACGAATATGTGCATGCACATTTGTAGAGACACACGCCCACCCCCATACATGCACATACCCCCTGTATATGCATCCATCCACATGCACCCCCCGTATAGTCACATGCACACATGCATGCACACATGCATGCACACGTACACACACACACAAATGTATCTCCTTCCCCCATTAGAGGACTGGGGAGAGGTGGAAGATACCTACACGCACATACGACGTGCACACACGCGGTATCTGTGTCCCGTGTGTCGTGTCCCCCCCCAAGCAGAGGTGACACATTGGCATCCCCAGGGCTGAGGAGACATAACACACACCCACCCGCACACACAACTCAGTGTTTGAGAGCAACCACGCTTTGCATGTCCCCCCTAGTCCTGCTCAGGTGACCACAGAGACCCCCAGCCCCAGTGCCCACAGCTCCAGCCCAGGACCCACGTGGGCCTCCCAGCTGGGGGAGGGCTTCAGCTTCACCCAACACCTCCATTTCACTATTTGAAGGAAGTGAAGATCACGTAGATGCTGCTGGTGTGCCAAAACCCAGTCTTTACAGCAAGGTAAACCAGTACCAGACTGACTAATTGTCATCATTTCTCATTTGTATGATTACAGCATTGCTGTTCTTCGCTAAAGAAGCTCCTGTCCCCAAGAAAGGGCCAGAAGAGCCCTCTCTGCTCACACCCATTGCAGGCAGAGCTGCAGGCAGCTGCCTTCAGCTACCTCCCAAAGGCAGTCTCTGTCCTGTTGCTTCTTTCCATCTCCTGCACACAGCCTCCCAACGGGGACTTACTGGCCACCAACAGGTTTCCCTTTCTCTTCCTTCACCTGTGCTCCTCCCTCTGTTCTTAAGAGGTACCGACTGCAGGGCTTTGCAACCAGTCATCTCCCCTCTGCCTTCCTGGGGCTGTGGCTTTCAGCCCTGCCCACAGTAGCAGGGTGCATTTCTCGCCCTCCTGCTGAGATGAATTATATCCAGTCCTTTGCTTGAAAACTTTTGCTCTGCTAGCTCAGCCGGGTGCTGGGATGCTTGTCAGTCCTATCACCGAGTGATACCAAGGAGTAGGACCCCTGGGGAACAAACTTAAGAAGATACGGCCCTTGTGGCCCAGAAGGCCAATGGTGTCCTGGGCTGCATTAAAAGGAGTGTGGCCAGCAGGTCGAGGGAGGTTATCCTCCCCCTCTACTCCACCCTAGTAAGGCCACATCTGGAGTACTGTGTCCAGTTCTGGGCTCCCCGGTTTAAGAAGGACAGGGAACTGCTTGAGCAAGTCCAGCGGAGAGCTGCCAAGATGATCAGGGAGCTGGAGCATCTCCCTTACGAGGAAAGGCTGAGAGACCAGGGTTTGTTCAGCCCGGAAAAAAAAAGAGTGAGGGGGGATCTCATCAATACTTATAAATACTTATAACTATCTAAAGGGTGGGTGTCAAGAGGATGGGACTGGACTCTTTTCAGTGGTGCCCAACGACAGGACATGGGGCAATGGGCACAAGTTGGAACACAGGAAGTTCTACTTAAATATGAGAAAAAAACCTCTTTCCTGTGAGGGTGACAGAGCAGCGGAGCAGGCTGCCCAGAGAGGTTGTGGAGTCTCCCCTTCCGTGGAGATATTAAAAACCCACCTGGACCCCCTGCTCTACGTGTGCCTGCTCAAGCAGGGGGCGTTGGACAAGATGATCTCCAGAGGTCCCTTCCAACCCCTACCATTCTGTGATTCTGTGATATTGAGTCAATTTGCTCAGAGAACCCTGAAATCCTTGTTGTGGAGGCCCTGGCTGCAGTCATACCCTTGGAAGCATGCACTGCTAGCAAGTGGCAGTCTCTCTCACTGCATAGGGGTGCAGTAACACCACCCAGGGTTACATTTTTATGCTGATTTTTAATTCAGACTAAGCTGGCACCGAGGGAGAGGGATGCTGAGACATCCAGTGTGCTCTGCCCTTTGCTCCCTGCCTCTCCCCTTTGCCTGCGCCCAGATCCCCAGGGAGATGTGGAATATATCAATGGGGTGCTCCTCTTTGGGGATGAGCTGGCTCAAAACCCATTGGTGTTTGAGAGCTCACAGGCCCCTTTGAATAGACTTTGCAGGTTGAAGGCTGCAGGATAGCTATCAGAACGGAAGCAGGCAGACCTGCCAGAATTTAAACAAACCATTAAAGCCCCCACCCATACAGAACCTGCAGCATGGAAAGCAGAAAGCAGTTTACATGCATTAGCCAGAGGTTCTTACAGCCAGGAAAAAAAAAAAATTTTAAAAACTCACTAGGAAAATATGCTCCAATAGGAGAAAAAAAATGGTGTTAGAGGTGTAAATGTCTGTCTACAGACAAATCCTCAAGGGAATCCTGTTTTCTCACCAGCGGAAATCCAGGTGGGGAGCTTGCTGCTGCAAACACCAAACGATTTGGGTTCTCAGAGGTTTGCTCTCGGTGTTAGTCTCAAAGCCAAACAAACCCCATGACAACGGGCTGATAGGCGACACAGACATGGCAGGTTGGCTGCAGGATGGGCTGAGCTGGGGGATGAAGTGGGATCAAGAACAGCAGCCCAACCACTGCCCTGCCGGGGTGGTAGAGGTTCTGCCCCCACAGCGGTCTCCCCTGACCCCTGGCAAAAACTAGATTTGTGGCAGTGTGACCTGGGTGCAAGTCCAAACAAGGTCAGCCATCACATTAGATGTGCACAGTGGCCCCTAATCCATGGAAAGGTCTAATGGTGTCCTAAAAACATTGGTGTCACATTTGCTTGCTTGGCTCAGAAAGGCCAGGGTAAGCAGATCCATCTCTTTCCATCAACTCCAGGGGGAAATGGCAATAAATAAATGAATGGAAAATGTCAAGACAGGAAAGGTACAGTGCATTTTTATGTTTTCTCAGAAAGTCGTGCTCTACCTTCTTACTAGCTCTGTATGGATATTTGATGATTCAATGGAATGAGATTTTGGGGGGTGTGTTGGGGTTTTTTTGTGCTGCTTCTGCAAGCTTGCCCCAAAAGGGAGAGATTTGCTGCTTTAGTAAAGATTGTGGCTCTCCACAGTTTAACACTGGTGCTGTGCTCAGTATAACTCTGCCTTTAAAACCACAGGCTTTAATAAGCATTTATAAGCAGAGAAAGAGGACATTCTTCAAGACTCTCTCAGTCACACGTGTGCTGACCGACTGGTCCTCTGTGTGCATGTATCTCTGTTTTCACAAAACTTGTTCTCCAATTTTGTTAAAAATTAGCCAACAATTTCAAAAGCTGGAGTCTAACACACTGAGGGACAGAAACTTCTTTTCCTTTGGAAGCCAGGGAGACCTGAATTGCTGTGGTTTTACTACTGAACTATGAGATGTTTCTGGATAAGCTGGTTTCTACGCTGGCGTGGTGGGGATAACGGTGCTCATTTTCCATTGTGGCTGCTCCAGTGTCTCTGCCAGATGGAGCAAGCATTGCTCTTTTAAAGCAATGGAGCAAGCTACAAGATGCCACAGCTCCTGCACAAGAGCCAACCTTGGGGTCTTCTCAGCTCAGCCATCTCCCAGGGTGATGGGTTCAGAGGTCCTTGGCTCACCCCACTGTATGTCAGCGCAGGGTTCGGATGGGAATGGCATCGCAACACTACTGGTTCAGCTCAAGGCCAGAGCTGCAAAAGGGCTTGTCAATAGGGAACAAGGTGCTTCACTCGTCCACCTAAGATGGTGTCCTATCCCCTTCCCTTGGGGTGGTACAACTCTGCACTGTTATGAAATGTGGGGATTTGCCCTTTACAAGAAGATTCCTTCACTGACTCCTTTCATACAGAAGAGCCTAAAGCTGAGGTGGGACACTTGAAAACAAATGTTTTGTTAATCCTAACCCCATTCCCCACTAATTTTTCACAGAAAATTTTGCAGGGAGGCATCTTTTTCCCTTCAGCCTTCTGTAGGTTGCACCACCTGCAGCTGTTAGAGCATCTGGTGCTGCTGTTGCAGGAGAAAGCACAAATGGAGAAAACAGTGTGTGGCTGAGCTCTCCTGCTGCCTAGTGATCCCCGCTGCAACCCACCAGGCCCATCAGCTCCTGGTGTACACGGACGAATCTCTCTGCCTGCTCCATGCTGGGGTTTAACGTTAAACACCAGGTAGCAAAATGTTAAGGTGGCCTGTCTAGATGTGGGTTATGCAATGCCTGGCCGTGGTGGGGATAAGGCCTGGCCAGCACTGCCTGTACCTCTTCCTTTGCTTTCCTGCTGCATGCTGGGGTGGGTAAGTGATGTGGTAAATCAGCTGTCACTTAGCAACGCTGAGAGCAGCGGCAGGTTTTGGTGAGGGACTGGTGCCTGCCAGGCTGTGCAGTGGATCGGGCAGTCCGAGGCACAGCCCACCGAGATGTGCACCCAGAGCAAAGCGCCTGGTAGCGACTGGGGTGGAGAAGGAGCTGCGTGCATGGGGAGACGTTCCTCACTTCCAACACAGACTGTGTGTGCAGAAGGATGCTATTTCACCCTTTTCCCCACAATGTTTTCCAACCCAGCCTTGATTTTCTTTTCCTTGCTGCTTTCCCTGAACATGTGGGTGCAAATTTCCCACTGGTGGAGACAACAGCCCCAGCTGCAGGAGCTAGATGCTCCCTGCCAGCCCTCGCTGTGTTTGCCATGCAGCACTGGAGTGCCCCAAGACTCCCAGCTGATTTGGGCTCCAACCCAGACCATCGTGGGAAGCAGCCATCTGCCATCTGCAGAGCTGGTACAGCAGGACAGACAGAGGGCAGAAGGGTGATTAGCTTGGTTTTATTCTCTGAGGAAGAAAATAGTGTGGAAAAATGCAGCAACTTGCCTAGCCTGACACAGGGAGCTTGTAGCAGCACTGCAAAATCACTGCCTGCAGGACTTGAGAAGTGAGGCTAGACCTGTTAAGCACACCTGAAACACCACCTGTGGTTCGCACCAAGGGTATTTCTGTATGCAGATCTGTCCAGCTCTTTGCCATGCGGACAGTCAGGCCCCATGAGCAGTGGGGCTGTGCAGAAGAGAGCAGGAAGATCGTGCCTGTGTTCGCTGGGGCGAGGTATGGGAGCTCCTTGGTCCTCCCGCCGCTGCCTTTCACCTTGTATCTCCCCTTGGGCTCTGGAGGAGGAAGGAAAATGTTCCAGCTTAAGGCTTTTAAACTGACAGCTTGCAAACTCTTTAAAACAACTCAAATCTATTGGAGAAAACAGCAATTCCTGCCAGAGGGGGGGGCAGCCGGAGAGTGCTGCTCTGCAAGGACAGGCAAGCCAACCTTAAAATAATCTCCCAGGAAGAGGATGGAGGCCCTGAGGAGGTTCCTCATGTCCTTCCTGGCTCCCTTCCCCTTGGGCTCATCCCAGATGAGACCTGCCATATGGGAACTGACCCTGAATTTGGTCACCCTTTCACTGCTCCCCCCTTACTCTGCTGCTGGACCCAGCAGGCACATATCAGATCGAGTCCTTTGGCCGTGTTACCTGCAGCTGAGCGATTGCAAGGTCCAGCTGAGGAGTTAGAGGGGCTTAAACCAATTCAGAGCCTTTGTTGTCTAGAGCTAACAAGGGGGTTCATTTCTGCTCCCCACATGCTGGACTGGACTGGCAGATTGGTCAGACTGGACCAGCCAAGATGAACCAGTTGATCATGGAGCAACTGCATGGGCAGTAAGTAGAAGCCCACAGGCAAGGCTCAGGGGTTGCTGTTATGGCATAAGCCTGATTGAGCTGGAGGGAGTTGATGAACCTGTGCTGACCAGGTCTAAGGCCACATGGTATGGGTCAGCCTGGCCCAAAGGGAGACACCTTCCATTTCTGATGACCCAAGGTAGGAGCAGACATTCAAACAAGGAAGGAGTGAGCAGGGCTTTTCAGCTGATGAAAGAGATGACTTATAACTGAGGTCAGAAAATTCATGAGGATCCTGGGGAGCGTGGCCAGGCTGCTTATGGCTGCCTCTCCCAGCCCCAGAGGCTGTTTCAGGGCATGGTTCGTCATGTCCTGGAAGAAACTGCCAAAGGGCACTGTGGGATGAAGCTCCCATGGGCTCCTGGGGACGTGCTGAGGTTGTGGACCTAACACCATGGTGTGGTGGCCTCTGCAAACCATACCCAGGTGCTGTGCAGCATTTCTAGGACACTGGACTGACTTTTCAAGATATTTCCTTGAGAAGGTCAGCTTGGTAAAAGATTTCTCTCTCTCTCCCTTATTCAGCAGCTGAGCATTGGCCACAGATGCAATTAGCTCCACAGGCATTTTAATGTCTCTAATTCTGTCTGAGGTTACAGCCCAGCTGTGCAGGATGGATCGATCTGCGCAGTCATGATCTGAGCTGGGTTATGCAGGATGGGACGTGAGGCAGAGGCACCTGGCGTGGCTCCCCAGGAACGGCTGCTTTCTCTTTCCCTTCCAAGAGTGATGTAGCTTTCATTTAGTATGAAAAGGTACTTCTTTCCAGAATGTGCCACACTTACTCTCAAAGAATTAAAAGTAAATACATTAGATATTTCATTTCATTAATTATGATTAAAAGGAATTTCTTTGAGAGATGCAACCTATTTTACTATTTTTTTCTTTGTGCTGGGTGATATTTTCAAGGGAATAATGAAGACTTGATAAACCTCTATATAGTCAAAATTCCTGAAGTTTTGCCTAAAGGCTATATTTGGAGAAATGAGGTTACAATTAGGATAAGATGAGGCTTTCGTCACTAACAATTAAAATCTAAGTAGTATAATCAGAGATGACAACAAATACATTTAATCACAGTAACATAATTACTGAGAGGGACAAATACAGGGCAAAATTAAGACTGTTTAGTATCTTCATACTTTGTTTCTTCCTTCAAGTTCTTCAATTGCTTTTGAGTGCTAATTTCCCACATCTGCACATTCAGATTGAAATAATCACCAAACCTGCATAGGATCTGGCATTTTATCATTCAGTTGTTGAACTGTACTCTCATCTTTCCTTGATCCCAGGTTTTCACCCTAAGCAGCAGGAAAGTGGGATGTCTCAAAGACTTAAAAGCCAAGGTTTGGCACCGAGACAGAGGGCTGTCCGGCAGCCATGTCCATATGTGAAAACAGGGAGAGTTTACGCATACAAAAGGGCGACCTTGGACTCTGCAACACTCGCAGGATATTCCTGGACAACTAAAGGTGTTAGTGTTAATGAAGAAGGATGGGAGCAGGCTCTGATTTGGTCCACCTCTCCATTCTTGTCCTAAATAACCTTGAGGAAATTTCTTCTGCTGCTCTGACTATCTGTTAAGTGGGGATGGTCACTCACTCTCCTCTTGGAGCAGGCTGGATCAGTGTTTTGAGGATAAATGTGTCAAAGGTCTGTGAAATGCTGAGCTCCTATGGTAACAGGCTGCCAGAAGTTGTAAAACAGAGTCACAATTGGGGTTATGAGACTTTCTCCCACGGAGAGCAGAGCAGCTTTGCTCCTGGGCATTTTGGCTGCATTGCTGGCAGAGGGCCAGGGTTATTCACTGGGTTCACAGGGCCTCTGGTCTGCTGTCCTCATCTGGGGATTGAATTCTTCCCGATGCTCTGTAATTAATAGAATGGTAGGCCACTGTTATTGACCCATTAATGATAAAAATGGTAATATGCATTGATTTCTACAAGAAATCTGCTTCTTTGAAGACACAACTTTCATCACAAATCTGTTGGAACAAAAGTAAGGGGAGACTGACTTGTGGCTCCCCCTTAAATGGAAGGAAATTAGCCCCCTTGCTGTGTGCACCAAAAGGTTTGGCGTAGAATTTCATGAGAAACAGAGCAGAGCAATCAGCAGCAATGCCAAATCCTCAGAAATGCCATGTGGGAGAAACTGAGGTCAAATCCGGAGGCACGTGGATGCAGAACAGCTCTCCAAGAGGCGAGAAGAGTGGGCCGGGGAGAGAAACTCATGGACACATTGTCCTGATGGACAGATCTGTTCCAACAGTGCAGAAACTTGTAGGGAAGCGAAAGACTCCATAATCCAGAGGAAAAGCCATGAAAAAATGAGAAGAAATCTGTGTAGGGTCTGACATCCTTTGCTTTTGTGGCTGGAAGATATTCAAGAGGAGCAAGAAAAGATGAAGGGAAGCTTTATGGCTGCGCAGGTTGCCCTGACAGGCTACAGCTTCCCTTGTAGAGCTGCCCCAATGTATGGCTCCACTTTGCAATTTATGTTGGCATTAAATGGGTTAAATAACACCAGCAACAACACCCAACAAATTCCCTTGAAAATACCGGGGCTGCCTATTCCCCACTGCCCAAGACTCAGAAGTCCGTTCTGTCCCAGGTGAGCCTCTTAGGTCTTTTAGGGTGGCTCTGGAGGTGGATTGGACTCAATACAAGACAAGCTGCTGAGTCAATGCTGCCTGCTCCTTGTTTCTACCTGACATGGCATGAGCATGATGCCTCAAGGGAGTGCTTTGTGGCCTCCTGGATGAGACATGTGTTTGTTGGTCAAAGAGATACTGCAGAAAGCCAGAACATGCCACCCCCTTCCTGGCCAAAATGTCCAAAATCAGGCTTCTGCCTTCGAATTTCCCCTCTCTCATCCACATGCAAATGCAGAGGTCAGGGCAAGTCAGCCCTGGAAACCCCTGTTTGCAAAGATCCAACCTGCCAAGCTCATAAGTGCACTCACAGTTGCAGAGAACAACAGCCTGCGGTCCCGAGCCTTTGTCTAAGGTCCAGCACAGTGCTAAAGTGGACTGAAAAATAAAGAACCATCTTTTATTTTAAGCAATAACATTGCTGCCAGGGGGGCATGAAGCAGAGGATGTGCCAGAGTGCTCTACGCAGTTTGGTGGCTACCCTACAGTTAGGCTGTATGATATCATTCTGCTTGGGAGGAACCCTCTGGCAGGGGATCCTCTCTGGCAAAAAAAGCAGAAAAAGGTGGAAAAGCAACAGTTTGTTTGGCCAAGGCTAAAGAAGGGAGGGGGAGTCCCTGGAACAGCTCCTGGGAGAAGAGTGATGAAGAAAACTGACAGGAAAATCCCAGGTCAACTCCTTGGAAAGCAGGGAGGCTCACAGGGAGTCTCTGTTCGTGTAAGGTTTGGCTTTTACTGCTTAAGCCAACGTAAGCCGCTCTCACAGCACCACTCTGCTGCTGTGGGCTACTGCAAACTTGGGACTGGTGAAGGACCCGGCTGCAAAGAGGGGGTAGAAGTGAGGGGCTGGTGGAAGGGGAAACAACACCAGCTTCAGGTGCTTCTGCTTTCAAAACGTGGCTTATTCACCACCTCCCTAAGGAGAAGGAATGGATGGAAAAATACATGAAAAGTAGAGGTAAGCTCAAGGTATCTGCACAGAGGTACCTGCTGCCTGGTGGGTCTCCTCCAAGTTGCAGGGTGCCCTAAGCATGCCGACTCAGGAGCCAGGGGATGAGGCTCCGGAACACACTGGAAATGTGAAGGGGATGGAGAGAGTCCTGGACAATGTCTCCCGAGAGATGCAGATTAGAAGAGCTGCTCTTGCGAGTTGATACAAGAGATACAATCTCATAGAGTCCATGTGGCAGCTGTGCAGACTTAACCTGTCTGTTTTAGCCCAAGACAGGCTCCTGACAGGCAGAAGCAGCCCCAGTTTGCCCAGCACTGAACCAGTTTGTTCCTGCTTTGCAGCTTAGAGCCTACAGGAATGGAAGCAGAGCCCTGAGCCCTGCTGTGGTTGCTGCCCAAGGCACGGCGCAGGATTCAATGGGAGGTTTGGCAGCATGGCTCGCTCCCCAGCCCTGATTGCACTGAAACCAGGAAACTGATTTCTGCAGCCTTGAAAGGCTTCTGTTTAAACTTGTGGGGACATGAAAATAATTTCCCTAAACATGTTCTTGGTTCAACCTGAAAAAAATGCAAGGGATTTATTTTCAAAACACAAGCTTTCATTTTGTTCTTGGGGTCACTTACATGCTCAAATAACACAATTTGCATTATCCAGCCTCCTCAGTGCTCATCTGATCCCAAATTGTGGTCTGCCTCATTTCCTCAGGCTGGCCCATGTGCTCTGCTCCAATGGCCACTGAACTCGGAGGGAATTTTGCTGCATAAGACAAGTCACCAAACCAGCACAGGAGGCAGTCCCACATGTCCCAGCTCCACATCAAGACCTGCTGGCCACAGTGCTGACTCTGGGGCCATGGGCTGCCTCCCCGGTGCAGGGCCCACCTCATGCCTGAGCTTGCTGCCTCCCAGCAGGGAATGGAACGCAAGATGAGGGCTGTTTGGGACACTTTGGGGTGACCTTCAGGGCCAGACATCTGAGCAACTGAACGCTGGGTATCCTTGGGTATGGGCAGGCAAGGAGGAAGGGAACAGGCAACCTGGTTTGTGGGGGAAGTCCAGGCCCACCAGCGTTGCTCCTGCCGCAGCCCTGGCACAGGGGGACAGGGGCTCCCCCACAGCGCCGTGGGCCACCACCGCTCAGCAAGCCGGCCCTCCCGCCTCCCCAAGCTCCGCGGAGGGGAGTCTGACAGAACGAGGTGCCGTTACGAGGGGTGCGGGGCAGGAGAGGCCGTTTAAGCTGGGGCTGCAGGCCCAGGCCCAGGCCCAGGCCCTGGCCCCTGCAGGGTGGAAGGCGCCGCGGTTGCCGTGACGACGCCCCGCTGCCCCCTCGGTTGCTATGGCAGCGGGCGAGCCAATCGGCGGGCGCCGCCGCGGGTCGGCGGGAGGAGGGGGAAAGCGCGGGGGAAGGGTTTACCGGTAGCGCCGCCGGAAGTGCCGGCGGGGGCGGAGGCGGGCCCGGAAGCGCTGCCGGCGCGGCGCGAGGGTCAGGGCGCCTCAGAGGGGGCGGCGGGAGAGAGACCGGGCGAGCGGCGGCGGCTGCCGGTGCCTGCTGGTGCTTCTGGGAGCAGCGGGGCCGGGGCCGGCGGGGCGCGGTCGGTCTCTGCCCGGGCGGAGCGGAGAGCGGGGACACTCCCGCCCCTTCCTTCCTTCCTGCCGCCCCTCCCCCGCGGCGGCAGGCCCTGCACGGGAAGATGGCGGCGGCGGCGGCCGCAGGCGGCAGCGGCAGCAGCGGCGGCGGCGCGGGGGCGGCGGCGGTGGCGGGCCGGCCCGGGCTGTGAGACCCGCGGCGGGACGGGGCGGCGAGCGGCGGAGGATGAGCCTGCTGTGTGCGCAGTACCTCCGGTGAGAGCCCGCCGGGAAGCGGGGTGTGGGGGGGAGGTCGCCGCCTGCCCTGAGGGGAGGCCGCAGCTCTGCGGCCCGGGAGGCGGCGGGAGAGAGAGGGGGAGCGGGTCCCCTCAGCCGCGGGGAGTCCCCACAGCGGCGGCGAGGGGCGAGGGGCTGTGACCCGGGGACGTGACCGGGGGTTGGGGGGTACTTGGCCGCCGCGTTACCGAGTCCCGCACCGCTGGCGGGGAGCTGGGAGCGAGCTCCGCGCCCGCAGGCGGGCGTCCCGGGCCGCCGTTTAACTGAGGACGGCCCGGGCTCCCTAGCAAGGTCAAGCTGGTGCCCTGGAGCCGCGGGGAGGGCACGGGAGCCCCTCGGCTTCCCCGCCGGCACTCTCCAGCCCCTTTTAAATAGGTGCCATGATAACCCGCCGCTGCAGAGCGACCGCGAAGTTTGACCCTGTCGGTGAAGGGAAACCCGCGGCCGCAGCCTCGTGAGGTGCTCTGGGAGAACGGCAGTAGCAGGAGTTGTCTCAGCCCTCGCCTGTCAGCCCGTGGCCTGCTTGAAAGTCCTCTGTCGCAGCTTGTAGGGTTCATGGGTTTTGGGGATGGGCGTCTGAGAGTTTGGGAGAGGAGCGAGTCTGCCGAGGTTGCGCTGCTTCAAAGCGCTTTGCTGGACGGAAATGCTCCTGAGTCCCTGAATTCGAGGGCGCTTGATGCTGCACCTTGATATGAGCTGAACTCTGCTAGGCTTTTGGATGAACTTATGTTTTGGGTATGAAACGCTCTCTCTTTAGTGATTTTGACAAGGGGTATTATGAGGTACAGATGGCTTTTCAGTAGCTGTAAAATGATAAATACCGTGTGGTCCATGACATGTTGCCCCCTGCCCCAACCCTTCCAGGGTACCCCATGGAAAAGGTGTAGATATGCCAAAAGGGCATGCATGTTCTCGCTGAAGAGTCCAGGGCCTGTGAAGGATTTCTGAGGAGTGAATTCAAGGAGGTTTTTACATTCCCAAAACACTTTCTATCCAGGGTTCTGAAATACTTCAGCTGTCTCCCCTTACTGGTTCTCAAAATCTTCCTCTTCCTCCTCGTCTTGTCATGTATTTCTGTCTGCCTCCTTCTGGTAGTCCAGACCCTGTCTCAAGTTTCTTTTCAGAAAAGAAAAAAAATCCTTTTCTCTAATAGCAACTTTGTGGGCCTTTTTCTCTTCCAGGCTGCTAACCGATGCTGTCTTAGAAACTTCTTCATTCTTTCTTTCCTGTTACATTATGGAAAAAGCTCTTAGATGCCTTATTATTAGCTATCTTCTACCAGTAAAAGACTTGCTTTTGTATTTTACTATGTGTATTAATAACGTTGTAACCTCCTGCTTCCTCCTCCCCATGACTACGAGTCCTTGGCTGCCTTGTGTCATTAAAAAGCAGTACTGCTGAAGTTGTGCTTGTCCTGCTCCAGTCACCTTCCTCTGCCATTGGATTCTTTCTTAGCATTCTGTATTCTGCTGCACCAAGCTGGAGATCCTCCTTGCCTGCAAGCATGTGGGCACCTACTTTTCCCAGCTTTGTTACACCAACACCATAGCTCGTCCTGGGCCTTTATCCTGTTTTCCTAACTGCATTGTTTGTATTGTGCCTAATACAAGGGGACTGAAGCATCTGGGCACTAATGTATTACAAGCAATGACACTGGTCTTTGTCATCAAGAACCTCATCTCCTAAAAAAATAAAAATAAAAATCCCAAACTGGGACACTTCCCCTCCCAAACTTTTCAAGCACTTTGTAGTCTTTAATCACCTTCTCCCTCTAAGGAACATTTGGGTTTGTTCCTCTGTGTACAACATAAGCTTGGGGATGGATCCCTTGAAAGCTATGAAACACTTTTTACGTCTACAGAGTGTATATTTGAATTGTTTGATTTGCATAGGGCAGAAATTGAGCTGCAGATTACTGCAGCCCAAGCTCATAAAGGGAACTGGCAATAGTCTCAGACTCTCAGAGCCAGTTCTGTTAGTCCTTTGCATTAAAGAGGAGAGTATCCGCCGCCTTACTGTAGCATTACAAGCTCAATCCAAGTTCTGTGATGAAGGAATGAATAGACAAAAGTATAATGATATGAAAGGGCAGCTTAACAAAACCTTGTGCCAAATGAAGATGTGGAGCAATTAGTCTCTGCTGGTCTTTGTTTTAAAACAACGGAGGGACAGAAAAGTGTTTGTGAGAAAGCTTTTTCTGTGTTTGAAATTTAGGCAGAAGAGAGCTGAATTTCTAAGGTGAGCATGTAATGGTTGAATAACTAGTGAAATAATGACTCTGCAAGAATCAAGACACTGAAAAAATGAGCAGAGAAGAAAGGACTTTTGGCTGGACTGCCTTAATTCCTCCACTACCAGTCTTCCGCTTTCTGTATAAATGTATATGAATTGACTGTTTTTAAAATGCTGTCCTTAAAAGATTGTACCCCTTCCATCAAAGTGCAGGAACTAAGAAACACCTGAGACTTTCACAGAAGTCTTCCAGAATAAACAAAGGAGGTCAGGCTTCATGTACTGACTCTTTCAAGAGTTGCAGGAGAGTCCTTTTTTTAAGTCATCTTCATACATTGTAAGAAAGTGTTGGAGTTTTTGCTTTCTTAGTCTTATTATCCTTTTCAAGGTCACCTTTCAGGAGTACTGGAGTGTCTTTTGTCCCATCTAGTTTCTCAGATACTTCTCTTGGGTCATTGTTTGAGTCACTTTTGAAATTATTTGCATTACATCTGGTCAGGTGAGTAGACCTTTCAGAAGGTTCTTTCAAAGAGCTGGAAGGAGAAAGAGGCATGGTTCACACCTCTCTGCTCAGGTGAATGTGTCCATCTCATCTGCCTAAAACTTTATACCCATACCATTTGTGCTGCTTTGGGAATCTACAAGTACTTCCCATAAATCAGATTAATTTTGTGGGGCAGGCATCTTACGGTAAACATTTCATGTATCCTGCTAGGCACAGAAGAAGTCACTTTTAAGCAAAATATCACTACCAATAGGATTTTTAACATAATGCCACAGAAACTTTTGAGCACATCCTTTTTATAAGACAATATCAAGCTTTAGTCCACGTTTGTTCACTTTAAGGAAGTTACCTTCATTAACGTATGAAATTGGCAATGTTCAAAACATGGTTAACTTGGATTCAAAAGTTCAGCAGTTTGACTGAAATATGACTGTCTCAATTGCATTTCACAAAGATGTGAAGTCTAGTTACTAGTTAAATGTGGCATTATCCTGGTAAATTGTGGCTTTTAGCACTCTGTAAACATAGAATAAAAAGTGCTTGGATTACAGGGCTGGAACACCACTTAGAAATTCTAGTGCTGACAAACCAGTAGGTAGTTTCCTGTAGTCTTATGATGAGGCTATAACCAACTTCATTAAAGGTTTGACTGCTTTAATAATTTAAATTGTGGCTCTCTTTTCAAAGACTCATCAGTAGCTCCATTAACTTCTGCATCTGCTGTGTCTCTTCATGGTTGCTCCTTTGCTGTCTGCCAGTGCATGACGCATCTCTTGCAGTGTTTCTCCACTGTTAATGGACGAGGGTAGAGTGGAGGTAATTTAGTGCTGCGATCTGTGTGTGTGAGCATGTTCTGGTACTGACTCCTGATCAGGGTGATGTGGAGTCGATGTTTGTCAGTGCTGGAAAGGCACAAACCAGAATACAATGTGGAACCCAGAATGAATCTCAACAGGGCAGGCAGAGTAAGTTAATTATCTTGAAGGTATATAGAGCAAAAGGTTAGTAAATGTAACTGCGGTGTTAACAGACACTCTTGTAATGCGTGACTGCAGCGTGCTGCCTGGAGTTTGTAGGATCACAGGGTAGCTTGGGCTGGAGGTGACCTCAGGAGGTACGTGAGCAGGGGCTGCTCTGGGGCCAGACCAGGCTGCTCAGGGCTTGATCCACTCAGGTCTTGAAAACCTCTCAGGATGAAGACAGCTCAGCCTTTTGGGGCCGCCTGTGCTACTCCTTGACTGTTCTTGTGGTGGAAGAGATTTTCTTTACATCCAGTCTGAACCTTTTCTGTTTTAACTTCTGCTCATTGACTCTCACCATCCTGCCACATGCCACTGCGGAGAGCCTGGCTCGATCTTCACAATCCCTTCCCCACAGGCAGGCGGCTGCTGCAGGTGCCCTGAAGGCTTCCCTGCCCCAGGCTGACCAAGCCCTGCTCCCCGCAGCCTCTCCTCCAGCCTCAAATGCAAATGCTCCAGCCCCAACTGCCCCGGGGGACTCCAGTTGATCTGCATCTTTCTTGATTTATCTTGATACCTGAAGAAGACCAGTCAGTCTTGGAAAGTATTCCCTCCAGCTTTTTTATGCTCTGAAATGATTAATGCTACTTTCATACATTGTTTACTCTTGAATTTTAAACAGGGGAGGAGTGGTGGAGAGATCAAATAGTGTGTTGGCCTTTCAGGAGGCACCCCTTAGCACACTGTTTTGTCTGGGGGAGCATAAAGGGGAAAATGTTCGTTTTCTCTTTTTTTTTTCATACAACATGTTTCTAGCATTTGATAAATAGAATTGCTGCCAATATTTAGTATGAGCTGCACTTCTTACCCCTCCTCAAGGGTGAGGGTAATGGTTTAAAAACTCAAATAAGATTGATTACTGTTTACTACTGATCAACAAGCTTTTTGTGGTGACCTGTGAAGGAAAAAGAATTACAACTAAAAAAATGTTAAGCAATTCCCCTCTGAGCTTTCTGCTGAAGGAAGTTCAGGTTGCTGAGAGACCCAGGGACGCATTGTGTCTCTGGGCAGATTCTGACCAGCCCCAGCTGCTGCAGCGTGGTGTCTGGGTCAGCCAGGCAGCTGTAGCCCAGCAGCTCTTACTTTTTCCCTTCCACCTGTCATGGAGACTTGGATTATTGAGCATCCTCCTGCTACCCAAGGACAATTTGTACTAAAGTCGCAAGTTGGCTGGGTGTGCTATTGTAACTGATAGTTTTTTTTTAAGCCTAGATTCCTAAGGAAACAAGGCTTGAATGTACTGCATATCACTTTTTTCCTCCTCTTTCTCAAATGGCTTTAACAAGTTCTAGCAGTCTTCTACAGAGGGATAGAAGTTTGAGTTGATTGTTGCCATTGACTTTATGAAAGTTAGCTGGTTAGAAGTGTGATCCAAATGAGTGTGCCTGTTGAGCACTGCCTGTGAAGCAGGCAGAGCTCAGCTGGTGTGAATCAGCACATGCAGAGCTTCACATCAGTTGTGGCATATGCATTTTTGTTCATGGACTTTGAGTTTGCTCCTCTGTATGGGGTTAATAGCGAGGATTTTAGTGCAGTTTAGCAGATGTGGGTGCACTTTTCTGCTGGAGGGACTTGCAGGAAGGTTACTATGTATGATGTGTGACCGAGGAAAGAGGGCTGCAATCATCAGAGAACGTGACCCTACTTGCAAAAGCTTGGCCAGACAAAGGGTGTGTTTAAACTTCAGCTGCTCCCGACAGAAGTTTCTCTTCCTCTCACCCTCAACCCTGATTTGATGGTGTAAGTTTATGGCCAGGTCTTCAGTGAACTGGACTGGGGAACTGTGCTAGGTTAAAACTGCTCGTTTTGTTTTTTACCCACAGAGTTTAGCCTGAGTGGGTTTCCTGATCCCATTCCTCATGTCACCACATGTGCTGACAGAAGGGATGAGGTTGCATGCAACAGGAATGAGGCAGTAATAGTAAGGCCAGGGTGGGACTGCTCCTTGTAGTGATAGTGCTCATTATTACTCAAATGCTCACTGAGCTATAACACTAGTAAATAACGTCCCATTGCCTCGAATATAGGTGTACCTATATATAGTATGTATATATACCTGTATAATACAGAATGTAGCTTGTATCATGGTCGCAAATAGTATCCCTGTTTTCAGCCTGGGCTGAGGATCTCCCCTTATTTTTATTGCTGCAGAAAACAGCTTATTATGGATGAGGTTACTGTGCTTTGTGCTATGCTTGAGGTTATTTGCAAAACAGTGTTCCAGTGACCTAGAAGTGCAGGTTAGTGTAAGTAAAGTCACAGCTGTATTTACTTATTTATTTTTGACAGCAGGGATGATTCTTGTAGCTGTTAGTTCTTGTTCTAACCTGCATATTTCTATGTAGTTTGATCTTTATTGAAAAGGAGAAGGCTCTGTTGTGGCAATGAAACCAGGCAATACTTATCTGAAGCTTTGATGGGGCACTTAAGCTGCACCAAAGTGTTTTGAGAAGGCTGCCCCCTTCCCTGAATATAGGGGTTTAGAGGTTTTTTTGCAGAGTTTTTTCATTTCAGTGCATGGTTGGAAGATACATTTGGTGAGTGCTTAGCTATTTTATTTATGTATTCAGT
Source organism: Phalacrocorax carbo (assembly GCF_963921805.1). Taxonomy (NCBI): domain Eukaryota; kingdom Metazoa; phylum Chordata; class Aves; order Suliformes; family Phalacrocoracidae; genus Phalacrocorax; species Phalacrocorax carbo. The sequence goes on along the minus strand of NC_087518.1, from coordinate 30,717,813 downwards.
ATAAAGTATACTGTGATATTCAAGCTACCTGTGAAATCTTTTTTGTCTTAAGAGTGCATCTTTCATATAGCAGTTTAATAACAAGTAGCCCTAGCCTGCTCCAGTGAGATCTTTTTTGCCTCCAAATAAGCTGGTCTGGGCACTGAATTGTATCACTAACTTTTGCCCCAAGCAACTTCAGAACTTTATTTAAATCGATCTATATGGAATGCGGAGGTTCCCTGCTTTTCAATTTGCCGTGTTGGCTATTGCACGTATTTTCAGAAGTTTTGGTGCTTCCCACTTGAGAAGAAAAGGCTGGCTGCAGTCGTTGCTCAGGATTGCTTGGGTTGATGGGAGAAGACAGTGACTTGATGGATAGATGCCTTGGCATCTTCCCTGCTCTGCTCAGCCAGTAAAAGTCAATGTGGAAGAGGAGTAACTGCAGTTCAAGTGCATGGCGTCTGGGGAGGGAGGAGAGGATAGTTAGCAGTAGTGTCTGATTCTGAGGAGCCGTTGGGGGTTGTGGAGTCTTAAAGGTCCTTCATCATTGCCATTGGATCTTCACAACAGCAGCAGAGATTCACTAGTAGAACCAGACTCCTCAGAGTAAGGAATAGTGGAAGAGCAGTTAAGCAATATATGTGGGAGGACTTACTTATTGGTTTTGTTACTTTGAGCTTGAGGCTTGTCCTCATCTCACTTGAAAGCTGTGCAGCTGCTGTCAAGCAGGAGGGGAATGAAACCACAGATTTATTTCATTAGAATCATTAGCAGAGTAGCATACTTTGGTCCTGTACTTTTTAATGTGTTACTAGGGAGGTCATATTTTTCAGCTGTTTGGTAAAACATAAGTTCTCCTGTGCTCAGAGAGGGATATGGCATCTTACCTCTGTTTGTCCGTCCATCTTACTGCAGTGAAAAGAACAGAGGGCTAACTTAATGTTTATTGTGGAATGACACAAGGAATCACGGAGCTGACTCATGGGCTGTAGTTTCTCACTGTTTCATCCAGGAGGGAGGGCAGGTGATTTTTTTTTTTATATTCCTCTCAAGCACTCATGTTGTTGCATGCAGTGTCTTGTTGAATGTAGCTTTACGGTTATACTGGTTTCATCACCAGCTTCCACTTGTGTAGCCGTGCTCCTAGTCCTGCCTTCAGGCCATGTTTCTAGACTTGTCTGGCCACTGCTTTTCTTCCCATTTGAATTTAAGAAGAACTTCTGATTATAAGCTTGGGGACTTCCTAGACAACCGAATGAGTGGGACATGGCTTAAGCAGTATTTTGATATTGTGTATTTCAAATCTTCTGAGATAAATCAGCAGCTACCCATTCAGGTCAATGTAATGCTGTGAGTTGAGGTGGAATAAGAGCTTTTTGAGTAACATCAGGCCTGCTTTCTCTTTCTGTATTCCAGTAGGACTTTTCTCGGATTATTCACACTGGCTTCTGCACTCAAGGGATTATCATAAGGAACCAGAAGGCTGAGGAGTCTCTTGGGATTGTTACACAGCCGTGGGCGACAGACTGAATTTCACTGATGGGACTCAAATCAGAGATACCCTTGAGGTACTTGGGAGTCCTGCTAGAGTTAATTTTCTCTTCCATCTTTAGGGAGAAAAAAATGTCATTTTTCTGAAGGTACTTATGATGTCTCTAATACATCAGCAGTCCATTTCTCTTATTTTAATGTCATTGTCTGGCATATTCAGCCCTATGGAATAGTTTTCCGCTTCATCTAATATGGGTATGTGAAAGCTGATTATTTTATTTCCTTCCCCCCCCCCCCCGCCCCAAAGCACTGTTTGTATTGAGTCTGTGGGCCCTACTTGTCATATGGCTGAATTATCTCAGAGAGCTGCTTTCTAGCTGTTAGGAAGTGAGAAGCTAATTCTGAATGTATTTCCAGTGAAACCTTTAAGATTGATTCTGCCAAATGAACTTGGGGTAAACTTCTTCAATTACTTCAAAGAACCTTAAGCAGAGATTAGGCTTTTTGTTTGGACACAGTAAAACAGGCCTTTTGGGCATCAAGGGTCTTCACTCAAGGCTGACTTTGGTGTTTCTCAGTGCCTTGATTGAAAGAGGCCTTGACAGTTGTTCGTATTTACTCAGGCTACAGCAAAGGGTGGTTTGTTTGGAGCCAGCCTCTTTTAGGCCCCCCTGGACTCCCCAGTGGTCTGTGCTACATTATTTGTCACAGTTTGACTTCCCTACAGGTGGTGCCAGGAATAGAAAAATACAAATTTTTTGATAAATCCAGTGGGAAGACCATTTTCTTCCCCTTTGTTTTATGATAATCATGTAAATTCTGCTACTGTCCTTTCTGTTGCAGTGAAAGTCTCCTGGTATTTGCTTTGCTGTGTCCTGTCTTGCTCACACCATGATTTGAAGAAAGCACATGGATATTGCTGCTTGTCAAACAGCTGCGACTGTGTGATAATCTTTTTTAAACCAGAGTTTCCTGTAGCCAGAAAGGAACCTTTGACAGACTCCAGCTTCAGTTCTTTCTGCAGTCAGTACTGGTTTTGACAGCGCTTTTGAGCATTTGTGCTCTTAACTTGTGGTACACTTGAGCCATTAAGAGGAGTCTTTAGGGTACTTTTTCCAGACTAGCCTAATAATAACAACTAAAAATAGAAATGCTAATCATCTGTACCTGTGAAGAGGGGGAGAGAGAAGGATGGGACAAGACTTGTCTGTTGAGTAGATGCTAGTTGTCTGTCTTGAAGAGGTATAAATATTTGATGAGGACAATGGTGTGAAAAAACTTCTGACCGTAGAGGCTTGATCTAGCTAGCTATTCCCTGGAAAAAGCCAATCTACTAGGGTGTCTGTTTTTTGTGAATGGCAATAAGAATAGTGTCAAAAAGATTGAAGCCATATTTTGTAATATTAAAGAAAAACCTAAAACTATCAAGAGTATATAAAAACATGAAAACTGTAGCAGCTCTTAAAGCTCCAATGTCCAGCAGTTGCTAGTAAAAAGAAATGGTATTTCAATATGAAGAAAAAGGTGAGAGGTTCAAGGAAGGCTACTTTTTTGTATGGGTTAACAATTATCAATTAAATGATTAAAAGATGGAGTGTAAACTTGCAATAAAAATCTAGGTGTTTGTCTTAGTACCATCAATATGCACAAACTTGAACATATATGTGAAATCTTTAAGTAGAAAAGAAGTGGTAAACTGCCTAATATGCATTGTCAACATTCATTTTAATTAATACAGAAGGCCTTAATTTAGGAGCGTGTCACATAGATTATGCTAGAGCATGAACTTCTGGCAGTTTTTCTACCCAGCTTGAACATACCCATACTGTTCCATTTTAGAGATTTATTTTGTTTTGAGGTAGACTGTAGGAGTTAAGGGCCTGGGGCAAAAACAGTTGTGTAGGGGATTGTGGCTTGCCAGGTGTGCAGTCCAGCTTCAGCTGAAGTACTCATCTTCTCCTGGTTTTGATATTAAAGACAAAAAGAACCTCTAAAGCTTGAAACTATCCAGAAAGATATTTCCAGTATCTTTCTAATGAAGATGTCAAATGCTCGCTGATGCTGCTTGTGCAACTACAGGCTATTTTGGTAGCTTCCATCACAGACGGCTAGGCAGAAGTGAGCACTAAAAGGGATGTGTCTACCTGTAACTTTGTTATGTACCCAGAATTTTGGGTTAGTCTCTCAAAATCAGGTAAAATTCTGCACACTTTGCATTAAAGATAGTTACAAAATTGTATTTTATATCATGTGTAACTGATTCCATTAATTCCTGAAATAATTCTTTGAGGACTACAAAACTAGAAACTGCTATGCTGGAGCGTTAAGTGATGTGGCCCAAAAGTATCTTGCCTTTTAGGAATGACAGATCAGAAAGACATGAAGATCTTTGGGCCTCTAAGGACTCAGCTGCACGAAATATTGTGTGGTTCAAGATGCTGTTTAACATATGGATTTCAGATTTGGGGTTAGAACAGCATGATTCGCGAGGTTTCCATGCTTTATTGTCAAATGCTGAAATACAGTGCCAAAATTATTCCATTTTAAAATCTGTCTTGGACATGCTGGTATCCTATACAAAACATTTGATGACAAGATCCAAGCTATTGTAGTTGCAAAGTGAAATGCCAGGGCTGAGTTGGCTTGTGCAACCCGAGTAATGCACAAGTGTTGAGTTAATAACTGGTGACGGTGTAGTCACATGCTGAATCTTTTCCTGGCATCACCCCCCTCCTTGCTTAATATGCGGTAAAGATTCAGAAAATGTCTTCTCAGTCTAACCAGGTGAGGACAGTCCCTGCCTCTTCACCACCGTATGAAGGTAGCAGTGGGTTGAGCAAGGCTGGTGATGTTTGCTGAGGGATTTGGTAAGAGGAAGGAGCCAGAGTGGGTGAACCCAAGGCATACCATGATTCTTTAAGGCAAGCTGTAGTGCCATGTGGAAACAGTTTAGGCTGCTTAGGGGTATGGAGGTGCCTGCCTCTGGAGGACTGCAAAACCAAGCAATGCAAATGTTTGTTGGCAGTAACATCAGGATGAGGAAATGGGCTACGTAACCTTTTGAGGTCCTTTCCAGCCTTAAGATTTGATCTTCAGGCTGGATGTGTTAGTCCATTGCTATGGAGCCTGGTCCTCAGCCATTACAGAGGTGAAATGACTGTAATGAACAGGTCTGGTCTGACTATTGAGAGACTGCAGTCTGGAAAACATCCAGGTTTTTGTTTTCTATAGAATTCATGGTCAGTAAAAATCTACTAAACGTCAAAATTTTTCCATACGTGATTTGTACAGAAGATAACGATTTATAGTTGGCTGAACATTTGTGACCTTTTCTAGATACAGAACTGGAAGGGACTCTTGTCTTAAGGTATTGAGACTTAAATTTGAAATAAAATTATTTTTTATAAAAACATTTAATCCCCAAAAGCAGGACTAACCTTGGAAGTTAAAATTTGCTCAGGTGCCTGCTCCTACCCAATTCATTAGTTTTTTAAAATGGGAAAGGTAGGTTACTGGTTAACTGGGAGCACCTGAGATCACTCTGCAGGGCGAGGGCTGCAGCAGCAGCTCTGTTTGGAGGCAGTTCGGACCTGCTGCAAGCAGAGCTGCAGAGGTCAGCTGGAATCAGCCAAGTAAGCTGCACCACTTCAGCCAGGTTCGTTTTCTTCAGAACCTGTTTGTGTCTGACAGGGCTCAAAAGCTTCAAGCTGCAGCCTTCCCAGACAGGAGCAGTTCTTGTAGTAGTGTATCCATGCTGCTTCACTCCTGAGCTAATTAAAATTTGTTAGATCTGAGCTAGTTGAATTGGTCATAAGTTTCTTCTTCAGCTGAATACAGGCAAGAGAGCAACTTTTTTACTTTTACATATTCCAGGAGTACGTGCGTTTCAGTGGTGGACTTGGGTTTTGTAGCTGACAGCCCATCCAAATGAGCTGCTCCTGAACTTAAGAGACCCAACAGCAGAGGACTGGGGGAGAGTTCTGTGTTGATAAACCAGAAGTTGAATCTGACATTCGTTAACAAGCTCTCCTTCCCATAGTTCCATGCACCTCAAATGGCTACCCTTGGTACCTGGTGTCATGTTTATGCTTTTTTGAAATAGGTAGTAAATATTGCTGGCTGTGGGGTTTGAGGTGAGAATTTAATGATGAGGCATCCTTTTCTTTATCAGAAATTACCATTTGTGTCAGAGCTGCATTAAACCTGTGGTGGTAGAGGACTTTGCCTCTTTCTTTTTCTTATTTCCATACTCTTTTTGGGAAGATAATTCTTCAAGTATTCTCTAGTTGAAAAGTATGTTTGAAAACACCATTGCCTGTATGTTTCTGATAGAGGATGGGGTGCAGTTAATGAGACTCCTGTAAACTATTGGCAGTGATGCACTGAGTACCCATTTAATTATCGTAAGTGGACGATATCTTTCTCCCTGGTGCTCAGCCTTCATGCCATTGCCGTGCTTTCAGTGTGTGGCTTGCATTTAGTTTCAAGACGGAGAATTGAAAGTAGTTTCTGAGATGCATCTTGCAATAAGGATCATACCCAGATGTTATCTGAGTGTTACTTGTCACAGCTTGTCTAAACCATGCAGTGTCCTTCCATATCGAAAACTCTCTTCATTATGAAAAGCTATTTTAAAACTTCTGGGCATGTCACATTTTGCAGAGATGTGTTTTGTGTGATGTTTACGTAATTGTGAGTTTATAAAATGAATGGGGTTGGGCAAAACCCAGCTTCATACAATTGTTGAATGACTGGCATGAGTAATTTAAGTATCAATAATTTTGCTGTAGGCCTTGTGTTTTTGAAGGTCACTACTACCTGGGTATAGATCTCAGTGCTTGGAGAGCACACGTTCAAAAGGCTGAACTCTGCTGTATCTATCGTAGTTAACTTGCTACATGTGCAGTATGAGGGGTTACTCGTGCTTTGTTTTTGCCACCTCTCATGGTGACATCTAATGTATTTGCTCTTTTTTCATTTGCTGCTTAGCAAGGAGGCAGTAGCCTGAATTCCCAGTAACCGACTCATCTCTAATGGTCATTACCTCCTGCGTCAATGGGAGTCATTCTCAGTGTTACTGAGTGTGAGGATCTGCTCTTGGCACTGGGCGAGGGGGGAATTTGAGAGGAAGGGGGTCCATAGAAAACACCAAAAATCAGCAAAATATCTGTGTTGTATCCTGAGCTGTTAGCGGAGGCTAGAGGCAGCAGGAAACTGATAAAGCTGAAAGTCAGGACTTAAAGGGCTGCAGGTATTGCCCTCTTCATGCAAAGTGGGTGGACTTTCCAGTGGAAATGTATGTCACCTTTGTAAGTAGCTCTTAGCTGCAGGTGCTCTGCTCTGAGCTCCACAGGCAGGCAAGAGGGCATATTTTATCTGTGTTGCAAGAGTGTGGCACTAAATTGACTGTGTAATTACCAGCCTTTGAATTGAATACTGTACATTTTCCTGGGAGATCTCGTGCAATGTCCACGGAGGGTTGGCACCTGCTGCCTGACCTTAGCTGCTCTGGCTTCTGCAAGGCTGACTTAAATAGCACAACTTTCTGAAGCTGATGTGATGAGACCCATCTGAAGTTGATCTCAATGCTCAGATTTCTGCATTTTTTCATAATCCTGGACAACCTTTTAATAATGCAAAAGCTGTTAAAAGTTAAATAATGTTCACTTATTTTAAAACCTGTTGCCTGCAGTTTCCAGCCCTTAACATAAGTGAAGATTTTTACCGAGTCGGGAACTGTAATATAACAAACGAGTACTGGTGTTACTATATATTTATCACAACTGAAACGTGATATTGTGTGCACTCAAATCAGGGTGGATTTGAAAGAGCAAAAGGTAGTAATATTACAGGGGCATAGATTGTTGGGGTTTTTTTGATTTGCTTTTTTTATTGTTCAGAAAGTAGTTCTGTTGCTTTTCCTTGCTCAGTCTGAAAACCTGGTGGGAATTACCATGGGAAGTAAGGTAGTTCAGATGCAAACCTCTCAGATCCTGCTTAGCACTGTAGTCATAAGAACTAATAACGCTTCTGTGTGCTTACCAACAGTTCCTTATTGTGGGTAGTGAATGAGCAGAGCTTTATAATTTTTTTTGTCTCTGAGCTCTGTATCTTTTTAAGGGAGTGGGTTGTCAGTGGTTGAATGAATTGGAAGGCAATCTTGAAGTTTTTGTGCCCTCACACCTTTGTTTGCTTTAGTTTTGAAAAACTAGGTTGTCCAACGGATAGTGTGAAGATTAAGGACATACACAGGGTAGACTATGTATTCTATCATAAACCTTTTGCCTTTGACTTGTTCTCAGGTCAACTGCAAAGCTGATGTGTTGTTAGCCAGTGCAATAAATGTGTTACTGTATGGATGCTGATAAGCAGACAGAGTATTCCATAGGAGTGTTCGTTTGTTGACTGTTTGCTATTATAAACTTTTGTTTAAAGGTATGCTTTAACATATGAAAGGATATTTGTGTCTTGAAGTGCCACACGTATTAAGTATCCATTTGTTATTTCCTGAGCATGCCTTTTTTATAGTTGCTAAATTATTTTTAATCCTTTGGTAATTTGTTCTTAATTTTTCTATACTGAAAACGTTGTCAGGGTTACCTATGGAGCTATACTGTCAGCTCCTGGAAGGTAAACCAGGTAAAGGTGACTGGAGTTCTTGCGCTTTTCTTTCATGTGCAACATCCATTTAAAAAAAAAAACAAAAAACCACCCACAAAAAAAAACCAAAAGAAAAGCCCACTGAATATTAAATCATTATACATTTCAGTGGAGGTTAACGATTATTTTGAGGAAAATCTAAAATAGTCGTTCTGGGTGCTGCTTTGGGGTTCCTTCTGAGTGTGAGCCTTGCCGTGTATTGGAATGATTGAAAAATAATAACTTCTTTTAAGTGTCTTAAGTGTATTTGAATTCTTTGTAGTATGGTAGCATAGAAAATTTACCTTCCCTACCTAAAATCAGGGATTTCCTACATTTATTCTATATATGTTCTGGTCTATATGTTCTTATTCCCTTTCAGAAGAAACAAAACTTTCTGGCAATGCCTTTGAGCCTTCAGGTCAGTTACCTCCTGCTAAGGCTAGGCTGTGGGCATTTGTCATTGTGGTACAATTTCTGCACGTACCTCCAGGGAACAGAACTGCAGGAATATAGTTTCCTGCTTGGAGTGAAACTACCTTGGCTATTTAATATGGTTTTTAGTTTTTAGGGTATTCACAAAACAAGTGACTGGATTCTGATTGCTTTTATATGGTCAGCTGCCTGGATTCGTTACCCTTTTTTAGTACTGAAAATCCTCAATTCCTTATCAGGGGGTTTGTGTTACTGAGTTTTGATAAAGGAACTGATACAGCTGCTGATGCTTCAGTGCTGCCAGGGGAAAACCGAGCGGAGTTCCCCTTTAGCCATGGTGGAAAGCAGAGCATTGTGTTCAGTGGAGTTTTTTTTGTGAGGCTGGGGTTTTTCCAAGTTTTTGGTGTGGTTTTTTTTTTTGTAGGACTTGTCATGTCTTGCCATAGCAAATCTTGCCTGGCTCATCCTCACTGTGTGAATGAGGAGTGTGGTATAAGTAAAGTTTGACTTTGACCAGTTGAACTTTCAGAAATAGTGGGTGTCAACTGGGTAACCCAAGACTGCTGCTTTGAAAACTTGGGCTTAATTTTATTTGATTTTCTGTGCTCAGTAATGAAGCTTGTTAGCAAAACTGTGCTTCTGTAGAACTGTTAATGCCCTCATACAGATGCAACATGGTATATGCGGAACTGAAAGTTTGTTATTATGTGTGCTTTGAATTATAACAGAACTGAAGAATATATATTGGAACAGAGGTGAGCTGTTTTGCGGGCAACAGTAAAATAGAGCCATTTGTTTAGTGATACATGAATGGAGTTTCAAGTCAGGTGCCAAAAAGGGGATTAGAAAACTTAATTTGTGAAGGTTGACATTTTAGCTTACTGAGAACTGATGGTTCAGAGTATACATTTAAGTACACATTTAAGTCCTTGGTTTCCCAAGTAGCTGTTGCCCGAAGGCAGTGCTAAGTAGCTCTGCATGGCAGCTGGGTGTACTGCGTGGAGGACTTGGTTTGCAGCAGAGGGGCAGAAGAAACTTCTGGACTATCACTGAGCAATAGAACAGTTAACCAGGGAGGTTGTATGATCTCTTTGTAGTATTTTAAGAGCAAGTTAAGCAAACTTGTCCTATTGTAAAAGTGTAAGTGTGACTACATGATCTTTTGATGTACCTTTCATTCTCTCAATGTGATGATTTAAACAGTTGAAAATATGTATTGGAGACACATCCCTATATTTGTGGGATTTCCTTTGTGTAGTGTTTACCAGCTTAAGGGGCACAACTTCTTTTCTGCTTAGAGAAAACTTAATTGATCAAGAATGGTAAACACTCAAAAATGGGGAAACAAAATGAATGTTTTGTCTTCCTTTGCTAAATCTGGTGGCTCATTCTAGGCTAAGTGTAGTGTCTGAGTTCCCCTGAGTTACAGCAAAACTGGACTTTATATACTGACAGGTTCTTAAGAGAAGAAAAGTTTCCTTTCCCATCTGTGAGTACTTAAATTGTAATAGATATATTACACCTTCAGAACTTCAAAAGAAAGTCCTGACCACTGTCTTTTAAAGTTTTGAAACTTTTCAAGTATTTGAATAAAATTAAAATTCCTTTAGCTGTCAAACTATCTCACTGAATTGAGTGGGAGGCTTTTCTATTTGAGCTTTGAGTGGAAATAAAACATGGGCCGAATTTATATTTGGTTAGGAAATTATAAAAATAGCTATCCCAGTATATCAAGATAATATATCATCTAACAGATATTCAAAATAAAGTTTTTCAGCTATGTTTTGTGCTTATTTGGCTTTAGACTAACAAACTCAGGGAAACTTGACTTGAAGACTGAACTGCTGAGGCCAACTGGGCAAGGAGTTGAGAATATTCTTGAAATGATAAAATGTATAAGCAAGTTGTACCAAGTTTGCTGGCAGGCAGTGTATTTTTGCACCAGAATGAGTCATTCTAATGCAAACTCAATATGAGGTGATACAAGAAAACATATGGACAAAAAGGCTTGTTGAAAGATGCTTGACAAAATAAGGTGCCATTTGCACTGCCAGAAACTCTTGCCGTTATCAGTGAACTCTGGTTTATGCCCACTAGGAGTCTCTGAGCACCAGCAAAGGCTCCTCAATAAAGTCTGTTCAAGGAACAGGCAGTGCATCTTTTCTCTCAAGATGCTAATATTTTGCCACTGATGCAGAACAAGCTTGGTGTCCGGGTTGCCCTATCTTATCCTGGCTTAGCCTGTGGTGGATGCAGCTGTTTTATTTAAAAGTTGGTTTTAGGTGGAAACGAGAAACAGCATGCTGATGTTAAACCTACTTTAATTCCTTTGGCCTCTAGGAAGTACTGAATTAACTTCTATACATTTTATTAATTATAGTGATAATTCCCTTAGTGTGGCTTGTTGCAAGCTTAAAAATATAAAAGGCAGGTTTTTTTATGGCTAGTGAAGAGATTGGCGCTAAAGACTCTTGTTCTGTAGGCCCATTAGTATTGTCTCCCAAAAAAGGTGTTCTAAAAAAAATATTTTAGAAGTTCAGTCCAGCCATATTGTTAGGGCTCTGCATTTACAGAGCATCTGTCAGCAATTGTACTGAGGTAAGGTTTGAGGCTCTCTCCATCTAAATTCTCCAGCAAACAGCTGGTCAAAACTTTATGAAAAGAAAGCCTTTACAATGGTGCTATTTGTATTTCTTCCTTTAAAAGACTAGTACTTAACAAAGTGGAAGGTAGTTCTGCACAAGTAATTTTCAGAGGATCAGTTCTTGGCTTTTAAAGGGCAGAGCCTTTTTGCCTGGAGGAGAATTTTGGGCTCATGTTTGCCGGAGCAGTACTGCATGTCCTGCTCGGGCTCAACCTCTTGGTAGGATTCATGGCTTTGGCAATGCAGATCATGTTCTCAGCTCAAAGAAAGTTTGCACAACTGGCAGGTGTTTAAAGTGTGAGCCAAACTGTATTAGCTTGGCTGGATGCTCAAAAAAGAGAGACTTCACCTGAGCGAGTCAGCTTTTCCTTCTGAGCAGTGGCATTTCTAGCTGCCAAGTCATAGCAGTGCAGAATTTGCTCAGCTTTGTGCTTGACTAGACTTGCAGGTCAGTGTCGCAGAGGCTCTCGAGGCGCAGCACACAGAGCAGTTGGTTCTTAGCTGTGTGGGGGTACAAGATCTGCTCTTTCCCGTCCTGCTAGCTGCAGCGATGGGGAGGGCATCGCTGAGGCGCGTTTCGTTACCCCCATGTGGACGACGCGGAAATGTTTCTTGGGCTTTCTTGTGACACAATAGCTAAAATTTTCTTTGCTTGTCCGTCAGTAATAATAGGTTATCTCTTCTTCCAGTGTACCCTGTTGTCAGGAGTTGAAAAAGTATATTAATACCTTCTTGAAAGAAATAAACAACAAAAAAAATCTTAAATAGATTACATTTGTGAAGCAGGTGAAGGATGTACAGATTTACTTCTGGCACCAGTTAAGATATTCTTAACTTTATTAAAGGACTTGGAGCATCCCATTGCTTCTTGGATGGTACACTGTGGTGACTATGGTGAGTTGCTACAAATAATTCTTGTGTTTAATAAATAGAAATTTTGTGAAGGGGCTTGACAATATACATCTTCCCAGTGAAGCACTGGTGCTATTATGACATCTTTTTAATCCTGATGTGGATCTCAAAACCTTTCCTATAATTTGTGGCCAGTGGGTAGAACCCAGAACAACCAGAAAAACTACCTGAAAAACTGTTTTTATTACAACTTCATTTTGGCAAGAGGAGAGTATGTGCTTCTTTCTGAAGCCTCTTTAGGGATTAGGTAGTGCTTTTTCCTGTCTCTCCATTCTTTCCCAAGGTGGCATCTGACTTTTATGTTCGTCACAGTGCAACTCCAGTCTAGCTTTTTGCTGAGGGAGGCAGGTGGAAGTGGGTATTCCATGTGCTAGGAGGATTCCATGTCTAGTATGGAAAGCTTGCACTCTTTGCAAATATTTGTAAACATTTGAGTGTAGCAAAAGGAAAGGGGTGTGTTCCTCTAATACCCAGCCAAATCAGGCAGCCTTGTGTCCCTTCTGCCTCTGCCTGCCTTGTGTTAATTCTGTGTTGGTCAGACAGTGCTGCCCCTTGAAGGGGGCCTTAATGTACTGCTGACAGTGCTTAACCATAGTATCTTGACTGCCTGCTCCACCCAGCCTTTGACTACTTGTAAATATTGATTTCATGAGGACTGTGTCCCTGTGTTTGAGAAACTATTTGCCAGCCTCCACCAGCAGTGGGGATTTGCAGAGGATGTTCAGTGATGGCATGGTAGTTGGTCACCTGTAGCTGCCATTCTTTCTGTATGGTTTTTTTTTCTTGAAAACCTGATCAAACCATGACTTTAGGGAGGCAGTGCAAGGAAGAGAGGTAGTTGGGGGAGCCATAGTCGTCTTATCCCCTCTCCTTAGGGAAAGCTAGTGCAGCACGGAGGGGTGGGAGGGCTGTAGCAAAGTGCTGTCAGGCACCAATGGGAGTTCGCTTTGCTCTGTGTTGGCTACTGCATTTCACATGCGACAACTTAAAGTTAATATCAAATTCCCAGTTACAGGTAAGCGTGTATCACTAATTTTGGCAGGACATTTGGTGTCAGGTGATGCTTAAAATATAGTGTTGTAAGGGTTTTTTAGTTTATATTTTTTCTGAAAGAGACTTAAGCTAAGCAGGGGAAAGTGAATAGTTGACTTCTGTTGTGGTATGAATTAAAAGAAATCCTACTGTTAACCAAGAGTAGCTCAAATTTGTATTGCATGGGGTAAACTGTAGCAGTGTAAGTTATAGGCAGCCTCTACAGAGATGGCCCCACTTTCTCTACTCACTGCTGCATGAATGTGCTTTAGCATAATTCAATTATTTTGATCAGTCTGTTTTATTGCTTTCTTATAGGCAGGCAGAAGTCCTGAAGGCTGACATGACAGGTAAGTGCATTTATTATACAGTTGATCTAGCTGCTGAACTTGATTCCTAGTTCTGTTTTCCTCTTGTTACTAAGAATTGTCTGGAAGGTGTGTGATGTTATGTTAAAGGTTTGCCCTCTATATAAAAATAAAGAGTATTTTAACAACTCTGCCCCTCTTTCCTGTACCTAAAATACATGTATTTTGAAAGTTGACTATGGGTGCTTTAGAGCATTTGGAGGTGGAGATCATGCCCTTAGTCCTTTCCCATAGCGTTCTCCCTTTGGGGAAGAGACTCTCGTCCCACCTGTCACAGGAACTGCTGTACTTGGGATTAGCAATGGGAAAACGATGTGGCTGGTTTTGAGAACTGGGTGACAGAAATATTGGTCTGAATTGCTACCATGTGCATAGATGCTACAAAATGCTACAAGCTCTGTTTCAAGTTGTATGTATTTATGGAAAATGGAAATGGTTTATATTAATGAATCAGCCAGGCAGTACAAGCAGCTTGCCTAATGAACCTATGCTCAGCTGTGCTTACCACCTTGGTGCAGTACATGTAGCAGGTTGGTGTAGTCCCCATAGGAACACTCTAACTGCCTGGATCTGTCTAACCCAGCTGGAGTGGCTACACCACCATCAGAGTGGTTTCCCTGGGGTGAGGTCCATCCTTTGTGTTCCTGCAGCCCCACCTCAGGTGATTTTACAAGGCATGGGAAATTAGACTCTGTAACTTGCGACAGCAAGGAGCAGTAGTGTTTGTATTCACCCTTGGTGATGAAAAGCAGGTGGCTACCAAAGAGTTAGAAAATGACAAGCATGCAGTAGTACTTGCCCACAGTGTTCTCCTAAATACCAACAGTGTTGGCTCCAGGGACTGTCCTATTTATTATCCCTTGATGGATTTCTTTTCCGCTACCTTTTCCAGGCTACTCTGGAACTTTTGCTAAATTTCTCCAGTGTCAAGAAGTTTTTCAGCTTAATGACTTTGCAAGAATCACCTCCTTTTCTTCTTTTCTTTTTTTTCTTTTTTAACTTGCCAGCTGCTGATTTTGCTCATATCCACTGCTAGTGTTGTAGGAGACGGATTGGTTAATCAGTGATCAGTTAATCCCCAGTCCTTCTGTAGTTCTTATATTTTACTGTTATGATGAATCTGTGACAAAAGCGGGTGTTTGGCACTGGATAACTTACATTATGCTATGTTCTTCCCTTTCATAGGTGAGTGAAAAATCAGTTGAAATAACTCCTTAAGTTTGAGTATTACAAAAACTGTTGTCTTTGTTCTTTTTGTTGCTCAGATTCAAAGCTGGGTCCAGCAGAAGTCTGGACTTCCAGACAGGCTCTACAGGACTTATATCAGAAAATGCTAGTGACCGATTTGGAATATGCTTTAGATAAAAAAGTGGAGCAGGACCTGTAAGTACCTCAATAAAATTGTATGTATATATGTAAATTGGGCTGATGAGAAGGAAACCTGTGACTTCCATAAAAGCAATTGAATCCAAGGAAATTGTCCTCTTTCCTTTAAAATGAGCTGGGTGAAACATGAGAATGCACTGCGGAGTCGGTGAAGAGCATTCCGTAGGTTAGTATTTTACTTCTGGCAATTAGTAGCTGCCATGTCATGCAGGAGTGGGTTTTGGTGAGCCAGACGGAACAGAGAGCTAAGAAATATCAGTCTTCTGTGCTGCCAGGGAAAGGCTGAAGTTTAGAGTTTCCAGAAAGGAGGGAATTTTCCTGACACAATCACCTAGAGCTTTGAGCAAGGTCTAAGAGGAGACCCTCACTTTAAGCCCTCTGAGGTGGGGCTGGGCAGGGGGAAGAATATCAGGAGAGAATTTTACCCAGGTGCTCGTGGAACCAGGGGAAGATCCTGCTGGTTTTCTCCATGCCCTGAGTCTGTTCCCTGTTATTTAAGATGCAGACATAGGTTGTAACAGGTTTAGTTAAGAAGCATGTGGTTCTTCCGGCACTCTGAGGGAAGCAAAATGAGTAGGCTGGCTGAGTTGTGCTGTCTATGCCTCCAGATCCTGAATGATTTTTAACTCAAATTTCTATACCCCACATCCTGTTCTCAGAAGAGAGCTGTGCTGCCTAAAACAAAACAATTACAAGCTAATATTGGTGCTGTTACAGTGTTAGCTATGCAATGTCAGGATTGGTTGCTCAGTTGTGAGAGGTGGGGAAAGGTAATTCTTCCATATTTAACATTACTTCTAATCTGAATGTTGTCTGAATATTTTCATGTCTGATGCTATGTAATTAAACAGTTATTTACTGTTGTTTATGCTATTTGCATAAGGCACTTCCAAAGTAAAAAAGGAAAACACTTCTTTTGTTTTCAGTTGGAATCATGCCTTTAAAAATCAGATTACGACGCTACAGGGTCAGGCGAAAAATAGAGCAAATCCAAATCGGAGCGAAGTTCAGGCGAACCTCTCTCTGTTCTTAGAGGCAGCTAGTGGCTTCTACACACAGGTGAGTTGCAAAAAATACGTTGGCTGTGGTATATTGGCATAGTCTGGAAGCAAGTGTGCTTCAGCTTTATATCACTTATGTGCGGGTCCTTTACAAAGCCTCAGCTGTCAGATCTCCTGTGCTGCTCATGAGAGAGGAGCTCGGGTATCATACCAGCATGAAGGACTAGTATTAATGTCTTTGAGGAAGGGTGGGAGGATCGGTTTTAGGTGGGTAAAATCTGTCCTTTCACCTTTAGTGTAGGAAACTTGCTGTTCTGGACCAAGCAATGTACCTTGCTAACAGTGATGCTTTCAGTAGAACATGTCTACAAAGCTGGGAATGTGCTTTTGATCAGCCACAGCCTCTAGTTCATCTCAAACTTCTGCAAATCCGGTAGTTGTTCTGGTGCCTCATGAAAACATGGCAACAACCTAAGTTCCCTTTCATAGAAATGGCTTTAAAGCCTAAAACCCACAAATTGGAGTAAGGTCAAAGGTCCATTTAGCCCCATATTTTGTCTCTCACAGTACTCTTCTGCGACTGCTCAGAGCAAGCATTAAGCAGCAGGAAAATGTAGAACGATACTTTCTTGCTCTAGTCTCTTGCTTTCTCGCGGAATGTTTGCCTTCTTGAGCTAGTTTGTATCTGAATCGTCTAGCCTCATTGGCTCTCCAGTCCCTCTTGAAGCCATTTACTCTGGTCTCTGCAGTGATCTATGGTGAAGAACTCTGTCTTATAACTGTAATGTCTAAGAGAAACAATGACACAGGAACCCCAAACTCCAATAAACATGTTAACTGATGATTTCATTGTACTCTTAGTTCTTTTCTACATTTCTCTGAAAATTTTCATTCACCTCATTACTATGCACGAATTTGTGGGCCATTGTCAGAATTCCTTTTCAGTTTGAAAAATGTGAGACTTCGCCTATATAGCAAAGGATAAGCAAAGAGAATCAGTTTTGTTCTTGGCTCCAGTTATTCAAGAACAGAAATATGCACAGAATTCCAAAATGCAGATGCACTGAGGATCTGTGCGATGCCTTAATGTTTTGTGCTGTGTTGTGTTTCACTTCCATGTAACTCCTAACGCTGATGGTGAGCATTGAGTTAATGTTTTCCAAGAACTGCCTGTGTATGTACTACATACATACCTGAATAAAGCTTTTTTTAGTAATGTCTTAGTGCCCGCCACAGTCGTGCATTTCAGTAGGGTGGTTGTCCCCAGGAGTATTATGTATTTACAATGTATAATGTCTTGCTGTTTTTTTTGATCAAGACTCCTAGGCTTACAAGCACATATTCAGTCTTAATTCTCTATTTTTGTCAACAATTATTTAGAATTACTAACTTCAGTTACAGGAGCTTTTCTTCCCCTTAAGCAAAGCTGTATTGGTGAGTGCTCTTGAGCCAAGTGTCTTTTGCGAGGTTTTCGGTTAATTGCACAAGGAGTATGATTCCTGTTCATGTATTTATTGCTTGCTGCCACTGTTTTGCCCATATTCTCTTTGCAACGTTAGATTTCAGCTTGTAGATTATGGACAGTAAGAGTCAGTGTGCAATGATGGCCTTAAAGTTAACTTGCCTGCCTTTCCTTTTTCCCTGCCTCATTTGGTGTATGCTTCAGTAACATTGTCACTGCTGAATCCTCTATCTCAAGCAGTGGTCTGACTAGACTTTCTATTGTGGCTAGTTTGCACTGTCTTCAGGTTACAACATGCACAGTGGGTCATTCTTACTATATCAGTTCCTAGTTTGATTCTAAACATCTGCAAGGTAATCTGAGTTTTTTTCCAGTACCTGTATGATTTTTTTCCCTTGGACATTGTTTTTTTGAAAGCTTCTTATTTGAAGCAGCCAGTTTGACCGACTGTGGCATCGTTGCCAAGGGTTTTCTACCATCTACACAGTTTCTTGCAAAAGCCTTGTTCTTCCTTGCAGTGTATCCAGGGAATTTTGCTGCTCTTGCATATGACACCTCAGACTGGGTTGTCTTTCTCCCTTTGCTGTGATGTTAATTGTCGCATTTTTAGTCTATAAAGATTTTGCTCAGGCAAGATACCTGCTCTCCAACTGTGAGGCCTGTGTAAATGACGTCTTTTAAAGAGAGAACATGAATTCTCCTCATTCAGTGTGTTGGAAGATGTCATGTTTCTCTCTCTTATCCAGCTTTCATCTGTGAGATCCCTCCCTTTTGGGATTTTTATCTACTGTGTCAAAGACAGCAGAAGGGGAGGGAGGTGTAACACAAACCTTTTCTGCAGCAAGCAAAAGCACTGCATTGCATGTTTAGCTGTTGACAGGGGTGCATCTCTGTCAGCCTTGGGCTTTCTATGTGCCTTTATCTGGAATCAAACCCTGCTGCAGGTTTATTTTATTTGGAGTCTATGTTCCCAGCTGGGAGAAAGTCTGTCAATTCTTACTTGCCTTTTTAACCCTGAACCAGCAGAACAAATACTTCCCATCCCATGTGGTTACTGTTACTTTCCTGAGTATTTGCTGGAGTCATTAGGAAGAACTTCAAGAGCACTTATTAGAATGGCAAAGTTCAGGTTTTCCTTCGATCAGATTTTGAGATACTTGATCAAGTAGCTGATGTCTTATTCTTTGAAAGAGTCTCACTGTTAGCACAAATATTTACTGATAACTCAGCCACTGAACTGTTGGCCACTCTTGCCATCTGTTGCCTACAAACTTGATTTTGTTCAGCTTCTCTCTAAAGTTTAAGCCCAGGTGGTGCTGTTTCTTATAGTGGAACAAGCTGCTTTGGAGGATGAGTGACATTCCTTTCTCTTATTTTTAGAGAATGGTTCAATCTCCACTGATGCATACTTGGTAATTTAAGTATAATGGAAATTGAGCTGCTTACTGGTTTGGGATGCACAGCTTTTTCTTACAGAAGAGAAGTAAAACTTCTCTTCATGGTTCTGGGCAGAATAATGCAGCATGGAGCTTGATGACTTCCATATGGAGAATGTGAAGTCTCACTTCCATTATCCAAGGCTTGTTCATATTAAATGTTTAGCTAATCTGTGCCTCCAAGTGATGACCTGCAAGTTTTGTCTGTTGTTTCAATACTTTTCTGATTACTGTCTCTAGTTGCTACTAAACTAGACCTGTTTTTCTAGTTATTACAGGAATTGTGCACAGTTTTTAATGTAGACTTGCCATGTCGTGTAAAGTCTTCCCAGCTGGGAATCATTAGCAATAAACAGACGCACACCAGCGCCATAGTGAAGCCGCAGTCTAGCTCCTGCTCTTACATCTGCCAGCACTGCCTTGTCCACCTTGGAGATATTGGTGAGTTTTTGAAGGAAAAAGAGGTGGGACACTGAGTTCTGCCTGCGTTCAGTCTTCACGAAGAGGGATCTGTACATACCCCGGGCAACTGACCAAGTGTGCTCCAAATTAGTAGCCAGTAGCAGATTGTGTGTTTGGTGGTTGCTGCAGGGAGAAAGGTCTGGAAAGCAATGCTGTTAGACTTTTCTAATGCGTGTTACACATTAATGCATGAAGACAGTTAATCACTAGCTTTCTAGTGATTTGCTAGAATCTGTTTTCTAGCATACTAATCATGTTCTAGCTGGTAGGCATAGTGAAATGTTGAAACCGGTAACTGTTACAAAAGCTTATTGCAGCAGGCTAGCATACTTCTCCCTTTCAGAACATTACTTTTAAATCCTGTGTACAAAGGCAACAGTTAGAAATCCAGCCCTCATATATGATGTTTCCCTTTTACATTAAGTTCAACAGGTTTATTTCTTTGTTGATTAGAGTAGAACATTGTGTTGTAGAAAGTTCTCTTTTCACAGGAATCTGCAATTGCTTTTGTAATAACCTAAAAGATATAGTTGCTGATTGTGCATAGTAGTATGAAAAATACTTCTGGCTGTCTGGATGTGGTGCTGCTGGCACAACATCTTTCTAAATAAGAACTGGTAAGCTGTGACAATAGGATCTGAGGAAAATCAACTACCTTAAAATTCAATGTTTTGAATCTTCATGCTGCTTGATGTAGTTGTATGTTCTTCTGATGCTTATTTCTAAAAAAAAGTGTAAAATGCTCTTCAGTAAAATGGTTTGTATTAAAGTAAGTGTAGAGGAGTTGAATTTTTTGTCTCAACTTGGGGTTTTTTGTTGTTTTTCTTAGCTCGCTATAGGAATCAGACCAGCCAGGCAGAGTCTTACTACAGACATGCAGCTCAGCTTGTCCCTTCTAATGGTGAGTCTGGGATACCTTTTAGGTTCATAATTCCAGAAGATGATTTGGGGTATTGCTTTTCTTGTGTGGCAGTTGGCAGCTTGGGATTTTATATAAAACTTCCTCCCCAAATACCCAAAACAATCATGCAACAAAGCCTGACCCATCAGTAGATCATTTAGGTAGTAGCTCTTTGCTTGACCTGTGTCACTTGTCTCCTTTTTGTGAAGATTTAAAAAAAACTCCCAGAAGTTAATGCAAAGCTCCACGACTGCTACATTATAACATATGAACGTAACACATAAAGTACAGTTAATGAAAACTTGCCTGCCAGTGGCATTTTTTCTTTTATTGCTTGTTCGCATAACCGTTTGTAAAGTTTAGTAGCTAAAATTGGACTTTTCAAGTTGCTCATGCAAATTAAGAGCTTCTTTAGTTCAGGTATCTAGCTTTTTACACCACATTTGTTGTCCCATTTTAAAGCATGTGTTTAAAAAAATAATTTAAAAAAACACCAAAAAACCCCACCACCAGCAAACAAGAAAAAAAGTAGTTCATATTTGGAAGCTTTTTCATTTGAGTGGTACTGATATGAGGCTGGAGTAAAAGGGTCAGCAGATGAATCTGAACCTTGTATGCTGAAGCTTTTAGGACTTTATGCTCCCTTTTAAGGTGGCAATACATAGGCTGAAATCTAGCACACTTGAATCCATGACAACTTGTTGAGCAACTTGTCTTTTTCTCACCTTAGGTCAGCCTTATAATCAGTTGGCTATTCTAGCTTCCTCCAAAGGAGACCACTTGACCACAATTTTCTACTACTGCAGAAGCATTGCTGTGAAGTTTCCTTTCCCAGCTGCCTCCACTAACCTACAAAAAGCACTTTCTAAAGCACTGGAAAGGTAAGACTAAGCATAATGTATTTCCCCTTGGGTAAGATGGAGGAGACTTCTTCCAAACATACCTCCCTTGCCAGAAGTTATTCATATTTGGTATTAGAAACAGAAGTTCCTTGACCTGTCAGTCAGAGCATCCTTACACATGCGTGGAAAGAAAAATAATTTGTCTGGGATGCTTCTGAGTGTGAATAGTGAATGCAGGAAATAAGCATGTTGTGCCAATATGAAAAAGTAGCTTTGCATGGACATTCCTCCTTTCTTGTACTTCACAGAAGTATGTACTGTTATGTGCAGCTGTGTCTAATTCCAAAGACTGAAGTCAGATATTTCTTTTCTGAATGTAGTCGTGATGAGGTGAAGACTCGATGGAGCGTGTCTGACTTCATCAAGGCATTTATTAAATTCCATGGACATGTGTATCTGAGTAAGAGCTTGGAGAAGCTGAGCCCTCTTCGAGAAAAGCTGGAAGAACAGTTCAAGGTTAGTTCTAACATATTAATTAGTGTATTGAGGAGAGTATTTTTAGCAGCTGAGTTCTGAAATTACAGTCCAATAATAACTTTCTCACATGCTAGAATATAGGAAGCTCAAGTAGCCAGTTATGGAAGGTTTGCATCGCAGCTAATGCTGGATAGTTCTGTTGATCTCTGCAAATAGTAGGGATTTTTCCCATATGACATGAGGTGTGTTATTGGTGGAGAGATGCAGGAGAAATCAATCACCACTGTTGATTGTCTGCTCTCTAACCTGGATGATTCTTGGATACCTGTGAAAAACACTTGATTCATCTGGGAAGTCTTGGCTCAGTTGCCCAAAGAATTTTGAGAGCTTAGTTTTTGGATGGCGTTCATTCACTCCCACTGGTTGTTAAGGCTGCTCTTAATCTTCCTCGGACAACTTGCCTCTCCTGTCAGCAGTTTGCCTTTAAAGGTGTTCCAGTACAACCTTAATTTATGCATAGACTACAACTATTCAGAACACATTTTCTCTGGAGAGTCCAGGAGTACCCATTAATTATATAGCTATCTCATTAAGTTGGACAACATAGCAAAGATGGAAACAAAGAGAATTTTGTAAGGTGTTTATAAAAGGTAGTACAATTTCAAAAAGGACATGGTATTGACTTGTTAAGAGCCTTTTGGAAACTGCTCTGCTTCAGCATCTTCATTTGTGGAAAATGAGCAGGTAGTATGGACATGTTCAATACAGCAGTTGATGCTTTTCCAAATTAAGAAAGGGGAAGGTGGTCTTAGCAATATAAAGAATTACAAATGTTCTTTACAGTCTCTTTTTGCATTTTTGCACTGATTTGGGCTGCTACAGCTAGGTCCAAGCTGTCTTTAAAATAAAAAAAAAGCTAAAACTTGCTGTGAATTGTATTAGCTTTGAATGTGAGCTGCTTTGAACACTGGGAATTAGTGTTGTTTCAAAATTAAATAATTGCATCTCTCTTTTTGCATGTGCTGTTGGCTGTTGAACAAGTACTGCTTTTTCCACAGTGCTTATAATCAATAACTGAGTATTGCTCAGGCATGTGGAACGGTCTTATTTTTCTGATCTGATCCAGGGTGTTAAAATAGAGCTAACTGAGCCCTGCTTTGTTGCTTAGATTACTTTTTTGTTTATATTATGCAACATAAGGCTTAATCTACTAGAGAGCAACTCTTTTGACTTAAATGGGTTGAATGTGGATGTTAAATTGGCTGTATAGTGGATAATCACTTTAACTTTGGGGCTGATTTTAACTCTGAATGAGGAGAGCTGTCATAGGGTTAGGAGTGTTCAGCCAGGCCCACAGTTCTGCTGCTGACAGCTCTGCCAGTTTGAATTGTTGGCTATAGAGTGCTTCAGGCCCTTAACTAAAAATCAGTCATGAACATGGAGCTCAAACCTTTTCCTGATGCTCGTGCTCATTAATCCACTTGCCTCCCTGACTGTTGTGTGAAGATAAGTTGGTTGTAGTTTAGGATATCTCCTTTTCTTCAGTGTTCCAAAAAAAAGCATTAACATTTCTTTTCCCCTTCTTAGAAAAGTGTATTTACAGTATAGTTACTGAAATGCATTTGTAAATAGCTTGTGCTATTTTAGTTCACCATGGCATTCCATGACCCATGAAGTCAGATGTGGAATTAGTCTTTAATACATAACCACACAGTAGTTAAATTTTCCTGGGGTGTTTTTTTTTTTTAAATGTCACCTTCTATGTGCTGTTTCTTCAAAAGACTGAAAAATACAGTGGATATACATGCCTCTGTAGTTCTTGAAGTTTCATTGCAATGCTGTCATTGCTCATTAAAGTTACACTTCCTCTGAAAAAGAATGATATCCAAGGGAATGTTGGTTTGTTGAGCATGTGAGTTGGTGTACAAGCAAAAATCTTGGGCTTAACAGTGGACATCTGCCCATGTCCTCCTGGGAAGCCCAGTGCTGTGCTAATAAAGATGACCTCAAAATAAAATCTAGGATGAATGTTGCCTTAAGGGCAGAAGTATTAGTCAAGCAGTGAAGTAGCAAATACTAATCCTTTCAAGTGTGTGCTTTACCATATAAAAATATATACATGGTACATCTGTCTGTTGCAGAGGTTGTTATTCCAAAAGGCCTTCAATTCTCAGCAGTTAGTACATATTACTGTTATCAATCTGTTTCAACTGCATCACCTGCGAGACTTCAGCAATGAAACAGAGCAGCACAGCTACAGCCAGGATGAGCAGCTCTGCTGGACACAGTTACTGGCTCTCTTCAGTAAGTATGAAAAATAATTTATTTTTGTATTTCTTTCATTTTTATATGGAATCCATTAGTGATTTGCTGTATCTAGCTTAATGGTTGTGTGAGGGAAGTGATGAGAATAGGTGTTACAGGAGAAAGAGGAAAGATGGTTGCATAGGTTGATTTATGTCTAGCAGCCCTGAGTAACACTGGATATGTGCCCTGTACTTACTCCATTTGAAGCCTTACAGAACTCTGAATCTTTCTTGGTTCTGAAAGAACATTTTAACTTGGGTGCAAAGTTGGATCCAACTTAGCGGTGGGTAGTACCCTGCTTGGGGGACTGCTCTGCAGTTGGTTGCAATGTGGTTTGAGTTGCTTTGAATGGAGCTAGTTCTGATTCAACAGGACTAAAATTAAATCTGACTGAAGTAGGACCTGAACTGCTTCTGTGCTCTTGATATCAGCTAGAAGATAAGTGGGAGTGCAGAGCATTTTAGACTCTAGCTGCATAGAGGGAGTGGGAGGGTGGGAGTGTTGATCTGCTCGACGGTAGGAAGGCTCTGCAGAGGGATCTGGACAGGCTGGATCGATGGGCCGAGGTCAGTTGTATGAGGTTTAACAAGGCCAAGTGCCAGGTCTTGCACTTGGGTCACAACAACCCCATTGGTTGTTCATAAATACCTAAATACCCAAATAGTTGAATTTCTCCAGATGCCAGCCTAGAGTTAGTTCTGAAAGCACCATTGTGGTTACTGTTTCTCACCTGTGTGCCCTGCTGGGTCTGAGCTGGGTGCCTGCCTGCAGAGCTAGCTGTGGTGGATTTGTGTGCCTGCTGACCTGGGAAAGTGGATAAAATGCAGATAGATAGTTGAGTTGATTGTTTCTAATAAATAAATGAATAAATAATTTTGTAATAGATGTGTCTCACTGGATTTTGTTGAATTACCATAATGATTTGCCATGACTTTTAAAAAGGAGAAGGGATAAAAAAACCCGTCAAGATATTCTGCTTTGTGGCAGAAAACTTTATTTGGAAAAAAGTTCTGATCTGCTGGTGAATTTTTTAAGATTAAGTAATTGGGTGGCTCTGTTCTAAAGAACGAGCTCTTAAGAACAGGGTTTTATGGGTGGGATGTGTTTGATTAGGTTATTTAGTCAACTTTCAAGTGTTGTTCCTGCAATGTTTGGTTTGGTTTTGTTCCACACACACCCCTCCTCTGTTTCTAGTGTCCTTTCTTGGAGTTCTGTGCAAGTGTCCTTTACAAAATGACTACCAGGAGGACTCCGGGGCTGCATATCCTCTTCCAGCTGTGAAGGTTTCAATGGACTGGCTGAAACTTAGGCCCAGTGTTTTCCAGGAGGCAGTGGTTGATGAAAGACGGTAGTGAGTATTAATCTTTCAATACCTTTAATTGCATGAAGTAGTAATAACTGATGATATACAAATTGTAATGGGAAAAGTGATTGTATAACTCATTATTACAACAATTATTACATTATAACATTCATCAAAATGATAGAGAATGTATGTGCTAAAAAGTTCATAACACAAAACATGAGACTTGTGGGCTACATGAGCAAATTCACTGTTTTAATTGGCTTTAGGTTTGCATGTAACTTTTAAGATCAGAGGGATCTACTTCATAATGTAGATATAACTTGAGTATAACTACTGAGTGTACCCTTAGTTTAATCTGTTGTAATGGTTTCTCAGATTTACTGAGGTAGGTGGCAGGAGAATACTTGCCTTAATTTCATGCATTAAGCCATCTCTTGGGCAGTGCTGGAATGTAGTCTTCCTGGCTCATCATGCAGGAATTAAATTTAATTTAGTAGAGGGAGTCTTTAAATGTCAGCACAGGCATTACTGTTTTGGACTGTTGCTCTGATTTTTCACTTCTGCCTCTAATCTTATAAACTCTAGGCTTAAATAATTCAAGACTTGTCAACAAAGTGTTTCTGACCTGTAAGATGTTTCGTCAGAGTGGTTGTTACTGGCACAGCTGGATGAGTATTTTGCCTAGGATGGCCACTATAAGGACAACAGTAAGAAAACAGTGAGAAACCAGCTTGCTTAGCTGATCTTGTGCAGTGTGCCACAGTGGTTTCAATGCTCTCTTGGCAGTGTGTGCTGTAAGATGCAATTCTAGCCAAGGCTCATGTTTTTTCTACTCTGAAGTATGGTGAGCAGGGATCCCTATAAACTCAGTTTGCTAAATGAGTAATAAGACTCACTCAAATGTGTGCAAAACCTAAAGCCCTGGAGCAGAGTGAACTTCAATTCCAGAGTTCCTGAAGGCAAGATTAAGGAAAATAGTAAGAGTTCGCAAGTTGTTTTGAGGTGGTAGTCAGTACTGCTGTATGGGTACTCTGGAGGAAGGCTGTCTACCGGTATTTTAATAGGGAAGATTAGTCCTTGATATAAAGTAGTCCTTGCACAGAGGAGATGCAGGCAGTACTTTATGGCATATTAAAGCAAATCTTCAGGTATGAATGTATATTTTGAGTTAGCCAGAGTAGGCCCTTCTCCCCATAAAACCATCACTCTCTCTTTAAAGAACATGCCTGGTTTTTAAACCTGTGGTGTGATAACACGATGTTCTTGGGTACTCATTGTAAAAGGAGTTGAGAAGTGGGCACCAAATAGCTGTAAAATGCACAGGTGACCTTAAAAGAAAGTTAAGTACTGCTAAGAGTTGTCAAAATGGGCGTTAGTAGGCATTATGTTTGTTGGCTCTAAAAGGTCGAGGTGACTGTCCATCTTCCCCATTATTTGTAAGGATGAGAGTTTTCTTCATATTTCTATTGGAAGATCCTAATGAAAGTCATTCTTTGCAGACTACATGAACACACGCACTCCTTTATTGGCCTCTGTTTAATAACCTGATGTCTGGCTTATATTGAAAAGTCTCATTATGAAATCTCATTATTTCAAGTGTTGTGCAGGAAGATTGCAGTTTACTTTTATGTTGCAACAGACTTGCACTCTCCCTTTTTTCCTCCTTCTGTTCCTTGTCAGTCATGGGAAGGAGCTATTGCTTAGTTTAGTGTAGAGAATAAGTATGACCACGATGTTTCCAGTCCCTGCAGTGGTGCAGGAAAGCAGCTGACCTGAGGCTTTTGGGCACATGTTGCATTCTCCAACCCAGGTGCTGGATGATGGCTGAAAGCCTTGCTGAGGGGAGGATGGAGAGTCATTTTGTGAACACTGAGCACACTGGGCACTTGCTTAAAATAGTTTTCTGTTGCCAACGTGGACTGGATGCCCATCGCTAAAGCAGGAGGAGGATGCTTAGACTTTTGGGTTAGAGCTTTTAAAAAAATAGGAGAAAGCAGCCTGTTGGTGGCAGTTAAATGTTAACCACCTATGCAGTGATCATTACATTTTAAAATTATTTGCTCTAGGGCCTTTGTAAAGTCATTGCTTGTACTGGTATTGCCAGCACAAGGCAGGGAAACTGCTAGTTAACCTCTAGTTTAATGGTCTTACTCAGTGCAACCCTTATTGAGACCTTCTTACCTTCCTGGTAACTGTTCCAGTGTTACAGTACAGTGTTAATGTTTACAGAACAGAAGTATTCTGCCCAGCTGTATCTTGATAAATTGTTTTGGTTTCAAACTGATTAACTGTGCCTTGAAGAGCATTCAGCTTGGGACTGGAAAACTTGAATTGCAAACAGGTGCTCTGAACTTTTGCTCATGTAATAGTTTTGTCTAGTTAAATTCATAGTAGGCTTTCTGACTTGCTAGGTAATGAACACTGTGCTGCAAGAGTCAGGCTTCCTTGGTAACTTTAGGCTGACTTTTTTTTAAAAAAAAAAAGTTCATCAAGACAATGGCCTTTTGCCTGACACTTGGGAGAAACTTTAACTTCTCTTGGGAATCAAAGGATTAATGGAAGCCGTGACTGTAAGAGAGTTCAGTATTTTCTTGGTAAGGTGGGTAGATTCCATGTTTTGTAGTTTTCACTTAATTTGTTTCTTTTCTGGTTTGTAGCATATGGCCCTGGCTGATCTCTCTTCTAAACAGCTTCCAGCCTCATGAAGAAGATCTATCCAGTAATAATGGTAAGGATGCTTTTAGTCTGTGCTGTAAAGAACTGGGAACAATGAATGTTTTTCCTGATGTTGTGGGGAATTGCAATTGAAGAGCAAATAAGGGAACAAGTTGTGTTCTAGTGCATATGAATACTTTGTAAATGCTGCTTTCTCTTGCCAAGCAGACTTTGCTCTACTTTATCATTCCTGAGCTCCTCAGATTGCAGGGTGGACCAGTACAGATGAAAATGTTAAAAAACTATATATAGTGACCTTGCTGAGTTATCTACTCACAATACTGTACTCAATGCATTCATGCTTTCCTTGTTTACTGTCTTATTAATCAGCAATCCCCCTTCCAGAAGAGTTTGAGTTGCAAGGATTCTTGGCTCTGAGGCCCTCATTCAGGTGGGTGACAGCTGAAGGAAACTCTACTCTTGCTGATGTCACTGCTTTGATAGATGTTGACCTGTTCCCTACAGTATCTTCAGTACTTAATGTATGGAACGATGTAGGTATCTTTGCAAAACAACTGCAATAGACAATGTAGTAAAACCCTGGGAAAAGTAATGACCTTATAATATTGCTCATGACTTTTTACTTCTGTAGTCTTCAGACTTATAAATTGGAAGGGAACGATATAAGAAGTAGCAAGGGAAATACTTTTACATGAAAACTGCTTCATGTCTTCTTACTTTGCCAGTTTTTTACCCTGTTATTAACTGTGTCCCTGTCTAACATCAGGAAAAAATGCTGAGTAAATATTAGATGCATTCACTCAACTATTACTTTTGTGATTCTGATCATCACACAGATGAGCTTTTGGCCTTTTCTTTTTTAAAAGAACCCACCAAACCTCTTTAATGTAGATGCATTTTACCAGAAGAGAATTGCACCTGTGAATCAGACATCTGTAGCAGTCATGTTTTGAGTAGAGTCCGGTGAAATTTCACATCTTGAAATAGAGTAATTTTTAAAGAAATATAATGTTGCAGAGGGTAATTGTATAATTAATACTGATCCCTCTCCTATGTCAATACTAGGAACTTGGATTTTTCCAAAGGCCACCAGGCAATTACAGGAGATAAGGAAGGGCAACAACGTCGGATACGGCAACAGCGTCTGATCTTCACAGGCAAATGGATAGCTGATAACCAGCCAAGGTAATTGCAAGTAGCAATGTGTAGTGTTTCAGTTGCTGTCATAAGCTTAGGTAACACCAGTGCCAGAGGTGAGCTTTATTTTTCTGACTATTCGATACAGCAATTAGATATCTGAATGCAAGATGCTGACAGCACTGAGAACATATTCTGTGGGTCAGTGTGCCATTGTTTCATGGACTAATTATGATAGGGAATGTATTTGGAGTAAAGCATCGTGTTTGAGTCCTTTTTAGCTATACTGCAGCACAGCTAAGTGGGAACAGTACTTGAAGTGGTAGCAATAGTGTTAATATGTGAGCTTTTCTCATGCTAGAGAATGCCCATAGCTGGGAGATGTGATGTAACATTTTGTTGTTGCTGGGGTGAAGAAAAGCATGGTGGACATGTTGACTTTCTGCTTTTATAATTTGGGAAATTGGGTTACCCTGTGAAAAACTACTCCTACTTGCTTTTCAATTCCTTTCTGTCTTTTTCAGGTTGATTCAGTGTGAAAATGAGGTAGGAAAACTGTTGTTTTTGACGGAAATCCCAGAATTATTACTAGAGGACCCTAGTGAAGCCAAAGAGAGTCTCGCCTTGCAGGAAACATCTATTGCAGAGCCGCTATCTACAGATGGGAGCCCTGGACTCAAATCAGTTCTGTCCTCTGGCAGAAGCCTGAACAACAACTGTGATGCAGGAGAAAAACCGATGGTCACGTTCAAAGAGAACATCAAGCCACGGGAAATTAACAGAGAGCAAGGGCGAATGTATCCCCCTAAAGATGTAGGTAGGGAAAGACGGGACTATAGTAAAGGAATAGTAGCCAATAAGAATGATGGAAAGAAGGACAACAATAAAAGAAAGAATGAGACCAAGAAATGCGTCTTGGATAAGATGCAGGAAGCAGGAAAGCAGAACGTGGCAGTTCAGGTAAGCTTTTAGATCAAAGGGATACTGTGTCTTAGGCACTACAATGTTTGTGTCAGGACCATCGCTACTTGTATAGAGTACAGTAGACAAGGTCTAACTGTGGGCCCTGCAGGTACAGCTACTGCACAAAAAAGATAGAAGCATGTCTTTCTCAGAGACCAGATATTAGTGATCTTTGGGTTTCTGCCCTTTCCCTTGATGCTGTTGGGGAGGAAAAGGTAGCGAGCAATGGAAGATGATTTTGCTATGTTAACTTTCTTAAAAAACAGACTTCTGCCTGTTGTTCCACAAATTATTCAGGCTACCAAGGCAGTTAGTGTGGCCAGGTCTTAGTCATGCTCTTGGTACTGTTCTGAAGGAACTGGGTACTCTGCATTTTTGGTTATGCACATTCAGTAAATAAAACACATCACAAAAGCACTCAGTTGTTTATGTGGTATAAGGTTCTCCTTACTGTGCATGCAGTCAGGTAGCCCACGGTGGAAGTGAGGAAGGCCACACTGCACTTAAAATGTAATTCTGTGCTCAGACACTTGCTCAAAATTGTTGTTTTTCATATCAACTGCTCTTTTCTCAGTCATATTTTTGAGGCATGCTTTTTTGCCTTCTGTTTCTGTGAGCACTATGTGCAAAAATGCTTGCCTCGTAAGCAGGTAGTGAATTTACTTGTCTGACTTCCACTGGGTTGTAGTAAATAAGGGTGTAGAGTTTTGGGGATGATCTGATCTGTACCTGGGTATTTTGGCTGCATCTCAGTCATTCCCTGATGATGTCTGGAGGCATTTAATGATAGTGGTGGAGACTATTATTTCCCTAGAGAAACTGTGTCAGTTCTTTACCGCTCCCGCAAGTGAAAATTATTTCCTAATGTACTTCATCTCCCTTGCCTCTGTAAGCCTGTTACAGCTTCCCAGAACAGGTCTGCAGAATAACTTCAGAGTGGTTGGAAAGACGATGACTTAAGGCCTGTGTAATTGAGGTCTTGTTTTCCCTAGGCTAGACAAACTGGCTTTTTCAGTCTTTCCTGCTTGTGGTATTTGGACCCTTGGATCATTTTTCTTGTTCTCCTGTGAAATGGAAGGACTGAACTGGCAGTATTATGCAGTTGGTTTTCAGGGGGTCCTACCAAGGGGGGTAAAGGGGAATAGCCCACAGAAGCCATGTGGCAATCATTCATGAGTCACTGAACAAGAGTTTGGTATCTGAAAAACAAATTAGGTAGGTGAGTTAGAATAGTAGGTTTCTTACTTGTTGAACGCATCTGGAATGCGGTTGCAGGCCTGAGCACAACTCCCAAGTTCAGTGTTCGTGCCCCTGTCTTGCAAAATAAGGAGTTGAGGCCAATAAAACCCACTGGATCTGCTGAGAATCATGTAGGGTTTTTTGGATAGGGAAGATCTTTTAATTTTAACCCAGCTGATTTATCAGAAACTTGCTTGTCTTAGTCTTAAGAGATAACAAACCCAGGAAAAACTTATTTCAAACCCAGCTGTAGTGGAATCTGTTCTGATGTGGTTGGTGACTCTTCATCTCTTGCTGAATAGAATTATTTTTGGCTTTTTAGTTCCATCAGCTGTATTTATTATGGCAACTGTCACAGTGGCATGTCTTTTGTTTTATATAGTTTGGTGGACTTATTTATCCAGACCTAATCCAGAAGATGGGGAAGGTTTGCTTCCCACTGAATGAGGAGAAACCAGTGTAGGATTTGCACTTACTGGTAGTCTGTTAGCTCTCTGCTTTGGTCTTCCTTGATATTTCAGGCTTTTATCTTCTCCATAGCTCATTGCTTTCCAAAGCCTAAGCACTGCAAATGTTGCAGCTCCTACTTAGCAAAACATTAAGAATGCTGTACAAAAGTAATTAGTCCTGTTTGGCAGATAAGTGAAAAACTTCCATGCTCAGACAGGGTAATGAAAGTGTGGCATAGGCTGAATCTTTGCTCTTTAGGGAAAATAACGTTAGGTGCTGAGAAAGGTTGCATGCAGACTTGCTCAAGGTGTAATGTACTCTTAAGAGACTTCTGTGATGAGATGGAGCTTCTCTCAAGCACCATCTAGGAACCCTCAGGACCACTAAGGGAGTAAATATTTGGTAGTATTGACACTTTTGAGGTGAGGTCAGGCAGAAGCAGAGAAGCAGCTAAAATTTTTGTCTTGATAATCAATTTTAGTTATTTAGCTTTTAAAGTTAACTATAAATCATGCAGGGGGTCTTCTGGAAGCCACCTTTGGAAATGCGTTATAGCAGCTTTGAGTTTATGATGGACTAGAGCTCATGTTTTGAAATCCTGTGGCAGGAAGAGTGTCTCTCAGTTCTCCAGCGTTGCTATGAAAGAACACACAGCTCTCAGCATGGATTATAAAAATGTTTCACTTATTGTGGAGACAAAAGGGACAGCACGGTATAAGTTGAATATACAGAATGTGATGAAGGGCAAAGGTGGGCAGTGAATAGATGCGGCCTGAGCAGGGGCTGCATCATTCATGGTGCTTAGCATCAGCCAGAACCTTGAGGTAGAGTTCCCTCCTGACTTTTTCTAGTGGGAGATCAAAAAATATACCCAAACCTCCTGGTATTACAATCTACTCTTTTAATTAAATGCAAAAAAATAAACTACTCTCCCATAATTTCTAAATGGGGACATTCAGAATTATTTGAAAAAGAACTTAAAGCATTTGAATGCATTTACCCCTTTACTACTGTATTTTGGCAGAAAAGACCTGCCCTCTAACTCCTTTCAACTCAGCAGCACTAAATGTTGAATAAACCCCACACAGTTTTGATTTATTTGGTTGGATTTTTTTAATTTGATCCCTGATAAAACCCTTTCTTTCTGTCACCTTTGAGGCTTGGTGTCAGGTCTGCTCCTGGGCCCTTTCTGTATTGCCCAGGTTCCTTGCTTGCTGTCTTTTTCCTGCCTGCTCCATCTTGCATTCCAGGCAGTTCTGCTGAGCTGAACAGAAAGGGAAAGTAGTCTTCCCCTCTGTCTTCCTCTCCAGGAAGACCCAGACCGCAGCAGACTCAGAATCAGGTAAACATTACATTACATTACATTCTTCTCTCTTCTGCCTTTAACTGGTGCAGCTCTTTTAACAGAACATATAGCATTACGCAGTAAACTGAAAGAGGTTAAGCACTTCTGCTATTTGTCTTGTATGCTCTCAGTCAAAACAATTTCATAGTATGCAGGAGTTTGTGCATATACGTCACTATATGGATTAGGCTTAAAGTGTTCCCTAGGAAGAACGTGGTAGTATTTGTTTTTTAGGTGCTGCAGGTAAGTAGCATGAGTTAGGTTGAAGAAGTGTCCTAGGAGAAGCATAAGAGCATCTGCACTTCTTGTTTTGTTTTTAAGGCACTGCAGGTGAGCAGTGTGGTAAGTTCTTTGTATGGTCTGAGGATATTTTGTCCACTTCCCACTCTCTTGCTAGAGAAGGAGCCTGTTGCAGTCTTCTGGGTAGATATTCTTTGAGTGCTTTTGTGAGGCAAGGAGCGCCTGAGGACAGGCAGGGTAACCTGCCTGAGGTCAGTGAGGAGGGAACTGGGTTCCTGTGTTCCAAACCTCTCCCGGTTACTTAGGGAAAAGAAAACAATCTCTCAGACAATCTGGGAATTCTTTTTTTTTTTTTTTTGGCTTGAGACATGGTGTGGGTAATTACAGGAAAAGTTATCTAATTTATTCTTACTTTCTTTTGCATTAGGTGAAATCCCAGACAGAGATGAGGAAGACTCCAGTGTCTGAAGCCAGGAAAACACCTGTAACTCAGACTCCAAGTCAGGCCAGCAGTTCTCAGTTCATCCCCATTCATCACCCAGGAGCCTTCCCTCCCCTTCCTAGCCGGCCAGGTAATTTGCGTCGTTTTGAAGTGTGAATTACTGTTGACTGCAAAGAAAATCCTGTAATGGTGGTTGTTAAAGCCTCTGAAGGTAGGAGCTGTTAATGAACATGCATTCTCAGCTGGGAATCTTAAAGTAGTAAAGTAGGGGCATAGCAGAACTGAAATGAGATAAATAAGATTCCTTATGCTTTGGAATCAAGGTCTGTCATGAAATCTGCCACCTTCCTTCCTGATTAGTAGGTGTGAGATCAAGGAACTTAACAGTAGGCTGTTTCTGTAGTTAGTCAAAACGTGACAAAATCTTCTGCCATCTCAGGAGGAAGCATTCTTTGTGCATAGGACTCTATTATAAAAGATCAATCACACTGCTTTCTTTAAAGTTCAGTTTCTTTAGTAGTGGTGTTCTTGTTTCAAGCTGTAATTTGTGTGGTCTTATTTGCTGCTGTTGCTGCATTGCATGTTCCCATTTTGTTGTGGAGTGTTCCTGTCATACCTTGGTGTCCATGTTTGCTGACAAAATCGCTGGAAGCTGTATCTTCCCTGCAGCTGTTACGTGTAGTTGCTCAATATAAGACAGAGGGACATCTTCCCTGTCCCAAAGTCAGCATAAAATCTGATCTGTGAGACAGAGAATTAAAGTTTGCCTTCCAAACCTGGCTTTTCAGTGTAAACTACAGGAAAGGAATTGATCTTGCAGATAAGAGGATTTGTTTGCTTTACCGTCTGTCTCTTTATCTAAATTAATCCAGAGACTGGTGATGCTTTGGGAGGACACAGTAGACTTATTGATCACTTCTGTCCATTGCTCCAGAATTTTAGTCCCTGAAAATGTGTGTTCGAAGGGGAGAGAACTTTGGGGTTAAAGTATCAAAAACCCCAGAATGGTGAAGAAAAAAGGTGGTGAGGGAGGAAAAAAAAAAGGCAGGGAGACTGGGACATGTGGAGGGAGAAACTTATGACTCTCCCCGATACTATCATGGCTGACTGTTATCAGTGCCTGCAATATTGCAAGAAAACTCGAGAACAAACTCTGAATCCCCGTGATCACAGCCATGTACGTGCAAAGGTGAGAAAGGACGTTGTAGTGCATGTATGCGAACTGTATTTAGTATTTCCTGTCCTCATGGTCTAAATGAGCAAAACAAGAAGGGGGAAAAAAAAAACCTAAACCAAGCCACTAAGTATTTTCTGGAGGGAGCTACCTGCTCTGCCGAATTGCAATTAAAGGTGTGTGTTTAATTCTTTCCAGGGTTTCCACCTCCAACCTACGTTGTCCCTCCTCCTGTGGCTTTCTCCATGAGCACGGGGTACACCTTCCCAGGTGGTGTTTCTGTCCCAGGAACGTTCCTACAGCCCACAGCTCACTCGCCTGCAGGAAACCAGGTGCAAGGTGGGAAACAGTCCCACATTCCTTACAGCCAGCAACGGCCCTCTGGACCAGGGCCAATGACCCAGGGACCTCAGCAAACACCACCTCCTTCCCAGCAAACCCTTTCATCTTTACCAGCTCAGGCAACAGCACAGTCCGCAAGCCAGTTACAGGTCCAAGCTCTGACCCAGCAACAGCAGCAACAGTCCCCTACAAAAGCTGTGCAGGGCCTGGGGAAGAGCCCGCCACATCACTCTGGATTCCAGCAGGTAAACTTGAGTAATGCAATGTGATAAGCTTTGTTTAAAAATAAATGGCAACACTCCAGACTTATGTTCCTGGATTAACAACAGTTTTGAAAAGATAAAGACCTTAGTGTGGAATTTTGATCTGTAAACTTCTGGGCAAATTTGAAAAAGAGCTGAAGTTTAGTGGGTATGAATGTATGATTCTGTAACTGAGGGGAAGGTATCTACTGGAATGGGAAGGTGGTCAGCTGTTTTCTGCGTGTTTCTGTTTATAGACAAGATATGAAGGTGGTACTACTGATCAGGTATTTCTGTCTTAGGCCTTTCTAGTTTTCTTGTATGAGTAATGAGGACTGAGTCTGAACCTTTACCCGCACTCTCCTTTTGGCTAACTGGGTTGCAGTGTCAGAGCTGTGAGGGAACGTACTTTTATGCTTATGTTGTGCTGGAGAAAATCTCCCTTCTGGCATGTCTGGACTTGATGGTGAGACCCTTCTGGTGTTCTGGGCAGCAAAATGCTGGCGCAGTACCTTGGTAAAGGTGTTTATAAGGTACTGGGTTAGAGTAAGGATTATAATTGGCTGTTGGTGTAAAGCTTGACTGGGCAGTATTAGATGCCTATCAAGACTGTGCATTTTAGTGAATAGCATAGCAAATCAGAATGTTTGTGGAATGTCTGTCACAAGTAAGCCAGAATGACAGTTTGAGTGGAGTTAGGCATTCAGTTAACATTAATTGTTCCTACCCGCTGGTGAAATCATGCGTCTCTGCCTCAGTATCCGCAGACAGACTCATCAAAGCAGCTCTGGAACCCGCCTCAAGTCCAAGGCTCACTAGGGAAGATCATGCCTGTAAAGCAGTCCTATTACCTGCAGGCCCAGGACCCTCTAAAATTATTTGAACAGTCATTACAGCCTCCTGTGATGCAACAGCAACCTCTGGAGAAAAAAATGAAGCCTTTCCCGATGGAGCCATATAACCAGAACCCCTCAGAAGTCAAGGTGCCAGAATATTACTGGGACTCTTCCTATGGCATGGCTGACAATAGGGTGATGGCACAGCAGTCTAACATGGACCGCAGGGGAAAACGGCAAGGAGTCTTCCGCCCAGAGCAGGATACTGTCTCCAGGATGACCTTTGAGGTAAAGATCCATGCTGTAAGGGGTGAAAACCAATGAGGCTCTGATATTCCTGACAGCTCTAAGAGTTTCCCTGTTTCAGGAATGCCCTGTGGCCCCAAGTAGGTCAACGTGAGGCCCCAATTAGGTTAATGTGAGATTACTTACTAGGAGGCTGGGTTATCAGTAAATGGGATTCCAGCAAACAGTGATGAATCTCCATTGTCGTTGGCTGTGTGTGGGATCTGGCTCTTGAAGATTTGGTTTCAAGTAGGTGTAAGTCTTGTTCAGTGTAGATGTGACATTGAACTCTGCGCTGCATCTGTCAGATCAAGAAACATGGCAGCACATAGTTTTGGGGAAGATTCTTGTCTGGCAACTGATGAAAACCATAAAAGCCATCCAAATAATGGCAGTTGAATTATTATCCTTTAGATAAACTCTTAACACCCATGTAGTGTTGAGTGTGTTGAATGGCTGAAGCTGTAATAGTCAGGTTGAGGCTGGAAATCGAGGATGGTAGGAGCAGTCTTGTCTTGGATTATTTGTTTTGTTTTTCCTGGAAATCCCACCACAGGGTGAGAGAGCTGAATGACTTAGCTCTTGGTTGCACTAAGGGAATACTTTTTCTGTTCATGCAGTTGTGCTTCATGTTGCTGTTTATAAAACCTTCAATCTTTGTTATTTATTAACAGTCCTGGAGCTGTCTGTGAGTGCTTTTGGTGATGTTTATAATGAAACTTAAACGGAGTCCTCTTTAAACCTTTAGTCAATGTGTCTCCATAAATGCAGTCAGGATTTTTGGAAGGTCAGTTGAGATCACGTGGCTTATCCTTCAGAGAGAAAAGCCAGACAATATACAGGAGTCTGCCTCTACCCTAATGTCAGGTTGTGGTTTTTAGATGAGGATGGGGTCAAAATCTTGTTCTCATGCCTAAAAGGGAAACCTTGCCTTGAGGCAAGCACAGTGCAGGGTGAACAGAAGCTGTGCCCATGATTCTTGTGTTTTAAGCATCTCTTACAAAAGTCAAGATGTCAAGTTTGGCCAGGACTGCAGGGTTTTTTGGCCCAGTTATCTGATCAGCTGTATGTTGGCGTAACAGCCATTAGCAGTGGAAATAAGTCTTGTGAGATTTAAACTCCACAAATAGATGAGGGAAGAAGATGCAAATGTAACTTTACTTGAAACCTAAATTACTCACAGGTCGGCTACAGAAGAATACTTGTAAGATTTCGTGTTCCTTGTCCTTGAATGTGAAATAGGTTCAGTATTTGGCATGGATGCAATGGGAAGCACACGTTCCACTAACTAAAACTAGCTGCCAATCATTTTGATGTTGCAGCACTCCTCCCAGTAACACAGTAGGCCATGTGGGTAGTTACGCTTTCTGCTCAGCATTCTTCTGTGTACCTCGACACACTTCTGCTGTACCACTTTCTCACCTCGCACTTCTGCATGCTGCCTTCTGCCTTCCTCTTGCTATTTTCTCTCATCCTGCTGTGGCTTAGCCTTTCCTCATCGTCTCTTGCTGTTCCCCTTTCTGCCTTCTGTGATCTCACTGTGCTCATTTCTGTCACTAGGACCCCAAGAGCTCCCCTCTGCTTCCTCCGGACCTGTTAAAGAGTCTGGCTGCCTTGGAGGAGGAGGAAGAGCTGATTTTCTCTAATCCTCCTGATCTTTACCCAGCTCTGCTGGGGCCTCTCGCCTCTCTTCCTGGACGAAGCCTCTTTGTATGTATTTGATATAATACTGCTGCTTCTCACTCTTAACTGGCACCTCTTCTGTGAAATTATAAGAAATGGGAAATTCCTTTCTCTCCCCACCCCTTCTGTCCACTTCCCTGCCCCACCCTTGAGCTAGTCTTCATTCGAGAGCTCAGACCAGCTGAAGGCCCCTGGCTCTTGGGCCACATCCAGGCCTGCAAATTTGTTCAGAAATCAGAATAACAGTGGGGTTTTTTTTGTAAGTACAGTCCACAGGAGAGATGTTGATGCACTTGATCTTCTGCAGTTGTATGGGCTTAGTAATAAGGGCAGTGGGGAGGGACAGATTTGGCTGCGGGAAGTCATCGGAACAAGTGTGGCTTATTATAATCTGCATATAAAAATTACATAAAGATGGGGGGAAAACTGCCCTACTAAATGCAGAAGAGACTGTAGAAGAGCAAGGTGGTTTGGGGAGAAAATTGTAAGCAACTGGCTAAATAACCAGTCTCTCCTGTAGAAGAAAGTAATTTTTGACAGACTGAGAGAAGTTTCTTTCTACATTTGTGTATTAAAACCTTCCTAGTTCAATAGCTGGAGGGTCATAGAGCTGCTGGATTTGTAAACTGCCTCTGAAACTCCAGTATGCCTTCCTAGTATGGCTACAGGCGTGTTCGTTAAATACTATTATTTCAGCTTCGTAGCAGTACCAGAGTGTGATTTGTGACTCTACTCAAAATCTCTGATTAAGTCTATTCCTCAGTTGTTTTACATCCCATCCCAAGGAGCCAGTAGCAAAACAGACACCCGTTTCTGTCTCATTAGACACCTTTACTAAGAAACTAATAGCTGCTTCTTCAGCAGCTTCCTTTGAAGCTCTTACAGTTGCTGTCTGCTGACAAATGGAAGGAAATTCTTCTCTGTGCAAGCTGTGTGGATGTGCAGAGTGTGAATTTTATCTGCCTTTTAAAATGTGCTTTCAGACTAATGAGTTGTCACTTTGAAAATCTAACAAGCTAGGAGCTGCTTGCCAAGAAAATGAGGCTATTTGTCTTAGGTTTACAGGATAAAAGCAAAGGTATTCCAGATATTGAGACCATGTAAGAGAGGGATGCTAGTTTAGGTTTTTGTTTGAACAAAAAATTTTAAAATATCTGACATGCTGAGCTGGTATGAGTGCAAGAGGGCTTTTATTTGGAACAAGCCTACAGCCTTCATCTTGGATCACACGGAGTTTTACTTATGGCTTCACTAATTCTATGGCTTGGTGATCCTGATCCTAAATTTGGTGGTGTTTATTGTCCACCAGCCAAGATGTATAATTTTTCTTTGGTTTTTGTGTTGATAACTGAACCTATTTCTTCCCTAATAGACTTGTTTCAGGGACACTATTTTTCACTGTTTAATCATAGTAAGAGCTGAAGAGAAAGCTGAGAAATATGCTGGAAATAACAGCTGTATGAGAGGGGGTGGCATAGATGATGGAAAAGGTCATGGTCCATAGTATCTTAACATGGAACCCCAGGGGAATTTTGGGACCTCTGTTCTAAACACTGAGTTGTTTTTTTTTCTTCCTTTCTACGGTCATTTATAATTAAAATGAAAGAGCACTAAATAAAATTTGAACTGTTTAACCCAATTAAAATCACAACACTTGGCTGCTCTTTCTGTCTAAGAATGTTTACGGAGCGGGGATGCTCTCAAAACTGAACAATACTCTGTCAGTAGCAACACGCAAGAGTCTAATGTTTGAAGGAGTCCTTCTATCACTAGGAAGGATCCTGTCTCATTTGTGCAAGGTTTTATACAACCACGGGGCTTTTTTGGCAGGAATCTCCCCTCTAGATGTATCAGACAGAATATTACACTCCAGTTTGAAAAGCTGTTCTGGCAGTGGGGTTTGCCTGAGACTTTCTGCTGTTGTGATTGTAGATTATTTTTTTTTTAAGATAGCAGTTACTGTTAGTAGGGAAACTATGGATTTTCTGCACTTTTTAGTTTGTTCCACCTGTTGTCCAAGGTGCTGGAGCTAAAGTACAAGGAAGGTTTTAAATGTGACCAAAACCACCTTGGCAGTTTCTGATAGCATGCTTTCCTCCTGCTTGCTACACTGAACACTGACTGCTCTTTTTCCATTTTTGGTTTCTGAAGAAGTCCCTGCTGGAAAAACCATCAGAATTGATGTCTCAGTCGTCATCTTTCCTGTCCCTCAGTGGCTTTTCTCTTAATCAGGTGAGGACCAGAGTCTACAGCCCTTTCCTGTTCGAGCTTGCCATTGAACTAGGTAACATGGCAAGAAATATGGGAATGTCCTTCAGTTCAAACCAATGGAAAACCTGAAAGAAATCCATACGGGTGCCTAATTTCGGTCTGTGTCAGCAAGGTTATCTTTGCCTCTATCAGTTGTCTTCCCAAATTCATCCTAGCTATAGTTCTGCAGGCATACTGTTGAGTCTTGCCGAGTTCATGGGCCACTTGCTCTTAGTAGAATTGTGGAGCTGACTGAAAAGGTGCATCTTAGTGTTAGTGTTGTAGGTTTTTATTTCCTTGAGCAATGGGTTTTCTGTTCTCTTCCAGACAATTGAGCAGGGTATTGATACAATTTTTGTCAGTACTAGGAATTTAAAGATTTTGTGAAGGCTTTGCAGTCCAGCTAGGAGAAATCAGTTCTGATTCAGAATGTGATGGACTTCATGTTAAATAAAATGCTCAGAGAAGAGGGGGCTGGGGAGTGAAAAAGGAATTAAGAAAATATTTAGGTCTATAATTGTTTCCTTTGTACAGTCTTAGTGTTTGAAATAAATCCAGTACTTAAACTCTTACATTCATTTGTTTTGCAGGAAAGATATCCAAACAACAGCATGTTCAATGAGGTATATGGGAAAAACATGAATACCAGCACAAAGACAGAAGTCACCCCTTCAGTTTCCCATCAGGAGACTTCACTGTATTCTCTCTTTGAAGGGACTCCGTGGTCTCCATCCCTTCCAGCCAGCTCAGGTAAGCCTGGCAGTATGGTTTTTCTTGTGACTAGTCATTTAAGAGGTTTTGAGTTAATTCTGAACCTACTGCAAGGTAAATGTAACTGGAAATTAAAAAAAGAAACCTTCAGATATGTTGTCAAGCATGCACTTTTTTTGTTTGTTTTCTTTTTATATCCTCACAAATATGAGGGGATTCTGTAATTAATATAGCATAAGAACCTGGGTTTTAATTGAAATATTTGAGCAGGATAGAAGTTGTAGGAGGTGTTAAATCCTGAAATCTCTTTAACTTAGATTCCTGACAAGCATTTGGGAGTAGGGCTTTAACTCAAATATCCATATACTTTCAGTGCTGCTTCTTTGGAAAAAGCAGGAAGAGCTGCATTTCATAATGCAGATATTTGAAAGAGAAAGAAACTATATGACTGAAGAGTGTGGAAGAAAATACAGCAATGGAGTGTTTTGGGTTTGGGGGATTTTTGCTGTTAAGCAGCCTACAAAGCAAACCAACTTTTCCTTAGTAATTATCTTAAAGGTGTAAAACATTACTACTACATAATTTTATTCTCACTAAAAATCCAGAATTGCGTGAGGGGAGGAATTAGTTGAGTCTAAGAAATGAGCGGATTTTAAATAACATCTGCACTGGATGAGATTTTTTGTTGCACCAAGACTTTTGCAGCCAATCAGGATTAACTGTTGTGGGTGAAATGGAAGAAGTCGCAAGGTGCTTTTATTCTAGCAGGATTTGTGGCTCACATGGTTTCAGCTTTCTCTCCCTTCACCTCTTCATTCAAGACCACATAGTTTCCTGCGACCCTGCTATGCTGTGTTGTCTTCAGGCATCGTTCTCTCCTGCCTGCAGATAAGCTTTTCTATGCTTGCTCTCTTCTTTTGCTCAGTATTGGCTTCTGGTCTGAATTGTTTTAAGACTCATAGAAATATAAAACATTCACAGACTTGGGAGTCTGAGTTGTAAACTTGCAAGCTCCTCAAGGTCTAATGTCATCTTTCACTGGTTTGTCAAGCTTGGAGACAGATTTTTTTTTTTAAAGTTTGAGAAGTTCTTCAAGAAACAGGGAAGAATCACTTTGGCTAGCCAGCCTTCTTGAGGTTTCCTGGTTTTTTGTTTTTCTGGTAATCACATACATGCATTAAACACAGTCATTCTCTTCTTGTATATGCACAAAAATTTTCACTCAGGAATTTGCATTATGTTTGTGTAATGGAGGGATCTGCAGCATTGGAGAAAACTGGGTGATGGCAGAATTTGCAGCAGCACCAAGAAATTCAAAATTGCAAGGCTCCTGCCATTTCTGTTGACCTTTTTCCTCTTGCCTTATAATCACTAGATCATTCGACACCAGCCAGCCAGTCTCCTCACTCCTCCAACCCCAGCAGCTTGCCAAGCTCCCCTCCAACCCATAACCACAATTCTGTTCCCTTCTCCAACTTCGGACCTATTGGGACTCCGGACAACAGAGACAGGAGAGTTGCAGACCGCTGGAAAACAGATAAGCCAGGCAAGTGCTGAGTTTCCAGGCTTGAGTGAAGCCAGCCGATGGCGTTTGTTTGCAGTGGTTTTGCTATGTTCCCTTGAACTTGTCTTTCTCCCATTTTAGCAATGGGAGGGTTTGGTCTGGACTATCTCCCGGCAACATCATCATCTTCGGAGAGCAGCTGGCACCAGTCTAGTGCTCCCAGTGGCACCTGGGCAGCCCAAGGTCCTCCTGCTATGGAGGACTCCTCAGCTGTGCTTATGGAGAGCCTGAAGGTATGTTTGACTGAAACTGCTCAGGAGCGGGTGCTTGTCTATGGGGCCAGAAGATCTGGTGATGGGTGTCAGCCTATTGCAAGTGTCAGGGTTCAGTGTTGGAAACGGACGGTGTTTCCTGCAGATTCATTTATGCAGGCAGTGTGGGAGGTGTGACCAGTGCTGGGTGATGTCACAATTTTCCAGTTCTTGCTGTTGTAGAATATTTTTTGTAGAGCAAGACCAGGCTGGCAGAGCTGGAAGAAATTATGTTTGCTTTGACTAGCCTAAAATTAGTAATTGTTAATGTGGGATGAATTTTTATGGTAATGAGGATTCTGGAGGAGGATAAGCTGCTTCCAGGGAGCCTCTCTTTAGAAGGTGTTCTTTGAGGTCTGGATAACTTTGATAAGCCAGG
This sequence comes from Phalacrocorax carbo, assembly GCF_963921805.1. Lineage (NCBI taxonomy): Eukaryota > Metazoa > Chordata > Aves > Suliformes > Phalacrocoracidae > Phalacrocorax > Phalacrocorax carbo. Next base: position 30,674,521 of record NC_087518.1, on the reverse strand, counting down.
TATGAGTGATAAAGAGAAGAGGGAGAATGTAGAAAACCATCTTTGCTTTCTCATCTGTAAGAGGGGGGGCTGTCAAAGGCAAGGAGGTGCTAGTGTTGGCTGTTTGTTTTTAGTCCATCTGGTCCAGTTCCATGATGCACCCTGGACCCTCAGCCCTGGAGCAGCTGTTAATGCAGCAGAAGCAGAAGCAGCAACGTGGACAAGGCACCATGAACCCGCCGCATTGAGACAGAGGTGGCAACCCTTGCAAACGAAGGCTCCATAAACCATGGCATGTTGGGTTTGCAGGACTGGCCCACACAGTCCTGTGCAGGTGGCAGCCCTCTCTTCTGTTCCTTGCTGTCAGGAGGGCGTAAGTGCTCCACCAACCCACTGAGTGTGCACAAAATGTCTGCAGTGCAAGAAAAAAACATCAGGAACTCTCCCATCCCTGGGCCCTCTGGAGGGAGAGAGGAACTGCTGTTTGTCTCACTCAGTGACCCGATATCACCGCCTCTCACCGTGCATGTCCCCAGCCACATGGGAAGTAAAAGCTGAGAATGAAGGGCAGATGGGAGAAGCCAATGAGAACTTCTCAATCCTTTTCCTCTCTTTGGGGAGATAAAATAGGAATCCATTAATGATTGCTTTGCTGACTGAGAATGTAGTTGAAATTACTCCTAAACATCTTTATTACTATCTCAGTAGTAAGATCACACTGAATTCTTCCGTACACAGACGTGCTTCGTAGTCAGTGTGTAGCAATGAAAGCCCCAGCTGCTGCTCCAGTTCAAGAAGGTTGGTGGCGAGGTGGGGCTCTATCTCCTGGGCTAGCGAAGGAGTTTCATGAAGGAGAGTCTGGCACTTGACACCACTTCACCTTTCACCCAAAGGCTTTGGCCAGCCCGTGGGTGGGTTAGAGACTCCAGCATGAAATGCCCTCCTCTCAGTAGGTGTTTGAGCTATAGCCGGTGACGTGGGGCATTGCAGCACTCTGCTGGACAAGCAAGTTAACTGCTATGGGGTTTTAAATTAATGTTTGATTCCTGTACGTTTTACTGTAGCATAGTGGCTAGCCCCACAAAGGGCAGGCTAGTCTGTGCATTCGCAGCCTGACTCATTTTAATAGGTAAATAGAAAGCTTTCAATGGTTTTTGTTTTGGTTTTTTTTTTCCTTTTTCTCTCCATCCTCTCATCTTCGCTGGACGCTAGTAGTTTCATTACCAACGCACGACATCTCGCAGAAAATAATCAGGGGTCCAGCAGGGCTGGGTAAAGCCGACAGTCAGCCCGGACAGCGCGGAGTGTACGCACCCCTGCAGGCACGCATCAGCTCTGCAGAAACCTGCCCCCCGCCCCCAGCTGCAGCCCCAAACTTTCAGTTCCAGAATGAAATTCCAGGCACCTGTGGACACGCGTGTGTAACCCACACACGGAAGAAAGCATAGTGCTGTTCATAGATGAAAAGGTGCAGAATGGAAAAGAAAAATGTTTTATTTGCTATTTATTAGGGGGAAGGAAGACTGGAAGCTTCATTAAAGAAAAGGACAGCATTTTTGTTAGGTTTCCCAGGGAAGTTACGGAAAATCTCAATGTCCGTTTGCTGTGTTCAGCAGTAGGGCTTTGTGTGATGATTCAGGATCTCTGTGCTGGAAGTCAGCTGCAGAGCAAAGCACATGCAGGAGCCGAAGTGACACTGGAGTCCGGGCAGCCCCAAAGAATACAAAAAGGGAAGATGGAGGAGACACGATACCCCTCCGGGGGTATGAGCAGCTCCCCCACAATCTCCACCTTAGCAACATCACTGTTCTTTGTTGCGTTTCAAAGCTGTATTTCCCTTAAGTCCAAAAAGTGAAGTTCCCACCCAGTGGTAGTATGAACCAAACCCCTCTGTACTTCCCTCCAGCCCCCCGGTTTGTGTATCGAGCTGTGCACCCAGGCAGCTGCGACATTCCAGTGTTTGAACCGTCACTGACTCTTGCACCCTAGACGAGCTAACCAGGTTCACCATCTCACCCCCGGCAGTGCCAGGGTCCCAGCCGCACCGTTCCACTTGTGCATGAGCATCCAGCCTTGGGAATGCATCCATCTCTCAGCTGGGACTCCCCTCCCGCCCTCCGACACCTGGGGGAGCGAGGGAAGGGGCCCCCAACAGAAACTGGTTTGTGTCGTAAGCTTTTTTGTGTTTTTTGTCTGTCTGTGCAAGAACTGCAGCTGCTGAAATCAGCTTTGCCTTTAATTAAACCATGTTCTCTCCACCCAGGTCTGTGTGCAGTGTTTATTTCCTGCGTAGCTTGGATGCAGGCTTTTAAAAATGAGTTATTTTTCTGGAGAAGTCAGAAGAAAGTTTGAAGTTGATTTTTTTTTTTCTTCCCTATTTGAAAGAGAACCAAATAAATAGCAGAGATTCTGGCTTGGGCTCAGTGCAGATAATTGGATTGTGGTTTTGTGCTGCCTATGTGCTATGTGTTTTACCTACTGAACCAAAAATCTGGGATGGGGAGTAGCCTGCAAAGCCCTTCTTCGGTTGCAGACTGAACCCCATAGAGTACAGGCAGTGGGAGTTGGAGGACACAGATCCTTCTGCTGCTGACCTGCCTGCAGATCGGGATGGTGGCTGTTTGCAGCCAGTTTCTAAAGAGCATAATTCCAAATGAGTAAAATTACAGAGGTGTTCTGGTTTTGAATTGACAGGTGTTCAGTGTATCCAGGCAACACTTCAGAATAAGTTCCTTTAAAAAAGAATTATGATATTTAGATTATTGGGGCAGTGGAGTTGGCCAGAACTTGCGTGATAGGACTGGAAGTGGGGAAACCGCTGCCCTGAGCACCATTGAAGTTGAGTGTTCCCAGCACTATGGGTGGCTTGGCTGTATCTACAGCTTGGGTGTTTTGAGGGTAGATCATTTTAAAATGCTAAAAGGACCAGATGCATCAGCAGCCGGGGAAGGTGAACTACTGTGAAAGTAGTGCCAAGGGCGGAGGGAGGCTAAACCTTTTGGATAGGGAAGAGGGCATCAAAGCTGTGTAGGCTTTTATAAAGGGAACAACTTTGCTGCTGTACAACCTGCTGAGACTCCAGGCAGTGTCTCTTGAAGTTACTGTCTCTTCTGACTGCTGTGAGAAAAAGCTTTGAGATACAGCTCCCAAAGGTGAGAAAATGTGTAGATTTGTATTGGGGGTGGGGTGTTAAAGTCACTGTGGTTGGTTTTGAAGTGAATTCTCAATTGGAGCAGGGTGAGGCTGCACGGTATCTCTTGTTTAAGCTCTTGGGTTTGGCAGTAATGTTTAAGGAAGCAAACGCTGTCAGAAGTTCAGCCTTTCCTCATCTTCAGCTTCCTGAACGCCAGTTCCTCTTCTGGATCTGTTGGCAGGGCTGTAAATGCAAGTGGCACCACCCTCTGTGGGTTTTCCCAGCCACTGGCTAGTCCGTATAAAAGCTTTGTTAAGGATAGGGTAGGTGGGACAGAGCAAGTCTCTTAGTAAGTACAGGGTTTTTTTGGAGAACGATGCGAAAGGTAAAATGAAGCTTTTAATACAAATAGCAATAGTATTTTAAGTCCATTTTCAGATGCAGTGGTTAATATGGAAACTTCTTAATTACAACAGATGAATCCTTAATTTCTTTCCATGTCTGACTACTTTAAGCTCTTCTGAAATCAGCTTTCCAGGTCTTTAGTGTTAGACTGCTGAACGAAAGCGGATGGGAAGATGCCAATCTTCCCGTTGCACTGGCCTTCTAACCAGTCTTCATTCACTGGAAGATAAAATTGACACTGTTTTTGTCACCCTGGGGATGTACAGGAGCATAATAACCTCCATGTGCTACAGGCAGGCCCGAGATCACCATTTTAGGTTTTTTTTGCCAATAAATCTGCACAGGTTTTGTTTCCTGGAAAACTTCCTAAGGTCCAGCTTTTAATCTAAAACTAGCAGCATCAGGCGGGGATGGCAAGGGCAGTGAGAGATGCTTTTCAATGTTTGTTTTCTGCTGAGAATGAGAATTGGGGGTTTTGGAGCAGTTAGTTGCCCAGGCCCAGTTCTGGGCTCAGAAACTGCCTTGAATAGAAGACAGTGGAAACAAAATGAATGTGGTGAGCAAGGAAATAATCTGATACCTTGGGCTTTCCTCTTTAAGATGCCAGCTAAAGTGCAGTTTCACCTACAGCATCTTGGGGTCAGGCCCATGTTCTCACCAGAGCTGGGAGGTCCCACCCTTCCCCTGTTGCAGAAGGAGCACAATTACCTTTGGATAAAACAAGTATCACATCTCCTGCCTGAAACTCTAGGTCTTCCGGCTGGGTGGCTTCGTAACTGTACTGTGCTACAACTTGGGTTGGTCCCATCTCCTCTGGCGTTGCCTCCTGCGGTGACTCCTCTGGTTTGCTGTCTGGTAAAAACCCCTCTCCCTAGGGCAGGAAGTGAGCGGGTAAGGACACCTTTTGGCATCTCCTTTTTCTTTGTACTAGGGTAAGAGAGACAAGCTCTGCTTGCTCTTTTTGTTCCTCTGCCTTTCAAAAGGTCACTGGCTTGCTTTGAAATCCACAAGCCTGTGCTCGAGGCAAGGAAAGCAAAGGCAATGTCTGCTTAGGTTCCTTGCCAGTAGCAGGCAGAAGAGGTGGCTGCCACCACTGGCTGTCACTGACCTCTGTGATGTCACACCAGGCTGTCAGACAGTTGTCCTTGCTCTGGCTCCAAGCCACCTCCAGGTTATCTGCACTCAGAGTCACCAGTGCTTGGCTCTCTGCAGGCTTGTACCTGAGTGCACAAGGACACAGGGTGAGGGTGGGAGCCCTGAAAACATGGCTCCTGCTGCCTGCAGCAGCCAGCACCTCACCTCAGCTTTGTGTGCTCGGGCTGCAGCTCCAGTTTCTTGCAAACCAGGTCCCGGAGTTCTGTGTAGGAGAGGCCTGGCTCAACTTGCAGGGCGATTGTGTATTTGTAATGCACCTTGAGGATGTGGGGGCTGGAGACAGCTGCTTCAGCCTCCTGTGGGCAGTAAACTGGATGTGAGAGCTTGTGTAATTTGGTGAGGGCAGGGAGAGGTGACCTGAGTCAAATCTGAGCTGTGGGGCATTGGCTGCTGGGCAGGGAGACACCTGTTTGAGCATGTGCAGCCTTTGGTGCTTCCCTTGGGGGAGGTCAGCAGTCATGCCACCCAAGCTATGGTTGGGCCTGTGGCTGGTTGGCAGCCTTGGGCTTGTCCCAGGAGAGAGCACAGGAATAGATTAGGCACTTAGCAACCAAATTGGCTTTTGGGTAACCAAATTCGAGGTGTGTCCACCCCCTAAGCCCCTCATTCTGGTTTTGAGTTGGGATTAGTCATGTGTTCCCACCTCTCCCCGCAGTGTGACCTCCTGATGTGCTGACCCTGCCCTGCAGCATGCGCATTACAGCCAAGCTCTCTCCTATTTCTCCCTTCTCAAGCACCATGTGAGTTGTACAAGGGCTCTGCCGATAGCCATGGGTCCGGTGGGGAGTGGACCTACAGGAGACCTCCCAAAAAGCAGCCCTAGTCACCCAAGTTGGGTCCTAATGACCTGCTGGCCCCTAGGCCTGTTATGCTTTGGAAAAGCTCCTGAATGATGAAAACCTGAAATACTTGTAGGGCTGTTGTGATGGCTGGACATGCCAACACCTTTCAATGTGCAATAAATACGGATTTATAACATGAACCTCGGGATTGAGATGTAATGAGATGTTACCTTGGCTGCTTCTCTCAGCTGCGTCGCAGTAACAGGAACATAGTCTGTGGAGGAAGAAAGAGATGGCTTAGCAAGTGGGATGGGGTAAGCATTGCTGCTCTGTGCCTAAATACGCATTCAGATCTCCTGCAGCCCTTCTTGACACCTGTCATTATGTGCAGCAACAGCAACCAACACTGGAGGCAGCAGTAGTCCCTTGAATGGCTGCAGCATCAGCTGTGATGGGATTAATTTGTAAGATTTAGGTATAACCACCAAGCAAAGGCTTGGACTCTGTGCCTTCCCTCTTGTACAGATGGGAGCTTTAGGGGTGGGATGTCTTTCCTGGGTGGATTTTTTAAAAAAATATACACGAGCTGCTGGTTTTAGTGTCTTTGCGCTTCTGATCTCCCCAGGTCCATACTGAAAACCACCAGCAATCCTTGTCCTACACTGGGGTTGTCAAGCTAAATGCAGATCTCTAGACAGGGTGGCTTGATGCAGGTTTTCTGAAGTCCCTTCACAAGGATCTACTCTATGTTTGGTCAGTGCTCTGACATGACTGTGCTTGTTATGGGGAGAGACAGAGCTGCACTCTTGAATATGGTCCCACTGCTAGATCTGTGATGGCTTTTGGTGCTGTAAAGATGCTCTTTGAGGTTGTTGGATCCCTGAGATATTTGCCCTTAACTCCCATGAGCTACAGCCATCATCCCTATCAGCTTTACTGCTAGTCTGCCTATGAGGCTGCTCTGCCTGGGACACGAGCCCTGTCCTGTCAGTAGTAGTCTCTTGGTCCACCTTTCCACACCATCGACTGGCTCAGGCCCACCTTGGAACAGGGGGCTTGGCAATTGCTTTTCCACATATTCCTTTTTTTTTAATTTTGGCAGGTTGGCTGTTGATAGACAGAATAAACTGCAGCAGGTTGACACCCGTGCGGTATGGTCTCTGCACAGTGATATTTTCTACCCCAAATGGGGTTTTCCTGCAGCAGTGTGGAGTTCACAGCTCAGCTGTAGGCTACTACCTCCAAGCACCGTGTGATGTTTTCTAGAGAGAGCAACTTGTGATGCTTCCTCCCAGCTCTTCATTTCAGCTTGCTGAAACACATGCACTCCCTAGCTTCAAACTGCAATTTCAGACTGTGCACCTGAGCGCTCCTGCAGCAGCGTGACTGCGGGTGGCAGCACCCTGTTTCAGCTTCCCACCATCCTGAGCCTAACGTCCTGGTGGTGACATGGTGGCCCTGGTGCCACCATCCCTGCCCCAGGCCTGTGACACTGGGTAGCATCAGCCAGGAATCCCCTTCCCAGGGTAACCACAGCTCCTTCAAACCTAGTCCAGCTCACAGCAGCACTAAAACCATTGCAGGTGCCCTGCTCTATGGACAAGCCTGTAAGGAACCCTCTACCCTAAGACTTGCATGAGTTGGGTTGCTTGCCCTGTTCCTATCCCCAGGCCCTTTTTCCCATTAGTCGCTGTGCTAATTAAGAGCACGGAGGGACTTGCTTCCCTCAGGGACCCACGTGCTCTATTTTACTCTGTCTTCAGCACTGCAGTTGCCATCTCTGCCTCCTGCTTTAATGCCTCCATCTGTGACTGCAAATGGGCCTGGAAATGAGATGGAGATCAACCCCAGATCTGGTCTCAAAGGGTGAGGACATGGCACCAAAGAGACTGTCTCAAACCTGCTACTGGACTTTTGCCCCTAAAGCACCCCTATCCCTTCGGCTCCCCTTGCTCACCTGGTGCTGGCCGCCGTGGCTTCTCTGGAGCAGAGGAGCTGGGTGGCTCTGGGATCTCGTCTTCAGGAGGGATTTCTTCCTGTGCCGGATGGGAAGAAGGTAGTGCTGTGAATCCTACCCTTCCTAAGGGAGCTGGTGTGCTGCTGCCTGGTGGAGCACTCCTACCCACTATTTTCCCAAGGTCTGTTTGGGGTTTTGAACTGGGGAGCAGAGACTTTGCCACCCCTTCATCTCCCTGGTGTTACCAGCCACCACCTAGGGGGCCATTGGCACAGCATCTGCCCAGATTTAGCTCATCTTAAGGTCACCACAATCCAGAACCAACCCCAGCATTATGAGGGGAAGGGAGTGTGCAGGTGCTGGAATATCCAGAATAGGTGGTGGGTGAATGTGTGGGGATCTGCCCTCCCCAGGACACCATCTTCTCCCGGGCCTCCTCACCTGGATGTGCAGCTTATTCTGGAGCTCCATGGGCTCGAGGTAGTTGCAGGGGACGATCCCTTTCTACAGGGGAAGCAGAGACAATTGGGGATTGCTTGGCAAGGAGGCAACCTGCTGCTGGAGGATGCAACTGATCTTGTCCTCGTGCTGTCCTGAATATGGGAGAATCCCTAAGGCTTGCAGGTTAGTTGCTGCAGGTTGGATGGGTTTCACTGAACCCTGTGGCCTAAGCCAGGGTGGACATAAGGGACTTAAGTCAGAAACTCATTTAGTCACTGAGGGCAAGGCTTTGCTCCCCAGGTCCTCTGCAGAACCTCACAGCATCTGCCCCTTTATCTGCCCCCTCCTGCCAAGCACGCCCCTGGTACCTTTCCGTTGAACATCACTGTAGCCCAGTTGTCTTTCTCTTTACTCAGGACAAAGACAATGTTTCCTGGCAGGACTTGTAGCTCCTCAGCAGTCTCAGGGATGAACTCGTACAGGACACGGTGCGGCTGCCCTTTGAGGGCCCTGGGTGTGGGAGGAGCAACCAGGTCAGGAAGGTGGGTGATATGGTCATTCTACTTCGTAATGGGAGCCAAGGCCTCTGCTTCCTTGTTTCTAAAATCTGTTCCCTGCCCCCCACCCTGAGTTTTGGGTGCCAGCTTGGATGCTCAGCTGTGATGGTGCAGGATGGGGTTGGAACTCACTGCATGGTTTAGCAGCATTGTCTGTCCTTCATCCAACTTACCTGAGAATTTCTGGGGTCTTGAGTCTGGGTGGAGGACCAGAGGCCTGCCAACAAGAAGACAAAAAGGAAATTATCAGTAATCTGGGTGATTTGGATTGCTTTGCAGAAATGTCCTGCAGTCTTCTACCGTGCCTGTCGCCACCCCTACATGGTTCCTTCCTCCCCCTGCTGCTGTCAGATCAGACGATTTGAACCTAAAGGGACTCTTGCTGCTTTGCAGCCAGCTGCAGGATGTTTTCAGCTCTCTGCCACCCCGATGCATAAAGCAACAGCTTTTTGTGCTGTGAGGAATATCACTGGTTTTGCTCCTTCAGACGAGCAGTTTCCAAATTCTTCCACCTGCAGTTGGTTTTCAGAGGCACAATCCTGTTTTCACTCGTGATTTTTGTTTCAGCTCACAAAGGATTGAGATCAAGGCTTTGGGATCAGCTGGTTTAAGCAGTAAGTTGTGCTTTCTGTATCTTCCTATTATCATGCTTGTAAAAATCCCAGCTGCTATCATCGTGCTTTATGGTCTCTCCAGCCGAAGTAATTTAAGGTCTCTGGTGGATTTATCAATCCTCTGAAGAAGCTACTTGAAATAGTCCTGACTCCTGGTGTCAACACTTGGCTGCATTGAGAAGAGTGTATTTTATCTTGCGTAATGGTGCTGTAGGCTGCAGCAGCTGCGCTTCTGCTTCCCCATATCCTCTCAAAAAGCTCCTGTAAAAACTCTCAAGCGCCTTTAGAGATGGAAAGATGCTTCTACATCATTAGGAAAAGGGCACTGAAAACGTGAAGGGCTTTGGGAACTGGGAGGAGGATGGAGAAAGAATGCTTTTCCTTCTCTGATGGCTTGAGCTTAGACAGACGAACCCGATGAATCTCACGGAGAGGGTCTGAGACCGCTCCCTGCCGAAAGCCACAGCCACCCTGCAGCAACAGCAGGGGCAGAGGATGTGCTGCCAGGCCGCTACTTCCCTGTTCAGGGACCTGGGTTAACCTCAACCACAAACATAGTTGGGTTTGGGCTGTGCTCTTCGATGACAGAGAGAGCAGCTGATATGTGGGGGCAGTGTCCACCTCCTCCCTGGAGCAGTAGCAGAAAGTTCACGGCAGCAATGCTGCCATTTACTCCCCACTGCGAGCTGGAGCCCTCGGCACGCTGTGGGAGGATACCCATCCCTACGTCCTCCTGAACTTTTGCCAAGGATGCTCTTCATTGGTGGTGCCTTACCTGTGGTTGGAGTGGAGCAAATCCTGAAAAATCATCTTTGTCCACCACAGATGCCACCACCTAGAGCCAAAGACAGACAGGGAGTGACTTGGTGCTTGTAGACCTCTCTTAGACCTCTGATGTCCACCCTCCTTTGCTGTTGGCCAAGCCAAGTTCCTCAGGATGCTTCAGGTTCAAGAGGGGCTGTGATTTTTAGGCTAAGCATCTTTGACTACAGGCTGAGTGCTTCTGGCACCAAAACTCACCTCTCAGCTGTGGCAAGGCCTCAGCTCTTAGCCCCACCATTACTGCAGTTAGAGTCATTATAACCCAAAAGTTTCCCTTTCTGTTTTATTCACAAATGTTGAAGGGAGTCAAAGACTCCAACTCAAGCTCTTACCCCCTATGGGCAACTTAAAACATTATTTAGAAAGTTCATAAATGTTTGCATGCACATTTCTGGGGATCTCCTGGCACCTGAGGAGCTGCTTGGCTGTTGGTCATCTGATTCTCCAGTGTCTGCACAGCTGATGGGTCACTTTCCAGTGGCTTGCTGCCTCCCAGGACCTGAGCCCAAGGGTGATATCACAGTGCTTGGATTTTGCAAACTCATGGGGGAAAGCTTGTTTGCTTATCTGAACTGAAAAGCCCCTTTCAAACAGAGGAGGGGAAGAACTGTAGGTCATTTGTGGGTGTCAGATTTTAAATAGCGTCTTCTTTTTTTTTTTTAACTTTTTGTTTCCCTCCCTGAACAAAATCTTGGCTCAGGTAGAAGCTCCAGTGGGACTTTTCCAGCTCATTGCTGACTGACTGTCCCTCCTGTCTTGCTAAGGAGAGGAAATGAAAATAGGCCATGCTCTGCAGAAACATGCTTTCAGCTCCTCTGTTCCTGCAGACTCCCTGCTCTCCATGAGATCCTTATGTACCATTACTTCTTCCACACCTGGGGAGATCCCTGAGGCCCAAACTGACTCCATATCTCTGGCCGTCCACCAGGCAGCTCAGAGGGGTGGTGAGAGGGTGGTCAGCACATCTCCTCAGCCCACAGGCTTGGCCCAAATAAATAAGGTATTTCTTTCTTACCATAGCCTTTCCCAGGTAGTCCTTCTTCTCCAGCTGAGCCACTTGCTTTTCGTTTGGTCTAAACAGCTTCCCCACAGGAATGGCCACCAGCTCGCAGAGTTTCTGCTTCTGTAGCACAGAGAAGTCATAGCATTCTTCTGATGCGAGAGCAGGGACTGGTTAATGTTCACATCCTTCTACCTCTGGGGCTAGGGTCTCGCTCCATAAAGTCAAAACACCACTGTGACAGCCCGACACCAGCCCTGACATGGTCCATTTAACCTGGTCTTCCCATCCCTGCCTCCCCAGTGACCCAAAGCTGTTACCACCACCTCGTGTCTCAGTAGGTCGCCTGCATTTTGCTGAGCCTGCTGTGTTTTTCTCCTGCTCTGCTAAAGCCGTAGCTAAAAGGTGATTTCTCTGTCACTGGGATTTTTCTCCCTCCTCCCTGTGGAGCAAACACAGCACCTGTAAGACCTACTCCTCCTTACCAGGATGGCTTCCATTGCCCTGTCGATCTTGTTGTGCTGGGGCTCGCTCTTCATGCTCATGGCCAGTGTCAGGTGCTCCTCAGCTTTCTTCCAGTCCTCCATCGTGGCGTACACCAGCGCGACGTTATAGAGTATCTGCCGGAGGGATGGGAGCAAGGAAATGAGCACTTAGAGCAGCTGGACCCTTGCCAGGAGTGTGGTGGAGAGGGCAGCAGGGTGGTGGCACCGCACAAAGCACTACACCAGCTTAATTGCTTTTTTGCAAGGCACGAAGAGAGGTTGGCTACCTTCTCCTTAGATTTCTTGAATCATAGAATCATTAAGGTTGGAAAAGACCCTTAAGATCATTGAGTCCAACTGATAACCTGTCACTGCCCAGTCCACCACTAAACCATATTCTCAAGCACCACGTCTACCCTTCTTTTAAATCCCTCCAGGGATGGAGACTCAGCCACTTCCCTGGGCAGCCTGAGACGGTGGATAACCCTTCAGGAACAAAACTGCTGGTCAAGTCTTTCTCACCTCACAAGCAAAGAGCCTGTACCGCAGCCCCAGGATCTTGTAGTCGATGAGCTGGTTGCCTCGCAGCTGGGCCAGCGCCTCTTTGAAATCCTTGATGGCTTTTTCATGGCTGTGGAGCAGAGGATAAGGGTGTCACCAGCTTGTGGTGGCACTCTGGCTGCCTGGTACCCCTTGCAACTGCCTCTAAGCCTTTACTTAAACTTGTTCGAGTTTAGTTGGGAATCTCCTATCTCTTCATAATGTTGTCAGACACCACAGGGGGAGGAGAGATGCTCTAAGGCTGGTGTTAATCCCAAGGCTGCACTGCTGATGAACAGGAACCTGTTTTATCTCAAGGGCTTGCAAATTGGCCCCTGGGGTACAAACCCACCTAGGGCCATTATCAGCCAAAGGCTGGCATCTCTGGAAGCAGCAAACCTGAAATGCTAAAGCCTTCCACTCACTTCTGCCTCTGGTAAGACACGGTCCCCCGCTGGAAATAAGCCACTGCCAGGTGCTTGTCGCAGCTGATGCTCCGGGTGAAAGCCTGCACAGAGGTAGGAGTGGGGCAAAAAAGGGGTGAAAAGGGAAGCCTTTTTAAAAAATGAGGGTGTAGAGCACTTACACCTGTCCTGCTTTAGCCAGGGGGCTTAAGCTGGGCTCTGTAGGCTATGTCTCCCTGCAGTGGTGGGCACTGGGTGGCGGAGCCTGTACCAGGCTCCTAATTTTGCCCTGTGGTCACTTCTGGGAGGGAGAAAGCGCAAGTAGCAAGCCGTGCACCTCTTCTGCTGCTTCGCCTCTGATTTACTGAGAAAACAGTTTCAGCAGGAACAGCGCAGGGTGTCATGCTTCATCCCAGCTTTAAAAGGCCCCAAATCCTTCCCTTAGTCAGACCCTGGTCCTTAATTCCTCCCTTTCCCACCAAATCCATGTGTCCAGTGGGTCTGCATGCAACCTTGCTGGTGCCTGTGAGTGGGGTAGTGACTCTAAGGGCTGTACCTTACCTCCTCCGCCTCGGCCAGCTTCCCCAGAACAAGGTGGACGCAACCAATGTTAAAGCAGATTTTGGCAGAGGGGTTCTGGACAGCCGTGAAGGCAGCCAGGGCTGCCCTCCACTCCTTCCCATCTGCTGCGCACACCCCTTCTTGCCACAGCCGGATCGTCTCTACTAGGGACATAGCGTGTCAGGAGTGGGATGTGGGGTCCCTGGCCGCGTTGTGTGTCTCGCCCTTCTTGTCCTTCCTTGCAGCGCTGCTCGACCTCTCTCTAGCTCCCTTCTGCCTGTACTTCTTCCTCCCCCGCTGCCTGTGTTGCAAACCTGGCAGGAAGTGGCCTCGCTCACGTCAGTGAAACGCGGCCCTGGGATGGGGAAGTGGGGCAGAGGCTGTCTCCACTGCAATGGGTTTCCACACTGAGCTGTCATGGGTTGTGTGCCAGGTCCTCTCCAGAAGTTGCCTCTCACCACTTTGGGTTTTGTTTTTCTGGATTTTTCATGAAAAGCCATGGATTTTGTCAGCTGGGTGGTTGATATGGTCAAATTTAGGTTTGCAAAGCCACGGGGCGAGCGCTGCAGCTGAGACCCTTGTGCCCTCCAAAGTGTGGTCTTCGATAGAGATATTTGCTAAATGGTTGCTGCAGGCATCTCCTGGCAGGCACGGCTGCCTGCAGCTGGCCTGGGGCTCTCCTACCTGCCCACCCAAGCGGGAAACAGCCTGGGAAACCTTTTGCCCTGTCCATCCCCCACCACACTGCCCCATTGAGGAGCTCTGCTGCTGGGGGTGTGTGGGTGCTGCCCCAGGATGGGGCTTTGGGGGGCAGTGGCTGTGCTGCGCTGGGCCCCACTAGTGGCAATAACTCACACTCAGCCCAACATCAATTCTCTCGAGGTGTTTTATAGCCAAAGGTGCATAGCCTGGCTCTGGAGCACTGCTGGGAGGACAGGGGGATGCTGAGCATGTGGCAGAAGCAAAGGCAGTAACGGCAGAGGTCTGACCTGCTGACTCAGAAGGTTTGGAGCTGGGTGCTCCACACGTGGTTTCTTAGTAGTTTTGGAAGTACTTTGCCTCTGCCTCATCTACCAGTGTGTGATGCTGTATTTTGTAAGAGCTTAAAATATGTCAGCAAGACTTGGCCCGTGTGCGATAACAGATTTCCCCAGCAAATTACATAATGCCAACAACATGAGGGAGGCTGTGGAGGAGACTTTTGTTTGACATCTGCTTGGGAAGAAACCTGAGCTGCTGAACAGCAAGGACTTGGATTTTAATCAAAAGTAGGACCAAGCAAGCACATCCCTGACCCTGGGGCTCTCTTTGGTTTGCCGGTGTAAGTGTGCCCTTGGCGTCCCTCTGCACCCAGCTGGCTCCCGTGGGCTTCCTACGGGAGCAAGGAGGAGACTCTTTGATCTCCAGAAAAGCAGAGAGAAATGCAAACAGCTGAAATGATGCTGAAGGTAGAGGGGTGGGAATAATAACATGGCGAGCATGAAAACACCCCTCTGAGATGCCTTTTCGCATTCCTGTGCAGAATGGGAGACCCCATCTATCAGGAAATGCTTCACCTTATTGTAGGGATACTTTTCTGCTTGTTTAATTAACTGAATTGGTGGACTGCTGGGTCAGGTTTATCCCAAAACTAGTACAAGGGGAGCTGGAGGAGGACATGAGATCACCCCTGTGACAAGTGTTGGGGCTTTCTTCTAGCCTTCCACAGAAAGACGGGATCTGAAAGACACAAGCAAGCAAATGCTCACAGCAGCTATCTTCTGCTTGGTTATTTTTAATGTAACATTTAAGTGATGTCAAAGCTGTGATAAACACACCCCTTCTAGTAAGAGGAGTCTCTTGTTCCCCTTTCTCCTACCAAGCTGATTTAGTAGGCAAACTTGTTTCTTCTACAGAAACATCCAAGAGGAAGTGAGTAACAGAGGTTGTGACACCACCCACGGGAGATTCTTGGAATCCGGCACAAATGCAGATTGCCAAGAGATGCGTGAGAAATACCAAAAGCCGGCTAAGGTGCAGCGGTTATTTTAAAGTTTATGCAGCAACAGTATGCAGGAATTTATCATCGTTTCTGGAGAGAAGAGACCCCAGAAAAGACTGATCTGAGCACCAGAAAACATTACACCTGAGGGAAGACTGAGGGGATTGATCTGGTTTGGGAGGAGATCCGTAACGCAGGAGGAGCGGAGGAGGCTGAGCATGTCCAACTCCTTCCCTGGAAGGCAGGTCTGAACTCATGCTCTGCACAGGACCTGAGTTTTTGGCTCGCTCCCTAAACGGTGGCAGGGAGCGAGGCAGGAGCCCATGGGAGCTCCTTGGCCAAGTGGTGGATGACAGAGCCCAGGGCTTGGCAGAGGCTGCAGCTCCAGGCAGCAGGAGGACTCTCTCAGCTGTTATAAAAGCAGGATGTGACTGATAAGGTGCTGTTGCCACACGCTCCGGCCAAAGCTGAAGACAGTGGTGAGATGTTTTCAAGAGACATCAGAAGTGCTGAGCCCTCCTAGCAAACGCCATCCCCCTTCAAGTAGGTCTGAGCTGCGCATATTTTCATTGAAGGCTTCCTTCTCATAACAGGATGGGAAATGTGTTTTGCAAAGTGAAATTGTTTAGGGACTTTTTTTTCCCTCCATACCCATCTATCTCCTTTTTCCTCTTAGAAACCTGTTGTGCCTTATTACTCAACGGATTAAAACACCCCCTCAGCCTGGATGCATGCTGCTCTGCTGGGGTGAGCGGGGTACAGGGCCCGGACCTGAGGATGGCCTCTACCAGCCCCAACAGCTGCGAGACGGCCACTGGCGGGATGTGACTCCCATGGTGAGCTCCTCTCCAGCTTATGGGCTGGGCTGGGCCAGCCCCTGGGCTTCGCTGCTGGAGGTCTTGTTAATGCTGTGCTGGTGGATTTTGGCTGTGCCATGTGCCTGCTGGGGATACTGAGCTCAGGCTCCGCTTTTCCAGTGGGGACAGTGGGAGCGTGTGCCTCCTCCCACGGAGCTGGTGCCTGAGGATTTAACGCTGCACTGGACTCGCTCAGCCAGTGGCAGCTCCCACATAAGGTGAATGCAGCATCCAGACACAGGTCGCTGTTCAGCACAGCTGGGGTTTGCTCTGTGTTGTAGTATTTGTACGGTCCACGAACATAAGCGAGGCAGGATTTGGAGAAAAAAGGTCAATGTAAAAAAAAAAACCACCAAACCTAAATTTACTGTTTACCTTCCTGTCAATCAGTTAACAGAAGAGATGCCTTCCCACAAACCTTGCCCTACTACCCCCACATCAGTGCATGTCTTTCAGCACATCCCTGGACTCAGATGCAGAAAATGTGTACGTTTCGTAGATGTTTCTAAATACATCATAGCCTAGCATGAGGGGAAACTGAAGAACCTCTAAGACCGCTCTTCTTGTTGCCTTCATTTATCTAATGCCACCTAGAGGTAGCTGACCTGCTTAGACATCCGTTTTTCTGGAAAATATTTTTCACTTATCTGGGATCTGGGATTACAGCGTTTTATTAATTAGTTTGGTGTTTTTTTGTTTTTGTTTTTTTTTATGAGGATTTATGGGTGTCTTAACCAAATTTGGACGAATGGAAGGAAACGCAGTCCCTGGGAGAGCTCTAAGGATACAGCCATCGCTGCACGTGGCCAGGAGGATGAGGCATCCACATGTATGTATGGTTGAAACCGGGACGTTTTCAGTGCTCTTCGCAGCAAGGCCAAGTCTTCCACTTTGCATGGCCAGTGCCTCCTGTCATGCCTGTGTTCTTCTGAAGAAGTTAAACACGAGAAAAGGATCCTAGGAAGGAAGGTAGGGAGGGCACCAAATGGTTGAGGGGTAACCATGCCGGTTCCCGTCTATGCTGAGACTCCGAGGATGTGGGGCGCCGTGCCCCCTGGGGGGGAGCAGGTGGTGGGTAATGGGGCTTGGCTGCCCTGCTTGGAAAGGCACGGCTGCTCCAGCCACGACACAGGGCTGGCTGCCTGTGCCTCCCTGCACCTGCAACACGTGGCAGCTGCAGCTGCACAGGTCTCGTACTGTCCTGGGGAAACAGAGCAGGGAGGAGGTGGAATGGAAATAAAAAGGGTTATTACTGAAGCTGTTGTCATTACTGATTCACGAGTGAATGTGGCAGCACATCAGGAACGCTTTGGTTTGAGCCGTCTGAAGGCACTAGCTCTGCTTTTCCAAAGTGATGGCTTGGGTAGTGAATAGGGGATGTCCTTCAGATGTCAGAGAGCTCGACACCAGGTTCCTGCATGCTCAGGCCCTTCATAAACTCAAGCCAAGTACATGTGCCATTAGTGATGATGTAGGCACACACGGTCATCCCACCCACAGGACAAGCCCAGGACTGTATCTGTTCTTAAATTATTAAAACCCAACAATTAAACGTTTCATCCCCTGGAGCTGGGGCAGGCAGAGAGACAACAGCCCACCTGTGAAATCAGTTTTGCTTCACACAACAACCCTACTTGGCCACCAGCCTTTTCCTTCCTTTGTTCGTGATAAAGTATCTAACAGTATCTAACAGTTGTGACGATCTCGCTCTCTGGCTATAATTTTAGCATAGGCAAAGACATCTCTAGTAGTCCTGGTTTGGAACATTTCCTCTTGTTTAAATATCTCACTGAAATAATCTCAGATTTTCTAGTCAGATGAAGCTGCACAGGCATCACCATTACTTACAGGTACAAATAACAGCTAGAAAGCAAAACAAGAAAAAAATATTACTCTTTGTCCATCCTTGCATAGCAGGCTGCTGAAAATAGTTACAGTCAAACAGTTAGCTTCAAAGCATTTCAGACACCCAGTAAACATTCAGTGACGATTTATTGTCTGGTCTTTATTATTATTACAAAAAAAGCAGATATCAAAAACCAGCAAAGATTTCACAAGTTCCCCAACAGTTTTACACAACTGAACTGCAGTAAAATGGTGAATGTAAAACACACATTTCAGTCCTGGCCCTAAACCTCCAACAGTGATCTGTGGTCTGGGATGGTACTTTTTGAAGCACCCCTCTTTATTCTGGAACCTGATTCACCCACTAGCTAACATGCTGCAGCACAATGCAACAGGACTAATGTGAACTGCCTGGTATCCCTTAAGACCCTACCGACCTAGAAAACAAAATACGGGAGCTTTGCAAGGCTGGCGTGGGTATGTGTTTCTCAGATCACCCCAGGCAGCCACTTTGTTGTGCTTGACAAAAATCAAATCACTTTCAAGTTGCTGGAAGTGATTTGTTGTGTGAAACCTGCTTTTTCTTCTCCTCTTCTTTATTTTGCTCCCCAAAATAAAAAGAGTTCACTGGACTGGGCTCCAGCATAAATGGACCACCATTCTACTACCAAATTCTACCATCCAAACTGCATGATGGACAACTCCATCCCGCTGTGACTTTCCCGCTGTGGACCCAGCATTTGACTGATCACAAGGAACCTGAGCAGGCCGTGAGATGCGAGGTTAAGGAAAATACTCAGCTCTCTGGAATGATAATCAGGGTCGGAAGGGAGCCTTTGCTTTCTGTCCTATTCACAGCTGTAGGTTCAGAGGTTGACCAGAGGAAACATGGTCCAGTTACCTGTATTAATAGCTGCCCCACTTCTCAAATACAGATCTTACATCAAAACACCGCTTGGCTAGCGAAAAGAGTTAAGACATTGCCCCACGTCCCTCAGCATTTGCTTGGAAAGTCAGGTCCAAATCTGCCATAATTATACACAAAGGCAAATCATCCTAAACATGAAGTTGTCTGTGTCGCTATGCGTGTCACTGAAATGTTTGCGAGTACCAAATATTCCTGTTAGAAATAAATTGCACCTTCATAATTTTCCAGAATTTAACAAACAAAAAAAAAAGAGATCACGATATGCATTATTTGTCAGGTATGAAAGAAGCAGCAAGAAGGCAAGCTGAGAGACAGGTGCTGCCCACAGGGCTGCAATGGCATTTGGTTGTTTGAGTTTTGTACCAGCACTTCCCACGCCGTGGATGGCAGACAACCACTTGCTGCTGGATTTAAACCGTTTTCCTGGCAGTCAAAACACGGACAATGGACCCTACTCCTCCAGCAGCCAGGGCCTGAGAAGAGAAACACGGCAATTAACACCAGGTCAAGGTAGCTACGGGCTGAAATGACTGAGCGGAAAGGCTGTCCGACTGTATTTCTAATGAGCATCTCCCCGCCCTTTACATTAAGTGCAAAATGCCAGCACACCGGGTGCCAGGGAAGGATAACCGCATTCACTTTACAGACAGCTCTTTAACGAGCCTTTATTTTGCTGCATAACCGAGTTGCAGATTTTGCTTCCCCCTAGGAAGGAAATTATAATTCCATCTGCTTGAATCACTGGATCAAACCATTTTCTTTGCCTCTGACTAACGTAAAACCAAATTTTACCTGTAGAATCTTTACCCAAGGAATCAGAAAAAGTAGGCACATGAGCTCGCAGAACTGTACCCTCCTCTCAGCGTGAAATATGGCACGTCAGTTTTATCAGACAGGAAGACGGTTCTTACCAGGCTCGGTGAGCCTGCCTTGGAGCCAAGAACCTGCTACCATGGGTAACCTGGGCAAGAGGAAGCCCTACAAACACACCTTCTCGTGCCACTGCAGAAGCACAGCACTGCTGTTGTCAGAGGGGCTCTCAAAGCCTTTGTAGATGTACTTCATTAACAGGTCAACACCGTTCTTGTCCAGCGACTGCACTGCCTTCTCAATATCGTTGGCTTTGAAAGAGATGAGGACCTTCAGGACAATACTTTCTGCACGATCCTATCAAGAAACAAGGGAGGCAGAGATACGTTTGTTCTTGTATAAGGTGCATTCAAATATTACTCATCTCTCCAACAAACAAAACTAGATATTTTTTTAAACAATCCTAAAATATGTTTGAATAGGGCAGCTGGTGCACAAAGCTTGTGATAACAATGTATAACACATATGTCCTCTCAATGACAGACAGCTAAGAGTTTAACGTGTTTATCCTGCTTGAGGTTTTCTGCCTCTCTGCTTCTGTTTGCAATTCTCCACCTATTAAATGAGGTTACGGCTAAATAATAGATTTTCAAATCAAAACTCAAGGTCTGGCAAATTTCAAACGAATTATGAGAATTAAGTACTTGACTGGCCTTCCTGACCACCAGAACCTTTTCCGTGCCTTTGTACTATTTAATGAGATACAACTACTATATTCCATGGAAATGCCTTGGCCGGCCTGGAAGAGGTGACTGCTGGAAACCACATATTTTCAATACAGTCAACCAGGGACCAGGATGCAAACTGGCAGCATTAATATTGTGCATTAATAACCATCTGCAAGCTGATCCGGATGTCATTTCAGGCCCAGATATGTGTGTGGCATGATTAGAGCAGCACATCAGCCATGTAATCAGCAAAAAGTAGCCCTTCCTGTTCATCCATCACTGAGGGAGGATGAAGGAAAAAGGTCTTGGGTTTGTTGGACTTTTGAATAATTCCATTATACAAATACTTCAAGCAGCTTCCTTCTTCAGAAATTATGGATGTTAGTTGTCTTGTTCAATTTAATATCGGATAGCCACTTGGCTTAGCAAGACCTCACATGAAGAACTGTAAGTAAAAACATTAAAGTTCCACGAGATTAATTAAAAATGATGCAACACATTAAAATTCAGTCACTGCCCTCTTCAATTCCACTGCCTTCGAAGTTATTCTTAAATACATCAACACAGTTCTAATGGAAACAAGTCATTAATGCGAGGACAAGGCTGTTCAGTCTTTTATACAGTGCTGTCTGTAACAAACAGCTGGATCTCAAAACCCCAAGAAAACCCACAGGAAAGGGCTGGGTTTAGGTGAAAAAGTCTCCACTGGTGGCCTGGTAAGCAGAGCAGGAACACACCTGTAGGACTTGCCTCAGGCAGGGAGAACAGACTCCTGCAGGCGCTCACCATCTGAGCAGTTCCCCATCTTATCTGCCTGTTCCTCTCACTGCTGCAATCATGAGCCATTCAAGGTTTATTCTGGGGAGATTCAGAAATACATGCATGCAGCAGGCTCCTATATTCTGTCAGAGGGGGAGTGCTCGCATGTTCTGAGGTTTTAACGGCTTAATTTTGATTGGATGCAATAACCATCGGTTCTTCCTTTTTTGTAGGTTCATGGTCTGGCTGTGATAGCAGAGTTTCCTTAGTCAGAAGTGACAAGAGCAGTTGCGGTTCCTTGATTGTTCAGTGCTGAGTACATCTATGTGCTGCCAGGCCAGGAGCAGGCATGGGCCTCTAGCAATGTGTGGAATCAGCCAGGGCACACAATATACAACCAAGGCATGCAGGAGAACACACACAACCTGAGCTAGCACCAAGTTAAAGGTAGGTGGATGAATGACATCTGACCTATGGCATTTTGAACAAGATTACAACGGCAGAGGTCACGGATATTTTGACACTGAGGAATACCCTAAAAACCAGCTTTCTTGGCTTCCTCAGAGGACACCTGGCAGGGTTGGTGGGGTAGAGGTTATAGAAACAGGGAAGGATTTTTAAGGAGTAACCCATGAGTGAGCAAGTTACTGTTTCACCTTCACTGCCTGGTTCTTTGTGTTGATAGGAGGGTTCTTCAGAGCCGCCTGTAGTGCGGCCATCATGTTCCCTGTGCCAGACGGTTAAGGACCAGACACCAAGTATTTAGAAAGCAACAGAACCAGCTCCAGGACAGCAGTACTCGTAGCTGCCTTGTGCATGACTGAAAATACTTAAGGTTCAGCAGATGCAATGATTCCCTCAACAGATAGCACTGATTACAGTGTCAGGTAGCAATTATTAGGTCTTTTGAGGAAGGAGCAGCACCAACAAGAAGCTGTGCAGTTCCAGTATTGGAAGATACTTTTTAGGCCCTTTGTTGAATGAGGATCCAAGTAAAAGTCATTATTCTCTGTCACTTCTGCAACTCATAGCCCTCAAGAATAGGCCTCAGGTCAGCACATCCACCTCCACCAGCTGCTGGGACAGTGATCCTGCAGCAGCCGGTGGGATGGGCTGCTCCACCACCCAGCCGGCCGCGGCAGCTGGCAGCGGGCACACAGAGCTTTCCTTTCCGCCACAGGAAACCCCTTCCTCCACTCGTCTCGCCTCCGCCATAAGACACCTCCGGGACACCATCACCGCCCCTGCCGTGACGGGAAGCCGGGCTGCCTTCCTCCTGTCAGACCCCATCGTCCTCCTCCTGTCAGCCCCTGGCCCCTTTCCGCTCTCCCGCCTGGCCGCGACCGCTGTCCCCTTTCCCTCCCCTCGCCGGGAGAGCCGGGCACGGACGTACCCATAAAAGGCAGCCCCGGCGGCCGCTCCCGCTCCCCGCCCGCCCCGCACCCCCCCGCCGCGGCCACTCCCGACGGGACTTTTTCCCGCCCGGCGGCGGAAGGATATTGCCTCAGGCACGAATCCACCTCGCCCTCATCGGGTCCCGCTTGGCCGTCGCCTCCTTCCTCCTCATCCACGAACTTGTTCTCGTCGTATTCGTCCACATCCACCCGGCGGAACCGCGCCGACGACACGGTGTGTTTCGCCATAGTGCCCCCAGCTCTCCTCCTCCTCCTCCTCCGCCCGCCACCGCCTCCCGCCGCTCCGCGCACGCGCCCTCCGCCCAGCCGCGCCCGCCCGCCGGCGCACGCGCAGGCTTGCCGAAGGGAAACATCCCGCCCCCGCCACCAGGGGGCGCCAGAGGGAAAACGGCGCGGGAGGGGAGCTGCTACTGGTCGGCTGCCAGCCACGTAGTGCCCCGGAGTGGGCGTGGCGGGCGCGCGGTGGCCGGGCGGCAGCGGATCCGCGGGGGGGGGCAGCGCCGTGCACCGCAGGAGCAGCTTCTGCCCAAGCCTTCGGACAAGTACGAGCAAAGCAAGGCCCCGCCGCCCTCCCACGGGCCTGTCGGGGGCCCCGCCATCAGCGTGCGGGCTTGGCCCGGCACTTGGCAAGCGCGGATGCCGAGCTTTGTTACCACAAGAGTTAAAAAATAGCATTGGCTTTATGTTCCGTGGCAAAAGAAATCATTGCCCCAGTGCCACAGCAGGGACAGCTTCTTGTGATCGTGTTAGCGAACGTTTTGTCGGAAGGTGTGGAATTAGTATGATCTAATTCAAGAAAGCGTTACTAAAAAAGCTAGGTGTTGCACGAGTAAGGGATCCAGTAGATTCTAGCACATTTCTGCCTCAATGATGTCTTAAGAGGCTTGGTTGAACTTTTAAGTGAGATCACCTCTGCTGAAGTGAAGTGCGAAAAGAGCAGAAACACGGACCTCTACAAAATTAGCCAGTGTGTTTATTCACAGTTAACATTACCTGGGAAGGTGTCCCTGTTTGGTGGGGAACAACAGCTTCTTGACTTCATTTGCCCCATTCTTTAAGACCTTTAGTATAATAAACACATTGAATTGCAAAGTGAAAACACTGCTGTAAATGATATGATTCTGTTGGCCTTTTCCAGTTATGCCTGTGCTGTGCAGATCTGTGTTATCTATATTACCCTATTGGATATTTCTTACTAATTAGAAAATTAAACAGCTTTGTGAGGTTCCTTTTAATGGAAGGCAGCAGCCCTAGAAAATAATATACACACACGCACATATATATGTGTGTATAACCCCTCCTATTATTAATGAAACAGCTGGTTGGAAAACTTTATTCATATATCAGCCTTACCTGCAGAACCACCTTCCTGACAGGAGGAATTTAGGCCGTGTCATGTGTTCCACCAAAGTTACCTCAGCTGGGAAGCTACAATCCAGCTGTAGTTGTGGGCTGTTTACATTTTTCTGGTAGAAATTGCCTTAAGGGCAACAAATAAATTAATCACAGGAGGTAATCAGAAGATACTGAGGTTTTGGTTTTACTGCTATGGGTTTATGTTTGAAAGGTACAGAACTAAAATAAAAGCATGTTATCTTCATAATCAATTATTTGAGAGCCACAGTTATTCTGTGGGTTAACTTTTGTAGGAGGGGACTTTACTGGTAGGGGTTTTTTGCCATCTGTGATCTCACTTTTACAGCCTGAATGCAGTTCAATTTGTATCATCTTCAAAGTAGGTGCCTGTCACTTGGAAACACTTCACAATTACGAGTTTCATTGAATTAGTCTTTTGGCATTTTTAAATGCCTTATGATATTTTTAGGTCTAGGGTGTAGGTGTTCCCTCTGAAAGGGCAGAAACATGCCTGGGAAAGGCATCAAGGGGCTTTGAGACACTGGAGACACTACATTTTCTTAAAAAAATGTAGTGAAACTTGTAGCAGGGCATAGAAACTTGCTTGATGACACAGGGAACAAAGCTTTCTTGCGCCCTGGGAGTGTTTTCACTTTTCACAAACTAGCCTTTTTGCTAAAAACACAAGTCAAAAGTATTTCTTTGGCTTCTGCCCTTTTACCCTAAACAGGAGAAACTGTAATATAAAACCAGCCATACTTTTCAGGAATTGATTAGCAGATGAGCTTTACGCAGTCTGGCAAAACAAACAAGTAAATACCAACACACACGCACACAAAGTGTAATTACCATCTCAGCAGATCCAGCTCAGGGTAATAGTAAATATTTATCTGATTTCCTTCACTGTCTTTTTAGGATTGGTTCAGAGTTTCCACTTTAGTGAATATTGCAGGCTTTCCTTTCAAAATCAAGTGATGAAGAAGAAAGTTACTATTTCTTCCCTGATTTTGGCAGTTCAGCTGTAAAAGGCTCTCTCCCAAGTGCAGTAACTTTGCTCCAGTTGTAATGGGGATGGCAGGCAGGCTCCTTTAGGTGTTTACAGGTGCCAAGTGCTAGGAGACGAGAATATAAACAGGGTTTTCTTTTGTAGGGCCAGCCACCTGTGGCAGTTAAGCTTCTGTTCTTTGCCTGTCAATATTTGTTTCCTAGTATATTAAGTTTCCCTTGTTTCTTTAGTGCTGTTTTGCTACAAGGTTTTTATAGCTGAGAGATGGATGTTGTTCTAACAAATAGGTTACTAAATTTGTTTCCAGGTGATTGTTATTTCTGTGTGTGTCTGTTGTGCCAGCTGGGCAGAAAGCTCTTGATGTGCTTCTGCTCTCGTATGCAGGCAACAGTGTTGTCCCCTCTTGAAGGAGTTTGTGTGTTTTCCTCACTGAGGCTGTAATTCAAGCAAGCATTTTGTGAGTGAGCTAAATCATGCCTGCTTTGCATGAGCAGGGTTCCAGATGAGTGCGAACACAAGTTTTCTGTAGATGAACAACTTTTGGTTCAAGTGCTGAGGCAGATAATTATTTTTCTTTACTGCTGCTCTAATTGAGCCACTCATCGTCACTGGATCTGGTTTAATTCTGTTACTACTCTTCTGACTATGTACAACTTTTTCACCTGCGTACTTCATTACAGCTTGCTTCTGCATTCTGCGTTGTTTTGGCCTCTGACTTTTTGGTATTTCATTTTCTTCTTAAATTGCTAACTTGATCTATTTGTGTTTGATGCATTTTTCACTCCTGACTCTCTGCCAACTTCCATGCATTTTCCTGTGTTGGAGCTCTTTCCTGATCCAGGCCATTGTGCTGTTCTCATTCAGATCACTTCTAAAGATTAGCTTCCTGATACCAGGAATGCTCCATTTGTAATTTTTTTGATGTTTCTGTATGTTTTTGATGTTCAGTTGTACTCTATACTGTGCATTGCAACATAATCATGGCAGCGGTGTGTCTCAGAAAATGAAAAATGAACATAAAAAAGAGCAGGTCTGAAGAAGGGAGTGTTTTCCTTCTTAGAGGGACATTATGAGGGAGATATCACCACCTCTCCAGTTCTCCTATATGTTGCCAATATTATTAAAGACCATTTTAAAAGCTGCATGTTTGGGTCAAGGTTCCAATTCTTTCTGTCCCTGCCGGTATTTTTGCAGAGCTGGAATTGCCACATGATGGCAATGTTGCACACCAGAGGTGTATCACGTTTTATGCTCGTAAGCCGAGGCAATGGCTTGAACTCTGTTTCAGCGTGTTTAGAGGGATGCCACTAGACAGACCTAAAATATTACAGCTCTCTCTAAAACTTGCCTTTTTGGTTTTTTTGTTTGTTTGTTTGTTTCTTTGGTGTTTTGGCCTGATCAAAACCCAGCAAATATTCCGTCTTCGCCATTAATAGTGTCGCATCCTTACAGCATGGGAGTCAAATCCCAAACTACCTGTTTTGATGGATTAATTGGAACAGTGTTCCCACAACCTGAGCTCGTTTCTGTGTGTGCTGCACCTGCCTTTGACTTCTTTGCCAGCCCTGTCCCCTGAGTCTGCTGGGGCTCGCAGTGACAAGGGCTGCGCTCTGCCCCTGCGGGCTCCGACCTTCCTGCCCGTCCGAATCCTCTGCCAGCTGACGAGCAGAGAGGGCCCGGGAGCAGAATCCCAACGAATTTGTGAATGTAAATGGCAGAGGCTTCTCATTTGCCATCTATGTCAGTCCGATAACCGATCATTTTGGGGGTGCAAAGAGGAAGGATGTTTACAAAAAGTGCAAGTCGAGCAAAATGGAAGAAAGCTAACCACTCATCGTGTTCTCAGAATGGACCCATTTCTGGTCTATGACAAAGCAGAAAGTTGGGGTTTTCTTCCTTTTTTTGCATGATTTTTCTAAAGTAGAAAAGAAGGCACAAACGTGTTACACAGGATCTCTCAAATGGATGTGCACATGTACGTATGGATGTGTGCATATGTGTGCATGTGTGTGTATTAAGCAGCTAATGAGAGCACTCATCATTAAGCTCTTCTGTGGAAAAAATTTGTTCTCATGCACAATTTTATTTAGTAATACTGAACAGCTTGGTAACATTTGTCATCTTCAAAATAGTTTATAAATCTGACCAAGTGGTTAAAATATGGACTGGTCTAAATGGCTCTTTTCCTGGTATTTCTGCTGCTTAGTGTCACTTAGAACCTATATAGGGGAAATTGTTAAAGTGGCTTCTGACTTTCAGAGTTCCTAATTTGTCACAGTGATCCTTATGCATCTGCAGAGGTAGTAAATTCTGCAGTCCCTAGCTGAATTTAATAGTTTATATGAGCCTGAAATTTGGAATTCAGATGGTTTCAGGTTGGGAGATAAAAAAATGAAGGTACTTAAAATTACTTCGTCCTTTTGGTAATTTTTGTTTTGATTTCAGTGTTTGCAATCCTGACCGGGGGGAGGAAGGATTTTACCCAATCAGGTACCCAGTTTGGTTCTGTAGTTTGTTATAAGGTGACTTTCCTAACGCTTGTCCCCAGTACCTCCTATTGGCACTAATCAGTTGTAAAGTGGTTTGGGATCTTGACAGCAGTACTGTGTGGTGATGTATAGCTCATCCTGTTTCATTTTCTTTATCCTTTAAACACAACACACCAATCCAAATAGTCAATGCCCTGGTATAGAAGCAAGATATCCAAACTGTTCTTCTGCTTTGTCTGACTGTCCCATGTTTTTGAGCAGAAAGCTTGCCTGTATCTTCTCTGATATTAATAGTTTTCGATGCCCAGCCCTTCTTGAGCCCATAGGCTGTTCCACATCCTCAGAAGAAATTACTGATCTTAAATATGCTGTATGGACCTACGGGTAGGTCTTTTAACACTTGTTGTTATGAAAAATACCATTTTCATCTATCAATTTCATTGCATGAAAATGTCATCCTGATAAAGAAGAGCATGTCTAATGGGTATGATTAGGAACTCAAAACACGTGTTAAGGAATGAAACAGATCCATGTTTCCCCCAATTATATTTCATATTATAATTATATCCCTGTCCCTCCCAACTATATTTGGAGAGGACAGGGATATAATAATATTTTTAAGAAATTGTTTCACTTATTACTAAGATGCAGACATCTTTGGGGCAGAGGGCACTAGCTGTTTAATAGTGCTCCACAACAAGGTATGAATGTTCACAGGAGGAACTGGAGAGGAATGCTTTATCCAGTTAAAACCGCAGGGGAAACTTATTTGGTCAGTACATAATTACTCAGGTTGGAAGTTAGCCAGGATACAAGCCATATGTTCTGCTCCTAGGGAAAAAAGGTATAATGATCAGGCCTGTGCATTTTTTTATCCAAATATTAGCCAAAACTCTTCAGGCTAAAAAACATACAGAAATTCTGATCCATCCCAATGTGGCCAGTTTGGAACTGATACTGGTTTTACTGATTAAAACTTGGGATACGGAAATTTCTTAAGATGTCTTCTGGAAGTTGTGTGCATTGATTAGGCAGAAGCTATTTTTTCTGACGTGTGATTATATGGAAGTATGATGAATTTTTTTATTCCCCGAACTGAAACGTAATCTACTTCCATAGTCTAGTACAAGTGTAGTTCTGTTTATGTGAGGGGATCTGGTGCTTCCCCGCAAAGTGCTGCACTCTGTACAAGAATGGTTCCTTTTTTTACTGCTGAAATATGAGTGTTGAAATTCTGTTGCGTTTCTTAGTACGGCTTGGTTCAAAATAATCTCTGTTGGAAAGCATTTTACACATGACTTCATTCAGTAAGAAGTTTATCTGAGTTCAAAGTACAGAGGAATCACATGGTCCTTAAACAGACAGACTTGACATTCTTGTGCAGTCCTAAGATTTTAAAAATAAGAAATGAAGGAAGAAGCAGAATACTCTCCAAAACTGCTAATAACCACATCCACACAGACAATTTAAAACTGAGCTGTTGTGGAATAACTTGCCCCCACACTCAACAATCTCAAGTTCAGTTAACACATGAGTTTGAGATATCTAGTACTGTGGGAATGCTGGCTCACAGCTCCAGAGTGCAGCCCTGGTATTTTGCATTCTGCCACCAGGCCATAAAGATTAGCGAGGATTTAGGTCCTGAGTTTGGAGCGTTTCCTGCTCAAGCTTGTGTGAAAGTCAGACCTTCACAAAACTGTTCCACCAAACTTTCCTCACCTGTCTTGTCCAGCCTCAAAGGGATTTAAATTATCATCTCCCTTCCAGAGATTTTTGCAGGGCTCCAATACTTTTTTTTGTTCGTTTCCCTTTCTCTATCTTTATGTCTAAAAATAAGTATTTTTCCCTTTGTCTAGTAAGAGTGGAATTTAAAAACACAAAGTTTGGTTAGTTTCAAATCTTCTATCCAATGAGAAATTTATGATGCCTCTGATAATGAACAGCGTCATGAACAGCAGCTTGCCGTCCACTTCCTTTACATTGGCATGTAGGTCAGCTAATGGTGATCATGAAAATTAAAGGCAGAGCATTCTGCTATACCCAAACTATCTGTAATCTTGGAGAACTCGATATGAAGCTGTGTTTGATGGGCAGCAGGCCTCCTGAAGTCTGTAAGGTACTATGTAGTTGTGTGCTTTACGCCTGTCTTATTTATCCCCACCTACTTGCCTGAAAATTACTGCTGGTGGCTTTTTTTGGCATCAGTTATAATCTCACCCCTAATACCACCTCTGAACCGTTCCTCTCTCTAGCAGCCTCTCAGCTGCCTGTTAGCTAGGCAGGAAAGGGGGCTGACCACAACGAGTTTCAAACCATGCGGGTCGTGATCAGCTGGTGGGCAGCTAGCTGAGCAGGTAGCAGACAAGTTACGCTGCCAAATTTTTCTTAGTGGGGACACTTTTTTCTGTCTCTATTTGTCTGCTGATTTTCCAGAAGTTAGTACAAACCCAGCATGTTGGTGACCTCCGTTCATTTCTCAGCTAGGTTTGATGGGTTCAAGTGAGTCAATGAGTTCAGAAATCCCACAGGACAGAGCAGGAAGAGGGCAGAAAGACAGCAGGATTGACATGCTTTTTTTCTTCAGGATTTTAGGCTAATAACCTTACAGAAGCAGTAAAAAAAAAAAAGAGGAGAGAAAGGCCTATTTTATATCAGTTGATTCAGAAGGTCTCAGTATGAATTGCCTGAAGTGCTTAAGAAGCTGAAAATATAAAAATAATGGAAACTTTGCTGATTCTTGTTTATTTATTTTGTACTATAGCACTACACAGATCGGCTCACTACAGAATTGTTCTCTATACCAGAAATTCACCTACTACTTTAATGAACTTTAGATGGGGTAAACTTTATGTTGTGGAAGTTAAGTTGAATGTATTTGAAAATGTAAGCTAGTAAGAGCCAAATGGCATGTCCACAGAGCTGTAATGGTCTGGGACTGTAACATGCAGAGGGCCATTAAGTGATACTGGGTATTTTTGCATTTCAGCTGCCATTTCTATTTTTTCTGTATTAGAAGAATTGAGAATTAGGCCCCCCTCACCTTTGCATCAAGCAGGGAAAAATCTTTTGCATGTTGTGGATAAATCCTGGAGACTGCAACAAAGGGTGGGTGATCTTTTAGCCCATATACTATTAGTTGTAGCAGCTGCAACAGGCAGTGGCATAAATGGCCAAGGAAAACAACTACAGCTAGAAACTGCATGATCTCAAACCAGAAAGACCAGACAGTCTTAACTGACATCTTTAGCACTCCATGTACTTCAGTGTTTGTTCTGTCCAGAATCCATTGCACTAACAATACTGATTTATTACTGTTTTTTATTAGGTAGGTGCTGGTGACCTGGATGTGGCCATTAAATAGAATTTTGCTGTTCTTAATTAGACCAAGATTAGCAAAAAATAGATATGCAATATGCCAGGCTGGCCCATGAGACACTTACACTCTGGTTCATTTCATTTAAATAGTGTGTGTAGATCTCTATTCAGCATTACTATAAAACTGTTGAGGTGAATGGCCATAACTGATATTTGTGTGTTTTCTTGTCAGGGAATCATGCTGTTTATTTTGATGGCTTTCACTCATAGACAGATGGCATCTAGAAGAGTCCTTGAAAGATTTTCTGGGCTTGGAGACACAGATTTGAATCTAAGGCCACTTGGCAAGGGGTCATGAAAAATGGGAACCTGAAAACACAAAGTGAACAAATTTTAATCATATTTATTTCAGATGTGGATTTTATTTGCTTGTGAGAATTCTAGACAATGCCCTGATTCTACAAAGTTTAAATTAACAAATGTGAGGTCTCTTGCTAGTGTCACTGGGACTGTAGACATAGATAAAGTTTAGCAAACGTATAAATCTTTGCAGGGTATGGGACTAAAACAGTCACAGCTTCCAAAGATTATATAGTTATTGTATGAGGGAGGGTACTGGCTGCTGAGGGAGATGGTTAACATTGTATGAAACTGGTCACATTGGTACCTGCTGTTACTTGTACAGATATGTTGTTGGAAAAAGATACGTCAACTGGCAGCTATAAATGCCATATTTCTTTGTGTACACCCCAAATAAATTAGGATCTGAGATGTGCACTGGTATCATTGCCAACCTTCAGGATTTCCTGAGGCTGGTATGAAAGTTAAGCACCTTTTACTGAAAGAAAGGGCTTATCTGCCTTCTAACACCAAACCTTTCAAACTTTGAAAAAGTGAAAAGGACTGAGGTTCTACAACACTAGTCTGGTTTTGTTAGCTGGGTTCCTATCTCAAGGGCTAAATATGAGCATTGCTATCCAAGAGTGAGATCGTCTATACTTTGTATATGTTTGTACCTCTCTCTTTCAGGTAGGACAAAGTTTTTACACTGTATCAGTGAAGTGAGAACATTAAGGTGTCCAAGGTAATTCTGCATTAGTTTGGGTGGCTTATAACCACATATTTCCTCTTCCACATCACTTATTGTGTTTTGCCATCACTTTTTCCCTTTTGTCCTGGTTTCATCTGCAGCAGTGCAAATGATCTGGTAGTCTAAAGCACCAGCATAATTTGCTGCCCTGCTTTACCTCTAAAAGAAAATGCAGTTTTGACTGGTTCAGTGGAGGTCTAACTTGTGAAAGTAACCGTTGGTATCACTTTTCTGTTGAAAAGAGGAAACAGTTTATTTCATAACAGTGAGGATACTGAACCTGCTTCTTGTTTTTGCAGACACAGGTGAGGGGAAGGGTGCTGTCTGTGTCAGTGAGGTTTGCATGTGGATGTGGAAGGTGCCTTATCCTGCAGTGTGAAGCCTGGCTCTTGCCACACGCCACCTGCTGCTCTGGGTTTTCCAGTCACCCCTCTCTCTTATGACTTTGTCTTCCTGGCCATGTCGTGCTCCTCTCCAAGGCTTTTGGAGCCCTTTATCTTTTAAAAGAAACCAGCTGTTTTCTAAACAACACTGATCCACAGTATCCTGATGTCATCTTCTGACTTACCTTTCATTCCTCCTCTTTTCAAATATTCTTCCAGTTTCTTCCTGGAATCTAGCAGCAATGCTCAAAAGTCCTTTTCCAGATCAGCAGGGTGACTGTCCTGGGACCTTTCTTGTCCCCTTTTTCGGGGCTCAGTCAAGTGTTTCTGCTCATTACTTCTTCCAGCCCAATGGAAGGAAGGGAAAATTCCTATCTGTATTTGCATTCTGACTTTTACTCTGTTGGCTCTATCTGTAGGCAAGTAATACTGATAGATTTCTTGGGGTTTGGCTCATCCTTTCCTGGACAAGGTATGGTTTACACTGTCTGACACAGGTGAATGATCAGAACCAGACATTCGTGTGCTCAGGTTTCAGGGAACCATGTGGGTATGGTAAATGAGAGAGGTTTGCTTTATTGTCCTGTATAATAATCTCTATAAAGGCTGTGTGTCTTCAGTTTGTGAAGCTCAGAAGATATATATGTCTTTCTTTTGTGCTAGAAAAATACCGTCCTCATGTATGCATTCTCCTAGGGAATATAAAATGAAATTGCAGCAATTGAATCTAATATGGTTTTCATGAGTTTGCGCACAGCTCTTTAACAGGAGACTGCTGAATAATACGTGTTATTGGCATTGAAGGCAGAGTGGAAACTTAACATGTTAGTTATCAGTATCCTAATTTCTGGCCATGCAGCAAATATTGTGAATAGAGCGTGGATTTCACTGGGCAGAGATTGGTAGTGGTGTTAGTTTGTTTGGGTTCGCAGGTTTTTTTGTTTGTTTGCTTGTTCCCCGGTTGTTATTTAAAGATGAATTGCTGAAATTTTGGTTAGTGGTTTGCCAATTTTGGTATATAGTCTGTGTGTTACAGTAGGTTACTCCTGTGCTTACACATGGGAAAGATCTGGCCCTGTTTTGATTATATTCACAGGCTTTGAAAGTGTAACTAACTAGATCATAAAAATGAAAAAAAAAAAAGTATTTCATCATTAACTGATCAAAAACTCCATCTGTCAGATTGTTTCCAATCAATACCAAAATGAAGGCAAGAATGTTACTTTAAATAAAAAGATTGCAGTTGTCTGGATTGGGCAGAGGTAAAACCACAAAAAATGAAAGACAAATGCTAGCTGGCTTTGCTATATTGTCCATCTTGTATAAAGCAGGAAACTGTTGAGTCAAGAATAAGCTGTAAGTGCCATAGTGTGGGGAAAGCCAGCAGCCTTCCTTTATATTTCATGGTCTTTGCGTAACCTTAAGATACACACCGTCACATCCATTTGAGTGAATTAGTGGATCACATTCATCCTCCTCCTGACACCTGTCTCCTCATTTCAGTAGTTTTCCATGCTCCTCCTACTCACCTCTTCCTGAAATGTGGGTTCTCTCTTCCTCATGGCTTGTAGACTGAGTATTGCTTCTGTTTGACTTTAAAGTTGAGCAGTCTCCTGATTAGCCATATTCAAGGCATGAGAGAGATACTGCAATCTCTTGTGTTGAAATGCAGATTTGTCCCATAGCAGCAAGCGATCTGTAAGGTGAATGGCCAATAAGGAATACTTAAATGTCATAGGCAGGGTGACCAGTTTTTTAGGACAGAAAAAAAGTATAAGGAAAAATTATAGATGAAATAGCCCAGGATTTTTCTTACTTTTTGATTATTAAAAAAAAAAAAATCCCATTCTATTGAGTGTGGCCACAATACAGATTCCAGGTTGAGAAATCCTTCCATATTACTTTACACACTGTTATCAGTATGCTTTGTTTGTTAAACAGTTGGACAGATTTCCTCTTGACCTATGAAAAAGCCAATGAACTTGCCAAGAGCCTGTGTTTGTAGCTAGAAAATATGAAGGACCAAAACATAAGTTTAGAGATGGAAAGAGAAGGGACCTTGTCTTTTTTTTTTTTTTTTTTGTTAAGGTAGAATTATACTGCTGAGTTTGGTTCTATTTAACTATCAGTTTTTACAGGAGTGAAAACCGAAGGAGGTCTACAAAGCTGGCTGCAATTCATATGAAACACATGAAGCAAGTAGAAAGAAGCAGCTTAACAAAAAAACAACTGGAAACAGCTACTGAATAACTGCTAGTTTTATAGTGCTTCATCTTCCTTCCATTTAAGTAAAGATGATTCTTGGGACTCAAAGAGCCGTATTTCATTCTTAGAAAATATCAGTTCAGAAAATAATTTGAGACTGATTTAGTGTCAAGGGATTAATGTGTACACAGATTTGCTTCAGTGAAGATCAGTAGAGCTAGGGTGGTTTCCAGAAGCATAGGGCCAGAAAAAGTTTCACCAACTACTTGCATAAGTGTCATAAGACAGGCAGAAATGTTCATTTTTATTTTTGTATGAACTATGCGCTGTGTACATGTAGAATATTGCACCAATATTCAGTCCAATGATGATCTCATTTCCACTTGTCTAATTTAGGGCCCTTCTTTTGAAATAAATGGAGTTGCACTGCCATAAAACCCATTTGAGTTGTGACTCCAATCTGTTAATGGTATAAACCAGGCAAATCAAAATTAGCTAATGCACTAAAGGGTGATTACACCCATCAACTCCTCCTTTGAAACTAGCTGCCTGGTAATTCAGATCAAACAGACAGACAAATGCTGGCTGTATGACAACAAAAAGAAAGAGGAGGCCAGAATTTGGTGTTCTTTGGGAATACTCAGAGATGCCTGGGGATGATTTAACTGTGGGCTTTGAGCCTGGGCATCCCGAACAGCCTCTATGGCCCTTGTGACTTTTGGGGTTATTTACAAGAACAGTCATCAGAGAACCAATAAATAGGACTATGTGGCACACATTTCCAAATGGTTTGGTGGGGCTCAGAGTGTTGTTTTGGGCCAGTTCCATCTCTAATCTAGTCATTAAAACAGTAGAAGAGTGGAAAAAGAGTCACTAATATTTCTCTATTTAGATGACCTATGTTCTTTCACTATGCAGAGATTAATGTTAGCTAAATAACACGATTTAAGACCTGCTGGTCTCTAATAGAATAAGACTTTTTACAGTGTAGGAAAATCTGCTTTCAATTTCTATTGTTAGGCATTATTTTAGTCAATGAAAACAAAGCGTGCTTGGGAAGCTGCCTAGAAGACATGTGATTTCAGGGTATTGCTATTTTCTTTTTTATGAGAAAAGAGCCAGTTTTTTTCTTTTATGTCATGGTTGGATAAAGTGATGTATTCAGTATGGATGATGGGAATTCACTCAGACTCCTTTGATATGTGTAATGCAGCTCTGCATGCTTGCAAATTCAATAGGGAAATGTCTGTATACAGCACTGAAATCTCTTAGCTGGTCTGGTTAAAACTCATGTAAACTACCTATATTCTGTTTGTCATCTCAAGGTCCAGTGAAAAATATGTATGAAAGGATATCCTATTTCTAGATGTGTGCATTGTACAATTTAAGCTGGTTTTTATCAGAATCATTTAGGAGAGAATGAGGTATTTCCTAGTATAATTGGTGGTATTAAGAAAATGGGAAGTTTGAGTTTTGTGTTATTCCATGTTAGTTGCACTGTTGGTTAGCTTGTGAGGAGGGAGAAAAATAGAACAGGAAAATGGATGAAAACAACCAGGAAAAACATGAAAATATCACTGGCTATGCCGTATCTTGCATTTACAGGATAGCACACTTCCTCCCTCTTCCTTCTCTACTCCCTCCTCCCTTTGCCAGTGTTAAACTGCGGGAATTGCGTGACATCATTTGCATATGTGATTTCTTGACTAAATCAGCTGAGGTTTCCTGTGTTCTCAGCTTGGTGTCATGTTTGTGGGTGAACCTCAAAAGGTTCAGATTGCAGATGTAGATCAGATAAGCCGTGAAGTTATCTATTCAAATTAAACCTCATGGGTCTGCAGTCTGGTCCTTCCTGCTTCTAGTTGTGTTGAAAATACCTCAAAGCTCCTATTTTGATATTTCTGTCCAGATATTTCAGGTGCTCTAGGAGGTTTAATGCTTGCTAGTCTTTTAGATGGATAAATTTATGGGCAAGGAATGTCTTGTTATTTTTTCTTTATTCTGAATGTGCTTAAATATTATTTTCAAAGCAGTGATGCCCTGTTCTATGCTACATGAACCTTGTTTCAGGACTTCTAAAACACTTTTATAAATACCAATGAAATAGACCATGCATTTCTCTGAGCTATCTAAAGCTATTAAGTCACTATACCAGTAGTATTTAGTGTAACAGAATCAGAACCCTCTATGTTCAGTGTATAGAGCAGGAAACCAAGGTACAGGTGAGTTACTGACTAAGCCAGGAAAAGAATCCAGATTTTTCCAGCTTTGTGTCAGCAGCAAGACTAACTTTCCCCAGATCAGCAGTTTCTTCCAGTGCCCTGATGCTCGTGCGTGCCAGCTGTTCCCGTTACAAGCCAGATGTGCTGGAGCATAAACCAGATGTAAACATTATTGGAGCCTTCTCACATCGCCCTGGAGCTGGCCCTTATAGAAACAGATCAGAGAACTCTATCTAGATCAGCATCACATCTGCAAAAAAAAGGTAAAAAAAAAAAAAAAAGACCAGTTTCATACACTCTGGAGAATCCCAGACTTCCCTGTAACTCACTGAATTACATAGCACCATCAGTGGGCAGGTCCTGCCCAGAAGCTGAAGGTCCGGCAGCCCATTTGGTTGGTGTTCTAACCAGCGTACTGCAGATGAGGTTCTTATTCACATCAATGTTGAATTTGTCTGTGAAGGCTACTGGTCCTGTTCGTTGCAGCTTTGTCTTTGAATGGAATGAGACTGTATGGGTGAAAGCAAGATATGTTTTTTTACTTGTTGTGTGTTTGCTTTTAATGAACGTGTTTATTTACACAGTTTATTATATTTGGATGTTCTGGGTTTTTCATTTTTTGTTGCTTCTAATGTACAAAATAACAGACTAATTTTTTCCAGGTATTGCTGTGCTGATTCCTGACAGCATGTTTATAATGACCTGCAAGATGATATAGAATAATCGCTCTGTCCTATACAATAGCTGTGTATGTGGCTGATTGCTGAATACACGGTGAAAATACAGTCAATGTGGTGTAAACACATTACCCCCCTCCCAGCACAAACAGGAGAGCTGGATCTCATCACAGTGTTGGGTGTGCTAGGAGAGATGGGCTGATGATTTCCTAGTCCATTCACCACAGTCCCGAAGGACGTGGTCTTTTGGGAATGTACCTCAAGGACTTTGTTTCTTTGCGTGCAATTATTTTCTGGAAACACTAACCAAGGGGAGAACCTGCATACTTTTTCCTTTCTAAGTGACACCAACGTGCTCTACGGATTATACCCCTCTCTACTTTCAAGATCTGTGGTTGGCAGAAGCTCTGCAGAAAAGGAAGCTCCGATCTTTGCTGCCTACCTTGCTGTCTCTGGAAGATATATTAACAAGGTGGATAAAACCTCTCAGGGAGGAGGACTCTGGCCTTAGGAGGCAGGAATTCAGGTCCCAAGTTAGCATTTGGGCTTAGACCATCCTCTGAGACTGCACTACATAATGTACATGGAACGGTAGCCTGAAAAATAGATTTTAAAATCAATATTTCTTCAACTGTTAGCTCCTAATCGCTGTTTCAGGTAGCACTATGAAGATTTTACCAGGAGAAGGGTGCCAACTGAACCTATTGGCTAGAGCAAAGAACTGCAAGTCAACATTTCTAGGATTGATTCCCGTCTCTTGCACAGAGACAGTTGCTCCCAGTATTTGAACTGCCAGTGGTTCAGTTCCTGCTCTGTAATATTCATCCTCATAACATTTCATCCTTGCTCCTTAGAGAACCGTGGGATGTTGAATTCAGTAAAATTCTGTGAAATGTGAGGAGACCTGATAAAGGATGTACAAAAGCACTAAACATTAAAAAAAACCAAGTTGTAATGTCCCAATCTGTGCTGGAGTTAACAGTCGGTCCTTTGTGCTCATAAGGTTTGCCTACAAAGTCAGATCATAATTGAAGGTAATTCATCGTTCTGTACAACCCTTTGATGCACTTTAGGATAAAGGCTGAGTGTAAAACCATATCCTTCTAAAAGAGAAATTGAAACAGATTTGATTGAGAAAAATGTACATCTGGAATAGTCATGCCTTTTGCAAAGAGCTCAGGCTTTTATATCCCAGAGCGGGAGAAAAATCTTACTGTGATATAGGAAATGCTTAAAGAACTGCAATTTTCTTTTTCTTTAGGTTTTCAAATGCTTTAGCAAGGCTGTGTCTGGATTTCTCATCAGATCATAAGAATACCTTGGGTAATTCTTAATAGCACTTGCAAAGACAATGCAGAATGGTTTGTGTGTGTTTGTTGGGTGTCGGTGCTTTGATCCTTGATTTTTATATATTTTTATGTGTGTTTATAGATATATAGGTTAAGGGTTAAAGTTTGACAGCTGTGGCTGCTACCTAATTGACCTCTCCTATCTCTCTGTATTTTATGTACAAGTGCTTGATGACTGAATTCATAAAATGCTGTGACTCCATATGATACCAGTCTGGAATGCAACAGATGAAATATTTTGCTGCCTCTGAGTTTCTCAGCTTGTACAGTGTGTTGTATCGCTTGCCGTGCACAGGACATGAGGAGTTTTTTGCTCTGTAGTACTGTAACTCATTGTTCCACTTTCCACAATCTTAGTTTCAATTATTGCCCTGAATACAGGTTAGATGCATTAAAAAAAAAAAAAAAAAAAAGCTGTGTTTACCTCTTCTATTCTTAATCAAAGTTTTTTGAGAAGGGCATTTTTTTACCCATAGTTTTCGTAACACTCCTGTACAGGTGATAATTTTCTTTTCTCCGTTCTACTCTTCTAGGGTGATTTTTTTTCCCCCTTCTCCCTCTGAATTTAGCATAGTAGGGGCACTCTAAATATCTGTAATTTTTTTGCCACTAGGAAACAATACAATTAAAATGATTGGGTTAAGCAAAGTAAAGTAAAAATACAGGATGATAAAGCTTGTTTTCCAAATATGACAGAAAATAAATAGAACTCTGCACAGGAAGAATGTAGCTGTCCTCTGTTTTGGGCCAGGTGTCATACCAAGCCATGGAAAAACTGGATTTCCAACCAACATATGGCTTGTATTGTGATAGCAAAGCATAGTTCCTTTACATGGAAGAAAACCTGCTGGTTTTGGTGCTTTTAGTATTTTAAAAATAATTTAATATCTCTGTAGTACCTTCAGTCTGATGGTTTCAAAGTGCTCTACAGATGTGGAACTAAACTCCTTGGGGCAGGAAGATTCCTGATGTATTTATTTATAAGGTGTCTGACACACGATTAGAGCTTGATTTTGCTGTATGGGTTCCATCATAATATGTGTAAGACGCAAGTATATTTTCCTGGTGAGCATGAATGGGAAACCCATAAAGAGATTTCTTCCTTTGTGGGGACACGGACGCAGTTGAATGGTTACCTTCTTGTAGGCAGAAGGATCTCTGGAACAACATACTTATTTTGCCTGGTTTGGAAGGGGGAAGGGGTGGTGGAGGAAGGACCATAACCTGCTGTGAAGTAAGTGAGGTTTCATACTGTCCTGTGTGAGGAAAGAAAGAGGTGTCTGAAAAATCAGTAAGTCTTAGTTTTATTTCAAAAGTTGATTTTGGTTCAAACAAAGTAGTTCTCACACTTCACGTAAACAAGAAGTTGCCTGGATCCTACAGGGTTTTTAATATTTTTTTTTTTTAATTGTCATTGCCATTTATAGTAATTCAATTAATACAAATTTATTTCAGCAGTTTACAGTTTCTGGAGTCATGAGCACTAGTGGGCGTCTGGACGGGGACAAAGATAGTAGGAGTCTAGGGAAAACTCTGCTGGAAAGTCTCTCAGTTTGGGGGACAGATGATTCACATCCAAGGTATTTCTAATGAACCACATTGACTCAATAGGTGACCCGTCTTCTGATAATAAAAACTCAACAGCTGAAAAATGTTGGACCAGTTCTATGTGTTATGCATATCTTAAACATAGGTAAACATGAGAAACTCTTCCTAAACTCATGCAATTTCCAAAAACTTATGAGAGGCACTGGCAAGGCCCTGACTCCCAATCCTCAGTAACTGATTGTATTACCTTCCTGTTGTGCTGATCCCCTTTTGACCCAAGCAGCTTGCCAGTATTTTGGGTTCTTACAGGCTTTTCTCATTAGGAAGGAAAAAAGTCATTAGAACCAGACATTTTAAAAAAACTCAATTCGCTTGTTTATAAAAAATATATTCAAAGCAACAAATCTGTGTACAAGGGGATTCAAACTGCCAGGAGGTTTTTTTTTCTTTTCTTCAGTTTCCAACTTCTTTCCAGGTAGCACCTTTCCCACGCTCCTCTCTGTCACTGCACAGCTTACAGGGCATCCATCTTCCACCATCTTTCTTATTTTTCTTCCCTCATACAAGTCAGTCAAGAAATATGTAATGCTCCGACTGCTAAAACTCAAGTTAAAAGTCAAAATTTCCATTTATGGTAGAAACAATTTATCTGGGAAGTCAGATGCAGCTACTGCCCTTAGCTGTCTTGTATGGTCTTCTGTTGAAACTATTGCCCCGTAAGTCCAAATGGCCAAACAGGATATGTATCCACTTCTGAGATACCAGAACTTTTATAGCTCACTGCAGTAGCATAGATGGAAATCAGCAATGGACTGAACATTTGTACAGGACTGTAAACTGCTGTGAGTTATCCAGTCTCAGAGTCTGCAGATCTCTTCTCCTGGGGAAGCCTGAGTTCCAGTTCTGTAAAAGCTTTGTGAAGGTCTTTGTTTTGACTTTTGGTTATTTCCAGAATCAACTGTATCTTATATTTTCTTCATCTTTTTTAGTCAATATTGAATAAAATCCCTTTCATGCCTAAGATGTTTGGGGGGTTGGGGTTTTTTTGTTTGTTTGGGGGTTTTTTGTTTGGTTTTTTTGGGGGGGGGTGGTGGTTTGTTTTTGGGGTGGGACGGGTGGTTCTGGTTTTGGTTTTTGGGGTGGGTTTTTGTTTGTTTGTTTGTTTTGGCTACAATTGTAGAATCAAACCATCTCTTCTTAAAGGTTTCCTAATTTTACTTTGCTCCAAAACTTCTGCATTTTGCAAGGATGTTTTCAAATTCTCTCTAATCTCAAAGCATTTTTATTTATTGGCCTAGACTTGTGAGGTTTATGCGAGTATGCCTTCTTTTAGCCTGTATTTCAGCTGAATCTTGAATCACTTTGTGGATATCTGCTTGATTTAGCAAAACAGTAGAGGTGTCCCAGGTAGTAATGCAAGTGTCGCAAAAATCAGCACTTGTATGGAGAATGTTTTTCATGACCCAACTGTGAGAAAGGCTCCAGAAGTTTTATCCTTGGCTTTCCTCTAGCGGGCCCGTTGGCATGTACACATGCTGGTTCAGTAGTCAGTGGGGGGGTGTGGGAACTGGCTATGACATGTGTTGGTTTTTACCTGGGCTACGTGGGAAGGAGGGTGGGATTAGGGTGTTTGTAAGGGAGTTGGGGTATGTGGAGGAAGGGATGAAAGGACTTAAGACACAGATTGATCAGAAGCTAGGCTTCGTTCATTCTTTTGCTCACAAAACTGATTTGATTCAGGTCTGCATTATGGGCTTTCAAGATAATCCAAGTCTCTGAATTTCTCTGTATCTGTTCTGAAACTCTACATAGGAGGTTTTCTGACATCTGTCAGATATGCCTTCCTATATGTTTTCAGGCACTCTCAACCATGGGGCCTGAACTAATGAAGCCTGGTTTTCCTCTAGTTTGTGTTTTGTGATTGATTCTGGATTCTAAGATGTGCATTCAGAATGAAGTATTTCCCAAGACTGGGTTGATTTTTTTGTCAATGAGTTGCTATTTTGTCAATGAGTTGCTAGAAGGGCCTTTCCTCCTTTCCAGCTGCAGATTATTTCCATCAACTGCACAGCAGTTTAAATTTCTGTTCAACCTGGCTTGAATCCACTCGTTTAAGGGGAAGGGGGCAGGCAATGTGATTGCAGGAACACAAGGGAAATCAAGCTGAAAAAGAAAGAGTATACTGATCTAATTCCTTCAGTGTTGTTTTACAGAGTTAGCCAGCTGAGCCCTCAGAGTAAGGCTGATCCTTCCCAACATCTCATCAGGTTCTGGCTGCTGTGGTTAGGAGTTTTATGACTTGCTACTAACTTATAAACATCTGGACTTAGAGTTTCTTCTTCAACACATACATAACACCTTTCTAGCTTCAGGTCTAATGAAGTTTGCAGTTGTCACATCCTCTCAATTCCTTGTACAATAAATTTCAGGTATTTGGGTAGATTATATGTGGCAAAAAAATGCTGATTGCTGCACCTCAGGGAAGGCCCAAACAGGTCAGTAGTTGCTTATCTTGGGGGTCTTCTTGAGCTGCTGTTGTGTAAGGGCGCTCTCAGTTTCAATGACATCTTTCTTTGCAGTGGTAACACAATAAACTGGAAAAATTCCTCTGCAGTCTTCACTAATTATTGTTTAAGATATCATTTACCCCACTCCACGCTGTATTGTTGTTGGCCTGAATACCTAGATCAAAGTAGGCTGTAAAACAATTCCTCAAATAATTGAGCGGGAAAAGGTAAAACAGTGACCTAGATAAGAAGCATTTTCACAAGCACAATAAGCATAATAAAGTCATGAAGAGGGACTCCATAGTTCCCCTGGTGTCTGTCTCCCATGGAGACTAATTAAGTTTTGCTGTGGATTCTCTTTTTTAGCATACCTGTTTAATATCCGCATTTGATCTGGGTGTTGTACTCCATTCTTGTACAAGCGTAAGAGATTAACAAAGATGATGGAGGACAGGTTAGCACAGGTAAAAGATTTGTTGCCATATGACTATTATGGGAGATGGCTAGTGCTGTATTCTGATCCTGAAACTAGTCATGACTTGATGGGATACATGTCATAACTTTTTTTCTTAAGTCTCTTGATTAAACATGTAGGAACAGGGCAAGTTATGTTACGTGCAGGACACTTTGTTTTCATGTAGTTTTCTGTTAATCAACATTTGTGTAATCATTTGAATATTACTTTGGAATGTTTGTTTCCATTCTCCTCTTTTAAATACTGTTGGAGGAACTGCTTCCCCCATCCCTCAACTGCAGACTGAACCAGAGGAATTTGTGGTTTGTCCACTGAGTAGGTTGAGAGCTGGCAACAAGGTTACAGTGAAGGAAATCCATGGTAATTTAAGAAAAGGAGGTGGGGAGAGAAGGAAGTGGACCCATCCTGTCATTCAGATGGAAGCAGTGTGAGTGTTGTGATGACACAGCCTCAGGAAAAGGACAGACCTTCAAACTGTAAAGTCCACTGCCTTAGAGGTATACCACTGCTCTCTCCTCTCTTCCTTCCCCCCTCACTAAACCATTAGGAGCCAGACTATTGTAAAGGGTCGGTTAGTTAGTATTATCTAGATGTGATTAGAGGTGAGAGGCAATTAAGAAAGTCACCTTTCCTTAAAAGGAAGAAAGGAGCAAAGCCGAAAAAAAAAAAGGGAAAATGCAAGGCTGGAGTGTTATCCAGTATCAGTGTAGTAAAAACCAAATATATATCCTTGTCTGAACCCAATTATCAGCCTTGCCTGGCTTCCCCAGAGATTTAACTCTTGGGTCTCTTCCAGAACTCAGCTATGATCTCAGATGCTTTGCATTTTGAGATTTAAATGTGAGGAAGTTAGCAAGTAATATATGGATTTTCAAATTAAAGCCCAAGGAGCAGTCTGATTTAGAATAGCAGGGCTTAATGGCTGTAATCCTTGAATTAAATATTGGCTTTCCCTACACATGTAAATAGACCTTGTGTTTCTTAGGAAAAAAATAACGTCCATCAAAATGATCTTGAAGCCTGGGGAGATGTGGTGATAGCTGCGTAGTTAGTATTGCTTTTCTATGGAGTGGAAAGGGATTTAAAGTAAATCTCTTGGTGTTCAGATTGAACTGGACACTCTCCTTATGTGTCTGAATGACAGCTGTTAGGATTACAGTCACGTAATTATCAATCCCATCTGGCAAGCTCCTCCCTCCCCAGTATGAGGATGACATAACTACAAGACTTAAAAAGTAATAATGCTTGCATTATCTTAATTTTTTAGGGGTTAAAGGAGTTACTGGGGGAGCCATATTGAGGTTTTGGAATATAGACATTTATTTGTATGTAAATGAAAGGTGAGACTTTTCAGGAACTAAACAGGAGGATCTTCAAGGAAAATGCAAAGTGAGATAACATCATGACGTATGGCAAGATTGCTGCCTGAATCACTTGTTTTAAGACACGTCTGGCCTAGAAAATATATACTTGAGCCTCAGCACATTCATCAGGTGATGATATAGAATGTGTATCTGTTGCTTTGCGTTAGTGTTGCTATTTGTTAGTGCTGGAGGCTGTGTCCATTCAGACTGTTGTAGCAAGTGCTGCTCGAGCCCGTTGCCCGGGTCATTCCTGCATAGTCTTTACAACA
This sequence comes from Phalacrocorax carbo, assembly GCF_963921805.1. Lineage (NCBI taxonomy): Eukaryota > Metazoa > Chordata > Aves > Suliformes > Phalacrocoracidae > Phalacrocorax > Phalacrocorax carbo. The sequence continues at coordinate 30,630,108 of NC_087518.1, read as the reverse complement.
GATCTGCTTTCTTTGTAAAAGTTGTTGTTCTGGTTGTCACTTGATCTGAAGCTTTCCACAGCTTTGGTGGTTAGTTGGGTCAGGTTGTTAATGAGTTCTGTGTTATTGTGGGATACTGAATGTATTCATTTAAAAAAATGAGCTGAAAATAACATCTTACAAAAGTCATCATGCATGTCTTTGTCAATGATTCTTTGTTGGTTTCAGGCTCTGTTTCTTTTTGTAAGGATTTCTTCCTAGGCCGCCAGGCCTTAATGGAGAATAGGAAGTCACTCCAGCTGTTTTCCTTGTGTTGGCATTCTGTGCTGAACAGGAATTGCTGAGCAAAGAACATCATTTCCCCGGAGAGGTTTGCTGGGGTAGCACAAAGGCAGTCTGGATTTTTTTTTAATTAAAAGTTCCTGCCAAGTATTATCATCAAGGGTTGGGGAGGGAGGGAAAGAAAGAAATGCATGAAGTCTGGAGTCCACTTGGAAGAGCAAGAAACCTGCCTGGGAAAGCAAAAGAGCAGTGTTTTTTCTCTGCCGAGCTCTTGCTTGTTTAACATATAACCACTTATCCAGAACAGAGGACTGGGATTTTTCTTTTCCTTCCCTCTTCTGTGAATCTTGGTTCTGACTATTGCTTCTGCAACAAGATTGGAGGAATTGTGCAACTTTGTACTTGGTTTTGGACTAACTAGTGGAACAAAAAATAAGCAGAATTCCTTCTCTTAAGTGGGCGCCAAATTATCAACTGACACATCATGCCATGTTATGGTGATAACTGCACGTCTGGTCGTGGTTTGCAGTAAGCTTAAATTCGAAGTTATTTTTAAAAAAAGAAGCAAAAAAAGGCTAAGGCTTCTTTGCTTTCTTTTTGCTTTGCAAAAGAAAGGTTAAGAAAATTAGCCATAAAGAAAAATTGACATTTATTTGGGGGAAGAGGAGGATATAAAGTAATTTCACTTCTTGCTTGCAGGTTTAATCCAGGATAAATCTGTAATGACTGAACCATACTGCCACCTGATGCTGTCTGGTGCTGGATGGGAAGTGCATTGAGTGGTTTATTTCAGTCCTCAGCGCACTGGTGACCACTTTATAAACTCCTTTATTGTGTTTGACACTTTCTGGTATTCTTGCTGGCAGTATTACTGAAGAATTGCATTGCAGTTTGAATAGTTCTCTCTAGCAAGGCAGTGTCAGGTAAGAAATTATTTGTGGATGAAAAGCTGTATGTTTTAGCTCATTCTTTGAGGGTGCTGCAAAATCCTTGTCATGTGGAAGGCAGCTGTGGCTATACCAAGATTGACAAATTGCCTATGTAGTGCATATATAGCTCATGACAGTTTGGTTGTGGACAACTATGGAGTAACTTCTTATAGGAAAAATTCCTCCATGGATCCTATCAGTGTTCAGATTTTAACCCAAGAATTTAATATTCATTTGGCTTTTTCTGTTTGTTTTAGGGTTTTTAGTATCACTGAATAATTATTATCTGCTCTAAGTTCTGATTTTCAATCCAGTTCATCTCCCTGAGCACAGTAACATATTGCACAATTAATTTGCTGTTATGATAGTCCCTTGAAAAGAGTATCTTCCATCCTGTTTATTGGTGTGTTTCCAGCTGACCTCTGGAGAACAAAACAGTTGGCTTCTGCTCAAACTTTTGTGTTACAGTGTTCAACCCTGGCCAAGTTTGAAGTTCTTTCATTTTATTTTACTGAGGAGAAAGTATGTTTTACTTCAGCTAGATCTTTATCTATGTAAAAACTTCAAAATACATCTAGTAATGTCATCCTGGTACAATGGATAGGGTTCGAATTTGCTAAGTAATGCTCTGTTGCCAGTAAGCTGGATGCTTGTTCAGAGCACCACAAAACTGATCTACAGTCTGGCTTGCTCGTTAGTAGTTTTTCTTAATTTTTCTATAATAAAGGTGGATTTTTATGTTTGTGCATTAATTATTAAGGCAGCATATATAAGCTGAAGGGCATTTCTTATCTGACCATGAAGGTCTCAGAAATGGACAGGATGTGAGGCTTCATATACCTAAAACATTTTGTACTGTGTTCAACTGTCACTGTGGTGGGTATTTTGAAAATGCCTATGCCAAATATCTTGTTAATATACCTGTCATAAAGCACACTAAATTGTTTGTTTGTTTGTACTTTCGCTTGGAGGCAGACGATGGGATTTCTCCAAGTGGAACACGGAATCATTTGTTCTTGTTACATCTTGTTACTGTCATGTCACTGTTCCATTCCTGCTTTTATATAGACATTTTTTTCTATCATAATGTTCTAGACCTGGATTTTCTCTAAAATTTTCCACTCTGTTGGTTTCTGAATACAAGAGGATTTCCCCTTCACAGAGTTTTGTTTATGTTTTTATTTTGCTTTTTGGACTTTGTATAATTCTTCAGCAAAGATCATCTGGAAGAGAATTGGGGGAACTGTCAAAACACGGGCTGTTTCCTGTCATTGTCTAGAGTCTCAAGCATTGTGGACTTCCATCTCCTTCCTGTCTTTTGTTTCTGGGTTGATAATGTTGTTTTTAAATAAGTTCAAATAAAAATAGATGTAATAGAGCTGGAAATAGAAACTAGTATTCTTAAATGAATGTCTTTGCTGTCTGAGCACAAGGCGCCAATAATAATAAAACAACGTAATCCCAGAGGGTACTGAGTGTTTACAGCCTGCGGTTCTAATCCTGTCACCTTTCCCTTGCAAGTGAATCCACTGAAGTCACTAGTAGTGCTTCTTCAAGGAAGTGATATATGGACTACAGCAGCAACCAAGTAGCAAGAGAATCAGTAGTAAGAGATTTCTCTTTAGCTGAGGATACTGGGGCATACTGCTCCCAAAAGTTCACAGAGTTTTTAATAATGATGGATCTAAATTTGTTCAGGTGGGTTTTACTCTATTACTCTACAATAGAGTGCATCGGTTGGCATGACTGTTGAATATTGGACTCCATGGATCCATTGTATAATCTATTTTTGTATTGTAACAGTGCCTAAAGGTCACAGGCAGGGTTTATGTCATCTTGTCCTGGAACATTTACAAGTGGGTAGAAGTCTGTCTTAAAGAATGTAATGAAATTGAAAAGGCAGAACATGGGTAGAGCAAACAATGGGAAGGATGTAGGGCAAAGTATGAAGGTAAATACCAGTGAGAGCAAGTATTTGTAGATCACTAGTGATACGCATCAATTGCATGCTGTAAATCATTTAAACTTCTGTTAGTAAAGGTAATATTGTTTGTGTCCCACAGGATCTTTACGTCACTGTTGTGAACTACAGATGCATTTTTGGCATCAGAATAAAGATGCAACTCAAAGCTGGGTTTATCAGTTTGAAGTGGTTACCAACTGTATACTGGTAGCATATAAAAGAAAAAGCCTAGCAGTGAACTTTAACATTGGATGCTTCTGGCAGGCATTGATCTGTGAGAAGAAGCATCAGCAGAGGTGAGAAGCTTCTAAGAGATGAAAATAAGGAGAGTCAGAAGAGACCTCAAATTCTGAGGGATCTTAAAAGTGAATATTAAATAACTGAATGCAAAAGAAAGTCTTAATGCTGCATTTTGACTGATCTGAAGGGTAGGAATATGGGCTTTGGAAAGCTCAGAGTTTGCAATAGGTGGAGGACAAGAGCCATAACAGCATAAAGGGAAAAAGCCTGGGGCTGACTTATGCTGGTAAAAGCATATTTGCCTCCCCTAGCAAAATGAGTATCTGTTTTCTTAATCTAGAGGTGTCCTGATCGAGGAAGTCTTAGCACTGCACTTACATATGCAGTGTAGTGAAGAGGGAGAAGTAGATGTGCTGTCTAGGGTACTGTTTTAGGCCACTGCAGTAGTGGTACTTACTCTAATATCAGAGAAAGCAGAAATTTAAGTGAGCTAGGAAGGGGGCTTGGGTGTATGTAACCATGCCATTGGTTGTGAGTGGCTGGCACAGCATCTAATGAACATGACTGACCATCTTCCTAATCTGTGTAATGATCTTATTCAATTGTTGTGTTTCACAAGAGAGAAAGGAATATAATGGACATTAAAAGTAAATGTATTGCTATCAGCCTTTCTGTTGTTTTCAAACAGGGACTGAATTGCTCCTTCAAAAACATGTTTCTTTGGAGATCTGGTAGAAGGTGAAGGAGCAACCCGCCTGAGCAACACAGCCTGTAGAAGGCAAGTCACTGGTGTACAGGCTTTGTATCTGACTATGGGATATTTTAGAGATGGAGGAGGTAAAAACAAACAGAAAAATAAACAGAAAAACAACTCAAAAAACCACAAACTCCATCCTCCCCAAACCTGGATTTTATTGCACTGCAGTTGAAAGATATCCTTTCTAATTTAGAGATTTCTTCATTCAAGGCTGTGGTAGTTAGTAATGCCCTAAAATTTTAATTGATTGAGTGGTAAGTATGATATAAAAACATTATGTGATTGCAGAGGGCCCAGTGTATATATTTCTAAAGTTAATTGTTACATATCTGTTTACAATTTTATTGTTCTTTGCTCCTCCCTGCATATCTAAGCAGCGCTCGAAAGAAAGCTGTGGAGTAGGAGTCTGATTTAATGGTGCCTGCTTGCCTCTGTAGCAGGGCTGTAAGAGGGTAATAAAATCCTTGTAGGATTTGGTGAAATCAGATAGAATGAATGTAGCATTGAAGCAACCAAGAGACCCATAGATAAGCTGAATTCTTGCTTCACTTCAATTATTTCCCTTTTAACCCAATGGAGAGAGGAAAAAAGAAGATAACTCTGGCTTACTGTTGCTAGAGCACTGGGAAAAAGGTAGGGCCAGTAGCCCAAGCCAACTGGAAAATTAGATTCTTTCTCATGTCTTCACTCTGAGCTGAATTGAAGCCTATGTTCTGTTTTTTGTTATGCTAGTGGGAATCCTTTGTTGGCTTGGATTAACAGCATTGTGATCTGAGACCAGAGAAAGTGCACAGTGACCATCTTACATGAAAGCTTGCAAGAATTTGTTTTAGATATGACTGAGAAATCTGTCCATGATGTTCAACAGTCTTCACATCCAGAAGAGCTCTCTTATATGACTGGCATTCAGCAGGCTTCTTAAAATGGGGTCTAGGGATTTCTGAGTATTTTGAAATATGTCCCACAATAAAGGGGGACATAATTCTTAAGTTTCATGTGGGTCATTTAGAATAAAAAAGCAAATAAGATAAACTCTGATAGTGATACAAGGATTTGTGATTAATTTATCCCTGTCATTTTAATGACCTTTTAGAGGTTAAGAAAGTTGTGTTTGTGCACAACATTCAGAAATGCCAAACTTTCTTTTGGGGTTTGCAATTCACAAGACCCCTTTATACAGATTTTCCTTACGTTTTAAGTCTAAGCTATGGAGTTCCTTTTGGGCATTTTAAATATCTCTAACATATATAATGCCATTGCAAACATGATTACTAAGATTTGTTACAGGAACAGCATTTAAGTTTAAACTTTTCATTTACTCTTTCTGGAAACTATGTATGCATGAAGTGAATGAGTCAAACTTAAGATGTGCAATCTGATTATAACTCAATGGGTGGGAGGGACAAAGTCCTTGGGCTTTGAACTAGTTAGATATAAATACAGAGCTAGCTGGCAAAGGTCTTTTCAGAGGAATAGGAGGCCCCAGATAGAGTGGGGAGTACTCCCAGTATCCTAAAAAATAGACACTCCAAAATAATTATTAAGCCCAGAGTCCTCTGGGGAGTGCTTGGATTAAAGGATACCAGAATGATACAGACTTCTAGGGGAGGAAATATTTCTTTTTTTGAGAGGAAAAATGAAAAAGACTCTAGAGTGAAAATTAAGGAGATGAAAATCCTCATAGTCAACAGAGATTTATACTGCTAAGCATACTGTAAGGGCCATAAAAGGCCTATGTGCAGTATATCTGTAACCAAAGCAAAATGAAATGGATCAGAAGGGGAAAAGAAATGTATGTTTGTGAGTGGGAAGTTTTGAGACCTCATTTTAATCAAACAGTGAAATTTCTTCTTCTGGAAACTGAAGCTTGCTAGAAAAGAACATGAACTATGGCAAGTAATTTGGCAATAAGGGGGACAATTGAGGACCAACTAGCCAATAATATAAATAACAGATTTGTAAATTTATTGAAAGTAAGAAGCTTGTTATGGAGAATCAGCCTATTTATGGACATGAGAGAGCAATTAGGAAAAATTAGAATTTTTCTAAATCAACCCAATACATGCTTGTGCCATGACCAATTTAATTATTAGACTTTTTACTTAGGTGCAAACAAAAGACATGAAACAGAGAAGGCAATCTTTTGAGTGACACTTGTATATGAGAGCCATTTGATTCACAAATCAGGAAAGAGGTTTTCTTTTCCTTAATTCAGCTGATGCAAACAGCATGACCCATTTATATCACAATGTTCATAAGATTTTTTTTTTCTCATGTTTGTTGGACTTATTTTATGATGCTGTCTAGGAGCAGCGGCAGAAAACTGGGTGGTTACAATACTGATGATACTAAATGGAGTTGTGTGTGTAAAAGATAGGAAAATCAGTATTTTCCTTGAAAAAGGAAGAAATCAGTAACCTTCATCTCCCTGTCTTCTCCTTTATATGCACGCTTGCCTATTCCTCTATGAAGCAACAAAAAGATAAAGGAACGTGGTCCCATTGTTTGCAAACAAAGCAATCTCAAGAGCATAAGCATCTTTCCCTTCATTAATACCTCACTGTGCCCCAGGATAGCCTTGTTTCAAGCACTGTGGAGTATCTCGATGCTTCAGTCACTGCCTGTCCAGGCCTAAACCGTTGACCAGTTATAGCTGGATCCAGATCTCCATCTGGCTGAAGTCACCAGGTTGTTCTGGAGCTCGGCTGTATGTCAAGGCCAGCTCTGTTTGACTGTGGCCAGGGAGGACTGATGGGGAGCCATTTTTCCTCTTCAACCTCAAATGCTTCTGGAGCTCTCCCTCCCTGCTGTTTTTCATGCATCTTGTGACATGAAGATTTTGGTATGAAGTTTGAAAGTTTTGGCATTTTGGTCTGCAATTTTATGGTGCTGTTATTTTTGCCATGTACTTATAGGTATATAGTGCTTTTTGGATATATAAGCCTTCTTTTTTCAGTCTTCCATAACTTTCTGTTGGAGAAGGGAGTAATAATTTTTATTAGTTCTGCGTAGGCAGTGGGGTTGACTCTGGTCTCATGACAATGTAAATTGGGAGAAATTGAATTGATGTCAGGAGAATTACCCACAGTCAAATTTGTAATTGAGCAATGCCTTTTTTTACAATTAAAGTATTTATTCTTTGCAGAAAGTTAAAAAATTGTTCAAATGGGGCCCTTGGACTCTGCTCAAAGGTGATTTTTTTGGAAAGTTTGAACGAAAACATTTCATCCATGTGTGAGTATGAGGAGAGTGGAAAACTATTTTTCCCCTCCATAAAGACTTTTTGCTGCCTTCTTTTGAACAGCTCTGCAGCGTGAGTGGCTGAGGCCTGTATGCTAAAATCTGGCATTGAAATAGCCATAACTGTGAAGTGTCTTAGTTTTGGCTTTGATTTGACTGAGTTATGAGCTTTAGAAAACCATGTACTCAGCAAGCACTTCAGGGTTTTGTTTCTTCCTTCAAAGCTTGTGAAGGGTGCAGTCAAGAGGATTTGCTGTGAACACCTGAGTAGCTATAGAGCACGGAACTAGAGAAAGATATTGTTTTGAAGCAGCAGGGACAAGTGGGGCTGGAAAAGGAATGGGAGACCTCGTAAAGCGTTTATGGACTCAGAAAAGTTTCTGTGTGTTTTGCAATATGTGTACTGAGACTCAAGTTCCCGGGACCTGCTGTCTCTACTCCTACAGCTGGTTTCCAAAGAACCAAGAGATGTTTCTGCAGACTGGGGAGGGGGCAGGTATGAGACCAGACTCTGAGGTACACCTGCACTACCTACACTCCTCTTAGGTCAGAAGGCTCAGTGGACGGGGAGTAAAATACACTGTTGTTTCTCCATATGGTGTTGCAGGTGGTGCTGTTCACTAGTGATGTGACTGTGGTTTTGCAAGCAGCGTTACTTTGAAGTTTTAAAAATTGAAGTCTCAGGACTTGCTGTTCCTGAAGGAGATATGCCACCTGGATCTGAGCATGCCATATCCTATTGGACAACATAGTTTGTGAAACAGTGCATGCCTATCTAATTGCAATCACATGTGAAATGAGAGGTAAAGGGAAGGCTGGATGTGCTTCCTTCACTACATACTTTTTTGACTTAGCATTGTTAATTATGCAGCCTTATGAATCATTAATTTAGTTTTATGTATGCGAGCTCTGCTGCATTTCCTTGGCATTTTACCATGAGGCTGGTTGGTATTTACAATTACTTGAAGGCTTGTATTTACTTCTAGTGTCAATGAAGACAGATTATGATGAACTTGTGTATCTGGTACCTTACTGAGCTGCTACTGCATTGTCACATCTTCCAATGCTGTTCAGAATGAGTGGGGAACATTGTTTTTCCCTTTTTGCACAGAGGTAAGGATTGCAAAGGTTGCAGACAGTGGAAGATCAGTCATAGAGTGTGTACTGTAACATTTCTTTTGCTTTGATAAGTTAGTGGTTTGAAATTCAAATTTAATTTTTGATCCTGACAATTTTTCTTCCTGACTGACATGTAGTGACAGTGCATCTCATTCATTTAAAGAATATAAATACCCAAGTTAATTTATTTTCAAATGAGGAGGACAGAGGACCTGACTCACCTCTGTTACCCTGTACATCAGCACACAGCATGTGCAAAGTATTGCCCCTGTACTGAAGGAAATGACTGCATGAGGTATGTGCCTGTGAGGTGCTTTGTGCCATAAACGACCTTCAGTGTAGGTGAGATTGTAACACACTGAATGTTAAGCAAATCTAAAGCACTCCCTGACAAACTACCTGTGTAATTGAGTGGAAAGCAGGAACTCAGGTGTGCACAATGTAAAGGAATACTACCAGGTAATTTTCATATGGTAACTGTGGTAAAGAGCTCTCTGCAGCCAAGCTACAGGTCAGAGTCCACAGTCATTAAAACACAATATAAAACTGATTTGTGTTTGCATTTCTATAGTCTCAGCATTCTGTAGCTTTTGTGGCTCATCTGTGTGTGATTTTTTAAAAAAAATAGTTTCAACCTCAGGAACTGTAGTCTGCAGCACCTGTTAGTTACCAACATGAGGGCATGTGACATAAATGGAAAGCAAGAACTAAATGTGGTTATAAAGAACCAGATGAATAATAATTAATGAGATAGTCTTAATAGAAACAGTATGTATCTTCTTCTGTAGGCATGAGCTTCTAACGCGTCATCCATTGCAGGGGTGTCTCTTTGGACAAGCTTTATTCTATATGATAGATTCTTGTATTTTCTACAGGATGAACAGAGAGACTGTCTTGTGGAATCCTCTCTTCCAATTAACAGTTGCACATGTATAGGTGGTAACCATTGCTTCTTAAAAAAAAAAGAAGAAGAAAAAGGGTAATATTGGAAAAACCTTCAATGCAAAGGCATGGTTACTAGGAAATATCTAGCATATCCAACATGCAAACAATTTTAGCCCCTAGCAAAATCAAACACCAAGGAGTGGAAACTGCTTGAGCTGGCACTGCCATTGAAAGGAACATCTTGAAACCGTGGCCTAACTTACATTTTTTGTAATGCAAGGAGTGTTTTCCCTTTTCTGGAAAAAAAAAAAAAGTCAGATTTGTGTTTTTCTTTCCCATCTCCCATTGAGCATCCTTTCCCAGTGAAACTAATTTGCATGTGGATCTCTGGTACCTGGCTTCTTTCCCTTTAGGGTGTGTGATGCCTTTCTCTCATGGGAAAGCTGTCTGGGGTGATTCTTACATCACCTGGTTACTTTGTCCTTTTCCTTTGCTCTCCTGAATATTTTCCTTATTTGGGTATCTCTGACTTCTGTTTCCTCTTCTCCTTCTCCTAGGCCCCTAGCAGAGGCAGCGAGACTAGCTGTTCTTTATTTCCAGCTGGTTTATAGGTCTTCTGCTTTGTCTTCTCATGAAAGCGTCTGCATGCCAGCTGTAGCAGCAGCTGAAAACAAGGAAAAATCATCACTCTGTGACTAACTTATTTCTCTGTGGACAGTCGGCAAGTTCTGGTTGGGCTGTAAGTGGTCAATGATCTGCAGTTTAAGAACTTTCCAGACCCCAAAGTATTTTCTTATATAACATTTCACTGTAAGAAGTGTAAGGTTGCATTCACAAGTGGATTTGTATTACCTTCTTTTTGTGAGGGGGAGGGAATACATGCTCAGATGTATTAAAGGAGCAATTCTGATTCAGTAGAAAGGGCAGGCGCAGGGCTTGGTTACGGCAGGAATGTAGTTATTGCATGTGAACATGATTTGGGAGGAACCAAATATTTAACACAAAGTTGACTGTGAGTGTGGTTCATTGGTATAGATCAGTTTCATGATTAACGTCTGTTGAAAGAGCAAAACAAAACGGCAGCTCCACTAAACTGAGTTGCAGGCTGTTCTTATACTTTTTCATGCTTCCTTCAGTCCTTGAAATCTTTACATAACATCTTTTAGATTAATCAGAGCCTACTTTGTCTTCACATTTTCCTGTGCATTCTGATCCTGTCTCTTGGTCTCAAATAAGCAGTTGAACACTACATAATAGTCTTAGAATGCAACTAAATGGAAGTGAAATGTTACATATGCTTTTCCTCCTTTCCAGTATTGAATAATCAGCGTTTGGATATAAGGCAGATTTTTAAGAGCCTAGACTGAGCATAATCCTTTCTCTTTAAAAGACCAAACTTATATGTTATGTTATACATACACAGACATGCAAGTTTTGGTAAAAGTTAATGACAGGACTTGGAGTTAAAATGGGTCCTTCTGTTAAATTTGTAGTCAGTACAGTATGTTTCATTCCCTTTGAAAGATTCTACCATCTGACAGAAATTTCTTGTATTCCACGTAACGGCGTTGTTGTAGCTATGAGATATGATGATATAAATACAGACAAGGTCTGTCAAAAGAGGTAATATATTTAAACTGACCTCTTTGTTTAGCTGAAAAGAAGCAAATACTGTGGCATAAGAAAGGCACACTGTGTTGGAAAACACTATCCCATCCCCTGTCAGCTGCTTTAATGAAGGTACCACCCCAGCCTACAAATATCCTTTTCCCAAGTGAGAGGGTTATCGATAGAACCCAGACTTCCAGGGGACTAGAAAACTGCAAATATTAGAATTGGCAGAGGATTTGGATGAGCAGTTTTTCACTGAAAATCTGTTGAAAATGTGATTGCTGGGCTTTTTCCAATGCAATGTTTGATGTAACTCTTGTGGGGAGAAGACTCAATCCCATGGAGGTTTGAACCTGCAGTTCACTTTGATTTCAGGGTCTAGGCTCCAGTTCATCAAAGAATCTTAAGAATTTAGTTCCTTTGATGTGAGTGTTTTAAGCTCATGCTAAAGGAAAGCTACTGCTTACATGCTTTTCTGAACTGGTGTACTAGGTAGGGGCTAAAGAAAGATTAAATTAATTTGCCTGTCTAAGTTGCGCTGTGTGTTGTCCTGGTCATCTTGCAGTTTTCCCCTTGCAGCTAAACTAATTAAATGGAAACAGTTTCTAGAGGCTTAATCATGTAAACTAATTTCAGGGATAAATAAACAAAATAACTAGATTAAGATTTCAATCAAGTAAATACTGAAGGTTTTTACAAAAGACAGATATTTTAATATTGGGTGTTTCTTTTGCCTCTTCCTTAATGAGCGATAACTTTTAGCATAGACAATGAATTTCTCCTTCAGGCTAATTCTGATCCTTCCCTCCCAGATCAGCTGACTGAAGACAATACAGGACCAAATATCCCACTGTAAATCTATCATCTTCAAGGCTCACTCAGAAATCTGTTGAGCTGGGAAATAGCTGCCTCTTAAGTATATCTACCTTCACAAGTGCACTTAGTGCCCATGACAGCAAAGGGTGGATGATGCTGAAAAACACCAGATAATAACAATTTGCCATCTCAGGTGGATGTTGACAGAGCTGGGATCTAGGAGTAAAGATTAGCATTTGTGTGTGATTTGGACTGTATGCCACTTCAAATCTGGAAGAGTGTAGGTAACTCTCTGTTCTTGTAAACACGTATATCTGTTGCCATATAGGCCATATGGCCATATGGCCAAAATTTCTGTTTCCCCTTATTGCCCTGTATGCCATTGTGTGTGTTGCAGGTTCTTGTTCAGCAGCCCAGGTGTGACCATGTGCCAGTGGCGCAGTTTGTGCAGTCCTTGCAGCCTTTTAAGATGAAAGACAATGTGTAAATTCAAAATACTGTTCCAAAAGTAGGATGTAAAATGATATACTACAGAATTATATGCATGGTTACTGTCTGTCCCATAATCTTCCACTGTGGTTTCAATTTGTGGGGTTTTTTTGAAAGGTGGATCTGTGTCTAATGTCACAAAGTCTGGGCACCATATCTCACTAAAAATAATCTGGAAATGGCCTGTCTAATTAATAAAAAGAGTGGCTTTTTGCTACTTGCTAAACTGGATGAGTTCATCTGGCACTCCTTCCTGATTTGTCAATGACCAAGAGAATTCAGAAACATAATCTGTGAGAGGGCTTGTGCCCTACCCTGAAAGAAAAGTCCTGAGTTTGTGTTTTTATAAGGAATCAGTCTAAAATGTGTGGTTCAATAGAAGCTAAACTGAGTCAAATACATGTGCTCCTTCCCACTGTATTAACTCACTGCCATTTTCTTACTATTAAAGAAATAGTTAGAAATAACTGCCATTTTTTGGTGACTACCATCCAAAGTAGTGGTAGTGGCACTAGTGCACTTATTGTGGCACCAGAACATCATACCACGATAAAGCTTTTATTTCAATACAGAATAATTATTTGGCTTTGGTGTTATATTCCTTGTAGCTGGATATCCATTTTCACATGCTAATGTATGTTTGTCCTGTTCAATAGCAATTTGTTCTGAAACTGCCTGCATGCCTGCTGGGCTAGCTACATGAATTCAATGCAGACTCTGTTTTTTGCACCTAAAAATTATGACGTGGAAAACTGGTTTGCAAAATCTAAAGCATTCAGAATGTTCTGTGCAGTTCTACAGAAGAAGCCAAGGGACTTTGGAAAAGCCAGGCTTTGATTTGTATGCTACAATACATTTTAGTCAGATTATTAAAAATCTGTATCTGCCTCAGCGTATTCTGGATTGCTTAAGTATTACACAAATAAACTAAATGCACAGCCTGGCAAATAATCAGAGCAGGTCACCCATGACAACAAAACTCAATCTTGGTTTCGTAGCTTAGAATAGCGTTCCTTGCTCTCATATGCTTCCTCATGTTAACAGCTGCAAGTGATAATAGTCTCTCTGAAACAGCACTGCTCCTGATATAATTGGTAGTAACACTTGTGTATAAATATGTTAATATACTGCCTGTTAGTGCTGAGGTTCAGGGGATCTTAACTCTTTGGTTCAATTTTTGCTGCTTTCATTGACTTGTATAGTAATTTGTGCACTCAACTCCTCTTTGCTTTCATTTGTGGGTCCAAAAAAGTAGTCCAAAAGACAGCTCAAGAGGCACCCTAAGTTAGTGTTTTTAAGGTTGTTTGAGATCCCTGAGTTAGCATGCTGATGTTTGCAGCTAGTGCTTGTGTAGAGAAGATGATCATAGTTCATACAAGCTGTCTGTGAGCAAGGGACTCCCACAGAAGAAAAATAAGTTTATTGTGGTTTTAGTCTCTATAAAGAAGTACACGGGAAATATGATAGAAATAGATAATCTATTGATTATAGAATCATTACGAGAAACCTTTCTTCTTGAACAGCAAGAGTCATTCTCTTGAGGTGAGACAGGTGAAAATAGTCAGGATTTGTTCCCTGATGCCAGTTTTACAGGTCAAATGGGTAGGAATGCTTTCCCCATGCCTCCAGTTTCCCATCACCCTAAACCTTATCTCCCAAACCAGGAACTCAGCCCTGTTCCACACCTCTGAGTGCACAGCCCACGCCTCTACTCCTTGCTCTTCATGGCTCCCGCTTATCACAGCTTTCTTATCTGCTGCCGCACACCTGCCCATCCCCTGTCCCCACTCTTTGCATCTCCCTCGTCAGGGGGAGGTTTCCAGCTGATGGTCAGAGGTCGGGGTTGCAGAGGGCAGCATGGTGGGAGCTGCCCGCCCTGGCGCAGCCTGGCTGAGGCAGGACGAGGAGGAGGAAGACCCTCTTTCTGCTCCTGTCGGAGCCACCTGAATTGCCCGGTGGGCGAGTGCCGGGCAGGCTCCTCACGCCTCTGCAGAGCAGGACAACGACAATGTCGAGTACCGCCGCTGGCAGCGGCGTCGGGGTTTTCTGTAAGGTTTAACTTACTTGTAGAAATAAGTTTTTTTAATTAAGCTCCCACCTTTGCGTATTTAGGGTTTGTTTTGTTTTGTTTTAATTATTCTGGAACGGTTCGAAAGCTGTCAGCAGCGGGGCGGGAGCCCCGGAGGCGGCCGAGGGAAGCCCCGAAGGCAGGCGGGCGGTCGCCCCGTCCCGCCGCGCCCCCCGGCCGCCAGAGCGCGGCACAGCCGGCTGGCGGGGGCTGGGAGGAGGCGCTCCCTTCGTGCCCCGTCCCCGCTGGAAGCCGAGCAGGACGCGCCTCACCCCGTCCCTCTCACGGGGACGGCGGGACGCGGGTGGATGGACGGGCAGACGGCCCCGCTCCCGGCGGCGCCCCCCGGGGAGCTGCAGCCCCGCTCCGGGCAGGCACTAGCCCACCCGCCCCAACTTTTCGGCCGGGGCTGCCGGCGATAAACAGGAAGCCCCTCGGCGGGGCCGGGTACGGGGCCGGGCCGAGGCGGGGCCTGAGGCGGCCGCCCGCCCTCCCGCCTCCCGCCCCGCGGAGCCGAGGGGGCCGCTCGGCTCGGCTCGGCTCGGCCCGGCCCGGCCCGCGGCGGCTCGGCTCGGCTCGGCTCGGCCGGGCCCGCGGCCGCCGCTGACAGGGCGGAGCGGCGGCGTGCCCCGTCGAGGCGCCCCAGAAGGCATCGAGAATGAAATTGCTGTGGAAAGCTAAAATGGTAACCGGGTGCCCTCCCCGTCCCCCCCTTCCCCTGCCCGCGGGGTGCCGGTGTCGGCGGGGCGGCCGGGCGCGCCGCTTCCCGGAGCCTCGCTGCTCTTCCTCGCTTCCGAGCGATGCTTGCCTGCACGAGTAACTGTGTGTGCCTGCCTGACACCGGGAGGGTGGAGGGAGGGCGCCGGGCGGGGAGTTAGCTCCCCTTCGGAAAAATTCAGATGCATGTTTTCTGTCCGCGTTGCAGCGGCTTGCGCTCTTTGCCACAGTCAATGATCTAGGAAATGAGGAGTCATTGCTGCACATGTCCAGTTAAAGTTTAGAAGACATTGCACTTGGTTTTTTTTTATTTTTCATTCGCTTTCTATTATTTGTGAGTTTTAAAGCCTTGACTCCGTAAAGTTTTGGGTTTTGGGTTTGTTTTTTTTTTTT
Organism: Phalacrocorax carbo; assembly: GCF_963921805.1. Taxonomy (NCBI): domain Eukaryota; kingdom Metazoa; phylum Chordata; class Aves; order Suliformes; family Phalacrocoracidae; genus Phalacrocorax; species Phalacrocorax carbo. The sequence goes on along the minus strand of NC_087518.1, from coordinate 30,614,620 downwards.
TTTGTAGCTTGAAATAATAGGTTTTGGAAAAGCAAACTACAAGCACTTTAGATCCCTCCTGTCAAAAGAAAGAAAGGGTTGCTGTATTTTAAATGCTTGTTAGCTTCAAAGTTTAAAGGCTGTCTGCCTAAGTAATTCAACAGTTTTAGAAAGTGCAATTCCTTCCATAAATGAAAGGCCAAAGAGATTAATTGCTTTAGAAAAAGGGGGAGGGGGAGGGAGAGGGAAGAGAAGACTGCTAATCAAAACCAAACTATTTCCTTAGAAAAGACTTTATACAACTATTTAAAATATGTGCTAGTCTAGGAAAAATAGTTAAATGGAAAGTCAGGGTATCTTGATACCACAGCAAAGGACAGCTTGCCAAGAATATCTCCAGTGTTCCCTCAATCTGAAAGTATCCTGGATTGCATTGATTGTTGCATTTACTTTGTGCAGCCCATCTTCTGCCCTCAGCTCTGCATGCAGCAGTAGAGCACCTGGTATAGATTGTGGTTAGCAGAAGAGGGAAAATGTTCCTTTCTCTCTCTTCCCCCCCTTCCCTTTTCCTGGCAGAGCACAATTCAGGACTGGGGTGAAGAGGTAGAAGAGGGAGCTGTTTACCATGTCACCCTGAAAAGAGTGCAGATTCAGCAGGCTGCCAACAAAGGAGCAAGGTGGCTAGGGGTAAGTAAAGCTGGCAAGGTGGCATGTTGGAAGGTTGCTCATGGACTTTGGAGCCTGCTCCAGGGAGCTGAATTCCACATGATATTAACTTTTAGCACTGACCACTCTCACTATTTAAAAAAGAAACAAAACACTGAAATTGTCTGTCTGGGTCATCTGAAATAACTCTCCCTGTGTTGACTCTTCCTCTTTTCTTGACGTGTAAAAAAGACTTGACCAGTTGTGGCCATGGGTCAGATGATGCTTAGCACAGAAATAAGGATCTTAGCTTCTGACCTGAGAAGTTGAACATTTAACTGTTACTTCAGACTGAGCTATGGCTTGTTTCTGCTGTTAGGAACCTATCTCAGGTCTCCCAAGCAAATAGTTAGGGTGTTTTGACTAATGAAGGTCACTCAAAAGTTAGCAGAAACTTCCTCAAATCTTAAGTGAATATAAGGTGGATGGGTTTTTTTTTGTATTGCTTTCTCAGCCATGTGAGAAATTGTCTGCATTTCTGCAAGAATTACAGCTCTGTCCTGTTTTTTCAAAGTTCTATTTCAAAGCACGAAGGCTTTAGTGAGTAAAAGGAGCTTAAATGCACACGCACGCAATTTGGCATGCTTCTGAGTGCCTTCACCTTTGTCAGGCCAAGTCCCCAGCTGATATAAAATGTCCTCACTTCAGTGGAATCAGTGCAGCTGTGGCAGTTTGAGCCAGATCCTCAGGAGGTGGTTATAACTTTCACATCATTTTGTTATGTTTATATATTTTCTTTGGAATCAAAGGCAATAATATAAGAACTTGGTTTGATGTAGTATCTGGGTTGGAGTTTAAAAGACTCTTAAAACTGGCCTGAGATTTATATCAAATCATTTTCTTGTGAAGTTCCACGACACAAAGCAACAGAGCAGTGCTGAAACCACAGTCAAGAAAGATAAGCAAATTCTGTCCTGCCTACAGATAGTGCTTAGAATCTCCCCTTCCCATGTTTCCAAGAAGTACATAGAGTTCTAATGAGAACACTTAATTTCAAATCTGCTCTCACTGAGTGGCAGATTTCCAACCTCTGCCTCCTGTTTTTGCAGGAAAAATATTAAAAAGTATTTTTGAGCTCCTGTAAATTTCCTAGCTGGTGGTTTTGGGTAAGAGGTGGAGATCATTCTTAATGTGTCTGTGTCCCATAAATGTACTTTAGAAAAGTAGAATTTTATCCTGTTTTGGCTGTCTTGTTCCTTGTACACAGAAAGAGTTTGCCAGGCCTTGGTCATATTCTCAAAGGAAGAGTGCATATGTGTTCCTGAGAACATCACCACAGCTGATGGTGCTGGTCTTCATAGGAAGACAAGGGACTGCAAGGTCACAGAAGTGACTTTTGGCTTTCTGTGGCTAGTGTTAGGTCTTTTTTCAGGTCAAAATTGAGCCCTGTTTGTGGGGAAGGAGGCGGTGTGTCAGAAACCTGCACCTGTTCCAGGCATAAACTGGGGACTTCAGCTTCTAGGCTCGCGTCTTTCACTAGCAAAAATCTCATGCATATTATTTAAAAATAGTTTTAAACATATGGGCTGTTTTTTTCCTTTACAATCTTTAGAATGTAATATATTTTAAGGTATTTTTGTGATCTTATTTTATTAATGGCTTTACTGTGGTCCAAAAGTCAATAAATAGCCTCCAACCCAGAACATTAGTTATGAATAGCCATCCCCGCCCCCGGCAGTTTTGCCTTGAAAAGCATAATTGTGTCTTTTATAATTGTCATCAGGTGATCTTTTTTTTTTTATAATCTGGAGCCTATAGGGTTTTATGATTTTTTTCTATGCTTTGAAATTCATAGCACTAAATTAATAAGCTGCTGGATTTATCAATGTTGGCCTTATTATTTTCAATGGTGCTTTAAGTTAGGCTTAGGTTGAAGACTCAAGGTCAACTAAAGAGTATGGCAACGACCTATTTGTACATCAAGTATTGAGCCTTCATTTACCAAGTATAGTAACTCTGTTACTGATTGAATGCCTGGGTGGATTTACTTTTTAAAATGTTACTTTTTCAATGTCAGTTTGTGGCCTGTGAAGGTCTACTCAGCAGTTTGACCTCCTCTGAGGCACTGAGCTTCTCGCAGTTTATTGGTGCAGGTCAAGTTCTTCGGGACTTGAAAAGCCTAAGTCTTTTAAAACCTCGATGTTGCATGTGGCTGTTAAATATTGTGTGGTATCAGTGCAGGGGGTTCATCCAGCAGTTCCAGAGTTGTTAGTTCTCAGTGGTGCTGCATTTGTCAAGTGATTGGGAAGCTTTTCAGCTGAAGGTGTTAGATGGTAAATTATTTGATACGTCTGAGAGAAACGCGTATCTAACTGAAAATTTCATAGAACCTGTGTTGAAAGGAATATGAAAGGTCTTATTTATTCTGAGTGTGTTGTGATTTATTACCAAGTCCTTCAATTACTGAGAAGCTTGAAATCTTGCTTAAACACATTCTTTACATGTACCAGTAGGTGAATGAACCTAGATCTTGTATGTTTCAAGAAGTCTAATAAACCTTTCTTAAAATTCTCTATCCTAAGAACCCATCCGGGGTTCTTTAATAGTTGGCCTGGTTATGAGAAAATTGTCTGTTTAAAAGCAAATCATAAGATTACAGCTTAAGCACTGTAAACACATGCCTATTTAAATATAGAAATGTCTTTCTTTTGTTTCAAACTTCTACAGTTAATGAGAAAAAGACAAGCAGGCTGTGACTTATGCAGTCATCAGCAGTTCCATAACTTTTAAAAGTGTGAAGATTTTGTATAAATACAAATTTTCTTAGCTTTAAGATTAATAATAGACATCAAAAGATGTCAATAATGGCTATTGGTTTTGTCACTAAATATTAGTCACTAAGTATTTAGTGAAGCTTAAGACTTTAGGCACTACAGTATTATGAAATAATAAAAGCCCTGGTGGTAGCTCAGTGTTGTGATAGAAGCTGCACAAAAACACTACCCTGACTAAAAAGAATTTACAGATTAAATATCAAATGAGGCTTGTCTGTTCACTTATGTTGTCTCAGCTGATGATTGATGTCTAGGAAGTGGTATCAATTTTTCAAGATTCTGATTTTTCTCAAGTTATTTGTAGATATCAAGGCAACAGAGAGTCAAATGTAACTTGTGGAGATGTTGAGAGGGAATACCTCCCAAACACAATAGGTTCACTAAGAGAAAGCATGAAGGCATTTTTTGAAAACAAAGTGGGTTTTGGTGTCTCCAGGATAGACCTTGAGAAGTCTCCAGGATCTTGAGAGTGATGGTGTGGAGATTGGGAACAAGCCACGAAGGCCATGTATCTCAGTTTCCATGGCCTAAATTCTTTGTGAGAGAGAAGGATGGAGAAGTAGGGATCTGTATAGATGGATGGCATGCTCAAAAGAGGAGATGGGGAGAATGCTTTCTGCAGCGGGCTGCTGCAGAAATGCCCATTCAGCATCACTTTAAACGTGTTATGTCAGGCTACAGGAAAAGGCATATTGGTAATGGGAATGGAAGGCTTGAGAGTGCAGCAAGGGATTTTAATGATGTGGCTAGAAAGAGGAGGTTGTATTTTAAAGCTATGACACAGAAAGAACCTGAAAAATGAGATTCAGCTTACCTCCGAGGATGTGAAGGCAGCCCATAGGGAGGCTGACACTCTGTGTGTCAAACAGGGTGGTGCTATTGTCCATGAAGAAAAGGCAGCAAAGCAGAAAAGACAGGTGAAACATTTAGGATTCTATGGGGTTTTTTTGATCTTGAACTGACAGCCAGGTACGGATGAAATGAAACAGAGACAAGCTGAATCATACCGTAGCCAGAAGTAGATAAGAACAGTAAAGCAGCGGCTGTAAAAGCGGATCAGCTGCTAAACACCTGAATTTCCGTTGCCAGGAGCAGTATGCTGACAGAGTATGAATGGAATTGGAAAGGGTGAACTCCATTCAGTGGTTTGTTGTAAATAGTAAACTGAAAAGTAAACAGTTTGTTCACAGAGAAAGGAAAAAGCAGGAGGTAGAGAAGTAAGTGGAGAGGTAGGGGGAATGTTTAAGAGGTGAGAGACTGAAAGAGACTTTGACTAGGAGAGTGACAGGAATATAGGAGGCAAAAGGTACAAGAGAAAGGTATGAAGTGGGATTGGATCTACTGGACAAGTGGAAGGATCAGAGGAGGACCACAGGAAAGAAACTTCTGCACTTGTGAAATGGTAGAAATGAGTATTGTTCACAGGGTCCTTTGCAAAGAGGAACAAGGGCTGGAGAATTTGAGGTGCTGGGACTATGGATGTGGAATGAGATTAAATTGAAATACTGAAATTGTTTGACTATAGAGTGGACAAAATTGAAGAAAGAGGGGAAGGAAAAAAGGCCTTTCTAGTGAAGGTAATTGGCCTGGCCTTTGTTTGGGCCAGATGCTGGTGGATGCATACACTGAAGGACCAGGGCTAGGGGGTAGCAGAATGGTCCTTACAGTGGTGGAAAGAGAAAAGAATGAATGGTGCAAGACAATAAGGCAGGAAGAAAAGGAATGACCATATACATAGGAAAGAGGCAACTGAGGGGTGGTTTAAGGCTACCTGGATGAGTGAATAACCTTGGCAATTGACAAGGCTTGAACCAAGGCAGAAGATACTTATAGCCAGCTGATTCCTTCATCAAATGACTGATCCAATAGGAGGTGATGCTGGGTCAGTGGGGTTTGCCTTAAACTGGCTTTCAGGAAGTGATTAAATCCTGTAGAAAGGTAAGTAGAGTAGGTCTGTAAGATGCTTAGCTTTACAGTGGCACACTTGGAAACTGTGGGGAAGTATTTGTGAAGTCAAGTAGAGTAGGAAGTTCGGATAGTTGAATATGTGAGCTTGGTAGTTTGCAAGTCAAAACTGCAAACACTACCTTGACTTCTAGTTTGAATAAGGGAAAAAACTTACAGAAAAGGGTGCAGGAATAATAACCTAATAAGACTTTTTTTTTTTTTCTTAAGGAATTAGGTTTTGACAAATAGAGAAAAATAGAGAAAAGCTCTTGGCAGCAGAGAAAGCTGTATCTAAGAGTTAAAATAAGAGTTGCAAAAAGTCTAGCCTTACAAAGCAAAAGAAAACAATCAGCTAAAAGTTTGTCAGCATATAAGAACAAAAACAAAATCTGCTACACAGAATGAGGTAGGCAAAAATGTATTTAGATTTTTGTGTTATAATTCCTATTTTATATAAAGATGAGAGGTGAACCTGGAGGTTGGTGGTGATGATGGCACGTGGGGCTTTCACATGTCTTTGTTTTGTCTTTGCATAAGAGTTTGATGCATGCCTGCACTGGGCAGCTGGTAGTGTCCAGCCCAGAACTACAAAGGAATTGGTGTATGAAATGATAGTTGAGCAGCAGGGAGTTTAATTCATCTGTCAAGTCAGAAATTACATTGTATGACCTGAGAACAGCAGTGATGCCTGTATTTGGGGTGGTGGAGGTGTGATCTAAGTAGGTAGGAGATATTTGTCTTGTGAAGATAACTGATCTTCTGGATTTAGAAAGGCTGTGGGTTTAATCATTTGTTTATTTGAAAGTCTACTCTTGAAATCACTTGAAAAAATTTGTCTCTGGACAGACTAAGGAATTATAAGGTAGGTGAAGGATCTGTTGAAGAATACCTGCTGCTGCAGCTCAAGCTGAAGGAGGGACTGTTGGTCTGGAGATAGGTGCCTATGGGAGCTCTGTGTGTGTCAGGCCTGTGACTGAACTGCTGTCATGTGTTCATTAGGATCAGTGACATAAAAGCAGAAACATGCTGACAAAATCTGATGGTTTAGCAGAGGAATAAAACACCTGGAGGATGGAAATATCCCACAGGCTGACATTCAGGACTGCTGTACAGAATTGTGTTGAAATTAAGTAGCACAGAATGCAAATGCATGTTCGTGAATGAATTAAAATAATTTCTGCTATAGGATGATTTTTTTTTTATCCTCCTCCCTTCCAACATTGGGTGTATTGGTCAATTGCAGAATACATGAGCCACCAGCATGATGCAAAACAGAAAAGGCAAATGTGATGCTCTGTTGGTTTAGATTATTGCCAGCAGAGATGGGAGGTGTGAATCCCCTTGTAGAGTGTCCTGGCTCACAGTCTGTAATTCTGGTCATTTTTGGAAAAATTGATTTTAAACTGGAAGGGAGACAGGAGAGGACTTTTGGGATCATCAAGAAAATTATTAATATGTCTGATGATAATCTGAAGACTATAGCTTAGTGAGGTTAACAAAATTAAGATTTAGGGAGTATATGATTAATACCTATTAAAAAAATGAACTAAGCACAAGGGAGGGAAAAGAACCATTCACACCAGCTGTAGACTGCTGTATAAATTGTTAGAAATTAGAAGAAAGTCTCAAATCATCAGAGCAATGACATAGCGGAGTGGTGCTCCACCAAGAGTGGAGGAAGCAAAGAACCCAACAGCATCAACATTGGAGCTGGATCAGTTGGTGAAGAAGATTATAAGGTAATTTCCTGTAATAGTAGAACACAGCACCCTCCAACTGTATGTTTCTAAGCCAAGAAGAAATATAAGAGCAAGAAAGTGCTCAGCAAAGAGGAGGATTGGGGTAGATCATTGATATGGAAGCTGTGTTTTTGAGGGAAAAATGTGGAAGTTTGTGACAAGAGAAAGAGACATCTAGACTGTGTAATCAGAGAGAGGGAAGTTGATTGTGAGGAGCTGATTGTATGTAAGGGAATGAAGACGAGAGACTGCAGAGGAGAACATTTGGGAGTCATTATTTTATGGTAGGTCACCCACAGTCTTATCCAGGCTAATGAAGAAAATGTATAGTTGTAAAGCCTTGGTTAATTCAAGGTAGATAGTGGTGCTGGTCTCTTCTGCTGCTGGAGAGACCAGTATGCAAAGAGGAGGTCGTTGTCAGATTTTAGGTTTGAAGTTGTTGCTCTAGAGGCAGGGAGAGAAGGCCAGGTGGGAGTGAGGAGTACGGTGGGGAGATGGATGAGGAGAGTGCCCTGTTTGTGCAGATGTCTGAGTAGGCACTGGGAAGCAGAGTATGAAGGACTGGAGGCAGAAAAGTAGCAGTGAGGTGTTAGAAAATGTTGGTGTGGAATTGGAGGAGGAACAACAGTGGTGTAAGAAGAATAGAGTGTATGTGGTGCCCAGAAAATGAGCAGTGAAAAGCATGGGTGTGGCATGGGCAGATGGACAAGACTGCAAACTGAAAAGCAAACAAAAGTTTTTAGAATGCTGTGAAGTGACTTTTGTAGACCCTCCCTGTTAAGCAGCTAGGGTGCTTTATCTCACCCTTCTAGGGGCTGGGCGTGGCGGGGTGGGTGACTGGTGTCCAGCACTCGAGGAATCTGAGGAAAGCAGAGGCGATTGAGCCTTCAAGGCAGGAGGGCATCGCTAATGCTTGCAAATGTTTTTCTATTGGAGTCCTTAATCCAGGAAGGAGTGAGAAAGAGACCTGCACTCTGCCTCTGGAGTTTCTATTTGGGCAGGTCACAGGAAATACAGTCAGGAATGGGAGTTCCTCCAAGCCTCTGTGCACAGGAGGAGCCCTGTAAAGACTGTATCTCCTCATCTTAAATGATTGCTGAGCTTTCAAAGCCAATCCTCAAGCATCAGGTTTCTTGCTCTACTGACGGATGACACAGGCTGCTATTCCTTTGAGTCTTAACTATCCATATAACCCAGAAATACTATGCTCCCTCATGGCCAGCGCTGCCTGGTTTCGTTAGCCATTGGTTACGTGGCTAGAGTGGATTTTAGATATATGGGTTTTTTTTTCTTTCTACTTTCTTTTTTTTGGCCACAGCTGAACTTTGGGCTCTGCGGTTTGTTCAGGCAGAGAATGATTCAAAACATCTCTCAAGGTGTCTTTAATGCTATAACATTGGGTGTATAGCAGAACATGTTCTTCCAAAACTATAAATGAAGTGCTGTACAAGGGTGCTTTAAATACCTTCAAAATTCTGAAAGGGAAAAAGCTGAAAAGTACCAAATCTATCATTAAATATTTTTGTGTTTTCTTAACACTGATATTATTTGATAACTACCTTTTCTGAGAAATTTGTGGTGTTTTAGAGATGCATTTTGAATGATTGTCTCCCACTGCACACTGCATATGACAACAAGTTTGGCTTCTAAACACCTCTACAGTCACATACATTGGCAGGAAGCTTGTGTTGGAGAGTTCGGTCAGGAAAACATTACAGAAACTTCTAACTAATCTGTATCCCAGTTAGGACCTAGGACATAACCTTCTCTTTGACTCAAACAATATGTCAGAAAAGTTTCAGCTTGGATTGATTTTCTTTCCAACACTGACATCCTAAATAGGGGTTGAGATTTAAATGGTGCCTGGAACCATCAACATTTTTGGAACATGAAAAACCTCAAATTTTCTCTGAGGCTGCTCCTGCCCTCCTATATGCCCTTCTGAGCCAGCTCTGTGATCTTGTTTTTATCTTGCTCTTGGGTCCCAGATGTTCTGGTCAAGTGTAGTTTCCTGTGCGACCAGCAGGCAAGGACTTGGCTGATCTTTGCCCTTGCTGCAGCTTGCTGTTTTGTCCTTTGATTTATAGTGTATGTTGGTCCCTTTTGGCTAAAATGGAGTCTTTGGAATCAGGGTCCTGCAGCCTGTCCCAACTGCCCAGAACAAGGCCAGGGTGTAGTTCTGACCATATGTTTGGCAGAAGGAGAAAAGCAGTTCCTGAGGAGCTGACAGGCTCCCTACAGAAACTGGGTTGCACTATTGTCTGCTCTGAATGCTGTCTTCTCCAAGGAACTCTCTGGGATATGGGGAAGGAAGATGGGGTGTGCTGACATTAATTTTGCATGGCAGAAGACGCCTGTCAACTGCTGGAGACCTGCAAAGAAGGTATGAAGGAGATTTGAGAGGAAACCGAATGATTTTACCTGTAGACAGGTACATAGTTATCAAAAAGGAAAGCCTTGGCATCTCATTCAGCTTGCCTTTTGGTTTTGAGTAGGTTCTTTCTTCCTGTCCTTTCCTTCAGTTGTGGGCATAGTAGTACCATAGCACTGTAGCCCTTATTAACGACTTCCTATGGAATATTTTCTCCTTACTTCCTGGTTCAGGCACAGATCTCTCCTCCAGGGGTATCCCAAGTAGCACTCTTCAATGTGGTCATCAGCTGGGTAAAGGCTGTGTGTGGAACAGACACTCAAAAATGAAACCTGAGCTTATTATGAGTTTTAAAATAGAAGCCTGAAAGATTACTGTCTTTTACTTTCCCAGTTCCAAATACAAAATACGTAATTAGAAGGGTTACTGGCTTTGTAGCACAGTATCATTCTCTCAGCTGAGTGTAAAACCACCCATTCCAAGCTATCAAAGGGTGACAGGATGGCAGTGCTATAATCTTGTGTGTCATTAACACTGAGTTAAGGCTGTACGATACTCCTGCAAGGCCACATGGAACTAGAGAGAGAGACACAGGCAACCTCCCTTCCTACAGGGCTGTGCAGAGGCATCTCTTGCTAATAATGATCCTTATATTAAGTGCAATAGTGAGAGGTAAGGGAAGCCTCTTGAGCAAATGTTGCTGGGGACTGCACTGTTCTGTTTTTGTGCTGGTTGCGTGTGACTGCATTTTGAAAATCTCACAGCCAGCCTGCTGATGTATGGAAACTTGCTTTTTGGTGTGCTTTCAGCTTACCTGCGACACGTAGGAATATAATGGTGTCCTGTACAATAATTAATTCCCACTGGGGATTCCTCCCATAGCCAGGGTGCCTGTCTTTTTAAATTATGTTTCTTGGATGGTAGAAGCTCTCCCAGAATTGTTGCATCTTAACTGTCTTGCTGCTAACATCACCAAATGTTTCCTTGCTTGCTTTTTCAAGAATAAACAAGTGGAAGGAATAACAAAAAAATCAGCTCACTCTGCAAAGAAACTGGCATTTTCTTCCTGAATGCTAGAAGATCTAGGTCACTTGTTGGGTTAAAGAAGTGTTGGCAAGGAATGTGGCTATGTGTCATCGGAAAGCCTGGGAGAAGCAGCATATGAACTGGACTGAGATGCTGTAAAGAGAATAGCCCTGGAGAAACCATTAGTTTTACAGTTTTGGTTTTGATGTTTTCATTTAAGAAACAGGCTGAAGCATTGCGAGCATGTTAGTCACGCTTGGATTTAAATTTAGCCTTGGTAAAGCTAATTAAAAATACGTTTAGTGACAGTGTATAAATGCATGCTTTGAACTTGGATCTGCTGTAAGAATCTATTTTGTAGTTATAGAGCTTCCTATAGCCAGCATTGTAAAGGGGTACAGCTGTGTGAAGATACGAGCACAAAGCGATCAGATCATGGCCTAGCCCCTTGAAGAAAATGGGGTTACCTTGTGTGAAAGGGCTAAACGAATGCTAGCTCAGTGTGAATCCTGTTCTCACTTGTCTTTGTGTAGCCAGTGTGTAGTATCTTGTAAACCAGAGGCAAGATGTGTGTGATATCTTAGTGTTGTTTATCAACCCAGTAAGATAGTATCAGAGACTGTAAAACATTATGCACAAGAAACGCCCCCCTCCTTTTTTGTAACACCAGAAAACCAGTGTGTCCCTCTTGCATTTGAAATGTTATATTCTTAGCAGATTGCTCAGACAGCAGAAAAGCTGCTTTTGTCCAGTGGATGTGGAGGGGGGTGACAGACCATTCTTTGAACACTCAGGATGGTATTTTGATATGTTTTATTTGCATACTTTTCTGTATCTCCTCATAGTTAACACAGATACACCTAGACCTCATTCCTAAAGGGCTGAGCAGCTGACCAGTAGTTGTCTCCAGGGAGTTGTGGTTTGCCTCTGCAATCTCTCAGAACTTCTTTTGCCCTTGATTCACCCCCAAAATGCTCTCATTTCATGTTCAGTGACCATACACACGCTTGAGATGTGACTTGTAGTTCTTCTGGGTGGTACAGCAGCATTTGGGGCCGAACTATAAAGTCTGTGTTGTGTTTTTACACCTTCTAGAATAAGGATTTTATTGAGATGAATGAGAATGTGAGGTGGTTTTTGTTAATTTCTTTTTTTAATAATGTTTTAAGCTATAGTGAGGAATTCTATATTTTGGACCTAGAAATCCATTTACTATTTATGGAAATCACTTTAACTTAGACCAAAATGAAGTCATGCTATCACCTGAATACAGCTGCACTGTAGCTCAGTTCAGCACCGTGCCACCAATAATTTAGGTACCAGAAGGAAAGTAAGAACATTGCCAAGTGAAACGATAATGATCTTGCATTCTTACACCATCTTTCATCCAAATGACTTTCAAACCATGACCACAAATTTTCACCAGAAAGACTACGTGAAACATATTGTAATGTAACAGAGCACAAAGGTACGATTTGGGTGGGGCTTGAAACTCAGCAGTAGTGCTGTTGCCTGAGAGTTGGTAGAGTTCCCCTTTCTTTGGGGAGGTGGGAAAGAGAGGAGTCGACAGTGTTTTTGGGACAATGTGACTTTAAGAAGGCTATTTTTTGAGGTTGCCGAAGAGGTTGAAGCTTTAGAAAAAGTTCTGGGGGAGACGGATTATCTGTCAAAGTTGCATGCTAACATTTATTTAGTGGCTTCATAGTGTTATCACATGGATATCTTCTCAACATGTGGCATATATGCTGCAAGGAGCAGCTGCTTAACAATGCACAGCAGCACATTGAAACAATTTAGGACCAGAAGTGAATTAATTAAAACCACCTGGGGAGAAGACCTGTACTTCTGAGTTCAGAGCTCTGTGGAAGCATTCACCCACAGTCTAACAGCAGTTGTGAAAGCAAGCTCAAATATTAAGCTGTAGTGGGGAATGAAGCGAAGTTTAGAAAATACTACTGAGGAGATTACACTAGCACCTCATCTGTTCCCGATGCTTGTTCCGTCATCTCAAAGAGAACTAGAAAGGGGAACCATGGGTGGGAAAGATTGTCAGCATTTGGAGACACTGAGAAGGTGAGGACTGTTAAATCTGCATCTTCGTGCAACTAGGGTTGATGTACACCTTTAACAATAAGACCATTTGTCAAATCTTCCTAGGATTGGGGCCTGATATTGGCAATGAATAGGAGGATATAGCAACGGCATTTAACATAGTGAGTGGAGAAGGGACGCAAACACTCTAGGGAGTGTTTGGTGGGTTTGAAAGCAGGCGGGGGAAAAAGAAATGTGTAATTTTACATTGCATGTAATTAACGTGAAGGACTCACTGCTAGAAGAAGTAATTGAGTCCAACTGAGTCTAGAAGGATTCAGAAAGGATTAGACATTTATATAAATAATGAGAACAAATGCGTGAGTACTGTATGAGAATTAAAAAAGAAAACATGTCACATTTTGTGATTTGAGTTGAGAAGAGCCTTTCTCTTTAGATTGGTTATTCCGTATGTTATGGGTGTTATTTCTTCACCTTCCTCTATAGAGTCTGGCCTTTGTCAGATGGGAAAAACATCTAGTTTAGTTTAAAATGACAATTATTATGTGTTGCTGTTTATAAAGTTCTGGTTTCAATTTGTTTGCAGCAAATATTTAACGAGGCAGAATAAAATTGAACACAGGCATCCATAAAAAGAATCATGAGAACTTTAACATCCAGAAGATGTCAGGGCCATATTGCAACGTAGTATGGGAGTTTGTTGTGGGCCTGTTTTCCAGCAGTCCTGCAACCTCCTCCTAGTCAGTGAGAACGCTGGGTGCTCAGATCCTGCTTTTTTTGTGAGTAAAACAAAGTTTGTGTCCTTGCTGTTTTAGACTCTGTGAATGTAGGAATCGTGTGGGTTGCCCTTTGCTTTATTCCATTCAACTTCATAATAGCTGCTTTAAAAATAAGGCAGCTAGAACAGAGTATAGTACTCTACATGTGGTCTCATCAGACCTTTTATGCAGTGGAAGAATAATGTCCTTTGACTTGCTTTGGTACCCTTTATTTATACTTTGCAGAATTGTTTGCTTTTTGTTACTGCTTCCAAGTGTTGTGCTGAAAGATTTAATGTTCTGCCTAGTCTAACCCTTTAGATCTTTCTCTGATCTGCATGCCACAGTGTGACCTTTGAGGGTAGTACTTTCAACAGACTTTTTTGCTGGCCTCTTACGTTTCTCTACATGTGGTTGCATAAGCCATCTGTTGCCCATCAGAGTGTAGCTGCCCTTTAACAGCTTTGGCAATCAACATGAAGCTTTGGCAGCTTCCACCTTAGGTGTGAAGCTTTCTGCCATTTTGCATGGTAGCAGTCATTAATATTTTGCTCTGTCAGGTTACTGGGTTGCAGTTTGATGGAGTTTTCACTTGTTCCTCTTTGCCACCGATTTGTGTCCAAATACCAACTTATGTCTGAATTTTTGTGATCATTTCTGCATAGCTCAGCCCTGCATCAGTGCAGAAGTTACTGCATACTGCAAACAACACTGAAATTTGTGGTGGTGGTCCCTTAGCTGCTGCTGCTCCAGTTGTCTCTCGTGACTTAAAAATAATGTGAAATCTTCCCTGGGAATAAACAGTTTGCTGAATGTGATACTGAGCACGTGCATAATGGTCCTGTTGTACCAAGTTGAGGACAGTTGTGATACTGGATTTAGAAAGGTACTGAAAGTCAGGAGTGCTCAGTATTCATTTGCTAATGACTCACCCTGGGACTTGAACTGGCCAACTTATCTTCTGGGGTTTAATTTTCTCACCTGTAATATACTTACTATTTGTTTTGAGATTTCATGATCCGAGGAGCATAGAGGCAAACTCTTGTGCTTTGGTATGACTGTATAGTATTCAAACCTACGAGAGAGAAAACTCTTCTACTGTGCCAGACGTGCTGCAAAAGTTCTGTAGTAGAGCAAGATCCTTTTGATATGCCTGTGACTCTGTTGTACAATCTTTACCGTTGAAATGTTAGAGAGCAACATATTATGCTACTTACAGATGCAGAGGCTTGGCTCTTCTCATCCCTTCTGTAAAGAGAAAGGGTGTTGGGTGAGACACCAGAGTTTATATCCTCTTTTCTAAAACCTTCCAGCAGGACCCTAGGTGTATGCCATGCAGCACGTAGAGGAGTGCCTCCCATGTGGAATGGGTTGCTGTACCAGAGCGGGTTGCAGGGGCTTTGAGTGCTGTGTGGGTCTCCAGCTCACAGCGTGTGGACTATAGCTGGCAATGCTGCCAATGGACCGCAATGGTACTAATAAGGTTTGGCATTTAAAATGCTTTTGCAGAGTGATCCTGTTGTTATATTCTATTCTTTCATCTATTTTCTTCATATGTTCCTCCCACTTTTTTGTTCTGAAAGCAGTTTAAAGGATTATTTTCTTTTCTCCTCCCATCCCTTCAGCTGCTTTGTACAGTTGCTTTTTTCCTTATGAAGGCTCAACCTCTCTCCCAGTCAATAGTGGTTTCTTCCTTTCCAGGGAGTCCATGGACTCTTTTTGCAAATAAACCAACATATTTTTGTTAAGTGGCTTTTTCTATTGAAAGGTCTCAGAATGATTGAACAATATGGAATGACTGAATGCTTTGATAGGTGATCAAATTATCATAGCTATTGGGCATCAGACTGAAGACTTGCGATGTCTCATGTAGTAGCTCAGACTTCCTGGTCTCAGTGACTCCTTCTGACTCTTAAAAAAATCATTGATCTAAACTGCTGAGTATCTATATATCCTGAAGCAGAAATAGACAATCACATGTTAAAGAGCTATCTAGCTTTTATTTCCTCCTATACATAGTTTATGCCCCGCACAATCTTGCATAAAAGCTTGCATGCATTGAATTATACTGAGATTCTGTTTTGACTCAAATCAAGTGCAGAATGTCCTTCGGTTGTTTATAGTGTTCACCCAGATAAAAGTTATTAGATGTGGTTGGTAACATTTCAAAGCTTTTGTTGGTGTTGGGATGCAAACAACAAGTCAGTACACCCTTCAGGGTTAACTGTTGTCTTCAGTGCAAAAGAGATTAGTTAACTAAATGCTCCTGAGGTGCGTTTGGAAGCCAGTTTAAATATTACATGCAAATGCAACAAGAAAAGTATTATGAAGATATGCCTACACATCCTTTTGTCTGTTTGCTTGTTTTGTAGTAATCTCTGGTTCTATCTGCGGTGCATTTTATATTTTTAGAGTAGAAACCCTTTAGGGCAGGGATGGTGTCTTACGTTGTGACATGGCAGCCATTGTGCTGCTGTTGGAAATGTTTCATAAATAACAGTAATGT
Organism: Phalacrocorax carbo; assembly: GCF_963921805.1. Lineage (NCBI taxonomy): Eukaryota > Metazoa > Chordata > Aves > Suliformes > Phalacrocoracidae > Phalacrocorax > Phalacrocorax carbo. The sequence goes on along the minus strand of NC_087518.1, from coordinate 30,598,763 downwards.
CTTTCATTTGGGAGTCAGATCTTTCACTTTTGCATTCCTCCCATTGAGTGCTTCAGATTGATTCTGGCTGTGCTTTCGGTCTGCTGGCTCCTTGTAGCACACAAAATGTGAATGAACTCTTGCACACTTACTTAAACCATGAGGCTCACGTTCTTCTTCATGCATAAAGAGTCGTCTTGTTCAGAAAACATCAGGTGGCCATAGAGTTAGAGCAGGACAGAGAAGAACAGAGGTATGCTAGTAATTCCTGATGGATAATTAAACAATAACCAGGGGTGGGGGGAGGGGGGAAGAACAGACAGTAAATGTGGACGATTTCTGTTTTATCTTACAGCCTGACATTTTTTGCTCTTTTGTTCCCCCTTACTTGTGAGCTATACTTATTTTGCATTCTGACTCAATACTTCCACATAATTATGTGTGTGTGTGTTGATTCGTGTCCATTGCCTGAGGATTTCAGTTCAACTGCAACATAGCATTCTTAAACTGAAATACAAATGTCTGCAGCGGGTTCAACGCCAGCTCGCGCAACCCGTACTGCTTTCTGCTGTGTCAGAAGTGATGGATTAATGGCTGGGTGCTGTAGTTAGGAAGGCAATAATTTGTGTAGGTATGCAATAAGTTTAGTTGCCATAGGCTTATGTGGTTTGTCATATGAAATGCAGAATTTGTCACAGAGAAGATAGCTATAGAATTGGCAAAAGGATGTTGCCATCACAGATATGGTATATATAGACACGCATGTAGTCATAGATATTCCCTTTCTCTATATGTGTGTGAGAAGAATCCTAAGAGATTCCATGATCTGATCCCCTGTGATGTCTAGATAATAGAGTAAAAATGCAGTTTGGCCTGAACTACTGATTGAACTAATATTTTTGGACTCCTTTAGCACTTAAATAAATGTTCAAGCTGGTAACTTTTGATATTAGGTAACATTAGCTTACCATTACTGCTTTTCCTACTCGGGCCCCACCCTGGAGAGGTTTCTTGGTTTCAAAACAAAGGGTAGTAAAAAGCACAGCCATTGAAATGAAGTTTATAATGCAGTTTAGGTATGTATTCATGCTGTGGTCATAAAAACGGTTTACTTACTGCTAACCTATTTCTTTTATAAAAGATTAAAAAAGCTTGGCAATAGTGATTGCTCACAGTAATTATTATGAAACATGTAACCATATTTTGTGGACATTTTTTCTTCCACAGAAATACCTTATGTTTCAAGTTCAATTTATTTTAAAATTTGAGCAAGTCTTCTGCTAAATATTTTCTCCTCTGTCAGAATGCATTTAATGTCCTCACGCTACAGTTTTACTTTCCAGCTATTCATACTACTAAAATCTATCTTGCCTGCTTGTTTACGTTGAGTGCAGCAGCAGTTTACACTGATTTCCTGAGTCAGTATAATTTTAATTTCTGTGTACTCTTTAAGCAAGCTTTACACTGTGAAGGGAAAGCCAACAATACAGTCAGGATGAATAATACCATTTTGGGCTATGTAATGTGCATTCATGCTACTATTACGCAACCGAATTATTACTTGTGGCATCCTTAAATCCATTTTGAGTTCAGCAGTGTTGCCTGCTGTCTCATACAGTACGTTTTTTGTTTCTATTGACTGAGCAGAAAATAATGATGAGCCCCACAATTAAATTACATTCCTGGAAGAGGAAAAAACGGTGTGACTTTTCACAGGAAAGTACTGTAATTTTTGATTACTAACAACATAGATACCAGTGAAAAGAAAAATAGTCTTTATGTTTCTGGTCAAAATACAACTTTTTCCATGTTGACCTATAATTTTTATAAAATGGTACGACTCTTGCCATATTAAATCTGACTCTGTTAGTGGTAATATCCATTATCCCTTCTCTTTGCTATACTTGGCATTTGTTAAAAAATGACAGCATATTTTGTTTTAGCATTTTTCATGGAAGAAGGATGACAAATGGCGTCACTGACCAGTGTTTCACAAACAAAATTTGTATAATAGCTTTCCTCTGATGTTTCTTAGGGTAGACATAGAGCTGTTGTCATCTTTAACATCCAGGCAGCTTATAAATATGAGCATAACTGAGAATTTTCAATGTCTGTGTAGTGGTGATGTCATTGGGCTGATATCATAGCAGTATTAAGTGGCACCAAAATTCAGTTGCACTGGCAATAATCCTGTGATGTCTAGCCTTGTGTCAAAATAATCAAGGGTCGTATAACAATAAAATAGGGAACTAGGGATATGGGAGGGGACTCAATATTAAAATTGCAGTTATGCAGTAATTACAGCATAAATGTTGAGGTGGATGAGACTAGGAAATGAAGCTTGGGACAGGGTTATGTACAAAGACTTGAAGGACAAAGCTTTCGATTTCAAGGCAGACTGAGTTATTTATGGACTTTGGATGATGACTTTAGCAGCTGTATATTTTATATCTGGGAGGATATTGATGTGGGGAGAAAGGTCCAATGTTGTAGGCCTTTGAAATCTAGATCAGTTTAAAATAAGAGGAAGTATTCTGTATAAGGGCCACAGTGTTGGTACATGTTGTTGAATCATGTAAGGTGACTTCTCCTAGCTTATATAGTCTGCCTTGTATAAAGTTCTTTAGTATTTGCATACAAAAGAAGTCCTGGAAGGAAGAAAAGGGACTCACATGTGCTTTTAGGTCAGTAATTTAGCCTCAGCTGCCTAACTTATTGAAGTGAGGGAGGTAGGTCATTACCTGTGCATGTTCATGTTTGTTAGAAGTGCTTTTAAAGTTGGGAAGTTGACATGGCCTTAGCCATTTATGCCATGTTCTCAGGGTTTAGTTAGCTCTTCTGTAGGAGAATTACACACTAATAAGTTAATTCCATTATGTGTATTCAACCTGGCTGCTTATAATGCATTATATCAGCCTGTCATGTCGTTAAAAATATCACAATGATTTTTGGTGGTATTCTTTTTTCAAAGTATTTTTTCATTCCTGGGCTTTTGCTACTCCTCGCTTGCTGTGCCTTTAGTTGGTGGCTCATGATAGTATTCTGCAATTGTTTGGTAACAGTGCAAAAGTTAAGGCCATGGGAAGGTCTCTTCTGTTGAACACTCTCATGTCTCAACCCTATATTAAGATCTAGACTGACTGGTATTCATGACACTGGCAGGTGACTCCTTAAAGACAGTAAAATGGGTGAGGAGGAACTAGGGAGAAGTATTCATTTTGGTTAAGAGATGGTTTGTTTTCAAGCTCCCAGTAGACCTTACAAAGAACTGAGCTGGGATGAGGCCTTTTGAACTGAATACATGAATTTATCATGTTTTCAGTTGCCATTTTTGGCTTCTGCTTGTTGCAAGAAAATTGAGTTGGTTTGGTGGTCTTCTACATCTGCTATATGGACTCAGTGTAGAAATGGTGTTGCTTAGTTTTATAGAGTACTTGTCATCTAGTAATGGTTTTTACTTTTCACATCATAAAGTACTTTATAGAGGAGGTCAATGTTAATCTGCCATTCCATAGCTGGAAAAACTGAGACACACAGAGGTCTTGCATATGGCTCTACCCAGGGCTAATATTACCATGGCTTGGATATCCAGAGTGCTAAGACTCTCTTGAGCCACCTTTGAGGACTTCCCAGGAGGGACTTTTCTTCCTGCAAGACTGTTATCTGAAGAGCCAAACTCCTTACCATCTGCAGTTAACAGATGTTCTGCTTTGTGCAGCTGAAATTTTTGAAATTAATTAAAATCTGTGAGCAGAGAAAATAGTTGCACTTCTTCCAAAGGTTGGGCAGTAGTTCTGGCAAAGCTCAGTGGTGGCCAAACACATATTTGGCTGTGTAATCTATTTGTCTAGCATTTTATAGATATGGATGTTACTAACTTCTGGGATGGTGAACAGTAGAAAGATCCTGCTTGATTATGCTGTGGTTTCAGATAATCATAACTGAGGCTTGCATTCTGTATGTAAATACAATATTTGCTGTGCTGTGAGTTTGAACTTCTAAATATTCCTGAGATGGAAGGTGCAGTATACCTATCATTGTGATCTATAGTCAGGATTACTGAAAGCTGTTTCAGTGTCAAGTGAAATATTTGAGCTGTCTGCCACCTTTTGTACTATTTTTCCCCGCTCAACACTCCATCCTTTCTCCTTTTTGCTTCCTCATAAGTAACTCAGCCTGGGAACTGTAAGCAGGCTTCGGCACCTACAAATTTCCAGGACAGACTGGAAGCAGTGAGTGTGTGGGGAGGGAGGAAGAGAAATTAAGATAAGGGTTGTTAGCAAACAATAATTACTGTTTACTGTTTGTGGGGCACAGGGGAACTGCCCCAGCTGCCTATTTCGTTCTCTTAGGGACCCTCTATAATCCATACCTGTAAAAGCTTTTATTAGTTTTGACAGTTAATCACTGACTTGTTTTATGCAAGTCCAAAGACTCTTCCCAGAGCTCTTCCCTCACAGAGAACCTACGTAACACTTCCTTTGTGTCCAGAAGTCAAAATATTTTACAAAATGGGCTGATTTTACGGCCAAAATGGGCAATAAAACCTATTTCCCTGCCTTCATTCTGGTGCCCTACTCACTTAGCCGTTTATGATTTTCAGTATTTATTTACTGCTCATTTAGTGGTTGGATGTTTTGGTGTTCCTATGCACTGAAGAGTTTTACAGCAGTAATTCTCATCTAATACAGAAGGGCTTTGGAAAGATATTTAATATGGGACACATTTGTTTGCTGAATTAGAAGAGTGTTTGTCATTTGATGACAGCTATTCCTCAAACAATGTAAGATACACATGACTAAGAGTCTTACCTGAATTACTGGTTTCTTTTTCTTGCTTTTCTATTTTAAATCAGGAACTTACTAAGCTTCAATGTCTGATCAAAACCACCACAAGGAATATTCATACATACTGATGTATTATGAAAATAATACACCCCTGGCATACTTAAGAGAGAACAAGATTGTGGTGAATTGTAGTGAAACTGTGAAACATGACAAACAAAAAAGAGAAGGGTTTAAGTAATCTCATGTTTCAGGTTCAGTTAACTCAATGAAGACAGTAAGTCAGACAAGAGAAGAGGATGGGAGGGCTTGCCTTGATTTTGTTAAGTCCTTCTAGCAAGACAGGTGAGAGTCAGGATAAGAAGGAGCTTTTTGTAGGTAGGAAGCAATGAGAAGGTGAGTGCATAAATCACACAAGATAGCTAGAGATGGAGCTAAGCTGTGGGAGCAATTTTTGGTCCCTGTAAAAGCTTGTATGCTGCATAGTGAACCTCTCAGAGGACTTGATTCTTACTGAATGATATGGCTACATTCCTTTGCTGCACAGATGCTTCTAAGAAGTGGGCCAAGTTCAGAGGAGGAATTTATATGTTCCCATAGCTGAATAAGTTCCACCATTTGTAAGAGTTGGACAATGCCATTGTAATGTAGACCTCTTTGAAGATTTAATTTCTTAATGCACTTGCTTAAACTCCTTTAGATGCACCCAGCAAGAGGTGATGTGTAAATTAGGCTTCTTTACTTTTGCTTTGATTCACTTAGAGCTAGTCCCACATAGTTCACTGATATCCAAATGAGTCTAAATTTGCATAACTTCAGAAGGTGTGAGAATGCACAGCTCGGTGCCATGGTATGCTTGTTGTTTCTTATTTTCCCCAGGGTGGCATTAAGTAGCTGCAAGGTGCCTGAGTGAAAGGGTTCTAACTGAGCAACAGCATTTGCGTAAGAGGTTTTTGTTTTGTTTTGGGTTTTTTTTTGGCAGGGGTTTAACCTCTAAATTTGACCCACAGCTTTTGTTACTGTTTGTCAGCTCTTCAGGCAGATACCAGCCAGGCTGTGAGCATTAAGGATACAAGAGAATAATAATGTTTTTTGTATCATGATCATGGAATTAATTGGTCCTGGAAACTCTGGGTTGCTGCCAAGAAAGGTTATTTATGTGGTAAGAAAGGAAAGGAAAAGGCTGGAGCTTTGGAAATCCAGGAATACCCCTAGCTGTCAGATCATAGGAAAGAGATCATAAAGTTATTCTGGCTTCCAAGTTTGGTGCAGTCAACATGCAGAATTCTGATTTTTCAGCAGCATCCAAAATGAGGAAATGGGAGTTAGTGAAGTGGAGAGGACTCTGCGGAGAGCTCCACAGTCATTTTATTTCCAAGTGTACTGTATGATAAAAGCAGCCAGTTTTGCAAAGGCAAGCATCTACACTGCCTGAACTCTGCAGGCTGCAAGAGATCCTCCCCCGGCCACCCAAATTCTGCATTTCAAGCCATGGTTTCCTAGACTGAAAATTCTGCTTCAGATTCAGAGTCTTATCTCGTACAAGCTGTTTTCCAGGCTGACAGTTCTGCAGAGTGGAGGACAAGGACAAAGAGGAGAGTGATGGGATGCAAGGCTCTTAAATACTGCCAGCATTGCAGAACTGATTGCAAGAGAAAGCGTGGATGTGTACACCCAGGGGCCTACCCTAACGACACTTGAAATACTCGTGACTTGATTTGATAAGCTTAGTCTGGTCACTGTTCTTTCTATCGTGCAGCTTAATGTAGTATTGTTAGTCCAAAATTACCACTTTTCACAGGGTTGTTTGTTTTTTTAAAAGGGTCATGTGGTGGGGGGGTGGGGAGCCACCACAATATGTATGAGTTTGAGTCAGTTCAGCATGATCATCAGATGCTGTGGATTTTATCTGTCAATATACATACGGGACAATCTTGCTTTCTTCCTTTTAAGGGGAGCAGGCTCAATTATAAAGTTCATGAAGATCTTTGTTGGAAGGAAATGCTATGTCAAATAGTTGTTAATATCTTTGTAGTTGTTCCATACAAAAACTATTGACTAAACTGAGTAGGAGGCTTACATAGCATCTTGAAGACGTATTATTAAGTTCTGTGTGGTTTTGCTGTGGAATCTGGTTGTTCCTCAAACAACTTTTCTGTTTCATCTGCCTTGCTACTTTAAGTGATATGTGCCTGCACATTAAGTGAAAGATACCTTAGGTTTTTCTTCTCTCAGACTGGTGTTATGGTGTTACACTGCTTGTGTTTCTGGAGCTTTTGAAGCTTATTTATATTCCATTATTTGATGTTTTCCTTTTTTATTTTTTTTTTATTTTCCCAAGGATGAGTGTAGATATTAAAGGCTTATGCTGGAGAACCTGTGTGTAAGAAAGCAATTAAAAACAAAAAACAAAACAAAAAAATCACACAAAAAAAACCAAGGGCAAAATCACAAAAAGCATCTTATTCCTACTTTCAGAAGGAGAAAGCTGATTCACATTTAAGCAAACAGTGAAATGAACAGTCATTCTTGATTAGTACTCCTTATTTTTAGTTAACTTACAATTTACTGCACTTTAGGCAGCTTTATTCCAGCTTAAGGTAGCTGTCCAATAAGTTAATAAAAACAGGTAGAATGGAAAACTCCCCATCTGGAAAAGCTGTAAGTTTCAAGGAAAGTCAAAAGCACTTAAAAATCTGTCAAAATCAGTAAAAATGGAGTTTGAGACACTAGTTACGTGCTTACGTGCTTTTGAAAATAATTCTGCTGAATTTCTAAATAAAACAAGTCTTTAGTAAAGTGTTAACGTTTTAGATGACTAAGGCTGAAGAGTATTTATTGTCTCATTTACTTATTGTTCATCCCAGTTGTTTTCTTTCAATACTTTTTCCAGTCTGCCTAATGAGAAACAATTACCTTCATTCCATGATTCTCACTCTCAGAATCTCAGAAGATATTTGCATTGGAAAAAAAACCTGCAGACCAGTGGTTTTTTTGGGTAAAAGCAATTGTTTCCAGTGGTACGTCTGAAATAATGACTACAATTCTGTATGTTGTTATTTGGGTAGCAGCCTATTTTTATCCTGTTTAGAATTTGAACTATTTTTTTACCCTGAGTCTCTACTCCTTCTTACTAGAATGTATCATTAATTTAGGAGATGGAGTTTATAACTAATGTATAATCCCATTGAAGTTGTACCTTTGGCCCACAAGGCTGTGGGATCCAGATCTGTGTTTTGGCTGTCAAACTGAGTGAAATACCTGGCAACTTTGGGGCATGTGAGGTTTTACTTTATTTTCCTGTCATTGGCAGGCAAAATGGCAAGAGGTCAGCTTATCTTGCAGAGTATCAAGATCTTGCCGGTTCTTGCAGAGAAGGATATGTAGGAAATGGAGATTGTGGTATCAAAGGTTGCACGTGGTGTCTCACCAGATTCATAAAGGAGTGTTGCTTTTACACAGCTGATACATGCTGGTAACAAGCTGTGTGTAGCGTAGAATCTGCTTACTCAAGCCCTGTATTCGTGGCTGTTGGAGAGATGAAGTTTGTTGGATGTTATGCTGATACTCGTATCTTTTCCTCATCCTAGACTTGTGCCTGTGGCTAACTTGCACTTTTACAATGCCTTGGTGAGTCAGTGAGATTGTGTGTGGGTTCAGGAGCCAGCCTGTATGGGGCAGGGCCAGGACGTTAATTGTAACCAGCTTGGAACCGAATTATAGGTCCAGTACTGGGCATCTGCAGCTGTTTTGGAGTCAGTTTGTGTTTGAAGGAACTTTTTAGCCTGAATGGTTTTTAGTCTGTGTGGAGCAATCCTGTTTTAGCAAGATCTGTGTACGTGGGTGACGTTTTGTGCTCTAGAACTGCAAGACTAATGCCTTAAAAGAGAGTGGGCCTCTCTGAAGGTACAATTTTGCAGAGGGTTAGTAAAGATGTTAGAATCACACTAGATCAGTACCCACACAACCTCAAAAAAAAAAAAGGACTCATAGGACTATACCTCAGTTCAATATTTCTACATTTGCTTTTGAAAGATGCTGTCTGGTAGGAATCTATTTGCTCATCAGTTACACTTGCAGATTATCAAGGCCGTAATCCATTGCCTGAAAAATCAAAGTGAGACTGTTTAAAAAATATAAAATAAACCAGACTGTAAAATGCCATATATATTTGTTTATTTTTAGCTTTGTAGAGGACCAAGAAAATCTTACTGAAGCCCTGATGTGTTGGTTCTAGCGTCTTTGTTAGACTGCTGGACATGTTGGAGATGAACGGAAGGAGCTGGAGAGCCTTTTTTTGTTGTTTTGATGCACAAAACACTACAAAACAACTGGTAGCTTTAATTGGTACCACATAACAGTGATCACCATGTGCCACTGTCAGAACTTGCAGAGAGCTTTAGGAACATCTTTTAATAGCAGTAGATGCAGTATTCCTCTGAGCAGACAACACAAAAGCAAACATGAAAACTCTTTTGCCTTTGGCTAGCCCTGTTATGTCAGTGAAGAGATGGCCTCTTGATTAAATCCAGACGGAGTAGTTTCCTGTTAGCATGCTAACTCAGCCCACAATGTCTTATTCTGAAAGTCTGTTATTGAGCTTGTCTGCCAAGTCCTTTTTCCTTTTAAACTTACAGGCAGAATTGCTAAAATAATACAAACAATGCCTAAAAGTCTCTTAAAATGATTTCTAGCAGTTTAATGTTTTGCTGACAAACTCAGTTTTAGATTTTCAGGGTTTGTGGTTGTGTGTGTGGTTGGTTTTTTTTAAAAAAAAAAACATTCTCCCAACATGATGTCTTGGGGAAGTTGCAGTGTTGCAATTAATGGAAAATTTTGTGCATGTATCAATCTTGGAAGCAGATTCTGCCCTTGTTTGCTACACAGTCACATCAGTGAATGAGAGGTTTTTACATACACTGAGTAGAATATGGTCTGAAGTTAATACACTGTGGAGTGGGGGAAGCTGCTGGGTAGAAAATTAAGAGTTAAATACAGTGGTGTAGACCTTCTTCCCTGTTTGAAAGTGGTTGTATTGTGTAACTAGCTATTTTCAAAAGTATATTTTAATTGTAAGATGAAAATTCAGCAAGAAAATTGAGCATTTTTTTTTTAAACAAGTTTTGCTTAGGAAAAATTTGAATGGAGGAGATATATGGCAGTGGTAACTACATATCCTTTTAGTGTTTCCATAATGGCAGTGTCATATATAATTCTACAATCACCTTTAAGTCAGGCAGAAAACAAATTATAAACCTTTAGAAGAGCCATAAGATCCATGGAACAAAATTTTGCAAGTTACTCTGGTGTAATCTCATTAATTCCCTGTTGGGTTGCGTTGGGGTTTAGTGCAGTAGTACTGTGTGTTGCCTTGTCAATTTATAAAAGGCACAAATGGGGTCATGACATGAAACCAAGTTACCCAGTCTGTCATTTCCTGTGGTGCTTCCAGAAGTAGTCTTACATCTTGAACCCAAGCTTCTTTTCCCTGTGTCAGCCTGTGTGTTTCTGCAGCCATGAGGTGAATAAGGTTGGGCAACTTTTCTGTGTTAAACCTGACCTCACCAAGTGAAATGAAGGGTTCTTTTTTGGCCAGTCTTTTTTGGCCAGACCATTTTTCCAGCCCAGTTTGCTGTAGCAGGTGGGCAGAAAAGGGCCTCTGGGAGTAGCTTTTTTCAGTGGCTTAAACACAATATGAAATGGTGCCGTTTTGCCCTTGAGATCTGGCTGCAAGTTTCCTAGGACCTCTGCTTCTCTACTGTGTCTATACCCTTTACAGTCTGTTGACAGGTCCTTGTGTCTTGATCCTACAAGATGTTCGTGGCTCTTCCAGGGCTTCCTACAGATGCAGACACTTTTCTGCCAAAAAACCCTGTGCCTGGGCCTGCTCCTTGTTAGAAAGTCCAGAACATTGTGGGGTACTATTATTACTCCTATTTTTTCTTCCCCGGTCTATTCTGTGGGTTTTCTTGGTTTTTTTTTTTTAATACAGACAGCAGGTTGTATTTTAACGTAAAAAGAGTTTGTTGTGGACTTCATTAAGCTGGGAAATGAGATGCCCTTGTTCAGGAGTAGAACAGCTTTAGAATAATATTAAAGACTATCAGAAATAGCGTAGCCAGCAGGACGAGGGACATGATAGTCCCCTGTACTTGGGACTGGTGAAACTGCACCCTGAATGCTATGTTCAGTTTCGGACCCCTCACTATAAGAAGTACACTGAGTTGCTGGAGCGTGTCCAGAGAAGGGCAACGAAGCTGGTGAAGGGTCTGGAAAGCAGCTCTTACGAGGAGCGGCTGAGGGAGCTGGGGTTGTTTATCCTGGAGAATAGGAGGAGGAGAGACCTTATCGCTCTACAGCTACCTGAAAGGAGGTTGTAGCGAGGTGCGTGTTGGTCTCTTCTCCCAGGTTACTAGCGATAGGATGAGAGGAAATGGCCTCAAGCTGCATCAGGGGAGGTTTAGATTGGGTATTAGGAAATATTTCTTCACAGAAAGGGTTGTCAAACATTGGAATAAGCTGCCCAGGGAAATCATAGAGTCACCATCCCTGGAGGTATTCAAAAGACATGTAGATGTGGCACTCAGGGACATGGTTTAGTGGTGGACTTGGCAGTGTTAGGTTAATGGTTGAACTTGATGATTTTAAGGGTCTTTTCCAACCTAAATGACTCTATGGTTGTTTAAAACAAAAAGGGATTATCTATTATAAATAATTCAAAAGCAGTGGAAGGTAGTGATGTAAATATGAAATGGGTGTGTGATCCATTCCTAATTACGTTATGAATACATTATTTTTTCTTTGTTTTGTAAGAATACCAAGCCAGAGTTGGTAGTGACTGTAAGCCATTAACATGCTCTCTTCATGTCCCGAGTCTAGTACAAAGGTGATATATTAACATTGGAATATTGTTAGCCTTGTTATTTTTAACTCATACCTTAGTAGGCAGTTTCTGGAACAAAACTTCTAGTCAAAATGGCTGTGTGTTCATTTTCAGTCCTGGTGGTGTTTTGTCAGGATGAATTTGAGATGTGTTGTCAAGGAACCACAGAGAAACTGAAAATATGGATTGTATTGTTAGTTAGGGGAGCCTCTCAGTCTGTATAAATACTGATGCAATATTCAAAACCCAGAAGAGCTGTTAAATTATGAATTATTATTATTGTAATCTGACCTAATGATATACTGTTACTACCTGGTATCATGGTACAGCAGAAGCTGTTACCCAGGAGGGGAAGGTTGTGATTTGGAAGAGAACGATCACAGCAGTCCTTGTTGAAAGCTTGCTGTGGGTGTATACGTAAGGAGGAAATTTGCAGCAGAATAATGCTGCAATGAAAATAGGTTGAACTCCTTAAGTTTTATCCTGAGATTGCAGGAGAATTGATGGTGCAAAGACTAAGCTAGACTGTTGCGTGTTCATGCCCAGTACGAATTTATTTCCTCTAGTATTTTTCTACTGATATATTTAATCTAACCTAAAAAGAGTAAAGATTTTTTTTTACAATTTTGAAATATTTCAGAACAGCCTGATTTTTCCTTTGCATAATGCTGTTAATCCTAACCAGGTATAAGGCTTGCATTAAAATACTTTCTAAACTCAGTAAATTTGAATAAACATATCAAAAATATATTTCATTAATTCAGATGAGCTTCTGATAATTAATTTACATAAATCATAGTGATGTCTTGGGGATTTTTGGCAGGCTTTTCTTTTCACTCATGGTTGCAGACACTTAAATGGGTTCAAGCCATTTCTTTCTCTCAAGGAAAATTACCTTTTTTGTTACTGTAGTTTTATTGGTGCTGGTATTATATGACTATAGTGATTAAATAGCTACAATGCATGTCATGTAATTGTAGTCCAGGTGAAAAAGCAGATGTGTCGCAACACGTTTTCCTCAAGCTGAGGATGTAGTACATCAGTCGGTTCAGTCTCCATTAAACAGCAGCAACAAAAGGGGAACTGTGTGCTTCCCCATGCAGTCTCTGTAGAGTTCAGCTTTTCTTATGTTAGTTGTCTGAATGTTCCTTCCCAGAGTTAGTCACTGCAAAAGATAGAGAGAAATTTTCTTTAGATTGCTCTTGTTGATGTTTTTTATTTATAATCCCATTTTTAAAGCCCTTTGTCACACATACTTAACAAATAAGTATTTAAACTAGTCACAAAAATAATTTTCTGAACTGTCCTCTGAATAATGCAGAATTTAAGGGAATGTTTCTAGTTATTTCAGACTTAAAGCAGGCTGTAAGCATTAAAAACAAATGCTGTTTAAAAAAGCACACATGTCCCAACACCAAACCCTAGATTTGTTGACAAATATTGTGCCAAATGGAGACTGTAAGAGAAAAATTAAATGTTACAATGGCATGTTTGCAAGATGATTTTGATAGCCTCCTTGCAAAAGCATCATGAAATATTTCGTGTCCAAATGTGTTCATGACTTAAGGTTCTGTGTGGCAACTCAAAGCTGGTATTCTCAGCAAGGGAATCACAAGTGCTGATGCTAAAGTTGTGGTCAGTTTTCATGTTTATTCAGAAGTTAAGTGCGACACTGAATTATCACTATTGTTCCTTGCAGTTTTTGTGGGATAATGGATTTTCTTTTAGATAATAATATATGATGGGATTGTAAGATAACTTGATAGCAGCAAGACTATAAAATATTTTGTGGAGCAAGTCAGAAAAATATTTTAAAGATAAACTTACTAAAGATCTCCATTATTTGATACAGCATTTGGTGTTTAGAGAGCCAAAATCGGCAACATTGTTTGGTAACTAAAGATGGACTATTCCTGTGAAAAGATGGAATTTAATCTGTGTTTCATTGTGAAAGTTGTGTCAGGGATCTGCCTTCTGTCTGATTTTTATGCTTTGTTCCAACATTGTAGGCTGAAGGGGACCAGTTACCTCCAGAACATACTGTCAGCCAGTATGAAACATGCAAGATTAGGACAATAAAAGCTGGAACTTTGGAGAAACTTGTGGAGAACCTTCTGACAGCTTTTGGAGATAATGATTTTACCTACATCAGTATCTTTCTCTCAACATACAGGGCCTTTGCTTCTACTAAGGAAGTACTGGAACTTCTCCTTGACAGGTAAGAGCCAGTATATAATGGAAACGGAACCATCATTTACGTGATAGGATGATGTTGTCATGAATTTCTTCAATTATTTTTAGTGGACTTGGACTTAACCCAATGGACAGATGTCAAGAATACTGCAAAATTCAGAATTTCAGCATAAATATAAAATGTGTAAATGCATGCCACCCACATCCCAACTCTCACCAAAGCATAGTCTACAGGCAGGGAAAGTGTGGCGTGTCTAACTGCCAAGGAGCCAAAGTGGGACCAACACAAGAAAATGAATATAATTTTCCTCAAAAAAACCCAACCCCTAGAATGCGTTGGCTGCAATCTAGAATAGATTCCTGTGTTTTGCTGGATACTGATATTTTCAGACCTAACTCTTCTGTTTGGGGGCTGCTGATTTGAAACAGGGATTGTACAAACATAAGAAAGAATTCACTATCCCTTCTATTACTTCACATGAACATGCAGTCATAAATTTTTGCAGACAGCACAAGAACCACTTAATGTTATAAGAATAGCTTTTATGGTAAGACTGTTAAATCATGTCTGCTGTGTTTGTATAAATGCTTAGAACATGCAACATTAGTTTTCTCGCCCTAAATTCTAACTGAGACATGACTGGGTCAGAGCTGATCTTATTTTGGGAGTATCATATTTATTACATTTTTCAAAACCAAGTGATGTGCAAAAACAGTTATTCTGGAATATAGTAATTGGAACAGAGGAGCAGCATAAGAACTCCTAGGTTTTAATTTTAGCTTTCCCACTAGCTACATAAGGAACAAGGCATGGATAAGCTATCTGTGCTTTTCTTGTGTATCTGAAAAGGAATAAAATACTACTTGCTTTGTAGGAATGTTATGTGGCTCAGTTAATGATGCTGATGTGCCTAGCTTGCCAGGCCTGCGGTGATTGTAATAATAGCTGTGGTTGCTCAAGTGCAGTAACTTCACAGCCAGGTAACAAGTCAGATGAGGAAAGAAGCAGCCATCCTGGGTAGAAGACCATACAGTCAGATTTGCTACTGTGAGCATTACCTCTCAGTCCATACCAATTCTGATGTAGAACATGAGGAGCAATAAAAATTGCCAGTGCATATATACAAGAATATAAAATTGTTGAGGAATTCTTTATTTTGAATGGCTAATTCTTTCTATACCCTCAGTTTTGCATTCTATGTTTTGGACATATGTATCTTTGAAGAATAAAATATGAAAGGACACCAAGTTTGTGAAGATTCTAGTAACTTTCAAGAGGAGCTGACTTGCTAAATGGGTGTCATGAGACTCTCTTGCTTCCTAAGCATGCAAATTATCAGAGAGCCACAAATTTATAGGAGAAATCAAGAGCTGTATGCATATACATTGTCACTTTCAGCCAGTAATGTTTCATGTATGGTTTATTTTACTTACTTTTCTAAAGATACATTTTTAACAGAAAATGTTGGAATAAATAAAATAGTAGCCTTTGCAAGCATGCTTTGCCTGAAATGGCTATTTTAATTATTATTCCCCTCACAGCACAGTTTTCGTTGCTCTGTGTCGGTGGGTTGCCAGACTGTTCTTTCAGGATTCTATATTAATTGACATGTATCTTGGGAAATTTTCTTCCTGTAATCAATTAGAACTTGTGAGTAGCTCAAATCATGTGAATAAGTCAGTCAACGGCAGATCTAGACCCAATTATACGCACCTCGTTTTTCAGTCAAAGGCTCTTAAGTTGTCTTAAGACAACTTATTTAGTCTTAAACTACATTCATATATCCTGTTTAAATGCCTGGAAAGCATCTCCATGTGCATTCCCCACCCAGTTCAACGTGGTTTTCATTTTTAGTGGTTTCTATTATTTCTCTCTTACTGAGGTATACTTCAGTAATGCAAATAAATGTCCCACCTGAGACTGTGACCTCATTTTACAAATCACTGTACAAACATGCCTAGAATTATTTGCAACCACCCCTACCCTGAAGACCCTTTACTGTCAACAGATGATAAAGAAAAACAGTGAGAGGAATAGACTATGATGCAGATACTTAGGAGGAGAGTACTGAGGCAAAGGGAGAGTAAAGGTTTAACTCACAGTGACTTTTGGAATTTGACCTGCGTTTTCAAACATAAATCTTTTTACATGTCCGTATCTGGTTTGTTGCTGTCCTCAGGAGGCAGAAGACTGTTATGCAAAGAACAATTAATATATTGCAGTTATTTAATTTGTATAATTACAAAAGATCCTGTGTATCTGACAAGCAAGTTTAGAATCTACTATCAAATCTGTTAAGCTGGGTGATCACCAAGGTGATGTTTTTGGAGAAAAGTTCTTGGCTCTGGGAGGCTGCCTTGGGTCCTTGGTAGTGGGCTGGCTCTTTGGTGGGTGCAAAGCCCCTGGGAAGGACTAGGAAAGGGGTCTTGTAGCTGTTAGGCTGTTTTGCCCTACTGTGTGTTACTGCGCAGAGGCCTTTGCATGTTTAACCCTTCTATGGGACAGGTGATTATTTCATGTGCAAGTGTCTGGATCTTTTCCTCTTGGTTACTTCACCTGGCTGGATTCAATAGGTGCTCCAGGAGGCTCTGTTTAAGACCCTAAGCTGTGGGTGCTGCTGGAGGTCTGGATGAACTGGGGCATGGGAAGGCATGTTCAGCTGTGGTGTCCTTGTATGTACTTTTCCCCCTTTGCACTTAATAGCGTATATCACTCTCCAGAATTGTCAATCCAGCCCTTCAATGACTACGGAAATAATTAAATATCTCTGTAATTGAGGGTTGAAGCATTTTAAACTTGGGGTTGGGGCCAAAGGGGTAATCCATTATAACAGCTGTCATTCCTACAGTAAATTAGCCTTGTTAGTTTTGATTATTTTGTGGTGTTTCATCACTAGCCATTAAAATGTTCAAACTCTATTAGGCTGCACTGTTATAAGGATGATGAAAAAGTCTTTTGGGAATCTTGCTTTTGCACTGAAGTCTGTAGAGTCCTCTAGATAAACGGCTCTGTTTTCTTCCCATATTTTCCTTTAGTGCAAAGGATCATAGCAACCTAAAAATAGAAACGTACTAAATTAGTGAAACATTGAAGTTATAAGATCAGAACTCGAGAGGGGGAGGAACTCAAGAACTTAATGAAGTTCATCACTGGCTTTAGCTTCTATTTCTGTATTGTTTTCTTTAATGCAGGTGTTAATGATAAAATTTTAAAAACAGCCTGAAGACAGTAATTACTCATTCTCTGAGAATCATTGGTCATGAGACACCTAAACTCTTTGGGCTCCTGTGAAAATGCCAGCTTCATGCAGTAAAAGTTTTTGTAAATTGTATAGCTGGGGCAATTTAGCTCAGTTAACACTGCAATTAAGTTCTTAATATTTTCATATCTGGGAATTACATCTGTAATATTACAGTTGGATTGCAGTACAAAAGAAGTGGCAAGTCTGACCTGTAAGTCTTTCTTACATTTTTCTCAAGAGTGTATCAGAGGAAAGAAAACCAGCCTGGATTGGAAAAGAAATTGAGCAGACAGGACTAACTCAGCTTTAAAATGTATGCATAGCCAGTGTATAAAGGATTTTGAGCACTCAAGCAGGAATGAACAGGAAAATAGGCATCCTTTTCTAAAGATGTTGTGCTTGTTATTCACTGCATCGTTAGCTGCTGATTGAGGGGAAGGATCTTGGGCCAGACTTGTGTACTGCTGTGTCCTTGTGGTCTAGAAGAGGTAGAGTACCTGTCCTGTTGGTCTTTGGTAATGTGCTGGTGTGGTAGAAGCCCTGCTTTAAGGAGGGACATCCTCTTGTGGTTGGTTTCGAGGGTAGGAAGGGAGAATAAAGGAAGTTCGGATGCTGCAGTTTTGCCTCAAACAAATAGCCTAAATAATATTTATAGCAACATCTCAGGTAAGTTTGAGTACTCCAGTTGTTTAGAGCAGCAGCAAGTCAGGAGCATAGATGAGCTAAGGAGGTTGGCTCTGCCCTGGTCCTCTGAAGCTGCTTTAAAGAGATGAAAATGTCAGAAGAGGGCAAGAAAATATAGGGGGAAAGTCTCCATAGAACAGAACTTTCTTTTCTGAGCCCAATTCTGGTCTTCCTAGCTTGTGTACCTTTCAGAGCAAGTTATAACGTCACCTTCAGAGGAAGGGCACGTAGGCTGTCTGACCTTGTCAACATTATCCCTAGCCTTTTATAATAAACGATAGAATCCACAGGAAATCCTAGGAGGTCACCACTTCCTTCCCCTCTCGCAGATCTTGGGAGTGTAATGTTTAAGAATCCATGGATGTTTCTCTTGGCTTTTCAAATATAATGGATAATCTGGATTTTTATGGCTTGGGACAAAATATAGATAAAACTTAAGCTATGAAGATTAGAATGATTTACATGCAGCACTGGAATATGGCCTTGTGAAGAAAAGCAGATGTTATAAGGACAAATAAAAAAAGAAATAATAGCAATTGTATTTAACCAGCTTAGTTTTCATCTCTACATTAGTGTGGAGTAAGCAGCAGAAAGTCTGCATTTTTGCAATTTTCTTGTTAGTGATACTTGTTAATAATAACAGTACTGAGACTAAAGAGGATGTGTGTGCATAACTGTGCTTTATAAGTGCTTGTATTTTGTTTTCCAGTGAAGTAAAAAAAAAAGTAATGAAAAGGGCAATCTCTTAAACCATGTAAGATTTTGGCATTAGTGGTCAATTTTGATTTATGTGAAGAGCTGTTTCTTATTCTTGGTGATAAAGCAGGACTGTGGAGTAAGGGAACAACTGTGAATGGCAGTGCTGAGCTTGTTTTGGTTGGTCCAAGGGAGAACAGTGATGTGGCAAAATCAAAAAAGGCCCTTTCAACATTTTACAGGTGAGCAGCTCCTTGGCATGGGCTAGGAGGGAACAGCATCTGCACCTCCCAGTTGTAGGAATGTACACATTGACAAACTTCCTCCAAAATTTAGGTGTGGAAACTGGATCGCACTCAATGCAATGCATTCACTTTATGCTAGATTTGCTGTGGATGCACCCCTCTCTGAGAATTGCCTGATGTATGTGTTAGACATACACAGATCTAGATTAGCCAAAGAAAGCCCTGAGACTCTTAGAAAAGTGTCTGGATATATTGTAACCTAAGTGTGTGGAGATACCTGTTGTTTGTTTGATATTGCTTGCACTGCTTGGATAGGATAGTCTGCAGACATTAACTGAATCTGGGCATGAAACATTTATTCTGTCCAAAAAAGGTGAGGTGCTCTTCCCTGAGTGACAGAGGCAAATAAAAAGCAAATGCTGTACTTAAGAGAAATTAGGGCAGAAAAAACCCAACTTTTAAAAGGCTTGAATAATTCAGAATAATGTGTGCTTTTGTTAAAACCACACTACAGTGCAGACTGATTTGTGAAATCTTCTGGGCAAAACCTTTTTCCTGGCTTGGGCCTTACTCTGTTAAAATAAGCTGTGATCTGCCCTGTGAGCGTGTGAGGCTCTGCAGCCATCAGTAGCTCCTGGGAGGCCTTTCTGGGCTGCACACTGTAATCTTCATTTCCTGCATGGCTGCGGAGGAGTTGGTAGTTTTCTCTCTCCCAATGTGGTAGGATGGACTAAAGGGACATGCATGTTGCTTAGACTGCCTTTACTCCTCTTCACATGACGTCAGAAAGTGGGAGGAAGTCCTCCCAAAGCCAAACACACGTGGCTTCGGTTAAATCGCAGCAGGAATCGAACAGTTGCACAGTGCTAGTCTTTGCAGTGTTTTTTGACTCCCGCAGCCCGTGCTGGCATTGTTATCACAGAAATGCACAAACCAATGGGGCAGAGGGGAACATTTCTAAATGTGTCGCAGGGCAGAAAACACACCCAGAGCAGTGAGCGGGGTCACACAAAGTATTGAACAGGCATATGAAAAGGTTTAAATTGTTAATGTACAATTCAGACTATTTTAAGACTGATGCAGTTCAGTCAGAAGACACTTACTGGATTTTCAGTGCTATGCTACTTATTGTAATGGACTTCAAATTGGGCCCTTTGGTAGCTTAGGTCTCTAGTAAAATCAGAGATGTGCTATTTGCTGAGTAACTTTTAACACTTCTTGGAGATCGTGAATAAATCTGTTTTCTTTTGCCCCCTGCCCCTAACTTCTAATTAAGCTTTTGCTTTTTATTAATTTGAGACTGAAGGCCTATTCATTCTTTTGTCTGGATCCAGCCTATAAAGGTTTTCTTTTAACGTAGTGTAGAAGTCAAACTAAACAATAACTTGGGCATAAGCTGGTATGTTGAAAAGTGAGGGGGATGACTTGTATTTTCAAAGCTATTTGAGAGTAATTGGACATCTGCATCCCTTTAGTATTCATGGAAGTTTGGCATCTAAATGCAGCAGACAGCTTTGAAAACCTGCCAAGTCTTTAACACTACACATTCTAATATTTTCTCTTTGTTTGGTAGAAGTGGGTAGGGAGATTTAAAAGAAAAAATCTTGTTGGCATTTTGATGTGAAAATCCTCAATGGAAGTTCCTGGAGAGAGGAAAAGCAGACCAGCTCCTCTTGTCCCTGGGTGCAGGGATATAGCATGATGCCTCTGCAGAGATCCTTCGGTATCCCCAGTGTCGCTGGCTATACTGTGGAATTAAATGCTCACAAGTGTGATGGAAGCCAAAGATGTTTAGATGTCCAAATTAGAGAAGAACTGGGCCAAGTTGCTCCCTTCTGCATTTTATTTTGTCCTGGTAATCACAATCCTTGCAACAGCGCTTAAAAGCGGGGCAATGCTATGCTTGGCACAGTTGCATATAAAGTAGCAACCAGTCCCTATCTCAAGATGTTTACAGAGACGGGAATGGATATTGTTTGATGGGAGAGCCAGAGCTGGATAATGACAGCAAATAACAAGTTAGTTTTACATTTTCAGTTCATTTCTTGTGCTGGAAGATGGCTCGATAGAGATTAAATGGAGAGGAAAATAAAGGCAGAGGGGGCACATAGAAGGAATGGGCCCTTTGTACACTTTTAGGCCAGTAGCTTTATATAGTGTTTGGCTCACTGTTGTTGCTGTAGCATCCATTCTTTCCTCTGTTTTCCTGTACACCAGGTGGTTTGTCTACTTGACTGAAGAAGCAACTTCGTTTCCATGATCCTATGTGTGTATAATTCAAAACACCTTACATTTCTTGAGGAGTATCTGTGCTTCCAGTCACTTGTTTTGATGCTTGCAAGTCTTATTTAGGGATTTGTTTGGGGCTTTTGCAGAGAACCACCTTTCCTTATTATTTCTGAGTCATTCAAAGAGTATTTTCCTCCCTATTCTTCCCTTCCTTCTCAACAGAGATGCAGGGGTGCATTTTCTACTCTATTTTTCAGTATTTAAATATTCAGTACTACCCATTACATTCTGGTCTCATTTGCTTAGTCAGTCCCTTTGAGTGGAGTCTATAACTTTCCAAACGCCAGGCAAGGCTGAAAAGTTCTGTGGGCTACAGGATCCTTTTGTTTCTCCTGTCTCTTTTTGTATGCAAAGCATTCATACAAGGCCGGGTAGTGAATGGCTCTTTGTCCAGGAGCTGGTGAGAACAGAGCAGTGGAAATCTGCAGAAACACTGTTCTTTACATCAGATGTATCATTAACTCCTCCTAACCCATATTTAATGGCCTGTTGTTCAT
Organism: Phalacrocorax carbo; assembly: GCF_963921805.1. Taxonomy (NCBI): domain Eukaryota; kingdom Metazoa; phylum Chordata; class Aves; order Suliformes; family Phalacrocoracidae; genus Phalacrocorax; species Phalacrocorax carbo. The sequence continues at coordinate 30,577,271 of NC_087518.1, read as the reverse complement.
GCAGAGGTCTTGCATTGAGAGGCAGGCAGAGGTTTACATCTGGCAATATAACTTAAAATTGTCTGCTCTTTATTATTGTGTTAGGGATTTATATTATAAAAATCAGCATGTATCTCTCTAGTGGGATTTAAATGCAAATGCCTAATCTGCAAATACATATTTTATAATTCATACAACACTAGGACAGTGAGATTGTGAGTCATCTCAATAATTTCTGCTCTAAGAATTAATGGCAAGTTTTGAAAAAGGAATATAAACATCTAATTTTTATTTAAAAAACCTGAACCTTTCTTTGCATATTTCTCCCAGCAGGGGGAAAAACATCTTTTGTCTATTGGCTAGGATGTTTTTTAGTCATCTTACCTAGCAGATGGCAGTGGAGGGTGAAACACTCTCCCTGTAGCAACAGGACAGGAGCAACCATCATATTTTGTAATGTACATTATATCAGCAGCATGTCTTGATTCTGTCCTGGGCAATATCTACTGAGAATGCATCAGCATAGTTCCCTAAATAACCCCCCTACACTCTTTTTGTATCTTTCTGGTAAGATGATATCTTACCCAGTGTGATTTGGAAATGCAGGACAATTTACAGGTCTGCAAGAGCAAATATTGAAACCAATAGAGTTAAATAAAAATAGGTTAAACTTTACACTTCAGCTTAGGAAAACGATGGAATTCAACAAGGTGTTTGGCAGTATTGCTCTTAAGGCTTCTCTGATTTATTCCATCCTTGCAGTAAAGCAGTGGGAAGTACCTCAAATAGTTAATTGCATTCACTTTGAATTGCAAATACTAGTAATGAGCATTTAGGGTACGACTGAGAGCTGAGAGAGGCCAGGTAGGATTAAGTGGTGAATTTGGGCATAGCCAAGAGTCAGAAAAAAAGGTATCTATTCAATTTTACAGCTTCAGTAGTGCTGATCCCAATAAAAGGAGCACAGGCAGGGTGTGAAATTGCTTGGGAGAATATAGGAGAAAGCACAGAGGCCATTGATGCACCAAAAATTTCAGAACAGGATTGACAGCCATTCTTGTACCAAGCAGTGGTGGTGCTGTGAATGCTCCTGTTGTGATTCACTGTGACCACTGAGGGATCGAGGTGTTATTCAGCATGTTTTAGAAGTGGATTCTTACCTCATTGTCAGTTTAGCTAAGCATATTTTTCTTTAGATGTTTGGATTAGCTCTGTGAAATCACAACAGCAAAATGGGTTAACCTGTATGTGCCTCAATCTCTAAGGACTCTTTCCATTTTAAGAAGTCCTTAAAACGTACTCTCATACTTCTGCTGTCTTATAGGACCAGCAGGATTGTTTCAGGATAACTGAGAACAACTTGGGCCCTTTAAAACATAAGTTTGGAAGTTTTTATGCATGTATTTTATGCAAGTTTCTTTTTCTGGACAGTTAAAATGCTGAGATTTCTGAAGTCTTCACTACTGATGTGGGAAGTCAGGTTGAATGAGACAGTGTATTGGTCAGACCAAGCTACTGGGGTCAAGCAGTCATGATTTTGTTCTCAGCGTTGTCACAGATATGTGGTAACAACTGGAGCAAATAATTTTTTGTTATGTCTACCTGCAGTGTGGTTGGAGATGCAAGATCTGGTTTTAAATGAGCTGTTTCAGATAATGCAAGTGGTCTTAGTGCAGCACTCACAAGGCTAAGTAAGCCCAAGCTGACCTCCTTACAACTGTGGCTATGCTGCTTCTGTCAGGGATTACTTGTTTGCCTTTGTTAGTTTGGGTTGCAGTTCCATTGCAGTGTACTGGAATGTAGGCAAACGCTCAATCTCTCTCTGCCTCAGCTTCCCCACCCACAGTGGAATTGTCCAACATTAAGCCCTTGTCATAAGATCATTGGAACTTAAGCTCTTATTTTAAAGTATTGTGGAGTTCTGAGATTATGAGCCATGGTAAGACAGAATATCAGTATGAGGGTGGTGAATGGTGGTGCTAAAACATGTTCTTTACAGTCTAGCAGATCTGCTGGTGAGAGGGAGCTTGAATTCAGTTATACTAGTGGACTTTCTCTACGCACCTGGGATTCCTACAGATGAAGCCTCAGACTGATACTTCAGGGTCACATGAACTACCATCTCCTATTTTTATCCTTTGAAATGTTTTGGATGAATTTGTTACAGTTCTGACATGAACCTTCTTATCACAAACCCACAGCCCCCTACGTTTTCTCTGTTATTAGTGGGGGTGTTGTATCACAAACACTTAAAGTTGCGCTTGTACTCCTAACTATTGAGATTAATTGCAGGTGCCTGACTCAATTAGTTGAGCACAGAATGTGTAAAATCAGCTTGCCTTATCCTGGACTGTGAGTAATTGTCTGCCTTCATTAAGGCTGCCTGTAAGGAACCATGGAATTCTTTATGGAGCTGTATATTTGAAGCAATAGGCACTCCCATTGAAAATGAAGTGCATAATCCTGCCTTCAAGGCACATGCATTGCCTGTGTAGGTAAGAGATTTTGCTTTGTGCTGTTGGAGTTTTGCCCATGGTTTCCTCTTTCTCAGTGGCATTTTCACAGTGCCACAGGTCATTCCCACTCGCGACAACTGTGTCAGTAGTTTTGGCAAAAGTGGGCACTTGCCATCTAAAAAACTTAGTGTGAGATCACACTTGGGGTAAGGAGGAATGACAAATGCTAGAGAAAAAGAAGCTGTGTTGGAGAAAGTGGTTGTATTACAGCCTCGTTGCATGCTGGTATATCGCTGTGGGAAAGGATGGAGTGAAAACAGGCAGAGAAAAGGGTCTCGGAGCTGTGAGCAAAGATACTCTCTTGGTTGACTCCTCCTGTGTGGCTTAGCACATGAACACCATGTGCTTCATATAAATTAACGAATTAGGTTGGAAGATACTGGCTATCTCTTTAGGAATTTTTTTTTCCTTCTTAATGAAATAATCTTCAAGCTCCTTAACTTTGCCCAACTGTTAGATTCCATATCTGTTGTCTGAGCTAGAAACACTTTTTAGTTGTTTATGGTAATTGTATATGAATTATGCTGTTTGGGATTTTGTTTTTATTCAGTAGAGGTTCCTCTAAACACTCATCTCATTTTTCAGGTATGGAAACCTGGAGACCTCAAGCTGTGAAGAAGTTGGAAGCCAGAATTCCTCTGAATCCAAAACAGTACTCAGGATGTAAGTGTGGTTTTGCACTGTACAGCGAACCCTAGTCAGGGTTCCGTATTGGAGGAGGATGTGGGCAGCATAGCTGTTATTCCCTTTGAAAATTCACAGCACTATTTGTTTGCTTAAACAAGCTTGTATAAAGGCCAAGTATCAACTGTCTCATAACACATCCAGTAATATAACCCAGAGATCTTTCTGTCAGGGAAATTGTTTCAGAATTAAACAAGAAATGAACACATCTAGGCCAACATTTTGTTGATTAAACAAACAAGGAGTGTTTTTTTAATCCCTGCCGTATCTGTAGCAGTAAATGGTTATTGCTTATGACTGATTTTATTGTGCCTTACAACAGCGTCTGCAGCCCGAAGCTGAAGTTGTTTCAAGCAATGTGTGTATGCATGTATCTTCTTCATTAGTGCTCCTTACAGTGTTGCTTTTAGCGTGAAATTTAAATTCTGAAGTCATCCTAATTTGCAAGAAAAATAGCAAAGCTGTTTTGAAATGCAGTTTAAATGGGAAAAAGTGGTTTGGTTATCCTCCTAGCATCATATGAAATTGTGTTTTATCATTAGACACTGGGTGTAAAATGTACCTGAGGTCTTCAGGATTTGTACTTTGTCATCTGTATGATCTGTGGTTTGCATGCATTGTGACAGTTACAAAGTAGCTGCATCATTCTATTTGATTACAGTGTGTGGTGACGCTTGATTCTTCTCAGCATTACTGAAGATTATTTTTTTTTATTAATTTATCCTGTCTTCCCTCTAGTTAAGGAAACCTTGAATTTTTTTTATCAGTGCACTGATTTCTCAGGCTGTAATTGAAGAAGCCGCCTTTAGTTTCCTTTTGTTTTGAGATGGAAGGAAAATGTTGAACTTTTCTATCATGAAATAGACGGGCCAATCAAGACTGAGAAATACACTGCAAGTCTCTCATTCCTGGGATTCAGGCAGACTGTTGATTCTAATTACATTCTGTTCTACAATATTGGGCCTGCTCTTCCCACTTACCTCCACGCTTTTCTGATGTCCTGTATGTTGGGATAGGGAGTCTGGCTTAAAACGGTTCAAATATCCCCCTCCAGAAATGTGCCGTTCACATGGTGAACACCTTCCTGTCCTTCATTGTCTGAATGGAGTGGTTAGACAGTGGGGTTGCTTTGCGTTCTGTCATGCATGCAGAAACTGTTTTGTTTAACCACCAGAGATAAATTGGTAAAAGCTCCTTGGCTGTGAGTGTTTCAATAGCTGTCTCTGAAAACACAATGAATTATGCTTGCTTGACTGCAGGAGAAATGTAGAGCTTAATTAATGTCTGTAAATGATACAGGATTCTCAAAGGCTTTAGTTAGAAACAAAATGTTATCGCTTGTTGGGTTTTTGGTGGGTTTGGTGGTTTTTGGTTTTGGTTTTTTTAAGCATTTAACAATGACAGAAAGCTACAAGCTCTGATTTGGGCTGTTTGTCTTGCCCCAAGAGGCTCGACATGGGAACTTAATTCTCCTGGCTGGCATAACAGAAAACTATCAATGTTTTTCTCCTACTTTGCCATGAGAACTCACCAAAGAACAGCTGGTAGTCAAAACTTGGTCACAAGCACCAAGAAGGCAGTATTATGTAGTGGGTAGAGGCAATAATAGGCAGCCAGCAGGTTCCCACACTCCCATCCAAAATGAGCTCTAGGGTCTCTTCCAGCTTTGGGCAGATGATTTGACCTCCCCCTATCTCAGCAGTGCAGCCATAAAATACAAGCTAAAGCAGTACCCTTCCTGCAAAATAGATTAAGGATTTATATTGGGGATGAGAAAGATAATTTCAGCAGTATAAATCGTGCTGGGATTAACCCCTCCCCACCTTTACGTGGACCCAAAGGAGCTTGATTATGAGATGGAGAAAGAAGGGGTGAAAGTAATCTTAATGTTAGTGTCACTCAGGCTTGGGCAAAATACATGAATCTTTTGTTATGCCTAGAGGTGAGCGTGCAAGTGAAATAACATCTATTTTTTTGAATGGAATGGTTTTCCTATTGACATACACATAGTTTATCATATTACCCCCTGTCTAGTTGCTTCATGCTGCATCAATGCTGTCTTCCCTCTTGGCATGTAATCGTCATGTTATGCCTTTGAAAAGCCAGGGACTGACAAATGGTTGGAGTCTGTGGTCCTGTTGCTGTGGTAGCACAGATTCTGATGAGTTTTATCTGGTGTAATTTTCATGAATATAGTCAGCACAGCTGATTTTTTGATCCTTTGGCCCTCATCAGATACCTTTTATGTCTGAATTTGATACCCGTTACCCAACTATTTACTTATAGAAAGCTCAACAATGAAGTTATCAACAAGGTAATTTGTCAGGTATGCGTGTTTTAACAGGTCCTCTACAAATGTGAATTCACTTTTCTGCCTTAAAAATTTCCATTGGTCTCTGTTACTCTGACTACTTGTATCTTAGATATGATTAATGGTATCTAGAAAAGAGGTTGGTATTGTAGTCCTGTTGTGAAACGTGTAGTTCTAGTAGTTCAGGTTTTCTCTTGTCTGGAATAATTCCAATATAATTACATTTACCCTCTTTTCTCATAGAACAGAAACTTGGAGAAATAAGAGGAAGAAGTAGTAGAGCTATGTTATTTATTGCCATTAACTCTGTATTCTCAGAGGAAAAATATCTTGTGGGGAAGCCCGTGGTCTGTGGCCAGAGATCTTCTGCATTCGTCAGACTCCTGTGTTGTTCAGATGGTTTAAAAATCCATTTGGGGCATTAGAAATGGGGATGCAATTTAAAGCATTTCCATTGGTTTGACACAAAAAAAAAAAAACCAAAAAAACAAAACAAAACAAAAAAACCCACAAACCCACCAAAAAACCCCACACCCCACAAACAACCACAAAACCTGCTACAGAAGTTAAAAACAACAGCAGGAGAAGAATTTATGTCTGTCTACATGTCTTGTGGATCTTTAAAGGGACTGGCTTTTGCAAAATCTTAGGTATGTATGGGAGCAATATGATGTTCTATGTGGTGTACTGGAAACTCACAGGTTACTAATGTTGAAATTCTCTGTGCTTTTTGTACATGTAATATTGAGTTGTTAAATTATTTGAGAAGGAAAATGCCTTATGTACATAAAATTTTTTAAAATTATTTTAGCATTCCACCCAGTGTTCATATAGCTCAGAATCTGCAACTCCTACACTAGGGCTTGAGCGCACACGTGGAACAGCCTTGTTTGAGACACTTGTGGGAGCTATAAACCTGTCCTTGAGTTTCCAAATTCTGGATCTGAGCCAGCAGTTACTTCTCACACTTGTTGCAGTGACATAGTTTTCGCTGACCCAAGATCACTTCAGCTATGTTCAGAAACGTGCCTTCTAAGGATCCACTCTGCCAGGGGGATTTTGTCCTGTTTACTTCAGCATCATTCCTATAATTTTGGGGCTGCCGGAGTGGTCAAAAAATTATTATTTTTCCAGAGGGGTCTGACTTAATTACATCTAATACAAAATATCTTTTGGGCTTTTTATTATTATTCCCCTTTTCTTTAAAGCTTCATTCAGTAATACACATTTTAAAGAAAGGGACTGTAATTTTGTAACTTTAAAAATACACACAGTTTGGACTTCAGAGTTATGAGCAAGCTCTGAACACCGTCAAAAGTTTTGTGAACTTAAAAAAACCTGCTAGGCATGACTCCAAGGTGTTTTTTTAATTTTTTCTTTTTTTAGTATCAGGACCCACCTTAGCTTTTCATGTTCAGTAGCTTGCTTTCCACAGTTCTTGCTACTTTCAGTCAGTCAGAAAGTTAATGATAGCAAGTAACAGTAAAGTCCAGAAAAGGTCAGATATTCAAGTCAAATGTCTATGTTAGACAGCTTCAGTCTGTGTTTCCAGAAATATGATGCCATGACTCTCTTAATTATCTGATAAGAGAGTTGTAAGGAGTAATACTTGACCCTCTATCTCTACCTATAAACCATTCTTTTTGCTCTCCTTTGCATCATGTAAACAAGATTGCCGGGTGCTGTTTCTCAGTTCTGCATGTTTTTTGTGTCGAGGTGTGATGGAGTTGCCTCCTCATCCTAGTTAGGCTGTTGCTGTTTTCAGAGTTCTCTGTGTTCATTACACGTATTTTAGCTTAGGACTTCTGTTGACTTTTAAAAAAGAAAAGCGTAGGTATAATGCACCAAGACATGTATCAATTTGGAATAATTGATAATAATTTTGCTAAACATAAATAAAAATTATCAGTATGATAAGTAGCATTAAGAATTAAAATGAGATCCAAATGATACATGGTCTGTAGAGAATTTGTACTATAATTCAATTGTGGTTTTGCATTTTTTAAGTGAGGTTGTATAGATCAAATATGTCATTTAGTAGATGTCACCTGACAAAAACAACTGAGGAGAGAAGGTAGAGCAAAAAGAAATGAAGTATTTTCTCTTACTTGTGTCTGATGCGAAGACTCTACACACCTTACCAGCCAGGAATCAGGGGAACTTCAATGATATAGTCATGTCCATGAGATCTCAAGTACCTTTACATATTCTGGAAGGGGGATCAGCACGCTAAACTACTAATGTTGTTTGGGGACTTCAGTTCTACTGAAATGGTTGTGTGTATTGCCAATGAGATAGTTTCAGACAATGCTTTTGGTGATATGAGCTGATCGCTGTGATGTCTATTCAGAGCAGGAGAGATCCTCAGTTAACTTTTAACTCACTTTTAAAAGGCTGAGTTTTCTACACAGAATGATCTGTGAAATAACTTATGCCCTACTTCCCTCCCCCTACTGAAAGATGGTGTTAATTTTGATGTCTGGGCAGTCTGTTGCTGGCAGACAACTATAGCTAAGCCACAGACTTATGACTTTAAAGAGGCGATGTATTAAAAGGGCAGAACACTTCTTTCCCAGAAGATAAGCATTAAAGACCTGGCTGGAACTGGTTGCAGACAGAGAAAGAACCATAAAGCCTTTGCAGTATAAAATCTCAGCTTCTTGTACCTTTAGGAAGTCAATAGCTTCACTGGATGCTGACATGCCTCTGAGTAATGTGAGAGTCTGAAGCAGTGCTGGGGCCATGTCACTGATATGACTTGCTAGGTGTGCAAGACCTGGAGATCTGATGCAGAACATCACACTTCATGGATAAAAGGTGCTGAGCTTGTTGCCTTGAGTTTAAAAGATTTCTGTCAGTGAAGTTCCCAGAAGTGATTCATTCCTATTCAGAACACGTAGGAAAATGTCCAGCCTGGCAGTTCAGGCTTGCCTGCAATGTTTGCCTTCAGGGAAGACCAGTTTAATGTTAACTGAATCAAGTTACCTGAAGACTTCACTCAAAGATATAGCAGTACAAACCTGAGATTGTCTGTCTCTTGAAAAACCTCTTCTGCAGGTAATGTTGCCATACTGGTCCATGGACTTGGACCATGATTTTTTTGTTTGTTTGCTTTCCAGAGGTCTAACATTGGTACATTTTCTTTAAAGATACCCTTTAGGCATGTAGGTAAATATAACAGGGAGAGAAAAGTGTGCTGTCTCCCCCGTACATAGAAATAACTCTTGCATCTGTACCTAGTAAGAGACTCCACAGCCAGGGTAAAGGTGATGAAAAGGAAATACTGTGCCATAAACAGTGAGCCATGTTCTGATCCCTACATTTACATCTCCTTCTGATGAAACCAAAGAAAATTTAAGAGCTTTTATAAATCTCAGTTCAGGTTATATTTCTAAACGATACTGAAGAGGAAGGGGTTGAACGAGAAAACTGGTCTCCTGGTTGCAGTATGAGGTTTCAATGGGGATTTTAATTATCTTTTTTCGTGGTGGTTGGTTTTTTTTTTTCCTCCTGGCTGCATTGTATACTCACATTCCCAGTGCTGTAAAGGGAGGATTCTTACTGGAGTTAGACCAGCTGAATGAGAAATGAAAAGGAGAAGCAGTTTATGTAGTGCAAAAAGTAAAATAGCTTTAAGCACTCAAACTTTCCTCTTCTGCAGTCCCAAGCACCACCATGGCTTAGTCCCGAGGCTTCTAAATACTAAATGAGCATAAGTAAGAGTAAACGTCCTTTCAAGCCTCCTTTTGGAGTATAAGGTTGTGGTTTCTTTCTACTGGCTGGTTTGCTGGTTTTCTACTAGTTTGCTGATTTGGAGTAGATTGGTGGTGCTCCCCCTCAGATGAATGACAGTCCACAGAAATAAATCAGAACACTTGGGAGCTTTTTTGTTGTCTTGAATGTCAGCTCCTAGTTTCATCTGCTTTATTATCAAAATGTGGAATTTATTTGTTATTAAAACTTGGAATGTGGTGTGATTGAAAACCACAGACAAAGCAACCCGAAGCTAAACTGAAATCTCCTTGTTTCATTCCACAGCAATTGGGTAAAACAGTTCAAATAAAGAAAATTAAGGAACTATTCAGTTATCACATGGCATGTCTTGCATGTTTACCCCTCCTCTTCTGCATTAAAATAGCAAATACCAAAACCTGCAGTGTAATACTGCAGTATTTGGAGTTTCCCATAGTGATAAACAACCATTGCCCCATGACTTCTTGTGCATTTAGACCTTCCCAACAGAAAACTTGTCTTTTTCCTACTGAAGTTAACAGTCCTGCTGCAAAACAATGTGCACCATTACAGTACTGCAGAGATAAAACTGGTCCTGAAATGTTGTGCTCCAGAACAGACACCAAAGGAATGTGAGACAAATGGAAGAAAATTGGCTGGAAGTTTCTGATGCCTGGGAAATCCATGGTGGGAAGCAGTTAAGATGCATTTGGGAGAGAAACAATCAGCATTCATTCCAGTAAAGACAATTAAGCTAAACCAACAGCAGAAACCAATGTGGTTACATGACAAGTGGAGTCAAAGACAGGGCAGTATAAGCAATGGAAGAGTGGGAGAGTTGTGAAAACATCCAGAACCAGGCAAAAAAAGAATAATTAGAAGAGCAAAGAAAAATAATGATTGTCATCTCAATTAAAACAAAGAACAACTAGCAGAGCTATTCCCTTAGTGCTTTGCATGCGTTCCAGCAAAAGTCTTCCCTGTAGTACTCAACAAATTCTTCCTAAACCAAAAGAATAGCATACCATTTGCTGGAAGACATCAGCACATTATTTATAAATGGACTGGGTGCAAGAAGCTACCCTTACATCAACCTTTGCTTGCAGTTTACATATATTTTAACCTTGATTCAAAGCTGAAATTTAACTGGCCAAGTTGTTATTTAAAATGCAAAACTGAGAAAATACAGCTGGCTTAATTTAGTCTGTGTGAGCAAGCCTGAAAGCTATTATGTGGACAATGGACGAGAGGGAATAGTCGTCTGTAAAAATTGTTCCACTGATGGTCTTAAGTATGTGTTTGGCAAATTACAGATAGTTTTGTGCATGTTCCTGTCTAATTTCATAAGAAATCAGTTAATCTTTTTTTGCAACTGAGATTCTCCTTATTCTCCTTAATTGTTGAGATTCCCTTCTACTCATTCTTCAGAAATAATTGTGGTGGGAAAGAAAACACTGCTTTTGCCTTTTTGGCAAGAAACTATTTCTCTAATTGCTATGCAGATCTCTTCAGGACCAGTGGTATAGCTCTCTTCCCAACTGAGAAAAAACTACACAGAATTTCTGTGTAACCTAGTGAATCACTTGTGGCTGTGTGATTTGAAAGCTTCATTTTCCACCTCCTCTGTGCCCTGCTAGCTCAGCTTAACAGAGATGTTAGACTTGGAGCTGCCACAGTCTCATCGCATTTTGTGGTAGCTCATGGGAATGGATGAGTAGTTCTGTGTTCCCAGTTTGTTAAATACTTCCATGTAACAGTAGATAGATTTTGGAAACTGAAACTTTCAGAGATGGGCTTCAAACAAAGGTTGTATGGAAATCAGAAGACTTTCTGGTAGGTGTGAAATCTGAAAGCATTGCTGACCAGAGCCCAGAGTCTCTGGCTGGCAGGACAGGAGTAAAATGTTAATTTTTTTTTTTCTTATAGGCAGGAAAGGAAAAAATTTATAGCTCATAATCAACTAACGAAAAATGTAGTCTGTGATGTTTCTTTCCTGTCTGAGATCTTGGAAGGCTCCCATTCCTATCTGTCTCTGGGCCTATCGAGTACAGGGAGTTTCTTCTCAAGGGCAGCTAATATAAAGCTCCTGCAAGATGTGAGCAATTCTGCAGCCCATTTTCAGAAAGCTTCCCTCCCTGACACACCAATTAAACAGTCAGGTGGTAGGAGGTCAGTAGGGCATAGTGTACCTTTTTTTTCTCTTCCCTATTTCCCCTCTTGACTGAAATGATTTTGCTGGCAAAAATCAGTGTCTGTAACAGCTGTGAACTCTTCACCTTGCTCTGGGAGACTCGTCTGTGTTAAACTGTGTTTATTCTTCAGCTTATAAAAGTGGCCATCAACCAAGCCTCTAAAAACTGAGCTTAGTATAAAGAGTGTGTGAATAATATTAGTACAAGAACTTACCTTGTGGAGAGGCTCCTTCTTCCAAATCACTGCTGAACTGGTAAATGCTGATAAGAAAAGAACACCCAACCAAGATTTTGGTGGTGGAGCCACTAGGGATGATGTATGAGTTTGTGATGTGGGTGGCAAAAGAGGCACAGAGCAGGAGGAAATATGCAATTGGGGCATGGAGCAAAACACAGTGTTCCCCTACCTGTGGTGGAAAAAAAATGAAAATACTGTGGACATAGGTCAGTGATGTTTGTAACTGTAAGTGCTGCTGTGACACAGTGTTCTGGGTATGTGTGGGGCTAGAGGGGATGATTCAAAATGTGAGGAGAGGGGAGGGTGGAGTGAGAGCATGGGAGCATCACTGAGGGCATCTGTCTCTTGTGGCCTTTCTTGCACCTTGGGATGCGGAGCTGGGCTGGCACTGTTGGCTTCACCGCAGCAGTCATGGAGCAGTGGCTGTTGTGTGACACCTGTCCCAACTGAGAAAAATGGTGCTGAAGCTCCAGATAAAAAGTTTGGCCACCACTGGCCTAAACTGTGAAGGCTGTATATGTACAGTGGAAGCTTGTCTGAGCAGAGTTGTGAAAATTCAGTCCAAAATGGTTTTCAAATGTGAAGAGAGTCTTCCAGGCTGCACAATCTGTGTTTCATGCTTGCAATGTAACCTGAAATCTAGAGCATGCTTGCATATTAATTTTTGGTTGTAAATACTTTTTGTAGCTCTAAAATTGTAATTCCAGTATTTTTTCTGTCAGCAAGCCTAACCAAACAGTATTACTGACAGTTTTCCAAATACTCTAATTAGAAATTCAAAGTTGCCACTGTATTAGAGAAATAAGCAGAAGAAACAAAAGCCAGACAGATAGGACGTGTAAAATGATATCTGTAGGGGATTAAAAGTTAAATATTTGAGTTTTGAGGAAAACCCAATATGGTTAAGATGAGATAAGGAGAGTGGGAGAAACTGTCTTTACTCTTTCTTAACTATTGGTTTATTTTGAATGTCACTGAGCAGCTGAGTTACCCAGATATTGTTGTGGTTTTCCTACTTGCAGAAAACAAATATGCTAGTATTTGTACACAGCTCTGATATGAGCTTTCTGGATTGGCTTTTGGGTTCCTCGTTATTGACATGTGAAATCTGTGTTCATATTTTAACTCCTCTCATGATCTCCTAACTTGAGGAAAGAGAGGTCCTCCTGGCATACTTGTCCCTTTCCATATTGCAGCTATTTACATGATAGACCTGGAGCCACTACATCTGTGTTTTTTGAGGATTTGAACTTTAAAAGCCAAGTGCCTGATTGTCATGAGCACAGATAATGTATGTTTTTTGAGCTGCCACATCAGTGTTTCTAACAGGATACTCATGGATAGAGGTTTTTACTACTGACAGCATGGCCCTTCTCTTCATGGAATATCATTGGGAGTATGGGATACCATTATTGCATGAAGGTCTTATGAAATGGGGTTATTGGAATAGGTATGAAGGAAGGGTTCCTTAGATGCAGAAAATAGTCATTGGAAGGCTAAGCTCCACGGCGCAGCCCTAAGTGTTTGCAGAACCAAATAGGACTTGCTGTTAACCAGGGCTGATGTCACTTGGTCATCTCAGCTGTTATTCTGGTGTCAGTGGAGCTCATGAGATCTGCTTCCCTACAAAACTCTTTCTTCTTTGTCCTAAAAGTTGTCTCTGGCTTTCCATGACAGCAATACCTCTAAGTCACCTCTCACCCCTGCTACAGCATTTATGACTACTGGCTGGACGAGGTTTGAAATGCAGGGATGGTTTCAGTGTCACAGAGGAAATCTTCAGGACTTTTCTCAGGAGATTTAGGTGTTTACTGTGCTTTTTATTCTGGAACAAGGACCTTTTTGCATTTCATGTTATGTCCTACTCTAAACACCACAGTAGGTGATCATGAGACAGTGGCTGTGGCCAGTGTGTCATTTTGTGACCACACACAGAAGTCTTTTTCCTTAACCAATCTGTCAGATCAGGTAAACAAATGCTGTCCTTGTCTTTCCAGGTTGTAATATGTGCCATGGCCAGTGCTAAATGGTGCACAAAATATGCATGCTGATTTACTGGCACATTGCTATGAAGAACCAAAGATCTCAGTCTTTCCTGCAGCAGAAAAAAAGTTGATAATTATTTTTTATCCAGGCTTGAATTTTCTTAAAACTTGAAGAAATTTGCGTATTTTTTCAGACTACTTCCAGTTTTTCCACACATAGTTGAAATTTGTCAACAACATTCTAAGTTATTTCTGGAAAACCATTGTAAGTCTTATTTTCTTACAAAATCACAGAATGGTAGGGGTTGGGAGGGACCTCTGGAGATCATCTTGTCCAACCCCCCTGCTTGAGCAGGCACACCTAGAGCAAGGGGCACAGGAGCGCGTCCAGGTGGGTTTTGAATGTCTCCAGGGAAGGGGAGACTCCACACCCTCCCTGGGCAGCCTGATCCACTGCTCTGTCACCCTCACAGGAAATAAGTTTTTTCTCATATTTAAGTGGAACTTCCCATGTTCCAGCTTGTGCCCATTGCCCCTTGTCCTGTCATTGAGCACCACTGAAAAGACTCCAGTCCCATCCTCTTGATACCCACCCTTCAGATATTTATAAGTATTGATGAGATCTCCCCCTCAGCCTTCTCTTTTCCGGGCTGAACAAACCCAGGTCTCTCAGCCTTTTTTCATAAGAGAGATGCTCCAGTCCCCTGATCATCTTGGTAGCTCTCCACTGGACTTGCTCAAGCAGTTCCCAGTCCCTCTTAAACTGGGGGGCCCAAAACTGGACACTACAGATCAAGATGAAATGATGAAAAATACCTGCGAAGACATGATTTAAAGAAATTCCCACAAGCATACATTTGTGCAGTATCTAAGTACCAATCTAATAGGCAGGTGTGTATTAAAACCTACATAAACCAGGAAAGGCAGATAAACAGTTCACTTCCCTCTGTTTCAGGCAGGGTGGAAACCACATTGATTCATCAGCTATGGTTTCCCCTCATCCCCATCAGTCTGTAGCATGTTTGTCCATGGGCAGCTCTCTGCAGTTGGCGTCTCTTTAGCTGCATGTGTCTAAGAAGGTCCAGGATAACTTTCCTGAATGAGATCCAATGCTCCTGTAACTCCTTAAGCATCCTTTTCCTGCACCACCAGCATGACCAAGATACTGTTTTGCATGGTATAATTTGAGAGCCTCTCCTTGTCCTTGGGATAAAGGTAAAATCAAGATTCTGTTGATATAGTTTTGTTATGCATTTCATCCTAAGATTAGCAAGACCAATCTGTCTTCTGAGTTTGACTGTCTTGGTGCTTCAAGCTTGATACTGGGCACTGGCAGCATAGTGCTGCTCATGATGCACATGTCTTGATTAGGGTTTTATCTTCACAGATGATGTAATCTCACTAACTGCGTGTGCTCATGTAGGTTAGGTTTAGGATTAGACTGCTTTTTTGCAAAACCCAAGGTTTCATGAACAGGCAGTCTTTCTACTGAGATGGCAGATAACGAGTAATACAGCGTGGAGGGAAATGGTCCCCAAGACTCGGCAGCAGCAATTGATGAGAGGAAGGGCACCACAGGAAGTGTTTGATTTAGCACTTCCACTGGGAAGCTGCTACCCTGAAGGAGCTACAAATACCTTGTTTCCTCCCTAATATTTTTCCCACAATGTTCCAGGGAGTGGTAACGGAGCAACATTGCAGCCTCGCTGGGCCACAGCTTTTCCTGCTGGCACAAGAGGGAATTAAGAAATTACGTTCTGCTTTTGATTGTGCGTATAATGTCTGGTAGTTATTCAAACATGGTCACGGTACAGCTAAGCAAAGATATTTCAACTAATTGAACAAAGCATAGCTCCAAGGTAATTTGCAAGTTTTGCTCTGCTAGCTTGACAAACAGTATGAAACAGGATCATAATGAATGCCGGTAATATAAAGCCAGCACCTCAGATAATTTTCTATACTTGGGAGAGGGCTATTTCTATTATTATTGATTGCAATGGATGCCAGAACAGTGCGAGGGGCACCAGCAGTGGCAGCAGTGGGACACAAAGGGAGGGATACATGTGGGCCAGTAGGGGCTTGACTGAACAGAGGGTGTTCCCCCACCAACTGACCCCAAACCCACTGGCTGGATAAGACAGCAAGGCATGGACCCTCCACCTGGCAGTGCAGGAGATTTACACAGATTAAAACAATCAGCCCAGCTGATTGCAATGGACACCAGAGTATATATATGTTCTAGGGGGTAGGCATGCAGCAGCATGGTGACCACCTGGCAAAAAGCAGTGTCCTCTGATTCTCCTGAGCTTCTAGCACCTAGTAGAACCAATGCAGCACAGAGACAGAGCTCCTATTCAAGCATGCCACCACCCAGGTTTGTGACTCTGGAATGTGTGAAGAGAGATTCCTAGAGGTGGAAAGTGATTACAAGCAAAGTCTGTGGGAGGTGTGCCCAGATTGAAGAACGGCTCTGCTTGGTGGCTGAGCTGCGGGAGGAGGTGAGCAGACCAAGGAGTATTTGAGTGCCTGAGAGAGAGATTCAACAATGAAGCCGGACTGTGTCATCTATGATGCATGGAAGCCAACTCAGCATGGCCGCTAAGGAGGCAGGTCCTAGATCTTTTTTGTGCTAAGAGGAAGGCAGTGTCACAAGGAATAGGTGGGGGGAGAAGAAGGTTACAGCACGAAGCAGTAAGAGGAACACCTCTTTACCTTCTAAGTTACACTCCACGATACCCTTACAGAACAGGTAGGAGGCCCTGGTTACGGTAGATGAAGCACATAATGAGATAGAGGAGGAACCTATGCAAGCAGTATTGCCAAGATCAGAGAGACTAAACTCTTGCATTAAGACCAGCGCTAAGAAGAAACAATGGCAAGTTATGGTCATTGGTGATTCCCTCCTGTGCAGAATGGAAACACCTGTTTGCAGAACAGACCCTCTTTTCAGGGAAGTTTGCTGCCTCCCTGGGGCCCAGATTAGGGATGTCGCCACAAGACTGAAAAGCCTAGTTCAACCTTCAGACCGCTATCTATTCCTGCTCTTTCATATGGGTACAAATGATGTCGCAACAAAAAGTCTGAGGTCAATCAAAAGAGACTTCAGAGCCCTGGCAAGAAAGCTGAGCATAGGTAGTTTTTTCCTCAATCCTCCCAGTAATGGAGGAGACTTTGGAAAAAACAGGCAAGTGCAGGAAATCAATACCTGGCTCCAGGACTGGTGCCTCTGCCAAAACTTTAGGGTTTTAAGCCGTGGAAGAGCCTTTGAGAGACAACCTATGTTTGTGCCTGACAGGATCCATCTGTCCCAATGGGGAAAATGGGTCTTTGGGCGTAAGCTGGTAGGGGTGATTGAGGAGGCTTTAAACTACAATCAGTGGGGGAAGAGGATACCTACTGCAATTGGTTGGTAAGCCAAGGTTTGGCATGGCATCGCCTGAGAATGGGAATATCTATACTGTTCCTGGGAGGACAGAGGGCTCAGGAGTGTTATCTGAAATGCTTGTACACCAACACGTGCAGTATGAGAAACAAACAGGATGAACTGAAGCATTAGTCAGCTCCTGGAGCTATGATGTCCTTGGTATTAGTGAAACTTAGTGGAATGAGTCCCACGATTGGAGTCCTGGGATGGAGAGCTATAGGCTGTTCAGGGGGGGTAGGGAAGGCAGGCAAGGTGGAGGTGTTGCACTGTATGTAAGGGAAAGATTTGATTGCACAGCACTTACAGTTAGTGATGATGTGTTTGAGAGCTTCTGGGTGAGGATTAGGGGGATGGAAAACAAAGGAGATGTTGTAGTGGGTGTCTACCACTGGCTGCCCAGCCAGGATGTAAGCACTGACGAGTTTTTCCATAGGCAATTAGGAGAAATGTCTGGATCAGTATTCCTTGTCTTTATGGGATATTTCAACTTCCTAGACGTCAATGGGGAATATCATACTTCTGTGACAAGCAGGTCTTGGAAATTTGTGAATTTTGTAGGAGATAACTTCTTGTCACAGGCACTCAGTGAGCCATCTAAGAAAGATGCCCTCCTAGACTTACTGTTTGTGAATAGAGAATGACTCGTGAGGGATGTGATGGTAGGTAGCGGTCTTGGCCATAGTGATCATGAAATGGTTGCGTTTAAAATTTTCAGTGTAATAAGTAAAAAGGACAGCAGAATTACTACCCTGGACTTCAGGAGAGCAAACTTTAAGCTATTCAGGGAACTATCTTGCAGGGTACCCTGGGAATATGCTTTTGAGGGCTTAAGAGTCCATGAGGATTGGTCAGTCTTCAGGAATGATCTTTTAGAAGCAGAGGAGGAGGCAATTCCACTGTTTCATAAGTCAAGCAAGCAGGGCAGAAGGCCAGCCTGGCTGAACAGGGAACCCCTCATGGAGCTCAAGAGGAAAAAGAAACTGTATGATCTCTGGAAGTGAGATCAGGCTTCACAGTAAGACTAAAGAGCTGTGGTTCATTTATGCAGAGAGAAGATATGAAAGGCCAAAGCTTAGTTAGAGCTGAAATTGGCCAGTGTTGCTTCAGATAACAAGAAGGCCTTTTTAAAGTATGTTAATAGCAAGAGGAGGTCTAAAGGAAACAGTGGACCAATACTGGTTGAGGATGGTCCTCTGACTAATAGGGATGAAGAAAAAGTGGAAGCATTCAATGTGTGTTTTGCCTTAGTCTTTAATAATACTGATAGACCTTGGGCTGCCTGGTTCCCTGAGTTGGAGGACCATGAATTTGGGAACAGTGACTTTCCATTTGTGGACACTGAAATTGTAAGGGACCAGCTATATCAGCTGAATGTTCACAAATCCATGGGGCCTGATGGGATTCACCCCAGAGTTCTGGAGAAGCTAGCAGATGTTACAGCAGGACCCCTCTCGATCCTCTACCATAGGTCTGGAGAGGTCCCTGCTGACTGGAAGCTAGCCATGTTATTCTAATCTACAAAAAGAGCATGAGGGAAAACCCAGGGAACTACAGACGTGTTAGTCTAACCTCAGTACCTAGAAAAATTAGGGAGAAGATTATACTGGATACTACTGAAAGGCATTTAAAGAGTAATGCAATCATCACGCACAGTCAATGTGGGTTCACAAAAGGAAAGTCCTGTTTGACTAATCTGATATTCTCCTATGATAAGGTCACCTGCCTAGTGGATGAAGGGAAGGCAGTGGATGTAGCAGCCCTGCAGAAAGGGATCTGGGGGTGCTGGTTGGCAGCAGGCTCAACAGAAGCCAGCAGTGTGCGCTGGCAGCCCAGAGGGCAAACCGCATCCCTGGGTGCTTAAACACAGCCCAACCAGCCGGTCAAGAGAGGGGATTATCCTGCTGTATTCAGTGTCAGTGCCGCCTCCCCTTGAGTACTGTGTGCAGTTCTGGGCCCCACCATTTAAGAAGGACGCGCAGGTCCTTGGATGCAGCCAGAGGAGGGCAACAAAGCTGGTGACAGGGCTGGAAGGCATGTCCTCTGAGGGGCAGGTGAAGACTCTGAGTTTGTCTGGTTTGGAGGAAAGGAGGCTCCTCATTGCCAAGGCAAACCTCATTGCTTTGTACAGCTTCCTGAGGAGGGGGCAAGGAGAGGGAGGTGCTGAGCTCTTCTCCCTGGGATCCAGGGGCAGAGCACATGGGATTGGTTCAAAGCTGCGCCAGGGGAGGTTTAGACTGGACATTAAGAAGCTTTCTTTACTGAGAGGATGGTCAAACACTGGAACAGGCTTCCTAGACAGGTGGTTAATGCCCCAAGCCTGTCAGTGCTTGAGGCGCTTAAGCAATGCCCTTAATAATGTGCTTTAACTTTTGGTCAGCCCTGAAGTGGTCAGGCAGTTGGACTAGATGATCATTGTAGGTCCCTTCCAACTGAAAGTCGATTCTGTTCTGTTATCTTAGTTGCTTTATCATTACTTGATATCCTGAATTTAATAGAAGGGTCTCAATATAGCTTAAATGGATTTGATTCTTTATTCATTTGCATTTTGGGACTATAACAGGATCCAGTTGTGGGAGTGCAAAGCAGGAGCAATTTCACTGAAGTCCCTGGCAAAATCTGAGCGATATCTTAATAAGATTGCGTGCATCAAAAGAACAAATTAAATTCCTTGCTCAGAAAGTCTTCATAGTGCCTTTTCATTGGGTATGAATGTCTTAGTGGTTTTATTGTTATATTAGATACAGATACATACAATTGCATCAATACATGCTGTATCTAACCAGCGTGTTCTCTGTGTATTTGCTCTTAGTGCAATAGCATCGATCTTACGAGCCTGGCTCGATCAGTGCTCTGAGGATTTCAGAGAGCCACCCACCTACCCATGTTTGCTGAAGTTGCTGGATTACCTGAAGAGGAATATACCGGGCTCTGACCCAGAGAGGAGGGCACAGAACCTCTTGGAGCAGTTCCAGAACCAAGAAGTGGAAAAAGATGGTAAGGTACCTTTCCCTTCTGTCTTTCTATTCTGCCAGGCTGTATGGTACCACAGGGATTTGTGTGGAGTACATTTCATCAGTTCTCATGCTAATTGACAATATTGGAAAGCTCACCAGTGACTTTCTTCTTGTTTCTTTTCTTTTTTTTTTTTTAAATGTGTCTCTGTGAGGCTTCAGGTTCTGTGCAGGATGAAATAGTTGTACAGTGTAGGTGCCTATGCCTGTTCATTCTGGGGTGGTCTGTGAAATCCAGCACTTTAATATTTAGCCGAAGCTTTGAGACTGCTGCAGCAGCTTAAGTGGTTAATTGTCAGCACACCTCCCCAGTCATTGAGTTAAAACGCACAGTTGCTCTTTAGCTGGCCTTCTCATTTGAACACCACCCTCCCCACCCCACAAAAAAAAGCCCAAACCAACAAAAAGCAAAATACAAAGCTGCAGCAAAACACAGCTTGAGTCACAAGCCTTGTTGTCATGAAGCTTTTCTTCCTAGTTACCATCATGTCAAAGGAAGTGTCTGTGGCTGTTTTTTCCTATTTGAGTGGCTGGCTGCTGGTATCCAAGGACAGAGGAAAAACTTACGTTATTGGGGGTCACAATCTACTGAAACAATAGTGAACTGTAGTAACACAAATATGCTGTGTGCAGCGTCAAGCCTGACACATACCCTTATCCTGGTCAGAAAGCTTCCTGTGGTACAAACTGAAAAGTCATAGGAGCTCATGTAGTGTGTGAATGAGAACTAGAATCAACTTCCAGCTTTGGCAGAGGGGCAAGAGGGAATGATTAATGTAATAAAGGATAAAGGAAATGACAGGAAAAAAACATTTCATCCCATAAAAATCATGTCTGCCGGATATTCCAGAAATACCATCTCAATGCATAATACTGTGAAATGCCAAATGAACTCTGTCATTAACACATACATAAAAAGGAGTACTGCACAGCGCCCAGGCATTTTCCTTACTGAACACAGGTAAGTGAACAGGATTGCTAATATGTGCTTGTTGATGTCCTTTCCTGGGTTTGGTTCCCACAGGTTGAACAAAGAAAGCTCATGAGAGCTAAATTTGGGTTCATCTGTTGTTCAAAGTGAGCAAGTTCCCAGCAGCCCTCCTTTTGCATTTGTTTCCTCAAGAAACAGTTGAAAAGGTTATTATCTGAGTTATAGATGGGTCATTTTGAATGATAACATTTTCTAAATTGTGTCAGGATAGAGGCGGTTAATTAAAATAAAATAAGAGGAGAGAACACAATTAACTTGCAGGGTCTGCAGAGGAGAGTTGTCACTTTTAGAGCTTCATCTTTGCTCATTTCAGAGGTCTCTTTCAAAACTCTTAATGTGTTGTCTGCAATCAAGACTTGCTGATAATTTTTGTTCTAAAGCATTCATATTGTGCTATGAATTCACAAATTTGGGTCTTAATGCTACAGTTTGATTTGTGTAATCAGACCTCCATTCAGTGCTGCCATCATCCATGCCAGTAGATTAGATTGCAGGACCAGACACAGATAAAAAGCTGTTCCCCCAGCCTCAGTGCTTGCAGCTTGAGCAATACAAAGCGAGTCAGGGACTGCAAATTCAGAAGAGTGTTCGCTCTCAGTGAAGTCAAGAGGGCAGTTGGCATTTGAGAGGGCTAAATGGATCAGAGTGATTTGAAGATGATGAGATACTTGAGTACAAGAGGATCCCAGCTTCTTGGGGAGTGGGGACAAGACTGGTTACACATTTATGAAGGTGAGAGAGAGGAGAAAAAGACGCATGAAGAAAGAAAAGTAAAATCTTGCTTTGCATTCCAGGACGTGGTTTTTAAGGGTGCTGTGAGGTTTTGAGTAGGGTTGCAACTCAGTGATGAGGATTTTCAGTTGAATTCCAAGACCTGAAAGGAAAACGAGGAGTTACATAGCCAAAAAGAGACAAGAGAGTGACTTTTGTAGCAGTTCAACAGAAGTCCATTTAATAATGCACAATGTTACAAAACAGACACAGAATAATAGTGCTGGAACAGAGGTCTCCATTTATTGCATTTAGCTCTGTCAATAACTTGTGCAATTGGAATGTACAGATGGAAATCTGATACAGCCCGTAGTTATAATTTGTTACATCAAAACTGTAAGCAGTTTACATTGCTGATTAGGTTTTGATAACTAATGAAGAAAGGAAAAGTGAAGTATTTTGAAAAATAGTGACGAAGTATCACTTTATCTGCTTTCGTTGCTTTAATGTCTGTTCTGCTTTTGTTGGATATGAAGTATTGCGTAACATACTCTGAAATGCACTGCTTGTTTTTGTTAATGAAATCTCACTAGTAGTAAACAGTGCTTTTGTTAGTCTTCAACAAGTTCATTTTTTTCCCCCCTTCTTTTGGAGCTACTGTTGCCTTACAGTAAAAGGGATTAGGAAGAGGATTTTTTTTTCAGGGATTTTCTGTTTTACTTCCTCTACCACGGGAAACAAGGGCATATTTCTTTGTGTGTTAATGTGGCTTTGTTCCCAACCTGTGGGAGCCAAAAGGTGACACAGGAACATCTGTGAAATTCTTTCCCTTCTGCACTGGATTGGGTCCCCTGATGAGGACAGCTCTCTTCTCTCACCTCTTCACTGCTGAACAATGCAAATTTAGAGGCAGCATTCAGCTGAATGCTGTGGGTGCTCACTGTATTCTCTTTACTGGGAAAAATTCCCAGAGAGGGAAGGTGAGGGATGCTGGAATAAACTCTCTTTAATATAGTCCACGTAGCCCTGTGAAGGCACAAATTGTGCCAAGAAAGCATGGTATTTCCTTTTATTTCCTCACATAGGAGACGAAATCTGGATATAAAAGCATTCCTAATGCAATATTTTGGGAATACAACTGCAGTCTTTTCTCTTTGCAGTTTGATCCCTCCACCCCCCATCCCCCCTCCCCGCCCCCCCCCCTGATAATAAAATGCATAA
This sequence comes from Phalacrocorax carbo, assembly GCF_963921805.1. Taxonomy (NCBI): domain Eukaryota; kingdom Metazoa; phylum Chordata; class Aves; order Suliformes; family Phalacrocoracidae; genus Phalacrocorax; species Phalacrocorax carbo. The sequence continues at coordinate 30,554,276 of NC_087518.1, read as the reverse complement.
ATGCTGAAAAGTAGTTAACAAAATTCTGCAGTCTTAATAAGGAAATTTTGTTTGGGTGGTGGTGTTTTTCCTTTCAGAATATTGGTTAGCAAATGAGTTAAACCACTTCTCAGCTAAGAGACCCTGAACGGCTCAATTCTTTCTTCCACCTTTTCTTTGCCAATTTAATCTTCTGCTCATCATCTTTCTCAGTAAAACATGCAGCATAGAAGAGTCATTACATCAGGCAGGACTCTTTGGGCATTCTGCTGTAATTTATACAGTGATGTTTTAAAATAAACATCTGCTTTGATTCACTGTTTGCTGTACAAATTTAACTTGTGTTTTACATCCTGGACAGATGGGTTCCGTAACACTTCCCCCTGTAACCTATATGATGAAGAGGAACTGGAGATCAGCAGTCCAGAAGAATTCTCTTTTTTCCAAGAAGACCTCGTGGCAGAACAGTTGACGTACATGGATGCAGTATGTGGAGTATACATACTACTTGAAATGCTAGGGGGGAAATAGTGCTGGGCTTCTAAAACTTTTGTTTTTGAAAGTAACGTCAATATAAGTATAGTGTTCCAGAACAGGTCTGTTGTTGGGACACAGAACACAGCTCTACTTGGTTATCCAAACTTGCTGTGTTCATTGGGCTTTTTCTTTCAGTCATTCTGAAGGTTTGGGGGTTTTCTTGGTTTTGTCTTGTTTTTTTTTCTGTTTTGGTTTGGTTTCTTTTTTTTTAAAGTGTGAATGTATACTGTGTAGCCTTTTTTCAAAGTTTAATATTTGACACGTTAGAAATAGCACATTTTGACTCTATTGCTACCTGGCCTAAAGATGCACAGGTACTCTTAACTATAGTGCTCTGATTTGGTTTGTCTGTATCAATCTCCTTCATATAAAAATTTTTTCCCTTGGTTATGCAACTCATATAAAGGCCTCTCTTATTTTCCCAGGACTATTTAGGTGACAGGTCTTTTACAACATTGAGCCTATAAAGAGTGTACCAAAGTGTATATTTTAAACTAAGAGAAAACAAATATTTACCTTTTAATACCATATTAGATTTAGATCCAATTTGTACCGTAAACATGCACTTCTTCTTGTGGACAATAGAGATCTAGGAGAATTCTGCTGACTCACAAACCTCCATTTCACTCCAGAAACTCTTCAAGAAAGTTGTGCCGTACCACTGTTTGGGATGCATCTGGTCTCGAAGGGATAAGAAAGAAAACAAGCACCTGGCACCTACCATTAGAGCCACCATCTCTCAGTTCAATGCAGTCACCAAATGTGTTGTCAGCACTATCCTGAAGAGCAAAGAACTCAAAACACAGCAAAGAGCCAAGATCATTGAGAAGTGGATTCACACTGCACATGTAAAGCGTTTATTCTAGACTGTTTAATGTTCCTTGTGCAGGTGCCTTGGAGTGAGGGAGCTGGGAGGGGACAATGGGGGTGTTAACTGGCCTGGGACCAATGCATACAGCTTAGCCCTAATTCTTTCTACTTTTGACTCACTTTCTTTGTAATAGCAGATGAAGTATTGCCCTTCCTTTCCTTAGTTCCTTCCCCGCCATGGAAATGGGGTTGATGCTTGTCTCTTCACAGGGTTGGGAGTGCTAATTAATAGGTAAGGCAGATACCTTGTCTTGCAGGTGGGGAGTGCTATATACTTGATAATGTAACATTTATGGTGAGATAGGTATAAATTCAGTCAGTTGACTTCTCTAGGAAGAAAATACTGCTCATATCAGTGAAAGAAGTGAAGTGATGGTTGATATAATCCAAAGGTTAGGCTTGTTTTCAGAGAAGAGTTTAAAAAGAATGGAGTAGGACTGGCAGTGGTGCAGACAGCAGGCACAGTCAGAATAAGCTTTGTACTTATCTGCCTTTGGCGGTCATGTTCAGTCAGCGAGTGTCACACTCCCTCTACTGCATCTGTGAATACCGTGGGAGTTGAAATCAGATATGGTGGAAGACAGCACAAGCACAATTGTTTGGGTTTTCATACGTCTTTTTATATATATGTGTGTGTATATATATGAAAGTAAGCAGAAGGTTTTAAGTAAGGGCAGACAAAGCTAACTTACTTCTAGGAAGCAACAGCCTCTTTAACATGGAAAAAATGAAATTATTGTTTGTACTTTTTTGTTTTGAAAAATTCTTGAGTATGAAAAGTAATTTGCCTACTGAGTTATTAATGGCTTACATCAGGTAGAAAAACCACAATGGGTTTAGAGGGGGTGAGAGGTGCAAGCAGTGACCAGAAAAAATAAGTAGAGTTACAATATGCTACCAGTCTCCTCATCTTCTTACCTTTCTGCTTTATCATTGTCTCACATGTTTCTCTAAAACGTTTACTCTTTGCTTCAATTCCTTTGTCTTGTAGCAGATTATGTGTTTCTTAATCTTTGTGTGAAAGGGTTCTGAATACCTTCTTTACGTAACTCTATTTTGCTAAGTTCTTAGATTTTATCTTTAATGTTTTACTGTAACCTTTTTAACTCCCCTCAGAGCACTGGGCAGCTGGCAGTAAACTAGATCTCTCTTTTGAAGAGAACATTCAGAGCACTTTCATATGGATGTGTGTTGACTTCTGTTTTAAGAATCACATGGATTCTTTCCGAGCTATACAAAATAAGCAGTCATAAAAAGCTCAAGCCAAACAGAGGCTTTCCAACATTGACAATGCACTTCTATGCTTCCAGAGGAGTATTGTTAATCCTGGCACCTAAGCTCTGGCAACTGCATGGTTCAGGAAACTGGTATGGGGAAGTAGTCTTTCACGTCTCTTTTAGCACTTAAGTCAACTTTTTTGTTGTTATCATATGATGGCTGCTTTATAGCCCGTGTGAACGGATTAGGAAGTTTGATTCCTATTTTCTGTATGCAGATCTTTAAGTTGCAGAGGGTACCAGCTAAAGGGGCCTTTATGGGGCAGACTGGGCAAGTATGAAGCAGCTTCCTGCTCATCATGGGGCAACAGGGAGGCCCAGGGAAGCCAGGACAGGCAGCACTCTCACCATACTTGTTCTGTGGATGGGGAACTTTGTTCCCCACCTCTATTAATTCAGTACTTCTCCCTTTACTTAATTCATACACATAATTAAATACTCCAGTCTTAGCTAAGCACATGAAAAATGCATGTGCACGCTCTACAAAATAATTGCACATGTAGAACAGCTAGTTGCACATATACTTAGCTGCCCACTTCTGAAGAAAGTTGCTTGCTTTGTGCATGCAAATGAGTGTTTTGAATAGTTAGATGCCTGAATTAAAAAATAATCCACTCATTAAAGTGCAGTTATTCACTGACAACTAACTCTGTAACTTAGCAGCATGAAGTTCCACATTTGTTATCTGTTCATGAGTTCTGGATCCAGTTTCTTGGTTTACAAGATAAACTGAATACTTCTTCTAACTGCCAGGCCTCTCTGCTCCACCTGAGCAGAGTCTCAGAAGATTCCTGAGCAGAAGCAGCCAATTTCACTCACACAATATTTACTTTAAAAATAAAAAGTAAAAATGAAATCATTAATATCCTGTTATGCTTATTTTTTTTTTAATCAAAGTTGCTTCTGCCTACAGGATTCTTTCTGGTTTTCCTCTTGTGAAGGACACAGTGTGAAACAAAGTTATTCAAACCAGGCTTAAAAATTCTACTTATACAAATGAAAGCTTGCTAAAGTTAGTCTGCAGTCAGTTAAATCCTTGAGAACACAAGATCCAATATTGAATTCCTAATGTGCTTTAAATTGTGCAATGGGCAATTAAGTCAAGATGGTTCCAAAGTAGGTCTTCCAGTCCAGACTCCTGTTGTATTTGAAAAAAAGAAATGCTGAGAACTTGTGTCTCTAAACATGTGTTCTCCCCAGCCTGAATTTTAAGTTGAACATAAAAAAATGGTCCCTTTCTTAATGTGTCAGTCTCTGAAGAAGAGCTGTTATGTGGCTTCTTTGGCCCCAAAGGATAGCAAGGATAGCTTGCATGTCCTACCACATGATCTTGAACTTCGTCTGTATCTAGCCTAACTGGCAACTTGCTTCAAGTGCTGCCTGCCCAGTCAGTCATCTTAAGCCACACTTTGTTAAATGTAGCCTCCTAAGTAGCACAAATGTTTGTTTTGTTTTGTAAGGTAAATGAATGGGAGTAAATGTACTTGCCTTAGTTGTTCAGTCCATTTTAATGCAACTCGTGAATAGAGTTGCTGATATATTAAGGTTTGACTTCTGTTTATGCTAAGGGTGCTTTACATTTGTTCAGTCCTACAAAGGAAATAAATTATGTCTATTTTAACTGTAGGGATCCTTTACATAATAGGTATTATTAGTGTAATCATCATCTCCATAAACATTTGCAGAAGTGGAAGTGTAGTTTGAATATGGTCTCATTTACATACAACTGTCAAATTGGAATGTGTTTTCTCTGCTTAATTTGTGTGTACAGACACCTGTTTGTAAGAGCTTGTATTTCCAAGAGTTTAAGTATGTGGTGCCAATGCTCTAGTTCATGAGCCACCAACAGATTTACAGGAGTTCCTTGAAGAGTCACAGGCCAGATTCCCCCCCCACCCCGCCCCCTCTTGTTTCCATTGGCTTTACCAGGAATCTGTGCTGTTTTTTGGAGAATAAAGCTTTTCAGTACCCTTTTCCAACAAAGCTTTTGCCGCAGAGAAGCTGTGTTACGAGAAAGGTCTATGAACCAGTCCCTCTGTTAGGATTTGATCCCAACTCAGGAAAAGCTGGGAAGGTTTTCTCTTTAACAGTGTGCATGTAGTTGAATAACAGGTTATTCCTTTGCATGAGTTTATTTTTAATTGACACTTAGATGATTGAGGGTTTACATTTTAAATACCACATAGAAAGAGGCAAAGCCTGGATTTTCCCCAAAGGGTAAGAGAGATTGGTAACTATAAAGAGGTTTTTAAGTGAAACATTTGTGCTTTTTAGCCTGGCTTCATGGACTCAGTTCTACTTTTATTTTCACTAGGAGAAGTGGAAGCTGTAACACTGCAACATCACCAGAAATACATCAAAGCGAGGAAAACAAGATATAAGTGCCAAAGCCCATAAAGTGTTTGGTGGCTGGAGGGGGGAGAGATATTTTTGATGCTCAATATTTGTACAGCTGCCTGCTTAGCAGTGAGAATGTGTAGCAAGCATGACACCGGTCAAACAGAAGAGTACTAATGTATTCATAATGCTGACATTTAATGCTCCTGTATTTCTAACCACTCCTTTCACAGGAATGTAGGATCCTGAAGAATTTCTCCTCCTTGAGGGCCATCATTTCAGCATTACAGTCCCACTCCATCTATCGGCTAAAGAAGACCTGGGCATGTGTTCCAAAGTAAGCTTCCCCCTCTACTCCTGTGGCTAGCCCCAAACAAAGGCAAAAAGCTCAGTGCTCTTTCTTTTCATCTTGTTCTTCTCAATCTTCCTATTCTGCTCCTTCATGGACATGTGTTCTCTTAGAAGAACCTCTCATTCCTGTGAAGCTCAGGCCCCTTTTTTGGGTTTGACTGCTGTGAGTTCCTCTTTCATATTGAAGGGACAATCTGCCCTCAGGCATACTGGGTTTCTTTTGTCCTTTATAGCATATTGGATCTTCCACAACCTATTTTGAAAAACTATGGGACTAGCTACTCACCCAGTTCATGTACACTGCTCTCATAATGTCAGCAAAAGGACACCATGATACCTGCCTGCTCTCTTCTCTCTGGTGAAGCTGGAGGAGGTCCAGGTCCCTACAAATCCTCAATAATCGTCTCCTGGTCCTGACATTTCCTTAAAATATATCCCCAAATTAAAAAAATCCAAATTTGTGTTGAAGACAATAGTTCTTAGAGGGGAATACCTTTTTGTGCAACTGGCATAGTTACTGCATGCCAAACAGAAATCAGAAATCATTGTGTAGAAAAGATTGTGTTTTGCTCATTCAGTTTGGGAAGAAGATTTCTTTCCTTTGCCTTTGATAAACAAAGTAAAATGTCACTCTGCCACGCAGTATGCTTCTGCATTTCCCCTAGAGAGAGGTGGTCTGGAGAAGAGGAGGCTGAGGGGAGACCTCATCACTCTCTACAACCACCTGAAATGAGGTTGTAGTGAGGTGGGTGTTGGTCTCTTCTCCCAAGTTACTAGCAACAGAACAAGAGGAAATGGCCTCAAGTTGTGTTGGGGAGGCTTAGATTGGATATTAGGAAAAATTTATTTACTGAAAGAGTGATTAGGCATTGGAAGAGGCTGCCCAGAGAGGTGGTGGAGTCACCATCCCTGGAGGTATTGAAAAAACATGTAGACATGGTGCTTCAGGGGGATCTCATCCCCATGTCCCAGTACTTAAGGGGTAGCTACAAAGATGGAGACTCCCTTTTTACAAGGAGTCCCATGGAGAGGACAAGGGGGAATGGACACAAGTTGCTCTTGGGGAGATTCCGATTGGACGTGAGAGGGAAATTTTTCACAGTGAGAACAGTCAACCATTGGAATAATCTCCCCAGGGAAGTGGTTGACTCGGCCACGTTGGACACTTTTAGGATTCTGCTGGACAGGGTGCTGGGCCGTCTTGTCTAAACTGTGCTCTTCCTAGAAAGGTTGGACTAGATGATCCCTGAGGTCCCTTCCAACCTGAGATTCTGTGATTCTGTAATTCAGGGCATGGTTTAGGAGGCATGGTGGTATTGGGTTGATGGTTGGAATTGATGATCCTAGAGGTCTTTTTCAACATTAACGATTCTGAGATTCCTTCAGTTGCCCCATGTTCCTGAACAAAATATTGCCATCTTGTGTTTATAGCGTTTGGTAATAGAAAGGGACTCATACACTTAAACGCTTCTAGCTTTCCAGACTGCATGGAATAGGGCAAACATTAAGTACTTAGGATACCTCTCACAGCTGTTTTTCTGTTCCTTTGTGTCCATTTACCCACTTTCTTATAACAATCTCATACCCTGCAGTGTGATTGAAGACCCTACTGAGGGTCTGTGTACCTATGGCATTTCTTTGTGATGCTGTCAAATAAGGCCTGAATTTACTGGGAGCACCAGAAGATCCCAGGAGGGTTCCTAGTAGATGTGCAGCATCTCCTTGGATGCATTTTGGTGGTGTTATCTTTTATGTGCCCAACTGTTAACAATTCATGAGAAAAAAAAGCTGGATAGTAGTCTGATCTGATTTAGAGTGCTTACTAACAACCTAAATGATTTAATCTTTTCCTGTACAGGGACATAATGCTGATGTTTGAAGAGCTGTCTGATATCTTCTCAGACCATGACAATTACTTGACAAGTAGGGAGCTGCTAATGAAGGTGAGAATTAGCTTGAGTTGCAAGGCTTGTGATCTCAATTAAAGCTGAGGTTAGCCCTTTTTCTAACCAGCTGCCAAAGCTCATCTGTCCCTGAACTACTGTATGCAGTGCTTCAGGGAAGATAGGTCTGTAAAACCTGTGCTTTTCTGCTGGGCTGAGAGGCGATTTCATTGTTCCTGAAAGAACCTACACTAGTATTAGCCACAAACAGCAGGCTGCAGCAGCACAGATTCTGTGTGGACTTGTTCACAAGATAGCAGGTCAGGACGCCTTAGAGCCCCTCAAGTTGAATGTCACACTGCTGTAGTTAGATAGCTGGTGACACTGCCTCGGGCATGGTGATGTCTAGCTCAAGAATAGCTGTGTGTGCTGTATTGTACCTGTGATAGTGCTGGAGCCACAACCAGGTGCTGCAGAGTGTGATTTTACTGAGATGAGTTACAAATTAGCACTTTGCCTTTATATTGCTCTGTATAGAGAGATGAACCGCTAGCTTGTGCATCCCCTGAGCAGACCTGAAAAAGCCCAGGTTTGCACTGGTGAGTGCAGAGCAGGTCCAAATGAGATTCTCAACTGGGTTGCACCACTGTAGTGCTTTTGTCTTCACTGGAACAATGCTGCTTAGCTTCAGCCGAGGAATTAAACCAAGATGTTTCTCTGACTATCCCGTACCTTTCTTGGAACTAGAAAACAGGGCTGGGAATTTCAAAAGAACAGGCTTCCTGCTCTGTGTGTGGCCAGATGGACAACAAAGCATGCTCTGTCTGAAACAGTTTGACTTGTGCCCTCTCCTGGGTGAACCCCAACAAGCTCAGGAGCTCGAAAGGAGTGAGGAAGAACAGAGGGAAAGGTTATATTCTGTAGAAACTGAGGAACGTTTGTGGCAGTTTTTTTCTGTTTACATAAAAAAGTTTATAAAAACTGGTTAACTGGTTTAGTCTTTGGCAGTTGTATCCAGTCTATCTGGCATTTTGCACCTTACCCCTTTGCCTTGGTATCTGAATGCTGTGTTTTGCTCAGGAATGATGGATAAGCGCATTCAAACCTGTCTGGTTTTTGTCATCCATTTATCTGTAGCTGAATTTTAAAGCAGGTGAGACAATAATAAGCACCAAGGGAAAATGTTTGTTCAGAATAGGTTATTTAATGGAATATTAAAAAGACAAAACAACAACTCAGTCTAAGCCCAGACCTTCTGGCTCCCAGCAAATCACTTTCTCCAGCTGCTGTAAGTAGATTTGCAAAATATTTTGAAAGCAGTGAGAGGAGAAAAATTCCACAGACTAGTTAGAACCTCCCTCCTACTTCCTATCTTGGACCGCTTTGTAATGATTGAAGGATTAAGGTCCGCTGAATCCTTAAAGTCTTAATTTTCTTTCACTATAAATAGAATCTTTATAGAGGCTGTGTTTGACCTTGCCTATCCATGCTGCAAATTTAAGTGTAGAGCAGACAAAATGCCATATGAAACAGGTTGGCCAGTTTGGAGAGGAAGCACTGTGTTCTCTCCTCCCCAAACAATGGCCTTGCTGTGAGCTGCAGTTTTAGCTTCTGTGCCTGCCTGCTGACTGCTGCTAGAGAATATCGACTTTACCTTTCAGTATCTTGAAGACGTTGAGACAACACTCCTTTTTCATTTGTTCCTGGTTTTTGGCCAAGGAAGGGAACACAGAGTCTGTGTGATCTGTCCACTAACTGTGACTGAAAGAAGTAAATGTTGAAAAGAGACAATCTTTACAAGTGCAGGCTGTTGTTTTGTGCCTCATAAAACACATTGATAATCTATCCAGTCACTGGAAAAAAACAACAGTAACTCGTAACATCCCATATGGATCCAGGGAAATAAAGGCTACAGATCTCTTGTGAAGTAGCTCATCCATTCATAGGAAAGCTTGGATTGTGGAGATGAAAACCCATTTCTTCCATTGCCTGCATGGTTTTGGATTAGTCAATAAGCCACAGGGTTGTTGCTGGATCTCTATGTTGTGGCGTAAGAAAAACAACAAAGCATTACATAGGATAGAGATGTTTACTTGTAGCAGTCCTGATTAGGAAATTAAACAGAAATTCTGAGGTCAAGAATGTCAGGATAGAGAAGCATCTGGACACCTGAAGTAAATCAAAGCTTCTCTAATTTAAACTATCAGGAGACTTTCAGCAGCAATTAGCTTTGGCTGGAGTAGAGCTACTTTGCAGAAAAATTCCCTTATAGTCATTTTGTGGGATTTTGTCCAAAATTCCCAATCAGTGCACAAGTCCCAGAAAATTAGCACGTGTATGTATACATGCACGTACCTGCACAGCAAATATTTTTCCTCGCCTAGCTTGCCTGGTGAAATGTATTTTCAATTATTTTACACAAATGTAGTTGCTAGCTTACCGCTCCATTAGTTGCCTTTTAATTCCCTTACAGGAAGGAACATCCAAATTTGCGAATCTGGACAGCAGTGTGAAAGAAAATCAGAAAAGGACACAGAGGCGACTGCAACTTCAGAAAGATATGGTGTGTCTGGGGTCCTTTTCCTACCTTCTCTGAACTGGTAACATGATTAATGCTAACTGGTGAATTATATAAGCAGCCAAATCTGGAAAGGTATTTAACAACATGAGTGTGCAGTACGTAATGCTCTTGAATGTTCCCTCTGTCAAGCAAAACAATCACATCAGTGCAATTGATTAGCTGATACAAAGCAAGTGAACCGAAAGATTTACACTGAATATGCGGTCGGAATGTTTGTCCCTGTAAATACATGCCCAAAGCTGTGTTTCCCTTATGCTGTGGATCATAGTAAGCAGGTAATACTCTGTCTGTGTGCGTGTATATATACAGTGTGCATATATATATATAGACAATCTCATACATGCATACATCTGTATATATAAGCAATTACAAAGTGGGATTGGTGATGGACTCGGCTCAAGCCGTAAGGCCTACGCTGAGTTACCAAGCTGTAATAGCTATGGGTTTTAGTGCAACCCAGCTGTCCTTTTACTCCATTAACACCCGTCCGCGTTCTGAAATGCTGGAGGAAATGGATATGCAAAGTGTCAGCATAGCCAGTGCATTCAGTGATCTGATGCTGAGAATGTTCAAAGACTTCAGGATTCGGTTGATGTACGCAGGGGCCACATTATGTCCCTGGTCCCAGTCTTCCCCTGTCCCCTGCAAGGGGATAACTGGGTGTATAGGCTTGCTGCTCCCATGCTCCCATCCCCACTTGCATTTGCTTCACATCCCAGCCAGCTGTTTGGGATGGACACTGAGCCAAGGGTTCCGCCTTAGTTTCAAGTCTCCCAGAAATTTACTAAACCTGTCATATAAAAGGGTAATAAATGATTGATGAGTCTAAACGTGTGTTCATCATTTCCAACTGTCTTTTTTCTGTCCTACAAGAAAGAATTCCTTTAACTACTCTCATTACCCTTTAGAGAGAAATACAGGGAAAGCCACATAATTTTCATGTAGGAAAATATGTAATGTAAATACTAGAATTCTTGTGATAAAGAAAATTATCTCTGGCCAGAGCAGAAATCTCATTTACTTTTAAACAAGCTATGAAGCTTCTCACATGCCAGCTTGAAAATTGCACAGACTTCTGCAGAGATCGCTTTGTAAAATGTGTCCGGTTTCCAGTCTGCTGGTGAAAATGGCTTTTGTCTCAAAGTTGGCAAAGGTTTAAAAGGACCAGAAGGGAGAAATCTGGGATAGGGAGGCAAAAGTGCTGAATATTATTTTTTTGTTTGTCTTTTAGTTTGACTAGAAAAATATGGATTCTTTTGGGTGGTAGCAACAAGTATTGCCTTCACAAGTGTAGAAACAGCCTGAACTCTACAACTGCTAACAGTCTAGAAATCTTAAAATTTGAATAATTACTATTAAAATGCAGTGAATAGCTGAGGAAAATGGCCACTTCTTGGAGGAAAAAACTGTGACTTGATTTGACTTGACTGTCACATGGTACAAGAATATCATTAAATAAAAATCCACTGGAATGAAGCAGAGAGAAACTGCTTACACAGGCTAGGACCATTCCCACGCTGTTTCTCTTGTAACAGGTAATAAAGGGACCCTGTCCCTGGTGCTCAATGCTTCTTCCACAGCAGGGTTTCCTGGTGACCCACTGTTAGAAATCAGTGTACGATGGCAATATAGTAATATAAAACCACTTGGCAGTATCTGTGAGAGTATCCTGCTCTCATTAGAATTTGATTTAAATTCTAGATGAGATACTGAGGATGATGTAATGAAAGAAAACATAATTTACAAAACCACTGTTTGGTTAAGCAGGCTACTTTTATTTCATTCTCTTATACAGGAATATTCTAGTATGGTAATTATTACCATTTCTCAGTCAATTAATCCAACATTGCTCTGATCATTTGCAGGGAGTAATGCAAGGCACAGTACCATATCTTGGTACCTTCCTCACTGATCTCATCATGCTTGACACAGCCCTTCAGGACTATATCGAGGTAATCTGGGGCAATTTTTTTAATCCTAAATACCCTCCCTGCCTTCCCAGCACTGAGTGTGTCTGTATCTTCTACTGTGTTCTTGTACAGTTCTTAAAAATGGAAGAATCTGTTTTCAAAACAAAATGGAACAAAAAAACCCCAAACACACACACACACACACACAAACAAACAAAAGGAAGCAATATGCAGTTTTATTATCAACAAGAATCTTGTGTGAATTTGAGTGCAGTTTTCTCAAGGGACAAGTTTAGCATTTTATTTTGCCTTGTCATCTTATGTTAGAAAGCGTGAAGAAAGTAGGCTTTCCATTATTCTGTTTTATTTTTCTGAAAACAAAAATTCAGGTGTAAAGGTTTCTGTGAATAATTAGAATACACAGAATCACGAATTCAGCTCTTCAGACTGGTCACTGAAGCGCTTCAGTATTGCCTCAGATGCATCTGAGCCCTAAAGCGATTGAAAACTTGTTTTTTCATTTCTCTTTAGCTGAACAAGCAGTGGGAACCAATGTAGCATAGGAAGGGGAAAAGGATTGCAAGAAAGTCTAGTTATTCAACAGAGACTGAGGACAGGGCCAGTTTTTAAAGGTGTTTGTTCCAAAGGTTTTCAAACCTTTGACAATTGGCACCATTAATGGAGGCACTTGAGGAGCCATGCTGCAGGCCCTCAGCCTTCATTGTGCTGGTGTTGGTATTTATGATAAAACTGGGCAAATCCACTTCTTCCTGGGCTGGTAATGGTTGCTGGTTGGTTTGGGGGTTGTTTGTTTTGCAAAACTGCACTAAAGCAGGCCTGTGTAAGGTTGCTATATAGCCATTTTCTTTTTGGCAGTTTCCCTCCTGTCCATGCTTTGTGTTCAGTTGGTGTTCCTGAAACTCACTGGGAATGCTGCTAAATTCACAGCACAGGCAAAAGCCTAGTTTTTCTTGCATGCAAAATCCTGCTAGCACTCTTCAGACCTGAACTTGACACAGCTTTTATGAGCATTCTTGTACTGGGATTTTCTTCTTGGGCAGATTGCCGTTTAGGCCATGAGGACAGATATCTTTGGGGATTCTGATATATGAGTGCTGTGGTTTTTACCAGATCTGGAAACAGGTATTTTTAGAAGGTCTTTGCTTAGGGCAGGTCTGTGCTTTACATTAGCCTTGCTACTTCATCCTGTTTGTGATTAAATTCAACCAAGCATGTGCTCTTCTACTCTGACCCTTTCTCTTTCCTTCCCACAGGGTGGCCTGATAAATTTTGAGAAGAGGCGAAGGGTAAGTTATATGTTCTGTGATCTTCAGTTTATTGATGCCCTCTTCTAGAGCATTCTTTTGGCGAGGTCTGTTGTCTTTGCTCAGGCATATGCAACAGCTGCTAATTTTAATGCAGGTTATTTGTACTTCAGGAAAGAATACACCCCTGAAATGCTGTGAGCCCCTGCCAAACTGTAAGGGGTGGCACAGGAAGAGAACCTACTTTAGATGTGTGCGTTAGGGGAAGAGGAGCTGCAGGCCACTTACTTCCATGGAATTCACATCTGGGGCATGCACGTTTGGTGCTCATGGGAATACGTTACATATGTATGTCCTACGTGTTGAGAGTGAATCAGATCTGGTGGCATGAGACCTTTGCTTTCCAGAAGATACAGTTTGTAAAAATCTTCCTTCTGCAGCAGTAAACTGCTTGCAGGTAGAAGGCTACAGAGAACGAACTAGGTACATGGAACTGAGAAATAAATGCTATCAGTCTTTCCTTTCAGCCTGATCCTTGCTGGTCAGAGATAAGTAACACTACGGAGGAGTAAAGGTACTAGGCTTACCTCTATCCAAATGAAGCCGTGCCAAATCTCCCTTCTGGGGTCTGAAAGCAGACTTGGATTTGGCTGTGATGGAGCCATTTCCTTCCCTTAACTGCTCCCAGCTCTACAAACCAGTTCTTAGACTTGCCTTATATGTGTAACTGCATGGCTCAAGATACTAATAATGAGATACATAAGCTTCTCCATGATCATGAGTCCAGCTTCATACAAACCAGCAGCAAAGCTGCCCTCTGAACTGTGCTGAGTACTCGGCTCCATTCCTGCATGGTGACTCTATAACCTGCTCTAACACAAGGTGTTTTTAAGAATTATTTTGGCAAAGTGTTTATGCAATTGGCATTACAGAAGAGCAGCGCATTCTAGTCACATGTATTAAGGGTAGCATTTTATGTTCCTCTGGTGTGAATGTGAATGCAGAGTGCAAAGATGGGGAGCATCAGACGTTGCTCTCATCACAGGCACCACTATTATTACCCTTGCTTGCTGCCTGAGAACCACCTAAGTACAGAGCATGATTCTTCTCTCGGAGCTGGTCGAGCCAGGACAGGGGTGAGCCGGTAGGGTAATCTAAAGAACTTGTGACCCTTTGCTACCCTTGTTCCTAGAGGAACAACCAGAAGTGCTGCCGTTTGGTGGGTTTGCACCGGCATTACACTTTGGTTAGTGCTTGAGAAAAGCTCTGTGGTGAAGTGTGGTTCCTTGTGTTTGCTTTCTAATTTGTGTGCGCCAGATAAAATCCTCACATTTCAATGCACGTTACAGATGCTGGGGTGGGGAAAGCCTTCATCGTTTGAAAAACTGGTTCTTGATACAGTCAGTTACTCAACTGAAACTGAACTTCAGGTCAAACTAAGTTTGTCCTGGATCTGTTGTTGCATGTTTAGTATATGAATGAGTGTGTTTGGCTCTATCGTGTTTTCTAATTAAAATTCCTATTTGCTGATTTATTTTCTTAGGAATTTGAAGTAATTGCCCAAATTAAACTCTTGCAGTCTGCATGTAACAGCTATTGCATGACACCAGACCAAAAATTCATCCAGTGGTTCAGGAGACAGCAGCATTTAACTGAGGAGGAGAGGTAGGTTCTCAGTCTAGCTGGCAAAGCAAGCTTTTCTAACCCCATACCCACCTGCAGGTAGGTTATGTCAGCCTTTAGCTATCCTCTTACAGGAACTTGCATATGCTGCTGCTCGAGGAGAGTGGAAATACATCTGCCTTGTGCTAAACAGCTGTAGAAAACCTGTTGAACACTTACCAGGGTTTAGTTTTGAGATTGGAAATCAGGCTTCTGACTTTGAAATATGATAGTCTGTTGTGTCTGGGTTGTCTGTCCACCCAGACACACACTCAGAAGTCGATCTTACGGGATGTCAAGATGCAGTGACTAAGCATTGGGCTGGTGGATGCAGGCAGCCGAGGCAAGTAGCTAAGGCAATGCAGAGCTTGCTGAGCGCTCACCAGATAAATGTCTCCTGGGCATTTGGGGTGGGTTTTGCAGCCCTGCTGAGTTCTGTGCTACTGCACATGCTGCCACACCAACCCAAGACAATTTATTTACAGCATTTTGGTATTTCCACTAGGTACTGGAATACCGCTCTGCTGCACTGAGAGTGTAAGCACAGATCCATACTGCATTGTACTGAGTCATAGTAAAAAAAAGTCAGCTTATCCAAGATTCATGTTAAGTATTTTCTTGGTTTTTTTAATAAAATGATGAATGTAATCCAAAAAGGACTAGTTTTTAAAACTATTACAAAGAAGTGAAATATACCCTTCACCATGGTAAAATGTAGACAGAACTATGTTCCTTTTTGTGGGGGTTGCAACATTCTGTGAAGTGGGAATAACTGAAGGTTTCTCATATTCTTGATTATTGCTACTTTGAGATATATAACTAAGAGTATTGTCTGTAAAAATTAACCCAGTGTCCTCTGTTCTGCAGTTACAGCCTTTCATGTGAGGTTGAAGCAGCTGCTGACACTAGCACCACGTCACCCAAATCTCGGAAAAGCATGGTGAAGAGGTTCAGCCTGTGAGTACAACAGGACAAGGGGCATTTGGTGTGCTAATATGAACCTGAAAAAATTCAAGCAAGCAGTACTCATTTCACCAGCTGAAAAACCTGGCTGGGGATCCAGACAACTGCATTACTTTAAGGAGACATCATCAGTTAGAAATGCATACTTCTGTCTGAAGCTGTCCCTTTCTATTGTTATAAGCAGTTATGAGGATTATTAATAATGAAAAAGATTAGAAACAAACAAGCTTTCCTAAGTTGTCAGAAAAAAGAACAGTTTTAGTGCTGAATTATAAATTCAATATATATTGCATAATCACTTCCCTGAATGAAGTATGAAAACAGTAAATGGGGATAAACTCTGGCCTATTATTAGTCTGATTTGCTATATACCTGCAAAAAATTCCTTGCAGGATTTTAATATGAAAATCGAGGCTAGCAAAAAGGCATTTGATAACAGAAACGATCTGCCTAATTGCCTTCAAGTTAGAGAAGGAAAAAAATCATGGCGATGTGGTACTGTTTATCTAATACCGCAAAGATTCAAACAGGAGGTGGGTGGAGAACAGGGGCATGCAGCTAAGCTCACACAGGAAACAATACACTAGCAGGAATTCAGGGAAAGCTGCAGGGAATGAAAGCAGAGATCAAGGACCAAAGTAAAAATATCTTAAAGTTGACAAATTTGAACCTGAGGAGATATGAAGGGACTCCCACATACCAGTGGCATGATCAAGATGGGGCAGGAAATGATTAATTTAACAGCACTCTCCTTTCCTGCTTGGCTTTTGTTCCTTGTTTCTTCAGAACAGCCAGTAGCCATTTACTTCATGTTAGTGCTCCTGCAGGTTAGGGTCTGAAGGAAGAATAGGTGTTTTCAATCTAGAGTTTTGAGTTCTGATACGCAGAAAAGTCTGGGCAGCTGTTTGGAAAGTGTTTTGATTAGTCCATCTGCGTTGCTGGTCATACGTTATGAGAACGTGAGCTTTGAAGATGACAGTGCCTGAACTCTTGGTGGCCTCTCATTTGTGTCTCCCTTGGCATGTGCCTAAGCTGCACATAAGAATTGTTGCTGCAGAGCATAGGCTTGTTCTCTCATTTCTGACTGTGTTTCAGTGCTGTTGTACTGTAATTTCCCATATCAAGTTTCTTTAGACAAAGACCGCATAGTGCAAACAATTGTTTCATCTGCAGTCTGAATGTAGTTTGCAAATCAATACTGTAGAAAAGACTGGCATAATTAATCCCAGAAACAGTGACACCTCTCCAAATTGTTTTAAATCATTAACTGCATGATGACATAGCATCTAATTCACCTTGCTTCTCTACCTTATACAAGTTTGTTTCCTTAGACACTCCTTTGAATTTACTTGACCTGCATTTAGAAATGAGTGTTAGAGAGGGAGAACTTATAATTTACACTTTCTTGTGATCCCCTCATGGTGTACATGTCTGTTTAGACTCTTAGAGAGAAACTGGTACCTGTGGCACCTTTACGGAGTGAAAGAATTTGCAGCAGGGATGAATTTGCCTTTTGAAGACCTTTGTCCAGTATATGGCCATGTGTTACCTTTCATGCACTGTTTCACTTACTCATAGCAACCAAGTCTTGTGCTGCCTTCTGTCAGAGGGACCAGGATGTGACAGCAGTGTGCAGGGGCACGTAAGGTGCCAGCTGCCATGCCTCTAGCTTGCCCTTCGTCTCTTGGTTTGTAAACACATCAGGACTGTGATCAATCGTTTCCTGGCAAGTGGGTCTGAAAATTTAACAGACTGAAGACGAGTCTCATTTGTATTACCTACGCATTCTCTCTGATTTGGCCTTGCAGCTGGTGGGTATGTTAGGTCAAGAAGGTATTATGTTAGCGTGTATCAAACTCTTGAAAAATCGTATAAACAACATAGAGGAAATGAAAACAATAGGCCACTCAAGATAGGAAAACAAAATAATTCATAAGATTTTTGAACCAAGTGACAGCTTTGCTCAGCCCAGCTCTGTTCTGCTTTCATTTACTGGCTGTTATGCTTTCTTTTCTATACTAGACTGTTTCTAGGCTCTGAGGTGATCGCCCATAGCACACCCACCAAAGAGCAACCCAAATCTACTCCAGGTGGGAGCTCTGGTGAAAGCACGGACTCAGCCAGTGTTTCATCGTGTGAGTTTAATCACTCTGAATCTGAAGACATCTGCATCACTCCTATAGGCACTCCTGATGAGTCTCAGAAAAAGGTAAGGTCTGGGCCTTGTTGCCAGCACAAATAACCTGTGAGACACTGTCAACACTGCAGGCAGGCCCTAGATGCTTGCCCAAGCCTGTTGGTCTTGACTAGAGCATTGCTTTTAGCAGAATGGAGAGACTCTAGAAATAAATGTGTGAAAACGGAAGCAATCCAGTGAGGATTTTTGCACAATCCCTTCTATGTTGCTGAGATACAAGACAGACTGAAGTAGTTCTTCCCTGAAACCAGGTTTTTTTGTGGTGCCTGGCAGTGGTTTTGGTTTAGGTGAAGCCCTGGAGAAGCACAAGGTCCATTTTTCTTTGAGTCCCTCATGTGCTTTTTCAGAGGGATGGGGCAGGCTAGTGGCATTTCTACCTTGGAGCCTGTGGGAAGTGGGGTGAGGAGCCTGGGCATCACACTCTCAGATGGTGGTGCTTCTGTCCAGCACATGGCAGCATGACATTAGCAGTGATGTGCACAAAAACAAATGAAACAGAAGATGGGATCAGCTGAAAAGGAGTAAGATCAACAGCTGGTCATTTCCTCCTCGAAGATCTCAGGTTTGATGAGTTACTCCACTGTTAGCAGCCTGCTGCCCTGTCCATCATGCTCAATCAGCTGTGTGCGTTAGTGACAGCACTGCAAAAGCCTGGGGAAGGCTGAGCAGCTGCAGCTGACCAAGTGATAGGCAGGTAAGGTCAGAGCTTGCCGGTTCTGTGGGTTTGACCTCCCATGAGCTCCCTGCTGCCAAGATGAACACCTTGCCTTGGCTCAGTTTAATTCCACTGGGGAAGCTGGGGTGCTGCTGCACCTACTCCTGCACACCAGCTCACTCTTAGCACGTGCAGCCAGTGTCTTACACAAATGCACTGGACCATCGTGCCAGGAAATTCCATGTTTTGCAGAGAAGGCCAAGCCCCACACCCCACACAGTGGCAGCTGGGAAACCTCACAGAAAAATGAGTGTAAGGCTGATGCTGTGAGTATTCATGCTGAAAGCAGATGGGCCAGGTGTGTGCTGATACCATCCAGAGACACACTCTATAGATGGAACCATCAGAAGGGATGCGATGAGGGGGGTATCCACAGGGACATCTTTCCCACAGACTCTTCCCTTTTGAAATAAATTGCATTAATTGTATTGTTGAAGCCCTTTTCAGGGATGTTTTGCTGAAGAGTGTTATATTGTGGTTCAGCTTATGGATATTTTAAATTAAATTGTACTAAATGTTCTTAAACCAAATGAAGCATGAGGTCCCAGACACTGGCATCCACAAATCCTTTAAACTCTTTAGCTGGAATAGTGATTACAGTGATTTCGATATGCAAGCTGGAGAAGAAAGATCCTCTCAGAAGTTTTTGAGCAAGGAGGGTAAAGAGAAAGGCAAAACCCAGAAGAGCAGGGGTAGTAAGGAGGATTTTTCTCCTCGAATATTCTTTCCTCGATGGAGTGGTAGAGAGGGAGGCATATGTGTATTTTCACCCCAGTCTAGCTCCCCATGTAAAGGCTTGGACCTGGTGTAGGAGCCACAGTGCCCATAATGCACTCTGCTTGGTCCCGGTCCCTGGCTGGTTGTCCACAACCCAATTCTGTTGGTTGTATTTGCTGCCACCTCCTGGCCTGCTCTTACTGAGAGGCAGGAGCAAGCAGCACACGGTGTCTAGCACACCCAATTGGAAATAAGTTTTCATTAAAATTATGAAATTAATCAAGTAAAGTTCAGTTTTCTGCAGGCAAGGAATACCACTGCTAGCCTGCTGGACACAGCACAGATGACTAAGGTTTTGTAGGTGCCTTCTGCTTTCTCAATTTCTTCCTCCAAAATGAAACACACATTTATACAAGATGTCCATTTTATGACAGTGTATTTCTTTTTCTGTTGTGTAGCTCTCTGAATCCTCCTCCTCCTGTTCGTCCACCCATTCTATGGACACATCTTCCTCGGGGGTGTCATCTTTAGTCTCATCCCCTCCCTCCAACGACAAGTGTTCTGTCTCCATGACACCCATTACCTCACAAGTACTGCCTCCTGTTTACAACCAGCAGAACAAAGATACGTGCATCATCCGGATCAGCATAGAGGACAACAATGGCAATATGTACAAGAGCATCCTGGTGAGTAGTGTGGAACAGCAAAATGCTATTATTGCAGGTGATGTTTTCATCCAGGGTGACTTAAGTAAACGGTGCTTTTAGTTTTGAAAATGCTTATTCACTGAGCCAACTAATCAAACGTGGCTTGAAAGGGAAAATGACAGCTGTTACAATTCAAAATATGTGGAGCATGGTATGAACAAAAGGCTTGAAAATAGCATCTTTGTGGAAGTTTCCGGTGTTGAAATTAAAGTTTTTATTTTATCAGCAAGTTCAAAGTGAAGCAGGCTCAAAGGTTCAAAGTGCAGGCTTTGCTGCTCTTGCCCTTCTGCTAGCACTAGCTGCTTTTTCTCTAGCTTGGAATTTGTGTGTGAGTTTTGACACAAGACGCCACGTGCCAGGTTTTGCCTAGAGAAGCTTTCCCCAGGAGCTGGTTTCTGGAAACAGAGCGCTCTACATGAGGAAGCTGACAAGCCCTTTAATTACCCAGCTTCTCTCTGCGGCAAAGGTTGCCAGACCAGCAGCAAACAGCGTTGAGGTGTTTCCCTCAATGCTGGTTCCACAGAGGGATTCTGGCAGTGCCAGGCCAATAGTGAAGGGAGTGCAGGGCCTGTGCCATGCTGTGGGCAACGTGACTTGTCTGCACGTCATCTCTGCAAGTACCTGACAGAGACTCAGTCGCTGAGCAAACACTTTGGGTCCCGCAGGGCCTGGGGGGAAAAAAACACACGGGGGGGGTGTGAGTTCTTAGCACATTTAGCTACCTTATGATTTTAATGGTCTGACTTCCCCAAATTGCAAAGAGCCATTCCCTGAGGGCCTGACAAATTCGGCTATTGGAGAGACAAGCCTTCCTTTTGACTGCATAAGGCTCTGGAGGGAGCCCTGTGTCTGCTCCGGATGCACAGCATTTCCACAGCAGACAGTAAACCCAGTTACAAGGCCAAAAATCTTTGCAGGATGTCAAAGAAAGTATTTAGCACAGGAGACTGCAGATTAATTGATGTCTGCAAACAACAGATGGGGCAGCTATTTATGTGCACTTTTATGGCTAGTGAGAACAACGGCTCATCTCTCAAAGTGTTTGCTCAGGAGAGCAGATGCTGATTTACTGCAGGCTCTTCTAGTATGGTATGTGTTGTCTTGAGCTGAAAAACCACCACCACCACCACCAAATGTCACAAATACCACCTTTCAGAATCCAGCAGTACCTACTACTTCGTTACTGACCCATCATATTTTTTTCAGTTCTCTGAAATCTTTCCCAAGACCAAGTGGTCTGCAGAAAGGCAGGCCTTTGCTAATTAGTAAATCATTATATGGAGTGAATAAGCAGAATCTCTCATTGCAACTCTATCTTTCCAGCTAACTAGCCAAGACAAAACTCCTGCTGTTGTCCAGAGAGCTATGTTGAAGCACAACCTGGAATCTGACACAGCTGAAGATTATGAGCTTGTGCAGGTCATCTCTGAGGACAAAGGTAGGGAAGCAGAACTCTGCTGCTGCCTGAAAAGTGCTGCTGAATTTTGAAGGAAAGAGCAAAATGTGAAACAACGTTAGAAATGCCATGGACATGTTGTCACAGCTGCCAGTAAGAATAAACCCCCTTGAAAACTGCTGCACAGGGATGATTTATCATGACCTGTCAGCGCATTGCTTTACACACGGAGAGCTCACTCATGGATGCCACGTAGACCTCTACGTGCACTATGGCTGTAGAGCTATCAACTGAAGGGCAGCTGCTCTGTCCACCTGAGCCGTCTGCCACAGGGGCTGGGTGGCAGAGGACGACCTCCCGAGGGACTGCGGCAGGCCTGGATCCTGCCGCTGTCATCAGGCCATGCAAACAGAGCTTTCAGCACAGCCTCCTCTTGGAATGGTTGCCAGGGCCTCCATCCAGGCTGGATGTGGTCTGGGTTTGGCCTCCACCTCCTGTCCTCTGCAACTCTGCTCCCAGTTTTTTGTCGGGCAGCTGCTGTGGGCACCACCTGACACAGCTGTGGCTGAAGAGGCACAGCAGAACAAGGAGAGGGGCCCAGCACTGCCTGGCTGTGTACCTCAGGCTGTTCACCCTGTCCCTGGTCTCTCCTGGCTTGCTTTCTGCTATGTGCAATACCACAAATTAACGCTTGCTCTGGTCTCTCTTTTGCAGAGCTTGTGATTCCTGGCAATGCCAATGTGTTCTACGCCATGAACAGCCACGCGAACTTCAATTTCATCCTGCGAAAAAAAGCTTCAGTCAATGGGCAGGTGAAAATGAGGAGCCGTTGCAGTCTGACACTCCCCAGGACTGCGAAACGGGGGTGCTGGAGCAACAGGCCCAGTAAAATTACACTGTGAGAGGGACAAGGCCACAGGGAGTTGAGAACTGCACCTTTGTTACCACCCAGTATTACAGAATCAGATGAATGTGTCAGTATTCAACATTGAAAATATTTGAGACTGAAATGCAAAGTGAGCATTTAGTAGACCTACAGCCAGAGACGTATCTCTCCTCCCTTGCAGCCGGAGATGGACAGACACAGATTTACAGGACAGTACAGACTGGAATTTTTTTGTTTTGCACATTAGCCTAGGAGGGTGAGTGCCCCGGTTAGAGGGGAAAACGGACTGCAACATTTGTCTTAAGAACACCACACAAGCCAACCCTATTTGTAAGAAAACATTTTTCCTTTGTGCCAGTATTACACAGAAGAAGGTCTAAATTTATTTTTATAAAACTGGAGAAGAAAAGTCTCAGTACAGTTCTGTCTGAACCAAGGAGGAGGTCCCAGCCAGCCTCCAGCTGACTGACAGGAGCACTGGTTCGCAGGAGCTGTGGCTGGGCTGAGTGCCACTAGCAGTTGCTGCCTCCGGGAGGCATTTGCATTCACGTAAAGCAGGGTGGGTACATCCCCTAAACACTTATCGCTGGAGACAGCAGAAACTGCAAGTGTGTGTATTGCTTTCACACAGCTGACAAACTTCTTTTTGCACTTATTCCACACCAGAAAATGATGTATTTTGGATTTTTGTTTCCAAAGAACTTTAAAAAAAATGGACTGCACTTGCTTTTGGATGAATGTCATGGTTTGTTCATGAACAACACAAACACTACTTGTCTGGATTTCGGTCTTTTCTTAATGCCACTACAGGGTGGTTTTCCTTTTACTTTGCTAACCCATTAAACAGAAATCAATGCCTTTTGCATGTACTCTGAAATGACTGATGTACCTCTTTGTAATGTGCAATCACTCTTCAAGAGCAAAACTTTTAACTCACATTTTCATTCATAAGAGGCAACTTCATGACTTTTTATTTTAAAAGTGGTTACTGAGAGGAGGTAGCTGGGTTTTAAGCATTACCCCAAACAACCAGAGATTTTATGTACTTGTAGCTTTATTATGCATCATCTGCAGGCACCACCCTTGCTCTTTACGTATATCTATTCAGTGAATTTTCTGACATGGTACATCCTTTCAGCTGGAATAAAGAATTCAGCTGAAATAAAGAATTTAATCTGTTCTCTGTGAAACTTTAAATAACCTACTTCCTGAGTCTCTCTTCCCAGAATACAGGCTTTATTGAAAGGATAGTTAGAGGTTTTATTTTAAAAAGCCATAAATGAGACATTGGATTGTAAGCAGCCCTTACTGAACAGGCTGTCTTTTAGACACCTTAGTATTAGTTAAACTTAAATACTGAATTTCATAGATACCTAAGCCTTTTTTCCTCACCAGTTCTGTAGCACTAATTTTCAAAACTAGGCTCAGATTACATTAACAATCAGTGATAAACTCATGATGCAAACAATGTTGGGTTGTACCACGTTTTACACTATTTGATGATTTATCACCTCTGTTTACAAGTAGCACCACACGGGGCCTAGTCTGAATAGCTTAAGAAATCCAATTGTATTTTTGCTGAGAGGGTGAAGATGTTGAGTTTGTAACTGAGCCTTAACCTTTGCCCGGAGTTAGGGCATGATTAAAACAGACATTCAGTTTTCTTTGCATTTCAGTGTAAGCATGCATTGATGTCTGTACAGCATCATTTGTTTAGTATAGTATAGAGGTTATATGTCTGTATTAAGCTGAAAGGTGAATGTTCTTGATTTTAAGATTACATCCTCCAAAAGGGTATATATGAAAGATTATTTTTAATTGCTTACCTGTAATCTTTATACAATAAGTATATAAACTTTTTTCCACTAATATTTGCCTGGTGTTAATCTGTTTTCTTCTTTTAGGCTTTATTACTGCATGTCAGTTGTGGTTTGGGGATTTTGGGGAGTTGGTTTGTTTTGGGTTTTTTTGTTTTTATACCTCATATCTCTTCACTACTCTCACTCTCTAACTTCATCACTTTTACTGTTTTAACTGTTCTCATCATCTTCCAGCTCTCACAACTCATCGTCCCTGCTACCCAGAGAACTTGAAACACCAGATTTTAGCTGTATTCCCTTCAGCTACAACCTTCCTTCCGCAAGGCTCATTCAGGGAAGTGATTGTGCACTTGCGTGGTTTAGGAGGCATGGTGGTGTTGGGTTGACGGTTGGACTTGATGATCCTAGAGGTCTTTTCCAAACTTAATAATTCTGTGCTTGTTTTACTCTTTACCATCACATCCAGTAACAGTTTTGTATTGTTGGTAACACTGTCAGCATTATAGTCATGCTTTTTTTTTTTTAATTCCTGAGAGTTTTTTACGAGGGCTGCTTCTGTGTTTCTTCAGCAGTGGCTGGAAGGGCTGTCCAAGTAAACCGGTCTCCTACCTCCATTACCGACCAAGTGGCAGCAGCTGATCATGAGCTGTACTTAGCCCAGTCCCATGCTGCAGGTGTGCAATGAACTTGCAGAGAGCTAACAGTAAACATCAGCAAAGCAAAAGCCATCCCAGTGCATCACATCAGTCATGCATGCAGACCTGAGAATGCTATGGAACATTTTGTGCCTTTTTTTCTTTTTTTTTTTTTTTTGAGCTTTAATTTAATGATTTCTGTTGTAACTAACTGGGTAACTTAGATTAACTGAGATTATACACAAATTTTATGACTATGTCTTCATGAAATCATTCCCTTTCGGGTCACTGAACGATTTCTGCAGCAAGTTAATGCAAAAAAAAAAAACCCAACTGGTTTACATTATGAGTGAATTTTCCACATTGTCTCCATCATGTCATGTTTCCTCCTGGCCTCACAAACATTAGCTCCTTGGGATGTTTTTAGTTTGGGTTTGGTCCCCTGCCCCCCTGCACACGCTACAGACATTTGGAGTTCACGTACCACAGCTGCTTCTTCTACCTTTTAGCACAGTCCTGCCACCTTGCCCATCACTTCAGCATTAAGGGAGACTCCTAAAACTGGCAAGTCACAGTCCCTGAGCTGTGGCTGTTGTCACTAAAGGGACTCTCATGTTACAATAGCAAAGGCAAAAGAAAGATTACGCTGAATGTAAGCTGCCTCTTGCTTTTTTTTTTTTACTTAAACTACCTAGGGAGACAAAACAGAACAACAAAAACCTCACTTGATTTCCTTCAGGATAAATACAATCTATTTGTGAACTTTGTAATTTCATAATACCATAGTGAGAGTGCAACAGCACTTTCCTTTCTTAAACAAAAGCAAAGATAAGAGTTGTTACAGTACAAGAAGTCTTATTGCAGATAATTTTTTTTAGGGCCTATCACCATAACCTTGCTTGTAAGCGACCTGGTTTTCTCAGCTGGCCTGCTACTTGTACTCTGGAAAGCCTGTTCCTAGCTTCCACTGGTTTGTCAGCACACTCACTGGGGTAAGCGCTGCTTGGTGTTTCTTACATCACCTGGGGGCTCCTGGGGCTTAGCTCAGGTGCTCCACAGCACAGCAAAAACCCCATACCAAAAGGAGAGGAAAAAAGGAGGGAAGAGAATTTAAAAAAAAGGAAAAAAAAAGCACCCTCCATGGTTCATGTAGCAGACTGGCAAATTCTTAGTTATCACCTGTGACATTCTGCTAACAGAAACTCGTTTTCAGGATGTACAACCAAATGTGCATGTCCCCAGCACGAGGCACCTCCACGTTTGGGCTGTGGGTGCTACACCTGCAGGAGGCTCAGCAGGGACACCCCTTCCATGCTTGTGCTGCACTGAACCACCCCCCACCCCACGGCACAGTCCCTGCCCCGCAAACAGCCCTCTCAGGCACGGCCAGAAGGCTGGTTCAAGCTCATGCTCCTACTTGCATGCAGTTTTGAAGCCCATTAGATGAGTCAAAAAAAAAAAAAGCAAGTACATGGAAAGTGGAAAAATACCAGAAAAACAGAAGTGTTTCAACTGGCTCCTACTTTTCCAAAACACAGTTAATTGTGAGTAGGGCAGAGCCTGCAAAGGGACTGGAAAAACAGACAGGGAGCAATAGCACTTGGCATGGCATAGCAGGTAGAACCACTGGCCATCCACCACATCTTGTGTATGTAAATAAATCAAAAATTATGTACATACACACACAAAAGCATATAGGTAAAAGAACACTCAGCTAGATTGTAGCTGCATCTGCTCAGAAATGGACACATTCATTTAATTCATTGCATTTTTATTCATAATTTGTGTCCCTCTTCCACTGAAACTGCCACCAAACCCCTTGTACCACTTGCTTCCAGAGGCAACTGAAAGAAAAACACACACCAAAAATCCCCTAACCAAAAAAACCCACAATGCTGTTGTCAAGCTTTTGACTAAACTGCTACTGTTCTACTTAAGGAAACTAAAGTTAAATAAAACTCAGCCTCCCCGAGCATCCAAACCAGCCCCACTGACAGCATAATTTCCCAGGAGCACTGTGCTAGCCAGCGCCATCTCATGCGAGGCGCCCAGGCTGACACGTCCATACAGCAGCTTTCCCAGTGGGCAGTGCCAGACGTATCCTGCCTCACGCCCCTGCCCCACCCCATCTGCAGGACTTGCTGCAAGGCCAGGGCAGCCCAGTGGCTCCAATGCAAAGGCTGTGCAGGTGATGCAGCAACCTTTATTTCTCATTTGACTGAGCTACAATAAGGTTAAAGAAGCAGGGGGACTCAAATCCCTTTTTTTAAAAACAATTACATATTTCCTGCATGGCCAATACAGTGATGCTCCTCACCTCCCTGGGGAAGAGCCCAAAGCGGCAGCTGTGACCACAGACCACATCCCCACCCATGATCCCAGCAGGACCCAAGCGCAGTGAGCAGCTCCAGGAGCCAGTGTGGCACACCAGGGTGTCAGCCCCTTCCCTCTCCAGACCCCAGCATGAAGTGGGGAGTACCGGGAGGAACTCCAGGGTAATTTTCAGCCATGATGTTCATGCAGAAATGTTCAATAGGATCATGAAAGGTCAGAAGAGGAAAGGCTGGAACAGGCAGCGCTCTTGCTGACACAGGTAAATCACTCCCATGGCTGCAGGAAAGAGAGGCCTCGCTCGTAGATACAGAGATGGGCCTTTCACAGAACAAAAAGCACATGAGGGTGGAAAAGAAATGCAGTGATGATGTAAATGAACACAGCATAATTGTAACATGGAGAGGCAGCAACAATATTAGATCAGAAAAATGATACCTTGCCAAAAGGGACTCACCCACTCAGCACTGGCTCATCCCTGCTGTTCTGCCACACCTGGCTGCACATGTAGGTCATGGTATCTACGGCGACACCTGACAACGTGCTGGATGCTCACCAGTTCACAGATGTCTTGCTTCTGAAGACCATACCAAGCTTCTTACCCACATCTCTGGGATTGCCATGCTCCAAACAGGTCAGACTTGCCACTCGTGAGACCTGAGGAAGAAGTGAGAGGGCTTGTCAGCGCAGAATGACCCAGGCTGTGTGTGGTGGCCCATGGCAGACCTGCCCTCCATACTCACCAGGTCGCACTGGCACTTGCTCCAGCCTGGACAGTAGAAGGAACATGGCTTCCAGGCAGTAGTTGTACAACAGGCACATTTATATGGCCAGTGACTCCATGGTAGTGTGACACAGCCAAAACACTCTTGAGCTGGCCTTTCCCAGCCAGGGCTACTCCCACACAATGAAAAATACACACAGCTGCTCATCTTGCACCAGGTTCTATGTATTATCAGACCAGCTGACAGGTAATAACATGTCTTCTTTAGCAGAAAGCACAACATTGATCAGTAATTATTAAAAACAAATAAAATTTTTAAAAACCCAGCCACACATACTCAGCCGCACACCTCTGCCAGCAGGTGAGTCTCTAGATTGCAAGCCCAAGAGGGCATCCTCCCACTGCAACAGCAGCCTGCAGGCTGAGGTCTCTGCCAGCTAACCTAGGCAGTGTAGTCCATGATCACCTGGCCTCTGAGAAACATTTTTTTTAAAAAAAAAAGAAATCAAACACCTTACTCTGCTGACAAGTTAGCCAACAGCAAGTACATCAGAACTCATACAAACAAACAAAAAAAAGAGACAGGTTTGCTCTTCACATGAAAAAATATCAGAACAAGTTGCCTTTCCATCCTGTAATGCTCAATTCTGTCAAGGCTGTTGAGAACAGTACAGTTGACAACACTAACATTTCTGTAGGTTGTTTTGTTTTTATAAAGATAGTGTCAAGAAGTTCATAACCAAACTTTTAAAATGTAAAACTCCTAGAAGTCCTACACATGGTTTTATGGCCTAATTAAACACCTGCAAATAGGTTGTCAGGGTTTGCTTTCCTGAAGGAATGAATTGAGGCGGGGGTGAAGCAGGACATAACATGGACTAACTCTGCCTGTGTACCCTTCAGGCAGCACAGAGACAAATAAAACCAGCAACCTCCACTTTCTCTGCCAGCTTCCAAGCTTTTAGACACACCAAGACATCAGTTCTAGACTAGAGGGCCTGTTTAGATGGGATCTAACAAGTTTTGAGATTTGCAGAGGGGAAGCCAGTGAGAGTTTTCTATAAAAGTATGATGAGGGAGAAGACACTACAGAGGAGCGCTGCTCCAGTGCACTGAACATTTTTGGAAGCCATCTTGATTCTGAGAGGGATCCCTTTGAAAAACAAAACCAAACCACCCCAGCGCTTGCCTGCAGCTTCTCGCAGTGAACAGGGTTAGAAAAGCCTACAAACCTACAAAGCGTAACAGTTACACAGCAGCCAAGTTACAGCTATCCAGAAAGGTATTAACACTTGTACATCTCTATATATTAATCTTTATAAATACAGTATTCTACACGAGGAACTGTAGAAAGACGTCATTCAAGGTTGTTTTTCTACAAAAGCTTGCAAGGGCTATTGTCCAGATCTCTGGCTTTTTTTCTGCCACTCTGGAACACTTGTTCTTTTTCCTCCTTCATTTCCTACCCAATCCTAAGTGGCTTGGCTAGTCATCAGGTCCAACTGCTGTGCTTTGCCATTCAAAGCAGTGGGAAGAAGACCACATGAAGAGCTGCTCTACAACTTTCAAGGGTGAAAAGCTAAAGTGTGAGACAGGTTCAGCTGTCAACAGAGTCCCAGGGGAAGTGGGCAGTCATAGTTCATCCCTGGAGGATGGCGTGTTGAGAGATGACTGGGAAGGCAGGGCATCCTTATTCTGGGCGTCGCTATTGATCTTGCCCTGCTGCCGGGATTTCCAGGAGTGTGTTCTGTCCCAGTCCGTTGACACGGTCTCGTTGTCCCAGATTGTAGAGGTCTCTGTGTCGCTGAGGTAGCCTGGCTGCCCTGTGTAGTGGGTGGGGTAAACAAGCAGGGGTTCTGCCGAAAAGGCTTTCAAGTCTCTGGACTCATAGTACTCCATGTACTTCGCTCTAAAGAGGAGAGAAAAATCATCAGTAACAGAGTGAACGCCACAACTTATAACTGTGAGATACAAGCCATTCCACCGAGCAAACAGGTCCCAGGGAGTGGAGGTAGTTGCTGGGGTGGAGACTGACTGTCCACCACCAGAACCACAGGCCTTACAAGCACCCACAACCTATACAACCAAAGCCTCTGTTACCACAGACAACCAAGTGTCTCAGAACCAGCCCAGAAGCCCTGCACCAGGTAGGGACAATAATCCTTCCACAGCAGGTCTGTCACCTCTTTTTTGCTGTGTCAGGAGCTCCACTGCAGACAACCAAAAAGCATGAGGAGTAGCCCTGTCCCCCACCAGCCAGCCTACATAAGTGAGACACACCAACATTATCTGGCTTAAGATGATTCAGCAAGACCCAGCTCATGTCACCCCAAACAATGAAGGCATCCTACTTACACAGGGTGCTTGTTGTACATGACTGGCAGAAATTCATCTACAGGCAACATCTTGCTAAAAGGCTCAGCTCCGATGAGTTTCCGAGCCCCTCGGAAAGAGATGGCATACCCCAGGGTCCAGTACGAGTAGTCAGCTTCCACCAGGTTCATGACATTGGGAACTGCTTTCTCAGGCTCCTGCACCTGCATCCTTTTCCGGCCAATGTAGCTTAAAGGGTGAAAAGACCACGGAAATTGGAACCAAAGTGAATCTGCAGCAATTAGGACCACAAGACTGTTCATGTCAAACAGGGAAGGGCAGTCAAGCCAAGAAGTAACCTCTGACCAGGCTCACAGATTTCTATCCTGCACCACTTCCAGACATCCCAGTTTTAACCCAGTGGGTGGTATAGCTGTGAAAGACTTCATAACAGAGCTACGATGACATGGTCCAAGCCTCAGGATTGAGCTGTGTCAGTTCCTCTGTCACAGCAGAACTCCAGACACTGTTGAGATCAACCAACGCTGCCCACAAAGGGCAGTAATGGTACCCAACAGGTATTCCGGCATCAGCCTGCCCCAGAAGGCAGATCTGTCCTGACGGGAAGAGCCAGCAAGAAGTCTCTGCCACCTTCCCCTGCACTCCAGCATTAACCTGCATCTCTACCATGACACAGCAGGTATCCCTGACCTTCCCTGCGTGCCCAGGAGTTCCCAGACGGCTGAGGGCCAGTGACTTACATAAGCTCCCAGTCCAGCTGGGCTTGCTCAATGTCGTCCATCAGCTTCATGAGCTTCCTTTTAAACTGGTGTTCAAAGCGCACATCATCCTCAATAACGAGCGTCTTCTCCAGTTCTCTGCTTACCACCTGAAACAGAAGTGATCACAGTGGCACCCATGGGCCACTCTCTGCACCCTAAAATCATCATCATAGAATACCAGGTTGGAAGGGACCTCAAGGATCATCTGATCCAACCTTTCCTGCCAAAAGCATGGTCTAGACAAGATGCCCAGCACCCCGTCCAGCCAAATCAGCAGACAACTGACACACAGCACTATGTTGTTGACTTCAGTGGGTCCTTCACGGTCCAAACTCCAGTTGGGAGTTTCATGCTGTGACCAAAGGAGAGAACAGGAAAATATGAAGAAGCTCAATCTAACAGGTAAGGCTGAATCTCATCCTACTTTCCTTTCTGACTTCGGACCATCCACATAGACACACTTGCTACAAAACAACTCAGGATCTCTAAAACAAAGATATCCCCCTGACCTTACAGAGGTGCTACTCTGCATAATTAGGTTCTCTGACATTACCATTTCTTCAGTTCCACTTCCAGGGGAAGAGATGGCATACACGAAGTACCTTGAATGTCAGGCAATTCAGTTATTTTGGATCAGAAAGAGTAAGGGAAAAGCCCTAAAGGTCCAACTTCCAGAATAGTATCTTGAAAAAAGAAGTCACATTCCCTTTCAACTAGAGAGTCTCCAAATCTATTTGTTTGCTTGACACATGCCTTAGGAGGGATAAAACCACAATTTCTACACTGCGCAGCACTGAGTACCACAGAGCATCCTGACCTGGCATTGCCTTCTAGACCACGCAGGAAGGGAGGCTGGAGAACCACTCCCAGATTCACAGCTCAGCTAGGAGATACTGCAAGAGCCAGTGAGAAGAGTCCTGAAAATACCCAGTGGCTGAGCATCTACAACCTAGAAAAACCCTCCATCTGCTGTTGCACCATCTAGAACCCGTGAGCTGCCAACTAGCATGCCCACAGCAACCACCTCCTCAAAGGAATGTGCGGCAGCCTTCAATGCCAAAGCTGTTGTTCAGAAAATCCTCTTTGTTGGAAGAAAGTGTTCCTGAAGTCTGGGAAGGAGGACAATCTGGCATATCCGAAGTCTGGCCCTGACAACTTAGAGACCACACATGCAAAGACATCCCACACGTAGGTTCCCATGTTGTCATCCGACTGTTGGCAATTTAGAAGTCTCAAGCCAAAAAGCATAGCCTGCCTTCTCAGCACTGAAGTCACTCTTGCTGGCTCTGGGCTGTTTGGATCGACACCCTGCCCTGCTGAGGTGGTGCAGCTAACACCTCTGAAGGCAGAAGGCTGTCTGTATTTGGTTACCCACTGCCGCTGCCCGGTCTTCTTTTAGAACCAAGTCTTTCTCCCTGCCTCCACCACACCTCACTTGAAATAACACCCCCTTGTTGATGTTGGGCTGTGTAAGTCCAGCATCTCTGACCAGCACAGCCCAGATCCTCTCAAGTTTCACTCCCCAGGTGACCAGGAACAGATGGAAGCTACAGCTTTTACCACCCAAACAAGATCTCTTAGCTTAGGTAACAGAGGTCCCTACTGTTAAGAATAGTTATGATATGCCTCAGTGCTCAAAAACGCCAGTCAGCAGAGTCACTGGACTTGCTTCAGTCCAGATGCAGAACAAAGGGAAAAAAACAGGAGGTTTTTTTTTAAACACCATTTGTTCTTCAAAATCTTCTTGCTTTTCTCTGAAGCAAACTTGCTCCAAGCAGGCTGTTGGATGGTTTGCAAAAACAGTCATGAAAATATTCTGATAAAAATCACTCGCTCAGAGCTGTTGGCAAATGTAAAGCAGAGATAAGAAAGCTGAACACTGCACTCAAGGAAACACCTGTGCATGACCTGCTACAAACCAAGGAAAACAGTTTCATCCTACACTTCCAGAAACCTGCATTGTATCTGATGTTCTGCCCTAGGACTGGCTGTGCACCTTCCTATTGCGCCTGCCCACAGTGCCTTCCTGCAGGAACCCCGAGGCGCTCTCAAACTCCTTACCTCCTTCCAGATGTAATAGTGACTAAGGAAGCAGCCGATCTCTCCCCTGGTTAGTGGTCTAGAGGAGTATGGGTCCCGGTAACCTGGGAGCATATCAATGCTGAGAGCTTTGAGCTGACTCGTGTTCAGTGCTCTGAGAAAGAAAGAATATCTATCACCATTTAATAAAAAGTAAATTCAAATCAGACACAGGCGTAACATAGAAAATGCTGATGACATTCAGAGAAAAGTCGTATCTTGAGAAATTCCTGCACTTGTTTCGCTCAAAACCCCAGAGAAAAATTAACGTCTTGATTTACATTTCTAAATCAAGCTGCCAATGACTTCTTGAGTGACCATCAACTTGTCAGGCACTTGGCTTAGATTTTTCTGAGAGGTCTTGATGGGTAACCATGGCCCAAAAACCACTAGGTGGCATGTGGGTTCCTATCTCCCTGATGCCTTTTTGCAACTCCCAGATGAAAAATTTCTGCCTTGATTTCTCATGATGAAAAGGTCTTAACACACCTTAGAGTAAGCTTGGAAAGGGGCTGCGTCAGGGTTAACACTGTAGCACAACAGCTGTGTAGCACTAGGATGGACAATCTTCCCAGGCGATAACTGCGCTCAAACGCTTTCACTGGTGAATCCTTTTTAACTGTGTGCAAGTGTTACAGTTCACAGAAATTGGTATGATTTTAACCTGATTTTCATCTTAGTCTGAACCACACTGCATGTTTATGTCACAGAGATTGACTAATTGCAAAAGAAAGAAAGGGAGCAAAACTGCCCCAAACAGACTGTTAGGTAAATAAAAGTGGTATTCATCTCTCCCCTCAGCCCACCCTTCCCCACCAGAAGAGAGGTCAGGGCATCCAAAGAGATGGTGTCAAGCAGTTACGCACATCCCACTCTTTGCAAACATCAGCCACCCCAATCGAAACTCACTTTCCGTCCACAGCCTCCACTATCTTCACTGCAATCTCCTGCTCATAAAGAGTCCGCAGCATCCGATCCCGCCTGTCTTTCCGACGCTTCAGATTGATCATGAAAATCTGGGTAGAAGAGAAAGACATCAGCCTCTCAGATTGGGAATGAGGAAGAAAAGGCTGTCTTGATCCACTCTTCTCCAGCAGCCCCACTGGAAAAGCAAATCTTATTAAAATACCAGGTGTGTTTTTATTCCAGGTTGCTTAGAATTGGTCAAAAAATTGGGGTTGGTTTCGAACTGAAATGTTAGAGGGCATTCTTTGTCTAACAACTAGTTTTTCTGGATGTTTTATGTCACAGGGAAAGCTACTCTTTGAGGATGGATAAAGGTGAGAGGAGATCAGTTAAGCCAAGTCTGTGACTTCCAAAGATGTAGGATGTTTTGACATTAAAGACAGAGTAAAACGGCCAGCTCCAGCTCCAGCCCCAGAGGAACACTGGTCCACATGCTTCCCCACAATGCTGCCACTGCCTGTATTTAGGATTATCAGTGGGGTCACCATCCAAATACAAGGACACAGCAAAGAGAGGATTTTTGTAATTACTTCGGGCACTCAAAATCCACTGCTACCCCTGCCAGAGCAGAAAACCTATCACAGAGCCAAGACCAGAAACAGAGATGTCTGAGCAGAGCTCAGTCCAAGTCTTGAGACAGACTCTCTGGTGGAGGGCAGAGGACTGAAGCCCTCATTTGCAGGTAAACTGCAGAGGGTCAGGATATTTTTCAGTCCCAGGCAGACAAGTACAAGTGCAGCCTTGTAGCCTGTGGAGCAAAACCTCATCCCAGCAAGAAGTGGATCAAATTCCAGGTCAGTACAAATGCAAAAATAATAAATTGGATAAATAAAGCGCAGCCACAAAGGACAACATGGAAAAAACCTATACCAGCTGTGTCCTAAACACAGACACTCAAACACCACAGCCAAATCAGGTTCAGCCTTTACCAGTCATATAAACAGATGTGGCAGAATACAGCAAGAAAACAAAGGCTCCCCTTATCACTGCAACTCCCTTGGTCACGGTGCCACTGCCACCCTGGCAGCTGTATACACAGGGGTTGCTGGCTCTGTGAATAACACAGACACTGGTTAATTAAAGCACAGCAGACCCTTCTCCAGCCTTCTCCCCCAAACACCTGCTTTCTCCACAATGTGAGGCAGGGTCGGGAGAGGAATTTCTGCAAGGTCTTCGGGCACTACCATTTTCAGCAACTATCTTGCTTGTTCACTTTAACTTGAGGTCATAGCAGAAAAATGCAGTGACCAAGAAGGGCAGGGAGAAAGCTGCCACACCAAACAGACAGCATGCGTGATTTTCATCACTCCTGGACGTATCCAGCTTGGGCTAGAACCCAGCTGTGAGCCCGGCTCCCCCAGCTGCTCTGGGGTCTTCAGTGTCTCTTTCAGGTGAGAGAAATTCTTCCCTTTGTCACTGAAAAGCAGGAGAGGTTTCCCAAAAGACCAGTTTTTGTCACAGAATGGAAGGACTGCTAAGCTGCTCTGCAGAGTCAGATGTAGAGAAAATAGCACAAGAACTGGGAAGTTAAATAACTTGATTTTCAGCCTCACTTCTGCCACCTCCCTCTGGCTAGATTAAAACATCCATACCATCAAGACAGGAAGCCCAAAGATTTGCTGGGCACTGCCCTTGAACACAAACCTGCACTTCTAATCAGGGGTCTTGGTAGAACATACTAAGTGCTGCCTGACTGGCCTCATTTCTCCACAGCAAATGCCAGAGGGAAAGAACGGTCCCTGAGCCCTTTCCCTTTTGCTTCGCCGAGCACAGCAGAAGTTCTCCCCAAATAAGGATGGCTATTTTCCCCTTGCAAAGAGTTTAAGTCCAAAAGATGAGTAATTGCTAAAGAGCTAACTATGTGAAAAGGTAATATACTCCAAGGGAAACAGCTGGAACTCAAGCTACAGGGAGAATGCAGGTCCTCTAAGAGATAAATAGGAAGACAAGACAAAACAATGGCAACAAAACAGGTTCCTTACTTCATCGAATCCCATCTTGTCAGGGTTCTTCGGAGGGACAGAGACATACTGAGAGGGTTCAATGGGAGGACGATCGACTGAAAGAGAGGAAAGATCCCAAGCATCACCCTCATGTACAAGCTGCACTGATATAACATATCCGCATGTATTTTCATCACTGAGCCTAAAAAACCCCAGAGAACTGGGACATGAAGTCAGTGAAGGAGTGGGTGTAGCAGAAAGCATCCATGTTGCAAAGCAGAAGCCAGCAGCCGTGTGCCAGACTGACCTCATGTCAAAAATGAAGTTCTGCAGCATCCTTTCCACATTAAAGAAGGATTTTTGCATTTAATATGGGGAAGTTAAGGGGTTTTGTGAATGGGGTTGACTGGACCATGAAGTTATTATATCCCTAGGTAGAAAAGCAGTGGAAAATGGAAAACTGCATATCAAAATAATATGAGAGCAGCCAGATCAGGCAGCTGGCAGGAGAGCTCTACAAACATTAACTTGGTGGTGGGGTCCCTCATGGCAGGGCACAGCAACTTACTCATAGCCTCAATTAGTGTGTGCACAAAGTTCTCTGTTTCTTCCTGCAGCGTCTGGTGTGATTTCAGAGGCATGGGAAGGAAACCATAGTGTTCACGGTTGCAGATGAACATCTGTATTCCTGGGAATCACAGAAAAACAGAAATTAAAGTCAGGTCTTTTACCAGCGGATTTTGCTGTTCTGTTGCTATGTAGCCACAAACGTATGCCAGGACCTCAGTCCCAAAAAGTTCTACTTCATAAGCAAACAATTCAAAAACATCACGGTGCCATTTTCTGTTTTATTTGGCTGGCAGCAAGTGGCCTCTCCTAGGAAACCAATTTCTACTTGCTCCCTAACAGCAGGTATTTTTAACTGCAATCAGTTTTCTCCTACAACAGACTGGGAACTCCCTTCTTAGACAAGAGAAAGGGTCTTTTTTGGCCTTTGCCTTGACGCTATGAAAACAGTCCTACAGCAGAGGGCAGAACTGGCCTTTAGCAAAAGCAGTATCCAATATGCACAGCAGGACTACTGTGGATACCTGGGGAGTACCACAGAAACCCCATACCCCCAAAACCCTACCTGCACTGCTCAGATCTGGCACCTCACCTGCAAATCCCTTCAAAGACCCAGAGCCAAAAGCAGGAACAGGTTTCCACCCTCCGAGTAGGCCAGCCTCAACCGATGCAATGGCTGGCACAGGAGCCAAACGGGCTTCCAGATGCAGCTGTGCTGAAGGAGAAGCAGCAGCGATCCTGGGCCATGGGATCTTTCTCCCTGTGCAGACCCAGGGCTCAGTAACAGCATCCAAACTGGGATGAGGGGTGGGGGGTGTGTGGTGGAATTGGGCTCAAAGGTAGGGGAAATAGACAGGTTTCAAAGCTCAGGGTGGAGGGTAGAGGCATTTCCACTCATGAATGGGCAGGACTCCTCCTTGCAACACAGGAAGGCTGCATTTGTTATCCATCTGCGAGGGGGGAGGTGGTTCAGGTGAAAGGGAAGCAGTCCTACTGGATACCCCACTCCTCTGTGGGGAGAGGAGGCCCTGTGTTGCATGCTGGGCAAAGAAGGGTGCAGGTCTATCAGGGCAGGCAGCCTTAGAGAGGGAAAAATTCAAACAAATCCAGCATGGCTAGGGGTGATGGAAGCTTTTGTCTGAGCTTTGCAAGGCTCCTCTGCTAGACCACAATAAATGACTCTTCCAGGGTGGAGGAGCCAAGTCTGATCTACAGCTTTGACAGCACATGGTTGGCCAAACATGGGCCCAGGCAGTTCAGCTCCCCTGGGATCACATGGGATGACACTGCAAGGCCTAAGACATCGTATAGCTGCAGGGTCTGTTACTAGCCTAGCAAGGATTCACTCTGGGTTTTGCAGTCGAGCATCTTCCTCTTCCTATTTGCTTTAGCTAGAAAATAGACATTTTCACCTTTATTGGCAAAGGACTTTTAGGAATATACAGGATAACCATCTTGGAAGTGCCTAGTCTACCACCAAACATGGTCCTTTCCTCTCCAGGACTAGTTTTTACAGTGCCCTGAAGATTAGAGGAAAATCCTAGAGAGAGACACCAGCAAGAAGAAAAGATGCTTTCAAAAAGAGGTGATAACGTAACATCCTTCTACTCAAAAGCTTTGTAACTGCTTGTTCAAGGAGCTAAATCTGAAGGTGCGAAACGAAGACAAGATGCAAAGCCTCTCCTCGGAGCAGATGCCTCAGGAGAGACCTGTCCCCTGCTGAGCTTGTTCACCAGGAATGTCCCAGCAACATGTGATCAGCAAAATACTTTTCCCCTCTGGACTGACCAAGCATTCGCTTGTTATCGGCTATAACTGCAGCAGCACTGGGTCTGATGTCACATCAAGCAACACACTCAAAAGCTACATCCAGAGAAGCCAGGGGAAAATATTTCCGTTGTTTTTCGTTGAGCTCTGGTAAGATCTTTTATTAATTAACCACAATCTGAAAACTGCTCGAACCCACACAACTGGCCAAGCAGATTTAAAGAAAAATGCAAACCTACAAGCTTTTCTGCCCCACCGCCCTTTTTTTTTTTTTTTTTTTTTAATGAAACATGCACAATCACCCCCCTCCCTCTAGGAAATAACCGAAAAGCAGACACTATCTGGTGTGTTGATGCTTTCATGTATTAATCCTCCTAATCCCTAGTATTTCTAGCAAAGCAGAACTGTCTGCATTAATGACCCTGGTATTTCTACCATTTTAAGTTCTGCAAGTAAATTGCTGGCTAGACTACTTGCCAAAACACATTCAGCTGTCAGCTGCAATTTAGTTAAATGGCTGAATAAAAAATACTACCTGCTGACATTAACGGCTTTGGCACTGATCTAATAAACTAATCTTATCTGGCTCACTGATCTCTGTCCTTATCTTCCACTGGCTTAAACACAGTTAATCTGCATAGATTCACACCAGTATTTCTGTTCCTTCTGGGGTAAAAGCTACTTTAAAATGGTAAAGCTACTTTAAAATGGGGAGGGTGACTCACTCTCCAGCTCTGTTTTTATAATAAAATAAACAATTGCTATGAGGGACAGAAAAGCTATAGATACTTGCATTATCATTAGCCTTTGTAAGGCAGTGACCAGGATTCACAGCCATGCCCTAAACCCACAACCATATTTAGGCAACCTAAATTTCTCCCACATCCCTGTGACCAGACCTTCCTGCTAGCTGGCTCTAGGTCTTCAGAACCTCAGGCTGAAAGGAAGTTTAGGAGATCTGGCTAGCTAAATGCTATCTTGTGAGCACAAGGGGCTCTACAGAGCCCACTTTTGCCAGTAAAACACCCACACCAAGTTTTGTTCTCAGTATTCCTACCACAGGCCTCATCCTCCCAGCAGAAGTGGGCCCGTCTCTTTGGAGCATCACAGAAGAGATGCTTCGAGCAGTAGATTCACTGTTGAAAATCAATTATTTGATCTGAAACATTAAGTGCAGTTCTTGGTCTGGACAAAAGCCATCATCATTTACGACTTCAGGGAAGTAAGTGAAATTACTCCAAAGAGAAGTTTACCTCAAAGTCCATACATTTTCCACATTTCTGAACTTGGATGTCATCCTTTTGTCCTGGGTGACAAAACTCAGCCCAGGACACAAGCCAACAATCTGAACAGATCAGTGGGCCAAACTGCTGAAGCAAAGCCTTTCATGTCATGGGTCAGTCCTGGAAAAAGCTAGTGTTCTAGGATGGAAGGAAAAAATGAATCCCTGAAATATTTCTTAAGCAGCTGGAGCTAATGCAATGCAGTTACCACACTCACTGGATGCTGCATTTCTGGGAGAGCTATCAGAGGGAACAAGGGGGGCAGGTAGATTTGGAGGAGCCTGCTTTGCTATCCAGACTTAAACCTCAGTTCTCCTCTGGAGCCAGCATACTGATGTCCTGACACTGAAGGACAAGGCCCCAAAGGTGCCCTGCAAGTTCACATCTCACCTATGCCTCCAAGGGCTCTAATTTCAGTTCTTGCTGCCTCTTCTCTAGCATACATCTTTCTCATTTGATGCTGCTCATCCTCTTGTAGCTGAGTTTTAAAAAGCCCTGCTTAGTTTGCCAAGGCAACGCCATCTTTTTCAGTGCTGTCAAGAACTTCAAACCAGAAAGATCACTAAAAGAAAAGCTATAGACGGCTGGTAGCTGCTGTGCTGGTCTGGAAACGGTGGGAAAGGCAGTCTTCTCAGCTTGTCTCTTCTGCAGAAGCAACTGCCAACAACAAGAAGAAGCTATACTACTTCAATTTTTCTCTTTTTGTCTGTCCCCCCAAGAACAGCCCTTCCTTCTCACCTTAACTTTGCTTGTTTTACAACCAGGAGATGGGTAACACCAACTGCACATCACTCAGAGGACCCACAAACAACTTTTCCCTACTAATTCACCTCAGTAAGCGAGCAAACCAGTCATGAAGCTCTGAACAGAAGGGCACTTTAGTGGCCCTGTTGGGATTTCATCAGTCCCTCTTTCCTTCTAAGGCCCCAAACTTTCCCATTTTCAACACAGCAGGGCAAAGCAAAATACAGATGGTCATTACAACCACATCCTTCCCAGGAGCTCCTTTCAGCTCTGACACTGCTACATACAGGTCTGCCAGCCAGGACTTTGCTGGAGACAGAATACCCACCAGATCCACTCTCTAAAAATAAATGGGACTAAACAACCTCACCACAAGTACAAGCAGCAGTATCATGCACTTGAGACACAGTGATTTCTCGGAGACACAGAGAGCTCTCTGTGAACACCAACAACAATTCCAGGCAAAGAAAGAGGACACTGAGGTTGTGACTTGGCCTGAAAGGACTCCTGTATTTCAGGTCCAACTGAAATCCTCCCACTGTCCAGCAGAAACTGATCCCAGTATCAGCTGGAGTGGTACATATTCTTTTTCTCTGCTGTGCTCCAAGCATCTCAAGACAGTTCGGTGCTCAACTGGTTCTCCCAATGATACAATGTCAAGAATGCAGATATTTTACTGCTCACAGACCAGCTCTAACCTGCTCTTGCCTGCATGAGATTCCCTCTCAGCACAGCCCACAGATTCCACATCATTCCCCTGAAAGTTGCAATGATTTTGCTTTCAAAAAAACCAAACCAAAACCGCCACCTCTCAGACAATTTCTGTTGAGCTGCCATGAAGCAAACCCTCATCAGCACTGTGGGTAAGCAACTTGGGTTTTGTTTTCCACAGGGCTGCTACATCTAAAAAGAGTCTCTTGCCCTCACCTCCTTCCTCATGGAGTCTCCGCAAAGCATTGGCTTTAGATACCTTACCTACAGACTTTAGAATGCCTTCCACTCACACAGCCTTCACCTGCATCTTGCTGTGACACAAATCAAGGGTGGATGCCACACATTCTGTGTCTGAGACACTGCGTCTGTCCCAAGAACACCTCCCATGTCCTTTGAAGCTACCTGTGATTCAAAACTGTATTGCCAATCACTTGCTGCTTGTTATCCCTGACCAGATCCAAAAGAAGGGAGCATGGTCTTACTCACCACTGAAGCCAACACGTGACTTCTGGCCTGTGAACTCAAAATAGAGATCTGCATGTCTCTACTAGTGAATCCTCCCCAGCAAAGGCTCCAGACATACCTGCTTGGCGACTGGAGAAGGCAAAGACCATGATATCATCAAAGCTCCAGGTGTAGTCCTGGTGTGGGGGGTAGAACATCAGCTTGGTGGAGGCCTCTTTCCTCAAGTCAATGAGGAATGTGGAATGAATCATTGGGACAGCAAAACAGCCTGTCCTTTTCCATTCCCGAATCAGGGGATAATCCAACGTCCTTTTGTAATAGCCCTGCAATCACAATGAGGGGGCTGCTTGTTACAAGAGATTTCTGTTTCATAGATGCTCCCTAGCAAAAGCTCTCACTCTTAGCCCTCCCCAGCAGAGATGGAACAGTGCTCAATTTTCAGATTTTTAAGTGTGTCCAATTTGGAAAGGGCTCAGTGCAGTATTTAGAAACACCCTCCTTCCCCAAAGTTAAAGCTTGATCATCTCTCTCCTTTTTAGCAGCTCGTGGAAATCCAAGCCTTTTTGTTGCAAAATTCCCTTGCAACAGGGCTTCAAACCTAGGACTATTTTCTCCTGGCTCTTCAAAAACCGTTTTTCAACACAGGCTTTCAGGTCTGATCCTGGAAGCTGCTGAGCACCTGTGACACCCTCCATGCTGAACAGCACGAAGGACATTCAGTGTCCCACAGAATAGGATCTGCAAATTATTTCTGACCATGACTTAAAAAAAAAAAAAAATTTCCTTCACTGCAGTGAAGGCAACATCTCAATCTCCATCAGCTGTGTAAGAATCCCTGCTTCTTCCATCCCAGGACAAGCAGGTTTAATACACTCTCCTGAGCTCTTCCCACAGAGTCTGTCTGGGGGAAGCATTTCAGTCAGCTCATTTCTCTGTAACTATGAGCTCTGCTAGCCTTCCAGTACTGTGGGTGCAACACCTACGCTGTGTGGCTCACAGGTGGTTTTGCAGGTGCAGTATGTCTAAAGCTATCAGAATGGGAAATAAATACGCTGAATTCCTCCAGAAAGAAAAATCCTAACGCACCAATGAGACATCCAGACACGGCTGATGGTTGAATCCAGATTCTGGTCTTTACAGAAATGATGAGTCACTAAAGTTAAAAGTTAATTTTACACTATATTTTCCATGAGCATCCTAGCAACGGCTGAGCAAATCACTGCAGAACCGCTTTACCCTGGTTTTGTGTAGAAGCATGGTGTGGTGCATTTGTCTGTTTACGTATCTGTCGATCCTCCCCCT
This sequence comes from Phalacrocorax carbo, assembly GCF_963921805.1. NCBI lineage: Eukaryota > Metazoa > Chordata > Aves > Suliformes > Phalacrocoracidae > Phalacrocorax > Phalacrocorax carbo. The sequence goes on along the minus strand of NC_087518.1, from coordinate 30,511,608 downwards.
CTGCCCTTCAAATACCTTCTGGCCGTACTGTGAGGACTAGATATCTCAAACACAGCTAGTAGGATTTTCACAGAAAGGAGCAAGTGGGTAGAGACCTTACTAGCATTCCCACTGAAGGAAAAGTTAAGACATTCAACCTTTAACAGACATCCAAGAATGCCCACAGGTGAAAGATGCTGGAAACTAATCTTTCCTCCTCCAGTCACTCACTACAACGTTTTGGGCCTTTTCATTGCTCATAAATCATGTGTAGTCAAGAAAGTCTCCAACATGCCAGCACAGTTTCTGAGCTCTCTCTAAGGTTAGCTTCATGACAGCTAAATGTCAAGCTGTCTGGAACTGGGTTTGGCCTGCTGTTGCTCAGTGCCGGAGGCTGTGTTTCAGGGCGTGCTCCAGCTCCTACTCCCACCCCAAGTCCCCAGAGAGAGCAACGCTGAGAGCCTGAAACTGGGACTGTGAGCACAGAAACAAGAAGCAGCAACTAAGAGAAAAGAGGAAAAAAAAAAAAAAGTGGGAACTTTCCTGTTCATTTGAGCAGCTTTTTTCACCAAATTCTCCAAGATGCATTTGCTGCTAGGTTTTTCTCTCTTCTTTTCTCAGCTAATGCTGGTAATGATGGAAACTTACTACTGGAGAGGTAACGCTAGGGACCAGGGCTGAGGCTGGTGATCCACTTCAGCCTGTGGAGCAATACTGATTTACATCAGCTGAAAACCTGGCTGTCTCAGGACTTAATCTCAAAAAGTTGAAGGACAATGCCTTCACTATGAAGTTTGTAACTCCATTTTAAAACAAAACCTGAAACAAGTAAACCCACCCACACCCCCTCCTTTTCTTATCTATATATTTACTTCCCAAGAATTTGGAAAGTTCAGGACCTCTTCCTGCTATTTTCATTTAATTAGTTAGTCTGAACTGTGGAACTCCTTGCCATAAAGTGATGTGAATGCCCCCCCCCCCCCCAAAAAAAATATTCAGACAGTGATTTCTGTAAAAGAAAAAAAAAAATCACTGAGAGCTTTAAAGACAAAGACTTTCCCCAAGAAATCATAGAGAAGGAGATTGCCAAAGGATGGAAAAATAATTTTGGGGAAGTATCATCCATTTCCTGTTTGCCATGTTCTTATACTATTTCCTAGGCATCTGCTAGGAACCGCTGCTATCAGATGGACCATTGGTCCAACCCAGTAGAGCTGTTATGTTTTCACCCTGCCTGTGGTCCCTACTTGTGTCCTTGGTAACACTGGGAAGGAAGAATGATGTTTTTACACCAGGTAAATAGAAGAAAAGGGGAATGGAGTTTGCTCTTTGTTTCATGCCAGCAATAATGACAACAATTAGTATTTAGTTAGCTCTCTGGAATAAAGCAAGAGGGTATGGAAGGGCAGGGCTGTGGTAAAGTACTCCTATTCATATGGCCCAGCTCAAAGATATATGTGCAGCTCAGGCTTAAACACATTTGTCTACACAGGGCAAGCTTGTCTTTATGAAGAAGGAAACAAAAGACTCAGGTGTGGAAGTAAAAAGGAAATCCCAAAGCTTTCCAGGACAAACAGGGGCAAAAGGGGAAAATTTTCAGGAGCACAGTAAACCTCTTTCTATTCTAGGAGACGTCAGCTTAGGATCCTGCCTCCCCAAAGGATGACAAAACACATGCCAGCAGCAGACTGGAGAACAGGTCAAAAAGTTGGTCTCATTGTTGAGTCTTACCTGGGAGAAAAAAACATTAACCACAGTGCCCATTTCAGCCTGAATGTCTTAGAAAGCCCATCTAGAGCTTAATGAGAAAATTAAAAAAAAAAAAAAAAAAAAAGTGAAAAAAGGCAAAAAATGACTGTGACACTATATCTGCCCTTCTATATATTTGACTCTCTTATTAAAACCCTTTTATGGACAAGATGACTGTACTAGGTTTGGCTGGGATGCAGTTAATTTTCTTTACATCAGCCTGTAGGGTACTGTGTTTTAGACTGGTGACTAAAACAGCGTTGACAACACGCCCATGTTTTAGCTGCTGCTGAACAGTCCTTGCACAGCATCCAGGCCTTCTCTGTTTCTCACTCTGCCCCCCACAGCAAGTAGGCTGGGGGTGGGCAAGAGATTGGGAGGGGACACAGCTGGGACAGCTGACCCGAATAGACCAAAGTGATTTTCCATACCATATAACGTCATGCTCAGCAGTAACCCTGAGTGGGAGTTTTCCCAAAGTAGCTGGTGCTCAGGGAATGGCTGAGCATCAATCTCCTGGTGGTGAGTGAATGTTTTTGCATCACTTGTTTGTTTGGGGTTTCCCACCCCTACCCTTCACTAATTAAACTGTCTTTATCTCAGCCCATGAGTGTTGCTTTTGGGTTTGGGCTTGGTTGGTTAGTTTTGGGGTTGGTTTTTTGGGTTTGGTTTTTTTTTGTTGTTGTTGTTGGTTTTTTAACTCCTTTTGCCCTTCCAGTCTGGTCCCCCAACCAGCTGGGCGGGAGTAAGCAAGCGACTGGGTAAGGGCTTACCTACCAGCCAGGGTCAATATACCACAGTGATGTGGATCAACTTGTAAACTGATAACTGAACCTTGTTCTGACTCTAAAAATAATGCTATTTCTACTATGTAACATTTCTGTACCTTATACTTTCTGTAGCATATTTGATTTGAAAAGGTAACATAAAACTCTAATTTCTAGGCTCAGCACTTGTGTCTTTTACACCAGTACCCTTTACACACATACTTCAGCACACACACTCCCTTAAAGGCAAAGGGTGCTGCCCCACTACATAAATCTTGTTCATCTGTGAGAAAAATAATCTGTATACAATGAAGAGCTGTAGAAACAAAGGCAAATTCCTCTCAAGACTAGTGTCACTATACAGGAAAGCTGGTCTAAAATAACGTACCAAGAATTTTAAGGTCATTACACAAACATATGGAACCACCTCAAACAAATTCTGGTGTGACTGTGTGTGTATCAGGTTTTTTTATGCCATTAGTGGGACTGTATAATTTCCCAGAACTTTTGGCTAAGCAAGCTCAGCTTCCTGCAGATTAAGCTTTTTCAAGTAAGGAATCTCAGGTAAGGAAGCAAGTTTCAGTTATGTGCCTGCACACCCAATGCAAGACATGTATTGCTTTGCTTATACCTACAGCTTGGTTAGAAAACTAAGCCTGAAAAACATTTATAGACTGCAATGTCCTCTCTACTCTTATTCCCAGATCCCCTGTAAATTTACGGTCCTTTCCCAAAGATACCCACCCAAGATTTGGGATGCCACCACTGAGAGAGGAGGAAGCTTAGATGACTGCATGACACCACTATCCTCGCTACATGGCTACATCCCCTCTGTACGCCTCAGAGATACAGCAGCTTCTTTTCAGGAAAAGGACACAACGAAAGCAGATGGGAAAGCCCATGGAACAGAAATGATGCCCACTGCTTCACAGACACAAGGCAGGAGGCCTTTGGAAACATAGCTTTGACCCAGCACCGTTCACGAAGTCACTTGCCTGGGGGGTGATGCCACACCAGAAGTTAGAGTAGAGGGAGCGAGACTCGAGCATTGGTGCCACTAATGTCTTGTTTTCTGCTATCATCAGGTTCAGGGTTTGTGGGTTGGTCAGTAAGTTATCTGCATCAATAAACTAAAGCAGTAAGAGGTGAAGAGAAAAAGAAATTTCTTATTAGATGAAATTATTTGCTTCCCCTGACACTTTCTTGGGAACAAGGCAGCCAGAGGCAGGAGGTTGGCAAAAAAACCCCAACAACACTGAGCTGGTAGTTTTGACACCATAGGGCACATCACTGTTGTAGATAAACCCAGGGGTGGCTGCCCCTACAACAAAGCTATGAGATGGGAAAAAATGCAGAGCTTCCCTCTGACTCCACAGAACCTTGCTCCAGCACAGCGGAAAGGGAGCTGCGAGGGAAAATAACATTGCTGAAAATTCAGGGCAGGTTTATTCTTTGGAGACGATCAAGAAGAACTCTTAAAAACTGGCCTCACACCCTTGCCTTGTTCAGAGGCTGTGGAAACACCACCATTAACTGCTGCTGTAGTGACCAAAGGCACACATCTTTCCACAACTGTTCTGCTGAACTATTTCCCTTATATTTCATCAATAATAGCTGGGGTTTCAATCTGGGGGACCCTTGCAGGTACCTACCCACCGCCAGGACTATATTCAATCCTGATCCCTGTGGAGAAAGTCTTGGGCTTAACCAGGGACTTCTCTCCCTAGCTGCAAAGTCTCTTGCTCATCAGACCAAGAAATGACACACAGCAATTCACTGCATAACGCTTTGCCTTTCTATGGAGAGGAAACTTTTGACAGCCTCAAAGTATCAGAGTGATTACGTGAAAAGTTTTTGCCTGAGGACAGTGAATAAATCAAACCTATTTACCAGGATGTAGTCTGACCACTTCTCTCGTGCAGTGCGCAGGGCAGCCTGTCGGAGTTTCATCACATGAGTGAATCGGGAGTTTGGCCAATGTTTTGGCCCAATTTCTTCTGGGTAAGACCTAGCAAAGAAAAACAAAAGTGACTGCAACCCACGTCTGGGCTCTACTGCGCTAGTCAAAAAAAAAAAAAAAGAAAAAGAAAAAAAAAAAAGAGAGAGAGAGAGAGTTTCCTTGCTGCCTTCTTTCCAAAAGAAAAACAGTGTTAGAGTCACCTCAGGCAACCCAGGAGAGGTTTTGAGGGAGAACGATTCCAAGTTTCATGCTGGCACGTGTACACAGGGCACCAGAGAACAAGCAGCACTACAGCATTTCCTGCCAACCAAGCGGCCACAAGCAAAACAGCGCTATCAACACCAGGAGTTTCAGCTGCAGTGGCAGGCCCTCACCTGACGTAAGCAGAGGTTACCCCACTGAAATGAAACGAACCGAAGCTGATTTACCTTATCTGACCCTCTGGTAAAAAAAGTCATCTGTCCTCTCCTAGGCTTTAAGTTTAAGTTTAAAACTATAAACACAGCTTCCTTAAGCCCAGTAGAATCAACAGAGCCGAGGATGTAAAGATAAAGGCGATGTGGATTCCCTCATCGTCTGGACATTATTAGTAACTGTTAACACATCCCTATAACAGCTCTTAAATCTACAAACACCCAATACCCAACCCCACGAGCCCAATCATGTGAGCAAAGTTATGCGCACATCTCTGTTTTCAGGATCAGGTCCAAAAGCAAATGCTCTATAACAAAGATGGAAGGAAACTCCAGGGACAGATCCCTGTGTGGCATAAAAATTCAGGACTTTGAAACAGTGCCAGCATAAGCCAGTGAAGGACCTAAGATTTTAAAAAACTTTTTACAGAACTTAAAATAGCCAAGTTTGACAGGATGAAGGAAACTCAATTCCAATGAAAGGATTAAAAAAGTCAATAAAACAAGCATTCCCCAGGCATTTGTACCACAAATGCCCCACCACTGCACTGATGACCTTGAAAGTAAAAGCAAGCCTAAAGAAAGGGGAAACTGATGTGCTTTTCCCTGATGGAAGAAATAGAAAATAGGAATACAAACAAGGAACAGCTGATCTTAAAAAAAAAAAATAGAAAAGGGCAATAAACCCCCACACACCTAACATTATGTTTCAAAGGAATGATCCTGCAAGTCATGCAAAGGCATAATATACTGAATTAAGTCTAGCTCTCTGGCTCAGAACTTACTGTCTATTTCATGTCCCAGACAGACCTTTCTTAGACACTATGGGAACAAACTACGATTCCTCTGCTTCCTTGCAAATAAAGAATGACAGAATTTATTCCCTGTAGCTTTTGATGTGATTTGTTTACCATACAAAGAAAGCAGCTGCAGAGGCTAAATAACTGAATGGAAAAATGCTTTCTTCTCTGAAGTTTTGCATTAGTTGCTTCACTGTATGGGCTCCATAAGAACACAAGTTTAATGGGACAGACCCCAGGGAAAAAAATAAATCTGTATTTTAGTGCTTGGACTTTTAGTCCTCCTGGTTTGAAAACAGAAAACCTAGAAAATTTTATATATACACCGAACAGCTCCAGTCAGCCTCTCACTGCAGTACTCACTGGGGGTCTTCCATCGGCCTCCACTCCACATCGTGGTAGAGGTTCTGCACATTCTTCAGCCACTCTCTAAGGATTGCTGTGGTGTTATCAACATTGTGGTCAGTGGCCACCCTGGGAAAACAAGAGCACAAAGGAATCCTGTTAACACAATATTTAGGTCCTTCGCCTTTTGCCAGCTGGTAAATGAGTCAGAGGCAGAACCTATTTCTTACAGGCGCACCCAGCTCCTGGCAGAACTCAGGGCAGCTCCACAGATGTACAAGCCCTTGCTAAGGCACACAGCAGAGCCCCACTTCCCCACGAAGACAGAGCACCCCCGTAATGCAGGCATGCTTGCACACCGCTCCCCTCTCGCTGATCTCCTCCTGCCTCACAGGAATGACAGCAGCTTTATCATCAGGCGGATACAGGACCAAACTCTCTGTACAGTTTAACCACTGGAAAAGACAAGACAGGTCATGTCAAGATGAATGGCCCAAGGTAAGCTAACTGCAAAGGTCCTATCTCTAGAAGCACCAGGATTTCGCTCTGCTTGCTGTATTGTCCTGCGAGCCCACCATTTAAGCTGCACAGCCTGGCTGCAAGCACACGTGCACTGCTGCCTCACCCTACTGGCCAAGAATCGCTCATGCCACAATCGGGGGCTCTGCTAAGACACAGAGGGAAGGAACACCTCACTGCTGTTCTACAGCATGGATTATTACAGCCAAGGCCTAAAAAGCCACTTGTCTTCAATTTGCAACCTGCAATTGGCACAGGCCCTCAAAACTGCTCTCTGTATGGCCAAGCTGAGCACAGAGGTGGCAGGGGAAGGCACGGATGCTCAACATACACCAGGATCAGCATCAGACCTCCTTCCCCCTACCCTGCTATAGCCAGCAGGCAGCAAGGCTGCAGTCCAGAGAGAGGCAGCTTGCTTTCTTACTGCTTACTGACCGAGAGGTTACAAGTTGGTGAAAATACACAGAGGAGGTTTGCACAGGTGCTGTGTTCTGTTAGAACACTGCAATAGCACTCAATCTCAAACAATGGGATGGGAGAAGCCTGCATGCTTCCTCTGCGGCCTCCACCATCCCCCCTGAAAGCAGCATCTGAATGTTTTTCCTCAGTGTTGAGTAGTATAGCCGCACAGACTGAAACAGGATGCAGAGATCCACGCCTCTGACAGTAATCACACAGAAACACTCCCAAAGGAGCCACATGCTCATCTCCATCTGGGATCCTCGAGCCTTCAGGTTACAGGGCGAACAAGCCAAGTCACATCCCAGCTGCTCCTTTCCAGCATGCATTTGCCCTGGGACCAGGACTTTGCACATCCAACACCTGGCCACTCACATGGTCATGGCAGATTCCAGAGCAAATTCCCTTAAGCCAGAGGACTGTTCGTTTTCCCTTGGCCAGAAGGCAGGAATGCACAGCCCCACAGCAGGACACGGCCTGTGCAGCAACAGCTCTGCAAGCTCCACTGAGAATTTACAATCCCTTTGTGTTCCTCTGGGAGCATAAATACTCCCCAAAAGGTCCCATAGAGACATAGCAAACATGGTGTGAAACACATCCCTAAGGGGAGGGCACTGGAAGATGTGCTAAGCCCCCACCAGCTGCTATATATCAACTGCCTATTTTGTCCTCCAGCTCCAGACACCCAGACACTTCCCACAGCATCCTCCACCCTACTTGAAGCCAGACCTGTAGGTAGGGGAGAGCACACAGAAGGGAAACAGGGGGCACATCCTAAACCTTAGAGCTACTATAAGCTATTTCAGGAATATCTCCACCCCAAGTCACCATATGATCCTCCAGATGAGAATCAGGGCATGAACGCTTTCTAGTTCATGCAACCAGAAGATACCATGGGGCTTAGCCTTATTTAAATTAAAAACTGAATTCTTGATTCTTTTTTAAGTTTATTTATAATCAGAAGAACAAAATCATTTAAGGACAGGAAGCTTATTTGTTGAATATTTATTCCTGTCTATTAAAACAATAAATAATGAAAGTTCAGCAAGTGAATGCAGGCTGGTTTTTTTGCTATTAACTGCGCTCCTATGACAGAGCAAAGCTGGGTTTAGTGGTAACTTTGGGGTTCGCTTTTGACCAAGACTCTGGCCCAGACTGTGCTGCAAATCTAGCTTGCAAGGATGTTTAACTGGACTAAACCAGTCATAGTGCTGACTTGGTAGAACAGATTAAGTCAAACTTGTTCCACATATTTTATGGATTGCAGCTCATCCTCGAGCCCATTCTAGCACTCTTGCTTGGGCCTCCCACAGCCACTGTGCATTTCGCTAGCCTTGTTCTGCTTTCCTCCCACACTCCAGCTGCACAGTCAGTGAACAACAGCTCCAAAATTCCTAAAATACCAGAGAACTGTGGAAATGTTTTTATTCACGGTCATCACTGGACCTGCAGTAACACCAAGAAGCTCCTGCCATGCAGTGGGGCCACACTGCAATTTAGGCATCACGCAAACCAAGCAAAGATGATGGTTCCTGAAGAACCATTCTGAAGAATGTCGGAGTCCATCTTACACCATACCTTTTGCCAGGTCCAGGCTAGTCTTAAGGATCCTGCAAACCTTTAAAGCAAGCACACAAATCCCACAGAGTCAGGTGCCTGTGCCCATTTCCTTTGGCAAGCCTCATACCAGTCCTTCTAACCTTGCATAAGATCAGTAGGGAGATGTGGAAAAGTTTGCCCCCTGGGGGCAGGGGGAAGAGGAAGCTTGCATGTCAAATTAGTCTTGCTGTTACACTGGCACTGGCTGCTCCCTTGTCTCAGCCAGATTTTTCTCCATTCAGCTTTGTGCAAACGCAATCCCAAAACGTATTCGTGGGGAAGCTGTTTGCAGGGATGTGGAATGGAAACCCCAAAGTTCACAAATGAAACAATTTCCTTGACAAAAAAAAAAAAACAAAAAAGTAAAAATGTAGTCATTCAACCTCAGAGAAAGTTATTAAAATGAGAGGATGCTGTTTCCTGAGTCAGAGTTGTTTCATGAAGCCCAAAACTTTGACTAGCAAAAGAAACCTTAAAGTTGAAAGACTGTGATTGACAGAGTTACTGCAGCTCTGCCCTCAAAAGCTAGCTGCCCTCAATAGCTAGCCCTTCTTTGCTTCCTCAGGCAAGACAAGGGGGTTGAAGGATGCTGCTCTTATTGCATCTTTGTCTCCAACTCCTGTAATGTCAGACCACACATGTTCTACTGCATGGACACACCACCATCCTGAGAGAAGGGCACAGCACACCAAAGGCTGCTACTACCTAATCTTGCCCTGGGCTAAGGGCTGCCCAGGGAAAGAGCTTCCCAACAGTCAGACCCCACACACCTGGGGTTCTCCATCCTGCTCCTGGTAGGGCAGCATGCCCTTGACCATATTTCGCCCCAGAAGACCACAACAGCTAACAACCTCCAGACAGAAGTGAGACACACGAATGGGAGCCTGGAGGAATCTCTAGACCTACCCACAAGGAAACTGCTAGAAGAAAAATGGCATTTTACTGCTCAGGCTGTAATGGTGGTGTTATGTAGAAGGTAAATTCACATCCCAGAACACCTTTACAAAGACATTGATGAGACAAAGCTCTGGCACAAATAAAGGACTGAAGTCTCCAGGACTGTCCACCCAGCAGCATTTCCAAGCCCAAAAGTTCTCAAAGGCAACAAAGTTTGTCACACCCTGGACGGAACATGCCCTGTGACTAGCCATTTGGCAAGCCTTTGTTTTTCCAGCTTTGAGCCTCAAAAAATACCCAACCAAAAAACCACCCAAACAACCCAAGCAATTCCCAAAAGCAATTATCACTATTAATTTCAGAACAATTCACATTTAAGATCAAACAAAATCAGCACTTACTCCTATTGTAATATCTGTACCAGTCCACCTATCTCCTCAGAAAAAATAGCAGCTATGGTGCTTGCAATACCACTGTAGGGAAAAACACACTTATTTTTTTCCTACTTTTTTTTTTTTAACTTAACAACCCCTGCACAAGAAAAACAGACAAATAAAAATATGAGCAGGACTTCCCACTGGCAGCAAAAGTTCCTCAAGCCATAAGAGGCACGTCAGGATATTCCCCATTATAAGCACTTCTTCTGTAATAGACAGTTTGTAGGACTTCAAGAAGCAGAATACACAGTTAAAACTTCAGTGCTCTAACTCAGATGGATGGACCAGGTGGACCCTGTTCATTCTTAATCCATTTTCAAGATGCTAAGGCCATCTCTGCTGCAGATCTCACCACCACCAGTGGTCTGTTGCCCATGGTGCACATCTTCCCGGTTCTGGAAAACTGACTGTCGTTTCCCTGGGTGTTGACAGTCAGGAAGGGTTGAGACACACGGACAGAGCAGCCAACACTTGTGCCATGTCTGGTTCAGTGAGACAAGGCCATGGGATGAGACTGTTCATGTGAGAAACTGAGGGTAAGAAAGCATCATGTGGAAGACACTGTGCTGGCAGCATCCTGTGCTGACTCCTCTCGGAAAAGGCTTACAGCAAGTGGGGTAAAGCAGTACCTCCAACACCTGCGGAAAAGCAATTTCAGTCTGCCCAAACCCGTCCTACAGCAGTGCTAGTGGAGAGAGGCAGCACAGGCCAACAGATCTTCTCTGCATGCCCTACAAGTACATGTGATGGCGAGAGCATGCCACATAAGAGATGTTGTCATCCCTCCTCACTTGCCTCTCAGGGAAAAATATTTTTACTACATCCTCTGATCCTTACTAGTCCACAGTATGCACTTGATAGGGTGAGAAGAGTGGGCCACCTTAACCCAGCTCCACTTAGCCCACCAAGAATGCAGCTTAGCAGTCCACACGGCCCTTAGACTAAGGCAGTGCCTACATTTTGGTTTTTTGGTATATTTTTGAAAGTAGGCTGGTGAGCACAGTATTGTTATTTGAGTTTGAGTCCATCAGCATTATTCTTGGCCTGGCATCAGGTTCCAGTCATGTTTTTTGAGTGGATCAGCTTGAAACATTTGTGCAGTCAAGACCATGCAAGAGCTACAAGAAGATAGGTTAAGTGCAAGGCCACAGGAAGAGGAGAGATGAGCTGGCTGGCAAGGAGTACAATCCTTACTCATCATTCTGCAACATCTCATCAACTTTGTGGCTCTCTGCTGGACTTGCTCACACTTGTTAACATCTTTCTTCACCAAGGAAACTCAAAACCAGATGCAGTATTCCAGATGTGATCCAACAATTGCCTAGCAAATGGGGAATAACCCCTCCCCTTCAGCTGGCTATACTTCTGTTCATGCTGCCCAGGACACAGTTGACCTTCATTACCAGGGCACACCACTGGCTCACATTCAGGTCTGCTGTTCAATATGGGTCCACAGGACCCCTGAGCCTTTTGCAGCACAGCTGCTCCCCAGCCTGCATCACTGCAAAGGGTTCTTCCTTCCCAGGTGTGGGACTTGATGAAGTTCAAGAGATTTCCTGCAGGCAACTTAAAGCCAGCACACTCTGCCTGCAACTAGTAATTGGGAGAGAAGACTTAAACAGCTTGTTTCTCTCAAAAGGGACAGGTTACATCAATGACCTTTGCACTAAAAGGGAGGCAACTTCATGTTCAAGAGCTGATTAACTATGTCTAGAATTTAATTAAACAAAAAGGGTCTCCTGTGAGATTTACAACCTAAAGACTGTGTGACACAACCATGAAAGACTAGTGGAGTGCCAAGGTAAAAGAAATTTTAAATTCCTGCCACACTTTTCAGAAAAGAAAGTTTAATAAATTAAACTGAAAGAGACCTCCAGGTGGACGCTCCTATTCCAGTAACATGGCAGCTTTTTCCACTCAGTTTTAAACCTATTTCCAATAAATAGAAGTTAAATTTTTAAAAAAAGTTTGAGCAAGAATGTTCATATAGGGGCTTATGTCCGTATAACTATAATCACTTCAGTATTTACTTTGGCTTTAACCAGTAGTCTTACCATGGACACAAGCCCTCATTGTCCATACTCAGCAAAGTACCCCCTCCCAAAAAAACTCAAGTACCATGAATAGTGGAAAAGTAAGCACAACATTAAGCAACTACTGTTTTAATTAAGTAACATGTGAGTAGCAGCATACAAGGAAAACTGCTCCTTTTATAGAGTGCTCATATTTTTAGCCTGATAATGTCTCCTCGCACTATGATTGCAAGAAGGAATTAATTTAGGCTTTGATGGTTGTCCTCCTCTTTTCCTCCCACCCCCCCCCCCCCCCCAAAAAAAAAAAAAAGGGAAAAAAACCCACCCTTTTTCACTTCTACACATTCCAGCCTAACCTCCCAAGCTATTTACAGTTTATTTACCTCAGGTACTGGGTCAGAGGAGAAAATTTTCACCTTCACCATCTGTATAGGAAAAGCACTACAGGACAGAACCAACACTGTGTGCCTCTGGCTTGTCAGAGTACGGGTCACATTGTAACACAAGTTGTAGGAAACTATGGCCCCAGGCCTGCTGTAATTTTCCTACTGAATTTAATATTTACCAACTCTTCCCTTTGGCAAACACATAGGGACGAAGGGCTTCAAACAGGGGTAAATACTTCACATTCAAGAGTGTATACTGCAAAGCAGAGTCAGAAATGGAAGCAGCTAGTTCTCAAAACCTAAATCTACAAGGAGGATCCTTTCCCCTTCTGTCAGTATTTTGAAGGCTGTAGGGCTTGAGGAGGGTGTTGGGTTCTCCATTTGCTGAGAAAGCCAAACTCTGACACCCAGGTTCAGGTGGGCCTTTCCCATCACTCTGCCAAGCACATACCATGGATAACAATGGTGAGGATGCTGCTGATGGTTGGGGCTGCACTGAGAATGGCTCACAGGAAGATGTCATCCATGGCTTGCAGGGTTCTGCTGCTTCTGCACATTGCAAGACTGAGTTGGGCATGCAACCAGTCCCAGGAAAATCCAGAGATATCCATTTTAGCTGTCTCTCTTGCTTTTTTGTCACTTGCAGCCAGGGATTCAGTCTACCCTCAAAGCTTGCTATGAAATGTAGTCCAATATTGAGTTCCACCAAAACGAGAGCCACAGGTTGGCCAAATGCCCTAAACCAATGGGGTCTTGTCCAAACTGAAGCCCAAAGTCAACAGAAAGCCTGTTAGTAGATCACTCCTAACAACTGTAACATAGAAACTGGTGACAAAAGCACCAGTACCTCACCCTGACCATCTCCCACAGAACAGAGCAGCAATAAAGAGTTCAGAGAGAGGTTACATCTCAAAACAGTGATGGAGGAGGCATATTTCTGTATGCTGTGTTCCACAACTTGTGCTAACAAAGGTGCCCAATTACCTGGTTGGACCTCACACATTTGAAGTAGTGAGACAGAATGGGAAGGAGTTCCTCACCTGCAGAATAAAACAGGAGTTCCTGTTTTATTAGAGGAAATACAGACTCATGGGGAAAATGGCTGGTTCAGACCCAGCTCTCTTACTGTTTGTTAAAGTTTGGCAAGGCCACTTGACCTTCCAGCTTACTAAGAAATGCTGAATCCTACAGTTATTCCTAAGGAAGTTAACTCCCATGAGCATAAACCCTCACCAGGAATCTGGCCTGTCCGGGTTCTCCAGAGAAGCCTTGGAAACAGAAAAGTGCTGTCACCAAATGGCTTGGTCAGCAGAGCTGCGTCCCCCACTCTTGATGCAAGGGCTATAGCCAAAGCTGGCCCCACCAGGTGCTTTGAGGGGGTTACTGGAAATCTCAGCCCTCAAAGCAGGACTCAGCATGTTCATGACAACTTTCTGTCCCGGAGCACTGCACAGGGAGTTCCCCTGATACTCTGGGGAAACACCACAGGGGACTTCAAACCTCAGATTATTAGAAAAAACATGCTACTTCATCCAGTGCTAGCCATTACTAACAAGCTGCTACAACAGTCCAATTTTTTTCACCACAGCACTAATGACAGGTGATGAATGGAGCACAATATGTTAATTTTAACAACCTGAGCTAAAGAGAAAGCAGAACTAGGGAAGACAGCAAGGTACTTGGATATGGTTTAGTGGTGGACTTGGCAGTGATAGGTTAGCAGTTGGACTCAATGATCTTAAGGGTCTTTTCCAACCTTAACGATTCTGTGATCCTATGATTTGTAAGGCTTGCGAGAGGCCTCTGAATTGTTTGGGTCCTGCAGAAAAAGCCTTCAGCTTTCAGTCACTTTGGGCATCTCAAAGACCTCCCTGGTCCGAGTGGAGAGCTGAGCTCAGTGTCACACAGGCTGCCCTGACTGATGACTGTGCTTATTCTGGGTGTGAATTCAGACCTGCCAAAAATAACAAAAAATAAAATCCAGCAACGGAGTCCTAGTACAAGTCAAATACAAATTTGGATTTAGTTTTCCCAAAACAAGTGGTAAATAAAGTAACAGACGAGTCATTCCTCCCTGCCTTTTTGTTTGAATGCTGCCAGACTCAGAAAACTGATTCAAAATATAAAAACCACCAAACTGGCAGTTTCTGCTGTGAACCAGTGATGAATTACCTTTACTAGGAAACAGTGCAGCTGGGAGAAACTGGAAGAGAAGGTATGGATCCTAAAGGGGAAGAAAAAAATTCAAAACAAGACAGAGGCAAAACGGTTCTGAAACCGGTGAGAGGGAGGCTCCCAAGGCAGCAGAGAACTACCAGAAAGCAGCTGCACCATTACAACAGCCTGAGACAAAGCTTTTGTAGCTATGGCTCTATCACCGTCCCCCTGAGAGTCACAGCACACTACCCACCCCAAAGCAGCTGCCTTAACTAGCATGGCTTGACGCATAAGTAAAAAGCCGTTCAGCACCCAGCTGGGCAGTACACCCCCATTTCCCAAACTCTAGTGTTTCATTTCAGCTGTGAAAACATCCTCTTTACCACAGAGGAGCAAGTGGAGTTGTTACTATCGAGTACTTCACGGCCTCCTGCTCCGGATCTTCTCAAAAATGCAGCAAACCAAGCAGGGCTCACCATATCTTTCCAAGCACTCCCCCACCAACAGGCAGGTATGGCTATTCACCCAGCACGTAGGAGGCTCAGTTAATAAACTATTTCCTTTTCATTATAAATACTCTGTTGCTTTGCAGAAATCTGTGCTGCCCCTGGGCTGCCAGCCCTACCTTGCACCTATTAAGCAAAGACTTGATACCCCAAATCTCACAGATACCGATGGGATCGGAGGATAACACATCATGAGATGCCACCAAGCTAGCTCACAACAATGCAGTTCAGAGACTGAACAGATTTAAACCTTCCTTGCCACCACTTATTTTAGTACAATTATGCTCACAAACCTCATTAATAAGGCTTGAACATTCAGGCCCAAGTTCAAAGAACTGTTTAAGCATTTAAACAAGTTGTTAAAATCTTAATGTATCTGTAAGACTTTTTGGCTTCACAGGGACTTGGCATTTGTTCTAGGGTTTTCCTTAATTAAGGACAGGCTTTTGGAAGTACCTTCTTTTGTTTTAAATTATTTTAACTTGGTCCCTAAGATGTCAGTTCCCAGTGGAGAGGCGGTCTGAGCCCAGATCAGGGGCAGGGAGTTGTGTGGGAGTGTGGAGCCAGCAACGAGAGCAGCGACACTCTCCAGGCTGGGCAGCTATACAAGAACAGGACCTCACAGTACAGGAATGCAACAAATATGCCTCTTCTCTAACTCTTTCCCTGTGCCTTTCAGCAGCTTGTGGATAATGTATTTTGCTGGCAGCAGCAGTGATTTTAAAACCTTCAATGATCTTCCAAGCCCAAGTGAGAGAATGATTCACAGATGTGTGTAAGTGTGTACATACTTTCATACACACTAGAGTCTTTACTCTTTCCACACTACCTCAAGAAATCTCTCACTTTCTTGGCTCTCACTCCCCAAGATCCTCAGGTTGTCTCTGCCATGACAGGTATGTGCTAAAGCCCAGTGGGCCCAGAAACAATGGAGGAATCAACATCTCCCCAGAAAAGCCATCAGGCTAGGGCTGCTTGTAGCTGCCTTGTGCCAATAGTCAAAAATCCATGTTTAACAGCTTCTCTGGCATCCATGGAAGGGGAATTTGCAGGGCAAAGGAGGTTCCTACTGCTTCAATCCCAAGTCCCCTCTTTGTCTTGCTTTACTTCTCCCTGTGGTTGCCCCACTGCAGACAAAGCTTTAAAAGAAACAAAAACACATCTGCATTTGGCCTTGTGAATATTTCCAAGCAGACTTGGCTTCAAGGGAACAACTCCCATAAGGAAAGCTCAGGAAATTGCATACGCGCAAGATCAGGCTGTGACTAGCCTCTGAAACCAATTTGTTCAGACGAGGAATTAATTGCAACAGTCCTGTAATTTCTGAAGGAATAGCTTGTTCCCACCAATACTAATTAAGACACCAGCTAATGCAGCTGTTCAAGACTAATGAAAGCATGTAAGCCACTGGGAAGGAACACTGGTATTTAGAAGTATTATTGGCTCTGGTAACCAAAAGTTTTAAAGGTTTTAAGAAACTGCTCAAACTTAGGTGCTCAGTACCACTGATTTCAATGGACCTGTTGAATATGGGCCCATACCACATTACCAAGGGTCCCCCAGAATAGAAACATCTGAAAAGCTCTCTCAGTCTCTGTACCAAGCTTGCAGAAGAATGAGTGCAAGGCTGCCACCAGTCCCCCTTGCCTCCAGTAAGAAGACTCAGATCATGGAGCACCAGACGTCCCATACTGGAAGGAAAGAAGACCCAAGTCATTCCACTCAGTGGCTTACTGAATTTAGTGTTGGGCTTCCCCCCCCGCCCCTTTTTTTTTTTTTTTTCTTTTCCCCAAAAAGTTATAACCATGCCCTACAAGTGCCAGTAAGCACACCGTGCCTGCCTCCCAGCCCCCATACCACCCGGTAAGAGGTTCCATCCGGACGTATATCTCATACTCTTTAAAGTTCCAGAGATTTTTCAGAACATATAAGTAGGTTTTACAACATGCCGGGAGAGAAAGCCTAATACCTCTCTACGTCTTCCTTTAACCCTGCCTTTCCTTTAACCTCATCTCCTTTCCAAGCTTACAATAAAGGTCCAAAGCTTGCCGTTATTACTGCAAACCAAGATCTCTCTTTTGCTGAGATGAGGACAAAGCCATTGTCCATACTGTAGTACTGGAATGGATAAACAGACAACTCTTCCTCTGAAGCAGGCAAAGAATAATGGAATATTTATCTCAGGATTATGCCAATCTGAAGAGAACAGCATTAGCTGAACATAACCAAGTTATGTGGTTGAGGCAAGTACGCTCCATTCTTCCAAAGTGTTTAAGAATATACCTTTCCAGAGAAGACATTTTTAGGAACTCTCAACCTAAAATATGAAATACGACTTCCCTTCCATTATGAATGGATTTTCATTCTAATCATAGAATTGTTAAGATTGGAAAAAACCCTTAAGATCATCGAGTCTAACCACTAACCTGTCACTGCCAAGTCCACTAAACCATATCCTCAAGCACCACGTCTACCCTTTTTTTAAATACCTCCAGGGATGGAGACTCCACCACCTCCCTGGGCAGCCTGTTCCAATGTTTGACAACCCTTTTGGTGAAGAAGTTTTTCCTAATATCCAACCTAAACTTCCCCTGGCGCAGCTTGAGGCCATTTCCTCTCGTCCTATTGCTTGTTACTAGGGAGAAGAGACTGACCCCCACCTCGCTACAACCTCCTTTCAGGTAGTTGTAGAGGGCGATAAGGTCTCCCCTCAGCCTCCTCTTCTCCAGACTAAACACCCCCAGCTCCCTCAGCCACTCCCCATCAGACTTGTTCTCTAGACCCTTCACCATCTTCGTTGCCCTTCTTTGGACACACTCCAGCACCTCAATCATATCCTACAAGACTTAATCAAAGTCATTTTAATACATGTAGAAACAGTTTTTATTGTAATCAAAATACGGTACAATTAAATGGCTACAAATAAAAGTGAAAACAATGTAGGAAAATCGGAAACGGAAACAATATTTTAAATCGTCACTAATTTGAAGGAGTTCAAGCAGCAATAAGAAACACACCAAGCTAATTCTGGAGCAAAGGAAAACTCAGGCTTTTTACCAGCTAAGAATCTGCCCTGTGATCTGGAAACAGGCAGGATGTTTTATGTGACACTAGAGTGAGTTTTACACAATAATGGACCCTTTCATGTGAAAACTTTGCTGATATGCAACAATAAAGACATTCTTCCCAAAGGGTTTCTGCCAGCTATTCTTTGAGGCCATAGGAAATATAAAATAGGAACACAATGATTTGCATCTCAAACCAGAACAAGACAGAGTAAGAACTCGGGGAGTGCTAGTACCAGTGTTCTCCAAGATGAAACCCAAATTTAGCATTTGGAGAAGAGGTCTCCTCCAGAGTAGGGAGGAACCGCAAGAGAAATGTAAGAATAGGCCATAAACTCCTTCCTACAAGCAAAGTGGCAAAAGGTACTTGGCTATCCATAAAGATTTTGCCTCTGGAAAGAGAAAAATAGGTATGTTTAGACGGGTAGGAGATGCTCAAAGTTAAGTAGTCACTGAAAATCAACAGTATTTCATATTTTCACATCAGTAGGATACCCCCTGAAACTTCCAATCTCTGCACACAGCCTGACACAAACATCACTGAAATACACAAGGTATTTCATTCACCTCCAGTGAGCTTCACATTACAACTCACTGGGCTTCTGATATTTGAGGAAAGCCATTCACTCTATTCAGTAGTTTACAATTTTCATTTATCTTTCCAAAAGTGTAAGCTTTCCCTTCAAGCAGCTGTGCAGGTGGAGCATAAATAATACGCATCACCATCACACATCTGCAAGTCACTGGTCTGCATACATTTTCAGATCAGACTTTCTCCTATAGAAAGTACAGGTATAAACTCAACGTAACCGAACTGCTGGGACTCCCACCAGCCCTTGAAACAGGACTGGCAGGTTGATCAAACAAGGTGTGCTGCACTAAGTGCTCTCAGCATACCACAAACTTCCTGTGAGTGACATGCAGGCTTCGAAACCGACAGTCAGAGAGCAAGGAACATGCCACAGTATGAACGAATGAAAGAACCATGAGGCTAAGAATAATAAGAGTTCCCGATGCTCCTGACCTGCATGGGCATGCCTCCCCTGCCACTTTGTCACCCTCTAGCCTGGTTTAAACAAACCAGGGCTGCTCTACAGCAAAGTCACTACTTTTTATTATCAGTCTTTCAACAAAACCCCTGTGCAGACCAGGCAGTAAGACTGCCACTTCAATGTATCTATCTGAAGTCAGCTCTCTGTTCAGGGCAGATTTCCATCCAGACCCCGTGCCTCTCCAGCAGGCCAGGAATTCCTTTGCTGTTGCTGCAGGCTGAGTAGGACTGTCAATAAGACAACAGCACCAAGCCCTCCAGACCTAGCCTCCCAACAAGTTGCTACCTGCTTACATACTCAGGTGCACAGAGACATTACAAAGAACACCTCAACAGTAAAAAACATTTTGCATATGTGCAGTGATTTCTGGAAAATGTGGCACAAATGCTGAGAGATATCTTCTGGAAGACTTTGAGGATTCAGGTACACTCTCACTGAGCAACAGCTTGCAAAATTTCATCTCTGTAGGCTTTTGGACAACAGTCATATTAAAGTGCTCTGTACTGAACCTGCACAGCTTAATGGAGGACCTTGTGCTTTTCTGCAACCCTAGTGCCCACCTCCCAGGAAGGCTCCCTTGATCAACACCTGCACAGAGTCAGAAAAAGCTGAGGCATACATATGCCCTATGGGTACTCATCCATTCCACCAGAAGCAACAATATGGCTTTGCCACAAAATCTTGGAAAAGGGGAGTTGCAGGTAGGAAGAAAGTATAGACTTAACCACCACCCCAACGTCAGGACTGCCCAAGCGCAGCAGCATGACCAAAGAGTCTCCCAGAGGCAATATCAGCTACCCTGAGAAGTATCCCATCAACTTCCAGAGGGCTGGGATTCTTCTTAGCACTCCTGGGGCACGCAGGCCGATAAGCGTGGTACAAAGTGTTGTATTTCTGTTGCACCATCCTATGGAAGTGGCTAATGATGAAAGACACTGAGACAAAGCGGAGGATGCTCAGCATTTGGCTGAAGAACTGCTGGCCCTCTGCATAACCTGCCCTCCAACAGATGAGGGCCAGCCCTCAGTTCCTCAGTCTGCTGGCAATATACACACTGCTATTCGCTTACACCTTCCCTGTTCCAGCTCTGTGTGGCTCACTCGCAGCGTAGCTATTGAGAGAAATTAGCTTGGCTGAGCCTACACTACAAATAAATTCCCTGGCCAATTTGCACTCAGAAATATGACTCTGCACTTCTCCTTCATGAAAGGACTCACTGTCTGGGCATGGAGAGGGCTGTGGTAGGAGCATGTACCAGATGAATAGATCATTAGAGACACATGGAGAAATCTCAGCACTGCAGTGCAAGTGCAGAGACTATTGTTGTCAAATGCAAAGCTCTCTTTCCCATGCACTCACATGGGGAATTTTGCCAAGTTTAAAGGTTTAGACCCTGAGATAGAGCTCCAGGCTTGCTTTGCACAGGCAAAAGCAGTTACAACAATTTATTAAGCTTTTCCTCATTGCTTATGCACATGAATCTCTTTCCACGCTCATGATCTGCAATGCTACCACCAGGAGTGGATGATACAGAATACAAAGACAAATCTAAACCCAGCCAGAAAGGGTAATTCCTTCCTAATTGCTAGAGCAGATCAATCTCAGGTACACGAGTGTGTTGTACCAGGTGTCAGACTTACAGAAACAGAAGCAAAGTTAACAAGACTTTTTCAAAGGAATTCAACTTCAGGATAGCTTGAGAACAGCTTATTTCTAGTTAGTTTGTGAAGGGTAACTTAAAAAAATGCCTAACACACAAAGTTTTCTATGCAGGAGTCTGCATTCCCACAGGAAAACAGTGTTGGGTTTACGCTCAGCCAACAGAATACCTTTCCCCTTTCACTTGCACTGGAAGGATCAGTACTGATGCCCTCATCAGAATCAATGCCCCCATCTAAAACTTTACGGCATGATCCCCAGCACAATAAGTCATCTGTGCATCTAGAAACTCATATAACTTTTGACACTAACAATAACTTAAGTTTATTCTTACAGTGTAAGACAACAGGATCAAGGCTGGCATGGGCACATAAACGCTCCTGCTTTCCTGGGAGGGCTGTGAATCACTGCGTGCCTATAGGCAAACTGGGCAAGCGTAAGGACAATAAAACCTCAGGTGCTTGTAACATTCAGTACAGACACAGAGGAGTAGAAACAGAAGCAAATTTCTTGGCTGCTGCTTCTACAGCCCCTATACCAGCAAGTGAGCATCCTTTGGGATGGAAAGTGTTAACAGAGAATCTGCTTTTAAAATAAGGCTGGGAGGCACAGCAAGCAGAAGTTAACCAGCAACCTGTAACAAATTCCTCACAAGGAGGAGAGCTGCCATGTTTTTTGTCTTGTACTTCATAAAGGATCCAGGCACTGGCCTGGAAAGCCTGGAAAGCTCTTCTGTGTAGCACCCTCACCACAGACCATCACAGGCAAATCTGTGATGAAAGAAGCAAATTGGCCTTCCTCCCGCTGCCAGAGCACCTCCACTTCCACAGACCACAAAGCACTGAGCCTTAGATCTGTCCTAAGGGGCAACCAACTCCAGTGTTTCTGGAAGCATGACCTTTAAGAAGGATCAGTCTTGAGCCCACAGGTGAGGGAAATGTTATCCTTGCTTTTACAGCCCAAAGACATGTCAATGAAAGGCTTTGTCTAGACCACAGCATGAGATTAGGCAAAGAAAAGGATCGTGATCATCACCAGGTTGTGCATAGCAGATGGCCAGCCTGCTTCCTTACAACACGTCCCAGCATTGCTGGGCACCCCCAAGCCAGCCTTACACCAAGAGCACAAACAAGAACACACTGGTAAAAACCAGGAGAAAATGTGGCCTAAGAGCTCATAGTTCCAGAAGAATACTGCAGACAGCACTGCTCCACAGCTAGGACAAGAGCTTCAGATGCCATCTCACAAGCAAGCCATATCACAGCTAATACAGGATTTGCACTATTTACCCCATTGTATAGAAGCATCTAACATCGCCACACGCTAAGGCATGTTCTTAGCCACTCAGAGGTACTGCTGGTGGGAAATGTCACAGCCCTCCAAGAATTCACAAGGCTACACCTCTCTCCACCAAACGAAGAGTTTCCACTTTTTACCACATGTCTGAATCTGACCCATAGTATCAGACACACAGCACAATAGCAAAAATTAGATGAGTACCAGATGCCCCTGAGAAGACTGAAGCACGAAATCCACTCAACACTATCTCCAGATTCTTTCAAAGATATCCAAGGTGTTTATAACAGCTGCTGCTAATGGGAGCCACATGAAGGAGACTGAACACAGCTAAAAGATGATCACAAGACATACATCCGAAGATGATGCTGCCTGCCATATGGTAAGGAAATGAAAAATGACGGGTGCAGGCTAGGACAATCTGTCTTCAAGCCAAGGCACATGCACTGGCTTTACAATTTGCATTAATGTTAGAAAGAACCATACAGAAAAGGTAATGCAGGAAATTAAAAATAAATAAATCAAATGTTCAACATGGCTCCAACCAGTTAGCTACTGTGTCCAAATGATAGAATGGTAAATGACTACAGAGCTTTTCACCTCCACAGCAGAGAAGAGGTTTACCAAACCAGCAGGGTAACCTTCCCTTCCTATGGTTTGGGAGTCAGGTTGTCGCTTTAGCTATTATCCAGTACCCACATGTGAATAAGCCTACATCTTACATTGTATTGCACTCACCATCCAGGCTTTAGGGACTTACTTATGCCACCTTCATGGACTTATTAATTTGGTCTCCATTTCCAAGCATTTCAGTGACTCCAGGAAGCTTGGATTCTTTGCCACATCAAATCTTCACTGCATTGTTAAGCTAAATTGGTATTTGGGGCCTGACTTTCCCTCTGTGGTCATCTTCTGAATGGTGTGGATGAAGACTGATGATGTGGGGTTAAATTCTGCTGTTAAAGGAAACTAAGTTATCCTCTGTGCACCCTCCTCTTCCCCACCTGCACTAAACTTGGTCTCTCCCACCACCTAACCACACAGAGGTTATACAAGAGGCCAGCCAGGGCTACGGCCAGATGCAGTTCATTCTACTAACACAACTGGCATAACCAAAGGCTAAAGCACCCTAGTTAGTCACAGGGTCAGGAATAAAAGATTTTTTGCCTTTTCAGGGATTATCAGAGCTTCAGAGAGCCCTTGAAAAGGAACACTGCCAGAAACATGCAAGTCATTTACTTTCCTGTATTCTGGGATCAAGGCATCAGCAATTAAAAAAAGCAAAATGAACGTGTTATGCCAGAGATCCAATCAGCCCTTCCCTTCCAGAACAAACCACCCCACAAACAGTTTAATAGCCCAACCAATGCATAATTTCTGTAAACCTATAAGTTTAAGTCAATTATATGCAGCATCTAATAACATCAGACTGTACACTTCTTGATCTATTGCAAATTTGCAGCTAACAAACATGGTGGGTTTCATTGTCATAGAATCACTTAGGTTGAAAAAGATCCTTAAGATCATTATCTTCTCACTGGCACGTCTCATTTGGCATAGAGCAGTTAATGCCAAATTTTGCATTCACCAACATTAAGTTAAACTCATCAGTAAGTTATTTTAGAGTTTGACTTTGTTGAAGCCAGCATGGAACTCAAGACTGCATAATTTTGGCCTAATCTTTCTCAAGAAGCCAGTTATACCGGAAAATTGAGGTTCTCCAAATTGCGTGGAATGATACAGTGCTTCAAAAGAAATGGATTATGTCATATTTGCTGGCAAATGGCTGAAAATGTTTATGCGTAATTAAGTAAGAGATCAGAAAAACAACCGCTGCAGCTAAGCAGGAAACAAAAAATATTTAACCTTTACATATGAAGTATAGAGTTTTCCTGGATGTCATCTGTAATTTTGTCCAACACATTTCAGCTTAAGAAAGGTGACAGCGCCTTGTATGCTGAGAGGGTTCTGAATATGGGGAGGTGGGGAACAACAGACACAGACAACACTTTGCAAGCATGAAATGGTCAATTTATCAATTAAAATTTTCTGAATTTCTACCAGAGACCGATTTTACAGTGTTCTGGCTTTGAATGGCTAAGTGCACTCATCCTTCAAAGTACCTCTGGGCATTAGGCAATGTGAATCAGGCAGGTTAGAGGGCAGGCCCAGAGGCCCCTGAAAACCATGGCAAACCATAGCTCTGTGCACGAGCACTGCACAGAGGCAACATTATAGCTGCTTTTGTTTCTCTCTCTGTAAAGTGAAGAGAAATTAATGGATTTTCACAAGTCACAAAAAAAGGAGTGGGTGTCAGGGGTGGGAATGATAAAACACTCCTAAAATATGCACTGAAATAAATTGCAAATATTGCAAATATTCAGCCTTTACAGAGCGGTTTACTTAACACATTCATAGAATATTTGTCAGACTAGTGGTAACTTTGCAGCCATGGAAATCTCAAGAACAACTTTTCCTCCATGTTGCTTTTAAGAAACACTCAAAACCTCAAAGGCAAAGCCTCTCTCCCCGTCCAAGTATTTTGCCTTCATCACTGAAAAAAAACCCTGGGTTTTTGGAGATGTGGTTCTAGATTTAGTTTTTAAAGCAACGAAGCTTACTGCTGCTGTAGTGTCTCAAATTAGGGCAAAATCTGTTGAGTTCTTTGCTCAAGAGACTGATTCCTTTTGCTGACCTGGTGATCACTCCCCAGCTCCAGCTTCGCAGGCAGAAGGGGTGCGGATAACAGAGGGCTGTGATTCTGAGGGGGTTTAACTGCCTTTCATCTTCTAGTACTTTGAAGCACATACTTCTAAGCAAGCTGTCAAACTGGACAGCTAAACCCCTGTTTTTCTTGCCTAACTCAGCACTCGGGTGGCAAAAAAATTGTTTTTCTGTCATCTCATACAGACAACAGCACAGAATAACATGGCCCAACACAATTCTCATCACTTAACAGAGCTATGTGCAAGCAAAGCATTTCTACTTCTAAATTCCAAACACTATGGGGTAGGTAAATTTTTTTACTCTGTATCCCTTTCATTTGTGATCTCATGTTTCACTCACGCATACAGGAATCCACACGGCTTCTCCTATGGACAGAGACTTCAGCACACATGTGAGGGACACATGGCTACTGTTTGGTGAACACACGTGACTTTCTACAGTTGCCAGAGTCAGAACACATTTTCTCTTGGAAAAGACCAAATCTGGACTCAAACTGATGGAAAACTGGTGCTATGCTGATGGCTGACCTAACTCTAAAGAGAACAGAAAGAAAAACAGTGAGTTCTCAACACTTCTTTAATCTTGTAAACTAAGAGCTCTGCAGCTTTCTGTAAGTAATGCTGTGTATTTCTCATCCCCAACTGAGGAAAAGGAATCATGGAAATGAAGTGACATTTAAACGAAGTATGGGATTGGTTCTGTTATGCTATACAACCCTACTCCAACATCGCAATTCTCACTTCTGCTGGTCTGTCCTCTTTGTGTGGGTTTCCAGGGAGCATCACTGGAGAGGTGCAAGCTTCAGGGAGAGCCAAGCACCGACAGCCGCATCAGCGAGTGCAGTAACTGCATGTGGAGAAGGATGCAAATGCGCAATTTATTTTAACTACTTAAGGTTTAATCCTGACCACAAACGCACAGTTTGAGGGTAGCTAATTTTTTCCCCTTCATTGCCTGGATGTAAACAAAGAGAGGAAATGGGCACTCACTCAATCTCAGTAGCCACTTCCTAGTAAATTGACTGGGTAATTGGAAGACCCATAAAACACATACTTACATTAATTCTGCAAAATATGGTTCCCAGCTACGCCATCTCCAACGGGAAAGATTCACAGCCTAGATACAGCAATTGGCAGTGGATGACGTGTACAAGATAAAGTGCTTTCTAACCTCAGTGGAGAGACTCCCACACACATCTGCAGGCATGAGACTTGCCCATCCCAGCAGGGACATGCTCTGAGCCAAAGAGCCCTTGCATGCATCCCAGAACTTGTCCAGCAGCGTTCCCATGCCTGGATAGTTGAGCTCCCCAGGGTTTTAAGGCAATTTCAAAGGTTGGAAAACTGTAGTTTTTGAATACCTGATAAACCCACCACAAGGCACTCCTGTGGCAGGGATGAAAGACCAGAGAAGAAAGTGACGGTCCAGCTTCAGTGAACCCACGGTCCCTCAGGGGAGCACGCAGGAAGCCGATCACCATCTCTCCCTTTGCCAGTGATTAGCACTGTCCTAACCATGATCACAGTACTACAATAGGGAATGGCAGATGACGTGTGACAACTGTTTTCATATGTTACAAAATAGGTACCCACTTCATATAAAATAGCATAGGCTGTCTTTGGAGACTTTGTGTTTTACACAGAGATGTCATGTATAAAGAGACAAACAGAAAATGAAACCCAATTCCTTATTTCAATTTCTTTGCTGAAGCTACCAAGTTTTTAGAAGTTATGTTCAAAGGTGTCCAACAGATCATTTAATCTGACCTACTGCATACCACAGGCAAAACACCACTTAACACCACCCATAAAGAATTCAAATATTTTTAATATCACTTGCTTGCCCTTCTAAAAAAAATTATTTTTTTAAATTTTCATCTGAAACTGTCTCAGGCCCTTTTTCTGAAGGCTTTCAAATAATCCATCACGAGTTTCACTTGAAATCCATACAACAGCAGCGACTGATGTGCAAGATCAGCTGCAACCAAACTATCAATGTGTGGCCACTAGAGGGATTTCTTACAGAAATAATAAAGGTAATCAGTTAATTTCCTCATGGAAAAACTGAGAGACTAGTTCTGTCTCATTTGAGAAATCATTCTGCTCTCTCTGAAACATCTGCCAGTTTCTCAGTTGCTGCCTGGGAGAACCAACAGAGCAGATAACAGGATTTCGGAGCTAGCACAGCCACTGAGGATGTTCTCAGTTAGCAGCCCCTGTTTCTCAGGCTCCAAACCTAACCACCTGAGGTGGCAGACACATTACAAGACCTTTTCAGCATAAGGTGTTTCTGCCCTGTAACAGCTGGGTAGGACTTTTGTTTTGAAGTGCTTCATTAACCAATTCAGATCATGTAATACGATACAAGATCTAACAAGCTGAAACCTCGGGTTCTTTGGCTCTTAGTTGGTTTCTTCCAAGTATATTCTTAACTTCTATGCCAGAGTTTGCACAGCTTTATAGCTCTTTGTAGCTCCATCTGCATTGTCCGTTGAAGAGACCTGGAAGGAAATGTGCCCTTGACGGTTCAGTAGGTCTGGAAAAAATACAACCCCACGAGCAGAAAATGCTGGCAGTTTGGTTCAGCTATGTGCCCAAACTGTTATAACCAGATGTTTTTCTTTATCTGTAGGCTGTTCCAAAAGCGTATGTGTAGTAACCAACTTGGCCACACATGCTGCAGCAGCAAGAGGAGCTGGTCAGATTTGTCAGGCGGGTGATTACTGCTGCTAGATGTAATATGCAATTGCTTTCCCTTGGAGATCTCACTCTACTGAAGCGGGAAAAATGATTGAAAGAGACTCAAACCATGTTTCTCCTCAGCAAATCTCCTCTGCAGTACACTGAATTTATGCCTGTTATCACTTGTGATTTGGATTCACCTGCACCACAGCTGCTGGGCAATCTGCATTCAAATAAGGATGCAGCCTGTAATCCAAGCGCAGCAACAAACAATGCACCTTGCAGCAGACAATATAGCAAACTGAAGGTGACTGAAGCGTTCCACAGGTAGCAGGATCAACCAACACCATTGCGCTGGCTTTGCAACTGTTGAGTGTAGAAAAGAAATTACTGCTTTCCTTAGCCCCAGCCTAGCTCTGAATATGTATTCCTCCCCCTTTAAATCTGCACCACATATATGAAGGCAGGCTCATCCAAAAAGACAGATGTGATGTTTGTAGTCAAAGCTGCTGGAAACACCGCTGATAGCAGCTTGATTCTTGTTCTGTAAAACAGAGCTTCCTTCAAGGCTCAGGTATTAGGCAAAAAATCCTGGCAACAGCCTTAGTTTGTATGAAGTCAGAGCAGAGCTCTGCCAGCAGACAGCTATGAGCTCACTGGTCTGAAATAACAACTCATTGACAAGACTTTTTGTGGAAGCAACAACTTGTCTGCGTGAGAAATAAAGCGGGGGGGGGGGGGGGGTGGGGAACTGAGTGTGTACTAGGAGTGATAAAATGTGTATCACAAGCCTACTCCATGACCTAATGATAATTTGCATTTAAATCCTACTTTAGGTTAAAAAAAAAAGAAAGAATCATAAATTAAGAGAAGTTATTTAGCAGCAGTGACATTTTCATATTCCAGTCACACTGAATTTATTTCAGTTTAGTATCTTGAAAAATGAGTGTCACAAAGTCTCTGACAGCCAGAGCCGGAGGAAAAAAAATATTTGAAGAGCCAAAAGACCCAAAAGAAATTATTATTCTCTGCTAACCTATTTAGAAGAGTCTGGGTAGGCTCCTCCAGGACCCTGGAGCCAGTCATCTCAGAGACAACTAAACAGAAACTCCAGCCAGAACTTCCTACCGACGAAGCATGTATCATTTGGAGCAAACATGGGCAGCATCCAGAAACTGATTTATGTGAGTGAGTCAAGTAAATCTAGTGGCATAAGACTGGGAAAAATGAGGGTAGCGCTGGTCTACCCTGTTGTTCCTTGCTTGGTTACAAGAACTGGTTACGCTGGTGCCTCTTCCCAATGATTACCAGGACTGTCCGTTCCATTTCAGGTCCAAGGAAATTTCAAGTCTTTTATTTTGTGAAGAGAATTTCAGGCCTATGCCCATACCAGCCCCTGGCCTCTTCCTTATTTTGTCAGTTATACAGAACACTTCAGGACCTGGAACCTTTTTACTCTCCATCCCTGCCCCTAAAACAGATACGAACAGGGTAAAAGAGCATGCAGCACTTGGCTCCTATAAGCAACTGCCCTCTTTCTAAACCTCCAGGACCTGAAAAAACTATTCATATCTCTGTGTGCAGCAGCTTGAAACTCCCAAAACCTGACCCTGACCTAAGCTGTTCCATACAGCAAAAGAAAACAGAAGGAATTCACCTCTACCAACATCCCACCTCCATCTGAAGAAGGCAAAACCAAACCAAACTACAGAAGCTATAGAGTTCCAGGCATTACCTCTAGTAAAATTATTACCAGAAACCCTATGTATGTACCAACAGAGAAAAAAATGCCATGCACCCAAGTCAACACCAACCTTCTTCCCAGCTCTGCTGGCCATGCAGAATCCAGCAACAGATTCAGATTTCCAAATCTCACTCCAAACCACAATCCCCTAAAGAACCCCAGTTCTATCTAGGTGGATCACTCTATAACGGAAGATCATAACACACACACACTCCACCATTATAAGCCCCCTTCTTTCATCTGTAGGGTCTACACAGGTCAGAAGTAACTGGAGTTCTTAAAGTCTTCCACTCCCAAGATGTAGCTTCAATTCAAACCCTCAACTAGTAAGGGATCATTGCCATAATAAAAGAGTAGGGCAACCACTAAAGTAAAACAGAGCATGTGGCATTGTCCCCAAACAGCAACTGCCTTCGAACCAAACCTGTGTGCCCTGCACAATTCAGCAATAAACACAGCTTCTGAAGTGCTGGATTTCCAAACCCTAGTACCATCTCCAGTGCCAGCCACAGGAGCTTCTCACCGCCCGCCCCAGTCAACAGAAATTTCTAGAGAAAATGTGAACTTCACCTCCGCTGTTTTTAATGCTTTTTCAAGTTCTCTTTTTCTAAATCCTAATGCCAACCCTAAGTCCAGTTATTCCTGCAAGAAGAATTCCCACAATAAAGGCAAACAGAATACACTGATCCAAAACAACATTTTCCCGAAACATTAACCTTACCATAACTGATGTCAGGGACTAAGCCCTAACCGATAACATCCCCAGAAATGCAAACAGACTTCCCAATCCTTTTTTCCTAAACCTTAAACCCAACCCACCCCTAGGGACTAACCTGAATCACAGCCAGGGGATGGATCTGTATGGAAAACGGAACATGAGGCACTGGCCTCTGTGAACACCAACGCACTTCGTAATTCTCACAGCTAGGACAGAACACAATAATACCA
Source organism: Phalacrocorax carbo (assembly GCF_963921805.1). Lineage (NCBI taxonomy): Eukaryota > Metazoa > Chordata > Aves > Suliformes > Phalacrocoracidae > Phalacrocorax > Phalacrocorax carbo. The sequence goes on along the minus strand of NC_087518.1, from coordinate 30,481,430 downwards.
ACACTTTACACTTTTTTCTCTCCTCAGACCCTAACTCACATCATAACTCTAACCATAACCGGGCCCAGGAAACCAAAACTGCATTAAGAACCAATGAGTTGTCTTGTGCTGTGAGCAACAGCTTCTCTCATCTATCCCGAAGACACATAAAACTGCCTCCTCCAGCTTTTTAATCCTAAACACATACTGCAATCTCAACTCTGATCACTGTGGTTGATCCAGACTAGCCTAACAAGCACGGCCCTTCAACTCATCTTTCCTCAAACTGTAACCTTAATGAGGATACTAAACCAGAACACACAACGCTGACTCTTGCCTAATCCTGCAGGCCCTACAGAATCTGAAAATACAGTGTGTTACTTAAAACCCCTAGTTTTAGCCTTTACCGGTACTTTAACCTTGATTCTAGTCAGCATCACAGAGTCACATAAGTTGAAAGGAGGCAAGGAGGTGGGTGTGCATGTGTGAAGGGGGAATATATATAAATAAAAACACCTCTCCTCTCATAGAAAGGGCCGAGGAAAACATCCCTTGGCCCCTTGAGTGCATTACTTTTATTACATTCAGGACTCGGTGTCACCTTGGCAGTATCACTGGTGATCATGTGGATGAGCAGCACAGCCAGAAAGCTGGACAAACTTCAGCAACCTCCCTGCAACCCCCCAGGACATCATCAGGTTGACAGACAGGTGCTCCCATCCTCCATAGGAGATGGCTTCTGATAGCTATTGCTCTCTTTGCCTTCATGCATACACTTGACTGAGCTTCAGCAGTCTCTGATGGGACATCTTTCTCCTCACCTGTTCTCCAAGTCTGCAACTGCAGAACCACAGACAAGGAGCCTTTGTAATGTTGCCATAGCGCCAAGTCTCCAGCCTCTCCCTTCTTGTGGGTCTTCATCCGCCACTCCTTTGAGGGAGTATCTAGCTATTCCTCCTTCCTTGTAATACGGGATTCAGGTTCATCGTCTCTGTGAAGACCCTGTTCTCCTTCCATTCGTCCTTCCCAATGGCACACAGCTGGCCCACCTCCTACCCAGCACCTGGTGCTTAGGCAAGGCCCACACCAATGCAATACTATATTATTGATACAGCAATACTAAACAAAGTCTTGCTGAATCCAGTAATAAACCAGGCACTTCAATCCCCCTTTTCCCAATCCATACTAGAATTATCTTACCAGTAATTCTAGATAACGATTAAGGAAAAAAAAAAACCAAACACAGGCCATCAGTTCTTGAAGACACCAGAACTCTTTTTAACCCCTCAGTTTGCAAAAATGAGAAATAGCATGGCTTCTGTTGTTTTCCAAAATAAATTTTAAAAAGCCCTTTGCCCTAGCTATACAGTTCCCACTCTGACTGCTCATCTTTCAACATGTCTTTTTTTGTTAGGATTCTTGCTATTAGAATCACAGAGTGATCACAGACTACTCTAGTGTGGTGATTTGTACATGTAGCTACTGGGCTTTTCACCTAGCTTTAAATCTTTTCGTCACTGCCTTTATGGGTTATGGTGTCAATTATGAATTCTGGTTAGACTACAAGAATGGACACTATTCATTTAAGAAGAATTTCAAGAGCAAAAACATATCCCTCATTAAACCTCAAGGGGAGTTAATAGCATTAATATGCACTCCAGCAGTGAAACTCCACCGACCAGCAAGTCTGCAGCTAAATCTCAGGATCCTGGGATTTCACACCTAAGACAGCACTAGAAATAGGCAGCCCAGGACATTCCAAAATCAGTACAGCAGCCTGCCTTCCATCACTCCTCTCCACGGGCTGTGTTACTGTTGCGGCATTTATTTATCTTCTCACACAGAGCTGCAGCTGGGAGACATAACTACCCCAAAAAGTCACTTCCCTACTGGCAGGCAGCAAAATGCAGTGGCCAAGGACCACACTCCAGCATGCATCAGGGCAAACAGCTAACCAGCCACCACAGGCTGAGGCAGCACAGCCAAGGTCAATGCTATGCACCTGTTCTCCTCTCTGCAGCAAACTTTAAACCACACTGGCTTCCCTCCAATGAGTTTTAAATCTCACTTAAACACATTTGTGTAAAAAAAATAAAAAATAAAAAATAAAAAAATAAAACCAAGGTGACATAACATCCTTGTATCCTCACATAAACTGGTAAGTGCTGATGATTAAAGGAGAGAGGAGTCTTGCTGCAAAGCTTTATATTCCATGTTCCTCTCTGCCTCCTAGACATAAACTATAGAAACCAAAAAAGTTTCTCATAGCTTTTCCTGATTATCACACTTCCTTATTAACCTCTTTTTAGGATTTGCCACAAGATGGCTTTTGACTATCTAATGACACAGCATGCATATTAGTCTGACTAGGGGAACTTGCTTAAGTTCACTTGGCTGAAGTCTGGTGGGAATAATTCATGGATTCAAACCAATAAAGAGAGGAAAAAAAGAAAAAAAAAAAGGCATTTGCATTTGTCAGATTTTAGCATTTGACTTCCACATCACAATTAGCAGCTCAAAGCATGAATACTGGAAAACAGCCTTTTCCTCCAATTTTCCCAATTACCTTGTAAGAATAAGAATGATTGAAAATACTGAGGAAATAGCTCAAACTACAGCCTTAAATTCTATTCTACCCCCGAATGTACAATGCAGTATCCATTTTAAGAGCAGCTGTTGATCAAGTAGCAAAAACAAGATTCTGATCTGCTAACTGAAGAGTTAACCATCTGCTATCAGCTTCAGCATATAAACTAACACTTCACAGTTAACGCAACCTAGTTTTTGCGACTGGGCAAAATCCAAACCAGACTGCAGCCATGCATAACCTTTCCTCTGCAGAGGGATCAAAGAGCAAAAATAAGCAAACAATCCTTTTAGAATCAAGGGAAGCCTGTACTCTATTTGGGCAGGGGAACATGAATAAAAATCATATTTTTCCTTCTTACAAGGAAAAAAATAAAAATCACTCCCTATTGAAGCTGAAGTCTTCCAAAACTAATGTGAAAGAGCTAATATGCACCCTATCTGCAGTTTATATGGAACCCCACTATCTCCTGCTTCAGCATGAACTTAGATCCTCATGGGGCCCAGGGAGGACAGCCTCAAATTGAATCCATTTTCTGGTCCAGATTAAGATCTGCTTATCTTTAGAAGAGATGCATCACTCCTATCAGGGCATACAGACAGCATGAAAGGGAAACAGTCAGAAACCTGTTCACCTCCATGCACCACATGGGCATCGGGGAATTCACCGAAGCTGACACCTCGAGCAATGCCAGTGTTTTAAGAGTCCCTAGAAAAGGAGCAAGGACAGACTTTGGTGAAAACGTATTCCTATACCAAAGTAACATTAAAAGCTTTCATGCTGTTTCACCTGATAGTATAGTTATATGTTAGTAAGTGGGGGAGACATATTGACTATATAATTGGTCAGAACGAAAGCAGATGATGTACCAGCCTTCACTCCTGAATCAGGAGGTCTCGTTTCCCAGCATGTCTTACAGCTATCTTGAATAGGCAATCACTCTCCCAAAGAAACATAAGAAACACTGCATGAACATAATTCCAGTCCTCTGCAATGAAACTCCTTATTCAGTCTCCGGTACAAAATTAAGCCATTGATTCATCAGGGCCACATCTGTGAAGAAAAGGATCAAATTGTTAAAACACATTATCACCAACATGGTTCTCAGAAAACTTTGGTGACTAAACTCCACTTGAAAGCAGTTCAGTTCCACAGTCAGCTGGCAGAAGTTTAAAATCACCACGTATTTATTAGGTCCCCTGTTAACTTTCTAGGAAGAAAACTGGAGTCATTCTACAGTAACAAAAGTACTCTGGTCCAAGGACACCAGATAGACAGATAGATACGCATGCATGCGTGTGCACACACAACCAAAACCAACCATTCCTATGTTTAAAAACTGGATTCAGGCACTGAATGAAGCAAATTATGCAGTTCCATTAAAACAAAAAAAAAAGTAACTTTTTCTTTAGTGATGAGCCTATCAGCAGTGCCACTTGCCTTTCTGAAGGAGCTGGGCATTTTGGCAGAAGATGGCCAAAAATCTACCCTGTAGAGAACACTATTCCTGTCTTTCTTTAGCCTGATATTTTGATGCATGTGGGCCCCATTTAGCTGTAATTCACCCTTGGCAATCAGCATCGTCAACGTACACTATGCTTCACTAAAATAAAGGAAATGAGATGCACGTAAATATATTGAAATAATATTAAGTCTGAGACATCATCCCAGAGGAAGGAAATTCCAGGTTCTGACAGACAGCAACCTGCATCATCTTGGTCGGTCCTCTCTCAACCCTGTAGCCCATATGGTCTCTCAGGGAGTCCCCCAGGACCGAAGAATGATAGCAAGCACTGGTGATGGGCAGCTCCCAATGTTCTGCACACCACATGTATCACAGATCTATTTTTAGAGAACCCTGACCCAGTACGTGAAGACTTTCAGTCCCAGGGGACTCAGATAAATAATTGCAGGTGTTGTGATACTTACATAAAAGATCAAAAATGCCCTTCCATTTATGGCTGAGCACACATCCTGAAGGGCAACAGGGCTAGTTGCCCTGCTATCCCCTCTCTGGTCCCTCCAGCAAAAACTCCTTGTTTTCCTCTCCTAAGACAGGCCCATGCCATACCTCCCAGGAACCAACCATTCTCCAGCTGTGCTCAAGACACCTGGGGTCTCTTCTTCAGGAAGCTGACTAGCAGTGATCAGGCAGCTTTCTGAAAAAAAGACACAATTTAGCAGAAAGAACATGCAAAAGAGAAAGGGGAAAAAAGCTATTGGAACAACAGGCTTCATGCCTTTGCCTTTATCCCAAAAGTCTGCCACCCTGCTAGACTCATCCTCAGGTGATAGTCACTGGCAAGGAGTGTCCTGGAAATCCCTATCTCACTGGAACAGTTGCCCAGAGATTGTGGAGTCTCCATCCCTGGGGATATTAAAAACTTGAACCAAAATGGTACTGTGCAGCCTGCTCCAGCTGAACCTGGTTTGAGCAGGAGTTGGGACTTCACAATCTTCAGAGGTGCCTTCTGACCTTATCCGTTCTAGGATACCCATGCATTAGCCTTGGGACACTCTGGTTGGAGGAGCACTACAGAAGGGAAAAGGTTTCTGTCCTTGTAATAAGAGAATGACAGCAGCAACTGGACAGACTTCACCTGGGTCAGGCCTAACTGATCCCTGCTCCCAGATTCACCAGAAGTTAAGAAGCTGAAATAGCTTGTATGCCAGGAGTGCACAAGTGAAATTGTCTTTTTTTTTAGGGGACAAATTAACTTCAGCACTTTAGAGTGAACATTCATTGCAGCTTGCCCTCTCACACACTCCACAACTGCCTCCCACTTCCCCCACACTTGAAAAAGTTTCAGAAGACATGACAATACATAACCTTGACAGTCTGCAGCCTTGACTGGATGAGGAATCCCAACCCCAGGCGACAGACAAGTCAGGGATGAAGTGGGATTCTGCCCTGGGCAGGAATGAACTACATGACCCCTTGAGGTCTTTCCACCCCTACTTTGTACATACTGAAAAAAAAAAAATAATCTTGAAAACTAGGTCTCCCTGACCTCTGAAACCATCCAAAGGCTTATAATAAACAACAACCTCTGATATCAAACTCTGTCCTGCTGTTTCTTGACATTTGATTTTATTGGCATCTAGCCTCTAAACACAACACCTGCATTACAAAGGACCAGGTAGGGAATTATACAAGTGACAGACAAACAGATAACAGAGTCACACACGCACGCACACACACACGCACAATGTATTATATTCACTGGTCCCACAGAATTCGTACACATTTCAAGACATTGTTTGTATGGTATAATCCCCTCACCTCTGGAGGGCTACTTCTTCATTAAGTATGGGACAAGATGCTCTTTAATGACATCAAAAAGGCACCAGAATCTGGCAATTTATGAGCACAGTAGGAAAAATAAAGAGACTACTGCTACCCAGCAAATTGCCATCACACAGCCAATGCTTCTTTTAACATTTCTCTGCAGAACTGCATATCTTTTAGCTGAAGAGAAGTTTAAGTCTTGCCATGCAGACCTCAACAAGGCAACGCAGTAATTTTCAGCTTTCCTTCACATGTTTCTACTGAACAATTTTATTATGTCATTTGCTTCAGTTTGCCAACACTTAGATGAGGGAGACAGATCTAAAGGACAGAAAAAAAGTTATTGTGGATATTGGGGTGGAATAATTTCTTTAGCCTTCCATGGTTTTCCATTTCTTACAGAAATTTACTGCACTTCAGCGTAAAAGCGACCTCAGTAAGAAAGAAGAATCAAGAAATGTCAGTTATGCATACTATCTCCAGTCTTAATAAGTTCAAGAATCTTGTGTAGGTTACTTAACCTTTCTTCCCCAATTCCCCAGATAGAAAATGGAGGTATTTTACTCCCATTCTTTCTTTTGCTGTAGTTATCTAAACACAAGTTCTTTGGAAGAAAGACTCTATGCAACATCTTCCACAACATGAACATCGCCTTAATCGTAACTCCGAGACTGTGTTAGCCTCACTTAGTCTACAACTATGTTATTAAAGCTATATAGTAAATAAATTTAAAATATCTACAAGGGTAAATGGGAAACTAAATCCCCCAAGTTTAAACAACAAGCCAAGTCATTTTAATTTCTAAAAGCTAAATTTTAATATTGTCATGTGGAAGTGTGAGAACAGGTGAGAAAATTTTAAACAGATGCAAAACACCAGTGGACAGAAGCAACAGAGACAGAGGCAGAAGACTGGAACTTCAGCATTCCTAAGTGATTAATACTGACCATGAAGATTAAAGTGACCTTGTTGCACAAATGGAAACAAGGACAGAAAACAGCGCATTTGAAAGCCAACACTTTCCAGTGAGTAATAACACTCGTTAAAAGTTTCAAATGATCCCTGCATCTTGCTGGAAATTGTCCTATATGTAGAATTTTTCACATTTGAAAAGTAAACTGTTTAAGACTAAGAAAATGCTCATATAGAGTATCATCTGCTAGTTCCAGACTAATAATATATAATTATGGAAGTTAATTATTATACCGATCTCATCAGCTTCTATTTTCAGCTATGAGTTATTTTAAGTTGAAACCATTCACTCACTGGAGCAAGTGTTACAGTATATTCACTGATGTCTCATCTGGGATTTATTCCAGCTTTCCACCAATCTCACCTATCATTCATGTCACCATTTCTGAAACATAAGCATACTCTGATCTGCAAAGCAGGCACAGATTTTCAAGCACAGAAGAACTTAATTATTGCTTCCAAGCACCAATTCATTTATGCAGGCACTTAAGCCGCAGTTTAGTAAAAGATGAGATAGCAGATGGCCCACAACTATGAACTAGCAGGTATTTAAAGGTGAAATTAAAGACAACTGTCTTTGCTATACTGTCACTTAATCTGAGGCTAAGTAAGCAAGTGTAATAAATTGCTGAACACACACACACTTTTACTTTGCCCACTACAGCCAAGATGAACCCGTCCAAAAACCAAACACTCTTTACCTATAATTGACTAGATCTCAAATAAGCCAAGCCAGATTACTAATATTCAAAATAAGAAAAATAACCCCAAACCACCCAAAAGAGGATTGGGGCACACGGACTACATAACTTCTAGGTCATTTTCATCCAAAATAAAGACAAAATTTTGTCCCTCCCTTTGCAGTTCTCCAACACCAACACAAACAATGCAGTAAGTCTTCCTAATGTGCCCAAGTTCCCTAACTTGGCTAGGCTGTGTTTGCAGCCTAGCGTCACTGGCACGGCCCTGAGAAAAGCTCAGCCCACCCCCATAAACATGCCAAGCACAGCCACTCAAGGAGTGTATTAGAACATACTCTAGCTCAAAATTAGTTTGACTTAGATCCAACAGCCATGTTTGAAGGCTCTCTACTGTTGCTGGGCACTAGCCTGTTTCTCACAGCGTTACATATTTCTGAGCCAAACACCAGCTAGGCTTTCCACAAGGACCTGAGGGCAGAGCTGTGACCCCTTCCTCCTTCTCAAGAAGGGACAACTGTCATCTCCAGCATTACTCTTCCACAGCTACACAAGCACGAGCTTGAAGAGCAGAGAGGGAAGCTGGGTTCTGCTGCTTAGATGGGGAGTCTTTGCTGTTCCCACCTCAGTGGCCAGCACCAAAGGCTCACAGACAGACTGCCTACGGCCAGGTCTATTCCAGCAAGCTAAGCAGGGCCAGGACAAAGACCTGAGCACTGTCTCACAGAAATCCCCACTGTTATGTCATTACCACCATCCTGGGATGATCCAGCCTGTGCCCACCGGTGCTCTCCAAGGCAAGGTTGGCTGGGGTTAATACAGGCCAGTGACCATCCCCAGAAGGCAGTCTGGATGCAGCTTCCTGATTCTTGGAGGGTGGAGGAGAAAGGAAGGAAGCGTTTAACTGAAAGGACATGGGTCACAACATAGGAGCTGGCCTCAGACCAAAAAGTCTGCTCGGTTCATTAGGATGCACGTAGCCAGCACGTCCCTCTGAGGTTGCTGACTACCACAGAAGCCGGAAAAGTCAGAATTAAGACCAAAGGGAAGAAGAGAGCATGAGACTTTCCAGTGTACATATTTTGCTCAGTATCAGGCCAGCAAAGACAGAGACTGACATAGGCTACGAACAGAAAATGCAGCATCTGCTTCAAACTCATTTATTGTCCCTTAACCCACCTTTACTGTCACTCATAAAACTTCCACCCTAGAAGTCTGAGGAATCCAGTGTTGAATTTAAGCCTTCAAGCAATACAGAGAGCATATGGGACTTCTAGAGAGTATATGTTTCTAATTTTCATTCTCAGATTTGGGCATTTTAAAATGCTGACTTACTCAAGAAATTTTCAAGTAGAATATAAGTGGCAATGAAGGAATGCAACTCTTTGGCAACCGCCACTTCACTGCCCTTCACACCAAGCTATTCCAGTAACGCAATGGCACAAGGACTCATGTAAATCCTGGAGTTTATCTGTTGAAAGGACTCTGTCAGGCACAAAGTCTTAAATGCAAGATGCTTCCAGAAATGGATTGTATTATTTCATTTGCTCTCAAGAGACTTGATAGATATCGTATGTGAGCTTCCTCTTGGTGGGTACTTTGTGTCCTGAACACCCCCAGCTCTGAAAAAGCTCAAGTCTTATCAGGGAGCTGAAGTGAACAGGACTGAACCTCTCCAAGGAATCACTGCCACCCTACAGGTACCGCTCTCTGTGGCAACTCAGAGCATCTACAGAACTTCCTTTTCAGTGGCCATGACATTTTAATCATTCTCGTTTTAATAAGTTTGACATATTCAACAGCTAATTTTTCCAGTTTAACCATGCCTTGTGTCTGTGCACAATCCTCTTAAAAATGGAGTGATATTCTTATAAGAATCTTAGCATATTTTAAGTTATCTTACACTGTTATTTCATGAACAGTCCCCACAAATACTTTCACATGATACTGCAGAGACCTTAAGTAAGGATAATGCAAGGCTTTGGTGATCAGATCCACGCTTACAGCTCCCACTACGTTTTATAAACACCAAGCTTAGCGAAATCACAGTCCATACATAGGGTTTGATAATATCTCCTTTTACACACATCTGCTAAGACAAAATCCAAGACAGTAAAATTCCTACCGACGCAAATGAAAGCAGATGAGTCTGGCATTCCCCCACTGCCATACATCAGCTTGTAACACCAGAGCCACATTTATGTGGCACACCACATTTGGGCTGATCTCGCGATCTGCTTTGTGCACCCTCAGTTCAAAAGGGAAAAAAAAAAAAAAAGCAAAAAAGCTCCATGCACTGATTATACCAGCCACTGGTTTTCTACAAAGACCTGTAGAGCACTTGAAGAGAAGTAAAGCCATGTTCCTGAAGCACATGCAGAAACATCTGATGCTGCCTGCTTAAAGACACTTCAGTATCAGCGATGTGACCGGGGAGGGGTCCTCCCCGCATCCCTTTATACAAAGTAAAACTTTATTGACTTTTTAAGTTAAAAGGAATCTCCCCACTGACTTGAGTGAACTTTGGATCAGGCCCTATACCACCACTCATATTTTACACGAATACCACACTTCAAATCTGTTTTGGGTCCATCCATGCAATTCCTCTTCCTCCCAATATTTATGTCGGGTTGAGAGGGAAAGATTTTTTTCCCCACCCTTATAGATAAAGGTAGATTGACCAGTTCCCAAATTGGTCTAATTCCTCCATCCTGACACACACTTGATTGCCACAGCTGCCCCCATGCTGTGATTTCTGAATACATCTTTGAGTCCATCTTTCAGGCTACAGCCTTGCAACAATGCTCCTTTTCAACACCCACCAGCACCTACCCAGCATGTCTGCTCTCCAGCCCTGGCAAACCCAGACCATCTCCCCACAAAGCCCGGTATTTAGCAGCCGGGGAGCACAACACCACGGTCCCAGCCCGGCTCTCCATCCCGAGCCACGAGTTCTTCGTGTCTGTGGATTTGGAAAAATGCTAAAGCAGTGAGTATTCCCAGGCTTCAGGCCAGCTTTGCTCGAAAACTCATCTCCCCACCACAGCTCGCACCGCAGCCCTCCGCTCCGCTGCGGCGAAGTCCTCCGGCTGCCGTGGGACCGTCTTCCCCGAACACGCGCGTCGCGGGGCCGCCCTCGGGGGGACCCCAACTCCCTCTCCCGGCGGCCGAGCTCTTTTCCAGGGGTGCCAAACGCCGGTTCTTGCGTTCCAACTCCCCCCGGGTTGGCTGCTGCCTTCCCTCTCCCGAGGCGCCCAGCCCCGCGTACCTGCGCTGCGGCGGGAGGCAGGGCACCCCGCCGCTCCCGCCCGTTCCCGGGCACGGCCACGCCGTCCGCCCCCCAGAGCCCCCTGAGCGCCGCCGGGAGGGGGATCCCCCGCCAGGCACAATTCGGGAGGTAACCGGGGGGCTGGCGCAGCCTTACCAGAGGGCGATCCTGCTCTTGGGGTAGCGCAGCCGCTCGATGCAGCCGAGGGCGTGGGGCAGCGTGCGGGCCGCGTTGCGGGCGAGGAGGGCCAGGAGGACGGTGGGCTTCTGCAGAGCCGACTCGGGCAGGGGCTGGGGCTCGGGGCTCGGCGGCGGCGGCGGCGGCTCCGGGGGCAGGCTGGCTCCGCAGCCACCCAGGAGGAGGAAGAGGAGGAGGAGAAGGAGGGTGGGCCGGGGGGCGCGGGGCCCGGCGGGCGCAGCCATGATGGGCGCGGGGAGCCGCGCCGGCTGTGCGGGGCGGCCGCTGCAGCGCGCCCGGCGCCGCGGCGGGGGCGGGGGGGAGAGGAGGAAGAGGAGGAGGAGGAGGAGCGCCACCGCCTGCCCGCGCGGTCCAACGCCCCCAGACCCGGGCTTAGCGGGCAGCAGGGCTCGCCGCACCGCCTCGGCACCTGGGGTCCGGCAGCTCCCGTCACAGCCTGCCCTCCAAGTGCTGATGCTAACGCCCAGGTCTCTTAGTTTGCTGCCTAGGTGAAGGTCTCACCCTCCTCACCCTTGCCACCCTTTAGGGAATGAAGGTTACTTCGCGCTTTTACGTCTATAAGTATTTTGCAGAGATCCCCGGGATGCCGGCTTACCCATCCCGCGGTGCGGGAGAGCGCAGTTGCTCCAGCCGCAACCCTGGCTGGAAACTGAAGGTATTCCCTGGTTCATTGACTCGCCCTCCACGGAAACGTTCCCGTGAATGGACCAACGACAATTTAAGAACACAGTAAATAAAACATGTTAACAGCAATTAAAATTATTGGGTCATGATCTTAAAAGGGGCATAGTAATCACAGCTCTCTTAGAAATTAATAGGATTTTGGCACGTTAAACCCTTTTCAAGATGAAATCTCTAATTAAGGGCCCCACCAAGGTGTATCTGGTTTTTACTCTAGGTAGGTAGTTCCTCCAATGTGAACGGATCCACTTCAAGCAGGCGGCACTGTTGCCTGTGTGCTTGCAAGGCTCAAACAGGAGGAAACATTTAGCAACCGAATAATTATTAATTATCCCTAATGTCATTGTGAATTGTTTGCAGCCCAGGTAGCATATATAGAGAGAGATAGTTTGTGTCTGTAGTGTTCTTTGTTTATAGAACATAGTTTATCACCCACACCAAATTATATTGTCTCAGTTTCCAGATCAGATAAGTCCCAAAAAAACTAACACAAAAAGGAAGATCCGAGGAAAACAGCAAACTTCCATCAAGAATCTCCAGAGGTCAAATCATCTGCATTAAAATCTGAGAGGCTTCCACAATTCGTAACATATTCCTGAACAATTAATGAAAATATATTCCTCCTGTTTGCCCTCCACGACACCTTTATAACTGTCCTTCTAGAATGATACATTAATGGGGTTTTTCTTTCATGGTTAGCTTGCCACATGTTGCTTTTATGCTTGGATTCATTAACCAAATAGAAGGAGCAGCTTTGTAGTCTGTATGAAGTGATTAGGGTTTTGCAGGGGCCAGACGGATCCACAGGCACATAATGCTGCTGTCGTCCATAGGACCACTCACATTTGGAGGATGGGGACTACTGAACTATGCTTGACATGGAGGGCTGGCAGCTGGCTTTTTCCATCCGCTGGATGTTCAAGCTGGGTCACAATCCTGTGTTTAGGAGGCTATGTGGCAGCTTCAGGAGAAATACACACCTCCTGTAACTCCTTGCCATGCCTCCTCTGTGGATGCAGGTGCAACAACAGAAGCTGCGTACCAAGCACTCCTTTGCTCATGTGAGGGAATGCAGGGTCAGCCTTCCCCCATAACCCAGAGCCGGCATGGCCACGTTAGCACAGGGCCGTGGCCAAGCAGAGATTATTTCCCCCCAGAAAAAAAAGGAAGACCTGGGAGGCAGCAACTGCAAAGCCATGACTTTGTACTATGTGCAACGCAAAGCGTAAGGGTGCCACCCAATTACGCATTATTGCCGTCTGGACATTTGCAGAAGGTTGTGTGTGGTTTTAGCCTGTGCAGCTCTTGATGTCTCCAGTGAAATCTAAAGTGCCATCAGGTCTTTTCAGACTACTCCCAGCAGCATTGGGAACAGCATCAGAACCATAATGATCTGCTGGGGGCAAATGCAACACCCGCAGCAGCATCCTGCAAATGGTAATTTTCTCTTCAAAATTACTTTCCTCTCATTCACACAACTCACTTTGCTGGCTGCCTCATATTGGTACACAAAAGAAAAAAAAAAAATCTATCCTTACCCTGGAGAGAGGACAGTTGATGCCTGAAACATGAGATGTTTCTTCATGCGTAAGAGAAATGAGTCAACTCAGCTTAATTTCTTACTCCCAGCCATGCAGCACGGGTGAAAGTTTGGAAAGTTCAGTTACCCTTACAATTCGTGTAATTCTTACATCTATAAATGCATATATTTTTATGTGCATATACAAATAAATCTGTATATATTTTTGATTTCTTATTAGTGGCCAAAATTAGAGCTTGTATTTTTCTTAAGCCAAGACCCAATCCTGCTGTGACAGGACAATAAACCACCCAGTAGTGAAATATTCTAGCTTTGAGGAAGAAACAGCTTTTTGCAGACACAAGTCCCACAGAAATAAATTTCGGCCGTTTGTTTCAGCCTCCTCTAAATACCCACACCAACTAAGAACAGTCCAGCTGTGAGAACTGTCTCTGGTAGTGGCATATTCCCTCAGTCGGCAGGTAACAAATTCTCTCAGAGGCAGCTTTCTTCTAATTTAGACTTGTTTCCCACTCAGTAGAAAGCAGAGGATCGATTCTTCTGACAAAACATATCATATATATGGACCTACAAGAATCTATAGGGTAATCTAATTCCTTTCATTTGCTTCTTCATCTCTGAGGACTCAAATCCATCCAATTATTTTACCAGCAGCCGAGTGAACCACTGTTGCCAACTGTTCCATGAAAGTTTCAGAGATTGGATTATTTTTTCCCTTTTTCTTTGTTTGTTTGTTTGTTTATTTTCTGCCCAGGGAACTGAAGTCCTGGCTAAAACAATGCTTTTTAAACATGACAACCTCTTCAAAATTGCTTGAATAAGGTGGGCCCCAATATGATTTCTTGTGGCTACAAACCACACACCAGTTTAGGTACTCAATACATACAGATTAATTTTCATTGATGCTTTATTACGTAATAATCATTAGTCTTATAAACAAGACAGGTTAAAGTCAACACTGTTCGTTTTTCACTAGGCCCTGCATCAATCTGATCATCTCAAGATAACACTTGGTATTTCCTCTGATGAGTGTAGCTGTTTGGCAGTTCCCAATGTCAGCCAGATTTTGCCTGGTGTAGCGTGATCAAGAATGAGCACAGTTTGCAAGCGAGGGCTTTGCAGTCTCTCATCCGATGTTCCAATATGCTCTGTCAAAAACAGCACACAGCTCTTTTTGTCCATGGACACCAGCTTGAAGCTATTCAAAATGCAGTAAGAGACAGGCCTGGCTTCATTTAAGCCAATGTTTGAAATTTATCAAAAAACAGATGGAGCTGGTAAGCCAGACCTGGGACACTTTGCATTAGGCAAACCATACCCATGCTAGAAGTCAGAGATTTTTGCAAGTAAAGCAGTCCAAGGTGCTTTTAATAACAATGCCTTGAATCTAAATCTCTTAACCAACCTATAAAAGCTTTGGACACCATACATTAATAACATATTCTTTGCTTTTCTTTCTGTTCTACTCTTCGTTTCCCTTTATAATTTCTCTCTTTTTCCAAGGGGACTTTCACTCAGATTAGGTTTTGTTACGTTCACCTGCAGTGTATTCTCCCCACGATTATTTTCCCTTTTCCCTCAGGATTAAAATCTTCCATCTTTTACACTGACGCCCTCCAGCGATGCGGCCACGGCTGCTTTCCCCTGGCTTTCTGCCTCTCCCCAGGCTTCCCTCCCACCTCAGGGTGCCAGGGGCCCACATGTCTCAGGAAAGCCTTGCCAGCCGCTCCGCTGGCCTTGTGAGGATGGCAAAGCCATGGCTCCCAGGTGTGGCTCGAGGCAACTCTGGATGGTCCTTTGTTGTCCTTATGGTGCCTGTAGGGGGTAAGGAAAAAATGAAGTGTGGAGGTGCTCTACAGAAACCCGTAACGTGAGGTATTTCTGAAGTGCTCCCCACCTTCCACAGAAAATATTTTAAACCGAAACAGGCTGAAATTTGTGCCTGGGTTATAAACCCTGCCTTGTTCCCCTAAAACGTCTCTTATCCAATCTCTGCATCTCTTTCACAGCCTCCTTGGTCTCCACACTGGACCAGGCAGCTCCTGGCCCTGTTTTCTGGGCTTCCTCCTCCTCCTCCTGCTTGAGGTAGTTATTGAAATCCTCAAGCCTCCTTGCGAAATAAGATCTTGCAATTGGAAAAGGGGGCGACAAAAGGACCCACTGTGATGAGGTCTATGTGTCATCGTGGCCGTAAATAGGGTTTAATGCAGCGCTCCTGGCCGTGGAGGCAGAGCTCGGGGAGCAGAACAGAGTGGAGGCGGAACAGAAGGGCCGCCGCCGCAGTTTCCGGGGAGCGCTCGGTTGTCGTGGCGCCGCCCGGAACGAAGCCGCGTTACACTGGGGAGCGCATGGAGGAGGCGGAGGCGGCGGGCGGCGCGGGAGAGGGGGGTTGCGGCCCGGCGGGGGCCACCCCAGCGGGTGGGCGGGGGTCGTGGGACTGGGCGGGGGCGGCTGGCGGCAACTGGATGGTGACTCACCCCACGGTAGGCCTGGGTGCGGCGTGGGGGGCGCGAAGCTCCGCGGCCCTTCATTGCTCGGGCGCTGATGGGCCGGGGGTGGACACGACACCCCCCTTATGGCCCACCCCGTTGGGGCGGGGGTCCCGCTCTCCGACCCGTGCCCGTTCCCCCTGACAGGATTCCCCACCTACACCGTGGCTTTGAGGAGCATCTCGGGGCGGGGGAAGCCTTCCCCCCCACCTCCCCACCTGAAAAGGGGTGCCTGAGGAGGAGATTTTAATACAACGTGTTTTGTTATATTGGGCCTGGTGAGGGGGCTGATCTGGTGAGGGGTTGTGGGGATTGCCGCTTTTAGGAGGGGAGAGGGCTGTAAATGCTGAAATCACAGCTGGAAAGCGCAAGTGTCTTACACTTTGACGCCGTCTTCATTTTTAGTATACTGAAAACATGGAGGTATTTAATTTGGCCGTCATCTTATGTTGATGTACTGCAGTAAAAATAGGTAAAATTCATAGCTCTTTTCCACCAAGCTAAATCTGTTCCAGAAATAATTGCTATTCGCTATTCCTCACTTATTTATTTGGCTTGCTTTCTTAAAGGCTGAAATAGGGGGAATGTGGAAAAAAGACCTCTTAAGATACTGTCAGAAAACAACTCTTTTTTTTTTTTTTTTTTAATTGCCTGTCAGTCCTTAAAATGGGTTTCAGACTTCAGTGGCTTAGACAGCTCTACAGATTCTGGGTTTAGTCTGTTCATTCTTGGTAAAACTACTGCTTTTCTTCACTGACGTTGTTTTTTGGGTTTCAGTTCACAGAAATGATGTCTCTTGATATATCTGACAGTGCTCAAATCTATGCTGCATTTGTGGTGTACCTGGACCTCTTAGAAGGTAATGCAGTGAAGTGACTGGGTAGACATCCCAACAAATATATTTGCCTTCAGGTGCTATTAAAGTCTGTGCACTAGCAGGACCTTTCCTACAAAAGTCCTTGGTGGTGTTTTTGAAACTTAATGCAGTGATGGTCACTTAAGAAAGGGGTGGTATTTTGGTGCTGAAGATTTCTATCCTGTGCCTACCTGGAGCCTTTATGAAGACCAAGGTCCTTTTTGTCCAGCAGTTACATGTACAGGCGTTCCAGGGCAAAGACACTCAGCATGGAAAAAAAAAAAAGCAAAAGATGAGTAGAAGAAGGAGGAACATAGAAAGGTGAAATTGCAAGTTCAGCGGTTGTGCTGGTAATGGAGTCCTCACTTGTAAATTAATGTCAAAGTTACTGATTACTATTTAGCAAACAGCTGATGTGTGCTGGCCTGATTAGGGTGCTGTTTTCTGGAAAGGGCAGGATTGCTGTAGGAAAGAAGATAAATTGGACGTCCAGTGGCAATAATTATGACAAATGCAGTGTAGTCTTCTGGTGTCTTGCAAGAGTGGAGCAGAGTTATGCGATATGTAAACTTCTGCCTGATTCTCCCAAGTTGGATTTATTGAAAAGGGACTGTGCGTAGGCAGCCAGCCAGCCTCATGAAAATACTTCAGTTTCTCTTGGAGGCTGGTGGTTCTCAGGGTCAGGGAAGGGAGGGATTTTACAGGCCAGAAAGCACTGTGCCTGTTATTGTTATACCTCTGAAGTAAATGCCTTAATAGACTCTAAGAGAAGGCTCTGTTAGTTCCACAATGAAAACTTTTAACTTTATCCCTTCAAGCAGAAGGGAGGAACTGTGTGTCATCAATAATCATGCTTTCAGCACCCGCTCCTTCACAGTTTAGTGTACTGATAAAGTTCAAATTTGGATTACAGTTTTGTGCTGCAGGTGACAAAGATGTCTTTTGCCTTCTTTTTGCCGTTCTGAAACAAAGCTTTGTCAGACAGATCCCTATTCACCGTCAGTCAGTGTAGCTCTGGAGTCAGCAGACTAGTACTGCTCCTGAGGGTTCTTTTAACAGGATTGTTTCTCAGAAAGGGAACTCAATAGTTGAATGGGGTAGTTGTCTCTCATGGAAAAAGTCCTGTGAGGAGAGGGTGGGAAAACGGAACGTAAGACATTAACTTAAATACCAAATTTGATGTTTGAATGATTAAAACTTGTGTTTTTGTGTCCTGTTCCTTCTCATTGATGATGAACTTTTCTAGGGAGAAACTGGCATGAAGTGAAGCATGTTGGAGTAGCAGAACTGCAGCTTGTGTGTTTGCATGCACGGGAAAGAGAACAGGACAGTCTCCAAGTGATGGTGCCGGTACCTGTGCACATATCATTAAGCCATGAGAGGTGAGGATGTGGTCAGTGTTTGGCTCATGTTACCAATAAGATCAGATGAAGCACAGGTATATTTAACAGGCTGCTGATGTCTTGGTCAGGAGGGGAAGGGGGAGGAAACAAAGTACCAGAGGAAAGCAGTATCTCAACCTGTGGGCAGAGTTATTTTGGGTGCTGCAAACGTACGTGCGAAGTTGAGGTTTCTTGACTTTTCTAAGCTACAACAGTCTCTGCTTCTTCCTCCCTGAAAGTGGTATGCCTTTGATGTCAGCTTCCTGCAGTGACTGACTCCTGCTGCTGATAAAACACTTCATATTGTTTAGAAGTTGCATATGCTCTAGGAAATAACAATGGATATCAAAGTATGTGTTCGAGAGGCAAGGTTACAATACAAGAACTTCACACCTGATGTTTTGAACATTCTTGTGCTGCTTTTTTGTAGTCTGGGAAATCTAGCAATACTTCTTGTGTCACTGGGCTTTAAAGTACCTAAGAGGAAAGAAATCCTCTTGGACCTGTCTAAGAATAAACCTGGGTTTTTTTATTGTCGAATCTATGGATAAGCCTGGTTTGTTTGGTTTGTGTTGCTGTTTGTTTTGAAAGTACATTTTCAATACTTTAAACGGGAAATTCCTCTTACTTATCTGGAGTCTAATGTGTAACTGCCCCTTGAGCTGTGATTTTTGACTGACTTCTGTTACACACACAAGACTAAGTAACTTTCAAGCTGAGAACAACACAGCTATGACTTTGTGATATTACAGATATTCGCAGCCTAGAGAAATTCTGCTTCAGTAATTTTACAGTATGCTTTAACTGGCCCTTAGAGCAGCCTCAAACACACAGTATGATTTACTCTCTAATAACAACCACCTTCTCTTGCTGGTGTATGCCATTCTTTCCTGTGATGTCTCTGAAGACCCAAACTATTTTGGCTGCATCGTATGGTAGTATATTGTTCGATTTCTTCTGTTCCTGCTTCTGCTAGGAGCATGCGCTCAGGGCTGGCTTTACAGATCTTGCTAGTGTTTGCTGTTTCTTCTTGCTGTGTTGGTAGCAGCCTGACGCAGTAGTAGTTAGTTAATGAACTGCACCTAGAGGATGAGTGTGTGTGCATACTCTAGGAATGATGTTTTAGACATGCTATGGGGTTTTTTTAGGTTTTAGAAGTGACAGATCAGTCTCTTGCAAGCAGACTTCCATCTTAATTCTGCTCTGTGTTTTCCTAAGCTAGTGTCTTGAGAAACAATTCCTTTGTGCAGGGGAAGAAAATTACTTACTAGATATTGATGGATTTGAGTGATATCTATGTGCTGAAAAAATCTTCTATTTGCAAATATTGGTCAATCACTCTTGTGGGCTTGGTGTTATAAAGAAATACTGTGTGATCTCTACAACACATGGAAGCTACTAAGCGGTCTTGCAGACTGAAATGCTGAGCATCATTCATCTTCTCTGCAAGAAGCAGATCACTGTATGTGTGTGAAAGGGACACATAGCTATTCACAGTTCTAACTAGATGTTAGGTGGGAAAAGAAGGCAGCAAATTAGGATATGGGATCTTGGAGAAATTTTGCCTACATGCTGAGTTGTTGTGCTTGTGTAATGTAGTAGGTTTCCACCTAGGTTGGAAACTTTGATTCCTGGCATTGGATCAATGCCAGCAAGTATGTTCTAATTTGCTTTTAATAACAGGGGACATACATACAGTACAGTATCTCTATCTTTTACTGTTTCATTGGGGCTTTTCTTTTGGAGCCTCTGAACTTGTTTGTACTGTGGTGATACTGTTTGCTCTGCTTCTGGCACCAGTGTGGATGGAATCCATTACTGGAAGGATATGTGTTACAGAAGCAAAGAATGAATGCATCACATTGAGTAAAAGTACAGTTTGTGACTAGGTTTTGCTGCAGAGCAATGACATAGAGCATATTGTCACTAAAATGAGCTGAATACTGGGCTGTAATGCCGGGTGAGTCCATTAGAGCCTGTACGTGCTTGATACCCACAGAAGTTGTTGGGCAGGAAGATTGTATGTGCTTGTATTTGTGTTATTGAATGTGCATGTGCATATGCATGTTTGGCATTTCATTAGCAGTCACCACTGATCAGAGGGGCCTGGTCTGTCTTCATAAAGAAAGGACAGCATCAACTCCTCGGCTCCTTTGCTGGAACAGTAGGCAAAAAACAGGGGGTATAGACAATAACTGTAGCTCAAAGTTACGCAGCATAGAGGGAGGCTGTTAAAAGGGCATCCTACAGAAGGAGTTGGAAACAGTATTATAGTTCTACTGCATCTTTGTTCTGACAGTGATGAATATTTTGTGATTGTTGATAGCAGGAGGCTTGTTGGGTATCTGATGTCTTACATGGTATTTTCTCACTTGACTTACTCAACATGCTCTCGGTAGGCAGGAAAACTTTTGTACTTAGCTACTTTGGTGTTTTGTTCAAAGCAATGCTTTGGGTTTTTGTGTTACCTGCTAATGGTAGAGGAAGAGGTATAAGTACAAGCAAATGCAGCTCACTTAATGTTGAAAGTAAGCTGTTGGTGGGGGTTGGGAAGGTGAAAACGTTCTGTCCTGGAAATGTGCTAACTGCAAAAGCAGCTAGCAAATGATAGCATTTATGGGCAGCATTTCCTTGCTTAACCAGTAAGGCCTGGGTCGGGGCTGCAGGGGTGGTGTCCTTCTCTTAGCCACTTCAGCATGCTCTGCCTTCCTCGGTGCCTCATGAAGATTCTGGCTTGGCTGGCACGCAGGGGACTGTGTCCTTAAAACACCATAGTAAAATCGCTATGGAAATTCCCAGCAAGACACCTAAGCAAATGATAAATGTGAGTGCCCTACAAAAAAGTAATCCGCCTAATGTTTTTTAGCCTGTTATAAGAGTTCATCGTGTCCACTTTATGCATGACAGTTAACTGCTTAAGGCAAAAGCTGTTTGGTTTACTAAGCTCACTGTCCATTTCTACAAACAGCTTGGTGGAAGCTGATCATCCCACCCTGCCAGGGTAAGGCTGCACAGTAACTCACTGAATTGCAGAATTACAGGATCTGGAGCAAAGTGACCACCAATGCAAACGGTAGTCTCACACAATCTGAGAAGTGGCTTCAAGCTGTGCGGGCATGGTTTTTAAAGCATTGTTGAATTTCTGGTGAGTAAAGACCTGGAGAATAAGAGGCAACTTCTGTCTGTCTTGGACCACTCTCTCAACCACGCACAGCCGGCTGAGGTTTGGAGAACCTTGTGTTTGTATGCCTTTGAATTTAGCAGTGATTGATACTTGCAGGAGGAATTAATAGGTTCACTGGCTGGGAGGTGTTTGCTGTTCGCTACTGCAGGTGACACCTTAGTACATACCAAGTACCTAATTGCCAGTACCTGGCAGAATTGTGGTTCCCCAAAGGGTATGAAGCAGTTAAGTACAGGTAGTCCTGCTTCAAAGCTGGCAGAAATTACTTGCATAAACCAGCAAGTGTAGGACTACTCACAGTGTTGACAGCTGGATTTTCTAGATAGCATTGAAAGCCTTGATCCTTCCAAGGATCAGGGAGTTAGTTGCCAGATCTAATGGAATTACGTGCTGTCTGTCCTAGACAAATAACACTGTCTAAGCAAAATGTTACTAATAAACCATCAGATTAAATGATATGTCACTGCCGTATTTGGTTTTTGTATGCAGGTCCTGGAAATGAAGGATGAAGTCAGTCGCCTGAGGTTATGGAGACAGCAAAGTTTGTTATAGTTTGTGAAATAGATCTTCCTCTAATCTGAAGTGGCTTTGCTTGTAAGAAGCACTGTTATTTTAAATGCACTGGAAGTGTGATGTGCTCCTTATTTTGCATCCTCTTCACAGTTTTGTCAGTAGCTCTTCTGCTATAAGCATTACTTGAGTTTACTCATACCATAAATCAGACATTGAAAATGTAATTAATAGCTTCTAAATGCAAACTTTTTATTAATAGTTGAGAAGTGATTGATGTGGCCCATATGGCTGAGTTGGGTATGCAGTACTATGAGCGAACCTCCTGTAGTTGGTGTATCTTGTAGAACTTTGAACTCTGATTCCTCCTTTTTGCATAATTTGTCGTCTTTTCTTTTTTCAACTTCCATGGAAAAAAGACTTTATATTCCTAGGGATTTCAATTCCCTTTCCTGACCAGTGAGGCACGTGGTATTTTCTTTTAGGTTTTTTTTCCCCATTACAAAAACATTCGTTTCTTCTGGCATCCCATGTTCCTGTAGTTTGGAAACAAATCCCAAGTAATAGTGGTGTCTATTTACACCTCCCACCACCACCACTTGCTTCTTCCCATATATTTCAAGGCACTAAGTTGATATCACTGCCTGCCCTGCAGCTAGGTCTGGAGCAGCATTCTTGATGGTGAACCATGCTGCCCTGTTTTTGTAGTGCTGGCTAAATTCAAGGTATTGTGCTTTATGGGAGGTTTCCTTGGCCTTGGTTCTCTTGTCACGGGGCCTGTGTGAACAAGGCTGGTACAATGGTGCACTCCGCTGCAGAGAGCAATGATCTCTGTAGCGGTACAGAGACCAACTTGTGTTGACTCTCCAGCCCTGCCGTGCATGGAGGGGAGGGAGCTGTTTGGGCTGGCCAAGCCTGCAATGAATTATTCATCCAAGTATAAAGGGCAGATTGAAGCCTTTGGCTTTTATGGTCGGGAAGGCAGTAGTTCCATTCCAGCTCAGCGGAGCACTATGCAACCACCATAAAACTACTCTGAGCTTTCAGTGTTTCCGCTGCTTCCCAGAGGTACTTGCATGCGAAGCATCATTGAAATACTCTTTTTTTTGTCACAAAACTTTCTGCTTGTGTTATGTTCCCTTTATGATTCTCTTATTTTTTAGTTTTTGGACAGTCAGTTAGAACCTCAAGCTACAGTTGCCTGCAGTTCACTGGTTCTGTACCTGTTTATTTCTCTGGAGTGAGAAGGGCAATGTTATTTTCTTAGGAGCACATCACTGGGAATGGCGGTACAGATTTCTGATGTGTGTTGAAGGCCTGCCTAGTACAAAAGCCTTTTGTTAATAAAAAATTAAGAGGGGGGAAAGATGGAAAATTCCCCTCTTTTCTTTGAATGGATTTTTATGGATTTCTTTGTTTTGTTGTTGGGTTTTGTTTTGTTTTTAAGCTATTAATTGCAACAGCAATTGAAGACCATGTAAGTTCATTGTTGCCATTTAGTTTGAATGCAGCAGTGAAGGCAGGTGCAGGATGACATTCATAGTGCTGTTACCTTAGCTGCAGTGGTCCTTGTATGATGATAAGTTAGTTAAACCTCTGGTAGAAGAAAGGCAGTCCTGACTGACTGTAGTTTGTAGCCTTTTCTAAAGCTCTTTTTCTGATGCAAAGGGCTTTAGAAATTCCAGCCCTTACTTTTGTATAACAGTGTCTCCTTCACACGTTTGAGATTAAATCCTTTTCATCTCCATGAATGTGAGGTTGCTTCCTAGGTAGAAACTTGAGGGTTTCAGCCCACTTCCATTTGGCTCAGTGGGAGCAGATCCTAGCTGGCAGCAAACATGCAGCCAACATCAGTTTTTAAAGATGGGTTTTCAAGCTATTCTGAAAACTTTGGACTGTATGATCTGCAACAGAGGATAATTCTTATTAAAAAAATATTTAGTCT
The DNA here is from genome assembly GCF_963921805.1 of Phalacrocorax carbo. Lineage (NCBI taxonomy): Eukaryota > Metazoa > Chordata > Aves > Suliformes > Phalacrocoracidae > Phalacrocorax > Phalacrocorax carbo. The sequence goes on along the minus strand of NC_087518.1, from coordinate 30,457,852 downwards.
TATTCTATTTATGGGACTTAAATAAAACTTTCCAGTGTCTCTTGTGGTGTCTGTATTCCGCTACCTTGTGTTATTTTTCTTTCGCGATGCCTTTGTTTGGGATGTACTTTTTTGTATGGGAAACCTTAAGCTTCTCTGTTGCCTCTTTTAACATTCAATGGCTTTTCTTCATGGGGAGGGGGAGAGAAGGGAAAGGAGTGGTTGCAGGGTATTTTAAGTCATAGAGACTTCTCACTGTGCATGCAGCAGCACACATGCTTGATTGTTCTATGTGCTCTCTTGGGGCTCTGGATGCCTTTTATTTTTCACTAGGTAGTCACTGCCGTAAATCCTGAGAAAGCGGCAAGTATAGGGTTGACTGTCCCCGATCTTCCTGGCCAGGCCAAGCTTGTAGATGAGCAGGTCTGAGGTGATGAACAAGTCAGCCTGTGGATGAACATGTACTAAGATGATTCAGTATTGTGTTGTACGATGTGTGCTTCAGGAGATGACAAAGTGGAATGGTGCGTTCTTCCAACATAGCCTTTACTTGAGACTGTGTTGAAAACATGCTAAGCTTTTATTCAGATACTGCAGAACAGTATTAACTGTTCCTCAGCTGCAACTTTTCTCATGTTAAGTACGTTCTGCTTTAAACTTGATGTCATAGAATCATAGAATGGTTTGGGTTGGAAAGGACCTTAAAGATCATATAGTTCCAACCCCCCTGCTATGGGCAGGGACACGTTCCACTAGACCAGGTTGCTCAAAGCCCCACCCAACCTGGCCTTGAACACTTCCAGGGATGGGGCATCCACAGCTTCTCTGGGCAACCCATTCCAGTGCCTCACCACTCACTGTCTAGCCATGGGAGTGGGCATACCTGAATGCTTGTTGAAAAGGAGGAGCCAGGTAGGGCCAGTCCATGCCAAATGCTCGACACGATAGATTCTGTGGGGTTCATGCTGTTGGAGTGTAGCCAGTAAAGGTTGGGGAACTAAAAGCAGAGTCACTGTGGACCACTTGGTATCAGTGGGAACTATGTTTGCAGAATGTGTCCTAACACAGTTGTGACTCATGAGGAAAAGGCTGGTCAGGATGCTGGTGAATGGAGGTTATCAAGGCTGTTGGTGGAGTATGCTGAAGTACTGCATGTATTGAATTCGGCTCTTCCAGAGGCTTCTAATATTTGACACTTGCAGAAACATTAAATCTACTTTTACTGAAGCAAAACCCCATCTTTTATAACTGACATCAATTGTATGGTGTAGCAGATACACTGGCCGTTAAGGACCTTATCTGTAACCATTAACAGTAAATGAAGCCAGCTCTTTTGGGGGGAGGTGTTATACATGGCCTTCTTGTTTAGGACTTCATTTTAGTTACTGAGTGCGCAGCTGTTGTGTGAGATGGGCAGTGTAGAGGGCTGTACCTCTTGAAATAAAGGTTTATTGCCTTGTTTAGGAGGTCAAACATGCATTCCTTTGAATTTCAGAAGGCCAAGAATACTTCTTGCCTTTTTCTTCATAGATGGCTTTAGAGATATCAAAAGGATAAAAAACCTATACCCTTCCAGCAGTATTTCATCTTTGTGTTTGTGGCAGTTAGTGAGTGCAATAGAATCAACACAAACCCAGATGTTCTCTGACTCGTTCTTTGAAATGTCTGCTGCTGCAGAGAAACTTTGTGAACATGCTGGATGCAGAGGTTAACAGTGATGCCTTCAGGGGAGGAGAGAAAACGCAGGCATCTGATACAGACTTCCTGAATTCCAAAGCTTATTCTTTTAAAGATACCCTCTCACTAATCCGCAGATGTGCTGCATTGTGTTGTGGCTGGTTGTGGTACGCATGAATGCGAGCTCTTGTTTTGGGGCTGCCTGTGTTGAGAAAAGGGAGGAGAATCTTGCATTTGCAGTTGTAATTCTTTATGGCAATAGAGGCGGGTTCCCCATGGCAGTGGAAAGCATTGGGCTTTGTGGACAGCAGTGTTAGCTGATCATCCTGAGGCAATGGCATGTCTTTGTGCTCTTTACATAAAGCCTGAAACTCAGTCTCCCAAAAAGTAGTCAGGAATGCAAAGAAATGTCATTAGTCTTTTGTCAGGACCTGGCTGCTTTTGGGATCGTGGTGTATCTTTTAAGTGCTGAATGGGGGGAAATAAAGGTTTGGATGTCTGTGCTTGACCGTATAAGAAGAAATCACAAGTGATGGGAAATCTAGATGTAAGGCCTCATTGTTACATCCATCCCCCTAATGAACTAGGAAGAGAAATGTTGACAGTTACTAAAGAAAATAGGAAGGAACTTCAGACCTGGCTGACAGGTAAATACAGGCCACTGCCTGAGTCCGCTTCCAGATATGGGACTGTCCACACTCAATACAAGTTTGGTTTCTTTGGGTCCCAAAATATCTCTCCTGGGCAGCTATGCCCTCTTCTTTGGCTTTTTATTGTTATTTCTATTTCACATTCCTAGGAGAAAGAGAGAGATTAATGTCCACTGCTCCATAAAAGCCATGGATAGTTCTTTCCTCAGTGAGTCTCGGCCAGTAGCCTGGCCTCATCATTGATGACTTTTTCAGAGCTTCCTCCAAATATGAGCTACTGAGGTGTGACAAGTGGATTCTTGCTCTGTGCACGTGTAGCATGTCTGGAAGGACATCTTGAATCTTCTCCCTGGCCTTCATCAACTGCCAGAGCTATGGCAAGTTGCTGTGGTGCTGAGGTACCCCTAAGGAGGGGCTGGAAGTGACAAGAGCAGCAGGTGCCCAGCACCAGCACGGAGGTACAGCGTTTCACTGCCGTGCCTTAGACATTCAGTTTGTTTGTCCTTGCTTGCTGCGCTCCTGGTGCCTGCCCACATGCCTGCAATTCACTTGGTACTTACTGGTGCAACTCCAGCAGACACATGACCCCTCTCACAAGATAGTGCTTTCACTGTAAGGCCTTGCCGTATTTGAGGCATTGCTCATAGTGGTATGCATTTCTTTCTTGTTTCAGAGCACCTCCATCCATGAATTGCCTACAGCTTTGGAAGGCAAGCTTGCATTTACGCTCTCATTAATACCCACAGTGCAGTTAGTGTTCCCACAGCAAGGGCCTGAGCCTGAGCACCTGCCAAGGAAACTTGCAGACAAAGCAGTGCCAAGGTGGCAGGGACCAGAGAAGTTAATGTTGCATTGCTTGAAGTATGAGTCTTTTGCAGGTGTGGCCAATACAGTATCTCTTTCCTTACTTATTAGCTTGCTATGAAATGTGCTGATGGTAGGAGGACCAGAATATGGCTCTTTACAGCCTTAGTATCTCTGTTGCCTGAAATGACTAACTAATTATATTGTATTTCCTTGCCCTGCATTATTTATGGGCCGGTAGTGAAAGCAAAAGAAAAGGCAGTACTGAATTTAGCCAAGTCGAATTATGAACAGTTCAGAACACGGATACTTAAGAGGGTCATGGGCTTAATAGCATAGGCTTTCCAGGCTGCTGCTTATTCTCTGCCGCTTTCCATTTGGCTTTTATTAAGGGATCAAAGAGGTTTGGAAGGAAGATGATGATTAAACTTTGAAAGCTGATGCATTTAGAAAGAGCCTTATTTTCAACTACAGTGTCCAGCTTCAGAAATGCATGTTTTGTGTTGAATGAGGTCTCAGGGGCACATGAAGCAAGGGGTGATTTTTCTTTCCCACTGTGGAGCTGACCTCTCCCCAGAGCGTAACCTGTCCTGGCAATCTGAGCCCTGTTGCACCTGACCTTTAGGTGAAGGAGAAAGCAAGCACTTCCACAGGGAGCTATGGGGAGTGTTACTGTTCTGCCCCTGGGCACTGCACTACCTCAGGACTTGCTCCCCAGTCAGAACAGTAGTACAGGGACTCCAGGAATCAATGTCGTCCTCAGGTCTGAACTGAAAAGCAGCTGGCATGTTATTCTTCAAATAAGCTGAACAGGAAAAATTGCATAACTTTGTCTTGAATTTTTAAGGTAGGCATTATTTATGCTGACTGCCTTGAAGAACATTAGTCTTGTGGCTTCTAGTCTAGACAGGGAGGTAGAGAAACCTGGCTCTGTTTCCTGGGTCTTCCACAGACTGGCAGAGAACTGTAGCACAGAGACAGGAAGACTGTCCAAATGGAACAAGTCTTAATTATTTTCTTCTCTGGTTGAACACCATGTGTTAGTTAGATAGTGGTTTTTTATTGGTTTTGTTGGTTTTGGGTTTGTGTGGTTTTGGTTTTCTGTTGGTGTTTTTTTTGTTTGTTTGTTTAATCTAATGGAAACAAGGCCATTAGAGATTGCCATGCTATGGCTGTGGTAGTTGAAGATGGTCAGGGCATGTGCACAGTAGTACACCTAAGAAAGCTTAGAAGGACGCGTTGAGCTATTTCCAGGAGAGATGTATGTGACCGAGTATATTTTTATAAGGTTCTCATTATTTGATTTTGTTGCTTGATTATACAACCCTGGGTTTTTATTCAAACAGATATTATGCTTAATTACAATATTAGTGAAGACATATTTGCAGTATAAAACCAGGCTGAATAAAAATAGCAGTGGCGCACTTCTACTTTTGTGCCAGCATTAGGTGGTTGTGGACTCCTTTCTAACCAATTGTTTCCTCTTCTAGGATAAGAGAAATCATGAAGAAAGCGTCTCTCCCACAAGATGATCCTGACACCCCGCTGTCAGTTACTTTGGCCATAGTTGAGTCAGATTCCACAGTAGTCTACTATAAAGTGACTGATGGCTTTGTAATACCAGATCCTCCTGACGATACTGAAGATGTGGACAATAAACAGTGGAGGAAGAAAAGAAAGAAGCTTTTCAAATGATTAAGACAAACAGACTGTTCTTGAACTACTGTCCTCAAACCTAAACAAATTCAGGAACTTATGTATGTAAATAAGTAGTGTGTTAAAGTCTGCCTTCTGCTTATCAAGCATCTGTTCAGGGAGAATGGAGGCTTGTGCAGCTGCACAGTAATGAAATGCCATTTGAAGTATGAAATGGGTCATGCTTTTGAGACGGATTGCTCCTGGCTAATAAATATACTTGTGAGATGTTTCCAAAGTTAGTCTCTCCTTGATATCTGTTCAGGTTCATAACAGAATAAATATATCCTTACCTGTATTGTAAATATTGATTAAAGGTAAATCTTAAGGGTTTCTGGCAGGAGTACCAATACTAAGTTAAGAGCTTTGTTGTTTGACAGTGTTAACACAAAGACGCTCTGTAGAAGCACTCATGCTACCTCCCAGGTTACACTTCTGAACACTTACCTTCCTTCCCCTGCTTTTGGAGAAGAGACTTTACCACAGAAATACCTCATTTTAAATTTTTATCTGTAGAGGAAAAACTGACTATAGCAATACCAGAGGCTACTAGAACAAAGTGTAGACTAGTAAAGAGGGGTCTCTGGATGAAGAACCTACGAGCAGATGCCAGCCCTTCATATGGAGGCAGGTTATGACTGGATCAATGACACCTGGAAGTGTTGCCCCAGGGTAGCATTACCCACGTAGCTAAACACACACCATGCTAAAAGTCGCGATCCAGAAACACCACCAGGCTCTCGTTCCACTTAGCATTGGACAGCTGTCTAAGGACCGATGGTCCGTCCCAGTGCAATGAAGTTATCTAAATGGTGACCTGCCCTCTCCTTGTGTTTCCTGTCTGAAATAGCTTCAACAGGCTTTTAGTGCTTCACTGTGATGTTAGTGCTTAAAGCTCTCTGAAGAGCAGCGTAACAATGGGGCATGTTTTTATCTGTCACCAAAGTATGTCACCTTTTATGCTATGAGTGCACACTAGCCGTTATCTGCTTCATTCAGCAAGCAGGTTTCTAAACCCATTGTAATTTCTAGGATATTTTTTTTTTTACATAGCTTCTGCTAGTTAAACTGGCTGCCGGAGAGGTGCTTCAGCTAGGAGTAAGTTAAGAGGAAAATAAACCTAACTTTCAGTTTCTTTTACGGCAATTTTCTGTCTTTCACATAGAAATCTTCCTCAGGTTAAACTTAAGAGTTCCATAGAAATCAAATAGAATCCCAGAAGCAGCTTCTCAAGTACAAAAATGTCCGTATGACATATGTGTGGCCAAGGACCACAAAACGTGAAACACAAGAGCTCTTTTTTTGCGTGGGTATAAGAATGGGAGAGAATCCAAAAAAACGAAGCTGGAAATAAAAGACTATTTAAGCTTTACTATCCCTATGACTAGAGTGGATGTTTTGATGGTTGCAGAGTTTGAACCCAGTTTGGCTAAATGTGCTGGGAGGCAGAATGACCTAGCAGGGAGAGCCCAGGGCAGGAAGGCCCTTGCACCGTGTGTGGTGTCAGGCGTTGTATTTGGGTGATGATCCTGCAAGTGTTTTGCAGGCACCTGGTCTGGGCGAGGAAGGCAGCTGCTTTCTGGCTTGTTCAGACTTCAGCCCTCAGGGTGTTCGTGTGCTGCAAGCCCAAGATCACCCCTCCCAGCTTTGACAACAAACTCGGAGAAGAAGGGTGCGCTGCCACCCAGAGCTCTGCATGGCACCTTCGGGCAAAGGCATTTATCAGCTTTGCCACTAGCACCATTGCCCCAGGGGGACCAAGATGACCTGGGGAACTCGTTACTCTGTGGGGAACAGGCTGCTGTGGATGCCCAGGTGCTTTGCTGAGCCTATCCCAGTCTCACTAATCCAGGAAGCTACTCTGAGCACGTAAGCAGCTCTGATATTGTCCCTTGCACTAGTGCTATTTTTTTCATCTTTTTATTGGAAATATTTCACACTGCTGTACATTACAACAGTAGTTTCTTACAACTAGCTCCTCACATGTGAGCTGTGGTTCACTGTGGTGACCATTTTGGCAGGTAATACCAGCTCAGAAAGGTTTGCTTCTGGCAGTTTTTGTTTTCAGCTCTTAACCTGATCTTGCATAGGCTGGGCTTGGCTGGGTTACAACTGTATGGATGTGCACCCTGATCTGTTAGAGTAATCAGACAAGCATATGCGAGGCGGTGTATGTTCTGATGCAGTCAGAAACAAAATGGTTGCTTTTTTCCCCCAAGCAGCAAAGAGAGACCGTGGGTCTGTGGGCTTCAGTCATGAAGAAAGGCAAAGACAAATTCTCTCTCAGTCTTGCTCCCCTCGTGGAGGAAAAACGTAATTTTACTTTGGTCCGATGCCATACTGCCCTAAAAGGGTACCTGTGTGCTTCATGCTGTGTTTGACCTTAACATTGGTATTTCATGTACTCTACTGCTTATTCCATAAAGTAAATCTTACATTTTGCTAGGCTACATACCACCAGGTAAATTGTCCTTGTTATAAGCTGCTAAATACTTCAGCCTCAGTGTGAGTGTGTGCTGGAAAAGAGCTGGTTTTGTGTGAAGGCGACTGTAACAAATGCTACACGTTGCAGAATTTATATTTAAGCAACACATGCTTAAGCCCAAAAGCAAATTCTTCTGCATTTGCTTCAGTTTGTGGGAAATACTGCCATTTTGCAGTTTGCTGCATGACTGATGCTTGGCTTTTCTCCTTCGTTTTATTGTTTCTAGCCACAGAAAGAGGAGCATAACTTGTGCCTCCTTTTCTATACACTGAAAACTGCTTACCCAGTTGCATGTCCAGAAGCTGAGTTGGAGAAACTGTATCCAGAGGCTTTGACTTCTGCCATATGTCCCACTGAGAAATGATTATATAGGCCTTTTTCCAGCCTCCTTAGATTGTGGTGGTTCTTTATTTCTGAGGAAAAAAAATTAGAAGAATAAATAAAATCACTGTACTGTTTGTCCCATATGTATTACAATGTAAACAAGGGGATGTTAAATGAGTTCAGAGCCAGCTGTGCTGTTCCTTTACATTCCACTGAAGTATTTCTCTGTGTCAGGTCAAAAGCACACAGATGAGAGCCACTGGTGTTCCAGGAACTAAATAAAGATGGGAAGAGACTTCCCTTAGAAGTGTATCAGTTCAGAGCAGTAGCATATTAACATGCCTAAACCCGTGGTATCTTGGTACTGTGCCTAAAGTATTCAAACATACTTGTGCTTTAAGCGTTTGTGAGGCATCTGTGGAAGCATGAGCCATGACATACGTATGCCCTTGACACCTTTGCAAATTCATCTCTTATTTCAGTTCAGAAAATTTTACAGGCTACATCTTACCATCTTTTTAAGTGGGTTTTTTTCAAGTTTCATTTGCCAAACACAGCTTGATTTGTTTTACTGATCACCCTTGGCCAACAGAAGGTATGTTTTAAAATCTTAAGAGTATCATTTTCCAGGAGATTATTCTTTCAAGTCTTTTCTTGCTTCAGAGAAATATTTGCATTGAAGCTTCCCTACCGAGTAAAGAATGACAGAAAAGCAAAGTGATGTTTTGGCATGGATTTGATGGTGAGTCTCAATGCCCAGTTAAATAAGTGAGCGTCTGCTTTGGTTTATGCAAATCGTGTTTCCTTGCAGCATTACTGGCATCATCACCCGAACTGTCCTGTACTCAGCCTGACTGTTTGCAACACACAGAGAACATTTTATGTGAAAAAACACTGGTCAAGAAGCAGGAAGCCTTGTCAGATGCATAAAGAGGAGCTGTGGTAGCAAGAAGCGGCCAAGAGACATGTACTGCAGCAGACAGCTGATGAAAGTGAGCAACTACTGCAACTTTGCTCTTCATGCTGAATAAGCAGAAGCATGCGCATATGTTTGGGCAGTGGGCTCCTCCCATTGGAGTCACGTATGCCTTTGTGGCTGTGTGTAATCTCAGTGTGGAGCAGCTGGGCAAGCAAAGGACGCCAAAGCACCGGCTCATGATCTGCCCCTACCTGCCAGGGCACGCCTGCGTGGCAGCGATGCAGTCCCTGGCAGTGCTGCTCAGCAAGCAGTGACCAGGCGAAGGTGTGTTGCTTCAAAATCACACCCTAAGCAGGATCCCATCCCCTACAAAGTGGCCCTCAGCATCACCACAAAGCACTTCTCTTTTTCAGAAATCACTAGAAGAAAAACACGGTCTCCTCTTAACCCCTTCTCAAGCTGGACAAGGGTTTTCACAGGATCTTTTGCTTGGACACAACATTGAAATATCAATAAGACTACTAAAGCCAAACAATCTTAGCCTTTCTCTTTTCTGGATCAGCAACCCAACACAGCTATTTTGTTTAATTTAAAACCACTTTTTTCCTAACAAACAGTCTGTATGAATTTATTAATCCTCCTACTAGTATTGCAGGTCTATAGGAATTACATGTTAAATAGGTTGTCCCAGTAGTTTCAGGAATCCAAACCCCATCAACTAGCCTGTAAGTCCTGCTTTATATAAGTGGGCTTACTCTTAAGCTCCTCTAGTCTTCCAGGGATGTTGCAGTCCTCTATTATAACCCAATAGTTTAAAACTTCCTTAAGTCATTAGCCAAAGCAAATAAACCAAGATGAATTCAGCCCTACTAACAACACTCTCAAACCAAACAGCCTTTCACCTCTACTTTCTGTATTCTTATTCTACTTTCATTTTAATTATCCTGTCAACTTTGCAAGGCTAAAGCAATAGTGTTGAACTCTTCAGCCCTTTCAATCCCTTCTGTTAAGGGCTGTGTGCTTTCCTTCATCTCCCTCCTGTTCTGCTTTTTCAACAGTTTTCGCATGGCCTTTCATATCGCTGCATCACACCTCAGCATGCCCTGATTTTGCAGGACTGGGAGGAGGTTGGCACATCCCTGGTGCGGATCCTGCCTCAGCACCCTCACCTACAGCAGATACACAGCAAGCAAAGCAACACCAGCCAGGGTTGCAAAGAATCTCAGACTATTTCAACTAACAGCAAATTGTCATGCTAGTAAATAACCCCTATGAAGAAATGAAGATAATTATGAGCAGCTAGGGTTTCCTAACGCTTCAGAAATAGCTGCAGCTGCACCTCATATTTCACAGTATCCCAGGGAGTTGATTACTCTTCCATTTTCTTTCCCTCATTTCTCAGATGCTTCCACTTTGGTGGCACCGTGAGCCTGAGGAACCCTGGACTCAGCCACCACCTTCAGCAAACCTTACTCACAGCCCATTTGCTGGGGTAAATTAATGAATGCTCCAACTCTTGATTAGCTACATGCTGTGTGTTGTGCTCTCAGCACCTAACTGGCATAATTTATTGCCCTGATGGTTTATTGTCTCATTAATCATTCTTTGCATCCCCACCTAGCTACAAGCTTCTCCCCACGTTTCTTGTCTGGACATCAAGCTCAGTCTGTCAAACCTGAGTGGCTCTTTCTCATCTTTTTCAAGGCTTTCCACCCCCCCCCCCCCTCCCCCACTTCCTCACTGCTCTAGTCATCTTGCCAGCAATTTTTTTACTATCATTCACTGCCCTCCTGGCCCATGTTGCATACATAGCACCCCCTCCCTTACTTATCCTCAAATTTACCTTTTCATGCAATCTGGAAGCTCCCCTTTCTTTCCAACCTTCCTGCTACCACCCAGTCTTCTGCTCGGGTGCCTAGATGGCACCATCTATGCCTTTCTCTGTCCTAATCCAGGTACCAAATGGGCATCTCAATTCCACCAGACCAATCCCATTTACCACCAAAAATCTCAGTATAATCTGAAGCAAGGTCTCCCGAATGCTGTGCTGATGTCCAACCTGCAGAGAAGGCTCTTTCCCCTGGTGAATGCTGCCTTCATGGTGCAGGGTGGCTGTCACCCCCTTTTCTACCATGTGAAACACCCTAATTAACACCCATCATGGATGTTTGCTGGACAAATCTGCAGGGCAGAGCTGGCTGAAGCCAGCCAGCTGCATTTGCACCAGAGGGCGCTTACAGACTGCTGAGCAGGAGCCTTCCTCTTCTGGGAAAGCCAGAGCTTTGCAAAACTACCCTCGCACTCTGCTGCCTGGTTCTTAAAACCAAAAGGAGGAGAAAACCCCTCTAAGCAGTAAGCCCTGTGATGGCACTCCTCCCTTCTTGAACGCTGAAATGATGCTACAAAAATGCTAGCCTGGGTTGAGGCTAAAGAAATGGTGGTTCAGTCTGAAAACCAGACTTGGGCTCACAGATACCAGCAGGTTTCAGTCCTGGAGCTCCTGAAACAAGAGGCCAAAGGGCTGTGGAGGCCAGGGCTGCCCCCTCCCTCCTGCCTGGAAGCTCGGACACACACAGTGTCCTTGGCAGGAGATGGGGTTTATGTCTTGTCCCCAGTGCGATGCTGTCTTGTGAGGTGAAATTCTGTGCTCTGAGCTATACAGGCCACAATAACTCAGTTATTCTCATGAATTTATCAGTCTGCAACTGTCTTTGCTGTAGTAACTTTGTATTCTCACAGAGGGACGCATTGAAAATTGTGGAAACTAAATGCATCTGACGGTGTTTGTCTGCCCCTGCCACTGATTTCTGCAGGTGGGGAGACCAAATCCTTCTGTGGACCCAAGGACCCCCCTGCACTCCCCATCCTCCCTTGCTAACGTGCTCCCAGCCAGCCCAGCTGCAGAAGGACAGTTGGTTCAGGAGACATTTACTCTGGTATCCCCTTCTTTGTGACAGGAGAGCATCTCTTTTGCAAGCTGGTCTGATATGACTTTTTTATGATACCACCATTCAGTGGGTGTGATTTTCCATTGTGATGGATTTTTAAATAATGGATGAAAAAGAATCATTTTGGGATTCCCCCAGAGACTCAGCAAAGCCTTCCTGCTTATTAATAGCATTACATGACTTAATTAGGCTGAATGGTAGAGGGTTCAGGACACCGATTGTTATTTACTTCTTCATCTATTAGAAAACACAGGAAAAGTACTTTGGGGTGTTTAAATCCCTCCTTACTGTCTGGATCCTTGGCAGCTGGTTTTCCGCTCTGGTGCCTCAGCAAGGGAGGAAGGGTGTGAAGCAAGGGTAGCCTTGCCAAGCGTTACAGCAAAACACCACAAAAGAGTCTTTTAGGCAGCCAGGGCGCTTTGCCTCTGCTGTCTGCATACATTAGATACTGTGGTATCCTCTAACTAAACAGCCAGCATGGTGATTTTTCTCAAAACCTGCCCCAGTCCTCACTCTTTCCCATCTAATTCCTCCTTATAAGATACAAAATTATATCTGCTGTGTTAGAAAGTTGACCCCAGCATGACGGTAATCCCAGCTGCCCACCTCCTGCACAGAACCTTGCAGCCTACCTTCTAGATTCATATATGCATTTTTTGAAAGCTTAGAATAAATATCTAGAGGAAAAAAATCCAGCTTGAAACTAGCCATAAAAGCTCATATTTAATACAAAGGAACATCAGATCACATAAATAATATAGTATCATAAAGAAGTGGCTGAGAGAGACTAGAAATACTTGCTCTGCTTAAAAATATTCTGCAGAATATAATAGAGCAAAAAAGAAAATGGTCAATCTCCCAGAAAAATTGAATTTACTGAAAAAAAAATCCCTGAAAGTATTAAATCACTTGAACTGCGCCATTTAAAACATATGGCTTATTTTCCTGAGAACCAGGTTGTTACTAGTTAGGCATTTATAATCATCATTACCCTAAGAAGGAACGGGCTCAGCTGATACTCTGACCAAGCTATTGCTAAAGCAAAATTATCAAAACAGAGAGCGATCATAATTACTGGCAAGATGGGTTTGGAGATGAGATAGTATGACAGATGAGAAACTGTTTAGGAAAGAAATCATGAGTTGTACATATCAAGAGAAGTATCAGGGTGGAAGGAGGTTACTCATGGATTTTTTTTTCAAGGGTTGATCTTGTGTCTATTATTGATCACTATTTTAATTGATGGTGTTAGACTAAACACAGGCACAAAGTTAATTAGATATCAAGGCTGCAAAAAATATGAAAGAGGAAGAGAATATCATGCAAGAAGGAGAAAACGACACTGAACCAGGGGGCAATACCCCTGCCCAGCCTCCAGCATTGCACATCCAGGTACAAATTTTGTGCTGTAAACTTTGGTTTACTGGTTAGGGCTGATGGAAAACAGGCTCTGAAATTATTAGACACTCTCAGTGAAATGCCACCAAATAACACGGCCATGAAAAGACAAACGCAATTTCTAGGACCTCTCAAGCAAAATATTTCTTGCAGAGATGTGTAATCTAGTAGGTACTAGCAACGAATAAAGCACCCGCGCTATCTCTAGGATACCCTATGCAATGTTGGACATCCAGGTCCCATTAGCCAGGCTGAGCAATGGTGGATGCTTCCTGGAAGAGATGTGTGAAGGAGCTGCTATGGGGATTAAAGGGTGCAAAAGAGGTCTTTAGATAGGAGGCTGCGCATGCTGAAAGGCTTCTTCACCATCTGATCAAACCCAATTCTTGGGGAAATCAAAGTACAGGCATCAGATATCAGCCAAGCGAGGAATGTCAGGTCAGCCAGTGCTCAGCGGGCCCCTCCTGCTCCGGAGGAGAAGACAGTTACTTGGAGGACTACGCACACAGACCTTTTTCACTGTGGTGGGAGCAAGAGAAAACCGTTCCTGCATGCAAGCTGCTTCATACAGCATGAATGTTATGTTGGGATTACTGGTTTGTTTTCACAGGAATGGAAATTACTAGAGTGTATGAATAATGGGGCCAGCAATTTATCCTCCTGGCTTGTAGGTCTTGATTGGATCTCTGTGTAACTGGCAAGGTAGGTTTGCTGGGTGAGCTGAGAAAGAGGGTCAGGAGAGTATCTGCATCCAGGAATCCAGTTTCAAGACCACCAGGAGAAACACAGGCTAGGATCAGAGCTAGCTGGAAACATTTTTAATGTGTATTTTTTAAAAACAGCTATTAAAATATGTTGTCTAAGTAATGCATCCAGTTAAAAGAGTTTAAGCTGAGCAAAGGGAATTTACATCGCAGCAGAAAAATCCTGAAAACCTCTGGGTGGTAATTTCCCCAAGTTAGACTAATTCCTGTCTGGCTTGTTCCCCAGCATCATCTTTAATTGCTGTAGCCTTGTAGGACGGCCTCTGTAAGGAAAGGAAGATAATAACTAGCGTAGCACTTTTTCTTGCCTTTGTTGTGAGTCTACAGGGACTGGCTTTTTCAACATTTATTATTTGGTTAAATAATTTTGTACTAGTGGGTTGGTAGAAGGGAGAGCTGGGATGGAGGAAGGGTGTTTGCTTTGTGCTGTGCAGACATCGCAGCTTTTATTGCTGGCTTGTGTTGGTATGTGTCAAAGAAAGATTTCTCTCCCATTCCACAAAATCACAATACTTTAGGAATATGAGCGAAAAATCCTGATGCCAATGTAAGGCACCTTGGGGACCCTAGGAAAAGCACTGTGAAGGAGACCTGAAACTGAACAAATCCAACAGAAAAGCAGAGCAATGGATGGAGTCCTTTTCTGCTGCTGCCCCTCTTAATCTGCAGCACCCATCTAATTCCTTCTCCTAGGATGGTCATTAAAGAACAACAACTGGGGAAAAAACCTTCCTAACTATAGTTTTTTTTGTCTCAGCTGGGAGAAAGCCAGCACTAAGGACAGCAGGGGGCTGCAGCTTACATGGGAGACCATGAGGATGGAGATGGCAGAACCTCGCTCGGCAGCCTGTGGCACAGCTGGACTGTCCTCAGTTGTGACCCAGCCCAGAGCCAGTGTCCTCTGGGTGCCGGGCCCCAAGGAGGGTTCAGTACAGCCCAAGCATCCAGGCAGCCTTAAAGTGCCTGTTTTCATCCTTGGAGACCTCCCAGAGGGAGATGTTCCATCATGATCAGATTCTTATCAGCATGGCTTGGTGGTTTGGAGTGTGAACTGTGAGCATGGCAAACGGTGAGCAAAAATCAGCTTACTGCTTTTCGGTAGCCAGCTTCCCCTCAGATTAGCAGCATCAGTAAGAATAAAATTAAAGTAGGACCAGTATAAACTGAAGGTCAGCTCACAAGCCAAAAATTGTGCAAGGAAAAACAAGGCTAACAGGAAGAACTGGTTATTAGGCTGCCTCTGCAGAAACAGTCTTTGAGAAAGTTTGGGGGATGACATGCAACAGAGTTGTTTATTTTTATATATTATTATTGCTATATCCCAAAGAAGGTGATGTCACTGAAAGCATGGCAAAAACTTTAACAGGGTGTGTGAAAAAATTGAGGATATATCTTCAGTACGACAAATGAGAATACTAAAGGATGAGGTGTTGTGACTTCCTACCTCTTTTTAACCACTCGATAAGAAAAAAGGACGATCCATGGCAAACCAAAAGGGCATCTGATCTGAAAGGAATTTTTAAGGAAAATTGTTTTTCTCAGTTGCACTTGGAGGAGCTGCAAGGCAGCTGGGATTGGGGTTGGGACTCAAACTCATTCCAGCTCACCCCAACTCACTTCTAGAGACACAAAATGAGATTCAACTATATAGGGTTATGGGATTTTTTTTGAGAAAATACACAAACAAACAAAAATTAGGAGCCTAAAAAGAATGAGAAATATGTGTATTTATGCAGTACTCTTCCAGCAGCACATGAGATTGGTGGTTCTCTCATTTTTTAACAGCCAAGCCTCCTCAGAAAACTCGGTCCCAATCCGGTGTGGAGGTAAGCAAATAACTGAGATTGCAACACAGAGGAAATTGCAAGTTATTTTGGTAAGAACAACAGAGATTTAGAAAATGAACTTCAGCACCAACACTAATAACAAACCATGACGATTCATTGTAGACCTGCTTGGGAAGGGGGCTGGCTGTGAGGACAAAAAAACAAGCTAAAAGCGAGATTATTTGGTAAATGGAAAGGCTGAGGCAACCTGATTAGGGCCCAAGTGTGGGAAGTTATCTAAAAATAAACAAACAAATAACCCTCCAAAGCTCTGAAGATTTCAGCACCATCTGGAAACTCTGGGAAAAGAGAAACAGCTTGCTGCTGTAGGCGGTATTAAAGAACAGGGTTTATATATACATGTATAGATGTATAAAGATGTATATCAAAGCAATGCACATCAGCAATAGAGGTGAGTCCAAGGCTCAGAAGTCGAATCCAGTCAGAGATGTCTGAAGTTACAGTTTATTTGGATGGAGGCTGGGGTTTGGGATATTTTGTTTTCCTTCTGCTCCAGCTTACTGCAAAAAGCTACTCCCCATTCACCTTGGTTGTCACCCATGTCCCATGCCCCTCGCACAGTCATTACATTGGGCAAGTTTGCTGGAAGGAAAGGGGAAAAAACGTGGCATTTACCCCACTGGTATATTATAAGGTGATTTGGTTCAGATGGGGAATCTTTTGGTCCAGAAGCAATAACAGGCCCAAGCAAAACTGTGCACGCAAATCCCAGAGCAGCTGCCATCTGAGAAGGGTACAGACAATCCAACAGAAGACCACCAGAGCTGGAAAGGTGTTGAAAACTCAACCAGATTTGACTATATTGGCAGAAAAACAACCCTATGAAACAAAATAGATGATTTTGCCAGTTTGCTGGGCTGAGTTGCCAAGTGCTGAGAGGGGCAACGTTCAGCTGGAGCCTAACTTCCTGTCCCAGAAACATCAAGGGTCAGGGAACTGTGCCAAGCCCCGGCTAGGAGACCTTAACCTGTAGCTAAATTTACATTTCTTAATCCACATGATTTGCCTCTGAGATGAAAAATAAAAATAAGCTGGTGATGGGCTTTACTGGTGTAACTAATTTATATCAAGGTGGACATAATGACTCTGAGTCTTCAGGAGAAGAACCACGTTGCATCCCCAAAGCGGTGGGAGCACATGTGAGTCATGAGCAGGTCCCTTCTCCTCTTTAATCCTCAGTTCAGTCCCCTAAAATGAGGTTTGCTTCAAGGTGCGAAGTGTTTTTGGCTTAGTTATCACTTCCACAGCAGGTTGAATGAGTGAAATGCAGTTGAATTGCTAGGAATGAGCAATTAAATTAAATTAAATTAAAAAGTTAAGCTCTCACTATCTGAAACTGAGTACTGGAAATTAATAGACACGGACTTAATCTCTGTTCCTCAGATCTCTAGCTGCAAAAAGGAGCAACATCACCCCTGTCTAATTTCCTCATCTAATTATACAGGATTACAATGCTTACAGCTCACTAATGCTTGTGCATCATTTTGACATTCTGATGAAACACCCCAAAGGCAGAACTTCTGAATTCAGTGCTGCATCCAGATGGTCTTCAATTAATAAAATATAAAGTAACATGACGATGAGAACGATTAGAAAGACTATTGAGTGATTCCCTATTTACTAAATGGAAAAAAAATAGTATTGAATCCTATAATAAGAAACTGTTTCAACACTTATTCACAAGATGATCACACCCAGGTTGACAAGAAGATCAAGCTTAGGACTGAATTCTTCATTCTGAATACTGAATTCTGGGTCTGACTTTGCAACCCTAAAGCTTCCTGTACAGATCCAAATTCCTTCCTGCAGTGTGATACTGATCCCAGGGTGGATCTCGCTCAAGGAGATGTCACTGCTTTTACAGCCACCAGAGCTGATCGCCAGCAAAACGTGGTGAGCCCCAGCTCCACCACCAGTGTCTTTGGGGGGTCACACAGTGTCCACCCTACTCTGCCTCTGTGCCTTTGGGGAATTGGCCCCCAAAATCAGCATTTGGCAAACATATAATTGTAAGCTAGTTTTACCTGGGGGGAAATACCAAGCATCTCCAAGGATGGCAAAATTATCAGCCCTATAGAAAAGCATCCTAACCATGCACATGTCCCATTTTCCTGGTAAGCAGCCCTGCCCGCAGGACCATCCTGGCCCCGGCAAATCCTGGTGTGCTTCCAGCCACCAACATCAACCAGCATTTACTGCGTGAAGCCAGAGAAACCCTTCCCCTGGGATGCAGTGTTGCTTTCCCACATCATAGCTGACAAAAAAAAAAAAAGTCTAACTCAGTGAAAGGTTCATATATTACTACAGATATCAGTCTTGGGGGGAAAAACTAGCAGGAACTAGTGCTTCTAATCGCATTGTATAAGTATTAGGGAAGAAAACATTATTTTAATGGAAAGCTGGGACATTTTTGTAGTTCATTTTTTCGCACTGAGACAGGGTTTCATCTCCAGGCAACATCCTTGCCTGCACATCTCACACTCGCAGCTAATTCCCTCCCACAAAGCCTCCTGCCATGGCCAGTGGCTCTGCCACCTCTCCCGCAGCCCCGCTTCACCCCAGTGGGGAGCTGGGCATCCCCTTCCGCTGCCTGTTTTTTTGAAGCGAGCTCTCCGTCTCACCCATCGGTGGGGCTATATTTAGCTGCTGTGCGGTGGCATTTCCAGCTTTCTATTTTTGTAAATGCCGTTTCCCGGGAAAGAGGCTGAGCTGCCTCCAATCTGTGCAAGCACCGGGATGCAGGAGCCATATTTTTGCTGTGCACATGGCTGACTGCATCTGTACTGTGCAGAGACTGGGGTGGTTCTCCCTGGCCCAGGCACAGCTCTCTGTGCCAGTGCTGGTGCCAGTGCTGGTCTGTCCAGTGCCTGCAGCTGCGCAGCCGGGATGACGATGCACAGCCCATTCCTCTTCCCTTACTGCAGCACATCCTATGGCTATTCCCCCTACCCCTATAGCACCTGGAAAGGTTTTCCTCCTCCTTGCCTACATCGCCCCATTGCAAACAGTTGTGGGAAGGTTTTCCTCCTCCTCGGCATCCTCCCTGATGCCATCCCTGCTCCAGCTGTCCAGCTAGATACTGTCTGCATGGGCCAGGGCACTACAGGGCTCGAGGCTGGGCTGCACTCCATTGCAGCAGTCGCTTTCTGCCCATGTGGGGTTGCACAGAGGTAGCACATACACATGGAAATAGTATATACAAAGCATGACAAGGCAATGGGGAAACTACAGCAAATAAATCCAGCATGGGCCTATCTGTACAAAAATAATTCACTTGGCTGTTTGAGCTTTTTTTGGCAGACTGAGACTTTTAGGCTGCACAGGGTTATTTCTTAGACACCTTAGAAATCATCCACTGATAGCAGCATCCCCGGGAAAGAGAATGACTGGTTACTGCAGCCCTGGGACTATCAGAGGAATAGGGACAATTTCCCCCAGGGAAGCGCGGAGGCACCTGCCTCTCTCTGGGTGCCTTCCCACCTCACAGTGAAGGCAGTTTTGGAGCTTTCTCCCCAGGTAGTAACTCCAGCAACAGACCTTTACTGTGCTTTCTTTAGCATGAAGAGCCCTTTTATGACCGTGCGATGTGTCAGCCTGGTACAGCCCTGAAACAGAGAGCATTGCAACACGCTTGGCTGGTCTTCAGGCTGTAAAAGGTATCTAAACCTCCTATTTCTTTCCACATCTTATGTGCAAAGGCTATTGAAGGCTTTGCTGTGAGAAGTATCGGGGAATGCCCTGGCAAACCCAGACCCTGTAGGACTCTCAGAAGCAGCTGCAGCAAACAAAGCCAAGAGAGGAAAAGGAGAAAAGTGATGCTTAAAACACCAACGGACCTCTGGGGTCTGACATGGTCCTTGCAGGGTTTCTCTCTAGCACGGCGTCTTCTTGGCCTGGGAGAAACCTCCTATCACTTTGAACTTGTGGTCAACAGATTCTGGCCAGATAAGCAGAGTATCCTGGACAGCCTCTCATTAGTCCTTTGTGCTCAAGGTAAGCCTGCTTCTCCCTTTCTCAGTGTTCAACAGGCAGCAGCTACCTGAGAGAGCATCTCAGGACTGAACCTGGCCTTCCAGGCTGGGACAGGTTTCTCCCACTGTCAGAGGTACTCCTAAATATTCCTAAATATTAGTTATGCCAGTGCAAGTGATAGAATTGAAGAAAGAGATAGGGATTTTTAGAGAGATGCTCAGTGACTTGAGTTGGCCAAGCAGGAGCTGCAGTTGCACAAAAATGGGCCATTCCAACTCTTTGGGCCACCCAACCCCCACTTGCCATCCGAACACTTTGGGCTGGAGCTCTTTTTTCTGAGTACCTGAAAAGGATGTATGCCAGCAAGTGCTGCCCTCAGACCGCGGTTGAAACGGATACCACAGCATATCAGCATGGGAACAGAATTTAGCAGAGGGGTTTATTGCCACAAAGAAAGAAAATTCCATGCAGGACAGATTTTGCTCTCTGCCTCCATTTTTTTGAAGCCAATCTGCTGGCCCACAGCCCGTATGACCGAGTGACTCACCTGAAGTATGCAAACAAAGTGGTGCTGTCAGGCAGGCATGAAAACTGAAGGAACCCGAAGCTAAAAATACAACTCAGCAATTACTCCAAGCCCTCTTGGTCTGATGGGGCCAGCACACAAGAACAAGCCACCACCTGAAGTACCATTAGCATCCAGCCAAGCCAAAGGGGAGAAGCAACCAAGCTGAATTCAGGCTCACCAGTCTATTTTTAAAAGCTAATTCACTCTTTGTAACCTGCAGCATAAATTCATTCACATAGAAAGCACACTGGTGCCTCTGAAGATTATATATTTAACTCAGCACTGACTTGAAGCTGTATTTAGTTCTTACACTGTTTTCACACAGGAACATACTCATGAGGATCGACAGTTTGCTCAGGATGCTGCCCTTTTTATGCTGCAATTCAGCTGTAAGTGGTTCACCAGCTTCTAGCAGTTCATTGATGGTTTGCAATAATTTTAGAAGCTGCATATTCCCTCTTGTAATCTGGTTTATCTGCAGTAAAAAATGGAGTTGGGGAGGGGAAAGCAAATTTTGCCCTGTATTTTTCTTCCTGCTTTGCAATAAACCCTAAATTTTCCCCAAAACCAACATGTTAGGATATCCTTTTCAATTGCACTCTGAGATCAGTGCTGGTTGGTGTACATACTCTTGAAGTATTCCTAAATTCCATCACTTATTTGCTTCAACACCCTTTCCCTTCCTAAATTATCCTCTGGGTTTATGACCATTTTTGTTGTCTCCTTTTCCTCGCAAAGCCCAGGGCACATTCATAGGCTGACCATAGGGCGAACACCCCATGGGTCCAGTGTTTTCCAGTATCCCTACGACCAGCTTGCATGTGGCAGACAACCAATTCCCTCACCCAGTGTAGCCACATTTGGGATTTCTGTGCTCAGGCTCAGGGCTGCTCTCCCATCTGGGATCTCAAGCAAACCACGCAGGGCCTGCAGATACCACCTGGTATCTTAATGGTAAAAGATGTCCACGAAGTCTAATGTTTCAGCTGCAAAGCAGCTAAAATATTAGTATAGAAACTTAAAATAGACCATATGCACTCCTGGGTGTAAAAAGGTGCAATGTGTCCTGATCTGCAATGTGCATTTAGAGTCCAGAGCTTCACACCTCTTCCCCAGGTCATGCCAGCTGGAGAAGTCCCATCGATACCCTAATTTTTCCGCAGTGCTGGGGTTTTGTGCAATCTGGCATCACGCCTGAGAGCCAGCACAGCAGGCTGACAGCAGCAGACTGTTCCAATATAGACGTAGAGGAGATATAAGCACAGTTACCTTAGTCTATGCTTGTAACAGAAAATTGAGCCCATACAGACCCAATAAATTATTGTCAGTTTTCCTGTCCTCACCACAAAGTCTACTCATCCATCTCTCCACCACTCACAAGTGTCTGAGCAGAGAGAAGCCGTGCTGTCTTGAGCCCAGTGAGCAAAACATGGAAAAGCCAGAAACCACCTCAGTATTTAACACTAGAGAGTTCATTGTACCTTCCCCTGCCCAGATAAATTTCTTTCACACCCTCTACTTCTTCCCCTCAGACATTTCTTCTGATGTTATTCCAGGACTGATATCAGGCTCCTTTGATGCACTGAAATTCCCCAAAGAACAATACTCAACTTTCGCACACAACCCTTATCTGCATGTATATATTCCTCCTCTCTGCCTCCAAGGAATAGTTTCCTATGATCTTCCAATGTTTATTTAGGTCATTTTTGTCTTGATCCAATTTTCTCTTTGGAGAAGAAAGCCTGTATATGTTTCTTCAGATGTCACGCTCCCTCCTGTACAGTCGCAGTAAATATGCAGCTATGAAGTCTTTCCTCCATGCAAACATTGAAATATAGAGAAAGTATCCTAGTTATCTTCAAGATTTACCCTTGGGGTAACCACTCCCCTTGAAGTCTGTATTAGCTCCAGTGTTCACTTCAATTAGCAGCATTAACCCAACACTGAGGCAATTTCCAAAGCCTCCACCCAAGTTTCTACTACTAGGGTTTGCTTCTCCCAAAGTCTCTGAAGACATATTCTGCACATTTCATGTGAGTGCAGCGACTCACTGTATCCATAGGAACCTAAAAGACACTTTTTATAGATCTGATTTCAGCTAAATTCAGCCCTCTGGATACGAAACTGTTCAAGAGCAGGAGTTGCCTATGTCTGGAGGCAGCCCTGTCCTGCTTCTCCCTGGGTAAGGTCCCCTTGCCTTGATTACCAGCTGCCCTGCTACAACCAGCCACTACAAGACTGCAACGGAAGAAAACAAGGCTGTATTTTTGTCTAATTATCAGACAGTGAAAGTTTTTCTAAGGCTGCCAAGTCAGTATTAGAGACCCCGCTGAATTTCTGATGGTTTCTGTAATTTGCCACGGCCCAGGTATCACTCACACACACATAACCAGATTGTTCTTCAGTAAAACAGCCCCCAGCAACACCCAGCTCAGGAGGAGGAGGGCTTGCTCACTGCCTTTCCAGCTCCAGAAGCCGGAGGGACTGGAGCAAAATGGGGCTTGAGCCAACTTTTCCCATGTGGGATGAAGAGGACAAGCAAGCATCCTTACAATTCAGCTCACAGTCTTTGGGAGATGCTAAATTTCTGCCCAGGGTTGCTGGTCTTTTGTAGGCACTAATCTGCTGACAGGGCAACTGGATTCACTTGGGTGGATCCTTGGATAAGCACAAATTTCCATGGCAGGAGTCTGCGTGGGCAAAAAAAAAAAAAAGCCCCTTTGTGCCAAAGGAGCCAGGTGCCAAATTCTGCTTGCTGTAATCTCTCGGTGAAACCACTTATCTGAAAAGGCAGGAGGAAGCTGGCTCCAGTTCGTCGCAAATTAAAGGCCTGGTGTTCTGGGCACGTACCTTTGGAGTAGAAATCTTATTCTCCCACTTCTCAGCTCCTAAGGAAACATGATTTAGCTAAAGTGACTTGGAAATATATAGGACCAAGACCTATATATCCCTTGCTTGCCATCTGACAGGCCCAGTACCAGCTCCAGGTCACATGCCTTTCAGTATTCACATCCACGCCAGTGGGAGCAGACCTGATATTTCAGCTGTGGGTATCAGCCTATGAGATGAGTATTTACATCTCATTACATGATTTAAAAGCTGCTTTAAGTTTTAGGAATAGTCTTATAATCATATATATCTCTCTGTGTGCATGGGCATAAAAAACCACAGATATAGATGACAGAGGGAGTTATTTATAGCAAAAGCAGACTTTTGATAAGCAAAAAAAATGTACACCTGAGTACTGGGTATGTTTCATATGTGGCTTGCCCACTGGAAGTGATTTCTTGCTGACAGATTTTGCTGTAAAAGTTCATTTTTCACCCAGAGAAAAGCATCTATTTAACCAAGCCCCTGGGACAGAATAAAGGTTGGACTGTCCTACTTACATGAAAGAATTTGTTTTTAAAGTTTTTTTTATTCCTCAAGTGGACGTGAGTGGCCAAGTTTAATAATCTTCTTCTTAACCTCCATTTGTAACTTGTCACAATAAGGTGAGAAAAGGTCTTTATGCTCTTCCTTGGAGAGCAAGGCAACCTCTGTAAGGAAGAAACCGTTACTATATTATAGCTCTATCTGCTTCATCAGCTTCACGACACGGGCTTTTGGCTTCTTCCTCACCATTCAGTTTTACTATTCATGCTCCCTGGTTTTTGCATGGCTGCTCCCCCTGTGAGGGATATTCCTGCACTTTTTACCCACTTTCCTTAATTTTTTGCCCAGAAGCTTTGCCAGGAGTAGCCCCCTGTCCCTGTGTAGGGATCGCATTTCCATAAGGCTGGGATGGGAAAGGCAGCAGGTATAATCAGATATAGCTGCCCAGATTTTGGAGGAGAGCCTTTTAAAAGGAGACTGAAAACCATTAGGCTGAAGACCAGCACCTTCATGGCTCACCTGTGAGGTCCTGCTACTATGAGCATTAAAATATGCGCTATTTTAGTGTCCTCTTCAAAATGCCACACTAGCTGTAAATATGCTGGATGACTCTATCAAAATCAGCAAATCTGGATGTCTTCTGGCTCTGTCTCATTGGAGCAGGGTGAGGGACTGACCAAGCTGAGCCAGTGCTGCTGATGGGAGATGGGGCTAATGCTTGGGCTCATTCGCATCTCTCTGAGCTCCACAAGGGGTTCCCTGTGAGATGGGCTTATATGGCTCTGAAAAGACAGATTTTCCTAACCTGCTCCCCAGCTCATGATGGTGAGTGCTTACGCTTCTGCGTGCGATGTTAATGAACAGCCCTCACATGCTCACTCAAGCAGACAAGCTATTTTTACATGAGTAACCCTGAAACTCTTGATAGGATTGAAAGTCTGGTGATAAGAAGGCTGTGCTCTGCATCCAAATGGAGTTATAATTTTACTGCTGGGTAGTTTATATTCAGGCACTGATGTTTAAGGACGTAGCTTTAGGATCAATGGTGTTAAGAAAGCAGCAAATTAAAATAACTACTCATTTATAATGTCAATTCGGTCTAGAAAAATGACTATTACTGTCAGTACTGGAATAGGCCTGAGTGTTCAAGTGGGTTGAAATGCATCTTCCATGAATTCAATCCCAGCTGAGGTGCTATGGGTAGCAGTAGCAAGAAGCATTATCATAGGCAAGCGTTAGACATTGTCTGGATGACTTTGTCTTTGCAACATGGTTATTGGCATATCTGCACCAGCAGTGGGAGAGGACATGAGACCTTAATGCAAGAGTCAAATAACAGCCCTTTCAAAAGCATGGCATTTCCACCCGTATGGCTGCCAGCACACAGGGATACTCCAGCATCACACGTACAGGGCTGGGTATCAGAAACATCCCTAGCAGCCTGCAGCAAATTACTCGTGTTGTAGCTCATGAGCCTGCAAATACACATCAGGTCACAGCAGAAACACGAGACATCGCAACAGTCAGCAGTGAGACTGTGTTAATAAGCTTGAATGTACTTATGGCCTTGTGCTCCCAATCTCTTTTCACAGATCTGTAGGTGCTGACCGCTTGCTGACTTACACTGAACTACTGTGGGCAAGGGTCTAAGCTTCATTTGCTTGGGGTACTTTGCAGAGGATGGAGAGTATGCCCCTGGTATTAGTGCAGAGGTAAGATCTTGTGAATGGGTTGATTTAATCCACTTGTCAACAGGGAATGGCCAGTGAGCACAAAGACAGTAACTGAACTGGCAATTGATCTTATTTTAGACAAACTTGTCTTCTAACTGGTGGCTCATCTTTGGACCCAGTAGGTGGGTTTGGGTCTTCATCTGCATTTACAGCTGTGTTTATCAAAAGAAATTGATTGGCAATGAACTAATTCAAGTCCCAGCATGACTAATCTTGTCAACACACCAGCTTGGGGGTGGGGAAAATTCTACCTGATGAACCATCAACAGATGTAGGTTGTGCTGGTCCTTCCCATGCTCACTCATTGCTCAGTTGTGCTGATACAACCCTTCAGGCAAACATGCCCTCCGGCATCCTGCAGGCTTCCTTGTTTAAAGTCCAGATCACTTCAAAAACAACACCTACACAGAGGGAACAGGACGAGGGTCCTGGCTTTTAGTTTGCAACCCCTTCAATATAAATCTTGGGGAAGACTGGTCTGCAAACCAGGGCTGGGCTAGGAAACACAACGTCTCACAGAAAGAGAAGCTCATTGGCAGATGTGCCATTACCTGGTTTGCATGTCCAGATGCTACAGACCAGAAGTGAATCTCCAAACTGTATTTTGCAGGGAGTAAACATGAGTGCTTGCAGGGTTACCCTTTCTATTGGTGTGCACCTCTTAGGTGGTCAACCAAGGTCATAATCCCAACATGTTTGAAGAGAAGGAATGGCAATCCCAGCTGAAAAGCACATATAAGCACAAAAGACTGAAAGAACATGACAGTACTGGCCAGCAAGAGAGGCTGCTGGGCACTGACACCATTGCAGCCAACATAGTGCAAGGGGCAATAGCAAGAAAGACATCGCAGATCATGCCACCCTCTTGAAGCCTCACGAAGGTGAGAAGGAAAGACGGGTTCAGCACGGAGGCAAGGTTTGTATTTTGATATTCACAGTGAATATATAGCTCCCAATATTCTTCAATATTCCCCTCCTTAAACCTGGCTGCTTCTGTGGTGCCTTGCAAGGTTTTACCCCAAAACCTGTAAAAATGGCAGATCTGGGAGACACTACCGACACATCGAGTGGATCTGCCCAGAGCTTGTTATAAATCCACAGCACTGCCACTGAACATGACTGTTTTCCAGGACTAAGTTTTCACATGTCAGAGTTGATGCTCTCAGCATGGATATCTAAAACCTATTTTTTCAGGGTTCATTCAAGAGAAATATAAGAAAAATCTAATCGCATAACAAGCCAGCTCCTATTGACTTCAGAGGGAGCATGGATGCAATCTGACAGTATTTCAAGTCCATAGACCACCTTCCCTCTGATTCCAAGAGCCTCTATATACTTTGCTGATTAATGCACTGTAGTGCATTATGAGTTATTCATGTCTTAATGGTTGGGAATGCATGAGCCCTAGAGCACTTCCAAGCTCCTTTTCTCAAGCTGTACAGCTTGTGGGCTGCAAGGTCATGAGCAGAAACCCAGCAGAGATGACAATCCTGGGATAAGAGCTCAAACCGGCACGTACCTGTCTTCACTCTCAGATGCCATTACTGGACATTATTGCTTTTGCAGAAGGAAGCAACAGAAAGCATGTGGCCTTCAACAGGCCCTTGCAGCCATCAGGATGGGGATGGCTCCAAAAGGGCATACTTAGCAGATGAAATATATTTGTTTTCAACATCGTCTGTCTTGGATATGCTAATCCATTTTGTCATTCCTCAGACTTGGAAGTGACTCTGTAATAAGGCCTGACATGGAAACTGTCAGAGAAATGGACAAGCAGACCACTGCTGTCACACAGTTTACTCCTGAGTCCCCCTAGTCTCTATTAACTCATTATTATGCACTATTGCCATCAGTCGTTTGATCCAAAGAATGGGTGACATGAGTGGACACCACGTGAGCAGGTTTTAGTTCAGCCTTGCCCAGCCATCCCCTGTCAGCTCAAAAAATCACACACTGAATATGTGCACACCTTCTTGGAGAAGTCTGATTACAGTCGTGACCACATGTAGGCAATAAACACAAACCATTGTGCATGGGAGCACAGACTTCCTAGAGGCAGCAGGACAAGCTGGTTTTGCTCCAAGAAAATGGACAGGAGCCCTAGCAGGTTTTCAGGTCAGAAATACTTCTTTTGCTGGTATCAAATTACAGAAAAGTCCACAAACTAAATGCAACCAATAACAATGGTTTTGTCTACCTGCAGCCCAGTTAATTTTACCCATGAGCAAGCTGAAGTTGGCCTGACGAGCCTGTTCCCAGGGTTATTTCACCACCTCTTGACCTTTCAGTCCAGAAGGGTGCTTACCTTGTCTCAAGCTTCTGAGGGTTTTCGTAACAACTTACTTCTTGGTTATTTACTGTGCCTAGGGACCCAAAAAAGAGACACACCTCCAAAGCCGTCCATAAAAGGCAGAGCAATGCCCGCTTTGGATCTGCCCCTAAGATGTCCCTGTTCTGTGCAGGACAGAGATTGATGTGGCACCCATTCCCACTCAAGTGACATCAGGTTGGACCAAATTTAGACAACTTCTTTATCCTAAGAAATTAATGGGTGAAGCTAAGAGCTGATATGGAGTGAATAAAGTTGTTTTAAAAAATGCCTCTTACAATAAGGATGCAAATTTAAGATTTTCATTACACCACTCCCTTGTTATGTCAAGGCAGTAGAGTATAGCCACCTCTTGTCCTTTCTTTTTCCTCAAGTGGACATTTCAGTGGGAATTCTGACATGCCAAAGCAAGCTACAATGAAAAAATTAAATGATGTCATATCTGACAGCAGAGATATTTATTTTATGTTAAAGACTGATGCACAGCTATGTGTTAGAGAAAGCAGTCACCTTTGATTCACCTTTCCTTCAGGATGCCACTGCCACTTTAGCAAAGCTGAAGCCTGGAGCAGGTCAAAACTATACTTCAGAAGTGGGAAGGCATGTCTACCATGCCGATGTTAGCGTGAGTTTGAAGGAGTTTCTCTCCACAGGTTGAAAACACAACAGAGAGGTAGATCAAGACTAACGAGCCCTGTAAAAGCTTTGTAGTATCATTGAGGGCTTCTGCATATGCTACACTAGCTGTGCAGAAACACCTCCATTAGAAGGATGCATTTTTACTTTGATTTTGTTTTGCTTTAAGTAGCATTTGAGTACTCAGTTTGCCTGCTGTAAAGTCTGAGCCAAGTACTCCTGTGGGCTCAGTAACCCCATCTGCAAAGAAAGAAATGTCCCAAACAGCTTCTGAACAGGACGAGAGAGATTCCCAATTCATGAAGAAACAAGGAAAAGTAAAACAAGCTTACAAAAAAACCCTGCTTACACTGAATGTTTCTGTGATTTGAAACCTCTTTTTATGGCCTTGAATGGCCTAATGAGGGCATTATCTTATTAGCTTTGATGACAGGGGATGTACACGATACCTTATAGGTGACTGTTTTTAGCTCTTTTGGATGCAGACATTGGCAATGCAGGGATTTGGGGCCAGCCTTGCTTTGGAAGAAATCCCGTGTTCTTCATTGCAGTACTTTATCACTACAGAAGATACATTTGGAGAGCCTTGTAAATTTGGGAAGTCAGACTTTGCCCCACTGAGGAATGCAAGAGATAAAAATCAATGCTGGGAAAATCAAAGGTGCTGATATGTGCATTATTCATCATATGGATTGACACATCCCAGTGCACATGGCATACAGATGCAGGCGATCATCTCCATTTCATTGTTCACACAAGCTCCTTTCAGCTCAAAAAAGCTCATCAAAGCCCATGAGACCATGGCTGGAATCTAAACACTAAAAAGCTTTCCACAATGATAATGTCTAAAGAATCAACTTCCAAAGAGCAAGGCAGGAGAATGGAAATAAGAAAAGGTTTCCATCTCACCACTGCTTTGATGGACAGCATTAGCCTGTGACATGTCTCATTTCTGCATCTTCCAAAGTGGAGCTGGTGGAAAAAACAGGGGTTTAGACCATTTATTTGAATTCTCGGCAGCTGCTCAGTTCAGCCACGCTCAAACCTCTCACTTATTCTTTACAAGTCATCTGTAAACAGCCAGGGAAAGGGCCTTTTGTTCTCACAAAATGATTGGGAAGTGCCTCTGTGCACTAAATACCCAGAATTGTGCACATACAAAAATGTATTTATTCCTCCATTTGCAGAACCTCCCAAACATCATTCATAAATAGCAACTGGGATGACTGTGCGCTTTGAAAACTGCCACCTCTGAAAATGATTTTTAATAGCTACTATCTGCATACTTACAGAAAGGTACATTCAAAAAACTAAAAGGAGATCTGTGAAATAAGGGGTTTTTTCTGGTCCTTTGTACAACTGCCAGATACTACGTGCAGCAAAAAGCATCTTTTAAGGTTTTCTGTCAGTATAATTCAAAGTTCATCCGCTTGCTGGGGCAATTCAACAAGTTTCTCGGCTGGTGTTCAGGCCCAACGGGCCCCCCCCCGCCGTCACTGTACCTTTGTCCATGCCTGCCAATGTTACTGCTGTACCTGATTTAACAGCCTGCCACATGACAACACACTGGTCGCTGTGTTCATTCAGAAAACCATGCCTATTTTTTGAATCTAGTCATTTAGGATGTCCTCCTCTGCGTTGTGCTAATCGTGACGTACGTCACCAAGGCAATTGCCTGATGAAATCCAACCAAGACTGCCAGTTGTGTTCCCAGACCTCTGTTTCCACATATCAGCTGCACAGAGCAGTTTCAATGCACAAATGGAGTATAAAAACCCAGGGTAGCTGCAGAACAAAAAATCAGCTTATCTACATTTGTGCCTCATTATTCCTCAGCTGCGAGCTGTAGGTTCCCTTCTCCCCAGCCTTTAGGGAGAGCTGCTCCACAGCCTGATCTCTTCTCATGCAAATAAGAGTGTTCTGTGCATGAACAAGCAAAGAAGACTGTGTTTTCCTGCCGCTTTAGAGAATTCAACTCATCTGGAAGCAGAAATGATGTATGTTACTTAGGTGATGGCACAGGGCAGGAGGGAGGAATAGCAATAGCAATAGAGGCATGTGTGAAAGCTGAAGAAATACATCCAAACTATTTTCCAAGCACTTAAAATACTAATTAGCAAGTCAAGATGCAATGAGGATGGCAGTTAAAATTAAGCAAATAATTTGGCTGTTAATGCTGTTGGGCTTGCTGTGGTACAAGCAGCATCTTTGTATGGCACCAGGCAAGAAATCTACATTCACGTCCACCTTCTCTCTCCCCATCCCAGTTCTTTTTTCTTTTTTTTTTTCTGCAACAGGATCCTGTTGGTTAATTGTTAGAGCAAGGGGGAAGATGTCTGTCTCCAAAAAAAAGCACAGCTATGTTTAAATAAGGCATAGCCCTTCCTTTCCCTTGCCCAAGGCACAGCAGGCACAGAAGCAGCAAGAAACTCAAGTCCTGTCTGTCTCACAAAGGAGGTCAGCAAGGACAGCAGTTTGCCTTATTTCTGAGCAGAGAACCTCTTTTGGTGGCTTTGGCCCATAGGCCACATGCCCAGTTGCTTTTCTTTACAGGAGACCAGCTCCTTGGTAAGTAAATCCATGCAGCTCAGGCACTTGTTAGTGGGGTGAATCCCTGCTGCCTCCTTTGGTGTGGTATCACCAACCCAGTCCTCTCTCCCTGGTTTCCCTCTAAATGCATCACCTGACATGGTGGTCTGACTCATTAGGTGTGATAAACTTCCCTGAGGGACATCTGAATAATGACTGGGGAGTTTCTAACAGCTAGTCCCTTCCTGCTCCTGGTGGAGGTGTGGGAGATGGGGAGGTGTGCTGGACACACCACCCCTGTGCAATCCCTGGTACCTGCACCATGTGAACAAATCTGAAGCCTCTCAAACTGAGTGCCCTGATCGGGATTTAAGGATGGCACTTTGACAACTGAACTTGCAATAGCCACCCAGTTCCAGGAGATGTTGCTGTGCTTTCAGCTAAAGGCCTGAAGGAGATGCACATGCAGCATGGGAATTGCAGAGTTAGGGAAAACATTGTTAAGTACTCTTGGACCAAGTAGTGTTAGAGAGCGTGCAAGTATGGGTAAGATCACCCACAGATGGGGCAGTTCTGCATTTTACAGGCTGCGAAGTGGAGATGCAGGAGTCCTCTATCAAAAAGCAGACAGATGTTAGCGTCAAGGATTGGAACCCATTTCCAGACATCTCTCATGCCTCAGACTTCAGACTGTGTTGCCTCTTCATACTCGCTTGGTCTGATGCCATGCAGAAAACAGGGAAGTGCTTTAAATAAAAATTCGGTTCTTCTTAATTGCCTTTTGACCTACAGTAGGAAAAACCTCCCAAATTTTCTAGCCCACCTCATGGCCAGTTAAACACAACCCTCTAGAGAACAAGACAACAAAACATATATATATTTCTTCTAAACTTTTAAACAAGACCCTGGATCATAATTTTTCCAAGGCTAGGAGCAAAGTCCCCAG
Source organism: Phalacrocorax carbo (assembly GCF_963921805.1). Taxonomy (NCBI): domain Eukaryota; kingdom Metazoa; phylum Chordata; class Aves; order Suliformes; family Phalacrocoracidae; genus Phalacrocorax; species Phalacrocorax carbo. The sequence goes on along the minus strand of NC_087518.1, from coordinate 30,426,274 downwards.
GAGCACCAGAGAAGGGACAGGGCTCAAGTACAGCGTGACTGGAGGAATCAGGGACATGCCCAGATATCCTGGTTTAACTGTGTCTGTCCCAGCATGCCAGCAAGATTAGTCAGTGCACTGTCTTGGGGTTTGCTTGGGGCAGAGGGTTTGTGCTCACTTCTGTCACCCCCACCCAGGCTGCATCCCTGGGAACAAGCTTGTTCCCAGCTCCCGGGAGGAACTGAGGACAGATGTCTCTCGCAGGGTCATTACCCAAGTTCGGGGTCACCCTGCATGACTCAGCTTGTGCGGCCTGCCTGCTACATATGTTTGTAAAGACTGGCCACCCTACAAGTAGAAATAAGGACAACCAGAGAAAACAGGAGTATGTAAAGTTGTTTTGTTCCCATGTCTACTCTGCATGCACAGAAGGAGCTTCAGCACTGCATTCTCAATATCCAAGAAGACTTGCAGATCAGAGAGTGCTGGCAGCCCACCTCAGCTCCATTGGCAGCCAGAAGCATTGCGGTGACCCGTTTGCTGCTGGCTTGCTCTGCTGTATCCTCTCCATCCACCATTGTATTGCTGATCCTCTTCTTCCTTCCAAGAGGGTGCAGGACAGTCTCTGCAGTCCTATCGCTGGTGAGGAGCAGCACCAGAGCTCAGCACTGCTGCATGCACTGTCTTCAATGCAGACAAAAGATCTGTTGGTAGAGCTGCTCCCCTGAGCCATAGTTTCACCCAACATGAGCAGTGGAAGCCAAAATCCCTTTGAGAGCAATGAAAAGGGTATTTGGGGTAACTGAACCCTTCTGGTTGAATTGCGTTCCCTGCCCCAAGGAGATTGCCATCTGACTGGGGGACAAGCACAGATGTTACAGCAAAAGTTAAGAAAAGATTATGATGATAACAGACATGGACACATGGGTTGCTCAGAGGGTTGAGTCAGCTTTCATTTGCCCGCAGCGTAGGGAATGGGTACGCTGAAATAGCTGTTTGAGAAGCCAACTGCACTCCAATGCCTAATCCCTTTTAAACTCAACTTAATTTGCACTGCTCAGAGGTAAGTAAAATTCATGCAAGGTTTTCCCAGGTAAAGAGGGATCCAGGCTGTCTGGTTGCTATTCATCCAACCACTTGTGTGCAAAGTTATATACATGTCCGGGGTCATCCATATACACCCAAGTACCTGAAGTACACATTGAGTGTTATTATGAGAAAGGATCTGAGTGTACAACTACTAATGCAAAAAAGCCAATAGTGTCTAGACACAAGTCTGATAACAGCAATTCTTTAGCCCTGCTCAAGGCTCTGCTGCAAAGGGGAAGCAATGTGTCAGGAGCACAAGATCGTGGTTTGTGCCTTATATAATTGCTTACTGTAGATGGGAGGGAGTGCTTAAAACGTCTGGGCACCTTCATGCTTTACATCAAGCTTTGATCCCCAGACAGAAAGCACTCCTCAAGACAGAGCCTGGCTGCTACTTCCTCTCTAGCCATTCCTTCACCTTCTGGTTTGTACTAAGAATATGTCAAAAATAGACTAGAAATATGACTAGAATGTGTCAAAAGTAATGAAGAGCAGGGAGAAAATGCAGTGTTTTTAAAGCACTCCAGTTTTGTGACTGAAGCTGGCTGTGGGCACAGGGAATTAGGTGTCTGACAATCTAGCTGAGGAACACAGGGTCTTGAAACCTCTATTTGCTGTTACTTCTGCCCATCCCAAATGGCTGCACCTCAGGACAAGGACTGGTACATAAGCAGCAGCTGGCTCCAAAAACATGGCATGGGAAGAATTAATGGAAATACATACTTTCTGGTGACCTCTGTATTGGCATGCTCTGAAACATCAGCTAGAAAAGCACAACATAGAGGCAGTGGTGGGCAAACACTGGGGCAGCCCCGAGTGGCAATACTGAGCAACTGGAGTGCAGCTGGGCATGTGGGTTGGGGGCTCATTTTAAAAGTACTTGCATGCGCTGAAGTGCCTTAGAGTTCAAAACATCCTTGAGGACGTTGCAGAATTAGAGCAGCAGCTGCAGAGGCTCCCAGTCTGTACTAGACCAAATAGCTCTAATCAAATAGGCCCATGGCAGGGGCTGGTTGATCTTTAGTTAGCTCATTGATGAGGTTTCAGCTTGCACCAAATATCTCTCTTCCAAGCAGTATCTGGTTAACGGGAAAGCATAACCCCAGAAGGCAGGAGGGACAAAGTCTCCCTGTTTGGATGAGAAAGGCACAGGAGCAGTGAAGGAAAGTGCAGTCTTACAGACACAGCCTGCATAAGACCACTTGAGTTCAGGATTGGCCACTATGCCCTGGTCTGTGTCTTTGAGCAGTGCAGGTTTAGGCAGAGAAACTGTAGAACCCCCCAAAGGCTGGAGAATGGGTTTCTGCAGGCATGTAGCTGGGTAGGTCAGGCTTGGCCAAGACACAGCCTAGCACCAGCTCCACTCAGTACAAATTTTTCTGATAAAATGAGAAAAATCCCAGCTCCCCAGGGCTTGGCTCCATTTTCATAATGAGCAATATAGCTACATAAAATAGTACTCATTTTTACACTTTTGTGTAAACTTTCCCAAGCTCCACCACTCCAGCTTACAGTGCTGGGAAAAGGCTACCACACACCTCCAAATGAGCCCAACAGCCTGTTACTGAACTGGAGATGGGTAGAATGGAGATTAGCATCAAAGATGCAGTCCTACAATTTGCTGTCCAGAGAGTTGCATTTGGCATCTTCCACCACTTTGGTTTCTTCCCTGTCCTCTAACGTCGCACTAAAATCACTGCCGTCAATCTGTTGACTTGCACTGAGTTGCAACAGGGATGAGTTTGTGCAGATGGATGTTCAGGCCCTCCACCATGTCCTGCAATACTGAAATGCCCATAACTGGAATAGGTGGGCTTGAAAACACCTTTCTAACCTTCCAGTGTCTCTCTTTGCATGCATGGAGGCACCTACAGGCCTAAGAGGCATCTTTATCCTTCATTCATGAACAAATGAGGCAATCAATGGAAAACCATTCACTGCTGCAAGCACGTAAGTGTTTACAGACATGGATATCCTTGCACCACCGACATACAGCAAAGGTCTGCAGCAGATCTGAGGTTACACCAGAGTCTCGCCATGACATTTAACTTATGTGACAAAAACAGAAGTTAAGCTTCAGCTATTAAGATTAGATCCCAATGTCAAAGAGTTTCAAATAAGAAGCACAGACAAAAGGAAAACCAGCCCTACCTCACAGCAAACTCCTATTTTGCTTTTTGAGACTCTGTAATTGCTACTATTTTTAATTGCATATTTATACTGCAGACTATTTCTTTCCCTTTAAGGAGACAGGAGTGAAATCAGCTTATATTTCTACACCTTTTCATGATGGTGTTGAAGTAACTGCCTGCTCAGTTTTACTTTTTAAAAAATGTATTTTAGGGAAGCAAAAAAAGGACTTGATAAATACCAGAGAAATGAAAAGTTGGCGTCTTTATCCAGCTGGGAGATGTCAGCATGGGTAAGGTAAGGCAAGGCAGGAACAGGGCTCGAGGTCCTGACCCACATGAGTCCATAGGCTCTTCTTTTCAATCCTTGATAAATTTGTTTTCAAACACTGCTTTGGTCCAAGTTCTGGGGACTCTTCCAAGTCATACTGGCCTTGTATTTGGATTGATTGAGGTTATATACAAGAACATTTATATGCAAAGTGTTACTATACACTGGGTTTAACATAGTCTTCAACATCTACCTTAATGGGATTTCCCTGGCTCAGGAAACTCCCCTGTATGCTGTGATCCCCCGCTCCTCTGTGGAATGTGCCTGCACCAGAGGTGATCACCTCTGCAAGTGACTGTTGGTGGTGGTTACACCGCGTTTAAATCTGCAAGGACCTCCACATGGGTCAAGGCAATCCCAAGCTCAAATACAGCTTGCGCAGAGAATGGTTTGAGAGCAGCCCTAAGGACTTCGGGGTGTTGGTTGATAAGAAGCTCAACATGACCTGACAATGTGTGCTTCCAGCTGTGGTGTGTTAACCTTGGCTGGACACCAGGTGCCACCAAGCTGCTCTACCACTCCCCTCTTCAGCAGGAGAGGGCTGGGAGGGGAGGGGGGGAGAGAAAATGAGATGGAAAAAACCCCTCTGGGTCCAGATAAAGGCAGTTTAATAAAAGCAAAAGCAGAGGCCATGTGCAGAAGCAAAAGGAAAACAAAGATTTTATTCTCTACTTCCTATCAGCAGGTGATGTCCAGCCATTTCTAGGGAAGTAGGGCTTCAGTAGGCATAGCGGTTGCTCTGGAAGACAAATGTAAATAATGGATGCCCCCACTTCCTCCTCCTTTCTCTTAGCTTTTGTTGATGAATAGACATCATATGATATGGAATAGCCCTTTGGTCAGTTTGGGTCAGCTGTCCTGGCTATGCCCCCTCCCTCCCAAGATCTCACCCACCCCCAGCCTACAGATGAGGGAGGAAAATGTTGGAGAGACAGCCTTGATGCTGTGTAAGCACTGCTCAGCAGTAGCCAAAACACTGGTGTGTTACCAACATCTTTCCAGCTACCAAAACAAAGCACAACACTATGAGGGCTGCTATGCAGAAAATAAACTCCTTCTCAGCCAGACCTAATACAGCAGACCAGAAAGCCAACCATATCCTGGGCTGCATCAAGTGTGGCCAGCAGGTAGACGGATGTGATTCTCCCCCTCTACCCCACTCTCCTGAGACCCCACCTAGACCACTGCATCCAGCTCTGGTGTCCCCGTTGCAAGACAGACATAGACCTGTTAGACCAGGTCCAGAGGAGGGCCACAAAGATAATCGGAGGGCTGGAGCACCTCTCCTACAAGGGCAGGCTGAGAAAGTTGGGGTTGTTCAGTCTGGGGAAGACAAGGCTGTGGGGAGACATCATTGTGGCCTTCCAGCAACTGAAGTGGGCCTACAAGAAAGCTGGAGAGGGGCTTCTTACAAGGGCATGTAGTGATAGGACAAGGGATAATGGCTTTATGCTGAAAGAGAGTAGATTTAGTTTAGATATAAGGAAGAAATTCTTCACTATGAGGGTGGTGAGGCACTGGAATGGGTTGCCCAGAGAAGCTGTGGGTATCCCATCCCTGGAAGCGTTCAAGGCCAGGTTGGATGGGGCTTTGAGCAACCTGGTTTAGTGGAAGGTGTCCCTGCCCATGGCAGGGGGGTTGGAACTAGATGATCTTTAAGGTCCCTTCCAACCCAAACCATTCTGATTCTATGATAATGCAAGAAAAAACAGCTTTAACATAACAGTGCCTTTTCTGCTCTCCAACATCACCCCAGGCTTCCCCCCCATCCCCTTTAGAAATGAAGTTATTCTTGCTAGTGCTAAATTTCAAATTCAGGGAAGTTTTAGTGCCATGGTGCTATTGAGCAGCTTCTTCAGTTAACAAAGGCCCTGATCTTCCAGGTTCACCACAGCTGACTGGGGGCAAGCAAAGCCACCCTGGGAAGAAAGGTTGGCTACCTCAGTCCTTCCCTGCACCACACTGCAGAAGTAAGTTGGTCATTGCAATCCTTCATTTTCATGCTACATGGTCAGATCTCCTGGAGTAAGAACACAGTCGTTCATCCCTTAGTGTTACCTGAAGCAGATGTCCCCCTCTGATCCATGGAGACAGAGACCATGTCTCCTTGCTTAAGACAATGGTGAATCAGACCTCTTTTTAAGCTTTCATGCAAGTCCCTTAAGAAACCTTTAGGTTAGAAATGCCTTCATACCATACAATATTGCAGATGCAGATACAAATTTGACCACATGAAAATGTAATTCATTTTCTGTTCAGTAAGGACTGCTGCTTGTGATGGGAAGAGACTGTTTGCTTTGGGAAGTGGTCCAGAAAGATATGAATGAAATAGTATTCCTTCTTTTTTACCATTTATAACAACAAAAAAAAGCTATTTCAATAGCGAAAAAACAAACTCTGAGCATAAGTGCTTTCTTTTGCTTAGTATCTTTCACTGGCAGGTTTCAGTAGGCTGCCATTAATGAAAGCTTCACCATTTCCCTGATGGCTAGAAGTGATGAGGGCTTCGTTCAGATGAAGAACCGAGGCAGATGTTAAGGATCAAATTCTCCCCACTAACAGTGCGGAGAACCCAAACAGGGGGATCAAACACCTCCATGTCAGCCTTCAGACATTTAAAATTAAGAAGACAGAAGATAAATCATCTAAGGCAAGTCTAAGTGAAATGAAAGCTGTAAAGAATCAAAACTGAAGCATGGATAGACTGAAACCTCGGTTTACTTAAGCCCGCCAGAGCCCAGTGTGGCACATTTATCTGTTTTATGACTGATAATTATGAACGAAAGCCGTTTTTATCAACTAAGGTATCACTGCTGCAGAAAAAAAAACAAACCCTTTGTTGCCCACGAGGTTCCTGTTAGAGCCTGTGACCAGCTGTAATAATGACTTTAGACTTACAGAGCTGTTGGGAAACTCAAAACAGGCTCCACCTAGTAGGAGGGTTCAGTGGTGAATTGTGGCCTTTGACAGAGTTGCTAAACCAGCTTCAGGGCAGCTGTGGTTTAAATAAGCCTGGTACTTCCAGGTCAGGGTTTTTGTTGAGAAGGCCGGTACAAGTTTTCCTGTACTTGGAAGTTCAAAGATGCATGTGCAGCAAGAGAGGTGGTACTGTTTTTTTCAGACTGGCAAGAGCTGTACTCTTTTAGTGCATATCTTCACCTTCCAGCTCTTCACGTACCAAATCTTCAGGGTGGATTTGGAAAGATGGAGGGGGAAGAAAGCAAGGCAGGTGGAAGTACCCTGTCTCATGTAACCCTTAGTGAATGAGGGACGAATTAAAAGGTAAAAGCAAAAATCCCCACCCTAATACTTTAGCATCCAAATTTAAATTTTATTCAACTAAAAATCCAGAAAACTCAAGTTTTCACCATTTATTCAACCAGTTGTAAACTTTGTTCAATCTTTTCAAGTTGGCTTATTACACTGGAGACCCCCGTTATATTCAGGAGGGCAGGGGGAGAAAAAAAAAAAAGGAAGAAACCTATTTGAAGGGATGTTTTAGGGATAAAACATTTTCTGGGGGTAGCCTTTTTTTGGAATTGGCCAAGACAGGTGGACAAAATATCCAGTGTGACCACCAGGTACCTATAGCAGCGTAGGAGCATGTTTGGGGTTTTTTGATTTGATTTGGTTTTTTAATGCCTTTTAGGGTCAGCACTTCAGGAAATAAACCTCAGAGGCACTATTTGGGTACCATGGAGCCATGCAAAAATTTACAAAGAGCCTAAAAATCAAGGAATAGTGGTAATGCAAGTCTCAGATCATCTGGCTGAGGACTCACTGCTCAGTCCTTCCAAACTGTTGGCTTCAGAGCAGCAACTGAGCTTCAGAGCTGATCCAAATTCTCTCCTAGCTTTTCTCAATAAGAAAGACCATAGTGCTTAGAAAACAGCTGAAGGCTGCTTTTCCTTGATCCCTCCGGTGCATACTGAAGCAGAAGCTTCTCTGTGAATAAGGGGAGGTAATCTGTTGAGAGGGCTGTGTACTCCTCATTGTTGCTCCTGCTCAGGCTCTAGATACGGCTGCAAAACTCATCTGCTATGGCTTAGTAAAAAAGTGCTGTGAAGTGTGTATGCAGTTTGTGTGCAGTGAATCTATTCTAGGAGTGAACGAGGATGCTAGTACACAAATGGTCCATCAGTGCATCTTCCATCATCACAGCCCTCCTCACAACAGCAAAGCTGGGCTGAATCAGTCTATCTCCATCCCTTCAGCTAGCTGAAAAGGAGCTAGACCTCTAAGAAAAAATAATTGCCTGTAACAGGCAGCCTTCCCTGTGTGCTCTTGACATTGACACGTATCTGACACCAGTTTGTTTGAATAACACAATTATTCAGGTCAAAAAGGACCTTGGGAAGTCTCTAGTCAACCTCCCTCCCAAAGCATGAGCAGGACAGGTCCCAGGAGGACTTCCTGAATAACCCCACTGTTACCAGCCTTCAGGTAGAGTACAAACCACTAACCACTATGCTTTGACCCAATGATCTGGCCAGTTTTTCCACACATCTAGGAGTCTACCCATCCATCCCAACTTGGATACAAGAAAGCTGGGGGAAACTGCATCGGAAGCCTGGCTAAAGTCAAGGTAAGTGACATCTACTGCTTTCCCTCATCGACAAATTCAGTCATCTCTTCTCAAAAGGCTATCAGCTTGGTCATGTATAATTAACCCTTTTCAAGTGCATGCTGGCTATTGCCAGTCGCCACCTTCTTCTTCCACTGCCCAGAAATGTGGACTTGCTCTATGATTTTCTCAAGGGGCAAAGCAAGTCTGAGCCCAATTCTCCCTGAGCAGTGGGCAGCCTGGGACCAGAGCCCTTTTAGGTTGTAAATCAGACTGTCAAGAAACAACTACAGAAGCTACCATCCACAGAAGCCACTTGGAAGCTACCAAGAGCAAGATAAACTTTAGAATAACAAGAGATGAACAAAAAAAGAAAATGCCCCGAGACATAACAATCCCTACAAACAAACACCAAAACCCAAAGAAAACCTCACCCCTACAAAAGCCTGCCTGTATAAATAATTCTCAAATGGCCAAAAAAACCAAAACAGGGAACCACCCACTTTCCCAGACTGCCAAAAATGGAGGGGAAAGACAACAACAAAGTCAACAGCCATCCAAATAAACTGCCTAAACGCAGAAACAATAACCCCCGCTCTCCCAACCTGCTGAAAAGACCAAAGCAGTAATGTTCCCTGCTGAAAAACTGTCCAGAAAAAAAAAAAAGAGGACAGAAGCCAAACAATAGTTTGTTGGTTTCTTAGAAATATTTCTGAACAATATTGAGAGAAAATGTTCTCAAGGGGAAGTCACATAATCAACTACAGAAACGAGGCAGAGATGGGAAAACAGACGGATCTGGCTCTTGAGAGGGGAATTCTGATGCCTAACAAGTGTAAAGTCATCAGTTCATTCCCACCATGCACATACATCAAGCCTCTGACAGCCTCGTACCTTAGCTACTCACACTCCTGATGAGATACTTTAGCGGGCAAGAGTTTGATTTATTAACTCAAGAGATGACTGATGCCAGTAAAGATAAAGTAATCCAGTTTTCAGAGGATTTTCCAACCCATTCGCTTTTTTTAGTTGAATATTGCAAAAGTTCTTTAACTAAATACCTGTAGGATGGTTTGCTGTTAATGGTCCTTTCATTTATTTGCTTACAAGTGAGAATTTTGCACCAGAGACCATTTTTGCACACAAAGTAACAGATCACAAGGCAGGTTAAATTAGAATAAAATAATCCAATAATTATGACTTCTGGTCCATGAAAAGGTAGATGTCTTTGTAATTTAGGGTCTGCCTGAAGAAAATGTAATTAAGTCCTAGGGTCATATTAAGACTTTAGTATTGTGTTGCTCTAATGTTTTGTTTGACCATAGGCAGGAAATAATTGTTTCACTCCTTAGAGGGTATCACAAATAGAGCACCAAATGCATACACCAAATACACCTTCTATGTCCCTAACCAGTATTGACACTAAAAAAACCTCACTGGGAGCCTCTGAACAAGTGGGGTGCTTACACCAAATATCTACGGGGGAAATGAGTCCACTAGGAATAAAACATGTGCCTCAAATAGCTCTTTGAAGTCTATGTTGACACCCATACAGCTTACCATGTACTAGTAATTAGCGGTGCTGTTTACCATCTGCATAAGACAATTTATTTGGCGGACTAATCAGCACCTTTAATACATGCAGCCATCTCTTCAGCCCAGATTTTGGAGGCTGAGGTAAGTGGCTTGTGTTTTGCAGTCTCCCCAGGATGGCACAGTTGCCCAGGCCATGCAGCTGGGACATCCACTGTGGTTTTCACACCAAACGAGGGTGGTACGGCATTTCATTACATAAACACAGGTCTGAGCTCTTTCTGAAATAATTTGTGTCCAGCAAGTAGAAATAAAGCTGAGATTGTTCTGAGGCATCTCTAATTTCTGCGCCAGCAAAGCAAAGCTCCAGTAATGAATACTCAGCATCTGATGGCATCCTCCTAGCTCTGCTCAGAGCAAACATGGGAAACATCTATTTTTTCAACTGGATCTGAAAGCCCTTGCTATTCTTTCTAAAAAGCTAGCTTCAGATGGGCCACATCAGGACTCTGGGTCCTTGCCCCAAGGATGGCTCAGCATCCTCCTGCAAGCAGGGTGAGCTGCGATGGTTCATAGGACACTGTCACACATTAAACATAACATTTCCCAATCTTCAAGAACTGCTTAAGGGGTATTCAAGCTTGTGTCACATGAATTTGGAGACCTGTTTACCACTAGTAAACCCAGCAGCCTAGGCAGACCTGTTGTGGACATTTATAATCTGTGTCACCAGGCTATGCAAGCCCTGTCCAGGAGCAGGGACGCAGCAAGTCCTGCTCAGCAGAACAGGCTGTCCTCTGCCCTTCTCAGCCTGTTATCCAGGTCCTTAACTGGAGTATGATATCATTGCTTTGCCCTACTCTAGATTTATCTTTAGCAGAGGAATAGCATGATTACATTGGTCACAAAAGCATTGAGACAAACATGCTGTTTATCACTAGAAATATTTGATTTAGGATTTCATGCCTCATGAACAGCACACAATCTCCAAGGAAATTTAAAGAAATTCCAGTTGAGTCTCAGTGCTCCCTGCCCCACCCCCCATACAGCCATCCAGTAATCCAGCATTTATTAATCTTAGGAGTCATTTAAAAGTTCTGCAAGAATAAAAACCCATTTTTTGGTACATTTTAAATATACCGCACATTTGACATCCTGCGTTAAGTTTCTAGGAGACATTCTCACTATGCTAATAATCTATTATTACTAAGTAATTGCCATGTTTCATTCACAATTTACGATACTATTGAGTCTTTTACAGCATATTTTTTTAAAGTTCACCAAGTGTTTAAGCCAAGGAAGAAAGGAAGGTCAAAAGAAACAAAGCAACTTGCTGAAGGTCCCTTAAAAAAAAAGAGTAACAAAACCCAGGTGTCTCCACATCGGCTCAGCACTCTTCTAAACATAGATTCATTTTATAGCCCTTCAAAGGTCAAAGCCAGAAAGAGGATGTGAAGAGAAAATAAAAATATATGTACACAGAACACTTTGCACACCAAACCTACAGATACGCAGATCTCTAAAAAGCCTGAATAAAAGCAATATCATTTGTTGACCATCAGAAACTGAGTAATGAACTGTGACTCCATGGAGCGAAGTAGCACCAGACCTCCCTTGTCTCCGACTCCCACGCTGATGGACCAAGTCTGATGGGGTGGGGGGGAATGGACCATGACCCCAAAAAATCTCCACAGCCCCCAACAGATCCTCCTCTAACTGCAATTTCCACTAGTGTGGCACCTCAACCACCTGCCTTGCAACTTGATGTTTAGGAGCTTTAGAGCTTTACTGGGATTGCACCTGGTGTTAGGTAAATCTACCAGCCATTTTTCTCACCAGCTGGGCTGAGATAGGATCTATTTTTCTACTACACTTAAGTAAACAGGGCTGTCACAAATTATGATTATTATTTTAAGCTAGAAGAAGTTAGAGTCTTTCAGTGCTGAGAGTGAGGTGATATTTGAAATAAAATCCTGAGGAAATGGTAGAAATAACAGGCTTTTTTTCATGTCAGCAGGGTAATGTCACAAGAGAAAACATAATTTTGTTTCTTTCTCTCTCATACGCTCCTATGGAAAAGGACTGCCTTCCCACTGTAGACTCAAATTTTTTCATTTAGAGAAGTAGAAGTGATTGCTGCAACTCCATTTTAGATTCCATTTTGCGCCGTTAACCTTGTATTCATTACTGTGGGGTTTCTTAGGACTTGTCTGCACACAAACATTTCCTAGTATATTTGTAGCTGTAACCTTGCATACAGATGATTTCAGTACTGAAGCATTTGACAGTTGTCTATACTGGGTAAAAAAGTACTAGAAAACATCTTTGTGAACACCAGCCCTTATAACTTTCCAGTCTTCAGCTCCTCCAGTGCTATCGCAGCCGGTTATGCCTCTGTCAGTTTTCCCCCTCTTCACCATCTTTCCAGAGATGAAACCATGGGACAGCTTCAGCGTTCACTACCCTAAGCTAAGAGGTAATTAACAGACATATTTAATTTCTCCCCAGATGAGCTCAGAGTGATCATGTTTTAACAAAAATGTTGCATACACAGATCCATGCCATTTTAGATGCCCCCAGAATATTTGATATTGTACAAGTGTTGAGAGAAAGAAACCCACCCACCTCTTCAGTAGTATCAAAACTATTCTTTATGATTAGTTGCGTAAAAGCAACTGCTGTTGATGCTCAAGCAGGGAGTCTCAAGCACCACAGGCCAGATGAGCCATCAGAAGCGAGCACGGAACCTCAGCACCTCTGAAACCATCTTAATGATTGTTATCTTCTTGAAGAATCTGTCTTCTTAAAGAAATTAGAAGTTTGGCTCCTTTACTGAGGAAACACAAACAAAACCCCTCCAAAACCAGAAAACAAAAAAAACCCCCACCCCACCTTTGAATCAGAAATCAACTGTAACTACACTGAGGAGAACTCAAGCAGTACAAATGTCTCCGCTAATCTCAAAGGTCCTGAAGATGACTGTGAAGCAGCCAGGCACATGAACAGTGGCAATGAAGGAAAGGCAGAGCACTTTTAAGACTCAAAAACCAATGACTCAGCCTGCTGTCAGACTACAGCAGCTCAAAAGCTCTGGATATCCAAAAGTCCAACCTCCACTCCACCAAATGAGAACTGGGAGAGCTTTCATCCCAGATGACATGCCCTATCTGAATTTCCTGAGTCCTCATGAAGCTCATACAATTTTATTTTAAACTTTTTAGTACTTCAGGACAGGCTAACAGAACGTCCATTCTTCTGCCTTCCCTCCTTGTCCTTTCTCCATCTCTTCTCATGCTTGTCCTGAGAAGGAAGGGAACATCTCCCATTCGAAGGAGTATCTCTAGCCACATTGAACACCCGCTGTCAGCAACAATGGGAGGTCAGTGCACAAAGTCATTACGGCTGCTTGAGTCAGCGCTTGGTTTTCCAGATGAAAGCTTCCCACAGGCACTCATACTGCTCCTCTTGGCCCAGCTGCTCACAACCCACAGCCAAGCGATGTTGTTGTTGTCACCCACCACCTTTATTTAATCCTTCCTGAAAGCTGCATGAACGTTTGAGAGCAGGCAACCTGCTACCACAGTGTGTTTTCACAAGCCCTAAGTTGCAACACCCAGGCCAGCTCTGAAAGAGGTGGCACTCCTGATCCTCACACCCCAATCTTTTTCCTAAAGCTATTTCAGTACACTAAAGTTGAATGCTGGGGGGCTTTATTTCTGGAAGAAGGTAAGTGCAGCTCCTGGTCTTTGACAACATGACTGCTGCGTTGGATGGTTAAGCCCAAAGAGCACCAAAGAGCATTTGGTGAAGAGATTTAGCTCTAGCTCAGTTTTTCAGTCTGCTGTTCCCATCCTGCCAGGTTCCCCTAGCAGGGACATGATCCAGGAAGGGACATTAAATTTGGACTGATAAACAGTAATGGTTGCCAGCAGGAGAGATTAACTGTTAAGGTGAAAAAGTTGTCAGCAAAGCTGTGCTGAATGTTTTTGGTGAAACCTGAGACTCAGCTACTGACCTCCAAATCCAGGTGAGCACAGGAGGAAGCACAGCTCACATTGCTTTAGACATGCACCATTTCCTCACAAACAGGGACCTTGTTTCAGGAGATTGGCTTTGAAACAAAATGCTTAATAGCAAGTGAGATTCACATTAAAACAGGTGAAGTGTTGGGTGGTTAAATGCAACTGTGGCAGCTGATGAACTTGATCCAACATCAGGTCTAGACAAGTGCAACATACCTTCTCTAGAAGGCACTTTGCAATCCAAAATTTTCCATAATTAAGGACCTTTAAGGGCAGCGTTTCACAGAAATGGAAAAACTTCTTTTGCTTATGTTGTCTTCCAGGGTGAAGGGAAGGGCACAAGGCAGGTAGCTTTTGGTTTCTGTTAAGAAACTGTACTACATTTGAAGTTTTGAGCCCTCTGTGTGTGCTGGCACCTGCTTTTCTCTGCTACAGCTGATCCAATACCTCAACACACCAGCAAAACACAGTCCCTGGGCACTTGCACTCAATGTGCTTGCCACCATGCTTCTGGCAGAGTGAAAAGATCAGTATCAGATGAAAGTATCAGGTTTGGGGACTGGAGGAGCAAAGGGTAAGTGGAAACACATGCAGCATTATTCACATGGCTAAAATGTACCCGGAAGTTTCCCATGACTTGCATGCTTGCCTTCCTTTATATATATATATTATTTTTTTTTTAAATAAAGCTTGGCAGCAGTTCAGACCTAGGATTAAAATAACTGCTTTGTGTCATCCTAAGGCAAGAGCAGAGGGCACCTCTATGCTCTGCCAGCTGCTCTGCCCCTGCTGCTGGCACAGACTGCGTGAGGTCTGGCTCCTCCTGAACAAGCCGGAGACAAGAAACATCCTTTTTCACAGCCATTATTCAGACACATCCATGCAGCTATTCCCTCTGACATGCTTTGGAAAGCTCAGTTTAGGAGGTTTTTAAAAGAAGCTACTGGTTCCTAATGTCAGCACTGACAACCTGCACTACACACTAGTCCATAGACGGAGAAGGTCCATGTTAGGTGGTAGCATTAGACTGTAAGAACATTCAGTTCACCCCCCAAAAGTTATGAAACTTGCAGTTAAAGATCAGCTTCAATAGCGCTGCTATTGCAAGAGAATCTGGCTTTTCATTTAGAAGTAGATTTCCTTCCCCAACTATGAGGGCCTGAGAACATGAACTCAATGTTCAGAAGCCAGTAAGCAAATAAAGACCCTGAGGTTTCTTTGAATTAAAAAAAAAAAAGTTATGACTGACGCCTGACTCATGATTTTCAAATTCTCAGAGGTAGCAAACTCAGTAATTCTGTAGTCTTTTGTGGACTGAGACTTTCATGAGTTTCTTTGCGCATAGCTAACAGAAGTTTCACACAAGTCTTTCAACCCCATAACCATACTCTATGGAAATCTGCTTCACTGAATGCAGTCCAGGAAAAGCTGGTCTGTGACTTCTACAGGACATACTATTGAATAATACATCTAGCTGTTTTCAGCAAAATCAAATCTCTAATGAAAGGCAAAGGCATATTCCCAGTTTGAGCTCCACTGAGCATCAGGTCAGATCCCAGCAGTGCAAATCCATGGTCAGGAACAGAATATAGACCTTCAGCCTAGCCTAGCCTGAAGCACACAGAAAGCCAAAAACTTTGCTTTAAATGTGGTACTTCACTTTTAAAAAGATTTATGTGTATTGGCTTACACTATTGGATACTATCTTTCAGTACAATCACAGCATAGTATTCTTTGTACTCTGTGTGCAATACTTCTGCAACACTTCAAATACCCAACATCATTCAGTGCATGAGCAAGAGGAATCCAGAGGAGTTTCAGACCTACATACATGCTGGGAGTGACTGAGCCTCCAGGACTCCTGAAACCCAAAGCCTTAGCCACATACAATGATCACAGGACAAACAGATGAGCCTTGCAGCATGGTCCCAGAAGCATGGACTCATCCATACCGCAAGGTGCAGACAGCCACATCACAGAGTAGGCTGGGTTCAGGGGTCTCTGTCTCAGAAGACAAAGCAAGAAGCAGATAGGTTTGCTTTGCAGTAGATATCACTGGTCCTTGCCTACATTTTGCTATTACAATTCATGCTGTGGCCATCTCTGCTTCCCACAGCCTGGCGCTCTCCAGAGCACAGTGTGCTGTGCCTGCAAGTTGATAAGTCTGCTTTATGATCTATGGCGGCTGGTTTTAATTAAAACTGCCTCCTCTGCATCTCTTCCAGCCTTGTGCAGACAGAAACACGAATGATTTCATCTTCTCTGATCCACTAGATGCCAAGCTCACAATTATGAGCTGCCATTAATAAGGAAGCTTCTCCCACCGTTCCCACTGGCTCAAGCAGAGTTGGAAGAAGACAACTGAGGAGAAGATATACAGTGACAGCAAATTAACCCTCCACTTCACTACACTGACTAAGCAGAAAACTGATTAAGCACATTACCTTCAAACCTCCCCATCTCAAGAGATCCTGGAGGGCAGCAGCAGAGGATAACGAGAGGTCAGCCGAAGCAAGCCACTTGCTTGCAGTCACCTTCAGGGCAGCAGACAGCTTTTAGTTGTTTGAACTAATGAGATGGGTCCTAGTCAGGAAAGCAGTGTTTCTTACTTGTGGTACTCCATTCTTAATTCCTACCAACACCTTCTGTGTGTGGGTGTGTAGGTTAGGGGTCCAGTTACACCTGGAATTAGTCACACCTGGAGTCACTCCTCCAGAGGTGGGACTGAGGACATTAATGGGCCTTGATTGCCCTGACCACTCTCACCTAGCACATGTAGCTGTCTGCCCAGGAGCCCCCAGGCCATGGCTGAGCTATGCCACGGGATGTGCTTCTGACTTGCTGTCCTTCCTGCATTGACCTCAGCCTGGACGTGCTGCTCTGCATGATCATGGGGCTGTTGGAAACCTGTTGCTGTGGTTACCCAGCCCTGTCCCCCCTACTCTGGTAGAGCTGGTCACTGTGGGTGCCCTTAGCTCCTGTCTCATGTCCTCCCCTCCTGCTGCTCCCTGACATCAGCTGAAGCCATCTCAAGCCCTGAGCTGAGAACACTGTGAAGCCTGTGGCCCCCGACAAAGCTCCAGGGACTTCAGACGAGCACCTAGACCTGTGGGCAGGGGGACTGTGGTGTCCCAGATGGAGCTGGCCTGGGGCCACCCCACAGCACCTTCAGTCCCATTTGCGGTCAGTACCCCTGCTAAGTTTCCTGGTCCTGGCAACCCAGGAACCTCATCTCCTGCTGTCTCAGCTAGTTGCATCTGCTACAAGCCCCTCAAGGAACCCCCAAGCTGGCTGGTGGGTTTGGTGGGCCTGGGGTCCATGCTGTTGAGGCAAAAGTAGAGTTTTGCCTCCCTGACCTGACACTGGGATCACCTCTGGAGGTCACAAAAATTGCAGACAGTTTTTGCACAAAGCCAGGCTCAAACCAAAGCTTTCCATGGGCGCAGAAGTCCTACCTCATGCTTTTCTCACCCTTATGCTCTTTTTATAGTATGCAAGGTTCAAGCAAGCCAGTTTATCTTCAAAGCATCTGGGGGGGGGAGGGGGTGTGTGTGGAGAAAACCCCCAGAACTCCTGACTCTGTAGGTGGGGAAATCAGGTAGCTGGACCTTGGTTTTAGGACCACCTTTGGCAGAGGTAGTATTTGAACTTGGGAGCACCAGGGCATTGATGGATAATATTCCTGTTTACAGAGTGGGAGATTGTCTTATTCCCCATATAACTAGGACAGCAGAAGACAGGGCTGCTGACAGCCTTCCTCAGCCATCACATCATTCCTCTCAGCCTCCCTATGCTCTAGGGCTCTTAATATTCAGATCAGAAGCATCACAACTACAGCCAACTCAAGACTTCTTATTGAGGGTCATGGTGGGAAATGCCAGTCTGCAGCAGAAGTTACAACAGACTCAGTGATACGCTGCACCAAAACATCCTAATCATGCAAACATGTGAATAAGGAACATTAAGCCTTTAAGTCCTGGAGCTGATGAGAAAGCTTTATGGTCACTTCAGGACAGCAGGCAGTTTCACCTTTTTAATGTGTGGGATGCATAATGTCTTATTTCTTGTATGTCTCCAATGTTGTCATAGAAGCAAGTAACATATTTTTGTAATACAGATCTACTTTGGCACATCCCAAGCTGGTACATTTTGTGCTTAGTTTCTGTCTCCAGAGGACAAGAACAGCAATCTCAAACCTATCTGAACTTTTAGGATATCGTAGCATGCTGTGTATTTTAAAAGGACCTGTGGTATCCATCTAGAGTTAAATTGCAGATCATAGCAGACAATGATGCTGCTCAATAGGTTCTGACTCTTAATTCAAAAGTTAAACAGTTAATTTATTTGAAAATACCAAGTATTTCTAGAAACAATTTGTGCATTCAACCTTTAATGTAGATCCCCATCTAGACTTTTCAAGACTACAATTGACCTGGAATTTGACTCAAATTAAAAAGCTGAAAAAGCCCAACTCCATACTTGGAATTTATTTTTTCATGTAAAGGCTTAAAAACTACCTAAAACTGGGTGCAGCCCCTAAACCTTTTCCTTTCATGGAAATCAAAGTGATGATCTGACTCCATTTAACTCCCAGGCTCTGTAATCACTTTGCTTGTACTTATGGCATTCAGTGACCCCAAGAAAACAGAAGTCAGAGTAGGGCACTTGAAACAAAGTGCCTGAATTTGAGTTGTGCTTTTGCTCATGTCCATCTAGGGCCTACCCCATCAGGGTAAGCAGAACACATTTACCTACAGAGAGGATTTCAGTCTGCAAACACTTGGCTCAGTCCTTAATTTCACATGGAGAACCACCTCCAGCCAGAATATGGCTTTGTACTGCTTACATTACCAAAAAGTCCTACTGGAAGGGCTGCGTCATGTTGACTGCCTTGCACCCTGTTTTACCACAAGCATTCATCCATTCATGTTTTCCATGTCTGTTTAGTAATGATGGTTCGTTGTGGAGCCTGTTCAAAGATAAGCCTACTAAAAAGCTGGATCTGCAAGACACAAGACTACTAATCAGCTCTGGGAAGGTGTACCTCGTTACACCCAGCTAGAAGATAGGGTCCCAGTGCTTCAGCTTGGGAACCAAGCCCTCCAGCCTTTGCTTAACTCTTGGTGTTGTGATGACTCAAGTGAGCATTTCTGTTAGTGGTCTAGCAGGAATTGCATTCCATGCTCATTGTGTATTGTAGCCGAGGGAACATTTTTCATAACATATGGAACATCAATCTATGTTTATAACAAGACATGTCACTTATGAGTACAGAACTGCCTCCCATGTCAAAGAAAAAGCAACCACACAGGAGATAAATTACTACTCAAAACTATCTCAGAACCAAATGTTTTTCTTTGTAGAGAAATGAAAGTCCAGTATAAATAGGAATGCTACCCTGAACACAGGGATTCATGCAAAATTCATACACATTGAACTTCCTGAGTCCCTTTTTGCTTTCTCACCTAGGAGCCCTGTGTGAAAACACCAAAGTGAAGCAAGCAGTACCCAGCTGGTCCAACCTCCTTCACCAGGAACATCCCTTCGTGCTGCACAGCCACATCTCAGAAGGTGATGAATGAAGATGCTGTCCCTCTCCAGAGGTAGCAGGGCACTGTATGCAAGCAGGCATTTGCTTTGACCTTTGCATGAACAGCTATGTGCAGCCTAGCATCAGTCCTCTATCTGGTACCCTCAGGAAGACTCTCATTCCCTTCCCATGACACTGACCATGCTCAGTGCTGTCTCTGCAGACATTTACTAAGCTGTGCAGCCCCTCCTTGGGCTCAGCCTAGGAAGAGCCAGCAGCCCCTTTTGCTTTCATCCAATCTCTGGCAGGAGTCCCTGAACAACTCTGGTTTCTGCCGTCTCCCCTCACACATCTCTGCACCTCCCCGAGGCATGCAGAGGCTGTGCTGACAGTTCTGCACAGTGCCAAGAGTGCCCGCTCCCCCAAATTGCCTTTTCCTGGCTGAAGAGGGAAACAGGAGGCACCGGCCCTGGGTGGGGGCCCAGGAACCTCCTGTCTTAGGCTGCAGCCCTGGATTTCCTATGTCTGCAGCAACTTTGGGGTGAGTCCAAACTCAGGTAAAGCTGCTCTTGTTTTTTCCAGATTTTGGCTCGCCAGTACCGTTATTTCAGATGACCCAGCAAACAGGCATTTATGCTTCCCTCTGATGTAAAAGATAGCTATCGGGGCTCTTGTGGAGTCACAGATAAGATGTAAAGCTTCAGGATATCACTGTGCTCCCCGGCAGCAGCAGCTTCGAAGTGCAGCGTGACAAGCCTCCCACGTGATTCACAGGAGTGACCCAGAGGGGCAGCAAGCAGCCCTTCGGTAGCAAAGCTGCCTTTCGCTTATACAAACTAGTGGTAATTGTATACCAAAAGCAAGAGCAGTGTGCTTCAGTGCAGCCAAAGGACAGTTACCGTTCTCATTTTAGCAAACTAAAGTTTGGTTCTCCACATAAATCCTCCTCAGGTCCAACCTCAGGTTCATCTTCAGGGAGGATACTTCACCCATCTCTGTCTGACCTAAAAATAGATGGAAAAGTGTGAAGATGGAGCCAGGCTCTTCTCAATAGTGCCCAGTGCCAGGACAAGAGGCAAGAGGCACAAACTGAAATATATTCATTTCCACTTAAACATAAGAAAAACTTGTTTGCTGTGAAGGTGGAAGAACAAGGCAACAGATTGTCAGGAGAGGATGTGGAGCCTCCAACCTTGGAGAAATTCAAGCACTGTCTGGATGTAGTCCTGGGCAACCTGTTCCAGCTGGTCCTGCTTCAGGCAGGAGGGTTGGATTAGACATCTCCAGAGCCACCTGGAGAGATCTTCAACCTAAACTATTCTGTGATCTGGTGATATTTACTAGTTACATTTCATCCGAAAACATCATCGTAACTTTCTTGAAAGGAGTTGCCAACACCTTTCTGTAGCGCATGGACATGCATTCACAGCCTTTTTGGCTGACATTTGGGAAAAAGCTTGTCTCTCCAAGGAGGCACCATAACTGTGCTCCTTTCCCTGATCCTTTAGCAAAGTTTTCCTAAACAACAGTCTAGCTTATAGTTGAATTTTCATTATTTTTTTTCATAAAGTAATGTCCCAATAATTTTTTATTTTCATTCTTCTGTGTGTGGCAGAAGGCAGAAATCAGAGAGGACTAAAGCCAAACATGGGAGAACTGGGAAGCAGCTTTAGAGTCACTGAGTTACCTCAGGGTTCTGTCACATCCATTATTATTCATTACAATAACCTCCTGCAGACTAATGAACACATGTCCTAGCAGTCCTGCAGTCACCACGGGGAAAATAAAAAGCTTTGGACAGTGCTAGGAAGGGTCACAATTTTGAGCTAATTTTGTATCACAGCCTATTTTCAGTCAGTGCTGCTCATTCAGGTCCTCCTCAGAGATGCTGTTATGGGAAACATCTTTTCTTCCTTATAGATGAACATCTCTTCTCCTTGCCTGAGGCTCATGTCCTGGGTATAAAAGTGAAGGCCTGATTCTTACCTGGTGGGAATTATATCAGAGTAAGGGTGAAATCCATACCCAAGAACCAGCAAGGGTGAGAATTACTTAGATGTCTGTTCAAACAAAAATATGTATTTGGGAAACCTTATTCAAAATTATATTCAATCACATTTCTACACTGAACACTCTTTTTTTTGCCGCTTGTAAAAATTTATTTTCTTTTTTTTTAGAAAATAATTGCTAGCAAAATAAAGACTTGTGTCATTGTTTTGCAGAGCTAGCTGACCTTGTGCTAATTAACTGTGTTTGAAGGCACACAACATAATCTCATGCTAAGCAAAACAATGAGCAGCATATAAATAAAAGTGTGCTATTGCTAAATTTTACTTTTTCAGCTTTAAACTTAAAGATTTCCACGGGAGTAGAAGGTCACTTCACTGGCTATATTTATATCTTTAAAATTAAGAGGAAGGAAAAAATAGGCCCTTTTGCCCTCGAACTGGAACATAAGGTCAGGATGACAAGTGGTGCTGGCAGGGCTGGGGGAGTCTGGCTGCATCCAAGGCTCCTTGCGGCTCAAGTCATCACCATCAAAATGCTGGCACCGCCCTGGGTTCTGATACGCTGCATCCAGCAAGCTGGAAAACGATATTCCTCTTGTGTCCTGAGTCATTGCCCTGCTGTAGACAAAGTCTCCATAAGATTTAAAAAAAAAAAAAAAAGCGTGCTCAGTCTTTCCTGTCAGTTCCTGGCATGTGAACAGTAAAAACATCACGAGAAAAATACTCGCCGTTTGTTTCAAGAAACCCTGGGGAATGGAGATGTGAAATCTGGGAGTGACTCAGAGGCTCTCCTAGAAAATGGCATTTGTCACATGTCCAGATGTTCCACTGATCCAAGGAGCTGCTACCAGGAAAGGGTTGAGCCATCACTTCAGCCCTTTGCCTGCGGCAGGGCCTCTTCTGACCTCTCTTTGCAGGCATGACTGCTGTGATTAGCCATGATGGCAGTCATCTTTGTACTGAAAGGAAGGCAGATCCTTGTGCTGTTTTGGTGTTCCTGCACTTCTTTTGGCCCTGCTTGGCTCTAGCCGGGCTGAGGCTGGCCCACCTCTATAGGGGAACGGGCATGAAGCCTACCTAACTGAAGGGATGCTGAGCTGAGGTTACTGTGAGTTGGAGGACAATTATGGCTCAGATGCCACCCCAAGCCAATGCTCCACAAAAGGCTATTTTTGTCTTTCTAATTGAACATGCTGTTTGGACAATTCAAGTGTCCCCCAATGCTAGAACAACTGGCGATGAAATTAGAAAGCAGATCCTGGTTTGGTAAACCTGGTTTTGATGGTGTAATCATCATTCTCCACCTGTAAACCTTGATTGGACATGACCTCAGTTGCAAACCCAAAGCAGCAGATCATGACAGTCACTGGAAACAGTCAAGGGAAAGAGATAGCAATGACATGGACTGAGGGGTCTTTGACACCAGTTCCAAATGCAAGCGAAAACAAAAATGGAAAGCAGTAACTTTGATGATCTCATCCCTGAGAGGAGCCAGGGAGTGGCAGGGCCACTGAATATAATCCTTCCAACACTTGCTGGCAAGCCACATGGTGGGGTTTTCAGAAGCACCCCTAGTTAGCCTGTCCATCCTGCTCCTGCCTGTGTCTGTGCTTGAGCGGGCTGGAAAATTCCACAGTACGAGTGCACAGGTCTTCTCACCTGGCTGAGCTCAGCAGCATCACTGCAAGGGCGAAGCGAGAAGACTCTGGATGTCCTGTCCACCTTCTCCAGCTGAGTCCAGCAAGCACCGATGCTGCCCAGCACCTCCTGCAGCCCAGCTGCTTGCTTTCATCCCTACAAATAGCTGGGATTCCTTTCCAGTTTTCATCCAGCAAAAGGGATTCTATTATCTAATGAACAAGAAACATCAAGTATACTCTTTGATCATCTCCAGACTAACTCCCACGGCACAATTTTAATTGCTAAAGTTATAGTCATGCAGCTCAGATCTGTCCCAAGGACTACAGGACTTGAGGACACTTCTTTGTTCCCCCCTTTTTTTGTCTCATGAAGAAATGCTTGCCATGCTGGGCAGATATATGACATAACTGCAGTGCCTCAGGCACCCAGAGCAAGTGGAAAAACCCAAGAGTAATGTACCCACATCGTGCCGAGCTTCATCAGTCTGCAAATAGCAGTGATGGCTCTGAAGCTCCCACGGGAAATAAATACTCCTTCCCCTGAGTACCACCAGGCTGAAATGCAGCAGCCGAAGGTCCTGCCGTGGGGCAAGGTTCCCCCGTGGGGCTGCAGACAAGTCTGTTGAGTTCGAGGCTGCTCACTGGCATTTGGAAGGAATTTGTTCTGCCAATGGAAACTTCTGTGGCCGAAGCAGTTAGAGAGGGAAAAGCCAGTTAAACTTCTGCCTTTCTCCAAGGAGGGTAAACTTAGAAACATGACTTAGACACGTAATTTAGAAAACCAATATAAAAATCAACTCAGCTGCTTCTCCCAGAGCTTTTTATGATTATTGCTTACTGGGACAGCTGCATGGACTACGTGCCATGTTTTGAGTGCAGACTTTCTGGCTGAGCCATGAAACACACCAAGTGTAATTTTTGACCATGTAATTTGTCCTCCCCAAACAGACTCAAAAACTAGTGAAACAGGAAAGAATACGATGTGAATTGTGAAGCATTTTTGTGCATGCAGACTTTGGCGACTAGTAATACCCATATTGAGGTATGATGAGACCTTTGGCAACTAATTTATCAAGTTGTTTTTGACAAGAGGATATCAGGGGATGATAAAGTTGAAAGTCTTGAGATACCAGAGGAGCTGTGTTTGTGTATGGACAGTGAAAATTAATTTACCACTAATTTGGCCTTGGTCTAAACTAAACCAAAATTAATGCCATGGTCTCATCTCACCCTAGACTGGCTTCTAGCTGACAGCTCTGAATAATTCAGGAGAAAGCCTCTCCTTGTGCCAATTACTGCTGCAGACAGTTCCCTGTGCCACCAACCCCTTCAATATGCACAATCTGGGTCCTTGCTCCTCTGGCAGATGTTGCTCGCCCAGGGAGAAGGGCAGCACTGCACAGGCAGGGGAGGACTGTTGTGTAAAAATGAGACTTCTGTCTTCCATGTTGGTCAGGCACTTCCACGTGATAAAGGGAAAAGGTAAAAGCCAGCTCTGCACAGACATCCTTCTTCATGATGCTAGGAAAAACCCCTGTTGGTTAATGTGCTGTGCAGCTTTAATAAATTAATTGCTGCAGTTAAAACCTCTCCTACTGAGTGAGGTTTTGGATAACAAGAACAATTCCAGGAATCTGTACATTCAGGCAGACGCAAATCAATAGTGGGACACTCTTCTGCTCCATCCTGCTCCTTGAGCACCTCTTCTGATTAAGAAGTTTCCTGCAAACAGAGTTGCAAGAGCATACTGGAAGGTACTGAAATATCTCCAGTCATGTTTTGTACTGGGGTCTGACAACAGTCAGATTCTCCAGCCATTTCCATGGTGCTCTCATACAGTGTCCCAGCTTTTGATAAGAAAATGTTGAAACCTCAGCATTTTGCTGACTTCCGTAGACATTGAGAAATCAATCTCCCGAGTCTTCTGGGCACAGTTATTAACTTACTCTGTTTCTAATGTTAACATTGTAACACAAGTTGTTGTGATTTCACTGCCCCAGACAGGCATCATGGTAAAAAATGGTGCATGGCCCTTATCCCATCTCTTGGTGGATTAGAAAAGGCAAATGACTTGGAGGTACAAGGTAAGAGCAGAAGGCTGTGAATCAGATCTTGCATAAGCTTCTGTTGGTTTCCATTTGCACGCCTTGAAGAGAAGCCTGAGTCACTTCCACAGCGCAGCAAATTTCATACAAAGCTCATATGATTGTTATAACATCTAAGCTATCTACATGGTTACCTGCACATATCCATACAAAGCTGCCACAGTGTTTCTGGTGGGGTGCATAGGGCAGGCAGGTCACCCATTTGCTCCCCTCATTGGGGCTCAACGAGGACACCCCAGCCAGGATGTGGAAGCCACAGAATGATTTCTGCCAAGCTGCTTTCCAGACAGTTGGCCCCCAGCACATACTGGCACCTGGGGTTGTTCCTCCCCAGGGGCAGGACTTTGCACCTCTTCTTGTTGAACTTCATGCAGTTCCTGCTGGTCCATTTCTCCAGCGTGGTGAGGTCCCTCTGGATGGCAGCACACCTATCTGGTCCATCAGCCACTCCTCCCAGCTTTGTGTCACCTGCAGACTTGCTGAGGTGCTCTCTGCCCCATCATTCAGGTCACTTAAGAACATGTTGAACAGGATTGGCTCCAGTATTGATCCCTGGGGTACACTGTCCATGACTGGCTCCAGTATTGACCCCTGGGGTACAACATATACGACCGGCATCCAGCTGGACTTTGTGCTGCTGAACACAATCCTTTGACACCCATGACAAAATCACCCATGCTGGTCTGCTCAGTAACCCTGACCCACAAGCTCTCAGCTGACTCATCACCCATCCCTGGGCATATCTCCATCCACTCCCTCTGCCCTCTCACACAGAGCAACTCCCCCACCCCAGGCTGTCCTTCCCAAACACCCTCCAGTTGAGTGAGCTATCTCACCATGTCCTCATCATCCCAATATGGTCATAGCCCTACAATTCATGCAGACCTCCCATTCCTCCTGCTGGTTCCCATGCTTTGTCCACATCTTTGTGAGCACATTCCCTTAGCTGCATCTTTTCCTTGCTTTGCTGCCAGCAAGCAGCTGTGAGGGCCAACATCAAAGTGGCCCACCCATCTCCTCTGAGAGATAACCACCACGACCAGGTACTCCACAAGCGCACGTGGCAGAGGTCTGGGCAGCACATTGAAGGATTTCAGCCTGTTGGTGGTCCAGGTAGGTTCTGATGAGCACAGGGTAGGATTTCAGGGTACGGTGGGAAGCTCAGCTTCCTTTTAAAAGGCCTGAACACTTACAAACACCAGTGTTAAACTGCTGCTGTTAGATTTGCAAATTTAAGCTCTTCAAGTGCCGCATTAAAGTTTCATATCCAGCTTAAATTGGTTCTCTCACCTGTTGATCACTGGCTCACGCACATTTTTTCCCCTGAGCAGACAGACCTCAGTAATATGTGTAATGTGTGGTTTGACATGACACTGGTTTCACCTGTAAAAGTGGGAAATGGTCCCAAATCCTGCTATCACTAACTAGTCAAGGACTTCCTCTGTGCCACTGTTTCTTGTCCTCAAGTGGTGGCAGGATGACTCTTTGTGGGGCAGGCTGTCAGCTCAGTTATGGGCATTACCTGGTTTAAAAATTAATGCTTTGCCCCCACATGTGGCATTTTGTGTGGTGCACAGGATGGATGTGCTCTGTCTCAGCCTGGGGGTAAAAAGGTCTGTGTGAGGTTGGAAACTCTGTCCTGCAGGATCCCTTCCTCTTTGCTGTAGAGTGAGACAGAGCCCACAGAAATGCAAGGGGTGACCTTACTGTTCAGGCGATGGGAAGTCCACAGCTGCCACCACTGCCACTGTTACTTGGATTTTCTACAACACGTTTCTCAGAGACAGCTGCTGGCTAATGGTTCCCAGATTTCTGCTGTCTGGCTTGAGATCCTGCTTGTCATCATTCATAGCTGCAACTGGAGTCACTGAGAGCTCTGCCACTGCTGCTGCAAGGGGTGTAGGGTCTCTCTGGAGAGCCAGAGCCTAGGCAGGCAGACATCCAAAACCAACAGAGAGCTGTGCCTTTACTTTTAGGGTCTTTAGAGGCAGCAGTCCTAGCCATGCCACTCACCAGAATGTGCAGGAATTATTAGCTCCATCTCACATCAGCCTTTTAATCCTGTGTTGAAAACAGAGAAACAGGATCAGCCACTGAATGACGAGGAAGAAGCAGGCTATCATGCTGACTTGGCATTAAGTGCTCCTCTAAAGAATAAAGCAAAGGTTCTTTTCAAAAGCTGGAAAAACTTGCAAAGGAGCTAAAGCTGAAATAAAGTTGTGATATGGCCTGTCTAACTTTTGAATGGGTGACTTTTTCAGAGCTACTAATGAAAATAAGTCAAACAGCTTATGGCTCACTTTTGATGACTCCTCTTCATTTAGGGACCAGTTAGTACCAGATCAATGTAACAAGCAGCCAGCATGTGTCATTCCCAGATACTTCATCCCCACGGAGATCTCCTGCCACCACTGCCAATATCTTGTTTGCAGTGAGATCAATGGCCTGGCAGTTCACCTTTGGGCTCCATGGGAAAGTAATTGCAGGAGGAAGCACGGAGAGGTCTGCTTTTGTCAGGCAGGCTCTGGCAGCTTGTCAAACTGGCAGCTTCCAAGTGCAGGCAAGGAGATGTCTTTTAGCCGGGTTTCCTGTGGAAATGAGGCTGTTTGTTAGGATCAGAACATGATCGGCTTTAACCCAAGCTAGCTGACAAGCTGCAGTAAAGACCTTAAAAAAATTTAAGTCCTCCAAATTTCATAAAAATAGAGAAGCACATAGAAAAAAGTTGTGTTATTGATGCTGCTGCAGAGGGAAAGGCAGGGAGAAATTGCCTCCCAGTTATTGCCTTCAGCAGTTGCTGCTGGCCATGGATGTACTCACCAACTAATCCACAGGCTCAAAGCTCCAGGGAACGGCTTGTGCTGCCTTCTGCTTGGGTAACACTAAAGGAAAAGAAAAGACACACGATTGCTATGGGGGCCACAGGCAACATGAGAGAGGAACTGGTGAAAGGAGAGTCCAGGAGATAAGGAGAGGAAAGCTGAAGCTGTTTTGCAAAGAGCCACCTGGAGGCCCTGTGATCGTATATTGAAAGAGGTTTGCTGGACTACGGGCTATGGCAGTACAAGAGGTGTGGTAATGTAAGACAGCCCACAGGAAACCAGGCTTCATGAAACAGCTTGGTCAGGTTTTTTGGTAGGAATCCATAATATTCTTTTTTTTTTTTTTTTTTTTTTTTTTTTACTTTTTGGGAGAGGATTAGAAAGCTGGCTAGCTTAGATCTGTGCCTTAAGTGATTCTGATATTCTAGGCTCTCTGATTACTAATGAGAAGAAAAATAATATGCTTGGAGATTTCTTGCCCACCTCACACAGTGTTGGGCCATTCTGAAGCCAGAGAATGAGCCTGCTGACACCCAGAGGTGAACTGGATCCCCATGTGGCTCTAGTTCTCACACTGATGCCTGAAACCATACTGTACAAAGCCATGAAAAACCAGATACAGAAACCCAGGTAGAAAATCCATTTCAGCCACGATAACAGATTTTTTCCCTTATCCAACATATTCCAAAGCGAAAAAACTTTCCTAGTATAGTCTGTACTTCAAGAAACATTTTTTTTCTTGGGAGGGACATGCTAGTACTCAGCTTTGCTACAAACATTTCTGCATAGCAAGTGTTGCTCACCTGCTCATTCAGAGGTGGAGTGGAAACTTTTGGATTGTGATAGTGAATATCACTTCACCAAAGCTTTAGAGCCAGTACTGTTCTTCCCATACCCCTGTGGTAACATCAGTTGCAGCTGATGGTCCAGGTGAATTGGTCTCAGTAATGATCTGGTCCGTTTATGATTTTGCCATAACCCCGGTGTGGGGAAGGGCCATATCCTGGCCCTGGATGTCAGTGTGGTTTCAGTGCCGAAAGCCACCTTCTTCAGCAGATGTGATCTGCCTGAATACACGGTTGTTTTCTGCCTGAAGAAAACAGAGACTTTCATGCTTTCCCTTCTTGTCCCAGCACACTCAGGAGCAACAGTTGGCAGCCAGAAGACCCCAAGCTGGATATTCTCCTACCCTGAACCTTCTCAACAGCACTGAAGCTAATGGGCTGAAGCAGTTAGGACTGATGTGGCAGATAAAATCTTTATAACTGCCCAAGAAGCAGTATGTTAATTTTACTAAATTTAAAGCTAGCAGCTAGAAAACAGCCTTAAAGCTTTTTACTTTTAACTGAGCATGTTTAACACTGTAAATGGCAGAGAGGACAGGGAGAGGAACAGCCCATGCTCATTAATCAGAGTAGGACTTAAGTAACAGGCTCTCATGCAGAAAAGTAGTGTTTAGCTTAGCTCCTGCAGTAATTTTTGTGCCATGGATTAGTGTTTTTGCAGAGGAAAGGGACAGAAAGCTAAGTGAGTCGTCTTGCTTCAGCATAAATACATCTCACATTCAGCTGCACTTGGCAAACCAAGAGAAGAGGCTGCACTTGGCAAACCAAGTTGTATTTAGCCTGTAGCTAGAAATGTTTATAATTCATTCCTGAAAACAGCCCTGGGTATGTCATCACATTGGAAAGTGTTCAGCTGGTGTCAGCTGAAGTATGTGAGGTAGGCAATTATCTTGCAAGGAGTCTGTGGATCCAGGTATATCTTGTATTAAAATACCTGCCACTCACTGCAGTCTGGCCCGTGTGAAAGGCTGAGCTGCTTTGTGATTTATTTTTACAGCTCCTCGGGGTCAAACCATCTCTGCAAAGGAGGATTTAATGAGAAGGACTGACCCATCCTGCTCTTCCTGCTATTTGACGATGAAATGTTAACTAGCTTCTTCTCAGAAGACAAACTAGGGGTCAGGCCAATTCTGTATAATCAAAATTGCTATTAGCCTTACACCACATCCCCTTTTCATGTAGAAGGATTTGCACTGACACGTGCATACCCTGTCCCATAATGTAATGGCATCCCCTATAGCCACCAGTGCAACCAAGTCATTAGCCACCCTTCTTCACTTCAGGAACTTGTGCTAGGTGATAAGAGAAACATTTCTCTGAGCAGAACAGGTCAAACCCAGCAAGTACACCATGGGTGTTTACTGGTAGCTGGGTTTGTGGCAGCTCCTCAGGACTGCAAACAGAAAACTCACTCTGAAGACCTGATCATCTAAAAGGAGGATTGGGAAGCATGCAGGCAGAGTTAGTCTGTCTTCACTAGCACACTAAGCCATGGTTTGAGGGCTCCTGAGCTCTAGTCATGGCCAAGTATTTTGCAGGCATCATAGAAGAGGGATGGGGAGAAACAGGTTGTAATTCCAGCAAAACTGTGAACTTCTCCAGCCAACTACGGCTAGAAACATCTTTGACTCAAAGCTCTGAACCTTTTGAGGTGTCCCTTCTTCTTCTACCAGAAGAATGAAATGTTCTTACTAAAAATGGGATCTGGGGTGAGATGCAAACTGCACCTAAGCACCTTCCAGCCTCTCAGGACACTTGCCTTTGAATCTCAGATTTGAAGCTTAGACCCATCTTGATTTAAAAGGATAATGACCAGCACACACCTTAAAACAACTTGGCCCAGGCTCTGTCTTTCTTTTGCTTCAAACAGCGAGCTGCATTTTCTGCAACTTTAATTGGTGTCATCAGATTGTGATGGCAGACTTCCATTTCAAATAGTTAATTTTACTTTATGAGATCAATCCCTTTAGTAATTTGTTCTTTGCAGTTACTGCAGATAGCAATGATCAGAATATTTAAAATATTAGACTGCAGCTTTTCTGCAATGGCCAAAAAAAGAAAAAAAAATCTGGACTATCAGAAGGTAATGACAAGGTCTTTGGATGTTAGAGCCTTTTCCTGACAGGCAGAGTTCATATTCCTGGCCAGGATCTGGTTTATATTAGGTAGAGAAACTGAAGTTTTATTTTAAAATTTGAAGAAGAACTTGTGGTCCTGAAAGCTGGAAAGCTTCTAACTCTACCTACCATAAAAAACAACATTGCTTCTACCCACAGCCCTTGCCCTGCATTGCCTAGCCAAGCAGATGGTTCTGAAAAGCTACCCAGACCATGACCAGTTTTACTGCTTGTGGCAGCAGATTGCAGTCTGAAAGCAACACTCATCCAAGGTCATATACCTGAATGTTTTAATTTTCTTTGCTATTATTGTTATGTTGCAAAATCATCTAGTCTCACCTATTTTTCATTTATGGCTTAATATGGCCTAGGTTTATATTGTCTGAGTAATTACCAGTATACAGACTTTTTACTCAGTGAATCATAAGTGTCTGGGCAGACGTTTTAATTTTATCAGCTGTCATGCCCTGGAAAGATAATTAAACACTCTCCATTTTCCATTTAAAATGGTGTTCAAATGCAGGGCATTAAAACCGGAGAGATTTCCAAAAGAGAACATGCGGGTAGCTTCAAACTTCCCTTTGGCACCCAGCCATCAGCAAGGTTCAGTAGAAGTTCACAATTTCCCATTGTGTAAGACTATTTGTTTAACATTTCTTTCATCTGAAGTGGCCTTGTCAAATGAGATCTCTACATAATTTTCATTTGGGCCATCACTCACATATGAGCTGTCACTCTCGTAGAAGCAGTTTGACTTTAGGCTTAACAGGAATGTAAGCATAAGTAGATAAAATTTTTTAAAATTCACTTAACTTTTCAGTTTAATCATAAAGTCATCCTTCAAAAAGAGACTGGGCAGCTTCAGAATTGCATGGTGTAAAAGCCAAAAGGCACTTCCAAGGACCAAGGTTCAATAACTTGGCTCACTGTGTCTTTGTAGACTGGCCAGCCCAGGTTTTGCAGCCAAATTGCAATCTCTATAACTATATTTTGACTAGATTAAAAAAAAAGCCTCACATTGTTTTGAGTGAGGAACATATCCTTCTTCACATCCTGTCATGCATGGCAATGCTGAGTGGGGTTAAACGCTCACCACCTTCCCCTCCTTCAGTGTGCAGCCATCCACATGCTATAGGTACACATCATCTGTGATAACCTATGGGTTCCCTTTGACACGGTGTGTCCATGTGTTTGCTCTATATGATATAATGACATCCCCCTAAATAAATTAATGTCATCTCCTGCCAGGTCTGTGTGTCAGAATTTAGCTGGGGGTTGAAATCAGGGTTGCTGTTACTGCTCTACTGCTCCTCGGGCCATGGCTGTACATGCAACTGCTCCGATCAAGGCTTTCAGCATGCATGTACTTGTCTGTGTATCTACTCACCTGGCTGATAGTGAACCAGTATAGCGGTATTTTCTCTTAAGACTATAATAAAGATAATATGGAAGGGGATCTTTCTGAGACCTTTTAAAGTGTTATATTAACAGGTAATATCACTAACCATTGAACAGATCCATCTCTACTAGTATTTGACAGGCAAATAAAAAAGACCACATTACTGCTGGCATAGAATCACATGGGTTGGGAGGGACCTCTGGAGGTCTTCTACTCCAAACTCCTCATCAAGGCAGGTCCAGTTACAACAGGTTGCTTGGGACTATGTCCAGTCAAGTTTTTGATATCGCCAAAAGATGAAAGTTTTACAACCTCTCTGGGCAACCTATGCCAGTATTTAGCTATCCTTATGGTAGAACATTTTTTTCTTCTACAGAGTTGGAATTTTTACTTGCAAGACGCATGCAATCAAAAGGAAAAAATTCGGCCCTAGCTGGATCTAGAAGCTACAGTAATTTCTGGTATGGTCTCTCAGCCCTCAAAATTTCTTCCTTAGCATTTTTCCCCTGGAAACAAAATTACATTTCTCTCTAATCTACTCAATTGTCTATATATCTTACTTGTGTCCTAGAAACTGCCAAGGCTATGTCTCATTTTAATTTCTTGATGGCCTTGCTCAAAGGCCTGCTGTCATTGTATGGAAGTCCAGTATATTTAAAAAATCAATTACAGAAAATGATACAGTTACAGAAGACTTCCAAACAGCTTCTTTGGATTCAATACGAAAGAGTTAAATGACTGCAGCAAGAGCAGTTGTGATCAGCAGGGCTGCCTTTCAAGGGTCAGTGTGTATAGAAAGAAAGTAATGTAAGTTGATGCAATGGATGTAAACAGAACATCCCCAGCAGGATCCTATACCCGCCCTACACCACACCCTAAAAAACACTGCCTCCCCAGGGATGCATCCTCCCTGGGCCCCAGCAAGTCACTGCTGTTTCCCTTTTGCTGATCACAAAAGGAAGGAGGAAATGAGTTCAGTTAATGCCCCTGCTAGCTAGGAGCAACAGAGCACGCTCCTCACATCGCAGCATTTTTCATCATCTATGTATCTTTAATCTGGAGACACAGATCTCAGTTTTTAAAGAGACTGAGAGTCTTGCTGGTGTGACATACCAACACTGTATTGCAGAACCATGTGCGAAAGGGAGCTATGGCTCAGACTGATGCTCTCGGCTTGCAGCTCTCTTTCTCTCCCAAGTCTGATATTTTTCAGTTGTGGTCACCAGACTGGCCCTCGCTGCTGACAAGTGGCACTGCAGCAACATCCTTCTGATGCTTCATCTAATCTACTGTAGCCTTACTTCATTGTTAGAGATGTGGTGATACTAACACAGTACACATCAAATGTCAGCTGAGAGACAGGCTGTCCCCAGAAGGAGAGCCATCTGAATTGGTAAAAGAAGAATAACTTGATGTGATTACAAGAATTAACAATACTAAACATGTCTCTGGGAGGCTTTTGGCAAGCTCCTGATTGTCACATACATTCAACGAGCTGCTCCTTGCCACAATATTGTCATCTTCAATATCCTTAGAGAACAGAAAATAATGCAAGTTTGTTGTATGTTTGCCTTAAATAGGGGATGCTTCAGCTCTTCCCTGTTCTCGTACTTGATTGATACATATCTTTCTACACACTATAAATCAGAAAATTACTATCTTTGGCACCTATAATTTTAAAGATTCCTCCTCTAACAAAATGAAACACTTCTGAAATGTTGGTCCATCATGTTAAAGAGCTGCTGCTTATTGTCTCATAGGAACTCACATTTCTACAGTGGAAGATACTTGGAAGTTTGCAAATGAACAGTTATTTCAAGTTTGAGACTTTAAAAAGACATTTTAAAATTACTTATGACATTGTGGGAGAGCTTTGACTGATCCCTTCCCTGCCCCAAGCCCCAGTGGCCACCTTCCAAAGCGATACAGAGGGTGGGCAGTGCAGAGGATTCAGATTTCAGAAAATGTCTGAAAGTGTTGTTGAAAATGGAGGAGTTTATTCTCCAGTTTTTCAACGGGGAAAATAAAATTGTGTAAGATGCAAAAACATATCTTTAGCATAGCACATTTTTGATTTAACAAAGAAAACGAAGCAATAATTTCCAGCCCACTGGAAGGAAGTGCAGCTATTTGCACAGTGTATTCATGTAGGCTCCCTCTGTGTTAGCATGCGCCACAAGCTGTAGCTATTTTAATGCTTTTTAGCTCTGGCATTCTTATATGTCATCGAAAACATCCGGCTTTCTACGAAACAAATCTGTACTCTAATGAGGTAGCTGCCTAGAATACATATTCCTTTACATGTTATCAGATAGGAAGTTTGAAAATGAAACAATGAAATACACACAGAACAGACCAAAGGAGTTCCCCAAGATGGAGATCCTGTGTATATTGTGAAAGGGTCTACTTACGTCCAAACTGGTAAACAGTTCCTTCTTCCACATTGTCTTCACTATTCTTTGCCTTTTTTCAGGGCTGAGCATAAAATCTGGTCTCTTCCCTGGTTCTCTATCTATGTGACTTTGCCTGTTACAAAGAGTTGTTAATGAATACGATTAAGCTGGCACATCCTTAAGTAACATTAAGCTGCTTCAAATATATTCTTCCTAACATATAGCTCTTTTCTGTATATCCAGAGAAGATTTATAAATCTCCTGTAATTTGCCCCAAAGGAGTTTACTCCTTTACATCTTTACAGTTAGTCTATGTGTATTTTTAATTTATCTAGCATCCTTCTGCTTTGACCTTCACCACACTTCCTTCCCAGATCTGCTTTTCTTTTTGACGTCTGGGTCTCTTTTCACTTGACTTTCTATGAGGTCATAACTCCAGTGTGTTTTTGCTCTCAGAAAGCAAAAATCACACCTGGGATTTCAGAGGAGGTGCAATTGCCATTGCAGACTTAGCCAGCCAACCAGCCTTGCCTGCTCTTGGCACAGGGAGAGCTGACAGAGGGGCATCACCTATGAAATGGTGGGAAGCTTAGTTGTGGTATTGTTCTCTCCATGCTTAGAGTTTGCAGCTATCTATGAAGACTCACATAGTCTATGAAGACTCACATAGACTCACATAGAGTCTATGAAGACTCATATCTATGAAGACTATGAAGACTGTCCTTGCTGTGTATTTGCTGGCTTTCCCAAAAGCAGACTGCAACCCCTTATTCCCTATTTGTGCATTAAACTCACCCAGAGGTGCATCTGAGGTGCATCAGAGGCACTTCCAGTACTGTCTTCTTTGACGCCTAATGTGTCATTTTGCTCTTCTAAAATACCATGTCCTGTATCACCTCTCCACTATATTCAGTAAAAAGCCAAACTACCAGCTGTGTTTACTCTTCTACCCCAAATGATCCTTCTACCCATCAGCTAAGTTTCAGAACCTAGAAATACCAGCAGGGCATTTTCACTCACCCACTTTCTCTTCTTCCCAGTAAGGAATTGCTGCAGCATTGGATTAAAAAATGCAGCTGGGATGTAGGTTTGGAGCCCACCTTGCTGCGCTTGTGTGGTATCACACAGGCTCCTCCAGCCTGTTGCAAGACAAACCCTTGGTCTTGTGTGGAAGGGCAGTGGGACATTCAGTGAGGGCTGAGGAGTGAATCTCCTGGACTTTTTATTCTGAAAACTAATACATTCCCAGTTATTAAGCTAGTTCTCAGCTCCCTTACCCCATGTAAAGCAGCCATGTCCTGCCTTCTGAAACCTCCTCCTCTGTCTTTGCCAACTTCTCCATCTTCTCATGCCTCATTCCTGTGGGACTGTACCCATCTGAAAAGCAGAGCTTCTGCCCCCCTGTTCTTTCATGGGAGGCTGGTGTTGTAAGCTTTTTTCCTGACACAAAGCAGCTGTCTCCTTTGGGGAGGTTATTCACACTGCCTAGTTTCATGCATCCAGCTTTGGTGTCTTAGGAGATGCTTAAAAAAAAAGTCTTCACCAGAGAGCATAGCTTAGCTGGACTGAACCACACGTCAATTAGGCTCCACTGACTGTAAGTAGAGCCAAGACAAACCACCTTTGTAATGCAGACATTTAAATTAGGCAATAAGATTACTGCCTCCACCATCACTCTCATGAACCTCCATTGCCTGTCCAACGCTCATCCAAAGTTTGCTGTTTGGCTTTGACACAAATGTCACTGCGAAAAGGTAGGAGTTACCTGTAGGAAAACACAGGATTTTGTCATGCCCAGGCCAAAATTTTACTTTAACTGCTTGTAAACCAAGGTCACAGTGCTGCTAACACCTCAAGATAAAAGTGTCATTGTGGCCCTTTTCTTTATGTTGTCTGAAGGACTAAAGGAACTAAACTGTATTAAAGCATTTAATTCTGGTGACAGACTTGCAATTAACACAACAGGTAGTGAGGGACTGCAAATACACAGGGACATTTATAACATGATTCAAGACTTTTTTTTTGCATGCTGAAGCAATAAAGCTAATTCAATATGTAATTTTCTGAACAAATTCTTTTTTCAGGTTTCAAAATGTGCATGGCTGCCAGTACATCTTTTCTTTGCAAATAAATTTTTTTGTCTTTGCATCAGTTTCTCCCACCCTCAGGTTTCCAAGAAGGATGTTCAGTTATCTAAAAGCTGAAGCTGGTTTGAATGCTTGCCAGCTTCGAAGGCATCATGTTCGCTATACACTGGACTGCTTTGAAAAACATGCCTTTCATCTGAAATATTCCATCCTTTAGAGCTACATTTTATCTATATTTTACTGAAAGAAATTTCTTTCACCTCCCACTGGCATCCAAGGAAATTTTGCAGCAGGGCTGAGGTAAATTAAAATTGACTCCAAAAAGGGAGGGTTATTTTTGTTAATAAAATTAGTAAATGCCTCTGTTAGAAAGCTGTGAATACCAGGAAGGACAGTTGCTTCCTGTCAAGTAGAAATACTGCATTTATTTAGACAGCACATTTCAACCCACATTCAGGGCAATGGTCACAAGAGATGCCAGGGCATACACGGGACAATAACAGAAAGTGCTCAGGAGATGTCTGGGCTGGCCCAGAAGAGGTACAGCATCACTAAGACAAGGGAGGCAAGTGTTCCTCCTTTTCACTTTTAGCAGAATATCAAGTAAAAGCAGCATATTGCAGCACCAAGGTGTGTACAAATATGAGCTCCAGAAACACATGCAGCCACCTTATGGCACAAAAATAACCTGGTTAGACCTATTGCAGTGTTGACAAGGAAGTTCTTTGAGTCAATCAAACTACCTTGCCTGCAAACCTCGACCTGAAAATGAGCCGTAGATGCTTTCCAAATTCAGATGACTAAGTTCCCTTGTCCTGATGATTTGCACTTGCCTTCTGCTTTGCACTCTGTAATTCAGGCAAAGACTGGCAAAGCTGGTCTATGTGAAGCTATCTCTGCTCACAATCTGTACCCCACGTAGAAATAGGAGCTCTCTGAAATGTCCCCAGGGAAAACATACTGGCTCACATTTCACTCATTTTTTTTTGCTCATTCCTGTAGAGTCACTGTACCTTTGGGTCCTTATCTGCACCAATGTATTCACTCCGTCAGCAGCTAAAAGGAAGACACAGACATAGGTAATTTCCTCTGATGTTGGAAGATACAAGCCTGGAGTTTTACTCATACAGTGCAATACTTCTTTATTAAAAGCACCATGAAATCCTGATCCCAGCAAGATAACAGTTGCTGAGTTAACTCATTGCTGACAGGAAATTTTGTTCCTTTCACTAAGACATGTTTTATTCTTGGTTTTAGGCGTAGTTTTTTCACTACTGACACCAATGGGCATATTATCTGAAGAACTGAGCAGGACCATCAGAGGGTGCGGAGGTAGAAGTGTGTTTTTGTGGTTGAATACCAAGTTTGCAGTTAAGAGGGGAAATAATCTTCTAGGGAATTATTTGCCTGGGAATTACTTGACACGTGAAAAACTATCTTAGATGAATTACATACTTCATCCAGTGAGGATTAACTTTACTGAACTCATATGAAGAGTCTAATTGCTCCTATAGTTCCGAGCACCTAAATCTCTGCCATTGTATCACTATGCAAAAAATCTGAATGATAAGAATTATCAGGATTGTGCTGGAGGACAATTTTGCCATCACTTTTAAAAATAAAAAATATTAAAATATGTTAAGTAACACAAGCAATAATGATGGTTTAAGCACAGTAACATACAGCAGGTGGAAAAGAGCAATGGTTACTAGCCAGAAACTGAGAATTTTTGGTAGCAAAATAACGACTTCTTTCTCGTGAACCCATCTCACAGCCTCTGCTGTGAACAGAACTATTGATCTGAGAGAGGGTGTTTTGCTCTGAGGTTTGAGTTCAGACTCCCTGTAAACAGGCAGCTCTGCTCCAAGCATGCTGCCCAGCAGTGTGCTTGAGGCACGTAGAAATGACCTTCCAATTCACAGCCTCCTTATTTTCTGACCGATAAGTCCTAGCCCAACCCAAGTACTGGTTTTCCTTTCATCTGCGTATGTACAGGTACTTTCTTGTGAGTAAATTCAGAAAATACAGTTCCTCTGTCTCTTGCATCCACCCAGATTTCAGGCCAGCCTTCACTTGCCTTCCAACCTTTTTATCATCTGCAGCTGAGTCATCTTCCATGCTTCCTGTAGTCTGGATTAATTCCTTCTTTGGCAGATGGGATTTCCCTCCCACTCTTCCTCCACAGACCCTTTCAGCAAAATATCTTGCTTCCCTGCCTTAGCTTTTCCATCTCTAACATGGGAATCAGTACACTTCCCTTTCTTGGAGCTCTTTTAAGAACAAACCCACTTCCATCCCCAAGGTACCATGATGACTGTCCCAGAAAACTATGTAAGCAACATAATCCATAGTGTGCTTTCACACGGGTATCAGTGAATGAATAAATGTATTGCATTTCTCTTCCCAGCTAACCACATCTTAGGAATGGAACGTTATAGTCACACTAAGCAGATCCTTCCAAACAAGTATCAGTTGCTCCACAGACAGGACTGGTGTGGCAGGTAAGGGGCAAAAATTGAGGTCTCCCACATGGCGTTGAGGATTTGTGGGGCTCAACCTCAGAGGGTGGAGCGCAAGCAGGAAGAGAAGATGCTTAATGGACTAAGTACAGGCAAGCTGGTTTCTAGGACACAGGCAATGATGAAGGGTAAAGCTTAGAAGCACTTTTAGCACCTCATTCAGGAGCCAACCTCAGATTTGAGCAGACAGCCCTACTAACTGCTCTTCCTCTGCAGGACTGGTCACACTACAGTGACAGAAAACAGTCTCCTGAGAAAAACCACAGTGCTATAGAGACTGCTGAGGTTAATGAAAACATCATCCACTTGGCACTTGGACTGTGCCAATATTGATCAAGTTGGTGATGTTATTAAATGGACTCCCTTTCGTTTGAAATGCAAACAAGTAAATATTAGTGCTACCTCTACTGAGACTTGGAGAATGCACATACAAAAAAACCCGTTCATTACCCTTATGCATTGCTTAGAGCATACAGACTGTTTGGAGATTATGTGCTATATCTCAGCTAAATTAGCCCCAATTATAAGAAAGCTAAAAGCAGAAACAGCTTGCAGTTTATGTTGGACAGTAGCTTGTGAATTGAAAATTATATGGAAATGCTCTGTATTCATGTTTCATCTGTATTTTCTCAACTCAGAGTTAAGGTCTGAAAAGCTCTCTGTGCAGTCACAGGTGTGTGAGAACATTGCAGTGCTCCTAGGACAGATGTGTCTGAGAAACCTCACAGTATCCCCCTGCGATGAATGGGATGGGACCCAAAGACGCCTGAACTTGCTTGGCTTCCAAGGATGCATTAAATTATTTTCACAGTCATGCAAAGCCAAAGAGGATCCAATTCTACACAAACTTTATACACATTCTTTGCAACGAGTATGGACTCCTTCTTTGGAGGGTAAATAAAATATTTACAGTCTATAAATCTTGGAA
Source organism: Phalacrocorax carbo (assembly GCF_963921805.1). NCBI lineage: Eukaryota > Metazoa > Chordata > Aves > Suliformes > Phalacrocoracidae > Phalacrocorax > Phalacrocorax carbo. Next base: position 30,386,233 of record NC_087518.1, on the reverse strand, counting down.
AATTGCTTTCTCTTTCAGCAGCAGATCTACTTTCCTGGCCTGCTCCAGGGCAGATCAGGTAACAGTCTCCAACTCATCTCCTAGCCCACAAGGTTTATGTATTTATAGAACATCTTGGAAAAGATTTTGTGATTTACATATGATTTTCTGCTGGAGAGGATACTGAACGCTTCTCCTACAATACAAATGATGTTCTGCATATATTGTTATAAGAGCCTTTTGTAATACTGCTTTGTAGTACACAGACTTTTTTTGTTGGCTTCGCTTACATCTGGTATCTTTTATGGGCTCTGAACCACTCACATTTCTGAATTATTTGCATGTTTTCTTAATACCATTGTGGCTGAGATGAGAGCTGGGCTTTTACATGGCACTTTACTATCAGGACATGCATGTTCAAACAAATGGTAATTCTAGGGATTTGTATCTTTAAAGTGCTGATCAAATACAGCAAAATAAAACTTTGCACCATTCAGGTAAGGAACCAAAAAGTATTTACTCCTGTTTCACTGAGGATTGAGAAACTGAGTCACTGAAGCTGACGCCGTGCCCAAACAGGCCCAGCGCACAGCCCAGGTGGGACCCCAAAGCTGATACTCACCTCACAGACCCCACCATGCCAAGCGAAAAGCAGGCTTCTTGTATTTCACAAATGGTGAGTCGCATTCGAAGAAACCCTAATCCTATTTTGGACTGTAGAAACACAACTTTTGGTGCACGGCAGTGGAGGGGATGTTGCCACGCAGTCGCAGAAGTTATTGGGCTAAATTTCTTCCCATCCAACACCACAGAGTTGGGTAAGGGTGAAACACCTCCAGTACTTCTTTAGTTGTACACACAAATATATAATGAGCTTACATATGGTATTCAGTTTCCCTTCTGGTCACAGTTTAGAAAAAACAGATAACACTTAGATAACGTTTAATCCAGTTAAATGGAGTAAGATTACTGGAGGTAGCTATTTTCTGAAAGGAAGTACAGGAGCGCAGGTGGCTGTGGAGATGAGTTGACTGTTCTTGTTCCCCAATTATTGGATGTATGTTAGGACATTTAGGAGCCCAATGGGGTCCTCATTGAAACAGAAAATAGAACAACACTCATGCTCTGCTTCTTGATAATTGGGATCTGCTCAGTCTCTTAGTTATGCTGGTTTTTTGTTCACTAACTGCTCCACCTGCAGCTAAAGTCACAAGTGTTGCTGTCTGCTAAAGAGTACAAATTGGTCAGCCTTCTTCCTCCACCTTCATCCCATTAAACGAAATAATAAAATATTTGGTCCTGATCATCCAGACACCTCAAAGCCTGTCATGGAGTAGATCAGCATAAAGAAGACATCTGAAGACAGGGTGACATCCATTCAGACCACACAACACCACGGCTGAGCGACCATTGAGGCCTGCTGCTGATGGATACCTTCAGACATGCTATTTTCAGCTAATCCTTAAATTTCAGATTTAACCAGATCTTTCAGACCACTCAAACATATCTGTGGAAAGGAGTTATGGAGATACACAGGGACCATGAGAAAGGTTTTGAACAAAGCTGATGGCACAATGTTCTTTCGTTTTTGAAAGGCTTTGCTGGATGAACATCAGGTACTGAGAACTACCTTCCCCTTTTTGGTCAACAGCAGAAGTCACAAATAGCACAAGATGCAGGTTCAGGTTTGCTCCCAATGTTTTAACTGCCAACAGCAGCTCACAGGGGAGAGTACAGCCCCACAGCAACTGAAGGAGGAAATTACATTTTGTATTTCTTTATCATAGCTGTGCAAAGTTGGGAAATCTCCCTTTACCTTTGCACAGACAATGAAAAGCAAGAATTTTTTAAACTCTGCATGAAGAGCTCCACCTCTGAACATTAACAGAAGCTTATTTAAGTATCTTTAAAGTGTTCTCTTTCAGTCTGGCTCAATCCAACTTTTCTTCAGCATCACACCTGGACTTCTGAGTCACGGCAAACCTCAGGTGCTGGCAGTTCTTTCCCTCTCCCTCCTCCAAAGAGCACATACACACACAGACACAAAACAAACAACAAACCCAGTAACAGATGTTTGCACCGTCTCAGGCATAGTACCTCATTAAAAATTACACTGCTACAGTGCTTGGAGGTAGGTTAATATTTAGTTTGGCTTATAGTTTCTTGAGACTCCTAGGGCAGCACTCACCTTAGGGGAGATGCCTCCATATATTTTGAAGCCTGGAGTACCCCACCCCATGAGCAGCAGGCTGTAGATGTTGTTGGAGCTGATGCAGGAAGGCTGCAGCTTTCCTTTCTTCTCCTGTATCGCTGTCGGTAAGACTTTCATCTCTTACCCCCCGCCTAGAAAAGGCTGCATTATCTCTATATTTAGCTTGATCACCTCGGTGGGTAATAATACCACAAGCTTCTCATAGTCATGTGCCTGACCCCTGCCTCCGCTGTGGCTCAGCAATTTAAGGAAGCTGTTAGTGACCCTGAGCTGGTTTTGCAAGACTACAATAACATTGACTGTCACAGGCTTAGGCTGTGGAAGAGATGCCTATTTCTTCTTTTTTCCTAAGGCCAGATTCCCTTCCATTCCCCATGGCCACTGGTGACAGACATTCTTCTGGATATACACTGTCTTTTTGCCATGAAGAGCGCAAGTTCACCCACATGCAGACTTGCATCTCTCCTCCTTGCAGAGGTCCAAATTGGGACCTTTTTGTGGTGGAGGAGGGCAGGAGATGGACACCCTACTCAATCCATTTGGCACCCTGCATGAGAACGAGGGACACCAGTAGATATTCTGCATAGTCCTTCAGAGACAGTTTATACTAAAACAGAATCAGGGAAGACTGGGTAAGATGTTCCACCATCCCCACATCAGCCTGTGGACCTAACTTGGCTTTCCCCTCACCTGTCCTTGTCGTTCAGCAACAGAAGCAGCTGATGAAAAGACTAGGCACCCATGCTGCTTCACAGAGGTCTTTGGACTTGAAAAAAAGGAATATAATTAAAATTTGTGAAAACAAATAACAAAGAACTACTTTTTGGTACTGCCCTTCACTGGTTCGAGAGTGGCCAGAATGCTTTCATGTCATTTTTAACCAAAGATGAGCCCCACCACAGCCTCTCACTGGGATGTATAAATTTTCGAGCTAGTCATTGAATCCAAATTTCTAGATCCAAAATAGTCCCCATTATTTGGACATTAGTTCAAAATGATGGAAAGCTCACTTTTTCATTCTGCTTAAACTTGAGTAAATAACACCCAAACTGTGTGTCACATTTTAACACGGTTCAATGGAAACACTAATTCTGATTTGGCCTCAAACCAAACTAAACTTACCTAGAGAGAACTCCTTAGCGATTTTCAACTGTTAATCACCATGAGTGTTTATTACAACTTTTTTGTAGATTTTTTTTTGAAGTGTAGTCTCAGATACTGGCCTTTTAATTCCTCCTGTTGCTATTGCCATTCCCTCTCTGCCTCTGCTGGCAATATCCTCCCTGCCTTTTGGGAAAAACCATCCTTCTTTCTACTGACTTTTTTTCTTCTTCCTCCAAGAGAGAAACTTTTGAGCAGCTTAGGGAGCAAGCGAGTTTGTTTTGATAATGAACTGAAAACACTTTTTTGAGTAATTACTGCTGAAGTGGTAGCATTTCCACATATCTTCAGGTTGAACAATGACAGTTCTTGAGGAGGATGGACAAATAGACACTGACAAAGTAGGCAAGCATGAAAGGTAAAACTTTTTACATGTTTATTGAGGGAAAGCTCCCCAAAATGATGAAGGAGTGATTGCCTTCCTAAAGACCATCGAACTGCCCTGTGAGGATGGATTCACCTCCCAGGGTTTAGATATCAGAATTTAGGTGCCCGTACTCATGCTAGTTATCCCAGTAAAACACAAGCCTCCAGGAGATCGTTCATTTCATCTTAAGATAAATCACCCTTTGGAGGTCCTTATTTCTCTCCACTGACTTTAAAAGGAGCCATGGACGACTAGCTGTAGCATGGACATCTAACTCTGAGATGCCTTGGATAAGGCAGACAAATCCTACCCTACAGTTCTGTATCATAACCTATATGTAAAAATTACAATAAAAATGCATTTGTGATTGATCACATATCCATACAAGTTGTGAAATTCTATGTAATTGTTCCCGTATCAACTATAATACACACATTCTGTCAGTTTAATGTTTTCTGTAAAGGTGTGTAGCAACAATTGCTCTGAAAGAGCTCAGTGGTTTGGACCAAGTTACAATTTCTACGGGAATCATAACTTTGCTTTGATTTGAATGCAGTTAAAGTCTCTGCCATAATAGCAGCATAATGACAAAGAATATTTTTTCTATATTTTCTCAGCTTGGAAATTAAAAGGGAATAACATACAATGTTGCACAATGAAATAGACCTTCAATTCCATATGGACAGCAGTATTCTTAAGTCAGCATATTCTCCTTCCTGGTATGAAAAGGGATGCAGACAAATCCATTTATACATTTATTTTGAATGCCCACTTCCAGTGCATGAAAAGAAGCAAGTTCTACTAGCAGTTAAAACATGGCGTCTTAACCATGGCTTGTAGCTTTGCTCCTCAGGCCCACTCTGTGCTTTAGGCTTCTTACTGAATCATTGTTTGCCCACCTGCAATACTGAGACCTGAGACCTTATTCTAATACAGGCTGTGTTCAGGTTTAACTTTGCACATGGCACACAGTCCCTTGCTGCAATGCTGATAAATGGCTTGGGTAGAACACAAATGATGACTTCGCCCATGCCAGCTTTTACTGTCTGAAGCAATCCTTCAACTAGTTATGAACTTGGAATGTTTTTGGTCTTTTCCTGGTGCATTAAAATACATGAAAAATCCCATAATTCCTCATTACTGTTATAGCCACAAGTTTTTGCTTTATGTTCTTGCAAACAATATTTTTATGGGACCCTGAAAGATTTATTTACTTAAAAATTAACAACGCTTATTTCCTAATGTAGTCATCTCAATATTCAACATCAGCAGTTAAGATCTTATAAGAAGTAAACTGCTATTATTGTATTACAGCTGTCCTGCTGAGGAGCCATTACACAGCAACTCTTATCTCCTGTCACACTAACCCAACCCCTTCCCAAACACCCAGACAGCAACATTCAACATAAAGTACCTTATATGAAGGATGGCTTCCCAATAACCCTTCCCTTTTGAGCCAAGGTCCTGGCAGCCTCCTTTGAGGCATTTGCTGCAATAGCATGTCCAAATGAATGTGGTCGGTAAGCTTAAAAGGCTTAAACAGAAAGTCATGCCAGCCTAACTGGTACTGAGAAACAAGTGTAGACTAGAAGAAAATGTTCTTGGCTTTTTTATGCTAACTCAGTAACGAGCATAACTCAGCATGTGCTGTGCATCCAATTCTGCACCATGAAAGTCAAAGGGATCTTTTGCTGGTGACCCAAACAGGACCATAGTACCCAGTCCTCACTTGTCACCGATCTCCTGTGTATTCAGGTGGTATATTGCCTTGTTGGAGAAGTAGTATAGCAAATGGTGGGGGTTTCTGACAAACTGTGCCTCCAGGCACGCAAATCAAGTCAGTCATAGTTCATTATTATAGTACAGGTACACGGCCTACAACTCCAGTCCTAGCACAAAACATATTTTAGGCTAAGCAGCTCAATGTATTAACTTTAGCAGTATCTGTGCTGCACCCAAATGTTGAACAACTGAAAACTGAAGTCCATGCTTATTCTTTACTCTCTCTTGCCTTTGCCTGAAATTAATAAACAGCTTTGCTAAGTCATTAATCTGGAATTAGGACCTCTGCATTGGATATTCTGACATGGACCTTTTATTCTTGTTTATACAGCATCCAAAATCTGTGTGGTTTATCTGAAGGCTTATCTACCTTGTGTGTCATATCTTGCCTAATTGCAAGCTCAGGTATAAAGAGAATGATTGAATCTGAAGAGTAAATAAACAAACATTGCATATAGAACTGGGATCAGTAAAGATTGTCTGAAAATTCCCAGGGGTATCTATAGGTTTCTGCTGCAGCTGGGCTTGCTTTCTGTCCCAGGTTTTTAATGTAGGCCCTGTTCTATGATGACAAAAATGTGAAAAAGAAAATTCAGGAGAATTATGCAGCTTTAAGTAATGCAGATTAATCTTTGACTCTTTTTAAATATTTCAGACTCCTTTTTGCCCCTGCACAGGTATACTAGTCAGTGAGGTGAAATGGCAGTTCACGTTTCCAAAGGCATTATTTATCCTAAGATAATTATTTATTGGTTAAAATGCGTTCTGTAATATGCCGAGAATTTGTGATCCATTTTTTTCTTTATTGCAGATTAACACCATTTCAATTTTGATAATCATAGTGACTAAAACAAGCAGGGCCAGACTGTGCAAAACAAACCTCCACTAATTTGTAATCATTTAAATATGTAAAGCTAGACTTTGATGTTAATGCACCATTAAAAAGAAGGTGGGAAGTTCACACGTCTGTTCTGGTATCACTTGTCAGGCAGCAGAAAACTCAAAGAGCAGCTCGTTGATTTACAACATCAAACCCACCTCAGCAAGTTTGCCATCTTGTAAAAATTCTTGGTACATGACATCTTCAAATTTTACAGGACATGGAAATTCCATGGGAGGAAACTGAATCGACAGAGCTTGTGCCTTTCTGTGCCCTCTCTTCATTATCCAGCAGCACCAGCTATCTGGTCCATGCAAGCCTGACTCTGACTCCCCGCCAGTCCTTGGGGATGGACGCATGGCTTCATCACCCTGGCTGTCAGAGTCCTTCCACAGTGACTGTATTTTCCAACCTCAGAGATTATGATTACAAAGACTTTTGAATATCAGCATGTTTAGGAAATAGTTTGATGTTTTTGAACTATTTTTCTTAAAGGGAAAATGAATTTGTCGTTGTGGGATTTACGTTACCATCTCGCAGGCAGGGTCTAGACGATACCAGTTAATAGGAATCTTTAAACTATTCCTGGCAGCTGTTTGTGCAGCATTTTAGTTTTCCTTCTGAACTCATGTTAATTGGGAAAAGTGTGCAGCAATTTCACCTATTCATCTGTAAGCCACGCCATGACTTCTCTAATTTCTCCCATTTCTGAAATGTCAGGAGTCAGGAAATCACCAGTACCTTTCAGAAAATAAAATAGGGTAACTCAGGCATTTGCAACAGTTTTTAGGCTTGGAACACAGACAGTAGTTGTATTGATAACAGCTACCTGATTAAAGTCACAGTTTATTTTTTACCAATAACAAGTAGGTCGTGGGTACAACATGTACACCTCTGGCATAGACAAGTGAATGGTATTCCCATTTTTAGGAGAAAAGAAGGCAGACAGATCCCTACAAGCATCGCTGTATTGATGTAACTTGGGCAACATGCGTGGTGCAAACGCACACATTGATTTCACTGCAGTAGTCTGATGAAAGTCAAATAACTTTTTTTTTTTTTCCATAAACAGGTCAAATTGATGTTTCTACCCACTGTTTTAATGGCCCTTTATGAACCTTGCCATTTCCAGCTTTTGTGTTTCACATCTTCAAGGCTTGTTCTACACATACACCAGCTGTAGCACTTCTAACTTTCCCTGCGTAGCTAGAGTTATTGTACTGAAAATGCTCTTCTGTGAACGTAAGTGCACTACGACAGCATAATACGAGTACGAGCATGAGAAAACAAGTACATAATCCCACTACGACTGCATCCTCATTGGAGTTAATATTCATCAGCCTGGGTAAAAATCACTCTAATGAAATGGATTCATTGTAACAGAAACAACGTGTAGATCAAGCCAACAAATAACCTCCCATAGTGCAAAATTTCAGACTTTGAGACACCAACTCACCAGCTTTAAAACCTGCTGCCATCGTTGGAAATCAATTGTGCACATCTCTCTGCTCCATCTAGTTGGGTGCCATGTTGGGGTCAACACGAAGGAACATCACACTGATGCCAAAGGTAAATCTGCTTGGAGAGGGCTCCCTGACGATAAGCCTATGGGTTTCAGTGGCTCATGAGCTATTGCCTTAGAGGAGAAAGGGTCCCAACATTTATTGCGGCAGAATTTGGCCCAGAGGTGGAGCTTCTTTCAAAAGAAGACAACTAGGTGCAATCTCTGGAGCCACCGACTCTCTCGATACTAATTTCTACCCTCATCCTTCTCCTTTCCCTGAGTTTTGAGGGGCTTCTGTGTTACTGCTTTTTATCATAATGATTTAGTCTTTGCAAATATTTGTCTCTGGCTACTCTTTAGTGCATGGCTGCTCCAGATCCAACTCAATTAATTCCCACAGCAGCAGGATCACTGAATCAGGAAACCTGATTTCTCTTGTACTGTACAAAAAAAAGTCAGGATTAAAGTTGTTGTCTTCTTGCAGAAACAACCCCCAGCCCTTAGTTTTGATACTAAAACCATAATTCATTCTTGGGGTAATGGACTAATACCCGGTTCAGGCACCACTAGGCAGGGACAGAGCACCGGGCTCAGCTGATGTGAACTACACTTGGTACCAAATACATCCTGGATATCAGAAATCGTTTACACTATTTATCATTTTCTAGCTTCTAAAACTAACTCTCCAGTATGCAATGTCCATTCTCAAAAATGAGTACGACAAACACGAGAAATCAGGGAAATAACTATTTTCTGCTTTTAGATGTATCTTTGACTACTTGAGAGTGGTAGACAAAGACTTGATCAACAAATTTGTGCATAAGGAAATGGATTTACATGTAAATTGTTACATTACGAATGTCAATTAGCTGCACACATTACAGGGCAAACATCAGCAAGGTTTGTGGAGGCTAAACAAAATATACTTGCTTTATGCTGTTCTTATATGGTCATTTTAATTGGAAGCACAGATTATAGCAGCATAGCAATCTCATATTTTTCACTGTAAATGCTCCATGCATCTTTGGAAACGGTATCAGGTTCTTGACAGTGAAAAGGGTGAAAAAAAAAATTGGCTGACTTCAAAGTTGTCAACCTAGAGTTGAAAAGATTTTGGAGTGTCTTGATATTGCTTATGTCCACCTTTTTGGTAGTGGTTTCCAATGCAGAGAAAAATAATAAGATTGCTAGAAACACAAAGGTAGAAATGATTGCAAGTGAGACTTTTCCAAGGATTTGGCAAAAAACTTGTTATTTAACATTTTTATAACGGTGAAGGGAAAATGTCCTTAGATGAAAACATATGTGCCTGGATTATTGAAAGATACTAAAACTGTAAGTGATGAAAAGAATGTAGGCTAGCTGGAGTCTTCCTAGTTCACATGGTAGCACTTCCTGGCAGAGACAATCTGAGAAAGCTTTTATAACCGGATCTTCAGAGAAGCTTCACCTCCTTTTTTTTTCTTTTTCCCCCAGTCAACAGTCATTTTCATGAAAAACTACGCCTCTGTGAATACAAAACCACAGTTTTGCCTGTGAAAACTTGTGCACATGCTGCAATAAAGCTGATAAGCATTGCGATCCTGGGAAAAAACCCTCCACAATAAGGCGGAGAACCACTCTGCTATCCTATTGCCGAGTGGGAAAAGGACACCAAAGGCACAGGAGTCTGTATTTTTACATCTCTGACCTCACCTAGATGCCTAGTCTTCTCCCACCTCAGTGTACTCAGGCTTCTGCCCTGAGATACTGTGGACCATGGATGCTTGAGATGCTCTCCACTGGGTGTTGAGCCTTCCTTCTCCCTAAGAAGATGACAGTCCACCCACTAAGGTGGGCACAGGCTTTCAGGAGAGGGAGCGGGAATGTCCTTGTGCTCACCGTCGTCCTTTCAGGGTTCTGAACTGCTTGCACAAAAACTGCATGTAAAACGAGACAGCATATTAACGACAGCTTGACCTGAAAAAGTCCTATCCCTACATGTTTTCCACCCCTGTGCCCAAACAAGATTTCGGTGAAGTAATTAAAAAGCACAGTGCTGATAATCACTGCAACTTCATTCCTAACAGTCAGTGGAAAAGGACAAATTTTTTAAGGATTTCCAAAATTACTGTAAAGACGACACAATTAATCTTCGCCTGTTAGTTGTGTTTGAAATAAAGCATTTGAAAAGGCACATTTTTAATACTAATTTACAATCATTTCACAGGCAGTTATGAGACCCTTCATTTTAATTAAGGACATGCTCTTATTTTTAAATGTCTTCTTCAGCATCCTGACCGACCACTTTTCATAGTCTCATAGAATCATAAAGGTTGGAAAAGACCTCTGAGATCATCAAGTCCAACTGTCAACCCAACACACCCAGGTCTCCTAAACTAAGTCCCGAAGTGCCGCATCTACATTTTGAACACCTCCATGGATGGTGACTCCACCACCTCTCTGGGCAGCCTCTTCCAATGCCTGACCACTCTTTCAGTAGCGGCATTTTTCCTAATATCCAATCTAAACCTCCCCTGACACAACTTGAAGCCATTTCCTCTCATCCTATCACTAGTAACCTGGGAGAAGAGACCAACACCTACCTCACTACAGCCTCCTTTCAGGTAGTTGTAGAGAGCGATAAGGTCTCCCCTCAGCCTCCTCTTCTCCAGGCTAAACACCCCCAGTTCCCTCAACCTCTCCTCATAAGACTTGTCCCGCAGACCCTTCACTAGCTTCGTTGCCCTTCTCTGGACGCGCTCCAGCACCTCACTGTCCTTCTTGTCCTGAGGGGCCCAAAACTGAACACAGTATTCGAGGTGCGGCCCCGCCAGTGCCAAGCACAGGGGCACGATCACTGCCCTGCTCCTGCTGGCCACGCTACTCCTGATACAAATATCAGGAATATATTTGCACCCGCCCTGTCAAAAAGGGCCCGTGTCCCCCGTCCCCCGCGAGGCTGGAGCTAACACTGAGGGGCGCTCAGCCCCTCCCGCCGGGGAGGGCAGGCGGGCTGCTGGAGGCCGGCGGCCGGGAACGGGACCCCGGCACCGGCCGCCTCCTAATGGAGGTATCGCCGCCCCGGCCCCTGGCAGCCCCGCAGGAAGGGTCGGAGCGGGGCCAGATCCCAGCCACCTGCCCAGGGCGGCCGCCGGGCGTTGTTCGACCCTTCGGTCGGGCGGAGCGAGGTGGGCAGCGGCCCCGCAGTGCCCCCCTCCCCAGGGCGAGCCAGCGGCGGCAGGAGCGCGCGGTGCGGAGCGATCCTCCGCCGCCGCCTCTCCCCGCCCCCCGCCCCGCCGTGACGGCCGGGCGCGCCCCACGCTCCGCTCCGCGCCGCCCCTTCCCCGCCTCGGCCCGCCCCGGCTGCCGGGAGAGGCCGCTCCGCGCCCGGCTGCCGTCGCCGCTGCGCTCGCCCAGTATAGTTAGAGCTGCCCGGTTTCCCCGCGTCTACCCGTCCTTCTCCAGCCCGGGCCCCGAGCCGCGCCCGGCGCCTGCCGGCGGCTCCCGGTGGCAGGGGAGCCGCTCCGAGCGGCGGCTCCGGAGGTGAGCGTCGCCCGGGTGCCGGGGGGGGACGGGCGGGGGGACCGGGGGGCGCCGCTTCCCCTACGGAGGCCCGGGCCTGGGCGGGCGGGCCGGGGCCGGGATCCGGGGGGGGAGGCCCGCAGGGCCGTGCCTGCCGCCGAGCTGCCGTTTTATCCCCTCGTCTCCCCGTATCCCGACTCCCCTCCCCACCCTCCCCCCCCCTCCCCCCCCCGACCCCCCTCCCCGGCCGATGTTTTATTCATGTCCCCGCCGGGCTTTGTACGGGGAGCGGGCTCCTTCCCCCGCAGTTCACCAAGTGCTGCCAGACTCCGGCGCTGGTGGTGGGGGGACGGGGACCGGGGCGGGTCGCGGCTTGGAGGCGAAATGGCTGCAGGGTGGGCAAGGTTTTGCCATCCGGGCAGGCAACCCGGGGGCTGAACGGCATCTGTTTGCTTTGGGGGGTGCTGGCCTTGCCGCGGCTCAAAAGTGACAGGGGGGGTCTCTTGCTGCATTTCCCCCGCCGCGGGTCTGCCGGCCTCATGTAGAAAAATCAAGTCACTGCAAGGCTTTCTGTAGCAGATTTTAAATATGTGTGTGTATATATATATCTGTCTATCTTCTCTTTCAAGGGTTCAGCAGCAAGCTTATTGCAACACCAAATGCCTGTAAGACAGGCAGCACTTACACCATCACCAAGTTAACTGTAGATGTCAGACTGTGCTTGCACTGATGTGATGTCAGATTCGTGATAACACGCAGAAATGGTGATTTTGGTGTGGGCTGAGCGTGATGGAGACGGCACAGACCCAGCTGGCGTGGACAGACTCGGTGGAGCCTCTTCCATGGTGCAGGGCCTGCTGTGCAGGTAGTCACCCGGAGCAGGCAAATCATAGGGGCACGGGGATAATGGTTACAGATTTGTGGGTGCTACGGACTCAGAGGATCAGATATTTGTGCCTGGTATTCAGGTACGTGTTGGTTAGACAGTCATTTGCTGATGCCTGTCTTGTCTGTAACTTCTGCAATGAGGCTGCCACTGTGGGTATCAGTCAAGAGGATGAATTTTGTTGCATGCTGTAGGAAGCCGGCTGCGATCAATAGGCAGTTTTGTATTAGCCCCTGATACTGCCTCTTGATTTCTCATGAGCTCATCGTGGAGTGGTGAACTAAAACTGAGAGATGCCAAAACGTGTTCCCTGCCTCATTCAGTTTCTTGTTCGCCTGTCCTTCACCTTACCCGTGCCTTGGTTGGTTGGATTTCAGTGGAAAAATTCTGGTCCTGGGTCTGTTCAAAGGCGTACGTGTGTTCTGGTTTTGCTTTTTTTACTCACTGTTTGATAATAGCCATGAGGCTATGTGTTTCTGAAGATCTCCCGTGTACGGGGGCTGGAGGTATTTGCCCTTTGGTACAAGCGGAGTGCACCGATACTGCCTGATGTTGTTTAACCTTATATTATCTTAAGCGTTGTATAATGAGGCAGCTTGATTTGTTAAGACTTTGTGATGGTGTAATACAATAATAATTATAAATCTTCTTATTGTCTGAAGAATCTTTAAATACTACTCTGTCCTGGGAGGTACTTCATGTGTGTTTATTTCCAAGAGGCACAGGCTTGGATGAGCAGTGTTTGATATTAATCATGTTCATTTTGGGGTGGGAGGGCAGGAGCACTTTGGCACTAGTGCTTTAGGTTGTAATTTATGGGTGTGACATCATGCAGTAGATAAGCTTTTATGGGATCTGCCATGTAAATTATGGCCTTTGTTTATATACGTGCAATTACTTGTTTTGAAAATCCATGCCGTAGAGTTTGCTTAGTAGCCTGTGCTGGAGCTGTGAATAAGAACGAGCAGAATGTGCTTCGATTGTGCAATATTGTTCAGCAGTTGAAAATATTTCGCTTTACCTTGTGCTCGCAGCCTGCACCAGGTGTGAAGTTATTACGCTGCATCTGCACACTGTGATATGTCTTGTACGGTAGTTGGCTGTGAAAGCAGTGGCCAGGCGCTCTTATTTTCTTCTTTCTCCATTACCTATTTCATTTCGTTTTTTGAAAGAAGGGAAGTGCTGAAATGAGTGATTTCAACTAATCCGGGCTGGAGAGAGCAGCTTGGTTATTTAAGGCTGCTGTAGTTTGTTATGTAATCAGATTAACAAAGGTTGAAATGATCATTCAACTTTGGGTAAACAAATGATATATATAACAACATGGATTAGGGTGACTCTTCACATTGGAGAGACGTGCTGCAGTTAATGTATTGCAAATACTGGACAAAAACACAATGAGTGGACACAGCAGCGTAGCAAATACATTTTTGGTAAACTTGGGGATTGTGATGCACTTACTATTGATCGTCTGTACTCCTGTGGTGCATTAGGTGCTGCCCACATGCATGGGCAAACTTACTTTCAGCTTCCTTTAGCTGACAAGCAAAGGCCTCGCCAAATGTCTTTGTGCACAGCCTGATCGTGCTTGGGGTGCTGTGCAGGCTCGGTGCTAACTGGAGGGCAGCTGCTGGGGTTAGGAAGATGACCAATTCTCAATTGGAAGCTTTTTAAATAAAATTTAAAAAAATATATAATTCCAAGCACGTTTGCTGAAGCTGGCAGCCCCTCAGCTGGTCCATTATTAGTTGGCTATTTTTTCTTGTTGTCGGGGAAGCAGCATGGCTGCAGGAGAGATTTTTAAGGCTTTTCTCCCTGAATCTGCACACAGAGGAGGCGATGACGTGTGTGCTGCGTGGCAAAGGTCAGCGCAGGCACTGCTGGTGTATCAGAGGTGAGACCCCGCCAGGAGAGACAGGAGCCGATATAGAAAGGGGAAGGTGGAAGCCTGGTATGTGGGGGAAGTAGCTGGAGCCCAGGGAGGAGGGGGAGGCATATATTGGCATTATGGCAGGGACCTCTCTTGTGCGTCTGTGCACACAGTGCCTTGCTGCTCGGACCCCGGTCTGTGGTTGCAGAGCGGTGATCTCATGTGGGCTCTGGTGCTGTACAAGTGGGACCTCACTTTAAAAATACTATAGCATGAAATATGCTCACTGTTATTATGGAATGCAGTGGCATCAGGTCATTGGGGGAAAGGGGGAATAACTGACTCCTGACAGTCAGGTTTCTGGAGGCCTTCGTATTGGCATGGAGCCTGAGCCCTTCCAACCTTCCTCTCGTTCGGGAAAGGTAAGGTACCCTCGAGGATCCTGCTCTTCTGTCCTTCAGCATGACACGATGGAACAGCACTATGTTTTGGATACATATGCAAAAATACTCCGGAATGGGTTTTTTAGTGTAATTGTTACTTATTTCCATGCTGCCTCTGTTTAATTCTACATAAGCAGTCATATAATTGTAAAGGGATTTCAGAGGTGCTTGCAAATATCTGTCACTGCTACTGGCTCATCTTTGTGCTGTATAAAGTATTTGTGACTAGATGTACACAAGCACATTTTGGGTATACTGGTATCTAGAGAGTTACTTTTGGAAATAGGTAATATTGTTCAGGCTGTATTCTTGTAGGATGTTCAGAGAGGAGGCAGTGTGGAATGTGATATGCAATCAGTAATTTTAAGACTGTTTCTTTTACTGGTACGAGTCTACTTCAGCTCCGATTAATTAACAGGTTGGTATCTTGTCTTCAGTTTTGTGGACTGAATAAGAGCAGTCGTTCTTAGTCAGACTAGAGATCTGTCTCGGTCAGTATCTCTTCTGGTGGGACTGCTTGCAGGTGTGTAGGAAAACTGACTTCAGGGTTCTCCTCCTCCTGGTAAACCCTTCCAGCAGTCATCTCTCTAGGAAATGTTTGGGCTGGAAGCTGGTCCACTGAGGCTGTTGTGTTTAATAGCTGCTGATGAATTGTCTTCTCTGAAAAATGTCTCATTTGTTTTGAAAACCTTTATGGCATTAGTGTTCAAAACATCCTGTGTTGGTGAACTTTGGGTATAATTGTGCACTCTGAAAAGGATTTTACTTTATTTTATTTGTTTTATGGCTTGCCATTTGAAGTGCCTGCCCTTCAGATTTTTATCTGAATTCTGGAAGACTATCTTTTTAGATTTTTACGTGGAAAAATGTTAACAAGTCTTAGAATGTATATAAAGATAACTGCTATATGTTTGCAGTAAGGTATGCTCCCAGCCCCATTTACAGTCACCTGTCATAGATATGTCCAGTCACAGCTGTAGCATTTACGTAACTGCATGCAAAAAAAATGTTGAAATACAAGAAGTGATGTGATTTCTGCAGCTATACATCCTGCATATAGACTGCAGTAAGTCTTGATTCAGAACGACTCAGACGACAAAAGAGTTGCTGTATCCAAAGAGTGACTTCAGCAGTGCTGTTTGAAGTTCTTGCCAAAGTAAATCTTTGCAAGGTATCTGGTGCAACATTAAGGGGATATGTGGGGATCAGAATTGACAAATTATATTAAAGACCTTGAAGTTAAGAAATACAGATAACAAAAAGTGCAGCATCATGCATTAAAAACAATGTGTTGGTCCCTGAATTGTTCTTCAGGTTAGCTTTCAACACGCCATCCCAGACCATTTCAGGAATAGGTGGGTGTTAAAAAGCTGTGTTGTAAATTCCACTTTTCCTTTGTGTGGCAGGGAAGCAGGATCTTTTGATGGTGAATTGACCTACAGTAATTGCTTTTATAATGGTGTCCAGGAGTCCGTCTGGGTTACAGGGGCCATTTGGATTACAGTTTGCTGTACTAGACTTTGGTACTGGTGGTAACGGCAGTTATGTTTGGTGTTTTAAAAGAAGCTGTCCAAAGTCTGGTAAATTATTTATTATTATGGCAGCTTCTGAAATCCTGTTGATAAAAATGGGTAAAATTTTCACACTTTTAAAGCAAACAGAAAATCTTCATCGTGTCATTTCTACTGTTAATTCCACCCTTAAGCCTGTAAAACTCATTATCAACGTGGGTGGAATTTCAGCATACTGGTTTACAGGTGGGATAATAGTAGAGAGTGACCAGACAAACGCTTTCTGTTTGTTTTAAAAATAGAGATGCTTACATAATGATGCTATACACAACGACAGAACATGCATATGGATAAGATCTCTGCATTAGAGTATTAATCCAACAGCATCCCTTGTCTGCTGTCACTTGCTTCAAAGGAAGGTAATTCTGGAGTGGAGAGATGCCAATGCCAAGTGATTTAACTGGAGTATTGGTCCAGTCCTGAACCGCCTTTAGGCAGGGGTCTGGGTAAGAGGTTTGGAGAAATAGATTTTTAAACCACTATGAGCTCTTAATTTGTTATCTGAAGCAGGGAAAACCATTCTTTCTCTTTTGTGGAGTGCTGTCTATCTGTGTTTTAAGTTGTTTGCAGAGATTTGTCGCTTAACATGTGGCATGTCCTTAGTAAAACTGAGGCCCCGTTTTGGGGAGTGGAATGCTATTGCTAATAAAAAACTCCCAAACAAGTAAGCATATCTGAAAGCATCAGGATTGCATCAGGGTCTTTCCTCTTGCTATGGAAGTAGCCTCAGTTTGTTTTTCTTCTGCCTCTGTATCTCTAACAGAAAGTAATAGACTTTATCCATCAGGTTTGGAAAAAGATAAAAAGTAAGTTGAAATACGTATTTAATAGGAAAATTTTTCCAGGATCTATATATACAGGTGTGCATTTTCCCAAAAGTGTGTGTTAGGCGTTGAGGCCGTGACTATGTTGTTGCTAACCAAAATTCTAGCCCCAAATGTATCTGTAAATACCATAGCCTCACCCCTTCAACTCTGTGAAATGATAGGTATCTGGAATAACTTCATACATCAGGACATGAAAGGACCTTGGTAAGCTTTTGCTTTTATAATAAACAAGGAAAAGTTTCTCTAAATTGCCCAATAGAGTTTATCCACACAAAGACAGCTCTTTATTCGGTGAGGGGGAGTGACTTACCTTTTAGATGTTTGTCCTTAGGATTTTTATCTCATCCTATCCCAAGTTTTATTAATAAAAGCAAAACAACTTTAACGTGATTATGCATGTTTGGCGGACAGACCTCTCTGTTTTAGAGTCGTGCCTAATTAAATTTGCGGAGCCTGCGCAATTTAGGATATTGGGCAGGGAGACTGTTTCAGCAGGAAGACATGGAGGAAGGAACAAATTGCTCTCCTTCCCTTTCTTAACGGTGACAGCAGCATTTTCTGTGAACTTTGCAGGTTTGTAGGTGATGTGGTGTGCCATTCCTGGGGAAAAGGGCTTGCTGAAGTTTGCCTTTCTGTTTGGAGAATTCCTTTTAAATGACTGTTCAATAAAGTTCTGAATATCAGATATTTGCACATCCCCACTAGAAGACAGTCTGAGGAAAGAATTGGCCAGTAAAACAAAACAAATGCTGTCTTTTTAAGGGGGTAACGGGCTGTAAGCCCATTTCAGCTTTGAGGGATGACTAAGATGTTTCTTCTGGCAATACCCAGTTTGGATCCTGCTGCTTAATTTTGTCTACAGGCCTGCTCATCTCAGGTGCATCTTAAAGGGAATGCAGCTGATGTGCATTAAACGTACTGATAAAATGTGCAGGAGTTTTGTCTTTTGTTGCAGATGGATTTATACAGCACTCCGTCAACTAGGAAGCTGCCTTCAGCAGCAGGGTGTTCTCTGAAGTAGGATGTTTAAAGATGTGGTTTGGGCTGCTACGCGTGGTCAGCCATGTGATGCTGAAGGACGGGGTACTGTTCCTTTTCTTCCAGTGCAGTTGCGCTTGTTACGTGCGCACAGTAGCTGTGGTCTGGTGGATGCCCAGAGGCTCAGCTTTCTCTTTTGAGCCTTTATTTTTGCAGGAATCTGAAATAGCAGAACCAAAGCTGCTGAGTAAGCCAGACTGAGTCCAGGGGAGCAGATCTGGCAGCTCTCCCCTTCACCTACCACAGAAATGCATAGAAGACAAACTCGTATGAGTACGTCAGGGACTTGTTTCGTTAGTGGGTGAAAGAAAAGCCAACCAGGGCTTTCTAATACCGTCTCTGTTATTTTTACCACTCAAAGTTCTTACAGACATAGTTATTTTTTCCAATGATTTATGTTTCTAAATTACTACCTAGTTTTCAGGTGTGGAAGCCTATAATTTAAAAGTGTCTGGCCAGTGCTACTGAAATGCAAATCAAAACCTCCCAATGCAGAAGCTTCTGAGATAATTTCTGTTGTTTTTCCTCTGCTGGAAAAAAAAAAAAAAAAGAGAGGAAGCGGTATCCGTTCTGCTTTGGTCGTGTCAGATAAGGTGTATCTTTGAGATTAAAAAGTCTTGATGCTTGTGGGAGGAGGGGAGTGCTTCTTTTGTCTTTTGTTGCAGCAAAGGATACTAATTAACCACCAAACAAATTGGGTTTGGGGGAGTTTGCCTTTGCTATCACAGTGAAAATGTTTTGTGTGGAAGAGCTGTGCAAATTACACCCGAAGGTATTCACATAGAGATAAATCAGCCCCTGGCTGCCCAAAATCTTTCTGTTTCAGTCTGCAGAAATATGCCAGGAAAGCTTTTGAAATGGCAACAGTCAGTCTGCATGTTCTGGAGCAGATTGTGTACCGGAGACCGCGGCACAGCCCTGAGCAAAGACGTCAGCAGCAAGGAGTGACTGTCATCCCCAACACAAACAGACAGACTCCATCAGTGTGACAGACCAGCAAAGAGTGATGCAACACTAATGGGCAGATCATTATGATTGTCAGCTCAGAATATAGGGTTTGTTTGTTGGTTTTTCCCCAGCGACAGGAGCTGACTCTGAGTTGGATTTTCCTATAACTAGCATTCTGCATCTTTGACGTTTTGGCAAGAGTGAGACTATTTCCTTAAAAAAAAAAAAAAAAAAAAAAAAAAAAAGGCCTCAGGCTTAGTAACAGCATTTAGGTGAATAATAAATGCTCGGCCTTGTGCATATACATTTAGTTGTACATTTATTTGGGGACTTTTACAAGCATAATGGAAAGTTATGCACTTGACTCTTCATTGAGTTGCAGTGGGATTTGGGGACTTAATTTCCCTAAGACTATGAAAATCCTGGGCTTTGTGGTATAAGTTTTGGTTGCCTCTACACTTCCATGCTAGTCTCTGAGTCTTTTTTAATCCACAGCAAATGCTTGGGTGCTACAACAATAATAGTTTAAAAGCCAGTGATTTGAGAGAGAAAAAAAGCTGGAGCTTCTTAAATGTGTGGGGACTGGATGAAGTGGGATTGATTGGGCATTAGGCAGAAATTTGTGGGTAAGCCCAGTCAAGTGACTGGCTGGAGAGAAGTGGGGTTCATGAAGTCAAAGTCAGCCTGATCCCCCTTTGGCTGAAGAAGTGACATCTTTGTGACAGCAGTTTTTGCCTGGCCTCTCCCACTGACTCCAAGTAGCTGTCATGGACTTTCCCTGCAATTGTTTGGTGTTCTGTGAACTCATGCCTTAAAAAAAGGCTCTCAAAGTGAACACCTTTCTGGAAGGTCGTTAGAAATTTAATACTAATATTTAATAAGGTTTGTGAGTTACATGTAACACAAATAACAGTGCTGACAATGCTTTTCAATTATTCATTTTTTGTGCAGTGTGTTGTTGGTCATTAAGATGGGTTGTCTATGCAAGTGGTTCCATAAAATGCAAATTGTTAGCTTCTATGTGGGTCAGAAAACATTGCATACTTGGTGTAACTCTTGTAGTTAAATAGACTTCTTTGTTAAGCAAATAATTTAATCACTGGTTACTCTTAGCAGTGTCAAAAACATACATGAATTCTTGCTGAGTGTAAGTAAAGCGTTTCAGCTTTGAATGATGACTGCAGGATTTGGCTTAAAAGCTATTTTTGGGCCACAGGCACAGCCCAAAGCCAGGGGACGTACATGGCTCCGCTCCTGAAATGGCGTCAGGATGGAGGATGACTCAGTCACCCCTGCAACTTCCTTGTTGCTCCAGAAAGGTAGTGATTTATTGCAGATTTGTGTCAGCAGTAAATAGCTATCCACCCGGCGCTGATTCAGCTGCTTCAAAAGTGGTAGTTAAGGATGTGCGCCCCATCTTTGCCTACTCGGTCCCTCCCAGCTCTCTTCCCACCCATCAGCTGCGGAGGGCGTAAACAAAATGCGTACGTAGCCTTTCCTCCCCCATACTTTTGACTGCTGGCCAGGTGGTCCACGTGAGGCTGAGAGCAGGGATCTTGTTCTTGCAGATAGATGCACGGTGCATGCCAGTGTTGAGATTTGGATGGTGTTCCTGTTGTGTCAGGGAAGATTGGCTGTGCAAAGCCTGCGGGGTTTGGTCTTCTGAGGGCGCTGAGGTTGAAGCAATAGTAAATGTGGTAGAATCAGCACATAGTGACATTGCTGCTGGGTGAAAAATTGGTCCAAACCCTTCCAGGGCCTGCGTTGGCCTTTCTTTGTAAGGCAGCAGCACAGGAACAGAGCAGAGTACAGAGAAGGAGGTGAAGTTCACAGAGAACGTTCATTAAGTGCATCAGGTTGAGGACTCTTGTTTTTCTGGGGTTTATGGTAACTTGCAGTACATGAGGAGGAATTTCTTTGCTCCTGTTACGATTAAGGAGAATAAGGCAAGTAGTTATTTTACTGCTGGCTTTCCCCTCCTGCCTGCCCTCCAAAAGAAACCTCAAGGTACAAAAAACCCACCAGTCTAAACACCTGATTTTGAAATAAAGCACTCTATTTCAGATATAGGAATGATTCTACTGATGTCAAAGGACTGTGATGGAGAATAGCATCCTAATGGTAATACCTCCTCCCTTCTCTTCCACCCTGCTTTCCCAAGAGCTACTGCTATCCTGGGAAAGCACATGAAGAACCCACTTGCTGTTTCTTGCCATCACAGCCCTTATCTTTTTAGTGGAGGGTGAATACCAGGATAATCGTTGTGTTCCTGTATTTTTTTGCCTTAAGCCAAATGCAGAAGAAACAACTCGCTTTTGTGGGGCATTTTTGCATTGGTGTATGCTTTGAAAAGACACATAGCAGGCTGTTGTTGGCCATAATCAGTGTTAGCCACTTCCCGAGACGTGGCCTCTCCCAGGGAGGGGGTAAGTTTTAATGTGGCACTTGTGAGAGGCAGAGGTGGGACGGAAGATCCCGGGTGAATTAACCATGCCAAGGAAACTATCCCCAAAAAGTCTGCTGTGGGTTTGCTGAGCATGTGAGAATAGCCTTGCTTTTGATCTCTGTCATGACTCTGAATATCCTCAGGAATAAAAGCCACAAGTAAGAATAGAGGTGGCCCTGAAGACTTGGTTTTGCTTTGATGGTTGTTACCTGGTGAATTGCGCTGTCCTGTTTGCTGGTGGATTCTCTCAAGGAGTAAATTGGTGACCTCTGTGCTTTTCCAGGCATTCAATTTCCCATTCCTCTGGTACCTACCTATAATCTTCCATTCTTTCTGTTTACCTGCTGCCAACTCCTGTGACATCTCATGAATGTGCCTGAACTGTGTTTTATATGGAAACAGTTTTATTGCTTTGAAAATGCTGAACACAGTTGGGTGTAAACAAAAAGTAGCATGTGAGCTTCATGGATCTGCTGCTTCTATGCCAGTAAAGTCAAACTCTGTGAGATAGGCTTGGTACCTGTAAGGTCTGTTCCAAGTGGAAGCTGAGGTAAGGTGCTGACGGTGGGAATGCTGATCTGGTCTCAATATCAAGGGGAATAAACAGTGTCGAAGGAGACACAGGGACCTTTCTGTATCATCAGACTGCACGACTGGTTTTATATCTTGATTTGAATGTCAAAGAAGAGACGGAAAACAGAAGATGGGAGTGACTTTCACCCTTAAGGTAATGTATGCCTCTTGGTGCTAGGGATTGCAAGCTGGTTTACCAGTCTCTTGTTCACCATTCCTGTCTGGTCATTAGCCAGCATGTCTAGTAGGTTTGAGTGTTTGATTAGCCATCGGAGGTACTCTAGCACAAAGTTTAAAATTGATGAAAATTACAGTTGTCTAAGGTGCTGTGTTCGTTGTACTTGCCTGAAGATTTAACAGTATACTGTTGCTGCTGCATGTATCTGCCTTTAGCAATTCCCCTGGTTTTTATCTTATTTGCTGCTTAGTTATAGATTTATACTGGAAAGGCCTGGATGAAATGGGTGCCCACAAGGAAAGTTTTAGGGAATATTGGGAAGAAGTATAAAGGGGAACAAGCATGCACCAGCAAATCAGCTTCAAAGCATGCAGTAAGGAGGAAAAAATGTACATGCTTCCAGATATTGCTGGAATAGGAGAAAAATGGCATGGTGTACTGATTGGTGCACTAAGGTGGGAGCTTAATGCCCGTTCAGGCTCTTTGCAGCTGTGATGGTATCTTTGTGACATGCAGTGTTGTAGGACTCTGATGTTGTTCTGTGCCTTGTTATCAGAAAATATAAAACCAGGTTCCTTTTCTCAGCTTGTTGAGCTTTTTCTCAGCAAAAAAAATGTTTTTATTCTTTTCTTTTTTTAATAGAGTGAAATCTGGATTATTTTTCTAAATCCCCTGATCAACCTGAACCTCAGTAACTTAATGCTGTTCTCATAACAGATTTGCTTTTCAAATACTATTTTTAAGTACATAGTTATGAAGAAGAGTATTTCCTATGGCTGTCTATGACAAATACTAACACTCCCAGTTCAATCCTGGGGCTGGGGTGTCCATTGCTATTTCCTGATGGTTCTTGTAGCTCTTCTCTCCCCACTTGTGCAGGGTGAAGACAGCGCTGATTGATTGCAGGTTTATATTGCTAATAACTATAAACAAGCAATTCTGACTCATTGGTCACGGAAGACAGAAGTACAATCAAATATTGTTGCTATGTTAATTTGTTTACATATAGGGAAATTATGTAAATATCAGTGCAGATTAGGTTTAGCCCCTGTGTGTGCCTGCATTCAATACCCTGGGGCCAAAACTGGGTACTGTTGAAGTAATGGAGAATTTTCCTCTTGAGCTTAGTAAGTCTAGGATTTAGCTTCTGAATGTTTAGAGCCACAATGGTTTTTAATGCTGTAAATGCCGTAGAAGGATTCCTGTGATTTTACATTACCATTAAAGCCATAGTCCCAGATATGTGAAAGGACAAAATAAGCTGAAAACACGTCTTTTAGGCTATCTGATTGCCATCTTTAGAAGGTGTACAGCTCCCCTGTGCACCTGGCTTTCATTTGTTCCCCAGCCTCCGATCCCCACTGCCCCCTATCCCTTCCTGCAGCCCCTACCTACCTTGTACAGACTGGAGCCTGCAGGCACCTTGGGTTTAGCATGGACTGAAAACTAATATTGAAAAAGAAGTTCAGAGTAATGGTTGGCCACCCTGATGTCCAGCAAAGGAGGTATTGTGTGGGCATCTTTAGGGGCTTTCTCTTAGCAGTGCTGTGCAGGTGGGGTTGGCTAACTCTTTGTTTTTGGGGTAGAAGCAGAGCCTGGGCATGTTTGTTGAATCGTTACCATCAAGGGTTGGTATCAATAAGCCAAGAAATGGCATGGATAGCAGGAATAGTATGTCTGTTCATAAATGTATTAAACAAGGAGGTGGCAAGGTAGAGGGCTGGAGGTGAAACGTGAAGAGCTTAAGCAGCTGATGGCACAAGGCTGGAAACATGAGCAGGAGAAAATGAGACGCTGACTAACAAAACCAAAAGGCACTTGCTGTTGAAAAGGAAATTGTGTAAGGGTGCACACGTGCTTTTGCGTTACTATCTCAAGGTGTGTGGTCAAGGGGGCAGAAATGATCAAATCCTTACTTCTCCTGTTCTTCATATGGTGTGTATTATGAATAAAAGCTTTCTTAGAGGCTCAGAGCCAGAGCAGTTTTCTGCAGGTTGCGATGCAGGATGCTGGCCTTATGTTGCTTTTCCTTTTAGAGGCGGCGGTGCAAGTAACGAGTCTGTCAAAACGAGAAGGACAGAGCCTGCTTGCCAGCAGTGGGCTGTAACCAAGGGTGGCGGTGCCACATCCTAAAGCTGGGTCTTGGGCTGGTCACCCCCTCGTGCCAGTGACACCCCAAGTTCTTGAGGGAGGCATGGAGTAGTGCCTGGCTCTTTGTGCACCCTTCTCTTTTAATGGGTGAGATATAGTTGGGCTGTATGCAGCCAGGAAATTCGCCAGTTGAATGCTGCTGAGCAATATCACTAGCTGTGGGCAAGGGAGAAGAGAAAGGAAAGATTTTGATCTCCAGTTAGGGTTTTTCTACACCACTGAAACATTAAAGATCAGTCAAAAAGCTTGTAAATATTCCAGTTGTGAACTGCAGTGATTTTGCTTAATATACTTCACTGATTCTTCCTGTTGTCTTTTCCAGGTGGAAATGTTAATACTCCACTTAGGAGCAGTATCTTTTCTGATCTCTGGCTGCACTTGTCGTTTATTTCCCAAACCTTCTCTCTTTCTACCACAAACCACATAGATAACTGGTTTTACAGCAAAATAATAATCACTTATGGTAGTTCCTTAGTTCTCAGCAATGCTGGTTTGTACTCCGCAATTTCAAATACCGACAGACAAATAGACAAGTGCACAAAAGGCAAAGCAACAGCTGCAAGAAAAAAAGATACTGTATTTGATTAAAATAAATGTCACCATGGTACCTTAACTGTAGCTAATCAGGAGTGTGTCTTTTGGGGGGAACTAAGGGTAAGGATGACGTTTTATGGATGAGCCTTCGCTTGTTGAACCTGGGATGGAGCTCAGTGGAAGAACCCATAGGCTTATCATGGCACTGACATACTGTTGGGAAGGAGGGGGCAGTGGCTGACCCTGCAAACACTGGCTGTGGAAATATGTCAACTCTCAGGACTTCAGTACCTTTACTAGTTAATGGTCCTGCTAACGTGCCTCCTTTGTAGGATCAAGGGTTGTTTGTATTTCTGTTTTACGTCTACCACCCTTACTATCCTGTGTTGCGCAGCAGACCTGCAAAACCCAAATCAGCATGAATTTCTGTGCAGTTTCATGTTGCCACTTGTGTTGGCACAGTGTACTTGACAGTGTATTTGGCAGGACACCAAAGAACAGGAGCTATCTTGCAGGCCAGCAGATGTAATGGAGGTAAGGCACTGTGCCTGCTGCAGTAGGACCTTGTATCAAAGACTGTCAAGTGCTTTAGTGCTGGTTTATAGTGAGGAAGTTCACGTGGGTAGTATCTGCAGAGACCTAGGCAACATAGAAGTTGCATCATGGGTTTCTCTTCTTCATTGGTTTAACATTTTCAAGAGTTTCTAAAATATATAAAATGCTAAAAGTTTAGGCTTAAAAAAACTTGTTCCTTGGTTAACTTTACCTGTAACTCAAAATGATTCCTTGATTATGGAGCTTCCTCTCACCAGCACTAACACACATTTCCCGTTTCAGTTTGCTTTCCTTAAATTTCCCCTCACCACATTACTAATTGTGTTATGCTGGCCCAAGGAAACTCTGGATGAGATCATGTGTCGTTCTGGGAAGCACAGTTGTGACTTTTGGCAAGGAGGTTGGCTTCCCAAAGCTCACAAGGTAGAGGGGAGTGTCCAAAGGTGAGTGGGGAACAGGGAAATGGACAGGAGAGCCTGATAGACAATCCTGTGCTGTGATGATTGATCCATATTGACTTGCTGTGTTGTATTTAGTACGACTTCAGTTACACCTTGGATTGAAGAGGAAAAAGTTGTCCCTGTAGTTGGGTTGGGGTAGGAGAGGGCGTTACAGGGTGGTTTCACTGTGTACTTGATCTGTACTCCTATACCCTTTCCCAGGTATCTGCTTTTGGGTTCTGCTGGGTGCAGGATGAAATGAACCATTAGTCCAACATGATGTAGTTGTTTAGCATAATTCTGTGTTGTCAGCCTGTCTTGAAAGTCAGCAAGGCTTGTGTGGGCACGGGTGTCTTTGCAGAATGGCTTGGGGGTCTGGGAGGTTCAACTGCAGGCTACCTGGAGAAGGGATTGCCTCTCTATTTGTTTCTGTACATCCACAGCTGAGCTTATTGGATAGCAGCAGTTGTGGAAAGCAGAGGAATATAATGAAAGTTGCTGTGAAATTAAAATTTAAAAAAGGCCTATTTCTGCCATGCATATAGGGGTAGAGGGATGGAAAGATGGAGCCGTCTTTTTGCCTGTGCTGTGCTACCTGTCCTTTGGTTTCCTGTACATGAAATGGTATGAAAATGCAAGCCACTTCTACGCAGCACATGGGGATGAACGAGTAAAAGCTCAGTGAAATTGCAAAGTATTTTCCCTGTTCATAAAAACGAGCAACTGTTCTGTTGGGTTGCAAGGGGAGGTGGCCTATCTTCTTTCACAGTGTTTTTTTTTGTCTTCTTCTCAGATGAGTGCTAAAAGAAGTGCTGGTATGTTTGCAGTCTCTAAGGAATGTTGGATTATCATCCGTTAAGGGACTGACTGTCTAATTGAAATAGTGGATTTTGAGCACTATGTTAGTGCACTTGCTCCTTGCGTGTTGTTACTCAGTGACTATGGTATATGAACGCTTGCTTCTTGGAAGTACTTGCTCGGAAAACTCTTTTTCATGTTTATATACTTAATGATTTGTTTTGGAAAACCCCCTTATTTTTAGTCTCTCTTAAACCAGTAGAAAGATTAATTTACTTTTAGACTTGGTCACTTTTTTTTCTTTTAAGATTGTACTTTTTTCCCCGCCAAGGTCTACAGGTAGCATTTTTTCCCATGCTTCCTGCCTCCTCGCCTTACGCACAGCCAATCAGAATACTATTTTTTTCCTCCAAATTTAGCATTTACAGTCAACTAGCAATGTATTCTGTTCTCCATTAGAGTCCTCCCTTAGCTGAGGACAGCATATAGTGACAGAAATGATTAGCCAGCAGCTTTTTAGGCATACAGGGTTTGTAACGTCTAGCCAGCTGAAATGCCTCTGTTCTTTAAGATGAGTGAGAGCACCGCAGGCTGTGACCGCATGCCATCCTTCAAAGTCCCCTCCTCAGTTTTAATTGCCACTAGACCTGGCTGCGGTTTATTTTCAGTTTATATGACAAAAATATAGGTAGGATTTGTGGATTCAGAGTCGTGCCTTTGTGCTGGGTATACAGTTGAACAAGTGTGAGTTTAGTGCATAGTTAGAGCTCTGCAGTTTCTTTTCTGTGTTTTTTGTCGTTCAAACAAGTTCACATCAGGCGTTTGTTTTGTAAATTAATGCTTTATAAGCTAAGTAGAAAGTCTTTGTATTAATTTGATATGAACACAAGCAAAAACAGAGAACAAAAGACAAATGCAAACATATAAGAAAATACCTGTAATGAAGGTTCTCCTTTTGTGAGTTGAAAGTGAATTGAAAACACTCATTTTATATATATATATGTATCTATAAATATATATATGTGTGTGTGTGTGTGTATACACACATTTTTTTTTTTTACCACAGAAACTACTGCATATCACTTGGTAGTGATATAAAATGGTGTTTGACTGGGTATCGAAGTCAGTGGTGGATGGCCATCTCTGTGCACCACTGGATGCAGGTTTGTGGCTGCAGACGCCCATCCCGTTTCTGCTGGTCACCTGTTACCACAGGACTGTGCAAAATCCTGTGGGTAAAATGACTTTCACAAAGCACTGAATGCTGTGGTACCCATTTCACTGTTAACACTACTTAGTCACGGTATCTGCTGACGCAAAAGAAATTATATACTCTGTGCAGATGTGAGAGCTGTAATAATATAAATGCACATGCTTCTAAAAAGTAACTCTAATCAAAACCACAAGTGTCCATGACCTAATATATGTGTGATAACTGAAGGTATATTTGCAATATCAATAATTATGTTTATTGCAGATTTTCAATAAGAGCAGTGTGTATGAAGATACAGTAGGGCAGATTGCAATGCAGACCAGCTGCCCAAGCGAGTACCCAGTGTCCCCTGATGTCCCTGGGGTTTGTGTTGGTGACAGGCAGAGCCACTACCTGCGATTGCGAGTTTGGTACCTTTTGTGTGTTCTGAGTTAATTAGTGATTTATGTGCAAATTGAATTTGGTTGCAATGATTACTGTGGTGTCTGTGCTTAAGGAAGTGTGTACAGGTATGTAAAGATTTTCGGAGAAGCAGGTGGGTGTAGCACACGTAGGCCATGGCAGCATTAAGTGCCGGGCTTAGGTTTGGTTTCTGCTGGCTCCTTTTGCTTTTCCAGGTGCACCAAAGATTTGCCTGCCCTTAACGTTCACCTTCCCCCCTCTTTTAAACATGTTAATTGACCTTTAGCCAAAAGATGGTGCTGCCGAACCCTTTAGACGTGAAAGGCATTCTAAACGTTCACGCCTTGTATGTATGCAAGCACTTTGTCTGGGGTGATTTTCAGAAGTGTAAAGCACTTCTGAAGTGTAAGCAGCAAATCTATTTCAGCATCTCCTGTGGTCTGGAGCTTTGAAACCCGTCCTGGTTTTGGTGTCAGCAGTTGCCCTGCTCTCGGTGGTTTTCCTTTCTCCTTTGTCAGCTTTCCGAGGGAGCAAACTTGAAGCAGACGGGGAAGATAAGTGGAGGCTGAAATGAATATTTAAGCACTTCTAGACTTATTTCACCAACAAATAAAACTGCTGCTTGATTTCTGTGGGAGGAGCGTATGCCAGAGCCTTGCTAAATACTCCAAAAAAAGGAGCTGGAGAATGTTAAACACAAACCCCACAATGTTTGATGGGAGTTCATTCTGTTGTTTCAGTAGTGACTCATCTCCAGAATGATCCATCCACTTCACGATGTATACGTGGGGGGAAAAACCACCCTAACAAAGGTCTCAGAGCCACCTATGAAACGCAGTGTCCTGTTCAATTATTAGTTAAAGCATCTGAGTATCTTAAGCCCTTAGGCAATTTTGAGAGTTGTGCTGGCAAAAGATGTTTGTGGTCAAATCTTGTTCACTTTTTGTTAAACATCCTATATTTTTAAGAGCGTGGGATGAGAAAGAAATGATAGGTGTGATTTTCTTTTTCTGGATGGGCAGGATTGTTTTTGAAACCTCAGGGGTTGTTAGGATGTCGCTTTTTCCTTTATGTACGTTACATCTTTGGCTAACTGACCTGAAAATTAAAGATCAGCATTTCAGCGCGTTTGTTAAATGCTCCGCTTCCCGAGGCGGCTGTTCAGAAAGCTGAGGGCTCCCATCTCGATTTTCTTCCTGCCCCTACTCTTCGTCCTCTGAAGGCAGCAATGAGTACAAAGACAGGAAAGGGGAATGATAAAGTGTGGGAATAAAGTGAGTGCTGAGTTAGCAATGCCAGAAGGAAATGGCTTTCTGACGGCAGCCTTGCTTCTGGCGAAAAATAAACTGGAGGTGAACTGACTTAAAATACTCCTGAAAATGGAGTTCTCTCGTCAAATTTTTCTGTGACATCTTTCTACAATTTTTTTAGTGCAATAAAGTAGAAAGAATGCCATTGTATTGACTGGATACTGGCAGTAGTGTTTCAGCAAACAACTACACAGTATATATGAATTAAATTATCCAAGGGCTTGTTAGCAGATCATCTGCATGCAAAAAGAGAGTGATGATAGTCGTGGAAACTTCTTAGAAATCAAGTGAAGGACTCTGTCTCCTGTATGTTGTGCTTCTGCATGTGAAAGCTGCTGCTTTTTCCTTCAACCCTATTTTTTTTTCCTTTAATCGTTCCCCAGATATTGTGCAAATTGATGGAGTGAGATATATATAAATATATTAATAAGATTCCTTCATGGAATTGCTAGAAAGATAGAACTGTATTATGTGGCAGAATGTAACATGGGATGTGAAAGCCTGTTACCCCTTTACTGCCTTTCCAGAGCTGCAGAGCCTGTCCCAGGAATCTGGGGGGACTCTCTTGATTCATCAGATGTTGCATGTGCTGGCTGGTCAACGCAGATGCACCTTTGACTTCCATGTGGCACTAACATTTCCCCCTTCAAGAGCAGTGTAATGTCGAGAACAAGCAGCGTCCTTTGGGTCTCTCTGTTCAAATGAGTTGATCCATAAATCAAGAGCATGATGGTTAATGAGTCCACCGTGAAGGTTTGGTGGGGCGGAGGGCACCTTGTGAATGCTGAGAACAGTGTCAGCCTTGGTCAAGGTTCTGAGGAAACTGAGACAGGGCTACCTCATAAATTTTTTTGCTGTTTCTGGTTTCACGTTTCAACTGGAGAAAAACCCATGAGTATAAAACTTTTGGAAAAGGTTGTCTGGGTGAGAATAAACTGTACTACAGCAATTCCTTTCTGAAGGGAAACATTATCTAGGGATCCTGCTCTAGGCTTGTTTGCTGTGAGCGCAGTAGGTTTATGTTCTTGTCTTCAAGCAAGGAAGAGCCGAATTACAAGGTATGGGCACCTGTGTCTCTAAGCCTTCAGAGTTCATGGTGGAATAATGAGCAGTGAGAAGGGGGAGTATTTAGCCAAAAGACTTGGAAGTAAAGCTGCTCAACATATGTCCCTTCTGTCTTTTGATGTTGGTCTTGTCCCGTGCAGAAGATTTCCTAAAGATCTGAACAGTGATACAAGCAGGGCTTATTTTAGAAGCAGCATGGTAGAAATCAGGGTGAAGTGTTGTATTCAACTGCAGTCTGACATATTTCAAAATAATATATCCTAAATAAGAAACATTGTCTAACAAAAAGAAATTAACTATTGGGAATTATGGTAAATGTATGGGAAGCTGTGAAATTATTTATTAGGAACAGTGTACCCTCTGGGTTTGCAAAAAGAAGTTCTGGTTTTAGCAACAGAAAGCTATATTTACATGAAGATCAACATGATTTAATGGTTACCAACCGATTACAAGGGAGCTTTCTTTAATAAAATAGCTGCCAGTAAAAATGGAGAACATTTGGATTGCCTCATTGAGAATTTATATTACTTGAATTTAAATAAGTGTATCCCACTTTGTGCAGAAACTGTAACAATTTGTGCCAGGTCCTTATCATCAGCTGTGGAGAAGATTGAGTAGTGGAGGCAAATTCAGTATTTTCCTGTACAACCCCAGGTTTCCATCTCTTGGCCAGGGTACTGAGGCAGGGTGCCTTTTCTTCTCAAATTGTGGATATGAAGAAAGCCTCCAAAGCCAGTCCCCTTCCCGCGGCGGGTAGTGGCAGATGCGCTTTGGAAAAGGATTAGGTGATTGTTACTTTTTGTTTTCCTTTTTCTTGTCATTGTTTTCTCCGCAAAAGATGTCTGTTGTTTCTGAGCAGGTCTTTTCTCCTTGTCATAGTTTTTTGTTGTTGTTTTGAAGGACTTAAGATAACTTTTTTCCCTATTTTCTCTTAAGAAAATTTAGTAAGCTGTCCAGCCAATGCTTTTGTGACGTTCATAGATCACATAAAATAGTGGTTCAGCAAAACCATCCACCACTGAAAATACTTCATCTATAGAACAAGTTGTTTCTGAGAAAAGTTGAGTAATGCTTGATTTGATTTTGTTTTGTTTTCCTTTGGTTTCTTGGCTTACAAATCAGTGCTGAAAAATACCTGCCAACTGTAATTATTTTACTGGAAGCTTAATTCATGGTCTAATTTTACTGGAAGCCCGAAGGGGGGGAAGAGACCAGAGCTGGAGAATGGCATCTGATGTTGAATGATGGCAATGTCAGACATACTTAAGATAACAAACTTGCTGTTAATAAAATAAACATACAATGCTGCTTTTGGCCCAACATGGTGAACGGACTCTACAGAATTACTTGTAGCAAGCTGGCCATTTTGTTGCTGGTCCAAAAGCCTTTGCTGGTGGTTTTGGTCATCTTTCACCAGAACCTCTTGGCATGTGTGTGACTTCGAGCCCTCAAGCTGGTTGTGGTTGAAGTGTGTGTGTGTGTTAAGTACTTTGGCTGAAAAGAAAATCAGTGCTACTCTGATAAGGAGATTGAAAGTATTAAGTTGTTTTAAATAGTAACGTTCCTTAGTGAGATTCAGGTTTGCCATTTCCCATTGTAAAAAAACTCACTGTCGTGCTGGTATTTCTCCATCAGGGAATCTCCTGAAGCAACTCCAGCATTTCCAAATGGGTCTGCTAACACTTTCATTGTTCAAGTTTTCTCTTAAGATGGAGAGAAAGGAAAGAGACTGGGGCGGGGGGTAGGGGAGGGGAAAGGCAAATTTTTGGAGTGCATCAAGCCAAAGAGCAGGCTGTGCAGGAAAGTATTTAATTTCTTCCACATTCTTGACTTACTTCCATGGCTGGAGCATCACACACGTGCAGGTACAAAGAGGTAGCTTGTTGTGACACAGGTGAGTTAACACCTGATGGCTTTGTGTCAAGCAAAAAAAACCCAGTGATTTATCTTCGCACCCAAGAGGAATGATATGAGAGGAAGTATCTCTTGTTCTTATAATTGAGTTTTCTTGATAAAGTTCTAGTCATCCCTCTGCAGTTTTCCTTCGTGTGTTCAGGGTGAGCTGCATTCATGTTGTGGGTTGCTTCATTGAAAGATCAACCCCCCATTTCAGACCCCCAAATCTTTCAGTTAACTTTCATCAACAGTTTATGTAGGAAGTGCGCCTTCTGGTTTTGTTATCCATCACAAAAGCACGTGAGGAGATTAACTGTGGTACTGATACTTGCAAAATATTTCTGACATTAGGCAGATGATAAAGGATTCATGTTTCAGATGTGCTTTGTGTGAAGTGTTTACAGAGCAGAAGGGTTGTAGCAGGAGCAGTTAACTTTGTGTTTTAATAGTTTAGGCAAAAATGTTTGGGAACAATGCAGTAGGAAACTATTCTGATGGTATTCTCGGGGGCAAAAAATCAGTCATCCAGTGTGCACTGGGCAGGACAGCGATGGGGCTGGGCACAACTCCGTTTAGTAGTTCACCATGAGTATGAAGAAGGATGAATAGGTTACATGGGGAAAGGAACTCTCTCCTCCCTCACCCACTTTTTCTTCAGGGGAAAAAAACCCAAACCCATAGTTTTTTTTCAATTTACCTATTGAAAATAAACTTGAAAGGTATTTATAAACCCTGAGGTTTATCTGATTTGTCTGGTTAGGCAAATCAGCAGAATTTGTTTGGGGAAGGAGGGTATCACTGCCTTTCTTTTAAACTTCAGGTAGAATCTTTAAAATTAGAGGTTGCTGCAAATCCCCTCCAGCATATTTCATCTAATTTGATATTTACGCACTGAAAGCCTGTCTAGACTCTTACCAGTTGTGTTTATTACATACGGCGTCAATCACTGCATGTCTCTCCTTGTCAGTTTGTATATATAAGATTCATCCTGATCCGTCTGCATCTCCCTTTCCCCTATAAAAAGCCCCCCAAAAGGCATACCTCCTTTTCCTCATAAAACCACTTGTGCGAGGCACCCTGCAGTGTCCAAGGAACCATCGTGTCTGTGAGCATGGTACGTTTAGCTGATGTTACAGACTACATGCGTAGACCTCAACCGACTGGATCTGCTTTTATAAAAGCATCTTTCAAGCTGAGGGTGATTCATTGCGATGAGGGGCTCAAGGCTGATCTATTTTAATCTGGAACCTGCTGCAATTATGTTTAGTTGTCTGTTTGCCCCTACGTAAAATGGGGATTGCGATACCCTCCATCTTCTGAGTGGTATCCTCCATCTTCTGAAAACCAGTCTGATGCCTGAAATGAGCAGCTTTTTATAAGGACTGGATGATAATACTCAGTGTTTATTGTTAAATCTTTTTTGAGTTTTCTGGTGGGTTCAACAGAAATAAAATGAGTTTTAATGAAATTGTTAATTGTCTTCTGTTTGACCTTGTGCTAGCATTTGTTTGTCGTCTTTTTATACTTAAATAATAGGCTTCTTGGAGGAGATTGCTCTTGCTCCGTGTTTACGCAGTGTCCAGCACGGTAGGATTCTTTCCCATGCTACTCCTATGTACTATGGATATTTAAGTAATAATGAAATTGCATGCAGTGCCCTCTTGTCTCCTTACACAAACTGCTTTAAACCATTGAACACCTCCTTTCACCTGTCTTATCTGAAACCCTGTGTATTGTGTGTAGAATTGTTTTGAGCCTTTCAGAGCTCTCTGCTGCCTGTTTGGTAACAAGAAGCACTGTTTACTTACATGCCAGTAAATCCTCCGTATTAAAGAGGTGAAGAAGCTTTCTGTGTTCTGAGGACTTCAGCAAAACTTGAACAACAATTTGCCCCTTTTCTAAACAGTGAAGTGTTTACTTCTTGTCTAAATCTTACAGAGACATCCTTCGCAGAACATGTGTTTAAGAAAGAGGTGAATCCAAAATGTGTAGACAAGGGATTAAAAAGTCAAATCCCAATTTGGAAGGTAGATATGTTTATTCTCTATGTGTTCACACTTGTTTACAATAGATGCAGCATTTGGGTTTTGTCTGTCTGTTGTTGCTTCTGGATGTACTTTGCATATTTAATTAACTGTTTCGCATTTGAATTATTCCCCAACAAATTCTTGCTTCCCATTATTGGTCTCTTTTTCTTCTGCTGTAGTCTGAAACTCTTCCTTTCAAGTACAAGAATTAAGCAAACTCTGGAGATCTTATTTCTGCACATGTTTGTGAATACAGACTTCACAGCATTAAAAGGCTGAACAACTGCACACGTTTCTCAGTTGGTTCCTTATTAATTGTATGAACGTCAGTCCTTCTGGGGCTGAGTACCACAAAATGGAGCGTGTTGTCCTGCACACCCACCTACAGGCTTGTGCAGGAGCTTTTTTAAATTTAGATATCATTGACCTGCCTGGCGCTGCTTTTTCAGATTGCCGTCTGTAGTATTGAAATGAAATCTCTTACAGCCAGTGCATTTGAATTACACAAGATGCTGGTTCTCATGAGTGGCTGAAAGTAAAGGCTGATAGTGAGAATTATTTTTACATATATCTACATGTATCTTTTTTCTTTTTTCTTTTCTTTTTTTTTTTTTTTTTGAAAAGGAAGTATCTTGCTTTATTTATAAAGAAAACACATGCACATGAAAGGGAAATATTTGCTTTCTGGAACTGGAAGCCTACCAAAGCGGTGATAATTGTCTTCATTGACTTTTTTTCCCCTCTGATTGGAAACAATACAATTTTTTTTCTCTGACTGTGTTCAGATTATGCTCTGTGAAAATTACATTGCCTTTTCTTCCTGACCCATGGAAGAGCAGATTTCCCTGATGCTCATGTGTTTTCCCTGTCCTTTGCTGCCTGTCTCTGTCACAGCCTTGGGTGCAGTTTCCCATATCCATTGCTTCTTGGTGCTACTATGCTGTGTGTTTGATGATCCTGGTTCCAGCTGTGCGGTACAGGTAGTTCATGGTAACCATTCTTGTTCGTACGAGGGACAGGACATTCAGAGCATAAATTAATGATCCCGACTAGCCTGGTATTAGGATTTCCCAGTGCAGGCTGATAAATGTGTCACTGTGACCTGAACGCAGATCTCTGTGCATCTTCATCTGGAGTCATTTACAGCTCATGAAACTGAACTCACTGATTTAAAAAAATAAAATATGTAAGGTGATAAGGAAGGGATCTAAGAGGAGGTGTCTTCCCACCTCTCTCCAGGGAAGGCATCCTTGTAGTCTTGAAAAAGCTGTTGGCCAAAACTGTCTTGTGTTTCTAGAGTAAAATGAAGAAGAGCCAGGATGGCCTTGAGTCCTGCCAAGGATGCACAACCCTTCCTCAATTACAGATCATCTTTTTAAGAGGACTTCCCTGCAATAAAATGCTTCTGTAGTTTTTAGGTTAGTAAAAAGCTAGAGTTAAGATTGGTGGAATTTTCTCATCACTTGGATTTTAACGTTGCTGAATTACAATAGCATCTATTATTAAGTACGCTTTTACAGCCTGGAGTAATTTTTCTTCACTTGTAGAACATGTATAAATACAATATTGTCATTAATGATGAGTGGAGTCCTAAATTATCTTCATACACTGTCAGAAACAGTTAACTTTCATTTCAGAGGTCTGATATTTCTTTAGCAAGAAAATAATTGAACAGTATGGGAATATGCGCCCTCTACATACTGACGGGATGCCCTGTTGTAAAAGAAACTCAAGCGTGTGTTAAACAGCTGCAGGCAGATGTATTTTTTAATTTCATAGAAGAGCTCATTTGAATGTTTTCCCAAGGGAGTGCCACTTCAGTGAGCGTGGTGGTTGACTTGTAAGAATTAAAATGCTTCTGTTGGAAAGGAAGCCCTGCAGGATGTCATGTGAGCAGGAATGTTAAAAAGTGTGTGTGAATATTTGAATTTTTTGGATACAGATTTGCTGTCATAGTAAAGTTTTGGATGAGGCAGAAAACTAAGGTAATCCTTGATCATGTGAATAAAAGTACAGTAATGGGTGTTTTTGTAGTCTAGGCCATAC
Organism: Phalacrocorax carbo; assembly: GCF_963921805.1. NCBI lineage: Eukaryota > Metazoa > Chordata > Aves > Suliformes > Phalacrocoracidae > Phalacrocorax > Phalacrocorax carbo. The sequence continues at coordinate 30,349,627 of NC_087518.1, read as the reverse complement.
TTCTTTTTTTAGAAGTTTGAGAAACTGAAGGTGAATCTGTTTTGCTATGTATTTCTTACCATTTCCTTTGCCAAATAAACATTTTAAAAGCTATTAAATAGATTAATATGCTGTCCTCTTCCTTGAATTTTATAACCTCTGCTATTTCAAGGCATACATTTTCAAGTGACTCTGAGGCTTCTGCTTCTGTGAGCATTTGGGATACAGGAAATATTGAACCCCAAAATGGTGTGTGTTTGTTTGGAATGTTTTGGGGTTTGTTTTGTTTTGTTTTTTTCTTTTTAATTAGAAAGTTAGTAGTATTTTCCTTCCTCTCCTTTTGTTCACCAAACCCCATTACTGCTGGCAGCAAACACTCCTTGCTTGTGCTTAGAATTCAAACGCCACCGTCGCGGTTCCTGAGTGGGCTCATACCCCAGCTTTTGAAGTAGCTTCTGGAATTTGAGACAACTTTTACTTTGTGATTTCAATTTATCATTGTCTATGCAGAACTTTTATTCCCTGGCCTGCCTTCCTGTTAAATGTTTGCTTTTCACAGCTCGAGTGCCTCTGGCTCTGTCATTGAAATTACAGCTGTTTTGTAAGGGGAAGAGGTTGGTTTTGTTGTGGCTTTTTTTTCTGAAAAACAAATTATTTTAAAAATTGGATGATGTGCTGAAAAATTCTTGTATGCCTCATATGCAATTATATCTGCATATAGGGCAGACTAGTTAATCTTTATGGAATCAGAGCTTACTATATCAGCTCTGAAATCATATTTATTTACAGTAGAAGTGCTTTCTTAGTGCATTAAAAGGTTGTATTCCTTACATGTTAGCAGTGATAGCAGATATGGTCATTATATTCATGGTAATTGTTGACTATATAATCTCACACTTTTTGGCTCATGAGAGATTATTTATAAAGCATAATGAATAAACTGTACTATCATGATGCCTGGTAAGTATTATTTTTTAAGATGCTTTGTTAAAATGCTTTTTACTTAGTCTGCTAAGTCTACTTTTATTACGGTTTACTGTTGGCATTACAGTAGCATTAACACCTTTAACTGCTCCCCAGCTCTTTGCTCATCTTCAAGACTACTTGGGATTTTACAAGCCAAACAGGACGTTATACTCCTGAAGAATTTCTACTGCAAGTTTTTTTTCTTGGCAGAAATCCAGCTTTTCCGTAAAAATTATATCTGCACTTACACAATGAAAAAAGCTACACATTTTTCTTGATCTTTTTGTCCAAGTACTAATTATATAATTTGTATAAAAACGCCAGACTTCAAATGCAGCATGTTGCCATTTTAAAGGATAAACCTAGTTTACTATTTTTTTGAAATGTTCTTTAAAAAACCTCATAAGTGAACGGGTCTAACATGTATATGCTTCTGTAAGAACATCGTTCCTAGGATAGCCAAATCCCTAAAGCTTTAAGCCTCTCTTTGATCCAAGGGATTAGTGGAGATTTCCATTTTTGCATGGCAAATTTTTGGGCTGTTAAGGATGCATGGAGCAACCATGTTTTCATTGGAGAAGTATCACGTAGGAGTAATATTGTTCCCAGTCCTGCTCTGCATGCGTGGTCCTCTGCACTGCTTTGCGCAAGCCGTTTCAAATAGTTTTGAACGTTGCTCTTGAACTCAGAGGAAACCCCTTTCGCTGTTTAGCCTGTCTGTTTGATGACTCAAGCTGCCACCTGCAAACTGAGCTAAGCGTTCAAGCCACTTTAACGCTAAGGATTTACGATGCAGCCATTTATGGGGGTCAGTGCTAGTCAAAGACCTTTGGGTGGCATCTCAAGGAAACATATCTTGTGTCACAAGATTGGACTGGAGGATCTCTGATGAAGGCAAGTTTTTTCTTCCCCTTCGGTGAAACATTTAAAGTATTTTTGGGTAATAAAATTGGTTGCAAGGGAAACCATAGAATAATTTAGGTTGGAAAGAGCTGTGAGATCATTGAGGCCAACCATTAACCTAACACCGCCAAGTCCACCACTAAACCATGTCCCTGAGTGCCACATCTACATGTCTTTTAAATACTTCCAGGGATGGTGACTGAACCACTTCCCTGAGCAGCCTGTTCCAGTGCTTGATAACTCTTTGGATGAAGAAATTTTTCCTAATATCCTTACAACCTTGAGTCCTACTGGACTTAGTGGACTCTCTTGCCCGTGCTGTGTTAGAAGAGGAAAGGTTTAGGTCTGGTGATTTTTTGCAGGGTATACAGACTTTTATAGAAAAAGTTCACCATGAAATAACCCATGCTATGGTTAAGTGTGCTTGGTCTCTTGTCACATACCTGTGAGGATGCCTCTGGGAGAATGGTTTGATCACGGTGAAATCTATGGTGAGAAAGGCTGCAGAGACACCATGAAGGGGATTTTCAAGTGCAAGGAGAAAAATCAAATGTGAAATAAGAAGAGATGTGGCATTGGTGGTATTAGGAAGAATAGAAGGTAGATGTTTTATAAGCCAACAACATCTGTATGTAAGATAAGAACTGACATATCAGCCGTTTACACAGTTCAAATTGGTATTTATAGTGTAAATACTATAATGTGCTTGTGGCATCTCTTCTGTTGATGGTCACGAGCAATGCAAGAATGGCATCGAACAGAGTTGCAGTTCAGCTGTCCAGTGAGCGGTGGCATTTAGAGAAGCTTTCTCTCAGGCCAGAGCTATTTTAAATTTAAAACCAAATGATGAAATAGCATCAGGCAAAAGAAATGCTCAAATAAAGAAGAGGAACTGTCTCAAAAGATCATCAAAAACACCATCAGCTGTATTCATGTATCCTTCAACACCTTCAAAAGCGGCATGATGTGGTCATCTGGTGCACAGCTGTGATCGCAGTCTGACCTCTCTTCTCCTTGGGTGAGTGTGTGGGAGATAAGCCAGGGTAGCTTTCATTAGCACAGGAGGTCAGTGCTTTAACTTGATCTTATTCAGTGGTATGGTTGCTTTTCTTCTTTATTGTACGTCCCCAAATCAGCATCCTTTGTTAGAAATTCATTGGTACTGTACCCGATGAAATGAGACAAGTTACTTTGATATTTGTGGTTGTTAAAACCCAATTTTCTATGTAACCTACTTTGAACAGGCCCTTACAGTCAGAGCAGCTGCAGCTCTCCATCTGCAGGTAAGAATCAAAAAGGTCCTTGGTGAATATTTCTTCATCTTTCGGAAGGGCTGTTGTTGGTAGAGACTAAGGCAAAGAAATTAAAGATTGTAAAATACGTGTGCTCAGAGACAAATATTTTTAGGTGCAGAGACAAGTTGTGTGAGAGCTTCCCATCAAACTCCATGTGTTCTTTTCTTATCTAAAGCAAGAAAACAAGATTCTGCTCAGCAGATCAGAGCCAACCAGGGAGGTGCCCTGCTGGACCTGCTGTTTATGAACAGAGAAGACCTGGTGGGTGGTGTGGTGGTTGGAGGCTGCCTTGGGCTCAGCGACCATGACATGATAGAGTTTTCTATTCTTGGAGAAGTAAGGAAGAGGGTCAGCAAAACCGCTACCCTGAACTTCAGAAGGGCAGACTTTGGATTGTTAAGGAGTCTGGTTAACGGAGTCCCTTGGGAGGCAGTCCTGAAGGGCAAAGGAGTCCAGGTTGGCTGGATGTTATTAAAGAAGGAAGTCTCAAAGGCGCAGGAGCAGGCCATCCCCATGTGCCATAAGTCGAGCAGGCGGGGGAGAAGACTGGCTTGGCAGTCAGTGACAAAAGGAGGGAGAATCTCCCTCCTTTGTTGGATGCGGAAGGTAACCTTGCCATGAAAGATGAGGAGAAGGCTGAGGTACTTAATGCTTTCTTTGCCTCAGTCTTTAATAATCAGACTGGTCATCCTCAGGGTTGTCAGGCCCCTGTGCTGGGAGATGGAGCTAGTATGCAGAATGAAGTCCCAGTTGTTGAAGAGGTGGCAGTCACCGACCTGCTCCTTCACCTGGATGTTCACAAGTCCATGGGGACAGATGGGATCCACCCAAGGATACTGAGGGAGCTGGCAGAGGAGCTCGCCAAGCCACTCTCCATCATTTATCAGCAATCCCGGGCAACCGGGGAGGTCCCAGATGACTGGAAACTAGCGAATGTGATGCCCCTCTACAAGAAGGGTTGGAAGGAGGATCTGGGGAACTACAGGCCTGTCAGCCTGACCTCGGTGCCAGGAAAGGTCATGGAGCAGATCATCTTGAATGCCATTACACAGCACATGCAGGACACCCAGGGGATCGGGCTCAGCCAGCATGGGTTTATGAAAGGGAGGTCCTGCCTCACTAACCTGGCCTCCTTCTATGATAAGGTGACCTGCTTAGTGGATGAGGGGAAGGCTGTGGACATTGTCTACTTGGACTTTAGTAAGGCCTTTGACACTGTTTCCCACAGCATTCTCCTAGAGAAGCTGGCTGCTTACGGCTTGGATAAGTGTACTCTGCGCTTGGTTAAAAACTGGCTGGACGGCTGAGCCCAGAGAGTGGTAGTGAATGGAGTCAAATCCAGTTGGCGGCCAGTCACGAGTGGGGTTCCCCAGGGGTCAGTGTTGGGGCTGGTCCAGTTCAATATCTTCATTGATGATCTGGATGAGGGGATTGAGTGCACCCTCAGTAAGTTTGCAGATGACACCAAGTTGGGTGGGAGTGTTGATCTGCTGGAGGGTAGGAAGGCCCTACAGAGGGACCTGGACAGGCTGGATCGATGGGCCGAAGCCAACAGTGTGAGATTCACCAAGGCCAAGTGCTGGGTCTTGCACTTGGGTCACAACAACCCCATGCAATGCTACAGGCTTGGGGAGGAGTGGCTGGAGAGATGCCTGGAGGAAAAGGATCTGGGCGTGTTGGTCAGTAGTCATTGAAGATGACCCGGCAGTGTGCTCAGGCAGCCAAGAAGGCCAATGGCATCCTGGCATGTATCAGCAATAGTGTGGCCAGCAGGAGCAGGGAGGTGACAGTGCCCTGTACTTGGCACTAGTGAGGCCGCACCTCCAGTACTGTGTGCAGTACTGTGTGGGCCCCTCAGTACAAGAAGGACATTGAGGTGCTGGAGCGTGTCCAGGGAAGGGCAACGAAGCTGGTGAAGGGTCTAGAGAACAAGTCTTATGAGGAGCGGCTGAGGGAATTGGGCGTGTTTAGTCTGGAGAAAAGGAGGCTGAGGGGAGACCTTATCGCCCTCTACAACTACCTGAAAGGAGGTTGTAGCGAGGTGGGGGTCAGTCTTTTCTCCCTAGTAACAAGCAATAGGACGAGAGGAAATGGCCTCAAGCTGCGCCAGGGGAAGTTTAGGTTGGATATTAGGAAAAACTTATTCACCGAAAGGGTTGTCAAACATTGGAAGAGGCTACCCAGGGAGGTGATGGAGTCTCCGTCCCTGAAGGTATTTAAAAGGGTGGATGTGGTGCTTGAGGATATGGTTTAGTGGTGGACTTGGCAGTGGTAGGTTAGTGGTTGGACTCGATGATCTTAAAGGTCTTTTCCAACCTTAATGATTCTATGATTCTGTGAAAATTTAAAGCAGGGGTAAAAACAAACAAGCAAAAACCTTCAATACCATTTTTATGATTTCATGTTTAACTACTCTGCCACTGTTTTGCTAAAAGTAACAGTTCACTTTCTGCAAGGGATAGGATAGATAATATTTATGAATGGCATGAGCAGTGTTTTTTCTTTTAATTTTATTTTTCATGTATGTGTTTTCCATCCACTGTTATGTGAAGCTCTAACAGTAGAAGCCTACAGTTAGGTAAGGATATTGGTAGAATCTGAAACTTCCTGTACAATAGTTCTTTACTGTAGGTTTCTCAGCACGTGTATTTCGTGCTTGTCTCCTGTGTTAAAGTCTTTGGCAGTGTACAGCGTGAAAAGTTTTGCTTTGCATAATGATATTGTCAGCGCGTAACAAATGCTTCATTTTTAATGAAAAAAAAAATCAAAAAACTTTGAAGCAGTACAGTGCTAAAAGCAGCGCTCTTCATAGCAGATACCAAACTGATGCTCCTGGACAACTGTGTTTTAATTAAAACCCATGTTATTATTAGTTGCAAAGATATTTGCTCTGGAGCAAGACATGTCTTGACACTTGAATCTGATGCTCAGCCAGACTTAAATATATTAACAATACTTTATATTTTTAATCTGATGTTTGAAAACAGCATGGCAAGCATAACCCTAATAGGGTGCCATTATTCTTTGCTTGGCATAGTGCAACTGGAATTTTGCTGAGATTTTATGGCTTTTGCGTAACCCAAACCATCAGAACACAACTCAGCAGAGGCTGCTGGCTGTTTCTTGGCATCAAGAAGAAATTACATAAATCTGAAGGCTTGGGTTGTTTCTGTCAAGAATGAAGTTTCCCAGGTTTACTGAAAATTCATCTTGAGCTGTTATAAGTCCCCTGGCTAGGAGTTTGATGTGCACTTGTTGCAAGGCTTATGGGCTCTTCCCCTTGTCTTTCCTATCCTGCAAGCATTTCTTCACATCCACTTGGAAGAAAGCTGCAAAATAATAGAATATTCTACTTACTCTAATTTAGAATTGCCGTACAGTGTTACTGTTATTGGAGGGGGAGGTCTCATTTGGATTAATAGTAATCAAGGTCACTTGACCTTTAACTTAAAGGCAATAAATAAATGTAGCTTTTATACTCATAGGAAGTATTTGTAACAACTTGGAAAATTATTTTAAAAAACAGCCTTAGGATAATTAACAGAAAAATGGGTTTAAAGCTTGCCTTGCAACAGCTCTAGAAGACAATTTTGATGTTTAAAAGGACAAGAGATGTTTTCAGTCCCTGAAACAAGCCAGCAGAAGCTCTAGCACAGGGTGTTGTTAAAATTGTTTTCGTTGGGAGAGCCTGGCACCATGGGAGAAGGAAATGATGTAAGGACAGGCATTTTTAGGAATCTTGTTTTTGAAATACAGAGATGTGTGTATTTGTGCCGTCTAAATATTTTGTTTGGCTCTATAGGAGATATATGTGTGTATATATAGATATATAGACACCCATGCACATAAACCTTCTGAAACGTTTTCATGTCAAAGGGAAGGGTGTAGGGAAGAACATGAACACATATTCAGCGGTGCCTGAAAAGGCACTGCACGAACCATGGTGTTGCAGCCTGTGCCGCAGAGCGTGGTAGTCTCTAGCACCACTTCTGCTTGGTTGCTCATTCATAGTTTGTACTAAATTCGCCTAGTTTTATCTTGGCGAGTTGCAAGATACAATTTTTTCTCTCTAAACCAAGCGTAGAAGCGTAGAAGTGCCTAGGGAAGCTGAAGATGGCTGGGCTTTAACCTATAGCAGGCAGTACTTCTTATGAAGCATTTAAGGAATTTCCATAAAATGTCTCAGGGGGAAAAAAAAAAAGCTGATCTAGAGTTTTGCTCCAGAGTTTTTCTAGGCAGAAAAGTCAGTCCAAAATATTAATTGAAAATACGAAATTCAGTTAACTCTCAGTGAGAGATAAGTGAAAACACATGGGCTAGGTGTGTGGGACCAACAGAAGGTGATCCCGGGGAGAAGAATATGTTGCCTTGAGTCTAGGGAAATGGGAGTAAACATGTAGGAGTCGGGATTGTTTTTCAGTCCTTCTTGCTCTTTTATGAACCTCCTCATCCAAAGTATGATGCCTGTTTTTCATGGAAAACGTTTATTGACAGGGCACCTTGAGGAATGGGAAGCTCTGTGTTGAGTTGAAGACTTAATGAAGGGATATTAGCAAGGAGCTGTCTGGTAGCATAAGCTGACTGCGTTATTGTTGAAGAATAAAAATTCTTCCCTCCTCTAAGGAATGCATGTGAATGTACATATGGAGCCTCTCATGCTAAGCATGAAAAACTAATCTTGATAAGCAAGACACCCTTATATGTAGAAACTGGGGAAGAGGAGTTGCAGCTCATGGGTCTACGAATAGCACACAGCAACAAGGCACTCATGGGTTTTTCATCAGAGATTATATGAGAGACAGACATAATATGCAAGAACTGTCTTGCATATTATTATGCCACATCATGACAGCTCTTCCAAGTGTTTTCCACTGACTAAAACTTGCTATGAAATGGTGCTATGCCTTCAAGAGGGTTTTTTCAAAATTGTGAGAGATCTACTGAATTACAGTGTATCAGGGTGAAACCTTGTGGTAGTAAGACCAGTTGACTGATCATGTGTATAAACAAACTGTGTGCGAGGATGATCGTGAGATATAATCCTGATCACAAAAATAAATTTTGAGTATCTATTATATCTTATCTTGCAATACAAATGAATCTTTTTGTTGTTTTGGTTTAATTTTTTTAAATTCAGTATGCAGAACTTCCTATGGTAAATAATGAAATGAAGGCAAGAAATAAAATATTACAGTGCTGATGTACCTTTACATGTTGTTTTCTGTCATATTTTCACAGTGTTTTGTTTGCTGAATCCCAATGAGAAGTTGTCATCGAGCTGTCTACAGTAAAGCCCTGGTCACAGTTGTACATTATTCCTTCTAATCTGTGTTACCTTGTGCTTGTCAAGATAAGTTTATTCCAGTCTCAGGCAGCTTTATTGCCTGGCTTTTCTCTGGCCCTTTGGGATTCTGCAGTTCTCTCTAGGCTTGATTAATTTGCATAGTTTAGTGCCACCCATCACATATAGCTCTTCCCTGGCCTCTCTTTTCTGGAAATGTGGTTTAGCCCATCGCTGTATTTAACGAAGATATGGGGTTTTGGGGTTCCCCTCCAGTATTGAAGCTTATTATTACGTGATTGGAGGGGAATTAATGAGGACTAAACAAAGGCAGGCAGGCTGTAGGACCACTTAGCTCTACTGAATTACGCTCTTGCTCTTGAGCGTTCCTGGAGGAGTCATTTCCTGGTGCTGACATTCAAGGAAGCCTTTTGAGAGTAAACTTGCCCTTGTGAAAATCTCTTCTCTCCCCTCCTTTTCCTTCCCTTCCCTTTCCATACCCTCCTTTGGCAGACCAGGTGACTTTCTAAGGTTCCTTCCAAGCCACTTGCCAGGGTTCTACAATAAAGTCCCTCCAAGATGCTGTCACTGGCTTTTGATCATTCAAATAACAGTGACATTTTCTTTATCCAAAGAAACTCAGTACGTTGACTTCCATGACTGAAGCTAGGTTAATTTTTTTTTATTTAGTGTGTTCCTGCAGTTGTTTTCAAACACTATCATTAATTCTGTTTTCAAACAAATTTGTAAGGCTGATAGATTTGTAATTTTCGAGATTGTGCTAGAGTGTTTCTCAATCCTCCCTTTAGCTGGCTTGAATGGAAAAGAGAATATTTTTCCTTGATAAATTTTGAGTAAATCAAGCATTTAGCGTTCTTGCAAACTGGGGAGTATGAAAATGGCATGGGCATGCTACGCACCTCAAATGCTGCTTTTAATATACCCATTAGCTACCAGCTGCGCAGCGGGTGAGAAGCAGTCGGGGCAGTGTATTTATTTTGTGTATTCAGTTTGATTTTCTAAAATAAACAGAATTTGTTCCTGCTGGAAGTGTGAGGTTCCTGCCTGCAATCTGCTCGCCTGTTTTGGAGCCTCTTGTTTTGATTCCCAGATGTGCCATCCCATGTCATTGGTATTCTGCGAGGGTGCGTGGCTGCCCGCAGGGAGCTGAAATCCTTGGGGCTTGTCGGGGAGCTTGCCAGCCTGGCCCAGCTTTTCACTTGCGAACCACTGAGAAAAGCCGAGTGCCATGGTGAAAATACAAAAGCGGTGGATTTTATCATGTAAAAATTGGATTACCTGCTCCCTTCCTTCTGAAGAAGTGTACTGTGCTCTAAAATACCAGGCTTGGTTTTTATACAGAAAGAAAAGATCTGTTAATGTCCTTTTCTGAGTCTGTATGTTAGCCTACATAAAATCAGATCCTTTTTTTTTTTTTTCTGTAATAAGGCACTTAAGCAGCCTTAAATGAAGACGAATGTTCCATTACACTTTTAGCAGTTATGTTATAGACTGAAATGCACTGGCAACATGCTGACTGACCTTCTGTGTCAAATAATAGCAAAATTTGATATTTTTATTTTTTAAAAAAACAGTATATGTACAGAAATGCTTGTTTGCATCAAGTAACTCCCTTGTTTTACTGAGTCTCTCTTTGTGGATCTGTGCATGCTGGGCAAGCGGGTTACCCAAAGTGAAGACATGAAGCCATTGGTAAGCCCAGCTTTATACCTGGGGCTATGTGAGCATCCATATCATACCCCCTGTCGCAGTTTAGCGTAACATTATCATTTGCCCTTTGAATTCAGAGGCCTGAGTAAGATCTTTTTATTGCCTAAAAAGAGAGAAGAAACCAAGCTGATAGGGTTACAGCTTCCATTCCAGCTGGTACCATCTGTGCGTGCCGGCTGGCAAACGCCTGAGGAATTGCCATTCCTGGTTTTGCATCTTGGCTGTATTTAAGGTTTGATCTCTGGTGCTTTCTCAGAAACTCTTTTTGAGATGCTTGGAGGGAGGAGTTAACATTTGGGTAATGAAATCCAAGTGGATGCTTTGAATGCCTTCAGTATAGAGCCTGAAGGTGATCAAGGCTTCTTTCCCCTGGTTTTTTGCTGCTCTGTTTCTTCATTGGGTAGCTGTTGATGGCTGTGCTGTGGCTGGCACGGGCTGACTTAGCCCTACAAAGGTCGTCCAAGTGATGTGATTCCTGTTAGCTGAGGACCTTGTAGAAAACAAAGTTTCTATGTTTAATTCCTTTACCCTTATACTTTTAATTTCTTTCACTGCACTGGGCTGTCAGAATAGGAGAGTTGCTAAGCTACTTATTCACTTCTTCCCTTGCCATGGCATTTCTCTCCTTCCCCAGTGTTTCTGGTGACTTGAGAGGGTCTCTTCCATCTGGGCCAGCAGTCAATAATTCTCATAATCTTGCTGTGAGGAGGTGGGATGGCGTTGGTAACACGTAAGCTGAATTAATCTAATTGCTTAGCAGAATTGCTTCCCGCGCTGCTTGGTTTCCTTGTGAGCTCATATGGCAGGTTTCAAACCAAGCTTTCCTCAGTCTAGCTGCAGTTAAAGCACTTTTGCTTTTTCTTTCTGTACCAGAGCACTGTGGGGACTCGGTGTATTGAAGAAACCTCTTCCAGGGGTGGTGATGGCAGTGTCATAAATAGGAAAGCCTCAGGTTTTATCGCCCAGCAAAGTCACATGATGAGGGAGTGTTATGTTATGGCAAGCTGTTTATCAGAAAGGAAAGTGACATGATTTCCAAGCAGAATGTCCTGATTTTTTATTTTTGGTTTTAAGCTTTACAGCATAATTGGTAAACCCTGGCACTTAGGCTTTGCTTCTCTTTTAGCAAAGGGAAGGAGGGAAAAAAAAAAAGGAGAACATGGCAATTTTTAGTTTTTATTTAAATGGATTTTGAAACTTGTCACTCTTCCAAACAGATGACAGTCACTAAGAGGATTCTCCGTGTTGGTGCTGGGGTAGGTTGTCATGCCGCTGTAGGGGAAGGTGCAGCTGTGAAGGCCTTTGCACACAGAACTGCTCTCCTCTCCAGGTCGTTCTGCACAAAGCCTTGACGAACCAGAAATACCGTCTCTGCCCTTGCTCTTTTTTAGCTTCAAGCTGTCGTGTTGATCTTCTAGATTTAGTCTTTGGAGTTTCAAAGATCTGAACTTCACCTTGGTGAAGTACAGTTTATTTATAAGCACTGGCATATATATTAAATGATTCACATTTACAGTGGCTATTCATCATGCAATTTTTTAATTACAAAAAATGTAATTGAAGAGAAACAAGGTGAAGAGAGGAGAATCCTGTTATTAGCTTCTGGGGTTGATGCTTTTCCACTGTCTCTATCCTAATGACGTTTTTTTTGCAGTGGGATGTAGATACCTTTAAATAGTCTGTTTAAAATATAATTGGTAAGTGCTCAGCTACAGTAACGTAATGCAGTTGCGCAGAATTTGCATATAACATGGGGATGGAAAAATACAGTAATACTGACTGAAGGATTTATGGTGTTTTGGTGCATATTGCTCTGGAAGCTGATTTTCATGAGACTGTTTATCAGTTGTCTGGGAATTTATGATTTACAGGTGCTATAAATGACGCCAGCATTTACAGTTATATTGTTTTGAGTTAAATGCTGCTCTAGGGAACTGGACTCAGTTATATGGTTTTTCGTAGGAATAATGTTGACCCAACTTCCAGTTACAGGCTCCTTGCTCAGCTGTGACTGTCCACATTCATGGGCTCGGGAGGGAGGTGCACAATCTGTGCAGGACCTTGTACAGCACTAGCTTATACTTGGGGCATTATAGCTGCACTGTTTAACAGCTGGGTTTGTGTGGTGCAATCACGTTGTTTAAAAAAAGTTTTTCTTATTGGGTTTTTCTTAGCATTGCTAAAGGGAAAGCCAGGATTAGAGAGCTGGGTGGGACTCATGTGTGTTATTTAAAAATTTTCTTGGTGCTGCCTTACTTCAACAAAAAAGAAAAAAGGGAAAGAAAAAGAAAAAGGGGTTGGTTTTTGTTGTGGGTTTGTTTGATGTTTTGGGGGGTTTTAAAATAATTTTTTAAAAATGCAGTAATTTTTGCCTGAGGGGAGGATTGTGGCAGACCAGAGCCAGGTGGGCTGTATGTCTATGACCAGGTCTCCTGCAAAGGGCTGAGCAACTGTGGTCTGCCTGCTGAGCGGGGCTGAAATGTTTGCTTTCTTGGGATTCATGGAAACCATGGGTAAGCTTTCTGTCTGTCCTGCAGGCTGAAGGATTTTTTTAATAGCTGCTCAAACCCAGTTTTTGCGTTTCTGGTCTGTGGCTGACTTACTGTCAGCTCTGCACTCCAGCTAGAGAGCTTCTTTGGGTGCTTTGCTCTGGCCAGCTTTGCTCTGATGGGAATGGTTTTGTGTCTTTTGAGCTTCTGGTAAACTCTGATTTTGAGTGTTAGCTTTTGGAGAAGTACTTAAAATTAGCAATGGTTTGACTCCCCAGTTTTCTTTTTTTCTTTTTTCTCTTCATAATTAATATAAAATTTAATGTTTTTTTTGAATTTAGTCTCAGTACTGCTTTCCTAACACAAGAAAAGCATATCCAAGAGAGTCTGTCTGCTGTTAGAGTTCATAAACTTATTTCTTTTTCTAATTTTAAAAAGAAATCCTCTCACACTTGAAGCTAAAGGGGGGAGAGGAAGGCTATAAAGATATTGCAGAATTTACTCTCAGGAAAGCAGCTGCTATTTTCATGTGCAAAAAGCTAAGTGTGGGCGTAAAGGGGCCACTGAGCTTAACATTGTACAGCTGTTGGTTGGCTGCCTTTTAACTTTGAATGCAGCTGCGTTGAAGTTTCACTGTCTCAGGGAGTCGCGGACCCTGGTCAGTGAAATGGTCCTGCTGGACCAAGAACCCCTCATGAAGTAGCCTGACCTGGCTGGGCACGATGAGCCTGCAGAGCTGAGCTGGAGACGAGTCAAGTTATTGCAGTTAGTCCTTGCTAGACATGAGAAGGGAAATAACAATGAAATAAAGAAGGAGCAAAGAAAGAAATGAAACTTCTCCAACACTACATTACTTCTCAAAGTAATAATCATTCCAGGGCTAAAGGCTTTAAGGTACATCCGTAAGGAAGATGATACTGCCCTATGATATCCTTGTAGAGAGGTTTTAAAAAAAACAAAACAAAATAAAACAAAAAAACCCACCAAAAAACCCCAACAAAAACAATTCTATGCTGTTGAGTGTAAGCACTGTTTAAATGTGACAGTTTTAATGTAGTTTCTGCATCAATATCAACAGTAAATCAAAATATTTTAAGTTCAAAGGCTGCTGAGATGGCTTTAGCAATTCTTTGTGGCTATGTGGGTAGTATGGAGAAGTATGTGTTGTTCCTTGGCCCCTTATGCTGGCAGCAGTATATAATATCTAAGGCCTTTTGTGCATTGGCCATTGAATTGGAGAAGGAGCAATATTTGAGCATTTGAATAATAAAGTAATTGTAAGGAGAGGTCATTGTGGGCAGAAAGAAAAGGGGTCAAAATAGCTCCTGGAGGGCCAGCTCAATTCATGCCCATGAGAAAGGAGGCCGGCTTGGAGCAGAAGAAATTGGAAAATACTTTTGAATCAGGATTTGCCTTCTCGTCTCAAGATGATGAAAATGGTGTAGGGGGTGCAATTTCCATATGTCCGTGGATGTTGTCCTCTGCCCTTGGATATGAATGAGAGGCCCAGTGTGGACCAGTGGAGAGCTAGCCTGGGTGATGCATTTGCATCCTTGGAGCCATTACCTGCTCAGCGCCTCCCCAAAGCCAGCCAAATAGTGTATGTACTCATGCCCTTCTTGCTTCTTTAAGTCTTGTCAATCTTTTGTAATCCATATTTCTGTTTTCTTCATGGGACCTATATTATTTTGTTCCACTCTTGTAAATCAAACAATGTTGCATTAACTTTTCTTCCCATATGTTTTCTAAGGTGAGCATCTGCAGAGCTTTAGCATTTTTGGATGTCTGCACTGGCATTTTTTGGTGTGGATTATCCACAAGAGTTATAATTCTGTAGCCATTTATATTGTTCTGGCAGCACAAGTCTAAAAAAAAAAAAATCTTATTACGCTTCAATTCCTACTGATATTTGCAACTTTTTTCCATTATTTATTACGGATTTCTTCTCTGCTCCTACAGTTGAGCAAAATGTACTTTTTTTTCCCCCTGCTCTGTATGGGTTTCTCTCCTTGCTTTGACTCCTGTGAGGCTGTAATGTTTTCAGCTGGGTTTTTCCCCCTCTTCTACTCATATATCGGTTTGGCAGAAAAATCACAGGGAGCTCAACTGTGTGGCCAGGCGTGAGGGGGCGTGGGAGAAGAGTCATTTGCCATTTGCTTTCAGGATTATTTCCTCCAGCTTGTTCATGCTCAGCTATACACCTTTCACAACTGCAGGATCTCAAGCCAGCAATTCATCTCCCTGACTTTAGAAACTTCACAGTCCTGCAGCTAGACTGATGTATGACCCCCTGTTCCTCCCTAGATGAGTTATGTTCCGTGTGCTGCAGTCTAAAGCAGTGCTTGAAATATTTTTGGATGGTTCCCAGTCCTTCAGCCAGTTCCAATTTCAGTTTTTGATGGTGAACAGCACTGATTATAATTGTCACTGTTCCTCAAGAGACATAAAGGCACACGCATGCTTTGTAAAGACCACTTAATATTATTTAATGCTTTCTGCAATCACAATCTGTACTTTGCATGCAAGAGTCATTGGCATGGTGTTTGCATGCATTTGTGCTGCATTAAAGATCTGCTGACCTGAAGAGTTGCAACACCTGATCTGCAAAAGTGTTTTCAAACCAGCCTTGGATGAACTGGGTGAATCCCGATGTGTACCCATGCTGCGTGGGTACATTCGGGGAGAGCAGCTGGATCAGTCACTCTTAAGTCTTGATTGAATCAACTGCAAATAGCTTTGGATTCAGCGACTTGCAAAGAGGGGTCGGGGCGCAGGCTGACATGACGTTGATGTCCCAGGTGGAGTAGCAGAAGTTCTGCTCACTCTACCAGGAGCAAGCCTCCCTTAAAGAAGGGACGACACAGGCAGCTGGGAGCAGTAACCTCTGCAAATGTGGACCATGAGTCAGAGCTCTTGCTCATCTGGCTGACCTTTGCATTGAAGCAGATAACAAATGCTCAGAGGGTGGATTAGTGCAGGTCAGGCCTAGAAATGATGATATCCAGTGGATGCTCAGCAATGAGCAGCTGGTGGGTAACAGCAGCCAAACCATAACAGACCTTTCCAAAAGGATACTGCATCCTTGACCTAACTGCCCTTTGCTTCAGGTCTGCAGGGGTTTTTGCTGAGTTGGGATTCATGGGTGAGGTGTAAATGTTCTTGGAGTGGTTCTTAAACCTCTTTCTGTACCAAAAATTGCTTTATAATTATTGTTCTGCATGGTGTTTGTTTTAAATAAGTTCAAGTGGTATCCAGAAAAAGTTTGCACCATGAAATAGAAAGTTGTGTTTTGTGTGTTTTCCCCTAAAATTTCTAATTTGAAAGACTTGGTTTATCCACAGTTGGTTTTAAACTTTTTTTTTTTTCGAGTTCAAATAGATCCCTAAACTGTGGGTCAAAGCACAAGAGTACTGTAAAGGTATAGGAAATGCCAGATAGGAGCCAGCTGCCTATACATGGAACATTAACGCTGGGGGAATGTAACATTAGACCAAAGTACAGGGGCAAGATGCTAACAGCCTGAATAAAGATGTAGGTAATTTAAAAAAGATAGAACGTGGTTTCTATGTTTTTAATCCAGAGGGGGTCTGTTGCTGCCTTGACTGCTCCTTGTTGTAACCCAGAGAAGTCGGGCACCCCATCAGCATCGTCAGTGGGAGGAGAGAGCTGCCATATTCCCTGCTCCTATGCCACTGCTCCAGCTCTAAGCTTGCTGGTTGTGTTTGAGTTATAATTGTGTTACTATGAACTGAAAATATTTCAATTGTTTTTGGCTAGTTTACTGCTCATTTATTTATATCATAGGCTGGAACATGGTTTAGACCTTATATTTTGAGTGTCCAGGCTTGGTTATGCATGTATCCGTTCACCTCCTCACCACTGAATGGAAAACTCTCTATTACTTGCTCTGTTAGCATTAATAGAGAATATGGAAATAAAATTTGTGATGTTCTATGACTTTTTTTAATTTAAAAAAAAAAAAGGGAAAAAAAGGAAAAAGCCCCTACCCAAAGCTTCGACTCAGGTAAGCTCCTAAATCTATGTTGAGGGAACAGAGTAAGGAAAACGTTTTTTGGAAGCACTGAGCCTACAGCAGGGATGTCTGGAAGTGCCCACACTAGATGGGGAGATGTGATTAAATAAGGGGGTGGGTCACAACAGGTTTTACAGGAGCAGAGGAGCGGTGACACATCACTTTTCCTCCCCATAGCTCAGCTCCTCTCTCGTCTTGGTATTTTTTTCAGCTGCCTGATCTTGGCCAGAGGTTTCTGAAGCTCTTCTGCTCCTGAGCAGAGCCTGCTTTCTCAGATGCCCTCCCAGCTCAGGTTTCTGAGGGATAACCTGTGTCACAGGGTACAATATCAGACAGGATATTGCATAGGGCTCTCGGATCAAACCCTACCAACGCAAACATTCAGGTGCTGTGGCCTTCAGCACCAAAAATCCAGTTTTCTCTTCCTTGATCCTGAGGAGTAACCCTCCTAAGCAGGAGGGAGCAGGCACTAGTGTAATTTTGGGAATGCAGGTTACAGTGTGCATCCATTTCATCCCTACTTGTGCCATCGACATAGGACTATGGTTAGGAAATGTTCTGACTGCATGAAAAAAATCCCCAGTGGAAACGCCGAACCCTATATTCACAAAAGCAAAGAGTGAAATGAGCAAAGAGTGAAATGTGCTACTTTGTTAGCTTTTATCATTAATTTTAACTGATGGTAGCTGTCATTTCAGCCATAGAGGAGGCAGCCATGCATGGGAATGAGTGCCTGTGTTGGGATTACTCCTCTCTGGCCTGGATGAGCCACCTCCTGTGGTTTTGGGCAGCATCTCTGCATTTATTCTGTCATTTAAGTGTTATTGGGTTAGTGAAGAAAGATTTGTTCTTTCTCTAGCTTGTCTCCAAAAAAAGGAGGCCCCTTTAAATTGTTTCATGTTTTAATTGCACAGAAACAGCAGAGGTGCATATGGCAAATGCTTCCTTGCTGACACATTAGCAGCAGGTCCCCGGCATCTCACCCCTTGGCTTCTGCATAGCTGAGTTGTTTTGTTTTAATTTCAACCTAAGTGGCATACAAAGTACCTCCTGCCATAGCTTTTTGGATGAAAATTGCCTGCGAAGCAACCTGGGGGGTAGACTGTGGGCTCTGTATTGCTGCAGAGACATCCAGCAGCCCCCTTCCAGCTTGCAGCTGCTCCCCTCTTCCTCTGCAGTGATGAACTTGGCCAAACTTGCTGCTTGGCCAGACTTACCAGGGAGCAAGGAAGGGTCTCCAAGTGAAAGCTGGAAGCACACAGTGTTACTGGAGAGCAGCATATGTTTGAGGCAGGCTAGAGGGACTGAAAGTAGTTTTCCAAGGTGATGTGGGATAGTGGCATGCTGTATGTTTGGAGGCAATCATTGGGGAGGTAGATTAATTGTTGCTGTATTTGCAGTCATCATTCATTGATGCAGCTAGAGATGGGGGGAGATGGTGGGGTCTGTCATCTCATTTTTGTACATTTTTAAGGATTTTCTAGGAAACACCCAGTCAACTGATTGGGGGTCTTTTTATTGTAGAGCTGTTAGGATAGATCAGGGGGTCTAAAGGGGAATGAGACCCTGAAAATGTACAGTTACAGGTAATTGCATTAGGAATCTTTGTGCTTACAAAAAAATGCACACAAGTCCACGGGAACTATTTTTTCACTTTTTCTGAAACAAGACCGCTTAGAAGTATCAAAGTTGCCATTTTCCATTAATGGCAAGATTTGTTTGATGACGTACTTGAGAGGGTGCTCCAGCACTGATGGACATTTGCCCAGCTTGTTTGGAAGGACTTCATGAGACCTGTGTGTTGCTGTGCACCTCAAGTGTTCAATAATTGGTGCTTCCATCCAACATCTCTTGTCTCACTGACTCGTTAACATACTGAGACATTTCCAAATCTTAGTGTCTAGGAGACCCTGCATTTTCCATGGCACCCAAAATAAGCCTCAAAGGTCATCTTGTTGCTTTTGGATTGTGCAAGTTGGATTGGCAATTTTTATTTAGCTTTGGGTTGTTTTGGCTGTAGGCGCACTGGTTATTTGTAGGTATGGAGTACAGTTGAAATATGCGGGGGGATTAAATGGACTTGGTCATAGGAGACTAAATCATCAGCCCCTTTCCCTCAGTGCCAACATTTCATCTTGTGTAAGACCAGTCTTGTTCTGATACACCCTGCCCCAGTCGTCCTTGTCGCGATGGGGCAGTTTCACTGCCTCCTTGCTGCAGCAGCAGGCGGTAGGTCAGCCACCCTCCCCCTGCCCAACAGAGCCAGGTGGCACAGCACTGATGCTTTTGGTGTGCTTTTAGTCTTAGGTCTCAAAGGAGTTTTGCTGTAACAAGAGCTGCTGCACCCCAGTATCAGAGAGGAAGAATTAATCTCTGCTCTTTCAGCATCACATTGCGCTGCCAACACCACCTTGGGTACATGGCACTGAGGTTCGATGGGCTGAAGAGCAGGGACGGAGACTCCTGCATGCACTCCAGCTCTCCAGGAGTCTTCAAGTCCCTTTCCTGGGGAGCATACCTGTGCTGGATTTGTGATATGATGATGCAAAAGGTGCTCTTGCTGAGTTTTGAAAGATGCTCATCATTGCCGCACAGGATGGAGAGGTTGCATCTTGCACAGCTGGAGGCATCTCTTAGACCCATCTCTCTCATTATTGGCATGATCGTGGTGGCATACAAGAAAGACTAGTTTGGGAAGGAAATAAAAGTGTGGGAGAACAAAGAATAAGGATTAGACCTCCAAGTCTGATACCACCAATGTGTGATATTAGATACTTGATGCTTTTCTGTTGAAATAAAGAAGTATGTGCTTGGCACTTTTAGGAGAGACTTGTTGAGCCACTGCTTTTTTGGGAGAGGGGCAGTTGTAAAAAGAGTTTGGCTCTAGGCCTGAGTCAGTGTTTACATCTAGAGGTGCATTCCCCATCGCTGGTGGGAAGAGGGCAGGAGGAATTTAGGAGGACAAAGCTGCTTTTTCATGATGTGGTAACTATCTCTCAAGGTTTTCCTCCAAAGCAAATGGTTTTGTTGATGGTGCGGATACAGCTACTACATAATTTTATTTTAGTCTAATTCTAAATCATGGGTTTGATTGGCTGGGTGTAATGGTTGCATCTTTAAATTATTTTCAGTAAGGCAAAGCAAGGGGAGTGAGTTCTCAAAAAGGGAGATGATGCTCAGACTTGTACTTAGATGTGTACAAAACATTGTATAAATCGCTGTTCATGTACCTCAGGGCCTTTTACAGTGCCTTGCTCAGTAAACCATATCTTGCTCTTAAACCATGAAGACAGAAATAAAGTTAAATAGGAAAGCTTACTGTTTGTTTTCTTTATACTTTAGAGGTACTTGGCACACTACCCATTACAGTAAGTGCTGGACATTAGGCTTAGCTATACAGGAAAGTCATGTGTCAAGGAGAATTGAGCCTGGTTTTTCTGTAGTCCTGTCTAGTATCTCCCATCACACCAGTGTGCCTGGCTGGGCTGCGATCACCAGCACTACATTTCCAAAATCCTTTTTGAAGTAAATCACAAAACAATCTTTCTTCCATGAAATTTGAGTTTTAGGAAGTGACCTCAAGTCACTGGAAAGGGTCTTATTGCCTTCAATTGGGTCTCTCATACTGGTTTCTGTTGGGTTTTCAATCATCTAGCGGTCACCGTGACCCAAAAGAGAAGTACTGGGCAATGGACTGAGATACTGTAGTGACCCACCAATCTGAAACTAGCTCTGAAATGTGTTTGGTGGCAAACACGCATCTGAACGTTTTGTGTGTTGTGGAAGTCTCTACTGTAATTCTGTAATGTCCTTGTAACAGCTACAGCACTTGCTTATATAGGTGCAGGAAATATTTAAGGTGTTCTCAGTTTATTGTCATGTAATCTTATTTTTAATGAAGTGCTTGGTTTTTTTTCTGCAGAGAGAAAGTATGTAGGATAAATGTCCTGATTCTTTGGAAATTCTGGTTGAGTAACACCACCTACTATGGTAAAGAGAAGCTGTGGCACCGCTACTGGTTTGAAAGAGGCTGTGTAGGTGAAATATGTGGCATGAAAGTTTTGCTTTCTCACCAGAAACATACCATCTTTAGTGTGTTTTTCCTTTGTGTGCAAGGAAAAAAAACCCTACAGTATTGCCAACCCATAATCTTGTAAAGTCTCATCCGTCTTCAATATTTTGTCTATTAATTCTCCTGGAAAGAGGAAAAAAATAATTAGATGCTAGAACTACATTCTGTAACTGTGGTGGTAATCTTCCTATCATTAATCATAATGTATGTGAGGTGGTGTTTTTTTTTTTTTAAAAAAAAACCCAACAGAATACAATTTAATTAATTTTCTTTGGAAACAGCAAAAACTGTAGGGCCTGTGATTGACATGTCTTGCTCCTGGGTTGCTGGGCTTTTCACGCTGGTGTTACTTTAACTCCACCCTGTGTGAACGAAGATGATGATTGCAATGTAATTCTCCTTCTCGTCCTCATTTGTATTTTGTAAATATCCTAGGGATTCTTTTCCCAAGGACTCGCTGGTGCTATTCCTCCTTATGAGTCTGAATAAAGAGAAAATGCTCCCTGGATGTATTGTGTTGCTGTTGAGAGAGCTATTCTATTTGGAAATCACTTGTTGCTTTAATAAATCAAAAAACATACATTGGGTCAGCAGAAATGCTGATTGCAAACAAAAGAAAAGAAAAGAAGAGGCTAATTTTGCTGATGATAAAGGTAAGATAAGCCTCAGCAGGGCAAAGTCTGCTGATAAATAACCTGATGATACGAATTTGTAGTGTTAATTCAAACCAAGGTCCCCCTGCTGGGAAAAGCCAGGTAGACGAGCTTCTGTGTTTTTTCTTTCAGGTCTTTTTAGCTGTTAAATTGCAGTATTCTTGTTTGCTCTTTGAAAAGTGAATGCTCAAAATACAACTTCTGCTGAGCATGGCTTCTCAATAGAAGATACATGCAAATGACAGTTCCACCATTTGACTGAGTAACTGGGCTGCCTTAGTTTGTTGATGGTATTTTTAGTGCAGTTTGAGTAAAATGCTATAAAACCGTGGTGCGCTTTGCCTGCGTTTCCTTGTGCGTTATTGATTTTATTGCACTGCACTCATTCTTTTCCCTTTCAGTGAGATTACTGCTGCGTTTGCCCAACTGGCCAGAACAACATGTTTCCAATAGGATGCTGAAATGTGGTAATAAAGAAATTTTGCATCATGGAGACAAACAATTCATATATGGGGAGAAAATGCTTAATTTAATGGCTGTTAGTATCAACAGGCGGAGAGAAGTGTGTTCTGCCTGTGGGTTCAAAAGAACAGAGCATCACCACTCACGTTGACTTTTCTTTTTCCCCTTCTGCCACTGCAAGGCATTATTCCGGAGTGTTTGCCACTCTGGTTCTGCTGTAACCTTGCGCTGTTCACCTTGCAAGTCAGTGGGTTAATTTTCAGTGGGTTAATTTTCAATATAACTATGCTATTCACCAGCAATGCTGGTTTGAATAATTTGAAGAAGAAGAAAGAGAGCTTATGATACATAACTTTTTAATCTTTTTTTTTCCCCCTCCCCTCCTTAGGCCATTGGTACACTTCAAAGACCAAAGCTCCATCTTTCTGGCTCAAAAATGCCTTTTGGCAGTTGAAATAAAACCCCAAAAGTAATCTTTTCTTGCAGAGGTGGTGGAGGGTAACTCAGGAAGAAGGGTATCACAGTGGGGACTCCCAGGTGCTAACTTCCATCGACCCTCATGGTGGGCAAATTCAGAAGACATTACTGCTTTCTTCTTTTGGTGGGGGGAAAAGTGAGAACAGTCACCAATTGGAATAATCTCCCCAGGGAAGTGGTTGACTCGGCCACGTTGGACACCTTCAGGCGTCGTCTGGACAGGGTGCTGGGCCATCTTGTTTAGACTGTGCTCTTCCTAGAAAGGTTGGACTAGATGATCCCTGAGGTCCCTTCCAACCTGTGATTCTTAAAAAAAAAAAAAAAAATTTCTATAATATAATTAATATATAAAATAGAATATGTAATATATAATGTAATTAATAACACTAAGTTAAATCCTTGGGTTCTGCCTGGACTAGATTGTATTATAGGAAAAACCACGTGGTTTTTCTTTGTAGCTTAGGGTTGTTTTTTTTTGCTTGCATGAAATTCATTGCTTTGATCTCTTGAGCTTTGTGAAATTTTAACCTGATTTCCTGTATGGTCAACATGGAAGGAAACTTTTAGATGTATCTGCAGCCTGAAGAAGATGAAAGATTGGTTATCTCAATGCAATAAAGATGAAAACAAATACACCTGTGGTAATAGAATTAACGTACATTTGTTGTAAAACACTGGAGAACCTCCATTTGCGATTAAGTGTTTGGTTTTCAGCTGTGGAAGCAAAATGTGTTTTGGCAAGGATGCAGCCTTGGGTGCGACTGTCAAAAATAAGAGGTGAAGGGATGACGAGTGGATTAATGAAGTGTTGAAAAAGCTGGTAAAAGACATGAGTAAAAAACAAAAAAAAAAACCCCACCAAAAAAACCCCCAAGAGACAGAGTTGCTTAAGGTTTCCAAAGGCAATTTCTATTCTAAGAATTGAGCTCCCCTGTTTTTAGCTTAGAAAAAACTTGAGGTATAAAGTACAGCATCTGAGAGTGTCTATAGTCGTCTTTTGACCTGCACATAAAATGTTAGTCTTAAACCTGCCGCATTTAATTTGGGGGTGATATAGACCCTTTTGATCTGCCTGAGAGATTTTTCTCACTAGCATTTTGCAGATTGGAGCTTGTAAATTGCTTCTCAAATCTTGATAATTAATGATGGTGGGTGGTGAACATGAACTGCAAATGGTTTGAGGTTTTCTTATTCTTTTTATTTTTGGCTTCTAAAAGCCTGTATGCCCTAAAATGCTCAGGAAGACAAAAGGGAAAATTTTATTTGTGTGAAAGTGGGGGAGGAGGTGGAACGGATGTGTTGTTCTGCTGGTATTTGGAGTACTGTGTTTCACATCCTCAAAACGCGCTACAGGCATCCCACTGAATGAGGACCAGCACCTCATTTCTGAGTGATACTTGAACCTCATCACTGGGCTTTGGTACTCGGGCAAGAGAGGTTTCCCCGAGGCTGGGGGCAGCGTAAGGCTGGAGACCATTACGGTGTTGTGTATCTCAGATTTCATCTCTTGTAATATTAATGCTGCTTTTCTCTCACTCTTTTTTTGGTTTTGTTTTTAAATCCTCGGCTAATTCTAGGTTGTGTTAGTTATCTGTGTTGTCTGTCTTGCTGCACTGTGTTTGCAGTAGTCCAAGAAGCGTGCCTGGAAATGTGTGTTGGACTTACCTTGGAGGTCATTTTGGAGTAGCTTTCTCAGCCCAATTTATTGGCACCAGGAGAAATTGCCTTCATAATCAAAGTATTAGTTGTGTAGTTTTTTTCAGATGCTGCTGTGATTACTGTTTTTTAACGTAAAAGGTTAAAGTTCCAGTTCTTGTATTCCTGTTTGTTTCCTTTAATCACAGCATGCCTTTGAACGTGACCATATTTTTAGTACGGTTGGTGTGTGCTTCCAAGGTACTGCAGGACAGATTTGACTGTGGATATTTTTATCTTCCCTCCCCCAAAGAGCTTTATCCTTCTGCATTCACATTCTGTGTCTCTTTGCAAAATACTTAATCATTGATGGTGATGGTCCCGTCACCCAGGACCAGCAAGCTGAAGAGCAATGTGTTTTGCTGCATGTTGGCTGTGTATAAGGCTTCACAAAAAATCCCCTCCCAAAAACCAACCTGCTGCTCTGTTACGAAATAAATTTGTTTTTTATTACTAAGCAGCTATTTCCCTTTTGTAAGTAGTGCCTGCTGAGAGACCAAAGGAAAAAAAAAAGAAAGAGGAAAAACAGTTTAATAAGGTAACAGCATAATTCATTCAACAGGTAATTCTGTAGGTGCAGTTCGGCTGTTCTGTGACACAGATGCTGGTTTTGCACTGTGCAGTGATTTCATTCATGTACAGCCTTTTAGTGGTCCCACATGCAGTCCCACCTCCTTGTCTTTTCTGGGGTTGCATTGGGTCTCCCCTTGCTCTTTGCCCCATAGTTGGCCACATCACTTTCCCTTGGATAATATAATGGGTTATTTTAAATTGGAAATCGAAGTTACTGTTGTCATGCTCTGCTTACCTGGAGGCTCTGGCTTTTCTTTGAAATGTGAAACAGGCTCTGTGGCAAAAAAGTTGATTGCTTTCCGCCCCCCGTTTGTTTCAGCTGGTCTGTTAAAAGCTATTATCTTTAAGCAAACTTGCATCCTCTAAGAAAATTAGTCCACATTTCATTTCCAGTCCAGTTAGCAGTTCCTCTTCTCAGCCTGCTATTTCTCTGCCGTTGCCCACACCTTTGTGTGGCTTGCTGTACCTCCTGAGCAGGCACAGCGTGGCTGATGCTTGAAATCCTTATGGATCCTTGTTTCCCGCCCCAACAGTGAGACGAAGACCTGTTTTCTTAATGCAGGCTGTCATGCCTTTTGGACACACGTGAAGACAAATTGTCAGCTGTGACCCTCACTGCATTGCAAAAACTTAAGAACAACTAATATAGTTTACATAAAATGAGCATATTGGTATTTATGATGTGTTGCAGTGTAATTAGGGTAGCCTGTTCTTGGTATTGACTGCTCGGATGTGCACAGACAGATCTTGTGAGCTGTTTGTTTCTTAGCACGGCTATAGCTTTGTCTATACATCTGACAAGCTGAGAGATTAAAACAGTTTAAAGAATAGCCTTGGAGATTGCTTGAGGAAGCAGAAAGTTTCCCTAGCTTAATACTGATTTTTGCTGCAAAACTCAAGTTTTCTTTAAAAAAAAAAAAAGTTAAAAAATAGCTCAAGGGGGATCTGCTTGCTGCCTTCCACTACCAGCATGAATGCCTGGTTTAAAATGCTGTGTTTTCAGGTGAGTACTTAGCTGCAACTAAGGGAGAAGAGAGGGATAGGGTAATTAGAAATTTATGCTCAAGAGTGAATATATATTCAAGAGTGAATATATATAAGAGGAAGGAAAAAATGAGAAAACATGTTGGGGAATATACTGAACATAAAGAAAAATGCATGTAGAGGTGTGACTGGAAGGGTTAGCTGCTTAGAACAGCGATTGAGCATATATACATTGTACACTTTGAGTGAAAAGCCTCGTTAAATGGAGAAAAGCACTATTCTGTGCAGAGCAAGATGTAAGATGGAAGCTGGTCTGTGAGTAGAAGTGAGAGGTGGTTCTGCATCCAGAGTCCTCCTCCTTGCACGGTAAAAGCCACCCGTCAGGGAACCTGCAGATGCAGTGGCAGAAGCAGAATTGCTCTTGGCCCAGCTGGTCAAATCCTCGTTTCTGTGACTTTGGGGACAGGCAGGGAAAACCCTCCGAGGGCAACTGTGGAGGCCACATAAACCATGTCCTGATGTGTTACGGTGCTGCCTCAGCATGGGCAGGTGTGCTGTTTGTGCTGAGCTCGCAGGGAAATAAAACTCAAAAGATTTTCTTTGGGGTTATACATTTCTGGTGGGATGGATACTGCTATATCCTAGGTAAAAAGCACCCTTCTGCTGTGATTGATCGAATTCTTGTGGTCAGCTTGGAATAAAATGAGCCACATCCTTTTAAGTAAATACGCAGAAGTAATGAGTTAAGCAATTGTGTGTATGATCTTATGCTATAGCTGAACTAAACAAGTCAGCAAAAAGGGGTTCTCATTTTCCTCTAGCTCGCCTCTTCCAAAAGGTTTGGCTGGTGGAAAGGCAAGCCAGGTCATCTCGCCCAACTTTGAAGTTGGCTTTCTTTGAGTGTGGAACCATTTGGTCATTAAAGTTTGTGGGTTTAATTATGTTTTTTTAAATATAAAATATTGCAGCTATAAACTAGCTTTTTCTTCCCCCGTTTGTTTTATGTGACATCTGGATTGTTCAGAGAGTGTTACTGCATCTTAAAATGGGGCTAGTTGCCTTTTTGAGTGGTGGAGGTTTTATGGATCCAGTAGAGTAATGACCACATAGAGAAAAGGATAATACAGCTGGCTATTGCCTTTCACATCTATTAACTTAAGATCTTTTAATTAATTTAGGGGGGGTGTTTTGTCTGAACGCTTGCAATTAGCAGCTCTTAATCACTAAAATGCTTTGTAAGAAATCCGGCTTGATGGGTAGATTGGTAAAAGGAACATGAGTAGCAGATATTGCTGTGTTCTCTGGGAAACATATCTGTGTGCGTGTTGCTTTCTTCGAGTCCCAGATTAAAGAATAGGGCTGGTGGAGACTTTGAGTCCCTGTTCCAAGGCAGGATTGGTCTATCTATATCATGATCTACCTATATCAGATGTTTATTGAATACAGTTTTAACAACCTAAGATGATGCAGACAGCCTATGCTCTTGTATTTCTCTTCACAAACCCCATTACTTGTCTTCTTAAAGCCATACATTTAGAGGTTACCTTTTGTCAATATTTTTGTCTCTCTCTTGCCATTTTTAGGTAAAAGTGACTTGACAACCACGCAGGAAGGTGGATTATTTTTCAAACAACGAGCATGCGTCTCTAGACATGATTTGTGGTTCGGTCCGGCTGGAGCTGTCTGAATGAAGCTATGGGCTGTGCCTCCGCCAAGCATGTTTCTACTGTTCAAAACGAAGAGGAAACTCAGAAGGGGAAAAACTATCAGAATGGAGATGTGTTTGGTGGTAAGTGTTGCAGGATTTCATCTTTCTCCCAACATCATGAATGTTCTGGAAGGTGTATGTGGGAGCCTTAACCTTTCACACAGGAAAATGCATGTTAAAATAAATCATGACGGTACTGCAGTTGGCCCCTCCAAGGGACAGTTCCATGACACCTGAAACAGAAGTTGGGGTGAAATCCTTAGTGGAAAATTAACGTTCTAAGTGATGTACAGTACTGCACTGTCTTTAACTCTGTGAACTCTGGAATAGTTCAAAGACAATGAGTTGCACAGCCCCCTCTATATACAAGCCTTTATATATGTTTGTCATTAGGTACCAAAATAGTTGACTTGTTTCCCAAAAATAAAAATCTGTTTAGTAAGAAAGATAATTCCTCAGTACTGTTGACCTGTAAAGCAATAAAGCATGAGTTCTGAAATCCTATAGCAAACAGGATTTGAAGGTACAATGAAACTAGAAATGACCTTCTGTGTGGTATTCGTTGGTATGGGGAAGCTCTGAATGTGGGATGAAAACATCTGTTTCACTGTGTGGGAAGACTGGTCTATGATCCAGGTATTATCACAGACACTTGTGTGTCAGAGAAGTTGTATAAGATAAACTGTATAGTCAGCTTCATTATTCCTCCACCCCCACCCCCCACAATTCTGCTAATATATGCTAAGTGTTTTTTAGATAACGTTCTAAACAAAAATTCAGTTTTTTAAAGGTTAGGAATTCTCTGGAAGGCAGTTCAGAAATGGGATTTCTAGATCTGCCCAGATATCTGTCTGAAAGTTAAGACAGCAGTGAATACGCTAACTTGGTATTGTTATTCTTAAAATAGGCGCATTGCTACCAAGTATGCCAAACTTCTCTTCTCTGGTGGTTTTTATAGCAATTGTTTACGTAGAAGTGGGAATGACGCATCTAGCAGCAAAAAATATCTCCCTTTAATTTCAAAAGCAATGATATTTTGCTTTTTCAGCCTTTCTGGGGGCTAGCTTGCTCCCAACAGTTGATCCCAAAGTAACAATACCTAGAGGCGTAATCTGAAGAGAAAGTAGTTCAGCAAACTTCAGGCCTAAATGATGGGTTATTTTACTGTGTGTGTGCTCCTTCACTAACCCAAGATATTCTGGTTTTGGAATGGTGAGTTCAGTATGTTGCTTTTATTTAAAATAGGCTTTAAGTGCTGTCATGAACAAAAACTGTATTAGTTTCTCAAAGGAATTTGAGTTTATATTTTAGCTAATCTTTAGTGAGGGAGCAATTTTCGGCAATATGTGTGTCAGCTTTTTTTGTGGTGTGTTTTTTTTTTGTTGTTGTTTGTTTGTTTTGTTTAACTGCATGCTGCGAGCCAAAGATCATATAAAGACAAGAAACCTAAAGTAACTTCTGGAGGCAGAGAATCAAGAAGACCAAAGGGATTTTAAAGGGCCCCCACTTCATAGAGCTGGACTGGTGTCAGCAGTACCATCTAGCTATTCTGGGATCAATTTGAGGGCTGTTTATTGTTCCCTCTTTTACAGAAGCCTACTAATATCAGGAATACTACCTGCTGTTAACCATTTTCTGGCACATATTTTAGTTTATGTATGCAGTTTGTCATTGCTAAAGATCCAGTTAAATGATGGATCCTTTTTTAGCGAAGAGTTGGGACTTAAACGACTTGTTGAATGGTAACTAGAATGAGTATAAAAGCCATGTTTTTCCCTTGCTGCTGAGGGACAGCCTCCAGATCAGGAATTGGGTGTATGCGAAAGGTGAGCTGGAGTGTACGTGGCTGTCCTTTTCGGACTTGGAAATGATCAACGGGATGCTTAGATGCCCAGAAGCAGGAAGCCACATCTGTCCCACATCCAGTGCCTTGTGTAGTTCCTGAACACAATTTTTTTTATATAAAAAAGGGAGGCAAGAAAAATATACCTTAACATCGTATTTATTGTC
Source organism: Phalacrocorax carbo (assembly GCF_963921805.1). Taxonomy (NCBI): domain Eukaryota; kingdom Metazoa; phylum Chordata; class Aves; order Suliformes; family Phalacrocoracidae; genus Phalacrocorax; species Phalacrocorax carbo. The sequence continues at coordinate 30,320,316 of NC_087518.1, read as the reverse complement.
CTTCTTAACAGTCTTTTGGGCTTGCCAAATACCTAGAGCTCTTTCATAGGAGACTGAACACTAACTATTCCTGCTCCCACTTCTTCCATCTTGGAAATCCTAGTGGTAATTGCATTGTTTGTTACAAGTCAGATTTGAAAGCTCAGACTATTCTGCCCACTTCATTTTCTATTAAACTTTCATGTTGTTAGTCCCAAATTAATTCCATGTAACATATTCTTAGGAGTTATTCCTTAAGTCATCAAGGAGGAAGTCAGTGCTGTATCAGAGGGCTGTCATCATCAACTCCCTACGAGGAGAGTGTAGTCATGCTAGATTTGAACAGTCGATCTCAGCTAGGGGGACAAATCATAGCAGAATAAGTTCCCAGAGATACAGGAGGATCCACAGAGTCAACAAAGTTTAAAAAGCACTGCAGTACTTTTGTCATGTGTTTCCCTGTCCAGTTCCAGGTGCCAAGAGCTGCTGAATGTTTCCTTGCTTGTTGCTGGGCGGGGACAGAAGTGTCTCTTCCAGGCAGCGGCCAAGAGCAAAGTATCTCTGCAGCCCATAGGGGTTGAAAATTAACTGCAGAATGACTAGGTAGAGCAAAACCAAGGTAAGTGGCAGGGAAATCAGATGGCGCATGAGGAGCAAGAAGGTAATGGAAAGGGAATTAGAGGCAATTGGTAAGAGGTATTGGGGAAGGAGGCAGCAAAGTAAAAGAAACAGAGAGAACAAGTGGCATTGGAAGGTGGCTGACGTAGTTAGTGATAGCATTGATAACATCCTGAGAATATTAGTATCCATAAGTGATGATGAACACTCGCAGTGTTCACATCTAGGAACTAATCTGACATAAAGCACCCATGCAAACCTAGCAAGTATGAGCTTTATAGTTGTAGTAGTCCATGTTGCCTCAGATGTTTCACAAGTGGAGAAGATCCTGAAGGACTTGGAACAGCAATGACAGAATTAAAGGAAGAAACCTCAGTGCTGCCTTCCCTGGACAGCTGGTGTGATCCGAAAGATGTGGCTTACAGTATATTGCCCCTCGCTGTTTGCCTAACACCTGAGATGAAAATAGTATTCTTCTTTCTTACTTGAACACCATCCCCAGACAAGTTGCAGGCAGAAAGAGTCAACAGTAAGGACTGTATTTTCTATCTTGCTTTTGCATTAAATAGGTCATTTTGAGTGAGGGAAGGTATGAAGATACTTTATTTGGTTCTAGCAGGTTTGCTCTTACCTTTGCCTTAGGCTGCTGGGATTTTTTTGCCACTTAGGGATTTTTGTCGTGTGTGGTTGAAAGCATTAGCCACATAGCTGAAAAACGTTTCACTTTCCCACATACCACCCTTTTTTTCACAAATAAGTGTAGTTGTTCATGTGATTTCTGTGAGCTCCATCTTTTCTGGTGCTCAAGAGCTTTCCTATTTTGCTCCCCTGCTATAATTGCAGCTCCACAAGTAGCAGGTGGAGTTGCTGAGGAATGAACTAGATGGTCATCATTACTGTTGCACTTGTTTTCCAGATGGGCAGTAAGAACTGCCCATGCTATCCTACAGGGATACAGAGCCAGTGGTTACTCTACACCATCTCTGCTGTCAAGGTTGAATAATGATGGAAGTTTCAGAGGGCAGAGAAGAAAGGGGTTGTTAGTCATAGCCAGGGGTTATAAGGTTCCCTCTTGTAACTGACGGAAAAAAGCTATAATTATAATGAGAGTGCTGGGGGGAGGAGAGAAGACCCATCTGGTTTTAGTTAAACATGCATTTTTGCTGTGAAAGAGCTCTGCTGTACATGTAGTACAATAATCCTTAGTTGTCTGAACTAAAGAAGACATTGAGGTGGCCTCAGAACTGTGTAAATGGTGGTGTCTCCAAGCTTCTCATTTGGGGTAAGCTCATGGTACAGGACTTCATGAGTAAAGGAAGGGTGGAAAGGGCCACAGTAATTCCTGTGCAACTTCTTGCTCCCTGTGCCTTGGATAACAATTCTCTGTTCATGTTGCAGAAGTTGCCAGAACAGCATCATTATTGCATTGCCAACTTTGAATTCCTTTGCTATGAACACGCTTCTAGTCCTTCAGTGCTTTTTCTTCTTCCTTTCAGGGGAGAAACAGGCAAAGAAGCCATGCAGGAGTTATGAGCACCAACAGGGCTACACCTTTGTCCTCTGCTTTTTTGTTGTCACTCAGCTTGCATGCCGTGAGCTTTATACTTGTTCTGCAGCCTCCCTCCAAGCCCTCAGAAGGTGGCCTGTCTAGAAGACCACATAACATTTCCAAAGCTTTCTTAAGGGGTTGTGATGTTTGTCTTAGGTTTCACCCACCCTTCTTTAGAAAAAAAATGAGATAATTTCCAGGTATACAGTGTTTGGATATTTTTTTTCTAATCAGTAGTTTTTGCTTGACTGTTGATGTCCTTTTGAATCCAGAGACTATTTTCTGAACTGCTCAGAGTGGTGCCATTCTGCTTCTGTTCTTTCTCAGAGCCTCTAGATTCCTTTTTGCCTGGTGGTAGTTGGTTGAAGCCAAGTCTATTGACTATTTGAGAGATCATCACTTCTGTGAGGATTTTTTTTTTAATTTTAAAAGTCACTGCAGGTTAAGATTGTGCTCCAGTGCCTTATTTCCTCCCCAGCTTTTAACTTTTTTTTTTTTTTCAATTGAGCAGACACATTGAGTCAGCTGCTTGCTGTAAATTTGAAACTTCAGTGTTTAAAACCAAGAAACCCACCATGAAACCCTTGAATTTTGTCAGAACAAGTTCTGGTTAACTGAAAACATAAGAATTTCCATCTTATCCCAAACTGTAGAAAGCACACTGCAATTTGCTGTAATATATATTTAAATGATTGAGTTAGCAGGCCTATCAAAGGGGATGTTCTAGAGAAGATTGAATATAATATGATTATTATGTCTTGTTGGTCTCTAATGACTTTAAAATCCCTCTAATAAGGATAGTAATAATAAATCTTCATTTATTCATCATTCCACTTCAAAGCTGATTTCCAGGGCAATACATAAGAACTATAATAATGTAAATACCAATGAAGAACAAAATGCCATGACAGAGCCTTGAGCATTGTTGATTTCAGCATGTTTTACTAATATAACATCTCTTGTAGATTAATTGCACTGGTGCCTTTTTAAAGAATCATGGAATGTTCACTTGGGGAGGAGGTTGTTGACATAATTTTTTGTGTAAGAAAATAACTGGTCATGTGATTTGTTTTGGGGAAAAAAAAATATGATTTTAAAATCTGTTTATTAATCTGAGAGGCTAATCCAGACATTTATATGGATGTCTTTCATGCTTTGCAAAAGTGAGAATAAACATGGCAGGTAAGAATCTTCTGGCAAGCTAGGAATATCCTTGTGGCAATTGCTGGATAGGATTTCTGTTATTAACAGCAGCTCCAGTTGCTAAACCAGTCTACATAAAGCTGAACACAAAGCATAGTAGTTTATAAACCAATTTATCTCAGAGCAGCTGGGAGAATGCTAGAAGAGGAGATCTTTAGCGTTGAGGTATTGTAATGAGATTGGAAAACCAATTGATACACACAGTATCCGATTGCTTCTCAACTTCTACTGTAGTCATCTTCACAACTTTCCTGTTTGTATTACAGACCCACTCTTGTTTTAGAGATGGACAGCATGGAGAAGATGTGTCCTGTGCCCTAATGTCAGATCACTTGCAGGCGTGCATGTGCTTTGCTCTGCTTTGCTCTTCCTCACTTGTTCTTTTTTCAACAGTTTTCTCCTGTGTTGATACTTCTTCCCAAATCTTTTGAAAATGCCATAGTTCAAAATCGAAGCAGGAAAGTTAGAGTATTTAACTACAGCAAGTATTGACTTGTCCTGTATGGTAGCAGTCGGTCTGTGGTGGCAGGAAAGCAGCAACCAGTCTTACAGGGAGGACTCCTTTTTCTCAGCAAATCAAAGAGTTCAGCTTAGCCACCAAAACCAAACACACCATTCTGTAGTGCCCATAACTGAACTGGAGGGAGGCAGGTTTACTTGGCTTCTTGTTTACCAATACCACCATTTAAAACCCATAAATCTTTATCAACTCATCGCAAGTTTTCTCATGTTGGTTTTTTCTTTCTTCCTATATGTTTTACGGGTTTGTCTCACTTCTGCTAATCCCTGCCTTGTGGTAATCAATTATTTCCTTCCTTGTGTTTACTCTGTCTCATCCATGTGGGTATCTCAGTCTCTGCCCAAGACAGCAGAGCTCTGACTTATTTTGACGTATGCCATGTGCATTTGAAGTAAGAGCCAAAAGATGCTAAAATAATAAAAACTTTTAAAACATGCCCACTGTATACAAGAAGAGAATAGCAGGGGGAATTTGAGACTATGACTTATCTCTACCTAAATGCACGTTGTCATCTCCAAAAATATTGTGCCCAAAGCTTTGTAGAGATTAGATTGCTTTGAAGGCTCTTTCCTCAATAGGCAGACCTAGACGTATCATCTTATTCAAAAGTTCAGTCTCAAGTTGTTGCTCAGGACACTTCAAAATATCTGTGGGCCTGGCAAGACTGTTTGGCCTAATTAATATGAGATAACTTCGTAAACCTGCCTTGTTCTGTGCACAAAATTCTTCAGATCATCTTCTGGCCATTTGAAATTCTGAAGTTGGGAAGTTTTCATATAAACTTTAAAGTGGAAAAAATATATTAGAAGTGTCTTCAGTGAATAACACCTTTCTGTTACCTCTCCTTTCCCCTCAAATGTCAGAAGAAGATGCTAAAACTGAGAATGAGAAATTCTTTCTTCTGAGATTCTTTCTTGTGGCTATCCTTACTGAACTGAAAATATCTGGAAAGCCATAGCTTAAGGAATATAATTTCTGTCAAGTTGACTGTGTGCACATGCCATGATCAGAAGGTCTTGCTGCGCTAGGCTTCACACAAACACACAGATATCTTTGCCTGGCAGCATTTATTTTGTTGACTCTTTTGGTCAGCTGGTTAGCACTCAAACAGTAATTGCTCCAGCTCACTTGGCTGTCCTGACATGCTTCTGCAATGTCAGATCTTACTCATTTTAGGGACAATAGTGATTATGCATAAGGGCACCAGCACCATGCAGTGTCCTAACACCATACTGGATATTTTGAGACAATAACGTTTTTAAAAGACATTTTTGTTTACAACCACAGGCACTCTTTCCATGCAGTGCTTAATCTGAAGTCCATGGAAGTCAGTGACACATAGGCATCCGCTTTCTGAGACCAGCTTGGTCTCAGGAGTGCAAAGCTTTAAATATCACAGTGAGTTTCAGAGGAGGAGATTTTCACTGCTTAAATTCAAATTCCAACTGAGCTCCTGAAAGAGTATTTCATGTTGTTCATTTTTTCAACAGCTCATGTTATAAAGTAGATCTTGCTTCAGTGCTTGAAAGCTAAAGAAAAGCAAATGAGTACATTGCAGCATAGGGCTGAAGTGCCTCAGCATCTACCAGAATTACACTGGACTTTTCTTCACTTTTTGTATTCAGTTGAAATGTTTTTTTTTTCAGTTTAACATCTTTGGTTTTATCCACTCTGTTCCAACACAATTTGGTGATAGCCTGCTTCTTATCTAAGTAATAAAATTGCATTTGTTATCCAGGTTTATGATGTATTTGTGTAACTCTGAGAACACCCTTGGTAAGTCAATAATTTACTATTTTATTCCCATAAGGAAGCAATAGGGTTTAAAAAAATCAAAACAAAACCAAACCTCACCCTCAGGTTTTGTCTAGTCATGTATTTGTGATCAATGTGTGCAAAGAAAGTGGTTTCCACATGAATTAAAACTCTGCATTTTCACCTTTTGTGAATAGAAGTGGCTTATCTTTTTTAACTCTCTTGAAAAAGGTACTGCTTTTGCAGTAAAAGGAAGAAGCTGTTCTGAGCTATGGGTTTGCTCAGAGAGTAGTAGCAAAGCCAAGGTCTTAATCCCACTCCAGCAATTAAATATGTAGAGAGATATATAAAGAATATAAGAAGAGCCTTTTGTAGAAGGTGTAACAGGCCAGCATCTCTCCTGGAGCAGGAGTTGGGGGGGGGGAAGGGGGATAAGCTGGGAGCTGAGGGTGACCCCAGCACCTGCAGTGCCCTCACTGTGGGCCAGAGATGGGTGCTGGTGACAGGGTCCATCAGCAGTCGCAGGCACAGCAATGAACCAGGTCCAGGGTCCATCCAGGAAGTGCAGTGAGGAACAGGAGGAGATGAGGTTGGAGGCAGGGATGGGGACAAGCCAGAGCTTGCCTGAGGGCTTTGTTCAGGAGAGGAGATACCTACAATGTGGGGTTGAGGTCCTTCCAGGAGGTGGGACCAGAGGCAGGACTGGAGACAGGCAGACCTGTTCTGGCAAGGACCTGAAGGCCCAAGCATCAGCTGAAACAGAGTTCCTGGATCCATGGACAGAACATGCAAGTGGGGGTTTCGTGAGGCTGGTCATAGCCTCTGAGTGCACTCAGGGCCCTGACAGCATCTGTCCATTAATCGTGAGCTTTATGTAATGATTGTGATTGAATTAGCTCTCTCTTCTACTCCTCCCCCTTTTGTTTTTACTTGCAAGTGGAGAAATGCTGGTCTGGTGGTCCTTAGGGATGACATTCAAGTCATGGAAAGGTTCTTGTAGGCTCCAGTAATACACCTTGCCACTTTTAACAAGATTGCTTTTCAGCATCTAGTTTCACTGATCCAGCAGTGAAGAAAACTAGTTCAGAAGTGATGATAAGAGTATATCTTTACATACTCGGGGGCTGGAAAATTGCTTAGTTGTGTATTGTTTCAGTGAAGTCAAGCAACAGTGGTTGAAGACATTTCCTTGGTCAGGTATAGTAATCTCTGTGCAACCCATTGCTACTGGTAGCAGTGGGGTTTCCTGTTTAGTGAGAGTTAAAGAGCTTGTCCCCACCCTGCAGTGCAGTATACATTATGATTAATAACTTCTGTTTTGATAGCACTCCAGAGTCTCTCAGGACTGAGCACGACCAAGCTAGCAATTGTCTGAACATGGATAAACACATGTCATACTTCCCTGTTGCTATCTTCATATCTCACGCAGCAGTTGCAACCTCTTTCATGCCATTGACCTGACAGCTACAGAAGCTTTTTGTTCATTTTAAATCCAAGTACAAAGAAAGGAGAACACTGACCCTTGGAAGCTGATCACATCCACCACTGGTGAGCAAGCCTTTGCGAGGGAGTAGATTGACCAAGCAGATGCACAGAAAGAAATTGCAAGTTTTTACATGCTGGAGGAGTGTTCTCTGTCATTGGCAGAGTGAGGTTTTTCATTGCTATGCCCTCAGCCACGCTGCAGGGCTGTTTTGGGGAGGCACTGCATTTAGATCAATCAAATCGCTGATTTACCAAATAAAGCCTTCCCATTCTTAACCATGACTTTTCCTGGCAGGAAGCAAAAAACGAGCAGTAAAGAAAAATGGTGCATATTTGGAGTTCCGTCTCATATTATTTCAGTTCTTTCCTTTGAAAAAAGACAGGAAGACCCTAAATGAGATTACTTTCCCAAATGGATAGCAGATCTTTGCCATATAAATGTTGCTGATGTTTTCCTACCTGTAAGCAGAGAACAATTAACTAAATTTAACAAAACAAGTTCTTATTTTTTGTTGCTGCTTTTTGAGATTACAGTATAAAGAGAGGAGGTGAACCAAGGTGGCAAAACAATTGATATCACTATTTTGGGGGAAGAAACTAATCACAGGCAGATTATAACTTCCCTGCTTCTTAGTTTGATGTAAGCTTTCACCTTTTGCAGTCTGCTTGTCGGTGTCAGAGAACCTGAAGGGGAGAGATGTACTAGAGGGTGGGAGGCTCTGAGGGCAAGCCCTGAGTCTCTGCAAGCAGTTGATATGTGGACAGAGGTAATGTAGTTTTATTCTTGGGAATGACCCTTCCCATGAGCTGCTTAGCTTGATGAAGAGTGTAGTCAAAGTTGAATACAAATAAAGTGTATGGGCTATGCATTTCACAATTGCATTAGTGTACTATAAATAGGGACATACATCCGCCTTTGGTATTTGCTAGAAAGAAGCCTGGATGTATTTTCTGGCAGACTTGGTGCTGAAGGAAATCCGTTTATTTTATGGTACAGGTAAGCTTTTTTACTTAATCTTTTAAAGACAGAATCCTTGGCGTTCATGGCCTACCTGAGGGTGCAAATGAGGAAAAATCATGGTAAAAATGCGACGTACTTCCAATGACTGCAGTGTTCCTTTTGTCATTTTCCAGGTGTTGTATTACTTAGCCACAAAGTGAAAAAAGACCCAACCAAACAAAAACCCCAAAGACTGAAATTTGGCCAGGAAATCCCCAGTCTGGGGGATAATTCTCAGATTGCCCAAGTATGCCTTGTGAAGCTGCATGGACGTGTATTCATTTCAGCAACTCAAGGCTGTAATCTTATAGTAGGAATATCTACTGGTAGAAGTAGATATTAAATACAAGGAAAAGATATGTGACTGGTAAGTATTTGTGTCCATTGCATGCACAGCCAAAGGTGCCTTTACAGGTTAGTTGCTATGAAACTTTCATTTCTAAAAAGCTGCCAAAATGCTTCATTGTCCTATGTGCTCAGACTACAGTGAAACATCCTTTTGCTATCGTAGAAGGCATTTTTCCATTAGGTACTTCTCCAAAACACTGTGCCGGCAAGGGTATTTTAAATAAATCCTATAACCAAGCAGTCTCATGTTGTTTCTGGTCTGAGGCCCGAGACTGACGGTGCTCTGTCCTGAGCTTGCACCAAAAAGAAATCGGAAAAAATTGGAAATGTTAAGATTGCTGCCTCATGGGCTTATAAAAAACCAAAGTCTGGCTTCTGCTGAGTGGGTGTAATCATGCCCTGCTATGTGCCTTTTCTTCTTATCTGTGTGAGGGGGGGCTCTGGCAAAAAGGATCACATTTAGGGTGCTCTTAAATTATATATTTCTTTTCTGCTCTTGTAATGGGAGCCCTGCAAGGGGCCGTTCAGGCAACAGAGGCACAGAGCACTTTATGTTCTGTGATACTGGGAAATAGCTTGAAGTTGCCTTTGTTTCTTGATTTATAGTTTCAGGAATGATCTTGGTCTATTCAAAGGGGAAAAAGGGGGTGAAAAAAGGGGGTGTAGGTGTTTTTCATGGAAGTCTCCTAAATTGTGTTAATGGTTGTATGTATTAAAATTACATACACTTTTATTCCCTGTATTTTGTCATCAAGTATATCTCAAATCTCTAACTGTAGGAAGTGGGTGCATCTTGAGATCTTTTTAGGCTGAAAGTGATCATCTGATATAAGTGCTCTACGCACACATTTCTTATTTTGATATTTTTTTAGCTATTATTAGAAACTGCCATTTCCCACATGTTGATATTTTGCTTTCCTTTAAAAAGTGTTGCCCAGAGGGAAGGGGAGGAGACATGGAAAATCACTAGCTTTTTAAAATTTCTTTTTCTTTCCACCTAGTCATCTTTGGCCTTCCAGCATATCCTAAATGTGTATGTTTGTATATTATTTGCACAGAGTGTCTTCAATGTGGTTTCAAGATAGCAGGCAGCAAACAGGGATGAACACTTCTAGTTTCATAAACAGGTTATGTTCATGATGACAGTAGGGACAAGGGAGGAGATCGTTAACCGTATGGGACGGCATGGAAGAGCACTGACTACATGCTGCAGAGAGCTGGGAGTTAATTTGTGGCTTGGCATATATGGTGAGATGGAGATGTTAAACCAGACATCAACTGTGACTGGATGGGGCTGTGAGCCAGGCAGTCTCTCGCTGCCTGGTGTCCCTCTGGTTCTGGGAATTTCTTAGGGTGTTCCCGTCGTTACCATTGATTGCTTGAATGATATGCCTCCGTCATCAGCGCCATGTGGGTGGTAGGTGTTTGCTTTCGGGGCTTTAGATAAAGCTTTTGCAACATGGATGCTGCTTAGGGAAGTAGGCATCTTTCAGAGATAACAAATTAATTCTGAACATTGTAACCAGAGTAAAATAATAAACTTTCCAATAGGTTAATTTGGTAGCTATTTGGATGGCCTGTAAGTAATGTAATATAATTAACTTTTGTATCTTTTGCATCTGGAAATGTGTGCTGTATTTAATAAATCAAGTTTTCATTAGTCCCCCCCTCCCCTCTTGGTTTATAGAAATACTAGCAAGGAGGGGACATTTGTGCTTATCATGAATCTCCAGTACATTACTGGTCCTGGATAATTATTCTGTCCCTTTCATAATGCAATTAATAAAAATGAAATAGCTGTTGATTCACAAATATTCTTTGAGGTACATGAACAGTGAAAATCTGATACGCTAATATTAATGGCAGAAAGCTGCTATGCCAGAAAGGATGCGAAAATCCATTTCAAATTATACATTGTGGGGCAAGAATCTCATTTAATAGTTGACTGACTGAGAATGGCATTATTTGTAAAGTAAAGAGGAATCAGCTTTTTTATTGGCAAGGATACTGAAGACACCTCATCACGTATTTGCAATATAATTTAAAAATAAATATATATAAAAATATACAACTTTTTTCAAAGTGCCAAAAGATGAGCCAGTAAGGAAGAAGACTAGCCTGGCTGAACAGAGAGCTTTGGCTGGAACTCAAGAGAAAAAGGGAGAGTCAATGACCTTTGGAAGAAGGGGCAGGCAACTCAGGAGGACTACATGGATGTTGTGAGGTTATGCAGGGAGAAAATTAGAAGGGCCAAAGCCCAACTAGAACTTAATTTGGCTATTGCCATAAAAGACAATAAAAAATGTTTCTATAAATACTTCAGCAGCAAAAGGAGGGCTATGGAATCTCCATCCTTTAGTGGATGGGGTTTTAGTGGCGGGGAAACATAGTGACAACGGATGAGGAAAAGGCTGAGGTACTTAATGCCTTCTTTGCCTCAACCTTTAAAAGTAAGACCAGTTGTTCTCTGAGCTGGAAGACAGGGACATGGAGCAGAACAGAGCCCCCATAATCCAAGGGGAAATGGGTAGTGACCTGCTACACCACGTAGACACACACAAGTCCATGAGGCTGGATGGGATCCATCCAGGGGTACTAAGGGAGCTCACTAAGCCACTTTCTGTCATTTATCAGCGGCCCTGGCTAACCAGGGAGGTCCCAGTTGACTGGAGATTAGCAAATGTGATGCCAATCTATAAGAAGGGCCAGAAGATGATCTGGGACACTGTCAGTCTAACCTCGGTGCTGGGGAAGGTTATGGAGCAGATCATCTTGAGTGCCATCATGTGGCACGTACAGGACAAACAGGTGATCAGGCCTGGTCAGCATGGCTTTAGGAAAGACAGGTTCTGCTTCACTAACCTGATGTCCTTCTATGACAAGGTGACCTGCTTAGTGGATATGGGGAAGGTGGTGGATGTTGTCTACCTAGACTTTAGTAAAGCCTTTGACACCGTTTCCCACAGCATTCTTCTGGAAACAGTGGCTGCTCATGGTTTGGATGGGTGTACTCTTTGTTGGGTAAAACACTGGCTGGATGACTGGGCCCAAGGAGTGGTGGTAAACAGAGTTAAATCCAGTTGGCAGCTGGTCATAAGCGGTGTTCCCCACATCCCAGTGTTGGGGCCAGTTCTGTTTAATATCTTTATCAATCATCTGGATGAGGGGATCGGGTGTACCCTCAATAAGTGTGCAGGTAGCACCAGGTTGGGTGGGAGTGTCGATCTGCTTGAGGGCAGGAAGGCTCTACAGAGGGATCTGGCCAGGCTGGATCGATGGGCCAAGGCCAATTGTATGAGGTTCAATAAGGCCAAGTGCCTGGTCGTGCACTTGGGTCACAACAACCCCATGCAATGCTACAGGCTTGGGGAAAAGTGGCTGGAAAGCTGCCCAGCAGAAAAGGATCTGGGCGTGTTGGTCAATAGCCACTGAACATGACCCGGCAGTGTGCTCAGGTGGGCAAGGCGGCCAGCAGCATCCTGGCTTGTATCAGGAATAGTGTGGCCAGCAGGAGCAGGGAAGTGATCGTACCCCTGTACTCAGCACTGGTGTTCAGTTGTGTTCAATTTTGATGTGGAGGTGCTGGAGCGTGTCCAGAGAAGGGCAACGAAGCTGGTGAAGGGTCTGGAGAACAAGTCTGATAAGGACTGGCTGAGGAAACTGGGGTTGTAAACAACCAGGCTAAAGCCTGGAGAAGAGGAGGCTGAGGGGAGACCTTATCACTCTCTACAACTACCTGAAAGGAGGTTGTGTTTTAGCGAGGCGGACGTTGGTATCTTCTCCCAAGTAACAAGTGATAGGATGAGAGGAAACAGCCTCAAGTTGTGTTGGGGAGGGTTAGATTGGGTATTAGGAAAAATGTCTTTACTGAAAGAGTGGTCAAGCATTGGAACAGGCTGCCTAGGGAAGTGATAGAGTCACCATCCCTGAAGGTACTTAAAAGACATGTAGATGTGGCACTCAGGGACACGGTTTAGTGGTGGACTTGGCAGTGTTAGGTTAATGGTTGGACTTGATCTTAAAGGTCTTTTCCAACCTAAATGATTCTAATCATTTAGTTCTGTGATTCTAATAATAGGAAAAGTGTAATTTTGGAGGTACGGAGTGGTAATGACTCTTTTTTTCCAGAGAACTCTTGGGGCAGCTCGATTCAGGAGACTTCTAGAGCAGTTGGTCGATACAGTAGCGGGGCTGTAAGGAGCAGGACCTCCATCGTTGTACAAGGGATACTCACAGTGATGGTCAATTATGGTGTTTTTTCTGGAATCTGAATAGTCCCTGACAGATTTTGTGCTAAAATGATAAATGTTTTGCAGTGGAGTATGTAGACAGATGCCAGCTGGGGAAGAGTCAGCAGAGACCGCAAGTTTTGTTAACGATGTTAAAAAAACCTCAAAAGAATTAAATACTTAGTACTCGGTGGGTTGGTTTTTTTTCTTTCTAAGGAAGGATTTAAAAAAGGAGCAGTAAAACAGGGTTGAAGCAGCCTTTCTGACTTGCCACAGTGTGCTTTCGAGGTTGGCTGAGGTGACAACTTTTGGGTTGGTATCAAGATAGTTCCAAGGATGTGGCATGGAGAGGCGAGAGGATGGCATCCGTCTCTTCTCTGTGGCTGAGGAGGTCTTATCACTGTCCACAAGCTTGCTAGGTTCTTGCCACCTCATTGGACTGTAGAAGTTTTAGCCCTTCTTGTGCTGCAGTTTATGTTGAAATTCGCAGGTTTGCTCCCCAGTCATTCCTCTTCTCTCTTGTCTCTCCCTTCCACAACAAAGAGGTCTGTGGCTGTGAAGCTAATTCTTCAAGCTTTTCTTTTGCAGTTTCTGAGCAGCTCAGAGGGTTTTTGTCAGGGCAGGGTCATGCAATATTGTTTAAAAATAAGTTTGTGGTGTTTAAATATAGTAAGTGATTGGAAATGCTGAATTTCCAGCTCCTTCAAGATGCTGCAAGGTCTGTGCAGGGCCGGCTTTGTGCTGCTCCCCTGTTGTGACGTGGGGATGCTAAGGCAGGACAGTGCAACCTTGATCCAAAAACCTACCTGGTGGTTTCATGCGAACAGTAATATTTTCAAGGCACGGACCCTTTGTTTTCCTCCTGTCTGTTCCTTTAATTAATCTCTCTGCTGCTTGTTTCCTCTCCTGCTTTCATTTCTCAATTTGATCTTTTTAGTGGGCTAGATAATTGCATTTACTGAGTATCCTTCCTGCCGAGCACCGTGACTGTAATCTCCTCTACCTGAGAAATGGTTTCCTTTGAACAGCCTGGTGTCTGGCTCAAAGTTATGTGTTAATTAAATGGGGGGGTGGGGGGGAAGTGTGTTTGTATATGTGTATATATATATATGAGTTATATAGTTTCAGCAAGCAAAAATCTGGGAAAAATCTGGGTAGCTGAAAGACAGTTATGAGTGCACACCACCAGCACTGTTTTTTGGATTCTTACTTACAGATCAGTCCACAAAAGTCTTTAATTATATGATCACGTGGCTGTTTTTTCAATATTGTCTTATATATGGAATTTCTGCAGATCTTAAATACAAATGGGAGTCTAAAATATCTGGAGATTGTGTAACTAAAGACGGTGCCACGCAAGTGAGGTGGAAATTTTGTGTTTAGCAATAACTGGATTTTAGGATATTGAGGTTATACTTTTAAGGGCCTTCTTGAGGCAACAAAATGGCCTCTGAGGTTGTGGTACATTTCTCCATGCTTGAACCAGTTGCTGGCAGCATGTAACTGGCCAGAGGGATTTGTTGGTGGAGTTGGCCGGCGGGTCCACGACCTTCTTGTTAGGGAGCCGTGATAGAGCAGAGCAACAGCAGAGCGTTGCCTTCCTTCACAGGTTCCGTGGGGGGGGTTTATGATTTCAGATGCTCCCCCTACCACATGCATACACTTCCGTGAGTCCCCTTGTCCCCAGGAATTGTTTTTCAAGTGGTTTTGGGTACTTACTACTTTCCACTTGTTCATGTATTATCCCATACTTTGTGTAAAGAGAATTAACCCCAAGGAGCGCGGAGGAAGTCTGAGGTAGAGCAGAAAAAGCTTTAGGTTATACCCTGACCGGTGAACTGTCCTCCCGCCTCAGTCTGTAGACCCAAGGGTGGATGACCTGTGTGCAAACCATGTTGAGTTGTCATTTTCTTCCCCCAATAGGGAGATTGCAATATGAAGCAGAACTATTTATGGAAAAATTACTTCCAAGAAAACCACTGTATTGGTTGCTCACCAATATGTATAAAATTATACATACAGCTATAGTTTTCACAGTACTTAAGACTGTGACAATCCAAACGTAGAGTAGCTTTGGGAACTTTTTAGCCAAGAAGAAACTGAATAGTAGAAGAAACCAAGCAATGACTTCCTTGATTCTGCTAGTTGTGTCCTGTACACAGCAATGTGCCTCTGCAAGTCATGCACCAAATTCAAAAATTAAACCTATAGAAACAAGGGAGATAAATTACAGCTTTGTCATCATCTGCCATTATATTAGATCAGGAGGAAAAGAAATCAGAAAATCCAAGATACATAAAGTAAGGCTGGTGACAAGCAGTGGCATTGCAGGTGTTGGAACAAAACTACCTCCTGCAGGCAGAAGTCAGGCTGGACCTTTTGTGTGAGAGGACAGAGATACCCAAAGGATTGAGAGCTGCAAGTGGTTCGCAGCACTGGAAATGCCTGACAGCATTAATGAAGGGTGGGTCAATGGGGCAAGATGAGTTTTTGTGCTTCTACAGCAAGAAAGATCAAGATGACATGAAGTTAGTGGAGCTGCGATCCTGTCAAACCTGTTGGTCCCAGAGGAACGCTATTGAAAGCTGTCAAGAGTTGGGCCTGGAAAGGGGTAGCCTGACAAAGTAGAAGGGAATTTTCTAAAATTTTCCAGTTTCAAGTAGTCATCACCCTTGAGGGAGTTCATCTTTCATAAAGTGCTGTGTGTGACGTGGGGCTGTAGTAGGAACTGCTCGACAGCTTAGAAAAGAGCTGCCCTGATCTTGCCTAGCTTTAAGGCAAGTGTCCTTCCAATACTGCAGAAGTCCTTCACATATGGTCTGGTTTTTGTTATACTGAATGTCTCAGTCTCCGTTTTTTTTTCTCCCAAAACCCAACCCTTGCAGTCACATCTGCCTTGTGCGGAAGAGGTGTTAGCATTCCTAGAACACGTGTTAGCATTCCTAGTTAACAATGTGTTAGCATTCCTAGTTAACACGTGTTAGGATTGTGTAGGTTGTGTAGGAAGAAGAAAAAATACTTGAGGGTGGTCTTTCAAGACATGCTGCAATCTGTGTAGTACATTCTGATTTTAAAACAGCTTTTCTGTCGGATCATTTATATTTTATTGGCAGAATTGGTGTGTTGTTTGTGTACCTGTTCTCTGTTTTATAGCTGGTGGTGTCCGCTGTGTCAGATTCCAGCAGTGGCTGTAGTTTAGATTGGATTAAGGTACACATAACTTAATTTGGGAAATCTGAATGAGCATTTTCAGATAGTCTTTTGAGAAGAATGGGTTGGCTTATTTCCTAATTTTTCTATTTAGTTTATGTTAGTAGAAGCAACATGATCACTAGGATCTAGAATTGCTGGGGAGTTGATAGCTCTGAGGATTGATGGCAGAGGAAGACAATGGGCCGCTCATCCAATGACGGTTGATCGCCAATGAAATTTCACTCTCAACCCACATCGAGGTGGATCAGAAATCCACCCCCAGAGCTGCAAATCTCAGCAATTAAGTCAGAATTTAAATAATCATGTAGAATCAAAACAACCATGTAGATGCTGCTTTCTTAGAGTGCTTGAAGCTGGAGCTAAGAAGATAACTGAGATATCCTATGTTAGCTAGTATTTAGTTTGAGAAACATTAGTTTACAGGATTTTTGCAACTTCTTTCTCTAACTGTTGACTTTTTTATCTTTGGCATAGCTTTTGCTGGTATCCAGGCAGTTGATACCCACATACAGTAACAGAGCTGAATAATCTGAATAGTTTATCTCATCCCTCCTGTGCTCCAAAACAGGATGGACTTTAACCTGTGGCAGTCAAGACTGATGACTGCCTCGGATGATGGAAACTACAACCACTTAAGCAATCTAATTCCAGTACTTGACTCTCTTCGCAATTAATGATTTTTCCTGATGTCTGGCCTGGCTTGCTCTAGCGCTAAGCCCACCGTGGCTCGTCATACCAGTGTAGCTATGGAGCTCACAGTATTTCTCCTTTGCCATGGAACTCTAGATGATGTTTGGCATGTTTTTGTTTAGTGTCTCTGTTTAGCAACAGTGGCTCACTTGCTGTTACATGTTTCAGTTAAACTGCATCAAAATCTCTTACGATTTTTAACAAATATTTTTAAGAAGGAGCAATTCAGTCCTTTACCTAAATATAGCTTTTAGCTTTAAAGCCTTTGAGAGAGGAGAGCACGTGAGTCTTTGATGTGTGGCATTCCTTGTGATCACAGCAGCGGGAGTACTTTCCACACCTGGCAGAAATAAGTATGGTACAGAGAAATTTGTTAGACAAAAAGTTCATCTTTTTCGGAATAGATGTGTTTTATCCTTCATCCGTAATAAATCTTGGCATGTCCTTCAGTAGAAAGGTAAGAGATCCTAAAGAAAAAAATTAAGCACAGGAAAATGAAGGTGTGGTTAGAGACTTTCTTCTTGGTGGTGTGACTGAAGCACCACTTATCTCCTGTCTGATACTTGATATCACTAAAAATAGAGAAGAGAGGCTCACCCATCATCCCTGTTGATGACAGCAGAGCCAAATCTGTTTGTCCTTAGATCTCTGAATTGGGAATGCAATGTAAATTGGCTTTTTTTTAAAAAAAAAAAGGAAAAAACCAAAACAAAAAAAGACTTGATGTTTAACAAAAGATTTCTGCAAAAGTCACAGTGAGTCCAGAAATATTTGATGGAGTTATGCTTTTTTTGGTGGTGTTTTTTTTTTTAACTGAGCCAGAAATAGCATCATTACCGATGTTGCTGTGGTAATGGCACTTACAGTGATGTCTGGAAGTGCTGAAGAAATTTTCTTGTAGGAACAACCACAGTTTTCTCCCCAACCCCCCACCCCCACCCCCATAATTGTTTCAATATTAGAAGTTGATATGCTCATTTATCACTGAAATCATTATTAATAAGTGCTGTTTTTCTTTGTCACATCGCCATGGCAACTGGGTGACATGTTTGCGTAGAATTATCTGTTTTCAAATGGAGATCTTCATTCATAAGATTTGCCTACTGAGAATTTTTGCAGCATATTCAACTTAAAAATTCTTTCTCCCTTGCCCTTCCAAAGAATTTCATGCTAGAGGTGTTACTGCTTTCTGGTTTATATCTTGTGATGGATTTTGTAGTGGGTGTTATGCCAATATTTCTGTCTTTTATTTGTGGTTCATTTATGTTGTTTTTCCTTCAATTCAATTGGGCTGCTTTTCTTCAACCCGGTATTTGCTGTGGCAGTCCTGTAAACCCATTCCTCCCCCATCTGAGTTGTTGGAAACCTTCTCTTTTTTATATAATATACCACACAATGGAAGATGGTACTTGATTTTTACTTCTACAAATGAGCATAAAGATGTATTCTCTGTATATATGATATACCACACTCTGACTGATAGTATCCTAAAATTGTTGTCATATTCACTACCTGATTTTTAGTTTTGCACAGGAAAGAAGCATAAAGATGTTTCACTTCTGTTCATTTTTGATGTAAAGCTGTATTTAGGAAAAAGAAAAAAGGTATTAAGCAAGATAGAACAAGATAAATATGCATAGAAATTCATATTATTTCCTTTAGCCTGAACTTACAGTTTTTAAAGGTCTTTTTGACTGTCAGATTTGTTGAGATCCAGTAGGACTTCATTAGCATTTCAGGATTTCTCTGGGTTCGTACATGATCGCTCAGACCAAAATGTCTCAAAATGGTGCATTTACTTTAGTAGAAATCAAAAGGTAAAGCTCAAAAGGTGAATTTAGCATCCTGTACTTCTTCAGTTCCAGGTACACTCTTTCCTTATCACGCAAAACCTGGTCAGCAGTTTTTGCAAATATCTAAAGGTGTTAGCTTTAGGGAAGGCATCATAGGCCTGTTCCTCCAACCGATCTTTAATCTAATTTTCATATTCAATTAAAGCCATTAATGACCATACACCCCTGTGACGCACTTCAAGGTCTGTCTGTTGCTTAAACATCCATTCTTTTGCATTTGCAGCGCTTTCATCCTGACAGTAACTTTAGAACAAGAACAATCTCGTAAATACCCAGAATTTGTGGTTTCTGAACACCCCATTTTGTATATATCTTACTTTTAGAATAAGGCATTTATCTTCACCTAGTCAAAAAAAGTCTATATATAGTTGTGTCCTCCCAATAATAACATAACATAGTGCAAGCCCTGTTTTCTCCAAATATTTGAATTTTATTGCTATATTTAGTATATTTGAAATAATGAGTGTTGTCTTATCCGTGAAGTACAAGGTGTTGTGCATCAGACTTGTTTCTTTGTTAGCAATGTCTTCCCTAGCCAAGCTGCTCACTACCACCCTCTCCTCCTTTGCGCCCTTAAGCAGTCAACCCAAAGGGCAACCTATTGCAGTCAATGGTCTTGGCTGGGAACTTGCGAAATACTGACTGGTCCCATTGCTTTCAGGAATTGTTCCACATTTCTCATGTCAGGTCTCTACTTGAACAGACTTGTGATGGGCCCATAAAAAAATGAAGAGATTTTACATTTTAGCTTGGTCCAAGGAATAAAAAAGGGAGTTCAACATGAACATGAAGGGTAAAGTTTGTGTCACTGAGTACTGTAAATGCTGGAGGGAAACCTGCAAGAAAAAATTAGTGTTTCTCCTCAGATAGCAGGAAGGTTGCAGGTACAAATATTGTCATTTTAGCTGCGATTCAGGTAGTTATTTGTATCTAAGCAGCCTAGTTCAGTGGCTGTTGAAACTAGTTAGAGGTGGGGTTTCTTCTCAGTGCATTAGCTAGTTCAGGTATCCCTCATCATACCTTGGAAGCTGCGGGGCTTTTATCAGCTGGATGCTTCTCCTTTTTCTTTCTGTGGCAGTATAACTACTTCCCCCCTCCCCCCGCCTTTGAAAGTGGAATCATATCTATTTATAACTACCTCCAGTAAGTGACTACCCAATATGAGCTGATGTTGCCAATATATTGTATTTGTGCTCCCTATTTTAAGGAAAATATTTTGCCTGTGATAGGAAATTATGAGAACTTCTGAGTAATAATATTGCTTCAAACTTAACATTGCTGATCCATTTCCTTCATCTCTGTTTGTATCTGATAAAACAGTTGTTCATGGCTCAGTCCTCTCTTCTGCTCCCATTAACTGAAATTAGATTGATCATTTGTTTTCCGCAGGCCAGTGCTGTGTTTGTGTAATATTGGTATGTGCACCACTTGCTCAAAACACGTGGGTTTGATGGAGTTGCTAGCTGCTTGGCACTCCTGTCTGTTAATCATTTATTTAGGCACTGAAGCCTGGGTGTTGGCCACTCAGCCCACTTCTTCCTTAACGTGCCTCATCCCCAAGAGGTAGTCTCTTGGCATTTAAGACAGGTCGTCAGCTTTAGATTGTGTCAAATTTACATTGCTTTTTGAGATATAAGTAGAGATTTCTTGTGCCCAAACACATACCACATAATAGAGCCAAGACATTAATTTTGTAAGACACTTTTTGTTAGAAGTATAATTCTACTAACATCTATAGAAGCAGGTACTTTGACCTCCTGAATTTCTTCTATCTGTATTCTCCTAAGAAGGTGGATTCCTCTGAAGTAAGATTTGCTAGTTGGCATGGTGTATTCCACTTGTCCTGAAAACGTAATGAAAAATTACTGTTTTATTTTTGTAAACTTTCTTGCTGCTGCATGTCTGAAGCATGAATTGTCCAGGCATCTGCACTTCTGCAGTTGGTAGGATGGAGGGAAGAGTAACACCAACTGTGCTACACTGCACAGATGATTGAATAGTTACTCCATTCATAAGTAGTGTATTGGGGGAAGGTATATTCACTAACACTGTTGTAAATATCTGTGGAAATTACACAATAAATCTGTGCAAAGTTCTTTGCTGCCATTTCAGGGATACTTGAGGCATCTGGCAAGCACTGCAGCACTTGAAGGATCTGTGCCAATGTTCAACGTGAATACAAAATTACGTTTTTGTAAACTTTTGTTGATAATGATCTCTAAAAGAGACTTGTGTGGAGCTGAAGCTGGAAAGGAAGTGTAGCCTAGAAATTCACACAACCACAAACGGTGGGGGCAAGCTGCCTGGGCAGGTCAAGTATTCCTTAAATGACCTGTGTCCACATCATAATCCTTACCCTTGCCTGCCCTAACTTTGTCCACAGGTTGTCCTAAATTTAGTCTCTTTATGAATCCTACACCATTCAGGGAGATCTTTGCTGAAGTTAATAGCAAGAGGAAGTCCAAAGAAAACATTGGACTGATACTTGTTGGTCACCTGAGTAATAGGGGTGGAGACGAAGCAGAGGCATTCAGTGCTTTTTTTGCCTCAGTCCTGATAGACCTTGGGCTGCTCGGTTCTCTGATTGGACACTGTCCCTCACAGCATCCTTCTGGACAACCTCCCCAACTGTGGGATGAGTGGGTTCACGGTGTGCTGGGTGAAGGACTGCTTGAAGGGCAGAACTCAAAGGGTTGTAGTGAATGGGGCTATATCTGGCTGGCCTCCAGCCACTAGTGGTGTTCCTCAGGGCTCAATCCTAGGCCCAGTTCTGTTCAATATTTTTATCAATGATTTGGATGCAGAAGTTGAATGCGCCATTAGCAAATTTGCTGATGATGCCAAACTGGGAGGTGCTGTTGACTCTCTCAAGGGACAGGAGGCCTTGCAGAGGGATCTCGATAGATCAGAGCATGGGACAATCATTAATGGGATGAAATTCAACACATTGAAATGTCAGATTCTGCAGTAACACTGGGCACAGGTATAAATTGGGAGAGGAGTGGCTGGAGAGCAGCCCTGCAGAAAGGCATCTGGGGGTGCTGGTTGGCAGCAGGCTCAACAGAAGCCAGCAGTGTGCCCTGGCAGCCCAGAGGGCAAACTACATCCTGCGGTGCTTAAACACAGCCCAACCAGCCGGTCAAGAGAGGGGATTATCCTGCTGTATTCAGTGTCAGTGCCGCCTCCCCTTGAGTACTGTGTGCAGTTCTGGGCCCCACCATTTAAGAAGGACGCGCAGGTCCTTGGATGCAGCCAGAGGAGGGCAACAAAGCTGGTGACAGGGCTGGAAGGCATGTCCTCTGAGGGGCAGGTGAAGACTCTGGGTTTGTCTGGTTTGGAGAAAAGGAGGCTGAGGGGCGACCTCATTGCTCTGTACAGCTTCCTGAGGAGGGGACGTGGAGAGGGAGGTGTTGATCTCTTCTCCCTGGGACATGACAGAAGGGAACGGTTCAAAGCTGTACCAGGGGAGGTTTAGACTGGACATTAGGAAGCATTTCTTTACTGAGAGGATGGTCAAACACTGGAACAGGCTTCCTAGAGAGGTGGTCGACGCCCCAAGCCTGTCAGGGTTTAAGAGGCGTTTGCATAATGCCCTTAATAATGTGCTTTAACTTTTGGTCAGCCCTGAAGTGGTCAGGCAGTTGGACTAGATGATCATTGTAGGTCCCTTCCAGCTGAAATAGTCCTCTCCCCTCTCCTCTCCCCTCTCCTCTCCCCTCTCCTCTCCCCTCTCCTCTCCCCTCTCCTCTCCCCTCTCCTCTCCCCTCTCCTCTCCCCTCTCCTCTCCCCTCTCCTCTCCCCTCTCCTCTCCCCTCTCCTCTCCCCTCTCCTCTCCCCTCTCCTCTCCCCTCTCCTCTCCCCTCTCCTCTCCCCTCTCCTCTCCCCTCTCCTCTCCCCTCTCCTCTCTTCCTATTCCATTCTATTCACCTGGTAAAAGCAGCACAAACATGTAAGTAGTAATGGTGCAATAATTACAAAAGTGTTGTGATGATGATTGGGAAGCCTGATAACCACCAAGTCCTCAACTCAGACACTTGAGCAGCAGTACCTGGCAGCACTCCCTTACAATCAGTTAGAGAAGAAATACCGAATTAAGCTTCCAACAGAAACCCGCCTTCCTGTCTTGCCTCCATCCTATAGAACTGTATCAAACTTTCATATAGAAATGTGATTATGCTGATTATCAATCGTGGGCTTTTCAGTATCCTGGTCCGCTTGCTACAAGAGACAATGTCTTCCAGGGAGGCATCCCTTACATACAGTCCACATAGGATGGTCTGCTGCCTGGGTGTGCGCTCAGTGTTTGATCACAACTAATTGTTTGAAATACACAGGAGACACACGTTTCAGAGGTTATTTTTGCCACTGAACATCAAGGCCTCCATACCTTACTCGTTTCTTACAAGGCCGGGTTGAACATGCCTCTCTTTTAGTTAATGTGAGCTAGCTGCAGGTTGTGCAAACTTCCGTTGTGTTATTTTATCTTTCTCAACTGCTTTCCTGTTCAAATCCGTACATGCAACTGTGGGAGTTTTATGCTTTTTCTGTGTGTGGGTTTTATTGCTAATCACAACAGAGATCATTGAAGGAGTGAGAAAAATGTAAGTTAGATATTGCATTCAATCATGTACTTCTAATTCCCTGCTTTATTGTGTTCAGCCTTTTTGGTTTTATGAATTGCCACCTCCAGACTACCTAAATTCCATTTTTAAAAGGTAAAAAAAAGGCAGTTGTTCTTCACATTTACCAATCTAACAATATTGTCTTAAATTCTTCCATTTCTTTTGGGCCTCTCCATCTCAGATGCTGCTATTTGATAAATTCAGTTTTATTTAAACTCTGTAATAAAAAAGCGTACAGATATGTACTAGGCCAAATGCAAAACCATGTTGTATTTTTTTAAAAAAAGATTGTTTTTCAAAGTTAGGCTTATTTAACTTACACACTCTGTGGTTAACAGTTTCCTGAAAACAGGCTTCCTTCTAAATATTTTTAATGGATTTTTTTTTAACAATACAGAAACCCAGAAAAATCCATTTGTGTTTTGTTTTTTCCCTTAGCAAGATAAATTTCTTAAAAACCCAAAGAAAAAGAATAAAGTTTGTGTGGTTTCTTTTAATTTGCTGAGGTTTTGCCTTTTATTCCCAGTGATTTGTGCCTCGTTTCATTTTGTATTAGCATTTGCCACTTATGTGGGGTAAAGTTTATCTTCTGCATTATATATCCTGGCTGGAGCAGCATGGGTGCAAAACTCCGTGTGTTTTTGCAGTAGATTAACGTGCTGCAAAGATAACCAGAGCAAAAAGCAGCTGAGAAAAGGCAGTGTTGGTACTGCAAGCACTGCATTCGCAGGCTAGAGAGAAGAACCAATTTTCCCAAAATCCCATCTTGTCCTAGCAAAGGGAAAAAAAATCCGTTTTTTCAAGCTTTGGGTGAGGCTGTTTACTGTGGGATAGCACATGTATGTTAGATAGTATTTCCATACTGGCACTGGAGCTGGGAATTTATTATTTGGAGAGCTGAAATGCCTAGGCAGTTTTCATGCCAGTTTTCTATCTGGGTAACATTCATGTGCAGCAAATATGGTCAGGGGGACGGGGGGAGTGGGGAGAGGAAAACAATCAGTGTGGGGCCTTTTCTCCAGAAATTGTTATATGACTGTGTATTTTGTACCTTTTGCTTTAGCTCCATTGAAACAGTGAGGTAAAAACAAAATTAAAAAAAAAAAACAAACCACAAACCAACCCAGTGGTTTTTTGTATGGTTTTTTTTTCCCCAGCTTTTAACTTAACTTTAAAATATCCTCCGTCAGCATTGCTTTTCAAAAGAGGTTTTTTCAATGCAGGGAACATCCATGAGCAGACTGCTCTCTGTAGTAACTGCTGTACATCGCTTGTTTGCCCACCAATAATAAAAGTCCGGGGAGGGTGCAGAAGCAAAGAACTTGTTTGCATTGAACATACTATACAGAATACTAAGGTTTTGGGGGAAAGTGCATACCAAACATCCTGTGTTTGTGGTGTCGTGGCTTTACTAGACCAGAGAGCTACTGACCAATTTCTGGAAGCCAGAACTGGAAGTTCTTACTGAAGGTTCAGTCAGGAAAAACGTCCTTGGTATCAGTCACCTTTAAGCCTTTGAAACTATATATGTGTCATTTTTAGTTGCTTTGCTTAATCAGGGTCTTTTCTAGTCAGCTCTTTTGGTTTTAGTTTGGTTTTTTCCCCAGCTGCTGAACTACACTGGTTCAAAATTTTTTTTCTTTTTTTTTTTTTTTTTTTCTTGGTGCTCAGATGAGTATAGGATCAAACCAGTGGAAGAGGTCAAATACATGAAAAATGGGGGAGAAGATGATCAGAAAATAGCAGCCAGGAACCAAGAAAACTTGGTAAGGATTGAACTTATCGCTTATCTAATGAAATAACGTGGCTCTGCTTTTGTAATGAAATATGCAACGTGCAGCACATTCAAGCTCTAGCTTACATGCAGCAAGAGGATTTTCTCAAAAATGTCATAACTCTCTGCGAAGCTTGCATAGAAGGCGCAAAATATGACTTTTTCCTGCTTGTCTTTCTGAATTAGGCTCTACTTGATCTTGGAGTGAGTACTTCCATGGTTATATTTGCTCACCCCCTTTGCAGATCCGAATACACGTGCTTTGAAATATATGTGTCTATATTACAAACAAGTTGCTAGTAAACCAACTGCCATTAAGAAAATGACCTACTTATGTAGATTTTATTTGCTCTGTGCTTTCTGGTTTTACACATTTTAAAACTCACAGGGAAGGCAGTTTGGAATAAAAAACACAATATTTTGATAACACAGCAGTCACAAGAATAATTTTTTGTGCATGTCTTTTTCCCTGATTTGAGCACTTTGCTGGCTCCTAGTTCCGCTTATGGGAAGGAAATCTCAGGTAAACTCTTAGTACTACTTGAAATAACTAGGATGCTGTTAAAGTGGCTTAAAAATCACAGTTGAGTCACTTCTGGCGTTTCTGAGAAGTTGTTTCTTCTCTTCTACAGCTGGAGGAATGTCGATGATGTAATTGGCTGATGGGGGCTTTGCCCAGTTTAACTTTTTTAAGACATCTCACAATTATAATAATTGGGTGCAGAATTTCACATCTGGTTCCAGTCATTCGTTGCAGCTTTTCTTCATGTAGGATTGTTTGGTTTTTACCCTGCATCAGTAAGACCAAAGAACATCATCAGAAGTTTTCAGTGGAGCCATAACCATTATCACCAGCTGAGGATTTGCCTTTTGCCATCATTGGGCAGCTGTACAAAAATCCACTGTTTGGGATTTTTTTCATTTCCTGAAGATGTGAGTTTCACGCAACCTGGATACTTTATATTCCCTCTTCTAGACACACATACGTGTGTCACACAATGACAAATGCATTCCTGTAGTAAACAGGAATTTGTGTTGTCCTTACCTCATTGCTTGAGCAGTGGTTGAGCAGTGCACAGCATGATTTCTGCTTTGCTCTCCAGGTTAGGTATTTGCTACCTGCAATTTTGCATCACTGATGCTCCAGTGGATGGCGCAACCATAGCTGGCAGCAGGATTTTTGGATTTTTTAGGGCCTCAGAAACACTGCTGAGAACATGACCTTTTTCTGTCAGCATCCACAGCGCATTCAGCATTGTTGCCAGTGTAAGCATGTTGGTTTTTTTTAACTGGAAGAAATGTGACTGCAAGAATTATTTGCTCATTTTAGAGACCCCCATGCTTTGTTGATAAACAGAAAAAGGAAAAATTAGCACAATTCTCAGTTTTTTGATAAAAAAATGGAAAAAGTGTAGCAGGTTAAATTTTAAACTAGCCTTTGACTGTATTTAGAGTATTTGCAGAAGGCAACATGCTGCTTGAGTTACAATAAGGAATAGTTCAGGAAAGCTTAGGTCTGCTGGGGTGACACAGTCGCTGAAGTTGTATTCAAAACTAGATAGAGATATTTTGTACTTCCGTTAGTGCCTGCTTTCTTGTAGCACCTAAGTGTTAGCCTGATTAAAATTAGGAAGAGACATTTCTACAGCACAGTGTGCTTATTATTTTGTTATTGATGGATCATGTGTGATGGGAGCTGGTTTGTTGGAAAATATAACTTAATATGGAGTTGGAAGGCTGGCGTAGGTCTCTTCAATGTTATATCTATGGGAAGGAAAAAAAAAGACAACTCAAGAAAGTCTTCAGGCAGACGGGATGTATGTACTTTAAAACAAAACCATCCTGCACACCAAAAAGGCTTTATTTTCCTTTTCCTCATCGTACTATAAGGAGATTACATTGTAATGTATGCAGCTTTTTAATCCTGGGAGTTGTCAGGTCCTTGTCACTCCTGGATTTTTTAAAGGGGTTTCACTGTTAGAGTTCTTCTTAGTAAACATGGTTTAGTTCACTGCTTAGAAGATGGGTTAAGCTACCCATCACTCAGGCTTTAGTTTTCTTAACATGTGAAAAGTTGGCAAGCGCTTACATAATCCCGTCTTCTCATCAGCCATTTCCAGGCAACAGAAATTTTAGGAACAAGAAAAGGCAGTGGGAGAATCGACAGGCCCTTTTCCTCCTCTCTTGTTTCTTAATACCACGTTTCTTTATTGTCACGGGGCTGCTAATTCACGTCCTTCAGAAACGCGACCCAGATGAGATGTAAAACCTGAATGTCATTGTAGTCCGTTCCCTGGGAATTGCTGTGGTGCGGGTTATCTTATTCTCTGATGCTTGTGCTTGAATTATGTTATTCAGATGCCATTGAAGTTTTCAGTCCCATTATCATCACTGATACTTTTTTAAGGTATTTTGAAGTCTAGCTTAAAAAAAATATCTCTGCTCAAGTAAAAATAAACCACTTCCCTTATAACTTAGGCTCTTTGATGTGGTGCCAT
The DNA here is from genome assembly GCF_963921805.1 of Phalacrocorax carbo. NCBI lineage: Eukaryota > Metazoa > Chordata > Aves > Suliformes > Phalacrocoracidae > Phalacrocorax > Phalacrocorax carbo. Next base: position 30,292,980 of record NC_087518.1, on the reverse strand, counting down.
CTCTGTCTTTGGTGTTGCAATATTTGAGTCAGGGAAAAGAAAAGATCGTGCAAGTAGATAAAGAGAATGGGAGGACATGGCAGGCACCAGGCAAACAGTCACTTCTACTGGGGTCCTGTGGTCAGGGTCCCAGGCTTTTATTCTGTTTAAAGAGAGAGCTGGAGGTGGGCTGGTATGAGTGTGGGTATCCCTGGGAGAGACAAGGCTCTGTCAGTGAATCACTGTCTTCTCAGCTTCACCCTGAGGCTTAAGCAGGGCTCAAAACTTCAGGAAGGCTGACACTGTAAAGCAGAAATACTCCTCAGATGTATTGACAATGGGAATGGCTGTGCTATGGCTGTATGCTAGGTGAAACAGATGATGTTCCATGTGAAGACATTTTCTGGCAGAATCAAAGGCCTCCTTAAATTAAAATGTAGGCACTTGATGGGGGAGGGGAGGGAAGGAAATAAGAAAAGGTTAAAAAGCCAATCTTGTTTCAGACTCTGTCACAGTCAGTTATTGTTTTCCTGCAGTTCTTTTGTATCCATCAGCCTGATTCCCTTCTTTACGCAGGTTATTTCTGCGGTTCTCCACTTACCACTGGGATGTCTCTGGTCCTGGTTTCATTCCTGGTACCTCTGGCTCCCAGCACTTTCCCAAGCATCTTGCTTGGGCATCTCCACCCTCAAAATCAAGCCAGTCATGTTGCGCTTGGTGGGGAAAATCTTGAGCTGACGTTATCAAATCCTAAAGCCTGCAGATGGGAATGGGATGTAGCAGGATTAGGTGCTGGACACCTGGGATTAGGCTGCATGCTGGCACTCTGGAGCACATGCTTTAATAGATGCTCAGCTAAAACAGGAGTTTGAGTTAGCTCTGTAAAGAACTAGTAGGTAGATGAAAGCAGTCATTTGTACTGGTTTTCAAGACTATATATGTTTTTTAATCACAAGTGTTGGACTATATATATGAAAAACATGGAAACTGTGCTAATTTTCAAATGAGATGTGATTGTGCATAGAAGCTTGTGAGTGTGGTGTTATTCCTGGAGCTGAAGAAGCAGCTATGATGGTTATTTCTACACTCAGAAATGGAAGGGCTGGCTGCGATGGTTTATTGGGGTCCTGGACTGGTGTCGCTGGAAAGGCAGGCGAGCCAGCTTGCCCACAGCTCCAGTAGGGTTGTTGGCTCAGGCAAAGCTGAGACGATGTTGTCTCCACGCACAGCTTGGTGCCAATGTACCAAGTGAAGTGATGAACTGCCCTGTGTTAAAACTAAACCCCAACTCCCTGTGGATCCACAGTGGCTCAGCAAAACCCCCTGGGGCAGAGGTGAGCTCTCTTGTGTTTCCCCTTTTGGGAAGGGACTGTGGGTTGTTATTTCAGTACTGAACAGTGTTTAAGGGTTTTATGATAAGGGTTCTCCAAAACAAACAGTGTTACCGACTTTGATAGTCAGCAGATCTGGATGGGGGCTTTTGGCCCTAAATATCAGCAAAAACTAATCATGGCTAACGATGTCACATACCTGGTTTTGTTACTTTGGAAAGCTAAAATGCTAAAAAATGAAGAAGTATTAATATTTTAAAAAGCTAAATCTATTCTAAAACGGGTATAGCAGGTATGACTGGAATAAATAACACATTTTACCATTTCTAAAGATATGGTTTTTGTTTGGAAAGGACTCACTGTTTAGCTCTACAACATCATGTTAAATATACAGAATACAATCACAACAGCCTATTTAATGTTCATAATAGGACAAATTTAATTGTCCTTATTTCCATATTCTCGCGGCACTAATGACTTTCCATTGTAAAATTTTCTTGCCAGAAAAGGTAAAATAAGAAGGTGCGGCGTATTCATGCAGCTTAGCAATGCTTTGGCAAACTTGTTGAGCTCTATCAGTTTTCCTCTGAGATGGTCTGTAATACTTCATATACCTCTGAAAATATCAAATACCTAAAGTTGCGGTTTTTTGTGTTAGGTAGTTAACTTGCTATTTATTGCAGTTCAGTTTTTGGATGTTTTTGTAACTTTTACTAATAGAAATATTTTTCTGGTCTTCATTGGCACAGAAGGCTACTTATTGGGATTTTTATGCTTTGTTATCCAAACTCTCAAAACAATTGGACATAATCCCTGTTTTGTCCTGAAGCTTTGTAGTGAAATTGCATGTTGGAGCTTGAGATGAATTCCTGCTGGAGTTAGAAGAAAATTGCCTCTCTCCATTGCTCCTGCTATCTCTCACTCTGCCTTTAATAACACAATGTTTTTTACTTTTTTTTTGAGTAAGTATAAATTTCCACTCCACTTACCTGCAAATGTAATTTTTGTCAGCCTTGTGTGAGCTGTTATTTCCTAACTATGTCTTGAGATTCTGAGCCCAGCCGCTGTTCTCCATTTATCATTCAGCTCTGTAATAACTTAGTATTGCAAAAGCTCAGTATCTGTAGCTCTGTATTCAACACCAGCTATCAATTTCTGCAGTGATATATTAAAAGTAGACAGTAGTGTCTGATAGATTAAGTGTATGAAATTAAAATCCTAGCAGAAAATGAGGAATGAAACAACTGTAATAACTATATAAAAAGTAATGTGAAAGGGAAGCTTCTGAGTAAAATATAAATCTTTAAATAGGTATGCAAAATATGTATCATAAATACATCAGTGATAAATATTTTGTGATGTGCATGCAAATATTGGCATATGTCTGAATTCCAGATCAATTTAGGAAAATATCTTTTTAATTCTATTGCCAAGTTGCCCAATCTAGGTGCTGAAACAATAAGAAGAAATAAGCTAGCTAAAAGAAATAAGCTAGCCACCACTCTCTGGGGTTAAATTTATTGGAGGTTTTTGTGGTCTTTTCCTTTCTAAATATGCAAGATACTACAAGTGCAAATATAAGTATGGGAATACAATTAATTTGGTACTCCAAGTGTTTAAAGCCACTGCTACTTACTGTTGAAAGATAAGCTTTGAATTGCTGTTTTAAATGTGTAACTATATATATTTATCACAGCACTGTTGTAGTACATTGGTGAAGAACTTCGTAAAAACAAAATTAGTATCGTATTAATGTATACTACAGTACTAAGATTTCAGGCTGTAGTTTCCTAATTATTTTAAAACATTTTTCAATGATAATGTGTTTCGAAACATACAATTTCAGGGTAGAACTTGCTCATGGTCTGCTTGTAAGGGGACAGAAACCAGAAATGCCCAAGATCAACAGCCCTCGAGCCCTTAGAAAGAAGAGGTTTTCTTGGGTTTTGTCTACTCTGAAGTGTTTTGGCATGTTAAATCCTGTGTTGACTTCTTGTTTGCTTTTGGTGCTTTATGTGGCATCATCCAGGAGAGCCTGTCCCACCACTGGTGTGGTGTCAGCTCCAGGTTGCAAGCGTTGGGACAACTGCATCATGTTGGTTCATCATCTACTGTCAGGGATGGATATCTAGATATTTTCCATATATAAAGGAGAGCCTATTAACTTCTCTGCCTCTTGAGGCCCTATTTTCCCTTCTCCTATTTTCAGATATAAAGCCTCAGCCCAACAAAACGCTTGAAGAGCTTATTGGCTCTTGTGTTGGAATCCAGGCAGGGAGAAAAGCACAAAAACACACTGAAAAATACAGCTTGGGTCATTCCAGGTGGGGAAAAAGAAACTGAGACGGCCTTTTTTTTGGTTCCTGGGGCATAAGAATAGTAAAAAGACAAAGTGAGCATCACCAGATGTGGATGGAGACTTAATAATGCGCAGGCGTTTCTGTGCCGCTCACCCATTGCACCTCCTGTAATTCTGAGAGCTGGAAAAGAGAGCAGAGAAGTTGAGGGCTAAAAGCAAGGCTACTCCCCCACACGTTTTCCCACAAGGAGAGGCATACACTTTGCCTAGATGCTGCATCAGCCAAATCCTGAGGCCCCGAGGGAGGTCTGTGGAAACAGGTACCACAGGCTCCTCGCAGACCAGTGCAGAGGTGCTCCCCATTTGGACTGCTCCTTTTTCGAGTTCAAGAAATAAACCACAGAACAAAAGCTGCCGCTACAAAATGCAGCTACAGAATAAGTAATTAAATGAAAGGCTGGGATTAAAATTTAAAAGTAACTAAATGAAGGAGTGATGAGCGTAATATCAAGCTCCTTTCTGCTGGAGGTGGCGGGGTTCATGTTAGGATAAAGGAGGTAGGCGGGCAGGCTGGGGCACCTATGAACCTCCCTGCCCCGGGCAGCTGCAAGGGCAAAAGTGTCATTCCCTCGAGGCAGAGGCACTCTGAACAGTGCTGGGATAGACGGGGCAAAGCGAATGCTGTGCCTTACTCGGTGAAGAGGAATTTTGCTTTTTACTTTTATAAGATGATACCTAAGAAATTCCACTGGGAATATATAGTTGTTTATTGGATGTACCTTCCTCCAGTCTTCATTGGTAGGGTACGGATCAGCACATTTTATGCTGCCTGTACTCCCAGGTTCCCTTTCCCAGGGAAATTATAATTAGAAAATCACCCTTTAGATTTCTTTTCTTCAGAGTCTGAGATCCTAAATGAATGCTGCCCTATCGCTATCAGTACTAAGTAATTACAATATTTCAGTTTTCATAAACCAGCCTCTCCAATGTTTTTTGGAAGAAATGCATTTGCAGCTGAAATAGAAGTGCACGGAAAGGATATTGTTACGAGAGCCAGTTATTTTAAACGCCATGCAATTAGCTTATTTCCATATTGCCCATTTCATTGCAAATTTGCAGTGATATTCTTCAAAGAATGGTTTCTCATAATGAATTTATGACAGTTTTAGCTCATTCCACTTATGGGTCTCTACATATTATATAGACATCAAAGTAAATGATTGTACTGAGTATTAATATTCTTTTTCTTCTGGATTCCATCAAAAATGGTTTTGAGGGAAGAAGTATTAATTTTTCCTCTCATAGTTACTTTCTGAAAATCTAGAAGGTAAATGGATACTATTAATAAATATTTTTAGGAAGTCAGAAAAGAACATAACTACTTGTGCTCCAGATACATTTCTTCAGACTAGACTTGTTTCAGTCTTCACCCTCTGTTAAGTAAATCTGCATAGTGCTTTATTGAGAGGTAGGATTATATGATTTATTATGCTCTTGATGGATGTGATTTTAAAGTAGAAAGTTAAAAAGCAAAAATATTTCTTTCTAAGCGTATTGAAATAACAGTGTCCAGAAGCAACATCTAATTGCTGTCTTGCTAGTGTTCGCTAGGAGAGGAAAAATAGTAGTGAAGGTCTGATGCCCAGGAGCCTTGGGCAGCTGTCAAGAGCAAGTTTTCAGCACCAGCTACATCGTTGGATTCTTGCAAAACCTACAGAACTGTTCCAGTTCCTTGTGGGAGCAGATAATTTCCCACACTGGTCATGTTTTTTCCATGCCTGTATCATCTTAATGGGTAGGTTTCTGCCTGAGATTTTTTTCCCTTCTCTGGGGAAGCTGATGCTGTTGAGAAGGAAGATGGATGAGGAGATGTTGGTGAAACAGAGGAATAAGCAGCAGTGGCAGGGTCACTGTTGGGAGTGAACAGTGCTGCTGGTTTTGAAATCCTTCACCAATCTAAACTACACTGCTCTGTTTAAGGTCCTCTTAAAAGTCCAGCCGAGCTGTGCTCCATTCACCGTCAGGCACTGGCTGAAAATTCGCTTTGCCAAGGAAGTCCGTTTTTGCAGCAATGCTACCTAGGACCTAAACTGCAAAACGTATAGCATTGCTGCTTGTTGGCTGAAATGTGTCAGACTTCTCCAAGCCACATCATCCAGAGTTTGTAGATGTCAGCATCTTAAGACCAAGTGGGATGCTGCTGTGGTGAGCTCTGGTGGTGGCAGGCGGATGGGCAGTGACATCTCTCCGTAGCTCTCATTATCATCGTCCTTGTGCTCAAAGTTATCAAGGCCACGGGCATTGTGTGTATATTTTGGACAGGCAACTTTCGATGCTGCTCTCCAGGAGGAGGTATAGAAATGTATACTGTTCCCTGTAATAGTTTATTGTGCACTTTGCGGTAAACCAGCCTGCATTGTAGGGCTGCCAACATCAGCCATTTGCAAATGAGTCAGTTGACCAAAATAAATAGATTATATATAAAATCTGTTGTTTAAAAACATTATACATAAAGCTCTGGAAATTTTTTATTTCAGTGTTTCTTCCATGGTTGTGAGGACTGGGAACCTTCCCCCTCCCCCTTTTTTTTTTTTTTTAGAGCTGAGATTCTTTTTTATTGTTTGTTGTTTGTTTTTTTTTTTTTAAGAGCTTGAGTGTCTCAAAACTTGAGGAACTGAAGCTTTAAGAAAGATGAGCAATAAGATTTTGAAAGCTGTCAGCAATAGAAGCTCTCTGTATCCTCTGTTTTGGTACTTGCTTTTCAACAATTGCCTGGTGGGTGTTAATTATTAATTCTGCTGTTTTGGAACAGAGGATAAGACAAGATACAGACAGAAATTAACACACAGAAATAACTAAAATCATCAGAAGTCACTGCTGGTAAATCCAGGCAGCTGTTCTGACTGCCTGCCTGAGAGTCCTGGGGCGGGAGTACCAGGGAGTACCACTGACCACTGGTGAGCTGCAGTCTCCTGTCCTCCTGTCTCCTTTTGATAGCAGCAAGGTAGAAGTTCATCCTTTCATTTGTTCAAATATAATAGATGATATTATATGGGTTTTCTCAAGCCTTCTTTTCAGGCATAAGATTCTGTCAATTGAGATGGTTGTGGAGAAATGTAGGGCTCAGGATTTACATATCTGGTGAGATGCTAATTTCAGACTATTTAAGCAGATGGAGTTAACAAGCAAATTTATCCATAGATATCTATTTCATGAGATATTTAACCATGCAGCCTTAATGTCTCTCCGTTTTAGTTTGAATACAATATTGCACCTGGAGAAGAAAGTTTCAAGTTGCTGAGAGGTGGGATGTGCCATTTTAGACTCAAAACCAATACTGAATTTATTAATTTTGATTTGTTGAAGCTGAGGTGGTGCCCTTTGGGGGATCGGACATTCAGTGTTGGTTTCAGGCAAATCCTTCTTACAGTCAGTGCATTTCTGCTCCAACTTGTTTATACAGTGGCTATTTTTTTTTCAGTGGAAAAAGTGTTTTTTTTTGTCAAGCTCCATAACTAATGTCTTTAAAGACTAGTTAAGAGAGGCAAACTTGAAGTCAGTCAAATGAACTGTTGTCTGCTGTACATAGAAGATCTCCAGCGTCCAGTTCCTGGGATTTAATGCTCTGCAGTGGATGGGGTCCTGTAACAGGCGCTTCCTTCTCTCCCTTTTCCTCATTTTACCTTTACACTGTGTTTCTTTGACCAACATCAATATTTGATCCCCATGCCTATTTATAGAGAAATGCATCTTTAAAGTTATTTCTAGTACCTGGAAGCTCAACTTGCTTACACTGAATTACAATGGCTTTGTATAGATTCAGAGATCAAATTTAAAGGCAAGGACTGACCGTTATGAAAAATGGGATTTGGTCATGTTTTTAGGGAGGAGATTGCTTATGCTGCCTTCTGAGGTTGGTGACAGCTGTTTTGATCTCAAACACAGCAAAACAGATGACACTTAGCTCTGTAGTGCAAAGTAGACCTCAACATCCATGTTGCATGCCTCTCTTGGGTAGAATTTAATGAATCTTCCTGAATGACAGGCAAGAAAGGTGGCATCTTCTGCAGCCAGCAGAGCTGCCAGGGTGAATATGGTTCAAAGCCCCAGAGAGGAATCTGCTTGAGAGGCTGCTGAAAGCAAAGCGGGAGCCAAATGACTATCCTAGGAAGTGGTTGGAGAGGTAAAGAAGGAAGGGCAAAAGGTGAAAGGTGGGCAGAAAAGGGGAAAAGGAGCAGAAATGCTACAAGTAGAGGTGGGAAGAGATTCAGAGGGCTCTCTGCAGCCCTGAACTTCTCAGCTTGCTCTAGTTGAGGAGAGGCATCCTTCCTGCAAGGAGTGGGGCATCCTGTGGGCTACCTTAATGAGACACACACCTCATTACTGACATGTAGGAAGACACCTGGGTTTTGTTCAGCAAAAGCATCATACCACCAGCCGACGTTTTACTCGGCATTAAATCCATATAACGGTAGCTGAGGGCACTCATCAGCTCTGAAAACAATTTCATTGGGGCCTTTCTGATGTGGGTGGGAGCTTATTCTTAGAATTTTTTATCCAGGTGTTTTGTAGAGGGGTCTGGTGATTTTATATGACCTCTCCCAGTTTAATCCCACAGGGATTGCTGTGGTCAGACACGATATTGTCCTGTAGCAGATGGGTCAGGTCCTGTGTCTCAGTCTTCGCTCTGTACCTCTGGATGGTCTCACTGGCCATACTGGTGTGGAGGTTTCAAGAGGTGGGTCTGCGCTGTTACCATGAACAGCATGTGACAGCAGCATGTTGCATAATCTAGATTTGTCATTATTTAGAAAACAAAGTTTTCTAACATATTTTTTTCAAATAAGTGTTTTCTGTTAAAAGCTGCGTTGGTCATCTGTTATGGGATTATAAAACCAGGAGCTCCCAATCCATTTTTCACCATTATTGGTTTGAAACGCTTGCATTTTTTCCCCTTTTTTACATAAAGCATTCTTTTCCACTATTCAATCCATACAAGACTTTCTTCATCACCTAAATTATTTTTAGTGCATTTTTCCCCCCACTCTTCTTGGTTATTTAGTAAGAAATGTAAAAAGTACTTTTAGAAGCAATGTACAGTAGAAGATCCAGGAGCAAGGAGTACTTGCAGGAATAAAAGTTGTGGCAGGAGACCACTAATTATTTAACTAATCTTTGAAAAGACAATACTGAATGAGCATGAAATGTTATTTTCCTGTTTCAATAGTCTTTGCTTTTGTTAGGTTTTCCACCTGTTAAGCAATTGTCTGCTCACATCATTATTGAGCAAGAATGTTTTTCACTGCTGCAGCAGTTGTTTTGTGTTGGCTTGCTTGATATTTTGTTTGTACTTCCTCGCAATATGTGAACGAAGTTGGTAAATATTTAAAATCTGCCACAGATAAAATGATAGTATTTTGTATAAAAGTATTTGAAACCACAGTGGACATTTTTAAACGGATTTTTTTTAAATTTATTTCAGGGAAATGAGGGGTCTCTGCAGGGGATGGGCTACCCAGGCTTTTTATCAGGTTAGGCTTGCTGGGGCAGTGCTGCAGTGAAAGCCACATGTGGGCAGAAGACATCCTGATTTAATCATGTCTTCTCTAGAGAAAGTGAAAGAGAACTGAAGATGGCTGTGGGGGAAGCTCATTAGCTGTATTTAAGGGCTCATTGAGCTCTTTAGCCTTAATTAGTGCATGCTCAGGGTGACAGGCTTGGCAAATCCAGGTCTCCCTGGGGCCTGCGTGAACTCAGAAGGCACACCCCCGTTTGCCCTCCTGCTGCCACACATTTCGGGACCATTGGGAAGGTAACAATGTTCCTCAGCCTACAATTGGCCCGCCTTGCCAAGGGGGTTTGCTGGTGCTGGGGCGGCACCGCAGAGGTGCCCAGGGTGGTGGGAAGCCGTGGGATGATCCATGGGGAGGAGGTGAGTGAACCAAGAGGGAGGAATTTATTCCTGGTGGTAGATGAAAGTGAGGTTGTGTAACCTACACCCAAGGCAGGGGAGACCGACGGTGTTCCTGGTGTTCTCGAGGCTTTGCTGGAGCCCCTGTAGAAAGAAACTAGAAGCTTGATAGACTTGTGAAGGGGAAGGGGGGATATAAATGTAATATTCTCATTATTTTTTTTTGTTTTATATTTAGTGAAATTGGAAGTTTTTCTCCCTTTCTAAATGAGAAGTATTTTCATTTATTTATTTATTTATTTATATGATGCCTGGAGAATCAGTTAGACACTTGCCAAATAGAGGCAGCATGAACAACTTAATCTTACAAAGTTGAAGATGGCAGCTTATGCTCCTATTTTAAATAGAGGGTTGGAGGTTGGAGTTGGGACTGTGTAAACGTTGGGGGTTTACATCAGCTCTGCGGCAGTAAACTCCCTCTCTGGCAAGTGGTGGGGCACTGCTGGTGCTTTTGGTGTCACTGCCAGCTCCGGCTAGTCGATGTGAAATTCCCTATATTGGATATCTGCTTCCAGTTGAGCTACAAATGCTTCAGCCACCTTTAAGGATAAAACAACGAGCATATCTCTCTATCTGTACTACGTGTGCTTAAACCTGGGCTGGAGGGGACTCAGCTTGATCTTTTTCCACTATAATTTTGCTTTTTGGCTTCATTTGTTCCCCTTCACTTTTGCGGATAGCCGAGACCAGCTGCTCTGCAGGCAGCTGAGAGACTCAAGTGCGTGTGTTGGAAGGGATTTCTGCATTTCAGCTGGTGGGAAGAGGAGCAGAAAACTGGATTGGGGGAAGGTGAATCAATATAACATTATAACCTTCAAGGGTTCAGGGTTTTTTTATAAGTAAAAAGCAAAACAAAGTCAGGGAGGGAAAAAAACCTATGAAAATACATTTATGCTTGTAAAAGCAAGCACTTTGATATCATGAAAATGCTGGGCAGATAATTCAGGCTCTTGTGTGTATGGAGGACAATGCAGTTTGGAATTACATTATAAAATAAATCTCCTGTGTACATGAATATTTTTAATGTGAAGTACTAGTTTACACAGATAGCAAATTAATACCAAACTAAGCTAATATGCAGCTTACTGAACAGTTCTCATTTGTTCTCACTGGAAAAAAAAACTTTTTTTTTTTTTTTTTTTGCTTTAAATTGTTTGCTCCTTGCTCCCGCAAGAAAAACTATTTGAGTTCAAACGCAGCTCGCCGGTGCTCCACTTTGATCTCCAACACTTGATCTGTGCTAACCGCACTGGCTGCGTACTTCTGCTTGCTGCTGTATCTAATATGTAATCTTTCCATGGGATAGCATCAAAGACAGGTGGCTTTAAATAAAATAAACAAGCTGCCAGATAGTCTATGCATGGGAACACTAATGCTTTTTAATAAGGTAATAATATTATATTTGTGTGTGTATGTATATTTAAATGCAGTTTTGTATTACAGCAACACCTGAAGGCAGTAGGTGGGAATCAGAAGTGGCTGCTCTGCCAGCAAACAGCAAAAAGGGGCTCATATATTACCGATTCTTCCCCCAAATCTCATCCAAATCAGCCCTTATATTCCAAAATTGATGTACTTCTAGGGGAGTGACCTAGGGGTAAGTTTCCAAACCCCAAGCAATAAAATAAAAGGCAAATGCTGGAGAGGGTGAAGGCATGGTATGCAGCAGAGCATGATGTACTGCCATCCTTTTCCCCCAGTAGCTGAATGTTGGACTCTGTGGTGTGAAGGGACGGTTTGGATGGGAGTGGGACGGAGCATGCTGTCAAGCTGCCCTTTTCCCTTAGTTTTCTTCTTTAGCCATTTGGAGAAATGAAGCTGCTGTGAGAGAGGGAGGAGGGAGAGATTTAACTGTCAGGCGTGGTGGAAGCCAGGGGATGATTGCAGGGTTGGAGAGATGCTGGTAATGTCATACTTCTGCTGGTGAAAAGCTGCAGGTTTGCCAGATCACCCTCTCTTTTTAGACTTGGGAGAGCACATTGCCTTCGTGAGCACACCTGAGCTAAACATAGGAAATCCTCAGCCCTTTCAAGTGACTGGTGGGGCTCTGAAATAACTGTTTTTAGGTTGCTTCACAGTTTCTAAGAGTGAGGTAAGGTCAAAATGTGCATTATTTTTTATAAGGGCTTGGCTGGATGCACAAGTTTAGCAGCTTGTATATTTGTGGGATTTGCTGCATCTGGAGCTCTCCTGGCTCTCTAAGTCACTCCATCCTGCCCAGCTTTTCCAAAGATTAACATCCGTATGGGAACGCTGTCTCAGAAGCAATGTTTACACTCATTTCCTTCCCAGGGAAAACATTCAGCAATGAAACAGGACTTCAGCAGCACAGTGGAAGCGGTGATGGCAGATGCGAGGAGACGGTGGCACGTCTTTCCAAAGTACAGCTTGTTCTTAGCGGGTTGTGTATTGAGTTTTCTGCATCCTCTTTTTTTTAAAAAAAAAAAAAAACAGCAAGCAGAAATCCTTTACTGAGCTAAAGGCATTGCTCAGCCTTGCAGCAAGCCCAGCCGTGGCTGGCCTCCAGCCAAGCCTTCGCTAGCTGCAGCCTGCACGCCATATAACTCCTCTAAGAATAGCCCCAGTGCTCTTTTAAAAAAGCCCCCCCCCCCCCAAAAAAAAAAAAAAAGAAAAAGATTTTAGCAATGCATTGCCTTCATCCTTATTGTTAAAGAGGTGGAGTTTGGAGGGGATTTCCCCCTGCCCCATGACGGTGTCTGGTTTTTTGCCTGCGCCTGCAACAAGCTATCACTAATGCTGAGAAATATTTTCAGGCCTAATGCGGTGAGTCAGGGCTTAGCCATAAATTGGTCATGGGATAGAAAGAATACAGATTGTCTGTTACCCAGTGTCTACTTTCAGCAATTTCAGAAACATGAGCAATTTCTCAACTGATGTTAATTAGACTCATAACTCTTTCTGAGATGATCTAAGGCAAGGATTAATTATAAAAGTTTCTCAGTGTTAGAACATGTTTCTTTAGTTAAAGTTTGGCATGCTTTCGTTTTACAGTTAGCATGAAAGAATTCTCCTCTGCTTAAAATCCCTAAATACACCATTCTATCTTGCTATGTAAATAACCATATTTATGAGTTTGTCTAAACAAATCTAACTGTTAAATGGGAAAAATACCTAAAAGGCCTAAGCGCTACCAGCCAATTCAAAGGCTCATTGAGTGGACTTGCATATTCCTCATGGGCCTGGTTGTGTTTTGGAAGCTGTTCTTCTGGCTGTACTTGATTTCTCACTTAAATAAAACATATCATGGATTATTTTCCTATCTTCATTTAAAAAACAAGTGACCTAACAAAGTGCCCTTTCATGCCTCTTGTTTTGTCTCCATAGCTAGGGTTTTTTCCAGGGCAGCTCTGTGGAGTCTTGATGAAGATGGGGATCCAGTGGTCCCATGTTAAACCACCCCCATGGTTTGTTGGGCCAGGCTCTCCCCTCTGAGCCTGTAGCCTGTGCTTTGAGGTGTGTGCTTACTAAATTGGAATATTTTTAATGCTGTGGCTGCATTTCCTTAGAGGATAGAAGGAAGTGGAGCTTGTTTCAATAAAATTGTTTGAGTGTGAAAATAGCCAGTTGACATAAACACTTCTAAAAGGTGAACCTGAATAAAATGGTCAAATGGTATATGGAAGGCTTGGTTTGACTTGATGGTGTACAATCACAAAAGGCTAGATGAGATGACACATTTTCTCTCCATATTATCTGTCTTCTGTGCTCCTTATTTTCCTGGGGTTAAGTTTTAGCAGATTCTTACAGTGTAATATCAGATCATTCCCAGTTAAAGATCCCTGCACTAGTTTGGAAAACTTGGACCAGTTTTCATTTTGTTCACTTTTGTACTCCATAAAGCTCTTCTGATTAAGTCACATAGCCAAATGGTGATGTCTTTTTTTTTTTTTTATCATACTGCTGTGAGTGCTTTAAAACAGAAGAGATTAAAATCTAGTTCCTATGACTGCTGTGTTTGAAGGTTTTTGTTTTTCTCAAGAAAAGCGTTGCATTGGCCTGTCCTTGAGCACAGGTAATATAATAGAAAATCATTGGGAATTTTTGCTTGTAATAAATTTAGACTTAGATTCTTATCATATTTTAATGTTTTTAATAATCTGACACTACAGATCTCCTAGTTTTATGGCCTGTACTTATAACTCTTCATTACGTGTGCTGATGATTACTATGTGAATGTAAGTTATTGTATTGATTTTATGACAGTGGCGTAGAGCATAAAGCTGAGTTCACTTAAGGAAATAAAAACAATGCAAATACAAAGCACTAAAATAAAAGAAGTCTTTTGTGTTATGTTGGGTGACAAACTGCAGAGGGATTTGTAATTCAGCTTTCTGCTAAACCCTTTTGTCCTCAGTGTCCCCAAACTTGGCCCAGTTACTGGCGAGGCAGAATGTATTGGATCTGCTTTGAGTTTACAAAAGGTGACATATTAATTTGGAAAGACAGATTACAAACATGTATCATGGCCACAGTCTGAGTCCTATAAAATTGATGTATGGCTGGTGCAGAATGATAAAAATTTGTATGAAGGGAACAGCTTAATTAACTATTCTTGATTGAAGTAGTACAGTATATGAATTTAATAGCTTGTCTTCAAAAGCAGAATGTGAAATCGGTTATTACTGTGGTGTATCTTGCTGGCAAATCGTGAGCTGCCAGAGGTTCTTTGTGATTGAGTTTAGAGGAACTTAACACTGGGGTTGGAGATACCAAATAATTATTCTGCTCTTGCTTCAAGCTCATTGCCTCATGTGAATAAAGAAATTGTCAAGAACAAAGTCATGGGAGTGGACTAGGAATAGGATCGATAGCTGTCAGGAAAGGGAAGACATATTTGGATTGCAAAGCAAGGACTTCAGTTGAATACCACCATGAAAATGTTGGGCTGTGAAATAGTTCACATCATTGCCATTCAAACTTCCAAGTTAATGGTCAATTTGTATGTCATCATGGTTGTTGGGGTCATTGTAGGTATGGAGAACAGTTTATTGTGGTTCACTTCTGTCACCTTTTAGGTTGAGCAGCCCTAGTTCATAAAGTGTTTTCTCAATGGTCATGCTTTGTGGAGCTCTAGTTGTTTTTGTGGCTCTTTGAGTCCTTCTTGGTGTGTGTAGCTGAAAAAGGTAAGGTATTCTGCAGCCCATTTACACCTTTTGTGTGCATCAGTATGATGCTTGTCTTTTTTGCAAAAGCATAAATTTGATGGCGTGTGTCCAGCAAGCTTCTAGATCCTGTTCAGCAGAATTACCACATAAGCTGATGTTTCCATGGTGTATATATCCAGGTGGTTATTCCTGCCTAAGTGTAATACCTAATATTTGGCCTCTGTTTAAATAATCTCCTGTCTTTTTCAGTACATCTCTCCAAGTTGTCAGAATAACTTTGAATCCTGCAAAGTACAGTCTTTCCTGGCTTGATGCTCTCTCTGGTGTTGGCAAGCAGTTGTAGTCTCCAATTCGTTATTATTCATCATTCCAGTCCCTAATGAAAATCCAGCTCCAGGACAGATACCAACAAAATCCTGCTCAATACATTCCTCCATTTTAACAACGTGCAGTTGTAAACTACCTTCTGTGTGGCTTGCCAACCAGTTTTGCACTTACCCCAGCGTGCTTTTGTCTTGTAGGTCTAGGAAAACAGACTTGATGTTCCTAATTTGTTTATTAAAATGCCAAGGTGACAAAAGCCTTATGAAAATCAAGGCATATCATGTGTTCACTGCAACCAATATAACTGAAATACGGTATTTACATAAATATGGTGGTGGGGGGGTGGTGTTTGTTGTTTTTTTTTTTTAAAGTTTCAAGCACTGTTAGTTTACAACATTTTTCCCATGTAAAGGTTTTCACTAAAAATAATACTACAGAATGGGTATTTGCTTTAAAATAGAAGCTTAGATTGTGAAGCGTAATCGAAAGCCAAAGGGCAAATTTTGTGAGCAAGTTTTATTACTGCGGCATGAAGAGCATTGAATGCCTTTGTTATACAATGCTTTGGTATTAGTCAAAGCTCAGATTCAGTCAGTCTAATCAGTTAGCACAGATGTGCTAACTTTATCATTGTATGATGTCAGTGAGCTTAAAAACGGATGTCCTCATCATCTCCTTTAAAATAATATAAAAATCCTGCTTTATGTTTCTTTCAGAATCAGTACCTCAAAAATATTTATACTTGATCTGATCTGAAGAACTCTGCTGATTCCAATCAGAGACAGTTTTCAGGGCATATTTTCACTGTAAATAAGTAAATATGCTATTTGGATGGGTGAGCTTTGCTGCTGCTTGAAAGCAAGGTGGGTGAAAAAGGTGATCTTACAGAAGCTATCCTGGCTTTGAGACAGGGCATCTGCACACCTGTGACTGACCCAAGATAAAGAATTAGGCTTTCTTCCTAGCATACATGGGATCTTCCCTTGACTGGAATTATTGAAGGTCCGAGTCCTGAACAATACAGCAGAGAGCTGTGGTTTCTTTGGGAGGTACTCATTCCTCCTGCTACCCTTCTCCTGGGAGCAAGGCTTACTGCATCAGGTAGCCTTGCTGAAATTAATAGGACTGGCTGTGGCTAAAGATACTGTACCCTATAGCAAGTAAATATAAAGCCTAAACTTCTTAAGGGAGTGTTTGTGTCAACACATTTTTCTTGGAGATATATCTATTGCAGAAGCTGCCTCTGTTGTTACAGCTAATTATAAGACACTATTGTTTTGTATTTTATGAGTGCTTTGAAAAAATTAGCAAAATCCGTTAATACTGTGGTCAGTGAATTCATATGAAATTGCCTGACGGTGCTATTATTTAAACACAGTGGAAAAATCAATAAATTTAATCCAAGGTAAAACTGTCTGGCTGTCTAAAGGAGAAGCCTGCCTTGGTTGCTGAGCACTGGAAATCATTGCCTCATGCTAATTGAATAACATCCAGCAGTTGCGTGGCTGAATCTTCCAGACTGATTGACTCACAGGGACTGAGTATCTATATGAAGTGTATTTGTCATGCTGCAGTCCTACAGGATTAAAAGCACTTGGATTCATTTGATCTGATGCATTCCAACAATATTAAATAAGGCCATTTTTTTATTGTCCTTTGCACCTTGTGTTTTCCTGGCTGTAGAAGTCTAGCATCTTACTTTTTGGAAACTGAACTGTGATATGGCAAATATTTCTGGCCAGTATTTCTAGCTCTGGCAGGACTTGAAGAATTCTTGGCTGGCTCTTACAGTAGGCAGATAGCTTAGACCAAATATAACAAGAGGCAGAGTACAGCATGTAGAATTAAATAATGTTACTTGTTATTATATTATTTTTGTTGTCTTGAAATTATTAACTATATTCTGGGTTTTGTGATAAATAAGTCATTCTAAAGTTTTAATCAATACTTAGATGTTAAATAATTTTAAACAAAACATCTGAAAGATTCTTTTGTCTTTCTGCAAGATAATTACACTGTGAAATTTGCTTTCATAGTTCATTTGGGAAGTCCAGTTTATCAAACATTTGGAAGGTAGGACTTACTCCTGATATATGCATGGTTTCTCCTCTGGAAACTTCTTTGCAGCCCTGTCAAGGGGCACTATTTATAATCACGCAAAGACACAAGTTGCATAGTTTAAAGTTTTCGTAAAGGTACTTCATGGGTAGGAGAAGAGGGAAGGTGAAGGCTATCATGTGAATGCAAAGCCATGAACTGGCTACAACAGAGACATCTTTGTCTCTGCTCACAGTAGCATTCATACATAAGTAAATAAAGGTTGACAAGGTAAGAGTAGGGACAGAGGAGAACAGCTAATGGTGTGCAGCTTTCCAAAGAGGTGAGCTTTGCAGTGGAAACCAAGAGAGAAGGGGGGGAAGTTTCCCCCGGCCATGCCATCTCCCTGGTGCTTTGGCTTTGGCACCCAGCAGGCTGCACAGCCATTTGAGTCAGCTGATGTGAATGAACCATGGGAAAAAGACTTGAAGTTTTCTTTTCAGACACATCAGTGAGTTAATAGGACTCCTTACAGGGCCAGACAAGTCCTAGTCCTGGCAAAAGGAGCATACCAAAAGTGCATGGCTGGTACCCTTTCAGTGGCAGACCTCAGTCAAATGGCCATAAATTCACTGTGAAACTGCCTCTTAATGAGACAGGGACCTACCAAGAGATAAATAAATACCTTTCAATATTGAAAAATATTCTCTGAACATATATTGCATTATTAGTGTTGATCAGAGTTTCTAATCGGTCCTGAATGTCCATGGAGGTGGCTGTGCAGCTCCCCTGGGGTCCCTTGGGGAATCTGGGAGGCCAAAAGCTATCCTCCCAGCAAGCTCGCAACAGTGCAGCTAATATTAATTGAAAGTGATTTTAAGCTCCAGGAATTTGGGGCTTAAACTAAACCCTGAATTTGAGGATTAGGAGGAGACCACCTAATCATCTAAGTGTTTGTCTTCCCAGATAAGCCTTGACGAAATCCTGAGTGTTCTCTGCACCCACTGGCTGGTTAGCGAGTTGCTTAATGTGCCCTTTCAGAAGTGAGCAGATGAGGGAAATAACTGTGCACGATCTCAGTCTGATGTTGGTGTAGTCACAGATAGCTCACTTCGTGCTGCCTGAGGAGCAGAAAAGTCCGTAGATGGCTGGGGAAGAAAGACCATGGGCACAGGAGCTCACACGTTTGAGGCAAGTACATCTGTAAGCAGCGCATGGCAAGGCCATGGTGTTTGCCAGGGCAAAGGAGCAAGCCCTATACATAGTAACAGCAAGGCTTTAATGGTCCTAGGACAGTGCAGTGTTACTACCTGCTTATTTATAGCTGCGAGTTTAGGGCGATGTGTGACTGTCTGTGTTTCTTTTGGAAGATGCGAGTAGAAGAGTCTTGGCTGAAAGGAGCATATTTCCTTCTGCTTATTACACTCAGTTGATCACTGTTGGTTTAAGTGAGGTTTAAACATCATAAAATGTACCCCCATCTTGTGGTCCCCCACCTGCTGTTTGCCCTGTCTTTCTCTGGTGAAGGTTATTTTATCAGTTCTGCCTATATATGGCACAGGCTTCTTGAGCTGGCCTCCATGCTCTTTCCTGTTGTTTGCCCATCTTCTTTTCAGCATACATAGCAATATTGCAAAGAGTCCTTCCACCATAAATTAATTTGTTGTTGTTGTGATGTTTAATAGCTGCAAAATTAGTCTTCAGCACATGTGGTCTTCTGCTGGAAGAGTTGTGCAGACTGTGATTCAGGAGAGCAGCATTAGGGGCATATGCACTGTTGACCTAAGGGGGATTTAGGCACCTCCCTGAGAAGAAACAGGCCCTTAAGTGCTTTGCAGATCCAGGAGCAAAGTGTGCCTAGGTTGAAGTTTACATCAGGAAAACTGTTAACGATTAATTTAAGCACATTATTCTTTGGGGATGTACTTCACCATGTCCCATAGCCTCAGTGATGTGGGAGGTTGTGTTTTTCATGAAGTGTCACAGAATGAGGACAGTTCTGCATTTCACTGGTAGGGAAAAAAGTGGTCCTGACACACAGTTCATGCCTCAGTTTATGCCTCAGTTTGTTTAAAAACTGCTTTTGTAGTCCTTCATAGAATCATAGAATGGTGTGGGTTGGAAGGAGCCTTCAGAGGTCATCTTGTCCAACCTCCCTGCAGTGAGCACAGATGTCTTCAGCTAGTTATTCAGAGCCC
The DNA here is from genome assembly GCF_963921805.1 of Phalacrocorax carbo. Lineage (NCBI taxonomy): Eukaryota > Metazoa > Chordata > Aves > Suliformes > Phalacrocoracidae > Phalacrocorax > Phalacrocorax carbo. The sequence continues at coordinate 30,273,715 of NC_087518.1, read as the reverse complement.
TGTTCAGCCTGACCATGAATGTTTCTAGGAATGGGGCCTCCACAACCTCTCTGGGCAATTTGTTACAGCACTTCACCACCCTCATTGTAAAAAATTTCCTTATATGCAGTCTAAATCTACCCTCCTTTAGTGTAAACCATTACCCCGTGTCCTGTTAGAATAGTTCTTGCTAAAAAGATTGTCCCCATCTTTCCTATAGTCCCCCTTTAAGTACTGAAAGGCTACAATAAGGTCTCCCCGCTGCATTCTCTTCTCCAGTCTGAACAACCCCAGCTCTTTCAGCCTGTCCTCGTAGGAGAGGTGCTCCAACCCTTGCATCATTTTTGTGGCCCTTTTCTGGACCTGCTCCAACAGGTCCATGTCCCTTCTGTGTTGGGGGCTCCAGAGCTGGATGCAGCACTCCAGGTGGGGGTCTCAGGAGAGGGGAGCAGAGGGGCAGAATCACATCTGTCTACCTGCTGGCCATGCTTCTTTTGTTGCAGCCCAGGATACAGTTGGCCTTCTGGGCTGCAAGCACCCATTATTGGCTCATGTCCAGCTTTTCATCCACCAGTACCGCCAACTCCTTCTCCGCAGGGCTGCTCTCAGTCCCTTCATCCCCCCAGCCTGTATTGATACTGGGGGTTGCCCTGACCCAGGTGCAGGACCTTGCACTTGGCCTTGTGGAACCTCGTGAAGTTCTCACAGGCCTACCTCACCAGCTTGTCCAGGTCTCTTTGGATGGCAACAGTTCAGTTGTTTTGAGTAAGTGTTGTCAGATTTGGCTGCTAAGCACAAAGCACTGTGTTTCCAGTTGTCTTCATACAAGTTACATGATCTATTTGTTGGCGTTCCTGATGGAGTTGAAAAGCCTGCTTAAAGATCAAGTACACTCCTTGTTAGGTCTTGATGTTCTAGGCCTTGCTAGGTCTCTAGTCTGTTTTCAACAGTTTACAAAATGTGGGCCAGAGAAAGGCCAAGGAAAGAATACATATCATGGGTCTCTGCTATGGGTTGTTCAGAAGTTGAAAGTTTGACAGAACAAAATGACCTAACATGGTCTTTGCTTGAACATAGGTATAGGATCTGCAGAGACCCCTCATCAGCATGTGTCTGCTGCTCTTCATTTTGCCAGAGAGACGAACAAGTAAGAAGTATTAATCACAGCTTACTGATTTTGATTTCAAAATAGATTTTATTTTTTAATGTTCTTAGTAGCAATTAGGGAAGTTTCTTGGCCTGTTGCAGCTGCTGTGCTTTTATATGGCTCATAGTATTACAAAAAGGCAGAGGGATTATGGGGCTTTAGTGACTTTAATAAAATCTATTTTTGCTGTTAGAATCATTGATGTGGTATATGGTTTGAATTAAAGTTCTTATTATCACATTAAGATTCAACAAGGAGTTAATTATGTGTAGGGAGGTAATTGAATGCTAATACTACAACACTGCAGTGAAAAATGAGGCAGTATTCCCATACTAAACTCTAGTTTTCTCCTTGTTGTAAGTACCATGCCTATGAACGTGCATTAGAGTATACTTCTGACTCAGGCAGAAAGCTTTCATGTTTGGCAATGCTGCTTCTCTTGGTAGTAACACGCTGGTCCATTGTTTTCTAAACATTCCTGTGGTGGGACAACCCTATTAAAATGTAGAGGTACTTATCTTTGCACTCACCTGACATGAAAAGAAAATAGTGTGTTAAAACTTGGCAGCTGTAAATGGCTGGAAATCAACTCATAGACTTGAAAGCTAGCTTTGATTAGAAATAGCAAGATTGAAATGATTGAAGAATGCCTGTTTTGCTTGTTGCATGTGATTTTTGTTAATTTTGGGAAGGTCTGTTGGACTGTGAGTCATGGAACATGTGGATATTTTACTTTCTAATAATTCTGTTGGTGCTGATTAATTGTTTTGTTAAGTAATGCAAGGGTTGAGGCAGGAAGACAGATCATCCCCACCAGCTTTTTGGCTTGAGAGAGATCTTGAGTACTGTACCATAAATATTACATACCCATTAGACAATTTGAGCTCAGCTTATTTCTCCTTCAGCATTTATTTACCTCACTTTTTGGAAGTATGAATGCACAGTGTACAGATGTCCCCTGCATATGTGGTAGTAAAACTTCATGATATTTCAGTGGCAAACCATGATTTACAGTAACAAAATGAGAACATGCAGAGTGGGCTCACAGAAGTTGGAGAGATATGAACTGGAGCTGCCTCTGTTTTTGAAGGAGTTGGGCTCTCTTATCCCCAAATATGCGATCTGACCTGCTTTTCAAAATAAATGTGCTTTCCTTTGTTAGGGAAACCTCAACAGTAAATATAGTTGGTAGAGCCATGTGCAGCTTCTGTCCATTTGCTTATGAGTGTCAGATAAGGCTTCTGCAGGCAGAGAAATGTCATCTCTGAATACGGTAGGTTAACCTTGCTGGTTTGAGATACCACATTAAAACCAGGAGCTTCTCTTGCTCTTAAATACGGCAATACATGTGATGCATCCTGACTTCAGTGAGGCTTTAAATACTGTGAGCGAAATTGGAAATGTGCTCTGTAGGAAAGATGCAGGCAGATGGGAAAGAGCCCAGAGGGGAGTGACAAGAATTAGGAGGTTTAGCAAACATAAGCTGTAATGGAAGATAGAAGGAATTGATTTATTTAGCCTAAAAATACAGAAGGAAACACAAACCACCCAATATATAAAAGGTTACTTTAAAAGCCATGACAATCATTTTTTCTCCATGACCACTGAGAAATGCAAGAGACATCAGGCAGGGGTTTAAGCTTGGTAGTAGATAAACATTTGAATTTTTAGGGAAAATGAAATGGCAAAATGAAAGATAGGCTGTTGAAAAAACCTGCAGGATTGGAGTTTGGAGAACAGGTTAGACAGAAATCTGTTGAAGTGGTTTGGATACATGCCATCAGGAGATGCAATTAGGTGATATTTTGAAATATCTTCCTTTTGTGGTGGTTGATACCATGTGAAACTTTCAGGAGGCTAATCTTGTGTAGTTTCACAATGCTATTTCACATTCTGATCAAGGAATCATTGAATTTTTGTGAGTGAGTGAAGGATCCATCCCTGGCCAGCCTGATCTTGCATGGTGTACAAAACCTCCTTTTCCTTGGCCAGTCCCTTCCAAGGAAGCACAAGCCATATCCCAAAGCTGACCTGTCTCATGGTCATGCTACTGGTGGGACTGATGCACAGCAGCCACGCTCGTCTGGCACTGACACTTTCCAGGAGAAAAGATGTGCTGCTTTCTGGAAAATGAAGGCAGAACTCATTTTGAGTCTTTTCCATGTCCTCTCCCACTTATGAGGGGTGGTTTTGGGAAGAGGTGATGCAGAAGGTGAGGTGATGGACACATTAAAATCAGAGTGGACAGTAAAGGCCATAACAGGCACACAGTCGTTTTGGGACTCATAAATGATGGCGCATCTTAAATGTTGAACATGAGTATTTCCAGGCCTGTTATTGGATTTTAAGTTAGTTTTTCACCCAACATTGTCTGGGGTATCTTGCTCTAATCTGCAGCATCTTGAGCATCAAAACTATTTTTATACATCCTTGATGGAATATATTTAGTTATTGGTGCCTCTTTTTGCTAACACTGAGGAGACATGCTTATTTATCTGCTCTTTTTCCAAGGAAACTTAGAGGTGATAAATGCTTAAAAACCCAGCCTCCACTGTGGATTTAAACGGCATATGAAATTTTTAAACCATTTATGATTGTCTTTTATTCTGATGTATATGATTCTATTCTCAGTGTTACTCTCAGGTAAATTTGTTTGGAGAATCCAGACAAAATCCATGCTTATGCATCTGAGGACTGGAAACTCAGTAAGTGAACAGGCTACTGTATTCTTTGTGAAATAATAATAATTCTTTCTACTATTCAAAAGTAATGGCTAACCAATTAAAAGATGCTACAAAATATGTAAATCAGATTTAAGGCTCCTTCTGCAAGCATACTACTTCCCATGTGTGTCGTAGTACATATGTCATATTTAATAATACTCAAACTACTATGTCCTTTAAAATGTACATTTTACCCACACTTGCTGAAATTTGCCATGTAGCAAGAACTATAACTTCATTCTCTCAGGTCTTAAATCTTACGCCTTGTTCAAATTTGAGAATTAATGCAAATAAAACAGACGTTGAGAGGAGCAAAATACAGACATTGAAAATATGTTCTTGCAATGGCATTTACATAATTGCAATCTTCCAAAAATCTAAAAATTTGAGCCTTGGATATTGGTAGGAGAATGAGAGCTTACTGTACGGAATTCTTGCCATTTTGGAACAGGCATTAATATGTTTTTTCCCTTCATCAGCCGCACAGCTCTGCAAATGGCACATGCAGTTAGCCAGCAGTGTCCCTCTGTGTGAGAGTGCCACGTGCGGCGTATGATGTTCCATGTGTTTGGAGGTGTTTCCCATTATGTCAGCCAGTGGGAACTTCCCAGGGTTACCTCGATCAACATTTCTTGCCACCATTTAATTTTGTTTACATTTGGCTTAACGGTGTATTTTCATTTGCACGATATCTTCTATTTAGTTCCAGTTTTCCTCTTCTCTTAATTGTAAACAACAAACCCAGATGGACTTTTTCTTCCACTGCTTTCCCCTGTTGTTCCATCCTTTGTAAATCTCAGGTTTGAACGAGAGGGAAAGAATATCTTACGTGTATCCTGCAAAATTCCCCACTATAACTGGTTTAGTAGGACACTCTGCTTGTCCTAACATCTAGGAGGATCTCAGTGTACTTTATGGAACTGCTTGGATGTAATAAGAAATGTGTAATAAACACCATCAACTTGCTGTTGGTGTTTGCAGATGGAGGGAACTGAATGTTCTTTTTAACACCTCCTCAAAGTGACTGTTTGATAGTCACCACCTTTAGAGTGAGTCCAGCCTAAAATATAACCCAAACCTTAGTATTAAGGCAGTGAGGTAGCATATGTGAGCATGGGGAGTCTTCGGTCTTGTTTGGTTTTGACAGTGCAGGAAGATCTCAGGAGACTTCATTTGCACGTGCTTGACATGGAGGCATCTCTCAGGGAACTGATTATATAAAGGGTGGGTGTAGAGCATGTTCCAGAAACAGGCTGAAAAGGTTCAGTTTTGCCTTTAGAAAACAAGCTTTAGAAGTCAATACAGCTGCTGACATTTTAGACCCAGCTATTTAAAAAGCCACAAAATAGGGCACATCTCATTGTCTAGATATGTTCTCTAGTATATGTTTGAAGGGCATAAAAGTCTTCAAAACCATCCCAATAAAAAGCTCCACAAAAATCATAGTAGCAATAACCTGCTTGCCATTCCAGCAAAGTGCCTTCTTGAAGCAAAAACTAATGGATACATGCCCTGCTGCAGATGGGCTGCGTAATGCACCAAGTTACTTTTCAGACTGTAAATGGTCTACACCATTTATTCCTGGCTATAAATGTTTTACAGTTTTCATGCAATACTGTTGTTTCCATGTTATTACACTTGGTGGAAAACTGCCTTCAGGAGACATGCATGAAAAACTTGAGGGCATGACTAATATATAACTTTACTATAAATAACTATTTCTGTAAAAGCTTGCTGAGCGAGAGAGAGAATAATTGATGACACAGGTTTAATAAGCAGAACGTTAATTTTTGAGCCAGGTTTAGTTATGCAGTGTGGCTGGACTATCCAGAAGAGTGACATACCTGCAAAAGAGCAAGGTTAGTTGTGCTTTTTGTTGCCAAGTGCCCTAAAACCTCTGAATTTTCCTCAAGAGTCAGTCTAGTCTTGTAAGATATCAGTAATGCAGTTTTTAACTTCTATCCATCTATTTTTTATTTGCTAGATAAAATTTTCAACCACTCTGATGTACCAAAGCCATTAAAGATCTGGTGTACTAATGAGAGTTGGAAAGGAAGTTTCCTTTCTCTCCATAGCATTTTATTTGCAGTATTTCTGGATGTCTTTCAGTATAAGCAAGTATTCTTCATGCCCTCAAGCAATCCCATATCACCTTAATTTCTGGTGTATATAACTGTGAGGGACAGTTCTCAGCCTCTTGCAACGTTGTTCATAGCGAGGTTGTTCCTCAGCTTCATTTTGCAAATTGCTCCTTTCTGGAAATCTTACAGATGTGTCCCTTCCTCTGCTTTCTGCTCATGTTCCCAGTTGAAATGAAACTTCATGCAGTGCTATGGATACAGGTGTTTTGGCTTTATATATGTCTGTGATGTTCATTTTCTTATCCTGGCTGACCTTTTGGAGTACCATGGAGGCTGAAGGAATCAGAAAACCCTGATGTTTAGGGCAGTGTAAACCTCGTATTTCAGAACGGAGGCATTTTTCTGGTGATTGCACTCCTCATTTTCTGGAGGGGACACCTTGAAATTTAGCAATTTATCTGCAGCAAAGCACTTTGAGATAGAAATAAACATTTTTTCTGGACCTTGGTGTCTCAAAGCGTATAGAAAGGAGAGGATTCAAATGTCTAATCTCTGGAACAGGATGGCAAAGTGCAGGTAGGAGTTTCCCTAGAGGATTTCTTGGTCATACCTATTTATCATTTATGTTCTTTTTTTGTAATTTCACCTGTTTACTTGCCTTAATTTCCTGTCTTCATGTCAGCTGCTCCCATGTCTACATTTCAGTTCATCTGCAGCCTTCCTGGTATTTCGTTACTTGACAGAATTAATTGGAATTACCGTAACCAATTAGTCCAGACTTTCTAATATTGACTGGGAGGGAGAAGGAGTTGAAAAGCTGATGGGGATGTTTAAAAAGTTGTAGGTATTAGATTTAGTAAATATTAATGCCCTTTGAAAACCCTTTAGCGGTGGGAATTGCCTTTCTGGTTTTTTTCACTGCTCTTTAATGACATTCTCCATCAAAGCTCAAAGACCAGTAACTTTGGCTGAGGGTAAACTATATTTAGATACTGCAGGAGAAGTCCTGCAACTCGCTCCAGAGAGAGCTTTTTCCTTCCTGTTCCTTTTTATTTTGCCTTTTTTTTTTTTTCCAACTTCACACTTCTGGTTGGATTTTTCAGATTTTTTTGAGATCCTGCAGCCCAATTTGAGTTTAATGGGCATGTTAGAAGTTCTAATAATCAGCCCCCTGATTCTAACTTCTCAAAGGCATTTAAAAGGCAACTAGTAATTAGTTACTGCACCAGTTCATCTTATTTTCAGCCAAATATGCAAAGAGCTATTCCAAGAAAAAAAGCAGACCAGGTGGCAACCTGAAGACAAGGAAGCAGGTAACCTCTGAGGGAGCTCAATATTGCAGAGCCAGTGGGGCAAGAACTGAAATGGGGCCAAACCTGCAGATAGAGCAAGTTTGTAACCCTGCCTCCAGCCAGTGCCACCCTCTGTGAGGAGACTGCTTCCTCCCTTGGAGGGTTAAATTAGGCTCATTTTAAACCACTCCCAGAGTTTGTAGCATGTTCTCAGCTAGTCTCTCTTTTCTTTTTATTTTTTTTTCTTGGTCTCTGTGATTTACCCAGCTCCTTGTAATCCATACTCTTCTGTAGTGTCATTTCATTCTTCTTACTCACACCTGCCCTGAATTTCTGTGTTGGCTTCTTTAGTGGATTGTCCGGGTCTCGTGAAGGATCTCCATGTAGGTTGTATTTATTTTGTACAAGCACAATAAGCATTTCTCTTCCGTGTTTTGAAGGCCTGGCTGAAAGCCACCTTGCACTCAACTGAGTCTCGTGTTAACCTTAAGCCAGGTCTTGCTGAACAAGATGTGTAGGTGTATGCATGCATGTATGTGTGACTGGTAAATAAATGCTAAAACCAGTATTATCTGATTTCTCAGATTGCAGAATATGGATTTCTGTTGGGCTGTAGAAAGCTGCTCAGCATTTCTTCCTTTCTCTTTTTTTACCTGCTTTTATCCCATTTTGAGTAATTTTTGTGTCGAGGGAGGTTGTGCTTTCTGAATCCTGCTCTCCCATATTGCATTTCAGGACCTGGAGTCACTACAGCAAAATCTCCCAGTAATAGCCAGGAAGGAGGAACTTCGTTAAGTGGCTCATTTCAGGGTGGGGCCTGCCCTCTGGAACAAATTTGAGAAAATGGTGGACCTCTGATGAAAGCACAGGATTTTCCTCTGCTGAACTTGAGTTATACTCCCGGCGTCAGTGCAGATTCACTGTGTGATCTTGGCTGGGTTTGCAGAATCTGTTGGGTTTTTTTTTTCTCAAAATAAATGCCAGGCAGTGTGTCTGCTTCTGCCTTCCCTTTGCATGCTTAAATGGCCACATTTTGGGCCTGAAGACTTCAGGCTTCAGTCTCTTCCACTGTTACTTGGGGATAAAACTCAACAAACCTACTCAAAATTCTTTTTCCAGTATCCGATTTATTTAAAAAGATACTTTATCACAGAATTACAGACTGGTTGAGGTTGGAAGGGACCTCTGGATATCATCTGGTCTAACCCCTCAGCTCAAGCAGGGCCACCTAAAGCTAGCTGCCCAGGCCCAAGTCCAGGCATCTTTCAGATATCTCCAAGGATGGAGATACTTATGGGGTAAGGCATCATGGGCAAATCCCTCATGCTTAGTTGAGGAAATTTTGGCCTGACATAGCAATAATATTTATTAAAGTATAATCTATATGGCTCCGGAAAGCAGTTTGAAAGACACTGTGGTATCCTTTGAAGAAAAGTGTCAGCTTGATACAAATCAGGAATATTATTTTATAAATACTTGAATAGCTGTAAACTACCAACAGTGGGCATCTGCTATCGACCTCCTAACCACGATGACGAAGCTAACGAAGCTGACAAAGAGATAATTGGGGCACGAAAGGAAGCCTCTGGACAACAGAACCTGGTCCTGATGGGTGACTTCAACTACCCAGATATCTGCTGGAAGAACAATACGGCAGCTCACATGTCATCCACCAAGTTCCTGGAATGCATAAAGGACTGTTTCCTCATACAAATGTTAGATGTGCCAACCAGGAATGAGGCACTGCTGGACTTGGTGTTCACAAACCGAGAAAGCCTGCTTTGTAGTATCTCGGTTAGTGATAGCCTTGGCTGCAGTGACCAAAATATTGTGGAGTTTGGGATCCTGCTGAGCATGCTGAAGGTCAGCTCTAAGACAAGGGATCTGGATTTTAGAAGAGCAAACTTCAGCTCACTCAGGGCTCAGTTGGGAGGGATTCGATGGGAAGCGTCCATGGAAGACAAAGGAGCCAGTGGGTGCTGGGAATTCTTCAAGAACTCACTCTTGGAAGCACAAAGCCAGTTTATCCCCTACAAAGGAAAGAGAAGTAAGCAGAGCAAGAGGCCCCCTTGGCTCAACCATGACCTCCTGGGTCTACTCAAATCCAAGAAATGCATACCAGAGATGGAGAAGTGGAGGATTATCTGTCGAGAGCTACAAGGGCATTGCCAGAGTGTGCAGAGATGCAGTTACAAAAGCAAAAGCCCAGCTTGAACTGAAACTGGCTGTAGATGTCAAAAACAACAAGAAAGGTTTCTTCAGGTATGTCAACCATAAGCAGAAACAGAAGGAAAACACAGGCCCACTGTTAAATGGAAAAGGAGAGTCAGTCACCAATGATGCAGAAAAGGCTGAGGTCCTCAACACCTGCTTCACCTCTGTCTTCACCAGCACTGGAGGGTCCCAGGCTCTGGGAACAAAATTGCTGGTTGATCCAAACACCGACCCACCATCAGTGAAGGAAGAGTTAGCACATGAATTACTACAGGAGCTTGACCCCCACAAATCAATGGGCCCTGACGCCATCCACCCGAGGGTGTTGAGAGAGCTGGCTGACATCATCGCCAAGGCCACTCTCCATAATCTTCGAGAAGTCGAGGAGAATGGGGGATGTCCCAGAGGACTGGAGGAAGGCAAATGTTACCCCTATCTACAAGAAGGGCTTGAGGGAGGATCCGGGTAACTATAGGCCCATCAGCCTTACCTTCAATCCCTGGGAAAGTTATAGAATGAATCCTCCTGGGGGCCATCACAAGTCAAATGAAGCACATGATTGGGAAAAGCCAAGATGGCTTCACTAAAGGCAGATTGAGCTTGACAAACCTGGTGGCTTTCTATGACAAAGTGACTTGCCTGGTTGACATGGGGCAGGCGGTGGACATTGTCTACCTGCACTTCTCCAAGGCCTTTGATACGGTCCCCCACAGTCTCCTCCTGGAGGAATTAATGCGTTATGGCCCAGACAAGTGGTCTGTGCAGTGGGTGGGGAACTGGCTGACAGGCCGTACCCAAAGGGTGGTGGTAAATAGCTCCTTTTCCAAGTGGCAACCTGTCACTAGTGGGGTCCCCCAGGGATGAATATTGGGCTGAATGTTATTCAACATCTTTATAAGTGATCTGGATAATGGCATCAAGCGTAGCCTGATGAAGTTTGCTGATGACACCAAGTTGAGTGGGGAAGTAGACGCTCCAGAAGGGAGAGCTGCTCCGCAGGGAGATCTGGATAGGCTGGAAGAGTGGGCCAGCAAGAACCTTATGAAGTTCAACAAGGAGAAGTGTAAGGTCTTGCACCTGAGAAAACATAATCTGGGAGTGCAGCACAGACTGGGATCTACCTGGCTGGAGAGCAGCTCCGTGAAGAGGTACCTGGGGTTCTGATGGACAGGAAGCTCAACATGAGCAAACAGTGTGCTGCTGCGGCCAAAAAGGCCAACAGGATGCTGGGTTGAATCAAAAAGGGCATCACCAGCAGAGATAAAGAAGTTGTCATCCCGCTCTACTCAGCGCTTGTCAGGCCACACCTGGAGTACTGCGTACAGTTCTGGTCCCTGCTATACAGAAGGGATGTGGACAGGCTGGAAGGGGTCCAGAGAAGGGCCACCAAGATGCTCAAAGGACTGGGAAGCCTGCCCTGTGAGGATAGGCTGGGAGAACTGGGTTTGTTCAGCCTTGAGAAAAGGAGGCTCAGAGGGGATCTCATCCCCATGTCCCAGTACTTAAGGGGCAGCTACAAAGAAGATGGAGATTCCCTTTTTACAAGGAGTCCCATGGAGAGGACAAGGGGGAATGGACACAAGTTGATCTTGGGGAGATTCCGATTGGACATGAGAGGGAAATTTTTCACAGTGAGGACAGTCAACCATTGGAATAATCTCCCCAGGGAAGTGGTTGACTCGGCCACGTTGGACACCTTCAAGAGTCGTCTGGACAGGGTGCTGGGCCATCTTGTCTAGACTGTGCTCTTCCTAGAAAGGTTGGACTAGATGATCCCTGAGGTCCCTTCCAACCTGGGATTCTGTGATTCTGTAATATTGAGTAAAATGTGATCACTGTCTGAAGAGACCCTTGATGTTTCTATCAACTTCAATATATTTTAGTAGCAAATCTACAGAGACAAACTAACCATAAAATTAATACTAATTTAGAGGAGTGTGCTACCTTCAAACATTGGTGGCTCCAAGATACAGTTGCAAGTTGGATAATTCAGCCTTTTCCAAATCAAACAAAAAACAGCCTTGAAACTAAGAACCCCATTTTATTTACAGTAAGTTTTACTGGTGGGGGTTTTTTTTGTTTTTTTTCTTCATTTGGTTATGTATTTGTTTAATGATTGTAACTTTAGAGGAAAAACAATTAACGACCAAAATGTGACTGGAAGTTAATGAAAATTAACCATTAGATTAGGCAGTACCATTGCTTCTATCATCTTTAATTGATTTTTTTTTCCTGGCCAATTTAATCAACTAAAAATGCATAAAATAATGTATAGTCTTTTCATAAAATATGTTAGTGCTTACGGAAGCATCTCTTAAAAATCAGCCATTCTCTAGTAAGCCGTGTTAAGGGAGTTGAGAAGGAGTATTAGCAGCTTACCTGAGTCCATCTGTAGCGGTTTTATGAGGAAAAGCAAAATACTTCAAATGAAGTTCACATGTCTCTAGAAATGGGCTTGTAAGAAAGGAGGCATCAAGGGAAATGTTGACAGATATTTAATTATAATGGCAGTAGTGACTGTTGCTGTGTTAATAGCATCTGGCAGCAGAGTTACTGCCATCTGTTAGTGCCCTAAAATTCTGATATGGTGCATCCTTTATGGAGGAATTAACAATAATTAACAAATCTATCAAATGAAATCACCTTGATTGGATGACAGGTTTACCTTGATAATGATTAATTGCAAAATAATGGGGAGTAAAATGTCCACTATTTGCCTTTTTACTATAGAGCAGCTAATGCCGTTATCTGAGTACAGTAAACCCTGGAGGGTTTACTTTTAAGCTTATGGTGTGAGATCTCATTTAGTGCATCTCCTTTAAATAATCCTCATAAACATAGCTAGATTAAAAACAAACTTTCGCATCTTAATTTCTATTTGCAAAAGATTAGGATTCTAAAATGAGTTGCAGTTCTGCTGACGCACAGTAACTTACTTAATGTTAAATAAGGGAGAAAATGAGGTTAGGCTGACAGAAGTGACCCTTCAACCAAAGTCAAGTCTGCCTGGGAAAGCAATCTGACTATGTTAAGGCATTCCGGTTTCTTTGTAATCTTGATATTAGAATCCAAACTATTTATTTCTGATGAATCAGTTTGTCTTCAAAGTGAAGAAAAAAATATTCTATTTGTTTGTATTTGGAATAATTATTTTTAATATCTATTTTTATCAAAGCCAATATTTTGGTCAGTGTAATGAAATATCACTGCTGTAAATAATAGCTATAAACAAAGCAATGAGTCAGTTCGAGGCCTGGTTGGGTTTTATTTTTCTCTTAACTCCTCTTTTTTCTGTTCATTCCTGCTGAGCAACAGATGGAGAAGGTGGCATACTCTGATTAAATAGAAGAATTGTAAGTAATAGGTAATTGAGGTGTGTTAATTACCAGAAGCAACAGGAGGCAAAGAGTAAATTTTGGGATCTTAAATTCAAGTAAACTGGGATTTTATTTCCATCTTCCTGTGTGAGTCAGTTAATATCCTAAATATTGCTGTGGGACCCACAGAGAGAAGGCAACATATATTTTCCTTGTGTCTTTCTATTTGTTTCTAAGTGACAGAATTTTCTTTAGGCTGGGATTTGTGCTGATTCCAGCTACTGATAGAGCTGCACTGATGCCAAACCACAAGTGGAAGTGTGGAAAGCCGGGTTTGCACCACTGTGATTTATCACAGCTACCAACGCAGGAGCTTCCTTTCCCTTTTAATTGAGGCAATGGATATGCAGCAGTTTTTTGGTGGGAAAAGGTCCGTGCCTCCAGGATGATGGTACGCAGAGACAGAAGATAGCCCCAAAATCACCTTGTGTTGTAGTAGGTGGGCAGGAAGCATTATGGCCTCAGAACTTGCCTCCCACTGCACTGTTAAGATGTGCCATTCCAGATGTGCAGTGCGGACCATTCCCAGTTTCTGCCTCTGTTGTTGTGGCAAACAAACTGGTGGAGCAGATTTGAGGATAAAGGCTCACCTGGTGCATGAGGTTGGGAATTAGCTGATTTCTGGTTTTGGTGTCTTCTCCATGAGACCTATCCCTCTATTTTGCTTGACAGCTGTATGAGTCATACATCAACTCATAGGAGTTGTATGACCATATACATGCATGTCCTCAACACACGCAACATGCATGTATATGGTCATCCCCAGTTAACACTGTTAAAATTAGAAGATGCTTTGAAAGCAAGTGGTTTTGTCTTCTGTTCTGCTGCATTGACTTGACATCATGGGATCATGGGTAGGCAGTGGCAGGTGGGATGTAACAAACGCACAGAGACATTTTTAAGGCTTGGCAGGAAGGCTTGTTTCTCACTGTTATTTTCATGCAAGGCACCATTTTCTGTTTAGGAGGATTAGAAGATATGCATTAAACAGTGTTAAATATGCTGAGGCAGTTGATGTTTACAGCCCTTGTAGAATTATTCATTAAAATATTAACTGCTAGACAGCCTCTTTTTTTTTAAATTCAGTGATTTAGTAGCCCTCTTAAAAATCATGTTCTGTGATTCAGACATTCAAAGACTAAATAAGACAAAACAAAACCACCAAAATTACCCACAAAAGCACTAATTCTTGGGTTTGCATTTCTTAAATTGTCATGGGCATGACTTGCCTAAGAATTGAGACGAATTTGTGGAGCGGGTGAGCTCTAAGATTTGACTCAGCCAGCTCTCTCCCATCTCCCTAACATGCAGTACTGGGAAGATCTGAAAGGGGCCATATCCTTCTCCAGGTCTTTGCAGACAATGGATGAATGTGTGCACTAAGCTTTGGTTTACAGAAGCTTTTGGAATGAGGACAAGATGTTACCTTGAAGTGCTGGCTCTCAACTAAACTCTTCTCCCTCGCCATGGCTTTTAAGATGTTTTTAATGGTTCTGCTTCTCTGTGGAGGACATGGCTGCATTCTTGTCTAAAACATATTCTGCTTTGCTTCCTTAGGCCCCTTGTGTCCAATTTTCCGGCTGAGCAGGACAAGCCTGCCATTGCTGCTCTTTTCACTGGCACGTTTAATGTATACTTTCTCCCATATATGGTTTTCCACATGATGCTAATGTTTCTCACCTCTGTTCTGAGCAAACCTACAGGTCTGGCGTGACTCTGGGGCTCTGCCTTTTCAGTGCTTTGCCTTGGTCAGTTAAAGGGGCCAGTTGGTGTTATTATTGATATGATTCTGAGTAGCCAAGATGCAGCTGCACACTTCCTTTTTCATGGACCACTGGATAGTTATTAGCCTGTGCAGTGTTTGATCGCTATGCGTCCCGGATGGATTTTGCTTGGTGACCTGGAGGCAAGCCCCCAGGCCACCAAGCCCGTGACATTTAATAAGTGCCTGTTCAGGGTCATTGCATCAATTGTATTGCTTTTAATTTCATTTTTGATTAGCTTTCCTCATTTAGTTGTAGAGGTAGAAGAGCCTGAACCCAGCACAGTGTGACACTGTGATGACAAATGCCTGTCGCGCCTTGTGTGCTTCATAGATACTGATGGTACCTCTGTTGTCTTTTTTGTGTGTTTCAGGAAAAAAGTGCCAGTTCAAATGTAAGACTTAAATCTAATAAAGAGATCCCAGGATTAGTACATCAACCCAGAGCAAAGTAAGTTCAATTTTCCTTTTTTTTTTTTTTTTTTGTAAATTGCAATACAAACAAACACAGGATTAAGGAGTATCTGTGAGATTCTCAATTACTGCCTAGCAAAAACCAACCGGTGGTTCCAGCAGCCCTAAAACCATGCTCAATTTAAATAAAAAAGGTAAGGTCACCTGTGCCCCGATACCAGTGACACAGCCATTGCCTGCATCCCTGCAGCATCTTCTCCTTTGCATGGCTAAGATGCAGGACTTAAAAATGTATGAGATGCATCTTGCCATGCCTTATAGGAGTGCCATACTGTGTTATTTC
The DNA here is from genome assembly GCF_963921805.1 of Phalacrocorax carbo. NCBI lineage: Eukaryota > Metazoa > Chordata > Aves > Suliformes > Phalacrocoracidae > Phalacrocorax > Phalacrocorax carbo. The sequence goes on along the minus strand of NC_087518.1, from coordinate 30,258,383 downwards.
TCAGCTTTCCATACAACTTACACATAAACAAAATTATATATGCCCTAGTGTTCCTAAATACTATTGGTTACATTTCCAGTGAAGTATTTGCTAGCTCTTGGCTTAGGTTAGCAGCTGTACTGCCTGGGATTAGGAATGGTAAACTTCCATTTAAAACAGTCAAGTTGTTTCTTAAAATGAGAGGTTTCCTGTAGCTGAGAGTTTCTCCATCCTTTGCTCACAGTTCTGTGGTGTACCCTGGCTGAGATCAGTCACCATTACATATGTCATGAAAAATTTAACTCCTGTGACAGCTGATTATTGATATTACTAACTCATTTCTTATCTCAATCACCGTTACATTTTAATCACTAATTGGCTTGAAAATAACAGATTACATGGAGCCATATATCGGGTTCATAATGAAGAAGTGATAAAGCTTTACTGTTGGATTTTGAACAATAGCGGAAATGCTGTTCTTTATGCCATGCCTTCAGGCACTTATTAACTTAAACTTGCTGCATACTAAGTACTTTGTACATGGTTTCAAGTCTGAAAACTTCAGTAATTTCCTAATCAACTGACAGTATAATTCAGCCTCCTTTCAAAAGGAAAAATCGAGTGCTTCAGATGTAATTGCAAAGAAGTTCACGGTAGGGAGGTGGAGGTAAAATCACCCTTCAGCAAAGCTGCACTGCATTATTGTGGCTTGGTCCTTCACAGCAGTGTTGGAGATGTGTTTAAGATGCTCTAAAAGGAGGCTAATCAGCCTGGGCTAAAAAAGGGATATTTCTTCTGATGGGTCGTGACGTCTCAGAGAGTTACAGAATTTAACATTAGGTTGTTGGGTAAAACCTCTGCTGTTTGCCCAACCCTCTGCTTTTACCCAGTGTACCATTGGATTTCTGTTTATAAAGTGGCTACGTGTGTTTGAGTTGCTAATCACCAAGTCAGCAAATATCTGTTATCATGTGCAATTTTTTTCAAAGTTTATCATCTGAAACCCATGGCAATTCTGGCTCCAGCAGGGAGTGGCATTAGGTGGAAAAGGGCTGCTTAGTTAAAAGAGCAGAAATGAATAGATGAATCATTAGATACGTCTTGTAGGACTGTTCTTGTAGAACAGGTGTTATTTCAAAACACAACATGGACTATGTACCAAATTACAGTTTTATGTACAATGGAGGGAGTTTTATAATGTCGGCTGTAAAAGTAAGGTTGTGAGGGCTCTTCCTGTTCGTAGGAGGATTTAGACTTTTACATCTAGAGCCCTGGACTGTAAAACCAGTGTAGGCAGGGAGTCAGCAGTAGACTTATGGGGGTCTTTGACAGAGGTTGAGGGGTTGGTCCTTCCTTTTCACACCAAGTGCTGGTGGTACCTTCTGTACCTTCATGGAGCTTCATCACTGTACCCTGTGCGGAGCTCTTGGGCACTTCCTCTGTTTGTTCGTCCTCAGAACTGACTCTGCTGACATTTTTAACCGGAAAAGTGATCACGTACGCCCCATTAAGTATGTTGAAATATGGTTATAACTCACAGAGTAACACAACCTGAAGCATAAAATGAAAGTAGTAGTATTTCATACCATTTTACCCTGCTAGATTATGGAATCACAGAATGGTTTAGGTTGGAAGGGACCTTAAAGATCATCTAGTTCCACCCCTACTGCCATGGCCAGGGACACCTTCCACTAGATTAGGTTTCTCAAAGCTCTGTCCAACCTGAGCTCGAACATTTCCAATGATAGGGCATCCACAGCTTCTCTGGGCAACCTCGTCCAGTGTCTTACCACCCTCATCATAAAGAATTTCTTCCTTATGTCCAATCTAAATCTACCCTCTTAGTTTGAAATTGTTCCCCCTTGTCCTGTCACTACAGGCCTTGGTAAAAAGTCTCTCTCCCTCTTCCTTATAAGCCCTCTTTATATACTGAATGGCTGCAATAAGGTCTCTGTGGAGCCTTTTCTTCTTCAGGATGAACAATCCCAACTCTCTCAGCCTTTCTTCATAGCAGTGCTGTTCCAGCCCTTGGATCGTTTTTCTGGCCCTCTTCTGGACCTGCTCCAACAGGTCCATGTCTGGCTTGTACTGGGGACCCCAGAGCTGAAGGCTGTACTCCAGGTGGGGTCTCAGAAGAGCAGTGTAGAGCGGAAGAATCACTTCCCTTGACCTCCTGGCCATGCTGCTGGTGATGCAGCCCAGGATACAGTTGGCTTTCTGGGCTGCAAGTGCCTATTGCTGGTTCATGTCCAATTTGTCACGCACTGGTTGCCTATCTAAATTGTAGGGCAATTTTACTATCCAGCCAAACTTTTCTGAAGATCATAGCCTTTAGGCTTTAGGACCTCCTGTGGGACTGTTCATGTAAATGGCACAACAATACTCCTTCCCCCCCCCCCCCCCCCTTTAGTTTTCTTATAAATTATGGTCTGGGTGGGTCACTACAGTATCATCCTATTTTATTAGAAACTGGATCTATGATGTTGCAAAGGCAAGAATATGTTTCTAGGGCTTAGCTACCAAGAATGGGCTGTACTGCCCTAAAGCCCTTCTCCAAGACACCTGAATATACAAGTGACAGGGTCAGCTGCCCCAAAGAAGCGTTTTTACCCCATCTCAGGTGGAGGTGGGAACCTGAGGGACAGGCAGACAGCTGGGGACAAAAACTCCCACAGTCACTGAATGGTGAATTGTTCCCTCTCCTGAACTACCAGCTTCAGGTTTTAATGCCAATTCTGAGACCTTCTCTTCTGAACTGAGCCTTCATTTATGTCCAGCATAAGCAAATCATTGTATACGTTGATCCTGATAGCAAGTGAAGTATGAATGCTGAGCTTTGTAGGAAAGTGCAGTGTGTTGTTGGGCACTTGGGAAAAGTATTAACTCATTACAGCTGAAACGTTCATGCCAAGGAGGAGGAGTCTGGGGTGTGAATTCAGCAAGACCATACAGCTTTTAGTGTCAGAGAAAATCTCCAAGAACTGTGTGTCCTTCTAACCACTTGTAATTGCTGTTAACACTGGCACCAGTCTCCCATTCTTCCTTTTTTTCATCTTTTTTTGTCCCACATTGAGTCCCTGGTGCTTTTCTCCAGCCCCCCATGCGCCCAGGCACTCCTCCCTGCTGTGGTTTCAGAGGGTGCTCCAGCTTCATCTTCCCAGAGGGATATAATTATTTCAGGAAGGGGGATCTCACACCCCATAACATAAATAAAGCAGACACACCCCAAATACTGTCTGCCATGCATCCTCATCTTTGTCTCCTTGTCCTTCCTTTGCGTCTGACCATCCTGTATTTTTATCTCGCAGATCCCCCCTGGGGAAGGGCCTGTTGCCTTATGCCACCATCAGCATTTTACAGACAACAAATGAGAGTATTTTCCAGCCCTCTTCACTAACGCCAAATTGTATCACTAACCCTGACCCTCTCGGTGTTGCAGAATTAATTGAAGTGAATAATCTGCTGGGTCCACTCAGGGAGCAGTACAGACCACCTGACTGGGAGGGGAAGGACAAGCTTGGGCTCATAGAAGTTCCTGGGTGTTGAGCACAGAGCCCCACTGTAGCAGGGCAGGCAGGTCTTCCAGTGCAAGGCTTTAACCTCACATTGTAGGCATCTCATTTTGTGGTGATGAGGTTGGCAGTCTTGGAAGACCTTCTGTCTCAACACAGACAGGGGTCTCACTGGCCCAAGGAAGGGTAGCAGGCTATCAAGTTTCTGCAGCCTCCCTGGAATAGTCTCCTCTGGATGCACATGGGTCCTAGTTACCATCCCAAGTGTAGCACACATACAAAGAAATGAATGCAATAATTTTTCTGTGGGCGAACCAGAAAAAGCAAAAAGAACATTAAAAAATTGTCATTGTAGACAAAAGTGTGAAGTGATTTATTTTTCATGGTGGTGAAAGCTTACAGCTGAGTCCCCCAACAACCCTGGTCTGCAGCATCAGTATTTTAAAATGGAAGAAATCCTGTTGGTACTGACACTCTTCCTTTGCCTTTCAGCATGCACATCTCTGAAAGCCAACAAGAATTTTTCAGAATGCTTGATGAAAAAATTGAAAAGGTAAGACACAGTAAAGTAAATTTACATTTTCACTCAGGGTGGACACACAGGTTTCCCGGCTCCATGGGGAGCCAGACATTGTTGCAGTGCTCCACGTTCCCCAGCACTTGGAGGGACTCTGGTCTGAGATCCCCTTACTGCTCATTGGTTAGATAATTCGAGTGCAAAGAAGACCAAAAAGGTAAAGAGGTTACAGGAGGAAAGAAACCTTTTTTTTGTGGAAACATCACCAGGCTAGGATGAATGCAAATTAACTCCATGCAAGTGTTCAGGATATACGTGGACTACTAGATAAAGGAGGAGATAAAAGTGAGGTTTTATGCCCTTAGGGATTTGATTTTTCATTTAATCTCTGTAGGAGACAACTGGTATCTTAATGCCAGTAGTATCTGGGATACCCTCCTTATTTCTTGCTGAATCTCTTTAAAATAGCTCCCAGCCCCAAAGGTTATGAATAGTGTGGCTGTATGTGATGGATAACCCTGCCTCAAGACCTGCACTGAGTAAAATAATGATACTGGAGATGTTTTGAAGAAGAGGTTGAATAGTTCTTTACATATCTCGTTGTCCTGATATGTGAACACTTCTGAACACTTTCATGTGTTTCAAGTCTTTTAAATGAGAATCCCAGCTTCTTTGCGAGATAGTAGTCAATACTGTGTTGTACCACAACATAGATGGGAAGCTGAGACTTAAGGAATTAAATGGGCTATTTGGATCAAGTCTAGATCTCAGACGCTTCGTTTATACCTTGAGCTGATCTTAGCTCACCAATATACTATTTGCATATCATAATTTGGTGTGGTGTATCTTATTTAATACTTGATATTAAATATTTGCTACCCCAATTGGAATGAAGTAGTTTGTACTCCCAACTCGTAGCAGTGGGTTGCACAGTAGGAAGGAAATTTTTACTTGGATGACTCCGAATTTCTGCCATTTTTGCCAACAGTCCTGCTCTTAGGACCTGAAGTGCTACAGTGGGTGAATCTCTTATTTGTCCCAAGCAATAAATTTGTTACACTATTCTAAAAGAAAAAAAAAATGAAAGAAAAAAGATAAAGGGAAAGAGTAGAAGTGAGGAGGAGTTGGTAGATTCCTGAGTAAGGGAGTAAGATTTTATTTAAGCTATCTGCATTTAAAAGTAGAATCTCTACATATCCATAATATAGCTATGCCTCCTTTGAATAAATGCATTCACCCTATAAATATTTAGATGTTTTTCCTGGACATCATCACCTTCCATAATGTCAAACACAGAATATCCTGTGAAATTGATTTTCCAAAGATCTATCTTATCTACATCCCAGACCATCTGATGGCTATATCTAAGAATTGAGGTTAGTTTTTGGTTTTGAGATTTGTTTCAGGACAGTAATACTATTCATTCACAACCTGCCACATTGAGATGCAGTTGACTGTGTCTCCTCGCTGATTGGACCATGCTCTCAGATGCTTGCAGGTGTTCTCCAGGGCTCTTGTACTAATTTATCTTCTAGATCAGGAGATTGCCTCTTTAGAGGAAATACACAGTTACATCTGTCAAAGAGAGAAAGATGGCTCCCATGCATTTCAAGCTGCTGACAGTTGATGGGATTGGCAGGAGTTAAAGTGCAGCTGAACATGGGATTTGCTTTCCTCCTGTGCCTGAGAAAGTAGTCTTCCTAAGAGACGTTTGGGGTTTTTAATCTTTGCCTGCAATATATTGTTTTTCTAGGTATCTGCCTCAAGTGCCAAAAAGATTGGATAATATGAGGGGGTTTGTTTGATCCCTAAATAGCATTTCATAGAATCATAGAATTAAGGTTGGAAAAGACCCTTAAGGTCATTGAGTCCAACCGCTAACCTATCACTGCCAAGTCCACCACTAAATCATAACCTCAAGCACCACATCCACCCTTCTTTTAAATACCTCCAGAGATGGAGACTCAACCACCTCCCTGGGCAGCCTGTTCCAATGCCTGACAACCCTTTTGGTTAAGAAGTTTTTCCTAATATCCAACCTAAACTTCCCCTGGTGCAGCTTGAGGCCATTTTTTTTTGAGCCCCTTCTCCAGGGAAATGGAGGACAGCAGTCAAACAATTAAAAGAATTATATCACTGAGCAGCTCATCAGTTATGGCTGAAATAGTCTGCAGAAGTTGGGGGGTGGCTGCCTGTGAGGTCCCAAAACATGTTGTAATGTTCATTTGGTAACCGTGGCCATGATTAGCGTTGGATTTGTAATGGAGACATGCTGTCCATCACTGACTCCATGGGCTATACCTACAGAAACTCTACAGTCAGAAGCAAAACATCCCTCAACTTGCATTGAAATCCCAAGGGGTGTTACGTCACCTGATACAAATGAGTAACGACAACTCTAATGTGTGTGCTGCAAATTAGAGAGGAAAATTAAATGGGTGTTTTGGACTCAGCAAAACGATTAAATGGAGAGGAGGGTCAGCTAAAATAAAATTTCAGCATTCAAAGTGTGAAATGGAAAGAACACAGACTGACATTTAGCAACTGAAAATAAGGAGTATTTATGAATCCTGGAGATCAAAGAAAGCCTTAATGAAATGGTCTGGAGAATTTCTCTGAAAGTCTAGCCCCTTTCGGCACCCAGCTCGTGCCTGCGTTTCTGGCTACCTGTACAAAGCTGAATTGCCTTCTGCAGATGCCACCCAAAGGCAAAAACCAGAATGTCAACCCCAACACATGGAGCTTCTGTCTACCAAAATTTGGTGTCAAAACACTGTGCGGCATTCAGAAGGAGACATCTGTTCCTATTGCTGCGTGAGAGTCTGTCCCTGCTCGAGAGCTAGAGCTGAACTTGCATGTATGGAACTGCATGTGATTATGTTAATTCAATTCATAGAGTTTGTTGGAAGGAAGAAATACTGAAATGAAGGCTCAGCACTGAATGCTGTGGTAGGACTGGCTGAGAGTATAAAGGTCAGCATCACACGTAGGACTAGATGTTGATTCTGCTAGAGTCAACCCAGTCATTTCAGAGGCACCAGAATCTGAGCCAAGCCAGAGATATAAAGTTCTGTGGGAGGTCGGGAGTAGCTGGATAGAGTTAAGCAGTCAACAGCATAAGAAACAGTAGTTATATGTCATATGTATATGTCATACATGGAGCATTTCTTGTTATAGTGTTTCCATGGCATAGCCACATGCAACCAGACAGATGGGAAGCAGGCGATTAAAAGGTTGAACAAATCTCAGCTCAGCTGTGGAATGGTTTTCAGATGGTAGGATGCTGGTGTAGTGGCAGAGGGTGAGCACATCTTCAGTGCAACACCAACGCGGGATGTGCACTGCACCGGGAGAGGAGAGGAAAAGAGAAGACCAAGTCACCTGTGAGCAGCACGAGGCCCAAGAGTTGTGGCAAAAGCTGGCTCAGAAATGCTCCTGACATCTGCCAGCAGCTTCAGCAAGTCCTCATGGGGTTTCACACTCATTGAAGTTATTGTGAGTAAAGCCATGGGATTTGCTTTTGGAGACAAAAAGGTACACATATACAAAGAGTTTGGTAAGAAAATGGAGCAGAGAGAGGCAGCTTAACTGGTGACAGCACTATCATCATGTTTTTAAAATTGGGCTTCCCTACAATCATATAGATATATTCCAGCAGAGGATGAGAAACAGGTAATAGCAGCAAGTAAGCTCAAGGAGAGAGCCCCCTCAGAGTAAAATAGAAAGACGTGGGTCAGAGGTGCAAGTGATTTGCTTGAGCTGAGAAATCATGGCAGAAATACGACTTTGGAAACCTGAGAAGGAAGCTGAGAGCGACTGACGCATCCCTCCTAAAGCAAATGCAGCAGTCACTGGGTAAATCAAAGATCTGTGTGATGCCCAGAAGAGGAGAAAGGGGCCCCGCCAGCCGAGCTGGGACAGGGAAAGTCACTGCACTCATCAAGTGTGATAAATTTGTTTTTTAAATACTGTCTCTGATTAAGAAGACAGAAATGTGTTCCACTAAGAGTGTCCCTGTCTGCATGACACCTGGTGTTTTCTGCCGGCTGCAGTGAGAAATTATAGCAAAATTAGGCCATTTGTACTGGTATTCAGGCAAATAAATGTTACCTATTTTCTCTCTAATCTAATAGTGCAAGGACTAATTTAGTTAGATATTGTATATGGATTCACAAAGAGTTGCTGTGAAACACAGCAGAATTACTACCATGTTTCTCCTAAAATTTCTCCAGACTTCTTTCCCCCCCCTCCCCTTACATCTCGACTTTATTGGACCCTGATTGTGCAGGACCACATGCAAACTCCACCTTATCCCCTAAGAAGAAATCCCATTAATCAAACAAGACAGCTCAGAGCAGAGTTAATCCTGGGCACAGTCTTTGCAGCCTCAGGGCCACAGACTTTAGGGGGCCTTGTGCCACCAAGGCTTCTATGAAAATATGAAATAAAAGCAAAATTAAAAGCTGTGACATATAAAACGTTGAATGTAGAAAACTTCCCCATTTAGTGCTTGCTAGCAAAAATATCTTGATGATGGCTATCACAGAAAATGGTCTGAAAAATGGCTGCTTTCTCTGAATCTTACATACGTAGCAGTAAAATGATAATGAGAAATTATCTCCTTTAAGTATATATTATTACTGGAGGCCATGGCACAGTGTGTAGTCAGTTGTGTCACTGTAGGAAAAAATACCAAGGCTGAGGTACAATTGCATAGTTGACAATCTGGGATTATGTGTGGGGATTGCACCCCCAGAAGAGGAGCATCTCTGGCTTTGTGTTTTTTAAAAAACAAAACAAAATAACAAAACCAAAAACAATCTAGGTAAGCTGTACCAGAGGAAATCATCACTGGTGCCATAATCATAAGCTGTTTCCTACATGGCTACAGTAGTTTATAAAAAATAATCATGATGCAAACATGCTCATGGAAAAAATGAGATTATAAAATGTCATAGTATGTGAAGATGTCTTGCTACGAACTCTCATGCGGCCAGTGGATACCCCGAGCCCACGGCATCGTGTTTCTGCTGGGGATGTCACTTTGTGTTGAGAGATAACTTAGTCCTGAGTGCTGGCACTGGTGTCGGGGTGGGTTTATAGGGGTTCCTCCGCTGGTCCTCACCTGGCCACTGGGAGCTGGGTTGGAGACTGCCGGTTTGTTGTTGGAGGCCATGGGAGAGGTGCCTGGTGGCAACTTGCTCTGTCCCCTTGTTAGTAAAACTGGTCACGAAACATGGGGGAAGACACAATGCAGCCTCTTGTATCGTATTTTAAAGGTGCCGTTAGAAATAAGGGGGGTTGCTAACCAAAACGTATGCAAGGACTGAATTATTAGGCTAAAACTCATTAGCAAAGTGGATTGCTCTTAATGACTCTATTGATTTTTCTCTAACAAAATAAGAATTGGACAAAAATTAGCACAGTATACAATTATTTAGTGCCGCCTCCCGGCATTTTCTTCCCATCCTTTCTGCGAGTGCTGTAAACAAAACCAGATTGATGAAAAGGGTTCCCACCGCAGAGCCAGGCTAACGTTTCCCAGCGCAGGCCATCTCTTCTGAAAGGGGCCACTGTGTCCCACAAGCTCTTTCAGCCATCGCAGAAGAAAGGGCTGCTTGGTGCAGCTCATTTCCCTCTCCTGGGCCGGCCGGCCTCCTCTTCCTCCTCTCCTCGCCAGGGCCACAGCACGAGGATGCTGGTGCCAAGCTGCAGAGCTGTGGCGGAAGAAGCATCTCCTTAGTTGCTTTCTCTCCCTTGGCAAGTCTGCCAGCCACACAAAAGGCTATTGAAATGGAAGGCTTCTGCATTCGGATGGCGTGGCGTTTTGTTTATGGGCCTGTCACCCGCAACAATGGGGAAAAGGGCTTTTCCTGTGATTTTTTTTTTCCTTTTTTTTTTTTCCTCTAAAAGGATATCATCAGCCATGATGCATGCTCTGGTAGGGGCATCAGGGTGGTAGGTGCTTTCTAGAGGCAGCGAGGTAAGAGAGCAGGGGAATGAGCCCTTCTGGTTTGGGTAGAAGCAGCAGGAAGGGAGAATAACAGTTTGGGTTTTTTTAAATTAACTTAAATTCACACACTTGTGTTAAGGTGTTTCTGTGGACATCTACAAAAGTTGGAAGCTGGGTTTTGAAAATGCAGGGTTTCCTTGGGCATTACCTGGACTTGGATGCACATGTTCCCATTCTCATCTTCCTCAGTGTATCTCATTTACACTCTCAATCATTAAAACCTATTTAATAGCCCGTGCTATTAGAGGGTGGCTCATACATTCCTCTTATTAGCTGCACGCTCCGTGCCTGTGGCTCCTCTGGACATGGGAGCCTGCTCCCCTGGGTAGCAGGGGACAGGGTCAGCAATCCTGCACCCTCATTTTCCAGGGGGTTGTCATCTTCTTTGTTTAATTCTTTTCCTTCCTGACACATCTGCTCCCCAAAAAAACCCCGCCATCACTTCGGTCTGCACTCAGATACTACCAGAGTTCCTCTGCTCACGTCATGGAGCTCATGGTCTGACTGCCACTTCACATGGTCAGTATTTCAGTGTGTTTCTTCAGAAGACTTATCAGCTTTGCAGGCTGTTAGCTCACCGTTTCGAGTGAGGTTTTGCGCAGCCCCACCAGGATAATTCCCCATCTCAGGCACAACAGGCCTCTCACTGATCACAGGTGCGGCCATTCAAGGTGTCATCTTCTCCAGCATCTATCAAGCATCCTCTGAAACAACGAAGGGGTTAAAAATTGACATTTTAAAGTATTCTACTGGACTGGGGCCATGCCTTGGCTTAGCAGGACCAAAGCAGCCTTCATTCTCTGCCGGCAGGGAGATGGAGACCTCCTGCCCTTCTGCCCAAGGAGCAGCAAGGAAAAACCCCTGGGTGTTGGATTTAGAGTGCAGCAGGGAAGGCAGCTTTATTCTTTCTCTGATCTGCCTGAGGAACACTGGCCTTGTTATTACTGATAAAAATTCAATTAGGGAATAAGCTTTAGACAGAAGCTTTTGTCTGAAAAAAAAAAGGAGGGGGGGCAGATTGTAACCTTTTCGACTTCTTTGTAGCATGCTGGCATGGGTGAAGGAGTACATGTAAAACAGGGCGTTTGCTGTCACAGCGGATTCTCAAGCCAACAAAATAAGTTAAACCTGCCAGAGTGGGGTGGTCCCGCAGGTTGTATAGCATCCCACCACTAAGAGGGCGGACGTGGCCCGCCCTTCTCCCAAGGGAAGAAAAGCAACATCCTCTTAACTCACCATAAATCCCAAGTGAAAGGAAACCCCCTAACGCAAGCTGCCAGCCCGCCGTGCCTTCACTCCAGCATTGTTCTTGGTGTGTAACAAATGTGTCCCTTCCCCTGCATCAAAGCATGCTCCTGTGCACAGCTCTTTGGCAGAGAGGGGCAGTGGATGCCAGCCAGGCATCGAGCATCTGCAGGAGCCTTTTTTGGTCACCCCACTCCCTCACCACGTACTCCCCTTTCTGGGGGCCACCCCTGCTGAAGCAAGCACTGGGGTAGAACCCAGCTCTGGAGCATTTCCCTGCAAAAAAATGCAGCAAGACTCAGGCTGCAGCAGGTTTCCTTGTCTTGCCATTGGGTGGTACTGCAGTTTGGATATTGAATTAGCTGATCAGGTTGGGGTTGTGGGTCCATGCCAGGCACAGCGGGTGGAAAAGCTGTGTGTCACACTGCAGGACGGCATGGGAGGGGTTTCTGGCATTTCAGGCAGTTCTCACCCTCCTCCTCCGATCAGCTGCATGGCCACTGCCCACACACTCGTGGGAAGGAGCAAGCTGGTGGGAAGTTTGGGATAGTGGCAGCTCCCTGCCTGCTGGCAACCAAGGGCTGCGGCCTCAAAGGTCACCTCTGAGACACCGACGTGCCTCCATCCCCACCAGTGTGAAGATGGAAATAAAGTGTCTGGCAGCAGCAGTCTGGCTGTCTGCGGTCTTCAGGCAGTGGGCGAGAAATCGTATTTCCTGGCTGTGGCAAGGACTTCTTCAGCATGTTGCTTTCTAAGTGGTTTCTCAGCATACTTTTGAGGAGTGATGCACTTGGCTGCTGTAGAGCAAACCCAGAAGCAGAATAGCAGGAGGAATGGGAAGGATAAAAAATACAAGACAGCTTTCAGTGTTTTGGATACATTTCAGCCTTTAATAGCGCTGATGGCCCCTGATGCGGAGCAGAGTGGGGAATGGTGGGCCACAGGGCTCCCTCTTGAGCAGGAGGCCAGGTGACCACCTAAATGAATCTCCTGGAAATGCCCTGAGCCTGCAGATGGCTTTCACAGCTCTGAAGCATGTTGGACAAAGCCTTCGTCACCACCAGCTTAGTCTTATGGTTTTGTCCAAGCTCATCATGGACCCCGGCATGGAGAAAGCAGATGGATTTGGGCTTCGCTGCAAAGTATTTCTTCATTTGTTCTTTTTGAGTCAAATCTTTTACTTTAAAAATGTAAATTTTTTTCTTTCTTTCTGGGTCAGTAATTGCTGGATTAAAATCAGGGCTGATTAGTCCCTTGGGGTTTTTTTTTTTAACATACTAAGAAAACCGTTTTACTAATAGTATCGGGCCATAGGGAGCTGTTAAAGCACCACACATTCCTGGGTAGGGACGCTTCAGCAAAGCAAGCTCCGCAATCCCAACATTATCGGTGGGATTTTAATTGCAGAGACATTTTGGAGCCTTTGTTCCTGAAGTGTACCCCAGTTATGTGTCTCAAAAAAACTGATCGCTGCCTCAGGAAACATCTCTCCCTTTTCTTTTATACTCCCGCTCCCCCCCGCCCCACCCTTCTCTTTCTGGACAGGACGTTGACTGGTTCTGATTTGTGGGGCAACTCGGTACCCCTTGGGCTAGTAGTGTTTCACCTGGCTTACCACTGCTGAGTTGGTCTCTTCTGCTTACAGGGTGTTGTTGAGCTTTTAAACTTTATTGCAGGTCTGAGACTCTCGTGTTTCTCCGTTTCTTCTTTGCCAGCCCTTTGCTTGGCCACTGGGATTTTCCATGCAAGCGCTCAGGTGATACAGGCAGCACACAGGAAATAGCCCAGAGTTTGAGATTTTCAACATCACATGCAAGACCCTTGTTTTACACAAGATATCTTGGGTGGTTTGTGTGTTGAAAAGCTGTTTCCATATAAGAAGGGGTTCCAGCGGGTCCTCTTCTCACTGGTTTGCAAGAAACAGCTAGTGAGGGACAGGACATGTCTTCTCCAGACCTTCCCGAGGGTAATACCTAGATAGATGCTGCTGCAGGTCTTGTGTTTGGGATGAGATGTAAGGCATAACATGACTGGTCCATGTTTTGTGAAGCTTAGCCTGTTTTCTCCCATAGTAAGTATAATTTCAATAGGAATAGTATCTTCTGCTCTTACATTAAACTGTTGCTGAGGTTATCAGATGAGGTGTTCTTGTTCGCAGCAGCTGGCTTGCGCTGCTCATAGGATTATGTGCTTTGTTGCTTTTGCCTCAGAGATTATGTTTTCACAATGAATCTATAGGGTTGTGTCTGTCAAGGTGTATCTTTACATAAAATAGTTTTGTATATCAATTCATTGGACTCACCCTGGGATTCAAGATGGGATTAAATTTTTGAGATTAACAGTGACAGAACGGGAAGGGTCTCCTCTCCTGGTTTCATGCAAACCTTCCAGAAACAGTTGGAGGAGTTGTGCAGGCTCCACTCCCTATTTTTAAGGTTTGTACCCACCTCTGAACTTAAATCTCCTAAGTTTAGAGAACTGATATGAATTATTAGTAAGTGCTCCCTTGATTTATGTTATTCCTGACTTCAAGCAGTCATTTTCGAACTGTCTGGCTTTTCTCCTTACAGGGTCGTGATTATTGTTCAGAAGAGGAGGATGTCACATAGTGCCAATTCTGCCACTCGCACCAGGAGTACTACTGTGTAAATAGATTACAACCCAGTCAAGACCTTTTGGAAGTCTTCTAGAGCGAACAGCACTACATAACAGAAGAAGATCATTTCCACATTATATGCTCCATTCAGTTACAGTGTTTCTTAATGAACAGACGAGGAATATTGCTAAGAACTCGTAAGGAACTGTTTTTGTTGCTGCTAGTTAAAACTTGTTGCAACTTCTCACTTTTTTCTGTGTCCAGATACGCAGCAGATCCTTAAAGTTAATCCAAAAGACGTTATTGATTTTATTGAGGCTTCTGGCCTGTTTTCTATCAGATGAGGTAGTGTTATACAAAACTTCCATAAGTGAACATTCAAGCATCTAAGAAACACCCTTAAGCTGTCTGTCAGTCCGCGTTCAGGCCGAAGTGCTTATTAATGCTGGTGATTTCAAGCTTTGGAGATGGGATGTTTTTGCCATGGCAGGCCTTGTTTCTCTGCTGAGAAGAAGCTGAGAAACTATTATCCATTAAAAGCATGTTATCACTGAAATACTGGAAGTGATGCAGGAGCAAGAATTTGTATTTTAAGAGGAAAAAGAGTTTCATTTAATAGGTATCTTAATCAAGGACTAAGCTTGCAGTATTGGCTTTGCTGAGCACGAATGGGAGTGTGATCACAATCATTTTGAATCTCTTTTTTTCTAAGAAAATAAACATTTTACTGTTTTTATGTATTCTTGTCTTTTACCATTCCTACAACACAAGAGTCTGGGGACAAGGAAGGCAAAACCAGCCCTCCGCATTGATGAGTCTGTGGATCTTATCTCTTAAAGCAGCTCTGTGCCAGCTGGGGGTATCTGTTGCATGTCCTGTAGAGTTTATTTTTCCATATTATACGAAGAGGATATTACCTTCTCAAAAGCAGATGTAATATTTTTAACAAATTCTGTCATGAGTAAAAAAAAGAAAAACTTAAGGAAAAAATATACCTTTTGTATTTATTATTTCAAAGGCGATTGTTACCTGTGCTGATATTTCTTCCTGGTTTGACGCCATATGAGGGCCAGGTTTGCACTGAATCTCATGGAGAAACTTAGTCAGGACATAAGTTTCTGTGCTGTATTGATTCGTTCCTCTGATGTGTGATGTGTGTGGAATAGACCATGAGATTGCATTAATAGCATCTTTTGCTGATGTGGCCGACACTTGAGTGGGGCACTCAGCCCAAAGCCCTTCAACATTGGCCATATTTCAATAGACCTGAAAATCAGATCCCTTTAAAGGGTTTTAAGTCCCTCAAAAATCACCTGTGACTTCTGAAAATCTCTAAAATATTAAGAAATTTCTTGACTAAAGAGATTTCCTCCAATGTTCATTCCAAGTGGGGTTGGACAGTCCATGCCAGAAGATTTTGTTCTCTATCTGTGCTGCGCCATACATCGAATATGTCCCAAAAAAAAGGCAACTTCCTCATGCTTCCTTCTCTGCACTGGATTTTCTTTTGGCTTTCAGGCAGTGGATGGGGCAGTGGGGATGGAGGAACCACCAGGGAGAGAGACCTGGGAGTTGCTCATATTTGTGCAGGACGGGGTGTCCATACCTCCAGCAAGAGCAGTTCTCCAAACAGCGTTTGTGAGGCAAGAGTATCAAGCTGTCTTCCTAAGGTAGAAGCTATTTCTGAACACTGCGAACTGCACAGCCCCCTGGTCTCCTGCCAGCCTTGGTTTGAGTCAAGTGGTAGCTGTAATGCAGGACTGGGACAACTCATGCACTGCCTAGCTTCAGTAGCTTTCCATATAAAAGCTCAGTGACGGGGTCCTCTCTGGCACCTTTCACTACGTACATCTTTATCCTGTTGATGGTCAAAAATCGACAGGCAATTCTGATTTTCCTAAATCCTTGCTGCATTTTGGCCACTGCTTTGGCCATGCAGCTCTTCCCAAGCATCCTGACCTCCCTGGAGATGACGTTTAACCACCTTCCTCCCATCACATCATCCTTCTTAGGGCTGTTGGCATCTCTCAGTGCTATGGAGCCATTTCTGTTACGAATTCTTCAGGGTGATAACTCTGTTCACTTGCATATGATTTTTTTCCATAGTTTGTGTCAGCTCTTGAGCAGGTAGCCACACTAAGGAGAGTCAAGAGACTGCACGTTTCAGTTATTTTAACACTTTAATTAATAAAGAGTCTTGGGGCTTGATCCCGCAAATCCTTCTCTCAAAAGTGCTTTTGTAAAGCTTTTGCAAGTAGTACAAGAGTGATGGAATTGGGTCTGTCCTTTTGAAACATGGTTCATTGTGTAGATGTTGAATGTCTCGTGTATAAATTTCCCCATACAAACACTGTGTTACAGACACATCCTGGTCTTTCAATACACCAGCCTCCTTTTACGTGGATTTTTTTCCAGCCACCTATTAGTTCTAGTATTTTTTTCTTTTTTCCTTGGCAATGATGATGGCACCAAAGGCACGGGCTTTGGTGGAAGCTTTGTGAGAGAGGAAAAGCAATTCCCATCTTACCTGCGTGCTTAATGTGACCAGCAGCAAGTGCTTTAGCCTTCTGTGTAAGTTACAACCTCACTGCTGGACCGTTAGATGACAACAGTTGTGAGAGCCTGGGTAGACTGTCCTGCCGCTGGTTGTGGAGGCGTGAGGATGGGCAGGAGGTTCAGAGGGCATCGTTAGCTGTCTTCGGAGTTGACGTGCTCCAGGACTGCCCCAGGCTGATGGTAGGATTGGGGTGAGGGTGACAGACTTCGATTTGCTCTACCCTTCTGCAAGAAACATGAACAGAATTGAGGTTTGGGGTGGGGTGGAAGTGTTGCCTGTTCATAGCAAGTCAGCAAATTCTTGGCCACGGCATGTCTTGCTACCATCACCATGTACCAGGCAGAAGCCAGGGGCTTCTTGATGGTTTTCAGCTGTCTGAGTATCTTGGTCAGGCAGAAGATTGGCTCTTAAATTCTTTAGGATATGGAAAGCAAAGATCAGGGCTTGTTACCTATTAAAAGGAGCCATGCTTATGGAAACAAAGCTTAAACAGAGCAGAAACCTTTTTCTAGTTTCGAATATCTGAAGTCTGAAATAGAAGATGGTTTCTAAGCACTTTAAGCTTTGGGTTGGCATCCTTCTCTCCACACCTCAGCCACCAAGACATGTCTGCATTGCTTGTTGAAGCAGGTTAACCATCTCCTCAAGTCTTGAGCAGCAACTTGCTACAAAAACATGTCCAGAGCAAGTGCAGGGACCTGCCTGCAGCAGTGCAGCATGTGGGAAAGGGATAGGAACAACTGAACCTCCTTGTAAGAAGTCGCACATGCCACAAGCAGACTCACGAGGTCGCTGGGATCGACACTGCTGTTTAACCTGCTTTATTTCTTCCACCTTTGCAAAGTCCTAGCAAATTCTGTTAAAAGTCTAAGTATATGCAGCAGCTGAGGATCTGTAAAAATATAAGCAGCTTACTGTAGCTGAAAATGTGTCTTTCACTGAAGCCATACCTCCACGTTACTTTACTCTGATCAGATATGTTCAGGGGGGTGGAAAAGAGGAGGAGGGGAAGAGAAGGAAAACTGCTTATATCTGATATGCCGTGCTTAGCTGTGAATGGGTGTTTCAAGGTTTCTTTTTAAAAAAAAGGCCAAGAAAATTATTTGGGGCCAAGCTCCTCTTTAGGAGCCTGATGCACTATTTAATAAGCTCCAAGTCATACTCTGTGGATCTTGGATAAAATTGTGGTGAAGGGACTTTGCAGTCAACCTTCTTCCCTTGACATGCTTTTTCCTTCTGCTAAAGCCCTTCAAGCTGTGCCAGTTTTCCTCCTCAGAGCCTGCCCCAAGCATTGGCCCCAGGCAAGAGCGCGGAGAAGAGCCGGGAAGTGGGAAGAGTTGCCCTAGAGGCTGACAGCCATCCTTGGATCCAGCCTTGCACCATGGCCGGTGTGTGCAGAAGCCTCCTAAACAGCAACCCCAGGGACCAATATCCCAAGGGGCCCCTTCGAGGGCTGCCTGAGTGGATGCTCCATCCCAGGCGGGCATGAAGCCAATGCACCAGAGCTGCGCCGTATTGCTGCATCATCATCATCATCATCATCACTCATCTAAAGAGCAGGGCTTGCTGGGGGCTGCCGAGATTGAACATTGGTGCTCTCAAGGCAATTTGGGTACAGTTTGATGCAATGTTTGTGGGACATATTTGACCTGGAGAGGGACTCCAGGAAAAAAAAAAAAACCAATCTGTTTCTTGGCTATTTGACACTAATTTTTCTCTGCATCACTAGTAACTAGAGCTAGGGCACGTTTTGTGACTTTTGGCAACATCTCCTTCAGCCACTGCCCATCCCTGTATTGTAGCTATTGCAATGCATATGCTTGACCTAAAAAGATGATGCATTGATTTTTTTTATTACTGTGAGTTTCTCTTCACCTGTGCCCCCTCCCAGATGCTTCCACCCTCCATACAGCATCCAGCTCACCAAGGGGACATGTCTGGTCGTAGTTGGCAGGAGGAGGCAGAGGCTTTGCCATCCAAATGTGGTTGAGTGTGTTAGGACAATTTTCTAATGCACTTGGGTTGTGACTGCTCTGGTTCAAGGAGGAACCAGCTATTCTGTGTGCAGCTCTGGTTTAATGCTGTTTTGAAGGTTGGCATTTGGTATTTGGCCTTTTCAGCAGCAAGGGGAAATCCTGCTATTGGATCCCAGCACCAACCCTTGATGCGAAGACGTTGCTTTGCCCCAACAGCATCCCCCTGTAACCAAGAGCAGCATTTGACCCCAGGAATGTCTTGAGTCACAGGAGTCTGCCCTTAGATTAAAGAAACGCAAAACCATGTGAGTCCTTTTTTTATCTTGGAAGGCTGTGGATCACTTTACATCATTCAGATGCTGACACTTGTACTTTTTTTCCATGGGACCCCTCTCAGGAGATGTTCTGGGCCAGGCCTCTGTGTGTGATAAGAGGGACCAGGAGTGGTTTCTCTCCTGCTCTGGGACGTTGAGGAAACTACTGAAGGCCTTGAGCAAAGCTCTAACCCGTCCCAGCTGGGAGCAAGGTTTTGCAGGATCTCTGTGTGGTTGATGGACGTGCCGAGCTACTGCAGGATTTTCCATGGTGTCCACATAAATTAGGCTCTGTAGGAACCACTAGAGAGCACAGCTTGCAAAACTCTGGGCTTCTCCAAAATTTTGCGGAGATTCCCACTTTATCATGAAGAAGTGGCCAGGGTATTGGAAGCTCTCTGGGCTTTTGCTGGTGTAGCCAGTGGTTTTTAGGGCGTTGCTTTGGACTCACTGCCAGTGTTCAGCAAATGCCCTTCCCTCTGATTATTCCACCTAATCTCTGTTTGTACTTACCTTTTAAGAATAGGTCTGGGCTGATTGGAGCAGGATCCACTTTGACTTCCCACGAAGGGTGCGTGCTTGCAGGTGTTTTATTTGCCTGGTGCAAATAGATGTTACTGCACATAGATGTTGTGGTAGGGAGAGTGAAGAGCAACCTGGAAACCCTACAGACAGATGGAGAGGATGGATGGGTAAACAGATATAGCTGAGAAACCAGTCTGCAGACCTTGGCCAAATACCCTTGAAAAGGTTCATCAATGCATCCAGTTAATTATCTGACCACTAATACTGCTGTTTCCTGATTCCCACAAACCTTCCTCTGATACTGGACTTCAGCTTCAAAACTTAACATTAATTTCTTCCTTTGCTTTCAGTCAGAGGGGTTGGTTTGTTTTTTTAAAAAATTAAGTCTCTCTGCTGGGACCCAGAAAAATCAAGCTTTGCCTCCTCCCCTGCCACGGCCTTTGTGGCCATGGCTGGGCCATGCAGAACCCGGGTTGACTTACTGCATCTCTCAATCCCTTTGTGCATAGCAGCAATAGCAGCGCTTTCCAAATCCTGGCTGCAGAGGTGAAACCTTCAGCCCACGAACACCCTCATCCCATCATCCCCACGTGCACTCAGGCAGGCTCTGCCCTTCTCTGCAGCCGGTTCTGCCGCAAGACACGGCAGCCACCGCTGCAAGAGGCGGCAGTGATCGGCGGTGTTGCATGATTTTTTTCTGCAGCATGTCTCTTCATTGCTATAGGACAGCCCAGGCTGATGGCTGCTCACGAAGCACAAGTATTTTAATTGGCTATCTGGGATAGCCACAGCCCAGGGGAAAATACGTAGCGCTTGTACTCCAGGAAAATGAAAAGCTTGGTCTGCAGCTAAGGTCAGTGTGCAGTAGAGAACTGAGAAAGCACAGATTTGTTGAGCGTTCTACCAATGTGGCTTTATGGAGGATGTTCTTGGGATCTTTAACATCAGAAGTCCCTGCTCTGGGTCCTGATACTGCTGGGAAACTCTCCTTTTTCAGGCTGAAATGTTTCTCTATTAAGTTTAATTCTGTAGATGTTTGGGGAAGAGGAGACAAGGGATGCAGGGATGGGTTTGGAGGGACATGCTATTTTCTTCACTGTTGGGGAGGAAACCTTCAGGTCAAACATCCAGAAAGTTGGGTAAGCGCTGAGTGAAACTTCATATTGAGCTGTTGTGGCAAAGGGAAAGAAGTCCCAGCTCGCGGGAGCTGCAAAATGTGAAAGATGACAGAATTCAAAAAAGGCCGTGTCTTTGCTTTAAAAAAAAATTTTTTTCCTTTTTTTAATTTAGCTGCGTACGGCTACCCGCTCCAGGCAGGTTACTGCTCGCTTTGCGCTTGAAGATGGCGGCGTCATCATCATTTTCATCATGATCATCTTTTCTTCTTCCTCCTCTTCATCATCACTGTCTTTCAGTTCTTCATCATCATAAACATGCAGAACTGTGAACCTGCTTTGTAAAAGCCAGCCGTACCACCATCGTCATGGACCCCTATTCCCTGCGCCCACAGCAGTCGCCCAGCAGCGTTGTGAACACCAACAGAACGTTTTTTAGGGGAGAAGTTTCCTTTTTTTTAAAAGGTTTGCCCACATTCCCAAAGGTGATGCTCTTTAAGCACAGCAGTTCCGTGTGCCAGCAGGGCCAGGATGATGCAGAGCACCCCACCAATGACTTTCACCCTAATTACTGTAAAGCTGGTTGAATGAAGAAGCCAGCCCCGGGGTGGGGTGAGCGCCAAGACTGAATCCATACCTTTATCCAGCGGTTGCTGCCTAGCACTGATCTGTCCACAGATTTGTCACTCAGCAAAAAGGGAAGCGAGTGAGTTCTTCCCTCTCGGAATGACTCGCTTCTTCCCTCCTGCTCTGCCCTCCCAGATGGTCTCTGTTTAAATCAGGAGACCCGAGTTTTTATTTCAAGTTCTGTTAATAGTGGCAGCCTCGCCTTGACGGGTCTATTTGCAGGAGGCGTTGCCCTGAACGGGTGTCAGCCCAGCGTGCGCTGCAGGGCTGGCCTGTGGTACCCTGCTCGCCCAGAGGTGGAGCAATGAGCATCCTCCATCGCTCCAGACTTCCTCTCCCCTCTCAAGCCTTCAAGGTGTGAATTGAAAAGCAAACTTGTTCTTCCTGTATAGATATGTTAAAATAATTAAGTTTTGAGACAAGAAGTTCTCGGGTGTGATTGCTGCAAGAAGCTAGAAAGGTACATGTGGGAACTGAATGATATTCTCAGGTTTTTGGCATTCTGCTTTTGTGTCTTTTAATAATCCCCCCGGAGTGAGTCATATGGAGATGCATTTATTCACTGAGTCGGAGAGAGCTGCTACCCAAAATAGCAGCCATGTAATTTTTTATGACGCTGTAATGCCAGTACAGTGAAGATTGACATCATTTAACAGAGATGCTTTCTGCCTGGCAATCAGATAACCCATGTCAAGCCCAAAAATAAACGTGGGACGCCACATGCTCGGTTACATAAAACAGCCGCGAGAGCCAGCCCATGCTGGAAATGCCTTTTTGCCCTTCCCTGCACAGCTGTTGCCTTTTTTTTTTCTCCCCTTTATGCCTTTCTAAACCTTCTTTGCTAATTTTCTTAAGCTAGAGTGTGAGGAGCATTGGGCCAGAGGAGGAACAGGAAAATGGCTTTTCTGGTGTGGGGGTGGGGGGCACACACGTCGCTACCGATCAGCGTTTACTCCGTGACCACCCCAGCACCCATGAGGTGAAGAGCTCCATAGAGAAATCCTAAAATGCATTAAATTCAGTACGACCAGCTCTGAATTGCACATCCTTTCTTCTCACCGA
This sequence comes from Phalacrocorax carbo, assembly GCF_963921805.1. NCBI lineage: Eukaryota > Metazoa > Chordata > Aves > Suliformes > Phalacrocoracidae > Phalacrocorax > Phalacrocorax carbo. Next base: position 30,236,345 of record NC_087518.1, on the reverse strand, counting down.
CGTTGCCACGCCACCAACTCTGCATTCTGCGCAAACCTCTGAGCAGCCCCCTCGGCCGGGGCTCATGCCCGAAACCCAGCCACTCCTTCCCATCCCAGTGCTCACAGCCCGAAGCGCCGCAACGGCAGCGCCCAGCGGAGGGAGTGAAGGCAAGCTAAATGCTCAGGTAGGGTGTTCTAAGGAATGGTGAAACTGATTTTCTGTATGACTTCTCTTTCTCTGCCCTGTGCTGCTGCCACCAGGTCTGCGCTGGTGTCGCAGCTGGTGGGGCGCCCGAGCCATCCCAGGGTGGTGCTGGTGCTCCCCGAAAGCACATGCACTACCACCGAGTACTCTGCGCACTTTTTTGTGTTGTTTTGGCTTAAATGCCTCTGCAGTCGGCCCAGCCCTGGTGTCATGCCGTCACGCTGTGCCCTCCACCAAGGGATTAATAAAGATGAATTTGCCCACACTGGGGTTTAACAGCTTGGGTGAACTTTCCCAGGCAAACAGTGTTTTATAGGCCCATTCCAGCTGGAAAAATTTATTAACATTATCTTTTTATGTAGCACTTCAGAAGAAAACAGGACTCCTGCCACCAGCAGCTTCAGGCTGACATGAATGATGGGTCTTGCAACGAGCGGCAGCTGAGGCTGAAATTTTGTCAGAGCCGCTCAAGCCTTCCAGCTTTGGCTGACCTAACCGGGAAGTGGAAACGTGAAGATGGAGCAACGGCCCATCAATACACCTATTGGCATAAAGTAATTATTAAGGATAGTTCTAGCACAAGGTGCGATGCACTGATGCCTCTGTGCTTCCCTCACCCTTCGTGCGCCTGTGCAATGAGCATCCCTGCAGACCAGGACAGTTGGGAACACGTCCGGAGCCAGAAATAAATAACTAAATATTCCTGATTTCATGTTATAAGGGAAGTACAGAGAGGGGGCAGGGCTGGGAGGCATCCTAGCTGTTAATTTTTCTTACTATGCCTTTTCAAAGGCAATTTGCAATGGGAGAGCAACTCCTTGTTATGCCAAAAAGCATCTGGCCATCGCAGCTGGCAAGGTGGTGGAGGCAAACATGGAAATAAAAAAAACAGGTCTTCTGAGAGCTGTGGAAGGGTATTGCAAAGAGAAAATATTGATTCCTGTAAGACAGTTTCCCCCCCTTTTTTTCAGTAAAAACTAATGCAATTTACTGAGAGTTTGCTCCAAGATCTCTCCAGTTACCCCAGTAGAGATGAGAGAGAAAGAGACCTTGCTGCTGTTCATGGCTCTGCTCCAACCTCCTGAGGCCCCGTCCACCAGGCCCCAGCAGCAGGCAGGGCAATGGGTTAAACCCTCCCGTGCTAAATCTCAGGCTCTGGTTTCCTGTGGCAAGCGTGTTGCTGGCCCAAGAGGACCCTTTATGCTTATAAATATCTGAAAGGTGGGTGTCAAGAGGTTGGGGCAAGACTCCTTCCAGTGGTGCCCAACGACAGGACATGGGGCAATGGGCACAGGTTGGAACACGGGAAGTTTCACTTAAATACAAGAAAAAAACTTCTTTCCTGTGAGGGTGACAGAGCAGCGGAACAGGCTGCCCAGGGAGGCTGTGGAGTCTCCTCTCCTGGAGACATTCAAAACCTGCTTGGACACGGCCCCCTGCTCTGGGTGTGCCTGCTCAAGCAGGGGGTTGGACAAGGTGATCTCCAGAGGTCCCTTCCAACCCCGACCATTCTGTGATTCTGTGACCCGGGTTTTTGCAGAACTGGTGCTTCTTTTAGGCAACCACGTCCCTCTGCTCGCCTGGGCAGCACCGCAGGTGACCCATGGCCAGAGGTGGGGTGCAGGCACTTGCAGAGGATCAATGTCTCAGCCTGTTTTTTTTTACATCCATCGATGGATGGATGGGGAAGAAGGATGTGAGCAAGCCAGGGAAGTAGGGATGAGACAGAGCAGATGGGAGGCACAACGATTATGAAGAAAGCAGTCCTGAAAGATTTGATCTAAAGCCCCCTGCTCCAGCCCAGCCTCCAAGGAGATGGCAGAGAGAAGCACAACCCATCTCGCTGTAGTTGTCTGCTTGTACCAGTGCTCTCTTTAACTTGTTCTAGCTCTCTTTGCACATTTTCTTGTGGTAATATTTTTAAAATTATTTTAAAATAATAAAGATTAATGTTTCTGGCAAGACCCCACCTTTGCACTGGACTCCTGAGTACATGTTTCAGTTTGACCATCTCTTGTTGCTCTGCACTGTCTGACCATCCATGGTAAAACACGGGGTGCCAAAGTACAACAGAAGCTGCCAACACAGCTGCAGCACCGATAAGACAGGAACATTTGTTTGAGGAACATCTTCTATTCCCAAAATAAAGAGATGCAGAGGAAGCATGCAGGGCTTCAAGTGCGTTGTTATATAGCCCACAGATCAAAGTGCTTTTTGTGTATCCCAGCTTCAAGACCCTCCAAAGGGTGAGGGAAGCAGAAGGTGTCTTTGTTCCAAACTACTCCAGTCGCTGCATCCTGATGTTCCCCTAACAGTAGTTCGAAGAAATTTAGCGCTTCACTGGCGAGGCAGGTAATGGTTTCTGCTTAATGAATATCATAAACACTGCTATCATAAACAAGGACATCAGGGCTCCTGCATCTTTTATTTTCTTAATCCTAACTTCCACAGAGGAAGAGAGGCATCAGGGAACAGCTGGTAACAGAAACATACTCCATCCTTTCTCTTTCGAGACTTAAGTAAAGTCCAAGAGAGACCCGTTTTCATTAGTGAATTAAAAAAAAAAAAAAACCAAACCCAACAAACCCAGGATCAGAAGTAGTCATACTTAAAATGAACTTTTGAGGATCTCCATCTTCATTGCAGGAATGGATTTAAAAAAAACAAACGAACAAAACACACAGCCCATGCCACAGAATAACAGACCCTGGAATAGCCCAACTGGAGCAGGCTGCTGAGAGCCTTTCCAGTCCACTTTCACTTTTATACCAAAAAAAGGAGGTGTTCCGGTTATAAAAATCAAAATAATATAATAAATTTATAATATATAATAAATATATAAACTGGATAAATCTCACAGTGAAGAGTTATCCCTTAGTTCAGAATTTCCTGGGGGGCTGCACACCAGCGCAGCGGCCGGTACCACCCGAGCCCCAGCTCGGCGCCGGACGGCCTTGAACTGCTCCTGCGAAGCTGCTTCCCTGCCCTGCAAGAGCCAGGCTGGGGCTACGCGCTCCCAGCCCCAGAACTCTGAGGTTCCCCAGCAGGGCTTTCTCCTGCCTTTCAAAGACCCTGGGCAGCAGCGCCGCATGCCAGGGCACCGACCGCTTCTCCAGGTGGTAGCCAGGAATTTCCCCTCGTTAGGGTGGCTAATGAGGACAGGGCAGCACTGGTGCAACTACCACGGCCTTGCTAAAAAGCAAGGCAAAGACAGCGGGCTGGGCAACTGGGAAATTAGCGTCAGTTTAGCACAGCTTGACCAGAATATTTACATTTTATTAAATCTTTACAATCAATTATAATCAAGTACTCAATTATGTACAGATTATGTACATGTTAGCCCAGACTTTTACATCACAGTACATAGTTGCCCTTAGAAATATTGTATACACTTAATCACCAGACAGTAAAACCCAACAATAGTGTTACAGCACCTGTTATTAGACATCTTTCATAAGAAAATATACGGCTGTAAATTGGCTGGCTAAAAAAAATCTTATAAAATCTGAACATACAATATTTCATTCACAGAATGGGTTTTTTATTCTATGTTCTGACTGATGCCTTTTGCATAAGATGTCCTGTTTTTAACCTCTCAACATACACTTACTCACACCTAACACTACGCCTTCAGGTACACTGGCAGGAGGTGGAGAACCAAAGCTGGGCTCATTTTGAAACTTCATTAAGAAACAATAAATGTAAACAATTGAGAAGATTCCTTTACGATCAAAGGATAAATTAATTGGCTGATCTGAATTAGATGGCGCGGAGTAAGTGCTAGTTCCAGCTGCGACTCCTGAATTCTTCAGTGTTCAATACCGTACACGTAACTGCACAATACCATACAGAGAAACAGGCGATTACTGATTAATGATGTACGAGCAGTATTCCACATGGAGGGAGCAGACTTCTGAAAACCTGGGAGGAATGCTTACTCCCCTCTCCAAGAGGCTTGGGTTTTTTGATGAATACATTCTTTTTGCTTTTTAAGATGTCAGTGACAGAAAATTGTATCATTTTCAGAATGATATGAAAAGGTTAACTAAAGCCTATTTCCTCATAAGGAAATATAAGTGAAAATAACCTGAATAAAGCTGCCCCCCCGCCCATTTAGTCCTCTTTCCAAAAAGGTCAACCTTACCTGATTCAGTTCTGTAAACAAAGCTATGGCTCTAGTGATGGTTTCAAAGGTAAAGTAGAACGAACTGAAACAACAACAACAAAAAAAACCAACCCAAAAGGAAGGAGGCAACAGTCATCTGAGGTAGGCCACCACCAAAAATGATGCTTCAGATCCATACGGAGCTCTGGGATCATTTGAAATCCCTTAGAAAGAGAGCTGATGTCTGCTGCTTTAGCAGTAGGGGTGGAAAAAGCAGTTTAATAAAAATGAGCTCGTGGTGGCAAGGAAAGTTAATCTTTTAATAAAATTTTACATCTACACCTAAATTTTCTGCAAGTAAAAAAAGAAAACCTTTAGTTGTTATATTGACAGTCTTAACGGAGTGACCAGAGGGCTTCTATAGCTATAAAAATAATTCTATTTCCACCAAAGGAGCTAACAAGTATGAAGATGTAGTCCATGTCAAAGAGCACAGCAGCAAAAGTGCTCCTTTTGTGGCACTAAGCACTAACCCATCAGAGGAATTATCAGAGTGAAAACTCTTGATCTGCACCTGATGGTTTTGATCCTGCAGCTGACTGCACTTGGCCACGTCGCTTCGAGCCCGGACGCCACCAGGGGAGCGCAGCATCCCTTGGGTGCGGAGCAGGGCTCCAAGTGACGAAGGACACTTAAAAGGCTCCCACGATCAAATTCCTTACACGAAGAAACTCATGTAACAACACATAAACAAAAAAATTCTCAGCTGAAAACCCCCAACTGCTTCAAGCCCTACTCATTCAGTCCAAGCCTCCATACAGTTATTTGTGCAAAGGAATAACTAAATTTAAAAGCTAATTTATTTAAAAAGGACACTTATTCACTATTCGGCTACTGCTTCATTTCCTCCTCAAAATTACCTCCTACTCTAGTGACTTAAAGTTATCATTCAGTTTATGGATAATATTCTGATTGACCATCATGCTCTCAAAAGGTGCCTGTGCATTTTGATACTCTTGAAAGCAAGTGTCATTAATGTATACAACATTTGCCTGGGATTTCTCCGTTCATACTGTACAGGAGTATACATAAATACATACAGTATGGCTGTACTAATTAACAGTTGCATATTCAGCACGCATAATTTCACCAGCAAAATGAAAGGTGCAATTCAGACTGGGGCGCTTTTTTTTTGTCCATTTTAAAGATTAACATAAACCTTCATTTTTAGCCTGATGCAGCATATAGGCAGTGTTAACTTACTCTTTAATATAAAACAATTCTTTGAACCACAGTTCACTAAAAGCAGTTTATATAAATCAAGTTAATTAGTTTTTGGCAGTTTCTTTGGACACAGTCAAAACATCTCTTGGTTGTTTAAACATCCCCATTTTTATTTAACTGATTTTTTCGTAATAGGGATAACAGATGAGGACTCCCACTTACCTGTACCGAACTCCGGAAGCCCAGAGTCACATACCAGTCATCCTTGCAGTTCACGCCACTGTACTTTGAGCTATGGACCCAACAGCCAAAATAGTTGCGCTTCACTACTGGTACTGGCCTCGTTGCCTTAAGTATCACACGTATAGAAGTTGCATATAAAAAGAATGACAACAAAGTCAAGCTGTTAGAAGTCAAACTTGTAGAAAAAGGAAGATTTTGTTATAGCTGATCTAGATCTGCTTAGTGTCCTTTCAGAGAATATTGCCAGTTTAAATTCCGTATCTCAGGGTAGACTGAGTTTTTCAACCTGGAAGGACAAAAGAGACATCTGCAACTCAACCTTGTCCACTTCACCTTAACCTTGAGCCCAACTTTCATAACACACCAAGAACCTTTATCTTGTATACTCCAAACAAGCAAGTCTCTCAGTTTGCCTGAAGGAACCTGCTTACAAAGTACCCATTGCCTTTGGTTTATACGGTTTCTCTAGTTGAAAGCAGAGCAGAAGGGAAAACTCGTATGTCATCGTGGTCGTTCTTCATGGTAACAGATGAAAGGTGTGATGAGCAACACTTACGTTTCACTGTGATATGCCACGACAAAAACCAAACTGCTTCTAGCTGTCTCTTAAAGACGCAACAACTGGAAACATGATTTCACCTGCTGCTATCAATGAAGGCTTTTAACTCATTAGAGATCAGCGAAACCACACCTTTGTTCCAACAAAAACAGTGGCTGACCTACTGCCTTTGAGCGCTCTCATCAATAACCGCTACATGGTATGTTAACCCCACTGCGTTCAACTTTTGCTTTCCAGAGACCAAGGGAGCATGACCTCTCGGAGCCTGGAACACAGAAGTCGGGCTCGCTCCCTGAATGAGCCTCCAGGGTTACAGCACCATGCAGTGGAGCCAGACAAATGCTTCAATTGCACGTTCCCATTTTCAAACAGGAAAAATTAAAACAATACAAAGAGCGCGTGCTGGATTTCTATGGTAATTTCCAGGTGAAACCTGGTTGCTCATCACAATACTGAATATGTTTTCTAGTTCTCAGGTATTAGGGCCTCTCACTTCTACCCAGAGAGTTCACCATTTGTTTACTAACAAATAAGTTATTACTGTAAGTCATAGCTCATCCTTTTCCATCATTTCAAATGCTTCTATATCTTCATTCCAGTCTGCTAATATGGATTCCATAGGTTGTCCTTTATTATCCCAGTTAACTTTGGAATTTGACTCTGTCTCCGTCTCTTGTTCCTGAGGCTGGTGATCCCCTTGCGTACATGCTGGCTCCGGAGCACTAGACTCAGCACTAGCCTCATCGGTTCCAGGGACGTAGGAATCCTGATTTGAAATGGAAATACTGTCACTGTCTGCATGAGCAGGAGATAAAGAATCAGGGTCAGTAACATCAGAGTTTTCTCCTTCTTCAGGCTCCTCACTGACTGCACCAACATCCTGAGACGCTGAAGTAGCTTCTTCTGAATTCTGTTTATGTGAATCATTTTCAGAAAATTTCTGGTCCATATTCTCCATTTCCAAGTCTTTGAGAGGAGAGAGGAAAAAAAAGTTTTGAAAAAACCTTAGGAAGGCAGAATTTTATGATGTATTTCAAGAGCAAGGTCACTTCCCTTGGCCTTATTTCCTCAAGGAAGTGCAGACTTTCCATTGATATGGAAATTTAATGTTATTAAGGAACATATTTTACAGAGGGAGGGGAGGGAAGACATTTAAACACATTGTAAACAGGGCAAACAATATAGTGAGACCAGTTTTGGTTCCTCAAACTTGAATGGTGATTTCTGGGTCAGTGCTAGTTACCTTCCGTCAGTCTTAAGCAAATACCCACTGCGTGCACTGCTGAAATTTAATAGTGTATTTTAAAGCACTCCCAGATCCACCAGGATCCCACTTCTAGGCAACTGGGAGACAGAGTTTCATAAGATTACTGAACTGTGAATTAAAGAGAGGCAAAGCCTCCCTCATCACATCCCCACTCAAAGCAACTAATTTACAACTCAAGCAGTGAGTTAGCCTGTAACTTCCCAACAGCTGTCCGATCTAACCATGCAGATTTCTTTGGCGTTTGACATTTATACCTAGCATACAGGACATTAATGTTTCAAGACTCCTAGGGAGTTTAACGGCATACACCATGTTTAACACGGGATACTTACTGCTATCAATAATGTAGTTTGGAATCATTTTACCTTTAAAGATCGTTGCTGGGATTCCAAACGGAAGCACGAGGAAGAGGGGAAGAAGCAAATATGCATTACAAATTCTCAAATGCAGAGCCATCTTTTCTGTTTAGTATTTTGTAAGAGCACCTTAACCATAGTTATAAACAGAAGGAAATTGTAAGGAGCTCTGAAGAAACAATGCTAGCTTTCGGCACATTGCTTTTGCAAATGTGCGGAAGTCAAATACTGCCGCTAGTAGCCACTGGTTTTCTAAAGATACTTGTTCTTACATACTCTGCTTGGACAAAGCAGCGCTAAGAGAGAGGCTTACAAAAGGAAAACCTAGAATTTTCTGCCATATGCATATATTTTAATTGGGAATGTATTACCTTGCAATTTTCTTGTATTATACAAGAAAAACTGCAAAATTACTGAGATCAGCAGCCTTATTTCTCAGGATAACCACTTCTCCTTAGATAGGCAAAAGAACTGTAATAGTTGTCTCTTTCCTTTTGGGTACCAAGAATGTCACCGGGGAGCTTGATAACAGATGCATTTACAATGTAGGGCACTGGAAACACACACACTATTCCTGACACTACTTCAAAGCAGATTATGACAAAAGGGGTTCAGAAGGAATCCAAAAGGCTGTATTTTCTCATTAGTCAAACTGACATTTAACTTATGATCAGCTTTTTTGGATGTTAATGTTAACTTGGAGTGGGGGGAGCGGATGATGACACATCTCAGATAATGGCCTTCTTACGAAAAAACTAATACCAACATCAAACAGAAAACTAGAGCTACCAAGTAACACGTTTGCACCTTTGGGTAGTGATAGAAATCATTATTGTACATTTCACATTTGCCATGGCACAGATGGAAGCTAAATTTGTATAACTAACTAAATTAAGGTAGGTAATCTTACCTCTGTCTTTTGCTTTATCAGAAAGGAGCACCTCCACAGCCTCATACTCCCGGATTGCATCCAGTAAAATGTTTCCTTCCTTGTTGAAGAGGAAGAGCATGGGAATTGTGATATCATCGGTATTCTTTCCATCGCCAGCCATTTGGAAGAGAGGAGCTGTGTCACTACTGCTTCCCTCGTTGTCATCTAGCCAGATGCACACAACAGGAAAGGCAAACAAACCAGGCCCGTTAGATAAACGGGCTATAACTCTGAACTTCAGCAGACTTCTTGAGCAGCTTTCTACTGCCCAATCAGTTAAGAGGATCCCAGGCAGAGAGTAGAAAGTTAGTAGTAAAAAGCAAAAAGCCAACTTCTGTACTTGTTTTCCTTAACATTTTTATTTGTATCTCAAGTCTTCCTCAGCAGTTAATAGATAGCACTATTTCAACACTCAGTGATCCTTAAAACAACAACTTCTAATCTGCAAAAACAGTAACAATCACCCATCCCAGTTTGTTTTGCTACACTTTCTGCACAGAACCAGACAAAACTAAAACATTTCTTCATCTTCTGAAAGCATAATTTCTGTGCTGGAATACTGTCATCTCAGAGAGTTTAACAGCTTCTTGTCAGCTTTCCACTATCTTCAAATCTGTAAAATGCAGGTTACATTTACACAAACAAAGAACTTAATTTTATTTACCAATAACAATGCCTCCTATTGCACCAGCTTTTTGAATGTTCCGTGCCTTTTCAGCAAACATACACTGGCCTCTTTGCATCAGAGCAATTTTCTCTTTCACTGCCTCAGGGTTAGTGATCTCTGAGCATCCATTATATGGCTTAATGGTTGCAACAAATCCTCTTGTCTGTTTAGAAAAACAAAAACAAACAGAAAGATAATTAGAGCGCTAGGTTCAAGCTTGCAAAAGATCCCTCAGCATTTTCCTTTAGTCAGTTAATCTAATGCATTTAGTGTTATCTTCTGCCAGTGCAGGCAGTCTTTACCTTGAAGCTGTTGCTCCAAGAAGAGAAGAATGACCGAGTGAAAAATGTAATTCTTATATTCAGTGTACTTTGTCTATACCTGTGAACTCCTGCCTCTGGAAAATTTCTTCTGTCAACTGCTAGCCTGGAACTCCTCTTGTGGGCTGCATCTTGCCCGAAGTCATTGGGTTTTCCTACTGCTTCTAGTAGAGACCGTTGCCTCTGTGATATTTCCTTCTTCCATCTAGAGACAGCCTTTTATAAAAGCTTGCGCAAAGAACAGCCTACTCTAACTATAAAAGGGTTTTGCTAAAATGCAAATTCATGGCTGACATGGTAGGAAAACTTTCCCTTAAATTAACATCTCTTAGGATATGCCCTGCAGATTATATAAACTTGTTTAAAAAAAAAATAATCATACTACGTATGCATTTTAAAACCTAAATCATGACTAATGACTCAGGAGCAGAGCACAGGCAACAGACCGGTAAGCCGCTCATGTAAAAACCTCACTGCTGTCATTCTGTCATTGCTGTGCCCTGTCATTCTAACCACTGTACTTAACTGATCACCCTCTAGCTGGCCACCCTGAAATTGTACCAGTACTGTAAAATTTAGGCTTATGCAATAAGGAAAGTAACAGAAAGCTAGGAATGGATCACATATACACCTTACATACCCCTGCTTTGTGTTTGGATAAGTCCATCCCAAATTGTGCTGGTCCAGCAGTCAAGACCACCCTGCCAAAGAATGGATGGGAAACAATTTGAACAGCACGAGGAGGTAGCTGTTGCTCTTTCTGTTGCTGACTGGAGAGTTCAATCATTTCCTGCATGAACCGTAAGCCATCTTCAGCATCAAGTGAACTTGCTGCCTGAGTAATAAAGAAACGATAAACAGTTTCTTCTTAAATGTTTGAGAAACTTGAGGAAAAAAAATTGAATCTATGTTTTCTTGGACCACTGCTACAAAAATTTTAAAATACAGAGTGCATATTCACTGGCATTCATTCATCATATCAAATAAAGAAGTTATATAAAGTTAACTCCACCACACAGAAAACTAAACATACAAACCTATACACGTCCTAAACAAATAGAAGTACCTTACACTGCAAGCTAGTATTTTCAGGTAAGATGCTGTTAGCTGTATCACTTTGACATGAACAGCCTCCTTCTAATTTAATGGAAGATTAGTTAAAAGAGTTACAAGAGTTGCTCAGGCAAAATATTAACAAGCATCAGCCTGCTAAATACAGTTGCATGTGGAGCTCACGTGCCTCCTTCCACAGCCTGGCTGTCCCTCCTGAACCTTTAGCAGGATTTTACTGAAAGTTTTTTTTTTAAAAAAAGGTACTGTGAAGTCTTACTTGCACTGCATGCTGTACTAACTGCACTCTTCCATCTTTCAGATGAATCAAGCTGACTCCCATCTTCTTTAGTATCTCCAAGTGTTCAGGATTACTGGCCATGAAATCTCTGGCTCTCAATGGTGGTTTTGGTCCACTTCCCAAACTCTCTTCTCTGCCCAAAGATAGAGACCAAAGCTTTAAAAACCAGATTATTCTTGAAACATAACTCTCACTTTATACCTACCCACCATAACTAGAATTCCTTGGAATGACGTTGAATACAAGGTTCACTAGAATGGCAACTTCTAAGTCAAGCTATCTTTTTTAAAAGCTGTCAATATTATTGATGATTTTGTAGTGCAAAAAACCATACACAATGTTGGTAACAAAACAACCATATGCTATCTCATATTCCTCAATAATATGCATTATTTTAAGACTGAGTAAAACCAGTTTTCCTCATAGAATTGCTACTCAGTTTTACTCATGAAGTGTAAATATCAAAGAGGTGGTCAGAAGAATAAAACTTCCTCAGCTTAACAGACTGTCCTAACCTTGCCTATTTTGAAGAGTTTATGTATTGTAGTAAGCAAATTGCGCTACCAAGTGTTGCAGAACTATTGAAGAGACTACAGAAATTAATTTTACAAACCAAAGAGACACATTTCCTGTAATACCTGGGTTACAATTCCACTTGAAGTATGTGGCTTGTTAAGCTCCTTTTGCTTTGAAAGGCTTGCTAATTCCTGCTGGAAACGAAGTACATCTTGCTGATGATGTGAGAGAGAACATAACCGATTTTTCCCATTGCTAGGCTATCTGTTCTAAAAGGACTCCAAATGCAAGCAGAGCAAGTTCTAGAACACCTCATATTTCTTCTCCCATACATAACAGACTCTTCTACTTACTCCCACACTAACAAAAACCCCAGAAAATATTCATCTTACGCTCTGGAAATACCCCTAGGACAGCTCTTATCCACCACATTTTTCAAAGGTTCACGAATACTCTGAGCAAACATAGGATCATTTGGGAAAAGAATCTGGGTGTTTGGACAGGTCCAGTCAAAGTTGCTGTCATCCAGCTCTGTGTATTCTGTAGTCTAAAATGAAAGATACAGGTCACCTATTAAAAATGCAGGTTACATTTTTATACAAAGCAAACCAACAACTAGACCTACCCTTAAGTAATCTGCGTACTCAGGACATTGAGAAGCTGAATGCAGTAAATGTCCTACAACCACACAGTTTCCAGGACTGAAGAATACATCATTCTTCTGTGCCACACCTTGCAACAATAGAGAGTAAGCAGCGCACTACAATCCCTTTCTAGGGATAGATAGATACCATGCCAGTTCTAATTTGTAACTTACCAAACTTATATCCACCATTCCTTGAAATTTTTTGCAGAAACAGTTAAACTTCTGCTGACAAATACTACTTCTCAAGCCTGCTCTGACACAGCTTGGGGCCCTGTACTGTTGAGTGCTGGACAACTAAAGGACGTATTTTCAATTTCATTTGATATTGCCTTTATGCTGAGTGGACCAGCCTTGAGTAATTCTTGCTCTGTATTACTAAGAGCGTCACATCTTTTCATATGAACAAGAGATTCTCCTCCTCAGGAGCCATACTGACTTACAAGTCTGAATGGGCAAGGATGAATTTGTAGATAATTCAAACAGCCTCTAGCTTCACAAAAGATGACAGAGTTAACGTTTGCATAAGTTGCTTTTTTGTAACATGTGAAACCACGTGGAACATGTACGGTGATTTGGAGCCATATTTAGCCTGCTCTTGGTTTTGCAAATCAATGGTTGGGTAAGTGGCAAGTTAGTTTTCTCATCTATAAAAATTAATGCATTATTTACCTACTTAGAAAAAACCTGCAACATATTAGCTAATTAAAAATCAAGTATTTAAAGGCTCCCTAAAAGACAAGGCCTAAAAGGCTATCAGTTTCCTAGAATAAACACTTTAAAGTACCTATGCTCTTAGTGCGACAAATTGTCACATCACTTAAAGATGATCTTGCAAGCACTATAGCAAGCATCAGCATAGTAAGACACGACCTTTCCTGTTTATGAGGATAAATGCAAACAGGATGTTGGGTTGCTACTACCAACTACCTCACAAACATTTCAGCTTATAAGCACTGTGTTTATATTAAAAATAATTTACACATTCAATTTTCTTACCATGTTTTCCCACCACCACATAAATTCCTTAAGAGTAACACACTCATCTTCACAGCCTTTTAGCCATTTAACACATTTTGTTGACACCATTTTCAATAAATCTTTCTTACTTGTATTATGCACATTAGCAGCTTTGACTTAAAGAGCTTAAGAAAACCGCATGTGAACAATTTACTCTATCCTCTTTAGCAGCCTTTTATTAACATTTGCAGTTCTCAAGAGAACTACATATGTCATGCCAGCATTTCACACATCATCAGCTGTGGGAACCATGTCTGCCTCAAAAGTATCAACTTCTCATGTTGGGAATGAGAGTTATAGAAAATGCCTGCTCCTTCAGACCCTTCAGGAAACTTCTTGCACTGTTTAAAAAAAAAGGTCTCTATTTCCAGAACTTAGAGACAAAAGATAAATACTGAAGGAAAGGACATTTCAGAGAGGGTGCAGGATCTCCACCATCAAGGAAGATGAAAAACCAACCCCCCATTAAATATATTACCAGTGTTAGACATTAAGAGCAAGTAATTAGAAGTTCTTCATTGCATAACACTAGAGTCCATAAAACAGAGTGCTTTTGACTCAATTTTAAGATTTCTCCAGGACACACGGCTTGACACATAACATGAGCATTTTCCTCTGATCCACACGTTATCATAAAACACATAGTAAAGGGTAAATATAGAGGCACACTAACATAAGGGAATTTATGTCCCTGATGCCCTAGACACCTCTCCACTCATGTATTTCTATTGCTTGCCAGTAGTATCATTGCCTTAAATTATGTCAACCTTACAGAGGACAAAAACCAAGACACGAGTATTTAAGATGCTTCACAGCACAGTTGTACTACTCTAGGTTATGTTGGAAGGCTAAGTAATTTATAAACACAGAAGTGTTTTCACATGTAGACAATAGATGTCTACTGCATAGACTAAAACAATTAAATATCCCAGAAGCTATAGCGGTATCTTGTCAAACTAGCTTTGTAGCAGTCTCAAAAAACTTTTCAAAATTTGCCAAGGGTTCACACAGTAAAATCAGCAAGAAGAACAAGCATGTTGCTGCAAGTATTTTAGGAAAAATAGACGATGAAGATAAAAATATCATAGTGCATTATTTTCAAATTTATACAGAGATGGGGAATGATTTTCTTTTTAAATATTGCTAATATTCCACAGCTTTTTTCTCAAGATTCGGTGGTGCAGAATGCAGTCATATAAACATTATTCATGCTCATGTGCCTGTCACTGTTAATATGATGAAAAAGTTCTTAAAGTGTTAAAACTGGTGTATTACTTCACACAATTTTTTCTTCCATTTCCTCTCATAATAAAAGGAACTGCTTCAAAGCATCACTGAAACTTATTTAAATTTGAGCCATTACTTACTGTATTTTTTTTAGAGATGGTTTGATTTGTGGTGGAAAGCCAAAGGGGTAATAGATGAGCTTCTGTAGTGAAGATATAATCTTCAATGTCAAAAATCATGTCATCTTTATCAGCAAACAGCAGGTAAAGATATTTAAACATCTCAGCCAGAAAGAAGGAGTCCATTCTATGGAAAAAAAAAAAAAAAAAAAATGTATGTCCTTTAGGAAGAGCCCCTTTTTTCTGAAACATCAGTAAAACAAATATGCATATGCTCTATCTCTGAACTCTTCATGACTATTATTGTTGAACTTCATTCCATTAGCATTCCTTCCACTTGGAAGAAACTATGTTTGGAGGAAAATGATTCAGCATGTTCAGTACAAAATACCATTATAGAGGAAATAAGCCTCTTTACAAACTTCTAGATATGAAGTATTTTTTGTTCAAAAGTAATTCATCTGTTGCTCTGAGACAAATGAAATGTTACTAAACTAAAAATATTCTTATGTAAAAAACTACAAAACTATTGAAATTGTTTATAGACTATGACAAACAGGTAATTTAAGTCTTGGTTATCAAACTGAAGACAGAGCTACTCACAAGTCAATTAATTCAATTACATAAACAGTATAACTAGGTTTTTCCCCCCTTATAATCTTTTTATGAAAAAAATCATTGCAAAAACTTTTACCTGTCTTCATGACTTCCTGTACGAACATCCTTCATTGCAGCAAACCCACAAGGTACTCTTGCATACTTGTTCAAGTTTTCAATGAGTGTTTTTCCTACTTCTAGATAGTAAGGGTCCCCAGTAGCCTTAAAAGAAACATAAAAACCAAACCCAAACATATAGGTGTGCTTAGACTTACTGTACAATTAGCAGC
Source organism: Phalacrocorax carbo (assembly GCF_963921805.1). NCBI lineage: Eukaryota > Metazoa > Chordata > Aves > Suliformes > Phalacrocoracidae > Phalacrocorax > Phalacrocorax carbo. The sequence goes on along the minus strand of NC_087518.1, from coordinate 30,220,724 downwards.
TTTCATTTTCTTAATATGAATTTATTGATTCCATACCTCTCAGGCACCAGTAAAGTCTAATTTTTGAATAGTGCTAAACAGTCATAAGAGAGACTACTGAGATACTACTGCATTAGCTTTTACAGATATGCAGATAAGCACATGGAAATACTTACAGAAAAGCAAAGACATTTAGGCACTGCTCTTCTCTGCAAGGTACAAGCAGCTTTTGCTCTTAGTCTCCAAGATCTCTTTAAGAGAGATCAGCAACACCTAAATATCTTTAAAGATATGGACCTTTGTCACTTAACAGTTTTCTTTCTAATTTAAGGCATGCAAAACAAAAGTCCTAGGACAATTTTTGATAACCAAATACTTTAGTCTTGTTTATATACGGAACTGTCTCCAGTAGATAAAATGAGCTGGGAGATGCACTACTCATTCTATTATTGGAAAAAACACCAACAAAATTCTAAGTGCTGGACAAAGTGACCAGAAGTCAGAGAACTGAAAGTGATCTTACCTTATACAAGAAGTAAGTGCTTTCAGCAAATTCAGGCCTTAATGGATGCTGAGCCCAGTGAACTCTGAAGTCTGTTGTGAACGCCTGAGGAAGAAAAAGAACAGACAACAATAAATGCAAGAATGAAAACCAACAGGGTTTATTTTGAATTCTACATTAACTGTATTATGACAGCTAAAGTACACAGCAGTGGAGGACTGAAGGTCCAACATCAATCTCAGGAGGCTACAAGAACCTCTGTCCAGTTAGTACATTTGAGGCCAAAACCTAAACCAGTGCTCTAGCCCACTTAGTACGAGTGAGATTTAAGCTCGTGTTAGTGCAGGAGTCTGGACACCACTCAGCCGCTTGACAAATGCCCAGCAAGTGGAGTTCTGGCAGGAGGTGCCAGATGAGAACACATGCTCCAGACACAGGAGCCAGCATGCAGCCTCCAGTTGTTCCCATCAGCACAGGCACACAGCTGCTGCTACAACCAAACCAAACTAGCTTGGTGAAAGGCCACTACACAGAGATGACCTGAGCTTTGACAAATACCATTTTTCCAAACATACCAACCACCTGACACTTCTAATGCATTAAACTGTCATTTTGGCCTGACAGGTGGTAACCAGCTGTTTCTAACATAAATACCACAGACTAGAAGCCAGTTATCTAAAAACTTCCCTAGTGTACGTATTCACTCTTACTACGCACTGGCAAAAGCCACTTCTGTGATGGCTTACATTCACTACTAGTTCATTCTAGGGTTTAAGCCAAGTCCTTGCTAAAGAGGATGGCGTATAAGCTTGAATAAGCTTGAAACTGATCTTTCAAAGTTTCCTTCGTAAGTACAAAGCAATGAAAAGACAACCCCAAAAAACCCTAAGAAGCCAAATCATACCATTTAAAGCACTCAAAAAAATAATTCCAGTGCTTAGAGAGCGTTCTTTGGTCTCAATTTCCACATTAGGTGAAGAATGCGATGTTAATTAAAATGTTCTCTAACAGAAATAAGCTTACACCAGAGGAAAGTCAAAGTTAGAAATGGAGTCAGAAGCTCTCTCATTTATTTTGGGTCATCACAGAATAAAGACACACACTTCAGCAAGTAAACAGGCTTTTCTGTGCAAAATTAACCCACTCAAAGACTGCACTTGCAAAATCTACAGATAAGCTGTGTACCTACTTTTAAGGACGTTATGCAAAATTTCAGAACCTTCTCTCAGAACAGTTCAGTCTTCAGTCTCCTTCCTTTGATTAATAAAGATGACTGATCTTTAGCATTAATGTTATTACATTACTAAGCAGCTAGTACTACCTGTGCTTAAACAAGTTTTGTACACTGAAATGAGTCAAGGTCAATTCTGAAAGGCTGAAATATAAAGTCTAAGTAGTTATTAATAGCAGCAGCTTCCTATTATTGTGTTAATTACAGCATAATTGAAGGAAAAATATTTCATATCCAAAACACAGCTGTTGTACATGCAGAACTAAGTCACATAAGAATGCTGTGGAAATGAGCCTTTAGCTTTAATAAAACACATATTTACTATTTCTTCAAATTGTTATCTAAGATTGCTCAAATTGAGGTAAGAATTAGTTTACATGATCAAAAGATTACTACCTTACCTCCGGAAGAAAGTTATGTTTTTTTATAACCTGATACAGCATCTCATGAGTTTCAATAGCAGGTCTAATATCGCCCTTCAACACCTAAAATTCAATAATAAAATTAGCACTAATTCACCATGCATAGGAATAATACTTAAAGTCCAGCACACTCACTGTGTTCATGTAAAGCTACACACCAATTTCCACCTTTCCAGCAGATACTGTATTACCCCCTTTCAGTGTGAGCCACACATATTCGTTAAGAGCTTTTTAACAAAAATCAGTGACCTCATGAAGACTACTGCCAATGTAGAAAAAGGATCTTTATTATTTAGAGAACACCATGATAGAAATGAGATTTAGTTTGTCTTAAAGATGTAAATGGCACACAAACTAGAAAAAATTGTCACTAGACTACTAAAAAGGCAGCTTAGTTTGAGGGTTTTCATGACTAGGAGCAAAGCAAGCAAATCATACAGACATACTTGTCTCGATTCTCAACATGGCCAGAAATGCACAATAACTCGCATCATGGCACTGAAGTGACAGCAGGAATGAGTACAGAAATCCTCATTCAGTATTTCTGAAAATCAAATTACTAAGCTTGACTTGCAATTATATATCCAGTCTACTTAATTGTTTACTCGTTATTAAAATCATCTGCACATGAGTTTTAAACCTTACCTGCAATCCAGGGAAGAAAGCTAGCAAAGAATCCATCCAGGTCCTAGCATTAAGCATTGGTTTATGAATATGAACATCAAGAAGAAGAGGTGGTTGGCTAATGTATCTCATTATGGCATCGTAGTGCTGACAAACATCAGAAAAATCATGAGTTTATATTACCAATACATTTCATAAAACAGATACAGAACACCAGATTACGGCATTTTATTTCAAAGGAAAAATCAGTACTACGCTCCGAATCATTATTACGTTTGGCAATGCACAGTAGTTTCTAGTTTTGCTAACTAAAAAGAAGCGCAGTAAATACTGCAAAGCTCCACAGTATTACACATGCAATACACATCACCTTGTCCAAGTAATACACATCCAATAAAGTATATTCAGCAGCCACTTGATAAAGTAGTAACTACAAGAGTTAAGGCACATTGTTTTGGCTGAATCTTTAAGCACATGCTAAACAGAGCTGAAATTGCTTTCTCTGAACAAGAGAACTCTAAAGCAAATACATCTCAGGAGGAAAAGGCAAAAAGGAGGTATAAAAAAAAATGAACAAAGCAGCTGGACTTGATGGCTTAGAAGAACTTTAAAACCTGGTAGCTCACTTGTCAACCTGCTGACTTCTACTTCTATACTCCCTAAGATAGCTACCTTTCTTGTTTTCTGAAGCACAGAAGGTACAATCATGAGCACATGGGCAAAATCAATAGGAGACAGTTAATTGACATAATTGAGGCAAAACATAATAGTGGTGGCTGCAGGTTAGGAGTATGAACTAATCATTACACTTGAAGTGTTGCAACAGGCCTTTAGCTGCTGAGTTATTCCAATTTTAATACTGTTTTGATATAAAATCATGCTATATAAAATAATTTTATGACATAAAATGTTTTTACTGGATATTGCTATTTTCAGAAGAAAGAATGCTCTTATGAAAGAATAATGATGCTGACAAAGTTGCTTAGATTACTAAATTCGTAAGATTAAGTGTGTTTTTTCACTTTGTAAGTATACTTAAACATATACTGAGCCTTAGGATCTGCAGTGCAATGCAAGATCTAGACTTTGATTTTCTGATCTTTGTTGCTCCAGGACAGAAAAATTGTACCATGGCTTGTAACAAGAGGCCCTTATGTTGTTTCACAGAAACATTTGCAGTATTGCACTCTTCAAGCTGATCTTGAAATACAGCTTCTCCTGTACTGGAAACATGGAAATGGTCCAGAAGATTCTGATTTTCATTGAATAGGGTTAAAATAGCCGCTCAGTTGACAGTTCACCCAAACCTAGCAAAAAATCATATTAAAGAGCTGGCGCTAGACACATCAGAATTTACAGAAATTCTGCGAAAGATCTCTTCATAGGCTTCTCAGGCTAACAGCTGACCGACAATACAATTAGTCTTAAATCTGTTTTACAGAAAGCACAAACCTGAGCAAGGTGTTAACTTACTGTGTTAAATCTTTCCAGGAAACTGTCATCTCCCAGCAAGACATAGGCTTTTAATAAATATTCATAATATGAATCTATTCCTGCTCCAACTCCACTATCTAGAAACAGCAGAAAATGAAAAGGTGGTTTTACATTAAGTAGCTACATGGACATTTTCACATGGTTTCATTTTGATTTTAAAGGCTCTTTCAGTAAAAGGAAAAGCCTCCTATCACTAGAATTAAGGCACAGATGGATGCAGACACACCATACTGTATGGCTACATTAAAGGTTTTGCAGTATCAGCACACAGAGCAATATGAACAGACATGCGCTGAAGCCAGTTATTTCACTTTTCCTCACAGGAAAATAATTCTACTGCTGCCATATACAACGATATTCTTATTTAGATTTTTCCTATGTACTTGTAGTAGAATCTGTGAAAACTTATCCCAAGGCATTCCCCTCTCAGTATTAAAGTGAATTAGATGACACTTTCTTTGCAATGAATGAAACTAGTTTCTTTTACAAAACACCCTTTCAGAGTAAAGCCAGGCTTCGCTGTAGCAGCTTTCTCCAGCACTGAAGTGATGTTATTCCACTTGACTATCCTATTAACATTTTTAAGTAGTCTAGATAAATGCATTGGTGTGGATGTCAAGGTTTTTTCTTGCCCAAAACCACTTGTGGACACTGATTCAGATTTAGAATACCACACACCTTTGCGGACCCAGTCTCCAGTGTGAATATTAATAGTAACGCCTACTAAATTGCTGCTGCGCTGTCTCTTTTCCCAAATAAAATCAAGCGCTTTCCGTGCATATTCCTGCGACAACAAAAAATGCTTGTTAAAGGAAATTAGAGAAACACATACAGGAGAGACTGTTGTTCTTTCATCTATTGATATTAAGATGCTATAAAGTAATACGTTTCATATCTAACAATTATAAAATTCAGTAATACATTATATAGGCTTAAATAGCAGGATGTTCAGACCACATTTTATATAAATAGTTGTTCTGTTGCTGATTAGGAAGAATGGTGCTTGACTACACAATTATTTGCCAATATACTGTATAGCCTTAGGCAAGTGAAATGTCCTTCTGCACAGGTTTTCCACCCTAAAATTGTGAATACAGACAGGAAAGTAACCTAATTTTAAAAAATTCCAGTAACATAACAGTCAGAATCAAAATCACTGCATCTTTTCAGACATCTCAATGTGGAGCAGCAGACCCTTTTCATTAATATATAATTTTCCAAAATTACAGAACCATAGAAGAACACTAATGAGGACCTAATTCCCAAAAATAAGATATCATGGAAAGCAAACCTCAAATACAGATGTTCCTGTGAATCGGCTTAAAGCTGCAAACTCAAGGATCAAGGTACCTGCACAAGCTGTACAGGTATCAGTTTCTGTTCCTGTTCGTGCTTCTGGATGTCTTACACCAAATTTTAAGTTAACCTAGAGAAAAGTAGAGATTACCATCTTTATTTTTACTACCTGAAAGAATTTACACTCCTGTGATAGGTGTGTAGAGCAACTATATAACCTATGCTTTTTCCAAAGACAAGGGGAAAAAAAAAAAATCTCACCCCCCCCTTCAGTTCTGCTCTACCACACACAGTCAACTCAAGCATGCACAAAAAATTATCCAGAAGTACCCAAAATAATCAACCCTCCAAAAAAGGACTCGCCCAATTGGCTGTTGCCTGATTCACTGGACATCTGAATAAAAGAATACCACCCTCAAATTCTAATTCTAACAATTTATTTACCAGCAAACCACCTCGGAACATCACACATGCTCATGGAAATTAAGCTTTGAAGATACCTTACTACTCCTGGCTCCAGAGTATATCTGCTAGATGGACCCAATTTTGTTGTGGGCACAACGTAACTTTCTGCATTCCAGAGAGGACTCTCTCAGCAGAAGATTGTCAAATCTGACAATCTGGACGTTTTGAATTTAACATTTTCACTGGAAAAATGCTGATTTACTGAGCCTAAATTTTTAATTTATGGGAAAGTTTCCAATCAAAGCCACATCTCACAAACTCAATGGATTATTTGCATGGGAAGTAGTTTTCTGTCATTCAAATAATGTGTGCCATGCATTGTTTGAATTTGATATAAGTTTCTACAGTAAACGAATATTTTCAGATTATAGCTACCTTTGCCCTCTTAAAAATATGGATGTAGACCATGAAGATTAAGTAGTTTTGTGCTAATTCACAAGCAAGTGCTTGCAAGTTGCTCTTTCACTGTCTTAATGATAGACATGTACCAAAACTAAAATTACTCTCCTCAGCTATTTGGTAGCGCCTACAGTAGCAGGGAGCAAGAAATTGGGAGACAGTGATTAGGCAACATTTCTGCAGTTACTATTTACCCTCAATGTATGCTAGAATTTTCAGAGCTGGAAACATAGGGAGATTCAGAGAGACTAAAACTGCATTTTAAAATACTAGGTAGCATGTATTACAAATGAGCAATTCATCAGCCATTGATTTTCTGTACCCTTAATAAATGTACAAGTGATTTTAGAAACAGAGATAAAAACAAAACAGAAATTTTGCTTACAGAAGTAATTCCGAATTGCAGAAACCAGAGAACTTACTCTTGGATAAGGGAGACCACTAGTGGTGTTAAAAGCAGGCAAAAGCTTGTAGCCTAGTTCCTTTGCCATGTGCAGAAGTTCACCATTGTACCACTGCATATATTCACCTTTTTCTTTCAGCATAATCGCCACTGAATGCCCACCTAGGAGACCTCTGAACACAAGAAAAATTATCCACATCTCAGTAGATCTATTAATCTCAACACAAATGCAGCAATTTCTACAATTTAGATGACTATAAGTAACTGCTACGTTCACATGGCCCTAATTTTCAGGAATGCTGAGCAGATGCAACTTCAGTTACAACCAAGGTGAGCTCTCAGTATTTTGGAAGCAATTCTTATTGTTCAGGATTCAGTCCTAAACTATAGTTGAATCACTGATTCATCAATATAGTTAGTCAAAAATAACAACAGACACCTCTAAAATTGCATATAACTATCCTGCTCTGATCCTCCTTTGAGCAGCAAGTTGGACTAGAGACCTCCAGAGGTCCCCTGAAATAATTGATTTAAGAGGTAGAACATTTCAATGCTAAGGGTAATATAGTATTGGCTAGTGCAATCTGTAAGACTGTTTCCATTAAGAAAAAATACACACTGCTACCTCAGCGTGCACAGCTTCTTTTTAATAAAAAAAAAAGCTATGCCTGCAGCAGTTAGATGGGGGCCAACTTGATTCAGTACCACTGCATTGATTCCTGCCTAGCATTTTAAAACCTTTCTTAGGGCAGGTGTCAAGCTATGCTGACAGAGGTACAACTGTTAAACGTTGCACAGAAACAACACAGAAAGGTATGCCTTAAGGACATTTTGCTAAATGCCACATTTTTAAGTTTGAAAACATTGAAGTTACTCACCCAAGGACTCTTATGTTGGTTTCAAAGACAGATACAACAATGTCGTTATCTAAATTAACATCCTTTATTACTTTTTTTACAGCCTCTTCAAACTCTTTGGTTTTATTTAACACCTGGAATACAAATGTAATCAGGTGTTTATATTTCAACATAGCTAATACAGTCACACTCAGGTGTGGAAGAACAAGTGCAATGAATTGAAAAAGAAATTAACATTTAAGATTGATATTCTGGTTCTGCAGGGGCATACTCTGATACAGTGCAGACAGACATCAGTATTATTGCTTTTCTCATGATACACATGAAAGAATAAAAGCTGTACACAAAGAATAAGGTCACTGAGAATGTACCTAATCCATTACCCAGGGATATATTTGTTCATGGCTTCCCCTACTCCCATGCTGTGACTGTAGCGCAACAAGACTCAGTGGGCTACAGGCTGTGCTGGCAGAGCAGGCAAAGACTGGCCTGCTCTGAAGCCTCCGATTTCACAGAATCCTCCTACCCATGGGCTAAGAAGCCACATCCTAAGCTCGGTGAATCGTCCTAGCAGTTTTCCTCCTCAAGACAGTTTTCTCCTTGTGCCTGAAGAATAGCTCAGGCATTTCCTACAGATTTTTACACTGACTTTCTTTTAGTTCAATCGATCTTGAAGAATCTTTGTGACAGAAATGCTCACACCAGCACATCCAGCAGGGGAGTAAGTCAGGCCAACCAGTGCAGTGACAAATGTTCTTTAGCTGTCTCCCAAGATGTGAAACAGACGAGTAATCACCTCAGGTGTACGTATACAAATGCACACAGTCTAGAAAGCAAACAGAAGGAACTGGAGCTCCGTGCCCTCTCAGAAGGGTACGACATCATAGGAGTAACTGAAACATGGTGGGACACCTCAAACAACCGGGGGATCACAATGGACGGTTACAGGCTCTTTTGTAAAGACAGGCAGGGTAGAAGAGGTGGAGGAGTTGCTCTCTACATTAAGGAAAACCTTGATTGTATCGAAGTCAACCATGGCGATTGTGACTGCTCTATCGAATGCCTCTGGGTTAAAGTCAAAGGGGTCGTCTCCAAGCAGGACCTCACAGTGGGCATCTGCTATCGACCTCCTAACCACGATGACGAAGCTAACAAAGCTGACAAAGAGATAATTGGGGCACGAAAGGAAGCCTCTGGACAACAGAACCTGGTCCTGATGGGTGACTTCAACTACCCAGACATCTGCTGGAAGAACAATACGGCAGCTCACATGTCATCCACCAAGTTCCTGGAATGCATAAAGGACTGTTTCCTCATACAAATGTTAGATGTGCCAACCAGGAATGAGGCACTGCTGGACTTGGTGTTCACAAACCGAGAAAGCCTGCTTTGTAGTATCTCGGTTAGTGATGGCCTTGGCTGCAGTGACCACAATATTGTGGAGTTTGGGATCCTGCTGAGCATGCTGAAGGTCAGCTCTAAGACAAGGGATCTGGATTTTAGAAGAGCAAACTTCAGCTCACTCAGGGCTCAGTTGGGAGGGATTCGATGGGAAGCGTCCATGGAAGACAAAGGAGCCAGTGGGTGCTGGGAATTCTTCAAGAACTCACTCTTGGAAGCACAAAGCCAGTTTATCCCCTACAAAGGAAAGGGAAGTAAGCAGAGCAAGAGGCCCCCTTGGCTCAACCATGACCTCCTGGGTCTACTCAAATCCAAGAAATGCATACCAGAGATGGAGAAGTGGAGGATTATCTGTCGAGAGCTACAAGGGCATTGCCAGAGTGTGCAGAGATGCAGTTACAAAAGCAAAAGCCCAGCTTGAACTGAAACTGGCTGTAGATGTCAAAAATAACAAGAAAGGTTTCTTCAGGTATGTCAACCATAAGCAGAAACAGAAGGAAAACACAGGCCCACTGTTAAATGGAAAAGGAGACTCAATCACGAATGATGCAGAAAAGGCTGAGGTCCTCAACACCTGCTTCACCTCTGTCTTCACCAGCACTGGAGGGTCCCAGGCTTTGGGAACAAAATTGCTGGTTGATCCAAACACCGACCCACCATCAGTGAAGGAAGAGTTAGTACATGAATTACTACAGGAGCTTGACCCCCACAAATCAATGGGCCCTGACGCCATCCACCCGAGGGTGTTGAGAGAGCTGGCTGACATCATCGCCAAGGCCACTCTCCATAATCTTCGAGAAGTCGAGGAGAACGGGGGATGTCCCAGAGGACTGGAGGAAGGCAAATGTTACCCCTATCTACAAGAAGGGCTTGAGGGAGGATCCGGGTAACTATAGGCCCATCAGCCTTACCTTCAATCCCTGGGAAAGTTATAGAATGAATCCTCCTGGGGGCCATCACAAGTCAAATGAAGCACATGATTGGGAAAAGCCAACATGGCTTCACTAAAGGCAGATTGAGCTTGACAAACCTGGTGGCTTTCTATGACAAAGTGACTTGCCTGGTTGACATGGGGCAGGTGGTGGACATTGTCTACCTGCACTTCTCCAAGGCCTTTGATACGGTCCCCCACAGTCTCCACCTGGAGAAATTAAAGCGTTATGGCCCAGACAAGTGGTCTGTGCAGTGGGTGGGGAACTGGCTGACAGGCTGCACCCAAAGGGTGGTGGTAAATAGCTCCTTTTCCAAGTGGCAACCTGTCACTAGTGGGGTCCCCCCAGGGATGGATATTGGGCTGAATGTTATTCAACATCTTTATAAGTGATCTGGATAACGGCATCAAGCGTAGCCTGATGAAGTTTGCGGATGACACCAAGTTGAGTGGGGAAGTAGACGCTCCAGAAGGGAGAGCTGCTCTGCAGGGAGATCTGGATAGGCTGGAAGAGTGGGCCAGCAAGAACCTTATGAAGTTCAACAAGGAGAAGTGTAAGGTCTTGCACCTGGGAAAACATAATCTGGGAGTGCAGCACAGACTGGGATCCACCTGGCTGGAGAGCAGCTCTGTGGAAAGGGACCTGGGGTTCTGGTGGACAGGAAGCTCAACATGAGCAAACAGTGTGCTGCTGTGGCCAAGAAGGCCAACAGGATGCTGGGTTGAATCAAAAAGGGCATCGCCAGCAGAGATAAAGAAGTTGTCATCCTGCTCTACTCAGCGCTTGTCAGGCCACACCTGGAGTACTGCGTACAGTTCTGGTCCCCGCTATACAGAAGGGATGTGGACAGGCTGGAAGGGGTCCAGAGAAGGGCCATAAAGATGATCAAAGGATGGGGAAGCCTGCCATGTGAGGATAGGCTGGGAGAACTGGGTTTGTTCAGCCTTGAGAAAAGGAGGCTCAGAGGGGATCTCATCCCCATGTCCCAGTACTTAAGGGGCAGCTACAAAGAAGATGGAGACTCCCTTTTTACAAGGAGTCCCATGGAGAGGACAAGGGGGAATGGACACAAGTTGATCTTGGGGAGATTCCGATTGGACATGAGAGGGAAATTTTCCACAGTGAGGACAGTCAACCATTGGAATAATCTCCCCAGGGAAGTGGTTGACTCGGCCACGTTGGACACCTTCACGAGTCGTCTGGACAGGGTGCTGGGCCATCTTGTCTAGACTGTGCTCTTCCTAGAAAGGGTTGGACTAGATGATCCCTGAGGTCCCTTCCAACCTGAGATTCTGTAAATGCCTTTAAAGTCCATAAATGTTAATCCTTCTCTAAGACAAGAAAACAGTAAGTTTCAACAGTAGAAGTATCTTGTACCAGCAGACCAACAGTTTTCCACCACCACCAGTGTCTGGTAGAAACTGAGAGTTCCATACTCCACGTTTCAACATTTGTGGTCCCACTTCGGATGAGCCACAGGTCATCTCATAAAAAGGGATTAGCTGGCAGAGTAAGAGCATAATCATTCACACCCCAAATCAGTGCAGTAAGGATTTGCAAAACTTTTTAGATTTACCTGTAGATGTGAATGGCCAAAAATTCCTGATTTCCAAACTACTTTATGATGACAAAACATGTCAAAGGGATTGAAATTTTACAAGTAGTAGTTTATTAATAATTGGAATCTTTTAATAAGAGATAGAAAATGTAAGAAGTTTGGCAACATTTCCTAGCAAACATGTCCAGGAAATGCCTTTTTTTTTAATGTGTATTTAAGTGCACACAAGTTTATCCACAAAACTTGTATGTACAACTTAAAAACAGAAATAATCCAGTAGGTATGAAGAAGTGTTCACCTATAAGTCAGTATGTTGTTTTAGACTATAACAGGAAGGAAAGTCTTTTGTTAAGCAGGACAAGAAAACATCAATGAAATGTGAAGGAACTGTTCTAGTTTTCTTTTTGCAACAAACTCCAAATGCCACCATCGCAGTGCTTGGAAGTTCTTACAAGCAATAGGCACTTCAAACAGCCAGAGATCAAAAGGTGAAGAAAAATCAGTATTGTTAAGTATAATTTAACAAAATAGAGATCTAAAAATAAGTGTGACCATCAGAAGACAATTGTTTATAAACATATATATTGTTTGTTTATAAACAAATTAAACTTACCACAAGAGTGTCCAAGGTATCAATCAAGGTCAGTGAAAATCTATGAAACAAAATTTAGAACAAATTTACTATAGACCTTTATGTGTAGAAATTAAATCATTTTTAGTAAACAATATCATGGAAGAAAGTAAACACTCAGACCACTAGCTGCTAAAAAAAATCAGTTGTACACAATATGTTTAATATCAAAACACCCTACTAAGTTTCTTCCCTTTGTTAGTGACCAGAATAGGAGCTGACTGAAACAAGCGATGATTATAAAGATACCTTTATTTACCACTAAGCTTTCAAACTTCCTGTAAGCAAATTACATTTTTATTTCTAGTCTCCAATCAAATCTAAGAAACGCAGCATAGTTCAAAGCGTTTTTCCAATCTCTTTTTTTCCTTCTTTTTCAAAAAGTAAAGAATATTGACTTATGCATAATAAGGAAAGATTTAGGAAGATCAAAAATCATTCCCAGCTAAATTTTTCCTACCAGAAACTGTTCCAATTACCTACTTCAGAAAAAGTTGCAATTTGTTGCAATCAAACTCTGTGTTAAAAGTAGTGGTGAAAGACCAGAGAAAATGTTGTTGTTTTGTTATGAAACTTCTACATGGGATATAACGGAACAGGAAGATACAACGAAGGGCAGTAAGGGGCAACTGAAGGTACGTAGCAGCTTCCGTACTAGGAAGAAGTGAACAGAGTAGAACTCTTCAGCCTGCAAAAACTTAACTGTTATTATACAAAGATTTTTAAATTGCACATGGCATGAAGAAAGTGAATAAATATCTACTCTTCAGTTTCTCACAGGAAGTTTCACCTGGTGCCATCCAGCACTAGCAAGTGGCATGCATAAAATAAAGAAGCAGTTACTCAATAAACAAAGAAGATTAAACCAGATACATACTGTTTGAAACAAGAATATCACAGTAAGGCTTGTCCTGTTCATATGTTCTTCTCTAGGCCTGTTCTAGTGCATACCAAGCTCAGTGGACCTTTAGCCTAATCCGATAAAACTGCTCTTATATTAAGAAACACCACACATACAGCAGAATTTACGGAATTTTATGGTATTAAAATTGAAAACTTTGGAAACAGTTACAATTGGCTATTGAAGAACAAGCACCAAGAATTTAAGCAAGTGCCCAATGTTTGAGACCCTGTAGGCAACATTCTAATTAAGTGGTCTTTAATTTTGTAAAGATATAAGGGCATTCTGCATCATTTTACTAGAGAGATTAACTTGTGGCTATGCACAACAAACACTCAAGTTTTTCCTTTACAAAAGGGGGGAGATTATGCACTGCACAGCTGTAGAGGAGGCTGGTATGCTATACTTGCCCTGGCCTTCCAGGGAAACGGAACCAACCTAGCTGTCTCACCCTGTAATCTCGTGATTGCAAAGGCTTGTGTAGAACATGACTGATGAGCCAACTAGCGAGAAAAAGGACTGTCATGGTTCAGCCCCAGTTGGCAACTAAACACCAGGCAGCCGCTTGCTTATTCCCCCCACCCCTGTGGTATGGGGGAGAGAATCAGAAGAGCAAAAGCAAAAAAACTTGGGGGTTGAGATAAGGACAGTTTCATAATTAAAATAAAATAGTAATTATAATAATGATTGTGATAATAATTTAATAAAAAGGAAAAGAAAAAACCCACAAATTATACAACCGCTCACCACCCGCCGACTGACGCCGCCGGTCCCTGAGCCGTGATTGCTTACAGCTCCCCCCAACCAGCTCCTCCCTGTTAACAAACTGGGCATGATGTTACATGATATGGAATATGCCTTTGGCCAGTTTGAATCCTCTCTCTTAGCTGTGCCCCCTCCCCTCTTGCCTTCTTGTGCACCCGGCAGAGCATGGGAAGCTTGAAAAGTCCTTGACTAGTACAAGCACTACCCAGCAACAACTGAAACATCGGTGTGTTATCAACATTATTTTCACACTAAGTCCAAAGCACAGCACTATGCCAGCTGCAGTGAAGGAAATTAACTCTATCCCAGCTAAAACTGTGACAGTAAGAAATCTGATAAATAAAGATATATCTGATTATTAGGAACAAAAAAGCACATCTAGAGAAAACAAATACTCAGACTATTCAATGCATCTAAGGGGGGGGGGGGGCTGAATGATATTTTTACTCAAATGATAGTATGTTACTATGTAAAAAAAGGTCGTTAAAAAGAATGCATCACCAGGAATAAAAATACATTTTCCTGACACTTCTTTCTCATCAGTCATCTCTTAATACCTCCAAGGCAGCAGGCTTACATAGTAATCTCTAGACTAAGGAACTTCTGCATATAACGAAAAATAACATGCTCAATATCATAAAGTGAATTAGAAGTAGTATTTAAAATAATTTCAGCTGTGATAAACACTATTCTGCTGAGGAACACTAAGCAGTGATACCAATAAAAAAAAGCACCAGCTATTTGCTATTAAGTATTTGCTCTATAAACATAGACAGCACACATACAGACAACATTCCTTGGGAAAGGAATATAAATTACAAACACATTTAGAGTAATTCAACTTTGCGTTTGATCATTCAATTTAACATGGAGGAAAAAGTTCTTAAATTTACATTTTGTCAGCCAAAAGATTGGTACTTTGTATTATCAGCTATCTTAAGTGGAAAAATATGAAGAATTTCCACATCTGAAATAACGTTTTATACTTCGGCAATGGCCTTAGGCTACCACACACGATAATTATTTGACTAAGTATGTTTTCAGAGAGCTTTCTACTAAAAGAAAAAAAGCAATTTAAATATCACTTAAGGCCAGCATAATGGATAACAGTTTACTGTTCTGTGCTGTTCTAAGGGTAATTAACCCTTAGAAACCATATTTATCAGTCAAATTTACTAATACCATAATTATTAACTCACATTTGGAAGGCTTTCCTATGGAAAATACTTGAAGAGTAATTTTTAAAAAATTATCTTTGTATTTCATTCACTGGTCAATTCTCTTTTTCTGATTCAGGTACAACTTCACATCAGTTAAAAGCATGGGAGGAAATAAAAAAAGTATTTCTTGCAAATGTAAGTTTCTGGACATGTCAACTCAACAAACAAGTTTTACGGGCTGCAAACTGCACTTTGATTCCTAGATGTTTACATGAGACAGTAACCATTTCAAACACTAACTTTCCCAAGGCATCATCCACATCCCCTCGACTTGGTTCCTGACCCCGTACTCGTCCACGACAAGTTAAAGGCATGAGTTCATCGGCTGGATACGCATGCTCCTGTGGGGAAACAAAACAAGGGAACAACTGTTACAGCCATTTCAGCGACTCTTCAGAGCCTGTTAAAAGGAAGCCCAATTATGCTGTACTTTAGCAATCACAGAACCTTTGAGGTAGGAAGGGACCTCGAGAGGCCACCTTGTCCAACCCCTCTACTCAAGCAGGGCCACCTAGACCCAGTTGCCCAGTACCATGTCCAGACAACTTTTTAGTATCCCCAAGGAAGGAGACTCCACAACTTCTCTGGGCAACCTATGCCAGTGCCCAGTCACCTTCACAGTAAAGAAGTGTTTCCTAATATTCAGAGGGAACCTCCCATGTTCCAGTTTGTGCCCATTTTTTCTGGCCCTGTCACAGGGCACCACCGAGAAGAGCCTGGCTCCATCATCTGCCAAGAGAATCTGCTTCTACAGCCTTACTTCAAGTATTTTTCTACACTGGTAAGATCCCCCTGAGCCTTCTCTTCTCCAGGCTGAACAGACGCAGCTCTCTCAGCCTTTCTCCATAGGGAAGATGCTCCAGTCTCTTCATCATCTTTGTGGCCCTTCGTTTGACTCCACCCAGTACATCTGTACCTCTCTTGTACTGGGGAGGCCAGAACTGCACACAGTGCTCCAGATGTGGCCTCACCAGTCCTTTGTGGAGGGGAAGAATCACCTCCCTCAACCTGCTGGCAATGTTTTGCCTAATGCAGCGCAGGATACACTTAGCCGCCTTTGCCACAATGGTACGTTGCTGGCTCGTGGTCAACTTGGTGTCCACCAGGACCCCCAGGTCCTTTTCTGCAAAGCTGCTTTCCAGCTGGGTAGCTGGAAACGATAAAACTGTGAGCAAAGCAACAGGACCTCTTTCTCCTCTCTCTAATCATCCAGAGAAGTCTGGAACAACTAACAGCACATCAAGAGCAAACTCCACCAAGTAACCCAAAGAGTTAATTTTGTGCTTTCTCTAACAAGGTGCATGTGACATTTCCTATAATGTTTCCTAGGCAGAAGTTATCATCGCAAAGGTCAGTGTAAAACCTAAAACCAGCGAAGACATTATCAAGTGGCTGATATTTCATGTAGAAATTAGTGGGAATTAAAGTAACTTTGTGACCCTGAGTCACTTATGTTCATTTGGAAATATTTCCAATCAGTGACAGATAAGAGAACCCATTTAAAAGGTAAAATAAATTGGCAAATCTCTACACAAGGCACAACAAAAGAAAACATTCACAAAAAAAGCTTACCAAGACCAAGCCTTTTTTTTAATTTTAAATTTATATTTGCAAGAGACAGACATTGCTAGATTTTTTTTTGAAAAGCAATGGTTACTTTCTGTATTTCCAGAGAAAGCACTCTGCAAAGCAAGCTGTATTGTAATATTATTTCTCATCAGTCACGCAGAAATAACAAGAGAGGCACCACTGCTTAAGTCAAGCACTCTGAATAAAAGGCCTGTTCCTATCCCCTCTCAAGTCAATGCAAGTTTTGTAGGTTTAAACTACCACCAAAATAGGATATCATATGAAATAGACAAAAATTTGAAATTAACTGCAGTACAATAGGAGGGGTTTACTGAAAAATTTTCAGAGTGACCACTGACATTAAGAAAAATTAATTTTAAATATATCTAATCTCAGCAAACATATATGAAATTGCCTTTCCCTTAGAAGCCCAGTACAAGTGATTTGGGGTACAGCTTCTCTCCTTTGATTTCATCAGGAAACTGGCTGATGTACTGTGCTCTCCAATTCTGCTTTTAGTGGAGAAATAACATGTGACGGGGTGGAAAAGTTCAATTACTGCACTGAAACTGCAAGAGAACACATTCAAAGTTTGTCCAAATATATGGTACAAAAAATATTCTATATTCAAACATGAAATAAAGAGGAAAAGAAGGAACATTCTTCTATAAAACAAACAGCTCTTACAGCAACTTCTTTTGAAAGCGATGGTTTGTTTCCCTGTCTGCCACCCTCCCAAATAATTTGGTCTTCACACGACACACTGTTCTCCTCAAATTCAGTACAAAAGCCAGAATCTAGATCATTTTAATATGGCTCAGATGCTTCCAAATGTCTGTGCAAAGATTCAGAAAAACTGATTAAAGAAGTACATGACAAAAGCAATGTTAAAGCTAAGATCTCTGGCTTAAATCACAGAGAAAAAAGGTGACAAAAATTCTGGAGAAAATGGACTTTCAGTCTTACAAAATCATAAGGAACCAGAAGCATTTTTGAAAAATAAATGTTCACTTATTCTGTCTAGAGCAGAAAAGACTGCTGGTTCAAGCAATTTCCCAGCTTGTAACTTCTCCCCTTTCAAGTAACCTCAAAGGAAGGTAGCAAGAGCCATTAAATATAAAACATAGCACAAATGTTACAATAAACATACTTCTGGAAAACATTATACAAATGGAGCTCAACAGATACTCTGGAACTTCTACACATTCCAACTGAACAGATGATCATATTGCCTAACATCAGGATCGTAAATTCAGGGCAGCACAGTACCTGAATAATGAAAAAAGACGCATCGCTACTAGTGCTGTAAACCAAGGAATACCTACTGGCCTCAGGTGACTGAGTTTCACATAATCCTTCTGACAGTCAAGAAAAAAACCATTATTATAAATACTGTCGAAGGATGGAAAAAACCCAGCAGTTTTTACTCAAAGCTCCTGTTAACAACTGGAGAGAAAAAAAGACAACGGAGTTTCCCCCTTGCATGCAAACATGAATTTTCAGTCTTCTAAATACACAAGTCTAAAACACATATTAATAGAAACAGAAAAACAAAACTTTTCAGATGGCTGTTTCAAAAGCAGCTGCAAAAATACTTAATGGTCTTGGTGTCAGAATTAAGTCTGATACTCTAATCTTTTCTTCCACTTTGAACGAACAAGTCATATTTCTGTTTGCTTAGTGCTCCAGCATACGTGGCAAGTAAATATCCTTTTGGCTTCAAAGATTCCAGGGTAGCTGAAGCCATTCTTCTCTTTCACCCAGAACTTTCTTGCTTCAGATGTAGCAAGACACCTACCAGTTTCCAATTTATCACACAATGAACAGTAGAAGCACAAATCCTTTCTACCGGCACACATTTTATCAAAATTTTGCCAAATACATAACAGCTTTTACTTCAGAATGCCATGGGAAACCAAAGCCAAATGCTTTTCATGGAACCAGCTCCCAGGTAACTAATTACAAATAATCATCAAAAAGCCTGATGTTTGTTAAGCTGCTAAGGTGTCAAAAGCAAGAGCTAACGTTAAAAAGAAAAACTATACCCACTTTGAAAATACCCGATTGGCTTTTTATCCATTAATTCTATAACTCTCATGTACCATTTAAACTTGTACCTCACAAGCTTTTAAGCTTGTATTACACATTAAAGCTTTAAACCATAATACAGAAACTGGGACATGTGGCAAGATACTGTCAAGCAACAGCAGTTTGTCCTGCAGGAACTGACACAACTTAAAAGAGGGGTTTCTGCAACAGCCACAAAGAATGTACAAAAAGATTGTCAACGTAAACTCAGTAAGAATGCATCTTCTATACTTATTCACATTTACAGTTCCTCCCCAGAAGTGTATTACTTACAGTATGTTTGAAAGTAATTATTACTTGAGGAAAGTCAGTCCATTCTAAGTAATTCTTTTTTCTTAAACATATCTAAGCTAAGGTAGTTTAAGGCTCATTAGAATGGCTCACATATCCAGAACATGAAGACACCTGCACAGAAAATCACAAGTCATATTAAAAGAATCCAGAGCGAGTGTGGCTCACCGTCATATGACAATCACATACCCAGAAGAGGCTGTAACGCATATATATGACACCAGATCCCCTTTTTGTTCTACTTTGTTCTACAAAGAGTGTTTGTTTGTAAAAGAGCTACAAAATCTACCATTTAGTATATCTTACCACAGAAGAAATACTGTACATAATTTCTACCTACAAAACAAGCAAGATCAATTTGTATTCTCCAGAATCTGATGACCACAGACAGGTCGTCTTGAGCTTCCTTTTCCTAGTATTTTCAGGAGTCTGAAATTTCAAACCACGTACTTTACCAAAGACAAAAACTGTTCACAGCTTGATGCGAGATAAATTGGTTTGAGAAAGATCAGGCACACGCTAACAGTTACTGCTAGCAATTCCTAGCTATCGTTCTGAAAGCCGTCATAAGCCTCCTGCCTCCTGACACTGCTCTTCCTGAAAGTAACATTTGTTCATTGCTTTTTAAAGGCTATACAGGTGCTCTCATTTATTTTAGCTTTGCTTTCGCCCCTACCTCCCTGCTATTTCTATAGAGTGTTAGTGCTGCATGTTTCTTTCTCTCCCAGGTCAGCAATAACAACTCTGAAAAAAATGAAACGAGTATTTTACTTACCATATAATTGCTGTATGCATGGTCAAACATTTCAAGCACTTGGTTTCTAAAGAAAAAGGAAATAGCATTAGTGATCTGCCCCACAATGGTCTTTCACACACCATCTCAGAGGAGCAAGATGTATTACACTTTAATATCTGAATATCACTACCAGGTCCTCTACTAACATACTCTACTCAAGTAAATTAAATACAGCATAATAGTTGTTCCCAATTCGGCTACTTTCGTTCACTGCAGAAAAACAAGGCTGTTTATTCACCTAACACGAAATTAATTATGTGGGGATCTCTTTCAACCTCCTGTGCTTCCCCATAAATAGCTGTAGATGTCACCAACACATTAAAGCTAAAGATGGGACACATTCCATGCTCAGCCAAAAACGGCAAACAGAATTATATTCTGCTTGTAACTACCAACTGACACAGCATAAATTCCTGTCTGTGATTCAGAAGAGGACCATAAGTTATGAGCTACACCTCTTCCTCGCATTAGAAGTCTTGGCAAGCAAATACTAAAGAAAAACCTTGTAGATACACATGTTTGAAAAGCAGTCAAGATGATAAATGCTACTATATAAAAAAGCACTGGCGTGGGTTTTTTTGGTGGGGTGTTTTTTTTGTGTGGTTATTGTTTGTTTGTTTGTTTTAGGGACAGCACTGCTTCCAACTGTTTTACTGAGGAGCCCTGCGAGGCAAAAGAGCATGCCAAATTCCAAGCAACTATCAACATAATTCACAATCTCTGCTGATAAGACTGAACATAACAGAGACAAGAACACCACAATTATATTCTAAATACATGATTTAGTTCAATGACTTGGAAATAGTTTTAACTCATTAAATGCATTAAGTCATCAAAAGAGTAGAATATGATGCTTTTTTGGGGGTATTTCAAAGACAACATCCAGCCTGCAGTTCTGGGATTCGTTGCAGCAGACAAAACCCCAGGGTCTGGCATGAGTGCCGTGTTCAGATGCACTAAGTGCACAATGCTGTTCAGTGATATAGTATACAGAAAGCTTCTTAAAACTTTTATTTCTCTACATGCAACTTACTTTTACAGGGCATTATCTGAAAGAATTTCTGTGACTGGTACGATCCAGTCATTAAATAAATACACAGATTACTGGCTGTTATTCAGAAATAACCCAGCTCGGCATCCTCAAATACAGACCGTGGCAAAACATTACTTGCATGTGCCAGGGGCATCAGATAATATAGGGATTGCAAGTTATGAATGTGAAAATTTTAAAACCAATTGCTAAATGAAATTTAAACTCCTTATGTAGTCACATGAAGAAAACGTACAAAACATTATACAAAGTACCCTGAGAACACAAGATGGAAAACTCCAGTAACTGTAAACATTGGAGTCAAATATCAACTTACATCTAACAATTAACACCCACAACAGTATCCAGAATGTTTCTCCAGCAGACTTTTTGCATCATTATTCTGTGCAACGGACCAGTAGATGGGAAGAGGATGATGATGGAACTGCCCCAGTAATACACTAAGATCATAAGATGCTTAGTTACATATTTCTCTAAAATAGTCCTACTCCATGCAGTGTGATACATTGCCACCTATACTGTAATCCTTATCCTTCAAATAAAAACTATACTAAGAGAGAATGAGCTTCTTACAAGCACATGCATGGGGGACAAACATAATTGACCTTATACACAGGATCTAGTCAAGAACACACGTAAACATTTACCTTTTTTATGACTCTCAAACACTTGCATGCTCCAGGGGCATAGCCATGATTAGACCGACTATGGATTTGTATTTACCTTTGATCGCTTTTAACCTATAATTACACGCAACCACTGGCTGAAATCTTCAAAACTGGAGCTCCCAAGGGCCTGGCAGGAGGGCCTGACCCCGCAGGTAGCGGCGATGAGGGGCTGCCTGCCCCAAATAGCCCTGGCGACCTAACCCAACATCCCGACCCGTCTCCCACACAGGCAGACCAATACCACGCATCCCCCAGAGGCTTCCCGGGGAGGCGGGAAGGGACAGGAGGGCCGTTCCCGGAGTTCTGCCGGGTTGGGGGGCACATCCACACCCCTCAACCCAGGCCCAAACCCCGGGGATAGCGAAGAGCCCCCCCCCCCCACGGCGCGGCGAGGGGACGCCGTGGCACAGCGAAGCCACGGCAGGCAGCGGGCTCGGCCCGGGCCACACCAGCCTCCTCCGCCCGGCCCGCACGGGGACCGGGAGCAGCCTGGCCCCGCCGGCCTTCCCACCCCCCACCCTGGCACCCCCCGCTCCCGGTCCGGCCCAGCCCGGGCGGCGACGCTCACCCCAACCGGCGCTTCTCCTCCTTGCTCATGGCCCCAGCGCTCGGGGCGGCCGCCCGCACGGAGGAGACGGAGAGCAAGATGAGGACCAGCAGCTTCCACGGCCTCCTCTCGCCGGGCCCCCGGCCGCCGCCCTGGCCGCCCGCAGCTCCGCTCATGGCCGCGGCCGCCTGCCCGCTGCCGCTAAGCCCGGCCCCGGCTCCGGCTCCGGCCCATCCCGCTGCCCTGGCCCTGCCCGCCCGGCGGCCGCAGCTCCCGGCACTGAGGCGGAGGCGGAAGGGATCGGCCCCCTCCGCTTTCCTGTGGCGTAGCCAAGGAAACCACCTCGCGCCGCCAACTTCCGGGTTTTCCCCGCACGCGCCGCCCGAGCCGGGCCAATAGGGAAAGGGGGGCAGGGAGGAGGGCGGAAGCGGGCGCCCGCCACGTGACGGCGGCAACTAGAGGGCGACGTGGACAAACGGAAGGGCTGGGAGGGGGAGGAGCGGCGCGCAGGCGCGGTGGCGCCGGACTACAGCTCCCGGCGGTGCCCGCCCGCCCCGGTGCATGCCGGGAGCTGTAGTTCGCCGACCCTAAGGAGAAGAGGCAGGAAGGGGCGGCCGGCTCCCCCCGGGGCCGCTCCGGCAGGCGGGAAGGCGGCCCTCCGCCGGGGGCGGGAGCCAGGCAAGCCTTTTCTCCGCTGACCCCACGACAGCCGCTTGAAGGGCATGTTTTTTTAATATACCTTCCCCCCCGCATCAAATCATCACACACACAAACCTAGCAATGGAAGGGATGAGCTGCTTTTTATTTCCCCCGACAAGCATTTTTACAAAGTTATACGCAAGATACAATGTGTTTCATACCCCGTCCTTTAAAATTGTCAATCCCATGAAATAAAACGGGTAACACACCCCATCCTGGCCCGTTCCCCTGAAGGCACTGCTGTGCTTCTAACCCGCAGCCCTCCACGTGGTGAAACGTGATGTATTATTATTCCTAGTTAACAAGACAAATAATTCATCCCAGGTAAGTGAAGGAAATACCAAGAAAGTGGCAAAAATTAGTGACTCGGTGGCTTATTATTTTTGATCAGTTGTTCCAAGGTAACCTTGCAGATGCTGACCTCTAAATCGCTGTCACCTCTACCCAAGTCTGATTAAAGACAAGAACAATACTACCCTCTACCCATTTGCAAACATCTGAATGTACAGAAGGTATCCACAAAGGCAAAAAACCCAGTCCCCTAGCCATGAGGAACTTAAATTGAAGAACTAGGTGATGTACAGGCTAAATGTTCCCCATTCTTTCCCATCCTACTTATAAAAAACAAATATGCTGACCATCTGAATTCAACAACTCAGTTCTTTAATATTACAGGAAAATACTACCCAGATTTAAGACTGCCACAGAAATAATTCAAAACTTACTGTGGTGGGAATGTTTATGCTAAATACTTTCTGTGCACATGCATCTAATTTGTAGGAGGCTGCAGCCTTTTTCACAGACAGTAACCGTTGCTGTCCTCCTTGTCCTCTTTCATACAAAACACTGTATCCAAAAAAGTCCCCTAATTTTAGCATGGCTACAAGAGACTGCTGCTGCTTAACTGTAAAGCACATTATAAATCTGAAGTCACTTAACGTTCAGTACCAATAAGAAATAGCTAATGATTTGTAAAAAAAAAAAAAAAGTAGCTCACTGAAAGAACTAATGATTTGTAAAAAAATTGGCTGACAGTGGTTTGTGTGTTTACAAATTAGTATTTTTGCACGAAAAAATATAAGGAGGAAATGAGTCAAAGTCCTTTTGCAAGGAAAACATCTGTGACCTTAATGTCTGTATACCGCAATACGGCTTCTGGAAAAGTAGGAGTTTCATTTATTTTACAATAGCGACATTGCGGTTGGTCCAGTTACTCAACAATGTTCCTTATGTATGCAGTAATATTTGCCTGTTCCTCTAGTGTCAATTCTATTAGTATTATAGCATATTTTGAGAGCATAAATAATAGACTTTGCACAGTTTGTTGAAGTTAAATGCCAACAAGTATTATGTTCTCGGGACTTTGTTATTTCTTCCCATATCTTTATAGGCATAAATCCTGCAGTCCTTACTGTACTTAACTTCTACTTACTAGTATTTATCATTAATCTTTGCTGCCCTGTACTGTATTATATTTATTTAGAAACAGTCTAAAACACCAGTCCAAATTTTTAAGGTGCCTTAAAAGTGACCTCTAAAGTGAGGTCTTGATCTCTAAAGCCCAATTTATTAAAATGCTGTTTTTCATTTCCAAGCTTTACTGTGCACAGTCTTTAAATTGTGCATACAAATAATGCATATAAGCAACTTTTGGCATAGATCATGATTTGACAGAGATGATAATATGCTGGCTATGAAAGCAACAGGTCTCATTTTAATTAATGCTTTGGAAACGTGATTCTGCCAAGTCTAAGCACAATGTTTGGCTGCTTTTTGCCTCAGTTAACATCTGTACTAGAAATCCTATGCGATGATTATAATATTTTCAATGACTGCAATTTATGACATAGTTTATGCACCTAAAAAGGCCTAGAGAACTGGGTAACTCAAGTCAGTAAGAATGAGAATGTCAGGGCTTTTAATATTCTTTATTAGATAGCTGTAAGTGAATATATTTTATAGTGGGAAGTAAAACAGAAGGATGCTGCCTAATGGTTATAGTTATTGTAAACATTCTCATCTTTCCCTTCCATAAAACAAAACAAAATAAAATAGCCATAAAGTGCTCTGGAAGGCTATATAACCCAGAAGTGCAGAGTGGGACTGAGAAACCTGCTCCCATATTTTCCCCATTTTAAATACAGCAATAAGAGAAAAAAAATCAGAACACTTGCTTTTCTTTAATATCTGCCACAACTTTAAAATAATTAAGTAATCAGTTTGCAGAGTTTACATAAAGTGTGGCTTTTGAGCAACCTACTAAATTAACTATTTGGTTCTGTTGAACTACTGAAAGTTTTATTTATTTCCCATATACTGCATGCAAATACTAAAAGCCTCCTCGAATAGCAATGTATGTACCAACCCCTTAAGAATCATAGCAGTACTTGTCAAATCCATGCATTTAAAAATCACGAGCTACCGCCCTGCCAAAACCACTAAGAACAGTTAAATTGTTAAAATGACTTTCTAGTTGGGGGTGAGTTGCTTTTGAAGCATTCAGTGGTCACATCTTCAGACTTTTTCTATAACCATAAAAGGTAGAAAAATTTAAGTGAAAGATGAGGTTCCCCAACAGTAGCCTGGTTTTAAACAGTGAGGGCTTTAACTGAAAAGAAACCTATCAGCCATCACTCAGGAAGGGATCTGTGCTAAAGCTGCAAGAGCTGGTGATACCACAACAAAGCCCATTTCCTCTAGCCCTGACCCAAGTTAAGTATTCACAATTAAACAGGGATGAATGGAGTAAATAAATCCTGCAGGGCTGGGCTGAAGAACACTTCTTACTCTTCAGAGTTTTGCTGTGCATAACTCTTCTCTGTTTTCTTCTGTGAAAATATCTTTTCCTTCTGTGCTTTTTATTTCTGTGTGTGAAGATGATTCATCTTCTGGCTTCTCTTCATACCCACCAGCCTCTCTATCTCCTGTGACCTCTATGGTGCTAACCTCACCCTGCTCTGGCACTGAAGAAACTGGCAGGTCTAGCAGTCCTGTTCTTGGGTTTTCTGTATCCAGAACGGGCACTTGTGTTGTGTCTGCAGGATTATGAAAAAAGCTCTCAGTCCCTACCTCCACCAGGACAGCACAGCTATTCCCTGCTCCTCCTTCCTCCCCATCTAATATTTTGCCTTCAGACACATTTTCAGTGTGTTCCTCTGGCTGCAATCTATCATTTCGGAGGCTTCCCACATCTGTGTACCAAACGCTCTGCTTGATATCCACCCCTGCCTTTGCTTCCTGAGGAGTGCCTGAGTTTTCTACCAGCCACTCTGCTTCTGCCATACGGCAGGCCGCCTGGGACACATTCTCTAAATTCATACCATCTGTCCCCAAACTAGATGAAGATGGCCGGTCCTCCTTGAACTCTGCACATTCTGCTGCATCTTTATTCACCGTCGCCTGGCTCACTTGAATTTCTGCTGCAGCCATTTCGCTCAACTTGTCGATCCTTTTATCATGCTCCTGCAACTTTAATATCTCACTTTCACAAATCTCCTTTATGTTCTCAGCCTGAGTACCTGCTGGTATCTCAACTGTTACCATCAGCAAACTCCTTATCTCATTCACATCATCAGGGGATTTACAACTCTTTTCTGACTTGCTTTCTTTTTCAGCATTATCCCCAAACACTCCTTTCCCTGTGTTTTCATCCTGGGAAATAACCCTTGTCTCAGTACTTACTCCTTGGCCCTTGCTTTCTTTCTTACTGTCCTCTTTAGACCCTGTTCCTACCACATATTCACTCTGAGATAATTCTTTTTCCACGCTGATTCTCTTTCCTGCATTCCCTAAAATCTCTGCTTCTGCTACATTATCATGTGGGCAAGTCAGTTTTATCTCTGCAACTTCTTCCTGTGCTTTGCTTTCTTTTTCAGTGCCACTGATGAACACAGCATCCGTTGCTGATCGACTCTCAGAAGTCACCTTTTCCTCCACTGCTCCTTCACGTACCTTAAAGTCCTTTTTAGCACTGGCTCCAAAATCTTTCACTGCAGTTTCAGTCCCATGAGACACTTCTTCCTCCACGGCTTCTCGTTGTGTCTTAAGCTCTTTTTCAGTGTTTACTGCACACTCTGCTTTCACTGTGTCCTCATTCTCCAAAATGATTTTTTCCTCTGCAACCTCTTGTTTTTTAAAGGTAGCTGTAAGGGATTCCTGTATTTCAGCAATGTCTGTACTGACCACTTCTTCACTTTTCCTTGCTGTGTTAACAGAAGTGACTGCCTCTTTGCCTGATGACTTTCTATCATCAGCATCCTTCTCCCAAGAAATTTTTTCCGTCACAATGAGTGTTTCATCACTTTGAGTTTCAGGGTCTGACGTCTCGGCTCGGGTGGCGGAAGGCTTCTTCGCGGGAGTGGTTTGTGCTGATCCTGAAGGGGTCTTGAGGTCCGTTAAGCTGGACACGCTTTCACAGGGCAAATTCAAGTTATCTTCAAAGAGGTTGTGCTTCTTCATAATGGCAGCTTCTTTTATCACTAGATAAAACAGAAAGATTACACTCGTTTGGAAAGACTGACAGAGGTACCTTGACAAAGGTACACCCTTTTCCCAAGTTTCTAATGTCATATGTTCTGATATTACAGAGATTTGATATTCATTTTCAACTTGCTTTTTTACTTTACATTTCTTGGGGTGGGGGAGGGTTTTATCTGTTCAGAATAAGGGACCTTCAATATTGACGTAAGCACTGCTGTAATGGAAAACTACCAAAGGACCCGCAATGAACGTAGGTAATGTATCAATGCAGAAGTATTTACACTTAATATAGGAATAAAAGTGTGCTCTTTACATTAATTATGATACTGATATTTTTGAATAGGATTGCCAAAGAGGAGCCGTTAAAGCTTATTGTGCAATCCAGAGGCTTGTCTTTTATCTAGGGTATAGAGAGACAGATGGATCCGGAGAGATACAAGTATTTTACATATCTATATATGCCATCAAGAATAGTTTCCTTTTCTGACACAAAAGCAGAGGGGTTTGCAGGGAGGACTGCACTGGCACTAGTGGTTTATTGGAAACTGCATCCAGCAGTACATTTCATTTGGGGAAATTAATTTTCACTGCCATTAGATATCACCGAGTCTTTGCAAACGAGCATAATTTCACTCCTTGGCCCAGGGAATCAAGATGAAATGAAACTGGCATAATTACATTTCATCAGAAGCAGGCTTGTGCCAAGCTATCCCTTGTGCTGCAATTCAGACTTTAGGGCTCGCCACACACATTCAGTGAGCTGAATCATAACCACCAGTCTTCAGGAAAGTGGGACCTCGGTCTGGAACAGCCTGCTTAGGACTCTGGGAAGCTCTCAAGCAAGTGCTCACTGGCCAGTAGCTGAAATAGTATTACTGTCACCTCAAGAATGTTCTCACCTTTCAGGGCTTCTTCAAGCACTGTCTGATATAAAATCTCTTCATACACATTCTCTACTTGGATTACGCTAGTGTAATCAGCAAAAATAAACTGCTCGTACTTCTGCAGCTCCTGTGCAGACACAAACAAAGGAACAGATATATAAAAATGAGACATTCTGAGAGTTCTGCTTCAACAGAGCACCTTGGAGATGCCATCTAGCAGGTCTTGCAATGCTCCTTGCTGGCTCTTGAGGTGGACTATTTTAATTATGACTGAATGAACTGCATACGTTCACAGTTTATTATGCACTCATTAAACTATTCTTGCACTACAATTACATTCAAAAGCACTATAGGTCATTGTCATCTACACAATAATAAACAATTCTGAAATAAATAGCTGGTGAGGAAATGCCTTGCTCGCTGTTCATCTGAGGAGGCAAACCCATGGTGAGCATGGGAGATTCAGGGTTTGGTTTTGTTTTTCTAATAGGTGTGTAACATTTTTAGCTTGCTGATTTATATGCAATAGACTGTCTAGACAATAATTGAGTCATAATCACTAAGCAACTGCTTAGTGATTTATAAAAAGTATATTAAGTGACCTCTGCCCACTTCTAGAAGAGGCACCTACATAGAGACATCTGGAGGTTTTCAAGTAAAAGACCTGACCAGACATGTCAGCCGTGCCACACGTTTGTTTGTAGAGCTGGCTGCTCATTTCTGCAGAGGCACAATGCAAAATGCTTCTGCGAAGTCAAACAGAAAGGGCTTGTGGGAAGTTTGCACCACCACTGCTTCCTCTGTCCCGTATGACAGAGACACAGTGTGGGACTCCATCCTCTCTACATATATTCAAGGTGCTGAAATGCTTGCCCTGCGCATACACCATCTCTGAAGGCACTGCTGACGATCTACAAGAGAGTATTATTTTGGGGATAGTAAAGAAAGTAGAGCGACATACGGAAGAGTGTGATTTTAAATATATTTTTGAAAGTTGTAAGTTTTAATAATCCATACTCAAAGACTTGCAAGCATAACTTGGCAAAACACTTCTTTTTAAACTTGTTTTTGGAACTGACACAAGCTGGAGAGGATCAGCAGGAGCAGCACACCCTGGTGAGAGCTTGTAGCTTCAGGGATATGATGAACATCAAGGGAAAACAAAAGGGCAGAGAAGCAGGGTGGCTTAGGGCAGTCATCTTCCAGCAGGATCAGTGAAAATGCAAGAGGGTATGCACGGGCGTCAAGAAGAGTGAAGACTATTTGTTTTGAGCCAAGGTGAACAGCATTCCAGCTGGCCCCTGACATAGCCACACTGATAACATCTCCATGAAACTCTGGCAGCCACGTTTGCTGAGAACTAACCTACCCGTATGATTAAGGGCAACAAAGAACGTCTCTGTATGTTTGTTTCCTGATGCTTGACGCAATTGCTTCCATTTAAAATCACAGAAAGCAAGCGCACGGCCTGTCTGCTTGCTGCTCCTGCTGTCCAAGCAGGCATTTGGATTTGAAGAAGGCCGTCAGCAGAGGCTGTGTATGGTCACAGCTGTGCCTCAGGGTGCTGCTGAAGAGGAAAGTGCCCTCCCCCACAGGCTGAAATTCAGCCTGCAACAGGGCTGCTGAACACAAAGACAAGCTCATAACCTATAACCATAACTGTCAAGAGGAGTCCAGTTTGACTGGACTTCAAGATCTCTAGGGAAGTCACAGAGTTAGAACTGTTATGACTAAAACTTGTTGCTTTGGGGGAGTCAGAAAGGCTTTAAGACAAGAAGTGCCTAAACAAATCTACGACAACAACATTTGACCTTAGAAGAAGCAGCTGTACAGAACCATAAAGATAAGGAACTGCAGAGCAAAACACTAAACAAGAACAGTCCATCCCTCACGGACAGTATATACGTAATCTCAGAACTGAGTTTGTGCAAAAGCAAAAGTTAACTAGCAGACACAGTGAGGAAGAGTATATCCTTCATCCAGAGACCCCTGACGACCACCCGGAGACACCAACAGGCATGAGCAAAGAACGTTTGCATATGATAATGAATTATTGAGAAATAATGAATATGTATATCTTTTCTTGGAAAACTAATGAATATGTATGTAGAGCTTGTATAAATTATGCAACTAACCCTGTGCGGGCACACACACTAGGAGGAGTGATCCCCTGTGCATCCAGCGCTGCAAGAAAGAGTAACTACGTAATAGTTGTCAGACTATTGAGTCCTGATTTCAGCTTTTCACAGCATCAGAAAAAATGAAGTGGGATGGGCAAAGGTCTGCAACTATCTTTGAGAAAGCAAGCTGCACGTACAGTTTCCCTGTTTCCTGAAATCTTCCTACTGCCACATCAGCTCACAGACTGGCAAATCTAAGCATCATTTGGCCAAGCAGGCAGCCAATCTGCACAACTCTCCGAGAGAAAACAGCTTTACATAGTTTAGGATTTACTGCCAAGGTATTAATCCTTCCTCGCCTTTCAATATTGGTTTTTTTTTATTAATCACAGAAACCTACTGGTTTGCATGTTGAAGCCAGTGACTTTTGCATTGTGGGCAAAGTGATCTGTACCAGTGCTTCTTGAAATATCTTCTTCCGGATAGTGCTGCTGTCATAATCATATTGCTGTCAAAACAGACAAAAAGAGAAACAAGCCCAAATGTGTTTGAGGTTATTAATCACTCATAGGAGGAAGTGGTTCTAGTTAACCTGTAACTGGTGATGGATGAATCCCAAAGGATACGACGTCACAGGCACGCTCAGAGGTTTGAATTTCCAGCTTTTAAAAAAATACTCTAAAAGCTGGTTTTCTGGATCTCTTTTCCCTTTTTTTTTTTTTTTTTTTTCTTTCACCTAGGCTAGAAACAGCCCCCTGATTGCTCTCTCCAGGTATTTCAGCACTGCCTCTTCCATGAATAATGAATACAGGGGCAGGCTAATTATAAAGCTAAAAACTGATTTACCCAGATCCATAGCATCATCTCCAACTGATTTAATTGCAGTTAGAAGGTCTACACATGTAAGTACTTTTACAGTTTCCTGCCCAGAACTAGGTTTCACACCCCAAAATGAGCAGGTTTGCTAAGTGCCACCGAATCAATATCTCCAGCTGGATGGGAAGTGATATCTTCTTTCAAATACTGAGATAAATTCACATAAACTATATTCTCCGTTTCCAAAAAGGCAGAACCCAAGGTCTTTCTGTGCAAATACCGCAACATCACATTTACCTTCAGTACTCTCAGCTTGACTTTTTCAATGGTTGTTGCAACTTTTGCTGAGTCTGCCTGGCGGCTTGGAGAGAACAACTGCTCAAAAGTATAAACTGCATTTTCCATCAGCTAAAAATAATAATTAAAAATCCGTTAATGACCAGTAACATAAAATTCCTACATATGTAAAGAAGCACAATAAATGTAACTGCTAACTTAAAATGTATTTTTGAGAAGGTGAGATGAAGAAAGAATAGGCGGCCTGAAAACAATAAATATTTCAGGTACATTAAATGATTGTGGAAGGTGAAGAAAAGACTTGTTTAGTTTAGACTGCAACACAGTTTTGGAATGGGAAACAAAAAAGAAGATCATTTAATGCAAGAGAATAAGAAAATTAAACTACCTCAACTTCTATTTTCAGTTTATGGGCAGGCCAATACTAGGAAGTGTGCTAATGGAACTAACCGAACAGTTATATCAGCAAACTTATTCAGAGTACATTCATTTATATTGTCCAAAATTTTTCTGCTGTATTTCAGTTCTCTGAAGACTAACATGCACAGAAATGTTGCAATAAATAAAGAAAAGTAAGCCTTGGTATCATTATTATGCTATCATAGTTTTCTCGTATATATTTCATGTCACCACCCAAACTGATGGTGACAAAAAGTAGAATCGATCATCTGTGCATAAAGGCCATAGACAAAATTCATCATCCCTAATAAGAAGACTCCCATTGACTCCTACCGGGTTCTAATGGTCTTAGTCATTAATACTGCAGATAAGGTTTTTTAAAAACTAATTAATCAGTAGCTTTCCTTATAATACAAATAATTATCAGCAAAAATCACACAGAGTGCAATAATTTCTCACAGAATTATGTTAGGCTGGCATTTGCCATATTTTCACGTTATCCAGAGATTCATTAAAAATATTAAACCCCCTACTCTGAAAAGATAGTTCAGAAAAACTGTTCTACACACAGTTATGTCTACTTAATGAGGCTTTGCTTTTTCAGGGTATGTGTTTCCACTCAGGTTTTACTGTATTCTTGTTAGAGAAGTACAGAGACATCCACAGGGAGGCTGTCCATACAGCTGGTCTTCCTTTGCACCACCTGGGACCATCCCAGTTGATATACATAGACAGCCACATACTATAGAGGACTTCTTGTAGTTTGTAACTTAATATCTACATACTTATTGGTAAGATATGCTTTTAATTCCTTCTCGGCAAGTAACATTTTCATTAAAATATGTGGTGACAAATGTTGAAGGCCGACTTTTATAACTGACTTTGCAGATAATGTAGGATTGGACTATACAGGCCATTTATAAATGCAAATGGAGAAGATGGAGGTTTAGTCCATTTGTGTGTCCATCAGAAGGCTGTACAGTAAAGGCTCATGCACTGCAAGAACTTGGATACATGAAAAAGACAGGATCAGTGTAGAGTTAAGTCTGAGGCTAATTAAAAGATGAACTACTCATTTTTTATTTCAATTTTTATTTGAAGCAAATCATAAATTGGTGTAGTTCTAGTGAAGTCACTAAAGCTGCTTTATGCCAGTTGACCATCGTGTTCCCAAATTTCCTAAAACTGGCCACTAGAGGATGCCAAGCTCCCAAGCCAAGGAATCCTGCTCCAGCCTCCACCTGAGTTAGAGTTAAGCCAAATGATTCTTTTGTGTTACAACTACACCAGCATAGACATGTCTGACCTTACTCGTTAATAAAATAAATGTCCATGGACACAAAGTGAAACTACTTCACTATTTTTATGAGAAACACCAGCCTTTTAAAGAGAGAGAAGCAATAACAGCATTTTTAGAACAACTTGTGCTTTAATTCATTTATTGCTAATTTTGTCTCATGTTCTGTTCAGGAAGAGAACCCCACTTGGTTTGTATGGGATATATTTTCTGTCCAATTCTTATCTGGACTCATGGTCTTCACTTACAGAAACACATTTTATTTGGCAGCATTTTGGAATGGTCCCCCCTGAAAGACCCAGACATTAAATCAGCATTTTATTTCTGAATAATTCTTTGGCTGTTGATCATGGCTGTACTTAGAAGACCTGCTTTTAGGAAAATCCTATCCTAACACTGTGCTAGAGACTCGCTTTCCATATTCAAAACTCCCACTCCACAGAACTGGACCAGCTCCATTTCACAAGATTACCAACTAGATTATTTAGTTCTCAACTACGGATTAAAATCACAGGATTCAACACAGAGCTACAAGGCCAAATCTGCCTCGTGATCTGGCAATCAAAAGAATCCTACTGGCCAGCTCCTAACAGATTTCTGGCCAGGCATCCAGAAGAAATGAAAGCAAAGCAAAATTATAGCCTATGCCAATACACACTAGAGGGGAAAAAGAGGTGGAGTTCCTTTTTCATCTGAAATTGCGTAGTCACTTCAACCATTCCCATGAAAAGTGAAGTCGGTTAAAACACCTACATGCAGCTATATCCTGAGATGTCATCTGTGTCCAAGTAATTGCCAGTTTCTAAGATCAATTGCGTTACTTTATATTCATGAGAAAATAAACTACCAAGGAGGAGACATTCCGTTTTGGTAAAATATATTTAAGATCCTTCCTGAAAAGGAATATATTTAAGATCCTTACTGAAAGACTCACACGCATGCAACCTCACAAATGTAAATGTGAAACAGCTTTGAGATGTGATTTTCTTAGGTTTTGTTACCTGTACTTTGATTGAGATGCATTCTGGAACTCTTGAGTAGCTTTTTATCAAGATTACTTTGAAGCAGAAGGACAAACCTAACCTGTTCTCCCAGGAGGAAAAACTGGATCTTACAGTACCTCTTGCATGAAGTTCTGTGTCCTCTGAATCACAAAGTCAATGTGATAGACCTTGAAGCGATTCTTGAGGTCTTGAAGGAGCTCCTGGAGGAGGTTCACCTTCAGATAGCAGGGCTCCATTTTCACAGAGTTGAATGGTAGCTTCATAAGCTGATCCACATTCTGCATTCCAGTGGAGGAAGAACAGGTTTTGAGAGAAAGCAACCAGAGGCAAATTTTTAACAGAGAATGTAACAGTGGCCCTAAGACAAATTCTGATATCTACACTCTAGCTGCACAAATACCGCAAGACTTTCTAATTGACAAAACCAAGCGCTAACATACTACCACCTGGGAAAGCGAATACTACCAGTCCTTGTGCTAATGTAAAAGGCCCCAGATATATTTTCTTACCTCCTTTAGCTTCATGATATCATTTGTCTTCTGGAAGTCCTGGATGATTTCATTAACTTCTTTATCAAAAAGTGAGCGGACTTCAGTGAACCCGGAACTCACCGGACCCATGAGCTCCTCCAATATGGATGCAAGAAAGGGCTGGATATTTTCTGTGCAGCACCTCTGGGCAGGCTCAGAAACAGTGGCTGGAGTGCCAGACAAGACAATGGTTGCATTTAGGCTACTAAGAGATACAGTGAAAGAAGTAATCTGAACTGATCTACTTTACAGTGAATTAAACGACTCTGTATCTTTCCCTGGAGTCACACTCTGCAAAGATGGTGAGGGTGATGAAAGGAGAGTTTATAGTTTCATGAATGAAACATGTTTTCCCAAGCCCCAGCCAACCAAACACTAGCAGCTTGGGGGCACTGTGAGAGCAGAGGAAAGGGCAGCTGTCAGTACTGATACACACTGGCAGGTCTGAACAGGGTGTGGCCACCGTGACTGTAAGGAGGTATCCGAACCTGGTACTTTACGGTTCACTGAAAGTGAGAATATCAACAGAACATAATGAGTTTTATCAAAACAGCTCCTAAATTATCAGCTCTTTATTTGCTAGCTTAAGCAACATCGACTAACGTTTTGCCAGCATGTTACTCTCATTTTTATATTCATAGCAAAATTATAATTACTTCACATCAGTTTAAAACCACCTAAGAAGCCCTTTGGATTAAGTATTCTTTGGTAGCCTATGAATTTGTCATATAACCAGAACCTGTTTTTGTGGCACGTTCCTAGACATCAGGTCAAAACCACTACACTTTTAATTATGCTTATATGACCCCTACCTTCATTGCATAAGGCTGTCCAAGTAAAAATGAAAGCAGAATGAGCAACTCTAATTAGGATATTCAAAACCTGTCAGCTCTAGCTCCAACTTGAGAAGACCCAGTATTTTCACAGACATGGGGGCCACAGATACCAGTTCTCATCAAAGGCAGCAGAGGTTCAAAGAATTTTTTTTCTGAAACTTAATGTCTCTGGTTGGATTTTTTTCAAAACACATGAGGATTTCAAAACAAGGACATCGGGTAATTTGAGCAATACAATGGGAAACATTTTAAAAATTGCTCCAAACACAGCTGTTCCTCCACTAACCTTTGATTTTCCCAGCTAAGAAGTTCTTGGAGTTCAGAATCTGATCCATGTCTGAGCGAATGGTTCCTTCAAGAGTTTTTGCAAAATCTCTGCATTCTTCTTTCAAGGTACTTAATCCTTCTGACACCTGTTGCTGGACTAAACTGTAAGTTTCTTCTACAATCTAAACCCAGATTAAATTAATAAGCAGAAATCAGAATCAGCACGCACAGACAACTGCAATGAGAAACAACTACTCTGCAAATACCAGTACTTACACCAAACCAGGCCCGCTTCCTGTCGTTCCTTTTTCCTTTCATTTTAGGCAGAATCATCGTCTGAAGGTTAGGCAGGAGTTCTTCCATCACAAGGTTGCTCAGGATCTATATGATCAGAAGATTAAAATGACATGCTCACACACTGTTCTTCATCTGAAAACTGAGCACTCACATCACAGAATGATATGCAAACACAGGCAACCTCAAATGTACAATGGCTTATTTATCCCAGCTTGCCAGGGGGACTGAATTTAAAATATTATGTATGCCTAAGGGAGGCTCTATGTATTTCATCTGAAGCATATTTCACTGAAGACTTTGGGAGAACATGCAACAGTTGACATCAGATGAACTAAGAAGCCTGTTAAAATGCACTGCATGCTATTATGAAATTGCCATGTGAAAATCAATGGAGCTAAAATGATTGATATCAACTGAGCAACGGGATCAAAAACATTTGAAAAGTTGGTTTGCTGACTGCTGCTTCTCCAAACTGACCTTGTTCTGGGACACTCACACCCTCCCAGAGGAGGTATGATTGAGGAGAAATTGTTCTAAAGAGCCATCAGACAAGGGATGCTTCTGATAGGAAGATAATTGGCCCCAAAAGAAAGATATGACTGTACCAATGTGGATCTCCAGCACTGTTTCAGGCGAGTACCAACTTCACAGTTCAAACAAGAAAAGAAGAACATCCCAGGAAAACCAGAATATGGGACAGAAATGGAACCCAGAAATGTGGGTAATCTGCGAATCAAACAATTCTACTTTATCTGATTTCTTTTTCTTTTTCAAAAATGTGTACCATGATCCAAAAGATTCATTAGCTCCAGCCAAATCCTGAGGTGAAAGGGATAAAATAAATAGCTGTTGGAGTTCGTGAAAAACTTTTCAAGCAAATACTTTTGCCAGTAAAAGACAACTGTACTGGTCTAAAACCAGTAAAACTTTCACATTGGAGAGTTCATATAAATTAAAGTCTCCTCCCAACACCTCAAGATTCTTGAACAAAAAATATATGAAATATATAACCTAAGAAGCTATTCTGTGGCAAAGGTGCACCACAGCAGAAAGGCAGCAGGAAGAACAGTATCCAAGGAACTTCCACACATCAAGTGTCTGTGCTGGAACGTAGGAAAACTGAGGAGAAGGTATCATTGCCTCATTTTTTTATTATTTCTGTAAGTATACAGTCAGTCTATCATTGCTGTATTCTTCTGAATTGACACTGAATACTCTTCTCCCTCAAGAACATTTTCACTTTGAAACAGGGTTCAGTGGTTGTAGAAGAAATGCATCACCCCCTCTGATCCCACCACCTAGCTGGCAATTCAGTCTTGCAGATGGTTCCAATTAGAAAGAGAAGCCATCAGACTGGGAATACAGATGATACCAATTTGGGGGAGTGGTCAATAGGCTGGCAGGCAAGGCTGCTATTCAGAGGGAGCTAGATGGGCTGAAGAAATGGTTGGACAAAAACCTCATGAAGTTCAGGAAAAGCAAATGCATAGTTCAACATCTGGGATGGAACAATCCCGTGCACCAGTACAGGCTGGCAACAACTGGTAGAAAAGCAGTTTTGTGGAAAAGGAGTTGGGCATCTTGGTGGACAAGAAATTCGACATTGGTCTGCAGGGTGCCTTTGTGGCAAAGGGCAACAGCATGTCGAGAGAGAAGAACCTTCCCCTCTATTCAGCATTTGTCAGACTGTGTCTGGAGCCGTGTCCAGTTTTGGGCTCCCCAGTACAAAATAGATCTTGACACACTGGAATGAGTTGAGCAGAGGCCACCAAGGGTCAGGGGATGGAGCACATGACATGTGAGATGGAAGGAACTGGATTTTCTCAGCTTTAAGAAGATAAGGCTAGGGGGAGACCTTATTGCTGTGTACAACTACATAATGGAGGATGTTGGGCAGACAGAGCCAAGATTCTTGGAATTGCACAGGGAAAGGAAGAAGGTGGTGGCTACAAGTAGCAACAAGGGAAAAAGGTATTAAGAAATATGTTTCACCATGAGATCAGTCATGGCAACAAGTCATGCAATCTCCAACCCCAGATATCTTCAGACCTCAACTGTACAAAGCCCCTGAAGTTGGCTCCACTTTGAGTGGGAGATTAGGCCAGACAACCTCCAGAGATCCCCTTTTAACTACATTATTCTCTGGTTCTGTGTGGTTCTCTTGATAGAGCCACCCAACTTTTTATAAAAGAAGCATCAAAGTCTGGCTTCTTCGATACAGAAAGAATGAAATAGTGTGAGACAGATTCCTGGTTTCATTCACTGGCACCCATTTCAGAAGTTTTCTTCAGAATCACCTATGCTGTCAGGCTTTGCACCTCCTCTGTCTAGATTTGAACTACAGCTTTCTTCTTGCCCATCCCACACAGATGCACCAAACTGGCAATAAATACACAGACTTACAGGCACACATGT
This sequence comes from Phalacrocorax carbo, assembly GCF_963921805.1. Lineage (NCBI taxonomy): Eukaryota > Metazoa > Chordata > Aves > Suliformes > Phalacrocoracidae > Phalacrocorax > Phalacrocorax carbo. The sequence continues at coordinate 30,182,294 of NC_087518.1, read as the reverse complement.
GGTTTTTAGAGTCTAGTCTTTCCGTTTTTAAATTTACGGACACTGTAACTCTGGCCTGAGAAAGCTGCAAGACTTCTCTTTCTCCCACGCTTTCTTCTTGTTGTTGGCCAACAAGGCAAACTATGCAAGCAGAGGGAGGCATCGTGGGACCTGCCCTGTTTCTATTTCTTTGTGATCTCAGGTCTCGAAATACGTTTCCTATGGAGGCATCTATCAGTGCTGGAGATATATGCTAAATTCTTGAACTCCTCTACTTAAAGCATCTTGATTTTGAACTAAATACCTCAGTCCAATATTTGCTTCAGTCATTAGTCAACCTTGTGATTCAGAGGAGGGAGGGATATCTTTTATTTCTGGACATGTTCATTTTCTGTTAATAGATCTTGCCCAGGTGTGTTTGTACTGGCCTACAGTTACAGATGCACAGCTGCCAGTTTAGGATGAGAGGCAATACAATTGTGCATGTGCTATACAGAATGGAACAGAACCCTTTCATCAAGGCTTTTTATCTGTCCTGACTGTACAGCACATATGTGGTTGTCCACAGTCTCTTGAAAGCTTTGAAGTGTAATGGATATCCTGCAAATCAGAGACACTTAGAAACCCTATAAAAAAGCAGTCAAAATGCATCTTAAGGTTCTGTACATTTCTCATTTAGTCTGGGTAAAGGATTACTACCTTGCTCAACAGTTTCAGTAGTGTCTCACAGGCAAAAGTATGTGTGACTCCTTCCTCTCCCGTGGGCCTTCAACAGTTTTTGCTGAGTGATGCGTATTTGCACCCAGCTTTTTTCCCTGCTTCAACAACACCCCAGCACAACCCTCATTCAAGGATTACTGCCCTGATGCACTCAGCCGCTGGCTGAGCCAATACAGAGTGCAAAAACACTGCTCAACTTTGCATTTTCATCATGCTTGGAGTGCCAGTATTTCATGACCTTCAACCTCATGCATTACGGCTGCTCGAGTGGGTTTTAGACATACAGTTGTTACTAATGTCAGAGCAACACTGCTTCCTCCAGCCATCACACTTGACAAAGGGCTCTACAAACACAAGAAAACACTCCTTTTGCGGGGGTGTGCTCCTTTTTTACTGCTATCAAGAGTCCCATGATGCACCAATAGCACAGCTGGGAAATGGCAGGAATTTAGACAGCAAAAGTAAGTACGAAAGGGCTCTGACTACATGCCACGTGGTGCAAAACAGTACCTCCTGGGCATAAGACAGCCTCTACAGAAATATAACACACAATACCCTACTTATTAATATACTTATAATATACCTATAATATGCAATACCCTATTACTGTTGTTTCATATAACAAGTTCTTATAGATTATGCCACAGCACCACTCAAATTCAGCTCTGCTGACTCAAATACATGAAAACCAATGGACTAGTTCAGGTCCTGAACTAATGACTCGCTTAAAAAAAAAATCTCACGAAGAACCCAAACTGGAGCACCATAGACCGAATAATAAATGTGACAATAGATCAAACATTATAATAACATTAGTGTGTTGTAGTGCTCTCCCTATGAGGCTGTTCTGTTGCTTGTAACAAGCATTGTCAAGAATTGCCTGGTTCTAACCCTGTATTTCAGCACTTAACCTACAGAAATACCATCTAAAATTGAATTTATCCTTTGTTAGTAATGAAACCTTAAAAATGAAAAAGAACAAAAACAAAACCAGGAAAAGGAACTTTTACGACACCAAAAAAAATGTAGTAGGTCTTCAGCTGAGTGACTGGGTACTTGCTGATATTACATCCATGTTGCAGTACCTAGGCAGAACCACGTGAGCTAATGCTGCGGGGACTCTGTCATGATAAATGAATGTCAGGGAATGTATTTATTGGCATTCTGCAGGGTTTTCACAGCAACAAATTGTAGCTTGGTTGTTCCAAACCATTCACTTAGCTTGGATATTTGCCTAAAATAATTATCATATTTGGTCAAAGCAGGCATGAGAACACACTATACTTACAGAATGAATTATTACTAAGAAGATAACAGCGTAACTAGTCTGGATGTCTTCTGATTACAGTCCTCTCGAGGTATATGGGTTATGAGTAAGTAGTTGGCAAGCAATAGGAAAAATAAAACATAAAATGAAACTAGCACTAGAATAGCTCCACAACTTGAGGGAGCAGGGGAGAAGAGAAAAAACCTCACTCCCTCCACTGCAAGGATGAAACTCCTTACACTACAGAATTTATTATCAGATGTTAGCAGGAAGCTTCAGCCGCTGACATGATGGCACTGGGAGAAACACTGCTTGTGGATTCTTCTCCAGTTTCCACATTTGTCAGCATTTGAAAGGTAGACTTCTCCTAGAAGAATAATCTGGTTTCTTAAAACAAAACCTTGGATTGTGAACTCTCCATCAGGCTTTTTTTCCATTTTCCCAAAGGGAAGCCAGATTTCATCAAGGAAAACACCCGGCAGCTGGTACTAAAGTAAATATTTGCTGCTGAGTGCTCAAGTGCTTCAGAAAAATTTCATAAATCAGGGCCCAAATAATGTCTCAATTACACTAAAAGACATCTGGAGTGATGCCAGAGGGATTGGTGGTATTACTTCAGCTACCATCAGTGCTCCAAAGCTGCTTACTCAGGTGCCCAAATATGGACCCAGACCCTAAGCTTAGCATCTCGTTTCTGAAGATCTGAAGCACACACATTTTTGGTGTTTAAGTGTGACTTACTATGCAAGACTCTGTTTCAGAAGTCTGCACAATAAGTAGGTCTACTAGTTTATCAGCTCAGGACTAAAAGCTTCATTCCAAAAGAATGGGGAAAGGCAAAATGAAGAGATTCTTCACAATTTATGCTCATCTGCTGTTCTGTTCTTTGTAAAGCCTGATCTCCTACAATGGCATTTAGAGGCATTAGAGGACAAGCAACAGCAAACTGTTGTGTTCAGTGAAAAAAGTAATAGCAACAGAAGAAAAAACTCTCTCTCAACTGCAGAACAGCTGTCATGAAAGATAGAAGAACAGACCGCAGCCCAACGCAGCCCAACAGCAAGTATCTGCTGAGTACAAACCGTGGGTTCTGAGCTTGGTGTGTATTGCTTTAGGTCTCACTTATTTACCAAGAACAGCAGCAAATGTGGTAGCGAGATGTTAGCAAGCGCCTCATTTTAGACACAGTGTTTATTCACCAATTGACCCCGTGGCATAAAATTGAAGTAGATGTATGAGCTTTTTGTGGAAATGTGGCCATCCCTACATTCCAGCACAATACAACAACTTTAGTTCACAGCACACTTTCTTTTACTTTCTAGCAAAAAACTCAAAATGGGGTTTATTAAAAAAGAATTATCACTTACATATCAATAAGAAGTATCTTGAAATCTTGGGTATTTCTACCTACTAGATTTTCTTTCTAAAAATGCCATTTTTTCCCAAGAGCCTTTACAACCTTCACTATCCTCAGAGCTGCCATATCCAAAGCCAAAAAAGAAGGAAGATATTCTTTTACCTCTTTTTCATTGCCGGTTATCATCTCCCATGTTCCATAGTGGCCTTTCTCTTGCCGGAAGAACTGAATGGCTTCTAAGAATGCCTCCACTTCATAAGTGGTCTGCTTGAGAAAATCTAAAGAAAACAAGAAGTAACACAAAGGATTTACCTATAAATAACCTTTAAAAAATAACCATTTTTTTCTGATCCATTTTCCTGTTCCATGTGCATCTAGCAGTAATATTTTTAAATCATTTACTAAACCTGAATGTCTGAAGACCTTGAGCTTTCATTAAGATCTAGAAGTGTAATGTAGAACTATCACACTGCACATATGAACCAGCACAAGCCATCCCATATAAGTTGATAAGTTAAACCACCACCAGCAAACATGAATGGAGAGCACATGATAAGGTAGGAGTTTTATGGCAGCAAGCCTTGCCTGTAGCAGACTTTGACAAGGCAGTCATTAACACATGAAAGCTCATCCCTTGCCTTTATAAATGCACATGCCTATGAGCAATGTAAGAGTGTACATGGGAAGACTTTGAGAGTGTGTACCAGGGCCAAGAGCTGGGAGCTTCTGCTTCTTTAATTTAAGATAAGAATTAAGAATTTAAGATAATGATAGTCAGCTGATTGCGGCCCTTGATAAATTGCTAAACCCTGAGTTAACACTCCCCCAATAATCTTTTATTTCCTATTGTTTTATTAAGAAATTGATGATCAAGATGATTTTTCATGGGCGTACAATAAAACAGTCCTCGACAAAGTAAGCACCATGCTCATACCAATTAAGCACAAAACCTTCTGACAAAATCATGGTGCTTTCCCTAAATATTTCAGGAATGTTTAACCGCAGCTCTGGAGTATCTAGTTACTGTTCACAGTTAATGCTGCTAGGTGGTAGCTCTTCCCAAGAACAACGTGGTAGCCTGGGGACACTCTTGTACAAGTGAGACTACAGCATGGAAAAACCTGAGAAGTGGCTGAGCTAGTTTGTTCTTACAAACTCCAGATAACCAGTTTGGCAACAGAAATTACATCTCTGGCTATTTGCTCTTTCCAAACTGCTAAAGGCTTTCAAGAGAGCTGCAGCCAACACTATCCTTCACATGAGAGCGCAAAAAAACACAGCTAATTAAGACTGCAACAGCAGTTATACAGCAGAACTAGTTTGTCATGATTTGGGGAGAAACAGTCCCTCTGCCTCAAAATGTGGAAAAGCTCCCTAGAACACTCACGCTGCTTGGCAAACCTGAGTAAGAAAAGCCACCACTGAAATACTTCAGGAATTCAGGTGCTGTGTCTTCGCTGTGAAACAGAGCTTCGGGATTATTGTGAGGATTATTATCTTAAGGGAAAAACAAAGCCATGATGGTTTATTGTCCCCTCTTTGAGGTTATCTACTTGCAGCCTTGATCAGCTAAAGTCCTGTTGTGCGCACATTAGGAAGATAGGAGGGAAGAATAATGATGTTAATTCTCCCAAAGGCAGTATGCTGCTTTAAAAAATACTGATATCTATAAACAATTGTTATGTGAAGAGTGAGAGAGTAAGTTCTCAAGCCTTGCCTGCAAAGCAAGACACTTCTTTTGACTGGTTCATGAAACTTCTTAAAGAGAACAGCTTTATAGGAGGCTTGCATACATGCCAAGGCCAACACAGGGATCATAAAAATTATGGGAAACACAAAGGATTAACACTGCAGTAATGCCTGAAATGTCTCCTCCATGCGCTTTACCTAAAAACGAAAGCTACAGAAACCTACCATTAATTTCATTAATGCTTCACCTTGGTTACTGCTTGAAAACAGCACTGTATACACTGTATAGATTTTATCTACGTAGTGGGCAATGAGGTTTCAGATCTGCTAAAAGCCCGAATGTCAGAATTTCCACTTTCAGAGTTTCTCCTGGGTGTAATAATTACTTCAGGAAGGTACGTTATACATACTGAGGTGCAGTAAACACTCTCTCAGTCCCACTTTATAGATACCATCCCTGTTTTGCAGACATTTGGAGGTCCAGAGAGACTACACAATTTCTTCAAGCTCACACAATGATCAAACAAGAGAAGAACAGCCAGGTAAAATTCCAACCATACCTTCACTGCTACCTCCATGATTTATAGCATTTTTAATAGCAAGTTACAAACCAGGATGCTAAGATACCAGTGAAAGAGTTGTAAGGCTGTTCACTGCCAAGAGAACTTCCTCTGATGGCAGCTTTAATGAAAGACAGAAGTATTCCACCTGAGAAAGTGGTGGAGCATTGCATCTGAAAGCTTTTGTCCTCCCAAAATTAACCTCTGAATATTTTGACAAGAAGAGGGCCGAACTTGGCTGGAGGAAGGAAGAACTGCAGCTCCTGCAGCCCTCTGATCGTGACTCACATGTTTTCCTTCTTCACAGCTGTGCTCCCTCCTAACCAAAAGGGACAACAGGCCATCCAAAGGGTTGGATCTTGGACCTGCTGAGATGATGATGCGCCAGAGCTGACAAGATTCTGCCCTCTAATATCAGCAAGTTTTAAAGTCCATGTTCAAGGGAGTATTTTCTCTCTGTTCTGACCATCCCCAACCCCATAGAGAAGTGGGAAGAAGGTGCTAAAAATCCAAGAGCGACTAATTTGAATCATGGGAAAGTATCAAGGGAATATTCATGGGAATGTTCATGGGAAAGATATTAAGCTGTAAGTACCATAAAATCCCGATCTCACATTCCTTCCTATGCTAGTAAACACAGGAGGAAAACACAAGTATGGCAGTCTTACTACAAAAGCAGCTCCAAGTAGAAAGGAAGCTTTACTCTTCAAGGCTACTACAATTGCTTAATCTAGGCAATTTCATTCTCACTTTCTATAGGAGAAAAAGATTGCATCAGCGATAAGGCACTGAACAACTAGATCCATCCAGTGCTGGGCTGGGCAGTAGCTGTTGGCGAGGCACACAAGACAGAGGCACATTCATGGAATACAGCTCAAGAGAAGGGAATTGTACCCAAGCTGAAAGGACCTGTGGTGCACATCCTCTGAGATTTCAGCAGGGAAGAGCCAGGGCTTCTGTAGATCAGATCTAGCAGTTTATGAAAAGGCTAGAGGACTGTGGCTGGCTTGGCAGCCAGTTCCACTATGCCATAGCAAAGCGAAGAAAACAATGAAAAAGCTGTCAGGGTAGCCCCGCTTGCGTGCAAGAGAGAGGATGGTGCGTGGGAGATGGAAGCAGACGCTGCAGCTGCAAAGAGGGCAGGTGGCAAACCCCAGTGGTATCAGGAACAATTGTTCATCAGCAGAACGGACGACATGTGCTTCGCTCTTCTGAACACCCTCGCAGGGGCTTCCCCTTAAAGAAATCTGGCTGGCATCTATCATGCGTGACGCATCTGTCCCCACTGTTTGTAGAAAGTGGAGCATGTTAGGGGAGCTTGGTGCAGTGCTGGATGTAGGTCATCCTTATCCAACTCCCATAAAAGCCATAAAGTTTACTGAATGCCTCCAGCAAAAGGCTGGTGAGGTACCCAGACGGATGCTACATGCTTAATCCAGGCTGGTCTGCACTTGGAAAATTACCCAAGCAGCTTCTCCAGCTGTTAATGAATACAACATCAGCTTGTTTGTGGAGAGCAAAACAAAATTATCTTTGTTCTGTTTAATTTTAAAATAAGAAAACCCACCTAGAGACTATCTTTACATATCCAAGTGTGGAGCCTAATTTTAATAACAGATAAGATATTGCTAACCATAGATTCCTTTTATAAACATAACAGAATGACTGCTATGAAGCTCCTTTTTGAAAAATGGAAGGACATCTAGGAAGGACTTTTATAAATCTCCCCAAATTTGCATGACTCTCAGAGGCATGGCTGAGTTTGTTCAGTACTGCAGAGAGACGTCTGTAGGCATGAGCTTCCTTGTAGCATATAAACAGTTTAAATCCCTCTCAAAAAAAAAAATAAAATCTCAAACCTTATCTCATCAAAATGATACACAGAGGATTAGGCTACTTGGCACCCGCTAAGAGTGCACTTGCACCTGGTGCAGAAGTGCTAACTTAGAGGGTCCCCTTTCTAATTTCAGCTGTATCCGATGTTTTGGCTGCTGTGGGACTTGCAGTCTCCTAACAAGGTGCTCCAGGCTGTGAGTTGCAGTTCCTTCTCCGTCACTTGGTAGAAGAATGTCTGGTCATACAGGCAAGTAACAAGGAAATCTTCAGTCCTAAGTTTCCACATGCTCTTCCGTGCACTGCAGGACAACTGCACTTTTGTTTGAAGATGGACACGTCACTGGCACATTGTTTAAAAGCCCCTTGAGAAAGGCTGTCTGAACAATTTTTTCTGACGCACTAACACTTCTTGTGTGTGTCTGAAGACAGTAGTGGAAATTAATTGCCCTGGTGAATTTGGTCTTTTCCGTAGCCATAGGTTTTACATCTGTTAAAACACCGAAGATGTGTGTGCAAAAACTTCTATAAATAGGCCTTGTTACCAGAAAGGATGAATGCTGCAGACCTCACTGCCTCTAGCTAAAACTGTGGATTTTCAGCAAATCCAGATAATATGGAATCTGTATTTGAACGCTCCCGTTCAAATTTTGTGTGTGTATGTGCTGCAGGCTGCTGCACAGGGCCTCTTGCTGTGCTTTGTAGCAGAAAGCTCAAAACCTGCTGATGTTTAATTGCTTAGATGATGATTTTTAAAATTATGATCAAAGGAAGATGCCTCTTCAACATTGCATATCCTAACCTGCCACGCTAGCTGTCAAAAAGTGAGTATTTCAATATCCAGTTTAAGCTGTGTGCCCCTCTAAACAGTAATTGCCATTAATGAAGCTATTCAAACTCATTATTGTAGCATGAGAGAGGCTAAAATGGTCATTGAACAACAGGAATGCCAATAGGTGTTTGAAGACAGACGGTGTATTGTTCACCTCCTTAACAAATGCCATGGCGACAAGTCAATTCTTCGTATACGTAGCAGCACAGCTTATTTCTGTACCGCTTGTGCAACCGCGTGGAAAAGTCTGTGTTTGGGAAGAGCAGGGAAATGCTTCTCCAGCACCTGGTGGCACTTCAATCAGATGCGATAACCAGACAGCAAGAATTTTCCACCTCCCAGAACTGATGAGATAGTTTGCTCTACTGAGACACCAGTGGGTCACAGCTCCCTTCTGCATCTTGGCTAATTCTGCAAACTGGGACTCAGTGATTTTTGGATACAGCAGCAGCATTACCACGTTAAACTGTTCAGAGAGCCAAGGAACTGCAGTCAGGATGTTTTATGATGTGTAAAAACTGAGTATGTCATTCTTCAAAACAAACTGAGTGCCCTTATTGCAATCCAGCAAATGTCCTTCTCCCATATGGGCTTTTGTTACAATAAATTTATTACTTTTATTGTCAATAATACTGAAGGGGTGTATTGACTTTGGACAAAGTGCTTTACCAAAGCAAGCTAAACCACTGAGAGTAATCTAAGCTTTTTGGCTGACATTTGACAAAGGGCTGAGGCCCAAAGACGTAGATGAACAAGTGTTAAAACAGAATCCAGAAGTCTGAGCTCACAGAACACGGGTTTTAATTAAAAAAATGCTGATTCTGACATAATGCCCATCATCTGACTATCAAAACTCGTAAGTAATCCACCCTGCTTTCATCTGTTTCCTGCAGCGCTCACATCTACATATACATTCCTGAGCTAGGGAGCTGCCTACAGTTTGGTGAAGGATTCTGCATTCGGTGAATATTATTTTCCATATGGTCCCTGAATTCTTTCTGTAGGTGACTATAATTGATACTAAAGCAATCTGGCATCCAATGATGGCCCTCTTTATAAGAGATGATCATGTAAAGGCCCATAGGTAGGAAGGTAGCCTTGCCTGGCTCTTGCCTACAGCATCCTCATTAACTGCAGCTTTGGTCAAATGTCTCTTCCCAACACAAGTTGCTAACAACCTGATATACTTCTTAGTTCCCTCCTACAAGACAGCTGGGCCCACGAACACCTCAGATCTTCAAAAACTACAGGCTGACCTTGGTTAAGGAGTGGGGAAGGCAGGAGGACAGTTACTGGAAGGAAATGAAGATGACCGAGGAGTTGAGCTCGGTGGCCTTTCACTGATGGGGAGAACATTTGTCACTTGCTATAATTTTTTGAATGTGATAAATTAGTAGAAACTGCATTTAATTTTATGTGACCTTATAATAGTATCTCTTTGCTTCCTCTTCTATTTGGTCGAAAGCTGGCTGATCACCTTATATAGCACTTCTTGGGACAAGAAAAGTCTCTGCACAGGTATCATTGAAGGGCCTTCCTTCTTGTGATGCTACAAATAGATAGTAGGATGTAGATAAAGCTGAAAAATATTTGGAATTTTAAGTGTCTCATCTTTGACTTTATCAGTCTGAAAAGACGGTGCTTCCACCACCTACTATTTCCACTGGACACTGCTACCCTCAATGGAATAGATTTCGCACTAAGAAATGTAAATTTCATTTTCCAATTTTCTTATCCTTCCAAGTGATCCCCCTCTCACCTTGGCATCTGTTTCTTTCAAATATATCTAGGTTGTTATTTTTCCTCTGCTTTCCATTAAGCATGCTCTTTAATAATAAAAAAAAATCTAATTGAATTTTTTTTTAATTTAGTTTTTTTAAAACAAAAGCTGGTAAAAATGAAAATAGGGAACGCCAAACAGGGGGAGGCTGCTGAAAGAAAAGGCTGCTATTTTCAAGAACTGTGGTGTCTTAACCATCTAAAAACACAGGACATTTTCACCTCTAGTACTGGTACTTCAAAGAAAGCTATTGCAAGCTGCGAGCGCCAAAGGATTTGGGGTGAAGGCAGCTGGAGAACATCAGGGAGTAAGAGACATTCATGCAGTTAAGGAATCATTCTGCCAACCTCCCAACACCACAATTAGGGGATGTCCATCAAATAAAAATAAATTTGTATGATGAAGAACGATTGCCCTTTCTGAGAGCTATCTTTGTAGCATAGGTTTCCTGAAATAGCATTTTTTCTAGCATTTCTGGTAATACCTGCCTGGGATTTATTTGCTGTGGGTAGGGACTGCAGTGATTATTGTCTGTTGCTCATATAGTTTCTGTTTAATGATGAGCAAATTTCTACTGTGAGGTGTATGAGTAATATCATCACACAGAGGATCATGGACAGGACACAGAGAATGGCTACAAGAGAGCAAGACCAACTGATCATCACACTGTCAGAGGGCAAAAAGCGACCACCTGAGCTCCCAGCACATTTTAAGAGCTGTTGCTTGTAAGATATTACAGAAAATTCATACGAAAGGCTATGGCCATCAACTCCAAAAAATGAGGTTCTGAAAAGTTCTGTCTCCAAAAAATAAGCAAATGGTCCCAACCCAAAGGGGACAGCAGGTAAGAAAATGAGAGCGAATCCATCTGTTTGAACCTGGGGAGACGAGGAGAGCTTGGGAACTGGACCTTAGGAAAGGATAGCTTGCCCAGGGCTTGCAACACAGCTACAGCACCTCTAGAAAAGATCCTCTGAATAAAAGGACACACTGCTTACTTTTACGAAATGGAGTCTTGTCACATGATTATCCAAATCAAGAACAAAGTGAAGTATAATGCCCTGGGTCTGAGAAGCATCAACCTGACAGCTCTGATGCTTTCCTGAGAGCAATGTGGTATCATATTATTCATAGATCATGCGGTATAAAGCTGCCTAACCACTAACAGAAGCGAGATGAGGTCATTTCCCAACAGGATACAACCCTGCAATAATACGCTGTATTTATAGCAAATCAAGTTTTGTAGTGCAAGTTCCCTCCAAGACCATCAAACCAACATTCAGCAGGTTTAACTATTTGCTTTGCAGCACACAATGCCTGTATTAAAACTGTTCAAAGCAGCACAAGACAGATTACAAGGTAACTCCCTCTGCTGGGACCAGCAGCTTCATGTTTCATAGTCTAAAACATGAACACACCATATAAACATACACAAAGAATCGCAATATCGTTTATCTCTGACAATTTCCAAGCGCTTTCCCAACCAGCTGCCATATTCCTGGTGCAGATGAGAATTTTTCTGCTGTTAAACTTTGAAGCTGGAGCCCAAATACAACCTTACACCTGCACAAATGAGTATCTTTATGGCTCCTAAAATAGGGTTGGATGGTGGGCACAAGGCAGTGGCTCTTCTGCACCACCACACGCTTGCACGGTAATCCATATGAAAAGGAAAATCAGCCTGAGGTGTGGAGGTGAGAGGTAGGAAGAACATAATCGCAATTAGGATTTTAGCATATTAATCATCTTGGTGTTTCAAAATGAATACACCTCCTACAGACTGAAAATCCTAACTATAGCACAGGCAAGTACGCTTACTGGAAAAGCAAAAGTCACACTGAATGAAGGAAATGATGTTGCAGAACAAAAACACCCCATAAAGAGGAAAAATAGTCTTATTTTAAGCAAAATACTCTAAATTATACATATAAAAAAATGTCCTAAAGCATTTCATGGGTTTTGTAGCACCCTAGAAGCCTCACCAAAGATATTTAGAGCAAAATGGTCTTGAATGTTATGACAGCATTAATATTTCTATGGAAATTTGCACACCAGTTTTGAAAGGTCCAACTGGACCTCAGGTATCTGTCTGGTGAAAGACCAGCCATGGTGTCAGCCACTCATGTGGATCACGGGAGATCTGATCTTATTAACCATAAAGTGATTTAATTAATCAAAGTGCAGGAGCTGCAGTGAGAGAAGCCATGACACAAGTCCCAGGTCAAGGACGCAAGTCAGGCAGGTGATGGGTTGAATATTTTGTCTTCATTTGTACCATTTCCCACCCCCAAATTATCAGGCAAACCTTCAGAAAGGTCTTGCTTTCATCCCAGTGCAGAAGGACATTTTTCTTTAACATCAAATAAAGCAATTTGCTCCTTAGTTCTACTTTCATTGGTTCTTCTGCACGTCATCTGAAAAAGGCAAAAAGAAAATCCTTTTCTTCAGCTTCCCTCTCTGGAGAAGAAATGCCAACCTGTTTCCAACATAAAGACTAAAACTCCTTCCAAAGCCCTATTTGGACTCATGACAGCTGCTTTGCCTGTATATGGAGATATATATCCTTCAGTATTTAATGTCACCTTCTCAACCTTTATCAACGCTCCAGTAATTATTTTGAATTATAGTCCAAGAGTACATGTGGTAAGCCCCACATGTACTATATACATGTAACATAGGAAAGCTATAAATAATTATGAGAGAAACACCTGCCAGCTAAACTTAGAGCTGAAAAAGGAAACATGGACACAGCTAATGAAAACTCTAAAAGCCAGAGAAAAAAATATCTGAAGCTGTCCTAGCTGTCCTGACATAGCCAAGCTGTGACCGAATGCCCTGCATAAGCTTAAAAGTACATTTTGTATTTCTCTCTTACCGAATGTATTTCTTTATTATACTTCTTTAATGCATTTATTTATCTAAATTTTTTTTGTTATTTATGGTGAAATTAGAGATGACAGGATATGGGTTTGAAAGTGCCCCAGCTTCCTGTGTCAAGAGGGTGATTATTAAGATAAGGATGTGAAATCAAACCAGATGAAAGAGAATAAAATCACGAAGTGAAACTCTGCATCTCCCAGAATTAGCCACTTGTATTTTCCTCCTCATCACGCAGACTTCCCTCTATCCTGGCACCAAGTGGTCGGGGTTCTCCACTTTTAACAACAAATACCAAGCGAAACAAAATAACTCATAACCTCATATAGGAAATGAGAAGACTCCCTAAAATAACAAAAAATGAAATAAGCATTCAGAAGAAACTTCGGTTTGATTTTCAGGGCATACAAACATAAAGGATTACAAACTGGAGAATGCTGAATATTAGCGCACTGTGAATATTTGGAGCATTTCCCCCATTATTGCCATTCCGGGACTGACAGCACTTCCCCATTGGGAGTTAGGTGGTCACTTCAGCAGTAAATTTCCCCCCAAATTTGACATGTGCAGTTCTCACCATTTCACTAAGAAAATGGGGATGGAGAGAGAACCACAGTAAATCCAAGCTGTGGATGAAAGTGAAGGCATCACGGAGATAAAGGTAAACCAAGGAATCAAAGGCTACAGCCCACATCTAAACAAGGTGTAGTGATTTAGGAAACTGGAGGAAAAATTGAAGCCATTTTCTTCCACACTCCAACTCAAGAACAGCTTCTCTAAAAACCTGAGAAGTATTTAAAACTAAGTATTACATAAAATCCTATAGTAATGAAGGCCTGACCTCCACCGATGCTTGAGAAGAACAGGCTCTCTGGAAATAACAGTGAATGGCCAGAAAAACTCAATTAAGGCAATACTTAGGGATGGAAAGTTAGAAAACAATATTATGGGCAGAAAATTCTCCTTCTTGCTGCCCCTTCTGTTGGGAAATTGATATGGAAGCAGTATTAGGATATGTATTTTTTGTCATGTGCTGTATTCTCCTGAATTAGTTATGAATCATCAAAACTGAACAAATATAGTAATACATTTTATATAATGATGTAACATAGGATTTTTAGATATAAAAAATTCTGATGTGGTCAACAATACTAATTACTTACTAAAGCCAATAAGGGCCCATTTAATATACTGTAAATGCATCCCAATGAATATCAGATCAGAAAGCAAGAGCCCTCCAGTAACTCTTGAAACTGCATCTTTCACAAGAGCTATCTTTTGTCTTGATGCACTTGTCATTTGAAACATTTACTTTCCAGTTTTACTAGAACAGCAGAGGCTACAGTATAGTCCTGGGAAAATACAGCAAACGTCCTACGGCATAAGGAACAGGCTAGCAAGGCAAACATTGAAAATTAATTGTGTAGCCCCGTACCCACAGAACTGTACGTTCTTCTCTGTATGTGGAATTACTTTTATCAAGAGCCATCACTAGGCTGTATTACTTTATACCACCATATTTCTTATTATTGACTCCTCTGTATCTGTTGGCTGCTTGTTCTGCAAAGAACATTTTTTGGCTGACCTGTTCTGCATTTGGAGCCCTCCTCTCAACGTTATGTTTCTATAGGCACATTTATGCCATTTAACTAATTTATCTCAGCCTTTCATTTATCATATTCATGGATCACAGCCAAAAAGCTTTGAAATCAGCCAATATGCCTGTTATAGTGTTTCATATCCTACGCCTGGGTAATAAATTCACTGAGAAATTAATCGTGGCTTTTCGGAGCTGCCACTATGTTCTTTACTGAAGTTCTTAATACAAAGCTGTTGGTAAACAATGAACAGTTTGGAGAGAAGGATGCTTTCTGATGGAGCTTTTGTAAAGTTTTGAGATAATGGCCAAGATTAGATAGCAGCACCTCTGGACTCAGTATGCAAATTTACAGTCATCTTTTTTTTCCTGGGAGCAAAGTTACACAGTCATTAATTTTCACAGGAGAAGGGTCACACACTGAATGGTGAAAAGCAATTTTGAAATATATTGGACTCAAACTCAGCCAGAAAAGGGAATCAAATGCAAGTATGGCTTATGTTAGAGTGGCCAAATCTGGCAGCCCAATAGCTGCAGCTCTCATTACATCCTTCCCCACCAGCCCCCACCGACAGCGGCCAGACCTATGTTCACCCCAGCAGTAACTCCCAGACCCCCATGCCTCTTGGGTAGCTGGCTTGGACTTATGGTTCCTCCAGTACCGGTCACAGCCCTCTGGTCTCTCTGACCACTGGCTCCCACACCTCCTCTCCTACTTGCCAGGTAGTCCAGATTGATGTTTGCTAGTGAGTGAAGCCTATGCACATGCACGGCTGGCGGAAGCGCATTAGGAGAGCACTCTGGTCTCACCAGTTGATGGCCCCACACCTATGGGACCCTGTGCTCTGTGGTCCCCTCTCCCACTACTGACACTGGGACCTCTCACACACATCTCTCCAGGTGCTGGCACCTCAAACCTGTGGAGTCGCCATGACCCCATGGTTCCTTCTCTACTTGCTGGCACTTTGGATCCCAACACACACACCAGAGAGAACCTTCACCCTGGAAAAGAGCAGTGCAGTTTAGGAAGAAGACAAGACAGTCCATGGTGATCAAGCCTGGGGCTTTACTGGACAACCATACTGAGCAGCCTCCTGTTCAAACCCAGCTGACCCCATTTACCCCTGTTTTCCTCTGTTATCCCACATTCTTGCTCTTGCCCTCCATCCTGTAATGAGTTCCATATCAGCTGAGACAACAACAGCCCTGCAGACTGCAAGGGGGTCAGGGAGAGCTGCTGGTGGCCTGTGTAGGTTGGTTTCACAGTGGCACCATGAGCTGAGCCCCCTCCTCTGAGTTCCAGGGCAGTCGGGCTGGGGTCCCCTCTGCGCCCATCAGTTTGTCAGGGTTCACTGCCGCTCCCTGGGCACTCGTGTTTTCATTAATTAGCCCTTAATCACATGACCTCACAGCTTAAAACCCAAAAAACATCTGATCTCCTCCCCAAATCCTGAGGCATCACAAAAGCCAACTTGCAAAGAGCGAAGTGGGAGCCGTCCAGATGAATCACTGAACTGGGATGGTTTCTGCACGCAGATTAATCAGTCAATCAACATTCAGAGTCAGGGTAACTCACAGAATCTCAGTGTATGCATCCAGTTGTGCTAAAATATTTTTAAAGCCATGACCAGTCAGGTCCTGATTGGCTTAGGCTCATTTTAAAGGTCTTAAATATGCTTTTACCTGAACTGTACTCAAGAAAGGTGCAAAACATCTACATATTCCATTAATAATTAAGGAAATCATTGTCCTCTCCCACTTGCCAACCCGTACCAATTAGTATAAAGGAAGGACAAACACAACAGGAAAACGTGGGGGGGGGAGAGAACCCACAATTCGTACATCTGAATCATATTTGCAAGCAGCGATCACTAAATCCAAACACTTTTGTAATTGTTCCCCTGACCATAAGTTCTGACCAGAAAACGCAGAAACACAGGCTGCAATGGTTATTTATAACAGAGGGACTCTGAAGAGAGGAAATAGCTGAATGCCAGGGCGGCTCCCATCGCAACACCACATGCTGATTCACTCCAGTTTTCTGTCAGGCAACAAACAGTATTTAATTCTGCTTCCTAGGAGAAACGAGACTTTAACCAAAAACTCCTCCAAGTTTTTGGCTAAATTCTGGTGCGATATATTCCATTCCAGAAGTGGGAGATTACAGAAAAGACAGAAAGGCAACTTCTGATCAGACATTACATCTGTCTTTCTCCTGCCCTTGCCAAATCTGCCCTGGCAAAAGTTAACTCCGCACTTTTTCGAAGAGGTAGGGTGAATGCTACCTTGGCCAGTGCTCCTTACCCCACTAAATTATATGCCACAATTGAACTCAAAGGATTTTTCATATTTCTTCTTTCTTTCCAAACTTTTTTTAAAAAGAACACACAGCCAATTTTTATCTCATGAGCCTTATTACCTGTAGTATTGCTGCAGGTGCCTGTAACTTTGTTGAATTGTTCAGATACCTGGTTTTTGTAGGCAGAATTGTTTGCACATAGGATTTAAAAAGTATTAATAAAGTAACACATTCCAGTCATGTGAGAATAATATAAATCAATATGAAGTCCTTGTAAAAAAACCCTGCAGAGGTTCACTCCAAGGGCAGAGTTAAGGTTACTGGAGTGCTCATCAGTGATCATTTTTCTGCATGCAGAACCTAGATTTCTAGGATATGGTATACCTCCAAGAAATCCATAAAATACAGGCTCCCATTTCCGTACCTGTAAAAACTTGTTCATTTTTCCTGTGTTACAGTCGGTCTTAATCCAGACTGTCTTTATCTACTAGTGTGTTGAGCAGAAATAATGTGACAGAAAGGATAGGCCTTGATGAAGGCACTCCAGTGTCACCGTCAGATAAAAACTTGACCACAGAAAAAGTGGAGAGGGATAAATCCTGGAAGAGATGTATAAATGAGAAATAGCTGAGCTGTGTGAAATCTAATAAAACACAGACTCGCAGGCATTGGAGATGGAAAAGACCTATTAGGTCATCTAGTCCCAGCTTCTGCCAATTCAGAATTGGCCCCTAGAGTGATGTGCTGAATTTTAAGGAAAAAAAAGGCTGCCAAAAGCTTTGTCAAGCCTGTTACACTTGCTTCAGGAGAGAGAAATTAAAAACCCCAAACCCAATGAACAGGCTTCAAGTCATGGAGGACTGACAGTGCCAGGAAAACTTGATTGTATCCCTGCCTCCTTACCAAATCTCAGTGAGGAGCAAAGGGGTGGCTTTCCAAAGTCTGGAGCACTTTCATACTGTATGACCACCACAGCTAAAACCAGGCTAATCAGAAACAAAAATCAGAGGCGGGCTTTGCCCTCAGGCACGCTATGGGAATTTGTGTTCCTCTATATGGGAATGTGTTCCTCTGGCAGCTATATAGGGAATATTTATTGAGATTTAAGCTATCTGTAAATGCCAAGTGAAGGCGTGTTCCTTCTAGATTGATGCCTCCAAACTATGTTAATCTAGCCATAAAACAGTCTTTATAGTCCCTGTGACTGGGTATTTGCTACCAGATTGTTTTAGCCCTCAGCCTCTCCACACCTACACAGATTTGTATCAGAGATGCTTCCTCTGGTTTCTATGAGGCTGTCAGAGCTAGAAGGGCATGCTGCATCTTACCACCTTCAGCACAACAAGACGGTGTGAGACAGCTGTCTGAGGGTAAGGGGGTGGGCCTGATTACCAGGAGACAAAAGTGACAGCTAAAAAGCCACATTGGGAGCCACTTCTGTAAGTAAAAGGGACTGTTCACGCACTGCACTCTCAAGTCATTTATCTACAAGGAGGGGCTTCAGGCCCAAGTAGCTGAGATTGCTGGAGAAGTTCCTGAGTGTTCCCATTTCCCATCAAGGGCAGCAGGAGCAGATGGGACTCAAAAGCATGGAAGAGCCTGGACACTAGCAGGGGAACCAGGTCAGCTTGGTGGAAAAAGAGAAAAGCATTCTGAAAAACAGGAAGCATTTCTTTTTCTGAAGAATACAAGTCATAAATGCTCTTCCAATTTCATGGGAGCAAGGTTACTTTTATAATGCTAGCAAGTCACAAGTTGGGATTTTTTTAAGTTTTCTAGTCTAACATACTCAGAAAGTGAGATTTAAAATTTACCCATGTGCAAACAATCATTACTGTGTCTTACACACCATTCATGTCCCTCCTACAAGGCTTAACCATGGCTGGGGCTTGAGCTGCTATCTAAACACCTGCACAAAACACCAAATATTTGACCATTGGTGAGATATGTATAACATTACAGAAACATACCAGGAGACTGCGTTCCCTCCTCATCACACAAACCTGGTCTACTGTACCTATGATGCATTCGTCAAGCTTGCCAGCACAGGTGGGAGTTTGCCATGCCATATTTAGTAAACACCTCTTATGATTTTGTGCCAGGATACTGGATTTAGATGAGCTGACAGAGAGGGGAATGCCACTTTCAAAGCAATTCCCATGTTTTCTACCCAAGCTTACCACACTGCAGCTCAAATCCCACCTAACTTCACTCCCAGCAAAGCAAGAAGAAGGGGTATGGTTATGCATTCCTGAAGGCACTGAAAGCCAAGCATCTTTCATAAATGACTCACATTTTTCTACAGCTTTTTTACTATAATAGCTATTTAAATCTTCACCAGGGTTAATGACGTACAGGAAGAGGCCCTTTCTGCACTCACCGTGGTTTGAGTGTCTCACGCAGTCTCCCAGCATGGTGCTGAACTGCCTTTGAGCTTCTGGCTCTGGAAAGCAATAGTAGCTGTGTCGGGCGAAGGGCTGCCACAGGTAAACCGGGAACTCCTTTGGAAGCTGAACAAAGGCTTGAGCGACCTCCTTCTCACTTGACCCTATACAAAACAAACATCTCCATTTGAAATCTGCAGATTTCTTGGGGGTTTGGCTCCTTCCCTCTGCTATGACAGAAAGAACAGACCTTTACTAGCAGGGAAGCACGAGACATGAAAAAATCAAGTCTCCTTCTTGATCCAGGTGATTGGGCACAGAGGGCAGGGGGGCACAGCTGGGACAGGCAAACTCAGCAGGCACCAACCACCTCTCTATGTTATACTATAGCAACTTCATGTCAGCTTGTTTTATATTCAAGATGGCCATAAACTACACATTTTTGGTAAAATTTCAAAGACACTATTTCATTGGATTGTAGCTGCTAGGACAAAGGTTTTCATGGCAAATACGTAAGTTAGTGGGCAGCTCTGGTCTCTTCCACATAGACAACATATAGGAGCATATGGTCTTCCATGTAGAAATTAATTGCATTAAAATGTGTAGGAACAGTGGTTTCCCTCTCTCCAGGGTTTCCAAACACAACTGCAAGCTGGTCTGGTGAACTGTCACTTCAAACTCTTGAAGGTGAAGCAAAGAAAGAATCAAGTATCTCCAGTTTCCACCTGCCCTGAGTCACTGTGCACAGGGGGTGCCATACAACACCGTTTACAGATGACCAAACCCAATCTTGTCTCTGTGCCATGCATCAAGATGAACACAAAATGTTCATTTCGGAGGGTGTTCAGCATCGCACAGAAGGAGAGAAGGGCCATAAAAAAACTAACTGAGCCACTCTTTGTGAAGGGAGAGCAATGGGAAGCCCACAAGCGGCCTTGGGCTGCTCCACATCACTCAACCCCACTGCTGCAGAGCTGTGGTGACACATGGAAGACACCTCCAGGCACCACTGCCCTATGCTACCACCCTATGCCTTGGGAAATGGATGTAAGGGGAACACCTCCCAACGGTCATAACTTCAAGTGGTACAAGACAAGACATGTCTACATGTTGCCCTTATCCCTTTTCTTATGTGACACCCCATCTTCCAAATCTGACTCTGCAATATGAGATCTGCTCCCTTAAAGCCCGAATTTTCTCCATCTTCATGGGGTGGGGGCAGGCAGGACCACAGCGGTTCCTGTCACAGAAACAACAAATTCAGCAGCAGCAACCTTCCTGCCCTCTCTGTGGGACTTCTTATCAACTGAGTCAACACAGGCAGCTGGCATCTAAAAATGGAAACAAATAAACCAGGAATATTAACAAAGCCTGGGAACAATGGTGGTGTGGTTCCTGCCCTGCTTCTGCACAGCTTCCAGCAGCTTTGTGCCGGGATGCTGGAAAAAACAAGGGAGCCAGCATTTTTCTGAATGTTAGCTTATAGCATCTTCTGTGTACATCCACTCTGGAGCTCTGCTTTGACTTAGGAAAAGGGCTGTGTGCATCTTCTGTTGCCCCATTTTAAAGTCTAGCCAGAAAGCCTGCCCAGAAGAGGTCTGCATAAGAGCCTGAGGTTTGGCAGTTCAGCTTTGAGCAGGGCTTACCAATAGGATCTGGAAAATGTTTATCAGACAGCAAATTGTAATCTTCTTCTGAAGTCAGTACTTTGCCTCCTGCAGGAAGAACATGATATTTAGGGCTGGCTCCTTTCTGGTAGGCCTGAAAAATCAAGAGAGAGGGAGTCAAACAGTAATTTAAGGAAAGGGAAATCATAAAGCACAGAACTCATTTACATAGCTAATGCACAAGGATATTCCCCACAGGGATATTTTTTTTGTCAGACTGATTTTGGATACATTTCCTGGAAACGTCAAACCTAAAACATGGTTAAATATAAAAAACATTTTAAAATATCATGGCTTACGAGCCATGATGAAAAGACAGAAGGGAAGGAAAAAGGATGGGATTTTCTTCTAAGCCCTATTCATTTGATTTGTCAGCCAGGATGTGTTTGACTCTTGCAGCTGCCAAACGAAAAGTTTCACTGTAGTCAACGTGAAGCCACCCAAAAATTGCTACTTAAAACCAACTGCAGAAGCATGCTGGTGTATTGCAATGACATACTGATAAGAAATGTTCTATGATATGCAAAGGAAGGTTCAAAGCTCTGTTAAAGTGATTTGCTGATTCTGGCAAATGTGTATGGCCAACACAAGGGGCTTGGTTGTACCCTCAACCACCACTGTGGAGCTTCCAGCCATCTCCACAAGGCTGGAGCTGCCTTGCCGAGGACATTTCATCTAGTATTGTCGAAAGAAAGGTGGCAGCAGTGGCCAATTCACTTGACACCAGTTTCTCTGGGAGCATAGAAGAACATAAAAGGAAGAAGCATTTACCTCTTTAGTCTCAAAGCAATCCACACTGTAGTCATTTTTGATAACGACATATCTGTCCTTCCACTTCTTCAGATCCTCAGCAAAATGCAGCAGCTCTGCCTCATATAAGACGGTCCCAGCTTCCGCCGGGGGCTACAAAGGCAATTTTCTAGATTTGAAATTACTCTGGATTACTGACCATTTTGAAGCTTTTTTTCCTACGTTTCTATAAGATTGCTACGAGGGCTTTCGAGTCTTCAAATGCAATTTGGAGCCATAAGCATCATTCTGATTCAGGCAGATACTACACACACAATCAAATTCTTGTAGCCTGAGGTGAGGAAGCCAAAGAGAAGCTCTGCCTTCCAAAAGAATTCCAGATTTCTGAGACAGAGATGTTCTTATTTACCTTTTGGTTGGCATGCTGAATGCAAGATGACTTGTAATTCATTATCTCCCATTTTCCACTACACAACATCAATGAAAACGTTTCATTGATGCAACAGTTTTATTATAAAATAGTAAATTATTTCCCAGTTCTTTGTAACACATTTGCACCTGTGCTCTTGTAACTGATATGAATCTTTCTGAAAGTCGTGGCTTTTCTATTATCCCACCTTTTACATCCACTTCATTGCTTTACCCTGCTCATTTCAAGAGCATTGGAAACACGTGATTTCCAATATGGCCAAAAAATTCAGATTTGTATCTTTGTAATATTGAAGGCTGGTTCTCTGCATTTTCCTTGAATTAAGAGACTTTTGTCTCTCTTTTTGTCTCTCCTCCTCTAATAAAAAACAGCTCTCCATAGCTCACTTCTCAAAGGGGATTATTGCCTTCTTTACGGAACGTTGTAGTCATGGCTGAAAGGGTTAATTAAGCTTCCTACATAAATTTCTACCCTGAATGTATCATCTCTGACCCAAGATTCTTGCAAAGCCTTGCAATCAGCTGGAAGCAACTAGTTTTGTCCAAGTGTCTAACCCTACCTTGATGAGATGCATCCTTTGTACCAGAAACTTGTGTTATGATTCTTCTCACAGTATGATGAGACAACCAAACACAACCAAAACAAAGATGAATTTTCAAAAATAAACTTTAAACCTGCACCCAAATGCAACTTTTCCACCTAAAACCTAACTAAACCAAATACAACATCTGCACTTGCAAATCTATAGTGTGCAGGTGGGTTACATAGAAGAAAGTACACATGTAAAATGTCCTAGATACACATTTATTATGTATTCAACTATCCAATATAAGAAGCTTAAAGAACACTTCTGAACTGTGCTTGTATATATAGAAGCATTTAAATAACTTTAAAAATACTTTGGGCTTGATTTTTAGAATCTTTGAGTATCTGTACCACCTATCAACTTTACTTGAGGGCATTCAACCCTGGGAAAAACAAGAAAACCAAGCCAAGTCGTTACCTGACACACTTGTAGCTCATGCTTTTCATACATTTTGACTACTAAATGTGTGATTTAAATAGTCAATACATTAATTGTTTCATGCAGGAGAGCAGAGCTGTATGGCAGCTTCAGGATGGTGAAGGGCTTATGTGCCCTCGTACCTTGGTTTTCAGGAACCGGGACTGGGAATCCCGATGCTGCTCCAGCTCATCCTGCACATGCTTGCAGAAAGCCACTGCATACTGGCGTCTGTAATGGGGGCTGAAGTTTTTGATGATGGCCTCTGTTTTTCCTGAAGCAGAAATAGAGATGTACTTGTATTTAATGTACAGCAGCTTAGAAACTGTAATGCAGAACCAAAGCAGTTATCCCCAGTGACCCAAAATATTGCCCAACTGTACCAAAGGCCACTTGCTGCACAGCATATCAGGAAACCCTCAAAGATGCATTCAGCTGTCGTGATGACCAAGCGCAGAGGGAATTTGTCTGGGTCTTAATGATATAGAGAAAACACTGGGTTTTGGACATTGTTTTTCCTTCTTAGAGTGGGCAAAACATACCCCAAATCCATTTCTCTAAGAAAAGACACTATCTGGCTCTCTCTAGGGCACACCGCCAGAGCGTGAGTGTTTAAGAGTTGATAAGGTTTTCAAAGAAACACATACATAAGTGATACCGACTAGTATCTAAGTGATACTGGCTAGTATTTATCACTGTTTTATTTTCCAATTTTATCACATAATCATAGTTTAAAAGCTGACTCAAAGCTCCTACAAAGGATGTTTTCTAGGCTTGTGCACTCAGTCTCTTCTTTGTTTTAATGTAAACATACTCAGTCATGCTGCAACAAGCACTAATCTTGTATTGTCTTGCTATGATCAAGATCTCATCAGTAGCAATAACAGCAGCAAACACACGGACAGTCTCATTTCTGGTTATCTTAAAGCAATTTACAAGTAATTAACTCATTAACCCTATCAAAGAAATAATAATGCTTTCCAGACAGAGAAGTGAAGCTAAAAGTTAAAGCCATGTGCATGTATGTGACTCAAAGAGTCTGCAGCAATGCAAAACCTAAAACCTGGACTATGATCTAGATATCAATCAGACCATCCTGGATACTGGAGAGATCCCCCGTATTAAGGAGCCCCATCACAAAGGGTTTCTTCTGAGTATAAAACAGAGAAACACAATTTCACACCTCAAGCAATTTTGATGCTTTCAAAATTTTCTTCTGCTTGGGTAAAAAAAAAATCAAATTTCTGTGTAAGACAAAAAATGGTAGTTCCCAAACTGTGATTTCTTGAAGCCTTTCATATACGTGGGCTCCTAAACCAGGACTGGCATTCAGACTCCTGAAGGGCCAGAGTAACCAGCAAGAAACACTGTGGAAGTCCTGGAAAAGCTGAACCACCTGCATCC
The DNA here is from genome assembly GCF_963921805.1 of Phalacrocorax carbo. NCBI lineage: Eukaryota > Metazoa > Chordata > Aves > Suliformes > Phalacrocoracidae > Phalacrocorax > Phalacrocorax carbo. Next base: position 30,157,866 of record NC_087518.1, on the reverse strand, counting down.
TGTGATGATATTCCCAGACGGACAAATTCCCCCCAGCCACCCACCAGCACAACCACCAAAAGGGATTCACTGTGAGTTTTCATGATGCTTCTATATTTTATACAACGGGCTGTGAGTCTGCAGCAGCTATGATGAAATCAGAGATCTTGACAGATTTGCTGCTTCAAGCACAGAAGCACCGTCCTCCTAAAGTAGCTATGCAAAACTTCCTGGATTACTACTGATTTTATTGCCATTTCTCACTGAAAAATGGGGTTTAAAAGTCAGCACAATTCCCAGAATGTTCATGCCTTTCTTCATCTTAAATAATTTAAAATATGGCTAAAGAAAGAGAAAAGCTGTGGATCATTATGAGAGTAAGTGCATGGGATTTTACAGGAGAAAGTGCATGGGATGCTCTGGTGTAGAAGATGCTACAGTCCAAGATTTATCACTTCCACCTACTTTATTTTCATTTAAAAACCCAAATACGTGTGGCAAAAAAGAACTAGTTTGCTAAGGAATTCACAGAGATGAGCAATAGCAAAATATTTTGTAACGTGCTTATTTCAGGTCCAGCTCCGATTTGCTCCTAATGTGGGACATTACCGGGCTGTTAGAGGTAATTTCGCCAATTCAGATAGCCGCAGTATTAAATTACTCCATAACTTCCTGAAAACTACATTGCTGTAGTTTTGTGGACATACACGCAAAAGAAAAAGCTATACATCAGCTTCTCTGCTTCTGCAATTTTATTTTCAGTTTGATGCACAGAATTTGACTCACCTCTCAAGTTTAGGGACAATATTGACACAACCTTTCATTCCAGCTACTCCTGTGTAACCAGCTCTCCTTCTTAAGCATCAACAGGATCGCTGCCTTCAATTAAACTGAAAGCCCCTTCTGCTCCACTCCTCCCCACTTCCAGTCCCACACCACCACTGGGTTACAAACCAGCCACCACTTTGAGCCCTGCCTGGGTGCATGGAGGAGGTGGCTCAGCCAACGGACGCATTTGCAGAGTCATTATACAAAGCCAGAGGGATGTCAGGAGGTCGGATTAAGTTTTTGGGTATGTAAATTTTTCAGATTTACTTGTGCAGCAGCCCCTGGTGCTAATCAGGGCTCCAACCCTCCAGTTTTAAGAGATCAGATTTTTTGAGACCTAGTGATCATAGGACGTGCTTGTGTATAATAGCAGGATACCGGTGCTGCTGAAGCAGAAAATCCCTGCCCATCTGACAGCCTTTTAAAAACCAGCCTGCTTTAGGCAGGGGTATAAACTTATTCTCCAAATAAGGACAAAGCTTCCCAAAACCTTCTTTATAGCATTTTTTTTTTTCTTCCGGTCCCAGCCAGCAATAGGATGTCGTTGGCCCCAGCCCCGGTGGAGTTTCCTGCTCAGGCCACTGCCAGGGTTGCCCCTATTTTGCACCACAGCTTTTTCTTTTCCAGCTTGCAGTGGCCTTTTAATCTGTTACAGAGGGCTCTGGGACACTGGACCTTACTTGACTACTGCCTGCATCCTGCAGTAAAAATTTGCAGAGGAAGTGGGACAAAGAAAAAAATTCTGGTGTTGGGAAAAAACCCCAACAATCACAGGAAATACCTGTACTTTTGGCAAAGTCTTTCAATTATGGCTAACTCAGCTCAGAAGTGTGATTCTTCGGTGTCAACATTTCTTAGATCAGCTTAAAGTATGATGACCAAAAAGAAAGGAACTATGCAATTCCTAACATATATATAAATGAGAAATATTATATCAATGTGATTTCTATGTGCAGAATATATTTACAATCAAACAAAACATGAATTGAGGAGCAAATGCTTCATGCAGTTTATTACAGTCTTTGTACTTCTTGTGGCAAAGGTTCTCTGTATTAAAAATCTACCCCTTCTTAAAATTAGAAGTTGTTTTTTGAAGAGGTTGAGAGTGGCATTGCACAAGGACCTGGCCTTGCACCGCTTGGCTCAGTAGGAACTGCAACATTACCTGTGGGTGAGAAGAGACGCTGATGGACCCTTGAGCCATTGTTCACCAATGGATCTTTAAACTCTTTTGGTTTACAGGAGATAAAAATATGCTATCTGAAAACAAACATGAAAAACATGACTGGAAACAGACAGTCATGAGTAATAGAAACTCTTCCCATGAAATGATAACATGGGGCAACTGGAGATAAAATACTCCAGGGTCGTTGAAAAATGAGTTCCCCTAATTCTTTTCCAAATTTAGTGTGGCTTGCTTAGTCAGAGATGTTTATATGAAGTAAGGCCAACTTTCCTACTCAATTGGTCTGGCAAAAGCACAGCTCCAGCCTGTATAAATGTCATCTGAAACCCAGCAGCTAGATTGGTGTTTATCCTAGGAGAAGACAAAATGTGATTATCTCCAGTAGAAGCCTGCATGCAACTGAATTTACCAACAGCAAAAGACAGCAGTGATGGAGGTGGAATGATTTCTGTCAAGTTAAGGTGGCAACGGTCTGCACACACAGATGTCACCCTTTTGTTGAGAGTTTAGATCCTGCTAAAGAACAAACTTTTCAAATGCTTCATGATGCATCTTTTCTTCTGCAGAACCACCAAATGTCATTGCACTGGGAAACATCTGCCAGTTGCCCCACTGGAAACCTGGAATCCCCCCCACCCCCAACTTGTTTCTTCCTACTTGTCCACTGCCTTTGACATTTTTAACTGTACCACCTGTGTTGGACGCTTGGATGTAACTCCAAGTCATCAGACCCACAGCATGTTCTCAAATACCTGACTTTTTAATTTGGATTTCACTGTTTTTATTGAAATACACTGACATCCAATGTTAAAAAATAAGGCCAGTCTTTGGCAAGTTCTCCCATGAATATCTGCTGGTCTAGCTGGCTTTCAGCCTGGTGGGATGGCCACGCACAGCCTGGCTACCTCATCCTGCCACACTCCTCTGCTCTCTCAACAATGGGTTGCCAAATGACCGACACGGATGCAGGTCAGAAAAATTCAGGAAAAAAAGGTCACAAAACAATAACTTCTCAGCTGGCATATAAGAGAGGCACTGCTCACACTCACCAGACTTCAGCCATTTGGAAGTTAGGAAGAGGTAGGGACTCACCGTAAATGCTGTTATTCCACTTAAATATCGTAGTTTGGTAGCAAGATGACCCTTACATGGGTAGCAAGGTGACCATGACCCTTCCTCTTCATAGCACAACTGCTTGCACTCAGCAGCTTTTGAATGGGGTTTTCAAAAAATACCATGATCGCAACATTCATAATGGAGGTCTGGGGGACTTATCTTCTTAAATCATTTAAGCCCTTGGGAAAATATAAGTTGTGCCCTGAGGGACATGAACTGCAAAAAAAGTAGATGATTTGCTGTATCAAAACAAACCCTAGACAAAATCTAAAAGAAACAATAAGCATTGTGCATGCTGAATGCCAGTGCACCCAGCACTTCAAATAAGTGTGAAGTATTGAGACAGAACAGGAATGAATGACTTTGTCCTTGTATTTCTGCCACAAGGTCACAAGCAAAGCCATCAGAATTGAAGAGAAAAAGACCAGTTGATCATACCCACATGGTGCTTCACCAGCCAGGAGTGCAACCCACAACCAGGGACATGCTTTTAAAGTATACTTACTGCATGCCTTAACATCACTCAGCAAGTTCAGTAACAAGCTTTAAAATTACTTACTATCCATCCATCTATCTGGATATATAATCTTATTCTCATAGCTCAAAATAACTTCAATGTTCAGCTCATAGATCAACTTTTATCCCAAGTCCAAGATAAACGCATCCTTTGATTGAGATAAACATCTAAAACTGTAGATGCTCTACCTGAGCCCTATGAATCGGCAAAGCTGGATTTCAGTAGTGACAGCACTGAAACAGGATGGATGCTTGCTGTGAAGAGCGAGAAGCAGCCTCTGCTGCTTCTGCTGCAATATGGTGCATAAAAGCTTCTCTTCCTGAATTCACCCGTTCATTTCAAACATCATTATCACTTATTAAATGCATCTAGTAACCAGAAAACCTGTAAAAGCAATTCTCTTTGGCATATCCTCTCTAACAGTGCCCACCACCTTCCAGTGCTATGGGACATGTAATAGTGCAGCAGCAATTCCCAGCAATTCCCTCTTTCCTACAGTTTTCTTTCTTGTGCACTTGCCTATGCTATGTCCTGGTTTCAGCTGGGATGGAGTTAAATTTCTTCGTAGTAGCTAGTATGGGACTATGTTTTGGACTGTTGCTGGAAACAGTGGTAATAATGTGGAGATGTTTTAGGTGTTGCTAAGTAGCACTTACACTGGTCAAGGACTTTTTCAGCTCCCGTGCTCTGCTGGGCACACAAGAAGCTGGGAGGGGGCACAGCCAGGACAGCTGACCCAAACTGACCAACGGGATATTCCATACCATACGATGTCATGCTCAGTATATAAAGCTGGGGGAAGAAGGAGGAAGGGGGGGACATTTGGAGTGATGGCATTTGTCTTCCCAAGTAACTGTTACGCATGATGGTGCCCTGCTTTCCTGGAGATGGCTGAGCACCTGCCTGCCCATGGGAAGTGAATGAATTCCTTGTTTTGCTTTGCTTCCTCCTGCAGCTTTTGCTTTACCTGTTAAACTGTCTTTATCTCAAACCATGAGTTGCCTCATTTCTGCTCTTCTGATTCTCTCCCCCGTCCCACCCAGGGGGGAGTGAGCGAGCGGCTGCGTGATGCTCGGTCGCTGACTGGGGCAAAGCCACAACAGGTACACCCAGAAACTGTTTAAATCCAAGTGCTCTCAGGCTTTATCCTACGCGTACAGGGAGGCAATACAAAATGCTCTCTTTGTTGTTGAAAGCATAGCTCAGTTGGTCTGTATTTATAGAAACAATATTTCGATTATTTGTGAGTCATGACTTAATATCTGTTATGAAAAAAAGGGATGACAGACACAAATCCTGCGTTCTGATTTGGCTGAATCATGTCCCCATGGGTTTGCTTGCACTCACTGAGCCAAACGAAGAAGCTCTCTGATGGAGCCGCCCCACCTCCCCATGCTTACATGCTGGAAAGCATGGTTTGCACCTGATAAAATATTGAAACCAATTATTTACTCTCAGCTTTGTTTTGTATAAATGGAGACTACTCTCATTAAAATCTTATAGTGCTGTAACTACACTGGGGTGTGCACACACCCAAATTTTTCATCTGCAAAGTGAACACCAAATTGCACTGGTAAAATCCCAGTTAATCACCCGAAGCTCAGTCCATGGGAAAGAATAATACCCATCACACCTCAGATCGTCCTCCTCCTAAATCCCAGCATATAAGCACTTCTTGGGTGCTTAGCCCATCTTCTCTACAGCATGAGCGGGAAAGTTGATGCTGTCTTGTGAAAAAAATCAGGTTCCTTAGCAAGTTTCCCAGCTGAGACTGTGGCTGTGGAATTTGTGCTTCACCAGAAGTGAAGCTCCTCTCTCAGGGCAAGCTAAACAAACACGTTTGTAAGTTCATGTAAACTTGATCCACAGCAAAGGAGGAGCCAAAAATAACAGGCTCTATTCCAGCCTTGCAGATCTCCCTTGCTACAATTTTACTCGAGTACTTAGCTCTTCCTCAAGTGCCCCGCTAAATAAGGCGAAATTTTATACTGAGCTGCACAATTGTTGGACTTGATGATCTTAGAGGTCTTTTCCAACCTTAATGATTCTGTGATTCTATGAATTATCCCATACATTTGAATAGGTTTATATACCTATAATGTTATTCTCGGGCAACTTCATGGGCATCTTGTATTTCGGAGGGAGTAGACAGACCTGAGTGAGACAGACCTCATTCATTCATTCAAAAAAAAAAAAAAAAAAAAAGGGCTTGTTTTCTTAAGAGTAGCTTGTGATTTAACTACAGATCCTGCTATTTTAAATTAATTCTGAATATGGCCTCATTAAAAAAATGCAGAGCAAAATACAGAGCACTAATCCTGCTTAAACACAGCCCGTCTCTTGGGTCAAACTCAGCCAGGCTTCCTTTCCCCTTTCCCCTTCCCTCCCAGACCAGGATGAAGAAAATTCTTCTTGGGAAATGCAGACACAGAACTATCACACCTTTGATCTATGGTTAACCATCATTATCCTAACAGCACATCTTCCACGCCTGTGCCAGCATCTGCTATAACCTGAAACTCTCTGGAGGATATCTCAATTGCTATCACATTATTTCCATGCTACGTCCTTCACAAGAAGCACGCAATTCCCTCCAACTGCACAACCTGTTGCCAGGGTATTTTATTTAAGACCAGCTGCTGTTAAGATGGAAATGCTCAGAGAGATGTATTTTAGCATCAACCCATGATTGCAAAGCAACAGGCTGGGATGACACGTATCGTGCACACCTGAAATGGAGAAGTAGCAGACACACAGACATCTGAAGATGTGACTTGTAGCCGTCCAAGCACAATGTATTTCATTGAAACAATGGAAATAAGCTTCACTGAGACTTTTTCACCATCAGATACAACTACTCAGTCAGCACATGCACTTCACAGGCACATGCCAGCCCTGGGACACCGCTCCCTCCAGCTTCTTCATACCTTCTCCCGTACATGTGTTATCTCTCGTGCTGTGGGAAACAGGTGGACAACCTCTCCATCTGCTGATGTGTCCTGTACAAGCAGCTCCACCAGCTTTGCAGAGGGGAGAGGTAGTAAATATCAGGAAACCGCTGGCAGTGCTACTGCTTTCCTAAACACATAGGCTTGGGGCAGCAGATGGGGAAAACAACAGGAAGGACTTGAATTGTAACCTTAAAATGCCTGAATTGCAACCAGTGAGATCAGGTGCTCCTGCACCAAACAGCAGGTACCACCAGACACCAGCTCTGCAACACTCCCATTGCTGAATCATTGTTTAGAGGAGAAACAAGATTTCACCAGCTGCCTTTGCAGTTCTGTCAATTACCTAAAGGCCAAAGCTTGTGGGTAATCAAGCAGAAACAAGCCCCATACAAGCCAAGGGTTTGATTAACACTGTGTCAGATAAGCTTATCCTTAAGGCTGCTGAAATTTATCCTTTATTGGTAATGGGGTTAGAAGCAGCAACGCTTTGCTAGAAACAATTACTCATGGTCAAATTCAGCAAGAATAAGGTCTGACAATCCTTTATTTATAAGCTTATTTCACAGCACCAGAAGAACTAGGGATTTAATAAAATAAATGAACCCAGTTTAGTTCCTGAGGGCCACAAGAATCTAAACTATGCTTTGTATTAAGTTACTTTTGTGAAGGTCAATGATTTTCAAGTTGTTGTTTGTTTGGTTTTTTTTCAGCACCAGAGCCACAAGCAGAGCCACTAATGAGGAAACAAACACCAAGCACATCTTGAGCAGCTCTCTCCAGCCCGGATCTCTGCATCATGTTACGCATCATGGAAGGTCATATAAGAATGTTTCTTGGGAACATTTAAACAGCTTTCAAAAAATGTAAGCCAATGCAGCGTCACTCTTTAAATCAGGATGATGTATTGCCTCTTCCCTCCCTTTCGGGTGACAGGCATCGCAGCCAGTTACTTCACTGCCCAAACATCCACAAGACAAAATAAGGAAAACCATTCTCACATCAGAGATACAGATAACAGAAATAACCATCTTCATGATACTAGTTGAATTTTTTTTTTCTGAAAAAAAAAAAAAAAAATTATACAGACACACACACCTGCACAAGATTAATTCTGTGCAATGTCTGGAGTGTGCCCATATCACTCCAGGTGATATTTTACTTTTTTTTTTTTTCCTTAATTATTTTACCAAAATTATGCCATACTAGACAGGTCTATTACAAAATTACTCAAAGGCATATATGACATTGTACACAGGTATGAGTACACACACACACACCCCTTTCCATGTGGGGTCTTATTTATGCTGAGGTTGCCTTACATTAGTCTTAGAATTCCCATTATTCTGTTTACGCTGTAACTCCTTTCACTACCAGTCTAACATAAGTCAACCCACGTGGACTTCTCAGAGTATGAGGTTTCCCATGAAGGCATCACTTTTCAGCATTGTAGCAGAAGGCCATTATCCCGTGGTAATATTTTGTTCCATTTCTCTTCAACAAATGCACAGACCCCACAAAAGGGTTATGTGTTGGTAATGAGATGAGAGTAAGGGTACCATCAGGTAACCCCTCCTTGCAGTTTTTCTCTCTGAATTGTAAGGCATTTGATTCACTTTTGGCTCCTACAATCACTGAAAGTGAGTAAATGTAATGAATTGCAAAGGAAAATATTTCAGCTAGCCTATGTGCAAAAAAAGGTTAAAACCAAGATTCATCTCAGAACAAAATTATCAGAGGCCTCAAAGTGCAGGTGTTTATTTTAATGGCTTTCCACCACCACCACCACATCTCTTAATTCTATGGCAGGAAATCATTTCAGCCTCAGAGCTGAAATAACCCAAATAACCAGCACCACTCAGATTTCTGAAGAGCTGATCCCAGGCCATACACGTGTCACCGGTATGCCAGTTGGGACCATTTTCCAATATCATCTCTTCCTCTTAGCTTGTGCCAACACCACCTTGCCCTGGTGCTCTGTAGGGCAGCAGCCATTGAGGAACGTTTGGAGGGGGACTGCAAGGAACAAACACATCATCTCCCTGGAAGGGTACACTAGAGGAGCAGTCTTGGAGACTGTCTCCTTCCCATTTCCAGCTTATGAGCTTGCAAAAGCCTTTTGCCCTTGCAGTCTCTCAGGCAACCTCCTCTTGTGGTCTTTTGACATGCTGCCTTCTTGGTAAATATGAATTTTTAAAATTGGATCTCTGCTACAGCATCTCAGGAAGTCCTTTTAAGTCAAAACCACAGTCACACCCATGCTGCAAACTTTGTTAAGCAGAGGGGTAAAAATAACAGATGTGTATTTCACATAGCAAAGGAGACAGAAGTATTTATCCCTATTAGATGTAGCTGACAACACAGGTCTTTAGATGGACGAAGAGACAACTCTTTGTGAAAACCAAGAATTAATTTTATTGCTCTCCCCTCTTTTTTAAAATGAGAACAAAATTAAAATTTATATATAATTATGCCTCTAATAAAACTTTATATTCCTGGAAGAGGAATATGTGAAGTGCAGTTCACATCCCAAGGAATTTTTTTACCTCAGCTCCCACTTTACATTAAGCTTGGACAACAAAAATGGGAAAATATTTCATTTGTTGTGCACTTTTAGTCATTTCCTTCAGGTTCTCATTAATTTCATACTATAATACTGGAAGATGAATGCAAGGAAATGTAACGGTTGTCACAGCAAAACATTACTGGGGAGAGGATGGAAAAACTCACTTTATAAAACCTAAAAGTTTGAGTGAAGCATCATTTCAAAATCTCTTTAATATATCACATATTTTGTTGTTACAAAACATGGTGACACAATGGGATCCCTGTCTGATGCCACATGGACTGTGTTGTCCATAAAGATGCTACAGCAGGAATTGTTCATGGCTGACACAACCTACAAGACAAAAATGTTGTTTCACAGCACTCCGCCGCAGGGTGCCATACCACGATCCCAGCAGATAGTCTGCATGCTTGCCCTGGTGAAGCCAGAATTATTTACTATGACTTTGAGTAATCTGTTTTGCATACATATTAAACATACTGAAAAAATATTTCCATCATCTCATCCATCCATATGGACACACAGCAGCTGCAGAACAGCAACCAGTGTGGACTACTGGTTTTAAGCTGGGAAAATGAACCAGCAGACAAATGTTTCTTGGTTCTGACATTTCTAAATTATTTTGCCTAATATATGGTTAATCTTTCTATGTCTTAGCTAAGCCAAACTAGACAAATTCTCCTTGCTGATAGTCTGTTCTCATGTTCAGAAAAATAAGGTAATGTCCTTAAACACCTTTGCTAAATCTTTAGAAATAAATGGATTAAAAAATTACTGCATTCGCACTTTGTAGGAAATACTTCCAAGCATTAAAGTGTCTACCCTCATGCAAATAAAAGTGTCCCCTTTTACAAACAAACCCTCCTCCACTTCTCTGTGGATAATAATATTTCCCAGCCAGCAAAACCACGCTGTTCACTGAATTTTTAATTCTACAAAAGAGACAGGAGAAAGGGTTGGTGCCTCAACCTGTGGGGAAGGAGGTTCCTTCCCATGGCTGCAAAAAAGCATCAATTAAGGTTAGGAGTCTAGAAAAAAGGTGTATAATTACTACATGAATCTGCTCACCAAACCCCATGTAAAACAGTCTCTTTTTCTGTGAATATTACAGGTGGGGAAGGGAAACTACAGCTCTGCAATGCAGCAGATAAGCTTTATAATTCAAGTTAGCTGAGAAACACCACGAACACTGCCTATTATCATGGAACCAGAGCACTAGCTGCCTGGATCAGGGGTTCTTCAAAGCTATGGAAACATCTGGTTTGACACGAGGGGAGGAAGATGCACTAATGACCTTGACTGAGTCTCCTCTCACCCTTCAAAACAATCCTGGTCTGAATCAGTACATCTGGTTTTCTCACTTATGCTTTACTCAGACTCTACTACAGTGGCTGCTACTGCCCAAAAGTCCTAGTTTGGGATAGGACACAGCCTGGTGCTCTCTTCCAGCTGTGAAATGGGTGCAAAGCAAACAGAATTGGCTACAACATAGCGAAGGAGGTCTTCCCTTCCCTCACAAAACCAATGTGACCACAAAAAAGCCCCTGCTAAATTTAGTCCAGGGACAATCCATGGGCAGAAGCAGAGAAAATGAGAGAAAAGGGCATGAAAAGAAAATCAAGGGGAACAAGCAAGCAGAAGACGGGAGATGGCCCTCTGGCTCTCTGGGGCTTCTCAACATGGGAGACCTGCCAGTGGCCTCCTTTTCCCTCTTTTCTCCTCTCCAAAGTTAAGTGAGGCCATAATTAAGATCCCAGTATTTCCAGGGCACTGTAAAAGAAGGAAGTAAAGTGATGTGGACATTTTTGCAAAGCTAAAAAGAACCATCATTAATCATTCCTTACTTGGCAGAGTTTGTGCCTTTGATTCTTCTGAATCAAAGAGGTTGAGACCTGACCAATAAAAGTATACCTTCTGCTAGCAAATTCAGAATTAATTCCATAAATTTTATCCTGAAAAAGAGTTCAAGTAAAAGCAAAACAACCCCTAACCTCCTGCAATTGCAGCAGTATCAAAGATGAAGGATTGCCTTCCCAGTCACCAGGTCTGCTCTTCCTTCAAACAGCCAGTGCCAGCAATCCAGATCACCAGAGGCAGGAGAAATACCTCCAGGTCACAAGGCCATAGGTTTGGGGAATTTAAGGAAAAAATGGAAAAAGAACTGTGTTCAGAAGGAATTTGATTTAAGTATAACAGAGGACAGGTACAAAGCAAGACCTTTATCTAATAGTCACTCCTGTGCAAATGCTGGGGTTTAAAGTCAAATTACTCTTCATCTCAGCAAACTGTTGAAAAGTATTTGTTTTCTTTTTCAGACTTCTATTTCTAGCTGTAATTTGGAGAAATGCCAGAACCTCACTGAGTGTTTGGCTGTCACTCCCAAGCAGGCGCAACTACGATGTCGCTTGCTCTGTCGTGAAGGTGGTGGAACACAACTCTGCAAGTTCCACCTCAAAGTCTCAAAGTCATGTTGTTTGCTCCATTGAGCTGGTTTCACTAAAGCCTGCTTATATACAGTGGAATCAAGCTCAGAGGGGCTACAGTCCAACCACTTGACAGTCTGCCAAGTGTTGTACATTATTCTTCTCATGCCTGGATGAGTTTCAGTTCCTCAAGCGCTCATGAAAGCATCATTGAGAAGACAATAGGGTTACCACTGGTGTTTGTTTTTCCCATTTCTAAGAAGACTTCCCAGGAAGAAGCACCAGTCAGCTATTGTCTGTCTCACTATATGTGTGTTTGAGTCTCCTTGGCCGCTCAGCTCTTCCGCCTCAATGTTTCAATGCTCCTTCCTTTTTTGGGGAAAAAAAAAAAAGTTGCCTCATTTCCTTTCCATTTATCTTTCACATTCAGAAGGGTTTGTGACAACACAACACAACTTGAAAGGAAAAAAACCAAATCAAAGCCACCTTCTTCCAGCGCTGTGTTTGTACAGTGGCTGTGTTTGTACAGTAGGACCACCTGAGATTCTGGGCTTGGAAAAACAGTCAGAAGGTTATTATTAAGAAGAGGAAATTTGTTCCCAAGAATTTATTTGGAAACAGTTCTCTGAGAGCTCTCCTGCTGGTTTGCAGTAACCCTGTGCCTTCAAGGTCTTCAGCAGGACCTCCATGTACGGACACACCAAAAGTACTTGCCCATATGCCACAACTTGTGGCAACATGTAACCAGAACATGTTAGAGGCCTGGTTTTACATCTATGGCAATCTTTGGTGGCCATACCTCCATTAGTGCATTAAATGGTCTGCTTTCAGCGCTTTTGCCTTCGTATGATCAATTACGGAGCTCTGGTTTTCTATGTCTCAGTTCCTCCATCACGGCTCCCCATAAAGTTCTCCCCATCAATCCAGTCTGAGCTCCCATCAATGTGGATGCTGATACTTCCTCTCCTTTTGGAAAAGAATATGGTCCTCTGTCTTGTTTGTCCATATCAAAATCTAAATTCTTCATCTTTCTGTGTTTTGTAAAATATTTTATTTAGGGGACTAAGAAAAAAAAGCCCTAATAATGCAACACACAGAACTGATAAGAATAAAAGAAAATAACTTTCGTGTGATAAGAGTTTTATCTGGCAAATTTATGTGTATCAGCTTATATTTTTATTTTCTGAATGCAGAAGTAATCATTAGTAATGCTACTTTAAACATATTTAGCTCCTATCTACTCAACTGTGCTTTAAGCACACTGTCACCATTCTTTTCACCAGGGAAACAGCCAGGCAGCAGTCTCTTTCACAGACTCACAACTGGGGAGAAGGGTGCTACAGGCACCCCTCTGTGGCAAAAGGAGTCACAAAATGCTTATGTCAGTGCAGATCTTCAAAAGAAAAAGCAGATTTTGGATAATAATAAACCATGATTATGTGGTGTTGCTTTGAAATTTCAAATTCTACAATGTATTTTTCTTTGTGTCTTTCCCCAGACTCCCAGTTAAGTGATTGCAGAAGACAAAGGAGAACCTATGAAATGGTCTAGTTTTTGCTTCATCCTCTCCAGGGCTGCTCTGCAAAAGTTTGCCATGAGCCCAGGTAAGTGTCCAATATCCGCAAACTGCCTCTAACAGAGTAACACTCATTTTGAAACTCATCCAAATCTTAATTCCTCCAAAGGCTGCCTGCATTTACTGACTACAGCTAAATTTCAAGCCATGCTTGCATTCTTCAATGGTGGCTTAAAGTCAGCCTGCGTCTTTCTAAGAAACAAACACTGGGAAAGCTCCATAAATCCATCATCTATCTTCATTTAGGGCGATGGCATTCACCAGCCTGATGAAGTGCAGGATGAGCACTGAATTTCCACAAAGTATTTTCCCTAAGAGCATCCAGTGTGGCTTCAAAACGTCCCCAAGAGCTCTAGAATCCACAATACCCTTTCAGACACTTTTATTTCCTTTACCATTACTCCTAAATACCTCTTGACTTCTCTATTACACAGTGCAATCACCTCTTCCAATGAGATGCTACACATGCAGTAGCAAAACTTCTTTGTACCCTGGGACATTACTATTTTACTATTTACCCTTTCAACCATCACCAAGCAATTATTTCACCAACAGTTTCACCATAGGTTTTGCATAAAACCAGCAGCTTCATACAAACAGGCAGGCTCTCAGTTAACCAAAAAGCAGATCCGTGAAAAGGGTGATTGAATATGAAGAGGCCAGGAATTTTGGAAAACTGCATTCACAAAACCCACCAATATGATTAATGGATTCTTTATAATGACCAATGCAAAACCACAGCCACTAGAAGAGACAATGTTGGAAAAGTACATCTTATGGTCTCTGCTTTACACCAACCTTGACCAGCAAAGACACACCAAACCTTTGAAAATGAGCCAGTCAGGTTGAACCTTCTGGCTCCAAAAGTTTGGGTTTAAGTTGAGTCATGATGGTTTTTCGCATGTGTCAGAAATTCAGAGGTCGGGACATAGCCTGACAGTTTCAAACTGTCAAAAACACAGGCCTCAGATTTAACATACTGGTTTCCAATTTTGCTTGCAGGCATGTCCCTCTGAGGCACATGTGCCTTAGGTAACAGCCACAAAAACCTTAGTCTAGGATTTGATAGCCTTGTATTGTAATTATTTCACTTTTAGAAGGACCTCTGACACTAAAAGGATAGTATACACGGTTGAAGATTCAACAGCATTTTTGAAAATTACTTCTGCTGCCACCAGTGTAAGGCAGCTTCTCATGTTTCAGAACTGCTGGATACCAACCACCAGTGCCACATGGGTGCTCAGCACCTCCAAAGCCAAGTTGAAAGTCTAAATGCCAACTGAAGTTCTAAAAATTAAGATTTTTGCTTGGATGTATCAAAAATATCTACTTAGTATGCTTCAGAAGAACCTTCTGCAAGAAAAAAAATTAAAGCATCAGACCTTATCTCATTCAAGAGCGACTAGTACAGAGCAACATGATGAAAGCTGGAGGAGATAATGCAGCCTTGGCTTCATGATTGAGCAGCTATGCTAACACGCTTTTTAAACTTCTGATTACCTAGCATTCCTCTAGTTTGTAAAATACTGTATCTTGAAATTAAATCTTGAAATTATAGTAAAGAAACACATAAGATACAGAAGTAAAGCTGCTTCGCTAGCCAGCACGTATTTTTTTTAAAGTTATTTAAATAAATGTCTTTTAAATGCATTAGAAATACCTTTTTTTTGCAAAACTGCTCTGGAAAACTCATATTTTAAACATACACTCTTCTTTCTTGTCTACTGTACACAAATTGCATATCTTTGGGTTAACGTATTATTCAGTCCAGAATAATTACACACCAGAGAGATGCCTAATAAGTGAATCTTTAAACTCTACAGATCTAAAAAAAGATCCCAAGGCATGTTTTATGAATATAGAATGGCGTCAGCTGACAAATACATGGCACAGTCCATATTATTGTGGTTGTAACCAAGAACCACATGAATCAATGTTATGGCTTGTTTTTGCACTATTCAAGATGACAGGACCTCTGAAGGAAAGCAAGAGTGTGTTCTCTAATTGTGAGAATCCACTATGAAGATAAAAGAAAATTTGCCACAGAGTATGGTAAAGAAAATGCAAACTATAAGCAACAGTGCATTTTATCAGCAGTGTGCACTTCACTGGAAGACTCCATAAGGTTTTAAAAATCAAACAGCTGCTACGAGAAGCAACAATGAATAGAAATACTTGGACTTTACAACTAAAACTAACAGGGGACAAAATTAACAAAGAAATATTTTCAGTTACCATAACCATATTGTTTTAGACTTACATCAGACAAAAGCTATTTCAACAGGAAAACCTGTCTTAGCCAACAGCTGGAAAACTCATAGTCTTATTCTGGAAGGAAAGAGGAATTATTACTTTTTACAGATGTCTCCATTCCCATCATCCAAAAGAAGTTAAAACTATGAATAGAGAGATGGGCCCCATCTGAAATATGGCTTTCACATCCTCCCAAGGCTGTGCACACTCACATCTCTGGCATCAATTCAGCCTGCGCCAGTATGTGTAATGATCACAGAAACTCAACCTGACGTTTCGTATAGCATCTTTAAATTCAGCTTTAAATTTGGTTTTGGTTCAGTCTCTCAGAAAATTGCATGTCCCTTCCAGCAGCAGAGCTCCAGACATCTTCGCTATCAGAGGGGCTGGATTCTATTTTTAAAAATTGCTCTTTTGCAGACAATAACAATAAAAACCCAGACAGTGTTCACCTACACCGTTCAGCCCCAACATCCTGCCAGACCTGGCTGTCACAGTACCATCCAAGGCAAGTCTGATTTCAGTTTATATTCACAAAAGTAAGACCTACCAATGCCAAGTGTTACAGAAAGAGCACAGCAACTTTTTAGTTGACCACACTTCCTGCTGCCTAAATATTTAAGGCGCGCTAAGGAAAAACCATGTAGCAAGATTAATACCTAACAAACCACACGCTCTTGCTCAAAATAGTATTTTATACTCTTACCAACGCTTTTTTGTATGTTTGTTTACATTGGTAACTCCCTGTATCTCAGTGTGGCATCAGCTTTAGACACCCCCATTCTGGTACGAGATGTGCTGAGCAGCTTCATGTTTTTTCCATGTTTAAGGGAAGTTGGTGATAAATTCAGATGGGGGCCCTTCTTCTTCATTCACTTTGAATGTATTCTTCCTCCAGCAAATCCCAGTGCTGCTTCTCACTGGGCTGCTTCAGTTTACAATCTGTCACCACTACTTGGCCACAGCTCCCACAGGATTCTCATGAACACATCAAGCCCCAAATAACCAATACCCAAAGTCTTCTACAGAAGCTTCTGTTGTCACAGATCTCGGGTGTGTTTCACAGCAAATACAGCCTCAGTTTTCTTCCGGGCACTCTTCCTCCCCACTGCTTCCCTTGGGTTTGGTGGGACGTTGTTTGAAAGCAGCTTGCAGCTGGGCCCTCCTGCGCTCAGCTAAAAAGCCATTGAAACTCAAGAGCAGGAGGAAGGGATTGAAGCTCTGGTGGAGAACGGTGAACTACATGCAACACAGAGGCCTTTCTTCTGCAGCTTCTGAGGAAACTCCATAATGAGGACAAGAACTGGCAAAGGAACTACTGAGCTAATGAAATACCCATGGTCCCACCAGCAGCACAGTAATTACGTACCATGAAACCGAGTAAGCTTGCTGCAGCCATTCCCTAAGGAAAGCATCTGCCACATAATTAAAATACTTATCTCAAAAGGAATGAAAGAAACAGGAGATGAACCCTAATACCGGCCAAAAAAATGCTGTGTGGCCAATGTAGCAGACTGGTGAAGTATCATGCATCTAGAAGTAAGGTTAAATTAGGATTCAAGTTGCCTTGATTTTGACATCCAAAGAGAGAGGTGCTCAAATCCTGTATCAGTCCACATGGACACCAACATCCTTCCCCCTTCCCTCAGTCTGTTTTTGATCAACAGGCTGATGGAAGCAGCTATTAACATCATTTTCTACTTAGCACATGACTTGCTTCTATAGTTCAAAAAGTTCTTGAGTTTCCTAGAGATCAATTTCTTCTATTAAATGCATTGTGATGGCTGAATCAAGATTTTGGCATGGGCTTCAAACACCTTTCACACACAGGTCAGACTTAAATAAGGCTCATGGAAACTAGGAGCGATGCCTGTCCTGTGGCCTTTCACTAGTCTGCTCAAGACCTCTCTCCAAATTGTAACGTTTGATTTATACCACAAGCTGAATAAGTGAACGAGGAGGCTAACACAGCTTGCCATCCTGCTTTGGATAGAAAATTTTGGATTTTTGATGTAAACAAATTATTTATTATGCTTCATATGTAAATGGATATACGTCCCTCCTCCACAAAGTGCACACTTGGATTAGTCAGGTTGATTTCCCTTGATTAAATCCTCCTGTGTAGTACATATAGGTTTGCTTCACAGGATTCCTGACTGTTTATCTTTTTTTAAACCTAAAGATGCCGGAATAACCTTTGGTTCCCATCTAGCAAGCCTCCCGTACAAGGTATAGGAAGCTACGCTAGGTAGGTCTGCACCCACCTACCACTCACTTTGGTACATTTTAACACCGAGAAATTCATCAAAGGTCTGATCCATGAAATGACAGAGACCGGTTTCGTTTGTATAAGACACAACTCCCCATGAAGTCTGTGGTGTGTTGAGCTGGAAATAGGAGGGACTTGATTTATATTTAAGGCAGGTAAATGCCACCCGGAAGAACTAGATCCTGTCTCTGTGTCTGCTATAAAATGTAAACCTGGATGAAATGTATGTCATTTATGGGAGAAGCTCCCAGATGGCTCCTGTCCCCTTCTTTTTCTGATTTACGAAGTGCTGAATTCCCACAGTCACAACTGAGCACAGCCAGAGCCTGGCTGGAAATCTGGGGAGAGCATTAAAATGGCCAGCTCCCTGAAAAAATAAGCGCTATGTTTGTCAAGACCCAAATCAATAGCCATAAATCCTCATACGTGAAATAAAATACCACCACCTATCACAGTACCTTAGCAGGAAGATCAGTGTGATGCATGTCTGCATGGCACTTTGTAGCTTGGCAGGTGTGCAGGAAATCTCAGAAGATGAAAAAAAACCAACCCCAAACAACAAATCTGGGGTTTCCTACTGAATGAAGCCAATAGAAAAATATACCAAAAAGCTGCCTTTGCACCTGGGCTCCCTTGAGCGTCAGGGATGAGTTTGGGGCTTCAGATTTGTGGACCTTTCCAGCTAACACAGTAAGCTTGTAAGGTAGAAAGTTGTTTGCTTTATGGCATTACAGGGGAGAACCCCTGCTGGTAACTGTGGGTTTCATAGCTATTTGCTAGGCTGCACAGAGGGCAAACATGCAAACACGGGGGTTTAGTTCAGCAGGTAAACACTGGCAGCAGTTAGAAACCCTTCCTACTTGCCCCTGGTTTGCCTTATACCAGCTCTACAGCCCCTAACTCCTTCCCTCCTCTTGCAGGATATGTGTGAGCTGCTCAACAGAACATGCAAAAAGAAAAAAAACATGTTTTCTTCAAATTAATTCTCAAAAAAAAGAAAAAAAATAAAGGTGCTCATCCATTTTAGTTGCAGTTTTCTCAAAAATGCAATTTGAGGCAGACAATCAGCATGGAAATTTTAATCTGAACAGCTGAAGGCTGGCAAAGCCTCATTTGCAACTGAAACAGTGGAAAGTGTCTGGCAGACTAAATTGCAGACAATGATACTACTTTATGGAATACCCCTAAGAGCATAAAAGCCTTTTTTTTCCCCTTTGCATAGACCCTGCCATTAAGTCTTTGCCTGGGGATGATGAAAGCTTGCCTTTACTCCAGTGTGACCACTACAATATGTGGAATATCAAGTGAAAGTATGCAAGGTTCCTCCATATCATGTTCAATAAAAGCAAGCCAGTCTTTAGACAATGCTCAACTAAAATATTTAACGTCACCAGTGCGACTTCAAGAATCTGGTCTTCAGTTATCAACATAGCAACAAAGCTCTGCAGAGAATCACAGCACAAATAGCAACTGTGGTTTCATGCAGAGGAAGGAAAATATCACGTAATGCTTTAAAAATTGCTTCCTAATATAACAAATGAGAGGGGCTGTGGAAGAGTTCTAGCTAAAAGGACAGGGATGAATGAGCTGGACACTGAGTGGCGGGATGGTGGTAGCATCTTTTGTAAATCTGAAGCAATGATGCCCATATATCTCTGAAGAGTGAGGAAAAGCTCCTTGGCAGGCAGCAAGTTTCCAGATACAGCACATGAGGGTAACATTTCCAGCTGGGATCCCAAGCATACAGAACTAAAAACCAGTAGTAAATCCAGAAAGGCATTACTCTAGTGAATGAGCCATCCCAGGCAGCGAGCAGAGGATCTTTAGAAATGGTATGCATGGACAGAGCTGATTTTCAAGCCCTGCAAAACCTGCAGCTACCTTGAGCTGGGGAACATAAACCTTTGTGGGAAATCCCAGATGTTTTTATAATGTAAAGAAGCTGTAGACATTTTTTCCTAAGGTTAGCTGTGAAAGTATTTAATGATCACAAGTGCTTAAAGGTCCAGTTGGTCCCTAGCACGTATAATAGCCATTAAATCTGCCTGACTGGGACACATCAGCACGGTGCAGCTGGAACTGTTGCAGAGGCCTGACCCTGTGCTGGGAATTGGCACAGGCTGTTTCTCCTAGTCCTGGCACTCCCTGGTTCCCTTTCTCTGGACCTTTGCTTTAGCTTTGTGTTTTCCCTGCTTAAACAGTAAACAACCAGGAACAAGGATTGTTTTATACTGTTTGTACCACAAACACTCTTCATGAGGACCAACACATCCCCCACGCAACAACTAATGTGCAAGTCAGGCGTAGATGACCTTTTCTGCAAGTTGCCTGTTGCAACGCATGAGAGCCACAGTCAAAACATGCATTGACCTTAGAAGCACAACACAGAATGAACCTGGAAAAAACAGCAGCATTCTGGGGGAACTATGAACTGATTGTCTTATACCACTACCAATGATCTCCTTACAAGTCTGCTATCATTTAAAAAGGCATCACTGCTGCTGCCGTTGTCAGTGGAGAGTCCAAAAATGGGCCGAGCACCGATGTGGGTGGCTTTTCTCAGCATGCCACTTGGCCAGAAACTAATGGGGAGGATGCACCACATTCACTGTTTAGTCAATGACATGGAAAAAAAACAACCTGAAGATCAGCTGACATGCTCACTTTGCATAAATCGCAAAAGCAGAATTTATTCTGAAGGATGGATCATGGGTTGCTCCTGGGAAGATACGCAAAAGCGAGTAGCAAGCCAGAAACCTCCGTTGCTTTTTTCCGTCCTGGAGTTCCTGCATTACTGCAGCCAATTGTTGTGGCTACCCTGGCCTGTCAAGCAGCGTGATGCTAGGCATGGTTTGAGGCAGTCCCAAAGGAGTACACGCTGCTCTGACCTAAAGGGTTGGCACAGAACCCTCTGAGATGCTGGAGCATGACCACACACCTGCAACAGCCAGCAGGAAACATCTACTAACCGCCATGGCCATGCTCTGATGGCTGATGCAGCACCTCCCCCTATTCACGTTGGACCTGCCACGTATTCAGCAGAAAACTACCTGCAAGAGACTTGACTGGCCTGGAGCTGAACAGGGATTGCACGAAACATGGCATCTGCAACAAAAGCCTCCGTAGCACATGCATGCTTCTTGGGAACCACGCTGCTCAGGGCAAGGCAGAAGAACAGGCTTAGAATCAAGATCATTACAAACAACATCAAAAACTTATTTCTAACAACTATTTTTTTGTTAGAAAATTTATTTAGAAAATACATTAACTGCTCCCTATTTCACTTATCTCCTAGAAGAACTTCAACCAAAAATAATCTTGAAAACTGTATTTCTTTTAGCTTTTTAATCATCTAACCAGAAGAACCTGAGTCATCCTTGCTTTTGCTTTCCATTTCCTGATATTGTAGCTAAGATATCTACCTAGCTTAAAAAAAAAGATGGAATAACTAAATAACAACTTTGGTAGCATTACAATGGCCTAATATATAGGTTTAAAACTTTATTAACACTGAAAATATAAGAACAGCTGTTGTGTCTAATGTACTAACTATATCACAGAAGCATGAAGATTAAAGGCTTATGATTTCAAAAATTAACTCATAAATAAATACCTGGAGAAACTAATTCACCAAAATCTTAGGTTACACCTAATAAGTTAAGCATCAGTATAGAATCAGCATCAAACTAATTTTTATATGTAAGAGTAAGAAAAAAAAAAAACAGGATAAAGTTTTTAGAAAACCCGGACAGGCAAACCCTTTCTTCACACAAGTTAGAGCTATTTCCACAAGTTTTAACCTTGCTTTTATGTAAGAGTTGGCCTCATTTCATCACTGACCTTTAACTGCAAAAGCAGCTAAAATGCTTGCATGCATGTTCAAAAATTGAAGCCACTTTTAATTGTTCTTTAAGTGCGAAGAGAACAGCATGTTTATTATATGCAAAGGAAAAAGCTGTAGAAAAAAATGCTGCTGTACTTTAAAAGCAGCCATGACCACATTGCTTATGAATATCATCCCTTCCGATCTAGACACTAGCTTTTCAGCTGCTACTGCCCAAAGGCATCAACAACAAAGCTGCTTTAATCTTCTCAGAGCTTGCTTTTTTCTCTCCTTAATATCAATAAAATTTCTATCAGATGCAAAGACTGTCTTATAATTTGTGGCCAAGCTGCACTAATTAAAGAAACTCCAGTCTTCAAGATTTCAGAAAATAGCAAGTACAAAAGAGCAACAGGCTCCACGCTTAACAGTGTGCCTCTCAATTACAGTTTTTTGGCAAATGTGAACATATTTCTCACTTTTTATATTGAGAAGAATCTCTTTCCGTTGATACCCATGCTTAATTCAATATTGTGTGTAGTTTCTTCTACACATACAGCAGAAAAGCATGAAAAATGCCACTTGCCTTTCCCTACCAGCCAGCCATTTCCCTTCATTTGTACTACCCGAAGAAGACCTTCTTTCCCAGAAAGAAACCACCTTTCAGTTTTCTAACCCACACTCAGTAGCATTAAGTAAGCATTACGTAACACATCATCTTTAAGGTTAGTTCTTGTGTAAGCAATATCATTTCCTTTGGCGTCAGGGAGCTTCAGATGATCCTGTTGAACGGACAAGGAGCCTAACCTGCTTTCCGAGCCACTGTGGCAGGAAAAGAAGCCATGCCACAAAACAAGTAACTGAGATTTCTGGGTTTATGAAAACCTCAAGCCACTTCTAGAAGGTAAATGGGACGCGGTCATGGACAATTCCTTTATTGACAAACTGAAGAACAAAATCTTACCTCCCGCCTTGATTAGGGAAATTCTTGGCCATGTCTGTTGCAAGACAATGTGACTGTAAACTTCCAAAATCACTAGTCGTACTTTTGAAAGAAGTTAATAAATGGGACTATATGAGCAATGGAAACTGAATAGAGAAGGTATCTCCTGCCTTAATGTCCCAAAGCGGAAATCAGGAAGTTACCCAGTACAGTAAGTTATCTTCAAGTTGGGTGTCAAATGCTTTTCCCATCAATCATGGCCCTGGATGCCTTTTGCTTGCACGCAGTCTAAAGCTAAAACAAAGCACCTGGCCCCCTGAATTAAAGAATATAAGAACCACAGAGAAGCTGCTTCTCCTTTCCAACACAGACAGGCACTATTTATAAAAACTATGGGATGAAAATCTGCCATTGGCTCCAACAGCAACAACCTCTCTGAGGACTAGCACTTCCCAGAAAGCAAGTAAAGCCAAAAGGATTTTTCTGCAAAATCTCATCTTTTAAGGTCTTCAAAAACTTAGACACTTAGCAAGGTGAATATAATGAAAACCAGAAATTCATATCCATATTGAAATTTGAATTTCCTACCCATTTCAATTAATTTTTTCATTCCATGGGTATTTATGCCTATTTGGATTGGAAGAGATAGTACTTGCTAAGTGCTAACCCACAATCATGAATTCTGGATTCAATACATCTTTGTAAAATAAAATATAACTCTGCCTCTTCCTTAGATTTTGGGAATCGCAGAAAAATCGTATCAGCTTTTACCATAAACTTCAGAACACGAAAATGAAAAGCATGCTCTAAGAGCTACGAAGCAGATGCTGTAAGTCCAGCGAGGCACCACACTCCTGCTCTATATGATGCTACAGCCACGCTCACCTGCAGAAAACGAAAGAGAGAGGATTTCCAAAACACGGCAAGCCATGGCTTGCAACAGGCTGAGAGAAAAGGCAGTAAGTGCAGCCAGATTTTTTACAAAACTCTGTAATACTTGCAGTTGTACACCAAATTAAAACCAGAAGGACTGCGCGGCAGTTTAAAGCAGAAAATCCAATATGCAGTCTGCGTGCCTGTCCAAAAAAGGCCAACTTTTCCACAATTAATTCCAAGTTACTCTTCCATCCTCCAGCATCCTGCTCATGGCTACGTGCAGGCCAGCTGGCTGCTGGAGAAAATTTCACTCCAGAGCTATATCAGGCGCTTGGGTTATCTCCCTCCGAGTCGGTGGGACTTATCTCTGTACACTGATGGTATTTGCTCACATGGTTTCCTGTAAAGCTTGTGAATGATTTCCTTATCTTGTCTTTTAAGTAAAGGGTAAACCAGGCTCCTCTTCAGCCTCTAAAACTTGACAGAATAGGAAGAGTCTATCTGCTTTAGAATTTCTAAGTGTGCTGCACCTTGTAGGAACACTTCTAAAGTGTTTTATCCTTCTGCAAAAAAAAAACATCTTAATTAGTACCATACTGAAATTCATAGGCAAAACAAATGACTAGAAAGAAATTTCTTACAGATATTAAGAAAATAAGTTTTAGCTTTCACTGACAAATGAAAAGAAGAATAGCTGGAAGATCTGCTCGGGAAAAAGTCCTGAGCAATGGGGCAACCCGCAGGGTGCATCCCTGGGTGCCACTGGTTCATAGCACCATCACTGCATCCCTCGGCCTGGCCATCCCATCTGCCTGGGTGAGGAAAGAGATGGAAAAGAAGGGAGGGAGGGAGGGAGGGAGGAAGGGAGGGAGGGAGGAAAGCTGTATTTAAAAAAAAAAATAAATATCAAAACCAAATTACTACAAAGCCCCATCCTCTGGACAGCTTTATGTTTACAGCAATGGGTAGACTGGATATGGTGAAGCACACTAAGCGCCTTTAATAAAAAAAACAACCTTCAGAGAAGTTCAGCTTTTTGTATGCTAAACTCTTTTGAAGATGTAACTGTTGAAATACCTGGTGTTGGGTGCTTGAAATCTCTCCACCTCTCCAAATTTAAAAAAAATGGGTCACAACAGAACACACATGACAGAGCAGAACTTGGTCCTCTACTACTGCTGCTGCTGAGATTGCAGAAATGGAAAAAATCACTTAAGACTCTCAGGGCCATTTCTCCCTTCTCCCCGCTGTGAGATCTGCTTCCTTGATTGCTTCTTGTCTAATATTAGAGACCCAAAGCAAAAACTTTGTATTAGCAATCTTGAAACCTCCAGCACAGTCTCTCAGGGCATACTACTAAGCTGTTTTAACAGCCACTTTCATGTTTTTCCCCAATTTCATGATTGCACCCCAGGCCCGTAACTCCCCACTATAACTCCCCACTACTGCCCTATACCGCTCCCGGTTGGGTGTAACACTCATTAAATATCATTAGACAAATCATGCAACGAACACCTCCCATCACAGCTTTAGCCCATGCTTCATCAAACTGAAAGCATGAATTTTTTTAATAAACTCTTTTCACATGAGTAACTCCCAGTCTCCTAATTATTACTGTCATTTTTCACTCGCATCCTGAATAATTCCCATGTAGTCCCACCAAAACCCTACAAAGAAGGATTATCTCCTCCACTTTCCTTCTTTTTTAAGGGCTCAATCCCAAACCTAGGAGAATTACTATAAAGATTTCTTTTAATTTCAGGGGGGCTTTAAATAATTTTATTGCTTATAATGTGTGCATATTTAAAATATTTAAGGATCTTAAATGGAAAAAATATTTTTCAATAGGTAGGTTAGAAAAACAAGCTCATGCTACACAGAACAGAAGACACCTTTGAAACTGCTAAGGTTTCAAGACTAGCAATGCTGCAGTACATGTGGTCTGGCTATCTGCCCCACTCCTCCTGGCTGGCACTACATGGTCTTCTATCCTCCCCTAAATAACCTCCACCCCTGGTCCATGCTTCTCCCTGAGGCCACAAGCTGTCCCCAGTGCTCGCAGGAGCCCCTGCTGACTCTCATTTTTCTATTACTTTACTATGACATTAATTTCCTCCAGGTAGGAGTAAGGAAAATCGACTCTCGACTTTGTAGTCACAATTTCATCCCACAATAATTACCTATTTTTTTATTTCAACTTGAAAGAGACTAAAGATTTTGTGACAGCTTGCAAAACGTAACTTCATGCTCTCTCTATATAGTTTCTTAATGCAGAGATTTTCTGAGTACAAAAATTGTTTTGCAGAACATTGCCATCCCCAAGTAAGTCTTGTGAAGAACCTGTCCCTGATTCAAGCTTCAAAAGGATGATCCCTGCCCTTGCAATTTCAAACACAGCCTCACACATCTCACTGTGAAGACGACTTGAAAAATTACACATTAGCATCGCATATTCTCCTCTTAGAGAATTCCTGCAGGAAACACACATTACCGTGTCAATAATTATTATTAGCTGACTTTCAGGTATGGCTCAAGATATTGCCCCGTGTACAAGTATACAGAGCTGTCGGTGATTTGCCATTTGGCTGGTTCAGTACTATCACTTCTTCCTTAAGAGCACAGAAGTTGAAGCAGGTTTAGGTGGAAATCACAGCCTTTACATACAGATACCGAGACCGCACGTAGGATACCTTCATGATTTTCTCCAGGATTCATTTCTCCGACTGGTCTGACGAAGCTCGCACTTATTCACCCCCAGGGAGCTGCACAGAGCAAAGCATCTCCCAGGCTCTACCTGCGGGTGCCCGTGCTGAGGGCCACAATCTCACTGGTTTATATAGACACCTACACATATGTTTTAACATATTTTTTTACACAATTTTACATTTCACATAATTGTTGTCCTTGTTTGGTCTCTTCTCATCCCTCAAACAATGTGAGTAAACAGACTTTTGGAAATTAGAAAACCCTGTAGATTTGTACGTATGACGATGAAGAAACCATATCAGTTTATTGCTGAAAACTCCATCCACCCCTTTAGGCCTCAGTCCCTCGTTTCCATTCGTTATATTGTGTTTTAGCTTAAATGTTGTCTAAATAAACTACAAGGCTTTACAACACAGGGACATAGCTGCAGACAAATTAAATTATCGTTATGGCAACAAGAAATTAAATTACACCGTCATGACAACAACCACACAGGAATCCTGCTACACATTCAAGCAGTCATGTTTAACTCTGCCCCACGTGGTTTTGTCTAACCTCACCCTTGCGGTGAGCTGCCCAGCACACTGCAGAGCTGACATCCCACCCAAATAATTTTCTGTGCTGCAGGTTGAAGTTAGCGCGGCAGGAACTCACTTGAAGGGTGCCAGTGTTTACTGACAGCAAGCTTCTGCTGCAAAGGCAAGGAGAGGGGGGCACAACTCATTGCCAAACTATGGTGAGGGAGATGCAAAAATCTAGTGCCCCTAGATCAAGACCCCCCTGCATCATCTTTGGAGAAAAAAAACCTCCAAAACTCCCAGGCCTGCGGTAAAACCCACCTAACCTTTACAAAGCCAGCTAAGAAACATGCTGCTTTCCGATCTACAGCATCAGCCCTTTTCCTTTTCGAACGAGGAGAGCTCATCATGGCACTTGCTCTGGAAATATGTCGGACCAAGACATACAAGACAGATAAGCAAGGTCTGAATCTTGCAGACTCTGGCCTCCACGCAAGCAGTAGGTTCGGCGAGCTGGCTGGACTGCACTCTGTTTTGATTTAAGATGCTCTTCCCAATTCCTTTTCCTTCTTGGAAGTACAAATTTATGGGCAGCCTCCACACAAAGTGCCTCACTAATTATTTTTCAAAGCCAAAGTTTAGAGTGGGGGATCCTCACAGCAAGAACAACAGACTTGAGCAATGTTTTAATTTCTTTTTTCACAATGATTTTGCTTTATCACTCAACCCTGCAAAGATGTGATAGGCGAAGTAGAGATGTGTCTGAAGAAGCACTCAGCTCTCAGCAAGGCAAAGACAGCCTCCCTTGGAGTGACAGGGAAGTCTCAGATACATACATCGAGTCCAGTTTCACCCGTGTCTGAACAGATATGGATTTCCCAACCCTCTGACATGAGTTCCCCATTCTAATTCTAGATTATGTCCTGCATGATTTCCTCCTGCACAGCTGTGAAGAAGCTAATAAACTCCCTGAACCTCCTGCCTTTTTTTTTCCCCCCCAGTAATTGGACATCAGCCTTTTCAGGCGCTCACAACAGCCCTCACTTCTTCAGGGACCAGAAAACTTGAAATGCTGAATGGTGGAAGTGCAATTTTGGCTGTAGCATGGGGATGAGTGTAAATTTAAAAAAAAATCCATGGGGATTGAACCCTTGTGGCTCTGATGGGACCTGAAACCACCCTCAATGGGGCAGGAGAAAATTACAATACTGAAGAGACACTGTAAAAAAATCTCCACATGTGAGGCCTGCAGCTTTGCCAACTGCTTTCTGGGTGAAAGCCATTTAATATTTGGATGTCTTTCCCACTATGGGAATCTCTTGAAAGATCTACTGTGATTTCAAAAGAGCCCTAACAGAGGAGCGGTTCAACATTTGCACTCCCTTCTGCACCACAAAAAAAAAATCTCAAAGCAACAGAATAAAGGCACAAATTTGGCTGCTGGCACCACCCAGGAATCACCCTATGGTCTGAATCATCAGCGTCGGGTTTGATCTCCCAGTCCACAGCAGCGAGGGTTCTTGCAGGCGTCAGATGCATAATGTATAATATTCTGGAATAGGGCTTCCTTTTCACATGCAGACTTTTATTTTGCTTGTAAATCTGCAGCCTTAAAATTTGCTTTGTAAATACTTTACCTGCTACCTTACTGATAAGGAATGTAGGTAGACAGGCAAGAGCAAGATGTATTTCATCTTTTAACTATTCAAACAACAATATACCCCCCCAAAATACAGAGTTACGCTCTTTTCCTTCGCAGTTTAATAGTAATATGCATAGATTTAAAGCAGGTTTTTTTGTTTTATCTCTCTCCTAACATTTTTATGGGACAAAACCCTGTTATTACACAACTTTGAATAGTTTACCTAGATGCCCACCTTGCAGTTTTCCCACTGCTTTCAACGGGCTTTGCAAAACACCAGGCCGTACGGTCCTGATCCGATCTATCCTGGCGAAATCCAGCACCTTAGAAGTTTCAGCTGCTGGTGCTGGGGCGCTGGGGCCTCACTGTCACCCGACAGCTTCGGGCCGCATCTCTCCGCACTCTTCAAAGTTTCTACTGTCTACTCTTAGGCATGTTATAACTCACTCATCATGAATTTTTAAAGCTTTGGCGTCTAAAGAAAACCCTGGCTGCTCGAAGCCCACCGGGCAGTGCCCCCCTCCCAACCAGCCCAGCTGCCTGCCCAAACCCCGGCCCCCGCGGACTCCTTCCCCTCGCCCCCCGGCTGCTCTTCTGCCACCTTTCCCCACCAGACAGCACAACCACCCATACAAACGCGTTTATCCCCAGCCGGTGCTCCCCCCAAAAAAAAAGTCTCGGGAAGCAACCGACCGCTTCGCCTCCCGCTGGCAGAGCCCTACCTCGGATGTAGGTGCACTTGCTTTCGTCCAGCGGGCTGGAGGCAGAGCCGCCCATGCTGCCGGGGAGCCCCGCCGCTGCCGGGGAGCCCCACCGCCGAGCCCCGCCGCCGCCCGGCCCGGCACAGCCCCGCTCCGCTCCCGCTTCCCCCTCAGGCGCCGCCTCCCGCCGCCGCCCAAGGGCGGTGGGGCCCGGGGCAGGAGGGCTCCGCCGGCCCCCGCTCCGCCTCTCTCCCTCTCTCCCCACTCCACCCCTTCGCCCCCTACCCAGGTGGGGAGCCCGGGGTTGCCCCTCGGCAGCCTCAGGAACTGGAGGTGGCAGGAGGCTCCGGCAGAAGCTGCGGAGGAGACGGCGGAATGCGGCTATCCGCAAGGCGGGCGGGGTGCGCCTCTCCTCCCCATCGGTTTTCTTTGGCCCATCAAAATGCACAGCGCCGCTGTCTCCTCTTGCCCACGCGTCACCTGTTACTCCCAGCTCAAAATCTGCATCCCCTTGAAGCCACACTTAGATCCTTTGCAGCCTCCACAGAGGCTACTTTAAAGACCAATTATTGAACGTGTAGTGGGTATCATGGGATTGATGTCCATTAGAAATAGTTTCCAACTTTTTTCAAGAAGCAAGAACCACCTGAAACATCCTTCAGATCTACAAGGCATGTTGAGACACCATGGGATTCCTGTGGCTCGGCCTGCAGGGCTTATCTTCTTGCTCCAGTTAGCCTCTTACTGGGAATCCTGGTGGCCTATATAGGATGCTATTGATATACAATTCTAGAATGAACGATAAGCCTACCCAAACAAGCACTAAAATGCATGTCACGTCAGTAAAAATTGTCCAGTGATCAAACAAACTTCCTAAAACGCGCAAGAGCACCAGCGTGTAGAGCCTCGGCACAGCAGCACAAGACAGTATGGAACAGTTATCTGAATTTCCTTGCCTCTGAATAATAATTGCAGTGAGGCTTTATACCATACGTGACTTCCTAAGGTATTTTCTTCCAGTTTGCTGTTTTTATAATGCTAATTCAGCTGAGCAGGAATGGGCAGCATGCCATACATTATTGTGCCTCATGTGTTTAGTATGGAGTTCATGAGTTGCAATGAATATGGATTGTGCCGACGTGCTGGAAGTTCACAGTGACTGGACGTTATGTATTTTCGACTTAAATGCTCTTCATTGAGCTTGCACACATCTGTCATTTGCTGTGAAATTGCTTTAACAAGGTTAAGTTTTACTTATGTGGATTGTGCATTAAGTACGTTTAACACTTTGCCACTCGGTTGATCACAGGATGGTTAAAAATTTTGAGATTGAATATTAAAACTTTTTAAACCACACTAAACTTGACTGGATTTGAAATTTTGAAGATGATATGTAATACCGAGGTCAGTATTCTGCTAAACAGCCTCTTCCTTCAAGAAAGCTGACTGAACACAACTTCAATATTCATGCTCATCATCATCATCAATTCACGCTCTCTGGGCACTTGCTAGTTGCACTCAAGTATAACAGAGCAATTGTTTTAACTTCCCTGAGGAGACGGGGTTCATCCAGAGCATCACTAAAACAGCATTTCACAAGTCTATAGATATCTCAGCTGAGAATATAATACTAAATCAACAGCACATCTAGAGCTCAAATGTGAATCAGACTTTTTTATCAGTATATTTAGCTGTTAAGCTCTGCTTGAGGGCTTTGCACTTGCTTGCAGGATGGTGGATGCTGTGGTTTGCTCACGGCGCCTCTTTGAGCCATGTGAGCAGACAACGCTGAGGAAATAGTGTTTACTGTCATGCATTTTAAAGACGTTCACTTAGAGGAGAATTTGGCCTGCGCTTAGCATAGCGTATCTTTTATCAAATGTATTTGAGAAGCCTTTCATAGTGTACAGTCACATGTAATATGCAAGTCAGCTCCAGGAGTCTGGAGAGATAAACTATGGAAAATTCATCAGCCATAAACTGGATTGCTATTCTGTCTCATCATTTAGCAGATGAAGATATGCCAAATCCCAGAAGCTTTCTACCCAAGAACAGATGTCAGTGTGCATAGCGAATGGGAAACCTCCCTGTCTAATTACAGCATGGGTGAAAACAAAACGAGAACTGAATAGCTTTTTTAATTATAACATTTTGTACTTTGGTAATACCTGCTCCCCAAGCATTTCACAAATGCTAGCTAATTAAAGACCATAATTTTCCTTTTAAGATAGGGAAATGCTGTGTTTTACTGGCAAAATTTGTATCATAAGCATCTTAAAAAGATACCATGAGAAATGTGAGCAAAGTCAGGAACAGATATAAATTATTCTATTCCTACACTGCTTAATAACAAAACCGGCCTCCTCTAAGATAAGAAATTGGCCATGTTAGATTTTAGTCTGATGTAACATATCCACACTGAAGCTATCAATGATAAAGTCATACTATCAAAACAAAAATACCACTGGAGGCAAAACAAATATTTCCCCACTTTTTCTCCTATGAAATCCTGATCTTTGAGGATTTTTTTCCCCTTTACTCCCCCAAAGAGTTCCTTCTCTAAACACCTCATTTGTATTATATCCTAAAGGGCGACATGATGGAGCTCTTCCGTCCCACAGAGAAAGTGAACTCATGGTGAAGAGGACCAGGAGAAGCACCTCTTCCCTAAGAAAGGAATGAAGATCTGCCTCCACTGCCTCTGTGACTTCACTTGTGGCAGTTTGCCATAAGGAGAGAGGTGGTTTCTTACATCACCAGAGTCCAAGCTTCACTCATGGACTGTACCTGTGAGGCAGACAGTGAAAGTACTGGGAGCTCTCGTACCCAAAAAGCACAGTGCAGTCACTACATTGCCTTATTTTGTAGCAGCCTCCAACTCTATTTTGGGAGGAGGGGAGAGGACATTGTCTCCACAATCACTTCTTTATTATCTCCCTGCAGAGGGAACTGCAGTGTAACCCTGATGTGTCACTAATATAGATGTGACAATGACATCCATTCTCAACGCAGATGGGCATACCATCGTAATAAACTTCCAGTCATTGTTAGTCAAACACACACTCCGCAGGGCTGACAAACTGCAGATGTGTCATCAGAGGGACTGATAAAATCTCTGCCACCCTGTGGGCTACTTCTCCTGTTCACCAACACTAGTCTAATTGTAAATAAGACATGCCAAAGAACCAGTTGCTTTGACACGTTGCGTAATAGCACTGCACCCTTTGCTTTAGAGGGAACGGCAGGGTTCATCCTGTGTGTACTCTACCACAACATTCTTGGTTGCCTCAGAAAAAGAGTTTGTTATCAAACAGAAGCGTTTAAGTGAAATGCATACGAAATCCATTGGGAGAGCAAAGTAATTACCCAAAACTACCTTATAAGATTTCCCTAAGGGAAAGTAGCCATTTTAAGACAGCTGACTTCGTAAGCAGGACAACAAGGTGCTGTAGACAGAGACAACTGCAAATAGAATAAAACCATCATAATAATTATCTATTGCTAGAGGAAACTGCTAACATTATTGCCAAAATCAGGTTGCAGAAAGTAGTACTGGGAAGACATATCAGAAGATAAAAGCATCCCTTTTCTCAGGACAGGCTGTTGGTTGAAATATATTCTGAATCCCTTCCATCTAAGTAACACAGAAAAATGTTATTCTTATGAGTTATTTTTCAAAAGGTTGGAAGGAGGTATTAAAATCTCACTGTGGAAGATACTCTAAAGGAATCACAACTGTTCTGGCTGCAGAGCCAAAATTAATACTTTGATAAAATAGCCTTTAAAAAAGATAGAGTTGATTGTGCTTTAGCTACTACCCTAATTCTGAGAGGGCAGCAAGAAGCACTGAAAACCCACAGAGTGGATTTTAATAGATTCTTAATGACAGAATCATGGAACCTCCCAGATTGAAAGCGACCTCGAAAGATTGTCTAGTCCAATTTTTCACAGGAAAGGGAGCCTAGATGAGATTATCTAGCACCCTGTGCAATTGCATCTTGACAACCTCCAGTGACAGAGACTCTATCCCTGGGGAGGTTGTTACAGATTGTTCTTACTGTAAAAAATTTGTTTCATCTATCAGGATGAAATGAAAAGGCATGATGTGGAGACAGTATATGAAGTGCTAGTATGTTCTAGGGAAAAGATAAAAATGGTGTTTATGGTCATTATTAAAATAAGGAAATCAGATAAAACACCTTATTTTTTAACTTCAGAAAGTATGGATGACTACTCATGAGTAGTCTGAACTACTGATGAAGGAGAAAAAGCAAGGCAAAGGTATATTTCAATAGCAGACTCTATCTTGGTGGTAAAATTATATAATTTGTATCTCTATCTTTCACTAGTTCTGTGAAAGAACAGGGTTTAAAAGGTGGTGCGGATCAAAATGCAAACAGGCCACTGAGTGCACAACCTAATGCAGGAGGAGACTTTGCTGCCTTCCTCACTCCTTATTTTCTTTCCAATTATGTTTTCTTGCCATTCAACACATAAACAGCATTTGTTTGAATACTCACTGAGTATCAGTGCTACAAAATACCAAATTATAAATAACATTCACCATTTTACCCTGCCTAGCTGCAAATCGTTAATAAATGTCAATTTCGTCTGCAGAATCGAATCAGATTAGCAATATGAGAGATTTTTGAAGCTTTTCAGCAATGAAACATTCTCATAATGCATTAATGGTGACACATCAGAGTGCAGTAGTTCTCTCCTCACATTTAGTGAAAATATATATACACCTAGACCATGGTGAGGCTCAGTTAGGTGTTAGCATTGCTACAAACCTAGAATTTCTATCCCTGGTATCCCAACAGCTCACATCTTATTCCTCAGAAGTACAGAATTTAGTGGAAAGGTAGAAAACTTGAGGTAAAAACTCTTTTTCTTAGTTGTCAAAGAGTGAGGTGGGGTCATGAAAGCTATGCTGTAAATGAGAGCTAAAGGCTTTTATCTCTTTTGACACCTGAGATTCTTGAGTGGGAGGATTTAAGCAGCTGAGCCTTAGAGACAATGGATCATCAAAACATAAGAATGGTGCATAAATAGAATTGCTTCTCAAAAAATGAGACTAGCACACTATATATTTACACTAGAAGAGACTGTGCTCTTCCTAGAAATGTTGGAATAGATGACCCCTGAGGTCCCTTCCAACCTGGGATTCTGTGATTCTGTGAGACACATTGATTTGTTCCCTCACCTTGAAACAGAGGTGGCATATAGAAACCAGTAAATAAAACCACAGTTGACTGCACTTTCCACTGCCTAGTGCTCACACAGCTACAGACGAGCAAACAAGAAGGCACAGCTCAATCTGTTGATCTCAGCAGAAATTCCAGCATAAAAGTCGATCTGCCAGAGATCCAGTGGATTCTTTACTGCCTCGAAAGGGCAGACACACCTGCTTGGGTAGACAAAAAGAAAAACCTTCACAAGTGGTGGAGATGAGTTTATAGGGTGGGATTTGCAGGAGGCAGCATTAAAGGCTTTCAGCTCAGGTAACAGAGGAAGGCCCAAGGCATCCCACTGTCTTTGAACAGACTTAGTGAGGCAAGACATCAAAAGCTAGAAATTAGACCTGTCATTTTTTCTTCTTAATTAAGTAAATTGTAGTGTGACTCTCCTTAGAGGAGTAAGAAATTCTGTTCCCATCTCATTAACAAAGATGTGACCAAAACTTTCTTCCCAAGAGAGCTGATGTTCATGTGTTATTAACTACCCTTCAAAAGTACAGCAGGCATATGCTGCAGAAGCTGGATGATCCTGCAGAGATGATTAATGAAGGAGAGGACTAAATCCCCACAACATCTGGATTTGCTTCTTCTGGGCACAGATGGTTTTGGTTGCTTTTTATTCCGAGTATATCCATTAAGACTAAGCATGGGGTTTAAACACAGCCTTCCTGTTCCAAGTCTCCATTTTCCGTGGAGAAGCTTCTCATCGGGAGCCTATCCAAGCAGGCATATGTAGTGATTGAAATGGGATTTGCTAAACCATCTTGCACACTGAATGGGCTGCAAGAGTTCAAAAGGAGATATACAAAGGAAAGCTGAATAGTTTGAATTTTTGATATGGTCTCCCCTCTCTCAGAAGTGATTGTCTCGTCTGCTTCATTTTCTTTCTAAATAATTTTATAAAAACCTTAGCACTCTTAGGTTATTAACTTACAGTAAATGGCTCCCAAAATGTTTACAAGCTTTTCTGTTCATTAACTTCAGATGCTTAGAACATAAGTCCATCCATCCCAGCCTAGCATCTGACATGGGAAAGCCACACAGTAATAAGCCCTCACAACAAAGGACACAATGTACAGTGGGTGAGGTACCTGCTGATCCTTGTAATCCTGTTAGCCTCTCGCACCTCTCCAGCTTATATGCAGTCACACAAGAATTTGCCCAGACGAGAGAAGGACATCATCTGCTTGACAGCACCAGCACGTCCAGGGTGCAGTTTCCCCATTCCAGTACATGCTGTGTCATGGTATGTTTGTTACTGGTGCAGGATCTGCCACAGTACTGTTGACTGGTGCATGAACAGCAACAAGCATCTTACAGTGAAGCAGGAAGCAAGAATCTTAGCAAGTACTTATTACCAAGACTTATTTGGGTAGTAATATCTGGACAGAGTTTTTCATTGTCCTTTAGGAGAGCAAGTGTCATTAACTGGTGTATTACTTACCTCTGCACTGATTTTCTTATGCTTACTGTGTTACTCTTCTAGTCAAGTGCTAGTAGCGTGTTACGTCTCTTAAAATGGTTAATGCTAGTTTGTGTAACACCAAACACCCTAGTTTGCTGTAGAAGCAGTGCAAAATAGTCTCAGTCTGTAAGAAAGTATCTAATACCTCCTTTTCCTCAAAATTGTGCATTTTTATATAATAGCAATCTACTTACAATTGATAAACTATCAAATTACTAGTAAGTCTGTTTTTTTCAAAGCAATTTAAATGTCAAGTGTTTATTTGGCTTTTATAGGAAAGCATAATACTCATTAAAAAAATTCCCAGATTTCATACACACATACCTCTTTGCAAGTCCAGCAGTTTAGCTGCACTATATCAAACATACAGGCATATCTAATGCAGTAAAGCAGCCCTCTGCAATAAAAAAGATAATTCTATTACTTTTTTGATTATATTTAGCAGAAACCTATATTCTCCTGGTCATCTATGCAGTTCAACTTTACCAGACTGGTTTTGACCACAGTCAGTTACAATCATGTTTGTAAGTGAAGTGCAACTATTGCTTTTCCTTCCTTTTCTATTTCATAATAAAGTCAGTATTTCCGTAAGCACTGGAATCCTCATTTGCCTGACATGAGAGAAAATAACAACATTCTTCTGCTATTCCAACTTTGAAACATGATGACTAGGAGTATTATCATAGATCACAGAAAAATCTAGGTTGGAAGGGCCTTCTGGAGACCATCTGGTCCAACCTTCTGCTGGAAGCAGGGCCATCCAGTTAGGTTGTCCAGGGCTCCGTCAAGCCAAGTCTTGAATATTTCCAGTGAGGGAAATTCTTCCACTTCCCTGGTAACCTATTCCAATGTTTAATTGTTCTCACAGTAATTTTTTTTTTTACTTACATCCAGACAGAATTTCTCCTTGAAGCAACTTGTTTGTAGTAGCCTTAATGTGTTTTCCCTTGCTGTGTTCAGATACGCAAATTAGTGCTTGTCTCTCTAAATAACTAACAGAAGAAATGGCAGTGGCCTTGTTTTATTTCTGATGTCATGCTGGATATTTAGTAATTTAACTACCTGAAGACTAGCTTTTGTGCAAGTCTTTCATTTCCCCTTTGCACAGCCTGTGTTAAGTACTAGACAGAATTGGGTGGCCTTTAAGTAATTTGCCAAGTACTGGAGAACCAAGGAATGCAGAATTGGGCAGGAGGCTGAAATTAAGGGCATTAACATTCTACAGCAGCCACACACCCCATGTGAAAACAAGGTTTCCAAGGACTTTGCCTACATAGTATAATTGAGCTGTAAAGGTCCCAGCTGCTGCCTGAAGGCCTGTATTCGACCCTCATTTTGTGCACATACATCAAGGCTGTAGACTAAAAGCAGTAGGCAAAACTAACCTTGTAGTCCTGCCAACAATTACCTGTTACTTGGCATACTGCCCAGAATAAAATCTTGCAAAATTTTGTACTCTAGTCTCCGTTTCTCTGGTATATTTCTATAGCAATTTAAATAACTGCCAAAAAAAAAAAAAAAAAAAAAAAGAGACAATAAAAATGTTTAGATTATGGAATAAGCATGCATATTGGTTTGGCTATGGTTCCCTTCTCTTTCCTCAAATAATTGAAAGAATAACAAGAGGAAATACTAAAAAGAACCAGCAATCTAAACAAAGGTTGTGAGGTCAAACTCACTCGCTCCTCCTTCCTTCTCTTTATCACTGCTAGCCACTTGGCTACTGGCTCTCAGCTGAAGGGACTGGTTGCATTGTTAGTCCATGGACAGAAAACAATAAATGACAAAAAAAAGATTTTATTGGTCCCCAGTGGTATCTTGAGCCATTCCAGAGTTTTATGTTGGGCAAAATGAAAATCCTCTGAAAACAAGGAAAAATAAACTGAAGTTCATGTACATGAAGTACATGAAGTACCAGCCTTAACTCTGGTCACTATCAATGACGGTTATTACTAGAATGAGCTGCACAAATGACAGCTACATCTGCTGGTGAGGAAAAGTACCAGATTAGCTTGGTGGGACTGTAATTGCAGCTATTAGGGAGGCAGCAGTGGAGGACAGACACAAAGTTGAGTTATGAAGATTTTCACTAGTGGTGCATAAAGGTCTTCTTGCTAATAGGTTTCCATAGCAGTGAAATGGGAGAGAAATTTGAATATGTGAATTTAAAGATAGCCCAGTGAAAATTTTGCATCAAGTGGCAACGTGTACAATAGGTGAAGGACTGCAGAAGTCCACCAAATGTGAAGATGTTTCTAGGCAGCACACTATGTTTGAGAATAGGGTGGGTATAAGCAGCTAGTAGATGCTGTCTGACAGTGCTCCAGCATCCCATTTCCTGAATGTTTCTGCTGTCGGCAAAGCACAGGCACCTTGTATTGCTAGAGCCCTGAAAATAACCAGAGCCGAAGTTGTAACGTAGTTGCATGTTCCCCAACTCAATATTCTGGGAACACAGACAGCCAAGGCTAACTGTATCAACTTAGAGCCTTTGTAAGTGAATTTTCTAGTCCAACAAGGAACTAGTTCCCTGTAAGAGACCGGTATCACATGGCTGTCATTGAAGTAGCAGTGTGGCACAATAAAAATAAAGGAAGCTATACAGTTCCTACTGAGTTTGCTCTCACACATCTTATTACAGAGCAGTGATAAAGATTATACTTCTAACTGATCAAAGGCTGGAGTTGCAGACATGAGTTCCAGGAATCAGATTTTTGGTTGAAATTCATATCTCCAAACTGTTGCAATGAATTTTGAATGCGCTAGCTAGCGAAATCATGGATGCTCAGTCGTCCGTTGTAACTCTCTTAGGTTATGCAAAATATAACTTCAACCAAAACTTTAAACAAGCTGTTCTCCCTATTTAATTATCACACCAAATTTACTCCTTGCTATCTGGCGCCCTCTCCCGCACGTTCACTTACTAGTGTAGGCTGTTCTGGTTACAGAGAGAATCTCCCACAACATCCTCCTCCTCTGTTGAGGTCTCTCAGTACAAAAGCTCCCCCTGACGCAGCAAGCGTTGCCTCTCTATTCTCCAGCCACCTAGGCTGAGGCAACTCATTACACTCTGAAAGGCTCCCAGGCAACCTTAGCTTTGATAATGAAGAGTTATCAGGCAATTAGTTTTCTTTACAAAGCAAAATTATTCCTAGCATCCTCAACTTACCATGGTCCAACTCTCTGCTGGTTGTCTACACTAATTACAAAAGGCACTGAATGGGTATTATTGTCTTTACCGCCTTGACATTATATTTCTACCTCTCCTACCTTTCCCCTCATAGAGTTCAGCTGAAGTTGACGCAATCTGACCTCAGCCTCACTGCCTCCTCACCACCATCATACCATCTTCAGCCTTCTTGCTATTCCATCTCTGTAGTAAGGTAGCAATAGCTATGTAGCAGTGGTTGTCCCTGTGCTCAATGGAGGCAAGAAAAAGCAGACGGATTTTGTGTCTCTGTTCCAAATTTAAGTGTTTTGCACAGAAGGCTCATTGTATCTGCAGCAGAGGAAGTTCAGAGAGGTGTGACTTGACCTTTGCCTCCTGATGGCAGGTTCTCTGGTCATCCAGCTGAGATTATAACAATCTGAAACAGCAGCTCTGAGACAGAAAATTTGCTCCACGTATGGGTCCTCTTCCCCTGGTGGAAGAGTGAATGAACCCACCTCTTCATCTGGAGATGAAAATCTGTGGTCCCAACTCCCACAAAAGGGAAGGAACGGGGCATAAACCCTGAGGAGTTTAAGAATTCATATAAGAGGAAACAGCTAGCACTCAATCACATTTCTACATCCTCCTCTCACAGGCCAATTGCCAAACCACTTTCTCTTCTGTTTCCTTCCTCCCTGTTGTCTTTTTTACACTCTGTCAAGTCATTCACACTGCTTCCTCATCCCGACTCAGTGTTACAAGACTTTCCTTTATCCTATTTTCCTAGTTTACCATCAAAAAGCTGCAAGAAAGTAAGAAGAAAAATTATGTCTTAGAGGACAGCATAGTGAATGCTTTGACTTTCTGCTAATGCTCTGCTGCAATGTTTACTGTATTTGATCTATACATTTTAGAAGGTTTTTACTTGTAGGTTGGGGATGAGAAGTAGATGCCTGTTTTCAGTAAAAATTCCTAGATACTGGCCATTTATTTTCTGTAGGCACCTTTGAAAAATCTGTTTGCAGGATGGCCTGTTTGATTATTCTCTGATCAATGGCTACACAATACTACTGTCAATTTTTTTTCACCAGAAAGTACATTAAAAACTTGTTTTCAGCTGCTTTGTGGAAACTTAGATCCAGCTTCTTAGTGGAAACAGGTGTGTACTCTATAGTTTCATTGTCCAAGAATTCTGTATCACTGACTTCTTTACACACAGATTTTTTTCTATAGACTCCCTGGACCTCTGCTGAGTGACAGTGCAAAGCCTCCTAAAAAGGTACTTGTACTTTTTGTTTGTCTGACTAACCTACAATGTGATGTTATGTTCTGTCTCCTAGGTGAATAAGATGCTGTGGCGCCAACCGTTCCTGCTGGAGGTAAGTGTTTAGGACCAGGACATGTGCTAAGCCTGGAAGTTTGTGAAAGCTACTTCTATACTTGTGTTGTGGATTTTGGTCATCCCTCTGCCCAAAACCTCCTGATGCACACCAACCCTCTAGACTTCTGCAAAACAAACCACTGAAAGTAGTGGGAAAGGAAACCCACAAAGTTTCATGAATTGAAACTGCCTGCTGTATGATTTACTTCAGCATACCTGTTCCCGAAACACAGTAGGCAGTTCTGTAAAGAATATGAAATAACACAGCAAAGCTTCCAATGACGCCTACTCTTCTATGGTAGTACATGTTTTGGTAGCTATTGACAGTTTTCTCCCACTGCTACTTAGCTTATTAGTTTAGTGATGCCTGGAACTCCTTTCAAACAGTATTAAGTTGTTTCCAGGGTTTGAAGTAGGCTTGTTTTAACTTCTCTTAACGAAGTGTTCTCTATTGTTGCTAAATTATTACAAAAAATTCCCCTTTTTTCGTGGCTTGTGGCTAAAAAAAGCCATTAACCTTCTCCCACCTGCTTCCACTAACTGCAAGGTGTTACAAAATCTTTAGCTTTGACCTTTGAGAAAACATAGTTTTCCAAGCAACTCATGTTCTTTTTGAAAGTAGGTATGATTTATGCATCTTAATCATGTAAATACTACGGAATCACTACCTGAAGAGAGTCACTACATTCTATTATCTTCTTTCCTTCCTTTCTCTCCCCTCAATTTTTTTATTCCAAAGTTGTAATTGAAATAGATTTTTTAAAAAAATGCAAAACCAATTCAGATCTGTTTTTAAGAACTTAAAATCAGGTTTTTGTCTTTCTGATTAAATCTGTCAAATCATACCTTCCGCAGTTTCTCTTCCTTACCTTTCTAAGCTGAGCTTCAAATTGTATTGTAGCTTACTTCTACAAGTTTGGACTCAGGCAGAAATCTAGAACTTCAGCTTTAGCTCACTCTATACATCTAATTTAGGGATGATTCAGAGGACCAAAGCTATCTTGCTAGCTTAGTCAATCCAGAGGCATTTAAACACAGAATGGACAATTCAGAGTACCTAAACCAGGTGCTTAGAGCACATTGTGTGGGAAAAAAAAATCCCAGCTTAAAGTTATGACTTAAAAAAAAAATATTTCTTTGATGTGTTAGTCACCTTTGAGCATTCTCCGGTTCTGCTTCCATTGCAATGCCTCTCTGTTCCAGTCAGTCCCACTGGCTACATAATAGAGGAGTTCTTCGGTGCTTTCAATCTTTATTGTCATTGTGTTCCCACTGTTATGCTAATTAGATTAAACCAGACTTCCACTGAGACTGTAACAATGATAAACATTGTAGTAATCTGTCAGCTCTCTCTGAAACCACTTTTGATGGCTTTGTAAATGTGCTGCCCCAACAGACCACACTGCTGCATGATGTAAATAACTTGTTTTGATCACACTTGCTTATATATGTTGCAGTAGTCAATATAGAAAAATAAATTCATAATGACAGGGAACCTGAGGCGCATTATCAATCTTTCCATTCAACTAACCATGAAGAAGGTAATGGAAACAGAATAATTTTAAACATGCATTAATACTGCCATTTTTTTAAGTACACAATGCAAATATTGTGGGGAATTATCTCCTGTCGGAAGTTTAAAATGACTGTACATTAATACTTACCAGTTTCTTTGTCTGGAAAGATTGGCTCGTTCCATTTTCCCCTCTTTGCCTTAAATAGTTTGTAGCCTTTCCACTGCTTGTTCTAAAGTTAATAATAAATCCTGAGGACTTTTAATGTAGACCCTAAGTTCTACAGAATTTAACTTCCAGGCAGTTAACTTCTAAATCCACATTCTGACAAATTTCTTCTGAGGAAAAACAGAGCAATGCAAGAGTTAAGAGCTGAACTGCCTTTCTTGTCTTACTGTATGAAGACGTTCAGCAAAAAGGCACTTTTTGTTGGCTGATATAGATATTGGTCCAAAGGATAACAGTTTCTGTTATCAGGAACTGATGACAACGTTATCAGACCATATCGAGCAGTAGGGCAGACTTCGTAAATGCAGGTTCTTTACAAGTGATGTGGAAACCAGTATAAAAAATAGTTATTGTACTTCTCACTAGCCTTATGCCTCATTTAATTGAATCCAAAAGACTTAAATCTTCTGTATCCAGTGTGTGTGCTTTTGTGTGTATGCACATGTATGCGCATACATATCTGCTGTGTTCATAGACCTGTATTACACATCTCAATTCTCCTCTTACTGCAAATTTGAACCAGATATGTGAAGCTGTAGAGAACAGGTCTAGGCTATTTTTCTCTAATTGCTGCTCTTGCTGGTCATTTGGAAGGCAAAAACTTTCAAGTAGCAGAACCACAGACTTTAAAAACAAGCAATGACATACAGCCAAGATGTCACTTTTCCATCCCTTAGCCTGAAAATAATGAAAGAAGAGTGGAGATGGAGCCCAAAAAGGAAAACCATTTCTTTAGACCTCCACCCTAACATAATGCCTGCACCTATCAAAGTCCACTACAGATCCTTAATTCATAAGGCTGTTTAGAAGATTATCTAACAATTGTTACCTCTGTCTTCAGATGTGGGAGCTGATTCACAAACCTTCAGTGACTTGCTTAGGTTTGCAAAGGCAGTCTTAGTATAAGTGGAAATTGGGCTGGACCTCCTTGGAAAGCAACTCTCTAACTGCAAAATCCTATTCAATATGTTGGAATGAAATGTCAGTGTGTACAATATGCGTTACCACTCCCAAATAGATTAGAGCTCCGATCTATGGGCCCAAGTTCAAGGGCTGCCCAGACTATAGCAGCAGGACTGTCTTTGAGTTAAACAACTCTAAACATTTATGAGAAAAGAGCTGTTTTACAAAGAAGTGGGCAGAATTGCTTTGATCAGTCATATGCTGACTTGGAATGAGAACACAGCTGGCATACACGTATTTTTCACAGCTTCTTGAGGACACTGCTTAAGTTCAAATAATGGAAAACCAGATAAATTAAAAGAAAACCTCTTTGAATTATATTTGAAACACATAGCTCAGGGATAGTCTTG
This sequence comes from Phalacrocorax carbo, assembly GCF_963921805.1. Classification (NCBI taxonomy): domain Eukaryota; kingdom Metazoa; phylum Chordata; class Aves; order Suliformes; family Phalacrocoracidae; genus Phalacrocorax; species Phalacrocorax carbo. Next base: position 30,114,704 of record NC_087518.1, on the reverse strand, counting down.
CAAAATTTAACTAGCCTCTGAAAAGTATGGCACAATCAGCTGTTGAGCTTTTTCACTTCGGGAAATTAGCCCACACTTGATACAGTCGTATGGGGATGACATGTTTTGACCAGCTGCAAAATAAGGTAAGTTTGTGCTGTGCAAAATCCTTTAAAATAAGGTATAAAAAGAGGGAAGGAGTAGTCTTTCATTTGCTATAACTGGTGCTTAAGCCAGGGATGACTAAAACCGTATCCTGATTAGGGTTTTTTCAGGATTTTTCCCCCTCTCTTCTTTGCCTGCTTCTGTCCTTACCCTTAACTGCCTGTTTAAAAATATACATTTGTTCACCGCTTTTAAAATGACCTTGCAGAGATAAACACAACAGGTCAAGACATGAATTTATCTCTTGCATGCTTTTCAGTGCAAGCATAAACAACTTCAGCAGAAGTGCTCTTGGTTGGGCCATTCATTCACAAAATTGTACTAGTAATTGCAGAAAAAGCTCTGTATTTGCAGAACCAATAATTGTAGGAAAAAAAAATCTATATTTGATTGCATCTGTTTCATATAGCTACAATTACAAATGTGACTAAACTTATTTGTACCGTCCTTTAAACAGATCTTTGTAGGTGGTGTGAAGACCAAGCAAGACACTTCATTCTCCTACTGTCTGATGTGAAAAGCTCCGCAAGAGGGCACCAGATAGCCATCTTAAATATCCAGGCAGCTATTGTGAAAAGGCTGTTATTTGCACCTAATTAGAGGTCTATAGCTGTATTAACCACCTACAAATTAGGCCTTCAACACAGAAACATCCAGGGGTAAGTTCAGTGCTTCCATCTCACTCAACGTGAAGTTGGCTGCTCCTGTTTCAGATCCCAGGGAGAGCTTCTATGCAGGTATTGCTTCTACCTAGAAACATTCCCTCATTTCTAATCTTACTGCCATGCTGTCTAATGTCACGTATCTAAAATATTGCCTACAGCTCTAGGATGAGAACAGCGATTGTTACATTTGTTTTCCAGGGCACTGTGCAATTTTTCACCACACATGAGAAGTTCATCAGTGCAAGAGACTGCTTTATTATGGGTTAGTCTCAGTCTGTAGAGTTATTCCCCCAAATGCTACCACCTTCCAAGCTTCAAAGGCCTTTGACCTTGTCTTTGCGATATGTATAGTTATTTAAAAAAAAAACAAACAGACAAACCTATTTCAAAACAGCGTACAGAAATTCCCCTATGGGAAACCACATTCGACAGGTGTTAATCACACTTGTTTCCTTACTGGAGAGGATAGGGCATTACAAACATGTTTGCTGAAGCACAAATTAAAAAGTTATAAAAATGCATGTCCCTATTTCTGTTAAAATTATCTCTGCTAGACACTGGAGCTGAAGCATTCTGCATTGTTTTTGCTCTGAGACTACTCAGATCCTTCTGAAAGTATGTGCAGAATCTCCTCAAATATTTTAAGGAAACAGGAAGGCAAAAGACAAACTAAAAAATTATCTCTTCCCCCTCAATCCACTTATTATAATGCAAAAGGTAGATAAAGTAGTGAAAAAGGTAGATAAAGTAGTGAAAAAGGAAAAACAGATGCAGCTTGACACCTAGTCTGGATTCTGTCCTTTTTACTTCTCTTTTTGCAGAGAAAGGTAACCACTGGAATAACTTCTCTTTCACTAAAGCATTTCAAAAAGTCATCCTTTGCAAATCTAACAGGAAAAATGTTAAGTCTTTAAAACATGTTTGCAATGAGTCATTCGTAATTATTTTGAAACAACCGCTTAATTGAACAGTCCCCTGCATATCACAGGAAAAATAATTAGGAAAAAGAAATTATGGCTGTGGGTTAAATTCTGAAAAGTTACCAGCAGCATAAAACACAAACTTGCTTGGAAATTGAAGTCCCAAGAAGAGGTTCTGGCACACTCCAGAACTGGCTGGATATATCACCAGTGACTTGCTCCAAATATCTCAGGGGAACTTCTTTGTTAGAACACCAACAAACTCCTATGCTTTAGCTTTGTGCTTCCGACCTGCACTACTGATTTCAGATGTAATAATTTGACACACTGGAAAACAAACTGGGTCCGAATCATTCTGTCAAAGAGTGGGAGTAGAGAAATTCCTAGTCCTGTATCCCCACTACAATTCTCTTTCTTGTGGTGGACTTTTTCTGCTATTCTGTCCACCGCTCACTCAGAAACTCTCATGCTGCTGCTGCTTCCTAAGTTCCTGCTTCCTCCTTAGAACCATTCATGTAGCACAAGTAGCTTTGGGTGATAACACACGCTTCTCTCATTCACCTTTGGAGTTCTTTCTTCCAGACTTTGCTTTTCATTCATACCTTTGCAAGCAATAACTGCACTAGCAAAATTAGCCTTGGCCCCTATCCATGACCCTAGTGGGAAGCGTGTTACGGGATGGCAGGACTTTGTCCCTCAAGAAGAGAAGAAAGGATTAAGAATCTTAATTACACATGTTGCCGAGAGAACAGAAGGTCAGTGACATTTTGCCAGCCACACACTTATTTTAATCCCCTTCAAAAGGGAACAAAAATGCTCAGTGGGAAAGTGAAGAATACTCCCAGGCTAGGAGTATTAAGTCTTAGAGCAGTTTCTATAGTGTGGAGTTCCATTTCATGCTATTTCTAGACATATTCTTAATGAGAAGACTCATTTGTCTTTGTACTCAAGAGGAGCAACATTTTATTGCTTTCCTAGCTGCTTATGAGTGACCACTTTTTTCTCTTTATCTCCCAGCCCTGGATTTCTGGGAATAGAATGGTATCCTTTAACATTTTATCTTTTATAGCCTGGTTTTTGAATATCCATTAGCTACATGGAACAAGTCATAACACACAACAAGTAGAAGGAAACCACATGTGTTTAGTGCATTACTCTCATCCCTTGAAATAATATTCTGTTATCAGAGATGAAATTGTTAGTGAATTTAAGCCAAAAAAAGTTCAGTGTACTCTGAAAGTAGAGCTTAGGGGACAAGAAAGAAGGACCAGACACCTAGCTTCATGTGCAAGAATCTACACCATAATTTAAACTAGCAACAGTAAAGTCACACCTATGTCAGGGTACCTGAGTGGCTGTAAACACTCTCAGAAGGTTGCTACTCTGGGCAGATAAACAGCTTCTACCTATTCAGTCATGATTTTCTTTGGCAGCACATGCAAGAAGAAGCAATTATTACCTTTGTTTATGTTGTGGCAAAACAAAATGTTTTAGATAAATGGAGCTCATTCTCTTCTCTTACCTTTTTAAAGGGATAAAGGAAATGCCTAAAATAAAGTTCCCATCAAATGAAAATATTTTAAATAAGCTAATTATCTGATTAAATAATTACATTATTTGTCTCTCTGCATTTCTACACCTGTTAATACACTGTCTTAAATACCAAATTCAGAATTAATACCAGCCACTAAGTGCATGCTACCCCACTCCAGAAGTCTAAGTTAAGCATGTCTTTACAAATGATACCTCTAATTATCCAGCTTTGTTCTTTCAGTCAAACATCTTAATATGCCTTAAAGATGTTTCACAAACTAAGGAGGCATAAAATGTCTACTCAAAGTATGAATATTCTGAAAACACTGTGTATTTTTGAGCACAAACCCTAAGGCTATAGATTCTGTAAATATATATTTTTCATTCTGAGTTGGGGGTTTTGCTTTCTGAAATGTTTAAGAATCTGAATTTCATGTACTATCTCATTTGTATGGTCATTTCTGTAATTCAGGAGTTTGCTGTTTTGAACTATATTTTTTTTAAATTGGCAAAATCCTTTGATCACTGCCTGAAACTTCATTTTATGAAACAGATAATATTATCTTGCAGCAACTCTTGAAGTTCTTGGCTAGTTTTGACCTCTCTTTTTACTTTGCTGTTACGATTACTTTCAGAACCATGCAGTTTAATGATTTTATGAGAACACTGGCTGGGAAACGCTATATATTACTGAATTACTACCAGTTACTGATACCACTGTACTTTTGTTGCTTGCCAGTCACGGCTGTATGATTGTTTGGCTTGTATCTACACTGGAATGCTTCATGCCCATACAACCACTAAAGCTATTAGACTATATTGCCAGTTAAGAGTGGAGACAATTTTTTTTTCCTACACCCTCCCTCATCTTTACCTCCTTATAAGCAATCTGCATTAGAGTACTTGGCCTGATACTGTTTCCATCAAAGCTGGTGGAAGATTTTATGCCCCTGCTTGCTCAAAACCTGTTGCCGTTCTGCACACTGCTTAAGAAGTGTATTGCAGTCATGAGGTTATTAAGGCTATGTTAGGGTCAGACACATCAACATTTTTGGGATACATTGGATGGGAAAACAAGCCTTTGACCCTTCCTAAACAAGATCCACTGGGTTACAAATGTTATCCACTATCTGCTCCCATCTCTGCTACTCCTAGCTCATTCAGGACTTAGAAACTGCTATTTTTAGCAATTATCTTTCCCTCGGGTCAGCACTGATTGTCCAAATGACAGCTACATACTGGTTTTCAGCAACTTTTTTGAAAGCAAGAACTTAATAATGGTCAGGCCTGAATACTGAAGATCCTGTTGTGTCTCATGCAAAACTTCTTTTCCAAAGGAATAAAGCTGACAGAATCCATAATCGGTGCCTTTTGATCCTTGTGTAATATGGATTCTGCTACAATTCCCATTTATTCATGTTACCTCTGCGAGTAGTTAATATGCCATGGCTTTCTCCTTCTCACTTAGTTTTGTCTACAAGCCTCAATAATAAAGCCACAGTATTTCAAAGTTCTGAAAATATATTACCAGGGTATTATGTTACCTATCAGTCCAGGAAATTAATACAGATGATAGCAGAGCTGACTGTTTCTGACACACATGGGATTATTTTCACCACATACACAAACAAGCATCTAGAATGCGTGATCCACTACTGAAACAGATGATAAGCTTATGTCTCCAGGTGTTTATTACTGCTGAGCATAACCTACTACACTGTTAGCAAGTATACCCAAAGTAACTCCTTACACTTCAAAATGCCCATTTGAATGTTGCATAAAGTGATAAAGTGCCTTGCCATGGAAGATATCCAGTGTCATTGATTTCTTTGGGTCTAGTTGTCGTGGTTCAGCCTCAGCTGGCACCTGAACACCACGCAGCCGCTCGCTCACCCCCCCCCACCCCTGTGGGATGGGGAAGAGAATCGGACGAGCAAAAGAACTTGTGGGTTGAGATAAGCACAGTTTAATAACTACAATAGAATGATGATGATAAATGATTATGATAATAATGACAGTAAGGTTAATATAATAAAAGGGAAAAGGGAGGAAAGGGAAAACAGGGAACAAAAACGCAGAAACACGAACGATACAACCGCTCACCACCCGCCGACCGACGCTGCCCGTCCCCGAGCCGCGATTGCTCCCTCCCTCCCCCGGCCAGCCCCTCCCAGGTAGCATACTGGGCATGACGTTACATGATATGGAATATCCCTTTGGTCAGTTTGAATCCACTCTCTTAGCTGTGCCCCCTCCCCTCCCGGCTTCTTGTGCACCCAGCAGAGCATGGGAAGCTAGACATGTCCTTGACTAGTATCAGCACTGCCCAGCAACAGCCTAAACATCTGTGTGTTATCTCAACAGGTTTTTTTTCCATGCTAATTTCAAAGCACAGCACTATACCAGCTAGAGTAAAGAAAATTAACTCTATCGCAGCTGAAACCATGACAGTATCCACCCCTTATTCCATATCATTGACATCATGCTCAGGTCCCATACTATTCAGTACAACTTCAATAATCCTTATCCATCTTCTTACCCTTTAACAATATATATATATACAGATTTTCATTTATCATTCCACTAGTTTATGGAACACCCCTGTAGAATGCCTGTAAAATGTCCATTGAGTTCATTTAGTCCATGACTTTGGATTTCATCTCTTGTAAGGGTCCTTCGGTGCAGCGGTGTGCGTGGGGTCAGGTTGTTGCATGTCAGTCCTTGTTCCATCACCGCTGCACTGGTAGTTCGTGTTCTCTCACTGCTGCTCTTTGCTCGGTTCCATTGAAAGTTCATTTGCTATTATCATTAATTGGGAGATTCCCACCATGATAACATTCCACTGATGCAACCATAGTAGTGATGACATACAACATCATATTACAATTAACAGCATATTATTCAGTTCATTGGCTGTTTTCACCCAGAATTAAATCCCCCTGGGGTACACACCGAACTCCTCCATCCTCCCGCATCACCCACCAGGTGCACCCAGGTCCTCGAGCAAACGCAATCCCACGAGTGGGTTTGCCTCTGCTGGAAGCAGGAATAACCCAGACTGTCTTGCCCAGCATATTTTTTATGTGCACTACAGGGACTCTATCCCCTTCCACAGTACGTAAGGATTCTGATTGGGCCGGGCCAGCTCGCCTGGCAGACCCCTTGTGTTGACTAACCAGGTGGCTTTTGCTAAATGTGTATCCCAGTGTTTAAATGTTCCACCCCCCATTGCTCTCAGTGTCATCTTTAATAGTCCATTGTATCTTTCGATTTTCCCAGAGGCTGGTGCGTGATAGGGGATGTGATACACCCACTCAATGCCGTGCTCTTTGGCCCAGGTGTCTATAAGGTTGTTTCGGAAATGAGTCCCATTATCTGACTCAATTCTCTCTGGGGTGCCATGTCGCCACAGGACTTGTTTTTCGAGACCCAGGATAGTGTTCCGGGCAGTGGCGTGGGGGACAGGATATGTTTCCAGCCAGCCGGTGGTTGCTTCTACCATGGTGAGAACATGGCGCTTGCCTTGGCGGGTCTGTGGGAGTGTGATATAGTCAATTTGCCAGGCCTCCCCATATTTATATTTCAGCCATCGTCCCCCATACCACAGAGGCTTTACCCGCTTCGCTTGCTTGATTGCAGCACATGTTTCACATTCGTGGATAACCTGCGCAATAACGTCCATGGTCAAGTCCACCCCTCGATCACGAGCCCACCTGTATGTTGCATCTCTCCCTTGATGGCCTGAGGTGTCATGGGCCCACCGAGCTAGAAATAGTTCACCCTTATGCTGCCAGTCCAGATCCACCTCAGCCACTTCAATCTTGGCAGCCTGATCCACCTGCTGGTTGTTTCGATGTTCTTCAGTGGCCCGACTCTTGGGGACGTGAGCATCCACATGCCGTACCTTTACAACCAGGTTCTCTACCCGGGCAGCAATATCTTGCCACAGTGCGGCAGCCCAGATGGGTTTGCCTCTGCGCTGCCAGTTGCTTTGCTTCCACTGCTGTAGCCAGCCCCACAGGGCATTTGCCACCATCCAGGAATCAGTATAGAGATAGAGCACTGGCCACTTTTCCCGTTCAGCGATGTCTAAGGCCAGCTGGATGGCCTTTACTTCTGCAAACTGGCTCGATTCACCTTCTCCTTCAGCAGTTTCTGCTACTTGTCGTGTAGGACTCCATACAGCAGCCTTCCATCTCCGGTGCTTTCCCACAAGGCGACAGGACCCATCAGTAAACAGGGCATATTGCTTCTCATCTTCTGGCAGTGTGTTATACAGTGGGGCTTCTTCAGCACGTGCCACCTCCTCCTCTGGTGATATTCCAAAATCTTTGCCTTCTGGCCAGTCCATAATCACTTCCAAGATTCCTGGGCGACTGGGGTTTCCTACTCGAGCCCGCTGGGTGATCAGTGCAACCCATTTACTCCACGTAGCATCAGTTGCATGGTGTGTAGAGGGGACATTTCCTTTGAACATCCAGCCCAGCACTGGCAGTCGGGGTGCCAGGAGCAACTGTGCTTCAGTACCAACCACTTCTGAAGCAGCTCGAACCCCTTCATATGCTGCCAATATCTCTTTTTCAGTTGGAGTATAGCGGGCTTCGGACCCTCTGTATCCCCGACTCCAAAACCCTAGGGGTCGACCTCGGGTCTCCCCTGGCGCTTTCTGCCAGAGGCTCCAGGTAGGGCCATTCTCCCCGGCTGCGGTGTAGAGCACATTTTTAATATCTTGTCCTGCCCGGACTGGCCCAAGAGCTACTGCATGAACTATTTCCCGTTTAATCTGTTCAAAGGCTTGTTGTTGTTCAGGGCCCCATTTGAAATCATTCTTTTTCCGGGTCACTTGATGGAGGGGGCTTACGATCAGGCTGTAGTGTGGAATATGCATTCTCCAAAAACCCACAACGCCCAAGAAAGCTTGTGTTTCCTTTTTGCTGGTTGGTGGAGACATGGCTGTTATTTTGTTGATCACATCCATGGGGATCTGACGACGACCATCTTGCCATTTGATTCCTAAGAACTGGATTTCTCGTGCAGGTCCCTTAACTTTACTTTGTTTTATGGCGAAACCAGCTTTCAGGAGGATTTGAACTATTTCCTTCCCTTTCTCAAAAACTTCTTCTGCTGTATTGCCCCACACGATGATGTCATCAATGTATTGTAGGTGTTCGGGAGCTCCACCTTGTTCCAAAGCATTATGGATCAGTCCATGGCAAATGGTAGGGCTGTGTTTCCACCCCTGGGGCAGTCGATTCCAGGTGTACTGGACCCCCCTCCAAGTAAAAGCAAACTGTGGCCTGCACTCTGCTGCCAGAGGGATTGAGAAGAATGCATTAGCGATATCGATTGTGGCATACCACTTGGCTGCCTTGGACTCCAGTTCATATTGAAGTTCTAGCATGTCTGGCACAGCAGCACTCAACGGTGGAGTGACTTCATTCAGGCCACGATAGTCTACCGTTAGCCTCCACTCTCCATTAGACTTCCGGACTGGCCATATGGGACTGTTAAAGGGTGAGTGGGTTTTACTGATGACTCCTTGGCTCTCCAGTCGACGAATGAGCCCGTGGATAGGGATCAGAGAGTCTCTGTTGGTGCGATATTGCCGTCGGTGCACTGTTGTGGTGGCGATCGGCACCTGTTGTTCTTTGACCTTCAGCAACCCCACCACAGAAGGGTCCTTCGAGAGGCCAGGCAAAGTAGACAGCTGTTTAATTTCCGCCGTCTCCAAGGCAGCTACACCAAAAGCCCACTTGTAACCTTTTGGGTCCTTGAAATACCCTCTCCTGAGATAGTCTATGCCAAGGATGCACGGAGCCTCGGGGCCAGTCACAATGGGGTGCTTCTGCCACTCATTGCCAGTTAGGCTCACTTCGGCCTCCAATACAGTTAGCTCTTGGGATCCCCCTGTCACTCCAGCAATGCTGATGGGTTCCGCCCCTATATAGTTTGATGGCATTAAGGTACACTGTGCACCGGTGTCCACTAAAGCTCTATATTCCTGTGGGTCAGATGTGCCAGGCCATCGGATCCACACAGTCCAGTAAACCCGGTTATCCCTTTCCTCCACCTGGCTGGAGGCAGGGCCCCCCTAGTCCTGATCATAGTATTCATCACTCACTTCCGGTAGATATGAATCACGGGTGTCTCTGTTAAGATCAGTCAGGCCATCAGCACTTCTGCTCCTCTGCCTAGAGAATTGCTTACGGGAAACTGGGGCAGCAGCTCTCCTGGAGAAACTTCCCTGAGTAATTGTTCTCCCTTGCAGCTCACGTACCCGTGCCTCTAAGGCTGAGGTAGGTTTTCCATCCCACTTCTTCATGTCCTCTCCGTGATCACGTAGGTAAAACCATAGGGTGCCCCGTCGTGTGTATCCCTTCTCTTGAGCCAAGGGACGATTACTCCTAATGGCTGAGATACTGGTCCGTACTGGTGGGGAGTAGGACATATCTTCTTTGAGTTGCTGGAACTCTCGGGACAGTTTCTCAACAGCAGAGACGAGTGAGGAAGAGAGATTCGCTTCATATTCCCGGAGTCTATCAATCAACTCAGCCACCGTTGGTGTCTCGTCATCTTTCCAGGACATCACTGCCAATGAGTTTGCATACGAGGATGGTGCGCTCCGTACAAACTTCCGCCACATGGGTCGTGTGCACTCGGCTTCATCTGGATCTTTGGAGGACCGTTGATCGTCCAGGTCACCATAAACCACCTCAAGCACGGCTAATTCCCTTAGATGCTGAACGCCTTTCTCCATGGTCGTCCATTTTCCTAGGCGAAATACAATATCTTCTTTGAAGGGGTACCTCTCTCTCACCGCGGCCAGGAGCCGCCTCCAGAGGCTGAGGGCTTGTGTTCCTTTTCCAATTGCTTTATCAATGCCCCCTTCCCTAGAGAGGGATCCCAGTTGTTTGGCTTCCTTCCCCTCTAATTCCAAACTACTGGCCCCATTATCCCAGCATCGGAGCAGCCAGGTGATAACGTGCTCACCTGAATGACGCCCGAAATCTTTCCGTATATCCCGCAACTCACTCAAGGATAGAGATCGGGTAGTTTCCGTTTCTTGTACACATGGTTCCTCCTCCTCCTCCTCTTCTCGTGATGGCCCTGGTTCATCGTAATCTCTTTCTAAACGAGTTGACTTTCTCTTCCATGATTTCTTCTTGCGTATAGGGGCGACTGATACTGGCACAGGTTGGTCCTCTGGTTCAGCTGCAACGCTTGGCACTGGGGTTTGAGTAGCTGCAGTCTCTGTCGCGGCAGGTTGGGTGGCCACAGTGCTCATCACCGGGGTTGGAGTAACTGCAGTCTCTGTCACGGCGGTTTGGGTGGCCGCAGTGCTTGTCGCTGGGGTTGGAGTAGCTGCAGTGTCTGTCGTGAGGGTTTGGGTGGCCGCAGTACTTGTCACGGGGGTCGGAGTAGTTCCTTTCTCTTTCCCTTGGGGGTACTGAATAGTGTTAAATAGGGCTCGATAGGCATAAGCCAGACCCCAGCACATGGCAGTGATCTGTATGTCTCTGGAATTGCCAGGGTGACAACATATTTCCTCCAAATGTTCTACTAATTTTTCAGGATTCTGCACTTGTTCAGGGGTGAAGTCCCACACCATGGGGGGTGCCCACCGTCTTAGGCATTTGCCCATACTTTCCCACATACCCTGCCACGCATAGCTATCAAGCCTTGGGACAGATCTCTGGATTATATTCTTAACTTGCTTACTAACCTTAGACAGATCTGATACCACTTGCCAAAGCAATATCAACAGATGTATCTTAACTACACAAGGATGTTCAAGATACTGAAAAGTTGTTGTAAGGAGGGAGGAGACATTACATAAGATATTAGCTACGGTGCCATTCTGTATTTCCTCCATAAAAAACTCCTCAGAGGAGGAGGTATAATTGCTAATTGCCTCCATGAGGTGGTAGCTGTAGTACAGTAACGGCTTCCATGCAAAACCTAAATAACTGATAACAGTCAAGGCCAGTGTTTTAATAACAAGTCTCCTAGGCAAAATATCTCTAATCACTGCAGAGCACAGCCAGCTGACAGAACCAACAGCAAGTTTTAACATGTACTTTACAATCAGCATGGTAAAGACTGGACAAGCTAATACTGCGAGCAGATTAATCAATGCTGTGACCAGCAACTGTTATTATCTCAAACCCTTCTCGCCCCACGTTGGGCGCCAAAAAATAGACTGTCGTGGTTCAGCCTCAGCTGGCACCTGAACACCACGCAGCCGCTCGCTCACCCCCCCCCACCCCTGTGGGATGGGGAAGAGAATCGGACGAGCAAAAGAACTTGTGGGTTGAGATAAGCACAGTTTAATAACTACAATAGAATGATGATGATAAATGATTATGATAATAATGACAGTAAGGTTAATATAATAAAAGGGAAAAGGGAGGAAAGGGAAAACAGGGAACAAAAACGCAGAAACACGAACGATACAACCGCTCACCACCCGCCGACCGACGCTGCCCGTCCCCGAGCCGCGATTGCTCCCTCCCTCCCCCGGCCAGCCCCTCCCAGGTAGCATACTGGGCATGACGTTACATGATATGGAATATCCCTTTGGTCAGTTTGAATCCACTCTCTTAGCTGTGCCCCCTCCCCTCCCGGCTTCTTGTGCACCCAGCAGAGCATGGGAAGCTAGACATGTCCTTGACTAGTATCAGCACTGCCCAGCAACAGCCTAAACATCTGTGTGTTATCTCAACAGGTTTTTTTTCCATGCTAATTTCAAAGCACAGCACTATACCAGCTAGAGTAAAGAAAATTAACTCTATCGCAGCTGAAACCATGACACTAGTAAACCCATATACTGCCAGGTAGCCCTACTTCAGACATGATGTCTTCATGAAAGTGAACTATTACTTGATGGAAGGGGTGAAATCCTGTCTTTAACATATCTTTGCACAGCTCTGTTATGATCCAACAAAGGGCTTTTCCTCTGGATTGCTACTGGATGTGTTCACCGGATTGTTATAGCTCTAGCAAGAGGAAGAGGCACGTTGCAGTTGCAGCCACACGACGGCAATGTCTCATCAGTCCAGCTACCTGTGCCAACAGGGTCTGTCACTTCAAGATACCGTTGTCAAGCAAACGTTTCTTGTTAAGGTATCGTAGTTTAGTTTTGAAGCTGGAATAAGCACTAGCACCACATGCAAGTATACAGAGGATTTTCTTGTATTCTGAACTTTCTCTAGACTGTGACCTGCCGTTCAGGTTTTGTTGCAGTTGTGACAGAAGCAAATCATGAACGTGCTGAGCAATCTTCATTTCCCTCCTTTCCCATTCATAATATTGAACATTTTTCATTAAATATCATGCAGCTTGCTGGCCTCTGCTTTGTTTTTAAAGAATCTAAATCTTAAATTGTAGCAACACCATTAGTTTGGAGCCAGCATTGGTTCAGAAGAACAACCTCAGCATCCTTTCTTCCTGCCTCGCTTGTATCCGATTTGATCCCAAGGAAGGCTGCTTTGTATACACTTTGTAAACTGCACAAAGGGTGAATGCTTTAGAAGTCTCTCTTGCCCTGTTTGACAGGGGGACCCAGCATGGGAATAAGGATTGAGTATTTTACTAATGTTTGGGTAGCCAAGTCTCTCAGCCTACCTGGGGCACCACCAATTATTTTACCTCATTTTACCAATCCACTGCCCATTTATTTTCCCCTTGCTATCACTTATTTATACATTCATATTTCTTTACTGTAATGTACCACAGCAGACTAACACACCAAGACCGACGTTTCCTCCTACCTTCTCCCACCTTTTGTGTATTATTCCCTGCCTCCAGGCTTTTAAAAATGGGAGTACTCTATTTTCCTTTCTTCTCTCTATATACAGGTTTCTAAAAGGCAGTGAATGGGTGACCTTCAATCACTTTAACGAGTAATAAATATTTTACCTGGAAGGAGGACATGGAAACAGCGTGTCTTAGTTGACTGGAGTAATTTTCTTTACTATTATTTTGCTGCTGCGAGGAGCAGAAGAAATGTTTCCATTACACAGGAACAGTGGAAACCCCGAGCTGATGAAAGCTTTTTCAGCTATCATGCTGCATGTTTTTTTTTCTATCTGCTACAGAGAAAGCTGCAAAGAACAAAAATGCTCACAAATGCAAAGGTTTAAAATACAATATTATCCATATCCCAGGCTTTCTGATCTGCACTGTGAGTGCAGAATCACAGAACGATGGGATAATTTGGGCTGGAGGGGACCTCAGGAGGTCTCTGCCCAGGGCAGGTCTGCTCTGGGGTCAGACCAGGTTGCCCAGGGCTTGAACCCATTGGGTCTTGAAAACCTCCAAGGATGGAGACAGCACAAGCTCGCTGGGTAAACTGTGCCACTGCTTGAGTGCCCTCATGGGGAATAGGTTTTCCCTGCATTCAGTCCAAACCTTTAATGTTTCAGTATATTGTCACCTCCACCTTGCTCCCTTGCAACACAGAGAAAAGCCTGGCTCCATATTCCCAATAGCCCCAGAGGAAAGGGCTGGATGGTGCACAGTCCCTGAAGCCCTCCCTGCCTCAGGCTGACCAAGCCCCACTCCCATGGCCTCTCCTCTCCTCTCAGGGCAAGTGCTCCAGACCCAGGCACTCCAGGGGCCTTGCTCACTGCTCGGGTTTGTCAGTGCCTTTCTTGTACTGGGAGCTGAAAACTGGACACAGTATCTGTACATGATCTAATGAGTGCAGGGGCAGAAGGGACTAATCTCTCCCTTGATCTTCTGGCCATGCCTGTTTGTGCCACCCAGGATGCTGATCCCAGGGCCTTCCCCTCAGAGGGAGTAACATCCTGGCTCCTACCCTGAGCAGGGTACCTGCTGTGGAGCAGATCTGCACATCTGCATCACACTTCTTCCCCTGAACAAGAAACCTTCTTCAAGTGTCTTGGCAAATACAGCCTTGAAAAGTATTCGGTAGCCTTTTTTTACATCTTTAAAAGTAGCATGAACACTACATTGCAGAGAAGATTTGTTGTGCTACTATTAAATGGTAAATACAGGAAATATAAAACAAAATCAAATAAATATTCTTATAAATACGGTGAGTTGGACACCAGTGGCACAACTTAACCATGTGGAATTTCTTTGTCTCCCATTCAGCAAAATGTTCTTAAAAATTTGCATGCCACCATATAGTTTTGCATTTTACCAGATGCTTCCAATTCACCTTGCACTCTATCTGCCTTTGGAGATCTGCCTTCCTTCTAGTTGCATACTTCCATTTTGCAAATCTTATTTTTGCCACATTCAATTACCTAATATTCATCTAGCTTTTTTCATCTCGATAAAATTTGACTAACAGAGGTACATTAACATAGAAACTCCTTCACTCACTGCAGTACTGCAGACAATTAGGAGGTGAAGCAATTTTCACCAAAGGACACTTTCTGGTACAGCAATAGCTTGACAGATGATGTCTTCCTTTTCTTGGCACTGACAAACAGCTGAAACATCAGGAAAATTTCAGTCATTAATTCTGACTAGTTTCATCCTAATGAAAGGAATTTATCAGAATCTATTTCTGTTCTGTACCAGCTTTGAACTTCAACATTTAAAGAGCTCAACACAACCCACTTAAGAAAAAATAATTCTTAAAAAAAAAAAGCTATCAGGAACAGAAAAAGGACGGTTAAATCCTGGCCCCAGCTGACTCCCTCTGAGATTTAGCTGAGACATTTGATCACACTTCGAAAAGAGAGATGTTATTGCTGACTACCTTATCAGGCTCTTGTGAGGATTTCATTGTATAGGCTGTGGTGTAAGTCACAAGGTGTGTGGGGGAGTGAAAGTTACTATATAAAAATAGTTACTTAGGTTGACCATGAATGACCTGACACAGGCTAGAATTTCTTAAAAATATGTGAAGTTTTGCAAAGATGGAAAAAGTACAAACCAGGATTTTGTTAATATTCCAATTATTACAATATTAACTGTAAAACTCTAGGAAAACTTAAAATATGCCATATTGAATAATCTTAAATGATGTTGCTGCATTATTAAAGACTGAAGTATTACTTCAAATTTGCATCTCACAAGGTGATCTCTGTTCACTTTTTACTCGCACCAGATTTAATTACACTAAGCATTCTGCTTTGCTTTTGCTATAAAACAGTTAATGGCAAGACCAATAAAGGAACCCCTGAAGACCCAAAGCTCATAAAAACGATCTTAATTTAGCAAACATTAAAACACAGACACCGAAAGACAAATGCTTATTTCACGTTACGACTGCAGAGCAGACTTGAGACGCTTAAAAACATCTAACGTGCATTTTTGTGTCTTAAATACAAGTACACCGAGTCTTGCTTCATTCTCTGGCACTTGAGGAGCGTGAAGATAGCAGCACGTCTTTACTTTGGGCTTGGTGCCATGCTGCCCCAGCCTCACGGCTCAGTCCTGCCCAGGGTTCCAGCTTCGCCTCCTGGCCTACGAGCAGGTTCCTCTCTTCAGAAAGGTGTCAGAGAGCAAGACCAGTCGAGAGCCGTGGAGTTTAGAGGGCACGTTCAGGAAGAAAAGCCCAGCGAAGGCTAGTCAAGGCCATGCGGTCAGCCCACTGGGCCCTGAGGCTGGCAGCCCCGGCTCTTGCCCAAAGCCCACTTAATAACCTCACTCCATCGCTTCACCTCGAGGGGAGGCACAAGCTGCTGCTCAGGGTCAGCCGGCACTTGGGCCACCCCGCCCGCCTTGCTCCTCCCGCAGGTACCCGCACCGCCTCACGCCGACCCGCCAGCTCCCGGGCAGGCAGCGGGGCTGCGGCAGCCTCACACCCGCCGCCCCCGTCCCCTCCTCTGCGGCGCTGAGGGGAAATAGCGGATCGCACCCATCGCCCGCCGCCGCTTTACCTCAAGGAGGGCGGCCGCCCCCCGGACCCCGCCCGCTGGGCGACACTGCCGGCTGCTGGCTCGGGGCAGGGGGCCCGCGGCTCGCTTGGGGGCTTGGCGCCGGTGTAACGGGCCCTTCACGAAGCGGGGCTGCGGTGTGGGAGAGCCAGGGCCGCGGGCTGAGGTACGGGAGGGCGGCGGCGGCGGGGAGCCCCGCATCCTCCGGCGCTCGGGACCAGCGGCGGGGGAAGGAGGGTGGGAGCGCGGCGCTGGGGCTGTCAGGCGCCGGGGAGCCGGGGCGGACGGGCGGCGGGGAGCTGAGGTGCGGGGAAGGCGGGGAAAACAGCGAGCGGCCCCCAGCCGCCGACGCCACCGCCACCACCCCGGCGAGGAGGGAGGAGGGCGCTAGGCGGCCCGGTCTCGGCAACCCCATCCGCGCTCCCCCTGCCCAGCCCCGGCCATGAATATGTAACTCCCCTCTTATTTCCCGAGCTCCATTGCGGAGGTTGCCGCTCGCCATATTGTGCTGCTGGGGCTGCGGCTTCTCCGTCGGCGAGAGCGGGTGACGGGAGGGAGCGGCGCGGCGAGGCGGCCTGAGGCGGGAGTGCGGTGAGCACAGGGCGGTGGGTCAGGCCGGGCTGCGGTGGCGGTCGGTACCGCCGGGTCTCTCCCCGCGGTGGGGCAGGGGATGATGCGGAGCCGCCGGCTGCGGCGGGGAGCCCCGGAGGGGTGCTGGGAGCGGTGCCCGGCCCTGGCGCGGGGGAGGCGGAGAAGCGGGCTGCGCGTCCCTGAGGTGATGGCCACGGCGGGGCGGGGGTGTCCTGCGGGGGGCTCCTCTCCAGGCTCGGGGGCTGACAGCCGTGGTCGGGCTCTCCCGGCCCCGGCTGGGCGGTCGCCCCTCAGGTGGCTCCGCTCGCCCCGAGCCCTCCGACAGGCTGTCCCCGCCGGGCCGGGGGCCGCTCGCCCCCCGCTTGCCGGCCCCGCACGCTGCGGTGGCCGGTGGGGCCGCGGGACGTGCCCGGAGCCCCTCTGCTCCCCCCCAGCCCGGCGGTGCGGCAGGGCCGCCGGGAGCATCGTCAGCCCCGGACCATCCCCAGGGGGATCCCGGCGTGCCGCCGCCGAGCCCGCAGGTGCGGGGATGTGTGCGTGTGTGTGTGTGTATCCCTGCGTGTATGTGCACACGCACTCTCTGGAAGCTGCAGGGAGAGGTACCATACACAGCTCCGTATCACAACCACATACCGTAACACCAACCCAGAGAACAAGGCATTGCCAAATGCCATACTTGGGAAGGGAGAGCTGATTAACAGATTCATAAGCCGTTATTGTTGTTTTAATAAATTGTCCCCGCTTAAAAGACAACATTCAATATGATTTATTGCTCTGCATTCGCAGTCTTTTGTTTCTCCTGAAGTCTGTGCACATCACTGTGCTGAACAGTATTTGCAAGGCTGATAAAATGATACAGGGAACGACCTGACTGCTCTTGTGAAAATGTCAGCGTTTCCAACAGGGCATCAGGTGGAGAAAGACGCTGTGTTGGGAGCTGTAGATGTGTCTCCTCCCTTCACGCTCACTCTCGCTGCTTCTGATGTGAATTTAGCACCTGTTTCTTGCCAACTTTTATAGTCTGTGGCAGCTGGCTCTTTGAAATTGCTTGTCTTCCTTGGACCCACCCCATGGCACAGTGTATATATGAAACAAACACGCTGAGCAATATTCTTCCTGGGATTTTTGTTAAGCTATTTGTTTTTCAGACTGTCTTCTATGGAAAATAATCAGATCGAATGCCTGATTCCATAGGAATCCAGAGGACAGCTAGTGGAGAAAGCTGATTTCCAGCATGATAAGTCATAATCCAGTCCTGTTTGGAAGAGGTTATAGCTCTGTGTAATAACTATGCATTGCATGCAGGCTTTTAAGGATTAAAGGAAATTGCTTGCATTTGAAAAAAACGTGACTGCTGTGTGGGTGAAATTATTTTTGCTTGGGGAAAATTCTTTAATCAAATATGTCATTCATTCAGTGACAAAGACTCGGTTTGTCATAGGAGTTCCCTGCAGAGGTACTCTCATTTATATTCATCGATGTTTTCATTAAAAACTTTGGTAATGACATAATTTGACATTTTTATACATCATGTCAAGCTCAGAGCTGGCATTCAACTTGTCAGCTAAGTCAGAGGCGCTCACTTTGAAAGTAGCAGATACCGATAAGCAGTATATTTTGCATTAAAAGATGTATTTGTTTGAAGGATTAGCTTTGTCAGTTTTTGGTAGGAATTTTCACTGGACAGATGTTAGCGTGAGACACGCTGTCGGGTAGCAAGCTTTATGGCTGGATCTGACTGTTACGGTGTGCTTCAGTGATGATAATTAAGTTTAGAACATCATTAAACCTTATTGACCCTGCAAGTTGTCATTTCAGTGTTTAATAAATGCCTTTTTATTTTCTGCATTCAGCTTCATAATAGTGGTGGGATGCAGATTCTGTACTGGAGGAATTCAACTTCTTCGGTGGCTAAAATTTTGACCTTTGGCATCAAAGCTTTGAACAATCAGCCCTACTGCAGTTGCCAAGAAAAGCGCTGCCTGTTGTGTCTTAAGAGTTTTAGTAACACGCAAGCACCAGCACGATAAATGCCATGGGCCTCCCTGTATCAATGACACTTTGTGCGTTAAGAGTGATGCGTGTTTATATGTTGAGAATCAAGACTTGGTTGTGCATCTTGGATGATTAGAGCAGAATTCTGTTTTTTTCAGGGCTGTGTTATCATGGAATAAAACGTGGTTGGCACCTATAGGAAAGCCATCAGTCTTATATGTGAAACAGATGTTGGGTTACATACATTTCTTCAGCTCTCTTTAAACATTTTTCTTTCCCTTGCTTAACAAAAAGAATGTGATGTGGGAGGGAAAAGGGAGCTTCAAAAATGAGTCCTAAGTCTGCAACTGCTCAGTTGTATTTTTCTTAAAAGGAGCACTGGATCTGCCCTTACTGAAGCATCGGTTCGGAGAACATGCGTGAAAGAAGCACGAGAGTAAAGGGTTTCCTTCCACCTTTTTTTCTTGCTTAAAATCCCTTTACCTGTTTTTACTAGATAGATCAGCAGTTTAATAATGATGCGATCAGAGAGAAAAGAGATTGGAGAAGGGATATTGTTGAGCCTAAACTTGGTTGTTGGTGAAAATAACTGGCCTTTGAAGCTGACCTTAAAGGCTTAATTTTCTGAGGAATGAGCAGCATTCGGTATTGTGGAGCTGTTCAGACTTGTTGCAGTGGAGAAATATTTTAGGAATTATCCCTGTCTGCCTTCCCCCCCCACTTCTGCATCGTGGAGCTGTCTTGCGAACAGCTGGGAGTTAGCAGTAGCATTCTGCTAACTAATTAGAAACCTAATCCATTTTTTACTCTTTACCACTCAGGGATAAAATTAAACTATTTCAGATGATTACTGTGTTTAAACTGTGTAAGTATTGCTCCTCTACTACTGTTTACAAAATGTAGTTTTATTTGAGAGTCTTAATAAACACAAATTGTTAGCTGTCACCCGGCTTTAGATGAAAGCTGTCTGGTTGCCAAATTAACGATTTTGCTTCTACATATTTATTGCAGGTATTAAGTCAGTCATATATAAGATCACTTGAGTCTTTCTTTTTGTGTCTCAAGTGTTGTGGGGGAGTTTATTTTCTGTTTATTAATAACTAAGCGGTCTTTTGTTCTCATTAAGAAAATTATATCGCTATTGGTTGTGGCTAGCTTCGCTGTGATAAGTGGTAAGTGGGTGAGAAATTTTTGTGGCTACCTAATATGTTATGGGCTCTGGAAATGTGTGCTCTGGAAAAACTGAAAAAAATCCAAGCATATTTCTTGATCTGATATCAGAATTTCTTCCACAATATAAACTCATTAGAATGTTTCAGCTTACTGCCATTTATATTAATAAATTCATTGGATAGTAGGTATGTTGTATGCTGGAAGGGAAGGATACCAAAGTGTCTCACTTGATGTGATCCCAGTCGCCCGGGGAGAGCAGTGCACCTGATTTATAGCATATTTGGCTTCAGCTTCTATGATGTTTCCTAAAATCTGCTTAGAAGCATCTTGGATCCTGTAGCATTGTAACAGAGCAGCCAAAGCAGTAGTCCAAGGAGCTGATGAGCAGGCTTTCATTTTTTTTTCTGTTGGTGAAATGAAGAATAACAAACCCACATTGGTTTCCCAATGGAAGTGGAAGCAGATCTGTGCCAGCTCCTAAAGCATTGGGAGTTCAGGGTCTAGCGTGGTAATTTCAACATGCCTTCAGTTTTACACTGTCTCTGCAACTGGCTGCTGAGTGAGCTGTTCTGCTGTGGGCTCAGGAGGGGCGTCCGCAGGCTGGAACAGCCGCCGCAGTGAAGTGCGGGGAGCAGGAGGTACAGCCCTGAAGAGTACTCTAGCAAATTAACTATGGAAGTAATAGATGGGTTCTTTAGCTTGTGTTCATTAAGATCCTATTAAAGTTACCCTCACGTTTGCAGTTAGAGAGTGCAGGCTTTGATGTTGGCGGTGCCTGACCACCACAACTGTCAGGAAGGAACCTGGAAGCCTTGACTGCGCATACCTCTGGCAGACTTGGTTTTTTGATCTGGGTGAGCACGGTGTTGTATTAAAACTGCAAAGCTCCACCAAAAGTGGGTGGAGCTGTTGGGTAAAATACAGCTCTGTGTGTTTTTTTCCCTGGTGTAACTGTAGCTATAGAAGTGATTTCTACCAGCACAGTCATCAGTCAAGGACTGTGTTTCTCTACATTCCCAATGTAAAAACTGGAAGTAGAAGGCTAGTTTTCCAGAGACCTAACCTTTGCTGCTGAGCTAGTAACCGCAAACTAACAACAGGGATATTGAAATCATCTAACTTGACCACTCCAATCAATAAGGTTAGTTCTCACTTCTGGGAGCTGTTATTTCAGGGAGACAGCAAGGAATTGGTTAGCCTCAAAAAATGTGCCAGCAGTGCTGTGAGGGTAAGAAAGTGCAATAAAAACAAAAGCACTGGTTCGGAAGCATAATTCAGTGTCGTGGTTTAACCCCAGTGAGCCACCAAGCACCACACAGCCACTTGTTCACTCCCCCCGGTGGGACAGGGGAGAGAATCAGAAGAGTAAAAGTGAGAAAACTCATGGGTTGAGATAAAGACAGCTTAATAGGTAAAGCAAAAGCCGCACATGCAAGCAAAACAAATCACGGAATTCATTCACTCCTTCCCACTGGCAGGCAGGTGTTCAGCCACCCCCAGGAGAGCAGGGCTCCATCACTCCTAATGGTTACTTGGGAAACAAATGCTATCACTCCAAATGTCCCCAGCTTTATATGCTGAGCATGACGCCATATGGTGTGGGTCAGTTGGGGTCAGCTGTCCTGGCTGTGTCCCCTTCCAGCTTCTGGAGCGCCCAGCAGAGCATGGGAAGCTGAAAAAGTCCTTGCCTAGTGTAAGCACTACTTAGCAACAACTAAAACACCTCCAGGTTATCGCCACTGTTTCCAGCACAAATCCAAAACGCAGCCCCATACTAGCTACTATGAAGAAAATTTACTCTATCCCAGCCAAAACCAGGACAGGGGTATACTCCACAATGGCAAGGTACATGGTATTTTGATACAGTCACATCTATGTAACTGTGGTCTTTCACTGCAGACTGTGAGGTCCAGTGCGCTATAAATGTACTGCTAGACAATGAATTTAAACAAAGAAAAAGGAAAAAAGTGAATCTGATCAAAAATATCCTAAGGCAGCATGTATTGTTCCTGGCCTGTTTGCATGTATTTAGTTGATCTGACAGATTAAACTTTTCTGGAGTTTGAAGATTTACTTTTATTTGTTCCCAAAAGTTTTCAATCTTTTGTCCCTCCTACTCTGATCTGGTAACAGCACTGAAATGAGTTTTAGGCAGGATTTTAGAAAGGCATTTTTGCTTTTCTCCTTCACAATTGGTTGTTAATTCTGAAGTCTAGAGGTTGATTGAACTCTAAGAGCTTAACAACTTCAGTTTTGAAACTCACCTGAGTAGTCATACACACAGTATACAGTAGTGTACTTCATAACATGAGAAACTTTTCATAAAAGTTAACAAATAACAGAAAATGGCAATTCTACGTACTACTGCACAGGGTTCTGCTTAGTATGTTAGTTCAGATAGCTAAATTATGGCTTGATAACGGCTGTTTTCTTTTTTATATGAATTGCTGGCAAAGGTTTTTACTTAAGATTTTTACTTAATCCCTCCAAGATAAAAAAGATCTAAACTTTTGAGTATAGGAATACCCTGGTTTTGAAATGTGATGAATTTGACATTTGTAGGTATGACAGCTAGAGGAAGATGGGTGAATTCTGGACTGTCTGGAGGCAGCTAACGTGATATAGAGAGAGTTGTCTGCAAGTGCTGTGGTAATTTTGTGTATTTCATTATTTGTAGTTGAGGAGATGTCCAGGAGGGTATGATACAGAACTGTAAAGAAGTTGAACATTGAGGACTGAGGTTATGGAAAGTAATGGAGTGATCCAGGAGGCAGTGTGAAAAGGCAGCTGATGCCCCTAGCAAGGCATATAGAACCCATTAGAATAAACTTGAATTTGTGTATCAGCGACTTAAAAGCAATATACATGGGCATATAGTGCTTATGCTTTATGGTACTTTACTGTGATAAATACAGAGAGAAGCATCGACTTAAAATCACATACTTCTGTCATGCCCAATGTGTCCATGTACGTGAGTGTTCGTAAGACTGTGGTAAAACAGCCTTGAGAATGACCAAAAGTTTAATTTGACCCCCCACCCCCCCTTTTTTTTTTTCTGTAAAACATGCTGTTGGCATCTAAAATGGGCGGATTGTCTCTCCTTTTTGGTCACTTCTATTAGGATTAGATTAATTGAATTCTTCCATAGGTGTACATGTGTATAGCAGATGGTTTGCATGAGGTCATAGCACAAATGTTTCTAAAGGCTGGGATGAGCAGCTTGAAGGCCAGATTGGAAATGCTGCCATACTCCATGGATCATTTGTTTCAGGTCCAGTAAATTGTGAATGACAATTAACTGGATGATCCCATGCCTTCAGGCACCAGGCAAAACCACTTTCTTCCTGAGGAGAATAAATACAGTGGAGAAACTGTAAAAGACCATGTGCTAGCAAGCTCCTGTGTTTCAGAAATGTCAGCATTATATTTTTTTCCCCTCTGCCAGATGCTGTCTGTCCAGTAGCCTACTGGACGTTTAATCACTGCATTAGGTGTTCTTACTTGGTTTTCAAGGAAGGAATTTTTTTTTATGTTGAAGAGAAGTGCCTTTTAAGTTTATGGGGCAGGTTGTAGGAAAATGGGACTTTGGGACTAATTATCAGGAAAAGTAAAAACTCGGAGCTAGTGTGATTGAGAGAGACAATCATGTTGGGAAAACGTCTGTGGTGTTACGGACTGAGGCTGCTGAACTGCAGTGGTGCCTCGGGTTTCCCTGCATTCCTCAGTTTTATTGGCTGCTTTGGGACATTTTTGAGTCTGTGGTCTTGAATGAATTACATTTTTTTTCTTCTGTTTCTTTCTCCTGGCTGGTAGTGTTTTAGGGCAGAAATGAGGATGTCTGTCTCTGCTAACTGCTTGGATTTCTCAGTTTGACCATCTGAAAATGAAGAGCTTTATAATACTTACTGTGGGAATAAACACAGCTTCCCTAATCTTCATATACTTCCACTATTGGTGTTCATAAAATAGCCTCTTATGTAGTTGAGTCTCTTCTAGGTGAAAAGCTTTGTTATTGAAAGTAATGGGATAAGAAGAAAAAATATGAATTTTTCTAGGGTGACCTTTACAATGGGTTTCAATGAGCTTCACATTTTGAGAAATCTAGACTAGATTTTAAGTGGTCAATGAGAGAATCTGACAAACTGTCTTAAAGATGATGTGTTTTCAAGCAGCCTGTAGAAATCCAGACTTATAACTTCTCCTAATACACATTGTGGTGACACAATACTAAAAAGAAAAGGAGAATATGTTATTTTTTCTATACAGAACAGGCTGGATTTATATTTTAAATGTAGAACTTGGCACAACCGTGGAAACATCTAGCACTCATGTATGTACAAATAATTTTTTTGTATTAGTAACTTCTTCATTGTGCCAGTCCAATCAGTTATCTGACATTAAGCGGGAGTTGGATGTACCCATCTGAAAGTAAAATAATTTTAATATTAGTTTTCTGGTTTTATTATAGCTACATTTTTTTCTCAGTCATAGCGGGGCTATATTGATATAATTGATCAAAACATTTGAACCTCTTAATTTACTTGTGTAACTAAAGTGGGAAAATAAGATAGCAAGGAACCAGATGGAAACATTGTTAAACTGGGATTGTCAGGATGGCTGTCACATTGCATCTGTTTCTTAGTGTGCATCACCCTATCCTGTAAGTGTAACTGAAATTGGAATGACCTGAAATAGTGAAAGGGTAGACCTGCTTGAAGTTTTTCATCACATTAAACATTGACTGTAACGTGCACTGCAGTCAGATTGCTTGCATTAATATACATTATTATTTACAGTAATGTGTGGCCTCAGGATGTTCCCAGCCGTTCTTTATTGTCATACATTTTTATTCAGACTTAGTTTGTGTTTATTTTGTGTAGCTCAGAAACAGGTTTCCTTCCAGGTTTGCTCTTTAAGAATGAATACAGAATTCCTTGGATCTGGGAAGAAAGGAGAGAGGATACTTAGTATGAGTGCCTCATGGCTAATAGCTTTCCTAAGGTGCAGGTTATAATGTCAGCCTTCAAACAATCATAAATGTAAATGTGGTCTTTGCACCGTTATTCATTTGTCTGGGGAAGCATGTAAGGACAGCGGCTGAATCTGCAGTGGAGGTAGATGGGGGTTTCTCTCTGGGTTGACGTGATCTTTGCTCTTTTGCAGTAGGTTTGGAGAGAGGTGGAAGAGTGGAGGCTTCCTGCAGTGTGGTGGAGGCTTTGGGTGATTGCAGGGAGACATATGAGTAACAGTGTCTTTCCTTGTGGTATTTGGGAAGGAAATGGGGTAGGAACTGTGCTGGCACTTGCAAGGAGTGTTTTTTGGCATGGAGGTAGTAGGTGGGGTTGTAATGATGGAGATAGTTTAAACGCATACTACTTAAGCCCAGTGCAGGATCCAAGGATGATGCCCTGACGAACCTGATTGCTTTCTTATTTCATGGAATGGTTTGGGTTGGAAGGGACCTTAAAGACCATCTAGTTCCAACCCCCCTTCCCATAGGCAGGGACACCTTCTGCTAGACCAGGTTGCTCAAAGCCCCATCCAACCTGGCCTTGAACACTTCCAGGGATGGGGCACCCACAGCTTCTCTGGGCAACCCATTCCAGTGCCTCACCACCCTCATAGTGAAGAATTTCTTCCTTATCTCTAATCTAAATCTACCCTCTTTCAGTGTAAAGCCATTACCCCATGTCCTATCACTACATGACCTTGTGAGAAGTCCCTCTCCAGCTTTTTTTTAAGCCCCCTTCAGGCACTGGAAGGCTGCTATATGGTCTCCCCAGAGCTTTTTCTTCTCCAGGCTGAACAAGCCCAGCTCTCTCAGCCTGTCCTAGTAGAAGAGGTGCTCCAGCCCTCTGATCATGTTTGTGGCCCTCCTCTGGACTCCCTCCAACAGGTCTATATCCTTCTTTTGCTGGGGGCCCCAGAACTGAACACGGTACTCCAGGTGGGGTCTCATGAGAGTGGGGTAGAAGGGGAAAATCACCTCCCTCAACCTGCTGGCCATGCTGCTGGCTATGCAGCCCAGGATACGGTTGGCTTTCTGGGCTGCAAGCACACATTGCTGGGTCATGTCAAGCTTCTCATCACCTGACACCTCCAAGTCCTTCTCCTCAGGGCTGCTCTCAATCCATTCTCCGCCCAGCCAGTACTTGTGCTTGGGATTGCCCTGACCCACATGCAGGACCTTGCACTTGACCTTGATGAACTTCATGAGGTTCACATGGGCCCACCTCTCAAGCCTGTCAGGGTCCCTCTGGATGGTGGCATCTCTTCCCTCCAGTGCATTGACTGCACCACATAGCTTGGTGTCATCAGCAAACTTGCTGAGGGTACGCTCAATCCCACTGTGTTGCCAACAAAGATGTTAAACAGCGCCAGTCCCAACACCAACCCCTGAGGAACACCACTTGTCACTGGTCTGCACTTGGACATTGAGCTGTTGACTGCAACTCTTTTGAGTGCAACCCTCCAGCCCATTCCTTATCCATCAAGTGGTCCATCCATTAAATCCATGTCTCTTCAATTTAGAGGCAAGGATGTTGTGCGGGACAGTGTCAGATGTTTTGCACAAGTCCAGTAGATTATGTCAGTTGCTTTTCCCTTATCCAGCAACGCTGTAACCCCGCTGTAGAAGGCCACTAGATTTGTGAGGCACGGTTTGCCCTTAGTGAAGCCATGTTGGCTGTCACCAGTTGCCTCCTTATTTTCGTTGTGCCTTAGCACAGTTTCCAGGAGGATCTGCTCCATGATCTTGCCAGGCACAGAGATGAGAATGACTGGCCTGTAGATACCTGGGTCTTCCTTTTTCCCTATTTGAAAATGGGGGTATTTTTCCCCTTTTCCAGTCAGTGGGAACTTCACCAGACTGTGACAACTTGTCAAATATAATGGATAGTGGCTTAACAACTTCATCTGCCAGTTCCCTCAGGACCCATGGGTGCATCATATCAGGTCCCATGGACTTGTGCACCTTCAGGTTCCTTAGACGGTCTCGAGCCTGATCTTCTACAGTGGGTCGTTCTTCATTCTCCCAGTCCGTGCCTTTGCATTCTGCAGCTTGGGCGGTGTGGCTTGAGCACTTGCTAGTAAAGACTGAAGCACAAAATTCATAGAGTCCCTCAGCCTTCTCCATATCCCAGGTAACTAGGTCTCCCATTTCCTTCCAGAGACGGCCCACGTTTCTTTTTTTTATCACTTAT
This sequence comes from Phalacrocorax carbo, assembly GCF_963921805.1. Classification (NCBI taxonomy): domain Eukaryota; kingdom Metazoa; phylum Chordata; class Aves; order Suliformes; family Phalacrocoracidae; genus Phalacrocorax; species Phalacrocorax carbo. The sequence goes on along the minus strand of NC_087518.1, from coordinate 30,087,624 downwards.
ATATCTATAGAAGCGTTTCTTGTCCCTGATGTCCGTGGCCAGATTTAATTCTAGCATTGCTTTAGCTTTTCTGACCAGATCCCTGGCTGCTTGGACAATTTCTCTGTTTTCCCCCCAGGCTATCTGTCTTTCCACTTTCTGTAGGCTTTCTTTTTGTGTTTGAGTTTGTCCATGAGCTCCTTGTTCATCCACACAGGACTCCTGGCGTTTTTCGCCTGACTTCCTCTTTGTTGGGATGCGTCACTCCTGAGCTTGGAGGGGGTGATCCTTAAATGTTAACCAGCTTTCTTGGGCCCCTCTTCCCTCCAGGGCTTTATCCCATGGTACTCTATCAAGAGGATCCCTGAAGAGGCCAAAGTCTGCGTTGTCCAGCAGCACTGTTGCCCATGGAGTTAATGGTGTGATGGTTTAATCGCTTTTATGGAGCATGTAACAACAAGCTGTAGCTATGTCTCTTCTCCCTCAGTTTGTAAGTAGAAAAAGAAGGAAAACATAGGCCCACTGTTAAATGGAAAAGGAGAGTCAGTCACCAATGATGCAGAAAAGGCAGAGGTCCTCAACACCTGCTTCACCTCTGTCTTTACCAGCACTGGAGAGTCCCAGGCTTTGGGAATTGCTGGTTGATCCAAACACCGACCCACCATCAGTGAAGGAAGAGTTAGTACATGAATTACTACAGGAGCTTGACCCCCACAAATCAATGGGCCCTGACGCCATCCACCCGAGGGTGTTGAGAGAGCTGGCTGATGTCATTGCAAGGCCACTCTCCATAATCTTCGAGAAGTCAAGGAGAACGGGGGATGTCCCAGAGGACTGGAGGAAGGCAAATGTTACCCTTATCTACAAGAAAGGCTTGAGGGAGGATCCGGGTAACTATAGGCCCATCAGCCTTACTTCAATCCCTGGGAAAGTTATGGAACGAATCCTCCTGGGGGCCATCACAAGTCAAATGAAGCACGTGATTGGGAAAAGCCAAGATGGCTTCACTAAGGGCAGATTGTGCTTGACAAACCTGGTGGCTTTCTATGACAAAGTGACTTGCCTGGTTGACATGGGGCAGGCGGTGGACATTGTCTACCTGGACTTCTCCAGGGCCTTTGATACGGTCCCCCACAGTCTCCACCTGGAGGAATTAATGCGTTATGGCCTAGACAAGTGGTCTGTGCAGTGGGTGGGAAACTGGCTGACAGGCTGCACCCAAAGGGTGGTGGTAAATAGCTCCTTTTCCAAGTGGCAACCTGTCACTAGTGGGGTCCCCCCAGGGATGGATATTGGGCTGAATGTTATTCAACATCTTTATAAACGATCCGGATAACGGCATCAAGCGTAGCCTGATGAAGTTTGCGGATGACACCAAGTTGAGTGGGGAAGTAGACGCTCCAGAAGGGAGAGCTGCTCTGCAGGGAGATCTGGATAGGCTGGAAGAGTGGGCCAGCAAGAACCTTATGAAGTTCAACAAGGAGAAGTGTAAGGTCTTGCACCTGAGAAAACATAATCTGGGAGTGCAGCACAGACTGGGATCCACCTGGCTGGAGAGCAGCTCTGTGGAAAGGGACCTGGGGTTCTGGTGGACAGGAAGCTCAACATGAGCAAACAGTGTGCTGCTGTGGCCAAGAAGGCCAACAGGATGCTGGGTTGAATCAAAAAGGGCATCGCCAGCAGAGAGAAAGAAGTTGTCATCCCGCTCTACTCGGCGCTTGTCAGGCCACACCTGGAGTACTGTGTACAGTTCTGGTCCCCGCTATACAGAAGGGATGTGGACAGGCTGGAAGGGGTCCAGAGAAGGGCCATAAAGATGATCAAAGGATGGGGAAGCCTGCCATGTGAGGATAGGCTGGGAGAACTGGGTTTGTTCAGCGTTGAGAAAAGGAGGCTCAGAGGGGATCTCATCCCCATGTCCCAGTACTTAAGGGGCAGCTACAAAGAAGGTGGGGATTCCCTTTTTACAAGGAGTCCCATGGAGAGGACAAGGGGGAATGGACACAAGTTGTTCTTGGGAGATTCTGATTGGACACGAGAGGGAAATTTTTCACAGTGAGGACAGTCAACCATTGGAATAATCTCCCCAGGGAAGTGGTTGACTCGGCCACGTTGGACACCTTCAAGAGTCGTCTGGACAGGGTGCTGGGCCATCTTGTCTAGACTGTGCTCTTCCTAGAAAGGGTTGGACTAGATGATCCCTGAGGTCCCTTCCAACCTGGGATTCTGTGATTCTGTGAAATATAGTGCAAAGATGCATTTGTTTGCATGCTAATGTGCCTTAAGGATGGAAGGCATGGTAAGTACTCATTTGTTATCACATTTGGCTTCTGGAGCATGTAATTGCTATTCGTAGTTTCAGCTTCAAAGTTTGTATTAATTTGGCATCTTTAATAGTCTTTTAATTGGCTTTGATTGTGCTTTGCAAACGATAGACATCTAGGTAAAGTCTACAAATGTATTTTAAACGCTGGCTTTGTGTAAGCTTTCTAACCACTCACTTTTAAATGTAGTAGGCTTTTACAAAGGAGCTTACTTACATTGCTGTAGAGTATTTACTGATCAAGTGTTTGGTAAAAATTTCAAAATTAGCCCATGAATGTACGTTTAGGCATTCTGTGATAGTAGCTGGAACTATTCACTTGATAACATCCATTTGCAGATTGACTACTAATCCATCTCTGTTTACAGCTCTATTCTAACCATTACAAATGTTAAATTTGAACAGATACCTTCAGCTCTCAAGAGGCCTGCTTTTAGTAGATGGTCAAAACCCAAGGCATTTTTGCTTGCTGTTGACCAGTTTAAATACATGTACAGGAGGGAGAAATTATATTCTCAGAAAACATTAGTATGGTGTTTTGGGGCTTGTTTGTTAATTTTCCAGTTTAGACAAAAATACCTAGTGGTGAATTTTAGTGCTGCTTCCACAAGTTCTCAGAAGATATTTAAGGAAAGTGTTCTTTTTCTTAAATATGTGGTTATATCATGTGTTTATGGAGGAAATTCCCACGTTAAGTGGACTTGCTGGATATTTTTTATAACATAGTAGGTATCTAAAGGCCCAGTTCCCTTGTTTCTGTTTTCACACAGTTCAAACAAATGGGTTCTACTTTGTATAAAGCGAGTGGTCACTGTAGTCCCTAAAAAAGCCTTCTGATGTTTCATTTCTGGGTAAGGAGGATGTTCATATAATCATGTTCAGCCACATAAATTGTAAAAGGTGTGTGTGTGCAGCTGTGGTGTAGGGGAAGGTCCTGTTTGGGTTTCTTCAGCTTTTTATTATGGCAATGCGTTATTGCCTGATTAGTGTTAGTTGCTGTTGGCTTTTCTTGGCTGTGTTGCTTTCTATTCAGCAAACCTAGGTATAAATTTCTCCAACAGTGAGATACTCCCATAATTAGAATAATGTGCGTTGGAAGAGACCTCTAGAGATCATCTACTACAACCTCCTGGTAAAAGTAGGGCCAATTAGATCACATTGTGCATGACCATGTCCAGTTGAGTTTGACTGTCTGCAGGAGTGGAGATCATAGAATCAGAATCACAGAACGGTTTGGGCTGGAAGGGACCTTTGAGGGTCATCTGGTCCAACCCCTCTGCAAAGAGTGGGAACATCATCTAGATCAGGTTGCTCAGAGCCCCGTCCAACCTAACCTTGAATGTTTCTGGGGATGGGGCATCTACTGCCTCTCTGGTCAACCTAGGCCAGTGTTTCACCACCCTTATTATAAAATATTTCTTCCTTGGATCTAGTTTAAATCTACCTTTTAGTTTAAAACCATTACCCCTTGTCCTATCGCAACAGGCCCTACTAAAAAGTTTGTCCCCATCTTTCTTATAAGCTCCCTTAAGTATTAGAAAGGCTGCAATAAGGTGTCTGTGGAGCCATCTCTTCTCCACGCTGAGCAACTCCAACTCTCTCAGGCTTTTGTCATAGGAGAGGTGTTCCATCCTCTGATCACGTGCGTGCGCTCTGTGTGTATGTCAACGCTGCGCATTACACACTGTGTTCAAGACGTGTCAGAATCAGAAGCATTTAGGTTGGCCAAGACCCTTAATATCATTGAGTCCAACTGTAAACCTAAAACTGCCAAGTCCCAAAACCTCTCTGAAGTGACCTTTTATTCGTGATGCTTTTGCTATGGTTTTATGCTTTCAGTATAGCTTTAGTTTCCCTTATGAAGTATACTGTTCGACACTTAACAGTTTATTCTGTCTGTATGTATGCTTTTTGTTGTGGCAGTTTATGTAATTGCTCTTTTATGTCTGGCTCATGGAATGAGTCCACAGCACTAGCTCCTAAAAATTCTTAATGGGGTTTTAATGACTGTAAGAGATTATGATGAATACAAAATCTTCTGTCTTACAAGTCTGCAAGACCAACAGTTGAACCTCGCACGTTGGAAGTGAGCTGCACTGCAGAGGTGCTGTGTTTCGAACGCAACTCTGAACATGAATTGATGAGCTTGAATTTGTTGTTAGCATAGATCATGACTGATTGTGTCAAGAAAAGATGACTCTGCACATGGTTAATATAATATGGAATTTGATTTGCAAATAAAAACCTTCCTGCTAAGGGACATTTTGACATTGGATTTCATATCAGGAGGACAAAGACTGATAGCTGAATGAACTAAAAACACTTCAGTAGGACATTCCTCTCTCAAGCTTATCCCCTTCTGAGATCAGTATATAATGAGAGTGAGTGCAATATAAACGTAGCCAGGGACAGTTTGAAGAGTGGTGACAATATGAGTAAACAAGCAGAAGAGGAAGGGGGACACAGACAAATGGCAGTGACATACTTGTTCAGGATCATTGAGCAGTTAATTTCAGAGCTGGGAACAAAATAAGCTCCAGGCCAGAACCCGATTCAGCTGTCTCCCAGGGATTTTGAGACCTAGAGATGACAAAAACTTAAGAAAAGAGTGAATACTGAAAGTACTAGATTGTAATCTGGTAGTGGTTGTCCTACATTGCTTAACATTCAGTTGTAATCTGGGCTGCCAGTGAACTGCAGTGAAGATTAATTCCTTCAAATAATGTCTTTCCAGAATTTTTTTTCAAATCAAGCTCTTAGCCAGAAAGTAAAAGCATAAAAAACTTAAATTTCAGAATGCTCTAATTGAATAAATTGAAATGAATGATTGAATTTAATACTGTGTCAAAGCATGCAATTTGTCCCCAATACTAGCACAGTCTCAGAGAGAATAAAATGTAAAACTTTAATCCTGCTGAGCTTCCAAAGTAACTCTACTATCATACCTGTTTTTAAAAGAATTAATCCTTTGGGAATAAAAAAAATGGAACAGTTGAAGGTGCTGTTGAACTTGGCATACCAAATAGAGGTCTCACTCTTCTACTGTTTTTTAAGTCTAACTGTTTACCTTTTAAAACTTGGGAAAAAAAAGTTGATTTCTAAGGATTTTATACTGTTTAAAAATGTGTGTATTAATTTTTTTTAAAGAGCCTGGACAGGTTCAGGAACGGGGTACCCAAATGCCTGACCTATTGGGACTCAGAACTATATTTGAGCAAATAATTAAACATGTTTCACTATAAAGCTTGTAAAGTGGATGTGGTATGTGGCAAGTGCAGATGTTGCTCTGTTGGAGTTTTATCTAAGCATGTGGAAGGACTTTCCAGCATAAATTCCCCAGTCAGTAAGCAGGCAGAAGATTAGAGGGGCTTTTCTGATGGGGTCTTTCATACTGCGATTTTTTACTGTAACTGTCTGCCTGTTTTCCAGCACTTCAGGAACAAGATTTATTTTATTGTTATGTTTTTAAACCCCGGCTGTTTGTCTTCAAATTTGGTTTTGGAAAATAGCCTACAGGTAGATGAGTGCAAAGAACAAGGTTGCGTAAGCCCTGTTTTCCAAGGAAATCAGGCTTAAATTGCAAGTCTTTGAAATGAAATGATGCGGTGCTTTTTACTGAAGCCAGCAGGCTCATCTCCCAGCCTAGTTAGGGAGCTATTCAACTTGGGGATAATGTTTGGTTATATAAAATTCATCAAAAGTTTCCTAAGCTCCTTAAGAACAGCACAGGTGGCTTTTGTTTTCTTTTGGTTTTAATGTTCTGGCAATGTGGAGAACTGAGAAACATCCTGGGTACAAAGAAATCAAAATTGACACATTCTGATAACCTTTAGCAATCTCCCTTTTCCTCTTCTGGTTTTATTCTATAAGGCACCAAGCAGCTAGGCAAGTTTGGTGACTAAACGTTAGATTGTTTCCCTTTTTTCGGCTGCCATTTGGAACTGGGAAGTGACAAGGAATCAAACCTGAGGAGGTTCGTAGAATTTCTGGTTCTCAGATTGGTAATGTGTTCTTTTGGTTATAGCAGTCAGCTCTTGCTTTGATAGAGACAGATGTGCATGCTCTGTAATTACGAAGTTGGCACTTAAGAGTTGAGTCAGTCTGAAGGATTGCAGGTGTCCTTATAATATTGGTTGAGGTTTTTTTTTTTTGTTTTTTTTTTTTGTTTTTTTTTTTTTTTTAATGACTGACACAAGTGGCCTTCTGGTTATAGCATAGATCACAACAACTAGTACTTGTTAGTGGCTCCGAGAGAAAGATGTTTGATCTGCCTCCAGAATTGTGGCTTCTCCCCTTCATATCACCCTGGTGTTGTGTGACTGGTTACTTCCTCTTATCCTGAGGGTAGAGAGAAGCCATAAAGGTAAAAAGTGATAAAAAGTATAAAGTCTTGATGCTCTAGAAGTTGTTTCAAAAACTTAATGATGAAAAAAGGCTTACAGGGGTATCTGACTGCTCATTGTTCCCAGTGCTAAAATCTGTGACCTCTGAAGAAGAGATCTCGTAGTTTCCGTTTATGAAGTGGAGAAGATTGAAATGTTGAATAGCTGAAAACTTAAGTAGATGTTGTTGTGATGAAATCTGCTTCATATTTTGAGTTGGAAAAATGACCATGATAAAATTGTTAGTAAGACTTTATTTTTTTTTTAATGCTAAAGGGGATGCAGAGGAATAGTAAACTATGTCAGTGAAGACGCAACTTAAGAATGTGAGATTTCAGTGGAATGAATTTCAAGACTAGAAGAATAAATGTGAAGTTTTATATTTATTCTGTATCTTCTCTCCCCTTGCCAGTAGTAGTTAATGAAGTCTGTTGTTCTTTCTGTCTAGAAACTCTCCACTTCGACACTTTGTTCAGATTTAAAAATACAACAACAGGAAAAGAAACCCCTTGTTTGCCTCCTGAAAGACTTTTCCTTATTTTGTAGCTTAGAAAGGATCAGCTAGCATGGCCTGCACCATTCAGGATTTCTTTTAGCAGGTGCCTGCTTAAAATCTAACAGTGGTGGACAGTCTTAAAAGAAAACTGAACTAAGGAGTATTATCGTTGCAGGCTGTGAATGTCTTGGCACATTCAGAACAGCTAGAAGAAGCCCTTCGGTTGGATTCACCTTTCTGCCAGGCAAGGAGAGCTGGAGATGGTCTGTCCAAAGCAATTCGGCTCCACAGCCAGCACAAGAACAGAGAGAATGGTGGAGTCCAGCCCAGTCATGTCTTGCTCATTAGGGTTTTTTCTACTGGAGACCAACAGATTGAATGACACCTGAAAACAAACTAAGCAGTGCTGTTTGGGATGTGCTTTGAAAATTACCCCCTCTAAAGAGTACTTGCTTACTTAAAACAGATGTCACTGTGGTTGCCTAACTATTTGCTGTTAAACCTGAGAGTAAGGGGCCAGTGCAATCTCCTCCTGCTTGGCTGTAAAGCTTGACTTGAGAGTCAGCTGACTGTAGAGGTTTTTCCTACTTCTGTTCCCCAAGCAAATGGAGAAGATCAGTCGCTGAGGAGAATATCTAAAGAGCTGGTTTACTGGTTATGATTTTGAGACTGCTAGTTGATACTTGGTGGCTATTACATGGTCAGTGCAATTTTAGGTCAAAATGCCTCTCCCAGTTGAGGAGTTTGATCTTTGATACTGGTGCCAGCTGTTGATGTTGCTGTATTAGATTTCAGCAGTGTGAAGAAACTTAATCCAATCCAATGTCCAACACTGTTATAAGGAAGAGAAGTCAAGCCTCATTCGCATGCATTTTTCAGACCCAGTACAGATCTGGAAACTGCAGGGGAATGGGGAAAAAGCTAAGTTGGCTTATTTATTGATCAAGCAGATGAAAGGCTCCATGCAACGTAATGTGATTTTGTTGTTGTTGATTTTTTTGAGGGGGGAGGGGAAGGGAGCTTTTTAGCATGTTCGAATTGACCATGTTTCCACTGTTCCTCCGATTTCGACTTTGTACATACCAGAGGTGGAGGAGGTGTTTGCTAGTGACAAAGTGGGCTGGGTGGATCTCTCCAGCTTTCAGCTAGCTTTAAGGCCAGTGTTTTTCCTCTTAAAATTTGAAAGTGCTGTCAGTGCAGTCCAGGTGAGAATGAAGCACTCAGCATCTCAGATTAGAAGCTTTTAGAGTAAAGCTGGTCAGTTATTTATCATGACACTTGTATTGTGTCTTCTGCCATGTGAGGCAAGGCTGCAATATACATGGTAATGCTAATACACTTGTTCTCTGGATTGATGGGTTTGCTGGCAGTCTGGTACCCAGAGAGCTGCCGTTTGGTGTTAGCAAGTGTAAGCGTGCAAGTTTAGGCAAGATATTACTTGTGCGTGTGATGATCTCTTTACTATGGGGCTGCTTAGATGAGCTCTTTACTGTGATGGAGCTGCATAATGTTGGGAACAGGCTTTTCTGTTAAGAGGGGCTAGATTTACTGGGACTTACATGTTTTCATCTGCTGCAGTCTGACTGTATGCTTCAGCAGATTTTGGGAAGGGTGTGGATGATTAGCAGCTTCATGAATTTCTCTCAGTAGTTGAAATGATAGTTAATCAAATGTGTCAGCTTTAAAAGCACTCAAGAATAGTATCCAGTGCAAACACAGAATAATAATGTTGGTCCTCTGTTAGAACAACTGACTGGCAACAACATGTAGCAAAAATCCTTCTCCTGAAGGTCTTGACTTCCTGTACGCCTGGAATAGTGAAATTAGAACGTAGAAAAATACTATTTCCTTCCAACATTGCTTCTTTGCTGAGGTGTGTCACTTAGTACCATAATTAAATTCATACCTCTGAATAATTTAAATAAAATGCCCAGAGTCCCGTCAGGACGGTCCAATGCTTGGCCAGACTGGGAGCTGACAGTCTGCAGCTGGGTCCTGGTGGCTTGTCACTTTTAATGGAGAGGTGAGGTCCTAACTGGGCATCTTACTTTTCTGATCCACACAGAGGAACATGTCCCTTGTGATAAATAAAACTGTATTTTTAGGGCACAATATACATATATTAAAAATCAGTTATTTTTGATGATGTAATCTCCTAAATATTTAATGCCTTTTCAGACCCTTGTTACCTATTAGACATAATAGTGGACATGGCTACTTCATATCGGGCTTTTTTTTCCCCCCTTGTTTTTTTATGAGGGGAGAAAACTCTAGGTTCTGTGCCTGGATAAAAGTAGGTATAATAATCTTTGCTGAACTGCTGCTCTCGCTTTTCCCTTAACAAGTAATTAAAGATTATAAAGTGACCTTGTTCTCCAGAGAGGTTGACTCTTTTCATATAGAACCTGATGAACTGGAAACTAAATTATAGTGTACCTGGTAGACGCCAATGGAATCTGCATTTGGCTGCTGATTTGGAGGGTCTGGAAATACAAACCTAGATTTTAAAAAAAGTTAAAAAGGAAGAAAGCACTTCTGCTTTTTCTACCAAGTAGAAATGTCTGCAACTGCAATCTCTTGCCTCTTACATGGTTACATTTAGTTTTTTAAACGTACTACACAGTCTAGGATAAGTTTTCCTGCTTCAAGGCAGGCATTTTTGAGAGATGGGGAGGATTACCTCACTACAAGAAGGACACTGAGTTGGCTGGAGCGTGTCCAGAGAAGGGCAGCGAAGCTGGTGAAGGATGTGGAGAGCGGGTCTTATGAGGACCAGCTGAGGGAGCTGGGGGTGTTTAGCCTGGAGGAGGCTGAGGGGAGACCTTATCGCCCTCTGCAACTACCTGAAAGGAGGCTGTAGCGAGGTGGGTGTTGGTCTCTTCTCCCAAGTTACTAGTGATAGCATGAGAGGAAATGGCTTCAAGTTGTGTCAGGGGAGGTTTAGATTGGATATTAGGAAAAATGTCTTTACTGAAAGAGTGGTCAGGCGTTGGAAGAGGCTGCCCAGAGTGGTGGTGGAGTCACCATCCATGGAGGTGTTCAGAAAATGTGTAGACATGGCACTTTGGGGCATGGTTTAGGAGGCATTATAGTGTTGGGTTGACAGTTGGACTTGATCATCTCAGAGGTCTTTTCCAACCTTAATAATTTTATGATTTTATGATTCTTTCTCCCTCAGTGTGAAAATATTTTCTGTTCAGAAACATCATTTTCTTCTGATGTTTTGACCTGACATCCTTCCACGTCTGCAACAACCATGTGTAGTTTTGCCCCATCTCATACAATAATCCCAAAATTATGACGGGAAAGCATTACAGTTTCTCTGTGGTTTTTTTTTTTTTAATGTTCTAGTTATTTATTTATTTGTTTATTAATGAAAAGGTGATGTGTGCCTTTGCCTGGAAGCAAGTTCTGCAGCAGTGGTTTTGTATCAGCTGTCTGTTGAGTGCAGTGATTTTTAGCCCCATCTACTTCCAGGAACGCCTGTCTACCACTACTGTTATGAAAAATGAGCAAAACCCTGATACTATATGTATGATTTGGGTTTCTGAAACTAGGAAGCTTCTGACTTCGCACCCTGCTCCCCACCAGTGTCACTGCAAATCAAGTGCACATCCTCTGAGCCCAGTGGAACAGGAAGACCACACCTCTTGATTGAAATTAGGCAGTGACTAGGTTTTACTTGACCTTTCAGGATTCTCTAAACTTCCAATTGGAAAACCCTAGCGATATATTTTTCAGGAGGACAAAGAAAGGCAGTATAGCATACCTCCAGTGAACATGTTTAGCTAGTTTTCTGTGTGCGTGTATAATTTTGACCTTCCATTTTGTTGGGAAGCAGACCCTACTTGACCTGTGTGCATGTTTGTAAGTGGGTGTTTATGAATCTTTTCCGCATCAGGTGGCATTTGCAGCTTTCACACCAGAGAGCCAAAGTTCTATGGCCTTCAGTTCTATGTCACTTTTGTTTAAGAACCTTAATTGATTTTTGCAAAGTGTTCATGGCTGACTGACTCCCTCAGTTTTTCTGGAGTGGTACAGTGCATGGGACTATCCATGTGTGACACAGTGGAGCCTGGCACTTGGATGAACAAGTGTTCCCCCTGTACTTCTGCTTTGGTGGCACAGAGACTGCTGTGTCAGTAGGGACCTGGGGACTCCGCGCTCGCCAGAGAAGCCTGCTCAGGAGAGGGAGCTGGCTCCTCTAGTCAGGGGTATGTGAGCGTGCGACTTGTTTCTCTTTTTCTTCCCAGCCATGTCTCAAGCCGTGCAGACAAATGGGACGCAACCTTTAAGCAAAACATGGGAGCTCAGTTTGTACGAATTGCAAAGAACGCCTCAGGTAATACATGTTAAAGAGCTGGCCTTTATGGCAAGTCTTTTTTTTTATGCTTTTAAGAACATGAAGCTTGACATTTAATATGTTCTTTTTTCCTTTAGGAGTGTTAACTGCCTATTTTAAATGATAGTATACGTTAGAAAAAATCCTTCCAAAACAAAACCTGTCTTATGATATTAGAAAAATAAACCAATGTTTGATCTTTATTTCTTTTTTTCTTCCTTTAGCTCTGTGTGTGTGTGTGTGTGTGTTCAGTGTGGCTGTGTGTGCCTTTTGTCTTTTTACTGTGTTTCTCTTTAAAAGAAGAGTAAAATATGCAATCTCTGTGAGGAAGTTACTAAATTCTGCTAAAGAACTTTTACTTTATTTTCCACTAGGAAGCAATCACCGATGGCTTGGAAATAGTGGTGTCACCCAGGAGCCTGCACAGTGAACTGATGTGTCCCATCTGTTTGGATATGTTAAAAAACACCATGACAACAAAAGAATGTTTGCATCGCTTCTGTGCTGACTGTATCATTACAGCCCTCAGGAGTGGGTATGTAAATATTATTATAGGGAAAAAGGATTTCGTTTAAGATGAAAATGTGCTCAAGGAAATCCTTTATGTCCTGGGTGTTGATGTGGAACAGTTACGTGCCTGTGCACTGCAAGTGTCTGGATGTGTAGCACACCTTCCATATTTCATTCTTGTGTGTTCAGGCATCTGTGGCAGACCAGGTCTGTTTTTTTCCTCATGTGAAAAATCATCCCATAAGTTTGTTTCTCACAAGCAGTTGAAAACCTTCTTCCTCTTGTTTTCCTGTTGTTTCTTTCTTTTTTCTTTATTTTTTTCAATCGAGTAACAGCAAAACAAAAGTACCCTACATGACTTACAAAATGAGTCTCATTTCCCTTATTCTTCCTTTTCCTAAAAAAAAATTGCAAATCGTGTGGTCTCTCAGCAGTAGTGCTGCTTCCAAGCTTCACTACTGAAACAACCTATGCTAAAGTATGAGTAATTTTTCTTGTATTCTTCAATTACAAGTTCATATTTTCCTAAAAGCAATAGAATTCTGAGGTAGCCAACAGCAGTTAAGTTGATTATGTGAGTATCTATTTCTGATAATGGCAATTACCTGTGCTCAGAGGTCACACTTAATTTGCTGTGCCTGTGTAAATTCTGTTGAGTAATTAGCAAAAATGCATTAGAGGGAAACAAAGCCATCAGGAGTAGAGGAGCCAGTGTTTCAGCTATTGAGGCCTCTTCCTCTTACAGGAAAAAAAATGTGTGAACCTGACATTTTAGTTAAATGAGAACAAAATGGTAGGAAGGACAAGACTGTTTTATTTTTCCCAGTAACTGGTGCTTGAACTATAGAACAGGTTCCTTAATCTCTGTTTTGTCCTGCGAGTGCTAGGAAGACTGTGCTGTAATAGAACTCCCACTAGACATGCATTTTTTCCAGGTGAAAATCCATCCAGAGGGTTAAGGGAAGAACCATTTTGCCGAGTGGAACTTTTGAACTCTTCAGTCTAAATAGAGTTTGCTTGAACATACTTTTTTTAAAAAAATGAAGGGAGATACATGTTTGGGGTTTTTGTTTAAAGGTCTGGAACTACCTGATTTGTCAAAAGGTAGAAGTCCCATTCCAGATTTACTATAAACACTGAGTCTTGGTGAGCACTTTGACTAAGAACTGCAGCATTAGGGCAGAGTTTCATTATTTCTGGAGAGTTAGTGCTGTTTTCTCCCTTCTTGTTTGTGTCCAGCAACAAAGAATGCCCCACGTGTCGTAAAAAGCTAGTTTCGAAAAGATCACTGAGACCAGATCCCAATTTTGATGCTCTCATCAGTAAAATTTATCCAAGCCGAGATGAATATGAAGCTCATCAGGAGAGAGTGCTAGCAAGAATCAGCAAGCACAATAACCAGCAAGCTTTAAGTCACAGCATTGAGGAAGGATTAAAGATTCAGGCTATGAACAGGTATGTAATCCATGTAATTTGTCCACATGTAACCTTGTTTGCCTTAACACTAAAAATATACCCTCCGTCCTCACTCCCTGTATAGCTTGTGATTCCTCTTCTTTCCTCTAAAGTCTGCCAACATAATTTTTAACCTTTGGCAAAATAATTTTTAACCTTTTTGTCTTCTAATAGTATGTTTGTATCACTGCCTGCAACCTCTGTGGCAGCCTGATGCAGACAGCAGATTTCAGCTTAGTGTTACCAACTTATCGCCACGATGTCTTAGATAATAAATGGTAATACAACAAATCCTGCACCAACATCTTACCATTACATGCAAATAAACGCTCATAGTGCTAGAACTTAGGTTTTAATTGCGACTCAATTCACAAGGCTGGAATATATGGCGTTTACACAGTATTGAAATTCTGGGTGTGTATTTTAACCTAAGAGAACCAGCTGGGAAAGAAGCCCCAGATTTTATGTTGTGGTGAAGCATGGTGTGATTTATATTTTCTAATCACATGTGGATTCATGTTTAGACAAAAATAATGGTCTGAAATTGCCTGAAAAAATGGAAAAAAAACCCCAAACCTGTATGAAGTTAAAAATTACCTTAAAACACATCTAAAAGGCATTTGAGGGATAGGAAAAAAGTCCATAGTCTTGTCTGTGAGTATCTTTTGATAAGAAAGAATGAAGGTTTTTTTTGTTTTGTTTTGTTTTTTTAAAAAAGCTTTAAATATCTCTGAAATGTTTAGTGCTTGCGTGTGCATTTGTCTAACTTCTGCATGATGGAGACTGGGAGAGGGAGGAGTTGTACAAGCATTGTGGGCCTGTACATTGGCTGAATTCCAAATGTGGATTAGATTTCTACCTACTTCTGATCAGGCTACAGAGGGGCAAGAAACAGCAGATTGAGAATGGCAGTGGAGCAGAAGACAACGGTGACAGTTCGCACTGTAGCAATGCCTCAACACACAGCAATCAGGAAGCGGGGCCTAGTAATAAAAGGACCAAAACATCGGATGATTCTGGGTTAGAACTGGACAATAACAACACAACTGTGGCAATAGACCCCGTCATGGATGGTGCTAGTGAAATCGAATTAGTCTTCAGGCCTCATCCAACCCTCATGGAGAACGACGACAGTGCACAGACGAGGTAAATGTCTTCTATTCCTCTTCATGTGTTCTGCTGTTATTTTCTGTTGTTTTTGTTTTCTATCACTCATTGGGGCTTTTAAAAATCAATTTACTTTGGTCATACCACATCCTGTTTAATCATATACGCTCTTTCCTTCTTTCCATTGCAAGTCAAGTAGATGGTACTGCTCAACTATTACCAAGAATACAGTAACAATCTGTATTAAGCCTTTGAGCACAAATAAAGGTGGTTTTAAGGGTTTCTAGCATTGCGGTTCACAGTAGGTACTAGGATGATGTTACAATATCAGCCCCTTTCTTCTTATTATAAGATTCCTTGGAAATAAACCTTGCGTAAGTGTCAGCAGTTTTCAGAGCAGCTTTGTGTCAGCAGGATTTGTAGGCTGGAAGCTTTTCCTGGCATTTTTTTCATGATCCAGTCGACACACAGACTGCAGATGTTGGATCACAGCAATAAGCAGTCTCATGGAGTTTCCTTAGAACTCTTTCTGACTTTTCTCTCCTGATGAGACATCCCTCTGTAGTGCCTATACAGGTATTATTAAGTTTCAGCCAGCTTTTCTTTTTGGTTGGAATTGCAAGGGAGTTCTGGGGGTTGTTTTGAAAGGCAAAGAGCTAAGCTTCTGGGAGAGGGCTCTGCAGTATTTACATCAGCCTTTAATTCTTGTGTGAAGAATTAAAGTGAGAACAGATAGTGAAACAATAAGAAAGAGTAACTTTAATGAGGTGCAGAGAGTGTTGCATGTATAGCTCTTGCAGCTCACAGCTTTCTGTCCAGGCACTTCAGACTGTATCTAAGCCCAGATTTCAGCAGTTGTGAGTAGTTCTCAAAACCCCTTGACAAAACCTGTTAAATAGGTTTTTCATGTCAAGCAGATGACAGGGCAGTGCTGTCTTCTCTCTGCAAACGTCTCCTGTGGGAGAAGCATCAAAAATATGTAAGGGCACTTTGGAACAATGTAATTTGGTAAGTTGCTCGCGTGCCTTGGGTGAAAGCAATTAATATTCGTGTTGTGAATTGTCTTCAAAGGCCTTTTCACACTTGATGCTTAGTATCTGGGGGTGTTCCAGATGTCTTTTTCCCATACCCGCAATTCAAACATCTCTGATTATCTTTGTGGTTGTTGCCACAGATACATCAAGACCTCAGGCAATGCCACTGTTGATCACTTGTCCAAGTATCTAGCTGTGAGATTGGCTTTGGAGGAGCTTCGTAGCAAAGGAGAATCAAACCAGATGAACCTTGACACGGCCAGCGAGAAGCAGTATACCATTTACATTGCTACTGCCAACGGGCAGTTCACTGTAAGTAGAACTTCTGGCTAAGAGTGAAACTGAGCATCAGTGCATCTTTGACAGTGACCTGATTAATATCCACTCAGCTGGACTTCTCCTGAGTTGGCTTAGGGATAAAATTCATAGCACCAGGTTGTTTATTTAGACGTGGATCAATTCCTTTGTAGGAAATGTATACAGCAAAAGCTTGGTTAGCAGAAAAGGGGGCATATAAATTGCTTGGGAAAAATCCAGTGATGCTAGCAACGACTAGCTGACTTATGCCATGATTTTACAGTTAAAATTGAAGAGGAAAAATATTACTTCATCTGAGAATCTTGTTTCAAGAGCAGATAGCTCTAGCACCATGAAGTGTCTGTTGTAAGGTGGTGTTTCTTTACTTCCATGTAGGCTTCTAATATTCCACTATGAGAGAACTGTGAGTACACTTAGGGAAGAATCCCTCCTCTCAGTTGCTGACTTCAGAATATACAACAATAGGGCAATATCACTATTAGATTGAACTCTGGGCCTGGTCTTACACTTGGGCATTTATCTGTATAAAATCAGCCTTCTGGTTAAGGGACAGGCAGGCGTTTTGCAATAGGAGTCTATTTCAAACAGGTTTCAAACATGACTGCCGATTGTCCCTCAGACAAAAGCAGAGGTGCTTCTGGTGTAAATACACATCTACTACTCCCCCTGTTTGCAGAGAGAGGAAAGAGAAAAACTCGAGTTCGTTTTATTTACAACTATATTGCCTTTTCCAAAAGTGCGTTTTCGTGCTGTTTTAGGGAGCAGGAGTTCGGAATAGCTTGCATTGTTGCTTTTTGACGCTGAGGGGTTACCGACCATCTTGTCCCACATTATCAATGACTTCAAGTCAGCATGTTCCTCTGATTTAAGTAGTTGTCTGTTGCTACAGTACTACCCATGCAAGCCATCAGATTTCATTTCTGTTTTGGTGTTCTCTTCTAGGTATTAAATGGGTCATTTTCCTTGGAACTGGTCAGTGAGAAGTACTGGAAGGTGAACAAACCCATGGAACTGTACTATGCGCCAACAAAGGAACATAAATAAGCTGTGCTGGAAAACTGAGATGGGACTAACTCTTTTTATAGCTATGACTTCTTTAATATTAAAAGAAGGCACCACCATTATCTTCACGGACAATACATGTGATGCCTTCAGGCTCTCTCAGTATACTTATTAACACGATTAGACAGTATTCTGGGTCGTATTTAATTTAGTCTTTGTTTTGGGTTTTTGGTTTTTCCTTAGGAGACTAAATGACCTTCTCCAGTGCATTCCAGTGTTTGACATGCTTTTTTGTTCCTAATGCATGATAACTGAACGCGTGTTCCGGTTTGGAATGTCTTAATTTTGTCCAGGTAAATCTGGATTTCTAATACATTTGACACAGTTTATAGTAGCCTCTGTGAAGTATTGAGCATTGGATGGCTAAGTAAGTCTATTCAATAGTGACATATGCCAAGGAATGTGTTAAATGTTGCAATTTGCTAATGGTTATCCATGTAACAGATTGTTAGAGAATTGATTTCTGATAGTCTTGCAGCTAGAGGTAATCTGATTCCCTAGAAAAGATTTATTAGTCATTTTCTTGTGAACAAGTAGAGCTGTAGTGAGAAAACTGACACTTTAAAACCTTGCTGTTTATTGGGCTGAACATGTCAGTGCAAGGTGATTAATGAGATTGGTTTGCTTTTTAACAAATATTTCAGTCAAAAAGACCCCCAAAAACCCGACTCCTCCCTGTGTAGAAGATGTCGGTCTTGATGCATGCTGCAGCTTCCCACCTGGCTCCTGCTGCAGCATTATCTTGTCCTCACAAGCTTAATTGAACAAAACATTCCAGAAGTTTTACAGCCCTACTCTGTTCCCTGTAACAGATTTTTACTGTGAATATATCAGAACTTTCTACAAAGATCTGTCTTGAAAACTTTTTTTTTTTTAAAGCAAATCCCTGAAATTCCACCACACAGACATAATGCAACATTGAAATGCTTTGCTTTCTGGAACTGATGGCCCCCCAGCTGTGAACTTATCCAGGCTTCAGTCTGGGTAGGGAGGACTTCAACCATAAGCTGCTCAAAGATATTTTTTTTTTCTTTCTTTGCCATAGCTTTAACAAATGTGGCTTAGCACTTTGGAAAACAATTTTAGTACTTGACAAAGTTTACCATTTAGTGTCTTAAATTTAGGTTCAAGTTTTAAAACTTGGCAGTAGGCTGTTGTATAAAGTCCAGTAGCTACTGTTCATTTGCATGTTAAACTCCTCTTCCCTCGCTCTGGACCTTGCTGTCGCTTGATGGGGGTTGCTTTACCTATTAGTGTTCTGTCATAAGGGAAATGATGTCACCGTGAGATTCCCTTTGCTGTAAGACTTGCTGATGAAGCCTTCACCCGTTTGCACCTGAAGCTAGAAGCAAAAGAAGTTGCTGTGATAGGTGAGAAGAAATACACTTCAAACCAAGTGGTATTGGTCCTTCTTTGTCTTGCCTGTAGTTAGACTGTGTTTGGCGTGTGGTATGTAAGTATTCAGATGCTCGGGGATTCTCTCGGGAAGGAAGTACCCTTCATCGCTTCCGTCTGTCAGCCTAGCACTTGTAAATACATGTCCATTCCAATTGCTGTTTCAGATCAGCTTTATCCCAATGTAAAAACTGCACAGGCTTCTTTGAGTAACTGTTATTTTCTCTTACTGGAAAGACCTGAGTTTTTTGTGACATGAAATGGAAGTTTTCAGGCCCCAGAACAGAGGGGGCAGGTTTTAAGGAAAGAGGTTATTCATGACTTTCTGGTGAAATATTGCATTGTATAGACTAGTAGTGCATGTCCACTAAATATAATCTGGGGGGTGGGAGAGCGGTGATTATAAATGCTTTAAAATTTATGGGGAAACTTCTAGATTAGTTGCAGCATACCTTCCTTCCCATTGTGATAACTAAGGTAATGTCCAGTCCCTTAAGCAAGAGAGGTGTTTGTGAAGCTGAGCAGTCTGTCTAGGAGCTGTCTGTCACTTTGTCCCCAGCTTTAAAAAGCGTGGGAGAATGTGAAGCTTTTATTTTCATGTTGTAGTGAATTTACTGAATATTTATGTTCTTTATTATATATATATATATATAATGTAGTTGTTTGATTAAACCATTGATTGCACTGTGACTCTTTTAGTGCTATAAACTATTTTATTTTGGGAATGACTTTTGCTCTTCCACCTTTTAAAGCCATGGTATTTTTTAAGTACATAATGTGCGTTAGGTACGGGTAAACCTAATAGCTCTAGTATCCAACTAAAGTCGCACTGAAATTCTCAAATTGACAATAAAAGCAAAAATGTTACCAACAACCTATTGGAAATTCCAGTGCTGCTTCCTCTTATAATTCATGAAAGAAACCCTTTGGCCAGTTTTTGTTTGTTTGTTAGTGCTGCCGTGTTTGTGGTTGTCCAGAGGGAAGGGTGAGTAGGGGCCGCTGATCCACTGGTGGTGATTTGAGTCTGGCCCTGAGCACTGTTACAGCCCATTGAAACCAACCAAACTCCTGAGCGCGTTACGTGCCTTGAATGAGAAATACCGAGGCACATTGAAGACAGCAGCTCTTCCAGAGACATGTCAAAAATGGGATGAAGGATTTTCACAGCACTTGGGTTAAACCCAGCAACTTCGGTTGCATGTAATACATTAGGCAGCTTCAAGATAACGCAGTGTAGGATAACTGTAACAAATCACTTGGGCTGGGGTACGTTATTAAAAAAAAGTGTTCTGCTCCTTTCCTTGTTTTAGATCAACAATTCAAACTTCTAACCAGAAGGATGCACCTTGGGCTAAAAGGGAAGACTTGTGTACACTAAGGGAGGAGTTTCTTGAGATGTACTGAACCTAAGCTCACTCTGGTTGTGGAAGGAGGTCTGTTTCTGCCTGTACTCCTGCTGCATGTTCTGTTGACGCTGATTTTTCAGAGGCTTCTGTGAACAGCTTTAACTCTCTCTCAAAGCTTCCCTCAGTCAGAGCTAAACAGAAAACCCCCAGAGAGATCATGGGCAGCTGTCCTCTGCTGTGTGCAGTGGGTAGGTAGACATGTCCCTCAGCTAAAAAGCATTAACTTAATGGTAACAATTTTCCATCATCTTCTGGTGTTTGTCTGCCAGCATGGTGATCAGCTGATATCCTAATACTGATTTCAGTACCCTAATGGTTCCAGCAGTTAATCAGTTCTGATCTTCTGTTCAGCCCAAGCCACTTGCTGTTAACACCTTGATCCAAACAAGAGAGTTGTTGCATGTTGAAGGTCTGGCATTAGTGATAGTGGCGCAGAGCACCAAGTATCAGCTCTGGCCTGGTTGTACAACATCACAACCCAAAGCAGTTTTGATCAACTTGGGTAATCCACGTTGCCAGGGTTGGCTATTACAGTAGTAAATATAGCAGTAAATAAATTAGGATAATGCAGGTGTTGGTGGCAAGGTTACTACTGGCCGTTGTTTTGAGGCACAGCCATCTGCTTGGCTTTGGTTCCCCAAACTCTGTTTCCATACAGCATGAGGACAATGTACTAGTCATGCCTCCTAATAGAATCAAAAAATATGAAGGAGAAGCCTCTAAACAACAGCCTTGAACCAACACTAGTTAACTAATTATTGCAGGGCTGACCCTACCTGATGAACAACTGAGACACCTAATGAACCGAAAGAGAATTCTCTCGGGCCTGAGTTAAACACCCCACTGCTGGTTGCTTGCTACAGGTGAAACTTCTGGTCCAGACTGTAGTGGCTTCTGCCCAGAGGAAAAAAGCCTGAATTGTACGGACAAGCCTGAACATCACTTTCTCTGCCCCTCCTTGTGCACAGCTACACCCACCAAGGAATTGTTGCTTTGACTTGGAAAAGATGCACAATACCCTCTGTTCCTTTGGAGGAGCTGTGAAAGTAATCAAAAATATTTCCCATAACAGGCTTCAGTTAAACTCTTTTTAGCCTACTTTATTGTAATTGGAACACACTTTTGATCCAGTTAACTGACTGGTTCTATCCCACATACATTAACACTGAAGTGAGCAGCGTGCTATCTGCAAGCACGCTCCACTTCTTTAAAAGTCTGAATACTTAGTTCAGAACAACTAGGGAACACTACCTTTTCTTTCTCCTTGCATTTATCTTTCCAATTTAACCCCAAATTATTATCTTTGGAGAACAACTATAAGCACTAAATTTTTGAAGGAAACTTAGTTTGCTCTCTCACTGCTGAAGTACAATCCGTTATACTTTTTGTGGTCTCGTTTTTTTCTTTAATTAGGACAGAAGGAAAATAACTCACTACCAAAGCAGTCCTGAATTTAAGATGGTGTAAGAAGCAGTAACTTAATTCAGTCCTGAGGGGAGCTTGGGAAATGGTGCGTCATTACATGTGGTTAGCACTCGGCGAGAGAGGAGCAGTACTCCCGCAGTGACGTTTCAGACACAGATAAATAAGAATAATAACCCCTCATATTCTGCTCTTAGATAAAGTTAACGCGGGGGGGGGCGCAGGTTGAACACCAAACCTGTGAAAAACTGGAATGACTAATTCAAGTGCGATAGTTGTTCCCAATTCAAGTGAAACATACAGCAGTATCTGAACAAGGTTTGGGGGAAAGAAAGGACAAAGTCAAGCTTATTTGGCTGGGACGCTGCCATGTATTTAAGGAAACCAGAACCGACTACCAACACACAGCATCTTTGCTCATTCACAGAAGAGATCTTTTTAATAGCTAAAAGTTATCGTTGACAAATTCAGAGCAAAACTTCACCTAGAACTTCAACTTGTAGTGCCTTGTCGCTGGACCTTTTTGCAGTACATGACCAAATGTGATCTCTGAACCAACAACTACCTAGGGGGACTAACAATTCACTAAAGTTTGGTTATAAACCAAAGTTTCGGTAACAGTCTTGGAAGCATTCCTTTCCGTTCTCACTTGCATTAGGTTCTTGCTTTCAGGCAGAACTATGAAGAGAACTGAATGCCAAATGACTTGTGCAATCTGGAGTTAGAAGTGCACCAAGTCAGGACTTTCTGGCTTGCTTAAACTCGGATCACATGTTATCCTGTGATATTTTATCATCTTAACATGACCTCCCTCTGAAATATAACCAGTCAGGTTTTAGGAATGATTTGTTTTAGGAATATTCTATTTCATATTAACCTCCTGTTCAGAAATGCTTAAGACTTTTGGCCCCATCTACCCTTCTGGATTCTGTGCTAGCAATAAGCCTTTAACAGAGACTCGGGAACAGCCACAGTGCCTCAGTGTGAAAGTGGATGGGAACATAAAAGCAAGTAACTGTCTCAGAGACCTTCTCCCAGTAACAGTACCGTGACCACACAGGCTGTGATCAGGGGTTAGTTCTGCAACGTAGTTCTAAAACGTCTTTTCAAATAAAAACAGCAGGCAACTAAAATTTTCAAAATCCCATTTGGTAAGAAGTACTGGCTTACTGGAACAGGGTGCGCTTGCAAGTCTGTGATACCCTGATCTATGAACAAAATGATTTGCGTTAATCAGCTGCACAGTGGGTAGGGTAGCCTTCTGTGAACATGGTGGCAGCCACGCCAGAATTGTCGTCTTCCAGAAACTCGTCATCTGTCTTGCCGTCTGCAGCAGCTTGAACCTGTTCTGCTGCCTGGACATCTTCAGCTAGATGGACAGGGCCTTCTGCCTGCCCCCCTGTGTACGTGGGAGTGCTGTACTTCATGAGAACAGTCTTAAATTGTGCCAAAGGTGCATTTGTGCGAACGCCCATAGGATCAAAGTGGGTTCTGCTTACTCTGTATCCAGCTTCAGAGAGATAGTTTAAGAACTTATTTAACCTGAAAAAAATAAATTTAAAAAGGAGTTAATGCTAATAAGGCTGACTCAATACAAGTTACTTACCAGTTGTCATACTAATATAAGATTGGAACTTAAAGAAAAACCTTACTTTGGCATGTTCATTCCTTTAATACTGTGTCTGTGGATATTGTAGTAAAATGCAGGGTGCTCAGCACTGTTCTCGGATTTTTGTCGCTTGGCTGTATTTCGAATCAATTCATCGCTCTTTCTTTTTCCTGGACCACAAAGAATGCCAGTGAAGCCAAAGACAGCACATACAAGAAAAAACACATGTAGCAACTACACTTTCATGTCTGCTTTTATAAGCCAGTATTTTGCAGAATTAAAATCTAGCCTGAATTTAATTAACATGTCATTTTCAGTAGGAACTGAAGACAAGGCGGCTTCATGGAGTATTTAGTATTCTGCTTTTACCAGTGATGATTCTGGATGAATGTAAAGGAAAGTCAGTATTCAGGGGGAAAATAAATCCTGACTACCAGTATTGTTAAATCTAAAAAATATTTGTGAACACTGGGATGACTTAGCCATCACTTAAAACTATAGTTTGAAACTGCTAGAACTACACCAAAGTGATTCACTTACCATGTACCAAGAAGGAGTCTGCAGATGCATTTGATGTTTTAATATATACGCCACACTCTTCTAGAATACAATTAAAAGTCAAAATTAATTGTACTGTAAGACATTAAAATGGCAAAATGCCTTAGTTAACAGAAAGAAATAATAGCACATTCTCGCCTAAAGAAGGAAACTTTGCCTGACTAATTCAGGCACGTGAATTTAGAGGGGATACTAAAAACTCAATTTCATTAAATAGCAGAACAGCATTCCTGTACACAAGGCCGTTTCTTTTGGCATGCTGATTTACAATGCCTGTAGAGTATGCTGGAGTCCTCTCCTCTTAGCAGAAGATGCTTTCAGGTTGGGATTGGGGTACACCAGAGAACTAGCAGACGCTCAGAGTATTTCCACCTCCTTCAGGGAACATGCTGGATTTCATGGCAGTCAACCTGCCTGCATTATGTTTATTTGGTTTAGGACCTGTCATACTGATTAAAGATGTCTAAATCCAGCTCTCTCTGCCTCTGAGAGGCCCGACAATTTTTGCAGCACCAAAGACCATCTGATGAGAGCTGACAAGCCCCACACTGCTTTCAAAGCAACAAACATTTTCTTGACCTTTCTACGTGTACGCCGCTGTTAGTAGTACGTCATCAAAGAGCAGTACCTCCCTAAATCACCACAAAGCCAGTCCTTACTGTGGACAGCCTGCCGTTTTTCTTACCTTGTTTGTTCTCGTCATAAGGACTATGGGTAGAGAAATGTTTTGAAGTTGTGCACTCAGCTTCACAAACTAATGTCTTCAGAAGTGGCTGAGCTTCATCCAAACCATACTGGACAGCCTCAAACAGCATTCTTCTGAGGAATCCAGTGTTAAAGAGCGCACCTGACCTATGAAATACAAGACAAGTGAAAAGTTAAGGCTTCTTAATGAAAACAAAAAAGTTGCTCTAGAAATTTCTCACCCAAATTGATCAGCAATTACATTACACCAAGTGCTGCATCAGGCTGAATGTTCTTAACTTAGCGGTATGGAATTGCTGTGTCCCATGACGATAACATTGGTCTCGTGTTAAAAATCAAGATCTCAACAATGGGAATTTTATTTTCACCACTGACTTGCCCTACTACATTGAGAAAGTAATTTAACCCCCAGAAGAAAGGTGCTATCAATTGTCAACCATTTTTAATACTGCTTTGGAATAGTTAAAAGGCTTAACAAAAGGATTAATTCTTGTTCCTCACAAAATTCTAAGTATTAATTATCAAGCACTGTATTATTTACTACCATCAGCACATGTAAGTATTTACTAAATAAATACTCCACAAGTATCAAGTAATAAACTGTTGCTTAACATTTGGCAACTAGAGGAACACACAGCCGGGTTCTCCTGCAGATGTATTATCTAAGTTGCACTGAATGTGAAATTTAAAGCAAATTTCTTATTATTTATTAAACGGTTTGAACCCTATGAACAAAAGCAAAAACTGAATACCCTACTAAATTGAAATCAATTAAATGTTTCCTGGATTCCTCCTGGTTGCTAGACTGCCTTTTGTAGTGCTAAAATATCCACCAGACTTGCATTTTTATTATATGTCTGAATAGCTGACCTCCAGAAGTCCTTCCAACCTAAATCATTCTCCAAAGCTGTATCATCTTCTGTACTTACCAGAGAGGACCAAGGACTACTGCCGTCTTCCCAGGCATACTGCCATGACAATCACAAGGCAGCTGCTGATAAGGGTTTTCTACAACAGAAGAGGACGATTTAAGTTGTTTTGAAACAGTCAGCAATGCCTGCCTTGCTGGAGAGATGGCATAGATGGCAAGTAGTGCCTTCCTTCAGTGGAGGTATTTGGAAGGGCAAGCAACAGCAGAAACATGACACTGCTCTCACTTCTGCCAAGCAGTGCTTAGAATTTACTGATTGATGACTTGATCCTTAATCATTGTTAAAACACTGAAGGAAAAAAGAAAACCCTAAAAAGCCACATAATTCCTATATTTTTTGGGTAGCCTTCAAGTAACAAGGAAATTGTTAGCCTTCCTACACTTACAGAAGTAGCTGTCCAGGTAACAAACAAAAAAGATTTCAGACATCAGCCAATGAC
Source organism: Phalacrocorax carbo (assembly GCF_963921805.1). NCBI lineage: Eukaryota > Metazoa > Chordata > Aves > Suliformes > Phalacrocoracidae > Phalacrocorax > Phalacrocorax carbo. The sequence continues at coordinate 30,062,150 of NC_087518.1, read as the reverse complement.
ATCTACAAAATAGAGCTCACCTACAAGTTCTCTAAGCCATAAGTCAGCTCGCTTGCAAGTAAGGCATTAAGTAAACAATTCATTTACTGATTAAGATCTCTACTGTAACACTGTACTTATAACTTACTTACTTCTGTTCTTAAAACTTTATCTAAGTTTTTTTTTACTCTTTCAGAACAAGGCTATTGCAAGCTCCTGCACCTGACTTTGAGCAGGACACTCAAAGGCACCTGTATCTAAGAACCTGTAACTTTGAAACAAGGTTTTTCCTTTTATATTCATTCAAACTACCATCAGACTAGTTGCTACCTCCTGGCTTTACTTTTGTCTCCTACCTCTGCTAACTCGTATATAGGCAGTCCATGAACAAACAGGTGGTTTTTAACCTGGAGGCTGCCTTCATTTACCAGCAAGCGTTAGATGAATTACAGAAACGTTGCATACTTTTCCTACCATGCCTGCCAAGATATCTCCATTAGGCATTTAGAGATACTGCCTAAGGCCAGGCAGAATATACCCTCATCTGAGGGGAAAGCGATACTGGTTAGTGCACTACATTGTAAGGTGACTGACATGAACAGCAGAAAATCTGACACTGAAATCTATCAAGCTGCCACTGTATGGAGGAACCAAACAGTAGCAAAGACTGTCCCACTCTTCATGTCCTTCACTGAAAGGACAGATCCACAGGCATACTGGGCATCCTGGCAGCTTCAGCAGCTACAGCTAGTTGGAGTACCTCCTGTCTAGAAACAAATCTAGTACATTTACAGCAAAATCCATGCAGCCAACTAATCTAACCCACTACCATAAAGCGTGGTACTTTCTCCACCTCATACAATGAAGTTAATTATATTCAGTGAGAGAATTCTGTGAGATTCAGTATCTCCACCTCTCACGATGAGGTAGAGACACCTTCACCACCTCACACAATACACTCACATTAAAGGGAACTTCCACTTTACTAAAGGGATGTAAATATAAACAAGGCCTAAACAAGCACAAAATGGAGATAGAGAAATCAGACCTTCTAGAAAGGGCAAAGGAAAATCCATTTACCTTCTAACATATTACCCTCTTTCTGAAAAATTCTCTCTTCACACCACTGGCAATGGATGAGGTATCTTATTTTCTTTGCTGAATCATCCGCAGGAGATGGTCCCCTTAAAACTCTGACCACTACTAGGACAAAATGTTCTAGAGCTACTGCGAGTAAAACTTCAATGCCCTTGTTACAGCGAGCTGCAGCTCTACGAAGGAAAAACAAACACAAAACCACATTGTACTGAAATCAGCAGACTCAGACTGCCATGGACACCTGAACCTGCTAAAAGATTCTTGAGCTCATCCTCCTTCTAGGAAGAGATACTGAAGATCTGAGGAAGTGATCAGGAGAAGGCTTTGTTTCTTAAATGCCGAGTTTTGTCTGCTTCCTGTAACACTAAGCAAACCTTGGTTTGCTTCTTTTTATCATGTCTACAAATACTGGTCTGCCATCTGCATCATCTTTCTTTCCAAATACCTACCTATTGCCAGGATATTGTAACAAAAACTAAACAAACTAAACAAAAATCCAAGAAAGCAGAAACGTAGAGGGACACAGGACACTAAATCGTTGAATATTAATTAAATAAGGACTGTGGGAGGGCAAGTGAGCAGTTCCTGACTAACTAATTGCTGAGAGGAAGAAGAAATCTTTAGGGGAGTTGGAGCATGTAACCCTGAACACAAGTAAAACTTTGCTTGAGCAGCATTATCTGTATCCGAGAATATTCTGCAGGGAACAAGTTCACAGATGCAGGGAGATAGAGAAGTGACACCTAAACATATTCAGGTCAGTATTTTTGCTCTGGCATTCTGAAGACCTCTGCACACACTGTATTTCATTCCCCCATCTTTCCTGAGCAGTCGTCCCATCCTCTTGCCTGTATCTTTTTTACCCCAGTTAGGGACCAGGTTTTATGTCTTCATTTATTTAACAGACTGAATTTACTGGGAATATCTATATGCAAATGACTAATTTCATAAGTTAGTAATCACATATATCTTTTTAAACTCAAGCACAAGGATCTGAAGTGAATATCCATCTCCACTGAAGCAAGTCTAACTGTAATGCTTAGCTAGAAGCCATTCAAGCAGCTTAATTAATATTTACAAAGTCCTATGCAGCACTGAAAGGACAAAATTGACAGAGGAATAGAAGAGTTTGCAGATAGGCAAGTCTCGGTATTAATTTTTCTGTTACCATCCCTCCTCACCACCCCAAACCCCTACCCTATTTATTTATGGATATTCACCTTGCCCACTTTTAGTTTAAAATTTACATTTTCCCATAGCAGCACACGTAAAATATGAAACATTAATTTTGTACCAAGAAGCTTGGCTTTTAGAATTAAGGAATCCTGGAACTGAATGCGTACAACCTACTGCAGCAGTCTTAAGGTTTGCATCACTATTACTTTTCTAATAAGTTTCTACCAGAATTTGAGCAAATTCATTTTAGCAGTACCTTGTCACAGCAGCAATTACTATTCTGGCTGCCAGTTCCTTGTAGTACTCTGTTCTGACAATATTACATCCATAATGACGCTGGGCAACGTGTTGAGCCTTTGCATACAAAGAACTGATGTCTGTGGATGTCAATGACACAATTCCAAGATTTCTCACATTTCTAAAGGCAGAATCCAGATAATTCACAGAGGTTCCAAAGGGGTCCAAATGGCTGAAAAGAAAGGAAGTCCCACTGGGTGTCTATAGGTGCTCAAGGGTTTAGCTTTAATCTCAGGAAAACACTATTTTATAAGCTTCATCTATGGTCATATTTCAAACAAAATGAGATAACAGGACTAAAATTTATAGCACACCTCCCAGGAATTACTCTGGAATACTTAAGTATCAAATTGCAAGAGCCAGGGCAGTGCTGTGCTGGAAAAAGCCACATCACCACAAAGCCTGCAAAATGGTGGTGTGGGCGGTTTTTTTCGCATCCTGAGCCACTAATTCAGGTAACAAAAATACTGGCCTGAGGCGTACTTTCATCCTTAAAACAAAGGGAAACTTCGAAAACCAAAAATATCTTCAAATGTATGAATTCCAGTTTATGTACTGAATAGACAGACTAATTTTCAGCCTCAACACCTGCTGCTTAATTAGCTTAGATCTGGATGTTAATCACTAAAAAAACACATTTATTTGGATGTCTGTATAGGCTTTGAATGTATGCATCTATAAACCCAGCTTGGAGGAATTAACCTACTTTAATAAAAATGAATATGCTGTAAAATGGATTAAAACAAGAGATGCAATAAAGCCCTATACAATGATACGCAAAGGTATGAATTTTCAACCAATTAAAAGAAGTTATAGCAAAAATAGTTTGGCTTAAAATTTTCATGTATGTTTACAGTCCATTCTGGACGTCAGAAGGGCCTAATATTTTTCCACCTATTTCTAAAATGTTTAAGATTAAAGTTCTGTTCCCACACCGTTTCTGGAAAAATAGAGTTACATTTAAAATACCAAATGATTTATCTGTTGGTTGCTTCTTTCACTCCAACCTCCCTAAATTATCATAGACTGGGAGATGGGGTGGGGTGTGTCATTATCAAACCAGAAAATTATTAACAGAAACATTCAATACTTACATAAAATCAAATGCTCTCAAATGCATAATAACATTGGCATCCATTTTTGTCACCTCAATGGTGTCAGTATTTTCTTCTCCGTCTCCCATAGCTTCATCATTTTCTTCTTCCTTAGTGTCCAGTTTCACCTTCATTTTGTTTAAATGGCAGTTTTCCTGAATCATTGTCACAGAATTTTCATTACAATCATTAATCGTAACTTTCACAGAACTTCTGAGATGCTTTGCCCATTGTAATCCCATTATACCTAAGGAAAGACAGAATTGTAACTCTGTGACAGAATAAGAAGTTGGTTTCAGGGTCACTGAACTCACTAAGAAAAACAAAATCATCCTTTTAAATGCTTATAATACAGCAGTGTGTGTGATGGCCGATCTTGTCATGTTCCTGCAAAAATGTGTTGGTGGCCTTCTGCCTCAGCACAGAGTGACAGTGGGGTATGTACAGCAACAGTCTATTTGTCACTTTCTTATATCAGAATTGAGGCTACAGACCAAAAGATCTGTGATTTTTGCAGCAAGGTGGACACACCATCTGCAGGAAAGCCCCTTGGCTTGTGTAACACTCCAGGGTAGCAGACAGCCACCTGTGACAGACCACAGTAAACCACAAACATTAGGACAGGTACTGTGAAAAACTTTAGGCTGCCTCCAAATGTTTATTGCCGATTTTCATAGTGAAGTCCATGACTATAATGCAGAAGTGCAGGACAGGATGCACTTGTGAAGCCTGGGCTAGTTCAGAACAGTGATTAATTATCAAGAGTTTTTATGCAAAACGCTGAGCAGTTACTGCTGCTCTCAACCACAACCTTCAGTTTACAGTCACTGGCTGATGAGGCAGCAATCCAGATCTCTTCAGATTTTTGTTCCAAATGGTTAGTAGACACTGATATAACTATTTTACATTTCATTCACGTTCAGAACTTCTGTAATCAATTACGAGGTGATTCTGATAAGGAAGTTTGGACTCATCACCATTTTTAAACCACAGGTTGATTTTACGGCCAAATTCCACAGCCACGGAGCCACAAGAGATCTATGAATGCAAGTTTAGGAAGATGCCATTTCATGGACATTAAGGCAACCTATTTTAAGGAGACCACTCAGCTTTGGTTTAATATTATTTAGTCTTTCTAAAAGGCCTAATACCAGGCTCTTGAAGGCTGGGTTTTTTGTATGGAAGCTAATGGCTGCCTGCCTAAGGAAGAAAATTATTGTGTACCTCTCATTATTTTTGCATATGTGATGTCATTTACTACTGATTTCTGGAGTTTCATAATATTGGATATTAGCCAAGAGATTAAAGAAATTGACTTTACCAGTGGCACCAAAAGCATCCAAACATTCTATCGGTTTACGCTCTTCAGCCAGAACAGCTAGCGCGCAGAATATCAATTGCCTTGAAAATAAAAAAAGTTGAGAAAATATTTTTCCTTCCTTTTCCTTATTTATTTCCCTTGAACATAATACTAGAACATTTAAGCTAAACTCTATTTTTGACATGGAAGAATTGTAAATGTAAGCATGCCTTAGCTGTCAGAGACATATCTGAGATAATATTTGGGCTTCTAGGTTTAAAGTTAACAGCTCTGAGAATATGAGGGGTCAGCACAGGCTGAAGCCGGGTCTGACGTGTTGGTGTCAATGCTTACACCTTCCAGTTGTGGTACAGATGCTGTTTATGAGTCTCCTTAAAAAAAGACAATGTTTCTCCCTTCACCTTTTTTAATGCAAATAATGAGAAGACACTTGAGAGGATCTGAGTCCCAAGAGAAAAAGGCTTAGAATATGAAAACTGTAAATTTTAAGTATGCTGCTCTTCCGTTACAGGGGACAGAGCTGTGACTATCCAGAGCACCTTGCAGAGAGTCACAGAAAAACATCTTAAGTGTGCTCCTTTCAACTCCTGTTCTCCATAAACAACTCATTACAGAAAAATATTTAATTGCTTTGGAAATCGCATTATTTCCCATAAAATGTTCTTGCGTTTGTCAAGAAGAGTTTTCTCATGGAAAACCATTTCTCCTGCCCTCTGAACAGAAGTTTCACAGGGTTTGCTTTTCAAAACATATGAGTATTTTTCACTACAAACTCATCACCCCTCTGGTTCACCCTCCTCTTACCTATTGAGTTTCATTTTAGGATTGAAATAGGAATCTGTTTTCTGAGGCGTGGAGTAATTGGGAAGAACCTGCACGTCTGTGGCCGACTCTTTCAGCACTTCGTGAGACTTGGGAGCAGGGACTAAAAGAAAGTAATTGTGGGGGAAGGAAAGAATTAGTAATAATTGAAATTAACACTAGCACATTTGATAAATTAAATTGAAAATTTGCTCTCATACAGCAAGAGGTCTGCATTATGCAGTAATCCAACGGGCACACATGGATCAGTTAACTAGTATGTGAGGGGAAAAAAGCAGGCAACAATTTATCTTCTAGTCCCAAGAGTGGCAAATAAGGATCAAGCTCTACCACAGTCTTCTTCCCATAAACCACTGGATTTGCTTCAGTCGGGCTCCTACGTATCCGCTCAAATTTAAGCAAGCAAGCCCTTGAGCCTGATGCTTAGCACATTTGTTTTGCATGTTCAAACATAAAGCATTGCTAATTAATTAAAACCCTATTAACATAGTCCTGAATATATATCAGTGAACTGCAAAAATCCTTCAAAATCCTTGAACTAATCTCTGTAAGTTATCAAACAGCTTCATGAAATGCATCTAGACAGCACAAGCATAGGGACGATTTCAGCACTAAGCTTTGTATAAAATAGTGTGTGGCAAATCAAGTTTTCTGATTTGACAACTGTAAACACATGCCGTCATTCCTCCATGCAATTTAGTCCCAGTCTAACAGCAGCAAAACTTACCCAGGAACAACCAGGGAAAATTTGATAGCTATCAACCAGATACCTTCCGGTGCTCAGCCCGACTGTCTCTCAGTGCTTTCAAATACACGGATTGCGTATCTGTGAACCGCCCCACCATGTGCTCCACGTTCAGAGCTCCCAAGTGCTGCTGAAATGCCTCCAAAGCATGAAATATCTGACTTCTGAATTTCTCCTCTCCCCGTGAGAAAAACTAACCACATGCATTCTATTGAAAAATGGCAAACAGGCCATTCTTTACTAGCAGCTCTGAAGGGAACCATACAGACACGAATACGTTTTGCAGCACAAACTCTATTTAAATTAAGGGTATGGAATTTGTGCTGTTATCACTTCTTAGACATGCCAACCGATCCCCGGACACTAACCACTACTTCTAAACGGCATATTACCAACAGAAAGAACTGTGACCCTCATAGCTCCCAGTCTTGTCTTCATTATATTATATTTAGATAAAATCCATACGTCTCCACAGAGACAGAGATAAAAAAATCAGACCAATTTTCAACAGTACCAGCCTGGGCTGTAGCAAAAAAGCCTTAATTTTTACATACCAGCTAATCAATATCAATGCTTTTTAGATGACAGCAGTAAAGAAGAGGCAACTTGGAAAAATAAAGATCTGGCATCCCTATTATTTCAAATGCTCCAATCAAGTTCATACAAGTTTAGAAACAAAAGCCTAATTCCGGACAAAATCAGACGGGATTGTCATTTACCAAAGAACTACGGACAGCTCTCTCATGACTCTCCAGGACTGAAGAAAAAGTCATCTTGTTTTATGAATCTATGCTGACGCAGTTGGATAAAAAGCAAAGGATTTTTATATTGCAGAGGTTTACTAAAGACTGATTTACAAACACAGACAGCCAATTACATAGGCATTAATTCTCTGTAGATTTTGTTTCATCGATTCCATGTCTTCCATTCTTTTGGAGACAGAAGCCTACATTTGCAACATTAAACTAATTGTGAATGGAATATTATTTATCAGTAAGGACAGAGTAGGTGGTGAATGCAGAGACTAAATCACAACACTGCTATACCTCTGAGGAAAAAAAAAAAAGTTTTGAAATATTAAGGGCAGATTTCTCATTAGTAAAGCTAAATCCGTTTCGGAATTCTTCTCATGTCTCTCACCCACATATCATAGTTGTTTCATGTGCTAGATAGTATAAAAAGACTGAATGTTTTATAGAAGTAAGAACCTACCTGTAATAAACCTTGATTCAGTTTCTCCTTTATTCACATGGCGATTAATATGACCTATCATGTCAGTTCTTCGCATGATAGTTGCTGAACAAATGATACAATGGTAATGGGCTCCCATCTTTGAAAATGTCTGTAAAATATAGTATGTATCATTTCAGAATACATGAACACTGTTAAAGTAGAACTATACCTGAACGCAGGCATATGAAGAAGTCATCTGTCTGCTACCTCTACCACAAACTATTTTGAATCTACAGCCACAGAGACTGCAAATAATCATACCCACAGAGTGTACACAGCACAGCACACCTGCCACAGCACCGCCACCAACTACACTCTGCCAATACTCCATATACTCAGCACACAGGGAAGGAACTGAGAAGTGTCCATTGCCTGGCCTAATGAACCCGTCTCTCTTCACACAAAGCTGCTGCTTACTCCAAACTGTGATAGTGTTTTACATGATCTAGGCAGCTACCCACCAAAATAAGAGAGCTACAAGTACATTCAGCTACCCAAGGGTTATACCAGATAATTATGTTCTGGACCGATAAGCTTTTTGGTAGCAAGATGTATTTTGAGACTAAGTAGATTGAAAAAGTTCCCCTAAATCACCCATTTCCCCCACTTTGTAGGGTAACAAATATTTCTGTGAGCCAGCATTTTTACCTGGTCTCCAACAAGGTTTGGTTTTACTGGACGACAAGCCAAGTGGCAGATGCACATTCTGTACCCTGGAACAGAAATTCTTGTCACACCACAGCACAGTAAGTAAACAGAATGCATGTGCCCTATACCACAAACTCGGATTCAAAACGTTCTTTATTTTCAGGGCAGAGCAATGTCCTCCACATCCACAAATTATCCTAGTATTTATTATTCAAATATGATTGCCATTACCTTCAAATTCAACAGAAACTTTCCAGTGCAAATTCTGAAGGTGACGATGGAGTTTATGACCATAGCAAGATTTGAATTTCTCCTCAGGACACAGTGGACAAGGCTTCTTTTCATCTAAAAATACAAATAAACAAAAAGTATAAGAAACACATGAAATGCAGTTACAACTGGTGATAAGAGAGATGCATGCTAAGAGAAAAAACGAAGCTACTATCAATGGGAGGTAAAGATGAATTCTCCAGGGTATACTTCTATTTCAGGCATACAGAAACTTCAAATTTATGGATTGCCTCTTTCTACTCCATTGAATATAGACAAAAACCACTATTACTTTAAAGATCATTAACTGCTCCAACATTTAGTTTTTGTTTTCTAGTAGTTTTTACTCCAGCAACATGAGGCTAACGCAACTTCTGAAGAGTACTGCAGAATAACAGAATTTTATAGATGCAGTCTACAGACTTGCTATGTTTCAAAAAAAACCCCAACTGAAGACGTTAGAACAAGACTCTGTCCTTCCTCCTCCTGAATCTTTTAGGTAGAAGAAGCACCTGGTATCTTTCTAAGCTGCAAAAAAGGTAACGTACTCTATATTAAAATTATTTTTCTTCTTGGAAATCCTGCATAAGGGACAAAAAAACCAAAGGCAACAAACCCTCTATAGAAGTTTCTGGCGTAACTGTTAGTGAAATTAAACAGACATGGAGGTAGGCTATTATTTCCATTAGTGCCCACTCTAAAAGATGATTAAGGCACAAGAGCTGTACGATGCAGAGCCTATGTGGACTCCAATGTTTTTCTTGATCTGCAAATAAAAACCAGTTTCACTTCCAAGGGCTGTCACTACCAGCACTAAATACATACATGTACTCAGAGAAAAACTAAAACTTGTAATAAAACCAATGTGCGGTCATAAAGCAATCCTCCAATATACATCTGGATTAGAAATGAATACAGAGTGGGGGAAAAAAACTCCAAAAGAGAATACCTATTTATTTAAACTGATATTTAAACACTGCAAAGACAACAGTTAGCTTCTCTGTTTCTGTGGCACTTGAAGTAAAATAAAAATGATGCAAAGCTGCTGATGTATAGCTAGAATTACCGTTTTGCTGATCGACACACACTGCCAACATTAGAAATGCTATAATGCAGAGGAATAATATGGAAAGGAATCATTAAGGCCTTAAATTTACTGAAGGAAGTACAACATTCAATAAGCAAGGGAACAAATCATAAAGCTATTTTTTATGAAACCCCTAGTCTTCAAAATATATGTAGTGTGTTTAAAAATAAAAACTAAGAAAAAATATAAATACCTGCGGCATGAAGATCTGTGTTCTGGGATACTGCCATGGTAAACTCACCTTCTTTCAGGTCAGCTAGTTTCTCTAGATCAGCAAGATGTCTTTGAATTGAAATATGTTTCTCTAAAAAGCAGAGATATTTAGAAGTTAAACATTTTTAGGTAAAAAATTATTTTTAGTTTACTAATATTTTTTCTATGCATCATTTCAAAGTTAACGCTATTAGAGAATGACTGTAGTCCCTCTTGGGACACTTGTTTGTGTCCTTTAACTTCCACGGTAGAAGGAATGACTGCAGAATTAATGCCCAGAATGGTTCTTTAATTAGAAACATATATTTCCATAGATTTCTACTTGCTTTTTCATGCTGACAGACATCACATTTCTCAAATTGGAAAGACCTTCATTTGAAAAAACAAGCTGGAAAGATCTAGTCACATTCCATTTACGCCTGATTTTACTGCTTGGCTTCATTAGTGAATGCGAATCATGCACAAAGCAGTATAAAAATATCCTACGAATTGCCTGGGAAAATTAAAATATCGGCTGAACATGGACCAACTGTAAGTAACAACTAATCGGTCTATAGCTGGGATACATTAAGTCCTACCACTTCCCCCCACCACCCCCTTAGGAGACTGGCCTTTAAATTTACCTCCTGATTTTTCAACTTATCAGTCAATGGGAACAGTGGAGCATTTCCTAAAACCAACAGAATTAGCTTATCCAATAAATTAGCCTTATTGGTTTCAGCACACAGAACATCACAGTTTAGAGTAATACTGATTCTGTAGCAATTTTGAAACTTTACCATGTTTTTATAAGATTAGTCTTCAGGTTTTCTTATGTGAAAGAAAGACAGCAATTGATCAATGTCCTCAAGATCCAAACATTGAGTTTTGGAGCTAGGGTTAAAAGCAATTCCTAGTTTTTAATTTCTGCACTTAGATATAACAGATTTTCTCTGCTCTCTGTGGTGCTTTTAGCACCAGAGCCACCTCATCTAACCTTTACTTCTCTTCTGTCACTGTGTATGTTAGAGCTTCCACAGTGATTTCTAGAAACATTAGTAAGGGGGAAATTGCATCTCATTTGAAAGCGCTCTCCAACGCATTAGGGAATTATTTTATTCAGATGCACGGAGAAAGTTATCCATACCTATCAGATATATGGAAAATGAGATTTCACGCATTACCTTTCTTCCCCACTATCTCTAGCTTTTCTCCTCCTTTCCTCAAGCACACAACACAAATATTCTTAAAGTTTATTAGCAAACCTCTTGGATAATCAGATGATACATCCAAAATGTTGCTATCGGATTCCCTTGTGGATTCTTCCTCTGCTCCTTTTTCTTCAGTTTCCAATTCTGACTCAGTAACTTTCACATCAACCACGCCATCTTCACAAAATCAAACAAAAAAAAACAACCAGTAAAAGTGTTGTTGATATAACTGAATTATACAAATGTTCATTTGTTTCCAATAATTCGGTGCTTCTAACAGGCAAAAATGACTACAAGTGTGAAGGAGAAATAAAAATTATAAACACAATGTTGGAGAATATGAGATTAATGCCTTGGAAACCACTGTGAAGTAATGCCATCCTGGACAGATAAAACTATTTGCCCATCTGTATCATGTTTAAAGTTAACAAAATAATATTTACATGCTATTTTCCGGCAAAAGGCAGTGCTAGCAAGACAAAGCAGGCAAGGAGGAGGTCCAAATACTCATAACAGTAAACTAGCAGCTACCATCAGGGGCTATGGTGGTGGTTAAGTGCTTGTGCCATAGGACACCAGCAAATTAATTACTTCTCTTGGGTAGTGCAGAGATGGGCCTGCTGAAGAATTTAGAAATTACTTAAAAGGCAGAGCGGCTGGGCAATAAAATGACAAAAAATAGTCAAGTGGTGGACTTGGGGGAAAATCCCTAATTTTGATTTCACATATAAATGGATGGACTTTGAGCTGAACATCACCTGTCAGGACTACGACTGTGGGATTTTAAACTACAATTTTGAGGAAAGGAAGAGGTATAAATCCTCAGAAGCAGTGGGTCCCTCTCCCCACCAACTTGGGGGAAACTAGGAAAGGATGCAGAAAGCCCCTCTCAGCCTGTAGACAGAATGGTACTGCCCCTGATCCCCCATGCTTCAAAGGGATGTGGCAGAACTAGGAAAGTTTCAAAAAAAGGGTGTCAAGAATAACAAAACTATGGTGTTGCTTCTTAGCTGAGAAGCAACAGAGCAGGCTATGACTTTTCAGCCTGGATACGGCAGTTTATAAAGAGAGAGCACAGAAGTCAACCACTCACTGTCTACTCCAACACAAAAACCAGGATGCACAAAATGGAGGTATCAGCTGGAAATTCAGAGCAGAATGTTCTCTACATGACCCACTGTTAACACTGCAGACCTCCCTGCCATGGGGGCGGCTGCAGATGCTGCAAGTCTACAAGTGCCAAAGCGAGAATTTTATGGAAGAGAAATCCACTATGGGATTTTAAATACAAAAGCATGACCTTTGGCTCAAGAAAACAGGGAGTAACAAACTGCTTTGTGTTTGAAGATACTTCTGGAGGATGCATTAATGTATGGTTGCTCTGTTCTGCTAGTCTTCCCTAGGCATCTACCCTGACTGCTACTGAAGACAGAAAAAGGGCTGGAAGGATCTTATGATTTCCCTGGAGTCGTTTTGTTTGTTTGCTTTTGAACATTGCAGTTGGACAAAAATCTTTGCTATTATTAAAAAACAAAACAAAACAAAAAAACCCACAAACAAAACCAAAACTCAGAAAGAAGAAATGGAATACCCGAAGACAGAGGTCAGAGAAATTGTTTAGAAAGACAGAAGCACATAGTAAGGTTATTCCACCTACCTTAAAATATATCAAGACCAGCACTACTACTCAGAGAGCATTGCTGTACTTCTCACAGATCTACTTTTAAGCTGACAACCCACCTGAGACAGACTCGTATTTCCTGCCTACTTAATTAAGAAGTTGCAAGATGCCTGGCGATAGTTTCTACATACTCTACTAATAGGAAGACAGAAAGAAAACGGAGAAACAAAAGGCTTTTTTTGTAAGAAATCCATAAGAACAATGATGACCACATGTACTGTGAGAAAAACTAGTAATGCTGTTGCAAAATTCGACAGTGAGAACACAGCAGCGACTGAAATCCATGCGAGTTTGGACTGTCTGCATCTTCAGAGCAAGTGTAGAGTTTAAAATGGCTGAAAAAAAGAGAGCATGCTTATATATACGTATAGTTTATAAATATATCTATATGAAGAGAACTTTCACTCTAAATGACTAAGAAAAGCAGGCTGCTTCCGAAGCAAGGCTGCAGGATTTTTGAAATGCCTGACAGGAATCACGATTATGCACAAACATAATAATGCTTCAAAGAGCCTAAGTGATTTTTTTTTTTTTCTTTTAATCAGAAGAGTCAGTTCACTTCAACCGTAAAATTGCAGAAACAAATGACTGGCATCAATGCCACATTTTGCTCGGCGGGAAAACTGGTACAACCAGTTTAAACCCATTTGGCAGAAGGCGCTGAGGAGAGGAGGTCCGAGGCCGAGGGGCACGTGGCGCCCCGGCCCGCCTCAGGGACCGCCGCTGGCGGTAATAAAACATCCTCAGCAACAAAAGAATAAATTCTCCTCAGGTTTAAGGGGCGGGAAGGGCGACCCGAGCCCTGGTTTTGCCGCTCCAGAGCTCCCCGAGGCCGGGGGGAGGCGCAGCCCCCGGGCCAGGCCACCGCGGGGAGCACGTGTGGCCCCGCACCGCCCCAATTCCACACAAAATCGGTAGAACGGGGAAAACCAGGCTCCGTACACCTCGCAGGGGTTTCGCGGCGCAGGCGGAGGAAGGAAGGAGACAGCACGAAAGGCGGCTGCGGGCACCCGGCTGTAAATTCAACCCCCCGAGGTGGGGTTCTGTGGAAGGCGCTTCTCCCTCCCGCGCCCCACACGGCGCCCGCCGGGCCCGGGGCGGGGGGGAGCAGCAGGGTCCTGCGCCATTCCCCTCACGGAGGGAGGAAAGGAGGGCCCGGTTCGGTCGCCACACCGCCCGCTCACGGCCACCCTCCCCGCGCCCGGCCCTCACTCAGCGCTGCGCTGTCCCCGCCGCCGCCGCCGCCTTCGGGGTTCTCCTCATGGCCGTCCTCCCGCCCTAGGCGCCTCCGCTCGGGGGAGAGCTGCGCCAGCGAGGCCTCTGCAGCCTCCTCCTCCGCTGCCATCTTCTCCGGAGACAGCCCAGCGGCGGGCGAAAGAAGAGAGGAGGCAAGGGAAGGCAGGGAGAAGCGCTGCCGTACCGCACACCCCTGGCCGGGGAGACGGAGGGAGGCGGCGGCCCGGCACGTACGGCGGGTGGGGAGGCGGGCCCGCTCCGCCTACATTTCCCAGAGCGCAACGGGGCTGGGGCCGCCTCCCCGCCAGGGCTCCGGCTCCCGGGAGAGGGCTGGGCCGGGCTCGGCCCAGCGCTCCCCGCGGCGGGGAGGAGCTGAGCTGAGCTGAGCTGAGCTCGGGGAGCTGCCGGGGGCGACGGGCTCTGCCTGAACTTGACAGGGCCGCGACCGGGTACCCCTGAGGCCCCTCTCTGCCAGCACCGTCCTCTGAGGCAGCCCAGGGCGGGGGCGCGGAGCCGCTGCTCGCCTCGGCTTCCACTTCAACGGGAGGGTACGTCTGACCGGGCGGGCTGCGAGTCCCGCTGCCGGGGGGCGAGAGGGGCAGCCGCCCCGAAGGGGCGAGCTCCGCTGCCGGGAGCGAGGGGGGCAGCTGCCGGGTGGGGGAAGGCCGGTTTGTGCTGTGAGGGACGCCGGAGGCTCACTCTGCGTTTGTCGGTTCTTCAGGCGTGGGGCTGGGGGCAGGAGGAGGCGGCTCCCCCCTCGCTGGCAGCCGAGCAGTAGCTCTCCCTGCACCCCGCCCATGTTGAGGGCAGTCCTAAAGGGCTGCCTGTTAACTTAAGTCTCCCCTGCTGACCTATGTCTGAGGCTTATCTGTTCAGGCAGCTGACCTGGGCGGTGGAAGTTCGCCTCGAGAGCTTTGGGAGCTTCTGGTGAAGCTTCCTTGTTGCCCTCAAACCTCTCCCCATTGGGGCAGGCTGGCAGGAGCCCTCCGTGCAGAGGGTGAGGTGGCTGTTGCGAGATGTCACGATATTACCTCCGACTCGGGGGAAGCGTAGGGCTGGCCTCAGGCCACAGTTGTATAGTTGGAACTGCTTTAAAACTTGATGGCTGTATGGCTAAATGTTAAAGGGTGTTTGTCTCTATTAGTCTGGTGTGTTTGCTAGTACAAAATACGTGTTTCTGGAGCAGATGGTAAAGTAGTTGCTATTCTTTTTTCTCTGAGCTTCTCTTAGTAATGAGGTGTGAATAATGAACGCTGCTGAAATCTGCTGTGGCTCTGTAGTGAGAAAACAAGAGTATTAATTTTTTTTCCTCTATGTGGTTAAAATTTACTTTTTATACCAGCTGGAAATAAATAAAATTATTTCAATAAGTAATAATGGCAGCACTGTTTTCCTTAGGATTTGAAGATGTCTAAAAAGAAACTGAAGAAATTAACTGGAAAGGAAGACTGTTTGGATGGCCGGGATGACAAAGTAGGAAAAGCTGTATTATTACTAAATCATTATTTTAATTCAAAACACCCCCCCACATTCAAGAGAAGAGCATGAATTGTTTAGCAGTCTTGTGACAGAAGGATGAATCAAATTTAAATGTGGGGTCATCAAGGACAGCAGGAGGGCTGAATTGGTCAGATAACTGCAATTGTAGCCAGATAATTAGTTCATGTTTTTCTCCAGAGGCTATGAGTAGTGAGGGTATCAGAGAAAAAGAGATATTCTGTTTTGTAGTGTATCTTCCCGGTTGAGGAGAGTTGAGCTTAAAACTGTTAGCAAAACCACTGCTGCTTTCCTGGATTGTTCTTTATCTTGGATCATAAATCTTAATTTTCTGATTAATCACAAATAATACTTTGCAGCATTTTGGCAAGCAACTCTCAAATATTTCCTTTTAAACATTGAGACATAAATCAGTGACCGAAATTCTTGGTATACTCTGGTACATATTTATATCTAGTAAGTAAGCTTTCACTGAATTGCTTGTAAAATGCGGGTGCTACAGGAGTGATAATCTTTCTGGTCACGCTTGTATGGAATAATTACTGGGGGTGAAATTATTGAGGCTAAAGTTACATCCACGTTTCATAGAAGTTAACTTCCAGGGTGGAATATGGTTGGTATGCTGAAAATTGGTTCAGTGATTGTTCCCTAAGCAACATCACCTGCAAAATTAGATGTTGGCAACACTGGGGGAGCTCAGTGTACTAGCTCTGAGAGATATTTCTGTTGCTTCAATAAACTGTACTATTAGTGAATCTGGCCATGAAGAGTTGTTGAGCACAACTAGACTGATAGTGATCATACTGTTAGTGAATCTGCAATCATGATAGTTCAGTGTATTGAATGCGACCGGACTGACAGTGCTGAATCGGGTATTGCTCAGACTCTAATCCCAGCCCCTCTGACAACTGAGGACCAGCTGGACCACAACAGGCTTTTTCTGCCAAATTTCTTCACCTATTAATGCAACAGCTTGTATGTGGCTTCCCATTCTTTTTCATTGTATCCTCTTCTGGGAAGTTATTTCCTGCCCATACTGTAATACATATCCAGCAAATCAGTAGTTTAATAAATCCATGCTTAAGTTTGCTAGATTTTTTCCCTTGGATTTTGTAAGGTATGTATGAAATAAGAGAGCTTTTAACTGTCATCATAAATGTCTCAAAAAATGTTTGAAACCATTTATAAATGAGTGTGATATTGTGGCCTTATAAACTGGGTTATACACGTTAGAAGCCTTTTGCTCATGTAGAAAATGATGTTTAAACTATATATTTGTAGCTATATTTTCTCCTGAATTCCTTATTATTATTCAATTTCTTTTAAACATTAACTTATCCTAAGGTGGCTTTTTCAGTTTTTTTCACTTATGTAATAAAGAAACAGAAGTGTGAGGCTTAAAACCCCATACTGTAACTGTATTGCCATCACTAATGCCTGTACCAATTTGAAGAATACAGAATTTTAACTGATGCGTGACCTCAATCTGAGACAGCATTAAATATTGCTATATGTAGGCATTGACCACTGTAAGCAACAGTGAGAATGCAAACTAATCATAACAAAAAGATAACAAAACCTCTGGAGAGTAGCAAGTGTTTCTTCAGTGTGATCACAGTATGGGTAGGAGGTATCTTCAGCTCTTAGAGGTGAGAGTAAGGCATTTAAGTAGTCATATTTAGGCATGATTATGTGGAGCTTTGTGGTTTTTTGTGTGGTGTAAGCATGACCACAGATTACAGAAAACTTTATGCCTGTTGGCTTTTAGCTGTTTGGTGTATGTCCTTAAGTGTGAGCGAAAGGACATTTGTCAGAGTATAAATTAGAGCAGCTTTACAAAGAGCTGTCTGGAGGAGTCGGCACAGCTGCCTCTTGGTATGTGGTCTTGATATATACCTCTTGGTGTGGCCTGGATAACACCAGGCAATATGATTGTCATACACCATTCCGGGATTATTACCTGCAGCGTGACAGATTGTGTTTAATAACATGCTTCACTAAGGAGATGCCAGGTTAACACGTACCACAATTTATTAAGTTTTCCACTGTCCTTAAGCACGTTGCTTTAACACATATAGTAAGCTCAATACATAATAAGACAAAAATTGTTGGAGCAAGATACATGAGATGGGGGGAAGAGGGATACAACCTGTTTGGTGGTCTAGCAGTCTGCAGGAAGGTCAAAGGTGATGGAGGTCTCAGGCCAGCTGAGAGGGAGCTCCACTGAGTTGATCCCATTCTCTGATTTTATATGCTGGTGATGGTGTGAAGCTCTCAGTCCCTACATATCTTTGTACCTAGAGTCTTAATTGGCACAGTACGTCCTGCTGTTACTCTTGGAGCTAAACGGGCTGTTTGGGTAGATAAATGAGGGGGAGGAGGAAGGAAGGCCTCATGGTTCAGCAAAAATGTTTATGCTTCTACAACTTAAGAGCCACACAACGAAACCCTCAACCACAAGTTGTGCTTGTGATTAGTGTTTAGCCGCGAGTAGGTGACAGCTTCTTGATTTGGTTTAAATACTTCCCTCAGGGTGTTCTGTTAGAAGCTCTCTAGGCTCTTGACATAAGTTTAGGCCTAATTTCCTGGCAGATGATTAGCAGTGTAGGGAGTGGCAAAGGCATATTATTGGAGCCTGCATAGTTGGGGCTAAGCAACGGGTGGCTACCAAGTCTTTGTCTAGTTCCACCCCTCACCTTGGCCTCATCATGGTGTTCCCCTCTTCAGCAGACCCTTATGTTAGTCTGGTCCCAGGGTTGGACCCCACAGGAATAGCCATGGGATTGTAAACAGGACACCCGAAACAGTCTGCTCCAGGAGGATACTTACCCCAAACCAATAATGCTAAGAGGAGAGTGACAGTAAGAAGGTTTGTTTAAAATGACCAGATTAAGTGAAATTCAGGGAATTAGCAAGAGAGTTTTGAGAAAAGAAGGAGCTAGGTTGAAAAGAAATACTGAAAACATGAAAACTTGTGGTTTGAGGGTAATAGGCCTTGAAGAGAGAAAGCAGTAACTGAGCAGCAGTCAAACTGGGCTCGATACTGCTGGTGGTTGTCTCACCAGCATCACGACTTCCACCTTCACTGCTGGACACTGTCAGTAGCCTGCTTCCACCTGGTGGAGTGACAGTACAGAGGTGGCATCCCACAGGGTCTCATGCTTTGGCTGCATGTACGTGACCTCATGGGGGACCTTTCTACCTAGCCTGTGCATCAGCGGGTTGTAGGAAGGGGTACGGCCACACACGTGACAGGAACACCCACATTTTCAATAGCATGAGTGTGTGTGCCAAAGTGTGTCATGTGGGTATGTGAGAGATAAAACTTTCTGGTATGAAGTCATGTGATCTGGTATCATTTTTTGAATTGTCTATTATAGTTTTTCTGGTGTATTGCTAGTATTGATCCTGAGTGTGTAGTTCACTGCCAGTTAATTGAGTTGTTAATAAACCCATAAAATGCTTTGATTCCTATTTGATTATAATCGTGGGAGTTGAACAGGGCTTCCTGCAGGAAGTTGCATCAATGTGATTCTCAGTGGCAGCAGCCTTTATCAGCCTTCTAAGTTACGATTTCATTGGTTTTGCTGCTGTTACAACTCCGGAACCAGCCACCAGCAGAGGTTCTCAAAATTTCCTTAATTCAATAGGACTCCACTAATTTCTGCAACCCTTTTTTTAATGAAGTGCTTTCTAATGTGGAAATGAAATAGTTAAGACCTAATGGCCTTTGCAGGCCTCTCTAGTTAGGAAAATTTCTGCAGCAGTGACCTAAGGGCCTCACTGAGTCAGCAAGCCCCAATTATTGGAGTGAATTATTTGTAAAATTATGTACTGTCTAGAACTTCCTTATCTGAAGTAGTCCATACAACTTCAGATTTCAACTGTTGTCTGTTTTAATTTCCTACACCCTGCTGTAGTTTTGGGAAGACTGAGTTGTGTAACCCAAAGGTATATAAGAACTAACCACCTTGTTGGACAGAGTTAATATCAGCAGAGTCTGTCATTTCGCTGCTTTCCGTTCTCTCCTATAGTTGCAATAATAAACTACTTTCTGTCCTGACCTGATCAAAGTTGCCTTCCAGTTATTCCACAACGTGAATGCGATGCAGCTTGCAATATAGATATGCCAAGCAGTGATATAACTGCTTTCTAAACAAGGACTGTTCAAGTTCTTTGTTTGGGGGCTGTCTTTACTCTTAACCAGGCCTGTATGTAACTGTGGTTTCCCACTGTTCCACCTAATTAGTAAATCTGATGAGAATTAATAATACGTCTCTGCTGCCCAAAAACCTCCCATAGAAATACCTTCTCTTTGGCCTTGCCACAGGGTAGTTGGAAGCAGTCTTCAGGTAACTTTCCTTTCCCTAAGAATTTTTATAAATGTAGAGAAATGTATACTTTACATACTGATTTACTTGTAGAACATATGAAATAGAAGAATCCTAAATGCATTTAATTAAGCTTTATCTATGACCCAGGACCATGTGTGCCATGTTCAATTTTTACCCTTGTGTTGGTCTTAAATATGACAAAATCTAAATACCAAATGATAGCAAGGTATGTGGCTGCCTTTTTCAAGCTTAATCTATTCAAAATCATAGCGAATCTAGTACGAGATAACAGCTTGTTCCATCTTATGAAGATTTTTTTTAACTGCAGCTTCCTCTATAAGTCCTTGGGTTTGTGTTTTTTTCTTAATTCTTTCAGAACTCTGATGGCACAAGATCTTATAACCATATTGTGAAAGGAGAGACAGAATTTCAGAGGTAAATTCTTGCTCTGTCATTAAATGGAACTACTAAAGAAAGAGTGTGCTTGTTTTAAATATTGAATTTAAGAATTTTATTTGACTTGCTCACCAAATAAAATGTGGTGTTTTAGCTAATGAAATGTTGGTGTTGCATTAGTAGATGGATTCTGTCTAAGCTAAGAAGTTTGAGATAGTGGAGAAGACAGGGTTCGGAAAAAAAATTAACTCTCTAGTAAGGTGAAATTGGACTGTAGTAGGCTGCCTCTCAAACCAATGGATAGTGAATGCAGAAAAAGCTTTTTCTCAATTTTATGAGCTAAAATAGCTGTGCAGCTAGTAAAAATGTAAATACTAGAAACGCTGTATTGAACTATTTTAAAGGATGGATGTTGCTGCAAGTTCATATTTAAGAACATATTGGTATGCATAAATACTTAGCTGTAACTGCCTAAATGAAGTGCAGGCTTTGGTGGTGGGTTTTTTCTTTTATTACATTAACTAAGCTAGATTACATGACCTTTTTTTTTTTAAATTGTTTTTATAGATTCAAAATAGAGAACGATGGGGAAGAGAAGAAGCAAGACCAAGGTTCTGATATTTCTCATGTCCCTGATGGAAGATCCCAAGGCAAATCTCCAAATAGAAGCAAAACCACAGACAATAGCTTAATCCAAACTGAAAAGCAAAAGAGAATAGTTGTACAATTTAAAGCCAAAGAAATTAAACATGGAAAAACTACACGCACTCCTGATATAGTGGCTACTAGCAGGGAAAGTAATAACAAAAGTCGTTTTGATGGAACAGAAGGAAAAAGACTCTGGCATGGCTTTGCACTTCAGAGGGACAAGGCAGTGAAGAAGACAGACAAAGTTGAACTCTGCAAACTAAAGTTAAAAGTGGAACAAACTATGTTGGAAAAATTTAAGTCACCTGTGTATGATTTACATGTACCACATAAAAAGACAAAAAAACAGAGAGAAGTCAGAATTCCAAAAAAAACATCTGACACCTCTGCAGGGACTGTGCATGATGATAGGCCTTTCACTAAGAAGCCAAATACATTATATAGGGCTTGGGAAGATGAAGAAGCATATGAGGACTTTTCTAAGAAAAAATGGCATGTGAATAAGCATACACCATCATGCTATTCAACTGAAACACTGCAACAATGGGACTCTTGTAAACGGAAAAAACAGGATGCCGATTCTGATAAAGCTGCTGGTAATTCAGGGACTGAGGAAGGGGACTTCGAAGGCACAGCACTATGCTTTAAGCAGGTAATGAGAACCCAATTCTTTGTATTATCCAGGTAGATGTTTCAGGCTAGTTTCTGAAGAGCAGGCAGATTTTATATGAGCAGACTGTCTTACAGGTTTCAAACAGGATTTCATAGCTAACTAGGTGGATTTTTCTGATTTTAATATAAACCATGTTAAAATGTTTCTCTGCTAAATGGTTAAACAAACTAGAAGAATAAAGGTCTTGCATACCAGAACTGTGTCTGCACATATGCTTTCATAGCTTTACTTTGCTGCTGGGGGTGTGGGGTACTTTGGTTTAGGTGTAAGTCAAGAGAATTTTTTTTGAATGGGCATAGTTGTATCATTTTTTTTGAACTAATTAACTGAACCAATGAAAACTTGCCTGTCAAACTGGTGCTCGTTGCTGGCAAAGTGATGCCCAGAGAACTAGTTGTAAATCTAGGACTAAATTTGTATATTTCCTGGAGAACTTCACGTTTGGCTGTGATTGGTTTGTTTCTAAGTTCTAGCTTGTGTTTGGCTCTGCGCCTCAACTTTGTCTTGAATGTGGTTACTTTTTTGTTGTTGTTCTTGTTAATATCCCTAGCAACATGATTCCAGTGCATGTTATGGTAGTTCGATCCTTTTGTTTGTACACAAAGGTAGTAATTACATACAGAATCACGGAATTATTGACGTTGGAAGGTGCCTCTGGAGATCATCTAGTCCAGCCCCCTTGCTGAAGCAGAGTTAGCTAGAGCAGGTTGCCCAGGACTATGACCAGTCAGGTTTTGACTTTCTCTCAGGATGGAGATTCCACAACCTTTCTGGGCAGCCTGTTTGAGCACCTTCACTGTAAAAAAGTCAGGGTTTTTTTGTTTAGATGGAATTTGAGCTCAGTTAGTGCCCCTTGCCTCTTGTCCTGGCACTGGGCACTGCTGAGAGTCTAGTTCCATCTTCTTTACACCCTCTCACCAGATATTTATAAACTTTGATAAGGTTTCCCCTTCTCTTCTCCAGGCCAAACAGTCCCAGTTCTTTCAGCCTCTTGTATGACATGCCCCAGTCCTTTAATCATCTTAGAGACCCTTTGCTCAATTCAGCCCATTAAATTCATGTCTGTAAAAGTACTGGGAAGCCCAGAGCGAGAATAACATAGTCACAAACCCACAAGAGAATGGAGAAATAGTGGTTTACACAGTAAGCCTATATTTTAAAAGAAAGCCATTCTTCTAAGCCCTTTTGAAATCACACTGCAGGTGCTTCATCACGGATATCGGAAATATGTTTTATGTTAACTATTGTCTGGGATAGAGTTAACTCACCTATTCAATTCACTTGGGAATATTCAGTGTTCTCTAAAAGGCTGATACGTGTTATACTTCCCTTCCCACTTGCTTCTAGCATTTTGAGGTCCCATGCACGTCTGACTCCTACCAAGAAGGTGAGGACATAAAGTCTGTCCAGAAGGTTAGTGATGTACTTGTTTAACACTAAAGAGTTGTATTCGTAAGCTCTTGACATGGGGATCACTTGTTCCTCAGTCTTCCTTGCTATTTTGTGGTGTTGGTATGTTGGTTTTTTATTATTATTTTTTCTACAGATCTGTGAAGTCTTTACACCCCTTCAAGACAGTCAGAACCCAGAAACAGACCAAGAGGTCAGTAATGCTTTTATTTAACACTTGTAAGTTATATTAAAAATTCATGTCATTGAGGTTGTGTACCTGGACAATTCCATGACCTTTCCTAGTATTTTGCATTGTTGGCTTATGATCTACATTTCAAAAGATGTGGAGCATTTTTTTCAAATACTAAATGAGCTTGTTAAAGTACTGCTAATCAGGAACTTTGAGATAGAAAGATTGCCCCACTGTTATTCTCTGCAGTGTAGGGGGCTTTCATGGCCACTTATGTACTCCAGCTAATCTCATTTTCCATCCTTTAACTTTCGAGTTGGAAAAGAGACATACTTTTTCAATATGACTGCAAGTTTCCTGACTATGTAGCAAAGAATGGAACAGCATTTTTGGATACCAGGTACAAAGGTCATAAACAGGTCTTCCTTCTAGGCCGTATTTTGGACATCTTTTATGGACTCCTTATAGTGGAGGAGGTGCAGAAGGTTCTCATGGCTGTACCAACTTAAAAGTTGCCATGCTTTGTTTTTAGTCAGTTTTAACACAACAGCATTAATGTGAAAATATCTGTTTTGGCAACAATTCATAAATGGTTATGTAAATTTTTTGATCGTAGATGCAGATAGTTGAAGATTTGCATGTTGCTCGTGTTCAGAAGAGGATGGCGCTGTCTGTAGTACAGACTTGTGGAGAACTTACAAGTATGGAAATAGATCTTCCAGAACCGGATTTAAATATTTCTGCTGGTATGTCCCAATATGATGATCTTTGGCATCTACTTGCAGCTAGCTATTACTGTCAGTTAATGGTCTGAGTAGAGAGTATTGATTTTTTTTTTTTTTCACAACTGTTTGTTCTGATGGTTTTTTTTGTTTTGGTTTGGTTTATGTTTGTGGTTTGTTTGTTTTTTTTTCTTCCCCCAGAGGCTTTAACTTCTGGTCTGAACATATTAGTGGTGATCGACACAAATATAATGATTAGTCACCTTGAGTTTGTCAGATCCCTGAAATCTGAGGAAATACCAGGTATGTGAATACATGGTGATCAATCAGACATTCTAAGAAAAAACAGATGATGTAAGAACTTCAGGCTATGTGAAGAAAAACAAACTTGGGCTCCTTAAAAAGGCAGTATGTTTCTCAGCAGGAGCCTCACCCTTAAGAGGCTGATTCTATGAACCCAAATCAGCTGCCTCTTAAGGAAAATGTAGCTATGAAAGTAGAACCTAACTATGCTTACACCTACGTACCTACAGAGAATCATGGTCAACATTGCCAGGAATGTGCATGAATTCTTAGAGGTAGATAAGTCTTACCTGTTGTAAGAAAAGACTTTTAAGCATTTGATCCATTGGTAGTGGTAATGATGTTTTCTACTCTTCTTTTTTTTTAAGCATTATTTTTTTCTAGAAGTCTAAAAACATTTAACATCTGATAAGCAGTCAGTGCTTTATTTCTGTCTTGGTAAAGGTCACAGAATTCACAAGATGTGCGAGCAGTTTTTCGGGAATTCAGATTGCAGACCCTGGCTTTAATACATTGTGAAGCTTTTAGTGATTTAATATTAGCAGCATTAGGATTGTGCGTGTCAGTTGTTGGTAGCCATATCTGGAATCTATCAGAATGCTTAGGTGGCTTTGATGCTTTCAGCTAATGAATACACTTATTCCAGCCACCTGGGAAATAACTTTAACAAGGGCCTACTTTTCAAGAGTGCGTCAGACTGTAGTTCTCATTCCCATATTAGGAAAGGTGTTGCATTGTGTACACTGGGATGCCTTTTTTTAGAATATTGCAGCTCCCAATTTCTGGTCCTGCACCAGGCCCATTGTGGAAAAGGTTTAGAAGGTTGCTGATTCCTGAAATACTTATTACAAAGCAGGTGGATTTTAATGTATTTTTTCAAAATTGTATTCTTAAAATGTGAATAGGAAAGAAAACAGTTGTATTTATTGTGGGTGGACCAACAGAACAGTCATTAAATTTCTGATTTACCGTGTGTTTCATATATAATAGTTCTAAAGTTCAAACCATGCTTACATACAAATAAAACCATGGTCCAATATCCATATGTCCTATTCCTTGTTTAGGAATGCTGGTTGGCAAGTAGTCCAAACCATTGTTCCTTTTGCGTGATGATTGTTTTTGCACAGTGACTGTTGTGATCATTCAGGTATTTTCAGCCTGTTCTTTCCACAGCTGTCACCTTACTTCAGTATCTTACAGTGAGTTTGTGACGGGTTGTTAATTGCTGCAAATGTATTTTACAGCATCACTACACACCGTTGTCAAAGTATTCTGTTGATTAATATTGTTTATTCCTTTCGTTTGCCTAATATTGTCATTTTTACGTGTGACTGATGTAGTGCCAGTTTGAGGTTAGATTAGAAAGAGGGAACTTGGCCTTTTTCAGTTGTTAATTTTTTAATGCTTAGATACTCCTTAACATGGAATATGAAAACTATTGGCCAAAAAGATAAGTGTGAGCTTACATAAATAGGGTGTTTGAATTAAAACAGTAGCAGTTTGCATGGCTTTTCAGAATGTCTTTGTTTTGGTTAGGTTTGGTTTTTGTTTTGTTTCGTGTTTTTCCCTTCCAGGGGTTGGCAGACTTGCATTAATAATTCCTTGGGTCGTCCTACAAGAGCTGGACAACTTGAAGAAGGGGAAAATGTTGCAGCACGTTCGGGACAAAGCTATCCCTGCAGTCCAGTTCATCTACACGTGTCTCAAAAACCAAGATTCAAAATTGTGGGGGCAATCCATGCAGCTTGCTTCTCAAAAAATGTGTAATATATGTGCAACCAATTTGGTTTGGGTACTTTATCCTTGTAGTTAACCTAGTGTGAGCCTGAGCACTAACTTTTGAGTTTAGTACAGTCTTCATTCTGCAGTTTGTGAATTAAAAGTAGCTAATACCTTACAGAGCACGTTCAAGGCTATAGTATGCAACTACCTTATTCAGGTTAGTGCTTTGTTCACTATTGTTTTATCGATCGTTTCTTGCGTATAGCTGCATCTGTTGGTAAGTGGGGGGGTTACTTAGTGAAAATTTATCTAGTTACTACTTTCACCTATGAGCTAAGGATATGCTATGTGCTTTTGCTTTTGATTCTGTCATCACAAAATCTAACCTATTCAGATTTATGTGTGGCTCACTTGACGGTTTCTGGCAAAAACCATACCGGTTTTGGGGGGAGTAGTACCTAAGAATTCAAAGGTCAGGCCTGTGCTTAGTATATGCTTCTCTGTTCTTGTTTGGGGAGTATTAAATTTAAAAACAGTACCATGACTACACTGAAATATTTCTTATATTTCACTTCTTATATTTAATTTCTTATGTTTTACTTCTGAACATGTCAGCACTGTCTTAACTAAATTTGCAGATGGCCTGAGCAATGAGAACAATGATGATCGCGTTTTACAATGTTGTCTGCAGTATCAGAACCTCTTTCCTCAAGCTGTTGTCATACTCTGCACGTGAGTTCCTCTGTGTGTTTCAGGTCTCTTATGAGGTGTAAGATAGTCTCATGCCAAATACAGCATTTTCAAATCATATCTTAAAATGAAGGGCTGCTTTTGAAATAATCTTTTTGAGGCACGATCACCCTCTTACAAGCTAGAGTAGAAGGAGAAAGTAGTAGAGGGGCAAATGGTGCTTGACAAACCTGATCACTGTCTATGACAAAGTAATCTGCTCAGTTGATGTGGGGTGAGCGGTGGACATTGACTGCTTGGATTTCTCCAAGGCTTTTGATACGGCTTCCCACAGCCTAGAGAAACTGCTGTGTTATGGTCTAGACAAGCGGCCTGTGCGGTGGGCAGGGAGCAGGCTTGCAGGCTGCACCCAGAGAGTGGTGGTAAATAGCTCCTTTTCAAACTGGCACCTGTCACAAGTGGGGTCCCCCAGGGATTGATGTGGGGCCCAGTGCTGTTTAGTATATTCATAAGTGATCTGGACGATGGGATCGAGTGTACCCTGATGAAGTTCGCTGATGATATGAAACTGAGTGGGAAAGTACACACTTGGAAAGTGCGAGCTGCCCTGCAGGCTGGATAACCTGGATAGGCTAACGAACCTTATGCAATTCAACGAAGACAAGTGTAAGGTCTTGTGCCTGGGAAAGCATAATCCAGGAGTGCAGCACAGGCTGTGATCTAGCTGGCTGGAGAGCAGCTCTGTGGAAAGGGACCTGGGGGTCCTGGTGGACAACAACTTCAATATGACTGAGCAGTGCTGCTGCGGCACAGAAAGCCACCAGGATGCCGGGTTGCGTCAACAAGGGCATCCCCAGCAGAGATAAAGTAGTCACTATCCCACTCTACTCAGCACTTAGCAGGCCACACCGGGAATACTGTGTTCAGTTTTGGTCCCTGCTATATCAAAAAATTACGTGGACAGACTGGAGAGGGTGCAGAGAAGGGCCTCAAAGATGGTCCAAGGACTGGGAAGCCTGCCATGTGAGGAAAGGCTGAGAGAACTGGGTTTGTTCAACCTTGCAAAAAGAAGGCCTAGGGGAGACCTTGTCACCATGTTCCAGTATTTCGAGGGTGGCTACAAAGAAGATGGAGGCTCCCTTTTTACAAGGACTCACATGGAAAAGAAGAGGGATAATGAGTACAAGTCACTCCCAGGGAGATTCCAGTTGGACAGAAGAGGAAAATTTTTCACAGTGAGAAAAATCAGCCATTGGAATAATCTGCCTAAGGAAGTGGTGGATTCCCCAGCATTGGGCACTTTTAAGATTTGGCTGGACAGGGTGCTGGGCCATCTTGTCTAGCCCATGCTTTTGCCAAGAAAGGTTGGACCGGATGGTCCTTGAGGCCCCTTCCGACCTGAAGTTCTGCGATTTGATGACAGTATAATAAAACAGAGTGTAGACATAATCACCTTCATGTGCTTGAGGCCTGAAGTAGAATTATTCAATGTTCGATTAAAAAACTTGTTAAAGCATAGCTTTATTCTGATTTCTCATTAAAAAATATTATTGGAGTTACAAAATTGAAAAAAAAAATTCTATTAATGATTGAGATTCTGTTAGATACTTTGTCCGCAACCAGGCGGGAAGAAACAGTAATAAACATTGGCAAGGGTTAATCTTAGAGAAGATGGAGACAAATTTGCCTCTATTCTTGTTTGGTGAGGATAACAGCTGACTCCTAAGTATTGATTATTGATTTGATACAAATCACACGAAGCTAGTTTTTAGATGACTAATATTACTTGACATACTTTAAACAGCTAGCTTTGGCCTTTTCTAAAACTTGCATCATTTCAGTAAGTGGGGTTGAGACCCTACGTATCAGTTGGTTTGTGTCAGGTGACGTGGGGATTGGGTTGCTGCTGAAAATGCTATCAGGATCACAGTATTGGTAAGGCTATTAATGGTTTTAGGTTTCTTTGAGTGAAGAACAGGAGGTGATTAGAGAAGTATTTTTCATCTGAAAAACCCTTTATCCGTTATCATTATAAGCCCTGGAAATTTTTGAGAAAGTGCTAGGATCCCTGTTGGTACTGCACCTTTATAGTAGTTCTGCTGGAGCAGAGCATACTCCAGGGTGGCACTGGGACAATGATTTGGCCAGTAGAACAGTAAAAGGGGGTTGAAAATGGGGATTTATTGTAGCAATTGAATAAGATATTACTGTCTTTGAATCAGTGCCTTGTTTGAATTCTAAGATCATAGCAACTAGGCATCCTTGCTGTAGTATTTATAGCTGTTTTTTTTCTTAAAGCTAGAGCCTGAAAAGTTTTTCAGTATGTTTCGAATTTTTTTCAGAATGCCTGCTTTAGTTAATTTTCTGGTTTAATTTTTTAAACTGTATCTAATTGCTTGAGAAAGAAAACTTCAAATATAATAAAGCTCACAATATAAGCTTACCGAAGGCAATCTTGTCAATACGTTGCTCTTATTACTTATGATGTAACAATGTCAGCTTTATGTCAACAATTAATTCTCTTCTCCTAGGGATGATAAAAATTTATGTAATAAAGCCATTGTGAGTGAGGTCAAGGCATTCTGCAAAGCTGATTTGGTTACTGCTTTGCTAAATCTGAACGTAAACAGGCACCAGAATTGTGCTGAGCTGCAGCAGTCGAAATGTGGTAAGTTTGTTTAATGTGCACGTACACCTGTGCAGGTTTTTGAGACATGTAATAATCAGCGTAGGAGAGGGAGAATAGTTTCTGCTCTAACTTTAGTTTTCATATTTGAATCATTAGGAATGCTTTTTGTTTGGGGCAGATTTTTTATTTTCAAATGTAAAGGGTTTTCTAAAAGTTTGAGACCTGTATTAAAACATCTGTCATTCAAAACATTTGAATCTAGGAGATTCAAATATGACAGTATTTTTGTTTTATAGAAAAAACACAGCATGAATTTGCTGTTTCTATGGTCATTTAAAAGGTATTCTGAACTCTTTAGGACTGAAAAGAGGTTTTTCCAGTTGAGCCAGTTTGGGTCCTGTTCTTAGTAATGGTAAAATTCAGTATGCTAAGATCACTCCTTATTTATGCTAATACCTTTACCTGCATCTCAAACAGTAGAACTTCACTCTTAAGTTGCCTATTCGTTTTTCCAAAGATACAAATACAGCTTACAGTATTAAGAAGTGATCGTCTTATACTTGCTGATAACCACACTGGCTGTCTATAATCTTAAGTTATTTAAGGAAGAAAGAAATGTGGAGTAAGATCACAAATGAAAAATGCTCTGGGGAAATTAATCTTCTTAGTTAGTAGCTTATAACTAAAAATGCCCACAGTACAAGTGGGTATAACTAGAAATACTTGAAACCTAATTAGATGTAGCCCGTCTGCTTTCTAACATAAAGTGCAGCCTGTCTTTATTTAGGAGGACAAGTTATTTGTGTACTGTCAACATAAATTAGATATAGAAACAGTTGCAATAAGTGCCTTTTCTTACCCTTCACTTGACAGATACAGAATTCGAGAAAACAGAAGGAGGTGATGCTAGTCTTACTGCGCAAATCCCAAGTATAATTCCAGACCTTGAAAAGAACTTAGGAGAATCTTTATCTTGTATTTTGGAGACTGAAATGAAAATAGCATTTGGAAACCTATGGATGGAGGTGGTTTCTTATGTCATCTTGCTTGATATTTCAAGAATTAAGAGGTTTAATGTCTTTGGTATTTTAATGGTATTAGTACCTGTGCTAAGCCAAACAGCTAAGTCATCTAGTTCACTAACATAACAGTTCACTGGCAGTGAACAGTTCAGTGGTCAGTTTTACTATTTCATTTTATAACAAGATTATTCTGTTTGGTCAGTAATGACTGTGCAGTATTTTAATAGCCTTTTAATAATAGGGTAACAGAGATGCTGGCTGTTCAGTGTGAGTTTTCAGAGCTGTTTTTATTAGATGTATTAAATTTCTAGTTCAGCTTTACTGGTATGGTTAAATCACTGTATTGTAAATATGCCCTTCAATAAATGATTCCATCACGTTTGATATTACATTGAGGCACTGTTGTTGCAGGCACTTCTCCATCAGAACAGATGTTTTTAGATACCATGTGGATAAAATTGTTCACAGCTAAATTGGTTACAATGCAGATACAGAATTACAAGGGTGTTAACGAGAACCTCCAAACACTCGCTCTTTCAAAAGTGTTGTTAACAGAAAATAAATACTCATGTACAAGGCACTTTCAAATTATCCATGCTTTGATTTAGATTCTATTTTATAGCTGGTAGGAGTTAGTTAGAAGTTTAAACTTATGGCACATAAGCCTCTTTGGCTTTGAAAAACAAACAAACAATTTGTGGGATGACTGCTGTTCCACAGATAGAGCTTTGATTAGCTGTTAAGCTTTTAGGCACTTCTGATTAACTTAGTTGATTTGTGTTAACGTCTTTTCAAACTCTGGTTTCACTTGGTAGTAATAAATTTCAATTTTTAATTGCAATGTGCATATGTTACTTCATGTATATATAGTCACAGCTAGGAAAAGTGTGTTTGTTTTCACTTTTTAACAATACTAGAAATTCAAAGGCCTATTTACTGTTCTGGCTTTTGTGCATAAGTAACACATTAAATCACTTTAAGAGATAACTCAAGAGTATTTGGAATGTTCAAGAAAAGGGGAACCAAAAGTCATAAAAATGTTGAAAGATTATTATTCTACACTGAATACTTCTATGTGAGCATCTCTGTTTAACCCATAATGCTATTGAATCAAAACTTTTTTTGATAGATAAATTTGAATATAGCCTTATTTTTGAGGAATTGTTCAAATTCTGCTTCAGCAATCAGAAATCATAACATGATTGAAGACTAGAGCAGTTGTGAAACGTATAGGAATATGTCTATATGAAAATCAGCCTTTGAATTTGTAACATATTCTCTTTCAGATACTGTATCTGAAGCCACCATGGACACTAGCAAACTTGCTGAAGTGTTATAAAAAACACTGGATGGCTGTTTTTGGTTACGTTGTGCCAAGGACTTTACTTTCAACCATTGAATGTCTCTATAAATACCTTTGTACAGGTAAGAATCTCTGAGAACGTTAATTGTAAACTTGTAAAAAACCTCACTGTTCTGGTTTTAGTAGTTACAGTAGTAGATACTTTGAAAAGGCATTTACTCTGTGTGTTTAAGTAATAATGCGTTCCATCCTCTTCTGCTTTTTTTTTTCCATTTTAAGATTGTCCAAAGGGAGCCATACCTTGGACAGTCTTCCCTACTTTTGTATTGATCCACAGTTTACTCCCCAGATGAGTAACAAAATCCTGACTCTCTTGTTGTAGCCTTAAAGCCAGAATGGAACTGTAATTGATGTGCAAAAAAAAAAAGCTCAAGTCTGTCCAGGCTGTGGTCCCACATGGTCAAAATATCACTGGCAAAAATCACAGAAATTATTTCTGAAATGTTTCTTTTTGCGTGTGTGTCATTCAGTCTCCATGTATTTGCTTTTACTGTCTTTGTTTTAAAAGTAGAAAAAAAGCCAGCAGAATACTACCGGGCATGTAAGAATTTATTTCACACATCTCTATGTACCTGCAAAAATCAGGGAAAACATTTTAATGAATTAATGGCCACCAAGGTGTCTGAACTGTTTTTAAAAAGCAAATAATCTTTCTCCCTCCTTTGCCACCATGTTATGTGTGGCCAAATGATCTGCATTTGCCAAATAAATTATGGAGGACTAAAGACTGCTTAATATGATAGGTGATGGCAGGGAGGTTTAATTTCAAAAAAAGGCAACAACAAAAACAAACCCTTTCATTCAATTAAAGATGTCTTTATCTTTAAGAATTTGATATCAGCAGATATACCTCTTTTGGGATATTGCTGTTCTGCAGAATTATTTTAGATATGCTATTTGATCCTCTTGCCAGATCCTGGGATAAATTTGGAAGACCTGATTAAGAAGTGAGAAATCTTAACCTTGCACACGTTTGTCTTGAGACTGTTTTATCTAATGCTTCTGAACCATTTTCAAGGCTTTTTATGTGCTTCAGTTAATCCAGATACTTGCGTATTAAATTTGCCTCCTAAGATTGATAACTCCTAACATCTAATACTTTTTTTCCTATTTCCCATATTACTGTCTAAATATCAGGTAAAACAGTTGACCCCTCAACAGCGGGTATCTTGCTCCAGGAATCCAAAAAATTACTCCATGCTTTCAGTTCAAGGTCAGACTATAATGGTGTACTTCCCCGGGCTTACGCTGAAGTGAATAAGCTATACCAAACACTTACAGAGGTAAGGGGAGCTTTAGTATTGGTTCACCGAACATCATCTTGAAGTTTCTCCAGGGTCATGTTACAAACCTGGCTTAGATTTCTGATTTATTCCAATAATTTCAACAAATTATTGCAGGAAATATTGTTGCTAGAGTGTTTTCAAAATTAATAGACCCCCAAATTTAACTTTCATGTAGCAAATATCTGCCTTTATGTATATGCTTGGCAGACTTGCGTCCCCCCCCACCCCCCCAATATAAATGCGTTGGTATCGGGAGGGTGACTGAAAAACATTATTTAGTGGCTTTTGGGAAAAATGCCTTAGTTTTCTATTGTATTTGTA
Organism: Phalacrocorax carbo; assembly: GCF_963921805.1. NCBI lineage: Eukaryota > Metazoa > Chordata > Aves > Suliformes > Phalacrocoracidae > Phalacrocorax > Phalacrocorax carbo. The sequence goes on along the minus strand of NC_087518.1, from coordinate 30,028,872 downwards.
GCTAATGGAAAATGGCCTTAAAGATTAAGTTTAAAATTAAAATTGTTTTGACGTCTGAGGTTGATCTAATACTACTACTTCTAGGCGTGTTGTTTCAGCTTTTATTGTCTTGGTAGCTGTGCTGCTACACATGAAGAAAGGACTCACTTGTATCATATGCTTTGTGATAGTTAATGGGGGGCATCCTGATATCTTCTGAGGAGCATGTCTTTACTTGTAGCTCATCTCTTAGTTGCTGTGGAAGAAATGTCAGTGTCTTGGTTTGTGGTTACTGTTAGTTCGACATGTAATGGCATAACAAATGGAATAATGAGTATGGATGGCTTGACATATTTTTATATATGAGAAAGAATACAGGTCAGAGTATCTGTAAAAAGTTCTTTTCAGTTTTGGAAAAGGCTGAAGGGGAAGGGAAGAAGGTGGTCAGGGAGAGGAAGGATGATCTGGGGAGTCTTGATTGTCTGCAGCTCTGTAGCTTCTGTGTGCATTGCAGGCAGCCACTTCAGTCTGCAGTTCAGTGAACAGTGCTGCCGTAAGACGCAGGCTTTGTCTGAAAACTTGTTTCCTGTTGTCCTTGTCCTGACAGGTGTTTGACTTCACAAAGAACTGCCCTTATACAGAGTAGGTTGTGCCAGATCAGTTTTAGTTTAACCTGGACAAATTTTCTGAACCAGCTTACCAAATGAGTAGATGGATACATTGTGCTGTTGCAGAGGAAAATGTACCATCAGTCATAGGATAGGGAGTAAGAGTAAGAAGCAGTTCTCGTTTATACTAGCTTACCACGCTTGGCAAGCTTTGGCACAGGACTGCCCTTTGCTTCTGTTTCCTATCTGTAGAAATATCAATATATACATATAGAAGAAAGACCTGGTGAAAGACAGATGCTTTAGATGCAGAGACTATAATGAAGATGACTAACACTAGAAGAGGTCTGCCTTGCTTTTTTGAGTGTTGCTTTTAAAAAAAAAAAAAGTAGACGTGTTCAAGTTTTCTTAAGTTAGGAATGAAATACACTCATTATTTGTTTGCCAAACTGTTTTATAAGGTGAGGTCAGACAGTGAGCAGGATTTATCAGAAGACATCATGGTTCTTTCAGAAAATGCTGCATGTGAAAAAATGGAAGCAATGACACCAAATCTTCAAAACTGTGAAGAAAAAAAGTCACATCCAAGCTTTCATGTAGCTAAAGAAAACAGGCACCAGGAGATCTGGTCAGTCCTTGAAGCTGTATGGAATACAATAAACTTGTACAGGTACAGTGTGCTAAAGAAATCGAGAACTTCTGCAGAACCTTACATAACTTTCAAACAAACACGCATTAGAAATTGCCTTTTTCTTTTCTATTTTAAAGAAGCTATTAGTAAGTAATCAAAACTGACAAAAAATATTACACACCTTGTCAAAGAAGTTAGGAGCATACAGATTGTTATGTGGATGCAGTCAGTGATCTGTCTAGTCTGCTGCTCTTTTTCTGGACAGTGGCTGAAATAAGTCACCTTAGAGAATGGTGTTGAAAACCTGCAAGAGCCACAGATATGAGACTTCCATGGAAATCTTATCTTTATCCACAAAAAAAAGAGGTGTTCAAGCTCTAAGTTTTCTTGTGGCTATTTTTCCCAAATCCTGTGGAGGTATACTACCTTATGCGAAATCATGTACTATTTTTTTTAAAACTTTAGTCAGTTTGAAATAAGTTTTCTTGTTAAGCAAAATCCTTCACTCTATAAAATCCAAATGCAGAATCTAGTGATGAATTTCCTTTCTCATCTACACTCAAAACTGCATGAAACTAAACCCTCTTCCATCTAGATATTTTACCATTGCTGGTATTTTGGTTATTTCTGACAAATCTCCTTAAAAATCACTGAGATGCCATGCTTTTGGATGCTATCACAAAATCTGAACAGATACTGTGCTTTCTTTATTTAGTCTTAATCTGAAATCTTTTCAAAGGAGGGACACTGAGTTATGTCAAGCACAAAGGAACTCCAATTTTGGTGGTCTGGTAAGGATTTGCCTGAATAAACAGTGATAATAACTCTACCAATGCCATTTCCACACTAGCATTTGAGTGTACTATGGAGCTATGCACCGGTGTAAGTCCTCTGGGCACACCAGTGCAAATTAATCTGAACTGGAGGTGGCTTGGTGTGCTGTTCAGGTCAGCTGAGGATCTGGGCCAGAGAACAGTCTCTCACTTAACAGTCCTCTTTCTGGGATAGTCATTGTGAATTTGAAAGTTTTGTATAGACATCAGGGAAAAACTCTTTCAGGCATACGAGTTTATAATGAAAATGCAACTGAACTGTTGGCTCTCACCACCTGTTAAGGGTCATGCTGTGAAAAGAGGATAGAAGTTTAGAACCAAAGGTCAATTCACGCTCTTGCTGATGTCAAGAAAACACTAACATTGCACCTGTGGGGATAGTTCCTCATGAGTGTGCTACAGCTCATCCTCCCAACGTGACCATTGCAGGGAAGGAATCAAGCCCATTCCAATAAATCTGGAGGATGAAGCTGCTTGGAAAATGGATGGAATGCACTTTACTTCGCTTCTTTAACCTAACAGTTCTCTTCTAAGAGAGTCTGACTCGGGTGTACTCAGGTCATACATGTAGAGACCGTTTCATTCTCAAAGTTTAATGATAAATCTAGTTAAGTCAAAGGTAAAACAGTTACACAATACAGTCGCCAAAGGAAATTTTAAACAGAGAAGTACAATTTTAGGGCATGATCTTTCTACTATTTATTCTAAGGCTATTATAGATAACATGGTTTTAGCATAGATTTACACTTGACCTTGGTTTTTAATAGTCAAAGTACAATGCATGCAATAGATACTGGGTTTCTTTGAATGTTGAGGATTTTTATTAACTGCTTTTCAATGTCTTTTCTTTCTTTCTTTTTAATATTAGTATTGAAATTTTCCAAAAGTTGGGCCCCAATGCAGTAACTTTCACTGCGAAGTCTTCATTTGAAGAAGCTTTTTTAGGTCTGCAGAAACTGTTGGCAGCTGTGAATGATATCCGTGAAGGAATTAGTAGGTAAGTATTTAAGCCAGTCATAAAAGCTAGTGATAGTAACAGCCACTTAAAGTCATAAAAGTCACCAAAATCTTTTGATGCCAGACTACAGTTTGTGTCCTTAGTTACATGATTTGCAGTAAAATTCTTGGTATCAAGCTACAGAAGAATGCTTTACATTGTCACTGTTACACTTGTGGAGTTCCTCAGTTTCCCATTGACTTTAAAGAGTGTTTGTAGGAACTGGTTTGTAATTGTGGCTAAAGTTCCCGTAACTGCCATGAGCATCCTGAAGAGTTACAGGCCATGAATCTGAGCGGCTGGAGCTATTTGATTTGGGAAAACACCACCACTTCGCATACTTTTTTTTTTGCATAGTAGCAATGCAAATAGGTTAGAAAACTGTGAAATAGATGCATCCAAATGATTGGGCTTGCCCTCTACATTAACAGTCTGCCTTTTAAGTAAATGTTGAGGCATTACACTTCTATTGTAGGCTGTTACAGCTTATTAGAGATTATCTAATAAGCATATAATTTTTTTTCAAGAAGTGTTCTTTCTATTATTCTGCCATAGTAGTGAGCTTTTAAACTTGCATTATGAGTACTTAGCGGTGCTCATCACAATCTTTGAAGGATCACGGTCATTATGCTATAGCTATCACAGCAGTCCTGCCAGGTATGGACACATGGTTATCCCATCTGTGAAGTGTGAGGTCTGACCTGCCAAGGCCCTTCAAAAGTCTGAAGCCGGGGATCTGGAGCTCTGTCATTTGGAACCTGAGATAGTTTTCACCCATAACTGCTAGAGTGTTTTTTTGGTTTTTGGTTTTGGTTTTTTTTCCCAATAAAAATTATGATAGGAATATGCAAACATTTGCTTCACTTGTTACTGCTCCCAAATAAGTTCTTTTGACCAGAATGGAAAAAAAAGCAACAAGAATATTTCTTTAATTAAAATGTTTCAATAAAATAGATATTCTGTAAGTCCCAAACAAGCTTCAGGGTGAAATAGCGTTTTCACACAAGCATAAAAGATCCATCCCTGCATCCGTAGTATTACAGCCTGTTAAAGGCTGATTTTCTTCTGTACAGCACACTGATAGTGGGACAAATCCATTCAAAGATCTGTTGTCTTTCAAAGATAAATGGTCTAAATATTATGAAGGTAGAAACAAAAATATGGGTAGAAATGTGAGCTAGAATAGCTTGGTGGTAATTGATTCATTTTCACTGCTGATTATTTGGTTTAGTACTCCCAACTGAAAATTGATTTTAGTTGGGGTTTTAGTAGTCAGTTTTTTCTCTAAAGGAAGTAGCTTAATAGAGCAGGTTACCGCTAAACTTGGTTCTTTTCATTCCAGTCCTAAAGTTCTTGCAAGAAATCTTGTGGTATTGGTTTATATATGTGGTTGGCAAGATTTAATGGGTATGTGGTGCTTCAAGGTTGTTATTTCTGTGTTACTGAGGTGTTTCATTAAAACTTCATGTGGCTATAACAAAAAACCATTTTTTAAATTTCTTTCAGTGAAAGCTACTTATCTCCCCTATTTCCCATTATGGGAGAGCTCTGTAAAAATATAAAGTTCTAATGTTATAGTGGAGAAATCTATTCTACAAAAGATGTACTTTCTTGATTAGAGCCATTAGAATACCTGGAGCAAAGATAAACAGGATTCTGTCACTTGACTTTGAGATGGAGAGGCTATTTTCTGTTCCATGTGATTACCATGACACTTAATAACATTTAATGAAATGGATTTAAAAATCCCTGTCATACTTTCTAAAATTTTCTTTTCTACCACTAAACCAAAATACATATTTATACATCTAGAATGATTCTCAGAGTGGAGTAATTTTCTTGCAAGGTTGCTTTTAGAAATGCCTGGTGTGAGTTTGTTCTGGAGATTTGCAGTAGGGGGCATCGTGGACCAAGAAATTCAGAGGACTCGCATCTAATCTTCTGTTTTAGTCTTGAATATAGGTATTTAAGTTTGAGACTTGTGAGTCTGAGTCAAACAGTCAGAAGCCATATTTATGAATCATTGTAGGTTTATATATATTACAGAGTATTAAAACAAAGTCCGAAGTTTTCAAAAGTGAGAGGGAGGCTTATTTTTCCTCGGTTGCTCAGCCTTTCTAAAACTGAACTTAAAATATATTTATTTTTCTTGATTTTTTTGAAAAAATTCCTGTCAGTGACTTATAGTTAATCTAGTGGTGTGACTGCAGAAAGGAGACATCTGGAGAAAAAGTAGTGACAAAGTTCTAGCTTGAATATTTGGAGGTAATACAGCTTTTAGTGGTAAAATACAAGTGTTTTCTGTGTTACCTTCTATTCCTTGCTGTCCAGAACAAAGAAGAGAGAAACTGTCTTGTGGAAGTTTGGAATTTTTACAAATAAGTTATATTGAAAGTTCAACTGCATTAAAAGTCAGGATTTTCAGATCGTTAAAAACAATCAGAAACACACGATCACACTTCTTGAGGTAAATGTGGGTAGTGATACCCTTTCTCATAAAGAAAACACTATGCTCGTGGCACTACTACAGTTCTGTAGGTTTGATTACCAGAATGTGTTTATGGCAAATAGAGATATTAAAATGGGGTGAGGTGGGGTGAGGGAAAGAGCTGTTTCATGGAAGAGGTCTTACTAGCAGCTTTTTTCATCAGACGCTATTTTTGTAACTTTTGCCATACCATACAGATTTTTAATTTTATCTTTACTTCTTCCTCTTAACAACACTGGTAGCAGAATGGCATTTATACCGCAAACTACTGCGTGCCATCAATGTTCTACAGTACTTCAGCTCTAAAATGAAGACAGTAACTGGTATGGTTAGCAACTGTTCATAACCTACCTACTTCTTTTGGCAACAGGAATGTATTTAAACAAGTATGAGTTAGTAGTCTCATCAAATATAGCTGAACCTTGCAGCCATTGTTGTATCAGCATGTTCTTGAGATTTATGCACTTAAAAAGTGAGCATGAAATACCTATTTTCCACTTTTGACAGCAGAGGCTGTTATATATGTATTGGTGTATATTACCTTGACTAGCAATGAACAAAGATTATTAAACCCCTGAAATTCATACTTCAAGTCAAATTGTAAAACCATGACATATTCTTAAATAATTTTGGGTTTAATAATATTTCTGACTGTTTTCGGTGGTGGTTTACACTTGTGTTTTTGTTGTGTATTATTTGCATTAGGTATTATTTGGAACCAGTTAACTAGGGGACCTAATTAAGGCCTCTTAAATGAAATCTTTAAAATAAATCAATTATCTTCAAAAATCCTTAAAACAATTGGTTTTCAAATAGCTCTTTGAGGCAACAGAAGTATTTCTGCAACTTTGGGTTTTCAAGTTAGTGCCAAATCTTTTATCACTGGTAGAAATCCTTCCACTAAATCTGCTGGAAGATGTTTGGGCCCTTCATCTTTGGAGAGAAGAGAGGTTTAAGTACTTATCACAGATAATTACCTCTTACAGATCTTGTTCTAACAAGTGTAGAATGCCTTGCAAGGTATCGCTGCTGGTGGGGATGTATTCTTGAGATATATTTGACTCTATACCCAAGTTACATCATAACTTCTCTCCACTTCCTGCGGGCAGGATGTGTTTCTCTTTTAACCTGTTGAAATTAATGTGTGCACCAATACCAGCAGAAGATTGGAAGTACTTGTAGGCTTTCATGATTGGTCATCTGAAACATATTTTGTGTCTTGTTGCTGTTAAAACTTCCCATTGATGTACTGATTGGAATACTAGATACAGACAGCTTTCTTACCCTTTCTAAGGCGTCAGCAGCCACGTTTTAAGTGTATCTGTAGGGGTTTGCGTTAGCCAATGTTTTCCCTTGGCTGAATAAACTTCTGATTCAAAGGTTTATATGCACCCCTAGGGAATTTTACACCTTCATGTTTCCTGCCCAAGTTACTTTTAGATAAGAAATCCTTGTTAACAGAAAAGAAAAAGTAAGTCTAATCTTCGGTGAATTGGTAAAGTAGTTTCTAGTTTGATTTTTTTTTTATCTGTTCGCTAAGAAATACTTGATTTTTTCATCTGCCAACTTTAAAATCACTCACAATTTACACCATATGCTCTTAGATACAATACTCATACATATTTATACTAATAGAGTGTCAGCTGTAAAAATATTTATCTGTTACCTACTGCAGTAAGTAACCTAAATTCTGCTTTTCTAATCTATTATCTAAACAGAGTTTCTCACAAATTCCCAGTGACTTTCTTTGTTTGGAAAGCACTGATTTAGATGAGGATTCATATATATTGTATATTAAAAATATTAACACCACCTCAGTAGTGGAGCAAAGTGTTACTGTATCTGAACTGATCACAGAATCAAATGTTTTGGGATGAACTCCATGGAGCATTTTGACCATGCGTAGTCAGATTGGCCCATCTGAGAGCAGGATTATGGCTGGATGAGCCGTAAGGCATCTTGCGGAGAGGTATTTTATGTAGGAACATCCCACAGTAACACAGAATCATCCCCTTGGTTACTAAATTAAAAAACCACTTTATATCAGTGATAACACTCCTGAAACTAATTTTTCTGTAGTATTGTATCCTTTAGTGCAATTACCATGTCTGATGTAGGTAAAAATGTACAGTATCGGACAAAAGGTTTCCTCCTAATCATAGTGTTTCCTTTCCTACATGGATTCTTTGCCATCTCCTATTACATTTGAACTTAACCTAGAGCCTTCTCTGCTGCCAGGGTCCAAGTTCTCCTTTACCATTTTGCCTATTTTAATGAGAGCTGTAAGAAATTAAAAAGTTTCAGGACCTCTGCCTCTGTCAAATATAGCTGAAATTAGTGCTTAGTAAGGTACAGGGCAAAGGTGATCCTCTGGCAGCTGCTTAAGCCTTGTTGCCTTTAAGCCAGTCTAAAAGGCAGAAAAGTATAAATAAATGAATTGGTGTTGTAAAAGCCACAATCCTTTCTGACCTTGTAAAGCTAGGGAAAAGCTTTTAGACAAAGTGGCCCTAGGATCTGACATCTGAAGAACCTCCACAGTAGAAGAAAGCATGAGCTTGACTTTATTTTGGGGGAAAATATCCTTAATTGCCCAATAGGTTGATGTTGAACAAAACTCTGGCATGTGTTGATGATTGTAACACTAGTTTGAGTCCCTTATTGCAGTGTGGTGTAATGAGGAATTGTTCATAAGCTGCATAGAAGTTTTGTTTTTCCATTTCTCGTCTTTTTTTGCTTCCCTGATCTTCTGACAGTGAGGTTAAACAGGGCTTTTGATGGGTTAAGTTGACTTTTATGCAATTAAGTCATATGCCTTTTTGATTAACCACATGGATTTATTGAATTGGTTAATGCTTTATGACAGTCATATCAGTCTTAGGCCACAGGCACTTACGTAGAACTGTTGAAGAGGAATGCCTCAGGGCAGCAAATACCGAGATACGGAGGTTTGGCCAGAGTTGAGAGTGATTACCACGTAGTCTCATATGACTTTAATCCATATTCTTTACTTGTCATTGCCCAGAATTTTAGTGTGTTTGAGCAGCTGGCAGACTGACCTGCTTTCACTGCCAGATTGTTTTGTGGGTGGTTGGTTTTTTCCCTTCTGTTTGATAAGTTAATTTTCTGATCCTTTCCAGATAGGCTTTGCTTCTTTCCAGGTCTTCTCTATGCACAAGTGAGGAACCACATCCTGAGCTATTTCCCATCCATTTCCATTTTTTATTATTGTATCTTACGCACTTGGCATCAGATGAGTGACAGGACAGTATGTAAAGAAACGTTCTGAGTGGTTTGGGAAGCCCTGTTGCTTTTGAGATAGCATTAAGTCTGATTCTCTCCTTTTTTTCTTCTGCCTCTGTTTTATAGCTGTTACCCACAGCCACTTCTTGTATCTTCCTATGATGTGCTGTTCTCTACCTCATGTACTAAAGATTTTCAAAAAACTGCACAGAACCAGACTATAGTTTTCAGCTTGATCAACAAACTCCATTTTAGTGGCAATCCAACTCTCATGTCACCCAGCATCCTTGCCAACACCTGCTCGAGCATGAGGTTTGGATTAATTAAAAACGGAAGTACATAATGTGGGCCCATTTGTCGTTTGGTTTTGTGTGACTGTGCTGGTAGTAAAGGCAAAGTTGCTGCGCAGTGGCTTTCCACCCTCTGCTTTTGAAATACATTTGATGTTGAGAGAGAAGAAAAAGCAGTGGTTTAATATGGCAGTGATCACAGTACTGAGATTTGGATTGCTTGTTAGAAGAGTGTTTGCTTCATGTATTAAGAAGGTGTTCTCTAGATATACTTCTATAGCTGAGGCAGACTTTTTCACTGAGAAACTTTGAAAACAAGATCGACTCGATCTAATGATCTAGTAGGTGCAGAGCCGATGTGCATACAAACATGTCCAGATTTCCCAGCATACATATTCTCTTAAAAATGTCTGTTTTCTGTAACACAGAATGGTGGCTACAGGAGCTGAAATGAACATAAACTGATTAAAACCAGTAGGCAGCAGCAGTGGTGTGAAATTGTCGCCCTGCAGACAGGAATGTGTTACAGTTTTCTACAGAAAAGTATATTCTAAGACGGGAGCTAGTATTCTAGTTCCCATCTAGTTGAAAACAGCAATAAGCATGTTTTATGAATGCTGACCTGTTAAGAATTTGTGGGGGAAGTTACTGTGCAAGCTCTTCTTTCACCAGCTTCTTTTCAGCGCTCTGTGTGTAGCAATGGTTCTTCCTTGAAAACAAATATCTTTTAAACAGCAACTATCTTTTATCTGAAGATATTGTAAAGCATTGAGCCAAATGTCAGACTTCTGATTTCATGTTATAAACCCAGAAGCAATTGTTGTCGTAGTCCAAGCAAACGCCATAAAATAAATGACAGGATTTAACATTAAGTTACTTGTATGCTTTGCTTATTTAGACATTTTAATTTGTTTTTGTTTTATTTTTCCAAAGAACTGGAAGCAGAGCCGGTTTGTACATCCACCTGGGGTCTGGTAACTTAGAGTGAGCTAAACCAGTACCGTTGGCTAGTAAGCTTTTGTCACCAGTACAAAAATAAGTATATTTTCCAATTTGATGTCCTGACGAGAAATTAATATGAAGAGTGGCGAGTGCCTGAGTACTTAGTCTGGGAAACATCAGTGGAATAACTGCAGTATCCCAACTAGCGTCAAGGCTCACATTATCTCGTAATGGTTGAAAAGTGCTCCCATCAGTGAGAAAAGATTAAATACAGCGTAGGTGATGCTGGTGATTTCATGGTGTTACGTTTGTGAAGGGAAAAGAAATGTTGGCTGCTTTCATACTCACTCACAGTACAATTAAAGATCTGCAAAACCAGGGGTCTAAAAATGATCTTGGCATTACAGTCTAATATTGCTTCGAAAATTACTTTCAAACTGGTTTTCTTCAAGTTTTACTCCATCATTCTTAGCAAGGCTACACTTAGTTTCTAGATGCTTCTCTTCCCTGGGAAGTTCAAAGTCAGACAAAGAGAAATAGCTGTGCGGAGGTGCCGTATAGTCAGAGGGAAAAGCAGCACCATTTAATCCTGCCTTCCAGTCTGTTTTCAGTCTCTTCCTTCACCTTTTCATAGCTCATACATACATTTTTCTCCCACAGAATCCAGGAGCCCCTAATTAATACAGGTCTCTCTCTGCCCTGCCTACCCCACCCCCCCCATCCTTCCTACAGAAAACTTACCTGGCTGTGTTTCCCACCTGCAGCTCAGCTGTGGCAGCAGTGTTACTTATCCTACGCCCTTCCATATGGGTTCTTGGCACAGCAGGAAAAATAGAAAATTGATGAGTGTATTTTGCCCCAACATATTGTGTGGCAATATGTAATGGCCTTCAGGTGAAGTTACTACTATCATCTTACGTATTGTGTGTTGTATGGTTTTGCATTCTGTTTTGTGAAAACAAACATGCAAGCTTTCCTCCTTTTTGCATTAAACAGAAGGCAGAACAGTACAAAAATCAGCAGCAATAGAAATCACGCTTTCCCAGGCTTGGGTATACTCATTTATTTATATTGCAGATGACTGATGCGATAGCTGAAGCTGATGCATCGTCCCACGCAGGCAGGGTTGCTGCCTGATGGCAGCACGGAGCTGGTTGGTGGGAATCTTAGCTGCAGCACTGTCTGAGCTGCCAGCTTCCCAGCGTTTCCAAGGATGTTTGCCAAATTGTCGCTGCCGGGGTTTTACACTGTCAAAGCCAATTGCTTTCTCACTGAGGTAGCAGTTGAAGGCTTCGAGGTATTTTTAGGAAAACTAGCCAGTTGGTTCTCTTGCTGGCTTTTAGTTGACTGTTTTAGTTTAAGGAAAAAATTCTGGGTGCATCTTCTTACGAAGGGGGAAAGAATGTGTGACTAATTTTTGTAACAGTGAGAATTCCTATGTAAAATCATGATGAAAGTAAGCAGTGGACTTGCTAGTTATGATAAATCCTGTGGCATGTCAGTCTTCCAGCCTGTTTAAAATATAGTGTCTTTTTTAACTGGGGTTTTGGACTACTTCTGTTAGTTTTCTGGGTTTTTTCCATTCCTAATTAATTCATTTATAAAAGCTTACAGCTTGCAATGGGAGGGAGGGGAGAATTTGGGCATTTTCCCATGGGAAAGGAAATCGAGCTCTCAAAAAGAAGATATTTTTTCATTATTTTCCAACTCCAGTCATTTTCGTAATCATTATTTACATACTTGAAACTTGACATAAGGCAGACTTTTATCAGTATTTCATAGTGTATGTAAAGTGTTATATGGCATGTAACATAGATTTTAACGTGCATTTGGGTATGTGTGAGAGGGTTCCGTTTTTTCCTAGTGAATGCAAATGAAGTTCCAGTGAGGTATAACTGCATTAGATATGCTTAAATAGATTAGGAGAATTCATTTTTGAGAGAATGGCTTCCTTACTGGATCATTTTAGGAGCCTTGTGGAAAAGGGTGTAACATCTCTCAGACCTTCCCAACACCTTCCAGAGAGACCAAAGCTGATGCTTTCTTCTGCGGGTGGTGGCTCTGGTTGTGACGTGGTGAACAAGGACTAAGGCTTTGGAAAAGACTGAAATGATGCAGCGTGTCGTGTGCTGTGCAGTCGTGGCTGAATACAATCCCAGTTCTTCATGTGACACTAGGTTCTTCATAAAGACACCTCTCTTCAGCTGTCAAACCCTGTTTTCATTTTGCAGTATTGGCTGGGAATTGGTTGTTAGTAGAAGTAGCAAAAGTGGTATGTAAATTGTAGCATTTGAGCTGTACGTTAGAATACTGGAGGGAATGAGCTAAAGCTTGAGCTAGTGTGGGAAAGTTTTGTATTGCATGTCACTCTTCTGTTGCTCTGCATTCATACAGCAGGCTTGGCTTATGTGAAACAAACGGCTTTTAATTATTGCTGGTTCTTTTCCTGTCTATGTAGAGAAATTGCTCATAAAAACATTGGTTGAATTTTTAATTAGAAAAAACCTTCACAGAAAGTCCTTACAGAAATAATAAGCTCATTTAATTCTTTTAGGGGAGTGGAAAGGGATGGGGGAAGGGAAAATTCTTCAAAGATCAAAATTTTCTTTTTGTTTAAAGGCAGTAGTTAGACTTTTTTTTCATGAAGCGCTTCTGACTTTTTTTAACTCTTCCATAGAGTCCTTTTATACTTGCTTAACAAAATCCCCAAACTTTTCTTTCTCAGAGTTTTGATGCCAACCAGTAGTTTCCAAGATATTTGGACCCTCTATAACTTCCTCATAAGCAACGAGGTATGAAGTTTTCTTTAATGTCTTAACAGAAGTGCTATCTGACAGAGTTTTTTCATTTAAAGTAGTTATGAGGTTAGCTGTCTCATCATTGTGCTTCCACTAAGCTAGAATTTTAAAGATTTGCTCGTATTTGTCAGGCATTGGACATAAAAATACACTTTTAGTTGGCACCTACCAAAAGTTATTAAAATCTCTACCGGTATTTGAGTTGCTAGTGTGCCTTCCTGAGTGCTCGTTTGTTGTGAATGTCTCGCTGTAGAGAGCAAAAACTCTTGAAGCTGAAGTCACCAACACATCCTTGACCTAGTAATTTTAAGAAGAGTACATGGTGCTAGGTGGTTCTGTGGTAAATGCTGGCTGCATTCAGAGAGAAAAAAAGATACATTGAAATTACCAGTTAGCCATGAAGTTTTAACTCATTTGTGCTGAAAGATTTTTAAGAAGAGAAATTGAAATGAATATTTGCAGTAGGATAAGAGCTATTTTTAGTATATTACGTATTTCAGAGTTGCAGTCCTCTCCTGTATAGAAATATATATTTGGGTTTTGGGGCCTGTACTTACAGGGTGACTATTTATGGAATTAAGGTGAGTTGGAACTTATTTAGTTTGCTATAGAACTATAGGGTAGATTAAAAGGGGAGGTAAAATTATTTAAGGTCTCTTAGATTTGTGCAGAAATTGCTAGAAAAGGGAGCTGGAGTGATAGCTATCGCTCCCATTATATACAGTCATGACTGTAAATTTGTAGCATATGATTATATAATACATAGTGTGGTGTTTTTATGTACTGTCTCAACTTGAGAGCCTGTTATGTAATACATTAGCCATATCTGTTGTACTGGCTGTATAATTTTAATCGATATGTGATGCTTGGTAAATTACTGTGTTAATTCTTTGTTCTTTGTTTTAGATAAATAACAGTATAAAATTCACTGCTGAGGAGCTTTATGAGTGTGTTTCACACGAGATATATCGGTAAGGCAATTACTGACCACATCAGATGGGTTTTGAGGCAGCATTTTAGTATCTACTGTGTTAACCAAAGTACCATAAGGGAAATAATTTGCATAAATAAAAAATAACCATTGAAGAACTGGCACAGGGAAGATGAATCACAGAATCATTAAGGTTGGAAAAGACCTCTAGGATCGTCAAGTCCGACCGTCAACCCAACACCCCCATGCGCCTCCTAAACCATGCCCTGAAGTACCACATCTACATGATTTTTGAATGTGAGTTCAAAAGTGAGTGGAGATGTCTTCTTCCCCCCCCACTTCTTTTTTTTAATGACCTACTATTACAACATAGTAGGAGAGGACAGAAGTTGAATTAGAGATGAGCCATTAGCAACTACATAGTGATTTTCAGCTGTTTGAGGTGAGACATTGGTCCTTCTTTCTTCCACCAGTTTTACATTCATGGCTTAGTGGCAGGCAGAGCCAGGATAGGCCAGCGTTCATTGGAAAGCAGGTCAGAACATGAGGCTGTGTTCAACTGAATTTGATTATAACTGAAATTCTGTTTGGGCGAGGTATTTCGTGTAAGAGAATTCATTTTTATGAGAACTTGGCTTAAATCAGCAGAGGAAAAAACCCTGCGATTCTCAAGGCGATTCATGAAATTGAACTGTACCATGAAAACTGGGCTCATCGGCAGCTGCTGCGCTACATTGTGGCCATTGTTATTAAGGCCATAAATTAAGCCATTGTACGTTACTAAGCCATTTGTAAGTACAGTTAGTAAAAAAGCAAGAAACAAACACAAGATTCCAAGTGCTGTTTCCATTTTAGGAGGCTTTTTTACAGTTCGGTGATAGGCAAATAAATGTTCTGTCGTACAGCTGAGTTAAAGGCCCTGAAAACATTAATCTAAAAATGAGTGTCATGTGAGCCTTACAGTTCTTCAGTGTAAATTTTCTGGCTCATAAAAGGTTTCTTTCTGAATCTGTGTAATTGAGGGCTTGTAAATCTGGGTTCTGTGAGGTTTTAAAAATGCCATAATTATTTTTAATAAATATTAAGTAGTTAAAGACAGGTAAATATGTTCTTTGATATTCCTGTTACATGGATATGAATTAGCTGTAACTTGCCAGGTTATAAAGTGTGGTTTCATCAGCTGTGTAAAAGACTTCCAGATTATTTTAATCTGAGTAGGAAAATTATTCTAAAGATCTCTTCCTTTGCCTGGATTGATGCTGATTTCCTAAATATTCTGTGAATTTGCCCAGGTCACTAGGTTGGGGAGAAAAGTTATGCAGGGAGAGAGAGATTCAATCTACGTATCAGTAGAGAAAGGTAGTTTGGAAGCATAATTGGCTTGAGTTGGTGACCAGCACTTCTGTAGTTCTTGTGTTTCCAAACATCTGTGGGTCATTGTCTGTATAAAACCTCCAGCTTATGTACAGCCTCCTGTGTTGTGCTAAGGGCGCAAGGGAACGGCAGTTTCTTGATGTTTGAAAGGTGTCGCTAGGTCTGTACTTTATCAGAAAGCCCCAAAACTTGGATCACTGTTGTGAATTTTGTGTGCTGCAGTGGATTTCATGACCAAAAAAACATTCTTGCCAGAACTTTCATTTTCTGGGTTAGCAGTACCAGGTGAGGGTGACACTTCTGTTAGGTATAAGTTATGTCCTTTGAAAACATATAAAGCAAAGAAACCTGTTGCTCTAAATTCAATCAATGGATTTTCAAACTACTACTTAGGTCTAATTGTTATTCTCAGTTATTACAGCACTGGAACTCTTTGTTACAGAAGTGAAACAAAATATGACTCCACCCAATAAAGCAGAGCTGCTAAATGAGGTTTTAAAAGCACTCAATTAAAAAGAGATGTTCTGAGAGGAAAGGCACAGGAAAGGACACTGCTTTAATGCAGGCTGAATCACTTGTGCTTTGGCAGAAATACGCCAAATAAAGTGTTTCCCCTTACTTGAATTATGAGCAAACATTTTTACTTCAGAATTCTTTGGGTTTTGCCTCTGAATTCTTTGGGAGAGAAATACCTGTCTGGAATATTTGCACCCTGACTCTTCCTTTTTCAGGATACACCAAAGATACTCTTGAAATTTTGATCCAAAGGGTTTCTTCTTATCTGGAGAAGGACAAGGACTACTTAGAGCTAAGTAGCCAAAGCTCTGTGCATGATTCTCCCTGCTTTCATGTCCCTAAGTGGTAACGCAGGCTTTGGTATCAGTAGCATTTAGGAAGTGCTGTCCAAGGACTAGGCTCCAGATCTTTAGGGTTTAAGTAGAACAAAAAGACTGGCCCTGCCCCAGAGATTCACTGTAAAATTTTTTACATCTTCAACAAATTCACAAAATAAGGTGCTTTTCCATCAGAAACTCATAATGTGATTTTTTTTTTAAATTAATACTATTTTCTGAACTTGCCTGCTAGTTGCCTGGCAGATTCCAGTTTTCCCCTCCTAGATCTGAGCAGTGTTGACCTTTCCTGGTGGGGTTACACCCCCCTGCCCCATTGCTTCTGCACGTCCCCTGTCCTTACGTTGGTAGAGCTGAGATGTGGTGACAGCCAAGCCCTGTAACAAGACAAAACCCGTGCGCTGTACCAGGTCAGATCTGTCACAGCTAACGTCACTGCTAGGGGCGAGGCGGTGGCCTGTGAGGCGGGAGAGGGGATTATACAAAGGTAGCAAAGGGCAGGCCTGGCCACGAATTTCTTCCTTGGTACAGAGTCTTCAGACATGATAAGCGGGCTTACAAAAATCCTAGCCTGGTGAATCTTACTTAATTGGAATGAGGTTTTTCCCTTCTGAATAATGGGAACATGTCACAATCCTGAGCTGCTTCAGCAGAATTATTAAGTAGATTAAGGGAGATTTAGGTAAAGCTATTGCTTCTTCCTCCCTCCCTCCCTTCTCACTCAAGTGTTCTGGAGGGCAGTGGGGTGGCTGGATTGCAAGAAGAGTTTCAGAGACATCACTGCATTTTTTGTGGCAAGGAGCTCATGTGGAGACTTAAAGTTACTCATTTAATGCTTTCTAAGACTTTTGAGTTTTCACTGTTGAGTGGTGAACCATTTGTATCACTTACTAAACAACAATCGGATGGAAAGGGTAAGCGGTAGAAAGAATTATTCAGGCTTTGTTGTGCAAGCCTATGATCTTGTCTAAACTAAGAAAATACATTGTTTGGAGGCCTGGGCATCTTAAGTAGCACACCTGAAAGCTGTGCATTATGTTCACACTGCTGCTCTTGCTCTTTCACCTGCTTGCATCTACCTTCCAGTAAACTGCCAAAGGAGGTGGAGGTGGCTGCGTTAGGCAGGGGTTGGGAAGATGCTCATGCCTTGGGTCTGGATTGGGCACAGACACGGTGATACCAGTGTGCTAGGTCCATCCGGCCAAACGTTCCCCTGCTCAGCAGGGAGAGCACCCTGTGCCTGCCCTCGTCCTACCGACCGCGGGGCGGGATTTCACGTGTGGTCTGGTCAGAGCAACGGTTTAGTGTATTGTCCCGAGGCACAGTCTGTGGTGACGGAGCGAAGGACTGCCTGGCGGGTACCCTCAGGGAGTGTTAACTGCATCATTTGCAAACCTCCTCGCTTTTCCTGTTTCTTGACGGTCCTTTTCAGTGCCCCAGACATCCCTTTCTGCCAGCGTGGCACAGCTGGGTCTCCCACACCGGTGTCACATGTTTCACTGGAAGTTATCTGCAATCCCATATCACTTTTGTGTTTTTGAGAGTGCAGAAACAAGCTCTCTTGACCTGTTTATTGTTATTTCTACTTGGTGTAGTACCTACATTTGAATTATCTATTGCACTCTTTTTGGGTCTAAAAGTCTGCATGTAGTATACCAGTTACCATTTTAACTGTTACTCAGCAGCGACTAGAATGATCTAGGGAAAATTATAATTGAGATAAGGGTAATGAAATACTCATGTCTCAGCCAAGATATTTTCCTGCACTAGTTTTTAAGAGCTCTTCTTGAAAACTGTCAACGTGCTCACAGCTGCAGAGACCATTCATGTTCATGCTGAACATGAGCCAGCAGTGTGCCCAGTTGGCCAAGAAGGCCAACAGCATCCTGGCTTGTATCGGGAACAGTGTGGCCAGCAGGAGCAGGGCAGTGATCGCGCTCCTGTACTCAGCACTGGTGAGGCCACACCTCAAGTACTGTGTTCAGTTTTGGGCCCCTCAGGACAAGAAGGACACTGAGTTGCTGGAGTGTGTCCAGAGAAGGGCAACGAAGCTGGTGAAGGGTGTGGAGAGCAGGTCTTATGAGGAGAGGTTGAGGGAGCTGGGGTTGTTTAGCCTGGAGAAGAGGAGGCTGAGGGGAGACCTTATTGCCCTCTACAACTACCTGAAAGGAGGTTACTGTAGCGAGGTGGGTGTTGGTCCCTTCTCCCAAGTTACTAGTGATAGGACAAGAGGAAATGGACTCAAGTTGTGTCAGGGAGGGTTAGACTGGATATTAGGAAAAATGTCTTCACTGAAAGAGCTGTCAGGCATTGGAAGAGGGGCTGCCCAGAGAGGTGGTGGAGTCTCCATCCCTGGTGGTGCTCAACAAACATGTAGATGTGGCACTTCAGGACATGGTTTAGGAGACCTGGGAGTGTTGGGTCGATGGTTGGACTTGATCTCAGAGGTCTTTTCCAACCGTAATGATTCCATGATTCTATTCTATAATCTGTGTTTATAACTTGAACTGCTGAGGTGTCCCAGTGTTCGCTCTCGTTCTGTACGCAGGCTGGGCTGGCAGCCCGAGTAAGTACACTGTGTGCTTCCTACTGCCTGCCCAGGAGCGCCTCGCTTGCCAGCCTTGAAACTGAGTCGAGGCACAGTTCATAGCTGATGAATGGAGCTCGTTCCTCAGGAGGGTGGGTGTTCTTTTGTTGGTGTAGCTGTGCCAGCATTATAGGTTATGGCCGGAGAAATGCTACACGTTTACTGTTCTTTGTGAGAGAATTCATCAGGCTGATCTGCCAAACTTGCGTTACTTGTGAGACAAAAAAATACCGGGAGGGTATGGTGTGTATTGTTTTAAAAGCATCCCTTAGTTCAAATTGTATTAAAAAATATTTATATTAAAATAAGTTGATCAAGTGGAAAAAAAAAAAAAAGGACAAACAACAAATCTGGCTGTTGGATATAGATCTGCATCGATGAAGAAAATAAAGTGTCTAAGTTGTGCTCAGCATAGTAACAAAACCTGTTTCCGAGGCTGCTCTGGGAGCCCTCAGGCTGTACTTGTGTGCCTTAACCTTGCTTTTTTTCCTGTTTTTTTGAGGAGTGCCTCTTCAACCATCTGTTTAGAAAGTATCTTTTGGAAAACCAAAGTTAAAGAATGTTTTCTGTTTAATCAGGTTTAGATGCCTCTTTTAAAACAAAAGTCTGAATGATAAATCAGTGTAGTCAGGCAATTTATTTTGTGTGTAAATACATTCTATATAAACACATGGAAGATGGTCTGAGTTGAACCTTCCAAAATCCCCATTCTGCCAAGAAAGCTGTAATGTCACCTTTTGATGCCGGTTTTGTTTTTGTTTTTTGTTTGTTTGTTTTTTTAAACTACTTAATACAATGGAAAGTAAAAAGCAGCTCTTTTCAGGAAAAAATGTGCCTTTTTACTGAGTTGTGGTTTGGCTGTTTTAAGGTGTTTGTACAAACCCCTTGATTTTAGCAGCTTTAGAGCAAATGTCACTGCTACTTCTTGGGTTTTACGGAAATTGCCTTCTTGGCCATACCCATCACAGCTGCACAGTTTGTCTTCCGCCTTGTGCCTTTTTAGTTAAAAATGGTATGAAATGGTATTTTGAGTCAGGACAACTGGTTTCAAGCTTTGTGGCTGCTTTCCTAGTAGGAAAGCAACAAAATTCCTAGTAGTTGCTCCTCCTCAGAGGATAGGTTTGGTTGGCAAACACCAGAGGAGCGCTTGCAGGAGTCACCCAGGGTAACGTGTAAAGCGGTCACTATTTCGTCAGCACCGCTGGGGTGCAGGAGGGCTGCGCAGTGCTAGGGGCGGGAACATAAAAATCTGTGCTAATTGTTTAAAATAACAATCTTTACGTATGCCTGAGGTCATTTTTTTTAAACTCTTAGAATTCAGCTGCCTTACCCGTGGTTGATTTTCCACCTCCCTCCCTCCCCCCCCCCCCCCCCCCCCCCCCCGCCCCCAAAGGCCATAGCAAATATTTTTGCAAAATCCTCTGGCTTAAGCGTAGAAATGAGGATTTTTTTTTTTCTTGCTCTTTGCCATTTAACCAATTTTACCATCTAATTCCATGTTCAAATAGAAAAACAGAAGCAGGTATTTTGGCAATTTTACCACTGGAAGAAAGGCAAACTGTGCAGGTCCAATGGGATGAAGAAATAAAAATGCAGCAGACCTGCAGCTGTTCAGTGTCTGCACCTGGTTTTTATGAAACTGGACATGGGGAAATGACATCCTGGATCGAGTTGTTTTGCCAACAGTTCTTAAAGCGCTCTGAGGGGTGGAAGCTTTTTTTTGCTGTCTTTTGGAAGAACATTGAAATTGTGAAACATTTTTTTGTGTGTTGAACTAGAGCGGCCGCTATTTAAGCGTTCAACACAATTTGCCAGCCTGCCACACGGTCCAGAACGGGAATCCCTGTGGTTACAGTAAACGCATGCTTAGGTGGTTTGTTTCCAAAAATACATTTCTCTTAGTACTTTTTTTCTCCGTGCATGTGTTCTGTATTGACTATGGGACCCTAAGTCCCTTTATGAGGAACTGATTTAAGCAATATTTAACTTGTAGGAGCATAAGGTTGTAAAATGTTGTCTCTGGTGACACTCCACAGGTTATCAGAAAAATGACAGGTGTCAGGCAACTGCGAGAGGAACAGCACTCGCTGCAGCTTGAAATCAGGTTATCCCAGAGCCTTAAAATCGGTCTCCAACCACGTTGTAACTGTGGATAGAGCTTGTTTCTATCTGCAACACATGCACCTATAGGAAATGTATAATTGACTTGCAGCTTAAACACTGTCAGTAAAAACCAGTAATGTTTTATATATTAGTTGAAGGCTCAGTTTTGGGTTGAGGAGACTGAACTAACACTTGCTCTGGGATTGCTCCTTGTTAAAGGTGTCAGGATGCACCTTTACAGGTGTATAGGATACAGCAATGGATAGCCTGCTGTCGTGGTTTAGCCCCAATCAGCAACCAAGCACTGCGCAGCCGCTCGCTCACTCCCCCCTGGGTGGGACGGGGGAGAGAATTGGAAGAGCAGAAATGAGGCAACTCATGGTTTGAGATAAAGACAGTTTAACAGGTAAAGCAAAAGCTGCACGAGGAAGCAAAGCAAAACAAGGAATTCATTCACTTCCCATGGGCAGGCAGTTGTTCAGCCATCTCCGGGAAAGCAGGGCTCCATCACACGTAACGGTTACTTGGGGAGACAAACACCATCACACCAAACATCACCCCCCTTCCTTGTTCCCCAGCTTTATATACTGAGCATGATGTCATATGGTATGGAATATCCCGTTGGCCAGTTTGGGTCAGCTGTCCTGGCTGTGCCCCCTCCCAGCTTCTTGTGTGCCCAGCAGAGCATGGGGAGCTGAAAAAGTCCTTGACCAGTGTTAAGTGCTACTTAGCAACAACTAAAACATCTCCGCATTATCACCACTGTTTCCAGCACAAAGCCAGAACACAGCCCCATACTAGCTACTACAAAGAAATTTAACTCTATCCCAGCTGAAACCAGGACACCTTCTCTATAACAACTTGATCTTTTGCTATAAAAATATGTTTGGATTTCCAGGGATACTGAGTATTCTCTGCTTCTGACAGGGTTAAAGGGCGCTATTAGAATCCCTTTGAATTTTCTTTCGAAGAAATACACGGTCAGATGTCTGTCTGTGAAGTGGGTCCATTGTGTCCTGATAACCCTTGTATCTTGTCTTTCCCAGGGGAAGGTTAGAAGTTGGATGTTGCCAGCTGGCCCAGCTGGAGCACACCATCAAGCAGTGTCACGTGTCAGTGCACACGGAAGCCAAGAACAGGGGCTGGCTGTGACGCTCGGTCCCGGAGCTGCGGTGCTCGGCCACCGTGTTTTCCTTGTCCAAAGAAAGTCTAACAACTCCTCTGGCATGTGTGAGGGAAGTACTCGAGGAACCAAAAATCTGCCTTCTTTTTTTCTTGAAGGTGCTCTTTGGTATTTGAGTTAAAGGGAAAACCCAGCTAGTTACACATGTACATTAAATGTCAGAATTTCTGCTAAGAATCGCAAGCTAACAGATTTTCTGGCTCAAGTGAGGGGCTCGGGGCGGACGCAGGCAGTTTGGTGCCCAGCAGGTGTGCTGGGCGCTGTTCTGAATTCCAAATGGTTGTGTTAGGAGCTATGTTATGGCTGTATAGCAAAACCCATGTAAGGCATCTGTTTTGCTGATACTTGAGAGAAAAAAAGACGATATTGTGACAGCTGAGGGTCTTGAAAGGACTGAAAAATGCAGAGCCAGATCGCTGTGATGCTTGCTACCCCTCCAGATGTGAAGGACTGAAGTGTGGATGCAATGCACTTACCCTGTACAGTGAGAGGATAGAGAACGGGGGCAGCAGCAGATGATGTCCATCGTTTAAAAAAAACCAAACCACAAACCAACCAACCAACACCACCTTGGACCTCTTTTCAGAAGAAAGGGATGTTTTTCCTTTGTTAAAACACCTCCTTAATTGTCACACAGCAGCAACCTGCTAGAAACTTCCTTTCGGAAAACTCCTCAGCCTTCTCTTTTGCCATGACCTCTTGCAAAGGCAGGAGAGGTTTTACTTCTGTGGCTTCTATTCTGTGACTCGTCTCATCTCTGCTCTCCAGGTGACAATACATGTTTGAATGTTGCTTTCCAAAACTGCTTTTACGTCCATGAAACTTTTTAAAAGCCATTTTGAACACTGCTGTGGTCTTGCAAGCTACCTCTTCTATGTATGTAGTTGTACAGAGATGAGAGGCCTGGCAGTCCTGCAAGCATTTATTTTGAGAGTAACTTCTAGATGTTTTTGTAAAATCTTTTTATTGTAAAAAATCTAACTTATTGGTACATTAAATGGCAGTTAATTCTATGCGGCTGTTTCTTTGACTAGCTCTGTCTTCACTTTGCCTGACTGCTGTGGCTGGAAGCTTACTGTGCCTCTTGCCTGCAGGCACCTGGGAGCGGGGGGGCAGGTAGTTACTGTTGGAGCAGAACTCAGATTAAGGGCTACTTCCAGCCATGTTGTTATCCCACAGCTGCAGAACAAGTACATTATGCTCAAATAAGCTTATGTTGGCAATTGATATCGTCTGGCTCAGAAGCTATATCAGCTTCGGCACATGATGTCCATCTGGCTGAGCTCGCATCTACCTTTGATATGCTTTAGGGGAAGACAGCTGACCTGCACAGTTAAGACAACTACTTTGTCTTCTCACGCTGCTGCTCCCTGGTGAAACGCGCCCAGCGTCACAGCTCAGAACGGTCAGTACACTTCTTTGGGCTGAGGTTTTCCTACACCAGTGCACAGGCAGAATCATCTGCGGACTGCTGGGGAGCACAGCTCAATAAGCACCTCGGGTTCCTTAGAACAGGACTGGGTGGGTCTTTGCAGCACAGTGTTATGCACGTTTTTTGTCACGTTCACTTTCTCAGCTCACCTCTGGAGCACCACACTTCAGCTTGCACAGAGCTTCTAGTACACTGCAGCCTGCAGGGGTTGTCTCAGGGAGATTGGCCTCCCAGGAGTGCTCCAAGAGGCAGGTGCTGGCTGCTTTACACCTGTTTCCAGAGGGCAACTCTCAGAGGGCAGGTGGGAGGGGTAGGTGGCACTTCACCCCCTCTCTAAAGTGTCTGCTCTAGTGTCATAAACTGTCTTATTAAAGAAAAGGACACAGAGACACGTCACAGCGAGCCTGTGGTGCAAGGATTTCCCAAAAGGTCCCTTTAATGTGTTTGCAGCAGCAGCAAGCAGTCAGTGCTAGTTTGGCACCAGGAGTTAGATGTGCAGCACTACACATTAGACACTGAGTCATCCTACCCAATGTTTTATCCATATGAATAGAGAAAGTGAACTACAACATAGTACTATGAGCACATATAAATCAAGTTATTTGTGTTCTATCCCACTTTCAGCTTGTAATATTAGAAAAACAAACTTAAGACAGTTACTAATTGGATGATGATCAGATGAGTACATTGTCATTGCTGCCAGGCAAGAGTTTAAAAAACATGAGGAAAACCCCACACTGAAGTTTTTGTTCTACAAACGTCAGCTCAGCCCTAGTAACAAAACCGCTGTACAGAAAGCACCTGCTGCGTTTTTGTCAAAATAGTTGGAGCCAAAATAATTTTCCCATCCTAGAAAGTCACAGCTATGTTATGTTCAGAAACTCCATTCAGCTCTAAGGAAGGTGCTGCAAACTAAGTCACACTATTGCAGCAGAGGCAAAAGCTCAGAAGCTCACGTACGGTGGTACATGGGTTCTCCCGCTCCGTCTCTATGAACTCCAAGGTTGTCTCTTTGCTTCAATAACCATGAATTTGCCATTTTCATGTCAACAGGTAAAATACTCTGCTGAGTATATAAAAACTGTTATAAAAAGGCAATCATAAAAGATAAGGTACTGGCAGGCATGTCAGCTTTTTTTAATAAAAAAAATAGCCATTATATCTATTTAAATAAGGCTTCTTGTTACAGATTGTTCCAGTTACTGAAGGAAAAGAAGGCCTGATGAAAAAAACAATCCCCCCGTAAACCTTACACTTCCTGCCCCAAGAACACATCCTACAGGAAAGGTCATTCAATGTGCAAAGTGACAAAACAAACACTGGGGGAAGCTCCTGAAATGATATGCCCAGTCTAGTTTCTCTTGCATTATCTTCAAAATCTTAAAATAAAATAAAACCAAACCAAAAACCCCAAACAACCCTAAACCAAATTCTAAAATACACAAAAACCCCCCTTCATCTCAATATTCTTTCCAAAACAAATATGTACAGCACATTTATATGCAATATGCAAAAGCTCTGTGTTGCTGTTGGCAACATCTATGCCCTCCCCAGCCCTATTCACAGGTGTACCTCTACGAAAACACAATTACATCACTAAGCCTGTTAGTTTGAAAAGGGGACTGAATTCACTTAAAACTTGTAAATTTTTGTGTAGGGGCTCCATTCGTTTGACTCTGGATTGTAGACTTCAACTGTGTTCAAGAATTCATTGCCATCGAATCCCCCAACTGCATAAATAGTGTTTGCCACCGTCGTAATGCCAGCGTTGCTCCTCGGAGTTGTCATGCTTCCCATCATCTTCCACTCATTCCTAGCAGGGTCGTACATCTCCACACAGCTCACTGCGTGAGAGCCGTCGAAGCCTCCACCGACGAAGAGTTTTCCTATCAAAAGGAAACAAAAGGGTACGTTTCACTGCTAAGCACCAGCCCTGTTGCCAAACACGGCCTCCCTTCCGGGGAGACAAACCAAGCCAAAACGAAGGAACTTCACGTTTCCTGTCAGAAGCCTTTGCCTTATTCAAGGTCTGAAGTTACAGTATTGACCTGCCTCAGGTCTCCTGATGGCAGGAGCTGACTGGAAGTTATTTCAGAGTAAGGGCAAAGCCCAAATTCAAACTGCAGTCCTGGAAGCTGCATCGTGATGTTTTGAAAAGAAAGAGGTATGGACGAGTGCCCCAGGCCAAGAGTTTTTTGTTTTTCTGGTTACAGTTTCTAATTAAAATTGGAAGCATAGCCAGGTTCTTACTGTATTGTTTTCTCCCTGAGAAGGAACACTGCTTTGTAACCTAATGGCATCTCGGCTTAGCATGAAAAATTCATCACGAACAAGAGGTTGCTTAAGCCTGTGGAAGCCTACCATCACGAACGGCCACTCCAGCTCCTCGTCGAGCCACGTTCATGGGTGCAATCAGGGTCCAGGTGTTGTTCTCTGGATTGTAACGCTCCACGCTGTTCAGGCAGTTCCATGATTCTGCTCCTCCAATTATGTATAGATATCCACCCAGCTCGCACACTGCAGACTGATGTCTCCCTACAGTTAAACACCAGGAGTTACAGCCCAACACAGAAGTCAGGCGCTAACAACATGCCAGAGCAACTGAAATTTAAACTGCTTGGTTGGTTGGTTTTAAGCCTGCAGTTTTACAGTTGCCCTTTCCCTGCTCCCTCCCAAACTACACAGCAAACTTACGTATATTAAGGGGAGCACAACTTGTCCAAGATTTTGTTATGGGATCAAACACGTCACAGTTCTTAAGTCCCTTTTGTCCATAAGGATCCGAACCACCAACAATGTACAGTTTTCCATTCAGGGCACACACTCCTAAGTCATAAAGGAAAGAATAGTAAGTAAGCTAATAAATGAAAGAATTTTTAAAAAAACAGTCAATCAACTGCAGATGCGTTACCTGCATTGCAGCGGTTGGTTCTCAGTTCCGGAACAGGAGTCCAGTCATCTATTTCTGGCTCATACATTTCTCCACAGCTCAAGTCATCTGAGTGACCGTTTGACCCACCCACAACATACAGCTGCCCCTAAATAGAAAAAAAAAATACCTTCTTCACATCTAAGCGCACAAAAACTCAAATCATTAGCACTTTAGTAACGGTGTAACTGCAATTAAGCGACTTCTGTTACCATTTTGTAAAGTTCGCCACGTTTGTCCCACCCACATTTCCATAATGTCCCATTTCATATCATCTCCACCCACCACACACCATTAAAACCGCCATCTGGAATCGAGCTCTCGGCGTTCTCATTGGTGCAATGAAAGTCCAAGTGTCCTTCTGTGGATCGTAGCATTCCACTGTGCGCAAACACTCCTCTCTGTTATATCCACCTAAAAGCAAAAGGTCAGATGATACCACATTTCCAAAGACCGACTGCTTCGATGTTGACAAACTCTGACTCTAATAGAGTGCACGGAGTTAAGCCACTGGCTCCCCCTCACCCACAGTCAAGCAACTTGTTCGAAGACTTGTTACCATTTCCTTTACCTGCAGCGATGAGCTTGCCGTTAAGTTCAGCCGTGCCCAGTCCAGACCGAGCGTACTGCATGGGAGACATGGGCTTCTCTATGATATCATTTGGTTGAAGCTCAAAACTCAGACTCTTGAGCAGTCGCGGCGTGCTCGTGGGAGAGCTCTGCGGGCTGTTACGGCCATGCAGGAAGATCACGCACAGCACGCCATCCAGGACAGCAAGACACAGGTAGGTGTTACCTGTTGTCAGGAGAAAAGGAGAGACCACCAATATAATGAAATTTCACATGAATGTAAGTGAATGCCAACTAGGGTCTTCTGATTATGCTTCTCCCCTTCTGAGTATGAAAACTTTATTTTTTCTGCTTCCTGGTTCCAAGTGTCAGCCTAGTTACTGGAAAATACGAGTTTTAGCTGATTAATATAGTGTTCAAAGGACATAAAGACAGCAATCTAAAGACTTTTTAGGGGACAGTCTCCTCGCACGCATGCAGCAAATAGCTCTGCTAATTAATCAGAGACCACCTATCTCCTTCAGACATTCTGGCTAAATTATACACACTGTGGGATTTGGGATGGCCCTGTCGACAAGGAATCAAGGCGTACGTAATCCCAATTTGGCCGCATTACATTTATGTTACAAAAATCCCACAATTACTGGGCAAATTACTTGACTTACACATCATCAGTAAGAAAGAGCACTTCTGCATTTCTTACAGATGTTGAAGGAAATCCCCCAGGAGTGAGAGGTGGTAGGTACATAATACCAGACGCATCTATCTTTTAGACAAACCCTGCCCCAGCTACTCACTTGAAGTTTTCTCTGAAGCAATGATTTTCCACTCATGTTTAGGACTCTGAACAGTAGCATGTGGAGAAAGACTTCCAGAGGAGCTGCTACTAATCTGCTTGTGATCATTCTCACGTGGTGGCTTCTTCTGCAAAATCAAAAGGCAGCTACAGAAACCTAGCCAGAGACTACACCTCCTCCTACCTTTGCTTCTCTGAGCTAACATATAACTATTCAAGAGATCGCTTCGTCTACCACCTCCGCAGAGCATCATTTATAGCACACCTCAATTTTCAAAACAACGTGTTGCCTACTCGGCCACAGTGGCCAAAAACCACCCTACGTCTTATCTTGGTACTCATTTCATCCTCTGACTGCACCTTTGTACTGCTGGTGTCCGACTAGAAATGAGTTCAAATTCCTAGAAAAGAGCATCTGTTACTAGCAGGATTCTCACATGTAAGGAAAAAACTACACCCATGTGGAGAGAACTGATCTACAAACTAGAAGCCTCACTCGCAAGCTTCTGGAACTGGAGTTAATTATATAACGCTATTTGGAAGTGAATTTACTATTCTCTTTGTTCCCTGAAGACAAATTAATTTTGCCTCAGTTCCTCCCTGTGCTCAGATTAGCTGTTTTCTTGGACTTTACTCCCTTGCTACCTTCCCACTACCAGGAGGTTTCTGCTTTCTTATTCAATTGAATTTATACTGAGCTTTCTTAATTGAACAAAATAACGTAAAACCCCACAATTTCACATTTCAGATGACACTGCACTGTTGGTTAGGCTGCTCAGGCTTTTTCTGAATCATAAGAACTAAACACAAAACGTTAACATCCTGCCTACTCTGTTTAGCAGCAAAGTTTATGACCACAGTACCAAGTCTGCAATGCTTGCACAGTTCCCTGGAGTCTGATCTCTATGGAAACTGCCATAAGACTTCTGAAATACAGTCTAACTCACAGATAACCTTACACACAAGAGTTTGACAGCTATAGTCCACTCAGCATGAAAACCAAGTCATTTTGTGGATAGCATTTTTGTTATTTCTGAACCTTCATCCTGTTAACAGCTTCTTCCCTTATCCTTAAATTGCCTCGATGGACACAGAAATTACAAACATTTGTAAGTCAAAAATTTAAAAGTCAGTTTTTCCAGGACTGTCACCTATGGGTTTCTGGTGTTAACTCTCTCAACTGTCCAGAATTTCTAAAGTTGGCAATTCTTATTATCAGAAAGGATTTAAAAAAAAAAAAAAGAAGTTGAGAACTCTTGGCCTTATTTCTAAAAATGAACTTTTTGAATATTCACCTCTCAGCTTCTATGGGTATTACCAGGAATAGTACCCAAAGGTATCCAAAGTCTGTGAAAGCTTCCTAAAAACAATTAGGAAACTGGAAAATTAGCTGGCTTTTTGTTTTCCTCTCTGTTCACTTCTAAAATCCATGTTCCAGGATGGGGAGTATTTTCCATAAAGATTAGCTAAAAATTTCAAGTAGTATAATTTTGTATCAGCACATTCCACTGTTATGGGTTAACATATTGCAATATATGTGCTTCTAACTCAGTGAATTTAAACAACCTTAATTTGTATAAAGCAATTTGATAATTTACATATATGAGCCCTCGTTCATTCTTTGTTTCTTACACAGCCTCCATTGTGCTAAGTCGTGTGTTTTTCAGGAGCGGAGAATTATTTTATCTGCCTAGAACTTAGAACAAAAATTGTCTCAAAAGGCACAAGACTGATTTGTACACAGTCAAAGCATCGGCCACCTCTAGGTCTGAAGTTACCTACTACTGCTTTTTTAAAATCTCTCTAACACAATCCAGTGCAGCTGAACAAAAGAAATGGATGCTGGCAGCTGAAGGGTTAGAACTTGTGTCTAGAATCTTTTCCTGTGCCAAAATACAACAGGCGCATAAGCCATTCTCCACTGCAAGCTGAGCAGTCCCTGGTCTTTACGGTCTCTTGAGTACCTCTACAAAGCCACAGCTGACTGGCTGCAGCTGACTGCTTTTCTACCTCTTCTTTCTTCTAACAGCCTAAGATTTATTTTGAAGTCAAACCTAAAGCACTCAGTTTTGCAAAGGCTTAGAGTCAGTCCGCCGAAAAAAAACGAGAAGCAGAGACTAAATCGTTGCCTCCGGCAGTTTTGGGAAAGATACTTTCTCATTACATATTTCTCCATTAAAGCTACTGCTGCTTTCTCTGCTACAGTACACAAGACATCAGGTGTGCTGTAAACTGCTCCAGTCTATCTAGGGTTACCTCAGACTGTCTGCAATTTGTACCTGCACAAACTGAATGTGGTCATCATCACTGCCATACACCTCAGCCTGTCCATCTAGCAGATTTCCATCAAGCAGCTTGTGATCAGCTGAGTAGTACAGCGTTTGAACCTGCAAAAACAACAACAGAATACCCATGTGGCTACTGTCTCCATTGCTACTTAGCTACAGGCAGATTACAAAAGGCAGTCGCCAGCATACTTCTCGTCATCCCATCTCAATCTAGCAGAATGACAAAACTAAAAGGAAGCAGATGTCATGGTGGCAATCTTCAAACACTGGATGAAGGCTCCTTACTTTCTCAGCTTGAGAGAAATCTTCTTTTTCCAAGGACTTCTACTGTTTTTCCAGCACAGAAACATTAGACAAGCAAGATGCACATTAATTTGCAGAATTACACAAATTCACAATCTCATGCAAGCATTTTTGTTATCCCCGCAAACAAGTTTTCTGCTTTGAGAAATACACATATTTAGCTCCATCAAAAAAACTTAAAGAGAAGCCAACAGTGGACTCTAAGAGAAAGTTATGGAGATGAGGGAAGACAACACAAATTTAAGTTCTGGAGGAAACTGTTGTCCACAAGTAAACAGATGCAACTGTTTCAGTGAAATGCATCTGAATTTCAACATGGCCAAAACTTTAAAAATTATTTTTTCCAAGAGGACATACACACTTGAGAATATATGACAGCATCAACATGTACTTTTGCCTATACAAGTGTTGTTGAAGATCTATCGTACTCGTAATAACAAACTGGGAAGATTTTGACGTTTCATGGGTTTTGGTAAAGTCCATTTTCTCTAGCCAACTAAAAATTTTGATTCCCCACTCATTTTTCCATTAAAAACTGCCCAGGCTACATCTAGTATTAGTATTCATGAGTAAAGCCATTTAATAACACACAACTTAAAAGAATGTATCCTGTAAAGGAGTAAGTAAACACCATTAAATCATCATCATCGTTCTCTGCCCACAGCGGATTTTCTTAGGAGAACTGGGGCAGGACTGCTGCTTCTGTACGTGTCAATACACTTGAGGTTTCTTCTTGGTTCTTCAGCCTTGGTATCCTAGTTTTGTTAATAAACCTATGGGGAGATAAATCAATGGGGAGGAACAACCATTAGAAGCTTTTACCTACTTTGCATTTACAAGCAAAACCTGCAAAGGAAAACATCAAGAATCTACGGCAAGTTTCAGTACCACCTCCCCAGTTCTAAAGCAAGATACATGCCACTTTGAGGTTACTGTACAGCACATAGTGAGCAAAAAAGGAAAGCAGAAGACCAGACTGAACAGTTCATTCAGCTCACCTGAACACCCCCCCAGTTTCTCAGCTTAGGGGTACCTACAGTAAAATTTAAATTCTTTAGGGTCATAGTTAAAAAAGTGAAAAAAAAATTAAAAAGAAAAGATAAAGGGATCATCCTTCATATAGACTTTAAAAAAAAAATAAAAAAAAATGTTTAATCCCATTTTCTTAAAGACTAACCTCTTCCATTAGATCTTCCAGGCTGTCTCCATTCTCCCAGATGCTACGCTGTACCCAGTTGATTACCTTTGTGTACAATTTGCCATTGCTGGGTAGGCCAACATTGTCTTCCAGCATCACTTCAAGCTTGAATTAGAAAAGGAAAGGATTATTTACTCTATAGGTATTACCCTTGTATTTGTAGCATGCTGTACTTTACATAGTAAGCATTACTTTACCGCAGAGTGACAAAACACCATTTAAGCGGAGCTTTCAGCCTATGCCACTGACACTAGGAAGCACATTTAAGTACAGCTGCAGTTATCTTTCACACTAAGAAAGGATAATGGTATGGATTCTCTACAGTTAAGGTTCAGGGTAGTATGAATATGATACAGATCCAGAATCTTTGTGTTGGTAGCAAAAGTCAAAACACCAAATTTTCCTACTCCCAAAAAGGAAGCCATAATAGTTGCTCTTTGGGTTGCTTTTTTGAAATCATGTATCAGAAGGAAGTCTACAAACTTATGCTAACCTTTAGCCGTGGAAGTTTGAGAAATTCTTCCTGTTCTGAAATCTGTAAAAGATGTTCCTGAATGTAGCCATCAATCTTGTTCAACAAACGCGAGTCTCCCATACAACTTGCAAAGTTTCGGTAAGAGATGCAGCTCTGAACATCCATCTTGGAGAGCAAGTAGTCACCACAAACCTTTGCAGAAAAAAGGCTGCATCTTAGTTTACAAGTAGACAGGATTTTTATATGTTTAAATTACCTACCCCAATAGGCAGCAACAGTTGTTTTCTAACTGCACAATAGTGACTGCCCATTGTCACCCCTCTGCCATGCTAGAGCTGCAAATGAAGTGTTGCCTTCCATAGAAATACACGTATGTTAAATGAAGAGAGTCATATGCATTCGAAAGCTACTCCCACATACACTGACCCCATGCTTTTCTACCGAACACCTATTCAAAACCACTTATCCGCAGTCAAGAGAAGGTAAGAATCCCAGTGCCCTCATCAAACGTATCCCCATTTGCGACAAGACTATTTCTAAAGTTGACTTCTAACAAACTTATGTTCAGGAGTATGTGGATTATTATTCCTTCACATATCACCGCCATGGCTTTACAGGTTTAATTATGCCCCCCCAATGCAACCAAGCACACCACCACTTCCATGAACCTGAAGGTAAGTGACCAGCTATGATTCAGAAGCTGCTTTGCTTATACGGTGCACAAATACGAAACTTAACTTCAGAGGCCCCTTCAGCACAAAGATAACACAAGTGGAAGCCATACATACCAATGTCACTCAGATCAATACAATGCTAACAAACACGTAAAGAAGCTTATCCGCTGAGCGCTTTTTTCACAGCATCATCATTTTTTGACTCATTAACACCAAAAAGCAAAATGCTGTCAGACTGAGAAAGCAGAATGGATTTCTGGAAGGACTGAGAACTGTACCTGCTTAACTCTCTCCATCTTCAACTTCTTTGCTGCAGAGTATACATCTTTCACCAGTTCTTTATCAGCTTTTAACCTGTTAAAGAAACAAATTTACCTTCATTACTTTAATTTTTTTAAAATAAAAACCTACTCTCTCTGGTTTCTGTGAAAACTACTTACTGAGCAGTATAGGCATAATTCAACAGAACTTCAACGGCTTCTGGATTGAGATCATCAAATTTAACATGGGAAATTCCATGAGAGTCACTATCACTATTGAAGATTTCGAACAGGTATGGACTGCAGCACGCTAGCACGGCTCGGTGCGCCAACATCTCATGTCCACATACCTTTATTTAAAACACACATAAGAAACCCAACATGCTGGTAAGATTCTTCTTTTTTTAAGTACATTTGTATTGTAATAGTATAAAATCCTACCCAAGTGAACGTCACAGTTAAAATCAGTAAGTCTCCAATTTATGTCAGCTGAAAAAAAATGTTAGCATCGCTTCTCTCAAAGTATATCTGATTTTTTTTTTTTTTTACGTATGCATTTTTCAGAAAAATCAGGTTCTATAATCTCATGACTCACAATCAACGAGGCACACAGCATTACACAGTGTAACAAAAAACCCACCACATTCAAGCATCGTGCTTGGACAGAAAAAAGTTACCTGAAGACGGACATCACAGAACTGACCACTTTTACGTAAGGCATTTAGTTTGGCAACAGATGACTCGATGAAGTTTTCATCTTCAAACAACAAATATCCATTAGGAATCATTTTGGTGTTGGTCTGGCTGAAAACAGAATGCATGAAGTTTAGAGATAGGACATTTTGCTTCAGTATAGAAGTACTATTAGCACATTGTTTGCAAACAAACATTCATGGGGAATTTAAAAAAAATTCATCTCCAAAAAAAGCCTAGACAAGTACTACTGCTGAGGAGTACATGTTGCCAATAATCCTTTGGATTGACTGGATCGATGATTTTCAGAAAGTGAGGCCACACCTTTTAATTTATCCACATCACTTCAACAGGTACCAACTCCAAAAGCTCATGCAAGCTTGCAAAACCTCTGCAAGCTCCGTGGGAGGAAGCTGGAAACCACTGGATTACACAAGAAGCTTTATTCCCCTCAATAAATCGGATTTGGTAGATTCATCACTATTTTCTGCTCACTGTAAGAAATCTATCATACTGGTCAGCTTCATTTTTTTGCGCAGACCCAAAAACCAGCTAAATTGAAAAATAAGAACTGAGAATATAAAGTAACTAATGAAGTAGAAGAATAGCTACAGGAAGAATTTTTTGTTTAATTTGATGAATAATGACTTAATTAAATATTTTAGAGTAGCTGGAAGTCATGAAAGAACATTGGCACAAAACAGAATTAAATACATTCTGAACCACCACCAGGTATTTTAAATCATCACGATGCTAAAGCAACTTCCCCTGAAGATCTTGTCCATATACAAACATACCACCTCAGGTAAATTGAAATGAGACTGGAAAAATAACTTCAGAAAATTAACTTTTGAATTTGGAGGCTATTGTATAGGTCATTTAATCGATTCTTTTTTTAGCTAAGCACTTTCAGGAAGAGTCTACTTTACAAATAGGAAGCTAATTAAGAATAGTAAAATATGACCCTGAAGTGACTTTGACAATGAATTTGAAATAATAATTTTTAAAAAATATCAAATTGGTAAGTTTGAGCTGCTAACATGAGTACAGTAGCAGTATAAAAATATACTTTCCTCAACAATTTTAGATGAAAGAATATGTGGGATGCTACTAATGTTACCAGCAACAATTTAAATATCCACCTAAAGTTTAAGAAAATTCTGAAGATCAGACTAAATAAGAAAACCCCCAAAACAAAAAACCAGAGAGCCAAAGTCAGCAATAAAAATCCAAATAACAAGCCCCACCCCCACCAAATAATTCTAGTGGTAACCCGTTTACTTTAAATTCACTTACTACTGAAAGCATTTGACCCTAAACTGGCAACAATAATCTTACTTACAAAGACTATTATCCATTTGTAGGCACTTTCATTTGTTGTGTTTTATGAAAAAAAGGACAGCAAGGTTTTAAAGCTGCAGAAGTTCAGTAAAACTATTAACTATTGTATACGCAGCTAACAGTATCAACCTACCTAGCAAATAGATTACTGTAAATTTTTAACTGGGAGATCTTAAAATAATCCAATGGTGTCACTGTGTTAAAACAGAGCACTTCAGTTTCAGTATCTTCTGACAGGAAAGATGTCTGTTGAAATGCAAAAGCAGACGTGTCTTTGCAGCTGCAATATGGATTCCAAAACTATCAGGCTTGAAGATGATGTAATCAAGTCCTTAAAAGCTATAGACATGAATTTCTTCTGTGATAATCATGCATCATAACCTGCAATAAAGGAGAAGTTATCAAGTAAGGACAACAGACAGTACTACCACCTATTTCAGAAGAAACTTTAATAGTCTCAAAGTAGAAGTTCCTGACCCGAACGAACAAGTTTTAATTCACAAAAAACAGCCTGAAAACTTCCATATTGAGACCAATCTCATGCCTAACAAGAGGTCAACCACACCAATTTTTATACCTACAGAGACAAGAAAGTCGTTAAATTAGTGCTTAGAGAAGAAGTTAGAACAGCTGAATCCCATTTTTAAACAACTTACCAACTCTAACCTTCAGCACTTCCTGTATCTGAGCATTATTGCTTGCTTACACAAGTAGATAACTCTTAAGCAACACAACAAAAATGACCAAGTTTTAAAAAAGAAGCCAATCCACACGCCTCCTACCTTTTGCTTTTCCTGTACTCAACTACTTATATCCTCCTTCTACTGAATGCCTAAATTGGACTGAAGGTAGATTAAGGACATGTCTGAAATAACTGGGCATGTCTCCAGTCTCTGGTACTTCAAAAAAAAAAAATTATTATAAAGTCAGAAATCGCTATTTGGCAATAACTTTCTTTGATAAAAAGTCTCTTTGCTACCCTGCGAAGAGAATCTGTTAAGTTCTGGTCAAGTCCTGGACTGGCAGTGCAGACTGGAGTAGCTTTGTTGGGATTCTGCATGCAGGTGGACTGTTTATGCTGGGCTTTTTTGGGGAGGGGAGAAGAGGAGGAGGAGCAGCAGCAGGGAGGGAACAAGCAACAAACACCGACTCTGGAACTTTCCATGACCCTGATGCCACCTCAGGAAAACAGCAACCACTTCATCCACTTGAGTTCCCCATCGCAGTTCCAAAACTATATTTGTATCTGCAGATTAAATGCCACACCGGGAATCAGGTTTCCTAAAAATAGGTGCAGCTTGTTTCTCCACATCAAAAATTAAAAGACACCTACATTGTAGGCAAGAGAGCCTCACAACCCCACTGCCTGGCCAGTGCTCACACACAGTATCCTTTTGGCAGGAACTGTAACCTCCCTTGGTTGGCTCAGTAGACCAGCAGCTCAAGCATGAGGCTGATTCATAAGAGCGGCAGGGGGCATTATCCCACAACATACCAGCTCCACAGGAAATCTGCTTCCATCTTTAACAGCTTCTTACAACCCTGAAGACAAAATATTTCAGCCAGCAGATAACCGAGCAGAAAGAATAGATGTTAATTAAGTCTGGCTACTAGAACAAACACATACACATACAGGAGGAAACAGCAGCGCTGTCTGTCTGTAATATTGTATCCCCTCACGCAGGGAGGGCTATGAGAACAGTACCCCACGGACTACAACTTTCTACAATATACTTTAATGTCAGCATACTTCACTAGGAAAAAATCTCCATAGAGTAAATGTATGTTCTTTTTATAATCCTACAAGCAAGTCACAAAACTGAAACCAAGCTCTATTTAGCAAATATTATTTAACTAAGCATTTGGAAGTCAGCACTTCTCCTGTTAGTACAACTGGTATAACCTTTCCAGTTTCTAAAGTAATCAAAACATTTCACTTCTCAAAAGCAGAGGTAAACAGTCCGAGGTCCACACTCTCCCCAGTCACCTCAGCTGAAACATTCTGTTGTTCAAAGATGCAGAAGTATTATTTCAACACAAGTGTTGCAATGAATTAGCTTACAAAGAAAGTGATAAGAATCTTTTAGAAGTTATGCTTCACCAAGACTATCCATGAATATACAAGAGAATTATCAGCAGGAGACCTCTGACTTTATCATGTCAGATTTTAAACCCTCTTTTTCCTTTATAGGAATTACCCACACATGACAGCTAAGCTTACCTAGCCAGATGCAAGCTACGGCAGGCACCTATAAAGACAAGTCAAGGGGGGCGAGCTCTGCGTGCCACAAGTTGCACTGGGTGGTGGGTACAGCGTCAGGCCATTTTGTTGAAAAGGCTGGGACCAACCCAGTCACCACTTGCTTGATTCTGAGCGGAAAGTGACACTTCGCACATCAGATCATCCATCTTGGTTGACCTGGTTTTAAACCAACTTTTTCTTGACTGCGAGATCTCTCAAAGAAGTTCTCTTGTTAACCAAGTCGAGGTCCATAACTACCAAAGCAAATTAAATGCATTTTGCTACCACAGCTCAGACAAGCAGGCTACTAGCCTGCTCACACATCACATTATGCATTCCCCCGGTTCAATATTCAATGGGATTGCTGTTCATTACCTGTACCGAGGGGAGATTTCAAGTTACATGACAACTGTTCAAACCATTTCCACTAAATTCCAGAATCATCATCATTTGGTCTATGTCTCCGGGCATGTTTTGTCATTCTGCTGTAACACAGTGTTTTAACTTTGCCCGGTGTACTTGCTTACGACCTTCAAGACCTATAAAGGACATCCAAAATAATTCCGGATTGAATGGACGATTTGTCTTTTAAAGCCCTCCTTTGTGTATGAGGTCAAAACCACACATCCTGCATTTTTGGACCTAATAATATTGTCCAATCTGAATATCTAGGGATTTGAACACCTTAATTATTGCCACAAAATTTCAATACTGTTGTGTGTGAACCATGGCTAATATTACTACTCCAAATAGCATTAAATAGCACAAGCATATGCATTAGTTCCTGCATTCTTTTGGCTTTGGTACACTACTGCTAGAACAAAAGCCAACCAACCAGCCAAAATTGAATGAAAAGCCAAGCATGCCATATTGTCTGCATTAAAGGCTTAAACAGGTACTGAGAAAAAATTCCTTTCTTAAATTACTTTCAGCATCTAAATAACTTTGCCATCACCACCACCCCCTTGCTTAAACTCCCTTCTAGCTCACCCCATAAAGAACTGCCAGTGGCTTTTTAATAATTTTCCAGGACTTTGAATTTTTTAAGTCAAGCGTGACATTTACAGATAGCTGTCAACTAGGTAAAGTATGAAGTCTGATGCCTCTGAAAGGATTACTTTTCAAGCGCCATCAAAATGCAATTATTTAAACTGCTGAAGCGACAGAATTAGCATTCCAGAATGGGAACAACACTTTCCATTTGAGAAAATTCTTACTTGAAAGTAGGCCTGTTTCCTGCACTGATTTTTAAAATTAAGCTAAAAATAAGTGATATATACACTCTGGATTTCCATTCTAGTTTTAATATTAAAGATTGATACTGGTATTGAGCTCAGAGGCACCGCCTTCAATCAAGAGTCAATCATGCTAGGTGTCATACTGCAGAGGACTGAGACAGGTCAGGAGGACTGAAACATTCCCATGGGGTGTTTCAATGACACGGCTGTTCCCAGGCAGACAAATGTCAGTACTCAACCGTCTGCCCAGTCACTCAATTTAAACATAACTGTGTCCTAATAATTGTGTTTCCTGAACACTTACTCTTATGCAGAGACTCAGAATTTCATTTGCTACACATATATACCGCTGGCCCATGGAAGATTCATGGCTCATAATGCACTCTCAGATAAATTCACTGCACATAGCTGACTTCCAGAAAAGAAATTTCCCCCTTTAAAACTCATCTTTCCACTTCACTGTATATGTTTAAAGGTGCATTTAAGAAGACTCACCTAAATAACATGGATACTGTCTTCTCATCCTTCACTAAGCTATCCTCTTACATGTATCCTGCAAATGTATATACTACTGAAATATGATTAGCTCAGTTACAAGAGCAAATATATGTCATAATTAATACATTTTAAATTGTTATTGTGTTTAGAATTTAGGATCTGTTCACCCCATTTTTTTAAATACTTGTTCACTGCAGAAAACATGCCAACATTTTAAAAACCTGCTGCATGATGATTACTGTTGGATTTCTCTGAGATCTAAGAGCCATTATCATGCCCTAGGACCTGCCACTGCAGAGCTGCTTTCAGCAGAGGTACAAGCTGCGACCTCAGGTGAGGTACCAAGACGACAGGTCCCAGAGCCACATACCAAGGCAAAAGTCACCTTGATCATGACCTATATTTTAGGCTGTATTCCGTTAAAAAAAGTTACACAAAGCCCTTGCTTTGTGCCAGCTTTACACACACCTTTTCATCAGATTAAGGTACTACCTCTTCAA
Source organism: Phalacrocorax carbo (assembly GCF_963921805.1). Classification (NCBI taxonomy): domain Eukaryota; kingdom Metazoa; phylum Chordata; class Aves; order Suliformes; family Phalacrocoracidae; genus Phalacrocorax; species Phalacrocorax carbo. Next base: position 29,989,600 of record NC_087518.1, on the reverse strand, counting down.
CTCAGAAGTAAAACACTAACTTGGGGGTGATACACCAAAAAGTATTAGCTTTTAATCAAAGGATTAAAAAGTAATGATGGACACTTGGTTGATCCAGTGAAACAAAAATGGAATTTAAACACCATGGTTGATGCTTTTTAGTTGCTGTGGGATTTCTGGCTTTTCACAGTCCAGTTCAGAAGAAATGTAGGTCACACCTATGACTACTCGTAGTCCATTACCTGCATCAGAAGATAAAACCAGATGTCCTCAACAATTTTCTTTCCCACATTAGCCCTTATTTATGGTAAAAAACATATGATCTTTCCATGTCTGAGTTTGCATTTGGGCAAAATATCACATACTTTATACCACTGAACAGGCTCAGCTTATACCAGTGATATAAAATATCACCAAAATCATACCAGTGATTTAAAATAAGACTCACAGAATTTATATTAATTGTTTTGCGTTCAGTGTTTTCACTTTCCAGTTCTTTTCCACTAAAGATTTAGTCTCATTGATAACTACGGCTTGTAAACAAAATTGTTGTATTTCACTGCAAATCAGCCTTAGCTGTGCTCCCACCCCAACAGCAAGGGGACGATATTTGCTGCCACCAGCGAAGGACTGAAGGGGAAGGAAAAAGTACTATGGACATTTTCCAAAATGTTCTACATGCAGTCCAAGAAGATGTAATACTTGGACTGTCCTCTATAGAGCACAAGCCTAGAGAGCTCTTTCAAACACACAATCATGTATGTAGGCTTAAAAAAATTAAGAGAAGCAGGCTTTATGCTTGAACGTAATTGCTCTTTCAACCACAACCCTCAGCTGCAACACACCAGCTGCCCATTTAGTATTCGCTTCCACTGCTATCCCCCCCATGCTTCTGATACACTGTTCCAGAGTCTTAGCACTGGTCATTATGTCCCCTTTCCATACTGGTTCTGCATTTCCTCTTCTCCTTTTCCACATTATACCCTTTTTGCTGTTGTCATAGTCTTTATCTACACCTCTTTTTTCTTCCTTCTGCCTCACATGCACACTCTTAAAATCTGAGCCTTCCTTTCCCCCCACCTCCATATGGGTTTCTTTTATCTGCTAACACACACTTCCCACTGTTCTCCAAACATTTGTCACACAAACAGTAAACTGGTGGTCTTTTTATTTGTATGCTGTCGTTGCCTCTCACCCCACATTCTGGGCAGTTTTTGCCTTTGTTACCATCTCCTGCTCCTTAAGAACTCAAGCAGAGTTTTTTATTCTATATTCTACAAAATTAGACCTATTCACAGTAGCTCAAATACCATTTCCTAACTGGAAAGTACTCCCTGACTGTTGCATCCTGTGCTCCAGGAATTAGGCTTGTGGCTACAAAATCCACGTTCTAAAATTAAGCCAATCTCACCATCAAAGCACCACATCCTGCTTGGTTTCTTATTTTACAGATCCCTGACAGAAAAGAGTAAACGTGGTGTCTACACACCCATCACTGGAAACAAAAAAGTCCTCCCCTTCTCAAACCACGACAAATAAGGCGAGTGGCATGATACTGAATTTCCACTAGTCTATCACTGCTCAGCCTTGCTACCCTTCTCCTTAGTAAATAACCTGGATGCCTCGCCTCTCACTTTGCCAACATTCTTCTACCCTGCATGAAACCATAACCAGTTCAGTTTTTATGTCAGTGGGAATCCTGGGTGAAGGAACAGAGAGGCTGCCAACGCAAAGATATTTTCTACCTTGAAGCACCTCTGAAAATTTCTAAAAACTTGCTGGAAATTTGTGCATGCAGGCAGAAAACACTGTATTATCTCCCCCTCCCCCCCCCCCCCCCCCCACCAAAAAAAAAGCGCGAGCCTTCTGGTCATTCACCCTCATCACCCTTCTCCAGAAGCACTGATGTGGACTGGCAGTCACTGTTTGCGCTGCGTTATCGCCTATTTCCCAGAACTGATACAGATGACAGGGAGGGTCATGACATTGGCAACAAGCTGTCAGCACATGTTCTTCAGCCCGAAATGGCTATTTTCTTCACTGAAAGCCCAGGATTTGTGCTGTTCTCTTCCCCCCCCCCCAACGGATTTAGGGAGGGTGCCACTCCGCGATGGCAGCGTGGCGCTCGGGAAGGCGCACAAGGCAGCGCCTGACCTTGGAACAATACCCACGCGTGTGGAACAGCCGCTTTTCTGGGGACTACACGACATTCCCGGCAGCCGGCGGTGCCCCCCCCTCCGGCGGGATGGGAGCCCTGAGGGAACCCATCTCCGGCCATTTCCCCAAGTTCGCCTCGATGAGGATGGCAACTTCGAGATCTGGCCGGCCTTTGAGAAACCGCCCCCAGTTACGCGAGGAACAGCCGCGGAGCCACCGGAGCTCCGGTTCCTCCGGCCCACGGCGCGGGGAGGGCGCGCTGCGAGGGGCCGGGCCGGGCCGCCGCCGCCGCCGAGCCCGCCGGCAGCCCCGGGCCGCCGCCAGCGCCGAACAAAGAGCGGCGGGGGGGGCCGGGGAGGCGCGTCGCCCCGCCGTTCCCGGCCTCGTGGACGGCCGCCCTCCCCCTCACAGCCGGCGCGGGCCGCCCGCCCGGACGCCCCGCTGGGGCCCGCCGCCGTACCTGGTGCCTCTCAGCGCAGACGATGCTGTTCATATTGGGAGCCTCCAGGCTGAGGGGGAAGCCGACGCGAAGACGCAGCCCCAGCCCGCCGGGAAGAGGGAGCGGAGGGCGCAGGGAGGGTGAGGCGAAGCGAGGCGCGGTACTGCTGAGGGAGGCGGCGGGAGCGAGCAGAGCAGCGCAACGGGAGCTGGGCGATCCTCTCACACGGCCACCCCGTCACTCACTGCGCCCTGTAACCCTCCGCCTGCCAGGGGCGGGCGGGAGGCGGCCGGCATCACTCCGCCAAGAAACGAGTCCGGCCGCCGCCCGCCCTCTCTTCTTCCAGCCTGAGGGAGCGGCCATGGCGGCCGAGCTGGGGGCGGGCGCGGCAAAGGCAGCCGGCTCCGCGGGGGTGCGCAGGCAGGGGAGAAGCCGCCCTGGCCACGTTCTTCGGCTAAGTTCGTTACGTAATTATTGTCCACCTGCTGCAGTAATTTTATTTCTCAAACCTGGGGTTGCCCTTTTTGCTCAGGCAGGGCTTCCTCTCATCGTCTCGCATCCGTAGGAAGGCACCCACTTCAACACAAAATGTCATATTTAACACTGGCATCTCTCCCTGGCGGCCTGTCCCGTGTGCTCCGGGGGCCAGGCTGCCCTCCGTCTGCCTCTGGCTACAGCACCCCTGAATCGTTCTGGGAAAGGTGTTTTCCCATCTGGATGAGAAATATCGCCCCTCACTTTTCAGGATAAATTCTATCTTGCTAGGCAAAGTGGATTTAAAACATAGTTGCTGATAAATGAGTGGTGTTTAAAGTCTGGTCTTTATGTGTTTGCATGCTAGATGGCCTAATGGGTTTCTGATTCATGGCTGCTGCAATATCATAATAAATAAAACATGGAGCTGGATGAAGTCTGAGGTTCCTTGCTTCCTGGTTTAAAACATCAAGGTCACTTGGAAGGCAGCAATACGCTTCCCTGTGCTATTGCCCTGCCTGCTTTCTCCTGATTCTGAGGCCGCCTTGGTCAGAAACTAGGAAACCTATAGGAGATCATGTTAGATACAGCATCTCAAATGTGTATGACATACGTGATAACATTAACCCATTTCTCGTAGCATTCTTCCAGAATGTCAGTGGAGAAGCATGTTTCAGAACACTGAAGTTGGATGATTCTGAGGTTTCAAGCAGAAAATGCTTCAAAATACTGAAAATAGTGGTCTTGCCTCATCCAAAGCGAGGAGAGGCATTAAGCCATAGGTATATTCCTCCCCTACATGAATCCCTCCGTCTCTGGAGACATATACAATAGCACATGGTGCAGATGGGCCCTCTCTTCGGCTCCTCATTTTGCTGGCAGCAAACAGGACCATCCTGACTTCTCATCTCCCTCTAATATATTTCCACTCTCTCCTCCTTTCAGTTTATAAATTACCAGCCACGCCTCAGTGCCTACCTTCCCACTCTCTGCTTTCTGTTTGAATGAATCTTCTTATCAGGCACTTGTGGTTAAAGCTGGGATGTAGACAGAGGTGAAGACAAGACAGGAACTATGATCAAATAAAAGAGTGCTGGGGATGTTGCTTAATTAAGTAAATCTCAGGATTATGCAAGCTGCTGTTCCAGTATTTCTTAGGAAAGAGATGTCTTTATGAATCATCATTAATTTTCATTATCAGCCACTGCCAGTGACGTCAACGAGCAACCGTAGTATCTTCCTGACAGCGCAGAATTCACAGATGGATGTTTCCAGTTCTTTCCACATAGATCCTTGTGGCAGGGGAACACGTTTGGGATTTTGGGAACTAACCGTGGCTAGGCTGGGAGATCAGACAGCGTCCCTGTTGGTCCAGTTGAATTCTGATCACCCAAACTCACGTCCCAGTAAAAAAAAGGGGGTTTTCTCTGCTTCTTGCTTTGTCATCAACATGAAAATATTTAACATCGTTAAAACACTGTAGTTCCAGCTATAGTTCCTGTGATGATGGCAAGGACTTCTATAATGTGCAAATAACTTTATTTCAATTTGCTAGATGCTTTGTGATCCTTCCCAATTAGACTTATGCTAAACACAGTTATCACTCTTTCTTCAAAAGGGAGTGGTGAAAGTGAGAAACAAGCATGTTCCTTGCAGATGATGCTTTTGTTCGAGAAAACAAGATCTCTCAGAAAATCAGGGTATTCTCTTGCTTTGCTAAATTGTTTGCCCTTACGTATAAAACTATGCAATGGTAGAATTAACATTACACATAAGAATATGATTTCTGCTTCAGCTTCAGCTAGGCTCCCTGATGTCTTTGCTTTACAAATATATCATTAAAAGTAGTTAAAACTCAGCTGCAGGAGATCACTCTTTCTACACGAGGTGCCTGGACAGGAAAAGTGGCTTGGTCTCACAGAAGAGGCAAGCAGGTGGGATTGCTTGGTCGTTGAAGCAGGTAGATGGCAGAAAGTTGTAACAGCAAATTTTTAGTAAGGTTGGTTGCTTGATATCTAAAGAATAACACTTTATTGAAAGGGACCAGCAGGATCGAGTTGATATCGGATGACTGAGTTACTGGGAGCTGAGCCAGAAGAACTAGTTAGCACATGTGCAACCAGCAGAGCAGTGATGTTCACTAGGGTCTTTGATCTCCTGTTTTGGCAACTGTCCTTCCCTGTAACAGTGTGTGTAAGATGTCAAGAACACTTCTTTAACAAAACCACTTCTCTAACAACATCATATTTTAAAAAAGAAAGAATAAAGTAATGCTTGTGGAGGCTCTGGATGTTCTGCATACCTGTTGTCTCCCAACATGGAAGATACAGGCTTCCTGCTTAATGAATGGAAAGCCCTCTCCTGGAAAGCCCTCTTCCTTTTCTTCCAAATGGTGTGTTACTGGTAAGTCAGGCAGTTTGTAGGTGTCCCTGACTCTGACATTGCTCTTCTGCTGGTCCCTGTCTCGTTATAAGGGACTCCACGTCTCATCTAAAGGTTTAATGCCTAAAGGAAAGGCTGAATTTGTTAACTCTGAATATTGCAAAGGCTGAATTTTATAACATTAAACTCTGCTTCTGCTGAAGCTTAGTCATGAAGACCACCTGAGAGGAGAAAATATTCCATTTGGTGACACCAAAATATGTGCCTTTGATTGCTGCATTAAAAATGGAGATATTGTAGAAAAAAATATGTTAGTCCTAAAAGTAAGAGCAAGACCCGTTTTCCTGTAAGCCACACTACAATATATCTTTAAATCTAGCATCAGGTACCATTTCTCTTTGGACACAGATTAGTGTAGCTCAGTGAAGTACAGCACCTGAGTGAGGTATGCTACCAGTCAAGGATCTGGTCCACGGCTTTCTTTTAAAAAGAAAATCGTGTTTATGAAAGAACAAAATGTTTTGTGGAACTGAATAGAGTTTAATGAAACATCATTTATTAGGTATATATTTAAAATACATATAGATATGTATTGCAGTTGAAGGCCACTTGTATTCTCCAGCATTATCACATACACCAATCTACTTGTTCCATTACTTTTCCTTGCTGCATTTTGGAAGGGTTTTCGATAATCCATTATAGTTGCAGAAATCCTTGTGTAGAACATGTTTTCACAGAATCACAGAATCACAGAATGGTAGGGTTTTGAAGGGACCTCTGGAGATCACCTTGTCCAACCCCCCTGCTTGAGCAGGCACACCTAGAGCAGGGGGCACAGGAATGTGTCCAGGCGGGTTTTGAATGTCTCCAGGGGAGGAGACTCCACAAGCTCCCTGGGCAGCCTGTTCCGCTGCTCTGTCACCCTCACAGGAAAGAAGTATTTTCTCATGTTGAGCTGGAACTTCCTGTGTTCCAACTTGTGCCCATTGCCCCTTGTCCTGTCATTGGGCACTATTGAAAAGAGCCTAGTCCCATCGTCCTGACACCCACCCTTTAGATATTTATAGGTATTTATAAGTTTTGTTGGTGTCTTGGCTCTCAGAGTCCTTAGCAGTGACATTTTAATGGTGTTTGGGGTGTAGAGGCTGTGTTGGAATTAATGATCTGTGCTGGACTGTTTCCTGTAAGTTCTCGCATGTCGTTTGCCATCTGGCTGGCCAATAACAGCTGCTCTGAGGAGGGCAACTTGTCTGCTTTCCTTTCCCTGTTCTTAGGCAAAGCAATGGTCATCTTGGATGAATTCTTTACTTAGGAGCAAAGATTGTAGGAAATTTAGATGCAGTCTGAAAGAGTATTAAAAGTCTCAGTTTTAATAGCTGTGGCCTTAAATTTAAAAGGCAAGTTCTCTGTCAAGTCTCTGTTCATCTTTCTTAAACAGTGTCAACAACTTTACTTCTTCATTTCGGGAGACACCGTTCTTCCACCACAGCGACCTTCCCTGATAACAAAAGGTTTGTGTTGGATAGAAAAGAAGAGACTGTCTTCCACACCAAGGTTATAAATTATGTCTTCTCTCATTTCCATTAAGCAAACAGAAGTCTTTTTAATTAATTCCTTTGGATTAAGTCCATAAGAGACATACAGGGGATTCTGACAGAGACGCTACTTAGTGTCTTAATAAAACCCCTCTTCTTCTGACTACCTGTCCTTGAAGGATCAGTCTTGTGATCTCAAAAACACAGCTTTTAGGATGAAGCATCATGGGAGCTCCTGGCTGCAAATACATCTTTCATGAAGAAAATAGCTACAATTTTCGAAAAATTATGGCTTTTAAAATTCTTTCAAGATAATTCTCACCAGGCGACTGTCAGCAGATCCATTCTGTGCATGGAGATAATACCTTTATTTTTGTTACAAGCTTTTTGTGTGTGGTCTGGGACAGTCGTCACTCTATTTAACTCAGATGTAACACCAATTTGAAAGTATGGGTGTGCTTATGTAAACTGTGTAATAGTCTTCACAAATCAGTATCTGTCCTGCCATCATTCTCTGAGCAAAGAAATCAAAATTCGATATTCAAATCTGATTCCACAGCAAATGTGGTGGGATGTATTAAGGAGACTTGCTTAAAGTCTGGTCCTTTGGACTGTGCACATTGAAGGGCTTCTCAAGGGCAGGATTAGGAATCAGCCTTATAAAAAAAATCTCTGGTTTATGACTTTTCTGTGGAACCTGGAATTTTGTTATTCGTTCTTTAGGACTGGTTAATATTAAATGAACTCTTCGATGCTTTCCAGCCATATTGATTTATGGTAGCCACATGGTGATATTCACAGATATATTCCATTTGTTCATTATAAAAATACTGACTTGTTCCATACACCTGTATGTCTTTCTTGCTTCCATAAGGACAATAGTTTTTTGGGCTGAAACATCCTGTTCAGGGCATTACAATAGAAGGCTGTAAAACAGTTTGCTCTTAAATTGTTTGCCTTCATGACCCTTAAGCTTTCTGCCAGCTTCTGACTGTGCATGCAAGTAAGAGCTTTGTACTATTTGTCCTTGCTGTTGCATTCACAGAGTATGTTTGTTGGCTCTACTGCAGTCTGGTAGCTTCCAATTTGCTTTTCCTTCTTTCCCCATCTCTGCCCCCCAAAACTACATCATTACTTTCACGCGTGGTCCTAATGGAAAATTAAAATGTAAAGAAAAATAATTTATAAGTTTTCAGTTATGAGAATGTTTCTTCAAATATTAAGAATGCTGTTGGAATCTCTGAAAACAAAGAAACACCTAATTGCCTGTAACCCAAAGAATAGCTATGTTAGTGTAGGGTCACGCAAGCGAAAGGAAGGGAGATGTGTAAGTCCCAGGGGCTGCGTCTTGTGCCAAAGAATCACTGACTCCTCTTATGCCACCACAACTGGAGAAGGCTGCTTCTTGCCAGTGGAGTGTCACTTATGGCTCTGCAGCCTTTTACATCCCTAATCTAGTCGTTAAGTGATGACTGTAATTAGGAACACTAGAATTCAACATTGGTAGCAGGCACAGTGCCATCCTAGCAGATTGGGAAATCACGTCTGTGCTCAAAGACAGACCATTTTCACTCGTGTGGCTGTGAGGAACACACTATCTGTCATCTCTGTCTCTGAGACAGGTTAGCTTTTAAACTAACACAAAGGCTGTGAGTGCAGGAACGATCAGGTAATGATTTATCTGCTTTTCTGAGAATATAAAAGAGAATTAAACATCCTGTTCTACCATGAGGTCAGAAAACGTTCCAGGCAATGACTAAAGATTTGTACTAGTAGGTCCAAAGCTCCTGTTTCTGTGCTTTTTTTTCAAGCAAAGCTCTTTTTTCAGCTTTTGCAGAAGAACCCAGTACCCTTCATTTATTTTTAATTAATGGTAACATCTAAAGCTAATGAGAACAAAATTAACTTAAGAGTTGGACTATGCATCCGTAATCTCTGCAAAAGCAGAAGAGTAGCACTACTTCTAAAGTCACTTTAACTCTGTGTACAAGTTTTAGCCACTATAATGCTATGCCTAACTTAACCTTAAAAACTTGAACTCAAAAAGAAGTTACTTAATGACTAACTTTTAAAAAAAGGAGAAGAAAAATATAGAAAAACCTTTATGTCCTGTGGAAGGAAAGCTATCCGCATTATGTATCCGTGGTAGCAGGAAGGCAGAAGGTTGATGAGAAAGCCTCCTTTAGGGTTGTTTTTCAGGAACAAGCCAAAGATGAGCTATGTTTTTTCTTGATCAAGAGCAATGAATTAATCTTAAAAACTCATCATTTATTCCAAAGAACACAGATATTTATGATAACTGTGTCCTCACTCAGCATTATGCTACAGCTTGGCAGTGTCTGAAAAAATAACCCTCTTACACATAGATCCTCATTGAACAAGGGGGTTTTTTGTTTAACATTTGGGACAGGTCTCTTTTATGGGTATGATTTATTTCCAAAATCATTGGTAAGTGCTACAACCAGCCTGCCATAGATGGTAGGTTTTGACAGGGTTGAGAAATGCTTCCATGGAAATGAGATCTCTTTGAATCAAAGGTAGAGTTTAGCCAGCAGAGGTTCTGTTGAAATTATTTCTTTCACAAGTCATGATACTTTGCAATTCTGTAACGCTTTCTGTTTGAAGACCTCCAAACTGTATGTAAATTAATTCAGCAGCGTAGAAATGCAGAGGAGGAGAGAACTATTTTATATTTATGCTTTGCTTTTTTTGTTTTTTGTTTTTTTTGTTTTCACAGATGAGTGGACTGCATGAAGAGGCCTGTCTGATTTGCCTGAGATCACAAAAGTGCTAGAACTGGCAACACTGACAGGAACTAAGTTTCCCAACTCTTGAATCTAGAGAGAATGCAGTAAAATGAAAATCAGGGCAGTCTACACTCATCAGAATTTTTGTGGGACTGCTGCAAGTGCATGGCACGCTGTTCTGGGGGGGACACAAAATACCTGGGATGGAATAAAGAGAGGGAGTTGCAGCAGAAAGCAAATGATGGGAATGATATTTAAGAGCTGGTTAAAGAACCTGTTGGAGCCTGTGATTTTAACAGCTGGTTGTGCCGAGATACACTGATCTGCTTCCAGCACAGCCCTGACTGGAGCATTGGTAATTCCAGTGTATCAACCCAAGTGCTCCCTCCCGAGATCTGTTGGGGGGCTGGATCTTTGCTGCCTACATCTCCTCTGTTCTGCAGGGGTGGTGACTACCTGTGTCTTAAGCGGCTCTCTCCTCTCCTGGGAGCCTTGAAGAGGCTGGGGCTCACCGGAAGGGAAATGGGGGACAGGGGCTGCAATAGTTAGGGGCTAAAAGGACTTTATTATACTCCTTATTGCAGTGGGATTCACTTTAATGGTTAGGCTAAAAGGACAACTGAGACAGCTGAGGCCCCGCTGCTTGCATGCTTCCTTTGAAAACTGAGGTCACTCTTTCCAGCTTTTACTTTTTTCATATTCAGCTGGTAGCTTCTGATTGCAATGCTAATACAAGCAAATCTCTCACAATTAAGTGGGAGTTGTTCATATATAATGTCTGCAGCATGACCCACTTACACTTACGGAAATTGTCCCATTAAACACAAGTAACAGCAAGTTTCTCCTTAACAAAAATATTAAATTTAAAACAAGTAAAGAGGAACAAAGTGGGCTTATCTGAGAGTTAGTTGGCCCACATATTGATTTAATCAGGAATCAGTTCATGCACAAAAGCAACCTCAGGTTGCCAACACCTTGTAATGCAGTCACAGAAAATCTGCATAATCAAAATACCACGCACTTTGAAGACACACACAAAAGTGTAAATAGGACAAGCACTGAAAGCTTGATGGAAGATAGAGCAGCACAGGGAGAAATTGTAAAGGAGCACATCTGGAGCAAGAAACTACTTTTCCGGAAGCACCAGGGTCCCTTTGAGAATCCGAATTACCACACAGCCTTGAGAGGAGACAAAAAGGCTGCAGAGATTTAAAATTCCAGCATGATGGCTGCTGATGGGAGTGAACTAAAGGCAACCAGAGTATGTAATGTACACTCAGTGTCATGTGTATCTGCTCTCCTGAGAACCGCAAATTCCGTTATAAGGTCATACATCTCACTTTTTGGCTCCACCTTTTAGCACAGAGAATGATAACTGCTACAGGCTGTCTTGTGTTACACTAGAGTATTAATAGTGTCATTATCTGGCCAAATGCTGCGGTGAAATAACCAGCTTATTTCTTTAAATATATATATATGTGTGTGTGCGCGCGCATTATATAGTGCCATTCTTATGGGCTGTATATTAACATACCAGGATACTCTGGAGAGGAAGTTAAAAAATAAACTCAGTTTTTATTAAGATGAAATACTGTATTTTGGCCCTCACGTTAAGGACTCTGTTATTTTATTATACCTAAGATGGAGAGTTTGTAACGTGCTGATACATAAATGTTTATGGTGCCAAGATAATTACCAATGTGTGATAGCCATGTGTATTTTGTTCCAGCTTCAAAGCTCTTCAGCCATCCCTATCAGTCAACATCAAGTTCGTACTCCTGTTATAGTTAAAATCACGTTTACCATTGAACTTTGTGGGAATGAGAACTGGTCTCTTGGGTAACCCTGCAAAATAATACACTTCAGTAACATTTACTTCACTGATCCAATCAACCCCGTGAGTTGATTTGAACCAAATTACTCAGGTAATTGCAGCACGGTTTACTTATTGGTTTACATTTTTAATTATCATGCAAGTTTCTAACATTAGAAAAGGAAGGATATGCATTTATGACAAAAAGAGAAAGGTATTAGTGGTTTTCTACCAGCAATGTTCAGGTAAGACACACAGACCAAACAAAACATAGACCCACTCTAAAAGTGTGTTTTGTGTGACTTCAGCTCTTGTGAATTCTAGTAGTTACTAGAACAAACAAAGGAGATGCTAATTTTAAATCAGCCCAAAGAAACATTTTCACTTTGTATTGCTGAGGCCTGAAGTTCTGAACAGAAACTGAGAATGTTGTCTTGCTTTTCCCCAAAAGGAGTTAACTGATAATCTATCTTAATCTCTTAATTTTTTGCCTCCTGTTCATTTCACTTGTTTTCTTGTGTTCATTTATGGTCTGTCTTCTGAATGTCCTTTCTTTAGTAATTTTCATTGTCTGCTTTTATGTCACTTGGCAAAACCCAAGGTGATAAATTACAGACTTCATTAGAAAGAACAATCACCAGTGGCTTTAATTTTGTGTGATTTTCATGGGCTGCCTTATCTTTTCTTTTCACTTACAAATGAATGAGACCTGAAATGTGTTTGATGGGAAAGGGGAAGTGGCATAACCATTTATAAAGTCATAGTCACGATGTAGAGAAGGAAGACACGTTTCAAATCTGTAAGTGAAAGCTGGATCCCTTTTGGGTTTGTACTCATCCCATTTTTATGAGCAAATCAGGATTATGTCCCGTCATTATTTGGAATTCTACTATAGTTACTTTCCTTGAAGTTTTCCCCACTGTAATATCTGATCCCATCACCAAGATTAATGATTGCAGTCTCACAACAACTCAGGGAGATTTATAGACCTCATTTCACAGTTTAAGAAACTGAGGCGCATAAAGGCTAAGTCATTGGTTCAAGTTACAAAGGAAGAATGTAGCAAAATAGTGAGTTAAATTTGGATCGTCCATGTCGTATATCAACACGTTCATCCTAAAGCTATTGTTCTGTTGTGATGCAAAGAATAACATGACTAATGCATGTATGCTTCTTTCTTATACAACCATTTAGAAGAGGACCACCTTATGAATATGAATAACCCAGCATGATCTTAAGGAGAAAATATCCAGAAAGATGTATTATCATTTGGATAAGATTAAAAACTCGCAATTTCTTAAGTCAGCAGTGAGGGCTGGTGACCAAAATAACTGGCTAGCTGCAGGTATTGCTGTAGTGTCTTCCTATACTTCCTCATTACCTCTTTGAAAAATAAAATGTTGGGGCTGGGTAACTGTATATTTTGTGAAAGATGGGTAATGGCAGGATCACCGTGAAAAGTCCGGTGGAGGAAGTGAAAGAAGGAAACACTCTCAAGCTTTCCAGGACTTCTGAATTTCAGAATAAAAAAACCCCAAACCAACCAAACAACAAAAAAGAGGATGAAGGAGATACTGTTTGACACTTTGTGACATCTTTCCTTTCAGCTGTAGCCATTACATGATTTTCCTTTACCCTTTCACACCTACAGACTCAATTAATCTTCATCCCCAAACTAACTCTCTTGATGAGTTTGACTTTGCCATTCCTGACTCCTCCTTGTCTTAGGACTTGCTTACCTAATTAAAATCCACAGCCATTTTTTCCAGTCTCCATTCACATCCCTGGACACACCTCTAGCTCCAATGCCTGAAATCCTTCATTTATCACCAAACCTCTGAACACTTCTCATTTCTGAACTCTCTCTGCATGCTCCCAAGCTCCTTGCTGCCTCCCTCCCTTACTTAAGAGTGTATGTCAGAGAAGCAGCTGGTGAAGTTAGATGTTGTTCCTCCACAAACCCCCTGACAGATGCAGAAACACTTGCTCTCCTATCTCAGACCACCTGCGCTGTGCATGCAGCTGCTGCCATATCTAGAGGAACGGGAGATCAGGCAGTGAGAAAACTATTCCTAGATATGGAAAACATGTGTCCTGAGTCTGCCTGATTGAAGAAAGTGAGCTCTGTGGAATAATCCTGAACCCTACACCTTCTGCCTCCTCTTGGTGCTGTGGGACTGGGAGTACTAGATGAGAATCAGATGCACTGCAAATCTCAGGGACTAGCACGGTGTTGCCGTGTGCTTTTGGATAGGTGGTATGTTCATCCTCAGGGGATTATAATTTTGGTGGTGGATGTACAATTAAAATGGGTGAAGTACAGAAAATGAGCTAAAGAGGAAGAGATACAAGCTGCAGCTGTACTAACTTTCCCTCAGCAGAATGGGAAAGGGTGACAATATCAGCTGTCACAAGAAGGGATCCCTTTCTGACTGCTGTACAGGACTCTCCTGAACAGCAGCAGAGATAATCTGCAATAGTTTATTGCACAGCCTGCTGGATTACTTGGAATGTCTGTTTATTTTTCAGGAACAAATCCAAAAACTGCAGTAACTTTGGGAGGTTCAATAGGACAAGCTCTTCAGCACATACCTCTGTTAGACACAGAGTAACAGTGTTCTGCAAAATAGGGTTAAAAAAAGGAGCAAAGGGGACATAGTCTACAATTGTCTGTAATTCCAATCATAATGAAGAAAGGAGAGGTTTTTTTCATTATGATCAGGATCTGTTTCTAACAGAACAGAAATATGGCAAACGTTTCCCTTCATTACATGTTACCACTGTTGCTGTAGTTCTGCAAATCCAGCTGGAGAAACAAACAGTTGGGAAGAGCAACCCTTGTGGCCTCACCATTGTTTTTTATCACCAATGCAATTATTTGCTGGGACATGCTGTAATGCAGGAGAATGAAATTACCTAAGCTAAGAAACAGCCTTTTTTCTGAGGAGGTTTTTCTGTTTTTCAACCTGACTCATTCAATAGATTGAGTTTTCATGGGAATGGGCAGCTGGCTGGCAATTCTTACACCTACTTGTGCCACTACAGCCAATGTACAATGGGCTACCGTGTCCGGATAGCTGTGCTATGTATGGTGTGTCCCTAGATATCACTGGCTTGACATTTAAGACTGGGAGAAGGCACAAGCAGTGCCATATCATAAAGTGGCTACTTGTAGTTCTTTTATTCTTAGTAGGGCAAAATAAGTTCAAAGTAATGAAGGTGGTGGGTGCAGGATGAACTGTTATTCACTAAGTCCTTCAGTAGTAGGGGGCGTATGTTGAAACAAGTAAGAGGTAGGTTTAATCTTTGGCTGAAGAAAGTACTTCTTTATAAGGTATGTAATGAACTTCTAAAACTTGTATCCACAGGAGGTGATGGAGGCCAATTTAAAATGGGATTGGACAAATTCCTGGATGCCAGGTACATATATCATAGAATCATAGAATGTCCTGAGTTGGAAGGGACTCACAAGGATCACTGAGTCCAACTCCTGTCCCTGCACAGGACAACCCCAAATTCACACCACATCTCTGAGGGCATTGTCCAGGTGCTTCTTGAATAGCGTCAGGCTTGGCTTCGTGATGACTGCCCTGGGGAGCCTGTTCCAGTGCTCCACCACCCTCTGGGGGAAGAACCTTTTCCTAATATCCAACCTAAACCTCCCCTGGCACATCCTCCTGCCATTCCCTCGGGTCCTATCACTTGTGACCAGAGATCAGTGCCTGCCCCTCCTCCTCCCCTTGTGAGGAAGCTGAAGACCATGATGAGGTCTCCTTTCAGTCTCCTCTTCTCCAGGCTGAACAAACCAAATTACTTTAGCCTCTCCTCATATGGTTTCTCCTCTAAACCCTTCACCAACTTAGTGGTCCTCCTCCTCCTTAGCTTTATAGCCTTAATGTACTGTGGTGCCCAAAACTGCGCACAGCACTCAAGGTGAGGCTGCACCAGTGCAGAGTAGAGTGGGACAATCACCTCCCTCGACCAGCTGCAATGCAGGGCTTGATGCACCCCAGGGCACGGTTGGCCCTACTAGCTACTGCATGGAATAGACAGAGATGTATCCTCTAATATTCCTAACACAGTTGTGGGTGTTGGGCAGTAGGAGCATTTCCTGTTGTCACTGTTGGAAGCAGAAGCCTGGGTGAGATGGACCATTGGCCTAAGGACATTCCTTTTACCTGCTATATAAATAGGCCTGGGGTTGCTGAATATGTATCTCAGATATTTGGATTTGCTTGAGTTCTGAGTAGTACAACACCCAATAGTATGTGAACAGAATACTGTAGCAACGAACACAAGATGAAACATTGTTAGGGGTATTGGGAAACAACCTACAGCCGGGTACAAAGATAACCGTTCCAAATACATAGTAAAGAAGAGGTTGCCCTTCCATGGTCCATCACTTTTGGTGTCAAATAGAATTTGTGCCTAAGAGAGACAACGAGCATTCCTGCTCCGGTTTCCTTAGTATTTTGGCGGTGTGGAAATGAGCAGTTTTGGGAGTAATTAGAGAGACCTCTGGAGACTGAAATCCAGAGGAAGGTAGCTGCTGTACAGATACAGGTGTACCATACAGCCCTTTTTATTTCTCATGAAGATGCCTGCAGTTAGGCTGGGTGCTACTTGGAGTTTTGGCATTTTTTTACTGACCAACGTACTCTTTAAAGCACTCACGACACAGCAGTGATTAACTTTGAACCTGTTCTGATCTACACCATTCCCAAGTGACGCAGTCTACTGCAAACACATCACTCATCCTTTCCTCAGGACATGACAGAAAGTAAGATATTTGGAGGGACAAAGAATCCCCATTTAAAGATATAAGATGAGACAGCTTGTATTATTTTTTAAAATTTAGGGTCAGATTCCTTTCTGGCTCAGTATGTTTGCTGCATATTGATTTTCCTGAAGTTACATAAGGCATAAAACCAGCCCTTTGTCACCAAAAGCAGTACAGATGTTTCCAGGACTATGAGTCATGTGTATGACTTCTCTTTTTAACTTCCCACTGGCTTTTTAAAAATATACTTTAGATCAGTTTTGCTTTTCAACACCAAAGAGAAACAGCGATAAATTTTCTCAAGAACTGGGGATTTGGGCAAAACATTATGATTTCATATGCTAAGAAGGTTGTGTTACAAAGTTTTAAACTCTGACATTGACACAATGTTACAGAATATGGGAGAAGTAGTATATATGATTACATACATCTAAAATTCAGATTTGAAATACCAGAATTGCCGTATTTAAGCAATAGTGAGGGGCTGCTGGAGCTAATTTAGATAACCAGGCAGTCTAGACCTTCTCTGACTAAGTTAGGCATCGGAGTGGTTAAAATGTTGGTTGCTAGAACACGATGTAGAAGCAAATTAATGTTAGCAGCAGTGGGAAAAATTGAGAAGTTTAGGCTACACTCCCACTTTTTTGGGAATGTGCTCATATATAGTACATTATCGAAGCCTATGAAAGTGGTTATACTGAAAAAATAGTAAACACAGGTACAGGGCGAGACTGAAATTCTCATTACTTCAGCTACAATCTTGTGTAATCCCATCTGGATTAGCAAAACAGCCACTGATTATTAAGACCAGCTTTTCCTTGTCTGCTTTCTGGACTATTTCAGAGATGTAACAACCTGGTGTTCGTGTATTTGCTTTTGAACCTTTTTTCGCTTTGCTCCAACTTTCATGCCAGGGATCTAACCTGGCCTGGATGTACCTCCAAAGGGAACTTTTCATGCTTTTTTGAAGTAATGTCATTTCATTTCTCTTCTGGGCCCTGGGATCACACACAGGGGCTCATTTGGCAAGACTGTGACCACAGCCTTTGTTCGATGGCCAAAGCTTCCCCAGCGGTACAAAGAAGCTGCAGTCCTCTCGACTGTTCACTTCATCTCTTGTTTTTACAAAAATAACAGAGGAGGATAGCGTGGCATAAGCTTGTTTTAAAAATTGCCTTATGCCTTGTAAGACATTGTGGCTACACTTGAAAACATTCAGCTCCCTGTCATTTAATACTAGTGCCTGTGTAATTTGCCACAAAGATGCAGATGGTGGTGGAGGAGAGAGTGATCTGAAACCTGAGTTATCTAAGTGTGTGTCCATGTGTAGTCCTGCCATGACCCCAAGATGGAGCAGTCTGGCATGTGTGTGTCACCCTGTTTGTTATCACGGTGTCTCCCAGGTGCCTGCAGAGCAGAGCCAGCCCGCTGCATTATACACACAAAGAAAACAAGGTGTGGATAAACTATGTGATTCCTCCCACATCAAGTCACCTGGCAATCTGCGCCACATCCGGGGAATTTTATGTGTTAGTTTTATGGGTTGCAGTCCAGCCTATTTACCGCAAGGCTCATGAAGCAAGGAATTTATGACACCTCTCCTCACTCTAACTCCTTCTTACAGGTTTAAAAAAGCCACTGCAGTGCTTTGATGGGCTTTCCTGGTGCTGTATCAGCACCCAGTTACTTGACTTGTCTCTCAAGAGCACTGCTGAGAATTAGGTAAAGGGTATAAAACACTCTGAAGGTTAAAAGCAAATCTGTCCTAGGTACTATGTGGGACCAGTGGCCTTCCAGCATTTTAGATTGGATTTGCTGAAGTCACATCACCTGCACATCTAAAATTATATTATATCCATATATCGTATTATATTAATGTGATAAATGTATGAAATATATATATTTGCATTCATCCCCTCTAAGGCTTTTGGTCTGTTTTATAAGCTGAGAAGACAGCATGCACCCTCCTGACTGCTGTGTTCAAGATCAAATGTAAAAATTCAGCGAAGGATTAATAAGCGAAGTCTCCAAATGTTTTTACAGTTTCATGCATCTCGCACACTTGCATAAATTTCAATAAATGAGTAATTTTTAGTAGAAATAATGGCAGACGCATGACAATGCAAGGAAGGCTGAGACACATCTTGATAGTTCTTGTATGTATTATGAACCTCTCTGGTTTGCTTCAAAGCTTTTCACTTTTGTGTTTGAAGTCTGGTGACAAACTCAGAAAAACCAGACCTGATGCAAGGTTTTTATGATGGATTTTTCCAATGCAAAAATCAGTGGATCAGCTTCATACCACCATCACAGTTTAGGCAATTATTATTTCATTTAGGGGGAGGGATACTAGGTTTTAAGTCAAATTGTACCAGTGCACCCAGAAATACATACAAGAACACAAACATAATTTCTTTTTATCTCCGTAGGTACATGTATATGTATGCACACGTACACACCTGTGTGTTATACAGAGGCATATATTAGTGCAAAGCTGGGAGTTATGTATATAAATTTTCCCATTCCTTGGGCATAATCCTGTGAATAACCATGTGCACAAGTCAGTGCAGGATCAGGCCCTGGCTCTGCCTTTTAAAAAGCAATGTTGCTGCTTAGCAACGATTTTCTGCCTGGATGAAAGCAGAAACCTTGCAAATCATAAACAAATATGCAGGTCCATGCAGAGGCTAAGTTAAATAAAGTGGTATCCTTTACCCTAACTCTGCCTGCTCCTCTTTTTTCAGGGTAAAAATGTCTGTGAAAAATAAGAGGGAGCACAGGACACAGAGCTTTAAAGGAGGGATTTAAAAATTTGAAAAATATAGGAAGTAAATATGATGCACAGGAAGTTTTCAGCCACTATAGAAAATTAAAAAGTCCTCCAGAAGAGATAAAAATAAATTAATTCAGTCTTTTACAGCCAAAATGTAAAGTAGATTTAAAATTTTCCTTTTTTGCCTCCGCGAGTAATCATGACAAATATGTCTTATTTCTTCCATAAAACTTAATGTGGAATGGAGAGGACAAGAAGTTACTTTCCATATCTTTACTTACAGTTATTTTTAAGTGTATCAATCAAACGTACTCATGCACTGAAATTTCATTAACGCCCAAGGCTGACCAGGTGGGCTTCAAAAAGAGAGCCACAGTCAGCAGACCGCGGAGCTGGTGCTCTCGAGCTTGCTTACTGACATAGCATGTGCTCTCTGGCAAATTGCCGAGTCCAATTTTCAGAGATTTTTCTATCCCTAGAAATGCAGCTGGCACCCAGACATCACATTTTCAAAAGAAAATCTAATGAAAAGAAAATTAGGTGCCTAAATCTCAGGTCAACTAGATGCTTAATCTATTAAGGTACTTCTGAAATCCCATTAGGCGTCTAAATATCTTCAGAAAAATCCATTCCTCTGAGGCTGAGCAAAATCCCCTTGAAATCTATGGGAGTCACTTCACTAAGTTCAGGAGGTTTTGAATTAGGCTATTACATTGTACCAGTTACATTATTGTATTGTGCCAGTTTCGTATCTCTGAACAGCAGATAGTAATCCTATAACAGCTGCGTGGAAGAAGGATGCCCACCCTCAGGTGTCAGCTCAGGCTGGAGAGTGCAGCAGGGTACCTAATCAGGTAATTTCTTACTCTACATTATATGATAAAGAAATAATCGACCTTGAGCACAAGTGGCTACAAGTGGCTGAGCCGCTTGGTTTGTCATCTGGAAGCAATGGTATGGAGAGCCTGAAGGGAACAGATCCTTTCTGCGAGCAATGCCTGCACACCCTGGTCTGGCACAGACCGCCTCCCAGTTACACAGACAGGTCTTTTACCACTTCTGTTCATCTGCCCACTCCCCTGTCATCCCCTGGCTGTAGACAATGCCTGGTTCAGACCTGCTCACCTGTGGATATGTATTACCCAAGGCATAGTTTCTACCTCCTTTTCTGTGTCTGCTTTGTAATGTGGAAGTTTTACAGTCTGCAGGAAAAAAAGCTTCTCTGTACAAATGCTCCCCTCACATCTTACTTCCCAGTCTGGCTGGAGAGCAAGTCCCTATGAACTGATCTCTATATGCATCTCTTCATATTTTTTTTAACGCGATACAACTAATTATGGCCCAATACCTGTCTAAAGAAGCATAAATCCTCTCCAAATGACAAATGAGAGAGGCAAGCCCCACTGTTTTCTTCAGCTCCTGATCTAGAAACTTTGGGGCAAAGAGACTGACCCCTGCACCTTTTCCAACAAAAAAGGCTGCTGGTTAACATGTGAAAAATACAGAGGCCTGCTTATCTTTTCAAAAGAACCTGAAGCTTTTCCTTTCCTTCAAGGCTTAAATACTTCCAAACACCTGGTATTAAGGATTTAATGTCAAAGAAAAACAACTTTGGATGCTAAAATTGTGGCCTTACTTTGAAAATCCAATCAATAGGGAGTGGATTAGTTTGCTATACAATTCCAGTAACCAAAAAAAAAAAGAAAAAGCAAAAAACCCCCACCCAAAACAAAAAACCCCAAACACCTAAGTGCTGATTTTCCTTACAGTTTGATCACAAGTAACCTACAAATGATGACCCCAGTGTTGCAAGGTGCCCAGACGTCTTAATTCCTGTAGAAGGAGGAACAGAGCAGAGTTGGCCTTGCAGTAATTAGTGAGCTGAAAGATGAGATCTGAGGGAACTGAATGCACAAATTTTCTTGATGCTCTTTACTCTATCCACTCTGGCAGGTTTGTTAGTCTGATTACCTCTGCATGGTCTTGCTCATGCAAACCAAAGGCAACCAGGCTGGCTTCTACAGCTACAGCAAAAAAAAAAAAGGAAAACAGGGCTTCTACCTGGTAAATGGAAGGAAACAAAATTGGAAAATTTCACAGAGAAGCTTTTGAACATTGCTGAAACCCAGGAATCTTTAGGAGCACTGTGACAAGTTTCCTGTAAAACAGAAGGGATCAGAAAACACTTTAAATTCTTGATATAATGATGATGCTTTTTAACTTGCACTAAGAATAAAGCGATATATGTTTAAGACATTTTTACTCTAGAATTTCCAACCTTACAAGCATCATGTTTTGGCTCTGGAGGCTGCTTTTGTATAAACTGATGTTGACATACTCACTAGTCTTTGGAGGGCTTCGAGCAAGGAAATAATATGTAAGCTGCAGAAAGCATTTTGTGTACATAATGCCATCATAAATAAAGTTAAGCGTTACAAAAATACATTTATATTTTCCAGTTATCTTCCTATGTTAAAGTCTTAATATCAAATGTAAAAACCTTCAGGAATGTAGCAATTTGTGCTGTTATTTTTAAGCAAGTGAAGCTGGTATTTTCACTAAATATTAGGTGGGCTTGATTAGAGAAGATCAGTTCTATCAATTCTATTTGGGAGATGTGAAATGCTGCCAAAGTTCATCATGATGCTCCTGATACTATAGCTCTTAGTGATAAACTAAACCTCTAAAAAGTACCTTTTAAAAAAGTACGCCTAACTATTTCTGGTTAAAACAGAGTTAGAAATATCTTTTTTTCTGGGAAGCATCTTTTCAGGGGGAAGTTACAGGGGTGCATGAAAGGGAAGGAGGGTTTCTTGATTGCTAACAGCGACAACAGCTTTCATTTTTATAAGGTTTTCCACCACAAGATTAATGCTATCCTTGAGTATGAAAATGGCTGGCAACAGACTTCTGGACTGGAGGAGATTATCACAGAAATGCCTGTGAAAAGATGTGGTTAACAGGGAGTTGTCTTTCTCAGGCAGAATAAGTCCTTCTATAAGACAACTGATCCTTGGCATGTGCAGAGTAAAAGCAAGAGCAACTATAATCAGAGTGAAAAAGGGAAGCTGTGTCAATTAACTTTGGTTGTGTTTTCATCAATGTTTATCAAGGGAAATTACTCCAGGGTGAAAGAGAACATCAAGTACAGGGTGCTCAGCAAATCACCACCAAAGCTGAATATTTATGAAACTTTAATAGGGCTTGTAGATTATAACTGGTATCTTTCAAGGCTGACTACCAAGGAATATACAGAGAAGTCACGTGGTGGGAAATAAAGTTTATAACCCCAGTCCATGTGAGTTGATTGAGGCCAGATAACAAAATTTAATGTTGGTCTTGTGTATTATACTCTAATTGCAATTAATAGCTCTGTGTACATGAAGTCTCTTAGCAATTAGTTTGTTCTGCTTTAGCCTGGAATCAGGAATGTAATTCAGATATAACTGTTAAGCTGTAAAAAGTCTGTAGGTCCGAAAGAAATCTGAGAATAATCAAACACACCTCCTTCACTGAAAGCCACATGCTTGTAGTCCTGTGCAAATACTTCCTGAGAATGACTATTAAAAAGTACTGTTAAGCCCTAAAAATGTCACACTAGAGCAGGACATTCACCTTCAGGGTGGTGACAGGCTGAGAGAAGCCATCCGTAACAGCAAAACTCAGAAAGTCTGCTTCACGTGAGATGCGTTATTCAGTACGAAAGCTAAACTTCATGCGAGCGACTTAATCTGGCATCAATTTACCCTTTACAGTAGAGGTTTTGATGTTTAAATGCTCAGCTGCTTGTTGCTAATTTTACCTTAATGTCTGAGTGAATCAGTGGGTCAATAGGCTAAAGAGCAACCACGCCGGCTTCAGATGGTGAAACACAAATCTTAACGCTAGTTGGGAGGAAGAACAAAATCTTCTGTGCATCACAGGATCAATATACTTCATTTAAACATTATAAAGAGCTAATAAACCTTGCCCCATCTTTGCACGAAGGAGGCAGGTATTATCAATCTCATCTTACAAGTGCTGACATCTCAGAGAGATGTGAAGTAACTTGACCAGTTGAGCCAGATCCTTGTTTTAATCAGTAGGTAACAACCTCAACATAAGAAGATACTAGTTTTAATTATTAACACTTGAAAATACAGAACCTGTCCTGAGCTGAAAAACAGGTTGTTTAATGAGGGAAAAAATACAATGATTCCTTTTGAAATGCAAAACTGGCTTTAGTTATAGCGGAGTAAATATTAAAAGTACTTCTTATTAATACACCTCAGACATTCACTGTCCAAGCCTGGATGCAGAGCAATTGATGGGCTCCATATAAGACAGACAAAATGTAATGTATAGTAATACGTGCAGGTTCCTCCAGAAAGCTACTATAACCCCCTAATCCAAACCTGTTTACCTCTGTACAAATGTCTTATTTCTTTGCAGTCCATCCATAACAGAAGACAAGCTCTTTTTCACTGGTTAGTTAATTTTGTTTGACATTGATCTCTTTCCCCAAAGTAGTGGGGAGTTATTTCTGTAACATTTCAGATTTGAATTTTGTATTTTAATGTGGCAATAGCATTTAACATACAACAAGGCATTAAAATAGGGACTGAAAATGCAAGTTATTAGGAGTAGCGTTTCGTGGAAGGGCATTATTCACGTGTTTGCTTCATTCCAGTATTTACAATTTTAAATGTCAGCACTGTGGGGTTCAGCTGCCTCTCTCATAATGTAGATAATTTTCCCTTTTACAGGTTTTGCTCTTATTTCACAGTAATAACACATACTGCCACTTTTATAAACAGCTATTATCTCTTTCCCTTTACAAATAATTTTCATCAAGCAAAATATATGGAGAATTTGCAAATAGGAGTATATGGTTTCAAATGTTTCTCATTAACTCTTGCCTTGATCCTTTTTATCTTTTAACAGTTCATTTGGGGTTTGGGTCTTCAGTCAAGGCAGCACACTGTTGCTAAGGAGAGATGGCAGATGCTTGGAGCTGCACAGTCAGCAGTATCTAGCTGGCCACCCTTCTCCCCCTGAAGGGGGAAAAGCCACAGCACAGCTGGGAAGCACCACTGGGGTCCCTGGCTCCACCACGCACAACATCCAGGGGCGTAAAAGTCATTACCGGCCTTATGCAAGTGGAAGAATTCAGAGCAATTTGCCTTTGCTTCATAGTTTGCTGAGACTGTGCTGCTGAAGATTGGGCAGCAGCAAATCTTTCCTGGTCACTGCTGTTCTCCGTAACCTCCCGGCAAGACAGAGCTGTAAAACCTGGTGGAGAACTTGAGTCATAATTTTGCTACTCACATTCATACCTACAGAAAAGATACACTATTTCAGTGGATGGCAGTCAGACCTGAGAGCAATTACACTCCCCAGTACGAAACGTCTGACATTATTAAGGCTCAGTTTAGCGCTGGGGATTCAATGGGAGACTGCATCGGACTACAGTGGGCTGTGGAACAGACCCTAAATACAAAACAGTACATTACCTTAGCTTTGCTTTTTAAAATAGACTGCTGACACTGAGAATTATATAAATAAATATGTAAATTTACTGTTCCACATAATGGATAGCTGCCCTGTGGTAAACGTATATGTTTCTATTAAAGAAGTAGAATGTAATTAAGGTCACTTAGTGCCGGGAAACTTACCATTAGTAGGGTTATTTTGTTATTGCTGATGTATTAATCAAATCCATCTTGGCTATGTTATTCACTGTCTTTACTAATAGTGTCTCATTTGCCTTCCTTCTAAAATTAATATTTATATTCCATGCTTAATGTATAGCCTTTTTAATGAAGAACCTCAAAGCTGAGATAAACATGCGGATTTTTTTTTCTCTTTTTGTAGTTCCCAGTTATGGGAATTGTCCCACCAAAGAACAACTGGGCTTAACATCTGACAGACTTTTTCACTTGGAAAAACAGATCAATTAACTAGAAAAAGCATATAAGCTAGACTGTAGGTGCAGAAACTTTATTTTCTCTAGTGGTGGCTACTAGTCTTTAAGCACAATTTTCCAAAAATCCAGTTTCTGGATAAATGCACTGCTCTGTCTTTCGTAAGTATAAAAGCATCTGAAACTTTAATAGATTCTGCTTCAGCGTTTCATTGGTGATGATTATTGACATTCTAAGGAGCAGCTTTGTTACAGGTTGGACCTAGATACTCAATAATTATCCTATTAGAGATTAACGTCGCAGAAAGTTTTAGATAAAGAGGAAACAAATGGGCACCTCCTCATTTCACGCTCGCTGAGTGGTAGCAGTTTCAGTCTGACCCATGCTATGTGGAAGCTATCAGAAAGGGTTTCATAGCTAATTACAGGTAGCCCAAAATACCCAGTCACATGCAGTCTTAATGGCACAGAATAATTCAATTTTTTCAGCTGCTATACTTCCCTCTGGAGGATCCAAGGGAGCAAAGCCAACATGCCAGAAACTTCAGGAAGATTCTTTTCTCCAACGTATTGTATGCAGAACACAGGAAGACCTCTGGCCCTCTACCAAGGTGGCCAAGGCTTTTTTCAGGGAACTCTTTATCCCTACATGAAGTACTATTTGCAAAATATGAAAGCTGTAGTGTACGAGTTAAACAAAAAGCCAGCTTATAGTGCCAGTGCAGTGCTCCATAGGTATTGAAACACGTACTCTCCAAGCAGAATCCATAATAGCTCACGAAGTTCCTAAGCAAGGAATATAGCAGGTTTATGACTGCTAAGAAAACAAGGGTAGGAAACCTAGATGAGATCATATATGCAAGTATAAAATGAAAAATATGAAAATGCTGAGCTAAATATATGTTCTCATGTTCATAAATGCAGTAGAGTCTCTATAATGCACGGCGCTTTTGTGCCTTGATTTTAACCTCAGGCTGTAACAACTACTACGGTTTTGCATCATTTGTCAGAATGGTACAATTCATCTGAAAGTGTTTTTATCAGTTTATCTCTGCTGACTTCACTGGTATTATGTCTCTGTCTCCCTCCTTCTCTCTCATAGAAGATTCCTGAATTTTCATTCTCACTTTAAACACTGAAAGAAATACCATATTCCCCTTTCTGTTCATATAAGCGAAGTCTAACCTTTTAGGGTTGAATTTTCATTAAGTCAACACGATGTTTTTAATTTATTTCTATGGGAACTGGATCAGACTTTCATAACATAAACTGAATTACGTATCACCTCATAGTATATACATTGTAAATTTTCATGAGACTTCATACGTTCAGGCTGTTTGAAAGGTGAAGCTAATATAAACCATATTTAGTAGATAGAGTAAGAGCTTCATAATTAAAATCCATTAAAATAATTTCACATAAAAACAGCCTGGCTCCAAATTATATCTGGGACATTTCAAAAATTTAGTGATACAGAGTCAGATCTCATATGACACCATAGGAGAGAGGGGAAAAAGGAGAGGGTAAAACTAAGCTGTAAATATTTTCAAGACTGTGATTTTTCAAGATGTAAGAAACATTAGCTGTTAACACAATCAGTAGGAAGCATTATCTGTAGTGAGCAAGTGCTATTTTCTGGATGTGCTTGTCTGAAAGAATTCTGCCTCTATGTCTCTCCAGGAAATATTGGATAGCTTATGACTCTACTAGGCAACAGTAATTAATTGGAGACACTTAAAACCAAGAAATCCCTAGTGTGAGATAAGGTTTATTCAATTTTTTAAAATAAGAACTTTGTAGGCTTTACATCCCTTTTGGGTGATGACAATTATTCATGACGCTACATTTATTAAACTAAAAGCTTATATGAATATGTGAAGATACCACTAACCTCCTGAGACCAAGTTTGTAAACTATTATAGTGTCAAAGAATGAGTGATAAAGCATTACTGAATATGCAGAAATATCTTCTGATCATTGACTACCATAAAAAGAACTATGTAAATCTCTGTGGCTCCACTGAACCCAGTGAAAGATAGATATTTAAGGATTCTGATTATGTCTTGGGGCATCATTTCTGGATGGTGGTTTTTTTTTTTACATGACCCATTTTCAACTGCATATCCATTTTTATAATGACAGTGATACAGTGATGAAAAGATAACTGAGATGAAGATTAAGAGCTCTTAAATTTTTGAAGCAAGCAGGATGTTATGTGGTATATATAATTCAGTTCTCATGGTCAGACAACAAATATATTTAACTATGAATGGCATTGTATGTTGAAAAAACAGATCTGCAATAGGCTGAAGGGTCCAAATTCCAGGACAAACAAAAATCATGAACGTAGCTTGGGTTACAGAAACATTAGGCAAAGTTTTAGTTGAGTAGAAGTTATCATACACTGATGAAGCAATATCAACCTATTGGGTCTTTCTGTCAGAAAAAACATTTCTTCTTTATTACTGCAAGCTTTTTTTTTTCATTCGTCAAATGCAGAGGGCCTTGGCGAGGTTATATTACAAAACAGCCTCTGTGTATGGCAAACAGAGTAAACTTGAGGCTTCATTATTTTATATAGAAGAGTATAAAGTGGCCTCCTACAAAGGATGTCCAGTGGCTTCCCTGGAGATGAAGAGCAGAGAAATAAAAGCACTTTATCTCGATGTATGCTTTCCACATAGATCTCTGCACTGACCTGTGGCAAAGCATGTATTTTTTAGGCAAGCTGTGTGGGGTGTTTGAATTAAGATAGCCTATGATTACCTTTGTCTCTTTGTGCTTACAAGTTTATAAGTTCATAAGCTTGTAAGTACAATATTTTTCTTGTTTCTTACAACTTGCACACTGACTGGGCTGGGAGACCTCCTGGCCGTTATGACAGCAGAGTTTAGGAGAGGCATGTTTACTTGGAAAGACATGTCAAATCCCTATCCTGTGAGCTTCCTCTAGAGACTGTTTAAGAATAATGAAGCAGAGCAAAACCAATTCAGAAAGATGTTTAATAGAAAAACATTGCCCAGTAGGACATGATGAAATATAACTGGCAAAAGAGTTTGAAATTTAACTTAAGCATTTAGCTTAAGTTATTTACCTAATGTCAAAGTTTTCAGAATGTTTTCACTCCAAGTATAGTTAATCTGTAATGTAAATACTATCCATATATTTGGGAAATAGCATTTCTAATTGGGAAGTGTGTAGCTAATAATAAGTACAATATACTAGTCCTCCTGTATTTACTCTGCTTTATTTCAGCAGTAGCTGTCATGTAAGTAATTTTCCTTTCTCTGAAGTAACATAATACCTTTTTTCATCTACAAATGTGCATATTTTTTAGTTAGTTTGGAAATTCTTGTACCTTATTGTGGAAGATTTCTGTCGTTTTGTCTTGTAAAACAGTGAAGTCATAGATCGGCACTAGTACTTACAACATGAAATTGCTACTGGCAGACATGTGCAAAACATGATGAATTATTTCTGTTCAATAGTTGAAAATGTAATGTTTGATGGTAAAGAACCATTAGTTTGAAGGATGAGATTTTATTACTTACATCTATAAAGTAATCAGTTCCCATTCAGGTTGGCATGTGCTGGCCAGGTAGAAGTGTGATTTCTGTTTTATTCCAGAGGGTCAAGTATTTCTACTCCCAAATGTTTCAGTAAAAATAACATGGATTGAAGAGTTTTGAAGACTGAACTATTCCTTTGCCTCCATGGTCCCTCAATCAGCTCTGTACGTTAAGGTGGTGGCTGACTGACAGCTCTAAGTACTGAGTAAGTGCTGCTCAGCTCTACCCCAGCTTCCTCTCATTTGAGGTTAGAGAAACAACAATGTGAATGGTACCTAATCTGAGTCCTGTGAAAAAATAGAAGTGCATTGGAGATTGTGTTTTGAAGAAGGAGTCGTCTGTCGTAGGAGGTTATTTAAGAAAACAAAGCATAAATCATAACACCTACTTGCATGGTAAGGGAGAAATGTACTCAGTCATGCTATCACGGATAAACACAGTGTCTGTCTGAATAACGAGAGGTTTGGATATACAGACAAACTATTCAGGAGCAATGAAAAGAGATTTCAGAGCAGACTTATTTTCTCTTGCCATCTCCAACATGCGGACAGTGCAAATAATAATGGGAAATGCAAAGTGCGCTGCCAAATCTGTTCCTCATTTTTATTCTACTTGATGTTTTTAGGGAAGGGAATATCTTGCACTTTCCTGGATGGCTCAGCTTCAGTTTCTGTGACAGTTTTTAAACTGCCCTTCCTGAAAAACTATGTCACCTCAGTAAATGGAGGTGAGCAAGATACAGGAGCATTAAAAGTGAAATATTAGAGTTGAATAGCAGTTTAATTATTTGAATTAAAAGTGATTTCTAGGTAGGGTAGTCAGTGCATAAGCAATAAAGGAGCATGCAAGTGACATTATACCAGATCTGACATGCAAACATCCACCCCACCTCCTCCTGAATTTGAAGATCTCCTTCAGATGTCTAACTAGCCAAGGTTTTTCTGTGCAGACTTACATCTGGTGTAAGCACATAGAGGTGATGGCCAGCACAACTGCCTGCAAATGTGATATCATTTTATGATGTTCTGTATTTAGGGAAAAGTAAGTAATTAAAGAAAAAAACCAAACCCACAACCCCTAATACCCACATTGCAAATTCAGAAAGAAAGGAACACCACAAACACGTTGTCAGGACAGAAAACAAGACCCAGTCCCCATCCCTGTGCCCCCCCCAGCTTTATCCAAGGCTTCTTTTGCCTTTGTTCTGCTCTAGCTATGGCATATTTGGCTAGCATTTACTAATTACCAGGAAATGGAAAACAGTTGCTGAATAGTGTTAAAGGAAGATTCTCACATTTAAAGCCTATGTTGGTCTAACATGCTTCAGGAAAAAAAGCTTACTCAGAAGAACTTTAAGAAAACAAAAATTACCAGATAATTGGAGCTCAGACTGGGGGCATTATATAATAGCACTTACCAATCCAGCTGTGTTTTACCTATTTACCCCTTCCTCCAAGCTCAAGACACAGTAACAGTTACCACACCTGAGAAACTTTCCATGGAAAGGTGTGTTCTATTGCTGTCAGAATTACATCAGATCTTGAACTTGCATCCACGGTGAGGAAATAGTTAGAACTTGCCAGTAACTGCAGCAGAGAGAAAGAAGAAGTTTGGAAGAAGAAAGTATAAGAAAAACTGCTAAAAGCTTACCATAACTAACTCCCTTTTTTTTCCCCCCCTTTCTTTTTTTCCTAGGTTATTAAATTGCATACAGGTTTGTTTGGAGAACTGGAAAGAGGTGAGGAGAAGGCTGCTGGCATGCCATCAGCTATTAACTATGCAGAATATGTGTCTGAAAGGAAGATTTACTAATGCTTCAGGCAAGCCATAAAGGACAGGAAGGTGTTTGGCAGCAGGCATAGCTCATGTGACTGGCAGAGGTGTGCAGTCTTCTGAAATCTGGTCACCAGTTTAAACTCTGGCCAGGCAGTGGTAGACATTGCTGCTGCCAGCAAAGCTGGCAATTCATTTGGGCATGATATTATTAGGTGGACATTTGATAAGGCATATATATAACTTTCATTTCGCTTATCTAGCTGACAAATTCATTCCAAGTACACGTATTAACGTTGTTTGGTTCATGCTTGTTTTCCGAGATGCTTGTCAAATTAGGAAACGTCATAGTGCACTGAAAAAAAATGTTCCTAAAGCAACTTTTAAAAAGATTTACAATGAGAAGTACTCAGAGTATATTCAAATTTTCTAAAGGGGAATAAAAAGACTAAGTAGTCTGCAGAAGTTATTGTAGTACTAGTTTTATCAGTAGGTTTGCAATAAATCCAGGCATTTATATATAGAAACAGAACTGTATTAGCATTCTGTGAAAAAAAGGCTATTTTAGTCTGCTCATCCACTAAGGAGATAAAGCAGACTGTTATGTCAGCCTTGACAGCAACTCTGAGTTTTCCTGGATATGTCTAAGAAAAGGGTTTTATAACTATCACCATATGGAGGTATAACATGTGATGCAGCCTAAAGCTATTTCCTTTGAAAGCAGAGCTCTAGAATCCTGTAATAAAGCCATGGATGTAAAAGCCTGTTGTGAACTTGACAAAACAAGGTATCTGACATGAGTGAGTTACAGTACATTTCACCAGAATAAATCTGCAATTTCCTATTAGTACTGGCAGTGGGATACAGAATAACCATACATTTTAATTTACCTGTGATTTTTTTTTTTTGCCAAGGACCTCTGAAAAGGGCTTTAGGTAGCTCTGGTCCTGTGGGTGCCTGGTTAGTCTAACGCCATGTGAGACTTACCAATCCCAACAGACACTGAGGTTGTGAGACTGTTTCAAGCCTTAGTGGAACAAAAAAAGGACAGAGGTCTAGGAAAGTGTCTAAATCAAACAGTATTTGTCGAGCCCGCTGGATTTTTTTGAATGGAAGAGTACGGTGTGCTGTGCTGCCCTGGAGCTACTCCAGGTACAAGGATAATTCAGACTGAGGGGTGATGATACAGAGTGCAGAATTTCTGTTTTCTTTATGCTGGCATCCATTAAGTCAATATGTAAATATCAGGTTGGTGGTTTTAACGGAGAAGACATCTGCTGTCTCTTATCTGCTCCAAATCTTCCTCCTATGAGGGACACTTGAGAGGAACAGGCTTTGACTCTCATCAGTGCACAAATAGCTTCTTTTTGCTTTACCTTTGTCCCCGCTGCAGGGAAGCAAATGTCTCTGTGAAGTCTTTTCTTCTGCTTTCTGTCAGAGGCTGTTTGAGCGGGGGGGCTGCAGCACGAGGGCATATCTTTTCCTCTGTGTGTGTGCGTGTGCTTTTTTCTTTTCTGTACAATCCTGCACATGTGCTCCTCTATCCCCTTTCTTGCATCTCGCCACAGCAGATGAGGCAGCGTGTAGAGCAACATGCACCCACTAGTATGGGTGAAGTGCCTCTCTATTTTAACTAGTGAGCAGAAGGGAAAATATTCATAAGAGCAAACAATAAACCAGACTGTTGGAAAGTATGGGGATCGTTACAGGTTATGACAAGACCAAGAATCTTTGTTACTACATGTTCCAGCCAGGTCTCTGTGTTTGGTTAAAATAATAGACATTTATACTTAGTTTAATAAGTATTAGTTTGTGGCAGACACAGATGCCTGAGGGAAAAAGGTAGACAATGGAGGGGCAGCTGTGGGCCCAGCTGGCCAAGGCAAGGCAAATTTGGGGCAAACCTGCCGTGTAGTTGACACTGGATGTTGCAAATGCAAAAACACGGTGGTGATGGGGCTGAAGGTGGGTTTAACAGCTGCATGGGGGCTGTGGCGGTAGGGAGTGATGCCAGAGCTGGGGTTTCTGGCAACTCCTCCACCCAAGAACAGCCTGTTGTTAAATTTTGGGTAAATTAATCATTGTTGTTGGGGTTTTTTTTGTGAGAGCTCATGTGGCTCGAGCCAAACCACATTTCTTGCAGCAAGTGTATGAGAAGAGGCAGTGCTGGAATGGCAATTTGTGTCTCCATTAGAGCGGGGGCGACAAAAACTGGAGGGCAGAGAAAAAAACTCCAATTTTCCTTTTAATTTTTCAATTTATACTTTAAACTTTTAGGAAAAAAGGATCAGTAACATGAGAGGAAGGGCAGTGGTTGTGACTCATGCATTTGTATGTCTCATGCAGACACCGCAGACGTACCCATAATGGAGCGAAAAATCATTTCACTTAAACTGGGCTTACTTAGGCATTGATAATCAGTCATGCAGCCAAGCTTTGCTGAACCAGGACCCTTGCAAACCATGCCTGAGCTTCTGCTCACTAACAAAAGGCCCTTGAATGCAAAAACTGAGACAGAAGAGCCAATTCCTGACTTTAAGCAAACTTTCTATTACAGGAGGGAAGAAAAAGGGATTTCAAAACTAAAAATGTTCAGTCTTAACAGTTCCAGCCTGATTCAAAGCCCACTGAAAGTGGTCTCAGCCTAACCCCAGTTCCGTGAGGTTCCTTGCATCATAACATGTTATTTGGAATACGGCAGCAGGAGGAAAAAAAGTCAGTCTGAGCTAAAAGTACACAACAAACTTCTGTATGATGTGAAAATGGATAACAAAAGCTGTCCTAGCACACTAAACCATCCCCCTGTTTGTAACTGCATTACCTTTTTATCTTCTAGTACCCCCATTTAAAAGTATGCTTAAAATGAACTATGCTATATAAATTCAGGACCCCTAATTCAAGGAGCGTATTGAAAAGCTGTATTTGTTTGCTGCCTTCTTTGTGGAAGGAATGAGAGGCCAGAGCCCAGGCATTACAGTGGGGAAGAAAAGTGGTCCAGTTAAAGTAGGGCATACAACAAAGAGGGAATACACATGTATAAACATGTGGAGGGGTAGGAGAGGACTTTGGAAATCACATATATATAGGAATATAAATATAACCTAAACCCTAATACTGGAAGTTGGTCATACCAGCTGCAGTCTTGCTGAAGTTTCCCTTATACCAACATGTTTTCACCTGCTTCATTTTTGGGCAGAAGTCCTGCATGACCTGTTGCTGCTTGAAAATTAGTGTGAGAAAACCTGAGCAAAAATTCCTTTGCTGCTTCTTGAAAGCATTGCAGGAAAGTAGAATAATATACACTTCTATTGTAAAAACACTTAGGTTATGTTCCTTAAAATGCTAATGCAAAAAGTAAAAAAACAACTGACAGAAAAGATAAAATTGGAAATGTGAATGGCTTTTCAGGATCCTAGCCATAACCAGAGAAGGCTTACATTTTCTTCTGAAATTACCCGTTTGGTACCTGGAAATGTTTATTTTAATACTTCATCCTACAAACATCTAAAAGTATTAATTTCATACTTGTGAATGGTTATTAAATTCAGTGGATGTGAGATCACAGTCTAAATTCTGCTAAATTGCTTCATGTTTATTTTACTAAAGCTATCAGGTCTAGGGTTGTCTGTTTGCTGTTGAGATGATTTACATAAGGAAGATTATAAATCTACCAATCAAAGTGTTAGCAAAAAACTTTCGAATACAACTGCTTTCAAGTCTGGGGGTGGCAGACTGTCCATTTCTGCTGGGCAGATTTTGCCACAATTAAACAGATCTGATGCCGTGTAGTTTAAAATCACTCCTCCAGAAAATAGTTTCCGATATAAACATAATAGTCCAAATAATTTCTCTGTTATGCGCAGCTTTCCTGCAGGGACAGCAGGAACATTGCCCCTGAATAATCATCCTGCTTCTATATAGATGCTTCCCAGACTGCTATCAGTAGCAGAAACACTGCACTCTGCAGGAGCTAAAATGATTTCTGGAGGCAAGGTTTGCCATAGAGGGGCTCCATCAGTAGAAAAGAGGCTTCTTCTAATCTGATTTTTTTTTTCACTGAATATTAACTTCTCTTGGTAAACAAGTGATACCTGCAGTTGCTGGAAACACCTAGTAATCCTGCCTTCCCCGAGGAACAGTGGGAAGCGAAAAATAAGAGCCTTGTCAATTGTTTAGTTGGATTCTAAGTCACATGGTGGAAAGGTCAGTGTAAATTGGGCATGCGCTTTATAATTAGTTTCCAGAGATTAGTGGTATGCTAATGACCCAAATTCCAAGAGTTGTTCTTAATGCACACAGAGGGCATGCAGGTATATTGGATTCATAATCTCAGCAGTACAATAGGAAATAGGGATTGCAGGAGGAAAGAAAATGGAGCTAAAGCTCTTTTAAAAGAGGTTCTTGTTTTGAAAGTTGAAGAGGAATATATTAAGAGGAAAACACATGAGGACAGTGTGAAAGACACTAAATAGCCTGAATAAACTAAAAAGTGGCAAACTAAATGAGCAAGATTTTATGCTTGTGTTGCCTTCTGCTTCACATATAATTGCTTCAATTATTGACTTTTCCTATTACAAGATAACCTCTTTCCCAGTCATTTGTACCTACCATATGAATGTACCTGGTTAGATTATCCAGGCAGTGCCTGGTGGGTGCCCGTAACCTTGTTGCTGAAATGGAGCACAGCGTTGCATTTTTCTCTGTCAGCTCAACACCGCAAGCATACTCCTACCTCCCTTTCCAAAAGGCATGGCAGGGGCAGAGAGGAAAGAAATCCCAAAGGATTAGATCAGTGTCAGAGCATTAACACTTAGTTGATGACAACTGTAAGGATTAATTCAAGCTGGTTAAATCCTTCTTAGCTAGAATAGAAACCAGCAAACCATCTGGTGGAAAGAGCAGTATGACAGGGCTAAAAGGAAATACTGTCTGAGCAGTCAAAGGGAAAATAAACCTTTCCACAGACTTTTGGGAACTGCTCTGTTTTATAAGCATCTGGCCACAGCAAGTGACAGTTTTGATTACAGTAGTTTAAATAAATAGTGTGGCAACATATTGTGCTTGCAGCTCAGAAAAAAAATCAGATTTTAAGCTTTTAAATTTACTATAATAATGCCCAACATTTGCATAGAAAGACTATGTAACATTCATGCATTCTGTGAAATAATGTTATACTGTACAATTTTCCTGCTAATGTCTGTTCTGTTGCCAGACTACATTATTCTATTACTTCATTACCGAACGATCTTTACAGGTAAATCTTTCTTTCCCCCCCATTGTTCTCAGCAGCCCTTTCCTACTTCCCTCTTTTGAGAGAGGTGCTGTTGGTCTCTGTGCCCACTTTGCTTTTCCGTGAAGCAAAATAAATGGAGTGTGTGTAGTCACAGAGACAAAATACAGGTGACCCAAATTTACAGATAAGGTTAGTATCACAGCTCTCGGGGCTAATAAAGATGGGCTGGCCTACAAAGACAAGGTGATCAGCCTCATAAACTGCTTTGAGGTTACCTCTCCAGGAATTAAGAGTGTTTGTCTCTGGAGAAGATCAGACAGTGTAAATTGGATTTGCAGTGAAGACTCTCCTCTGCGATGTCACTTGACTGATGTTTATACTAGAAAAAAGGTCTTCCTTCTGATGGGTTTAAGCTTGGTTCGCTTGTTTCAATCTCCTAAATAAAAGAATCTGATGAAAGCTTGTAAGGATTTAATTTACAGCCTCTATTTTATGAGATGCATTCTGCTATCATTGACTTGTATATAATGGCAATTGGCTCACTGTCAATGATTGGTGGTGACTCTGCATGCAGTCTCACAGGAAGGAAGTTTCCAAAGGGCATTCAGTAAATATATTTTTAATCCCCTTTGATCTGTTAGTTGTTCACTTTTTAAATCTAGAAATTCTGTTGTTTATCACAGTCTTGACATGTAAAAGTGTTTATGAAGCTTATGTTGTTGTTCCACAGAAAGGTTTTACTAGCTTCCTGATTATAGAGATCTTGTTTGTCTATGGAAAGTTTTCATCCTTCTGCTTCCCAAATATTGCCATGTAGAGGAAATTATAAATGCAGCAGGCTGACTGGCATGTAACCTCATGTAGCAAATGGCTTTGAAAATATAAGAACTGAGCAAAAGTGCTTGATTTCCTGTTAGAAAAGCACTGAAGCATTGGTTCACACTCCTCTTCTGAATGTGGAAATTCTTGGTGTGAAATGGCAGAGTAAATCTGAACAGGACACTCCTCAGATCTGTAAGGCTTGTCTGGTACTTGCAATGAATCTGCCTATTGCTAGAGGCAATAAAAGTCAACATGATTTGAGCCTATATTGCTACAACAGGGAACAAAATTTTCCTTAAACGTGCTGGCACAGACAGTAGTCCTGTTCTTGAGCTCAACCTTGCCCTCTGAATGCTTCTGGGTTTGAAAAAATATTTTCAGAATATATAATTTTGTCACTGCTCAGAAGTTCCATGGATCTTAAAAGATTGTTTTCTCTCAGTGGAGCCTAAAATAAAGGCAAATCGAGAATTTTTGGATCCAGATTTGAAATAAGAAGATCAAAGGAATCAAAATATCAGCAAAGATAAAAGAGTTTGTTTGCCAATGTCAGGTCTTACTGCTGATACTGAGGGCTCTTTCGGACCTTGGCAATATCAAGCAGGAAGCACCTGTGTGTGCTTATCAGCTTTTATACAACACAAAATCACACATTTCTGACCTTTGCCTTATCAAAGATAAGGAGTAAGATGTCTCTTCTGTCAGAATATTGGACATACCCCAAAATCTGGAGTGACTTGATTTGTGTCTTTTAGATCAGTTATGGGCAGTTTGTCTAATAAGATTAAACTGTGTGAAAGGTTGAAATTCTCCATCCCCTTTTGTTTTGATCTTGATGATAATCCATCAGTCTGGTCAACTGTTCTCAAAAAACAGCTGTACCCTTAGCATGAAGAATAAACACCAGGATTGAGTCATGGCAAACTTGCAGGACCCCTGAAGAAAAAAAATATCCTGGAAACCTGAGTCATGAGAATGCATCTTCACAAAACATCCTGATAAATCATAAACTGTACAGCAAGATTCCCAATGCTATCAATAATTGTTTGACAAGTACTGGTTATTAATTGCTAACTACCAGTAAGCATGGTGCTCCAAGCATATCAGCTCCAGAGAGAACAGTAAATGTTGTATAGTTTTTGGGGTAAAAGTACATGAAATTATTATTTGTTTTTGAATTTCACTCTGATTTTAGGCATCATGAGAATGGACATGCTGATTCAGACCAAGGTATTGCATGGCCCACTACTTTGACTCCAATATTGGACAGAAGCAGATGGATGAGAAGAAAAAAGAGAAAATAGGGTAAGTACATATCACACCTTTCCCTCTCCCTTTCTTCTTCCTGCCTACTCCCGTGTACTCTCCCACTCCCCAGCCATTTTCAGGCAAGACTGGTGGGATTTGTCATTTTGTTATCCCAACTGCAGCTCTTTCCTAAGCATCTGTCCAGTTACCTTGCGATCTCATGTAAGCTTTTTGAGTATTTAAAATGGAAAAGGCAACACACGGAAAGGCAACAGAGGTACAGAGATGAGGTACGTGTGAGGTTTGATCCACAGCCAAAACAGAAAAGGAGGCAATTAGTGACACAGCTCGTGGTAGACACGTACAACTCTTCACCAAGGGGTGCTGTAGATGCACCAAGCTGGCATTAATTTGAAAGACATTTGAACAAGAGCTTTGGAAAGAACCAACAACTTTAGTACGAACTTTACTTTCTCTTCCAGCACAAGAACCAGGGCATGAGATGAATGGTTGATCCTTATTCACCTCCTCCAGGCTGTTCAAGAGTATATAAACATCTGAAACATCCCCTTTAAGTCAAGTCTTTTCCTCATTTGGAAGTTGTTTCATACATTTAATCATCCTTGTTGCTCTTATGAACCTTTTCCATTTTTAATGTTTTATGTTTGACCAAAGTTTCACAGAGTACTCAGTGTGAAAG
The DNA here is from genome assembly GCF_963921805.1 of Phalacrocorax carbo. NCBI lineage: Eukaryota > Metazoa > Chordata > Aves > Suliformes > Phalacrocoracidae > Phalacrocorax > Phalacrocorax carbo. Next base: position 29,951,274 of record NC_087518.1, on the reverse strand, counting down.
AACCACGGATGTATGTAAAGGCATAATGTTATTTCCTGTTTCATGCTTTCATAACTCCTGAGACTTCCTATCCTTTTTGACAGCTGCCAACCACTGAGTTGATGATTTTATGAAAGTCTTAATCTAAACTCTAGTTCTTGCTGTGTCTGTTTTCCTGTAGCCAGTCAAAATGTTCATTTAATAATTCCCAAACCAATAATATTTTTCTTTCCAGCTATTTACAAGATCACATTTGTATATGCATGCTGAATTTAATTAGCTTTAATATTTTTAATTATTTCAATCTGCATCTTTAGGCATCTTAATATCTTTTTTGCATTTGGCCTGAAATGAGTGTTAAATATCTTGTTGTGGCAGTTTGGGGTCACCATAATCACTGTCGTGTGACACAGACTATGTGAAACAGAGCTATGCCATCTGCAATTACACGTGCTTTGTAATGGATAATTACTGAGATACCTTCAAGTTATTGAAAATATCTTCATACGCTTATGATTAATCATAGAAATCTGAAACTGATCAGCAATATTAGTGTTTCTTTTTTTTGGTCATTCTGTTACTATAGGATTGATCATAACTTCCTTTTCCTTCAGTCTAACTCCCAAGGTCTGGGTCTCTTTTTCCCAGTGCAAAAACTTGCTCAGTGGTCTCAGGGAAGAAGCTTTTGCCTTTGGCAAGGCCTTAAGTCAAAAGAGATGTTCAGTTTTCAGTGTTTGAAAGATACATTTTAAGAATGAGGTAGACCAATGCAAACAGTCCAGAGGCCAGTGATGAGAGGTATCAGGGATATGGAAAATAAGGTGTATGAGGCAATCTAAAAGCATGAGGATTGTATTGCTTAAGGAAGAGGAGACTGAAATAAAACATAAGTTTTCAAGGACTAAAAAGCTGCTGTAAAGGCAAAGGTACTATTGTTTTCCATGTCCAAGAAATCTTTAATATATAACATCAAGAAAAACTTGAGTTTGCAGCAGATCTTCTGGGAAACCGCCATGCCTCTACCACAGAGGTCGTGCAATAAAGGTCTGTTACAAGGCTAGTCAGCAGCTGAAGAGCAAGGAAGTTACAACCGCAGCAGCACCTGGGAGTCAAAAATACCTGCATCTCCCAGAAATAAGACCAAATAAGTCCTGTTGATCCTTGCACTCAGCAGGAACACGTGCAGTCCCTCAGTCCTTGCTGCTTGAGGGAGGAGTCGTCCCTTGCTGCTAATGATCTGTTGTGTCTTGCTTATGTGAAAGGCAAGGGATGAGCTGACTCTGAGAAGTTCCTTGCAGCTTGAAGAGCTGGGTGCCCATACATAGTACTTGAAGGAACTCCTGATGGCTCCAGGGCTGCTGCTGCTGCTCGAGGTGAAATTCTCATTGTAAAAGCTCTGGTGTGCTCTTCTTAGTGAGAGAGGGACAATTTTTAAATATATTTGATATCATGGCATGCTTCTGCAGACTTTCAATACCAAATGCTAGGTGAAGATGATCTAATTTTGAGTATGAGAGTGTACCTTCTTAGATTCTTCCCAGCCCTACCTATGGCAGGCAGAAGTAGTCAAATAGTAGTTTACAAAGACATTTTATAGAGAAAAAGCAATGACATATCTGGACTTACTGTCTGGTAAGGACATCACTGTTTTCGGCAGGTTATTCCACTTTATTCCACTTTATTCTTTGCATTATCATTCCTTTATTTCAAATGGATCTAATGCCCTGAACTTTTATTCTATATCTGATTTAGGGATTGTTCTACAAATCTTGTGGTTCTTTGTTCTTTACCAGCTTGATATTGTTAAACCCAGTAGCAAAAATCTCCTGAGAAGCTGAAAAAAAATTTAGGGCAAGCCAACTCAAATTAATTTCACTGTCTGGAGCACAGTGTTCTTAAGGATGCAAATAATCTAATGCTTAGAATCTTTGAAATCTTTGCAGTTTGTCAGCCTCTATTAAAATACTCTCACGAACGAGTTCTGAAGAATTTTATAAGGATGAAACAATTGCAACTTCTGTGACAATCAAAGCAGTTAAAGAGTTTAATGGAAAGTGATGTGCTTTTAGATGGGCTCTTTAATGAACCCATCTAATTCTATAGCAGATACATCAGAAAACGTATGGCAGTAAGATTCACTTTCTGTTAGGCTGTAATAATACAAAGGCTTATGCACATGTTAATTTGATGTTGTGCTGCAATGAATGTAAAAATATATGCATAAATCTTAAGACAACCTTCTCTGAAATGCATACTAAAAAAAGGAAAATATTGTAAGAATCTATGTAAGTTCCACCACGTAAGTTCCATGATACAGCTCTTTTGTTAGTTGTTCAAATGAGATATTTCTGAAATTTGTGCAGGTGGTGTAGCCAGGAAGACTTTTCCAAAAGTATAAGTGGATGCACAATGACAACATACAGCCTAGTTACAAACAACAGTACTTGTGAGGAACCTGATTTTTTTTTTATACTTACTTTTAGGACCATGTTGTTTTCATCTTTTAGCATGTTCATTTTTACATCTTCACTTAAGACCAGAGAAGTAAGAACTTTTGGAGTTGTAGAGTTGGGTTCTAATTACTTCCAGCATTTGTAGCCACAGGCACTCCATAAAATTCTTTGGGACTACAGAATAGAAGAGTATTAAAGGAAAAATATACAGCAGCTTCTGTTTTGATCTCGTCTGTTGGCCAGTGTACCTGCCTGAGTTATATGTTGAATGCTGGCATAAGATTGCCACAGGGCACAATATTTGAGGCCCTTTCTTGAGTAGCCTTTTTTCATTCCAGAAATAGAATTAAAGAAAAGACAAAAAACGCTAAACTTTGACGGGCAAGGATTTTGATGCAGCTAAGGAAAGGGTAGGGTGAATTATTACAAAAGGAGAATGGCACAGCTTGATGGGAGGTTATAATGCTGGTCTTGTGACTCACAGCAAATGCAAACAAGGGCTGTTGGTCACTTTGTAAGACATCAAAACAGTGGCAGATACTTGTGTGTGTTACAGGTGGGGAAGCCTTCAAAAAATTTGGAGAAAGTCCCTCAGAAGGGGTCAGTGCACAGTTATTTGAAGCGCATGGCTGCAGGAACATACTGCACCAATGAGAAGGTGCCATAAGATAAACCTAATCTGAGGGGAAGGCTCGCAGTGGCAAAAGCTGTGAGCGGTGATAGCAGCTGGTGCAGGGGAAGTTGCAAGGTGAAGGAGTGGTCCTCTTGGGGATTTCAGCAAGGACAGAAATAGGGGGGAATTAATCTCAAGTCCTGAAAGTTGCAGCAACACAGAAAGAGAAGCCATGCTGGTGGGCCAGGCATGATCCTAGGATATGAATGCTGATGGCCTTTTTACAGCTGCTTGCTAAAAGAAGAAAAAATGTGGTATAGCAAGCAAAGAATCTCATGCTTCTCATTGCATTGGCTGCTTGAGCTTACATGCGAAGAGCTTGCTCCTGTCAGCACAGATGAGGAATTAGCTGGGTTTGGTCTGTTGAAAAGTTGTTTGTCAAGCTAGCTAACACTGCAGGTAGGAAGGCTTCCTAATTTCACTGTTCTGTATCCAAATCTTTTCAGTTTATTTAATTGCCCTTATTTGGAAGAGCTGTGTCTTCCAGTATTAAATTCCAGATACTAACTATTGGATTGCCTTCCCATTTTTGCTTTTGAGGCCTTACCTCTCTTCCAGTGATTCAGTGGCAGTAATTATATGGTTTCATGACTTGAGGATAGGACCAAAACCCAGAAATTTGGTGAGTTTTCATCCTACTGCTGACCTAAACTTGTAGGAAATTGTCAGTTGAGGACACAGTTAAAATGATTGTAGAGGATGGGACTGGACCATGGCTTGTCTGTGGTGCTTAGGTGTGGGTAAACTTTAATTCTTATGGCTGTGTTTGTTTTCCACATTTGTAATATATGATGAGTAATGCTCCTGACGTCTTACAGGATCATAGTGTGTGTTATCTAATGTGGAAGTCAAGCACTTTGAAGAGCCAAAACATTGCCTGCCTGTTACGTACAAGTGATATCCTGGTAGCTGGTCATGACATTGATTTAAATTCCTGATTCTGGCCTTGTGCTTTTGTGAGTCATTTACAGTTCTTCAGCAGTCAGTAGCACTAAAGAGCTATTACCAAGGTAATTTTTATTAGCATGATATCATAATCGTGTCAAGGATTGCTTTCTAGATAGTGTGATTCTATATTTGATTTCCAAATAGTCATTACTGTAATTTCTTGAAAATGCTAATATTGCCAAGAAATTGATGCTTTATGCATAAAGTATCTCAGTAAGAAGATTAAGGAAATAGAAGTTGCCAGCTTTTGTTTGAGGCAAAGTTCTGACAGTGGCTGCAGATGCAGTAGCTACAAAGAAAGACAAGTTGGCATGGAGTGGATTTTGGGGTTGTCCTGTGCAGGGACAGGAGTTGGACTTAATGATCCTTGTGGGTCCCTTCCAACTCAGGACATTCTATGATTCTATGTTTAAAACACCTCAGAACAGTGAAAGGGATAAACAGCTCTTCCAGTCTGAAGAAAAACAGTTGGAATGAAAAGATCAATTGAAGCATGAAGACAACTTCATTTCTCAGCAGTAGGATACTGTGTTGTTTTTTTAAGCAACAGCCTTGCAGCAGAGAAAATTTTTTAATAGCTTTTAATTTTTTATTTCTAAGATTATTGCAGTGTGATTAAATAGTTAAATGCCATGTTTGTTTTCCATAGTCGTGTGGCTAAAATCTGCCTCGGAACATTTGCTTTAAAATCCTGCTTCAAAGTAGCAGTAGTAGTCCTTGCAAGGTTGGAAAAAGAGGTGCCCTTTAATGTATGCATTATAAATGCTTCATCCCATGCTGTTTCTTCATGATGGAAGGCTGTAGTACACTTGATGTACTGCACCTTAAGCTTTGTGCTTGGTGTGAAACGTGGCCAGTGCTGGCCGCTTATGGATGGGTGAGTCAGAATGGATGTCAGTAGAAATGCACCTCTAACAGGAGGGGAAAACTACTGGAAAATATGAAGGGAAAGTAGTGAAAAGAATGCTTTAAAAAGGGCAATATTCAGTTTCCCCAAAGAATTCCTGGACAAGGTGAAAAGCACGGATCTCTCCCGACATGGAACAGAAAATAGTTTCTCTTGTCTGAGACCTTTTGTGTCTCTAACAAATGAGGACAGTGTATACCCAAGTCCACAGAAACTAAATGTAATTTATGTATCAAGTTCAGCAAGTCTGTTGCAGTTCAAATTTCTGCTTAGATTAAAAACTTCATTGCTCTCTAGAACACTAAAACCAAGCCTTTGTGCTCTCCCCTCCCTGCTGCAGCTCCCTGGTGAGCACGTCTTCCATGTTTACATTAGGTGCAGACTAGTTTGTCTGCATGGCTGATGGAGTAAATTGTATGGCAACTGCAGTGTTCCTGCTAATTTCCTTCCAGCAGGGGATAATGCACAGCACCGCTGTATGTAACTCTTTCAGTGCCCATTTTCAGGCATCTCCCCTACTTTCAGCAACGCGCTGGCTACAGCTAGTCAGGAGCTGTTCCACTTACTCTGTAAGGTAGTGCCAGTGACTCTTCCAAACTCCACTTCCTGGCCTGCATGTTAAGAATTTTTTTTAATATCTGTTACAATCACTGTCTAGAACAGTAAGTATAATCACCACTTCTGCTCTTGTCTTTTCGCTCATACCTGGCCATAAAAGTGTCTTAATGACAGTTTGGCATGATTTTTTATCAATGACCATTTCCCTCAGGAGACAAAATTAATTGACAGTGTCTCTGCACTGGCCATAAAACTTGTTCCTTGGATAATGATGAGGCTAGCATCTTAATCTGTGTTTGCTTCTCTTGTTGTGCCATTTTTAATTAGGAACGTTAGCTGCTTCTTATCCAAATACTTATTTGTAAACTCAGTACTTCTGTAAAGCTTTTTTGCTAGTCTTCTCTCAAAGGAAATACCTCTTATACTATAGAGAACTGTTTAGAAATGACATTTTTATGGACAGCAAAATTGCTGATGGACCCTAGCTTTGGTAAGCATAATAAGGGAACCCGTGCTAAAAAATAGAGTTTGCATTTGAAAATATTGTGGAAGCTGATGAAAGCTCTTGAGATTAATTTCTGAGAACGTATTTGTCATTTTTTCCCCACAAGTTGCTCAGTCCTATGCCCAGACTATTATTCAGCTAGTGTTCTAAGGTTGGCTCTGTGCCGTGCTGCACGTTTAGCTAGGATGTAATATTCTTGGACCCCTGCTCCCTTGGATATTTCTGAAAACAAAGGAAAAAATGCATTTAGAGTTCTACACTAATGTTACTATTGGGTTTGTTTATGCAACAGGGTCAATAAAAGCTAATTGAGATTGCCTTTTTGTTGCCTCACTTCTCTTATTTTTCCGATGTGTCTCTTGCCTGATGTAAGTTATGTCCATCTCCAGCTGTCAATGCTGGTTTGCCACTGCTGTCTCTAAATCAATAAAAATGCACTGCTGTTTTCTCTGTCCATATTTCCTGGGGCATTGAAGGGCTCAGAGATATTGTCATGTCAGTAACTGTATTGGGAGATGGTACAAAGAGCTGGGCATGTACACTTGTGTGCTGTGTTCAGTGTATGAACATAATCCGGTAGTACCATTGTTTCACAAAGTACCTAATACCATTCATCAAAAACTTGTTTGGATGTTTAAAGTCCTATTTACCTGAAATGTGGCACTTTCACCCTCTGTTCCATTAAAGTTAAACACCAGTTACAATTAAATGGGTATCACACTAATATAGGGATTTTATATTTGTTTTTAAAATAACAGAATAATTTGATTCCATTTAATAACCTCACATTGGTTTTCATTTTTTTATTTATTTATAAATCTAGAGTACAGTATTTCTTAGTGACACGTTAAGCAGCTTCCCAGATGCCTTGCTTCACTTAGACTCCCTGCTTGTAATGCTCGTAAGATATGAGACTGAAGTGTAAGATACATAGGTATCTACATTACTGTTATTTCCCACTGAATTATCATTTCTTACATTGGAAATGGTCACCATGGATAGACCTTCACTTGGAATAATGTCTCTTACTGCCTTATGTTAAATGGTTAAAAATAGCTAATTGACTTTGAACTTTTTGAGCTCCGCTTCTGTGGTTAAAGCCTGCATTTTACAGGACTATAGGACTAGATTTGCAGCAGTGCTTATGTTTGTTTGCTCTATTCTCTGAGTTCTGCCAGGTGTCCCTCATCAGACATAGGTTACATACACTTCTTAATGTAAATGCTCATCTATACGCTACTCTCTCTCAATCAATGACAAAGCATTTGTATTTTGTTTCTGTGTTCCCCAATTCAATGTTGGGTTTTGCAGTTATTCATGTCCATAAGGTTATTAAAAGGAAGGATAAGACAGTGCAAAAGGCAAGTAAAATAGCCAATGAAAAAAGTGCTTGCTGGATCAAGCAGTTGAAAATTCCCAACTGCATTCTTTCCCAAAAATTTCTGAAGATTTGGATTGCACATTAATCTTTTTTCTGTGCTTGTATTTCAAGCGTGAATGAAGCATAGGAATGGAAGAATCACATCGGTAGCACCTACTGATACCAACTTCAATGTTTCAATGACATTAAAGCAAGCTTTCAGTGTCATTGGAGCATAACTCTTGCAGCTGTAATACAGTATAAGTATATAAGAGAGAGGAAATCAATGGCCTGGTTAAGAAAATTAATCTTTGCCTGTGTTTCCAAGGCAACACAGATAAGAAAAGTACTAACTGCCATGCTTAGAAAACGCGTTCCTCATATTCAAGGAGAAAATTGCTCTAGCAAAAGCAAAAAGATTCTCTTGGAAAAAAAAAAAAAAAGCTATCTCTAGCAAAAGAGACACCAGTCTCTTTTAAACCCCACCGAAACTACCCACATGAAGAAGAGTAAACATAGCGAAATCTAGGACTTGCCCAGGTGGGAAAGTTACTCTGGAGTAAGTAAAATAATTTACCATGTGGATACTCTTAACCATGTCTTAAGTAGTTTACTTCTAGCTCAGAGGATGGTGTCTTGTATTTACTATGAACAAAGACTGTGACCTCAGGGGAATTTAGATGCACTTAGCAGAATATCAGTTTTGTTGTTTGAATATATTCTTAAGCAATTCAAATGCCTACAAAAATATTTGTCTTTCGACAGGTTCACAGTATTTTAGGATCTAACTGAAATAATACCAAAAGCTGGGGTAGAAGATCTTTCTGTTGTAGCTTAATTCTCAGTAATAAGGGTCCTGCTAAGACTACTTATTTAGTTTTTGTATATACACATATATCTATATTTGCAAATCCTGATCAGTAGATTGGCCTTCATACTCAAGAGGATGCATTTGGAAAAAAATTGCATTGTTGCTAACATCACCTCACCTGTTTTTTGGTTAATGGGAAGTTTGTAGAAATACCAAAAGCTGATATAAAGGTTGCCATTGATGCTGTGGAGCTTCTGTAAGCGTTTCACCACTTAAAATCCCACTGGAATCTTGCTGATGCCAGTGTCTTGTGATTGGCATCTTGCTGATCCGTATTTTAAGATAATCTCATGGGTTTTCTTGTTTGATTGTTTTTAACTTTTCCTAGACTTTTTTAAAATGTCTGTTCCTACACTAGGATCAGCTTCCATACTTTTTTCTTAAAAAAAAAAAAAAAGTTATGTTTCAAAACAGTGTCATAAAATAGGTAAAACAGGATCTGATGCCTAAAGACTTAAGTAGAAGTGAAAGACTTGGAAAAGGGGTTGTTATAAAACAACTTGTAGATTTGCACTTTCAGACTGCTCTCCCAACTCTCCCTTAGTTTTCTTCAAGACATGCTATGTGAGCCAATGCCCCTAACTTTCTTCAAGTGACATAGTAGAATTGGATCACTCTCCTGGATCAATTTCTATAGGCTATATTTCTTGCATGTTTTCTTATCATAGAAAGAAAGATAAAGAAAACTAATAGTGCTTCTGGTTGTTTTCTATTGATTTAATAGTGCATAAAGGAACAGTGGCAGTAGCAGTGATGCATGATTTGGAACCTTACAAGAAAAAAATTAGAACTTTTCTTGTGTCTGATGGAGTAAGATGAAAGGGTGTAACAGGTTTTATTATATGGACTCTCTTCTTGGGCATTGTAGTTTGTGGCTAAGGGTCCCTGAAGAATCAATTTTCTTCTGCAGAAGTATGAATGAAGAATTCCTGGTGGAAACTTACTCTCTGTGTGAATGTTTATGATAAAGCAACTGTTTGAAAGTGAATTGGATGTGCCTATGTCCATAAATTTGAGATTTAAAAATTATTTTTCTTGCATTCTTCTTTGCTTTCCCACTACTTTTTTTTTTTAACAAGGCTTGCAGGATGGTGTTTAGGTCCTTTACATGTTTTCCTTTTGACATCATTACTTTTATAGATTTGAAAACACAGTTGGAAAAGGGTTTTTTGGGAAAAGAGAGGGAGTTGAAGAAGTGTCAAACTGACATGTCATTATATTTGAGGGCAAGAAAAGATCTAAATAGAAATCTGAACATCGTTCAGTTTTTGCTAAAATCTTATTTAGTGTATTTTTAGCTGTCTGGAAGCCTGCTTTGCTGTTGGAAAGCTTTCAGCTGAAGAATCTTCAGAAGCTGGGATTTATATTGCATGTTTTATCTCCACTTCAGAAACTGGAGAGAGTTCAAATTCATGTGGATGCTTTAGCATGATCTTACATTTCCTAAGTCATTAGTGACTTAGCGTGACTTAGAGACGTCACTCTAGTGGAGCTCAATGGTGGATTACTGGAAGGCTGACCTTATTCCAGCCTTCCCTCACCTGCACTATTAACATCCATTTAGTGCTCTCGCTGACAAATTATTAGTCATCTTGAGCTGACAGCAGCTGAATTGATCTTTTACCTGCAAAATGTTGGACCATAAGAACAGGGCAATGTGGAAATGCTTATGATTATATACATCACCCTTCTATAGATAAGTATTGGATTGGAATCTTGTGTGGTTGCATTCACAAAGTGTCTTTAATAATGCATATAGATTTTAAGCAGGAATAGTGGTAGGTGACAGCATGACTTGGGTGGTGGGGGGTGCTGTGCATGCTTTATTTCTAACTGAAGAGAAATCCCATCTGTAATGGGATTATAGTATTTGCCAAGAATGCCTGCGGGCTTTTAAAGCATTGACTTTTTGACATCACTGAAAATGGGAAATGGAATACTTGCTTGTTGTGGCTCATGGAACATAAGTCTGAATAATTAAGTCTTTCACAGACTGGGCTTATTATCATTAGCTTCTGACCGTAAGACATATGGTGGATATGGACAGGGTGTGTGCATGTATAGGAAGGAAGAGAGAGAGAGGAAGAGGAAGAGGGAGAGAGTGAAAGAGAAGAATAGAGGGGGAAAAAAGGAATGGAAGTACAGGAAAGGAAGACAAAACAAAGGGGAAAAGAAATTATCTTGTGCATTGCCTTCCATGCTTAAGGCAAAGGGAAGAATCTCTCAGCCAATGCAGTGTAACGCCTAGTAAGGAGCCTCCCAAACAATGCTCTTTGAAGCAACAGCAAGGTAATAGATCTAAAGATTCAGATTACCTTACTTGACCCGGGTGATGTAGCTGTTTTGCCAAAGCTGAGAACTTAGGGATCAAAGGAGACACTAAGTGTACAAAGGTCTTCCTGAAGGACCGGAGGGGGAGGTTGTTGACTGCAGTGAGATGGCATGTACTGATTGAATCAAGTTCCTTGGTAAGCAGGGTGTCACTTTGACTCAGAAAAGATCAGGATTAGTGAGGTTTATGCAGGTGTTTGAAGGAAATGTCACACAAAAGGAAGGTGCTAGGAGTATGCATCTTGGTGGTTTCACACTGTCTTTATTTTGGCAAATCAACTCCGTGTCACAATGATCAATCCAGTTGTGTAAAACAGCAAACTTTTTCTGCCTACTGGTACCCAAAAAGCAACAGTATTTGCCAGTCCTGTAAAACGTCACAACTATACCACCAACCAGGCTTATAACTACCTGCACCATTTGGCTTTCCTCTGGAAAAATGGAGATGGGGACATCCAACTTTTAGTTTGATTATGAGATCATGTAGTTTGAGCACATGCACCGAGGAACCTGTTCTGCAGCAAAGGAATTGAGGCCGTGAGAGCAAATCACAAATAGAGTGCTAATCAACAATTTTCTGCTGTGATTGAAAAGGTAAACATTGTATGAGAGTGTGAATAAGGAGAATTATTTGAAAAAGTGTAGTAATGTATCTGCTCTACTCAGCATTAGTAAGACTTTGACTGGAGACCTAGGCCCAGCTTTGGATGCCACATTTCAGGAAAGACATGGGCTGATAGGAGATCATTGCTCCCAATGATCTCCTGTGAGAGCAGTCAGAGATCTATGACATACAGTTCTTAGGAAAAGATTAAAACAACCCTGATTCAGTTTAAAACAACTGAAGGAAGGAGAGTGGGACATAAATCTGTAAGACCTTAAAAGACTGCTGCAAAAAGAAAGGAAGATGGTATGTCCTCTATGTCCACAGTGGACAAGACAAAAAAATATTCTAATTACATTAAGGGAGATTTGGGTTTTTTGGAAAAGCTCTTCTCACAGTAAATGTTATTAAGCCATGGGGGAAAAAGTCCCCAAACACATAGAGAGCACATGGAATCATTTTACCGCTAGAGGATTTTGAGAATAAGTTTGACAAACAACTGGTACCACTTGTATTGACAGAACTGATCCTGTGGGTCAGAGGGTAGATAAGGCAGTCTCTTTAGGGTCCTGTTTCTTTGCTTTTGACCTACTTTTCAATTTGTCAAGACACCTTTGAGTTCTGATCCTGTCATCCAAAGCATCTGCAATCGCTTTGCAAATTCTGTAAGCAAACTTCCTCTATTCTCATCCCAGTCATTGCATTAAGATACGACTTCTAGACTCACACTACCTCTGATACGATTCTGCTTGCAACACCGTTTGGGTCTGATAATAAATCTTCTACTTGTGGCTATGTTTGGAGAGGATTTTTTTCAGCACGTTGCATATCCATGATTTGGTAGCTGCACTCCGGGCAATAGCTCCTTATGAGAATGTCCTGTCGGAATGTGCCTTACCAAATTGGGGGAAGATGCCCCTTCTCCCACTGTCCCATCCAAGAAAGTAAGGACGTTGCTTTGATGGAACATGTTGGCTTTTTTAACTTAACCTGTCTTCTTGTTTAATATTTGTTTGTGCATGAGTTTTCAAGGGATTAAAGGCTGGCTGACTGATACATTACCTCAGATTTCCTTTTACCCTTTCTTTAAAGACACTGTTGTATTTGCTCAACACGCTGCAGATCAAATCCTGTTTTAGCAAGCTTAGGTAAACAGCCCATATCTTTGCAAGGACACAACACAGATTGTACTTTATTGGAGAAGCCCCATCTAGTGATCTGTGTAAAATAAGGGAATGGTTTAGCCCAGCTCTTTGCAGAAAGCACCGCACAGAGCTATGTCCTGGATGGGAGTGAGGTGAGTCCAAGACTGCAGGAATGTTGTAACTGCTCAGTGGCTGTACATAGGTTTGGGGCAAAGTGACCAAAACTTGTACTGTTTTCTGTTCTGCTGTAAATATTTAAAAGGAAATATGAGTGTTTACAAGTTCCCAGAGCAGATCTGGCACTTTCAAGAGTGCAATCTTGATTCAAACTGAAAACCAAACATGAGGAGGAGGGGCGGTTTTCAGCTGTCCTCCTGACTATGGGAAAAAATGACCTTTCCAGACAAGGGGTCTCTGCCTGCCTTGCTCATTTCCCCAGGCAGGTAGTCCACTTGCTAGCAGGCTTTTGAATGCATATGGCAGGAGGGAGGTGTCTGCTCAGCTTTGTGTAAACAAGATGCAACCATTGCTCCCTGAAAGCCTGCCAGCATGGCCTCAAACCAGGCAAAACAGAAATTCCTGTCTTTGAACTTGTACCTTCTATTTCCCAGCGTTTTTTTATGAACTTGCTTATTTTGTGGCCGAGTTGACATCAGGATAAGGGTCATTAAAACAAATATATTTCAGGTGATTCAAAACATCAACACAATGTTTGCACAAGGAGTAGGTTAAGTGTGAAGCTGAGGGAACACCCTGTGCAGCCTTGAAAAGGGTAACAGAAATAGACTATTCCCATAGTAACTCCACGAAATTATTTGTACTACTTATCTATTGTATACAAAACAAGTGGTGGTAGGTAGTACAGTTCAATTAGCATTGAAGTAGATCTAATTTTGTTTAGTACTCCAGATTTTTGCCATTCATCAGGTGTTCAGGACACTTTGAAAGTAGCTAACAGTCATTCCCCTGTGAGGAGCATGGTGTGTCCTTAGGGCCACTCAGTTCTGGCTCCCAGGCTGCCAAAAAGAAGTAATTTCCAAATATCATGGAAACCTCCTGCTGCTCCTGGCCTGGGAGATGGTGCTGCATGTCACTGCTGCCTGGCACGTTCTCTGCCCTACTTCCTTTCCTTCAGTGCTACAGCCTAACTGCCTTTCCTTGTTCTTTTCTACATCTCAGGATGGTGGGAAGTGAGGGTAACTCTCTGCTGACAGTTTTATGAGTATTACCTATATATCAGTTGATTGTCTACTGTGAAACACGCAGTAGTTCCCACTGGTATTAAAGGTACTATCTGCTGCCAGATGCCTGAAGAGCTAAGTTGTGGTTTTGTGTGTGTAACTCGATAGTGCAGGTGTTTGAGTCCCTGATTTTTGGGAACCGAAGTTGACTATAGGTACACATGTCCCTAGAAAGCTCGTGGACGAGAGGTCTGTGTTCAGGCATGCCTGAAAGACCTCTGAGGATAAACAGTGACTGGATTCAGCCTGGATCCAGAGAAAATCATGTGAGGCACAACTAGATCTACCTGCAACAGAGTGATGACTGTCCGGAGGGGGTCTGGACCAGGCTCGGCAGGCAAAGGTGATTACCATGCATGCTCAGGATGTTTTTCAATTTGATAAATTGTTGGCAGCATATCCTATTGGCTCATTTTCATATGGAAACACTTCCATGGCTCACTGATCTTGTTCTGAAGTAACCTATCAACAACTAAACGAAGCCTGGACTGTACTTTGAATGCTCCAAAGGAGGTCACCGAGACTGCAGTTGATTAAAAATTTACTTTTGTGAAAGGCATAACACATTATATAGGCCACGTGTATGAGTCAGATAAGGCAGGAAGACATGAGGCTTTCAGTCTTAGGAAATATACTGATAGTGGTTGTGTTAAAGAAAAATAACTCAGAAAACCTTTTTTCATGAGGGGAAACAAACAGTTGCAAAAAATGTAAATTGAATTGCTTATACACAAATATTACTTTTACTGCATAAGTATAAATCTAAAGCAAACTGAGAATTACAAAGGAAATCCCTTAATCTGCAGATGGAGCCTCCTGCGTGCTGCTTTTTTAAGCTGTTATGCAAATAAATCGGGTAATAAATCAATGTTAACACCACCTATTGAAAGATATTCTTCACTGTTTCCTCTTCTTAGATGAACTTTGGCCTAAGAGTTTGGAAATGTGGCAGTGGGTACTTCCTGACAGGGCTGTACAAAAGAAAAAAACAGCTTTGGTTTCCATTTCTTCGGTGTTTGTAAGGTAGGATGTCCGGAAAGGCTCTGGTTGCTGAAGCTCTTATTCATTCTCTTTACCTACTATTTCATATTTGCTGGCTCTGAGCCTACACAGATGCTGATAATGAATACTAGATTGGCGGCTGGAGTGAGGATCAGACACAGGCAGCTAATGGGAGCTCAGATTTTGTCAAATCACTGATAATCCCTAACTGGCTTCCCTGCAGACTGAGTACTTGGGGTGGAAGTGGCCACACCGGAAGTGTATTTCTCACAAAACACAAGTGAGGTGTTAGGGGCCCACTCTGACTTGCATTCCTTGAGCCTGAAAATTAAGTCGAGGCCTGGAAGTAGTACTTCTGAAATGGTACTACTCTGTGGCATTTGTGCATCCAAGTAGAGACAGTTGAAAATCCCATTAAAAAGTCTGTGCTTTTAAAGGGAGAAAGTCTTGTATGAGGTTCTGAATTCAATATCAAAACTAGCACTGACTTGAATCCTGTTTGGAGCCTTATCTTAACTTTTTAGGACTTTTGTCTGTCCCTAAAGAGCTTGGTAGATTGAGGAAGGCCAACACCGAAAGCCCTGCACAGGATATTCCTGATCAGACCCTTTTCTATTTATAAAAGGTAAATAGAAAGAAGCAGAAGTATGTGTGGGAGCTGTAGGTCTTACTGCATTAATGTCCCCAGAGAAAGAACAAATAATTAGAGTTCAGACAAATTAAATGTTTGCAGATTTATTTTAGTGGCCTAAATGAAACCAGAATTCCAAACAACCTTCCCTAATTTATTACGTTCATAATACAGCGAAGGCTTTTTCTCACAGCAAATGTTTTCTCTGTTATATTGATACAAATTAGTGTCTTGGTCCCAGAAGGAAAATATTTTCAGAGTCTGATACTTTCTCTTAGAATAGTGCATTGAAATCTCTCATGGGGTTATTCTGCTGATAAGCCATGCTGTCTTTGGGAAGAAATTATTAGCTCAGCTGAAGCTCAAATCCAGAAAAATAAACTATGAAAAGTTTCTTTGAATGAATGTTAGCTGAATTTAAACAATATTATTGAGGGAAGAAGGGAAAGAACATTGTGATCAGATTTCCATCGATTACATTAAGCTGAAATGATATAAGCATCACAGATTTTGGGAGATTTGTTGTTCTGCTCTTCTCCCTTCTTCCTGCAGTGAGGCTGTTTGCCATTTTCAGGGAAACTCAAGCTTGTAAAGGTGAGGGCTAGAGAATGGGCTACTAATGATCTTTTCTGGGAAAGCTTTTTATTTGGAATTGCATTTTCCTAACTAGAAATACAAGCAACTCAAATTAGAAAGAACTAACTTAACATTTAATGCTTTGTTTTTTATTAAAGTATTGTTTTTGTCTTGGTAAGACCTTTCTGGTTTGCTGTTGATGATTTATTTTATTATGGATTGCAGTGTTAATAATTTGCAAGACTACCTGGCAAATGGAATAGATGTTTCAATGGAATATTTTAGTAAGACAACAAAACAAATCAACATTAGAGACTTTGATACACAGGGTCATTGATTCATCTGCTAAAGCTGACAATAAACAAATGACTCATGCAGAAATGCACTAGCTCACTTCATATATTTGGCCAACTGCTCAAGCAGTATTACTCTACGTATGTGAGTATCCCTAAACCTATGGTGGACCTGCTGCACTGCTTCTTGAGTCCCAAATATATCACCAATGGTATTGTTTTAAACCATAACAACTCAGTATTGATCATTAACCTGTACTTTGGTGGCAAAGAGGGCGCTTTGCCACTTGTACTATGAAATATTTTCCAGCCCTGCCCCCATTTACATGGGGAGTATTGCCATTTGGGGCAGAATTACAGCATTTGACACTTTAAATCTGCCCCCCCCAGGAAAAACAGCAATATAAAAAACAAAATGAAATGCCATGTAGATTGGAAGTGAAACTCCTGCGTACTTGTTCTTGACTCTTTTGCAGGCTTGTTCTGTGACACTGATAAAATTGCCTAAAGGAATATATTCATTTTAGGGTTCACGGCAGTTTGTGTAAATATAAGCCATGACTTATGGTCTTAGCACTAAAATCCACCTATGCAGAAGATGGCAGTAACAGGAATTGCTCCTTCTCCTACTTTTTTTTCCCCCAGAAAATGAGCAGAATCCAAGAGAAAATAGCATTTCCTGGCAAGTAGGCACAGCTGGGATGCCTCACTAGAAGGACTCCAGCTCTCACTTTCAACCTGTTTCTATAATGAAAAACTTCAGGGGAAGATGGCAGTTCTAGTGCTTTACTCTTCTCAGAAGTACATCGTAAAGTACATCTGAGCCTCAGAGGGGCTTGTTTTGCAGGAGTTCACAGAATCACAGAATCCCAGGTTGGAAGGGACTGCAGGGATCATCTAGTCCAACTTTTCTAGGAAGAGCGCAGGCTAGACAATATGGCCCGGCACCCTGTCCAGGCGACTCTTGAAGGTGTCCAGTGTTGCCGAGTCAACCACTTCCCTGGGGAGATTATTCCAAAGGTTGACTGTCCTCACTGTGAAAAAAGTTCTGCATCAGTTGCCCATTGTCCGTCCATGAGGTGTTTTATCATCCTTCGTGATGCATTCTATTGAAGATGGTTTTTTCCCCCTCCTCTAAACGCCATTAAAAAGCCCTGTATTTTCAGGTGTATCTTCCTCACTCTGACACGTATATACCTACATCTTAGTTTTAATACTAGACTGAATGTCTCACGGTTCACCAGTCTTAAATGGGTAGGTTGTAGGTACATGAAACTCTGATCTAAAGTCTAATCTGTGTTTAGCAAGTGATTAATTTTTTTTTTAAAATCAAAATCAGGATCTGAGTGTCTCTCAACACAAGGGCATCTAGCTTTTTTATCTAGCTATGGATGCCTGTTTTACAGCTAGACTCCCTTTGTATTTTCTTGAGCTGTTACAATGCAAAACCCTAGTATCTGGTTAAGGTTAGTTTTAAGAAGCCTTGTTATTATATGAAATACATTAAGTGTACCTGGCACAGGAGACTGCGCCGAATACTCCATTCTGCACATCTATGTTTTTAACAGAAGTCAGCATGTTTGGTTGCAGGTGCAAGGATGAAGGGTTGCTACATTTTACTCATATGACATTAGCCAACATTTATGTTGTTTACCATTACATACCAATGGTACTCCAGAAGTCACTCCTGCAGGTCAAAAAATTACCCTAGATGCATCTGGTTTAAGAACAACAACTAAACCTGAAACTGTACAGGGAATCCAGCTGCTATGAAAAATGGATTCTTAATTGAGAATGGTTTTCCTCCGGTTTGTGCTGAGGCTGGGGTCCAGTGCTGCAGTGGTGGAAACTTATAATTTAGAAGCTCATTTTAGCAGTGGTGAGGAGTTGTGCCAGCTGAGTTCCTTCTAGAAACAAATTCCTCAAGAAATGATGTTAAATGCCTTGTTGTTACTAATCTCTTCTTGCCCTTGGTTAGGACTGTGTGGCTCTTTGCTTAGCAAAGGAGATACGACATTTGACACAAATCTAAAAAAGAGTATTAACTCAAGCAGAAAACCTCAAATGGGGTATGGCCATTCCTTTTGTATAAATAACTTTCTATGAGTGAAGTTTCCTGGATCTTTATTCCTGATTTGTACATAATCTTCTATGGTAAAAAGGAAGGAATACAAATTTTACATGGAGAATTGCTAAAGGACAGGACTAGGAAGGTTGACTTCCCATGGGGTGAGAGAGGTACAGTGCTAATGGGCTGCCTTGCTTCCATCAGGGTGAAGTTTGCTCTCAACTGCATCCCTCATGAGCTGCCATCTTTGAGTTTGTTTGCAATTCAGACTCCAAAGTTGTTAGTTATTGGAAGAAAAGACTCTCTTCCCCTCATCCCAAAAGCAAGAAAGCCATGACCTTAATGAATTCAGAAACCACTTAACTATAATCTCTGAGTGTATCATGAACTTGATCAACAGTTTTTTTTGTGGCCATGGGGGATAATGGACATTAGATGATGACTTAATTGGCAAGAGATGCCAGTGTATACTTCTCTTTTGTATCAAGATTAAAACAAACCATTCCCTAAGAGGCCATCTTCTGCTGCCTTCTGTTTGGAGGCCATGTAAGGTGTATTCTGCAAGATCCATCAGAGCACAAGTTCTCATTTCCATGCTTTAAGACTGGCTCAGGGAACAGTTCTACTCTTTCACACTAGCATGAACTCCTGTTTTCTCTCCATCATCTTAAACCTGGTAGTGGGACACTGAGTTGAGTGCTGGGGCTACAGCAGGAGACAGAAGAAGATTAAAACCTGTCCCATTTCTGGGAAAACTTGTGTAGTTGAGGCACATAAACACGTGCACATCCACATCCACAGGTCCTGTGTCCAGGTCCAGACGGGAACACAAGGACATGCCCAGCTCCCTTTTATTGCTTAAGAGAAGGTCCAAGGTGCAACAGTGTAAACACTTTAATATAATTCACTCTGTTAGAGTATTCTGGTAGATGGACAATTTAATAAACTCTTATTTTAAGGGTCAACACTACTTCAACAAGTGTCAAAGATGATAGTTTCTGAACTGAAAAACCTATTGCCTCTTTTCCATTGTGCATAATAAAAATCATACACACTATTGAGCTAGGCAATCTGGTAGTGATCTTCTAAATATACTGCTATATAATTCATAATAAAATAGTGTAAGATAGGAGGAAGACTAAAAAATTCAGTAGGAAAAGGATGAATATGATATGTGACTTTATTATGATATATTACTGATAAGTGTGAAGTGCTGTTACAATACAGACCATCTATTTTACTACAGAGGCATAATACAATTGAAATATGAGAAAAGCAGACTTTTTTGTCATTTACATATTAAAAGTTTTAAAACCTTCTGCAAGCTGGAATTCTGCATTTATGATGTAATAATTTGACACTGGAATTTTACATCAAGCAATTCGAGGGAAATAGTGATATACTGGCATTGCTTGAACTCAGTGAGAGACAGTATATAAACTGCGATTCTTTATAACGGCTAACTAAAGCCAGGCATATCAGGAGTTCAGTGTAGGCTATTCTTGCAACAGGGTTACCTTATGTTGCCAAATTAAATGTCAGGTCACTGTTCCAATCAATATGACTGCAAGAAAATAACTAAGAACCAATAGAAAGGTAATAGAAAACCCAGAGGAGAAATTGAATTTATTAGCGGGAATTTAAGTTGAATGAGTACTTTACAAAGGGCAAAATAATTAAGATAATTTTGAGACTTATGAGGACTCTTTCTGGAATAACGTTTGGACCTAATCATGCCCTTGGTCACAAAAGTAATCCTGCCTCACACAAGGAGGATCACCTGACATCAATAAAATAATTTGCGGGGGAAGGGATTACTCACATGACTAAGGGTTTCTATGTTTACTTTAATTAGGCTCTCTGTCTCTGGTTTTTTTTTTTTAATGCCAGCAGTAACTTCCCCAGTATTTTTTTCCCACACCCATTTTTTCAGAATAGCGGATGAAATACATACAGTCACGTAAAAATTTATTGTGCATTTTAATGCTGTGTAATTATAAAAGCTATTAAAACCATTTACACACAGTCACAGAGGCAACTATAAAGGTGCCTAGGTGCTCTCGACATCCTGCATGTAGCAACACTGGTCTTTTGTTGAACAAGTTTATACTTCCCCTCCCCCCAATTGCAGTTCATCCACAGAAAATCAAGAGAACTCAAGTACAACTAGACAGAATAAATGAGGGTGATTGCACATTGACATCTACGATCTATTAGTAAGGAGGAAAAAATTAGAAATGGACCCGTCTTCATGGACCAAGTTTGGTATGAATCAGGCAGCAAAGACTTCATAAAGTATAATCAATCTCTGTTGTCCAAGAGTCCGATTTACAAAACAAACCTACATCAGCTTGAGGTTACATCTGACTATTCTGCTGTCTGCGATATACCTACTGAATGGACTTGTTCCCAGCAATTTCTTATCCCTGTCAGCAGCTCTCTTAATGCTGTGCTAGTAATCCTTCAGATGGGTACTTTCACTAGCAACAGTAAGAGCTGATTTGGAATGGTTCTCCTAGGTGATAACAGTAATCGCAGCTGGGAAAAAGTGCAGAACAAGACCTGATGCTTTCTTATTACTTGTGGGAAACAGGCTCCAACCAGAATAAATTGAATATGAAATATATTCGTTCTTTAAGTGTATTTAATTCCTCTCCACAAAACAAAACATGAACTAGTTCTAAATAATGTTATGAGACAGAATGCATGTGTCAGTACTGAAGGAGCTTATTTCTTTAAAAAGAAAAAAAGAAAACAAACCCACAAGCATACGTATTCAAAAGTAACTGGAGAAAGATGAATCTCCTGAATGGCTCTGGTATGTGATCACCTTGAAGCTACCACAATCAAACACGAAAACCAATGCCTGCAACACTGCCAGGATAAGTCAAAAGGGAAGAAGAAATTATTCTTCATTTCAGAGACTACTAAGCTAGTTGTAGTAATTTATGCCTTTGTCACGTCAAGATTGTACTACTGTAAAACTGTTGCAGGTGGGCATTGCTTTTGGAAAATACACAAAATCTGTCTGTTCCTATCCTTAGCCGTCCACATCTGTGGAGAAGCAGACAAGAGCAATGTGACCACAGGAACCCTGTGCCTTACACTGAGTTTTATCAGACTTCAGGTCGTCTAGAAGATCCTATCTTAAAAGCAAAAGCTTTTGAAATTAATTTGCCTGATTCAGATGACAGATATCCTACTATGTAGTTTTCCAGACCTCTGTTAATACCTGTGTTAAAAGTTGGTCTGTTACTTGCCACTTCCCAAGTTTCCAGTTTCAAGAGCGATGCTACATGCCGTAGTTCCATCGATCATGTCACTGAAATCCTTCAGAATCTGTCACCAGTCTGTTGGATGAACATGATCTGATCCTGATGTTAGGTCACAGTTTGTTTTTGTCTTTCTTCAATAACCTCTTCTTGGCCTTTTACAAATTGTTCCTCAAAATTTTTATTTGGCCTGCCTTAATGTTTTGTTTTGTTTTGTTTTGTGTTTTACATTTAACCTGGCAGAGTTTGCACCGCTTCCTGTTGTCTTCATTTGTACTTGACTTCAGTTTTTTGAAAGATGCCTGCTTAATAACTTCCCTTATTCTGTTTGGCCATGCCTTTTTCTCATATCTCTTTCTCAAAGCTTTTTGATAAACATTTGGTTTGACAGTGCTCTCAAGTTGTGACAAAACCTGCAAGTATTTCTCTGTTATCTGCCCTTTCTCTCTATTTTTAACAAGCTTACCCATTTATATGTAGTCTCCTCCCTTACAGCTGTGGTGGTTACTTTGGCTTTCGCTCCTGGAAGAATGCTGACTCTATAGGCTACTGCCATTGCAACAGAGCAGCTCTTAGCTGAAATACACTCAACTGGGTCGTACGCATTCTGGAGAGGGAAAAAAATTGTATCTGCTTCTCATGGGCTCCCAATGCTGCTATTCCACCAATGTGTTAGTATTGCTGAACTGGTAGTTCAAGTAGATTTCCAATGAGAGGAGGCTTTCTCCAGAATCGAAGATCTACTGCAGAACTGTAATAATGAAATTGCTTGGAGAATTTAAATGCTAGTTGTTGCATTTTATTGCTCTGGTGCCTAAGCTTTGCAGATAAGGCACAGATCTGCTTCACTGAATGTCTTGTGCCATTCTGGCAAATTTGCAAATGAACTAATTAAAAAATGAATAAAGAACCCCCTCCTCCCCCCCCCCCCCCCAGCCAAAACATACAAATCCAAAGAACAGGGGTGTGTGGGAGGTTTTTGTTGTTATTGTTAGTTTCAGGGGTTTTTTTGTGGAGTCACTGCTGGCAGGTGGTAAGGTTTAAGGCCTAAAAAACCCCACAACAAAAGACCCAAAACAACTCCAAGAACCCCAAACCCTCTCTGAGAACTCTGGCACATCTGATGTTTGTGATCTCTCCAAACATGTGAGATGGGAATTGTGCAAACAACTGTACAATGGAAATTTCTGTTGATTTTCTTTCTTTCTTTCTTATCTCAGTTTAACCTTTGTGTGTACTGTTTGTTTGGAGACTATAAAGGGAAAGAAAGGTACATTAAAGTCTTCATAGTTCTTTTTTCAAACAACCTGTAGGACCTCTAATATGCTATGAATCTATTTGGAAGCATTAAGTTTGCTTGACAACTTTGAAAACAAAAAATAAAATACAGAGTGTCAGTGTTAGTATCTTCTTGCTGGTTAAAATTAAGGGCTCTGGGCTTACGAATACTTCATTATCTTTGATGGCTACTCTGGCAGCATCATGTGTTCATTATAAAAAAAGAATAAAATTCCTACTCTAGCAGGAAATAAATTTTCATATCAGATCAGACAGGTAAATAAATTGTCCTGCTTTTAACATGGGTATGCAAATCCCTGCAAAAAGTCAAGGAGTAAAGCAACGGAAGGAAGGCAAAACTGCAAGATATTCCAAAGAGCTATTTTATAAGTACTTGTGGAAGGTATTGCTGTAACCTATGAACCAAGACACCCTTTGGGCTCACTAGAAGGAGAGAGGTCTCTAAGTTAGATGCTTTCAGTAGCTCAGCAGATTATAATGATTATACAGAGAGCTTCAGCTCCTAAGTTAAGCTAAGAATAGCTGTTTTGTGTAACAAGGTGTTCGGTAGCTTTTTGTTTTTCCTGTACTTCAGTCCAGAAATTTGGTCAACAAGTAGGGACTTGTTTTTTCCTGATGGGAAACTCATGTAGAAAAGCTTGCACGGGATTCCACCATGGTGTAGTTTTTATCTCTGGGTGTTCTTTCCAGCTGAACCTTAGCTCAACCACTAAGTGAAATAAAAATAACAACTGTTTCTTTTTGGAAACAGGTTCAGCTTCTAGAAAATTAGCAAATCAATCCTTGGAGCAGGTAGTAAAACGAACAACACACCCTTGTCTTTTGAAGAAATCGAAGTCTGGTGTAAGTAATTCATTGCTCTGTCCCAGGAATCCAGAACTCTGTGACACTGGGTTCTAGTTTTGTCGTCATTTTCCACTTTCCATGACTGTTCTTATTGCTACTAGCTATTCAACTAGTGTCATTTACTGCCATTCCCTTCTTTTGTTTGAATAACCAGTACCTATAAAGAGAGAAGGATTTTCTTCCTGCCTTTGTTAGCGGCAAGCCTTTGAACTTCCACCCCATTCCTAGTAACCACAGTGAAGGGTTGAGACAGTTGACAAAACTGATATGCTGAATGCCGTTGTAGATGACTTTACTGTATGTTTGACTGCAAATAATTAAGTGGTTTATTAGTCCTTTGAATGCTTCTAAACAAAAGGTAGTATCTTTGCCAAGCATTGTGGTGCAAGTTGTCTGTGTCCAGTCATCCTTATGCTGGAAAGACCTCGGGAGTTTCATGGAAACAAGTCAGAATGACTTTGTCTGTATCAGCAAGCAAAATCTACTGCTGTCTTGCTCCTAAAAGGCACCTTGGAAGGTCTCTTCTTTCAGTACTACTGCCTTAGGCCTGTTAAAAGGGAAAAGGAATATGTATAGAGTGGCATGTATCCCCTGCTCTCCAGATGTCCATAGATATTTTCCTAGTTCTTGTACTGAACAGCAGAGCCTGTGCTGTTAAACCACTGTTGCACGGTGCCTTGTCCCTTATTGCTTAGGGCTCACCTGAGTGCTCAGCGCTGTCCTGCGCTGGATGCGATCATTGCCCTGTGCAGCCTCTGGGAGTCAGAAGACCTTCAGGTTCCCGGCCGGCAGGCACCTCCCTGCCCTCTGATGCTTGTCCAGGAATCACAACGCAGGCCTGCTTATGTGCACAGCTCACAAACTGCCCAGTGTGCTAGGGGTAGGTGAAAGGAGAAGCCATTGCTGCCTCTTCTCCCAGTCTCCTAAACAAATGAATGCCTTCTGCAATGAGAACCATTTTAAGAGATGCCTCTGCTTTGCTGCTGCCCAGCCTGTCAGTCTGTGCCTTCCTTGGGCTCCTTCTGCTCCTTGTTAGTCAGAGATTGGGTGAATCCAGTCTCAGCCTGGGTCTTAAACTTTTCAGGGCTTGATAACAGAGCTGAAACAATGTTAATAAATTTCAGGTTAATAATGATTACTTCCTCAGTTATTTACCTTGCTGAAGATAAGCAGGAGTTGATACCTGAACTTCCTATTTTGGTTTTGTAGAAAGAGGGTGCAAGCTGAGCAAGATAAAGCAGTATATTGTACTGATAATTCTAATTACAGTGGTGACTTTCTTTTTGACCCATTTGTACAGAATTGCTTAATAATCCAGCACAGACAGGAAGTGTCTCTCAATTTTTTTCTTTTCAAAATCTTGCTCACTGCACTACAATGCAAGTTACTTATTTTCAAAACCATAATAACAACACGTATTTATCAGTTATAGCTACAATGACCTTGAACTTCATTTTAATGAATAACGAAAGTCAACGTAATGCTAGCTCTTGATAATCTGTAGACAACATTAAAAAAAAAAAAGAGAAGGGTTAGGTGAGGAAGGCACATAAAACCAGGTAATAATCATTTAAAGAATCCTGTTATTGCTATTTATGCTGTTACTTGGAGTTAAGCAAAGTTAATACAGCCTTTCAATCCTTTCAAAATTGTCTTGTGGGATTTTTTCTTAACTAGAAAGAAGGATGAAGATAAGCAAAATGGAAAAATGTCAAACCAAGGTCAGAGATTTAGTCCAATATATAAAGAATGTAATTCAGTAGGATATTGAACCATGTGTGTTGATGGGGAGGGAGAGGACATGTCTCAAGGTAGAAATTAAGAAAAACATGAAAACATCAGAATTGTTTTCTTTATAAAATTGCTATAACATGCCTGCCTATTTCTTGCCTCCTTTTCATAATCTGGGTCTAACTGGTTAATTACTATTCATGGTGGTTGCCTGTGGCTTTGTTCTTGTGGTCGACTGCATTTTTAATTGTCAAGGGCACCTACAACACCGTCTAGGTACTGTTTTGGTCTGTAGTTACAAAACCAGATAAACATAAGTGGAAGTTCTACTTGGAAAAACTCCACTGGTCACAGAAAGGGAATTTATAAACTTCACTCTTGAATAAGTCTGAGCAATTACCTCTGAATTTCCATTCTGCAACATTTCTTACAAGTTACTTATCAAATCAGGGAGCAAGAACAATCAAAAGGGACTTGGAACCAAACTTACTTAAATTGTAGCTTGAGAAATTAATTTTGACTAGCAAGCCAATATGTAAAACAAGCTTATCAAAACGCAAAAATAAGTATTTTTTTTTAAATTTAAAAACATTCAAGAAAAATCTCAAACAGACACACAGCAATGAGGAGTGATATATTGTTGGATGAGCTGTGCAGTAGGTATTTCACTGAGCTGTATGCAGCACTGAGCATGTGGCAGAGTCTGAAATCAGGCTGGATGTTTGCAGAGCCTCTGTGCTCTGCAATGAGGACACAGTGTAGCTTTACATATATGTATGCTGTGCACTCCCTCTTCTGGATAATCTTGTAGTGGTTGTGCTGGTGGAATCTCCTCCCTACTCTCCTGAGCCTAAAAACTCATCAGGGCTGAAATTGCGGCTGCATATGTGCCGTTACTGGACTGTGCTTTCTCAAAATAGGAACAAGCATGGGAGGAGCAAGCAAGCACGGCAAGCAATAGAAGGCCTATGACCTGGGAGGTCTTATGACCAGGTCACAAGCATATGGGTTGTTATCATTTGTTTGGAGGGATTATATGTCTTGAAGGTAATGGTGGCACAAAGGAGATCTGACCAAGTTTGGGCAGGTGCTGTCAGAACAAGCTTTTTAGTACTGACCACTTCAAAAACTGAAAATCTGCAGCCAAGTGTAGTGGCCGGCCTCTTCCTTTGTAATGAAAAATGCTGAAATAATATTTTGAATGCCCTCGATGCCAGGCACACAAAGCTTTGACTGCAATTTGGGCACTGCAGCTCAGACTCATCACTATGAAAATATGATTTTCATTTAGGAAAGCAACTGTGATCTTGCAGTTATGTCATCTAAAAATTATAGAAGTCTGACTCTTTCCCACCTCGGCCATAGACTTTGTGGCTGATTCTGGGCATGCCATCTGGTCTCTTTTTGCCATAATTCCCTTTCTATAAAACAATTTTGGTTATGTGATTCTGTGAAGAAAATGAAGCCACATACTTGAAGTAATTTGATATATGGCATTATGAGCCATATACAGTCTTGTCAGGCAAAGAAACAAAAATTTTTATATGAGATACCTTTATCCATTCATTTCCTTTGAGCCTGACTGTTCACTTTGGTTTGGGAGGGACTTTACAGTATCTATTCTTGTAATCTTTGTGTTGCTGCCTCCCTTTAAGCACCACAACTAAGCAAAAAGCCCCAACTGTCCAACGCTTTCATCACTTCCCCACATGAAGCACACTGATAAGGATTGCCTAAGTAATTCTTTCAGGCTGGAGAATATACCAACCAATTTCTTCCACATCCAGATATTTTGTACCCTCCCCCACAACCCCCCAACACCTTTAGTCTCCTCCACTGTCAGACCTTCAGAAATTTTTAGTCTTAAATGCATCTGAAGAAAACAGAATTTTGGGGCAATCTGTTGTTTGATCCCTTCCTTCCCACACCCCTTATGGGGTTACAGATACATTAAAGCTCTTGTATCTTATATGCTCCCCAAAATAACAAAATCATTAATGACAATCTATTTTTAAAGTATAATTATGGACTCAAAGTCCTTTCTGGGCCATGGAATTTCATTGCTAAGCACTGTGCTGCTGACAGAAGGGAATGCTTCAATTTGAAGC
This sequence comes from Phalacrocorax carbo, assembly GCF_963921805.1. NCBI lineage: Eukaryota > Metazoa > Chordata > Aves > Suliformes > Phalacrocoracidae > Phalacrocorax > Phalacrocorax carbo. The sequence goes on along the minus strand of NC_087518.1, from coordinate 29,923,873 downwards.
CCATGAGATTTACAGGAATAAAGTCAAGCTTTGGTTTAGGTTTTTCAAAAGCCCAAACTATGCCTGTGCATCCATTACACATGACAGAATGACTATACTACAAAAAAAAAATTACATATCCAATCTTCTGTATTTTGGCTGTAGGCAGTTCAGCTCTGTCTGGCTGAGTGCACGTTGTGTGCTCTTCCTTCTGATACACAAACAACTCTAGGTTAGTGATGAAAGGGGAAGGGGTCTGAAATCACATTAGACTTTTCTCACTGTTTAGACAATGCAAGAACATGCACTGCATAAAGAGGAATCTCTGTGGATCATCAGTTGCTGTAGGCAAACTCAGTCTCCCACTGTTCTGATGCAAAATTAGAAATATTGGTTCATAATATGTTAAAAATTTTCTATGCATCCTGAAAGAGTGACTGAATCATCTAACATGTGGACTTGCTTTTTCTCTGCATCTTCTGCAGTTGTGTATCAGGCCTAGCTAAACCCACATAATTTCCAAGGTAAAGAGTTTAATAATTTGGTGAGGGTTATGTTGATGAAATTGATGATATGTTGGTGAAGTGCTCAATATTTTTAGCATGGTAGGACCTTCTACCAGCAATTAAAACACAAGGCTATGAAGAATCAGCCACCTCTTTCTACCCATTTCAGTGAAACTATACTGGTGTTTGAAATGCTTCATGCTTCATGCTCTATAGATATAACAAATACAGCTGAGGACTTGTTAACCCTCTGCATGTAGTCAGAGTTTGTAGTCTTACAGGTTATCTGATGTGAAAGGAGAAGTTTATGATAAAGTCAGGTACATTCTTATGAACTAGCAAGACTGCATCTAAGTGTATGCAAGTTCTATTTTCCAGGGTGCTGGAGGATAATTTTCTTGGGTTTTTTCCTTCAGTTGTTTGTACTGATCCATAACTCACTGTTGAGCCACTCATTCAAGGTCACGCTGTAAGCAGGCCTGTAGCTGTGTGAAGCTTCAGCTCCTCATTCTTTTCAAACATTTTCTTCCTTCAGCCCCTTGCCTCTGTCACATACACACCAGTCTTGCACACAAATCATGGAATCATTTAGGTTGGAAAAGGCCTTTAAAACCATTGAGTCCAACCATAAACCTAACACTGCCAAGTCCACCATAAAGTGACATGTTTGTGTACTGTATACACACACCTGTAACTGTGTCCCCAACAAAGTTGCTCATCTGCAAGCTTCAAATTCCCAAATGGACTCACGTGCTCTGTAGGGTTTTCTGTCATATATTTCAACCAGCTGCTTCTGTAAAAGTGTTTATTGATGTTTCACACCTATGGTAAGTGAAGGACAAGTGTTACACATGCTAGCCTTGAAAAGGCTTGAAATCTTCTCCAACAGAGAGCTGGTTTTGTTCCAGATTTACCAACATCTCTGGCTTATGTTGTTGCCTGTTATTAAAGTATTTTAAAATACACTAACACTCTTTTTTTTTTTTTTCTCCTGAGCTGGATTTACTGTGTGCAGAGGTAACAAAAGTACAGGAGAAGAATAACTACAGCTCCTGTTAATCAAGTATGGGATGTATGCTCCAAATCACATATGAGGCAGTTACAGCTGCACAGATAATATACTGGAATCCTTTCTCCCTGCCTATTTGGTTACCTGAAATCCTTTTTTAGTTTTTTTTCCTACTTCTTCCCCTTTCCATCTTTCCCCCCACTCCCCAGAGGATTTCTGTTTTCTTCACTCTGTGCTGCCCATGGGGTCTGCCCCACTTTCTGCTGAGGAACAGGATTCTTTGGCTGAGCTCAACCATTACTCATGTGAGAAAAGGATGGGGCAAATATAAAACTGTATGTTGAATATAGTCTTTCTCCAGTGAAATCAACTGGCAGTTAGCTACTGACACCAGTACAACTGTATCTAGACCCCTTCTGGCTCTCAGCACCTGAATTTTTGCAGTTTGTGAAACACAGGTTGAAAGAAGGGGTGTTTACTGCTTCCTAATGCAGAGATGAGCAGTGAGTTACTTTGCCTTCAGCTGCCTGAGAACTCAGGTGATTAATAGCTGACTTTCTGACCTCTTGTAACATCTGAACAGTTGCGAGGGGAAAAACAAAGCCCTGTGATAAGGAAGGAGGAGGAAGCTCAGACTGTTTATGTGTGGTTATGGTTTCCTTTGTTTCTTCCTATTTTATGTTATGCCTGATTTTTATTTTTTTTATTCAAGTTGCAGAAGGCAGACTTCACAGTGCTGGCAATAATAGTCAGTGAATATGCTGGGAAACATTGTTAACTTTTTTCTAGGGATAGGGCTGTACTCACATGTTTCTGAAATCTTGACTTTTGTAAGAGGTTCTAAGACCTGTTGTAGAATACAAATAGAAGCAAGTTGTATAGAATATAAAATATATTCTGTTGTTCAAGTGGGTAATTTCAGTCCATGACAAGTAAAGGCCAGTTTCAAACTGAGCTAGCTGTTCTCAAGCAGTGAGTAAATCGATTAGGCTGTGTGGGAGGGGTGGGGTACACCCTTACACGGACAATACTTTTCTCTCCAGCATGCTCTGTCTTTGCTGATGTTTTTTGCTGATGCTGTTTCAGATGTTTTTCTCTCCTGGCATACGCTGTTTATAGCTCTTTCATGCCTATGGTCAAAGGTCTTTCCTCCCACTTTGCTGTCTAGTTCATGTCACATTCAGTTTCTCATTTCTAGATACTCCCTGGCTCTGTATCTCCAAATGACATGTAGAACATTGCAAAGATTAATGCTGGTCTTCAGTAACATATGTCCTTTTTTTCTGGGTTCCTCTTCACGGGAGGGAGACCAAGGGATTCTCTCTGGACTCTTCAAGCAAAGTTCAAGCAAACTGTCACTTATCTTCTGGGATGCATGGAACATGCATTGTTACAATTGTCTTAATAGTTCTGAAGTTTGGTCTCTCTAAAATTGCTAGTCATGCCTCTCCTTGAGTCAGCAGCAATAATGATTGTGTGACTTCATTGCTAGCCAGATGAGGGAGTTGATCTGACTGGAAAGCAATTTATATTTTTTTTCTCTGTTAATTAGCAGATGGAACGGCTGACTTGGGCCAGCTCTGAGGACAGGAATTGGGAAAGGTGGGTACGTACCTTTTTGCAGCAAGGAATTTACATTGGTTTAAGCCATTTATAAATACCAGACCTATTCTCACTCCAAACTTTCCCCTTTGTAAAGAAAACAGTGTCCAGAGGAAAATGTCTTCATGCAGGTGCGATCACAATGCCCATCTCAGAAATCAGCTTGTGTTTATTCTCTACATGGAGGAGAAGGACTTCTGTAGCCTGTTGCTGATGGTTAACAAGTTATGACTGCTAAGTCAACAACAATGTAAGTCCAGTATCTTGTTATGATATTATTTTCAGGCTCACATCTTCCACAATGAGGCTACCGTAGGTTTTTTTCAATGAAAGTTGAGATTCTGTTTTCAAAAAGCTGGAAACAGGTGAAAAGCAAAAAAAAAGATCACAGTAGCTGGAAGGTATAGTAACACTGAGGTGTTGTAACACTAGGGTGTTTTACTGCTGCTGGTAGCTGTGTGAGGAGGAGGGTGTGGTGACACACAAATGGAAGAGACAGGCTTGATCTTTCCAAATACAAGTGAGAGAGACCTGGTGCGTAGTATAGCCAGCACTTCAGAGCAACCTTGTGAGGGTGCCAACAGGCTACCTCCCTGAATCTCTTGTAATTGCATGTGCTTTGTATTCCACTGTAACCTGGCTGTAGAAAGGAGTTTGATAAAGAGCTTAGCACTTACATGAACAATCTGATCACTTTTACAAAATAACAACTTAATTGCAAAATTGCTGTGTGTATGAAATACATAAAACCTTGGGAGATGCACTTGGTTCCTTCTACCTCCCCCGATACTTGTCTAGAGACATTCACTCTGTTCTGCCACTGTTTTCTGAGGTTTTGTGAGTCAAGGGCCGAGTAATGATGGCTTAAGGCATGGCTTTGAGCCCTTGCATGTTGGCATGACGTCAGTGGGGAGGAGTGCAGGATGTAGGTTTGCAAAGATCTCAGAAGAGCTATAGCTCCTTGTGGTGCATTTGGCTTTCTGATGACCTAAAGCCATTCTCCACCCATCTGTGAAGTAATCTGTCTCTGAGTTATTTGCTTGGATGTTGATTAAAGTAATATCCTGGTGGTCTAATTCTCTCCTTTTAGTGACCTAATAACAAATTAGGAGTTCAGATAACTCAAAAGGGTTTTATTGGCATAGTGCTTACAATAAAGCATTTTAACAGAAATGGAAGGAGGTAGCCTAAGTCAGAGCTGTACCAGGGTCACCTAGCTCATTTTCTCTAGAGGTTACCATGTACAGTGTTAATGGACATGTGTGGTTTTTGCCTAGGGGAAATTAGTCCCATTTTTCACATTTTAGGGTGTCATTTTCTTGAGTTGAAATAGAGACATGCCTTGATATGTATTTTTGGTGGATCTAGGCTATTTAGTGCATCTTCTAATAATAATGCATATCATTTCATTTTAGGAGAGAGCTTAAAACATGGTTCATCCCCTTTTGTCTTTGTGTTTGCAGTGTCTTCCTAGAGTGTGTTGGTTATGTACTTGCCATGGATTGTGCAGTTAAAACACAGTACATCTTTGTATATAAAATCAATGACCTAGAGCATTATGGAGCATTACTGTACCTTTAAAATGAATCTACAGGCTCTGAAGAGTATTTCCGTAGCACTAATTGTCCTCCTTGTATTACATGTACGTGCTCTGAAACAGTGCCTGCCTTTTGTCTTGGAGCTACAGAGCAATTTCTGATCATTTTGAGGTGGCAAACTGCACCCTGAGGGTTGTGGAATTCTATAGTCATTAGTGTAAGTCAGGGATGAAAGTGCTGGCAGAAGTAAGGCTGTAACTCTTAAAATTGTGCAATGGCCGGACTGTTATTTTTCCCTGCAGATAATTTGAAAGAAAAGGAATGTTTATGCTGGCTTTGAAATGTTTCAGTCCAGTCCCAAACCACTGACCTCCTAAAAACAAAACGGAAATATGCCAACACCTCACTGAAAAAAGGCCATTCCTGAAGCATGTGATAATACCAGTCAGTTTGCCTGAACACTCGCAAATAAAAAGAGCCACATGTCTGGTTGAATCAGAGAGCAATTAGGAACCTTGAATGAAGGTTTGCAGATGCTGGCTTTGCAATTTATGGTTTGCATATTCCTGTTCCTACACTTTTTAAAGACTAAACAAGAGTATTAGATCAATGAGGGCTGTCAGCATAGCCTAGTTGCCTTAGTATCCTTACTTTTAGCTCTTAATAGTTCTATTTTCAGTAAGTGTTTAAATAGTGAAAGAGAGGAATTTCATGCCTTCTTGCTGAATCAGCAAAGCTTGAAATCTCCTGTTACTTTTGCTTTTAGTTATTTATGGCTAGGGTTGTCTCCTCCCCAACACTTCACTCTTGGATCCTGTAAATCCACCTAAGACTCATGTAAGACAAAAGAATTCAGGATGATACAAATTACAAAAGCCCCTGGACTTCTAGTTTTAGACTTATACCTATATTACTTGTTACCTTTTCCTCTTGCTCCCATTGCCTCAATTCTTCTCTCCCCGACCTGACCTAACGTGTTTCCTCTTTCCCTCTGTTCTGAAGGCTTCCAGACAGCAGTTATGCTTCTGCTTATCAGTCCTGCTTTCAAATGCTGCAGCTCATGGAAACTTCTCCTGTCATTCTACTCCTTGCAGGTAACAGACAGCCATGAATCTCCATTCTGCCCTAACAGACTGGGGTAAATAGTGGGCAGAGAAAAAGTTAATTGGAGTATTGAAAGATTTAGCTTATTGGAAGGGACTAGAGTTAAAATGGAAATGGAGAAGTGTTCTCTCAACTCTGCTTTCTCTTAATACTAGTGCAATGGAATTGAGGACGTTTGTTGTCTACAGCATGTAATGGCTGCTGGCATGTTGAGGAAGGCCTTTGCATGAAGGACTTTGAATTTGGCTTTCAATTGAATGCCTTCCTCCTGTAGGCTGAAAGAGATGTCAAACCAAAGAACAAGAAACAACAAAATCCTGAGAAGCATGTGGCTTTTGCCTCCCCACAGCAAGCTGTATCACTGTGAAAGTATTTCATTGCTTAGGGCAGCAGCTGACTACAAGCAACACAACTGCTGTGGCCTTGCTGGTTACTTTACTGGGTAGCTGCTGCACTGGAAAGAAGGGAGTTGAGTGTGTTGAGCAGGTTCTGCCTCCACTTTTACATCTGGCAGCAAGATCAGCAGTCCAACTCTAAGTCTTTCCTTTTGGCTTTCCATACCACCCCCATCTCCCCATTATGCTGGAAACACATCCATTCCTCAGCCTTTGAATACCAAAATCCGATTCTTACTATGCTTCTGAAGTGGGAAAAAGGCTTCCAGCACAGGCTGGGCAAAGGGCCCGAAGCACAAAGGACCCCCAGCAGGAACCGAGGCAAATCTGGTAGTGTGGCTCCAGGACCTGGAGGGATGCAGATGTGTGTATTGCACAAGAGCTCTGCTACTGGAGATCAAGTCAGCTCTTCAGCTGGGCTGGATTAGTGTGTGCAAAATGTTCACAACCACTTTTTTTTTTGCATTCTCTCACATGGTACTTCTGAAAAAAACAGAGAAGTTAATTTGTGGGTGTAGGAGTTTAGTTTGAGTCTGTCTGATCTCTTGGTACCTGCGAATCAAGGTTTAGTTCCAGATTTTACGTTTGCTTAGCTACCCACAGGGTTTCTCCCTAACCCAGTGTTTAACATACTGTCAGGGTGATCCAGCAATAGGCAAATGTTTAACCTTAATCCACTAAACTAATAATTTAGAAGTAGAAAAGCACCAGCTTCTGGTGTTTAGTCACTGGAATTTTCCATCTGTTGTCAATTGTAATTGCAGGGCACATAAGGCTTGACTGACAGCGACAAAAACGTTGCTCATTCACTATCTTACATACCAAAAATTTAAAGCCAGCTTGCGTTTGTGTATCAGGTTTGTGATCACAGAACCATGGGGCAGTGTCAAGCTTTGGGTCCCCCCCTGGCTGGCACAAAGCACGTTTAAGAAGCTCTAGATAAAATGGCTGTCTCTGCACTAGATGAAATCTTCACCTTGCAATAGTTACGCATATAACCAGTTGTGCCCACTAGCTATACAGGAGGCTGTTGAAAATCCTTCCAAAAGAGACGTCGGCACGTAAAATTATTTTTAAACTTGTCCCCATCAAAATGCAGTAAGACTTAATGAGTTGTTTTAAAATGCAAATACATCTACATTTAAACAAAATAGAGCCAAAGTATCACCCCAGCAAAGGGGTGATTAAGACTACTTTGGTTCATGAATTCACACAACAGCCCCGTGCTGCGTGTTCGGAAGTGCAGTGGTTCTGTACAATGTGCTGTCTGTATTTGTTACATCAGCTGTATTCAAATAAGTCCTGTTGTGCTTGTCTAATCAAACATATTAGTAAGTAAGCAAGGGAAAAGGGCATTTCCCTCTCCACAGTACATCGCTACAGTCTGCTCTCTGACTGGGTGAGCCAAACAATCTTGGTTTTTCAAGTTTGATATTGTGATGAAAATAAACAGGCCTTGGGGAAAATGATTGATGGAACATTTTCTACTCTTTTCTTTCACAACTTAGCATATCTAAGAGACTACTAATAAACCAAATTCCGTGGGTATATGGCAATCCTGACACAGACTTTCCCACAACCTTTTCCTTTAGGTTTCCACCAGTTGTACTAGCAGTGCTAAGTATATTTACAGCCAATCTTGAAAAAATAAAAACCCAATCAATCAAACAAATAAAAAAGCCCCCAAAACCTAGTTATGAATTATTTTCTCATGCAATTTTTCAACATAATGTCTTGAACTCTTCCATATCACTACAGTAATAAAATCAGCTGCATTAATTGTATTAAATATTCTGTCAGAATCAGTATTGACTTCACTAAATGGCATACTGAGGACATTTGCACGTCTGAATAATTCCAGCATCTTTTGACCAGCATCTTCCAGAATATACTGGAAAAGGAAATGAAAACCTTTTGTGTTACACAGAAGAGTAAATTGTTCATTGAAACACAGAATAGGAGTTACAGTCTACTCATCCGGTTGTCCATCCATCTGAAAAACTACTTCCATGATCAGGCTCACAGGGACATGGTTAATAGCTGGTTCTCTACCTGGAGGCTAATACAAAGTGGAGTATCACAGCTATCGGTCCTTAGACCTGTCCTGTTTAACATCTTTATCAATCACTGGAAGAAGCTATAGAGAGCAGTCTCATCAAGTTGCAAATGGCATCAAACTAGGGGTACCAATGTGACAGCCTGAGAGCAGGGCTGCCACTCAGAGTGAGCTAGACAGCCTGGAGGGCTGGGCTGAGGTGAAGCTTATGAAATTCAGTTCAGTGCAAAGTCCTGCCCCTGGGAAAGCAGTCTTTGGCAGTGATCTAGCCTGAGCCTGCCTGGCTGGGGGTTGGAGACAGTGGGCAGAGGGGAGCCCATAGTGCCCTGGTAGCACCAAGGGCAGCAGCGGTCTGGGCAGCATGAACAGGGCCATGGCCAGCAGATCAAGGTGGGGTTTATCCCCCCCTCTGCTCAGCACCCAGTAGATGACATCCAGATACTGTGTCCAGTTTTGGGCTCCTAGTGCAGGAAAGACTGTAAACTGAAGTGAGTCAGTGGAGGACCACCAGGGTGCTCAGGGCTAGAGCACTTGCTATGTTAGGAGAAGCTGGGGAAGTGGAGACTGGTCAGCCTGGGGAAGAGACAGCTTTGGGGGGGACATCACAGCAGCCTCCAGTACCTGTGAGGTGGTTATTCAGAAGCTGGAGTTCTTCACTGTAGTGCAGGGTGGGAGGAGCCTAACTTCTACATGAGAGGTTCAGCCTGGATGTAAGGAGTAACTTTTCCACCATGATGATAATCAGACCTTGGAGGTTGTGCAATCCCCATCCTTTGACATTTTCAAGACCCTACTGGATGAAGCTCTGAGCAGTCTTGTCTGACTTCAGAGCTGACCCTGCTTTGAATTGGAGCTTGGACCACAGACATCCTGAGGTCCCTTCCAACCTGAATAATCCTATGAAAATTACAAATTGGAAGGATCTCTGGAGGTCATCTGGTCAAAGCAAGGTGGGCTTAGATAAGGCTCAGTTGAGTTCTTAATATCTCCAAGGATGGAAACTTCACAACGTCTTCAGATGACTCGTGCCACTGTTTGACTACTCTCAAGCATCACATGACTCTGCAAGTAATTGGGATTTGACACATACTTCTTGTCTTTAAGCAAAAGTTTCAGTAATATAGGTATAGATCAATATATCAATATTATCAGTATAGGTAATGTGGCACAAAACTTAAAGATACTCTTAAGAACTGAAATAAGAGGAAAAGTTTGCATATTGTTGATATTGTCATTGATGATCTGATAGATTAGATTTTCTTTCTTTTATGTGTTTAGATGCATTATCATGGTACACTGACCTTGTTTTCTGTCTGTTCATTTCCTACTATCTCCATAGTTATATAAAGCCGCTAACATAGTGGATTCATGGTGGATCTGCAGCTCAGAGAGTGGCCAGAAGAGAGTAAAGCCTGTGCAAGCGTTTTCCTCAGCTAGTACAGATGTGGTGCTAGCAGTTGTGTTTTATGTTGCAGCTGATATAAATTTATTGGGTATGGGGAAAGGCTGGGGGAGCTTATATTGCCTCAAATGGTGCTACACCAGTCCAGGACAGCAGATCTGAGTGCCAAGGGTGTTTGATTGGCACTTTAAAAGAGTTTTTACGTTGGAAGCAGTATGTACATCTGGAAGATTGCATTCCCCACTCTGCATTGCACTAAAAATTGCTTTTCTACAGTATAGCTAACAAAGAGTTTAACAAATCATTATGTGATATGTGGGGGAAAATGGGTCAGTGGAAATGCAGAGGTTGAGGATCATTTCCATAATCTTCATTAATCCTTTCCTTTGAAGTAAAAATATTCCAAATGGCAGTAAGTCCTTACCACATTTTGGCACTAGCAGTCAGTCTGCAGTGTCTTGAAATTCATTGCTGAATATGAATAGATGTGAGTGGATAACTTAGAGCAGGGGGTTATATTTCCATAGGGACAATAAATAAGAAAGCAAAACAATGGCTTTGCATGAGAGCCTGTTAAAATCCTGTAAGAGTTTTTCTATAAATAGTGAGTTTTTTCTCTCAATCATCTTTGAGAAAATATTAAATCCAGCAGGGCTGGCATAAAAAATCCTGACTTATGACAAATATAAATGCTGTTTCTTTCTCAAGAAATGCTAGAAAGGGGCATAATCAGTAATCAGGGTTATTTAAGGGTGTCACTGGTCTGCAAGATATTAGAGGTAATTTGTTGTGACGGATATTTTCCATGTTTTGGATGACACTATGAGAGTCCAGCATGGGGAAGAAATCACAGCAGGAGGAAATAGGAGTACCAGCCTTTTTAGCAGCTGACTGTGTTCATGATTTAGTAGTGGTGCTGTCATGCCTGCAAGGAAAAGCAAGCAAGGTGTGAAGGTAGAGTCAATAACCCCTAGGAGACCAATTACTGTAATTGGGGAAAAATAGACAAAGGTTTGGTCAGCCATGCTGTTCTTGAGCCTTTGATGAGGCAGAGGTGCTGATTGCTTTTCGCTTGTTAAATGCATTAGCTGGCAAGAGGTGCTCCAGAGTAGAGTAATTTTGATTCAGGTTTGGCAGTTTGGGCCTGTAAACAGTATCCAGCAAATGCAAAAGGCCTTATCTGAAGTCTGTGAAGTAAGTGGGAGTAAACAGATCAGTTAATACATCTATGGTTTAGTAGAGGTTTATGAGTGCTACTGCTGGTAAGCTGGAAGAGAATAGAAGAGCAGATGCTCAAAGAAAATGTGGGAATCCTTTGCTAATATAGTTAGTCTGAGGAAGACTTGAGTTTGTATGTGTCTAGACTTTTGCCCTTCAGAGATAAACCCCCAAATCTATGTAAATTGGTTGTTGAGACTGAATGGAAATTCAGGCTTTCTTTTTTCAGTAAGAAGCTGTACAAGGAGCTGGAGACCATGAATTTTCCTTCACACTCTTGTTACAGATCATAATTTGTCCACTTGTATGTACCACCAACTCACCAATCTCCCCTGAATTCTCAGCTATCCACAGAGGACTTTCAACCAGCTGTGTGTACTAGCGAGATCTGAAAATACTTTCTGTTTTAATTATTTTGAGTAATTTTACCCATTGGAAAACCTCCTTTACTGTTTTAACGCACTATGTTGGACAGATTTGAAAGTTAAGTTGTTATGAAACAGATGGAGAAAGACCACTTAAATGCAAGGCCTCCTTTCTTTTGGCCAATTAAGATTGGTGAGATTTAGAACTCACCTTTGCAGGAACACTCAAGCAATACCTAAATTAAATAAAAACGTGATTTTTAACATGGATTAGTCAAACTGCATTAAGCCTCCGGGTGGTTAATCATAGTCAGAATTAAACTGGCCTTAATTTGGTATAGCTGGCTTAATTTCCAAAGTAAATTTCAAGTTCTTGGACTTCTGAATAGAGATTTTATTAATCTGCTTTAAAAGTTAATTTCTGGAATGTCCCTGTTTACACAAGCTCTGGATAAATACAGCAGCTTTAAAAAGAGTTACTCCTGTCCTAGCTTGGTTGAATCACCAGCATTGGTTATTCCCACATTTTGTGGTGTGCTACCTTGTTCTCTAGCTGTACAGTCATCAGGCACCTCCTTTGGGGTGGAAGGAAGGAGGATATCTACAGGTAAATCTTCCCCTTTGGCTAAGAAATTTTTTACAGGCAGATGCTCAAAATGTTTTCTTTCTTGTCTTAAAGATCCTGTGTTTTCTAAGACTGGGTGTAAGTACTGATATTCTTACTATGAAGATATTTATAAACTTTGATTTATTTCTCCTGAGCTACTTGGCAATCTCTACAGCATCACTTGTTTCATAACTTCCTACCAACGTGGTCTAATTAATGCTTTTGCATTTGGCTTCCGGAAAGCATAGCCTTATCACCGCTGTCTTCAAGATGCAGGCTGCTTCCAGGATGTACTCAAGGTAGTGCTGATGAGTGAACCTCAAAAATTCCAGATTCTCAAAGAGTTTGGATAATCATCAGAAAGTCTGGATGTTTATCTGAACCATATTTAAGCCATTCCAGCCCCTTGGGTCTGCAAATTTAGGTTAGAAAACTTTTACGTAAGACTCCTGGTATTTCCTGTTTCTGACAAGGCCAGATATGTTCAAGCGTCTCTCTGAGGTGATATTTGTCTCCTGTTTTTACTACCGTTACAAGGTTAGCAGGTCACCATTTCTTGGATTCTGGTTCAGGAAAAGACTTAAACATGTTCTTCATCTTAAGTATAAAGCAAACCAGCAAAGACTAGAAAACGTGCTTTAAAGGAATGAGATACACAATAGGAAAAAATATCAGAGACAGAAAGAAGTTATGACAGCTGGGGGGCACGTGACTGATTTGAGACAACAGACATCTGTAGATCATGAGCCTTTGATTAGTTTGTGGGAGAAGAGGAAATTTTCTTATAAAAGAAGATAAATGAAAAGATGAATTGAGAATGTAAATGAACATGAGAAAGTACATTTATGTTCAGCTTATGGTTTACAATGAGCTTTACCAAGAAAGGAGGAATACAAATGCTATACACAAAACTATGGAAACTGATAAAAAAATGCATTCACCTTTGTTGAAGATCAGAAAGGAATAAATCTAAACTTACAATACAAAAATGTGTGAGCTGTAAGGGCTACATACACCCTCTTTTTCCTCTATGACAAGCTTGTCACCTTAATCAAGCCTCAGAATTTAGGCTTGTGGGTACTGGAAATACATGTTATCTAGGATTTCTAAAATTATAGGCCTATGGTTTAGGCCATAATTTATGTAGGACTCACCTTAGGATTGAACTGCTAAAGAGCCAGAAGAGCAAGCATGTCTACTCATGCCCCAAGATACTCAGATATTAGGAAGTGCCTTGAGCAAGGACGCTGGCAGCTAAACTCCTAACGCAACCATCCGGGCTGCATCCTGGCTCATCCTGGCTGAGGCTTTGTGGAATACAGATGCAGTTGCAGAGCAAAACATTCATCTCAGACAAACTGAGAACAAGAAGAACATAATTTTTCTTTGTGAATCTAGTAAAATTTTAAAAACAAACTAGCTATTGAAGAAGTATCTGAAATTTCCCTTTGAACAAGAATAGCTTTCATATAAACTCAGCTGAAGTCTTCTATGTGATAAAGTAAATACCTTTTTACCAAGAAGATATTATTTTCATCTTTGTCCTTGAAGTTAATAGATTAACTTTCTCTGTGATTTCCCCATTTGTGACAGCCTCTGGCTGTGTTTTTACTGTCGTAACAGCTTCTGGCAGACTGTGTGTCTCTCACATTCACTACAAAGTAAACAGGAATTTTTTCCAAGGGTAACTGGCTGGTCTCCAGTGGAAGAATGCAAGTTATTCATAAGTTCTGGTAGGCTAATTTCTGCTTAATATGGTCTGGTTTTATTGTGGATTTTATGAAGAAAAAAAATGTTGTGAAATTTTTAAAATCTCCTGGGATTATTTTCTTCAAGATGTGGCAAATTACCTCTCCCTCTCACCTCCCAGCACATAGTTACATTGCCATTTGTCCTGACTACATCTGTTTTCCACCTTCAGTCACAAACGGCAGCCAGAAGGTTACCAAGATGCAGCTAGGACACGTCATACTATTTTGAGGACATAGTTGATGTTGCAGACATGCACAGCAGTCCATCATGGTTCTGGTGAAGTTCTGCAGGAGTGCCAACAGCATTGTCTGCCCTGCAGCTTCCACTTCCCAAGCACAGGCAACAGCAGCAGAAAGGGGCTTCTTTTTGCCTGGCAGAAAAGAGAGAAAAGTACCTTAGGGGTTCAAGGAGATTCAATATTAATGAGACCGACCGGGGTGAGGTGAATGCTACTCAAAAGCACTCAGTGCCTGGGGCACTGAGCAGGATTCCTGGTACCCACACAGAAACACTCGGTTAGTGTGTTTTTCCTGCTTTTGTCTCTTTTGGTCCCTAGAGCTGCTGGGTTTACTTTGTGGTTCCTTCTGTTTGAGCGAACTGAGCAGTCTTTTGGTGCTTTCCCAGGGACTTGTGGGAGCCCGTGGGATCATTTCTGTCAACAGACAGAGCTGGGGGTATATGTACCAGTGGGGGAAAAGCTATAAAGCTGAAGGCAGGTGTTGACATAAGAAGAAAGGGATATGAATTGTCCAAGCATAAGCTGAAAATGGGATGGAGGCATCTAAATGGATGAGGTTCTTAGAAGATTTCTTAGTAGAAGTGAGGGAACTTGATGGATTGTGAAACTTATTATATAACAATTATACAGAAATACTGTTTCTGGGAAAAAGGAGGCTGATGAACAGGGAGACCCATTTCAAACCTAATTTCCTCTTTTTTCATGAGTACACAAGAGTAACTATAGAACTAGACTTTAATTGAGGACTATTAGCACTTTGTTGACTTTGCAAAATGGGTGGGTTGTTAAGTCAAGTGAAAGTGTTATTGTGACTCTGGACTACACACCAGATAAATCAGCTGGTTGTAATTGGAAATGGCACCGCACTCAAGTCAAAGCAGTTTGCATGTTATTGGGACACAAATCATTAAAACCAATGAACTGAGTATTTAATTTTAATATTGGTATTTAAGAATGAATGCCACGTTCACTTTTAAGTGAATGTTCATGGCTGATGTACATAATGTTTCTATATTACCTTTTAGTTTGAAATTTCAAGCTGCATTACCATCAAAACTGACTTAAATATTGTGAAACTCAGTATATAAATTGATTTTTTTTCTGGTTTTGTGTACAGGCAATGCAGAAAAATGGTGATTTCTTCCAGGTAACTCCAGGAGAGCTATAAAAGGGCGAGCCACAGAACCTTTTAACACTGGATTTTTAGGTGGAAGACATCCTGTAGCAACTGCATGCAATGTATGATGGATGGGCATCAAACTTAGCATGCAATTGGTCAGGGCCTACTGGTAAGTCTTATGGGATATTTTGTGGCTAACATGATAGCAGCTGAGCAGAAAATTTTTTTCTTCAGCTGCCCTTTGGTTAGAGTTGAGCCAACAGGTTAACTCAGTCCAATTTGTTCCAATCACCTCTCTTCCCATTTTCTGTTTTTCCTTTGACTGTTTGAGTGCATAGCTTTTGTTTCTGCTAATGCTCAAAGAGGAGGTTTTAATTTCACATGAAAGAGCATATTGATGTGTGATGCTGGGGATTCACACCAGCATTGCTGGCGTACTGAACTCTGTAGTTTGGCTGCCTGCATGTATTTGGAAATTAGGGTATTAAAAAGAAAGGGGAGACTATTCATCATAATGCTTAGTGTTATGTGGCTCTTCTAAATGTTCAAAGCACTGTCCAGACATCATCTAAATAATCTCATGATCTTTCCAGGGAATGGGAATGTAAACAGGGTTTATCTCCTTCTCTGACACTGAAGTAAACTGCCTGAGGCCAGCAGTGGGAAAGGCTCCCTTTCTCTTATCATTGCCTTCCTTCTAAATTTGTTGGTACAAATACATCTCTTCAGGTTTGCTATGGACAGCAGGATGAATGAGGAAGGGATGTTAGAGGAGAAGGCAAGGTCCAAGTAAGTCAGAGATAAGAGTTCCTTGTGGGTGCACGTGTGATAAATAAAACATTTTGATAACTATAAAACACTGCTAATTCATGTTAAGCAAGCCTCCTTTTTGATACCTTTGTTAATCAGGAGGTGAGTTGAAAGGAAATGAAGCAGACCTGTATCTCCCCTCCACTGAATGGCAGGAGTATGACCAATTATGTAAAATATTTATGATACACAGCTGGAGAAAACAAGAAAAGGCAGCCAAGAGGGGAGGTGTACTCAACCCGTTGTCCTAAATGGAGGGCAATATTTAATTGCTTTTCAAAGAGAAAACTGGGGAAGCCAGCTTTATGGCACTGATACATTGTTTTTTGATATCACTGCAACTCCTGGATCCCACAAAGCTGAAAGGATTCCTTCTACCAGCCAACTTTGAGAAGTCTGTATTTATTTATTTTTTAAGTTTGAAGAACATGTATGCCACTCAATTTGACATTTGCACATGAAAATTGTGAAAAGAATGTACTTTGACTGCAGAATTTATTTGTTCATAGGGTCCTGAGTCTGCCTTGGAAGTAATGCTACATAATTTCTGATTTTAAAGCACTAACTCATCAGCTCCTGCACCACAGAACAGTGGAGAACATGCCTTTAGGCACCAGGACTTTTGTGCCAGAAAGCTTTATCCAAAGGTAGTCACGGGTCAAGCTATTTTTTTTATTCCTTTCCCTCACCTCCTTCACTTTTCAAAGAACAGCAGATGGAGGGAACTAGTTCTACAGGGAAGATGTTATCTTTATAAAATATTTGGGAGCAAAAATATTTTTGAGGCAAGCTATACCAAAGATGTGTTTAATTAAGGATTGAAA
The DNA here is from genome assembly GCF_963921805.1 of Phalacrocorax carbo. Taxonomy (NCBI): domain Eukaryota; kingdom Metazoa; phylum Chordata; class Aves; order Suliformes; family Phalacrocoracidae; genus Phalacrocorax; species Phalacrocorax carbo. The sequence continues at coordinate 29,907,348 of NC_087518.1, read as the reverse complement.
CTAAACTTATTTTCTTGTTAAAATTGAGTTTTATGACATTGGATCTGGATGAAAAACATTTCTAATAACTTCTGTAAAAAATGGGGATACAAGGTGGTAAGTGCATACCACCTGATGAGATTACAACTCGAAGTAGCTTGGCTAGTAGAAATGTATTGTTGTTTCAACATATGCATTTGAGATAGAATCAACCTGTTGAATTCTGAAGTTCATTTAGGCTTGAATTTCCAGGTGAATTTGGATTGAAGATATTGAAACAGTTGGCTGGGAAAGTCACCAAGCCTTCCAGATGAACTCCACTTTGTCATCAGGCTGCTTTTGACCTGTCTCATTTCTTTGTGCCCCCAAATGGTGCTGTTTTGTGTATAAGCCTCAGGAGATGTTGGTGTTAGTTCAATGCTGTGACTAGTTTATGATGTTCTTTGAAAGTTGTGGGTTATTTTTTTCCATTTTCTCTTGACTTATTTGTCTTTTCCTCTCTCATGGATGTTCACTCTTCTTCTCTCCTACTAGAGATGAACTAATAGTCAGTTTGGGGGCAGATTTAAGCCTTCCTGCTGCTTGGATAGAGTCCATCTCATTTTTCTTTGAGAAGCATTAAAAATTAATTTTAATTCCACAGAAGTAATACAAAAAGACACTTGATTGCCTCTCTTTAAAACTATTTCACTCTTCCTCTCTTTCTGCTTCTCTTACTCCCCCCATGACTTCCTTTTCAAAGCGTAATAAATTCCTTTCCTTGTTCTGAGTGTTTACATCCACTTGTAAAATTCACTAATGAATCCTTTGTATAAGGATTAGCCTGCTCTTTCAAGCAATAAATGGTAATAGAAAAAATTATAAAGCCATAGTTCAGGTTTCTGTATTTCATACAAAACAGTTAATGGCATAATACTTAAAGCACAGCTTTTTCCTGCATCTGCTTTGTTGTTACTTTAGGTGTTGCCTATCAGCACTTAGAAACCACAGCTTTGTATTAAGCTGTTGGCAGACATGGGTCTCTCCAGAAGTTTCAGACAGGAGGGAGGTGTAATGTAACAAAAGATGAAGTAACGGCTCGTTTTTAACCATTTAACCATCTCAAAATCTTAGTGTATATTGACGGTCTGTCCCTTTGGTCAAGGAAATTTCCAGCTCTTCTGCTGTCTTGTGTCCTTCCATTCAAACCAAGTGGGATAAACATGTTTCCCACTTATATGGATTTTAAAATGTAAGATCTGATGAAGTAATAATTTACTTACCAGAAGAATACTATAACAGGATCCTGTTATACTGATGGTACAATGTTGCCATAGTTACAAAATTTCTAGTCACAGCAAGAACTAAAGAAAGATTTTTAAAAGGTGGTGTCTTCCAGAAACCTGAGGAAGGGCCTCACATTCAGCAAGTTGGCCAGTATCTCAAAATCAGTGCCTCAGCACTTAATAATTTTGATAATCCTTTTAGAAATAAAACAATAACCACAAAACCAACTTCCCCTTTAGGAAGTTTTTTTATTAATTATTTCTTTTAATCCTTAGAAAGCACATTTTCCTGTCTGAGGTATGGGAAATGGAATCCCTTCTAAATAATAGCATAATCTATGTGTTTAATGCTCTGCTAGAAAGGCAGCAGCTATATGTTTGAGAAAGGACCTAGTGCCCAAGACAGACCTGGACATCCAGGGCTAATATATGAGCTCCTGTGGTTTCTCAACAGAAGCAAAAGATGTAACAGCAAAGTGGAGGAGTTTGGCAAAGTTGGTCTGTGTAGAGTGTAAAATCCAGTAACTCTGGAGCTCCAACAATTTTCCAATGCAAATTACAAAAAATTTCATGTGTCCTTAAAACAGCCATCACAGAGCAGAACAAATACAATCTCATTGCACAGCAGAAGTAGTTTTCCCCTATAAATATTGCCTGTTGATGTGTTGTTACTTCTCCCTAAGAAAACTGTGAGAACACTATGTTTCTTCTGCAATACAAAGGTTTATAGAGTTACTTTGTAAAATATTTCCTAAATACTTGCTGAAAAAGCTTAAATTGTACCTGTGAATTTCCTGGGTATTGAAAGACAAATTTCCTTTATGAGTTCCTTGAGTAGAATAACTTTTTGATTGTTCTTGTTATTTAAATCGAGTTATATTTTAAAATGAAACAGAAAACCAAAAACAACAACATGAAGCCCCACTTGAGAGCGGCATAAATGCACTTGTTTAGTTTCTCAGAGTTACTTTATATAAGAGCTAGACACAATAGAAGATAGAGGCATTTGTTTTTTAGCAGTTTGTGCACAGTTGCTGAATGTTTCATTCCCTGCTTCCCTGGGTATGCCATGAAGGAACAGTTCCCAGAGAGAGTTCAATTCCTGTTTGGCCTCTATTTCATTAATATTTATGTACACAGACATACTGACATGCAAAACAATAGATCTTTGTACAGTGCACTAACACACATAGGCATATGTGCCGCCAGCATATTGTTTTCTACATGGCAGGAAACAATTCCTAAGCTTACTTTGCAGTTAGCTGGGAAGAAAAGAAGAGTTATTTTTTCTTCTGCTTCAAACCTCATCCCCAGGTGAAGTCAGGAACATATTTCTTACTTGTTTAATTGGACAAGTTCATCACTGGGCATGGGTATTGTGGGGGAGTAGCAGGACTTTGCTGGTTCTAGTATTGGCTGCTAAAAGAAATATCCTTTCTAATGGGATTGAGGGCAGACCTATTTCCATGTTGTGACAGCCTGCGTTGCCTCCTGTTAACACCTTCTCACCTGATGAAGACCTGGAGTGACAGCAGCCAGATCCCCCTCTGGTTTCCTCCCAGTGGTGTAAGCGTAGCTTTCCATAGGACAGTATTATCTTTTTTTAATACAAAAGTTAAAAGTTAAATTCAGAATTGTGATAACTAACTGTCAGTTCTGTCTTTGAGCTGTTAAAGGTTTAAGTTTCACAGATGAAGTGGTCTGGTGAACCTTTGTTAGGACTGATGAAGTTGCCTTCCCTCTATAAACAGCACAGGTTTCTTCAGAAACTTTGGGACATAGATCAGTTTTTGCAGAGCCCTGGTGTCTCCGCTAATCTGCCTGAGCTAGCGAGCTTGCGGAGTAGGAACATACTGGCTTCTTTCAGAGCTTCCCATGCCACACAACTCCTGCTTACAGGACAGGCCCTCCCCTGCTAAATGAGAAAAAAAACCAAAACATAAAAGACTGGATAATCCCCTAAAGTTTCTTCTAGGCCTTTGGAGTAGTGAAGAGTGAAACCCCTTCATCACACTCCAGGTGTCTTCCTATAAGTGGATAAGCTCTTATAGCCCCATAACACATGTTGCTCTTCCTGAGCTCCTGGGAGCTGGACCTTGGGTTGAGCTCAGTGCTGATGTTACCTTCCAAGCCACAGGAGAAAGGCTCTGTCTTTCTGTCCTTCATAACAGAGCTTAATCCTCAATTCCTTCTATCTCTGTTTGATCACTGTTCAAGAAGATTTAAAAACCCTCATAGAACTTTTCTAGAAGTGTGGATAGGGGAGGAAAGGAAGGAATATGTTGATGCCCAATGTCTCTGCTAACAAGATGGTGGTCAGTCGGGTTTGTAAGCAAGCTGGTGCTTGGTGTATAAGGGCAGTTCTGCTGCCTGCTGTACGTGGCCACTGCACTGTAGTGCAGTTTCAGAAATGATGAGTTTCAGAAATGCATCAGAAGAAGAAATTTTGAGGGCTTTGAAAGCACAACATGGTTAGTTAAATCTAGGGAGGCAGTGGGAAGAGGTTCCTCCCAAGAGGTAGGTAGGAGGTTATTAGAAAGAGTCTTTCCATCATTACATTAGACTTGCCCAAGTCAGCAGCACCTAATGACCAGCAACCCTGTGGAGATGTTTCTCAGGGTGACTCTACCCTATCAGTTGACCAGCATTTGTCATCCTAGTTAGTATTCACAGCACACTGTCAGATAAAGGTGGCAGAAACCTCTTGGCGCTGAGAAGGCCAGTTTTACTAGAAGGCCCCTTTTGTTCCTCCCCTCTGCCTCCATTCCTCATTCTCCTCCATTAAACCCATGCCTGGTTGGTTCATTCATCTCAGAGTGGATGTACAGCAACATTAGTGTGAAGAAAGTCTGTGTTGCAGCTTGACCTGCTGTGGCAATGGGGCAACTTTATCATCTGGAACTATCAAGATAGTACCTTTTAAAAGGAGCTCTGAAGTAACTAAAAGGGGGGAGGGGAAGAAGTAAAAATAAGTCACTGAATTGTGAGCCCATCTTCCTGTAAAACTAAGCTAAATTATTCAAATATCATCTAACCTCAGGCAAAATAGCTCTAATTGCAGAGTGAGCTTGAAAGGATGGAGAAGAACAAACAAACTGGAGAGAGAAAGTCTCTTTGTTAAGTCCCCCTGTGTTTGCCTTCTATGTTTCTTGTCTCATGTTTTAGTGACCTGGCACAAATGGGAGGAAAAAAAATGATGATCATGGAGAGCAGAGCTGTGTCCTTTCTGTATACAGAGCTCATGATGTAGATACGCATAAGAAATTTATCTCATTTTGGAATGAAAAAGATTTAGTGAACTTTTGGGAACATTCCCAGTTCTTTCTCTTCCTGATACTTGTAATGCTGCTTTGAATATGGGAGTGCAGATAATTTAACAGTCTTTATTAGCTGCTGGTGATGGGTTCTTTGTTTTCACAGTAATTTTAATTTCAGTGAGTTTCATTGTTTAAGCCATAAATATTTACTAATTTACTATGTTTCTAGTAGTGCAGCATTTTTCAGTGTACAGCACATTTTGCTGTTGTAAACAGATGCAAACCAAGTTTTGGCCTAAGCAGTTAGACTGGCATAGGCAGGCTGTGGAAGGTTACATCCCCATGGATAGTTTTGGGAAGCATTCTGCCTACAGATGAGATGGCAAGAACACTTCTAGGGAAGCAACGCGGGAGCAAAGCTGCTCTGCTAATGGGATAACATTAACGTTTTCTGAGACTACAGTCTGGAAAGCTGCATGACCCCTTGCAAACTGAGAAGGTTTGCTCTTATTTGACTTGTGTTCCATACCAACAGCCATCCAAAAGTTTCCTCAGACTGTTGAAGCAGGTACTTGTATAAGAGGAGGAGTGGGCTGAGTAGCAGGGAATTGGATGTACCAAGTTGTTTTAACAATGAACCACAAATTGGGACTTTGGCAAGTTCTTTGATGCTTTTATGTTCGGTATCTTAATGAATAAAATGTGCTTTGAAATCTCTAAGTGAAACAAGTTATATAACAGAAAATAGTTCTGGAAAGAAAGAGACAATGGAGACTATTGTAATGTAAATGTATCATCTGAAAGCAGTGAAACTGTTACAAAATGCGACGAACAGTGCACTTTGATCCAAGCAAATGATCTTGTGTTTAAAGAAGTGAGTCTTATTATTATTTTCATTATTGTTTAACCAGGTTCAAAAGGCAATTAAAACCTCCTGCTCAAAGAAGATTCAGTTAGATCTGCTTACACCAGGCCTCGTCCAGTCTAGGTCTGATTATCTGCAGTAATGGGGATTTCACAAACTCTGAACATTTTTGACCACCTTCATTGTGAAAAAGACTTTGTTTGTACTTGACTGGAGTTTCCCATGTTCCAGCTTGTGCCTGTTGCCTCTTGCCATCACTGTGTACTTCCAATAAAGTCTAGCTTTATCCTCTCTACACTTTCCCATGAGGTGGTTGTAGACATTTCCCCTTAGACTTCTCCTCATAAGGCTGAACAAAGCCAACAGTTCCTCCTCACATATCATGGGGTCTGTTCAGGGGAATGTTTTTTCTGTAAACTCATTGCTGAATTACTTCATTGGCATTTGCTTGGAGATGCAAGACAGTAGATTTTGGTTTTGAGGTACCTTGAAAATACTACAATTTCAAGTTGGTTTTGCCATCTTCAGCAAAGCAACCTGGGTCACAAAGGAGTTAAATGTCTTGCCCAAGGTCCCAGGGCTGAGGACAGTATGCAGGAAGCTTGAATTTCAGCTCTTGTCCTGTAGTCTGTCCTAGGAAATGCTTCACAAAATAAGCTTTTAATAGAAGTGGTCACTTGTTTCTACAATGATAGATCATTTTTAAGGTTTGTCCTTACCAAAAAGATGGCTATGTAGATTGATAAGATTAACAATAAATCACACGGTAATGCTTTGCAAAGAAAATAATCTTCCTGAAGCAGAGTTGTAAAAGTACATAATGCATAGAGGCTGGCTATAACAAAACACTTGCATACCAGCTGCAGCCAGTGAACACATACCTTGTTAACTTGCTCATATGGTTTGGCTAGGGCAGCCTGATGCTCCCACTTTGACAAAGCAGCAACATATCTGTTCTTGATCAGTGTGTACTATGAAAAGAACTGCTATGTTGTGTAATAAGTTTTTGTAACAAGATGAGCCACGCAAAAATCAGAAGCTTTATAGATTTAACAGCCTCTATGGGTATTAAAGTGGGTTGACTGACAAAGTAGAGGAACAAAAGATAGCTCTGAATGGAATTATTAAAGTTTGAACAATGGGGTTACATACCATTGGAATTAGTGCACGGTAGATGGGTATGAGTCACTGTTTTCAGATTTATTTAGATTTGTGTTGCATAAGGGAGATATCTGGGTAATAAAAAGGAAAGTTGTATGGTTGTGATTATTCGTACTTAATATCTAATCCCAGTGTTGCTTAAATCATATGGCAGGGCATTGGTCTTGTCAGGTAATTTAACTCTTGCAGTGGAAATCTTTAAGGCAATTGCTGGAATAAACTTTTCTGTTTAAATATCTTTGAGAATAAAAGATAGCCTTTCTTCAGAAAAGAGAATGCTCTTTTACTCTATACCCATTGTGTTTAACCCGATAAATTCATAGTGAGAAGTACAAGTGTTCATGCTTCTTGCATTAAATTTGAAAATGCCTTAAATGTTTTAACTGGCAGAACCTAGAAATGGAGGACTGAGAACAAAAAAATTCTTTTTTTTTTTTTGCTGTTTTTTTTTTGTTGTTGTTAAGTGCCACCGTGTCTGTGCAAGGAAAACTCTCTCATCTGAATGTGATTTCCTGACACTGATTCTGAGTGAGTGGGGGATATCTCCTCCCGGTCTCTCGTGTAAACTGGGTAAAGCCTATGCTATAGAAATTCTCCTTTTGCTGAAATGGTTGAAATCTACAGGTTTGAGTTATGTGTTCATGCCTTGCTTTCCAGTCTAGATGTCTATGATATGTGACACATGTCTTATTCAGGCTATATAGATTTATTTTGAAAGAAACTTCACACGGGGTGAATCTGAAGCTTGGATATTAGGCTAATCATAATTGGTGGGTCAGAAGAAATCAAATGTTCCTTTCTGTTTTAGGAATAAACATATCCATATCCATGCCAAGGCTCTTTTTAAAATGCATCTCTTTTTTTCACTCCTTTCATTACCTGTCAGTATTCATATTATCTTCTATCCTGAAGAAGGATTTCTTTCCTTCAGTCCAGTAGTTCTGCACCTGGCAATATGCAAGAGCAATCTGTGGATTTTTCGGTGCTCAGATTCATCTGGTTTTTATATTTGGGTGCATAAACTTTTTAAAAAATTATGCCAGAAATTACCTACAGAGCTAAAAAGTCCATCTGTCCACTGAGTGACCAGCTCAGAGTTGAGTTTAATATGCGCTCATACTTAACTGGGACCAGCTGGTTGGCTTCCTGCATATTTTGTTTGGTTTTGTTTTTTCTTTTTTTACTATTTTTTCCAATGTAAATAAGCTGACTCCTTTTGTGATCTTTCTTGAAGCCTTTCTCTGCACTTGCTTTCATTTGGAATATTTTTCCTAAGTTTATATGATCAAAATTGTGTACAAATGAAGTCTCACAGTGTCAGTACAATGGTACCAGTACTTCCATGGTTTTAATGGAAAGCTGCTTCAACATGCTCATGGTTGGATTTTATAGAATCATAGAATACTAGGTTGGAAGGGACCTCAAGGACCATCCGGTCCAACCTTTCTGGGCAGAAGTACAGTCTAGACAAGATGGCCCAGCACCCTGTCCAGCTGAATCTTTAAAGTGTCCAATGTTGGGGAATCCACCACTTCCCTGGGCAGATTATTGCAATGGCTGATTGTTCTTATTGTGAAAAACTGTCCTCTTGCTTTTTTTTTTTTTTTTTTTTATATTGCACCACATTAGCAATTTATAGACATCTTTTTTCAGATTAACACATTCAAATATGTATTCTTTATCTCTTATTTCCAGATGGAAATTTTTAGCTTGAATTTTTGTAACTGCTCCTCACGAATGTGTGCATTGCTTTGTATTGTGAAATGTAATTTCATTTCTACTATAATAACCTGAGCTATCCAGTTCTTTCTAGAGGTACTGTGATCCTCCCCAGTCCTAGAAATGTACTGCATCTTTGCTCCATCTATGTCATCACTCTCTTTATTGCTAACCAAGGCAAAATATTCATTTACTTTTGGGGGCTGTATCTACATCATATTTAACCTCAATTCCATCCTTGTTGCACTGTAGAAAGCAATTCTCAATCTTCTAAAAGGAACTACTTAGCCTTTTTACAGAAAAAAAACAAATATATGAATGCAGTTCATGCTGTATTTTTGCATTTACAACCAGCTAAAAAATTGCCTAAATGGTTCCATTTGTTCCTCTCTTTCCCTTTGGTTTACTTGTTTGTTTGCTTACAAGTGTGGGAATGTATATGTGAGTTTGTTTTCCTGTGTAGCCGTTTTGAGACTACCTGCTGATATCCTGGGGACCACTAATGGACCACAGGTTGAGAAGCAGTGATAGAACAGGTCTGTATTTCCTTTAACCAATATTTTCCTAAGTCTATTATTATGTCTTCTTATTTTAAAACTTTAATTTTAAGTCTTTCATTTTAATTTCATTTGCATGGTCTAACTCAACCTCACATAAGCAATTTGCAATTTACCATACCTCTGGCCTCCAATACATATTTATTGTACCCGTTCCTTTTCTTTTATGCTTCCATCTAATATTAGGCAGTCTTTTGCTCCTTTGATTGATGAAACCCTAAGCCTTGTACATATTAAAGCTAGTGACCTTATCAGTTTCTGATTTCAATATGTGATGTGTGGATGAAAGATACACTGTGTGTTTAGAATACAAAAGTGTGGTACATAAAACTAATAGTAAAGGGAGGTGAATTAGTTGTGATGAAACATATGCCTTGCTGCTGTTGCAAGACAAGCTCTTATGGAGTAAGGTTTGCCTTTGGCATTCAAGAAAATAACACCTTCCCCAGTGCAGAACACGGCCTGCCTAATGACACAAGCAGCTTGGTATATGTCTCGTTATTTCCTTCTTAACAGTTTTCCTATTTATTTCTGTGAATATTTATGCAAGAAAAGAAGACATTGTATATGGGGAAAACTCAAGAATCCCAAAATTATACAGCATCAACACATGTCATCTTATCTTGTAAAATGTCAAAAGGCAGTACTAGAAACAGTGCCTTTCTCTGTGGGATATGTGGTCTAAGCAACATATACACAAGCAGATTGCACATTGGCTCATTCTGTCTTACACAGCTTTAGTGTCCTTCAAGCTGATTCTGTAGAGGCATCCACAAAATTGAGATATTCCAGACCAACCAGTCATTGAATACTTAATGATGGCTGTGCCTCAATATGAGCTTTATAGTATGTTTCGTTTTTGATGCAAAACATGCTCCTCTGTTGCTAGACTGAATTTATGGATTCCTTTTCTGCTTGCTAGGGAAACAGTCATGAGATAGTCCTTGCTTTCTATAGCAAGTAGGTGAGGACTTTTGCATTTATTAATATAGATCTAATCCAACTTCTGTTAAGAGTCTGATACTTTGCAATTATTATAGTGATCATACAGCAATGTAGAAAAGTTAATTAGAGAAGTTAATGTAAAAAAGCTGGCTATGAGTTGCTTTTCCTATGGATGTAATGTCTTTGCATTGTCTTCAAAGTGAAAATAGTACTTTCATATCCCTCTCTACATCTGTAGATGCACTTTATTGGAGGTCAATGAATGCAAAGCTGATTTATAAGAATGAATATTTTGTGTTGAAAAACACTTAAGCTAAGTAAACACAAGACATTAATCCAAAATAGCTTCTGTAAGAAGTTAGTAACTGTTTCTTGCAGTTCTTCTTATCATAATACTCAGCATTACAGAAAGGCATATGCATTTAAAGAGATTTTCCATCGATTGTGTATCACTATAGTTGTAGTGTGAGATTTTAAACTTTAAAATGTAATCTCAAGACTACTGTTTATGAGCACTTTTTGCCTTGATTAAAAAATGGACATTACAGGCTTTGATATATCGACTAAGGAAATATAAGGCAATGAATGGAAATTAATATTCTCTATTGCTTTCTGCTGCAAGTGCCTTTAAGATGACCTGGAAGGACCGTGTCTCAGAGAGGGAGTGGCTGAATTTGCATCCCATGATTTGTCTAAGTACACAAGAAACAAGAAGGAGACACAAATGTTAAAACTGCTTTAAAACTTGCAAAATGCAATGCAAAATTCTTTGCATTGTTTTTCTTAGTTGGGTGGGGGAGGGCTTTTTTGTAGGACTGGCTTTTTTGGAACCATATAGATGGGTGGCCTTCACAGTTTTGAGTCCTTTTTTATTTATGCATGTTTTGATTCTTATGTGATCAGCTAAATGTGAGATCTGGGACTAGTTATAAACCATAAGACTTGGTAACTCTGTAAGTGTTTGGTCGGCAATTGCCAGGTGTGTTAAATAGCACCACATGGTGGTGAGGTTTATTCATGAAGAACAGTAGGTTGCTCTGGAAAGAATGGGGCATGGAGAGGAGATTGCCTTTATGGATGTGATGGTACTGAAGAATTCACAGCATTTGTAGCACAAATAATACCTCTTGTGCATTACATGTACTGGCCCTTTACAGTCAGCTCTCAGTAGCTGCCTATTTTGGTTCCCAATTTGTAGACCGCTTATACTGAAGGAGATTATTCCTCCTGAAGGAGACACTTTCTGTGTTTAACCAGATTATGGAACAATGATCTTTAGTGTCTAGCATTTGGGAAAAAATATTATTTCCTACTACATTAATATACATAATTCTAGAGTCTACAATTAGATCCATGGCCAGCTATTTTCTATATATAGACTATTCATAATCCCAGTTAGTGAAATTACAGTTGCTTCAATGTCAAAGCAAAAAATCAAACACAAGCATGTCAAATTTAATTTTCTGCTCTTCATGTAAAGCTCTTCTGCTAAGACAAAAATACAATGTAATTCAAAATAAAGGCAAAAATGTGGGGGAAGTTGGAACAATTCAGTATATCTCAGCTATTTTTAATTTAACCAATTACCTTCTGAAATTCCTCTCAACTGTCAGTGTTAACTTCTAACAAAGCCTGAAGAAAATGGGGAAAATACTAATGGTTTAGAGGTTTGCCATATGCTTTCAGTATTTAAAAAGGGCAAAAAGGTGACCCAGAAAATTACCAGACTGTTTGCTTGGTGTCAGTTCTGGTAAAAGTCATAGGACAGTTAATTCAAGAATTAGAGGCTAAAAATATAGTTAATGCCAGTCAGTAGGTTTTGCGGAAGGTAGATTTTGTTAAAGAAATGTAATCATAGAATGGTTTGGGTTGGAAGGGACCTTAAAGACCATCTAGTTCCAACCCCCCTGCCATGGCAGGGACACCTTCCACTAGACCAGGTTGCTCAAAGCCCCATCCAACCTGGCCGTGAACACTTCAGGGATGGGACACCCACAGCTTCTCTGGGCAACCCATTCCAGTGCCTCACCACCCTCATAGTGAAGAAGTTCTTCCTTATCTCTAATCTAAATCTACCCTCTTTCAGTGTAAAGCCATTACCCCATGTCCTATCACTACATGCCCTTGAGAAAAGCCTCTTTCCAGCTTTCTTGTAGGCCCCCTTCAGGCACTGGAAGGCTGCTAAAAGGTCTCACCAGAGCCGCCTTCTCCCCAGGCTGAAGAAGCCTCTCAGCCCATCTTCATAGGAGAGGTGCTCCAGCCCTCTGATCATCCTCATGGCCCTTCTCTGGACCTGCTCCAACAGGTCCATATCCTTCTTATGTTGGGGGCCCCAGAGCAGAATGCAGTATTCCAGGTGGGGTCTCATGAGGGCGGGGTAGAGGGGGAGAATCACCTCCCTCAACCTGCTGGCCATGCTGCTGGTGATGCAGCCCAGGATAGGTTGGCTTTCTGGGCTGCAAGCACACATTGCTGGGTCATGTTAAGCTTCTCATCAACTGACACCTCCAAGTCCTTCTCCTCAGGGCTGCTCTCAATCCATTCTCCACCCAGCCTGTATTTGTGCTTGGGATTGTCCTGACCCACGTGCAGGACCTTGCACTTGACCTTGATGAACTTCATGAAGTTCACATGGGCCCACCTCTCAAACCTGTCAGGGTCCCTCTGGATGGTGGCATCCCTTCCCTCCAGCATATTGACTGCACCAGACAGCTTGGTGTCGTTGGCGAACTTGCTGAGGGTACGCTCAATCCCACTGTCTGTAATGTCCTTTTTTGGTAGAACGATGGGACTTGTTGACTTAATGTCATATGGCATTGTGAGTAAGAAAACCTGCAGTGGGCAGAATAAAGAGTTTGCATATTAGATGAACTAAAAACTGCCTTACTGTCAGTGTTTTATTATTACCGAGGCAGTGAGCAAGGCAGAGTGTCTTGGGATCACATTTATTACCTGCATTCTGCAATCTCCTGCTGACATTGTCAAATTCCAAGAACACCTCTACAGTCCCTACTCTGAGCAAAGAACTGAGTAGGGTTTCCTTAAATTCTGGTGAGGCTCTCAATGATGACAACAACTCAAAACCAAAAACCTGATGCCTAGTCAGTCACTTAGCTCTTCCTCCAAACCCAGTGGTCAGGCATCACTGACTTGAACTGCTGGTACTTGTTCAGGCCTAAAGGGTCTCTGTTAATGCCTGCTGTAGGATGAACAGGGGTATGCCAGCCTGACATCTTCCCTAAGCATTAAACTTATATTTTCTGTACAATGTTGCTAATATTGTTTTTCACATTGGGTCATGCTGGGGTTCCTTTTGGGTTTCACTATACAAGACAATTAAGAATTTGACTAACATTGTTATACTGACTATTTTTGCCAGTCTTGAGTTAGGAACAATAACAACCTCATACCTTCCACAAAACTTGGTCTGCCCGTAGTCAGGCGTTCCTTGGTTTATTGCTACCTATCTACCTTAGAGAGTTCAAGGGGGGCAGAAGAAAGAAGTTTGGGCAGAGGTGACATCTTGCAGAATGTCCTATTGTTTCTATTTAAGAGTAGGTAAAGGAAATAACAATGTTGATCATTATAATCTCTAAATCTTGAAGGAAAAATGAAACTCCTTCAAAATAATCTGTAAAGTAGTGAAGTACAGTATAATATCTGTTTTACTGTTGGAGAAACACAGGTTTAAGTATTTTTTTTTCAAAGCCACTAAATGAATCTATTTTGGAAGGAGGAGTTTCTAGCTAACGATTCTGTTTTATATTAATTTTTTCCTTCCCCCACCCTTTTCTATTAATGAAGGGCAAAGAATAGGAATAAGAACCTACAAAATAGTACAAATAGATGTTTTTGAAAGAAAATATTTCAAACCCAAGACACCAATCTCTGACTAAGAATGTCTGTCAAAAAATAATAACAGATCCCAGAAACACATATATGTTACTGAACACAAATGAAATGGTTCTCCTCTACTAATAGGATTAGTCTTTGTGGCACTGAATGTCCATTTCAAGCTGACAATTACTTAGAAGGAAAGTACTGTTGTTGCACCCTTTGTGTACTGCATGTGACTCCTAATTGGAGAAAGCAGCACCTGATACAGCATCTCCCTGTGCTAATCTCTTACACCAGCATTACAGGAGAACTGGTTTGCAGGCACAGGTGCTATCAGCCCCAACCTCTGATAAGCAGGTGTGCATATTCACAGCAGCCATTACTTTTTGGACTACTCTTTTGTAAAGGTCTCCACCTTGTGGCTGCTACTGTAAAATGTGCAGCTGTTTGAACTATAAGCACCATTCATATCCCTTAATTAAAAAACTTAAAAACCAAGCTGTACTCTTTGCAATTGTCTTCTTGCTTTGCTAAATAACCTTTTGCAAATCCTTAAAAACATACAGTAATATGAAAGGTGGCTGTAAAGTGGTGGTCTCCTGGGCTTCTCTGTGACTTGGTCCTAAGATTCATCTGAATTATGAAAGTATGGTGTCCAGCAGAAGGAAGATGAGATGTGAGAGAGCTTTTCACCATGCTGCACATCAAAACCAAATTTTCAGACTGTGCTCTGTTTGACAGAGACAATTAGCTTCACAACAGCTGATTACCCTAAAACAGTAGAGACTAATTGAGATGTAATGAGACCTGCAAGCCCTTGTTTCTAGGATGATGTGCAACAAGAAAAGATCCTGAGTGTAAGTTATAGAGCAGACAAGTAGAAGAGTTGTCTGTGAGCATATCTGGGATCCATTAAAGGACAATACACAAGCCGTGTATAACGCTATAGATGCAGTCACTTTTCTGAGCAGATCCTGAGTGAAAAATTATGGACAAAAGGAGATCCCATCTACACAGAAATATAATAGACATAGCTAACTCTATTTCAAATTAATACTTCGTTGGTTCGGAGCAATTCTATATGTGGTGGCTGCTGGTGGGTACTAACACGTAGACTCACACTGAGATGACACAAACAGAAGAGTTATTTCCAGGATGGTGTGTGTAGAACTGCACTCAGAGGATGCTGTATTCAAATAGCCAAGTGTTGGTGACCAAATCTGCTATCACGTGCTGCTTCTTCACAGATCAGGATAGGAATGAACTCAGAGCAGTACCAATTTGCTTAATGGCAAGCCATGTCAATGGTGCAAACCAGGCAGGCACACCATCCACCCTCAAGAATAAGACAATAAAAATATCCACCAGATAACACAAGGCCATGTACTTTTGACTTTCTAATTGGCCATGTAGGTCACTCACCACTACTGGGTTTTAGGAGCCATTATTATAACACTTAGCTTTTATTTGCCACTAAATGCTGATGGTGGGTGCTATAAAAGACAAAGTTTTAGATAGACCTAAGCTTTTGCCTCTAATTATTGTGTGCCATATGGAATACCTTATTCATGTTGACAGGGTTTTTTTAAAGAACACCTCATAAAAAATTTTGCCAGTCTTTCAAAGGGTACCTGTTAAGGGAAAATAGTCAGTGGTTTTAGAAGAGAGAGACTGTCTTCAAAGGCAGAGTATCATTCACATCAGCCTTTTCTGATAATCCCTACTGAGAGCTAAATGATGCACTGCAATGTTGGTTGCTCACTTGAGAACAGAAAGAAGCTGTTATGTTGCTGTTAATGGACAACGCAGTGCTGCTTATAAGCAGTGGATTGTCAAAGCACTCGGTGTGCAATAAAATGCCTTAGACTGGAAGCTCCAATGAACTCTTTCCTCAAAAACGTCACTGAGAAATTCTGACATTTGGAGCTTCCAGATGTGCACATCTGCCAGTGACTCAGTTCTTTGTCATGTTTCTAAAGGAGATTGAAAAGAAGTGGAGGATGCTGTTTGCATTCCTTTGCATTGTTGTGCGCACTTTGCTTAACCTTTAGCAGACCTACAGAGACATCGGTCTGGACTGGCCATGCCCATGTGCTCTGTGATCCTATATCTGTACCCAGTTAGGCATCTCCTAATTGCAGATCAGGACTGAAAATCACCAGCTGTGGAAAAGACAGCTTCATGGTGGGGCAAAGGCAAAAGCAGCTGAGGAATACTGCAGGAAAATAACTGAGATGGCAGAAGAGATCTAGGATAAAGGACAGATTTTGTATATGGTTTTTGGCTAAGAGATTGCAGTGGAAACTGTTAATAGAAACTTGCTTTTGACCAGATACAGTTGACCAAGTTTAGAATAGAATAGAATAGAATAGAATAGAATAGAATAGAATAGAATAGAATAGAATAGAATAGAATAGAGACTATTTCAGCTGGAAGGGACCTACAATGATCATCTAGTCCAACTGCCTGACCGCTTCAGGGCTGACCAAAAGTTAAAGCACATTATTAAGGGCATTACGCAAATGCCTCTTAAGCCCTGACAGGCTTGGGGTGTTGACCATCTCTCTAGGAAGCCTGTTCCAGTGTTTGACCATCCTCTCAGTAAAGAAATGCTTCCTAATGTCCAGTCTAAACCTCCCCTGGTACAGCTTTGAACCGTTCCCTTCTGTCATGTCCCAGGGAGAAGAGATCAACACCTCCCTCTCCACATCCCCTCCTCAGGAAGCTGTACAGAGCAATGAGGTCGCCCCTCAGCCTCCTTTTCTCCAAACCAGACAAACCCAGAGTCTTCACCTGCCCCTCAGAGGACATGCCTTCCAGCCCTGTCACCAGCTTTGTTGCCCTCCTCTGGCTGCATCCAAGGACCTGCACATCCTTCTTAAATGGTGGGGCCCAGAACTGCACACAGTACTCAAGGGGAGGCGGCACTGACACTGAATACAGCAGGATAATCCCCTCTCTTGACCGGCTGGTTGGGCTGTGTTTAAGCACCCAGGGATGCGGTTTGCCCTCTGGGCTGCCAGCACACACTGCTGGCTTCTGTTGAGCCTGCTGCCAACCAGCACCCCCAGATCCCTTTCTGCAGGGCTGCTCTCCAGCCACTCCTCTCCCAGTTTATACTTTGTGTCTCGTTCTAATACCCGACGGAAGGACAGTAGAAATTCTGATAGCATTACAGAATTATTCATGATTCAAGTTGTCATATCACATAATTATTAGTGTAATATACAAGATCAAGAAAAGTCATAAATGTAACTAAAGTTCTAGATGCCTTCGCAAAACAAGTAGTACTCTCTGACTTCGGAGCAGTCTTCTCTCCAGTATTTTTAGCAAGATTATGGTCATCTCATGTGACAGAGAGAGCAGCCTGAGCCAGAAGATGATTGAATCTCACTTACTCTCCCAACCCTGATTAGCCCGACCTTCTGAAGCAGCTATGTTCTGTCCCAAATGTGCTGTTTCCAAGAGAGAGACAAAAACAACTGTGGTGCGTTAGACCACGCCTTTAACCAGACCCTGTTCTTTCATTCTCACCTCCTCCATCTCTGTCCCCTGTCCCCAGCGAAATATGAACTGATTCTCAGTACAGGAGTGTACACAGCTGTATTTTAAAAAGTTGTGTTTGATCATGGAAGCTAGTATTCTGCTGAGATTACATATCTGTGTTTGATCATAAGAACTGGTATTCTGCTGAGATTTGTACTAATTCTAGCTCCCCACTTAATAAGGCCCTTGAATATATTCTGAAAAGAAAGCTTTGTTTAAAAAATAAAATAAAATTGATCTTTGGAAGTCCCAAGATACCCTGATCACATGAATATTCTCAACTTTTATGCATTTCTTGCTCTCTAAAAGAAAATACCACAAACGTCATCAAGACTCTAACTAGATATAGTTACATCAAAACCAAATAAATAATTTTTCTTTCCCAAGTCAATTTTAAAAGAATGTGACAATTTTAAATTCTATAATTATTAATTAAAAATAAACAGTTGGCCACTTCTTGATTTAATCCATCTAACCCTTCAGCAGGTTATAGTATTTGTTTCAATATTATCATTCTGCAGATATCCAGTGAGGATGTAAGCAACTTAGAAATGTATCTAACTTTTATTTTTGTATGAATACCCCCCTTTTTCTTCCCACACCTCAGTTCTCTGTCAAAATTGCCCTGGACTGAAGATGGTCACACTGCATTCTCTACCCACTGTTTCCATTTCAATGCTCAGAGGAATACAAGTCCAGTGTTTTAATAGTTGAGTTGTTGTGCCTTTGGGTTTATGCAAATGCTACCTTGTTCCAGACCATGAGATCCAGGAACCGTCTTTGCATTAGATCACATATCTAATCTATACCTTTGTTACTATGTCCTGGCACCAGGAGATACACTTTGCATAGAAAGCAGAGCTGTAACTCTGCTACGTAAGCAATATTTGGTGCAGCAGCTTCTGCGTGGTTCATAAAAATGTAACTTGATAAATTAGACATCTATTAGTTATTACAGCTTCAAAATCTGAATGTCAGGTAACAAGAAACTTTAAGCCCAAAAGGGAAACTGAAGTTCTACCAGGGAAATAACATGACTGTTTCTTAGGAGGGTAACTGTCTTACCTGAGAGCTCTGTACATCCAAACTCCATTTGATATATAGAGAAAACAGCTCTAATCACTAAAACAAACCTTTAGTGGTAGCAGTGCATGGCTTATATCTGATGTCTTGCTCTCAAAGCAAGAATGTATTGCCTGCCTATTTCTGAAAGCTGTTTTGTTAGTTACATAGTTAAAAATGCTGCAGAACAAACTCAAAATCAGTGAAATAAAATGCCTTTGTTTAAAACCAGTTACTGAAACCTTTGAATCTTTTATTTTGCAAGAAATGGTAAAGCGTCTGTTTCCGGATGGACTATTTAATTGAAGACATGCAAGAATAGTCTCTTGATGAGGCCACCTACAGAACAGTTTATTCTAAAATACATTTTAGATGTTGTGTGCTGGTATTTTTTAATCTACAAAGAAGATCCATTCTCAGCTCCTTGAGTTACAGAGCCTGTGCTGGAAAAGTTACACTGTGCACATCGCAGTGTGGCAAAAAGCAGAAAAAGTTAGTTGGATGGTGAATGTTGCTGTTTATCTCCATATTCTCTCTGTTATACTTGAAAGTAAATTTTCATCAAGCTAGACTGCTTTTCCAGAGACAACCCTGTGTCCCTGCTCAGACACCATGCTGTCACCATAATGTGTGGACAGTGGGGACATGGCCTAGGGACTTAAGCAGCAGTCCTGCTAGCCCAGTCCCTATATTTGTTGATTATATATGACAATATTGTGACAACATGACACCTACTCAGTGGATTCAGAAAACCTCATAATGGAAATTAAGGACACAAATAGGAGAAAGGAAAACGTTGATCAGACTGTTGATCTAGTCCGTTGTGTAGCCTGTGATGCAGTCTCTAGTACTGAAGTAGCAGCTGATGCTGGGTATGATCACATTACCTATATAAAAAGCAATAGTCTGATCCAAAGATGGCTGAAAATGAAGTGAAGAAGCCTGTTAATCTCAGTCAGCTTCAGTTCAGGCCAGTAATGAGTTACTGTTTAAATTTAGCTGCAATCAACATTATTTCTGGTGCCTTTCTACATAACAGACAACATTTTGCTTTTAAACTCTGAGACCCAGGAACTTGAAGACAGGAGGTAAAGCTAACTTGAGCGGATAACCACGTGGCAAGAACAGAGCTTTTAAATAGGAATTTGTCTTTTTAAGCATAGCCATGAATGTTTTCTTACAGAAATTCAGAAACCTTTCTTGTGTACAGGCCAGCAGCTGCAGTTGTAGGAACAATTATTTCTCCCAGCTCAGCTAATGTTAGTTATTCAGGATGTAAACTTATAAAGATCCACTGGGGTTCTTCAGAAAGA
The DNA here is from genome assembly GCF_963921805.1 of Phalacrocorax carbo. Taxonomy (NCBI): domain Eukaryota; kingdom Metazoa; phylum Chordata; class Aves; order Suliformes; family Phalacrocoracidae; genus Phalacrocorax; species Phalacrocorax carbo. The sequence continues at coordinate 29,887,842 of NC_087518.1, read as the reverse complement.
GCTTGTCATCAAGTTATACAAAGTAAGGAAAATATGCAGCTAACTCTTTTGGACTGGAGACAAACCACGGGCAATGACCAAAGCGTCACTTGATGCTCTACTGAGTTAGAGCAGAATGGGCTTGCTTGTCTCATACGCCACTGTGGTTTGGCTTCAAACCAAGTTTCTCTCTTGCAAGTTAGACTTTATAAGAGAAGTTTAGCCTGTGACATGGCACTGGCAAATCTCATTTTAGACTGAGATCTTGAACTAGTGACAGCAACCATTGCTGCTCTGACAGCAGACAACAGATCCAGTGACCATAGGAAAATTACCACTGCTGTTTATAACTGGCTTTAACCACTACACCGCTAGTACATGGGGGTTTTTGCCATGCCTCACTAACCTCCTGAGGTCCATATGGGACCCCATTTTACACCCGCTGTAGCTGCAGACAAGCTCGTTGGCTTCAGTATGTTATTTGTCAGGTAAAGCCAAAAAGCCTGACAGGGCTCTGTAGACCAGCTGTGGCTGTGGGTATTTATGCAATTATATTTTCTCGAGTCTCAGAAAATGAGCTTGAAATCTTGCCAACATAAATTGGTTTATAATTTCTCAGATAACTACTGCTTTTAGTTAGTCTGGAAACATTATATGAACAGAGACTTTTAAGGGCACCAGAATTGGAGTTCAGGTCTGGTCAGACATAGGAGCTGGTGAAGCGTGCAGCGAGCAGGAGAAATGGAAGGAAGAGCTGCTGACAGCCTTCAGCTGCTCAGAGAAGTCTGGCTCCTGATTCGCATGTCACAGCATCTTAGTAAGTAGGTATGGGTAAAAACCAAACATAGAGTTTGACAACTAAGCAATTTTCATTCAGCTGGAGATTTATATGAGAAATCGGGTCCATTGTTTTAGTTTTTATTTAGGAAATAGCATATCCTTCTTCCCTGAATCCTTTCTATAGTCCCTCTGAGGGACTAACAGGTGCACAGTATGAGCATCCTTATCTCTGGAGTGGTGAAAAGAATAAAAAAAACCCACCCTTTCTCATACTAACAGCTTTTACAATTACATATTTAGTCACTAAATACAGTACATAATACCATTCTTTCTTTTCTATCCTTGTCTGTCCAAACAGCTGTGTTTCATGAAAAGAACACAAGATTCTTCTACAGTTGTGTATGGGAGAAAAGTCTACAGAATAATAGACTACTAGGTGGCTACTAAAGAATATAGTGTGATCCTTAATGCGTCAGAGTATTTGCTTCAAAAGATGCATGCTGAAATAGCACAGAACTAATAAGGATAGTTGTGTGTGTGCATCGTAGCACCCCAGTAAAGTTGCTGAGTGGTATTTGTAGTGCATGAGGAATCAAGAATATGAAAATGGTGCATGTCAGAAAGTATGGTGTGTACAGGGAGACCTGTGGCTCGTGGTCTCCAGTTTTCATAGCTGGAGGGCTGTACCTCACTCTGGCTTTCTTTGTTCAAGCAGACGATTCTCCTGCTTCTCGTAGTGCCCAAATAAGAGAAAATCTGAGTTACAATTCTGAGTGGCAAGACATATTTATAGCTGGAGGGACTGGAGTACCTGATTAACAGCAAATACAGAGCCTTCTAGGAAATACTCAATTTGAACTTTTTAGTCTGACTACAGCAATTCAATTTTCGACAAAGGAAAAGAAAACAGCTCCTAATAACAGGGACCTGACAGCTATGACTGCTCAGCTGATTCAAGGCGGTCAGGATCAAGGCCTATGTGCTTGGATGTACCTCTGGATTCTGGTTAATGCTGCCAGCACGAGGCTGAGCACCTCACCCAACACTGACCTCAGAGTCCCTCTCTGTGGAGCGTGGGTTGGCTTCTCAACTGGCTCTACCTTCCTCAGCAACCAAACAGCAGCGGTGATGAGAGTGGCATCAGTCCACTTGTGCTGACTCAGGAGGTTGTATTTGTTCCATCTGGGACACAGAGCTCCTGGTAATGGTGGTTCATACTCTGGGCACCATTTGGCTCCCTGCATTGTGCTCTGCATAGGTCTGCTTTTACAATCCATTCAGGAAAGGATACAGGTGGTCTAATATGGAGCAGTAAGTGCTTTTGTTCCTCAAAGCAGACATTTTATATGGAAAATTTCAGACCAGACCATGAGTCTAACAAAACAATGGAGGCCTGAAAACAGCATTCTGATGGAAACTGCCAGGCCTTCATGATAAACAATGAGTTAACCTAGCTGCCTGAGTATGTAATGTGTGCATGCAAATAACAGCTATCTTTTACAAGGGGAAGCCTTTTTTATCTTGTTCCTATGAAAGGCTTTCTATTATTATGAATAAAGGCTTGAGTGCATTCTTATTTAACTCATCCCTTTAATCCTAGAAAATTATATGTTTGAACAGAAGTCTCCCATTTCCCAGTAGAAGGATCATCAGGCTATAATGAAAAAAAATGATGTGAAAAACATTCCAAGTTGTAAGAACATCTCCATTATGCCAAGAAGAGTGTGACTGTGGAGAATATAGTCCATCTTGGTAGTAAAACTAGCTCTCCAGCTACTTAGAGGTCTTGGAAAGTTATACTTTGGTAACTACTGCTGAGGTGCTAACTTACAGCCTGGCAGGATTTTAAAGGATGCTCTCGTCTTTATGAGCTTAAATGTAAAAACTAGAACTGCAGACTAAAAAATTCACTCAGAAGTGATGAACTTATAAATTCGGTGACCTTGGTTTCTTCAAATGCCAGGAAAACACACTTCACATGTCTGATGATATTTAGTGCTGTCTTGCTGAAGAATCTTAAAGGAAGATATTTAATAACGGGAGAAATATTTAAATCAGCCAATTCTACACACACGCACACAAAAAATGTGATCGGAACTGTGAGCTAATTCTTGTAACACTTTGATGGGGATGAGGATAGGTAGTGGGAGAAGTGCCATGTAGTTTTCATCATAGGCTTAGCCTTTATAGACAGACGCAGAGAATCTGGACTTCTGTTTGTTTTTTTAAAAAAATACATTTCTGACAGGCTTAAAAGGAGCAAAGCATATAACTCTGGAGAGCTAAATCTTTATTTTTTAATTTTCTTCGTTGTTATGAGAGTGGCACGAACACCCAAACCCATCTGTTATTTAAGGGAGTAGTTTTATTTCATGATTTATGATCAAGGAGATCAAGATCTCTGTTATTACAGCTTTGTGAGACTACAGCTATAAGGCAGCTCTGTTAATTGGAAGGCCTTTCTGCCAAGAATTGTCAATATGACACTGTACCCTAACTAGCTCCTCCTGAGAAATTAAAAATAGAAGAGTTCATTCCAAGGCATGAAGTGCAGTAGTTAAACTCCATGGGCTGCAAATCGGCCAGCTGCGTTCCAGAGGATAGCTCCTGGTATGAGAAGAATGGGATGCTTTTTGATGTTATCTATTATTTTAGTATCTATCACTGACTCCAAAATAAGCTTAAGTCTGTGGACCAAAGTGGCAATGCAGCTGCCCTTTGTAACAGAGGATTATGATACTTGAAGTCATTTCCTCTTCTTTTGGGAATTTATTCTGGTCATCAGCCAGGAAATATTGCTGCCTGCCTGCAAGATAAGAGATTGGGGAGCTATATTGCTAGACTAATTCTGTTAGAACTGCATTGAATATCAAATCTCAGATATTCTTCTTCAATGTATACGACTTGCTTCTAGTATTAAGATAATCGAGAATAGTTCTTCGTACTGAAAGTTGCTGTTTGCATAAAGCGATGGAAATTTCGTAGATTTCCAGAGTTTCAAAAGTAAAAAAAGTAAAATAACTCAAAAGTATTATTGATACAATGTAAAACTATGAAGAAATGCTAGATTTTCTCTGTCAAATCAACTAAAATGTTTCATTTCTGGGACAGTTTTGAAAAAAATATGCTCTAAAGAAAGCTCTTTTTCCCCAAATGTAAAAAGTACAGTTGCTTTTTGATTTCTCATAACACTAGAATCTCTCTGCATAGCTAGACTTACTTTCCAGACAGACTTTTCTGTAGAAGAGACTGTGTAAATGTTATGTACAAAACATTTGGATATTGGGGATGGTGTCTGTGTGTGTTTATGTGAAATTCTGCTTATATTTTAAGGTTGGTTTCAACCTTGACTATGAAAAATAATTTCATATTATATGCTCCAACTTTATTAAGAATAATAGTAAAAATCTACACTTCTGGTAATCCATTTTCAAAACATTTCATTCTGACGTACCAGTAGAGGGAGATAGTGTTCTTGAAGCTCAACCTAAACTTGCTAGTTATTTTCATAATACAGCCTGGTTGCCTAATTGTTTGTAAACTCTATTGAAAATCCTGACTTGGCCAATAGAATGTCTGAAATTCTTGAGAATACAATCATTGTGAATGATGAAATTTTTAGAATACCTTTATAATAGTGCTGCAGGAGTTTTGCAAAATTCCTGTATCCTACAGGCAATTACTGAAGCGATGAAAGCAGTAACTGTGTTGGTAACGTTATCTGTTTTGTTACATCCTTGCACCTAGTTCTCTGTAACTGTAGTTTGATGAAAAGTTCGTGAGTGCAATTTAACGCACATACATAGGCATTTTTTTGAGAAACAAAATGGGTGACTTGGTGATTCTCTTCAGTGATATGGAAGATCTGTACTGTATTATGTTGCATACTGCTGATTTGGTGGTCTTGGCTTTTTCTAATAGTTGCAGTGAAACAGTACAGTAACACTTTATGGAAACCTAACTTGGAAAAGTCTTGGAAAAGTTATTTCAAGAAGGATGTTCATGCAATAGAATCACAGAATCACAATAATGCTGATAAACTTTTTAAAATCTTGACTCAGAAGTTTAGATTAAAACTCAGAAGAGATCTGTAAGTAAAACAGTAGGGACACACGCAGTTGCATAGAACCATTATTGTATAGGTGGCATTCATCACCCACAGGCTAGATGTAGGTATCTGCTGCACAGGTGTCCCTATGTGAACTGGTCTCCTCTGACTCCCTTTATTATCAATAAATTAAGGCCCAGATGCCATTCGTTGTATTGATCTGACCTTCACGGACTGGAAAAGGAGCTTAAGGTGCTTAGGCTGGATGTGGACATTTATGGTCAGTGAAATATTTAAATTTTTGGTGTGATGAAGGCCACAATGCCTCATGCACTGTATTTAACATATGGCCACAAGTCAGGTTTGCATGGATTACATGACCGTGGGTAAAAATAATTCTGATTTGTGGAGAATGAGCATGGAATTCTTGTGTGCACAAATTTAAAAAGTCAAGTAGCGGATTTACTGATCTTTGTGGAGCTGGGCCTGAAAAATGACCTTTATGTCACGGTTCTTTTGCTTCAGTGTATGATATTACTCCCATTGTTTTAATAAGAAAATATACTAGCTTGCTCATTAAATATTTAATATCTTGAAATAGCACTCTGATACAGATCAAAAAGAAGTATATTCTTTAGCAGCTGTTCAGACATGGTGTAGATATTTCTAGAACTGGCAACATCTAGACTGCAATTAAAAAACAGAAGCGATTGTGAGTATGGGTTCATTTTAGTCAAGAGAATGCCAACAAAACATCTTGCAAATAATAAGGAAAAATTTAGTCAGTGGTAGAAACTAAGCTATAAAACTTTTTGAAAGAGACTAGCAAAACTTATGAAACTTTGCTATGGAAAAATTTTACTGAAATACAGACTATTTTCACTTTCAAGGCTATCTGTACAGCAAATAACAGGTGTTTTGTATTTTGCTGGTGTTCCCCTCCCTACAAACGTTCAGAGAAGGAAGAGATGCATAATCCCCTTTTAGTGCCAAAGAATCTTGAGGTACAGAGAAAGGAGAATAATGATCTCAAGTGAGGTGAAATTTAGGTCTGTGTTCCTCACTATTTCTGCTGCAGATTTCCTGTGTGAATTTCAGCAAGTCATATAGTCCTTTCTGTTTTCATTCCTCGTTTGTATGATGGGAACTATGGAGCTCAACGTTGTAGAGCCTACAGATTTTATAGGGACATGTTGATTAGGAACGCATTTGTACTTTGTGCACAGAAGTGCTTAGGCTATAATGTGGAGAGTAAAGGTCGATAAGGTGCTCAAGAGTGCTTTGTGCAGTAGGTACAGGCCCCATACTTTTGTGTTTCTCCATCCACAATTTTAGCTACTCTGTTTTTTTCCAAGTAAGCAAAGAAGTAGCACAGCAGGTCCTAACTCGGTCCTGGTCTTGATACATAATTGTATTACTAAAAGCAGAAAATCTGCTCCTGAGCCAGAAAGATTTTGGCCCATGACTTTTACTTCTATGTCGTGATCACAGGATGACCTGTTTTATAAAACAAATGTTTTATAACCAAAAGCAAAGTGATTTCATCTTGCAGATGAGAGATGATTCAGTGCCATAGCGGGGTGAAACAGTCTCTTGGCTCAGGCACATGGTTTATTAAACAAACTACTCCAGTTGCTACAGCTACTTACTGCTTGTGTCTAGCTCTTTTTCACTATTATGTGATATTCTGAAATGTGTTGAACTGTGAATCAAACTGACATCTATATTTAAGCAAACTCTGTGGAGCAGAGGAAGGAGATTGAAAATGGCAAAAGATTATCCCTGTGTGACTAGTCTTTACACATGGCATCTTAAAAATGCCTCATTTTTACAACTTTTATATTGAGGGCTGTCTATCATCTAGAAATGTTTGCAGAACACATAGAATCTCTAGCATTCACCTGTCTGCTCTGATTTTGCTGTAAAGCATTAATTGCCAAAGCCATGAAAAATTCCAGCATCGCTGTGCTCATGTTGAAGTCTGAGTTTAGAAAGGAAGCAGTAACCATATGGTACCGGATGGGCAGAATTCAGGCAAACATTATGGATGTGAGCAGTTCAAAATACAATTCTGGGTCCAGCTTATCTCTTTACACTGATACCTGAAGGGTAGGAGTAGGGAATATAGCCCTTAGCTTGATTTCAGATTCAAACAAACCTTTTGGGAAAGTGGAGATCAGAAACTTGCAGTTCTTCAGAAGCTGTATTATCTAATAAACACATCACTTTCTACAGAGAGGTGATCATGCTAGAATCACAGGGTTTGTTTTCTTAACAAAAGCAGGTTGTTTCCAGTCATACGGATTTGGGAGAAAACATACAACATATGACCCCTCTGAAGATTCAGAAGCCAGAAGTCAAACAAAAGTTACATGCATGCCAGTTTTTATATTAAGTCACAGGTTTTGTAGTGTTGGCAAAGGTAATGTATCTCACAGGAAGATGTGAAACCTCTGTGACTAAAACACTAAGTGGTATCAAGATTATTAAGTATAAAGGCTAGCTTGTTCTGTCTGCAGAAGAGCTTTTAACTGTATCAGGCAAAATGCCTTGGTCACAAAGAGGAAAGACGAGTACTAAAAGCATACTGTCTAAACGTGAGACCAGCTGCACGGCTGAAAAAACAGAAGTCACTGGCTGGAAAAAGGTGAGTGTTTACTTGATCACTCTGGAGTTTGAACCCTCATCATATAATGGCATTACAGTGACAAAACCTGCTCCCAAAAGTAGCGCTGGTGTCTTCATGGTCTTTGTAGATGAATGTGAAGATTTTGCCATATGTAAGCAGAGATTAATCTATCAGCCCTTTCTCTTTTCTGCTCCTTGTTTGTCTTTCCTTGCAGATCTGTTAGTGGCAGCTCTAGTGGGCTGCCTTACCTGGTTTCAGGCTCCTCAGCATACTTGCTAATTCCTGTTGTAGCATTCCTCTTCTAGGATGGCATTTTAACCCTATCCTTCCCAAAAGCAGCAGACGTTCTGCCAGCACACTACTTCAAAGCACAGAATTTGAGACCAAAACGTTATTTTCAGTTTCAGAGTAATGAATAGCTTAGGTAAGTACAAAGTTGTAGCTCTCATATGCAGGATTAGCACACAAAATACAAAGACAGAGCAAAAGACTGGCTAAGAAAACACTCTGCAAACTGGAGAGATCTTACTAGACAATACATACACTTCTCACAGACAGAGCCAAAGCCAGATACCCAAAACAAACAGCAATTATTCCCTCTTTTCCACAACAATTAATCAAGTCCAAACAAAGAAAAGAAAAAAGGAGGGATGGGACTTTGAGGAGGAGTGGCAATAAAAGCTTTAAACGTGTGTGGAGTTCCAGAGGAAATAGGTATTGTCAAATGTCTGTGAAAAAACAGTTCAGAGTATCTGGTATACGTGCAGAACTTGCTGACCAGAAAAGAGGTGTCGTGAGAAAGAGCTCTGGTAGATGCAGCCTGCTGAGAGTGGTCCATGGGATCCCAGGAGGAGAATCTGTTTTGGTATCAGCAGTTTGTTCTGTAATTAGGGAGTAGCATCAGCTTTAAAAACAATCATTTTGATAGTCTCCTTCAGATGGAAACTGCAGCTTTTGAAGTGGATGTTTGTTTACTATGAACGGGACTGAAACCACAACTCACTCTTCATTAGCAGCCATTGGATATTAATAATTTTTAGCTGCAAATTACAAAACAGAGCAGATTTAGACACATGCCAGAAGGGCAAAAAGTACTTTATTTCCTTCCCAGTCTTCCAAACTAGTATATTTTCCCTTCAACATACAAATTTTATGCTTTTTATATTTGAGGCAAGCTAGAAAGAGAGAAGGAGTTAAATGACTTAACTCTTTACTCCACCTCATCTAACAATTTACAACTACCCAGGATAGATGCATAGTCTGTATGGGTAACACTTTGCTCACACTCAGAGTGGCAATATCTGTGTGGTGGTAAGGAACCAGACAACCAAGCCCACATGTGTTGAATTCTTCTGTGCTACCAAATTGCATAAACGAAATGTCAGATTCCATCCCCAAAACAGGCATGAAAAGAATACCAAGGTGACGATAGAAACGTTCAAAATTAGGAAGTAATTCTCAAAGACAACTGATGTCGTTGCATACAAAAGAGATGCTGAGACTGTCAGAAATCGTAAAGGTGGTGGCCCACTGTGAGAAAGCTCAGTCTAAAGGGAGATGGGGGGACCTCAGCCCCCTTGGGTGTACCCCAGCCCTGCTCCCCTTCCTTCCCCCTGGCCCCACCCCCCATCCTGATAATCTCCAGGTGTTTCTGTTACAGCGTGCTTTGACAGTGGCATGGGCCTGACCTCGGAGTGTTTGCGCTTAGTTATTATTCTGGCATGCTGTCGAAACTTTACCATAGAGCATGTCAGAAGGAACACAGTGATTTTTTTTTTTCAATAGATGATTCTTTGGCAAACTATGAAAATAATTTCATTGGAGAAGAAAAAAAAACAATCTTTCCTCTTCTACAGGGCTTTCTTCCTGCAAATTTCAAAGGCCTGCTATGAATAATAGTGTTAGAATTTCCAAGCTTCAAGGATATTTTATAGTGGAAAGTGTTAGGCAACTAAAATAAATATCAGTATCCACTGTTACAAAATTAAGATTTTGTTTACATTGTACCTTAAAACCCATGTTAAATGGCCTTTTTTTTAGGGATGCAGCACTATGTGTTCAAAAGGGTTATTTTTTCATAGAGACGCTAGGTTTGTTCTAGCTTGTTTACATGTAAATGAGAAATAATTTAAGACAGAAAGGACATTGTGGCTTTCTTTGTGAGGAAAAATGTAACAGGAATTCATCTTCCTAAAGGATTGAAGGAAATCCTTAAATCCAAGTGCTGCCAGTCTCTAGGGTGTTCAAAATACATATTCCTATTTTATGGCTTGAACACATCTCTACTTAGAAGATTTGTGAATATTTTTGACAAACCTGGTCTGAGTTTTCTGCTAGCAGAGCTACAGATGAGGCAAGTTTTCCATGGTTTGGGGTTTTATTGCGAATGCTTTGCACAGCTCTGGTTATGTGCTTCCTTCTCATGACATCAGTGCTGAAGGGGAGAAAGAATGTAAACATCTGTTTTTTATAATTCAATTCCAGGCTTATAACTTGATTAGGATAAGCAATGTTTCTACATTATTAATTTTCCAGTCACAATATGACGGTTTTGAGTGTGCAATTTTAGCACCAATTTTAATAGTAGTAAAATAAGGAGGGAAACTAATGGGGTAAAATCTGCTTCGTGGTCACCTTTCTAACAGCAGCAAATGCTGTGAGCCTCATCCACCTCATTCATCCCACAGAAGACAAAGAATGTGATTTCCCTCTCTTGTGGTGTTTAAAATGATGTCCTGTTGCTCCCTGCAGCGCATGATGCTGCTGATGGGAAGGCAGGCTTGCGATAGCCGCACTGAGGTTGAGCTGGAGCAACGTGAATTTGGCTCCTGGCTTTCCCCACAGTCCTTTGTGTGGCATTGGATAAGCCACCTAGAACTGCATTTTCAAAAGGTGCCTGCTGGGACGTAGCTGCACCCTTAAACAACTAAGGAGCTCTGAAATATATATAGCCTTTAATGTCTCCCATCGCCTGAACAAGGTTAAACCACCACTCTGGCTGCTTTCTTTTCTCCATTGGCCAGCCTTTTTCTTGCACCAGAGACTGCCACAGCCTGGAGCCGTGGTCCTGGTCACCTTTTGGGGTCTTTTTCACAGGAGCTGAGGAAAACTGAGGCTGGTAGGGGCCTTGGGAGGTCACAGAATCACAGAATGGTCGGGGTTGGAAAGGACCTCTGGAGATCATCTTGTCCAACCCCCTGCTTGAGCAGGCACACCCAGAGCAGGGGGCACAGGACGGTGTCCAGGCGGGTTTTTGATGTCACCAGGGATGGAGACTCCACAACCTCTCTGGGCAGCCTGTTCCACTGCTCTGTCACCCTCACAGGAAAGAAGAAAGTCCAGCCTCTGGGTTACAGGTAGGACTTGTGGAAGTGTAAGCAAAGCGAGAGGAGAACTGGGGCAGCGATTTCAATCTCGTATCAAGCGTTTATAATAAGACAACAATAAACAGAGTCAGCTGTCCTCCCAGGGATGGGCTCGGGTCAGCACCGCCGCCCTCACCTCCCCAGCAGGTGTGGGGACAGGGGCCGGTCCACGGGGGGCAGGTCCGTACCTCACCCGTTCCCCCCAGGGAGGGTCCCGCGCGGGGCGCCTCGGGGCCGGGGGCTTGGAGCGGAGGGGGGAGGCAGCCAGGTGCGAGGGTCGGCTTCAGCCCCGGCCCGCCCCGCTCTGGGTGGCGGCGGGAGGGGGCCCTGAGGTGAGGGCAGGGGCCGCGGGAGGCGGGCCGGGGCCGGGGCCGGGGCCGGGGCCGGGCCGGGGCGGGCCGGACGCCACCGCCTCAGTCCGCAGCCGGGTCTCCTGAGGCGGCAGCCGCAGCCCGCGGCATGGACGGGACTCTCCCTGCTCCCTCGGGGCGGCGCTGCCCCAGCCCTGCCGGGTAAGGAAGGCGGAGCGGGGCCACAGCGGCGCGCAGACAAAAGCTGCGGCGCTTCCTGCCCTCCGCGCCGCGGGGAGCGGGGCGGGTGGTGGCGGTCTCTGTGCTCTGCCGGGCCGGGCGTTGCAAGTGCCTCCTTCTCGGCTGCCGGGGGAAATGGCTTTCCGCGGGGGCAGCGGAGCGGGTCTGGGCGCCGCGCTGCTCCTCGCGGTGCTGCTGCTCGCCCGGTGCCCCTGCGCCGCGCCCGAGCCCGGCGGCGAGGCGGTGCCGGAGGGAGCCTCCACCCTGGCCTTCGTCTTTGATGTGACCGGCTCCATGTACGATGACCTGGTGCAAGTTATCGAGGGGGCATCCAAGATCCTGGAAACGTCGCTGAAAAGACCCAAGAGACCGCTTTACAACTTCGCCTTGGTGCCTTTCCACGATCCAGGTAGGGGTTTCCCCCGGGAGGGTGCGGGAGGGCTCCGGGCAGGGGCTCCGCCGTCCCGCCGAGGTGGGCTCGGGGCCGGCAGCGGAGCCGGCCAGCCCGGGCCGGGCGGCGGCGGAGGTCCTGCCCTTTTTGAAAGGTTGGGGATCCCCGCGCTTCCAGGGCGCGGGAGCACAAGCGTCCCTGTCACACCTTGGCCGTGCTTGCCGCGGCGGGCCTCTCCGCTGCGACGGCTCGCCGGTAGTGAGTAGGCTTTCTGAATCCCCTCCTTGTCTCCCTGCGGACAAATACCTCCCAAAAGCCTTCAGCATAAACTGAAGTGGACTCCAAGTGCACTGTGGGCACCAAATAGTAGTTTAGGGGATCAAACACTCTTCTTAATTGTTTTAACACGAGCTAGGGTAACTTCAGTGACCTACCCTAGTAGAGAACATGTATGCTAGGAATGAAGCTACTAATTTATTTTTTTTTTCCAGTGCCCTTCTATGGGAATACACTTATGAACATACATAGTACAGCTGCACTTCTGCCTGGTCGTCTTGTTCCATGTTTGCATCCAGAAACTTGCACTGAAATAATCTAGAATCTTTATATGGTGTGGTTTTTTTTGGTTTGGGTTCTTACTTCTTTCCCTCATTCTACCTTATTTTTCTTTCTGCTGTACATTGTGCGTTCCTTTCTTTCAGCATCTGTTTTCTATTCCCTTCCTATCCCTTTTCTCTGGCTTTCCTCCTCTTTCCTTGTCAAATATCTTCTGGTGATTTGAAGAGGAAATAGGAACGGGATGCCTCAGGCTGGTGATGTGCGCTCTACTATGTGGTCAACGCTCCTTTTAAAAAAAAATAAAATCAAAGAATAGGAAAAAAAGCCCTTGAACATTACCTTTCTGGTTCTGGTTTCCATGGAATATCTCAGAATATGGTGTTCCAGAAGACAATTCTTAAGAGTTCAATTTTTGCAGAGATATCAAATGAAAACACACACCTCTTCTATTTCCCCCAGTCATGGATACTTCTGCCTACAAGATACATGTTTGCTATTGTTATGAATACCTTAAACCAAATGCTTGGAAAGTTAGAGCAAAACATGTCTTTGCAAATTTTGCTGTTTTGCTATCTATAAGCTTGTGCAGGCTCTCTATTTTTTTTTCTTATAAAGAGTCCATCATTGTGGTATCAGAGCATCCTATCACAAAAGGGTCTGTTTGTGTACCTTACTGTTTTCACCTTTGGTGCCACTTTCTTTTTCTCCTCCTCTCTTGTTGTTATTTTATGTAACAAACATATATGGGACTTAAAAAGCGTCAGGCCACAGAAGTAAGCAAGAAGGAAAAGTTTTTGGTTAAGTGTAGAGCCTAAAACTTTTATATCCTGTTGGAAAATCAAGTGGGTAGTTCTCCTTGGATGGGGCAGCACATCAACATGATGGGTTGGGAGTGTTTTGTTTTTATTTTCTCTCCATAATCACACTTTAGACATCTTCCCTTTCTGCTCACCGACAAACGATAGCTCTGTTTTTCAGAGGGCTTGGGTGTCTACACCAAACATGAGAGCAAGAAGATGATCTTGAATGGTGTTTTTAGTTTGCAGGTTTGTGTGGATGGTCCTTTGTTCTTGTGAATCCTCAGTAGAAAGAAGTTCCAGCTTTTATACCACCGGTAGTTCCAATGCTTAGCTTTCATCATAGGCCACTTTCAAATCCTTTGTTTCAGTAACTACTTTTTTTTCCTTTCTTATCCCATGTGTTTTCTCTTCCTCATTCAGTTTTTCTTGTTCACGTTTTCTCCTTTTCATTCCTTTTCTCCCATCTCCCTAACCTTCTTGCTTCCACAGGCTCCCCAGGGTCTTTTCTTCTGTTACAGACTGATACTTTTAACCCTGCTTTGTTGTACCACCACCTTATTGCTCTGTACATACCTCACTAGCAACAAACCCACTGCCACCTTCCTCTGCTTGATTCATATTTTTTTCCCTCACAGGCTTCTTGTTTCCTTGCTTCCTCCCCCATTCCCTCCCTTTCCACAGGAGATCCCTTCCCTTGGCAAATGCTAGATTTCATTCAGTAGAGTAACTGAAACTTAAACCTGCAGAGAGCTGACCTATACAACAAAGAACTGCTGGCAAACATATATTGATCTATCCTGTTAGATGTCTCTATATGGAAGTCCAACTTCCCTGCACAACCAGAGGGGGCCTTACCTTTTAGCATGATGGGTAACTTGTGAGGACATAAAGCTGTTTGCAAGTGGAGAATGTATAATTTAAACTTAATTTTGTCTTAATTTCTGAAAAGTATTTCTCTACATCTTTCTTAGAGTTAGAAGAACATACCTCAGTCCAGCGTCTTGAATTTTATGGATGTAGCAGTTGAGACTGCTGATAATCCGGTATCTTTTATCTGATGATGACCAAGCTTAGGCACTTGAAAAGAAAATGCAAGAAATACAGTTGTGACCTATTCTTTAACATCTTTTTTGAGTCTGTGGAGAAGTAACTTTTATCAAAAATCTAATAAAATGTATTGCTTGGCTTGTATTTCAGTGTCCAATTGTACCTAGTGTTCTTCTTTCTGAAGACTGCTCAACTAAACCATGACATTATTCCTCCCTGCCCGCCCCCCCCCCCCCCCCCCAGTTGTCTCGTTATTTGCTCAACTTATAATTTTTCTTCAAAAAAGAGCTTTGTATGTAGCTGCCCAACAGACAAATGTTCTTGATATTTTTGTGAGGTACTGTTGTCTGTGAGGCAAATGGGACTCTACAAGGAGTGCAACATATATATAGTTGGACCTCAGCACCAAGGAGCTTCTCTTTGTATAGAGGTGTCCTAATCTAGATACACTGTGGATAGATAATTACAGTGTAAAACTGGTGTGGATTAGGCTTTTAAGTCCATTGTTCTCCTAATTTATGTTGCACAGTGTTTGCTGAACAGTGCCCCAGTCATTCACTTTGCAGTGCTGCTTGGTTAGTACTGATTAGCGAAGCAGCTCAAGTGCTTTCCAAACACCATAAACAATTTTTGCCAAGGAGAGTGTAATCACCAGCACCATACAAGAATGTGTCTTGGAAGAGTCCTTGACATCACACAAGGTATATCTGAATTATAAATAATTTGAGATATTTAGAAATCCTCCTATGTCATACTGGACTACACTGTTACTAAAATGCTGCATATTAATGCTGCATTGTGATATGCCAACACATTGTGGTCTTTGGTAGATTTAAATGTAGTCTTATGACTACTGCAATGGTATTTTGGTAAAACAGTAATAACTAACAAGTATATTTTTTAGCATTGAGCCTGAAGTTTTGGCATAGCCCAGACTTACGACCTACAGAAAACGTTTGTAATGGGTTTCACATTCTGACAGTGCTGTACCACCTGGTGGTATGCTGCTCCATTTTGAAAAAGCCTTTTGTTTTGGATTCTGCTTCATGTGTAAGCATGTGCAACGCTGTAACAGGTTACAGGAATTTTTTTATTGTGGTTTTTCAATACCTAAACATGATCACAGATAGTAAAAAGGGCTGTTGACAAAGAAATCTCTTGCCAGATTTGTGTTCAATGGAAAGACTGGGGTGGGGGAAAGGTTAAAAAAAAATAAATCCTGAATTAAGAAGAGTTGGCACAGGAAAATTTTGAATTGGAGCTAAAGCTTAAGATCAGGAAATGCTTTTGTAGTTGTGTGTTGTGGGTCCTGATCTCCTACTAACTAACTCCCATTGTATCCTGGTGAAATGGGATTGGACTCAGAATGTCGTTATTTAACATCTGTGGCCAGCTTTTCTATTTTTTCTTTATGCCATTAAGGAATTTTGGAATGGAAAATAAGCCTAAGAGGACAAATTCATCCCTAGTATGTTTCTGTAAAACTGATGGAATTATACCAGTAATAACTCTGACTCTGCGTGATTTAATCAAGCATTCCTTTAGTGTGAATGACTATTTTATAGACCAAACTCCAGTAACTTGTTTTAATTACAAGTAAAATTAAGGGAATATATAACCTCTGGGCTTCCTAGTGCACAGGATGGTGTTTGCTTGTTAATACTCTGAGTGTCTACAAATCTCCCATATGAGCATCTCCTAAGTCTTTTTCTTACAAATCAGATAGGCAATATATTGCCTATGTGAGAAAAGGGAAAACGTTAATACTGCTTTGTTCAGATGGGAAAATAGTATTGAACTTAAGTCATCCACCTAGGGTCACATAGTAAATGTGTAGAAGAACTAAAAATACAATTTTCTTTCTTTTCTCCTTGATCCCATTCCTCTTTTTTTTTTTTTTGAGAGTAAGGCTCTGATTATATCTGGGAGTAAAGGCCCATAATTATGCTTAACATTATAACCTGGGGTCTCCTTTATTTAACAGACTTGCAGTGCTATATCCATAACAACGAGTAGGCTGCTGAGCCACATGCTAGCTTGGAACAAGTTCAGAAGGTCATATGAAAGGTCTGAGAACTTTGGATTTTGCAGGTTTGCTAGCTTTTTTTTTTTAGAAGTTATAATGAAGAAGAAATAATGTTTTTTCCAGAGGAGGAACATGACATTAAAATTAGGGTATTAATGGAATTAAAATTTTTCATACTTCCTGATACAAGAAAGTATTGCGGTTATACAAATGGATAATAAAAGGAGATGGAAAGCTGTGTGCAGAAATGGAGAAGTGTACGCTTTCCTTTACATGTTAACTTACGCCTTGAAAAAAGACACTTATAAGTGGCGAAGAACAAATTGTCCTCTGAGTGTAGCAATAAAACTTCTACCCATGCTCAGCTGAAATTTTCCTGTTTTTAGTTCAACTGCTGTGACTGCATGGCCAGCCTTCCCAATATGAGCCACCACTTTGTCATTTCTGTATCTACAGGTAAACAGTATTGCTGCCTCTTTACCACCCAGCAGGTTTCTTGTGTTGGACTCTCCTGCTGGCTTTCCTCCAGCACGTTGCCCTGCACTTATCCTTTTGCATTCTTCTGTCCCTTGAGGTCTTTGGCCTCAGGCTTTGCTCTCAGATTTGTGGGCGTCTTTTAACATTTTCAGGCAAAGGCTGAATGTATATAAATAGGTTGTCCAAAACCATTTCCCAGTCAGGAAAAGTTGAATGGTTTTTCTTGTGTAGCCTGAAGAAGGTGGTCATTGTCTTCAGGATTCTCTCTGGTTCCTTTGGCTGTGGAGAAGAAATGCTTCAAGGCTTGGTATTGGTTTTACTAAAGAATGGGAACATGGCTGTGGAGAAACAGTATGGGAGTAGTTTCCAAAGCGGGGGCGGGGGCAAGGGCAAGTTTAAGGGAAATTTGTTATTTTGTGCCGGTATCTGAGTTTGCCAGCACTGCAGAAGTAGAGTTTGTACAAGGGATGGGGGCAGCATGAGGAAAATCTGGGAGCTCCTATGGTGTGCTGTTCTGTTGCAGTCCTCATTCCAGGGGTCATGGAGACATCTTGGTGTCATTGTGTTTTTGGGTGAGTAATAGCACTTATTGGAGGTTGGTCTATTATAAGCTGTGCTGTGGTGTGGTATAAGCTTCCTTAGTACTTCGGCAGGTGACATTCAGCACCGTGTGAGTGTAATACAGTAGTTTTCAGCTGAGTTTTGGGTATACTGTCATGGAACTAGGGGGGTTAGAGAAGAGGTGGGGCGAGGGATACCGTAAGTATTTTACAGTATATCTTTTGCTTAAGAAAGAATAAGATTCAGTGGGTTGTTGCTGTGTGCATGCATCTTTGGCAGACCTCATGTCAATCTGTTGTATTCTGCAAACCACACAGTGAGATGGAAATGGGAAAATGCCCATCGAGAACAGAGGACTTGGTAGATTCGGGGAAGGTCTGCTTGTCTTTAGGCAGAAGCTCTTCCTGTCCACATCCAGTGGGTCTCCTTACCTTCCACAGTAGGTAAAACTGTTTGAAAGCTGTCTAATATTTGAACTAGACAAATTATTAGGTTGGCAAGGAGGAATAAACTGCTTGCCAGTGAAGTTCCTGTGGGCAAATGTTTGGCAAATGTTGGCATGGGCAAAATCCCATGGTTTTTATAGGAAGGAAAGAGAAGAATTGCCCCAACTCTGGTAGGAGTCGGATCAGAGACACAGAAAATTATTCTCTCCACTTAATTAAGAGAATTGTCTTATTTTGAGAGTTCAGTGGGTTTCCTATTATTCCTAAAATCCAAAGTAGGAAGAAAATGTGCTAATTTAACAAGTCTGATTTCCCTGTTCTGGTGCAGTAGCTCTACTGATACATCACAGAATATCAGGTTAAAGTTGTCATGGCTGATCTTTCAAAGCAGTGCTCTTTGACCTCAGAAGTTTCTGAAAATCCTGTCTGAAAAACTAAAGGCTGTGTAAGGTTTCTTTGGGTTTGGTTTATTTTGGACTTCTTTAGATCTACAGTGACAGCAGTAATGAGCGCGAATCCAAGTTTTGAGTTTTTCTTTTATGTTTTGGGAGACGCAATGTAAATTTACAACTGTTTGGTGCTGTCTTGGTATGTCTGAAGACAAATGATAACCAGAATTGGGCATAACAACTGTTAAATCTGCCCTTTTGTGCTATAACTGTTGAAGTGTTATTATTACTTATTATTTCGCCGTTGACAGTTTCAGCAGGAAATACGCTGTTTTCTTAAGGCTCAAATACTGCCTCTTTGTTGTTGAATGACAATCACCAATACTATATGATAGTGAACAACTACAAGCTGATAAGGATAAAGTCTAAAGCACCTACAGATGTTTTCCGTCTCTGTTGAGACTTCTGTGAGAACCATACTAACCGTATGTGCAATGAGGGTTTTGAAACCTTATGGTTGTCCTAATGGAGACATTGTGATATCCATAAAATCAATTCTATGTGATTACGTGGCTGTTTTCTTGATCCTCTGGAAGGATTTATCTGGGGTCCTTCAAAAAGTAGCTGTTTATATAGATTACAGAAGACAGTATTGCCAGAAGCTCCAAAATCTTTGACATGGCAGAAACGTAGCATCATCCAAGTTGCCTTAATAGGCATCACATACAACTTCACATCACATACAACTTGTTTTACTACTGTTTTAACTCTGCCTGTACAGCCCCGAAGGTATGCACAGTGGTAAATTTTCCCACTGATTCTGGAATCTTTCTTGCAAAGGCAAGGATTTTATCCCTGTTTTTACCTGAAGATACAATGGAGATGGTCTTTTCCTTAGGAAAAAAAGTGATAATGCCTCAAATATGTAATTCCCTTTTGCTTTATGTTATGGATTACTTTTCATGTCACATTTGAAATTGTTGCCTCTGAACTTATACAGAAGCTACTTGTTTTGCTATCCCCAGCTCCAAATGGTGACAATTAAGTGAAAAGCTCTGTAGCTCATTAGTAATGCATCCCAGAGTTATTCTGTTCCAATAGTTATTACTGATGTCATTTAGTAAACAAGGCTTGCTATTTAGCAGTGTATGCCGGTTCTCTATAGCTTCTGGAGTTTCTCAGAGGACACTACAGATGTTGTGTCCTAAATAGCCGTCACTACTACAGTGCCACTGAAAACTCAACCATTAGGTATGCAACAATGTAGCAAAGAATGGGACAGAGTTTTAAATTCACTCCCAGATACAGTAGGTTTTAATGTGAGAGCTTTCTATTAGTTGCCTTAGAATCTTTATATTGCTATTATCCCTCTACGCACCTGAAAAACTCTTACACTTCACAGTATTGTAGGTTTTCCTTCTTATCGCTTACTACTATTGTATTTTCTGAAGACAGCAAAACGTAGACTTTGCTGGAGGATCACACACTTTACTGAGAAGGGTGGCGTGTAGGTTCTGTAACTTCCAGTCCAGATACAATTGTGTCTTTAGATCATTTGCAGTGAACTGAACCTGTTGAGAAGCCACTTGTCACTGTTCTTGGAGACATCAGTGTAGACATGTAGGCGCATGTCAAAAAATACACATTTAAAGAGCAGCACAAATCCACACAGTGACAGCGTGAAGCTCTGGTTGGTCTTGAGCTGCTGCTGTCCCTGCTTTCCCGTTAGAGGTATTGCCATATTATTTCCGTTGCTTGAACTATTTATTGGTTGATCTTGAAGAAATATAAGACAATACTGAACCAGATTAGAAAGTGATCAAGCTGGTGCAGTAAACTGAAAAACCGTGAGCCCTTGCCCCTGATAAAAAGTGGCTGCACAGCGTATTTTACCATGTCCTGAATTACCAAGCAGTGAATATGGTTTAATCCCTCAGAAATGCTGTGTGGAAGGAGGATCTGTTGAAGCTGTATTCTCTGCCTGCCTGGGCAGCTGAGGACTGCGCTTTCTCCTCCTTGTGAAGCAGGGGATGATTGTTAGTCTCATCTAAGGTAGCAACGTCTGATGACTGGGAACGATGGGGAGAAGGTACACCAACAGTTTAAGAGCTGTGTTTGTAGTCTTAGGACTCTTCCATGCTCCTTCCCCTCTTCTTCCCTTCCCCTTTCAATTTATTTCTCAAAAGTTGCAGTAGCTTTTGTTTCCACACAAAATCATGTGTAGCAGCCAAGTTAATCCTATTCATGGCAATAATTGTTTAACAGTAGGCCATATTGGCTATGAGTCTTGATGGGAGCTCTACAGTATGGAAAGAAAAGAGAAATTTCTGGTGATGTATGCATCTACTGATTTGGTTTAAATGCCCATAAATCAAATTTCTAATGATTTATAAAAAGCAGATATTTGATGCAGATCCACAAGTGCTTTTGAGCTATGACTAAGCTGGCCCTCCCCAAGATTGATATATTCTGTCTCTTTTTCATCTGGAGAAAACAGTAATTTCACTACTGTGTATTCTCAGAAAATAAATAAGGAGGCATACATATTATATACATCTTTATCTCACTTTAACTGAGGCAATAGTGTTCATTGTAAGATGAATTGTCAGTGAAGTATACAGAAGGAAGTTGATAAGGAGGCTAACCAGAGAATATTTGCCTCTTGAAATGGAAACCTTGCTCTTTTAAAGCAGCAATGCTAGAAGATAACTGTGAAAAATCAGTGCCTTCTGTGGTGGGGAATTAATAGTGAATGCCTTTACTGAAGAGAGGAACTTAAGTTCTCAGAGGAGAATGAATGGGGGAAAAAACCCACCAAGAACTAAAGGCTGCTGAAGCTGAGACCCTGTGATCCTTAATCCATGCTCCATATGCTGCACAACCATCCAGCAGTGCTTGATTTGGATCAGGTACGGGGACATGTTCTCATGGCTTTTGAAAGCGCTATATGGTGTGATACAGAGGTGTGTCACATGTTAACTGCAGGGGGGTAAACAATACTTGTTCCTGTGTAAGGGGGAAGGGAGTGATGGGGCTCCATTTGCTGGTACAAATTGTCCTTGAACTTTTCTTAACCAACGGTGAGCAAATTGAGTTTATATTGGGTCAGTGCTTTGTTATGTGTCTGTGACATTCTTCATCCTGCTGTAGCAACCTGTCAGGAACCTCACAGCTATTTCTGTTATGCTGCGTGGACTTGAGGTATGTGACTCTGTAGTCTTTCTGACTTGTGCTTTATGCTTTTTTTGCATGTAGTGGAGGCTGCTTGGAATTTGTGCTAGAGTGGATTCAGTTCAGTCAGCTGAGGGTCTTGGTAGGCTGGATTAAGGAGCAGGGAGAAGGAGCGGATATTTCATTTAGTTCATGGATTTTAAATATGACCTAAAGAATGACAGGAGGAACCCTTTAGATGGAGAAAGCTCTCAGATGCCAGTTGGTATATATTTTTCCAGTCAATGATTTGATTTTTGGCATATGCTGTGGGCTTTGGTTTTGAAGGAGATGCATGCATCAGGCAAAATATTGGGAACATATGTTTTTCAATTTGCAAATAGCAAAATTTCTCTGTTGAAAGAGGCTGATGGTGTTACTTGATCAGCTCGCCATGCCTTGATAATCAACAGTCTTGTTAGAAGAAATAGGATAGATTTAATGAAATGAGCTCTGGGCTGGCTGTTTCATATGCTTTACTACTTCCAGGAAGAATGTGTTTTACCCTTTAATTATGTTGTTGAATATAATTATTTTTTAATAACTATTGCCAGTGTTTAGGATTTCATGTTTTAGGTGTGTTGCTCTCAGATCTTATCTATGAGATCCTTCAGTTATGCCTATTCTGGATTCATGCTATGCAGTTGTTGGGTGAACTCTGCATCCAAGGTTTGGATTTTGTATAGGATAGTTTGCAATGTTATAGTTTTAAGTGGGAGTGGTTTACATCACACATATCCCTTGTGGTCTAAGGTTAAACTTATCTTGTTGCCTTTTGAAGAACATGTGCAACCTATTTTTTGGTAACTGTAGATGTGAGCTGAGCTTTTTCCCTGTTTTTGCCAGAGTAGAAGCACAATGACTTCGTGTTCCTGAAAGACTTGAATGGGATCATGTTATGTCAAGATACGTGAAGCCATGACACTGAGGATAGGATTCATCCCACTTCACTTTAGGCACTTAACTGGAGAACCTCAGTGAGAGACTAGCTACTCAAAGGCTCTTTCTGTAATTCACAGAAAGAAATAGGCACCTTTATGGAGCAATTAATTGCTTGTGAATTTTTAAATATTCCTTGGAGGTCTCATTTCCTTTCACTGGATGTAGAGGGAGCAAAGGTTAGTTCAGTTTCAGTTGAAGCCTTGACTTTAGGAGGTATGAAGTCAAGTGAGAGGCGCTCTCTTTCTGACTTTTTCCTGCTCTGGGGCTGACTGTCCAAATAACAGACCCTGGGATTTATTTTTATCCTGTTTGTCATCCTACTGTATGGATACTGAGTGCTCAGATGAGCTTAGCTCACATGGGGGAATAGGTTATGATGTCCTCCCTGGTCCTGATCTGACCCCAGACCTTCAGCCCTGCTGAAGAACCTCCCCTGGTAAGGCATTTTGAGCTGAACCTGAATAATGCTCACAGGCAGCCTCTGCAGGCAGCTCCAGCATAAACTGAGGGCTGTGTGTCTGCTTTGCAGGGGGTGTTGGTGGATGCCAAGTGATGTGGCTGATGAGAATGTTTTACACCTCATTTGTCCTTACCGCAGGTTGTCAGCAGGATTTGAACCTGGGGTGTTCAGCAGAGACCGTTTCTGCATAAGCTAAAGGAGTAATACTGGCAGCTATGAGACTGAAAATCTCTGTGGGGATAAGCCACAAGTCGGGGTTGTGATGCACATTGTTAATGTGTATTGCAAATGTAAACAGGCTGTGCATATTTATGAAGATACGTTAACTTATTGTTCTGTATCCCATGTACTCTTCCATCTTGATTTTCTTTGGCATTCTTGCTGTTCCTCTTCATGGAGAACTGCGTGCAGTTTTCCAGCTCTGCTCAAGTTGTAGCCCTTTTCCTAAAATATACTAAGCCACATATTTCAGTCTGCAAAACATTACTGGTAATATATATGCATATTTGAAAACGACAAGTTCCCAGACACCAACCCAACAAGTTGCACACATCACATGCAACGGAAGAGAAAGTGTTGAATTTGAATTTATTTTCAGTAATGTATCCCTATTAGCAGTCTCATCTGTTCGCTCTGCAATAGTGGCTTCCTTACCATATGCTCTTGGTAATACAAGTTAGTGTGTGATGTTAGGTACAATGAATCAAGCAAATAAGTGTTCAGAGCCTGTGTATAACACAGTGGGACTCCCAAAACCAGCTTGGATGTGTGAGCATTGTGCAGAGAGGGTTCTAAACTATTCTTTCAAGGTGCTAGCTCTTCAGGAAGACAGCTGCCCCCCTCACGGTGCAGAGCCTGTTGCAGAACTGGGATTGAGAGGGAGTGAGCTGTAGGTCTATGTTTCAGTGCTTCAGCGTTTTCACAGGAGCTGTAATTCCTTCCTTCCTCTGCTGTTCTTTCCCAGACATAGGACTACAAAATGTGAAGACAGGTTTAAAGGACAATTTCATGTAGCCTGATACATAGTAGAGCCAAATTCCCAATATCAACTTTATAACTATAGGATAAATTACAACCAGTAGAGCTTGTCTGCAATGAGATGTAACCAAAAGCAGAATGGGACCCCAGGTTTTCAGACTGGAAAAACCCTGGTGAAGCGGAGTGAGTGGGGGTGGGTTTGCATAAGTAAATGAAAATGAAGGAATGTCTTGTGTTGCTGTAGTCCGAGCTAACACAGTCTGGTCTGTTTGCTCAGCATAGCAGCTCTAATCTATGACTATAGGTTACTGCTGGATTCCTGCCATCTTGTTTAAATTAGATTCATAGCCTGGGGGGTGTAAGCAGGAAGCCATTGTAACTTTCATGCTTTGGACACCAGTGTGTTTTCATGAGCTGAAGTTAAGTGTCTCTGGGGATGCTGAATATCAGTGAAACATTTCCTGAGTTCTCTTAAGCTGTACAATGGTATGTCCGAGTCTGTTTTCCAAAGGACGGAGCTTTTTGTTTAGTTAGTGAGGTCTTAGTTAGTTCACTGAACTAGTATGCTTTTGCATTTATAATTTATGTAGGAACAGAAGAAGAGGAGGAAGGTTGTGCAGGAAAAATTAAGTCCTCTGCCTTAGAAACCACACTATCCTGTCTGTTCTTTTATGTCCCATATTCACTTATAGTTCTGTTTACTAAAATCCTCAAGACACTGTGACTTTACAACTGTGTCAGAGCTAGTTTTTTAGTTTGTAAATAGGTGAAACGGTTAGGCAAGCACATGGTTTTAAGAAAAAGAACAGTAGCTCGAGCACCCAGGTAGAGACACTATGATTGTTGCCAATCTTTGGGCAAATCACTTTGCATTGTGGCACTTTTCCATTTTACGTTACTTAGCTTGTACAGCACTGACACAGTAATAGTGTGGTTTTAATTGGAGAGCTTTAGCATCACTGAGCACGTGTTAACTACTGAATTTTATCAGAGTTTGAGTACCCACTGTAGCCCCTGGTAGTCTGCTGAAGGAAGATGTGGCAAGCACTGCTTGGAGTAACATTTTGACTGCTTTCCTACAGCATTTGGAGAACATAACATGCCACTTAGGCAGTGGTGCTTGTCGCTTCCTGGTTTAACAACATATTACTTAAAAACCTGCATCTTGGTGTCTTAGGGCACTTCAGGTGAGTGGGGTTTTTTGTGTTTTGGGTTTTTGTTTTGTTTAGGTCATGTCTTCCCTCTTCAAACTTTACGTCAGCTGAATCAAAGCACAGGGAATTAATGTGACTTACTCCTGATTCAGTCCTCTGTGTTAATGACAAGGCACTTATTTGTCCCTGAAATGTTTATTCCTTCTTTTCCTTTCTTTCCTAATCTGTCAGACTCCCACATCTTTTTATCTTCTTCGTCTCTGCCTTCAGCCCATCCCTTCCTCTAAGTTTCCATTGACCCTTTTCCCACAGAGGTTCAGTGTCCCTTTTCAGCACTCCCCTCCTTTATCTCAAGATTTCTTGGCAGTCTGGAGTATCCTTTGCTTATACAGACTGGATCCTGGTGGTGAAATGTGTTGCTGCTAAAGGCAACATATTCTTGCTCTGAAGGAGTGCTGTGTTAGCCACAAATAAGTTTGTGTAGGAGATGATGGAGAAAACTTCCCCTCGCTCCTTTTGGTGTGTCTGATGGCTGATGTTTGCCTTACATGAATGAGGGTGGTAACAGGGGAGTGTATCATTCTCACTTTGCATATTGGCCGTGCAAGTTAGTATGTTTCTAGAGTTTGTTCTGGGTCTGAATTGGACCGATGGACTCTGATATTTTGTTCTCTGAAATTTTGCCTGAATCTGTTGACCTACGTGTTCTTAAAGGTGTAGCTGTGTTGGATGAAAAAATTACTGCTCTGCACTGCTATCTGCTTTCCTCTTCTCTGAGGTTATGACCTTTTCTGATCCTTAGCCATGGGTGCTGCTTTGCAATTCTAAGTTCATTCCAAAATGGTCCAGGTTAGCAGAGACTGCTGAAACTCCTTGAGCTTGCTAGCTTGGTTAGAAAGAGTGTGCGTGAACCGCTTTGCTGCCCAGCAGAGGAGGTGATGACTTATGTTAGGACAGTTCTGTAGAGCGGGGCTGCCAGTTTGTTTGGCTGGCATAGCTGCAGTGGGAAGGGAATGAGCATCCCTAGTGCTAGTGAACTAAATTGAACTGGAAAGATTGAGTTACACAGGTTCTGTGTGTGTGCAAATATAGACAGTCTCTGGGAATGATGACAATGGGAGAAAAAAATGTGACTGTTTTGTGTATCGAGCTTTGTTCTGAATATTACTGTTGTTCATGCTTAGGGTGTGAAAAGTGGTGATCATGTCATTACTGTAAAAACTCATCCCTTTCCTCACTCTTGAAAGAGTAATTGAATATTGTTCTGTTAAAGTGAACCGTGGTACCTATTTTCATACGTACCCATGTTTTTAATTTTAGAGGGAAGATGCAGAAATACTCCACAGTGTAGAGGTGTGTGGTAGATTATGGAGATGGAGCTCTACCTTAGCAAGTGGTATGAGAGGACAAATTTATTTCTGTAAAGGTCATGAGGGAAGCTACTTAGGAGATGCTATTGCATGCCTATTTCATGGGGGTAGGTCTTGTTTTGTAAAGAGCATGGTTTGAGATGAAAAAGGCAAACAAGAAAAGCACTAAAGTGAAGCATGTTTTGAATTAACTCTTTAATTTGCATAAAGCTTGTTTAGAGGCAGATTTGAAACGCTTAAAACCTTTCAAACTTAAGAAATATTGGCTGTGGATATTTCTGCGATGGCTCAAGCCCATCTCACCTTTTGTGTTGTAGCTACATAGCATTAAACAGTTTCTTAGTTACTTGCAATGAAACATCCCATTGGGTAGATACAAAAGCCATTTTTTCCACTTTGATATTCTGTCTTCTTGAACAGGTTTTGATCTCAGTTAACATGGAGTAAATCCAGAGTTATTCCATTACAGTCAGTGATGTTAGTTTGGATTTACACCAGTATAACTGAGGTCAGAGTCTGGCTTTGGTTGTCAGCTTTCTTAATTTGCTAAATATTACATATTTCCCAAATATGCTTTCACATCTCCTCTTCAGACCTTGCTGACTCCTCCTACTTTCCCAAATTCCAAGACTAACAACGTAGGTGAAATTTGTTTGATGAAAGATTGTTTAAGCAGGGTCTGTTTTTTATTAGCTCAGCTGTTTTTCATTTTTTCAGCACTGTTTGAAGTTTCATTGTACTCAGGATAGGATCTGAATTCATCATGATCTTCCTACTTGACTCAATTTTATGAATTAGAAGTGCCACATTCTAAATTAAAGGGTGCTCTCCAACATTAGCATTGAGTAAGAATTATATGTCTCGGTGATATTTCAAAGCATTTTTTAACTCTGAAGATTAGAAAAAGGAAAAAGGTTGTGCCTTAAGGCATTACTGTTAATCAGCAGCATAATGTGTTTGAAAAAGCTTAGTAAATATGGGATGTGACTTTTGTGAATAAGACAAACTTTTTTCCTGTTTTTGTTTATATTTCCTCATATGATGTTAGCTTTGTGGGAGTGTACTCTGAACTTTATTACAGGGTATTTTAATTTACCATGTGTGAGAGACATCTGGAATTTTATCTAGGTTATTCTGTTAGTTAAATTGGGTTTGTTATTAAAGTTAGTTGTTTGGACAGTTTTATCTATGTATATATAGTTTAGCGGGTACACTCAGGTCTTGGTCTGTATAATCATACCAGAAATGAATCCGTAACATTTGTATTAACATCTTTACAGTTGGACTTCTACTGTTGCAGTATCTCTACCTTTATATGATGATAAATAATCCTGTCCAGAATATCCAGCTCTTAACTCTAGGGATAGAGAAAGGATGGGAGGTGGGAAAGACTACCTCCTTCCAGTTTGGAGACCTGGGCACAAACTAACTCTGTAGTTAAGCAAAACACTCAAGAATGGCGGTTTTTTTTTATATACGTTCTGTTGATTTTGATACAGTTTTCACATATGCTTAAGTGTTTTTTTGAGTGAGGCCCTAAAGATTTGCCTCGGGCAACAAAGAGAATCTTGGGCCGAACTAGTAATTTAAACCTGAGTGATACGGTCTTAAGCATTTGGATGCCATTTTGTACTGCAGAAACCTGAATGAGAGCTGCACAGAGACTGAATCACTCTTTGTGTCTGTACCTGAATGGCTTCTAAATTCCATGTAGTGACAGGCTTCACCATGACTGTAGCAGTGGGCAGTTTGTAAAAACAGATGTTTCCTTGATTCTGCACAGCAGACTGTTTAAAGAGAGTTAGTCATGCACTTATGGCTATTGTTCCTCAGCATTAGTGTTCAAGAAACTTAGCCTGACTATTAATGTATGTAGGAATTTCATGTTGCATTAAGAACTGCACATTTTTTTGTGTGTGTTTTTGAGCCTTCTTTTGGATGCAAGAAATAAGGTTATAAATGAGAAGCTCTGGGTAGCTGTAGCACAGCCATCAGTTCATATACCTGTACTTTCTTTTTAGAAAAGACTGTGCTCTGGGCTGGACAACTGCTCTGGTTTCTCAGTCGGTGGTGGAAGGCTCATGGCTGGAATGAGAAAGTCTTTTGAGAAGATGTTCAAAAGTAGAAAGGGGGTTGGCAGAGGCTGCCTTCTAAAAAGACTGCTCTTTGACAAAGAGAAGCTATTCCATTATCATGTGCTGTCCCCTGAGACTTGCGTGGGGCAGTGAAGTCCTGCTGAAGGGGTGACATTCGGAAGTATGTTATCTTCAGATCTGCACTGCTTATGCTGTTTAAAAGTGTCTGTGGTTAAGATGTTCCTTTTCTAGGACTGCACTTCCTTGCTTTACCGCTAGGTCGTGCCCAGCCAGCATAACCAGCAAACCAAAGCTCTCATCATTAGCAGGCCTTTTGTTGGAAAAGTACGTTTGGAAATATGTGTAAGCGGAGGTGGAATGGGCAGTTGAATATTCTGTGTTGAGTTACTAGATGGCTGGACTCTGAAGTCTTGCCATCTATGAAGGACATGAGGCGTGAGACTGGTGCTTGAGGGTGTGCCAGAGAGACCCTGCAAGAGGAGCACTAAGCAACCCACACCAGAACAAAGAATCCAGTCTGTAAGGGCAAGATCAATCTAGTTTAAGACTAGCGTCAGCTAGAAGAATATATTCTGAGAGATGTAGAACTAACGCTCTTGTTCTTTAAAGAAAGATGAGTGATATGTTGTGTGATGATTTGGGCTGCTGATGGTATACCAAAGAAGAAAGCTTTGCACTCTGTGCTGTATAAACAGGCTGAACAATTTATTGAAACTGATAATCGTGGTAAATGCTTCCATTTTTAAAAATTTAATAATTCTTTAGGAGTAACTTTGGTAATTATTTAGCGATTATTTTATTTCCATGTAAGAGTTCCATGTTTTTCCAGTAGTCAGCTGAGTACATCCCAATCTTGTTGAACTAGGCCAGACAGAAAGTGAAATTAGGAAATACAGGGATCAAGGCAAATAAGCTAACTTGTGTCTAAGCATAAGTAGTGGCATTATTTTGAACAAATTTTCAATGACGAGCAAACAGGAAACAAGGTTTCTGCATAATGTATTCCTGTTTAACCAATTTAAGTTATCCTCATGTGAAATGAAAAGGACTATTTTGTTTAGGGTAAAAAAAGTTATCTCTTTTTTTTTTGTTTCTTCCCTCCCTCCTCACATCTGCTTTTTGAATTAGTTTGGAGTATGCTTGCATTTTTACACTAGTAAAACTCAGTGGAATTTTATAATCCACAGATAATATTTAATGTTTCCTTCTCTTTCACAGCTTCCTAAATACTACTGAACACTCAAACCTGCAACAAGAGCAGAAATAGTCTCATGATTTTCCTTTTTATTCTTCCAAAGCCATGAAACAGCTTTCCTATAGCCATTAACCTCCTGTTCTGTTCAGCCAGCATCCCACTGCACATTTGGATATGCAGTGTCATGTTCCCTGCGGTCAGTGCCAGGGCAATGAGCCCTTGCAAAGCAGCGATAGAAATCTGCACAGAAGGTGATTCTGCTCCTGCCGACACGGCGAACTGCAGCCAGTTGCGCTGAACTGTGGTGTGTAGATAAGCGTGGGTAAATCTGGGTAGATTAGTAGCTGCCCAGTTAAGCTCTCATGAATCTTGCTGTAATGAGCTGCGTAGAGTTATTGCTTGCTTGGAAGAGTTGGCAAAAAGGCAGCGTGTTTGTAAGTGAGCTGCCAGTGGAAAGGAAACAAATGACACTTCTGGGACTTAGAGATGGCACCTCAGTACTACTGCAGGGCCAGGCCCTGTAGCCTAGATGTATCTGGGCTATTTTTGTGAGCTGTGCTTTGTGGCCTTAAAATTAGTTTCTTGTGAAACAGTTCTGGTGGCTTAATTCTGAACTTACCCTGAGCCAAACCTGCAGGTTTGGCTGGCTCCTCGAGTTGGTAGCTGCTTACACAGGGAGTGAGGACATTGCTCTGTAGTTCTACTAGTGGTTAGCAAAGGCTCTTGCTTTACTTGCTCAGTGGGTGGGAAGGGGTAAAGCTGACAGTCTGTTTATTTTTTTGCAGTGGAGTCCAAACATCGATAACCTATTCAGTTTTAATCTGTACAATTTATGAAACCCTTGTGTGTGTGTCTTTTCTGTGGAGATACTACCGTCATCCTTCAGCCTAGTAGGGCATCATCATCTACCTGAAAAACTTCTCATGCCCAAGAGATTTTTAGGTAGAGTCTGAAGGATAAGGAAGAAGGTGACTGATGAAATTCTAGGCTGCTGACTCCTGAGTGGAGCTAGCTCACACTGAGATGGCTCACTAGCTGCTGCCTCCAGGTCCCTGTGGGATTTGATCTGTGTTCATGGGTGAGCTGTTGGTGATGAAACCCCAGAGCTGCTGTTTCACAGCTGGAGAAGCAAACTGAAATTGATGCTTTCTGAACAAGTGCATGACTCGCTTCCAACTTTGGTTCTCTTCTAGTCTTTTCTCAACTGATTTTTAAAATTATGTTGTTATATTGTAAGGTGTTTTTCTGGCTGTCTGCAATCTCAATTTTATACACCAAATGACTCTCAGCAGAAATGATGCTCAGACATGAATTGGGAGATTTTTTATGTACAATGGAGCTTACATAGGGTCACTGAATTTGCAGACACTCTTTCCAGAATGATAAGTAAACATGTCTGGCTTGCAGCCAAATCCTTGGCAGCTCAGAATTGGAGACTTCTGCGCAACAGGATTTATTTAATGAATTTTCTCAGAGATTAATTGTGTGGGGACAGGTTCTGGGTTTTGATTATTCCCCCAGGTTCAAAGGAAGAAGTAAGTGCAATGCTACAGAATGGGGAGAAGAACATTTTGTTACTTCCTGTGTGGTTGTTAAAAGACTCCCAGCAGCTGAACTTACGGGGACTGGAGTGCGCCAGTTAGGAGGACCAACCACATAGTAAACTCTCCTCCATGCAGCCTGCACTGCTGCTGTGGAGGCGTTTGCATGCTGCTGTTCCAGGGTGAGAGCTGGGAAGGACCAGAAGCCACACTGCAAGGCATTTTAACTGGTTTGGACCACAGAAAGGAAGGAGATGCATAAGACCGTTGTCACAATCAAGCTATTCTGGCGGTCTTGGAGTAACTCCTCAGCCTGGCCATGTGACTCCTTTCCCCTCTCCTTGAGGTTGTGGTGGTCATTTGAGTTTCTCACACTTGGTTCCATATAGGTCTGCAATAAATTTATCCCTTACTGAATGATTTCTGCTCCTTAAAAATGTTTTTGTTGGTGCCTTTTAGAATATTACACAATTACAAATGATACCGGCGAAAGTTAAGGGATGGGAGAGAGCTGCTTCCAGCTGACTCGCCAGTTACCAAAGTAAACAGTACTCTAATGAAGGTTTTGAGAGGCTTATCTGGCCCTGAAGAACTTGCTATATCTTTCTTGTAAAATTGACATTTAAAACCAAACCACATTTTTTTAAAAATAGAACTAAAATGTTTCAGTGTCCTTTTCTGCCCAGATTGGCTCGGTCAGATAAGCAATTTTGCAGTCATATTTTCTGCAGCTTTTTCCCATCACTTTTTTGTGCAATAGAATCCTACAACAGCCCAGGTTGGAAGGGACCTTGAAAGATCATCTGGTCCGACCTATCAAACTGCTCCTCACCAGGAGTAAGAAAAGTGTCTGTTAAGTAAAAATAGAAAATGAACTATTTACCAAGTCTTCACTGTTAGTATTAATAATAGATTTTTAAAAGGACGAAAAAGTTCACTTTAACCTGGTACACCAGTAACTGACATTCTTTGAACATGTTTAAGTAGATACTTTAACAAATTAATTGATGCTTTTATATTCACAGTGGTATTTCAGGCAACATTGAACCATCGTTGGAGCCCCAGGTGTAATATTCACAACTGGATATTGTCAGAGTGAATAATCAGTATATACAGACGATGTTATATGCTGTAAAATTCTGTTTTCTGTCAGCTGCATATGGATTAGTTTTGTAAAGTGGACATTTATTTAGCATGATGCAGGGCGATTTGAATTTACAGTTATAATAGCTAAAAGGAAACACTGGGTTTCTAATGGTTTTACACTGGTAATCCTTTAGCAATTCATTTCATAGTGTAATACTTGGAGGGGAGCTGGGGCCTGTTCTAATGGAAATCAATAAAAGCTCTGTCATTGACTTAAAAAAATGCATCCGCTTTCTTTTTAATACTAAAAAAAGGAAAAAAAATTTTTGGTACAGCGTAAGCTCATATGCAGAATCCTAGGAGTTTTCTACTGGATGAGACACAACTTTCCTAGGAACTGGTATCAGCTTGCTTTTGTAATGCTTGGAAATTTCCATTCTCAAAGGATGGCAACTGGATACATCATAAAGCATTTTATAATATTGAAATTATGATGTTCTTGCACATACATGTATGTGTGCACACATGCAAGATGTCATCTCGTGGAAGTTTGTTTTCATTCTGGCATTTTCTAAAAGAAATTTTTTTCCTTTGTGTTCTTTTGAGAGACAGGTGGCTTGGTACAAAAACTGAGGAAAACTTACTTAGTTGTGTTTTAATTACCCAAGTGTAGGTAGGTCTGTGGCTAGTGTCATTATTATCTTTTCTCCTTGTTTAGGGGTAATTGACTGATTATGTGGTTTGCTGATAATTTTCAGAGCAAAATTTATTTAAATATAACTTTTCAAGTATTGTGTCTGGCATCTGAAGGAATTTTTGGTCAGTATTTACTTATTTGTGTTTCTTTTATCCTTCTATGGAGGCAAAACCCTTAAAACAGTGAGGACAGTCAACCATTGGAATAATCTCCCCAGGGAAGTGGTTGACTCGGCCACATTGGACACCTTCAAGAGTTGTCTGGACAGGGTGCTGGGCCATCTTGTCTAGCCTGTGCTCTTCCTAGAAAGGGTTGGACTAGATGATCTCTGAGGTCCCTTCCAACCTGTGATTCTGTGTGAAAACCTATCATACTGTGTGTGTTTTGTATATCTGACAGTTGTTCTGTTTTGTCCCAAGATATTTAACTCCCTCTTGTCAAATAAACCCCAACAGATCCATTTAAATATGATACACTTTATTCCATCTATGATTTTTTTTGGTAAATTATCTTTTACCATGTGAGTGCATTACAAGAACATAAGCCTGCTAAAGACCAGCATAGGACTAATATGATAACTTATCCTGGAAAGTCCTTGTTTCCATAATCTCTTGACAGTTTTAAGCACCAACTGATTAGTGATGTGGTCTCCATAAAGCTTGTTAGGATAATGGCTCCTTCAAGAAAACATTGACTCCTGGTTTGTTAATAACTGGGCAGTAATCACTTTAAGGACTGTTCCTGACTTGGGATATCGTTATATGCTATGTAGCATGAATGTATTGTATTTATCATCATCGTGGACTGAGCAGTACTGGGTTGTCCTGGTCTCAGGATGCTCAAGTTGCTGTTGGTAACTTTGTTTGCTTACGTGGTCTGTTTTTATGTAGATGTGGGTGCTGAGTGTGTTAGTAATTTCATATTCTTCATGGAAGCAATGTGGCTGCAGTCTCAGCAGGAAAAAGCCAGTTACTTTTTTCAGTTTTGATTGTGTCTCATGATCAAAAAGCTGACTTGGCTTGAGTAAGGCTCTCCAAGGATCTTCCAAGTCTCTTTGAAGGAAGGAATCTGTGAATATAATCTTCCAAGCAGTCAGTCTATGGACCCCTCCTATGATGAGATACATTTGGGGACATGGTGGGAACCAGAGTTCAGTGAAGCAAAAGGAGCCTATGGGCGAGCTTGCAGTAACCTGCAGTGCCAAGAAGCTCCCGATGGTGGAGCTCAGCTATTCCCAGCTGGGAGCAGCACAGCCAGTGTGTGGGCAGCAGCTCAAAATGAATCTTTGCTAGATGTTGCAGTAAATAAGTTCATTTTGCAGTTACAATATTAAGTATAAATTTTGATTTTAAAAATTGAGCTTTGACTAGTATTGACTTGACTTCAACACATTAAGGTTATTAATCACAAAAGAGCGCTGTAAAATTTGTAGCTACATTCATTCCCGCCCTATTCTTTAGTGCAAGTTTTTATCCAGCGCTGTTACAAGTGTTGAAATGAGTATTGCCAAAATACACAGACCAAGAAATGAGACAGAAATAGACCTGGACTGAACTGGAGTTCAGTCTGGAGAAAGAATTTAAAGAGCATTATGAACTGGATTTTACTCAGTTCAGATTGTTGTTAACAAGGGGAAATAAACAAAACCAGAAAGTAATCTGATGACCTTTTCAGATGTTCAGTGTGAGCTAAGAGCGCAGGCCAGCTTCAGGAACTGATTGCTGCTCCTATGCTGTACAGTAAGGAAGCTGTGGTTGTGGTTCTTATCAGCTGTTTATTCTTTACTGAAGACTGAGGGAAGCAAATTAGTTAAAGCTTGCATGCTGTATAGTGTCAACAAATGTTGGTGGTTTTTTTTTTGCCCCTCTTGTGTCTGCTGGTGCTTTGTCTTGTTAGAAAAGAAGCAATATGAACTTCTGTACTCTTGGCAGTACTGGACTAACAAGCGTAAAACCGAAACCCTCTGTGCACAGAAGAGATGCATAAGAGCCCGAGCAGCAGTTCTGTACGTACTTATGTACTTAATTCACTGGGATGGCTCAAGGCTTGAATGTGGGGACCACCTAGTTGTTAGAGACTCTCATAATCTCCATGGCTCTTCCAGTCCTTTGGCCTCTCTTAGGGACTGTCAGCTGAGTTGCCGGCTGTGGCTGTGGTTTTTTGTGATTTGGGCAATCATCCATTGAGAGCTGGCTAGAGGCAGCCAAAGTCATTTCAGAAATGATGGTGGCTGGCCCCCTGATGAGAATGGACCTCCAGGGCTGTTCAAAGAACCAAGGGAAGGGAGGAGGAAGACTGGTCTCCTGCAGATGCCAGGATTCTGTAGGTCTGTTTGTCCTCAGAAAGGAAGAAAACTTGCATCATGTCAATCTTTTTACATCTGGGACATTTAATAGCCACTGGCATTACTTTTAAAATTTAAACATGTGGTTAAAATGGTCTGGTCTCTTTGCCTCTTATTTGTGCACCAGCAATAGACAAAATTTTCTGACCTGGTGGTGGAACCAGAGGGGATGTTCAAGTAAATTATTTCCTCAGAACAAAAATCAACCTGTAGACCTATTTACTTCAGGCTTGCTTTTTCTTCTTCCCAGCCCGAGGGAGTAGATTTTTTTCTCAGTGGTTCCACAGCGAGTGTGATGTAGTGCCACCCGTATTAGGGGCTTGAGGGGCTCTAAGGCTGTGTTGTGCATCACTCATTTAAGAGAGAACTTGTAGCAAACCTAGATTTATTTTAAAGGTCTCTGGTTAGAAGACCTTACTCTGCACATCCTGTGATTTATGGCTGTAGTTCTTAGGTTCTTAGAAGGAAGACTTAACAGTGTGCTAGTTGTTATTTTGCACAGCAAATCAGCACCTGATTTTTATTATTTGTTATTGCATTTGTTAATAACTTTTAGACAACGGTACTTAAGGCCTATTAGCTAAACTTAGTGCTGGTTGCAGTAGACAAAAGATGATAATACTAGATTTTTAGCTACTCCAAACCAGCTTTTCTTTTCTAAGAAATGTAAACATATAATTCCCTTTTTTTTAAGCATTGTTATTTTCCTTTAAAAAAAAAAAGACACAGGCCCATAAATGTTATAACAATGGCAAATAATAATACAAATATGCCACTTACTAAGGCACATTTTTCAGTAAAACTTCTGTTAAATTTTTGGTCTATAAGTTTTGTCCAGGCTTTGGCCACTGCCCTGAGATGACGGGTGAAGAATTTGATGTACAAGGGTGATGACCATCACTATCCATGAGGATGGAGCTTCATAATGCTCCACAAATGCTATGTTAGGCACCTTAGCAGTGCTTTGTGGTTTCATGGACTGTTTGAATAGCCAGCTAAAGAAAAACTCTGAGTGCAGTCTGACTCCTTCCAGTCAGTTGTCTTCTTGAGCTGAAGTTTGCATATTAGTAGTCATAAGTCATGTGGCTGAAAAACTATTAAAAAAAAAAAAGTGACTGCATTAAGGAAACACGTGAGCTTGCTGGATTTGTTTGGCTTTTTTCTGTCTGGGTAACAATCTGGTAAAAGTTGCTCACTGCAGTTCTTGGGCTCTTAAAAAATTTAGTTATACTCAGGTTAGAATCTGAAAGCTAAAAGCAACAGAATCATGAGGGAATGTTGTTTAGGAAAAAACTTTAAATAGCTTATATGTTGTAGTGCTAAGCATCTTGGCTTACTCCAGTGCTCCCTGAGTCCATTGGGAGGGTCTTTCCAGTGGCTTGTACGTTAGCCTTGGGGGACTCCTGATTGCAGGCAGCTTCTCCAATGCTGCTTGTGCTTCTGGAAAAATTCAGCAAGGTGTTTATCCACACAGCTCCCATTATCTTTAATGCAAGTTGAGGGTATAAGTTGAAGGCTATAAGTTTGGTTGGGTTTATTTTATTTTATTTTCTAGGTGGTGGCTAGTAATAATTATCTAGCTTATTTTGAGAGTCTAATGCTTGGGTTTAGTAGTCTAACTGATTACAAATTTTTTTAGTAGAAGCAGAGCATCGTTTGAATTGCAGTAATAGTTGAAACAACAATTGTTCCGATTCAGTGTAAGTATGTTTTTCTGCTGTTAGAGGAATAAAAGTGTTCACTATAATTTGAAATGGCAATTAAAAGTATTTTTCTTTTTATTTACTTGCACCTGTGATGTCATACTCTGGTGTTGGAAAGGGCAAGAGGGCACTGTGAAACATTTCTGATGGCAGCTCATGAGCAATTTGTAGCGGGGCCAAGTCGTGATGTGTAGGACCCAATTTGCTGTTTAGGAAATTAAAGGTTTCTGCTTAAGTGCCCTTAGGACAGACAGCTGCTGGAGGCTGGTTAAGAGCAACTCTATCATTATTTTCCTAAGCCCTCGCAGCTAGCTACTCCTAAAGGCCTTCAGAAGAATTATAAGTAGAGCTTTACAATAAATTGGATACAGAGAAGGAAGCTTGAGAAGAGAGCATTAAATCAGATAAAGCTCAATGCTCAGCACTGTTAGTAAACAGCTCTTTTGGCAGCAAGCCTGGTGTAGGCATTTTAGCTGTCCCAGCTGATCATTCCCAGTTCTTTAGTATCTCTTCACTTGTCGTGGTATTTGAGAGTGTGTACAGGAAACAAGACTGGAAGACTGATCTGATTTAAAAAAAAATAATATAAATATATATAAATAAAACATGGGCAGGCAGGGGTGTGTGTGTATATATGAGACCCATATTAGTCTTCTGATCTCAGAAACTGTCCGAATTGCTGTAGCTAGGAAGCAGCACTTGGATGGAAGTACAAGATGGGAACTGCTTAAACTGGCACCAGTCATGAAATGAATGTATGTAACCATGCCCAGTGTGTGATTATTATTCAGGCATACATCTGAAGAGATAAGTCTTGACATATGTCAGAAAAGTATGCTAGGGTGCCTCCAATGGGTTACCTAATTCCCATTCGAAAATACTTATTCCTGTTCCCATCCTGTCCTATCCGTTCCTATTCCATTCCCATTGAAAATCTTTCCTTCTTCCCACTCCCAGCCCTTTGCCATACATGTATTTTCAGTGAACCCAGTAAATCAGAATCTCCCAAAATTGTGGAAAAATAAGACATTTATTTGACATCCTAAAGATACAAATAACTCGTTTGCATGGTGTGACCTGTAAATCCTTATTCACACTCTTTCACTTGAATCACAATATTTAATGTACAGTGAATGGTGAAAACAGTGATTGCTTTATAAATGCAACTTTCTGACAAAGGTGTAGTGACCCTATGTATACTGCAGCTCTGAAAATGATTTTTCATGGGGATATCAAAGTTTTCATGGTACACATTTCATTTGTCAAGGTATGCATTCAAAAAAATGTGTTTTACTGAGTACAAGTCATTGTTTTCCAGATGCCTAGTGCTGAACTTGTCAGTCTGCTCCATAAATAAAAAAGAATGTGGGAGGTAATTGCCACTTAAGTATTTTTTGTGCTATAAGGTGGGGGAAACTCTATATTTCTTGAGCTCTATACTACATAATGAAGAAATAATTAAATACATGTTGACCTGTTCAGTTCTAGGCCGTAGAGGGCTACACTTCACTCCATTGTAAAGACGCAGCCCTGGTAAAAATCTGCACGACTCTGACATTATACCAATCAACTAGTAGAATTGACGTGACACATTGGTGTGTGTAACAAAACTGGAAAGTAGTAAATGTAGAATGTAGTAAAAGGCTGTTGTAATTACATTTGTTATTAAAATATCAGGATTTTGTTGCTGTTGTGTGTTTTTTTGGTGGTTGTGTGTTTTGATTTGTTTTTGTTGTTTGTTTTTTGTTTTTCTTTTTTTCTCCCCCCATCTGTGGTGTACTAGTTCTGATGTTTATTTGTTCTTTGGAAGTATCCAAAGGTACGGTGTTTTTTTGGGGGGTTTGATTTTGTTTGTAATCCTGGGTATAATTTTTCATCAGGGAAATGTCCTTGCTCTGAATTAGAGGAAGGAATTCTGTGGGCAAGAGCACTCCACAGGACCTAGCATCTCTGCTGAAATTCCTTCAGCCACCAATTATCAATTGGAGCTTTTTTTTTCTTCCAGAACAAACAAATTCAGTGTTCTGAGTTAATCAGAGCTAGGCAAATGGCTTCCATATTCCCTTGCTAGATCTCCTAATTTTTTTTTTCTTAACTGCCCAAACCAGATATTTGGTGCAGAATGTCTTATGTGGTCAGGATTAAGGGAGTGCCAAATTTGCAATCACCCTCTTCAGTAATTATGTGTGATTGTGTGTCATTGGGGAATTTGTGGTTTTTGCAATGTACTTGCTGTTCAGCTTGTATATAAACATGCAGCCGTTTGAGATGTGGCAGAAAGTCATGGAAGAACATCAGGGCCTTCCAGAATGACCAGTTTCTCAGGTTACTAGGGACTTTTCTGCTTATTTACAAAGGAGATGATAACTTCCTTTCTGGGACAAATTTGATAAAAAACAAGCCTCTTAAACCCTGTCAAACGGACTGGTACTCAGTTTTATGTTGTTACATTTGTTTACTTACTACAATCTCTAACACCATAGCGGTCATGTCAAGATTTGTGATTTCAGTTTGGGAAGTCCAGGCTTTGTTCATCAATGTGTAACCAGTCCTTTAAAATGCTTCCTCTCCTATATTATCCATTTTATATTGCGCACACACGTTAATTCTTGGATCACCAAGTCAGTTTGAAAGAACTGATGTTTACATGGTACTTTTGAGACAAGAGAGTTTAGTTGCTGTCTAAGACAGACACGCTGTCTTGCTGTGTCTCTGGCTGGTTTAGAGGAGATCTTTATTAATGAAGATGTGAGTCATCCTGTTCACTCCTTTCTGGGGCCTTGCTTGACCTCAGGGGAAGCTGGTGAATTCTGGCCTTGGTTGCAGAATTGGCTAGGGAGATCTGCCCTCTGTACAGCTCCTGTGAAGTTCTGTCCTGACAGTATATAACCTCTATTTGGTGCTCACTAGGCCATGCTCCCTTTCTGACCTCTAATCTAGGTTCCATTTCAAAGCTCTGCTTTTTACTGAGCTCACACCAGAGGGCGGCCAGAGCCGTGGCGTGATCCTGCAGCATGCTGGCAAGGGCTTGGGCTTGGCATCCGCACACGCTGCTGGAGCAAGCCCCTGCTGCCTGTGGAGAAACAAGGCAAAATTCTCATCTGATCTAAACTGGATGTGCTGGTTTAGCTTAGCTGAAGTAAGGTTGCTTTTCAGATCTTTATTTTATAGGGGAAGAAAGTCCTTCCAAAGGATTTACTGCCCTAGAATTGAAAAATGTAATCGCTCAGCTGACAGGGAATAATAGAGCTAGTGGTTTTACTATATGTATAAAACCCATTCTATTGTATGCTTTAGAACAATGGTTGGCAGGGGATAGATTTGAAGAAAAACAATTTGGAGATTTCTTTAAAGCAAATGGCTGTAATAAAGCTTACCCAAAGGAGGATGGTACCAGGTGGAGTGGTAGGAACAGGAACATGGCAGGATGAAGTATGTGGAGGAACGGTGTGTCCTTATAATGGCTCTCTTGATGATAGTGTTAGCATTTTAGTAAATAACACTCACAAATAAATGGCTCAAATCAAAGCCATAAAAAAACCCCAACCACCAAACCCAAACAAAACAAAAAAAAACCCAACCCAAAACCAACCAAACAAAAACCAACCAACCAACAAACCCAAGACAAAACCAAAAACCTTAAGACAGTTTAACATTCTAGGAAAGGTTTGTGTGATCTCTTGGGTGGCTTTCGAACAGATTAAAACCTACACTTAGCAAGAGGCACTTATAAATAGTGCCCCCAAGCAAACGCATGTGTCATTATAGTAGACTTCAGTGATGACTGTTGTTGAAACTCCAGTGAAATAAAACTTTGGACTGCTTAAAAAACAAAAATGTCTAGATTATATGGAAGATAAGTACATATTAACTTTTATAGAGCTTGGAAAGTGCTGTATGGTCTGCTGAGGCAGCACTTCCATGTAAGCTCTAGCTGTATTAAATTGGCACCACTGCAGTTTCATGCTTTTCTTTCACCCCGACTGCATAATTGTACCCCGTTTTGTATGTGGTACTCTGCTGATCTCTTTTTGAGTGCTTTGGGGCTCTAAACTAGCAGAAATCTATTCACTTTTTGTGTCTATTTATTTTTAACTTAGCACCCTGAATCAGCCTGCTGAGCTAGATGAATGGCGTTACTGGCACAAGCACAGGGCAGGAATGCCTGCCCAGGACAGGGAAAGAATGAAGTGTGTGTGCCAAGACAGATTAAGGTGAACTGTCAGGAAATCACAGCCATAGGAAAACAGCTGGTTAGAGTCTATTCTGATACCAGTTAGGAAGGCAATTGTTGAAGGGGCAGAGGGAGGCTTGTGGTACAGCTAGTGGGATTGGGAAATGCTCAGATATATGCTGCTGTTACTCACACGCACCAGTCCACAGCCCAGTCGACTTCAATTTGATGTCCTGCTGTTTCTCAATATGCAAAGATATGGCAAACACCATGAATAAAGTTGATTCTGCTTCATTTTTTTTTTCTGGCAACTGCTGCTAGATATGCTCAGGGTGGGCACTGGGCTCACACTAGGCTTTTCCAGCTAAAGGGTATGTATTCTTTCAGGCGAGAGATATGGGGCTTTTTTACATCAGTCGGTGAAGCTAGTATTTGTATTCTGTTCAGAGGTCTCTCCTTCACATTTACCTATACAACTGTTTCTGGAAAAATATATTATTTTTTGGTGCAGCCACATTTGTTTTCGGGACTTTGGTTCCCTTCTAATTACTAAGAGCAATTAAGTGATTGGTCAGAAGTAAATCTGAAAGAAATACAACACAAAATGCTTCATGTTCCTATAAATGATTAAGACAGTAGAAGTTGGTAATACTGGAATGATATTAGAGTTACTAGATTTGGAATCATAGATTTCAGTGCTGGGTGTATCATTCTCATTTATTCATTTCAATGAAATGCTTTTAGTTTGATTTTTACTACCAGATTTTTATGATTCTGAAGTGGTTAGCTCTTCAGTTGAAGTTGTCTTTTGATAACTTTGTGTTTTCCTCATACTTTCCAACCTT
Organism: Phalacrocorax carbo; assembly: GCF_963921805.1. Taxonomy (NCBI): domain Eukaryota; kingdom Metazoa; phylum Chordata; class Aves; order Suliformes; family Phalacrocoracidae; genus Phalacrocorax; species Phalacrocorax carbo. The sequence continues at coordinate 29,846,021 of NC_087518.1, read as the reverse complement.
TTTCATCCTAGAAATTGGTCCAGTGACAATAACCACAGATCCCAAGAAATTTCAGTTTGAACTCAGAGAACTTTATGTTCAGGTGAGTAACTTGTTCATTCTCTGTGATCCTAGCAAAGGCCCTGATCCCTCCCTCTAATCTTTCCTCTCGTGTTGATGTTTCTGCTACAATGCTTTGTCAGGATGTAGGCCGTATTCCTCTGTCATTTTACCTGCACAAACTGTTGCCTCCCTGTTCTCTGGTCATCTTAATTTATGATTATGATTAATTACTTTGTATTAGTTTACATCATTGTATGAGGACTCAGTTCAATAACACAAGAAAGAGTAGTTAGATAATGCTAACATTTATTTTTGCATTTTAATTGGTCCTGCCACTTTTTCCCAGACACTTTTATGAACTGTTCTACTGTGTTCTGGAATTTATTTCTGATGAAAACCCTTCATTAGCTTTAATTAGCTAATGTAGGTACAAAAGGACTGTAAAGAACCATAAAGTATTTCTTCGGTACTGCCTTCGCTGCCATACATTATTTAGCACCTTACTGATTCAAAGGCATCAGGTGACTTGGGTAGTCTTGTCTTACGCAAACCCTGCTGAACTGCTTCTGTAGCTGTACTTAGGAGGCAAGTGGCAGTTTTTGAACAGCACACTAGTATGTCTCCCCTGGTGGACTTTCCCTGGGTGCGAATGCACCACAGATGACAATGGATTGGGTGATGGAATGAAAGAGAGGTATTGGAATGGAGTTACCCCTACTGAAAGAAAATATGACTTGGCTTTTCTTGTCTTTTAATCAAGCAAAATGCTTCTGACCTGTGGAGAACGTTGCTGGAGTCAGTAGTGCCAGACAGAGTCTCCCTTAGAAACTGGCACATGGTGTAATCCCTGTAATAAAAGATTGTTTGAAAGCCAGTGGTGCTAGTATAGGAAGAATAAGTAGTTTAAAAGTTGACAGAAAGATTGAAAGTCAGAGAAAACAATAGTAAAGTTTCAAGGAGGCAGAAGATGCCAGCCATTACGTTTTTCCCCTTCATAGGGAAATCTAAACTTTAAAAATCCTTCCAGTCTTTATTGTTTTCTAAATAGCTATATTGGAAAAATAACTGCAGCTGTTTCTAGAAGGTATATGATTAGATGCAGCTTTTGGGAATTTAAAACTCTTCATTTATAAGCAAGTTGTTTAAAAGTTTCTGTCTAGTGAATTTAAGATTTTTCTTTAATCCTGACTGATTGCATATTTTGTAATTACTTTCAAGATGTGCTCACTAAATTATCACTTTCACTGACTTGCCTTCATTGATTATATTGGTAAAGGGCCAAAACAGAAATTAAAGAAGTGATTAGAATACGACTGATAGGACATCTTGCAGTAGTTCTCCCAGAAAATGTGAACACTTCCTACACGTTAGTTATTAGTATTTTTCCTAGAAAAACAGTTAAAAGATGCAAGAATGAATATTGTGGAGGTAGGGGAAATCTTCAGGTAGGTTCATTCGGAAAAAGGGTGTAGAGCAAATATTCTCTTTAATGCACAAAGCTAAAATTAAGGTGAAGGTAAATTATTTTAAGGAGTCTTATGTATAAATCATATTAGATCAAAATATGCTCTCCAGGAATACTGAAAATAGTTACACAGATATTAATTTTAGACTGAAGAAATGAGAATAGTACACATGAGCTGAGCTAACAACCTAAATTTCTGTGTGCCTGCCCAAACTGAATGGAAAATGAGACTTGCTGAGCTTTACTCACCTCTGTCTTTCCAGAAAACTTCACAAGTAATTATAACCATAGTTCATTGCAATTTGGAGAGAAAGACCGGAAATATTTAAAGGAAAATGTTATATATATTTTTTTTTAATAAGGCTAATACATTTTTGTTTTGTAGTTCTGCCTAGCTGCCTCTTGAGAATACCCCTTTTCTACATTATGAGAATAAAAAATTCTCCGAATAAACATTTAGCTCAGCAGTGCTTTTCCTATTATATCTCAAAAATAGATGCTGCCATATAGAATATTACATGAGACAATAATCTAGTAGACCTGACGCGGGAATAGAGATTTACTTATTCTAAGTAGCTGTCTGTAGAAATTAGCTATTATTTTGTCTTGGCCTACAAATGAAAGCTTTCCATGGAAGAGTTTTGCTGAAGATGGCATTAACTTTACAAGAGTAGGAAAGAAATAACTTGGGTATACTGAGCCGTCCCATAGGATTGTGTAAGCGCTGCCAAGGTAAAGTACTGAAGTGTGTCAAAAATGTTTTTGGAGTAGTATCTCTTGAATTTCAGGAAGTTTTGAGTCTATCGCTTGCTTTTCCCATAAAAGTAAGGCTACGTTTAGAAAAGACTGACTTATGCAAAAAAAAAAAAAAAAAGGCTTATTGATATTCTTGCTTTAAAATGGGATTGAAGATACTGATAGATTAAAAATTGTTGCTGACATGAACATTTCATTGAGAACAGATAGAATTCTTAAGGACCGGGGGAGGCAAGTGTTTTTCTGGTTTATGTGTCTGTGTGAATGTTTAACCTCAAAGCATGATATCTGATGGCATCTCAAGAATTAAAAATGATGCAACAATTACATTATCGTTTTTCTTCTTCCTTCCCAGCATGTGGAGGCTTGTATATAAGTATGTGTGAAGGCATGTTGATTGTAGACATAAAAGAAATAACTTTTATATTTAATCTTGAAAGTGCAGAGAACAGTTGCTGTTTACAGGAGCAAGATTTACAGTTTGTATTCAGCTCTTTGGAAAGTTCTGTCTCCAATATGCCAAGTTAATTTTTATGTAAGTTAAAATTAAATTCTATTTAAACAGTATTCTCTAATTCTTAACTGAGGAAGAGAAACTGATCCTTTCATACAAAGTTAAATAAAGTCATACTTGGAAGCATTTTGATTAAACACATGGTCTGAAAAATCCCCAGCTGTCTACTTAGCAACAGAGGTCATGGGGAACATATCACCTGTGTCCTCTCTGCTGTGCTCCCTCCACTGGCTGTCTCGCAGTGTGAAGTCTAGGTCAAGTTCTTGGTGTTCTGGTATCTAAAGGTCCTCCTGGAGTTCAGCACTGCTTGGCTGAGATAATTTCCCATCTGTCTCTATGACCATGACCTCCCATGACTGCTGCATACTACGGGAGCAATTAAATCGTCAGCCAGTAAGGGAGCGTGTGAGTATAGGAAACAGAGTTGTCACAAGAGCTGGAGCTAAACAGAACATGGTGCTCCCAGAAAAGATAAGAGTGACCACAACACCAAGCATTTTCAGGGCTGAGCACAACCCTTCCTTTGACTTTATTTTCCCTAAGGAATTGTTACAGTTGTTGCTTGTGAGTGTGAGTCTGTAACAGCACTCTGCAGAAACCATACAATGCTTAGGATAAAAAAAAGTGAATAAATTATTAGAAGCTGAGAAAGTATCTGTCTTGAATGCCCCAAAAGAAACTAAGTTATTTGGTATGTTCTTTTTTTCCTCAGAAAAATGCTTTGTTTTTCTTCTAATTGTGAACAGGGTGGTGGAGACTGTCCAGAGATGAGCATTGGAGCAATAAAGATTGCTTTAGAAATTTCTCTTCCTGGTTCTTTCATCTATGTATTTACTGATGCACGATCCAAAGATTATAGACTTACCCATGAAGTGCTTCAACTCATTCAACAGAAACAGTCACAGGTACAGAGGCAATTTATATTCTGAGCTCATTTATGTATTTAATGCCCCCCCCCCCCACCAAAATGTTGAAGTGTAAAATTCTCCTGCGTTGTGAATTAAATAGCACAAGTGAACCTTCTGACGTATCCTTGGTCAGCTTACCAGTTATGCGGATGTTTTTATATTGTTCTGAAATAAGTATTCTGTGAAGTATAAGTGCTGATAGATGAGTATCACTTCTAAAGTGATTCTCGTCTGTTCCTTTTCTTATTCATCGTTTTTTCCATCAGTAGTGCGTGCCAAATGTCTGTCCTTCATGCAGTGTGATACAATTCTTTTGTTGTCATTCCTTAATGCTGCCTTTGCGATATTTTCCTAAAGTTTGCACCGTGTGCCAAATGGTTTTTAAATTTTTCTTTTTTTAAATATACAGGTAGTATTTGTACTGACTGGAGACTGTGATGACAGGGATCATATTGGTTACAAGGTCTATGAAGAAATCGCCTCAACGAGTTCTGGTCAAGTTTTCCACTTGGACAAAAAACAAGTTAATGAGGTAACTTTGCTCAAATTCTGCAATGTATAGAGAAAACAAGGCAGGGGCTTATACTCTAAATCTCTAAATGACCTGATCATGGATTAGGGAGGATTAGGGGAAATTCTGAATGTTCTGCTGTTGGTATGTGGCATCTTATTCCACCTTTCTGCTTCCCCTTCGCTTCCCTGGATGTAATTTTGCAACTTTTTTTTTACGTTAGCAAAATATAAACAGCCATATCAAAACAGAACCTCACCAACTTCCCTCTACCTGTGGCAGAAGGCTTCCAGGCCACCCTTTAAACTAAGGAGCAGTTCTGTGCTCTGAGTAGCCCAGGGCTGTACTACTCTGTATGAGAGTGCAGTATCAGCTTTAAAACAGCATTTTGTTAGCAAGCAAAGGATTGCTAATAAGCCTTAGACAAAAATATTCTTCACATTATGGCCAGATAGTTGTGAGCTAGCAGATTTCCATTGTTCACAAATAACTTTGGTAAGTTTTTAATTGAGGTTATTTTTTCAATACTTTTGACAGCTCTGCTGACATAACAGTAATTGTGATTGTTGACCCACAGCCTTGAATGACTATTTCCTTTGAAAACTCCAGTGAGTCTTAGGCAGAAATGAAATTTCAATAGTGCATGAGAAAATAATTTGGAGAGAGATGAAATGGTAGTGTTGGGTTGATGGTTGGACTTGATGATCCTAGAGGTCTTTTCCAACCTTAATGATTCTATGAAATCATGTTATCTGGGAAGCTGGAATTTTTTATAAATGTAAACATTTTTCTTTGACTTCCTGGTATAGGCAATAACTAGATGAGGTTTTTAATACAAATTTCCTTCGGTTTGTTCCTTTTTCTTTCTTTCCTAGAATTTGGACACTGACAAATCTTGGAAATACATTATTCTATTGTTGTTGCCTAGAAAATTTTAAGTTCTTGTTGGGGATGTTAGAAGATATTGGCAATGATATGAAGGTGATCAGAAGGAGGCGCTTCCCAGAGGATTTATCCTCCAAAAGTTAAATAAGTTAAAAGTTAGAGGAAAAGAAATTAACTGTAGGGACTGTGCCATTCCTTACCGGCATTTTGCAATTACTTGTTTATGAAGGGTAAAACTCTCTGTAAGACTCCATGAAACCCCTTTCAGCTTCAGAAGATTGCTGTTCAGAAGGGATCATGATATTGCCAAAGGCAAATGCTCTTTGCCAGGACTGAAGTTTTAGGATAAAGTTTTTGCCTGATTGTTTTCTTTTTGTTTTCTTCTGGTTTTGGGAGGCAGAAGTGAGCAGAAAGTGCAACCTGTAGGTGCTAGGCAACACTGTGTTCTTGAGCGGAGCTGGCATACACTGTTCTGTCGGCTGTCTGCCTGTGCTTTCTGAACTTCTTGGCACTTTCCCATTTCTAAGAATACCAGCTTCTGCCTGAATAGTTATTCTGTCTTTGAATTTTGAGTAAGGTTTTCAGCAGGGGTTTCAGTAGCCACTTGCACCTTATTCCAGCTTCATCTTAGCATTTCCTCTGAGCAAATAATGGGTTCCTCACCTATGAGCTAGACATTCTGTGGCCTGCACAAGAGCCAGAGATTGATATCTACAAGTGGTGATATCTCTTGGTATTGTTCTTGCAGGGTGTTTTTTGGGGGAAGGAAGAGTACACTGCTTTATATAGTTGCACCTCCTTTCAGTGGCCATAGGCTCTAAGAGACTGCCTAGGTAAAAAACCCCTTCTACATCGCTTTCAGAAGTCTTCCACAATAACTGCAGAACAATTTGTATTAAAACCAAAACTAAAAGACTCTGAAATAATTTTAGTGATCATTGACCTTACCTAAAGCTCTGTCTGGGCTAACGGACTGTGAAAATTAGTTTACTGAAACGCTGTCATCCCAAATAAAACCTTCACTGCAGATTTCAGTTCTGGATCAGAAATCCTATTTTCAAGGAACATATCAACCAATGGGTAAATGCAAATGAACAGGAGATGTACTAGTAATCTGCATCAGCTGTTGATGGTATAACCTTCAGGCAAGATTCAACAGAAATAAAACTTGTCCTCCATTTTATCTGAGTAGTCAAAGATGTGTAAAGAATGAAGTTTATAAATGCTAAAACGTATTGACTGTTTTGGGCCTAGAGACAGCTAATGCTGAATTGTAGATTAGGAAAAAGCTACAAAGGCACTGACTGTGAATACTCTGCCAAACCAGTGTCTTGTTTTGTTAAACATTTTGGATTGTTCTACCCCCCAAAACCCCAAACAAAGCTATTTTTAGTGTATGAAGTTTCAAACCATTACTGTCATCCTTGCCCTTTATGTGTTAAGTGGAGAATGATGCAGTATTATAAGCTAGCTACAAGGAAACACAACAAAACAATACTTTCGATACTTACCCAATGCTTGTGTTATCGAGAAGACTGAGGAAACTTATTGCCTTTTTTCACAGTGATCTTATGATCTCAGACTGCAGTTAACTTGGTCAAAGTTATCGTTAATTGACAAAGTTGTATTGGGTTTAGTCCATAAATATCTCCACTTATTTGCTGAATTAAGTTCTTCTAACAGAATGAGAGGAAGGTTATATTTTGAGAGATTTGCCATGGTTTCTGTGCATTAGATTAATAAGAATATTCTTAAAGTCCAAAGCACAAGTTTTGTTTTCATTCTCTAAAATTCTGCTAGGTTTTTCTTTAATTTGCAGTATCAGTTATACCGTCGTCTCCAGAGTAGCTCTGTACTCAAAAACCACGGCAGGTTTATAATAATAAGAGACCAAATATGTTTTCATCATATCATGTTTCATAATCATGTTTCACTAATCTGATTACAGGTCTGTAAGGGAGAAAAAATATTTCATGATCAGAGTCCTTAAAAGGGAAAGGTTTACTATTCAAATTTTGGTTTTGAAGTTCTATTAACGACTTGTGAACACTACTGTAATTAACTACAAATTAATTAAGTAGTCTTCAGTTTGAAAATTTTCAAACTGGTCTCTCGTTTTGAGATTTTTATCCTAATGAGTCAGTTCTAAAATGAATGTCTTTCTGTCCAAAAGAATGATAGCATTCTCATTTTGTCTCCAGTGTCTTGGAAAGATTATTACACTTGTTTTATCAAAGCATTTAAGTCCTGATCTTGAAAGGTTTTTCTTTCGGGTGAGATTTCCTTGGCTGCAGTGAGGTTCCATGGCTGCTTTTGTAGGCTCGGGCCTTAATTTGCAGTAATTGCTCGACATTAAAATGCATTGAGCATTTTATCATCAAACATGGGTTAAACTCTCCTGTTAAGAATAGATTCTGTATTTTCATAACCATATCCATTTTTATTCATATCTTTCCAGAAGGTACTAATTTTGATTATTATTATTTTACACCACCAGTTATATTACACCATATTTACTTATTCTCATAATGGAGTACTGTAAGGAAATTATTGTAAATAATTCTGATGCCCAAAGTTTTGTACGGATGCCAGAACTGGTGTTAAGATGAACAGTGATGATCAGCAGTGTATGAATTTGGTATAGCTTAAAAATAGTGGAGATGAATTAGTCATTGTTAGTTCAGATCACATCGCCAGGTCATTTTGATTGTTTGTGATAAAAATGAGTCAATACTGTGTCTGACAAATTGGAATAATCAGTATGGCTAAAGCTGGGAGTTCACAAGAGCTGAGCTAGTGAGTAAGTAGTTTTCCATTTCTTAGTATTGAAACACAGGAAGGTTAGAGTAAGAAAAATCAAGTAAGGGGGAAGATTTTCCTTAGGCTGCTTAAAAGTACAGCTTTCTTACCATTTTTTAATATAAGTAGAAATCCACGTTCTTTATACAGAGCACTGGGAGGAGAACTGAGAATGACTGTGGCAGAGACCAGAGACATGGTGTTGACTTTGGTGAAAAAAGGAGGGGGGGGTGGTCTTCCAAAAAAAGAGTTTGGAATTTGGGTGAGAACCCTGTGAATTAAAGTGATTATGCGAATGGGAGGAGATTGGGAGGGGACTAAAGACAGGGTTAGGACCAGACTGCTAACAAACATGTTAAAAGGAATGGTGCAGAAGGGGTCATTCTTGTGGGGAAGGCACAGAAGGTTGATGTCGTGTAAGATCATGTGGATCTGGAATGGAATCCAGTATTCTTCATGCTCATGAACACTCTGCTGTGAATAGAAGTCTCTAAAACCCACTGGAAAAGCATCCTATTTCGCCTGGCTTTTAGTCCTCACAGAGGATGGCAACCTAGGAGTTATGGCTACGCGGCTTGGGTTACTGTTAGAGGTCTGTAGTGTGTATGAACCAAGTGTATGTTTGGATGATGCTGCATGAGGAAGCAATTTTAAATTTTGTTTCATTTTGTTAAAACAATAAAAGGCCCCTCCACTGCTTTACAACAATAATGTGAAGGTGATAAAGTCAAAAGCTCAAAGTTACAGCTCGGAATTAAGGTTACTTGCATAGCCCTGTTTCTTGCCTTCTCTTTTCCCTGTGTCCTGGTCAGTATCCATTTTCACAGAAGAAGAAGGAATGGTTTCATGGGTGAGGCAGCTGAATGCTGCCTTGGAGAGTATGCTTCTGCTCTGAAGAGATGTATTGCACGGTGAATGTCAAACAAAAAAGGACAGCCGTAACTATTATTTTTTTCCTTTCTCTGTTTTATATGGAACTTGGATTCTCTGGCAAAAATAGATTGTGATCAGGTACATAAGGACTGTCATAAAGCAACTGGAAAAGGATGTTTTAAAGACTCTTGAAAGGAGGCGGGCTTAACTCCTGTGTTTCTGAACTTTGAAGAGCTTGAGATTCGACACTAATAAACTTCTAAGTTGTGTGTCTCTTATACATGTAATTATAGTTATGTGTAATTCATGATTTATTTTCATAGTATAATTTTCACATGCACTGTCTCAGTCATTTTTTTAGCTGTGCATTTAAAAGCATTATTAGAATATTTTTCTTCTTGGGTAGAAGTATGACCCTACATATACTTAAGCAATGAAACAGTTAACTTCAAATCCTGTTGCTTTGACTGTTTCTGAAATGGGAATAGAGACCATGCTCCATAGAATTTCCAGGTTTCAGTATTCATTCCAAGGAATGACCTGACACCAGGGCAGGTTGCAAGAGCAAATTCTCTGGAGAGTATTATAAATCATTTCTGTATTTGCCCTTCCCCCTCTAATAATATTAATCAAGTCACATTTTGGCAGAACAACAAAAGCTGCTGTTGGTTTGGGGGCTTTCTGTAAGGGTCCCAAAGTGTGTAGGGAGGAATCTACTTCCAGACCAGTGTTACAGCAGTATTGCAAACCTCTTTGGAATTACAGGCTTGGGAAATGAATCTCCTAGAATTGCCTGTTGAACTTTGGGGAAAAATTTAACTACACAAGCAAGTTACTGCCAAACTTAAGACTGCTGGGTCATTCTGTTGCCTTCCATTTTCATTTCTGAACTTGGAGAAATCTCAAAAACTGATGTTGGGTCCCACTCTGAATTTGAATTTGAACCCTTACTCTCTCTCAGTAGCTTCTACTTCTGATATACACTTTGGTTAGAAACAAAGGTGTTCTTGCTTTCTTTTTTTCTGAAATGGCAGTTGCACAACATAATTCTTTCCTCGGATGATGCGTTTTATTTTAAGGGCAATTTCTGGTGTAAGAGGACTCCTAAGCAGCCTCAGCATCATCAGTCAGCCTGCATACAATTAATAAACTGGAATTTTAGCTAGGGTTTACAGCGGTTGCTGCAGTATCCCAGTACTTCATTGCTGTATCTGTTCACATAACATTCCTGCGAGATAGAAATGTGGTGGTGTTGCCCTTTTGCTTAAGGAGCGTGAAGAGATTAAGGTGGTGTGGCTAATGTGACAGCTTGGCTGTTAACACAAAGTAATTGCAGAAACTAAAAGTACAAGAATAAGGACAGAACCCATGTCAACTTAGTCAATGTACAATTATAGGAACCAGAGCATCTAAAAATCATAATTTATATAACTAGATCAATATGTATTTGTATAAGGAAATGCATTTCCATATACCTACGGTCAGACATAGTTAGCACAATGTGTGCTTGAGAGCCCATGCCTAGTGTTTAGTGTTAGTCGGACTTCCCTGAAGATCTTGAGCCAGCCTCGCTTTACTTTGTGCTCACAATAGGTCAAAATATAAAATACGTATGCCCACTCTTCAGAAACATTAGACATTTTTGTAGCCCTACTTATTTTTGTTTCATAGATTTTTCAAAGTGGAAGAAGATGAAAATTCTTATTAAGATTTTTTTTTTTCCAATGTTACAAACAGTAGGAGCTACAAAAGTAGGAGGTACTTCTTTTAGAATCCTGGCAGTGATTTGTATTCATATCCTCATCTGTTGGAATCCATCCTAGCTGTTGGAATGAAAGAAGAAAGCCCAAACTCCCATTAAAGGTATACTGGGTAAAAGAGTTCAATCCACTAACCACTACCTCCTTTAGAAATATCCATGCTGACTGGTGCCTGTCACCCAGAAAGATAACAGTATTAAGTGTGTGTCATTAATCCTAAAAGATAATTGGAACTAGAATAACCTCATGATGTGCTTCAAGAGCAGATGAAAGTTCTTATTCTGTAAGACACAGAGATGGAAACATAACAGTCTTGAAATTCGTGTTATATGTCTGAGATGGTTGTATGGCAATACTTGTCTCTTAATTTTATGTCTATTCCTTTAGATAAATTACCAAACTGTAGCAGATGAGTAAAGGTGTCTAGAAAGCTCTTGCATAGTGGAAGACTGTTTTCATTAAGAACTAAAACTGACTTGGTAAAGATTTTAAAAAAGAAAAGTTTGAGCTAAATCTCTGTTCTGGATTCAGATTGGATCTTGAAAAACATTCCAATATTTTTACATTGCCAGAATTTGGTTTTATTGCCTGCAAATTATCTAGTTCCAGAAGGGACCACAAAATTTAGCATATACTTGGGCATGCAGTGGAAAATTCCCTTAATTTAAACTCAGCTCATTTAAATTGATGTAAAAATCCAAGACTGAGAGGTTTTTGTCTTTTAAGCTCACATTTCGAAGCCTTCTGAAAGCAAAGGGATGTTAAAACTAGGTTTGTGTGAAGTTTTTTTGTCTTTCAATGTGTGTTACTGCTTTAAAGAAATAAGATTAACTGTGAAGTTCACATTTATATGCTAACACAAACCTTAAATTGGTCTAGTGGAGTTGGATAGTTTTTGAATGAGCATTCTTATTTGTAAAATGAGTCAAAGATGATGGGAGCAGAGGGAAGAGAGAGGAGATGGAGGAAAATGTTACCTTCCCTTGGAAAGAAAACGTAGCAAATTCTCAGTGCTGGGATTTCTTAAAGAATCTACTGACACCAGTTTTGGTGGTCTTCTGGTATGTCAGTACTCTTTCTTCCCCCCCCCCCCCCCCCCCGCCCCCTTTTGTTGTTGTGCTCTGGTAGCTGTATGTTAAGAGATCTGTCTCAGACATGTCATCTCTCTCTGACTTTATTAAAAAGTAATTTTATTAGCAAACTTTCCCAGCTGTACTGGGAAATGCTGCAGGGAATCACACGCAGTATGCAACTCTGGAAATCAATCAAATCATTGTGATTTACAACTTCTGAACTGTGTCATCTTGTGAACGCATATGAAATGATTTCTGGTTTTATGCAGACATCTGGATCAGGTAGTGGTAGTTCAATCACACTAACTTTGACAAAGCAGTGCAGAAGCCAACGACCCCTTGGACCCATCTTTTCCATTACTAATGGACTCAGTGAGACAGCTTAGTAAGTGCCCTTCAGGTTAGACTTTTGATCCAGTTTGGTTGTGTACTGATGAACTATTTAGTGGATTTGATCAGGGAGGCTTAACTCCCATTTCTGGTAAGACGCATCCTTACCTTGACGAAAACCAGCCTGGTCACGTGGTGTGAGCCCTATGTTGGATTGACTCAACAAAGAAACCAAAAGCTGAAGAGTTGGTTCCCTTCCACACCCAAAAATAGTTGATGCCTCATCTCTGCAGAACGTGCCCAAGATATGCAGACAGTCTGTGACTTGAAGAAAGGTGGCTCAGCAGAAGTTGAAACCAGTGTTTTTGTGCCAGATGTTTCTTCTGTCCAAAAACCAGCAACATTCCTTAAAATAATCAGAGTTGCATCACAGCTGCAAGTGTACTGGTTGTTTAGCAGTGGACCTACGAGGAGCTGGGGTGCAAGGCAGGCCCTTCTCTTCCTAATGCTATTTGAATTGGTGTTGGTATTTTTGTGGCAGTGTTGTCTGAATTGACTTTATGCTTAACTGAAATTATTTTTGTCATTGACAGAGGAAAGGAGTAGAAGAGGATTGGATTCACTTCACTTTCTTTTACTGAAAATTCCTTTTCTAATTTGAAACTTATTCTTCTCTTCAAGTACACTAGACTGCTGTGTATTGTTAAATAACTGTTGCTTGTGTTTCCAGTGGCAGGCAACAAGGTATACTTTACCTTTGAAAGAAGCGAGCTTTTGGAACAATTTCAGTGGTTCAGCTCTCCTACCTGCCAAAAAGGATATCTGGGGCTCATGAAAGTATTTGTTAGTTTAGGTTTTTGTTTTGAAATAAACGGTTGCATTAAACTTCCCATTGGACACCCTTCCCATTTGCCTCCCAAGTTCGTAGAAGTACTATGGTCCTGCAGTGTCTTGAAGTGAACTATGCTGTATGAAAGCAAGATTTATTGTAAAGGATATTAATATTGTGGTGTAAACTGAGATAAAAAAAAACCCACAACAAGCACCAAAAAAGTTTCAAAGCTGGAAGAACATGCCTTAAATTCTTTTGCTGAAGTTGTGTGCTATGGAGGTTTGATGGCTGTGGTTTAAGATGTTTTCCCACTCTGTAATGGGTTGTTTTCCATCCAGATCCTTCTAATGATTCTATGATTCTACTGATCTGGCTTGCGGCATGGCCCCAGAAACAGATGAGTAGGGGCAGTGCGGGAAGGAGAATGAGCAGTTGCAAGGAGGGAAGAGAGGGGAAGTCTTTATGCATTTTCCTTGTTGTGGTTGCTGTTAAAGGTCAAAGTACTTTGGAATCGCTGGGGTCATGTGTGCATGTATGCTCTCAGTTAGCACTTTAACGTTATAATTCCAACAAAGTTTAATCACCTCTCATTCAATGCAGAAATGGGTTAGAGCGATCTTGAACAGGTCTCTTGTGTTGGTTCATAACGTGGAGAGATGGTTTGTAAGCTTTAGTAGTGCTTACTGATTGACCTAACTAGAAATGCGTGCTCTTTCCATCTGTGTCTCTATTCTAGCTTATTTTCACTGTGAAATAATGGTTTTAATAGAAAACTGAACAAATTATAGACAGTCTTCTCTCATGGGGCTAGAATATGAGAGTGAGCTGAGCAGCTGAAGTCTTGGACCTTCTAACTCTTTCCAAGCATGAGCAGTAAGCACAGAATGGGTCCAGGTGTGCTGGATGGGTGGGTTGTCATCTCTACCCTGTTGGATGCTGTGGTTGCTGCTCAGGCAGAGGCATGTCAGGTTGATGGTCATGAGTTGGGGATGAGGTAGCAATGACTAGGAGCCCCCCAAAATACATCATGTGAGCTAGAATTGTTACGTGGTTTTTTTTCTTTTTACAAAGTAATTTGGGAATAACAGGGTCTTTGGTGTCGTCCCCCATCATCATATGTATGTTATAATGTCACTTTACCAATTTTTAGATATGTAGTTGTCGTGGTTTAGCCGGCAGCTCAGCCCCACACAGTCGCTCGCTCACTCCCCACCGGTAGATGGGGGAGAGAATCAGGAGGGTAACGCTCGTGGGTTGGGATAAGAACAGTTTAATAATTAAAATTAAAAGAAAACAACAGTAGAAATGCAATGTAAAGGGGAACAACGAGAATTAAAAGAAAACAACAGTAGAAATGCAATGTAAAGGAGAACAACGAGAGGCGCAAAGCCCCGGGGGGGGGCGGGGGGGGGAAGGGAGGGGAGAGGGGGAACGAACCGCCGGAACAAACTGCCCGCGCCGCAGCCGCGCGCCGCCCGCCGACCCGACGCCGCGCCGCCTCCGCGCTCCCTGCAACTGCCCCCACCTCAATATATTGGTCATGGTGTCACATGGTATGGAATGAACCTGCCATTGGCCAGTCGGGGTCAGCCGCCCCCACCATGGCCCTGCCCCTCCCAGCCCCCCCCCGCCACGCGGCAGAGCGCGGGAAGCTGGAAAGGTAGCCGACCCCCACAGTGAGGAGAATTAACCCCTTCTCAGCCAAAACCAGCACATTCTCCACCCCTTATTCCATACCATTTACACCATGCCCAGGTCCCATATGATGCAATACAACCATACCAACCACCACCCCTCCCCTTCCCATCCTTTAACATAATACACAGACATCATTCCCTTAGTTCATGGACCTTCCCTGTACAATGTCCATTAAAAATGTCCATTGAGTTCATCCAGTCCATGACTCTGGGCTCCATCTGTTGTATCAGTCTTTCCGGGTGGGAGAGATGGTGTGAGGCGTTGGGTCGCTGCATACCGAGTCAGTCATCGTTCCATCACTGCTGCACGGCTTGTTTCATAGTTGATCTTCCATAGGTTGGGAGGCTCGTACTCTGATATCATTGGTACAACACAGAGGTGACACACAGTATTATATAGCAGTTCACATTGTGCCATTCAGTTCATTGACTGTTTTCACCCAAAATCAAATCCCCTTGAGGCACACATCGGATTTCTCCATCCTCCCGCATCACCCACCAAGTGCACCCAGGTCCTCGAGCAAAAGCAATCCCACGAATGGGTTTGCCTTTGCCTGAGGCAGGAAGAACCCAGACTGTTTTGCCCAGCATACTTTTTGTGTGCACTACAGGGACTCTATCCCCTTCCACAGTACGTAAGGATTCTGACTGGGCAGGGCCAGCTCGGTTGGCAGATCCCCTCGTGTTGACTAACCACGTGGCTTTTGCTAAATGTGTATCCCAGTGCTTGAATGTTCCACCCCCCATTGCTCTCAGTGTAGTTTTTAACAGTCCATTGTACCGTTCAATTTTCCCAGAGGCTGGTGCGTGATAGGGGATGTGATACACCCACTCAATGCCATGCTCTTTGGCCCAGATGTCTATGAGGCTATTTCGGAAATGAGTCCCGTTGTCTGACTCAATTCTCTCTGGGGTGCCATGTCGCCACAGGACTTGTTTCTCAAGGCCCAGGATAGTGTTCCGGGCAGTGGCGTGGGGGACAGGATATGTTTCCAGCCAGCCAGTCGTTGTTTCTACCATTGTAAGCACATGGCGCTTGCCTTGGCGGGTCTGTGGGAGTGTGATATAGTCAATTTGCCAGGCCTCCCCATATTTATATTTCAGCCATCGTCCCCCATACCACAGAGGCTTTACCCGCTTCGCTTGCTTGATTGCAGCGCATGTGTCACATTCGTGGATAACCTGTGCAATAATATCCATGGTCAAGTCCACCCCTCGATCACGAGCCCACCTGTATGTTGCATCTCTCCCTTGATGACCTGAGGTGTCATGGGCCCACCGAGCTAGAAATAGTTCACCCTTATGCTGCCAGTCCAGATCCACCTCAGCCACTTCAATCTTGGCAGCCTGATCTACCTGCTGGTTGTTCCGATGTTCTTCAGTGGCCCGACTCTTGGGAACGTGAGCATCCACATGACGTACCTTTACAACCAGGTTCTCTACCCGGGCAGCAATATCTTGCCACAGTGCGGCAGCCCAGATGGGTTTGCCTCTGCGCTGCCAGTTGCTTTGCTTCCATTGCTGCAGCCAGCCCCACAAGGCATTTGCCACCATCCAGGAGTCAGTATAGAGATAGAGCACTGGCCACTTTTCCCGTTCAGCGATGTCTAAGGCCAGCTGGATGGCCTTTACCTCTGCAAACTGGCTCGATTCACCTTCTCCTTCAGCAGTTTCTGCTACTTGTCGTGTAGGACTCCATACAGCAGCCTTCCATCTCCGGTGCTTTCCCACAAGGCGACAGGACCCATCAGTGAACAGGGCATACTGCTTCTCATTTTCTGGCAGTTGGTTATACAGTGGGGCTTCTTCAGCACGTGTCACCTCCTCCTCTGGTGATAATCCAAAATCTTTGCCTTCTGGCCAGTCCATAATCACTTCCAAGATTCCTGGGCGACTGGGGTTTCCTACTCGAGCCCGCTGGGTAATCAGTGCAACCCATTTACTCCATGTAGCATCAGTTGCATGGTGTGTAGAGGGGATGTTTCCTTTGAACATCCAGCCCAGCACTGGCAGTCGGGGTGCCAGGAGCAACTGTGCTTCAGTACCAACCACTTCTGAAGCAGCTCGAACCCCTTCATATGCTGCCAATATCTCTTTTTCAGTTGGAGTATAGCGGGCTTCGGACCCTCTGTATCCCCGACTCCAAAACCCTAGGGGTCGACCCCGGGTCTCCCCTGGTGCTTTCTGCCAGAGGCTCCAGGTAGGGCCATTCTCCCCGGCTGCAGTGTAGAGCACATTTTTTACATCTTGTCCTGCCCGGACTGGCCCAAGAGCTACTGCATGGACTATTTCTCGTTTAATCTGTTCAAAGGCTTGTCGTTGCTCAGGGCCCCATTTGAAATCATTCTTTTTCCGGGTCACTTGATAGAGAGGGCTTACAATCAGACTGTAATTTGGAATATGCATTCTCCAAAAACCCACAACGCCCAAGAAAGCTTGTGTTTCCTTTTTGCTAGTTGGTGGAGACATGGCTGCTATTTTGTTGATCACATCCATTGGAATATGACGACGACCATCTTGCCATTTGATTCCTAAGAACTGGATTTCTCGTGCAGGTCCCTTCACCTTACTTTGTTTTATGGCAAAACCAGCTTTCAGAAGGATTTGGACTATTTTCTCTCCTTTCTCAAAAACTTCTTCCGCTGTGCTGCCCCACACGATGATGTCATCAATGTACTGAAGGTGTTCTGGAGCTTCTCCCTGTTCCAGTACAGTCTGAATCAGTCCATGGCAAATGGTAGGACTGTGTTTCCACCCCTGGGGCAGTCGATTCCAGGTATACTGGACGCCCCTCCATGTGAAAGCAAACTGTGGCCTGCACTCTGCTGCCAGAGGGATTGAGAAGAATGCATTAGCAATATCAATTGTGGCATACCACTTGGCCGCCTTTGACTCCAGTTCGTATTGAAGTTCTAGCATGTCTGGCACAGCAGCACTCAACGGTGGAGTGACTTCATTCAGGCCACGATAGTCTACTGTTAGTCTCCACTCTCCATTAGACTTCCGGACTGGCCATATGGGACTGTTAAAGGGTGAGTGGGTCTTACTGATGACTCCTTGGCTCCTCAGTTGGTGAATGAGTTTATGAATGGGGATCAGAGAGTCTCTGTTGGTGCGATATTGCCGCCGGTGCACTGTTGTGGTGGCGATTGGCACCTGTTGTTCTTTGACCTTCAGCAACCCCACCACAGAAGGGTCCTTTGAGAGACCGGGCAAGGTAGACAGCTGTTCAGTTTCCTCCGTCTCCAAGGCAGCTACACCAAAAGCCCACCTGTACCCTTTTGGGTCCTTGAAATACCCTTTCCTGAGGTAGTCTATGCCAAGGATGCACGGAGCCTCTGGGCCAGTCACAATGGGGTGCTTCTGCCACTCATTGCCAGTTAGGCTCACTTCGGCCTCCAATACAGTTAGCTCTTGGGATCCCCCTGTCACTCCAGCAATGCTGATGGGTTCTGCCCCTATATAGTTCGATGGCATTAAGGTGCACTGTGCGCCAGTGTCCACTAAAGCTTTATACTCCTGTGGGTCGGACGTGCCAGGCCATCGGATCCACACAGTCCAGTAAGCCCGGTTATCCCTTTCCTCCACCCGGCTGGAGGCAGGGCCCCTCTAGTCCTGATCATGGCAGTCACAACTCACTTCCTGCAAATGTGAATCAGGAGTCCCTCTATTACACTTAGAAATAAAATCTGCGCTTCTACTCCTCTGTCTGGGGACTTGTTCACTGGAAATTGGAGCAGCAGCTTTCCTGGAAGAGCCCCCCTGAGTGACTGTTCTTCCTTGCAGTTCATGCACTCGTGCCTGTAGGGTCGAGGTAGGCTTGCCATCCCACCTCATCATGTCCTCTCCGTGGTCACGCAGGTAGAACCATAGGGTGGCCCGTGGTGTGTATCCCCTTCTTTGAGCCAAAGGACGCTTATTCCTAACAGCTGAGACACTGCTCTGTCGAGGTGGGGAGTAGGACAGATCTTCTTTGAGTTGCTGGACCTCTTGGGATAGTTTCTCCACAGCAGAGACAAGCGAGGAAGAGATATTTGTGTCGTAATCTCGGAGTCTATCTATCACCTCTGCCACCGTTGGTGTCTCGTCATCTTTCCAGGACATCACTGCCAATGAGTTTGCATGCGAAGATGGTGCGCTCCGTACAAACTTCCGCCACATGGGTCGTGTGCACTCGGCTTCATCTGGATCTTTGGATGACCGTTGATCATCCAGGTCACCATAAATCACCTCAAACACAGCTAATTCCCTTAGATACTGGATGCCTTTCTCCATAGTTGTCCATTTTCCTGGGCGATATGTAACATCTTCTTTAAAGGGATACCTTTCCTTCACTCCAGACAGGAGTCGCCTCCAGAGGCTGAGGGCTTGTGGCTTTTTTCCTATTGCTTTGTCAACGCCCCCTTCCCCAGAAAGGGATCCCAATTGTTTGGCTTCTTTTCCCTCTAGTTCCAGGCTACTGGCCCCATTATCCCAGCATCGGAGCAGCCAGGTGACAATGTGCTCACCTGAACGACGGCTATAATCTTTTCGCATATCTCGCAACTCGCTTAAGGACAGGGATCGGGTGGTCTCTATTTCATTTATTACTTCTCCCTCCTCTCCCCGCGATGGCCCTGGTTCTTCATCATCCCGTTCTAAACGAGTTGATGTCCGCTTCCAATATTTTGTCTTGTGTATGGGGGCAACTGATACTGGTACGGGTTTGTTTTCTGAGCTAGCTCCGGTACTTGTTGTGGGGGTTTGAGTGGCTGCAGTGCCTGTCGTCCGGGCTGGATTGTCTACAGTGCTAGTCACTTTGCATTTCAATCCAGAGACATTCTCTTCCCCCTGGGGGCATTGAATGCTGTTGAGCAGGGCTCGGTATGCATGGGCCAGACCCCAGCATGTTGCAGTTATCTGTGTCTCTCTGGAGTTCCCAGCGTAACAACATACTTTCTCCAAATATTCTACTAGTTTTTTAGGATTCTGCACTTGTTCGGGGGTGAAACTCCAAAACACTGGGGGTGCCCACTGCCCTAGGTATTTGCCCATGCTATCCCACATGCCCTGCCACTCATAACTATCAAGCCTCGGGGCAGATTTCTGGGTGATATTCTTAAGTTGCTTAGTCAAAACCAAAACAACCTGCCCAAAAACTAACAATAAGTGCACCTTAACCACCCAAGGATGTTCAAGATACAAAGACGTTGTTGTAACAAAGGCACAGACATCATAGAACAAAGTTGCAAAGGTATTATTCTGTATTTCCTCCATATAAAATCTCTCAGAGGAGGAGGTATAATTGCTAATTGCCTCAACAAGGTGGTATCCAAAGTACAGTAACGGTTTCAGCAAAAACCCCAAATACCAGATAAAGCTGAAAACGAGTGTTTGTATAACAAATCTTGTAGGCAAAACATTACTAATCACAGCAGAACACAGCAGACTCAACAAACCAACACCAATCTGTAACACCAACTGCAAAAAGGACAACATGGTGCTGTGACCAGCAGCTGTTATTATCTCCAACCCGTGAGCCCCACGTTGGGCGCCAAAAAGACTGTCGTGGTTTAGCCGGCAGCTCAGCCCCACACAGTCGCTCGCTCACTCCCCACCGGTAGATGGGGGAGAGAATCAGGAGGGTAACGCTCGTGGGTTGGGATAAGAACAGTTTAATAATTAAAATTAAAAGAAAACAACAGTAGAAATGCAATGTAAAGGGGAACAACGAGAATTAAAAGAAAACAACAGTAGAAATGCAATGTAAAGGGGAACAACGAGAATTAAAAGAAAACAACAGTAGAAATGCAATGTAAAGGAGAACAACGAGAGGCGCAAAGCCCCGGGGGGGGGCGGGGGGGGGAAGGGAGGGGAGAGGGGGAACGAACCGCCGGAACAAACCGCACGCGCCGCAGCCGCGCGCCGCCCGCCGACCCGACGCCGCGCCGCCTCCGCGCTCCCTGCAACTGCCCCCACCTCAATATATTGGTCATGGTGTCACATGGTATGGAATGAACCTGCCATTGGCCAGTCGGGGTCAGCCGCCCCCACCATGGCCCTGCCCCTCCCAGCCCCCCCCCGCCACGCGGCAGAGCGCGGGAAGCTGGAAAGGTAGCCGACCCCCACAGTGAGGAGAATTAACCCCTTCTCAGCCAAAACCAGCACAGTAGTATTAACCCTTCTGAGCTTAAGAAGGAGTCTTGTGTATAAATACCAATGTGATTCCAATTCTTGTATATATTGGCAAAGCTCCTGCAATGATGCTTTTCCTTGTGACTTCATTTATTTTGCTTAAGTCTCCTGAAAGGAGTTTAAGCGAGTCTGGAAAATTCCTTTCTTCTGAAAATTCATATAGGTTCATTAAATTTTTCAATCTGTTTAAAAACTTACCTGTGGAGTTGAGATGTGGGAATTAAATGGAAACGTTTCCATATACCTAGTACAAAAAAGTGGCATACTTTTCTCAATGTAATGCAAGTAGAGCAGACAGATTTCTTTTGGAAGCACTTTTGGACCCAAATATATAATTTCTAATGGTAAAACTTAAAATTAGCTGGATCTTTCTTGAAGCCCTGTGATTCCTCTTCTGGCATTCAGCAGCTCATCTAAAGTAAACAGAGTTGCTGAATAGCTGGTGTCACCACCTGTTGCAGGAATAGTATTTCTCTCTTGGGTCTCATTACTTCAGGGGTTTTACCGTGATATTTTTTTTTTAAAATGTTCTTTCTAAAGTATGCTTAAGTACCTTGCTTACGCAGACCTTTGTGGAGAGGGCACATGGCCCTGTTGTTACATAGTCAATGCTGTTTTACTTCACATTGCACTGGGAGCATTCGGTGTGGCTCAGGTGAGGCATTACTAACAGTGGGGCATAAGTTTATGAAAACATGGCCCCACTGTTTCTAATGCTTTTTGGATTATGCCCTTTACTTACTTAAATTTCTTTCATATTTGTGCAAAGATTGCTAGGCATTTGTAGTATAAAATATGAGAACAAATACACTTTTACTTAAATCAGGCTGGAATCTAGTTTCTATCACATAATTATCTTGCCTTGAAACCTATGGTATAACCCATTTTTTAAATGAGGGGAGAAAAAAAAAAGTATGCCCAACAGGCCTAGGAAATGAGGCTATCTTGGGCTGGTGTGTTGAATCAGGTCCTAGAGCTCAGGACATACCCTTGAGCATTCCATTGCTGAGGGATGACACGTCCAGGGTAGCTGATTGTTGGTTTCCAAGTCTTGTGCCCTGACCAGCTGAACTGGTGTAATCAAAAGCTCCTTTAAAAGATGTTTCTGATTGCAGCCGAGGTTAACTGTAAGCTAAAATCATGGTTCAATATTACTGTGAATCATGTTCTCAATGTTATACAAAACTGATATTGCTTCAGTGAGATGAAAGAAAATACGCTGCAGCTCTGTGATGTATGGGGCTGATGTCATGTACCTTGTTTTGACAGGCCAGGTGTTTTTTTAGGAGAGGTCGGATTTTTTGATTGTGGTGGGTTAGCCTTGGCTAACAGCTGGGCTCCCACTCAGCTGCTCATTTGCCCCCTGCAGCCAGGCAGGGGCAGAAAATAGAAGGAATGTGTGAGAAATCTTTTGGGTCAAGATAAAGACAGGGAGACGGCTTACCCCGTCACTGCTGAAGGCAAAGCGAACTGGGCTTAAGGAAAGTTAATTTGTTGCCAGTTAAAATAGATACTTAATTACTCATTCAGGTAGTGGGAAACGAAGACAAATATGAACACCTTTCCTCCCCCCCTTTCCCAAGCTCAGCTTCACTCCCAAGTCATCCTCCCCCCTGCCAGTGCCACAGGGGGCTGGAGGATAGGGTCAGTACATAGGGGTTTCTCTCTGCTCCTCCTTCCTCCTCACACTCTTCCTCTCCTTCACTGTGGTTTCTTCCACCGGCTGCAGCCCTGTCAGGGAAAATCTGCTCTGGTGTGGGGTCTTCATAGGCTTCAGGGAAATTATGTGCTCCACCTGGTGTCTCCTCCAGCTGCATGGAGAGCTCTGCTCCAGCACCTGCACCACCCTCCCCTCCTGCTCTCACCTGGGTACTGCAGAGCTCTTTCTCACACTTTTTTTCCTCAGTCCTCATTGCCTAGGTAGCATTTTGCCCTTTCTTGAATACATTTACACAGTGGTGCCACCAGCGTGGCTGAGGGGCTCAGCTGTGGCTGTGGTGGGGTTGTTGCAGAACTGACTGGGACTGACTGTCCAGCACATGGCAGCCCCAGGTCTCCTCCCACAGAGGCTGCCCCACTGCCAACACCTTGCCACCGAACCAAATATGTGGATAAATCAGGTTATGTAAGCAAATTTTATAGCCGTGTCATCTGCCTATATTATTCTAGTTTTATACATGGGCAAAACAACATCTCCTCTTGCCTGCTGCAAACCTGAGGTAAACCCTGTATGATGGCCTCTGGGAAACGTGGCATCACTTGCATGACCCTGTTTCTGTCAATCTGGGTCATGTTGTTGGTGCTGAGTGATCTGATAGTCAGTAGTAGTTGAAAGAGTGATGCCTTAGACTGTGTCTGGGTTTTGGCTACCTTTGTTATTTTCTCTTGAAATAGATGATAACGTACACCTCTACTTTTCTCTCTCTCTCTTTTTTTTTTTTTTAATTTGATAATCATTGATTGAAAATGTTTAAAGTACTGTATCTCTTTAATGCGCAAATTTGATTTTGGTCACAATAATTCCTCTTCCAGAGCATTGTTCCCCTGTATTCTGACCTGTATGCTATGCCTAAAAGTAATTTGTATCAGGTGTTTTAGGGGAAAAAATTTTAAAAAGTCCATAGATGGTGATTACTCACTACATCTGGATGAGGGAGTTTTCCTTCTTGCTTCAGCCAATTAATAGTTAGTTGATAACCAAAATAAGCATAGATTTGTATCCCTAATTCCTTTTTAAAAGTGTACTTGATGATGTGTAGAGGTGTATCCAGGTCTGTTTCTGTACTCCTTTAAACATCATGCTGATCATGGTTTCAGTAGTATCTTCTATTAAAATTGCATGTCTTTTAAATATTAATATTTAAAAAAATATAATTGCCATAATGTGGCAAATAAGCCCGTTCACTTCAGAATTGATAAGTGCACTGGTAAGACAACTTAGTTTTGGTCCCTGTTTTTCTTGGCTGTCTGTTTTGTCATATCATGTATATTGATTCTTACATTGACCAGTAGGAGTTGAAGCATACCTTTGCTGCTTTGGTGCGTCTTTTTCTGTATGTTCCTGGCATGCTGTTTTCTTTTCTTGCTGTATTTCTGTGCTTCTGTGTGTTTCTGATACAAGTCAAAATTCTGTTTCTGCTGTCTCCAGAATATCTGTGTAGAAATGGGTGCACTGGGTGACTGTATTAAGCAAGTCCTGTACCACTGTGTTTGCTCAGTGTGATGTGGTAGCTGCATGTCATCAGACAATAGGATTGTAGGTGAGGGTAGTGATCTTCTATTATAATAGAAGTTAACATTGAATCTCTCAAGACAGTAGAGACAGTATTTCAGCAGAAAATATTTCAACATGAAATACTGTTGACAGTATAATAACAACTGTTATTTTCTCCTCTAGGTGTTAAAATGGGTTGAAGAAGCAGTTCAAGCCTCCAAAGTGCATCTCTTGTCTACAGACCATTTGACCATGGCTGAAAATACTTGGCAGATACCTTTTGATCCAAGTCTGAAAGAGGTTACAGTGTCCCTGAGTGGTCCTTCACCAGCAATTGAAATTCGTGATCCATTAGGTGAAGTATTTTATACCTTTTTTTTTTTTTTAATACCAAAAAAAGTGAATGAAAAAGGCAAATAGTTTCCACTGTCTCCAATAGTGAACGCCATATTTGCGATTCATAAATGTCTTTCACATTTTGAAAACCAGTTTCAGGATTTCAGGATATTTTAAAATTTTATTTTATTTTTAAAATACAGGATATTTGGATAGATACAATTCTGATATTTAAAATGCTCCCTATGTTTAATTTTTTTGATTCAGAGAAACTGGAAACTTCCCTATTCTGACCACTTCATTTCACCTTCATCTACTTTCTTACTCTTTGTCCTTGCATTCCAAATTTCTGGGCACTTTTGTTTTTCATGTATTTATGTAGTCACTGAACCATCATTTAGGCATTATACAGGATAGTTGTTTTTTATGTGGTGAAACATAAATCAAGGTCTGGATTCTTTGAGGTGTGAGAGCATTCAGAATCAAGCCCTGTCTCATGTGCCCCCCTCTAGCTGAACAGTGTGTGTTGGGGAATACAATGACAGATTTGGATGCTGACTTGTAATCGAAGATATTTTAAACAAATCTACTGTTCATTGTTATATGGGTGCTTTAGAAACTTGGAACGGCACTCCAGAAATAAATTCAGATCATACTTTGTATCCTTTGAATGACTTTTGACTGAGGATATAGTTTAAGTTTTAGTATCTTGGAAATATTTTAAGTACAGGATGGGTTCTCTGCAACTTAATCTGGTCTGTCCTCCACTGAGGCTTTCTTTGTTTACAGGAAAGAAATTTGCTCAGTGTGTCTCTTCAAACCATGATAATACACAGTCTTGGGTGCAGCTGTCAGGCTTAGCTGAAGCTTTGACCCCATCTATATGTGTTCCTTTCTTATTGGTCAGCTCCGTGCATCTAACTCCGTCTAGCTTCATTTAAGTTAGTTGGGGCATGTCTGATAAACTCTTAAAAATTGACACTGGGACACCCTATTCTCAACTTCACCTTTCCTTTTAGTGCTCTGAAAGAGCCAGATATGGTTTCAGTGCTGATGGTACTGTGTAGTCAGCCTTGAGGGAGCAAAATGCCTCTATAGAGAACCAGTTCCTGCATACAAACACCCATATATTTGTATGTGTAGGTGCACATATAAAGTGTGGTACGGTGCAGTATGAAAACTTGCATTTTGTTGATGTCTATGATGTCTAAATTCCCTATGAGGATCTCATATGCATTCTTACCCTTAGTCACATGCTAATGCCCCTTTGCCAGGAGAGCCTAGCTTATCAGTATTTTTACTGTGGGGTTTATCCTGCTTGAAATAGGTCTAGAGGATGGAAGAGTGAATGGGCCGGTAGCTGGCAGGTAGGTTAGGGTAAGCCTGTTCTAGGATCCCTTTTAAGGGATTTACTTGTCTGCTGCCTCCTTTCACTGAGAGCTGAGCATTTTCTGTAAAGAGAACTTGTCTTGCCTACAGTTTCTGGGTTTCTTATAGCTCTATATTGTTATTAAATTTCTCAAGTGAATGAAAAGGGTGAAAAGAAATGAGCATTTTTAGTATTCTGGTGAAGAATTACAGGGAACTTTGACTGTTGTGAAAAATACATTAGTACAGAAGAACAATATTGTATTTTACTTCCTGTTTTCATTTTTATTGTGGGTTGTTTTTTTTGTTTGTTTGTTTTTCCTTAGGCAAGCAGATCAGTAAAGGATCAGGACTGAATGAATTGTTAAATATTCACAACTCTGCAAAGGTAGTAAATGTCAAAGATCCAGAGCCTGGAATGTGGACAATTAAGGTAAAGTTACTGCAGAAATCATATATGACTTGTCCTATAGCTTATAAGGGGATTGTATAACAATTTACTATGTTATTTATCATAGATATTCAGAGATGAGTTTGTGTTATAACAAATGTCCTTTCTGACCTATGTGCTGTGACATATTCTGGAGGCAGTAGTAAAAAATTCTTATCAAGGTGATAACATGTTAGACATTACTATCTTAATTCAAATCCTTAGGTCATCATTTTCCTTTGGATGGAAAAAGGGTGAAGCGAGCACCAAATGTTTGGAGTCTAGTGAGCAGATACTTTCTGTAGACAGTGTGGTCACAGAGGGCCTTTGTTTGGAGCACTGGGACAGGGACATGGTGTGCACTTTTCAGGCCAGAGATTTAATTAGCAGGTTCACAAAGTCAATGAATATACATTGAATTCAAACTCCTGATCAGTAAATTATTCAGATACTACAGTATGTAAATAAATTTGTTTACTTGAGTGCTATCCTAGCACATACAGTTACAGGCCCTAAAGGATTTGGAAATGTTAAGAAGTTAAGATCAACATGATTAGCAGTAATAACCAAACAAGAAGGGATCACTAAGATTCTGTGGAGTCTTCCAAGAAATAGTCTTCTTGGAACTGACTGTAGCAACCTAATGTGACCCCTTGATCAAACTCCCTATGCCAAAGGTTGCGGCTCCCACAACAGTCTGTAGGAAAGTTCCCTGAGCGTTTGGCTGAAGGCTCCTTATACTGCACATGATCAGTGTGCACTGAAACAGATGAGGAGCAATCATACTTACTGGTTCTGAGAGTTGTAGCAAGCAACCAGCTCCTAGGTAATGATAGATAAACATACTTATTTCTGAAATGAAGGAACAAAATGTCTTTGTGACAGAAGGATCGCTTGGAACTATGGTTCTATGAGGTTGTCTCTTGGTGACAGTGCTAGTTTAAATGCTTGCTGTTGACCATGAGGTCCTGTGAGTGCCATACAATGGCTGTGAGGTCTGTGGTGAACAAGGTGTATAAATGCAATAACTTCCAAGGGCACTTATGACCTGTTGCTACACAAAGAACTGGGACCTGTGAACTGAAGGCAGTGTAGGTGAAATATTTGCTGTTTATAGATCAATAAATGTATGTATAAAACAGATGTAAATCAGGAACAGAAAATGGATTGCTTAACACTTGAAATGTATTAGCTAATAAATGACACCCCACTACCACACCTTAATATTGGTGCAAGCCCGAACCATTTATGTAGAAATCACACTAATTGTCTTTCGCAGACAGCTTCTCTTCAGATGAATAAAGCTGAATCTGCGCCTTGAGCTGGTTCGTAGGGGGCAGCATGTGTGCTTAGAGTGTGGGAGAGGAAGGGAGGTATAATGAACTGTAAGTTTTTACACCATGTTCTCAACTCCGTTGTGTAACTGTGGCCTAAACTGACCCACGCTTTGTCTTATTGTTGTGTACTTCTTTATGTAGGTAAAGCAGCATGATCCCAGCCTTCCTAAATTGATGTGGAAACAATCATACTGGTATAGGTCCCTTCCAACTGAACTATTCTATTCTAGAAGTGTAAATACTAATTGTCATTCTTGGAGGGGAAGTCACTTGTGTAAGATATCTTTATAGCCAAGCTCACAATGAAGGGTGCTGAATGGATGCATGCTGTGCATTGTCTGTGCCATATGTGCAGAGGTCGTTTGAAAAGCATTATTTATTCATATACAGCACTGCACTGCTGCAGAACTGGAACTAGAAAAGCATGTTGAGCACCGCAGCTCTATGGAGAATTGTTTGAATGTCTGTTTATACTTTCAGGACCAGAAATGTTGAAAAACCAGGTGCTGAGACACCCTGGTAGTCTGCAAGAAACTGGTTTGGGTCCCATTGGACTTAGTAACATCAGACATATTGGGTACTGAGAGAACTTTTCCTACGGTCAGTGCCTTAGTATTCAACTCTCCAGCTTGCTGGAGTCTTTTAGGTTAAGTATGCAATCCAGTAAGCTTTCAATGCCCTACAACACAGGGAAACAGTGCAGAAAAAGAAAAAGCCCTGTGTGATCTTTCCCTGGCCCTGCATGGCTTCTGCTGAGCCAAGGCGATTTTGGATGTGAGCTGAGCCATGTGGAACCACTTGTGTATGCCTGCACTGTATTGCCCAAATTTCTGGATTCCAGGAATTGCTGAGAGAGGAGCTTGCCACTCTTACAGGCTCAAAGTGTAACACCCTTCAGAGCACATAAGCTCTCGTAAAGCCAAGGCTGGCACTCAGCATGCTGCAGACTGCCAAGTGGCTCAGCTGGAAGCAGGCCAGCATGCTCAACTAGGTGCAAACCAGTCAGGCCACTCCAAAGTATCAGGCTGCTCCTGCAGGGAGGGTTTTTAATTTTTTTTGTTTTGTTTTTCTAATCTCAGTGTAATGCTGTCTCCAATTCTGTGGAGAAAAAAAACATTCAAATTTACAAGATGATCCCATCTTAATCCACAAACATGTGTTAGTGCAGTTTAAGTGCTCAGTCAAGTCTTTAAATCACAGGTTTGAGTAATATAAAACACGCAGTATGCAATCCAGTTGCCTCTTGTGCTGCAGGAGGCCTCAGATTGCCTTCAGGTACTTCAGTATGAGGGCATCACATCTGTACACATATGTGTATTTTATAAATAAGTTTTCCATCCAGGTCTGCTATAGTACTCTTGGCTTACAAGGTGACTGGAGTGTTTTCAAAGAGCAATTACAGGAGATGAGCACGTGGCTCCTCTCTCCACAGCATATCAGTGAACAGTACAGGTTTTGTGCAGAAGGAAGCATGCTTTGTCAGAAAGATGGTCCTGCTGTCACGTGTTTTCTGTACCTCCAAGGTAGCTGTGAGACTAAATTTTTCTGCTGGTCCTACTACTGAGATGGGCCTCAACAGGAACAGTCTGACTTGCTTGATAGAAGAGGGAGCACCAGTTTGCTTTTGATAAATCCCTCCCACAAAAACCTGTCCTATGGAGTCCTCTTAAGACTTCTTTTGGAGCAGTTTGGTAGGCATCCAACATCTTGGGAATAATTTACCTGCCAGCTCCAGAACAGCAGCATTAGAAGGCAGTTGTACCTAATTATTCTGTAAAGGACTTGCCTGTTGTGCATTTTCACTTGAAAAGGCAAGGAAGTGATGGAGGTGAGTCGTGGTGGGGGAAAGGCAGGAGTGAGAAGCCATCAGCTGCAGCTTTCTTCTGTGGTTAATCAATAAGCTTTTCCAGCTGAGCAATGTCAAAAACTTCCCTGTTGCATGGAGTTAAACGATCATCCATGTGATTGAGAAAAGGTGAGGAAAAGCAATGAGAAAACAGCAGAAAAACTTGGCTGTTCTGGTGATCAAGACTGGTCTTTAAAGACTCCTGCTGTTGTTTTTCTCTTACACTTCTATAGCCAAATGCAGCTGGTTCAATGGAGTGTAATGACAAACCTGTCCAGAGTAATTTCTACTGAAAGAGCTCATTCCTTAAAGCCTACTTCAGCTGTGTATCTCCATCACTGTAAATATAAATATAACCATGCAATTAAAAAATTATTTATCCATTGTAGCCTGGCTTTTCTGTTGTGTGAAAATTAAGTTTGTTTTACAAAAATCCATGCATTTTTTTTATACACTGGCTTATAGATTCATGCATTTTGGGCAATTTTATTTAGTATTGTTTGCAAGACAGTAAAACAGTTTTCCCTGACATCTGTGACAAATACATGTTTGTACTTTTTATCATACTCCTCCAGCCTGGGAGGACAAGCACAACACTGTACAATAACAGTGATCTGTGTTAAACCACGAATAATGAAAAGAGACTTGACAAAGATATTAATTGGAAAGCAATCCTTTAGGATGAAATTTATTCTTAGGTGTTTGCATAAGACTGTCAGCTCCTAGGCATGACAATGGTAGTTGAATTTATTGATACTAGCAAATGGTAAAATTTTAACAGGTTATTCTAGCCTTAAAAATTCCCAAGTATCCAAAGGTCTGAACAACTCATAAAGAGGAATAACCTCCCAATGTATATTTCTATGGATCATTTACTTGACTTTAGTCACTGGCTTATTTTGTTTGCACCAAGATTTTAAGGCTGTGATTAAAGATTTAAAAAAACTTTGTCAAAAGTTTAATCACACCATAAATTCCTTATACAGATGCGTAAAGCTATAAAAAGAAACCTTTGTCACTGAGTTTGTCTAATGAAATTTTAACTGCCAATTAACGCTTGATAACATGTTGCTTGGCACATGTAAATATTTCTTTGTATTGTTAACAGCTGGTTTATATAAAAAAGGCTTTAGTACTGGTTTTTCTCAAGTGAAAGGCTAACCAAATAGAAGCAAAGAGAGGTTGTTTTAATCAGATAGACATCAGTTTCTCATAGTGTCTAAATGGCTGTCCCTAGGCAGTTACTTACAAGAAACAACTGCTTAATATTCACATGCAGCTTTATCAGCAGTGGTTACTAAACTAAAGCAATTACATATTTGAGAATAGATCAGATAATAATCTCTAGATATGTAAAGCTCAGTGGAATTACTTAATTTTAATTTTAATACTGATTTTTGTTCACATTGCAAGTCTCATGTGCTGTATCATCTCCCTGAACAACTGACTGCAGATTTGATCTTGGCATAATATACCTTGATATACCTTGGGTATCACTCCACAGCCTTTTGAAGCTTGATTTTTTTTTTTTAATTTTTTTCCTGCCGCACCCCCCACTGTTCTGATTGAATTGTCCATGGGTTTGTCATTGTTAAGTCTGTTAAAAAAAAAAATAAAAAAAATAATTTTTTTAAAAAATCCATGCTGTGTGGTGTGGTTTTTTTTTCTTTTTTTCTTTTTTTTTTTAAACCCCTAACACCTGAAGGGTGTGGAATAGGTGAGGACAAAAATCCTTGGGTTCCTGTGCACTCCTGGCAAGTAGCAGTTGTTCTTTTCTTTCTCAGCATAGAATGATTGAGAGTAACTTAAAGAAGAAAAGTCAAAACAACTGTAGGATTGCAGACTTGCATAAAAGATACTGTGATCTCAAACAACATAAAGCTAAGGCTTTCCAAGGATGGGTGGGGGTTGTTTGTGATTTGCTTTATTGCTGATTCAACCAGAATGACAAGGTGTGGGGGTGGAGAATAGAGGTGAGAGGTCCTTCTGCATCCTCTGCTTTCCAGCTGAGACCTTGGCTGGGAAAGAGAAGAGCCTTTGGTATATGGTATTGATTGGGGTTGGTCTGTACTTGCCACTTGTTTCATGATATGCAGTGCCTATGATGTTTGCATATGCTTCACGGGTAGAATTAGTTTTTTGTATATTCAAAAAGGAAACTTACAAATAAATAAAAAGGTAAGATAAATTATTGTAGCACTGGAAGTAAGTTGCTTATATATATTATTAGCAAAAATTTTTACACTGATTTTTTCAGTTGGCTTTTGTAATACACTTTATAATGGTCAAAATACTAACTTCCAGTATCACATTAGTCACTGTCATATGACAAGTAGTTGTAGATCTCGAGTGTTTGTGTTGTGATTTACCTCTGAGACAAATCGGCTCTTTTTGCTGATGCTCTAGTTGTAGGGTCCAGTATCTAAAAGTAAAGCTTTATTAGAGGAGTTTTTACTTACAGATTTTGACGTGAGCCTCCATTCTGTCTTGCTTTCATTAAAAGCTAGTGTCTATCTGCTGAACTCAATAGCTAGATCAGAAAATTTGCAATTCCTGAAATGCTACTTACACACGTGGTCTTTTCACTCTCTTGCTTTCTCAGACCTCGAGCAGTGGAAGGCACTCAGTTCGGATCACAGGTCTCAGCACTATTGACTTTCGAGCTGGGTTTTCTAGGAAGCCAACATTAGACTTCAAAAAAACCTCCAGTAGACCAGTGCAAGGTTTGTTTCCATTTTTTTTTCCATGCTAAACAGTAACCCAAAATCAAGCAGAACTCTGTGATGACTTTTCTGGTGAACTCTGACAAATAAGGGGATACTGTTGGTTGGTTCTTGGGCCTTGAATGTGTGAGAGCAGCCAATGTTCCTGTTTTATCATACTACGATATTTTTTCATATCGGTTTGTTTTATATGTCACAAATTCAGATATTTTTAGCTATGAAATACCTCAAAATTGTGACTTTGTTTCTGATACTTTTGGAGTTTCAGAGAAGTCCTTTGGCATAGAGCATGGTGAGGAGTTAATGAAGAGGCTGCTATTTCAGAAACACTTGCTGGAAATCAGTAATTTAAACCCCAATCAGTGCTGTGTCTCCTGACAGCTAATAAGGAGAGCACAGCTTAAAACAACTTAGTTTTTTGCTGCTTAGTAAGTAAGGGTTGAAACCGAGTGGTGCATTCATGGGGTAAATGCATATAGATACATATAGAATTTTACCTTTCCTTTTTAAATTATTTGGTGTTTTTAGCACTTAAAATGTCATGTCTCTGTTTTTTCTAGGGATTCCTACCTTTGTGCTGCTAAATACAACAGGGATCTTTCTTCCAGCTAGAGTAGACCGACTGGAACTTCTGAGTATTACAGGGGAACTTCTTAAGACCTTGCCTGTGAAATATTATCCTGACAGAAAGCCCTATGGACTATGGAATATTTCTGACTTCATTCCACCAGATGAAGCTTTTTTTGTTAAAATAATGGGCTATGACAACAATGATTATCTTTTTCAGAGAGTTTCAAGTGTTTCATTTTCTAGTATTACTCCTGGTAAGAGATTTTAACTTGAATTGAATGTACATTCGTCATATCTGAATCAGTCAAAATGGGCATCTAATATCTTTTTCTAACTTACACAAGTACTTTCTGTGCTCTTTCCTTCCAAGGTTCAATCTCTAGACTCTGATGGACAAGTTAATGTTATTATCTACAAAGTATAACTTATTCAGAAATTGAATTTCCTTTTAATAAAAGGAAAAGGATATATGTTAATAATCTTTTGGGGAATATTTGCTTTCTTCAGATGCTCCAAAAGTTACAATGCCGAGCAAGACTCCAGGATATTACTTACAGCCAGGATCTGTTCCTTGCCACGTAGAAAGTCTTATACCTTTTACTCAGCGTTTTACTAAAAATGGAGTAAAACTAGGAGTGGATCAGTTCTTCAAGTAAGTAGTGACCATTTTTCCCAACACTGTTTTGTTTCCTATTCAAATCTGTTGTGGTTTAGTCAGCGACTCAGCCCCACACATTTGCTCGCTCGCTCCCCCACCGGCAGGATGGGGGAGAGAACCAGAAGGGTAACGCATGTTGGTTGAGATAAGAACAGTTTAATAATTAAAATAATAATAAAAAAACAACAACAAAAATGCAATGGAAAGGAAAACGATGAGAGGCATGAAACCCAGGGTGGGGGAGGGAAGGGGAATGAACCACCGAAACAAACCTCACGCGACGCAGCCACTCACTGCCTGCTGACCCGACACCGCACCGCCCCCGAGCCGCCAACTGCCCCCCCTTCATATACTGGTCATGGTGTCACATGGTATGGCATGAACCTGCCATTGGCCAGTCGGGGTCAGCCGCCCCCACCATGGCCCTGCCCCTCCCAGCCCCCCCCGCCACGCGGCAGAGCTGGGGAAGCTGGAAAGGTCCCTGACCACCACAGGCATCACAGTGAAGAGAATTAACCCCTTCTCAGCCAAAACCAGCACAATATCCTAGGATATAAGTAAATAATAGTAAATAATAACTAAAAATCATATCACTCCCATTCTGTTATTTTTTGTGATAGTTATTAGGCAGCTTTTATTCTATGGAGAGATTTATTTTTTATATTGTCGTGGTTTAGCGGCAGCTCAGCCCCACACAGCCGCTCGCTCACTCCCCACCGGTAGATGGGGGAGAGAATCAGAAGGGTAACGCTCGTGGGTTGGGATAAGAACAGTTTAATAATTAAAATTAAAAGAAACAACAACAGAAATGCAATGTAAAGGAGAACAATGGGAGGCACAAAGCCCCGGGGGTGGGGGGAAGGGAGGGGAGAGGGGGAACGAACCGCCGGAACAAACTGCATGCGCCGCAGCCGCCCGCCGACCCGACGCCGCGCCGCCTCCGCGCTGCCACTGCCCCCCTCAATATATTGGTCATGGTGTCACATGGTATGGAATGAACCTGCCATTGGCCAGTCGGGGTCAGCTGCCCCCACCATGGCCCTGCCCCTCCCAGCCCGCCCCCCCCCCCCCCACGGCAGAGCGCGGGAAGCTGGAAAGGTAGCCGACCCCCACAGTGAGGAGAATTAACCCCTTCTCAGCCAAAACCAGCACATATATATATACACACAGACACACATGTTTGAGGAGTGCATGCACTCTGTACAGATGATGAGATCATATGGTTCTGGCCAAAATCCCCCTCAAAAGTCTGTTCTTAAATGATGATAAACTGGGTCTAAAAGTTTGGAAGGCAAATGCTTTTAACTTATCTACTTCACATAACTTTTAAAAATATTAGTAACTAGTTTTTTTTGGAACACACCCCTCCCTGCCCACACCCCACCTCCCCACCCCCCCCTTTACATAGATGATTGTGTAACATACATTAGTTTGCTTTGGTTTTAATGGCCTTTTATGGATGCCCTAGAAGTATGTCCTATGACCTATCCTGGAAAATTTTCCTCTAGAGAAAATATCTCAAAATAGGAAAACTTACACTGAATATTCCAGAAGGCTCTTCAGATTTCTCTATAGAGAATGGATTGCATGCTCTTTCTCTGTAGAATGAGATAAGAATTTAAAAAAAATTATAAATTGATTAAAATAAAGTCCATTTTGTAATTATGGTAGCTGAAAACAAAAGGAAAGTATGTATGAGAAACCAGTGTTGGCAGCCTCTTGTAAACCCTGAAGCACTTCAGGAGAAGACTGGAGGCTAAGTTCAAGCATTCAATAGCAAGTACATGGCTACCAAAATAAATACATTCTGAAGCTCTTTTGTATGCTGTTGGCAGTGTGAAATGCTGAATATCTTTTTTGTTTTTTAATGAGGTGCCATTTACGTTTACTCAACCCCAGCACATGCTTTAGCAAGCTGTGTAATTTTTTCCATTCTTTAGTTATCAAACCACACACCTCTACTCCTTGCTTTTCACGTATCCAGCACCTTTATGACTGGGCTACATTTTTAATTTTCTTGTTACAGATCAGGTGAATGAACAGGTCATCTAAGTTAATGTAACAAAATATATCTCAGGCCAAATAATATTGATCACGGTTAAATAAGGTCTCATTCAGCTTGGCCTGTCTGCCTTTTATTAGTAGTGAAGTTCCATACAGGATTTGTCCAGCTTACTAGTTTAATGCAAATTTGAGCTGTATTATTGCTTTGCACTGAATGAGTTTGAATGAGTTTTTGGTGACAAGATGTCATCTTTACTCAATTTTTTTAAATACTTATTTCAAAGAAGTAAATTGTTTATAAGTTGAATATTATAGTTCTAGCATGGCAGTTGTCCATGTGAAAATACTATTAGAATGAATATAGGTTAAAGATTCTTGAAGTGAATGTACTTTGAAATTTTTGTTTTACTTTGATTCCAGGGATACTATCAGCTGTAATAATAATAATGCCTAATTTTAAATGAGTAACGTGTAGGAAAAAGAAATTTCTCTGAAATTGCAACAGCTTTGTTTCTCTAGATTTCCGCAACTGTGGTGGTCTAATAAGATTTAGATTTTGATTAATATCCTAGTATATTTCTGACAACTCTGATTTAGGAGACCAAGAATAGTAATTAAGTACCTCATTCCAGTGGGAAATCAGTGGGAACTGAGCACTAATGTGCTCATCCATTCTGCGTTATAAATGGCAGATCCCACCAACCTGGCAAAGGGCAGAATCAGCAAAAATAGTGTGTGAAATTCTGACAAGAAATTAGTTAATTAAAATAATAATCTTCATAATAATTATATATTGATGTGA
Source organism: Phalacrocorax carbo (assembly GCF_963921805.1). Classification (NCBI taxonomy): domain Eukaryota; kingdom Metazoa; phylum Chordata; class Aves; order Suliformes; family Phalacrocoracidae; genus Phalacrocorax; species Phalacrocorax carbo. Next base: position 29,810,114 of record NC_087518.1, on the reverse strand, counting down.
TTGCATAATATATTATTAATAATAAAACCACTCTGAAACAGCTGGTATTTGTGGTTGTTAGTCAAGTCTAGTATCTGATTTGCTATCAGAAGAGGTGAGGTTAGATACAATGTGAATATTGCTGTGCTTTCTGCCAGTGTTTCTAAAGTAACTAATAACCAGGATGTGATTTGGTCTTTGGATTTTGCAGCTTGGCTAAGGGAGTATGTTTGTATTTTCCAAACTGACTAGATAAGCAGCTTCGTTAGTAAACTGCATATATTGTAAAATGATTTAGGTAAATAAATGACTTGATGCTGAAAGGTGCTGAGTTATCCCAATAGCACATGTTGCAGAGAGTTGTGTGCAGTTACTGCTTTTTAGAGTCAGTGCCAAAGCGTACAGCAGATGCCTTGAGGTGCGTATTATTAATTTTTGCCATTGCTGTATTTAATTTTTTTTTTTAATAGACCACCGCAGGTCTCTGTTTGCCAAGCTTTTCCACTCTGGACACATTTCATTTTATGCTTGTGTTCTCAAGGCTTCCATGTTCAACGTCTGGTGTACAGCATAAGTTAGGAATGAAGATGACTAGGATTGCATCACTTTACTCTTAATATACTTTCCATGAAAAAGAGAAGTTTCTCACTTTTTACTGGGAAGAAATACCTACCTTATTCTTTAATGTTGGCAGCTACTGCCCTTTCTATTTGCCAGCCTTGCGCTGTAAAATGTCATAGACTTTATATATGATATATTAGGTTATCTAGAGTAAGTATGAAGTAAAAGAGAATAAGTAGGAAGCCATTTAAGGTCACTATATACTGTTTTCATTTGTGGTGTAGTTGGATTGCCTGTCTCATGGTGCTACAGCATTGAACTTTCAGGCATATTCCAAGTCTTTCTCGTGTTCTTTCTGTATCCTTTAGGGGCTGATAAATCAATCTATTCAGACAAACAAAAGAGAGACAAAAGGTTCACTAGTTTAGTGTTTTCCCATAATGTGGCAATTACTTGCCAAAGCTATCATGGATATTTTAGCGCTCATCAGCTTTGTTTATATGCCATAGCAACAGGCCGTAGAGAGCACTGGGACACCGCAGAACCACCACTGTTTTGCTCATTTACGTCATCATCTGTGTGTCTGTTGCACCATTAGTTGTATAACATGTGGGTTTGAATCTTGAGAAGCTTTAAGTGTTTGTTTTTAAGCACAGGTAACCACCAGTAGTTATACTTTTATTCTTTCCTTGACTTTAACATTGCATTGCATATGATAGATACATGGTATTATTGTCCATTAGCTTTGCCCTTGCTGTGATTTGTAGAAAAACTCCAAGTATTTCTCTCTATTCCAGTTATATTATCTTGCTTGCGTCTCTTTTGTACCCCACCCTCTGTTTTCAGTCTTGAATCCATCAATTCTGTCTTGATATGTGTTGTGCTATTTATTTTTGTATGGCTAGGCCATCAATGTGCAGAATATTGGATTATTATAGTTATTGCTGGTCATAAGTTCAGAGGTGCAGCCCGCAGAGCAGAAGTGAGAATCATCTTCATTCTGATATTTCACACTTTGCTGGATTGTAAATGATTGGGATGGAGGTAGTCCATGCAGTTTAAAAAGTACAGAGAGAGCTGCCTGGCTATAGTCATCTTGTAGCAGGGTAGAAGCTGCCCTCTCCACCGTATGAACCTAATAGTGGATTTGCATATAGAGGGGTGAAAATAGATTATATCTCGTAAAAACAGGGTCTCCTTTATGTGTAGCCCCTATCTGTACCTGGGAATTTGAGAAGCTCGTGCTGGGAGGATGAACCTTTCTACCCTTGCTAGTAAGAGCCAAAGGTTTGGTACCATATAGTGGCTCTACATAGAAACTTCTTGTTATTAATGAAAGGTATCTTCTCAAGAAGTAAATATATCAATAGAGTATGAGCAGCTGAGTGAATGACTGCAAATACAGTGGTTTTAGTTATTGGGTGACAACTGTTGACACATGTTAAAGACACATTTGTAGATGTGCAAGCGAGACATTCTGCAGAAACGTGTATTTCTTAGTACTTACAAAAAGCCTGATAATATGTATATCATTTCTTTAAGTGAAATCTATAAAGCTAGATCCCATTTGGTTAATCAGAGGGTCTGTTTTTCTTCTTAATTATTGTGAAAGTCTCTTGTGTCTGTAGTCAGGAAACCCAGTTCTTGTACATCTTGATTCCTTCAGGCGTTTAGTGAGTCTGCCCTTTTCTTCCTCCAGAGAATCATCTAGTATGAGCTGGGAAATTGCCACGGTCTCCTTGTCTGATGAAGGCTTTTATGAATGTATGGCAACTAGCAGTGCGGGAACTGGACGTGCACAGACATTTCTGGATGTATCAGGTGGGTAGTAGTTCGTCCTTCGATGCTGAAGCATGGTAATACATTGTGCTGGAACACTTAAGAGGGAGTAATGGCACTTGCAGCCAATAAAACACAGTTCCAGTTCTAAGTATATTTTTAATTAATGTGGTTTTTCTCACCCACGTACACAGGTGTGCTGATGTTTATTCAGCACACCTGTTTTCAATATTAACGTTGGATTTGTTCTAAGTAATCCTCCACTATCAGCTGGACTTGCAGAACAGATATGGCCTGTAGAAGCAGAAATTGAAATCTCAGATTTCAATTGTTTTCATCTTTATTTCAAGCTGTAGCAATTATATATTTCCCTGATGTAGCTGTACGCTTCTACGGGAGAACTTATCTTGGGCCGCATACCTCCGGGACACAGGGCTCTACCCACCCTGGGGACAGTGATGCACAGACACCAATATGATGGATACAAAATGTCCGTCTATTTGGCTGCGTCACACGCTTATATAGCTCTTGCGGTTCCTGTTCCTGCCACGCCTATGGGGAGGAGTCTATCTTTCCGTCACATCCCGTAATCTTCCGGTCGCCGATCCCTGTCTATTCCCCTACATCCTGATATATATATGTATGTATTATCTGATAGACGAGGAATTACAAAAGCTGCATTCAAAAGTGTTCTGCTTTTTTAACAAGATTCAGTAAATTGTTGGAAATCTGTTCTCATCTATTACCTTGAATTTTTTAAAAGTGAATAACTGGGATGAAGGACGTAAAATTAAATGAGGAATAAATCGGGCCAATCACAAAGATAATTTTGAATAAGCAGTAGTATTTGGTTGCTAGCCCCAAAATGTCTAGCAACCATTATCTGTCCAATAGATAATTTTAATAACTTTTTTGTTTTGTTTTAATATAAAAAGTTCCTAACCCATAAAAATCTCAATTAAAAGGACAATTAGTTATAAATATGGTCATCCATTTAGTATGAATTGGTGTGTCTTATGTGTTAGAGCAGTTTCAAAGCACTGATATTCCACTTGCTGAGGGAGAGGGAATTTTTCTGTGTAAGTTAATGACCTGTTCAGACTTGGAGCACTGGATGATTGACCGATGAATTATTACTAAAAGTTAGTTGTGGTAAGAGAGAATACTTCCTGAAAAGTGAATAGTGTCACCCTGGTCAAACTTTGGACATTAAAATTTGGAGTAGGAGAAAGGGAGAAAGTATAGTTGGTCTTCTGTGAAGGCAAATGTAAAGCTACGCTGCTCACGTACCTGTCAGTCTGACTGCTGGGACATGTGGATGTTAGTTATTTCCTGCAGCTTATGATGGTGGGAGTTTCAGTTGCAGATCAGCTAGAAATGTTTCCCAAAGTAAAACAACAGGCTTTACTTCACAAAGTTAATCCTCTATTAGAGGAATTTAGTTTTAAGTAACTGTAAACCAAGACAAACCCAAGCACAGATGGAGAAAACATAGAAACAGGCACGGTCTTGAACTGCTTTAGCAGACACTAGAGGTCTTCTGCAGGAAAAATTAAGAAAAAAGCTTATTTATGTGGGTGGGTAGGTGGGTGAAAACCCTGTCCGTACCATAGTGAATTTTGTCACTTAATTTTTCACAGTTACAATGCAGTCTGAGGGAAAGAGAATGGATTTTTGTTTCAAAATAGAAATTATTTTTCTATATAGCTTTCTTTTTGTGTTGATCAGACATCTGTCATGCAGAAATATAAGCTATTGCTCTTGACTAGGGAAAACACTGGAGCAGAGTCACTTAATTTACAGTGGTAGTGAAGATAGTAGAGCTCAGAACAGCAGTTTGGATTCAGCCTCAGGGTTTCACATAACTTCTTGAAATCAGAGTTGTCTTGTCTTTTATTTCCTGTAGGAGCTAATTCAGGTTGGTTAACTTGGATTATGAATCATAGAACCACAAAACAATTTAGGCTGGGGGGGGCCTTTGGAAGTTACAAGTCAACTCACAGCTCCAAGCAGAATTAAATTCCAAGCTTGATCACATTTCTCAGGAACTTGTCTGATCAGACTTTGAATGTCCCCAAGGACAGAGATTTCACAAGTTCCATGGGCAGTCTTCAATGCTTAACTACCCCCACTAGGAAAATACATCGCATGTCTAGTCAGAATTTCCCCTGCTGCATATTATGACCAGACTCTCATCTTTTTCTTTTTCCTTATGCCCTGAGAAGACTCTAACCTTGTATTCTCTAAAACAACCCACCCAGTAGTTGAAGAGGGTGACTTCACTTCTCTTTTCCAGGCAAAGGTGTTCCTCTCACTGCAGTATGAGCAAACCCAAAGAAACCAGTGTGCTATCATTGATTCCATTCAAGGCAAAGTTTGTAGAGAAACAGCACATGGTAAATTTGATGAGGGGAATATCCTTTTAGTCACAGAAAGTACTCAAGTAGACTAGAACAGTAACGTCAATACTTACCCAAGTCATAGCTCTAGAGCTCTGTTTTGTGTATTGGCTATGAAAATCCATCAGGTGGATAAAGTATTCTCGTATGCTTGTTTCAGACCATGTTTTGGAAGATAAGCAGCTGTTATATTTTGCCCCAGAAGTTGTGGGCGTAAAGATTCTTGGTCTGGAAGTTGCAACCATCCTCCTCCTCACAGAGAAAACTGAAAGAAAATCCCAACTTTTTTTCTTGTGATATTGGTAGCACTTGAAGTTCAAGAGTGACGAGGCAGAAAATTCCTGTATCCTCTCATTTACAGAGCGCTGAGAGATCAACTGAGACTGACTCACTGTGAAAACATGAGCAATTAGTTCTGTTTTGAGCCATGCAGAGGACTAATGTGAGGGAGGTACTTTGAAATCCTTGTGTTCAAATATTTGAAAGACAATTACTTGAAATTTCTTCTATAAGCAAAATAAATGATCTTTTCAAGTATTCTTAGTTTGCCCAGCTGACAGACAGTATATTACAGACAATCCATTTCTGTCAACTGCTGTGTGAAAGGTATTGGAACTGTGTCAACATTTTCTAGTTTCAGAAAAAGCAAACACTTGAGTTTGACTTTGTCTTACTACTATTAAATCTTTAAAATATCAAATGGCTTGTTAGCTTGTGCAGGCACCTTAACTGAAGTGCTCTGAATACAGGGATTCAGCTTAACTTTTGGCTGGGGCATTGCTATGTGTCTTCCCTATTGTGATAAGAGGCTCGTGTAGTCCAAAAAATGTCATGCACCACTGGACTGCCATTCAAAAGATAGGGGTTTTAGTCCTGTGGTGACCTTCATCTCTCTTTTTTCCCAAGTTTCTTTAAGTAACGTGCTTGGTTATAAGCCCGTGGAAAGCACTAGAAGGTTTGTCATTTCTCCCAAACAAACCAAAACCTAAAGTGCAGGGGAGAAACTCAATTCTCAGTAAGCAAATTGAGCTTCTCTTCACTCCCCTCTGCATGTGTTCAAGTACACAGTTTTGGTCATAAGGGTGTTTGCTGTTAGGGACGGTGTTTATGGGGAAGGAGAGCCGCATACCCAGCATGCAGAGTGTGTGTGTGATGCATTGCTATGCAGGGATCTAGCATAAAGCTTGTGAACCTCATCTGAGACCCCACATGAGATTTAAGTGAGGAGGATTTATGGCTGGCTCTAAGCTTTGGAGTAACTTTCACCCTTAATAAATATAGACTTTTTTTATTCCCTGTTATTCTTGCTTTCTTACGATAATGGTTTTTTGGTGTGTGCTGATAAAGATTTGGTCTTGCTCTTAAAGCTGTCTCATGTCTGCTAAAGCATCCCACTCAGAATATTATTCACTGCACATCTTTCTTTTTTCCAAGAACCAGTCTGGGGAAAAACAAATTGAATATGTGTATCTATGGTTTTAACGGGAATGCATAAAGTGATACATAGTGTATTTTCTTTCTCTAACATTTAAATGTTGCCTCCTTTGTCAGTGATATCTCAAGTCAGGATGACTGCTCCTATTTTAAGCATCCGTGGTTTCAAAGTCTAATTCCAGTGCAAAATTATTGCAGCTGCTTTCTTCCAGAAGTGTGATAGAATTCTATAGATGAGTAGAGTGGAAAGCAAATAACAACAAATAGTGGAAGTTGCAACATAAAATATGTACACAAAGGAAGGAAAAGATAATGAAATTACCAAAGACTTGAGTGGAAACTGTTAAGGGATGTTGTAAGTGGCTGCAGCTCCAGCCTAGAATTCCTCCTTCCTGGCTGCTGGAGCTCCTCCCTGTGCGCCCAGCAACCTGAGGGTCTCTGTCCCTGACCTGTGGACACTGCTGCTGCTTTCCTGTTTGTGCATTCATCAATAGTGAAGCTGAGCATGCACCAAAGACAGAGAGGACGCTGACACAGCTGGATCCACAGACTGCCACAGACAAGGTGCTGCCTTCAACAGCAGCTACATCTAGGACTTGCATAAAGCATGGGACAGCCAACCCCCCTCCTTCTCCCCCGGGGGTAAGGGTTGAAGGTCACTAGTGAGAGCACATAGGCGCCACTCTCTAAAGCCACGTATCCATTTACACATCTCTTGAGTATTGACATGGCTCCTCTGTCCTTTATCAGTTTGCAGTTCGAGAGCTGCCTCCTGCCATATCTGGGACCCCAAGGTTTGTGTCCTTATCAGTTGCAAAGTCCAGGTTGGCTCCTCTCTGAAATGGTGCTGGTACCTTCTTGATAGCCCATCAATTAGCATGATGAAGTTTGTTTCTTGTCATTGTCTCTGCTATTGTTCATCTGTAGAGGTCTGTGTCTCTCTATGCTGTGTTTATTATGTCTGCTTTTCCTTATCCCATTTGGCAAGGTCCTTGATCAGATAAACTTACAGAAACAGATGCTCTCTCCTTCCACATTCCCTTATAGAAACTGTCATGGAAAGACCTTAATAATGATGGGTAGAGCAGCCTTTGACTTGGTTTCATTGTTGCTCTTAAAAGAGCTTGCTAGTAATGTGTTGTTTTTTTTTTTTTCATATACAAGACTAAAAAATGTAGTGTGTAGCTCAGATTCTGCCATGTGTGGTCACACTTCAGTCTGAGATCAGACTCTGAGACCTGGTGGTGGTCCTGTCTTTTCCTTCTGTTGCTGTGGTGCTCTGATCTCTTTTTGGTTTTCCACAGTGCAAGCTGAGCTCAAAGAACACAGTGCTCTACATACTCTCTCACACATGATGTGATCTTTCATCCTGTGTGATGAAATAGTTTTAACCCAAATCAGGTGTGTTCTTGTGATGTGAGCTCCTGTCACGTAGCTTAGCATCAGAGAATGAGGATGTTGCCCTGGGTTCTGTTTCATGGCTTCAGCAATGTGAAATGAAACCAAATGTTAAACCAATATTACGTGTTTTTTTTTTTTTACACTATAGATTACTTGACATTGTTTATTGGTAATACACAAATGAAGCAAAGGCTCCCAAATCTTTTTGTCTTAATTTTTTCTTCTTTATTCTGTTCTTTTTACGCAGAGCCTCCACCCATGATCCAGGTTCCTAATAACGTCACAGTTGTCCCCGGTGAAGGAGCCATCTTGACCTGCCTAACTTTAAGCACAGTGCGTTACAATCTCACCTGGCAAAGAAATGGCAGGGATGTGAGGCTTAAGGAACCCCTGCGAATAAGAGTGATGAGCAACCTGTCTTTAGAGGTGAAGACTGTAAAGCTCTCGGATGCTGGCAAGTACAACTGCATCGCTTCTAATGAGGGTGGATCTACCACAGCAACAGTCTTCCTTTCGGTGCAAGGTAACAAGGAAACTGCATGTTATACTTACTCTGTCATGGTTTATGTTTTCTTTATCTGTGAGCTGTCCCTTAGTGACTTTTGTATTTTATTTATGCCTGTTGATAAAACTGCTTGGAGACTGACAGAACATTACGTAGTTCTTCCTTGTTTTAAAATGGCAATAGGAGTCGCCAAACAGCACTAGTGCTTGTTTTATGAGACTGACTTGTGCTGTGTCTCTGTGAGCTGTGGTTTGATCCTTCTCCTATAACTGCCAGTTTAACTACTGTACAAGTGAATGGAGCCTGAGGTAGTTTTGTTGTTAGGGTCTCCTGAAGAGTAGAGCACAGAAATAGCTACACACACGCACACACCACTCCCTGATATTTGTAGCCAACCTCTACTTTGAGAAAATTAGCAGGCTGGCTATGTGGATTTTTTTTTTTTTTTCAGTGAAACTATAACTATAGTTATATACGTGTAACTAAATTAGTAAAAGTTTTGGTGTTTATCTGGATGATTTCATATCTTTTTATAACAGAATAGTACTTCTAAGTTTTTCTGTGCATTATGTTATTATGCGTTTTATATTGCCAGTCAATACATGCTAAGAACTAATCATGATTTTATGAAGGGCTAGATTTTACGAAGGCAAGGACTCCAAAAAAAAAAAAAGAAAAAGTCAGAACTGAAAAGGACAGCATGGGTGAGACCAAACAAGGCCTAGATCTGTGCTGTTGCTTCATACCAGGAACAAATTTAAAAAGAAAAAACCAGAATGTATAAAATGCAGTGATTTGTCTTGGAGCAAATAATTTTAAAATTTGAAAGTGCTGCAGGTTTCTCTGTTTGCCTTCGTTATGTGGAGGTTTAAACCTTTGGTTCCTAGCTGCCCATCTGTGGGTAAGAAGAGACAGAACTCAAAATGTTTTAGAAAGAAAACTATTCTGTCTAGTTGTAGGAGGCTCCGACAGGATTTCTGCTTGCTGAGGATACTGGGTCATATTCGGTGCAGAGCGGGTAGTTTCATTAACTTTGCTGTTGTAATTCTAGTACTTGAACTGATGGAAAACTTAGAATTGGGGGGAGAAAAATTCAGTGGAATTGCCTGGCTTAATGTGCTCCAAAACACAGAAAGGTCAGAAATGGAGTTGTAACACTTACTAATGGCATGTAGTTTTTCTTATAGGAAAAGCATGTTGGTTTACCAAGGTGGAATATGTAGGTGTGCAATCAATTGTGTAGGACCTATTACAAAATACAGCAGGATGGAGTGTTTCTTCATTGATCTGTATGATTTACCCTTAGATGGCTACAGCAGAGTTATAACCAGTAAATTTCTAGCAAGGCTGAAGGAAAAATAGCCATGAAAAATCATCAACTCCCATACGTTTGGAAAACCTAGTTTTAAGTTCTACAGGATTTTTCCATCAAGACTCTCATTCAAGCATGTCAAAGACAGCAAGAGAAGAACCCCCCCTCCCTTTTCATATCTTCCTGGGATTTAGATTTTCCTCCCTAATGTCTGTAGACCAGCTGGGAGCTTTAACACAATGACCAAACTACTTCTGGCAGTTTTTCATAGTAAAGCTAAAGAAGGTTACTGCTGCCACAGCAGAATATTGAGTTTCAAATCACTTATATATGTAGAATGATTATATCAAATAGTAGTTGGGAATTATGTTTTGGCTGGAACGCTAACAGCTTTAAAACATGGTTGAGAGAACCCTCTTGGACAGTTTAGACAGGCTTAGTTGAGAGTCTGAGTTGTGTTTTCTTTAATTTCTGATGAAAGATGCTTAAAACAGAATAAATATATAGGAAACACTAAGTTGCAGCTGAATTGAGATTTCTTGAGTAGTGTGTGTCTCTGGAAAAATTAAACTGTTGCCAACATTTCAAATGGCTACATGCAGAAGTTGAATGGTGTCAGGATGGTAGTATGCACAGTTACTTGTGATCGTTTTAGTTTGCTTGGATGAAACGATTTCTATCAGATTTCTGGAGGTACTCTGATGTGTGGTTGTGTCATGTACAGCCTGTAGTGCTTTTTAGGGTCTAGAATAGTACTCAGAAGAACAGTTTATATCTGGCAGCAAAAGAGTAAAGTATTTGGCTATATGTTAGAAGCAAAAGCTTTATAGGGTTGTCATTGCTAACATTCTGAAGAAGGAAATTTGAAGTCTTGTTAGTAGATTGAGATGGGTTCATGCTTTGTGGAGTTGCGAGTAATTCAGAATGTCAAATTAAATTCATATTGAAGCCCTTTATTATTTTTGGGACAGTTCCATATAGATCTCTGAATTTTGGATCATGAAAGAATAAACACTGCTTTCATCCCCATTTTCTTCTTGGAGTGGGAGTTAAGGCAGAGAACAAATGTTGGTAGCTCTAAAAATAACCTAGCATCTGCTTTACATGCTTAAGTGGGTTGTAGTAAACCCTTGTTTTGAAAGATTTCAGCCTAATGCTGCTGTTTGTGAAAGAGAACATTCTTCCGAGTTTTGTGCCAACAGCTGTACAAATACAGACTGAAATCTTGAATGATAATTGATTTCCCCCTCCCCACCCCGTTGCGTGTTCTGTGTTAAAAACGACATAGTATACTAAGACACTAATTGTCCCACACAAATACTGAGCACAGCTAGATGAAGGTCCTGTTTAAAATTTGATACACTGCTCGGAGTAGTCTGAAAGGTCACTGAATGCAGTTTTATAAATTTCAAGGGAGTATAAGCTCTTGAGCCTTGTAGGAATGTATTGGTGCTTATTGAGTGCTATGACTAACTTCTAAAGTACACGATCATCTTTGGATCTTGTTAAATGGTGGCTGCATAGTGTGAATTGCTTAAGTCTTCTCAACTGATTGGTGTTGTATAGAAATGTAAATGATTTTGTAAGGACATTTGCTACTTTTTCAGATGCTTCATATGAAAAATCCTTGAGGGACCATATTGCAGCCCTGTGAGGCTGAAGATTGGCCAGGAGTGTGAAACATGGGTGATCCTATAAACTTTTCAGTGATATATTTCTCACTGATGAAGGAAATTCCATGAGCACGTAAACTTTTTCTTCCAGTTTGTTACAGTCTTGTAGGCCAAATATGAGTTTGCTATGTGCATATTCATCAGGTTGAATTAATATGGAATATTTCCGTAGCTTGATGTTCCTGATGTTTTCATACACATAATATTGATTTGGGGGCGGATTTTGAGGAATGTATGCTTTCTTTTTTTTTTTAACCTGAAACCCTGCATGCTGAAGAGATTTATTTGTGGTGTGTCTTATGTTTCCTTGCCACTCCAAGAATTTAAAATACACAATTAAAACTCAGATCCCTGAAATCTGAGTGACGCTAAATGCGATTTTATGGTAGTCTTGGCTTTGCATGTTTTCTGGTGTGAGTAAGAGTAGACAATGAAGTACTTCTAATGATCGCAACTGTCTTTTGCCTCTACAACACAGCTGTATAGTATGTAGAAACTTTTACAGCTTTTGCTTGTGTTTATGTTGGCAATTAGTAGAGAAGTTTGAGTTCAGTAATCCTAGCATATGATGAATTCCTGCAGTAGGTGAACAAGAAGTGAGGCGACACTGAACATTTGTCTTTTTGGGGGCCATCTAAGGTAATGAAGTGCCAGCTGCTGTGTGCATTGAGCTCATTCATGAGCAGCATGAAGGTCAGCATACTACTCTAATGTATTTCTTTATCTGAACACACATGTAGAATAAAATCATACATGCTGCAGTTACTGTTCTGTCCATAGCATGGTGGGTTTCCTTCATCTGCTTATTTGCTGAACTTTTAAAGATGTTAAAATGTCTGTCTGGTATCTCCATCACAACTGAAAGCCATTTTTAGCATCTGCTTACAAGTAACACTTAAATAATTCAGTGATCTGTGCTAGCAGATAAGTGCTAGAAGCACCTAAACTGCACCTGCAAGAAATAAGCATACATATTATATGTTCCACCTGCCCATATAAGGAATAAAGTGTATGTTTGACTTTGGGCATTGCAGAATTGTCATTGCTGTAATAACAGTCTGCTAAGTGATCTTTTGTCAAGCCAACACGTGACAAAAGTACTGTCCTACTGTATAAATGGAGTCAACTACATGAGATGTGCGGTGTGGGAAAGCCAGACCTATTAGCCTGACAAGATGCAAGTGTGCTGTATACTGTAGGGAATAGATGTGGACACTTACCAGCCAACTAATGGCTTGAAATCCAGGTTGAAAAAAAACTGCCCAGGAGGACAACGTAAGTGACTTGGCTCAACCAAGACAATGGTAGTACTCAGGTGCATCCCAGAAAAGGAGCAGAAACCAGAACTGAGTGAACACTTATATCTGGAATAATTCCAGGAAAGAGACTGCCTAGATGGACAAAAGGTAAATTACCTCCTTGGCATAACCCGGTGCTCTGTTCCCAGAACTTCCTCTGCTTTTTTCTCTGAAAAGAGATAATGCAGAAGCAAACTTCTTAATACATTCACTTAGATAAATGGATAAACAGTGTAGTACAGTATAATAAATTTCTCCTTGCCCATTATTGAGTTCTTTAAACATGGAGAAAACAATAAAGGGGATAAAAGTATGACTGCTTTACTTGCTATTTCAAATTTAGAAAGTTAGCTGAGTGCAAGGTGCCTCTCCTAAAGAATAAAAAGCAGTTTAGTGCCTCCTGTGCTTCTTTCTAGGCTGTTATTTGGAATTGTCTGAGAAGATGGATTGATATTTTTTCCAGGCTGCATATTGTAAAGTTACTACCTCAAATCTGTTATCACTGTGGCACTTTCACCCCTGTTAGAGTGGGAATTAGAACAGTTGAACTCTCAGTAATGTTCTTTGATGTAAAAGTCAGTATCCTCTTAAAGAAAGAGCACTGAATCAGTATGTATCAGCCTGCTAGGTGCTAATTATTGTTCACAGCAGGCTCAATTATACTAATTTAAGCTGTTTTTCAGAAACTAGCCTACTGCACAGGAAACACAGGTTAGTGGAAGGCTCAGGAATTGCCTGAGCAACCTCTCTGGAGTTCTCTGCCACTCAAGAAAATGAATGAATATCCCTCCCCAAGGTAATTTGTCTTCTCCATATAGCTGCCATTTGCAAGAGGTTCTTTCCTACATTTGGTGAAAGGGAACTGATGGGGAAAAAATTGTTTGCATTATTAGACCAATCACTCTTATGGCCTGATTTCAAGAGTTGGCCTGAATTTATTGTTTGTGAGGCATCTTTTGATAGTGTTCCCTGGGTGAGATCCTCTAAAAATCAGTACAAAAGCAGGACAAACAAAGCTTTCTCATCCAGCTAGAAATATCTTTAAATTTTCTGTGTCTTCTAGATAACTTGTCACAAACTCAACTAAATAAGTAATGATTAAGCTTTTCAAAATTTTTATAGTATTCAGATTATACATTGTAGGAAGAGTTCTTACTCCAAAGAATTTAAGTCCTGACTTGATGAAAGATAAAAAATGAGGGTATTAAATAAAACAGGAAATTAGTGTCATGCATCTAAATTTCTGCCATTTGATTTCTTGCTTGTTATTTTCTTGCTTCATTCTCACAGAAAATGTAGGCCTTTAGAAGTATTTATAAGAGGAGCTTTGGAGGACTGGAACCATAACATGTTAAGAAATCAGTACTTCTAGGTGTTTTTGGACCTACCTGAACCTCTGGTTCAAGGCAATATACCATGCAGATCTCTTGGAAACTAGCTTCTTGAAGGATATTTGATCTCTGTTACTGCAAGAGTTAATAAACAGGACAAAGAAATAATTAATTAAAATATTAAGTGTTGTACTTGTAACTTGTAGCTGTAAGAAAGGTGTTGGATTGGTGACCCTTCCAGGAGGGCTGTGTGTAGTCCTTGGTAATGCATACAAGCATAATCAAGTTCAATTTACATTTCAGTGAAGTGAACTGTCTCTATCACGTGAAGATGGGGACACATCCCCTGAGAAGAACCCACTAAGTTCCAGAGGTTGAAGTCCCCTGTTTCACTTTCTGTAAAGTACTAATTTTCTGGTACTGGTACTGGTTCTTTATCTGCAGCATGTCAGCGATGCTCTGCTGTAGCAGGAAGTCTGACTTTTTCATTTTCGTTTATAAAGGCGTTCACTAAGTGTTTTTTTCCTGAGTCTTCCAACCTCTAGGGCTGAGTAGAAACCCAGGACAGGGACATGAGGAGGAAGGAATGCATTTTCTTTCCTTCTGCAGGTCTTTCTCCTGCGGGGAAGTCATTGTAAAAAACCAGGAATGTGGTATGTATGGTGCAAGATGCTTTCTTCATGGCCTCTTGTTCACAGCTGGTGAATACTTATCATGCGCTTAATTTTTTCTGATAGAGTCTGCGTACGGTCAGTGAATACCAAGTTACAAGTGCAGTTAGGTTATGAAAAACAAGTTTGCTGAGAAGACTCTTTGACTCTAGTGCATGTCTGCCTGTCTTTTGGAAAGTAGTCTTTTGCTGCAGAAAGAAAATGGGTGGTCCTTCCCCTGTTGTCTTTCACAGCACACTTTCTAAGTGCTGGGTGGATGAAGCATACTATATCACAGCAGCTCAACTTGTTCTGTTCTGCAGTAGCAGAGTGCTGTTGGTGTTGGTGAAAGTGTAGCTTGTGCATACTCCCTGGCTGAACAATGAGATCGCAGTAGCACTCCCCCCCCACCCTATAGAAGTTAAATTTGTGCTTGGAAGCTTTGTGGAGAGTCTCACAGGAACAGCCATGAATGCTGCTGCTGTGTATCTTTTACCTGAGCTAATGCTTAAGCAGTTATGGGAACAGATGTTTCCATGGTTGTGCAGCATCACCTTTGCAGAGAGCCAGGGCAAGGGATGGTGCAGGTCGGCACACCCTGCACTTCTGCACGGGCAAGGGTGGGTTGGGAAGGAGATCAGTGGGAACTTGGCAGCTAAGTGAGATGGCTGGCAAGTGAATGAAGCAAGATAATAATGTCCAAAGACAATATTCCTTTTTACATAAGTTCACTTGGCTGATGCCAAAAGTACAGATGAATGTGGCTGGTTGGTTGAAGCTGAAGGCTACTTTTTGTTTATCTCCATTAAATGTTTTGATCTTTATTTATGCTGTGACAAATCTGTTCTCAGCTTGCTGTTCAAACGGGTGCCTTTGTCAGTTTTTCTGTTTATGTGTAATTTTTCTTCTCTGCTTCTTTCATTTGGCTTGTGAACAAAATTATAAAATACTGTATTGACTATTAATTCCATGCATATTGCTAAAACGTGATTTCAACTTCATAGAAATCAGATGAATGGAGAGGATTCCTTTTGCGAATGTAGTGACAGGTTATGTGTATTTGTGTTGTTATTCCATAACATGGGATATAATCTGTGCCTGATTTGACATCAAAATGGAAACTTACACTCTGGAAGGAATTTCTCAATATCTCCGTAACCCCAGTCTTCTGTCTCACTTACTGACATATGTTAATAGCTGTCAGAATGGTAGAGTGGGATATTTTTTCCTTCCTGCGCCTTCCCAGTATGTACTCTCGACACTAACATAATGTAGGTTTTTAGACAGTTTGAGATCAAAGCCATTCACTTCCATTTATATGTTTCTATGTGGAAAAACTAAGGCATATCCATAAAACTCACAGTCACATGAGAATTCATAGACATTGCTGTGGTCACATAGGACTTCAGTCTGAAGAGAATGAATTTTTCACAACATCACTACAGCTCCTGTATTACTGAAAGCAGGGCTTTGTGATAAGCAGCTGCTCTTGTAGTATCTTGGTAGTTAGAAGCCCAAGTAAGTCAATTCAGACCCTTTTAATGGATGCTAGCAAGAATGGGCTGTAACTAGAGAACTGCTAGTGAACAGACTGAACACAGAGATAGGGCTCCATCTATTCTCTGCCAGTATCTGTGTGTATGTAGGAGAGGCTGGCGGTTTACTGTAAGGTCTTGAGAAAGTGAAAATAGGTTGAATCATTCCATTTTCCAAAAATGCTTAGTGTAGAAGGCAAGAAAGAATCTTGAGCGTGCTGCAGAAAAAATATTGATACAAGTAATGGTTCAGCCAAATATTGTCTGCGGGGTGGCTTTTGGTGAAAAGTTTCTGTTAAAAAAGAGGGTGGGGAAAGCATGCAGAAAGTAGTGAAAAAACATTGGTAATAAGTCTGGTTTTTTACAAATAAAGGGTGATAAGAGGGTTTTTTGTGTTATATGAAATAAAAATTTGGTATTTGCTATCCCTTTTTCATGCTAAGTTTAACCGCTTCAAAATGGTTTTAATGAATATTAAGGCCAAGGATCTTCACACCACCCTTCTTCCTCTTCAGAATCTTTACATGTGATCTATGTTGTTTAAAAGGCTATATTCTGCAGCCTTGGATGGGAGTGGCTCTGTAAAGAGCTTGTGCTTCTCCTGCCCATGTACAAATATCCTCCCCTATGATACAAAGAACAAAGCAAAAGAAATCAAATTGACCTGTCATACAGGAAAGCCTGTTCTGTGTGCTGGTTTCTGGCCTTTGGGCAAGAAACAAGATGGTTAATTAGTGGCAAATGTGGCCTCACTGATACTCAAGCTACCAGCTAGAATTACAGCTGTGTATGTTGACTTTTTTCGATTAATTTCATTGATTATATGTTAAATACAAATATTTCTCCCACCTTCTTCTGTTCACCCAATAATATCATTGTGTGAAAATAACTGCATGGGCAATGGTGTGTTGCCAAAGCATGATGTGTAATTGCCATCTGAGACAGTTCTCTAATATTGACATGAGAGGAGACCTTCCTGAAGACGAGAGCATGCAGAATATCTCCCAGTGACTCTTGGCATGACTTAAAACAAAATAAAAATAGCTGAGAAAGCTGTGCACATCATGAATCACTTGAGGACACTTGCATTCATTTCTTGCCTCTCCCTGCCCCCTCGTATCTGGATTTAATCCTAGTAGTTCTGGAACTCCGGCTCTGCCTTCCTCTGGTGCCTTTCCTCTGGCAGCTCAGAGGTTTCAAAGCTGTTACGAAATATGGGAGGGATTTTTCAGGACCCTGCAACTTTTTATTAAATTTACGCTACAAATGTAAAAACTAATGAACTTAGGGAAGGTTAATGGATGTAAATTGGAGAAAGGAAATGACAAGGCATTATATGCATCTGTGTTTACAGTTTCGCAACAGTGTGCAAATTAGTTGCTGTTTATTACTTAATTTATTCCTTGTCTTTGGCGGTATAGCTGTGTGGTTTTGCCTACACTTTTACTTACAGATCTCAGAATCCTTTACAAACTACTGTGTATAGCTAATGACTGAAAACAGAGTCATTAACTCCTGGCTTGCTCATAATAGTTCTGATCCCCAGAGCCCCAGGTGCCATGATGCATCAAAAAGCCTTCCTCAAAACAGCAATTATATTTCTCTTTGAAAGAGGGGTTTCATGTGCTTAAGAGGGGTGTGCAGATGAGTTTGCATGAAACATTAACATGTGTGAATAATTCATGAAACTCAAACACAAAACATAGTGCATTTTAAATAAAAGTATACAAAAAAAATTAAATCAAAGTTATGTCCATGACTTGCGTGCTGATGTTACTACTAATTATGTTTCAAAACTACTTATTTTCCTTGGGAATGTTGCCCTCCTATTTAGTAAGATGTATTACAGGACAAATCATTCTATAGTAACTGTGATTGTGACAGACAGTAAAAGGTCTGATATCTATGGGACAGCTATGGACTGTTATGTACTCCCCTGCCTTGCAGCTGTAGTGTGTTGTAATTAGCCCATGTTATCAAGTGAAGTTGGACCTGCAGAGGCACAGACTCCTTGTTAAAGTCACTGCAGTGTGACTTGATTGATAATATCTATAGTCTTCCCAGCCTATATTTCCCAAGCCTATGCCACTCCTGATAAACCTTCTATGTAAAAGGTGAAGAGATCTCCCGCTGTTCTTATGTGTTCTTAATCTGATGTTTGAGCATTTGAAAACCATTTAGTTCCTTATTATCTGATTTTCTATCAGTCACTAATCCCCTCTCATTAAGTGTGCTGAGATTGTGAGGAGGAAGATTGTTTTCTAAGTTCTGTATTGTAATGCCATTTGCTTAAAAACCTGCTGACTAAAACCCACAGTGTTTCTGCCCTGCAAGGAGGCAGAACCTTCTTTGCATCTGTCCTTGAAGCAGCACTATCTTCTGCAGGGAGATTCTTCTTCCAGGCCAGAAATGCTGTGGATTTTAGTTAGCAGCTTTTTAAACAAATGGCATTACAACACAGAACTTGGAAAATAATCTTCCTCCTTGCAATGATAATGAAAAGGGCATGGTATTAATTCTTCCAGAAAGGCATTTGTAGTAGCTCTCTGAATTGTTTCTGTTTGCATTATGACAGACTGAACTAGAAAGATTTATGCTATTCACCTGGACTGTTGCATAGCATTGCACCTTCATCTTGCTCTTGATAGATTACACCACATAAATAGACTGTGTGTATTGGCTCCTAGACACATTTTTCCTTAGCAGCCTTGAAAACATGTCAAATGTCACCTGGGTCTATAGGATGGTGTAATTCCCACTGAAGCTAATAAAAGAGCTATGCAGAGCAGCCCTAGATTCAGGGTACCTCTGTGTAACATGTATTTAGCCTCTTTTACTCTCCCAAAAGGGTGAGTTAGGCTCAGGCTTTTCATTCTATGGTTGCTAGTAAAAAGATCAGCTGCAGAGGAATACATGTTAATACAATGTGTGATTAGCAAAAGGCAAAGCTCTTAAGATGAAGATTGATACTACTGATCTAATAGTAGCTAGTTTCATGCCATAACTAAGATGAAGTAGCAGCAGTTAGTAGTACAAGCTGCTACTTTTTCATCTGTTAAGTGGGGTGGATCTTGTTCATGCCACTATAAGAAAGACAAAATCATATGTTGGGAGGGATTCGATGGGAAGCGTCCATTGAATACAAACGAGCTAGTGAGAGCTGGGAATTCTTCAAGAACTATCTATTGGAAGCACAAAGCCAATTTATCCCCTACAAAGGAAAAGGAAGTAAGCGGAGCAAGAGGCCCCCATGGCTCAACCATGGCCTCCTGGGTTTACTCAAATCCAAAAGGGAAGCACACCAGAAATGGAGAAGTGGAGGATTATCCGTTGAGAGCTACAAGGGCATAGCCAGAGAGTGCAGAGATACAGTCAGAAAAGCAAAAGCCCAATTTGAATTGAACCTGGCTGTAGAAGTGAAAAATAACAAGAAAGGTTTCTTCAGGTATGTCAACCACAAGCAGAAACAGAAGGAAAACACAGGCCCATTGTTAAATGGAAAAGGAGACTCAATCACAAATGATGCAGAAAAGGCAGAGGTCCTCAACACCTGCTTCACCTCTGTCTTTACCAGCACTGTTGGGTCCCAGGCTTTGGGAACAAAATTGCTGATTGATCCAAACACCGACCCACCATCAGTGAAGGAAGAGTTAGTATATGAATTACTACAGGAGCTTGACCGCTACAAATCAATGGGCCCTGACGCCATCCACCCGAGGGTGTTGAGAGAGTTGGCTGACATCATTGCAAGGCCACTCTCCATAATCTTTGAGAAGTCATGGAGGATGGGGGATGTTCCAGAGGACTGGAGGAAGGCAAATGTTACCCCTATCTACAAGAAGGGCTTGAGGGAGGATCTGGGTAACTATAGGCCCATCAGCCTTACCTTCAATCCCTGGGAAAGTTATGGAACGAATCCTCCTGGGGGCCATCACAAGTCAAATGAAGCACGTGATTGGGAAAAGCCAACATGGCTTCACTAAAGGCAGATCGTGCTTAACAAACTGGTGGCCTTCTATGACAAAGTGACTTGCCTGGTTGACATGGGGCGGGCGGTGGACATTGTCTACCTGGACTTCTCCAAGGCCTTTGATACAGTCCCCCACAGTCTCCACCTGGAGGAATTAATGCATTATGGCCCAGACAAGTGGTCTGTGCAGTGGGTGGGGAACTGGCTGACAGGCCGCACCCAAAGGGTGGTGGTAAATAGCTCCTTTTCCAAGTGGCAACCTGTCACTAGTGGGGTCCCCCGAGGGATGGATATTGGGCTGAATGTTATTCAACATCTTCATAAGTGATCTGGATAACGGCATCAAGTGTAGCCTGATGAAGTTTGCGGATGACACCAAGCTGAGCAAGGAACTAGACACTCCAGAAGGGAGAGCTGCTCCGCAGGGAGATCTGGATAGGCTGGAAGAGTGGGCCAGCAAGAACCTTATGAAGTTCAACAAGGAGAAGTGTAAGGTCTTGCACCTGGGAAAACATAATCCGGGAGTGCAGCACAGACTGGAATCCACCTGGCTGGAGAGCAGCTCTGTGGAAAGGGACCTGGGGGTCCTGGTGGACAGAAAGCTCAACATGAGCGAACAGTGTGCTGCTGCGGCCAAGAAGGCCAACAGGATGCTGGGTTGCATCAAAAAGGGCATCACCAGCAGAGATAAAGAAGTCATCATCTCAACTCTACTCAGTGCTTGTCAGGCCACACCCGGAGTACTGTGTACAGTTCTGGTCCCCCCTATACAGAAGGGATGTGGACAGGCTGGAAAGGGTCCAGAGAAGGGCCACCAAGATGCTCAAGGGATGGGGAAGCCTGCCATGTGAGGATAGGCTGGGAGAACTGGGTTTGTTCAGCGTTGAGAAAAGGAGGCTCAGAGGGGATCTCATCCCCATGTCCCAGTACTTAAGGGGCAGCTACAAAGAAGATGGAGACTCCCTTTTTACACGGAGTCCCATGGAGAGGACAAGGGGGAATGGACACAAGTTGTTCTTGGGGAGATTCTGATTGGACACGAGAGGAAAATTTTTCACAGTGAGGTCAGTCAACCATTGGAATAATCTCCTCAGGGAAGTGGTTGACTCGGCCACGTTGGACACCTTCAAGAGTCGTCTGGACAGGGTGCTGGGCCATCTTGTCTAGACTTTGCTCTTCCCAGAAAGGTTGGACTAGGTGATCCCTGAGGTCCCTTCCAACCTGGGATTCTGTGTATGTACCATAGAAGAAAATGTCAGTTGCCACAGTGAATTGTTTTTGATGGTTGTCTTTACTGAGGAAATCTGTCTAAGGATGTAAGTGAATGAATTCTTTGTGGTTCACAAATCACTTTTCTGCTGTAAATGCAGCTGAAATCTGTAACATCCATTGGCATTGTTAACACTGCTGATTCAGTTGTCTTCAGTGTGGTTTTGCTGTTAATTTCTTTCTTAGGGTGTGCACGTACATTGTGACTTTTATTTTCATAATTCAATTTATAATCTCAGTGTTTTCCTGTCAGAAGGCTTGTGCTCACTGGCTTTTATTTTCAGGAACCTGTACAAATTTGACTCAGATTTGTCAAAATTGTCTCTGTTGCCACTTTCCTGCGTTTTAAGCATGCATTAAAAATTCTAAGTTAATTTTTGTATGATTACTGTGTTCAGGGTGAATCCATGTGAAACCACTAATGATCTCTTAGTTTCTGTTCAAAATGATGACCTGGCACTACTTAATCTTATTTCAGCCTTGCTTTGTGACCTTGATGAATTATGTTGGTGAACCTTGGTTCTGGCAGCTTTTTGTCACAATTAGTGCCTACATTGGGAACTCCAAATTCTGCATCTCAGAACAAAGCAAACTGTGTAGGCATGTGAATTAATTTGGTCTCTGTACCCTGAATCCTGAAGTACTAATTTTTATAAAGGCACGCATGTTTTATGCTGAGGAATTGGTGGACTGTGCTAGAGAAAGAGAAGAAACAATTGGGCTCTCAGAAAGGATAGCAAATTCAAGAAATAGAAACTCTTTGAATAATGTTATAAGTAAAAGAGACTGTAAAGGATGTGTTATCACCAGACTGATCATATTTTTAGTGCAGTCACTGATCTTACAATGCAATTCATGTGGTGTCTGATGGTCATTATCTATGTTAAACTGAGGCAGTTATAGGGAAGCATTCACGTGACCTTTATTAGAACTGTTTTCTCACTGTACATCTTTTGAAAATGTGAATAAAAGTGATTGTTGTCATCTGTAAGTGTTTTATAAATGGATCTTTTTAACTGCTGTTTTTAATTTCTTTTACTAGAACCACCTAGGGTTGTCATTACACCTAAGAATCAGACTTTTACAAAAGGCTCTGAAGTGTCTATCAGGTGTTCTGCAACAGGTTATCCAAAGCCAACAGTAGTATGGACACAGAACGATATGTTTATTATTGGTTCAAGCAGGTAGGGGTTATAGCTTTCTCTATTTATTTTTTTTCCTATAGAGAATGTGAGAAAGAAGTTTTGAACAATGCCAAAATATTCTGACTATTTCTTCTACCGGAGTCTGTGAGTTTTGGAAATACTACCTCAACCTTTACTTTTATGACTCTCTTTAATTTCAATTTCCTGATCTCTAAAATAGAAATACTTTAGTTCTCTTCTTGACAAGGCTTTGTACAAAATTAATTTAAACACTTTTCACAAAATGCATTGATATTCTCTGGTAGGTATATTAATGCTAATATTGTTGCTTATTATGAGAAAAAAACCAGTACCTTTTTATAAACCACCTGGTCATGCTGTTGCTGCTTGGAGTGTGGGTGTAACCATTACTTTCTTTTCTTTAACTAATCCTTTTGGTCGGTCCCCTGTGTCTTCCCAGGTATAGATTGACCCCAGAAGGCACCTTAATCATAAGAAAGGCAATTCCAGAAGATGGAGGAATTTATGGTTGCTTGGCAAGTAACTCAGCTGGGACAGAGAAACAGACATCCACCCTTACGTACATTGGTAGGTAAAAGAAACGATGCCGTTAAATTAAAAAAGCAAACTAATATATCATCAGGGAGGAACTGTTAAAATTGGTAGAACCAAGAGAACCTACTAGTAGACCTTTCAAAAAACTTGGAAAAGATTTTGAATAGCTCACATGTCCCTTTGGTTTCCTGTTCGAATCTGAGTAGTATCGTTAGGTGATATTTGGTGCTTAAAGTTTCTTCTTATACTGTTTTTAAGAAAAAAAAACCCCAAACCTAAAATTGTGTATTAAAGTGGGGTAGGCTTGCAAACCTGGGTAGGCCTTTGGAGAAGGAATCATGTTTCTGTAAATTCCTGTAGTGTGCTTAGCACTGTAGAGTCCTAGCTAAAATTGTGTACTTTAAACACTACGTTATTATATTAATAGCAGACTACTAAAATTGTTGATGAACAACAACCAGCTGGAGTGGGAGAGAGACTCTGAATCTTTTTACTTTCTACATGATCAAACTCTTCCAATTCTTTCCTTAAATTCCTCCTATATTCTATATATGGTGCAGGTGCTCTAGACATTCCAGACTCTCCTTGTTCCATTTCCCAGTGTTTGTCTGTCACCTTACATGATTTCTAAGTCTTTCTGACTTTTAATGCAAATATTCTTCCATATAACAAGAGAAAATGAGAGTATTTCATGGCGTATGTCTTAAAAATGGTATATGCTTTGGATGAGGAGCTCATTTTTTCTATATTGTTTCTTTTTAGAGGGCCCAACATTGACCATAGTTCAAAGCGAAATTCTGGTTGCTCTTGGAGACACAACTATTATGGAGTGTAAAACAACTGGAATCCCTCATCCCCATGTTAAATGGTTTAAAGGTGCACTTATTACTTTGTGTTTTGCTTATTTGCTTTAGCAATAATATTTAGAACAATGATCCTGGAGTGAGTTTGTTTTCTTGAAAGCTCAAATTCCTTTGCAAATGCCTAGGGAATTTTATTTGTTCTTTCTTCTGAATCTCAGAGGTATCTGCTACAGTTTAAGTAGTGAGACAGGATATTGGGTATCCCAAAGGCAGGAATTTTCACAGAGTTAAATGGGAATTAGAGAATCCCATGTCTCAAGACTGAACATTTATTCTCATAAAAAGGAGTTGATGCCTGTGTGTGGTTGTATAAGCCACGTGCCTGCTGATTTTCTGCAAAACCAGTAATCTTTTTTGGCAGATACTGCCAACGGATAGCTTATCCAGTCCAGTCTTTCATCTCTGGCAGTGGCTGGAGGGGAAGCACAAACCCCATTCTGGTCTGTTTGCAAATACCCTTCCCTCAAAGGAAGCTAGTTCTGAGCTCACTGCAGTTAATGGTTGGCCTGTATTTTAAAGCAGACTTTGATATTCATCCCAAAGAGTACATGTGGGCTAGTTCTCAATATTACACATCAGTATTGCGGCTCCTGCTCAGCCTGAGAAGTAGCAGAGCTGTTTTCTGGGTTTTGCAGAGTTCCCAACTTGGTACAGAGCTGGCAAGGTGGCTGCCACGTGTAGTCTAATTTGGGACAGAGAAATACAGCCTGGCTTACTGTCCTAATGCTGATGTCTGTCCAAAGCTAATTGGGTTTGTGTTTCCCTTGTGAAACAAATAAATAAAAAAGGATTGTATCTAAAGTAGTAATGAATTTTTCCACTCAGTTAAGGTGAAGTCAGAGTACTCACCTGTGAAATGAATATGGGCATGTTGTGAACTAATCTCAAACATGGACATTGCTTTCTTGGAATAATTTTGGTAAATATTTCAGTTACTTTTTTTTCTGTCTGGACTTAGGTGACTTAGAGTTGAGGGCATCAGCATTTCTCATTATTGATACTCATCGGGGTCTTTTGAAGATCCAGGAAACACAAGATCTGGATGCTGGTGACTATACCTGTGTGGCTACCAATGATGCAGGGAGAGCTTCTGGAAAGATAACTCTGGATGTTGGCTGTAAGTAGCTTGCAATCTAGACAGTAAATACTCTAATTTCAGTGTTTCTGTATCTGGTCAGTGGTGCCCTGGTTATCCGAACCTTTCTCACAAATAAGTGTCTGTGTGTGCTGGGAACACCTTTTCTGGTGGTCTTCACTAAGTTATTTCCTTGTCCTATCTGCACTCCAACTTTACTTCACTCTTACTTCTTTTGCAAAGCATAAAAGTTATGAGGAGGAAGAGAAGCAGAGGAGGAAGAAAATGTTTAAACTTCAATCTAACATAGTTCTCAAGTAGAGAATATATTATGCTACCTTAAGTTTACTATGTAAGGTTATTGTAACTTAGCCCTTCCTCTCCTCTCTTCCTAATTCTTTCTAACTGCTTGTGGCCTGATGCATCAAATCCTGTTAAATGCATGTTCCTGTCAGACACATACACTTTCTGAAGCAATGAGCAATGCTGTTTGAAGGAGACGAGTAACTAACAATGCTAATGCTTGAGCATGCACGTTTGTCTGATGGGGGTGGCTGTATCTTCATTTTTTTGGAGACGTTTAGCCTATTTCTGAGCTCCCCATTGTAAGTATAGGGCATGCAAAACTGCTTTTGTAAGGTGTTGCTAGAGGTGGGAATCTGTTGTTAGAAGAATAATTGTGCACAGTGGGACATAGATTTAGGTCGTCAATAGTGTAAGCAGATTGCTAATGTCATGTTGCAACTCTAGCTCACTTTCTGTGTGCTCTTCCCCCACAGCTCCCCCCATTTTCACCCAGGAGCCCAGTGATGAATCTGCAGATATTGGCTCAAACATCACGCTGCCGTGCTATGTTCAGGGTTATCCAGAACCAAAGGTTAAATGGAGGCGGCTAAATGGTGCTTCCCTTTTCTCAAGACCATTTGCAGTTAGTTCCATCAGTCAACTCAGAACGGGAGCTCTATCTATTAATAGTAGGTAGACTGAACTTTTAAAAATAAAGATTCCAGAAGGAAATACGATGTATGCAATAGATTTAAGTTAGTATACTACTTTATAAAATTATTACCTTTGTAAAAAGACTGGATTTTTTAAATCCCAGATTGTGTTTCTGATACTGGCTTCATTGCTTTTGACATGCAGTTCATTCTCCCATGAGCTTGTGAATTCAGTTGTGTTTGGTCATTGGCTTCACTCTTCTTCATAGAAAATATTACACTTTTGTTTAAATAAATATGGGTTATGTTCTCTGATACTGAGTAGCCATGGATTTTCATGTTTTGGGGTTTTGTCTTCTTTTTTGTTTTGTTTGTATGAGAGGTGTTTTTAAACTCATTGTTTTAGGCAAGTCCTAACTTTGGTAATAACTAGAAATTCTGTAAGTGGCTTTGCAATTTCAGTTACTTGGAGCATTTCAATCACCCATACACTAAGTGATATTATTCTGTTTTCTTAATTAGCTCTTTTACTTCGTTCTAGATATAATCAGCTTGGGTGAAGTAATTCCTTTCTACTGTACATACAGAGCAGTAACTTGTGTCTTATGTACTACTGTGTGGATGTCTGTTCACATACCGACACACATTGCTGTAGGTAGTAAGCAGTATTCCATAGTAAACGCACTACCATGATAGCGTATGTATGTTTGGATATATAGTGTACTGCCATATATCATTTTGCACATTAGTATATACTATATTAAAGTACATGCAGTATATAATAGAATTGTTCAGGCTGGAAAAGACCTTACACCTAACACTGCCAAGTCCACACGAAACCATGTCCCTAAGTGCCACATCTATGTGTCTTCCAAATACCTCCAGGGATGGTGACTCAACCACTTCCCTGGGCAGCCTGTTCCAGTGCTTGACAACCCTTTTGGTGAAGAAATTTTTCCTAATATCCAATCTAAACCTCCCCTGGCACAACTTGAGACCATTTCCTCTTGTCGTATTGCTCCTTACATGGGAGAAGAGACTGACCCTCACCTTGCTACAACCTCCTTTCAGGTAGTTGTAGAGAGCGATAAACTGATGAAAAGCATCATATATATGTATATAATGCTTTTTGTACTGAAGTGCTCATATATAGTCATTCCTTCTGTACATGGTGACAGATGGAAAGAAATGATCTGGCCAAAAATTAATATTTGAAGGTAAAAGGATAGGGTATCCATGTATTGCAGATTTTTCAATATTACTTAAGACGCTGCAATCTGATCTCTTCCCCCCACCCCCTGCCCTAGGTTTGTGGGTCAGTGATGAAGGAACTTATATCTGTGAAGCTGAGAACCAGTTTGGAAGGATTCAGTCACGGCCAGCCACGATCACAGTAACTGGACTGGGTAAGACTGGTTAATGTCAATGGCGACAGGGAAAGGAAAGACTGGCAGCATTTCAATACTGGGAATATACTGGGAGAGGCGATAATGGGTGGTGCCTGTACAACAAATAGGATGTCTGTGAGTTGTGTACATACATGGTAATGTATCTATATGCTTTTATCTATAACTATGGTTACACGTATGTAGTCATCCACACAAAGTGAATCCGAAGACATTTGCATGGAATATTGTAGTTTATTTCCGTGAATTTGGTGTGTTAGAACATTGTCTTTTCACTGGCTACATTAATTTGAATAAGTTCCATCTACACTTTGTAACATGGGCCTTAAAAAAGGTGATTAGGCTTGTCTTCTCTTTCTTATTCCTAAGTAAATTTCACAGAATCACAGGTTGGAAGGGACCTCAGGGATCACCTAGTCCAACCTTTCTAGGAAGAGCAAAGTCTAGACAAGATGGCCCAGCACCCTGTCCAGACGACTCTTGAAGGTGTCCAACGTGGCCGAGTCAACCACTTCCCTGAGGAGATTATTCCAATGGTTGACTGACCTCACTGTGAAAAATTTTCCTCTCGTGTCCAATCAGAATCTCCCCAAGAACAACTTGTGTCCATTCCCCCTTGTCCTCTCCATGGGACTCCGTGTAAAAAGGGAGTCTCCATCTTCTTTGTAGCTGCCCCTTAAGTACTGGGACATGGGGATGAGATCCCCTCTGAGCCTCCTTTTCTCAACGCTGAACAAACCCAGTTCTCCCAGCCTATCCTCACATGGCAGGCTTCCCCATCCCTTGAGCATCTTGGTGGCCCTTCTCTGGACCCTTTCCAGCCTGTCCACATCCCTTCTGTATAGGGGGGACCAGAACTGTACACAGTACTCCGGGTGTGGCCTGACAAGCACTGAGTAGAGTTGAGATGATGACTTCTTTATCTCTGCTGGTGATGCCCTTTTTGATGCAACCCAGCATCCTGTTGGCCTTCTTGGCCGCAGCAGCACACTGTTCGCTCATGTTGAGCTTTCTGTCCACCAGGACCCCCAGGTCCCTTTCCACAGAGCTGCTCTCCAGCCAGGTGGATCCCAGTCTGTGCTGCACTCCCGGATTATGTTTTCCCAGGTGCAAGACCTTACACTTCTCCTTGCTGAACTTCATAAGGTTCTTGCTGGCCCACTCTTCCAGCCTATCCAGATCTCCCTGCGGAGCAGCTCTCCCTTCTGGAGTGTCTAGTTCCTTGCTCAGCTTGGTGTCATCCGCAAACTTCATCAGGCTACACTTGATGCCGTTATCCAGATCACTTATGAAGATGTTGAATAACATTCAGCCCAATATCCATCCCTCGGGGGACCCCACTAGTGACAGGTTGCCACTTGGAAAAGGAGCTATTTACCACCACCCTTTGGGTGCGGCCTGTCAGCCAGTTCCCCACCCACTGCACAGACCACTTGTCTGGGCCATAATGCATTAATTCCTCCAGGTGGAGACTGTGGGGGACTGTATCAAAGGCCCTGGAGAAGTCCAGGTAGACAATGTCCACCGCCCGCCCCATGTCAACCAGGCAAGTCACTTTGTCATAGAAGGCCACCAGTTTGTCAAGCACGATCTGCCTTTAGTGAAGCCATGTTGGCTTTTCCCAATCACGTGCTTCATTTGACTTGTGATGGCCCCCAGGAGGATTCGTTCCATAACTTTCCCAGGGATTGAAGGTAAGGCTGATGGGCCTATAGTTACCCAGATCCTCCCTCAAGCCCTTCTTGTAGATAGGGGTAACATTTGCCTTCCTCCAGTCCTCTGGAACATCCCCCATCCTCCATGACTTCTCAAAGATTATGGAGAGTGGCCTTGCAATGATGTCAGCCAACTCTCTCAACACCCTCGGGTGGATGGCGTCAGGGCCCATTGATTTGTAGCGGTCAAGCTCCTGTAGTAATTCATATACTAACTCTTCCTTCACTGATGGTGGGTCGGTGTTTGGATCAATCAGCAATTTTGTTCCCAAAGCCTGGGACCCAACAGTGCTGGTAAAGACAGAGGTGAAGCAGGTGTTGAGGACCTCTGCCTTTTCTGCATCATTTGTGATTGAGTCTCCTTTTCCATTTAACAATGGGCCTGTGTTTTCCTTCTGTTTCTGCTTGTGGTTGACATACCTGAAGAAACCTTTCTTGTTATTTTTCACTTCTACAGCCAGGTTCAGTTCAGATTGGGCTTTTGCTTTTCTGACTGTATCTCTGCACTCTCTGGCTATGCCCTTGTAGCTCTCAACGGATAATCCTCCACTTCTCCATTTCTGGTGTGCTTCCCTTTTGGATTTGAGTAAACCCAGGAGGCCATGGTTGAGCCATGGGGGCCTCTTGCTCCGCTTACTTCCTTTTCCTTTGTAGGGGATAAATTGGCTTTGTGCTTCCAATAGATAGTTCTTGAAGAATTCCCAGCTCTCACTAGCTCGTTTGTATTCCATGGAAGCTTCCCACCGAATCCCTCCCAACTGAGCCCTGAGTTAGCTGAAGGTTGCTTTTCTAAAATCCAGATCCCTTGTCTTAGAGCTGACCTTCAGCTCACTCAGCAGGATCCCAAACTCCACAATATTGTGGTCACTGCAGCCAAGGCTATCACTAACCGAGATACTACAAAGCAGGCTTTCTCGGTTTGTGAATACCAAGTCCAGCAGTGCCTCATTCCTGGTTGGCACTTCTGACATTTGTATCAGGAAACAGTCCTTTATGCATTCCAGGAACTTGGTGGATGACATGTGAGCTGCCGTATTGTTCTTCCAGCAGATGTCTGGGTAGTTGAAGTCGCCCATCAGGACCAGATTCTGTCGGCCAGAAGCTTGCTTTAGTGCCCCAAATATCGCTTCATCGGTTTCATCATCATGGTTAGGAGGTCTATAGCAGATGCCCACTGTGAGGTCCTGCTTGGAGATGACCCCTTTGACTTTAACCCAGAGGCATTCGATAGAGCAGTCACAATCGCCTTGGTTGACTTCGATACAACCAAGGTTTTCCTTAATGTAGAGAGCAACTCCTCCACCTCTTCTACCCTGCCTGTCCTTACGAAAGAGCCTGTAACTGTCCATTGTGATCCCCCGGTCATTTGAGTTGTCCCACCATGTTTCAGTTACTCCTATGATGTCATACCCTTCTGAGAGGGCACGGAGCTCCAGTTCCTCCTGTTTGTTACCTAGACTTTATGCATTTGTATACATCACTTGAGGTGATTACTCTTCTGTTTCACCTCTTGGGAGACAGCTAAGGAACCTTTATCACCGCACTGCTTGGCCTGACTTTCTCCCCCGTTGGATGTGCTGGTGTGAGCGTTTTCAAAAACGGATCCCACCCCCTAAGTCCTTCAGTTTAAAGCCTGCCTCACCAAGTTAGCCAGCCTACTGCTGAAGATTCCCTTGCCCCTTCTAGACAGATGGAGTCCATCCCTCCCTAGCATGTTGTCGTCATTGAAGAACACCCCATTGTCATAAAAGCCAAACCCCTCATGGTGGCACCAGCCACATAGCCAGGAGTTGATATGCATTATGTGCCTGTTTCTGGTGCTCCCTTCCCCTCGAACTGGCAAATGGAAGAGATCACCTGGGCACCAATGTTTTTCACTTGCTCCCCCAGGGCTTGAAAGTCTTCCTTGATATTACACAGGTTACGGCTCTCAGTGTCGTTCATGCCTACATGAAATAGTAATAGTGGATAGTAGTCTGTTTTCCTGATGAGTTGTGGCACCCTCTCGGCAATGTCTCGGACCTTGGCTCCTGGAAGGCAGCATACCTCTTGTGACTCCCTGTCAGGTTGGCAGATGGGTGCCTCAGTATCCTTCAACAGAGTCACCCACCACGAGCACTCGTCGTTCCTTTTTACGATGTCCACTTTATTAAGGAAAGAAAAATCACCATAATGATGGTGTTTCTGACATTAATTAATCTTAAAAAAAAAAAAAAGCTGTAATGAACTTGCTTAGGTCAATGTGTTGTGACTGGGAAGGAATCTTAGTGATCCAAGAAGACAGTAAATGTCTAGCTTTGACAATAACTGTGCTATTAAGGAGTTGTTTATTATCTCAGTTGGACAACTGGCAATAAAAGGAAAAGTAATGCTATGAAATGTATACATTTGTGGGAGGATGAGAACGGAGTCCATCTGCCATCAGAAACCATTTGTTAACTTAAAACATGTGGTGGATGTCTGTAATGCTAGTAGTAACTGATAGACAACATGTTTTTACCTATTTAAGTGTTATTTAACCCCCATTATTTAAAACTAATTTGCAAAGCATGTGTACAGGAGTGCTTTCTGTTGGCTCTTTGCAGAGCTTGCAGAATTTTCTGCTGTTGCCCTCTATCCTAATCCCTTAAAATTTTGTGCCCACAGGAAATTATCACTTATTTTTGTCCTCACCAAACCTGCTACTTTTTTCTTTGGTATTTTGCCAAAGTAATGAAAAATTATATATCAACTTAGTATCCAAAGGAACGTGAGTTTTCAGGGAAATGCTGGATTGGATCTAATTTCAGCTGGACAACGTCTTCCATTTGCTGCTATTTCTTAGTGTTAGGATCATTGTATGTGTATTCCTCCAGCTTCATTTTTCTCTTCTATGCTACCCAACAGCTTAATTTGTTTCTTTTTTTTTCCCGCTGCCTGCAGCATTGACATGTCAGATACCAGAACCCCATCTGGTATTTTTTGTCATAAAACTAAGTATGTTGGAACTTTCTTGCTGTTTCTGATGGCTACATTTTTTTTTTACCGCCTTTTTTTGCTTTTCTATTTAAATCATATAGTTTTCATTGTAGGAGATGTTTCTTGTTCTATATTTGTATAGTACCTTACACAAGGAGACCTTTGTGTGAAGCTGCTGCAAGCAGCATTGGTGACAGGACTAATAATAAAAATCGAGATGTAATACTTTACATGCATATATAAAAATTCCTAATAATTTCTTTTAATTCTTTCTTTTGTTAAAGTTACACCTCTGATTGGAGTAAGTCCAGCTACCGCCAATGTAATTGAGGGGCAGCAGCTCACTTTGCCATGTGTACTGCTTGCTGGAAACCCGATTCCAGACCGGAGGTGGATTAAAAACAGTATGGTGGTAAGGCTGTTTTGTTTCCTGTATGATTTATTGGCAGAGAATATCTACAACTGACATTTCAAGCCATGATAACAACTTGGTTTAATTTACAAAAGTTGATGTTGTGAGTATAGATTTTTATGCTTACAAATAAAGGTGCTTCACAAGATTGGACTGGCTCCCTGGAAACAAGGATCCAGTGTTATCGAGGTGAATTGCAGCAGACAACCACCACTCGGCAGGAGCTGCTGCCTCCTCAGGATAAGCCATTTCACTGTATCTGCCAGGCAGTAGCTGCTTCTGAGTTTCTGCAGGCACTGTCATTTGGAGTACAGCCATTCCTCTGAAAAACAATAGTTTATTACTGTTCAAAATATGAAAGTGGAAGTGAAGTGTGGCATCCTGACAGTTATACCTTACTCTGATCACTGCCCACACCAGGAAATTTCTAACTCTGAAGGGAGATCGGGGAATAGGAGATGGTAGTGGGCAATGTGAAGGTCCAGAAAAGAATTTGGGACCAAAGTATTTGTGAATTGTCCTTTTATCTTCTATTTCACTTACTTTCAAAGCAGTTTTATGCATTCTCTTTAGCTCCTGAATTTCAGCCTTAGGCTCTGAATTTAGGCATGCTATATTCAGGAATATCCCACCAGAATGAAAAACTGCTGGAAATTAAAACCTGGTAACTGAAAAGCATTTCTTTTCCCCTATTTTTTAAAACACAGATACCAGAAGATTTCTGTAAATTTAGGGTTTTTTAGCATCATTACTTTTAATGTTGCTGATGGGATGACGTAAATGTCAGCCTCCATGTACCATATACTCCTTTCATAGTGGTGCACTGCTCAGAGCATGAAAGCATGTATGTTTTCTCTCCCCCTTGAGAGCATACCATTGCCAGTTTACAACTCCTGCAGACAGAAAGGTGGCGCAGACACCGTGCCTAGGTTAGTTGTCTGAGTGAAGTTTAATTTCTTTAGTATTAGCCAAATTACTGACTTCAACATCCCTATGAAGCCCTGCTTTTTATCTTGCTTGCTAACTTCTCCCTAAAGCCCTTTTCCACAGCTGTAATTAAAAAATGATAGCAAATTTTAAAATTTATTGTCACCAAGCAGAACCCTGGCACTACTTGACCCTTCACTTGGTAGAGTTTTCTGCTCAGTTTTTGAATCACTGGGAATCATTGGACTTTTCTTTAGACCGTGTAAGTGCAAGTAGCACAGGCTGTAACTTCTGTGAGAAATACTGGCAGGATCCTCCTTGAAGAGTTTCTAATTCATCTGTGTAGTAATGCTAGTTTCCTGTAGTTGTAAGCTCGCGGCAAAATCTACACTCCAGGGAAAGTGTTGGAGTAAGTTATATTTAGAGAATGCAGCTTTTCCTGAGCATGGCATGACTGGAACAATTTTGCATTCTAACAGCCTTTCTGTAAGGAAAGTCTATGATGCTGAGCTCCTTGATTTTTTGTTTTTTTTGTTGCTGCTATAGGGTATGTAACTTTAAAAAAAATTACTCTTTTGTGAAAGTTGTAACTTCTCTTATCTTTCGCAACAGTATGCTTCAGAGATGATCTTTTCTACTTGATGGATAAGACAAGTTAGAAGGTTTTGGTAACTGTAAAAAAAAAATCTGTTTGTGGAAGAAGAACAAGTCATTGCACTAATCAAAAGCTGATCTATGATCAAATTGAGTTAC
The DNA here is from genome assembly GCF_963921805.1 of Phalacrocorax carbo. Classification (NCBI taxonomy): domain Eukaryota; kingdom Metazoa; phylum Chordata; class Aves; order Suliformes; family Phalacrocoracidae; genus Phalacrocorax; species Phalacrocorax carbo. The sequence continues at coordinate 29,776,271 of NC_087518.1, read as the reverse complement.
TAGAATAACCAACAAAAATACAGTAAAATAATTCAGCTAAGTTTGTTATTGCTTCAGTGTGTGACTATAAGCATGTGTGGCAGTTCTATATGTGCTGGGGCAGAGCAGAGGTGCCATTGCAGATCTTAATCTCACTCCAGCAGTAAATATAAGGTGCTACCAAAATTCTTATTTAAAATTAGCTTTTTATGAAAGGTGGAAGGTAGGAAAAGTTCTAGTAAAAGTCTCCAGAAACATAATTTTTAAGAATGTGAAATAGTCAAGTAAAGCCACACTGCATCCCAAAGCAAATATTAACAGGTATTTTCTTCAGTAAAACATTACGTCACTCTCTTGGCAGCTGGTTCCCAATCCCTACATTAATGTTCGCAGTGATGGAAGCTTGCACCTTGAAAGAGTTCGTCTGCAGGATGGCGGTGATTATACCTGCATGGCAAGTAATGTTGCTGGGACAAGCAATAAAACTACTACTGTTAATGTGTACGGTAAGGATCACTGTCCTGTTGCTTTTGTGCTGAATGCAAGATGAGAGTGTGTTTCTTTCTAACAGACACTCTCACTAGAGATTATTTGTTATCTTTATATTAATTTCTTAAATTCCCTCTTTTTTAATGATGTTACTTTGTAAAGTGACATGGTGGGAAATTGGATCCACTGTGCAGGAAAGAACCAAGTAATTGAGAATGTTTATAAAATAAAACAAAAATAAAACCATTTTGCAGTCGTGAAAAATCTTTATTTTTAAATACCTACTAAGGTTGGGCTGTGCAATCTTCATCTTTAGCTTTATTAACAAAACAGATGCAAGGGGAAGTTTACTGGAAAACCATGAAAAGCGCTGTCTGGGGGTTTCATAACTGATATAAGGAAGCAGAACTCATGGGAGAATTAGAATTAAAATGAATTACGAGTTGGGGAAAATGTGTTTGTGCTTTTGGGGCTCCCCCCCTTCTTTTTTTTTTTCCTCCCCCTTCAATTAAAGCTCCAAAAATTACACGGACAGTAAGACAAAGTGTTAGTGTTGTGGTAACCTATCTGTATTTCAGCTGAAGTTTTTTGGAATATTTCAGAACTTGAGAACAGAAAGGAATATATTTGTATGTTTTTAGAAGGATCTAGTTTTTGGTATTATAGCCTTAAATCTGATCTTCTTTTTTTTTTTTTTCTCTTGTTAATTCAAGGCCAGCTCAGATAAGTAGGGATAAGGGGTTCTTGTTATCTCTTGTTACAGATTTTGTGAAGTGATCTGGGATTTTTATTCAAGGTCCTCTAACAGTCAGTCCCTGCAGAAACCATCACTGCAGTTAGTGCAACTTTGTAGCATTTATAACAAATATTAAATAAGTTTGGAAAGTGACAGTTCTTCACACTCTTATCTGCTCTGTTCAAAAAGTTGTCCATCGATGGAAATTGATTCAGCACCAAAAATCCTGAACTCATTCTCACGAAAGGTGCTGTATATGTTGAATCACGTATGGTATTGTTTCGGGAAGCCTGGCCTAAAATGTTGTCAGAGGATATTGTGACAAAGACTTTCTGAAATTATTGCAATCAGCTATGTGAAATACCCACAGTTAGTTTTAAAACTATAGATACCTAATCTAATGATCAATCTATGGCTGACATGCTTTGTTATGAACAGGTATTTATTCTGTCATGAAAGACTGGAGAGTGGAAGAGAAAGTGGTTGGTCAATGTTAGGGTTCAGAGAAGAGGCTGAAAATTCCCAAACCCTGCTGCCTTTATGAAGTAGTGGTTGAATATAAGGGTGCTGTTGTGAGAGTTGTGCCATGGTTTGAAATCTGTCTTCTGCATGTGTTTTGATATTTGCATTTATTTTTAGTTCTGCCTGTTATTCAGCATGGACAGCAGATATTTAGCACCATTGAAGGGATCCCAGTAACATTACCATGCAAAGCAAGTGGAGTTCCTAAGCCATCTATTGTCTGGTCCAAGGTAACTTCTCACCTTTGAGCTGTTCATGGTGAAAGATGAATTGAACACATTGTTTAGTTGTCATAAAAGTTATATATTCTTGTATATACACAGCCAAAAGCCTCCGTTGTGAGGGGCCTGGAAATCTCTTTTTATTCACATACATGCTTTTGTTTCTTAGAGCTTTCTGGCCATAGTCCAGCCATACATCAACGTTCTGTTCTTTGGAAGGGCTTTGGTTATTGCTGTGTCTTTGTTTTTAACACTTAAGAAATTGTTCATATTCCTGTTGTGAGTTGATAATTAGACAACCTGCCACAGATTAAGAATTCATTTTTATTTTGGAGCCTTACTTTTAAGGCAACTTTTTCCTCTGAGTATGATGTGTCTAATAACGGCATTCTGGGGTTAACCATCTGTGACTTTTCATCATGTCCTTGACAAGATACTTTGACATCAGGAATCAATGCCAAAATTAAATCGTTGAAATCTTGTTTTTATTGGTTTTTTGGGGTTGGTTTTTGTTTGTGGGTTTTTTTGTTTTTTTTTTTCTGTTAAATTTGGGTCTGTAAAAAGTATCAAGTTTTCTGCATAAGAATCCTTGTCTTTCTGCTGCTGTTACTGCTTAGACAGTGACACTCGGAGTGTGAAAAGTTAGTTGAAGCAAGTTTATTTGTATGGATGGAATTCTGGGGCCAGGCTTCATAGTTAATTCAAAATATTTTGTCCACCTCAGCCATAAACAATAGAAGCAGTATTGTAATGTGAATTAAAATATTGCTTAGTTTAGTCAGACTGCCTGCAAATTGTTTGGTCTACAGAACTGCTTTAAAGAGCAGGGAGGACATCTCACAGAGAAAAATCTGACATGGTGTTATATTAAAAATACAGCCGTTTTCATATGAATGGATCACAGCAATGGAGTATGCTAGGGAGGATGCTACAGGAACTAACATTTTTATATTCCTTTAATAGTTTTAATTCTTTTGTTAGATTTTTATTCTATCTCTGTAAGCTTTAGCTTTTATTGAATGTTGTGTTCAGTACAAGAGGGACATTGAGTTGCTGGAGTGTGTTCAGAGAAGGGCAACGAAGTTGGGCAGGTCTGATGAGGAGCAGCTGAAGGAACTGGGGTTGTTTAGCCTGAAGAAGAGGAGGCTGAGGGGGGACCTTATCGCTCTCTACAACTACCTGAAAGGAGGTGGTAGCGAGGTGGCTGTTGGTCTCTTCTCCCAAGTCTCTAGTGACAGGACGAGAGGAAATGGCCTCAAGCTGTGTCAGGGGAGGTTTAGACTGGATATTAGGAAAAATGTCTTTACTGAAAGAGTGGTCAGGCGTTGGAAGAGGCTGCCCAGAGTGGTGGTGGAGTCACCATCCCTGGAGGTGTTCAAAAAGCGCGTAGATGCGACACTTCAGGGCATGGTTTAGGAGGCCTGGTATTATTGGGTTGGTGGTTGGCACTGTGGACTTTTTTTTTTTTTGTCTTTCCACAGAAAGGAGAAGTAATTCTTTCCAGCAGTATGAAATTTTCTGCAGGGTCTGATGGAAGTCTGTATGTAGTTTCACCAGGGGGTGAAGAAACTGGGGAATATATGTGCACTGCAACAAATGCTGCTGGTTATGCTACACGGAAAGTCCAGCTGACTGTTTATGGTATGTAAGAGCTAAAATAAGTGTAGTCTCTCTCCCCCCATTGCATCCTACTTCAGGCAGTAAAACTAAGGTGGATTGTACTGTGGGTATCCTAGTTCATAAATGGGTTTTAAAGTAATTTCTGATTAGTGCTTTCGACTTTGTCCTAGATCACTGGATCCACATAGTAGGCAATTTTATAAATGGCTGATACTGAAAGGCCTAACCTTCAGCTGTTATGATTCTTTTAAACCCCCTGCTACCTGTTCCCTTGACTTCACAGACTAGAATCTTGGGCTGATCATAATTTAGGTTTTTATGGAAGTGAATAGGTAGTACCTGTATAGGAATGAAGTCCCTGCTGATAGAAAAATGAAGATCCATTAATTCCATCAGTCCCAAAGCTTCTTACTATCTCCCAATATTATAAAAAAAAATTGATTTACTGTAGGCTTGCTTTCCAAGACTTCTATGGCTTGTAGGTATTGGTGCTGCAGTGTAGCATAGTTGAGGTATTAGTTGCAAAATACCTGTGCAGTACAGAGCTCAGCATATGCATGAACTACATATATCCGTTGCTATTCAGCTTTTTGGGTAGATAGTGCAGTCTTGCTGGCATTTGTGGTATTGCCTATAGGCATCAGCCAGTGTCTGAGGTACAGGCACTGTACATCAGCATTACAGTGATTTGTCTGTTGCAGACGTGTCATTAGAAATAGGATTGTAATGTTATATAACTAATAAAAAATTGATGTTTGATGTGAAGTAAAATTTTATTGTGTTAAATTTGTACAAATACGTATATTCATTGCAGCTTCTTAACATGTTCCATGTTATAGTGAAACCTAGAGTATCCAGGCCTGGAGACCAGCAAGGAAATGCATTTGATAAACCCATAGAGATCTCAGTAATTGCAGGGGAAGATGTCACACTTCCATGTGAAGTAAAGAGCTTGCCACCCCCCATAATTACCTGGGCCAAAGAAACGCAGCTCATATCTCCATTCTCTCCAAGGTAACAATGCTTGATGAAAACAAGAGAAGTGGAATTGTGTCTAAGTTTTCAATATTTTGGTAGGGTATATAATTTCTAATTGCCACAGGATCAATCAGAAGGTACCAAGTTGTTCTGCATGAAGACCCTGTTTTACTAGGTCTTGAAACTCTCTTTCCAGACGCTAAGACCATGCATCATAGTACAGCTTCCATTCCAGTGTGTGTTTATACATGATCTCAGGAGGCCAAGGCAGAAGAGATCCTCTTATATTTGTACTGCAGTGGTGCCCAGAGACCCACATAATCTGTGTCTGATTATAAATGTTTTAAAATCGTTTTTCTTTTCATATTTATTCTCAGGGGAGTGTTGTCTGTTATTCATATGAAGTCTGAGCTGCCAGTAGAATACAGATGACGATAAATGTTTGGGAGTGCTTACAAGGGCTCATTGCTTGCTGTGTTTTGGATACAATAACTCTCCAGATATTCTTGAACATGTGTAAACAGCTAAATGCTCATAAAAATGTTGAGTTGACAGCCTTAGAGAATGAAGAGTTGGGGACTGTCTTGTACACAGCATGGGCCATAATGTTGGAGTTCTTCCTTATTATTTTAGTATGGTACAAAATAAGGGAGGAAATGAGTAAGTGCTAATTTTCTGTATGTTCCCACTTGAAGTGCCAGGGACTGTCATGGGGCGTGCTTGTGCTTTCTAGACTTCAGGATACTTCAGAAGAGGTAAAGGCTACAGCTGTATTGATAAACCAGGAAATGCTAATGCTGGCCAAATACACAGTGTAGCAATCGCTGTGCCCCTTGTCTAGTGTCTCTCTGACATGAGGTCTGATCCAAGTGGAAGGAATCAGCCAGTGTCAGAGCTGAATTAAGGAATCAGAGACCTGAAAGTGAGCCTCTCTCCCTCGCAGCCAAATCTGCACCTCAGAGTCAGCAACAGCCTCAGCAACTCATAGCTGCTGGGCCAGCATATTTGGTGAAGGAGGCTTGTGCACAGAGGGTTGATTTGTCATTAGTAATCTGTGTGGAATTTACTGCTGTGTCCTGTGAGCACATTGCATGCACTAACAAATCTGCATTCTTGGTCCCTTACTTGTCCTCGATTTACCTCAGGAGACATTGATAAATTAGGTTACTTGCTCGTGGCTGTTGTGGAGAGATCCAAGTTGTCCAGAGTAGCAGAAGTCCAGCTCAGCCTATTCTGTAAGATTGTTTACAGATGTCAGCAAAAGTTAAAGAATTAGTCCAAACAAAATTGTTTGAGACCACCCAAAGATGATGTTAGAAATGTGACTCGTAAACAAAAGAAGAGTGAAATCAGAAATGAAGGAACTTCTATCAGAAAGCAAATGTAATTAGTGGACAAAATAGTGGAAGATGAGTTGCCCCGGCAATCTATCTTTTGGGGTTATTTAAAAAAAAAAAAAAAAAAAAAGGGAGGGGTGGGGGTGGTTAGGAAGATATGGGCAGCAGAAGAGGAATCATAATACCAGACAGATTTGGGTGGCCTAGAGGAAATATACTTCACTTTCTCTCCATTCATCTCTCTGGGCCATTGCAATCCCCAAATTCACCATTTAGGCCCATATGATAACATTGTCCTAATTAGACACTGCTAGAGAAAGGAAGACAGATGATACCACCAATTCACCAGTTCCCACCAACTTTGCCTAAATTCTGTGTATAACCTTGAGTGCTAGACTTGAATTTCTTCTTGTCAGTTCTTAGCTGTTATTTTTTTTCCTTCCCTCCTCATTTATTTTTCCTATCTCTGTTACTTTTGACTTCTACATAAGAAGATTTTGGTTTAGCTGGCCAACGGATCCCATAATGTTATAGGCCTGTGACCAGGACTGTAGTAAAAATTAATGCTACGGAGCTAACTATTTACTGATGAATAATGACCATTTCTATAAATGCCAGAACTGGCAGTTTTGAATCAGAATACTCTTCAGAATCTCGTCTTCCATCAACATAACATCTTCTGTTGCCAGGATGAAGTAGTATTAAAAGTTGTTTAACTTTCTGACACCACTGACCTGGGCTGAGCAAGAATTTTTGACAGGAGGTTGAAGAGCTCCATTTCTCTACCTGGTGGTGGTTTTTTTTGTTGTTTGTTTTTTTTTTTTCTTCTTCTCTCTCCCCCCACCCCTTTCTAGAAATGAAACAGATTTTAATATGGTCTGTAAGTAGCTAGAACCAAATTTTGTAATTTGGATCTTATATTTTATATAGTTGCTGTGTATTCTGAATGTAGTGGCTCAGTAAAGAGAAAAAGTTAGTAAATATAAGTAATATTTTAGTAATATGGCACAGCTCAGTATACCCTGTAGGATGGTGTTATTTTAGCTCATAGTGATCATTAGCAATGTGTAAGTAGAGGTCATTCACCTTTCAATACATATTTATACAGTGTATCTCCTTATTTTTCCAGGCACACTTTCCTACCCTCAGGGTCAATGAAGATCAGTGAGACACAAGTTTCAGACAGTGGAATGTATATCTGTGTAGCCACAAATATTGCTGGGAATGTGACTCAGTCAGTGAATCTAAGTGTACATGGTAAGTTTTAACTTAAAGGATAATCATCTGCAAGTTTCCGCATGGACTTGAGCATCATACAGAGCTTTTCTAACATTTTTCCTTATGTACATTAAATACTATTGACCCATATTCTTTCAGGTTGTATTATCTTCATATGCTAGTTGTTGTTATTGATTATGTAGAAAGGAAATATTGTATACACACACATCTGTGTATATATATGTACACACATTCACCCACCCCCTTTCCCTTAGGCTCATGGAAGAATTATAGCACAATATGACATTTAACACTCTAAGTCAGCAGAGGGATTTTAGGAACTGAAAACTTGTTCTAATGCACTTGGATATTCTCTGTGCAGGAGGTTTCTCAGCAGTAACTTTGCAAACAGTGGCTGAGAATAGCGAAGTTGGCTGAGGCTTACAAGTGTCAAGTTCCCACCAACATGGTGGGAATTACATATCCAAACTCTTTTGGCAACGAATGCCGAAGTTTGCGCGCACACCTGCTCAGGTGGTAGTGAAACCAGTGTGCAGCTCTGTCACCTGTGGGTAGGCACCTGCTCCTGCTTTGGTGCACAGCTATATGCATGTACCTTCTGCTGTACCCACCTTTGCAAACTGATACCTTAACCCATCTTACTGTATTTTCTCTATTCAAACCAGCACACTCGCCTTGTGCCCACCTTCCTGCACCTCTGTGAAGGTGTCTAGTTGCTCTTGCTCAAGCTAGGACCCATGTCCCCTTCCCTTTCCTTCTTACCATAGATCATCACATTCTCACTCCCTTGTCTCCCTCCTGCTCTTCCCTTACTGGGGCCCAAACCACAGTCTCTGAACCACTTACACAATGTCACGTGTTGCTAGTTCTGTGCTCTCTCATTTATTCCTCCTTACCTGTGTCAGGCAGAACCACAGGTTATGGCACATGTACCTCCTGCCAGTGCTAAAGCACATAGGAGAGTGGGTGCAGGAGCCATGGCCTGGCACAGACCGATGAGGCTGATCAATAGTAATTGTGGGTGTAGAGATAGTTCTCCTGTGGTTCATGTAGAGTTTGGAATTGTTGCTGCCAATGGCCATTGCCAGCATATGCCTTTGAAGTGGACCGAGTACCACAAATGTACCAGATTGGAACTCATGCCCCCAGCAGCTCTGAAACCTTCCCACTACACTATTTCAGTTACAATGGCTGTAATAGACTACTGTCTGGTTCTGTGTATAGAGAAGTCAGATATCAGTGCACATCTTTGTTTATCTATAATTGTACATTACCAGAGAGTCTGGAAAAATGGCACTTGTTATTGTTTCAGACATTCTTTATAAGCCTTTTTATTGTCAACGATCCTTGGAAAGAAAAACATTTGGCAAAAGAGTTACGTTGGATTTATATTATTCTTTGGGACCAGCAAAATCTCTTCCAGTCATATTTTATCTCCTTGTCTGAACTTGTGTTTGGAAGCATACAAAGATCAGGGATTTGAGGAAGGAAATTAAAATGTCAAAAGGAAAATGTAATTAACTTTATCATAAAAGCTTTTGAATTTTCTGTGTTATGAAGAGCCAGTGTCCATAGCTCTTCAAGTGTGCTCAGTGTAATAATATTACACTACTCATATGGAAGTCACACAGTAGAATTTGAAATGTAGCTTCTTCAAATAAATCAAACAGCAGGGTATTGTACACCCTATCCTATGCGGAGAACATGCAGGTCTGCTTTCTTAGTCACCTGAGGGAATTTGGTTTCGGTGAATAAAGAAGGACACTTTCTAAAATGACAAAAAGGGAAAAGAATTTCACAGAAATATAGAATAGTTTGGCCTGGAAGGGACCTTTAAAGGTCATCTCTTCCAACCCCCCTGCAATGAGCAGGGACATCTTCAGCTAGATCAGGTTGCTTAACTTGACTATCCAACGTGAGCTTGAAAGTTTCCAGGGATGGGGCATCTACCACCTCCGTGGGCAACCTGTGCCAGTGTTTAACCACACCCATCACAAAGAATTTCTTCCTTATATCTGGTCTGAATCTGCCCTCTTTAAGTTTAAAACTGTTACCCCTTGTCCTGTTGTTACAGGCCCTACTAAGAAGTCTGTCCCCATCTTTCTTATAAGCCCCCTTTTAGTACTGAAAGGCTGCAATAAGGTCTCCTCAGAGCTTTCTCTTCTCCAGACTGAACAACGCTAATTCTCTCAGCCTTAAGAATGATTTTGTACATCATTTTCTTCATGTTACTGTGAACTAAACCTAAACTTGCCTTCCTTAGTTCCTCCAAAGATACAGCGTGGGCCTCGAGTTTTGAAAGTCCAAGCTGGCCACAAAGTTGACATACCCTGCAGTGCCGAGGGGATCCCTCTCCCCCAAATCACGTGGTTTAAAGGCAGAAGTGCTGTGCCGATAGATGGAGGGCAGTTTATCCACAGTCTGGATGGAGCTCTAAGCATCAGCAACATCCAGCTTCCTGATGCTGGAATCTACAAGTGTGTCGCTAGTAACGTAGCAGGCAGCGATACGTCGGAGATAACAGTACAAGTTCAAGGTATTTATGTTAGGGCTGAAAACTTGCCTCCTGCCCTGGCTAGGTATAATTTCATGCCAGTGCTGTCTGATTTATGTTTTGGAGAGCAATGCTTTTTGCTATTGACTGTTACATGATGCAAAATACAAATCTGGTTTAGATGTGATGTTCTGATGTTAATTAAGAAAAATGAGAATGAGCAAATAGTCTTTGGAGAGTTTGCAGAAATAAGAAAAAGAAACTCAAAACACATTACTTTTTTTTTTTTTTGATAAAAAAATCTTCAAGTTACTTAAGATTTGGTTTTGTAATAGGTAATTAAAATCAGATTCCTGTATGGGAAACCTCTTTTTCAAATATTATCTCCGTGTGTTCAGATGTCTCACATCTTCAGAGACTGTCTTTGAACCTCGAAGCCTGGTGTCACAGCTTTAAATGGAATTGGAATTTTGCATGGGCTGAAATCGAGCTCTTTACTTAATCACTTAGTATGCTGTCAAAATGGTAATAGGGCAACAGTGATCAACATGCTAATTTAAATATGTAGTATAACTCCTCACTTGATGGGCTGACAAACATCAATGCAGCATGACTGATTTAAGCTAAACAGGAATTATTTCTTCTCTGTAAGTCTAAAGGCAACATTCCAATCCCTTTGGATTAGAGGTGCTGAGGACTGCTTGTTAGAAACAACAAAGAACTGCCAGTAACTTTACTTAATTATAAACAATATTCTTTGTATAGTGTCAGTCTGAACACAAGTTTAAAATGAGATGCGAGAGCAAAGGATGGAAGTAGTACTGATATGTGGTATGAGAAAAGCCAGTTTAAATAGTATTTTTCAGACTTTGCAGAAGCACTGCCTCTACCTTCAAAACAAATATAGTGGGTTTTAGAGAGAACCTGTTTCAGTCAAATTTGAAAGCCTCTTTGTACTGCTTACTTCCTAAATATTCCTACTGAAATCAAAACTGATTGTATAGTACACTTCATCAATGTCAAGTGGCTTATTGGAATCTGACCTTGTGTGAAGGACAGACACTTAGAAGTGTTATGTACTGCCAGACATTATTTGCCACTTTCGGGAGCAGAGATCAAGAATTTTTTGGGGGTCTAATTTTCTTTCAGAGTCTCCTACTATTGATGATCTGGACACTCCATACAACAGCCTCTTCCAAGAAAGAGTGGCAAATCAACGCGTTGCATTCCCGTGCCCAGCAAAAGGTGTGTATCGTTACCACCTTTCATGACAAAAGTATATTTTTCTGTTGACCATTGAAAACTAATAAGTGTCTGTGTACTCCTTGTCAGGATAAAGAATGTGCAATCTGCACAGTATTTTTCATATATTTTTTATGTGGAAAAAGTAAAACTAACAGTGATTTAAATAACCACCGTGTGAGGAAGTTCTAGCCAACATTGCTAGCCAACAAGCACATTATAATGTTTAGGACTAAGATTTTAATGTTAAAATCATACTGTAACAGTTGGGGCTTCCCCTAAGTTTGAAAGCTTGTGGCCTCCCTGTGCATTGTCCTTGCCAACTTCCAACAAGCAGTGGGAATTGTTTGAATCTATCTTATTCTGAGCTGAGCGAACCATTTCTTGAAGTTTCACCTTTTTCTTGTTAGGTGTTCCAAAGCCTGTCATTAAATGGCTACGTAATGGAAGAGAGCTGACAGGTAGTGAACCAGGAATTTCAATTATGGATGATGGGACACTGCTGATCATAGCTTCTGTTACACCTTCTGATAATGGAGAGTATATCTGTGTGGCAACCAATGAAGCTGGAAGCACAGAAAGAAAATATAACCTGAAAGTTCATGGTAAATAATACAACTATTGGGGAACTGTTTTTGAAGAACATCATCTCCTTTATTGTGGGAAATTGCATGCCCCAAATCTGCCTATGTGCAGTTGAATTATAAAATCTAATCTGAGTACTTGCATTTCTGTTATTCTGATATTCTCTATTTTTTCTATTGTTTCTGTTCTCTGTGACTTTATGCACAAACCATCTTTGTTTTGCTCAGAGTTAGGTGCATCTCATTTGTAGAGGGCTCTAATTATACGTGAAAACTTGAATGCAAGTAAGAAATTAAGATTTTTGTACTGTAGAAATTAAAGATTGGGTGATAGATATGCATTTCAAATATAAATATGAGAAAAATTATTTATCAGAATGAACATAGAATAAGAGAGTTCTTGTTTCCAATATTCTTCTAGAATCCTAACTGGAAAATAGCTCTGCATGTGGCCTTGAGATATGTTTCAATATTTTGCTTCTTATAGAGTACTTTTATTCCAGCCTCATTCAATTCCCATGATAGTTAGTTCTGATGCCTGAGCAGGATTATATCATTATCTTTATTCTGAGAAAAGAGGAATTCTATCGTGTGTAAGCAGGGCTCATCCATGGGGTTTGAACTTTCTAATCTACCACATAAGCCCATTCTCTCTGCATTCATAGTGGGACAAATGATAGGCACATGTTTGTAGGGATGACTGGAGCAGTGGAGAGGAAGGATGACTGTCCAGAATCTGCCTCCTTTTTATGCTAAGCAAGTAACGTGGGATTTTAAGATTAAGATTAAATTTAAGATTAAATAAAATTAAATTTAAGATTATTCTTCTAAAATGTCAACGGTCATTGTGTTTGAGTGCATTTCCCTGGGAGTCTGTTATTGGGCAAAAGGAGACTCTATTTTTTGAGATAGAGAAGAAAGGATACAGGGAGATATGTCCAGAGTGAAAAGGGAAATGGAAACCTTGGGGAGGCAATGAAAAAGGTCTGAGAAACTTAGCTTACAGTGTTCCTTGACTTGGGGGAAGGAGGAAGTGGGCTTCTATGAAATAGAAGGCTTAATGCATGACTTTGAGGTTTCTTGTAGTTCCTCCTGAAATTAGAGATCAAGAAAAGGTGACAAATACATCTGTAGTTGTTCATCACCCTGTAAGCCTCTTCTGTGAAGTATCTGGTAACCCCGTCCCAATCATCTCCTGGTATAAAGAAGATATACAGGTGTGTATGATTAACCTAATATAAGTAACATAGCCATCGTCAGTCAGTTTTCTGTTGACTTTTGAGTGCTTGGTATGAGAACTCATTTAAAGTAAACACATGTACATGCCTTTATGTATATTTAAACTGCCGTAAGAACGCTCACACGGAAAGCCAGCTAAATATGGCTAATCTATTAACTCAGCTGTTCAGTAAGTCAAAAGTAAATTCTCTATTTTCAAGATTTCCCTGGGAATTAGCAATCTCCCAGTATTGTAGAAGCCAGAGTCCTTGCAGAGGGGACAAATAATGATATTTTCTTCATTCTGTAGATGGAGAAAATAGAACTGAGGTTTGAATTCCTTACAATTATCCTTGTAGTTGGTAAGGTATAGTTTGATACAAGGAGACCCCCTATTATGCATGTTTGTAACTTACCCTTACTGATGGACAAAGAATTTCTTTGGTTTTGCCCACTCTCCATTGTACGTTGAGCTACAAGTCATATTGAATAGATTGCAGAAGTTGAGGAGATTGGTGCTGTAACTGAAAGGGGAAACAGATTATCCTTACACTAAAACTACCATTTCTTATAAAAATCCAGCTGTGATATTTGGCTGATGTAACTTGGATCACACAAGGCTAATGTCTCGGCTTCTTTTAAGGTTGTGGAAAGCAGTACTCTCCAGATTTTGCACAATGGGAAGATACTGAAGCTCCTTAAAGCTGGTACTGATGATGCTGGACAATATTCGTGCAAAGCGATAAATGTAGCAGGAAGTTCTGAGAAGCTTTTTAACCTAGATATACTAGGTTAGTTCCATGTTTTTGGATTTTTTTTTTAGGTGGTGATCTGAAAAACAGTTGATGCTTAAATTGAAATTTAATGGATTCTTATTATAAAAGATTTTTTCCTCTCGCTGCCCATTAAATATTGGCTGCCAAAGCACTCTTCATGGTGGCTTTTGAAGACTGAAAATTTGCCATTCTTGTAGTAACACAGACAAAATGCTGCTTTTCATTTCTGGATTTTGGTCTTTGGGACTTGTTTTGTATTTTGGGGTACAGCAGTCTAATGTAAGAATCGTTTTAAGTACAGTTCACCAGCAGAAGTGTGGAAGTGCTTGTCATGGTAGAAGTGATGTTGTGAACTAGCAGGAGTCACTTTGCAGTGAAAACTAAAGTTGTTTCAAGCGAATAGCATGATCCACTACTGCATTTCTTCCAGTTTCATAGTGTATCTTCCTGTTAAATACCAGTTCTTCCTGTAACTTTTTTTTCTTTTTAAAGTTCCACCAAGTATAATAGGTGCTGATACCCCTGGTGAAATTGCAGTCAACCTCAACCAGGAGATCAGTCTGGAATGTAGAGCCAAAGGCTTTCCTTTTCCTGACATTCACTGGTTCAAAGATGGCAAGTAAGTATATTACAGCTTTTGTGGTTTCTGGCTAGGTTATTCCTCCCTTAGAATGTAGAGGGAAAAGGGGCACTGTACCAGCAAGATCAGCTTTTAAGTACTTAGTGTTAAGTTAGTCAGCGGATAAAACTTGTGATGGTGTGAGGTGGTACGTTCTTTAATCAAAAGGTAACTTTTGATTAAAACAGTTAACTGCTTTTCTTTGTGAACTGTCCCATTACTGACACTGGTACTTGCAGAGCAGATTTACAGTATTTGAAGCCAGAAAATGCTTGAACCAAGACAAATGTAACCATTTTTTAAATTTATTGTATCTGGATTATTTTAAATATATCATTAGTTAAAATACAGTTGTTTTGCTGACATGATTTTTTTCTTTGGTAGTCAGTACCCATATCAAACATTTTTCTAGCTAGTGCCATATGCAGTTCTGTTTATATACATTAAAGGCTTCAAAATATTTGTAGCCTGCATGTTTCGGTTCTCCATCTCATCTTCCAGGAAAGCATACCAAGGGAAGAATTCATGGTGGCTAAAATACTAGCTGAAAACCAAAATGGGCTGTGTTTTTATAGTGTTGGTGTTTAACAGTGTAGTTCAGTGTAGGCATTGGCTAGTACTCACAGATATTCTGATGTGACAATTACTTATTCTTTGGTATTGATATTTTGACACTTTCATCTAGTAAATGCAAAGACTTTGTTGTCAACAAAGGACTGTCATGACCTAAGTAATTAGAAAAAGAAACTGAGATAAGGTGTAGGACTCTGGCTTTGATGCTGACATCCCGGATGACCTGAGTAAAGTACTTCTGTGTTTTAGTTTCTTCTAAAAATAAGGAATAAAGTTAATTTTAATAGTTTGTCACTTTAAGGTGGCTCTTTGGATAATGCTGTAGCTCTAGTGCTAAATGGTACTCTTTAAAGGTACAATAACTGTAATAACTTTAATAACCATTAAAGGACCCCTTCTCATTACTGTCAGTTTAAATCAGTGTTGAAAGGATGGGGTCAGAGTTCTGTGAAGCAAAATAATCTCTATTCCAGGCCCTTGTTTTTGGGTGATCCCAATGTTGAGCTTCTGGACAAAGATCAAGTTCTACACATAAGGAGTGCTCGAAGGATTGACAAAGGTCGTTATCAGTGCAGTGCCACCAACACTGCTGGCAAACAAGTTAAGGAAGTCAAGCTGATCATCCATGGTATGTTTATAGCATGCGTGATCCTAGAAGATCCTTTCATTTTATTCATAAGACTTCTTTTTTGAATGGAGATGCTCAGACAAATATAAATTAAGGCTCTTATCTTGCAAAATTTGTGTATAAACATAACTTAAAAGTCATCTGTCAACAAAGTGATCTTTTTGAGCATTTATGTGTGTCAAGTTAAGTATGGACAAAGTCTTTGCAAGCTTAGCCTTTAAGTGGCTTTTATATGCTTTTTATTAGTTCCTAATTGGTGAAAGCCAAAAATCTTGAAAGGCCTTCTCAAATTCTGCTATTAATTGGTTCCAGTGGAATTATCTTATTACCACATTACCTTCATTATTTTGATCTGTCTAAGGTAGGAGAAAATTAATTACAAGATTTTTATTTTAATACACTCATGCTCTTATTTTCCTTAACATAGTACTAGGAGAAATTCAGCCAGGAATAAGTTAGTGCAAAAGAATAAAGTAAAATGCAAAACTGGTAAGAATTGGACCCAAATAGTCTTTGGAAAAGAATGTTCCAGATGATATTCAGGTAAAGTGGTATGTCTTCTGCCTTAAATTGTTATAAATTGAGGTAATTTTTAGCAAGAGAAGAAACACTAGCATGAAAGAATCCCATTTATAGTACAATGAATATACTTTTTGTGTTTTTAGAAGCAGTGGAGTCTTGGAAAAAGGCATGGAGAACAGACAATTCCTGTGATTAGTCTAGATAAGTTTAATGTAAATTAGGAGATTATCAGTTGGGAGAAAAGGAGGGAAAAGATTAATGGAAGAAGTAGCTTTTGAAGGAAGACTTCAAAGGAGACAAGAGGAGGAAGAGTTTTTCAGTTTGGAAGACAAAGAACATATGACAGCCCAGTCAGATCTGAAAACTGAGAGAGCACAGTGCTAGCAGAAATTAGGGGGAAACTAGTGCAGAAATCTGTAAGTGAGATAACAGTCCTGTGCCCAGGGTGTGAAGTGTAGGAATTTGAATCTGTGACCCCTTAACCTGATGAGTCCTCGTTTGCTGTGGATTTGCTTCTGAAGATTATGTATCTTTTCTGATAAGCGTGAATTTATAATACATTATTTCACTCATATGGGTTGTTTCTGAAGCATGGAGCAACCACATGCACAGAAATATGCCTGTACACCAATTGCAGTGAAGTCATTTTTCATTGGGAACAGAGAAAATACTGTGAGGACTTGCTGGTGATCGTGGCTGTTGTGAGATTAGAGGAATAAAAAACCCCACACAAATAAAATCCTCGCAGATGAGTAGACCTTACTTCAGGCTCCTCAGAGAGGTGAATTTGTGCAGTAGAATGGAGTATCTCTGTACTTTTAAATTTCTCATTAATCCTGGATCGACAAACAGAAATCCATGGAGTAAGTGAGGAACCGAGATGCTAATTCTTGCTAGTTCTTCCTTTGTTCTAGATGTTTAGCCCTAATTTTGGCTTTGATATTTTCCTGAAACACCATGTTAAAACTGTTCCCCATCTATGTGGATGGAAAGTGTTTGCTGATAGAGAAATGCATTCACCATTGACCTGGGTGCATTTCAGCATATTTTATAGGTTTGTGTATTTTTGTACACAAAGTATTTAATTAGGAAAATATTTCGTTGTGGTTTGATAATCTGCAAGACCCATCTCATAGGTGTAGATCCATTCACTGACGCTTTGCTTTGCATTTCTACAGTGGCATTTTAGTTGAACACCGTGGAAGTTAGGGGAAGCCTAGGATATACTAAGCATGTTTGGCAGCAGAGGAGTTAATGTGTCTGCCAGATGTGTCTGGTACTTTCAGCAGTCATAAATTTACTTGTTGCCAATTGCACTGTGTTTTTATTACTTCTACAGAGATTTACGAACTCTTTATATTGGCTGATTTACATGAGAGCTTGTTTGCTAGAAAAATCTGAGTACTGCTGCCTAGCGAGTAAGGGGAATGAGTATGACCCAAAAGTTTCAAAAATAAAGCTAGACTGCTAAGCTCATATTTAGTCTCAAAATAAGTGACTTCATCTTCAGAAGGTTTGAATACTGAGCAGTTCTCACTCCAGTCGTACAGACTCTTGGATGTATTTGGTATTTTAAATAGCAGGTCGCTGTCCCTTGTTGGGAGGATGCACCTCCCAAGGTATGCAGGGATTGCTCTTTCCCCCTCAGAGACAGGGAAGAGGCAGAGCCATGCCCAGATGCACTGCAGGATGCATGGAGGCCCAGCTATCCTAACTTGGCACATGCTGGAGCCTAGAAGGTAAAACGTTTCCAGGTACCTCTAGTGGGGCAGCAATGCCTTGCAGTGCCCCTTGCTGTGGTGGCCCTTTGATGTTAGATTCTGCTTATGTTGTGTTCTCTTCATGCTTTCAGCTCTCAGTGTGACCCAGAGAATTGTACAGGCAATGTACAAGGTAATGGGAAGCCCAAAAACACCAGGAAAGGTTGGAAGCCTGATGAAGCTAAAATCTTTTATTCTTACAGCACTCTAATGTTTGAGCTATTTAAATGTACACAGACTTGTATACTGAGGTTTTAATACTGTTGTTTTGTCTTTTGGAATAGTCCCTCCTACTATTAAAGGAGGGAATATTACCGCAGAGGTGTCAGCACTTCTTAACAATCTTATAAATTTGGAATGTGAAGCCAAGGGAACCCCTGTTCCTACCATTACATGGTACAAAGATGGACGGCCAATTATTTCCAGCCCCCAAGCTCTGTATGTGGATAGAGGGCAATTCCTGCAAATACCTCGGGCCCAAGTATCAGATTCTGCAAAGTACACTTGTCGTGTGACCAGTGCTGCTGGAGCTGCTGAAAAAATATATGACGTGGATGTCTATGGTAAGCAAGAGTTTACTCAACTTGGTTATTTTGCCATGTTGCAGGAGGTGTGTTTTGAAAGCTTTTATGCCTTTGTAATGTCAGCAGCCTTTGCAGGCCTGGCAAGGGTGAACAGCAGTCAATTGTTGCATTTAAAGACTGGCCTGTATTAGCAGGATCATGTAGAGGGAGCTTTATACCCTGGGCTTTGTGTGACTTCCAAATAGCTCTTGACTTCAGGGGCCTTGATGCCATGCTTTAGTGAAGTATCAAAACTATTTCTTCTCCTTTCTCTTTCTTGCATGTGCATGCTGAACAACACTTACCTGAAATACCCGCTCTGGGTGGATCTTTAGCATACTTTTTTAAGACCTTCAGATTTATTTCTTCCATCTCAAAGCCCTGCAGATCCTCTATTTTATAAAACTGGTAAATATTGACTACATCATTTGACTTCTGTTTCCCCTTTGTCTTGGCTTGCTCCAGCAGCAAATTCTCACATGAAATTGTGTGTGACATAATGGCACATAGAGCCAAAGTGAGTGGGGAGGAACTAACCCATTTGCTCTTAATACATTTTCTGGCGACAGAATTAATCATTTGCAATATGTTGTTTCCTTTCTACAGTTCCTCCAGTAATTGAGGGTGATGCCGACACAGCCCAGAACAGGCAGGTGGTTGTTGGCAATTCACTGATGTTAGAGTGTAAAGCTGCTGGCAACCCTCCGCCTCTCCTTACCTGGTTAAAAGATGGTGTTCCTGTGAAAGCAAGCGACAACCTCCGCATTGTATCTGGAGGGAAGAAGCTGGAGATTCTGAACGCTGTTGAGGCTGACCACGGCCAGTATTTATGTGTGGCCACAAGCATAGCTGGAGAACAAGAAATCAAATATGAAGTTGAAATCCTAGGTGTGTGAGCAACAGAACTACTGATTTATCTGATTTCCATAAACGTAATAAAGCATGCTTTTTTTTTTTTGTTGGCATCATTATATGAAAGATCACTTAGCCAAGTTGCATACTTAGTTAAATCGGGGCACTGCACACTTTTTCTGTCCAGGGTTTTGGGACAGATTGAAGACTCTTACTCTCAGGTTAGTTCTTGAAGAGTTTTTGTGCATGTGGTAGGTAAGTATTATCCTTGTGAACCTTTAAAAGTCTCTAACCTGCCTTTCTAGAAAAAAAACATAGATATGAAATTAATCCATTAAAAAAATCTCACTGAGTAGTTGCCTTTGGGGGAAGAACACCTTTCTCTGAATTTGAGCGGTATTGTGCAAATTTTGAACCTTTCATGAAGAATTTTTCTTCTTTTTCCACTGAATCCTTTACCACAGTCTAAATCTCAACAATCCCTTCTGAATATCTTTAGGTAAATGAATTATACAAATGTTAATCACATTCTCCTGACATGGAAGGGTTTATTTAAGAACTTTAAAGGCTTGATTTTTAGGCTTTGAACTGCCCTTTTGAAGAACATTGCACACTATTGCGTGAAGATGTAGAGCATCCATTCTGCTGCTCCAGGTATATCCCACTGGTCTTGCTAGTCAGTGAAGGAGCTGCAAGGAGCCGTATGGCAGTGCTTCCTCCACAGCCCAGGCAACTCCTGCAAGAGAATGAGAAAGGGTGAAGAGAATCTGGAAGAGGGTCCTCTGGACCTTTGTTTTCTCCTTCTGCTGACAGAGGGTGCTAAAAGTCATCCCTGTCCTTCCCCACCCCCCATTCACAAGGTTGTTCAGACAGAAGCTGGAAGAAAAAACCGACCAAGCAAGAAACAATCCTTTTCTCATTCTTTTTTAATTTGAACCTCCAAAATATTGTTGGGTAGATATTTCCCTTCAAAAAGGAACAGTGACAAACTGCAAACCCTGTGCATGTCCTAAAGTGTGATAGACGTCAAGATTATTTTTTTTTTTTTTAGCATTACATGTTGAGATAGACTTTTATGACATTTCTAATGCTTAAATATTTCTGTTGATGGATTTTTCTCTCTTACAGTCCCACCATTTGTGGAAGGTGGGGATAAGCTCTTGGACTACATTGTGATTCTCCATAGCCCTTTGGAGTTGGATTGTTCAGCAACAGGGATGCCCTCACCAACTATCAAGTAAGGAGATTGGTATGACAGTAGACAAAAAAAAATCTGCTGGTTGATTAGGTGAGCTTGGAGGTAGACTTTAAGAACTGCCCATGTTATCTTGTGATGGCTAATGTGTGGAGGACAAACTCCTGTCTCTGCTGAAGACAGTGTCAGGCTTGTGCATGGTAGGATCAGGATTTTGTTTTAAAGTAGTTTGGTATGTTGTGGCAATATACATGTCCTGGAAATTAGGATAGATATCAAGCTGACAAAACTCATTCCTTTGCTAATGCAACTGTACACTTTTTATCTGCCACCAGTGACTGCTTTTGCTGTGAAGATTTCTGTCTGTCTCTGGTGGCATCTGCTTTCACTACTGCTTCCCAGCTGTCACCTGTCTGACTTCTTTAGTTCCATTTTGGTCTGTGGCACTCAGAATAGTACCTGACATCTCCAAACCTTCCTAGAAATGCAAATAGAGTTAGCAACACATTCTGTTTAGTAGAATTGTGCATATTTTAGGAGTTTTGTGGATCTGACTTTCATAGAGATCTGAGATTGTGTTTTCTTTTTGGTAGGTGGCTGAAAGATGGTCAACCATTTAAAGAGGGAGCTGGACATAAGATCTTATTAAATGGACAAAAACTTCTCACCGCTCGAGCTCAAGTGTCAGACACTGGCCGCTATAAATGTGTGGCTGCAAATAAGGCAGGAGAACATGAAAGGGAATTTGATGTTACTGTGCATGGTAGGTTACTCAAGGGCCGGGGGGAAGCAGCAAGGCTGCCTTTATTTTAAATTGCTGGCAAGAAGGTGCTCAAATTTTCTGTAAATGCTTATTTTTATTAGTGGGTTGAAAAATTGGAGATGCGAGTAGATGACATAGAAGTAGAGCTGCTCTTACCTGTGGGGTATTGCTTCTGTATATTTAAATGTATATGTTCAAATGATACTTCATTTTTATTTCTGGTGCTTCTTGCAGTACCTCCAACAATCAAAACAGCTGGGACTTCTGACAGAGCTGTTGTGATATACAAGCCTGTGATGCTGCAGTGCATAGCCAATGGCATTCCCAGCCCTTCCATAACTTGGTTAAAAGATGGTCAACCAGTAAATACAGCCAGAGGAAATATAAGAGTAAGCACTACTCTTTTATGGGATCCAAGCCATGACAGATGCTTACAATAAGTTATACGTGTTAGTGCTTCTTTTCCTTTTGCTTCCCTCATGCTGTGATATAAAGACACTAACGACCCATTCCTGGAGAGTGATGGGCTTTTTACCTGAATGGGATGGTATCTGAGATTGAATAGCAGAACTTAGTAGACTGAATCCCATTAGGCACTTCCGTACCAGAAGGGTCCATGACTGTAAATTCAGCACCTGGCTCCTTTCAGTCGTACTTTAACCTTCAAGGTATGGTTGTCTGCCAGTTACGAGGTGGCTCTACCCACTTGTCACTGTGAGGCAAGATTTAGATGAGCTTTTTTATAAGCACCCACCTATATGTTCCCTTTTCATTGTGAGATTCTGTCTTTCAATGAACAGCCCTTTCCAGTGCTTGCATGCTCCAGGGGGTTGAGCGCTTGTAATGGCTTTGATTTACTTTAGGCTGGATCAGTTTTTGACATCTTGCCAGCAGCAGCTCTCTCTGCCTCCAGTCTCCTCTTCACCTTGCTTGCCTGCTCCTCTGCCATCTAGTTCTCCTCACAGCTGTACAGCTAATAATCCTGATGTTCCAGGAATACTGAACTCTCTGAACTACCAAGACACCTCTTGCATGAATATTAGCCTCAGGTTAGAAGAATAGATAATCCTTGGCTGTATTCAGCGTAAACAACTGCTTTGCCATTATGCTTAGTGGCTCTGCCTGGGATTGTTCTGTAAAGTGGTTCCCTGCTCTCTGTTTTGGTACAGCTGGAGTCTTCAGGCCGTATTCTGCAAGTTGTCAAGGCCCTGCTCGAAGATGCTGGCCGATACACTTGTGTGGCAACAAATGCTGCAGGAGAAGCCCAACAGCACGTTCGGCTTCATGTGCATGGTAATGTTTCTGCCTCTAGTTAGAAGCTAAATGTGGCTGTTTTAAGGCAGCTTTTTTACATCTGTATTCCCTTCTCTTTTAAGCTTTCTGGCATTTTTGTTGTGTCTGCACATCCACCTTTCAGTTTTCTTTCTTTGTCCCCCTCCATTAGTAAGAAGTCAGGGCAAAAGCTTTCCATGCTGGGATTTAGCCTTTCTCATGTGGTACCAAGGGCCACAAAAATGAATGCCTTTCCAGCTAACTCTTCTGTTCAGAGGTGTCCCAATAAGCCAAACGCATTTCCACTAACCCACTGATCAGAAGGGTGCTCTATGTTTCTGAATCAAGTTATGATATACCACTCTTGGCATTATTAATTTGATCCACGTCTTCTGGAGATAATGGCATTCCCTGTGACCTTGCAATGGGGAAATTTTATGGGAATAACTGTTCTGAGAAAGAAACATTCTCTTATGAGGGGATTTTTCAGACTGCTCAAAAGGAATTTTATTTTGCATCTACAAACAGTTTAAAAGGAATCAGGGAAGCTTGAGAAGCTGTTGTCTGCATGTGAATTTAGTAAGTGCTCTCACCATGATTTATATATATTTGCCTCAGAAGCGGTCATGAAGTATTGTGCATTCTTGATGTGACCCAGTCCTCAAAGGATACAGGAGGTTCAGGAATGGACTGTGGCAAAATGCTCATGATGAGTATGATTATGTTGACCTTTATTGTCAAACCAAATTTCCAGTAACTGGAAGATGCTAAACTGAAATGAAGAGAGATTGCAGTGTCTCCATGGATGAGGCTTAGAAAGCGAAACCACACCCATACTGTGATAATTGCATCATAGTTAATGTTAGTGTCAGTCCCATGCTTACAAATAGCTCTTTTGTTCTCGGTCTTCATGTTCCAAGTGTCATTATCTGGTATTTCTGTCATTTTGCAAATTTGTAGAGTTAGTAAGGTAAAGAGTCTTGCTTTGTTAAAGCTATGTACAACATGTGGTTTAATGTTTCCAGTTCAAGTGAGATGAGCTTGCCATGTTAGAAGAATTACTGTTCTGTGTTGTGCATCCATTTCCTACAAGTCCATTTTAAATGCTGTTTTTCCTGAAAAAATGAAAAGTAATAAAAATAATGTTTTATTCCTGTTAACACTAATGAGGTAATATAATTAGAGAATTTTCTCATTTCAAAGAGAACTTTCTTGAGAAATTTCTTGGTCATCCAGCAGTTAGTTGAAGCTTGTGCAATTCATTGCCCAAAGCTTCTCAGAGGGCAGACGACTTTGAATGCTCTGCTAGCTGGGTGGCTGAATTAATGAAAACCTGATGACTTTGTCTTCCCAGAGCCACCGAGTCTGGAAGATGCAGGGAAAATGTTAAATGAAACAGTGGTGGTGAATAATCCGATCCGTCTTGAATGCAGAGCGTCTGGGAACCCTCTGCCAGGTATGCTCATGCGCATTTGAGAACATGAAGCAGATCTTATAAAAAGTTTTTACTTTTATGTGTCTCTTGAAAATAATGGATATTCTGAATGTAAAGTTAATTCTGTGGTTTTCCAACTAGCTAGAAACCATTAAACTCTAAGCACAATGGGGAATGTCAATATTATCAACTGACGTGAGGTAAGCATTGAGGAATTCAGTAATCCCCACCATTTTTAATTAAGTGAATGAAAACCACAAGGATAATATAATCCCTTACACATACAGAGATGCCGTGTCCATAGAAAAAAATACTGTTAGACTTCTGCTAAATCACCTTTAAACACGTCCACTCTTTTCCCGTCAGGTCAATATTTAATAGTGTGGGCAAACATAAATCAATACCTTGTGTATTGAGTGTGCCCGGCAAATTCAGCCATGTCTAGGACCTTGTCTAAACTCTACTGAAATTAATAGGAGGCTCTTTGTTTGGTCTGGGCCCTTTGCCTCTGAGAATGAGTATGTTTTCTGTGTGTGTGTACAGTGCTTTCTATGGCTTACCCCAGTGACAAATTATACTAATGAATTTGTGGGTTTTCCTTAGATTATAAGCTTTGAAAGCTAGGCTGTGTATATCTGTTCTCTGTTATTTTCCTCAGATTTTTGTGGAATTATAGTTGTTGTTTTTTTTAAGGCACATTTCCCATAGAAATTGTAGACATTTACCCAAGTGAGAGCTGAAGGAGTTTGGCGTTTTAGTTCCTACTTTGCTGGGATTCTTTCAGCACTAGGATTTTTGAATTAGGTCTTTTTTTACAGATAATCTTTTTTTGTTCTTGTTGAGATATGCAGATAAAAACTTATTTCCTTCCTTTTTCCAATGTGTGTTTATTGTTCCCACCTTCTGATGCAATATAAAAATACTATGTTAATATAAGAATAATTTTCTGTATTAATTAATGTACAGCCAAACTAGGGGAATATAGTATAACTAATATATCTAATATAGCAATTTATTCTTGTGCTGATGGTAGTCCTATTTTCAGAAGAAAGGTGTTACTAAATTTCAGGTGAGCGTCCAGGCTCCCCTTCTCCACCTTTTAAAGAATTAGTTCTCAGCAAAGTATTATTTTCTAGAATCACTTATACCTGTGTAAAACAAAATCTGAAATTATTGCGGTTATATGTAAAATGTTATGAAAACAAGGATTTTGTATCCATTTTGCACTCTTTTTTATCAAATTGCCAATTATTTTAGGACAAACAATTAAAATGATGGAGTTCATATAGAACCAGTTCATAGAACCAGTTTGTGCACCTCTTCTATGTATGATGTGATGCTACATACTAATGTCAAGATGTGACATTAGCTAAGAAAAGTGATAGCATAACATCACACTGAAAAAGAAGCTTGCCTGTGGTCTTGTTTATCAGTTAGGCCAGATTACTTGAATGTACGTATTTCAGAGAAAACTTGTGTGCTATGGGAAATGATTCAGTAAGTAGCAGTTTCATCTAACTGAATAGTGAAGTGATGCCAGTAAACATTAGTTACACATTCTGCTGATGGAGGGTGCCATCTTTTGGCTGAGATGCAAAAAAGTCCTTAGATCTTGTTGATTATTGAGTTCCTATAAAATTTTATTTTGGAGTAATAGCAGTTTTCTGGGCTTGATATTCAGATTTTCAGCCTGCCAGTTTAACTTTGATTTGGTTGCTTACATTTTGATTCTGTAGACTTTCCCAGGTGGTTCAGTTTAATGTAGCAATACCTGAGGGTAAAAGGTGAAAAAATAATATATATCATATTATTTCATATTTTTAGACAGTTGCTGTTGGCCTTGGGATGAGATGAGCAAATCCTCTACAAGTATGCTTTGTGTGATAATTTTTTAACTTCAGAACATCTTTTTTTTATAAATACATGGTGTGCATGGATGATAGTGTCGTGTTGAATTCTCTAGGCACAGTCAGTATTTTGCACAAATATTACCAATTACCTCATTTTCTAGTGACTTTTTATTGTTATTAATTATTATTAATGTTGATGTTGGTTTGTAAATGTTGGTGTTATGCATCTGAAAAGTTAAAGGGAAAGTTTGAAGGCTGTTTGGTCCCTTTGTTTGTAAAGGGGGTATTTTTGGCAACTCGTCCATCTTTCCTTTCATTTTGCAGCTATCATGTGGTACAAA
Organism: Phalacrocorax carbo; assembly: GCF_963921805.1. Taxonomy (NCBI): domain Eukaryota; kingdom Metazoa; phylum Chordata; class Aves; order Suliformes; family Phalacrocoracidae; genus Phalacrocorax; species Phalacrocorax carbo. The sequence continues at coordinate 29,750,463 of NC_087518.1, read as the reverse complement.
GACAATCATCTGCTTACCAGTGCTACAAGTGCCACTTCTCTGAACAGAGGGCAGGCTCTGCAGATTGAGGGTGCTCAGATCTCTGACACTGGCATTTACAAGTGCATGGCTGTCAACACTGCGGGCACAGCTGAGTTGTTTTACAGTCTTCAAGTTCATGGTAAGTATTAGAAAACTTATGAAAAACACCTCCATTCACTTGCAAGGTTCAAGTTTGCTTAGCAAACTTACCGTCACTCATCATACCGTCGTACTGAAAGATATACAGCAGAGGTCAGAGGGAAGAAAGTTCACTCTTCCGTTTTTCCGTGACATAAGAATACATGTTTTGAATTAGGACGATGTGGTAAGGGAGGTCAGTTTTAGGAAGAATGAGCAGAGACACCAGATATGTGGAAGAGGTATTTATGTTATCACTTCAGCAATTTGGAAGGCCTTGCAATTGCTGGATTTTGCTGTAGATGACTTTAAAGCTCACAGTAGATAAAGGACACAGATCAAATGCTCTCTCATAATCCAAGAGTTTTAAAGAAAAATGTAATGTGTCTAATAAGTTGAAGTGGAAGTGTGGGTGTTTGCAGACATGAAACACCTGATCAAAAGCCAAATTGGAGCTTTTCCACTGATTTCAGTGGCTTTTGGATGGGACCGTAATCCAAATGCTTATCTTTGATACATGCATATACATGTAGCTGATTTTCTGTAGGAGTCTTCCATGCAAAACTGTGGCCTAAATTTGGCATGGTGTCCCCAGCTGAGATGCATGCAGAGCATGCAGTTGCTATTAATGTTAATTAACAAATAATGAGTTGGGCAGTACATTTCCATGGAGTTAATGATCATCATGGGAAAAACTGATGGTTTGAGACGCAATCAAAGGCAATTAACCCCACCCAGTGATTAATTCCCAGGAAATACTTAGAGCTAAGGTCATTAATAAACCAAAAAATGAAACTCCTAAGCATATGCGTGTCTTTTTATGGGTGGTGGAATTTCAGCAGATATGTCCAGAGTTTTCTAGGGAACTACTACTTTCTGACTTAAACATCATCCAGAACAGAATATATGCAGTTGCAGCCAGAACTGATTGCATCAAAGGAAGCTGAAACACCTATCCATGAACCTACTTAATTCAGCTTGTGTCATGCCAGGCTTACAATGGAGTGCTTTTGAATTTACCATGAACAAGTTTATCATCCAGTTTACTTACAGTTTATGAGTTTGAAAACAGAAAATTTGAGTTTTTTTCCCCTCTTAACAGTGGGAGCAAGAATGACTACTTAATGGAGAACAGACTCTGAATAGTCAAGTACAGAAAGTTATGCTGCATTCACTGGAAGCCAGCTCTAGATTTCAGTGTGGCAGTTGGCATTGTGAATGACCACCTAATGTTGATCACTACTGGTTGTATTCAACAACTTCCATTAATAGTGTTGTGAATGCAGTAGCTATGGTAGAAATTATAAGATTTTTTTTTTTGCATTAAAAACGATGCTTGATACTGCAGGCTTACGTTAAATAAAACTAGGCAGGCCTATTGAAGGAAGCAGGTTGAATTCCAGTTTAGTATGTTCATATGATTTCATTGTTTCAATTTTTTCCACTTCTTTCTCACCACTATAACATTTTCAGGCATTTGAGAAAAATGGATGCTGTTGTAGTGAAATAAGGGAACTGTGTGTATGTGTGTGAGGAAAAAAAAGATTATAGAATCACAGTTGCTTTTTTTTCTGCTATTACTAGAATCTGTCTAAGAGTAGGTAGCCTGAGTTACAGGCTGTTAGAGGTTGCTGAATTTATTAATGAATCTTATATTCAGTACAGGATTGTGTACACTTCTTTTTCCAATTATAGCTTATGTATGAGTAGATCACACTATTCTCATCTCGTTCTAGGAGCAACTTCAAGTATTAAGTTTTATACTGATACTGAGTGTAAAGCTTTATTACTAAGTTATTTGTGGTAGGAGCAAATAAAGTTTTTTTTCTGATTATCCTGATAAATGAAACATCTCTGTTCTTTAATACTTCTTGTCTCCCTTTTTAACATAGCTCTACAAAATTTGTAGACAGTATGCCCATAGGAAGTGTTTTGAGATATTCCATTAAGACGTTTTTTGTCATTAGACAGGCAGATGTTATAGGATAACAAGAATAGGGTAACAAGAAGTTACTTGCATATATTCTGCATATATATACTGCATATATTCTGTTCTGGAAGGTGTTTAAGTCAGAAAGTAGTATTCTTCAAATACATCAGTAGTAAAAGAAAAACTAGGGAAACTGTGGGCCCACTGCTGAGCAAGGTGGGTGCCCTGGTGAAGAGGATGCAGAGGAGGCAGAGTTACTGAATGCCTTCTTTGCTTCAGTCTTTACTGCTAAGGCTGGCCCTCAGGCATCTTATCCCCCAGAGGTGAGAGACAAAAATCTGGAGAAAGGAGGACTTCCCCTTGGTTGAGGAGGATTGGGTCAGAGGTCATTTCAGCAAGCTGGATCCTCACAAATCCATGGACCCCAATGGGAGGCACCCGCGAGTGCTGAGGGAGCTGGCAGATATTCTTGCTGAGCCACTCTCCATCATCTTTGAAAGGTCGTGGAGGACAGGAGGGGTGCCCAAGGACTGGAGGAAAGCAAATGTCACTCCAATCTTCAAAAGGGCAAGAAGGAAGACCTGGGAAACTATAGGCCAGTCAGCCTCACCTCCATCCCCGGAAAGGTGATGGAACAGCTTATTCTGGGGGTCATCTCCAGGCATGTAGAGGACAGAAGGTTATCAGAAGTAGTCAACGTGGATTCATGAAGGGGAGATCATGCTTGACCAATCTGATAACATTCTCCAATGGTGTGACTGGCTGGGTCGATGAAGGGAGAGCAGTGGATGTTGTCTATCTCAAGTTCAGTAAGACATTTGACACTGTCTCCCATAACATCCTCATAGTGAAGGTAAGGAAGTGGGGGTTGGGGATGAGTGGACAGTGAGGTGGACAGAGAACTGGCAGAACAACAGAACTCAGAGGGTCGTGATCAATGGAGCAGAGTCTGGTTGGAGGTCTGTCACTAGTGGTGTTCCCCCGGGGTCTGAGCTGGGTCCAGTTCTGTTCAATATATTCATCAATGACCTGGCTAATGGGACAGAGTGTAACCTCAGCAAGTTCAGTGATGGTACAAAACTGGGAGGAATGGCTGATACACCAGAAGGCTGTGCTGCCATCCAGTGAGACCTGGACAGGCTGGAGAGCTGGGCCGAGGGGAACCTCATGAAGTTCAACAAGAGCAAGTGCAAGGTCCTGCCCCTGTGGAGGAACAACCCCATGCACCAGTACAGGTTGGGTGTTGGCCTGCTGGAAGGTGGCTCTGCTGAGAAGGACCTGGGAGGGCTGGTGGACAGCAAGCTGACCCTGAGCTAGCAGTGTGCCCTTGTGGCCAAGACGGCCAGTGGTTTCCTGGGATGCATAGAAAGGAGTGTGGCCAGCAGATCAAGACAGGTTATCCTCCCCCTCTACTCTGCCCTAGTGAGACCACATCTGGAGTACTGTGTCCAGTTTTGGGCCCCGCAGTTCAAGAAGGACGTGGAACTGCTTGAGCAAGTCCAGCGGGGAGCTACGAAGATGATCAGTGGACTGGGGCATCTCCCTTATGAGGAAAGGCTGAGAGTCTTGGGTTTGTTCAGCCTGGAGAAGAAAAGAGAAGACTGAGAGGGGATCTCATCAATACCTTTGACTATCTGAAGGGTGGATGTCAGGATGCTGGGACTAGGCTCTTTTCAATAGTGCCCAATGACAGGACAAGGGGCAATGGGCACAAGTTTGAAGACAGGAAGTTCCACCTCAATATGAGAAAAACATTTTTACTGTGAGGGTGACAGAGCATTGGAACAGGCTGCCCAGAGAGGTTGTGGAGTCTTTTTTTCTCTGGAAATACTTGAACTCCGCCTGGACGCGTTCCTGTGTTCCCTGCCGTAGGTGTACCTGCTGAAGCAGGGGGGTTGGACAAGATGATTTCCAGAGGTCCCTTCCAACTCCTACCATTCTGTGATTCTGTTATACAGTCTAATCTGGTAAATGTTCACATATGCTCTGCAAGTCCAATTTATTAGTGTCCTTGTATCTATTTGCTTCATGCAGTTTAAATAATAAACTTCCTTAGTCCCCACCACTCTTAATGCCTTTCACAATGTCAAAATGGAATATTATAAAAGTTTGAGGGACTATTTTCTGGTTTGATGTTATGGTTTCTGGGTTTCACAGCAGTCCTCTGGGCTGTGGATCCAATCCTTCTTACCTTGCTCACAGTAGTTTCACTGAAGTTATCTGCTTATGTAAATAAAGAGCAGGATTTGGCACAGAGCAAACAAATGACAAGAGCACAATAGGAGTAACATGAGACATAGTTCCAACAATGTAGTGCCTTGCAGAAGGAGTAATAATGTCCAAAAGTAAGCAGTCCATTTAATTTCTTTATTTTATTGTTATTAATACTCTTACGTAGCTGTTTCAGCTTTGTTCTCTTTTTTCTTTTTTTAGTCCCACCATCAATCTCTGGCAGCAGTGACATGGTGACAGTTGTGGTTAATAATCTAGTGCGACTGGAGTGTGAAGCAAGAGGCATCCCTGCACCTATTCTGACATGGCTGAAAGACGGTAGCCCTGTTTCCAGCTTTAGTGATGGACTGCAGGTATCGGGTTCAAATCCTGCTATCTGTGCTGTTTCCTATTGTAGTAGGAGACCTCAAAACCAGTACAGTTTAATGGAACTGTATAAGCTAGAGATTTTTGGAATGAGAGTATAAGGCCTTTTGCTCTAGGTTACTGGTGCAAGTCTAGCTCCAGTAGTTAGTATGAAGTAGAAGAGATGGATATGTTGAAATAAGGTGGCCCTTTCAACTGAATTAATACTGAGTAAGAGTTTGCATCAGCAAATTTTTCACTTACTGGCCAGAAAAGGACAATATTCCTATGCTGAAGAGATCTGTAGAGTTCAAGATAGTTTAATCGCTCATTACATAAAGTAGTAATTCATTAAAAAGAAAAATATAGACCCCAATGTAAGGACATATTTCAGAGTTAAAAGGAAAGGGCATGGTTGCTTTATGAAAGCTGATTTTATGATCTGAAAGGAAAGAAGGGAAGTTTTTATACTATGTGGAAAACTCAGGGGACAGACAAAAGGTGTGACAGAATGTTTGAAACTGGTAAGAGGGAGGAGTGTCCAGGTCCTGCAAACACATGCAAATACCAGGAGTTCCATACAAACTTGCTTGAAGTTAGACTTCTGCTTTTGCAGGTCTCAATCAAAAGAGAACAGAGTGCAGGGAAGAGTGAGGGAAGCAGTGGGAATACAAGTGTTTAATCTTGAAATAAAACCCAGTAGTCCTCTCTGATTGTGTTTTACATTGAGGCGTATATTCTCAAAGTGTCATGCTTGTATTTCAGGTTCTGTCTGGGGGCCGAGTCTTGGCGTTGACTAGTGCTCAGATCAGTGACACAGGAAAATACACTTGTGTTGCAGTGAATGCTGCAGGAGAAAGTCAGAGAGATATTGATCTCAGAGTTTATGGTAAGATTGACAAATCTGTCTTACTTTTTTGGTCATGAAAACTGTTCATGGAGCTTTAATTAAACACACTGTGGCCCAGACCTGTAGCGACATTGAAGAAAAATTGTTTCAACCCATAATGAAAGGCAAAATGATGAGGGGAGTATGTAAGTAAAAAATATATGTATACACATGTATTAAAGTATGTATGTATGTTCTGTGTATCCTTGGAGAAGTGTAGCTGCAACAGTGAATTTATAAGTTTAACACATAAAGGCTTATTTATAAATGATAGGAGAAAATACGTGTTTTTCCTTTGTGTAAAAACCATGTAGAACCCATGGGCAAAAGGTATTACTGGTGCCAGAGCTCAGTTGCCTTTACTGAACCAGAATGAGTCACTGTGAGTTTGTCATACAACTCTCCAGTTTCTGTTCCATTTTCAAGACGTTACTGTGATTGCCTAAATGGTGGTGACTTTTTTAGTGCTAACAATGACACTGTATTGAACCCAACCAGTCAATTTTGTCTCTTTGAAGAAGCAGGGAATATATCTTCATCTTTTATACTTTGTTTTCCAAATTACGTCAACAAGTTAATTCTGAAGTCTTTTTGACTGAAGTCGTGTGAATTCATCCTTCCTTCTGATTTCTTATAACTTGTATGAGCTTCATCCTGATTTCTTGTGACTTGTATAAGATGCCTTTTCATATTACTTTCTTAGTGATCATTGGTGATGTACCGACATCAAAGAGCATGACAAACTGCTGGGAGGAATGCCAGGGAATTTGACTGTAGCAAGTTTTAAGTTTCCCTGGACAGCTCAGTGGCTTTGTACACCAGTGAAATGAGGATGAACAATGATCTGCCATTTGTTTTAGAAATCTTATGGTACCAGATGTGGAGAGAGGGTTTTGGAATTGAAGAACCTTTGTGGTTTTGCTTCTGCTTTCAGTTGGTCAGTGAAGAGGGAACTGTCTTGGGTTTGCCAACCTCTAGCTTTATGGCAACCATAAGTAGAAGTCTGGAAAATCTTGCAAGAGAAGTTAGAAGTTCGGATGTTTTCCAAGGTGAATAGGGACAGCTGGCCAGGTTATTTGTTTTCAAGTTTGGCTTTCAGAATTGACATGCTTGTAAATGCACTGTGGTTAGGATACTTGTGACTTGAGTCATGGCTGCTTTTGCATCTGCAAGGGGCAGTTCAGAAAGTCAGGACTCTGGCATGGCAAGCAAGCTCAAGGTTAACATGGGCTGGAACGTTTTTTGTCTAGAGCAAGGAATATCAAGGTCCCTTTTGGAGTTTGAGGACTGTTCTATATGTATACATAACCACACAAGTGGCATGGATATATTTATTATATCTATTTTCTGGAACCTCTGTTCATTTTAGCTAGGTGAAATTAAAAGACTTAGAAGTTGTTAGGTATGTTTAAAATTACTATTGTATTAGAAGTTGGCCAGGGTTGAGCTCAGGTGCAGGGCCATCTTGAACGAGGCTGTCACCAAAAAGTAATATTACTCTTAGGACTTGCCTCGTATGGGTAATCTAATTAAGAAGTCAGAGGAGGATAATTATTTGGAGTGTGGTTGGAGCTGAGATGGTTAGAAATGTGCAGTGTGCTGAGCCAGTCTGGGAGTTGGAACACTCTGGGTAACATATAGTTACCATGAGCATAATGATATTAATTTTCAACCCTGTTCCTTCAGAAACAAATGCTTTAGTGTCTGTCTGTCTGTGTTTCATAAGCTCAGTTTCCTTTTGAATACATTTCAATTCATTTAGCTGAGAGGAAAAGTAATTGGTGGAAAAGTATATGGAAATAAGTTTGCCTTCTGCAGTAGTGGATCAGCTTCAAATTTTCAGTTCCACAATATGCATAAAGAATCTGGGCCTTTGTGAATTCTACAAAGAAAGCAAGATAAACAGATTTAATTTTTTTTTCAGTTACTATATTTCTTATCCACAGAGACCAGACTTTTCCCTAAATTATTTCCAAACTGTGAAATCAGCTGCTCTACTTAGTACTTCCTGTGCAAGTAAAACAAAGCTTTATTGTTAATGCTATTTTTCAGGACATCTTGAACTGTATTGCTGGTTCACCGAGTACCACTTTGGGGCATTTTATAATCTCATGTGTGCTAATTAATTCAGTATCCTTTTGTTCAGAGTGAAGTCCAGAGTATTTCTCACAGGCAGTCCCACTGCTTCCCTTCTTCTTACCCCAATATTTTAGGCTATCAGACATGCAATTTCTGGAGTAATGGATTGCAAAACTAAAAAACGAAGTAAATGTAACAATAAAGGTTCTTATACTTGGCCCTGATCAAGTTTTTTTGGGCAAACTGAACAGTCTTGGTACACAACAAGCATAAAAATCCCACTGGATATGTTTAACCAGACAAAGTAATTCTTGCTAGGAGAGCTTTGATTTTGTAAATATTTTAATTGCAGATCTAATGTTGCATTAATGTCAAGAGTTTACAATGAACATGCTTTATGTTTTTAAATGACAAGAATGGAAAGGGAATCCATGTGGGTTGTTTTAAGGATTTAAGAACATATATGCCATTAGGGGCATGAACAGGAATTCTATTCTGGACTGTCCTTAAGCAGGCCAGTAAAAGGACTTCTGCTCTCTGTAGTTTGCTGTAGTTACTTGTGTTACTGATGGAAATGAAGGCACCTGACTTGATGTGGTGTGGATGACAATCACTCCCAAATTCTGTCTCATTGGCTCTGATCTGCAAAAGGGAACCTCCAGCAGAGAGCTGGTGGTGAGCAGCAGCAATGCAGGCTGTCATGGACTACACCACTTTTGCTATTTTCCAAGTCAGTGTGAGCCTGCCACCAAAATACTTTAAAACTCTTAATGTGACAATATTCTGTCAATGACTCAAAGCTGCTTGGCGAGTCTCAGAAGGTTTCGTCTGACTGATATTAGAGCGTGCCATTACCAGAGGACATTCAGTTCAGCCATGAATACTGGTACAAATACTGATACTGATAGATGGCAAACAGTTTTCTGTCTTTAATCTTGTCATTTAAGCTTGTCAGTCTAATATTTCCATCATGTTCTTTTTTACTCCAGCCATGAACACTTTCCCCATGGAAAATTGCTCACTTGCTGTGTTCTAAGATTTCTCAGTTGCCTTCTCAGTTGCTTTGTTTTTCTGACTGTGGAAACAGAAATAATTTTTTAAATGGGGCGAAAAACACCCACATTTTCTTGAATCTTGACACTGTTCAAGAACAGCTAATGGTCTTCAATTTAAATATCCAGAAGCGTTTTTTTTTTCTTCTACACAGAAAACTTTCATTCCAAAAGCTGATTTTTCTAGCCTATAATTTGAAAATAATAGTGTAATAATGAGGTTATCACTGAAGCTATATTACAAATCTAAATATAGTGCTCAGTGCCAACAATTGCAATAATTAGCTAGCATATACCACACAAAACAGACAATAAAGTCATTGTAGATTATGACTTGATGATTAAGTCATTAACCCATTCACTTGGCTGCAACCATGTATGTTTTCATTCTTCTGTATTTGGCCATCTCTGGACAAAATTCTTCTTAAACTTAAAGTTCTCCTTAAAGCCAAGTATCCGTCTTGGCACTGTCTGGAACAGTCTAAGACTTTTTCAGCTTCTGGGTCTGATCATTATCTTGTGGGCCTTTTCGCTCATCAGCTGTTTTTCTTTTTAGCAGGAATGTACTTCCCCATTCTTCATACACTGGTGACTTTCGTTTCTAGCTGTATTTCAAGTATTTTTTTGCTAGTCTTGGCTTATCTACATGGTTTCTCTCTACCTAATATCTCACTAGCATATATCTTCTTAGAGGATATTCTGTAAGTAACAGAAATTATTCCAGTGCTTTTTGTGATATAAAGGAGGCTTAAGTTGATGTCAGAAAGGTAGTAACTGCCATTTTATTTTTGTTAAATGAAGACTGTTAAATCCATGGTGTGTTTACTCTGGGAAGTCTGCAATGCCCAAAGGTCATTTGTTTTGATTTATTGCTGTAGTTCCACCAAACATCATGGGAGAGGAACAAAATGTCTCTGTGCTCATCAGCCAAGCAGTGGAGCTGCTCTGCCAGAGCAATGCTATTCCCCCACCCGTGCTGATGTGGCTCAAAGATGGACGACCCTTGCTGAAGAAGCCAGGTCTTAGCATCTCTGAAGATGGAAGTGTACTGAAGGTAAGCTGGCTGGTCAGGCTGTGGTGGTGATTGCTTTCTGGGGAGTATGCCCACCATGAAGGCACTAGGTACCTGTTTGAGTTTGGATATCATTAGGTCCTCTGGTGCCATAGAGAGTAGTGGGTGAGGAATGAGGGAGGTCATAGACATCTAGATGTTTCTGTACAGATTTTGCAGAACTAATACTGTATTATTAATATTTAGAGAGACAGATGTAAAAATAAAATTTGAAACCTGATCAACCTCTCCCTGAAATTTCATGTATAACAATGTAAGAAGAAATAATCCAGGTTTTCATTTTCTTCCTAGATTGAAGGAGCTCAAGTACAGGACGCTGGCCGTTACACTTGTGAAGCGACAAATGTTGCTGGGAAAACAGAAAAGAACTATAATGTCAATATTTGGGGTAAGATCTAGTAAGCTTATTCCAGGAACAGGAACGGAGTTCAGAGTGGAATTATTATGTGAGATACTAAAATCCTCTGTAGCTCACCAACACTTATTTGCTGAGCTTCATGCAGGGAGATGTTACTGTGTTTGCTGTAGTTTAACAGTCCCAAGAAAGTGCACACATTTTCCAAATTGCTTTGGTTTGGTTCTAAATTAATACTAGCTACTTTGTAGGCTTTTGTCATGCTGGGTTGGCATGCATGATAGTAGTTTAGAACTATAACTCACTGATTTTGTATCCACAGCTCCTATTTGCATACTCTAATGCCATTTGAAGTAACCTACCAACTTTCTACATTTTAAAACACTGAAGTGAGGAAATTCAGATTAAAAAAACCTGATTTGCTCTGCCAATTTATCAGTGCTAAATCATAAAAATAGCTTTAGTAAAATTTCTCTATGGTTAGATGATGAATGTGACTTAGGACATTTATTTTAATAATTGATTTTGACTATTTTTCTGCACCATCATTTTTCTCCCCATATGCAAATTTGAAAGGCGCCCTTTTTTGCTATTACAAATTAATTTCCTGCTTTGAAATCACAAGACTAGAATTATCCAACAGGGTTTGTAATGATAAAACTATTTTTAGTACAGAATTCTGTCATTATTTATTAAAAAGAAACATTCCTGGTGTTCAGATTAAAGGTGGATATTGTAGTACCATTGAAGACCATGTAATTTTCCCATGCTAATGCATATACCCATTTACTGTGCATGCCATCTTCATCCCTCATCTCTCCCTCACCCAGATTGGTAAGATCTGCAGTGTCGCAAAGGACCTTTGCTGCTGGAGGGATATGGATTTGTTCTTTTGTGCAGTGAGACCACTTCAGTAGGATTTTGAAAGGAGGGATTATTCTTTGCTAGTTAGCAGCTTTGATGGAATAAGCTTAATAGCAACCAAAAATTGCCTGTGAAAGTCATCTGTGGATAACTGTTTAGAATTATAGTCTTTGTTTACACCCAGGGACCAAAAGTCCTGTTTGCCATATTTTTAAGTTTTAAATCCAGGAAATGTATCCTTTTGAGGATTGGTGAGATCCTGAGAGCTAACTCTGGTTCCAGGAACCAGTCCATGTGTTAAATGTAAGATGTACCTCTGTAGAGAATGGCATAAACTTTCTGACTAGAAGAAAGACAAATAAGAAGTTGAAGCCAGTACAGTACAATAAAACCCTTTGCAGTCAGTTGTTCTGAAACTTGTACATCTGGTTGCTGCTAAATAACGAGCGTGAAGTGTCAGAGAAGCTGTCTACTGTCGTGTGCATTAAAAACATGCTGGATAAGTTACTCACTAGTGAGATTTTATTTGCCAGTTTCAGCCTGTATTCTCCTCTGCTTTTTTTGGTCTCTTTTCAAGTGTTACCTACACCATTTTCATCTGATGAAAACAGTTCCCCCATTTCAAGAAGGCAGTTATTTCTTCCCTGGTGATTGAACTGAAATTCTTTAAGACTTTGAGAATCAGAGTGAAAACAGTGGTCCTTTTTGTCTGCAACTGGTTTACAGTCACAGAGCTGTAGAGCAAAGCTGGCACTCTGCTACAGGAGGGCAATCGAAGGCATGGAGTCCTTACTGTTGGATGTGGCAGCCAGCTTTTTGCTGCAGGAAAAATTCAAAGGAAAAACTTGGGCTGAATTTTAAAAGTAATTTTCTGACTAACGATATCTCTATGTTTATGAGCTAAGGCCATGAATGAGGCAGGCTCTTAGAGTTGGAGTCAGTTTACATAATTCACAGAAATGGCTTTGTTCTGTGAAGTCCATTCAAAAGTCAGCCAGAAATAGAGCCTATGGATGCACCAGATCTCAGAGGCTGGAAGGGTAGATGTGGTCATTTGCAAGTATATTATTCCCTACCCAGGATCTGTTTTGCATTATCAGCAAGAGAATGCAATCCTTGTAATTGCTTCAGAGCATAATGGGACAAATTTGTATGAGGGCCATTTGGGTCTTACTCTTGTCTGATAATTGCAGCATTTGGAGCAACATGTTATTTGGCATTTCTTTTCAGTGTCACCGAGTATTTATGGCTCAGATGACATCTCTCAGTTGACAGTAATTGAAGGGAGCTTGATAAGTCTGATATGTGAGTCGAGTGGTATCCCACCAGCCAGTCTTACCTGGAAAAAGAATGGTGAGTAACCATCATTTGTCTGTTTTATAAAGCAAATGTGATAATTCTGACCTACCAGTTTTTCTTTTTTCCTGGGAACATTTTAAATAGTATGTTCTGAGGACTCAAACATGCAGACATCTAAACAATCCTGATAAGTGAGTAAAATGAACCACAGTAGTAGATTATTCCCTTCTCTTTAACTTGCCTCTGCTTGGATTAGGCGTCATTATTCCTAGGGATGTGCAAGAGAAGCACAGTGCAGAGATCCTTGAGCTGACTTAACAGTGGATAGTTTATACATGTAAGTGAAGCACTTAACCCCTCTCAGTACGCTTATTCACCACGGTGTAGTGAGACAGCATCAAGACTTTCTTGTGGATTCCAGCCGGCAGGGCTGTGAGTCACTGTGAAGTGCTGTGGTGCTGTGTTGAGAATCTCTGCCCTGTGATCCACTGTATAACATAGATGTATCCTCTGGGTTATTTTTAAATTTGCAGCCATGGCATACTGCCAGGTGGTGAAAGTGCATCCGGTTGTAATAATTGCTTTGGGGATTTACTGAAACTTCTCTCATCCCATCTTAATATTTAAGAGTAGTCTGCACACCTTTTTTGCTTTAGGGGTTAAAGTAAGATTGACAAAGACCTTCTTATGAATCAGTAGACAAAAGCAGGTATTTTTAGCACCTTCTTTTAAGCATGGACACTGTTGGAGACAGAATATTAGACAAAATAAGATGTTGAACTCTTCAGTATGGTGATTCTTGTGTTATTAATCAATCTTCCCTATTCATCTGTGTCTTTCTAGACAGCACAATTCAATGTGGTATGTGCCTACCTTAATTAATTTTGGCTTGTGGAAAGAGAAGATTTTAATTACAAAACACTTTTTCTAATGCATAGAATTTTCAGCGAAAATTATGTTCATAAAGTTCTTTTTAAACCCTGTCTCTTGGAAGCCAAAAAGGCATTGTATGACATGTTCTAATGATGTACTGCAAGGCTAAAGTGTATACACTTAAATGGCAGGAAGGAAACTTGAACATGTTGGAAAGTCTAGAAAGGCAGTTAGACAGTAGTACAGTTTAAAGTACTTGAAAGCAAGATTTTTCATTTGGTGCACTTGTTCATAGAGAGGATTTTAAGTGCACAAGTGGGAAAGGGAAGTTCAGCTTGTAAGAATTATCAGTGGCAGGTGTATTCTTTCTGTCACAAAATCTCCCTGAAGTTTGTAAAGATGGAGATAGTTGCCTAATCTGAGGTCTCCAAGATTGAAAATTCTGCTCAGAGAATGTAATATTATGTTGCTGTCATGTTTCTGCTGAGGATTTCCTGGGCAGAAGTCTACACACGTGCGGTGTGACACACGATGCACAGATGGTCCAGCTGTGAAGACTAAATTACATGTTTCTAAGCACTGGCTGTGCTGGGTGAGATGATTATATACTGGACAATGAGTCAGATTTTACTGAAAATGTTGAATTTACTGCTCAGTGGAAGAGTCTAAGACTTTCTGGATGGATGTGAGAGTTATTATGCTTTAGCACAGGTTGCTGTATGTCATGAAGTCAGCAATTAATGTGGCAAATCCTCAAAATCTGCTTGCGTGAAGTTTCTGATGTCTGGGAGAACTCTGATAGAGCAGTTCTAAAATGGATAATTGTGCAGCTTGCTAATTTTTAAACGAGCCAGTGGACTTTACACCAGGTGAGCAAGCTCGTTACCATTTTCTGTGTTTTTATCTGAAAGAATGTCTCTTGCAGGTTCTCCACTGGTGGCTGACCTTTCAGGAAGGGTGCGGATGTTATCTGGAGGCAGACAGCTACAGATTTCAATTGCTGAAAAGTCTGATGCTGCATCTTACACTTGCATTGCTTCAAATGTAGCTGGAAGTACAAAGAAAGAATACAGTTTGCAAGTATACAGTAAGTTACCATAAAAAATTCTGTTAATAGTTTACCAGTTCTGAAATAGAGTTATGTTATGAAAGTGTTGTCAGCACAGTGATGTTAAGCTGCAGAATTTTCAGGGAGCAATGCCTAGCTATAGGACAATTTCAGGGTGCACTGAGGACAATGTTATGTAATGAAAATTTTGACACTTTGGATTCGGAGCTTGACCAAGACACTGCATATACCTGTTGAAAGTGCATTTGACCACAGATGATTATGAGGACGTGAACCCTTTAGGGGTTAGTTAGTGTAATGTTTCTTGTCACCAGACTGTAGGAATGATGACAACTAATTGAACTTAGACTTTCCAGTTTTACTGCAAATTCTGTATTTCAGTCAGGAACAAAAGGAGGTATTTTTAAACAATTCCAGAAAAGACAGAATCTTCAAAAACCTGTAGGGATTCACAGTGTCTATTCCAGGCATTGGAAGCAGTCTTTTTTAATTTAGGCCTTTTTTTTCCCCCGTTTGCATTTTTAAAATCGCCTGTAAGTTGCATTTTTAAAAACCATTTTTACTTCATGGGTTGGGGGCAGGGGACGTTGTTTGTTTTTTCTCAGCCCTGTAGAAAATGCTGTGTATTGCAGAGTGCCCCTAACTGATTTGCCAGCAGTAACCCACAATAACTGGTCTTTATGAAATTGCTGATTTGACAGACTTGTTCTGATTGTTGTTTGTTCAGAAATGGGTGAAGGTCCTGAACTGTACCTTCCAGTTGACTTCTAAACTGTATTTCTTTTTCTTTCATAGTTCGACCAACTATATTGAACAGTGGTAGCCACCCGTCAGTTGTTGTCACCCAGGGAAATGAAATTTCCTTGGAGTGCAAGGTACAGGGCATTCCAGAACCAGCAATAACGTGGATGAAGGATGGCCGTCCGCTGGTCAGTGGAAGGGACGTAGCAATACTTCATGATGGTCACTTTCTTCATCTGAAAAATGCCCAGGTGTCAGACACTGGCCGCTATGTCTGTGTTGCTGCCAATGTGGCAGGACTGTCTGACAGAAAATATGATTTAAATGTTCATGGTGAGTATGTGCAAAATGGGCAGGCATAACAGAAACAAATTAGACCTTTAAGTTCACCAAAGGATATCCAAGAAGTAGTTCTGTGGCTAAATGTACCACCTGTATCTATTGCAGGCTTTACATGCGATGCAGTTCCGTTGCAAATCAGTGATGCAGTTTCAGTTGCAGTTTCACGAAAATCCAAATCCAATTTTATAACTCCTGAGTATTTTGAATTCTTACCTCAGTCCCTGTTAATATCAATCCACTCCCAGCTTCTCCATCTTCTGAGAGGAGAAAACCAAGATACGGCATAATTTTATACAATATTGGGATGAGTGTCATGGTGGGAAATACTCTGTTGTGGGAGATAGAAAACAAGGTTTAACTGAGAACACCATGCTAGTGGCTGCTACCAGAGGACAGTTACCTGAGGATAGCCAGTGTCTCAAGTATCTAATTATCAAGGTCTCTTACTCTGCACATCAGAAGAATTTGAAGATGGCACCTCTGACTATAATTCATCTCCGTAATTTTACTTGATGGAATTGATCAGAACATCACGTTATCTTACAGCCACTGTAATTCTTTTACATATTATTTCTCATGTTTCATTGAACACTGAATATTCATGTTTTACTCTGAAAGTAAGCACAGGAATTCTTATTTTGAAAATGAGAGGCCTAAATTATTGACCAGTTTTATTTATGTATTTCTTTGTTTGGAATGTTTGCTGTACTCTATTATCAAACTTCTACATAGTAAAAAGAAACTTTAAACCTCCTCAGGCTACTCAGAGTGCTGGAGGATGTTGGTCAGTTTTTAACCCTAGGCTTTAGGTTCTAAAGTATGAACTGTAGAACTGCTTCCAAAGTGGAAATATCCTTATTCCTAGCAAATAAAAGCTAAAAATAAATTTGTGATAGTTATTTTAATAGGAAGTTGTTGTTTCCTTTAGAAAAAGCATGTAATTTTGTCAGTGGTAGAATTTTCCCTAGTGTTTATTAGATACTAGAAATTATAATTAGTGTGGAATGGACAGAACTACAATAAACTGTTATTCGCCAGGGACGTTAAGCCATAAAATAAAGGTAATAGAACTGACAGAATGTAATGTTAATATTTCCATGCAGTTACACAGGAAGAAATTGTCATTAATATATAATATTAAATGTCTCTAGTGCACCCTTAGTAAGTTTGCAGGCAACGCCAAGTTGTGCTGCAGTGTTGATCTGCTTGAGGGAAGGATGGCTCTGCAGAGGCATCTGGACAGGCTAAATCGATGAGCTGAGGTCAATTGTATAGATTCAACAAGGCTGAGTGTCAGGTCCTGCACTTGGGTCACAACAACCCCATGCAAGGCTACAGGCTTGGGGAAGAGTGGCTGGAGAGCTGCCTGGGGGAGAGGGACCTGGGGGTGTTGGTCAACAGCTGCTGAACATGAGCCAGCAGTGTGCCCAGGTGGCCAAGAAGGCCAATGGCATCCTGGCTTGTATGAGGAATAGTGTGGTCAGCAGGAGCAGGGCAGTGATAGTGCCCCTGTACTCAGCACTGGAGAGGCCACACCTCAAGTACTGTGTTCAGTTTTGGTCCTCTCGGTACAAGAAGGACACTGAGTTGCTGGAGCGTGTCCAGAGAAGGGCAACGAAGCTGATGAACTGTGTGGAGAATAAGTCTTATGAGGAGCGGCTGAGAGAGCGGGGGTTGTTTAGCCTGGAGAAGAGGAGGCTGAGGGAAGACCTTATCGGTCTCTACAACTACCTGAAAGGAGGTGGTAGCGAGGTGGGTGTTGGTCTCTTCTCCCAAGTCACTAGTGACAGGATGAGAGGAAATGGCCTCAAGTCGCATCAGGGGAGGTTTAGATTGGATATTAGGAAAAATGTCTTTACTGAAAGAGTGGTCAGGTGTTGGAAGAGGCTGCCCAGAGTGGTGGTGGAGTCACCATCCCTGGAGGTATTTAAGATGTGTAGATGTGGTGCTTAGGGACATGGCTTATTGGTGAACTGGCAGTGTTAGGTTAACAGTTGGACTCACTGATCTCAAAGGTCTTCTCCAATCTATATGTTTCTGTGATTCTGTGTATTCTGTGTCTCAGTTCTGTAGCTCTTCAATTGCCAAGCTTATCTTAGCTTTAGTGAATTATTATTTGGATGACAGAATGTTTTAATTTTTATTTCTTCTGAAGTATGACTTTTCTTTACTCTTGTTCCATAGTTCCCCCAAGTATTGCTGATGACCTGCGGATACCTGAAAACATCAGCATTGTGGAAAAGAATCCTATCTCTCTGGCTTGTGAAGCTTCAGGAATTCCCTTGCCATCAATAACATGGCTCAAGAATGGGTGGCCTGTCACTTTGAACAACTCAGTGAGAATCCTCTCAGGTACAAAAGCTGTAGTTATTTAAAAAAAAACAAAAGGGAAGGGGGTGAAGGGCCCTCTGCATCAGTAGTGCAGGTATTTCACATGATAGAAGGTTTGGTTTAATAATCTGTAAGGACAAGGAGAAAAAAGAAACTCTTATTCAATGCCAAACTTTTCAGTAAATGGGGTCAGATTGGCTGGAGCGCCTGGTGAATAGCTAACGTAAACTTTTAAAGTTTTTACCAAACTTTATGTGTATGGGCCAAAGGTGGGGTAACTATTTGGTCTGTGGCATGGAATAAGCCGTTGTTCTGGATGGTAGTGCATGTTATTTCTGGAAATAAGCATTGGACTATGTCAGATAGTAACATCTTAATATGATAACATGATAGACTCCTGAACTTGTGCAGGACTTGCTGCTCCAGCTAGATCCCTATAAGTCAATGGGGCCTGATGGGATTCATCCAAGGGTACTTAAAGAACTGGCTGATGTCATAGTGAGACCTCTCTCAATGATTTTTCAATGCTCTTGAGAATCTGGAGAGGTCCCAGTTGACTGGAAGCTGGCAAACGTTGTCTCAATCTTCAAGAAGGGCAACAGGGATGACCCTGGTAACTATAGGTCCATCAGTCTCACTTCCGTGCCTGGTAAAATTATGGAGAAGATTGTTCTTGGAGTTATTGAAAAACACCAGAAAGACAACGCAGTCATTGGTCCTAGCCAGCACGGGTTCACAAGGGGAAAGTCCTGCCTAACAAATTTGATTTCCTTCTATGACAAGGTCACCCACCTAGTTGACCAAGGAAAGCCAGTTGATGCAATCTTTCTGGATTTCAGTAAAGCTTTCGATACTGTCTCTCACAGTATCCTCCCGGACACAATGCCCAGCACACAGCTGGATAAACATGTAATGCAGTGGGTGAGCAATGGGCTGATGGGTCGAGCTCAAAGGGTCATAGTAAATGGGGTTACATCAGGCTGGTGACCAGTCACTAGTGGGGTTCTGCAGGGATCTGTCTTGGGACTGGTGCTCTTTAATCTCTTTGTAAATGACTTGGATGCAGGACTGGAAGGAATACTCATTAAGTTTGATGACACAAAACTGGGAGGAGCTGTTGACAGTCTCGAGGGCAGAGAGGCCCTGCAGAGGGATCTGGACAGGCTGGAGAGCTGGGCAATCACCAGCCATATGAAGTTTAACAAGGGCAAGTGCCGGATTTTACATCTGGGGCTTGGTATTCCTGGCTGTACAGACAGGCTGGGGAACGAGAGGCTGGAGAGCAGCTCTGCGGGAGAGGGACCTGGGGGTTCTGGTCGACACCAAATTGAACATGAGCCAACAGTGTGCCCTGGCAGTCAAGAGAGCCAACCGTGTCCCGGGGTGCATCAAGCCCTGCATTGCAGCCAGTCAAGGGAGGTGATTGTCCCACTCTGTGCTGGTGCAGCCTCACCTTGAGTGCTGTGTGCAGTTTTGGGCGCCACAGTATATTGAGGATATAAAGCTACCAGAGAGTGTCCAGAGGAGGGCCATGAAGCTGGTGAAGGATTTAGAGGAGAAACTGTACAAAGAGCAGCTAAAGTCACTTGGTTTGTTCAGCCTGGAGAAGAGGAGGCTGAGGGGAGACCTCATGGCAGTCTACAGCCTCCTCACAAGGGGAGGAAGAGGGGTAGGCGCTGATCTCTTCTCTCTGGGGACCAGTGATAGGACCCGAGGGAATGGCAGGAGGATGTGCCAGGGGAGGTTTAGGTTGGATATTAGGAAAAGGTTCTTCCCGCAGAGGGTGGTGGAGCACTGGAACAGGCTCCCCAGGGAGGTCATCTTGGCACCCAGCCTGATGCTATTCAAGAAGTGCTTGGACAATGCCCTCAGAGATGTGGTGTAAACTGGCATTGTCCTGTGCAGGGACAGGAGTTGGACTTCATGATCCTTGTGGGTCCCTTCTAACTCAGGACATTCTATGATTCTATGATCTTGCTTTGTCAGTGCCAATACATATACTGCATTAGCTCGCTCATCTGATAAGTTTTCTCTACCTCTTCCTCTTCACAGTTATTTTACCCTTTAAAGACAAAAAAATCTTTGAGAGAATGAATATGTATGGCAATAAACAAAACACATCTTTCATTTCTGTGGGTCTGTATATAAAAACAAAGGGAAACCTGCTCATGAGCTTCAGAAATCAATGCATGTAAATACTTCCTGGCCTTGGAGCTAACTGAATCTGGTCTTAATGTCATCTAATAAAACCTGGAATTAGGTGGTCATTCAAAGACACCATAGCATGCTGCATTACCAAGAAGACTAGTCCAAGGAACCTGGAGAAACTTATGATAGGCAAGCAGAGAAACAGACTGATTCATTAGGGATCTTGATTTTCAAGCTGGAATAACTTACAGAGAACTAGTTCTGATGCCTTTTTATGCCAGTAGTAATTGGCAGAGTTGTCCAAAATAGGAGGGGCTCAGTACCTGTTCCTATAAACCATTCCATAGGGAAGTCAGAATACTGGACCTGCAGCTGCAGTGATGTTAAAGCTTTGTGTTTACAATAGGAAATTGAGTTAGCAGCCCTTGAGATTACAAATGGAAAATGTGTACCAAGCAGGCAATATGTTTTATGTTGATTTTATGTATCTGGAGATCAGCTTTGTGGAGTATGTAGAAATGATTAAGTATCTGGTTATGACTGAGGTGTATAGATGACAACTGAGATTTTTTTTGATCTTGGGTTTGCCACTCACAGCTAAAATTTCTCAGGAAAGTAAGTTTTGATGAAATTTCTAATGCTCTGACACAGCCACCATGCAGAGCCAAGCCATCCTACAGCATGAATACAAGAAAATACCAGGCACCTAAAGGAACTGGAAGGTGTTTAGAAGCTCAGCTCAGACTGGATTTGAAGCTGGAATTTTTCAGGTTTTTTTCATTCACGTAGCTTTTAACATTACAGGTAGTCCTGTCTTCTGCTTTCCCATTTTTATGTATGGAGCATGGAAAAAGGAGTGGGTGTCTGATCATTATCTCGTATAAATCTGTCTGGGTTGGTATGTGTTCCTTTCTGTGTGAAGTTGCCATCAACAAGAATAATTTCTTCTGGGCTTGATTGTTTCTGTTCTGTTTGTTGATTTCTACACCCACACTAATATCACCGCCCAGATTGCGGAGTGAGAGACAAAAAGATGTTTATTGTATCTGAATGTTAGCTGCAGTGGGAGTGGGGAAATAGGCCAGAATTCAGTGCTTTGTTTTCCAGCAAACTTTCTGCTTTTGTGTAGTTTTTTAGAAAACTACACGTTGTGGCAGTGAACTGTAACCAACATGGCATTTGGAACTTTATTGCTGCTTGTGCAGCTGTAAAAAAACAAAACAACAAGAAATTCCCCTCTTCGACTAATTTAAGAGGTAAAATACTTTGCCAAACCAAGATTTTGGTTCTGCTGATTGAAAACATACTTGGCATTGCAGATGATTTAAATGTGTGGACACACTGCTGGCAACTCTGAATCTGTTCATTCAGATACTATGCTGATGTTTCCTTTTAATGATGCTTCCTACACACTTCGGAAAAAAAAAAAGAAAAAATTCCACATTACCACATTTGCTTTCCATGCAGACTGTGCACTAAGCTAAGCTGCATATTAGCTTTAGGAAGGAGAAAAGCTTTTATTAATTTATAATTTTATAATTTATTAATTTTATAATTTATTAATGTAGAAAATCATATCCTGCCTCAGCACTGGAGCCCTGGATATGCAAGTATGTGA
Source organism: Phalacrocorax carbo (assembly GCF_963921805.1). Lineage (NCBI taxonomy): Eukaryota > Metazoa > Chordata > Aves > Suliformes > Phalacrocoracidae > Phalacrocorax > Phalacrocorax carbo. Next base: position 29,729,065 of record NC_087518.1, on the reverse strand, counting down.
CACTGTAGAAAGTTTCCAGCAGGCAGATGTCTGCTTCATTTTGCTTCTTATATGGCTTTGTTCAGGATGTGGATGGGAGTTGGGATTAGGGTGACATGAATCTGCAAGAATTGAGCCTTCCTCAGTCTCACAGTACTCCATCCAGCAGGTAGGATTCCTTGAGCAGAGGCACATCCATTGAGCAGGCCATCAGTTTCTTCCTTCAAAGCACATGAACAGGAACATAAATTTCTGGGATATATCCCAACAGTGAGACCCTGTGGATACCTGCAGGCAGGACATGCACAGTTCAGATGTGATGTGCTGTGAGGTAATGATTGCTAATGTGAGAGTGCTGCTGCTGAGAAACTGAAAAAGGCTGAAGGATGGCCACCACATTTGTTCTCACACTTAAATGCTCATTGATGTTTGTTTTGCTGTTCCTTTGCCAAAAAGGAAAGCAAAGAGAAATTATTCTACTAGGGCAACGCAGAGATATTCTTGGTCCTTTGGTCAAACATATCTGCAAATCTTCCTTTTAAACTAGCATGCCTGTGCAAACGTGTTCTGACAATGGCTCTGCTATAGTGTTAAGAGAAATATGTTATTTAAAACACTGCGTGTTTTAAAATATGAAAGCGCTACTGTTGTCACCTGTTGTTATTATTATTGATGGCACAATTAATACAAATTCTAGAAGAGAGTAGTGGAGTATTATTCCTTATCTGTACATGTGAAAATACCTTTATGGAGTGTTTGTGTGTGTTTATAAAAATAAACTTACTTTAATGTATGCACCCACTCCCCTTCCCCCGACGAGGCTTTATTATTTTTCCTGGATAGTCATCTAGGTTCTCAGTATAGCAAAGTACTCATGTGAACAAAAATCCTGCTGTCTGAGACATTGTATTCTGTCAAAATTTCCTGCACAGAAGTATATGCACAAATCCTGCGTATTGCATACGCAGTGTTCCTGCCATATCCAAAGTGTCTGTGCTGATCAATGAATTACACATGCACTGTACCCCTGCATGTAGTTTGTGACCTGTGTGGAGTACGTTTGACTTTCTCTGCATGAGCTCTACAGGTGTGTCTGAAAATTTTCAGTGATTGTTCCAGTTGGTCTCTGACTTCCTCCAGAAATTCTCAGAAAATGTACGAATGTCTCAAAGTTCACTTAAATGTAATTTCTGGAGGGAAAAAAAAAGGGATGTGTCAGGGTAGTTTCGAAGTTACTGACTAGAAAGAATAGAATGATCAATATTAAGCACAGATCTAAAAGCACTGAGGAGCTGAGGACCTGAGCAGATGTACAGAAATGATGGGAGTAAGAGTAAGGTCAGTCACTTTCTCTTACTGTTCGTTCAACAAACAAAGCACATTTAAAAAATAGATCACATTAAAAAAAAAACCCCAGCTGTAAATTTAACCAAAACATTAAAAAAAAAAATCGTTAGCACAGACAATTTGGGAGCATATTGGTTGGAGCAGGACTTGAATGATTGTATGTTTTTTGGCTTTCTCCTTAGGGGGCAGAATGCTCCGTTTGACACACACGAGCATAGCAGATGAAGGCCGGTATACTTGTGTGGTGACCAATGCCGCAGGAGAAGTGAGGAAGGATTTTGACCTTTCTGTTCTAGGTAAGTATGTGATAACTTTTTGTTAGAGTAGAAGAAGATAAGGGGGTCTACTGTATACTTTGCTGGTATTTTAAAAATTATTATGCCAAAAACATATATCCTTAGGGGAGAAAAAAATGCATTTGATAACATGGCCAGAAATGAGATTTTAAAGAGAAGCTATTTCTACGTGTGAATTTGCTGCTTGTTTAGTTTTTAAAATCAAGATTCTTCAGGCATAATTAGGAATAACTGGCAACTACTTCTGTTTTGTGGTTTGTTTGGGTTTTATTTCTGGAAAGGAGCTATGTCAATGTGACTGGCTTCAGTTACTTAATTATTTCAGTTGGATAGAAGTCTGGGGGATGCTGACAGCTAGACTCCTATCCTCTCCCCTGTTTCTTGTTGCTCATGGCTTCACCCTTCCTTGGGTATGATGAACAAGGTGAATCAGTTTATAGGTGATCTGAAAAGGTGTGGGTTGTGTGTTTTCCTGGTCAGGTTAGTTTTCAGTCGGATCCGTTCCTTGCTGGTTCACCCCACAGCCTGTAAATGCCAGTACTGGTGAAAGGAAGATGACAAGAGTGAGTGGTCAGGGGAATAGTGCTAATTCTTTTGACACCAGCCTGAATTTAATCTGGTTTAAGTCAAAGAAAACTACGGCCCCAAGAAATCATATGAAACTCACATGAATCTGTTGAATATAATGCTCAAATACAGAAAGGTGCAACCCCATATGATAATACTCATTAATTAAAAGCAGCATTGTTGTGCAGCAGTGCGAATAGTATGTATAGCTGAGTGGCATCACAGTGATAATCTGTTGCAACAGAGATGTGAAGGCAAAGCCAAGACCAACAATTTAAACAAATTAAACGCTGCAGCTGGAATTGTTTTTGCAAAATAGAGATCTCTGATTCAGTGGAAACCTTTAGTCAGTAGAGCTTTTGGTATTGTAAAGCATATAAACCAAGTGTGGTAGTGGGTGATCCTTCTAAGGTATTTAGACAAGGCCTAGTACAGCAGGCTCATTAGATGGCTATTTGGAACCCTTAATATGTAATTTTGTCACATTACTTTCTTTTTTTAAAAAAGGTATTTTTTCCCAGAAAATACTGCTTTTTGGTTTAGTAATTATTTTCTATTTTTATCAATAATTTCTAGGCCTGATAGAGGTTGTCTTGTAGCATTACTGTATATAATTTTCCTGTAAGTTTCTTTCCTCTGAGGTGCTGAGCACTATTAGCTTCCCTTGCCTTCAGCTGACTTACTCATACTCAGCCTGTAAATGATAACTCACATTCATGTCAGTTCATGTTTATTTGATTGGCTCATGGAAGTGTAAGTCTGGTAGAATGGAAGAGATGGATAAACGTATAAAAGCATTCATTGTTTTACTGTTTTCTTTGGAGGGTTTTAGTAGCAGGGTGTTCATGAGGGTTCTGGGAATCTCTCTTGCATAGGCTTTGTTTGCCTTGAAGAAAAACACTCAGTGAAGCTGATTTCAAGTGGGCTAAATGGAAAATTCCATTGTTCAGTCTTCTTTTCCCTCCCCTCAGTAATTTCTTTGTCTTTCTAGAGGAAAATTACTGGAATGTGGCCTGACAGTAACACAGAATATTCACCGGTTCACTGTAAATAGGAACGGTACAGAGACATCCTAGTGTTCTCTAAATCGGTGTAGGAGATGCAACAGGCGAGCCAGTTTGCATGGAGAGCTTGGTGTAATAAGCATAATATTTACATATTTTCAAAATGTTTGATATGGCTTTGTCTTATTTCTGATATTAATATGTGTTGACATCTTACTGTATTATTTTGATGCCAAAGCGATGAGTTGCTCTGTTTGTTTATGAATAGTAACTTTTGGTCTGACTTAAAAGTCTTGAACTTTATGACCTTAGGTTATATTTTCCCCCATCTAATTCCTTCACTAGTTGATGCTTCTTTGTCTCATTGCATTTGGACACTAGAACCCGTACAAAAGTATGTTTTGCATTGCTTATATAGTCACAGCAGGGAATTTGATTGTAACTGCATCACAAGTTCATGAGAGTGCTAGTACTGGCTGCATATTCCTGTGAGCTAAATTCTACTAACCCGCATCTCACCATGTGTCCTGTTCAGAGGTCAACTTTTAGCCATGCTGAAGTAGTATCTTTGCCGTTCCAGTCAAGTGAGATGCAAACCTCTTTCAAGTTTTTTTTAATCTTCACTCTAGTTTGTACCCTTCATTTGTATAAAAAGTCTGGTGTAACATTATTTTTCTGTTGTCAATGAATTTTGCATATTAATGTGATTCTTATTTTTATAAAACTTTTGCTTCCAACTTAGTGACAGATCACAAATATATTTTAATATATATACGCTGAATATATTTTAATTCCTCTCTCCTTAGGTCTTCTATCTAGGCTGAAAGTTTGCATTTTGTAGGATTGTTAAAGCATAGGATCTGGCTCCCTAGTCCGCTGTTTTTCTTAAAAAACTCTCCAAAATCTCTTGGAGATTGGACTTTCTTACAACTCTAGGCCTCCTTTTCAACCTGTTGACTCCATGCCTACTTTGATTTGTGTTGCTAGTTTCTTTTGGTCTAAACCTACAAATGCCTCTACTTTGAAAGAAATAGTTGATCAGAGCTCTTCACCACCACAGCTACTCACCAACATTCATAATGTGGCATCCCTCATCCAGTAGCACGTTAGTTTGTGTAGTCCTGTTCAGACCAAGGTTATTTGGAAACAAGTCATCAAGTGGTCAGCCGTACAGTAAGAGTTTCCTTGTGTTGAGCTAGCTATTTGGGGGTGGATAGGTATTTTAAGTGTATGGTTTTGTCTTCTATTTCCCTAGAGAAACATAGTTTGTAACACAGCAAGGTGCCTTTAGACCTATGTAGTTTGTTCATCTGCTTGTATGAAATTAGCTGTATTTGCATAAAACACATGTATGCCTTTACACCCAGTTGTTGGTAATCTATTGTATTGCTTGGAGCATGCTGGTAAGGAAAAAACCACGCATGCTACATGAATAGACAGATGACTTTTTTTTTTTTAAATGAATCAATTCTTTCCCTAGAGTTCTAGATAGATGATTACAATTACTGTTGTAAAATAAACAATTCTTAAACTTAAGTGCATTGTTTTGAACAAATAAACCACCTGCTGCTTAATATGGATGATAGAACTTGTTTACAAACTTACAAAACCTTCTGGTGCATAAAATCAAACCTGGCCTCACTAACCAGTGCTCTGAGTTACAGTGCACTCGGTCACACTGAGTGTGTCTTTGTTGTATTTAAATCTGTTGTAAGTAATACTTGCTAATGTTGTTGTCTTGTCTGTTTGCAGTACCTCCAGGGATTGTGGGTGAAAATAAGCTGGAAGATGTGAAAGTGAAAGAGAAACACAGAGTTACCCTAACATGTGAAGTGACAGGTAAAAAACGCATAGTGTTGATAGTCATTGGTTCTGAATGGCATGTTTTTAATAGAATTTTCAGTTCAGCGGAATTTTTAAATTTAACAGGACTAAGCACTCCTTCATATAAAGGTTGTATAAAATGTACTCAAGAGGATTGTTGCTGTGATATTTCTTCTCTAAAGGCCTGTGGAGTTTAAGAGGGGGTGTATATTACTTCAGGAGGTTCGAAGACTTCGGAATATGTATTCCAAAATGTCTCTCTAAAGCATATATTTTAAAAGGGCATCTGAAACTGTGTTTTTCTGTTTTTCAGATATTTTGGCATATCCTAGAGGCTATGCAACAACTAATATTTGCAATTTTCTTTACTCCGTTAAGGGAACCCTGTACCACAGATCACCTGGATAAAGGATGGCCAGTCTCTAACTGAGGATGAAGATCACAAGTTCCTGTCCAGTGGGCGTTTCCTGCAAATCACCAATGCTCAAGTCACTGACACAGGGAGATACACATGTATTGCATCCAATACAGCTGGAGATAAAAGCAAAAGTTACAGTCTTAATGTACTTGGTAAGACAGCTGGGCTGGCTCTCACAGAGGAAATATTCATCTCAGGAAAAAAACAGATAATCACATTGGAATGTAATGCTTAAGTTGCCTGGCTATGATTAAAATTTTATAGCTTAGTAATTGATAAATAATAGTAGTTCAACAGAAAGAGCAAGCCTGTGCTTTAGGTAATATAGAGCTAGAAAATGTGGAGCCATAACAGGACGTTGTTGGTATGGAATGAGCAGGACAGTACATTGGTTTGTGATTCAGGGAAGGAGTATCTGAAGAGCACTTCAGATTGTGATCTGTTCATAAAAACTGAAACCATCTGCAGTTCTTTTTTTTTTTTCCATGATGATTATTGCATAACCAAATGCAAACAATGGAAAGTTTGTTTTCTACATCCACATTTCCTAGGCTCATGCCTCCTACCAATCTACTGCTCACAGGATTATCAAGCAGCGGGTCTGCCAGCTGCTGCACGAGAAGTGGTGCCTGGCTTCCTGGTGACCTGTGTTTGACAAAGGCTAAGGGTGGATGGAATCCACTAACATGGGCTGACTCAGTTCAGGACAAAACATAAAACCAGATGAATCCTGTCTGGTTCTGGGTTTCAGTGCACCTCGTAGGAATGCTTCCTGGCTATTTAAGGCTGCAACCAGATTCCTAGACTGAAGAGGGAACAGAAAATTGGCTTTTCATAAAAAGCCTTTCTCTTGTTGATGATTTTGTTGTTCTTAGTGTCCCCAACCATCGTGGGTGCAGACGGCCATGGAAACACAGAAGATGTCACTGTTATCCTCAACAGCCCAACATCGCTGGTCTGTGAGGCTTACTCGTATCCTCCAGCTACAATCACCTGGCTGAAAGATGGTTATCCTTTAGAATCAAACAGAAATATCCGCATTTTGCCAGGTAAATTTTTTGTTGTTATTGAGAAATAACATAACACTTTATTCTTTCATTAATTTCCTGTTCCAGATTTTTTGAAAAATCAAAGGATATATTTCAATTAAGTGCAATTTTTGTTCTCTTGTTGCACTTCCTATTCCAATATTTTTAAGTGCTTCACAATTAACTGATTATTCACTTTCGTATTTTATTTGCATTCAGGTATTTATCCTTTTGTTCTGTAAAGCTAAATGATGGCAAACGAGATCACTGGAGTTAATAATGAATGTAAATAACTTGAAATTAACTGCGGAAATTAGATGGAGAGAGAGATAAACAGCAACATTAGTAAAAAGAATGAGGTGGTATTTTTCTGGCTCATTAGTTTGCCAGTTTTAATTTGTGAAGTAGCTCTTGCCTGGCACATCCATAGAGGTGAAAAACAGGAAACAAGCTTCACAAGTAACATGCAAGTAATGTAAATGAACAAGTACTTTAGCATTGTTAACTGCAAGTGATCAGAAGAATGAGTCAATATCGATAGCAAGGCATTAAATTACTACATGGGGGAACATTCCCCCGGGGTCTGAGCTGGGTCCAGTTCTGTTCAATATATTCATCAATGACCTGGCTAATGGGACAGAGTGTAACCTCAGCAAGTTCAGTGATGGTACAAAACTGGGAGGAATGGCTGATACACCAGAAGGCTGTGCTGCCATCCAGTGAGACCTGGACAGGCTGGAGAGCTGGGCCGAGGGGAACCTCATGAAGTTCAACAAGAGCAAGTGCAAGGTCCTGCCCCTGTGGAGGAACAACCCCATGCACCAGTACAGGTTGGGTGTTGGCCTGCTGGAAGGTGGCTCTGCTGAGAAGGACCTGGGAGGGCTGGTGGACAGCAAGCTGACCCTGAGCTAGCAGTGTGCCCTTGTGGCCAAGACGGCCAGTGGTTTCCTGGGATGCATAGAAAGGAGTGTGGCCAGCAGATCAAGACAGGTTATCCTCCCCCTCTACTCTGCCCTAGTGAGACCACATCTGGAGTACTGTGTCCAGTTTTGGGCCCCGCAGTTCAAGAAGGACGTGGAACTGCTTGAGCAAGTCCAGCGGGGAGCTACGAAGATGATCAGTGGACTGGGGCATCTCCCTTATGAGGAAAGGCTGAGAGTCTTGGGTTTGTTCAGCCTGGAGAAGAAAAGAGAAGACTGAGAGGGGATCTCATCAATACCTTTGACTATCTGAAGGGTGGATGTCAGGACACTGGGACTAGGCTCTTTTCAATAGTGCCCAATGACAGGACAAGGGGCAATGGGCACAAGTTTGAAGACAGGAAGTTCCACCTCAATATGAGAAAAACATTTTTACTGTGAGGGTGACAGAGCATTGGAACAGGCTGCCCAGAGAGGTTGTGGAGTCTTTTTTTCTCTGGAAATACTTGAACTCCGCCTGGATGTGTTCCTGTGTTCCCTGCCGTAGGTGTACCTGCTGAAGCAGGGGGGTTGGACAAGATGATTTCCAGAGGTCCCTTCCAACTCCTACCATTCTGTGATTCTGTGAATACAGTCTAAAAGAGCTGCAACCAAATTAAATAGTGACTCATGTCAGAATGCAGACAATATAAATCACAAATTAACAGGATGCTATGGGAAGGGAATTTATGTATGTCAAGGTAGTAGAGGCCACCTGAAATATTAAATGCTACTGATTCACTCATGTTTACACTTCTGACATTGTGGCTGTTGCTTCTGTCTATTTTCCAGAGGAAGGTAAGTGTCTTTTTCATATGAAGTACTTCACTGAAACAGAAAGGCATTTCAGAGGCTCACATCCACCACTGTATGTTGAATAGACTCTTTTTGCGTAGTCTTACCAATTATGCTTCCTTTCCCTTTTCTTGTGAATGAAATGCAAACCCTAAATCGCTTTTTCCTATCTAAATATCTTCAAGAAATTTATTGTACAGAATTACGTTAACAAATTTTCCAAGAATATGTAAGCAACAGGAGTTGTGATCCAAAGCACTCCTGCAAATTATGCACTCGTTTATTATGCAGTATACATGGTGGTAAGCAATCAGTTTTTCATGTTCATCTAAGGACAGAATTTGGACCAAAGGGTTGAGAATATGCTGCAGAAGCTATTTAAATAATTGGGAAGCAAGAGTATAATGTAGATGCTGTTAAAGAATGATGTCTTTTGGCAGGTGGTCGAACTCTGCAGATTCTAAATGCACAGGAGGACAGCGCTGGAAGATATATCTGTATAGCCACAAATGAAGCTGGAGAAACTCTGAAACACTATGAAGTGAAAGTTTACAGTATGGAAATAGTTCCAAATTTTAATTTTTACTTTATTATTTTATTCTTTCATTTTCCCCCTTTGCAGTTTTACCTACCCTGGTGAATACAAGGATTTCTGTTAGTAGCTTTGTTGAGCAAACATCTGCATTATCTCATGGCATTGCTTGAGGAAAGGCACTAGAAAAGTTTGCTGTTGCATCTTTTTCAAATGCTGCTGCTAGGCTAAAAATCTTTGTATCAGCCAGGGGAAGATATTTAAAAAATACTGATGAATTCCAGTTTCTTCTGAAATGCTTTTTTGGTAATGATTTTCAAATCAGATGAGTGCAGCACAGAGAGAGGTGTGAGCAGAGAATCTCAAAGAAACTATTTTAGAAGGAAAAAAAATGGAGGGGAGAGGACCCATAACATCTAATAGGAAACTTTCTTGCGTAAGGTAAAACAGGAGGATACTCTTTTTATATCCTTCCATAAAATACCATATGGACAAAAGCTTTCCCATTCAAGGCTTACTCTTAGCCCATTGTCCTTTGAGCATCTGTGCCTAATACTCTATTTTAATGCTCAAACTCTTAGTTTTGGGCTCAGTCAAGCACGATTTCTCATCTTTTTTTTTTTTTTTTTTTTTTTTTTAATTTCCTAGTCTGAATTGGAGTTTGGTTTGCTCTGTCACATCAACTGTGCTGTTATTTTAATTGTAGTTCCTAGTAAGGCCCCATTGGATCCGGAATAATGAAATGACGACAAAAGAGTTCATTACTGAAGTATGGCGATGTAGCAATATAAAGCCCCTCACCCCCAAATGCCATTGCAACTGCAGTTATTATGGTATTGTAAGCATTAGGGACAATTTAAGATTTCCCATTGAAAAAGAATGGAAAATGCTTTGAAAGCATTTAAAAGAGATTATGAGACCAGGGTGGGGGGTAGCTTAAGAATTTTGAAATGTTCTGTTTTCATTCTGATTCATAAGGAAATGAGATTTTGCAACACTGGGATTTCAGTGGAACAGAAATGATGAGTTTTGACCAGCTACTCTGAGTGTGGACTTCAGTTCAAACATATGTTTCTGAGAATATTAGTTTCCATTAAAATGCTTTTTAATGACTGCACTGCACTCAACTTTATAGAATTCAAGCCAAACACATAATAAAGTGCTATAGCTAGGTAAGGCTATAGTCAGGCTTGCATGTCTAAAACTGTTGAACACAGTTTTATATATTTTTATATATAATACATGTACTAAAAATAGTTTAAAGTACATATATGTACAAAAATTCAGCTATGGGGAGGAGGCAGATACAGGGGGAATGCATTTGCTTTCCCTGATATTATCATCCAGGTTTTCCCTTTGCCTAGGTAATTTTGAAGAGCTGCATAAGACAGTAAGTCATGAAAGTCTCTCTTGCTCACTTTGTTTTTGTGCAGTTCCACCCACCATTAACAAAGAGGATATCTCAGGGATGGGTCTCTCCCCTAAAGAAGTGAAGATCAAAGTAAACAACAGTCTTACCCTGGAGTGTGAAGCTCATGCCATTCCTGCTGCTGCCATCAGCTGGTACAAGGATGGACAGGCCAGTCACAAACTTAATTACTTCTAATGGGTGGATTTTGTACAGAAACAACCGCGTATTCACTATCACTATTAATGAACATTCCTGCAGTGTAACAGGCTCACTTGCACTGCTGAAGTCAGCAGGAAGTCATCTTCCTGCTGTCCTGCTGGCAGGATCACCCGTCATGCATCTTAGGACATTTTCTGTTGGCCAGACCTCTGCAAATTGACACCCTTGTTTTGTTGTGGGTGCTTGGCAGTGACACTGAGACATTGGTGCTGGAGTTTCCAGGACCCACCACTGGCCTGTGCTTTAAAGTGTGAGGGCCCTGCCTAGCAGTAGCATCCCATGGTGTGACCACATGTCCCTTTGCCATTGTGTAAAGTCCCCAAAGGCCCTGTGATAGAATGGCCCCATGCTTCGTTCCTCTAAGTGCTGCCCTTGCAGAAGTTGCAGAGAGCTTCCCGCTTGGTTCTGGCAGAGCTCACAAAGCCACAAAAGCATCTGGATCCTCTGCAAGGGGGAATGAGGCGTGGTTCCTGCCGCACACAGTCTTCACAACAACATTGGTCTGGAGGAGAAGCAGTTTGGAAGGGCATTGCCACAGAATTGTACTGATGGTAGTCTGGTGGGGACTGGTTATGAATAAAAAAGAAATGGCGCAACTCTTCTGTAAGAAAGGAGAATATAATCTCTTGCTTTAGCTGTTCTTGGTAGGGTGCTTAAGTGGCAAACTGCTGCACCTCTGCAGCTGGACCAGCTCGTCCTGGATTTACTGAATGTGCAGAAACAGCCTGGAGTCACAGGAGAGACTGCATATACACCCTCCATCTGTTTCAAGCATATGCTGTAGTTCTTGGATCTCCTGGGTGTACTGATTGTATTGTCAATGAAAAATTATGTTGGGGGGAGTTGAGAGGTCCCCAAAGAAAGACAGTGGCTGTAAGCAGCTTGCTGCTATTGTCAGAGCAGCAGCTTTTTCTTAGGTTGCCCCTATGTAAATGGCTTTCACTCACATCCATGCACTAAATCAATCATCCCCTGCAGGCCAGGAGTTCAGTGCTGACTCCCTAATGTGCTCTGTTTTCATTATTGAGAAATACAGGTTGTATTAGTGTAGTCTTTACTGTCATGTGTGATGTAAATTCTAGGGACAGTAACATCTAATTCTGTGTATCTCTGTGTTGCTGCTGCACCCATTTTATGTTCACACCATGTACTTGCTGGGCAGCAGATCCTAGTGGTTGTGTGGCTGTAGGGTGAGTTAGATTGAGTTGTTCACCTCATAAAAAACTGGTAGTTTTACATGTGTAGGTTTTCCATCAGCTAATCAACTTGGCCAGTGAGTTCAGGGATTGAATCAGGATAATTTAATCAGATGTCACAAAAGCCCTTGCCTGATAGGGACGGCATTGCTCCCTTCAGCAGCAACTTGCAGCGGGAGCTAAGAGTGATGTAAAACCACATTCTCTCAGAAGACCAGCTACCAAGATCAGAAAGGTAAAGATGCAGAGCTTCTGACAGCTATGAAAAGAAAACTGTCTCCAGGAACTTGATCAGGTTTACTCAGGGAGGAAAAGCTTTTGGTCTGAGGGAAAGGAGGAGCAGACGAGAGGAGAGCTGAGCTGCATCACCTGTGGCCAAGGCTGCCATCATAGGAACACTTGGGTTAGGACTGTGTCCTAAGTGGTGACCCTCAGTAATTTGGTGTCCTAAGCAATGGCTTTCTTCGCACAGATTGAAAGCGGGCCTTGCTGGAAGCATTAACAAAAATTGAAGGATGTTCTGTTGGTAGCGGTACCAAAACCAAACTATGATCTTACTCCCAGTATACTGCTTTAGGAAGGATTTTTAAACAACCGGAATTTGGCCAAAAAAGAGATGGTATCATATTACTTCTACAAATAAAGCTATTTCTAGTGTATATTTTGCCAAGTATTAATTTCCATGTAAAATTACATTACAGCCACTTAAACCAGATGATCATGTCATTATCCAAGCTAGTGGCCATACTCTGCAGATTAAGGAGGCTCGAGTTTCGGACACTGGTCGTTACACTTGTCTGGCATCCAACATTGCTGGAGAGGACGAAGTGGAATTTGATGTAAATATACAAGGTAAACAGAGTTCAGATAACAAAATTCTTCTGGTAGCCTCCTTTTCTACTGTTCTGGTATGTTAAGATTCTTTATTATTTTGTGTCCTTTACACCTGCTTGGTCTAATCCAATGCTTTTGTGTTTTGTGTGATTTTTATTTCATGTATAGTTTGCTCATCTTTGAGGTATACAGTATTTGATTATTCTTTCTTTCATATTTTGTGACATATGCAGTGTTTCTGAAGTCAGCGGAATGACACAGTAACTCTAAACTACATGAAAACATTTTAATCTAGCTTAAACTAAGGCATCATATTTTATTTATCTGTATTGAGTCATACTTAGAGGGCCTAGACATAATCATCCTGTTGGATGTATTCACACTGTGTGTGAATACAAGAAAACAATAATTTCTAATTTTGTCCAAATTTTCAGAACTTGTGTAAAACCAGATAGCTTACTATTTAAGTATTATTGTTGGTTAATAGCCTCACTGTTTTGTTGTCAGGTCTTCTTACACTGTTATCTATTAGTCTTCAGAAAATGTTCAGCAGATTGCTCAACTGTTCATTCTGATGAAAAGAACTAGAATTTTCCTGGCTAATCTAAATTGGAGGGGGAGTTAATTTAATCTTCTTAATTTTTACTGCAGCTATTTAACAATTACAGTATCTTTTTTTTCCCCTACTTGGTTATAGTTCCTCCTCACTTCCAAAAGCCTTATAAGGAATGGGAAGCTGGTAACACAGTAGATACGGGAAGAGGAGGAGAAAGTAAAGATGTGATTGTCACCAATCCCCTTTCACTGTACTGTGAGACCAATGCTGTTCCTCCTCCAGTTCTTACATGGTATAAAGATGGCTATCCTCTGAGCTCTAGTGATAAAGTACTAATATTACCAGGTGAGTATTAAAATGTCATTCTCTGACCTTAAGAAATGGCGTTAGTGCTAGTGTTTGTCTAGTAATAAAATTTTCTTCTTCAAAACACTGCATTAATTCTTTTTTCCGACTTCCTTGACTGGAAATGTTTTTTTTTCCAGTTCTTGGATTAAAGCTGTTTCCTTCTTTCATTCAATAATTAGTCCCTAAACTGGTGTAAATGTGACCATTTAACTTTCTTATGATGTGTTGGAAAATAAAATACAATAATGATACCTTCTCTCTGACGTGTTCCTCATTTATTTCCTTATTAAGTTTTGCTTTGGCAAGATCATAATTGGAGTATAGAAAAGCCTCTTAACCAGGGAGTGAGGAAGTAATGTTTCCATCAGAAAAATGGCCATGAGCTTTTACTTAATCTCATATGAGAAAGGGGCAGAGGTGCTTATAATGCTGAGAGTACAAAAAGATAGCCTTTCTGTGCAGAGGATGGTTTGGAATGGTGTGTGTAAAGAAAGGGCAGTGGTGGAGATAATGTCTTTTTGTCTACCTAGTCCTTATCTGTTGGGACACCAATGACAACCACTCCCCAAATCCCTTCCTAATATGTCCTCTCTTCCTGAAATTATATATATGGCTATGCCTTAAATGAGGAATAGAGTGAGAAGTAGAAATACTATGTACCTATAAGCTTCAGAAGTGAATTTTTCAGTTTGCAACAGCTTTACCAGACTATTATGTGCTTATATTTCCTGTTGCCTATTAGTTCTCAGTCACTTTGAGAAATATTTCTATTTTTCATGGAAGAATAATGTCTGGCTACATATTGCTGAAGAACATCATTCCTTTCTGTAGAGTTAATCACTCTCGTCTAACTTTTCAGTACGAACATTGTTGAATTCCAAGTATCTGCCAATAGAAAAAGTAGCTAAGAAATAAATGTCTTTAGTTACTTATAATTCAGAACAAAAGCTGACAATTCATAAATTTGCTTGCTTGGGTCTCTAGTGAAATGTGGTGTGGAAATGACAGAAACTGGTTTATGCTGCATTTAAATCTTGAATGCATCCTCCTTCCAGGAGGACGAGTATTGCAGATTCCACGGACACAAGCTGAAGATGCTGGGAGATACATGTGTGTGGCAGTAAACGAAGCCGGGGAGGATTCCATTCATTATGATGTCCGAGTGCTCTGTGAGCTTTCCTGCTTTTCTTTTTCTTTTAAATGACAAAAAAAAATAAAAAAGAGTTCTGTGGAAACTAATGAAGCATTATAGTTCAGGTTTACTTAATGTTTTTAAAATTTATAAATTCTGCATAGTTGTAAACTATGAAATTTGTGTGTTTATATAAGGTGCTAGAGTTTTGTAGAAGTATAAAGAATTGCATGAAAATAGCGTTAATGATGTTAGTTCAGTATGTTTTTAGGTTACCATTATAGGAATTCAATTACATTATCCCAATCACACTTCACCAGAAAGAAAAGTATGTGTAGTATATGTAGATTGCCCCAGCCCTTCTCCTGGTGTGAAGGTAAGTACCTGCACAAGGTGTGCACAGGTTGATGATCTGTTGCGCCAGGTGGCTGAGTTGCAGGAGACAGTTAGAAGGCTGTGTAGTATTAGTAGAGCTGAGGTGGAGATAGGTGGTTTCAGAACCACGTTCCTGTTGTGGACACCACTGAGAGCAAGGCACCTTGGACACTGGTGACCTGCAAAAGCAGGGCTCTGCTTCAGTCCCCACCTTCCAGCATCACTGCTAACAACAGATTTGAAGCTTTAGTGGCTGCAGACACTCATGAGCAAGGTTTGCAAGGTGCAACTGTACTAGCAGCACAGGGTGGATACCGTGAAAAGAAGAGATGAGTGCTCATAGTGGGGGACTGTTAAAAGGCACTGAGGCACCCATCTGCCGACTTGACAGGAAGTCATGAGAGGTTTGCTCCCTTCCAGGAGCTAAGATCTGAGACATCGCTGAGAGGATGCCACAACTTGTCAAGAGCACAGATCAGTATCCTCTGCTACTCTTCCATGTGGGCACAAATGATGCCGCAAGCCAGAGCCTGGGCAGAACTAAGGAAGACTAGTGAAAAATACTGGTTGCCCAAGTCATCATCTCTTCCATATTACCTGTTGGAGAAAAATGGGCGACTAAATAGGTGAATAATGCAAATCAACTCCTGGTTATGTGGCTGCTGCTGACGTGAGGGTTTTGGCTTTTATGACAATAGGACATTCTTCAGCAATCATAGCCTGCTAGGGAGGGATGGAATCCACCAGTCTGGAAGGTGTAAGGGAATCTTTGGCAGCAGGCTGGCCAGCTTGGTGAGGAGCGCTTTAAACCGAGGGACTCAGGGTGGGGGCCAAAGTGGCAATGCTAATGCCATCATATCTGATGGGGGAATAAGCCAGGCCACCCAGAGCAGTGGCAAAGGTGCCTTAGCTGCCTCACAAGATGGCAATCAGACCAGCCACCTCAAGGGTGTGCATGGCTATAGTGGATCCTCCTGCACCCCTCCAGGGAAATCTGCATGCTCAAGTACCTTTCTGAAATGCCTGTACACCAACGCACGTAGCATGGGGAATAAACAGGAGGAAGTAGAGGTCTGTGTGTGGTTGCAGGGCCATGATCTGTTTGCAGTCACAGAGGCATGGTGGGATAGCTCACATGACTGGAATGGGGTCATGGATAGCCACAGGCTTTTCAGGAAAGACAGACCAGCAAGGCAAGGTGGGGAGTTGCTCTTTATGAGCAACTGGAATGTATCGAGCTCTGCCTTGGAGTGGAAGAAGAACAAGTTGAGAGCTTGTGCATAAAAATTCAGGGGCAGGCAAATATGGGTGACGCTGTTGTGGGAGCTACAGGCCACCTGATCAAGAAGAGGTAGTAAATGAAGCCTTCTACAGGCAGCTGGAAGGAGGATCACAATTGCAGGCCCTGGTCCTTGTGTGGGACTTCAACCACCCTGATATTTGCTGGAAGAGCAACACGGCGAGCCATGCATGATCCAGAAGGTTCCTGTAGAGCATCGAGGACAACTTTTTGATGCAAGTCGTGGAGGAGCTACCAAGGCGAGATGTGCTGCTCGACCTTATCCTAATAAAATATGAAGGGCTGGTAGAGGATATGAGGGTTGGGGGTAGCCTTGGCTGCAGTGACCATGATATAGTCGAGTTTAGGATACTGCAAGGTAGAAGCAGGGCTATGAGTCGGGTTACAACCCTGGACTTCAAGAGGGCCAACTTTGGCCTCTTCAAAGACCTGCTGGGAGGAATCCCATGGGCTAGGGCTCTGGAAGGCAGGTGGGTTCAAGAAAGCTGGTCAGTATTCAAGGACCACTTCCTCTGAGCTCAAGATCAGTGCATCCCTGTGAGGAATAAGTCAAGCAGAAGAGCCAGGAGTCCTGCATGGGTGACCAAAGAGTTTCTAGTGACTCAGATGGAAGTAGGAGGTTCATAGTATGTGGAAAAAGGGACTGGCCGCTTGGGAGGAATATAGGAAAGTTGTCAGGGTATGCAGAGATGTGAGGAGGAAGGCAAGGCCCATTTGGAATGAAATCTCACGAGGGATGTCAAGGATAACAAGAAGGCATTCTTCAAATACATCAGTAGTAAAAGAAAAACTAGGGAAACTGTGGGCCCACTGCTGAGCAAGGTGGGTGCCCTGGTGAAGAGGATGCAGAGGAGGCAGAGTTACTGAATGCCTTCTTTGCTTCAGTCTTTACTGCTAAGGCTGGCCCTCAGGCATCTTATCCCCCAGAGGTGAGAGACAAAAATCTGGAGAAAGGAGGACTTCCCCTTGGTTGAGGAGGATTGGGTCAGAGGTCATTTCAGCAAGCTGGATCCTCACAAATCCATGGACCCCAATGGGAGGCACCCGCGAGTGCTGAGGGAGCTGGCAGATATTCTTGCTGAGCCACTCTCCATCATCTTTGAAAGGTCGTGGAGGACAGGAGGGGTGCCCAAGGACTGGAGGAAAGCAAATGTCACTCCAATCTTCAAAAAGGGCAAGAAGGAAGACCTGGGAAACTATAGGCCAGTCAGCCTCACCTCCATCCCCGGAAAGGTGATGGAACAGCCTATTCTGGGGGTCATCTCCAGGCATGTAGAGGACAGAAGGTTATCAGAAGTAGTCAACGTGGATTCATGAAGGGGAGATCATGCTTGACCAATCTGATAACATTCTCCAATGGTGTGACTGGCTGGGTCGATGAAGGGAGAGCAGTGGATGTTGTCTATCTCAAGTTCAGTAAGACATTTGACACTGTCTCCCATAACATCCTCATAGTGAAGGTAAGGAAGTGTGGGTTGGGGATGAGTGGACAGTGAGGTGGACAGAGAACTGGCAGAACAACAGAACTCAGAGGGTCGTGATCAATGGAGCAGAGTCTGGTTGGAGGTCTGTCACTAGTGGTGTTCCCCCGGGGTCTGAGCTGGGTCCAGTTCTGTTCAATATATTCATCAATGACCTGGCTAATGGGACAGAGTGTATCCTCAGCAAGTTCAGTGATGGTACAAAACTGGGAGGAATGGCTGATACACCAGAAGGCTGTGCTGCCATCCAGTGAGACCTGGACAGGCTGGAGAGCTGGGCCGAGGGGAACCTCATGAAGTTCAACAAGAGCAAGTGCAAGGTCCTGCCCCTGTGGAGGAACAACCCCATGCACCAGTACAGGTTGGGTGTTGGCCTGCTGGAAGGTGGCTCTGCTGAGAAGGACCTGGGAGGGCTGGTGGACAGCAAGCTGACCCTGAGCTAGCAGTGTGCCCTTTGGCCAAGACGGCCAGTGGTTTCCTGGGATGCATAGAAAGGAGTGTGGCCAGCAGATCAAGACAGGTTATCCTCCCCCTCTACTCTGCCCTAGTGAGACCACATCTGGAGTACTGTGTCCAGTTTTGGGCCCCGCAGTTCAAGAAGGACGTGGAACTGCTTGAGCAAGTCCAGCGGGGAGCTACGAAGATGATCAGTGGACTGGGGCATCTCCCTTATGAGGAAAGGCTGAGAGTCTTGGGTTTGTTCAGCCTGGAGAAGAAAAGAGAAGACTGAGAGGGGATCTCATCAATACCTTTGACTATCTGAAGGGTGGATGTCAGGACGCTGGGACTAGGCTCTTTTCAATAGTGCCCAATGACAGGACAAGGGGCAATGGGCACAAGTTTGAAGACAGGAAGTTCCACCTCAATATGAGAAAAACATTTTTACTGTGAGGGTGACAGAGCATTGGAACAGGCTGCCCAGAGAGGTTGTGGAGTCTTTTTTTCTCTGGAAATACTTGAACTCCGCCTGGACGCGTTCCTGTGTTCCCTGCCGTAGGTGTACCTGCTGAAGCAGGGGGGTTGGACAAGATGATTTCCAGAGGTCCCTTCCAACTCCTACCATTCTTTGATTCTGTCATGTTGTGAAATCCAGGTTTTATCTTGATATCTCTTGTTCCCTGTCCATTTTCCAGTTTAAAATTCTCACCTACTGGACTTTTCTCTCTCCTTACTCTAGTCACCGTTTTCCAAAATACCTGCAAAACTGATAAAGGCATAAGGGAATGGATTATTTAGAGCAATCATTGAATGCCTGCAGAGTCCATTTTGCATGGTCTGTTTACGAACATTGCACAGAAAGCTTTCATATGCTGCTTGCATGTCTGTTGATGTACTCTAGACTTTGTGCCTTGGGAAATGCTCAGTTCTTTATTTCTGTATCTATCACTGAAAACACTGATTTATTGTTAGGAAGAGGGCCTGCCTTGGAAATCCTCTTTTGTTCTGGCAGCAAAGAACATGATGGACTAGCTGGAAAATGTGTTTTCACCTCTTCCTCTTTATGGCTGCTGTGAATAAGCATAATTCTCCTGCAGTACCTTGAGTTATACTTATTTGTTCCAGCTGAACTACTCTTGGGATTTTATTGTCCTTTACTGTATTCACTGAATATTTCACCACTTTCTTATGGAATCCCCATCTAAAAGATTGGTGGGTGATCTTAAAAAAAACCAAAACAAACAAAAAGCCCCCAAACCAAAACAACAGAAAACACTGGGAGAGACTAAGTCACAGTAGTCTTATTAAGTTTTGCTCTTTTGTAGTACCGCCATCCATCAGTGGAGCTGATGGTGATCTGCCTGAAGAGGTGACTGTGCTTGTGAACAAGGTTTCGGTGATGGACTGTGTCGCAAGTGGCAGCCCTTCTCCAAGTATTACCTGGCAAAAGGATGGCCACCTCCTAGCAGAAGATGACAAACACACTTTTTTGTCCAATGGAAGGAGGTTACAGGTAGCTCTTAGTGAATATCCGATTTTTAGCATTGCAAACACAAGCTGCTCATAAAGGCAAAACTATTTATTTTTGCCGAGTATGAGATTCTGAATTTTTTTTTTCCTACAAGGTGCTGCAAACCTAAGCAGTTTTTGTCCCTTGTCCCTGTCTCTCAGCTGCTTCTTCCCAGTCCTGTGTAGTTCCCTCAGTTGTGCTCACCCAACTGTTTGTGGGATCATGCAGTGAACCACACCAGTGAAATGACTTGGTTTAAAATAATGTTGATCTTTGTGGAGATCAAGTTGATTTTGTCAGTTTTGTCCAAGTTTCACTAACAGAGTTTAATTATTGCAAAATGTACTTTTTTTATTATCGAAAGAAAATAGTGAATTCTGAAGAAAGCACCACTTCCACCCCTGCCATCAACAGATGATGCTGGATGAAACTGTTAAAACAGTTAGAGAGCTAAGCTTAATCCTCTCCATTTTCATAGCGTGATCTAAGAATGCAGTAAAATATAAAATACATATAGAATATTAATATTTTTATTTAAAATATTGTGTGAATAGTTGTTTTGTTATTCAATTTGAATGAATTTAATATGAAAGATACTATGTTTACTTTCCTGGAGATTTGAGATGCGCTGGTTTGCATAACAGATTCCGAAAGGAGTAGTATCAATGGAAGTTTTTCAGATTGGCTTCTTCATAACACTTCAAAGACATTAGCAAAAAAAACCAAATCAAACAAAAAAAAAAACCCTGCAGACTTGCAGGCACCAAAGACCTTGGGGTCTTTGGGGAGGCATCAAAACTTGATGCATTAACAGTAAGTTGTCTTATATATTAGCTCAACAACAATCTTGTTTCTTTTTCTTAGATTTTGAATTCCCAAATAACAGATACTGGCAGGTACATCTGTATTGTGGAAAACATAGCTGGGAGTGCCAAAAAGTATTTTAACCTAAATGTTCATGGTAAGTGCAATAATCCATAACTTACTGGTTGTCTTCTTTCAAATGTTAGTTTACCTTGAATGTGTTAATTTTAGCAGAGTACTTAGGCGTGTACTTAGCTTATGCATGTAAGTTATCTTATTGGGTGTAATGGAGATTCTGATATGCTAGAAAGCAAATGACTTTAAAGTACCTTGGCAAAACATAGCTTGCGATACCCCATGGCTTCAGCTCTTTATATATATTCCTAGTAGGTGGAAATTGTTACTGAGGGACCCTTGTGTAGTCGCTGTGTGTATATACTGCATAGGGGTTGCCAAGCCCTGAAAGCATGAATTAAACTGATAACAAAGAGATACAGCATTGTAAAAGCTTACTTTTTTAAATTTCTCCTTTAAGATTCCTTTCTGTTATTTTGTTCCTGTGCCCCCTGCACTAGGTGTGCCTGCTCAAGCAGGGGGGCTGGACAAGATGATCTTTTAATGTCCCTTCCAACTCCTACCATTCTGTGATTCTGTGATCACAGTCTTCTACATATGATCAGTATCCTTTTTCACATCCTTGTTAGCTAGCTAATCTTCTGGATTACATTCTAGAAAGAAGACAAGTGCTGTCTTCTCTCTCTTGCTTAAATACAGTACCAGTATCAAAGGAATTTGATGATTCAGGTTATTACATACAAAGGAAATAAATTTTTTCTCACTCACACATGCAGCAAATTTACATAATAAATGAAACAAATTTATAATGCCTTTTTCTACTCAGTAATACAATTAGCCAAAACTAGTGTTGTCATGGGAAGAATTTGCCCTGGAGTCATTCTCTGAGAAGTTATTTTCTTTCAGTGGAGTCTGTCCAGATTTCCTGATGTTTGAGTTTTTTTCTAAAATTAGCATATTTTGCTTTTCTTGACATTTCTATTTTAAACTTGTTGTCTTCAAAATATTTGTTTATAATGACTACAGACTAATACTATTATTTTAAAAGAAATATTTCCATGAAGCTTCAATTTTAGCTCAACAGTATTACTAGTTTAGATCTATTAATCTCTGAATACAGTTTCATTAAAAAAATTAGACTCTAGCTGTTCAAGGAAGGGCCACCCAGGGTGAAAATGATGAAAATGCTTTATTGCTAAGCAGCATGATCTTTGTTTCATCAGGGTCAAAAAAAGTTATTTTTCTAGCATTTTTGTATGTTTCTAACAGGACTGCTTTCATAAATTTAAATAAAATATTAAAGATGATCCTCTTTAATAAGTTAAAAAATTCACTTCCTGTCTCAAAGGTGAGTAATAAAACTAAAATAGCACCTTCTAAAACACTGAAAATAAGCATCCAGTTTTAAAACCTCTATCTCAGCCTCTAACCTTAATGTATAAAAAATACGTAATTTTCACACTGAGTACAAAAATTGAGCCCCTTACTGCATTGGTGTGCAGATTACCTGTGGTACATTTGTGATTGATTTGCACATGCCATGAAGGCTGCAGAATTTGAAATGTACCATTTATATAGTTTAAGAAAAAATCATTAAAAATAGCTCAGATTTGGCCCTGCGTATTTAATGGCCCACTGTCTTGCACTGCCAATAATCACATCTGTGGGAAAGTAACTGTGAAAGTAAATAAATATAAATAAATATAAAATGTCATCAGATCAGAATTCTCCATTTATTCTGGTGAACCATTTTACGCTCGTTATCAGGGAAATAACTTTCAGTTATTCCAAGCTGAAAAAATATGGACTGAATTCACCCATTTACATTGATTCCTCTTGTTTCTGCAGTGCCACAGAGGAGCAATAAACTTGGCTTAATGACTGTTTTGTGTCATTCAAGTGACAGAAAGCAGCTGGAGTATTTCTGATGGATATGATCCAAAATATTTTAACATTTCTGTCTTTGAAGAAGAGGATTCTGTGTGTTCTTTGGAATGATTTTTCCACCCAGTAGAGCCAAGAACATGCTTTTGCTTTCCTCTTAAGTGTTTTATATATCCACACTGAGAAAACATGGAAACTAAAACTTGGGGTTTATTAAAAGGAAGAGATTTACAGTTATTTCATTTTAAATAGTTCTTGTAGAAAGGTCAAATGTCACAATATTCTTGTGTTTAAAAATACTGGGACTTGTAAGCTTAAAAATGCACTCCTTAGAGCAATGCTTGCATGCCAGAATTTTAAACTGTTTAGCTCACTATTAAGCAACAGGTTTGTCTGGTTAACGAAAGAACTCTGAACTGTATCAGAAGGAATAGTTTTCTTGTTGTCTATAATGAGAAAATGGACTATTTTAGAAAGAATGGGAGCAATACAATATCAGGAAGAAATTATAGTCATCCTACGTATCATGACAAGGTAAATTTAATCTGTCCTGCCTTGCATAGCAAGTGCCCTATGAGTTCAGTGTTTTAAAATCGATAGTGCATTAGTCAGGAACCATAGGATTTCTTATAGGTTAATGAGCCTTCCCAAATCTCAAGCACAGAAGGACTGCAGATGAAATAATTGGAATTTTTGTGAATTGTAGGAACAGGAATGACCATTAGATTGGCTTCAGTCATGTTTCCAGGTACATCCAAATATCAGCAGATCAATTCATAGGATCTGAAAGATTTTTGCAACCTGACCCTTTGGCAAAACTCAGCAATTCAGCTTTATTTTAGTAATCAGGATCTTGTGGAATATTGTTTGCTGGCACTATGATAGATACTGTTAATGTATTTCTCTCCGCAGTTCCTCCAAGTGTTGTTGGTACTAATCCTGATAATTTGACTGTGGTGGTGAATAATTTCATCTCCCTGACTTGTGAGGTCAATGGCTTTCCACCTCCTGATCTCAGCTGGCTCAAGAATGGAAAACCTATCAGTTCGAATACCAACACTTTTATTGTGCCTGGTGAGGAATCTCAGCTATTTCTACAGCCTTTGGAAACTGTTTTTTCCTCTTTCTTTTGTGTTGATAAGGGTGATGGCCATTATTTATGAAACCAGTATATTCTTAGTATTGCTCCAGTGAGCAGAAAAGACACTTGGCCTACTGTGTTTAATAATTTTTTGGTTGTTGGGTGGGTTCACTTTTAAAGAAAACTAGCTCAGACTGAAAGCACTGAAACAAGCTATGTGGAAAAGACTAGAGGGCAAGTAACATAAGAGGTGCTCTGATACAGGTATTGATTAAAGTTGAGTCACTTTGACTCGAAGAAATGATCAGAAATCATGACAGAGGCTCCTCACTCAATAAGGTCCCCGAGTGGCTCTGTCATTTCTGCTCCTGCTGTTTATCTTCAGCCCAGGGTATCAACTGCAGATCTCTTGCTGTGGTACTCAGTCCTGTCTTGCTGGTATTGTGTGACTGGGGGCTGTGTTACAGCATAGACTAAAGCATAGAAATGGAAATTGCTTAATGGCAGTAGACACGACTGTGCGGATTTGTAACGTAGGCACAGGCAGAAGCTTCATGGAGACAGGTGAGACAGGAATAAATAATGGGATGGTGACAGAGTTAAGTGGAAGGGGCATAGTTATATTAAGAGACAGCAGTTAACATCTATGAAAGAAACAGGTCTAAAAGTAGTATTTGTGGTCCAAACTTATAATTAACAGAACTAATGTAATTTACCCTAAAATTTTAGTTCTCTTGGCTGGATATTTTTTAAGGATTAATGAACCTTAAAAAGCAATGGCAATGCAGTGCTTTTTTTGAATCTGAGGTTAATTTAGGGCCTGTGCTCAGCCTGGACCTGCAATTTTAAAATAACATTTGAGATTGATACAATAATCACAGAATAAATCTCAAACCTTCTCTCTTTACTTCAGGTGCTCGTACTCTGCAGATTCCCCGAGCCAAACTACCAGATGAGGGTGAATACACTTGTATTGCCAGAAACCAAGCTGGGGAAAGTCAGAAGAAGAGTTTCCTAACTGTTCTTGGTTTGTTTTTTACTGTTTTCTCAAATATCTATTGCTTTGAAAACGCAGTTATTTTGTATATATTTTTATTACGTTGTTTTCTGCCCTGTCACAAAACAAAGGCAGAAATAACTCTGAGCTTCTTCTACAGTGCCCCCAAGCATCAAAGACCATAGTGGAACCTCACTGACAGTGCTGAATGTGAGAGTGGGCACCTTGGTGATGTTAGAGTGTGAATCCAATGCTATTCCACCACCAGTCATCACCTGGTACAAGAACAGGCGCATAATTTCAGAGTCTGCAAATGTTGAGATCTTAGCAGATGGGCAAACGTTACGAATCAAGGGTGCAGAGGTAGGCCAGGCTTGTGGGATGCTGCATCTCCCGCTACTCTGCTACTGCTAAGCAATTATTTTCCTCTTTATTGCTGTATTCTGCTAGCTGTACATAGGAGATTTATTTGCTGGAGATCTTCAGTTCTGTGAGAAGGACCTTGAGCTGTCAGAGGCAAAGGCTGTTAATATGCCTGAACTGTGGCATTAAAATAAGAGTCCATAATAAGGGTTTTTTTTAAATTTATTTTTATTTTAGGTTTCTGACACAGGCCAATATGTGTGCAAAGCCATAAATATCGCAGGGCAAGATGATAAAAATTTCCATCTTAATGTTTATGGTGAGCATATTCTGCATGATCTGCAGTAGTTATAATAATACCATTGACATTTTTGTAAAATCAGTTTACAAAAATATTTGGTAACCAAATCATTCTTATTGCTTCCTTTCAATTTATAGTGCCACCAAATATAGAAGGCCCTGAACAAGAGTCAGTCAATGAAACTATCGGTAATCCTGTTACCTTTGTGTGTGATGCTACTGGAATTCCTCCACCAATATTAGTGTGGCTTAAGGATGGAAAACCAATAGGTAATTCCCTCATGCTCTTGTCTCCTCTTTTTTCCCCACTTTGGGTCACCACTGTGCTATTTGCTGTCTATTTTTTCTCTCCTCTTTTTCTGTCTCTAGACAGACTCTTATGTTAACTGATTGGAATCTGTTTTGTTTTGAAATTTGATGGAAAAATTTCTCAAGATGCGTTTGCTCTTTGTGGCCTGGTTTGGGATGACTACTTGTTTATGTGTTTTCAGAAAACTCTGATTCTCTTGAAGTTCATATTTTATCTGGTGGAAGCAAGCTTCAGATTGCTCGCTCTCAGCTTCTAGATAGTGGGATCTACACGTGTATTGCCTCAAATATAGAGGGAAAAGCTCAGAAAAGTTATGTGCTTTCCATTCAAGGTAAGGTGTGAGAGTGCAGTGAGCAGAACTGGTTAATAATTGATGAACGTGACACCATGTCTGTACTAGAGACACCGAGATAAATGAAACGCAGAAAAGTGGAGAATTTGGACCTTATTTCTGTCATCTGCAACCAGTGGGGAAAAAATAGTTAGGGGATTATATACAGTTAGTCAGAAATTTGCATGAAAAAGAATATTCTTAATCTCTGAATGTAGGAGAACTTGAAAGCAATGGGAAGGCTGTGTGTCTTTGCTGCTGATCACATCCTTCCTCCTGCTGAACACTGAAGCCTCATTGGTTGAGTGTGGAGCACCACACATACATGGACTCAGAAGCAGTCATATCTGTTGCCTTTTTTGCCATAGTGAACAGGAGGAGATAGGGAAGAAATACTGGCAGAATTTCCTTATGAATTTGGGGTTTCCCCTCCCCCCCTCAAATGAGAAATCCTTATTTGTTATGTTATTGTGTCCAGCTTCGCTACATGTCACCCTTATGCTGTAGCTATCTTTGTTTTCCTCTGTTCCTAATGAGTCATCCCCATTAATTGTGCTAGTTCCTTCCCACGTCCCATAACATGCCTGTTGGATAGCATCTCTGGCTTTCTGCCATTGTCCGTTCCCATGCCAGCTGGTTGAGGAAGAAGAGGCAGCATCAACTGAGCTGACTGTGCTGGGACACCTGCACGTAATAGTTAGCCATCAGCAGGCTGAACAGAACTAGCAACTGTCCGTCATAATGATCATTCTTTGGGGGTGCTGGGTTTTTGTGTGTGTCCCTGCCTGCCTGCCAGTTTTTCCCCAAGTTTAGGAATTGAATATCGAGCTGCTTGTTCTATCAAATGTGATTGAAATTGCTTGAAATGCTCAAAACTTACTAGTGGGACTGACAGTCTTGACTTGGTGGATAACATGGCTGTCATCCTTGTTCTTTAGGAGAACAGGCTAAAAATGGCTACTGGTTCAGAGGGATTAAGTGTATGTCTGTTAACAGGAATATGATGGCAGAGCATTTGACTCTGCAGTAAGCACATGCTCAAGAGTTAAACAGGCGTGTCATTGTTACAGTGCATTGTGATGTTTACTGAAATGGGATTTTGTCATAATATTGTACATGTTAGCATTGTTTGAGTAGATAACTGTAGATTAACTATAATGGCAAGGATGCATGTTTTTTATAATTTTGTAAATCAGCTGTTTTAAGGAATGATTAGAGTGGCTTTGAATTTCTTTGCAGAACCCCCTCTAGAAACAACATAATCATATACTTGCTAAACTAGATTTCCATGGAGGTACTGCAGTAAATGCTAGTACTCAGGAGCTACTGCAGTGTAACTTTTTATAGTTTAGATTGTTTCTTGCTAATGAATCTTCTCTTCCCTCCATCATGCATTTCCAGTTCCTCCTAATATTGTTGGCTCTGAAATACCTACTGAGGTCAGTGTCCTCCTGGGAGAAAGCATCCAGCTTGTCTGCAATACCAATGGAGTGCCCAAGCCTGTTATGCAATGGCTTAAAGATGGAAAAACAGTTGACAGTGATGATTTACAAAGAATAAGGCAAGCCAAAATAAGCAGACACTGCATTCTCTTCTTGTATAATTTTAAACCTCAGAGGGCCCAAAGAAAGGGAGTGTAAAGAGGGCCTGAGTCTTAGCTTAGCCAGGTTAAGGACATCATCTTCCTCTTCAGCTTCTATAAACCTAGTATACTTTGTTACTATTGTGATTTTTTTTTTAGTTTTATTTTTTTGTACAGAGATAAGTATATGATATCTATTTCTTTCTCAGTTAATAAGTTCCATTAAAGTTCATCAGGTTTATTAAAGCTTATTAAGGTCATAGAATCATAGAATCGTTAAGGTTGGAAAAGACCCTTAAGATCATCGAGTCCAACTGCTAACCTATCACTGCCAAGTCCACCACTACACCACATCCTCAAGCACCACGTCTACCCTTCTTTTAAATACCTCCAGGGATGGAGACTCAACCACTTCCCTGGGCAGCCTCTTCCAATGCCTGACAACCCTTTTGGTGAAGAAGTTTTTCCTAATGTCCAACCTAAACTTCCCCTGGCACAGCTTGAGGCCATAAGGTCAATAAGTTCCATTACATTCCTTTGGAGGGGAAAGATCTGAGACATGGAAACATTTTACTCATGATGCTTTTTGTTGTGGGTTCTTCAAAACCCTGGTTGGAAATGAATCCAAGGTTAAACAGGAGATGTCTAGGAAGAACTTCCTAGCCTATCTCTAATAGTAATATTTAAAAAAAAAAATCAATGGTTGTCTTGCTGAATTCCCAAGAGGATAGAGGTAGTTGATTTAAATGTACGAAACGGACTGTTTATTTGCCAGGTCATAGAAATAAGTAAACAAACTCACTGTGGTTTATGACCTTTCTGTAGAGTAACTCCAGATGGCAACACATTAAACATTTTCAGAGCTCTCAGTTCTGATACAGGAAAATACACTTGTGTGGCTACTAATCCTGCAGGAGAGGAAGAAAGAATTTTCAACTTGAATGTATATGGTGAGTTTTCACAGATGTGAAACTGAAATCCGGTCCATAATCCTATCTTTGTAAGCACTCCTAAGAGAGGGCCAAGTAATGAATGTCTGTCTTCAGGGTAATACTACATGCATGTGTTTCCAATTTCATGTACTGTAGATATCACAGTATATTACCCGGGATGTTCTGTCAATGACAAAATGATTGAAATCGCTGGTAAATGTGTTTTGGGATAAATAGAAATTAATTCCTTCGGTGTATTTCATAATAGAGGAATTCTGCTTGCGGTGATTTTTTTTTCTTGTTGAGAAAGATATGCTTGGCGCTGATTTACTGCCTTTTTGTTGTATTAGTTTATTTTCACTAATTCCAATCAAAGTACATCAGCTAAAATCATAGTAGTATGGTAGGGAACTAATAGTTAAAGGTCCCTAGGGTTTAAAAGAAAAATGATAGAGTATTGGATGAAACTCTTTTCTTGCACAATTTGACGTACAGAAGATAGTGAGCATAACTGTCCTTTAGCAGTGTAGAGAGTGGACATCTTAATTTGTAAAAAATGTATTAATGAAGTACAATGACTAATGTGAAAGAGCGAAGAGTTCTGCACAGGCAGCATTTCATAGCAGTGTGTCTGTCCCAATTATACAGACACTCAGAATCAGCTGGAATATGAGCATGAGATGATATTTGGTAAATAACAATACTGCATGACCACATCAGATGTTCTGGGGACAGAACGGCACTACACAACAGCGGAGACTTTTTTTGTCAATTTGTATTGGTTGAGGTTCAAGCAATAACCAACTTAAATGGTCTTTCTTATCTGTGCAACTGTCATGGTGTGTGATGGGATCTTAAGTCAGCCAGACCTTGGAGCTACATGTGGCTGGGCCTTCTTTATACATAGTGAGGCCCTCTTGTCCCCAAGAGCCAGGGCTTTCAAACTAACATATAAAACCAAAAAGCCCGAAAAGCAGTTCTGTTAGAATGATGAGCCAGAATACTTAACTAGGCATTTTGAAATTTTCTGTATTTAAAAATTAAGTCAGCATATACATCTAGAAGTTGTTCAGCTAACTTGTCTCTTGCATGATTCTAGCTTTCACTTTACTTAGGGTTTATTTAAGTAGATAAGTTTGAGTGACAGCAAATTGCCAAGCCCCACCTGGCCCTTAAGTGATTCAGCCCATCCCTTCCAAAGCTTGACCATTTGCTCCTTCCTGCATTGTCATTATCTCCCCATGAGCTTCAGGCTCAGAGCTCCCTCTTGTTTGCCACAGCCTGACCAATCAAAGAGATCATTCTACTATCGTTCTAAAGTCCATCTGGTTTTAAATATGTAAATGGATGCTTATTAGGTCTCAATATTATTGCTAGAGGATTTATTCTTTAGAAAAAATGGGGATGTTCTCATTGAATTGCCTATGGGGCATTAGGTGCAGGATTTCCTGCAAGGTAACACATGTGGAATGATTTTAAGAGCCAGTTTTCTTATCTTCCTTTTCAACCTTTACAAAATGTAGTTCCTCCAACAATAGCCAATAATAAAGATGAACCAGAGGACCTCACTGCCCTTTTGGACACCTCCCTAAATATTGAATGTACTGCTACTGGAACCCCACCACCACAGATAAACTGGCTAAAGAATGGCCTTCCTCTGTCTGTCTCCTCCCAAACCAGGTTGCTGTCAGCTGGGAAAATTCTCAGGTTGGTTTTCATATATTTTAACTAACTGAATTTTCTGTTCTCTTTTGCTATATCAGCATAATTCTGCTAGTATTTTTGGAAGCAAGAATAAAAATTTATCTAAACCATGCCATAATAAAGATAATGTATTCCATTTACGACTGCTTAAAATTATTTTCTGTTTAGACTTGCCCGAGTGCAGATATCTGATACCGGTGTGTATACTTGTGTAGTATCTAACAGAGCTGGAGTGGACAACAAACATTACAACCTTCAAGTTTTTGGTGAGTTTCTCTGAAATGCTTTATGTAACGAATCTTATTTCATAGTTTCTTAAACCTAATATTCAGTTTTCCTTTGTACCAACTCAAAGTTAGACAGCCACAAGTATATCTTAGGTAGGTAATTATTAGGGAAACATAACTTTGCAATGTGCTTTTTAATAGAAAGAGTCCTTACTTGAGTTGGGACCCATAATGTGTCACAGGTTTTTTAGAAAGAGTAATACATAATTTTGAAGTTAATTTTAAAACATGTGCTAAACATGAATGTAAGTGGGGAAATGCAAAAGGGTAGTTGCATTCCAGCTTCTTTATATTAAGAATGAACATCTGGGCTGTACTCTGAGTCAGATCTTTGTTTCTCGGCAGTACCACCAAGCTTGGATAACGC
Organism: Phalacrocorax carbo; assembly: GCF_963921805.1. Taxonomy (NCBI): domain Eukaryota; kingdom Metazoa; phylum Chordata; class Aves; order Suliformes; family Phalacrocoracidae; genus Phalacrocorax; species Phalacrocorax carbo. The sequence goes on along the minus strand of NC_087518.1, from coordinate 29,698,499 downwards.
AGGAGGAACAGAGGATGTGACTGTAGTAAAAGGCAGTTCAGCTTCAGTGAAGTGTCTTACTGATGGCACTCCTGCCCCAACTATATCCTGGTTTAAAAATGGACATCCTTTAAGGCTCGGAGCTCACCTGACATCAAGTAACCAAGGAATGGTCCTTCATTTTGTAAAAGCAGAGATTGGTGACACAGGCAAATACACTTGTGTAGCACACAATGAAGCTGGAGATACTAGCAAGCACTTTTCCCTAAAAGTGCTGGGTAAGTGTTGACCTTTCAGTTGAATAAAATGCAAACAGTAAATGAGTATCTACTTAGGACAACAATTAAAAACATCTCTAGGGATAAGGAGTATTTTCAAGAAACATTCGCTGTGATAAATAAGAGAAACGAGGAAGTAGAAGATGCCTAAAGATGTGTGAATGTGTAATACAGTATATATTTTTCCCAGTGTTTCCCGAGTACTGAAAAATGCTATAAATCATAGTAAACTAATTTACAAAGTAATTTGGTTTAAATTAGTAACTTCAGTTAGTAGAAGTTCAACTTGACAGGATGATAGGACACCTGAAGGCATAGCTGGAGGTACAACAGCTAAAGGGCTAGTAAATATATTCACTAATTTATAGAATATATTTTACCTGGGATTATGAAAACATTTTCTAACTAATAATTCCAACTCATAAAATATGCAAATTGAGACAGAGACAGATGGAAATTATGTGAGATACTCAGTTCATGACACAGTCAGAAATAATGCTAATATAGATTAATTCTACAAACTCTAACCACAAGGCTGTGATCAGGTTTTATAGACTTTTTGAGACAATAAAGAACTTGAATGCTTTTCTTCCCACAGAGCCGCCTCACATCAATGGTTCAGATCAACCAGAAGAACTCTCTGTCATCATTAACAACCCTCTTGAACTTCTCTGCATCTCTTCTGGCATTCCAGTCCCCAAAATCACATGGATGAAGGATGGGCGCCCACTTCTGCAGAATGATAATGTTCACATCCTAGGAGAAGTCCTTCAAATAACCAGTGCTCAGGTAAAGTATTTGTTTCAAAATAGCTCAGTTTTGCAAACCCTAGAGGAGTGCACAGAACTGCCTGCTATTAGGACTATCCTAAGAGATATTCTAAAAAGCCTCTATAAAATCATTCACCTGCATTTGTGATTAGAGAATATATTTTTCAAGCCTTGCCTTGGAGTTTCCCATACAGAACAAGGAGCAGTATTATGGGTTGAGAGTGCCCAAGCACTTCTGCCTCTTCTGAGCATTATTACTTGAAGTCCATTTCAGAGTACTGTAATTTTTTTTAATTTATTGGTGATTCTTGTTTACAATGCATAACAGCCAATGCAGGGGACTCATCTTTTTCTGGGGTTATTTCTGGTTTTAGTCAGTCTCTGTAATCTGTTCTTGTTCATTTCCTACCTATTTGACTCTTGTTACTATCTCTTGCCTTTCTTCTTTTGTATTTTGTAGTTGCTCCTCTGCCTTTCTTCTCGTCCCATTAGCTCAGATTTCTCTAATATCCATTTGTTTCTCACATGTATAAACCTTAGATTACAGAGAAAAGCTGCATTTGCAGTCATCTGTGTGCAAGTTAATTAAAAATAACAAATAAAGACACTAGAAAGACTTCCAAATTAATTCAGACAATAAAAGAGTCCAGGGAAAAAATAACCTTTAAAAACCTTTAGCAATAAACTAAGGCTGTATTCAGCTATGGACAACCAGACTGAAGTTCACCAAACAGAAACGGGAGAGGGCTCAGGTCTGATTGCTGCTCATTTTGTTTGTAAAGCAAACACTTCTTGTCTTTACAATGAAGAGTTTACAGGAAGGAGAAAGCATAAAGGTATTAATGAGCATGTGTGCACAAAAAGATTTCCTTAGTTCCCAGAACTGACCCTTGCTTAGATAGATACCTATAGCTAGTTCCATCTTTATTGATTACTTGTTGAAAAAACCATCACAAAAAGAAGGGTTCTTGCTGGAGACCCATTATCCAGAGAGATTTTATAGGGTCCTGCAACTCCTAAGCCATTTCTGTACAATTCTACCGTGGTAAAATAAATAAGTTTTCAAAAACTTTATTAATTTATTTTCAGGCATTCCTTATCTATTGTGTTTGTGTTTAAGTGCTGCCTGTTATATGTTGCTGTCCATGTTTGCATTTCACAGTTTTTCTGGATTGTTCCCATATTCTGAGGTTTCTGCTGAAGTTGTTTGTGTGTTTGTAGGTGGAGGACACAGGAAGATACACGTGTTTGGCATCTAGCCCAGCAGGAGATGATGATAAGGAATATTTAGTAAGAGTGCATGGTAAGTTTTATTTAGGGAAAAAAATTGTTCCTTCAAACTGTAAACTACTAAGGTACGTATCAGTGTCTCATTTCACAAGTTACATGTTACTAAAGAAGAAATAGTGTGTGTTTTGAGAAAGTGATATTACACCATATGATCATAATTAATATTTCTGAAGAAGGGTAACTCTTCTGAACGCGGTACACAATTAAAAGGGGAAGTTCCACCTGATGCAACTGGTTTCTGTTGTAATTCTAAGTCTTTATATTTTGAATACCAAGGAAGGCTATAGTTATCAGTATTCAGTTAGACTGAGTTTATTGTGCTTACTGAAAAAGGATGTGAAGTATAGTGATATCTATGAGGATCTTAGTTTTTCAGTAGAAAAAGTTAAGAAATATGTTTAGTAATGAATACATAAAATGTAATGACAGTAAAGGAAGTATAAATGGGACATCTGCAGTTCTGCAGTATGCCTTGGCTTTCTTCTTCAAGATTATAGCTCCCATGTTTATTGATGAATAGTTTATGGAACCTTGGTGATCTCTCCTCAAGCTGGCTTAAATACTTGTACTCTCACTGAGAACGGACTTTCATTTCTGTCACATTAGTTTCTAGTGTGTTGACTTAAGAAACGAGTTCACCACTACAAATGTGATATATTTAAAAAAGGAATTGAAAAATAGAACTAATTGATGATACTGTAACTTTGCATCTATTTTAAACTTAAGAAATAAATTGGAAATTTTCAATGAATAATTTTAACAGTAGCTGATATGTGTGGTGTTTATTTCTCTTTTTTTTTTTCTTAATTTTTGTAACAGTTCCTCCTAACATTGCTGGTACCAGTGGTCCACAGGACCTCACCGTGTTGCAGAACAGACAAGTTATACTGGAATGCAGGTCAGATGCTGTGCCACCTCCAACAATCTCATGGCTTAAAAATGGAGAACTTTTAGAGGTATAGTGGTTACATTATTTGTACTAGTCTTTTGCTCCCTTTATTTTTTACACACAGTACTCGAGGTTTCTTATTCTGCTCACTTGCCCCTTCAGTGCAGTCCAAGTTACCGTGCCTTGAATTCCAGAGAAGCTGAGTAGCCCCAGTACAAATACAGTTAGTCCTAAACGAGTACCTGAAGCTAGCAAGCATGTGAAGTGGCCATCCCGCTGTTACTTGTTCTTTTTTCCTTTAGGGGGATCCCTTGCTCCTCCTGGATCCTCTGAACAATGCTAGAAGCCTTCGGTAAACTCCTGAATGGCTTCCCAGGAAAGGTAGCTGAGAAAAGACTACACTATATGTTTCCTTTGGGTATATTATGCATCCTCATATTCTAGTAGAATTTAGAAAGGAATTAAAGTTTTTAACGTTGGAAAAAAAGAAAGGAAAATGGGTTGCTAATCACCACAGTTCTGTATCAAATGCGTCTTTTTCACTCAGGATTCCATGTAGTGTCATGTTAAGGCATCAAGTCTTTGCTGTTTGAGAGACAATTAGCAATATGAGGGTGGTTTATACAAAAATAATTTCTTACTTCCCATCCTCTTCATTGGGATCACTCAGAAAGCAGGCATTTTCCAACTGAACAATTTAAGTTCATTTATTAATTGAACTTAATTGATAATTTTCCCTCAATTGATCTGTATTTATTAATAAAGAGGAAACAAATTCAGCTTACGATTGCGTCTTGCTTAACTGTAGTCCATCAGTAGTCTTCACCCAAAGTTCTACTTATTTCCATTCCTTCTGACATGCTATTCCTCAAACTCTTTATTGCAAATTTAGAAGGATGGTGTGTTAGTGGAAGAAGTAAGAGTAAGAATATGGTGGGTGATTATGTCTTACTAAGTGTTGCTAGGGAATGCTACCTTGAATATAGCACAAGAACTAGCTAGAAATAAGTTTAGCAGAAACACTCTTCTTCTGAATGGTTAATTCTTTAATTGGGTAGTGATTTTTTTTTCTTTTTTTTTATGAAAGCAAGGTTTAACAAGGCTTGGAAGTTAAGTATGTGAGTACTTTTTGCATCAGTCTTCCTTGCAAAGCTTGTGTTTTAAAAGCAGTACTTATGAAAAATAAACAATGAAAAAAAGCCACTGTTAAAAATATTCACTAGAAAACAAAGCAATAGAGGAAGACTATGGTAAACAGAGGTACTCAGCTGATAACCTGTGAATTAACTTTTGTCTCCTCTTGCCTTATGAATTCATGTCAGTATCTGTGGGCTGAGGCATCTTGGTTGCTCAGTCCCCTGCCTTTTGTTTTATAGTAGAGTACGGAATTTCAATCTCTAGAGTTAGCTCTTCTCCAGCACTAAATTTAAGCTATGAATGTAGTTCAGATATGGCACTCTTAATTTGTCATGTGTACTTTAAGTAGAAGAACTAGGTTTGTTCTGTTCCCTACCATCCTTTTCAGTCTTCAACTTAGCTTATATAAACATATACTCCAGACATCAGGAAAACATTAGTGTCCTCCTGAATGCCTGGTTGCTTTCTCAACCTCAAAGAAATGTAATAGTCCACTAATACTAAGCAGCTGGGAAAAGAGCTCTCCTTGGGTGTGGGAAGAGATGGGCTCTGTGGCATATCATCCTTATCTTGTTAAAATTGAGGTTTCATGGTGGTAAGAGAGGATTAGAGAAAGTCAGGTTTTTGGGTTGCAGTGTTATTTTGTTTTAAATCACTACTGCTTTTTGTGAAACAGCCTTGCGGTGGAGGGTGTCATTCCTCCTTGTTTTGTGGCCTTCTACTGTGCAGATTTTGAAGTTTGCTCTACACCTCTGTACGCTTAATCATGTAATTGTGCAGCACCACCATTTTTGGTAGCAGAACTATAGAAAGATCTAGCCTCTAGAGCTTTGGAGTCCTTGCACTCTTCATTGATTTGGAAATGCACATTGAGTGTTAAGAAAAGTAGGTAGGACCTAATCTGTCTTTAAACACTAAAAGAATTGATTAATGTGTATTTTTTTCAAATATGGGGTTTCTGACATACCTTGAGTACAGGACAGCTTTGTTGCCTGTCTTTTGTCATTATATGCTTCTGCATTTAGAAACCATAGCATAGGCTGCATGCTCAACAGGAAATACCAATTACCCAAAACCTGACTGTCTATAATCCACTTCAGTGGTGAATCTTTTCACCTGTGAGGCTCCAGCACTGCTGTTTATTCTGCACTGGTAGACTTACTGAGTTGGTGCCTAGCATGATATCTGTGTACTAGTCAGAAGTCCAGAACCTGAGGAGTTTCACCTACCTGTTGTAGTTGCTATACTCAGATCTTCCAGACAAAAGAGCAGATGGGAATGTCAGCTTTCAACTTCATCCAAAGTGTGCGTAGCACATACTGGAAAAGTTTGAGTTTCTGTTCTTTTTTTACTGTTTTTTATCCAGTCAGGTTTTTTAACACTTGTAGTTGATATTACTGTCAGTCAGTCATTCAGATCTGATCCAGACTGGTTGTAGTAAAAAAAGCTTTGCATTCAAATGGCTACCTAGCAGGTGCTCTAGAGTCATTGCAGAGCTGAGAAGAGTGGTATCATCATATTCAGAAATGCTGGCTAGTAAACTTAGTAGGCTAAGTTTATGTTGGCTCCTACCTGATCAAGATTTTGATGTTTAAGAACAGTGTAGAGAAACTTGTATTTCTTCTGCCTGTATTGTGCATGGATTTTTTAAAAAAACCAAACCAAAACAAAAAAAAACCACAAATAAATTCATCATGTGCTATTAGCTGCCCCTTTCCATAAAAACTCAAAAGCCCTTTGGCTATGTAACCCAAAAAACCACAAGTCCAAGTACGGGTTTCAAGGGAGAACCATTAAGCTATAATAATTTTTTAAAACTTTGTTTACCCTATTATCTTCACGGATGTAAACGAAGTTAAGCCAGCAATGAATTCAGTCAATTAATTCAGTCCCTGGTTTATCTTTGGCCTTCTTTCATGACTTCTATTACTCTGCAACAAAAGAATGTGCTATCTTCATAAAATGAGCAATGGTAAAGTTAAATTTGTCAAACTCTGTCTCTTTCCCCTTAGGGAACTCCTCGAGTTCGAATCCTATCCAACGGGCGATACCTGCAGATCAATAATGCTGACCTCAGCGATACTGCAAGATATACATGTGTGGCAAGTAATATCGCAGGAAAAATGACCAGGGAGTTCATGCTGACAGTACATGGTAAAATCATGGATCCAGTCTTGTGCATTTTGATCCTTGCATAGTATATCTGCGGGAGTTCAAATAGCAAGAAAGAAGCATTAGTAGTCTCTAGCAAGTGTTGGCCACTTAGGCTGTGTCTAAACTGTAGGACCACATGTATTACCTCATGTGTGCCACCACCTGAGTCCACAGTTGTCCCCCATACTAAAGGACCTGTTGGGAACTCACCAGGGCTCCCTCTCCATCTGTCTGGGCTTTCTGCTAACGGAGGGTGCTCTGCATCTAGCCATCATCCTGATATGGAGTCGGGATACATCCAGAATGAATGCCCAAATTCAGGAGAGAGAAATGCTCTTGGACAAATTCAGAGAAAATCTTAAAAGCATTTGACTGGCACCTTGGGGTACTAGGTTTCATAGCTGACTTGGCCACAAATTTTGCAAGTTACTTGAAAACTATGACTTCTTCTCTGCATCTGTAAACAGGAGATAGTAGGAAGATACGGCTTGAAGGGCCTTGCACATCTTGATACCTGTCCTGTACTACCATAGGCCTGAATTTCATTTTAAACCTGTTTATTTTCTCACGTCTAATCTGATGAGAAACTATTCTATTCTCACATTTGGGTGATGATAAGAAACTTTTTTCCTATTTCTATTCTGCTCACAACCCAGTCATATGTACCTGCATGACACTGTGCCCCGCCAATGACTGTCCTTACTTGTCCAATTAAAATTCTTATTTCTCCTTAATAAATAATTAGGAAGCAAGGATATCACCACAGCCTTATTTTGCTGAATTAAATAAGCTGAACTCTTTTACTGTTTTAGCTCAATGATAAGTTTTGCAGTAACTTGCAAAGATGATCTTCACAGTGCATTTCAGACAAACTTTTTTTTGTTCCCTATTGCATCATGGCAATTATTGGGAACTACGCAGAATGGTAGGAAACCTGTTTCTGTCTTTGCAGTGATCCCAATACCTGTTACTGCATCTGTTTTCGTATGTTTAGTTGTTTAGTTTCAATCACTTCAGTGTAAAGTTGTTTGGTTTTGTTGGGGTTTTTTGTGGTTGCTTTGGTTGTTTTTTTTTTTCTTATATCATCGGTGATTTTTCCTTTTGCAGTGGCTCCTACAATCCGGAGCAGTCCTCAGACTGCTGTTGTGCATATAAATGCTTCTGCTGTTCTGGAGTGTGTTGCAGAAGGAGTACCAACCCCGAGAATTACATGGAGGAAGGATGGGGCTATTTTTACTGGAAATAATACGAGGTATTGCCCAGAAGGCAGCATAAATATTCTTCATTGTTTTTTAAGAATGCATTAAATACAGAAAGCTTAATTAGACATCTATGACTTGTAAATTAGTTTTGTTTTCACAGGTCAGAAGTTATATTTGTACTATCATCTCAAATATACCCCAATGTGGAAAATACAGTGATAGAAACAGGAATACAAAGAAGTGGTTCTACAGAAAATTAGCAGTACCAAAGGTCTCATCCTTTTATTCTTAGAAGGACAAAACCTCCTTTGACAACCAAATGTAATAATGATTCTTCTAATATTAAAGGTTTTTAACAGTGAACATAGAAGATCTTTGTAATTTTTTTTTATATATATGGAGTTCTGGGATGAAGCCAAGCAATTTCATGCAGACCAAAAGCTACTTGAGTGTAGTCTGTGGTTTCTAATAGATAAAACTTTCTATACGTGTTCTAGTATCAACTTTATTGTAGTGAATGTTTTCTGTGGTTTTAAGGGCAAGCAGTTTGGCATTTTCTAAAACCGAGCAAATGCTAAAGAATTTGATTATATTTCAAAGGAAAAAGAAAATATGCAAGCATTAATTAGGGCTTTTTAAGGTTAAATGAGAAACCATTAAAAAAAAGGCTTTTGGATATTTTCTGCAAATCTGTCATCATTTATGTGGAATCACTGTTTCAGCTAGATTTCATAATTTCTTTGGAAAATGGATATGCTGGGAAAGAGTGAAGTCAAAATAAATGCAATAAATGAGAAAACTCTGTGTGCCCAAATTAAGACACCATGTGTTTAGGCTATTTGTTGTATACACTGAGTCATCTTTTCCTTCTGCACTACAAGGACAGCCTATGGTTCTGTTGATTGGATAGCAGAAAAAAAATCTATGGCTTTGTTTCAGATATTCCATGTTAGAGGATGGATCTCTACACATCCACTCAGCACATGTTACTGACACAGGAAGATATGTGTGTATGGCAACCAATACAGCTGGCACAGAACGCAAACGAATTGATCTGCAAGTTCTTGGTAAAAGTTTTGGGTTTAGATAGATAAAGAAGTGTGGTTTTACAAGTCTGAAGTCCAGTTACATCTTATTTCTTGTTCTGCCAGATCGAATTTTAAGTTTAGCCCCATTTTAGCTGCTCTGCTTAAAAAATAAATAAAAAAAATTTACAGCCTTAGGGATACAGCCCAAATGGCCATGAGAAGATATTTATTCCTTGTGCACTGGAACTAGAGAGACTTGGCAGATCCCATGATACATGTTTATTAAGTTTGCTACTGTCAAGTTACTCTTCATAAAAATCAAGCAAATGTGTTCAGAAAGTTCATATACATATATATATATATATATTTTTTTTACATTTGGGGAGGTGTGTGTGCATGTGTAGATAGTTATTCTGAATAATTAGGCTTTGTTTGTCCTTAGTTCCTCCAACTATTGCTCCTGGACATACAAATATTACAGTTACTGTAAATGTGCAGACCACTTTGCCCTGTGAAACCACTGGAATTCCCAGACCAGCAGTTAGCTGGAAGAAGAATGGGCACCTGCTTAGTGTTGACCAGAACCAGAATATATACAGGTGAGAGATGTCTTCTTTTCCCCAAGGGTTTAAAGTTTTCAGGGATGATTTTGGCACTTCAAAAATCTAGCCGTGCTTAAAATGTAATCTTGTATAGTCAGCAATATCAGTGGTCTGATTACCTGAGAAGAAAAAAGTATTTCAATGGCTTTTACTTTCTTCTCTTTTCTTTGTTCAGACTTCTATCTTCAGGTTCCTTAGTAATCATTTCTCCCACTGTGGATGACACTGCTGTCTATGAGTGCTCTGTGTCAAATGATGCAGGAGAAGATCAAAGAGCAGTTGAGCTCACTGTTCAAGGTAGAGGGGATATTACTATTACATGTGTATGCCACCCAGAATTTCTTTGAGGCATTCCAATGTTGAGATGAGATTTTTTTGTCATTCTTTTATGATACTGATATTCATAAGTCTCTGTCATTCCAAAGAAAGATAAGTTATTTCCAAGAATTCATAAAAATGAAAATGGGCAAGTAACCTTTGTAACCTATACATTGTTCTTAATTTTTAGTGCCCCCATCCATAGCAGATGAAGCCACAGACCTTTTGGTAACAAAGCTGTCTCCAGTAGTAATCTCCTGCACTGCTTCAGGGGTTCCTGTTCCCTCAGTCCATTGGACCAAAAATGGCATAAAGTTGCTTCCCAGAGGAGATGGCTACAGAATTCTCTCTTCAGGTACTGTGCCAGTGACTGGAGCTCAGCTGCAGAAAATCAGTGTAAGGGTGCAATTTAAACCAATGCAAACACTCCCCCAAACAACCCCTCTTCAATTTCTTAGAATGAAAATATAGACTTCTTAAGATGGATGCTGTAAGAGAGTTTTACAGTGAATACAGGATACTGCTGTATGTTGTAATGCACTCTCTCTCTGCTGCAGGTGCTGTTGAAATACCTGCTGCTCAGCTGGCACATGCTGGACGGTACACCTGCGTGGCCCGAAACGCAGCTGGCTCAGCTCACAGACATGCCACTCTTCGTGTTCAGGGTAAGAAGGGAAGCTGAGGAGAAAGTGCATTCTGTCAGTAAATACTGCCTGTTTAATACATATGTATGCTGCAGAGTAAAGGTGAGACCAGAGTGGACCGTCACAAGTAGTGTCTTGCTCAGCTGAATTGTCTTGTGGATGCACCGCTTATTCACAAAGTCACTACTCTGCATGTTACAACTCTGGTACCTTCGATAGAGCCCCCCAGTCCATGCTGCTCTATTTTAGTCTTGGAAGATTTTTGTTTCTTTGCTTTTTGGTAAGTTAAAATGTATCTGTAATGGCAAACTGCATGAAGTAAGGCCATATTCTATACCCATAATCATGCTGAGCATGTTTGTTGTGTTTAAGAACACATCCACTGAGCTCTTCATACGGATGGCAGAATATAGCCGTGGCCAATTCAGCCTTCTCAGACTCTCAGGTTATGCGATTTTTATATCTTCTGTATTTTCTAGCTTTGAAGGTTAAACCTATTGCATCTTCCTTTTTATTGCATTCCACAGAACCACCAGTTATCCAGACTCAGCCAGGGGTGCTGGACGTCATTGTGAACAATCCCATTCTACTACCATGTGAAGCGACGGGTACACCTCGACCCATAATAACGTGGCAAAAGGAGGGCATCAATGTAATCACAACAGGTATCCTCTTAAAGCCTGTAACTCCAGCCTACTTGCTGTAACTCAGAAACTTATTTTCTTTTTTCTGAGATTCAAACTTAGATATAAGGAACACAGAACAAAACAAGTGTCATACTTTGCTTATATTTGTTTTAGGCAACAGTTACATGGTTCTTCCCAGTGGCAGTTTACAGATTGCGAAATCAACTGTTGAAGATGCTGGCACTTACATGTGCGTTGCTCAAAATCCAGCTGGCACTGCTCTGGGGAAGACCAAACTGAAAGTTCAAGGTAAATTGTTTTTTGAATTCTTGAAGTGATTTACAGACAAGAAATTTGTGCATGCTTTCTGTTAGTGAAAACACAGTTCTGAGCAATAGAAATGGACCTAATGCCTTCCTATTTGATGTGATGCTGAATAGAGCCCAGAAGGTTTATTCCATTTAGTTGTCTGTCTACTTTAGGATCAAAATATGCTTTTAGAATTATTTTCACTAAGAACTGAAGAGCTCCATGCTTCTTAAAACATCTGATTCTTATAAAAAATTTCTTAATTCTTTTCAGTTCCTCCTGTTATCAAGTCCCACCTCAAGGAATACGTTGTTCCTGTTGATCAATCTGTCGCTCTGCAGTGTGAGGCTGAAGGCTACCCTGGGCCAGAGATCAGCTGGCATAAAGATGGAGAGCAAATAACAGAGTCCATTAGAAGAAGAATTCTTAGCACTGGTGTGCTGCAGATTGTGCTTGTACAGCCTGGTGATGCTGGCCATTACACGTGCATAGCGGCCAACCTGGCAGGGTCCAGCAGTTCTAGCATGGAGCTCACTGTACACAGTAAGTGGGAACAGTGTGCATTATCACAGCGTGAAGCTGTATAGGGTAAGGAGCTAGGATGTAAGGGAAAAATTCAGGACAACTGTGCTACTTAATGGGTGAATTTTATTGGGTCGTAGTATCAGTCAGTTGCTTGAACTGGGGAAGAACGTTACATTTCCTTTAACTCCATTTGTACTTTGTTACAATATTTCTCTGGCATGCTTAATGGTGGTCATTGATGGAGACAAGATACAATACAGACGAGCTAGGCAATGGTTTCTTCAGTCCAGTATTGTGTGATGTTACAGTAGTGCTTGGATAATGCATAGAGGTAAACCTTTTTAATAAACCTTCTCAAAGTTCCACCCAAGATTCACAGTGCAGAGGTGCAGTACACAGTCATGGAGGACTCCCAGGCTGTTCTGTCCTGTGCGGCTGATGGGATTCCAACACCAACAATAAACTGGAAGAAGGACAATACGCTGTTAACAGAGATGGTAGGAAAATACCGGACTGTGCCAGATGGAGACCTAATTTTGGACAATGTTGTTGTAAGTTCCCTAAGTCTAAGCTATGACTTGACAGGTTTGGCAGTAATAAGACCCTGCTTCTCTTAATTTTCACCCACTTCTGGATTAGTCTTTGTTTTATTTTGTTTTCTTGTTCTTAATGTTCCAGTGTCTTTATGAAGGTCTCATTTTCCACTGAGGAGTAAAAGATCTGTGAAAAATTTGTAGTGATAAATTCTCAGGAAGGGCAAAAAGGAGTGTAGGTCATCTTTCAAGCTTAGAGGAAGTAAGAGTTCAGATGAGCATTTCTACTGAAAGCTTCTTCCAAACCTTTTGAGATTCTTTTATTGTTACAAGTGATAGTGTTGTGTAGGATATATCACAGCTGAAATTTCCCCAACATGCTATCTTTCAGCCTGATGATTCTGGCAGTTACACCTGTATTGCTAACAATGCTGCTGGAGAAGACACACACACTGTCACCCTGATAGTTCATGTACTTCCAGCTTTTACTGAACTTCCTGGAGATATAGCTTTGACTAAAGGAGAACAGCTCAGATTAACTTGCAAAGCAACTGGGATACCTGTACCCAAAATAACATGGAGCTTTAACAATAACATCATTCCAGGTGGGTAACACTGGGTCTTAGTGGTCATTCCACTCTGGAGTTGTTTTCCCCCATGCAGCATTGCAATTAGTTTAGGATAAGGAAGAAAAAGACATGTAGAGAGAGAGCGCAAACTTGTTAGGCAGTGATTGTATGATGAATATCTTCAGCATTAGCAGTCATGTAATTAAATTGCCGCTGAGACAAAGCCGTAAGGAACATAATTAAGAAATTGTTCCTATTCTGTAACCAATAATGTCTTGAGTAAACATCACTCAGCATCCATCAACTAATGCTATTTTTCTTAAATATTAATTAAACCTCAGCACTTCATAGAATGCAGATGCGCAAAGCTTGAAATTAAGGGACAACTTATGTGAATACATGCAAGTGGGAAGAAGTCATAGCAGTGACTTCTCTGAATTTCTGAGGTGTCTCAAAAATGAAATGGCACAGTGCCATTGAGCTGTGTTGCTGAACAGCACTGTTAATTCAAAGACTCTTACAACATACCAGTCACTGAGATGTATACGTTTAAAATTGTTGATGTAACCCTTTAATTTGTGTTCTCTCTTCAGCACAATACGATGATATAAATGGACACAGTGAACTTGTTATCGAAAAAGTATCTAAAGATGACTCTGGTACCTATGTATGCACAGCAGAAAACACAGTTGGCTCAATCAAAGCTATTGGTTTTGTGTATGTCAAAGGTATGTAAAATAACAGTAGTTGTGGCTGCTATTGGACAGTTCCACAAAGCCGTCTGTTTTGATAGTAGAACCATAGAATCATAGGATGGTTTGGGTTGGAAAGGGCCCTTAAAGATCGCCTAGCTCCACCCTCCCCTCCATGGGCACTACACCTTCCACTAGACCAGGTTGCTCAAAGCCCCACCCAACCTGGCCTTGAACATTTGCAGGGATGGGGCATCCACAGCTTCCGTTCCAGTCCCTCACCACCCTCACAGTAAATAATTTCTTCCTAATATCTAATCTAAGTCTCCCTTCTTTCAGTTTAAAACCATTACCCCTGGTATTTGATACCTTGTCTATGCCTAAGTGAGAAAAATCGAAACAGATTGAAATACACACTGAAAGTCAGGGATGTATGATCCCTACCAGCAATTTCATTAAGGGCATTTTATTTTGACTCCGCTATTTCTCTGCCGTCACTTGGTTTTTCAGAGCCTCCAGTCTTCAAAGGGGATTACCATTCTAGCCGAATTGAGCCCTTGGGTGGCAACGCTATGTTGAATTGTGAAGTTGGAGGAGATCCACCTCCAACCATCCAGTGGAGTAAAAAAGGAGTTGGTGTTCCGATTAGCAACAGGATCAGACAGCTTAACAATGGTTCTCTTGCTATCTACAGCACTGTAGTGAGTCACTGGTCTGTTATGATACGTTTCTGCATTGTGCTTGATTAATAAAGGTATTCCAGATTGTATTGTTTTGAAAGAACGAGGCTAGACATGTAATCCACTTTTGGTTTTACCTTTAACAAATGTTGTTTTAATTCAGACTAGAATTAGAGTCAAATTATTGTGACAAAAAATAAAAACCCAGCGGGCTATTGTCCTCTTTAATTGTTGAAAGGACTGAATCTACTTACTAATCATTGGTGTGTGAAATCCTGGTTATGCCCAATTAAATGGGACTTTTGATTTTGACCTTAAAACAGCTTGGGTTCTACCCAGTCAGGTCAGCTGAAAAGGAATTGCATTCTCCATGTGCAAACCTCTTAGGAGTTTAGACTCTAATATGAACAGCAAGACCCATTTTATCCCTGTAAATCAAAGCCTGTATTTTGAAATGGGGTTAAAAACAGCAGCTTACCTTGAGTTCATTTAAATTAAAAAAAAATAAATCATTGATCCTCAGAATTAGGGAGTTGAAGGAAATAAAAAATGGGATAACAACAATAAAAATAATTCACAATATCAATTTAATGTTAATAAAAGCAAAATGTTGGGATACTTTACAATCTAACTGGGTGCCCCTTAAGATCCAGTGCATGCCATGTTGTGTTGCACAAAATTCACCTACAGGAGGTGCACTGTTAGCTGAAACTCTCCTTACATGTTCACAGGTTATATAACTGTTTTTCATTTCTTTAGAATGAAGATGCTGGTGACTACAAGTGCGTGGCTACCAATGATGCTGGGGTGGTGGAACGCAGTCTGACACTAACGCTTCAGAGTAAGGCTCAAAGTGATGAGTTTAATGCTGCTAGATTGGAGTGATAACGTACCTTCTGGATAGGTGTATGCAGCTCCCACTGAAGTTTTGGAGGTTGGGCACTGCACTGTAGGTTAAGATTCATCTCATCTTTCATCATTAATATTTAAGAGTCTAGTCTAAGCCTTATCTTAGAAACCAACTTAGAATTCACCTTCTGAAAGGGCCTGTTTCTCTTAGTTGACTAGAGAAGATGTCTATACAGCTGGATTAAACTAGACTCTTAACTTTTAAATTAAGGAAGTTATGTGAGATGAATCCCAGTTTTCACTGACAATATTTTATTTTTGGCAGAAATAATATTTTAGAATTATTTTTTCACTAGTGGTAGAATTTCTGAACATCCCTTTTCTATTATAGCCTCAGGCAGTATGGATCTGTAATGTCTCAGTTGCCTCTGGACATGATTAATAGCATCTTCCTGCAGGTTTTATAAAAAGCAACACATTTTAGCAATAAAGAGGGCTGTGTGCTCAAATAGTTACGCCTCAATCCCAACTTTGGTCCTCAGGTTGCTACATATTAAAAATAGCCTGTCATTGTCATTTTAATTGCATGTATTTTGGCAGTGGAAGATCAAAAATAATAATCATAGTCAAAGTAAACTGACTTAAGATTTTTTTTCCCATTGTTCTGACCAGATCTTTAATATTCAATACAATGAAAAATATTTAACCATATTGTTATTGCCTAAAGAAACCTTTCTCTTTCAGGTCCTCCAGTCATCACGGTTGAACCTGTAGAGACAGTTATTGAAGCTGGTGCCACAGCAATGCTGAACTGCCAGGCAAATGGAGAGCCTCCTCCAACCATCAGATGGTCCCGCCAAGGTCATCCAGTTGTGAGCGATGAAAGAGTGACTGTCCTGTCTAATGGTTCCTTGCATATTGTTGCAGCACAGAAGGAAGATACGTCTGAATATGAGTGTGTAGCGAGGAATCTAATGGGATCTGTTCTTGTTAGAATACCACTGACTGTCCAGGGTAGGTGCACAAAATATACAATAATGTCTATCAAACTGGTAGATTCCAGCATTAGTTCTGAAAAAATACGATCAAGATTTTCTTATCCACATTTTATGGATATTTTATCCTATCTTCCATATACACATTAGGTACATGTTAAGCCTTGTCAGAGATGTCAAAGTTATTTCATGTAACTTTGTTCCTTCTGTTATACTCATCTAGCTGTGTGAAACAGATTGGTGTGAAGGATTGAGAGACATAAATAATAGTGAAAGGATCTTGATCCCTAGATCCCATTCTGAGAACATATAACTTAGATGTTTTTCTTTAGAGGGACAATTAGGAGCCTAACCAATAGCTATTTCAGAGCAGCTGAAGTATTCTCTGAAATGTAGTAAGATATTTCTGTGGTAATGAAGGTGTGAAGTGAGTTGAATTTTGAAGTATGGCTTATGAAGTGCATTTTTCACTTTGCTGTATCAGTCAAAGACAGTTGTAAGCACAAGCATGTTATAAACAGAGCATAATTTTTCACATTGCAGTGCATGGTGGATTTTCTGATTGGCTTGAATGGCAAGCTTGCAGCGTAACTTGTGGTCAAGGTGTTCAGGAGCGAGTCCGTCAGTGCAACAACCCTCTTCCAGCAAATGGTGGGAGGAGGTGTGAGGGGCCTGATACAGATGTACGCAGCTGCCACAACAAGCCATGTCCAGGTATTTCTTTAACGAATTAATATTTTTAATGTGCCTTATGTTAAGTGCCCCAACAGTGAACTGTTATCACGATGGATCTTCATGACAGATTAATTTTTCTAAGAAGTTGAAATTCATTTTGACTTTTGTAGAAAGGAAGAGGAAATGTCAATAAATACCACAAAAATATTTTTTAATTAAAACTTTGGGATTTTCTGTTTCTTAGTGGATGGCAACTGGTCAGAGTGGGGGCTATGGGAAGAGTGTTCAAAGAGCTGTGGACAAGGTAACAGGACCAGAACCAGAACTTGCAGTAACCCACCAACTCGGCATGGTGGGAAGCCCTGTGATGGCAGTGCTGTGGATTCAGTCCTGTGTAATATTAGGCCTTGCCCAGGTAAGAGAAGAGTGGTCTAAAATCAGTTGCCCAAGGGGCTTCCCATATAGATTTCTTTTTTCTCCAAACCGAATTCTCTCAGCTTGTGTCAGATTACTAAATTATAAAAGAATTAAGCTCCCAAATTTTTGTGTTTTAAAACTGCTTGTAATTTATTGAATGGGACTAGTTCTTGGAAACAGAAGTCACAAGAGCACGTGCAAGCGGTATTCTCAGCAATTTCTCTTGTTTTCCCCCCCAATAAAAATGTAAATTTTGTATTTTGATGTTTTCCAGTACTTGTCACTCATGTTCTCAAAAAGTAAAACTCACTCCTTTTAAACCTATTCTGCAAAGCCAATTAAAATGAAAAAAAACACAAACAAACAAAAACCCAAACCCAAAACAAGCCACCAACTATTAAAAAGCCATGTAAAACATGATAGTTAATCATTTAAGACATTATATGTATATTTTCCTCTGTTCTAATTTTCAGCCATGTCTTTCTCCTAACTAGCTGAGTGTTCAGGTTTCCTTCCTGTCTTGGTAGCATTTCCCACGCTTGACAGGTTGTAGTTAATTCATAACCCTTCATGACTGGCATGTTTCCTTCTATAAAATTTTTATTATATTGATTTTTTTTCTCCTTTTTTCCCTGGCTCTGCTACCATGACAATGCCAAATGTTCGTCCACCAGCCTGAGATTCATTTCTCTAGATTTTGGGAACAAAACCAGTTCTGATTCCTGCTTACTGGTAGCCACTGAAGCTGTGTGCCAGCTTTTAGCTAGCACACCCCTTCCCCTGCTGAGACCTTCAGCCTAGCACAGGACAGTCAGAGCCAGGTAACTTACGAAAACACCAAATTTGATCAAGTGTTCAGTTCTGTTATTCCAAGATCGTAGTGAGGTGAAGTGATGCATTCAGAAAACAAAAAGGAAAGAATTCAATTCTCTTTTGCAAACTGTTGATCCATTTCAGCTGTTGCTCTAGGTGAAGGGTTTTTTCAAGGGCTTATTCAGGTTATTGCATTTATCAATATTAAACAACATAGCTTTTTTGCCTTAGGTTGTGGAGCTGTAATTTCAGGTTGAAGCAGCTGTATAGTTTAAACAGTTTTATAGCTGTGCTGCCTTTGCAGTTGATGGTGAGTGGAGTTCTTGGCTGCCATGGGGTCCTTGCAGTGAGACTTGCGGGAAAGGTACTCAGACACGTTTGAGGCTCTGCAATAACCCTCCTCCTTCACATGACGGATCATACTGTGAGGGGTCTGATACACAGATGCAGGTTTGCAACAAGAGACGCTGCCCAGGTAAGATGCGTCAGACACAAAAAGAACAATGTCAAACTTGTAATTTTCTTTCCAAATTCTATTTAATTTGTATAGAAAGCTTTTCAGTTCTAAATGTGTAGTCCTTAGAACCCCTGTCACTACCTTTAGCATCCCTCTATAGACTTAACATATGGGATTTCTTCTCCTATCCTATCCTTGTCTCTCATCCTTTACCCTGCAAAAGCAGGGTGCAAAAGCAGCATTTTAAATCCTTGGCAGTTAAATTACATGTTTCCTAAACGTTCTTTTTTCAAATTTTCCTAGGTTCTGTTATTCATATATCCTTTTCTTCCACATTTCAATGAGTCCTTCATGACTGGATAGGAAAACTCACATTTTTGGAATGTGGCCTCTGTATTTGGCCAAGTGCAGTGATAACAAAAGGAAATTTCATGAAGTGGAATGTGCAGCAGTTCAGACTAGATCCTTCTGGCTTCATGCTCCATTTTACACATGACAGATCCTACACTGAGTCCCCACTGTAACTATCAACTGGTAGAAGAGAGAACTGACCTTGTGGTAGTCAAGCAGCTGAAGGCTCAATGTTGCACATTTATCCGCCTTGATGTGCTGCTGCTGAGGATGCTATTGCTTACAGCTATTTTGTGACTAACTGGCCTCTTCTTAGCCACCAACTCAAGTGCTCACACGCATGTACCTGTAACAGTTTGCATCACCATGTCTTGGGAGATCAAAGACCCTACTGCTCAACTGCTTAGACCTGGTTCATGAGATATAATTTAGTAATAAATCCTACAAACAGCTGAGCCAGGAAATCAAAAGTTGGTTAGGAAGGAGGTGAGGAGAAGATGGTGATGGTTACATCTTTAGACAGTACAGCTGCAACCAAAGGAAGACACACAAATGAAGACTGGGTTTTTGGGATAACAGTTGTACTGGCCATCTGCCCAGTGTGGTAATTTCAGGGACTACTTTGAATATGGTTTGACTTGCTTACAGATACCTAAAAATGTGAGTGTGACTGAGCTTGAGGACTGAATGATCCCTGACCGTGACTCTGGTCGGGCTTACAGGTTTTTTAAGATACAGATCATGCCTTTCTCCAGCTTTCACTCTTGGAAATCCCTGTGTGGAAACCCCTATGTAGCTGAGATGTTCTAGAGAGTCAGTAACATCCTACAGTCAGTTTTACCCTGATGTAGCACTGATTTACTTTGTTATTTCTAATGTCAGAGACTGTAACTGTACCATGCTATGCCTTTCTCACCAGTGGATGGGAAGTGGGCCACGTGGAGCAGCTGGAGTGCCTGCACCGTGTCCTGTGGAGGAGGCAGCAGGCAGAGAACGCGCCACTGCTCAGACCCAGCCCCACAGTTTGGGGGTCACAAATGTGAAGGAAACGACATACAAATTGATTTTTGCAACAGTGATCCTTGTCCGAGTAAGTGCTTTGGCCGCTTGTCCTCTTACTGGGTTTGTATGTACACACGAGAGGAAGAAAGCTCTCCACAAATCACACACTCCCAACAAAAATTAGGGGGTCTCAACACAGGCAAGTGGTATTAGCTGCCTGGCAAGAGTGAAAGCACGTCTTCATCAGTCAGCGTGACTGGGACATTTTAAACATTAACTATTAGGAGCACAAACCAGTAGCAGCTGGTCCATAAGGTCCTGCTGGACTGTCAGAGGTCATGCACCTCTCTGAATTTACAATTTCTCAGTCAGAAAATACTGCAAAGTGAATTTCTCTGTATCTGACAGTAGAGTGTAGTGACTCATATGGTTAAGAATACGTGCTGCATACTTTCCTACGAACAATGACGTTCTGGAGTTGGTTAATGTACTCTGAGAAATTGCTGAATGCTGGACAAGATAACTTTCTTACATCTTTAATTGTCTGGGTTTTTTATTTTTATTTTGGGAATATAAATTTAAAAGTTACTCTCCAATAGGAATATTTTCCTAGCTCGACAGTCTGGTTTTTAAGTATCTGTTATCAAGAGAAAGACAGATAAAATCTGACATATCTTTGCAGTTCATGGCAACTGGGGTCCATGGAGTACTTGGGGAACTTGTAGTCGAACATGCAATGGAGGCCAGATGAGGCGATACCGGACCTGTGACAATCCTCGCCCTGCCAGCGGTGGAAGGGCATGTGCAGGGGCTGACATGCAGATCCAGAGATGCAGCACTGAACTGTGCCCTGGTGAGTTCTCAGACTAACAGAGACATTAAATGCATCTTTCCCTGGAAGACTTCAGGGTATACATAAACTATGTGAGATTTTCATATTATGAAAGGAATGTAGAACATTCCTGTAATTACTTACAATTTCATACACCTAATAATCCACTCTACTTTTTTCTTTAAATGATTGTCATCTTATGAGGATCTCCCCCTTCACATGTTAGATTTTCCCAGAATGAGGTGGAATAATTCAAAACAGGAAATAGCATATAAAAATATCTCCTACACCTAGCAATTACTTAGGTTTTACAGTAAATACTCTTTCCAAGGCTCCTAGTGAACTCTTATAATGTATTCTAGGAGCAGGGAAGAATGCTCAGCTCAAATGCTTTAAATAAAACAACAGTCAAAGCAGTTAACTGATTTATTGACATTGCATAACTAAGGGGCAATCAGTGAACTTACACATTCAGGATCAATATCGGCAATACAGCAGATAAACCACAATGTTGGAGACTAACTAAACACCTACAAATTTCTAAACACCCTTCTATAACACATCCCAGAAAGGGATTATTATTATTTTATTGTTATTAATTCTGATATAATAATTAAAAAATTATTAAATCCCTCTTTTATGTGTACTTCTCCTGTGGGAGATGTAGGAGCTCCAACTTTATGCGTGCCTGTGCCACATTCAACACCCTGCTGACCCACACACTGGTGACAAAGCCCCTGCTGAGGCCAAACCCGCACAACTGAGTTGTGGGCCTCTGCTTGTGGCACCCCATACCATCAGCCCCCACTAGCTGGATACCAGCTGCTTGTGGCGTGCAAGGATGGTTCTCCATTAAGACTCAATGGAGGTTGCAGTGTCAAGCCCAGTCTGATTTTTCCTTCTTTACCCTCCTCTTGCTTGGGTTTATCCTCCCCAGTCATAAATTTTCTTGTTGCTTTTGTACTTTTCAGTTCCCTCATTACTGTTATTTTGGCTAATGGTTGTCTCAAGGAAACACTTTTCATTGTTACTTTCCTCTTATCATTGCCAATTTTGGGCAAATGTCGTATCAGATCAGGCATTTCCGGATGCTCTGGTCACACAGTGTACAGTCACATTCCTATTGTATCATCTATTGTTATCATTATCAAGGCTGTCATACTAAGAGGAGGCTGTGCAGAATCCTGCACATCAGTACTTCAAGCCAACTCTTAATTAACCTCTTGTGAGTGTTTCGACAGATAGAAAGTGTTTTCTTTATTTGCAAGATTTATGGTTTGTTTGTTTTCCATCGATTTTATACCCATGGAATGTGAGATATTTTCTTTGTAGGAGTAAGAGCACTGAAAGCTCTGGAAAGCCAGGTTGTCTCTCTAGTGATAGCTACCAAAATGCTATAACAGGAGAGTCTGAATATTGACAGCTGTTCTGTATGAACTGGTTTGTGACGGGTCTGCATACATGTGACAATGCTTTTCTGTTTTGAAATCAGCTTCTACATAACCTGATATTTTCAGGGAACAGACACAGAGACTGGCAGGAGGTACCTCTACAGAACCTCCTGGGAAAGCAGTGGGCAGAAGTCAGGCAGCAGTTGGTCGTAAATCTCTTCTCCCCGTAGAGCAATGAGTAGACAGCCACCCAAAGCCAGCCTGAGTTCGCTATGTGCACAGCGGACCTATCTGTATGCCACCTTTGGGGAAGGCTTCCATGATTGTGCAGAGGGACATGTGTGGTTTATGCTGTAGAAAGCTTCCCTGGTCATCCATGAAGTGGTACTTCTTCAACATGACATAGGGAAGAGTTTGACCCAGCTCTTGCTAAATCTCCAGCCATTATACTGGAAACATCCCCTGGGGGAGACTCCTTATCTCCAGTAGAGCTGATGTACAAAAAAAATTTTAAAGCTGGTGTGTTTCTTAGGGGAGAAGTGTTCATGCCTGCCCATTAAGGTGTTTTTGTCATCCTTTTGGCTATTTCTTTTCTCTGTCATATTGGTTCCATCAAGAAGGAAAGACCCAAAAGCGTCACTGATGCATTTAAAATGAAAAGTTGCTTTCTTCATTCTTTCTTTCTTCAGTGGATGGGAGCTGGGGGCAGTGGCAAACATGGAGCCAATGCTCTGCTTCTTGTGGAGGAGGAGAGCAGACCCGAATACGCCTGTGCAGCAATCCAGCCCCGTTAAATCGTGGACGTCCTTGTCCTGGAGACTCCTCCCAGATATCCAGGTGTAATACCCAGGCGTGTCCTGGTGAGTTAACCTACAGCCTGCATGCAGTTACAATATGGTGAAAGCCCGTGGTGCTCCTAATTTGACTGGTAGTCTCCCATGTCTTGGCCAGTTAACCAAATAATTTTTTTGCTTAAATCTCCCCTTCAACTTCAGCTTGATAAATTTTTTTGTTAACCTTGTACATAACACTAGAGTATGCTCTTCAACAACTGTTGCTTTTCAGACAGGGGTAAGTGCATAAGGGGATCCCCATGTAATTGTGCATATATTTCAGACCACATATAAAACATCCTGTTATTTGCAGGTTGTGAGCTTTACTGTTGCAAATAATGTAGTAATATATGCAGAAATATCCTTACTTCTTAAAATGCTAGACAATATTTCTGAATTTTCTTTTCCCAAAAATATCAGACAGCAGAGTTTTCACATGGGCCTCATTTCTTTCCTCCCACCCCTCCCCTGCACAGGTGGGCCTTCACGTGCCAAAGGTAGCATCATTGGAAATATTAATGATATTGAATTTGGAGTTGCTTTCCTGAATGCCACAGTAACAGACAGCCCTGACTCTGAAACTAGAGTAATACAAGCAAAGATTACAAACGTCCCTCGGAGCCTTGGTAGGCTTTTTATTACCTTTTATCACCTTTCTCCTTGAGCCAGGCTGAATTCTGTGCAATGTCAGTTTTCACCACTTCTTTTCATTAAGTGTCACTGACGAAATCTTTCTAAACTTTTCATAGACAGAGAGAAGAAAAGGGAATCTTCAATATTTACTTCTAGTATGTTAATATTTGTAAAATGATTCTTCTGAATATACCAATACATATTTTTTTCTGGTTTATGTCTTCAGGGTTACACCAGTTTCAGGTCTTCATGTTCAACTCCTGCTGATGTGGGCTTCAGGATGTTAGGAAAAAAGCTCTCAAATGTTATGTCACATTTCTTTCAGGTCCAGCGATGAGAAAGCTTGTTTCTATACTCAGCCCAGTTTATTGGACAACTGCAAAAGAAATTGGAGAAGCAATGAATGGGTTTACGCTTACTGATGCGGTCTTCAAGAGAGAAACTCAAGTGGAGTTTGCAACTGGTTAGTTACCTGCGATATACTTTCTCTCTCTGTTTCCAATAAGCTTGATAGATAACTGCATTTCTTAAAAAATAGCACGTAACAGTTGCTGAATTTTGAGTCGTGTGATTTCACCAGTATTTTCTGAATGGCTGTGGCTTTCTGAGGCTTAAAAACAGCTTTTAGAGCTGTAATTTGAAATGTAATTTTTTATTATTGCAGGCATAGTACGCCTTATAAAAATATTAGTGTAAAATAACTGGTCAAGGGATCCCAGTTTATGTACTGTGTGGCTAACATGAGTCACTGGTTAGGACATTTTATAAATCAATATTATCTTAAAATTCATAGGTGAGATTCTGCGAATGACTCATATCGCCCGGGGCTTGGATTCAGACGGTGCCTTGCTGCTGGATGTTGTTGTGAGTGGCCACGTGCTGCAGCTCCAGTCAGTAGCTGATGTTAATGTGAAGGTAAAGCTGCTTGAGATACACGCTCCCCTCTCTCACCGATACACGCTCCCTCTCGCATCAATACCTGAGCAGTAGACGCTCAGTCAGAAAACTATTTTACTGTATATAACTTATTTTGTGCCTGCTTTAACTGATGGATGTTAACATTGCCTTTGAAAACAAAAAGTTGTCACTAGGAAGGTAGTATTGGGAACTCAGGATTTTTAGTTGTTAGAAGGTAGTGTTGAGAAATGTCTTTGGGGCTGGTTATCACAGGTGGGCATGTCAGGTGTTGCTTTCAATAGAGCTATAAAGGTGCATCTTAAAGCCTGTGTGACTTCTTGGCTTCCCTGAAGATGACACCAGCTCTTTTATACCATGGCACCTTGCAAAAATTTCTGAATATTACTGATGATTTGTTTGCAGTTACAATTATACATAGTCTGGCAGAAAAACATTCCTGTGGCTGATAGAGTTGCAAAGACAGGGAATTAACAGATTCTGAATCATATTACATCACAGGGTATTTTATGTGTTCTTATCATGCATGCCGTCATGATGCTCTTAATGATGTACTCCTTACCTTGCTAAAGCATCAGAACTTTGTCTTGTGGAAATATCCATTATGGCACACAGTCCTATTTTATATTTTGATACACTGCAATATCTAGCACATCCAATATTTATACCTTTTTTCAGTGGCAGAATTTTTCTCTCCTGATTGTTTATTTAGCACATGTTGTCAGCATCTGACTTAGAATACCAAAAAAATTTTAGACCTCAAAAGGTTGCTATTGAACAATAAGATAATTTTCAGGGTTTTTTTGAAATGTTCTGCTGTGGCCCCATCATCAGGATCCTCAGTATCACAGCCTGTTTCTTATTTAAAGAAATATACCAGGCACTGTTAAGATTCAATAGGTAAAACAAGAGTAAAAAAGGTGTGTTGTGTGAAATGCTATTTGTTCAGCTATTCATTAAAAAAACCCTTTCTCAGAATACGTTTCAGGCCACTTTGAAATGACAACCACAATGGTGTTGGCTGTACTTAGTGGCTGAAGCCTGAATCTTGCTGTTTCAGGATTACACAGAAGACTATATTCAAACTGGCCCTGGGCAACTGTATGCCCATTCTACTCGTCTCTTCACTATAGATGGAGTTAGTGTTCCCTATACATGGAACCACACTATCACCTATGATTACACTAAAGGAAAGATGCCTTTCTTGGTGGAAACACTCCATGCTTCCTCTATTACAACAGAGTACAACCCACTGGAAGAAACTGTGGCTTTTAAAATCTACGCTTCTGTTGCAAAAGGTATTGTTCTAATCCTTCACAAAAATAAAACAACAAAAAAATAATATAATTTCTTCCTAGAATTCATTAGCTATATTCTCAAAAGCTGGTTATGGCCTTGAAAGAGGAAATGTTGTGAAACTTGGGTAACTTTATTGTAGATCCTGGGACCTACATGTCTTGTTAATATACCCATAGACTGATATGAAAAAGCTCTTGCAGTTTGCACTTACTCTTCACCTGTTGGTCTCACTGATGATGCACATCTGCATTTTCTGACACTGCTAATGGCATCACCAGCAGCTTCAGATAATCAACCTAAAATATTTCTCAGTTTCCTTGCATGTACCTTTCATTCTCTAAAGTGAAATTACAGTTGCTTTTTGTGTGGGGTCAAGAGTTGGTGGGTTTTTATGTTTGGGTTTGGTTTTGCATAGCTATTAAGAAAAAGGATTGTGTATTTTCTTCTCACAGCAAAACCACGTAAATGTAAGTAAGATAGTAATGAGGTGGGAGAACATTCAAAGTTCAGCACTAAGATGGGTAAAATGTCCTAAGTCATCCCTCAGATCTAACTTTTCTGGAATTGTTTGGCATATACAGAAAATAGGATGCTGAGGTGCAGCTTGAAAACTCTACTGGTACTTTATAGATTTTTTTTTTTAAGGCCAGATATGAATGATGCACAGTTCTGCAGCGCTGTATAGACACGTGCTTATGTACTGTCTGTAAATCTGGTGATTCCTAACACAGAGTTGGCAAGCTATAGCTTCATCATCCATTGTACCGTCTCTTAACATTACTAACTGCTGGCTTTTATTAACCTTTTACCTAAGTGATTCTAAGGTATAGAATTATTGAATCAATCTTCAAGGAGCAAAATACATGTGGTCTTTGAGCAGTACCTACCAGAGTTTTCCATTACAGATCACAGAATGAACTTGTGTTCTTCTACAGTGACTTCCCATGATCTATGACATGGTGATTTATTTGGTTTGGGTATATTTCCCTCCTGTTATGTGAAGTGAAACTGAAAGGTCTTTATTCTTTTAATAATGAAGACTTTATGGAGGAACTTGGCAGGTTGTATTATGCTGGGATGCAACTTGGAGTCACTCTGAGGGAAACCCCCCACCTTTTTAATGTTTTTCAAAACAGCAAACTCCGTGTAGTACTGACTTTTAGTGCCCAAGCAGGCAAACCACTAAAGTCTGGATTTTAAAAGTTTCTCTTTTAGTATCCAAGTCAAATACATCTTTTATAAATAGCTGCACTGCAATTCTTAATGTTAAAGGGTTTTTTAAAAAGTAATAATAAAATGGCCATATTTTAATCCACAAATAACATGTGCTTCCTTTACCTTACAGGAGATCGTAGCAATCAGTGCCCTGCTGGATTTGGTTTGGACTCAACTGGGCCTTACTGTTCAGGTAATGATGTGACAAGGGTAATGTGTAATCACAAACTCATAGAATGGTTTGAGGTGGAAAGGACCTTTAAAGATAATCTAGTTCCAACCGCCTGCCACGGGCAGGGACACCTTTCACTAGACCAGGTTGCTTAAAGCCCTATCCAATCTGGCCTTGAACACTTCCAGGGATGGTGTGTCCACAACTTCTCTGGGCAACCTGTTCCAGCGCCTCACCACCCTCATCGTCAAAAATTTATTCTTTATTTCCACCCTAAATCTACCCTCTTTTGGTTTAAAACCATTACCCTTTCCTGTCCTGGCCCTTTACCAGGGCCCCTACAGGGCCCTGCATCTTTCTTATAAGCCTTCTTTATATATTGAAAGGCTGCAATAAGGTCACCCCAGAGCCTTCTCTTCCACAGAATAAACAACCCAACTCTCTCAGCAGTTCTCTGTAGCAGAGGTTTACCGGTCCTCTTACCATTTCCACATGGCCTCCTCTGGGCCTACTGCTGGATGCAGTAATCAACCACCAGAATCTACATCACCTTTATCTAGAGTTTCAAAGCATGCAGTATGTACTTCAAAAAGTGTAAGTTACCATTGATAAAATGGTGTGGACCCAAAGGCAGATGAAGACTTCATTTCTGTGCTCACCTGGAATATAACTAGTACCCAGACAACTTTTCATCTGTATCTCAGCTACAACTGGGGGACACTGCACAGTATCTGCTGAGCGTGCAAAGCAATGAAGCACTTACATGATCTTTGTGGAGGGAAGGATGAGGGTTGGCAACCTAGACAACAGCCTGCAAGCTCCTGTTTGGGTGATGGAGGTGAAGAGAAGGTTATGAGCATTTTATCTGTCTCTTCTAGGTGACTGAGTCACATCTATCTTAGGGAACAATCATCTTGATATACTTTCCTGGACTTATTTCATTGCCCCTTGAGAGCTTACAAATTAGGGAAATTATACAAGAAACAAACAGTACACCATCCAAAAGCTTTGAAACCAAGAAAACTGAAAATAAGGTTGCTAAAAGAATTTTGATTTGCAGTATCATCTGTAAAACAATACGAGTTCTAAAACTTTAATATGGAACATGTAGTCATTTTTGCATATGTTTCTAGGAAATCTTAAGTCTAACACTGAAACCCATCTGTTCTGTTGTAAAGAGATTCTCTGGAAAAGATTGAATCAAACATTTATTACCGCAGGAGTGACCCAGTCCTGCAGAGCTAACGCAAGATTCCAGCAAGCTGTGTTAGTGTAGATTTGGTAACTGTAAAAATAAGAGTGGAGAATGCACCGCTGAACTGTTTCTGTGAAGCTGCTCCATTGCTAGATCTAGTTTTGCTCTCCCAGACATAGACCTGTTATGAAGGGTTTGTTTGGTATAGTTCCTTGTAAAGTCTTGTGATGGCTCACTGGTTTTTTCAAACGTTTCCTTGTTCCAGATGAAGATGAATGTGCTGTGCGAAATCCTTGTTCCCATACCTGTCATAATGCCATGGGATCTTACTACTGCTCCTGCCCAAAAGGCCTTACTATCTCTGCGGATGGTAGAACGTGCCAGGGTAAGATAAGTATTGCTGTGGTCAGGTTGGATTCAAAAGGCCCCATGGCACTTAAATCGCTAGGGAAATGTTCTGTTCGGGCTGGGCCATTTTCTCTTTATAAGAATATAATTTATTGATGGCATTCTAATTATTTCATATGTGAATATATTTGCACTCAAGTATTTCATAGTTGATCATGCTCAAGACCCTGCTTAATCTGTGTTTCGCTTCAACAGAGTGAGGTTTACAGCTTGTTTTAAATTATTGTAATAATTAAAATGAATAATTTTAATTTTAATTATAGATATTGATGAGTGTGCATTAGGTGGACATACCTGCCATGCTGGCCAGGACTGTGAAAACATCATTGGCTCATACCGCTGCATGGTTAGATGTGGGAGTGGCTTTAGGAGGACGGCTGATGGATTTAGCTGCCAAGGTATGGAGAGGTCTTTTGGTTTCTGGTGTTAGCATTCATAAGCTGAAAATGCTGTCCTTCACACAATAGAAACTAACTTTTTAACATCTCCAAATATGGTGTCTACAGATTTTCATTATTAAGGTTGTGGGTTTGGGAGGGTTTGGCTTCTTTTGTGTGTGGATTTTGTTTGGCTTTTGGTATGTGTTGGGGGTTTTTTGTGGGGTTTTTTTGTCTATTTGTTTGTTCGTTTTGTTTTCTGGATTGGTTTGGGTTTTTTGTTTGGTTTTTTAAACCTTTTGGTTTTCCATCTTTAGAAATCCTATCAGAGAATAATAACTTAATATTCTTGCTTTTGAGTCCCATGTGCATTTTCTTTTACAAAGTGAGAGAAGTAAACACTTCTGAACATATGTCAATAGTGTAATAACTAGAGCTCAAAGCAGAGTCCAGAATGTTGACTCAGCCAAAACACTGTTGAGGTAAACGATGACAAGAGAATTCACAGCTATGGTATCAAGGGTTTGTGTTGTTCAACAGATGTTAATGAGTGCCAGGAGTCCAACTCCTGTCATCAGCGTTGCTTCAATACCATAGGAAGTTTCCACTGTGGATGTGATCCAGGATACCAGCTAAAGGGCAGAAAATGCATGGGTATGAATGAATTTTTGACTGTTAATTCCCTCTTTCCAGTGGGCATAGTTCAACATTTATTTGTGGCTATTTTTCTTATTGGAAACCTTTATGAATGAAAATCGTACTGTGGATGATATTCTTAGTAGGCGTTTCTGAATTTGTTTATAAAGCAGTACTAAAAGCCAGAAGAAGTGGGAATTGGGCTGACTGATAAATGTACATGCAATGCATTCAAATGCATGTACACAGTATCATTACAGCTGAGTTATTCTGCTTTTTAGGATTTGAGCATAAGGAAGTGAGTTCATTTCCATTCTTGCCTTTTTTCTTTTTTTTTTTTTTTTTTCCACTTAAGATGTAAATGAGTGCAGGCAGAATGTATGCAGGCCTGATCAACTTTGCAAAAACACCCGAGGTGGCTATAAGTGCATTGATCTGTGTCCCAATGGAATGACCAAAGCAGAAAATGGAACTTGCATTGGTGAGTAGAAGTGTTAATGTACTGTATGATGATGGTAAACACAGGGACAAGGATGAATTTTAAAAAAACCAAACAACTAACTTGAAGATGGTCCATCCCCAGTTATCAAGTTTTGCACATATTAAGGCACTAACTTTTTTCATTTATGGTAACATACATATTTAACTTTTTTGTAATTGGGATTAAAAGAATAGATGTATCCTTGACACTTCTAGTTTTCCATTGCTCTTAAGAAAGAACAGTAAGGTTTTCCTCAGGATCTTTTCGGTGTTGTCGCCTTGAATTCTGCAAATTGTTCATTGACTGAAATGTTTTGCCCCATGTGTGAATGCTTCCTTAAAAGTTTGTCTCAGGAGCTCTGATCGCGATCACAGATCCTTGCTGCTTAGCAGGGATGCTATTAAACATAATTGATGTTTTATATTGTACCAAATCTTTTTTTCTAGTGGGGAATGACTGGAGGATGGATTAGGTCTCTTTAGGAGAGTAGCTGATCACAT
The DNA here is from genome assembly GCF_963921805.1 of Phalacrocorax carbo. NCBI lineage: Eukaryota > Metazoa > Chordata > Aves > Suliformes > Phalacrocoracidae > Phalacrocorax > Phalacrocorax carbo. The sequence continues at coordinate 29,667,828 of NC_087518.1, read as the reverse complement.
TGGAAACTTCAATGGAACGATTTGAAAATTAACGGAAAATGTTTGTGTAAATGCAATACAGTTGAAAAATCTATCTGTGTATCTGCTCAAAATCTGCTTTCAGATTGTGAAACACAGATTGTAATTTGTAACACAAACTGTTACAGAGTAATGCCAGATCATGGCATCAGGTAAGAAAAGTGTGAGTTCGGAGGCCAAATCAATCTAGAGGGCCAAATTCACTTGTGGCTTAACTGCATTCCTTCTACATTAAGAAGTTTAAAGCTGTAAAAAGTTTCAAGAAAAATCTGACTACTTCCCCTTGCCTTGTTGCTGCAGACATTGATGAATGCCGGGATGGAACGCACCAGTGCCGCTATAACCAGATTTGTGAGAACACACGAGGAAGTTACCGTTGTGTGTGTCCAAGAGGATATCGGTCCCAGGGAGTTGGAAGACCTTGCGTGGGTAAGCTGTCCAATCACATTAAAATCCCATATTTTCTGCTGCTGCTTTTGGCTGGGCTTTCTGCTGTAACATATCCAACAGTGCTACCCCATTTGAAGACACTGTTATATAGACAAATTTGCTCTGAAGTTAAAAATTACCCATCTAAAACAAAGTGTCCCATTTAAAAAATAGTCAAAACTAAACGATTCTAAACAGAAATTGTTATAGGTCCATACTTTGAAAACAAAGCATACTAGGGTCTCAGAGCACTGGTGAATGGATGTGGCAAGCTACCACTCCACAAGAGGCTTCATTTATAAAAATTAGGTCAGATTTGTTAATTGATTGGACAGTGAAATGTGCCTGGCTATACCCTGGACTGCATTCATTCACACCTGAAGTCAGTCAAGCAGGGAGTGATGTGGATTCCCCTAAAGGAGAACACCCAAAGGAAGTGTGTTGCAAGTGAACGGCACGAACACACTTACTCACCCGCTCGAATTGCAAAGGGTGTTCCATATGTGGGTAGAGGGGAGGAAGCTGATACATGCTTATCATTCAGCACTCCCCTTTCTGCTTTGGGTGGATCACAGCAGGGAAGGAGGATTCCTGTCAGTCACAGGAATGCTGACCATGTATTTACTCCCCAGTGCTATCTACATAGAACCTTTTGGCATAAAAACATGCAGAGCTTTCTCCCACGCACGCATGTGTAGCATTTGAAGGATGCTCTCATAGCTCTAACGTGGATAGCAAGAGAGTCTAATGTATGGTGTCAGTGCAAGTGCATAAAACACTTCCCCTGGCATTTAGTAGACCTTAGGATGGTCAGGATGGATCATTTAGAATCATCCTTTCTGTATTTATGTAGAATATGTGAAATATAATAGCTGATCCACCCTGATAATAATGATTTATGAATGGTGGTATATGACACTAAGTGAAGTTGATTTCCATTGCTCTCAGGTATCATATCAGAGAAGCATTCCTGCATGATGACTTCTTCAAGATTAGCTTTCATAAGTAATAAAAAGCTGCTTTGGAGAACAGGGTAGTTTTTTTTCTTTTTCTTTAAAAATAGACTAAGATTTTGGGCTATGAAAAGCCAGGAATATTTGTTTTTCTTTAAAGAGATTAAATTGTAGTATGAAACGTTTTGGCTGTAGGCCAAGACATTACTTCCACCAGCTGCCTCTCAACTGAAATAAAATCAATCCAACTCCTAAAGATATATTAAAACTATTTAAACTTTTGACAGTAATAAGGTGGATAAAGTCTAGGACTACAGATTTTCACAAAACACTAGCAGCTGCCCTAAAGCCATCTTCTGACCAATGAGTACTGAAAGCTCCCTCTGAAGTAAAAGTATGGCCTTTATGCACCTTTGAATTTTTATCTGCTTAAAAATATATTTAAAATATAGATGCACCAAATATATTAGTTCACATGTGTTAATAAAAGCCAGTTTTTATTGTTTGTTTCCAGTGAGCACAAGGAAGAGTTGAAAAATAAGTAGAGGCCCAGGCTGAAACAGAAGAATTTAACTTTATTCCTACCTGTGCCATTCTTACCCTGTGTAAAGTCCCTTGTGCCACAACTCCCTGCCTGTTAGATGGGGATAAGATGCTCCTTTGTCATCATAACACCCATAGATGCATTTTTGCATATAACATGTGCAAGGCTATCTAGAATTTAAAATCAAATATTATTCTTCAAGTTAAAGAATGCATGAGAATTTAGCTATTTTTGTTTCAAAGTCATTTCACCTTGTTCTTGTAAATATTCGTCGTTCATAATCAAAGGGATACTGTCCAGTGGAGACTTAGGCTTACCAGTCAGTCAGCAATCACTTCTCACAGGGAAGGCTATGGTATAAATGCAAGTGATTTGCTCCCTTCAGTTTTGCTTGTATTGCACAGGATGATCCTACGAAAGAAATTGCTTGAATTTTCACCTGTTTTTATTGCATTATTTCTATGATAGTCGTATATTGCTTATCCACAACTTGTTCCAAGGACATTGGTTTTTGTAAAGATGTTAGTGCAAATACCTATTGTCTATTTTATGCAGGTAAAGAATGTTAAACTCCACAATTAGAAAACAGTTGAGTGCTAAGGAAATAAAAAGTTTCAGTCTTCTTTTACATGCATTATGAGTAATACATTTTTCATCTTCAGCACATGACAAAGGAACATAAACTTAAAATTTGTATTAGTTGTTGCCATATTTAGAATTTAAGTTCTCTTGTTTATTACACCTGACAATATTACCCTAATGATATTTCAACTAACACGTAAAGTTTCAGTTACATGTTTGTGAAAGAACAATAAGAAAATACTGTAATACTGTGCAATAATTATCCCTGGACTTCCAACTCTCAAAACATTTAATTATTAATACCCAAAAATATTCTTTAAAGCCTTTAAAATATATAAAGTATTAAATACTTAATAAAAATGCAATCTAATGTTCTGCTACGTTTCTGAACAGTATTACCTTTTAAAAACCATTATCATGCATTTGAGTCTTGGAGGGTTACAGACTGTGCTCAAAATGCTGTGTTCAGAGGGAACCAATATGAAACTGTAATAATGCTAGCTTAATGATACACTATTAAAATAATAATTAAAAGAATACTCACTTTTCACTAATATGAAATAATTAAACCCTTACTGAGTCACCATTAGGATCATCTTTAAATTAGAGTAAAAAGGTTTATAATATATCTCAATTATGATATGTTGTTATGTATGTTAATATCGGGTTCGTTATTTCTGGTCATTGCGGAGTTGCAAACTCCTGTTTGGAATTAGCAGACTTTTGTCTTTTTCTGATAACGAACGAATGTAAGTTTGAAAAGGAATACCACATATGTCAAATTTTCAGCTGGGCCTGAAGTACCTTGATGAAAATTTTAGAAAATTTCTTTCTGGTAGTGCCAGAGAGACTGTGGGAGAAGGCTTGGCCCTACAGTGTCCAAGAGCATTCATATTTACTTTATTTTGCGTGAAGGACGCTCATCACATTATATCCTTAAACCCTTTACCATATTTCATATACTCACTGCTCTCTGTTTTGATTTAAAGATGGATATTTACTGCTAGAGTTCATCAAATTACTTTGGATTACAATTTAAAGGGAAACAAAACCAAAAAGAAGCATTAATTAGGAAAAAATAAATTCTATTTTTTTTATTGGTACAAAAGTGAATTAATATTTACTGTTAAGCCTCCAACCTTTCATAGCTGGAATGGCCAATAACAACAGGAAAGGTTAGAACATACCCGACCCCCTTCCCCTGCAGCCCTGTGACATCCTCAAGACCTGATTTTTCCCCTGATGCAGAGTACGATAACCTTTCGGAGCTTTTGAGCTTCCCTCAGTGCCACTTTGAATGAATTTCTAATGCTGTACTTAAGAATGCCCCGTGCTAAGTTTCCTCCTTTAAAGAAGGGCCCAACATCATCTCCCACTCATGAAAAAAAATAATTACTGAGGTAGTGTGCAGCTTATGCTGAAATGATGAACAGCATGGGTCCTAAAGGCCACTTGCTTCTTCAAGTGCATCTTTTCCGGTAACCAGCAGGAACCGCAGCCGACAGCTTTCAGGCTGTCACGTGGCCCTGCTTTTGCAAAAGCAGGGGAACACACTTGGATCCCCATTTTATAGCCACACCTTATCTTCAGTAACACTTGAGGCAAGACTTTCAGCAGAGTTCGTGTCCTGCGTGAGCACAGTCTTTTGTCACAAGCATCCTTACAGGAAGAATAAAGGTATATTACTGTACAGGATAGAATAACCTGCCTGCTTGGCATTGTGTTCTCTGTATTTTACTGGCTTCAAGATCTCACTTTTATGTCTTCAGTTTGTTCCACAGACCGAGATAAGTATATATGTATATATACATATAGTTATGTGTTGTTGTTTGTTTGTTTTTTTTTTCTCCTTTCCACATGGTTTGTTGCTCTGGATCATGTCATATGAGCAGATATTAATGAATGTGAACAAGTGCCTAAACCCTGTGCATTTCAATGCACCAACACCCCCGGCAGCTTCAAGTGTATCTGTCCACCTGGACAACATTTATTAGGTGATGGGAAATCTTGCGCTGGATTGGAGAGATTGCCAAATTATGGTGCCTATTACAATAGCTATAACTATGCTCAATTCTCCCCTGTGAGAGACAACTATCAACCTCAACAATATTACAGGCACTCCTCAAATCTCTACAGCTCCTTCTCAGAGTATAGAAACAGCAGAATACCTTTCTCCAGGACTAGAAGGAACATTAGAGAAACTTGTCCTGAAGGCTATGAGGCAAGAAATTACAGATGTGTAGGTAAATGTCAGTCATATCTATGCAATTCTCTTGTTTTGGTCCGTATTGTTAGGTTACTGTTTCATATATACCAGGGGCTGATGGTTTGTGGTGCTGTGGTTGGTTTTTTTTTTTATTGTTACCCTGATAAATTCAGAGAATTCTGCATGTTCTTGTCTCCTGAGCATGTTGTAGCAAAAATGTTTTCAAACCTCCTCCTTTTAACCTCCTGTTTTAATTTGTGCTGCTTATTGTGAGTTTGCAAATTATTTTGTTCCGCTATTCTCTTTCTTCTGATTATGGTAGCTCACCTTTGCGAATTTTCTCACACTTCAAAAAACAGCAGTAGATCCAATGTAGTCCTGGGGATGTTGCTTATGCCAAACTCCCACTGATAGTAGTAATAATCTGGTTCAAAAAGGTTTTGAATAAAGATTTTAGAATCGAGCACACTAGGGCCAATGCCAGCACGGCTGCAGGACAGTCAGTCACTGTCATACGGGCAATATAAGCAGAAGCTTTTAAATTATCTGTATTTATGATATGCTGCAGGTTCTAGTGTAATTTGCTGAGCACAGAGAGGCTGATTACAGGTAAACAACTAGGGGGTTTGTCATAAGGTGTGACAATGACAGCACTGCCATTTCTTTTTCCATGATGAGGAGAGCAGGGTAGCTATAGTAACTGGCAAGCTCTGCCCCAGTCATTTTTTTTTTTTAAAAGGTGCAAAGCCTCGGAGCACACTTTAAGACCAACAGGAAACAAAGGTATTTGACGCCTCTAACTGTAAAGCTTTTACTTAACTTCCTCCTTACTCTATGAGCTTTTCTGAGGTTTTTCAGTGAAATGTTCCTATTTTCACAAGTGCTGAAAAATTAATTCAGGTCCTTGTGAAAGTCAAAAGGAACAGCAGCCTGTACCGTTCACTGACTGCTTTGCACTAAATGTGAAGAAACTAAGTTGAAAAAAAACCCCATGCTATTGCTCTAAAGTTATAAATGTCAGGTTTTTCTCATGTGGTTGGTGTCTCTGGATCTAGACCCTCTGTTGCTGCTGGTCTAGAGCCAGAAAATGGGTGCTCAGGCCCAGCCTCCCTGGAACACGTTCCCCTCCCTGCCCTGGAAAGCCCAATGGACCTGGGCAGCAGAGGGGCCACCACCCCTGCGCTGTGAGCCAGGGCTCACCCTTGTCTTTCAGGAGGGATCGCCAGACCTGATCCTTTACACAAAGGACAGATGGGGATATAAAAAAAATTACTTCAGCTTTTGAAATATGCTTCTCCTAAGCCAGATTTTGCCCACTTAACTCACATTTTGAGTATCTCAAGGGAAAAAAATTATCCAGTTATTTTGTGATAATACTGCTGAGTTCAGGACTAAGAGTACCACAGTCTAGGCCCTACTAGAGCTTGCCCCAGTGCATTAACATAGCAGTTTGTGGTGTGTTAGCTGTGTATCTCTACCTAGCATATATGCCAGTGGCACTTCATAGGAGGCATAATATCCTTCCAGGATAAATATAGTGATCTACAGCTAGATCTAGCAACCAGAATTATTGTGAGAATTATATAGCAGTGTATAATGTTGAAAAATATGAGTATACTTTTATTAATAAAAATTAGATAGGCAGACATCAAACCTTGTATTTGTATTATAAAGATATTTCAGTAGATGTATACATGCAGCATGTTATGTGTATAGCAGTTTAATTGAAAGACATAGCTACTGCTGATGAAAGCGTTAAGCTAAACGCTATGATCTTCACCCCAGCTTCCAGTTTGAATTAGTTAATATTCTTGTACTTCTGTTTCATTGGAATAAACATCTAAATTTAAAAATTACTGTTCGTTATGGAAAACATGCCAAATTATTAAAAAAAATTAAAAAAAAATATTTAAAAAAAGGTCTTTTAATAGACACCCATCAGGATTTGATAACAACATACTGTAATTGTCTACAGTCGCATCTGTTTCTCTTCCGTGTTTGCATCTTTATCTAATGAAACCCCTGTAAATCAGACAAAGAGAGGGGAAGCAAAGACCTTCCTTCTACTGTTTTAATCATGCAAGTCAACTCTTGTACGAGACTAACTTGAGTAGGATCTCTATTGCTCTCCTGCATTAGGCAGACATTTCAAAAGAAATTGTAATTATGTGTGATCTGTGTCTAAATCACACTAGTCTGCTTTGAAAATTTTATATAAAGTGGTCCGGTACTTCTATATTTGAGAGGGAGAGTAAAAAAAGAAAGTTAAGAGCATTTATTGATAGTCTTCCCAGATACTGAGCTTAATTCATCCTCATGGCACAAGGAAGGTCAGTTTGGAAGGGAAATAGCTTTGCCTGAGGAGGGATTAACCGTAAGAACAACTCCTCCACTGTCAAGGCTTCCTCTGATGAGATAACTAATCTGGGCATTTCCTTACCACATTGCCTAAAACCTTTTTATCAGGCAGCTTGGCTTGCTTTTGGGGGCAAGGCTGTATTTGTATAACCTTGTCAATGTATATGGATTGTATGTCCCCCTTTCTTCCCAGGACTGTCAGGACTGGTCTCTCTAGCCAGAATACATATTATGGCTACCATCAAAAGTGGTGAGGACTTTAAAATTATTAAAAAGTTTTAAGGAATAGCACAGGTAAGGTGTGAAAGGACTTGCTAGTCTTAGACATTCCACCCTACCAGGAAACAAGATCCACACAACTTCCACCAACTCTGTCCATACACTTTTACAGAAATAGGACAAAATACACCTCAGTTCAGTACCAGGTTCAAATAAGCCATGTGTACGTGTTCATGTTTCTTTCCACAGACATTGATGAGTGTGAAACCAGAGACACCTGTCAGCACGAATGCAGAAACACCCTAGGAAGTTATCAGTGTACTTGTCCATCTGGTTATCGCCTTACGTCCAATGGCAAAACCTGTCAAGGTACAACGATCCCTTTGAGTGTTCAGAAATAAATAAGTGTTGCAAATAAATAAGATAACAATCATGTTCAGTACATGTGTATGCCAACTCTTTGAATTTGCTATATGGGATTCAGCATTCAAATTTCAAGTTTTAGAAGTTCTTATATTTCACATTTTAACGCTTCATAAAAACACCAGCAAATTAGACAATTGCAACTTCTTATTCTCTGAAGTTTCCTCATGTGACCTTACATTACACATTTAACTCCAGGCAATAGACAGCAGCTCTAGGCTCAAACCCAATATAATCCTTAACCTGGCTCTGTCAAAAACAAAAAGATACTGTGGGATGTCTTGATTAAAAAAAAAAAAAAAGGCGTAAAAAAAAAAACTAATTAGCCTCTGTTGACAAAGCAGCTATGGTTTGTGTTGGAGCGTGGCTGTAGGGCAGCTTTAGCACAATACACCCTCTGGCACAGTAATAAAATGTCAACAGTAATAAATGCATGTTATTGGAACTCTGGGCTCCAGTTGTCTCTAGCAGCAAGGCCAGATTCTGAAAGATTTCACTGTGTGCAGAGGTAGACTCTGCAGTCTGCTCGGCCTTTACTGACCCAGCTAGTTTTTGGCCCATAATTTCTTCTACCAGCAATTGATCATTTGCATGTTTTTCACATTCAGATATTGATGAGTGCCTCGAACAGAACATTAATTGTGGATTAAATCAGATGTGTTTCAACATGAGAGGAAGCTACCAGTGCATAGACACACCTTGTCCACCAAACTATCAGCGAGAGCCTCTTTCTGGGTATGTTTTCTTTTCAGCCCTTTTCACCCACCCCAAGCTTGATCCTAAACCTGTATTCATCAGAAGAAATTTTGTCAAAGTTTGACTGACACCAGTAAAGCTCATACTAGCAAAAGATAAAGCATTGACATGTGAGATGCTCATAGGTTTCTTGAGCAGCAGTATTCCATGTTTCCTCTGCACCACAACCATAAAGTGTGCCCTATCTGTGCAGCATTTTACTGTTAGGTCAAAAGGAAATAACACCAGAATGTTATTTTACTATATGAACGCTGGTGGGCAGCATGCTGTGGTTTCTACTGCTGATTCAGTGTCGTTCATTTGTCACTTACGGGACTGCCTTTGCATCTAAGTTTTTTTCTGACTTCTCTAAAGGCCTAACTTACCATCAATTTCAAAGCATTTAAAATATTCTTTTAGTTGTGGAAATAATGCTACAGTTCATGGTAAGTTTTGTTATTTTAAAGTTATTTATTTCCATGTTCTGGAAAGCATATATTATTTTCTTTTAATCTTTTAATACACTCAAGAAAATAGCTTATTTCATAGTCAGAAAACATTTTTTGTGATCTAACTGAACTGGAATGACACTTAAGTTGACATGGATAGTGTTCTTTGACCTCTGTTATTACTGACGAGCAGAGCTGACAGATATCTCCTCTTTTGACTTTTGATTAATAGAAGTAAAATTTACTTTGCCCATCTTCATTCCAAATTTTTTATTTTATGATCTAACACACAGGCACCTCCAAATGGAGCTGCCTGGTACATTTTAAACCAACCTTTCCAACTCTAATTTTTAAGATCACGGTCACTGAAACACGCACCATTGACTTCAACAACAAATATTGTATTCAATATGGTTACGTTACCTTTTGGGACTTTCTAAGGTGATCCTGTTGAGGGAAAATGGGACATTAAACAGGCTGCAACTTTAAGGAACAATGGCTAAAGAGTGCGTGATCATATTACCTCTATAGAGAAATTGAAATTCTGCAACAGAGTAAACGGGAAGAATTGATCCTTCAAGACCTATTACAATACTTATGTGTCATGCCTTCTCCCTGAGCTAAAGTGCTCTGCTTATTCCTAGGTTCTGTCTGAAAAACTGCCCAGCCAATGACTTGGAGTGTGATCCGAGTACCTATGCCTTGGAATACAAACTCCTTTCCCTCCCCTTTGGCATAGCGGCTGGTCAGGATTTAATCCGACTGGTTGCCTATACTCATGATCAAGTCATGCACCCAAGGACAACTTTCTTAATGGCAGACGATGACCCAGCAATCCCATTTGCCCTGAGAGATGAGAACTTGAAAGGAGTTGTGTTCACCACCCGGCCGCTGCGAGAGCCAAAGACTTACCGCATGGGAGTCAGAGCCTTATCCTACAGCGTCGATGGAAAAATTGAGTATCGGACAACTTTCATTGTTTATATAGCTGTGTCAGCCTACCCCTATTAAACACCCAAACTACTGGACAGTAATCACAGTATTTTAACCACATTCATAAATGCCAATGGGTATTACCACTTCCAGACTGACTTTACTGCCTGCCAAACAGTTGTGAACCATGTCACTTGAAAAAGGTGCTACGCTCTTTTCTTTTTCCCTCCTTCTCTGAGGCTGCTTATCCAGTCCCAGTATTCCAATTCAAGAGGAAAATCCATGGCTTTGAGGACCTGTTACCACTTTATTTATTACACTGGAGTAGTAATTTTCCACAGTTTGTTCTGAAAACCAGCAGAAGAATCAAACTATGTGCTGAAGTACGTGGTCAAAGCAGTAGGCAAGGAGCAGCCTCTGTTGAAAGCAACTAAAGAAAAACCTAACCAGAAAAAAAAAAAGTAATTTCAAGTGGTCTACATCATACTTTACAGGTTGCTAAGTGTTTTACAATTTTATATCTATTAGAATCTTTTTCTTATCAAATACCTGATAGAATTAGGGCTGTAATATAATATGTTGTGTGTGCAAAAAACCAAATAGCACTGTACCTAAAGGTTGCAAATGCTGAAATAAAGGGTATTAAAGTTTGTTTTCAGCTAAAGAATCCACAGTAGAATTGAGAACTGGTACATTTGATTTCCATGCAAGTTTACAGATGTCACTATTCTTTTGGAAGAAAAACCAACATGGCTACTTCTACTTTATACAGCAAGTATTTTATAACTTTTTTTTTTTACTCTGACATTCTGGTATAGCCATTTATTTAGCTCAAAACCATATCCATTTCAGTACTCCTAACTCAGTTAAGATGTTTTGGTTTTTTTTTACAAATGGAACATTTTCCTCCTAAGATGATGTAAGTTTGGTTCAATAATGTCAATACACTGTACACAGGTAATTTTGCCAAGATGTATTCTATTTTTATGAAAGTGTATATATGTTTTTCCTATGTGTATTTTCTATGCAGTATCTCAAGACTGTTTTACAGTTTGCATAAAAGACAATGCCAATACATTGAAAATAATCAAAATAAAGGTTCCCATTGCCTTTGAGATTGCTGTGAGTTGCATCACTGAAAAAAGTTCTTTCCCATTTGTAAAGCACTTCCCTTTAGTGCCAGCGGAGAATGCAGAGGGAGGCGTGCCTAGCAAACGGGAGAGCTGCATGCACAAACACAGCCAGGGCTCCTGGTTTTTATGCCACTGCCTTCCCCTCATCCTTTAGTTTTTCAAAAAAATTCAGGGAAACTGGTACACTTACCATAAAACCTTTTATTTTATCCAGGGCCTACTGAGTAGGAGACATCTCATTTCCTCATAACAAAGATGTGAGGGAGGGAGAAACGAGAGTAAGCTATAAGACAAACAGGCAGTTACCTCAATTTCTTTTCAGAATGAGACTCACACTGAAAATTATGCCCGTGAGGGAATTTAACTCCACTGTGAGGCAGGAAGAAAGAGAAAATTTCTGTTATGGTATGTTTCATGAGATGAAAAAGAGCCCAACCAGTTACAAAGTTAACAGGCTTTAAGACAAATCTATTACTTCTTTTAGGGTTAGGATCTTACCAGATGGAAGTCACTTAAGCACTCCCAGTCACATCCACAGCTTCGTTTCCACTATTCGCTTTCTCATCCTGTGCTTTTCAGGTGCCCAGCTGTACCTCGAGCGGGAGGAGCCGCTTGCCCCTATGGAAGCTGTTAGTTACACTGAGATGATCCCTGGCATTGAGGGACAAGCAGGATTTGGGTTATTGTGAGCTTTATGGTTTTTCACTCATTGACTTGTTGAAGGGAATTATGAGTAAAGGAGCACTTGTGTCATGCCCTTCTCTTCCTCGGATATCTTCTCCTGTGTTACAAATTTCCAATCTTTTTTGCTTTAAGAAAAGGATTGCAAACATGTTAAATTAAATCTCAGAGCAAATATATCTGCTGCAGATCTACCTCCACAACCTATCTGACCCTATATCTAACAGACTGAAAAGTCTATTGTTTATTATTTTTTTTTCTGTTCTAACTTGAGAACTAAGAGGCAGGTTAGTATGTGTGTACATGTCCACCTAAAATTATGTATTTGTTAAAGATTTAAATCCTTATCTCATAAATACAAATTTTAAATTTTATAAATACAAAAAATATTCTACTGTATTTATTCCTACTTTAAGTAAGGCTAGCAAAACCCTGACTGTACTTTTCAGTGTCTAAGAGTTGTACAGGTGAGCCTGCAGTCACTTTGTCCAGTCCCTTCCATTAGTCTGCAGAAATATTTGCAAGAACGAAGGTTCCTTGCAATTCTGGGAAAGGATGATATGGTCTCCCTATCATTTGTAACAAGACATTTTGCAAATGTCCTCCTGTCACAAACAAGCCTATACAAAATGGTCATCTAAAAGACTGTCTACACTAAAGGAAATGCAGGTGAAAATTGGAGCAGACAACATGCAAACAGCTAATTCTGAGTAACTCCACCTGCAGGTATAGGCCGGACTACGACTGAACAGTTACTCCCCATATCAGTAGGCATCAGCCCTCCATCAGAGAGGTTGAGCATACATGTGCTTTTGCAAGGATTTTGTCAGTAGGCGTGTGAGCTTGTTGAGGGGGATTTTAAAAGCTGACTGATGTCCTACTGCCACCCCAGATACACCATCAAGTTTCTTTAATCCATTCTCACTGGCTGGTTGTAACTTGGAATAACCAGCGCTGGTCTGGGAAGCAATCCCTGCTTTTCTTGAGGAGCCCTATTTATGTTTGCATCAGTGCTGAAAGGGAACTGCTGTCTCTCTGCTGGCCTTATCTCAATCATCATGATATATTTTAATTAAAGAATGCATCAAAGAATGTTGGAGATTAATGACTTCCTAGTTAAAAACCTGCCCCTCATTCAGCTTGAGGAATGGACAGAGCCCTGTAACTGTCTCTTTATGGTCAGCATTAAATAGGCACAGATGCATGACAAGGGCAAAGACCTGACAGTGAAACCACTATGGCCAAGGAGTTGCAGGGACTGATGAAAGGCACCATGCAAAGCATTGGTTAAATAGTTAAACTATAGCCATGATCCCTTTCCCAGAAAGAGAGGGAAAGTCCCTTCGTAACTATCTCTCTACTTAATTGCAGAGCAAACACTCTTCCTAGCATGCTGAGAGCCGTATATGAGAAGCTTAAGTTCTTATTAAAAAAAAAAACACAAACAAACAAAAAAAAAACCAACCACACCACCACCACAAATAATAATATAATAATTAAGAAAAAAAAAAAGAAAAAAGGGCGGTCCCAGCCAGAGCAATTCTTTTGGGTTAGTTCGGACATAGGCTGAATAAACAGTTAATGCTTCGGTGCTACCTGGTGCCCACACTACCATCCTTTTGTACAAGCCTACTCTTTCCACTGCTCATTTGATTCCCTGGGGTGGTAATGCAGCATTTCCCCCTGACCCTAGTCCTGAAACACCGCCCTGTGACACTGGCTCCCTTCCTCTGTTCCTGGGCTGTACCCAGGCACAAACTTGACAGCATTTAATTAACTACACTACTGCGATTAAACACACTCTATGAAGGATGGCAAATGTGTTTTCTACATTACAGATTAATTTATACATACTGTTAGTTTAAGTGTGACAGCTTGTGGCATTCCAGCAGCATGCAGCTGGGCACACAAGGCTCCCTGAAGCTCACCACCTCCAGATGACCACAGATACCAGCTGCCCACTTGCCGCCGCACTGCCCAGCCCACATGCGTATCCCAGGAAAACATCCTGCCATGTCTGAGCCTTTGTCAGGGCCCAGCCAGACCCACTTTTTCCTCCCACCAACGATCCTTCCTTATTAAAGCCTAAAGGGAACGACATACCAAGATGCAGCACTTTTAGCAAAAAAAAATTGTGCAATTCCGTCAAAGTACAAGTTCTAGCAGAGGCCTAAGGTATGGAAAGGAGTTCAGGGATGAAATCAGGGCCGATTGCCAGAGAGGCTAGAAAGTCCACAACCACCACTGCTGGTTACATAGCAGACATTCATGAATTGAAGATGGATAAGGTATCCCCCATCACACCCTCTGTAGAGATCCAGCTCGCCAATCCCTTGAGAGAGACACTCCACTGGATCTTTGTTTTTTCCTCGCATGCTGGTTGAATTTAAAAACTATTGAATGGGTACAGCAATGAATCAATGCAGAATTCATTGTACTGTGGGTTAAAGGGAAAACAAGTTATCGGATGAGACATGCTCAGAAAAGACAGGAATAGCAGTGCTTGACAGTTAAGCAGCCACTTGCCAAGTAAGATCCAGACAGTTGATGCTAAACAAAGCAGAATGGTGATGAGTAAAGCGGTCGTCATCGCTCTCACATCAGTATGACAGTTACAGGCAGGACTCTACTCTTGGGGTGCAAGCGGGAGCTCTGGTACCCTTTGAATTCAGAAGAATTTCTAATTCTGGCAGCTCAAATCTAAGGCTGCTGCCAAGAAAAACTTGGCATGTTATGATCTTTGAAATCCACAGATTAGTTTATGATGCTGGAATCCAACCGCCCACCCCTTAGTTGCACACAGGCAGAGAACAGGACATGCAGCACTGTGCGAGGAGGTACACAGCACCAACACCACGCTGGATGCAAAAGCAAGCTGTCTAGCACGTTTCCGTTTAACCTAATCCCTGATGAGATGGTGTGACATACAAATGTAAGATGGGTGAGGACTGCTGGGCAGGTCCCACCCTTTGTTTCTGCAGAAAGCCTGGGGGCAGATGAAGGATCCTCCAGCCCTCTGGGCTTCAACCTCTGCTTCGGGCAAGATTTTTTAATTCAGCACAAAACCAAATGGGTACCATCTGCAACGATTCAGCACCACACTGAGAAATCAAGCACTGAAGTCTGGAAATTTAGAACACCTTCTACACCAATGTTCATTAATGCTGAATAGCCCGAACAATCAATACCTTGCTTAAGCACAGCTGTATTTCTTGCTGGGAAATCAGGGATGGTTTCAACTCCTGCACATATAGCAATGCTCTGTTCATGTGGAGCTGCTGCTCTTATATGCCATTAGTGAATGGCTTTATTTGCCCTTTCTTTCCGTGGACAAACTTTGAGGAACAGGGTAGCTCTGGGTTTGAGCTGAAACAGAAAGGGAACACGAGAGGGTGCCAGCCGATTGCCAGAGCTAAATGCAGTATTATGCATCACACATCCAGCAGCATTGCACTCAATATCCGAGTGCAGCATATCCAGCCATGCCTTGTGAATAATGTTAAATGTAATCTCTAACTGGCAAGCAGAGTTTTATAAACACATTTTTGTGTCTGGACACACTTAAACTCCAATCACTTTTCAGATCATTGAGTTCAGCTTTTCACCATCTTCAGCGTACAACTGGTGTCAGACAGCATGCGCAGCTGATCCTTCTGGCCTGATAATTTAGTATTAGAAAGGGAAACAATGAATACCTACTTACAGATAAAGGCATATGGATAATAAGAAGTGTTTAATATTTTACACAAACATAGGTTCAAATGATAATTTATGGATAGCCAAATGACGAGGGTATCAGACATGATCAAGCCAAGAAGTAGTTCAGATTACAGAATGAAGGTTAAGAAGTGCTCTTAAGTAATGCTGTGCAACTGCTGCAAGAAGAGAATCTCACTTAATTTTTTCAGTGTGTGAGGATTATAAAACTGTGGCCATTTTGTGACTGGGAACAAGCTGAGATGAAATGTGTAAGCAGCAGGAAAAAAAAAAACAAACAGGTATAGCAAATACAGCACTTGTGTTAGAAAGAAACAGGTATGGCAAATACAGCGCTTGCGTTAGAGAGATCTTTCCTAAAATTGTAAGAGCTAGCACACAAGAGAAAGGACTGCACAATTCCTGTTGTTCTTGATAGCTTAACTAAGTGACTTGAAATATAGTGACATGCAGCTGGCTTCCTTATTAATAACTTCTCACTCCTTGAGAGTACTAATTTGAAGTTACAGACTAGTTTACGTACAGGTCAAGACAAGACATCTTAAACAGAATCTCTCTCAAGCATGATTTTTTTTTTTGTTAATCTGCATGCTGCCTATGAAAGCACACAGTAACTCTGATGTGCAGAGTTCACCTAGAATTCAGAGAGGTTCAGCCAGCTAAGGACTGAGACAAGCCCCCCTCCCAACCTTTTAATGACTTACCGAAGAGCAGGCCCAATCATACAAACCATAGCCCAGCCCTTCTTCTGCTTGGAACACAAGAACTGTCTTAAGGAAGCCTCTCAGAAAGAATGCCTGAGAGGTATCAAGAGGTGCCTCACATGGTATGTCTGTCTGTCTGTATACTTGTCTGGTATGATCTAGCCCATCATGAAAGCAAGGCTATGCTATGCATTGCTATGCATATGCTATGCTATACTATGCAAAACACTAGCACAGCCACTGGCAAACACTTAAAGTTGTATTGAAAAGCTTCAAAAAAAAGAATATATCTAATTTTGAATCTACAACTTCAGAAGCAAAACCCAGCCAGGATCCGCGAAGAGAAGAATCCTGTAAGTGGTCCTAGTTACTGTTATCCCTAGTAAACAGTGGTGCATAAAACTCGGCCAGGTTCCAAGCAACATCAAAGTCCCTCTAACAACCTTCACAGCCATCACAGGATTTTAGCTGGGTTGCCTCTAGAATCTGATGCTGTAGATGTAAAAAGTGAGGCTGGAAAACCTGGCAGAAGAATGCATTCCCAAATGCCACCGAAGGCAATTGAACCAATGGGAATTCTCTGCATCCAAAGAGGAAAATGCAGAGTGGTCTGATGCAACAGTGTGAATGACTGAAATTGAAAAAGGAAAAATATAGTGAGAAATCAAAATTAAAAACACATGCTGAAGGGACTAGAGGAGCCTTAGTGATAAACTGGGGAGAGCAAAGCACTCTTGTACCGGAACAGTACTTTTTCTGCATAAATATCCTGGCAGTTCACCACCTGTGGACAAATCTTAAAGAGTAGAGAGCTTATGAGTAGGAGACAGGATGAAGAGATGTTCATATCCATGACAAAACTCTCACCTCTTTGATTTCTCTTCTGCTTGAAGGAACTGGACATTGAATACTGAGCGAGTTGTAAATAACTCTGATTACATCATATTTATTCATCTTTCCTCATCATCGTCTGCTAACAGAATTGGCTCATAAATCTTCACATATTTACCAACTGCACAGGTCAGATTGCTTTTTTCCGCCCTGGCCTTGTTTGAAAGAAAATATTTGCGGTTTGCTTACTGGTTCCTCTGCAATGCTCTCAGTGGTGTGGAGACTGATAGAGAACCTCAAATTGGGTGTAACCCTGCAAAGCCTTTGCCAAAATATTACTGCTAGCATTTCACAGCTCATGTTTGGAAAAGATTTTGGATGCATAAATGATGCTGTCCTTTAATAGATGAGGCTGTAGCACAGAAATGGTTTGTGTTCACCAACTGAAATGCACAGCAAAGTAATACAATGGTATTTTTACCATGTGCGGTACCTTTACTATAGACAAGCAAAGAGCCATCAGTGATTACCAAAGAGTCACATCAAATGACAGCCAGTCACAGTCTTGCTAAAAAGCCCTCACTGCCTTTGAAGTGAACACCTCATCTAATCAAAATATCTCTTAATCATATAAACAGTTCTCAGCAGATACTAAGAACAACAGCAAAAGTTAAGTTTTACTTAGAGCTGATATAAAATGAATTTTCCTGACAGATATTTGAAAATTATAAACAGGACAAAAAGGATACATTGCAGAATGAATTACCACAGCATGAAAAAGAGCATCTGCAGAGCAGCTAGTAAAAACAGCCTGCATTTTGCTGAGAACGAGCTTTTTTGAGAAGTAAAGCTCTTTTTTGAGCAGTCAGGTTCAGCCTTAGCCAGACTAGCCATTGTTTATTTATAAAGCCTTGTTGAGTATCTAAATAAATCACATAGCAGTGGTTTTGCTCCCAACTTGTGTGCTAGAAAATAATTAATAGAAAATAACAATCACTGCATCTCTAGCCTGAAACTTGAATCTAAACCAGTCATGCTAAAATCTGAGACATTTTCATGATCTAGAGACATGTGAATAAATTAACCATCAGTAGATTTTTACAAGTATCTGTATGAGTTAGAACTAGCTGTGTCTGGGCATTTAATTCGCATAACACTGTGTAATACACACTATACTGTCTTCAACAAGATAGTACTTTACTTAATGCCTATTACACAGCTTGTCACTACATATCTCTAAATTGATTTATTCCATGCTTAACATGACCACTTAGTGCCATGGTCTGGTACTCAGCTAGTTTTCCAGTGAAGACAGTCCTAGAAGTGGAAGATGCAAACATTGATAGCATTTTGATGAAGATCTCTCACAACTTAAAGCTGTGCTGAGAAAAACCCATACCTTTTTCTTCTAGCCATAGTAAATGTCAGCCTGATGCATCTATCCATAGATAGATGGTTGACGTCTGCTCAACCTGGAAAAACTGCCAGCCTTTGTTTCTTTCAACAAATGCTTCTGGTACTCAGATACACAGCCTGGACATCATCCTCAAATCAAACATTTGGTCTGAATAACACTGAAGTAAAAGTTTTTTTCCTTGTGCATCATAACAAGACAGCCATCTCTATTCACACCTAAAAACCTGTAATGACTATTACAGCATGGGATGTATATGCCTATGCATCGACTTTCCAGCTGTCCCTCAATAATGGCAATAACCTTTTCTCTGACCACAGAAAATCCTTTTCCCCCCACTCAAAATAATTCTGCTTGCTGCTACAAGACTTCTATCTTAGTCTAATAACATACGCTACTTCTTTGCCTTCAAGTACTCTACAGCTTTTCTTTGCTGTCATGAAACAACCTTGCTAGACTTTCAAATATGTTTGCTCTTCCTCTCAAATTTTACCTTTGTACTTGGCAGAAGTTCCACACACACAGAAGCACTTGATTCTGCTCTTTCAAATCGTTCTCCAGATTAGTCCTCTGTCAGGACATCATTAGAGATAAAAGACAACAAAGATGGTGAAATGCATTACTACAGGGGAGGACTCTAACATCTTTTTCTATACAAGTTATCTAAAAAATTAGTTTTGGAAGGTATTAAACACCTTCCAGTGTAACATCATTTTGGTAAACAGCACTTTCGTAACTATTTCCTTTATGAAGGGGTTGGTTAGTGAGTTGTTACTTTTTTTTCCAGCTTTACAAACTCTGCATCTAAGGTCCAGATAAACTCCATTCCATTACAGACAGAAAATACACAAGTTATGTATGCATGAATTTTAAGACCTGCTCTGCAACGTGCTCCTAGGGAAAGGGTAGAGGGTTCCTCTGCGTCACAAGCTTAGATACAAATGATGCACTGAAATTTGCCCACTAATACTACACCAAAACCCATGATGCAGAAGAAGTATTCTTGAAAATATGAACACTGCTATCAACAAAAACAGAATTTTAGTTGGCAGGATATGACTAAAATGAGCCCTTGTTGCTGCTGAGTACAAGCACACAGAGTGGACAGTGACAGACAAGTGGTGCTGTAAGAAAGGACCCAGGCTGGTACAACAAGCTCTGGGCTGCAGTTGGCCCAGTTAGACTTTGCCATGTACTGCAAATAACAGCTGCTGCCAGCTGCATTCGCAGGGCTCAAGTGATGGTCAGAGAGAAGCAAAATTCCATAGATCAGTGAACATCAATGAGAATGAGTGTCTCTCATCAGTAACATAAAAGCCCAATAATCAAAGAAAGACCTTCTCTAGATTTAAATCAGAAAGGGCATAAGCAAACACCAGATTATGTTTCATATTACACCATGCATTTATAGATTTAGTCCAGGTGAGAGCTGCCACTGATTGCTGACAACGTCCTGAGCGGCTATTTACAGAGTATGTCAGCCCTTATAAATGCAACCATACTTCCGCAGCACACTGGGACAATCTCAAATCAGAAAACAGAATTTCAGTCCATATTTGCTGAAATGGTGGATAGGATTTTTTAAAAAAATGTTTGGGATTTCATTCTTTTTTTTTTTTTTCCTGAAGAGAGCAGAACACACACAGTACCAAAAAGCTTTGCTCATTAGCAAGCGTATCTGCAGTTATAGGCTTGACCTTAATTCTGAACTTCTGGGATGAAATTCTAGTTTTTTCAGTGTAGTGCCGATCATAGAAGGGGTATGTATTTTTAATACTTATAAGACTATCAACAGAAATAAGCACCTTCTAATGGTGGAGAAAAATATACAATTGCAATACAGCATAAGGGAGGCAACCGCAGATCACACATTTTGTACTCTAATTTACCAGGCCAGACTTCTTTCAACTGCTGATTTGGTTACTATCTTCTTGAAATTTTACATTCAATTGAATTTTGCAAGGCCAGTTTCGTCACCTGAGTTACATGGTTTTTTTAATGATCAGGGCAGGGTGAATATTAGCAGATGGTAGACCCAAAAGTTAGAGGACAAAATTAGGATTAGAGTTGCAAACAAAGTTGATCGATTGAAGATACTCCCCCAAAAGCCAGGATGCTGTTCAAGGATCAAAACTGACACATTACACATTAGCAGGAAAATACAACTGCTCAAATACAACACGCACGGTGCCTGGTTATGGCTGCTTTTCAAAAGCAACCGAGGTATTACTGAGGATCAGCAGCTAAATGAGAGTTAATATTCTCACACAGAGATGGGAAAAGCTTCCCACTGATACCCGAAAAAAAGCATTGCATACAAGACATAGGATGTATTCTTGTTTCATTTTTTTATTAGTTATTATATAATTTCTCTGGAGTACCATATCCAGACGAAGTTTCAGCCCTATGTTCCAAGCAAGCTGTAGATCACCTTTGAGAGACTCAGAATGTGAAAAATAGTAATTGTTATTGCCTGAATTATTACAGGATAGACAGATCTTTTCTGTTGCTAGATGTTCTCAGAAGACAGTGTTTTATATTTTTTGTATTATATCTAATGTATTGGAGCACACACAAAAAAATCAGACATAAAAATTATCATTCCTGCTGTCAGTAGCAGCATTGATATGACAGTTATTCAGTGAATTTTCTACTCCCATAGATTTTGTAAGTAAAGGAAATATTTGATTGCTTTTACCTATTATGCAGTGGGATATTTTTTTAGCTGTTTTGGTCCTATTGAAAATGTTTACTTTGTAAGATGAGCAACAGTACTTGTAAATCAGAACATCTGGTAAAACCCTGCAATCTGCCAGACAGTCTTGTGAAAGAGTAATCGCTCCAAATAAGTGTTATTTGCAATGCTCTTTAATATTATTCCAGACAGAGTGATTATATAAATGTAAAAAGCTTAAAAGGATGGAAGTAACGTCATATCTCTGAAGTCATCACTAAGTGTCCATATTTTCTGAAGTTCACGTATGAATCACAAGTGAACTACTGTCCTGGCAGAAGTCAAAAGTCCCAGAGGGTGAAGATGCATAAAGGAAAAAGAAAAAGGGAGTGAAAACTACAGGTATTTATTATGCTTTATTGGACATCTCCATTGTCCAAGTGACTATTCATAGGTTAATGAGACAGCTAAGTTTGAGACTCATAAACTAAAAAAATAATTTTTTAAAATTCATTAACAAATATAAGGTTGGGATGGACGTCAAAAGAACATAACCTTATTTTACGGTTGGGCCAATACAAGTATTTCCTTTTATTCAACAGTTATAAAGAGGTACTTATATGAAATACATACACTTTCTCGCTCTTCACTATCTAGTGATGTGATTTTGCTACAAAATACATGAACTAGGAAAGCTGCATTTAAATTCTCTTGTATTAACCTAAACTGATATTTCAGAGAGATATTCTTCAGAGATCACCTTTGTCATTAAGAAGATGCAAGTTTAAATTTAGCTTTGCCTCCAAAACTGGATGAAAAGATGGCCTTGTACTGTGATCAAGGTGCTTTAACAGCATCACCTGCAACAATAATATAATCACCTTAAACATTCTTTCTGATACTAAGAAAGAAACTGGGTTGAACAGCAAAAATGAATATTTTATCAAATTTTATATGACACAGAAAGCTGCAGATTCTACATGCCTTATCTTTTATGACTACTATGGTACCCATGGTTTTTCTTACTCTTATTCTCATAAAAATGTGCTTAAATTTCATGGTTAGCAAGAGAACCAGTAACTGAAGCACAGAGGTCACAGAAGTGGAAGGACAAAGTTCAGAGGAATAAATAAGGAGTTCTCCGCTCCTCACCCCAAGTACCCTAAGCTACTGAGAAAGCTGCAACTATCCCCAGCAGGAAAGGGATTGAAGTAAAATATTAGGGCCATTGGCATTTGCGCTCCAGTGTCAGGAAGATGGGAAATAACTGTTGTTGCATCTCCAGGTAATTATGTAATGGCAAAGTTTTACTGGCTGCCCAAATAAGACTCTTCAACAGATGGCCATGATACATGACTTAGTAAATGGAAATTAATCAGATCCATTTACAGTGAAGTAATATGTCTAAAATAACTGTCCCTGCTATACCATCTCACAGTAATAGGCTTGCAAAATCACAGCAGGTTAATAATGTAACCTCAATTTCACTATTCTCTTTTAGCAATGCAGACTGAGAGGAGAGCAAGGGAGGGACACCAGGAAGGAACTTGTACGCCACCGAGATTCTTCTCATACAACACATCGCCTCATTCAAAAAATGCAGCCAGCTCCATCTTAAAAC
The DNA here is from genome assembly GCF_963921805.1 of Phalacrocorax carbo. Taxonomy (NCBI): domain Eukaryota; kingdom Metazoa; phylum Chordata; class Aves; order Suliformes; family Phalacrocoracidae; genus Phalacrocorax; species Phalacrocorax carbo. Next base: position 29,645,204 of record NC_087518.1, on the reverse strand, counting down.
TCATTTGAACAGAAGGCTGTTTCAAAACCTCAGTGATACAATGCTTAAGAACCTTATTCTAGTTTCCTGCATAATATAACTTATAAACTGCTTAAAACTACTTGACTTTTGGCTGCTGTTGCTCCTAGTCCCCCAGATCCTTATTGCCTGAAGGTATTTACACACAGGAATCAAAGCCCTCTGCTAGAATTAACAAACTAAACTTTTCTATGGTTTGCTCTTGCATCTTTCCATGACTTTATTTATTAACACAACCTCTCTTTTCACCTGTCTTAGTTTCAGTAGCTTGTGCATGGGCAGCTAAAAATGTTCACAGTATTCCATATCAGACCATGGGGTTTGGTTAATATTTTTAGACTACTTTCTCTACTTTCACTAAATCCAGTACTCTGAATTTCTGAAGCATGCTCATCTAAATATCACCAGAAAAATCTCAACAACATGTCACAATAACCACAAAGTTTAATCTGGCTACACAGCTAACTTAGCTGACTAACCCGGGCCCTCAGGAGAAGGCGGCTAGGGCGTTGCCATTAAGTAACGCAGAGTCACCAGCCCAAGCCAGAGCCCTGGAACAGAATGTTATGAATATAACATCAGCTCTAAAATGGTGCCAAACTTCTGCAATCTTTGCAAATTCTAGAGCCATTTCACCCAGCCCCCACAGGATTCCCAAAGACAAAAACACGTACACTTATCTGCTGGCAGCGAGGGCCGTTCCTGTCTCCTTCATGACTGTACTTCCAGTTAGTCCTCACTGCCTACGATTTGGTAGCTGATCACTGATGCCAAATTGTGCTTCTGCTCACATGTCGTGTGTCTGTAGCCCAGCCCATTACCATCAATGCCCTGTTGGCTAAACAAACTAATACATCATCTCCACCAATACTGAGGGATTCATTTATGCTTTCAGTGCCATTCAGCCTTCAGTTACATCCCCTAAGCGCTTGAACTTTACTGCACCAGGTTCAAGGTTGCCTGTAACAACGATTCTAAGCTTGTCATTAAAATACAATATTTAAGGTTTATCTTAATTGGCCTAATATATCACTGGATCTAATAATGCAGCTGGTCAAAACAGAAGGCGCTGTACCTACCAACACTATACCCTCTAGTCACCATGTATTTCAGTAAATTGGAGGTGAAACAAAAAGGACTCATCCCATATCTACACCACCTACAAAACAGGATAGTCAGGTAATAATGCCAGTCTGTCCTCCATGTTTTCCTCAGCAAATATACTGGAAAGAAACACCACAATAATCTCTATAAAGCCTCAAAACAATATTCAGGATTTGTACATATTCTGAAACTCTTTTAGACTGGGAAACTACTTACCTTCTGCATAATTCCTGGGAATTTAAAAGCACTGTAAAGTTTAAAATTTATTATATGCAGAGGGAAAAAAAAGGCTTGGACCTTTCATGGCATTTCACTAAGAGGTAATAGGCTGGAATACATTACAATATCATCTATTATTTTAGGCATATATTTTATGGATGTGAATAAGTAATTTAGGAAATTTTCCTACTTGATGCCTTCCTAGGATGATTTGGTAATTACATGTAGCAAACTCCTAAATTAAATATTTATCATCATATTTATAAAGTACTGCAAATAAGTAAATTTTCCTGTTTGTCCTTCACCCTGTGCACATTAGGCATGATATTTACACACTTTTTCAATGTACTTTTAGAAATAAGTGTTCAAGCTTCATCAGAGGTTGAATAATGTGCAAGTTTGTTCTGTCCTCCTTACAGAAAGCAAATGACCAAACCTGAGGGTTTGGTCTGTGTTAATATCTACAGGTTTGAATTTATGCTGGCTTTTTACCAAGTTGCAGATTTACTTTGCTGCCAGCAATACTGAAAACACCAGCAATCTCAACTCCTTACTGAAGTGTTTGAGATAGTTTCATGATTAAAAAGTCTTAGGTCAAGTAAAAGGGGCAATGCACGAAAAGCTCTGTTGCAGAGCGATGCCTATATTCTGTATTGCTTACACCTGAGCAGTGTTACATCAGCCCATCTGTCCATTTTCCTACTACTCTGCTGTGGCTGACAGAGAGAGTTCAAGCCGCTGTGTTACTGTTTTGGAATAGTCTTGCACTTGCAGTTTGTGATCTGCACCTCGGATGACATAAGCTTGGAAAAAAATATCCTATTTAATACTCAGATTTTTTCAGAAATATAACCCTTTAACCTATCCTATTCTCACAACTCTCATATTTGGATAGAAAAATCACTTTAATGCATTAAAAGTAAGCATCAAATGGATTTGCCGTTTAAATACCTGTGCCTGAAACACTTTGCTTATAAAACAATTTTTACTCAAGACAAAGTCACCAATTTACCATCCTCTATATTTGATAGAACCAAAAATATATCGTCATGGAAACAGATAATATTGTGGATGGGCACATACCCATATTGAAAAGGTCACAAACTTATGTTTAAAGACCTAGGAGCAGTACCTTACCAGTATTAAGTTTAGATCTTGCTGGTTTAAACTCATCTCATAATTTCACAAGAGAACAGGTTTATTTATTTTAAGTACACCATCTTCAAAGGAGCTTTTTCTTTATCTGCAAGTACAAGTTGTATATTATTGGGCACTCTGAAATTAATTTCCTAGAACTTGACAGACTGTCTGTAGTTCATCTGCTTTAGCTTCTGCATCCTTACACCTTTCCTAATAATACTTCCTATTAGTAGATGTCAACGTTAAGGATTCCAAAGGTCATTTTGAAAGTGTGGCGTTTGTATTACACTTACATAAAATTATTTTAATCTAAAAGTTTAGCAAACATTTAGAAGGAATTGCTGTTTTCCTGAAAAGACTAGTGAATTTAGGGCATATCCTTAACTGAAATGTGCTATGTTCTTAGGTACTTGGAATGCCCACTCTTGGCGTACTTAAAGGAGACCCAAGGAAAAAAAGATTAATTAAAGCATCAAGATATCTGAATTCTCATTGAAATTGATGTGAAAAGCTAAGCAAGCTGCTTCCCTTTTCAACACATTTTCCTTTCAGTGGATTCAGGACAACCAAGAACTGATCCCCAAGAAGTGACCATTGTAGCATCTTTCTTTGAGCTGTTCTTCTGTATATGGACCCCACATTCATCTCTGAGTTAGTTTTCACTGTTATTTCACATCATCATATAGTCACCAAGCTCATGTAGGAGTTGTTTTTGGCATGCTGTTAGCTTGAGCTTTCCCGTAAAATTTGTCTGCCCATCCTGTTAATTTCTCATATTCTCCTCTTAACAGCAGCAATAATTGGTTTGAATCATTTACTGAAGTATAGGCGGAGCACTGACTGTAACATCTGTTGTCAGTATTGCAGCACATACACCTACACTTCAGGCTCAAGGTTTTCACTCCTCAGCAGAAAAGGGAAGAATTAACAATGTCATTTTATTAATGACACAATTTCTGAAGGCCATGCTTTTAAGCAGCATAGTTATTGTATATTATTTTGGCTATGCAAATTCTTTGATTTGCAGTCTGATTAAGTCTGCATAGATTTGTTTTCCAGGCATAGCATCCATAAACAAAGGATTAATGATATTTTCTTGTAAGAGTATTCTTATGTCAACACATATTCTTTATCATCGGCCCTAGAATTCCTCCTTATTTTCTGAAAATTAACTTTGAACAAAGAATGTTGACAATTCACTGAGCCTAATCATTATGGAATAGAACTGTCTTAAGGGTGGTACATTATTTATAATTTTAATCTTTAAACCAACTACTTTGCTCACAAAAACATACGACTCATTCTGAAAAGTATAAAAGAAAGCTGCCTGAAGTCCCCTGTGAGTTACCTTGTAAGTGAGTTACCTTGGATGGAAAGGTGCTTCTGCTTTCTGTTTCTGGGATCTTTGCAGGTACCTGCTACCTGGCTGTAATTCAGGCTACACTTTGTGATGGGTTTAGTCTAAGCACTGGGTAGGATAAATAATATCAGTAATAGCAATCAACGAAATGGTTTTCTGACACTAGTTACCTAAATGTTACACCAGAAGGTATGTAATTTATCCATCTATACAGTAAAATAATATTATTAAGCATTTACAGCCAATAATGACATCAGCACAAATTACAGCTCAGTAAAGTACCACCATAAAAGCAGGGTCCTGGGACTTAAGACTGCAAACACCAAGGCAATACCCAACTAAAATTAAGGGACAGACATGTGGACAGTCAAATTCTGAAAACTTTATCCCCAGAATCTACACCACAGAGGGAATACCTGCTCCAAATTTCATAATCTTAATTTATAGCCTCTAACCCTGAATTTAAGTACCAGATACCTCTATTCAGTTAAAGACCATTGGAGTCTTTAAGACCCCTACCAATACCAACTCTTCTGATCCTGTTTAAGTCATTGATGAATAAGGCTCCTGGGGTGTTGGTTCCCCAAACCCTTGCATAAACCCTATGCCTAGATTATCTAAAAAAACCCTCTTAAAGTATTATTTGCATACTAAGCGAACATATAAAGCACTAGTCCTTCCGATGTTAAATCATTATCTTTATGTCTTCAGATTATATGAGGGCCACAGATTTCTGGCCTTTGGGTTTCCAACTCTCAACCCTAAGTATGAGATTCATATATGCAAAAACACCCCCAAAACATGAGACATTATCTCCTACTAACATCAAACCATCAGTTAAGCATACAGTGTCTGTTGAATACAATATGGTGCTAAAAATCACTAAAACTTAAAGCAATTCCTAATCCAAGTATAGTTTTACCTATCTCTGTTTTTAACAGATAAAACAGGCCTTGAAATTTTCCATAATCCTACCCTAGCCCACTGTAACTCTGTTGTGGTACTCAATTTTATGGGACTCATTCAAATCTTGAAAGAAAACAGAAGACGCTAGGCGCTTACCAGTACCTGACAGCTTCTGGAGAACCTTGCAATAGGTTCTTGAAGATCTGGATTCTGAAAGTTTTCTAAATCCTTTTTTCAGCTCCCACTGCCCACAGATTGCAGAAGGACATCAGATTTTTACTTCTCAGATTTCTCCTAGCTCTAGCCCCGTCTCCAAAGTCCCCAGATAATGTATATATCAGTATGTTGAATTGTTAAATCCTTGAAATCTAATTCCAATCTTCTTTATAGCCAGAGGTTAATCCCTTTATAAAGGCTGTGGTTCATGTCTGCCCACACTTATTGGTTCTTAAAACTGTGGATGCCTAAATATGAACCGCAGCCCACATCCTTATGCTAACCTCAATTATAAGAACGAGGCCAAACTTTACAGTAAGTAACATGGGAAGCAACTGAAACACACAAATATCTGAAAATGTAGAGTGAAACATATAAATTGAACATTAATGAAATACACCGAAATGCTGTTGCTACACATATACCAAATGTAGCCACAACTGAGGATCTTAATAGCATGAACCCCAAATACAAAATTTTACTTCGGAGACCAACTCCTATAATAACACAGAAGATCTTCATCAACCCTTAGCCCTCCTTTTAACCTGAGCTTCAAAACCAGAAGTCATAACTCTGAGCCCAAATATATGCTTTGTAGTATCAATATATTGATCAATCCCTACAGTACATGGCAGTAAATGGGCCCTGCCAGACACCTTTCTAAAACTGAAAGCCACAACGCTGAATCACTAGAGTCTTATAATCTAACTTTAATTCAAACCATAAATGTAATTTGAAGTCTAGAAGGGGGATGAATCATTTAAACAGAAAAAAACCCAATCCCTACTACTGCCAGCCTTCTTTAACTCTTAAGTCTTTTAGAATCCACCGAGTTCTTGAAGAGTCAACTTTCCAAAGCTTGACCTTAACCCCAGCCTCAAGCATAGTCACACCTGAGGAAAGATATGGGGACTAAGACTAATTCAGATCCCCAACAATAACAGCTTTTAATTATGGTAGTCCACGCTGTGAAAGAGGATTGTTTAGGGGAGGTGAAGAACTTAACTCCCTACCAGAAGGGAGCTCCTACCCTTCATGCTCCCAGCTACCTGTCTGCTTGAGAAAGAGGTAATTAAGTGTATTTCCAGTTTTAGATTTCTAAAACCTAACACTTGTTTCAGTTCTAACCTCAGACTTAATTATAGGCAAAAGGAGACCAATGCCTAGAAATTTCCTGATAAAGCAGAAATACATTTGGATGATAAATAACTAAAGCTGGTTACTTTCTTCATTTTGCCTTGTTATGCCCTCAGCAGATCAGGTTAAGAATCCTGCCTTTGCTGCAGATTATTACTTTTGCAGACTTAGATCAGCACTGCACAACGTGCAATGTACCATAGCCTTGCTGAATAATTTACATTTTTGCAACTGTTCTATTTGTTGGAAGAATATTCCAGTTATATTTAAACTGCAAATGGGCTGCTGTATTCTCAGTGCCCTCTTTTGAGCTGCTTCAATCATGCTGCATGTGCAACTCTTGCAGGAGGTTTGAGAAGAAAACTGATTTCTCAGAGAGAGAGTTCATTTTGAAAGCACTGAAAAGAGAATACAACTCTTTCAAAGGTTATTGAAACTGAAGGTAAAATGAGTATTTTTCCTTGTACATGAACTTATTATTTGACCTTCAAGACCTTCCTGTTGACAACACATCAGAAGTGTTACTGTTCATTTCTCACTCTGAAGTCAAGCAACAGAAGAAAAGTTCAAAAAAAGAAAAAATAAATCTTCTCAGAGAAGTATAAATTAACAACTACTTGTTGCTCTTACATACCATTATGCTGATCCAGCAAGTATTCCCGCCCTGAATATACTCATTTAAACAGATAATTTTTGCTTGGATATATAAGAGGTGAAAGCTTGAGAAAGTGTTAAAATGATTGTTTATAGCAGCCTGTGTGTGATGTCTAAGAAAGGTGATCCTTCATGTTACAAGAAAATTACTTCATACCAAGTCTGAAAAATAAAAAAAACCAACATTGCAATACTGTCTGACGCCTTTTTCACTGCTATTTTGCCAAAGCAAGGGTGTTATTCTTCAGTCATATAAAAAGTGGTGACTGTTTCTGGGAATCTTTATTAACAGTCCTGTAGATGGTAATGAAATAACTGTTGTCTGAAAGAATTTTCTGCATCTTTCATTCACAAATTAACGAGGAGTCAGTGCTAGATCACCTCCTACTTTTTAATCAAGATTCCCTGTTTAACTGTTGAATATATTTTCTTATGAACAGATGTCTATAATTTCCTGTGCTCCTAGTTTTACCTCTTCTTCCTACCTGAAACACCTTGTCTCTCTCATGTTCATTTTCCTTATTCTTATCACGTTCCAGCCTTCATATTAATAAAATTTTTTCTTGTTATTGCTGAATCTCTTTTCTTCCTGTTATTATTCAGCAGGATAATTAGTTCATACACTATATTAATAGAAAAGAACAAACAATATGGAATATAATTAATTTTTGAGGCATTTTTATGAGGCAGTAATCATTTTTTAATTAGGCTACCTGGATCCAAATCAGTAACCATTTCACTAGACCCAAGTTAGGAGGGGAATAATTAATATACTGGGAAAGAAAGAAAAGTTACACATTTCTGATTTAGTAAGGTCCTGTTCTGCCAGACATTCTCTGAAAGATTCTCCCTGTAACTCTGTCATTAAAAGTCTGCCCTGTTGTATGAATCAGAGCATGCCTTCCACACAAAATTAGAGTCCTGCCTAGTTCAAGTAAATCCATGCTCTAGCTTTAGGATAAAAACCTAAAAAGGTCTTTTAAAAAAGCCTGTTAGGACCCCTTTGGAAACATTATGATAGCTATGGAGTGATGGTCTTATGGTCAAGGCTCCAGAGGAAGTCAAGTTATGGATATAACAGATGTATATCTATATTTATATATCTTTATATCTATAGATGTAAACAGCGAGCAGACCTGCTCTTCCTCCCCCTCTTCAAGCTATTCAGTAGTGTCTGCAGCTGTGCTGAGTATAAAGCTCTTCTGGAATAAAAAGATTTCTCCTCCTGATTTCAGTAGTACTGTAAAAATAACGCAAACATGCAGAGTCTATCCTTCTTCCATCTATCATAATGGGCTCATCTGTTATTACTCTGTGGACAAATACAATTTCTAAGTCATGTTTTTCTCTCTACTTCTTTCTTTCAACTTTTTAGGAATTGGCAGTGCAACAAGTCTATATTTACATCAACTGAATGATGTATGTGACCATCTGACACTTATCACAGCAGTTTGCTACAGTGGAACCCATTGCAATACTACTCCTACTCATAGTACTCATAGGTCACAGAAAAGCAATCACATTAATATTCCACTGTCTTAAAAGTCAGCATATTTAAGTGCTCTTCAAAATTATCTTTTTTTTTTTTTTGCTATAATCACATTAAATATGCCAATAAAATGTAGCCAGTTCTGGAATGGACGAAAGCGACTAATTGTAGAAGGCAATACAGGGAAGCGTCCTTCAATCAATTACCAGGTGTCCCAGAAGAATTAATTGTAATCCCATTCCATTCCCACATTAGGGCTTCTACTTATCTCTACATCATTCTTCTTCCTGACCCCTCCAAGACTGTAAGCCTGGAAGTGTGTCGGTCCTTCCTGCCAGAGCAAAAATTTTCTGCAACTCTTCATAATTTTTCTTAGTAACTCATTTAATGATACTTCCAGCACTCCCACTTAACTTTCAGTTAAATTCCTTCTACGATTCCTGCTAGGTCAAAGATTAAAAAGAGGTACACTAATCAGTGAATATTTATCAGATGAACACTACTCTAAATACATGCTCTTTTGTTTTCTTTTGACTTTCTTCACTTTGCTCAGCTCAGTTTCTCTATGTAACTTCTGCTGGGACTCCCCAGCTGCTATTATAGCCACATGAATTCTCACAGGGATTCAGATCGCTCCAAATGTAACTGAATTTTTATATGAAAATTACATGATATTTTGAGGATATTGATGGGTTATCAATGGGGGTCTATGATGGGACTGAAAAACAATGAGGCAGCTGTCAGACCAGACCCAGATTAACACAACAACCACTTTCTGGGATTTCACTCACTTACACTTCCCATGCAGTGCCCAGTGGATATGAACACATCCCAAAGCCACTATCATAAATGAGACTGACTGATGAGCTTCCAAAAAAGCCAAGGCCTGAAAAAGCATAAGAATACAGCTGAGTCATGGGCATCAACATCAGGAATCCATTAATCCAGAAATAAAAGATAACTGTTATAATACTGTAACTACAATTATCTTGATATATAAGCAAAGGAGGGTTTGTAGGGAAAGGCTTTTTTTCTTTTTAAAAAACTTACAATCAACTAATGAAGTTAGAAAATACAGACAAGATTTTGATACACCTAACAAGATTTAATGAAGGGTTTATGTTCCCTGAAACCCTTGCCAAATTAAATGACTGGTCACCTAACAGAAGCAACCAAGTATCAGACAAAATGTAATGTTATCTCCTTCTAATTGGAGGGTTAACCACAATATTAGGTCCCGTATATTGTTCCAAGATGGAGAAAAATGGTGCTGAAGCCATGTATCCTTATTTACTTATCAGGAATTTAATAAGTCCTGTTTCCCTAAATGCAGCAGAAATAAAAATAAGGAAATGGAACATTTTGTACTTTCCCTTTTTTAACAGCTCCAAGTCCATTTCAGATGGAGCTGGACCTAAAAAATGGTTGATATGTGTCCCCACCCCACCCTCCCCTATCCATGCAGCTCCCTGCTTACTGTTTCACTGTTACTCTTGTGGCCCTTTTCACTGGCACATAAACCTTTGCAAAACAGTAGTAAATAAACTCTGTCCATTATGAGTGCCCTGACCCTGTCTGCACTTGAGCGTATTTCTTACTTCCTCCCAGAAACCATGACAATAATTTAAAGCAGGATTTTGAAGTCCCTCCCTGAAAATAGAGGGAAGACCAGCAGAAGCTGGTCGTGATACAAATCACACACTGAGAAGTGCCAGCACAGATACCATTTCAATGAAGTTGCGACACAATTTAAAGGTGTCTTTTCCATTCTTATTGAATTATCCCATACAGCATACATGGAAGATAGTCCTACCTGCAAAAGGAGCTTAATAATGTATAGGTTGTGAAAAAAGAGATTTGTATGAAAGTATTGAACTGGCACTTCTGAAAATCCTGTTTTACCCTTCAGCATAAATGACTTGACCTAAACTCAGACACCAAGCCTGTTGCAGAACTGGACATCAATCCGAACTAATTTCCTACCTGAGTACCTTAATCTCTAAAAAAAAGTTTTCCTATTTCATCTTCAGCCAGTCTTTCAAAAAGTATGTTCTTCTAAATTAATATTTAATTATGTAGAAAAAAGTACTATAAGGAAAAGCCATAAAGAGATTTTCAGATATGGATATAGAGAAAGCGGAGGTACTCAACCTTTGTGCTTCAGCCTTCACTGGCAAGTGCTCAAGCCACACTGCCCAAGCTGCAGAATGCAAAGGCACGGACTGGGAGAATGAAGAACCACCCACTGTAGGAGAAGATCAGGCTCAAGACCATCTAAGGAACCTGAAGGTGCACAAGTCCATGGGACCCGATGAGATGCACCCGTGGGTCCTGAGGGAACTGGCAGATGAAGTTGTTAAGCCACTATCCATTATATTTGACAAGTTGTCACAGTCCGGTGAAGTTCCCACTGACTGGAAAAGGGGAAACATAACCCCCATTTTCAAATAGGGAAAAAGGAAGACCCAGGTAACTACAGGCCAGTCATTCTCACCTCTGTGCCTGGCAAGATCACGGAGCAGATCCTCCTGGAAACTGTGCTAAGGCACAACAAAAATAAGGAGGCAACTGGTGACAGCCAACACGGCTTCACTAAGGGCAAACCGTGCCTCACAAACCTGGTGGCCTTCTACAGCGGGGTTACAGCGTTGCTGGATAAGGGAAAAGCAACTGACATAATCTACTGGACTTGTGCAAAACATCTGACACTGTCCCGCACAACATCCTTGCCTCTAAATTGAAGAGACATGGATTTGATGGATGGACCACTTGACGGATAAGGAATGGGCTGGAGGGTTGCACTCAAAGAGTTGCAGTCAACGGCTCAATGTCCAAGTGCAGACCAGTGACAAGTGGTGTTCCTCAGGGGTTGGTGTTGGGACTGGCACTGTTTAACATCTTTGTTGGCAACACAGACAGTGGGATTGAGCGTACCCTCAGCAAGTTTGCTGATGACACCAAGCTATGTGGTGCAGTAAATGCACTGGAGGGAAGAGATGCCACCATCCAGAGGGACCCTGACAGGCTTGGGAGGTGGGCCCATGTGAACCTCATGAAGTTCATCAAGGTCAAGTGCAAGGTCCTGCATGTGGGTCAGGGCAATCCCAAGCACAAATACTGGCTGGGCGGAGAATGGATTGAGAGCAGCCCTGAGGAGAAGGACTTGGAGGTGTCAGTTGATGAGAAGCTCAACATGACCCAGCAATGTGTGCTTGCAGCCCAGAAAGCCAACCATATCCTGGGCTGCACCACCAGCAGCATGGCCAGCAGGTTGAGGGAGGTGATTTTCCCCCTCTGCTCTGCTCTCATGAGACCCCACCTGGAGTACTGCGTTCTGTTCTGTGGCCCCCAACATAAGAAGGACATGGACTTGTTGGAGCAAATCCAGAGAAGGTCCATGAGGATGATCAGAGGGCTGGAGCACCTCTCCTATGAAGATGGGCTGAAAGAGTTGGGCTTGTTCAGCCTGGGGAAGAGAAGGCTCTGGTGGGACCTTATAACAGCCTTCCAGTGCCTGAAGTGGGCCTACTAGAAAGATGGAAAGAGACTTTTTACAAGGGCGTGTAGTGATAGGACATGGGGTAATGGCTTTACACTGAAAGAGGGTAGATTTAGATTAGATATAAGGAAGAACTTCTTCACTATGAGGGTGGTGAGGCACTGGAATGGGTTGCCCAGAGAAGCTGTGGCTGCCCCATCCCTGGAAGTGTTCAAGGCCAGGTTGGATGGGGCTTTGAGCAACCTGGTCTACTGGAAGGTGTCCCTGACCATGGGAATGGGTGGAGTTGGACCTAGGCCATCTTTAAGGTCCCTTCCAACCCAAACCATTCTATGAGTCTATGAAATATATTTTGTTTCTGCACAGGTAACAGAAAATTTATGTCAACCTCTATTTTCATGTGTCATAAAAGTAAATGAAATGCACACAGGCTGGTAAAAACCCAGCATATTTTGTCAGATACCATCAGCTAAAATTACATTGACCTGAAGGAAAGGAAACATCGTGCAGTATCAGTTTCTGTTCCAAGCTTGTGTAACTACTGCAAAAGAAACTTTAATGACCACATAAGTCATTCAACTGTAACAAACACACACTCCAAATGAAGAAAACTGCAGCTGGAATACAGTAACTGAAATTTGGGAACTCATCTCGTTACTCAAACTTTGCAACCTCATGTAACATCTGACAATCCAAAAACTTAATTTGTAAGAGAAATGAAACAACACAACCCTACCAAAATGAACATATCCATAACACGTAATAAATGTAGCAGCCAGTCATGACTACCCATATTTTCAAGTTGTGTATGTACCTAGTTGTCTTCATTTGATTTAACTGAGTACTGGCTTGTCAACAGAAGCATGATAACAATTTTGAGCTTCTGTTACTTTTTATTCACTACTTTATATATATTTTTTCACCTCAGGTAGCTAGCCAGTATTAACTGGGACTCACAGCTGTGAAATGATTGAAGAGTCAACAAATCTCCTCCGTATCATGGACATCAAAGTAAGGCTATACTCAATGACATAGTCTTAAATGTTTTTCTTAATCAAATTATAAATTATTTAAGCTATGAGGATTTTAGTACTTTTCTAAAAAACTGATCACATCATATTGATCCTATTTAGCTACTCTAACAACGTGCTCGTCCCTAGGCTTCAGATATCCATAGACAGGTACCTTTCCCCACAAACCCCAGACTTTCTTTATCAAGCTTATAGTCAGCTCCATGTTATAAGACATGTAATATCAGAGCCTTGGGTTCCCTTTTCTACAAAGTAGGGTAATAGTTACTTCATAAGCAGGTTGGCAGTGGGCAGAGAAGCTTGAATAGCAAATCAACACAATGTAAGTTCTCCCGCTTAACACTTTTCTAAATAACTCTAGAAACTTTTATGAAGATTATATGTCTTTCTAGGGCAATGAAAAATAACTCTTTTATTTATTGTAATCAATTAATTGAAGTGTGGCTGTGATATGAAAGCACTTAGAAGCAGCCACTATGAAGAAAAATTGCATGAAACTGCCTCTATTGTGATAATACAGAAATTAGAAGGAAATTTTAGCATGAAAATACTAAGGCTGCACAAGTGAGGAAAACATTCCAGCACATGTCTAAACCCACTCATTTTCAGAAGTGTCTACATTATTTTCCTTAAGAGATTCAAGCTCATGCTTAAGCGCTTTCCTCCATTGGGATCAGTACATATTATACCATATTTATTATTTTCGGATTACAGAATTACTTCGTGATTCAAGTAATATCATAAGACAGAAGTATCAAAGCTCTCTGGCCATTAGGATAGTTTCTGAATAAAAAAATCTCCCCCCCCCCCCAAACTCTGAGCATCAGGAACATCAAAAGTTTCAGTGGAAACCTCCTTTAGCTCTGAGAAAGAGTTGCAAATAACCATTTCCAGTACCCTGAATCTGGACCAATAAACACAAAGACCATTGAAACAATTTAAGTCTCTTTCATTCATTTTTTACACATGACATAATATATTTAATAAATTTGAGATTTGACTGAATTCTTTGATTTCTAGCCAATACCTTGGCAAAATTTCCATTCAGTGCAGGGAAAAGTACTATATATTCAGTGCAGAACTATAGAATTACTTATGTCTGCCCAAATTAGATCTCAAAACTTTTTGGAGAAGATACACCATCAGTAGCAGATACTACTGCACAATTTTAGGCTACTATCACCTAAGCTACATTTGACAGGAAAGAAAATACACTCAGCATTTGATATAATGATTTGTTACTGCTATGCAATAATATCTAATGCCTTCCAGATGCATTCAGGACTATTTGTTCATTTCACTTAGTAATCAAAATGTGTTTTGACTAGTAAGTGCCTATTTAGTTTTTTCTGTAATCATTTTTCTTAATGTGAGTATTTTCCAGATGTTGTGTTAGTCTAGTCATCTGGGACCTCTTCCAACTCATGTGGAAAGTTTGCTGTCATAAGCTGTCATTGGCGGTTTTGTTTAACAAGCTAATTAGTTAACCCTAGCATAGTTACAAAGCAATATATAAGACATCTGAAACATCGCTGAGAGCAGACATTTTCTTTGTTAGGTAAGTGTGATAACTATCTCTACTCTGAGCATTTTGATCAAAGTGCTCTTCTTGAATAGGAAAATGATGAACAGGAACAGAAAAACCAGACAAGTTTTCCTTTTGAATGAAGATTTACTTTTATCCTACATTCCCATTTGACATATTCAAACACTAATATTTCAATGATAGACTATTGTCTATAAAATTATGTTGCTTAATAACTAATGTTTTGACAGTATTTTTTTTACTTTACATTTATATTTATCAGTATTATAACCTTAGAAATTCTGGCACTGAAATTCATCCACGTTAAAAGGAGAAGACTGTGACTGTAGTTTTCACATAATAGAATTCTGCAAAAAATTGCTTCTGTTAATTGTTAACAATGAATATTCCTAGTCTTACTACAAAAATGAACAGCTAATTGACTAATAACCAAGAGAGAATTTACAGAGTAATTCTATATTAGCAATTTGTCCTTGAATAACTGTAGTATTAATTTTAGGTTGTTATTAAATTAGAATTATGTATAAAGATACGCACTGCAATTTCTTTTTTACATTATGATCTGATTAATTGAATTGCATGTAGTTATGTGAGACTATTTCTTTTTAGGGATGATGTCGTACCTGAAAGTAATGATCGTATGGAACATACTTTGTGTATCCCTGGTGATCCTTTCACTGTCCTTGATTCAAGAAGTGTCTTCTGAAGGTACTGTAACATACAAAGTCAAAGGAAGGGTGTCTAGGACACCTGACAAATACTAAGAATGTTTCAACTGCATCTTCATAAAAATACTAAGTTCTAGAACTTTATTCAGACAGGCTTTATGATTCAGTTTTATCATTGAATACTTTGGATCAGTATGGTCCTCTTTTTTTGAGGAATAACATATAAATATTAATATCGCGCAAAATGTATATGCACCTGCTTCTTTTTCTGTAGACATATTCTACAGATCCTGTTGCCCTCAGACTGACAGATTTAGACCAACTGACTTGCAGTATGATTCAGGGAAGAATCTAAAATTACAATATCAACATAATTTGGTTAGAAATATTTAAATACAGTAGGCTTATGGAAAGGAATGTCTATACCATGCCAAGTGCTTTGCCATTAAATGCACTATTGTTACCATGACTGAGGCCAGTTTTGGCTATTATTTGTGTAATACTACAGATTTTTATTTACTTTCAAAGGTCTGTAATTGATTTCTAACTAAAGTAATGCCGTTATGAAGAAACAGAAGAACTTGCAGCCTGGCAGTGCGGTGCTGTCAGAGTTCTCAAGTAGCTATCAAGTTGTTATAGTGATAACATTGTGTATTACTTTCTGGTAATAATTATAATTTATTATATTTATTATAGATATAATTTATTACTACTTGATACTAGAAAGCATAACATTTGCATATCTGAGCAACTCATCAGGGCACAACAGATGTCAGATTTGACCTGCAGGGCAGTCTGACAGTACACACTCTGTAGCTGATGGGATCCTTCCTGCTATTTTCAGCAAAAATTAAGAGTCTTGTCAACAGCAGCTGGAACCATTTAGGCATTTTCCTTAGTAGCTTTGTAACTTCCAAGTCATAAACTTAAAAGAAATAAACAAATGATAAGGTGTTACCTTTTGGACTTATCTATATTTTCTTCCCCTAAGGGAAGAAGGTGCAATATATTGGACAAGTATCCATAAAGGAAGATGCCTAGTTTATCTTTTTAACTCCCCTATTAAGAGCGCATTAACTCAAGTACATTAACTTCTGCATTTATTCCCTAGACCTACTTCATTATTTGCAAAGAAGTGGTAACAAACTTTATACCTAACTACTGAAAATCACAATATATAAAATTATTTGTTATCCCATGGTGTTCCTTCATACACACACATGTGGAGTGTGTGCTGTTAGATATTGTCTTTGGTGTCATGTCGTGTTATATGTTATTTCCTGTTATTTTCTTGTTGTTCCTCAATGTTTCAGCTGATTATTCTAACTCTGTTTTAGCTTGCTGATTGTTTAGCTTTGTTCGTATTTAGGGGCACGCCACTTGTGGTCCTACATTTTCATTTCCAGAAGAAGCTGTAGGCATGTTATGTTAGTAGAGCTTTAACGTAGGAAGGGGAGTTGTTCCAGGGTGAATATCTGATCTGGCAGTAGGAGGTAACAAACTGCTGCCAAGCTTGAATACATGCAGCTTGAAACCAGACCTCCTGACGTCTTGCTTATCACTTGTAACCTGCACCATTTATTACTGTCTAGTGTTTTCCAACACTGCAGCAGTCTGGCAGTAAAGCCATTGTGGGATGAACTTTTATGTTACTCTGCTAATAAGTGATCTCCTAATTAATAAACAGAAGGTACTTTATAGAAGTTTGCAAGACTAGATCCTAACCTCAGAACTGATACTAAATTCCTCTCTGACCTCAGCGAAAAAAATAATTTAGACGGCAGGCAGATTTTTAAAACTGCCAGTAAATATGGCATTGGGGACCTGTATGTATTATAACCAATTTGCAGGATAAACTGATTTTATTTTGTTATTATGTAGAACATTACAAAAAGTAAAATGAGTCTGTCAGGTATGGCGGTGCAGGTGAATTAAGACGGAGACTAAATCTGCAAAACAATATAGTGCCTGGCTGATATACTGCTTAAGACAAAACTGCATGGGCTAGTTTGGATGCCAGAACTGGTGATGCCATATTACTGAACCAGTCCTCAGGGATTCATTAATCTTCAGGAGAGCCAAGATAAGTTAGCCTCTAACCTGAGCACGCTGCTGCTGACCCTCAGACTTCCTCAGAGCAAACCTCTGATCCGCATGCCCTTGCGAGCTGTTGCACCGTGCCCACAGGTTCTGCAATACTGAGTGAAGAAATGGCATTCTGCAGAAAAAAAGGATAAATCTTACTACTTTGCCATTCAGCATTTCCTTACGTACCATTTTGGCATGGCAATGTTTACACCAGTGTTGTGTGATTTTAGATATATCAAGCTGTACAGGGAGATGTGGGGAAGGGTATTCTAGAGAGCATGACTGCCACTGTGATTTTAACTGTCAACACTACATGGAGTGCTGCCCTGACTTCAAGAAAGTCTGCACAGTGGGTAAGTTCCCAAACACAGCCAATTCCTATCGGCAGGGCTTCCCCTCCCATTTGCTCCAACTCCCTACCACACACCAGTGTCTCTCCTCTGAATGCTTACATGTCTCTTAGTTTGCTGTGTCCTTGTCCTCCTCTCATACATGTATTGTTCTCCCCCTCGAAAACCCAGTGATAACCTCTTGCAACCCATTCAAAGAAAACCACAGATTATCGCAGAGAAAAAGATTTTGCTTCTCAGAAGAGCAGAGCAGGGAAACAGTTTGCCTGCTGCTTGTTTTCTTCTCCTTAGTACATTTGTACTTTATGTGTTTGTCTCTTACACAAAAAAAAAAAAAAAAAAAAAGGTAAAACAAATTCAGGGTTTTCCAGGAAGAAATTCTGGGACATTCCAGCTCAAATTTAAGAGTTGTGGAGACAGTAGGGTCTGACCCAAAGTCACAGGGTGTCCTTCCATAGACAGAAATTGCCTCTGGATCAGAACAATGTCCAGGGTTTGATGGAAAAGATGGGTGGACTAGTATTTTTTTTATATGCTTTATTTATACTCAAAACTCTATAGTGTAAATAAATACAGGTTATTTCAAACTGGTTTACTAAGGGTTAAAAAACATTTGGTTATGAATCACCATTGTCAAAAATACCAGTGATTTAGATAACTGCCGTTCGTTACACTCCACTGTAGTTCTAGTAAGATTACAGGTGTAAGATAAGATTTCTTAGATCCAGCAATACCGGCTGAGTATTGTTCATAATGCAGGTGCAGCACTCCCTAAAATGCTAATCCTGCTGCTCTGACACACACCCCTGAAACACACTTCAACCTTCCCCATCCTGATTTTGATTTGTGAGGGGACATCAGCATTTTTCATAACTGAAAGACATTTTAATTATGTAGGCTATTTATTTATTGTGGGCCAGATTCTAAATTTATTCGGTATCTACATAACATTTAATAAAATGTTTAAGGCTAGAGGAAGTCGCCCCTATTCTACACTGAATCACTGACTGAAGCACAGCAGACACCATCCTTAAGGGATGCAGGCAGTCTGACTAAGGACTGTTGCCCAGTTAACGTATAATTGATGCTGACTAAATTAGAGAAATGTCAGACATTGCTTATGAATAAAATCTGCCCTAACATCATAAAATAAAACCAATTCTCACCTATGCATATGGGATGAATCCATGGGCATCGGCAGACTCACTCCATATCTACACTGGTGTTCTGAACCGGCCTATACAGTAATCCTAATTTTGCTAGATTATTATTTAATTGTAAAATATTACTTTATGCCCTGTGTACCATGAAGACAATGACTTCACTAGAGACTTAATGTACAGAAAAGATACAGGACAGGAATAACAGATCATATGGCAAATTCTGGAAATACCAGGTGATAGTTAATTTTTGGCTCAATTCTGTGAGAGGCTAAGCATCCTCCAGAAGTATCCACTTGAGGTCTAACATCATAATTTTGATTTAACAGTTCACTAAGTACCTATTAAAGGTACTACTGAATGATAATATATATTAGATTGTAATGTAATGTAACTGTTTAGGGTCAAATTTTGTCCTTGAAAAATACAGCAAGCATGTTTTGCTGAAGTCTGTAATAGCTTTGCACACACTTTCCAAAACAACTTGGTCATTATTTGATATGAAACAGAAGTACTATAGTAACTGAAGTTATCAGAAGTTAACCAATAATGAATTATTAAAAACATGTGGATATTAATCATGTCAAAACATGGTAGATGCTCCTTTAGTACTAATTTAAAAACCGTATTAAATAGACTGGGATAACATTTCAAGAATAGTCACTTTGTGTAACTTCGTTAACTCATTCACACAGTTAAGGTGCGGTATTTTCGCGGAGACACCAGGTCCATTTGGTCATGACCTATTTAGGTAAATCCTTTTTTGGAAATGCTTTGGTAGACACATCGCTCTTGATGCAAAATGGTACCCCGATGAACACCTTTGTGAAGACCCAACCCAGAATTTAAATACTATTCTTGAGATTAGGGAAACAGGATGGGACCTAGCTAAAGTGAACTCTGGGGTCGCATTTTATTCCACTCTAAATTCTAAATGATCTCAATATACGGCAATGGCAAAGTGCAGTTCTGGTTGTATGGCCTGATACAAAACCCACAATTACACAGACAAGTTGTGGATCAGACCAGAATAACCACCTGATTTGTTGAAGCTGTTCTTTACATCAGCTTAAGCAAATGACTTCACTGTAGAAAGGTCCCAGTGTTATGTGTGAGCTAGCCAAAAATACTGACTCTCTTGTTCTGCCTTATGCAGCAGCCTCCTGCAGAGGACGTTGCTTTGAAGTCTTCGAAAGAGGAAGAGAATGTGATTGTGACAAAGACTGTGAAAGATATGGCAAATGTTGCCCAGATTATGCAAATCACTGTAAAAAGGGTAAGAAATTTCTTTATCACTATATTTTTCCTAGATGTAATAATTTAAACATAGATGCTTTGTGTTATCGTAAATCATTATCTGTGCATGCTTTGTCGTTAAAGCTACTCACATTAGTTCTGAACTGAATCTTTCCATAAAATTCAGCCAGCCAATCTAATTTTTTTGCTAGTATATCCACAGCATGACAACCCAGCAAACAGGAACTAAGAGGCAAGGACTTCATAAATATTTGCTATCATTTCTATACCACAGATATTCTGCACCACTTACTATTCTTCTCTAACATCACCAGCAGTCAGCATCAGCACTTACTGGCTACTTACAAGGAGCCTTAGGACACAAGAAGTCAGCTGCTGAACAAAAAGCAGAAATAACAAAACCTAATTTAAAAAAATAAATTGGCCATTTGCTCAAGCAAGAACACTTTACGGATTCATACAGGTAGATGCGTACAGGAAGCCATCACAAAGATACAGATTATGGGGGGAAAGTTTTATTTTGCCTTAGCCTCTTTTCACACTAACACTCTAATTTACAATCAGAATTGTCACCCCGAATACTGTACGTAAGGCCAGGTTTTGCGTGTGCATTTCCACTCATGCTACTTAAGTTACATTGGTAATAGAATTGAAGGACAGAAACCCATCCTCTGGGGCAAGAGGGAGGAACTGTAGGATCTGCCTGGTCAGAAGTGGTTATACATTCAACACTGCAGCAAGAGGAATTTTAAGAAAATGCACATTTAATGTTTAGCCTGCAACTACAGTTCAGGGAAGGATTCCTCTGACCCACAGTCACTTCTGTTTATTCTGTCCTTCACTGCAGAACCTGATGGGTTTTTGTTAATTGGACACGAAGTCACAGATCTGAAGGAGCAGTTTCACCTTCACATAACTTTAATGACACTAGCAATTAAATTCTAGTCTAGAAAACACCAAAGGAATATGTTGAATTTCATAATGTCCTTAAGCTTTCTGCTACTTATGAACTTAAATTCATTTCTGTGAACACACTTGGCAAATATGGCTTGGCACCAGGTTGCTGCATTCACAGACCAGACAACCTCCAAGGCAGCCAATTTTCAGAGCGT
Organism: Phalacrocorax carbo; assembly: GCF_963921805.1. Classification (NCBI taxonomy): domain Eukaryota; kingdom Metazoa; phylum Chordata; class Aves; order Suliformes; family Phalacrocoracidae; genus Phalacrocorax; species Phalacrocorax carbo. The sequence goes on along the minus strand of NC_087518.1, from coordinate 29,624,250 downwards.
ACAGTTTAACAAACAAGATGAGCATTACGGATTATCATTTGGTTCATTTTACCAACCACTCCCAGTCCCCAAGTGCTGGTATAGCAGCTTCGTTTTGCGAGCTGGTTGAATAGTAATTTATACTGAAATAGACTCCATATTCAGCAATTTTTTGACTGGATGTCTAGATGAGGATAAGTGTCTTATAAGTGTCTTGAGGTGAATTTGCTGCCTTTGCGGTTGCTTAACACCCCTGTCTTTCTGCTGGAGTTTAATGCATGAACACTCAAAAAAGACAGCAGTTTCACCTGTTCTTTAGTTCAGATATAATGAAAAGTTAACCAACTGCTCATAACCTTAGAGTTTCTCCTAGCATTTTAGTTACTTAGCTTTGCCATTAATTTTTGTCCAAAGAATCAACAAAACCAAACAAAAAACCCCAAAACCCAGGCTACCACTATACTCAGTATTTTAGTATTTTTGCTATGCATGAGTAACTTAGAAACCTGTTAAAACTGTTGGAATAATGCAATAAGTTGAGGCCATGCAGTCAAATTTCATTTTGCTGATTCTGCATCTTCTAAACACTTTGTTCTGTACAGTGGAACTAAGTTTATAATGTATATCTTTCCTATCCTCTAGAAGCCCTATATCCCCTGAATACACACACACAGAATTAAGGATTGATCAAACATTCCTCCCTCCCCTCTCACTGAGTCCTCTGAAAGCTGATTCAGCTTCCAAAGAGTTTTTATTCAATTTCTTTCTCAATAAAAGCTCCAGGATACAGTTCAACACGCAACCTTCCTTGCTTTGAGCACTAGCTTGCTATGAAAGTAAATCCTTTGATCCTATATTCATCAACTTATTAGACAAAGGTACTAATCCTTTTGTAAAAAGCTTATTACACATATCTATGGCAGTTACTAGCTCCTTTAGTTGGATCAAAAAGGTCCTGCAGGTACCCTGAGATCCATCAAGCTTTTTCAACAACTAACAATATTCTTCTACAAGGCTACACTAGTGGGAAGAGAGGGTTTCACTTCCAGTTGTATAATTTTACCCAACAATGAATTAAAAAGTATTTTATGGCTCATACTGGATGCAAGTGAAATTCCATGCAATCTTCAGAGTTGGAAAATCTGAACACAAACATCCAGTTTCTCCTAAAACTCAACCTACTAGAAATTATCTTAAAACATAGACCTCGCGTTGTTTCTTTGGTCCATGTCTACTTTATACCTTTTGTCTCTTTCAAGGAAACAATTGTTTTTAAGACATCTCTCTGAAATGATCACTTATGTGCAGAATGAAGAATGTCTGAAGAACTACAATATCACTAAATTGTCCGGGGATTACCAAAGTAAATGCTTGGCTAATATGGTAGCTCTCAGAGATACAGTATAGTGAGTTAGCCCCAGGACATCTGTAGCCAAAAACATAAGCTGGCAAAAAACATTAGGCAAATTTTCAGAATGTAGAGCTCCACTCAGAATTAATCTTTTTCCCACCTCAAAATTCACGTTAGCAAAGAATGCTTCACCTCACATTTCTAGGAAAAAAACATTTCTCCCATCTGTGATGAAACACTTAGGGATCCAAAGGGTATTTTTCCTCTTTTTTTTTTTCCCCTGAATAATACTCTAAAGAATCCTACAGATAGGAAGAAACTTAGTTTTATATAGAAGATGGTCACTGAAATTTTGTAATCACTTTCTTCTTATACAGTTGACACCAAGCACCTATAAAAAACACTTCTATTAACAGATTATTTTATTTCTTTCAGCACACACAAAAAAGCCACCACCTGAGACTCTCCCAGCAAACAAATTAACATCTAAGAGGTCATCAGTAAATGAGGAAAAGAAGCCAGAGGAAGTAACACAGCCCCATGAAGTTATGGAAGGTAGGAAAGCAGATGAATGAAACAGGATGGGTGTTACCTGAAGGAACATTAAAGACCATTTTCTTGCTCTGGAAATAGGAAACCGATGCGAGACATTACCAGACAGTTACCAAGCTTGGAACTGCTTGGTTTATAAACTAATTACCTCACCTAGACCTCAGGATACTGACTTTGGAGAGTTCACTTAACACAGATGTTGGAGTGTAGCGATGTCTCCTGTGTCTCTATCGGATTTTCACACACTTCTTCCAAAATTACGTTACACACCATTGTCAGTTTTGGACCAAGTCCACGGCTGGAACAGGAAGGGTGTTGTATTTCAGGACAGTGATGAATTGGCAGGACCAGGACAGGAAAGTCTCCTAGCAGGTTTCTGTAGCTTTAATCACACCAGGCCTCATGCAACTTCAGAAAACACACATAATTTATTTTTTCTGAATGGAAAATATGTTGCTTTCCCGTGTTCTTTGATATTCTGTTCCAGCTTTTTAAGTGATAACTTGAGAGATCAGTTTGAATTTGAAACCTGAAGTAACAAGTATGAAATGAGACTAGAAGTAAATTTTGGCCAATATTTTAATCCTTATATTTTTTAATTTTTATTTTGACTACTAACCTTTCCACTGTGGCAATTTATTATCACAAAATTCAATATAGCATGTCAAATGAAACAAAATTAAGGAAATTCAAATAACCATTAACAGGTTGCCACTTGGTTTATGGTACTGCAGACATGTTGGGCAGGAGGAAAACCTATTCTGTAATGCTCTGCTTATACTGCAGTGTTTCTACACTACATTTACACAGGGATTATTTCTCACACTGCAGTATTATAAGTTCTTCCAGTCTGCTGGGAGACACACTGCGTCATTGCTGCTAACAGTCATCAGGCTGCGACCATGAGCAATAGCTCAGATCTTTTTAGATTTTTAGATTTATTCAAAAGCCGAACAACATGGTCCCAAATCACACGATGCTGCACTTGGTTTTCTCAGGTTTTCAAGAAACAAAAGCCAATTCAGCAACACAGCAGGAATCACAGAAAAAAAAAACAAACTTACGTGAAAATGGAATTAAACAGCAAAACGTCACAGAGATAACACTCAGTGGAGAGACTAAAATGCAGAAACATTTACTGTTAGTTTTTGCTGAATATAGCTATAGTAACAATTGTACTTAAGTCATCATAACTACATATACAAGTAAAGAGAGTCTTAAAGCTGTAAATCACAAAGAGGAAAAACGTTCAAGGTATAAAGATACAGTAGGAGATGCAGTCAGGTGTCTGTACTCTGAAAGTTTCCCTAACTCTCTCCTTCAAGTCCAGGTGATCAGAGCAGGCCACGTTATAATTAAGGCCAGAGGAACAAATAAAAGAATGGACTGAGAAGGCAAGTGTCCCATTAGAAGGACTATATTTTATAGTGTGGTTCCCCTTCCATACAACAGGATGGAAACACCAATTAGCCTCACCTACAAACACCAAACTAGAATCTGCACACTGCTCTCAGAGTTACAACAGGTTAGCCAAAAGGATTACTTAAAATTTAGCTAATCTGCTGCAAAGTCCCATGCAGACAAAAGGAATTCACATTTAACCCAGTCAGGTTAGTTTGGCTCTTCTACATTATTTATCTTTTGAGAGTTACCTAAGTCCACAAACTGGCATTTATTAATTTAACTTAGGTTTCCACATATTATTTCTTTTTTTTTTTTTTGCTAGTTTAAATAAAAACTTCAATCACATTAAGGCTAATTTAGTGCAGTTTAACACAGAAAGCTTTTAGAACAAAGACCATAAAACCAACTACTGCTATTCAAAAGATAAGCAGCTATTTCAAATTGGTATAATAAATTAATATGCAAAAAGTGCATGCACTGCAATTCCAGTGTCTTAAGTTCATATATATTTGTTCTTGTAGATACTGAGAGTGGACTGGAAAACAAGGTGATCACTCCTACACCAACTAAAAAACACCCTGATACAACCACACCAATCAAAGCAACTACATCTAGTCCAAAACCCAGTTCACCAACTACTGCAACTACTACCACAAAAGCAACTACTACCAAAGAGAACACTGTGGCTCAGAAAGACACCCCTGTGACAACAGCGGAACCAACGACCAAGGCGGACTCTCCCACCACACCCAAGCCTGAAGACACAACCCATGAGACCACAGAGGCACCAACAACCAAGGCAGACCCTACCATCACCCCTTCAGAAGCAGAGATGACTCCTGAGGCCACGGAGGAACCAATGACTGAAGCTGACTCTCCCACCAACCCCACCCCTGAAGACACAACACCAGAAGCCACAGAGGCACCAACAACCAGGGCAGACTCTCCCACCACCCCCAAACATGAAGACACAACAGCTGAGGTGCCAACAACCAAGGCAGAGTCTCCCACCACCCCCAAACCTGAAGACACAACCCCAGAGGCACCAACAACCAAGGCAGACTCTCCCACAACTCCTAAGGTTGAAGACATGACTCCTGAGGCCACGGAGGAACCAGTGACTGAAGCTGACTCTCCCACCACATCCAAACCTGAAGACACAACCCCAGAGGCACCAACAACCAAGGCAGACTCTCCCACAACACCCAAACCTGAAGACACAACCCCAGATGTACAAACAACCAAGGCAGAGTCTCCCACCACTCCCAAACCTGAAGACACAACCCCAGAGGCACCAACAACCAAGGCAGAGTCTCCTACCACCCCCAAACCTGAAGACACAACCCCAGAGGCCACAGAGGCACCAACAACCAAGGCAGACTCTCCCACAACTCCTAAGACTGAAGACATGACCCCTGAGGTCACGGAGGAACCAATGACTGAAGCTGACTCTCCCACCACATCCAAACCTGAAGACACAACCCCAGAGGCCACAGAGGCACGAACAACCAAGGCAGACTCTCCCACAACTCCTAAGGTTGAAGACATGACTCCTGAGGCCACGGAGGAACCAGTGACTGAAGCTGACTCTCCCACCACCCCCAAACCTGAAGACACAACCCCAGAAGCCACAGAGGCACCAACAACCAAGGCAGACCCTCCCACAACTCCTAAGGTTGATGATATGACTCCTGAGGCCACGGAGGAACCAGTGACTGAAGCTGACTCTCCCACCACATCCAAACCTGAAGACACAACCCCAGAGGCACCAACAACCAAGGCAGACTCTCCCACCACATCCAAACCTGAAGACACAACCCCAGAGGCACCAACAACCAAGGTAGACTCTCCCACAACTCCTAAGACTGAAGACATGACTCCTGAGGCCACGGAGGAACCAGTGACTGAAGCTGACTCTCCCACCACATCCAAACCTGAAGACACAACCCCAGAGGCACCAACAACCAAGGCAGACTCTCCCACAACACCCAAACCTGATGATACAACCCCAGACATACAAACAACCAAGGCAGAGTCTCCCACCACATCCAAACCTGAAGACACAACCCCAGAGGCACCAACAACCAAGGCAGACACTCCCACCACCCCCAAACCTGAAGACACAACCCCAGAGGCACCAACAACCAAGGCAGACTCTCCCACAACTCCTAAGACTGAAGACATGACTCCTGAGGCCACAGAGGAACCAGTGACTGAAGCTGACTCTCCCACCACCCCCAAACCTGAAGACACAACCCCAGAGGCACCAACAACCAAGGCAGACTCTCCCACAACACCCAAACCTGATGATACAACCCCAGACATACAAACAACCAAGGCAGAGTCTCCCACCACATCCAAACCTGAAGACACAACCCCAGAGGCACCAACAACCAAGGCAGACACTCCCACCACCCCCAAACCTGAAGACACAACCCCAGAGGCACCAACAACCAAGGCAGACTCTCCCACAACTCCTAAGACTGAAGACATGACTCCTGAGGCCACGGAGGAACCAGTGACTGAAGCTGACTCTCCCACCACATCCAAACCTGAAGACACAACTCCAGAGGCACCAACAACCAAGGCAGACTCTCCCACAACACCCAAACCTGAAGATACAACCCCAGACATACAAACGACCAAGGCAGAGTCTCCCGCCACCCCCAAACCTGAAGACACAACCCCAGAGGCACCAACAACCAAGGCAGAGTCTCCCACCACATCCAAACATGAAGACACAACCCCAGAGGCACCAACAACCAAGGCAGACTCTCCCACAACTCCTAAGACTGAAGACATGACTCCTGAGGCCACAGAGGAACCAGTGACTGAAGCTGACTCTCCCACCACATCCAAACCTGAAGACACAACCCCAGAGGCACCAACAACCAAGGCAGACTCTCCCACAACACCCAAACCTGAAGACACAACCCCAGACATACAAACAACCAAGGCAGAGTCTCCCACCACCCCCAAACCTGAAGACACAACCCCAGAGGCACCAACAACCAAGGCAGACACTCCCACCACCCCCAAGCCTGATGATACAACCCCAGAGGCACCAACGACCAAGGTAGAGTCTCCCACCACCCCCAAACCTGATGACACAACTCCAGAGGTGCCAACGACCAAGGCAGAGTCTCCCACCACATCCAAACCTGAAGACACAACCCCAGAGGCACCAACAACCAAGGCAGAGTCTCCCACCACATCCAAACCTGAAGACACAACCCCAGAGGCGCCAACAACCAAGGCAGAGTCTCCCACCGCACCCAAATCTGGAGACACATCCACAGAGGCCCTGACAACCAAGGCAGAATCTCCCACCACCCCCAAAGCTGAGCTCACAACCCCAGAGGCAATAACAACCAAGGCAGGTTCTCCCACCACCCCCAAACCTGAAGATAGCACCCCAGAGGCACCAGCAACCAAGGCAAACTCTCCCACCCTGCCGAAGATCAAGGGTACTCCTCCTGAAGCCACTGAGGCTGACACCACTGCCATACAGAAGAGAACACTTACTGAAGTGACAACTACTTCCCCTGGATTAGTAACAACTGCTGAAAAAGCCATGACCACTCAAAGCAGCAAGGTGTTCACAACAACTAAGAAGGAAACACCCGTACCTGAAGCAGACATAATGGTTTCAGAAACAAAAGCAGAGAAGAAAATGACAACTCTTGCACCCAAAGTAGCAACCAGTACAACTGCAAAAGACGGGACTACAGCAGTACAAAGGATAGTTGTGCCTGCAGCTGGGACTACTGAGATTGTAACAATAACTGATAAAAAAGACAAAACAACAGCTAACACTGTTAGTACACCTATAAATGAAGAGCAGACGAGTAAATTAGAAACAACCACGGTGAACAAAGAGATAACAACGCCCAAGAAAGACAAAACTACTCTGCTTAACGACATTTTAATAACATCAAGTAGGAAAAACGCATCTACTGTAGCTACAGGAGGAACACATAAACCAGGTGACTCTCTGAAAGGTAAGGACAATATTCCAAATACAACTCCTACAGCCAAGCAAGCTGTCACTACAGCAGCTGAATCAGAAGGAAGTACTGCAGACAAAAAGACTGCAACAATGGCTGCAGAAAAAGAAGCAACCCCAGCTAAACAAGACAAGATCCCCATACCAAAAGAGACTTTAACAGCTAAAAACGAAGAAAGCCCTGTGGGACCAGCAACTGTAACAGCAGCAGCTGCAGCAGCTACAACTCCCATGCCCAAGCCCACTGTGTTGACAGCAACTGCCAAAACGGGTTCAACTGCTAAACCCAGGGAGATTGTAAGGGACACAACTATGGAAACTAAGCAGACTGTAACAGCAGCAGCTAAAGAGAGCACAAGTACTACGTGTGTTGTTGTAGGTACAACAACAGCTGGTAAAAAAGAGGTAGTACCCAGCAAAGAAACTAGCATCACACCTGAAAAAGAAATGGAAGGTGCCACTGACAAGACCCCCAGTATTGACAAGGAAGAGGAAACTACAGTTACCAAAGAATCCACTACAAGAGGTAAAAAAGATACAATAGAAGAAATGTTTATTGTTTCTAAAGGGACATCCAAGCCAACTATACATTTCCAGGAAGTTACTGACACAAGAGAAGAGCCTCATCCATCGGACCCTGAAACTCTGCCAGTAAAAGAAGAGCCTGAGATAAACAACAAGCCTCTAATACAAACTTTGGACTTGCCAATTTTAACTAGAGAATCACAAGGTAATTGCATTCCCGTAGGTATAAAAGCACCAATAACTCAACCAGGGAGCACAACAAAACACATGAGTAAGGGACATGCAAGACCTTTCTATCTAGCAGAACATGGCACTCCTGTCCTGATGGTCAACCCTGACCATGGTGCTACAGCTGCCGGCACCCTGAACGCGGCTATCTCAGTTTTCAGTTGTGTTGTTATGGAAATTCTCCATGTAGTTTAGAGTGTGATCTTGTTTCAGCTATTGGCCCAGCCAAAACCGATTGCTGTAAGTACTGTGGAAGGTGCAAACACAAGAAGTCAAGGACAGAAAAAGATACGTTTCTAAGTCCCATGAAAACATTGCTAGGGAGTCAGGCTGAATATGCATTACACATGGTACCGAACCTGCCATTTTACAATCATATACAAAAAATGTCACACAGGACAGGCAAGAAGTCTTTTCCTTGTATTCTCTTTCCTCTGTGCTTTTAGCCACAACATTTTCTCATGTCCTCACATTTTAATCAGATATAGCCCTTAGGTTCTTGGGCAATTTTTCCATCATATATTGACATACATTTTGGAAAAAAACCAGTTTTTAGGTGGAAAATACTTGGATTTTTGTCCATAACAGACTCATCCTTCCTTTATATTTAACTGAAAGTAAAGGGAATTTTTTTTTTTTTTTTTAAGAAATAAGGAGGGCGAAGGGAAGCCACCAGAGCAGCTTGGAGAAGCATCAAGTAAATATATGGGAGCATTAAGAAATTGGATTAGGAACATAGCATACGATGCATTTATAGGGCTTTTTTTCTGAAATACAGGTACTCAGGTAAGAAATAAGTGATGATATCTGTACCTAGTCAGGTAAACGGCTGGTCTTGCAATCCTGGGACCAAACCACGAGAGCCAAACTTTCCCAGAATATCTCTCAATTGAGTGATTAAACCCTTTGCATGACAAGGGCCAGGCAGAGGCCTGAATGAGAGAGCCCTGACCATCGCCTGACACAAGCGACCACGCTCACTCACCAGCCACAGTGCTGCTGGCGGCGGGCAGGGGAGGTAACGCACTTTCTGTTGAATGTTTAACCCAAGCCACTGTTTTGCAGAGAAGGACCTGTGCATCGGGAAGCCGGCGGACGGCATGCTGGCCCTCCCAAACGGCACCCTGGCCGTCTTCCGAGGTAGGCTGGCCCCGGCCACCCCGAGCCTCTTCAGCCCTCCGAGGTTGCACAAAGCAACCTGGGAGGCCCAGCAGCTCCCCCCATCCCCAGCCTTACCCCCTCAGCTGCGTCCTGAGGGCAGAGGCAAGGAAAGACGGGAGTGGGATCCTCGTTTCAAGTGCCCTTCTCCATGCGTCTGTCTGCCTGTCTATCTGTCAGTCCCCGCGTGTTTTACCATGTCTCCTCCTGCTGCACAGGTCACTACTACTGGCTGCTGAACGGCAGGAGCCCACCAACGACCAGCCCCCGCCGGATCAGCGATGGCTGGGGCATCCCGTCACCCATTGATGCCGTCTTCACCAGGTGCAACTGCGATGGCAAGACCTTCTTTATCAAGGTGGGGTGCCCCCACCTCGCTCTGGGGAGCAAGCGCGACTGAGGGCGCGGGGGCAGGTGGTCACCTCAAAAAAAGGTGTGGGTTTTGAAATGCAGCAATGTAAGGCTCCTCTTCTGCGGGGCTCTGGCCCTACATTGCTCATTTCATAGAACAAACGGTGTTTTCAAAGAGCACGGTGGGTCTGAAACACTGTGGGTGAAGCGTCTCTACCCTGGCCGCCCCTTGTCTGCCTTGAGATAGTGCTTATCAGGGAAAAAACTCAGTTCAGTTGTTTCTCTCCCCCCTGTAATTTCCAGGAGACAAAGCACTGACAGAATAACTGAGTAAAATTTATGTGCAAGCCATGCTTCAAAAAAAAAAATCCAACTCTTCAAAATAGGGGTATTTTATCATGTCCTTCCCTTGCCCACACACAGCCTAAATTAGCTCCTAATTAAAGATATTATACAGTTATTTCCCAATTAATCCCTCAGTCCTGGTATGCAGGCAGTTTTCCCAACCTGGGCAAATTTAGAGATTTAGAAAGCAAACAGCTTTGTTCAGTAACCACTCTTAAGAGTTCATTTCTAAGATATTCTATTCCTACTCTAAGGCTGTGGTAAAAGACTGCAGAGATACTTTAAGAAATTGTAGTATTTTTTTTCCTGTTTTTAGTGGATGTAGGAGGAGCAGTTCCAGTCAGTTTTACAACATAGTTATCAAAAAACTAGTGTTATGATTATTTTTTGCATTTGCATTGAAGCTCAATTACCAAGAATGAATTTCCTCTAAAGCTCACTTTTTCCTTAAATCATTAGGGTCCCCTATACTGGCGTTTCACTAACGGCGTTATGGATAAAGGCTATCCCAAACCTCTTGCGAATGGATTTGCAGGGCTAAGTGGGAAAATAGTAGCAACCCTCCCTGTGGCAAGATACAACAACAGACCAGAATCTGTTTATTTTATCAAAAAAGGTATGTCTTATATTTCAGAAGTTCACAGATGATCAAAAGGTGCTTGAATTGCATTAGTCAGGAATAAAACACCGTTTCTCCTGACTGAAAGACATCTTTCTTTCAAAACCAGAAACTTAAGTGATGTCAGAGTGCACTAGGTGGTCAAAAAATAGCCTGAAGTTTTAAAAATTTGTATTAAAGTATTAAGTGCATTTTAAAATGGACATGACTGTAAGGGACAGAACCAGCATCTTGGTGGACAAGCAGTAAAATAAGTTCTATCTGGTGGTAAAACTATTTTAGTATTAAGTTAGAGAATGGAAGGCTTTTGCCTTACTAGATCGTAACTATGTATAGCCATCTCAATCCCCATTTCTTATTCCATATCTTAAGTTCCTTATCTTGTGTGAATGATGTACTGCCAACATAAGAATTGTTATCTGAATTTAAGAAGCAGAGGTTGAAGAAATGCAATCTTTATCCAGATTCCAGCTGTCCTCTCACACAGCTTAACATCATGGTCTTACCCTCTCCTTGCTAAATAGGAATGCCGGGAGCAAAAGCAGCTCCCCTGGCACTGGACTTACTACAGTAACTGTAATGAGCCTGCAGGAGGTATCGCTACACCTAGAAGCACACGTTGGATTTAGAGAGCAAGCCTTTTACTTCATAATGTAGGGATGGATATAAAAAGCTGAAGGCTGCAACTGCTGTAGACGCATTAAAATGATGCTATTGACTTCCTGTGTGTGATACAGATATCATGTGATATGGTATCAACTGCACTTTCATATCTGATCTAGCTGGTGGGTTTTCTTTTCTTTTTTAAATAAAACAAACGTCTATTTCAGATGGCAACATGCAACAGTATGTGTACAGACAAGAACCAGTCAAGAAGTGTCAAAGAAGAACCCAGCTTACCGTAAGATATCCAGCTTATGTCCCAAGGCTTGTAATACGGAGACGCTTTCAACGTGCAGTACAAATGCCAACCGTTATTCAGACTGTCAGAGTCAACCCATATCCATCTGGTAACTTACGTTTATTAAGTTTCTTTTACACAACCATTTTAATCATAGTCGTTTCTGAAACACAACATTCTGTTCTGTTTGTTTTTTTTTTTTTTAATATAGCACTTTTAAAATTTTTTTAATCCAATAGATCTTGCTTGCTGTAGATGATACAAGCAAACGACAGCTTACAGCAGACAAACTGTGACACCTCCTAACTTAAGTTTTCTTTTGCTTGCAGGAGTTTTGCGTAAGGAAATCAAAATGACTGCCTACTGGAGAGGGCTCCCAAAAGTAATTCATTCAACTATATCACTACCGAACTACAATAAGCCAGATGGCTATGATTATTATGCCTTCTCCTACAGTAAGTTAAAGCTAATGCAAGTTACTATACTTTTCAAAAGACTAAGGGATGGGAAAGAAAGAAGTCCATCTATCTCTGAGCTTTCCAAAGTGTGAGGTTACTGCCTGTGATTCTTCAAGACTAAGTTTAAGCACTACTAAGAAGTCCTGAGAATTAAAACGTTGCCTGTAATCAAGAGATGTATTAAACATCAATAGTTACAAGACAACTAGCAGCAACAGGGTACAATGATTCAAACTAGCCAGTTATGGAATGCATTGCCATAAGAGTTCAGGCTTCTAAAGTGACAAAAGACCTAACATATTATATTAATGAGAGTGAAACCCTTGTACCGCTGTACACTGATAGTTTTGTCACTGGCTTTCCATGGAACGATGTTTCCGACAAAACAGAAATGGGAGGGACAGGAACCATTTTGCTCCATAAGAAAAAAGTTACTCATGATTGTAGATCAGGGAGATCCTTTCCCTCTAGCCAGGATCATGTAAAAGCATTCCTCAGAATTTTCTGGATTATTCAGAAAAAAAAGCTCTAAGAACTAGCCGTATCCAAAAACAGGATACTAAAGTAAGTCTCTGCCTGCATGATCTACTTACTAACCTTAACATAGGCTAGTTGACACTTGGGGACCACAGAGTTCCCACTTCTGTGGTCAGTGTAGGATTGTCTTCTTTCTAGTTTGACTTATTTCCAAATTCTTACAACTATTTGTGTTCTAGCAGTATAAGAATATTCTTACATATAAGTAGCAGTATAAGAGTATTCTTATTCTTGTTACAGTCTTCCTGTTCTTGGGGCAGATTTAATTATTAGCAGTACTGTAAAACTTACCTGAACACAAAGAAGGACATGTAAAAAATAAAGTTGAGGACAAAAATGCATTGTTATAGCCTCTCAACTCCGTCTATGTATGTGGAATGAAAAATCTGTTATTCATCTCTAAATGAAATTAAAAGGAAGGCTTTAACTTCAAGATTCCTTCCACATACTAAATGTGGTTTCTGGAATTTAATTCTGACATATCTTCATTTCAGATCGGTACTACAGTTTGGATGTCGGCAAAAGAATAGCAAGACCTGTTACCGCTCTCACAGGAAAGACTGTATCCAAAGACTGGTACAACTGTCCTAGCAAGTGATGCACAGCAGAGGATTTTAAAAAAAAGATGCCATTTGAATGCTGACATTTTGTCTAATTTTATTAATAAAGACATTGAAATGTGTGCACGCAAATCTAAGTATAAAATGCTGCTTTAAGCCCTGGCTTAAAGCAATAGCAACCTATAGCTATAGCAACCACAGGCGAACTGGCACTTTTGTATACACAGCTGTTAATTACTTTACAGATCCTTTAACTAATATTTCCTCTGTTCAGGCCTCCTCTGCCTCCCATTGCATGAGTTACACCTGTGTTGGGAAAGAAAACAAATGCATTAATAGAAATACTTTTCACCCTTTTAATAAAGCCATTGGTACACGTGATACTTCATCGATCCGTAAGGAATTGCTACTGCAGTGGAGCACTTCCTTTCTGGTAAAATTCAAGCTCCCCCTTCCTCCCCTAGAGCCAGGCGATACGGATACGTTCTACTTCCGTCATTTAAAATAATGTGCCAAAAGAACAAGCACAGCATTCTTACCATATTTGAAATCAGTTGATCCCTCCCTTTTCTTATTAAAGAAATGATGACAGACTAGAAAGAAAATCAGTCCTAGGTCCACCTCCTCACTTTTTTTTCTTTAAAACACCAGATATCTATATTTCAATGCTACTATCAAGTCTTCTACAATGCTAAAATAATGCCAAACTGAATATATTTAATCTAAGGATTTTTCTTAACACAGAAGTTGAAAACAACAATTTATTGTCATAGTTTATACTGAATTACAAAAATCAGTAAGACTTGCATAAATTTTTTTTTTAACATAAAATCTGTGTGAGACATAGTGAGATAACTGGAATTCCCACGTACCAAATGGGAAACTGATATGTAATGTTAAAACCAGAAGATTTCTAAACTTATGTCCTAACATTTTTTAAAAGCTTTTAAAAATTTGTGAAGTTTAAGATCTACTGCACTTTACTTTCTCTCCATTGATAAGAACCCAGTGCTGCATAAGAAGGTTTGCCTATCTAAAAAACGCTCAGACTAACATACGAGAACAAAACTACAGAGCTCTTAGAGTAACATATTGAAAGTGAGGGCAGGGATGCTGTATTATTTGAGGTCTTGCAAGCAAACATAGGCGTATAAAGTAGCCCTTCATATATTGTCCCCAACGAAAGAATGTACTAACAACCTTGTTTTAAAGAAAGAGTCTGAATTTGAGCAACCACGAACTCACCCCTCTGTCTGTTGAACTGACGACCACGAACACCAGTTCTTAATGTTGGTGGCTGAAGTCTGACACGCCGAAATGGCTTAGGCTGATTACTGCTTGTGTCTGTGAAGTGGAAATGCACGAAAGAATGTCTGTGCCTAGTACAGTTTCTCATTGTTAAGGTTTACATGATTTGATACGCATTATGCACATGAATTTACTTTAAAACCATGAAGGTGCATCCTTACTTCATTGACATCTTCTCTGATATAAATAAAAGCCTCAAAACAAGCAAGTTTGGCACTTCTTTCATCACCTATGCCTGGTGGTAAACTGGTAACTCAGTGATTTAATTACTGTTCTTTGATGATGTTAGTGAATGAAAAAATATATTTTTACATCTGACATCAAACGTAACAGTGGACAGAATCACCAAAGTATCAATAACTGTTGCTCCTGCCACAGCCTACTTTAGTTACTGCAGTTGAAGTAAAACTTGCTGTTAAGACTATAGGCATGAAAAGGTGATCTCACTCCAAGAGTTTTGTCTTATTTTGTGTATCCTGGCTATCAGCAGTGCACGATGCTGATCCAAAAGTTCCTATGCTTAAGGAAATGGTATGAAACAACTGCTTCCAGCAATTATCCCATACCTGCAGATGAACTGGAAGGAGGATCTTGACTAGTTGAAGGCAGGTCTGACTCATCAGATGCTTGAACAGATTCTTCTTCTTGCTGGCTATCAATTTCTAGGCCTGCTTCTGAAGTAATTCTGGATGAGGAGGAGAGGGAGGAAAAACATGTAAGCATATTCACATAGTTTCAAAAAGCTCAGGAGAAAAAAGCATTATCTTGGAACAGAAAGATTCCTATGCAAACGTCTTTTCCCAGAAATTCTCATGGGTTTTATTCTGTTTTGTCATGTTCCTCCCTGCCCCAATCATGAGAGATTTATCTGGCTTTCAGGAAAATAACAACGTGGTTTCCTTGATATGCAGCCCAACTCCAGATGCATATTCAACATACTAACTGTCTTTCAGAGAAGGTCATGGAAGCTATTTAAGTAACTCAAAGATATAGTGTGATGGTGGTGTGTAAGTTTAGCTAGGGAAAGAATGAAGTACAGGGACCACACTGGTTATGCCTAAAGATCACTCACTGATGCAACACCTAAGTTATTTTGACTCTGTCTTCAAAAGACGAAAAACCAAAAAGCATTACAGGGCTGGAAAAAAATTAAACATTCAATTTAGTGTAAATGCAGATCACTTTTTGGTATACATTTTATTTACCTTGATTAGTATATAAAAACTGTTAGAAGATGATAACTAAAACTTGTAACCTGTGGGAAATACCTGTTCCCTATTAGCAGATGCCTGACTACTACAGAGCCCTCTGCATTCTGAAAAAATACAGAAATCTGTTTTTTTTTTTTTAACTTTTGTATTAGCTATGTTAAATCAGAAGAAAATCAGAGGAAAATCTTTGGTTTAAAATGAAAAGGTCAGATTGTACTACTTTGCGAAATTACTACATCCTGTTTGAGCTGTCCTTCCTACCAGAATAGGTTAAATTGAAAATGAATCACAGACACACTTGGAGGAAAACAAATCATTACAAGCGACATGACATCAAGTCTTAGCGAACCAAACAAGTCATAGTTTACCCTTCAGATTCTGCCTCTGCAAAAACTTCATCTCCATCATCACCCGCTCCAGCCTCCGTAGTGGTGGACAGATTGCCAGTAGATGTCGTAACCATTGGAACAGACTGGGAAGCATGCTCTGAAGCGTCAGCCGATGCACTTTCAGTAAAAACTGTCACTGTACAGGAAAGGCAGTTGAACAAACATCGAGTCAGTTTGAATTTCCCCCAGATAATCCATGGAAAACTTAGGCATGCTGGGGAAAGGGCTACTGAATATGCCTCACGTAGCAATAAGCACTGTAAGAACAATAATATAATTCTTTTCCGAAAAGTCAAGGTTTCCAACCGCTACTTCAGTCTGCAAATTTCTTGCCATTTACCTGGTGCTGCTACTTGTAATGGTGTTGTGGGAACACTACGACCACCTGATTCTTCCTCATGAGCAAGGAATAGTGGGGTTTCATACATTCCTAAACCTGCAACACAAAGTTTTAGTGACAATTAGAATAGCCAGCTGAAACCAGATTAACTGACTTCTCTCTGTGCACTTGATGAAATCCATATGGAGATTTTTTTTATTTTAAACTGGTCTGACTTACTGCCAGAGCTGTAAGGTAAAACCTTGCTGAAAGTATTTTTATTTGTTTTACTTTCATCCTTTTCTTATGCCATTATTTTGCTGTTAGCTTTCTTCAAAGAACAGCATACTGTTCCATGCTGGCAGGGATGCAGGGGAAAGGGGTTGATTCAGGACAAGAGCAATAACCATATAGACAAGTTGCCTGGCTGTTTCTTAGCAGGCAAGGATAATTCCCAAAGGTTTCTTTGCATTTTCTGTTTTCCCCTATTATTTTACTACAGGAAAGCTACAATCAACAGTAAAATTAAAGTTAAAAAGCCATTCCTACAAAATTTAATTTCTCCCTAAATGAACTTCCTTGCACTCAGCAGGCAATCTGTCCTACACAAAATTTCAGCTTCTCTGTTTCTCAAGCCTGTTGTTCCTACGCACAGAAGCAGTCCACTTTTTAAACCATATTACAAATAGAAGCGCAGCAGCTTGAAGGAAACACCTTTTTACTTTGTTAGTCTCTCTCTGCTGACAATTATTTAACAGTCATAGGTTTCCACACTTCAACAAGTACCTGAAAGCAGAATTATATTTTATCGCCTGTGTTATTTGTCTTTCACACTATGAACCATGGAAAAGAAAGTGCAAAAATGGATTACCTCCTTGTGATGCAAGCTGACCAAGATCAGAATGACTTGAGCTAGTTTGTGGCATATCTTCAGGGGGTCCAAATCTGAATCTAGGAACTCCAGCTACCTGGGGAGAACTATAAAAATAAATAAAAATAAAGATTTAAGGAATTCAGGAATTCTTCCAATAATAGGGTGGGAGGTGAGGAAGAGAAAGGGTGGGGGGGGGGGGAAGAAGGATAACTTTCTGACCAAAACAAGGGAAAATTATGCATGAGACAAAATGAATTAATAATGACTATTACAATCAGCAAAACCACTGCTAATTAAATAGCAATTAGTTTCTCGAACTCAGCTGGACTGCATCAGAAATCAGTAAAACAGCCCTGAAGAGAATATTCTTTACTGATTCATTGTAGGAATTTTAAGTGGATTGCTGAATATGTCCAGAACCGTCCCAAATCCAAAAGCAGAGATAACTTTTCCTACTTTTACTGGTAATACTGGGGGGAGGGAGGGGGAAGTAGAGAGCAGGGAATTAAATGAAATAGAACCACCTTTTTTTTTTTTTGCTTAATCTCTTAACTCAGTAAGTTACAATACATTGGAGATGATCTGCCTCCTAATTTGCTGAAAGTTTCATGATACACAGTTCAAATAATGATTATTTGTTTGTAGATGCAGTCACCTGTCATAGTACTTAGCATGTTACTCCAATCACAAGGTCATTTCATTTGAATTTATTTTCATTCCACTGAAAAATATAAAGAAATAGATGCCCCTTTCTTTTTCCTTTACATCTACTTACTGAATGGCTTCTGCAAACCCGTCTGTACGATGTGGAACTACAAGAGTTGGTGTGCTTGGAACTGTTCTGTCCTCATCATCAAAGAAGTGTTGCTGCTGGAAGAAAAGAGACTGAGAGCCTACAATGTATTTCCAGTTTCTACCAAGCCAAATTAAAGGTTAGTTCGCTTTTTCCACATTGTCCAGCAAAACAAGGACAGATTTAGCTCTAACAAAATACTTGTCTAATTTCAGACATTTAAACCTGAGCTCATTATATAGACCACCCTTAGAGGTGACAAAAAACCCCCAAACAAAACCAAAATAAAACAAAAACCCATACACTTGCAGGACACCCATCTTTCAAAGGATTTTTAGACGTCTACTCCATAACATCACCATACCATCTAAGTGCCACATCTCCCTGTTGACTACAAAAGAATCTTAGGCTGACTCATTCATAAATAGATAGGAACCATCTGCCTTAATCTTGATTGTTGTAATGTACAACATGTAATGTGTAATATGCAATTTTTCACATATCAAATCATCTGTTTCCTATAGACTGGTGTCCTTTGTTCCTGCATTGCCTAGAGTGAGAAACTTCAGCTCCCTCTTCCCTCATCCTTCAGAAGGCATTGTCTTCATCTCCCTGCCTTCCTCCCATATCTTTCAAACCTTTCTCTCTGAAATACTGCTAAGCTCCCTCCCATGTGCTCAGTTACTATCCAGGCAAAAACCAGCAGGTGTTGAGGCTAATTCCAAGCAGAAATTGAATGACAGGCACATGCAAGCCAAGTAGTATTGAAAAATCTGAGCTGATGCCTTTGATCTCAGAAAAGATACTTTAATTTTAGTCAGTCAGTCTCTCTCCCCTCCCCTCACCAAACTTGCATTTGTTCTGTCAAATAGAGTTGAAGTTGAATAAAGGGTTCAAAATTAGCAGAAAGACAGAGACAGAAATCATAAATTAGCCTTCTTCCTTTAGGATGACGCTGAAAACATTTGATTACTTTTTCCAGTAACATATCCACTTTAAAAGACTGATTCTATAAAACAAGTAATTAAAACCGCCTTAGACAAAACCAATTCAACCTCTTTTGAAGACCTTTAACTTCCTGGGAGTTTTCTATTATTTGCATTCTGTTAATATAGAAATTAACAGGACTAAGATATTTTCTGAAAGTCTACAAAAAACATCCCAGTGCTGAAGTCAGTAGCTAAGCTTCTCCAAAAAACAAAGTAAAACCCAGGAGTTATGAATGTTTCCTCAATGCAGGTTTTTAGTAGTAGACTTTCATATACTTACCATCCCACCTATACCAGGAGTTAGCTGAAGTCCACGCCCCACTGACTGTCTTCGAGTCATCTGGATTCTCTTTAGAGTAAAGAAAAAAAATGAAGTAGCGTGAATGCTTTCCTGTAATTCTAATAACATGCAACAGAGACCAGGATAGTGACTAAATGCGTAAGTGTAACAATTTTATGTCAGCGTACAACGCTGCTCAGTACAGCATCATACTTTCTTAAAGAACAGACCATGGCAGCAGCTACTCCACATCTCATATCTGCTGCCTGGTCTAACCATGAAAGAGAATCATGCAGGTTTAAATTCTGGGTAAGTGACATTATTATTTTACTCAACTCTCTACTGAGGACAGAAAACTTAAATACAGAACTATTGTGTCTCAAGCCTCAGAACAAGTTAATGGTAAAGGATAATTGAAGTCAGGGTAATTTTGCAACATTTACGTTGTGGTGTTTTCATTTACAAAATCTATAGGTCTATGTTATGTCAGAGCATAATCATAGGTCAGGCATTGTGAAAGGTTTAACACAGAAAATGAATGGCAACATTCCTTTGCCCAATCTCTGGGGCAGAGACTAATAAAAAGCCCTGCCTGAGTCGTCTGAGTTACAACCTGTTCAAGAACAGCTTCTGTAGTGGAAATATCAGCAATCGCTGACTGAAACAACACTGGTATAATTATTTTAAGATGCAAATCCATCATGAGTCCCTTATTGCTTTTAATGTTCCCTGTCCAGCCATAATCTGCAGGATGAGACATGTTAGGTCAGTTTGCTCAGCTACCATTTTTAGGATGCGAAATACATGTAATCTATTTTCACAATAGGCAGAGAACTTAGGTTTTATTTAGAAGAAATCATACAGTAATTTTATGAAGTCTTCTGAACCACTAGAGATAGTTTATACCTGTACTGGGGGACCCAGTTCTTGAGGAGGAGCATGAATAGTTAGTCGTGGGGGAAGTGGATGTGGTGGTCTGCGAGGTGACTGTGGGGGCCGAGGGGCCTGTCTCTCTGAGGCAGATGATGGCTGCTGTTCTCTTGAACTTTCATGAGGAAAAGTGGACTCGGCAGTGCTCGTACTCCCTTCTCCTAAAACATACAGAAATATAGAGGAGTAAACCTATGCCCTCCAGAGCTGAAAACATGAAGGCAAGTCTTCAAATTCTGCTATCTCATTAACACATTTTTACCCTTGCAAGAGTGGGGACAACTCAGTACTGTTATTTAAAATCACTTAGAAGCGGACTTGTGCCAGCTATGTCGACAAGCATTGAAACTATTGATTATTCAAGTGCTGACTTAGAGAGAGATCAGTGATGTTGAGCCATCCAGGAGTTGAGCAAACCAGAGCTTGCAGGGTTTTCAAAGGAATGTAGAATAAATCCAGAACACTTCAAAAGAATCTACATTTCAGGTTAAAATGGTCTTTAGCATTTCACCTTGTATTCTTACTTTTAACACATGCAAAACAGCTTCCACCTTTCCCCCCTTTACAGACACAGGCTTTGAAGAAACACAAAATAACCATACCACTGTTTTGAGAATCTGCTGCCCGTTGGTTGCTTTCACCTCCTCCCATGCTTTCCTCCGTTTCTGTTCCAGGATCTGTACCGTCAGCACCCTAAAAAACCGACATAATGACAACACTAAACAACTTATGGATTGTAAAGAGAATATAAAAGCAATACAGAAAGTAAATGAAAACACATGAAAATCCTTAAATATTTATGTAAATACAAAATCAGGTAAATGTATACAACTGCAGAAAATTTCAGAACTTCTGCATATCTGTACATAGACAAACGCGAACAATGTAGCCATCATAATTTAATAGTAATAGACAATGAAATACCCAGCTTTTGAAGAAACTGCCTTACTAGCTTTGCAACTACAGTATTCGTTGTTGGCTCCTGTACTTTGCATTTTCATTCAGCCCTCAAACATTCAAAGTTTATTTTTCTTGTGAAAACACTAGTTGTAATAGAAATTACTATCACCTACTAGAAGTCTCAGTTTTATGGGATGAACTCACACTAAGATTTTCAAGTATTCAAATCTGTGCAGATGCATTACAACACCAATAAATTTAAGAGGCTATTAAAAAAAAGGTACAAATCCTACCTCAGCATCATCTGCTTCATATCCATCATTACCATCCGCACTACCAGTTCCTTCATTACTGTCATCACCTTCATCTCCCATCCCTGTGTCTTCGTCATCATCCTCGTCTTCCTCCTCCTCATCCTCATAGTCCTATCATAAGACAATAAAAAACCCTTAGGGAAGTGGACAGGGTACTGGAATAATTTCAGATCTTGAAGTGGTACATTTCACTTTGTGGTACATAGACCACCTCTGTCTGCAGATCACTTTTCGAAAATGTTCAGCATTTATTATCCACAGAGCACGTCTATTTTTCGACTGCTGTGGTGGGTTGACCATGACTGGCTGCCAGATGCCCACCCAGCGATTCCCTCTTCAACAGGACATGAGTAGAAAATAAGATGGGAAAGCTTGAGGGTTGAGATAAAAGGCAGGCAGATCACTTACCCATTACCATTACAGGCAAAACAGACTCAACTCAGGGAAAATGAATTTAATTTGTTGCCAGTTAAAAACAGAGTTAGATGGTGAGTAACTGATAAAAACTAGAACACTCTTCACCCCACTCACTTCTTCCCAGGCTCATCTTCACTCCCTCATTCCCAACTCTTCTTCCTCCTCTCCCATCCCAAGCAGGGCAGAAGGGACAAGGAAAGGGGCCTGTGGTCAGTTTGTAACAGTTTCTCTCAGCCACTCCTTCCTTCTCACACTTTTCACCCTGCTCCAGCATGGGTCCTCCCCACAGACTGCAGTCCTTCAAGGACCACTCCAGCAGTGGGTCCTTCCCCTGAAGGGCTGCGGTCCACCAGGCTAAACCTGCCCCTGCATTGGCTCCTCTCCACAGGCCACAGTTCCTGGCTATGGAGCCTACTCTTCCATGGGCTGCAGTTTCTTTCAGGAAATATCGTCCTCTCCACAGGCTGCAGGTAAATAACTGCTCCATTGTGGTCTCTTCCATGGGTTACAAGGAATATCTGCTCTGATGCCTGCAGCACCTCCTTCCTGTCATTCTTTTTTGACCTTGGTGTTCACAGGATTGTTTCTCACATTTTTTCCTCTCCTCGCACTGATGCTGCCATGCAGCGTTTTGCCCTCTCTCATATATTTTTTCACCAGCTGATGGGCTCAGCTGTGTCCTGCAGTGGGACTAATGTGGAGCCAGTTGGAATAGGCTGCGTCTGGCATGGGGTAGACCCCAGCTTCTCCTCACAGAGGCCACCCTTGTATGCTGAATAGTAATAGATAATCTAGAAACACTGTGGAATTTTATGACTTAAAAAAAAATCAAGCTGAATTAGCAAGTATCTTTAAAACACTAGAGGTTCAGACTACATACATACAGACTATTCATAGTTAAAAAAATTTTTGATTAAATTAGTCCTGCTGGGTAAGCTTTACATCTGATCAAAGACAAAAACATAAATAAAGTAGTTAATAAAGACAGTAATTCCATGATATACATACTTCCTGCTCGCCTTCGTTTTCATCATCATCATCATCTTCATCATCACTATCAATTACAATGACATCATCTCTCTTGGATTGACCATCCTGAGATGAAGTAGTATTTTGTTGATCTGACTGAAGAGGTCCAAGATCTATTGGGATAGACTGGGAAGTTTCTTCACTATCCTCCATGGGAGTGTACTCTCCCTGTGTAACACCCTGTAGAAGATAAAAGTAAATTACCAGAAGAAACAAAATGAAATGCAGCACATACAGTTCTTAAAATGTTCTTTAGGAAAGTGCACATTGTATTTGTGAGAGTTTCCCGTTTCCACTCCTAGTTCTCAACCTCGACCAAATGGAGGCCTGTTCTACAACACAAGTATTCTGATCTTCACTTCCCAATCCAATTTGGGATGGGTGCCATCATTAGCGGTATTGTATTCATATATGATGCATTGGAATGCACATCCATAAAACGCTGCTGTCTAAATGTTTACCCATTTATTTCAGATAACTGAGGAGCTATCACCAGCACCTGCACAATAGCAAACACAGGTACATGGGGCATTGTTGGCAGCTGAGGAAGCACTCTGCCCATACTTCCAATACAGCCAGAACAATTGCCTGGTTACTTAGATGGGCGCTCTCCGAGCACACCACCAACACTGCTGTTACTGTCAGTGCACAAGACTGGTGATGGGACAATGAGTAGAGAAAAACTCTGATGCTTACAAGAGAAACACTAGTTATTGATGTTTCTTAAAAAACAACCAGGGTAGGAGAGGACAAAGAAGAATGCTACAGATGATTGTCAGCAATCAACTAAAAGTCTCCCCAGGATGAAGGAACAACTATGACTCTTCTGAGTTTGAACTCTGAGCTCCTGTTTTAGATTTCTGGTCTGGAGGAACAGTCATGCAATTCACATGATTGCCAGACACAGAGCTAGCAAGTAGTTCCTCCTTCCATTCAGCATGTATGTATATTCAAAGCATACATGTATATTCAAAGAATTTGAACCGAATCTGGCAAAGTATGACTAGAAGTGTTCAGAACAAGAAAAATGCATCAGCGTCCCCTACAACTTCTTCTTAAAACAAAAAAATTAAGAAAAAAGGGACTTGACCACATATTTTGTATCTCTTGGTTTCGGTACAATAACTAGTCATTTTCTGAACAACATGTGACTTAAATGTTGCAAATGGTTGTCTAGCAGCAGAATTCAATAGTTACATCTCAGTTTCACTATATAAAACTGGGGCTAAGGATATTAGGATTTCTAAAACAACACATTGAACTACAATTCAAAATTGCAAAGCTTCGTTAACATTCTGAATGTTATTTATATAGGTATGCGTAGAGTGAAATAAAAATGGATTATCTATCCTTGAATATGGCAAGTCTAAACTTTAAAAGGTTGTAAGTGGTTTCTGCTAGAAACCTGCAGAATCTGATTTGAGATTTCACTTCGAAAAATACTGAGTTTGGACAGAAAAAAAAAAATCAAAACCCAAACACCAAAACAGCTATCGCTGCTGAAGATTGTTTCTTTTCAAATATGCTTACTTCTCCAATTGAGTCTTGTGAGTCTTGATTGTATGTTTGCGCTTCTACCTCACCATCAGTGCTCTCTTCTGCTGTCACTTCCTCCTGAAACAACATATATTTTTCTCATTTAAAACACATCATTATCCTTAAAGTTTGGTTAACACCTTTGAGATTTTTTTTTAATTATATATTTTTTTCTACAAAGATCATGGGCAACATTTTGTTCCCCATTTACTAAGAGTCCTTAGTTCTGCTTTTATCTAGCACCCCATTTCTCTGCCCTGGAGAAACAGAAATCCCTCATTCCAGTCCACTGGACCTCAGTGCCTCTAAATCTTTTCAGGACCAAAAAAGGACCCTCAAGGTTCCCCATTCCACCTCCATCCTCTCAGCTAATTAAGTGAAAATGGTCTTACAAGATCTTGTCCTTTTCTGTTATGCAACATCCCTCTTGTACAGAGTTAATACAATGTCTTTGACTTTCTTAACGTTACTTATGAGTTACCTGCTTTGAGGTTCTGTCTCAAATGTCCTTTTTTGCAGGACATCCCAATTCCCTCACACCAATATTTCACATGCACCTCCTGTAAGCTTTTCCACAGAACTCATCTTTGCTTTCCTGGCATATCCTCAAGTACACTGAATTTTATTCCAGAATAAGTGTAGGAAGTGACTTTCCACACTGAAAAATGTTTTAACTTCTTCCTCCTCAGTGCTAGGATACGGCCCTCTCTCTTCCATCCTACAATTCACTGAGATTTGCATTATTAACCTCTGCCTTTTATGACATCCAAACCCAACTTCTTCCTCCCTGAGAGATTAAAAAGTCACATTAAGAATTAACTGACTTGCTCTGAAGTAATATGCTTGCTCTTCCCATTAAAATCTTCCAAAGGGACAAATTAAGTAGTAGCATTTTATGTTCTTGCAAACCTCAGGTCCAACTCTCTGTATGCTTCTCAGTTTCTTTGGAAGAGGTACATCCACTGTTTCCTCTGAAATCTGGTCCGAGTTTTCCACAGTGTTATCCTCTTCTTCCTCTCGTGGACGTTTAGACAGTGAAGAACTTGGGGTAGCTGAAACTTAATTGAGAGGCTCCTTTATTTTCAGAATAACAAATGTATAAAACAGAAAATCAAAAGGTTTGGTATTTTACCCTGGAAGATTGCCTCTTTTTCGGCACTGAATGATAGCAAACAGAATCAGATAGAATCACCTTGTGCCATTTCCTAGGATATGAAAACATCAAACCCTTTTGCCTTTTGTTACAATTCTTATGCTCTTGAACCTATATTCACAACCTAATCTACCCCAAATATAAGCTTCACAGTACAACTAAAATATTTTTTCCAGGATCTTTGCTTCTGACAAGTATACTTAAGAGTTTAACAGACTATCAGCTGGGAAACAAAAAAAAAGCAGCTTACAAAAGCATATTTTGGGGAGTAAAGGTTCTACCAAAATCTACACTATGTAGGGAAAACAGCTGTGCAACAGTTTATCACACTGAGTAGCTTTAGAGTTCTCTATATTTTATATTCCAGTTTAAGCAGCTTACTCATGACTCCTAAAATTAACTTTGCTCCAACAGTACCATGGAAACAGAGGAAGCAAGGTTTAATGTATTAAACTCCAATGCTGCTCTGAATAGATAAAACAAACGTGAGTTTTTATTTTCCACTTCAAGGAATGCAGTGGCAACAGCATTTCAGAGGTACCATTTCAGAAGGTTCAGGAAAGCAGCCTAACCTCAGAAGTTTGTGAAATGTGCAATAACTGGGGGGGGGGGGGGAGGGGGGAGAGAAGAGCAAATTCTTTTGCTGAAGTTAGGCCTGGTTTGACAAGGGTCCAAATGGAGCTACTTAAAAGGATTTATTCAAAAAGGTAGGCCAATAAAATAAAACCAACCTGTGCCAAACACTGCTGTAGAAGTGGAAGGCCTCTCTATTTGAGAGCTCTGTACAACCTCTACAATGGTAGGGGACGGCTCCTGATTAGCAGGCTCAATCTGAGGATGACTTTGCTGAGTGGGCTGCACAAAAGCAGTTGCTTGCGTCTGCTGCTGAACAGTCAAGATGGGCTGAGAGAGAGATGGCTGAACATTAGGACTGGTGGAACGCACAGACCCACTAGTGCTTCCAAAGACTGGAACATGCTCCACAGGTCCTTCTGATTGCATAGCTGAAAGGCAAACAGTAGCACATTCAACTGCCTTCATATCATCTAGTTCACATTCTCCATTTCAGAATGCCCTAAATAAGCAGATTCAATGTCTTGCAGATTGAGTTAATATTGCTTATACGTGTCTTCAGTTGAGGAATCACAAACTTTATTGAAACAGAAGTGGTCATAAAAGTGCAATATTGAAAGAGATGAAGGGAGATTTCAAGGCAAAGGTAGCATTTATTACTGTAGCTCTTTATACTGTACTAAAAGGCTTACCTTCCTGAGTCTCCACCTGTGTTGTAGGCATAACTGTGGCTGTTGGAGTAGTGGTAGGATTAGTGACTGTAGCAGGAGTAACCATTGGACGGATACTGGCTCTTGGAGTAGACTTATTCCCAGCTATTGCAGCAGCAGTCACTTTACTTGGAGTTGACACAACAGGAGTGGGTTTAATATTTGCTGTTGGTGGATCTGAAGTGCTAGCACTGAAAAACAGGATATTGGTTTCATCATGGTAGCGCAGAAAGCAGATTTAAAAAATACTAAATGCAAATACATTATCATAGCCAGAAATATTAATTTTTAAAGGTTTAAAATTTAAATTTGTTTATAGTTAAAAAAGAAACAGACAGACACACTATGCCATCAGCAGCATTCTGTCCTGCTTAGATGTTTGACAGGTTTCTTCAAAGGTAATCAACTAGAAATCTGTAAGCAGATCAAAAGGAGCAGCACATAGCTCATACTATTAGCTGTTCTGGGTCTTTTTTTTTTTTTACAGCGAGTAATACATCTTACATTAAATCTAACTGATTCCCTCAATACAAGCAACATCATTTCTTGGTTGAGACAAGGATTAGCCAAATTTTAAGAGGCACTTTTTGAAAGTCTTGCTTTCAAAAGGATGCTCTCATAAAATCTGAAAGGGAGTTTGTTATCTAAAGTTAGTAATACACCAGTATTTCCCCTTTTATTACCTTAGTAATTTGATTATTTTTATTACATTTAATTGATTATATTTATTATTTTGACTATTTTATCTATTGTTAGAGTTACCACCTATTTAGTCCATTTCTCATGTTTGAGATTCTTGCACAAGGAAGATCCTCCTCCAAAACCAAAAAGGTTAAAGGTAACGATCAAAATTGTACAACTTCAAGAATCTTGAAGTCTGAAAACATTTACAAAAAAATCTTCTGTGTTTCCCAGATACCTCGTTCCCGGTGGTTAATATGACAATTTTACAGCTTAAAAGCTTGATTGATAAAATGTAGCTGAGAAAACAGGAGGAATACATTATGTCAAACAGTATTTTCAAAGTTACTTAAGAAAAATTGTGAACAGCCAGTGGTTTACTGAAAAGAAAAGCAACTAGATAAAGACAAAACCAAGAAACACCAACCACAGAAACTCTGCAAAACCCCAAAATCCTTCAACTCACATTCCTCTTTCACCTGAAGCTGGAGTAGACTTGAGTGAGATTTGCCTCTGCTGTTCTGGGACCTATTAAGTAAGAAACAAAAGTATCATGCCATGTCCATATGAAACAGAGTGAGCAATTTGGTAAAATCACTTCAACAGACAGATCTCTTTACTAACAATCATTTCTCAAATAGACTTGTTAGCATACCTAGTCATAGTCTCCATGATTACTGCAAATTCTCCAAAACGAATCATACCAGTCATACCAATACCAAGTATGTAAACCAATTCAGTGATTTCTCAGGTGTTTTCTGAAGCTATTGAAACAATAGCAGCTAGACCCATTATACTGAACACATGGATAAAAATACGAAAACAGACAGCAGAGTGCAAACAGTTCATTGGTTGAGTCACATGAATGAGGTAACTGTATGCTTGTTAGCACTGGGAATTCTGACTATGGCAGGAAACAAGTTCTGAATCCTTACTAAAGTGAACTTGTGTATTTCCAAAACCAGGGGACAGTGAAATGTGAATAGTGTGCAGTTTGTTGGGCTCACTGATATTTTTTAATTTTCTTCTTTTTTTTTTCCTTTTTTTTTTTTTCTTTTTTTGAAGTGTAGGATTCCTATGACAAGAATTTCCATCTGTTATTTAGGATGTCTGAAAAAAACGCCTTCATGTAAAGTAGTCCTGAGTATTAATGACTCTATACACAAAACCAAACCAAGTCGGACAACGATGCTCATACTGACTGCTGCTGTTCTACAGTCATGAGACACGCAAGCTGTAATATTATCTCTCACACAGCTAACTAAAAGGATTTTGTACCTTATTTGTAGACTCTGGTGGTTCATCTCGCTGTTCATGGTGTCGCTCTTGCTGCTCTCTAAGCTCTCTTTCCAGACGGCAGATTCGACCTTCATACTGTGATTTGAGTGCACTCATTCGCACCTCCAGTTCAGTCTTCTGCTCTTCTAATGAACTGCTCTTTTGCTTCCACTCTTCATTTTCTTTTGTTAGCTGTTCTTTTGTACCTAATTGAAAAGGAAAGAACTCAGTCTTGCCTCTGTAAAGCTGCCTACTACGTCTCCACATGCTGAATACATGAACTACTACAGGAGCTTGACCCTTACAAATCGATGGGCCCTGATGCCATCCTCTGAGGGTGTTGAGAGAGCTGGCTGACATCATTGCAAGGCCACTGTCCATAATCTTCGAGAAGTCATGGAGGATGGGGGATGTCCCAGAGGACTGGAGGAAGGCAGATATTACCCCTATCTACAAGGAAGGCTTGAGGGAGGATCCGGGTAACTATAGGCCCATCAGCCTTACTTCAATCCCTGGGAAAGTTATGGAACGAATCCTCCTGGGGGCCATCACAAGTCAAATGAAGCACGTGATTGGTAAAAGCCAACATGGCTTCACTAAGGGCAGATCGTGCTTGACAAACCTGGTGGCTTTCTATGACAAAGTGACTTGCCTGGTTGACATGGGGTGGGCAGTGGACATTGCCTACCTGGACTTCTCCAAGGCCTTTGATACGGTCCCCCACAGTCTCCTCCTGGAGAAATTAATGCGTTATGGCCCAGACAAGTGGTCTGTGCAGTGGGTGGGAAACTGGCTGACAGGCTGCACCCAAAGGGTGGTGGTAAATAGCTCCTTTTCCAAGTGGCAACCTGTCACTAGTGGGGTCCCCCAGGGATCGATATTGGGCCCAATGTTATTCAACATCTTCATAAGTGATCTGGATAACGGCATCAAGTGTAGCCTGATGAAGTTTGCGGATGACACCAAGTTGAGCAAGGAACTAGACACTCCAGAAGGGAGAGCTGCTCTGCAGGGAGATCTGGATAGGCAGGAGGAGTGGGCCAGCAAGAACCTTATGAAGTTCAACAAGGAGAAGTGTAAGGTCTTGCACCTGGGAAAACAATCTGGGAGTGCAGCACAGACTGGGATCCACCTGGCTGGAGAGCAGCTCTGTGAAGAGGGACCTGGGGGTCCTGGTGGACAAGAAGCTCTATGTAAGCAAACAGTGTGCTGCTGCAGCCAAGAAGGCCAACAGGATACTGGGTTGCATCAAAAAGGGCATCACCAGCAGAGATAAAGAAGTCGTCATCCCGCTCTACTCGGTGCTTGTCAGGCCACACCCGGAGTACTGTGTACAGTTCTGGTCCCCGCTATACAGAAAGGATGTGGACAGGCTGGAAGGGGTCCAGAGAAGGGCCACTAAGATGCTCAAAGGACTGGGAAGCCTGCCATGTGAGGATAGGCTGGGAGAACTGGGTTTGTTCAGGCTTGATAGAAGGAGGCTTAGAGGGGATCTCATCCCCATGTACCAGTACTTAAGGGGCAGCTACAAAGATGATGGAGACTCCCTTTTCACAAGGAGTCCCATGGAGAGGACAAGGGGGAATGGACACAAGTTGCTCTTGGGGAGATTCTGATTGGACACCAGAGGAAAATTTTTCACCGTGAGGACAGCCAACCTTTGGAATAATCACCCCAAGGAAGTGGCTGACTCGGCCACGTTGGACACTTTCAAGAGTTGGCTGGACAGGGAGCTGGGCCGTCTTGTCTAGACTGCACTCTTCCTAGAAAGGTTGGACTAGGTGATCCCTGAGGTCCCTTCCAACCTGGGATTCTGTGAATACCTGTCTGTTTTAGTAAGTTGCTGAAGTATTTTTAAGTCTTAAAAATGTTAAGCTATCGAAGGAGCTTTTAGAGGTAATTTTAACTTTCACATGCCATTTTTCTATTTAATTGCAATTAAATAAAATATTGAAATGGAATAAATATATTAAAATAAATAAAAAAATAAGTAGTCACAAAAGAACAACATGTTTTCAGCAAGCTCTTACACTATCATTCCTCTCATCATCATTTAAAAATCAAGGAGGCAGTATGTTTTGTACCTCTACACTTCAGGAAGGCAAGAGGGAAGGGGAGAATTACCTGAGCTGTTAATATGGTCAATCTGCTCTGATCAACAAAAGGATAAAAAAACAGGGAGAGTTACCACATTGGCTGGCCAAAACCAAGCCAAATTTTTTTACCTCCACTGTACAGCTAGTTACATACTTTTACCATCTCCTGAAGGAAATAAAATATAAGTTTTAGAACAAGTCCTATAACATCTAATCTAGAAAAAAAACTTTTAAGTAACATATGAAGTAGGCTATATTTTCCTAAGCATCCTGTCTAAATGCTTTTCCCAAACAGAAGATGACACCTTAAGGACATTAAAAATATTGTAATACCAGCTAACTGTGCAATTTTCTGCTTGGCTGCAAGCAAGGTCTTCCTAGTTTTTTCTTCTTTCTCAGTGATCTGTTGCCTGAGCTGTTCTTCCTGCGTAGTCTTCTCTTGAAGATCTTGATGAAAACGAGCAAGTTCTGACTGTAGCTGTGTTATCTGCTCCTGAAGATTTCTAACTTCAGTTTCCTTTTCTGCTATAGTCTAGAAAGACAGAGACACAGATTGCAGCCATTGGCTATAACCAGATACTTTTGCAAATACAGAGCCTAACAAGCTCCAAGGACCTAGTGTTAGCTGTCCAGTGTATTATGGTTAAAAAGCTTCTAACCAACAATAGAGGAGAGTCTAGACCTCTCTGAATGCAGGAGTTCAGAGCACAGTATTCTCTTTCCCACTTATTTATTCCAAGAAACAGTGTGCGACACATAGACACAGGTTTTAAACCAGGTTTAAGGTTCCTCTTTCCCAACAAGGTAGAGGCACAAAAAGGTCATTTCACATATTTCTGTGCATACACGCGCGCGCGCACACACACAGAGAAAAACACCCTCACATTCTTCACAGTTATGCATTTAAGATTGCAGTAGAGTACAGAACCCTGAAATTGTTCACTGTTCTTATCTCATTCACTTTGTTCTTACCTTTTGTAAACTTTCAACCTGAGCCTCCAAAGCCTTTGTCTTCACTTCAGCTTGACTGAGAGTATCTTTCAGATCTTGTACTTCCTGGACAGAAACTTGTTCTTCCTGTTGTTCTGCAAAGGACTGAGTTGATGCTGTGGCAACCATCTGAAATATGTCAAATGGTATCAGGCTAAAGTGCACTATCTGATTAGAATGTCACTACTTTCACAAGTTGCTTCTGCATGCAAACCAATTGTTTAAAAATTTCTGGGCAAAACCCAGGAATTCTAATGAATGCTGAAGTTCTGTTAAGAATACTGCAAAGTATTAAGTGATAGGCAGTTCGTGCTTTGTGGTGGTTTGAGCTAACAGCACAATAAACGATGTAATTTTCTGATTTTCTCTTCACACATAAGCATTCATACTGCATTATACTAAGGGAACATGAAGATCATCAGCTGTATTACGCATGACACTAGGTGAAAACATACAGGTTATTTTTACAGAATTCCTTTGCAAACAAAGAAAAGGCTATCTACCTTATCATGTTGTGCTTTCAGCTCCTCATATTGAGTCTTGTACCTGCGCCCAATTTTCTTGACCTGTGTTATAGTTTTCACCTTTTCTTGTATGTCAGCCACTTTAGCATCTAGTTCTTTCTGCAAAGTGTCCTTTTCTGCTTTTATTTTAGTTACTTCATCCTTCAGGCTCTGAGCAAGATTCTGGCTTGTAGTGAAGGAGGCACTAGTTCTAAACAACAAGAGATCGGATGAAGACGCAAATCAGTTGTTTGAAATTGAGCAATATTGAAATGCAATTTTTATGCAATATCACAGGTATTATCTATAGTGTGTTATGTTTTCTAGGATTTTGCAATACAAATGAGTATTTGCAGAACACAAATTATTCTACAATACAGTAGTTTAGAGTAAGTTCAGCTAAGACAGTTTTCCAAAGCAATTCTCACTTCATTTTACCTGCATATTATCAACCTACAGTAAGAATACCAAAGGTTTCATAGTCACATGGAGACAGTTAAGAAGTTACACTTCCAGATACAGCTGCATTTAAAATATTTTGCTTTGCACAAAGCTTTTTACTAATTGCCTTATACTATACCTGGCTATTTCTGCTTTAAGTCTGCCTGTTTCTTCACTCATTTGTTGTATACGCTTGGTGTTTGCCTCCTTCTCTGAAAGCAGCTTCCGATACTCTTCGAGATCAGTGTCCTTCTGTTGACTCAATAAATGCTGAAAGATTGAGAAAATAGTTTGCATTTCAAAAGATTATTATACAATTATATCCAGAAAATCTTTGCATTACAGCTACTGCTTTTGCATTTTGATACAGAATGCCTATGAATTAGAATAGCCTATTTTGAAGCTGTATATACAATGCTTTATAATTCAAACACACTTCTTACTTTGTTGTTAAGGAATTTGAGAAATTTTTTATTTAGGTTTCCACCCCCAACACCTTCTTTGAAAACATGCATTCCCCACCTGGGTCCGGGCTTTCCAGCGTTTAACATCTTCTTCCAACAGCTTTTTCTCTGCCTGCAACATTCCACTTTTCTCACTCAGTTCAGCATTAGACTCTTGTAGAGGTAGAATGTCTGCCTCAAGCTTGCGTACCTGGAAGAACACAATTGGATTAAATTCCCTAGATCTTATGAGACTAAAGGAAATGGAATATGGTAGGCCTGGAAAAATCATGGCAAGGAGGACAGAGAGAGCAAAACCAACATCCCCAAGAAGTCACGATATAGCTTTTCTTTCAACTCTCTGCCTTTTGGTGGCCAGCTGGGGGCAGGGAGAAAGATGAGGAGCAGGAGCAGGGGATGATCCTACAGAGAGAAAAAAAAAATATAGGTACGACTTCACAATCTTAGATTCTCACTCTTTGTACTTTGGTACAGGAAACAGATTATTAATTACATGTTAGAAGCCAAGCAACACTGCACTGGCTTCCAGTAAAATAACTGGCGTGTAGAAATGTCAAGAGGCACCTTTTAAACTCTTACTAAGGCTTTGGTCTGATTTATATGTATTCCTGTGCCATTTTTCATTTGTCTGCTGATAATATCCTTGTTACTAGTATACCTCTAGCCAAGGATAAATGCCGATTTGCAGTTTCATTTAAATGAAACTGAACTTTAACATTTCCAATATTCTAATTGGGCCAATGTCTTCTAAAATTCTAAATGGAAAGTTTCCTCATTTGTATATGATGTAAAGGAATAATCACAATCTAAACATATATTTATTGTAGTTAGCAATAGCATATCCAGATGTTAACTCATCAACTTGTAGATCTGAGAAATTTACATGAACCTCAGTACTAACCTTTGCTTGAATTTGTTGTAGCTCTTGTTCTAGCCTCTCCTTCTCTTCTCTTAGCATCTTGTTGGTTTCTATCAGTACGTTCATGGTCTCAGTTTTTTTCATTAATTCTTCATGCTGTGCAATGGTTTTTGCTGTTACCTTTTGAAAAGATTTAACTCAGTCATTTGTTTTGCTTGCACATGCATATATACTTACCTGGATCTGGCATAATACCATCTTGGAAAGCTATCATGGCATTCATTACGTCACATGTACATTCAAAACAAGTAAGTATCACTTAAGAAATAAGAGATGGAAAAAAACCCCGAGAGAAATTACTTTTCCCTATTTATGTGATTTTGGAATTGCCACACTGCTTCACAGAACTCAGAACAAGACCCTCCATTTGGCTATATAGCAACCTTACTTTAAACGCTCCAGATTCTTCCAAAACTCTTCACTCTTGTGCACAGGCAGCAAAGACAGAGCAGAACATAGAGAACAGCCCTCTCTACTTATTGAAATCATAACTAATAATATCCAACCATACCTGCACCTTCTCTCTCTCAGCATTAAGACTGTCCTGCAGTTCCTGGAGTTCCCTTTCCAGGTGCTCCACCCTCTGACGGTAACGCAAACTCTCCACCTGGGCCACCTCAAATCTAGTTTCTGCAATCTCCTTTTCTCTACGTATAAATCTGCAATAAGAAAATGAACAAAGCATCATGTCACTGCAAATGAAAGGAAAAGCATTTTAAGTGGAAGCATCTTATATGTGGAAATCTACTGAGTACAGAAATTGGTTCAGAAAGATCAAAAAAAATCCTAGGTAAAAATTCTTGAAAATCTATATAAACACCCCTAAAAATCAGGTGAGGAAAAAAATCACCTCTATGAAACTTTCTTGGCAATCACATTTGCTAAAATCTGATTTGGCTTCCTGTCATAGTTGGCTCATTTCTTCCTATGAGTAGAAAGAAATGTCCTCTATCAGGTACTGATGTAGAACAACCACCTCCTACCTAGCAAAAAAAGCACCTAAATTTTATACATTATCCTTCAAATATAAAGTAATACACAACTATTTAATTGGTAACTAATTTATAATCACCCAAAGGAGGAGCCCAGACCTAAATTTACCTAAGAATTTCTAAGATTTGTTCCTGGGATTTGCCTTCCTCATTGAGAGAAACATTCACTGAAGCTGGCATGGCTTCTTTCATAGAGGTTACCATCTTATTACTCAGACTTTCCAGCTGTTCATGTAATAATCGATTTTGTTTTTCCAAATCTTCACAGCGTGTTGCAAGTTTTGAAGCTTCATCCTACAACAAAATTGTTCAATAGCTGTGAATTCTGTAACTGATTTCTGTTAACTGAAAAAACCCCTCTGAATCCACGAAAACAATCATACCTTGATCATTCTCTCTCTCTCTTCCCAGGAGGCTTTGCACTCTAACAATTCAGACTCAGCTT
This sequence comes from Phalacrocorax carbo, assembly GCF_963921805.1. Classification (NCBI taxonomy): domain Eukaryota; kingdom Metazoa; phylum Chordata; class Aves; order Suliformes; family Phalacrocoracidae; genus Phalacrocorax; species Phalacrocorax carbo. The sequence continues at coordinate 29,588,742 of NC_087518.1, read as the reverse complement.
TCTGAGCAGCTTCCTCTAGCTGCTGCCTTACCACTGTGTTCTTGGCAACTTGATCTTTAATAGCCTGTAATGCTTCAACATCAGCAGCATGAAGCATTAATTCCCGTTCATATTTATTTTGAGCTTCAGAAGCCATCTTTGCCTGCAGGGAAAAAAAAAATATTTTTAATGTTATATCTTTGGTATGTAAAAGAGATTCTCAAATTCTAGACAAAAATCAGTAACCACTAATCAAAAATAAAATCACTGGCCAAAACCTTTGTCTTTCGCAAGTACCAAAAAAAAAAAAAAAAAAAAAAAAGGATAAGCTTAGTATGGTTCCCTTACAGAAATTACTCCTTTAGAAAAAAAAAATAGAATCTGAAATCATTTTCTTGGAGTAGCTAGAAAGAGGACAGACCCTCTATAATTATTCTACAGTCAAACTTCTTGCTGTAGATTCTGCAAGGATCAGGCAGATAGTAGTCTAAGAACATCCACTGGTTACTTCTACATGTGAATGGGCAAAGATATTTACTGCATGAGGTTAAAAAGCTAAGGACAGACTATGGTCATAGTATTAGCTGAAAAAATGGAAATGCCTGTGTACTAAATTTTAGGTTGGATTAAACAACAGCCAAAAGTTTTTCTACATCCTTTACGCCACTCAGTGTTGCTGGAATTATCACCTGCAGAAAAGTAGATTCCCTTTAAACAACAGCTGGTAACAAGACAATCTTACCAGCTGCTGCTAAATATAATAATGCCCCACAGTTTTAAAAGATTACAATTATGTTTTGGGTTAGAAAGATATTTCCCCATTGCCATGCAGTGAAAGTGGGTTTTGTTTTTCGCTCTCCCCTCAGGAGAGTGAGGTAGCAATTAATTAAAAACAGTTAATCACATTCCTCAATCAATTTTTTAATGTAATGAAATGGACCTTGGAAACAGTAATCCACTGCATCTTACGTTGCTTTCTTAAACATGACACAAACTGTGCTTGCAGCACAACTTTATATTCAACGTCAGTTTAGTTGATATTACCACAATGCTTGTTCAGGTAGAAGAATGAAGCACTAAATAAGCAGCAGGAAAAGTGCTCTCAAAGCGCTTTTCTTGCCTCCACAAGTATCTCATTAGCAAAACTCCCTTTAAACGTTTTGAGTTCAACTGAAAAACAACGCAAAACTAACATTGAAGTTTGCTACCTCTGGCTAAAATAGGCAAATACTACAAACATACTTGCTCCTGGCAGTCACGTCTGGCTTGCTGTTCATTATTTAGAGCTGTGCCGGCTCTCTGAAGAGCTTCCTGAACTTCTGATTGCACAGTTGACAGACTCTTCTTTAGTTCTGATAGCTGTAGTGATGGGGGAGAGGGAAACAACAACAACAACAACAAAAAAACCAAGAACAAAACCAAGACTAAATGACAAAGTATTTTATAGAGCATTGAACACAGCAAGGCTTTGAATGTAGGCAGTTACAAATAACATAGAACCAAAGATGTTTTGGGTTTTTTTAATACCGTTTTTAATCTAAAGATAAATACTTTCAAGATTTGGACTTGTTAATATACAGAGCTCTTTCCTGGCAAAATCTATTACTGTTGTTTCAAAGCCAGGCCTGCAGTAATTCTAGATGCAGTCATCTTGTTTCTTTCAGGCCCAGTAAGAGCCCAAATATAAACCAGACAAATAAGGGCATAGACCACTCTGGTTCTAAGATACATGCATGCTACAAATTTGATTTTGGCTCACATTCCAAAAAGTGTTTTTTGAAACCTTCCTCAAAAGCTTTCAGTCCTGTTTTTCTGCAAACAGTGCTCAAAGTTCAGGAAGATAGAAACAGCTTTAAATACACAATCACACTAACAAAGTGATAAGATTAATGTACTACTCATGTTTGGAAACCTCTCAGATTCAGTTAGCATTTTGTGCATCCTAGAAAATTTAGTTTTGGACGCTACTATGCTGTGAAAACAAATGGAAGTTTAGGGAATTATGTAAAAGCACATTCTTGTGAAGCCTCTACAAGGCAGTTGAGGGGAGGGGGCATTCAGTGCATACCTGTTGTTCCATACTCTCCACAGCTTTACGCTTATCCTCTTGGACGTCTTGCTTTTCTTTCTCTGACTCCATCAGCTTCTTTTCCAGCTGTGCTTGATACTCAGAAGATTCCTTCAGACGAGCTTCAACCGTTGCACGAACCTCCTCTGTCACCTTCATTAAAATCCATCATAAGAGATCGTGTTTTTTTTTCCCTTTAAATATTGTATTCTGATGTAAAACCAGTATTTTATTAACAATTTGAAGCCAGAATAGGTATTCTCAGCATCTCATTTTGAACAACACTGAAAATGTGGAAAATCACAAATAGCATTGAAGATTTTTTTTCTTCTTGTTTCCCTTCAAAGCTGCAGTACCTCGCAGAGTATATCTACGAACAGTTTTAGGTGACTTCACTCAAGATTGCAGCAGCCACCATATATTTTTATTACATGCTAAAGTCTGCAATACTGTTAAAGCATATCAAGCCACAATGAAGTTTCTACGGTAACAGAACACAGGTGGAGAACTTGGATACTAGATGAACAGCACTCCACTGTCTACTGATGCTGTAACTTCAGTAGAAAAAACCTGAGAATTCTGTTTCCCCAATCTGTCTTATTCTGATATGCTGAACAGCTTGGAAAAACAGGCTTTGTTTGCTATTAACCTGGTGGAGTACATGACAAACTGGAAGGTTGTTCTTAAGCTTTTCCCATTAACAGTATGCAGAGTGTTCTTTTGCATTACCAAAGACCTTTTGATCGAGCACTAGTTAATATGCTACAACCCTGTGATCAGTGATTAAAAGAAGAGCTTTTAAAAAAAAAAATCAATTCCCCTCTTTCGAAGGAGGACACTGGTAGAGGACAGCTTTGGGTCGTATTTACAATTCAACATTTTAAAAATATGCTGCAAAATTGTTTAATATTTCCATGGTTAAAAGAGTTTTTAATAAAAATTGTCTAAAATATCGTCTTACTATGTTATATACTAATACCGTCTAAACTAACTTTAGGTTTTTTGTAATTCCTCCCATAATCCTACAGTCTGTACTGTAGTACAAAAAAAAAAATCTTTCATTTTGTTTCTGTTTTCGCTCTAATAAACAATGGTAACTACTTACTTGTTTTTCCTTATTAAGGGATTCCTCTAGACTAAGAACCATTGCCCTGTACTGTTCCACATTACTAGAACTAGTCTTGAGTCTCTCTCTCAGGTCATTAACTTGTTCATCAGCTTGTCTTAGTCGACTTAGAAGATCATCCACATCTTCATTTGTATTAGGCTGACCTATAATATTAGAACACATTCATTAACTGATGAAGTTTAACTCAGTTTTTTAAACCACTGTTCTGTTGAAAACGGAAGTCTTTTTAGGATAACAACATGGAAAAAACATTCACCCTTACAAAGCTTCCGTAAATAAAATTGTCAGCCCTAAGCAAAACAATGGCTTGCAATAAACATTGATGATTCAGACAAAAAAAAAATTGGCTATTTAAAAAAACGTAACCTAACATACTTAAGTCCTTTCAAATAAAAACAAAAAGGATCCTTTAATAAGTTTTGCTTTATTTTCCCCCTTTGTCAAAAAGACCTCTTGGACATTAATTTTACTTTAACAAATCATCCTGGTTATCATTTATTTGAATATGCGATTGCAATATTGAAGTTTATTATTTAGTGTACTGCCCTCCTAATTCTAAATTATTATGAATTTTACCATTCTGCAGACAGCAATGTTTAACATAAAGAGAAATTCAGTGTAGAAAAACATCTCACCTTTCCCTGGAGCCCTCTGTGATGACTGAGATGCTAGCTGAGCCTCTGTATTGTTAAGCTGCTGTTTCAACACCGCAGCTTCTTTCTGGGCATTCTTTAAAAGTTCCTTTGTGTTAATGTGACGGCTTGTCTCAGTTTCGAGTTGCCTCTTAAGATCCAGGATATGAACCTGAAAACACAAGGTTCTTAACCTTGTAATTGTTCACAAAACAGCACAAAGACCAAATACATTTATAAATTTCACGTATGAGAAACAATGCACTGTAAGCTGGCAGAAGCCATGCAATGGTGGCCTTACTTTCACTAAAACAAGTTTAGCATCTTTATAACTATGCTTACCTCTTGATTTTTGGTAAGGGAATGTCTTTGTTCCACCTCACTTTCTAGCTTCTTCTTCAGCTGAGATATCTCACGCTCTAGCTTTTCTATCTGATTATTGAGTCTTTGTTTCGTTTCTGTCTCTGACTTCTCCAGTATTCCCTGATGAAAGAGCATAATGCACTATGCTTACAATACAGTTTCATAATTCTCATCTGAATTACTCCAGCATTTCGTACAAACTTGTCACAACACTTCTCCCACTCACAAAATAATTACTGCAGCGAGCAAGTAATAATAGGTAGATACAGAAAATTATGAAAAGTAGCACTTCCAATGTATGACTTAGTTTTGAAAGATTTTTTAATAGTATTGATACAATAAATATTACTAGAAGAAACTCTATTATCCATGCAGTCTAATTCCAGGGATTAAAAAAAACCCAAAAGATCTACTATAGAAACAGAATTCAGTCACATTGTGCAACCTTAAATATTTATGCCCTAAGAGTCAATATACCTTGTAATAGAAAATATAAAAGTATAAAAGTAAATATACCTTAAAACAATAGGAAGATAAACTACCAAGGCAGGCACTGGTAAATTTTGCTATCGTAAAAATGAACACACAGATTTTTTTTTTCCTTTCACTTTCTTTCTTGTGTTTTGTTTCCATTTTATTGCAAAAACCCTTCTCATCAACACAAAATGCTCAGGACTTTGCCCAGGTAAATAACAGTGTACCATAATTTAGGACAGGAATAACAAACTTGCTTAAAAAAGTTGCTCAACTATTTTATGCTCAGTGTCAATTTGTAACAGGAAAAAAAAAATCCACTTTAAGACCCAATCCCATGCCTGTTGGAAGTTGATTTCAATGGGTATTTATTGAAGACTCTGAAAGACAGATCAGACCTGGTCATGAGAATAATACCACGTACCTGAATAGTTCGCAAATTAGTAAGCAGCAAGTTCTGTCCTCTTTGTTCAACTAATAAAGACTCACGCTGCTGAGTCAAACGCACATCTGACATCTTCAAGATATCTTTCTCTTTTTTTAAGTTTTCTGCTCTCACCTTTAAGACAGCAAATAATAACAAGAACTTTGTTATCAGTCCCAAATCTGCCTGTTAACTTTAATTTGGACAATATTATTTTTATGATCGGTTAATACTATTTTTTAAAAAGGAGCTTTTAAGATTTTAGATTGTAAATGAAAATTCATGCAAATTAAGCCAAGAACAGTAAAAACACAACTCTTCGACAAATCACATTGTTTTCTCTGTAAATCGGAACACCATTGGAATGTTGTTCCGTCTTCACTCAGTACTTGCGATATTTTGCAGAATGTTACAAACGTTGCCACCAAATATACATGCACAAAAGCTTTTACAAATTGAATAGCTGATGCACTCCAAAAGCCACCCATTCAAGGTCTGACAGCTTTCAAGATAATCATAAGAAAAACTCGTGCACTAACTTGGCCTATCTAGGAGTGTAATACATTGTATTACTAACCTCTGCCACTGCCAGTTTTTCATTAGCTCCCCTGAGGTCTTGAGTCATAGTGTTAATTATCTGCTCTTGCTTCTGAGTTGTTGCTGTGAGTTTCTGGGTTCTTTCATGCAGAGACGTTATTTCTCGACGATAGCCTTCAACGTTATCCTGCAGCATTTCATAACTTCACATAGAACAATAAAGCGAAGTACATGTTTGCCACATTACATTGATTAATTGCAAGAGGTGTATGTACACAGCTATATGTTTCATGTTCTTGTGCACCAGTTTTCACACATGTGGCTCACTCAACTAGAAGGTATATTCTTGATCCCACCTTTGCTATTTCCTTTGTGCTCTTTAACAGAATAGACAGTATTATGTTTAACTGGCAACTCTTCCTGAGCAAACGATAGCAAGCAATCAACATTATTCTATTGACAGAGGACACGTTGCCATAAGGCAACTAAACTAAATAGCTGATTTACCGTTTGGAGGCAAACTCCAGCTGCGTGGATATCTTTGCATTTTGTGACCTCAAGTCTGTGACCTGCTCCTGAAGCTTCTCATTTTGTTCATTCAGCAACTTGTCATTCTCTGCCTTTTCTTTTTTATAGTTCTCAAAAACTTCCTGCAACTACATCAAAGAACAGACATTAAAGTCCTTACAAGAGTAAGAAGAAATAGTGACAGCCTTCTACTGCATTTATCGAAAAATATACCTGCTTAAGTGCAGCCTTAGCCTCTACCGTCTCCACCGACTCAGTCATTGACACTGGAGCAGGAGTTGACATGGCTTGAGGTAAACTTGGGCGCTTTGGAGTAGATGTAAGAGAAACCTCCTCTGGTAATATACCTGAGGCTAAAAATAAAAGATAAAGGGGATTTAAAGGCAACGATTGAATGAATGCTTGCCAAAGCAGAAGATCATATAACCACACTGAAATATGGCAATATTTCAATCCTGAGTACAATACTGCATTGCTAGGAAAGTCTTGGGCTCTCCTGAGCAACTCCTTCTTTACACCTACAATATGCTACCAAGTAGTCACCACCACACATCAGTCATTATGTCGCAAGTTATTACACTGTAAAAATAAAATCATGTGTCTAAATGCAAATTTATGGGGTTTCCAGTGAGTAAGGGCAAAAGTTGAATACCAGATTAACAGAAGTTACTAGTACCATCACAGCACCATTACTGAGAACTCATAACAAATGACAATTTTCTTTTTTTCCATGGGGCAGAAACGTGAAGCTTACCTTGCAAAGGAATGATAGCTCCTGTAGTCTGTGCCAACAGTATGCGGAACATATCACGCTGACGAACTATAGACTCAACAAGCTGCAACTGATGATGACGTGATTCACGCAGTTTTTCTAGCTCATTGAGAGCTTCTTCAAGCTGACCCTGAAGCTCAGAAATTCTGAAACCAGCAACAGTTGTTTTCAGTAACATACACAGTGAGGCATACCAAGATGACACAACCCTTACATTTTGCCACAAGTCCTTCAGCGTACTTTTATTGGATCTCTGAAAGTTAAGTACCACTGAGGTTCTTGAGCAAACTTAAAAGAAAGATCGTCCTTTGGGCTTGCCATTTTATAGATGACACAGAAAGTAGGCCTCTTCCATGAAAAGCAGAGCCAAGGTAATTCCATTCACGTGAATAACTTCAAACAACAGTCAGCAGCATTAACAGAGAATCAGGTTAAGAACTTTTTATACAGAATTACATTATCTGAGGGCTTTACAGCTAGTGAATTAGATATGCACACATTTGATTATTTTTTGTTCAGCCAATGGGAATAAAACCACTTTTTCAAAAAACAGCTCCTTCGTGCGAAATCACTGTCACTAAAAAAAAATGGACAATTATTTTTACTTTGTATATTGATGAGAGCACAAGATATATAGCTATAAAGCCATTTTAATCTAAAACCAAAGACAACGATTCTTAGTAAGTTTGCCTTTATGAATTACACAGCTGCTCATGAACATATGCACACTTACATACGCAAACAATTAATAACGATCAGAAGCAAACAACTAACGAGGTTTTGAATATATCCCTCTTACTGCCTAGCATAAACAGTTTACTAGAAGGAACACATAATTTACTTTGATGACGTTGTTTCTTGCTCCTCTTTTTCTCTAGCCTCTCCCAGCTCCCGAAGAGCCACCAAGAGACGTTGATTCTGTTGCTGAAGTTCTTCAATATTTCTGTAAGAGACTAGATGTTGAGATATCACTTCAGAAGAGCTACTGATGTCAGCAGAGCTCACTTCTTCATCACGAATCACATGATTGCCTCTAGCTTCTTCAAGTTCCATTAAAAGCACACGAATCTGAAAGAGAACATTCTAGTGTAAGACTTGCATACAGATTCAAATGTTCACTCTGAAAAACAATACGTTACAAAAAAGTCCTTGGAAATTAAGTAATTTTTTCCTACAACATACAAACTACTACAATCAATTAATACTTGTAAGATAATTACATTATAGAAAAAACAGTTTGACAAAAGGAAACCACATCAAAATCAGAAGTAGATACTCTGTGTTCAATTCTACGAACAGATTACAGTACATTCCAATCAAAGATGTTATAATACACCACTTTTCCATGTTAGATGTTTAACAATGTTATCCTAAAGCAGGATCACTTCTATCCAGCTAAACTAATTTTGTAAGCAGAAATGTAAATGTCACTTTGTCCTAATGAGAAGCTTTTAACATCACTAAGGCTCTTAGGACAACCAAAGCATACATGACTGTGGCCAAACACAACTTCCAAGCAAACTTCAGAATTAGGACTTCATATTAATAAATAAATTGCAAATAGTACATTTAACCATAGCAACATTTGTTCTACCTGCTGTGAAAGGTCTTTTACTTGTACTTCCAGTCTCTGGTTTTCTCTTTCAAGCAGAGAGGCATGCTTATTGGCTTTATCAGCATCCTCCTGCAATCGCTGGATTTCCTGCAAGCATACAAACATTAAGAAACACATAGCAATTAAACTCAGACACATTTATTTCCAGAGACATCACATAAATTAGAGAGACATGTCTTGTCAATCAAACTGTGCTTTACTACTTTAAAGTTACACTCCAAAGGTTAAACTCCACATATTTAGGAATCACAAGCCACACTCTTTCATACTATGTTAGTGTATGTATTAAAATTAATGAGGAGTGGGCACTGAAGTTCAATTTTATTTCTTTGGGCAGACAAATACTAATCATTGTTTATAAAGAACTCTACTCTCAGAAAATGAGAGATTGTAAGTCACCACATTAAAGCCTTCCTTATAAAAAAAAAAATCTGAAAAATGTTGTTTCTGTAAAATACTGTCTACGGTCCAATAAATCGCAAGCTAGAAAGTTCAACAGATATTTGCCCCCAATAAAAGTTGACTAAAAGATCCATTTTATGCATTTACTAACAGCAATTATGATTAAGGAATTAAAAATCCATTTTTTCCATAATTTTACATGCTCTTTTATTTTATACTGACCTTCATAGCTTGTTCAAGCTTTGCAGACAGACTAGCAACAGCTTTTTGGGAACGCTCAAATTCTTCACGCTGACGTTTCAAGATTGGTGCTTTTGCTTCTACTTCCTGCACTATTTCATCCAAATATTTATTGATTCTCTTGTTCTCCAGCTTTTCCAAAAGCAATTGGTCCTGAGTTTCTACATATGCATTATACAGCTATAAGAAAAGATGTATCAAAGAATGACTGGTTTGCCGAATTACTTAATTCATACCTTAAGGTGGTATAATTTTATACAACTCTAAACTAACTAATTCAGAGAAACAAGTTGGACTTCTAAAAAAATGTGGTTTCAGGACTCATACCATGGCAAAGCAGTTATCCCTATTAATTTAAAAATGGCAGATTTTTATAGTGCAACTGTATGCAATAAAACAATTCTATTTAAAACGGACAAATCCTAAGCAAGTTTAAGACAACAGAAATATCAAAACTAGTATCACAAAAGAAAACAGCAAGCACAGAATAAAGTAACTTAATAGCTAGACAGCATGACCAGTAAGAAGCAAAATGAAAATAATAATTGCATTAATAAATGTGTAAAAAAACCAAAACCAAAAACCAGAATATGTACAACCTCTCATTAATTTTTCTGCAAGTACAAGCCAAATGTGCAGCATTTATGTAAATAAGGGGGGGAAAAAAGGCTTCTGCCAAAGATGCATACAGAAAACAAGTTTATATACACACAACCCTCCCCTCCCCCATATTTCAGAAAAAGAACCAAAAGACCCTACGAATGTTTTCACCTACTAAAGAAAAACTGTAAGGTATGTTGAAGAAAATGCCAACATCTTAGCAAGTCTGTTTCAAATACATGAAAAGATTTCATCCACTTCAGTTAGGCATTACACCAAGTCCGAAACAGTGAATGAAGCCTGCGCTCTTATATTATTAAGGTATTTCTGCTGCCATTTCAAGGGCCTTGAAATTGAAAAGTTTCTTCTCACTTACCTCAGTTAATTTCATTCCAGGCTTGACTACTTTAGCTACTGCTGCAGCAGTGGGAGACATTGCTGCCAGTTCCTCCTCAGACAATATGGCTCCTGAAGACATAATCCCACCAATTACCATTATAAAGCTGCAATAATTCCCATCATAAATATTCTTTATTAATATAAATGATGCCTTCACACACCTTTGTGCTTTATAACTACTGTATTTTAAATTACTATTTTAAGTCCTTAAAGTTGCTGGTTAAAGAGTTTTCTATAAAATATATTATACATACAAATGTGGATGAGACTGGTATTATATGTAATATTCCATGTCATACATTACCCAACTAGTCCCTGACTAGTTTCATTTGAAATACTGAAAAGCTTTTGCTATTAGACTCTTAAAATTTAGATAATTTCTGAACGTAAGCATTTGGAAATAGCTGGTGCAAAGCTTAGCATCAGATTTCTTAGCAAACCACAGAAGGTTTACAGTGGCAAAGCACTTGTTTACTTCCATTAAATTAGCACATGGAGATAGCAAATATACTTCATGTTGCTCTGTTCCTTCCTGCTCTGCGCTCCCTCTTTCCTTTAGAAATTACCTATGGGTAGCAAACGCTCTCCTTTAAGGAAAAAAAAGACAGAACTACAACAGTGAACACTGAGCAAGATTTAATGTCAAAGAAATTTAAGGACAGAGGTTTGTTTCCCATTGCCTTTTTTTTTTTCTTTTCCTAAGAGGAAAATAAGAATAGCTTATCAACCCCATTCTCCTCTCCAGCATGATGATTCAGCCTTAAGGAAATTTTCCTCCCCCTTTTCTTTGAAAGGGTAAATCAGATTAACAAAAAAGTTCAAAAAACATTTTGATAAAAATGCATTTTCTGGTGGGGAAAATACATACACACACAAAAAAAAGCTTCTGAAATACATTATTAGAAATGACCAAAGATTAATTAATTAAGATCATTGCATTTACTTCCTACAGAAATTCAGCATAGTATTTTTATGCAAGACTACTTATGATAGAAAGCCTGAGGCTTTATATATTTCAGTTCCCAGTGCAACCCCTACCTTTACGCTTTGTAGCGGACAGCAAATCATTAGCATTCTCCAGCTCCTTTTCCAGTTTACTGATCTTCTCTCTCAGTTCTTTCTCTATTACAGCTTTTGACTCTTCTACCTCAGCCAAATGCTCCTGGGTTGCTTTATTAGCTAAAATTAAATCAGACAAGCAGTTTATTGTGGTGTGGTTGATTTTATTTTTTTTCTTTTAAAAAAGACCAACAGTTGCATATGTACCTTAAATTTTACTTTAACTTTATATGATCTGCAGAAGCTTATGGTGATAAGAAAACTCAGTAGCATGACAGAAGCATGAAGTTCTGCCTATCCCCTTTGCTTAGAAAAGGGCTAAAATACGAACTGTCCTTTTATCAGTGAAAAGGAAACTAAAACAAGACACTAAAATGAAGACATATCTTGTAAAACGAGATATTTTCATCAAAATTCAAAGTAAAATTCCAGGTATATTTGAAGACAGTTTATCTCCAACACACACCTCAAAGTAAATTCAACTAGTCACATAAAGTATCTGTTACAAAGTGATTGATGTTTCCACCATCCCAAAAGCCTAATGCTTCCATAAACTCCATGAACGCTCAATACCTATTTTTCAACATGTCAAGGTAGTTACAAATAAGCTTAACTGTTCTGTTCCATTTGCCGTTTCTCACCCCCTGCTTACCTTCACCTGCTTCCTTCAGGAGCTTGTGTAGCTCTTCTACTGCTCCTGTCAGTTCATTGCTCTTTGCCTCTGAGTCATCAGCAGCACTCTAAATAAAAGTATTTAACCTTTTATTAAACAGTAATAGCAACTGTATTTTTATAAGAAAGCTCAAACTGACCTAAAATTACGAACACACAGTTTCTGAGTAAAATGCTAAAAGATTCACCTAAACTGGACAAGTCTTTTTCCACTGGATTACGTCTCACTTTAATGCAAACTGTGCATCTGAGAGTATGAAATGTCAACATTGATTTGATATGACAAATTCAAATAAACTGTATGCCCTTTAGCTGCTTTATAGCTCGTGCTGGCTTTATTCCTTCTCTTCGCTAAAGAAGATGTGGAGAAATTTGAGTACCCAATTTTGATAATCCTGAAAAATTTAGTATTTTTAGACAATCTTACATAAACAGTTTATGTTTCTTTGCTTCCAGTTAGAGATTACAGAATCACAGAATGGCAGGGGTTGGAAGGGACCTCTGGAGATCATCTTGTCCAACCCCACTGCTTGAGCAGGCACACCCAGAGCAGGGGGCACAGGACCATGTCCAGGCAGGTTTTGAATGCCTCCAGGAGAGGAGACTCTACAACCTCCCTGGGCAGCCTGTTTCACTGCTCTGTCACCCTCACAAGAAAGAAGCTTTTTCTTATAGAGCTGGAACTTCCTGTGTTCCAACTTGTGCCCATTCCCCCTTGTCCTGTCATTGGGCATTATTGAAAAGAGCCTAGTCCCATCATCCTGACACCCACCCTTTAGATATTTATAGGTATTTATGAAATCCTCCCCTCAGCCTTCTCTTCTCCAGCCTGAACAAACACAGGTCTCTCAGCCTTTCCTCATATGGGAGATGCTCCAGTCCCCTGATTATCTTTGTAGCTCTCTGCTGGACTTGCTCAAGGAGTTCCAGATCCTTCTTAAACTGTGATCTCATAAGTACAATACTTTAGCCATTCTGCAAGTCCATTAGAGAGAACTGAAATAAAGTTAATTCAACTTTTTCTAATCAGCGAAGTCTCTGAATAGGTTCCCATGGGAGGGCACTCAATCTCGATGCTTTTAATATCAGGTCAGATAAATGCGTCAGCAGTTAAAAGTATATAGCAAACCCTACGTTAAGCAGAATACAAACCTTTAAGCCTCTGCAAATCAATGATTCTATAACATAAGCATGAACGAGTAGGATTAAAAAAAAAACCCCAACCAAAACAAAACCAAATTAAAAAGGTAAATGGTAACACATTATCCCCCAGAAGAATTAGCTGTTGACTTGCTGTTCAATGAAGGGACATCAGTTTACATCTAATCAGACAAAGTATTAACGTAGAGCTCAGAATTAAGCAGGGTAGAATGTTTATGTGGGTGTCTACACAGGAAAACTCAGGAAACGGCATTCATTAACCTGTGAATCTAATACATGTAAACTAAAGAGCAGTTAGTTGTCCTCTTTAGCTGACTCTCTTAGTCAATATGCTGCAGGATATTTTTCACTCTGAGCTGACAAAACAAGAATTCCTCGTTTAGATGGTGCTTATTTTTCCACTGTGTCTTAACCAGATCACTAACACTTGCAGAGTTATTTGAAATGAACTTCTGCTAACCAAACGCAGAAAAATACCTTGCACAGTCATATTTTACATACAAACCTTTACCTCCCAATACATCATAAGACATAACCACATTCAAGCAACATGAAGCCTCAGAACAGTGAGCATAAAACTACTACTTTAACCCCTGTTTTGCTTAATCTACACAATGATCCAAGCACTACAAGATTTCAAATGCTGCCTAAGAGAGCAGCAAAGAAACCAGTGATTTGGATGTTTCACAATATTTTACCTTAGCAGTCAGTCTTCCCTACATCCACACTTTGTGGAGAAAACCCCCCAAAATTGGCCTGCATTACATTTAATTCAGCCACAAGTAATACTAATATACGCTTATAACCAAATCAATAAACTCACCTTGTACAAATTGGATAATTTTATGTGGGCATTCAGTTCATTGTGGAATCTTTCCTCCATACTAGCTTGCTGTTCTTTTGCCTAGCAAATTAAAGAAGAGACAGGATGGGGGAGCATTCCACTATTTCTAATTCATTCATTTTGTTTTTTGATTTGTAGAAGCAACTGTAATGCTGCTTCACATTTACTTCAAGTTGTCTTACCTCCTTCAGTTTATTCAAAAGGTCTTCCACATGCTTCTGAAGATTTTCATTTGACTGTTTTAAGCTGTTTACCTGTTCCTCCATTCTGGAAACCTGTTCAAAGAAGAAGTGAGAACACCATGTATAAATTTATCTTTCCAGTACAGTTTATTTTGGGAGGTACCCATCTCATTTTTTTTTTACTTTAAAAAAAGCCCAAAAGTTCCAGAAAGAGCATAAATGGTTATGTTTTCTAAAAGTCTTTGCTCCCATCCATTCAGCTAAATGAAGAAGTGAGTCCTCAAGTTGCTCCAGTCACGCATAACCAAATAAACCCACAAGCCTCCATGGAGCCAAGTGCCACAGAAAATGTGACCAGTTGTCACAGTTGTTAAAGAAACTGCTCAGGTACCCAAACTGAAGCTCACTGGAGCTAAGTATTTTCAAAATACAGCCACTGATTCTGCCACGTATTTTGTTGCAGGAAAACAAAAATATCATCACCCCACTCCGTAAAGAATGTTAAGTCAGATCCTTCTGCCCCTTCCTCTTATAAAGAACTGTATTCCCATACATTTTAATAGCATTATATCATTATATAGCTTTGTTATCAGCAACTCCAAAATTTCTAGCTTATAATTAAAAACTTTGACTTTTCTATTCTAGATAATGGTAGCTATACATATTCCTTAAAAAACAACCAATATTTTATAAAAAATTGAAAGAACATCTCCTTGTTAATTGCAAAACATTTTTTTTTACTCAAATACAGTTATCAAAGTACTTGGTTTTGTGTAATACAGTTATTCAGAAGGTATAGTTTATAAGAAATGGCAAAAGCACGCAGTAATTATATTACCTCCTCCTTCTTGTTCTCCAGATTACATTTAAGCTCCAAGATTTCATTGCCTTTCTCCCTGGCAGTGTGTAGCAGTTCATCTGTTTTGGCTTTCAATTCAGCGTTCAGCCACGTGTTTTGATTCTGTAGTAGTTCTTTTTCTTGCTCCAACCTTTTCTCACGGTACTAAAAAGAAAATTGCATAGTGTAATTGTACTGGTTCCACAGAAAATAAAGAAGCAAACCAAAGTATTATGATCAGAGTGGGAGTAGCAAAAATGTACTGTAATTTGGTAAATAGTACCAAAAGACAGGCAGTGTTCCTTATTACATTGGTAATGCTAACTTAGCAGTCTGAAACTAGAAAAACTTCTTGAAAATTGAGTTAGTTTCCTCAAAGTTTGCATTAGCTGGGAACATCAACTAGATTAATATCTAGTTAAAGGAAATACATTAAGGTATCAAAGTTTTCCTCCTCTTTTCTCCTTTCCTCCACTTTTTCAGCCCTTTATGGAGATAATTCTGCCCACGGAGAAATGGTGCAGGTTCACAAATAATTATTTTTCTCCTTTCTACCTGCCTTCATGGACCTGGAGTCCTTCTTCCCAGTGGGTAGGAGCAGCCACCATTGCCACCATGACATGCTTGCCCATCTTGATGCCCCCTTGCCTTCTATAAAATATGCCTCATTTCCAGTCACAGCCACCAATTTTACCACAAAATAATTTGTTTTAAATAGCAGGAGTACACTCGACCTACTGTCAAAGTCAATAATGACACAATGATGATTACATCACTTGTAAACAACTACTTATTAGAACATTAACATGTAGTACATATATAAAGTACTACTCACCTTCATGGAAACATCTGATGTTTGAAGTTCATCCAGCTTTAACTGAAGTTTTACCTTTTCTGTGTTTGCTTCTGTAAGCTTTTCATTTAAGCGTTTAACATCCTCTGGAGAAGAGTAATCAGTGTTTAAAAAAGCTAATCGTATAACAGTTTTAATTGCTTGCTTAACTAAATTGTAAAGAATGCCAACAGGTAAGATAACATTTGTAACTGTATATTGTACAATAAGATATTGTATAATGTATGTTTTGGTATCTACAAAACCAAGCATCAAACTGCTGTGGTTTTTTTGCAATTAGCAAGTAATTTCCTGCCTCATTTCCTTTCTCTAAATACTCTTCCCTGCTAATCCATTATTTGTTGCTGCCTATACAAACTGCATACTCCATACCGGTTCAATTGTTCAAACATATTTTTTATTTAGGAAAATCACGTGAAGTATTTTGTTAATGTGACTTGGCTATACCATTTAAATGTTCAACTTCCTGAGATCGTCTTTCACTTGTTCGAACCAAATCTCTCTTTTCAGCTTCCAGTTCTTCTTTTTCTCTACTTAAATGGCTCTGAAAAAAAAAGACAAGAGAGCAATAAAGAAGTGTGGTCAGCTTCCTGTAACAGTTATAAACTGTTAACTGGTATAACTTATAAACTGCCAGTATTTACAGTTTCCATCATAGAGAAGCATGCTAAACCACAGTAAGTTACCCCAGCCAACTGAAGAATGGGATAAAGGCTTTTATAGTGGGCAGCTGAATCAGTTTAAACTACATGGTATGAAAGCATGGCTGCTTCCATTTTCTTCTGTCATGTTGGGGGTATATAATTCGAGCAAATGAAGGTTAATGTACTACTTTCTTCTAGTGACTAATAGCCAACACATTTCAATTAACGGTTCCCCTCCCCCACAAATCACACTGATACTAATGCCCTGCCAGCCCTTCATGCTTAAATGCGAAATGCCACTATCACATAAGATTAGACTGCAAAGATGAGAGAACCATCACACAGCTTTCAAGGCCAGCATACTGAACATGTAGTTTTCATGCCTTTAATTTTCAACTGGCATAGAGAGGTCCAGACTGCCACAAGACTCCCTCTGGTTCTAGCTGTATTTGAACAAAGATTAGAATAAAATTGTTGAACTTAGAGCAGACGAAACAAACTGAAGGCCTAATGGAAATCCAAAACAAACAATGGGAACTGTTCAAAACCACATCTAATCTCAATATTCTTTGAAAAACAGCTTTGATAGTTAAGATTTCACTGAAAGTTTTATTTGGTTAAGTAAGAGAGAAAACAGTGTAACCAAGGAATGAACACATGCAAAAGATCAATATAAAAATCAAATAAAAGTTAATAGTCTCAGATCATTCATATCTGCCTTCTAAAGTGTCAATACAAATGACTTCAGCTAGGCCCAGGTAAGCCCCTCTGGGGAAACAATCAGATCTGTCTTCTCATTGTGGACAAATCTATCTAATAATAATGTTTTCGCTTCCTGCTCCATAATTAGTGTTCTCCTGGATCAGTCACCTGAAGTCACCCTGCAACCCCATGACTTTTGAGCATAATGCAAGGAAATCTGTGCCAGAGTGTGGGAAAGAATGAGAGAAAAACATCTTTACACCTTTGTCCGATTTTTGAGGTTTGGCTTAAAGCCACTTAGCAACAGGTTTCAGCTAGAGCAAAACAATCTATCTAAACTGAAATAGAAGCATCTGCTCTGACATATATTCACGTTATTCAGTTTGCTAAAACACCAGCATTTACTTAAAAAAACACCAAAAAACTGTAAAATTTTCCTATACCCAGCCACACAGACATGTAAATATGTACATCTAAATATTTGTACAGATATTGATAGAGTCTAGTTTGGAAATTGGTTGCATTCTTTGCTGCAGTGAGACAGGTGAACTGAAGTCTTTCAACTTATCATCAAGTTCTTCCAGTACCTGAATGGCTGCATTACGATCTTGAGCAGCTTCAAGTTCTTTATTTTTCTCATTCAGTGACTTCAATTGTTCATCTGTTGGACAAGAAATAGTATTGAGGGACCTGTACTGTAATATAATGACAGAATTCATTCTCCAAATGCAATTAAGCCAAAATTTCCCTTTAAAACATTAAAAAAAAAAAGAAGAAAGAAAAGAAAGAGAGAGAACTCAAGACTTCACTATGGATGGACTAGGTAGCATTGTGTCAAACTAATGCAACCCTTAGAGCAGATGCATTTATTGTGAAGATCAATACATAACCCACTGTTCTACTATTACTACAGAAATCAGCAAACAAGAGGTTTATTTTCCATTAGAACAAAAATTCCATTTTAAAAAAAGCCAACTTGAACACAAAAGCAAAACATCTTTCCACTTGCAGACATAACAAATGTAGCTGATGGATGGATTTTCAATTCCTATTTAAAACCTCAAGCATTTCAGCATAACACTGGACTGAAAAAGAATATCCTGCTCAGCCTTAAGAACGTGCAGTTATACTTACTAAGTTTCTTAAGCTCCTCACGGAGAGTTTGACATTCTTGTGTCTCATTTACAAGTCTCTCCTGACTTTGAGCCAGACGCTTTTCTACTTCAAAGTACTGTTGTTCTGCAAAATAACAATGTTATCTCAGCTTCACTTAATAAACATTTCTTCTTCTTTCTCACCTTTATCAAGGATCCTTATTAAAGGAATCTTTATTAAAGAGTGGTATTTATAAAGAAGACATCTAAAAATAAGACTACAGTAGAATTTTAAGAAAAAGTATTTTTGAAGGCAAAGAGATTCATTTCCACATCAAATTAACATTGTTGAAAACACTTTCTTAGCATGAAAAGTGATAAGTTTCCAGAAATGATCTACAAAATAACAGCCTAATTAATTTTAGTAATTCTTTAACATTTTTTTGATGTAGCTAAAAATGTTGTATCAGCACAATTCTGCAGTGTTGTCTCATCAACTTAAAACTTCTTTTAACTGTAGCATATTTCTATATACATATGATAAAATCCACATAACCCTAGGTATCAAAAGCTTTGATTTAGAAAATTTTTATGAACACTTCTTAAAACGAACCTTTGTGCTCTACGCAGCATATCCCATAGCACTCAGAAAAATAATTAGATGTTGTCTGAAACAGTAACTATGTTATAGAGCTTAACTGTAAAATACGTAGTAAAAGCACAACTAATCTCACTCTCAGGCATAGTGGGCTTCTAAGGAAGTACTGAGGGATTTTTACTTATCTTATGCTTCCTATCACATCTTACAATTTCAAATAATGCTGCCCCTCCAGCTACATATGAGAAGAACAGACCAGAAAGAGACTAACCTGCTAAAATCTGTGGGTTACCTTAATTTACACTATGCTTTATCAACTAATTTACTTTAGCAATATTTTTATCATAGAAGCGAAAAAGGTTGAAGGAAAGGTGGAAGTAATGTTTACATCAGAAGTGTGTCACCTACCCGATACATCAAATCATATTCGCAACCCTGCCCAGCACTTATACTCATCTACGCTCTTCTTCATTTCTACTCTAGTTTTTGAATGGCATTATTTTTCTGTAATCAAGTAACCTCCAAATAAATATAAAAATGTTGATCCCATCAGGTGTATTTTACAGAAAGGTTATGGTCTTCAACATGGAATTTAGCAGAAAAAGTATAAACCTAAGGCTATTTGAGAGCTGGATAAACAAATCATTATTTCTCTTACACAACAAAGATTAAAGCAGACTGAAACATATCACTGCCTGTTAAAAACCTGACGAAAAGCTGTTCTTTAAGCCCATTCTGAATACAGTTTTAACTCTGAATAGTCCTTTGCAAAAAGTAAAAAAAATCAGACTCCTCTTGCCAAGCAAAGTGAGAGAAAAAAACTCTTTATCAGGTCTCAGCTACAGGGCCCCCACCCGGGCATGGGAGATGAGACGCCCCCAGCCCCGGGGACCCTGCCCGGGCCGGGGACGCGCACACCCACCTCACAGACCCCCGGCACCCCCCGACAGCGTTTCGAGGACCACGACACCCCGCCAGGTCCGCCCTGACCCCGCAGGGGCCCGGCCCGCCCTGCTCCTGCTGCTCCCTCACCTCCACTCCCGCTCCTCCGGCCTCCCCCCGACCCGCACTCACCGCTGTCCACCTTGAAGCGCTCATGCCTGGCTCGAAGCCCGTCGATCTCGCTCTGCTGGTCGGCCAGGAAGCGCTCCAGCTTCCCCTGCACCGCCTTGGGCAGCTTGGCGAGCTCGGCCCGCTCTAGGACCTGCTGCAGCACAGCCGCCATCTTGGAGGCAACCCCAGGCGCCGCGGCGCGTCCCTGCCGCACCGCCACCCGCGCCCAGCTGCGCAGGCGCCGCGACCACGCATGCGACACCGGGCGGGACGGGCCCCGCGGCATCATGGGAAGTGTAGTTTTCCACCAAGAGACCGCAGCGTCTGCAAGCACTTCCGTTTCCAGTAGGGCAACTCTTTCCGCCATGTTGAGTGTGATTGTAGTACTGGTTAAGGCATGAAAGCGGCTGAAATAGAGGCGGGAGCCCCGCAACCCTCATCTCGAGGTTCACCGCGGCCCGCTTGCCCTTCTGGGGGGTCCTGCGAACCGGGAAATGGAGGGGGAGGAGACGTTATCGCTTCCGCCACTCAAAGCATGGCGGCGCTGGCGCGGAGCTCTCCCTCTGCGTGCCCTTTTCCCGCCCTCGGGTCTGGATTAGCGTGCGTCATCTCCCTGTGCCTGGGCGCGAGCGGCGCCTGCTGGTGACCGGGACATCGGCCACCTCGGCGGCGGGCTGCAGCGGAGGCGCTGAGGTGGCGGGGAGAGCCGGGCGGGGGGAGCCGGGGGCGGCCGAGCCTGCTGGGCTACTGAGGGGAGCCGTGCGGGAGCCGCCGCCGGGCTGCAAGGACGGCTGGGTGCGGAGGGGCTTTGGGCCCGGGCCTAGCCGTGTGGGTTGAGGTGAGGTGAGGTGGGTGACAGCCTTCCTTCCTCCCCGCCCTTCTCCTTCATCTCCGCCATCCGTGCGCAGCAGTCTCCAGCAGACGCCTTTGCGGGGACTCGGGGTGCCCTTTGCTTCCTCACCATGTGCTCTTTGGCTTCAGTGTTTTCATAGTTTAGGACCCGAGGGAATGGCAGGAGGATGTGCCAGGGGAGGTTTAGGTTGGGTATTAGGAAGAGGTTTTTCCCCCAGAGGGCGGTGGAGCACTGGAACAGGCTCCCCGGGGAGGCAGCCACGGCGCCAAGCCTGACCATATTCAGGAAGCACTTGGGCAACACCCTCAGGCACATGATGTGAATTTTGAAGTTGTCTTGTGCAAGGACAGGAGTTGGATTTGATGATCCTTGTGGGTCCCTTCCAACTCAGGACATTCTGTGATTCTATGATGGTTAATTTTCGTGAAAGCTCTCAATGCATGAAGCTGTTTGAAAGGGAGGAGTGTCTGTGGCAGTCCCCGTGTCCCGGGTTCATATGGCTGTTGATGGAACCTATGAAGATGGCCTTTTGGGTAGTCCATAGATGCTGTGCTTTTAATGTCTTAGGATTTGGAATTAAAACTGTGGCATGTTTAAGTACAAGTGTAGAATTTAGCAAATCCCTCAAAGAGAAATGTGAATGCAAAAAATGCGTGCTTTACGTTCTGGCCTCTGATGAAACATGATGCAGCAAAAAAACTGTTGCTTGGAGACATGTTTTTCCTAGCATTTGCTTGCATTACTTGTCAGGTATTTAAAATAGTTTTCTTTCAAATAACGGTCGCATACTTCTTCCTTTAGTATACAGACTTATGGTTTTCATTAGAAAAAAAATAAACTTGCCGATTGTAAAGCTATTTAACGAGCCTCTGCTGACAGATAAAGTATTAATGTATTTAGAATCTTTGTGTGGCACTTTTATGTCACACATGGTAACCAGTGTAGTATATATACTTTCTTTGACTTTATGTATTATTTGTTTTGTAGGTTGAAACTACAGTCCTTAATCTTAAACCTGCAGCAATGGGTAGAATTTACTTTGTTGAGGAAGCTATTGGGCAGTATCTTTCAGACCTCAGTGCAAAAGTAAAGCCTTATGTGACTGGCCTGTTAATAGGGCAGGTAAGTGTGAAATATTTGAAGTCTCTTCCATTCGTTCATGTTAATAGGGAAAACCCCCTTGGCCTTAATCATCTGGGATAAGTCCATTAGCATCCCACTGAGCTTGTATAGTGCGGGAGGGTGGTAATGTGACCAGAAGGGACTTCTGTAAAGGGTTCATAGTGTCAACCAAATACTTTTAAAATCCTTTGTGAAAGATATGACACACAGAAAATAAATTTAAACCTTAAAGATAAAACTTATCACTTACCAAGGCTTTAAGGCAAAGGCAAATTAATGAAGGAATTATTTTTGTAAGGGATTACAATACAGTTTGACAATACCTACTGTAAAGCAGACCTTACAGTTACTATACTACACAGTATATTCTCAGACTTGGTGTCAACCTCATGATACATTTGCTTATATGGATCTTTTTGAAAGTGTTCCCCACAAAGAGACTACGTAATTCGGGCTGTTCGAACACCTCCAAAAGAAGAGCAGAAGGAAGACAACATCAGTCCTTCGAAACTGGCATCTGTTGATGAAGAATGGATAACTACGCACGCCAGTCAGGTAGCGTGGTGTGAGTTAATGAAGGGGGTGGGAGTAATAGGAAGGAAATAAGACTTGCAAAAACTATTCTTATAGTTTGTGGAATCCCAAGCGTTTTTCTCAAAGTAAAAGAACCTTCCTAACCTGTGGCGATTCACGACACAGACTCTGTATTCATACACAAGCAAAGCTGAAGTTGTTTATTAACAAAAGAGCAGCCTTAATATAGTCTGCCTCCTGAGCTAGTATTTTTCCCTTCTCTCTGCCTCTGAATGTGTTTTATCACACTAGTTCCATATATGGTATAAACACAGATAAGCGTGCTCTCCTGCTTCAGTGCTCCAGCTGTGCCCCTGACATTCTGTCCCGCATATCAAGGCCTCAGTTCTGTGTTTTTCTGTGGGTTGTTTTTATATCCCGCGGCTTGCGTCCAATAAGGGCGATGAGATCATGGAAGGCCACATTCACTTACTCCACACTAACCATGCTGGGCGCAGATATTTTAAACCAAAATATCTGTATTGTTTTCAAAGTTTGTCATGAAATGGAGACTTGGTAGGGCTGAAGTGAGATAATTTACAAGGTGCTGTGTTCTTGCATTTCAGAGGAACCTATAAGTGACAAAGTCATGCTTATTTAATTTCTATTCTTGATGCATACCTGTCTCATTAGAAATCTTTTATATATCAGTTTGCATGGTTGCTAGATCTCATTCCTATTAATACATGTTCATTTCTATTTTTAAGGTTTCTAGAATGCTTCCTGGAGGCTTATTAGTTCTTGGTGTATTTATTATTGCAACTCCAGAACTGTCAAACGATAGTCAAAATGCATTGCGCAAGGTAAGTATACTTCCTGGGGGAAAGACAGGAATATCTTTAGGTGTGCAGCTGAATAATTTGCTGTCAGTCTTGAGTATATATGGTTGATTTGTTGCTGTATCTAAAAGCACAAATGTTCTGGTTTGATGTATGGTTTTGAGACTGAAACCTCAGAAATAACTGTCCTGTGGGACTGTACCACAGCTTGATTTGCCAAGTTTCTGTTTCTTGTGATCTTTGTTACTGCAGTAGCAAATCTTACTGTATTTACTGGAAGCAGACATTCTACCTTAGGGAGAACATCTTCGAGGTTTATGTTAAGCTAAATCCTTCTGGCACAGGTGTTAGTAGTGGTAGCATATTAGCTTTTTTTTTTGGCTGAATTAATTGTTCAGATTAAAAAGTTTACATTAGTGAAAGATCTATAGTTTGGATTCCTTGAAAATGAATGTCTCATATAGAACTAGTGGTATTTGACTTAGGTGGGTGGGGTTATATTTAAAAACTACTTAGAACATGCTACTGTCTGATAGACTTAATGCATTTTTATGGGGGTACGTTTAGTTTCTGTGCTGTAGGTGTAGGTTCATTTTATCATTTTTATAAGCTAAGCATGTTAAGCAATTTAAACATGAGTAGGTTTTTAAGCCTAAGGTCCAAGGTTCAGTTTTGGAAGTGCAGTGGAACCGCATTGCAGTTGTGATTACTGAAACTAGTAGCCAACAAAAAAAGGTGAGATGTGTCCAGGTGATTGGTGATTCCTGAATTAAAGTTTGATTTTTTTTGAATTAGTAGCTATTTTGCACAGCTGTCTTTCCGGATCCTCAACTGGTAGGCATAAAGCTGTAATATTTTTGTAGGGAGAAAAGCGTACTGTTGAATATGTGAATCCGTGTTGTTTGGCTCAGTTTATGAAGAAGCTGATTTAAGGTTTCACAAACAACTTTCAGTTTGGAGTAGTTGCCTGTGCATTTTTGATGAATGTTCTTTTTACATGACATTTTGGTGACATGAGCTGTATTTTGTGTGCATACGTAATTATGATAACACTCAGACTTAGAACTTTAATGCAAGATTGTTTTCCAGAAATTATAATGCATTATTTTTGTGGAAAAACCCATAATGTTTTTTTATCTTTAGCTAATCTTCTCTGTGGAAAAGTCCTTGACTAAAAGAAGGCTCTGGAAACCTGCTGAGGAGGAGGTCTCGGACAGAGCAGCTCTTCAGATTTGTTCTGCTACAAAGAAGTATCCTTTATGTGCAAGATTTATTGCTTGAGACTGCTACCCCCGACTTTGTTTCTGTAGTTGTTTCTGAATAAGTTATAAATGGAGAGGGGAAAGTTGTTTGAGTTCAGATAGGCATAGATTAGTAAGCTGAAATCATGGAATTTTCTGATTAGCCATGAGTAAGACCATTGACACTCTTACCCTCAGAAAATTTCCATAATTTCTTACTGTTAGCGTTGTGTGTGTGTTGGCACCAAATTATGGCTTCCCCAGTCAGTTAGTATTTGCATAAATTGAAGAAAATGTCTAAAATACCATATAGCTGCTTAAGCTTGCTGTTGCCAATTGTACTGACATGGAAATGGGGCAGTAGCAGGCATGTGGGATCTGTACTGGTGCTGCAGAAGATTGCTTGGTTTGTTGATAATGAGATAATTCAAGGAGAAAAAGTAAGGCTTTTCTTTAGAGAGCTGAGAGGGATGAGGACAAATTGCAAAATGGTGCATTGGTTCTCCCTGTGAATACCTATTGATCTTAATATATTTGTAAGAGACGGAACAGCATCACTATGATAGTTGGAGTTTACAGTCAAATGTTTTTCCACTTTATTACACTAATGAAAGGTGAGAACTTTCTTCAGAGCATAAATTAGCTCATCAAAGAAGTTAACTAAAGGACAAAGTAACTGTGAATTGTTCTTAATAGTTTTTTTGCTTTCCACTGGATCTTTTTCTTTAAGTAGCAAAGAGTAGTTTGCCGAACCTATGACGTACAAGATCCAAAGGTAAGTTTGTCATCCTGTGTTGTACAGTTTTTGATGCATGACAAGTAATGTTTTAAAAAAAAACAACTCTCACTTATACAGTATTTTGTATAGATGCTTTATTGCTTATTTCTGCTCTCAGAGTTCAGCTAAACCGGCAGATTGGAAGTACCAGAGTGCTCTGTCGGCTTCCTGGTTAGCTTTGGACTGCACAGTAAATGTTAATATTCACATTCCACTTCTTGCTACTTCACCAAACCATGACTTGGAGAAGAATACCAAGGTAACTAACCAGCTGCACTAGTTTTGTAGTTGGTCTCTACTACTTTTTCTGTTGAAAATTAAATGGGAGAGAAAGATTTGAGTAGTGTGAGCAGAGAGGTAGGACTAACCAGTGGAGAATGTTTAGCAGTTATTCCTCTTTTATACGGAATTTGAAGTTACTATGAAGCATTATAGTATAAAAAATGCAGGTAGATTTTCTTCTGCTGTGCTTAGTGTTGGCAGTTTCCTTTAATCAAAATTATTTGGCAATTGTCCTGATTAGTCCAACTAAAGTCTCTGCTGCTTCACCTAGTCAAGATTACATCCAATTAGAACAGGGGTATGGGGTGCTTTTAGTATGAATTGGCTTTTAGTAGGCTGCATCCCTCTCTAACAAAAATAAAATCCCTGGGGAGTGCTTAAGTATTTTGAAATGCTTGTTTCAAAATGAAGATATTCTGAACATGTTGGTTTTAAGATTTAGCTTTGGAAAAACATACAGATTTTTCAGAGACTTTGAAACTTTCTCGGACTAACGTTGAAATATGGTATTTTTATAACTTTCGACATGATACTGTTTAACTCTTTCTTTAGTGAAATTCTTTGTCCTTTTTCTTACGAGATTTTTGTGTCTTTGCTTTTTTTTAAAGAATGGATTAAATCGATGGTCAAAACAGATAGAAGACAGTGTTTTTCTGATCAACGGACAAGTTAAAGATGATACGGAACTACTGGAAGGGCAGGCGAGTACCAAACAACAAGGAATTGAACTCTAACAGATGTGTAGTTAGAATATCCAGTGTGATAAAGCATTGACTGAGTTGTCTTCTGTACAATATTTTGATCTAATTGGCTTATTTCAAGTAACGAATAACGCAGGAGCACTTGTGTTCCCGTCTTCATTGCTGCAAATTGCCTCTTCTTCCTCTGGCAATGCGGATGCAATAATTCTATGTGAAGTCTGACTAAAAAATTTTCTATGCGCTGTGTACTTATTAAAGAACATGAGTAAGTTGTGAATGTAGGTGATGAGATTTCCAAGACCTGTGTATGTCTAAATGTTTAACAAAGGGTGGAAACACATTGCTTGACTGATCCGTTCATTTCTCCTTCTAGTTTTGTAATTATATTCTCATGGCTGTTTTCTTGGTGCCATTTTTCTCTCTTAAAAGCTATAAACCAGGGCATATTTTATACCATAGTGAGGAGGTTTTGATTCAGGGAGATTTTTTCCTGTTTCATGACACAAAGAATTTTTTTTTCTCTCAGAAAAAGTTAAGAGGAAATACTCAATCCAGCCCTCAGTTTTCTGATGTCAAGGTTCTGACTCAGCTGGTAAGTATTTAGTGGTTTGTAAAGTATAACCTCTCTGCTATCTTCTAAAATAGAATAAAAAATAAAAGAACATTCTGAATTACTGTCTAGAAATCCAGCTTACTTTGTCCTAAGACTTTTTATTCCTCCATGGATGTTGACTGGGAAACTGTGTCTTTGGAAATTCCCATGCTGTAATAACCATTATTGAAGAATGGCACAGTACAGCTGCACAGAAAATTTGAAAAACTGATTATAGAAATGAAGTCCCGCAAACTAACTAATTAGATACTAGGATTCCTGTATGTACCTGTGTGCCTTGATTTCAAGGTGGCTTTGCATTGTTCTGAAGTTCAGAATTGCTCCCATGCTTCAACTTGCCATGGGTAGCTATGGACGTTTACTTGAACGCTTTCGTCAGAAGCTCAATCACTAGTTTTGGATTAAGGTACAGATCCTGTGAGCTGAATCATAATCTGGAGCTGTCAGGAGTGTGTCTGAACTTTCCTCTGTACCAGAGGTTATGCTGACTTGAATCCTGAATTAGGTGGCCCCATCTAGGTCCTGAAGTCCAGATGTGTCCAGGCATTGTCCTGTGGGCCTCTTGCACAGCACAGGCCATCTTGTTTTATTAGGTAGTTCCTGGTTCCACTAAAGTTATGTTTAGGAAAACTTTTAGCAATGTATAAAATGCCATTTTAAAGACTTGATGAGTATCTCAACTTGTTTTGTTGTTACATTGTTCTAATGGTTGATTGCCTCAGAATGGAAAGCTTTTTATTTTGGAAGAAGTAGTTTTTGCAGTTCATGGGGAATTTATGCATCCCTGTGTTTCCAGATGTTGTCTTAGAGTGCTTCAAGCAGCACACTAATTGTTTTGGTAATTAAGGTGAATATTTCTAGGCAACAGTTTGATACAGTTTTAAATGTGGTCACATTTATAATTTAGTACTGACTGATAGGATGACTCTCAGAATATCATAGGCCTACTATATAGTAAGCATAAAAACTTCATCATTTAAAAAGAAAATGTTAAAAAGGTTTCTAGATTGCAATACTAATATTAGCCACAAGCCACTTGCCTGAAAAGTTTTAGAAGTCTAATAGACACAAATATTTAAATCGCAAGAAATGGAATGTCTGGAAAAGTAAATATATTTTACATAATAGAAAAGGACAGAGATTTTCAGTCTTAACTAACAAAACTAAAAAAACCCAAACCTTAGAGATAGAAATTATGAGGGAACACAGGTTATATGTAAACATCTTAAGGTATGCTATTAATTTCCGAGTTCTGTTTTTTGTTACTCATGCAGCAAGTGCCTTGGTAGCAAGCTACAACAGAAATGTGTTTATTTTTCAGTGCCAGGGTTCAAGTCATAGATCGACAGCTACAGTCCAGGTCTGCAGTGCTTCCATAAATCTCAAAGGTGCTGTGAAATGCAGAGCCTACATACATAACAACAAACCAAAAGTTAAAGAAGCTATTCAGGTATTGAAAAGGCTGTTAGTTCATCAGAGTTGTTTTTTCTGAAATACATTAATTTTATCATACTGATTTTTCTTTGCCAAAATGATGTGGTCTAAATTAGGTAAAAATGCTCATCCCCTTGAATATATGGATTGTTTTAGAAACCATCTGTGTGCTTGTGTGATTGAATCAGTTCCTTTTTCCACTCTTAGCCGGTTATGTCTTCTGTTGCTAAGGCTTTTCCCTGATGAATCTTTGCACAAATTGTCAAAGTGATTAGGCTGTGATTATTTTTTTTCCTTACTGAGGCAATGCCTCATGATTATTTTTGTTTGTTTTTAAAAGTAATGTCTAGAAGTTGTCAGTTCTTACTCTAACAATACTAAAATCTTCCTCAGCATTTTCATTTTTGTTTTATGTGTTTTGATATCATTGGGCTTTTTAAAATTCTCTTTAGAGTTTTTATTTTCTAGAAAAATCGTTCTGTCAACATGGGTTAAACCTACAAGGGACTTCTTTTGTTGTTTCTTACTAGTCAAAAGCTTTGCAAATATCTTTTCTATTACTGATGTTTTCGCTTTGTCCTTGCAGGCTTTGAAAAGAGACATAATAAACACATTGAGTGATCGTTGTGAAATACTATTTGAAGATCTCATTATAAATGAAGGACCTCACAAAAAAAGTAGGAATTCAGAGAAAAAACAGCTTACATTTGCAGTGAATTTTGGTTCTTGTAGAAAATTCTGCTAGTGTACTGAAGTTTCAGTATGGTTAGAGCAGAATAAAAAGCAAGTGGTACAATTTCTGTTTGGCAGCCTTGACTTTTTCTTAAATTATGAAAAATTTTGTCAAGTGCAGCTATGTTCTTTGGCATCACAGCTTCCACACAGTTTGAGTTCAGTCCTCATGACCACAAAATGGAATTTCAGCTTCTTTCTCACTGATTTTAAAATTTACAAAATTTCCAAATTCTGTAGTTGAAACTCCCGTGGCAGAAGTTCCAACTGTAACTTGTACATTTTTAATTTTTCATTTTTTTGAACTACTTCATGGTATTCTTGTTAATACTGAAGTATGCTAAAACTCAGTAGGATTCAAAGAACCAGCTGGACGTGGTCTTCCCTGTTCTTATATCACCTATGTTAAAAATACTAGTGGGCATGAGCTCTGAAGTTCAATAGTTCATCTCCATTAAATTAAATATGGTATTGTATATGGTGATTATGATGTGAAAAAAGCATCCTGATTCTTTTCCCTAAGTAACTGTACAAATATATCCTCTGTGTTGTCTCTGTCCCCTGAACTTATTTCTCTTCATCAAATACCGTTTTACAAGCTTTGTGTCATTAAAGAAGTAGATCTTATTTCAGCACCATCACTATTTGCATTAGCTTGAATTTAACAGTACCATGCAGAGGCCAGAATGCAATGCAAATTCATCTAATGAAAAGAAAACTTCCTATAGTGATTATATTAAAAACTAAGGGGGTACGTGCTGAGACCAGATCGCCTAGCTCCTGCTGGGTGATTCTTGAAACTTTTTTGGATCAGTGCAATTGTGTCAAGTTCTCTTCTTGTAGTGCTTTTTTTGCTTTTGATTTTTTTTTTAAAACCAAGTATTACTAGTTAATTAAAATATCAATTTGAAGATCTTTATATAAAGGGAAGCCTTTTAAAAGATACTATATCTGGTAGTGATTTTAGAAAAAAAACAGCAAATAAATGGGAGCAGGTTGATTGTGTAAGGAAAACCTATTCATGTTCAGAATTACCATTTACTTTAGGATAACATGGTTCATTTTGGTGTTAGCCATCTTTATCCAACCTGCATGATTTAAACTTGATGTTTTCAATTGCGTGCAGTTTTCGGTTTCCTCTTTAGGTGGCACCCGTACTTTGTGGCTTTAAGATGGCATAAACCAGCCAAGTGTTTGCAATCCTTTGTGGTGTTGAAATCATGCTGTTCTGTGTACACTCTTATCTGCAGCCTTTCCCGGAGTTCTTCTGCTAGTCCTTCTAAACGTGAAAAAAGTCTGCTTAATATTTTATGGTCTGTTTCGGAGGTGTCTCAGGTACTTCCGGAGAGACCTATGTAAGAACATAAATCAGTATAATATCAGTCAAAACTTTCATAAAACAGTAACACCTAAACAAGCCATGCCTGAAAACAGGATTTTTGCATGGAAACCTTGAGCAGTTCTTTTGCAATAGCTTTATCTTATGGTCAGAGTTTAATGAGAAATCTTATCGTAATTGGCAAGGTTTTCATTTGGATGGTATTTTTTTCCCCCCTTTTTTCTTTTAGGTTTTGAGAGGGAATATCATGTCTTACCTCAAAGACTGTTTGTCCCTGTTGCTGGATCCAGTGTGATGCTCAGTGATTATAAGTTTGGTGATGAGACCACTGGAGAAATTCAGGACCGTTTTGTTGACATGTTGGATCAATCTGTGCAAGCTGAAGATATCCATATAGCAGAGGAAATCAACACAGGTAAATACAGTATCTGAGAGCCAGGACAGACTGCATCACAGATTACAAAGAATGTTGACTAATGGCAAAGGCCAGTTATATCCAGATATGGATATGTTTAAAGTTGGCTTAGAATCACAGAATCATAAAATTATTAAGGTTGGAAAAGAAATCTAGGATCATCAAGTCCCATTGTCAACCCAACACTATAATGCCTCTTAAACCATACCCTGAAGTGTCATGTCCACACGTTTTTTCAACACCTCCAGGGATGGTGACTCCACCACATCTCTGGGCAGCCTGTTCCAATGCCTGACCACTCTTTCAGTGAAGTAATATTTCCTAATATCCAATCTAAACCTCCCCTGATGCACCTTGAGGCCATTTCCTCTCATGCTATCACTAGTAACTTGGGAGAAGAGACCAACACCCACCTTCCTACAATCTCCTTTCAGGTAGTTGTAGAGAGTAATAAGGGCACCTCTCAGCACCCTTTTCTCCAGGCTAAACAACCCCAGTTCCCTCAACCTCTCCTCATAAGACCCACTCTCCACACCCTTCACCAACTTCATTACCCTTCTCTGGACATGCTCCAGCACCTTGATGTCCTTGTACTGAGGGGCCCAAAACTGAACACAATATTCAAGGTGTGGCCTCACCAGTGCGGAGTACAGGGACACGATCACTGCCCTGCTCCTGCTGGCCACACTGTTCCTGATACAAGCCAGGATGCTGTTGGCCGCCTTGGCCACCTGGGCACACTGCTGGCTCATGTTCAGCCGGCTGTCGACCAACACCCCTAGGTGCTGCTCTGCCAGGCAGCCTTCCTGTGGCATTGCATGGGTTGGTTTGACTGAAGTGTAAGACCTTGCACTTGGCCTTGTTAAACTGCATACAATTGGCCTCAGCCCATCAATCCAGCCTGTCCAGGTCCCTCTGTAGAGCCTTTCTACCCTCAAGCAGATCAACACTCCTGCCCAATCTGGTGTCATCTGTAAACTTCCTGAGGGTACACTTGATCCCCTCATCCAGGCCATTGATAATGATTACTTCATATCAAGCTTTAAGGGTTTATATCAATCTAATTACAGTTTCAATATATTTCTGAAAAGTGGTAAGGGTTCTTGCAGGTTTTTCTATTTGACTTGTAACAGACCTCTCTTCTCTCAAATATTTTGCTCTTGTACTGCATTGTGTGTGGAAGCATGGTTGCAGCTTATGAACTGCAGTTCAGTTGAACAAGATTTGAATACATTACTCTGCACATGAATTAAGGATGATCTATATTGGCAAATAAACTGTAAGAAGAACATGTCAAGCTTTATATTATGGTTACTTTTTCAGTAGTTGAACTTTGCTGGTTTAAGAGCGGAGTAGTTCTGATACTACTTAGAATAAATTAGAATAAGAAGTTGAGAGTCTTCTCAACTCAGTAAGAGTTGAAATCTACAGTTTTCACTAAATATTAAAAATACACAATATAGTCTAATGTGTCTTCAGACACAGAACTTGACCTTTTAAAAAATACAAATTACCTTTCTTTGTTCTGTGTGTTTTAATATATGTATCAAATGCAGTGCCCAAAACTGAAGGTTTGTGATTCTTCCAAAATGGAAAGAAAATTGAGAGAGCTTTTCATTTTCTGCTGAATGTCTTATAAGTTTATGATCTGATTATGAGACTGTTACATTCCTTTTAATACAGACATTTTGCTAGAATCTAGTTAATTTCTTCCTTTTTCAGAATATATCTGGTTTAAACCATTTCCTGTTGGTTTTTTTTTTCTTTCCCAATACAGCTTTAATTTCAATGTAGGAGTCAAATCTGTAGTTGAAATGCATCTAATAATACTTCCTGTGATCTTATGGAAGATATTTCTTCCCTTTTTTCCCCCCCAATCAATGTGAATATGAGCTATAGGTTACAGTTTTATAATTTAAATTTAAAAAAAACAAACAAACAAACAAACAAAAAACAAACCCACTAATTTTCAGATAAGAACTTTGGACACTTTTTGATGTTGGTATTTAGGGCCAAAAAATGCGGAAAATGTAGCCATGAACTTGCTGTGTAGGGTGAACTGTGACTGCTGATGTTCTACTTAACCTATTTGTTTACTTGGAGGATTTTTTTCCGTTTCTTAATTCAGAGCTAACTATAAATTCTTATGTTTTTCTAAAATAATCAGTTTTTCCAGGTTTTAACTAAATGTGTTAGCAGTGAATCTGACTCATACTGGATAAGTAGAAGATGTACGCAGCTCAGGAACCTCAAGAAAAACAGGAAAGCCTGTAAAAATCTTTCTTGTGTTATAAGAGTGACTTAAATAATCTTAAAGCTAATTATTACTGAGCTTTAAGGAATTAGTATAACTTGGGGAAGCAAGTTAATATTGTTGCAGCAGTGGAGATACATGTGGGAGGGACAGAGAAGATGATTCAGTTTAGCTTTATTGCTTGTATAAGGATGTGTCATCTGGAGGTAGGAAGCGAGCACTATTAGACCAGCAGCGATGCATCACAAAGATTTGATGCCATTAATATGTGTAAAATGATGTCCAGATAGCTCACAAAATGAGTTTGTGTGTTCTTGTAGCTTGCTGGTCGTAAGAGTTAGTTGTATGGGATTTTTTTTTTTTTAATGTAAATTAAAGAAGTGCATAGCAGAGGAAAGGGGAAAACATACAAAACGGATTTCTGAAAGAAACTGAGACTGGTCTTGTCCCGGTGAACACCATAAAGTTTGGCTGTAGAATGGGTTCTGTTAATAGCAATGATAGCAATAATGCTATCAGCACAACACTCTTTGATTCTGGTAATTATTGTTACGGCATTATTAACTTTTGGTTTTTTAAAATCACAAGCTAGTTATACATTTTTATTAATGCCAGGAAGGACGTTTTAGAAATTAGACTTGTTAACTGTGTAAGAAGAGTGTTCTGTGTTGTAGCAAAAGCATTAATTTTGCAATTTTATTTTTATTGGCACTTTGGTATGAAGTGTGTAAGTATTGCTATAAATGTGTTTGTGACATAATGAGAGTTTGGGATTTCCCCTGGATAAAGGCTTTTTCAAGACATCATTCACTTTTAGCTAGCATTTATTGTTTCTCAAAGCTTAGTGCTATCTTTATTGATAATGAGCATTTTTCAATAATATGGTATAAAGATTAGTTTGTAGTGAATTTTGACATCAGCCTTTCTGTTTGTATCAAAATTCCTGTGGTCTTAGGCACCAAACTTGAATTAAATGGAAATGCTCTTCATAGTGAAGTTCTGGGGAAAGTTTGCTGATAAAAAGATTTGTTCAAAATTCAAGAACATGAGCAGGCTTTTCAAATAATTTCTTCCTGTTGCTCTTTGAAGTATGCACTTGAGAAGAAGAGGAGCTAATCAGTATAGCCAAACGATGTTTTTAAGCAGCTTCTAGTCAAAACATATGAAATAATGGTATTTTGAGAAGGTCAGCTTTATGTGCTTACTTTAGTACGGCCTCTGCTGCTGTCTCGTGGAGTTTTATTCTCTTGATTCCTCTCCAGTGAGGTCACTACTGGGTCATGCTTTAAAATTGTTACATGGAAAATAAGAAGTAAAAACTGATCCATTTATAATTGAAAAATATAAATAGCTCTAACACTGTAGTTTCAAGGCATTTAGTGCTTTAATACAAGTGATTGAAAGATCTGCAGTTATGATTGACTTTACTAAATCCCTGCTCGTCCTTGGTGGAGGGGGGTGGTGGTGGCATGTTAAGTACCCTGAGTGGATAAACATAAATAAGGCTTCAGTACTGATAATCACTTCGCCATCTTTGTTAGCAGACTGAAGAATTAATGAAGAATTAAGGATTCATATTTGGTACTAGAAAGCATCTACTTTTGAAAACTCTGTGTGATTTATACTACAGCTGTTTCAAATGCAAGTCTTCCGCAATTTAATGGCATAAATGCCTCTGGTAACTAACTAGTTCAAGGGTGCTTTTTTCTTTTTTCCTCTTTTTTTTTTCTTCCCCCTGACCAACCCAGCATTGCTGCCTTCATGTGCAGCTTCAAAAGTTACCTTCAGAAGAGTGCAACAGTTCTGATGAAGGTGCAAAAAAAAAAAAAAAAGTTAGAGGGCACAAACTATCCTACTTGCTCATCAAAACCAAAGCAGAAAGAAACTTGCTGGGTCTAGACTTCAAAGGTAACTTAGGGAGTGGAAAACTCTATTAAGTAGCTTGAAGAGAATGTGGTGCTCTTACTGTGTTAGTTAAGGTACTTTAAATCTATCTTGCAACAATTCATGATTCATTTACTCTAGTTGAAGATTTCTGCTTATTCATTTCTGCAGATGAGGGTGTGTTTTCCTTTGCACAGAAAAAATAACGGAACTATGTCCTCATTGTGGACCAGTGGGCTTCAGAGATATGTGATAATTTCTCTTCAGAAAAGCACCTCTTGCACTGAAATGTTGTGTCCTTACTTTTATTTTACATGCATGTGCAGCTTGCAGAGACATCTTAAAGCAATGTGTATGCTTCATGTATGGATATGTATGTGTGTTTATGTATCTTGCTATCCTGTTATCGGACAGTTATTAATTGCTCTGCTGTAGTACATCCTGTACAAAGTCAGTGGGGTCAGGGATAAAAACGGCTGAAGACAGGTCCTAGATGTCTAGTTTGGAAGCTTTTGTGTAACATCAGATTGTGTGCAATTTTGACTTAAGAAGATTTTGAAGACAGTCATGCACGACTCATCTTAAATTACAGAAACAACCTTTCTGATAGCACATCTAGATTATACATTTCCCCCATAGCTAATGATATGGTAGAGAAAGTACTTTTTGCATGAATCATTTTCATATGAGTCATAAAAGGGATGTGCCTTAATACTTAGTTATATAATTTGTAATTTATAGGTGATTGGAAATCACACTCTGGAAACGGGAGATCTGTTTTTGTTTAGATCAGTATTCTGTGGGCTGCTAAAACTTGGTATCTGGTACTGCTGTGGGTTTTTGCTCCGCATTTTCTGAACAAGAACAATCTGTTTAGTCTTTTTTTTTCTTATCTCAGCACGCCTATTCTGTTTGTTCCAAACACACCCAGGGCTCAGTGCAATAGCACAAAGATTTTCTCTTACTGTTTACTTGTCCAGAAGATGTCTGCAATAGGAGCTACTGAATTGTAGTCAGCACTTTTGACAAGAGATGCCTTAGCAAGCTATTCTGGGAACAGGAATGTAAATCGAAAACCTTTGGGCCACCACAATCAAGTAGCTGTATCAACGAACTGCGTAGTCCAAAGCATGCTTGCCTGTGTGGGACAAATTAAAAAGTTTGGCTCCAGGACTCACGATTAATCCCCATCTTTCTCCTGTCCCCCTCTCTAACATGTGGATATAGCCAAGTGATTAGGGAAATGTTTAGAAAGTAAATAGATCCAGGTTTGAATCCCATCAGTCTGGAAATAAGAGTCAAGCTCGCTCACATCCTGGCTGAGCAATATAAGGATTTAGTAATTGTTCCAAAGGGGAATGTGTCCTCTGTGATGCTCTGAAAAAGGATTTTCAGGGGATCTTCAAAGAGGAATTTCTGTGCTTTGAAAAACAACATTTATAGCTGTTGGGTAGGGAAATGGTATTGGACTCATTCTTTTGATGGCAGTGGGTTTTGCATGTAGCCTGAACTCTGGACAAATGTCTTTGAAGGGAAAACCTTGATCTTGGAGGGTGCTTAATGGTTCATTTTGGTGGTTCCCTCTTGGAG
Source organism: Phalacrocorax carbo (assembly GCF_963921805.1). Classification (NCBI taxonomy): domain Eukaryota; kingdom Metazoa; phylum Chordata; class Aves; order Suliformes; family Phalacrocoracidae; genus Phalacrocorax; species Phalacrocorax carbo. The sequence goes on along the minus strand of NC_087518.1, from coordinate 29,552,290 downwards.
TAGTCAAATTCTCCCAAGGTTATGTAAATGGGATTGGATATATTACTCTGGAAGCAGCATGTGGAAAATGAGTTCTGGAAGAGTAACTTCTTCCCAGATGTATTTTTTTCTCTTTATTTTTGCTGTTACGAGTATATAGAATAGTTTAGTACTATGCTGTTGCTGCTGTACTATTTTTACTGCAATAAACTGGTTTTTTTTCTACCATAAATGTACTTTATAAAGTTAATATGAAGATCTTGGCCTTTTGCATTAATTCAACTGTAAAACACAATTGTTAGCTTTCCAACTGGTATTTACTTCCTTCACTTGATTTCCATGCAGTTAATATTTGTCCAGTTACTGACAACATGGATGACACACAACAGAAACAACTGACAGAAGCAGCATTGCTATTGAAACTTCAACAACATATGGGTATGTTACTTCCCTGATTTTGCTATGCAATCCAGAAACTATAATGGGCCCTTTCAGTACTCTTAGCTTCCACAGCATTATTAATAAACTGGTGAGATTAATACAGTACTTCTCTAAAATGAGTCCCTATTTCAGTGCTGTAGGTGCAGGGTATTTCTGGGGGAGACAGAACCACAGCCTGCCCTTGGAACAAAACCTGTATTTGCATTCATTCAACCTACAAGACAGGGCAGAAGGCCTGTGTAGCTTTTTTCTTTTTTTTGGAGAGCCACCACTTCCATAATTCTGTACTTCAAAAAAAAACAACAAACCAACCACAGCTGAATGGCTTTGTCAAGTAGGCATCCATAAATTGGCTAGTGACTCACTAATTGTAAGCTGACAAATACATATGGGCTTGGGTTCTAATTGTCACCCTCAATAATTCAGGGAACACCAGCCACAGAAATCTTCTTTCAAATACAACTTCTCCTTGATACTTCTTCATCCAGCTCTCACATATCTGTCTGCACTTAGTACAGTTCTCTTTGCTGTGAGTTTTGACTGTCTTTTCATATTAAAATACAGCTACGCTTTAGTCAACAAAGCAGTAACTTTTGTTTTTTATTAATTCTTAGTAGAGCATCATAACTGGAAGATTAGAGAACAATAGCAGTAAATATGTGTGTACTTTGGATGTGAAAAAGTTTACGCTTGAATCACTACTCTGATGTTTTGGGGTTTTTTGTGTGTGGTCTTCTCAACAGCAGTTAACAAGCATGTTAATAGGAAAATTACTGTTGTGCTACAAAGAGACTTACAGAGTAGACTAGTACCACACAGAAAAGAAAAAACTTAATAGCTTGAAACTTTTGTTATTTTTTTTCTAATCCGATTCCTAGAATTAAGCAGTACTGCAGAGTCAGTGCATTATTTTATGGGCCAGGACATGACTACGGTACTACAGAAGTATGCAGTCAGCTGGGTTTCTGGAAGGATCCTGCTCTGATTAGAAATGTCATGTGGAGCTTTTATAATTTCATTATTGTAGGTTTAGATTTAGGCTTAGCAGTGGCTGATAGTTTTTGGGGTGGCTCTTATTGTTTCTCCTCCTGCTTGTAATTCATCTTGACCCTGCCCTCCACACCCTAGTTGCTGATGAATGTGTTGCCCTTGCCGCTCACTGAATGCATTTCCTTTGTTATTTTAGGTGTGGTAATAGCAGCTGCTGTTGCAGTCTTTGCATCGATCTTCTCTTTCAATTACTTCAGTGATTAAACTCAATCAACCGAAGCTTCATGGAAGTATTGGCCAGTTACAAGATGGAAACATCTGGGTTTAATATATTAATAATTAAGTATTGTTGCCTAAATATCACCAGTTAGATGTGCAATATAAATTTTAATGATAGATTCAGTTACCTTGTTCCGGCATGCACACACTACATCAAGTAGAATCATGTGGTTACAATACCAAGTAGAAGGTGAATCAAATTTGCAAGAAACTAACCCTGTCACTGTCTATAAATGAATGATAATATTATTTTCTAGAAAGATCCCTTGAACAAATGGAGAACTTTCATTTTCTTCTCACTTGCTGTTTTAATGCAAAATGCTACTACTGGTGTTTTCCGGGCTATTGGTAAGACTAGCATAGTTATCTGGTATGACAGTTATTGCTTTAAGGGTTCTTTTGCAAAAAGGAATCTCATTTCATTAAAGTTAATTGGGTAAAAAATAGATTTGATGAAGCCAACATTTCACTATATGCATTGGTTTAGGTAATATTGGTTAACTAGCATAATAAGTATACAAATAGTTTCCAGTAGTTTCAGGGCTAGACCAACTCAGCATGTAAATACCTTAGTTCAAGACCTGGAGAACTCAGAAATAAATAAAATGCATAGAAATTTTGGGATTTGTATGTGCTGCCTTTTACTCAGTGACTTTTGAGGATTTCTCTGTCCAGCTGTGATTTAATCATCATTCTCTTGGAATATTAACTATTTTAGCAACACCTACATCTCGGCAGCCCTTGTGGATTATCTTGTAGATACATGCAAGCTGTCAAAACTTTTTGCTAATCAGGATTTTTAGGCTATAAAGGGATAGATTTCCTTTATGAGATATTCTCCTGGGTATGTTAGGCGATAACATTACTGTTTTCTTGCCATGAGAGGAGCGGAAGGAGGGCAGAATTCTCATAAGGTTAATAATTCATATATGAAATGTGATATTTACTTGGATCTGAATTACAATAGAAACGAATTCCACATTTTGGGGCATTTTAATACCACTGCAAATTTCTTTTTTGTGTAAAGGCACTGGAACACTGAGGAAAAAAATATAAACAATTCTAAAGCATAATCAAGGATGTACTGGGACACATTTAATAAAAGGCAACTATGAGAAAGATGTCTTAAATACTATTGCCTCTTCTGTGTATTCTGTTTTTACATGTTTGGAAAAAGATCTGGTGTTAGCATTGTAACTGCATTTTGGAACACAGTGTTGATCGTTTGTGCTCAGTATTGCTCAAGCAGGGCCTCTCCGAAAAAAGTGAGTGTTGTGATGGAGGCACTGTTTTCAGCTGCCTCATGTTTCATAGGCGTGTGTTATTCTGTGCAAATGGCTGGAATCAATAGGCAACATGGCATTATGCAGAAGCAGTTGATTCTGGGGGAGGTTGAGTCCTATCCAGAAAATGAGCTTAATTTTGTAACGTGCTTCTAAATATAGCTGGTTTAAGAATCGCTGAAGTCTCTGTTAGAAGGAGGAGCAGGGAACTAATGAGAAGAAAGACATTTTTCTGTTGTCTCTTTTTGCCTCTCTCGTTTTTTTTTTCTTTTTCTTTTTTCTGCGGGGAGGGGCGCGGGATGTGCTTTTGGAGGTAAAATACAAAATGGTGATTCTGTAGTTGCCTGTTACTTGAAACTCAGCCATAGAAGTGAAAGTACAAGATTTGAGATGCTAAATATCTTAGACCAGAGAAGAAAATTGTCATGAAACAGTCCTCCAATAGTTATTCTTGCTTACCACCCGTGGTGTGAAAAGCAGAGCTTGATTGGAGGTGTTATTCCATGGAAGCCCCAGCAAAGAAATCTGTTTTTCTTCCCCCGCTGCAAGCTTATTTGTTGTTTAGTAAATGATCCTTTTCTTTATGGTGTTACTACAGACTGTCAAATTAACCCTGCAGCTTATACCTAACTAGGTATAAAGGGTCTGTGGAAGTCTGATTTTTCCAGTTTGATGTTGGAAGAAGGCAAAGAAAGAAGTTGCTTTGGATGAGATTTCTGCTTTAATACAGGAGACTGCATTTAACCACCATCTGTGCAATGAGAAAATAATTTAACCCTGTCAAAGAAAAAATGAGTAATTTGACTTGTATCTACAGATTGAGACTTCCAGTCATCCTGCCATGAGGAAATAGTGGATGTAGAAGAAAACAGGTTCTTGCTTGTCAAAGAATTAGAGAACTAACCAAGAGGGGATTTAATTGTCTCATCTTTTTTGTAGTGCTAGCCATTGATAATGTAAAAAAATGAGTTCTTTAAGGAAAACGAAAAGGTGTGTGTAAGAAAAAAGGAAATTAACATTTTTTAAAAGTCTATTTCTTGACTGCTGCTTAACTTTTGCTCAGGTTGCATATTCTTTTCCTATTACCTGTATAATCTTCAGCAGCTTTCAGTTTGTGAAAACTCCATTGTGGCTAAAATTCAGCTTTGTTAACTCATATCCATGACTGCAGATATATTTTTATTTTAAGAGGCTGGAAGAACAGTTGGGACTTCTACATCTGAAAATCCATCTTTCGAAGTGTAGTTCTAAAATTGATGTTATGGAATAATTTTACAGAAACCTTATTTTCTGTGCTGTGTAGTTTTAAAATGTAGTTTTAAAAAGCCTCAGTGGTTTTGTACAATGAGGTTTATAGTTCCTCGCATCTGATGTGACACCCCTGATAATTAGTTCCACCCTTTCCTCCATTTTTGCCTGCATAAGAATATTTGAGGACACTCAGGGTCTCTGTGACTTTGAGTTAAAAGGAAGAGTAACCATAGCTGAGGGTAGCAGGAAGGCTGGTCCCATCTGCTTATTGAAGCATTTACTTTTTGTTATTCAAGAATCTTTGTACAGTAGGGGTGTTTTTGTTAGTTTTTTTCTTTCCTGCAGAAATATGGATGACTGCTGTGATCGGAGCTTCATTTGCAACTTTCATTAGTCATGAGCTCCTGTTGGGGCTTGGTGCACATGTGTTTTTCTTTTTTTTTTTAATTACAGGTTGAAGGAAATACTGCTTAAGTATGCTTAACCCTTCTCCTAAATTAGACTGTCAGCTTATTTGTTACAACTAGCTGTAAATGTTGTTTCTGTGCTGGTTATTGTTTGTTAGGTTTTTGGGTTTTTTTGCTTTCAGCCTGGCTTCCCAAAGAAATGAGGCTTACAGGGTCAGGCTGCTGATGTGCAGCCTCATGACTTTCAAATCAAGTTAGACAAAGGGGAAGTTCTCAAAAATTATAAGTTCCCACCAGTTACATGGACATTTTCTGGTGTGTAGAAGACAGGAATTTTTCATGCCTCTTCTTTAAAACATATCTTGTATTAAAATATACAAAAGAAATATTGTCCTGCTACTCAAGGAGCTGGGGTTTTTTTGTGATATTCATTATTATCTATATAACTTGTTACAAGATTGTGAGATTTTCGTAACATTAGATATATCTGCAAATGGTAGCTTTCTGAAGAGTGGACCTACTGATATAAATGAAATGTTAAGATGAAGGTGATTTTAGCTGAGGGGTAAATATCATGCTAGAGCAAGGGGAAGGAGGACTGCTGTAAGGGAAAAGCTTTATTCCACCTGGAGTTCTGTCAGAAAAACTTATGACAGTCTTGCATTCAGAAATTTACAAAACAAATCATAATGTTTTGGGAAGGTGCTATTTGATTTATTGGTAGGAAAAAATCATTAGTTGTTTTACAGGTCGAAGAAGATTGTACATTGTTAAGAGATGATGGAGAACATCATTCATATTGCTTGCTGTACACGAGGTGAGGTTCCTAGTCCTCTGTTGAAATAATCCATGACAAAACAACATTAAAAGTAGAAATTCATTAGCATTTTGATTGTCCCTAAAATTGGACAAACAAAAACCATTTTTTTTGGTTGTCATTATTTAAAACAAGGCATTGTGTTTAAATCACATTGTTTGAAAGGGTATCTCATTACTCCTTCAGTAATGGCTTGCAGGTTTATATTTCCCAAATCATTTTGAGTAGAATTGTTTTGTTGTGCAGATCTGTTGGAAAGTAGCATAGCTTTCAGCTACCCCTGTGAATTTTTCATGTGAATGAGAAGCGGAGAAAAAATGTGTTTAAAACAGTGATAAGAATCTGTTCTTAATGTGTGGGTTGTATCACTGCAGCAATGGTTGCTTGATACTGGTCACTCAATTCTGAATTCTTACTGATCCATGGGCAGAATTTTGCAGGGTAACATTTTCGTGGTGGGATCCTGACTGGAAGCAAAACTGAAAGCTCCCACTACAGAGTGAGCAAAACTATCACTAACAAAGTTTATTGAACTGTAATAGTTGTCAAGTAATCAAGACTTGTCAAGTTGTGATAGTTAACAAAACTACCACAAACTAATAAAGTGGGTGAAACGATCAAATTAAAAACTGGTGAGTCATATGAGTACTGAAAATAACCTTTAACATTTTGATGTCAAATGTTATCAGCAAAATTCTGCGCAGTTAAGGTATAGATATTTTTGTCCTCAGAGTAAAATTCAACCTTCAGCTTTGCCAGTGTACAAAAGAAGTCATTGAAATGTTCCTACTGTTTTGTCATCTTGTATAAGAACTGGAGGTTATGGATATTTTTACACCTACAGAGTGAGAGAGAGGAGTGTTTATAGTGAGTTTACCCTGTGTTGTCAGATGGATTCTTAAATTGTAGTTCTCAGCAGCACCCCTTTAGCAAAACTTAAAACTTTGAGCTTAGTAAATGGCTAATGAATGCTTACTAATATTTCATGTTTTTCAGGTTAAGGTTGTGTACTACCAATATATTTCACATTTCCAATAGCAGGATATGAGAGCTGTTAAGCTTTATTCAGAGTTATTACATAAGCACAATATACTTGCACACATTTAAAATATTACTGTTCAAAATGTGGAGCAACAATGAACTGAAATTAGCTGACAATGTGCCTGGTGTTAGCTGTTTGGATGAAAAACAGAAGCACTGAGCTAACTTCTGTATTTTCACAAATATTGAGAGTTAAATGCAGAAGCGTAAAATAATATCCTAGATACCTAAGCCATTTAGGAATGCAGGGACATTGGGCTATTTGTTTGCCCTTAAAACTGCTGGATGAAATCTTTTCCTACTGAAGTCAGTAAAAGTAAATCTGAGGAGCCGAGACTCGCCATAATTCCAGAGCATGGAGATAGCTTTTTGTGTATGCAGAGGGATGGATCAGTCCTGTTCCTTTTGAAATCAAGTTCTTGCGCTTAGTGGAGACATGTATGGGCCCTCCATTTTTAATATTTTTTTTCCTTAATTTGTTAGAGATCACCTGTATCATCTCCTGTTCTTACTATTACTTGTGGCTGGCATAGAAATAATTACGTACAGGACTGCCAGTTGTATGTGTTTTAAGTAAAATTCACATACTAAGAGTTAAGCAATGTTTATATATGTGTATCTTAGAAATAAGTTAGCAAAGACAGCCTTCTCTAAATGAGATGGGTGTTACTGAGATTGTTTTACAACACACTGAAGAGGAAAGGGAGACAGTGAGGACTATGGCCCTCTAATTATTCAACATCTTGTTCATCTGTGTTGCCATTTCCCAGTGCTGGAAGCTCCCTTTCAGGTAGCAGCCCATACTCATTTAGGAAAGACTCCACATCCACAGCAAAAAAATCCTCATTGAATTGTTCAGAAATGCTAATGAAATTGCTCAGAAGTTCTCCACCCTTATAGACAAGTAGAGTGGGAAGCACTTCATTGGAGAAGCGGTCTCCAGCCCCTGTGTTGGAGGCCTTGATCTTGCAGAACTTCACAGTGGTGTACTCGGCTGCCAGGCAGGTCAAGCTGTTGTTGAGAGCATCGCAGCCCTTGATGCCATCTTCGTATATGTGGACGATGACAGTGGTAGTTTTACGTTCTTTCTCGATGGCTTCCAGGAACTGTTCCCCATTTTGCAGCTCACACAGATAACCATACTTTGCCCCAAAACTCAGCCTCTGATGCATATCCTGCATGCAGCGTTTGCGGTATTTTTGTAGGCAACTTTCATCTTCTTGCTCATCATGAATTAATTCATACTCCTTCATGCTCATCTGTGAATATTGAGAGAATGTTATAAGTGGTCACCTGTTGGTGCTGAAACAGGAAGAGACTAAGTTGTTGTCTAAAGAACATCGCATTGAAAACTTAGCCAGAAGAGCAGTTGCTTCCTACAGTGACTCCAGGTCTCTTCAAGAGATGGGTGAAGATCCTGTCTCTACACTTGTATATCATCATGGTGGTGTTGAAGGCAATTGCCATATTTGGCAAAAACTTGTGGCTCTTCGAGTTAGTGGGAATTTTGCCAGTGACTGTAGTGGGCTCAGAGTTTAATTCCTGTGGTTTTGGGGGGTTTGGGTCCCCCCCACTTTGAGAACTGGTAAAGGGTAATGAGTAATGTTTGGGCTCAGAGCTCTACCTGACTAGCAGGGGTTTAAGCATGTTAAAAATTTTCAATTGCTGTAACCAAGGACAGAGCATCAGGGTGGGGAGTGGAGGAAGAAAGGTCAAACTGTTGTGTGATATGTTGTTGTGAAATACATTGCTTATTTTACTGAAGTTAGACTTTGCTTGAGAGAGGACTAGATAGATGGTTGATGTGCATTTGCTCTGTCCATATTGTGTGAGCTCTGCTAAGCTGCAAAGGAATTGAGTCTGGCAAATTCAGGGTTTTCTAGCTTATAACGGGTATGTTTTATTTGGAATAAAAATTATTTTATTTTGCTTTTCTTCTCTTACCTTACGGCAGAATCTCTCTCTGGTGCCTTGATCACATTTACTAAAAGATCTGTGTGGTGAAGACATTTGTCTAAGAATTTCTTTCTTGCTCAAGGATAAGGAGTCTCTGTCTTCGCTTTCTAATTTAAACTTCCTCCAGTCATGGATCACTCCTTTGGGCCCTAAGAGAGATGAAGTTAGGTGAGAAACTGGCTCAAAAAGAAGCTGTCTCAAGAAGTTTCTGCCCTTTGCTGGTTTGTCCTTCTGTGCTGCAGTTTATCTGCCTATCCCTCTTCCTTCCAGAGCACACTCCAGGAGCGCTCAAAGCCAGAGCTGTGGGACCAATGTGTCACATTAATATCCAATAGAGAGAAAAAGTTTTATTTCTAACCTGGATCACTTTTGTGGTCTGGTTCATATCAAAAGCCTGTAAAAGGATTTTGGTGAACTATGTGAGTAGTTAACAAGAGTGAAGATGATGTCAAAACCTGTTAAAACTGGTGTTTTGGCCAAAGGCAGTGTTTCTTACAAGTACACTTGCATTTCTCTATACACAGTGTCTTTGAATACGTAACATTCATAAGGACTATTTTAATATATTGACAGTAAAACTAAGAATAAATACAGGACCAAAGGTGGTTTTTTTGTGGGTTTTTTGTGTGTTGTGGTGGGGTTTTTTGTTGTTGTTGGTTTTTTTTTTTTAAACCCATACCTTTTCCACTGGAAGAGTAACCCATAAGGCAATGCTATGATAATTCTGATTGCAATGCAGATCTTGTTCTTTGGAGCTGGTTGATTAAAGCAGTTACATTTTGAAAGGGGGTGGGAGGCAGAAGGGTCTCTTAAATTCAAAATTCCGGTGGTGCTTTTCAAAATCAGACTTTTTAAACTGCATCTCAGATTATAAAGCAAAAACCAAGGAATTCTTTAGTGGTTTTGGAGGTGAAGTTTAGGAGGAGAGCTGGTTACCTAGCCTTCCCTGAGGGAGATGTGGTGTTGCCAGCTGCCAGGGGTCTGTTTTGGATTAAATTTGCACACTTTGAAGCGGTGGCTCAAGGCACTACATCCATCAGTGGAAAGGGAAGGTGACCTGGGCTTTTGCAAACAAGATTCCAAAGCAGGAATTAGCCTGAAGCTCTTGGCATAGCGATAGTGAGTAAGTGTGCAGTAGCCCGATTTCCAAAATTATTTTGAAGCCTAGGTGTGGATGTAGCGGCCTACGTTTGAGTCCCTAAAAATATACATATATAACAGTCTCTAGCCAACAGCAGCAATGCTGGTTGGGAAGGAATCCCATGAAGAGTTATTGCAAGAGCTACATTTATTGTAGCACAAAGAAAAAGAAGCCCTTGGAGCACAGAGAGGGGAATGATTGCCATATAGTTACCTGTTGGTGGGGTGGGATGAAATGATACCTGTCTTAGAGCTGAATACAATGTCAGTCCTCATAAAAATCATGGTGATTGAGTGCTGGTTTAAAAAGAATTGTGATTCTGAGCAAGGATGCTTTTAAATCTTTCAAATGCTATGCTGTTTGCCGAAAGGATTTATAGGTACGCTCTTAGCACTGAATGTTCCTTCTATAAGAAGGAAAAAATAATTCAGCCTTTATAGTGAAACCTTGTAACCTAATTCTAGCATGTGAGTGCGTTTTTTGTTGCTGTTTTGTTTTCTTCTCTTTTCTGCAGAAGAAGAAAGGCCATTGTTCATGCCTGAAGCAATAAACCAACAAGAGCTGCATTGGGCCATTGCTATTGGTGGCTTCTTCAGGTGTCTTCTGCATTTGCCATTTGCTTCAGGCATGAGGAAGGTTGGCATAAAGATCAGTTTGGTGTTACCTGCCCTTCTGTGAGGGGTGTCACTCCAAAAAAAAGTCTCATTGGTTTTGGAGCCTATGTTTCTGTGCAAGGGCTTTGAGAAACCAATCGGATCTACTCGAGTTCTGGACTTCGCCAGTGAACAGGTACAGTTTAGCTTATTTTTAGGAGAAGAAAAAAAAAAAAAGGCAGTTAGTTTCCTTGCCTGTGTGTGTCGCCTGTCCTTCAAAATCTTCTTCGAAGCTGGTGTTGGCATTTTCTTCCATTTTGGTAGCTGGAGTAGGAGACACTACAAGTTCCAAAAGGAGAATGGTTAATAACAGGATAGAAAAGGGATAAGCTTATAGCGGGTACAGCACAGCGTGTAATTTCCTGCAGCTCTTAGGTATTAGTGAAGATCAAAATATACATGACAATTGTAGGGCTTCTCATTGTCTCATGAAAAGCAAATAGGATGTATGTCAGTCTCTTTAAAAAGATATCTGGACAGATTCTTACTGAAAGTGCCTAGGCAGGGTTTCTTCATTATACTGTTCCTTCTCAGTCATCAGAGACTATTGGGAACATGGTGTGAAACAGTGGTTGTAGAACTTTCTGCAGTGGGAATGTGTAGTGAGCGTTTGTTTTTTTTTTTCTTTTTAATCCCCCTTGGAATCAAGAACCTATTAATTTTCCCAGTGCTGTAAGTATTTATTTTTAAGGGTTGCCTGAACTGCTCGTTTCTCGTACAAACGACGAAGCCAAGTATTGGAACCTGTTGGGCAAGAGAGAGACCTCTGAACATCCTGGAGCTAAAAAGCTGGTACTTGTTGGGCTGTGTTTGTTACAAAACAGAAAAAAATATGGGTGTTATAAATCAAAATCACTTTCTTGTTCCAGTTGTTCTATAAATAAGGCAACCCAAGGAGCCAGATGGCAATCACAGGGCACTATGATACAGCAGTAGTCAAGCAACACTCTTTTTATCTTTCACAGTCAAGTTTTTGAGGGGTGAAGTAGAACCACTGTTCTTTGAGGGAAGAAGAGAGGTTTCCCTTTGTTCATTCCTATCAACAAGATGAACCCAACTGGGTGGTCCAGAGACATTATAGAGCAGCAGGGTTTGGCCAAAGCATTGAGCTCTCTAGGTCAGGCTGATTTTTCTGCTGGTTCCCGAAAGTCAGAGTAAATATTCTTGGGGTCCTGCAGCTTTCTTAAGATGATCAATTATCTGTTTCAGGAGGATATACTGAGGGAGAAAAGTACTGAATCTTGTATTTTTATTACACTGCTGATAGGCATCTACATAGCCCTCTGCATGAAGTCTGCCACCACATAATACGGTGTCTTTTTTTCATGTTGCACATCAGTCATAAGTTTCCTTGTTAGTTGAAAACTGTAATTCTAATGTGATAAAGTGTCACTCTCCACAGGAGTCTTAAGGCACATGATTTGACTGCTCCTATTTAGTCTAGACTAGTTTTAGCTGTTCAGATGTTAAGGTAAGCTGTATTTGACTTCAGAGTAAAACCCATCTTGAAGCAAATGCTAAGAGGTTGTCGTGCCATGAATGCCATACTTAAAAGCTCCTGGTGTGTTACAGCAGAATGATGTTAGTGTTGTAGCATGTGTGCACAGGAGGAAACACACCTTCATTTTTACATACTAGCATCAAGGGATAAAGTGGAATAATGGCTGAGCAAGACACAAGGAATCCAATTCTTATGAGTGTTGGGACTAAAGCTAATTAGTAAATGTGAAAAAAAATTATTTCATACATGTACTCATGGCCATTAATAAAAACTTATGGGAAGCATTGAAGATAAATTAGGAAGAAAAGCAGGTAATGAATGATACTTTATTAATATAAAATCTGTAGATCTGTGGATAGATTGTTGTCAGCACATAGATCCAGATTACTGGATCAATTGCTATTCAGTCAATTCTCAAATAGAAATATGAAACTAATCCTTTCTCATCTTGGCAAAACTAAAAGTCTTAGTCACGTCAGAGATGGACTGCTATGTGGATATGCTGGGTCAAAGCCTTTTAAGTCATTCCTGTCACTTACATGAGCATCTACAAAGAGCTCTTCTGTCTGCTGATGCTGAGGATTTTCTTTGTTCCATGAGGAAAGAGAAGGTTTGATTCTCTGTACGCTTTGCTGTTTCACAGCTTTTAGCCCTGAAAGGCACTAAAAATACAGGATATGAAACTTAAGCAGTCTGTTGCAGGCTTGAACCAGAAAACTGACCACACTGTTGGTGAAACATTGGAGATGGGAGCTGATTGCATAACAAATGAAAGCTCTCAGTAAAGTTTATGTTACTGATCTGTTGTAGCTAATAAATCTGAAAACACTAGGTGAATCATAATAGCTTGGGAAGCTGCATTTCACCATTCATCTGCAGCGTGGCATGAGGCAACGATCCTGACGATGCACAGGCTGGTAAGCTGACCATAGACCTGGGAGCGGGGAACTCCTAAAACTTAATCCTGGCCCAGTGACTGAGTCAGGCTGTAAGCCTGGAGCAAGTCACGCAAACCAGTCTCCTTTTTGCTCATTGGAGTTATAAATATCGTTCCTATCTTGGCGCTGTGAGAATTAGGCCATCCAAGCCAGGTGTTTCCCAATTATGCACCTGAGGACAAGGACTTATGAACATGTAACTGCAAGGTGATCTGTGGGAAGCTCTGTTACAGGATGAGCTGGCTCTCCGGTACTATGTACTCTTCCTTTCAAGAAAGCGCAGTGGAAAGAGGTGTATGCTATTGTGTTTAGCGTGTGGGCAAAAGTGGGCGATCACCATGGCAGGAAATTCTCCCACATCCCTGTGAAGGATTTAGACAGGTTTTTTTTTTGTTGCTGGTTGGTGGTTTTTTGGGTGGTGTTCTTTTATATGCTGGGCATGCAGCATTTTCCAAATAAAAAATGAGGTTCCTAGTATTTGGAGAAACATGTGCTACAAGCTCTGGAGCATGTTGTGCAAGTACCTCCATTAAGAAATGTCAATGTATAGTGCCGAGACAGTAAAGCCGATAGTGTAAGAGAGTAGATTGTAACGACCCATGACAAGGTCTCTCAGATCTAAGTTGCCACCTTCACGGCTTTACAGGTGCACTGAAATCCAGCATACCCAGTGGTGGGGACAGCTAGAGCTGTCCTCTGTGTCAGGCAGCAGCTCTCGTAAGAGCAGATGCTCTTTGCAACCATGTGGGCAGACCGCAGTGCTCATGTTTGCACACCAGCTGCATGTGGGTCCTAATCAGTTGACTGATAGTGCTGTCTTTCAGAAATTCATTAAGGCCATCTGTTAATACAACCCCCTTAAACTTGAGTCAGACTGAGAGCCTTGTGGAGTGCAGAGGTGAGAGGCAGTAGCTAGCTGTGTGGGGGTGGTTGCATTTGATAGGGATGGGCTCGCATGCTGGAGAACATCCCTGGCCATTGCAACCATCTTATAAAATCCTTAATGCTTTAAATTTGGTTGGTTGTTTTTTTGGTGTTTTTGTTGGGTTTTTTTTGTTAATGTAAATGTGCAGTCTCACCTTTCCTGGTGAGAGTGGAATATCTTGGGAGGGTTGTCAAGTCAAACAGCAACATAGGATGATGTGCAGTAATGGTAAAGTGTAATACATGTCATCACTAAAACTACTTTTGTCTTTTAGTTTTAAGGAAGAACTGGAAGATGTGTTGCATTTTCATTAGCTTTCATCATTGTTTTTGACAACTGAAAGTTGTTCCTTTCATTTTTATTTGAAAACTTGTAACGGGGTGAAAAAAATTTCCTGGTTAGTTCTGCTGATCATCAGTGTATTAGACCATATTTTGTAATGCATATGGTGACTTTACATACGTGTTGTGAAAGACTGACCATTCTTCACTTTCCTGTCTTTACGTCAGACTCTGAGTGAAGAAAGCAAGAATTACAACTTATTCATAGAGGAGATTTGAGACATTTCTGTGTCCCAGAAGTCACTTCTTCAGCAAGAAAAAAGCCCAAATCCTAAGTATATGCCTGAAGCTACTCTCTAATTTCTCTGACATTTAAATATCTGTTGTAACTCAAGAATAGCAATTCCTGTTACTGGTGCTCATCCTTCCATTGTCATTAGACCAGATGTGCCAGCCTCACTACAGGGTAGAAATGAGCATTTAATAAAATGTTTCCTTTGTATCTGATGTGAAACAATGCTTTCTACTTAGTAACAAATGTTTTGTGCCTTTGGCCTTCACAGAGAGTTTTCTTTTTACCTGAAAGCACAAACTTCTTTACTACTTTCTCATGCATATTGAATTTCTGAGGTAGCTCAGGAAGAAAGCACTGTGTCTGTGTATTTTTAATGAAGGCTTATTTAATCCTTCTAGAATATTGAAGCTGTAAATATAAAAATAGTGTCTTCTAATGCTAAATTATAGTTGCAGAAGAGAGGGAAATTTAAGGTTTGTTTAAAGATTTGTTTTTAAAAGGCAAGATGTATTCTGTAAAGGACAAAGCTAATAAATAAAACTTGTTTTCTAAAGTGAGAGTTTTTGCTACTAGTCCAAGAAGTAAACATGAGAAATATTTTTCTCAAAATACAAACATGCTTTAGGCACAGATTTGCTGCTGTCCATAGGTGCAAATCCCACCAAAAATGCTGTTCTGTGCCTGGGTCTGTAAGGCTATAAATTAGCAGCATGTTGCTAATCCCCAGCGATTGATGGGAAGTTGCATATGAACTGGGAAGTATGAAATTTTGGGGACTCATGGAAGTGGAAGAATGAAAAGTAAAGGGTCATTGCCAGTGAGATGTGATTGCACATTTATGTTTTTGAGCTACATGTGGGTGGTTGGTAAGCTGGTATGTGTGCCTGGAGTGTCCCCTTGGTTCTTGCCACTTGAGAAAAGTGTTGGAATTTTAACAGCATTTCCCTTTACACAAGCACTAATTTGAATTTTGCCTCTCTGCCCATTTTTCCTGGTTCCCATTTGCAGAATTCCTTCCCCATTTATTCTTGTACCATCTGTCAAATGTTGACGGCCACCAAACTTACCTGGTGGACGGGCATCTTCTTAAGCAAGCAAGTCAAGAGAAGGAGCATCTATGCATTTAAATATTCAGGCTGCTGAAATTTGGGGGAATTGGGTAAAATAACATGGAACTGGAACAAGGCATCCTTCACCTCTACCTAGGCAGTGGAAATGTCCCAGTGTAGCAGAATCGAATGAGTCCTCTGTGTGTGAGGCTCCGCACCTACTCTTGGGAGGATAGGCATCCTCCTGTGCTAGCAACAGTGACAGACGTCCAAGGACCCTAATCCAGAGCTCATCAATGTCCTTGAAGCCTTCTCAGTAACTTCAGTGCACTGCAGAGTGTGATCTGCAGCGCTGACCAGAAGTGGTTGAATGTGTATTTGCATGGGTAGGATGTGCCTGCTTCAGCCCCGGCTGTGATCCATTTTGTAGTTGCTATATGAAGTGCTACATTTCCAACAGACTGTTCATTGTTCACACCATGCTCGGTATGTTGTGTAGTTCCTGCTGTTAGTCAAAATGCAGGTTTTCTGAATAGGAGACTGGGCAGGGGTTTGGAGCACATCAGTATCGTATGAACCAAGTGCTTTTCAGATATTTAAAAAAAAATAACGGGGGGGGGCACAAGAGCACTATCCATCCTTGGTCATGTATGTGTTTAGATCTGCAAGAGGCATTAGCATCATTACGCAAGCAGAATCAATGTCAAGGTCGGAGGTCAGAATTTCAGACCCATTGCCAGAGCGTTGTGGAGGGAGCCAAAAGCCATAAGCACCTTGAGTTATCTGCTCCCAATGACGACTGTCAGGCATCAAGCCAGATAGCTGCTAGTCGAAAACATGGAGTACCTGCAGCTCCCTTTGCATTCAGAGACAATCAGGTCCCTTACATTAAGGTGGGTAGATACAGATTTGGGAGCCAGCCTTCAGAGCCGCAGTCACCTGCTTTGATCGCTTACACCAGCCTTGTGTTGCCCAGATGTGCAAAGACAAGCTTATGTGAAGAAATGGAAATTTCCTGGACTTATCTAAAGGAAAAGCATGGTGGATGATGTAGCGATTAGATCACTGTGTTTGGGGAAAAAACATAATTTCAAAAGACTGGAATGGGACTTCATTTGCTTAAAGAAGAGGTCATACAAAAGGAATAAAATATAAACCAGGATGGGTTGACGTAGAAAGCTGTCAGCTTTGCTGCAGGTCACTATGACTGATGAGAGGGTTATGGGATCAGATTATTTGCTCTATCCGCTTTAGGAGAGTTACGCTGTTCTTTATTTGTGAGATGGAAACATTTTAAATAGATGCAGTCCAATGTTTCATTTATCCTTAAAGCTTTGCCAATTAGGAAATTCCCTATGTGACTACCCCTGGCTTCAGCATCGTGTTAGGTTAAAAATCATAGGCTTAAAAAAAAAATATTCCTTTCTCTTCCTCATTTTTTGCTTGTTTTAGTCTCTCAAAATTTGGACTATATTATTCATCTTTTATGGCTTGCACACTTATTTCTGGATTTCACTCTGAAATGGGAAATTAGCTCAACGTCTTTCATATCCATCAGCACTTCTACCACAGTACCGCTATGTTTTGTGTAGAAAGGCTGAATGCAGATGATTTAAAACAGGATGGTCTTGTTATATTATTTCAGAAAAAAATTAGTTTATATCTGTCATGGTTTTAGCTGCGATGGAGTTAATTTTCTTCACTGTAGCTGGCAGCTAAAACCATGACAACATCAAAAATGTCAAATTTCAATTTTCATTAACCAAAATTTTTAATTTGAAAAGCTTAATTTTATATATTAAATGCTGACTGTCTTTTGAAACTCAGGATTTGAATTTTTGGAGCCTGTTACATATTTGCTGGAGCAGTTACGTAGTTGTTACTATTGTGATGAATTAATATTCTTTTTTCCTTTTGGGAAACCTATTATTCATTTATCTTTTTTTTTTTAAAAAAATACTTGGATATATCAAGCGGGGTGGAAAAGGAGGATGCTAAGAAAATGTCTATTTGAAGTGAAAACAGAACAGCCAACATTTTCAAAGGCAGATATTTCAGGGCATGAACCTCAATCCATGTTTAACCTCAATGCCTGACCCGATTTGTCAGATGGATTGAGCATTTCACCACAGTACTCTGAAAGTCAGGACAGAGTTTTCAGTTGATGTTTAAGCACATATTTAATTTCTGAACTCTAAGTAAACATCTGTATGCCTGCTAGAATTGACATATCCTTCAGAGTTTTGACTGGAGTTTATTGCTGTAATTAGCAAAGGCGTGAGAAGCCCAGGGGAGAGATTTTTTTTTT
The DNA here is from genome assembly GCF_963921805.1 of Phalacrocorax carbo. Classification (NCBI taxonomy): domain Eukaryota; kingdom Metazoa; phylum Chordata; class Aves; order Suliformes; family Phalacrocoracidae; genus Phalacrocorax; species Phalacrocorax carbo. The sequence continues at coordinate 29,534,755 of NC_087518.1, read as the reverse complement.
TTTTTTTCCTAAGCTCAACAGATGTTTGGCAGTGTATATAATCTCTGTAATTTGTCAAAAATAATTTATGCCAGAGTTGTAACTCTAGCAGTGACTGGAGGCAGGTGTTTAGAGAGGTTGATGGCCAGCATTTTATGGAAAAGGGAAGAAACTTAAATTTGATGTGAGGTTAATTAAAGATCTAGAAGAAGTAGTACCCTGTAGGGACTTTGAACAGGCTCTTACTGCTCCTTTCCATGAAAAAAAGGGTGCCTGCAGGGGAAGCTTGGGAGGAATCAAAACTTGTGAAGCTGGGAGAGCATCCGCTGTCTGTTTTGGGGTAGGACTTGACCAGGAATGCCTCCTAAGGCCCTGAATGTGCAGAAAACTGCCCACAGAAAACAGTTAGCAAAATAGGTTTGGCTCTGAAACGATCATATTTAATTCTGGTGTGAGTTGGGTTTTTTTTCCCTTAGCTTGGTTGAATTTTTTTCAAATTGTATTTGTAACGGTGAAAGTAAATCCGTAGGAATTCTTGCTTTTGCTTTCTTCATATCTATACTTTGTTATCATCGTCTGCAAAAGGCAGGCTTGACCTAGCCAACAGGCTCCCTATAAATGCACGGTCTACCTAAGCAGTCTTCCTCTCAAATTTGAGAGAATTAAGCGATTTTAAAAGAGAGTTGTTCATGACAGCTTTCAAATTAATGTATTCTTCACACCTGGCTTTTTCTGAACATTAACATGCTTACTCTGAGATGCATGAAAAATTTGTTTGCTACTTTCGCATAATTTGAAAAGTTATATTTTATTCCAATTCTGACACTCTAACACTGAATTAGTACCTTTCTCTGCAGCTGGACCTACTCAACCTCGTTGGACAGAGTGCAGCATTTAATGCTTTGGGCAAGCTAGGGCAGTAGCTCTTGACAGGGAGTATTTATTAACTTCTTGGCAGTTTAATTAGATTTACATATGTCTTGTAGTGATGATTCAAGAGGAAAGTAAGTCAGAGCAGACCAAGTAAGACTATGCTATGGCAAGGAAAGGGACATCGGTGAAGGAGGTATCCTCAATCTATTCTTCCAAGAATTTCTTGTCTTCCAGCGTGCTGCCTTGGAGCAGTTCCTGTAGGACTGGCAGAGCCAAATACACAGGGCTCACTTGTGACTGCCAGGTGCTTGCTGTTATTCCATTCCCTTTCTGACCTTTCTGATAGTGTCCTGAGACTCCACCTAGCACATCTCAATGTTTTCAAAGAGCTGAGAGAGCCAGTTGTTCACATCATCTTGTTACAGGCATTTAACTTAAGGCACCAACAATGGGAAGCTGGTTTTTCTCAGCTTCATCTAGTCAATGTGCTGGGGTAAGCACTCGAGGTGGCTTTGCAGAAAATGAGTCTGTATTGCCTTTTTCAGAGTCTGGAGAGACTTTTCAGAGAGGCTGGTGAGACTAGCTGTGTAACGTAGGTGATTGCGTTAGGCTGGTGTGAATCTCCCGTCCTCCTGGCTGTTACATTATCAAGCAGATATTAATTCTGTATTAATAGTTTTCAGCCACTCTATTAATATGGGAAGAGTCATTACCTAAAGGTGGGACAGTTCTACAGTTTGTGAGATCTCCTCCCAGCTATCCACTAATGTTTCTTACACATGCAGGAATAAGAATAAAAAAATGTTTTTCTTCTTTCCTGGCACGCTAACACATGTATAGCTATCTACATGTGCAGCTATTAGATGCAAAATTGTCGTCCCTTAACAGGGAAGAAAGTAAAATTTGCTGGTTTGGGGGGATTAACTTCCATATTTATCTTAAATGGGAAGATCCACATGTAAAAGTGGCATATCTGTATTTGTCAAAAGGCAGCAAAGACACTGAGGGGAAGGTGCAGGCAATCCTGAGGCAGGTCAGTATATAAAAATTAGAAGAAAAAAATTTCCTCTGTTGAACTGTAAAGCTGTTGCCAGCTGGAAGTGTTACAATGCAATGTTTGGTTTATTTTTTTAACTGACCGTTTACCAAAAAATGCACTAACCACTTATAAAATAATTGATTAAATGCAACAGTAGGAGTGCATTCCTCATGTTATCTTTATTAATCAGAAGATGAAAACCCAGGCAGGCAATGTCGTGTGGCCACAGAGAGCCCTGGAGAGCTGTAACTCCTGCAGCATCAGGTCCATGGATTTCTGGTTTATCCCTTTCTCCTGCACAAGTCTTTCATATCATTGGTGTCATTCCAGAGGCTTCATGTTTTTCTTTGGATCCTGTGATCGACTCTTAATTATAAATGGTGAACTTTCACCAGCTAAATTGTAAACAGCTCTACATGTGGCTCGTAAAACTGCATAAAACTAGAACTAGTGTTTTCACTTCCTTTGTAGACCAAAACTAAGCAAACTGGGGTTGTAGTTATGCAGCAATGAAGGAATTTACACAAGTTTCTCTGAACATGTAAATAAGTGTCACAATTTGGAGAAAAGGGTGATGGCTTAAAACACGTGATTTTCCTGTCTTGCTCCAAAACATAGCTCAGATAAAAAGCATAGTAAATCCTTTCCCTGGGACTTGCTTTTATTTATGTAGAAACTGTAGTGCAAATTCTGTGCCAGTGTTTCTGTGTAATTAGTTGTTTCTAAGACTCCTTCACAGAGACTGCCATGGCTCTATCCTGAAATTAATTCCAAATATTTTAGCCTTCCCTATGGTCAGGCTACAGTTGTATCACCTCATATGAAGCCAGCCTGGCTGCAGCCATCTAACATTGGTCTTTTCTTGAAGGCTTCTAAGATTCATCTTAGTGCAAAAAGAGAGCATCAGCATCAGCAGAAAAGGGCTTGTTGTAACAAGCAGCAGGAGGTACCAGGAAGCTTGTTGGCTTCGGGGAGAGTGGGGGGAAAGAAGGGAAAGGGAAAAAGAAAGATGAAAGGAAATTATCTTATTGGAAAAGATCTTACTGTAAATGCCTGCAATTCATTTTATCTGCCTCGTATGTGCATACCAGCATGATGTGCACATCAATATAGTACTCGAATGCCAACTTACCTCCTAAGGACAGAATTTGGAGCAAAGGCCAGGTGAAGCATTAGTATCACCTGCATGATTTGAAAATACACAAAACCCAAGAAATAACAGTATCACATATATTGTGGTCCTAAGAATGGGCAATGATGCCTGAATTCCTTTGGTTCCTCAGTGCTAATCTTAAGGGTAAATGAAAAATATACTCAAGAGCGTGTTTCTAGTTTATATGGTAAGTGTCTGAATACAATGTTCCTTGTCTCGTAGGAAGTTGCTGCAGCATTTAGGTACTTTCTGCAGTGTCAGAGCAGCCCCATTTCATTGTTATTGTGGCTAATGTGACAAGATAAGCCAGGTCCTGACCTCTTCTGTTTGCAGCAGCTGGCCATAGGAGCAAGACAAGTAGGAACAAGAGATACTGAAGGTGTTTTGATGGTGTTTTTTCTCCTCCCTCCAGATTTGTTTATGGAGCAGAGTATAACATTTGGTTAAACGTGAGCTGCTGTAGGAACCTGACTGCAGCTAACTCCATAGCTGCAGCAGACATGGGAAGTGGATGGAGTAGCAGCCATATAAAATGTGCTCCATTTAGGAAAGGAGAGGAATTTTGTGAGCATTAGAAGTAATGAAATCTGATTTTTCTAGGATTTTTTTCTAATTATTTTGGTGTCTAAAAGCTTTTTGCTGTGGCTTCAGCACTTAAAGGGGGTCTATTTGTGAATTCTCCAGAAAAGATGTGAATGCATGTGAAAGCACTCACCCTCCCTTTGGGAGAATTAGACTCAGATGCAAAACCAGAGTGTATCATAAATCAGAGAAAAAACATGCTATTGCAGATTACCATGATGATAAATGACTGTTACAGCATTAACTGTCCCAATAGAACAAACAGTTCAAATGTGAATCAGTTTGTAAGAGCCTCATGTATTGATGTGTTCCAACAAGCTCCCTAGGAGAAATTACATTAAAATTCATTTAACTATTTAACAGTCAATAAGCACTAGACTGGTCTGTATGACTACAAGACTATATTAATCCCTATATTTTAAGTACTGTAGGAGAGTCTACACATCAATTTCCGTACTAAACAGAGAGTATTTTACTATATTTTAAATAACCACTTTCTAAAATGATTTTTTAAGTCATCTAAGAAAGATCTGTATAAATGCATTCTAGTGTTGTTTACTGTAGGTTCTGGATTACTGACATCTCCAAGACAACTTGGTTCAGTGGCCTGAAACCCTTTTTGGATGAACAACAGAACTTAACTAATCTTGAGACGATGCAGGCATGGATAATGGGAACAAAAATTTGCATTCATTGGGAGAGGCAGTCTCCTGAAAATCAAAGAGTGCCTGGAGGTGGCTGTAGTGTGGGCACTTAGGAAGTGCCGGAGGTCTAAAGGCACTGTATTTAGACCTGGAATGGTCAACGACTGGCATATTTCCTTATCTGACAGAGCATGACTTCTCCTAACTCTTCTGAGGGTTTACTTCATCCTGTTTGGCTTAAGGCTTAGCAAGGCTATTTTTAGCTAGGCTGTATTTTCGAATGTGCCTCTTGCATGCGACCAAATGCAATACGTAACAAAATAAACCTGGACAGCATCCAACTTGCAAGAGTACAGGGGTGAGCAGTTGCCAAATGCTGCCTTCTGGGATCTCTTCTTAAGAAAGAATTGAGGTCACCCCACTACCGGTTTTGCATGTCATTGAGGGTTCAAAGGACACCACGACTGAACCTAATGGTCAACAGCATTGATATGCTTGGGTTTAACTTAAAATTGTCAGTGAAGGCATTTTGTCATTGTATGCTTTCAGAGAGGTGACATCCAAGACTTTATCTCATATTTTCTTTCAAAACAGTCTCAATTTGCTTTGTTTAAAATTTTCAAAGGCTTTCCTTAAAGGATATCTGAGAAACGGAATAGCTAGTATCTTTACTGCTTTATGCCTAGCTAGAAGGAGAAATGGGAGTGTGTGGTTATCTTTGGGAACCGCTGGAGACAGCTATTTTAATAGGATTCCAGCAATTATGAAAGACAGGACTCAGAACCGCAATTATTTTATTTGATATTTTGTGTCAAAATGACAAGACTTTATTATAACATACTTTCATGTTAAATTAAGATTAAAATATTTAATTCAATGCAAAGCAATTCTCCTTCAGATATTGCATAAATGAAATAATTTAAGAATATTTTAATTATTATGTCATATTATGAATTACTGTTTTACTACTGAAATGGCAAGGATATGCAAACAGAAACAAATTTTAATTTCAAGGTGCCATTTGAATTTATTACTTCAATGTTTTCAAAACAAAGATAATGCTTTTGTGGAAGTTCTCATCAGCACTGAAACAATTACCAAAAAAAAAAGCCCCATCCAGTGAAACTGTTTTCATTAAGAACAACTTTGATAACATATTTTCACTGGGCTCTGAGCTAGACCTGTTAGCCAGCAGTTTTCCATGAGACTGAGAAGGACCAAGAACTGAATCTGCCACCCAGTGTGGCTGAGTTTAGGCTGAAGTCAATGCTGCTGTTACAGTTCACAGAGCCTTACTCGGATGGCTGGCTTCGGTAACAAGCGTGGTAATTTGAAAATTTCTTGGAAGGGCTTTGACCGTGTGGAGTTTTGTAGTGCAGCAGGTACTTTGCTCAGAGCAGCTGAGATGGCTCATTAAAGCTCAGCTTGGCTCTCTGCAGGAATTACCATTCCTGCAATGTTGCCATCCCTTCCTCTGAATTAAGTGATCAAAACTATAAGGCATTTGCTCACTGTGATATCTTGCTTTATCCTTCTTTCTCTTCTGTTATCTGTGGCTGTTAGAGTGGAAAGTGTTCTGGGTCATCTAAAACAGTTTCCTGTTTTAGCAGGCAAATATATGGAGCTACTTCCTCTACTTGCTGCCCTCATCTTGCATGTCTGTCCAAAATGAAAATGCCAATGAAAAATTGAAATGTTTCATTTTATCTTAAAAAAAGGAATTAATACAAGAGGTTCACAAAGTCTTTAGCTTGAAATAGTTGTAAGGGATTTTTTTTGTTTTGGTTTGATTTTTGTTCTATCACCCAGAAAGTGCTATTCCCTTAATTTTGGCCAACTCTGATCATACCTGGTATTTGGTAGACCCCATTTCTCTCTTTCATTTTATGTTCTACTCATAGTTCTTTGATATCTTCCATCCGGTAATCAGCAGAATAGGATTTGCTCTGTACTTCGATACTGATTGTGAAAATTGCTCTACAGCTTTCACTTGAACTCCGTAGAAATTGAACATTAAAGGCAAAAACTGTGGGGTATGCTTGTTGCGCTATATGGAGTTGTCTGTGTTGTTATAGCATGTTCCAGCTTACATTTAAATCAGTGAGAAACATTTCAGTGTACTGGGACTTGGGCTAAATCTTCGTGCTCATTCAAGGAATTCAGAATTAAGGTTATAATTCAGTCTAACTGTGGGTAGCCATGTGCCTTAAAATGAAGCCTATTATGTAGTTTAAGATGGGATAGCACTGAAAGCTAGTTCCCCAACTCTCCAGGTGAGTTCCCTGTGCTGTTTTGCCACATTAAACATGCAAAATCATGGAGGCAGCCTGATTTGTCTTTCCTTGCTCACCGGTGTCTAACCAGAGTGCTGTACAGTCTCTGGAGGGTTTTCTGTCCGTAGGTGGCTTATGGCATATGGGTTTGTTATTCTGGTTTTATACCGCTGGATGTCTGAAAGTGCCCTAAGAAGACAATAGGTCTAAAAGATGGGGTGGAAATTTAAGGGTGATGTAGTTTTTTCATAAGTTCTTGTGTTTTCTGCATTTAAGACTATTCTAAAGTTACACAGTTTTTGCATATAGTGAGAATCACAACCTCCTGTAACTGCACTTAGTTACACAACTGAGCTGACTAATCCCTGTAATCCAGTCTAGTGAAGTATGGGGATACTGATTGTATCTTTTTTTTCTGAATTAGTGCTCTCTCTGCTTTTTTTTTTTTTTTTTTTTTTGTAGGGCAGGCAAGGGGCAGGGATATCCTTTAATAATGTAATTCACCCAGGATAAAAACTTTGCAGTGAGATGAAGATATGAACAGATGGCATCACAAGCATTTTGAAGATGTAAAATCCCTGTAGGATTTTTGCACTTTGTAAATTAGGGATAAAGGAGCCCTGCGATGGCTTCACGATACATTGCTGCTAGTGACTTAGAATTGAATGTAATTAAATTTGTTTTTGAATTTGTGAATTCAAGTCAATTAAATGAGAAGAAGAGAATTCCCTTTATCACTGAAAACCAGTAGATGGGTATACTGGCGTATAACAATCATCTTTAGCTACGCAATTTGCTCTCAAGTTGTATTCTTTAGACTATTATCTTTCATTCCCTAATGCATTTCCCCAGGATTTTAGCTGTGCTGTAGTTAGAATTGCTAGGATTAGACATTAATATTTACATCAGAGATAATTCTTAAAATCCCATTCTGAAATAGGATAAAGTATTCATGTATAATTCTAGCAATCTGGTATGTATCAGCTGCAGAAGAGTGACTTTATGTTCAAACTGTTTCCTCCTGTCAAAAAAATTTCAAGTACTTGCAGAAAACTTGGAAAGCTGTTGATTGTGAAGATCATAATTTTTGTGTAAGCAGGTTGGAAGCAAGAATCTAAAATGTAATTTTGCCCTGAGGTTTCTTGACCACTTAGACCACTTAGACCTGTACATTTCGCAACATGCGTATCTTCTGGGGATCTCAGCTGTAGAAATCAGTCTCTTGGTATCAGAAAATGGGGGTTTACTGGACTGTTACGTATCCTAACTTTTCTTCATTTGTTTGCATCATGGTTATTTTCTAAGGATTGACACACATATATATAAAAATATATTAAAAAATACAAAAAATTTATAAAAATATATATAAAATGGCTGTTCTTATGCCCACTGCCAAATCCAAATCTGAGTACAAATGACAAAGATGTGCTATTGAGAACAGCAAAATACTGATCGGTAAGTAAAGCAGTCTCTGTATCTCTACTGAGCTGTGGACCTGATTTTTTCCACTGCTGTCAGTGGCAGTTTGCCCGCAATGTAGGTAGGCTCACCAGCTAGACAGGGACATTTTCTTCATCTTTTTGTGTAACACAACATTTATACCTTTAGTTACATACTTGCAACCTGCCAAAAATTAATGCTGTCACAGCAGCTGCATAGTGAAATTTCTTGTCCAGTACATTGGGTTTACTATTCTTTCACACCAATATTTATACTTACCAAAACATTCTTTTGCAAGAAAACAGTTCTGAGCCTGAAGTTAGATACCTGGGTAGGAAGGGTATATCCTAAATTTAGGCTTTAGAGTTTCTTGGAAACTCTGAAATCAGTGGACCCAGATATGAAAATATTCTGGGGATTATCCCAGAGATTTGAGCCCTTCACTCACCCTTCATGAGAGTGCAGAACTCCATGCCAGTACAGGCAGTAGAAATGGCGTGTTTATATTCTCTTCCAGATTCTTATATACAGGTTAGTACTCAAAGATAGGTTACAAAAAAAAGCAGAAACACCATTCTGTATTAAATCAATGGCAAAATCAAATAGAGAGATAGGATTCCATGCAAGGAATACAAAAGCTCTGTTAAACTAGGCATAGGTGTTGCTTCTGATAGCCTGGGAACACACCATCAACAGCTCAGGGGTCAGATTTCTACTGTATTTCTTCTTCCCCAAAATGACTCCATCTGGAGTGAAGCACCACTTACTGTCCACAATAGAGCAAAACCTGTACTTATTTAAAGCATGAATAATGACAGCTCTTGTAACTCATTATTCTCAGCTTAATCAAAACAGCCTGCCAAATTCATAACCAGAAATCTGGCATTATTTTTTATCTCAGCAGCTACATTTCAGCCTGATGCCAAAGGTGAGGTTCTTCTGAGAAACTCTATCAGTTAACTTTATCTATTAGAATGTTTAATACACTGCTAATAAATTTTAGCAGCTGTGGCTATTTTCAAAACACCATATTTTATTCCCCTAGTAAAATAAAACTTTAAAGGTAATTGACATATAAAACACTCTACCTGAGAGGCTCAGTTCCTTAGCTCCGCTTTTTCCAAGTGCTGAGAAATGTCCTTGGTGCTTTCCAGGAGAGGAGCTGGATTACAACTGACCACAGATAGACCTGGTCTCAGATTTACATCTCTGTGTAATGATGACCCTTGCAGAAATAGCTTTGGACAAGTAATAGGATTAGCATAAAGGAATTAGAAAATTCTGTTCATTAGTTTGAGCCAATGAAGTTGCATACTGGATAGAGGTTTAAAGGATTTAGTGCATAGGTATAATTGGGAAGGGAGAAAAACAACTGAGCCTAAAGCCTATACAGGTGGCACCTTGGTATTGCAGAGCAAGGTGTATTGAAGATGCTGAAGATATACTGTGCTTATAATCCATCTGTATAAGAACCCATTACTCTATGCAGGAAAGCTACCCTTACAACCCTGATGGCCTTTTAAATATTTCTGAATTGTGATAGGACTCCCACTTATTAAAAGTATAAAACACAGAATTCATGCTAATATTTAAATAAATCAGCCAGTCATACCTAGCTATTAATAAATTTTTAAAATGAAGTATTTGCAGAGTGCAAATGAAAAAAGTGGAAGAGGGAATTTCATTCTGTGGAAAACTATAAATTATGTCTTATGTGGTGTTAAGAAACAGTGAAAATCAGAGCAGCTTTAAATGAAAGGCTTGTACTTAAACATCTGCAGCTGTGGCTCTTACATGTAGTTGGTTGCTTTGCAACCAAGAAGGTCCCATCTCTCACCCACACTGCTGCTCATATGAGCTTAAGGAGGGTGGCTCTGTGGAAATACCAACAAGTAATGAATGCCAGCAGAGGTGAGAAAGGGATGGGTACCTTGGCTTCAGTGTCCATGGCGATGCATCTGGTGAGGTAGCGTGGAAATGACCTGAGTGCAGTGCAATATATTAGCCGAGAGTCCTTCTCCCTTTGACCTTGTGTCTTATCTTGGTTGTGCAGTCAAGGAGAACCGGGAAATGCTGCCACCAATGCCCCACAGGATGGTGGGAACTGCTGTGCTTGGAGCTGTTTGGTTTCTCTTCTGGCACATTTCTTTTGGAGTTTTTCCTCTCTACTCAGACCCCGAATTAGCTGGTGGGTTTATCCCACTATAGGTCTCATAATGTCTGATAGGATAAAGCTAATCCAAAAAATCAGTGTGAACTGCATTCCTTCTATGGTCTGCACAGTTTCACTCCATTGTCAGCTTTCAACTCATTCAAAGTGCTTCTGCAGGAGTAATGGAGGTAGTTTATTGTTACACCAAAATCAGCAAATTTGACTCAGTAAAAAAAACATATCTAGAGAGAGAGCATGCGGCATAGGTGCAATGTGAGGGTTACTGCCCTGCGAATATAGTGAGCAAGACTTGCAGGATGCACAGAGCTTTTGGAAAACTGGCTCTGGGGTTGCTGGAGTGGCCATCTAGTAGCTTATGTTAACTGAGGTTTTGTATTATTTGTGACTAATATTAGTGATAAAGTAATGACCAACTTTCAGTCAACTGCTGGTCTTGCTTTTATCTGCTGGTCTTGCTTTTATCTGCCCAGCAACGGCCCTTAATAAAACTGAAAGCTCACCACAAGTCTGAGTCCTCGTGACTCAGATCAGCCTTCAGCAACCCCAGCCCCATAAAGTCTGGCAGTAGGAAAACTCTCCCTTCTTGCAGTGGGGGAGACACATTTAAATGAATGTAAACAAGGCCATGGTAGCTGATGTGGTGCACCCACAAGTACTGAGGGAGCTGGCTGATGTCATTCTGGGGCCACTGTCACTTATCTCAGCACTGGAGAGGCACATCTGGAGTGCTGTGTCCAGTCATAGGTTTCCCAGTGCAGGAGATGTGGGCTTTCTGGAGCAAGTCCAGTGAAGGGCAGCAAAGATGATTAAGGAATGCGAGCATCTGTTGTATGAAGAGAGGCCAAAAGAGCTGGGAGTGCTCAGCCTGGAGAGGAGAAGGCTCAAGGTGGAATCTTACGAATGTTTAAGAACATCTGATGGGTTGGTATAAAGAAGAGAGAACCAGACTCTTTTCAGTGGTGTTCAGTGACAGGAAAAGAGGCAATGGACACAAATTGAAACACAGGAAATTTCTATGAACATAAGAAGATGATTTTTTTTTTTTTACTCTGAAGGTGGTTTAACACTGGCACAGGAGAGAATATAGAGCCTCCATCCTTGGAGATACTCAAAGCCCTGCCCTAGCTGAGTCTGCTTGAGCAGGGAGGTTGGACTTGGGTGATCTCCAGAAGTGCATCCAATCTCAGCTATTCAGTGATTAATTATTAAGTTATTAACAGTGTAACAGTTGTTTAAGGATTAGTTGCAAATTATTGAAAATTGGGGTCACTGTTTCCTTAGAAATAAGATTTTAGAGAAGAAAAACAGAAATTAGTTTCCCCCTTGATCAATAAACTCAATTTCTCATTAAAGGCTGGTTCATCCTTAGAAATAACATTGTACGTGTGTTGGGGACCTGCCAAAATTCTTCACTGAGTTTATTGCAATGGAATACAAAGCTACACATTATTGTAGGTTTTTCTATGTCTCCAAATTTAAGTTGCAGACAGCTGACACGGTGGGTGTCTATCTGGTGTAGCTGCCAAGTGGAGAACACAGGAATATTGCTCAGGAGAAAATGCTGTCATGCTGGGACTCCTAACATAGGTTTGATGGGATATTATCATGGTAACAGCAGCATTGGGAGTAAGGGGCACAGATCTCCAAGCACTGTGCCCCAATTTTAAAAAAGTCACAATTTTGAGAAGCTGGAATGATGATATTTCCTTTTAAAATTAGTCATTCCAGTTCAGTGACATTTCCCCCCTAACTTCTAGCATTTATGTAGAAGTTTATATACATTTGTTCTTTGGGGTTTTTTTGCCTGTTTTTGTTTCCTACTTGATTATGTTTCTATTTGCTAAGCCTGCACTGAGCTGTTTCCTACCTGACATGCACTAGCTGTGAGAGATTTCTGGTGCTTCATTTCTTTCACTTCCATATGCAATATTTAAAAGTCTTTTATTAGATAGATGTTATCTTTTAGTGGAAGTTCCCATCAAATTGGGAAGCTCACTTTGCTCTGTTCCAAAGGGCAAAAGCAAGAAATTCTATGCCATATAAAAACATACAATATCGCTGTTTTCAGACAGTGGCATGTGGGCAGAATTCAATTTAGCAATGAAGTAGTTGAAGGGGCTTTTCCAAGGCCCAGCAGGAGGAGGACATATGTATAGGAAAGAGGGCAAGAGGGTAGTTCTAAGGATAAACTTGTCAACTTCCATTTCTTTGATGATAGAGGATCACATTAAATTTGAGACTGCTTTGTACTTGAGTGGGATATTTAATACAATTTTTTATAAATGTTTAACCTACTTTTATCTGTTTCATCCCTTTTTACAACTTTAGGCTGTGGGCATTAATTTCCCTCTCTGTGCCAGCATTATTTTAGTGCAAGGCCTGGATATGACTTAACTTCATCACTTGGTCTTAACTCCATCACTCTTTAGCTTTTCTCTACTGCAAGTCATAGGAATGTAAAAAAAGTAAAAAAAATCCCCAGTATGCCTTGTGGAGGTAGGGTTTTAAATTAGCATGGCCTAAAAGCTTTGTGAGGCCTAAAAATGCCATTTTGAAACAATTTTTCTTAAGTTTTTAGGTTTTCTTTTTTTTTTTCTTACTTTTGATGAGGTATGACTTCTACAGTTTTAGGTTAAAACATGCCCTTAGTGTCTTTAATTTAAAATTACATTTTCTCAGCTTGCAAGCTGTAGTGCACATGTCATGATTTCAGAAAAATACCTATTTAAGAAATTGATTACTAGTGTTATTTTGTGATAGTTTTATATTGAATGATGAAGAATTTGTACTTGCAAGAATATTTACAGAATTATAGCCATTCATCATTGGCTTAAAAAGCCCTTTGTTGCAAAAAGGTAGATTAAATCATGACATGGAAACTGATCCTAAACCAATTAGGAAAACTCTGTTTGTTTGCATCCATGTCATTAACTTAAGGAAGATTAAAATAAAGAGCAGGAAGAGGAGCAATGTGTTTTTGCCATGTCCCGTTCATCACAGAGCTGTGTTGTTTTGCCCTGTTGCAGCTCTGAGGCATACCAAACCTTAACATTTCAGCCTATTTAATTATTTTTTCACTGAAGAGTTCAGAAGAGTCTTCTGCAACTGGGCAATAGTACCAAAGGTGCTGGGGGATAGCTCAGACCTCTCTGTACTCATCCTATTGGGGTGAGACTTGTCCCATCTTCCTGCTGCCGTGCACTGCCATTTCATATTTTTGCATTTTGTGTCAGAGTTTTGTGTCTTGGTGTTTCTCCTGGTGTGAACCAAATCTCCCTCACACAGAGAGAGATGGTTCTGCACCCACTGGCAGTGCCCTGTATTTGAAGAGGGATGAGGAGAAGCCATGTTCCCAACCAGCCACCCTCCAGCACCATGACGTCTGCTCCTTCATCCTGGTTGCCCATCATTACATCCTCCAGGTGACCCTGGGGCCAGGGCTGGATCACCATTACAGCCTTGACAACGAGGATCTCAAAAGTTGGCATGCAGTTGAGAGACCTGTGTTTCTTTGTCCTGGGGGCTCAGGACCACCTGCAGTGAGTGAGGTTGCGGTCCGGAGCAGTTCAAGGATTTGGTGGGTGCTTTTCTGAGTCATTCCCTTGGTATTAGTAGTGCTTTGTATACTGAGTTCAGTCTTTATACAGGCAAAATCTGTAGACTGAAGGATCACAAAGAACTGATGAAAGCTATTTTGGTGAGGGGCGTAACGGCTTCTAAAGTTCATCATTGCATCCAGGGAAAGGATTCTTATCCATATCCTACTTCAGTGTAATTACTTTGACTTACAGAGAGGTGCACAAAGGTTTTAAATTTTTTTTTGTCTACATGTTTGGCCGTTCTTTAGTACTTTATTTTGCACCATTACATGTTGCCCATAGAGGTCGCTGTTTGCCTTTTAAAAGGAGAGTCATATTCCTAAAGCACTGAAATATGTCACATAACACGCAGATGGCTTTCATATCTGCTTCTACCCATTTCCCTGGGTTAATTACGTTACAATGATCTCTTCTGAGGTTCTAAAGATGTGGTTGAAAAGGAAAATGTTCATATGTATTTTGACGCATCATTAAGTTTTGCTATCTTTAACCTATTCTAAGAGATCAAACATGGTATTTTAAAAAACCCTAACAACTTGACATTTTATAAAATATTTGGATTATTCAGAGTGAGAATTGTAACTGTAGTTATCATCTTACATATATTTTTATGCAGTCATTTACTTGCTGAAAACATGAAAAGTTTTCAGCGATGGACTTGTAGAATGAAACCCTCCTTTATCCTGAGACCTATCTACCATTATTTGGCAATAGCAGTAACATTTGTGGCTTTATGAGAATAATTACCTGAACTAGTTGCCTGACATTATGGAAGATACTTTGGGAAATAAAGTCTGTAGGGTGGTTCTGAGTGAGCACTGGGTGAGGAAAGTAAAAAAGCAGTCATTCAAAAAACAATAACTGCAGGTTGTATTTTGTAAGGACTGTCTTCTCAAATGTTCTTTACATGAACCATAGCTAATATTACCTAAACACATTTAAAAAATATTACTTTGAGTTAGTTTCTGTATGCTTTCACATGGAAAGTGAGGTAAGAATCATGTGGATTGCACCACGCTTCATTATCATCTCAACTGTATTTGTAAACTACCCCTAGGTTGTGTGCATTTCAGTTTACTCAACTGTCTAAATGCTTTTTAAGCAGAACTGTTAAATGGATTTACTGGTTGGATAAAAATCTTATCATATCAAGATATGGAAACTTCGTTTACAAAAATAAGCATTTCTTAGCTTCATTGTTGTGACAGTTGGATTTTGAGCAGTATGCCTGGCTGCGAAATAGTCTAAATTCTTGTGTTTCATGCCTGTTGATAAAAGAAAAACTACCATTAATTGTTCTGTGTGTTGCTTAATTAAGTTGGCCTAATCCCTCTTCAAAGAGTGACCATTTTTCTACAAAAATCAAAACAATTTGTTTAATTCAATAGTACTTAGTATTCCATTCATTGTGAAGTTTATATGAATGATAGATTATTAACGAAGTGTTTGCAGAAAGCATGGTGCATCTAGTGCTTTTGGAAATGTATTAGTGGGGATTTTCAGTTGGAAGTGTTTATACATCTGTTATGATATTCTTTATCCCTCCTTAAAAAGTGTTTTCCCTCTGTGTCTTGGCAGTGGAGTGAGGGGTTCTGATAGCATTGAAATACTCTCTTTGCACCCAGATATGTGGGTCCTAACTTTTTTTTTTTCCTAAATTAAGTGCATAGGACAATACGATGCATGACTTTCTCATTTATGTCTAGGCAAACAAAGATCACTTCAGATTTTCTTCTTCCAGGCCTGTAGCCAGAAGGGAGCACTCTTACCTAAGGCATAGTAATGTTCCTCTCAGCCCTTAGTTTCTGCTGGCTTGGTGTATGTAGGCAGCAAATTCTTCCACCAGAACAATGGGTAAAGGGTGAGGCTGGGAACTGTTTGATGACGCACTTCCAGTCTCTATACTAATTTGTTGCCACGTAATAAGACATTTCTGTCCCTTTCATTATTGGTGGTAGCCTTTGCTTGCTAAAATCGAATGGTAATTGAGAGTAAGATGAAGCAATTCTATTGTTTTGTAGGGATTTGCCATGTATGTTTTTCCAAAACAGTGATCTATGTCCCTTGTTTTGCCACTCCTCAATAAGATCATAGAGTGGTTTCTGTTGGAAAGGACCTTAAAGATCATCTAGTTTCACCCTTCCTGCCATGGGCAGGGACACCTTCCACTAGATCAAGTTGCTCAAAGCCCTGTCCAACCTGGCCTTGAACACTTCCAGGGAAGGGACATCCACAACTTCTCTGGGTGACCTGTTCCAGTGTCTGACCACCCTCACAGTTAAGAATTTCTTCTTAATATCCAATCTAAGTCTACACTCTTTCAGCTTAAATCCATTACCCCTTGTCCTCTCGCTATAGGCCCTGGTAAAAATCTCTAGTCATCTTTCTTCTCAGCTCCCTTTAATTATTGAAAGGCTGCAATAAGCTCTCCCCAGTGCCTTCTCTTCTCTAGGCTAAACAATCCCACCTTTCTCAACCTTTCTTTATGGGGGAGGTGTTCCAGCCCACTGACCATTTTTGTGGCTCTCCTCTGGACTGGCTGTAACAGGTCCATGTCCTTCTTGTGCTGGGGGCCCCAGAGCTGGATGCAGTACTCCAGGTGGTGTCTCACCTGAGTGCAGTAGAGAGGGAGAATCACCTCCCTCAACCTGCTGGCCACTTTTCTTTTGATGCAGCCCAGGATACAGTTGGCTTTCTGGGCTGTGAGTGCACATCGCCAGCTCATGTCCAACTTGCCACCCCACCAGTATTCCCAAGTCCTTCTTCACAGGGCTGCTCTCAATCCCTTCATCCCCCAGCCCATATTGATATCAGAGGTTGCCACGACACCAGTGCAGGACCTTGCACTTGGCATTTTTGAACTTCATGAGATTTGCATGGGCCCACTTTTCAAGCCTGTCAAGGTTCCTCTGGTGGGCATCCTTTCCCTTGAGCAAATCAACTGCACCTCTCAGCTTGATGTCATCCACAAACTTTCTGAGGGTGCACTCAATCCCATTGTCTATATTGTTGATGAAGATATTAAATAGTACTAGTTCCAGTACAGACCCCTGAGGGACACCACTTGTTACTGGTTTCCGTTTGGACATTGAGCCATTGTCTGCACCTCTTTGGATGCGGCCATCCAGCCAATTCTCTATCCATCCAATAGTCCATCCATCAAACTCATATCTCTCCAATTTAGAGAGAAGAACGTTGTGTGGGCCCGTGTCAAAGGCCTTGCAGAAGTCAAGATAGATCACATCAGTTCCGCTTGCCTTATCCAGCAACACGGTCACTCCATCGTAAAAGACCATCAGATTAGTCAGGCATGATTTGCCCTTAGTGAAGCCATGTTGGCTGTCAGCAGTCACCTCCCTGCCTTCCATATGCCTTGACATAGCTTCCAGGAGGACTGGTTCCATCATCTTACCAGGCAGAGAGGTGAGGCTGAGTGGTCAGTAGTTTCCAGAGTCGTCCTTTTTACCCTTTTTGAAAATGGGTATGATGTTTCTCTTTTTTCAGTCACTGGGGACTTCACCTGACTGCCATGACTCTTCAGATATGATGGGGAGTGACTTAGTGACTACATCTGCTAGCTCCCTCAGGCCCCTGGCATGCATCTCATTGGGTCCCATGGGCTTGTGTATGTTCAGGTTCCTCAGATGGTCTCGAACCTGATCAATATGGTATCATCTAGGATGTTGCCAACTTGGGAGTCTCACTGCATTTGCCATGGGCTAGGTGTAAAGGATGCATTACAGAAATCTGTTGTGAACACGTGTAACATGATTAAAATACTTTGATGGATAAAAAAGTCAAGTTCAAAACTGAATTGAGAAAACTGACCTGTCAGTCACCCCATTATTTAAAAGCTTTCAGCAGTCAAGTGCAGACAGCTTGCACATATTCGTTTTTCTTTCCCAGGGATTAACCAGAGCTCCATGCATAGTTCAGTGAAGGCTTTAAAAGCGAATAGGAAGTTTTCCCCTAACAGAGTCCAAGCAATATAGGTAATCTCACGTAGCCATTGATTTACCACGTAGACAATTGTTAAGATGACAGCTAGCTGCAGGCAGTAAGTAAGTGGATGTCTGAGTACAAGATGTCACAGTTCCTGGTCCAAAGAGTTTGCAACTGAAGCAGCTGTTGCATAGTGCCACGCTACCTGGCTCCCCCTGCTTTGGACGGTGTCTCTGAGAATCAGGGTACATGTGGGTCTTATGGTAGAGAGCCATGCTGGCTGTATAGTAAGTCACCAGCTGAGCAATGTCACTGAAATGCCAGAAAGGATCCTTCTGACCTCTTTTTCTATTTGCCTGTTTAGAAGAAAACCCAAACAGTTTCTGACAGTGAGAGAAGTGCAGTGCTTGCTGGTCAACTTAAGCTCCTCAGATTTCTCTCCAATGGCCCAGCTGCTTCATCAAAGTTTATTTACAGTTGGATGTCATGGGCAGTAGTGAAATTGCCTGTGATACTATTGTGGGTTTTTTGCAGTTTATCAAGGGCATCTTTTTGACAGATCTTCAGACAATATACCACAGGAATGTCAGACTGCTTGTGCTGGCTCTCTTGAGTGCAGGGACTGGGTGGGAGGTCTGTGTACAAGGGCTACGGTTATAGCATGGAGAGAGTAAATTATAAAACAAGGGGAAAGGAAAAAAAAAAACAGAAGTGACTGGGACAGACACACAAAGGAGGTGGACAGTTATTCATAGGTCCTGATATAATACCGGACGTCATAAAGTGATGCAGGTCCAAGCCTGCCCGATTAATTTTGTGCAAAATGGGGAAATAAGCTGGTGATACATACAGGTATTTAATCAGCATATAATCACAGAAAGATATTTGGAAGGAACCCTTCGTTGGTCATCAGGTCTAGTCCCCTGCGTCATGGAAGAGTTTAATTACACTAAGCCGCTCCTCCTCAGATGGAGGCCAAGTAGTCATTATGTCCAGCAAAAATGTTTCTTGGCAGCTTGCTGCATTGTCCATGTCTTAGAAACAAAAGCGCTGCGGCATTATGTTAAACTCGGGGAAATGACAGTAAAAAATGGCATAATTTGGGATCCTTGGTTACTGCTTCTCAGTAACTTCTATCTAAGTATTTTCAGTGGATAAATAAACTTGTAATTTTGTTTCCTGAACAGGAATCTTGAAAAAAGTCCTCTGGGAGCTGAAATTCTGGCTAGGTTGTGCTTCTTCTGTCTTAGGTTTTTACTAAAGAATCTCTGGCTCAGAGGCGTGTGTTGTTTTAAGATGTCATATATATATTTATGTAGATATATGTCATCTGCATATGGTGATGTTCCACACACGTTATATATAGTAGAGTGTGAGTTATTGAGCTGTTTCTGATTCCTTGGAGAAACTGAAGAATTACAGTAAAAATTTAATTCATTGAAAATAACTTTTTCAATCAATATTCACCCCTTTGGTGTAGTGAGTTATCTGAACAGACTGTGCCTTATTCATGTGTAAGCCTAGATAAAATTTTGCAAAGAATTTTTATGTTTTTAGGTCCTTTGTGCACACTTTGCTTTGGGTATATGAGAATCAAATTTCTTTTTTGTGCATGTGGTCGAGTAAGCAAATCCGATTCCTCTTTGAGGGGTGAGTGCAACTTCCCCATCAGGAAGACACAGCACAAGGCGCGTTCACTGGCTGATGCCAGCAAACTTCTGGCAACCAGGAGCATAGCGAGCTTTTTCATTGTCTTAACAGAGAAGAACTTAAAACCAAAACATCTTAAGAAAGGCAATAATAATAAATCTTTTTTTTAACACACTATGTTCTCATGAATAGACAGGGATTTCCTCAAAATGCTTTTAAACTTGTCTCACCTATGCTTTCTTAGCAAGGATAGTAACATTTCATGATGCTTCTGGACTTATGATGGCTGTCTGATGGATTTACGTCATTTCTTGGACATTTTGTGAAATGACATTAGATTAAAATCAGCACTTTCATCTACAAAAATCTATTATTGGCTGTTGGCCTCTAGGTCTTGTTTTTCTGTTTAGAGGGTTTTAAAAAGTGGTAGGATGCTGTCCCTACCAACTGGAGAGGAGAAAATAGAGGCGTACCTACACAGACAGTAGCATCTCTGGATTTGCTCAGAAGAGGTAAATCTGAACACAAGGTTATGCCCAAATCCTGTATATTGTATGGTCAGAGAAAGGAGTTTGCATCTATCTGTACCTGTCAGCCATACGGTGAGTGGGGTTCACAAATCAGTCCTGCTGTAATTGCAGTCCATGGCAAGGCACCTGAGGGACTCTATGGGAGCAAACAGAGTCCAGCCGAATTTGAACAGACTAAAGTGGATAGTGTACGAGAGGGCATATTGCACATAGGACATGGGATTTATGCCACTGGTTTATTATATATACCTTTTAGAAACATTTGCATGGCTTCAGGCTCATATAATTTCTTCTGAGCCATACTTATCTCTTGATGGTGAAAATGTAGGACTTGGGATGATGGAACCATTAAGATATATAGATGAGAAACATTATGTGTTGCTTATGAGACACAGTTGAAAAGAAGTGTTTGGTAGTCACTGGTTCTAACTTAGTCTGGGTTACCACGTACATTGTCTCACAATCTGATCCAGCGTTGCCTGTTGCTAAGGAAGTTTCTGAACCCTTAATTAGTGACAACCATCCTGCTAGAAAGTGAATTATGACACCAGCAGATCAGACTTCAGTCCTAGGTTGTGCAAATGCTTTCCTACATGAATTATGTGAAAACAATATATTATATTACAATATAAAAATGTGATGATAGGATAGATGTAGTAAACATGAAAATAAATATTTTTTTTTCCTGTATAAAAACTGAGGAAGAAGAGAGGATTTTCACAGATATGTTATTGAACCTAAGTGGTGTTGTAAAATAAGAATTTCTAGGCCTGGAATTGACTTGTACTTTTTAATTTTATGCTAAACTGAATTTGAGTCTTCCGGCTTGAAGCTGCAAGTGGATTAGTGCAGTACTGTGGTATTATGGGATGCCTACAGCTCTCTCAGCTGCAGACAATTGCACAAGAGGTTAAACTACCATGAGGACTGCACAAGTCATTTATTGTAATCTTGGTAATGAGTTAATGATAATCTTCATTTTGCATCAATAAGCTGTTATCTTGTTTTGCTTAAGTAACCTTTCCCTCCTTGCGAAAAGAATTTTTTTTTTTAGATTCTTAGTTATCATCTCTGGCTTAAGCCAAATGCTTAAGCCCTTTTGTAAGTGTTGAGGTCAACCATACCAGATGCTCCTGCAAAGCTGAGATTTAAAAGTAGTTGTTGCTCAAGACATGACAGTACAAAGACAGTCTGGAGTAAGATGTGCTTTCTAAAGATAAAGGACAGATCAGGAGGTTCCATGGTATCAACTAAAGCTTCAAGCATGTTGCCTTCATTTATGTTCCATTTTCCCTTCCTGTAGCACATCGGTGTCCAAATTCCCATTCTTGTACCATCCAAGGAAACTTTTGCCACCTATTAAGTTGTGGTATAATGACAGAGCTGGAGATGGAGGAGAGACTTGGCTGATAGCCTTTGCATTAGCATCCAGGCATCTGTAGCCTTTTTCCATGACTTGGTTTGATGTTGCTATGACGGCAACTCCTGAGTTCTTGGTCTGGTCTCACTACCTCCCTGGGTTCAGTACCAGCCCTCTACTTAGCTAATCTAGGCTAATCTAGTCATCTCCACTTTGTGCTTTCTTTGTTGAGGCAGACAAAAAGATTTTCATGTTGTAGTTGCTGCATTGTGGCTCTGCTCTTTTCTGTGTGAAAACTTCTTATGGACTTTCTTGGGGTGAATTCTTTTTCATCAGAGTGACTGTCTTCTGGGTAGCTTTTCTCCCCTTCACAAGAGTCTTGAATGTTTGTTTCACTGACCCCTTTTCATGGATATGCAACATTTATTTTTTTCATAATAGCAGAACTATAGAGCAAAATTTATGTTAGGAGGAGAAAATTTTGGGAATTTGTTTATGAAATATTGGAGCACAAGAAGTTATTTCAATTAGAATGAGAAGCTGGCACAACAACCAGATGTGCTGGATATTATCTTGTGAAGATGTATTGGTTTTAATCTAAGAGAAAAGGAGGCAAGATATAATTAAGTTTTGCTTTGGGAATTCAAAGTGCGTGGGTCTTGGTAGAGAACACAATAATTGATGAAGAAGTAGCACTAAGGTTTTGATCAGTCCATGCAATCTCAGCATAGTCTTTGGCTTTGCTCAGGTACTGCTGAAGTAATAGGCTAATTGACTTCATTTGACTCACTGGTATGTTGGATTCACAAAACAGATATGAAAAGACTATAAATAGCCCCCTGCCCTTTTATGATTTCTTTGGGTATTTATATTACCTCATCTGACTTTTCAAAGAGTTCCTTTGTTGAACCTGCCAATCATTGCCCGAGGAGGAGGATTCTTGCCTGGTCTGGCATGGTGTTAATGGCACTGAGCCCAGCTGTGCTATAATCTGCCAGATTCCAAATTTTATGGGAAAGAGATTGCTTTCTCTGTGTCCTGGGGCTTTTACTTTCTCTGTTACTTGAACGAATGCGTTTCTTAAATCATACTTTTGTTAACTCCAATTCTTGCCTGATTTATGTGATGTTAACATGTCTGTACTGAAGGCTCTTTCCTTTTTCTGAAAACCTCTAAGGGTTTGGATCTTTATGGTATCAGCCCTGTAGACTAATCAAATTACGTCTTACAATATTGCAGTTCTAAAAAATTAATGTAAAATAACACAAAACCAGCTACTTTATTTTCACTGGCTATGGAGGGCGCTTACAGCCATTAGCACTTCTATGTGAGAATTAAGGTTTGTGAATGCGTCTCACAAAGTTTTATTTCCCCAACAGTGGGAATTGTGGGATTGGCACATTTCTCTGCTCAGAAATCCTGCCCTGTGCCACTGCAGCAGGCTGTGTTCAGCTGCAGAATATATCATAACATTTTGTTTAGGTAAACAGTTACATGCTGGATCCAAAGAAAGAGAATGATTTGAAGTAAATTTCTGAACATATCTTTAGTTACCTAAGTTCTTTGAAAATCTAAGGTCATGCATATCAGGAATGTTTCATAGATTTTTATAAATGGACCTGTCAATGTCTGACAGGGGTCCTTCTAACATGTCTTCCTGAAGAAGTTTTAGAAATGCATATTGGAATCGGTCTTGGCACTATTTCTTCCTTTATCAATTACACTACAATGCATTCATGGAAATGTTGAGAAATTTGTTGTGGTCATTATAATTTTATCAATAATGATTGCTTGGCTAATCACCCTGAGTATTTCAATCTCAGTTTCTCTTCCACAAAAAAAGATGCTTACTATCCAGCAGGAGGGAAAGAATCTGGAAGGCTTTACTTATCATGTGTACTTAGCACAATAGTTTCCTGATCCAACAATGAGGTACTCTAGCTTTTAAAGCTGGAGAAAAAATTTAGGGTGTAAAACTGCAAGAATTCTTTTTGCTCATATTTTTGTAGCTTTGATCCTGCCAGGTTGGATCAGATCTTCATATCTTCTGCCCAAAGAGCTTAAAATACAAACAGACAAGGTAGGAGGACATACGTGGTCAAGACTCTCATTTAGCTTGGAGTAGGATCCCCAAGTGTGATGGCATTGTCTATTTTGGCAACCTTTCATCTGACACTGAGTTGCTCAGAAAAGTTGGACCCCTGCCCATCTCAAGATTTAGGTATTACGAGGAGTTGTCTTTTTAAATTTCTGTGCTGTGTATGATCTATGTAACTGCATGTGTTTTTTGCAAGACAAGAACCTGAAGCCTGTGACATAAGTGTCATTTATTTGCTTGTAAAATGGCAATCTGGTTAGGACATTCCAAAGAATATGTGTGTGTAATATCGGTGCCATGGATCTCGCCACCTAACTCCCTTAGCCTCCTTTGAGAAATCCCGGTCTCCTTAATTGAATCAATGAATTAAAAGTTCACCATCATCAGCTGCTAGATGAGAGAGGAACATGCTAAATGCCTCACACCATCGATCTCTTATAATAAATAATGGTTCATGAGGTACAGCTGACCTACAGAGTGTCCAAAGTAATCTCACCAGGATATGCACTTGTATTTTCCTGTGTGAAGAAGTTGAATATGTAAAACAGCATAGAGCCCATGCTGGGATGCTCTGAATGGATAAATCCAGGGAGGTGGGGGGTTATTGTCACGCCATTCGCTTATTGCACATCTAACAGGGGCGAGGGGAAAGCTTCAAGTCAGATTTCAGCTGCTTTCACAGTTATGATCAATGACTTCTGAAGAGCATGTCAGCTGAACAGGAGGTATCAGCATCACCTTGGACTGGGTGTGCTGAGAGTCTACAAATGATTTACTGAAGAAACTACATGGAGAGGGAAAACTGTATAAACTTTTATTTTATGTGAAACAGTGGTCATTTTTTATCATAAGACAAATATAAATTAAATTATGTTACAAATTAAATTATGTTGCAGAGATATAGTCCTTACAAGTAACAGGACTTCTAAGTAACAAGTGAAAGGTGGCTAATAAGGAAATACTGTGCAGATGATGCAAGGCCCTCAAAAGAGGTTGAAAGGGAAATGAAGGCTTAAGGTGAAATGAATGTATCTTGCTCTTTCCAGGTGTAATAGAGAATCACAGTTTTACAAGCAGTTCAAAATAGATTAAATGCTTTAAAAAGACATAAAGGCATCATCTTCCTCTTCCATTCTCTTTCCACCTTGGCGACAGATAAAGACATGCTACAAGGGAACACCTGCTGCTTGCAATGATCTCCAGCAGGCCCTGGGGTCATTGGTAACTGGCTTAAATTATAGCAGGATGCTGTGAGTTATGTTACATGACTGAACACGTATATCTGGCCTGGGCTTAGGGGACCGTGAAGATGGCTTAAAGCTTCTTCTACATTAGCCCTCTCCAAGTTAAATACATCCCACAGCTGTTACTGAAGATTGTGGTCATTATCTTCTGTATTTTTTCTGTCTTTAAAGTTTGTTAAACAGTTTCACAAAATGAAATAATCAAAGCAGGGTCTTGTTGGAAGGAGGCTTTCTCTCAATTTTACTGACCTTCTCCTAACCTCACTGGTAGGGTTTTAGAATCTTTTCCAAACTGATAGATAAAACTCTATCTAGTAATGGAAAGAACTTATTACCATGTTCCAGTGGTTTAAGTCTGAACTCCTTCCAGCCCCATATTTTGGCTTCTCTCTACTGCAGCAAGAAAACAAGTAGATGAAGGAAGTAGAATTGGCTGTCTTCTCCAGTTTCAAGGCTTTTTCTGTATACACTTGCATATTTCAACAGGTTGTTCCAATATAAATATTTAAAGAAAAAGTACGGAAACCCCAAACTGGAATGGATAGCAGTTTCCAGAGCTGCTTCAGAGAATGTCTGTGTCAGGATAGCTCTTCACTGTGAAGGAGAAGGGTACAGCGTGTTATCGATAGAAGATAATTACTAGACAAAATCATAAACCAGCCTGGTATTCACGTCTGCTGTCCTGCTATCCAGACGGTAGGAAAACAGGCTTGGTGTCAGACCGTGGGGGGTGTTGGAGAAGGGGTGGGAGGAAACTCGCAAAACCGCAGTCCTCCTTCCCCGCTCCTCAAAATGTCAAATACCAGAACAGCTTTTCCTTGCCTTTCTGTACCACATGCATACAGCTGTGCAACAATGTGAGTGCCTTGGAGCACATCATGGTACAGTCATGCCTGCGTGGCTCGTCTGCCTGGCCGTGATGCATTGGGCTGCAGTTACTAATGGAGAGTGTGGGGACGAGGAGGGGAATGGTCACGTCTGCAGCATCTTCCCCCAGGCAGCCCTCCCGGCTGAGCCTGTCAAGGGACTTAAAATTGCCTGAACTGTTATGAATGCTGTGGGGAAGAGTTACTTTCCAGAAAAGACAATTAGAAACAGTTATACCTATAATTCTTGTACGTGAACATTGGAGCAGATATTGCCAATGATCAGTAAAGGACGATGACGTAACTTTATACATCTGAGGAGTTTATACATACAGCTGAGGAGTTACACCAATAAAGAAACTTTCTCCTTTGCTCTTTTGTGCAGCCGCAGGACAGAGGCTTATGAATCCAGCACAACGAAAAATAGCGATTTCTATTTTTGTTTCTCTTCTTACTGACCAGCTATGACTTCAGCCTCTGAAATAAAAGAAACACTTGTGCTCTGAAAACATATTTTTTTTCCTTTTTGAAGAAAAAGTACTTTGATGTCCTAAGTTAGCTGAGTGCATGTAAGTTGAGTATCTTCAGAAAATTCAATGCAACCATCTTAGCTACAAATCCAGTCCTGCATGCCAGACGGATTCCTGAAGAAACATTCTAAACATATAATTTTTTTTAAAAAGGAGATTTAATTTGCTTTTCTCTCCCCCTTCTAGTAGGCTAATTGAACTTCTGAAATTGAAACAACACTTCCCGCCCCCCTGCTGGAAAACCCCTGATCCAATCCATGCTTACTACATTAGTTGCCTCAGTCTATAGGCTGTGTTGATTTCACAGGTCTTGTTTCCATACAGTTCGGCAGTAGAGAAGTGGTTCAGCAAGGTAACTGAAACTTGAAAGAAGAGCTTTTTTTGAGTCAAAATAACATCTTCAATGCTTTCTGTTGAAATATAACCATTAAAAAGTGATTTTGGCTTAACTCTGTGCCACATTAAGATGTCCTACTTAATTTTGAAATCACTGATGCCTTTGGATAACTTTTTCATTTTAGTTTTAACCATTTTTTTTAGAAAATCATAACGATTTTGGTGCATTTGAAGTGAAACTTTTCAATTCAAATGTCCAAATGGTTTTGAACTTTCTAACTTCTTTCTCCCACCCAGTGAAAATAATCAAAAAATAAAACCAAAATTCTGGGTATTTTTAAATCCTTGCCTGACCCTAAAGTTATTTTGTGTTTTGTTTCTTGGGGGGAACTCAGGAGGGTGGAATTCATGTTGCCATGCATACAGTCTATGAATGGTTTTTTGGTTCAACCCTATTCCGTGTTGACTTACTTTTGATTTGGTCTGACATTTGAGGTCTGACCTTCTCTGAGGAGAGCTACTGGCTACTGTGCCCAAGAGATGCTGGGAAGCTTGAGGGATGCACATAGGTGCAGGTCCAGTTCAGCCCAAAATAGGTGAAAGTTTGATGAGATCAGTGAAATTATGCAGATTTGCAGGAGCTGTGACTGCAGTCCATAGAATAAAAGACACTGTCTCATAAATAAACTAATCCATGACATTCATCAGACTACACTACCACCAACCATCAACTTGTTTATGTGGAGCCAGTGACTGATGCAATTGCCTTGGATGTTTTGGCAAGACGGATGTTTGCAAAAGCTGACTGCCGACTGTTGTTTTATTACATCATGTAGTACAGGTGTGATCAATGTTTTCATGTCATGATACAAAACAAGCAGCCTCTGTTGCACAAGTAGGCACTTTAAAATACGTGGGTTCAAAGTGGTATAAGCAGAGCACATTTAGAGTCATTGCTTGTTTCCAACAAAAGTGATTCTCTAAATTCTCCTTCCCTACTATGATATGATTAGTAGGGAATCATTCAATAGGGAAAATGGTAAATCCTTTTGCTTCAGCTGTAGGTGCTATTAGTTAGCTATGCTGTTCCTACCAACAACATGCCTCTTCACTTCCCTGCATCTTGCTGGCCAGCATAAAGTTTCTCCACAGTGATAAGTCAATGTCTACCTGTATTCTGCTGCAGGCTTGAAATGAAAGAATTTACCATTTTAAGTGCCAAATGGGGCTTACAAAAACTCTAGACCCTGTTAGTCACTATGTTTAATATTTAACATCATCCTGAGGAGTCAAACATGTTGCCTAATGTCTAGGAATAGACTTCTGCAGTGAAAAGATGACTTCTTCAACTAGTCTTTCTTCTTTTGTCCCCTTATTTTCCTACCAGACTCATCATTGTGATGTCAAAGCACCTCTTCAGCAACGGAGCTCTGAAACCCGGTGGATGTGTCACACTCATTTGCTGATGCATATGCTAGTTTGGGTTTCTTCCCCTTGAAAGCTGCAGTGCTCTTCACAGTGTGTCCTTTAGCATGGTATGAATGCATGTAGCCACTTAACAGTGAAAAAATGAATCACAACCTATTGTAGTATTTTTTTACTCATTTTGGTTTTTTTCCAGATTAATGATTCATTCAAGCAGAACAATTTTCCATGGTAAAATGTAAGGTGTTAAAATATTCACCCCAAGAACTCAATGCTTATCTTGGCTGCTGTAATTTCCTTTTTCAAATGTTTTGACTGGAAGCAATAATGGTGGACCAAAACTTGATGACTCATCTTCAGAGAACAGGGACTTATTTTAATACTTGGAATTAGTTGGATGATATGTAAAGTATCTCTCAAAATTTTGAAAAGGTTGTATTGTGAGCAAGCCAGGTCATGACTATTAACAGGTTTTAAAGAGGATAGCTTTGAACTCATTAGTTTCAGAGATGTAAGAGGACATAACAAGTGCGCGGACTTGACTGTGGTAGTAATTAATAACATAGATTGAGTTAATGTGATCGTTAGTGTTTCTGTATGGACCACTCTGTCCAACTTGTTTGTCGTCTTATGGCACAGCAGATAATTTATGCCCTGTTCAGCAATAGTTGCAGTAAACATTTTACTTTTGCTCATTTTGCTTTTTAAATTACCTGGCAAGTGATATACAAAAAAATATGTCTACAGAAGTGATAACAGAAGGGTAACTGATGGAGATGCAGGGGAAAATCTCTTATGAAATGTTTGATGCTACTAATTTTAATCCATGTGTGCCGTAAGATCTTAATGGTCAGATTTCTGACTGCCCAGAGAGATGTTTTACAGTTCCAAGTCCCAGTCTTGTTCATCACACAGGGATAAAACTGGGCAACCTCCAGTGATCCAGTTGTGTCTCCTGTGACTTAATTCCTTTCTGGCTTTTGCAGTGTAAACCTTAATGGCTAACAAATATCCCTTAGAACTTCCAGGTCTAACTTCTATTTTAGCTTTAAGCATAGCTAGGTGAGCTACACCTTAATAAAATTTAAGTTATTTATTCCTTTTGATTTTGTACTTCTGTTTTGGGGTGTGTGTGTGTGTTTGTACTCAAATCAGGCTGAAAAAGGTCCATCAATCATCACATGTGTCATCAGGAGGATTACAGACATAATGCAGGTGTTTCCATTCTTTTCTGACACCCTATTCCTTACCTGAAACCTGACCACAATCACAGCTTCCAGTAAGATATTCAGCAAATGAAGTCTTAAGCTCAAGGCACTGGGTTTAATTTTGTTACCTACTACCTGTTCTATATTAATTTATTGTATGCATTATGAGTGTAAGCTAACTCCAGTGAGACCTGGACAGGCTGGAGAGCTGGGCTAAGGGGAACCTCATGAAGTTCAACAAGAGCAAGTGCAAGGTCCTGCCCCTGTGGAGGAACAACCCCATGCACCAGTACAGGCTGGGGGCTGAACTACTGGAAAGCAGCTCTATTGAGAAGGACCTGGGAGGGCTGGCGGACGGCAAGTTGACAATGAGCCAGCAATGTGCCCTCGTGGCCAAGAAGGCCAATGGTATCCTGGGATGCATTAAAAGGAGTGCGACCAGCAGGTCAAGGTTATCCTCCCTCTCTACTCTGCCCTAGTGAGACCACATCTGGAGTACTGTGTCCAGTTTTGGGACCCCCAGTTTAAGAAGGGTATGGAACTGCTTGAGCAAGTCCAGCGGAGAACTACCAAGATGATCAGTGGACAGGAGCATCTCCCTTATGAAGAAAGGCTGAGAGTCTTGGGTTTGTTCAGCCTGGAGAAGAGAAGACTGAGCAGGGATTTCATCAATACCTATAAATATCTAAAGGGTGGGTGTAAAGAGGACGTTGGGACTAGGCTCTTTTCAATAGTGCCCAAGTTTGAACACAGGAAGTTCCACCTCAATATGAGAAAAACATTTTTACTGTGAGGGTGACAGAGCATTGAAACAGGCTGCCCAGAGAGGTTGTGGAGTCTCCATCCCTGGAGACTTTCAAAACCCACTTGGATGCGTTCCTGTGCCCCCTGCTCTGGGTGTGCCTGCTCAAGCAGGGGGGTTGGACAAGATGATTTCCAGAGGTCCCTTCCAACCCCTACCATTCTGTGATTCTGCGAAACTATTCACACTAATTTAATAGAATACTTCCAAACAACTGACAAGACTAACCTCTGATTTCCTTTTGTTAAAGGCTAAGGTAATATGTCTGAAACCAGACATAATGGTAGTTCTTCATTGTTGCTGGGATGTCTGTACCTGATTTAGAAAACATTATGCAGGTGTAGTTGTAACCCTCTTCTAGCTTCCATCTTTCATTTCTGAGGCTGAGAGGCTCCCAAGTTGACAGGAATGGACAATTTGCATTGTTATGATATGGTATCAGTACATGGTTGATGTGCAAATGTCTCGTAGGTGTACTGCTGCCTCTTCATACCTGCAGGGCAAGGGAAACTGATAACATCGTGACATCTTCAGGCATCCTTTATAGGTAAAGAGCTCTGCATCAGCTTTTCGGATCACATTGACCCCCTGATGTTTTACTCAAGGTGAGTAGCCAGTGGGGTGGCATTTCTGAGCTGAGTGGCCTATGCCTAGAAACCCCTGAGCTGCAGTCTTGATTGAATGGGTCCTACTTGCATGGAAAAACTGGCTTTAATCGCTTGTTGTTTCCTAAGTATGTCTCAAATTCTAAGAGATTTAGGATTATGAGCTGAACTTTCTGAAATGTCAGCCAGAAGGCTGTTTGCTATTATGAAAAGATGAAATAAATCTCTTTCTCCTAATAATTTCAGTCTGCATCATATTTCATTTCTTGAAATTCTTCTAATCTCCACTTGACTTCACACAAGAGAGCTAGTAAAATAACCTCCTTGCTGGTCTTAAGATTGGTTCTCAGTCTAAACTTCAGCCAGTTTAATGAATTGAGATTTAACTGGTCTTAAAATCCTACCGCAACTTTGGTAACCATGATGAGTGAGTTTTCTAAGTGTCTGTACAGATGCCTTGAACAACACCCGTAAAAAGGAAAATTCCTGTTCTGACTAGCTTGTTGCAGTTGAATAGTAACAAAGAGAAATAATCCAAGATTATAGGAATTTGCACTAATTGGTTGCATAAGTTTATCTGATTTTGAAAAATCCTTCTCTTTTTAATCCTTGTTTAAGAACATGCCCTGCCAAACCATGCTCTGGTTTTGTTTTTTTTTTTTTTTCTTTTCCTCACCCTGTGACTGAATTGTTCCATAGTTGCAGCTATTTGAATCTGAATCTCAAATTAGAAGAGCTGGAAAGAGAGGGAATGTGGGAGAAGACATGAATAAAGCAGTGTGATGAATTTAATGTTCATTTTCCTGTGTAAGATAGAAGGATTTATATCTAATCCCTACCTTGAGATATAGCAAATCCCATTTTAGTATGAGACTGAATGACTCCAATTATTATTTTTTTTTAGTGAGGAAAGGTTGCACAGTGTATTTGTGCTGCTCTGGCTGTAAACTTGTTCCTCCAAATATTTATTTTAATAGCTATCTTACCATAGATATTTAATGCCTCACAAATCTTTTTTCAGGCGTTAGAGATCTGCTGTCCACAATCAATGTTACTCTGGCTGCTGCTGTTTGTGGTAGGTATTTTGCTGATAGGTATTTAGGACACCTGTAGGTTCCCCTTGTAGAACCAGCAAATCTGCCATGTCCTTAAGATTTGGTAAACAGTAGATACTAGCTTGCCTGTGCAGAAAACTCCTCCTGCCATAACCCACATATTTAATTTTGTCTCAGTTTCCTGGCAGTGTAACTTAAAATGAACCTTCCTGCGCTGTATTTCATCAGCCATTGCTCCATGACTCTCTTCCTTCCTTATGGCCTGTGTACATATCCTGTAAAATCCACAGCCCAGAAGCAGCTAGCTGCTAATGAGGCCAGCTCAAGCATCTTTACTTTG
The DNA here is from genome assembly GCF_963921805.1 of Phalacrocorax carbo. Lineage (NCBI taxonomy): Eukaryota > Metazoa > Chordata > Aves > Suliformes > Phalacrocoracidae > Phalacrocorax > Phalacrocorax carbo. The sequence continues at coordinate 29,503,009 of NC_087518.1, read as the reverse complement.
TCTAGAAACACCACTGAGAAAACAACATTGAGAAGTATTCCTATTTATTTTGATATTTTTCTGCTAAAATTTCAGAGGGAGATTATTAATGCGCTCTCTGCAGATATGCAGAAATTGATTTTAAAGGAAGTCTAGAGAGAAATGAGGAGATGAGTTTCTTCTCAAACCTGTGATCCAGGTCTGTCCCTGGGCATCACCAAGAACAGCAGTTTCACTACAGCTGCCTTTATTCCTCCTTTGATTTCAGTGTGAATTCTTTTACGCCAAATATCATTCACATTTGTATAGCACAGAGAACTGGGATCAGACTTTGATTCCCCTGCTGCTACTCTCTTTGTGGTTGTCTTAAATTACAGAATATTTTTTTTATTTATAGAACAGTGGGATTTTTTTTACATGTGTTTCTGCCATTGCTATATCATGTCTATATAGGCTATCAATAACTTCTTGAGCATATAGCAAATAAAACTTAAATTTGCTTCTTTGGTTGCACATTTCTTTGCTTTATTTGAACTGATGGAAATTTGTGGGAAATACTTAGCTGAAGGCTGGATATTTATTAATGACTTCACTGTTAGACTGAGATTGGAAGTCTTTAATAGAAGAAATTAAGAATCAAGTTCCTTTACCTATAATAATTCTAAAATTGTCTAAATGGCTATTGATATGATTGAATATGGCATTTCCTAAGACAATCTGCTGAAGTAAGTCCTTAATTTTACTGTTTTACCCAGTAAGAGAAGAGAACAATATTTTCTTTATTAACTCTTCTAAGTTAAAATTTTTTCTCTAGAATCAACCTTTGGCAAGTTTTCCACAGTAGGGATGCCACTGGGCTGAGTACATGTGAATTCACATACTGAGTATGCATTCACGCACTGAGTATGAATTACAGTCAATAGTCAGCAGAAACGAATGCTGCCTCTTGATTTTTATTTTATATTTTGCCTTTAATTGCTTAAGTATTTTGGATGGACTCACTTTGACCTTATTCATCAGAGGAGGTTAATCCTGAACAAGTGCTCCTGGAGCACTATGCTGCGGTCATGCTGATTCTGCTCGAAAGTAAAGGCAGTTTTTTTCAGGAAATAGGGATGAGAAAACCCTGTTTTCTTTAAGTGAGATATTGCCATAAAAATTACAACATTTCATCTTTCAGAGTTTATTCAGTTTTCCACGTGTTCATAGCAAAAGCTATTTTTATTTGTTCAAAATTTTAAAAAGAAAGTCCCTTGTGAAATTCAGTTCCTGGTATCAGGCCAATTATTTTTTGTGGAGTAATGAAGTTACTGTTCAACATTGCTCTTCAATTTATGGCATTCCTTTGCCTAACTTAACTTTGAAAACATTTTTAAAAATATTATTTTCTAGCCATAATTCTTCATAACCCAAAACCTCTTTTCTGTAATCTGTAAAATTCCCAGGGAAGTTTTCTTCTTCATGTCTTGTTCTCAGGAAGGGTGAAGTCTGTACACCAAAACAACCCAAAGCTGCCTTGGAAGGATCCTGTAAGAGGGCAAGATGTGGAAAAACAGTTTGTATATGTCTATGAGATTTGGAACTGAGGCTTTTGTGCCTCAAACACAGGCATAAGTATAACTGCTGAGTACATATATTCTTTTTTAATACCTTACCATGTGTGAATTTTATGTTAAAATGGATGTTAAATTTATTTATTTCTTTATAATAGACACATATATTTTATTTATGTATTTTATTTATTTTTTATAATATCTATTTTATTAGGCTTAATTTTAGGGTAGCATCTTTCACACAAAGTTAGAGTTTTGAAATACCAGCCTTAACTCCATTTTACCTTATTTTTTATCTGATGTGAAAAGTTTTATACTTTATGGCTTTCTCTTTTCATTTGTGCAGAAATATTATGCATTTCTAGCTAGTATTTGCAGCTGGAAACAGATTCTGCTTTGTTAACAATATATTGGTATATTGTTTCCAAATTGGTTGGAAATCTCTTAATGAAAAGGAAAAGAAAAACAAAATATTTATTGGAAAAGGCTATAATTTTTAGAAGAATTCCAAGAAAAATAAAATAATAAACTGAATAAGCAATTGCATAATTGTCACACATAAAAGAAAGGGATTAGGAAAAAAAGAAACTCTTCAGAAGTATGAAAAAATGAGACTCTTTAAGGCAAAATATATGTGTGGACACCTTAATTCTCCACTAAGAAAACAATTCTCATTAGCTTATAAATTTGGAAATGGTTGGAAGTGCTAAATGCAAACAGAAGAATTAAAAGATATGGTGATAAAGCTTGAACAGTGGCATTCTTGTACTAACTTAATGTCTAAAAAATGATGATATTAATAAATAGCTTGACTGCATTAATTCCAAGGGTTTTAATTACAGTTCTATTTTCTATTGGCTCCTTGCCTACAAACAGAAGCAGGTTAGAGCAGAGGAATTTTGTGTGTGAATAAAAAACTGAAACTGCTTATACTTCAGAGGCAATACTTGCCCCAAAGGTTTTTAATTTTGCTATTTTTAGTTGCTTGCAGTTCATTTCAGGGGATAGACATTGCATTACAAAAGCATTATTAATAGAAACTTTCCTTCATTTCTTAATTAATGTATGGTTTGAGCTAGTGTCAATTATAACAATTTTATTATTTTTTTCTCATGAAACCCAAGTAATTGTAATAGATTAAATCTTGGGCAGGTCATTTTGCAAATGTGAAGTTACTTTCAGTAGTTTCCCCTGAAGAACTTTTAAGTTCCATTGGGGTGAACTTCTGCTTTGAAAATGCAAACCAGAAGTTTTTTGGTAGTGATGAAATTAATAAGTTGAGGGCGGAATGCTGCTTACAGGTGGATATATTGATGATAAACACAATGTAAGACTTTTCAGAGGACAAATTTATTTGAATGGCAATAGGAGCTGCTACTCTTGAAGTCTCTGCATGGACGAAGAGATAGAAATATTATAAAATGTATCAGGACATGTGTATGTCAGCTTTGACACTCTCTCCATGACGTGGCCTCTGCTGTTCTCCAGAACAACAGATCACTGTGACCAGAGAGCAGCAGAGAGCTTGTGTTCTCCCATACACCCCAGGAGCAAGATACAAGTGTCCCTTATGGAAATGGGTATTCTAGAAAAAGATGAAGAAAAGCTATAGAATCATAGAATAGTCTGCGTTGGAAGGGACCTTTAAAGGTCATCTAGTCCAACCCCTCTGCAATGAGCAGGGACATCTTCAACTAGATCAGGTTGCTCAGAGCAATGTTTCCAGGGATGGGACATCTACAACCTCTATATAAAACCTGGATCTGATTTGCTTTACCAAACACTCCTAACCAACTGAAGCCAGGGCTTCCTTTTCCCTTCAAGCAGTTTAGTTTATCTGGTATAAGAGCTAGGCAGTCTCTAGACTATCAGTTTATAAGGTACCCAATTTTATTATTAGAACTCCAAATCATATTGAAAATTAATGTGGTTGACACATCAGCGGGTACTGGACATCACAGCTGAGGTGTAATTAGTATGCAGTTTGAATTTGTCTGATCTTTTTTCTGTACTAAAAAATAGTAAATGCAGCTTGAATTCATAAAATATAATCTTAGTGTAATAGTTCTTTTTAAAACAGCCCGTCATAACTAGTCTGTGACTATGTCAGTCTGTATGTCTTTCTTGCTCCCTTAACCAAGTCCAGGGAAATGACCTGCTGGTTTTCTGTGGAACTTGTATTTATTCACATCCACTGCTACATCTTGGATGAACTGCTTCATGTCTTTGTGTCAAGCTTTTACATTTTGTCTTAAGGGTAAATATATTTATTTCTCATAAGTTTTCCAAAGCTTAATGCAAGTACATTGTGGTCACTGAAAAGAATGGACTGCTGAGGTGCTCGGGTATCTGAAAGTGCCATCAGTGTGGTGGCACTGGACTTTTACAGATTATACCTAGTTGTCCTAACTAATTTGTTCTGCCACTTTTGGTCTTTGGGAAGATCTTAAAATACCTCTTATGCTTTTGTTCCCTGTTTTCCAGCTTTATAAAATAGGAGTAAAATATTGGCTAATGAGGAACTTAGAATTTTCAATTGTCAAAGATGTTAGGACACCCTTCCCCAGAATTTCTTTTTCATAGATTCATTAAAGTTTCTGTTTCATCTGAAGAAAAGTAAAATCCAAGCAAACAAACAAAACCTGAAGCTAACTCAGTGTTCCATTTAGCTTCTTATAAATACCTCAGATGAACCTGCTGACTGATTTCACCAGGTGAAAAACCAGAAAGTTTATATTTTTCCCTTATTTCCTCCAGGAGCTATTTCTGCCCAGCATGGTAGCTACATTTTCCCTTCTGTACGCTGATTGCTGCCTTTGGTTCTACCCATCTACATCTGCGAATACATCTCTTTACATACAAAATCTGGAGATGTATAACTGCAGACAAATGTTTGCTTGGAAGCATGATCTTTGACCTTAAATACCAACTGAAAGCCATCCTTTTCTCCCTCAAACCAAACCACAATTCTCATTATTTTGTTTGAGGGTAAATTTTTGATCAATTTGAGGATTTATGGAGCTAGATGCTGAGATGATCACATATTCCTTCACTATGAGTTCTTCCATTCTTGGAATTTATCACAGCTCTTAAATTTCACTTAAATAATGTCTCTTACACCAATAGATGGGGCTGGAAGCTCATTGCATTTCACCAAAACCAAACATTTACTTCTCTATTAAATACAGCCCAGTTTGTAATCAGTAGCATATGCTCCGTGCCAATACATGATTAAAGGTAAAAGATGTTTCATGGTAAAATAAAGACCATAAAGGAACCGCTGATCATATGGGATAACGAATCACACAGGAAATGCTGCAAGAGAGTCTCTGGGTGTAAACAGGACATTAATTAGCAAACCGAGCCATGACCGGAGGGTGAAAACACTCCAAGTTTTTGTTCTCTCAGGCTTGTCACTTGTGTATGTTGTATTTCAGGTGGAGGATACGATTGAATCTTTATGGTCTGTGTCTGGTTATAAAGATTCAGTGGAGATGTATCCATTTTCCCATCTCTTGCAAATTGTTGCATATGAAAAATTTCAACCTCCTTCTAGAGATGCCAGAAACACTTTTGGAGTTTTCCTGTGTTATGTAGGCATGGGCTTGAATGTCAAATCTCTGTATCCTAAACACGTGGTCTACCTTTTGGGTCATTGCTACTTCTAATGTGTCTCTGTGGTGAAGTGGTTGGTTAAAGAAAAGCTGAGTGCATGGTCCATTGGTTACAGTCCCTACCTGGACAGAGAAAGTATAAATTAATGGTATAAAAGGTATAAATTCTTGCTTCTCAGAATGCTTAATTACTGAAACATTTTGGAACAGCTCCTACAGAAAGCTTGGGGTAGACTGACAGGGGAATATCGAAGAGCTGGCTGCTGCTAGGAGCAATAACCCTGGTGGGGAAGTTATTTTGAGAATAAATGCTAACCTAGAACAGATTCTCCCCCCCCGAGATTCATGCATTTTGGTGAAAAAACTGCTTTTGATAAGTTCCTTTTCTGCTGGAACTGCTGGGAAATTTTAAACATGTTCCAATTATTTTTATGTTCATAATTATGAATTTTTGTTGGACCTTCTGTCAAATTCATACAAAGATTATGGTTGAAGATTAAGTTGTGTATGATAGCAAGGGTGTCAGAGACTGTAAGCAGGCTTCTCTTCTTTACAGCTTTGCACCAAATCTGGAAATTTTAGAAGTGTCATGGTACTATAGCATCGTCCATCCTCCCTGCCACGGTTCCTGGCTTGAGGTCAATGTATTGAAATAAAAAGTGAACTTGACTTGAACTTGGCTTTTCAAACTGAGGAAAGGAACTTCAAAAGGCAGAGGAGAAACCAGAGAGGGGCTGTATTTCTAAAAACAGTTAAAAAATTTCACAAGAGGTCATCTTCTTGTTGCTGAGGAGCTGGTGACAGCTTGGCTCATTGTCCTGCTTTGTAGTGGGTCCTGAGAAACGAATGGGGGTTGTGACAAGTTGGGGTACAAAGTCATGGAATTCTTCAGGTACACAGTTGTCTTCAAAAGCCACCACGTGTGAAGAACTATTACTCCCAGCATCCATGAATTAGGCAGGTCCTCACCCACAATTTTTCTTCCAAGGCTTTGAGAACCCATTCCCAGTTGCTGAGGAAAAGCTCTGGAAATGCCTCAGAACATTTGGAAAAAGAAAAAACAAAAGCAAAACACCAAAGAAAGAAGAAAGCCCTCTCTTTTATCTACTTTTCCAGCATAATTGCCTAAATAAGTGTGATAAGTCAGCCAGCCAATAGGCAGCAAGTTAAGGTTGGGTTTCCTGTGTTACAACAACTAATACCTATTTAATCTCGATATCTGTTTAATCTTCTGTGTTCCTTTTCCCTCCAAAATGCCATTGACACAAGCTGGTCGCTGGAGGGAAACTGGTAAAAATTATTCCTCCAGCTGCATTTTGAATGTCTGGGGACTAAAGTAAAGTTTTTTCCTAAAAAGCTCTTTTCTTGCCTTTAAAGGGAGCAGATATGTTGGAAATTTCCAGGACATTTTAGGTTGTAACTTTGATGCATTGTCAAAACATGAGAGAAAGAGGCCGTTGAAGATTCCCACCTCCGGTGTGAGGAAAGGTTTCCTCATCAAACTCCTAACACTTAATTACAGCAGTTTTCTGCCAGAGGAACCAAAGAAGCCACAAAGCAGCCAACTATGGTCAGAAATGGTGAGTTGTGGCTGGGAGACCTTCTCCTCTCCTGACCTCGCTTCTCAAAGTAAAAAGGCCTGGCTGATGCTGGGGATTGAAAGACACACTGGCATTTAGTTGAAAATGGACTCTCTAAGTAAGATGAAATGGAAAATGACAGCTTTTCTGGGGCTGTTTCAAGGTCTAGTGCAGGGGGTGTAGGTGGGAAACAGTCTGCAGGAGTTGTGGCATATATGGGAAACTTCAGCACAGACACACCATGCCATTTCTGTCCCCAGAAGAGTTCAGGAGTGTGAGGCTGATCTCCATCACCATCCCAACAAGAGATGGATGTTGTAGGAAATGTGGTAAAGTCTTACCACAATTTCTGTTATCTAGTCCGAGGCTGGTTTTCATTCCATCTATAGACAATAAAACATGATCTGAGGTAGATCTTCACTTTCATGCATTTTAATGTCTTAGATCAAAGCTTTTAATGGGGAGGCACTTTCTGGGCCAGCTGGCCAGGGGTACTCCATGTCTTAACTTGCCACAGGAGAAAAATAAATATAATGATGATGAACATTTTGCATAGTGTTGAAAGTTTTGTGGAGAAGTATAGCCAAATTTTTTTTAGTCACAGTGAAAGGTAAATTGCATTTTCCAAGTTGAAATTTTGAACTATTCTAACAAATTACTGTTGGCATTTTCACCTCTTTTAATTCAATATTTTAAATTTTTAAATATTAAACACCAAATTTTTCAGCTAGGTTGTATGGCCGTGCACATAGCCTGGAGTCCATGCATTTCTAGTGTGGTTGTATAGGTATTAAAATACCAAGGAATGCTGTTTCCCTCCTTCAAGTGGTGCTAGAAAGTTTGCTTTTCATGTAGCTTTTCAAAGTCATTACATCACGAGGACTTAATTTTACTTTATTATGAGTTGCAAGCTTCAGTAGGGTGGTTGGGTTGTAGAGGACACCACAGGAGATCTAGAGGACTTCTATGATCGCTTAATGTGAGAATGAGGAAATCCATAGATTTAGGGAAGGTTTTGAGAGTTACAGAAATACAGTTCTGCATAGAACTTAGTGAGTTTTCTCTTATCCCATGTCGATACACAATCTCACACTGCGTAGTGCATATTACAGAGCTGCAGAGTACTCGGTGACCTTTTCTGAGGGAAACTATAAATACTAGCTTTGGCATAATAGATGGGTGGGCTGTATTTCAAGGGTGGTGTGCCAGACTGTATTTTTCCTTTCTCAAATTAGAGGCTAAACATGCTGCTGGAAACTCAGCAGAGACAGGGGGATGCTCCATCCTGAACAGGTAAGATGCTTTCCAGGCACTTCACAGGTAGCGCCTTGCTTGGGAGTGGGACAGTATCTCCCCAGCTCTGCTTCTCATAGTTTGTGTATCAAGAGGAAAACCACACTGCTCCTGACTTTAACCCAGCTCTGCCATGTGGTACTCAACATGTGCGTGTAGTCTTGTTTTGGCAGTCTGTGTTGGGGGTGCTGGCTCTGCTCTGGTACTCTGACTTGCCTGCAGGCACGTGAATGCTTGCGAGAAACCCAGTGCAGACATGGACTGAATGGTTTTGGAAGGAGACTTTCACTCCTCATGCTTGACACTGATGCTATCTTTGTAAGTGGATTTGCTCAAATGACTTGCTGAGATGTGTGCAAGCAATATACCCCACTTAACAGAAAAAAAAAAAAAAGGGTGGAGTTGTTCAATTTTCCGGAGGAGAGAAGAAAAGGATGTTAAAATGGCGACACACTTAAATCAATGTTGACACGGCTGTATGCGATCAAGTGCTGTGCGTGCATGAAGTGCCTCTGTTCATGACGTGAGCCAGCCACGGTTATTCCTTAGAGCTGCTTTGCAAGCTGGAGTGGTCTGTGTTGCCAATCAGCTCCACACAGCCCTTGTGTGGCTGGAGAGAGTAAATGTTCAACAGGAAATAAGATCATTCTTCATCTGTCATTTTAGCTTCAGTTCTTAAGGTTTTCTTAAAAAAGTTAGGCAAGATGAGTTGCAAAACAAGACAGTTTACTTTCTACTCATGCTAGCTTTCCCTCTGGACTTTCTTACTTTATGTAAGAGACAGTTTATTTTGCCTCAACTCCAGCATGATTCAAGAGTGGCATTCCTGTGTTTAACAGTTAAAATGTTGGAAGGCTTTAAGAAAAAGTCTTCCTGCCTTCCTAGGAAATGGATACCAGATTCTGCAACTGTAATACTCAAACATATGTGATTTAACTGCCTCTTGCTCATATTGGGGGCAGAAATACTCTATTCTTAGTTGTTCAGGAACAGTGAAATCAAGGAGCTCCTCACCACCCTTTACTGTACAGAGCAACATAAAGTGTAAAGAAATAGGAAAGAAAGGTGGGCAGCAAGAAGCCAAGAGACTTTTTTTGTGCAAGGAGGGAAAGCGGAGAAAGAACTTGCCTGACATACTGTGTCTCCAAATAGACAGCATTCATCTATACTTTCTTGTTTATTTGAGAACATGAACAGTGGCATAGGGAGGAGTGAGCCAGAGTCTGAGACAAATATGCCATCTGTGTATGCTATGAGACACGTGGGTTGTCTTTTATTCACATTCCTTGCCCAGGTGGACCTCCAGCATCTACCTGGAGCTGGTCCCAGAAATCTGTTTGTACCATGTTCCACAGGCACAGGAAGAGCAAATGCAGAATTAGGTCACTTTAGGAACAAGTTTACTCTTTGCTACAGATTCTTGACTAATCATCTAGAAACAGGGATTTCTGAAACTTCTTAGTCTGCATCAGAACTAGTTTTCTTGATTTAATGGTGCATGTGCAGGCTATACTGGGGGAAGGTACTGGGAGATGAGATGGTTCAAGGGCTGGTGTGTCCCAAGTGAGAGGAGTACAGAGGATGAGGTGGAGATGATGACTGCTGAAGTATGGAAGACAAGGAAGAAGGGGGGCAGGTGGAACATCACAGCCAGAAAAGCTGGAGTCTGAGGAAAAATACACCTTCCTGAGGAGTGTAGTGTTAACAGCCTCTGTAGCACAGTCTCTATCCAAAACCTTGTGAGGCAGGTGTAGCCTGAGGCATTTCTTACCCTAAAACATTGTCTAGACAATTTATTTTCTGTGGCCTCTATATAAAAAGGGAGATGCTCATTCACCTCATTTCTAGGAAACTGGCTTTTTGGCATCCTGAAGTTTCTATCTTATCTGATCAGTTTGTGCTACTTGGTCCTCCAGAGAAGCTAACAAACAATAATAAAGTAGAAAACTTCTCTTGTTATCAGCCTTTTCAGGTTAATGTACATCAACTGCTAGTTTGTGTGCTTGCCTCTGTCCTCTAGGATGCCTGTGTCCTGCAGGCAACCTGACTGGAAAAAACAAGACAGGTGGGATGGGATGAGACAAACGATCATGGGAATTATTCAGTCTGAGCCTCAATTGCTAGGGGCAGTAGGCTGTTTGGAAAATAGTCTCCCTGCTAGGAATGATACAATGTTATTGATGACTTTTTTTCATCACCCACTGAGTTCTGCAATGCAGGCTATTCCTAGCCTGGGGTGGTGCTGGGGATGATAAAACATTTTCACAATTGTCCTTTCAGACTCCAGCCTGTGGTTTGAAGGAAATGCCATTGCCCCATGCAGAGAAGCCCATGTGCATCCAGCCCAGAGACACCACGGCGCGCCTGGCCGTCATGGTGATGCCTGCCTTTCCAAACAGAGTGGTGTAGCCACAGGACAGAGGGAAAAGTACCTTCATGGTGGGATGATGATGTGCTGACTACATGGTGTGTGTACAAGTGGTTGCAGACCGCATGGTGTGAAGAGGCACAGCATTTGCAGTGGAGTCTTTATTTTTTGTGTTGAATTGCCCAGTTACTTCTACCCTCTGAGGACCAGGTACTTAGGCTGGTATTTAGACTATCTCAATCCAGAAAATAACTACTGAGATGGATTTTTTTTTCTTGTGGATATCTTCTCTCAATTCCTTACCTCTGCTTCACTTATGTTAATAAAAAGTACCTCCTTTACATGTGATTTTTATCTCCCTTACAAATGATTGCACATTATAATTTCCAAATTTCAGCAGGGTAACACATAAAAGAGGAAGAAATTGGATAGATTTAAACTGCAAATTTCACCCAAAACATGATCTGAAAACAAACTGTCTTTCCTGATGGCCTTATTTGCATTTTCACAGGCTCCTCCTTGTTGCTGGGGCTGCAAAGGGAAAATGGTCTGAAAAGCACTGGGGTGCGACGATGTTTGTCCAGCGTAAGGTGGGAAATGCTGAGACCTTTCAGGGGATGAGTATTTTTCAACAAGATTTCCTGGTTGATTCAGGTTGACCAGGAAGAATCGTGTAGGCTTGGAGAAGCACTAGAAATGGGTCAAAATAAGGCAATACATAAAATTTCTTTGGTATGTGGAAGAAAGTGAAAAAACGGATACATGTGTGCTGGTTTTTATGAACCTGTTTCACTCCTCTGCCATCCCTCTCCAGAAAAGAGCCATTTATGGACAAAACATGATGGCAGATGACTTTTTTCCGCTCCTAGTATTTCAAATGAGCATCTGAAACACCAAAACACAGCTCTGACATCTATTTATATCCCCTGAAGTCTGGCATTTTCCTTGTGCTGCACATGCAAAGAGCTGTATCCACCTGTCTGTCTGGTCCAAGGCATGTAAAAAAACCAGAGAGCCACAAGGAACCTAAATGTAAATGTGGGAAACAAAATTATAAGTGTGAAATGGCCTTACACATCTCTGCAAACTGTTTTGAGGCATGTCCTGGGCTAAATGGGGTTGCCCATCCTCCCTTGCTCTGTGCTCACAAACCATACAAACCATACCCCTTGTTGTCTGACAGACTCACACTCTCCCTTTGAAAACAACAACAAAAAAAGACCCCACAGTGTTGCGCTACCAGTCTCGGCAGCCCATAATGACAGGGGTTTGCTGAAGGTTCGCATAGGTCAGCAGGGCTCTCCGCTGTGCAACCTTGTCCCCCTCCAAGGAGCCACTGGAAATATCCATCTCCAGTTGCTCTGCACTGGAGGACCTGCAGCAGTGGTGTTCCTAGACATGCTTGGAGAGTGGTGTCATGGAGCTCTGAAGTTTAATTATAGCCTCTGATGCTAACCCTTCCCTCCTGCAGCTTTCTGGCAGGGCTTGCATCCCAGGCAGGGACGTGGTCAGTGGAGGGGGAGAGGCCACAGAGGGGGCCGTACGTGTGGGAAAAAAGATGCCTGGGATCGGGTGGTTCAGAGGTTGCCTCTTCCCTGCACCCCACCAGCCCTATTCCGCTGGCTGTGCTCACTGCCAGCAAGGCTGACCAGTGAGGGCTGGCGCATGTTGGCAGCAGCATGGGGCATTACAGGGAAGGGTACGGGGCAGCCACAGTAAAGTGTCAGGGTACACCTGCCAGCAGGGCAACATTAGGGATGCTAAAAACCCCACCTCGAAACCCAGCAAAGAAGTCATTACTGAAATAATCAGTTTGCTAAAAGCTGTCTTGACTAATTTTCCTTTTTTTTTCTGTGAAATTGCAATTTTTTTACATTTTTCCCCTGGGAAAAAATATTTGCAAAGAAATAAAAGGTTTTTAGGTAACTCTCCTGTAAGATGGAAAAGATGGAGTTTAGCTTATTCATTCTTCTTGTTCATATTTTTTTATTTTCTGTATAATGTTTCAGTGGCAGCAATGAAATTTTATTTTTCTCATTACTGTCATCATATGTTTTAACACTCTCCTTTTTCATATAATTAGATTTTACAAAGGAAAGCATCCAGTAGTATAGACTGGAGCATCCTTGCTATCTGAAGAGTTTCTCTTTGTGTCTTTGGCTGATCTAGTACACCATACACTACTCAGCATGCATAATTAAGATAAAAATAATAAAATATTAAACCACAATGAATCACATAATGCCTGTATTTATCAGGTCACTTGGAAACTGCAAAGCAATGTGTTTTCTCTGAAACAGAATGTTGATTGCAGATGAAGCCTGACAGGAACAGCCCTAGCCCCTTTCCCCTTTGGCCTTTAAATACATCATTGGGTAATGAATTGGTGAGTAAATTTTTAATTGGGAGTTTCCTGCAAGGGCCTTTCTGCTCCTATGAGCTCTTGTAGCCCAGTAAGTATGCTGTTACCTCTGCTCGTAACAGGCTATGTGCTAAACACTGACTGACCTCTCAGCCTCATCCGGGCCTGCCCAGCGCTGGCTTTCAGCTTGTCCTATTACAAAAGCAATTTTCCACAGACCGGGTGACTACTGTTTGCTTTGTTGTAGCTTTTGTTCAGCTTCATAATGCAGTGTGGTGTCACGTGGATGTATTTCTTAACTGACAGCTAGTAACAGCAAAGGGTTATTCAGTTATTAGGTGACCCCAGCAGAGGAGAGGTGGAGTGGGACAAGATGTGCCAGAAGTGTTGGTATCATTGTAACAGGATGAACAGTAACTCTGCGATTTGACTTTCAGAATTTTAATTAAGCTAATAAAAAATAACTTATATATAGGCTGTGTTCCTCTGGGCAACACCAACGGTGCAAGTAGTAGTGCTGCAGAGTGATGGAGAGTTTGGGCAACGTCGTAACTTGAACGTGACGACCTGGAACACAAAAAATTTACCTCCTCCCAGTACTGGTCCCAGTATCCTGCTATCGATGAGGGATACAGGATGGTTGCAGTACTTGTATACTGCATACTGTATATGTATACATATAAATTAAACACCAGCCTTTGGCCTCTGGACCATTGCTATTACAATTCTCACATCAAGAGGGTGTCTCAATGCAAACCCCTGTTTTCATCGTGACATGGTAACAACACTAGCAAGGTTAGGTAGAGCTATGATTGAAAACAGAATTAAGTTAAATAAATCTGTTAAGTAACTAGCCAGAAGGCTGAAAGTACAACTGAAAGTTATACTTTCAGTTATAGCCTCTGGAGTCTCATACATTGTGGAATGGATTTAATCAGAGCAATATCCTGAGCTGTTCCCTTTGGGAGAAGGGGCTGACACACCAGAATAAAACCATTGCAGATCAGCTGTCCTTCAGATGGAGGATTTTGAGGGAAAAACATAAAAATGAATTAAGGTCTTCTGAAACAGGTTTGACTGTGGAACACATGTAGGTGTTCCCTTTGTTCACCCCTCGCCTTTTGAACAGTCCACAACACAAGGCAAAGTACTCCAATGGACTTTTTGTGTGGAAAACTGATTTGTTGAGTTTTATCTTCTCCCCCCCTAAAATCTTCTAAATTATGTAATTCATCATGGCACCATCTTTCTCCACAAGCAGCTGGCAGGGGATGGGAAAGCCTTCCTCCAAGAGGAAACGTGTGTACGGGCAGGGAGGAGCCAGCATGGCTCCTGATGGACCCTCTGGGCTGGAGAAAGCAGCAAGTTCATGTAACAATAGAAAAAAAAAATTCAATAACATGCAACTACTGGCAACTGGAAGGTGCATTTGATTTCCTGGGCACATAAAACAGTTCATATACCCACTCCCAATTGAAAGGAAGAGTGACCTCCCATCACCCCAGTGGAGCATCTCAACTGGGAGCACAGTTGTGGGTGTATTGCCTTTTGGGGGGGCAGCTACTCCTGCACACATGCAAACAGAGCTAGACATGCACATGCACATGTACATGTGCAGGCACATTTGCAAAGAATGTCAAAACCTCAGATTATTTTCACAAGACAAAATCCTCATTCTTGAGCCAGCTTTACTTCTAATCTAGCAGCTATTTCACCGGGGGCAATCCAGACTGTGCCTGGTCTCCGAGCTTGCTCCTTTTTGCATGCCTTTCAGCATACAGTGTTGTTTTAGACTTATGACTGACATCAACTAATTTATGTGTAGATTTTATTGTAGGTAATATTTTCCCTTTCCTTTCTGAAGCCTACCTAGTCCAAATGTTGGATCATGCTGTCTTCAAAAGGCATTTTCTTTTGGCCACTGTCTTGGCCCCCCAGGCCTGTACACAACTAGCTGCCCATATTTTGCTAGCATCCTGTTTATTTTCCTGTCTGATTTCCAGGGTCATTATGATGCTTGTTTTGACTTTAGGTGCCTCTAACACAAAGTAAAGAAAAGTAAAATATTTAGTAAATTGTTAAAGAATCATTTGATATTCCAGCTTGCCCCCTCTGGTTCTCCTTAAGAAGCATAATTTTAATCCTTTTTTTAAGTAATTCAAGTGTTTATCTAAATAAGTCTTTAAATATTTAAAGATAAATATTGTACTTAGCCCTGCCTTGCAGCTTTAATGATGAATTTATTTCCTTAGATGTTTCATCAAGCTAAACAAAACCTGAGTGTCTAGGGCTTTATTGTATTTGATTTCAAAAATGAGAGGGAAAAATAGCTGCTGAAATAGTGAAAGAATGAGTAAAATATTTATTTCTTTTATGTGCTCAAAAGAGATTTTATTTTTCTGCTGATGTCTTTTTTTTGCTTGAAATGGCACTGTTTAGCTTGCATGAGGCTACCTCAATAAATGCAGTAGTAAACAAGTGGTTCAGAGTCATACACACTGTCATGATTAGTCTGGGTTAGTTAGGCTGGGATAGAACTAATTTTCTTCACAGTAGCTAGTATGGGGCTATGTTTTGGAATTGTGCTAAAAAAAATGTTGATAACCCGGAGGTGTTTCAGTTGTTGCTTACACTAGTCAAGGACTTTTGTTCTTGGGATTCTCTCCCTCATCCCACTGAGGTGGGGGGATTGAGTGAACAGCTGTGTGGTGCTTAGTTGCTGACTGAGGCTAAACCTTGACACACACACGTTCAGCCTCACACACAGAGCTCTGAATTGGATGGACAATGACAAGAGTTACAAATAGTTGCAAGAGGATTGTGCTGTACCAAGGGTGCCCCAATATCCATGGGAAGTATTAGCTGACCCACTGCTGGTTTACAGATGTAGGATGCAGCCACTTTTTCTGCTAAAGATAATTTCATTTCATATTTCAGTCAAACTTCTTTTAAATCAAGCTTTAAACATGCCTTTACAACACTAGGTGATTTATAACAAAAATCCAAGGTCCAAGATTATGCTTAGACTCTGTACCAATACCGTTCTTGGGGTGGTGACTGGCTAGATGTAGGTAACTGGGCTGGACCCTCCTTTATTGCAAATTCAGTCTCTCCAGACCTGTTTACTCTGCAGGGTACATAAAATAAGACACATAAAAAACTTTTTGTCAGCAATATAAGCCAAAAGCTCTATTCAGATGGGAGACAGACCTCTTGAGGAAGTCTGAAACCTTCCTTGTGTGTCTTACAGTGGTGCCACACCTGTGGACTTGCAATTTTTAGCAAGCTTCTTGATGCTTCAGAGAGGTTTTCTGGGTGAAGGCCAAACATAGCACAGGAAAGGCAAAAAAAGGTGTACAGGACAGAGGAGAACGTGGCTGGAGTAAACTGTGTGGCAGAGTGTGACCAGAGACACCAGCTTGATAGATGGTGCAGAAGAATAGGAAAATGTCCTGGCTGTCTGGGAGTGAAAGATGACACACATAGAAAAAATTTGGAAAATACTCCTTCATTGTCCTGACATGGTAATAGCTGCCACTGTCTCTTCCAGCACAGATCAGCACATTCCTCATGTCTTATGTATTTCATTCCCAGACCTTCGCTGGGGCTGGAGTCCTCGTCCATCAGGGAACAGAAAGGACCTCAGATAGGGGTGCCAGCCATTTGCAGGAGGTGCAGAGGGCAATGTCAAAGAGGGTGTATGGCCATGGAGCTGTACAGTGTGATGGCAAAAGGCAACAGGCAAACTGCAACAGGGGAAAGCTGGGCATAAGGGAAGCTTTTCATAGAGAAAATAGTCTAGAGACGATGCAGTCTACATCTGTGGGGCTGTTAAAGTCTTGACTGGGAAGGCTCACAGCAACCTGACCTAGCTTTGAGGCTGTGTTCAGAAACATCCCACTGGGGCCCACCAAGGTCTCCTTCTCATTAAGGGTGTCCCCGAGACCACCAGCCTCGACATTTCCATTGGTGTCACTATGTGCCTAAATAGTTGTGGAGAAAGGCCTTGGCCACGGCTTTGGATTCTTTCCTCCAAGGAAATCCACCACATGCACATAATTTATTGTGGTTTTCCTAGAGCTGCAGACCTCCCTTTATGAAAAGAAGTTTTCTAAGTACCCATTCAAACAGGATGATCAGGAGGATGCCGCCAGCCTGGGACACAAGCAGGTGAAGGATGAAGAGGAAGACATGCTCCTACAGTGCTTCAAAGCCAGTTTGATTTTTATGGAATGTGAACCTGCTGGCTTGAAGTTTTATAAGCCCGTTAGTGGCACAGGGTGAGTTCAGACTAGCTCAGACTTTGAAGACAAGTCAGCCAGTAAAACAGCCTGAGACTAAAGCATAGCAAATAATAATGCAGCAAAGCATATTATTAAGTTTGCTGTTCTCAGTGCTCTTTTTGAAAAACATTTCTTAAATGGAAACACTTTGTTTCCTGAAATCTTAATTTCAACTTAAGTGCAGCTCTTCATCTGTGACTGCTATTTTATGATTTAAGCATTAACACTGATGAATTTTAACAGACAGGCCAAATAAAATTAAAAATATGTTTGTGGGCACACCAAATTCTTCCAGGAAAAGAAAGATTTTATAACATGCTATAAGTAACACAGATGGGATATTTAGGTTAATAAAACCTAGATACTGAGAAGGATGAAAATACCTGTAAAAGCTGAATTTAACAGCTAATAAATATGTTCACAGGTGATGTGTGTCGGGGTGCTGCATGGCCTCAGCTGGGGCATCCCACACCCCTGCCCATGGCCCCAGGGTTCCATTTAAGCTCAGCTCTGGAGTTTCAGTTCGGTTCAGGTTTGATCCTAGGTGCGCCAATTAGTTGAGATCTGAAAATGCATGTGTTTCTGGGGTAAGGATTGGAGAAGAAAAAAGGATTATGAAGCCCTGTTGTAGAGGCCTACGTCCTTTGCTCTGGTGGCACTGCTGGCTGATTTTCTGAGTTGCCTCCCACAGTGGCCTCTTGGCTGACTCCTGGTGCTGTGCTATGTGATGACTGGTGGATAGGGCCTTTTGTGTTTGGGGTACTCAGGATGATTTGGCTGAGTGATCCTAAGGAGGTCTGGCTCAGTTAAAGTGGAGAGGATGTTGGCAAGAATGAGCAATATCTGGAGAACTTTGATCACCAAAGAAAAAGGGAAAAATGGATTAGTTTACACCCTGCTTTTAAAGTTTTTTGAACCAAGAATTTTTTCAATGGATATGGAGAATCCTGCGTTCTGTAACTGTAGTGCTGTTTTTCTGAGCTATATTTTATGAACTTTGTTCTGTAGACATAGTTTTAAATTGTGTTTTATTGAGGACAGGTTTCTGGAGTCTGGAGGAAAGAAGGACCTCCTCTAGTCTGAAAAAGTCTCTTGCAGGGATTAAGGGAATGAGCTGTTTCTTCCTGGCTACAGGCAATAAGCTGTGGGTTTAATTTCCAATAGGAAACTCCACTGCCTCTCTTTGATGAAAGCAAAGGATGGGTCTAAGGGTGTGGTATCTCCACTGCTGAGGTTTTTAAGAATAGGTTGGACCAGCATCTGTCAAATTACTTGGGACAAATTGATCATGACTTGGGGCAGTGGGAGGGACCATATCTAGTGTTCTTGGAGCTAAGCATCACTGAGGAAATAAGCGCCATTCCCTTTCCTTATGCAGCTGGTTCCTCACTTCCAATGAGGGTAGCCCTTGCCAGCTCCTTGCTCTCCTCGATGCATAAAATTTTGGCAGTCTATCTGTTTTGCATTCTGTGCTGGTTTTTGTATTTTGTCTGTGCTTGCCCCTCATCAGAAACTGGTTTAGTAGCAACCACAGGACCTATGACAGGAAATTTCCCTATGATTATGGTTGCAGTAGAATAAAAACATTGGCTTCTAAATGCTCCTCCCATTTTTTTAGTTCAAAGTGTAAAATGGCTTTTTTTAAACACTTGAACCAAATCATGGGAGTTCTTCATGTCTGCAGTTGTGTCCAGAAGGAGGGGATATGTTTCTATTGTGATTTAGCCCCAGTCAGCAACTCAGCCCCACACAGCCACTCACTCACTCACTCCCCCCTACGGTGCAATGGGGGAGAGAATCAGAACAGTAAAAGTGAGAAAACTTGTGGGTTGAGATAAAAACAGTTTAACATGTAAAGCAAAAGCTGTGTGTGGAAGCAAAGCAAAACAAAGAATTCATTCATTCCTTCCCAAGGGCAGGCAGGTGCTCAGCCATCGCTGGGAAAGCAGGGCTCCATGAAGTGTAACGGTTTCTTGGGAAGACAAATACCATCACTCTGAACATCCCCTCCCTTCTTCATCTTCCCTGAGCTTTATATGCTGCACATGATGTCATATGGTGTAGAATATCCCTTTGGTTGGTTGGGGTCAGCTGTCCCAGCTGTGCCCCCTCCCAGCTTCTTGTGCACCTGGCAGACCACGGGGAGCTGAAAAAGTCCTTGACCAGTGTAAGCACTGCTTAGCAACAACTAAAACATCTCCAGGTTATCAACACTGCTTTTAGCACAAATCCAAAACATAGCCCCATACTAGCTACCATGAAGGAAATTAACTCTATCCCAGCTGAAACCAGGACAGTTTCTTTGCCAGGAGCATTCATAGTTGGTATGTTTGAAGCCTGTAAGGGGTTGTAGTGTGAAGTTACTGCCAGTTGGTGGACCACAATCAACTGCAGGCATACTGTTACAGCAGTTAAGTGATTTGAAGACTTGGGACTGATGATGCTGGCAATTTTGGTAGCCTGGGGCATACATCCAGAAGTAGGGAAGTGTTTACCATTCACCAATTATTCCTAAAACTCTCACAGGAAATGGGATGACATCCATCAGACTTCTTATGTATCCAAAGAGGTGTTTTTCAGCCTTCACTTGATCAGGCAAGTTCTGCTGTGCCTGCTCATTTGGGGCCTCAAAACTAAGCATATATTGATCCACAGTGTAGTTTCTTTTTACAGTGAAATGAACTGCTGCTTCTGCTGGATGTAATTCTATATTAACTGCTGAAAAAAATTGTGCTTGTTTTCATATTTTCAAGAGAACAGGATGAGCACTCTTACTGTGTGTGGCAGTCACCCACGAGTAGCAGCACAGAAGGCCAGCTGTGTCCTGGGCTGCATCCAAAGAAGCGTGGGCAGCAGGTCAAAGGAGGTCATTCTGCCCCTCTACTCTGCTCTGGTGAGACCCCACCTGGAGTGCTGCGTCCAGCTCTGGAGCCCTCAGCACAGAAAGGACATGGAACTGTTGGAGCGGGTCCAGAGAAGGGCCACAAAAATGATCCAAGGGCTGGAGCACCTCTCCTATGAGGACAAGCTGAGAGAGTTGGGATTGTTCAGCCTGGAGAAGAGAAGGCTGTGGGGAGACCTTATTGTGTCCTTCCAGTACTTAAAAGGGGACTATAGGAGGGAAGGGCCAAATCTCTTCAGCAAGGCCTGTTGTGACAGGACAAAGGGTAAGGATTTTAAACTAAAGGAGGGTAGATTTAGACTGGGTATAAGGAAAAAATTTTTTAAATGAGGGTGGTGATGTGCTGGAACTGGTTGCCCAGAGAGGTTGTGAAGGCACCATCCGTAGAAACATTCAAGGTCAGGCTGGATGGGGCTCTGAGCAGCCTGATCTAGTTGAAGATGTCCCTGCTTATTGCAGGGGGGTTGGACTAGATGGCCTCTAAAGGTCCCTTCCAACCCAGACCATTCTATGATTCTATGAGTATGGGAACCTACTCAGTTCACCACTTTTCCATAAAGCCTGTCATTGCCACAAAACATGTGATATAAGTAAATTCATGCTAAGATAATAAACAAATTTAAAACCCCCACCAAACAAAAAACCTGTTGCATTTCGACATGAAGAAAAACCTCTCTTCCCTGCTCCTTAGGTGTGCTGTAAGGGGCCTTTGTGAGGACAGAAGCAGCAGTGAACTTCAGAGCCCCCAGCCTGGGCTCAGCATCTGTGTTGGGGGAATAAGCAAATATTTGGATGCTCATGACAGCTTTATAGATCTGAGTGCCTTTAGCTTAGCAGAAAACTGTTTCCTTAAGGGGACATTTACCTAAGAGAAAGACGTTTTCCCTTTGCCTTTTTTCCTCATCTTTTCTTGCTGTGGTCAGTTGATTGTAAATCTTTTATTACATAAACTGTAAGATGCCCAGAGACTCCCAGGAAACTCCAGCATGGCATGTGAATTTAGGGAGCTGGAGTATGTTTGTTTGATTCTAGTGATGTCGAGGGTGCTATGGAAAACCCACTCCTTAGTGTGCAGCAATGTGTGCTGCAAGGGAAACTTGGGGTTTCCTTAATTCATTGCTCATATGGGCAACGCGAGAGCCTCCACGCCCAGGGAGCGGGTATGATGTGGTTGTGGGAAGGCAGAGCAGGCAGGCATATTGTACGTGCGCTGCTGTCTGTGCAGAAACCATGACTGCAACAGCGTTGTTCTCATGGGGGAAGCAAACTGGGTCTGACCAGTTTTAATCTACAGCTCACCAATGCGTGTGTTTGTTTGTTTGTTTTAATGAGGGAGGTGATAAAATAGGGGTCCTCCCCTTGATTCCTCTGGCAGTGAGTGTTTCAGTCATTGAATTACTCGTGGACCAGCTGACAGGAAAATGAGTAGGAGAAAATTCATCTTAAGCTGGCAGCATCCAGCCCTCGGCAGCACGGCGGAACCCTATAAATCTCATCTGAGAAAGTTTGTGTCTCAGCCTGCATGCATTATTTTAAGGGAAAAAAAATAAAAAGGAAAGGGAGTGGGAGAAAGCCAGAATAAACAACATGTTGCTTGGACTGCAAGGCTGTGGAAAAATGGACAGAAAGGGAGAAGGGAAAAAAATACATTGAAGAGATACGGGTGGATATGGTGACACAAGTGTGCTTTGCTTTCTACAGGGTTGTAATTTGAGCAAATAACCCTGAAGTTCAGCAACACAGCATCTTCCTATGACTGTTTGTTCTTATTATCAAAGCTGACCCAAGATAAGTTTTCCACAGATTATTTCCCTCAAAAACAGTTCCATAACCAAATTTTTGTGGCACTAGATAGTTTATTTTTTTGGCAATTTTTAATCATACTTAATTTTCCTTTATTTTCCCCCAGAGAGTGAAGCAATGAAAGGATGCAAAATACAATGTGTCTCATAAGCTGTATTGATGTTTCCAACATGAATTGTAATGATTCAAGCAATAGTAATTAATTGTATACAATTAATTAATTTAATTGCTTAATTGCTCTGAGCAAAATTAGAATAAGATTTTGCTGTCTGTTCACTGAAACAGTTTTTCAGTTACTGCCCAGATCCTTCTATGTGCTCAGATGAGAAATCACAGTCATCGACACCAGCCAGATTTTGGCTTGCTCATACTGAGCACCCGAGCCAGCAGACCTTTCAAAGGCTGATGTACTATCTCTGCATGGCACTGTGCATTTGCCCCAACCACACCCCAAGGATGTCTGGGAGCACCTGAGCTCTTTCTCTTTTGTGCTTAGTGTGATCCATTGTGGATTCAATACACAGCTCTGGTTCTCAGTGTACTTGGTGTCATGACCTGGACTTGGCTTTAAACCTGGGGGGCGAAGCTGCTTCCTAGTGGCACAGGTGTCCACAAACCCCAAAATACTGCTGGATAGCTTGAGGTGAAGGGATAGGCATAAGCCATGTCAGAAAGAGTTTTAATTCTGGTTTTCTGCATGTGGCACTACAGTATATGCCCCCACTGCTGAGAATAAGCTTCCAATGGGGAAAAAAAATCCCTCCTTTGTGTCAGTGTGCGGGGAGCCTCTGCTCAACAGGCCCCGCTCTTCTCAGCCGCATTTCTTACCGTAATCATGAGACTTGGCAGAGGGTCCTGAAGGAACGGAAATAAATAAATGCTCTGTTGCTTCTTCTCTGTTGCTTTCATCTCCTGGGAGGCCTCCTATAAAGTAGTCAGTGGTTAAAATAAATAATAAGCTCTGGTGTTTTCTCAGTGCTGTATTAAATCAATTGCACTAAAGAAACTAAATTTTATAATGAAGCAAAGGTGAAACCTCACAGACCCTCAAGTAACTCGCTGTAGGAGGAGTGCCTGGCTAGACTGGAGCACCTTATCCACTCACAGGACAAGACATCCATGAGAATGGGTTAAAACTCAGCCATTCTCTTCCATGGAAACCTTGAGCCCTTTGAAAAAGACATTATTATTCATTGAATACAGACAAGAAAACAATAAAAATTCCTTCTCCCCTCCAAGTTGTTCCTCTTCTTTTTATTTTGTAGAGGTTGAGCTGTGCGCTTGGTCAGGGAGCTTCAAAGCCCTGAGGCTACCTGTGTTGGGTTTGCTTTGAGGGCAATTCACCAAAATGAACCATTTTCATGAAACAGTTGGGTTCAATAAGAGGATATTTTGTTTACTGAGATAGCGAGGAAAATGCTGAACCCTTATTACTGTTGACTGGGTCAGGAGTCTAGATGAAAATGTTAATCCAGCCTTGGTCTTGAAAATGGCCTGATCCTCCAGCAGTTTTTTTGTCAGAGGAGAGCGATGGTGGGTCTTGGGTGATGCAGCTGGTGGTTATTAGTGTTTTTACCATGTGTGCTAATTGCAGAATTGAACAAATTATACGCTTCCTAAAGATCTTAATCTAGAGTCATTAAGACAGTCAATATTCCTGGAAATCAAGTTCAGTTTGGTGCATGCTGGTGTAGAAAAGGGGAATTTGGTATTTGGCTTGGAAATCTTCAAAGTGACTAATTCACCAATGGTAAACATCGTGTGGCATGAATGGAATTAAGACTGGATTTTGAACAGATTATTCAATAATGATGAAATGCTAACATCTGAATATGTGCAAATATCCTGTAGTATTAATGTAAGAAGGGCAAGACTTCACAGGTTTGGGGTGAGATAATACTTGGATAAAATTTAGTCTAAATTTAGCCACCCAAAAGAAACTCTTGTCTAAACAAGGCCTGTACCACACATCTTGAACATCTGTCTCTCAGTGGGATGACTCATCCTCTGAACACATCCCTTACCTGTTGACCATAGATGGAGCCTGGGTGACCAAAATATTTAAGTTTTGCACTGATAAAGTTAGGTGAGCTGAATCCCACTCGATGCGTTTCCTAACAGTGTATTTCTTCTATGTGTTTAGGTGTCTTTTGGTGAGCACTGAGCACTGCAGCCACTTCTGCTTGCCAGAGAGCTGCTTTGAGTTCCTTGCAAAGAGACCCTCTTAAAACTGTAGTTACAATTTAAGGCAGCCTGTAGTAACTAAACTTGGCTCACTGGAACAAAAACATCTGTTTTGCTCCAGGGCTTAAACCTCACATATTTCTCCATGCAGAAATCCATCTTGCTGTCTGTGGGGCTCCTTCTGGCAAGAAGCCCAATGCTTTTAGTTCAAGACTGGTAGAAAGCATGTGCTTTTTGCTTCTCTGGCCAGGAGGCTATTAGGAAAGCAGACGGTTTGAGATGTTTCTGTTTGAAACTGGAGGAAGAAAGGAGAAAGAGACAGTAGTAAAAGTGCATGCTGAATATCTGTCATCTAGGGAGATGTTGGCCATGAATCTGGGAAACAGAGACACAAACTTTTCTCATTTTACATGTGGTCTGAAACACTGGCATTGGGCATGGTAAAGTTTAACATCTTGCTGTTGGGCCTCTTCTTCTTTTGTGGGTTGAAGGCTGACTTTGTGGTGGGTTAAATTAAATTACTTAATTCCCTACCATTTAAATTGTGTTTTAGTTAACTCCTGCCACATGCAGCCTGGTGGCTGGCAGAGAATAGCCCTCCATCAATTTGAGATGATGCTCCTGTACAGCTCTGTAGGGAGCTTGGGAAGTCCCAGATGCAGCTCGATCTCATCGTACGACACTGCGTTCCTGGCACATAACATCGCCTTCTCTGATGTGTCTACCTCCCACTGATTTGTGCTGTAGGCAGAGTCTAAAGTCATGGGCTGGGAATAAAAATGTGATGGGTCTTTATGGGAAAAAAATGAAGTCTCAGTGATGTAATTTTTGTTGGGGCTGTGGGAGTGAGGGAAGGTCCGCCTCTAACCTCTCTGGCTAACAGTGATGCATGGTGTGTCTTGTGTGAATCTACAAATCACAAGTTCCCCTGGCAGTTGAGAAATAAAGTGATCTAGTTAGCCCTCTTTGGTAAATATGAACTTTGTAAGGTTGTTATAGCTTGTACTTATATGATTGTATTTTTTTATCAGTTTTGGACATGCTTGCAAGCAGTATATACCCTGCAGGCTGATCTGTGTTCCTAGACCCCCAATGCTTCTGGACTTGTCCAAGCAGAGAATCTTGTTTCTGCAGCTCCAATCTAGATCACATAGTGGCAGCTTGTTGAAGCTCTGCTATTTCTGCTTTTTTAAAGTAGGATTGGCCGAGTTATATTTCTGTGTCCTAGTAGCTACACAAAATAAAATTAAAATATATTCCTAGATCTACCAGAATCAGTTTGATTCCTCACAAGGTGTTTTGGTCCATAATTTTATTTAAATACTTGCTTTAAATGGAACCTAAACCCACAGATAAAGCAAAATCCGTAACTTCTACCTTCAGTTTGGCAAGAAGAAGGGGAATCTCCCAAACCCAATGACTCTGAAACAGAAACTTGAAGTGTATCAGTTTGAAATGCTAAAGTGCAATTTCATCTCCCAAGTTTCCTCTTCTGTGCATGTTATTAAGACTAATGCTTAATTTGATGAGCATTGAAAAATTGCTTTCTCTTTCTGGATGCTGCATATTTTGATAAATTTCCTTTTTTTCTCCCTGAACTCTTATGCGTAAAGGGTAAAGTTGTCAGGATACTGTAAAATAGCAAATGATAGCTTGACCTCAGATTTTTCTAGGAGAGGAAGTCGAGTTATTTATTTGAAGTTTCAACTTGCCGGACTTATTTAAGGTGGAATTGTGGCAGGGAATGATTTTTTTAAAAATAGTTTTCCAAGTATGCAAAATAATTGGAAATCTCCAGTGTTTTTTATGCTTGTTTCAGTGTTGGTCTTCCTCCTCTTTCCTCCATCATTTTACCCCTTTGTTTATTTGGCAAAATCATTTTCAGGAAACAGAAAATGCCAGAAATATTGTAGAAAAGGTGATTTCATTAAAAAATTAAACTTCCTTTCAAAGGCCCCTTTCCTTTCTGTAACAGGGTAATCCTAAAACCATTGAGTGTAATGGAAACTGTCTAAAAAGATTTTACCTTTTGTCTGTCTTCCTGATCATAGTCAGTCATGCTATTCCTAGATCACCTGAAAGTACGGTTAGTAAAACATGTAGTTCTCCTCCTTGCTGCGTTTTTATTAGCGCTTTGAAGTTGAATGAGACACCTGAAATAATTTGTACATAATTTCATAGTTATTTGTTTCTAGAACACTCTCAGATCCCAGGAAGAGGATAAAAAGGGCTCCTTCAACCAGATACAGTGCTGACCAGGCTGCAGATTTTGGTTTTGATGTTGCCTTTTGGTCATGATGCATGGTTTGCCTCTACTGGGTTGAAGTTATGCTTGTAGATGTAAAATATAAAATCATCCATCATTACGAAATATTTTTTGACCTAGGTTAAATTACATTATTTTTAATGCTTGCATGCATTCATTCTGCATGTTAAATATATACAGATGAGAAGCTTAACCCTACTCTGAATTGAATAAGGAAAGGTAACAGGTAGTAAACGAGGTTACAGTTCACATTGGTTTGCTCCCTTCCTATGACAAATTTGAGATAATGCCAGCCAAAGACCATTTCAGCATCTGCAGGGTTATTTCACTGTGATTGTTATTAAAATAAGTGATGAACACTGAAGCAGACTTCTCTACTTCACTTTTGGGAGGGCAGGCATATCTTAATCCTCTGAGAAAGTTAAGTGCCTCTGTCAGATGTAGTCAGGGGCAGATACAGGGGGAGCATTGCACTCAACTTGCTAATCAAATGTCTCATTAAGAAAAAAGTTAATTGTTGGTTTGTGGTGTGGTGGTATTTTTTGTTTCCTTGGGGTTTCCCTTAGTTTTCTCAGGGCTTTTGGATGCTTTCCTTAGTGTAAGAGTTCTGGGGTTTGTTTTACAAAGTTTATATCTTCTGAGAGGAGGTGAAGGAAACCACATCCTGCCCAGGTTTATCTTCTTTCTTATCAGTCAGAAACACAAGCTGGGTTGTTACAAGCTGCTTTTTGGACTCTGAAAAGCTATTTGACATAGATTTCCTATTGCAGGTCATGCAGCTTCCTCCTCTGATTTTGGTTCTCATTCAGCATAAGGCAGTTGTGGAAAAAATCCCTTTTATATGGTACATAAATATGGCATATGGGGGTAACTTCAGAAAAGTTATGACCACTTCCAAAGGAAAAAAATTTGGAGGAAAAACTAGAAAAATTTTGAAGGCCCCTGTCAAAAAAAGAATGCAGGGATCCATGATACATCTCAACCCAAGAACTCCATAATGGAGAAGGGAGGCACGATGTTAAGTTCCTGACACCCAAAATAATTCAGAAAAAGATGTAATTTCTGAAGGACTCATGTCCAAAGCAGCCAGGGTTTTGGTATAAACCTGCCCGGTTACCTGCCCTTGGGAGAGGAAGCCACTGGGAATCCCAATGACCACAGCCTGTGGTTTTCAGAAAGCTGTCATGGTGATGACTGGGAGGCTGGGAACCATCCTGCTTTCCAGTCTGACTAGTTAGGGTGTCCAATTCTCGGAAGAGAGGAGTATTGGAGCAGTTAGGGTTGTCCAGTTCTCAGGAGAGTGCTAGTACTGGTGTTTGAAAATGACTGGGTGGTCTTGTTCCTGTCCATGGCTTTCTAAGATGAGGGATTTTGAAGCCCCTGAAAGTTTGGTGCAGGCAGCTTTGGATCAATTTGGACAATGAAGGCTTGTGGCAACTCAGTATTTGTGTAGGTGTGACTGGGGTTTCATTTCCTATGAGCTTTTTCCATGCTCTACCCACCCAAACTACCTTGCTGTTTTGAGGTTTCACCAGGTTGAGCCGCCCTGTTCACAGCCAGATAACAGCACTCAGGTGTAGGATCGTTTGACCCCTCCCCATTTGCAGGTTTTCAGCATCTAAGAAATCATTGTCTACATTTTGAGTCACTGTTCAAATCTAGCACAAGTTGAGCAATTTAGGGCCAAGGAAGTACAGCCTGACAATCCTGTTTGGATTAGCAGGCAGATGATGGATGAATGTCTCAGAAGCGCTGAATTTTTTTCTTCAGCACACAGTGCACATGTAGTATGTGAATCAAAACACATAATTAGACAGCTCTTCAAGCTTTCATTGCTCTGGCCACTTGTCTATGGCAGCTGTTAGGAAATTCGTTCATGCTACCTGATATTTATTGTCTTCTATTTCAGCATAGCTGGAAGATGTTGATACCTGCAAGAAGTCCAGCTAACTGGAGGATGGAGGTTGCAGGATAAATCACAATGCTGGGGTGTGTGTGACCACTATGCCTGAGCATTTTACCCCCAAACCCCATTTTCTGTGAAAGGGAGTTCAGGCCTTCAGATGCTCAGTCTTGTTCTGAAAAACTACTGACTGTAAATTCCACCCTGAGCATTTTTGGTGTGCAAATACATTTACTGTATAACTTGTTTTTTTTCCCTATAGCTTTGGAGTCACCATATATCTCCATGCCTCCAAGTATGAGCTTTAGAATGAAGGAATGAATTTAAGAGATTTTTAAAAACTCAACATTATTAGTCAGCTAGACGTGGAGGGATAATATTCTTCACTCCACGGAGGCTTGCTGTGAGGGATAACTTCATTTACAGCTGGTGCATGTAGGACCACCAATGGAAGGAAGCTTTTCCTCTTCTCTGAGAGGGTGAAAACGAGTAGAAATAGGTTTGACCTGTGAGAGCATCTGCCTGAGGAGCTGAGGTAATTTCAGATCTACAATGTTACAGGGAGACAACACAGTTATTTCTGGTTATATTGGAAAGTAAAAGTCACTAAAAGGTGACTTTTTTCCTCACCTGCTTCCAATCCTGGAAGAGGAGGATAATAGGAATGTAAATTTAGTTATTTTAACTGCCAGAGGTTTTATTCTGGTCTAGTTCAGGAGGGGTGAAAATCTGTGCAGCACTTGTCATGGGTGATTGACAATGCAAAGGTCTTATTCAACAGTGCTGATATTATCAACATAGAAGCAAATTTCTTATTGTATAGTGCCCCATAAATACGCAAACCCCCTTTTGATTTGATTGGTTCATATTCTTTAACTTTGAAACAGTTTGAATAAGGAGTTTGAAGGCAAACTGATGTGGAAAACCAAATAACAACTTCCTTCCCCAACCTTTGTAGGTGTCAGCAGTGGGGAGCTGTTGCTTTTTGCATCCACATTTGGCTGTAAACATTTGAGTCAAACACTTTTCTAATGTGCTGAATGTGTTGTCACTTGTTGATAGGCATGCATGTGTATTTGTGTGTGGTCTAAGCTCAGATTTGAGCCAAAAATCCTACTTATCAGTGAGACAACTTCTTCTCTGCAATAAAAACATACACTGATTCAACATATCTTTAAATTAGTTTTGAAAAGTTCTCAATCTAGCTTTTAGTGTGGATTTTACCAGAAAAGCAGCAGCCAAGATAAATGGTCATTTTTGTGTTTTTTTTTTTTAATTAGGCATTACCTTTATACACATTATTTTCACTTTCATGTTGACAGCAGGATAACTGACACTTTGCTTGAGAAAACAACTTTTACCTCAGTGCGGAGAGTTCCTGGAATGACTGGATGATGGGGGTAGACCGAGACATAGAGAAACTGTGGGGTCCTGTCTGTGCCATAGCAGGAGAGGTGGATGTGGAAGGTTGGTGTGCATGTCCCATCCCTAAACTGGCTTTCCTTTGAAGGGAGACTAAGAAAAAAGCCTCCTCTGGGGACTGAAAATTAGACTGATATTGGACATTTTCTCCTGGTACCACAAGGCATAACTTCTATTTCAGAGTTCAGTCCCAGTGAATGTTTTAAAAGATCTTTCCTATAAAGGGACGTTCTTCCTATTGAAAGCAATTTGCATGAACTGTGGCAGTTCCCAACAATTATTCCCCGTTTGCTAATAGTGGTTTTCCCCTTCTTCTTGGCAACATGTCAGCTAAGGTGTATCCACTTCCTCACCACTGCTTTTACAGTAAAATTCCAGAAGTTTTACGTTAAGTTTGTGGTAAACATAAGATTATGACATCAATATTTTATATGAAGTTTTGTGGTGGCAGTCACGCACAAGATTTTTTCTAGTATGAAAAATGTTTGCAAATTGGGAAAAAGGGTGAAACTTCTTGTCCCCACTGAGGACTGTTCCCATGGTGCCCATACAAGGAGATGAGCTGTTGCCATTTGAACTCCCCTATTCCCAGTGGGAGAGAAAGAGGCTCGGCACATCCCTTCTTGATGACTTTTCTATTGAGCCAATGCAAAAGGTTTCATGTTGATTGACTCACAAAAAACACTACTTCAGCTGCATCAGTCTTCGGAATACAATTCTCCAAAGCATGGAAAATTTCCACAGAGTGTATCTGGGGTCTCAGCACAACAGCTTCCACTGACTGCTGCTGGCCCATGTAGTGACTGGCTTGGTGACAAATTCAGTTGTCTTAGAGGTATCTGACATGCTGAGAAGCACGTTCCCCTCCTCCTTCAGATATGCATTATCTTGGTTAGCTCTCAAATGCAAAGCTTAACTAAAAGACATTTACTAGAACCTTTTGGAAATAACCTTTGTAATGCAGCTTGCTGTTCAGTTTTCAAGGAAATACGTGAGGATTTCAACTTTGAGGGTTGAGGCTCCTGTAGGAGGCTGATCTGAGGTTCTGTGCCAAAAAACACCCTCTACAGTTGGGTCTCTCAATGCACAATGTTAGTCTGTGGCTTTTTCATCTGGGATCAGTTTACAGGATGCCCTCCTAGAGGCCTCTTTGTCTCTTAAACAAAGATCATAGAATCATAGAATGGTTTGGGTTGGAAGGGACGTTTAGAGGCCATCTAGTCCAACCCCCCTGCAATAAGCAGGGACATCTTCAACTAGATCAGGCTGCTCAGAGCCCCATCCAGCCTGACCTTGAATGTTTCTAGGGATGGTGCCTTCACAACCTCTCTGGGCAACCCGTTCCAGCACATCACCACCCTCATTTAAAAAATTTTTTTCCTTATATCCAGTCTAAATCTACCCTCCTTTAGTTTAAAATCCTTACCCTTTGTCCTGTCACAACAGGCCTTGCTAAAGAGATTTGGCCCTTCCTTCCTAAAGTTCCCTTTTAAGTATTGAAAGGGATGCTCCATGGTCTATAACATAGACCATATGATAGCCTGAGTAAGTGGTTGGTGTCAATGCCTGTGCCACTCCCAATGTCCTGTCTTTGATTGCCGTCCCATGATGGTACTTTCTGCCCAGCAAAGCCTGACAGCCTCCGCTTGATTCCCCCGCCCCTGCCCTGTGTCCCCACATACAGCAGTTAAAGGGTGAATGAAAGCAGCTGTTTCCTCTCCTCACAGAGAATAAGGAAGGATTGCAAAACCCAGACAGTCCCAGCAAATGACCCTGTGAGTGTGTAGGCATGTAGCAGTGCTTTGCATAGCACAGTTATAGCGCACTGGCAGCGTGTGCATGATTTGGGCATCTTGCATCAGTCCTTTGGCTCGCTAAAAAAAGCCCCTCTCTGTCTGTAGGTCAAAGAAATTTAGAGGTTCTGCTTTTTCTAGTCACTGTTCAGACACTGTCAGTGTGTCCAGGAACTGTTTATATTTCCCCAAAATGGTAAAAATATTATCTTTAATTCCTGCTTGATGAAAGCAGAGATGATGAATAGAGATTCAGCTCTCCTAAGATCCAGCTAAAATCTGCATTAGCCAGTTGATTTCAGCAAGCTTTCACCTGCCTTTTGGTCACTGTCCCACAGTCCCAGATACTGAAAACAGTCAGGTATTTGCTATTATTTCCCATAACCTGCTGGATGGAGAGAGTAGGTTTTCTCTGTATAATGGCAAACCATAGAATATAACATATCAAGAGGACTGGGGTCTTTAAACTCTGTTAGTTATTAGGTGATTTCTGTTTAGAGTACTAGTTGGCTCTTTTACATTCAGATTCACAGTGGAGTATATTTAAAAGATGATCCTAACTTATATTAAGAGACAGTGAAGATTTTCATAATAAAACCAGCCTGTTGTTATTCTTTCTATATAATATATTAGGAAAATTGAAGTGACACAGCCTTGGTCAAACATTAATGTATTTGCTTGTCAAGCACCAGCAAACACCCAGGTATAAAAATTGCTGAAAAGGTCCAAATCACTTGTATTGCTCTGTACTGTCTGCTCTGGTTAAGAACAGATATAGGGGAAATGGTTTATTGCACTTTTACTTATGTGCAGAATTTGCTGTGCAAGTTTGACTTTTCATGATATGAATAACTTTATTGAAATACAGATATTAGGGAAGGTTTGCCTTTAATGTCTCATGCCTTGCCTCTGAGAACAAACTTAACCACTAACTTTACTGAATATCATAAAGGACTTACTCAAAGTTTTGGGTTTTATGAAACACTTCTAAGTATCTTATGATAACTCTGAAAAGAAAAATAAGTGCAATTGCAGGATTCAGAACAGCATGTTCATCAACAAGAAAATACTTCTAGCATTTTATTAGAAAGGATCTGAGAGGAAGGGCAAAGTGAGGGATATGATGCAAACCAGCATAATTAAATAACTTGTTCTCTTGAGTAACTTGAGTTTGATAACAACTCCATGTGGACTTGATACGACTGCTCATGAGACTTGGTTGGCTGGAATCAAGTTGCATCAAGTTCTGCTGATCTGGTTTGTCGGTTTTAAGCCTATGATCTCGACCAAAGGAGCTTTTCACAGCAAAGAAAAAAGATGGAAGAATTCCTGGGCCTCAGTGATACTTTTGGATGTAGTGTGGGTACGCCCCCTTCAAAATGTGATTGCAGTGGGTGATTGAGCTCAGTGAGAGCAAATGCTTATTTTAGCTCATGCTCCTCTCAGAAGAGCTGTGTCTTGTCTTGTCAAAGCTTTCTTGTTGGTGCTATTTTCTTCTTTTCCCCCAAACCACAGCACACCTGGCCAGCCCTGTGCTAGCTGCCATGTTCCCATCTGAAATTTTAAGCAGTCCTCTTTGTGCTAGTGTGTGAGGTGCACAGGGTAGTTAATATAGCTCTGCGTGGCACCGTGTCAAACTTCCCCCTCTGTTCTCATATCCGAGCCATGCCGTAATGGCCTTGCATTTCATCTGAGCAAAAATGAGGGCCAGCCATTACCACCACATGTGGAAGGAAAACCACAGCTGAGATCAAGCAGAGTGCTGCCTCTTTCCCATCACCTGTCAGAGCCAACCTGCTGTATCAGACACCCACAAAAGTCACTCTTTGTGATAGACTTCTGCAGGTTTGTGCATGTGTTAGCCAAAAATGCCTCCAGTGTTGGCTACTGAAGCAGGTCACACAAACATGCATACACTTTCTACATGGGCATTGGCTGCAGGAGCCTAGAGACTGCAATTCCTCCCCTCTCTGGCTGTTGCAATGCTGCTGTTGAGGACCTACATGCACGTGCCAGCATACAGCATGGTATGCAACGAAACTTGATTTCTCAACTATTGAACCAAAATATTTTTTCTATCCACAGCTTTAGCTATTATGAAGCCAATGCCTATTACCAAATCATGAGATCTAAGGGAAAAGAGCACCCTTGAAATTATAATAGGACTTAGTGAGAACAGGAAGCCTCTAAGCTATAAAATACAGCAGATCATAAAATCAAAAAAATTAAGCATAGTTACCCTCAGACGAAGCAAATCTGTCTGTTGTAATACTGGCATATCTAATCTTTTTGTGGTATGTATGCATGTACTCAAGCAGCACATGTGTGAGACAGAAGCTGCTCACTCAGCAGCTCACCCCTGTTTTGGTGATCATTCTGCATAATCTACATGTCTCTCCTATGCTCACTTCTAACAGGATTAGATATTTGCAATATCTGACAGAGTTTTATATTTGCAATGAAATAGTGAGCCTCACAGTAAGGAGAAGTTAAATAATTTTTCAAAAATACCCACAGACTTTAGCAATAATATTGAATACTGAGCATTTCTGCATGAGTTTGGGGCTGAGTGCTAACTGTGAGGTGGGTGAAGGAGCTTGCACAGGTTTCACCACAGGATTGCTCAGGTGTGGTGTTGTCCCTGTCAAGGCAGATGAACATTTTGCAGTGGTCAACATGGGGCTGCCCTTTCTGCTCTCAGAGACCAGATGAATTATTTGGGTGCAATTTCAGGATTTCTTTTTCTCAGTGATCTTTAAAAGCTTCCTCAGACCACATTCCTGTACAAAACCAGTTATAACAACGGAAACAAGCGTCGCTCTTTGGATCAGAGCTGTTGTCTACTGCAAAACAGGATCTGACCTTTATACAACTGTTTGTTTTTCTCAAAGACAATGAAAATGGATGCACAATTAATACAATGCTAATGACTGCATGACCAACCATAATACGGCATTAGTATTGCAGCATAGGTTAACACATTTAAACAGTGACTATGTTTTGTCATGGGAAAAATACAGTAAATCCAAGAATACTGGTATTTCATTCATGAAGATGAAAGAATTTAGTGCGCAATTCTTTGCTAAGTCACTGGTTGTGTAAGTGTGAGGAAACTGTTCATGTGGTCAGCTTGATGAGCTAATAGATCTCATGGATTGTATCTGCTGCATTGAAATATCTTTGCATAAGTGCAGGAAGTCTTAAAAACTGTGTCAAAGATCAGTGACATACTATGTTTTCTGACTGATGTATGCAGAAAGTACCATTTCTATGACATAGGGTCACAGGATAGATATGGCTGGGAGGGCCCTCAAGAGGTCCCTGTCCAACCTCCTGCTCAGGGCAGGTCTGCTCTAGGGTCAGACCAGGTTGCTCAGGGCTTGATCCAATTGGGTCTTGAAAACCTCCAGGGACGGAGACAGCACAACCTACCTGGACAACGTGAGCACATGGCTTGTTGCATCTTCCTCCTGCCCAGAAGGAGCAGTGAGGGTCAATCACTCCTGTCCAAATCACCATTGTAATATCTGTTTCTAAAACCAATTCCTTTGCTGATAATCCTTGCTCAGATTTGGGATATGACATGTTTTGGCCCCAAATCCATTGTTGTTGCTCTGCTTGTCTCTTACATAGATTAAATATATTCTTAGGAAACTAGAATTATGTACTAAAATGTTCTGTGATGTGTTTTGTACAGTAATATGAAGAACCCCCTCCAAGATAATCCCAGAGCTAGGTCCTGGTGAGTGCACTGAAGGTTCTAGGAGGAGAGGTGGGAAGCACGTCAGCATCTGCTTTGTGGACGTGGCCTTTCCTCTCTGTGCCAGGCAATAGGACCCACAGGCTGAACTCTTCCTTCTCGAGAAAAAACACTTTTTTTCTTTTTCTTTCCCTGACCTTCTTTTCAAGATCAAGTTCCCTGTACAGATCTAATCTATTTTAAGGAGGCTGCAGATTCAGAGGCCATAACTGCATTACATTTTTCCTATTGTCCTTGCTAAAGTCTTCAAGGCAAACCACTTGAATTAAATCTATTTTTCCCCCTGCCCTAGGCAGGATGTAAAGGAAAAAAGATTTCCTAAGATGATCAAAGTGTTTTTATCTGTTGTTTTTTATGGTCAGTTTTATTGTTGTCAATAACTGTTCAAGGAATAAACCGAAATCCACCTGTTTTCAATGCCATTTGTAGAATTATGATGTATGAAAAATGTTGGTTATGCACAGTATAAACAAAATTGAGGTAATTTACACTAGCTACTGTAACAGGAAGTGTTACAGAGTGAAACCCATTATGACATACTGCTCAGGGCAACAAAATTAATGTAAAATTCATTCTTCTGATTGCAACTTTTTAAAATGCTGATGTATTGCTTAAGCAAATTGTGAAAGAGTTGGTGAAGTTTCTGATGTGTTTGAATCCTTTTTTGAAATCAACTAAGTCACTTGAACTGTATACTTAAAATCATAGAATCATAGAATCATAGCATTATTAAGGTTGGAAAAGACCTCTAAGATCATCAAGTCCTACCGTGAACCCAACACCACCATGCCTCCTAAACCATGCCCTGAAGTGCCATGTCTACATGTTTTTTGAACACCTCCAGGGATGGTGACTCCACCACTCTGGGCAGCCTCTTCCAATGCCTGACCACTCAGTAAAGAAACTTCTCCTAATATTCAATCTAAATCTCCCCTGACACAACTTGAGGCCATTTCCTCTCGTCCTATTGTTAGGAACTTGGGAGAAGAGACCAACAGCCACCTCACTACAGCCTCCTTTCAGGTAGTTGTAGAGATCAATAAGGTCTCCCCTCAGCCTCCTCTTCTTCAGACTAAACAACCCCAGTTCCCTCAGCTGCTCCTTATAAGACTTGCTCTCCAGACCCTTCACCAGCTTCATTGCCCTTCTCTGGATACACTCCAGCACCTCAATGTCCTTCTTGTACTCAAGGTGCGGCCTCACTCATGCCAAACAGAAGGGCACAATCACTTCCCTACTGCTGGCCACACTATTCCTGATACAGGGTAGGATGCTGTTGGCCGCCTTGGACACCTGGGCACACTGCTGGCTCATGTTCAGCTGGCTGTTGACCAACACCTCCCAGGTCCTTTGCCAGGCAGCTTTCCAGCCTCCCTTCCTCAAGCCTGTAGCCTTGCATGGGGTTGTTGTGGACCAAGTGCAGGACCCTGCACTTGGCCTTGTTAAACTTCATACAATTGGCCTCAGCCCATCAATCCAGCCTGTCCAGGTCCCTCGGTAAAGCCTTCCTGCCCTCAAGAAGATCAACACTCTGGCCCAATTTGGTGTCGTCTGCTAAAATTGCACAGCCAAGAATAAGACTGCAATAATTTTCTTTAAACTAGTTAGTCTATTTGAATTGGAGTAATGTTTAAGAAAGGACTGGTGAGCAGCTTTGTTAATGCGGGTGTTTCTGAGTCATCAGGATGTTGCCATTAGGAATGTGTTTATCAGCATAGCTGTAAGATTTATGGATTTCTTAAAAGTTGGAAAAAGTTTCAGGTCCACTTGAAAAGCATTTTTCAGGTTTAACATCAGCATGATTGAGTTTTATTGAAACACTTTTGACCTGAAATCTTTAATTTCAATCTTAGGAATTTTTGTTCTTCTAAATAAAAAGAAGTAACTTTCACAATGGCACACCTCACAATAAAATCCAGCATGTGTTGAGTGCTGAATGTAGGCACAAGTGGTTAATGTTCCTGCAGTATTTTGGCTGAAGCCATTTGACATGAATTCTGGAATTAGGCTGCAACAACTGAACTGTCAGTCAGTTTTAATTCACCTCTGAATTCCAATGTCAGCCTAGTTAAGGAGTCATGAGCAGCTAGGTTATTCACAGATGGATACTTGAACTGTGCAAATCAGTTGACTTGTTCGGCAGCAGAAGAGAGCTAGAGGTCGAGGATTCATTCTTTTGATCTCTCTTACTGCTTCCTGCTTCCACCTGAGGACAGGTATTCCCAGAATCAGCCTGGACAGGTTCAGTTTTCTGGGTCTTGAGTGAAATGTTTTCCCCATTCAGGGGGTCAGGCTGCCCATGCTGAGGCCAGCTCCGATACAGTGCAGCCACATGGATCAGACTATGGTGACAACAGCTGTGGGAGAAAGCTGGAAGAAGCAGGAGGTTCCTCCACCTCTGCTAGGGAGCTTGACTTCAGCTCAGGCCCCCACCCTCGGTCCTACAAGGACCAGCCTGGTCACCACCATGGGCTTGTCCCAGCCTTGCCCACCTCTACAAGCTTGTCTGGTGATCTCCAGGCTTTGCATGACCCTGGCCACTAGACCTGCTGTGCCTATCTTGCTCAGGCATCATTGGATAACACCGTGGTCATTGGGGATGCTCTGCTCCCCTTGCTGCCACCCTTGAATGGATTTTTTTGCTTGTCCAGATTCCTTGTGGCTGCCCCTAAATCTAGCTAGATTTTATATTTTGGATTATTTTAGATATATGAGGTGTCCAGGCTTACTTTTTGGCTGTAAACTTTTTCAAATAAACTCAAGTAAGGAAGATGTCTTAGCTGGTACCATTTATTCTCCACTGAAAATAATTAATTTCATTCCCAGCTCTAACTCAGCTAAAATAGCACACTTTTACAAAAGGGTCACGATGAACAAATAGTTCTCAAGCTGGCACATTGCTAGCCAAGTTGTCAATAACACTTCAATGTCATTTAAAGCTTCTTCAATGGCCCTCCAGCAAATTGCTGTTCTACAAAGATTTCTGTTAGAATGATGGAAATAATGGAAATGACTTAAATCTTTTGTGCCTAATTATAGCATATGTAAGCAAACAAAAATTCTCTTGAACACTGTGGGTCTTCTGTTGATCAAAGGGCTGGAGAGGCAGATCCATGGAAGTTAAATATTCTTTGCAGTGTCCTAAACTGTTCACACTGTTTCTTTGGCTTTGTACTATCAGACCGTTGGCCAGGGCTATTTGTTCAATGGGTACTGTGCACTTGAAAATGCTCTGCATTTTTTCTTTTCCTGCTTTCATTCCTCTTCATTTTTTTTTTTTTTTGTGACAGCTATTATTGGCAGAATGCCAAACCTTTCTGCACTATTTTGAAATCAAGATCTTCATAACAGAACAGGAGATTTCCCTAACAAGATTACAGCCCAACAAAATAATTCCTTTTACTAAATTCCAAAGCCTAGGGATATGTCTCTTCTATCTGCATTCTCACTTTCTTTTATTATTTTTTTAAAATCAATTCCAAGTAAGAGTTTTGCTTCTGCAGTTGCAACTTTATAAAAAACCAACAATTTCCTTACAAATTATATTTAACTAATACTGGCTGAAACCTGTAATAAAATTGACTTTCCAAGAGTTGAATAGTCTCTTCATGAAAATGGAGTCCAGGATTTCTTCTTTGGTATTCCCAGTAGTTTTTCTACCACAGTAGAAACCTTTGTAATTCAAGCACTGGAAAATCTTGCAGGTAAAATCCATCACTTGTTTTGGTCGTAAATTATGCTGAATGCTCAGTAATTCATAGAACCACTACGGGTGTAAGGGACTCAGGAGGTCTCTTTTACTCACAGCAAGGGTCAATGCTAAATTCAAAGCAGGTTACACAGGGAGTTATCCACTGGGATCTTGAAAACCTTCAAAGATAGAGGTGGCAGAATCACTCTGGGCAACTTGCTCCCATACCTGTCTGGCTGCATAGTCAAAAAAGTTCTTCTTAAATCCAGCCTGAACACCTCTTGTTTTGATTTATGCTGATTGTCCTTCTTCCTCCTGCCATGCACCACTGTGAAGGGCTTGGCTCCATCTTTGCACCCACACAGTCTATGAGTTGAGTGTCTGTCTCCTCTTCCAGGTCACTGAAACAGATTTTAAAGAGAACAGGTCCCAGAATAGACCCCTGTGGTACCCCACTGAAGGACCCTTTAAGACATAAGAATGTTCATGGCCCTCCCTGCATTCACAGATGTAAGCATTTTACCACAGGAGGCAACCAGGTTGGTCAGGTGAAACTCATCCTTGGTCAGGCCATGCCACCTTGTTCTCCCCAACACATTCAGAAATGTACTCCAAGAGGTTCCCGCCATGGCTTTCCAGGGACTGAAGACAGGATGACTGGCCTTTACTTTCCCCATCCTTGTTCAGCCTTTTACTGCTCATATAGGTGAAGAAACTCTTCTCACTGCCTTTGGCATCCCTTGTGAGTCTCAGCTTGAGGTCAGCTCTTGTCTTCCTGATGCCATCCCTGCACACCTGGGCCATGTTTCCAAGTCCCTCCCCTGTAGCCTTTTCCTGCTCCCAGCTCTCTACGCAGCCTTCTTGGTTTGGAGCTTAGCCTAGACAAGGCTGCTGTGGTTACCGCATCCCCAAACCATGCTTCCTATTTTTGTGAGAACCTGCATTCAGTTTTGAAGAGAGAAAAAGTGTAAAGGCAGAGATTTCCTTCTGTGTTTAGATCTAAGAGCAAATTGTGACTCTTGAATTTCTGTTTTCTCGTTGCACTGGGAAAGCAGTGTCTTCAGCTTCTTACCTTGCTATTAAACTTGTCAAATATTCGAGATGATATTTGGATGAGTGTTCATTTTTAAGTAGTGTTACTGAATCATGAGTTGCCAGGAGAGAGTATTTATAGCTGCCATTAATGTTTGTGGAAGTGAAGAAACATAGGAAACTTTGCTTACACATACAAAAGAAGTTTTTAAAAGTGTTTATTCTAGAAGGCAGAGTTTAACTCTGATATGATTACATGATGCTGTTGATATTCTGCAGGCCTGGGCAATTCCCTGGACATTTTTTCTAGGGCGATGGTGACCTTTACATGCTGTGTTTAATGGCAAATTAGAGAAAAAAAGACATTATCTGCATACACTCTGGTGTAATGGATTAATCCATGTTTACATACATGATTTGTGAGTCACTAGTTAAGTGCCAAAAACCTGAGGAGAACAGAAGATAATAGTTCATGGCTTTGTAAAGCTCCTTTTCAAGGTAAACAGGCCTGTGCTGCTACTTCTTGTGTGATATTTTTCTTTCCATTGTGTTGAAAGAAGATATATTCAAGAAGGATGTGCTCAAGCATTGAAGAGATTAAAGGATTTTCTGTGCTCTGTTACCTTCCATCTCTTGGGGGAGTGGGTTCCTATAAATATTTTATATCAGTTCCTAGAGTTCTTGAGTATGTGGTGCTCGGACATATAATTCATATGTTTTCATATATTCCTAGGCACTTATTTCTGTTAGCTTCTCAGATATGGAGAATTAAATTAATTTCCATGTGCACAGTTAACCATGCTAATACTGGAAATTGGGCATTTTTGTTTACTGATTGATATCTGTTAGGGCAAGGGGCTATTACAAGATGGCTCAGTATCTTTGAAAACTTGAAATATAGTCTAATCAGACCTGTGAGATACAGATACTATGTAATATTAAACTGTATGTAAAAATATACAGTTTCTTCATCAATGTTGTGTAACAGCTTCCTAAATCTGACTTTGTCCTTGTGAGTTGCAGATGAATGCATGAATGTGAATAAGAATTTAAATTAAATAATTTTTTGAGGCAAGTCTTGTTATGAGAGAGTGTAGGATTGCATCACTACTGTATGACCATAGCAACAAGATGATGAAATACGTCTTTTAACAGCTACTGATCCCAGCCACTATTATTTCTTATATTATTCCTGATGTCGGTATTTCTGAAAGCACTTTTAACAAAATTTCTACTTTACGGGAAATCTCAAAAGCCTATTTTTCTTTGAATTGCGACAAACCCAAGATGAACACAAGTTAAAAATGTTGAAATTCTCTGCAAATTGGAAGTGCTGAGTTTTGACATGCTGTATGTGGCAGTCTTTTCTCTCCGCCATACAACAAGCCTGAGTCAACAGTGCGGTTCTGTGATGACAACAACAGAAAAACAATAATAAGTGATGGGAAAGATCTTATTTGGCTATTGGTGTGCGTGTGTGTGGCGGGGTGTTGGTCGTTTTTTCCATCCCAGAAACTAGTAATTCATTTCAAAAGCTTTCTCTATTTCATGACCTCGATGGAGATGACTCAGATGAGCATATTTCTGAAATTTCCCTTGGCAGGTTATTGCACAGCTTTTTAGCCCGTCACCATAAACAATACTTTTGCGAACATGTTAAGCCCTTAA
Source organism: Phalacrocorax carbo (assembly GCF_963921805.1). Taxonomy (NCBI): domain Eukaryota; kingdom Metazoa; phylum Chordata; class Aves; order Suliformes; family Phalacrocoracidae; genus Phalacrocorax; species Phalacrocorax carbo. The sequence goes on along the minus strand of NC_087518.1, from coordinate 29,461,553 downwards.
AAATATGTATTTGTCAATGTTTTGTGTGAGCTAATCTGAGTTCTGTCATAACTTGGTGGCATAAAGTGGACTTTCCCTGGGGTATGGCACTAAGGGCTGTTCTCATCCAGGGAAGCGTTGTTTGCAAACAAGTAGACAAGCACCCTTGCAAAATGAAACCCCTGCACAGTGCAGGTGCGGTGGTCGTGTTAACCCTCACTTCTCTGTCTTGAAAACAGCTTTTAGGAGATCAGAATAGCTAATGTTGCAGACGTTAATTTGTTGGTTCTTTATCTATGCCAGCAATTCTTTTCAGCAGGATTTTTCTTTTGTTCACATCCCAGGGTTGATGTTTTGCTGTCAGTTGTGTGGCTGGTTTTGTTGGCACATTAAGGGACACACTAGCAGAGCATGATAGTATAAGAGTGACCATATTGACTTGCTTCTACTTATGGTTATTAATCAATGAATCACCCTTCTTCCATTAATCTGGCTAATGATTAAATCTATTTATACTTTAGGCTTTGCCAATGTAGCATGGCAAAATGTGCTGTAGTTTTAGAAGTTGTGTGGAAAAAGTCATCCTTTTGTTTTAAAATTGCATCGGATAATTTGAATAGCTCCCAAGCTGTGTAGTGAGAAACAGTGACTACTCCAGTGCTAGTCACCTTCCCAACGCCATCCGGTCATATCTGCGTCATAGATCAAGCCCTGGGCAACCTGGTCTGACCCCAGAGCTGACCTGTTTTGAGCTGGAGTTTGGGCCAGAGACTTCCTGATGTCCCCTCCAGCTTGAATTTTCCTATGAGCCTGTTTCTCCCTCCTCTCTTCCAAACTATATTACATTACATTACAATACATTATATTATATTATATTAATCTCTGCTTTTGTAGCAGCTGTTCTGTATTTTTTTGTCATCCTTGTCTTTCTGCCTTTCATTATTTTTTCAATTCTTTTTAAGATAGGAGGGGAACTGGTAAAAAAATCCAAGTGTCTCAGTTGCTTGGATTACTTTTTCTGTGGTATGTGTCTTCCACACAGATCTTTTATATACTCCTGCAGCCAGCATTGAGATTGGGTCTCTTTCAGCGATATCCTGAGTCTTGCTGTCATATTTGTGTCAAGAAAGCAAGGCAAAACTGTGCTTATGAAAACAAATCCAGTTGCCAAAACTTTGCTCTGAAGGATTGTCCTGTCCTAATAGCACTTGTTCACATGGACACTGCTCATGTAAACAACTAACCCAGCAAACTGCGCAGAGACAGACTGTATAATGGTGCCTGGAAGTAAATTACTTTAGGTCTCTAATGTCTTCTCCTGCATTTAAACTCATGATCTAACAAAGGTTTTGGGTTTTCTTTTTTACTTCTATCATCAGTTTCAAAAATTAGCCAGACCTTGGTTTTTCGTTTATGGTTTGAAGCTTATGAAGAAGCAGTTATAGATTATTCCATTTTAGCATGTGGGATGGCTGCACAGCTGCTGCATAAATACCAGTGAAATAAGGTTTCCCATCAAGAATGAGAGTAGGAATATTTGAATGGGTTTCAGGCTTTAGATTCAGGCTTGCCCCATTCTGCTAAACTTGCTTACGCGCACCTAAGTTGTCTGTTGGACAGATCTGATGTTTGTTTCTGGTAAAAGAAAGAGATTCAGGATTAATGATTCACAGAAGACCAGTGAATCAGTTGTGAAAGTTAAAGTTTCTTTTAATTCAGACTATCAATGTATGCAATGCATAGAAATGAAATGGGTCAGGAACAGTGAATTACATTTACGTATGTAATGTGATTACATTTACATATGTAATATAATTACATTACATACGTAATCCACTATGCTACAGCCTTCAAAAACACTTCAGGTGTCGTCAGTAGAAGACTTTTGGTGTTTGTCTGAATTTTAGTCTAGTTTATAATGTGTACGTACTCTTTACGATATGTAATGTAATGCGGTAATTTCTCATTTAGGAAAGACAGTATTTCAAATGGGGATGATAATGGGCAAAATTATGTTAAACAAATTACATGAAGCCAGTCAGGTACAATTAGTTCAGGTTGCTAAATGCTTTCTTTCTTATGGACTTGAAGGAAAAATACTTGTTTGTCCTACGTGAGTGCTTGCAGTCTCTGCGGGTCTCGGTGCTGCTGTGCTAGTGCTGCGTCTCAATGAGCAGAGAAGCAGAAGGAAAAATAATTAGTCTGTATAGCTGCATTTTTCTGGAAGTCATACTTTTTACCAACATTTGCCAGGCAACGTCAGCATCCAGGACTTAAAAAAAGAAACCATTGCTGCTGTTCCGAAGTGCTGGAGCAAGCATGGTGTTACGCCACTACTCATGAGCTAGACAAAGACAGACCTGGTTGTGAAAAGCTTTTCAAGCATCATAACACAACTGCTTGCTGTCTAAGCCTGCATACCTTTCACAAAGTCTTCCTATCCTCCATTTTGCACTGTTTTGGTGGCAACCAGAGGGATTTTACTCTACTAGAGTTCTCACAGTTCTTCTGGCTTGCAATGATGTGATTACACTCTTCTAATTATAAAACGCTTTACTCTGGGTAGTTTCTTTCTGCTTGAATAAGAGCATTAATGCCTGAAAGGACAGAAACAGTTTCTGCCTTTACAATTTGCATTCTTTCTGGTTATTCTATAAATTCAAATCCCTCTAAAAGCCAGGAAAGTTGCTATTCCACCTCATGTAAGGAGGAATCTTGAAATTTTCATCTTGTTCTGTCACTACCAAGCGACCCAGTCTGTATTTCTCCCTCCTTTGCTTTAGTGTAAGTCAGAGATAATTCAGGCAGCCAGAGGAAGCTTTAAGATTTCAAACAATTTAGGAACATTTTCCAAAAATCACATGGCTTTAGACATCCAAGATGCTCTGAATCACCCTTTGTAGGTGCACAGCTCTGTCCACTGACTGTATTGGGGAGAAAAGGTTCTTTTTTGGTCTTCTGAGTCACAGGTCAGTTAGATTCCCAAAGCAGCAGGAGGAGGAGGATCAGACGGGAGGTAGACTGTGGGTTTGCCTCCTTCCTTGGGGAGGAAAATTTGTGGGGTTTGTCAAATGGAGTACCGCTGGCCTTGACGTTGTGTGGGAATGCAGTGGCCAGCAGCAGAAAGCAGCCCCAAACAAGGCTTGTAGCACAAAATATTTATCTTACTGGATGTGGTCTCTAATGATCAGTGGAGGCTCTCACAACTGATCAGTGTAACTCAAGGATGGATGTGCTGTTTCAGACCAAGGGTCCTTCCAGCCCCGTACCCATCTCCTGTGGTGGTGCCTGGGGAAGAACAGCACAAACCATTTCCCCCGAGCCCTATGACTTTTTCCTATCAGTAACCATAATAAAATTTTCAATGTACTTATGCAGCCTCTCCCCTGTAACACTTCCAGCGTGTTCTAGAACCCAGAAGGTGACAAACATCCCCTACCAACCTTTCCACAAACCTCTTTCTGATCCTCAGTGTCCCCTTATGCCCTATCTGGTAGCACAGTGACTCCAGAAATGTGGGTTTTCTTACAGAACTCTTCTAGTATGACTCACTCAGCTGGTTTGCCAGTGAGCTGAAAAGAAAAGAACTCCTGCTGATGGAGATGGGGACCTCCCAGCCGGACAAAGGTCTGGGCTTTTCCAGATGTTCTCTGCAACTGGAGAATCTATTGTACTCATAGGAAAGTGACTACGCTTGGGGCCCTTCACGTGGTTTTTATCTGAAAGATATTTGGTTAATCTGTGACAGAAATGCATCTCTTAAAAAGATAAGCTGGCCTTTGCCTTCAAATCCTTTGGCAATCTTGGTCACGAGCTTGGAGTGGAACAAACCCCCTACACTCAGCACTCAAACATGAAACTGCAGATACCTCCAGGTGGAGTGGATTCAAACACCATTTAAAACCCATAATCTGGGGGTTTTTTTCCCCACTGTTGAGCGAGGCATTTCTAAGTTGTTTCATCATGGCCTTCACAGTCTGTAGCTGTACGCTTCTACGGGAGAACTTATCTTGGGCCGCATATCTCCGGGACACAGGGCTCTACCCACCCTGGGGACAGTGATGCACAGGCATCAATATGATGGATACAAAAGGTCCGTTTATTTAGCTGCGTCACACGCTTATATAGCTCTTGCGCTTCCTGTTCCTGCCACTCCTATGGGGAGGAGTCTATCTTTCCGTCACAGTCCGTGATCTTCCGGTCGCCGATCCCTGTCTATTCCCCTACATCAGTCTAACTTCCCTGGTCAGAGTTGAGCTGTCACCTTCTGGGGAGAAACCTCTTTGGTAGAGCAATCAAAACATGGTCTTCAATAAAAGGCAAAGAAAAAGAAAACAAAAATCAGGAGAAGGAGCTGGAAAGCAGAGGCGGTGGAGGGAGAGCAGGAAGCATGGCCCTGCAGATGTGCTGGCTGAGCATGCCTGCCCCTGGGGGGCTGTCCTCGGATGCAGCTGGAGGTTCATGTCATATCTGCCACCCCTTCCTGTCTCACAGGTTCTGGCCCCCAGACGAGCATGATGTCAGGCTCCTTGCACAGCTGGAAGTCTGGACACCACGTGCTGTCCACTGATGCCTGCTTGCGCTCAGTGCCTGTTTGCCCAACCTCATACTCATGCTACTCCCCCTCTGTTTCTCCTCTTCCTGGACCTTTCTGCTGCCATCCTTCCTTTGCTCTCACCATCTCCTTTTTTCTCCTCTTCCTATACTGTCTCTTTACTTCATCACTGCCTTTCTCCTCTTCCTCTTGTTACCCCACACCTGTCTTTGCTCCATCTTTGACTCTACCTCCTTGTGTTTGTTCTGTTTTGTTTTTTTTTCCTACGCAAGGAAAGTAATCCACCACACTGCTGATGCTTTGCTTCTCTGTTTTGTTTTGTCTTTCTGAAAAGGAAACCCTTCACATGAGGGTCTGTGCTGTTTCTTTTGTTTCTAGGCCACAAAAGCTGCTTCCTGTGGAGGCTGCTGGGCACCATGACAATATAAATAGCAATAATTAATGGAGTGCTGCATGTACAGAAGAGGTGGGAGAACTGACGACATGGGGCTGACATTTGGGAACGTATATGGCCATTAACAAAAGGCTGCTGAGATGTTTCTTCTACAATTGCGGAAGCATTCACTGCTTTAGACTGCTGTTAACTCCCAGGAGTTACCCATTAACACACAAGCAAGGTACAGAGCTACAGGTATTTAAATATAGAAGACAGCTATGCATAAGTGAGTTTAATGAATGATGGCCACAGATGGAAGTAAACATGTTAGGCCAGGTCCTTGCAAGATCTGCCCAATTCCCATTGGCCAAAGTAAACACCAGCCAAGGCCTGCAGACTCTAAACTTCTTTTCCATACAGCAATGTCCATCAACATATATCCATTGGTGGTATGTGACAAACAAGCTCACAGTGCAATACACTTTCTCATATCTTTCTTCCAAAATGTCCCCACCTGAAAAGGGGTATTTCTAGGTTTCCTCCAGCACACTGCAGTGACATGCATTGATGCCACCAACAAATGTGCGTGTGGCACTCTTTAAAAGGCACTGAGCTCAGCAGTGAAAGCTGTCCATGAAGATGGCTGTCTGCTCTGCACAACCTTTACAGGACACTGCTCAAGGTCTTTGTGCCTGCTGAGAGCTCTGCCTGAGGAGAAGGAAGTGAGGAGGTGCAGGGGAATGGGAGGAGGGAGCAGGGAGCTCTTCCACCCACATCTGGGAGCTGTCTCCCTTCTCCAGGCTCCTGCAGTAACAGTCAAAACCCAATACATTTAATTTAAATCTACACATGCTTCACAATTAAGCTCAGTGCACTGTTTTGGTGCAATGATGCCTGAGATCAGCCCCTCTGCTATTAGGCAGCAGCAGGCCTCTTATTTCTGGTTCTCCCCATCTCCCCTAGTGCCCGTGTGCCCATTTCCTGACCCTTGGGTGACACACTTAACTTGGTGTCCTGTATGGATGTGTTCTGAGAGGTGAATAGAAGGTGTCAGGGATTTTCTTACACTTTGGATGTGCTGGGGTGACCCTCTCACATGTATTGTAACACTGTGCTGTTTATACCACAACACTTCAAGGTTGCTGTTGTTCCGTGGTGGTAGGTCCAAGGACCACGGCACCACACAGGGTTGTTTGTTTTTTTTTTTATATTCCCGATTTTCTTATAAGTCTGAGATCATTTCCAACCACGCAGGCAGCCTGAGTCTCCATTTTCTGTCAAACAAAAGGCTGTCAGTTTTCCTGTGTGGGGGTTGCTCTGGAGATGAACTTTGCTTGGTGACTGCACATTTGGGTCCAGGATCGGCCTGACCCTCCAGCACTTCAATGTTCTGTTTTCCACCGGCCTTAGGGAACAAGGAGGAGGAGGGATACATGATGGTATGCCAAAGCTTGCCCTCCTGCAACTTGCTCCTGTGTACTCTGAAGTTCATCGGATATGCCACATATGGCTAAAATTGGTTTGGCATGAACAGGTGTCTAACCAGGTTACTATATCTTCCATGAGCCTCTGTAAGAAAGGCTATCATAATAGTCTAGAACAAACATAGTTGGTGTTTTTTTTCCCCTAGCCAATTTAAATATATTTGTTTTGCTTCCCAGAGGCGCTTTTGTTGGCTGCCAGAATGACTTTTTTTGCCTGACAATGACTTTATTTTGCATATAGCGTGAATTTGAAAAGCTTTCTCCTTGTTTCAATTCAGTTGAGGGTGGTATAAAATATTTCTAGCCTTTCTTTAGGCTTCCATCCCCCAAACAACTTATACACACCATTTAAAAAATATTTTTTCTGTGATAATTTAAGAAACATAATTCAAACAGTGCAATCATATTTTGGCCAGGGTGCTTATTTCTAGAGCATAATGGGCCTGGGAGTATGCTGTCCTGTCCAGACGATACTACCTCAGCCAGCTGGCCCCAATAACACTGTTACAGGCTTTTCTTGTATAACGTTCATAGTCTCCTTTTTTTGCCAAAATAATTCCCTGACTACTTGCAAAACTGGCATAAGTGCTGCTTCACTTTGGATGCAGCTCTTCAGTGCTTCTGTTCAACAGGACGGTTTCTCCACAGGGGGTGGGCGAGGTGGGTTTGGCAATCTGCCGAATTCCCCTGCTCTCTCTCACCCTCCTGCAAATCATGAAGGGCAGGAAAGGGAGCAGAAATTCAGGGTACGGCAAGTGGGTCTTGAAGACCTACAAGATGGGGTAGTTCCCTTTGGGAAGAAAAGGCTCCTGAATATTTATTAATATTAAATACTGGCATAAGAAAGACAAGTCTGGTCACCAGAAGAATAAAGGCAATATTTGGCTACTTGCCTGCTGTCTTCTGGACCTGGTTAACAACTAACTACATTATTGTTTTGGGGATGGAGAGATTGTGAGATGTTCACCAACAACCAGTGACTCTCCGGAGCATTTCATCAAGGGACAACCAATCAATCATTGCATCTTTTCTATAACTGTAATGTCTCATTAACTTTCCAGTTCAAAAATTGGCATTCATGATAGAGTTGGTTATTCTATATTTTGCTTTCCCAGGAAAGCTGCTTTTGCAGACAAATTCCCTTCTGTGAAGTACAAGGCTGCTGACAAAGTGAGAAAACATTTGCATGGACTAGTGGTAGGCAGGAAAAGATTTGTGATCCTACAAAAATTCTCCCATTTTATGGTGGAAGAGAAACAGAAACATAAAGTTGTATTTTTTTTAAAATGAAAAACCAATGAAGGAATCAGTGGGAAAAGAGTGATCCTACAACAGTGAACTTACTGGTAGTTAACATACTTGCCTGGAGGATTAAGGCATTGAAAAAGCTTATCCTGAGCACTTGCCCAAGGGCCTTTATGAGAGGGTCAACCTCTGCATTACCTGACAAATGGAGGGGGGGGGAGAAGGTCACAGCTGTGTTTTGACCAAGAAGTTCCTTGCTAGACCTGAGAAATATTTCCCAAGGACGGTTTAGTTGAACTTGGCTTGTTTCCATAAAAATATTACATTCCAACAAAAGAGAGATTTGTCCAAAAATTTCCACCGGGCTCAAGTGGAGATGTTTCCTTGCTTCCCAGAAAGAGGTGAAAACAACCTCGTATTTTCTATCGGGGGGAAAAAAGTTGTCTTCCAGTTCTGAATGAATGTGGCTCCACAGGTCCACTCCTTACTCATCATGAGTCCACTCAATGTGCTTAATATTATTAAGCAAAATAAACTTCCTGTTAAAGATGCTTTTGTATGAGATCAGGAAAAGTCCAGGACCCAGCTTGAAAAAGGTTACAAGTGAGTTTCTGCAGTGCTGGCCACGGCCCATGGTGTCTGAAAAGAGCTATTTTATTATTGTGTCTGCAAACAGTGCTTTGTTGTTAATGGCCTATGTTGACGGGAGGGTTAAAAATTGGCTAGTGATGTAGGGATTTTATAAGTAGACTGGAAATAAGTTAAAAAAAAAAAAAAGAATAAATTACTGTCTTGCTTATCTAAATGTTAAACTCAGCCAAGGGAACCTTAGGTCTGCCCTTTCATGGGTTTTTCCTATTGTAGGCCCCTGCTATAATTAATATATTTATTTTTAAATCAGTTTAATTTGATCTGTTTTTAACTTCTGATACCATTGTTAAGTAGGGCTGAAACTGTTTATTGCCTAATATGCATTTTTTTTATCTTAATAGGTTTATATTTCTTTTAAACATTAACTTTAATTTATTCCTTGCAACGTTCTTATGTTATACTCTATTCTAAATTAATATTGTTCTTTTTCTTACAATATATTCTTGTGTAAATACTAAACAAGAAGTTTAAAAGAAATCTTATCATATGGTGCTCTGGAGTATTTTAAATTATGAAGATTAAACTTTGAATTTGTTTATTATAACTTTTACAATTAAATTCAGAGATGCACACCAGTTTTCACCTCACAAAGCAATAAACACAAAACAGTTAAACTGCTTTTGCAACTGCTTTTTGTTTTGTCAGGGAAGTAAGCAGCCCTAAATATAGGATAAAAATCAGACCGTTTCCTTCTGCTGCTTGTCCCTGGTGCATTGCTGCATTCCCTGAAGACTCCTGCCTGTGGGAGAACAAGCCTTTAGGATGCAGGCATGTACACACATACGTGCATATGTGTACATGCATTATCTTTGACATCTGCTGAGGAGCCCTGGATCAATGGGTGGCTTTTACAGAGGTCACCTTTGTAGTTCTGGTTTAAACCTGGAAGTTTCTCATCTGTGGTTGATTTGTCTTCTCCCTTTCCATTAGGAATGGTCATCACATTCCTTCTTAAAAATAGGTATGAAAACAGGAACTACCTTTAGGGCAGGGTAGTAGTTTTATAGCAGAAATGAAGGTGCCCATAATGCTGAGAAGAACAGAGACACACCTTAGTCAAACCTGACATGGACTGAAGATCTGGTGTCTGACCCCTGAGCTGCCCCTTCTTTGAGCTGGAGGTTGGACCACAGAGCTCCAAGGTCCCTTCCACCCAAGTTATCCTCTGATTCTACCACTGCCAGTTGTGTTCATTGCTTATTGTATCACAAATCATGCATAAAGCATTCTCCCAAGTCTGCTGCAATGCCTAAATACCACAAAAATAATCTGGTAACATTTGCTGGTATATGAAATTTAAGCAGTTATTCTGATAAGTGAACATTAGCATGAGATTTTTATTTCAGTCAGGCACATGCAAAATTCATGCAAAATAACAAGAATATGCCATATGCAAATAAGGTGCTGCATGGCTATTAGCACTTCCAGCAAAAGCTGAGTTGCTAGACAGCTTTCCATTACTCAGGAAGGATGTCTTCCCACTTTGCAGTAAAGACAAAAAAAAAATCTTCATTTTTCTACTTCACTACTACTGTGGGAAACCCATCCTGGTCCCTCTGTCCAATTGATAGTAAGGTCTTCTGCACCGTCCTGTGAGATTTGGAGACTGGGATAACAAGTCCAATGTCTGCATCCCTGAAGAAGATTCCAGCTGATCACCTTTATCTTCTGATAATAAATGCAACCCAGACATTGTTAGACGAATCCAGATGCAAATTTCCTCATTGCTTACAATCAAGCAGTAAGCTTGTATCAGTGGGACAGTGCTGAATAAAAATCCATGTTCAACCTTGGCTTCAGTCCTTGCCTGGTTGTCAATGTTCTATACGTTGTCTCCTCCCAGTAGAGAACAAAAACTGGAACAGATATGGGCCACAGCTAAAAGCAAGAAAATGCAGGCTTTTAGCTATATTTAGATGGGTAAAAACTGGCTGAATAAAAAGCAAAATGTTCAGAAAAAGATTTTAAGCAACTTGTTTTTCAAGTAAACGCACTTCTTATAATCTTAGAGTCTGTGCTCTAAGGGTGTATACTAGGAAAATGTGGAAGGGATTTTATTAAGGAACTGAAAGCGTGCATTTAATCAAATGAATATAAGCCAGCAGTGTGCCCAGGTGGCCAAGAAGGCCAATGGCATCCTGGCTTGTATCAGGAGTAGCGTGGCCAGCAGGAGCAGGGCAGTGATCGTGCCCCTGTACTCAACACTGGTGAGGCCGCACCTCAAATACACCAAAAGGGTTGTCAACATTGGAACAGGCTGCCCAGAGAAAGGGTTGAGTCACCATCCCTGGAGGTACTTAAAAGATGTATAGATGTGGTGCTTAGGGACGTGGTTTAGCAGTGGACTTGGCAGTGTTAGATTTACGTTTGGACTCAATGATTTTAAGGGTCTTTTCCAACCTAAATTATCCTATGATTCTAAGATTCTATGATTAAATTATTTTTGATTCAACATCAATAGTGGAGTAAGAAAAACTTGACCTGATTTGAGAAGAACTGAGCATGACTGTGAACTGGAAGGTGAGGCTGGCTTTGTGCAAGTCACACAAATCTCAACTAGCCTAAAATCTGATGATGGTTTGCTCTTTCAAAGCTTTATTCAAGTGGGTGCATTTATGGCCTTTTAATAATAAGGAATTTTATTCATAATCTCCCATGTTGCCTACCCACTCATGTGCTGAATCATAAGTAATATAACTTCTTTTCTAAAAGAAGGACCTTCCTGTGAAAATGGAGCTAGAGACAAATAAATAAAAATTATATTAGTCACTCAAAAAATTTACGTCTTTTTCTGACTTCCTGTTCTCCCAGTAAATTTCATAGTTATTGAGAATGAACAAGCAGATTTAATGTGATGGAGAGTAGTATATCCTTCTGTCTAATTTTTTCTCAGACCAATCATTATGAAAGTGCTGAAACAAATAGTTCCTCACTCTATTTTTTGGTTCCTGTAAGTAAAGAAAAAAAAATTATGTATATATAGAGGCTGGTCTTGTAGTATCTCACTATGACTGAAAGCAGAAATGACAGAAATCTCATGGGAACCTTTTCTAGTGAACTTCCCTGTCCATTTTGCAAAGTCGGGAGATGCAGGTAAGCACTTCAGTTTTTCAGAACTCAGTTCTAAATCTGGTATGCAGTTACAGTACAGTTTTTTCAGATTGTTTCGTACTACTAAGTGTCTCAAGGTGCTGTTTAATGTTTAATGACGCCTGCAGATTTTTCAGTTCCCTAACAAATTATGTAGGAAAATAGCTTTGCACCTGTCTTTCCATTGCAACCCATTGAAGATGGAGGCTGGAAAGTACCACTAAAATAGCTTGTTCCTAGGAAAGGACATAAACTTTGCAAATTATGTTTGCAGCAAAACAATGTTATTCAAATCATATGCAACTTCACCAGTGTCAAATTTGATGTGATAGCTGAAGTCATTGTAGACCTGACTATAAAATAAGCAAATATTCAGGATGACAGTGGTAAATGTTCACTTGTTTGCATAGAAGGTTTAAAGGGAGTTATGAGAAATATCTGCAACCAAGAGTGACCGAGGAAGTGACTTTAAAGAGGAAATAATCTTCCTAAAAATCGGGAAACCTTGGAGGTTTTAATTCTCTATTCACAAAGCCTTCATCTGAGAAATGGATAGTTTAGTTGGTTTTATTTTTGCTTTTAAAAATTAGTCTTTGAAGCACTATTGATCTTGGCTTACTGGCAAACCATTGCCTGTTCTTATTCTTTTATATCTTTTTTTAAGTGATATTTTAACTTAAAAGCTTTACATATTTGGCACCTACTTACTAAGTAATACAGAGCACTTGCCAGCCCTCTGGGGAAGCCCTGGATTTCAATATCAAACAGAAGACCTCCAGAGATGCTTTCAGAAGTGCCAAAGCGTTGTGGAAACCAAAACCCCTCTGCTAAGTCTCATCTTTCATTAAACGTTCTGAGATTTGTTTTGTAGTTGTGGGAGACACTAACTTATTCTTCACAGGGTGGGGTTCATATGCTTCTTAAATTTTCCTCAAAACGAGGCAAGCATCCTTCTTTCCTCAGATTGAGGAAGAACTAGTGGAAACTTCAGTATGGTGTTTCATCCATCTCCATACACTGAGTAGGAGAACTTTTATAATCAAATGAAAAACATTTCTGATATAGAACGATGATTATTAAGAACATCCAATCTTCCTTTTGGGATGATTTTATATATTTTGCTTGATCTGTAGAAGGACCTTTCATTTCATGGTCACGTCGGGAAATCTTTTTTTACCATTAAGACTGAGTCAGTTATGATGACAGACACTGAACCATTTCACATAGCAAACAGAGCAAAGAAGCTGGTTTTATTATTCTGGGGCCAGAAATACATCCTGAATATGTCTGAATTTCTATCAGTTTATTGGACCCTGAGAAACTTCAGTCCCTTTCTAATTCAGAAATGCATTCTTTTTCTGCTTTCACTGAAATACTCTGAGCTATAAAAATTGCAGCCCTGATTTACATGGAATGGTCTCCACTTCTCTGCCGCGTTGGACATAATACCTTTTTAACAGCTTCTCTAAGATGCGATTGGATCATCTCATGTTACATCGCAGCCTTATGTAAGAACTAGTATTTCACAGCTGAGCAAGCTCAATGTAGTTTTGTTTTAATTATTACCTATGACTGCTACTTAGCAACTCTGCCATTATTTGTTAGGCAGGATTAATTAATATTGTCTAGGCAACAGACTTGAAAGCCACAACTGCAAGGATATCAAGTCGTGTCAGTTCTCAGGGTAAGGTTTTGAAGGTGCTGGAGAACGTATCTGGAGTCAGCGTCATGGCTTTTAGCCATGTTTTGTTGGTCTGACATGGTTCACTGAAGATTTTCAGGGCTTAAAAATCTTACTGGACAATCAATGCTTTTGCAGCCTTGCAGAGCTGGGTTTTTACACCAAAGCTGTGTTGCTTCTCAAGGTTTTAGTCTCATCTCCCACCTCTGAAGTCCTGCCAGCATAAATTCAGAAATATCCTATTAGCAGCCACAGGTTATGGCATTACTCTAAAGCCAGTATGACTTGCATGTTTTCCTTGATGAATGCTTCTGAAAATATTTTCTTTGGGTAGATATTCATGGTATAGGAGAAAGAAAGATGAGGTGACATGCTGCTTGGGGAATATACCTTCTCCCACCACGACCCCTCTGCACGGTGGTGCTCAGTGTGCTGGGCATTGCTTTCACTTTTTTGCCCATTTTGGGGTGTGTGTGTTTAAAAAGTTTCAGGTGCTCTCATAGAAAAATCTACCACAAATGCAGTCCTTTTGCAGAAAATGAATGGGTGTTAAAATTACCTGTCAGCAGGGCAGGTTTGGACAAGGATGCTTGCACACACCTATATCCACTACTGTGTAAGCCTGAAGTAATGAGCTACACCTGGTTACTGTGAAAAAATAAAGTGCAGAGCAAGAATGCATTTCCCACAGGATCCTCCTTTACTTTTTGCGAGTATTCTTGATTTTATCCTGAGACAGAATCATAAACTACTACTTTGCTACTGTATTAAGTAAAGTTCTGAGACACTTGTAAGCAGGATGCTCCTAGTTATGTGACACTTTGTATTTCCACAGTGCCTTTCTGGTAACAGCTACTAATTAACATAAAAAAAAGGAATATTAAGATTACAGTTGGTTAGAAGATGCAATATATTTTCAGCTTTCTGTAGACGTGCGCTGCAATGGGCTAGTTCCTCAGCTGGTATGCAGTGGGTTGGTTTGAAAGTAGATGCTTTGAATATTATTTGCCTTCTTCCCCCGGATCCGGGGTTTCCGTGCTTTGCTCTATATCTGATGGCTAATATCCACTCGATAAAATGGCTCAGCTTGCCCTGAACTGAGGACAAGCAACCAGCATGAGACAAAACTTGAGTGCTTCGTACCCTGCCCTCTCCTGATGGCAAACTAGTGAGATCTCACAAGGTTTAATATTCTCTCTCTACTGATGGTGCTCAGCTCCTGACTTGACCAGGCCACCTCTGACTGGTTTCTCAAGCTTTAGCGTACCTGTAAGTGAATGCTGAGATTTTCAGTGTGGACTCAGGATTTTCAGCTGAGAAAAATCTCAGGAAGGAAAATAATTGAATTTCTTGTGTTACCTTTTTCCTCTTCACTTTCTTGACATCTGCTTTCTTGTTTGTCTTGCTCGTGAATGGCAGAGGAGGAAGGTAGTGGGGCTTGGTTTTGGTTGTGATCAGTCTCCTGCGAATATTAATAAAAATGTCTGGACTTACAGAGTAAGCACAGGAGTCACAGGAGATTTTATACTAATTTTAAAAAATAAGTATCAAAGGAAAAAAGGTATAATTTGAAACCAATCACATTGCCTCTCAGTATAATGTTATTTCCAGACTGAGACTCCAGATTAAAGGAAGAGGAGCACTCAATTCTTCCCAAAGAGAGTTTTTTCCATATGACATTTCTTTGCAATGCTACTGCATTTCTGTCTTGCATAGCCCTTTTTGTGCTTTTTAGCAAAAAGGTTAAGATCTCTCCATTCACCTCCTTTTCCATACTTAGAGTATATAGCTATAGCCTGCTCCTTTCTGTCCTCTCTCTATATATTCTTACAACTTCCAAGTTTTTTCCTTTCTGGTCTTCCAATGGAAACTGCATGTCTTTGCAATAAGCTTTTCTAGAGCTGTTCACCTACTTCAGTAGCAGTGAACAGGCAAGGAACAAGTGATGTGTCAGTTCCTCTCTACCCAGGTTCCCTCTCTGCTTCCAACCAGTCCTACATCTTGGTCAAACTACCTGTTGACTTTTCTGGATTGATGCTGAAAGCCGAAGGGGTATTTTCTTGCAAAGCAGAAGCTGCTTGTGAGAGAAATGTCTCCTGAAATCTGGGTAAAGTGACTGCCTTGGGACCATTAGTGCTCCAGCGTAAAGGTCAGTGCACGTTTAGTGAGTGTATCAGAAGTAATAAACCTGGTCAGATGCCCGTGGGGCTCCGACTCAGTGCCCGTAAAGACCTCTTACGCAGTGGGCAAGTGAGAAATGACGTACAGCAAAAGCCCTTGGTAAAGGTGATGGTGTACTGTGACCTGCTTCCAAAGCACAGAGCTCTCATCTACTTGATGGATTTCCCTTCCAAGGGTATGACTTAAAATGCTGAGCCCCCCTCCTTTACAACATTGCCTTGGGTGAAACAGTTACCTCAGCCCAGGCTGGAGAGCAAGTATTTCGCAGGGCAGGTTTCCTCTGAAGAACATTCTTGCCTTTTGTATCATCAGGACATGCCCCTGCTCAGAGGGAAGGAGGAGCTCCTCCACGATCAAGCTATCTCATCCATCGTGCACTGAATCCATCCGGACTGGCCCTTCCCTAATTAGGGCAGCAGTCACCCGTAACACCTTCTTCATGGATGATCTTGTTGCTGCCTTCCCGGTGCTGCACTTCCCCACAGCAGCCAAGTCCCTTCTACTCCTGCTGAAGCGACCAGCCTCGTCTTCACTCGCTCCCTTGCTTGACTTTCCCTCAGAACAAAAACATGTCAGAAATGAATTAACTTGTAGAGCAAATTAATTGACTAGTGAAAGAAAA
Source organism: Phalacrocorax carbo (assembly GCF_963921805.1). Classification (NCBI taxonomy): domain Eukaryota; kingdom Metazoa; phylum Chordata; class Aves; order Suliformes; family Phalacrocoracidae; genus Phalacrocorax; species Phalacrocorax carbo. The sequence goes on along the minus strand of NC_087518.1, from coordinate 29,445,689 downwards.
AAACCCCACATTGTTCATACATGGTCTGCATGAGCCTCCATTCACCCACAGCTTCTGCATGCAGACAGGAGAGGGACAGGAGTGATGCTCTTGGAAGGGTCCTCAGGACATAGCATTTTTGGGGCTGAAGATGATCACTGGAGTGATGATGAGTGAGTATTAGGTTGAGGAGAGTTGCTGGAGATGTTTAGGTGCCTGGGTACAACAGGAATATAAGGTAACTGTGCACTGGTGAAGATGGAAAGGAGCTACAGAGCAGAGGCAAGAGGATTGTCATATTCCCAGGCCTGGGGGGTCACTGGGAATATAGAGCTGTGGGTCACTGGGATGAGCTTTGGACCAAAAAGGATTTTGGGTGGTTGGAGGTAAGGTGACTCTGAGTGAAGGACTGTGGCTATGGAGTTGATCACTAGGAAGAGGCTGTGAGAGGACAGAGCACCAGTATTGGGATGAGGGAGTATTGGAGACAGTCAACAGTGGGATGATAGTGGGGGGCTGAGCACAGAGGGGTGCTGGAGGTGACATTTGGTCAGTGCCTGGGTGAGCAGTAGGAGTTAACTGAGGCAGTACAAGGTGCATGATCCCCATTGTTGTCTCCTTCATAGCTTCCCTCCTTTCTTATCAGAGATGAAAACATAGGGAAGAGAGTGAATGGCCTCAGCTGTGCTCTTTGTAGGAGAGGAAAACATTGCACTAACTCATGCAATTCCTGTTTCTGTTTTTAAGCACACCACTGATCTTGTTCTAACCCCACTGCCCATCTTCCCAGCTGCATCACTCTTTGCAAAGTTAGTCAGTAATTGTGATAAAGATAACGAAGTATGACCCTTGTGCAGATGGAAGGCAGTCAAGGAAGTGACGGTCGCAGCTTCAGAGTGTGCTGCCTGACAACAGAGACAAGGTACCACTGCTGAAAACACGCTCAAGTGCAAAGACCTTGCCCAGTGGTTGCTTGTAGCCCAGCACAGTTTCCCCTAAGCTTGAAGGGAAATGCCTATGGATTGCTTGGGGAAGTCTTAGCACGCAGTAGTGGTGGTGGGAGCTTGGTTACACCAAGTTGGTGCTGAGCAACTCCAATATTGTAATCTGGGTACTCCAGAGAGGGCATTGCTGGCTTCTTGAGGGATGTCATAGTGAAATCCCTTTTCACTGGTGGCCAAAGGGGGGAAAAAATAACCATATTTGGATGATTTAAATTACAGGTGTCTTGAGTTTGAGATATGAGAGAGTTTAGTGCTGTTAACATGTCCTCAGAATTCTCCATTTAATCTTGAGTGGGGAATAAGATGAAACAGTTGTTTTGTACTAAATACTGGTAAAGGAAATCACAATCAAATGAGTCCATATAGGTAATGTTTTTAATTTATTTTGTGAAACAATTGCATTTTAAAAACTTTTTTTTCTACAAAAATAAAATCAAAAACAATTCATAGAACTTTAAATAAATAGTCTCAATCATACACTTGTATCATAAGCATACTGAACCCAGCCGAACCCAGCCAAACACAGCAGGTTGTGTCACAGGTGAGTGACTCTTGAAATGTGGCTGCAGAGTACAAAATGCAGAGTGAACACGATTCCTTTCTGAAGCAGCTTATAACTTAACACAAATAACAAGGGGTGAGGAATTCCTCTTTACCTACCCCCAAACCAACTAGATCTGTCCAGACTTTGACTCTTAAGCCAAATACTATTCCATGTGAATGGCAGAAGGGTGCTCTGAAGAAGAGTGCTCTAAAGATGGATCTGAATGACAGTTACACATTTAACAAGTGTCCAAGCAGTTTTCACTTATTACCATATACAGTACTGACCACCTTTTAATACAAAGTTATCAATGTTTTTCTCTTCTTCATGCTCCAAATATAAAAAAGGAAAACAAATGCCCTTCTTTCTCCCAAAGCATTCATACCAAACACGACCTCAAATCAGTCACTGGTGTCAATCTCTACAGGAGATCATGATTCAGCTACTCATACTAACAATTACAATCTTACACAGCATAAGGTAATTGGCATTTCTAAACAAATCAACAGAAACAGAACTCCCAGTCCAACTACACTATTGCCATAGCCATTACAAAGCACAAGCCTCTAAAAACACTCAAGTCTTAGATTTCATCTGAATCTCAAGTCCTTTTCCACAAGAAGTCAAGGAATTTTGGGCAGGGGCACAGAATACCAGGTTGCTGCTCTATTCCAGTCTGAAGTTACTTTTTCTTTTTATCTACAGTTCCCCAGCTGTTTTTATGGGAAGATCATCTTCTACACTTCCTCTCTAGAAATTAAAAAAAGATACCCTTATATGCAAAGTTGGAAGTGCAGGTACAAGATCTCGTGTAACCTCTTATGCACCCAGATGGGACTAGAAATTTTAGTACTGGACTGCGACAAATACATCCAGGAAATTTTGTGCTAGCCAGCCAGTTTTATTTAAGCTTAAGCCACTTACTTAAAATGCCTCTGTTTATAAGTTATAAACAAACCATTATCCCTCCTCCCCACAATAAATAAAGCTATAAAAGTCACAAGTATGGCCATGAGTTACCTTCAAGCCTTGGTGCCTTGAAGTTTTGCTAAATCTATCTGTATTCATTTCTCTGCTGTGTCTACTTACACAGCTTCTTAGTTTTCACTGTTCCCCAATAACCTCTGTGTTTTGGTTACACAAAGCTAGAGTTAAGGATGTGACTACAGTAAAGATATACCATCCATTTGTCCTTAACAGGACAAAGATTACAATCATATTATCAAGTAGGCCAGAGAACTACAGCTACGGAAAGAATACCAATACTTCGGATTAAGTTTAACATCTCCCCAAACTTGCACAATAAAATATCTGTAACAAGATACAACCAGCCTTGTGTTGCAGCCTGAGAGGCAGTTATTTCTAAGCTCAGTACCTTATTATCATCCTTTTCATAAATAATACTTCTGTGACATATGCCTCAAAAACAAGTAGGATCCATGACAAGTTCTATTTTCTTTAAATAAATTTTTAAAAAGTATAATGCCACATGAGGGTAAATTTACACATAAAAATAAACATACACGTTTCTATACAAAGTGCCTTATTTGCAATAAGGGAGAGGTAGTATCAACAATAAATGCAATGCATTTTCTGACTTTACATAAATAAGTGAGTCTCAAGTATATGTATTTTTTGTTAATCTTGGAGTGCTTATACTGAATTCATAATCTTTTCTGGCAGTTTTCATTAAGTCAAAATTTTCTTGTACTTTTAGTTCAATGGCCTCTTTTCAAGTTTAAGAAGTTATTGAGGCAATAACTTGCTTTTGTAGTGTTATGTGACCTATCAAGTCAAAGGACAAAAAGAACAACAAAAAATAACCAAACAAACAAACAAAAAAACACCAACACCCTTTGTCAAGTATTAAAACGTTAAAAAAGTTGGAACCTTTGTCCACTTTGGAATACGTAATTCTGTTGCAGAAGACTTTAAACAAGGGATTCACCACTGTAGAGCTCAAACACAGAAAATCCCTTTGGTAAATGTAAGCCTTACCCGAGTAAGGAATCTAGAGCAACCCCCACAATGAAGATGCTCAAGTTTTGTTTTGTTTTTTTTTAACACTTGAAGCCATAAAAAGAATAAATTATTTGTTAAATAAATAAATAGATGGATTTTTACAACTCAGCAGATCGCTCTTTCAGTAGTAGCGTGGGGTTGATATCTTCCATTGATGTTTTTGAGGTACTAACATTAATAGTTGCCTCTGTGGGCTCAGGATTTAAGATGTGGAAAGCAGTGAAAGGGCAGCCTTTCACATTGTTGCAGATGAGCTTCTGTAAGGAGGCAGTATTGATTATTTCAAAGCCCACTTTTCCACCAAAGGTGCTAGGTTTCCAGTACTCAGGGGAGCAGATAGCATTTCCCATCAGTCCTTTTAGAGAGAATGGTGCTCCAATCTCCACCATTGTTTCACCAAAGATGGCACCTGGCCGTGGCTGTTCTACGAGAAGGCCTGGGTACAGCTCCATAGCATCAATGTCCCCATAAAGCTCTTCCAGTTCAGCTGCCATTTCTTTTTCTCCTGTAATTATTAAAGAGTAAAAACCATGAGTGGAAAAAAAGAAGTCCTGTTTTCACAGCAACACTATCCTGTTCAAGTCCAGTAATAGCATTGCAGGACTCTTGTTAGCCATTTTAAGAAAGGGGCCTCTGTTAGAAAGGATGAAAATTGTACCTGTAAGTTCTTCAAATGATTTGAATGGTTTCAACATGAAGCGTTTCCTATACTCATTCAAGGACTGGTATCGCATTTGTCTGCTCTGGTCAATCGAAGCCTTTGCTACTTTCTGTACTGCAGCAGGAACATTTTTCCCACCAGCAACCTATTTAATAAGATAAAAAGTAGTGATATGAGTAATGAGGAAGTTCTGCCTTTATATATATGATTAGGTTTGGTATAGCTTTATTCTACTGCCTTGTCCATCCCCAGTTTACGTCTCTGTTGGTTCACTAGCAACTTGGGAGAGTACCTACCCTTCCAGCACTTTGCTTGGAGAAAGACTTCACCATATGGGAAAGGCCATGTTCCAGCATTATAGAGTTGTTGTAGAGGAACTGCTGGAAAGTATACTCCTGGTCATGTATCTGGAAAGTGTCGGGCAGAAGCGGGTGCCAGTGGTAGAGAGTATTGAATTCAGCTGCAATTCGGTTCTGGTATTGAAATCGCTGGTTGAACAGCAGCTCAGGATCAAACTTGAGTTTGAAGTGGTAACCGCTCAGGTGTTGCACATAGTCCTCAATAACAATCTTGATTGTCTCTCCTGTTGGTCAATGAAACAGGAGAGAATATTGGTACTGGTTCCCTGAGAAACCTTAGGTGGTTACCCTGCTCTGAGAAAAATACCATTTCTGAACTGTTCTAGAAAAACTACTACAGTAATCAGGATAACAAACACTTCAACATTCTGTTATCTCTTATAGGAAGTGATTCACATATTTTATGTGACTAAGAGTAAGGAGTGGAACCTCTTAAGATCCAAAGTACTTAAAATCTAAAGAGTTTTTGTCTGTGGTAGAGAAGTGTTTTCTACAGCTTTCTTCCCCCCCGATACACTTCCTTGTACATTCTACAGACAGCACAGATCAGTATCTACATTCTGTTCAGTTATACAGTGCTCTCTGGGGTAGAAGTAGGGGCTAATGAAGAAAGTGGGTATCTGAAAGCAACACTCAGCTTCCAAGCTGCTTAATAAAATTGTCTTGGTTTACTATTTCAGTCACAATCTGGGCAAGGTCTTTTCAAGCTTAGCGTACATCACTATTTACATAAAATAAAATAACCACTGAACAGATAATTAGAAAGCAGAAGTATGTAGAATTACCTCTTACATAACTTCCTGAGCTTTAGACTTAATCACAGCCTTTCTTTTAAAGCATACCTGAACTGACCCAGCCCCAGGGGAAATAACCCACAAAAACCCCACAACATCTGAGAGTCTGAGGTCATCTAGTCTCACGAGCTTTCTCTCTGAGAGAGGAAGCTTAGCTTCCTGCCTTTTTGCTGCTTTCAGTTCTGTTCCCCTTAAATAAGGGAATTAAGTACCACTTAGCTCAGTTTTCTTCACTTCTTTCTTTAATATTGCTGGGAGAAGGCTGTATCTTTACGCAATCCCAGTAACATGACATGAAGGCTCAGAAATATGCCCTCACACACCAATTTAAGTAATAGCTTTTCCTCTTACTACACCTACAGCATATGCAGTAGATAATGGATAGAAGTGTCATGCTCAAGAGAAGGTTAGAGTTGCATGTAGTAAAAGTGACGCTCACCTATCAGTATTAGTCTAGTAGTTTGGAACAGCTGCTCATCATCCCACTCCGGATGCTCCTGTTTCAGGATGTCACAGACCCGGTTGTGTTCCCTCAGCCATATTGTAGCATACATCATCAAGCCTGGGACTAAACCAAACACCTCCTGCCCGACAGAAAACTGCAAGTGTTCAGGTATGTGAGGAGGGTAGATCATCTCTGCCTGAGTGTCCTTTACTGTTGGTGGATACATTTCTCCATCAATCATCTGCCAGGGGGAGGGAGAAAGAACAAAACAAGAGACTCATAAGTTATGATGCTTATGAGTTAAGCTGTGTTGATTCTGTTAGTACTGACTTTAGACTTACACTTTAGATCAATTACACCATACACAGGGTGCTAGTTTTAGGAAATATGCATAATCCAATAAGGTGGCAGGAATTTTGAGGTAAGGCATACCTGGTATTTTAGCTTTCCATCCTTTAGAAGTCTCAGTTTAAGTTGTCTTTCCAGAGTCTCTCCATAAATATGGTTCAAGTCAACCTATAAAATAAAAGCATTTGGAACATGAAGCCAAGATGCATTATTTTGTTATTTTAGGATAGGTCCTACTTCTATGGATGCCAATAGGAGCTCATCCCTTAGATGTTTACTTTTTTATTATTGTTACTTTCTAAGTATCACACACTGATATTCAAGATGAAGCCAAATTACTTCCTGGCAACTGGAGCTATCTCTGCATAAGGGTAAGTTTTTAACTTGACTAGCAATTTAAGAGGATTCTGTTTAAAGAGTCAGCAGCTCTCTATTACACAGACAGCTCTTTGTATATACACACATATTTTATAGTTTTCTGGTTTAGACATACAAACTACACTTATATTAGACAGCTTTTGGATAAAGAGTTCTTTGTTTTACATATAAAGATCCTAAATACAAGTCTGCTTTTGAAGTTCTTTTTTAACCAAGTCTCTTCTATTGGCAGCACACAAGACACTTTACAGTGCTAGATACAGCTCTTTACAACCAACAGAAAGAGTCCAGAGCCAGTGAGGACCCAGAACTTATTTAACATGCTTTAGATGAAAAAAGATTCTTGGGAAGAAAAAGTCACACAGATCACTGTGCAGATATCTTAAACCTAACTACATGCTTTGCATAAGTGTTTCTGACCCAGGAAGAGATGCTATCGAGTGCTGGAATTTTGCCTAAGGAGACGTTACAGAAGGGGTAAGCCCATTGGTTTGTGGCAGTGTTGCACGGTACACACACTAGTGTTTGTGTACCCTGGAAACCTGTAAGATACCATTCCAGCTGCTCAGTAGCTCCTAAGAATTATGTGCTGTGTTCAAGTTATAGAGCTATGATCGTACCCCATGGCCAAAAGCTTTTGTGAAGCCAGGTCCTTTCTTGTGGTCCGTCTTAAAGAACTGATGAGTGAAGTGTTGGGCAAAGAATGTGAACATCATATTTGTGCCTTGTGGGTCAGGAATAAATTTTTTCCTTAGCAAAAACTTCTCCACAATCAGCTTTGAATCTGGGAGCTCTTTCTTACCTGTGAAAGAAATAGTGAGATATTAATGATGACTATGTTTATGCAATACTTAATTTTGATCCTAACAACAAAAAGTCTTAAGTCTTTCAGTGTATTATTGAAGGATAGCAGCATACAAAGAAAGGGAATTATCTACTTTTCTATGCTCACTTTGAGTTTATTAGAAACTTCTAAATTCCCTCTTTTTAGTGTGTAACTCAATACAAGAGCCAGAATAGTTATCTTTTAGGTCTTCACATAGTGTATCCAAAACATGGCTATTCTTAGAGCCAACTACACCGAAAAAAAGGTTATAGACAAGGCAGGTCTCATGGTATTTTCTAAGAGAATAAGATAAGCAGAAATTCCTAGAAGTGAACATTATTCCTTACCTTTAACACCCATTGGTGTTGGACAGTCAAGTCCTACTGGTGGAAGGCTTCTTGTGTAGTAGGAAATATTGGAATAAGCTTCCCAGCTTTTGTAACTATAATCACTGTTGTAGGTTGGTGGGCTGTCAATCAAGTGTGATCTTGCTAGAAAAGAAAAAAAGAGTATTTGATTTTTTTTTAAACTGTACATTTTAGTCTCAAAGAGTAAATCACAAGGCCAGATCCTTTGATATGTGTGGAATTTGTCAATGCAGCTGCTGCCAAAATGTATCAGTTACTGATTTTAAATGGGATTACTGTTACTGAGTAACAGGCCTGGGTCCCGGATTATCAGCTGGATCAAGCTATTTACATGAGTAATTTGGTACAAAGTTCATGCTAGCAAAATCTTTTCCATTTCAAAGCATGTTTCATACAAGTCTGCAATCGTGCCGTAATCTTAAATTTTGGTTAGTGCATTTTAGCTAGCTAACTCTCTATATGGACCAATCAAGTACAATATTCTTGAGTCCTACGAGTAACATCTGCCAGTTAAGTGGACTAGAAGAGAGAACTCATACTTACACGTTAACACATATCTCATAATAGCATCTCGTAAGAAGGGAACATTGTTGACGATACTCCAGGCTCCTTTGAAGTGGGTGAGGATGTAGTGGACAGTATTTGGCGAAGGTTTCAATGTTAGCCTCAGCCATGTGAAGAATTCCGCTGTGAGCATCAATGGAAAGATTATTGTAAGTTAGTTACTGAGAATAGCCTGCAATCTTGAAACTAAATTCTCAAATTTCATTTCCATGAGAAGATATTTAAGATACTTACGCGTTGCACAGGTTTTCCCATAATATCCTGTCCTTGTGCAGTCACATTCATACTGATCAAATCCTCTTGTCATGCATACTCCTCTGTTCTGACAGGGGTTTGAGCAGCAGGGGTTGGCTGGAACAAAACCAAATGCTCTGATTAGTGTCTTATATGGCTACACTGGTATTGTCACCTCACTGAGCTGATTTTTCAGATGCAGGTAGACAATGCCCTGAAGTTTAACGCTTATCAGGAAGACAAGAGAATGAGCATTCATTCACTTTAGGCTACTACAGGTAATAGTTATTAGCAAAAGCACAGGAATTTGTCCACATCTCCTGACGGTAATAAACCCCTTCAGAAGGGTTGGATTGTCTAACACAAGCTGACAGAAGCCTGACATCCTTTTTACCATACATCGAATATTCGAGAAATCTTAAAAGAATATAGAACATTTTAAAAAATCCTTAAACCCACAAAAAATATATAAAAAAAGAAGAAATCCCTATCCGTGGTTTGAATCGCGATTCCCGGCGGCCGGACCCGCTCTGCCCGGGGAGGAGAGCGGGCGGGACTCACCTGCGCGGCTGACAGCCAGGAGAGCGGCCACCAGGGTGCAGGGCAGGATCATGTCCTGGCGGGGCGGGGATGCAGCGAGGACCTCGATGTAGCTCTGGCTCTTGCGGCCACTCGGCGCTGAGATCGCAGTGCTGCTCCCAGGTAGACGCCCGCCTATTTATTCCCGGCGCCGCCGCCACCGATGAGTCACCCACCCCTCTCTCCGGAAACTATCACGAAATGGGGAATTTCGCGCCGCTGCTGCTCCGGACCGCCCCGCCCCGGACCGCCCCGCCTCGCTCCGCTCCGCTCCGACCTGCCACGGGCCGGGGCTGCTGCTCGACCCCGGGCGGCGTCGGGCTGCGGCGGGGGCGCTGAGGTGGCGGTGGACGTGCGGTGGCCCTGTCGCTGTCGTGCCCCCTCCGCCAAGGCTCAGCCGCGGCGGGCCGGCTGCAACGGCTTTTCCTGCCGGGAGCCGGCGCTGAGGGGAGCACCGGCCTGGGGGGTGCTGCTGGGCGCCCTGTTCCTCTGAATCCCCGGTGGCCTGGGGGGCGGAGGAGGAGGAGGAAGAGGAGGAGGAGGCGGCGCTGTCGTGGAGGCGGCTTCTCAGCGCCCGGACCCGTCCTGTCGCCCTCCGGCGTCTCCTCAGGGCAGGGCGGCGGGGAGTTTCCCGCGGCCGCCCCGGGCTACAGGGCGCTTCGCTGCGGCTGGCCGTGTGCCGAGCGACGCGGGTGCGCCGGGCCCAAAGAGCTGCCGAAACCCCCCCTCCCAGTTTTCTGACCCCTCAAACTGCCCCTTTTCAAAGTAGATGCTTTCCAAATGCATCTTGTTACTGCACCTGCCCGCCGCGGGGCTCTCCTGCCGGCGGCGCCCCGCACCAACGGGAGAAAATACACTTTTCTGACTGAAAAAGTGCAGTGAAAGCTGACACCCGGCAGAAAAAACTAAGTGGGCACCAGGCACAATACCACTGATGTCCTACTGACGTTTGGGCTCCCCTCTCTGTCTGACACAGTATTGAGCGCTCTTGGAAACATGGGTTTTAAAGTGTTAATGAGGTAATTTTAATATGTTAATTAAAAGTGGTTGGAGGACTTTTTCTCTGTATGTGTGAAAGTGGGCTCTGCAAAGTACTTGGTTGCAAGTGAGTATGCACAGAGGGATGTGGATGGGCTGGATCGATGGGCCAAGGTCAACTGTATGAAGTTTAACAAGGCCAAGTGCTGGGTTTTGCACTTGGGTCGCAAACCTCTCATGCAAGGCTACAGGCTTGGGGAAGAGTGGCTGGAGAGCTGCCAGGTGGAGAAGGACCTGGGGGTGTTGGTCGACAGCCAGCTGAACATGAGCCAGCAGTGTGCCCAGTTGGCCAAGAAGGCCAACGGCATCCTGGCTTGTATCAGGAGCAGTGTGGCCAGCAGGAGCAGGGCAGTGATCGTGCCCCTGTACTCCGCACTGGTGAGGCCACACCTCAAATACTGTGTTCAGTTTTGGGCCCCTCACTACCAGAAGGATATAGAGTTGCTGGAGCGTGTCCAGAGAAGGGCAACGAACCTGGTGAAGGGTGTGGAGAGCAGGTCTTATGAGGAGAGGTTGAGGGAACTGGGGTTGTTTAGCCTGGAGAAAAGGGGGCTGAGGGAGCCCTTATCGCTCTCTACAACTACCTGAAAGGAGGTTGTAGCAAGGTGGGTGTTGGTCTCTTCCTGAGTAGCAAGCAATAGGATGAGTGGAAATGGCCTCCAGTTGTGCCAGGGGAGGTTTAGACTGAATATTGGGAAATATTACTTCACTGGCAGGGGTGTAGGATTGGAACAGGCTGCCCAGAGAAGTGGTTGAGTCACTATCCCTGGATATGCTACATTCACAAAACAACACAGACGTTTGGATGTGGTGCTTAGGGACATGGTTTAGTGGTGAACTGGCAGGGTTAGGTTTACAGTTGGACTCGATGATCTTAAAGGCCTTTTCCAACCTATATAATTCTGTGTGTATTCTGTGTAAGTGAATACTGAGTATATTTAATTTTATTTCTATATGCTTGCATTTCTGAGGAGACCAAACCCCGATATTAGGCATCTTATTTTGAAATGACCAGTGACTTTTCCCCAGTGCTTTTGCTTTAAAATACCCCCACTGCTCTGTATAGTCACTTTGTAAACAAATCTTTGCTCATTTCCTTCACATGTGGTACAGCTTTTGCGATCTGAGAATGCTTTACCTTTTTGTCATAGATATGTTTTTTTAATCAGCACACTCTACTACTATTTTTAATCTTTGTTGCCTATGGAAAATGTCTTATGAAACAAGTAGGATGTAATGCACAGTGTAATCCTCTATGGTGTGGTGCTGGGGGCTTGCTGTAGTCTTCCCATCAGTCGCACTTTCGCCCTTGATGTCAGCATTAAACACCAAAAGGAAAAAAAATCCATTGCTGTTTCAACAAAAATAACCTCTGAGGTTTGATGCTGTGTTTAAATGATGTGTTTAAATTGCAAATCTGTGACTTTACAGAAAGTGATTTGGTCTGGTTTAAACAAAATCTTTTTTTTTGTCCGTAAGAATTGTATTGTGGTCAGTGAATAATTTGTATACATCAGCTGTATATATCAGGTCATCCTAGATGTTTTAGGGAATGGTGCACGAAAGTCTGTAATCACATGATTTTTCTGGCATAGAAAAAGGCATACATTTATATATTTATACGCATACGCGTAAAAAACCTACAGGCTTTGGTCATATACTTGAGGCAGAGGGTGGCTGTCGGGAGCCTGTTCCTGCATGAACCGTAGGTAACTGCAGGCTGTGGCTGTGTGCAAGTGTGGTAACTGTTGCTCGGTCTTATTGAGTGTGAAAGGGGCCTGCTCCATTCCTGCACTGACTAATCATGAAACGCTGGTAATGTTTGGTGGAACAGGGTATAGAAAGGGATGCATGGTACATACGGTGCTGTAAATCAAGGGTCTGGCTTTGTAGATTTTATATGCTCATTTTACACTGGTTTTATTCTGCCTTACAAAGCTTTTATTGATGCTGTTAGATAATAAGATTTTACTGAAAACACTAGGCAGGTGAGACATTATGTTTTAATAAGGGGCATAGGAAAATGTAAATCCAGAAAATGTTTCTAGGATGTAGAACCAGCAATGTTAAGGGGAAAACTGATTGTGTGCAGCTGGAGAATTACCCCTAAAAATGATAATAGAAAGCCGACTATGCTATGATTTGGAGGACCCTGGGGTATAGGGAGCTGATATTGCTTAAAGTTTTTAAATAACCGATGTGCAAACAGAGCAACAGGGCAGAGCCTTGGCAGAGGATGCTTCTTGGGAAGCGTCACTTTTTGCAACTGAAAAGGCAGTCAGCACACTTCACCTTCCACCCTACCCTACACGGGGTGCAACGTGAGCTCTCTGTAAGTCTGTGTTAGGCTGGGGAAGGGCACTTGTGCACCTGATAGCTGCAGTATCACTGAGATTATTCTTCAGCTTTCCAAGGTGATTGAAAATCTGGGAGATATGATAGTGCTGTTTTTCTGAAGGCTGACCTTCCCCACTTGTTGTTTTGAAATTGTCTATAATAAAGAACTGGTTATATGTTGGAACGGGAATTTTTCTTTTAAAAAAATAGTATGCTGTGGGAGGATTCACCACCAGGTGGAGATTTTATTTAGCATACAAACCATCTTTGCAAAAAATCAGTATTATTTTTATTCCTGTGAGAGTTATTTAAACACCCTCTAGCTTCCTCAACCTCAACATTTTTACACTGGCTGAAATTTCTCGAGGAGGCGATTCCCTGAAAGCTGTTTGTTCCTGTTTCTATTTCAGGTTTAACTGCATATGAAACGTTATATATAGAATATATATCAAAGTCATATCTCTTTCCTGTCATTGGTCTACTGTTTCCCTAAGGCAAGGTTTCAGGACAGTATTGGAGGAAGATCCAGCAATCCTTAATGACTGACATGCTTCAATAATGCCACTGAAAGAGGGGAGATGGGAAAATGTTCCCTGGCACTGGTGCTACTCCATTTTTTCACTGACTCCTGAGAATCTAAGGCAAATGCTGTTGTCCTAATAATACTGATTTTTCTGAGATGGTGTTTCTGTTGAAGGGAGACTGAGGCTTTGCAAAGCCCATCATGTGTCTTCCTTGCAAGGTGTGTACAGCCTTTATGCAGAGTTGTCAAAGCAACATAATCTTTCCAGCAAATGCATCTTTCCCCCCTGGTTATTTTCATTCATTTTATCTGTAGCTATGGATCAGTGGGAAAAATCAGTAAGTTCCTCACTTCTCATCAGGAATATTTTCGCCCCTGAAGTGAAATATGGCTCTGCCAAAATCCAGGATGTTTCTTAACAGCTGCACGTGGAAATTAAGTCACAATTCTATACATAGTGGAATATAAGCAAATACAGATTTTTTGCCCCAATAGTAGGTAGAACCTTACATGACCTGTTTTTGACAACTTTTAAGGAAGCAGAAGGATTCACTGAGTATTAATGCCCTCTTTTGCTGGATGTTTGTTTCTTATTGTATGACATGATAAATGATGATATGCAGCTCTTTTTTCCTTTTCTTACTGTTAAGATGATACCTTATTTGAGAATAAGTGGTATTAATTTAATCATTTGCAATCCAAGCCACATAAAGCTCTGTTTTGTAACTGAACTTTGGAAGGTTAAGCTGTCATTAGAAACTGTAAAATCATAGAATCATAGAATGTCCTGAGTCAGAAGGGACCCACAAGGATCATGAAGTCCAACTCCTGTCCCTGCACAGAACAACCCCAAAATTCACACCACATCTCTGAGGGCATTGTTTCTTGAATAGCTTCAGGCTGGGTGCCAAGATGACCTCCCTGGGGAGCCTGTTCCAGTGCTCCACCGCCCTCTGGGGGAAGAACCTTTTCCTAATATCCAACTTAAACCTCCCCTGGCACATCCTCCTGCCATTCCCTCGGGTCCTATCACTGGTCCCCAGAGAGAAGAGATCAGCACCTGCCCCTCCTCCTCCCCTTGTGAGGAAGCTGTAGACTGCCATGAGGTCTCTCCTCGGCCTCCTCTTCTCCAGGCTGAACAAACCAAGTGACTTTAGCTGCTCTTTGTACAGTTTCTCCTCTAAATCCTTCACCAGCTTCATGGTCCTCCTCTGGACACTCTCTGGTAGCTTCATATCCTTAATGTATTGTGGTGCCCAAAACTGCACACAGCACTCAAGGTGAGGCTGCACTCCACCCTTTCGTTCCTCAGCCTGTCTGTACAGCCAGGAATACCAAGCCCCAGCTGTAAAACCCAGCACTTGCCCTTGTTATACTTCATTACGTTGGTGATTGCCCAGCTCTCCAGCCTGTCCAGATCCCTCTGCAGGGCCCCTCTGCCCTCGAAAGTGTCAATAGCTCCTCCCAGTTTTGTGTCATCAGCAAACTTAATCAAGTAATTTTAAGTAACTTTAATATAAAAAGATAAATACACCAATTGGAATACTTTTTGTTCTTCCAAAATTTCAAACTGTAGCTATCAAAAATGGTATTGAACAAATACTTGAACTACCAGCTTATGTTGTTGTGTTAAAAAAATTAATTTAAAAAATGGCTTTGTCATCAAATGCATGGGAACGACTCCCAGGGGCTTTCACTGTGAGCTGGATGCTGTTTATGTCAGAAAAATGTGATAAACTGAAAGGCAAGATGATTTAGGATTTGTATTTTCCTGGGAAAAAAAAGAAGTAAAGACAAGTTTTTTATAGTATTGCCACTTTATAAATTACCTCCCCAAATTTGTTTAAAAATCAAATATTAAGACTTTTTAATGCATTTTTGCTTGTCTGTTGTTTTCTAGCTGTCCTCTCTTTCTAAATGGTCTAAGAATTTAAGGTTCTAGAGGGTATGTGAGTTTATTCTTATTTTTGCATAATATTTGGTGAAAATAACAAAGTAGTCTACAGACTATTTTGTGTCCATAGCGAGTAAAAGGATTTTGTTGAGTGTCTTAAAGAATCCCTGAGAAGATTGCTTCTCCAGGGAAAAAGCTGCATCTCCTCACTAGTTTTTCTGCTCATGATGAGTTTGTTGCACAGTACGCTTTGGAGTTGAGATGAAGTAGAGTGTGAGTAGCTGTCTGGGTGCCAGGATGATTTTGACTTCTGCTGATTTTCACCTACATAGTGGGGTGTCTGCCACTTCCAAGGTAGGGATGACTAACAGAAGGGCTCTGACAGAGCTGTGCTGTTGTGGATATTCTGGGGAGAGAGCATAAGGCTGGAAAGACTGTTTGTGGTCCCTGCTGAGGTGCTGATAAAGTGAGCTGCTCGTCTCCACCTTAGTGAGTACCCAGTATTTTTTTAAAATAGCGAGTAGATGATGCACAGTATTAAATAAAGGCATATTTCTATTCGCAGGTACAAAGATTCATATCAGAGCTTTGTCAGGTTTATGTTCACCATGAGCTCAAAGGTGTAACATGCAGTTATGTGAAGCATGGTATTTGTGACACACGCACAGAAACATGGCTGAAATATTTATAGGTGCTCTATAAAACAGAATGAAGGAAAACACCTTCTTCCCCATCCATTGTTTGCATTTACAGGTTTCTATTAAAATGGAAAAATTGTCCAGCCAATAGATTGGATAGGTGTCCTGGTTTCAGCTGGGATGGAATTAATTTTCTTCCTAGTAGCTGGTACAGTGCTGTTGTTTGGATTTAGGATGAGAATAATGTTGATAACATACTGATGTTTTAGTTGTTGCTTAGTGCTTACACTAGTTACGGACTATTTAGCTTTTTGTGCCCTACCAGTGAGAAGCTGGGAAGGGGCACAGCTAGGACAGCTGACTCAAACTGGCTAAAGGGGTATTCCATACCATGTGACGTTATGCTCAGTATATAAGCTGTAGGAAGTTGGCAGTAGGGAAGCAGAGCAGCTTGGGGACTGGTGGCATCAGTCATCGGGTGGTGAGTGGTTGCATCACTTGTTTTTTCCCTGGGTTTTGCTTCTCTCTCTCGTTCTTTTCCTTTTCATTACAATATTATTAATAATATTGATATTGATATTAATATCAATATTATATTTTAATTTTTAAACTGTCCTTATCTCATCCCACAAGTTTTCTTACTTTGGCCCTTCTGATTCTCTCCCCCATCCCACAGGGGCAGGGGCATTGAGCAAGAGGCTGAGTAGGGCTCAGTTACTGGCTGGGTCTAAACCACAACAATAAGATACATGTGTTGCATGGAAAGAACATTGGTAAAGCAAAGAGTCCTCGTATCAGCTGGTTCAAAGCAGTAAGTGGAATTGAAATCAGTGGGGCTCTTTGCACTTAAACTGGCAGTGAATTTATCCTCAAGCCTTTTTAATATCTTTCAAATGTTTTCCCTTCCCTTATGACTGTGAGAATCTCATCATCATGTTTAATACAGCAATAATTTCCTGGCAAGCAAGCCAGTTTTATTTCTTTGGTACTTTTCTGCTCTTTTATTACAAAATGTGTGCAATCTGAAGTTTGCTATCACAGAAAGTTTTAATATGTTGCATAAAAAGCAAAAACACACTATATATGTAGTGTGTAGTAGATATGATACAAAGAAATACAAAGGTATTATAATTCTGGTGGTTCTGAAAATGTCCTTGAAAATCAAAGGACCTTAGGAGGAAGTCAATGTCTTTAAGCTTCTTTTGCTGCCGCCTTCTAATCAGAAATGTGTTAACGGAAGTGTTCGGTTATGTAGTTGCTTTAAATTTTCATGCAACCACCCCCTCATTTTTCTGGCCAGGCAACCGGGCTGCCAGTTTTCTGCCTCTTTATTCTGTGTCCTCATGGAATGCTCCAGTTGTTTGGGTCCAAGTTTTGTTGGCACCCATAGGTTCTGCTGGAAAACAATTTAGATTTAGAACAAGGATTTAGAACAAGGGAGGTTTATTTGTTTTTCCAGGAAAATCACAGTAAAAATGTGTCCCATTTGTGGAGTTTCTGGACTCTGAGATTTTCTTATTGTTGTCTGGAACACAAAATAAATTTGTTCCAGTCAAAAATATGTACGAATATAGAGTATGTGAGATCTGGGAACTGCACTGCCTTGCACGTAACAAAAATACCATGGACAGTGATTGGCAAGAAACGCTTGCGAATGGGCTTTGACTACACCAGCCTGTTTCAGGGAGACAAGGAGCATGCAGTTGAGGTGGGAGAGCAGTTAAATGGGGTGACTATGGGCATTGATCACAGCATAGGAAAATGGGAGTATACCTTATTATCCAAATCAGCGTGGGTTGGGTTTTTTGTTTTCCTCCTGGAATTATCAAAAAAAAAAAAAAAGTGTAAAAAACAGGTGGATGAAACAAAAAGCTATGGCTGATTTAGGCAAGACCTGAGCAAGTTTAGGCCCCATTTTTTTGTTTCACCCCTTTTCAAAGAGGCTTGCCTTTGCACTCCAGCTACTGAAGGAGATACATACGTCCACTGCTTGTGTTTTATTTGGAAGCCAACAGGAATTCTGGGGGATGCTTTTCAATATGGAAGATAGTCATTGCTACAATTAACATCTGCTTGGAGTAAACCCTGTTCAAGTAACCCATTCCATGCTTCTGTTTTTATTAGTGTCTCAGTTCTTTTATTAATCCTTCAACATTCTTGACAGATTCGGCTAAGAGTTAAAGGCTGAAGTTAAACTAAGCTGAAAAGAGTGACTTTATGTCGAAGTTAACTAGTGAGATGAGATGTGAAATGAGATATCTGTACACTTCATGTTCATCATTCTGTGTCGTGGCCAGGTTTTTCCCAGGTAGGCCTGTTTGCTTTGCAAATTCTTTGCTGGTTACCTGTATTCTAATGTGGCTATAGGGCATGTGCACACTTCTTGGTACGTGGTGTCAATTTGTCACAAAAGTAGAGAGAAAAAGAACAGAAGAATTGCTCATTAATAGCAGCTAAAGTTTGAATCTCCACCTTATCCAAAGCAAGGTTGATCTCCTTGCTTTGGCAGGTGACTAGACATTTAATTCATGTTATTGTAAATGAAAGTTAATGAATGAAGCCTCACCAGAATGGCCTCCAGAACTGTTTGTTTTGGGTTTTAGATGAAATGTATTAGACAATATTATTCTTTTCCTCATTTGCAAACTTGGTAGTCACAAATTCAGTCCTGCCTGACTAGTTCCTGAAAAACAAGCCCTAAATGACTTAAACTCAGCTTGAAGCACTTTAGGACAAACTTTTTCCAAGGCATGTAGATGAATGGAGTACACAACATTTCTATCCCACATGGTAGTTTGAGTTTGAGGCAGAGGCTGACTCTGAAAATTTCATCCTAGCTATGATTGGTCCCATTATTTTTAGGTGGCAAGACTTTTAATTCCTTTTTATGGTGAACTTAAAGGAAAAGGCCATAAACATAAGATATTAGATTTTGGCAGCCACGATCTGGATCAGATCTATGGATTTGTTTTTGTAAGTTCAAATATTTTTTAAAAGACCTTGTTTGGGTACACTCATCTCTGGGATTTTCTTCCTATTTGAACTGTACCTTTTAGAATGGAAAATATTTTTCATTGTTACTTGAATGTAGAAAACCTAATTTTCTTTATTGGCAATTGGGTACCAAACAAACTGTGAACTTCTCCACTATTGTGATTAGGTTTTCTGGGGTCAGAGCCCCTGTTGTTTTCTCCATGCAGCCTCAACATGCTTTGCATTTCCTCTGAAGACATTTGATCACAGTTACCTCTTAAAATTACATCATGAGATTTTGTAATTCCCTTATATAAGGAAGCGTCAGCTGACATTTTATCTGCTTTTTGTCATCTCACGAAACGGCTGTAACTCATATTAGCGTAATTGTTTCTGTTATGCCATTTAAGTAAGCATTGTATATCAAAACAATCAAAAGGCTATCTTTCTGTGGAAAACCTCCACAGAAAATTTGTCCATAGAAAGAAGATTTGCAGATATTTTGTTTCTCATTGCAGATGCTGGTATTTTCTTTTAACTACTTTCTGCTTAACTTTTAGTGAATTCTTTCATCTAGTTTCACGCTCTTTTGTTGTGCAGCTGCAAGCTGGTCTGTTGTTAGGCAGCGAACACCATACTTCGTAATTTTCCTTCACCTTCCAGCATGCTGTCTTTACACTGGATAAAGGAAACTGTAATAGGTTTTACTGAGTAGTAAATTGTTTCAGCGTAATGTTTTTTTACATAAAACAGCTCTTTGGGTACTAAAGTTTATTTAGTTTTATTCATTAAACCCTTTTCATATTTAGTTTACAGAAAGTAAACAGTGTTTCTGCAAAGATTTTTTTTCCTGCAAGTGCATTTACCAAATCAATTTGCAACATTGCAAAAGCTGCTGTTCCATATAGTAACCTCTGCTCTGCAGGGTTTTGTAAGGTTTTCCAAGAATTCATAGTTTCATAAGGTGAGCTGCCTTTAGTCCCTCGAAGATGTCCACAGATCCTGTAGATACAGCATTCATAGGTGTATTCATCAAACACTCGAATATAAGAGCTGAACCCAGGGTGTGATACAAATACTCTTTTGTCATGCAGCTGAAACCCTGTCTTTTGTTATGGAGAGGTATATTATATCTCAGATATAATCAGTTAGCAAAGGAGAAAAACTGAAAAAGACAAAAAAGGGGCAGCACTTCAGCATAAACTGCATAAAACTAACCATGATAGGGTTTACTGAACAGAAGATCGAATCTAACTCCACTTAAAACATTTATCCATATATATATCTATCTACACTATATATATATTCCACATATATAACTATATATCACTATAAATCATCTGTATTCACAGAATATTATGATCAAAGACTCAAAAAGAAAAAAAAAACAAAACCAAACACCCCACTGCCTAAGTGCAGCTATGTACTTCTGATGTAGACATTTGTCTGATGGGATGCTGAGTTTTTTCCTGGAAGGCTTTGATGTGCAAAACTATGCAGAGTCATGCTGTCCTGTGGGCAGTTACAGTCTATAAAGGTATGTGACTGATGGTGACTGTTCGGAGATGGATTTATTAACTCATGCAGTTCATTGTAAACTTCTCTCCTTAAAGCAATTCTTAATAGAAGTATTGGGATATTTTTACAACCTTAAGTGCACAAGTGTAACATCTCATCATGATTTTCCACTCTCTTAGCTATGGATGAGTTTTCATCAAGATCTAATACATAGCAATAAATTTTTTATATATGAAGATCTCATGTGAATAATAATTGTGAAAGCTTATGTGTACAGTGCAGTAAGACTTTTTGTTAGGGCTTTTACAGTTTCAATACATGATTGGACTTTGGTGATCAACAGCAGAATCTCACGAGGTGGATATACCTACAGCACATATTATAATATTCAGTGGAGATTTATTTTTGTGTAAGTCTGGGGAAGCATAAACTGTCCTCAGCTTGCCCTCCAATTTTCAAATGCTGCTTTGCAAGTATTGCACAGGTTGCTGTGTTGGTTGCTGTGACACTTTTGTACTTACTGTGATCAGCAAATTAATTTTCAAGTAACTCCATTGGGGATCATAGTATGATCAACAGTAATGACATTCAGGGCTTTGAGAAGGGGGCAGCTCCACTCTGCAGCTTCTTGTTGTGAACCTTCACTCGGTGCCCACAGAAGAAGATGGCATCAAGATATATTTTTCATTGAGGACTAGATGAGGATTAAAAAATGTTGATATTAAGATGCTGAGTTCATTAAAACTGACTCTGGCCCTTCACAGCTGGGAGGCTAGAGGATTCATCTGGTGTCAGACAAACAAAAATGTTCCATGACACAAATCTCATGGCAGCTCTTTGGGATGGACAGTGGAGACCATGCCTGCACAAATTATAGTAATAGCTTACACCAGGGTGGGGAGGTTCCTGGATAAGGTTGTGCCCAGTGCAGGCTACCTGAAGTCCCAAAGGACTCAAAGACCAGATAAAAACTGTGATCCTTTTCATTAAAAGGCCTTTAGAAACTCAAGCAAGTGGGTAACTTGCTGTAATCATTTGTAGTTACCAGTGGAAATTGAAAGGACTTTAAGAAATATTGCGAGTTAAACTATTCAGGTTGGAACAAGACTTAATCCAGGAAGATTCTGCCAAGAAAATGTATGGCTTGGGAGAGAAAATCTGGAGAAAATCCTTTTTTCAAAGTGAAGTTAGGTGATTGTGAAGGAGACATCACATCATGTTATGTCTTGCCAAGTCATATGATTCTAAGCAAAGGCAAATAATTTAGAAATTGTTCAAATGCTTTTATGCTTTTTGAGACAGCCAATTATGTAATGGCATAAAAAACTGGCTGGCTCATTGGGCTCAAAAGCAAGCCTCCGAGGCAAATAATGCCATTGTGATACTCATCAGGAAATAAAGTCTCACTGTCTTTAATTTCTTTTCCGTAGAATTTACAATTACTGAAAATGTATAGCAATTGAAAATATAAAAATAGAAGATAAGGAAGTACAAATACTGCAGTGGGTGTAAGACATCAGACCCACAGCCCATCTAGTTTAGCATCTGCTAAACTAGGGAAAACAACTGACATTTCTTTTTGACGCTTGAGCTCTGTTACAGGTTGAAGCCAGTGTGCTGCGAAAGGAATGTCATCGGTGTATCCTTTCTATTTGCGTATGCTAGTGAACAAGAACCCAGTGACCTGCACTGTTGCAGAGCACCTTTTGCCTGTAGGAATGCCCCTTTACAAAAAGCAAAATGAGGGAATACCTTCTGAAAGGATGTTTTCTCAGAAATGGGTATGTGTTTATTTGTTCCAGATACTGAATTTTCAGCATACAGGTTAAAAGTCTAACTCATGTCTCAGTGAACATCTCATTACTGTTTGTAAGAGTAACGCATATGATCTTGTGAACAGTTTTTATTATTGTACTCCACACGATTCGTCCTATATCATGAATTTTGATGTTGCTTCTTTGTGGAGCTACTGTAAATTTGGTTTAATATTGACGTGACTCTCTTCCACTATTTTCCTGTTTACTCAGAGGTGGTCTCTAAAACATTTTTGGATTTATTTCTCATCCTAACCCTCAGTGAAAAGAAGATAAATTATACAAACCCAACTGAAAACATTTCAGCTTGCCTTGCTCAGTTGTTTCCACAGCTGTGGAAATTCTGTGCTGGTGCCACTATTTGCCTTGCTGTGTGCTCCTTATAGGTAGTTCATTAAGTAAATGAGGGCTTTGCAACATGTTCTGGCAATGCATGTTATTTTGGG
The DNA here is from genome assembly GCF_963921805.1 of Phalacrocorax carbo. NCBI lineage: Eukaryota > Metazoa > Chordata > Aves > Suliformes > Phalacrocoracidae > Phalacrocorax > Phalacrocorax carbo. The sequence goes on along the minus strand of NC_087518.1, from coordinate 29,423,403 downwards.
TTTTCATTTTGCATGGCACTTCTCCTGGGATTGTTTTGGAGAGAGTTGCCAGAGACCTTGGGCCAGTCAGCCCTCAGCTTTGGCTTCAGGCCAGGTTTGGATGGAAATAGCAGGGTATGTTTCACCATTATAGAGTTCTGTCTGGGGAGCTAATTTTGTGCTCGTGTCCCCAAGGAGTTGTTGCTTCTTTGAGCTACAACCAGTTCCTTTGAAGTGACTGGTTCCAGACCATTGCAAAGGCTATCACAATCTTGTGATAGGCCTTCAGTGGTTTCTAGGTCAGCAGATGGGTGGAGGGCTGATGGGGATTACCATTCCCTGCTGGCTCCCAGTGAGCTTTTCTTCCTTTCCTGCAGCTCCTTAAGAGTTTCTGCTCTTGCTGGGGAAAAAAACACCTGACATGGCAGTGTGTGTCTTTCCTCTTGACTTGATTTTCATAAGGAAGGGCCATAGCTCCTGTGCAAATAGCTCCCCCATAGCTCGCTCTAACCACAAACACAACTCCCAAAAGGTTCCTCCACCCCGTCTCCTGGACTCAGTGAACTCAAATGATTCTGGGTCAGGCCCGTGGGCACCTCAGAGTAGCTGTTAGTGGAAGTGTGGATGTGGCAAGCAAGACCTTGTGAACTTCCTCTCGATGAACTAATTTGAAATAGCTGGTACTCCTGCCTTGATCAATTAAATATGGAGTGTTTCATGCCAAGTAGTTCTTAGGTATTGTAACTTAGCTCTTGGGGATTTTGAAATGTTTATAGACTTCCCAGAGGGTAGGAAAGAGGAGAAATATTTACATGTAGAAGATTCTGTTGTTTCACTTACCTGGTGAGAATGATTAGCCCCCTTGCCCAAGGCTCCTTATCCCCTGCTTTTTAACACTAATGAATGTAAATGACATAAAGGCAGTACTGTGAGAAGTCATATATTCTTGTCACACTATGAGCAATACTGTATGGGGAAGGAAAACCCCCAACAAATGCAAAGCACTTTGCACAGCAGGAATTACTAGGTAATCCGGGTAAGATCCTTTTTCTATTTGCTGCACTTCACTGTGCATACAGTATCATGGTATCAGTTGATTTGTTACCCACTCCCAAACAAGTCCTTGCAGCTCAATGGAGATTTACATTGTGACGTTTTGGAGTTATGAGTCTTACCCCATGGATGGAATATTTTTGCCAGTTTGCCAATTAGCTGGAAGTCCTCCTCAGCACAAGGCTGTGTAAGATTAATGTGAAATAAAGAACTCATGCACAGCATCAATATTTGGACAGTTAAAATGTTGTGGCAAACACGAGTGAAACAAGCCTGTATTCAGAACTCCAGATCAAATCCAAAAGGTCTCTTATGCTGCTACCAGCCCATCAGCTGGATAACACTTACCAAACTGTGTAACTTTGGAACCAGTTCCTATGCAAAAGCTATGACTTCAGGCTTGCAGTCATGAAAAATAGTGTTGATTAAGACTGGATTTCATCCAGGTGAAAATCTCAAAACCTCCCCTTCCCAGGGTGTTCTGATTCCAACTTAATTAGCAGGGTAATTTTAATTTTCCTCTTGCTAAACTGTTCCTTCTTGCTCAGATGCTTAACTAAAATATTAATAAATTGTTAACCTCCTGTGGATTAAAACAGGCTTTTCCACCTGGCATGTCCTTGTCTTAAAGTGAATCTTCTTCCCTCACTTTGAACTTCACATTTCTTATAGCCATTTTTAACCATGTCTTTTAACTACCAGCATCTGGGGTCAATGGCAGTATTAGTCCTGACTTTGGGATGGAGTGCTCAGCCCTGAGCTCTAATCCCAGCTGAGCCCAAGGCCAGGCATTCATAAACAGGAGCACTGCTAGGAAAGCTACAGGACATGTTTTTAAATATAGGCATCCCTGCCATATCCATCTTCCCATCCAGGTCTGAAATGGTATATTTGAAGCTCATGGCAAACATTGCATTCCACATTTGCATAATTTTTGTTTAAAATACACCACAATACTTTTTCTTGACTATACATAATGTGCTTTGTTTTGACAAAAGCTGAAAGTATTCAGCCTGGAATACATACTTGAGCCTGGAATACATACTTGACTACTTGAAAGTAGTCCAGCCTGGAATACATACTTGCTCCTCTGCTCATTCCATGCATGCGTCATCAATTAGAAGCGTGGCTCCCTACAGAGGTTTTTTGTGAGTATGGATTAATTTTTTTCAGCTGTTTGAATTGATGCTGGAAGACAACAGGCAGTTAGGAAAACATGAAAAACAGAAGCTGGAAAGACAGATTTGGAAGAAAACTTGCTGTTATTTTATGTCCAAGAGCACATCTAGAGCAGGAGAACTATCATGGTATGGTAGTGCTACATGGTTTTTCAGATAAAAGACGGACTGTGTCCAAAGAGCTTCCAAACTGACTTTAATGGATTTGTGTAAGGACACATAAAGCATTTCATTATGTCTTGCACTGGACAGAGGATTTGAAGGATTCCTCTTGCTTGTACTCACAAAAGTTATGAAAAAAGAAGCTGCCAGTATATCTGATATCAATTTGTGCCTGATTCATTTGGTGGATTTCCTTGGCCAAGAGCTGATTTATTTGCTGAATTAAATATCACTTCAAAAGTAACTCTGTTTCTGCTAATTTGAGAGTATGAGTCATCATTTCTTGACTTCTGTACAAAAAGGAGTAGATAACCAAAATCTCCTTTTCTCCCTCCTTCTAGCTTGTACTCTCATCTTTCTTTTTCCAGTGAGAAAAAAACTGAAAAAGGCTATTTTGAGAGTTAGTATAACTGTTGGGTATTGTAGCTAAGGGAGAAGATATGTATAAAAACCTCTGGAAAAAAAGAACAAAACCCCATAAAACCCAACCCAAAACTTTATTTTGCTAACTTCAAAAATAAAAGATTATAATTGACATTAAGGTAAACAACAGTAACAGAAGTAAATGTTTTGTTTGGTTACTGAATAAAGTACCAGTAGGCAAATTAGATTACAAATTTGAATTGACATGCACATTGTGCAAGGAATTAATCCTAAAATAATCCTTACAAATTTTGTGGTAGTGGTAGCCACCTTTCTTGTTCTTTGAATTCACACCACTTCCTTTGTCCATAAGTACATATCATGGTATGGGAGTTGTGTGAGAGAGGATTGTTTGCCTTCTCTAGTTACAAGAACTGTTCAGCTCACAGAGGTTGTCAAAAGCCCCGCCTCTTGAAAAGTTTAGGGATTATGGTGAGCTGCAAGCTCTGCAACAAACACCAGGTTATTCCTGTGTAGCTGCCATAGTGTCTTCAGTTCAGAGATTGGACTTAATAAATGATGGGCATGGCGAGTTGATCATTTGTGGCTTGCTGTTGTTCTTTTGTCTGTTTGACAGTCCAGAGAATAAGGGTGAAAACTTAGCAAGACTGAAAACGATCACCTGTTTGCAGGTTCTCCCACTTCCTTTTCAAGAAGGGAAAATGTTGGTTTTCAGAATATTTGCCAACTGAAAATGCCCAGCAAGTTGCTCAGTTGGGTGTGTGCAGGTATATCATTCAGGTCCCTTTTTGCTGAAGCTCATGAGAGTGTACAAGTCATGTATTGCAATGTACTTACGTGCCGCCTTCTATCTCTTCTCTCAGGTTCTGACCCCAACATTTTCCTTTTTTTTTCCAATTTTTTGTTTTACAAACTCAACTAGATAAATATGCATAAGGCATGCTGAAGTATATATAAACATAGGAAATTAAAATTAATTGTAAAAAAAGTAACAAAAAGAAATAATATAAAACAAATTAACATTTTGGGGAGAGGACACAAAGATTATCCACATAGCCAATAGCTCCCAAAGAGATTACTGATCTGCTTGCCAGGGAATATAGTTAGAGAGGGCTTATGTGAGTAGGGCCAAACTACATGCAGGTCATCACAGCCCACGCAAGTTTCGCTGTATGAACTAGTGCAGTGTAATTTAAACTGATGCAGCCTTTTAGATTTTTCATACTCAGATATACATAAAAATATGAAGATTTTCCTTTGGCATACTTGCTCTTATAAACAATGATGACATTGGATAAAGGATCAAGCATCGATAGTTGGGGATCCACTGTACAGGTATGATTCGTATCATAGAATCACAGAATTATATAGGTTGGAAAAGACCTCTAAGGTCATCAAGTCCAACTGTCAACCCAACACCCCCATGCCTCCTAAACCATGTGCCGAAGTGCCATATCTACATGCTTTTTGAACACCTCCGGGGACAGTGACTCCACCGCTCTGGGCAGCCTCTTCCAATGCCTGACCTGAAGAAATTTTTCCTAATATCCAATCTAAACCTCCCCTGACACAACTGGAGGACACTTCTTCTCATCCTCTTGCTAGTAACTTGGGAGAAGAGACCAACACCCACCTTGCTACAACCTCCTTTCAGGTAGTTGTAGAGAGCAATAAGGGCTCCCCTCAGCCTCCTCTTTTCCAGGCTAAACAACCCCAGCTCCCTCAGCTGGTTCTCATCAGACTTGTTCTCCAGACCCTTCACCAACTTCATTGACCTCCTCTGGACACACTCCAGCACCTCAGTGTCCTTCATGTTCTGAGGGGCCCAAAACTGAACACAATATTTAAGGTGCGGCCCCACCAGTGCCGAGTACAGGGACACGATCACCTCCCTGTTCCTGCTGGCCACGCTGTTCCTGATACAAGCCAAGATGCTGTTAGCCTTCTTGGCCACCTGGGCACACTGCTGGCTCATGTTCAGTAGGCACGTGCTCTGCTGGGTCTAGCTAGGCGTATGCCTGCATACTCTTCTATAAATATGTGCTTGAGTTTAAAAATGTGAATACCTAGACTAACAAGTCATAAAGAGCCCAACACATCCCTGTATAGCTTTTCAGGGCAGCCAGATTGAGAGGAAAATGCCTGAGCAAATCATAAAGACTCACAGATATTTGACAGGATAGAAACCAATTACCAGCAGCTCCCAAAGGTACAGAAGAAGACATGGCCAAAAACCAGTACACCCTTGACAACATCAGATGAACAGAGGAGCTACGATTAAGATTTGCTAGCCATCATCTCTTATCCTTCGTGTCATGGAAGGAAACCTGACCGCAGAACCTTGAAATGCATTCTTGGTGCATGAATGCTGATCAGACTACTTGGACACACACATCCTAGTGCTTGCAATCCTGTGGGTATGAGAGTGTCAGTATGAGTAACTGAAATCAGCTTTGCTTTAAAACAAAGTCACCGTCCCCTTCTATAATCTTTTACACTGAGCTTTGATCCATTGTTACTGAATTGTTATATCCTCCACAGTTTGTTTTTCAAAGGCAGCAGCAGGTTTTCATACATATTATTTGGGTGACTTGAGCTTTCTTAGGCTTTAACTTTGTCAGAAAAAAATGTTTTCTGTTCTAATTTTTCAGTGACAATTTTTTTCTTCATTTCGCTTATCCAAGCCTTTAAATGCCTTTCAAAAATCTTCTGTGAAGTAGTGGTTCTCTTAGTGCTGTCTCACTGCAACTTAAAAATGGGGAAGGTTTGGGCAAAATAAGGTTGATCTTGTGAAGGACTGATTTAAACACATCCTGTGAATATCTACATTGGGAGTGTCATGACCTTGTCCCCAGGCTTTAATATACAGAATTATGATGAGGAAAAGTCATTAATTTGCCATTGTGATGGTGTGTACAGTATGTAAAGTCTAGTCCATGAATTTAATGCTCCCTTGCTGAATCTGGTTATATCTGATACTGTCGCATGCTGACTTGGGCTGACATACTCTAAATAGCCAAGTATCTCTATAAGTGTAACAAAAATGGGAGTTAATACAAGTGGGATCCTACTGGGACAGCTTTAGAAATAGCTAAACCTGGAGGAAATTGAATGGGAAGTTGTTTTTTATGCTACTAACGCAAAACCCAGCACAAAGATAATATACGTGTATGTATTATGTTACAGTTTCTTGTGTGATGCTTCTGCTGCTGTTCCAATTTGTGACCCATTCAGTTTAGAGGAGGGTGAAGATCCATCTATGTATTTCCATACACCAATCATAGATATTTATGTTCTGTGTTTAGGATTAGAGATAGTTACTTAAGGAGATGTATATTCTTAAGAGCAAAGCCATTGCTGTCTTCTCTATTTATAGCATAGAAACATATGGATCATATGAACATTCTCAAATCTTGACCTTATCACAGTCTCAAAGCTTCTGTCATTTGTGACCAAATGTCTAACTTGTTCTAGCAGAACAAAAATAAATGGGAAAAAAATAACAGGGTTTTATTTAAAAGAAAGCATTATATTAGGAAGTGAGTAATTATTTTGCATGTTTCTAGTGTGTTACAGATTTCTGTGCTTGCCTTTTTACGTGAGGCACTGCGTTATTGTGTTAAGCCTTATTAAAGATATCCCTGAAGAAATGTAACAACCAGGATAAGTGAAACAGTTCTTCCAGAACGGCAAGAAGAAAGATGACTTTGAGATTAAAGTTAGGTTTTTGCCATTAGCTTCATGTGTAACCTGGTGAGAATCGTTCAGGCTCCTGTGCCAAATTCCTAAGTGTAAGCGCAGAACAGGACTTTTTTGTCACGTTTGCCTTGTATTCTGGGTGGGGGCGCTCTTCAGAGTTCCTACAGAATTTAATATACCTGGATTGCTGTGTCAGTGGGAGTCTCTGGTGTTATAATTTGCAAATAATCTCCCTAACAAGATGGATTGAAGGTTTATGATTGTAAACGCTGACATTAGGTCTGACTTATGCTCATTGGATTGGCCCTCTAGACATTTTCAATTAAGAAAAATTTTCAGGTCCGTCTTAACCCATGCTGAGGAGAGATCCGCGAACATAATTGGAGAAAATTTTTTGGAAAGTGCTCAAAATAGTCTAAATTTAAAATGTAGATGAATACTGTGCCTGATACATGGCTGTTGGATCTCTACCTTTGACAGGCTTAGGTGTGATTTAATGACTCAGCTTTCTGTCTAATATGGGGTATTTGTCTTCTAATAGCAGCACTAGGTGGCACACAAGGTCAGGTCAGAGCACCTCACTTCAGGAGCAGGGGTTTACCTGCTCCCCGGGATCACCTGTTGAAATGCTTGCAGGGAGCCTGTGGTTCACACTCCAAGGCCTTTTGCCATCTATTTCAGTTTACTGCAAAATCCAAAAGATGCTGAAGCTGTTCCTAATGACAGCTGCGTTTATGTGCCATAGCCATTTGCCACATCTGGATGTACTGTATCGTCTTCCTGCAAGCATAGTTAATTCTACTCAGACTTTAAAATGAAAAATCACCTGAGAGTAAAGCGCACATGACCGAGAAAAAGCAGCCTCAATGTGAAAGTTCATCCATTCTTGTGTCTCATAACTTACGTCTTATGTTATACAGAAGAGCGGCTGGCTGCCAGAGAGTGATGAGTATCCTGATGGAAAGCATCATTGTTAATCTTCCAGCTTCATTAACAACAATTTGTTTAACCTGAGCATGTCCAGTTGTATAGAGAAAACCTGAGCTGGTAAGTATTTCTGTTTTGGTTTCTTTTATCTTTCTTGCTTGTGAGTAATTGATATTTTACACTATGTTGCAGATTATGTTTGCCATGCTTTTTGTGCATGTTACTGGCTCATACTGTACTGGACAGATGTACTTAAACTGACACAGAGAGAGTGTGTGTGTGTGTACATATGTGGCACATCCAGCCACATAAACACGTACTTACAAGATTTTCTGAGAGTCCGGTGTGAAAAAATAAATTTCACATCATTTATTCCTGCATTTCATGTGGATGAGAAAATGGCACGGATATTGCTCTGTTCTGGGAAGGATGTTCAAGACTACATGTATGTACACTGGGCAGCATAATCTGAGGCACTGCATAATACCAATAAAAAGCTGTTTTGGCATTTTAAAAGTTGTAATCAAAGAGAAACAGCATGCTTTGCTAGAACAAACAGTTCCCTATTAATACACAGTGCAAACAGAGAGACATCCTCCTTGAGATTCTTTTAATTCTGTAGAGCTTTTACCATGGTACTAATTTTAAATTGGAAATACCATTTCCATTTAATTATTAGGAAAGGAGCGGTTAGGTTTTATTACCTAATCTTTCCTTGCTAATAACCCTCTGTGTATGCTGGACTACTTCTTATTTTCTCTCTGAGCCATTACACTTGTCTGGCAGATGAATAAAATGTACTCTGTGTGTAAAAAACTTTAAAATCTACTGCTAACAGGTATTCCTAGTGTGAAATAAGATGTACTGCATGTGGAGTAGGAGTTATTTCTATTCAAGATTCTCCTAAGCTTCAGTAAGGAGTCAGGAAGAATGGGTTCACTTTGGCAACCAGTGTCTTCTGACAAGAAAAGCAAGGACTGTTAACCTGGATTTATAAACTGTGCTGAGTTTTAACTGTAACGATTGTGAGCTTCAAATTCTTGCTCAGTTCTTAGATACGGTTAAACATCTCAATGTTTTTACAGTGAAGAATAAAAATTTCAAAAGAAAAATGTGTAGGGCAAAAGCATCTGGATCCAAGACATATTTTTAGGACTTCAAAAGTGAATCAAACTTTCAAAACTTCAGGTGTTGTTTGATTCAAGTTTGGGTTAAAAATGCCACTGTAGACCCAGGAATAGTAATCCACTCCTCCAAAATTCTAACATTCCTTCTTAAGGGAGTTTTACTCCCTTAAGAGTACTCCCATGGCACAACTTGAGGCCATTTCAGGATTGGAACTGCAAAAACTTGCAAGTAAAAGAAAATAATCTGAAATGTATAGAAAGTAAAAGAGAAAAATAGGGAAAGAATTATGCAATTGAAATTCTGGTATAACAATTCACAGCAACTTTGTCACAAATCCCCAAAACAACCCAGTATGATTTTGAGGTTGGTCCATCACATACCAGAGTGGGCTGTAGTAATTTTTAGTGCACTTACACCTAGATCATGGTGTTCCCTTTCGAGCAGAAGACAACTGGAAGAAGTTCAGAGCAGACCTGGGAATAAAAAAGGTAATTGGCTGGAAGGTTTGGGTTATGAGAGGGTATTACAGCAGGTAAATATACCACATAACTTGGCTAAATAACAACTCACTGGACAACTAACTATCTATGGACATTGGCAGGGTATATACAGGAGGATGAAGGAAGAATTTCAGGTATCTTTAAAAACAGCAGGCAAAATAATGGAAGAAACATTCATCTGGATAAAAGGGAGGGGATCCTTTAAAAATGATGGCTTGCAGGCCATCACATTCTTTCTCTGGGAAGTGGTGGAAACATATGAGGGTGCTGAACAGCTCATGAGGAATGGGGAGGAGGTGGCCTGGTAGTGAGAAGCAAAGCAGACACAAACAAGAGACAGGAGAGGGGGAGGAAAAGAAATATCCTGTTCTCTCCTCTTCCCACCCATGGCTGGCTGGTCCTATTGTTACTGCACTCAGCTGACTTCCAGAGAACAACTGTTTTGCTGAGCAGCGGTGATTTAATCTACTAGAGTCTTTCCAGGTCCAGCTTATTTGAACATTTGAACTCAGTGACTGAGAATTCATTCAGTCCTGATTAGAACATACATTTCATATGAATGACAGTGGATTTTTTGTTAGCAGCATGCACATTAATTGCCTTTTTTTCAGGTGATTGGTAGCAAGGAGCTCTGATGTGAAGAGATCCTGAATTCAAGGTTGGCCTTGGACCAGAGAGGATGCATGCCAATCCAGAGCATTCAGAGCAAGAAATGCCCATTGCCTACAGTGACAGCAATTAATTGGATAGTCATTTTAGAAATGATAATATTCTGTGTCTGTTCTTTAGTGATGTGTTATATTCCTAATGGGCCAACAGAAATCAGGCTTGAGATCATAACTGGAAAGATGGAGTATGAGTGGAAAAAGCTTGTGGCAGAAGGATTTGTTTGGTGACTTTTACCCGTTGGTAATGTTATAATAAATTCTAAGGAAATACACCTACGAAATTGGTTGTTTGAAACAAATAATGGCCTGAAGGAGCAGTTTGCAGCCTTAGGCAAAGCTTAAAACCAAAGACGTAGAAAAATAATTATTGACCACAGTAATGATTTGTTTTCAATGATTTATTTTAAGAAAAGCAGTTTTTAAATGTCATCTCTGAGAATTATTACTCAAGCTTTAGATATTTCTCCTGGTTAGGCTTAGGATGGTTTACACATACAGAATTAAGAAAGGATTTTGTCTTGAAAAAATGAATGTGTGAACAGAAGCATTAATACCCCTGAAATACAAGATCCCATAGGATTTTGAACAAATGTAGAAGGTGGCCATCTATGCCCCATTTCAGACCAGTCTTTAAGTGTACAATTAAAATAAAGCATATGCTTAAATTTCTTTGATGTCAATGGGACTTCAAAAGGTCTTAAGTGATGTCCTGATTAGAGAAGCTTCCATCACCTCATACTTCTGCTGGTTTAAAACTGGACTAAAACAGAAGTCGTTAAAGCCTATGACCCTTTTATGTGGTATTCAAGTTCCACTGGCAAATATGTGCACAATAGAATAAAAATGCAGTGACAAGTCATGTTCAGAACCAGAGCTAGCTGGATTATTTATTGCAAATTTTTACATAGCTTTTGCACAATTTTCTACACAGGAAGCTTCATCTGGGGGTGTACAGAAAAGTGTTTCGTTAGGGGGGAGGCAGCGCGGAAGATTTTTACATTCATTGAATTAGATGTCATCCTGCCAGATGAGAAGGGAGGGAGGAGGTAGCCAGCAAGGAAACAAGAGTTTTATTCTGATAAGCATAATGCTGGAATAGCTCTGTGCTCTTGGCATCAAATTAGAGGGAATAGTGATGTAAACTGTGCTGAACTTGCTGTCAAACCCGGTTTGCTGTTAATCAAGAAGAGTTCTGCTTGCTGAGATTTGAGTATTGACAATGCTTGCTGAAGGCTGGTAATGATTTATGTTACTTCTGTAAGTTAAAAAAAAAGGGGGGAAGCAGAACAAAAGAAGAAAGGTTGGGGTCTGTAAACCCAGAAGTGAAGAATGTAATTATTTTTCTTCGGTTGTTTTACTTGGCAACTTCGCAGGAGTAAGCCCTGTTGTACTGATGGTAAATACGGAGTTATGTCCCTTAAGAGAATTTAATTTGGGCATATCCAGGAATGTAAAGAAGCATAATCCTTGAGGACTAAGCTGTGCACCCATTTAGTCATTATTAAAAGAGACTAGGCTTTATCAAATAATAACATTCTCTATTAATTTGTGTATAAGGTTTGTTTTATTTGGCAAATAACTGCATATTCTTTTCCAGTAGATAGTGATACTTGTAAGGGGCAAGTAGATTAAGCATGAAGCTAAAGGGTATTTCAGAAGTTGCAACACTATCCTCTGATATATTTAGGCTGTATTTACTGAAATGCAGCCTTTTCATAGAGCCAAAAGGCTTTTCTTGCCTTGTACAGACTTGAGCAGCTCCACTAGGGATGCAAGACTGGGGTGAGGCAACCTGCTTTGTGCTGTTATTGATGTACTGTTACAGTCTTAGACTAGTCAGTTTGGCATTCCACACTGCTCAGCACTCCTCCCACTTCTCACCTCTTTAGACTAAATTGTTTGGAGAAACACATCTGCTAGCTGTGCTTTTGTAGGTCAGTCACACTGGGGCCTTAGGCTTGGTGGAAGCCTAACAAATAACAAGAAGATAGCTAATAACAGAAATTACAACTCTTTGGAGGAAAAATAAATTAATCTGACCCTAGAAATTTTCAGTCTGCTTTAGTCTTGATGGAGCAAAGCACATTGTGTGTGCATCTGCCTGCAGGCTGAAATAGCCTCCACTGCGTATGTTCCTGTTTTAGAGATTATCTTTATTATTGAAAAAAAACAACCCCACCTGAAGTTTAAGAGAATGACAGAAGATATACGAAAATCACCTGGAGTGACTCTAAGTTGTGCAAAAAGGCAAATCAAAGCATATCCCAAGCCCCAGGTTCTGAGACATGCAATGCAGATTTTTATTTCTTGCTATATTGGGTTGCCCAGGTTTGTCTGTAGAATTTTAAAAAACAATTCTGAATGCATCATGTGTTATAAGCATTTCCATCTTGATGTCTCTGTTGGTCGCTTCAGATATTTCTAGGTTTACTTCTATTTCTTAACTTCTACTTGCAAAGCTGAGTGTCAGTTTGTTATTTTGAGGAGAGTGACAGATTGCTGCGGGGTGAGGTGATGTTGGTGATGTTTGTTTGGCCTTAACGTTTTCCAGCCATTTCTGGGAGCAGCTGTCTTTAATCATTAGAATCCGTTACTTCAGAAATAAATAACGGAAGTATCCATAACAGTACATAAAATTAACTGCCAGGATGAATTTGATAAGTAACAGCAATTCAAAAATTCAGCTTTCAGACAGTGGGAGGTTTTGGGGTTTGCTCTTCTCCAGGAGTGCCTTTAACCATTTATAAGATAAAGACAGGATTTCAAAGTTTCTCAGTGAGAGATATTTAAGTCTGTATAATCTCTGAGAAACAGCTGGCTCCTGATCTTCTTGGTTTTATTTGTATATTAAGGCAAATATTTGAGACATGTTTAACTTCCAAATGATGTATTCCTTATAGAATAAAACAAAAACAAAGCCAGAGAAAGATACCATTTTCTCATTCTGCAAATGTAAAAATTGTTCCTTCTGTGCTTATTCTGCACATTTGGACTCAATTCTTCCCAAGCTTTAAAAGTTCAGGTTGAAATATTGTTCAATACAAGACTTATTTTTGATTATTAGATGCTTGGTACCAGATAGCATGTGTACCTTGCAGTTCAGCTCTTCTAGAAGTATTCTGAAAATTCAAATGTCTCCATTTCTTTGTAATAGAAAAGGACTGCAGGTCCATAACTCTTACTGGTAGAACAATTTCCTATTTAAGTTTAACTTGTTTTACGGAGTGTTTCTTTATGTTTAGGGAATATTTTTATGTCCTTTGTTTTTTGTCATAATAATATAGTAGATTTAGAGCACTAGGGAATAAGGTTTCCTGATAATCAGAGACTCCTTAATGGTATCTAGGAACTTTACTGAATATCAGAACATATTAAAAAATAAAGCCACCTCTCTGCCTATTGGTCTTTGATGTAGGCTTTTTATGTCTAACTTAGTTTACAGACATAAGACAAATGAAGTAACATTCAGGAGAATGAAGACAAAATAGTCCAAAGAGATTAAAGCAAAATTTATCAGCAGAAGATGCAATACTCAGCAAAAACATTTCTCAAGAGCTTCCTCGTGTTGGTCTGTCACACCTGGATTCCTGAGCAGCGAGCTCTCCCTGGAGAATTATCTGCTCTTTAGCAGCAGGAAGTAGCACCAGAGATTTTCACTACTCCTAAGTTTCTGTGTTAATTTCTGATATGGGTGTTGAATCTTCTTTTGTGATCACAGCAAAGCTGAGATTGATTTTAGCCAAAGGAGAAGCAGGAGAGTAATGGGCATTGTTAGAAAAAAAATTTTTCTTTTAGCATACAGGATAAATTGGAAACCAGGGCTTAAGTAACTAAGACAGCAGAGAGGACTGGAGTTGAAATGTTCATTAAAGAGGATGCAGCTGAAAAAATGCTTCACCTTCTTATTGTCACAGATTTTTAATTTTCTTAACTGCCTGAGCAAATAAACTCACTACAGACAGAATTGTATTAATCTGAATAAGAAAGACATTTCTGGAGGATTTTAAATGTTTAATTGAAACAGACTTATTTACTGCAAAAGAAGAAACACTTAAAAAATAAATCAGATGGAAAATTAATGCCAAAACGAGACACTGGAGGTTTGCTTACAGTGGTATGTTACAGTAGTGGAAATTTTGTCGGAAATAATACAATAAGGATCTTTGTCATTAAAAAAAAATAAAAAGGACATTATAACAGAAAAGCACTCATTTAGGAGAGGAAATGTGCAAGTTACCCTTTAACTGGAGTATTGCCTTTGAAGAACCTGAGCGAAGTACGCAGAAAACCAGTGACCCGCGATGTTAATAGTCTGTCAAGAGAATGTTTATTATGCAATAATTCCTAGAAGGACAAACAAGGTTGTCCAAACACTACCTTCTGCTTTTTAACAGAAATATTTTACCTCCTGAAAAGTGTCTCACAAGTGTAAACGATGGGTTTCCTTCAGTTTTCTTGTGATACTTGTGCGAGTTCTTTGCAGAAAACGTCATTTGCTTGATTGAAACCTTAGTCCTCTCCAGAACTATACACTCAAGCACAGCAAATGTTCTAGCTGCTCCATATTGTCAATGTCATAAACATATTTCTAAATATTCCATATTTTTTTAATCATGCAGTTTTTCCATAAGTCTCTTTGCACATGAAACACTTCCAAAAATAGAATAAGCAGTGAGTCCTGTGAATACTTATTCCCAATACTAGTAGTGTTTTCTTTATTTGAGCAACTTGCATGAATAAACGTTTGCCAGAAGGAACATGACGGAGAAGGATGGGACGTGACAAAGTCCCTGAATGCCCTATATTCATATTCTTGTTATTGCTGTGATGAACAGAGTACAGTCCCAATGTGTACTTCTCTGCTTTTTACTGACATGGCCTTTCTAGCTCCTGGATATTTTGCTTTGAATATTTTCTACCACTCTGCTGTTTAGTAGTGGGGTCAGCTTAACTTCTTTTGATTTCTGTGTTGATGCAGTTTTTTCAAATCATGAAGTCTTCATTAGTTATTGATTTTTAGTTTTCTGTTTACACTGTCTTTTTCTATTCCTTTAGCTGCGTGCAAGATGTAACAGCAGCAATCAAGGACGATAGCAAAATGTAGGAAATCTAAATACATTTAATGCATCCATCCTCCATAGAGCAGAGTTCAGTGGGATTCCCACAGTGGAGCCATTCTGCACAGGATGGGGTTAGAGGGAAAGTCTTAGCAAAAGCATTTTGGGTCAGATTGATAATACAAATGTAAGCATAGCTCATGTAGCAATATTTTGAACTGCTAATTTTGATGTGTGAAGCCTATCACTTGATTCAGTTTCACTGCGAGGCCAGTAGCCAGTGTACTACTGGGTTTTTTGACAACAGTTGTAAGGCAGAGCTGAGACTTAGAGACCAGTAAGTTCTTATTTCTTCCTAGGCAATAAATTATATCTATGAATATGTGACAGCAACATAATTTTTTCAAGGGGAAATCATGCCTCACAAATCCACTTTGAACATGTCAGCCACTCTTTAGGTGATTCAATTTGATAAACTGTGATTTTTTGAAAAGAAAGTAAAATATCCACAGTCTTCTCATGGATTAATAACCGGTTAAAAGAGGGGGAAAAGGATAGGAATGAGTGTTCAGTTTTTGTAAATGGGAGTGATAACCAGTGGAATCTCTTTCTGGAGCCTGTGCTATTTAATATATTCATTCAGGAAAAAGAAAGGTTTAATAGTGAAGAAATCGGCTTTGAAGCTAACTGAATTACTCTGTGTAGCTAGAACTGCAGTACATATAAACAGATGTAGATCCAAATTCAGTATTACTGTTTAGGAAGGAGAGCTGTTCATCACTGTAGCTAGCTCAGCTAAATGAAAGACCAGTGACTTATGCACCTCAAGAAAAAAAGTAAATAAACGTGGATTCTTCAGCTTGGAAAACAGGTGACAGACAAAACTCTGTATGTGGTCATTTGGAAAAGATGTACAGGAAATTACTTGATGTTACTTACAGCATAAAAACTCATATTCAGCCAATAAATGACCAACCTATAGACAAGCAAACAAACAAAAGAAAGTAAGCTTTCTATTAATGCAAATTGTGGAATTTCTAGGCATAGGAAGATACAGAGACTGAAGGTATTCCATCAAAAAGATTGGACAGATATGATAAGAGTTATGTCAGGGAAAGGAGCATGTTACACTCTTTCTGGTTCCTACATTTTTTCCTGAAGTCCCACTACTGGTCACAGTTGAAGACAAGATACTGGGCAAGAAGCAAGGTGGAAAATTACAGTGAGGACAGCAGATCTTCAGAATAATGAACTCGATACCATTCTTGGTGTTAAAATTATTTTTCTTGTCTATTGCTTCTTTTTGTGACTGATTTTTGTTTAGACTGAGGCAACTTTATTTACTTCTATAATGTAAATTGTACCCCAAAGTATAATATAATACAATATTTAGTCCTGTACTCATGTCCTCTAAGTGGTCCTAGTACAAATAAGGTCAGCTTAGTGTATAATTATTCTAATTTGTTGAGAAATAACATTATTTTCCTGTCAAGCATGTGGCAAAGAAGGTGGTAATACCATGTATGAGTTTTAAATAATGTAAAACTACCTTGAAACATCATCTGCTGTGAGATTACTTAAACTGACCTGGTAGCTCACAAACTGGCTATGAGGAGCATTCAGCTGGCCCTTCAGGTTGTGCTGATTCGGGGGAATCCAAGTGATGTGTCACTTTGTGATAGACGCGGCTGTTCGCCAAATCAGGATCCAATGTGATTTGTGGGGAGCAGATCGAGAAGATGGAGTCAGGTCCTTCACAGTGGTACATGACAGGGAAACCTCAGACGGTGGATGTGAGTTGAAATAAGAGGGGTACAGAATGGATCTAAAGAGAAACTTTTCCTCCACAATGACAGTCCAGCCATGGCACAGGCTGCCCAGAGAGGTTGTGTCATCGCTGACCTCAGAGGTTTTCATGTTTCTGCTGGATCAAGCCCTGGGCAACCTGGTCTGACCCCAGAGCTGCCTCTGCTTTGAGCAGGAGGTTGGACCAGAAACCTCCTCAGGTCTCTTCCAGCCAGAGTTATCCTATGATCCTATCATTTTATGAGGTCAGACGTTATAGATATAATAGCAGACAATTACAGAGACTAACTTCTTCCTTAATATGAAGGTTTCACCCGATGTGCTGTACTTCAAGCTCTCAGAAGATATTTCAGGATTGCAGGATTGTGTCTGAAACCTGCTGTTATTTTAGCCCTTTGTGTTTGTTTCCATAACTGCCATGGGTGACTTGGCCACAACCCCAGAAAACCACCATGTAGGTGGAAGGAGGGACAGAAAGAAGGGGTCTGCCACGGAATCAGACACCTGAGCAGAATTCCCTTTGAGTGCAAATTTTCCTCATTCACAGTGGAGAGTCCTCCAGAATGAATACTTATTTTTTAAGTGATAGGGGAAATATTTGCATGTGGATGTGGGGAAGTAAGTGCAGAGGCAAACTGGCTTAGAGGAAATTTCACTTTTCTGCTGTACCAATATTTCTGATAAATTGTCTTAGAGGAGCAAACTGGAAATTAGAGTACATTTATTCTGCCAAATGTCAACTGATAGGAGACATTGGATAGCTGCTGCTAGCTGAAAATCCAGCTTTAGGCAGGGACCCAGCTACACCATTTCAGGTTATGCAATTGATAAGCAAATGGCTATTTTTCACTTAGAAGCAATCTTAATAGCAAGATTTACAATTTCTCTCCCCTGTGGTTTTATATACAATGGATTAAATTATTTTCATGGCAGAAAGAGAGAGATTTTATCTTGACAAGAGCAAATGTCTCAGGTCTCATGGAGGCCTCTGGAATGTGGAGCAGGAGGTAGTCCTCTGTGAAACACCTGGGGTTTGTAAGCCTGATGAAAAAGTGATTTTTTTTTCTGATACATAGTGAAGTGTCTGTGCTTAAAAATGACTGGAGAAAAATACTGGGTTTGTGTTCAGCCTCTGACAAAATATCCCTTTTTGTTTACTTAGTTGCTTATTTGTCCTGATAATGCCCAGTATTGCTTTTCCATGGTTTGCCTAAAGTTCTGTCTGAGCTTTGACGCTCTCAGGCAGCACACTAAAACGGCCTCTGTAATTTGTCATAGCTTCCCTTACAAGTCTGCTTCAGGAAAGACCTTTGTCTGCTTTGTACTTCGCAATGCTGTTTTCCACACCCTCTAATTGCCTCACTGCAGTTCAGGGCTTGTTTCCACTGTGGATGAGCCGCTGTCAGGGAGAAAAGCCAAGGAGGCAGCTTGTGGTCTGGGGGCTCTGGCAGACTGAAACAGCGTGTGTTGATCAGTGGAAGGCAGAAGTGACATCTCACACTGTGGGGTATTGCAGAATGAACAGCAGCAGCAGGTAGTTGTTAGTGGGTTTAAATTGTCTGAAATAAAAAAAAAAGACTTCACAAAAAGAGAATGGAAGGAATCTTAACCGATGTCATTCAGAGATCAGCTGATGAGGCACCCCACAAAATCTTACACAGGTAAGGTGAGTAAGGAGTTGCAGTGTGTGAAAAAATGAGACGGGGAAGGCATCTGCTAAACTTGTTTTGTGACGGGAAAAATCATTAAAATGTACCCGTAATTTTCTTGAAGAAATAGATCAAAAATAACTTTCATAGTTAATATTACAAAATAACAGGAACAGTCATAATGTAAAAGAAAGCTTTTCATTTCTTCTTGCGTCAAAAGAAGGGAAGAGGAGTTTTTTCTCACTAGTTAGTCAGCCTCTTATCAAGAGTCTGTGTTGTTTCCTTGGACTGGGAGAAATTGGAGTTTTGCTACTCAGAACTAAGTCATGGAGTTTTGACAGAAATACTGGAGTTCCCCTATTTGTTGGGTGTTGTGTTTATTTTTGCATTTGCTATCTCTGAAGCCACAAAGAAAGAATATAACCAGAGCCATACCCTGGGAATCATGTTTTGCATAAATTTAAAATGCCAAGAAAGAGAGTTGGAGATTAAGCCTCAGTTTGCAGATAACCCTTCCCTGGCACAGTACAGGGAATCAAGCCTGTCAGCAACATGTGGCTTCACAGAAGTTTGTACATGGCTGGAGTAGGACTGTGCCAGGGTGGAGATGCCTGGGAGAAAGTTGAGCAACAAGACCCCTAGGAACACAGCTCATACCTGGGCTGGAGTGGTGGGTGCTTACGGTCACCTCTGAGACATACACACCTTCTGGAAACTCTGCCTCTCCAGCACTCAGCACAATGTAGTACATCTCTTGGACACTTCAAAATAAGAAAATTTGGGGGATTTAGAGCACAGGAAAGATGGTCATACCCTCAGCCTTGCCAATCAATCACCAGTCAAAGGGAAGAAAGAAACTTGCTAAGAGCAATCATATTCATGCCCTTTGTCATTTCTGCATGTCTCAAGACCATTACTGAGCTCTTCTGACACATTTTAAAGAGCCTTTCCTACCAAAAGATGAGTTGATGGTGATCTTCAGACAGTAGTTGATGTGGAAGCCAGAAGAACCTGAATAATGACACTATTGTGGTTTTGCTGCGTTTTCCTTGGTAATGTTCCCTCAGAAAAAAACAAGGAGCATTTAGGACCTTTGGAAGAGGGGCAGGCAAGTCAGGAGGACCACAAAGGTGTAGCAAGGTTATGCAGGGAGAAAATTAGAAGGGTCAAAGCCCAACTAGAGCTTAATCTGGCTGGCTGCTGCCGTAAAAGACAATAAAAAGTACTTCTATAAATACATTAGCAGCAAAAGGAGGACTATGGAGAATCTCCAGCCTTTAGTGGATGCAGGGGGGAACCATAGTGACAAAGGAAGAGGAAAAGGCTGAGGTACTTAATGCCTTCTTTGCCTCAGTCTTTAATAGCAAGACCAATTGTTCTCTGGGTACCCATCCCCCTGAGCTGGAAGACAGGGGCAGGGAGCAGAATGGAGCCCCCATAATACAAGGGGAAATGGTTAGTGACCTGCTACATCATGTAGACACACACAAGTCCGTGAGGCCAGATGGGATCCAACCAAGGGTACTGAAGAAACAGGTGGAAGTGCTCACCAAGCCACTTCCTATCCGTTATCAGCAGCCCTGGCTAACTGGGGAGGTCCCAGTTGACTGGAGATTAGCCAATGTGATGCCCATCTTCAAGAAAGGCTGGAAGGAGGATCTGGGGAACTACCTGTCCGCCTGACCATGGTGCTAGGGAAGGTTATGGAGCAGATCATCTTGAGTGCCATCATGCAGCATGTACAGGACAACCAGGTGATCAGGTCTGATCAGCATGGGTTTAGGAAAGGCAGGTAATGCGCAGCTAACCTGATCTCATTCTATGACCAGGTGACCCACTTAGTGGATGAGGGAAAGGCCATGGATGTTGTCTACTGAGACTTTAGTAAAGCCTTTGGCACCATTTCTCACATCATTCTCCTAGAGAGACTGGCTGCTCGTGGCGTGGATAGGCATACACTTTGCTGGGTAAAATATTGGCTGAATGGCTGGGCCCAAATTGTTATGAATGGAGCTAAATCGAGTTGGTGGCCGGTCACAAGCGGTGTTCCCCAGGGCTCAGTGTTGGGGCTGGTTCTGTTTAATATCTTTATCAATGATCTGGATGAGGGGATTGAATGCACCCTCAGTAAGTTTGCAGATGACACCAAGTTGGGTGGCAGTGTCAATCTGCTTAAGGGTAGGAAGGCTCTACAGAGGGACATGGACAGGCTGGATCGATGAGCCAAGGCCAATTGTATGAGGTTCAACAAGGCCAAGTGCCGGGTCCTGCACTTGGTCCACAACAACCCCATGCAATGCTACAGGCTTGGGGAAGAGTGGCTGGAGAGCTGCCTGGAGGAGAAGGACCTGGGGGTGTTGGTTGACAGCTGGCTGAACATGAGCCAGCAGTGTGCCCAGGTGGCCAAGAAGGCCAACAGCATCCTGGCTTGTATCAGGAATAGTGTGGCCAGCAGGAGTAAGGCCATGAAGGCCAGCCCCTGTACTTGGCACTCGTGGGGCCACACCTTGAATATTGTGTTCAGTTTTGGGCCCCTCACTACAAGGACATTGAGGTGCTGGAGTGTGTCCAGAGAAGAGCAACGAAGCTGATGAAGGGTCTGGAAAACAAGCCTGATGAGGAGCAGCTGAGGGAACTGGGGTTGTTTAGCCTTGGAGGAGGCTGAGGGGAGACCTTATCACTCTCTACCTGAAAGGAGATTGTAGTGAAGTGGGTGTTGGTGTCTTCTCCCAAGTTACTGTCTACAGGATGAGAGGAAATGTCCTCCAATTGCAACAGGGGATGTTTAGACTGGATATTAGGAAAAATTACTTCACTGCAGCATTGTCAGAGATTGGAAGAGGCTACCCAGGGAAGAGGTTCAGTCATCATCCGTGGAGGTATTTAAAAGGTGTTTGGATGTGGTGCTTAGGGACATGGTTTAGTGGTGAACTGGCAGCATCAGGTTTATAGCTGGACTTAGAGGTCTTTTCCAACCTATACGATTCTGTCTATTCTGTGTGAAATAGGCATGATGAGGAAGTGGGTGAAGAGATTGTCCACATCAAATAAGTGCTTTCTGAGCTGGCAGTCCTAGGTTTACTTTCTAAACATAAACTTGCCTTTCTTTGTGACAGCATTTACAGGACAGCATTTTCCACTCATGCCTTTTTTTTTCTTACAAGACAAGACAGAAAACTAGGTTAAAAGTAATGGCCAGAGTGCTCAGCTCTTGCAGTGCATCATAGGAGGAGACCAGTAAGATGATGGAGAAAATGAGGTTTTTGGCTTGCATTGCTTTGCACCAAGTGGCTTGCTGTCCTTTAATTATAGCTACCAGTTTACTACACGTTAATGAATCTTGTTAACAGAATGTGAATGCCACTTACTTACCTCTCAGTTGTGGAAGTGTACCCTTTGGTTTTCTGTGCTTTGAAGGGGGCCTAGCTGAGTCATTTAAGTCATTTTTTTCTTTTATCTCTGCTTTTTTATGGGCACATTTTTAAAAGAAATGAATTCCTGTTTAGACACTATGTGCAAAGCCCCAGCAAATTCCACAATAAAACTTAAAACTGGGTTTTTGGAAAGAGCTTGATGGCACAATCAAAGTGAAACTTGGTCTCGCCTTTTGATGTCTCTAGAGAACTGTTCTGTTTGAGATGTTATGTTGAGAGCCCTCATTATGGGCGAGCAGAAGCTGAGGTTCAAGTCTGTCATGGTCTCCCACTGACTCACTGTGAAGTCCACAAACGCAGATGGGAAATATTTATTTGGGTGTTAATGATGCAGCAAATAACACAATACTTCAATTTATAAATGTACTTCAGTATATTTCAGAATACTTCGATTTTAGGTTCTTTAAAGCAAAACAGAAAAAATGTGGAAGGGAAACTTAAGGTCATCTTAAATCTTCACAAAGGGCAAAAGTGATAGAATTAATAAAAATGGCCATTAAAAACAACCAAAACCTGCCAGCTGCTTCTCTTAACCTCCTTCTTCCCACTTCCCTTTCCTCCAGGAAAGACCATTGCACACAGACAAAATGTGCAACTCTTAACTTTGTAAGTGGCAGATGAGAAGCTAATGGCATAATTTGAATAATTTGATGGGGGTGTGGTTCAGACTAGAATCTTTAATAATGCTGAAATGTGAGGGGAAGCAGAAGCCTGACAGTGAAAATACTTACAGTGACAAGGAATGACTTCCATGTGTGCATAAGTTCAGTTGCTTTGCATTTGTAAACCTTAGGGTGGTAAAACACTAACTTGAAAGTCAGATTCTGTGCTGCCGAGACTTTCTTCTTCCTGAGCTGAAGGATTTCTATATGGACCAAGACACAGAGACCTCACAGGCAGCCAGCAAGGCCATGCACGTGGTCAGCGCAGAGCCATGCAGTTATGCCAGGCTGGGCACTGACCCCAGACTAATACCCCACCTCTCTGGTTGTTAGTGTATGACGTTGGTGTGGAGCTTCTGGATCCGAACTGCCTGTTTACTGCTCTATTGTCCTACTAATTTAGGTATCTCTGCATCAAAGCGGGCATAATTTCATTCTGTCAGTCTCCTGCTTTGATGCCTTTTTCTGTATTTCAGGCCCATGGAAGGGAGGGGAAGCATCACCTGACAGTTTTAAAATGAGGTTGTGGTAAATGTTGTGTTTAATGGACAAAATTGCCATTCCTGTCCATCGCTCTGAGATTTTGGATGCTTTTCTGATACACCCCTGGTGTGGGGCCTGAAATCTGCTGCTGGGTCACCAACCAGAGCGCTGGTGCTCTTCCACCCACATTAGGAAGTGGTCACCAGCTGCGATGGCTGCGCCAGCTTGGGAGATTCCCATGGGTGACAAGCAGGACCCGGGCCCTCGGCCTCCCTGCCGCTGCCGAGGTAAGTACGGCTGCCCCAGGCGCTGGGAACCGGCTGCTGAGCAGGGCCGTGGCCACCGCCGGCTGCGTGCCCCGCTCCCACAGCACCCAACGCTGTGCTGCTGCGGGTGCTTCGGACAGCAAATGAACGTGCTATGGAATAACACACATTTATTCCTACAGGAATACCCACATATTGTTACTGCAGCAATGAAAGATACGGATTTTTTGGGAAGTTATTTTAATACAAACTTCCCTTTTCCGCCTGTCAGATAACTGAAGGTGGTTTTATTTTTATTCCACTCTCACAGTCAGTACCCGGTTGCTTTCTACGGCTCCACTTAACGCTGGCGGTGGAAAGGTGCCGCGGAGAGTGACCCCTCGATGGGGGCCGTCCCGTCCCGTCCCGTTCTTCACCGTCCCCCTCCTCAGGGGAGCGGGGAGCGCGGCCCGCGGCGGTGGGGCGGGCAGGTCACCTTTAAGGCTGTCCGCCACTGCTCAATGCTGCCTTCCCCTCCGTAGAGGCCTAGACTGCCGCGCCGCCCCACCTTCGCCGCCGTGCCTGCTCCAGCGGCGGCCGAGGAACGAGAACCGTGTCCCGAACCCAGCGCTCTCCCTGCCGCAGCCGCCGGAGCCAGCCGGCGCCTCACGCCTCCTTAAGAGGCGGCGGTCCTCTTGGCGCCTCCCCCGCCGCCCGCGTGAAAAGTGCCGTATGCCCGCAATGGGGAAGGGACGGCGCCCCAGCCGAGAGGGACGGCCGAGCCCGCGGGACCCCAGGCGAGCGTAAGCGCGGTGCCTCCTTCTTACGCGCTCGACAGCTGTTCCTCGGCGGGGTGGGAGGGGAGGTCTGGCAGGGCGGGGGTGTGCGGCGGAGGGCCCGGGTGAGGCGCGGCGGTGAGGAGAGGAGAGGAGTGGAGCGGCGACGGCCGCCCTCTTCCTCGGCAGGGCCGGCGGCCGGCCAGCCGGATTCTGTTCGGGGCGGCCTGGGGCGCGGAGCGGCCTCTTCCTCCCGGGCACTTCCTCAGGCACCTGCCGCCGTCCCCACGCTGCCCGCCCGTCCCCGGGCCCCGCTGCGGGCAGTGCCGCCGGGGTCGCCGGGGAAGGCGCGCTGACCGCCCGCCTCTCTGTCAGACACACGATCGCTGTGCGGCGTCCTCCCTCCCCCCCAAGCACATACGCGTGTAAAGCGAGCTTTCATAAGGTAAAAAAAAAGACAGCGAGGGGTAAAAAACGCCTTTGCGGCGCTCGCCGTGCGTGCCGGGGCAGCGCAGTGTGTGCAGCGAGGGGTACGAGGGCAGGCCCGCGGCATCGCGGCGGGTGGAAGGAGGCACGCCAAAAGCTACATAACGGCATTACTCGCTACCGGCCCCTCGGTCTTGAGGTGGTACGTTCGCGCTTGCCTTCATTCATTGTGGCTGGAGCTGATTTTTGGCAGCAATTACCGCGAACTGTGCCATCTCACTTACTTATCCCCACATAGTATGTGTGATGAAGCAATCCATTTTGAAATTTATAGGGAAGTAAAACAATGCATCTGTTAAGGAAAAACTTGACAAAATGTCTGCGACAGCAGCTTTTCTTTTGGGTCTGATATGAAAAAAACATGCGTAAGGGTTCCTGTACGTGACTTACAGCAGGCATCTGTTGGCCTATATTAGAAGTATGATCACAGACCATAATCCCTTGTTTTCATGGGTTACATGTTCCTCTTTGGGAAAAAGCTTGCAAGCTTTTACTGGTAGAGATAAGTTTGTTGTCCTGGTTGACCTCCGGTTAGTCCTGCTGCGTTGTTTGGAGAAGCTGCTCCTCAGTGGTATGACCAGTTCCTGTGCTGGTGGTTGTGTTTCCCCCCAGTAGCTCAGGGGTTTGCATTGGTACAAAGTCAGTCACCTTCCCTCGAGCAGTCACTGAAAATGGGTTTGAACTGCTGTCCTGGACTGAGAAATGGAGCTGCTGAGGCTCCAGCACCTCTTGGTGTGTGACCCTGCAGAGCAGGTCACAGCTTATCTGTTGGCATTTTGTCATACCTTTGGGGAGAAGCCCTTCGGCCTCCTCAACTGTGGAGTGTGAAACTTTCCGTTTGGAGGCTCCTTTGGAGATGAAGGTGTGCTGACTCTGAAACTAAATGAAGATCTAATCCCAAGTGAGGAGCAGTGATATGGGTAGTACTTCCAACTGCAGTGGATCTTGCTAGTGGGAAGATGGCTTTCTGCACCTCAGTAGGCTTGGATACGTAGTGTATTAAACAGCTGATTCATAAGATCAGCTTCTTTGTGGTTACTAAGACTGCTTCAGTATATTGAGACTTCTGGAGAGAAAATGTGAACCTAAAACTGATGTGCTTATTTTATTTTCTTTCTGTTAGGGGGAAGGTTTTGAATATCTAGTGCAGAGTTAAGTGCTCTTCTGCCATTGTTGTCTCTCAAAATCTCCACCTTGTCCCTTTATGACCACCTTTCTGCACTCTTTTGTTCTGCTATGGCAGGGATCCATAACAAAAGAGAAATGGAGATATTTATGCTCAAATCACATAATTTAATCTCTTCCTGCATGGCCAGTTAATTTGCACTGGAAAAATACCAGGTTGACTCTTGGCACCAAGTGCTGTTTATGACTTGTTTTTCTTAGAAGAATTAGACAAAAGGAAAAAAAAAACTAATGCTGTTGCTTCACTCAGATTGTATACCTGAAGACTGCATCTTAACTTGAATGTATTTTATTGAACATAGTTATCACAAGGTGCCCTTCTTGAATTTTCATGATACTTTGAATAGATAACTTTTGTCAGCTGGCCTAAAATAGCCAGGATAGGAAATGTTTCAGCCAATCTGTTTTTGCCATAGTGTACTTAGGTGCATAGCTTTTAGTCATACATAGGAGGAAAAATAATGAGTATGGAGTGAGACCTGACTGTTTCCTTTAGAGGTGTTCCTGCAAAGCCATTGAGCAGGCTTCACTGACATTTTGGGTGACCTCTACTCTCTTTCTTGGCATGTTTTCTTGACAATACCAAAGAACTGAATCCAGTGCAATGTAGCAATGACTTTTTTGACTTTCCAGGCGCACATCACTTCAGGAGTAATAGGAAATGGCTCTCTTTGGGCCTATTTTAATTGACATGCAATACTGAGGTATGTGGCAACTTCTGTGACTTGCATATAGGTTGGAAGAGGACAGCGTTGGCAGTAGAACTGAAGCTGTTCTCGATGCTTGGGAACGATGAGTTCAAGTTAAATTATTTGACCAGCTTGGGCTGGAAGTTATCAAGGATAGACTTCTGTATCAGCCAGAGAAGGAGGTGTCTCCTGCTTGTACCCATAAATTCAAGCATATGAAAGCTGACTACAAAATATGAGAAAACACTTAGTTTCCCATGGAAACAACAGGTGGAAGCTCAGAGTATGGTATAGCCCGTGGTTAGTGTGTGGAGTTGAGAGATGGGAGACTAAATTAAAATTTATTGTTTACCTGATACAAAACACTGATGTGGATCAAAGTCTCCATATCCTTCAGGACAGTATCGTAACAACAGGAGTGACCTTAAGGGAGCAAACCCAACTTTTTGACTAACTGTTTACTTGACATTGATGGGGAAGCCCACATTTCAGTAGTTGCTCTAAGACAAGTACATGTCAAAAATATGTGATTTATAGTCCAGAGGTGGTTTAACCAATAAAAACAAATACTTTCCTACAGTTCTGCTTCAGCTGGTGTTTCAGCTCCCAGCTAAAGCCTGGGGGACCAGTCACGAGACACATTTTTAAACTGAGTTTACAACTGGTCTTTTTTTTGTTTCATTTGCCTCTTTCCAAACAGAAGCTCCATGTAATCTGTGGAAGGATTTATCTTTGACTTCATGGGCAATGGCAGCAGAACTAGCTATCATCTTCCTGAGAGGTGATGAACTCTCTCGTGTGTTTGCCATGCTTCAGTGATATAACTGTGTCTTTCTCACTAGTTGTAAAAACAAATCCCAGAACCTGTCTTAGTAATGGAAATGATCTCATCACTGCCCTAGGTTATAATAACGTGATGTAGTAACAAAATACTTTCAAAAGAACTTTTTTTTTAAAAAGAAAACAATATCCCCCAAAATGCAAGGAAAAAACCACCCTGGTATTCAGACTTTCCTGAGGACTTTCATTTACTGTTTACCTCAGAAATGATACGAATTTTCTGACTGTACTGCTTTCCAGTAGCCTGTGTGTCAATGTCTAGAGCAGCATTAGTCAGCCCATGGTGCAGGGATGGGAGGTGGTCGGTAGGACATGTGAAAGCAGTTCACAAAGCAGGATCAAAGCACCAAGAAGCTCCAAATAATTTTTTTTTTTTTTTCAGACATATTGTGGGGGAAGTAAAAGTAACTAATGAACACTTAAACTTCAGCCTAATTTCTTAAAAGGGAAAATATTGTGGCAATACTGCAAGAGAGAATTGGTGGACTTTCCTTAGAAAGATCAGCTACTTCTTCAGCTTGAAAGCACTGTTTAGAATGAGATGATTTCTGTAGAAAACAAGACCGCAGTGTTGGTGAGGGGAAAAAATCAGACATACATTGACAGAAGATGGGGCCATCCCTGTACAGATTTTACTTGTTCTCTCTAATGTTCATAGTGAGATCCATGGGCTGTCGCTGGTGGTAACTCTGAAGCCTGTGTTGGTCCTGTTTCAGTTGGCAGGGGCAGGGCATGGGCACTGCAGTTCTCCAAATATCTTTTCCTTTCCCTGAAAGATGGTTGCTGAGGTGACACTTTCCATCTTGGCTCATGCTTTTGCTGCATGCTGGGGCTTCCAAGACTGTCAGCATGTGTAGTGACGGAAGGTTTTAGAATCTGGACTGGAAATTGTAGACATTGTAGAAGCTGATGTGTGAGTTGCCCAGACTCTTCAAGTAATCTGGGAGGAAAAACAGGTGCTTTCAGGATGAAATTAATGTGATCCTAAAGCAGATATCCAACAGGCCACATAAATTATGTGCTAGGAGTGCCTCTTTCTCTCTACTAGCTAAGTACAGATGAAGACTTACATATGGTAGGGCATTTGAAGTTAAGTGATTCCTACCTCTGGGGTCTGCATCTCTGAGCACAGTAGTCTCCTGTGCAGGCTGCATAGCTCTGTTTGCAAGCATTCGTTTTAAGTTTTGAGATGCACTCTCCTTTCAGATGAGTGGTAGCACTGGTAATGGTGCATCCTAAAGCTGAGTGCAAAGAACATAGTGCTTCTTTTTGTCTGCTGATACCAAAACTACTTCAGCAGACACCAACAGGCTGAAGTACTAAATTAAATGTTGCTCATTGTTAATTTTTACCACTTCAGGATGCTGGAAGCATATTTTTTTGAAATATAAAGTAGGCTGCTTGCAAAAAAGAATCCTTGTCTCCATCATTCCAGCTTCCATCCCTGAATATGCAGATTTAGGAAGACAGAAAATGTAGTGTCAAAAGCTTCCACATAGACAAATTCAGAACTATACATGATTTGACTCAGTCACATTTGTGTTTTTTGTGGTTCTCTGATAGTAAAGCCATTGAACTGACTCATCTTTGATATTTATCTAATATTTTCCTTAAAAAGATCTCAGCATAAATCAGTAAAACTTTTATTTCTTTTCCTACTGGTATTATCAGACATTTATAACAGTGCTTATGTCCTTAGCCAAGATCTGTAGGAATGTGCACTTCCATAACAAATTATCATTTTATATTTACAGCGATTATGAAGTTATGTATTTATTTGCCCACACACAGGGGTTACAATAAGATCTGTACAAGTGTGTATTTATTGTAATGAGTGTCAGGCACAGCCCCCAAGGGTTTTAAAATGCAAAGACATGTGTGCTGAACAAGACCGGTAAGTGGAATGTTGGGGTAGATTGAGATGATGAAGTAAGGAGCATGGTGAATACATTTGTACGGGCGCTCTCATCCCATCTGGTCCATTGCGTTGGCTGCACTCTTTTAACAGAAAGATGTGGCTTTTGGAATGTCTTGTAGGTTAAGTGTGGGGTTTTTTTTGGTTGGGTTTTTACCCCTTCTTCTCTTACTATGCCCATGTCTCCACGATATAGGCTGTAAATGGGGCTTAACCAGGAGAACTGTATTTCTCATGCATTTAGCTTATTGCATTGTGAACTGGACGCTCAGAATAAATGTCCCCAGGTAGAGGATTCATTTTGGCCTGTTGCACACTCCATTAATGTCAGTGGGTATACAAACAAAGACCACTTGTGGGCAATTATTGTTCCAGAGAAGCTCTTGCTGTGGCCTGAACTGTTACTTTGCATGCTCTGTCAGAAAAATTGGGCCTTTGTATTCAACATGCAAAAGTGTAACTCTCTATGCAAAATCTGCAGCTGCTGCCTAACATTGCAGTTCTGTTAGAAATCAACCACAGAACTACAAACCATTTGGGGGAGTAGGTGACTGTGTAGATATACTCTTCGAATGTAACTAATTAGAAATTTTCTTGTTGTTACACTTGTGTACCATCTTTTAAAAATAACCTATAATGGAGAATTGTAAAAGGTAATGCACTTTAGAGCCACTTCTATTCTTAAAAGTTTCATAAATATAGATGCCTTCTTAAATGAACAGCTGGAATAATGATGATATCTTGACCTAGGCAATTTCTGTAACATATGAAACAAACTATTATTATGTAGGTGTTCTGTTTGAATCCTTCCTCCTAATCCAAAGAGCATTGATAATGAGTTTCTGACTGGAGCACTAAGTGCAACACCCCTTTGCCTTTTGATAAAGGCATGAATTTGCTAAGTTTTTACAACCATGGTGTTTTTGGACTGTCGTCTTCTGTGGAAAAATACCTTTTCTTCACATAACCAGAACCCTGCTGCTATGAATCAAGAACAGCACTAGTGAAAAACCTCAACTCAATCTAGAACAGTAGCTTGTACAACATCTACCAGGAAGATGATAGGAAGACAGTCCTAGCTTTTCTTATATCCAGTTCATTCTTATGGGCTTCTGTGTGCTTAGTGATGATACTTACAGACTAATTTTTTACCAAGCAGTTTAACCTGAAAACTATAGGAAGCTGGTGTGATGTCTGTGCTGACAGTAATGAAACCCAGTGTTTTTTTCTAGTTGCAAAATTTTACAACATCTCGCATTTCTCTGGCATTTTCCACCTTGAACAGCACATGCTCACACAGACCTTCCTGGTAAGTGACTGATTACATTTAACTATGGCATACTTCCAAGTATTAATTTGCCTTTTATACTTAAATTCCTTTTTCCAAGAATCCCAAATTTATTAATTTAATGAGCTCTTCAACTCTTCTGTGGCCTAGTGAGTATAGACTTAATTTTTAGAAGGATGTTTTTGATATAGAGAAATTAAATAGCTTCTTCCTAGTCATTAAGTCAAATCTGGATCAAAATTATGTATAAAAACCTGAAACCATGTGTCAGTCTCACCTTAGACATTCTCCCCTCCCAAATCAACAGTGTTGTGAAAAACCGCTGCTATAATTGCGGTGAATTTTATTAGATACTGTTGTCTGAAAAAAATTAAGGTGTGAGTTTTGGTGGTGTGGTGTGGTGTTTTTTGTTTGGGTGTTTTGTGTGTTTTTTTTTTTTCCTTCTATGTGTTTCTGAGGATTATCTCTTCTATGTTAGGAATTGAAATAATGCAAGCATGAAAAAGATGTTTGATATGGCTAAAATGGAAGGAAAACAGGTTTTGTTGCTTCTAAAACTTTTTTTCCCACCAGTGAATGCAAAGTAAGGAGGATCATGTGAATTGACCCTGGCTTCTCCCTTCAGTTCTTTCTCCTCTTTAAAATTACTATTTTACGTAGGTCTGTCTATGATCAGCCATAACATTGTATAAATGTTTCTGAAAGAGGCTCATAAAAAATGATGGTGCTAAGTAGAGCAGAGCAGGACAGTGCTGGCTAACACAGCCCTGTGTGCAGGAGGAGAGCAGCATCCAACCTGTTTTCTGCATGGTTCAGTTGAAGAATTTAACCCTGAATGTTTTGCATGCTAGAGAAGAATATATGTTCGGTTGTGGGGCAGTCCTGCTTATAGGTATCACTTGCTATGCATAAATGAAGGGCCAGAGAAGGAACAAGCATTGGGGATGAGGGAGACCAAAATTCATATGCCTACTCTGAAATTAATTGTATGGGAAGGTGAGAATTATTCTTCCCCAACTGAGAGTGACCTGGCCATGTATGGATTGGCTATTTTGAATTAAGTTTTGAGTATAGCTGTGATAAACTCTTCTCAAAAAGAGTTTTATTAAAACTGATTAGTTCTTTAATGACAGCTTTTTCTTTGGCAAATTGACATTAGCTGAACAAAAACTCTTGTTGAAAAGTACTTGAACATCTGCACTGGGTATTCCTGTGTCCTGTAATACGTGTCAGTCATTTCCCTTTCAGCACAGGGTGGGCACATCAGATGGTGTTTTCATGAGCTGAGAGAGTTTGAGTTAGCAAGGGAGTTAGTAAGCCCTCGGTGTCTTAAGAAATAGTTAAAAGCTTAGACAGTTTGGTAAGAGAGTAGTCATAGCTCATCTAAATTTTGCTGAACTTTCTCTGGCTGACCAATCCTCTATGCCTCAGAGAAGGGCATGAAAGTCCCCCTTATGCCCCTACTTTTTGCAAAGCAGTTTTAACAAGGGAATATGCAAATTTGGGGTTTCTTCCTGACTTTGACTGCAGTTCATTTATTTCTTGAGTCATTGTTTGTGGCTCCTTAGTGAATTGGATTGTTTGTATTGCATTCCGGAAGGCCACATTTAAGGTCTGGGTGGCTAGCAGTTACTACATTTTTGTTAGTTTTTTGCGTTTTGTTTGCTTTATGTAACCATTAGCGTAGATAACCTTTTGGTACTGGTAGGATCAGATCATAGTAAGGCTTGACATATCTTCTTGCTTATGATAAATAGAATTTTTTTCCACAAATATATTAAATATAAATGTTATTTTCAGTTTGAGCCCATCTCCAAAGCCTTAGTTGCTAAGGTTGTGCATCTGATAATAGTGGCTTAGATCCTTCTCCTGATCTTCTCAGGCCTTGGCTGTGCTGTTAACAGTAGCACTTGAGGTAGTCGTCTAAAAGTGAACCAAGCATCACCCTATTCAAAGGTTTCTTCCTAAATAATCAGAGAGATTGTACTAGAGCTCTTGCAGCAGCTTGGTGTTTTTGCTGTTATTCTGAACTCAGTGGAAGTGGTGGAGCAGAAAATTCATGCCATTTTGACACTGCTACTATAGCCCTGGGAAAAGAGCAGGCACAGGCACTTGTTGGCTGGAGCACAGATGGCAGAGATGATAGGGTAACAGAGAGCCTTGGCAAAGTGGTGAGAGGCATGGTACAGAAAGAGGAAGCTCAAGAAGGGGCAGAATAACGTGCTACTCCCTTGTGCAGTTGCCAGGCAGGAAGGTATCTCTCTGCTTGCCCTCTTCAGCAGGAGAGGAGGGGTCAAAGTCTTACTTGAATTTGTACAGAAAATCAAAAGCCCTGAGTAAATGCTTTGCCAATATAAGTTTGGCTTCAAACACAAGCTCGTAACTTGGAAATTTTTTGTAACAGCTCAAATCCTGGACTGAAGGCCTCTCCAGCTAGAGGCTTGGCTGTGTGGGCTCAGGCAGACCTTACCCCAGGCCATGTGGAAGCTGGGTGTTAGATACCAGATGAAGGACGCTGGTATGATGCACTTTCTATATCAAAAGTGTCCCACTGCAGTCTTATCAAGAAAATGGATAGGGCAGTTGGACTATTCTGCTAGGTCTAGTATTTTTTTATTATAAAATTATATATTAAAATTGCAAAGAAATCTTTCACAATATAAATTTACCACTTAGTCTCTCCCTCAAGAATAACATATGCAGGAGGGGTGTCTGTGTTTGTGTGTGTAAAACAAGTTTATGTTACTCACTTAAACTCCAGCTTGGCAATAGCCATAAAGTATTTCTATATAAACTTTACTCACATCATTTAAAAGAGGCTGAAAAATCTTAGCATCAGAAGTTTGTTCATGACTACTTTTACTAGAAGACCTGAGAAATTTTCTTGAGTCACTCTCCTTCATCATGCTTTTAATGTTATGATCATATAGACGAAAGGAAGTGCAGCACAATTGTCCCCTTTTATTGCAGACGGTGACCAGAGCTCATAGCTTGAGTAAATAGTCCAAAACCAGAACATGGAAGTTGTAATGTTGAGTCACGTTGTACAGACACAGAGTATAAGATGACAAAATGCACCTTTTGTGTGCAGTCCTTTCTCCATTGCTGCAGTGCCAGCATGACAGCAGCCTGTGTGTGCTGGCTGGCGTTACAATTTGCACTGAAATGCCAGGAAATTCAGAAGAAAAGAGCAGTTTAGATAAGTTGCTTTGGATACCAACTGAATTGAAAAAGAATTAAAACAGATTAAAGGAAATGTTTGCCTAACTTTCAGGTAGATTTGTTTTATTGTTGACATGTGTTACCTGAACAGAAGCCAGCTGTTAATTTCACCAACTCCTTGCGTTTTTAGCTATTCATGTGGTTGTTTTTTTGTGTGTAACCACTTCATAACTATAATGCAGAAGGATTGTCATCCGCAATTGAAGCCTCAGAGCATTGGACAGCTTTGTGTGCTTGTCTCTTCCCCCAAAAGTTAAACATAAATACTTAATTAAAAATTTATTCTAATATTTTCCCTAGAGTTTTTTATTTTAAACCATCCCTATTTTACAGCAGGAAAGCAAAAGAAGGAATGAAGGTGTAGATAAGTTAAAGATATGTAAGAACCAGACTTTCCATTATTTTAATAAAATCTTTAAAAGGTGTTGGCCCAGAAATACTTAGCAATTGGGTGACATCCCTGTTGTCACCAAGGGAGAGTGAAGGATTTGGATTCAGATCGTTGGAGTCTAAATCTAGTGCCCTAAAACATTCAGCAATGGTTCTTTCCACAGTACCAATGAGCATTCTTAAAGGGTGTACTTGGAGGTTTTGGCAGGCAACAGCCCGTGGCCAGCATACTGCAGCACAGTAGAGGAAATGGAGAATTTTGTCAAAGATCCAGGTAAGAGTGAAATGCAGGGGAGTTTTTTCTTTTCTTCCCTTCACTTAAGTTTTAAAGGACAACAAACAACTTTGTCCATTGAGGTGTTGCACTTGAGATGTGTATCGACTAATTTTTAGAAGTTATTATTTAAGTGTTTGCATTTTTGGCAACACTTTTAAAGCTGCCACTGGTATTGAGTTTTTCCATTTCGGAGAGCCTGGCTTGAAACTCCAAACATGCTGGGTACTTGGGGCACCCATTATCTTGAAGTGTGAGTTTTTGTTTGCTGCTGCCTTGAATTGGGCTTCCAAAAGTAAGAATACCCCGAAATGAATAACTGGCATACATAAATAGTTTATTTGTGGAATAACTAAATTCCAAAATCCTACTGTACAGAAACGCTGGGCATTTTTTAATCTTGCTTTTTCTTAACTGCAGTGTGCATGTAGCAAATAGCCTACATAGATGATCTTCTTGAAATTATGTAAATAATAGAGGGACTTGACTAGTGTACTGTAACTGTTTTTGTGGGTAATATATCCTAAAAATTCTTCATTTTCATGGAGCTTCAATCAGGTTTTTCACATTCTTCTTTGGTTTTTGGCCTTCTTGCTGGAAAAACAAGCTGGCTGTTTCCCACGTAAGCTACAGGGAGTGTGACCTACACAGTGGGGATTACTGATCAGCTGCTTCAGTTTTATTTTTTGCCAAATTTTGAGACTGCCACCTAAACTATCTGTTTTGTGGCTTGGTTTTCTGTAGAAAGACAGTTATCTTAGCCATTTTAAAAGAATATTCTCAGCGGAGGGACTCTAAGCTTTTTTTTTACATTCCAGGCTGTTTCTTATTTCTAGTGCAATTTCAACTGAAGTAAAATATAAGACATTGGAGAACAGCTATGTAAAGGTATTAAGAAACTCTTTCATTCTCAGAATAAATTAATTCCTTACTTTGTATTTACGCAGTTCCACTTTCTAATATTTCTCAAGGTTCCTCGTACAGTAAAATCATGTATGATGCCGTGGCTTTTTCTTGTAATGTCTTGCACACTGTTGCAGTGAGTGTTTTTTGTTAACTCTCCTTTGTGTAAGAAGTGTAATTGTAAGGCAGCCCATCATGTCCTGAGTCAGTTGCTGCTTCTTTCAGGCCTGTAGTTAGTGTTCGTGGCGAATATACAGTATTTGGCTGGATAGGCAATGTACTGGGGGCTTCATGACTGATGTGAAACAGGTGCAGGTATTCAGGCAGAAATTATTCCAGCCTCTTGACTATTCCTGTTGGTAAGGTCTTACAGAATGTAAGACAGGGTTTTTTTTTTTCTCTTGGACTCAATCCAGCTTAATTAAGTTTATTATGGGAACATGTTTGATTTCCCCTGAATTACCAAGTCTGGCCTTCTGTTACAGGAGGTTACAGCAATGTGGATCTCTCCAGGAGGTACTGGGCAGCTGTATATAGAGATCTGGCTTGGTTATTTTATCACTTCTGTCTTTTGCGCTCTTGGCCTCTGAGGTAGCATCCAGTACTAGATAAGGTGTAAATTTACCTTGCTAAAGGTTTGTGACACTTCCAGAGTTTTGGCCCTGTAAGGGTATTCTATAGTGCTCTCCTTCAGTTGAAAGGAAATCTTAGTGCATATCACGTGTAGTTTCAGTAATTGCTTTACAGGCTGATAGGTCATCTTTCACAAGGAGATTCACAATCTTTTCATCTGTTACGTCCTCTTTAGCAGGAAGTCAAACGTGGTTTCCCAATCTTAAAATCTCCTGTCTGGCTATTTATGCTGTGTCAGCTTCCTTGCCAAATTTCACCCCAGAGCATCCTCCAGAAATAGGGCACAAAGGTTGAGCTTTTTGCTTTTCTGCTCAGAATCCTTCCTTCCACCCATGCTCTCTTAGTAAGGCATGGGAAGAACAGTCATTGCACATCAACAAAGAATATACTTTCTCATTTGTGATGAAAATGAAGTGATGGGTGCTCTACAAAGAGTAAGAGGTAAACCTTGTTTCTTGTGTGGGAAGACCTAAATTAAGAAATAACATTACAGTGATTTTCCAGGATGGTAGGCAAAATCATGTAGAAACAGATTATTTGTTATTTCTGTTCTACAATCGCAGAATCAATCTGTAACCAAATAAAATTCTGTAATATGATTTGATAAACATGGATGGCGACATTCATACCAAAAGCTTGAGTCAATACATAGCTTATTCTGTACCCTGTACTCTTATCATATTAGATTGAGCATTAATGACTGTACTGGTGAGTCGCACTTATTCACTTATTTTTTTTAATTGTCAGTGTCTTTGATTTTTTAAGAAGAATTGGCCAGCTTGATATCAACAATCTCCTTTTATGAATTTTCTTACAATCTTGAGGATGTGTTCTGGTGGTGATATTTATACTGTCATGTGCTTTACTCACTTTCAGAGCTTTTCTGTTTGGTGAGACTAACTGTGGAGTAAACTCTTAATCAGCACGAAGTGGAAAAATCTCATTATTTTTCTTGTCCTTTGTCTTTGACGTATCCGGTAAAACTGAATTATCTGTAGGAATTTACTGGATCAACACTAAGAATGAAAAAGTTCCAGTAATAATCTTTGTCTGTGTGTGTAACAACTTTTTGCAGAATTGCTCTGTTATTGTTGGTCTTTCAAGACAATAATCCCTTATCCGTTTCAGTCTGCCATGTCAAGTGAAAATGAGCTGAGATCATAGAAGAGCCTCGATTTAAATAGCAGTCTGCCTATCCACTACTAGCTTGTTACTTTTGATGTTGCTTTTGATGTCTGACACTGTGTGTTAATTAAATGCTCTTGGACAGGCAAAAGTAGAGTTTGCTTTTGGGTGAAAGTGAATTTTAAGAATGTAACAGGAGCCTGTCTGTGTATTACATGACCAAGTTAAACTGTGGCCTGGTCAAGAGGCTGTTTGCTCTGGTGTTTTGTAAACTAGGACTTTGTCAATAGAAGTCTGAACAGCTTAGTTAATTTTGGTGATACTCTATGAATTGGCAGAATTTATGCTTATGTTGTTGTAGAGGCACTGCCTGTGAGGCGCTTTGCTAGTCCTTCAGGAACACATGCTATCAGCCCTGGGAACAGCACAGTTCGCAGACAATGCCATACCACCAGATATCAGGGAAACAAAACAATACATGTTAATAATATTACAGTGTCCTTGAAGATCTGCTTAGAGGTGCTGCTTTCCCAGCAATCTGTCCAGGTTTGGCCTGCTGCTGGCTTGCCCTCAAGTTCAGTTCTTTGTATGTGCTTGTGATGCAGTCCTTAATTGGTTGATGATTTTTCCATTAGGCTTTGTGGGATGGACAGTGTATAGTGGCAGTGTTAAGTGAGATGATTTGGGGATCACAACTCTGTTTACTGCAGATATTTGAATTAAACATTCTTCAAGGCTTTCTTTAAGGTTCTTTGATGAGCATAATAGATATCTTCTGTTAGTGTGGTATTTTGGCTCCTCTGCCACACTAAGACCTTAAATACAGAAATATATTAGTGTGCTTAACCTGAACTCCATTGATAACATAGTGCAAGCTTGTGAAGGGTATGGTGTAATTTTATTAGGGTCAAGTAACTCTGATTTGAATTAAATCCACCATAAAGGACATAAGTATTCAAGCCACTTAAACATGGATGTCTGTTCTACTTCAGATGTCCTGCTGGCTTCTGGCAGAGCATGGATACCTGTCCATCTGCCAGCCCCAGGTTGCCTCTGGTACAGTCACATGTCTGAAATGGCACTGGGTGCCTGTTTTTGGGTACCTGCCTCTTTAACACATCCTGAAAGACTGATTAAGACAGCAAATCAAGAGCTCCAATTTGGAGTGATACCAACACGACTGGAGCTGGCATCCATCATGCTATTGGTTGGAGCTGTATGGAAAACAAGGATGTTAGGCTTTGTGCATCACATCAGTGTCTACTTGTTCCCTGGCCCTTTCCTCCCTATTCAGAGACTCTGCCTGCATATCTTTAGCTTGCAGTTTGTGCATGTGTGTTTGTGATACAGTTGTTAATTACGTGATTGCATGATCCTTGCCTCATTCATCAAGGACGACAGGCGGCACGTGGGGATTCGTTACAGCTCTGTAGTCAGAGACACTTGTTCACAGGATCACAAATGTGTTTCCTGTAGGTGTTGAAATAAATGAGGCAGGGGGTTATAGGAAAAGAAAGCATGATCTAATGTCTAAGCCAGTTGACCAGTTGAATGATGATCTG
The DNA here is from genome assembly GCF_963921805.1 of Phalacrocorax carbo. Taxonomy (NCBI): domain Eukaryota; kingdom Metazoa; phylum Chordata; class Aves; order Suliformes; family Phalacrocoracidae; genus Phalacrocorax; species Phalacrocorax carbo. Next base: position 29,385,101 of record NC_087518.1, on the reverse strand, counting down.
GAGAACTGGAACTCAGCCTCTGGGATGCTGGCAAATAACTCAGACTAGGCTTCTTGTCCTAGACCTAACCCATTTTCTTATTTCCACAAATAGAGCAGTATCCTCAGGTTAGTTTTGTGTATCTTCTCAAAATGCGCATGGTAACTTGTTGGTAGTTGGCTGTGTAGTTAGGGGAAACAGTGTATTTTCTGTTTTATGACTTACAAATTTCCTCTTCATTGCAGTGCTTGGGTAGCCCTCACTGTTCCCTTTTCTTGATTGCCTTTGGAGTTTGCAACATTTCCTCAAAAACTAATATGGCAGGGCTTGTTTACCAAGGTCCTCCAATGTCCTACTTTAAGTAGGACAGAAGGTAAAATAAACTTGAATATAACAAAGCAGTGATACAGTGTGCCTATAAACACAATGCTGTTTTCTTCCCATCTGCCTGTTTATGCTACTGCTGAATTTGGCTGATAAAATTTTAATATTAATAAGTCTTTGCAGTTATTACAGTAGGAGAAATAATTGTGGATTTGTGTGTTTGAGAGCTTCCTTTAAGTCTGAAAAGCTACTTGCTTTCTGTGATAAAGACAGCTTGTTCCTGTTGCCCTGGCATTGAGCTGCCTTAAATGAAAACTATGAACTGTATATAAGCTAAAGTCTTTCAGACTTCCTTAGATAATAGCAAATAAATAAAACCAGGGTAATTTCTCTTCTCAAGCTATTGTTAGGGCTGTCAGGATCAAAGAAGGGATATGGTAATGCTGTAATGACCATAATGAAATGAAATTTTTATGGGAATGCCTGCGTATAATTGCTCAAGAGCAAGGGTTTTGGGAGTGACATAAATCATCATTCTTTAGGGCTTATTCTGCCCTTTCAAAATTGGGGATTAGGAATCATTTCCTTGAGACCACATGGTGCTGCTCTTGTTTGCACTATGAAGCTTCTGCTGATGTTTCAGGTCTGGCTCTGGTCCAGCTGACTATGAGAACTGATCCTGTCCATCAGTTTCTGTGTTTTTTTTAGAGATGCAGAAAGGGGTAACCTCTCTTAAATATATTTTACCTTGATAGTTGGAAACAGTTATGAAGTTTAAGGCCTCTGGTGCCCTCTGATTTCAGTAGAAGTTTTCACAAAGTGTTCAGAAATAGCCTGGATTTGGCTGGGATAGAGTTAATTTTTGTCCTAGTAGCTGGTACAGTACTGTGTTTTGGATTTAGTGTGAGAATAAGGTTGATAACACACTGTTGCTTTAGTTGTTGCTAAGTAGTGCTTAGGCTAAATCGAGGATTTTTCAGCTTCTCATGTTCTACTGACTAAGAATGCTGGAGATGCACAAGAAACTCGGAGGGGACACAGCCAGGACAGCCGACCCCAACTGGCAGAAGGGATGTTCCACACCATATGATGTCATGCTCAGTTTATAAACTAGGGGAAAGCTGGCTGGGCATTGTTTGGCAGGTGGTGAGCAATTGCATTGTGCATCACTTGCATTGTATATTCTATTATTACTATTTTATTTCAATTATTAAACTGTTTTTATCTCAACCCATGAGTTTGTCACTTTTACTATTCTGATTCTCTCCCCCATCCCACCCTGGGGTGGGGGAGCGAGTAAGCAGCATGGTGGTGCTCAGTCACCACCCAGGATTAAACCATGACAAGAAAACTGTGGCCTATGAAGAACCTGTTTTAAATCCTGCAGTCTGCCTATGAAAGCCTCTTGTGGATCTCTGTAGACAGCTGGGGTGGCCAGGGGGGTTATACAGAGCTTCACTTGGAATTCCCAGGTTTACAGAGGGCACTATTGCTTGTCGTTTATAGTTAAATGAGCAGCTGCCAAATGAACTCTCCTGTGCTGTTGCTTGCTGTGGATTAGATGTGGGAATTTGTTTTCTATTATTAGACACAGTTAGGTGCGGCGTGAGGAATTTGCTGTTTGTAGAAAAAGCTTTCAAAGTGAAGGTATGGAAAGCTGCATTAAAGTCGCTAAACAGACCCTTACTGCAGAGGGTTGCAGTTGTCTGGTGCAAGTTGCTGACTGTTGTGCTTGTGGTCTCCAACTGGCTTTTCAGTTCTGAAATTCACGTTCCTTGGTGTGAGTACAGGACACATCCTTGTACCATGAGGAGGATACAAAGAGGAACTTCATCTTTCTCCTGTCCTGACCATGTGAGCATCTTAATATAGAAGCAAAGCATGGGAACCAAGAATTTGTCACTATAGTAAAAAGGCTATTAACTAAACACAGATTTTCTTAACTAGGATTGTAATGCATGGAAGCATATACATTTGAAAGTTTGTAATGGATAAACGTAATTGCTGTATTCTTTTGTTTATCTGTAGAACTGCTAGAAACACTTGGATGACTGCAATTCAAGATATTTGTTTCATGCTTTTACCCTGAGGTAGAGGAAGTAAGCACAAGAAAGTTCTAGTTCAGGCAAGTAAATATCTATACTTCAATAACTTATATGAAATTCAGTTCATGGTAAACAAATGAATTGTGAGAACAGTCCTAATGTGGAGGAACTAATTTGCTCTGTAACAAACTATAGTTTAAAAGGAACAAAAGAATTTTAATGATTTTTTTTTTCATTATTTAATAGTTAAAGGATCTGTTATACTGAACTCTGCTTTGAAAAACTGGGAAGCCTCTTCCGCGTAGAATTGAAGTAGACATTTGACAGTTGTCCTGAATAAAACTTAAGGCAAAAATGTCTGTCATAGATCCCTATCAACACATTGTGGTAAGTAGCTTTGACTATTCTAGTTATACTGTCTTGTATAATAAATACTGTCTCTTTTAATATATCCTATTAGAAGTTATCCTAAATAAGCACACAGCATTAAAGTTATCATTAATTCCTTAAGGAAATGGTAAATCTGGTTAGAGCAGATTTCTTCAGAAATTTGGATGAACTTTGAAAGATTCAAGTTAGTTTTTCAAAAGTTCGAGTGTATTTGCTCATGGGTAAGTCAAAATGAAACTAGGCTCCTAACAGCCTCATGAGTATGATGTCATAGGGTATCTTTCTGAAGGACTTGCCTGTTCAAAGTGTTTCAGCAAGGTCCCTGTAGTTGACTATTTCTTACAAGTTTTTCCACATGATGATTGTCAAACTGAACTGTAGTCAGCAAAAGTAACATCACATGTCTAACTTTCTCTGTTGCAGCAAAAATTTTTTTTTTACAATTGTAATTACCAAATAACTCTTTTCCCTTTTCATCAGTCTGGATAGCGGGATAAGTTGGCAATTTGGGATATTTAGATCTTAAACTAGTGTGTACCAGTGATGTTGATTTAAAGGCAATCTTCAAAATACAGCCTGCAATCTCTAAGTAAAAGATCTGTGCCACTCAATAACACACTGCTGCCAAAAGCTCCTGCTCCCTCATTCCTGCTTTATTCCAATGTTCCTGCTGCATCCCTTGTACCAGCTCACAAAAGTATCTGATCAGAGTGAGCCAATTGACCTTGCTGAATTGGCAGAAAAACAGTTCAATGCAAAAGACTAGTTCTCTGCTGTCAGAGCTGCCCCAAGGGAAGGGTACAACCGTATGAGCACAACCCATCTCAGTAGAAAAGTAGGGGCAAGGGTAGGAGGAGCAGGGAAGTGGGAGCAGAACTGCCCTTTATATGGCAAGCCAGCGGAGTGTCTGAGCATCTTGTTGAACACTGTCTTTTGGGTGTAATATTCACAAATATCTGCTTCAGTGACTTTATAAAGTAAACACTGAAATTGCAATTCCTGCTCAGACTGAAATCTTGAAACAAGCTGGGCGTGTTCCTATCAAGCACTTTTTTTAACAGTCCCAGAATCTCATGGCACGAAAGGTGACATATACTCTCAAAGATAGTTACCACACTTGTCATAACGTTGAACTTTTATGTTGTTAAAAATACAGCATATGCTTCCTTGAAATGATCTGTTATCAGTGATGTGGTTTCTACCTCATGCAGTCACATCCTTTGCAGGAGTTTGCAGCCAGCCGATGTCAAACTTGAGTTTTACTCACTCTGTAGTTCTGTGAATGCTGCTGTAAAGACAACTTTCAGGTTGCTATCTGTGTTTAACAGTGTTAAAACAATACACTAACTTATTCTTTTCTGCATTGGTGCCCTCTCCTGGATGGAATGCTTGGTCTGATCTGTACCTATATGGGAGGGGTCTCTGAGGCACTCAGTTACATTTCATTAAATCACTAACGTAAAAGATTTTCTTGATATCAATATGTAAACCATAATGAAGAAAATGAGCCTTAGAAGTATTCATATTTACAGTTTTCTGGCAATGCTGAATTGCTGCCGTGGGAATGTTGCTAATGCTGGAAGAAACACTGTTAATGCAAGAGCTGATCCTATAATTGCTTGAAAAGTGAGTGGAAATCTCTGAGGTTTCATAATTTGAAAATTGAAGTTGCATGGAAATTCTTACTAAAATTTAAAACAGTTAAGGGCAGCAAGCTCATATCAATGCAAAAATCTTGGGTTTTTAATGACATTTGGCATTAAAAGACTCAAAAGAATTCTGCATTTTCCAAAAGTCCTTCTGCTAACTATTATGTGTTTTCCAATCTCTTTATTTATCTTTTCTTTTTCTCATTTTATGAACAACTCGGAGGAATAAAATAAGGCTTTCACAAAGTTGCTGCAGGTGCAGACAGAACTGACTGCACCAGAAATGCTTTTAGATTCAGAGAATAAAGATGTGTAATACATCTTCAGGTACATTGATATGGGGGATAAATATAACAGTGGGAATAATCACTTCAAGATAAAAATTGTGTGTGTGTACGCACAAATGTTTGTCTTAATTGTAATTCCCTGTGAAAGAAGAGCATGGACTTTATGAAAATCTGCTACTTAAGAAAACAGGCAAACATTTTCATTTGTCCAGCCCAATCATCAGCTCAAGTGTCCTTAATGTTAAGGAAGTAAGAGTAATAAATACTTATTACACAATCTATCTATACCAGAGCTTCCTGATTGGTATTTCATGTGCAAGTATATCTCCTGATTGAATTACATTTTGTGACTCAGCATTCTGGGATATGAAAAATATTATATTCAATGCATGCAAATACCTTGCTTTCTTAGTGAGTGTGGCAAGTTAGTAGGTAAAAGCCAGTTGTGTTACAGGTGATCTTAGCATATTGTTCTGTTTCCCAGTCCCGTGGTGGGAAGGTAATGATGTTTATGTACATACAAATGCAGTAATATGTAAAATAGAGGAGATCAGATAATTAGGGAAATTTTACTGTGAGGGAACAAAGCAGTCACTGGTGGGAGAGGAACAAAGGAGGCAGGACGAGGAGGAGTTAGAGATGGAGAGCTGTGGTGTGCTAACAGGAGATATTGAACCATGGCTGTGCAGGATACTTGCAAAGTCTTGTGGATTGAACCAGTAGAGAGCAAATACCATCTACATGAGTTTCCATAATTCAGAAAACCCTTGTTCAGGGAAGGCGTATTGAAAACTTTTTTCCTCCTTTCTTGTCTAAATTTATGGATAAAGAGGAGGTAAAATGGAACACATATGTAAAGCTAGGTCACTTTGGATGATAGGATTCAGATTTGTGAATTATTTGTGAGTTTCTGAATTTTTTAACCTGGCTTAGATTTTTTCAGAAGTATGCAGATGTTGCTCCACTCAGTGTTGCAATGGTTAAGTGATTTATATACCATCGTCTTATTTTTCAGAAGTAATTGAGGAGTTGGCAACGTACTGATTTTTATCAAGACTTAAGTTGAACATAAGTCACTTCAGAAAATGCAGCTTAGTCATCTAAACTAGCAAGGGCTGGATTTATGAAAGTATTCAGAGTCAATATACTTCTTGTATTTTCAGGGAGCATCTGACTTCTTTAGAACTCAGTCTTTCCAAAGATGCTTCTGAAAGTTATGTTATCCGTTAATACGGACAATTAGGCCTCAATACCCTTAGAAACTGGATCCTAAGTGGAAAATTGCCTTAATTTCTGATTGCACTTAAATTGCATAAAACCCGTTTATTTTGGGGTAAGAAAAGGTCTAGGCTTTTGAGCTTCCTGTGTATCTTTGTGTATTTTTTTGTGTTTTACTGAGGGAGATAGTTTATTTTAGTAGTTGCAAATTTCTTCCAAGCATGTGATTATGGCCAAATATTAATAACTCATAATTATAACCCTCAGTGTGTTATTTTGGGTGAGGCACGGGGAAAGAAGATAATGTTTTTCAGTTTTGCCAGACCTCTCTGTACTTGCATTCATTTCAGAGGATAGCAGATGTTAAACTAGACTTAACTTCCATGGCAGAACAACAGCTGGAATGATGGTTTGCTGCGTAAGTCAATAAAAAAGCAGTTCTCATAATAACATTAGCAAAACACTTACCCAACTTATAATGGAAAATAATGATAATGTCTATACTTCTCTAATGAGAATACACTAGTAAGAGGTGGTTTGGCCTTGTTTTGATGGTAGGCATTTTATTTAGGCATATAAGTTTCATAAACAAGACTAAGATGCCAGAAAACTGCTTTACAGAAGTGCTTTTTGTCAGTGAGCAACATGGAGTATCCCCATTTTGCAGCCAGGATTGAGGGGCACCAGAGTTGCATGAGTTCCACACAGCAGCTGAGAACTCAATTCAGCACGCCCATGTCCCGTACTTGTAACTTAATTATAGCTCTGTCCTCCTCTTTGTTGCTAAACGTTCAGTGATCTCTGATTTGTGGTCTCCAGTGAGGACAGGCTCTTTCTTAACAGCTAAGAATAAGGAGATGGGTGGTGTGTTTGTAGTTTAGGTTGTTTCTTTTAATTATAAGCTTGTATATGGCAAAGGAACTACATCAGTCTGTGTGAACAGACTCTGGGGCCAGTGCTGTATTGTGAAACCGACACATCAGGGATCTGATGTGCGTGTGAAGGTGGCACACACTGATAAAACAGTTTCAAGCACTTGCAAGAAGCAAACTGAAAGCAAGGGACAGTGGGAGTTTTCTGCAGATTCACAGCTTGTAAAAATTCTTGAAGCAGGGTAAATGACAGAGCTGGGATAACTTTACATAGTTGTGTTTGCAGTAGTACCAGCTGTTCCCAGGTACCTGCTAAAATCCCCATTTACCCTGCTGTGATGGAAAACTCTGGACTCTTTTTGCCACATGGCAGGGGCAGAAGTTTGTTCAGAAAGAAGTCCCATCTTCCTTCCGCTTAATCCATCCACTCTTGGAAGCTGCAGTGCAAAAGGTGATGGATGTCATGAAATCATTGGTATGTCTTCATGTCAGCACAAGGCAGGCTGTTAAATAGGTGTTGCTTCTTAATAACTTTGAATTCCCACATCTAAACCCTTTCTGTTGGGTTTGATACTCTTGAAGTGAGTTAACAGTCCCAGCTGGGAGAATTGATTAGAGTCTGGATTCCATTTTTACTGTGGTTGGTGAACCACTTACTAAAATAGTCATTGCACAGCATACCACTTGTAACAGTTTACATTGCCACAGTTTTCTTCCTGCCTGCTTGCTTGTTGTTTGAACCAGACAACTCCTACAGCTTACAGGAGAAAAATTACAGAGTTGGCATCTACTGCTGGGCAGACTATCATGAAATGAGCTTCCAGCAGTCATCACAACATGTGGGTGATTACAGCCTTAATAAAGATGTAACGATTCAGTGTCTGGGTCAGGCAGTGTCTGCAGTGAAGTCATAACCTTCAGTATCACTGTAGGCATTTTCCCCTAGATATTTTGCTACGGTGACGTGGCTATGCCTTTGCAAACCTGTAGACTACAGACTTGTGGAGGAGTTTGTTGGTATCATTTGCATTGTTTTTCAATGTGTCCTGACTCAACTGTTATTTAAGCATTCACAAGCTACTTTTGCATTAGAAGATTGCTTTCGGCTTTTTTTTTTAAGAAAATTTACAGTTTCTTATAGGTTATATGTAATCATTTTTTTGCTTATTTGTATTGGAAGGATCCCATTTGGTTCTAGTCTCTGGGTGTAACATGTTGTAGATGTGAAATAATGAGGCCTGGCTGTAGCAACCAGTTCTGAAATAGTTAGGAGAACCACCTGAAGGTCATTACAAAGTCTAGCAGTTGAAGTAGCAGTAGCTTAAATGGTGGCATGTGCCACTGCTGAAAGCTAAGCCTTGTGTGGATTGAAGGGTTTTGTTGGCTTATCTGTTCATTTAAAAAAAAAAAAGTATCCAGATGAAAACTTAGCAAGAAAGCACAAGGCACAGCTTGAATAAATATGTTGCATGTTCCATATCAAAGGTGTTGTCTATCACAGTAAATAAATATCAATGAATTTCCTGATTCTAGTACTTCCCCCTTTTCCTTCTGATTGGAAGATGTTGTAAGACTTTAAATATTTGATTAGGTGTTTTGGGGCCTAATGACTGAGAGGCAGTGTTCATTTTAATGTATTTCAGAAAGTGAACGGGTGGTTAGAAAAAGATAGAAAATATCACTCTTTGATTTTTAGAAATGGAAACCTGAGGTAGGGGTGTATCACTATATGTTATAGGTGACTATCTAAGGTCCCCAGGAGGTATGCTTTTGGTACAGTGGCTTGAGCTGTAAGAGCCAGTCAGCTTGGACCTGATGCTCTTTGTAGAGGCTGAGCTTAGGTGTGAGGTGGCCCCTCCTGGTGCCCAAATTTCTGTTTCAGGAGAGTGAGCTGGTGCCCTCTAGGTTGTACCAGTGCATGAGTCAATGTCTAGGCACTGTGAGCAGTCAGAGTGTCTTAAGTCTTTAAGATAGCAGTGTAGATGTAAGTGCTGAGAGACAATTGTGTGAGACCTAATCCTGGCTTGGATATGTAAAACTTACCCCTGAGCCCTGTACTGTGTCCCTGTAAAGGCCAGTATTGTCTGCCTTGCAATATGGAATTGTGATTCTCATAATGGTATTCAGGAAGTTGTACAAATTTATGGCTATGCAGATAAAGTAACAATAGGTGTGAATTACTGACCTCTTTTCATTAAGGTTTTGTTTCTTAATGTCATGCCTTTTTCTGCTTCCCTAGTTTGTTCAGGACAGACCTGCTCCTAGAAAGGCAGCTCTTGCTGTGTGCTTAGGCTTTGCAGGAAACACGAAGCTCAGGAAACTGCCATCAAATTTGCTTGTGAATATTTTAACAGCTTGCTTTTCCCCTTCCCTCCATTGTCTTAAAGACACTTGCACTTTGAAAATTGATGGGTACTAAAAAGTTGTATTCCATGCGTTACTAACTATATCCCTTGTGTGTGCAGTATGCATGTATCTGTTCCAGAACATATACTTTGAAATAATTGCAGCCATTATTTTTACTGGGGGAGGGTAATTACAGAGACAAGCATGCTGTGAAATAGCCCCCTTTTTATTTTTTTCTTACCGTACCAAGTTGTCCCTGACTGACTAAATGCCTTAAAGCAGGTTTTGTAGAGGGGAGGAGTGTTAGTCATTGAGATTAGTAGGTGTGGCTGCAGGAAAATCAAGCAACCCTAGTATAAGGTCTGACCTTTCAGTAAAGCTACAGGGTGCAGTTCAGCTTTAAGATGCTCTATCCAGTATGAATTTCACTTACATTTTGACTGGGTGATTTCTCTCTCTGTTTTGGACAAAATGAAACCTATTTTGATAGGTGGGTTTTGGTTCTGGAGCTTAATTGCCTTTAACTCTCTGACTTCCAGGTGGAACACCAGTATTCACATGTATTCACTGTGACAGTAAGGAAAGCCACAAATGTCACAAAAGGAGCGATTGGTGACATGCGTGAGTATTTCTGTTTTGTCTTTCTTCTAGGAGGCTGTTGCCGTAGGCAGGGGCAGATGACACATCATGCTTGTCATGCATTACATGATCATTTGTGGGTTGGTGGGTTTTTTGTCTTGCTTGTTAAAGCTAGGACAACGTACCCATTTTATTGCTCACTCACTCTAACTCAGAAAGCAGATTTGCTGCTCCTTCTTTCCAGTGATCAAGAAAAGCTGAGTGAGTTGTAAACAATTTGCCTACAAGCAAGCACCACCTACACGTAGTTTTTTGGCTGTCGGAAGCGCTGTTCTGAGAATAGTGAAACTGGAAATTGCTGTATCTTCAAAGGCTGTGGTTTGGTGGTGGGAACACTTAAAAAGAAAGAAGCCCAGAGCTCTGCTGAGTCAATGCAGTAAGAAGGAAAAAATATCCAAAATGGATAAGCAGATCTCATGGTGGAGAGCTATACTAAGACACCAGCACTTCTTCTCCTTTCTGTAAGGCTTCTGAGCCTGTGGACTTAGCAGCTGAACAGGAAACCACTAGGAAGAATGACCCATGAAAACTCCTGTCTACTCTTAAGGGGAGAAACATATATTGGCTGAATCTGTAAAAAGAATATTCCTGCTTCCTTGATTAGGACTGTTTTGCTGTCAGGTCATCTCTCCCTTTCCCTGGTGCTTCATGCAGAGCATTGCATAGCCCAAGGCTTGCAGGCTGGGGCTGGGAGGATGAGTGTGGTGCCTTGCTCCTGCTCTCTCATCAGGCTCATTTGACACAAAATTGTTTCTTCCCCAGCACATTCCTGGAAACTGCTTTCAGGTCAAACTACAGCAGCTGCTCTGACACACAGCTTTGCCTCAGTGGGTGAATAGGTTTTTTTCATAACTAATGTCTACTGTTGATATTAAACTTGGGGGAAAGTGGGAGGGGCAGTTGGAAGGGGAATGTTCAAGAGCCTGAAGTATGAGAGGAGAGAGGGGAGCCCTGGCAGAAGGAGGGAAGAAGGAATTGGTAATCTATTTAGCATCTACTATGGGGTGAAGGAAGGAAGCTCACAGAGAAGATGCAGTGGGGTGTTATCCTGGTGGCCTCTGAGAGGGTCTTCTTTATATAAAGACCTTGGGAAAAGTGCTTTAAAGAGTAGAACAAGGGGCCCACAGGTTTGTGACTGTGTAAGAAGATGGGTTAAATAGAAAGGCACGGGCTCTCAGACACAGAGGTCTGTGGCATGTGACTGTGTGGGGAACATAGGAAGGGAAGAAAGGGAATTGAAATGGGGACCCCATGGTATGGTATTAAAGGGAGTATATAAAGGGTGAAGAAAGCCAGAAGACCATGGCATTATTTCAACCTCCTCCCTACCCCAGGACAAGTATGGTCCTGTAGTATAAATTCCAAATATTATCCATCAATGTAATTGGATTTTTTTTCCAGACAAAACTCTTTATCTTACCAAATCATCAAAACCAAAATGCTGCTTGGGAAGAACTTTTTAATTTTGATAAAACCTGACAGAACTATGCTCAAGGGCCATTGAAACCTGCTTGGTTTCCTGTCTGAGGCAGCTATGAGTGCTCCATAGCCTGAGGCACCTGCAGTCTTGGGCATCTTTGAGTGAGCTTCCAAGTTCCTGGGGTTTGTTCTTGGAGTCCTGGCAAATCCGCTGAAGTCAGGGCGGGGCGGGGGGGGGGGGGAGAGAAAAAAACAGATAATTTGTTTCTGTTTTTACTTTGGGAAAATGAAAAATGTTTTTATTTCCCATGTATATACAGATCTTGGTGTGTTGGAGCCTGGAAGCTATTTGATCAAATCAGTATACATGTTAATTACTTCAGATGCATGAAGCTTTGAGCAGTGGAGGGTCTTAACAGTTGATTGTGTCAGTCTCCCTCTCTCTGTATATATTAAAAAATATTTGTTTTCACAGAATGGTAGGGGTCAGAAGGGACCTCTGGAGAAAATCTCATCTGACCCCTTGCTTGAGCAGGTATACCTAGAGCAGGGGGCACAGGACCATGTCCAGGCAGGTTTTGAATGTCTCCAGGAAAGGAGACTCCACAACCTCCCTGGGCAGCCTGTTCCAGTGCTCTGTCACCCTCAAAGAATTTTTTCTCATATTGAGGTGGAACTTCCTGTGTTCCAACTTGTGCCCATTGCCCCTCATGCTGTCATTGGGCACTATTGAAAAGAGCCTGGAAGCATCCTCTTTACACCCACCATTTAGATATTTGTAAGTATTGATGAAATCCCACCTCAGTCTTCGTTTCTCCAGGCTGAACAAACCCAGGACTCTCAGCCTTTCCTCATAAGGGAGATGCTCCAGTCCCCTGATCATCTTGGTAGCTCTCTGCTGGACTTGCTCAAGCATTTCTGCATCCTTCTTAAACTGGGGGGCCCAAAACAGGACACAGTACTCCAGATGTGGTCTCACTAGGGCAGAGTAGAGGGGGAGGATAACCTCTCTCGGCCTGCTGGCCACACTCCTTTTAATGCATCCCAGGATACCTTTGGCCTTGGCCACAAGGGCACAGTACTGGCTCACGGTCAGCTTGCTGTCCACCAGCACTCCCAGGTCCTTCTCAGCAGAGCTGCTTTCCAGCAGGTCAACCCCCAGCCTGTACTGGTGCATGGGGTTGTTCCTCCCCAGGGGCAGGACCTTGCACTTGCTCTTGTTGAACTTCATGAGGTTCCCCTTAGCCCAGCTCTCCAGCCTGTCCAGGTCTCATTAGATGGCAGCACAGCCTTCTGCTGTATCAGCCGCTCCTCCCAGCTTGGTGTCATCAGTGAACTTGCTGAGGTTACACTCTATCCCTTTCTGCAGGTCATTGATGAATATGTTGAACAGAACTGGACCCAGCACAGACCCCTAGGGAACACCACTAGTGACAGACCTCCAACCAGACTCTGCTCCATTGATCACAACTCTCTGAACTCTGCCATTCGGCCAGTTCTCTGTCTACCTCACTGTCCACTCACGTAACCCACACTTCCTAAACTTACCTATGAGGATGCTATGGGAGACAGTGTCAAAAGCCTTGCTGAAGTCAAGGTAAACAACATCCACTGCTCTCCCTCCATCTACTCAGCCAGTCATGCTATAGAAGACTATTGGTCAAGCATGATCTCCCCTTCATGAATCCATGTTGACTACTTCTGATAACCTTTTCCTCTGCATACCTGGAGATGACCTCCAGAATGACCTGTTCCATCACCTTTCCAGTGATGGAGGTGAGGCTGACTGGCCTGTAGTTCCTCAGGTCCTCCTTCTTGTCCTTTTTGAAGACCAGAGTGACATTGGCAACCCTCCAGTCCTTGGGCACCCCTCTCGTCCTCCACAACCTTTCAAAGATGATGGAGAGTGGCTCAGCAAGAATATCTGCCAGTTCCCTCAGCACTTGTGGGTGAATCCCATCGGGGCTCATGGATTTGTGAGGATTCAGTTTGCCTAAATGATCTCTGACCCAATCCTCCTCAACCAAGGGGAAGTCCTCCTTTCTCCAGATTTTTGTCTCTCACCTCTGGGGGATAAGATGCCTGAGGGCCAGCCTTAGCAGTAAAGACTGAAGCAAAGAAGGCATTCAGTAACTCTGCCTTCACTGCCTCCTGTGTCACCAGGGCACCCACCTCATTCAGCAGTAGGCCCAGTTTCCCCAGTTTTTCTTTTACTACTGATGTATTTGAAAAAACTCTTGTTATCCTTAACATCCCTCACCAGATTTAATTCCAAGTGGGCCTTAGCCTTCCTCGTTGCATCTCTGCATACCCTGACAACGTTCCTATATTCTTCCCAAGTGGCCGGTCCCTTTTTCCACATACTGTAAACCTCCTTCTTCCATTTGAGTTTTTCTAGAAGCTCTTTGGTCATCCATGCTGGTCTCCTGGCTCCTCTGCTTGACTTCTTTCTCACAGGGATGCACTGATCTTGAGCTTGGAGGAAGTCGCTCCTGAATACTGACCAGCTCTCTTGGATGCCCCTGCCTTTTAGAGCCCTAGCCCATGGGATTCCTCCCAGCAGGTCTTTGAAGAGGCCAAAATGGGCTTTCTTGAAGTCCAAGGTTGTAACCTGACTCATAGCCCTGCTTCTACCTTGCAGTATCCTAAACTCAACCATCTCATAGTTGCTGCAGCCAAGGCTACCCCCAACCCTCACAGCCTCAACCAGACCTTCTTTGTTAGTTAGGATAAGGTCGAGCAGCACATCTCACCTTGTTGGGTCTTCCAGCTGTGTCAAAAAAGTTATCCTCAATGCTCTGCAGGAACCTCCTGGATTGCACATGCCTCGCTGTGTTGCTTTCACAGCAAATAACAGGGTGGTTGAAGTTCCCCACATGTACCAGGGCCTGCAATTGTGAGGCTATGTCCAGCTGCCTGTAGAAGGCCTTGTTGACTTCCTTTACCTGATCAGGTGCCCTGTAGCAAAGGCTCACAACAGTGAAACCCATATTTGCCGGCCCCTTGATTTTTACCAACAAGCTCTCGACTTGTTCTTGCTCTACCCCTAGGCAGAGCTTGATACAGTCCAGTTGCTCCCTCACATAAAGAGCAACTCCCCCACCTCACCTTATTGGCCTTTCTTTCCTAAAAAGTATGTAGCCATCCATGACCCCATTCCAGTCATGCGAGCTATCCACCATGTCTCTGTAATTGCAGTGAGATGATGGCCCTGCGACTGCACATAGATCTCTGGTTCCTCCTGTTTATTCCCCATGCTGCATGCGTTGGTGTAAAGGCATTTCAGAGAGGTAACTGAGCATATGGGTTTCCCCAGAGGTGTGTATGAGGACACTATAGCCATGCAAATCCTTGAGGTGGTTGGTCTTCCGATTTGCTGAAACTGTAACTTGTTGAAAGAATTTCTGAATTTTTACATTGGGTTTCTGGTTTCAAGGATAGGCTTCACTACCAGGGAGTGTGGCTGTGTTATATACAATCATAAAATCATTAAGGTTGGAAAAGACCTCTAGGATCATCAAGTCCAACCATCAATCCAATGCTACCATGCTTCCTAAACCATGCCCTGAAGTGCCATGTCTACACGTCTTTTAAATACCGTCAGGGATGGTGACTCCACTGCCTCCCTCAGCAGCCTATTCCAACACCTGGCCACTCCTTCAGTAAAGAAATTTTTCCTAATATCCAATCTAAACCTCCCTTGACACAGCTTGAAAGCATTTCCTCTTGTTCTATTGCTTGGGAGAAGAGCCCAACCCCCACCTCGCTACAACCTCCTTTCAGGTAGTTGTAGAAAGCGATAAGGGCTCCTCTCAGCCTCCTCTTCTCCAGGCTAAACACCCCCAGTTCCCTCAGCTGCTCCTCATAAGACCTGCTGTCTAGACCCTTCACCAGTTTTGTTACCCTTCTCTGGACACACTCCAGCACCTCAATGTCCTTCTTGTAGTGAGGGGCCCATAAATGAACACAGGATTCGAGGTGTGGCCTCACCAGTGCAAAGTACAGGGGCATAATATGAGATGCCTTGGTTGGGGTGGGTACCTGACTGTTGCTCTCCCATGATGGACGCTACCGAGCTTTTGACTCTTCTGGTGGGTTTTTCCTAATTTATTCTGTTGTTGTTGCTCCAGTTTGTGTAGGCAGTGACTGCTTTGTGGGTAAGAGAGGTAATTTACATTGTGGTGGTGATGGAGGTCCTGGGGAACATGAGAGATTTTATATAAAGTTTTGCTCTTTTTTCCATATCAGTCTTTCCAAGACTTTCTGGAATAGCTGTGAAAGATCTGAGTCGATCTATGTTTATTAAATATGTGGAAGGGCTTATAATTTTGCTGTTCGTGTGATATTTTTCATGTTAAGGATTTGAGGTCTATCTCTACTGAAGGAGTTTTAGATGATAGGCCTATTGTGCACAGTGCCCCAACTCTGTGGATGGGCATGGAGGGCCTGACTTCTCTGGCATAGTTATCCAAACATCTGTCTCCTCAAGCCTAGACTGGGGAGATATGCAGTATTTTAAGCAAGTTTTTCAAGACTTTTAGAGCTCTAAATTAATGGGAGAGCATAAATAGTTGTGTCATCCTTAAAACTAGGTAGTAGATGCCCACTACCCTGTAACTTCCACAGGCAATATGTTTCCTTGAGTGAACAGTTCACACACAGCACTGCTGATTCAAGATGTATTTTTAGTGCCCTAGCTGATCTGGGTGGCTGGAACAACAGAGAAAGCTGACGCTAGGATAGCTTCCAGCCCTCTATTTTTATTTTATTTGGCTGAGGTTTCCCATTGTTTCTGTAAGCTTTAAAATTTTTGTAGCGTGATCTGACAAAGACAAGCAATCAAATCTGAATCTGGGTCACACCAGGATCTGAGTAGCTAAGCTACTGTAGCTCCTTTTGTTTCTCACTGATAAAGCTCTCAAAATAAATGAAAATGGCAATAGTTGCATCATAGAAATTTTCCATGCAAATGCTTTTCATATATGAAGGAAGTTAGTCTCCTTACACCAGTTTGTCATTCTGTGAATGTGTGTTGGGATGAAAAATCAGAATTGCTGTAAGAACACATGACCCAGGTGGGGTAAGTTTTGAGAGCAGACTCTCTCTTTCCCAGGAGTTCATTCAAGTCCCTTCTTATTTCAGGTATCTGCCTGTTATTGCAGGTACCTGACCACTTACTGTTGCCATTTTAGGAGTGCTTCCTTTATTTTCCTTGTTTTAATTCTATGGTGTCCCTTTCAAGGTGACTCTCACACTTTAGATATGGTACTATCAATATCCAGTCAATGCAGCTTTATCTTTACAAATATTTAAACTCTGTTTTAGTGACTGCTGTTCTAATAGCTGTGCTCAACTCTTCTGGCTAAGTCTTTTTACAGGTTGGAAGATTTATGAGATGACCAACTGCAGCAGATATGTGATGGGCTGACCTTGGCTGGCTGCCAGTTGCCCACCAAGCTGCTCTATCACTCCCCCTCCATCAGCAGGATGAGGGGGGGAAATATGATGAAAAGCTCTCATGGGTCAAGATGAGGACAGGGAGATCACTTACCTATTACCATCATGGGCAAAACAGACTCAATTTGAGGAAATGGATTTATTGCCAGTTAATAGTAACAGAGTAGGATAGTTAGAAATAAAACTAAAAACCCCTTCCGCACTATACCTCCCTTCTTTCCAGGCTCAGCTTCACTCCTGACTCTTCTATATCCTCCCCTCAAGCAACACAGATGGATGGGGAATGGGGGTTTTGGTCAGTTCATAATACGTCTCTGTCACTCCTTCCTCCTCACAATTTTCCCCTGCTCCAGCATGATGTCCCTCCCACAGTGTAAAGTCCTTCATGACCTTCTCCTGTGGGGGTCCTTCCCATGGGCTGCAGTCCTTCAAGAACTGATCCACCGTGTACCCCTTTCCATGGGGTACAGTCCTCCAGGAACATACTGTCCCAGCATGGTTCCCACATGGGCTACAGTTCCTGCCAGAAAATCTGCTCCTGCATGGTCTCTTCTCCATAAGCCACAGCTCCTGCCAAGAATCTGCTCCTGTATGGGCTCTACACAGGCTGTGGTGTCCTTCAGGGCACATCTGCCTGCTCCAGTGTGGGATCCTCCACAGGCTTCAGTGTGGATCTCTACTCTGCCATGGCCCTCCATGGGCTCAGGGGGATAACCTGCATCACTATGGGGGAATCTCTGCTCTGGCAGCTGGAGCACCTCCTCCCCTTCCTTCACTGACTTGGTATCTGCATAGTTGCTTCTCTCACATTTTCTTTTATGGCTGCTGCACTCTGGGTTTTTTTTTTATCCTTTCTTAAATACGTTATCACAGAGGTACCATCAGTGCTGCTGATGGGCTCAGCTTTGGCTAGCAGCTGGTCAATCTTGGAGCCAGCTAAAACTGGCTTCTTACGGCGTGGGGGCAGCTTCTGGTATCTTCTCACAGAGGCCACCCCTGCAGCCCTCCTATCCCCCTGCTGCCCAAAACCTCCCACATGAACTCAGTACAAGATGGAATATCTCACAATCTGTATGTTTTTGGTGAGGATTTAATTATCTTAATTGCTTAGCTCTCTGCTGGTTGCAGGGGTCAGTAGACCCTGTAAAATCTCTTCTTTGACTGGAGGTTTTGGAAAAGACCTTGTCTTCAGTCCATTGAGTTTTTGTATCGTGGATGTTTACTTTTGAATCTACTCCAGATACCACACCATACTGTAGAGCCTTTCCTTACATCTGTGACAGTACAAGAACTTGCAGAAAAAGACAAGGCTGAAACTACAGCGTTCTGGCAGAGAAATGCTTGCAAACTGTGGTGGTTCTTTCCATAGGATCTGTCGCCTTCTGGATTTTCAAGCGGCTTCATGGAAAACTGGGCCAAAGGAGGCACTGTAAAATTTGTCTTACATCTTTAGAGACCTGTTTTTATTTAAGTATACAGGCTTTCAAACCGATTGGTAGCATCTACAAAGGAAACCAGTTGTATGACTCTACTCTTAATGGTCATTAATCTTGCTTAATCCTGGTTTGAATTTTCAGCTTTTAGTTGCTTCATCTACTTTGGATGTTATGATAATTAACAGTGTAATTCCAGGCATTTTAAGGAAAGTCTTTTCTTAAAAATAAAAACATTTAAAGTTTGGATAGCTTGTGCCACTAGTACTCAGCTTCTCTCCCTGTTTATGTCCACCCAGTTGGAATAAAGGATGCACTTCCACTGTAGTTAGGATGCTCAGATAAGCAAGTTAAAGTATTGGGAGCATTCCTGTCATCAGAGCTCAAGCCTGGTTGCAAAACTTGCTAACATGGAGGTGGAAAGCAGCTTCTGTAAGTGGCTCTTGATGTGGTTAGCTCATGCTGCTGCAACCAGGAGGGGATATTCCCCACAAGTCTAGGAGGTGCTCTTCTGCTGGGGCAGTGTCATTGATGTGCTTCCAGGTTGCCTCCTGTATCTCTAAAGGGAACGAGGAGCTGTGGCATTTTGTGGGACCAGTGTTCACTTTTTCCTGCCTGCATCATGAGCCTGGCCCTGGCCGTAGGATCTGCTTCAGCAATGTGAAGGAAAAGAGGAGGCGATGTCCAGTGCAGTTTCAGTCACCATTTCTCTCTTTGTACGCTTTTACCCAGTGTTCCCTTTCAGCCATAGGTCTTGGTGTTGAAACTGGCTCATTTAAAGCCAGAGTCACAGTAGTCTAGCTCAGTTTAGGCATACATACGCGGTATTTTAAACCTGAGCTAGCTAAAAGGGAAGGAACTGGAGATTTGCCTGCTTGTGTTAGAGCAGGGACAGAACAGTCTGTGTTACAGCAGCTCATTTGGGATTAACCCAGCTCTTCTCTGTATCACAGCTCGGTGGTCTTGCACCCTGACTTAGCTACAGTATACTTGATTTAACTCTTGAAGTGTCATCAGATAATCCTCTTCCTGCATGGCTGTGAAGCAGAACCTGATATTTGCAAGGGAGCTTCAAGAGGAAAACAAGCCAAACACCTCCCTTTCCCAGCCTAACAAGCTGGAAAAAGTAGGTCAGAGTTGGCCAATCTTCCAAGTCCTAAAAGCTGCACGTGCAGATCCTCACGTGGCCAGGAGCCATAAGATGTACTGTATGTCTAAGAGAGCAAAGCAGAGGAGGAATGCTGGAAGTATCTTACAGGAACGAGAAAGAAGTGTTCCATTTGGACCCATGCTGCTTCATTCTGTGCTAGGGTGGCCTGGATGGGGAGCTGAGCCCCAGGATGACCAAGCTCTGTGGGCTTCAGCAAACCCTTTTGATTTGACTCTTCCTGACAGCTCCTGTACCAGCCCTACTGTTGGTCATGTCCTGCAGCGATCCATGCTCTGTCGCCAACCGTAGCAGCTCACTCTGGCTCTAGAGCCATAGGCTGGGACTGAAACATGTATCCTTAAAAGATGTGTATCTTCAAAAATGAACAACACTAGTAACAACTGCTCAGGAAATGCCTACTGCAGATCTCGGTCTAACACTGAGGCAGTTGTAGACTAGATTTCAGTTTCCTTGACACATGCAATATTTTTGCCCTGCTGTAGGGTTAGCCAGAAGCAGTGCTGAGATGTGAAAGTTGTGTTGGAAACAGGCTTGTGTGTTCCACAGTGAAACTGATCCAGAAAATGCTGCTCTTTCCAGTTCCAAAAATATATTTTTGAAGAGAACCAAATTCTCTCTTCTGAACACTTGCCATGTAGTTACTGAGGCAGGGATTGCTTCTGTAAAATGTTAGTGAAAGCTTGTAGCCATACTAGAGGAAGGCTTTCTTGTTATTCTGTTTCACTGTAATAACATCAAAGCAGTCATGCTGGCTTAGACCAAGGATCTATCCTGCCTGATATTCTGGTTGAAGGACCTCCTTGTCTCCCTTCCCTTGCCATGTTGTGACTGACTGCAGCCCCAGAAGGGAGGTTGTTGGTGACTGGGACCTGTTTCTGTTTCATATGCTGTCATGTCTCCAGCCAGAACTTTGTGGTGGGGCTCTCCTTCAGGGAGTTGTGGACACCACTGTTTCTCCAGTTTGAGCCTTTCTCTCCTTCCATTTAGGAGGGGACTCCCTCCTTTTATTCCATTTGTCCTCTCATAATTTGATTTCTTCCCGCTTTCTTTTCTTCTCATCCCCCTTTCCAGGGAGGGCTTTGAAGTTGTGTTAGGGTTGGGCTAATGCCTGATCCTAAGGGCAAATCAGGAAGAACATCAGTCATAGTCAGATACAAAGGAAAAGTAGGAACAGGGTAAGCATGTGATAACTTTCCTCTGATCTTCTCCAAGCACTCAGCTGTCTTCAGTAAGGGACTCTCTGAGCTGGATGTGCTTCTGATGTAGCCTTCACTGGTTTTCCTTGAATCCACGTAAGTCTTCTCATCCACGGCTCCTTTGATAAGGAGTTCTACAGGTTGCTATCTACTGCATGAAGATGACTTCTAATATGTTTTGAAAATGGGTTTTTAAAAGTGCGATTTGAAGCATCCTCTTGTTACTTGCATTTTGTAGGATAAGTGTCCCACATATCGGTCTATACTAAAGAAAAGTTCTTACGCATAAATAAACGTGCTAATTTATATATTTGTGACTGAATATACTCTGAAAGGAGGGGAAAAATCATTTAACCTTCATCGCTATGGAAAGAAACACTTGTGTAAAGCCTGTCACTAAAAAATATGCTCTGTTAAAGTGTCCAGACAGCAGTGTTATAGGGCAGTTGAAATACAGGGAATGTCTGCTTAATGCTAGGTTATGTCCTGCTTAGCTGGACAGATTAACTCACATGAACAATCATCCTTTTCCCTTTATGGATCTGTTAATGTTGGTGTGCATATGCTGTTCTGACTAAGTGCTTTGCAATCCATTCTTCAGGCCTGTAATAACCTGACTGAGCAGCGAGGTTGGGGCAGACACAGTTCACAGGTGTCACTTTATTTATGAATTTCCTGTAATTGCTTGCAGTAGCAATGATGATGGTTTTACTAAGATGTGATATTTACGTAGCCAACCTGAGCCTTTACTTAGCTATGGTTCTGCCCAGTTAGGACAGCTCCAGCTTTTTAAAATGTTCCTGACAATCATTTGAAATAAAAAGGGAAGAGCCTCTTCTCACTCAAAGGCCTGGAGGCTGCACTTCAGCAGTCTAATAAATCAAGCTCTAGGGCTGCTGGTAGAAGACCAAAACCTCTAAAGCCTCATGATACCAAACACAGATCCAGTGTAAACTTGTTCTGCGGATTCAGAAAACGTTGCCAGTTTAAATTTGTATTAGCAGACTTTATGCCAGACTAGGAATAATCTATACTCCATTAGCGAACATAAACATGGAATAAAAGTCATATTGTGGGTTTTCAGTAATTTACCAGGAATGTGATGATATGCCTAAACCTACTCTAGACCACACCATCACTGCCCAGGTCTGGCTTTGCTGTGGACCCACAGTTATTGCTGAACTAGGCAGCTATGCCGCCTGTTTCTTCTCTCCTGCTTGTGTCGTTGTTGGCAGAGTGAAACGTTTCACAAGTTTAACACTGAAAAAGCTCTTGAGCACTAGGCATTTCAATTAATTAAAAAAACCCACACAAACCCCTTAGATTCTGGCACACTACTAGAAAGCCAGATTTTTCTCTGGGCTATTGCAAGCTAATGTTTTAGTCACTTTTCACTGCTGTCTGTCTGCATAGGGAAGTGTACAGATAATATAGAAGAGTGAATATTTTTTTGGTCTTGGCACTTCTATAAATTCAGTTTGAACCTACTGAAGGGTTCAGCTGACTTGTTTAGGTTTTTTTCCTTTCAAGGCTGGATCAGCAAAAGTGCTAGTGGTGTCCCACCCCAGTAAACTGGGTGGTAGTGCACAGCCTGTGCTGGGAGTTCAGTTCTTTCCTTCACTTAAGTAATGCCGGAGAAGAAAAGCACTGTAATAAAAGGCACTAATAATCTCTAATAAATGTATTACCCAATAACAGGATTTCTCAGAGCATAGCTGCTGCTTTGGGAGTCATTAGTAGTCACCTTCTCCTCATGAAATCTCACATTGCATCATCCCCTTTGCAAAATCCCTCTTGAAGATGAAGGCCAAGAGCCCTAGCATTCCCTATAGTACCTTCAACACAGGCAGAAAATAACCTGTCACCTCCTCCTTAGGACCCCTTACTGATACCGTCTCTGTGTACTCCTGGATATTTTAGGTTCCATGTGGCCTTCTGGCATGTCTCCAGACTCTTAGTATAGCATCTGTATTACTGCTAGACTTCGAATCTGTTTGAAGCCTTTCAGAAGTATCTGCACCAAATGAATGGGAGGACTGACTTTATAGTAGACTCAGCTACAGTCCTCTTTGAAAATGGAGATTCAGAACATATCTAAAAAGACAGATCAAAGTTCCACCTTGTTGCTGTTAGTTGCTGCAGAGTATTATTGTATTGAATGGAGGGCTTGTGATTGTGCAGCTGCAGTAGTTTTTAACACAAAGATTACCTAAGAGAGTGACGAGATGCGTTTGTATGTGGCAGCCTGACACAGCCAGTTCTGCTCCCGGCATTCCCGGGCTCCACCTCTTCAGGTGGGAGGAGAACTTGGTTTCCAAAATCACACTGCCAGCAAGGTCTCTGCATACTTATTTGTTGCCTATGAATTGACAGGGAGGATGTACCAAACTGATGTCTTACCCTGAGCACTCAGCAGCCTAATCAGGGTCTTCACCATCCCATCACACAGCCAGGTCGCATTGCTGGCTGCTGTATGGGGGACCTTGTGGCCCTGCCTTTTTTCCGTTCCTCCTTGCCCATCTGATACTGAATTAATTAATCAATTAGTGGTGCTTATGTTCTCCTGAACACAGGAAACAACTTTTTTTTTAGGCTCTTGAGTTAGTCTGTCCTTTCAATAGTGTGCTGCAGAGCAAGGGTAAGCTAAATCTAAGAATTCGTATATTTGCGGATATGTTGTTTGGGGAATATTAATTATTTGGGAATTATTGATATTTGGCAAGTATTGATAAGTACTTTTTAAATAATTCCTTTTTTAAAAACTGGAAAATCACATTAAACTGGGAAAAAACCATGATTTTAAAATTCATTGTGTTTTCACCTGACTGTGGCAGAGAGATCAAATCATATTTCCATGCCACTGTGAAGCATATTGTCCAGTGAGCCCTGTAAAATTCACTATTTAAATAAAAATTCAGTCATTATTTTAAAATACACACCAAAACTATGTTTTTGGCCTAGGAAGAAACTCATGTAGCTCATCCTTGCGACAGGACAAGTGGTAATGGTTTTAAACTAAAGGAGGGTAGATTTAGACCGGATATAAGGAAGAAATTTCTTAAAATGAGGGTGGTGAAGTGCTGGAACAGGTTGCCCAGAGAGGTGGTGGAGGCCCCATCTCTAGAAACATTCAAGGCCAGGCTGGATGGGGCTCTGAGCAGCCTGATCTAGTTGAAGATGTCCCTGCTCACTGCAGGGGGGTTGGACTAGATGACCTCTGAAGGTCCCTTCCAACCCAAACCATTCTATGATTCTAGCTCGTGACATGCTGGTTTACTGTGGTTGGTACTAGCTAACATTCCACCTGTTGAAAATACTGTTGTGCTCCCTGCTTCGGGTTTCCCTAGGGAAATGGTAGGTTTCATAACTTTCATAAAATTCAGCAGACCCCTACAGCCAGACAGCAGTGAGTATGCGCTGCACAGCCTGCTTGAACTCCCTTCCCCAGCCAGAACCGCTTGTGCATAAGGCACAGCTCACATTTTTTATCTTCCTTCCATCCCCTCAGAGGAGAGGGAGGTAGTCCATCAATTCCCGTTATTAGCTTGGCCTCAGTCAAGCTGCTCAGCTGCATGTAACTTCATGCTAACCAAGTTGTGCTGTAGTGCACTAAGCCAAAAAAATGGTGGAAAGTAGATACAGATAGTAATTCGGGACCTAGTAAGGTTTTATGAATGGGGTTGCATGTAATCATGGAGGGCATTGGTTAACCAGAAGGCAAAAAACTCCAATGAACCAAGCAAACATAGCTCTTGAAGGAAGTTCTGCCATGTACTTGCTGGAATATTCCTGTAATTGCATAAGTGTGGAATCTGGAGATCATGGGTCCAAAAATTCTGGACTCAGATTTACTTTCTATAATGGTGAATGAATGAACTGAATTATATGCAGGGGACTGGAGCATCTCTCTTCTGAGGAAAGGCTGAGAGACCTGGGTTTGTTTAGCCTAGAGGAGGCTGAGGGGGAATCTCATCAGTGCTTCTAAATATCTAAATGGTGGGTGTAAAGAGGATGAGGCCAGACTCTTTTCAGTGGTGCCCAATGACAGGACAAGGGGCAATGGGCGCAAATTGGAACGGAGGAAGTTCCACCTCAATATGAGGAAAAACTTCTTAGAGGGTGACAGAGCACTGGAACAGGCTGCCCAGGGAGGTTGCAGAGTCTCCTTCTCTGGAAATATTCAAAACCTGCCTGGAGCCACCTCCAGGCTCCTGTGCCCCCTGCTTTAGGTGTCCCTGCTCAAACAGGGAGGTTGGATAAGATGATCTCCAGAGGTACCTTCCAATCCCCACCATTCTGAGATTCTGTGAAATTAAAGTTATTATAGTTTTGTTTAATGTCTATTATGGACATCAGTGTTTATGACATGCTCGTGGAAAAAAAAGGACAAATTCTTATGGTGTGGAATTTTTTTTGTAGCAAACCAGATTTTGGAATACTTCAAGAACTTTACATTTCTTTCAACTTTTGATGGACAAATGAGATAAATTTTAATGTATTATGTACTGGCTTCATCCTTGGTATTTTGTATTTGAAGAGGCTTTCTATAGTTTCTTTATGTCTATTATGCTATTGAAATAATTGAAATTGGAATGACTGAAATATAAATTATATACCTGAAATATTAATTCTGTTAATATGAGAGTCTGTTGACAGTCATCTCACCAAATTAGTAACATAAGATCAAAGGGTCTCCAGTCATTGTAGAAAATTTTACAGGTTTCTTTAATAGACAGATTGCTTAAAGCATTACTCATTTTTAATGTGAAAATGATTGATCTTAATTACTGTCCATTGTGTGTTTCACTTCATGATTCATAATGTAATTTAGAGATAGAATTCTATAGCAATTACTTAACCAGGAGATAAATCAAATGAGGAAAAGTCATTGAATCCTTACTTCCTACCTCTCAGACATTTCTTAAGCCAGTGTGTTTAAAAATAACAGTTTAGATTCTGACTCTGCTTTTGTTACTGGATATCTGTCTTCAAGCCCTGGAGATTTGGTGGATGCTATAAATCTCACAAAAGGATTATTACGAACATTTTGTTAGTTACCTTTATAATTCATCTATGTATAAGATGCTAGTTGCAGGACCCTCTGTTAATTCCATTGACATCAATGCTGAAACTCTTAATTTTATTTTTTAGTGTAAAGGTGGGGTTTTAGATACGCTTGTACTTAATTATCTGTTCATACCCATTTTTTCTTGAAAAATACTAATGGAGTCTGGCATCTCTATTCCAGAGCATTATCTATGCTGTTATATATAAAGCTCTTTGACACTGGAAGAAGTATGACATTTTAGTTGTGTGCATGTTGAGGCACTTACTGTAAATACTCGAAGAGTGCGAGGAAGAGAGGAATATGGAATCATGCCTTACAGTTACTGTCTTATGGTAATGCATGTGTCCATTTGCAAACCTTCCAAGTTTTCCACGTGCAAAACTTCCAAATGTTACCTACATTAAAAAGTTGAGATGCACTGCAGATAGCTAGCCCACAGATAATGGAGGAGTCATGCAAGAATGCTTGCACAAAGAATAGCCCAGAGTCTAGATGAGCTGTATAGAAACTTTTTCTTCAGAAGTGTCTTGAGGAAGAAGTACAAATTCTTATACATTGCTTCTTTTGAAAAGTCTGTGGTTGGTGTTTCAAGTAGGTTGCTAAAATAAAAAAGCAATTCCATGACAGTGTTGTCCTCTATATAGATAATTCTCTTGTGCTGATTACACTCACAAGACATCAGCTTTTCACCTGTAAACAACTTAATAAAGATGCTTCCTTTTAAAAACGAAATATAGATAACAGCAGTGGTCGAGCTACCTTTCACTTACATTTTCAGATTAGTTTTTTTCAGAACTGTACCTGGCAAATCAACTAACAAAAACACAAACAGAAATAAATACATCCATGCAAAAGGATGCACATGCTGTCTGTTTTATCTGTGTTTGATAAGTTTGTTTTGAAATACATTAAGTGAATACTATTGTTGTTACATGCCAGATTTCTCGTAGCTAGTTTTTGGTCCCCAACCAATAATGAGGAATAAGATTTTGATTACTCTAGTATAGCTTAAAGCAACATCTTAATCAGAGCACACAATCTTCCAGTAATTTTCCTCTTCATCTGAAGAAGGAAGTTATAAAAGAATTGATTTTCATTTTCTTAATTGAAAATAGCACAAAATAAACTTTGAAACATGAATGGGCAGATGATTAACTCTTTACCTTGGATTAAAAAAGATAATAAGGGCAGGGAGTGAGGGGGTGACTTGGCAATACTGACTTACAAAGACTGATTTTTCTAATTTTAGTTGTTCTGTGCCTTGGGTTTCATTTCTGCTTCAACACTTATTT
Source organism: Phalacrocorax carbo (assembly GCF_963921805.1). Taxonomy (NCBI): domain Eukaryota; kingdom Metazoa; phylum Chordata; class Aves; order Suliformes; family Phalacrocoracidae; genus Phalacrocorax; species Phalacrocorax carbo. The sequence goes on along the minus strand of NC_087518.1, from coordinate 29,358,316 downwards.
GGAGACTGATAGGAAGTTAGTGATGGCATCTGTATGCCAGCTCTGCAGCGGTATGGGGTTCCCACATGCTTCGGGATTTTGAATACAGATAGGAAACCATTTGCTTTTTGTGTTTAAAAGAAAAAAACTGGACTTTTCTGACTTAGAGCTGATCACATAATCACATAAAAAAATTGAATGGAAAAGGAAGCATTGCCATTTTTGCCCAGAACACTGTTCAGCACCAGTATTTTGGTTAAAAACCAAGCTTCTGTAGGCAAGTTCAGTTCCTTGGCAGAACAAGTTTGTAGAGTTTATTGCCAAAGTAGTGCTAGATGTCCAGACTTATCAGATGAGATCTTGTCACTGCTGATTTTGGTAGATATTCAAGGGGCCTTGATTCCCTTCTTTCTGGCACAATTTTGTGTAGTAATTCAAGGGAGCTAATGTATTCAGTAAAAGTTGGCAATTCGTTACATCTGCCAGTGAGAAAACATTTAAAAAACACTTGGGGGTTGATCCCCCTGTTCCCCTGACTTTAAATAAGAGACAAGATCAGACATGCATTCTTAGGAGCTAATAAAGATTGCTATTTAAAGGCTTTCCACACTGATCCCCAACCTTAAATAGCTGCTTGTTAATTATACAGATAGCAGTGTGACCTGCCAAATCATGGCAGTTAGCAAAGCCCAACAGATATAAAGCACAGTGCAGAACTTCCTAAGAAGTTCTGGGGAGTGTTGTAGCAGTCCAATTAATTTAATTCTAGCATGAAGAGTTAATCCATTCTAACTTCCTTAAGAAAAGCAATAGCCAACCTTCCAGTTTTAAACTGAAATTAAGAGGAGCATGCAGTATCCTCTCCTCATCTCCTCAAAATCTCAGACCCTAGGTGCAGCAGATACAAGTAACAAAAAGAAAAATAATTTTGAATGAGTAAAAAATATTTGAATCACAAAGTCTACTTACATACAAAATTTTAATTGAGGGAGCGTGAGTCTAAGAGGAGGTTTGTTTACTGTCCCTAAAGTTACCCTAGTTAGAGGAATACTTAATACAAAGCATGTTTGTGTTATTCCATGTTATTCCGCATCTACAGAGCTATTTGAAGTTCTTTGTGGGTAAGTTCAGTATCTTTTGTGTTTGGCAAGGGCATCTGAAGGTGTGTTAGGTCTGGCTGATGTTCCCTGCTAGAATTGCCAAGAGGCCAAATGTTTTGTTTTGATTCTGTTCTGCCCTGGTACACATACAGAACCTCCTGAGTGGTTTCAAAAAGCCTTTTTTTGGTTGCTTGCTTGGTTGGTTTTTTTTATTCCCCCGCAAGATGATCAATTCCCATTTGGAAGTGTCAAACTTTTTTGTTTTGCCCTTTTCGTCCTTCCAGCTGAAGTGACCATGTGGTTCTGGACCTCAGCAATCTCACTGATGATGTTTTATTGAAATCCAAGACTCTGAAAACATTTGGCTTTGTTGAAAAACTATCTTTAGACTTAAAGTGTGTACAAGGAGGAATGTTCAGACCTGTTTTGCCTAGCAATGGATTTTAATCTCTTTCAAAAAGAGACCTTTAAGGCAAAGATTCTTGTTTGTAGCGGGTATTCTATTTGCTTGCAAATGTTTCACTAAAGCAGAGGACAGACCTTGAAGAAAGGATGCTGGAAGGATATGCATGTTTTACCACAGCAGAGCAGGTGGCTTTTCATGATCACCAAAACCACAGAAATACCTTTCCATGCTTTCCTGTGAAGCATCTGAGCAATGTTTTAGAGAAATCTGTAAAGGGCTACATCAACCTTGGCCCAATTTGACAGAAAAAAAATCTCATTGGACAGAAGAAACCTCATTGGACAAAAAAAATTTACATGCTTTAACCAGTGCGAAAGGTGGGGTTTTTAGGACTGACAGCAATGCATTCTTTGCTCTCAGGAATGGCTATTATTAGACACATCAGATGAGTTTTGTCAACATATATTATCCTCCAACTGATAATTCTGATTAGCTCTAGTTGGCATATGTTTCTATATTTTCAGCTACTGTTCTGTGCAGTTTTTATTGAAATATGCTGTGTAAATAAGATCTTGATTCTGTGGTGACCTCCACAAAGTTCTGGTGATTGCGGTGGCTTCAGATTTGAACAGCACTCCTTACGCTGTGTTTAGCAGTACGTAAGCGGCTTGACTGATTTCCCTTATGATTGCCAAAGCACCAAAGGTGAAAGAGGATCCAAAACTGTATACCAAGCTGCTTGTTTTTGTTATTAACTGAAGACTGTTTTTGTGGAATACTTACTTCTGTGACACAAGCCAAAGTAATTAAACTCTAGAAGGAGAAGAGGGGGCAAGAGCTTTTAAAAATAATTATTTCCAGTAAACGTGAATCAGTCCCAGTGCCATTCTGTTTGTTCCAGGCTTTTCTCCTTCCCTTTTAAAAGTATAAAGTCTGTTTCTTTTGGGGAGATTGTTAATATCATTGTATTGGTCATGACATTGTATATATGTAATTTATATAATTTAATATTTTTCTGTCGTAGACCATGAGGTGGTCTGTGGTTTCACATAATTGTATTGATTATTAGAACCCAAACTTTAGTTTTATCTAACTTGAACATCGGTTTTGCTCTGTAGTTGACACTCCAGATCCCTATGTCGAGCTGTTCATCCCATCTGCCCCTGATTGCAGGAAGAGAACAAAACATTTCAATAACGATGTGAATCCTGTGTGGAATGAGACCTTTGAGTTCATTCTGGACCCCAACCAAGAGAATATTCTTGAGGTAAATCACATGGCTGAGCTGCATCTGTGAAAACGGAAGTTCTACAATGTCTGGAGGGTTAAAATAACAGTAGCTTATATGTGTATGGCATCTGATTTCTCAAGATTACAACTTTTTTTAAAACATTAAAGGCTGGTTTTTGCCTTTAGGCTTGGTGCTAAGCAAGAGGTGTTGAATAAATTGTATTATTCAAGGAGTAGCATTGAGAGTTATTGTGAGTAGCCTGTAACTAATCTCTCGGACTGCTCCTGAGGGCTAGTAGCTTCCTATTTTTCTAATCAGCCATAAATTATTTTCTCCCTGCTTCCAGCACCGATTCAACTATTATGGGCAGTGAACGGGGCGGGGGGGGGGGGGGGGGGAGGGCGGGTAACGTCAAGTCTCTGCCCATTCCCTGCTTCTCCCTGAGGAGACAGGAAGCAGAAGGTTGATTCTGCTGTCTCCACTACGCCTGGGACCAAGGGCCGAGTGGCCCGCCGAGTGACGTTTTGGGTACTCTTATTCCAGGGGCAAGCTTGTTGACTAAGCCACCCTTAAGTCTCAGTATGTTAAGCCTTTCTGGGTTGTGTACAAAAGGTGAGTGTTAAGTGTAACCATTTTATAAGTGAGTATGGCAAGCGTTTAAGGTTATCTGTAGTCCTTTGTTAGCTTGATTCTTCACAGGGGATGGCCTGAACATGTGAAGTCTTCTGACCCAAGCTTATGGAGTTTCAGTCTAAATTGGTCAACTGTCAATTGTTGTCAGAGGTTGTGAAGCTTTTCATTGAACTAGTCACCATAATCTCTTGGGGCTAATCTGGTCAAGATCTGAAAATTGAATTGTGCTTCCTACAAGGCTCCCTGTGTTCCTGGGGAGGAGGGTAGGTTCTGCAGTTCGGGGAGGAAGAATCCCATGATCAGCTGAATGGAGCATGAAGAACTATCATATGCATCCTGCACAAGAGACAACAATGTTAGGGAATTCACAGTAACTTCACTACAGTTTTGCAGAAAGCAGGTTACCCAAAATAGCTTCCACCAGCTAGTCAGGTGCAACTGTCACCTGAGTTGATTCTTAATAAATGTTTTGGTTGTAGACATGCAAACTGCCATGTGAAACTTGAGAAAAGTGTGAAATTTCTAACTTAGTGCTTGCTTTCTAATGACAAGGCAGGCAAGTAGAGAGCAGGAATTAGAAAGAGGAATGGAGTGATTCTGACTGCTTTGTAAGAAAGCATTTGTGGAACTAGGAGGAAGAAAAGAACAACTTTGGTTCATCAGCTGTCTTTGTTGCAGTATGGGAACTAAAAATTGATTCGATTTTGCCTGATAAAGCCTTTGTGGATTCTAACAGAAGGCCTGGGACAGAGACTTTTACCTGTCTCTTTGCAGATCTTGTGCTTTTTTTGGACGATCTGCAGGAACTATGGCTGGCTAAACAATTGATGATCTTCAAAAGATGGTAAACTGAGGAATAGCAAATAATAGTTAAAGTCTTGGTTTTACTGTCATTGTATAAAGACTGGGTCAGATTCTGCTTGTAGGTACACTTAGGCAGCTTCCCTGGTAATGTATAAATTTGTTGAGTACAAAATTTTGTTCAAGGATTTTAAAATTATAATTATTAGTCACAAACAGTAGCCAATGGCTTACTTGCTGCCTTCTTGGGAACAGTCACACCTCTTACTCTCTGTATCTTTATGCATTCTGATGTGAAGAAGTTGAGATGCTGGCAAGTCATTACTTTCTTACTGTTACATGATCTCAGATATTTTTGACCATGTGGAGGCCTGGGTCATTGACTTCCTTCTGTGGTAACAATGTGACTAGCTCATTTCCCACGAGGGTGAGAACCCCCAGTTACTAAAACATCTTTTGTAATTTGTCTAACATTTTGTAAGGTGTTTCTCAGTTTTTAGTATGGTTTTATGCAGTCATTATGAAGTACAGGATTTTATGAGCTGGCATGCAGTTGATTTCCAGAACAGTATGGCCATAGCATACTGCCAGGTTCTGCAAGTGTCTGTTTCCTGTAACAGAATGCAATAAGATTGATTAGAAGTAGAATTTGGAAATGTATCTTTACAATAAATAAAGGCTGTCTCTTGTCTCTGACATACATGCTATAAAATTCCATTAAAATTGCCTGCAAAAGCTGGAGATACCATGTGATAATGGTTAATTGTGGACCTGGTTGATATATATATTTGCATACACATATATGTGTTGTTCACGATAAATGTTGTCTTCACCGTGAAAGGCATAGTCTTTAGGTTAAAACTGATGTTTGCGTTCTGCCATTGTCATACACATCCTCAGTGCCCAGCAGAGCCTTTGGATTCTGCATGGAGTCCAGCGTCAGAATTCAAATCTGAAACCACCTCCCTATCCAAAACCTTTTTGTGAATTCCCAAGATCTCACAGACTGCACAATCATCTCAACTCCTCAGATTATTTTAATCTACATCTTTAACTCTATCCCAAGTGCAGTTTTCACTCTGAAGTAAAATATGCTCTCCAGAATCCCCATTAAGAAGCTTTTGCTATTGCTGTTGGTTTTAAAAGACAGCCCTCAGAGATTACAGCAATGAGCATGAAGTTCTGCAAGGAAAGAGAAGACTGTAGATGCTGTTAAAGTAATGAGTTCTGTCATAAAATGCAGTTCATCATTTCAAAGGGTTGCTTGTGGCACAGGATGAAGAAGATTCTTTATAGCTGAGAAGAGGCTGAACCCAGATGTAGCAACTAGTTATTCAAGTGATTGTATCATAATTCCATTTGTTTTATGCAAAAGATATGGTCCAAGCCGCAAACATATGATATTTTAGAAGATACAGTTCCACAAAAAAATCATAAGCCAAATGAGTTTGGAGAACTCATTTAATAGAAACCATGTAAATTGTGACTTGAAATTAATTCTGAATATCTTGAGAACTTGGAAAGCTGCCACTGAGAAAAAAGTCTGCTAGATGTAGACCCAAGTAGATTAGAGCAAAAGCATTGAACAATGTTCTGCGGTATCCACATAAATTTTTGAATAACATCACATTTTGAAAAGGTATGTGCTCTGACATGGAGAATATGAGAAGAGACTTGAAGATCTGGCTGGGTATAGAGAAAGACTTTGTGTAATTTGGAATGCTGCACATTTTGCCAAATGATTGTTATAAAAACCTTGGTCTGTAGGTACAAGGCTGGGATGTATAGTTTCTATCTTCACTAAAACATGGGGTTTTTTTGTGTATCACATTTAAAACTGTATTAGTTTCTCCATAGTGAAGTTTTACTAACTGGAAATTTGAAATAATTGTATATTTTATATGTATAATTTGAAGTTATTATGTCTGCTTAGAAAATGGTGAGATTTACTGACAAATGTGCTCTGATGAAAAAAGCTTTGTAGATGATACTGTCATACTCATTCAGTTGAATGTGTTGAAGGTGCCACCTACACTATACATGAACTTAACTTGTTTAAAAGAACATGTCTGTTGGCATTGGGCGTTGACTGGGTTGGGTTAGGCCTATTCCTTTTCCACATAATTTTGTTTTTACTTTAGGCATAGGCTGTATGGAATTAAAAAGGAATTTACTGAAGTAGAATTGAATACTCGTGTCTTTTTTAGGTTACTTTGATGGATGCCAACTACGTTATGGATGAGACTCTTGGCACATCCACATTTCCTATATCTTCTCTGAAACTGGGAGAGAAGAAGGAGGTCCAGTTAACTTTCAACAACGTAAGTTGCAACATTCATAGCTTTGACTGTGTTGGTGCAGCTTTGAACATGATGGAAAGTTCTTAAAAGAGCACCTGAACTGAGACACCTAAACTGTTGTGTAGACCAGGATGTACCGCCTTTATCAGGTGTCTGAATTTTCTCTGTGCCACATTCTGGTTTGATCTTCACAAATCAATAGAGGATGGTGCTTATAAAGGCCGAGTGATGTGTCCTAAGGACTCTCATTGAGGCTGATGTTATGCAGAGTACTCCCTCAATCACTTTGTTGAAGGTTAAGAAAAACATTGGGCCTGCCCTTGGTACTCCTCAGAAGTACATGTTCCTAGATGAAAGGAAAACCAAGATCCTGCCAGTCTGCCTCAGTACTATGTATGTATGTGTTTTCTTAATGTAAAACTAAGTTTTGAATTCAAGAAGGGATTAGACTATATCATGGAGGGGATAAGGGTGACAGCCTTTCAGCCACAGTATGTGGGTAGGGGCACAGGAGGATCTCAAGTGAGGATTGTTCTCTTCTTACCCTGTTCGGAAGTTTGTTTTCTAAGCATTCACTCTTGCCATGGTTAAACAGAGAGTACTGGCCTAAAGGCACTGTAGTTATCTTCTCACAGTCCTGCTGAAAGGAGAATTAAGCAGTGCCACTGAATGTCTTAGTGTCCCTTCTGAGAGAATCCTCTTTGAAAGTCTAGTTTCAAACTTTCACTTGCTAAACCAGTTTCTGCACCACTTGGTTCAATTTAGTTTAATGGTCTTTGGGAGCAGAAGAGGTTACGCAGATTTTGCTGGTCAGTATATTACCTCTGCTGCTGATGCCTGTGGCTTCTGGAAAGCTGATGGAAATTCTTTTATTATTATATGTTTCACTTTCAGTAAATGGCTTGTTGTAACACAGCCCTAGTTAACATGCAATAAAGCACTGATGTGAATGCTCTAAGAAAAGGCAAGTCCCAATTGGATTAGTCTCTTTAAACACGTATACAAAACAGATGGAGTCAGTTTAGCAGGGATTGTCTGCCTGGAAATTGTTGTTAAATCTGTGTGTAATTGAGCTGTTCTGTAGGTATTAAAATATTATCATTTATTAGAGTAACATAAGGCCATTCTGAACATAATTCAGTACTTTTAGTTATATCCATCACATCTGATTATCTTTATATGCATATATATTGTATGCATATACTGTATGTATAAATACTGTCTCCATTTCTGTTTTCGGCTATGGTTTGTTATATGATCAGAGGTCTTGATTTGTGACAGCTCTGCTGTTTTCCATGTGATGTAACTTCAAAAGTGCGATTATAGCAAATCACTGGTTAAGGCCTATTTATTGGAAATTGGAGAGTTTCATATGTAAGGTTTAGCATCTTTGTTTATTGAATAATATATACTATGTTAGTATTTAATGATATATATTATTTATATATATTTAGTCCTACATATAAATAGGATTGTTTTAAATTATAAAAACCTATAAAATATACTATTTTGTATATAAAAATATAGTAAATAATAAAAAATATTCCTTTAATTAGGCATAGCCTTAGGGTGTTTGGGATTTTGATGGCCTCATAGTTTTTTACCTTTTTATTTTTTAGTTAATGCATTTTTTGAAGTTTCTGCATATTTATTTCACTAAGCGTTTCAGTAACTTGGGCTTCTAGAGTGTGGGCTGGCTGCGGATGGCTGGTTCTACCAGGCATGAGGTGAGGTAGTGAGAAAAAGCTGATGGATAAATTTTGAAAACACAGTATACAAAGCCCATGCCAATAATATAAGGCCTTGCCACGTGACAGATGTGCTTTAACTTCTCATCAGCACACAGCAAAGCTTGGTAGAATACACAGGAGGAAAAAAAAATCAGTGAAAAAAGCCAAATACACTCTGAAATTTATAAGCAAATGGTAAGTGAACATCAAGTCAGGTTGAGCCCAATGTAGGCAATTTGTATACACAACATGTATTCCTGAGATTTCTGTGGCAATCCATATAAGGTATAGAAAATGGCATGCTATTTCCCTGTTGGAACATTTCACTTCAAGGGTTTATTTAATACCGTGTGCGTACACCATTTTCAACCATTTGATCACTGCATGGTTTCTGAAGTGCTTTCTAAATTAGTAATAACAGGTGTTGGAATAACGTAATTACTACCATGTCTTTGAAGTATTTCTGTAAATGACTCTTCACTCTGTTTTTTCATGTTCTCCCTTTGTAATTTCTTTGCCTTTTCTTTTTCTCACCACCCTGTTAATGCGCCACCTCATTTACAATTCCCCTTTCAGAGGGCAGGAGTGGAATGCCAGGTTTTACCTGGCCCGTCAGCAGGTATGTGGGATGTGGGAGGCCAGAGGCAGCTTTGCACTTCCATGCCCTTAACTACTCTGTATAAGTGTCAAGCAAACATTCAGTCTGAGGCTTCTAGCTCCATTCCTAGTGATCACATTCCACAAATGAGGATATTCTGTTTATAGCTAGAGGCAGAGTGAGCAAGACGCCGTGTGTGAGTGTGTTACGTCTACAAGGCTGTACCAGCGCATTGGTGGCCATTGCATATGAGAGAGCTCTGGGAGATGAAAATGCCTGTCCATTCTGTCTTAGTTCTAGCAACCTTGTACTCTTGAATTTTGCCTAACAAATGCAATTGGTGCTTTAATAATAATTTTTTAACCTTTTAACCATTTACCTGCAGGGAATGACTTTAAGTGCTCTATGAAAGGCAGAGGAGACCGACCCATAGCTTATGGGTACAGGAGTTCTATGTGGTCTGCAAGTGAAATCATTATGTAGTGACATTTATTAGTTTACTTGCATCTTTCAGAAACTTGTAAGCAATCACTCTTACTGATTGATAATTTAAGAGTATTTAACTGTGGAAAGACACTTGGTGGCTCATGAAGAACACAGAGCAGTCAACGCCTTACAAGTCTGTTTCAGATACAAGTTGAGTATGAAGTTTACCTGGTGAACTAGGAAGCAAGTGGCAGATAGACTGTGACTGGCAGCAGAAACAGAGGACCATAAGAACATGAAGACAATTAGATCCCTTCAGGCCAAAGATGAATAGCACTATCAAAAAGTGATTGTCAGTGGAAGAAAGCCAAGACAATGGGACCTGATGAATTAAAGTCAGGACCTAGCAGCACCTAGTAGCATTTTCTACTGTATTCAGTGGTAGTGGTGTATTTTGGAATCATATTGTGTGCTTTTAAAGAAAAAGATCTGCAGAAAAGAAACTCATATTTAAATGTCCTTCTTTAAAATAAATATATTTAAATTAAAATTCTGACAGTAATAGTTCATGTTCCAGGTGTGTTTGTGGTTTTTTCCCTTTGTAAGTGGTGTAACCATATTTGAATATTTCTTGTTTAGGTCACAGAAATGACTTTAGAATTGTCTCTTGAAGTATGGTAAGTATCTTGTGTTTAAAAAAAAAGGTAGAAAATGTCTTAGCAGCAAAAGTATTTTTTATTTAACTCTGTTCATTAGAATTTTCTTAAAAACATGTCAGGTAAGGCTTCCTTGTCTTAACATAAAAATACCAAGTACTGTAAAATCAAGAGATTTTAAAGTTGAGGGTTGTTTTCACATTGTAATTCTACCATTGAGTTGAACACCGTTACTTTTACTCATAGGTGTGCCCTTTCCAAATGCTTGCAGGAACAAGGCCATCATACATGAATTTCTCATCCTGGTTTATGTTCATGCTTTCTTTTTCAAGATCTTTTTCCTCTAATAACTTCATAGACATCAGGTTCAGCTATTATCCTCATTATTTTACCTGCTTTGGTAACTACCTCTCACATTAACTTCCAGCATATATGGATACTCATTACAAAGCAGTTGCTGAAATGTATTTGAATGTTAATACCACACAGTACTGAAGTCAAAGGTGGACATTGCAGTAGGGCCAGGATTTCACCATGTGTAAAGCTAAGCAGATGCCTACCTTTTTTTTTTTCTCTCTAGCTGTCTTTCTCCCTCTTTCTTACCCTATTTAGGTGAGAGACCAAAAATCACCTTGAGGCATAATCAGAAAAATATCTTTTAGGTCTAAAAATAAATCACTGAGAACAAGGCATTTAAAGTTTCTTTTTTTGGCTGTTATTATAAATAGCAGTGCTGAGCATTGTAACTGTAAATGTAGAACTTTCTCATGATGACTCTGGAGACTGGCAAAAATCCGCCAGGGATAATTTCTGCTCATCATTTTGTAGTAGTAAAGATGCATATGTGGGTGGTCCTTGAGACCACCCCTAAACCTTCCAGGTCTTGTACATTACAAGTGTTTCATATCTCTGACATTAAATGAAGAGAAGATGCTTGCCGATGTCTTGCTGCTCTTAGGCAGTAGGCTTTAAAATATGTTAAACAAAATGATCTCATCAAGTTCTGTTCTGTTATTCTTGGCTGCATGGACTTCAGATTCTGCGTGGACCTCTTGTTCATATACCTTCATGGAACATTGCTTCTAGGCAGTCTTTCTTCCCTTTTTCTTAATCCCATTATTTTATTACACAACAGGTTTTTTAAAAATCTGAGGAATTATTATCTGTGCCTAAATAGATCCATTTCACCATTTTATGCTTTTCATAAAGGACTCTTTAAAATGCTGGCTTGTAACTAGCATGTCAAAGTATCCACAAACATTTTTAGCTCATATTCGTAAATACAGGAATTTCAATGAAGTTAAATATTTCAATGAAATGAATACCAGGACAAATTTGTGCACTCCTCCTCACTGCTGTCTGCTAGAGGCAGTGCTCCTGGGAGGTATTGTAGTCAAACCCTTTGAAAAACATACAGACTCAGAGAGTTAACTAGTGTGAATGGGGTGACAGTTCAATTTGTTTATCCTGCCTTGATACCTGAAATAAGAAGTGGGAGCTGAAGTATAGCTTTTATCGCAGTACTGAGGTCTTTATGCAGCTCTGTGTACATTTTTGATCACACAATGTGGGAAAGAAGCTAGAGAAAACAGCTTAGTTTTTCCTGTGGCCAGCCAGTAAATTTGTGCTGAGATCCATACAGCTTTTGATTGTAAGGCTGAACAGATACAGAGTTAAAATCACCCTCCCCTCCCTTAGCATGAACCTCTGACTTAAGAGTAGTATGTGTTAGTAGGAATGAATGAAAATTTTACATTGCAGTTCTTTGTTCAGTGGATAAGCAGAGAATTCAAATTTTTAGACTGTCAATGTATAATTGTGTTGAGTGGTGAACTCGCTATATTTTAATTTATGTTTTTTTTGAGACCACATAATATACCACTAGAAGCTGCGTATTTAGTGTTTGGTTTTCACTAGTTTATGAACAATGAGGATTCTATATAAAATGCATACCTTAAAGATACAGTGTGCCATTGTTCTTTGCATCCATCACTGCATGGAACCAGCTGATGCAATTGTGTTGCATGAATAGTCATAATTTTATTTTATTTTATTTCGTCTTATGTAAGTTAATGAGGAATTTACTCCTACTTCCTCTCATTTCCCTAGGTGATATTTTTAATTCTGTTTTGAATTATGCATTTTGTTAAAGCCTGTCTGTTTTGCAAAATAGCTCTTCAACTGATCTCCGGTTCAGCATGGCTCTGTGTGACGAGGAGAAGAAATTTCGGCAACAGAGAAAAGATAATATCATGCAGAGCATGAAATCATTTCTAGGAGAGGAAAACAGCAAGAACTTGACCACTTCCCGTGATGTAAGTTTGGAAAGTTCATATCAAGATTAGTATCGCCTTTGGTGTCCTGCATTTGTCTCTTGAAGGAATGAAACAGACATATGAGGTACAAGCGTTCGACGTAAAAACAGATGGCAGAAGCAAGAAATATTTCTTTTTCCTCTATGTGCGTACAGTATTTAGGCTGGAGAATAATTTTTCTTGTGCTCTAAATTTATAGATTAAAGTTTAAGGAGACAAAATCCTGTGCCAAAGTGAAGCTGCCCTTAAATAAGATATGCCTGTTATGTTCAAAAGGACAATACTGTGTAAATGCCATTGTAGGATAGAAGTCACAGGTTTTCATTTGCTCTGGCACCTTAAACAAAGTGCAGTAACTTTTATCTGATTCGTTATTGTTTTAATCCTTAGGAGGCTGTGCCTAGGTTAAAACTGGGCAAAGGAGATAAATCCACGCTTTTCATTTTGCTCTGATTCTGAATTCCATGCTTAGTTAAGGTGTTGGTTCTGAGCTGAGATCGTCATCTTAAAAATGCCTAAAAGGCATGTGAAATACCTGCTGCACAAGACGTGTGTGGTAGCTCTGGGCATGCATCCAGCTGCAGAATCTGCCCTTGCGTGCTTGATATCCAGCCTGTGCTCTTAAAATGGCCTTGGCTCTATGGCCTTCATGTCTAAAGGGTTAGGCAGGAAATGAGCCGTTTTGATGTTAGAGTCAGCTTAGAAATTAGTTTCTTTCTGTCCTTTCTTCTTTTGCTTTAGCCTCTTCTGTAAGATTAGAATTATGAAGTTTATTTCTTAGAGAAATTTCTTACAGAGCTAGTGCTCTGTACCGAGCCAACAGATCTATATGGACTGATGGTGGTTTGGGTCACATTAAAATGAGGAAAGGTGCTGAATCCTACTGATCTTTTCAGTGATTTCCTAAAACACTGCATTATTTTGAATTAATTAAGGATACACTTGGTACAGATCCACTTGTTTTGTAGTAGCTTTTCCATCCTCCTCTTCCTTGCTTGTTCCTCGTCCTGTTCTGCTCCCAGAATTGTGACAGGAAGACTGTGTATATGTGGGGCATGTCATGCAATGAACACAGTCAATGAATTAATCTGGGTTGATAATTCATTGATATTGATTCCTTTTGTGCAGTTTTAGTGCAAGCAGAATGTAAAAGTCTTTTGCAGAAACTGAAAACAATACTGAAGAATTCCTTTTAAATTCCTATGAAGTTTTGAGCAGGTGGTAACTGTGTCATTGTTGTATACTTTTGAGCTCTGTCTTGCGTAGTAAAATGTGCTTGTGTGAGTTTTCTGAGGAAGATGAAAGAATTTGACAAGAATCATACATATTTTATTTGTAGAGCTATAAATTGTGCATGTCGTGAAGAAACATTTTCAAGGTTTTTTAATTTTCAGTTCAGTTATTTTAATCTTAACACGTCCAAATCTTATCACAATAGATATTTGTGGATGTGACGTTGGTCTGATCTTCTACAGCAGAATAATATCTTTCTCAGAAAGAATGCAGATATTCTACCAAGATCCAGTTACGACTGGAGTGATACTCAGTGCCTGAAGTATCAGTTCTATGCAGGTGGTGTGTGCGCGCGTGAATTATTGTAAAGGCTAGGTAAGATTTCATATTCTTTTTGTAATCATCTTCCCTTGGTATCCCTCACTGTCTCAAATACTGAAGGTTTAACAGTTAAATTGCATCTTCCAAGACCAGACAGTAATCACTAATTGGAGGCCTATCAACTCTAGGAAGGACTGAAGTAATGTGATCCTCCCATTTTTCATATGTCAAGTGTGTATTTTTAAGCTGACTTGTCAGAATTTTTAGCTGCTTCTAGCGATGAAAAAAACCTTTTTGTTCAAATTAAAATATCATTTTGTCCTTATAGCCTATCATTTTTACTTTTATTGCTACAGATGGAAGATAGCAGGAGGATTTATAGGATGTTTTGTAGTCTTAACATGGCATCAGAAGCTGGGAGACATAATGAGTATTCTTAGCTGCCTGTGAGTCATTGTTTAATCTTAAACAAGTCACTCACTCACTCAAAGTTCACCTAAGTTTCTTCATCTGGGAATAGCAACATGTGTGCCTTGCAGGGGTGCTATGAGACTTTAATACCTGTGAAATAATTATACATGCTGGCATGGGGAAATGAGTACTTCTAAATTTCCTTCATTAATCTTCAGGCACATTCTGAAAACACAGAGGATGAGACTTCTTGTACCTGTGTTATTGCTTAGTTTATTTTTATGATTTTTGTTGCTTTAAACAATTTTCTAAAAATACCATAATCAATTAAAGAAGGCATATAGTGCCCTAAGACTTGATTTGCACAACAGTTTTTTAATAATTATCTGTGTGCCCGATGGCAATTTTTTTTCCACCATAGCTATTCTTGTCCAGATTTTGTGCACTGTGTTTCCAGGCATTTAGATAAAAACAGATACACCCATTCCCAAGATCATTCCCAAAACAAGATTTAATACATATTGGCTTTTTTTGCCAGATTACAGGAAAGTATGATTGAGATAATCTTTTCTGAAGCTTGCTTTTCTTAAAACATATCTTGTTTCCCAAATCCTTTTCATTTTCATGACCAGTTTGGTGGTTAAGCAATCGGCACTTGTTGAGATGAGGCACCCATTGATGGAAGTGGAACCATATGATGCTGAGCTTGTCCACACAGTACAGTGCCCCGTGGATCCTAAAGACAGTGCAGATGTATTGACAAAACACTTCATCTGTGTTGGTATATCCTGTTCAGTGGAGTTTGTTTGGATGATATCTAAGCTGGTTTGTTCAAAACTAGCTTGGGTCCCTCAGCATTGTGCCATGCATAGGAACCATAGGAAAAAGAAAGCCATGCTCGCATGGCCTTTTGGTTGTTCAGAAGAGGGCACAGCCTTATATAATTGAGTGTGGCAGAGTGGCCAGGAACTAGAGCAATGGGCCTTTGTCTCCAAGACTTTTGAATTCAATTCACATTTTTGCCATTGACTCACCGCATCACTTTCTTGTGAGTCACATACCCTTTTGGTCTAAATTTACTGATCTGTTTCAATGGGTTTAGTACCTCTACCCTGGTTTTACTGATGATGTATAAAGGACTTCAGGTTCAGAGTGCCTCAAAGGGTGGAGATCGTCAGCCCCAGCCTGTGTACATGGAGAAGCGTGCACGCCTTGGTATCCTGTCTTTTCTTCATTCTTTCTCAATTGTGATGTGGCTTTTTGTTTCTTTTCCCTTTGTACTCTGCAGCTATAGAGAGCAGGTTTCCTCCCTGCCTCTGCCCTATTTATGCTAGAGGGCAACTTGTAAGATGGGTGTATGTAATTTCAGATTTTACCATTTCTTGCCCTTAAGTGTGTTGGAAACTGAATTGCAGCTAAAAAGCTGCTTTAACAAACCTACCTGCTTGGAAATGTGGTCTACCTTCCTATGCAAAGCAGGAAAGCACTCTTAAGCTTCATCACCTGACTTACACATGCAAGTCAACTTGTATTCAGTTGGTTGAAATAAATGAATGTAAATATGCAGTGGATGCTTATCTTCAGTTATTTTTCATCGTTTAAAAGCTTTATTTACTGTGGGAAGCTTACTTAAGCTGCTGCCCTCTGCTCTAGAGCTCTTTAGTTGAGTTTCATTCCTGGAAATAAAGTAGCGATTGCACCTCTTCATGCTTCGCTTTGGTATCAAGTGGAAATGAAGAAATATTATATATACACCTAATTCTCGGTATACCCACCCTCCCGCAGTATAGGAATGTATGATTCCCAGGATGCCTGTGGATTAAGTCTACAGGAAGCACTTGCTGTCAGGGTGCTAGTGACTCTTCTCAACATTCTTTATTGATCCTCCTTACAGATTTCTCTGCATCCTGAAGAAAACTCAGATTTTCCCTTGTGCTCATGCCACTGCACTGATGAATAGATTTGTTGAGTAGTGGTGCTTTGGAAGTGTTCTCACATACTTTTTCCAGGCATACACCTGCAAACCACTGTCTTCATCCTGTTGGGATTTGTCTGTGTAAGTTAATTAGGTAGTGTTTGTAAAGAGCTTTCAAAGCCTAACATACATTATTAAGTTTGTGATTAGTAATGTGGCTCTTCTATTCAAAGCAACTGCTCCGTTATTGGGGTGTTGGCTTAACAAAACAGGCATGTCCTAAATCTTTACCTTTGTTGTGTCATTTATTTATAGATAGCTATCACTGGAGGTGCATGATGAATGCTGATGCCAGTAAATACCTGTGGTTTCTATTACTAAAGCTTAACACTTACAAAGATAATAAAATAATCTTACTGCAGCAAGAATAAGTAGTTCTTGTGGAATGGAAGCCTCCAGAAATGTCTCAACATACCTGGTCATTGTGCATGGTCATTTCCATGTGACTGTGCGTTTTCAGTTCACAGAGGAGTTTCATGTCTTGGAGTGTAGAATGTGCAAAAATAAACTGAACTCAGTAGTCATATGGTTCCTCTTCTTATAACTAGTCCCATCTATTGGCACCTTAAATTGCGTTTCAGTGAAATTTTTGATTACCAGTTTGATCAGATAGGGGCTTTCTGCACAACTGTGTAATTCTTTTTATGTTTAATAACAACCAAGATGTTGTTACCTTACCACCACTGAACAGTGGAAAATTCTTCTAGGTTTTGGAAACTGGGAGCCAGGGACCTTGCTGAAACACTTGATGATGGTAGCATGTTAAGTTTTAGAATCATGTAATCACAGACTGTCTCAAGTTGGAAGGGACCTATAAGGATCATCAACTCGAACTTCCCGCTCCTTGCAGGACCACCTAAGACTAAACCATATGACTAACAGCATCGTCCAGACACTCCTTGAACTCTGACAGGCTTGGTGCTATGACCACTTCGCTGGGGAGCCTCATCTGGTGACTGACCACCCTCTCCATGAAGAACTTCCTCCTATTGTCCGATCTGAACTTCCTCTGTTGCAGCTCCATTCCATTTCCTTGTGTCCTATCACTGGTCACCAGAGAGAGGAGATCAGCACCTCACCCTCCACTGCCCTGCTTGAGGAAGTTGTAGACTGCGATGAGGTCACCCCTCAGCCTTCTCTTCTCCAAGCTGAACAGGCCAAGTGACCTCAGCCGCTCCTTGTAAATCTCGCCCACAAGACCTTTCACCGTCTTGGTTGCCTTCCTCTGGACTCACTCTAATAGTTTGATGTCCTTCTTATATTGAGGCACCCAAAACCACACACAGGACTTGAGCTGAGGCCTCACTGGTGCAGTGTAGAGTGGGACAATCACTTCCCTCATCTGGCTAGTGATGCTGTGCTTGATGCACCCCAGGACACGGTTGGCCCTTTTGGCTGCCAGGGCACACTGTTGACTCATATCCAACTTGCCATTAACCCAAATCCACAGATCTCTTTCTGCAGAGCTGCTCTCTAGCCTCTTATCCCAGAGTTTTTATGTACAACCAATATTACCTCATCCCAGCTGGAGAATTCAGCACTTGCTCGTGTTAAATGTCATATGGTTGGGGATTGCCCAGCTCTAGTCTATCCAGATCTCTCTGTAAGGCCTTTCTACCCTCGAGGGAGTCCACAGCTCCTCCTCGTTTAGTATCATTGGCAAACTTACTTAGTGTACATTCAATTCCTGCATCCAGACTATTTATAAAATATTTAAGAGCATTGGCCCTAAAATTGAGCCCTGGGAAACCCCACTGGTGACTGGCTGCCAGCCTGATGTAACTCCATTTACTGAAACCCTTCGAGCCTGACCTATCAGCCAATTGCTCACCCAACATATCGTGGGATTGTCTAGCTGTGTGCTGGATGTTTTGTCCAGGGGGATGGTGTGAGAGACAGGATCCAAAACTTTGCTAAAATCCAAAACCCCCCACATCTGCTGGCTTCCCTTGGTCAACTAGATGGGTGACCTTGTCATAAAATTGTAATTAAGTTGGTCAAGCAGGAATTTCCCCTTGTGAACCTGTATTCTTGCTGTGTGGTAATATCAGGTGTTTTTATTATAAAATGTGTTTTAAAACTCCTAACCAAAATATTATTTGTCTCTCTTCTGTTTCTGATTAGTTACATGTACTGCTTCTGGCTCTGTCACAAAGATATCATTTGGATTAAAGCTGGTGTTTGGATTGCTTTAAAGATTTCTGTGGCTTTGTAACTAAACAGTTTATTTAAAAACTAAATTTAATATCTTCTCTATTTTGGATTACAGATAAGAAGGGCATTCTTATGTCTTATCCCTAAAGAAATTCTGAGTATATTTTTATTTAGAAATCTTGCTGCAAGTGGCGACTTCTTCAAATAGATTCTAATTCTTCAGAAAGTAGGCAATTAGAGTTCTAAGTAACAGGGCCTTGTGGGGGCAATAACTTGCTAATGCCGAGACCGGACATGGTTTATTCACTCAATTTGTGGACTTGTTGGTTGTATTTTAAGGTCTGAAGCAGTGCCACAAATCTGTGTGAGTGAACTGAACTTGGAATTCCATACATTATTTCCGTAGACAGGAAGCTAAGGAGGGTCATAATGATAGTATTTGACCTGAAGAATCAGAAAAAACAGACATTATCTTTCTGTGCCTGTAAGGAACCTAAAATGGAGGATTCTGTGCAGTGATAATATTGTACCCTATTAGGAAGTAGTATTGAATAAAAATTACACTATAATGGAGCTGTAGAAGTACTGTTTGGAAGGAACTTCTGGAGGTTAGCTAGTCCCAGTTGTCTCTGAAGGGAGTGCTATTGCCAACACTCAATTTACTGCCAACAGAGAAAATTGGGGGGATTGTGCCTAGTAAGACCCAGAACAACCCAGAGTTTAGTGAATTCCAGAGTCCTAACTCTGGTGCTCACTTCCCAACCTTGGTCTGATCCTGAACTAAATAACTTTGTGAGGAGTACAACCCAAGCAGCTCCCAGTGGCCACATTTGCCCCTGGTTCTTTACTATTTGTGAGCAGCAGGTGAGGTACAGCATTAGTCAGTCCTCCAGCATGTGCATTAGGAAATTGTCACCAAGGCAGTCTACAAACTTCCTGGATGGCTTATGCAGTGCTGACCTTTCAGCAGGGGGGTAAAATCCCCTGTGAGGATCGCAGCCAGATCAGGAGACTTCTGTTTTTCAGAGAAAGCCTTACCCACTTCATCTCATTGGTGAGCAGTCTGAGTCTGACTGCCACAACATTCTTAGCATTACCTTCTGTCTGATCATGACTCAGAAGCTCCCCAGAGGTGTGTCTCTGGTTGCATCCTGATGTTCTCTGCAATCAGGAGCTGCTTGGTTGTAGAGCACAGTCCCCTTATACCCTTTCTCCCCACCTGTATTCCCAGCTGCCACGCATGCTGTTCCACCAAGTCTATGGCATTCTAATTGTGTCATAGACCTGTGGCTCCACTTGAACTTCCAATTTTTCTTGTTTGATGTCTCCACATCAATATAGAGACATTTGAGGTAAGCCTCTGAAAACACTCTTACTTCTGAGCAGGAACTTGCAGGTCTCACTGCTAGCTTTCTCCTATGCACCCTTCCTACATTTGCAACATTTGCACCATTTAATCACTTAGGTCCCTGTCATTGAAGTTAGTCTAAAGTTGTCCTCATTAAATTAGCAAGTCTGTTCGTGAAGGTGTTCCTCACTCTGTTGGTCAGGTGGATTCTTCATTTTTCCATACATGATCTTCATCAGGAACCAAGTCTTCGTGGTCGAGAAGCCAAGAATCTCTCTAGTGACACCACCTGAGCCCATTAGAATCTGCTTGAACCTTTCCTCTTCCAGACTGGAAAGATCAAGTCCACAGGCCACAGCCTTGGGTGCCTGTGCCTTCATTCTTGCTCAAACAGGGGGCAAAGTGCCTCTCTTCTGCTCAGGGTCTCCTCAGCTTGTATCACTGTTGCTCACGTGGATGAGCAGTGAGGAGTAGCAGCTGGAAGGCCAGGTGAGACTCAGCCATTTCTCCATGCCATCATGGATCTGGAGCCTGGGCAAGCATCAAACCTCCCTAAACAATCAGTCTGGCAGGCAGGCTGCCTGTATCCCATAGAAGAGGGAGTCATCAGCTACTGTCACTTGTCACTTTCTTATCTGGTAACCTGTGATGTCTGGTCCAAAATTGTCCCTGGCAGCATTTGTTCCTTCTCTGTCACCAGAGCTCTGAACCGAGGTGAAAAGCTGCAGGTGGAAGGGGAGACTTGCTGCGAGCAGCAAGCTTGCAGCTCCCCCTTTCCTGGGAATTCGGGCTTTCTTCCTGCCCTTCTGTTGCCTCAGTCATACCTTCCTTCTTGCCTGCATGAGAGCTAGGCACATCTAGCTTCCCTTTATATCCTTGCATGCCAGGTGCTTTGTTACATGCCATCTGTTTGTACCTACTGGTTGCTAATGGTCCCTAGGTACAAGATAAATAGGAAACTGGAAGGAAGTCTGCTCTGCCTCTCTGTGATTTCCACCTTGGCAAACAGGACCTCTCATGCTGCTGGCTGGTTCCTGGCTTCCCCTGCTCATGATGCGCAGCGCTCTCCTCCCATGTTGCAGTCCAAAAGTACTTCTGCCATCCAGCTCTTTGTGAAGCAGAAGGGACTGAGTAAATGACATACAGATATTGTACATCACTCCTGGGCCCAGAGAACCTAAGAGAGACAGGCAGCTTCATGGATGGGATTAGGATACTTTTCATCTATGTACAGTGTTTAAAAGTCATATCTCAAAGTGCTTTACTAAAGTATTTTGCCATTCTCTGACACATGTACCACTATACCTTCTTTTTGGCTTATTAGAACTTTTGTGCACAGATTTGTAAAAGCACAGGTTTCTCCTCTGCTATGAGGATCTCTGGATGGTGATCAGAGATTGCACAAGGCTGGTATGTTTGGCCAGTGATTGATGAATAACGTTTATTTACTACTTTTAAGTCTTTATCAGAATTGATGTGGTGATATCAGAATTGATGTGGTGATGTGGCTATTCTTCTCATCTATGCAGGTACCAGTGATCGCGATATTGGGTTCAGGAGGTGGATTTCGTGCCATGGTAGGGTTTGCTGGAGTCATGAAAGCACTTTATGAATCAGGAATTTTAGACTGTGCAACTTACATTGCTGGTCTCTCAGGATCCACGTGGTAAGGGTTTTTTCTTTTTTCTTCTGTTTTTCTTCAGGAAGTTCAAGAACAAATTTTCATGAGAGTTGACTTATTTCTAAGGTTATAATTCACAGCAAATTTTACACATACACTATTGCTATGGAAAAGACATATGGAGACAGCTGTCAGTGGGGCACGACTGCTGATGGAGGTGTTTCAGAATGCCTCGAAGGGTGAGCACAGCTCAGTCTCCAGGTGATCTTTCTGGGAGCTTTGATAGCAGGAAGGGATGAAAAGAAGTGCTATGCATTTGCACCCATGTTTCTGTATCAACAGCTAATACTCTGCGTAGTAGGACTGTGTAACTGATTGTTTCATCTTGGTAACCAAAAGTAGGAATTCAAGCTGTTGGTTAAATCCAAAATATTTTTTGTGTTGCTTGATTTTCCTGATGAAATGAAAAAAAAAATTCCTTGCGATTTGAAGATGATGACTCAATCAACCCAAAATGGATTATATCCTTTTGGGACACTTTTCAGAGATTCTCAAAATCATTGAAAGATCTTTTGCTCCGTTTTAGACTCAGTAGTCCCCTCCTTAGTGGATTTACAGGGGATATCTAGGACCTGTTCACTGATTCTTTCTTAGCATAAGGAGATTAGAGCAGATATACTTAAGCTTGTAGGAAAGAATACTGACTGACTGCCATCCGGCACGGCATCATGCTAGGGATTGCCTTGTACCACTCCTATTGTCACTGTTTAATTCAGAAGTTACATCGTTTTTAAAATAGTGTGTTAGTCAGATGGGAGAGAAGATCTTCCAAAATGTCTCAATTAGAATGCCCATATCAGGTGGTTATGATGTTCTCCTGTCTGACTCAATGAATTCTTCAGCCCATTAACAGGAACAACATCACCAGGAGAAAATCAGAGTGACTTCACTGGGTGAAAGGCGCTCTCTGGGCATTATGAGCTCAAGGCTTTGGAGGCAGCAGAATGCTTTGAACCCCAGTAATATGTCTGCCTCAACCACTCTTCTGAATCAGAGGGTTTCTCTTCTCCCTGCCCAGTGCTGTGAACCTGCAGCCTTTTGTTTCTTTGCTTTTATAAAAATTGTCCCAAATCACACTTATTACAAATGTTGAAACTATTTGTTTTGACATTTCTTAAATGAAATGATGAAACATTTAAAGCTGCGTGATTTTCATCAGCCAAAGCCATCTGACATATTCAATCCAAATTTCGTAACTGCTTGGACTCCTTAACACTACATTTTTTTCATTAACTGAAAAATTGTAGACTTTTTTTTTTGTCTAACTTTAAAACTTGCTTTTAATATTAATGGATCAAGTTGCAGTAGAGGATGTTTTAACTTAAGAAAATGTTGACCTTTTCAATGGAGTATCCCAAATGTCACAAAATACCATTTTATCATATCCAGGGTTTTTTTTTATATACTAGTTTGAATACTGGAGCTGCATCTGAATCCAGTTTAGGGCCACCTAGTACAAGAAAGATGTTGACAAACTGGATTAATGCCATCAGAGTGCTAACTAGGCAATAAGTGGACTGGAGCACATAAGAAAGTGAGGCAGCTGGATTTATTTAGCCTTGAGGAGTAGGCAAAGGTAGTGGTGGCAGGAGATCTTGCTGCTACCTTCAGCTACCTAATGGGTAGCTGTAAAGAAAGCAGACTTTTTTTTGGAGATGCACAGAGAAAGGACAAGGGGTAGTGGCCAAAGTTAAAGCAAGATGAATTTGATTAGCTATTAGGAAAATTATTTTGCAGTGAGAGTGGTCAAGCACTGGAATGTATTGCCACATCCTTACTTGACTGGACTGGGTAAGGTGTCACCCTGTCTCTCTCTGACTCAGTGAATACTTATGTGAAAGTAGAACTTGCCTGAACAAAGCCCTGAGCAACCTGATCTGACTTTTAAGATGGCTCTGCATTGAGGAGGAGGTTGGAATAGAGACCTTGAGGTTCCTTCCAGTCTAAATTACGATATTATATAAATATCTCATTTCTTCAAGAGTAAGGGAAAAAGGCTTTTATTGGAATAAATAAATATAAGTGAGCAGGGAATCCCCCTGGGATGTGTTATATCCCCTGGTTTAACTCTAAGGAAGCACAGGAGTTTTGGCTCCACATGTTCTAAGGAAATACTCTAACCCCAAAGTTGTTAACTCTTTTGAAATAGATAATGATCTGTTCTATTCCTTGTGTGGCTTTTTTCAATTATTCTTCGCTTGTGTGAACCTTGCTTCCCCCCTCCCAGACTAGAGAGAAAGCTTTCAGAGTGCCAGAAGGTTTTGAAATGCCAAAAGTGCCTGTGAACTAGTAAGTTTCTTGTTCAGATTGAACTGTAAAATATTGGCATCCCTAGAACCTGGGTTTTCTATCACTAGTGGTTGGGGAGCAGATTTATCACTGTCTATTGAGAGACTTGGATGTACTTTTGCCAAATTGCAAAAAGTGGTAGATACAATTTGGCAGGATGAAGAGCAATTGAATAGTGCAACGCAGTTTGAAAAGTTTTCACTGTGTGTCTAGGGAATGATATGTAGTCCGTGTTCTGAAAAGATGTCAGTCAGCTGGCCATGAGGTCCTTTTTTGGGAAAACCCAGGTGTGAATACATAGTTGATCTAATGTAAGCCTATAAAATCTGTATTAAAATAGCAAGATTATCAGAACTGATTCACTCAGGAACATATGTTGGAAACAGTTATATTTAAACAAATTTGCTTTTGCTGTCTTGGTGATGTCATCTATTCAGACTTACCTTGCTTGATGAATAAATAGATTGACACTTTGGCACTGCCTTTCTTTTCTTTATTTCCATGCAGTCTGTTACTTGGGAATAATGCTCTTTTTTAAATTTTTTTTTTTCCGTGAAGGGTGGAGAATTCTTTTCCTGCAGGGAGAGGCAGGTTTTTGCTTGTTCACTCAGATGCATGCCTAACCTTGGAGCAATGCATTTACCTCCCTGATCATTTCTGTCATCTTGCTTCAACCTTGTGCCGAATTCTTCATCCTGCAATTTCCTTTCTCTTCTCATATGGAAGCCTGCTGCTGTGCTTGTTCCACCCACAAGCTGATGAGCATGCTAAGCTTTAGAGCCTGTGCAAGGACTAATGAATCAAGGTCTTACATCATGCATGTGACAGGGTTCATCATGCTGTCAGTTAAATTGCCAGGCAGTGATCTCAGGGCCAAGCTTACACAGAGTGTATCTCAGTACTACGCAGAATTATGCCTGCAGTATGTTATGTATACCCGAGACAGCTAATTGAATAAATAATAGTGAAATGAGCATCTGGTAGATTGGGACAACCTGTTTTGAGTCTTCACCCTTAGTGTTACTTAAGCCAACCAAGTGCAAACCACAGCTGTCTGCATGTGTGTCTCAACTTTGTTTTGAGTAAACATAACTTCAGTTTCCAGAGTTATTCAGTGGCAAAACCAAGATTTGCCTGATAGGCATCTTCTGAATCCTGAGGGTCAATTAAATCTCTGCACAAGTTGCAGTTATGTGCTTCATCTTATGAAAACGACTAGATCCTGGAAAGCATGCCATTACTAATATATGTTAGGAATTTTTGAACAGTAATAATGAACTGGAGAGTGACAGAAAGAGGTACATCTTAGAGTGAAAGAGCTGCATGTGTATACTTATAGGGCCTCCAGTCTGCCAATTTAGGTATGCTGTGACAACTTGATAAACTGTTTTTTCAGCTTACGATGATTCTGTCCATTGTCCCTTAAAGAGATAAATGAGGAACACTTAATCTTTTACACCGTACACATTATGGAAATATATGTTGAGTATTTGATTGTACGCTTACATTTAGAACAAATTGTTTAGCTTTCTATGCCTTGAGAAAAAGGAAATGACAATTTACTTTATAAATAATGAGTAAATTAATCTGATTTAATCAGTAATTGTATCAAAATATTTATGAGCTTATTGTATATTTCAGCCATCTGACATTGAACCAGGCTTTGATACTTACAGAGCCTATTTTCCATTGCAGGTACATGTCAACTTTGTATTCACACCCGGACTTTCCAGAAAAAGGACCAAAAGAGATTAACCAAGAATTGATGAACTCTGTGAGTCACAACCCACTTCTGCTGCTCACTCCTCAGAAAGTCAAACGCTACATTGAAGCACTGTGGAATAAGAAAAGCTCAGGCCAGCCTGTCACCTTCACAGATATCTTTGGAATGCTAATAGGTGAAACACTTATTCATGATGTGAGTTCATTTTTTTTATGATTATCAAAGTCATGAAACTACTGCATAATAACCACTGTTACTATTTTTTTTAAATTACCTTGGTAACATTTAACAAAGCATGTTTAGCAATAGGAATATTTAAAGTTATAGCTGAACAGATACTGGGTAAGAAACTTATAAAATGCTTTCCTTGCTCTGGGACAGGGACAGTACTCATTTCTTTAAGAGCTAGGAAAACGTCATGCAACAGATGCATGTGCAACAGAAATGAACTCAACTGCTGAGTACTTGCAGCAAGCTCTTAACATTGTGTATCATCCATTAAAATTACTGCTCAAGCAATTTCAGCAAAAGAATTACAAAATGTTGTAACCTCTTTAAGCACATTTTGCTATAAGAAAAAGCAGCATTTGCTTAACAAAATACTAATTTCAAGGTGAAAGATTCACAACTTTATTTATTATTACTTGCTTTTCTGAAAAAAGAGACAATAGGAAGGCTTCACTGAAGGCTACATAGAGGGCTACAGCAGCTGTCCTGCTCTACTCTGCGCTATTCAAGAAGCACTTGGACAATGCCCTCAGAGATGTGGTGAAAATTTTGGGTTGTCCTGTGCAGGGACAGGAGT
Source organism: Phalacrocorax carbo (assembly GCF_963921805.1). Taxonomy (NCBI): domain Eukaryota; kingdom Metazoa; phylum Chordata; class Aves; order Suliformes; family Phalacrocoracidae; genus Phalacrocorax; species Phalacrocorax carbo. Next base: position 29,332,201 of record NC_087518.1, on the reverse strand, counting down.
TGGACTTCATGATCCTTGTGGGTCCCTTCTAACTCAGGGCATTCTATGATTGTGTGATTGGTACCTTTGTATGTTATTGTTGACAAATCCTAATTGACTGAATCAGGCACACAGACTTCAGATGAGTCGGGTGAGCAGAGTTTGGGTTTGATCTTACCGTAAGATTGAAATGTGTAAATAGATTCACAGACTTGTTTTATACACTTGCCCCTTTCATGAGTATACGTTGCCATTAGGTTTTAAATACAGGCAATACAGCTTTTAGTAACTGATATATAGGGTGAGTTTCTTATGATAAAGGGGTGTTAATGATCTGTGGGGTTGGTTAGACGTCCCCATTTTCTAAGGAGTTAAACAAAGGCACAGATGTTTGGCTTAAATCTGAACCTGACACAATCAGTGAAAAATGAAAATAAGGCTCTTGGTTATTCACAGATAGTACTATTAGTACATCTAATAATAGTGCATCTACATAATAAACATCTACATAATAGTACATCTTAGTACTATTATGTCATAATGACTTTCAGTCTTTCTTGACTGCAGACTCCAGAATATTTTCTGGGGGAGATGCAGATCCTTGGTTAGCAAATATAAGCCTCTTAATAGTCCATTTGCTTTTCTTCGTTATCTTTGTTGATCTTTCAGAACCAGCACAGATAGAAAAATATTACGCGATCATTAGTAGCAGTTTTGCCTAGGAGGTTTTTCCTTGTTTTTGTCTTTTACAGTAGCAGAGGGAAAGAATCTGCCTTGTCCAGCAATGCTGTTTTCTTTTTGGCCACGTTCTTTTGGATTCTATAACACATGCTTATTTCAGCTGCCTGCTGTGTCTTCTCCCACTCCTTCCTTAAGTATTAAAAGTACTCAAACAGATCACTTCCTTTTACAGTTCTTCTGTCCTGTTTTTCTCGGAAATAACTGAGTTTATCCATTTTCCTTCTCTTTGACGATTTCAGAGAAATGAGTAGTCTCCCAAATACCAGCAGGCCTCTATAGGATCTGTTTGGATATAATGCCTTTCTTTTCATGCAGAGAATGAACACCACTTTGAGCAACATGAAAGAGAAAATTGATAATGCACAGTGTGCTCTCCCACTCTTTACCTGTCTCCATGTCAAACCAGATGTCTCAGAGCTGATGTTTGCAGGTATGTTTTCAATCTGTGTATTGAGTCACTTGTGACAAGAAGAGAGAAGTGCGTGGCTGAAAAGCCTATTTTTTATTACTTCTGAGAAAATTGTATCCTGCAACTTGGTACATGTTGAAATTACTAGTCTTATGGCAAGGATTAGGAAAGAATTTGCAATGAGATGAAACATTCTTCGGGGCTTAACAAAATTTGCTTTGTTATGAACAGAGTACAGGGACATTTTAATTTTGAAAAGAGAGGAAGTTGTGATGTCGAAGGATATATCAAATAGGAACATCATAAGTACAATTCTGATAGGTTTTAAAAGGTGATGGGGAAATGGACACATTTGTGTTCAGCACCTTCTAGGAATCAGACAGTAGAGACTGATAACAAGAATTTACTCAGGGATAACTGATCACATACTTAGGTAGGTGGATACTTATTCAGTTGGTGCAGTATTTGCACCAAGGTTAAAGGGTTGTGGAGAGCAGGCATCAAATGGACATGTTCCTCACAGCATACGGTGGAACTGAGCCTTTTCTTGGCTTTTAAGATGTCCATGGAAAGACAGACTGTAGTTTAGGTCAACGGCCTTTTATTTTGCTATCATTCTTGGGTTTGGAGACTTATTCTTAGAGCATTTTGTAAATTTTTTTTTCTTTTTACCTGAAAATAAGTCTAACACAGTAACAGCCTCTTTAGGTTTCTGTGAAATGTTAAGTGGTGGCCAATTTTTATTCTCTATATGTTACAAAAGAATTATTTCCTACCAATTGAAAAGAATATTGCTTATCCATGAAGTAGCTAAGTACATTGCAGGAGCCAAGACAGAAAGAAAGCTTGTGTTTCTCCAACAGCCGCTTAACATCAGTATATCAAACAAGTAAAGGGAAATGTCTTCAGTCATACAAGATTATTTCTCTCTCTAAGGAGGATGACATTCAAATTGAACAAACATATTAGATATACTCCCTCTTTTTTACTTCTTGCACAATGTAGAGTACTGTGCAAGTACAGAAAGTGCAAAGAACAAAAGGGGCTTTTGCTTTTCTTTATTCCATAGGTTTTAATCCCATCTAAGTGTCCTCAATTGAGAGTGGTTCCAGTTGTGCTAGATGCTGTGTAGTTTATATATAAGACTGAGAAGGGAAACACCAAGTGGCTTGCCCAAGGTTTATAAGTCAGAGATTGTATCCACATTTCCTAAAAAGATAATTCGGAAAAGTTGCTGTCAAAACTTGTTTGTAATGGAAAATGAGGTTGTAAATTAGATTAAATTTTTAATGGGAGAAATTCTACTTTCCTCCTTAGGAAACTGAAAACTTTTTGTTTGAAAAGAAAAGTATTTTGGTTTTCTATGAGCTTCTGTTTTCTGAGACATTTTATTTGGGTTACTTTTTACCATTTTAAAAACAAAATTATCTTTAGTTAATAATGACCTTCTCTAAGCAAGACCAGAAGCACCTGAAGGCTCGTCTAATTCCTCTAGCCTTACCAACTGGTCTAAAACAGGTATTGCCTCTGCCAGTGGATTTTATTTTTGCTTTTTTGAGGCTATCATCTATAGCATTATATAGGTTGCTCGATCTTGATCATTTCTATTGTAAGCTTTTTTTCTCCTTATAGAACTCAACAGCTATTCTTTATATGAAATACATAGTAGGTTTTGAACAGAAATATTTACACTTTGTTATTTATTAGATGTAGGTGAGATCATTGGTGATGTTTCAAGTTGAAATGCATTAATTATATCAGATAACATTCCTTCCAGGAGCGATGGTGCAAGATTTCATGCAGCTCCTAATAGCTTTCATGCTCCAGGCTCTGCATGTTTTCCCTTCCAGTAGCATTTCTGACCCAGGCGGCGCCAGACATACCCAAAACTGCACTAATCATTTTAACTGAACATAATTACAGTGATTTAGTTAAAGGCAGGGGGGTGTTTTGTTTTGTTTTATTACAATAGCTTCTTTAATGATAAGACATGACCTTAAGAAACTGATATTACTGATATCCATTGTTAAAGAGGGGAGTGGAATTTAATGTTTGGCTTTGTATTGCATGCTTCTATCCCCTAACAGCCTTGTTCACCAGCTTTGCTGCTGATGCAATGCCAGAGCAGTCAAAATTTGGATTTTTGGGTTTTGCTCTTATAGTAAACTTATGTCTGTGAGAGGGTGTTTGTGTGACTCCATACCAGTAAGTGCTACAGAATTCATTTGGGAAGCAGGGCTGTCTTCAAGTATGGATTCATAGCACTCAGATTCCAGGTTCCATCCAGGTTTCAGAGGGATCCTTCGGTCAGTGCTCGGTTAGCCATGTTCATCACACATATACTGGGTTGGGTATGATTCTGATCTGCCTGCATGCAGCAAGGCTGGACTGTAAAGTGACTCTGGTCTCAGTGTGTGAGTACAGTGCATGTATTTATGTGCCCAGTAATGCTGGCAGAATATTACCTCTCTGTCTTCCCTGCTGTGAACAGGAAAAATCTGTTGCATCTTCAGCTGATATGAAGCAGTGTAGAGTTATGATCTAACTTACATCAGGGCCACACACAAAATGCAGTGAACACAGCTGAGTGGTTTGACTTTAGTACATTTTGGATTAAGCCACAGCCAAGGAACTAACCCAGTTTATACCCAGAGGTATAAACACTAAGTATTTCTCTTAGTACAGAGGTCTTCTCCCTTGGGACATTCAAGTGCTGCTCATTTAAATGACCATTGTCTCAAGGAGCTTCTGGAATGGCAGAAGCTAATGCTGAAGCCCTTTAATTTTAAAGCAGAAATCATATTTCCCTATGCAGGGTATGTGATTTGAGAAATCTTCTTCAGTGCAAATACAAAAATGAAAGTGGATTATCACAGATTAAATTCATTCTAATTCTGAATTTAGTTTTGCTGTCAACATGGTTCTGAATACATATCTGCCAATTCCTGCTTATATATCTAAAGGGAAATATCATTAAATTCCTGGGTTGGGTCTTCAAAGGAATTTCCTCCTCTTCCAATAAATGTGAAGATTTGTGGGTGGTTTATTTGGAAAATAGGATGTTGTATTTGATTTAGGAGAGATAAGCATTGCCCCACAAAGCCAAACTCAGCAGTCGTGATTAAATCTTTCCTTTTCAGGATGAGTGGTTTAACATTTCAACAGAAACACTGAACATCTCAAGAAGTGGATGACATCCTGTGATTTGTGGGGCTTTTTCAAAGGAGTTTCTTTTGCCTTTCTATTTCAGAATTATTTCTAATTTGTCTACAGAAGCAGTCAAATCAATCACTACTTAAAACATGGAACATTAAATAGATGAATGGATGAAATGCTAAAAATGTAGGGTATTTTTTGTTCCTATTGCTGCCTTTTTGAAATGAATTCTCTGATGTCAGCAGCTCCACTGGTATCAATGAAAATATTTCAAAATCAGCTAAAATACATTTTCAAAAAAAGGCATACATCATAAAATATAAGTCGCTTCTGAAATTTTCTGCTAAGATCAGAAAGTGCATTTGACCATTCTATTCCATATTTTTATTAAGGCTCTCCAGTCAATAAAATGGCATGTATTTTTATGTTTTGTATTGTTTGGTATTAATAAATTTCTCAGCTGCCTCTCACCTTTCCTTTTCATATTGGATTTCACTAGAAACTTTAGGGTTTTGGTGGAATCCAAATGCCTCTCCTATAATCTTTCACAGCTTTTGTGACATTAAATAATTTTGCTGCTGCTTTTGTCACTGCCCTCCAAGTTTTTGTTAGGATCACAGTGAGAGAAAAGAAACTTGGAACTCAAGAGAAAAGAAACTCGGAACTTAGACACACGTTGCATTTCAGGGAATTGTATCAAAGCATGAGATGAAAACCAGATGTCATTTTGTTTTTCTCATTTGTGATTGCTGCTTTTGTACTTCTGTTTTTACAACCTCATATTTCTTCACCACAGTTTGTTGTGATAAGAGAGAATGAGAATGAGAATTCCTTCTCTGCCAAGATGTTAGACTGTCCATGTGAAATAAAAATGTTGACTTCTGCTCAACCTAAGAGATATTCCTGTTGGTTATTTAGCTTCCCATTTAACTAAAATGTCTTTGCTTGGAGAGAGGTTTCATTCATTTATGTATTTTCATCCTCTGTTTCTATTCAGGTTGAGACTGCTAACTAAGCAAAATTTTGTTTCTTGTTTTGCAGACTGGGTGGAATTCAGTCCGTATGAGATTGGTATGGCAAAGTACGGCACTTTTATGTCACCTGATTTGTTTGGAAGCAAATTTTTTATGGGGACAGTGGTGAAGAAGTATAGTGAAAATCCCTTGCATTTCTTGATGGGTGAGTATGTGACAGAAAGAGACTTTAAAATAAAACTAGTTTCAGTAGTTCATGGACAAGGGCTTTTAAACACAATCACACAGAGTGTGAGACAAGAAGCAGAGTTCTCAATTTGTTGGAAGACGTCCATTTGAATGATTTGACAGACGTAGATTGGCATTCCCTGTTTTTTTTGTTTCCAGTATGTACATTTGAGCTTATGACTTAGCAAGTTCTAAAATCAGAGGTGTGTTCAGAGAGGGAGCAACTGCTTAAATAGTGAAGTATGTTTTATTTATTCTACCAGCCTCCATTTATTGTTTACTTTTTCCCTTTCAGGTGTCTGGGGCAGTGCTTTTTCTATATTATTTAACAGAGTGCTTGGCGTCTCTAATTCTCAAAATAAAGGTCCCACCATGGAAGAAGAACTAGGTAGGTAACATTAGTAAATAATTCTTCTACTATGCAAAACGGTTACTAGCAAGATTCAGTGCACTATTACTCTGTGGAAGGATGGCACTCTGCTGGTAGTCATTGTAAGAATGTGGAATTCAAGTAACTTTAATAGCTGAAATTGGTCAATGGTGATGAAGCATGGGAAAGAGGGTTAGTAATTTTCTTTATTTCTCTTTTGTTTCTGATCAGTGTCAGAGGTACTGATAACAACTTCGGGTTGACAACTTCTTGGTACAGGTACTAACTAAACTGAACTTAGGGTACTAAGGGAACTGACCAGGAAGGGTGCCTTCCTGGACTTGCTGCTTACTAACAGAGAGGGCCTTGTGGGTGAAGTGGAGATTGGGGACCGCCTTGGCCACAGTGACCATGAAACAGTCAAGTTTAAAATCTATGGTGATAGGAGGAAAGCTGCTAGCAAGACCTTAACTCTGGACGTGAGGAGAGCAGACTTCAGTTGCTCAGGGAACTACTTAGAAAGGTCCCCTGGGAAGAAGCTTTTGAAGGTGCTGGGGTCCATCAGTGCTGGTCGCTTTTTAAGTACCATGTCCTAAAAGCACAGGAGCAGTCAATCCCAAAGTGTAGGAAGTCAAGCAGGCGAGGCAAAAGGCCAGCTTGGCTGACCAGGGATATTCTTCTTGAAATAAGGAGGAAAAACAAACTATATGGCCAGTGGAGGCAAGGTCAGGTGACATGGGAGGACTATAGAGATGCTGTTCACCACTGCAGGGAGGAAATATGTGCAGCCAAAGCTCAATTAAAGTTGAAGCTGGCCAGTACAGTGAAGGACAATAAGAAGGGCTTTTTAAAATACATTAATGGCAAAAGGGAGGCCAGAAATAACATTGGCCTGTTGCTTGAGGAGAATGACCACCTCACAAGCAGGGACATAGATAAGGCAGAGACATTTAATACTTTCTTCGCCTCGATCTTCAACACTGATGGTGGGCTATGGGGGCCCCAGAGCTCTGGGCTAGAGAACCGTGACTGTGGGAATGATAAACTCCCAGTCAAGCCTGAACTTGTGCAGGACTTGCTGCTCCAGCTGGATCCCTACAAGTTGATGGGGCCTGATGGGATTCATCCAAGGGTACCTAAAAAGCTGGTTGATGTCATAGTGAGACTTCTCTCAATGATTTTTCAATGCTCTTGAGAATCTGGAGAGGTCACGGTTGACTGGAAGCTGTCAAACGTTGTCCCGTTGTTCAGGAAGGGCGACAGGCATGACTCCAGTAACTATAGGTCCGTCAGTGTCCCTTCTGTGTCTGGTAAAGTTATGGAGAAGATTGTTCTTGGAGTTATTGAAAAACACCAGAAAGACAACGCAGTCATTGGTCCTAGCCAGCACAGGTTCACGAGGGGAAAGTCCTGCCTAGCAAATTTGATTTCCTTCCATGACAAGGTCACCCACCTAGTTGACCAAGGAAAGCCAGTTAATGTGATCTTTCTGGATTTCAGTAAAGCTTTCGATACTGTCTCTCACAGTATCCTCCTGGACAAGATGTCCAGCACACAGCTGGATAAACACATAATGCAGTGGGTGAGCAATGGGCTGATGGGTCGGGCTCAAAGGGTCATAGTAAATGGGGTTATATCAGGCTGATGGCCAGTCACTAGCGGGGTTCTGCAGGGATCTGTCTTGGGACTGGTACTCTTTAATCTCTTTGTAAATGACTTGGATGCAGGACTGGAAGGAATACTCATTAAGTTTGATGACACAAAACTGGGAGGAGCTGTTGACAGTCTCGAGGGCAGAGAGGCCCTGCAGAGGGATCTGGACAGGCTGGAGAGCTGGGCAATCACCAACGTAATGAAGTATAACAAGGGCAAGTGCTGGATTTTACATCTGGGGCTTGGTATTCCTGGCTGTACAGACAGGCTGGGGAACAAGAGGCTGGAGAGCAGCTCTGCGGGAGAGGGACCTGGGGGTTCTGGTCGACGGGAGGTTGAACGTGAGCCAACAGTGTGCCCTGGCAGTCAAGAGAGCCAACCGTGTCCCGGGGTGCATCAAGCCCTGCATTGCAGCCAGTCAAGGGAGGTGATTGTCCCACTCTGTGCTGGTGCAGCCTCACCTTGAGTGCTGTGTGCAGTTTTGGGCACCACAGTATATTGAGGATATAAAGCTACCAGAGAGTGTCCAGAGGAGAACCATGAAGCTGGTGAAGGATTTAGAGGAGAAGCCATATGAGGAGCGGCTAAGGACACTTGGCCTGTTCAGCCTGGAGAAGAGGAGGCTGAGGGGAGACCTCATTGTGGTCTACAGCTTCCTCACAAGGGGAGGAGGAGGGGCAGGTGCTGATCTCTTCTCTCTGGTCACCAGTGATAGGACCCGATGGAATGGCAGGAAGATGTGCCGGGGAGGTTTAAGCAGGATATTAAGGAAACATTCTTCACCCAGAGGGTGGTGGAGCACTGGAACAGGCTCCCCAGGGAGATAATCACGGCACCAAGCCTGACGCTATTCAAGAAGCACTTGGACAATGCCCTCAGAGATGTGGTGTGAATTTTGGGGTTGTCCTGTGCAGGGACAGGAGTTGGACTTCATGATCCTTGTGGGTCCCTTCTAAACTCAGGACATTCTATGATTCTGTGATTCTAAACTGAAAGTCACCTGCATATATCCAAGTATTTTCATGAAGTTAAAAGAATCCAACTCCCTTTTTTATATTGTTATGCTAGTTTCTGGAGATCAGAAGCTGACAAATACTTGCTGGTTACTTGTGTAATCTATTGACACTGGACTGTATTATTCAAGGGATTAGTAAAGTAAAACCGGGTGTATCATCTCTGGATTGTTAGATTGTTCCATTCTAACCATAGGTCACCTGTTGGTATCTGATCCTTTGCTTACTAATTTAATTATTTCAGTTTCATTCCTAATCCACAAATAATGTAATGACTCTAAGGAAAGAGTTGTAGCTTGGTTTGAAGAGACTTTATTGTGTTTTATTCAAGAATGCAGTTGATAACAAAAGGGGGGGGTTACACTTTTTTTTCCTTTTCAGAAGACAGCATTACAGGGAAAATATAACCAATAAATAAATTGTACTAGACAGCCAGATATTTCTGAAGAGTGTGAAGAGAAAATGCAGATCGATTTGATTTAAAAAACAAACAAAAAAAGCCCCAAGCCCCTTTGCTGTCTGTCTCCTAATAGATGGTATTCAGCTGTTTGATAATGTGCTTAACTGTGGAGGAAAATGAGACATGTGCCTCCAGGTTCATACTTCTGATACATCTCATGAGTATTAACGCCTAGTAGTGGAGGAGCTCTTCCAATAGATTTGGTAGTGGAAAAGACTGTTACTGCTTTTTAAGATGTTTAGAGACAGAATGTTATGACTCATCCGTGGCTCATTTCACATATAATTTAAAAAGTAGGATCTGAAGTGGGATTAGATGTGAAAATACTAATGTGACTTGAATCACAACCTATTACCGTAGCAGTAGATGTCCCAGTGAAACCTTGGTACCACCAAAGTGAATGGCAAAATGCCAGTAGACATCAGGAGAGGCAGTGTTACACACAGCATGTATAAATCACACCTAGAAGTAGTAAATAATAAATTTGGCATGGGGTTGCTTTAAAGAGATGTTTTGATGTCCAGAAATTGCATTTATTGTTTTTGTTAGCTCCTTTTTTCATTCAACTAATTCTTATTTTGACCGGTCTCCTATGTCATCGCTCAAGAATTCGTACATGTTTGTCTTTGGTGTGTTTGATCATTGATGGTGTTTGGTATATTGAAGACCCATTGAGTATTAAAAAGAAAAAGTATTTAAGGAAAAATACATGATGACTAAGCTCTTCTGTTTCTGTGGGGATTTTTACAGTGTTGTAAGTCTAAGAGGGCATAATCCTCTTTACAAAAAAAGCAACAGTGGTGCTCATTTGTATCCAGCATTCTTTACCAAGGGTGATAAAGCTGTGATATTTTACACTTGACATTATAGTGGCTCTTTCTTTAATCATCTCTTTCAGCCAGATGTGCTTATAGGAATTACATAGACTTAAGCAAAAAGTGCAAAGTGTAATTGCCATTGTTTTAATACTGCATTTGGTAGGAATTACAGCATTGTTGGAAATTAGAGCCTGAAGCACAGGTATGCCACCGGGGACCAACATCTACATTATCCTTCTGTGAGAAAAAGTAGATATTATTTTCCTTTTTTAATGGAAAAAGCAATTAGTTGATAACATATGTTCAATCTCATTAGGAAACAACCCTCATTCAGTTTATTTTAGCTGGCTTCAAATTTCAGTCAGAGATGATTCCTAGCATACATTCTACTAGGGAATAAAGGGCTTTAATTTTCAAAAGTTCTCATGGATACAGTTGCATCACTGGGCTTCAGTCTCTGTCTCCAGTCTCTGTAGGATATAAGCTTCCAAGATGAGACTGCTCGTAAAACATTGCAGATCTACTGTACTTCAAGAAGGACTTCCCTCTATAGTTAGTGAAAACAATGTTTTCAGCCTAAAATCTACTTTTACATGAATTCCCCTTCACTACAAACCTTACCTGAGGAGTGGAATAGGTTGCTTTTTCAGTACTCATTTTGACTTTGAAATAATTGCTTGAGATAGTAATGAACAGTTAACAATGATTTTGTGATTGTTTTGCAAACAAATCTGTTAACCCTAAAAAAATGCAGATTTTTGCCAGGGAAGTTCACTTATTTCTGTTTTTATTTCTCTCACTTAATGTTATGAGATGAAAACCATTGGCTTTTCTACCCATGTAACTGTGTTGGCCTTTATTTTTCACACTAGTTATTATTCATAACGATCTTGGCTTTTGAGTTTTCCCCCACTATTTTTAAGGGTAACCATACATACAGGTATGAATGAGGTTAAGCATTCCTCCCTTTTTAAAAAATTAGCAGGTAATTAACAGAAATTATCGTCATCTTCCTAGTTCACTAAGAGTTACTGAGAGGACAGAAGCTCTACATCTAAATTTTAATCAAGGTGAAAGAAATGCATCAGATATGTAGTGCAGAGGTGAGTGGTAGGTACTACTTTAGGATTACATTTTGTTTTCTCAGCCCTTTGGCTAATCTCGTTAGTGCAGGAGCTTTGCAAAAATTGCAGGCTAAAGCCAGTATATTCTGATCAGATTCTGACCGTAGAGATCTCCACAGCAGATTGAATATCTTAGCTGTATTTTCTATTAAGATGACTGTGATAGTTTTATGACTCAAATTGTTTTCAAATCCTTAGCTGTTCTGATAATTAAACCCTAGCAGTTTAAAATAATTTTACATTTCTTTCAACAGAAAATATTAGGCTGAAGCACCTTGTAAGCAATGACAGTTCAGACAGTGAAGATGAATCACAGCATCCAAAAGGTAAGGAAATCCTCACATTTTATTTCATAGTTTACTGTTTTCATCAACTTTCATGTAGCATGGTCAAGTTCATGGATGTTGGTAGCTGGCCATGGATGTTTTTCCTTAGTCTTACCAATAGTCTTTTCTAACTGAGAGCTCTGCTCTCATTTATACCAATGATAAAACTTACTTGCCTACCCTCGGATCTTAAGGGAGACAGTGGCTCAGCAGAATAGAGAAATGTTGAGCAAGACACCTCAGGAGGGCCTTTGGCTTGACTTCATGCCTCCTGCTCAAGCTGGTGATCAAATTATTCTCTGGCACATCTTCAATTTTGGCATCAGCTCAGCGGGGCTTCACAGAGGTCTGTGAATTTCACATACACCCCAAAATCAGATTTCCTAGCCAGGAACCCCCAGGAGGCTATTGCCAGCAAGCTACTGAGCTCAGAACCATGTTCGAATTATTATCAGCCCAGAATACTAATGCTATCCATCGTTTTCAAGGGTTCCTTGATCAAATATTAGTTTGTGTTTCCAGCATTCATAGATCTATTCTAGCACCTTTACAATTTATATCAGATACAGGAAATTCTTAGTGCTTGGTACAGTGTTTTAAAAAATGCCTAAGTCCAGTTTCCCAGAAGAGGCACAGCCACAAGGAAAACACAGGGCAGGGGGAAGAAAAGACCATATTGAAAATTATCTTTAGGTACCTAACCATGTGGGTTGGATGAGTGGGCAGGGAGGTAGATAGAGACCTGGCTCAACAACAGAACTCAGAGGGTCATGATCAATGGAGCAGAGTGTGGTTGGAGGTATGCCACTAGTGGTGTTCCCCAGGGGTCTGTGCTGGGTCCAGTCCTGTTCAACATATTCATCAATGACCTGCACAAAGGGACAGAGTGTAACCTCAGCAAGTTCGCTGACGACACCAAGCTGGGAGGAGGGGCTGATACAGCAGAAGGCTGTGCTGCCATCCAGTGAGACCTGGACAGGCTGGAGAGCTGGGCCGACGGGAACCTTATGGGGAAAGGCTGAGAGACTTGGGTTTGTTCATTCTGGAGAAGAGAAGACTGAGGGGGGATTTCATAAATACCTATAAATATCTAAAGGGTGGGTGTCAGGACGACAGGACTAGGCTCTTTTCAGTAGTGCCCAATGACAGGACATGGGGCAATGGGCACAAGTTGGAACACAGGAAGTTCCACCACAATATGAGAAAAAACTTCTTTCCTGTGAGGGTGACAGAGCAGTGGAACAGGCTGCTAGAGAGGTGGTTGTAACTTGAAACTCAGGTCTGTTCCTGGAGTCCAGGAGTTTGCAGTTTGGATGCTGGCACCGATAAAGCTGTATCTTCGTTGCCTTTGCTGTCCAGGCTAGTTAAGTCCAGCTCAGGTCATCTAACACATTCCCAGTCTATTTTCCTGATGGACACATCCATACTACTATACTGCAGATGAAGTTTCACTGGCCTGTGAAGGTAAGAGGATGGTTTTTCTCCATTCCTCTGAACACTCAGTCCCTGGCTCCTTGAAATAAGGCTATGACCCACTCCTTTTATTTTAATAGGTTCTTTATTTTAGGAGACCCAGAAATCTTGGTTTTATACTTTATGTGTTAAGTGTCTCACAATTGGTTGTTTTCATTTTCCTCTACAGGCACTGAAAATGTTGAGGCAAATCAAGAATATCAGAACAACAGCCAAGAAAGCTGGGTGCAGCGAATGCTGATGGCTTTGGTGGGTGATAGTGCCCTTTTCAACACCAGGGAAGGGCGTGCTGGGAAAGTGCACAACTTCATGCTGGGATTGAACCTCAACAGCTGTTACCCGCTCTCTCCTCTGGCAGACCTTCTTACTCAGGAGTCTGTGGAGGAAGATGAACTAGATGCAGCCGTTGCAGGTTAGTTTGCAGAAAGCCTAAGTTGCTGCATGTTCATTAGTAAAACCAGAACCGGGAAGTTCTCAGTGTGGTAACATCTAACTATGAGACTTACAACAGCAGGTACCTGAAGGCAGGAAAACACTTCTGTAGCAGCAGTTGTGAATATTGATCAGCAGCAGAGGTTATGAGGTGACTGGGTGTCACAGAGGGCACCGCATAGTGACTTCTGTCTGCTGCCTACCTCCCATGTCCCCTGGCAGAGTGTGCAGAACAGTCAGTACCTTTTGGAGGGGAAGTGGCTCTTTGTTTTGAAGGAATTGCTGGCAGAGGTGACCAGGTTGCTTTTATGTATGGTGCCCTTCATTAAGGCCACTTTCTCACTGGGCTTGGATTTCCCCAAAGGGTATTCTGTGTTGTTCCTTTTCTCTTAATGGTGCTAAGCCTTCTGGTGGAAATAAAGCCTTTACTTGTCCTCCTACAGGGCTTCCCTGTTGCAAAAATTTTGTAGCTCTTCTGCTGTCTTTGTCTTCCTCTGAAAAATCTGTGGAGACAACACACTTCTTCATGTGTAGATCCTTGCTTGGCTGACACTATGTTGTTCCCAGTGCAACTGATCTGTCAGTTGCATTCACATTTCACATGTGACTGATGAGTAGATGCATGCACATTTCATGTTGGCATAAGCTGGAAGCAGAAATGTGGATGGAAAATAAGAATTTCAGAAAAAAGTTAATTTGCAAAAGACTTTCAGTGTCTTCCCCCACTCTGTGAAGTAAATGGTGTCTGGGACAGTAGCTGCAGAGAGTTAGGAATCATGTTCAATTAGTATTTTGAAGATTTGCTATAGACACTATTCATTACAATCTTCTCAGTGAGAGCCAATGAATTTCTTAGTATTCTTACGCTGGTGCTTTTTTTTAACTTCCTCTGTAGGCAACAGAGCACTGAGTTAAGGATGTGAGTTTCCTTATAGAAAAGTTAGGTCAGAGTGAAGATGCATACTTGGTGGAACCTCTATATACAGTTTCTGTGACAAAAACTGTAGTGCTTCTGGATTATTGTGGGTTATTACTGACATGTATCAAGCGGAGGAACTACAAGTCTCTGAATATGGTGTTCCTCCCATGTTCTTGTGTAGCGCCACAGCATTGCCAGCCATCCCTCCTAACAGCAGTAGTCATTTCAGCCCTTATTTTCTATTCAGAGGAAACAGATTGTCCTAGCTGCTCATTATGCAATATAAATACCAGATGTCGTTTAAAAGCTTAAGTAGCTGATGCGTTCTAATGTGTATTTTTTAATGTAACAAATCCCTTTGAGTGGTTGTAGCGTAATTCCCATCTGTACTCCACTTTCTAAATATTTTTATCATCTCAGAGGTGTTTACAACTGGGTAATCTTAATATTTATAGTAGTTGTAAAAGAGGCAGGAAAGTGGGTAGTAAATTTGTTGTTGGAAAAAATGACACTTGATGAGAATTTTGCATAATTAAGAAGTGGATAATCTTCAGAATCAATTATCAACTTCCTGGGGTTTAATTTCAATTGAAATTAAATGCTGGTTTGACAGAATGAGCCTGCACCTCTGAGACAGTTACTTTTGAGTGCCAGAAATTTATTCGGGTAAAATGTCTGGGAAAAGTTTGAAATAACTGATTGTTTTAGTCTTAGATGAAGCCCACACTCATAAACTGAACTAATGACCCAAATCTAACAACTGTATGAGTAGTTGCAATATTTTGGTCAAGAATAGTTAAAAAACCCTTGAAATTTGAGTAGTTAATATAAAATGTAATAATTTGGTAGTGTGATTAAGTGTATCCAGATTTTAATGCTGTGAATTTTGCTAATATATGTAAGAGCCTAAGAACTCAGAGGAGTATATAGAAAGGAAACTTTGGTGTAAATTTCAAATATTATATATTAGCAAGGCTCTGGAAGCATTTAAGCTTTTCATATTTATTCCTACCATTAGCAGTTTACCTATCAGCTTGAGTAGAGAGAGAAGTCTGAATTGCTTTTTCTTTATTGCCAGCCACTCCGAAGGAGAAACAAATAAATCAAAAAGGATATAAATAATACTTTACATCTCCAATTATCTCAGACCTTCTGTAGACCCACTGAGTTGCACTGCAGAGGATGAACTGTCACAGACCTAAGCCAATGTTAACAGTCATTACTGAGGATTGAATTTAGGTTCTGCAGTGCCTACAGCAGAGATCCCAGCTAGTTGATCTGAAAATGAAATTATTGGCTTCGCTTTGCTATGGATTCTGTTTATGCTGAGCATTTTCTTAATTGATCTCAAATATGCTTTAAAACTTTACACCCCTTGAATGATTTCATTGTGAACTCAGAGTTGTTCTGCTTCTGTGCCTTGATATTACAACACACAAAAATCACTTGAGAAAATGCCAAGTGAATAACAATACGGAAAAAATAACTCATCATCTCTGCTTCCTTATTTCAATAGTTATGGAAACTGTGTTATAGTAAACTCACGTCAGTAGCAAATACCCTTTTCATCTCCCAGAATTCCATTGGAGCTGCCATCTGTGACAAAGTTTGGTCTCTAGAACATGCTGTCTTTTTTATTCCCAAACAATTCTTAATATCCATTTGTGTATCCGCTTACTGCAAATCAGATAGGCATGCTGTGCTGGTTTAACACAGAGCTATACTGTAAAACATCTTGTGCTTCTCCCAGCTGGGAGTGGGGAGCTGGGACTGAAAGCTTCTCATAATATGGATGCACCTTTCATAAAAGCAGTCCGCATGGGCTGAAAATTAATGTCCCAGGCTCTCAGAGCATAAATGCTCCATTCAGTCCATACTGTTTGAAGAATAATGATGGGTTGACTTACCAGGGGTGCATATATAGAATGATTGTCCTGGATTCTTGTGTTGTAAAGTATAAAAAGTAAAAAGGTTTCTTATCCAGCCCTTCGGAATAACTACAGCACAGGTTATAGAGTAGGTGGCACTTCTTTTAGCATCAGGGATATTTACTGTACATTATACCTCTCCCAGGAACAATTGCAGTCTCGCCTGCAGTGTCCTGAGCCACAGTTCAGTCTGCCTGCTTGCCTTGTCTCACTGGGGTATTGTGTGCTGCTTCTGGCCTCTGGCTCCAGATCCTGTGTAAATCAAATCAAATTGCATGCTGAGTCTGCCTTTAAAGACATGTCGTTAAAATAACACTGGATTATCTTCATTGCTTTTTGCTTTTTGACCCCATAACACGGACACAAGTTGCATTTTGGAACTTTTCTTCTCAGTTCAAAGATTAGAAATGTGTTTCTAAAATGAATTATAATAAAAGAAAAACCTTTAAGTTTAATTTCTCCTGTAATCACAGAAGACCATGACAAATAAAAACCATCTATGTGGTCATTATAAATTTATTGATGGCATTATGATGTTTTATCACTTAAAGTATCGTTAATCTATTATGAAAAATTTGATGCCAGAGTCATGAAGGCTGTAAGCAGTAGGAACCATCTTGTTCTTCAATGCCTTTTGGGTAGGACATTTGTGTATGTAGTAACATTCCTGTCACAAACATTATTATAGGTGGTACTAGTCTTGTTTAAAGGAACACTGTTGACTTTCAGATTCAAATTTTGTAAAAAAAGATAATACAAAACTTGAACAAAAAATGTTTCTGCAATTTTTAAAAATTCTGTTGAGAACAAGGGTTAAATTATGTTTGAAATATTGTCTTTAAAAAAGGAAGGGGAAAACAAAACTGGTTTACTTGTGCTAAAAGGATCTGTAGTAAGTGTATTTTTTACCAGTATTTTTTTAGTTACGATGAATTTGATAAACAGTAATTTCTTTTTATCGATGCATGCTAATTCATGGTTATGAAATGTGTCTGGCTCTAAAATAGGTCTATAAACACACTTAGCCGTTTAGCACAATAGGCAATGATTTGAAAGTGTTTTCTCCCTTACAAATCAAGGCAAATATTAGGAAAGTGGTACCTCATTTCTTAGCAAGGTGTCCTAAAATATTATTATTATTATTATTATTAATAATAATAATAATAATAGTAGTAGAAATAAAAAGAATACTGTTCTGAGATTTTATTGCTGCTCATAGCAATAATTTTTTCTCATGAAGCCTGAAATGATAGGAATGCGAGTTTGAATTATTTCTGATGGATTTTCTTCACATTAAAATATCTTTTTTTCAGATTACCTCCATCACCAAGAAGTGGGTGCTAGGAAGTTTAAGAAATAATTATATTATTCTGTTCAGCATTCCTTATATTACACTGCCCTCTACAGATATGAGCATTAGTTTTTAGTCAAAAGGCAAGAACAAGCACTGGAAATATTTTCAAGATTTAGAGCAAGAAAAGACTGTCAGGACAAAAGTTTTAAGTACTGCAGGGATCATTTAGTAGTATCCAGAGACTTGGGTGAGTACAAAGACACACAGGAAAAGTTGCTTGTTCTTTCCTGAGCTGCTCCCAGGGCATATTGGGGCTAAAAGGGAAACATGATCTTCTTCAGCCCTCAGTTTGGTCATTAGAGATCTTAGGAAATTATTTTATATTATACCATGACAGTAGCAGCAGTAAGTGGCTTACATGTAATTCTGCCCATTGCTTAAGTTTCAGATACGGATATGGATTACTGTTTCTTTTGTTCCTAGTATAGTAGTGAGTATAAGGTCATGAGATTTGATGTAGGTTGAAAAACAAGTCATTTGACTTGGTAGTCCTAATCTTAATGGACAGGAACAGACATAGACAAGCATCAGTCAAGAGCCACACCAAGGCCATTAGGCAAATTTCAGTTATTTGGGAAAGAGGAGCTGGGAAGGATAGGGGGTCTGGGAGGGAATCTTAGGGAAGAGGTTTGGGCAGGGGTTGTAGGACACTGAGGGGATGTATGTTAGGAATCTGTCCCTTAATGTCCCATAAACACTTTCCTTTGTGTATGGGTTGTTAGGGATGAAGGGGTAAAGCTGGGAAGAGTAGGGTCAAATCTGGGCATTTGTGCCCTTCAGTTTTGCCTTGAGCTGCCCCTGCTTCTGCCTTGGGACGTGGTGTTTGTGTACTTGACCTCCTGAGGTCCCCTCCAGCTCTGATTATTTCCCCTCATTCATCAGCTGTTAAAATGAGAGTTAAGGTTACACATGAGTTCATGGTATGGTTAGCTGGGATACTGTACATTTTGAATACTGTGGAATGTTCAGTACTTGGGGAAATGCTTGAAAGCCCATCACAATTTCAGTTCTTAACTTGTGTGTTTCTGGTTTGTTTTGTTTTTATTTGTTCTGTGCAGATCCTGATGAGTTTGAGAGGATATATGAGCCACTAGATGTGAAGAGCAAAAAGATTCATATAGTGGACAGTGGGCTTACCTTTAACTTACCATACCCACTTATCTTAAGACCTCAAAGAGGTGTTGATCTCATCATCTCTTTTGATTTTTCAGCAAGGCCAAGTGATTCCAGTCCTCCTTTCAAAGTAAGTAAGATAAGCTGTTCCTTTCTTTGTGTTCATAAATTTAAGTTGACTCAGTTGCATTCTTCCAGTCGGGTTGGTTGCACATTTCATGGTTCCAGAAGGCCTTAGTGGTGTTGTATCGACAGCACTGGAGCAATTTGTTTCCACATTAAGGCAGAATATTGCATTCTGCCTCAGTTCCTGTTTACATGAGTCACGTAGGACAACTGACACAAAGAAGGCTAATATAATTTGTTTGAAGAGGTAGCTCTGTTGTTTTTATGGAAGTTTTGCCTTCACACTGAATTGCAGAATTTTATTTTATGTAGTATTAAACAATTAAATAAGTCACTTACCATTGTGCTAGTGCTCTAGCTCTGTACAGCGGTTCCCCTCTGTGGTGCTGTGATGTAAATGGATGTTTTTCTGTCATCATCTTGCAGAAATATGTCTCAGTCACTCTGGTATTGCTAAATATATAACGTTTTGGAAGCAGGGCTAACTGTTCATTTACATCTCACTAGGATCTCTCATCATCCCACTACACATCTCACATCATCCCAGTACTTGTGTAAGTAGGATTCCTAAATCCATTCAGGCAAGAGCAAAGCAACCACAGAAAAATCCAGCACACGTGGAAAGCACAGCTGTCATTCTGGATGACCTGTACAATCTGTGCATCCAGGCAGCTCCAACTGATCACAAAAATTTAATGATGCTCATTTTGGTAGCTAACACAGAAACAGCAGCGCTTATGAGACTATTGTGAGGTACTCAAAAAAGAGGCAATATTTGTTTGAAACCCATGTGGATTTTAAAACATAATTTTTAAGGAAACCAAGAAAACTTGCCTGTTTGAGAATCAGTTGGCATTCTTTGTTGCTTTACAGAGAAATTTCAATTAGAACAACAGTATTTTTTTTCCTTCCTCATGCTATCAGGGACAAAACCCCCCCAAAAAATTAGAAAATAAAAGCAGTAGCAAAATGAACTCTAGATCAGTGTTGTCAAATGCAGAAAACCCCAAGCTTCAGGAGAACAAAAAGGAGTAATTTCTGTGATCTCTAGGTCTCTTGGGGACTACCTAGAAGAGTAGAGCACTGAGAAGACTCGTACTAGTGCTGAGATCCTTCATTTTTCCTTAATTGACTGAATCGCACCCACAGTCTGTTTCTTCCTTTGATTTTCTATTTGTTTAACAATTAGACTTCTTTTGTCATGACTGCGTATTTTCCTTGTCAGCTAAACTTGCTGATGCAGCATTGCCATCTCCTCTGAAATATCTTTTTCCTCCAGCTATGTTGTGTTCTGCACATCGAGTCTGTGCAAAAGGCTGTGTATAGCCATCTCTGTTACTCTCAGCCTACGCACTGTGCCTTCTGTCTTCGTCAGCTGCAATTTTCTATGCCATTTGGGGAACGTAACATAACATGGAGAGATTGATTGGAAGTCAAGTGGTATCCTGAAGGTTTCTTTGTAAACACTAATTTCAAAAAGGCAAAATCCTTTTACTCAAGAAAAAATGGTGGAAAAATTAAATGGTGCCTTAGGTTTTCATGAAGCCACCATTGAAGGGAATGGTTCAGTATTTCCAAAGCGCAAATATGTGTATAATAAAAAGAGTGACATACCTCCAGCTAATACACAGGTATAGTCCACAAGCAGAGGCTATATGCTAATGGCCTAAAGGACAGAAACCAGTTTGGTATACTGGCTGCGCAATCCCATTGGTTCTGCTTGCATTACAAAGAGTAAATGCCAATTCAAGAGTTGGCCTGTATCTGCAGTAGCGCTCTAGTGTACTTTTATTACTCCAACACACAGGGAAATCAACCAGCTGAAGTCAGTGACTGTAGTCTTGTTTTATCATTTTATACCCACTATCTTTTAATTTCTTGCGTATCCAAAACAGTTGCCCAAAGAAGGGTCCTATTTCATTCAAAACCCAGATTAAAGATGTTGACCTTCCCTCTCCTCCCTCTCACACACCCTCATTACATGCTTTTGAGTCATTACTTACAGATTATTTTGTTTACTGAGTTGTCACGAGGAAAAAAAGTCTGTTTTCCAGACTTACTTCTTCATTTAACATGCTTTCAAAATGCTGGTCTGTGTTATGATGTGACTCTGAACATAACAATGCGTGGATTGGTGTTTATTAACTCTCATTGGTTTCCACAGCACTGATACTCAGGTTGCAAGTAAAATTATGGATGTTTTTTCTAGCTGTCAGGTCTGTAAATTCATCCAAAGATTTACATGACAGACCAGCTCTTTCCATCCTGTGAATCATCGCAGGTGAAGATTGCACAGGCTGAATTAGGTGCTCAGTTTGCCATACATGTTCATCTATACAAAGATTGACTTGATCAGTCCTTCTGCCCTAAAGAAGTATGCATGAATAAAACTGCTTCTAGTAAACAATTTGACTTGTGTCTCTCTGTACAAAATCTCACTCACTTTGCAGTGGGTGCTTATATGCACCTGAGTCTGTGTTATCTTTTCAGGAAATTTTGCTTGCTGAAAAATGGGCCAAAATGAATAAGCTTCCTTTCCCAAAAATAGACCCAAATGTATTTGATCGAGAGGGCATGAAGGAGTGCTATGTTTTCAAACCAAAGGATACCTCTTCAGAGAAAGACTGCCCAACTATAATCCATTTTGTTTTGGCCAACATCAACTTCCGGAAGTACAAAGCTCCAGGTGAGCACGCAGTTTCCGATGCTAAACCTAGGTGTTCCTTTGAAGCTTTGTAAAGACATGGTGATTATATACTAGAAATGTTTTGTCTCTGAAATAACTCTTAAGTCTATCTGTAGTAGTTAGGGATTTCAAAAGAGCCATTAAAAATAGGTGGTAAGTCCTCAGACCTAATATTTAGATTATATTTTTGTATTTGTTCTGTATGCAGGTATTCCAAGAGAAACACAGGAAGAGAAGGATTTGGCAGACTTTGATATTTTTGATGATCCAAACACACCGTTCTCTACCTTCAACTTCCAGTATTCCAATGAGGCTTTCAAGAGGCTTCATGATCTGATGGAGTTCAACACCCTCAATAACATAGATGTATGTCTGCTGTGTGGAAGGGGCTGGGTTTTTGAAGGGAAAGTAGATTATGTGAGTTAGTAGATGATACAGAAGGTACAGGGGTTTACTTCAGTGTTTGCCTGATTGTTATGACATACAAAGTGCTTCCTGTATTCCCAAAATCGTGACTGGATCAAAGCTCATTATAGTTGGTGGCAAAAATCTGCTTTGTTTTAATGAGGGCTGGGGTACGCCCTAGGTAAGTTCATATTCTTTTAAATTTAGTTCCTGTGGGTTTTTTGTCAGTTTACCATTAAAAGTCCTGCAGGATAATGGAGCAAAGGTGTCCACACAGGATGTAGATGTTGTGTTCAGGATTTTATACTCAGTTCTATATGCAGATCTTCCAACTGGAAATAACGGAAAATGGAAAATTCTTGTAAAGATCTCTGGAGATGTCTTTGTCAACTAACTCAGTAATAAATATTTTTAATTAGTACTAGCTGTATCATGAGACCATGTTGATCAAAGGACTGGGAAGCCTGCCATACGAGGATAAGCTGGGAGAACTGGGTTTGTTCAGCCTTGAGAAAAGGAGGCTCAGAGGGGATCTCATCCCCATGTACCAGTACTTAAGGGGCAGCTACAAAGAAGATGGAGACTCCCTTTTCACAAGGAGTCCCATGGAGAGGACAAGGGGGAATGGACACAAGTTGCTCTTGGGGAGATTCCGACTGGACACGAGAGGGAAATTTTTCACCGTGAGGACAGTCAACCATTGGAATAATCTCCCCAGGGAAGTGGTTGACTCGGCCACGTTGGACATTTTCAAGATTCAGCTGGACAGGGTGCTGGGCCGTCTTGTCTAGACTGTGCTCTTCCTGGAAAGGTTGGACTAGATGATCCCTGAGGTCCCTTCCAACCTGGGATTCTGTGATTCTGTGACTTGCCATACGTAAATGATCATCCCAGATAAAGAAATTATATTTTTTTTCAATATAGTGAACAAATCTTGTTACTTCAGGACAAAAGAAGCAAAAGGGAAGATTTAATCTTTCTCAAGATGATAATTATCATCTATATCATTTAAATACAGATTTTCTCAGTGTTTGACTTACCTTCCAGAATTGCACTGGGACTTGGTTTAAATGGTGTATATTGTTGCGTGACTTCTTTGACGTTGGTGGTATTCTGTCATATCTTCATATACTAACTACACTAAAATAATTGTTTTATACAATCAAGAAAATAGTACTCATAATAATACTCAGTGATCACTTTGTTCAATGATGGAGCAGTGATAAAAGCAGGAGCAACAGTTGTTAACATCTGAAGGAGTCTTTCCTATCAGTTAATAAATTGTTAAAATGTTAGCTGTTTCCCTGAATGACTTGTGGTTCACTGTTTTCCAGGTGATCAAGCAGGCTATGATGGAAAGCATCGAGTACAGAAAAGAGAATCCATCTCGCTGCTCTGTGTCTCTCAGCAGTGTTGAAGCAAGGAGATTCTTCAATAAGAATAATCTTAACAACAACCATTCGTAGAGGATGTGTCACAGGTCCCACTCCTTAAAGAAGCTGGTTCTATCTTTATAACTGGAGTTAAAAAGACATTATCAGAGCATCACTGCTCCTGAACAGGGCTGTGCAAAACTCCTGAAAATATTTTCTTGTGAATTTTCAAGTTTCAATATAATTTTGTACTTCTTTTTTTTAAACTAAAAACATTGAAAACATTTCAGTATGCTGATAGCTTTATTTTAAAAAACATGGAATTAGTTTATTTTTACTATGGTCATTGGGTTCACCATCATTCTTTTTTCTCAAAAAATTGTAAACAGTGGTTTCTCGTAGTGGGGCAGTTGTCTGATTTTTAGTTGATGTGAACTGGGCATGTCTTGAAATGCAAGATGGAATTGGAAACACAGTAGAATTAAACTTCAATAACAGAGACAATATGCTTGGGCTGGGGCCAACAAGACCTGGGCTTGGGCCCAGATTCCCCTCTGCTTTGTATCAGTGAGATTTCCTCTGACTTTGGTTTGAAAAGCCAATACTTGCTAACTCCTCCTAGGCAACTGCAGCTCCCTAGTACATTAAGTCGCTTGATTGCTTACTAGCTCTGTTAAGGTTGGTTTCTTATTCTGGAAGGCGTTTTGCTCACTATAACCATTGGCTACATTGGCCTTACCAAAACTCCATCACCAAGCTGCATTTCAGATTTCAATTCTCTTGCATAAGTGATGTCTCAGCCCCACCCCCCAAAAAAACAACAAACTGTTGATAACAAACAGGTATCAAAGAAATTGGGTTTATACATCTTTGGTGTTTTAAGTGGGGTCCTCAGCTGGTTATTAATGCTACTAGGGCTTTTGTAACTGATTCTAAGAAGGATCTGCTCTTCCATCTTTTTATCTCAAACATTTTCACAAAAACTGAAGTCCACTTTACTACTCTTTAAGAACGTATGATTCCACTCAGCAAAAAATCCAACCTTGTATATTTTGTTTTTCTCTTTTGTTCCACAAAATTATATTGCTTGAATTCCTGAGCTAGTAGCACCTGTGTGTTAAATTATTGTTAGTTCGTGTATTTCTGACCAGAAGTTCTATGGACAAATTAAAAGTGATTTTGCATTTGATCGCCATTAAAAGCATCACATTTCTGCAAAGGGACTGTAGCTATGATTACTGGGGATAGGTAAAACGTTCCTAGGTAAGAATGTGAAGTAGTTCATGTGTTAAAGGCTATTTTTAAAAATATATTTTTAGGACGCTGAATAATAAAGGGCTGTCCATAAATGTAGACGATTTTAGTACCATCTCAACAAGTGTTGAGATAACTCTGTAAATGCATAGAAAAATGCAGATGCACCTCCAAAAACTTCCAGCATCCTTTGAAATAATGTAATTGGCAAGTGTGTAACGTGGGAGAGAGCAAGAGGAACGGACGAGGTCACTGGTGGCCTTGCACTGTGTGCAAGATGCAGGAGTCACACGGTTTTTGGGCACTTGGCTGCCTCGTTTAATTTTTTTTTTGAAGTTTGTGGGATTAACTCTCAGCAAATATACCTGGCAGTCCCAGCAGCTCTTTCTTAGCTGCTTTTCTCTGGAGTTTGAAGAAAATGGCAGGGGCTGAATAATTTAAGTCAAGGTGAGATTGCTGTCTGTGAGAATTAATGCAAAAGAGCGCACAAAGGTGTTTGCAGAGGTGAGAGGGGAAAAACATATCCCCAGCCACCCTGTGGGTTACTTGTCCAGCACTCCACAGCAGATGGAGAAGAAAAGCACTCCTTTTGCTAGGAATGTCATCATGGTGAAAACAAAGCACGCTTTAAGTAGGATTATTTGCAGTATCATGGTCAGAAGGCACATGTGTTTCCCTTCAAGAACTGCAAGTGGAATTTTGGTCTCAAGATTTCTGTTGATGTTAATAGGGTTCCAGTTTCACCCTCTCTCTTTCTGATAAGGCTGTTGGGATCCCAGCAAATGCTAAGATTGTAGCCATGATGAATGCCATCACTCTGCGCAGAGAGTTTTTGAAGCGTAGCTTATCTTTTGTTTGATAGTTTTCTGACAAACAATTGTTACAGTAACTGCTCGTTTATCAGTTTATTGCTAATTCAGTGGCTGTTCTTTTTATCCTGAATTACTGAGCTATTTTAAATGGCTAAAAACTGTAAGCACACGGGAAGGGAAGTAATTATAATACATTTCTTTTAACAGCCACTGTACCATCCCTCCTTAAATATACATGCGACGTTACATGATTAATAGCATCTTCTGTGTTGATTAATAGGTTTTATCTCTGAGTTACTGCGTGTTTAAAATCAGGAGAGAAAATAAAAGCAACTTCTCTTAATGCTGCATAATTTAAACACTTTCAGTAAATTTTGGAATACACGAAGAAACTGGTACTGTTATTGTAATATTGTCTTTTAAATATTTTTTTCCTTTGTTGCCATAATATTTGTATTTTTTATTTTATACTATGGACCTACTCTGTTTTGTAGAAGTGTTTTATCATACTTTATACATGCTTTATGTTATCACAATGTTATCAGACAACAAAAAATAAAACTTAACTATATTTGGCACCTACTGTTTTCAGACAGTTTATTTTGATAATTTGCATTATATTTTCGCTTTTATTGTGAAGAGATGTGGGACAGCTCACAAGCAGGAAATTCAAGGTTTTGCTTGCTAGTCTTTCTTTCTAATTGAGATGTTAAAACTAAACTTTTTTGAGCAGTACAGTGTGTGGGGACAACACATCAATCCATTTCTATTCCTACAGATACATTTTGGTATCAGCACTCTGCCACATGTTTTGTGCCGTTCTCTTAAAGAGTTACTGCAGCGAATTACAGTATGGGTGTGAGTGCTGTCTTTGCTGCCTTTAACCTCAGATTTCTTAAAAAACAGATCGAGGAGGGAAGTTCCTCCAAACCTCTTCAGATCAAATAGCTGCCAGCCTGTTGCTTCTGTTTGCTGAAAACCAGGAGCCGCCTGTCATTTGCAGGTACTTCAAAATGCAAAGGCATCATTCTGACGGAAAGTGTGTATTTTTAAAATAGGAAAAAAAAAAAGTTTTCTCCCATTACTGTATGGTCAATAAGGCTAAAAGTCAGCTACGACCAAGAGATCTTAGAGTAAAATGTTAGAGGCATCAAAAGCTTGGTGTCTGGTCTGTATATGGGGGGAGTGACAAGTGTCTCGATATGCCTAAATTCTCGTGAGCCAACACTGCTGGACCTTACACAGCTGTAGGAACCAGTATACATTTTCTCATTCTGGAGCAGACTGCTAGGGCAGGAGTCCCTCTGCTAAAATCACATCTGTCATAAAAAAACCTTTTCAAAGGTTTCAAACCTTTTCATAAAACTTTTTCAAACATTTGAAGTGTCTTGGGCTTCCCAGAAGCTCAATGGCAAGTTCGTAAGTGTGAATTACACTACAGTCTCAGAACAAACGACCTCTCTTAATTCTGTGTCCATAAGCTTCTAATGGAAAAATCCATCCTGGTGCAGTCAGAAACTTAGAAATTGAAACCTTATTTCAGTTCAGCTGCGGAGTGGAATACTAGGACTTACAGTCTTAGTCACACATTATATTAAAAATTACTTCAAAGGAGAATAATAATAATGCAGAAGAAACTTCTTCCACTTCTGATAACGGATGTGAAACCAAGAACATGCACATTTTTTTCCTTAGCCTAAAAATTTAGTCCTTTCTTTCTCATTTTCCCATCTTTCAATCACTCACTCACCTGTTTCATGCCTGCAATATTTTTTTCCAACTGAACGTGTTATACATAGAAGGTGGGTTCCGAGAATTAATTATTTCAGGTGTCAGAAATTATTTTAGGTGATGCCTGCAGGAGTGACTGCAAACAGCTTGGCCTTGGAGGTAAGCATGGCTCCTGTAAAGCAGATGTAGACTACATGTCTGCCCCACTCCAGGGAAGCCTGGCACCAAACCTGGCCCTGAGCTTGCATTTCTTTTCTGTAGGACCTTTGGGCACTCTCCAGCTGCCAGGGCAGGTATCTGAAATCTCTGCTTGTGTTATTCCTTTAGCAGCAGGAGCAAATGCTCAGAATAAAATCCTATTGACCCAGAAAGAAAGAAAGCACGAGAGCGTTGACCTCAAGACTGTTTGCATCAGCAAAAAGAAAATTCGTTTGGCAGGGAAACAGTGCTGGAAATGAACGTGCTTTCTGGTTTGACCCAGCATATTTTGTCCGTGAAATGAAACTTGAGAAGTCAGTGTAAACGGGCTGCAGTGTTCCCTTTACCACAGCCCAGATCACCCACAGATCTCTGCTTTTAGAGCACCGACAGGCTTGTTTTTAAGGAGAGCTGTTCCGCCACTCCGAACACACAAATGGATGTGAGATCAGTAACACTGAGGAGCGAGTTGTGCAACTGCGTGTATTTACATAACACGTTTGCTCTGATGCTCACTCAAAGCAAAAGCACGTAGACGTTTCCTGAAGCTGTAAATTCACCCATCACTCTTACTGCTTTTGCGTTTCACATACAGGCTGGATTTGTGTGTTGATGTGACTCATCCCATTAAGTTATGTACACTGGCTCTTCTCACGCTAGGTAAAAACTGAAGACCGTTGGAGTTCACAGGCAAGGAATTTCCCATGACCACAAAAACATGAGACCATTTTGTATGTGAAGAACAGGCAGTGCAGGAATGAAGTTGACAGAGCGACTTGTTAACCTTTGCACTAACCAAAAAGTACAATATTTAGTACAATAGGAAGGAATTCCTTATGTGACCATTTAACCCTTGAGTGCTAAGCCACCCAAACTTGGCTCAAGCAGAAATTAGGGACAAAAGGCCAGGCCCAGACTTCTGTTCTCTTCAGGTTTTGTCAGGAGAGGTATGGGAATAGAAGAAAAGTCCCAAAACAGGAGACCCTAGCACAGGAGGAGAGACCTGTGCCTCAGGAGTGCCACAAATACAGCCAGACCCAAGAAATAGAGGGAGGCAAACGGGGCACTGAAAGGGAAACCCCAACCGTGACGGGGCTGCTGGGCAGTTGTGCAAGGGCTGGGGCGGAGGGATGTCTGATGTCTGCAGAGGGGAACCATCCCGCCAGTGCTTTGGTCTTCCCCGTGATTCTGTCTGTGCTAGGAGTCGTAAGTCCCGTTCCTGAGGTCTTCCTGAGATCTTCCAAAAAAGCCTCGGGGAACTGAACTCAGCTTTGTGCTCAAAAAATATACTGCCTTTAGTCAGAGCAATGCTCTTCCAGTGCTTCTTCCTTGAAGCCTGTGGCCAAGCTAGAAACAGAAACCTGAGAGCTTTGGGGTGATTTTGGCACTTCTGTTTCCCTCTAATTCTCAGCCAGATGTAATTTTCTTTGGCAAGTCAGAAGTCAGCAGGGAAAAATAGGCAGCTCCCTTCTTTTTCAGGTCTGAAACTATAACTTCCACCACTGCAGTACAAGCTACATAGGTAAAGTTATGCAATTTTTTTGTTACCATTTTCTAATTTAGCTTCATATCTGCTCCTCACCCAACTTCCTGGACAGGGTCATGGGGACAGATGGCTGGGGCCAGTGCTTGCTCCGCACCAGAGATGGAAACTCACCTCTTCTGCAAGGCACATCATTAAGTGCCTAAGATGAGGAGGTTAATGTAGGAGGCATGTTCCACATCCAGCTTGTGCTAAATGCATGTTATAGACATTTTATTGCCAACACGTTGCTTGGAGTGTGTTCTGGAAAACATGAAACGGCATTAACATGATGATATTAAAAGAAATTGAGGCAATTATTTTGCCAGCATGTTTGGGAACCGGAAACAGTGATACTTTGCAGCTGTAGATTTAATACAAATCCTTTCTTCTGGTCCACTTTTGCTAAACCCTGGGAATTGGCTACAGGAGGTTTTTGTATTATGGACAAACACTGTTTATGACACTAATTAACCCATGCTAGCTGTCAGCAGAAATAGACACAGCCTGAACAGCTGAGATAGATAGTATCTGTGTGCTGGCAGATATGGATGTGAAAGTCTGTCTGTCCGTAGCCCCAGGGCTCTCACTTTTGGGCAGGACATAGCGGGTGATGGCTGTGGAGGAGCTGCAACCTTCTTTGCCCATGGATCTTGGGTCGGGATGAGCAAACACAGTGGTAGCGGAGGCTGAGACGAGGTTGGAATCAGTGGGTGAAGAAACTCGTTGGTGCTGGAGTGGGACGTATGCTGTGGGCCGTCTCCAAAGTTTGCGTCTACTGTGCTGTTGCAGCACTCGCAGCTGATGACGAAGGCTGGGAGGAATCAACAGCCCAATAGCCTGCGCAGTGTTTGGCATTTTTCCATTTGCCTAATAAAGCTGATGGAAAACACTAGTTAAGAAATTCTGCCTCCAGTAACCTCATCCCATTTTGAACGGGTGCTCATTTGACCTTGGGGAGGTCCAAAAAGTTACTAATGCTGATTAACTCTCATTTCCTATTCTTCCCTCAGTTTCAAGTCTCTTTTAATAGCTTGTTTAAAGCCAGTTTCCAGCCTCCACCCGCCATCCTTATGTGGAGAAGCCTCTTCCAAGCAGGTTTAGAGCAGGTTTCAATAACCCACCAGACCATAGACCTTCTTCTGTTATTGCATGCCCATGTGTCTCTTCTTTCTCTTTTTTTCAGGCAGTGTGGGACAAGGGCTTGCCGGAAAATAAATGTGATAATAATTTGGCATCTGAAATCCTCACTGTGGCTTTGTGGATCACTTCCTTTTCTTCTTTTTTTTTTTTTTTTTAATTTTCTTTTTGAGCCTGAACTGTTTCTTCCTTAGTTTGATGTGCTATGCCAAGCAAATGCTGTTTGCCAGCAAGTAGGCGGTGACCGTAGGAGCAATGACATGCTGACATCACGTGTGTCATGGCAGGACTGTGCAGTTATGAGCTTTGGCAGCGAGACTGTCATGGTTTTAGCTGGGATAGAGTTAATTTCCTTCACTCCAGCTGGCATAGTGCTGTGCTTTGGACTTAGTGTGAAAACAATGTTGAAAACACACCAATGTTTCAGTTGTTGCTGGGTAGTGCTTGTACTGGTCAAGGGCTTTTCTAGCTTCCCATGCTCTGCCGGGTGCACAAGAAGCCAGGAGGGGAGGCAGCACAGCTAAGGCAGGGGATTCGAACTGGCCAAAGAGATATTACATATCATGTAACGTCATGCCCAGGTTAACTGGAAGGAGCTGGCCAGGGCAGGGAGGCAGCAATCGTGGCTCAGGGACAGGCAGTGTTGGTCAGCGGGTGGTGAGCGGTTTTATCGTTTGTGTTTCTGTTTTTTTCCCTTTTTCCCTTTTCCTTTTTATTATATTATCATCATTGTTGTTATTATTATCATAATCAGTATTATTATCAATATTATCATTATTATTTTATTTTAATTATTAAACTGTTCTTATCTCAACCCACAAGTTTTTTTTTTGCTTTTGCTCTTCTGATTCCCTCCCCCGTCCCACAGGGGTGGGGGGAGTGAGCGAGCAGCTGCGTGGTGTTTAGTTGCTGACTGGGGCTGAACCACGACAGAGAAGCAGAAGCTGTTCACCAGTGTTGTATGTTCTTGATTTCCCAAGAGGAACATCTGTGCTTTCTTTTCCTGTCACTCTTCTATAGCGCTTCTGAAACAAGATGCGGAAACGGCACCTAGATGAGTGAGATGCTGTAATTAGTGGGATTCATTAAGTTGCTAACGAGTAATGGTTGCATCCAGCAGTAAAGGAGATCATCGAAACTGTGGGTCGCATTGTCAAAAATGATTAATAGAAATAGCAGTAGGCCACAGCTAATTTTTCTTTATTCCACAGAAGAACAGCTTAAAATTCAGCTCGCTTCCCTGCCCACCCCAGCATGCTCATCTTCCCACTGCAGCTGTCTGCTCGGATGTACTGTGTGAGAACAGGCAGGCAGTTAGTGTCTGCTGAGATGCTGTTCTCCAGGGACATGTGAGGGCCATGCATGTTTCACCCCTTCCTCATGTAGTTACACAAAGCTTTGTAATGCAGCTGGGATGGCCAGAAGATCCAGTAGCAGGGTGTGGGGTGTTGTGATGGAGCATCAGGCAGCTGCCTGGTAGTTAAGCAGCTCCGGATGTGGCCATGGCAAAAAAACCCAACAACAACAACAACAAAAAAACACAAAAAAGGTTTCTGGTTCACTGCAAGTTTTGATGTTTTGCAACTCACTTTCAGCATGGAAAATACCAAAGAAAAGAAAAAACATCTGGCTGGCATGGTGACCCTGCGGCCACCCTGGAAGCAGCCCTTCCCCATAGTTTTGCTGCTGTTTCCAGCTCCTCTGTTATGCTGCTGGAGCTGTGGCATCTGCTGCCCTGATCCAGACCCTTCAGGTGCTGTTCCCATATCACAGCCCTGGCCCAGCCAGGGGTAGACGTGGTTCTGGTCCTTCTCTGCACTAGACCACCAAAACCAAGGTGTTTCAGCGGAATATGTGTAAATAGCTGTATCCAAAGGTCTCCAGGCTGCAAGGAGCTAAAGGCGGGGCAGTGCCTCAAAAGGCTCCCCACCTCTCTACCCATTGTAGATAAAAACCTGCCATTTGCAGGGCACTTCAGATGATTTCTTTTCACCCATATTCCACAAAAATATAGGAGACTGTAATACACCATTACTCACCTTAGGCTTTATATTTGCCAAGTGGAGGTATATGGGGGAAATAAGACAACTGTCTTTTTCACAGATCCTACCCCTTCCCCATCTGCTTCTGGCTTTCAAGCCACCTCAGAAAAATACAAATCTTCCCTTTACACCCAGCTGCCATGAAGCAAGGTGTTCGGGTGTTTGAAACTATTTCAAAAGGTCTCCACCAACTTCCTGAAGTACAAGAAATACAATCTTTTAGATGAAGAACACATGATTATACCGTTAAATATATATATTTAAAATTTATGTTCACCTTATGAACTGTCATTGCTCAGGAGCAAACCCAACCCACTTTTCTTCTCATCCCTGTGGGCAGGCGCATGTTTCCAGCTAAAGGAAATATTAAAAGAAAAAAAGATTAATGTTTAGTTCATGTGTCAGTATAGGCAGCAGAGTGATGGAGTCAGGGTTTGTCTTTTTGCTTGTAAATTAGTGATTTGGTACCAGTAGTGAGAAGGGTGAGTTGTGAATGCAGCAAAATGTGACGGAAGTGACCTTCTACATTTAATAAGATGGTTAAAAACTGGGACGACATGAAAGGGATACCAGTTTGCCTGGTGTGTGCTTTACACACTAAATGAGGTAGGAAGCCTTTTTCCATCTTGAAGGCTGTAGCCTTAGGTTTTTCATACAGCATACACTCTAAGATAGATGTTTCTCTTATAAGCAAAGATAACTAGCTGCCCACGATATCAGCCAAATTTAAATCAGTTTGAATGAAAATTCAAAGGCACAGACTTTGGTCTACAATTGTGTTTTGCACAAAAACCAGCCATTCTTTCTTCTGCCATGAGTTCCCCTTCTGTCAAACCAAGACGGTTCTGACCCATCCCTGACATGGCATAACCCGGGCGGTGAGCAATCTTTAATCAGAGTATTTTTTTTTTCCTTTTTTTTTGATGCTTTGTTTTTAAAGCACATTTTGGTACACTGACTTCAAAGGATTTACCAGAAGAGATTTGGACTGGACCAATGACATGGCTGATATATAGAGGAGAAAACAGGTCAGCTAATGTCGGTGGAGCTGATTGAAATAAAATAAACCCAGGAGCATGGTGCTTTGTTCTGCGACCTGAATTGTAACATGTGGATGGTGGTACATGAAGGCTGCCAGAGAGCTTAAGTGACAGGTGGTGGGTTCCCTTCATTGGCTAGCCACTGTAATCTGGTCAACAGGACACGCATGTGTCATCTAAACAACATCCACCAGACATTGTTTTATTTCTTAAACAGCAATTAACAAGAAAGAGGGAACGAAAAAAAAAGCAAGATGTAAACCCAACATAATCTTCCGTGCGTGTGGCTGGAAGGGTGAGGCCAAAGCTCTTCTTGCAAAAATACATAGTGGCGGCTAAGCTGGAAAAACATGCACAGAGAACTATGCACAGAAAAGTTGCTAACTTGAACCTTGCATATAAACCTGAAGAGAATTTGCTATTTTAAATCTGGTTTCCTTTCAAATCAGGATGAGCATTCAGAGTCCTGTAGCTGAACCACTTCCAAACAACTCACTTTGGTAAAGTTTTAACATTTCACTCAAATGTAAAATTTCAACATTTGTGTTATACAGTGTGATGAAAGCCAACTTTTCTGCTATGTTGTGTAATGTAATAAATGTCAGATTGAAAAACTCAACTTAATTGAAACATCTTTTTATAATTGCCCATGATGTTGTGAGATACACTTAGCAAAAATATGCCAACTTAGTGGATGCAATTGTATCACAGTTTTCTGATGGCAAAACATCACAGTGGAAAACAGACTTTGCTAATATTTTCCTAGTTCCCTGTGTGGTGGGACACTGAGGAAAGCTCTTGCAAAACACAAAACTTTGTCTTATGAATGTAGAGGTAATACCCAAGTGATGGTCTTTTGCCTTCTAATTAAACACAGGTTATTTAGGAAAAATAAAAATAATTTTTAAAACTGGCCTTCATCTCCCAGCAGAAGCAGGAAATAGTGCTTAAGTTCCTCTCTAACTCCAGCTTTGGCTCCTTTGGTGTCCTTCGCAATCACCATCAAACCTCCTCTCCTTGGTGCTGTAGACTGATGGTTTTTAGCAGAGCGATGTAATCCTGTGTGGTAAGGACAGTTCTGGGGACCAATGCGCTGCTCCCCAGAAAGCCAGGGCACGTTCAACCGTCACTTATCCCACGGAGGTGATAAAGCCCTTCCCCAAATGGCGACACACAGACAGAACAAGGTGCTAAATGCTGTGATTTATTAGCTCAGTGAATGGGGATTGAATGATTCATGAGATTTCTCCTGGATGCGCAAACACACTTTTTGCAGGACATCACTAACACTAAGTGCCTCTGAGCAATCTGGCGCTCCTCAGGTGAGGAGGATGTACCCTGCTGTACGCAAACGAGTCCTTCCCTTGACTTGAGGACAGGCCAGTACAGAATCAGTCCATCAAGCTGCAAAAAAAAAAGCTAGTTAACCTTGGAACATAAATTATTTCAATGTAAAACTGAACAGGTTTCAGTCTTCCTTCACAGTAGGGCATGTCTGCCAATTTGTCTTAAGATTTTTTTCAGCAATTTTAAACCAAAATGTTTTCTACTTCTCAGTGATATTGCAATAAAAATAATTGTAAGTCTACTTATGTGTGCAGCAGAATTATGTATATAGTTATTAGACTTTCATGAGTGAAATGTTGAACAGCTTTGTGTTTTGTGCAGTCTGTAGTTATGTTTAAGGAAAACATGGAGAAGACACTGTCAGTGCCTCCATGTGCTGAGCCTCTGAGCTTACCTGGTTCACCTGGACATGCTGTTCAAGACTGTTAGTTTCGTTAGTTAAAGTATGGTTATTTGCCAAATAACTTATGTATCAGTCCATGTGCTTCACAGCAGTCTGTGGCTAGAAAAAACTCTTGCCAGCCTGCAACTCATGTTATGAACAAGCACGTAAAAAGCAAAACAAAACAAAACCACTTCTTCCAAAGTAGGAAAATTCAGATTTCCAGTGGTTTTGTGGTGGTGACAAATCAAGGAAGAGCTGCTGGCCTTTTCCTTATCTAGAAGGAATTGCAGTGAGTCAGTGTCCACACAGAAGAGTGGCCTTGGCCATGTTGCTGATAACTGCAGCGTGTGATCCTCACAGGGGCCATGGCTATACATGTGTCTTACTTTCCTTCCATATCTGCATATGGGCTGCTGAAGGGCAGTGGCGTCCTCTGGGGTTTCTGCTTGTGTTTTACATCTCATAAACTCCTATGCCACTGTTGTGTTACAAATGGGTTGATAGTAGTTTAAGGTGAATTTCAGCCATAGGCAAAACAAACAAACAAACAAACAGAACCCCACAAAAACCTAGGACATCTATGCACGAAGTGGGTCAAGTCCATTAGGAATGGAGGGTAAATCCATGTGGAACAGGGTTTACTTCACAGGCTTGCTAATATTTTGCTCTGTGCCTTATTGTTTTTCTTGCCTTTAGGTATTTTCAGCTGTAAAGACCTAACAGATAGATTGCTAATATATTATTATGTATCACTCTGGTCTGAGTAGTCAAGAAAGAATATGAGACTCTGTAGCTGGACTTAATTTTGACACATAAGAATTTTCTATGTAGGTACACACACACATACAGATATTTATGGTGGTTGTTCTTTAGAAGTGACATATCCAACATAACATTCAGAATGTGTTGGATTTAATATCAGATGGTGGAGGAACTCCTGGCTTTTTGTGTCTTGGGCAATGCCTTCTGGCTGTACTCTACTGCAGGTTGCTGCAACTTCAACTGCTGTCATTAAAATACCATGCTTTCATACATAAAATCTGTTGGTTTGCTATTTTTTTTAAAAATAGGTTAATTCAGATGTAGTGTAGATTATTTACATACACTGATAATATGATGGGAGGTTTTGTCTCAAACCCTTTTTTTACCAGTAGTAAAAATACATTCCACTATTTCCTAAACTTGCTTGCTCTTCTCTCCCAACTTTATTTTCCCCTGCTTCCTATCCCATGTAGGCTATGAGGCTTGAATACACTACCTAGTGGCCTTTGAGACTTTTTCCATTTTGTAAGCAGTAGGTTAAAATCTCTGATTAAATATATGCTTTATCAGAATTTCATAGTGAGGGGAGTCACACAGACGCAGGGATGTGGGAAGAGCAAGAAGACCAGAGGTTGACAAAGGAAAAAACAATAAATTTCAGCACATTTTCCCCACACATAGCCATAGGTATCTCTAACAGCTGGACATCCATCAATGGAATGTCCAATGACTAATGAAATTCATCCCGCCCTTTTTTCCTAGTTGCTAGCTAGTAACATTTTCAAAAATCCCCAATTCTTCAGGCAAACAGGAATACTAATAAGCTGCTATGTTTTTCCCAGGTGTGTAGAGTATTGTTTTAAATCTCCAACCCAGAACTAAACAAACTTTTAGTTCCTTCTTACTTAATATTTACCTGTGCAAATAAGGCTGTGATTATTTCACAGGTCGTCTTGTAATAGTTACCTGTTTTATTTTCTCTTCCCAACAACGAATTACAAAATCCTGAGGCTGGAAGACAACTAAACCATTGTATCAAACTGCAGCTCATATTCATCTGGATTTCTGCTTAAGGACAGTCACACCGGGATCTGTATTTTTATCCAAAACAATCTCTATCCAATTAATAGCTAAATTTGTTTTGGAATTCACCAAATAAATCCATAATCAGAGGTGTTTCAGAATTTAAGGAAATTCAGAATTCCGTAAAAACTAAGAAATGTCTACAAAAGTAATGAATTTTATCAATTACCTTAAGAATTCTTTTTTTTTTTTTTTTTTTTTGTTAGAATTAATACAGGATATTTTCATTTGATGTAAAAATAAAAAGAGTCCGGAGAAAGTTTTGTCAGTGCAAATAGGTTAATTTAAAATTGGATTTCTAGAAAATCTTAATTCCGTATAATGTTAGTTGGTAAGAGTTTGAACCGATGAGGCAGCTGGGGGTAAGGCCTGGTGCTGAAATCCCCCGTGCTTAAGGTTCTTCAAACAACCATAGTGATGATTATGGAAGGATTAACAACATATTAAACTTTTTCCTGAGTTACTTTTACAGACCCTTGACTCCAAGATGAGGCTAGCTCACTCATGTGGAATACTGTTGTTATTGCAGTGAAGGTGTTAATTAAAACCAGTTTTAGCTCTAAAATGAATGTGAATGTGAATTTGCAAGTTAAGTCTGGCCCTGCCCTGACCCTATAGAGGGGAAACCAAGGAGCATTTCAGCAAGTGTTGGTTGCTTGGCGCGGCTTGTCTGGGTACGTGGCTCTCCAGAGAAGACCACTTCCCAGCAGAGAACAGGTCCTACCATCACTAAGCCAATGTTGGTTGTCAGCTGTTTGGCATCTGGCTGCAGAAATGGGGTTGTTTCAGGGGGAGCTGGAAATGATCCTGGTTGGCAAAGAAGTCACTGCACCCCTCTGTGTGGTGGTGTGTCATTTGCTGTTGCTGTTGAGGATGGAGCGAGAGAGCAGTAAGGCTAGACCTACGCTGGGGTTGGGGCTGTGCCCTGTGTCTCATGAGCTGAGAGCTGCTGCTTTAGCACTGAGCTGAGCCCAAAATCCTTCCCTCTTTTGGGTTGCGTGCAGGTGACTGGTATGAATGCAAATGCTACCCATGCCTTATATGACACCTCACTTGGGTTAGTCCATCAGTGGCCCAGACGTCCAACATTTTTTCACTGTTTCTTTCTAAGTTCTGCCAGACCCTCTGTTTGCAATACTGCTCAAATTTTGCTCCTTTTGCTCTTTAAAAGAATGATTTAGCCATACTGCATTAGTTGCTTGAAGGTCCATCCAGCTGATCCTTCCAAAAGTGTTCAACTGTCCTCTGTATGTTGTCACCTAAATCAGAATGATAGGAAAGATAAGGCAGGCCCAGTAATACAGGGTGGGAAAAAAATACGTCACTGTAAAGACTTTTCATTCTGGTAGGCAAAGTGTTTAAATTCAAATATCTTTTTTGTAAGTACTTTGAATAAATTTGTTTATCTGTTACACTGCTTGGCACTCACAATAAATGGTGTAAATAAATACAGAGCATGAACTTTGTTGGAAAAGAGGTTCATTTTCCTGTGCTTGAAAAATCTCCTAGTGAAGATGGAAAGTACTCTTCTAAAGTAATTTATGCTTAGGAGAAAAATGTAAAAGGCACGAAAAGTGGTAGAGTTTTCTGCTGATTGCTTGCTAGTAAGAAGATCAAGTAAATTACAAAGGCAGCTGAAGGTGACTTTAGATATAAGTCAAAAAAAAATGCTATAAGGAATGGAAGAATATAATAGGCTTTTGCCACATTAATATATGCATGAAAGACTCCCTTTTTAAGGGAAATAATTCAACCGTAATGTTAAGCTTCATGGGGAGAATAAATATATTCTCCCGTTTGCATAATTTCCAGTTAAATCAGCACCTTACTGGCAAACTAGCTACTTATATCTGTGTTGGTTTTTACCATCTTCGCATGAAGATTGCCCATTGTGCTAATGGCTTTTGAGTCTATTGTCATCCCACTGTTAGGTAGAGAGCAAATGAAGGGGAAAAAGAAGAAAAATAATTGTACACCATGCAGGTAGAGAAAAAAACCTAAGCTGTGGGATGAAAAGCAACCCATAGACTTCAGAGGAATTATGTGTAAAAGAAAGAAGACCGTGTGGCTGTATTTTTTGTTACCGTTCCACTGTCTTGCTATTATGCCATGAAAATAGTTTAATTAAAACACTTACAGCACTCCAGATGGACACATGGCTTTAAAACAGGTGTATACAGCATGAAGCCTACAGCGTGAAACCTCCAGAGCTCTTTTTCCCTCTTCAAGAGACAGAAGAAGGTCCATTGGGTTCAGTGCAGAATGAAAACTCAGAATTATCTCAAAAGCATGTTTAAATATTGGCAGCCCCCCACATTTTTTGCTTTTTTGTCAAGTGATGGCTATGACGAAGACTGCTATGAATCTAGACAAATACCATTTAATAAAATTGTTAAAAGATTGCTTCAGCTTCAGCTCCTTTCCCTTGAGAAAATCCTGGGGTGGCTTTACAGAATGTTTTCTTTGCTGCTAATTGGGGTTAAGCTTGAGATGTCCTTCATGAATACAAGGAGATATAGAAAAGTCAGCCCACAATACTTACAGCTCTTAGTCAAGTGACTGGGTACTCTGAAGTACTGGCTTGCCAATTTACCCAAATCCTGCAAATATATTGTTTATTTCTATAAAAATCTATTTCTAAATGCTTATAATGTCTTGTCTTTAGTGA
This sequence comes from Phalacrocorax carbo, assembly GCF_963921805.1. Lineage (NCBI taxonomy): Eukaryota > Metazoa > Chordata > Aves > Suliformes > Phalacrocoracidae > Phalacrocorax > Phalacrocorax carbo. The sequence continues at coordinate 29,293,157 of NC_087518.1, read as the reverse complement.
AATCTCTTGACAGTGAATTTCATAGACAAATTTTAACCACTCTCCCCCCATTCTCTTCTTTTTTCCCTTACAAAGTATTGCTGATTGTCAGCCTGTGTTCATAGCATGAAAGAGAAAGAAGTGATAGACTTGTACTTTGATTTGTTTAGCTTTATTAATTTCTACACTAAAAGGTTTATTTTTCTCTGGCTGGGAATATACTGAAGCTGCAAGTCAGGCCAGCTGCCCGTCCCTTCACCTCCCCTATTCAGGAAAACCAAGGCACATGGTGATGGAGATTTCCCCATGGCTGGCTGGCAGCTGGCCCCTACAAAGTTACATTATACTATGTTTAGTATTTTCCACCCTGTTACTAATGCATTCTAAATGTTGAATTCTTATTTTCTGACATTACCTTGAAAGGACTTTCTTTTTGCCAGTGTATTTTGTGCATTTACTTTTATTTTATCCTTGAATGCTCCTCTTGGCTGTTTGTCTCCAAACTGAAATATATGTGAATATATGTTACTCAACCACATCCATATTGCAATGCCATGGTATAGAAATGCAAGACTCCTGATCAAGATGCCAAGAGTATCAAAAACTTCAAAACAGTATAGTCAAACTATTTGAATCTGGCAATTTGTGCCTAAAATGTGAATACTGGATTTTCACTTCTAACTTCAAACCTGAGAAATTTCAGCTTAATTAAACTGGAATAGGGACTGAAAAAGACTATAGGATTTTTTTCTATGGAATCTCACATTTACTGTGTTCAAATGTTCTTCTAAGGAGTGTACCAAAACTGAAGCTGGAGTCAGTAGAAGAGGCCAAGGGCCTGTCTTGAATAAATCAGTCAGCAGAGATGTGGGAAAGGAGCAGATTTCTTATCTGGGCTATGCAACGCTGCAGTGATCTGAGATATGGCATGCTTGGAGGCTGAGGAGTCGGGAAACCTGCTGAATCGAGGCTGGAAAGGGCTGTTCCTCTTTTTATACAGTTTACCAAAAATCTGCCAGGTTCTGATAGTTGTTTTTCACCTGCCTTCATAACCCTTATGCCAGCAGCATTCTGCTGGGCAGTTCCCCCACCTCAAACCAGTCCCGCAGGCAACACCTACTGGTTTCCGGGCGCCACCTCTTGGCCGCTCGGGATGGAGCATTCCTCCTGCTGGGCTTGAGGAGAAGCTCTTGTTCTCGACAAGCTCTATTCATTTCACACTGGGCTTTCAAGAAAATAATAGTAAAATAAACGTAATGCAAATGCGAACTTTACACCAGCATTTTCCATATCCTGCTCTTAAACTTCTCTATACGATGCTGAGATCCGGGAAGTGTGGTCAGGTCTCCTCCATTCGTTATTGAGCGTGGGGCTGATGGATGGGCTGTGCCCTGGAGTTCTGCTCGTTGGTGAGGAGAGCCATGAACGTGAGTGGCAGCAGCTCATTTGAAACATCCCTGCAGCATCAGATGGAGGTTTAGTAACATCAGTCCAAGGAAATGAGAAAAATCTGTATCTCTGAAACCAATTCCAAACCTGCCTCTATAAACCATACATTTGTGAGCAGAAAAAGAATCTAATCAGATTGGATCAGATCAGGTTTGTCTAGCTTGTTTGTTTGTTTGTTTTGGGTTTTTTGTTTTGTTTTTATTATTCTTGTGGAGGTGTTTAGTCCCTACAAATAGACCAGGCGAAATCTTTCAAAGAAACCCACTATACCCTGCAGGGAGAAGGTAGTCTGATGTGAAAACAACAAAGGATGAGATTCAGCATCCTTTTTATTAACTCACAGAAGCACAGATGCAGTTCTGCATTGCCTTTCTTTTCATTCATCCAAATTCTTACATGACTGATTAACGTTTCAATAATCAATTAAGACAGTGCGTTTCAGTTCCTTTGTAATTGTTGTCAGGAAAGCAGACTTTCCCAGCATCTTCTGTGTTGGAGGGTTTTACATGACGATCTGTGAGCCCCTGGTGGCATGTGAAGAGACGACTGAGCAGATGGTAATGGCTTTCCCTTGGGATCCCACATTAACACTTGGATGAAAATCTCATTCGTTAGTTCCTTAATGTTGAGTGCTTGAGTGACTCTTGGGGCATTATCGGAGGAATTGCAAATGAAGGAGGTCTGCATAACCACGGGTGGGATGGAAGGTGTGCAGTTTAGCTTAAAATGAACCTTCTTGCCCCGTGCCTGCAGTATGTAAGCCATTGCAGTATCTGAGCCCTCCAATATCATCATCCTTTGAGCCTTCTCATCAAACAGGTTCACCTCCCCACTCTAAATTTACTTCACTGACTAATTAAGGGACTTGTGCCTTCAGGCCACTTTCTACCTTTAAAGGGCAGGAATTGCAGCACTATTAGTGGTGCTAATTAGATAAGTAACAGTTTTGTAGCTTGCCTCAAGTCCTTGAAAGAGGAGCAGAAATGGAAGGAGTTAACGTCTGCTGCTTTTTACAACAGGGATTTGCGTTGCAAAGCTCTAGGAATGACTTGCTGACTTATGGTCTCCCTCTGTTTGCAAGCTTTATGGTGCCACCCAGGATTAAGTGATTTTGCCATTAAAGGGAGATAAAATGATAAAACTGAAAAGCAGTCTGTAAATTCCAGCAACAAGGGGTGCCAACCTCTGCATTTTGTAATGGATGGGAGTTTGACATTTTTATATTCCTCTTTATTTGCAGTTTGGCTCCAGCTGGGGGAGACAACATTAATTGCCAGGAGGTAGAGAAAGAACAGTGCAACTAATAACAAGATGAGTTTATAGGACTGTGAAACAGTCTGGAAAAGCACAAGGATATTCCTTCATATTAGCCTACCTTAATCAGGTATTAAAGGTTCATTAAAAGGAACAATAGAAAGTTTTAAAGGAACTGTGGAAGGCCTACAAATATTTAGAGACTAGGCTGGAAAGTCCAGGTAGTGAAGGCAAAGCAAAAAGTAATGGGATTAAGCTGCACCAGTAAAAATCTAGTGCAAGTGTTCCCCCCACGCAATCTTCATTCCTCTCAGATGTATGACTTGAGCATCCATCACACCTGAGAACAGTCCCAGATTTTATAACCAGAAGTGGAATAGCTTTCAGCCCTGCAAAACCTAGGGCTGTCTTTCATTGCAGGGTACCTACACCCTATGGTTGGAGAGGTCAAGCACCGCTCCCTGTGTGCTCTGAAAGTGGGCAGCAAGCTGCAGGATTTTCTTTGCTGAGGGGCACAGATGAGCTGTGTTCATCGTTAGTCAGGCACAGCAGACCTCGGAGACTTGGTAAGCTGATGTTTTCCTCTTGGCACAGCTTGGAGTGTCAACATTGCTTTTTGTGGTTTTCCCCCCCTTTCAGAAAACATCTGGCAGAACTCTGCTAAGTTATGGCCAGAGTCAGTACGATCATTAAGAAGGAAAGGAATTGGAAATTGGTATCCCTCTGACTGGGCCATCATTTACTCTTATTACAGCTTGAATTAACTAGGACAGCAATACCAGCGTGGCAGGAGCAAAACACTGGGGAATAAAGTGCCAGGGTATTTTCCTAAAATCAAAATGGGATTGTCTGGCTTTATTTCAGGTGCTTACTGATGACTGTCAGCTCTACAAAATATTCTCTTACTCACTGTCTTCCACTGCTCCAGTCATAATTCAAAGGACCAGCTTTGTTCCATAAAAGTAAAATCATTGTGAATGGATTATGCTTCGAGTTGAGTTGTGAGGCATGAATTGCAGACTAGTTTTCATCAACAGATTCCTTCTGCTGCAGGGATTATTACTCACCTTGGGTAATATACTTTACTCTTATAATCTGAGCTAGGTACTGAAGACAGAAGAGAGTTTAGATAACTGTAAAACATTCATGCTGAACTAGTTTATTCAGCCACATTATCCTATGGACCACCCCATAGGATGGCCTTAGATATGTGGCATTACTCATTTTCCATATGGCATCTCAGGGACCTGTATTCTCCTTCTCTGGCTGGTACGTACAAAAGTTGTGCAGCTCAGATGGATCTTTCTGTCTATGCATCCAGATACTCTTAAGGCTTCTAACACTGTAGTATCTTGTTTCTGAGTATTTGATTTTATCTGCCTCTAGCTCCTGTGTGGTAAGCAGTAGAATTATTCCACCAAATCTCCTTGGCTTTTTGCTTACCTAGAAAATAAAAAGTTTTCCTTGTTGGAGTTGGGGGAGGGGAGAGACAGAAGAAAAAGACAAGGGAATGAAAAGAAAAGGAGGTAGAAACTCTCTTATTTGGTAGGACCCTAGAAACAAGCTGAAATGAAATCACTAATTTAAATTTTTTAATCTGGAGATTAAAAAGCTATGTGAATGCAAACTTTTATTTTGAAAAGTTGCAGGTAAATTTCCAGGTGAATTTAACGCATATATCATGCCCATGTTGAGGAAATGTGAGCCAAGATACAGGCTGCAGAAATTAGTTAGCTAATATGGGATTTTGAAAGTCTGGGTGTATATCCTGGGCATAATACAGACTGAAATTTTATTCCACTTATTTATTCCCATAAGGGGTAAGTTGGGGAAAACTGAAAGTGTCTCAAAGGACAGTTTAACTGATTACTGCTTTGATCTGACCTTGCCATGTTGAATTTTGAAGGAATACTATTATTGAGTATCCCAAGAAGTCAATATGGATGTGTTTGTATGTACAAAATGCTCTGAATTTACCTTTCTAATTTTAACCTCAGTTTTGACCATGGATCATTATTTTAGTACAAACAATAAATGAGAAAAGATAGATTAACATTGAAAGAAGCAATCTGTAGTACAAGCAAGCAGTAGGTAACAAGCTGAATTACTCTTAAGAAATTATTCTTTTATCAATAATGTCAGCTCATAACGTCTTGCTCAAAATTACATTTTTATCCCTTTGATGGGAGGGAGTCAGAACGATTGAGACAGGGATGATGCTAATGCATCACTTTGGGGTCTGGCAAGCCTGCACTGAATACTGGGATATAGATGCTATCAGATGAATTCTCATTTGCACATTCATGTTGCTAAATTGGTCTTCTAGTAAAAAAGAATTTAGCCTCTTCTAGATATCATATCTATCTTTAAAGCTAGAGGACTGAAATGTGACACACTTTTGTCCCTCAGGGCTGCAGAGCATTTCAACTGAAGAACTCTGAATATTAAATCGGATGGTCCTAAAATGGAGTGTTTGGGAATTTTGCTTTCAAGGCTATATTATTAGTCAGGCCCTGGTTTGCATGAAGTACCCAAGGCTGCCTCCAAGGTGATATAAAGCTTTATTGCTTTCCCAGTGGATGGAGCAGTGGAGAAACTCTCTGCGGAAATATATTTACTTGAAATTTGCTTGGTTAGCACACTGTAGAATGCAATTTTTTTGTTTTGTTTTGTCTTCTGGAATGAAAAGAGGGTGTAAGAGTGTCACTCCAGGTAGTCTTTAACTTCAGCACTGTTACTGACCTCTTTCTTTTGGTAACTCAGTCCACAGGAGTTCCCCAGGCCCAGCACGTTTTTGCAGTGGGTCCCTGGGCACCCCTGCTTGAACAGGTATATTATATCGAGGTGAGAGCTGGTCTGCCTCATGGGGCCCCACTGGCTGGAGTAGCTGATTTCTATTTCTGAATGCCACTTCCAGTTTATTCCCAGCAGTAAATTTTTTTGTGGCAAACTTGATGAAGTTTTTCTTGCCTTTGGGAAATTAAACAAAAATAGTAATCACTTATTCAGAGCTACTCTAATATATTTTCAGGGATGACAGGAAGAGAGTAGAGGGGAAGGGAAGACACCTAATGTGGTATGAACTGTCGGGGGAAACCAGACTGCAGCAGCCTGACTTCTCCAACAATGAGAAACTACCCAGAAACAACAATCCCACCGTTGATTTGACTACTGAGAAAATCATCTCACAATTCTTGATGTATTTAAGAGTTAGCATAAGATCACAATAGGTGGGATCCAGAGTCCAGAAGAAGCTGTTAGAAGCTGGTAATCATGTTAAAACACGAATGGAGCATCTAACAATCCTTCTGGATGCTTCCTTTATCACAGCGAAGTTTGCAAAAGGAGCTAGAACAAAACCTGACGTGAGCAATAATGAGTATTTAGGAAGATGAATAAATGAATCTAAATCTGAAGGTCCTGCAAAATTTGCCCCGGAGAGGGAGAGCTGAGTTATTTAGATTTAGTTCTTTAGATCTGTAAAAAAATTTCAAGTATCTGTTAATTACAGTTTATTGGGTGGTTCAGAGAAGAGTCTAGAGTGAGTAGAAAGGGAGTCTTAAATTGCCAAAAGATTGAAGGAAACTGAATATCAAGATCTGTTGGTAGTAGAGTAATTTAGAGATGCTTGGTTTCATGTGTAAATAAGAGAAATATAATATTTCCTCTAGAGTTTGTGGGTTTCCTTCTAGTTCTTCACCTGGAGGTACCAGCATGAAGGAAGCTTTCTGCTATGAGCTCTCTAGGCGATGTGAGAGTCCAATATGTTGTAGAGCAGAACTGATGGTATACCAGTGAAATTGCTCTAGGTATTACTGTATTGTTAGTAAATGGTTACCAGAGCAGTGAGTCTACGGGCATGTGTACCTTCTAATGGATCACTAACTTTACAGAGTGCACCATTCAGTGACACTGGAACAAGGATGTATGTGCAAGTAGCTTGTGCTGATAACTTATTAGCACACAAAACATAGAAGATAATAGCAGACGGCTCCAAAAATACAAGCACAAGATGCTATAGAGGCCTTGAGAATGTGGTGCATAGAATCATAACTATTTTTAAACATGTACCATGAGTAGTCATTACTGGTCCTTGAAGGATGTAACCATGGACACCAGATAAAGCTGATTTTAGGTATAATAAAAAGAACAAAGAACAAATATCCAACATAGAGTAACTACCAAAATCAGTAAAACTCAATATAGCACGGAATTTATACACCAAAGAGGAGAAAGCAAGTAAGAAAACCATTAGGAGAGCCAGAAAAATAACTCGCACAGGCTTAAGAGCGAAGCGAAAGAAATCCCATTATCAGCGTTATAATCCTCTTGGTGAGGAGTGTGGGATGCTGATGACGATGTAATGACGTTCAGTGAAGGGTGGGCATAACACCAGAGAAAGGGGTAGCTGGGAGAAAGTCCTGCATGTATGGATTTTAATTATATCATCATTGCAAAAGGGATGTTATAATTGGATGCTTTGGACTGTAAGTGTTTATATAACTGTAACTGCACTAATAATAATTCTTGGATTAGACTGTCAAGTCTTTAATTAGACTATCAATAATTTCTTGGCCCCGCATATCAGGTGCGTTTCTTTGGCTTACACAGGTTGAGTGGGGTGTTGGTGGGGTTGTCTGCGCTTGAATGTTGTTGTAAAATCTGGATGCAACAATATGTGTGATGGATAAAGGGATTTTTTGTGATCTTCCAAAACAAACAGAAGAAGTGGTACAAGTGGTTTGTTAAAACTAGATATGTCACTACTAATGTAATAGTTAAAAGAAGTTGTTCTTGAAAATGTTAATATTTGTGATATGTACCTCTAAAACAGAGCTATTATAAGGCTAGCCGTGATGGAACGCCTACAAGAACCTAGTGAATACTGTCACCCAGACCAGCTAACAGGGAGCTACTTGACTGTAAAGAACAAATTTGGAAGAGAAAAGTAAAAACCAACAAGCTTTATGAAAGTTTGGCTAGTCAGATAGCTGATAGGTGGTTGTCTCTTGAGTATGTACTAATAGTGCTGAAAAGCTTAGAGAAAACAGGTCCCAATGACTTCACATATTGATTGATCCTATGTGCTGAAGCTATTTGATAGTAGGGACTTTAAAATTGAGCCATGCATGAATATTCATTATAATGTTGAGGACTATATACCGTTCAGCAACTGGGGAAAAATGGAGTATAGGTAGTAGAAAATCTTTCAGCTGCACTGAATGAAATTCTTCTAGGTGGAATGTATTTCATTCCAGCTGATTGTTATTGCACCACTTTCAGCAAAGAAACTGCAAGCCCAGCTGTAGAAATTCCCTTCAAATATGTAGCCAAGATGAAGCAGAAGGGCTGGAGGCAACTGGCTTTCAGTGGAGATGTGGTCCTCTCTGGGCAGAAGTTGTCAGCTGTTATCAGCTGCATGTTTAGGTAGGCTTTCAGTAAAGGAAGAGATAAGGATTGGTTGAATTCTACTTGAGAAAATGGTCCTGGGAGAATTTTTGCTGCTGAAGCCTTTATGAATCAGAAACATCTGGATGCTCGTTCTCAAAAGGGACCTGTGGGGAAAAAAGTGAGCTGCTAGATTTAGTAAATACGTAAGAAAAGAAGAAAGTTATGAGGGAGGAGAAGGTGACCTCCCAAAGCTTGTGCTGGATGACTTCTAGCACAATGACAGTCAAACAAGGTTGCAGATCCAGCCAAATCTGTTTGTTTTCAGGCAGTAGGAAATTGTTCTTCCTATTCAGAAAGACAGAGGTTGTATTGTACAGCCAAGCTTATTGTTGACTTTTAGTGAAAAGTGACTGATATAAAAGCTACCTCCAAAGTAAAAAATACCCAAAGTGTACTCTCAAGAAAAGAAAAAACTTTCAGTCAATATAAAAAAAAAAAGAATAGCCAAAATATCAAAACTGAATTGTTTCACATTTGGCTTTCTAAAATGTTAAATTTTCCAATATCCATTTCTTAATTTAGTTTCCTGTTTAAAATTATAATTTTCAGATATTTTCTTTACAAGGGTTGATGTTTTTCCATCTCTTCTCATCAGAGATGAAACTTCAACAAGTAACTGAGACAGGTGAACAGTGCCTCTCCCATTACTACCTGTTGACTCTGAGAGAACAGAGAAATTCACCTTGTTTCCCTTCCCTGAGTTTCCAGTGTTTCAGACTATGGTATAGGACACCAATTAGTAAGGTTGGCTTCCTCTTAGGAAGTTAGTGAGTTTGCAGTTCTGTTGCTGCTCGCTGGGTAAAGCATTTTTGCCAAAGAATGAGACCACCTCTATACAAAATACAGTCCCTTGCTTTGAGAGTATTTCCAGATGGGTTTGTCTTCACTAGCACATTGTCTATTTAAAATAATGTACTGTGAGTCTACAAATTAAGGGAACTACTCATTCTGATACTTCAGTCCAGAATCTGGGTGTGTACAGACAGATTTTAGCACCTCCTCCAAGTTCTTGCTTCCTGCAGCTCATCATCGTCTCTGCACCTGCTGTGGGATTTGTGGTTTGTTTTTTATTTTGGTGTGTGGGTAGTTAATTTAACTCTCTTGCCAGAAGAAATGACAAAGCATCCCATTTAAATTTGACAAAGTACCAGTGAGATTTGACTAGGGCTCTTTAAGTAGGTTTATGCATATATTTAAAAAAAAAAAGGGGGGCAGGAAGGGCATACACATATTTTCTTCTTAAATCTGTTTCCATTCCTAATGGGAATTGTGGAGCTGCAATGTCCTGCTGTGGAAGTTTCCCCCACATCCACTAGATGTCACTATTGCTCTGTAGAACTGCATTATAGCAGCTATACTAAATTCCTGACCAAACATCTGTAACTAAGTGTGTGGAGCTCTTTCTGTGTCAAACCCTTCCCCGTCACCAACAACCTCCCCCCCGCCATAATTTACTTTTTCAATTGTTACTGTCACATCTAGAATTTATAAAATTGTCACTTAAGAGTAGAAAGTGACAATTTCCTTCTAAATCTCCTAGTTGCGGAGACCTCTCCTGCCCTTTTTCTAAGCACATTAAATGCATCCAGTACATGGCAACACTTTAAAGAACAAAACAGCAAAAAGTAAGGCTATCCTTTTTAATTCTTCTGTGAGTTTATGACATCAATCCTGAAAAGAATTACTAATGAGCTTTACATTTTCTATTATTAGTACAGGGTTTAAAGGAATATGACATGAAGTTTGTCATTAATTTTAACATTGGGTTCTCATGTTTTTGTCTTGTTTTGTTGTTTTGTTACATTAGCACTTAGGAAAATTTCTTTTTTAAGACAATTGTTGTGTCTTTGCAGCTCTTCTGTTGTGTTTGTATTCCCTATTTCCCCTCATTTAAGGATACAACCAAGTGAGTAGGGATAGTGCAAGCCTATCTGCTTACTTTGGTCCCGTTACACATAGTCGTGGCTTCCACTGCACCAGCTTCAGTGCTTCACTCATGCAGTCATTAATCCAGCAGAAAACCAACCCAGGAAAATCCCTGCAGATCTATGAAAAAGTTGCAAATCTTTCTGTTGAAGAAGTGAGTTTTGTGGTGAACAAATGGTAGGAGGCGGGGGACAGGATCTCATCCTCCATCTCCTTGCAGGTTTTACTCTCCACTGTCATTTAAGGAGCTCCAGTGGTTGGCTGAGGACAGTGGGAAGCAGCTACTGAAGTGAAGGTGGAAGGAGTAACCTTATGGCTTTCAACACTGTTGACTTTCTAGACCGGCTCAGCTCTAATTCATCATAAACCTCCTGAGTTTTATCTCACAAGCTTGACTTCTACCCTGTTTCCTTCCATCTGCTTTAGGAGACCTTCAGTAAAACATGCTAGTAGAGAAAGTCACAAGTAGGCTTTCAACCTACTACCACACTAGGGAGTTTAGGGAGGGTAAGCCATTCACATATCCTGCTGAATAGCCCCCAGATTGTTTCAGGCTGTCTGCAGGCTCAGGAAGGTATTGTTGTACTGGCCATCCTTAAATCACAAATCAATGGCTATCTCTGCAACTGAAGCATTAGGGAATAGCAGCAACTTCTCAGGTTGTGCAGGGACTCAACGTGCAGAGGGATACTGGCCTTAGCAGAGTTAAGCTGTTTAAAACCTGGATTGCATTCCTGTATCAGGGACTTGCTGGGTGGCTTCAGCCTCGCCTTGCCTCTCAAGTCTTACTTTTTAATCACTGCACCAGTCTATCCTTCATTATCAGTGTGTGCACTGACCAGGGAAAAGGGTTTGTAAGCTCACCTGAGTGTGACACCAATGTTAATTAATAATAGACAACTTATGCTATGGAAAAGCTGGTTGTGCTCAGTTTTGAACGTTCTTTTCAAATACTAGAAAAGGCATGTACACCAAACCCTTCATCCAGCTCCTCAGAGGATGGTGGCTGTTTCAAAGCTGTTAAGGCAACTCTGGACAAAAGCCACAAAATTAGTCCCTTGTTAGCCATAACAACATATGTGTGATGTAAAGCCTGTGGTCATACATCCATGCTTTCAGATGAAAATTGTTATTTCTGTATGCACGATTTAAAAATGTTTATATACAATCTAATTAATCCGAAGTTGTTAATAAGTTTTAACTGTCTGGTAAAAGCTCAATAAATTGGCTTGATGAAGCCAACCGTATCTCTTGCAGAAACTGTTAAATGTCTGGTAGCTTTAGGTGAGAAATCATGGGAAGATGTGATTTGGCTGATTGATCCTTGGCTGCCGAGGCTGCAGTGGAGGTGGATAAGCAAAGCGGCCTGGGTGCGCTTGTCCTGCCCCAGTCCAGGCTGCGCTGGTTCTGTCCATGACTGTGGCTGGCAGAGAAGAGTCAGAGCAGGATCGTGATGTTGAACAGTATTTTGAAATTAGATGCCTGTGGGATCACTTTCTCATGAAACTCTTCCAGGGGAAAAGAGGTAGGGCTCATGGTCATCCAGGCAGCAGGAGACCTTCGTACAGTTTTTTCTTCTATCTGAAAGGTTTTGAACTCCTGTCTCCAGGAAGAACGCCTTCACCGGTAGGTTTGTTCTTTCTACTGCCTGGAAGCTTAATTTCCCTTGGAGGTAACCTTAATATTAATCTTAGTTGATGGCCAGCACCACAGTGGTATCAAAGGCATTAATTTTCTTAAATTCTTTTCAAAAGGACAGAAAAAAATGCACATGCCAAACAATTCTACTGGGTTATCAGCCCAAAAGAATTAATATTTAGTGGGGTGAGAGAAATGCTGAACATGACCCAACTGGTTAGAGCCCTTCCTGGTTCCACCCCATAGTAACGAGTTGCATAATGGCTCTGGCATGAGCTCAGGAGCGTGTTACAACACCTTCCCTTCCTCTCCGCCACAGGTTGGCAAGTGTAAACCGAGAATGTGGGCAAGTTTCTCTGCTTACACGTTGTGTTTAGGCAACACTTTGGGGTGTGCTTCTCCCAGATTACAATACAAAAAGTATTGAAAACCCTTCAGTTTCTTACCTTGTAAGATACTCATTCATATTTTTCTTACCTTGCTGAGAATCCAATTCTCTTTTGAATGCTCCTTGGAAAAATTAGTGCAAAACTGCTGGGTCTTTTCCCATCATCAGTCATTTACTTCCTTCAGAAGATCACAAAATATAAGAAAGAAAATAAAATATAGAAATTCAGAGATTCTTTTGTATATCAGAAACACTTCCCTTTTCTCCTCCTACCTGCTTGTCCTCCCTATGTCTGATTGCACAGTGCATGTGGTCATCTGTATACCCTGAGACCAGCACACCTGTGGTTGCTGAACTGGCTCATACAGTCCCAATTGCCCCCATAAGAATAAATTGAGTGGTTTTGGAGACAGTGCCTTGGGGATACAGACCTGTGAGCAGTTTTCAGATTGTTGTTCTTTTGCTTTTACTGAAGATTTTACTGCAAGTGGCTGTTTCAAATCATCCCAGAGGGCATTTTATACAAGGTGTAAATATGATAAGTAAGGAGTTTAATATTTTGAAGTTGTGTACTTTCATGTAGCTCTTTTGTGGGTATAATTTTCATTTAGTTTGGTTTGTGTCAGGAATTGGAATTGGATGTGAATTTCATTGCTACAGATGGTGCCTTGACAGAAAACTTTGGTCTAGTACAAATGGAACTGAAATTTCAAATTATGCCCACAGGCTTAAAAGAAGAGAATCCAAATCAGTCATGTAGCAGGTGTTGGCCATTTGTAATTCCTATTCCCTCATTCAAGCGATATTAAGCATCCTATCAGTTCTGGGACTTGTGCGGCTTTGTCCCTGATGTATCAATGTCAGCAATATCTTTTATTTCCTCTAAAAGGTAATATCTCTGCATATAATTTAACTAGGGTTCAACCTGAATATCAGTCAAAGCTTTATTAACTTTTCTTTGTCTGTCCTTTTATAACAACTTGCTTTCCACCTGAAGTTAACATATTGGGCTTTACTGGCTCCTCTACTCAGGATCATTCTAATTTAAAAGCCTTGACTGTAAACTTCAGCAACTCTTGGCTCTGTTATTTAGAAGCCATGAAGTATCTTGATGGTCTACGCTAGCTTGCTCTTTCCTCCTCATGAATTAAAGGGAAAATTTGAGAATAATTAAATTGCCCTGAATTTGCACAGGAAGCATACCTGCACATTGTCAGGGTAAGGGAGAGCAATTCAAAGCTTCCAGGAAATCATCATGTTATTGTCTTATGACTAAACCAGTTCAAGTAATTATGTAACCTTTTTTTTAGAATTTTCTAGCTAAAGGAGCTGTGATTGGTCTTATATTTTTCTAGCATTGTACCGTGGTAAAATGTGTAGTGCTTTCCAAAGCAAGTACAGCATCAGTCTTTGTGCCTCACTGGAGTTTATTTTAGACAGTAGTGGTAGTTGATCTGCAATCCTCAGGTTAACCATGCCACATTTTTTACAACAAGCTTCACCCCATGGCAGATAACATTTTCTCACAGTTGACCGCAGTGATAATAATGTGAACCCTGTGTTTTGTTTAGAAGTCCCCCTATGCCAACAATTCTTCCTAAATATGATATGAAATAAAATGTTTCATTTAATAAATGAAGAGTCAAGTCTATGAGAAAATATTATGTCCATTTATTTTAACTTTTAATAAAAAGAGGGGATAGAACATATCTGATACAAAAAAAAAAGTTTTTTTTTTAAAAAAACTTAGGTATAACAGTTTCTGGGGTCATTTGAAAGTGTCACCACCAGAACTGTTAAAATACATTAATATGATCTTCTGCCTTAATTTGTTTGATGGCTGTTCTTGTATCTTTGGGCCTTCTCGTATCTTTGGGCCTTCTCATAGATTCATTGGCTAAAATCGAAGAGTCCAATGCCACAGATAAATTCCTCACGTTGGTGTTTATAGATCATGATTAATTCTTCTTTCGACTTCTCTTTTGGTTAAACTAAGAAGACTGAAGTCTTAGACTCTTTCCATGTGAAGTAAACTTCCAAAATCTCTAATTTATCAGTAGGCTTTTTTAAACATATGCATAAAGACAAAATGGGCTTTGCTGTTTGTTAGCTGTGCCATATACTTACAGATGTACGATTTTAACTTTTCTCCGTAGTTAGAGGAGTGCTGCTTGCTTTACCTGGTCTTCTAAATATTAATATAAGTCTTTATCCATGACCACTCCTCTTTCAGATTTTTCCCTGCCCCATTCTTTGTTTCCCTTGCAAGTTTTAGTGAGGGTATGATAGAAAATTTTCCTTCCTCATATCACCAATGAAAACAGGAAAGCCAGCACTTAATCCTTGTGGGATCCTGCTGAAAATATTCCCATTTAATGTTGTGTCCTTTCTGCTTTATTTTAAGGGCTCTCAGGTAGCTGTATAGAAGCTGCCATCATTTTTTTTGTAGTACTTCATCAAACCACCCATGATACTTAATCAAAACTTTCTCATAAGAGAAATGCATGGATACTTAAATTATGCAGTTACAGATACTTAAATTTTCCAGCACTCCTACGGAGTGTTTGGATATTGCTAGGTCAGCTGAAGAGCAAGGAAGCTGAGATTAAGCTGTCTGAAGTGCATGGGAAGTCTGTGCCTGGGAGAGAACAGAAGCTCCCTCCTTTTATTTTCACTTCCCAGTCATAAACAAGATTCTCCTACTTAAAAACTTAACCTGTGTGTCCAGTACAAAAGAGGCATTAACCTACTTCAGGGAGTCCAGCCATGGGATACAAAGGTGGTGAAGGGACCGGAGTGTCTCTCTATCAGGAAAGGCTGAGAGAGCTGGGACTGTTTAGCCTGGGGAAGAGAAGGCTCAGAGAGGAAGTCATCAGTGTATATAAATACCTGAAGGGAGGGTGTAAAGAAGAGGGAGCCAAGCTCTGTTTGGTGGCAAAAGGTACAAACTGAAACACAGGAGGTTCCCTCTAAACATCAGGAAACACTTTTTTACTGTGAGGTTGACTAAGCACTGACACAGGTTACTCAGAGAGGCTGTGGAGTCTTCATCCTTTGATGTATTCAAAGGCCACCTGGACATGGTCCTGTACAACTGGCTCTAGGCCACTCTGCTTGAGTAGGGGCGTTAGACCAGATGGTCCAGAGGTCCCTTCCAGCCTTAAACATTCTGTGATTCTGTGAATACCCCAGACATTTTGCATATCCATTCTTTAGTTTCATACTTCTTCTGTTTAAGTATGTTCAGCTCTTATTTGTGCTCTCTCGTACTCTCTGATAAGTAATTAGGGGAATGAAAGCTGTTGACCCTGGGTTAGAGGCCACATGTTCCTCTGACCTGGCTGATATACACATGAGCTGTCTTTAGAAAATAAGTAGCTCCCCCTCCCCACACCCAAACTACAGCACAACACTTTCTACAGTATTGAGGCACAACACAGATTTAAGTTTGCAATGATTTTTTTGATGAAAAGACTCAAAGATTCAGGACAACATCCTGGCTTTCTCACATCTCTAAATGTGTGTTGTTGACTTTAAGACCAGGTTTCAGCCTTTTTGCAAAGATTTACTGGAGGGTGAGTGTGTACATATGTAACAGTTGTCTAAGAGCATCTGCACTGCTTCATTAGCTGAAATTAGTACAATTAAGTTGGTTTTGGATTACGCTGTGCGCTTGCAGTTGTGAGGTCCTTCCTGTTCAGACCCGAATCTGCATCTCATTGAGGTATAATACTCTAAAGTTTACCTGAGATATGTTTCTGAAACCTGGTTCCCCACAGCAGAAGTGCAAAACGTGTCCTCCAGCCATGTCCTGCGAGGAAACACCTCTACCATGCCCATGCAGTAGCTGGCTACTCGTGCTTGCAAGGCTAAATATACATGTACGGGGCAGGTCTGGAGTCTGGGTCTTTGTGGAAACTTCAGGTAAAATCAAACGCTTTGCAAACTGCTTTGCTTGTGTGCTTGTTTTTTATTGCCTCATATGCAGTTAATTTGAAAAAGATAGAGAACTATAGATTTTTAATCATTCTAGAGATTATTCTTTTACCCTTGAACACCTCAAAAATGAAGTTAGGTGTACTGTCTCCACCATGGCCTCATATTGCATTTTCAGTTTAGAAAAATTCTCAGATACTAAAATTAGAGCCAGAGGGAAACTTAGACTTCTGTGTAGATTTGGTTTTGCATAATTGAAATGAAGAATTGAATACATTATTTACATGATACAGTAACCATCCTTTCATAGACAAAAGGCCCTAAAAGCCGGCTGACAAAGACAAGGGTTGGTTAAATTGCTATTGTGTCTAGATAATAGTTAGTTTGCCCAAATGCTTCCATTTGTCACCTATGCATAGGTGCATTCCTGTGAGATGCAGGGAATTTCTTCCCCACTGCCTTCCAGTGATGACTTGCTACTGCAGTCAGAATTTCTTCTTTGGATAATTATTGCTCCTTGGAATCCAGGATTTTTTTGCAGATATGGGAAAGAACTGTCAAAAACAATGTGAAAACAAAAGCATGGAGGGTGGAGACAGGTTTTCTGAGGAGCGGAGAAGCACACACAGTGGGGGTCAGTGCAATGAAGGATAAATCATAGTGAATATAAACATTAAAATAAAAGCAAAATATTGCTTGAGGTTTCCCAAGAAAGTGAAACAAGAAAATGTCCTGAAACTGGTAAAGAAGACTGTAAAGTCAGCGGTACATCTTTGTAGACAAGGAATTCACTCTGTGATTCTTATTCAGTGAGTCTCCACTATTTATTATTCAGAGGAGACTATGCAAATAGTTAGCATTAGCATTTTAACACATAGCCATGTTGAACTACTTGAAAAGAATACACTGAAGCCTATGAATGCAAAAGAGTGTTTTTCTCATCATTTACCCCTATCCTGTTGTACCTTGTATTTGTAAATTATTTTGCACAAACATGGACAGGAGACAATGTCTAATATTGGAAGTTGTGACGATGGAGCTATTTTTCCCAAGCTGTGCTACCAAATGTATTTGTTTACCAAGAAGACATTTATCCTTGAATGCCTGATATGCAGTTGAAAGATGAATCAAAAGTCCCAGTGGATGTCCTAGTGGCCGGATCCTCACCTCATAGCCATGAAAAAAGTGTTACAAGGGATGATAGGAATTGGCCATCTTGCTAATAGTCTTGTCTCAGAATATATTCCTATCACTATAAATTATCTATATAAATTGTGGAATCCATACAAATTCCAATCCTATAGAGAAATGGAGAATAATGGTCTAGTAAAACCAATTTGGAATAATTCCTCACCTTTTACATCAGTTTAATGGAAAGCCTACCTTAGGTGCAGAAGTTGCACTCGGTTTGACAAAACACAAAATGCCAGCCTTGTTTTAACCACACCACATAACTACTGCAGTGTGCACGCCAGGGTGCTGGTTTAAAAAACCCCAAGTTTTCACAATCTATTCTAGGTTTTGGAAGGAGAATAAGTAATATATTGGCAGGTAGACAGCATAGGTATATGTATGTAGTTTTAACACATGTAGAGTTTTAATTTAACTACTGTATAGGTCTTACATCATGCCTTTGAACATATTGTAAAACAGATGCAGGAATTCTGCAGAGAGTGGACTACTAAAGGAATGGAGCTACATAGATCTTAGCCGTGCTCTTGCAAATCAAGGTGAAATTGCTTTCAGCAGCCTGAAAAAAATAGTTTGTATAAATCTATTGCTCTGTGTTGATTAACTCAAAACATAAATTGTTCGGCTGGCCTTTATCTGCATAACCAGTAAGCATTTTTCCTGAAAGACCAAGACTTTAGAAATGTTACCCGGTACCTAACATATTGCTGTCATGAGAAAAAAAATGTACTTTTAAAACACAAAGTAGGGGCCTCCTGAAAAATCCCTAAATGTCTCAGATGATGAAAGTTAAAATTTCTGAGACAAGGGATGGGATTGGCAAGCAGACACTGAGAGAGACACTGTTCAAAGAGGTTGCCCTGTCATGGTTTCAGATATGACTCAAGAAAGGCCAGAACAGATGACCTACATCTTTTTGAGTTAAAGTATGTTGAGGAGTAGATTAGATAAATGAGGAATAAACTCCTTTAATCTGCCAGAATGTTATTTGATTTCGTGATGTTTTAAGAAGAATTCCTTCTCTTTTGGTCTGACTGTTAAAATTTAGTTGCCTAGGCAACACAGAAAAGGAAGACTGTTGCCATGCATCTGTGGTGCTCAGTGCGACTTGGTGATCTGACAAACAAATCTAGTCCAAGGAAAATCAGCCTTTCATTGTGTGGTTAGATTTATTTTGCTGGGTGCTAAAGTCTGCAGAGCTGCAAGATAAAAAAAGGACAGAGAAATCAACCTTCCTCACTCCAGCTTGGCTTTTATCTCACCCTAAGTATGAGAGTATTAACAGTCCCATTTTCCTTTGTATTACAAGTTCTTTCCCATGGCTGATCTCCTTCAAATTTCTTAGCAGTTAATTAACTGTCTTTTTCCATGACACAGAGGAAAATCAATATAAAAACTTGATATCTCAAATTCAGTTTTATTTTTGGAAAAACGTTAAAAAAAAAAAAGGATAAATGAGGCTATAGGTTGAGGCTGAACAGCACCCTGTCCTTGACATGCTTTAATTTTAGAAACTCCTGCGCTTTGCCATTCGTACCTCAGATCTGATCTAATTGTTGAAGACAAAGAACTGCTCTGGCTGTCTCTCTGAGGGATAATCTCTTATGCTGAGAAAATCTTCAGACTTAATTAAGACAGTTTTATCATTCCTGTGGACTTTCAGAGTAGCACAAAAAGGGCCTATTAACGTTCAGAAACTCCTGCTATTCTAGTCCAGTGATATTAAGCAGAGGTTTATTTCAGTGAACGTAACAACCTTTTCCAAGTGGGACTTGTTTTGCACAGAGCTGTGGATCATTCCTTTATCTCCTCTAGAGATAAAACTCCAAAAATTACTGTACATATAATTATTTTTACACCTCAAAAGTGGTACTAAATTCAAGACCCTGATTGAGCTGTCATTTGGAAATTATAAATATCCTCTGAATTTTCCCCTTATAAGGCTTTTTTATTTATATAACTGTTTAACAAGAAATGTAAAGATATGCATCTGATCAAAGAAAGCCCCCTGATGTTTTATGCAATGTGTCTTCCTTTGACTAGAACAAAAAATAGATCTGAGAGTACTTTAATCTGTTGAAAGCAGAACTGTGCTTACAGTATGCATCAGATCTCAGTTGTTTGAAGTGACTTAGGATTTCCTCATCTGACTTGACATTGTTTTACTTCATTGTTCGCTTATTTAAGATAAAAGAAAATCATTATTATTTTAAAGTTAACACAAAGAAAGAAGTCATGATCATCCCCAAAGGTTTCCAATTCCATGTCTGTAGGTTTTCTGGATACTTTTTTTGAGTGGCTCTGTGTATACATTTTATGTAGGCTTATATATTTATGTTAAATTGCTAGTATAATACATTAAGGCGCTAAAGAGATGAAGAACAATCCTATGAAAACATTCAAAACTCTTTCAGGTCTTTACTTTGGTTTACAAGTTTGGGCTTGGATTCTTGCAGAAAGATGCTCTGTGAAGATTACTAGTGTTTTCTGCTCTTGACTGGAGTTTATATACCAATTGGGCAAGAGCTTTCCATAAAATGGAGAAAATATGGACTTTAGAAGCTTATTTTTGGCTTGAGATCGCTCAGCAGTGCTTGTTCAGTAATCAGTGTCTATTTTACTGCTTCTCAAGAAGAGGGATTTGGAGACATTTGCCTTCCATCTTACCATATACTGGAAGCTTCGAATCACTGATGCACAGCTGAGAGATTTTCTTTGTGTTTTGAATGTTTTTACAAATTCCCAGGAGTCCTTCTTTCTGAAAGATGGATTTTACACATGGGCAGTTTATTTCCAGTCATTGGTCTAATACCCATCCTATCTCTATTGCTTCTACCTCTCCCAGGGATCTAAAACCAAACCTGCCGTTTCTGCTTCCTTTCAATCTCTTCTGACTAGTTCTCCTGGTGTAACATGTCATGCAAGCAGAAGCTCCTGTGCAGCTTCCCTGGTGGCCCTAGGTGTTTGACCCCATGCTTACAATTTAAATAAGTGAAACATTAGCTTCCACCTTGATACTGAGCAGCTCAAGTCCAACTCCCATCCTGGATTGTGTTAGATTACTAGCAAAGAGGTTTGCTGGGAGGAAAGCAATGGAAATGGCATGGAGGTTGTACTACTGAGGGTTGCAGAAGGATGTGAGGGGAGGCTGAGGACAGTTTGGACAGGTTTGCCTGGGACTTGGCTACATCCCCATTGATGTCATCCTGTTGTGGACCCTAGTGGAGCTGTCATGTGTTTCTTGTAAGGCAGAGCTGCTGTATCTATCTTCATGTTGCATATTTCTTATGGTTTTGGGTCATGATAAGAATTATATACACTGCTTATAATGTTGGGAAGGTCAGCTACTGCTTCTTGAGACTCTTTCCTTCTTCCTCCTCCCTCATTTTCTCCATCAGTCTTTCATCTGAGCCAGTCATTTCATCCTGAAGAAGTATTTCTTGACAAATCCTTCCGTGAAGCTTGTACCCTCCAGTGAAAAGTACTGATCTCAAAAGATCTGCAGTGAAGGAATACATTTTGCCAAAAACCTCCAAATTTGTTTTGCTCTATATTTTGCTCCCTGGTCTATACCTTAGTAGCCTTTAATCCAAGGCTGTTGCCCTACAAAAACAGGCTGCAGGGTCTGTGTCTGCCTGACACAGGGACACTGCCTCCTGTTTCATGACAGTGTTTTCCTTTGTGGATAATGACTCATTCATATCCAGTCTTTGAGCTGTCCCAATCTGGTTGTTGCTGACATCAAAGGGAAAGACCTGGTTTTGATGCTGTGCTGCCAGCTGGAGCCCACCTTCTTGGCCAGTCCTAGCTGTTAAATATTATTCCTCCTCTACAACTGCCTGTGTAAGGACTTTCTGACATGCCACAATCAAAATCTGCTGTAACTTAAGCTATTTAAGTAGTTTTGTTCTAGGTCTTGCCAAATTCTATGGGTTGAAGAGGGAGAACAGAGAAGTATTGGGGGATAAAATTATCTTCAGCTGCACAATTATAATAAAAAAAGAACATATGAAGCGCAGTTAAGTCTCCCTCCCTGCACCTTGTCTACGGAAGCAACCCCTGGCTGATCCAGTGACCTTTACCATTTCTTTTTTTATCTACTTTAGCTATTATTATTTAGGGTTTTTAACATGGGAATTCTTCCCAGTCAGGAAGTAATTATAATCACAGACTGAAACATTTAATGGAACAACAACCACATTTTTATTTATTTGTTTTATTGCAAGCATGTTTCTCTCCTGAGTTTTGAAAGATGTTGCTACATCCTCTTCAATCGCAGGGAGGAATGAGCCATGACATTTCTTTTTAATGAAAATGCTGATCTACTGTTTATCTTCATAGAGCTAAATGAAAACTTTCAAAGGCTGACTTGTTTGAACACATTTATGGTTAACCCTGTGAAATGTAGGGGTTGTGAGAAGTTTGAAATCTTTTTTCATGTTTAGGTTGATTTTTAAAAGCAGGGAAGAGCTCAGCCTGCTTAGTATTTCATCTCTTCCTGGGTCTCACTGACTTGTGATAGATGGTTTTACATGGTGAGAAAATCTGAGTGTTGGGCAGCGAAGCATGTCTGTTAGGGATGTTTAAAATGATCCTTTCCTGACAAAAGGGAAGCGGTGCTCATGTTTTAGAAGGGGATGGCTCATCCAAGATGACAACTCCTGTGTCGTTTGTTGCCTGGGGTTCCCCCCCTTTTTTTAAAGGTCTTCCAGTTTTTGGATTGGTTTAGGGATTTTTATTTGAGGAGAATATGGTAGAGAGACAAAATCTGTCTTTCCCAGCTGTCCCTCAATGCAAAAGCAAAATCTGTTTATTCTCTCCCTCTTCAGAAAGATCCTGTCCTTGACAGCTCCTTTCCTATCCTTCTCTCCTGCTGATGCTTCTTGAAAGAATGGTGGGGATCAGAAGCATGGCAAAGTCCATCCTCTGTCCACATGTACCTCTCAGTTGAACCTGCTCTGGACCCTTTGGGAACTGGGACACCCCAAGACACATTCTTTTCTTCATGTCTCCCTACGCCGTACCTCACTGTGCACAAGGAGGCAATGGCAATGCTGTCATTTCAGCTCCTCTAACAGTAACATTGAGTCTCTCAAACGAGCCAGTTTCCTTAAGATGTTCATAGTTTATTTAAAAAACAATATTTAAGTGTTTGGCAGTAGCTAACATTCTGCTGCTTGCAATAATGTAGTTGAATACATTAGTGAAACAGCATTTGCTCAGAGACCAACGTGAAGAGTGTATTTAATAGCTAATGTTAGTTGCCTTAGCTGTACACAGAGAGTGGGTTTTCAATAAAACAAAACATTTACCATGATAATGATACAGCAGACACACACTGTGCCAAATGACTGTTACAAATAATTTGTGGTTGGCATGGGAAAATTGCCATTTGTAAGTTGCATAACAATACTGCTTTTAACAGTAGGTACCCAAAGTACTTAAGATTGTCTGGATTCTGTTCAAATAAGTGGTTTCTTAGGCAATCATCAAATATTAATTGGGCAGGTGAAAAAACCAGTATGTTTTGTATCCTTCTGGCTTAAATTTCGAAGTTGCCATACTTTAAAATTTTAACAAGGATGAACTATATATTTAGAAGCCTTACAGAAGTTTTAAAGAATAACCAGTAACGTCAGTGCAATAGGGAGGAAAATCCCTCCTGCAAGTTCACAATCCTTCCCTTCCCCTTATTTCAACATATCTCCATTTAGAAACTTTTTTTTTTGTGTAGTTTAAATTGTTTCTGAATCAATTTAAACTAATTGCAACAACTTGGGGTACTACCTTTAAAGGAACATGCAGGTTTTAGTATCTCTTTTTATTTGTCAAAAATAGCTCCCTGAACTTAAACTTTCTCATGCAAATAGGTACATCATGAGACATTTTAGACTTTCAAAATTCAAAGAAATACTTATTTTTTCTAATTTCTCAGTTCTAGCACTTTTAATTTGCTTTAGGTTATTTCAGTTTTTGCCTATGTGTTGTCCACATAATGCTAAATGTTTTCCTTCCTTTTTATTCTTTTCTTTTCTCTTTTCCTATATTAATTTTTTCTGTGGTAGATTTTATTATTTGTGCATGTTGTCAGGGTAGGATTTTCACTAGATGTGGTTGGAAGCAACTAGAATGAGATTCAGCCAGGCTGGGTCCCTTGATAGCCATTTTATTAACACTGTACTTTCAGTCAATGACGCAAAGTTACAATACACTGGCTCTTTAGACAGCAAGCAGAAACCTACTAGTTCCTTGAAGATTTTCCCTTGCTGGAAAATATGAGCAGTATAAACATACAGGCAATGTAGCTCTGTAACTACTTCCCCCCTCACTTAGTGAATAATGGGAACAGAAAGCTTTCCCACCTTTTTGAAATTTCAAGTTATGGGGCTTTCTATCATATAAATCTCCAGTTATGGTAGCGTAAAATTTCTGGTTAATGTTGCCAGGTAGAATGAGGCAAGCTATTGTACTTTCCTGCTTTTTTGTCTGCTTTCAGATTCACTCCTGGTATCTCATCCACCAACACATTAATTAACATAGCTTCTTGAATAGCAGAAGACCAACACCAGACACAGGCTTGGGAAGACTGGACATTTCCTAGTTGCTTCCCGATTTAATTGTGAAAAGGGATAGGTGACCAGAACAATCAAACAGTCTACACGTATGTAGACCAAATACTAAGGTATGCTCCCCTTTAGAGTTAACAAGCCTCACCTTGAGTACTGTGTGCAGTTTTGGGCACCACAGTGCATTAAGTGCACTAGAGAGTGTCCAGAGGAGGGCCACAGGGTTGGTGAAGGATTTAGAGGAGAAGCCATATGAGGAGCAGCTGAAGTCACTTCGTTTGTTCAGCCTGGAGAAGAGGAGGCTGAGGGGAGACCTCATCGTGGTCGTCAGCTTCCTCACAAGGGGAGGAGGAGGGGCAGGCGCTGATCTCTTCTCTCTGGTGACCAATGATAGGACCCAAGGGAATGGCAGGAAGATGTGCCAGGGGAGGTTTAGGTTGGGTATTAGGAAAAGGTTCTTCACCCAGAGGGTGGTGGAGCACTGGAACAGGCTCCCCAGGGAGGCAGTCATGGCACCAAGCCTGATGCTATTCAAGAAGCACTTGGACAATGCCCTCAGAGATGTGGTGTAAATTTTGGGTTGTCCTGTGTGGGGGCAGGAGCTGGACTTGATGATCCATGTGGGCCCCTTCCAACTCAGGGCATTCTATGATTCTAAGGCAGTACTTACATATGTAGCAATGCATATGTGGGATAGCAGCGTGGTCTGTTCTGCCCCTCCAGTTCTGAAGAAACAACTAAGTGCAGTTTGCTATAGTTTAGATACCCAGTCTAGTGGTAGCTCTACCTTTGCTGTTTGTATAGCAAAATTTTATGCATGGATGAACTATTTGATTCCCTACACAAGTTAATTGGTTTGCAACAGAAGGTTCCTCTTTTCTTTGATAACATGTCTATTCAAGTTGTTATCCATCAGTGGCTCTTTTCTTAAATAACCTGTTTCTCTTTTGGTCATCAATTTTAGTATAATTTTCTTCAGATAGAGGTCAATAGTCTTTTAAGACATGATTGCCTTGTTCTTATTTCCAGATATGGTTCCACATGGCCTTAAAACATTCTTGCCCACACATACATTCTTACTTCAGTATTTCAAGATTTCCCAACCCTTAAAATTCAAATTACATAAGCAGTGATAAAAGAATATCTTTTGATATAGATATATATTGGATTGCACATGTAATACCTTCCTAAATACTTGCTATTCACATCTTAAAAGGCATCTGGTTATGGCAATGTTAACAGTACTTATTAAAAGTCTTTTTTAAAATTTGTTTGACTTTCTTCAGACTACAAAACCCTTTCACAGGCTTCCTGCCTATCCTGCTGTGCTCAGTTACAGAAGCTGTCTTGTACCTCTGTCTCTGAGAGTACATATAAAACTACCAAAAGGGAAAAGGAGACACTTGAACTGCATGACTTTACACACAAGTCATAATTTAGCTAATAATTACCAGTTTTGCTTATTGTCTCTAAATAACTTCAGAGGAAAAGCTTAAAGAAAGTAAAAGTGCCTTTAGATTGAACAGGTTTAGCCCATTTTATCTGAGATGGCACTCCAGTATAAATATAGTCCTACTGCAAACCATGGCAAAACTGCCAGACCACCAGACTACAGTCTAACTTGCAATTAGTAACAGACAAAGAACAGTTTTATCACAATAATTTGGCATAAGAAGTCTAATTTTAAAAAAAAACCAAGTTTTGTCTGCTAAAGTACTAATCCAAAACAGTTCTGCTGCTAGAATCTGACCCCACTCCAGTAAGAGTTACTAGTAAATATGCTTTTCTAATAGGCCCATATTAAATATAGACATAGCATGTATTTCTCTCTTAAGCATTATTGCTTCTCTTTCACGTTAGGTTTTGCACTGATATTTGCTCCTGTCATGCAGTAAATTATCTTTCTGCTAAAGATTAACAAAGCTGTGATACTTGATGCCATGGGCAAATCATGATGTATCTACACTCATAGATCAGTGTGGCAATGAATGATGACTGCTTTGCAAAGCAGAATGTCAAATTGATTACATATTGCAGTAGTTGGAATATAAAGCATGATCCTAAAAAGACATAATACTTAATGTTGTTTTGCCTTGGGAGAATATTTTTTTAGAAGTGAGGTAGAGGGGATCCTGATGGGATTAATAACTCTACAGATGACATGAATGCAACAGCAAGGTACACCGCATTCTGTCCTTGTCCAACGAGAAATCACCCGTGTTTGCCGTTCATTGTTTTCTTCTTGCTCTAAAATGGTACGTCCTTTTGTACAAAGGGTGGTGCACCCAGTTGCATATATGTGGTGATACACTGAGCTGGTTTTCCTTTGATCTACATAGAAAGAACAAACATAACTCTTAAAGGCAAATTAAGTAGTTAAGGACCTTAGTCATCCTAGTTTGCCTTGCAAGTTCAGGCTAGCCTACATGTGATTTCACTGAGGTCATTGACTAAACTCCAGAGACCTCAGCGGAAGCAGAATGTGACACCTCACTCAGGTGAAACTAAGACTGGATGAAGAGAGCCCTCTGCTTCTGTGACAGCAAGACAGTTCTACCTTTTCTGAGGTTCTTTGTGCTCCACGAGTCCTAATTTTTGAAGTTAGGAAAATAAATGCTTACCCAGAAAAGCAAAATATTGTTTTTAAGACAGTAATTTCTTTTCTCTCTTTTGGAATATTCTCAAAATTCCAGTAGTCCAGCTTGTACAATCTCCTGAAGTCCTGGATTTTTGCCCTATTTGGCATATATTCTCTTCATCCTTGTCACTGCACAAGTGGCCATCCTTGCTCTTACATGATCCTGTTTATGGTCCATTAATAGGTGTAACATATGCAAGATTTTTTTTCATTATGTGATGTCAACTGACAAAAGGATAATGTATATACAGAAGAGAGTGCCTAAATAAGAAGCAGCATTTTAATCTCCTTTTTGGACTAATTTCAGTAAACACTTTAAAAAAATGCAACACAAAAAATAAGGAGGGGAAAATACTTTTTAGAAATCATCTTTGATCTGAATTTAGAGCTTTTCGTACAAGGTAAAGTATAAAGTACAAGTGAATGGCAAAATAACAGTGAATCCCTAAAGGAGACTCTCATTACATGTTTTATGGAAATGATATGATGCAAACAAGCATCCATAGCTGATTAATATTTAGTGGACCTGATTTGCATTTGGAAACAAGATCACCTTTACACAATTCTAGGACAACAAAGTAATAAAAAAAGTTTAGTTTTAGGGCTACAACAATGTAAAGGCACCTCAGTGTAAATATAAATCAGGATCAATAACGTTCTCTTAGTTGGGTTATCAGCCAGAACCTGAGCTTCAATACCCATTTTGACTCCTCTTCATGTTCTGAAGATGGTCTTCAGGAAAATACAAGGGGTGGGTTTTGTAGGTATGGTGGATGGCTGTCCCTCACGTCAGTCCCAGTTTCACGGCCCAATTTAATTCTTCCATTTGGAGAGAGAGCAGGTAACCAACCACATGATCCCTTGCTTCCAAAGCTTTCCACAACTCTCACTGACTGTTCATGGCAGCAATATGAATTTGAATGCATCTTCCACCCTTCTCACTGACTCCTTACAACAACCCTGTTTGTAGGAGATTTTGTAAGAAAAAGATATAAATATAGGTCAGGATACAGATCAGCCAAAAGATGGTGCTAATGTATCTGTGGAGTTGGTTAGCCAAAAGTGAGCATGGAAAACATAATATTTGCAATGATGCAAATGTGCTGCAAAAAGACATACATTTTAAATAATGAATGAGCATTTATATTTACTGAATGACATTGAAAATGTAAACAATTAAATTTTTACAGAAAATATTCAGCTTCTATAAATGGATTATTAGATATTAGCATCTTAGTGGTATATTAGAGAGTTAAATAGGATAAATGAAAACATAGTTGCATAGTAACCTTTAAATTTTGCAATTGCACTATAATTCCCGTGACTGGCCTCTCTTCCCATTTAAAAAAATAAAAATATTTGAAACAGCACAGAAAATACCTGAAACATGTAAGTAGGATAAAGAGGCAAACAGTACTTTTTGTCTAACTGTATTTGCATGTTTACTTCAATTTATATTAGGTCAGATTTAGCCTATAAAATCTTGACATTTTCCAGAATCATCTTCAAATGATGCTGGTTACATGTTGGAAGACGTATTTCGCTGGTGGCAGTGCTGAATGTATGGTTGGGCAGTAGTGATAGAGACAGAAAGCGACTAATAGAAATATGAAGATGTCCCAGTTTTGTTAATAAAGAAATCCACAAGAGTTCTTCCAGCCTGCATGTAAGCAAACACTCACCAGGTAATTCAACAGGGGAGTTATTTCCTTGTCTCCTCTCCCAGAATATTTATGCCATAATCTTTGAAATGTGCAAAAACTGTGAGGTGGGTATGCATGTGTTGAGCACAGTGCCCAAGGGAAAGAGGGAGGAAATACTACAAATCATATTATTTTCCAGCAAAGGAGGATTTTCAGTGTGAATGCTATAACCCATGAGCATCTCACGTCATCTGTGAGTTTAGATGAAACAGTTTTTGAAATCCTACTACGTTACAGATTTCCAAAAGACAAAAATTTCACCATAATATTAGAGAATGTAATGGTTGTTGGTAGCAGAGAATTGCAGACTCTCAAAATTACTATGGATTTCAGTTTTTCCTATGTCCTCTAAGAATACTGCTGTCAAAAACTAGTGAAGAAAGTGTTGGTATAACTTATTCACTCTGCCACTTCTTCATCTCTCCTTCCTAGATCACTAAGTTATTCCTGTCAAACAGCAGATCCTTCAAGCTCATAAAATGCTTCTCCAAGTATACATTTTACTTTTGAATTTTACCAGTATGCACTAAATTTAAAGCAGTATAAAACATAATCTCAGGGAAATACTCCTCCCCTCTCATGCACTGCACTGAACTTTCTTATTTCTGTGCCCAATTCTTATTTATTATGACTAGGAACTGGTGTAGACATGGTCGCTGTACTTATTGTATTTGAAAAGAGAGAAAACGTAGTAACAGTTTCAGGATCTCCTGATCATTTACTCTCAGCAGCTATGTGACCCCCAGATTTGGTCACAAGCTAAATGGAATGAAAAATTACCAGCCATTTTTGAAAACTTTGGCATCACGACTGTTTTTTGCTTGGTTATTACTTCGAGTCAAGGTTTTAATTAATTGTTGCATTTTTGAAAGGGAAGATGAAAGGGCAGACAAACAGTCTTAAATTTTCTTATATTTTAAGCATGCAAAGTGGTCAAATATTATAAACTAAGCTGTTTTGTGGTAGTGGCTCACAACATTTCCAGATTCCTGTCCTACACTAAGAGCAGAAGTTCTATGTATTTAGCAAAATAGCTAATTGTTAAATTTGAACTTAATTCAAGTATATATCATGTGCCTATATTTTCCTGAAAATCTCTGTGTTAAGCCAAGCTGACAAGGTTCAGGGGGTGGATAGTTTTACACCCTGTTTTTACTTACTTTCTGCAGGTGTGGCCAGGATTGCTATTTCTGTTTTGTTACTTCGCAAGCATGCCGATCTTTAAATGTAACATCTGGTGATAAATATAACTAAAAATGCATCTACAGTTTCATCTCAGGTTTTTGTTGAATGCACAGAAACTGCCTTCACCATCTATATCCCTGTCAGTGTTATTAATGGAAGAAAGGATTTGCACTGCACAAATGTTTGCTTTTCCTCATTATCCCCCATGGGAATTGTTATCACAAATGGGCAACAGAAAAGATATTAAGCATCAGAAAAGAAAATGTGAAGGAATATCTCGGGCTTTAAAACTTGTACATTGCAGAGTCTAAAAATACTTATTTTTAAGCATACTTTTCCTAACTGTAAAGGGTAGAAAATTTTACACTGACTGTTCATAGACCAAGTTAAATGCTTGCAATAGAAAATGAAGATAAATTCTTAAATAGTTTGGAAATTGAAAAGATTTATTTTCTTCACATATATGGCAATTTGTTGAGATAAAGAAACCATAAACCATAGACACACACTACTAGAAATAGCATGTAGTATTTTCTTCTGATGTCATTTCCAGGAACTGAAAACCGAAAGCAGAACAATATATAGAGTTTAAATCAAGAGGCGCTATTAGACTTCTCGAATGAAATTATGGCTGAATAATACTCCTGCAATTCCACCTTAGGACATTTACCCGCTTCAGTTAAGTATTCTTACTTTTTAAAAAATTGCCTGCATACACTGATTTTTTAATTATTTTTTAATTACTGTGGGTCTCTGGCAAGTTCCTGGTTGATACCCTTAGGTTCCTTTCATCAGAAATTTTGGAATTTGCCTGAGTTTATGTTGCATTATATCTACCTGGTTTCTTTAAGATTTATGAAGGAGAAGTGAATTGCTCTTTTTTCCTGTGTGCGGAAGCTCTCCTTGCTGCATCCTTCTCCTCTGCAGACTGATCTGGAACAGAAACACACACTTGGTCTGTTTTGCACAAATGAAATGGAGTACTAGAAAATCCATGCAGGAAATGAGCAGTGTATACGCGCAGAGAGCCACTTGCACAAGCTTATAGGTAGCATTGAGTCCTCTATATTAGATTGTATTTAAGCTCTTTTAGAAAATAAAAATGGTGACAGCTCATGTCAAGAGACTTCTGTTGTTGTTCAGAAGTAATTGTAACTGTAGAATTGATTTAGATTCATACCTGGGAACACACATGACATTTTTATGATTTTTTTAAGGTCAAGTGCAGATGTGTGTACTGAGAGAGAGGGGGATGAAATAGTCACCAAAATCTGTTAAAATTACATTCTGACATTTTTATTAGATCCAAATACATCCATTTCTTCTGAGAATAAGTGCATTGTGTATAACACTATATTATTCACAGTTCCTTGCTGTTCTGTTTTCTGATGTTTTTAATAGAGAAAATAAACTGCTATCTGTACCACATCACCATGGACACGTGGTCTTTATGAGCAGAATCAACAACTTCCAGCTGGTTGCAGCTGCAATAGAGCAGCATTTACATTTCTGATTTTTTTATGCTTTAGTTAATCCTTAAAAGTAAAAGTAAGTGCACTTCTCCTGATATAGTACCAGACCTAGAGAATAAGGGAGCAGCAAAGTATGCAATGGCAGAGCAAGTCCCAGAAAAGTCTGGGAAAGAACTATGCACTGGAGTGAGATAGTGTTTTTAGAGCAGAAGTGTGAACAGCAGGATGCATTGCCTGCCACTGGAGCATGATGTGCAAGGCATGCCGAAAAGAGCTTGTCTTCTAGCTGCAATCAATTAAGGAATTAAGGAAAATTAAAAAAAAAAATTAACTTGCAATCGCATGACTGAAAGTAGCCCCAATTTAATGGAATTCTAGAGCAGAATTAAAGCATTGCTTTTATTGGAAATAATTTCAGATTCTGTCTTTTGTCCTAAGTTTAATAGTAGCCAGAGCTAAAAAGGAGATGTGAAAATAGTGTTGCCATCCAGATGAATGCTGTGTAGTTTTCAAATTGCTCTTGTTGGTGGTTGTTTGTCTTCTCCTGCTCTTTTCCTACTGTGCGTTATATGCCGTTTAGAGATTTTAAAGGAATTATTGGAATTCAAATGTTTGTTCTGCTTAGCGAACTGGATAGGTTTGTCTTTCCCACCCTACTAGTAGAGCTCACTGGAAATAGGATACATGAGGGAAGGTATTCAAGGATGATATATATTTATTTACAAAGCTGAAGAAATATCTTCACTTAAATTTTAAAATTAAGCATGCATATCTGAAATTGATGTGCCCTTATTTGCAGAAGGGTTGATATGGACTATTGCGACCAAACTTTTGAAAGCAGCTACTGAATTTAAAGTGCTGTATCAGACCTGGCATGAGAACACAGTGACAAAACCCAAAGGTTCATGAAAACAACAGTACAGTCAAGGCAGGCAAAGTCATATGCATGTTATATCAGGAGATTTAGTATGTATGTATGTATGTATGCAGGGCATTTTCACAGATCTGGTGGGAGACTTCCTATCTGGGAAGATAAGATGGGTTAATCTAGGGTAAATTTTGAAAAAAAGGCTTTTTAATGTGTGAAGTTAATTTCCACACCTTGGGTTTTCTGTGCAAGAGGTGATTTTCCTAGGGAACCAAGAGGGAAAATTATGAGACTTCTGCTGCTCTGTGTATGTCTTAGGATGATGATACAGACTGTTCTCATGTGTTATGTAGTTTACTTTCTACTGGCATATGAAAGCCCAGAGGAAACTTTATGATCAACTTTCAAATGTGTCTGTATAGTTTCTGCTTTATAGGATATGCTCAGTTTAGGCTTGTGTTCTGGAATATATTCTATGATATGATAAACTTGAATGTAGATCACAGGATAACTTGCTTGCCAGTGTGATGCTCATCTACAAGAAGGGTTGGAAGGAGGATCTGGGCAACTACAACCTGTCAGCCTGACCTCGGTACCGGGGAAGATTATGAAGCGAGTGAGTGAGCTCATCTTGAGTAAGCTTACCAGGCAAGTGCAGGACAACCAGGGGATCAGGCCCAGCCAGCATGGATTCATGAAAGGCAGGTCCTGCCTAACCAACCTGATCTCCTTCTATGACCAGGTGACCCACTTAGTGCGTGAGGGAAAGGCTGCAGATGTTATCTACCTGGACTTTAGCAAAGCCTTTGATACTGTTTCCCACAGCATTCTCCTAGAGAAGCTGGTGGCTCATGGCTTGGACAGGCCTACTCTTTACTGGGTAAAAAACTGGCTGGATGGCCAAGCCCAGAGAGTGGTGGTGAATGGAGTTGAATCCAGTTGGTGGCTGGTCACCAGTGGTGTTCCCCAGGGCTCAGTTTTGGGGCCAGTCTTGTTTAATATCTTTATCAATGATCTGGATGAGGGGAATGAGTGCACCCTCAGTAAGTTTGCAGATGACACCAAGCTGGATGGAAGTGGTGATCTGCTTGAGGGTAGGAAGGCTCTACAGAGGGATCTGGATAGGCTGGATTGATGGGTTGAGGTTCAACAAGGTCAAGTACTGGGCCCTGCACTTGGGCCACAACAACCCCATGCAAGGCTACAGGTTTGGGGAAGAGTGGCTGGAAATCTGCTCAGTGGAGAAAGACCTGGGGGTGTGGGCTGACAGCTGCTGAACATGAGCCAGCAGTGTGCATAGCTGGCCAAGGCAGCCAACAGCATCTTGGCTTGTATCAGGAATAGTGTGGCCAGCAGGAGTAGGGCAGTGATCATGTTTGCCACACCTTGAATATTGTGTTCAGTTTTGGGCCCCTCACTGCAAGAGGGACATTGAGTTGCTGGAGTGTGTCCAGAGAAGGGCAACAAAGCAGGTGAAGGTTCTGGAGAACAAGTCTTATGAGAGAGGTTGTGTTTAGTCTGGAGAACAGGAGGCTGAGGGGAGCCCTTATTGCTCTCTACAACTACCTCAAAGCAGGTTGTAGTGAGGTGGCTGTTGGTCTCTTCTCCCAAGTTACTAGCGATAGGATGAGAGGAAATGGGCTCAAGCTGTGTCAGGGGAGGTTTAGATTGGATATTAGGAAAAATGTTTTTACTGAAAGAGTAGTCAGGTGTTGGAACAGGCTGCCCAGAGAGATGGTGGAGTCACCATCCCTGGAGGTATTCAAAAAACATGTAGACATGGCACTTTGGGGGCTGGTTTAGAAAGCATGGTAGTGTTGGGTTGATGGTTGGACTTGATGATCCTAGAGGTTTTTTCCAACCTTAATAATTCTATATTTCCACACATCTATGAACTTGGGCTGGAGGTGACCTCAGGATTTCCCTGTCCAACCTCCTGGTTGAAGCAGTTCACCTCTGGGGTCAGACCAGGCTGCTTAGGGTTTTATCTGGATGGCACTTGGAAAGCTCCAAAAATGGAGCTGGTGCAACCTCTGTGGGCAGCCTGTGTCATGGCTGGGATGTCCTCATGGAGGAAAGGTTGTTCCTTACCTTCAACCTGAACCTCTCTTTTTTTCAGCTGAGGCCTTTTGTCTTCCCCCTAGGTGCCTCTCAGGGTTCAGTGAGGGCCAGCATCTCCCCAGGGAGCTAAGGGGGACAATGTGGCTGCCCTGCCAGGGCCTGTCCACCATCCCAGCCAGGGAGCAGGGCAAGGGAGCCAGGTAGCTCCAGCTTAAGGTGAGTTTTGATGTTGCTAACACCACCCCTGCATACCTGGGCAATATTCCTGATGTCCTCTTTTGTAGACTGTCCCTGCTCCGAGCTCCTGCACACTGCCTTTTAGTATAGGAACACTGTCATGAATTCCCAGTTTAGCTAATTTCCTGATAGATCCACATGTTTTCCTGAGTTTTGGGATGGACCATTCTCATACTTGGAGGAATATGACTCCTGGAAGCTGGAAGTTCTGCCAGATTTCCTGACTTCTCTCCTCCTCTCCCTTCAGAGCTTCTACCTGTGCGATCCCAAATACCAGTTCTTTGAATAACCCAGTCTGCTCTCCTGAAGCCTGGGTCTGTGCTCTGCTACTTTCTGTCCTCTCTCTCCCCTCTGGATCATGATCCCCACTGTTTCATGGTCATTACACCCAAATCTGCCTTGGATTATCTCATTACCAAACAGAGCTTTCTTGTTGGTGAATAGCAAACCCAGCTGTGCATTAGCCCCACTGGCCACTCTAGGACCTGTATCCTGAAGTTACACCTGACACCCTCTACAAATCATCGTGACTACTTGTGTCCCACCATGTTGGCTTTCAGGCAGATGCCAGGGAAGTTAGTCTCCTACAAGAACCAGGGTAAAAATTTCAAGTTATTTAAGGAACATTTCTTTAATTTCCTCACCCTGATTGGGTGGTGCCTCCACAGGGTCACCCCTCACTGGCCTCTCCTCTGCCTCTGATCCACAGTTGTCATTCAGCTGTCATCCATCCCTTAGCAGAGCTGTAAGATCTAATCTTCTCCCCTCATGTGGAGGCCAACTTCCCTCCTTATTACCCCTGCCTCCCTTTCCTGATGAGCTTGTGTCCATCCCTCACTCTAGTCATGCAGTGTCCCACCCTACCTCTATTACTCCAACTGTAGCTCACTAACCACACATGGAGCTGCAATTCCTCCTGCTGGCTTCCTATGCTGTGTGCATCTGCGAACACTTATTCAAGGCAGGCAGCCCTTTCCCCTGCTCTGTAATTCCTCAAATCTATCCTGCTTCTGTTGCTCTGCATCCTTTTGATACCTGATGACTTCCGCTGAATGCCAGTTCTGTAGTATCATATGCAGTATCTGTTTCTGTGCTTGTGAGGGACAGCTGGTTTGTGACATGATGTAGTTATTTGCCATTGAGTTCAGTCAAAATATAACATGAAACAAAAATTAAAATTTATGAAATAATTGTCTTACAAAAGGCTACTGAAAAAGAGAAGCAATAATAAAAAAGCTGAAAGAAAAATAATAGCTTGGTGCTGTGACAGCTGAAGATGTAGCTGCAGGTAAAATTATTGCTGGTGGGCTGAAAATCTAGAATTTTAATGTTCATTCTGCTTTCACCAAGTGCTGCGAATGAATTTTTCTGCATGCCTGACCTTCTTTGCAATCAGATGGTGTCAGATTGTTACTTGCATGTAGCTTCATTTGCTAATGCAAACCCTGTGTTTGGTGCACCACTGTTGCTAATACATAACTGAGTGATGCTTCACTGCCCTTCTCAGGCTTTCCTATTTGAGTGAAATACTGACTAAAATGATCTGAGCTCCACTATTGCTAGATGAATCCACGTGCAGTTGGGCTACTTTCAATTATAGAAAATGGGAAGCTTTGAATTCTTGCTCTGGACTAGTTATTAACATTCGTATCACACTGTGATAAAACCACATTTTTAATCTTAGAGTACTTAAGGTACATGAAGCATCACTGCTGTTTGAGATTTACTGGCTTCCCACTGCTCAAGTTCACTTTGTCAGCAGTAGAAGAAAGTCAACTTTTATTTCAGAGGTAAAATGGAAAGAACTGGAAGAAGTGATTATTGTTCAAAGATCTTCTGTTGGCAAGGGGCAAATTACAGGTTAAGTACAAATTTTCTGCTTAGTTTAATTAGGAAAAAAAGAAAAAAGCAAAACAACCCCTGCCCCTCAAATCTCAGCAACATATGGGAATTATAGAAACGTTGATAGTAGTTAAGAAATTATTGTCTTATCTCTTCACCAGTTAAGATTATCTTAGGTTCCTATGAATGGTATTTAGATATTAACTGCAGTTTTTCTCCCAGGAAATATTGAAAGAGAAACAGTGCTTAAGTGCTTAATATTATAGTCTGGACATGGGAGAGCTAAGCTGGGGTAGGGCTTCTTCAACTCACCAGCGTGGGTAACTTATGTTTTGGGTGAGCCAACCTATGCTCAAGCAGTTAAAGTTTTTTTTCTGCTTCTCCTTTGCTCCAAAGGCTTTCTGTCAATACATTTCCACTGCAGAAAGTTTTGACTAACTTTTTTGGGGGGGTTTTGCAGAGCAGAACAAATGATCTGAACCTTCACAGCAAATTAAAATGTGACTGCATCTGCTGGCAGTGGCTTATGATTTTATATGTTGGTAGGGGCTCAGGGAACATGTGACTGGACCAAATGGATGGCTTACGTTTCAGACTTTGACATCTGTGTCAAAGAGGTTAATAAACTGATGGATAA
Organism: Phalacrocorax carbo; assembly: GCF_963921805.1. Taxonomy (NCBI): domain Eukaryota; kingdom Metazoa; phylum Chordata; class Aves; order Suliformes; family Phalacrocoracidae; genus Phalacrocorax; species Phalacrocorax carbo. The sequence goes on along the minus strand of NC_087518.1, from coordinate 29,256,736 downwards.
TCAGTTATTTCAGTACCTCACTATTTAGCAATATCTTTTATATGAAATTGTGTAATTTCATAATCTCCACCTTTCTTCTTTTGACAGTCAGTGTTAGAGCCACATTCTTTGCTGGTGCAAATAGGTGTTAAAACTGCTTTAATTACTCCGGTTTACCCCAGTGGAGGGTGTTAGTGCAACTTAATTACCTTTACACAGGCAACAATTTTCTCTTCACAGACCACTTGATCTTGTCAAGTGAGTTTGTCTTTGACCATAATCTGCTCCCCAAACTTCCAGCTCCTTAAAAAAAAATGTGATTACAAGCATAACTTTATATACAGGAGTTGATTTGAGCTTTCTCTGGCTTGCACAGGATGTTTCCCTCCAGACCATGCAGAGAGAATTGGAGAGTGAGGCACTGCAGTCAAAATAAATATATTCATAAAGCAGGTAGAATTTCAGAGTTTTGGTGCAAGACATGTGTTGACCTTCAAACATGATAGCTCAATTATTTTCTGTATGAGGGGTTTTAAATTTGTATGTTTCTTTATGCAAGTTGCTATCCATTTCGTGGATGGACTTCTGGACTATGAGTATTTCTAGATTCCTACAGTGAGCTGGTGTCACACCACTACAGATTTTCAGGTTGTGTGGGCAAACACAGACACATCTTTTCCATTAAAAGAAACAGAAGACATGGGTCTATATCCCTCAGCTCACTTTGGAAATCTAAGTATCATGTTTTCACAGAATCACAGAATGGTAGGGGTTGGAAGGCACCTCTGGACATCGTTTTGTCCAGCCCCCCTGTTTGAGCAGGGACACCTAAAGCAGGGGGCACAGGAGCCTGGAGGTGGCTCCAGGCAGGTTTTGAATATTTCCAGGGAAGGAGACTCTGCAACCTCCCTGGGCAGCCTGTTCCAGTGCTTTGTCACCCTCTAAGAAGTTTTTCCTCATATTGAGGTGGAACTTCCTCCGTTCCAGTTTGCGCCCATTGCCCCTTGTCCTGTCCTTGGGCACCACTGAAAAGAGTCTGGTCCCATCCTCTTCACACCCACCCTTTAGATATTTATAAGCACTGATGAGATTCCCCCCTCAGTCTCCTCTTCTCCAGGCTAAACAAACCCAGGTCTCTCAGCCTCTCATAACGTCTCTCATCTCTCTTAAGAGAGATGCTCCAGTTCCCTCTTCATCTCTCCAATGGACTTGCTCAAGCAGTTCCCTGTCTTTCTTGAACTGGGGAGCCCCGAACTGGACACAGGACTCCAGATGTGGCTTTACTAGGAGTAGAGCAGAGGGGTAGGATAACTTCCCTCAATCTGCCAGCTGCACTTCTTTTTATGCACCTCAGGTGGCCTTCTTGGCCACAAGGGCACATTGCTGGCTCATGGTCAACCTGCTGTCCACCAGAACTCCCAGGTCCTTATCAGCAGAGCTGCTTTCCAGTTTTAGTCTTGAAACAAAGAATCTCCTTTTTTTTGTGTTTATTTTAATAAAACTTTTAATCAACAAGCTGTTGACATCGATATTTAGAAACAAGCTTTGCTTGTCTTCAGAGACAATGGCACTGTTTGTTTGCGCAGATGGGTTACCAGCTCTTTTCTTCTTCCTAAATACTGCTGTAGCTATACCTCCAGTGTGTCACTGTATGATACATGTGCAAATTATCCATGAGGAATTCACTCTGATTTTCAGCAGCTTCAGAAAGCACATTTATGCATTCATTTATCTGGCAGCATGTATCAAAAAAGACTGCTACTCAGGTAGAAATGTCAGCCTCTCTCTGATAAAATTTAGATAAATAAAACTTAGAAGAGAAACTGAAGAAGAGATTGATTGAGAAATGCAAACCGTTAGAAACTTCCATTTTGAAAAATGCGGAATAACATCAGAAAACAACAGAGAGAAAGTTTTTACGATGACCACAGCATGACTTCAGCTTTTATCTTTACTGAGAGATAATATATTCACAATATATTATTGTGAATATTGTGGGGGAGGGCACCCATCTGTTGGATGTCTTACTTCATTTGCAAGTTTTGGTATGCAAAGAATGAGCTATACAGCCTGTAATATTTTTAAAAATCAAAATGGATGAGATGTATAAGGAGTGGGAAAACGGAGCTTCTTTATTCCCTGTGTTATAAAGGAGGAAGGAGGTAGTAGGAAGGGACTGAGTAGGAAGCAGGAAGGGTAACAGGAAGGGACTGAGTGAAATGACAAGTCTCTGGGGAGATCAGCTACAAAGCTGAAGTCAAGTTTCCTGACTACAATATTTTGATAAAAAGATCAACAGCTTTTGTTTGAACTGAAAATATGTGTGTGTATATATATATCAGTTGGGGAATTGGGGATTGCTGTGATGGGTGCTTCAAAGACAGTACTAAATTAATTAATTAACAACACACTCCTGGCTAGAGGTTGGTTCATAGACAAAATTAATCATCACAGCTATGTACACAACACTGTTATTCTTTATCACTAATGTTCTAAATCAGCTGTGAGTACACAGGACCAGGGAGGCGATGCCATCTCGTGCTGGTGGCTGTGGCCCCTGGTGGTCCTAGAGGCTGAGGTCCAGGTGAACAAGCTTGAGAGATCATCAATAAGAAAAGGCCAAGCTGAAGTGGATTGTAGTCTTTCTTCTTCCATTTTCTTTGCCGATGCCTGTTGTTTTTATGCTGTTGTCCTCCTCCAGAAAAAGAGAATGTGTTGCTGCTTATTTTGTTTTCCTTTGTCTTGCCAGTCATCCTTCCTGTGTATTCAGTAGTCCCCTGTACTTCTCTTATCCTTTTCTGAAAAGTTTTGTCGGATGCCTCCTATGGGCAGCTACACAAGTCTGTCTTTACCCTTTCTGTAGTCACACTGATTCCATACTTATACATTGTGCCTGGCTATGTCATCACAGTATTACAAAATACATATATACCTCAGACAGTTACACTAGTTTAGTGCGGTGATTTCTGGATTCAAAGCAAGCTAATATTAATTATATCTGGACTAATAGCAATTATACCCTGAGTGGTAAATTTATAATGTATAAGTATCACAGGCCTCTAATTTGGCTACAGTTTCGTGCTTTTGATTTGGGAAGCACTGTGATAAACATTTTTTTAACAGAAAATGAACAGATTGTCAATGATTTGCTCATGTGAGACAGATAATGCTTACTCTATGTACAGGCTGGTAAGTTGAATTTTAATTGCTTTACATACATTGAATTGAATATATTGAATTTGCATGTTTGCAACCATCAGATCAAACTATTCTTTGAATATTTAAAATAGGAAGTATAATATACGTTTGAGCAGACACACGTATGTTGGGCTTTTCAAATGAGATATACTCAGTGAGTGAATCCAGAGCTCCTTGACAGACCAGTCTTGTAAAAGAATGCCAGAGTTTATCTGGGCCTGTGTGGGATTTCATGATGCTGTTTTTCTTTTAAAAGCACTAGTACATCATGTTGCTATGGCTACTCCATCACAAAACCTTGTTACCAATGCATTAGTGTCATCTAAACTCAGTGTTTTCTCATCTTATTTGAAATTCTATTGTACTTTTCTCTGGTGAGGGATATTTTTGGAATAGGTTTGCATCGGGGGGGGCTTCAAGACCTCTTGGTGTAACATATTAAGATTTTAGTGTTTAGCTGTCCACTTTAGCCATTTAATGGATTTTATTAACTCTGTTATTGAGTGGCAAGAAGGAATGAGCATTTGTGCCCTGGCTGTTTCGATTCACAGTCAGGTATTACTGATAAATTAAGCTAGTATACTAAAATTCAGATCGGCAGAGCTGAGGTGCCAGGTATGTATTCTTCCAGGATCAGAACAAGCTACTGGACTTTAAAAGTTGCTAAAGAAAAAAAGTAATGTCATACAATAGACAAGGCAGTAGCTCTAAGGCATTTTTTGGTCCCAATAATATCGTAGACAGCTAATGTTCCTGAAATTTTGTGGTGCCTCAGTGTTGTCAGTGGCAGCTAGTCTGGCATTTGCCAGCAGCTGCAGATAATTGTCCTGATCCACTATTGCCTGTAGCAGTCAATGCTCCCTAAAGGTTTGCTAATAGCTAGAAGGGGTGAGCGAAAAGGGATGCTTAGCAAGGTGAGTCTCTCCTGCACTATGATCATGCCAAGAGAGCAGCTACAAGAAAAACCAGGCATTTTCCTCCTGTCTGGTGATAAAACCAAAGTGTTCTTGAGTGCTGAGATTTCCTTATATCCTTTGCTTTCTTTTTACTCCTGTAGTGGTGATGACTGAATGTAGTTTCAATCTGATATTAGCAGGTCTTTAAGAAAACCAGTGTTTCATGGGAAATCCCTCCCCTGGATCCCTTCTGAAGTAAGAGCAGGGATGATAATAAAATTTTTAAAATGATTTCTCTTATGTTTCATTTACTGCTACTTTGTACAAACCAACATTTTTATCAGTGCTCAGGGCAAAAACAATAATGCTAGTAAATCATGTAACATTTTCTTTGTTATGAGAGTGTTACAGGAGAGGCTGCTATTGCTGACAGTCAGTCCTTAGTGAGGCTCACAGCATATGTCTGACCTGCAAAACATCCCTGCAGTGGATTCAAAGGATGATCTTCCTCAGCCCTCTCTGTGTGAAGGTGGGATCCCCTCTCCTGTCTTTCCAGACATCAGTTTAACAAGACAACTGTACTAAAGATCACTCTCAAAGGTAGCTTGCTCTCCTCCTCCTCTCCTGACAGGGAGAAGGTTAATGAGCTCCTGTGCTAACCACAGAAATACTCTCAAAAACTGCCAAAGTACTCCCAAAGCTGTGGGAAAGGGTTGGTCGGGTGGCAGTTCAGAGCCAGACATCCTCAGAAAAGTAAATGCTCTCAGAACACTTGAGGGAGGAAGGGTTCGGGGTGGAGATGGACAGGTTGGCTTTAAAAGCTTGGACTTTATTCTTGGCTCCCTAAAGTTTACCTAAGCCCCAGGTACAGAAGAGCTGGTCTGCCAGGATTGTGGATCCTGTCAGCAGCAAGTGCTTCTTTTAAATTCCTTGTTTCACATCTGACTCCAGACAGGGGTACTTGGGGCTCATTTATCAGTTTTGGTAGTTTGCTTTAAAACCCCAGCTCCTGGTCCTGGCTCTGACTGTGGTGGTCCTGACTCAGTGCCGCCTCTTGTTTTCTTCTCACACACCTACTTCAGAGAAATAGCAAGTGCCTGTAGCGAATTTTAAACCCAGCTATTGCAGAGTGCCAAGCTCCTCAGTTTTCTTTTTAAAGGGAATAAAAACAGCTTTTGCTGTGTTACAACCAAGAGGGATGTGAATCTCTCAGTTTCAGTAAATTGTTCTTGACATGTAGTGTCTGTCTTCTGCATTTGTATTTCTCTGAAACTTATTAAAACATGTCTGCAAAAGGAAAGATTGAAGGGAAAGTAGCACATCTCAGGTGGTAGCAAATACTGTTGTTTATACTTCATCTACATCAGGCAAGACAGTAAATGAATTTGAGCACCTCACATCAGGGAGACTTTAGATGACATTGCATATCATAGTGATATCCCTAAGAAAACGGAATTTTTGGAACTGTCCGCTAAAGACATAACAATGAACTATGGGAGCCTGGGAAAACAGGAGTTGAGGGCCAGAGACCAGAACTGAGACAAAGAGAAGCACTTGTTTTACGACTATATCCTTGAGGAGAGCTGAGAGACTGATCAAAGCAAACATCCCACCTCAGAAGCTGCTGAGAATGGGGTGATAAAGTGTATAGTCAAGGAACAACTAATTGGGATGTAGATAAGAACTAAAACAAAGTGCCCAGTAGGGGAAATATCCTCCTTATAATACTAAAAATCAGGCCCATAGGCCAGGAAACATCCCTCCCCTCCCCAGTAAACCCCTTAATCTATGAGCATGGGCGTTAAATTAAAGTGAGCTGTACTGCTACATCCAAGCAAGAAAGAAATTAACAAATTATTAGCTGAGGCGTGTGAATATTAGCTGTGATTGACACATTTAACTGTATAAATTACTTGTTTCTTGGTGTGGTGTGCTAGCATTGTTGCTATCACCAATCTTTGCACAAAAATGTCTTTAATAAAATACTTCTGCTCTGCGTGTAGTTTGGTGTTTTGCACACTGGGCAAATTAACCTGCTTTTCAGGATAACAGTAGCATACCTCTGAGGGGACACATGCAGCCTCATTTTCTAACTTTTATCTGATTTTGAAAAAAAGGAATGGAAGTGCATGGTCTCTATCTACAAATTAGAACATGGACAGGCAAATAACCTTGATCTGGAGAAGGAAAGAAGGGCCTCATGTTTGGTATGTGGAAGAAATGGATTTAGTTCTTATCTGTCACAAATCTCATGCAACATTTCTAAACACTAAATTATCCTGTCTTTTGTCTTCCTCTATTTTATAGCAGCTCTAAACCACTCATGAAATGTACTTTTTGCTAGTTTAGCTTTAGTTGAATTGTTGTGGTTTTCCAAAGCAGGTCAGATGGTGTGGCACTGCCCTTCTTATTGTTCCCACTCAACCCAGAATGCCATCATATCCCTAAGCACCAGTGCGCTCCCTAGGGCCAGTGTGTTCCCCTCAGTGTTATGGTGTGGGTACGGTCATCTGAGCATGCCCCAGGACCCAAAGGCAGGATCCTGCAAACACCTGAAAAATTATGATTTTTGGTTTTGAAACACAGCGCATGGAAACCACACATAGAAAAGACACAGAAAGATGACGTAAAAAAATCCATCACTTTTCTAAAACTGCCTAGTATTTTGGAGTCTGCAATTGTTCCCAGTATCCTCTGTGTAATGGAGAACTCTTTACGTATAGTTTTCTGAAGTTGTGTGTAAATGAAGGTCTGTATTGACTTTCTACAGCATGCAGACAAGCGTTCCTTCTACTTGTTCTTCTCCTGGCTTTGGGAACTGTGCATGATCAACCTGACCTAGCTCGATCTTCAGTCCGGGACTTTGGGAACTTTTCTGACAAAACGAACTGTGAGACCATTAGTCTCTTGTAGCCTTTTATATTCCTCGGAAGAGAGCCTTAAAGGGGTTTTTAACTGAGAAAAGAAAGATGTGCATATACCTTTGTTTTGGAAAGAAAGGAAAGAATTGTATGCTTCAGTCCCTGAAAACTGCTGCATTACTGAGGACAGCTCCAAGTTTATTTTATTTGTAGATTATATGTATTTGTAAAGTTTTATTGCATCATTCATCTTCATTAAAACATCTTTTGGAGGTGTCACTTTAAAGAAGGGAGCAGGAGGGATGGAGAACTTTAGGCCTCCTGCCTCAAGGCTCTTTCTGACTCAAAGCCTTTATTCACGTTAAATCCTAACTCTCTAACATTTATCTTGCAAAATGGCTTATATTTTTCTAAAATTATTAGATTGACCAAAGAAATAGAGATCTATTTTATACAATGATACCTTGTGAAATTAAGGTTGACATGTGATAGACTTTCTCTTTAGAAGTACTTGAGAGAAAAAATTAATCAATGGAGAAAGTTATAGGAAAATGTTAGCATAAGAATGAGTGGGTTCAAATAGTCTGCTCATAAATTCACGCTGGACTAAAGAAGTTTGCTCACAGATAGAGGAAATGAAGTTCCTGAATGACTTTCCAATAATAATGGAAAAAGCAATCAAGCGAGTTGTAAAGGACAAAATAACTTTTCTGCAGGTAATTATGCTATATAACTTATAATCTCATTCATTGCGTGGGAAGTTCCTTACCGGCCTGTGTTTCTGGCCTAATGGAAATTCCCAAACGGACAGGACTGGGGCTCTGTTGACAGTATGGAATCCTCCAAAGACTCTTATTTGTAATTTTCAGAAGGGAGGGAAATAACCTTCTCCCAAGCATTTAGCAATCTTTGTGGGTAAACAGTGGGTTGGGGTGACCTTGGCTGGCTGTCAGGTGCCCACCTAGTTGCTCTTTCACTCCCCACTCCTCAACAGATCATGGGGAGAAAATTAGATATAAAAAAATATAAAGACACTTACCAGTTACCACCACAGGCAAAACAGACTTGACTTGGTGAAAATTCATTTGATACGTTGCCAATTAAAAATAGAGATTAGATGCAATAATATGAAAACACACGATATTTACCACTTCTTTTCTACTCACCTGCCATTACTTACAAATACAATAAAATAAACAAGGAGCAGTCCCATACCTCTAAACTGCATTAGTGCTTGCTACTCTGTTTTAAATCAATTCGATCTTGCAGGATGCCTGCCAAGCCAAGGAGGCCATAACCGGCAGGGCATTACACTGTTGGCCAATCTCTGACCTCTCTGGTGGTGGTGAGGTGCCAGTGTTGGTCTGCAGGATGCTCTTGCACCACCCAGTTTCAGGAATGGTCTCCTGCCCCATTCCCCAGTGCCGCAGCTTCACTCTGTGGTGTCATTCATGTGCAGGTAGAGAAGACCAGAGGTCATTTGTTGATTCTGCTGCGATTGAAGTGTGGAAAAATCTTTTATCTTTGAGCCTTTCTAACTTTTTTCACAGTCAGTATCACAAAAGGCCTCTGAGAGATGTAAGAAACAGCATTCCCATTTTACACATAAACCACGCTAGCTTAGTTGGAACTCATTTTCTAATTAATGGCTCCCTGATTTTCTTTTTTCTTAGGAGTTGTGTTATTCCTGTGGATAATAGTACACTATGTTGTTAGGCTTGTTTGGGTTATTTTTCCCTAGTGAGCATCTCTTTTGATTTAACTGTAGGCAGTTAGGGAGAACAATAGAGAGGAGATAAATGAAAGCGTACAGAAAATATTCATTAAAAATATAGGTCTTTGCCTTACTTGCCACAGAAGAGCAAGATGTAAAATTGCTCTTCTTTAGATTCTTTTTTTCACAGCCTATTAACATCTCCGTATCTTTTTTTTGAACTTTATATTTCTTTTCAAAAAGCTAGCAATGTGTTTAACGAGTGAAAACATTCTCCTTTAAAGGTCACACCACTCTTAGATTGACTTGACTGTTGATTGCATTTGAGCTAGTAGCTTTAATTCATGTTAACTCCATTTGTTTTTAATTAAGCAATGTCTTTTAAGCAAAGACAGTCCATCACTACTGTCAACAGGAAAGTTTTGCTGTTTAATATTGAGTCTTATATTTTAGTTTAACTGAGAGAAAGCTTTGATGGTGATTTACTCAGACTATAGATTTTTAAACAGGAATGTAAATTGTCTTGCAATTTGCAATGGTCCAATTTAACCTAATAGCTTTTGAAGTGAATTGTAATAGAAACAACTTATGTAGCCATATTCCTAGTTGCATATTAACATATATTGCCTGAGCATCAAGGGTGAACCAGGTAGCATTTATATTTATGAACACTGATCCTGTACAATAACGTCAGCCTTCAGAACCGTTGGGCTTCTTTTTTCTTTATTCCCATCAGAAAGGTCCTTTGCTAACTGATTCACAAAATATGGGTTTAGGTTTGGCTAATCAAATTTTGACATGTGGGTTAGAGTGCTTAAAAACCAGAAAAGAAACAAAAATCCCCAACAAAACTCCCACACTTTTTTTGGTAAGCTCTGGGATTGCATTTTTCATCATCTTAATTTTTCTCATTTTCTAAAGTGCATCAAAGAAGAGAGCATAGAAAAAGTTAAGATCAATAGCAGCATCTGTCTGAACTATCAGTGGCACAAATTTGGATGGTCTTGTGCCAGGACATGTTCATGATAATAGCATTGATATCTTTTCTATTAAAGACATCAAGTTTTCTGACTGACATGTTTTGTATGATGTGCATCAATGAGTTGGAATTGTTCACTTAATAGTGCCGGATATATGGCATTTCTTTCCTATCCTACATATGACTTGACTGCTTTTGCAGTACTGACATAATTGTATGTCTTTCATCTCTGTTAATCATATAATACTGATTACTTGCATAGAGTACAATTTTTGTGCAAAACCCCCAACCAATAAAAATGTAATCCTGGCTATGAAATTAGCAAGTGAGAGGACAATAAGGGTCTGAAGAGTATTTAAAACATTTCAGATTATATTTGACAGTATAAGGCATATGAATTCTTAAATCTTTCTGAATTAGTAGTGATTAGTAAATATTACACATGCAAAGATTTTGTTTTTTTTTTTTATGCCTTCTCTGTCTTCTGACAGCAGAAGTGGAAATTGTGGCAGCTGTGATTGGAATGCTAATAACTGAACTAGGCATTTTTAGTCGGTGGGATTCATTAGCTGGTTTTGCTTGATTTGTATAATAGCATTAGTTTTTTATGTATATTTATGCAACTGGTTTGGTGTGCTTTTAACTACACAGAACAGAATTTCTTACATATTTCTTTTTTACCCTTTTGTTTGTTATTTCTTGGCAATTAAACAACATTTGCCTGTGTAGCAAAATCCTTTTCTTTTAAGTAGGAGATTCTGTTCAAAACACCTAACTTTTTGTTATTTCATATATTCAGTCCTTCTTCCCTTCTGATGTACATTTGATAATCAATTCTTAGCTTTTCCTACTGCTTCTAAATAGAAGCTGTCTCTTTTGGAAAAAGTAATGAAAAAGAAATCAACAATGGTAATCAAACTGAATTATACCAAAGCTCTAGCTTTCAGCTAGCAATTGCTACAGAAATTGGTCCCAATTCATTATATACTGTATGCATATGTAATTGAAATTTCCTTCTTTTTTTCATAAATATGTTCCCAAAATACTGCGTATCTCTTATCCTTAATTAAGGGGAAAGCTCAACCTGAAATGCAAGTAATTACCAGAATTTCTGCTGGGCTGCGGAAGACTGCAGAAGAACTAGATGAGAACACAGATAAATACATTAGGAGCATCCATCTTGCTGCTCTTCCTTATATTTTCACTACTAACAAGAAGCAGACATAGTGAAAAATACCTTGGACTTGTTAGAGCTGTTAGAAAAAATAAAAATAAAAAAAAAAACAGTGGATATACTTTATACTCTAAGGCCAAAATTGTTTTCTCTTTTTGATTTGGCCAGTTTCTTGATGCTTTCTTTCTTGCAGGCTCTCTTTTGCAGGAAAAAATGAATAGCCAAGTTCTGTCTGTTTATACAGGAAGTCCCATTGCCTTTTACTTTACAAAAAAAGCTAGGCCTTTTTTTTTTCTTTCCCAGTTAGCACTTTGCTCAAAAATGTGTCTTTTTTTCTATCTCTCTCAGCCATATTTCCAGTCCTGCTGCTACTGCTCTCTGTCTCCTTCTTTGTGCCTGCATTTGCACAAGTTATGGAAAAAGTGCTGGAAGCTACTTCTAGCATTTTTGTTGCACCCCTGGTTTTCTTCTCTGCACACCTCTGCTTCTGGTTGACCTTGTCCATATGTAGGTTTTGTGTTATCAGCCCAGCCGGTTTTTGTAGCCAGCTACCCTCAATTCCTTCTGCAGACAGTGAGTTGAAGAAGATTTTTGGTTTCAGCAAAGCTTTATGCAAATTTCATCCCATTAATAGTGCCCTCCCCTATTAATCATTTCTGTGGTGTCTGAAATGGCAGCACGCTTCTCGTGTGTGATCACACAAAAGGAAAAGCAATAAAATCACAGCTTGATCAGGCTTAGCAGGTCACGTGCTTCATGCTGGGTTTTCTGTCTGTTAAGACATTTTTGCTCCGATGAACCCAGATGAATTTTGCTACCTTTCAGATCTGCTTTGGGGATTTTTATTTTTTTTCCCTCTCCCTGTCTGGTTCCTGCCCTGCTGGATCTGTGCTGAGGGCTGTCTGAAAGAAGCTGGTTACTTCAGGAAAGCCTGCTTGCAGGGACACCTTCTTTACCCTGGTGGAGGCTGTTTTGCTGACAGCTGTTCACCTGCTGAAGCTTCTGCACTTGTGATCTCTGTCCCAAGGGCAGCCACAGTGACATTTTCATTACCTTCTGGAGGACAGTTATGGTTAAATTTAATGTAGCTTTGGAGCCTACTGTATTGCAAATACCACTTTACAGGATGAGGGCAGTGCAAGATCTCTGTCAAGGCCTATGACTTTTAAACCAATTACCATTTGGCTTCATATACATGCAGGTTTTCATGGTTTAAAGTCCTAAAATTTCCATATTTTGCACCTGCCTTCCAGCCCATCTCCTCTCAGAAGAGAAGCAATGATTTCTTGCAGGCTTTGCCTTCTCCTCACTTCATTTACCACCTGGAGTTGCCAGGACAAAAAAAGTAAACACATAAAAAGAGTAAAGATGTTTAAGCAGATACCTCTAGGGCATCTGAGGACTTCCTATATAAAATAAGATTTCTAGCAGGCTATGTGAAATATCAGCCTCTATCCCCTCTGAACTGCAGAGCAATTTTATTTATGAGGACTTCATCTTAAAATCTGCATAGCAACAGGCTAGCTGGCTGTTACTCTTTTTATTATCTAAATCATAAAGACAGTGCAAGTTCACAGGAGATACTACTCTTTCTCACAGACACTGTGCCACATTAAAGCAGTAACCTTTCATATCAGAGGTGTTCAAATTAAAATTAGAGGTGGTGCCCTCTCCAGAGCTGTCACTAGAACGCTGAAAGGCACAGGGCTGCGATTTTGGGGAACAAGCCAGCACTGAAAGCCCCACTGCTTTCATTGGAGTTGCAATTTCACTTTGTGAATTTCAGAATATTTTACTCTGCTAGCACAGTGTGTTGATCTGTGGAAGAAAAAGATGAAACCTGATGTCGTGAAGTTTCTTGAGGGCAGTAATCAATAAAATTTGTGTTTTGGAGGGGAAAAAGAGGTTCCTGCTGATAAGGAAGGCTCTGTTTGATTCTAATATTTTTCACCTGTTGAACAATTATTGGTGACTTTCATTAATAGTGCTTTGTAAAAAGTGCTATGTAAAAGAGAATAATCATTCCTGCATTAAGCTATGTGTAAAAAGTCTGTCTTTATTTGCATGGTAATGAAGTACTACCTAAGGTGTTAGAAGTAGAATCAATAGGCTAATGAGATTTTATGCAAACAATCTCAAGTAACAACCTGGTCTCACCCTTAGATAAAAGGATTTGTTTGAAGTAGGAAAATACTTCAAAGTTTTTTCAAAAAAAGATGTATTCTTATATCAGTGCAAATTGAAACATGAAAAAGAATTTTTTTAAAGTATTACAGAAAATAATTCCAATCTCTCTACATGCAATTGTAAATAATAACCTAATCAGACCGATTTTTACAAGAAGGGGTATAGTCTTGTATATCAGTTTCATTCTTTTCTTTGGCATTTATATTTAGCCTCAAGGATGAAGTGTCTAGACGTCCACAACCGAATATAAACCATCCTCTCTGGAATAAAAAAAAAATAATAAAAAATAATTGCCTGCAACTTCTCAGGTAACACTCATGTACTTTGCAGCTGGGGAAGAGAGAACTTTGCAGGTGAAGAACTGTCCATAATGGTACAATATTTTGACTGAAATAAACATGCCACATTGTTTTGGAAGAGCGTGGATTTACTTTCTTGGCTTTATATTATTGCCCTTTTTAAATCCTATTTTACTTATGATTGATTCTTCATATCTTTTAAGTGAAACAGTATTGCAGAACACACATTTTACAGCTGGACTCTTTGGATGCAAATTACGATTTGCTGCAGTTGTTAGTAGGGAGAGGGAACCGAGCTCTGTATTCTCCTGGAGACGGAGAGAGAAAGCTGCAGAGAACTACTGTGGCCAAACCCATTTGGTTAGCTTAGCCCAAATGGTGGAAAACCACCTGATTTTGTGTTACCAAGACAGTTAGCTATGCTCAGCGCTAAGATGCTATATAATAAAGGAAAAGTATAGAAATATGGGTTCAGCTGTTTGAGGTAGTTTGAAACCTCATAACTATGGGTTTATCCAATACACACAAAAATACAGACAATGTAAACTATGCTGGTTTATTAGAAAGACATGTAAAAATCAGAGATTGAGCAAGGCACAATCAAGAACCTCAGGTGAAAGCAGAAAAAATCAGTAGAGATAGATCTAAATTATTCTCTTTTTCCATTTTCCCTGCTAGCTCAAGCATGAGAGAAAAACACATTTTTATCGAGAAATCTGCCCTCCCACCAAAAATCTTCATTCTCTTTGTGTAGGAAAAAAACCGCTTTTATATATTTTCTCAAGTGCTCCAGTGCTTCTGAATGGGTTTGTTTTCATCAGCCAGTATCATGGGTGCAATAGGTGTCTGTCTCACAGCCAGAGACAAATTCAGATGGCCTGTAATGAAAAGGATGGGGAGAACAGGAAGGCTTCCTACATCCTAGCACTTAAGGATGCGTTTTTCCTTTCAGCTGCTCCTACTACAGGAGTGATAGCTCCCACAGTTCATAATGGGATTGGTTATGTGCAGCTCTGAAATGGCAGGGGTGCCGTTAAACCTGTGTTGTAGCATCCTGTAAAAGAAGCACTTGCCATCCCCAAGTATTGGCTTTTATTCAGGAGTGTTCAAAGCTGGATGGAGGTAAAGAGTCTTATTATCTTTAGTGAGATTTGGGTTGCACAACAGAAATATGTTGTGCAAAGTTGTAAATAAGAAGTTCTCGGGGCCTGCTCTCTCTGGTCTTGACACATGTAATGCTCCATCTGTTTAAGAGATGCCATTCCTTCTTGAGGATAATCATCCCTTCTCCAAAGCTGATAGTGCCTGCTGTGAAGGCTGCTCTCCCTCCACTTGACGCACCTCTTTCAGTAATGGAGGAAGAGAGAGAAATATTCAAGGCAGTTTAGGGTTAGGAGACTTTTGAGAGTGCTTGTCTCTCAAAAGATGAGCATCTCTCATCTCATTGGCATTGCTTTACTTAGAGATGCCAGACCTTTCAGGCCAAGTAGCTTCTGTGTTTTTGTCCAGGACTGAATATATATCTAATCTATGTGCTTTGCTAATGAATAGATAAACTGAATGAATTTGCATTAAAATAAAATTATTTCTTTCTAAAAATGCTAATAAATCCCGTTACTTATAAGAATAAAACAGAATTTCTGCGTGAGTTATTGCTTCCTTTTTTTTATTTTTCAATTTTGCTTTCTGATTAAATCAACACCCCTATGAAGTGGGCAAAGCAGCATTTCATGGCAGAGCACTTGTGAAATATGGCCCATAGTGAGATGTGTCTACTTTGAATTTCTTTGGGATACTGCCAAGATGCTCTTTCAAAGACAGCCCTGCAAGTAAAAGGAGCACTCCTTGAGGTGGGTAATGCTTCATTTGACTTGAAAATTGCAGACTGTGTTTGGGAAAGGGAGTTGAACAACCCTAACACCTTTTGTCAAGCTGTTTGGGTTTTTTTTGGGGTGTGTGTGTGGGGGGTTTTCTGGTGTGGGGAAGAGGATAAAAAAACTGAGGCTTTTTGACTTGTAGGAATTTAAAGCTGTTGTCTCAGTCTGGGTGTTGTCTCACTGATTTCGCTCCTTTCCCTTCATCCCCATCCATTCATTGCAGACCAAGTGACACCTGTGCACATGTGAGCACAAAAATGCTACCCTAATAGGAAATGCCCAGTTCAAACAACTTCCTAGCTCTGCCGTCTCTGTTGTCATCATTGTGAACCACATTTTTGAATCAAAAGGTAGAATATATAAGCTTTCTGTGCTCTCACTGCTGGCCATTGACAGGGCAATGTTGCTGTTATGTGGAGGCAGGGAGCCAGATTTCACATGACAAACTGCACTTTCTAGACTAAAGGTGGGTTGGTGATGCTTTCTATTTCCATGTTTTAGATAAAGACCACATCAAAACTAATTAAAATTAGAGACTTAAACAGATAGGAGGGAAGAATAGTTTTGGTTGGCATGTTGTTTTCCATTGGCTCTTTTCACAATTTTGTTTACTGAAAACAACATAAGTTTTCAATTACTTATTTATTGGATTTTTAATTGAAAGGACCACTATTATAAACCTCTGACAAGCTAGATAAGGCTTTCTGTTTTGGTTTTAACAGGTCTGCTGAAAACTTATGACATAATCTATAACTATTTATGAGTTAATTTCTCTCACTGATATAATTTTTTTTTAATCCTTCTGCGAGGTCCTTCAGTTTCTCCTACTGTGGAGCCCAAGGGAACCAGAAAATTAACATCTAAGGCAGCAATCACAGTCAGTTATAATTTTACAGTTTCCCGTATGAAGAACTAGTTTATTCCATTTCTTGTTCTTGTTACAAGCTTTGTCATGAGCATAAATTATCAAAATTCTTCTTTTTTTTAATATTACATGTAAATTCCAGGGAAGAAAGACAGTTTGACCTTTGTGCTGCACGGCTTTCTGGTTTGAATTGCTTTCCCTGTGTCTTTAACAAAGAATAATCAAAACAGCCAACTTCTTGCAGGTCTTAGTAGCAGAGCCACTGAGACATTCATTTTTTTGTGGTCTTTAAGGGTGGAGATACCCTGTGCAGAAAGTTAGTGGCAAGGGGGTAATACACATAAGATTCCCACTTCTTAGGACTTGCTCTGATTTCTTATACGCCTCCAAAATGGAACTGAACTTGCTCTGCTGTGGGATGGGACAGATTTAATGTCTGGTGAACATCCAAATAACTACCTACTCTCCACTATTTTGTCATGCATTTGGTAAAGTATATAAAATAGTTATTGAGCATCTTGAACAGGAAATTTTGGTAAAGCAGTTAGGATTTTTATAGAGATACTATAAACTCTTTAGGAAATGTGAATTGAGCTTTGAGTTGGCAACAAAATCTCCAATCTCAAGCCAACTACTTGTTTTGTTATGGGTCGAGAGGGTCTTGGCATAGGTTTCTATGAAACACTGGTATGAGAAAAAAATTAGTTCTTTTTTTTTAACCAGTAAGGGTTTTTTTTGAATAGGGCTTTTCCTCCGCCTCCAGTAATTTTCAGTGAGGAAGCACTGGTGTATCATGGTCACAGCTCTTACAGTGAAGATGAACTAAGATCCCATAAACTCAGTAATCCTCAGCTGTGCTTGAAGGTTTCTTCTTGTATTTTATTGCTTCAAGTAAATGTAGTATATTGTTTTCTTTAGAATTAAAAAGAATCATAGAAAATGTTTTTTGCACATTCTTTTTAGCACCAGCATTATTTTCCCATGTATATTACATTCCCCTTTCCTCACTCTTTATTCTATTCTCCTTCTTCAGTGTTGTAGAAAAGCAGCAGAAAACTTGCAAATGCTCTTCACCTCGGTGGATGCTTGTTGACATGACTACGACTGCAGTTTCACAACCTTCCTCTCATGAGTTACATGCAGTAGGAAGCTGGTATTAAGGAACAAAGTATTTCAATGACTGTATTCCTTCATTTCGTGATGTAGGAGAAGAACATGTATAAACAGCAAAGACAGAATCATAGAATCACAGAATGCCCTGAGTTGGAAGGGGCCCACATGGATCATCAAGTCCAACTCCTGTCCCTGCACAGGACAACCCAAAATTTACACCACATCTCTGAGGGCATTGTTCAAGTGCTTCTTGAATAGCGTCAGGCCTGGTGTTGTGACTGCCTCCCTGGGGAGCCTGTTCCAGTCCTCCACCGCCTTCTGGGTGAAGAACCTTTTCCTAATACCCAACCTAAACCTCCCCTGGCACATCTTCCTGCCATTCCCTCAGGTCCTATCATTGGTCACCAGAGAGAAGAGATCAGCGCCTGCCCCTCCTCCTCCCCTTGTGAGGAAGCTGACGACCGCGATGAGGTCTCCCCTCAGCCTCCTCTTCTCCAGGCTGAACAAACGAAGTGACTTTAGCTGCTCCTCATATGGCTTCTCCTCTAAATCCTTCACCAACCCTGTGGTCCTCCTCTGGCTACTCTCCAGCAGCTTTATATCCTTAGAAAGGAGAAAGCAGTGTGAATAATGGGGAGATTTCATATGCCTAAATGAAGGCATCTGGATAAGTGTTCAAAGTGTTTGGCTAAGTCAAATTGTCCCTGTGTAATCCCCTGGTTAAATGATATATGAGGACTAAGGGTAAACCCAACACATTAGAGGCCACAGTTCAGCAGAAGCTACTCTCTCCTTTGCAGTGCTGGTTCCCTCCTTGCAGCTGCCTTGAACTTGTATGACACAAAATCGACAAATCGCTGCTGTTATCTTCTTTCCTCTGAAGTTGAACCATTTCTGTGGTCTCACCGCACGTCAGCGCCTTGTCTTCTTCAGGCAAGCTGAAAGAAAGTGGAAGATGAAATATGGGCTGAAATAAAGGGCAGGTCCTGACTTTCTCATCGTGGGCAAGGGACAAGTAAATAATCACCGCTACAGATCTATCAGTACTGCCCTATTAAAATCTGAAACATCATTTATAGTTGGGTGTTGGAAATGCTGACTGCTATGTAACACTGCATTCAAAGCCAGCTTGCCTATTTTGGGTGCAAATCCTTTGAATAAAAACTCTCATTACTTATGTCTTTTACTATATTTCCTATTAAGGTGATTATGTTAAGTGCTGAAGAGAAAATAACCTTCTCAAGCTATCTGTGCAATGACTGTAGCATAGCAGATCATTTATGGGGGACATTTTAGAAAGTGTGAAGTGTTATTTCCAGGATGCTTTTAATAGTGTGGAATTACAGTTTGTTTTATAGGAAGCATGGTTGTTAGTCAATACAGCAGGAATTGAAGGATAATGAACAATTGTGGGGTGAGAGGACAAGTTCATAAAGCACTACAAACCTTCTAATTATTAAGACACCATTTCTAACATGATCCATTTACTGAAAATGATCCATTTTAGACATGGAGTTTTTTGTTGTGCAAAATTCTTGAAGAATATAAGAAATCCTCTGGGTTTTATTAGGTTACTGAGATGCTTAGCACCAATTAAGTGCCTATGTGTTTTTTTTGCAGTCCAGGCAGCATGGGCTGGACAATTTTTCACTTAACTGGGAACTCCTGTAACAGTGCCATAGCTGCTTTTTAGTGTGCTTAGCTTTATGTGCACGCTTACGAGTTTCCCTGAAGAGTCTTGTTTTCTGCAATCCCAACATTCAGGTTTTGCTTATGGGTATAAAGTGATCATAATTTAATTCAAAATAGTTGCATGTAAATGTGAAATTCCTACATGAAATAAACCTTTCCACTTTGCAGAAAAGGTGGTTATTGGTATCAGCTTATTCTGAAAGAGAACTTTGATAGCAACATTTGTTGCTCTAATTCCAGGGATTTAATTTTCAAGTAGTATCAAAAGGAAATCAGCGTAAAAGTTTATGTTGTATCTTAAAATCAATCAGTATTCTAACTTTCTATTAATTTTATGAAGTTGAAAAATATCATTTCAGAAAGACATTTAACATAAATTCCTCTAACAAAATGTAGAAAGATGATGTCAAAAGGAAAAAATAATGGACAAGACTTATCCAGAGCATGGTTCCACATTTGTGCTTTGCAGCCATTTCAAACTGCATCTCTCTCAGTATTATATCATGTCTTGTTATTATCTGTGGAATGTAGGACAAAGCAATGTTGTTGGTTTTGTATTTGTGAAACTGGTTAGTGGTGTCATTGAATATTTTAAAACTTGACCTACCCGATAAAGTGATTTAATTGGAAAGCAGTCTGTTCCTCTTTAGACTCTGAGAAATTAGGATCATAGCTCTGCTGCTATGCCCCTGTGGAAGGAAAAAAAAGCCATGGCTCCAATTTAGAGAAGCATTTAGGCACCTGCTTAATCCTAAGCAATCCATGGAAGTCAATAGAAGTTAAATATGCATAAAAAAATGGAGATTGCTAACTTGAGCCTGTGGGCAGTCGAGCTCATCAATAACAAAACTAAGTGGATTAAATAGAGGCTGTGTCTCAAGAGAACCTGTAAAAAAAGAAAAAAAAAACAAACCAAACAAAAAACCAAACCCAAAACTTCATGGTAAAACTGAACAGGTTCCAGTGCTTTCCTGAATAAGAAAGTTTTCCTGATGTGGTGCTGCAATGCATGGATTGAGATGGGAAGAGGATCATGGGTTCCAGTAAAGGACTCAAAAAACAAAGGGTATGCAGGAGGTGGCTAGTGAGAAATGCACAGAAGCAGGTTTAAAGTGAAAGCTGGAATGTGGATCAACAGAGCAATAGCTGAGCCAAATGGAGTAGGAGTTAGCCCCTGACATTCAAATCATCTAACACTATCATTTTGTCAAAAAATAAATGCAGCAGCAAACAATCCACAGCAAAGGATGCAGAGTGAAATGAAACTCTTTGCTAGCCAAGTGTGCAAAATTTTCCCAGAATACACTTATAATCAGCTTTTTAAAAAACGGAATGGCTTTTCACTGTGTGTGGAAAGGTAGGGGAAGATGTATTTTTTTGTGATATAGGAGGTTATGAAGAGAGAATAAAATTCAAAAGTAGAGGTGAGGTCAAAACTAACAGGCACTTTTTCAGCTATATATGAAAGCAACACATGTGGAGAGCCATCACTTCTGGCAGGGAGCCTGGCTTCCTGGTGCTGATGCTCTTATTAGTTTGTGATATGACACAACCCACTGACATGAAGGAGAGCCCATCTAACAAGTGCAGAGAAGACACAGACCACTGAAGGACATCAATTGCTGTAGCTTCTCTAATCACTGTGTGATATACTAAGGAAAAGAAATGAAAGACTTGCAGAGAAAGGACAGGAAAATGTTTGAAGAGCTGCTTTTTTGGCATGAGGGAGGCTTTTAGGGCTTGGAGTAGATAGTTAGCAAGGTTCCTGCCAACCCCCATCTCTATTTATATATATATAGCTAGATAGTGAGGAATGTTATTCAAAAAGCCTGGAATTCATAAGAAAGGTTTTGCTTTAAATGTATGACCTGATTTTTAAGCTAAGCTCCATTTATTGTAGAGAGTGTATAAGAGGAGGTGTTTTGAAGAGTAAGAAAGAGAAAAAATCAATTCCAAGGAAATACAGAGCAAGGGATTTCATGGGAAATAGGGAGAATTACAAACAAGTACAGAATCTGGGATCTGCAGAAACCCTTTTTCAAATAGAAAAAGAAATATTGTTTGTCTAAGATAAAATCTCCAATTTGGGCAAGAACAGATGTTAAAGAGGATTCCTGTCCTTTTTGTACTTGTTTCGTTTTTTTTTTTTGATCTTGTGGGACAATCTGAGAGTGGAGAGTGGTAACAGGAAGGGAAAAATAAAGCAATGAAAATTAAATCCTATGTTTAATGACAGCAAAAAATCCTCTCTTTGTTTTATTTTATTGCATGTAAACAACATCAGAGAATTGGACTCTGAACATAATAAGACTATAAGATTTCAGACAGAAACATGGCAAATCCATTATTCTAAATTAGCAACTCCTAGTTCACAGTCCTCCCTTCCTTCCTTCCTTCCTTCCTTCCTTCCTTCCTTCCTTCCTTCCTTCCTTCCTTCCTTCCTTCCTTCCTTCCTTCCTTCCTTCCTTCCTTCCTTCCTTCCTTCCTTCCTTCCTTCCTTCCTTCCTTCCTTCCTTCCTTCCTTCCTTCCTTCCTTCCTTCCTTCCTTCCTTCCTTCCTTCCTTCCTTCCTTCCTTCCTTCCTTCCTTCCTTCCTTCCTTCCTTCCTTCCTTCCTTCCTTCCTTCCTTCCTTCCTTCCTTCCTTCCTTAATTCTCAAAGATGCCACTAGATGTTTGGGCCCTGCCTGGAATAAAGAACAGGGAAGGGCTCTTCCCAGGCTCAGCATCCATCCTGCTCTGAGGTTATGAATTTTCAAAATTTAGACTCAGCACTTTCAAACTCCTGGACAGGATGTGATCTGCCTTGAAAATAAATCTGGGAGCCTGTTTCCAGCTTTATAACCTACCTGTGAATTTCACAGGCATACACACAAATTAAATCACAGATTTTCTTCTGACAACAAGCTCTTTAAGAATAAACCTGAATAAACCTGAATTACTGATACAAAAAAGCCCCAAGAGTAGGGTAATTTTCACATATAGGGCAAAGACACGTAAGGCTTATTTATTTTTCTTGACTTCCTTTGATTTAATTTCACAGAGATATCCTAAATATCTCCCCTCCCCCCCCAAAAAAAATTTGATCAAAGGGCATGGAATAATGTGGTTTTCACCCAGCTGATTATAACCTGTGATTTCTCTTTTGCACATTCTCTTTAACTTTGTAATGGGTGAAACTGAACTTTAGGTTGGGACCTGCCTCAAGTCTGGAGTTTAGAATTGGATCTAAGTGGAAATCTACAGCCTGACAGGGGTCAAACACTTCAGATGATCTTACCTAGATTGGAAGAAACCGCCCCCCTCCCCCTTTATTGCTGCCACAAATCCCAGAGTTACTTGAAAGCTAAAACCTATTATTTTGTGTTCTTTCTTTGACCCTCTGCCTCATTTCCAATTTCAGCATATTACAGAACAGTTTTCTGAGGTATTCAGTCTTCCCAGCCTGCCCTGCTGCCATATATGCAGATACATTTCTGAATATTAGCCCTGTGGTAATACTAGGATTAGCTCATTTTTCCTACTAGATTTGTTTCCTACCAAATTTATCTCAAAAGCTATGGGTTTTTACATTAAAACTATGTGTAGGTTAATCTTTCACTCCTAAAGTGATACTTCCTTTTCATCTATCAAAATAAATGTGGCAATTACTATAATTCATTAAAAATACCATACTGCTCTGCTTGGTAATGACCATTTTCAGTTTCCATAAAAGCAAAGAACTCCAGATCCCAGAGAAGTTGATGGGAAATTTGTAATCAAGTGGAAACCAAGACTTCCAGCAGATTGGTGAGTTTCCTGACAAAAAGAAATTACTTTCTTTGTAAGTAAATTAAGTCCCTAACAGTTGGTTTAATATATATATTTCAGCTATGAAAACAATGCATAGGGCAATAACACTTTCTAGTTACCTTTTTCATCTTTGTGAAGTTCCTGCCCACAGTTTATGAACAGGATAGGAAGGCTGCTAGGCAAGATGGGAAGAGGTAAAGCTACTGGAGGATGCCTCATCCCAGCTTGATAACTGTGAAAAATTAAACACTTCCATTTTGAAGGCTCGAAGATGTACTAAAAATGTAGCTGAAATGCTGATTTTCTTGCCTAGAGGAGGAATACTTGCTCATGTTCTAGTTTCTTCCTGCAATAGGCTTTCATTTATGTAAAGTTAAGCAATGTTAGCGGTAGCCTCCTTGCATATAAATGCATCCGAGATTATGCCAAAGGGTTCATGCTTTTACAGGAGACAGGATTCAGGCCTGGGCAAAGGAAGACATTCAACCTATATTTTTACCTCCATGGAACAGATAACATTTTGGCATGTCCTTTTCCTTCCCCTTCAGGTCTGGGAATCTGCCCCCAACCCTTCATTTCCATTTTTTCCCTTACAAGAAACCCAAAATCTTGTGTATGAACTTAAAGAGAATGCTTTAGTTGTCATTTCTGCCCTTGGCGTATTTAATTTCAGAGGAGAAGATGACAGTAAATAAAATTTAGTATTATTCTCAGTCTAAATATGTAAAGCTGAGAGTTTGGAAGGGAAATGGGGACAGATTTTTTAGTAGGGCCTGTTGGGCTAGGACAAGGGGCAATGGTTTAAAAGAGGGTAGATTCCGACTAGATGTAAGGAAGAAGTTTTTTATTATAAGGGTGGTGGAACACTGGAACAGGTTGCCCATAGAGGTGGTAGATGCCCCATCCCTAGAAACATTCAAAGTCTCGTTGGAAGGGACTCAGAGTAACCTGGTCTTGTTGAAGATGTCCCTGCTCACTGCAGGTGAGTTGGACTAGATGACCTTTAAAGGTCTTTTCCAACCCAAACTATTCTGTGATTCTATGATTCTATGAAATGAGCAGCCCTCTGCCAACACTGGGCAACAGTGGAAGGGAAAGGGCAATAGGCAAGGCTAAATAATAAGTAAAAAAAAATAAATTTAACATTTTTTGTGTGTAATGCCCTTCTACTTAGTATCTGGTATAATTACTTCAAGTGATGTGATTCATTCATACTGAATTTGAGCAGTGGTGGTGGTGGTTGTCATGGTTCTCATATTATGCACCTTGGGGTTTTTTGGGTAACTTAGTTAAGCGGTGCTTGTTTGTTTGAAAGGTTATCTTAGTTTATTTTTTTCCCCTCAGACTTTATTTTGAAGTCTGATGGGATTTGCTCCTTATCTCTGTATGGCTAATATGGTTATCTGTTTTTTAAATAAAAATGCACGTGGACTAATGGGTGACTGAGATCAAGTTTAACAAGTAACTAAACTTTCCTGGTGTCATTCCCCTTAAATGTCACTGAGTTAGTTGGGCAGGGCTTTATTGATGTCAATGAAAATGGACACAGTTCAAAGGTTGAAATATTTTCCTAAAACAGATAGGGGAACTGTGGCAACTGTGTGGTTGCTCAGCATGAAAGGTAAGGAAATTCAGGGCTTAATGGATAGTTCATTAAATTCCCATGCACAGTAATGCATATAAATTGTTACATGTGAGGAGTGGCAGTATTCAGGCATATTTATGACGCTAATAAATGGGAGAATTAACTTGGTGTGTCCTTGGGCTAAATCAGCTGGGCACCTGATGCCTTTCTGCTGGAGTGAAGGGGCTTGACTGGGCAACCATGGCAAGTCTCACTGCCTGTGACATCTGTGGATGCGTTTACTCTCTACCCATTTCAGCTGATTAAAGAAGCAAGAGATTTTAAAAGATGTTTGTGGAGATAAGGAGGGCAGCTGAAGCTGACCCAGTGGAAAGGTGCACAAAGTTTCATCGTGGCATCTGACCTTTCTCCTCTCCTCCTGTTAAAGAGTGCTTCTCTGTGGTGTATAATTGGATGTGCTGTCCAAACTCTTTTCAGCACTCAGCCTGCATAGGAAAGAAGGCAAGAGCACGGAGTAAATTAATTTGTCAGGCTTGGTAGAAGTTTTCACCCCAGGATGGTGATATATTGGAGCATCAGAAAGGGTAAAAATTTTCTTTTAGGCTTTCAATAGGAGAGCTTAGCTAACAGGAGGAAAATGTAAAGGAGAATAAATAGGAACTCTTACCTTTCACCCATAAAATGACCTTGTTTCCTGCTCCCAGGAGACTGAAAATTATGATTAATAATTTACAAACCTTTTGTCTATTCAGTAGGTTTTAGGTTTATGCAGCAATACTGGATTTTATAGTAGTTTTAATCCCAAATTAATTTGCAGTCTTCTGGAAGTGGAATGTGGCGGAGGGACTGTGATAGGAGAGTGATTCATGGTAGTTTTTGACCAACAATGAATGGAAATCCTGTGTTCACCTACAACTGCAGGGACGTGGAGAGGGAGAATAAGAATATCTGAGATAAAATTTACACTAGAGTACTGAAGTCAATGCCATAAAACTTCATTAGGGTTTTGAAATCCAAACTGCATTCCAGAGGCTTAGAGCTAATATCCCAACAACATTGACTTTATAAGTATTCAAGCTTTAAAATGGAGTAATATTGGCTTTGTGTGCTCCAGGGTTTCCATACAGTTTCCCTACAGTGGATCTAGAGAAAACTATTTTCTGACTTTTATTTACAGGTTTGAACCTGGAATAGCTGGTATCTCCGAAGTGCTCTGAACCCGCATCTACGTGAATGTTTATGGAACCACAAGATGTGCTTATGCCTCTGAAAACACAGTAACTTTTTGATGCCAGAAGCCTTAAATGAAGTTAAAGTATCCTCAGCTGAGAAGCTATAGGGATAATTTCTAATGATTTTTCTTTTAGCTTTGAGTCATTGGTCTACGAAAAGATTGAAACACAGCAGAAATCATGGGTGTTCCAAACACATGTAACAAGCACGTAGGGAAGAGCTGCAGGACCAGGACAGTGTAAACTGTAATGTGGCATAAGCATGAGGCCTTTTCATATGTAGACGGTCAGATTTTTTTTCCTTTGAGATTATATCTTTGATTGATCATGATGAAAAGAGAATGTCCCTTTCAAATCCATTGACTTTTACGTTTGCCATAATTTGAGATTGCCTCTTTGGGGATCAGTTACCTTAAGGAGGCAGAGAATTTCAAAAGGAGATGGTTTAATGTAGAGTGGGATTGCCACAGTTGCAGTCCTGTCTTTTGAAAGAGATGTTTCAAAGTTTATTTCAATGCAGATTGAAGGTATAAAAGCTTTTCACTGTTCATTAACGTTTGTTTTGGGATGATTCTGTTAATAAGTTGTTTTGCATCATTTCACACTGTTTTTTTGTTTTTCTTCCTGGCAGATATCTGTATTTTCTTTTCCTCTCTGACGTTAGTCCTTGAGTTTGTTTTACATTCATTTCAGTTATATTTTTTAAATATAGCTTTCAGTGGAAGAGCAAATTGTACCAGCTTGTTTAGAAAGTTAAAATTATTTAATCAGTGTGAAGGTAAGAATGTTTAAAGGCTCCTTTGTACTACTGAGTGTGCTCCCATTGATTTAAATTGCCTTTCAGAGAAGTCTGTGGCTAATCAGTTTATAGTATATATATTTGGCATTTGTATCCCTAGTCCTGATATTAAGCTCTATTTCTAGGTATCTGTAGATTATTTTTAATTCTTTTATAATTACAGACCTCCATGCAAAAATGTAATCTACTTGCCTGTATTAACAGCAGAAGAGATATCACTTGTAGTCGCTTCCACATGCAGAGCCAGTTTAAGTCAATTGGTTTTATTATTACTGTGCTCTTCACACTCATATGCCTCAAACTGGACTGAAGCCATTTGAATTTATCTGCTGTATCGAGGCAATGAAATGACAAGGAGTGGTAGTCATTGAGGATGCATTACTTTGGATCTCGGTATCCAAGGAGGGATACTTCAGGTTTTAATTAATAGTTTCAGAATGCTATTATTAACTTTTCATTTAACTTCTTTCATTAATTAAAGATTATAGCTATTTGGTCAAACAGAGGGAAGAATGCAAGCAGTACGTGATGAAGTCTGACAAAGAAAAAGGTGTTCTACCTCTTTCAGCAAAAGAAAAATCTGTTGCTCTCCATCAGATTTCTGGGTTTTAAAGTTGAGACTCTAACATGACCCAAAGCTGGCAGTTAATTTATTTTAATTGATAAAGCATTATCACTTAGAGGACAGATAAATCAAAGTTGTTAAATGAACGTAAGGTACTCGACAATATAATTTTTTTTTGTACTTGTGAGTATATAATTTTAATCAAGTAATTAGTTTGAGCTATATGTTTTTGAGTATAAATGTGAATGCTTTCTTGTGTGAATACTAGAAATATACCCTTCAAAAAAGAATGGATTTAAAAGTGTGAATATTTGATCTTACATTATATCTGGTTTGGCTGCACAGATATGATTCAAAACCTTCTCTATGTGTTAGATAAAGCTAGATTACAGCAGAACATGCTTTACTGACAGACTGCAGAATACTTCATAGGAATGGTAATGTGACAGATAATAAACATTTCTCCTAGGTCTAAATCTCTTGCATCCAGATCCTTTAGCTCTTAAAGTCCTGTTGTAGAAGTCAAAACTCAGCCAATTTTAATATTAAATATTTCAGTTCCTCAAATGGCAGAAAATGGAGTTGTGAAAAATTATTTCTTTCTGCTGAGAATATGGAGACTGTGTTGGGTAATATCTATTCTGTTAATTTATAATCCCTAAAATCTTAGCTTTAGGTGGAAAAGGGTAGAATGTCCTTTGCTTCACTGTGCTAGTGTGTAGCTAGTCTTCTGCCTAAGCTGAAATGGTGGTACTCCAATATGCAAAATGTTACTATTGGCCAACAGCATTTTGCAGCTTAATTTGTATTCTTATTGTAAGATTATTTTTGTAACCTTAGTTTCCAAGTGAGTTTAATACTGGTATTGCTGGTAATTGCTTCACGTTGTGATTATTGTTAGACACATCACTGTCTAAGACTGCGCTGTGTGGGCAGGAGATCTGGCTCTTGATTGATAAGCTGCAAGTGGAATTATCTCCCCAAGGCCAAGAAAGAAGATTATTAAGTGTATTTTGAACATTATTCGAATAGTTTTGTATATCAGTGGAATAATAAAGGGTGATTTAAGGAGACAGATCCTGAGCTGGTACAAGTCAGTGGTGGCTTTCTACTGGGGAGTCTGGATACAAATGATCCTGTAGTTGTGGTATCTTGGGGGTCTCTTCTTTTGAAATGGCGTTTTAAGCTATGGGCTAAGTTCAGTAGGTGCCCAAGGTAGGAAGGCTAATGCTCACTTGGATGTGTCTTCAGGATGTTTCACTGCATATACACATTTGCAGTAAACCTTGCAAAGGCAAATTAGATACGTACTGCACACTTGGCTGTAAGAATGGCTCCTTACAAATCAGTCAGGGACAGACCATGTGGCTTAAGCTCCTGGAGAAGCTTCCACTGATCTGATAGGGATTCAGGACTTTAATGCATTTTTTGCAGCTCTACCTTCTTTGAACAATTTCGTTCTTGGACATATGTGCTCTTCCATACGCCTCTGCATTGATTTTCCCCATTTCAACTTTATCTTATCCTGCTACTTTCTTCTGATTTAAGTTGAAATCTCAACTGATAACCAATTTTTCTATAAATCCACTTATATTATGTCAGTAACTGGAAATAGCATAACATCTCTGTTTTTACCCAATGGGAAGTGACATACTGTTGATTAAAATTTATTGCTAATATGCTTTGATGAATGTTTCAGAGTGTGTTATTGTTTTACTTCTTCATTTCTGGACATTTTATCTTTCTGTTTTATCAACTCTATTTCCTCCAGTTGTTTTAGACATAATGTATGTGTTAATAACATACCAGCTTCAAAAATCAGAAGCATAAAGTGATATTTTTGCTGAAAACTAAAGTTAGAGAAGAGAGTGATTTATCATGTTCTTTAAAATATGTAATTACATTTGTTAGTTGAGATCCCAGTTATATACAGAGAAATAGGAGAAGATGTTTGAATTTCCTGTTCAAAATTATTTAATAGGGAGTCATAATTTATAGGTTGAAGGCAGATTTATTACGTAAGTTAACCCAACTCTAATCAAAATGACTATCCACTTCCTAAGCACCTCTTTCATCCTTGTTTAAGCTTCCAGCATTCCTTGAGAAGACTTTCATGCAAGTTTTATAGGTGTTCAGCCCATTAATCTCTTCTCATTTTTTTTCTCTTTAACCAATAATACTATGGTTCAGTTCACTATGTTGAATTACTCATTTTCCTTTCAGAGATCCAGGTCATGTATTTCATGATCACTTCAGTTCATTTTTGTAATAGCATTTTGTAATAGTACGCACCTTGCGCTGGAATAAAGGGCTAAGGGAAGTTCAGCTGTCGACTAATGTAAAAAAAAGTACTTAGGCTGGTGTAAACTAGTTCTTATAACTTTTCACCCTGCCTACATATATTTTGGTCCTTGATGCGCCTTTTAACAAGACACTTAAGTGTATGATTACCTTTACCCATGTGAACTTTTCATCTGACCCATCTTCCATGTGCTCCCATTTTCTCATTGACTGCAAACCCTCCAGACTGCTGCTGGACCTTGACTCCAGAAAGCTTCTTGGAGAAAAATATTCCTTCTGGAGTAATTCCTCTACTGAGCAGGAGCATGGTTCCCACATGGATGTGCTATTCTATGCATATGTATGCCCAATTGTGTTTTTCCAGCTATCTCTAACTGGGTTTCCATCAATGTCAGCTGATCGTTTCTTCTCTAGTTTCTCCTTTATTCAAAGGATATATGCTTTGGATCATTTGTCACCATCTGTATTAGCTAAGATGTCACAATATCAAATGTGTCCAAATCAGGTCTTTTATTTTCTTCTCCCTGTCCATTTTTCCACTGTGTTTGCCTTTTTGGTGTTAACCATGTCTCCCAATACAGAATAATTTGTCAGTTTTCTTAATATGATTATTTCTCACTCTTCCAGACAATTGAGGAATATATTAAAGAAAAAAAATGATAACCACAATTCCCTAGTTACTGTAGAAGATATCAACATGGCATACTACTACTCCTCCTGTCTTTTGTTTACATTCAATTTGTTGGGTTTTAGATCTGTCCCATCCAATTTGAATTAACATCTCAATTAGTTTTTCATGGAAAAGAGAGTAAATGTTTCATTAAATTACATGCTTTATTAAAATGACCATCAACACACATAAAGAAACTTTCTAACATGATGTTGTACAATATAAGTGGTTTTGCACAAAATATCACAGTCTTGAAATATGTATCATTTTGATTAGGTTGCCATTTAAAATGTCAGATTTTTAATGTCTTCTGTATGAAGGGATAATAAACTGATCTAAAAGATAGAAGGTCTCTGATTTCTTAAGAAAATTTCTGTGGTTTTGTAGGGAAATGGAGCACTTAGGTCCCTCTGAAATTACAAATCATAGAGCACAACACTTGTTGTTGAACAAAACGATCATTGCTGTGCCAACAATACTTGTATGAGAATTTTCCGCTGATGGAGAGAGGATCGGAGTTGAGGGCAGGTATCTGCCTGAAATTGTTCACAGTTGCCCACAGGGCAACTTCTGCTGTCATGTGCAACTCTACAGCTCCCTTGAAGTCAGTGAAATAGCAT
Organism: Phalacrocorax carbo; assembly: GCF_963921805.1. Classification (NCBI taxonomy): domain Eukaryota; kingdom Metazoa; phylum Chordata; class Aves; order Suliformes; family Phalacrocoracidae; genus Phalacrocorax; species Phalacrocorax carbo. The sequence continues at coordinate 29,226,341 of NC_087518.1, read as the reverse complement.
GAGTGTTTCTGACAGCTACTTACTGCATAATGTGGAAGAAGTGCACCATAATTTGTAACAGGTCTTTTAAGAATGTTCAAGATCCTGTATCGTATGATGATGGTTTCACTGCAATTTTTATGCTTTTAATGGATCATTTATGTTCTTTGGAGTCCTCCCTTCTTTAGGCCACAATCTAATCAATCACTTAAGCATGAGTCTGACATTTAAGGATATACTTCAAGATGTTCATATTCAGAGATGTGCTTATATTGCCTGTAACTCTAAGATGAACTACTGCTGTGGGAAACTGGCTATCGAGCTATGTTTCGGTTCACATAGTTAATGGCAACCACTAAGGCTCTTAAACTTTGTATTAGGTTTGTCAGTGTTCTTGGCTCCGGGTAGTCACTCAGCAAACAAAATCAGATATTTTTCTCTTTCCATTCTATCAGCAAGTATTTTAATTTAAATATACTTTTCCTCCTGGCCTATTTGCCGATAAGAAAGAACCTGGTAAAGCATCTGTCAGTAGCTGTACTGGGACAAAGCAATGTCTCTGCCCCTACAGTTGCAGAGTAGATTCCTAATTATGGCATGAAGATATTTTAGAACAAAGACTTAAAAAAATACTGGTTTTATTGGCTGTCCACATGCCAGCTATAATTAATACTACACTGGGAACTTTGCTTTCAGTTAGTTGAACACATCTACTTTTAACCCTGATGACTGAATACTTTCTCATAAGCTCAGGCATGGATTAATGTGAAAAGATGTAGGTGACTTTTTTTTCTCTTTTAAACCCTACAGCCACCTACACTGTGAATATATTAGCTGAAAAGCCATTTCATCAGTGCTGCAATATTTAAGTACTTACAAGTTTGAGACAGCTGTAAGATGCCAAGAACTGCTATAGAAACTGTAAAATATTTATTAACACAATAATACTGCTTTATCTTGGCTTCAATTTATAATTTAAATTGTGTATCACAAGGGTATCTTTGTTCTTGAAAGAAGTTTTAAAAACGTCAGTTTAGACACATGCTGTATAAATAAGTAGCTAGCTTAGTTTCATATATAGGCAATGTAATTTGATCTTTAAATTTAAACAACCATTTATTATATTCCTAAATAATGCATTTGGGTATTTTCACTTCTGCTGCTGGAATGCTGTTTACAGACAGGATAAAAATCTGACTACAGCTGAAATTCAAAATTTTTATATAACTGGTCTTAGTTATTGAATTTGGAAATAATAGAAAGAATAAGTTTGTCTTTCCATATTTAAAGCTTCAGAGAGGCTGATCCAATCTCCAAGTTCTAGTGAAAAAAAAACACTCCTAAATGAAATACATGTTAGAGCCATTTCAAGAGTCAGAAATTTGCAGTTCTCTTTCTGCATCTACTGCAGTGTGGTTTTGGTTAGGTAATTTGGGGCTAGTTTTTTCCATCCTTTCTTGTGAAATGCCTTTTGAGGTGCTAAATATTTTTCACTTTCCACTCTTTAGAATTGGGGTAATAATTCTTAACTCAGGTCTGGATGAGGCCTCATTCATGAAGATAGAGGAGACCACACCACAACTTAGCTTCCTCCTTGTTTAGTCCATCCCATGTCTTCAGATACTGTGTTGCTGATGCATGAAGGGAAGGAACATGGTCTACTTTCAGATTTCCACAAAATCTTCACTTCAAACTGTCTTACACTACAATCTTGTTTTGAAACTTAATGTGTTTCAAGCTTGGGGGACATTATCTGTGGAAGACTAGGTACACTTTGACTGCTGTAAGATCTTTTTGTCATATGGGCATGCCACAGCTACCCTTAGGTGCTCCACAGGAATACAGCTGAGGCACATCTCCATGACACAGAGGCGTGAGTTGTCTGGACTATAACAAGTCTGTAGCTAAACACAGAACCTCGTCTCCTTGTACCTGTGGTTTGCCCAAGTGCTCAAGTGCTCTTAAGCAGTGGAAATTGCTTTTGAGAATTTGATGACAGTTTCACTGAATATCTATTGACAAAAAGAGGACATGGAAGAAACTCATAACCTGCTCCTAGGGACAGCTGCCTTATGTCTGCAGCTGACATGGATGAGCTGCCAGAGAGTGTCAAGGGCAGCTGGATTTGTTCTTTCTGCATTGTTTATTAATCATGATTTTCTTATGAGCAAATCTCAAGTTTTAATGATCTATGGGAACCTCAGATGGATTTCAGCTTGAATGAAAGGAGGGAAGTAGTAACAACAGAATAAATGCAGTGCTTTTACATGTATCTTTTTTTTTTTTTTTTTAATTTTATGTTTCACTTTAGTATTTTCCTTTTAAAATGACCTGCTACTTACTAGGCAAGGACATTATAGTGTATCATGGCATGAGTAGGACATTTACAAAAAACAGCTAAATTAAATTACTGATTTGGAGACCAGACTGCAATCAGAATTTGATTTTGTGTGTCACCATTTTTTTTAAGAACAGACTTGTATTAACCTTCAGAAATTGTAAGAGCAGCATGGGTTTGGATCAAAAGAGATTTGAGCTCTGTTCTTAAGTAACAGGAGGTTCAGTCCTTGTTTACATGCATGAGACTTTTACTGACAATGATGAGCTTAGAGTTTTATACGCTACTTGCACAGCATACATAATCAACAGTGGAAAATAACTGAGGCACCAGCTTTTAAAAAGACAGGCTTGAGATATATGCTGTGATTGAGGAGGTGTTTTAAAAACTCCCATAATGAAGTGCTCTGAGGGGTGAATATTGCTTACTCCTCGACTGAAAGGTGAACGTCTGCATGGGATACTGCAACCTGGCAGAAATTTTTTTGTTATTTTATGTCATGTAAGATGCATGAGACATCTAATATGTTTCATATCATATATCTCATAACACGAGAATCTCATATTCTCATGAAGTATATCATGGACCACTTTGCTAGGTCCAATGATGTTGGGATTAAACGGGTGGGAGGAGTCCTAAGACCACCGCAGATGCTTAGGCTAAGGTGTGCGTCAATCTGTCAGGACAGTACAACCTCTCTTTGTCTTTGTAGCTTGTGAAATTTCAGACTAAAACTGACAGTCAAGAAAGGAAAAGCTTATTTCTACAAAATAGGATTTTTAAAGCTTTCCTCTTAACCTTAAATGCATGTTATTCTCATTGTTAGGAGCAGATTGAGGCCAACTTTCTGAAAGTTCCAGGGAACCAGAACTGTGGGTTAACCTGGTAAGTACTTTCCAGTAAAGGACAGTTTATAGAAAATGGCAGTGTTTAGTTTAGCAAATCTCCTTAACGTGGATTTTTTCAAAGGAGTACCATCCTGTAAATTTCTGCTCATAAACTTCCATAACAAGTTCCACATGAAACTGTTACTTTGCCGTAACTGTCCTTTCAAAAGGAAAGTTAAAGTGTTAAAACTAATGGACGATAGATAATTTGTTTGAAATCAAGCAATGTCTTTCTATCTTTATGTCAATGAGAAGCAGATGTTCTGAGATCCTGAAGCATTTAGGTGTGCCACCTGTACTGCAGTTGCAGTGTCCTCTATACACCACGGAACACTATAAAAAGAGTCTTTTCATTGTGACTGGGCAAAAGCAAGTAATCATAACAAACAGTATTTGATATGTGTCATGGCCTTAGAAACTGGAATAATGATGAGAACCTTCAGAGAACTATCATGAGTTTTACTAATGTTTAGTAATTTTTTCTTTGCAAATCATGTTTCCTCTCTACATGTAACGTGGAACATTGCAGTCCTAAACTCCCGAGAAAGACAAATACATTGCGCATATACATTTTCTGACCTTTTAAATAGTTAAAATGTTCCTATGTTTGTTCACTAAAAATACCTATGTTTAATGGTCATTCATTCTGAGTCTCTTTTCTCTACAAAGAGCAATCCCTTACTTAATTTTAATTGTTTGCTCACTGTTTCAAGTTGTTTCTGGTCCTCTCTTTATACTCATGGATTAGATTTCAGCTTTACCCTCTGTCACTCCAGGATCTCAGATTTTCATTTTTGTATTTTGACATTTTCAAGGTATCATTGTATCAGAGAACATACAAAATATATTAAAATGAAATCCCATTTGTCTAATTGCTTTCTGGTATGTACTGGGATATCCATCTTATTCACATCTTTATTCTTGAAAGTACCTGTGAGGGATATTTGAATTATGCTGTCACTTGTGAATTAGAAATTTGGGGAAGATTTTTTTCCTAGCAGATGATGGATATTGAAGAGGGGACAAGTTTCTCAGCAATATGATTAAACAGAATCATTAATTCCAGAGTAAAATAAGCCAAATATCTGTGGGTTCTCCATTGGAAAGGGCTTGTTGATCCTAGATCTTTTGTGGAAGAAATAAAATCTCCTTTTAAGGAGAATTAAAAAAGAAAGACATTCCACATTCCACCAGTGCAATAGTATGTCCTTTACCATCTGGACTTCAAGGCAGCTGTCCCTACCTTCTTCCAGGAATCACAGGAATAAAACCTGTGAAAAATGTATTTCCACACTTGAATGTGAATTTGAGAATAAGCACACTAAAAAAATTAAATTATAGTAGTCATAGCATTGATGTAAACTATGGAGAAAGAAACATCTTTCCCCATTTGTATCTTCAGATAGCCCAGTTTTGTGTCCTTCTTTATCTCAATGCCTGAATAAAAACACAATTGATCCCTACGTGTGCCTGAAATCTATTTTAGGTACAAAACTCTATCAGCAGTTTTTGGGTGCAAGTGGGAAAGCTGATCTGAGGGTGTTATCAAAGCTAGACCCAAGCCCCATACTTGGGAAGCTCTATGCTTAATGATCAGTTGCACTAATCAGTAATTAAATATATTAAAACATCCAGAGTATGCAAATTTGAAATAAAAAAAAACCCTAGAAGTATAAGTTTTACTGCTACTTTTCATCTGAAGATACCCATCATCTAACAGATCATCTTTCACATAATTTTCTCTTAATTATAGATAGTGCAAACTGAAAATTGGCTGGCGCAAGCTTAGGCTGTTCACCTTCTGTTATCTTTGTAGCCAGGCAAATAAATGACCTCTGAAACTGTCCTGGAGAAGCTTGCAAACAGATATTTTAACAGGTAAACCATTGATTTTAAACTTGAGCGTACAGAAAACAGTGGCAGTTCCCTTTATCAGCAAAAGGAAGGAGTCATCCATCACTTCTGGATTTATGATGCTTATAACTGAACTGATGACAATGATGGTGTTCAAGATTCTGCTGTAAATTGCTGCTCTTGTGGTGTACTGCAAATAATTTTCATGAATTTACCTGGGCCATTAAGCTAATTAGCTCCCACAGTGGTTAAGGGCTGACATCTACTCAAGTCTGTAGAGTTAGCAAAGAGTTAAGAAAGAGGATTTTTATAATCCTTTGAAAAAGCATCTTCCCCCCCATTTTTTCCCCTTTTAAGGAGATTCTGCTTTTAAAAGTTTGATTTGAGACCTGCTCTTAAGCTGAATTATGGAGTAACTGTCAGTGCCTGACCTGGTTCACTCTGGTTTAGAGAACCTTTCTCCTCTGTGTTTTAGCCCTACGGAAATATACCTTAAATTTCTAGATCTTGAAATAACTACAGGCAATGTAAAATTAATTGTGGTCTTGGCTTTCTCTCCAGAGATGGATTACATGCTCAGGAGCCCATCACCATTATAAAATGTGATAAATCCACATCTTCCATGGGCTGGTATAAATCAGGACAGAAGGATGACTTCAGTAACAAAGAAGTGCTGTGCAGCACACTTTATACTTATAGATACACCCTTGTAGGACTTACACTCCTGAGTAGAAGAATATTTTGAAAGCTTTGGGCACTGCATTGCACAGAGATTTTAGATCACTCCCTTCCTGTACCACAGTTCACTCCTTGCAAGCTCCAGACTTTCAACTGTAATGTCCTAATTGTCAGTGGAAATAGTATAACATTGGGTAGGCTTTCAAATCCTCTGTTGGCAAGATATTTTGTTTGCTTGCTTGTTTTTAATTAATATTTAATTGGGTGTGCATGCAGACAAGGGGTTATATCATCAGTTGTTGTAAACTGGCTTACCTCTGTCAAAGCTAATGTTACTATATAGATTTATACAACCTAAGAGGCTAACTTGGAGTTAAAGAAAAGGGCAAAAACTTTCTTCATAACAAGAAAGAGGAATTTAAAAAAGGAGATGTCATGCTGTGATCTGTGGTATGGTAATAGCGGTTTGTTGACTGCTAGGGAAAGGTGACTCCTGCAAAAGAACTGAAAAATGATAGGGAACTTTTTTCTTTTTTTCTGTTTTTTCTTTTTTTTTTTTTATCTTACTATCATCATGGAAAGTTTATTGCCAATTAACCTTATGGGAAGCAATTACATTGGTGGTAAGCAATTAAAGAATACAGTGTATACTTATGCAAGGGTGAGCAGAATTAATATGACTTCTTTACCTGTTTTTTAAGCTTTGCCCTAGCCTTGCCTCTAGATATAAGATACTGTTTTAACTGAGATAAACTGCTCTGATAAGACGCTGTATTTTGTTAAAAACCAGAACATACTTTCTCTTATTTATTAGTGTTAGTCATAAAACTCATATTGGAAATAGCACACAAATGAACTTCTTATCCATAAAATCATTGAAACATAACATGACATTTACTACCTGCAGTACATAATTAGACTCCCATTCACTTATACAACCATTTATTTCAGTCATTGAATATGATGGGTTTGAGACAAGTTGGCTTTCTAATTAAAAAAAATGAAAATTTTAAATTGAACTCTTCTGCTCTGTACTCCACTCTTCAGAAGGTGTTATTTCAAATTAAGTAGTTAAATCTGCAAAAACAACCCCTCATTCTGTTTATGAAGTGCATTACTATCTACTGAACTTGGGTTTTTTCAGTTATTTTCTCATTGCATTTGAAGAAGTTATTTATATAATCTTTCACTATCACTCCCTAACAGTGTTTTTAATTATAAAATAATTACCCTATTAATTAATCTGTAATTAATGTATAGTATTAAAGATGGTCAAGATTGGGCACTTAAAAATTTTTCTTCAACCTTTCTGATTGCTAAATGAGTTCCAGTTTCAAAATGAAGTCCCAGATTTGCCTTCAAGTTCTGTTGTTGAATAAACATTAGTAAGTTATTTAAATTCAAGTTTTTGGTGTGGGTTTTTTTAATACAAACTACATTTTCATTATTTTCATATTTGGTATAGACACCTAGTAATTCTCCAAGACTTGATACATTACTCTTTGATTTGTTTTCTTACTTATTAAGAACTGCTAAGAAGTTGAAAATTTTGCATACCATCTCCTTTCCCTGCGCCCTCCCCCTGCCCCCCCAGCTGTGGGCTTAAAGTTTGTTGCCCTGTTTCTTGGACGCCTACCTACAGCATATGTTTTTGCAGTTGTTAGCTTGCCGTCACTTTGCAATGTGCATATGTCTGCACAAACCTATCTTCTTGCCATTGTCTTAATCCCCATCAACCTCAATGAGGAAGCAATGCGACGATCTCTGTAACTCTTTTGGAGTAGTCTGGTGAGAAGATGATGGTTGCACCACTCCTGTTGCATTATTCCTCTGAATAAAGCTGATCGTGCAGTCCTTGCATACTGAAATTTGATTTTGAATTTACATACAGAAATTTGAAACTATTTGTAAAATTTTAATGCCAAAAGTGATTCCAGCTTAAATAACAATCTCACGGTACTTGTTATATCATTATGCATTTTATTTTATGTAACCAACTTTTAAACTGCTTTACAAATGTTCTTCACAGTGGGTACCTGTTTCAGAAAGCCTGAGTGAATGAGGAGTTGAAATTACGTTTTCAAACATGACAGAAGAGACAATTCTACAAGTTCTTACATGAATAAAGATGCAAATTTAGATTGTCTGGAAAAACTTAACCGATTCCTACCCTAAAATCTGTCTGCATCTTTAGTTAGGTAAATGCCAATAAAAATGTGGCCTTTAGCTACTTGTCCTCTGAAGAGATTGTTTTCTGAAAATAAAATCTATTTTTTTAAAGAGTTTCCCTGGACTTTAAGCTACTTAAAAGTTTTTTATTATTTTTCTGAGATGTATATTCTATACTGTGTATTTGATCTATCATTAACTGTGAAAGACAGAACCTTAATGTAATCAGCAAAGTTAAATTACAGCCCTAGATGGGAAATTAAGGTTAATTTTGCACACAGCAGAAATGCAGAAGAGACTATCTGAATAAGTTGTAATTAACACGCTGAAATCTGATATATTGCTGACCTGCACAACACCAGCTGTGCTGGAAACATCACTGCTCCTGTCAGCATTCTATATGGGTGTAGGAAAAGCAGTTAGGGGGGTACATCTTAAACAAAGCATGTCCAGCATTACTGCTCTGCTAACAGCATGCTAGAGCAAGAGTTAAAAGGGACTGATCAATACTACAACATTAGCTGTCTCAGTGGCAAGATTTCTTAATGATTTTTATTTTTATTTTTCCCCGACCCTTTCATTCACATTTCCATCTCACTTTTTTTTAGTTTATGGGATTTGAAAGGATTGTGGCCCTTTTTGATATTGCTGGATCCTATGCATGTGCTGAAAATGGAATATCTTCATGCCTAAATCCAAATGTGCATATACTGTTCATCATCATGTACATCATTCATCACCACATTCATCTAAGCCTTTGTGGTAAAGGCTATGTAGAAACAAAGCAAATCCATACTTAGCAGATTCTTGGTTTGGTTATGGTGCAAAAACTGAATTGGCCATCCAACCTCCTTTATTATAAAAATGTGAAGAAAACCATTCAGAAGACTTTAGCCACAATTAACTTGAGTTTACAGTCAGAAAATTTCAACTGAAGCATTGCAGAAAACTCTTAAACAGGTTATTTTGAATTCATTTGTGCCTTCCAGGTAGATAATTCAGTATGCACAGGGATGCAGCTGACCTGAGAACCATTGACATGGCTATACACTAAAACTCACTGAAGACTTCAATGAGCTTGGGTAAGGCTCTCTTAATTAATGAAGCTGGAGATATTTAGGAGAAAGTAATTATCTGGGATTTGTTATACCAATTTTGTGGTTTTGCTGTTATTTGCCTTTCAGCTGGGTGGGCTGTGTTTACTGGAATCACTGGAGGTTTTGATGAGGTGCTTCTTTTAGACCAAACACTAACTAGTGATATTTACGGGGAACTTTTGATTAAAGTAAATGAAGCACATCTTTTGATGCTACCAGGTACTATGGAAAAGGCAATAAAGGATGGACAGTCAAAATATAATGGTAACCAGTAATGTTGCTATGGTATTTTAATTCACAGTGTGAGATCTGTATGAAGTCCTCAGAAACTGCAAGGCTTTGCTAATGTACCAATCCTCTAAAATGAAAAAATGTAGTTTGAATTGGCTATGATTTTTATATGTTTGGTTTAGGTAGCAAAATAGAAATAGCCCTGAATTGCATGGTACTTTAATTTGCGTCTGCACTGCAGCACACTCTTTCACTGACTAGTGCCTTGCTTACAGCTACTTTCTGCAGTAAATCTTCCCTATTGTTTTGTCTTTATTGGCTGTGCCAGAAGGCTACTGGGCTAAAACACATAACAGCTATCCACCAATACTTATGAACACTTTTGCATTGCTCATCTGTCATTTTAACTGGCAGTTATCTTGATGTAAAATATCTGGAAGTCTCGAATCACCTAGAATACTCAGGATCTGGAAACAGTACAAACTTTTGAAGATACCATTCATTTAACAGAAGTGGTATAACATTAACATGGAAAAAATATGAGCTGCCTTGCTTAATTTATTTCAGAAAACTTTTCCAGCACAAAATCCAGTCAGTCTGCTATCCAAATCCGTAACTGCTGGCTACCTGATTTTATGACAGGGTCTGTGTTGTTTCTGCCACTTTTGTTTGTAATATGGGTACACCCTGAAAGCCACATATATAAAGATCACCTGTTTTCAGGTGATTTCCTAATGGAATGGTTATATAGGACTGTATGTTTCTTCCTTTGTCTCTGTGTTTATATAGGGTATAAACCAGATTTCCAAGCATCATGCTCACTTGATAAGGCCAAAACTGACCTTCCACTCTGAGGTTTTCCTCTGGATGAAGAAGAAGAGGACAGTCCTGGATGCATCCTTTCTACTTTCAAATATCTGTATCACCCAACAGGTTGTGGTATGTGTGCTAGCTTGGAAAAGCAGAACAAAAGCTGCCATTCTCAGCATCTGGGCAGCCAGACCATGGACTTGCAAAAGTGTTTTACCCTCAGAAGCTTCAGCTGTTGGTAATGCAGCTTGGAAGGACAAGTGTTTGTACACCACATGCTGTCAGAAAAGAAGATAAATTCCTGATTTGCCAAGTGGTTCTGAGAACTAGGAACAAGCAGTCACTGGGAGCTCTGAACTAAAGCATGATTTAAAAAACCCAAGAGATTTGTCCATATTTTGGTATTTGAATAATTAGGTTCTTCACCATTTCACTGTAAAACAAAAATGATAGTTCTAATTATGCTTTAACTTTGTGTTTGGATTTGTTTTTCCATTTATGTCCCTGTATTGCTACAGGAATATTTCACTATTTTTATAGCCAGATTGTGCTGTCAATACTGTTCAAAGAATTGGCTGATTGTTCCTAATTAATAGGCCATTTGAGAACTAGTGGATGCTGATGCTTTCGGTGGTCTTCAGTTATCCCTAGTAGAGAGAAGTCATAGGAGTCAAATATTACAGGCTGTGTTGTCCACCGTTAATGGGTGAGGCAAGTCTAACAGATCAGGGTGGAGAGAAGGAAACCCAGGTTTGCCAGTGCTTTATGCCTCTGGAGCTTTAGATAATGTATTGCAGCAATTTATTTTATTTTAATGACGGAGAAGGGGAAACATGTAATTTTTCAGTCATTTCACACATGCCATTAGCAACGTAATTTGAAAAGATAATGATTTACAAACCACCTGCTATCTAGCAGACGCTTAAATATTGGCACGTGCATGGAATATGGTATGAAACAGATCTGAGGATTTTAATTGCCCACTAATGTAATAGCTTCTGTTCTAGAGAATGCTTTCTGTACAGGTTAATGATGTAGAGCTGCTTTTTTTTTTGAAGCAGATCTGCTGGGGAACTTCTTTAATAGACAGCAAAAAAGAAGTATCTCTACATGTTTAGTCTGTCCTTTTCAATTATGTTTATACTAGCAACTTTCAAATGGCAAGAAATGAGGAAGAATATCAGGTTTATAATAAAGTGAGACCTTTGAAAGCATCCTGAGAAAGAAGCTCATGACATGTCCTAATATATCAAGAAGAACAGTGATTTATATTTTACCTAAAATATACTGAGGACCTCTGATTTTCTCAGGACTCCTTGGAAGGCAGTAGAAAAAGCCATGTTCACTAGAAACCTACTTCTTGGGGAAAGTCCATGGCATCACAAGTCCCATGCTAAGCTCGAGGTTACAGAGGTGGTTACATCATTGGTAATGCTTTCAGCAGCTCAGGCTCCAAAACTTACAGTGAGTGTTATTTTTTTATGAATGTACATGTACCTTTTAGGCATTTAATATCAAGGAGCTGAAACTGGAGTTGGCACCATTCTACACCAAAAGGGCGACATCTTGATCAAAAGAGCATGTTTTGCTGGGAAAAAATAGCCTTCAATGTGAATACCCCAGGCGAAATTTGTATCCTGATCCAAATTCAGTTCTAAAACTGCATTTGCTTACTGGTATTCACTTTCAGTGAAAAGTAAAAAAATGGCCACCCTCAAACCAAGAAAACCCCACACACAAAAAATAAGAAAAAAATCATAGTCACTGTGGCAACATAAGCTTCTGAAATTGCTTAGCTGAACTTGGATAAGCTTAGAGGTACTTGGACAAGCATCCTAATGCAGAAGCAGCACCTAGACTATCAATTTTGCACATGGACCAAAGTCAAGTGGAGATTGTGAGCTCAATAAGGTCTATTTATTATGGATATTTGATATGATTGTAAAATGTTTTAACAGTCTTGCAGACAACAGGATTACAAAGTCAACGGCAATGTATTTGTAAGATATGTGCTGGAAATACCAGACAGTGGGAATTTGCTTTAGCCACCATCAGGGATGCAATCTTGGCTGCTAATCTAAGCAGATGGAAAAAAATAAAATTATAAGATACTAGGACATAGCCTGTATATTCAGTGAGAAGTAAGGAGCAAAGTCATAGATGGCCCTTAAACTCACTTGGGTATCTTTACCCTGAAGACTTTAGCACAGGCTAGAGGTGCCCAGGCTGACTGGGAATAATGACCCTTCAGCACAGAATTATCTTTTCCTGTCACTCAAGACCCTGTACTAGATGAACTAGATAACTAGTTGTTATTCAAACTTGCAGTAATATACTGGAAGGAATGATAACCACTCTAGGCTTTTCAAGGTTAGAAGAAAATGTAGCATAATTTGAAAAACTGGATTTTAAAGGGGAAATGTTCTCCTATTTACCCAGCTTACATAAGGATTAGAAACCTTGCTAAATTCATCTTTGTATAAAAGTAAAACAATGGCTTGGAGTAACATATGTAAAAGTGGAAGTGTTAACAATCCCCCAAATGTTCCCCTTGATGCATGAGTTTTACTTAATTTCTTATGAGCTTCATTTACAGCCTGAGTCTTTTTCATGCAACCCTCAACTCTCTTATCCATAATTTTGAATGATTAATGATTGAAATGTTATTTAAATCACTGAGCCTTCTTCTGTCAGAATTTGTAGCTAACTCAGTAACGGGGAGTAAAACTGAGCAATCTGTTCTTTTTTGTTTGTTTGTTTGTTTTGGAAAGTGCTAGATTTTCAGGTATTTCTGTTCCCTGCTACAAGGGCAAGAACCCGCCTCCCAGTGAAAGCAAAGGGATATCTCAGAAGAAGTGATGATATAAACATTTGCCCCTGGCAGATAAGCAGTGTCAAATAAACTGGATTTGACAGCTTTAATAAATTTACTGTGTTGGATTTGAATGCATTAGCTGTGGTGAACTGTGGAAGGGTTTGATAATGTCATGGCTTTCAAATTATGGTCTTACCAAAGTGCTTAACAGATTTGTCTACTCTTTCACATCTGTAAATGAATACATAATTTACACATTTAATGGGTGTTAGATTACCTGTCTACCATTAGTCTCTTAGACTACAGTGAATGAAAAACAGAAAACCGTACTTTCCCAGGACATTAACACTTACTTAACATCAATGCATCCATGTATCATCCTACATGTTACAATACTGTGGCTTTGGAAAAGTCCAGATAAAACAATGGTTACACCCAGCCATTAACTATATTTAAGAATTTCTAACTATTGCCCACAGAAAGGTGACTTGGAAAAGCTAGTTTTATAGTCACTGCATGTTAGAATGATGTTTAACCAAAACAGTGATGTTGAACATTGAAAACCTGGTGAAACAATCTACTATTAATAAAGGTGACCCTTAAATAAAGGTTTCTTTACTGAGGCCTCTTAATCTCTCCATCTTGTCTAGCAATAAAGGATGTAACAGAAAGTAGTGTAGCATTTATTAGGCGATTAATAGCACTTAAAATCCTAAAACAAACATCGGAGCAGGTTGAACATATACAGATAAAAATACATTTGAAAATATTTCAAGCTATGATGTTTAGTACACAGAAAGAAGTAGACCGGTATTAGTGACTTAAGTAGTTATTATCATTTTTCACAGAATCACTTGACAAAGCCCTAAAAAACCCAAAATGGATGTATAACTAATAAACTCTATAGAAGGTGAGCTATAACCTTTGAATAGGTTTCCATAGAAATATACTTTATGTCTAAAAGAGTATAATAGAATTTAATAGAGAATTTTTAACATATTTTTCAAAGTAACATGTAAAATTAAAAAGAATATTATTCCTACTATGAAAATTTATAGGCAGGCTTTCTTTCCCTATCGGTATGCAATTAGGACTCCTCTATCTGTATGTCACATTGATACATCATGTAAATTATGTGCATTGATGCAATCCTGGTACCATCCTCACTCAGCTCCCAAGCTTCTTGTGGCAGCTTCGCACATGCCTTTTCAAGACACTTGGGAAAAGTTAATTCACCCTTGCTGTAAACTGCTGTTAAAATTTTCCAGTTTGTGGACAGAAACTTGTGCTGGACTTCCCATTCCAGTCTGGCCATTTTCCATCAGTTTAAAAAATAAAAAGATCAATTTCATTCTCAAATTCTGAAGCTGCAGGTCTTCCTGGGGGCACGTGGGCAGAAGGTGGTCTTGGTTGTGTGTGACAGCATTAGGTTTGCCACCACCAAGAGGACAAAAGGTTGAATTGTTTTAATGGAGAGTTTTGGTAACAAAAATTGGCCTCAATTTTTTGATGGAAAATATTTGCTTTTGTACTGATTATGCTAATCTTTCTTTCATAGTATTTGCTGCTTTATTTGCTTAAACAAGGCTGATAAAGATAGTATCTTTCCTTAATTACACCCTGACAGCTGAAGTTTTTGTCATATGTCCATGTCCTTAATATAGCATATGATAATTTCACTGATTATAAGCCATTGCCTGGTCCTCCATTATTTGAAGGCTTTTTAACACAAATGAGATTTTCAGCTTCTACAATCTATTATAATTTTGAAAGATGATTTACACCTTGTATTAAATAAGCTTGTAGTTTGTGTAATTATAATTTATACCAGTATTTGAGGTTCTGTTATATTACCTAGAACATCTATTGTCAGCATAAAATGAAAATACCGTGGTGTAAATAGGAGTTAGACCATGTAAGTTAGCCTACTGAAAAATCTTATTTAATCATGTTCAATTTCTGTTAGGTATTCTATTTCCCATTGTGCATAATTAAAAATAACTGTCCAGCAACTATAATGTGTAACAATAAAGATAAGTTTCATACTGAATTTATTCATAACGTATTATTTATTTGTAATAATAATCTTCTATTTATGTGTAAACAATAAAATTAAAAGTAATTGTTCATTGAGATATATTTTGTTATAGTGTCTCCATCTATGGCTTCTGGGACATCATGACATAAATCCAAACATTCTAAATACTTACACTGAAGATATAATATATAAAATTAATAAGAATGTGGAAAAATAATTAACAGTGAGAAATAATAGCACATGTTGAAACTGGCAGTCTCAGTGAAAACAACTGCTTCTTTTCATTACAGTGTTTGCTACACATTGCTAATACTCTATTTTTTCCCTTAAATTACATTTTTCTCTAGTAATTTTAGATAATTTTTCAGTCCAAGTTTTTATGGGTGTCATTATTTCACGGATGGAGGAAAGAAATACAGCACGATTGTGAAAATTTAGCACTACATAGAAGTGCCTATCTGCCATGCTACCAACTACCACCAGCATGAATGTACCTCCAAACTTTATTTCCTTAGTGCCATCCTGAGGCTGGGAGATGCACCAACACCTACCAAACAGCAAAGAGGGCCTATTGTGAGATGAGGTCATAATCTTTAAGGTGTGAACCAAACCACCTTGAACTTATATTTGAGAGAGGTGCTGATTTCAGAAAATGTTTCCACTACAAAATCCAAATCAGAGACACTTCATCTTGATTTGTAGTATTTTTATAAACTTTTTCCTTTGAAATGAATACTAAATTTTGACTAGTGTAATGCCGATTTTCTCTTACTTAGTATCTCACTCTTTCTTAGCCACTTCATGGACTTTGTGGCTGGCACAGTCAGTAATCATCTAACTTTACCTCCAAGTGAATGAACCCTGGTGCACAAGGACTATGTTGATGTCCTTTGGGCTATCTATTGATCTAACCATAGCAAACTGTTTTGAGTATCAATGACTTTACCCTCTGGTTTGCCAAAGAAGAATTGGTTCATAAGTGCTGTGGCATATTAACTATCAAGAACGACATTGCTCAGGGAAAATATATACTCACTTTTCTGTTGTTATAAACTATTGTTCTGAAAATCAGGTTGAATTGGTGTCTGAAAAGTAAAACAGTCTTGATCAAGCCATTGGACAGATATCTGGTGTACTACCTCTGTGTTGGTATTACCCTTTTACCTATCGTCTGGCTTTCTAAAGGTACATATGACAAATTTGACTAAGTCACACCTCTGTGAAATGTTATGTTATAACCAATTGATTTAGGCTGTTAAATAATTTCATATAAAATTTATTTCTTGATGTCTTATTATTCCATCCCCTGGTATTCACTATTAAATCTGTATTAAAATCGATTGTGGATGCTCATGTTTGTCTCCAGATGTAGAAGGTCTGTGCATCTTGGCAGCCAGCTTGTTCTCTGCTCCACACATAGAGTTGGTGACAAAAAATTGCAGGGGAATAAACTAAAATTATTCTTTAAAAGTTTTTCACTGAAACACACAGAAATTGTAGGAGATCACTGAGTTTCAACAGCTGTAGACTGCTAGGATGCAGCTCTCACCAGAGCTGCTCTTTTGCCAAATAGTCAAATGTTTTGCTCTGAGCAGCTCTTCGTAATTGTGCATGTACTCATCACTCTCACTATCAAGCTTCTGTCTTTTACCAAATTTGTTCAATGTTCACGTTATTGTGCATATTGCTCATCTTTCCTACTATTCGTATTCTCCATCAGCCACCCCTGCTGTGCACGCTAGGCTGCTCAGCCCTGCCAGCTGCTCTGCTCCCTGGTTTGCTCCTTCTTTCTCCAATGCTACTATTCATCACAAGTCCCTCAGCTTTACAAAACTAGCTGTTGTTACTGGACGTGTCCCAGTTATATATAACATGCAATGTAAATGAAATCTCTACATCATGCCTGTGGGGGTCTTCTTTACTGACATCCTGTATCTCAGTAAATGCATCAAATGCTCAAAAGAGGTCCTTTCCCACACATCAAGTCAAATGTGCTGTACATCCCTAAATAAGTATAATTGCAAATAAGGATACAAGTATTGAATAGAAAGTAGCTGTTATCAGCGTGCTTCATGTTGTAACTTTATAAAAAACAAATTGGGAATAAAATACAACACCTACTTTTGGAGGTAAAAATGGAACGAGTCAGCCATAGATGTTCCATGTTGTGTGTTGTCTGTATCTGTTCAGTAGTAGATTTGGATTTTTGTGTTTTCCTTCTTTTTCTATTAAACCTGAATTTAAGACCTGATTTCATGAACATGTCAACAATAAATCATAGGAGATGACTGGGCATTTCCAACAAAGGCCATTTTTAAAGAGATTTACCTTTTATCCAAAGCAGTGGCCTACTGAATTGGTGATCTTCTTAGTGGAAGATCTTTCTGACAAATATCTCAAAGAGCCGAATTTACAATCTGGCTTTTTTTAGCTCCACATAGAAGTTATGAAAAACCTTCTAGGTTACTTTCACAGTATAGAATTATGTCAATTCAAATTTCCACATTTCCAAAGTTGTCATGGTGGGCAATTGTTCCCCAAAGCAGTCTATTTTTGGGTAATGTGTGTTTATGTGAGCAAACTCTCAAAAAACGGAAAAAAACCATAAACTCCTGAGCAATACAAGTTGGATAATATACTTCTAGTATTTCTCACTTTTTAAGGCCAGTAATAAATCTATCTGGAGAATCTGTAGAAATGTTTATAATAAAGGGTGTTAAGTAACTATCTCCATAATTCTGTCATGACACTACTTTTAAGACCTTGATGGGTTTTTACTTAGGGCTCTTAAATTATTAAAGGCTAAATAATCTTCAGATAACAAAGTAATAGAAAAAATGTGGGAAAAGAAAAAGTTATGACCTTACAATACTTGCATGCGAGCAAGCTGGAGGAAGGCATGGTAACCACACAGCTATTTAATGGGATGACAGCTTCTCCATTGTAGAATTAATTCTCAGCTCCTAGGAAAAAAACCCAGCAGCCTCCTGGACGTACTTGTTCCAAATGCTGCTATATGGATGGCTATACCTTCCTTGTGAGCTGTGGTGGATGGTTCTCACTGGTTGGTAAATCCCATGGGAATGCCAGTACTGCCCTAGTGGCCTGAGTGATCAAAGCCAGTTGGATGAAATGGAGTAGGAAAAATATCCATAGCAGTTTATGTGTGAGGCACTTCAGCTGTACTGGTGCTAAGTTAGTTAGCACCTCCAACCCTTTAAAACCTTAATAGTGTGGAAACCTAAGTAGAATCAAGAAATTGAGGCCCAGCCTACACAGATGCTAAAATCCTCTGTTCCAGCTTAGGTTTTTCTACTAGCATCAGTAGGTACTGAGGATGATAAGAAATGTGCAACTTGAGGCTCAACAGCATGGTCAAAATGCAACCAGTAGGAATATCTTTGCTCCGTGGGTCTTGGATCAGATGCTTATATGGCAGGAAGGAACCCTGATTGCTTCAAAATGTGAAACAGTTGGTAGCTGCAAGTGCCAGTTTTCTGTGTGAAATTGTACACGTAAGCCTCTTGTCTGCAAAAAATTAGATGCTTGATATGCACTTTCTAAGTCCAAAGTGCAGATGAAGCTTTTATGTAAGTTTTTAAAATTATTTTTTAACATTGCATTCTGAATTACGCTGCTGGTGACAGCAGTCAAGTCCAGGCTTTCAAGGGCAATATCAGGGATCATCGTCTTGTTCAAATTACAGTTTTTAATTTAAGTAAAACTTTTTTCTTACTGCATTCATATTTTCATTTTATTATTTTATATATACAGCTACTAAGTTACTTGCATGTTATAGAATTTTATTTTATATTTAGCAAATGAATGGCATGCAAGCAATTTTAGATTTAATTTGATCAATATTTAATGAATTATAATTATCCTTACAACTCAGAGTTTTGCACTGTTGTATATTGCTGTGTAATGTTTAATCAAGGAGAGAGAGAGAGACTAAAATATAACAGGAAAACAGCTATCAAGTTTATGGTAAAGTAATGTAGTGGGATTATTAATTAAATTACAGAGGTCTAATTTAATAATTTTTCTTGTTACCACTTTAAAATTGAATTCCAAGAGATTTTCCCTAATTTATATTCTAAAATATCTGCAACATTTATTTAAAAAAATACACAAAGAGCAAAATTATTTCCTGATATTAATATTTGAAATCTCTGCATCACTGGCAAAAATTCCAAGGTGCTCTATCTGGGAAAATGAGAATAACATTTCTGCAATTTAAAAAGGAGATCTGCCTATATGGACAGAATAGCACAGTCAATAGGCCTTGCTTGTACATTACTAAGAGACAGCTATGTAGATGCTGTGGGAATCAGACAAACTCTTCAAAGTTAATGTATCTGAAGTCAGTGAAATGATTCATGAAAGTCCATGAAAAATACATATTTAATACTAAACCTCCTGCTCCATAAACTAAAGGTATATTTTCCTCAGAAATGCAGGTGATTGTATTTAGTAATACCAACATTATTTCCCAATATTTTTTTGTTAAATAAAACTTAGAAATTGTGAAACATCTTCTCTGGTACTGCATGCTAGATAGAAACATGTGTGTAGACATAAGTTTTGAACAGGAAGCCTAGAAAAAGAAAAAGCTTAAAAATTTCTATTTCACTTTAAAACACGGCATTTAAAATATACAATTACTGCTTTTGTAAACAAGTTTATGTATAACCATTAGGAATAAATGATACACTTTTTCTTTCCAGGTGTTTCTGAAGTTAATCAAGACTCTCCTTGTCTAATGCAGTGTCTGAAGGCATGGATTAGTTATGGGTAAGTAGGTGCAACACACCTCTGGCTCTACAGTGTGCTGCTGGCTTCAGTGGTATTCACATCTTGTGCATGAGCGCTGGGCTTCTGCCTGGGCTATTGCTGTTACCTGAAAACAGGATGAAGATACTTTTCACCCACATGCTTGTGAATGTTGTTTTTTATGACAGTGACTGATAACTCTAGTTATCATTATATATATATACATTAAAATGCCCAATTTATTATCTTTCACTATACAATTATTTGTTTACTTCAAGTGTGAAGCTAGACAGATTCAGGCTAAGAATAAGATCCAAAATTTTACCCATGAGGGCAGTTTACTGTGGGAACAATTCCTCTAGGGTTGTGATGAAATTTCTGCCACTTGAAATCTTTAAATCAGAATTGAATATGTGGCTAATATATAAATACATATGCTAGTTGAATGAGGAGTTACGGCTCCAGGGAGAAAACTACTGAATGAAATTCTGTGGTTTTCAAGGTGTATGAAGTGCCATTTAGGTTACAAAAAAACCCCCACTCTGGTCTTTAAGCCAGTAGGGCCTAATTATACAGCCAACAGAGACACAAACCAGCTATTGCTTTTTACTGATATGCAGAGTGTATATTAAGTAGAACAAGAGAATGAGGTGGGGAAACTTGTTCTGGAGAAGGAATAGAGGAGAAACCTGTTTCAGTAAATTGTTCTTATTTTTTTCTGGTTTGTTTGGTTTTTTTTTTTTTTTTTTTTTTTGTAATTTGAGAAAAGTTTGTTGTGCTTCATATTTAACCAGAAATTTGTGGTCAAATAATGAGTGCGTTGTGGTAAAAAAAAATCTGTGTTAAACACTGACATCTACAGCTAAATTAAAATTAAGTTATTTTAGCTTAACAATATTTTCCCTTATTTTCCTTTGTTCTTTTAGTTAGCAATTTGGAATGCAGTATGTGGTTCTGGACATGCATGATGGTTTACCATATTGTAGCATCCAATTTTATTTGGAGTGATGACTGGATGTTTCTTTTAGCCTTTTAAAAATATTTTGCTACTAAAAAATTAAGAGTATAAGAATCTAGAAGCAAAAGACAAATAGCATCCAAGCCCAAAATCACAGAATCGCACAGAATCACAGAATCACAGGTTGGAAGGGACCTCAGGGATCATCTAGTCCAACCTTTCTAGGAAGAGCAGAGTCTAGACAAGATGGCCCAGCACCCTGTCCAGACGACTCTTGAAGGTGTCCAACGTGGCTGAGTCAACCACTTTCCTGGGGAGATTATTCCAATGGTTGACTGTCCTCAATGTGAAAAATTTCCCTCTGGTGTCCAAGTGGAATCTCCCCAGTGTTTATTTATGCAAAGGTTTTAGTATAGAGGTATTTTAGAGCCCAGCCTTGCTCAGTGGTTTCAGGGCTGGACTCTTAATTTGCTTATTTTTGTCATAAATCATATTTTTAAATAATGCATTTGTGTTGGTCTTATTTTCTAGATGTCATAACATTTTTCTGAAATGGGAAAAAATGCCTAAATTCTAATATTATTAATATATGCAAAGTACGACTTCTGCATCTGACACTATTCATCACATCCCAAATTAATCATCAAGGACAGAACCCAGTATCCCATTTAAAAAAAAAGACCAATAGCTCTTGGAAAAATTAAATCGTCTTTCAGAAATATTTCATTCTGAAAAGCTAATCATTCAATGGAAATGGATTTTTAGAGGAAAAACCTGAGTGTGTTATATAATCTTTCTGTAGTATTCTCCATCTCATACATTAGCATTTCATACCACATTTTAAATCAGAATTTGTTGAAAAATAGTTTACACTGTTGTTGTGAGTGTCGCAGTCCTTCAATGTTTTTGAATTGATAAAATATGATTTGGAAACTCAAGGGAACATCACTTAAATCTGATTGAGACAGAGATAAACACAAAAGAAGGGACAAATACAGAGCAAGAAATTATCATTTTTGCAATGACATTTTAATCTCATCTTTTCCCTCCCCTATTCTACTTGAGAACAATGCGACCAACAACTTATACAAAATGATGTGCAATCTGCTCTTCTGTTACCCTTCCCACTTGGTATGAAGATATACTGGAGAATGGAAAATGCTTTAAAACCATATTTATTTTTAACTTTTCTGCTGTAAGTACTAGATACCTCATGGCTATGCAGTGAGGGACAAAAAGGGCTTGTATCCTGTCCTGAAGATGGGAACAAGAGAGATGTTGTACTTAAAAGGGGAAAAGCTGTTTTGGATTTTTTTGTTCCAATAAGTGTCTATAACACTTGCCACTTTAAAGATGTGTTGGCCATTTAAAAATAAAACCCATATAGAATATTTTTTTTCTGAATTATAAAGCATGTGGAGTCTTCTGAAGAAAACAGGAACTGAGCGCAGCTGCACCACTGTGTGTTGAACATTGTTTCATGGTACTTGCAGGCTCTGCTGTTACAGATGCTTGCAGTTGAGTCTTCTGTTTGCCTCAACCCTAGTAGAGTCATAATATGCTTTAATAGCCAAAAGAGAGGTTGTTTTGTAAGTTTTCAGAATATATATATTTTTTTTCTTTTATGGATTCTCTTTTTCTAAAACTATTTGCGCTCCTGGAGGAGCAAGAAATATGATCACCGTCAGGGCTCACACTTAATGGGTCCCCGTGTTTGCCTGTGCCCCATGTTGTCCCATATGCTACACTGCCCTCTTGTGTCGGCCCTACAAGACCCCTGATCACTCCTCAGCTACTTCTGAAGGAGGTGCATAAGATACCTGAGACAAATGTGTCTATCACCTGTAGGCTTGATTTTGCTATTGAGGGATGTCTCCTTCCACTGGGAAGTTCTCAGCATTGTCAGTTGAAAAAAGCATGAAAAGTCCTGCCCTGTTTATGCCAGGATGTCTACTTTGGGATTAAATATGCACAATAAACAATGAACTGAATACTTATGAATCTTTTCAGAATAGTCATAGCTAAGACATAATTTAATCCGTATATTTCATTGAAGTGACATATTAATTATTGATTATGCTTAATGAATATGCTAATATGCAGAATTCAAGAGGTTTCTGCTGCCCTGCTGTGCTCTCTAGGCCCTCATACATTTTTTAAGAGGTGTCTGTAGGAGACAGCGTATGGTCTTACACCAAGGCACCATAACGAAGACCACATACAGAGTTCAAGGGCTGGTGCTTGTCCTTCAGGAATAACATCAGAAACTTGTTTTGTCTGACAGTTGTTCTTGAAATTTTAAATTAGATTATTCAGTTTTTCTCTGTGTAAATGGGGTAGGTTACGAGTGTTTTTCCATTCAGCTGGGGACATAAAATAAGGTTTGACCTCATTTTCTATTTCAAATACGGGGTGGAAAAATAAGTGCAAACAAGTTTGAGCCAATGGTCTAGTCAATATTATATTAAAACTTAACTACTCCTGTATGCATTTTCAATGAGATTACAAAACCCGTTAAGCCTTTCTATCTTCTTGCTGTTTTTAATACTCAGGTGAAATAACCAATATGCACAGTGGAAACAAAAGGTTTCTGCTGACAAGGCCTTGACTGTGGTTTTGAATACAGCCTTGAGCAAAGGCTGATGTTTAAATTGCTTCACTCTAAAGAGCTCTAGGGTGCTCTTTAGCATCTATGGGGACCTCTGCAGATGCATTCATAAACCTTTATACTTGAAACACTTCATACAATAATGCATATTAAGGTAGTGACAATTAATGTAATAACATAGATGAAATTGGGAATAGTCCAGTGTGCCAGGCTTGAAAAAATGTGTTATTGTAAGCCTTTACAAATGTGAGACAGAAACGTATCTCGAGATCCTGTTACCATGGACGCTCCATGAACTGATAAATTATCAACTTTGAAACTGTGGATTGCATAGAAAAAAAGACCCTTTTTAAATTTTCTAAATGCTGAATTATTTCATTTCAGTGATTGTTATTTTTCTGCTGTTTTTCAAGTGTTAGCAGGCTCTCTCCAGTAAATCAGAAATTAAATGATGCTACAGCTGCAAGCCAAGGCCCCATGAGAAATCAAAGAGTACATAAAGAGGAGTGCAGCTAAAGACTTGACCCCTAACTGTGTATAATCACAGTCTGTGTATTAATGAGTGAGTAAAGAACCATTCTAAAAAGGCAATGATACTGAGTCACTCTGACAATCAGTTTTTATTCTTTATAATTCCATTGCCAAATTCTCTAGAGAGTTTGGGAAAATCCTTCCGTTGGTGGGAATTAATTCAGTGAAGTGTAAAGTTCATCTGTGAGGAATTAGGATGGGACCATCACTTTTCAGGGTGAACTAAGAGTGTAGATTCAGGGCTAGTGGAATCCTAACATATTGATATATGAAACTTCCAACAGCAATAAAAGCTGGAAGCCATAGCCGTGAAGACAGAGACTGGCTGTTGCACCCTTCCTCCTGGTGCATTTGGAGACAACCTGCTGGCTGCAGGACAATGTCTTACTGATATGCAGCAGGTTCATCAGTCATGGAGGTCCAGAATTCAAGTACTCTTGAACTACATACTCTTCCTATGGGTGTCTCATTGCATTATTCGCTGAGAAAAATGAAAGATTTATAGACAGGTTCTCACTGGTCCTCTCTCTGGGATGTCTGATGCATATTAGAGGCTTGGACCCAACTCACTGATCCTTTTAGGAAGGTCTTGTGTAGCATGAGCTTAAAGAATAGGTAGTAGAATTTTAATACATCTTTATGTAACAGGTTCGTATGTTATAAATTTTTATTTTAGTGCAAACCAAAGTACTAATACATAGCATAAACTTGAAGAGAGATTTTCCCCCAAAGCCTGGAAATGCAGCTGACAATGTCTATTAGAGGTGTCCATAGTTTGCAAAAAGGAAAGTATATTTTTACAAAAGAATAGGCTTCAGATAATCCAAGGATCACAATTTTTTTTCCATAGCAGAGGAGCAGATAAGATTCCTCTTTCAGACAGGGCAAAACATTCCCTATTTATCCATCAGTTGTGCAAAAAGAGCGATGAGATTAATTAATTTAAGCTGGCCTACAGTTTCCTAAAACAGTAGAATAAATTGTTGTGTATCAGTAGGTTCTCCTATCTTCATATCTAGCAGAAAATCTTAATCTTCTGTGATCCCTAAGCACAGTCTCAGGGCACATGAATGCACAGCTCCTAATCATCTCTTCTGCTGCAACCAGAACATATTTCTGCTAATACTATGCTATACTATGGTATCATATCCCACACTGATGTATCATATATGATACACCTTACATGGTATTCCATAGTACAGCATGGATGGCTTTGAAGGGAAAGTACTTTTTCTTGGGGTTTTGTGCAAAGACGATCTACATGAATGGTTTTGCAGAGGATGCAGAACACCTTGCATCTTTGCCGATTGGATATATTCTTCTGAAAGAGTATGCGGATTTGTTCTTAGTGAATTTCATTGAAAAAGTAAGGATTGTTCCTATTTCTGGGACTGGATGACTTAAAAAGGCTGTCCTGAAAGGTTGAGGTAAAATGCTGATTGTTATTATCTATGTTAATCACAGAGGCATTGAGTCAACCTACACGATTTGATGAAGCTGCATTTTCTACCCTCGGGATATTTTCTTTTCTTTTCTGTTTTTTTTTCTCCCCCAGATTTAAAGTGGGATATGTAAAATGGATTGCCAGAAACTGGTAGTCTGAGTACAAGCAATACAAAAGGTGCTACATTGAACTTGGTTGAAGTGAAAGGTTCCTGTCTTAAAGGTAAACGAGTAAACTCTGCATTTCTGTAGTTGCCCTTGGGGGTCAAATCAATAAATACTCTGTTTTCCTTGCTTAAAATTTATCTTTCTGTAGAAATGTGATTTTGCTTTCAAAAAGCCTTAATTCTTCTTCCTTGGGAAAACAAATTTCATCACCAACCCATAAATAATCACAGGGAAAAATAATAGCAGCCTAATTTACATCTAACCTTTCTTTTTAATGATTAATGGATACTATTTATGTAAACTGTTTCTACATGCCAGCGTGAAATGAAATTTAAATTGCAAATTTTACAGTGGTGTATTTTAACTGGTGACCCTTTCCCCAATCACAAATTAAAAAAACCCAATTACATTTGTAATAAAGATGCTAATGCATTTCTTGTTTTTAGGGCACATAAAGTTCTTGCTGCCAGCAACTTTATTTTCCCTGTCAATGAGCCAATAAAAGCATATTTTCCAAAGTGCTCCAAGATATGTGTATGTGCACATTTAGGAAGGTAGCTAAAGAGTAATTCTCAGCACATCCACTTTGCAGCAGCATTTATGGTCACGCACATTGAAGGCTATGTCGCCTACCATTCTCCACAGTCAAGAGCAGCCCTTTGAAGGAAAGTAGGTTTTCAACACGTCTGAGGCATTGAACCTTCGCACTAGCCAAAGGGCTCTTCAGCAGCTGTGATTACTCAGTCTTTCAAGGCTGATGCCGAAGATGCTCCTCTCTGCCTGCCTGCAGAGGTCTAAGTGCTGCGCTTCGCTTGGATTGCCCTTCATCCAGGGCTGCCAGGAGTGGCAAAGAACAGAGCTCCTGGCTGAAATGTGGTGCAGGTACCTGAAGACTGGCTTTCTCTAACAAACAGCTATCAAAGTTATTTGTGCTCCACAGAGATTTCGATTTAGGGTCTTGGAAGCAATTTTGTTCCAGCAGAAGCATACCTACTAAACAGTGATCTCTTTCTTTTGCTTCTAATTGCGCTCAGGATGCTCTTTGGGGATTAAAATGAGAAGGCATTTTTATAACTCATTATTGCTTCATTTGAACTCTCAAGGATACAGAAGTGGCAGAGAAGGGGGAGTGGAAGTGTTTTCCCTGTATCTCTTCATATTCCGGACCGCATTCAGCTGTGACTTTCAAAGGGCAATACAGATCTACCAGCCCCCTCTTGAAAAGACAGGTGGCCACTGCAAGATGTACAGACCTTCTGAGATGCAATTAAAGCTGAGGTGCTGCAAGGTCCAATGAACTTGTCACATCAGTTCGGGCATCTTGAAGTAAATGAAGAGAAACAGGGACAGGGACTTTCTAAGTGTGTTTGTGGGAAAAATTACACAAGAACAGGGTGCACTTTGCTGCTTTAGGGTTGCTGGTCTTGTGAAGGGAACATGGGCAGAGCTATTTGGCTGGATATATTCTCATCCCTAAGACAGCAAACTACACAGAACCACATAAAAACTACTTGAGAAGTCTTTTTTTCTTTTTTTGAGAGGCTTTTTTTTTTGGTGTGGGGGAGTTTTTTTCTATTTTTGTAGAAATGTGCCGTCAGAAAAGTGCAGGACCAAATGCTGGTTTTGTTTGTATCTATACATCTACAGGAGGAAGTAGAAAGGTGATAAGGACAAAAAAAAAAAAAAAGAGTATGCAGAAAGGCAGAGTTTTGGTACTGTATAATGTTGCTTGCTGACAATGACAAGAGGCAAAGTGAGGCACTGCTCATGCACTGTTTGCTGGTCTGTGTGACCAGTAGTAAGAAAATACCTTTTAAGACTGAGCAGACTTGTTCTGTGAAACATCAGACGTAGAACCCCTGGGTATCATTTTAAGAGGGGCTTTGCAGAATAAAAAAGTATTTTAATAGCAGGTATATGAACCTTCTTAGCAATACTTTTGAAAACTGTGACAGAGATGACCTCAAGGAATTTTGAGCTCTAACTTTTGCTTTGGCAGAAGTACCCAGTTGTTGCTGATTGTGACAGATCTCCTGGGAGAGGAGCACCATTACAGGTAGGAATCTACATGGTGTGGAGCTGTGGCTGGATTGACCTGGTCAGTAATTTGAGTACAGTCACTTCCCTTTAACTTGGATGAAACTAACTACTCTGTCGCAAATGGCTTGTAAGATGCCTAGGATACTGCAGAGGACTCTTTGGTGTGTTGTTCACTGCACAGGATCTGGTGAATGCTCAGGCCAGAAGTTACCAGCAACTCAGGTGTGCCCCAAAGATTAACTCAGTGCTCTGTGTGTACGATGCAGTCGCTGCAAAATGACTGGGTAACTCTTGTGTTCTGGAAACCCCAAACGTGGGCTTGGGGACCAGGCCCTAAATCCAGTGTGATGATCCTGGTGTAGCACATTAGCATTTGCATTTGCAGTTTCTTAAGTCCAAGGAAGCCTAGCGTTGGTGCTTTTGATGGATCATTGGCAGGTACACTATATGCACTTACTGCTTTTGTAACTTTGCTTAGCTCTTATTAAATTCAAGATGCCTGAAATCTCAGCGCTTGCCATCAGCCTTGAGCTCTGTCAATGTGTGGTTTTTAGAGTTTCCTGCTATTGTTCTGGCTAGTGAAAGCCCACCTGACCTTGCTTCTTTGCTTAATGTCTCTATGTGAAGACTAACTTAGTCTGATTTCTCTTTGCTCACAATACTATCTTATTACTTATTTTCTTATTTAATTCTTATCTGAAAGTATTGTGTAGTTATAGTTAAGGGGTTGGGTCCCTTCAGTAATTCATTTTTACTACTAATTCTACAGGTCACCAAAGCACTCAGCTCAAGTGATAAGAATTCATATAAAGGGTGATGCTCTTGCTGCCCTTCAGCGCAGGCTTCTGCGTAACATTAGGTTCAGAACTTTCTTGACAAAGAGACACCAAATTAATTTAATGGACTGTTATAACCACAGACAAGGCTTCAGATTAGAATAAAACCACTTTTGCCACCCTCAGTTACTTCGCTGCAGAGGTTACTGGCTTTTACTGGACATTTTACTTATTTCTGATGGTATTAGAAGTAACAACTGAGTGTGTAAATGAGAATGGTTAAATGGAGTCTGTAATACATAAAAATGAAAGTTTGACTATTCCACCTTCCTTTTATTAAAGGTATTCAGGCAAGGTTTTAGTTTTATTGCTTAAAAGGTTTTAGTATAATATAGCACTGAAGATGCTGAACTTGTTAGCTTGTTGATTGTATGGTTGTGTCAGTGCTAATCATGACTGACAAATAATTTAAGCAATGTTTCTAACTCTATTAAAGGATATATTCCAACAGCCACAAAATCCTCATCTGAAAGGCAAATCCTGTGTACTGTAGCCCACTGAGAATCTTTCCAAGCTGTGTACAAACCAAAGTGTTTGTTGTGCTTCTAGATGTGAATATCGACTTTTAATTTGCCCTTTAAAATTAAAATCAGGAGAAGAGAAAGCCTTTTCTGAAGAGTTTTAGCTCCTTCTTATTTAAGCAATTATCAGTATGCACTTAGGAAAACACCATGCAACATCCCTCTTCCCTGACTTGTAATTTACCTGAATGGGGAAGGGAAGGCTCTGGTGGCAGGTTTATTTTTGCTTTTTAATAAAACTATTGATTTTGTACATTTTGTTCTGTTGTGAGAGCAGAGACTGAAACCATTGCCTATTTCCACACCTTCTAAGTAAATGTTTTGTTTTATACATATACTTTTCCTCTCTGTAACCCTATAAGTCTTGCACAGCTTTTAATGCAAGAGGAGGGCATCCTCCTGACATGTTGCACAACAGTCAGCCTCTGTTTTACAGAGGGAGAGGAGGGCATCCACACATACACGCCAAGGCAGACACTCTCTGTATAAATGACCCATAATAGTACCTTATTGCATGCAGAGGCAAAAAGTGGGGGGGAAAATGGGAAGTCTTTATATTTAGAGAAATTTTCAGTCCTGTCTGAGACCTGAGTTTGCTCTAGACACATCAGATAGTATGAGTTACCAGGTCTGCCTTGGCCCTGGGCTAAGATGGGAGGACTGTGCCTATCTGCATGGATGTAGCTTTCAGTGGGGCATGGAGGTATAACTGCAGGTGTTTGTGAAGATTTCTGCCATCAAAGATGTGTTCAGGAACAACGTTGTTCCAGGATGTTCCCTTGGGGAAAGCCAGATTGGTTGCAGTTTGGGCACCTCTGACTTCTGCTCTTTTAGTGCTTTCATCTGCAGCCAGAGCATGTCTCAGCACACTTCTCACTGAGCCTTGTAAAGCATCCTGTTTCATCCTTATAAGGCATTTCCTAGTGCCTTATATATCTTAGGGAAAGATTTTCTTGCGCAGTCCTTGGGGTATAGACTTTAAAACCATTTGTGTCCTACCAAATCAGTATTATTTTTCTCTATCCTTGTAGAGCGCTTTTGCCTAAAACCTGCCTTTGTTTTCTTTTTTATTACTACTTGTGATTTTTTTCATTAAAATATTTGTCTTTTAAAAGCCTGTTTTAAAGGTCACATGTTATGAAATTGAATGCCACACCTTCCGTTTAAGTACATACCACCACGAGAGGGAAAACTGTGGAAGGAGATGATAGAGACCCAAAATGCTGAGATTTGCCTAAATTTTGCTATATGTCTTGAAGTAAGTGGCAGGTCCAAGACTGCAGATGGAGACGTTCTTGATGGAATTCATATTTACATGTGGGCTCATTAACATACTCATTACTGATGAGAGTATACAGCTGGGTGGAAATGGAATCCTTCACATGACAAAGAATTCCCTTACACTAATGATACCGGGGAAGTGTAAAATAGAAAGGTCTTGTATGTTTCAGGTCCACAAACTTCACAGTAGTTTAGAACTACATTCTCTACTAAAGGAATTGCCAGAATCATCTTCTAAGACAACAAAGATGTTGAGGCTGACATCTGGCTTGCAATTTGTGGAAAACTCTGGATCATGCATCCCTCAGATGTGTTAAACTCAGAAGCTGAACCCATATGGTTTGTTTCTGTTTGTTTGTATGATTTTTTGTTTTTGTCTTCCAAAAGCAAAATTATGCTAAAGCAGAAGTTTGTCTTGTAGGTATTGTATTTCAAAAATTTTCAAAGAATCTGAAGCAAAAATTCAAAACATTTACATGAAAAACTTTAGAACAACAATAATACAATACATAACATTTAAAAAGGCAAACACAATGACAGCTGCATCATTTCATGCCTCTTAAGAACACCTGCATCAGTGAAACAGGCTGGACAGAAATGTTTCAAAAGGATAGTTTTGAATGCATTTTGGTCCTATTAATTAAATCATCAGCTTAATAACTCTGAGGAGGGGTGTAGATTGTTGAAAACCTCGATGAGTGGTGGAGCTTGCTGTTCTCTTGTCATTTCTATTCCTGTCTAATTTCTGTTCACCCTGCCTTATCAGCACATCAGATGGAAATCAAATCTCTTGCAGAAGCTGTATTATTACTGTTTTGTTTTTAAGCAGGCATAAAAACTGAGAGTTTGATGACTTTTTTTTGGCAGTTCAGGGCATGGAAATATCAGATTGCAATGTTTTTCTGCACAAAAGCTTAACAGACTTGATGTGTGTGTCGGTTTTGGCTGGGTTAGTTAACTTTTTTCAGAGTAGCTAGTATGGGGCTATGTTTTGGATTTGTGCTGAAAACAGAGTTGATAATACAGGGACATTTTAGTTACTGCTGAGCAGTGCTTACACAGAGTCAAGGCCTTTTTTGCTTCTCATCCCACCCTACCAGTGAGTAGGCTGGGACTGCACAAGAATCTGGGAGGGGACACAGCCAGGACAGCTGACCCCAACTGACCAAAGGGATATTCCACACCATATGATGTCTTGCTCAGCATATAAAGCTGGGGGGAGAAGAAGGAAGGGGGTAGTTATGGAGTGATGGTGTTTGTCTTTCCAAGTCACTGTTACGCGTGATGGAGCCCTGCTTTCCTGGAGATGGCTGAGCACCTGTCTGCTGATGGAAAGTAATGAATGAATTCTTTGTTTTGCTTTGCTTGCTTGCATGGCTTTTGCTTTACCTATTAAACTGTCTTTATCTCAACCCACAAGTTTTGTCACTTTCACCTTTGTGATTCTCTCCGCCATGCCATTGGGAAGGAGTGAGCGAGTGGCTGTGTGGGGCTTAGTTAATGGCTGGAGTTAAACCATGATGACATGATTTTCCATCCCTCCTTTATTAAGAGGTTCACAGGAGCCAAACTAAGATGTTGACTTGTTGACTTTCATGGAGAAAATCAGAATCTGCCACGTCTTTCTTTTTTTTTTTTTTTATCTGAAGGATCAGATCCTCAATTTCTATAAAATGGCTTCAGTTTTGCTGAAATATGTTTGAACATTCATCTTGTTCCATAGCTTTTGTGTATGCCATATAGCACAAGTGACTACAAAAGGATAGATTAACACTATCTATTAATTTTATTTGCAAAAAAAGTACCAGTTTATTATCTTTTTGTTTATAGTAGAATAAAATTTAAGTTAGGCATTTCTTTGGTCAAAGAAAATTTTATATATTCAGACTTTGAATAGCCTATTTTTCCACTTTTTCTGTCCTTAATTTTGCTTTTATTCCATTCTCAAGTCTGCAGTAAAGTAACATCCTCAGGTCTTCATGGGTAAAAGTTGATCCAAGTATTTAGGTCATGTTAACTTTGCTGATCAACTCAGAAAATGCCCTCTCAGTTAGCCCTGCCAAGTCATGTGCAAGAATCCTTTTCCCCTTTGGAATAGGTAAACTCTATGTGCTGCCATGTAATCCTCCCCAGGAACAAAGAAACCAAAATTCCACCGATGGCACCAGCCTCTGAGCCACTAGTTTTAGTAAAATAAGTCACAGTTTCACAGTGATATGGCATTACTTGATGGGCATTGCTTGTTAAAAGGATTCAGGATCATGGATATCCTTGCAACTGCACTTATTTTGGCAGTTTTATAAAAAAAGCCATATTTTCCTACTAACAGATCTAATCACGTAGGAATCTTTTTTATTTGTCCATTTACAATAGACAAATATTGTAAAGATGTATGCGTACAATTAAGAGGCAGGGCTTGGGCTTTAGATTCCTCCCAGCAAACATTTAGTTAGCTGCACAAAGATGTTTCAAAATAAACTTGCTTTTTGTGGATCAACAAGTCCTAATGAACCTAAGACAAGAAACACTCAGTACACAGCCAAAATTCAGCTTTGCTGGAGCAATGAAAAAAGCCCTTGGAAAGGGATGCTGAGAGATGAGGGGAAGAGGCAGGAAGGAGGAAACGGGGGCTGGAAAGAAACAGAAGTCAGTGAGGATTCAGATGAAAGAGAAAGGATTGCTGGGACTGGTGGGACTGCAAGTTGGAAGGAAGGGATTTCATTTCTCTGCTTTCTGCTCATGTAGTTCTTCTAGTTTTACATCCACTTAAGTACCAGTGCTTGCTGCCTTGGGCCTCCCAGGATGCTGAGAAGGGACTCAGAAGACATGGGGAAAAAAGTTGGGATGGGGGAAGAAATCTGTGGAGGGAGAGTGAGGAAAACAGGGCAAGATTGGTGGGAAACTCTGGAAAGAGTTTTCCACTTCTGCAAGCTGCAGGGGCAGGAAGTAGTGGCACCTCCCGGGGATTCTCTGCTGTTGTAGTTTTACTTACATGTCCTGGCTTTTTCCTCAGCAGGAACTGGGCTTAACGGACAGCTACAAGTCAAAAGGGCTAGGGCTGTAAATCCACATTCATCAGCTAAAGGAACTAACTTGTGAATTACACGTTATGTACTCAAAATAAGTTGGTTGGTACAAGAAGTAAATCACTGCATGAAGTAATTCTACTGAGTTCACCAGAAATTAATTTAGCCCTTTGGATTTTAGCCCATAAAACACCTGTGAAACCTGATTTTATTTTTAATTGAATTTGTATGCTTTTTTAGTACTTTTCAAATTTTTTCCATTTGAAATGCACAAAAAAATGCATCAAAAAAACCTCAGTCTAAGCCTGTGAGATAATTTGCCTCTTTGCTGGTTACTCTTCATATTTAAATGATACAAAATGATACTTATTGGAAATTCAAAACATGCACAAATCTTCATTAGACTAATCACTTGTATTTTGCTACTGAATTATGAATCCAGGAGAAATGTTCTCATAGCTAGTACCCTGAAAACTCCCATAATGAACTCCCATGATACAGCAAAGATTGTTGCCAATAACATAAATAAATGTGTTGTACCATCCTGTGAACATGAAATGGAATACAAAATATAACAACTGAAAGGTTGGGAATGGTTGTTCTTTGGTAGTTGGTTTATATTTTTTTTATAACTGTGGGAATCAAATCAATAACATGATTCTTTATGCACAAACATTTTCAATCTTGTTATGGAATTCTTATAAAATATTCAATAAACCAGAGAAAAGATAGTAACATGAAGGGTTCAGGTTATTTTCTTCGCTCTAGATGGAACATTGCTTTAGAGGATTGAAAAATACCTCACAGGATTTTTCCACGAATGGTGTTTCATGCAACTGTGCATCTCAGAAAACAGGAATAAAATCCAATAGCTTTATGTAAGCATATTAATCATATTAGTGAACAAATATGTGTAAACATAGTGACCTTTAGTTAAATGAGGCGATGAGGTTTGGGGTTGGCTCTCTGAGCAGTAAGAGGTTGTAAACTCACTCTAGCAAACATTATTTGTGTAGTCAGTTGTCTTCCTTATAGCTCCTCAGGGTTTGCAGTTTGCACGGTGATAGAGCTTAAAGGCTCTCGTGGGTACAACTGGTTGTGTCCTTCAGGGTGAGGGATTACACAGCTGTGTTTCGCTGCCAGATGGGTCTTAAAAGGCTTTCACACTATGCCCTGATTTTGTATCCTTAAGAGCCCTCCCATATCAGGACTTGTAATTTAAAAAACAAAAAACAAACTTTCTATTAGGACACATTCTTTTCAAACTTGTGCATAAATTAGCTCTAAATATGTGCTTAAAATAAAGCATTTTAAAATGAATGTGCTGTACAGAATGGAAAACAAATTTTACTGTGAGTGGGAATCTAATTTGTCGTCAACTGTCTTAGGCACTTAAGAATATGATTCGTGGCCAACATGAAAAATTCAGTTGTTTCATGTAAAAAAGCTCAACTTTTTTACTTCAAAGAGTACATAATTTTGTAGCTGCTTTTCTGAATAATAGAATTTCACTTTATTAAATTATTTACATTTTATATTTAAGCTTATCATCTAGTTAGTAAATTATTTTATTTCTCTGTTAAACAGAATAATTCTATTTCTATTACTTCTATTTCTATTATTTTCATGCTCTTCATTCCAGCTCTTTAGGTTGGAAGGGGATTCCTGAGGTCATCTTCTTCTTCCCTCATTCAGAGCACATCTTATTTTGAAGCCACTCTACCTTGCTCAGAGCCTTGTCCATTTGCCTTCTGAATATTTCTGATGGTGGAGATTCCATAATCTCTGTATAAAACCATGAGATACCTGCCCATGTCCTACATTTGTAATTCTTGGTCCAACTCTTCTGAAGAATACAGTATAGCACTAAGTAGGTCACAAGAACAGCTGCCTTATACCAAGGAGGATTTATTTTTGATGAATAATACAGTACAGGGAAGATAAGGCAGCTAAATACAACTTGTATTGCAAAATGAATCACTTCATTGATGAATCAAGTGACCTGTCACATGGAATCTATTTGCTTTTTGGAAGAGTCTATGAAGGACTTAATGGAGGAATTTATTAAATCCTGCATTCATGAAGACCAATAGAGTAGTCTAAATCTTTCTCTGCTTTTTCCAAACCGAAATATTTCCTTTGGAAATGATTCATTGTTGTTTTATGATTTCTAAAGATATAACTGATATTTTCATCCAAAGGGAGATTCTTATTTTGTCTTTTGTTTCAAAGCACTTAGGATTGTTCACATGAAGCATTAAAAAGCTATGAGCCAGGCCTGACCCATGTGTCTTAAAAAGCTTTGGTTTTTTGTCTTTTTTTTTTTTCTTTAAAGGCTCTTCTTCTACTTTGTCTTCTCTTTTCTGCAGCCTGATCAATGTTTTCATATCTTTCTTATCATGTTGATGTTATAAATTCAACTGCTAGTGCTGGAATCATTTCTCTATATGAAAGCAGAGAGACTGACATAATCTCATGGACTCCAAGAATGGAGGAATTATGAAATAAGTATACATGTGTAATATCAGCAACAAAATTCAAAGACCATGACCATGTCTTGTGTGTACAATTAAAGCAGTTTCCAGTACAAGGGAAACCTCTGGATTTCAGAATAAACTAGTTAGTTGGGGTTTTGTGTTTGGTTGTTGTAGTTGTGTGTGTGGTTTGTTTTTTTGTTTTTTTGTTTTTTTTTAACATTAGAATAAATAATACTTGCCTTTGCAATTTCAGGAAAATATTGTAGAAATGTAAGATGGTTAAAGATCACCAAAGGATGGTTGTGGTATTTTTAGCTAAAGACTAGTGTCCACAAAGGGGTTTCAAATCTGTTTTGTGAATAAAATTCACAAAATATGTCTAGACTTGATCTGAATGAGCTTTTTCGGTAGTCAGGTGAATTTTCCGATCTCCATCCAACCACTCCTGTCTTTGGATGTGTTTCACATTGAATACATTTTACTTTATAAAACCTCTGGATTTGATTAATGTATGCTGGTATTGATACAGAAGTGAAGCCACATACCTACAATAGCTTTTACAACACAATGAATGTAAAGTAGTGGTCAGTTCTCCTCTCTGCACTGGCTTTTTCCTGATCAGTCTCTGAAGGGCTGCTATTTTGATATTCAATGTTTTTTACAGGATTAGTTCTGTTTGCTGGAACAATTTCAACTCTCTGTGGCTATGGCAATTTCATTCTTTGGAATTAGATTACAGAATTTTCTACTGTGAAAGACACAAAAGCTGCAGACTGCATTGTTTTTGAATTAAATATAATACTATACTAAGTACAAGTTTTCTCCAATGCAGACATGAAGATTCCAGAAAAATAAAACAACCCAAACTCCTCCTTGCATCCCCCATCCAGATTTCTTTATAAAACGACTTATTTTTGTAACTTCTGTTTTTAAATACCTGAGAAGCAGTAACCTACTGCCTTAAAAATAGTGTGGTTTTCATATATCAGCTGAGAAAGTTTCTCATCTCCCTTGCACTGTTTCCTTTACATGCTTTGCAGGAGTCATGATTTCTGAGATAAAAGAAACCTCACCTACTGCCTTCTTTCAGATAATGAAACCTAATTAGGATCTCCATAAAAGTCTGAGTGTTAGCCAGATGGCAGAAGTCTTCTAGTGCCAGTGATTTTTTTTCATTAAGAATTAATTCCATTAGCTTTTAAAGGATATTTCATGTAGACATTGTAGATGTATTACAGAAAATAATAAAAGAAAAAGAACACTACCTAAGGCCATAGCTATAGTTTGATTGCTTCTCATTTCTCTTTAAGTCACATTTGGCTACTACAAGGTCTTTGCCTTTCAGCCCCTGCAAAAGGTGGAACAATATTATATATGTACTTTATCATCTTCCCGTTTAAAAAAAAAAACAAACCCCAACTCTTCCCTTGAAGTGAATTGAGACAATCTGAAATCCTTTTTGTGTGTTGTCAGTTGTGAAAACTTTGAAGGAAACCTTTGGTTCTCCTTTTGAGATGTTTTGTTGCTATTTTAGGTGTGTTTCTCTTTTTAGCTGCATTCATCACATATTCCTTAGGTTATATGATAAAACGGATCTCTGGGAAGCAATCAAGACAGAAGTATTTTTAATACATACCTAGTTTATCAGTATTAGATTTCCTCCCTCTCTTTAAATCATGGTTTGCCTTGTAAGCTTTTATTGTGTAACATTTTATTTTTAAAACCAATCTGATTCCATTAAAAAATGTTCATCATGGATAGTTGTTATCACAACTGCTGTAATTATGCAGGTAAACTGACCTGCTAAGTTGTCTACTTTTTTGTTTTGTGGATGCTCCGAAGATTCTGGCACCTGTCACCATGACTTGAAGACAAGAACGTATAGCATTCAAATAGCCCATCAAACCACAGGACACCGCATGACTTTACCACCTGAAATAGCTATGTTGTGAGAGCAAAGATTACTGGGCTATCCTTCTAAAAGCCACTAATAATTTTGATGAGAAACACTTGAGTGTCCGCTATAAGGTACCTGCAAAGAAAGGGGCAATAAACAATGAGGGTCAGTAGTGTTTGATAATGCTCCATTCATCTGTAAGAGGTTGTGTGTTTACATCCTTTCTCACTCCTGAAAATCTTTGCCTTATTATAGGTACATACATATCCATATATAAATTATCACGGATCTATTAAAACATGCTTTTAACAGACTAGCAAAGGAAGTATTTATTTTCACCAAAGAAATATTAAAAACATTTGGGTATTTATTCACAGCAAGTAGCATCTTATTTACTGCAGTGCTAAACTGGCCACAGTATTATTTTGTCCTAAAAAAATAACTAAATATGTACCAAAAAGCAAGGGTCAATAGAATAATGAACAAACCTTTGGATTTTTGAGTTTTCTTTAGAAAAAAAATCCTAAAACATTGAAAATAGATGTTTTCCAGTGTATCTGAGTGCTACTGACCCCAGACAAACCCTCCATTAGAAAGGAATAACTGCAAACTTTCAACCATACCTTTTCTCTGAATGAAGACTATAAGATTATTTGAAGAACAGTGTTAATTAGTTTGAGACAGGTATCAAAAATTTACCCCATACTGCTTTATCTTTTGCATATAATAGTCATGTTGGTGGTTCTACTGTAGCTGGGCATTAAGTGTTCTTTGCTACTTTTTCCTGATGCTAATAAACGTTGCCCAGTCAATAATTGCTAGACGCCAAAGATACTGGTAGCTGGAATTAGCTACCCTCCACTTCTGGAGTAAAGCTGCTGTATTTAATGCTTATAATTTAAATTTAAACTAATATTTATTTAATTAATTATTAATATTAAACAACAATATTAACATTATTATTTCATGTATATAATTGCCCAGTTTTTTTAGCTGCTCAGTGACTCTGTTCTTGAGTTTGATCACAACTCTTGGAGGTATTCATAAGGTCTTTTTGAAACTTAAAGAATGGGATTAGGTTCCCTCTGTTTTCAAAGCGAAAACTGTTCAGTTTAAGTGCTACTAAAACTCATACCTTGTTCCAACTTATTTCATTATGCTTTTATTCCTCAAAACTTGTACTCCACCAAACCATAACTATGAGTACTTGAGCAATAAAAACAGGGCACTCTGAAGATATATTCAAGCAGAAGACAAGTGCTTTCCTTTACCAATATATGTAACTTGTCAGAAGTACATAACTACAAAATTTGGTTTACTTTGATGTATTGAATAGTTTGAAAGGAATATTATGCCAGCAATTTCCCTTCACTTGGCCTTGAAAAAAAGTAATGCCTGATGTGACTCTGTATAAGAAGGAAGGGTTCTGCTGCAACTACCTACAGCTCCAGAAGGCCATGTCTAAATAAGTTTGGTGGATGGAGGGAAGACAAGTCTGGACGTTCTTTATCTAGTGACCTTTTCTAAGTGAGGATAAGAGATCTTGGCAAAGAATTATTTTTTGTGTAATACATGAATGGGAAGAATTAACTCCCTGAGATTTGTTCAGATTGGAGAATTCCTGTGGGTCATATGCACTTCCATAACTACAAGATGGAGTAACTCTACCTTCTGTGAATTATCCAGCATGGAAAAACTGTCATGATCATTAACTAATGACCTTCTCCTGTTCCTTCAACTTGATCCAGTATGACTATAGGTTATAAACATTTCCCCAGCTTCTGTCTATAACATCTCCCATCCATTTCTTGTTCTTTTGACCATCTTAGTTTTTAATAATGATTCTGCCACTGTATTGTACAGGGGAAAATATTGCTGTCTGATGGAATTAAAGGGGATCAAGAACTGTATGAATGATCCAATCAAAGTGAGTAAAAACTTTGAAAATTGGTCCTGTGTTCGTTGCTGGGCTTTACCTCTGACAATATGAAAGGAAATTATAAATGCTTGTTGAGACAAGTGTTATTCATGTACACCATTTGTGCCAATTTGCTGGCTGTACTCCTAATTAATCATTCCTTTAGGCTCACATTTAGATTCTGACAATTGCTAACACATGTTTTCAAAAACTGCACCCTATAGACTGACACTGTTTGTAGGTGTTTTCTGAAGGAGAGGATGTGGCCATGGTAATGCATTCCACAGTGCTTTGAAATGAATTCCCAAGTGTTTCAATCACTATTCTTCGCTCTAGGCCAAAAGCAAACATTGTTCTTATTGAATGAGATGAGAGTTTCGTTTACCAGCAATGTGATATTAAAATACCAAGATTCCATTACACAGGATGTATTTAAATGAAATATTATGAAAATGGAGATTGTATAACCTTCTGCATGAAATAAATGTAGTTTGAAATGAAAGGTGTCCATATTAAACACTGTTGTCTTTCCATGTTGTTAGATTGCTGCTTGCCTTTGTGGAGGAAGCAAGAAGCAAGGGTGGCGAACCCCCTTTAAGGCAGCCTCAGCAAACACGAATTTGATTATACAAACATGAGAAGTCTGCAAGATTCTTCCCTGGCAGTGTGCAAGACAGGCATGGGGAAGAACAGACACTTCTTTCAAAGAACCACAGAATCCCAGGTTGCAAAGGACCTCAGGGATCATCTCGTCCAACCTTTCCAGGAAGAGCACAGTCTAGACAAGATGGCCCAGCACCCTGCCCAGATGACTCTTGAAAGTGTCCAGTGTGGCCGAGTCAACCACTTCCCTGGGGAGAATATTCCAATGGTTGACTGTCCTCACTGTGAAAAATTTCCCTCTGGTGTCCAGTCAGAATCTCCCCGAGAACAATTTGTGTCCATTCCCCCTTGTCCTCTCCATGTGACTCCTTGTAAAAAGGGAGTCTCCGTTTCCTTTGTAGCTGCCCATTATGTACTGGTACATGGTGATGAGATTCCCCTCTAAGCCTCCTTTCCTCAAGGCTCAACAAACCTAATTCTTTCCTGTAAAAGTCTTTCAATTATACAGTAATTAGCTAAAATACCTAAATATCCTTTGGAACAAGGACTGGAACCTAATTGATTTGCATTGTCACATAAGTGAATGTGTTTGTTCATGCAACTGTAGGGAGATAGGTGTAACTCCAATATGACAGTTTCTGAAGTGATGGACTTTTCTGTTGATCCCTCAGGTCTTGGCTGTCTTTTGCAAACACATAGCTAAAGCATTGCAGAGAAAACCTTCTAAATGTGACTTAAGTGTGACTATGCAATGTAACGTAATAAATGTAATGTAAAAGCCATGTCTGCCTATGTCTGCAGAGAGCTTGAGACATTAGCTTTCAGTGTGAGATTTCCTACTGACTTCAGTGGAGCCTCATTCACACTACAGTGGTAATTTCTTTCATGTTCAGCAAATGGCAACATGTTCCGTGATAAATTTTGTTCTCAGGAGACTTTCCTCCTTGTGCTTAAAATTTTCTTCAGATAATTATTTTTAGATAATATTCTCATAGAAACCAGACTCACTGCAGATTTATGCTACATTCAATTACTAGTGATAAAGATTTTTAATTAGAATGTAATGATTTTTTGTATAAGGTACAGATTTGGGATGTGAGAGACCTCGATTCTACAGCTGATTTCATCACGGACCTGCTATTTACTCACAGACTTATTATTTAATTGTGTTTATTTCTCCTCTACCTTTCATCTGCTTTGTCTCTCAAAGACTGCAAATGTTTTAGGGAATGGGATTTTTCCTACTGAAATGTATAGAACAAACACAATGCAACCCTGATCTCACGCAGGGACTTCAGTCATTACCATGTAACACTTACAATACTCATGATTAATATTATATTCCAGATGAGCATCCTAAAGCCCAGTTTTGAAAGGTAAAGCAGTTACCAATTTCTAAGATAACTTAGATTAAAAAAAAATTGATTTCTTTGTGTTCTTCTGTTTATGTTTTGGTAACTCAGGTCCCAATCCTATAATGACTTGCCTGCAAATCTGAGCACACTGTTGAGCAGATTTACTGATGAGTGGAGCTACTCCTGTTTGCAGCATTAAGTGTGTGTGTGAGTTATTGAATTGGAATAAAATATAAGAAACCATATTATTTTCATTGTTTCAAAATGCTGGTTTGTGATCTTGCATATAAATCTTCTTTGCCATGTATAGAAGATTTCTGATTTCTGACCCTTAAAAGAATGAGTTATTGCATGTACTGTATTCTTACAACCAATTTACACTAGCCCTCAAAAGAGCATTTTTTGTGAAAATACTGTCACGGTCTTTGCATTAGCAGCCTCACTGTAAGAATATGGAAAGCCATGCCATTTCAGGCTTTCTTAGTGTCCTTTAATTATGTGCAAAACAAAATTAATGAACCAGTTCTCTGTATGTGGCAGAAGTCAGCAGTTTTCAGATTTTCTGTACGTACACTTCACAGATTCTGACTGAAGTTAGGAAGCTACTGTATCACAAATTAATCTAATTCTGGAGGAGATGTCTAAGAAAATTAGGTGATTACTCTCTGGGAGTGCCTGTTTCTCTCTAATGTCTGCAAGAACAATATGGGCAACTAGCTCAGGTGAATTGCCTGG
The DNA here is from genome assembly GCF_963921805.1 of Phalacrocorax carbo. Taxonomy (NCBI): domain Eukaryota; kingdom Metazoa; phylum Chordata; class Aves; order Suliformes; family Phalacrocoracidae; genus Phalacrocorax; species Phalacrocorax carbo. The sequence goes on along the minus strand of NC_087518.1, from coordinate 29,184,275 downwards.
TGTTGGGTGAGATGAATACCCTTGTGATGGGCCATGGGGGAACTCTGAAAGACTCTGATGTGGATGCACAGAATGGATAAAGGATCCTGACTCCATGGCTCGAAAGACCATTTCTTTCTGTGGGAGCACCCAAAGTCAGAAGATTTTTTCTTCTGTTATGAGGACATTAGATACTGTGATTAAAAAGAAAAGAATTCAAAATATTTCAGAGATTCTGACTTTTTTCTCAACAAATGTGGTATGCTGGGTGAGGCAGGTAAATATGTTTTTTCTGGTCTGGATGCAGGCAGTTTTCTGAAACACTGGAAGAACCCTTGTAAACCCCATGTTGTTGATTTGACATCAAATATTACTGAAAAAAAATAACCCTGAATATCTAGAGGGCTGGGGCTTTGGAAAAAGTATGCAATTTCTTATTAAGAACTAGTACTCAGTGTAAGACTACTTCATGGGGCCAGAGAAAGTAGTAATAGCCTATTGAAAACCTGAAAAACTACAGTCATACAGGTCTGGAAAGTGCCCAGTAAAGGGTGACTTGCTCTGGGTAGCTCTAAATGATGTATGTCATGTCATATAGAAGCACTTCTTGTATTCTTTGATGGTAGCAAATGGGCCGATACAAAACCAGATTGTTTGTCCCAAGGTAAATTATTCTTTTTTAACATTTTCTTTCATCTTGCATCAGAATAAAAAAAAATTAAAGTATTTGTAGAAAGAATAGGCCTTTAAAAGATCATTGAAATATTTTGTTTTGACTTGGTCTGATAGTAATCCACACCTGCCTATGATTGTCTGGTGTCTCATCTGAGCTGTGATTTGAGTGTTGTGAGGATCTGAGGAGCCAGTCACCATGTAGCTGCAGGATTAGCAACATTGGATTACAACTGCATCAGCTCAAGATTTGGTTTTGACTGTATCGTAAATATTTACCTTCCATGGTCTTTTATACTCTTTCTTTGAATTTTGGGCAGCTGAAGGTGTGAATCAAAAGGCTTACATCCTTGGCAGCCTTCAGGAGTGTCCTAGGAGGTCAGATAGTTTGTCTTCAGCTGCTGGTTATCAGCAGCAGATGTTCAGTATAGAGGCTGGTACCTCTGAAATGCTTCTGGAGATTCCTGCTTGCAAGCCAGAGCTCAAACTGCTTAATCACCAAGTTTTGGAGGAAATGCATCCTTTTACAGTGATCTGGTAAATGGCTAACCATACACACTGAGGTATGTTTAATTGTCCTCCAAGGGCAGGAATCACATGTGGACATCCCTCTCATGGTACTGTAACCATTGCTCCATATGTCTTACTCATGAAAAACATTAGTGAAATCTGACCTTACTAGCAAACCTGACAGGTAAACTGAAGCTTATGTAAGCTGAAGTTGCAGCCTGAGGGTGATGGATAGTGCTTGGTGTCCAACCTAATCAGGCTTGGAGGCAGAGAGGATCTAGATAAGGCTGGAATGAGAAAATCTCAGACAGGGTTCCCATAAAACAAAGATAAGGATAAAATGTCTTACATAAGTCATCTTGTCATGATACAAAAGAGGATGAAGACCTGGAAATGAGAATGATGACCTTAGCTGAAGCCTTTTGGAGTTGTATGTCAATCAATTTTTCCCAGATACATATGGGCTTACCTTTAGAGTTAAAAGTCACTAGACCAAACAAGCAGCTTTGCTTGGGTTCAGTAAATATGTCCAAGCTGTTGTTTCTAAACCCAGCTGTCCTTTGGACAAGTCAGTGGGCTGGGACCTCCTGACTATGAGGCTGTTGGCATTGCAGTTTTTGAGACCTTGACACTGACACAGTGACAGCACCACAAAAAGAGAAACAACCCCCACGGCTCTTGCTGATGATCACCAACCACCATGGCAAAATACATTAAATGGTTATGGCACATCCCAGGTGCAATTCACTACAGGATCAAAGAATGAAGGGAGTGTTTCAGTTTGGGATAATCTGACCTCAGATACACTTGCTTTGATTGTCTTAATGGATTTTATATGTTTCAAGCAAAAAATTACTTTTTGCCATAGGGAAAACACTTCGCTGGATAATTTCCAATCTGTGGGACTCGCAAGGAAAGTTATTCATTTAATCAAATACTTGTCAAGCACAATTCACATGTCTTTCACAGCAATTAAAGAAGCCATTTTCCTGAAGTAAGGAAGGCGTTTGGTTAGACACTATTTTAAATATAAAATATGACATGTTTTGTCAAGAATATCTTTAAAATGACAGTCTTGTTTTATGCTCTGATCTTCTTTCTGTGACTGACTGGTTAGAACTGAAATCACTTTTAGAGCAATAATTTAGCTTGTTTTTAATTAGTTTGCTATTTGCCTCTGATATTTTGCTCAATAAAAATCCTAGAAAATATTTTTCTCCTGTGAAAGTGCTATATATCAAAATTCAGACACCACCACAGAAAGGTGCAGTACATTTATGACCTTGTGTGATTAGTGATCTCTGAATCTAATCTTAAGGTACTTTAATGGACTATAATTATCTACAGTGTATAGTTACTGCCTTTCCTGAGATTGATTTAAAATTGCCTCAGGAAGCAAGTGCTGTGTAATTATCTGATAAGAACTAAACTTGATACTCTGACTGAAACTTTTGGAAACGGAAAAATAAATATAGTTCAGGACAAACCTTACTGCTGGCCAGCTTCAGAAATGAAATCTGTTCTCGCAGAATGTCTCTGTAGAGACAGATAAAGAAGAAAAGGGGAAAAGCTTAGAATAATTTTCAAGATATCAGCCTAATATAGCAAACTTAGTAGAAGGTGGGCTTGCCCTCTGCCACAGATGTTGTTAGAGAATCATAAGCAGAAGAGAAGAAGGTGGAGAGATATGTGTGACCTCCTGTTACGCAGGTGCTAGCCAATAGGTTTAATAATAAAACAAGGTGTTTGGGAGATTGTGTTTATGGAAATTAGGGACTGTAGGAAGGGAGGCAGGTTTTGCAAACATTCAGCCAGTTGTCCCCTGACTCTGGGAGTATGCGCTCTGTGCTAACACCAGAGTTCCCAGAAGAAGACAAGCCCCATCCAATGTGACCTTGTCTCTGGAGTTGATTACAGAGCTAGGACACATGCCATTTCAGAACTTAATGAAATTCATCACTTTTTAGTATTTAAGATACAGTGCTGGAAGCATTACTGAGTGTAGCATGTTCTAGGAAAAATCAGAACATTCAATTGCTTTCAGATATACTTTTTAAAAATGAAACTTTCTTTACAATTTTCCTATTATTTCAAAAGTCTGTTCTTTGGATCTACCACAACTATCAGAGATTCCTTGAGAAGGTTACTGTCAGAGGCAGGATGGGACAGTAAACTGTCTTTATGTGTTGACTGCATTAGGAGTTTGGTAGTTTGCATCAAATTAATGAGATATCATCTCAAGGAATAATTGGGTTTTTTTTTTCCCTCTAAGAATATGAAGATACAGAGATCCCATTTGCTCTGGGACAAGGAACAGTGGACTTAAGGGTGAACTTCAGGATGCTGAGATCTTGATTTATGCTTTTTCCTCTCTTTTTTCATGGTGTTAGCCTGGCTTAGTTAGGCCTGAAATGTTGTGTTTAGGAAAATGATATGTGCTGATGAGCTGCAGAATTGACCAAGCTTTTCCACATTCAAGCCCAATCTTGTCTTAGTGTCCAAAATGCATTGAGTAGAGTTTGTGCCAACGGTACAGTGCTGAGAATAGGTGTGCTGTGCCTTCAAAGGCTTTAGGAGCTCACAGCAGTCAAGCTTAGGGCAGGAACCCTGTGCTTGTCCAGGACTGTGGTTAAAGATGAGAGATACAATAAAAGGCCACGTGGAGCCTGGAGTTACAGAAATTTCCTTTAACCAAATGCCTCCTTTCTGTGAGAGCACCTTTCTACTCCCTTTAGGTATTAGTGATTTATCTGCTGGGTTACCTAAGTAGATAATGTCCATGGAATGAATAAAACCTAATCTATCTCCAGGTCATTGAATATAAGAAATCACTGTTTTCAGGTCCAGACCTGTGGACAAATCAGCTCAATTTCCTGTCTCTGAGAGATACCAGCACATGATGCACTGAAGAATGATGCAATATTATCCTATGGCAAAAAGGTCTTCTTAAAGGTGGATGACATGTTGTCTATCTCCTGCTGTCTTCTAAAAGTGTTAGTGATAATTTTCTGACACAGAAGCTATTGAACATTCCACAACATAAGTAAAGTTTGGACATTTTTATAAGGAATGAAGGTAAATCAATCTGTAAAATTGAAGTTGGTTGCTTAAGGATCACTGACTGCATCTGGATTACACTTGATGTAGACAGTAGGTAGTCCATAATGCTTAAAAAAATAAATTTATTAAAGTGAAAGAAGTTAAAAGATAAAAATTAGTTAAAAGGAAAATTTGAAATAGTAAAATGTGAATGGAGTTTGGAGCTTGGAGTGCCTTCCCACCAAAATGTCACAATTCAGCAATTGGGGGGGGGGGAAAGAAAAAAAAGACTCAGCATAAAGTCTGTTCTGGTTCAGTGGAGAAGTGCAGGAAAAGGTTAGAAACAAAAAGAAAAAACAAAGCAATGCAAAAAGGGACAAAAAATGAAATTACTTGGCCATATGATATGGAATCTAAAAATACTGAGAAAGAACCACACCTGGCAAAAGGATTTTCTTATGTAGCTTTAGAAAAAGAGACCTTTGTAGTGTTACAGGCCCACTGGTAAATGAAGACGATAAAACCTCTAATAGTGATTCAGAAATGGTAACATGATTAAATATTTAAAAAGAACAATCCTCCACATCAAAGTCCACATGTCATCTGAATATTTCCATCTTGGTTAACATGACATCAGTTGTGGATCTAATATGGCATTCAATTAATACAGAATGAGAGGATGGAAATAGTATGAACACCAAGAGAGCAAGGTTTATGGAAATAGGCTGTTGCCAAGGGAGACTTGTTTAATCATGATGAGACTACAAATTTAGGTGGTAAAGGAAGTGGTGAGCTTGTTATACTCAGTCCAATAGAATTTTGTAAGGCATTTAACCTAGTTTGCATTACATTCCATGGAAGAATTAGTGATACCCTATCAGGGAAGCTCACACTAATTGGATTAAAAACTAACCGACACAGCTGAAGATACAGTTACTGTAGAATAACTATCAGGTTTCTTTTCTTTTTTTCCTTCCCCATAACTGGGGTCTGCATGGATTAGGAGTAGGCAGAAGCTATTCAATATTTTTATCTAGAAGCAGTGCAAACTCATTGGAGATAAAGCGTAGAGATGACAGAGGCCTGATGAAGTGGTAAATAATGAGGAGGCTTGGGAAAAATCTAGATAGCTTGACAAGTCAGCCCACTCAAAATGAGTTTGTTTTAATATCACCGAAGTAAGGTCAGGCAAGGTTTATATATTTTTTTTATAACAATTGCCGTGGCTGAAAAAAAAAGTGTTCACATGTGTAAGCCCTTCCTAAACTCATACATATAGGACAAGGAATGAAAAGCAAACCTGTAAACTAGATTCCCTTCAGATCAGTGAAGGGAAAAAACCCACAACCACTCCCCCCTCCCCAAACCCCCAAAACCAGTAGCAGTAATTCAAGGCTTCTCAGCAGTCCAAGTAAAATTTAAGCTTTGCCATAATGATGAAATATTTCCCTGACAGAAGGTAGGTGGAGTAGGGCTAGGGGAGGTCAAAGGGGGTTTCAGGGGACTAGAAGGGCCCATGGGACCCCTGTGAAGGGCCTCATAGCAGCAGGTAATGTGGGATGCTTGGTGGCATTTTGCTGAGGCATTTGGAGATAAGACAGTGATGGCAAGGTGTCGTGGGGGTTAATCCCTGCCTCCCAGCTGGCTTCTGGGACCACTTCCTTTGGCTCCACAGTGCCCCAGAGAGTGGGATGCCCAACCACGGCTTGCTGTCCTGCAGGGTGCTGGGCAAGGTGTCAGCTCAGAAGTGATGCTGCCTTTTCACAGCTGTCAACCACTGGGAAAGTTCAGTGAAGAAAAAATCTAACCTCTTCCCACCTCATGCTCCAGACATCATTCGTAGGGAAGTGAGCATATTTTCCATGGCTGTTCTGTATGCTGGCTGAAGTTTTCACTGCGGTACAAATCTAAGCAGAGTTGCTAGATTTTTGGTCTAGATATATAATTTACTAGCTGTTTTGAAGAAACTGTCACTTTCTTTTTATATTTATGAACAGCTGGGGACCTTGAGGCAGCTGTTTAAGGAACTGTATTTACTTTTAGATGTAAACAAAATATTAAAGTGCCCTCCAGAAATCTCTGTGCTCACACAAACATCTCATATTCTATATTATTTATATGCATGAGTGTGTGGGTCGCTGTATCTTGTTTCTGTCTGATACATTAGCTCTCCCTCTATGACAGGCTCTCACTAGATAAAACAATCTGCAGAGAGTGGACACACAATTGCTGGAGGGCCACTCCAAAGATGTTGTTACAGGTAAAAAAATAAATCCTTTTTCTTTCCTCTGAGATGAGGAAGGTGAAAAAAATCATCTTAAACATGAAATTTCCTTGCTGGCAAAAGCTCTGTAGTTTTTCCTCATGAAAGAATTAATGAAAATTAAGATAAGCATTTTGCACAACTTGGAAGAATGTGATGGAAAGATGTAACACTGATAAACCGGGTCCTATTCTCCTTACTCATGCTGAGCACCAGCAGACATGGGAAGACATGCTTTCTTTCAACCAATTACATATACTTGCTTGCAGCCTTAAAATTTTCCTGAATTATGCAGACTTTCCTGCCTACCAGGGAGATTGCCATTGACCTGTGTGCCATTCCCATTTATTTTAAAAATACAGAGAAGAGAAGACTCTCTCCTGGAAGGTTAATTAGAGTGTTCAAGGTTTCTAGATTGCGACTGTCATTTTCACTAAATTATTTCATGTACAATTGGCTCACAACAGTCTTTCTAAGGGCTTTCCTTGAGCTTGTCAAAGGACTGGATGGGAGACACATAGAGTACATCTTTTGAATACAAAATGAAAATTTGTCACTTCAGATGAAAATTCTCACGCACAGGTCTACAGATGTGTTAGAGATGGGGGAGGGAGCAACTGAGAGTTGAGACCTGATAACTGGTTTCAGAGGGTTTGCGCATGAAGGGGTGGGGATTTGCCCATGAGCTGCATCCAGGTGTCCCTGGGGCTTTCCTGACTCACACCATGGGAATTTTGACCTTTCACCTCTGCAAGAATGAGCATGACATTTTAGTACGAGTCAACTTTCTCAAAACATTTTTTTTTTAAATCCTTTCAGCTTCCATTGAGATCAGAAGACAGTTGTAGGTGAGCACTTCTCTGTGACGTTCCAGAGCTGCTGGCCATACACAGCAACAGTGAAGATAGATGAGAGTAGTGGCAACTTAATTTAATGAGGGAGCTAAACCACTCCTTTTTCATTGGGACTGGCTTCTTGGCAGGTGGGCTGGAGATAGGGCTTACTCACAGGAGTAAATGGCAGATATGGGAAGGTGGTGGGAATTATCGCACTACATGAGGACCACAACATGGCCCAAGATGGGGCTTGTGAGGGGCAGAGGGCTTGAGCCTTTCCTATTCAAAGGACTTCATCAAGTTACTAGCAGAAACCTCATCTTCTTCCTTCCCATGCCCACTTTTACATTATGGTTGTGTCCATCTTGGGTGGTTTGTGTTTCCATCTGGCTCTTCTTCTGAAGTGATTGACATGCATCTAGCAATGATATGTACTTTCTAGCTATGGTAACCTTATAAACTTGATGTTTTGAGACAACCCAAGTTTACATTGACTCAAATGCATTATAAATTTGGGTTATATACATATTATCAGAGGAAAATTTTTATGATTACATGACAAGATGCCAAGAAAAAAAAAAACAATCTGAGACCTATGGAAATCAGCAGTATGTGCTGAGAAAAATCAATAAGTAATTTGCCCAGAGAATCCCAAAGAGAATGCATGTTTTTCAAGACTTAGAATAACTTTTCCTTATTGATTCCTAAAATCTCCTGAAGAGGGAGAAATGTAAATACAGGGATGCTGTTCCTCTGGAGTTAAGTGGGAGAATCAGGCCCTGATCTGGTAGCTTTGGGATTTAGAAAGATATGCTCTGCTGCTTAATGAAACTGCTTAATTAAAAAACTTTGTCACAGCCTATATGTGGCTTGAAGGCAGTTTTATCAAACAGGCTGAATAATTCTTTCCAACCATTAAAGCTGATTGGTATACTTAGCTTTGAAGGGAGAGAAACACAGAGAGCACTGATAATGAGAGCTGGGCAGCATTTGGGGAGTTGCCTTTGTGGGGTTTGTTTGAGTCTTCCTCTTTTGAACAGGTACTTGTGGCTTCTTCAGCTAATTTGCCACCTGGAAAGACAAAATTAAATTGAAATATTCATAACTACGTATTTTGACTGGTTTTGGGTCAAGACTGTGCAAAACCAGAGCATTAAATCAGAACTAATTTAACTCACTATGACCGTGCATGTAACTATGTCTACTTTTAACCAGCTCAACAATATGTTCACATTGGTTTTTTATTTTAATTATAAAAGCTACTGGTTCTGTTGGAGAATGCAGTATCTAGTCCTAATACAGTCTATGTTTATTGAGAAAAACAAAGGAAGCATAAATGAAGAACCCAATTTTTAAATGCAATTTTAGCAAAATTTTAAGTGAAGAAAACCTTTCCTTTTAATGTAATTATCTTGTAGGTATGAAACTCACATTTTGCATATTCTCCCTTATTCACACTGCTGGATATTAAAGGGCAAGAGGGGCTGTCCACAAGTGAGAGTGACAGTCCTCTTAGTCCTAAAATGTGAAAAGAATAATCTTGTGTTTTTTGTTAAGTTTTAATTTTTTTTTAATGTGCCAATGTATCCAAAATATTGAAAATTCATGTGAGAAGAAAGTGAAAAATTTTGGCAAACACACCCTTCTCTGTTCTTAAAAATGTTATTGTTTTTGCATTCCAGTTATTCAACTGCTCTTCCTGACTCAGCACAGTGCCTGATCTAATTTTACTACTAGGTACCTCATACCATCGTTCTCCAAAACTCAGGCTCATTTCCATCACGTCACAAGACTCACCTCAGATAGAAACAGGCTCGCATATACTTCAGTGTATAACAAAGAAAGATGGTGTTTATGGGACATCTAGGTCAAAGTCAAAGTGATAGAGCAGAGATTGCTGCATTTGAATCTACTCATGCACTTCAGCTGGGAGATTTTTTGGTTTTGAGTTAATATCCAAACCTACCCCTTCCAGTAAGGGGTTGAGACAAAAATTTCCTAGGTAAGCATTGCTCCTGGATAGCATTGAATGGATTCTTACTGTGGTCATAAAGGAAGATTATTCAGAAGATTAGGAAGAATTGTTTCTAAAAGGATCAATTCCACCTTAATGTCATTCCTGTGGATTTTATAAAATTAGATCCATAGAGTCAGATTTTTAAAAGACATGAAAGAACCAAGTATAAAAAACTGGGCCAAGAGTTTCAGAAATGCTCTGTGACCATCAGTACAGACCTTGATCCTCTGGACATATTTTGTGAATCTTAGCAGTATGATGGATTTTTTTTTTAAACCTGTGGCCCTATCTAATCAAAATTTCCTTTGTTACAGCTCGTGTCCTTTACCTCTTATGCTTTTGCTGCACACATCTGAGAAGTGCCTGGCTTGGTTTTCTCTATCAGATAGCTGAAGTCTTCCCTTCTCCAGGTTGAACAGTGGCAGCTCTCTCAGCCTGTCAGATGTCATATATCAGATGCTCCAGTCCCTTAATATTTGTGGCCCTTCACTGAACTCACTATAGTATGTCCATGTCTGTCCTGTACTGTGGAGCCTAGACCTGGACACAGTGCCCCAGGTATAGCCTCACCTGTGCTAAGTAGAGGGGAAGGATCACCTCCCTAGACCTGCTGGCAATGCTCCTCCTAGTGCAGCCCAAGACATTGTTGGCCTTCTTTGCTGCAAGGGCACATTGCTGGCTTATGTTCAACTTGGTGTCCACCAGGACTCCCAAGTCCTTCTCTGCCAGGATGCTTTCCAGCTGGTCAGCCCACAGCCTTGGAGCAGGAGTTTGCACTTTTCTTTATTGCCTTTATTGAATTTCAGGACATTCATATTGGCTCATTTTTCCATTCTGTTGAGGTCCCTCTGAATGGTGGCCAGACCTGCCAGAATATCAACATCTCTCCCGTTATGAATCATCAGTGAATTTGATGTGAGTGCACTCTTCCCCATCAACCAGGTCAATTAATAAATTCATTGAGCAATATTGGCACCAGTATTGATCCCTGAGGGATAGAGATTGAATTCACAAGTTGCCTTTCTTAAAGAAAATCCATGGAGTTCTTCTGTGACTGCTGCTCCTGATCATGGCAGCTCTCTTGGTGGATATCCACAGCAGTTTCAAGACATCAGCAGCCTCTCAGATGTAAATGGTGAGTGAATTATGCTGCACCTTCTTTGCAATAATAAAAAATTTCAGTCTCTCGCAGTTTGTTAAAGAACACTAACAGCTTTGATATATTTAATGCATTTCTGACACTTTTTTTTTTCAGGATGGCTCCATCAAGGTTTGAGAATAGACTTGCCTTAGCAATACTAAAAAAAACAAAATAAGAAGAAAGCTCAACATCTCCAGGGTCCCAGCATGCCCTACCTGATTAGGGAGACTGGATACTATGCCTCCTGCCCCTCCATCACACCAAATAGCTTCTGTAAGTCCTATCCCAAGATTACTCATAGGATTTTTATGGGGGGTGTGTGTGTGTGTGTGTAGCATATTTTCCTTTAACGTCCTACACTGGTATGTGGTTCAAGACAGAATATAACATTTTGTGAATTAAACTCAGGGGGCTTCCCTCTACACACGTGTGACTTTTGGAGATAAAATTTTCCACTTCAGTAGGGTTCCTCTCTTTTATGTGGCAGTTGATTTGGGTAGAGTTTTGAATGAGCTTATATTAATTTAAGGAAGTAATTTTTTCATTTTTTTCAGAGATTTCCTCTTATAATGGAAACCTCATACTTGGGTTTTAGGAAATAAGCCACAAGAGAATCCTTCAGCAGCTGTTTTTCACTGAAACACTTTAAACAGGTAAGAATTGTTATTCTGAATTGGAAAACAGACTCATTTACTACTATTACTACCATTTAAAATTCTTTAACTGGAAAATAGGACATGAAAATCTTTAACTAAAACTTTGCAGATGAGGCACAGTGGATACTAAAACTCACTTTCTGATGGAAGAAATATGCATAGGGTAGTTAAAACCTGTGTGGTAAAATGGCATTGTGCAAGGTAGGAGGCTTCTCTTGGACCCAGCTTAAATGTGTTCAGATGAAGACAGTATGCTGATTTTTGAGGAATTTGCCTTAGGAGCAGAGTATTGTTGGCTGAAGCACTCCTGCTTTCAGCAGTGTTATTTCTTCAGCAGAAAAAAGGTGATGTAAGAGGAAGGATAAAGCTTCAGTCTGTAGACATATCTTTCAGCTACTGCCTGGGAGGGTGCTGCCTTTCTGGTGCCCTTTCCAAGGTGGTGCTGGTGGAAGAGGTACTTCTGCTCGCCAGCTCAGAGCTTGCCCAGCCATGGTGGATTTCTGCCAGTGCTGCACCACCTCCTGGAGCTGCTCGCAGAGGCCAAGTCAAACCACTGGCTGAGTGATCTAGTATGGCTGGGCACATGCAAACACTGTGAAACAGAGTGTTTCACAATGGAAAGCCCTCCAGTGGGCTGTGCCACTCTGCCTTGTGTATGATCTGCTTATTTCTCCCTGATTTCCTCTATTACTCTTGATGCATCACCACATACAAGCTTGGTGAGGGAGCAGGTAGGTTTTTACAGCCAGTACCATTTTCTCTGTGTGCTGGAAGTCACAGGACAGCAGTCTATATGTCTGCTTTTACACCATTCACAGACCAGAGTTACTAGCACCACTACACTGAACCTCTAATTCAGCAAGGCATTAAAGAATATGATGGCTTCAAAGCATATGAATAATACCATTGAAATCACATGTTTATAGTAAGAATATGCTTCACAGATGCTGCTGAGCAGCTTACTTCTGACAGGTTGTGCAGTGGAGTCCCAGGGTACCATGATGCCCCATGGTTGTTCAGTGGACAGATGCCTCAGGCCAGAGCAGAGGAGCTGGCTTTATTTTTTATAAACCATTGTTTATCAGTGCTAAAATTGCCCAGACTTAATATTGAAAGCCATCTGCAAAGGTAAAAGCAACATGGCAGAGTAGCTGGCTGAAATCTTTCATACTGCAAATGTCTACCAAAAAAATCTCTGCAGTTTGTCTCCTCCTCTCAGTGAAAAGACTGTCATTTTTCTGGGGATCTGTTAGAATCTGCCTACAATTTTCATAATTTTACTAACCAGTTACAGACATTGGGCTAAAATACCTTAAAAGGATGAAGTAAATGGAAATTCCTCTTGCCTGTCCAGCTCAGGGTGTTGTAAATGAAAATATCCATTGTATTTATATCTATTATGTTAAAATTGCTGCCATACATCTCCCAGTGCCTTAATAACAACAGCAAATCAGATATTATTTTTTTTCCCATAGTGCTGGACATTTTCATCCTGTTCTGTTATTTCTTTTTATTTTTTATATTTTAGTATGTGCTATTAGACCAGGCTCTGGCATTTTGCTAAGTAAGAAACTAAGGTTGCTGATTTGTGTAACACCTGTCATTATTTTAAAGCAGGCCGACAGCTTTAATAAAACCTTTTTTGCAGGGAAAGGAAGAGCTGTATTTCACCGGGTCCAGTGGGAAAGCAGGCATTTCCATTCCCTGTCGCATCCTGCCTGCCACTGCTTAGCATGTGGCAGTGCCAAATCAATCATTGCTGCTCTCACCACCTCCAAACGGTCGCTTGGTGGCTGGGAATTTAAACAAGTAACTCCCAAAAGCGCGCAGCCTCTTCCTCAGTCTTTGCATATTTGTTAGCTTGCTTTTTCCCCTTATGAATGCTGTATGCAGTTCATTACAATAAATGCTTAGCCACATTAAATTTTCTCCACTCTGTTTTGGCAGCTGCATAATAGATACATGGCTTCTCTCACTGCAGTGCGTGAGAACCTGAAATTACGAATACATTTACCTTCAGGTTTGGGGATTTGTTTTTTTTTTCTGAGGTGATGAGACTCTTGTGTATGGGGTAATGATGCTCCCAGGTCTGAGTTCTTCAGGGAGCACAGTGGGAACAGGATGAAGTTGGCTGTGATTAAGGAGAACATGGATATCTGCAACAGAAGTATGTTATGTGCTTCAGTGCCACTGAAAAGAGCAGCTGGAGGAAGGAGACTGTGTCTTACTCTGACCTCTCCATGTAAGGAGGCAACAGGTGTCCTCTGAACAAATCCTCCCATAACAAAGTATCGAGGCTGTCATTTGCACCTCTTGCTTGGGGCTGGTAATCAGGAATTACCTCAGTCCAAAGCCATAGCAATGTGGGGAGGGAGAGCACTGATTTTAAAAAGGTTGAGTTGGTTATAAACTCAAAGGTGGGAGCTGAAAGTGAAAACTATAAGTTAGGATCTCCTCAGCTCCTAATACAGATAAGACTTCCTTGCTTATTTTAAGTAGTGAAAGCAGTCAAAGTGCTGAATGGACTGAAGTATAAAATATTAAATCAAGTTTCCCAATGTTTCCTTATGATATGCAACAATCATGATGACAAAAAGGGCCTGGACCACATTCTTCGAGGAAACCGAAAAGTGCATATTAAGTCCTTTCTGTCACCAAGAAAAAAATTAATCTTAGCTTTTTAAAATATGTGGGTGACATTTGATGTGTGTGTACTGATAGACTGCCCTAGGAACTAGCGGATGATTTTGAACAAATGCAGTTCAGTCCTGCAAGGTTCTGAGTGTTCCTGGTTACACAGCAAGGTCCCATATTTTAAATGCATACAGACATTGCACTTCATCATGTTATAATCCTCTAGCTTATGCTAATCTATCTTGCAAAGTCTGCTTTTAAAAAATGACCTTAAGCACTTAACATTTTTATATTTTTTAATAATAATGTTATTTAAAAATTAGAGTATTTAGGCATTGAATTCCCTGTGGTTTCCAGAAAAGACTCTGGAGCAGATGCAAAGCTAGGCTTGACAAAAGAAGGAAGAAAAGACTTTTCTAAGGTGCTTGGAGGGATGGTGCAGTGCTGCTGCAAGCCAGCCTTGTGGGAACCTGAGCCACAGCGCTGATGGTCACCCTGAAGGGAGGTTCCACTCTGCAGTTTCACAGGGGACAAAGGGGATAGTGGGTGGTTTTCTACCAACACTTCTAGCAGCTTTCTGTCCCATTTGAATTGTCTTTATTTTAAGAAATGTTGACTGTGATAATTTTTAGCCTAATTTAACTTTTGAGGTTAAAAGACCTCTTTCTGATTCTAACAGTAGACTTACAGAAGGGCTATGGCACTTCAGGGCTTAGACAGGACTAAAGATCTTGTCATACCTGTGAACATGAGTGGCAACAAGAAGAGGTTTTGGTTACAACCATTTTCCATTTACTCTTTTTGTAGGCTAGAAAGTGAGGTGATGTCCAAAACCTGAACAGAAGGCAAAGGATAGGTCTGTATTTTCTGCCATATTGGGTTATTATATCACAACTGCAATCTAGATGGTCAAGTAGTAGGAATAAATGACTGTTAATAGGATTGGTATGAGTTCAACTTTTATATGTTAGTTTATTTATTTGCAGACACTACATTTAATTCTGGGAAGAGTTCAGGCCTCTGCTAAGTGTACTCACACATACTTTTGTTCAGGCTTTGTCATCTTTCCATTTCAATGGACCAAAATCCACTGATGCTGTGGGATCTTGCCATTGATTCAGGATGTGGTTTTTAGTAGGGTACTGGGAACCTCTATGCTCTTTTCCCGTGTTCTCCTATTGATCCTTGAAAGGTTAAAGGAAACTAAAGGAGCTGTGGCTTCCTCCAGACTCTCCACCATTCAGAAAACATCATAATAAGACAATAACCCAGAACTTCTGTTCTTCCAACCCTACAAAGTGCTCTGTAAGCACATAATTACACAAAATAACAGAAGGATTTTGTACAATACACATTTAAACATCATATGACCTCCGCTGCTTTGGAGATACTAAGTCTGCAATATTTCTTTTCAGTACTCCTTGTGGATAATTTTTACCACTTTTCAGCTAATCACATCAGGAAACTGTTGTTTATATTAGTTCCCATGACAACCTATGGAAGGAGGGCCTTTGTAGCTGAGTTTATAGCATGGCTGGTCTGCATTTCTTCTAATGGTGTGGGCTGCATGGTAATCCCGGGCTGCAGCATACACTGATAGCCCAGCTAATGCCCCAGGTCCCTGGTATTCTCACTGTAGCTATCAACCCCACCCAGAGGTACTGCTGCATTTTTTATTACTGTGGTTATGGCACTGCAGTCTCACCACTATTTTTTTGGAACATCTCTAGCCTAAAGATCAACCTCGTACTTTCACCGGGGGAATGTTCTTTGCTCATTGTGAAGAGATATATTCTGTAAAAAGTCCAGCAAACTAACAAGTTACATATTTGTGTCTTCTGACACACAAAAAAAAGATAATCAGAACTCATCTTTACTACACAGTGCTTATCCTTGCTTTCTACTCAGGCACATACTGAGACAAAACAGTGCTTTTTGCAGTGTCCTATTAGTGCTGCCAATTTCCCAGTAATGACTTGGATAGCTATACTGTGCTGGCCATTTCAGGGCCCTTTATGAGTCACAGAAAGTGAAAACCTTGGCTCTAGGTTTCCAAACCTTGGTTTACATACAGAAGACACCTTGCGGTAACATAACTTTTAATAGGTTTGCAGAAAGAAATAAGCAGTTCAAGGGAACACTAACAAAGCATGTCCTGCTCCAGTGTTCAGTTATTAGAGGTAGATGGTGCTGTTGACCAAGAAATTGTGCTGCAGATCCTGTGGAACGCCTGATTCCTGAGACAGACACCCGGAGACAATTGCAATAATTATGGCTCTCAGAAGTCCTTTGAGATCAGCAAATATTATTCTGGGTGAAGAAGCTCCCAGAATTTGAAGTAGCATTATTATGATTTTACAGCTAGTAATATGTGAGTTGTGGTTTTGGAGAAGCATAATCAACTTCACGTGCACTTCTATGTATGTATGAACCACTCAAACCTTTGGTGTGTACGATCCTGACCAGAATATGTTCTGGAAACAATCTCTTCCAACATGTTGGTGTGGAAATTTCAGGTTCCCAGACATATCTGAGAGATGCAGAGATAAAACAAAAGCACAAATTGTTACAGAGAGGTAATGGTGTTTCTGAGGGACAGAGTGGCTCTCTACTTGGCATTAGTCATATGTTGTTTTACAAAAACACTTAGAGGTGCTCAGCACACTTCAGGCTTCATTACACATGTTAAGGGTGCAATAAAAAACAGTCCTTGACCAGTAGGTTTACTATTGAATATGTGTTTATGTATAGTGGGGAAAAGGAGATGGCATTTTAAATGTGAAGTCTGACATTCCTAGTGGCAAGTTACACTAAGCAGAAAAAACCTGTGTCTTTACAAAGAGCTCAAAGGAAGACAAAGGCTGTATTTGGTAAGCTGCATAGGCAATGAATGCTGTTCCTGACACATGATTCACAAACCAGTAGAAGAGTCTTGATACTGTCATAACTATCAGGAAGGCCATTCATGCTAACAGTAATGTGCATTGGGGCAAAGCAGTTAATGATTTCAGGCAACACCCTGCTCTCCCTGTGTTTGACTCACATTGACAGAATTGGATCGGGTACCTGACTAAAAGCATGTGTAAGGGGCACAGTCAAGGATACGCAGGCAGCTGAGGTGTGAGCTGAACCTAGAAGCATCCTTACCTTTTCATAAAATAATCTACCTTCTTTTTACATAAGCTCTGTTAATGCCATTCTTCTGGTTATGATATTGCTGAGCCCAAAAGTTGGAGAATGATGAAACCTAATAAACATGGCAGGCTTTTTTATTTGTCATTAGATTCCAAACACTTTATGATTCACTTGGGTCACATTTTGAAGCTTTTATCTGCAGCTATCAGGGTTAGCAATGCTATATTATAAAAACAAGACTGATCTATTCACACATTCACAAGATTCCTGAAACTAAAGCTTTAGAAGCCAGCTGTCACAAAAGCACTTGGCATGGCCAATACTGCTGAGGAGTGAAGGAGTTCACTGCAGATTCGTGTGAGCTGAATCAATATCAAGGGCATGTAGCTAAGGACTGTGGTTTTATTCCTCTGCTTTTTTGGTTGGTTAAGTTCTCTGCAAGATAAATCTGAAACCTCAGAGATTCTTTCCTTTATCCAGCCCTTCTTTAGCATGTCTCAAGTCTTTCAGAACCAGGTTAAAAGTATAACTAAGAAAAAGCAAAAGTCTTAATTTGTGATATAAATGTCTCTCAAACAAAAATAATTGTAGATTTCTTCCCTCACCTTTCTTCATGTTCCTCATGTTCTTATACTCATTTTTAAGGTGCAGGGGAGAGGAAGCCAGGAAATTCAACCTGAAAGTTGTTTCAAGGCTCTGCGAACTTCCAGTCACTAGCCTATAGGTGCAATTTTAGAGTTGTAAACTCAACAAGGATATCTGTAGCTTCTAACTAAATGCTTTTCTTAAGCGCAGTGCTACTTTTCCCTCAAAACCAGAATTATACCTCTTTTATTTTTGTTGTCTTTTTTTTTGTGTTTGTGTATGATATCTCACTAAATATGATCTCAGAAGAATATGTACTGAAAATATTATTATCAGGCAAGAGATTTATGCTCTCAGTAACCAATTTATGATGGATAAGTAAAATGAAAAGCAAAGAATAATGGAAAATCTCACTTATTTTCAATGAAAGAGCTATAAGCCAGATTCATGTGATATGGAGCAAATATTTATTCCCAGTTAAAGCCATTTTGATTGACTGTAGTTGATCAGTGTTCCTGGTTCAATGGTTTGCTTTTCACTTTTTCTTCTTCTACATATCTTCTGTTAAGCTGTCTTATTTTTAATTAGTGTATTTTGTGATGACTACTTCACTACACCAAACTGTTTCATTAGTCTCAGCGGTCCTTTGGTTTTGCCACTGTCCAAACCAGATGGACCTCAGCTGCCGTGAGCTGCTGTAGTGTAGAGTTCCCTCCAGTCTTGCCAGAACCAGGAGGCAGAAAATTAAAGGTGACCTTGCAGCAGTAGATCAGAGCTCTTAACACTCTTTGGAACATCCTAAAGGTTTAGTTATAAATTAAACTTTGGGATCCTATTTTCCTAATTTTGGGTCCAAGTCAGGAATAGTCCATACCTAGCAGGAAAATTGCTTTCTTATGAAATCATGGTCCCCATTATTCAACTCAGATATATATGTTCCAGGCCTAACTGACATCGGCTTTTTTCTTGCAGTCATTTTTTCCTACATTTCAATGCATTTTCAAACTCTGATTCAATATGAAATGTTGGTCTTTAAGATAATTTTTGGGTTGATAATAATAGCAACAACAATCCTAAGATAAGCCTTTGATTTTCTCTTTTTTATATAAAATCAGTAAATCCACTGATATTTTACTGGTAAATAGCTCATTCTGTTGAAGTTTTGAGGATATTTAAGAATTCTTAGTATTGAACCTCCTCTTGATAGAAGACCTGCACAGAGATTTTGCTATGTCTAGAGACCTAAACCAAAAGTTGTTTTTGCTCTCCTGTTGTTTCAGATCTTAAGAGATATGATCATGGTCCAGGAGCACACCGTACCAACCCAGGACAGAAATGTTCATAGCATCATCATAGAATGATAGAATGGTTTGTGTTGGAAGGGACCTTATAGGTCACGTAGTCCAACCTCCCTACCATGGGCAAGGATACCTTCCAGTAGATCAGGTTGCTCAAAGCCTCATCCAACCTGGTCTTGAACACTTCCAGGAATGGGGCATCCACCACTTATGTTATCCCCCTTCAAGGGAACAAGCTGCCTGTGTTGGCGCCAGCCCTGATATGGTGTAGCCACCACAGCCTCAGACCAGACTGCTGTGATGAGGGTGGTGGGGCAAAGCTGGGAGAAGTGGTAGGGTTTCTCCACCCCTGATTATGGCTTGTCTTCAGCTCAGGTCCTCATCCTCGGTCCTTGCCTAAGCTACACTGCACCTATGTCTGTAGAGGACCATGCACCACCCTGACCCCAATGTGATCCTAACTTTGTAGCTGAGCCTTGGATCTGCCTCATCGTTATGGACTTGCTCAGTAATCTGGGCCACTGTGCCCCCTGACTTGTGTGACCACCGGAGAGTGTTTTGCTGCTTATTAAATTATTTGTAATGCTGAAAAAGATGTCTTAACCCTTAAACCACATCAGAAATAACATTTCAATGGTAGTCTTAGCTGGGGCTTAAAACCTGCCCCTTTATGTTCACTGGGAGTGTGTGATCAGCTCAGACACAGGCTAAAGGGAACCGAAGTTGGTAATACATGACTTGTTAACGCTGTTAAAAGTTTCAGTCAATTTAGTGCAGATCTTGTATAATATTTCCGGTTAAGAGTATTTCATGATGAAAACTGCCATGAGTCTTGATGATGCCTAGAAAAATACTAATGATTCTGAGTGTGCTTTTAAGCAGAGTTAATTCTTCAGAAGAGAAACGTTTTGGCTCTTGTTGTGCCACCTTGATCCTGGGGTTAAGAGTGAAAACAAAACAAGTTCTTGTTTTGAGGTTTAGCCCAAAGAAGCAAGAAAAACACAATTCAGTGATTGCTTGACAATAAGAATTTCAGAGAAAATCCAGGAAGACACCACTGATTTATCAGAATACACTATTCTGATTTTTTTTTCCAAAATATAAATGTGGAAAGTGGATTTTTAAAGGGTTAATGTCTTTCATTGACAATCTATTTCAGAAAAAAAACCACAACAAAAACAAACCCCAAAGAGTCACTTCCTTAGAAAGACTCTAGAAGGGTGGCTCAAAATTGTGTTTTAACCAGAGCCTAACAAAGGCTATTCATCATATAAGTACCCCAGGTTGCAAAGCTCCCATTTCACGAAACAATATACAATCACTATAATGTTAAGGATGTATGTTATAAATCCTGATGAACCTTTCACAACAGTGTCAGTATAGCTCTGGGCACACAGAACAAAGTGGGCTGAAAACAGGACACACTGGAGGGAAAAAACTACCTAGAAAATTAAAAAGGGAAATATTCCTTCCTTTTCTCCCTTGTTCCCCTTTTATCCCCATGCCTGCATACAGCCTTTAACATCTTAATTGATTTATATGTGGGTAAATATCACCTGGATGACGTACTTTTAAAAGGATTTTAATGCTTGGAAAGTACTTAAACAGAGAATAGCTAGATTAATAGCTGGCATAACTCTGCACGGTTCTGCTGAAGTCAGTGGATTTATAATGACTTGAATACTTGGGAACCAGGTTTAAAATATGCAGCTACAGAACTGTAATGCTTCCGACTCAGTAAAAGTTTTCCTTTGGGTAAACCTCACACTAGAAGATAAAACACCTCTTCCATTTTACCAAGAAAAAAGGGTGAATGGTTAATACTGGACCTGTCAGAGATGCTACTGTATATGGACAGATTGGCTTACGAAGATCTTTCTGAGCACCAGAGTGTGGAAGACAACTCTGTGCAGGGAACAGCGGTTTCTATGGATATCTTTCTACCTTGCCTTCTCTAATGTTATGGCAAAGATTTATTTTATGTCTGCAGTGCAGCTCCATAGCTGCTTCCTTGTCTAAAGAGATGATTTGTTCTCGTCTGCTGCTGAAAGAGAGGATCTGGTCCTGGGGAGGTGGAAACAAGTAGCTGAATTCTAACAGGAGCCCATGCACCACAGTTTTTGCTGTGGATACTCTGCAAACAAAATCCCAAGAACTATTTTGCTAGAATCTTTTGAATAGGTTAATGTTTATGTGGGGAGTCATACCTCTTGAACAGGATGGTTAATCGCTTTCCAGGTGGCGTCAGAGCTGGTCGTCAAAGTCCAGAGCTGGACTCCCCAAATGTGCTTGGTGGTCCTATGTGACCACTACAGTGAACACAGGATCCATTGTTATTTATTTCCTTAAACTAGGCACAAAAGACCCCCTACCTGATCTAGCTGCATAAAAAAGGACTGGTCTGTGTGACCATTCACTCCTGACTCTGCAGGAACAGTTTTTACTGACTAATTACAAGTATTTTACCTAGCTACAGTTCAGATGATTCTGCAGCAGCAGCTGCCTGGGGTTGATGCTAGGATTGTAGAGTCTCCACCTACAATACTAATCAAGACATTTAAGTGTCCATTGGTCTACACACAACAGGAGCTGCCTGGGGGAATCTCCAGAACAGTCCAAAATTGCCTTCTGGAGAGCTCCTTTGACACGTAGTCAAATGCTTCCCTGTGATGCTCGCTAAGAGTTTAGTCAATCACTTGTTTCTGTGCAGTCCATTGACTCAAATTTGTCTCATCTCAGGCTGTCTTATCTATGCAGAGTCAGGCTGTGGAAGTCCTCGCCTACCCAGGGAATTAATGACCAAGTGTGCTGGGAATGCACAAAGGCACAGTCCTTATGCCCAGCTACACCACCACTGCAACTCTCATTTTCTCCTTATGACTTAAATCCCATTAATTCAATTGTTTGGTGCAGGCTGGGAGATGTCCCTCAGTTATCCTATGGCATGTCACACCACCCCTCTTAAGGAGACCAGGAAGAGGGCTGACAGCCACTGCCAGAAAAAAAGGAAACTTCCATCTCTGCCTTGAAATCCCAGCCACATGGTGAGATGACTAAACTGAGAACTGGGCCTAAACTGTGCAGCTAAAGCAAGTATTGTAACCAGAGTGATGGAATTAACCAACCAGGGATGTTGCTATACTCCTTATACAGCCCTATCCAACTGGGCATTAAGTCTGGGGATACGGATTATACCAATCAGTGTATTTCTTGATCTGTATTTTAGTCTCTAGGTAATCATTAATGCAAACAAAACAATAGACAATGTGTTTCTGTCCAAAGAGGATGACAAAATGTGGTTTTGTGTAGTGGACTGAGAAAACCGGCCAGGACTGCCAAGATTAAGAGCCAAGTAGGTAAAAGGTATTTCCAGCAGGGGGAGATCACGATCACTGACTCACAGACCACCCACCCAAGTAACACCACCTACTCAAAAGAGAACAATGGGAAAGGACAACTGAGTCTGTGCAATAATTTACATGTGAAGCAAGCAAGTTTGTGCCAATCACCAATGAGAAGAATATCGAATATGTATGGATAAAAGGAATATGTATATTTTTGGTCTATATAAATCACATGGGAAGGGTGAGTAAGGGATGCACGTTAGGATGAGCGATCTCCCATGCATGCGGCGCCATGAATAAAAAATGCCTGCCTTTTAACACTACATTGGTGTTATGAGGTTTATTCCCAATTTTGGTGACAGTATCACATCTATAACATCAAGTTTTCCCTACGAGTAAGTCTTGAGAAAGTCTCCTTGCTGCCTTGCAATGGACCCCAACCTCACCTCTGGCTCTCAGACGTGTAGCAAACTCAGAGGAGGAGTTAGATCTGGGACAACTAAGACCTTCAGGGTCATTTCAGGGTCAAGCCAATGCACTTACATGAGCCTGTTTTACATCAAGAAGTATTACAATGGCCTTTGTACCAAAGGAAAAAAAAAAAAAGAACCCTTTTAATAAATTTAAGACATAATTTGTGTGCAAAATACAAGCAGCATATGTTAGAAGCAAAACTCAGTTATGCACCACCAGTAGTCCCCATGTTTGTGCTGTTTATCAGCCCTTCCAAGACAGTTGGCTACAGTGTCAATTGGGGATTTCAAGTAATACTCAGAATTCCTTTGAACATAGCGTTCTATTAGCTGCTAATTAATTGGATCTGAAGGTCAGTGTGAAGTTGATTACCACAGCTGAGGAAAGCGGCAAGCATACTGTTTATTTCTAGTACATTAGCAAACCTCTCCTGGAAACAATGTCATTGGAGTATTTCAACATATGATGCATCCTACAAGTCTTAATATTTCAATAGTAGTACTGGAGCCTGTGCCTCCAGTATGGACGAATGGGTGTTTGGAAAAATTATGAATTGTTTTTCATTGTCCCAGCCATCTATTTTAGATATTCTACTTTAGAGCGAGTAGACTGGCTTCCAGCATTTGCTTGAAGGCACTTCAGAAGCCACGTGTATGTATTTTAATAAAGGGGCTAAGCTCAGCATCACAAAGATAAATTTAAAGAAAGAAGAGGGAGAATGAAGGTATGCTCTAAAAGGGCTAGTAAGGTACAGCTAAAGCCTCTGAATTTTTAGCTTAATTTTGAGCAGAAAATGCTCAAAATCTAGTCAACTTCTGAGCTTTCCTAAGATTTTTTTGTAGAACTCCATCTACATATTTACTATTTTTCCTTTGCTTTCTGTTTAGGTTTTCTTTTAGTTTTTTAACAATTTCCATAAATTTATATAAACAAGTCCCTAATTCTTGTAATTTCCACTCTTAGACTCATCTCTTTCTCATCTCTTCTTTTCAGTTAGATCCTTTCCATCAGCTTCCTTCCTCCTTTTCTTTTATTTCATTTATTCTTTGTTGAAATAGAATGTTACTGTTTTACGATGAGGGGAACTGAAGAACTCCAAATAAATCCCAGTTGTTCAGCATGACTCCATGTAGTACAATAGTAGTGTTTTAGATTGTCAAATTGCATCCACATACTCTGTGCATGACTGTTTTAATCATGGATTTGGCCATCCTACTAATTAATTTTCCTAGATGTGACATCAGGAATGTGGCCTTAAGCAGCTAATTAAAGATATCTAGGACTGAATATATGCATTTTACTCATATTTCCTTTCTTATTTCTCAGTCCCAGTTGATATACTCATTTTAGGGGAAGAAGTGCATGCAGCCTGAAAGCAGCATCAGTAACAACATTTGCCCTGAAAAGCTCAAGGCCAGGATGAAGATAAGTGCACTTTTCAGAGTGTGAACCAATTAGGGGATGAAAGGTCATGAAGGACATATCTTTGTGGAGAACTAATGCACAGTTAACAAGTCATCTTACTTCCTCGTGTTCCCCTGAAACATCAGCTGTTCCATCACTACTGAGTCACTTAATTTCTTATTTAAGCTGAATTAATTAATTAATTCCGTTTAGGGTTTCAGCTCAGAGGTTTACAAGTTTGCAGAATTCCACAATGCCCAGCAGGGAATGGGGATTCTTGCTGTTTCTGTGAATTCGTGGCCTCCCCATTGATTGAGGGTGTGTAATCATAATTTTCCGACATGCAAAAATTAAGAACAAATGCAGTCTAGTGCATACACTCTGTGATAATTGATGCTGGTTTTATGGATTGTATTTTCTTTACTGAGGATCTTCTTGCTGAGCAAATCTGACAAATGAAAACACTTGCTGAGATTTTATTTCTATGGCAATCTTCTATGTTTTCTTCAACTAACAATATCATATTTTTTTTTTGTGAAGGGAAGAGCTATTGTTCATCCTAGTTATTTGCCTCTTAGAGCTGAAGTAAAAATAACTGATATTGAGGACACATTAAAATGGAAGCAGAGGGAAAAGAGCAGCTCCTAAAAAAAAATTAGAGAAAAATTTACAGACTTGCTTGTGGAAAAATACTGCAAGTTATTTCAGAAAAAAACCAATGATTTAACTTTTTTGGGATATTTAGCTCTTTTTATCCTGCTGGACATCTTAAAAAGTTAAAACACATTTTTAATAATTCCATTTATTTGCATTACTCTGTTAAGTACAAAGTTCAGGTTTTCTGTTGTGTTGGAAATGCATAGCAGAAGGCACCTCTTTTCCCTGGGCATATTAGGCAGATGAAGAGAAGGGATATAGTGGAAAAACTTGTGTGACAGCCTGTGTTTTCCAAGCCCTCTCTCTGGAACATCAATCTGCTTCCAACATTCTTTTTGTACCAGTCTTTAGGAAACAGATGATTCACATGTGGCGCTTGGGAGATGGGTGAGCAGTACCAATGGAACTAGACTCAGTCTGTCCAGGGGTACGTTTGTAACATGAAATAGCTGTGGCTTGTAGCTGAAGATTTTATTCTGAATCATCATTGCTCTGGCCTCACTGTTTGCTGGTGTCTTCTTGGGAGGGGATGCAACCAGATATGTCTAACTTATTCCTTCCAGAAAAAATAGACTCATCAAACATAACCGTCTGTAGAATTGCCCACAATAAAGTGAGTAAAATGCAGTCACTGCATTCGCAAGAAGACCAACACTACTTGCAGTAATCATTTAGCTAGGTCTGGCCCAGAAATATTAGTCATAAAGTAGCTTTCATTCATGTAAATTGTTCTTAGGCATCAAATGAAATAGGGTGTGTCTACAACATAGTCTGGTGGTAAGTATTATCGTAAAGTTCTAAACCAATTTGCTTTATAATTAGCTAGGCCAGACCTCACCACAGGCTGCAAAAACTTCCTGAAACCTTAGGGAATCCACATTCAGCTGCCTGCAGCCATGCATCTGCACCATGGTCTCCTTTGCTTGGGTTTTCCAGCTGAGGGTTGGAGACACCAACACTCTTTCACCCTT
Organism: Phalacrocorax carbo; assembly: GCF_963921805.1. Lineage (NCBI taxonomy): Eukaryota > Metazoa > Chordata > Aves > Suliformes > Phalacrocoracidae > Phalacrocorax > Phalacrocorax carbo. The sequence goes on along the minus strand of NC_087518.1, from coordinate 29,158,660 downwards.
ATACGCCAACAGCTCCTGTGCCACCTCCTCTGGCTGGGCGATGCAAAACAGGCTTGAGATGTGGTCTGGCCTTGCTGGAATCTCCAGGAGGTAGTTTGCACAACTCATGCCTTTTCAGGAATGCACAAAGCAACTGATTGATTTTAGGGTTCAGAAAAAGAAAGAAGACAAATAGAAACAAAGCTGTTCAACTTGGCAAATTGCTCCATGCCATGCATGGCAGTTAACTAGTACCACACATGGAAGTGAACTGGAAATAATCTCTTTTCTCTGCAAGTCATGCAGGTAAGGGGCCTTCAAAATGCTCATCACAGGATAGGAGGATAGTATTTATAGGTAGATAAGTGGGATAGTCACGTTTATACAAAAAACAAATAACCTGAGAACTGTGATAACCACACTACCCTAAAGGGAACTACTTGGCCAATATTTACATTTTTTTGTGTCAGAAGCTGAAGAATGTGTCACTGTTAGATTTCTGTGAGAAGCAGATGCACCCCCCCACCCCCCACACTTACACTTACCACATCAACTTATGCCGTAATCATGAAATGAGTATGACAAAAACATAGACAAAACATGCTGTTATGATGAGCACTCGAAAGGGGGAATGTAATTCCTTAGGTTATTAAAACAGCTATCCTGAGCCCAGGAGACAAATCATATAACTGCTCCTCCATGTAAGAGCCTTCCTTGGCAGCCCAGCTAACTTCAGAGCAGAAGGGATATTAGACAGGAGTAGCAAGAAGTTTATAAACCCTAAGACCCAAAGGTCTGCAACTGGTTTTGGTATCATAGCAATGTGTGAAGCAAAAATACATTTTGGAGACAGTAACTAATTTTCCTGTACCTGCTGATAACACTGGGTTTTTTTGAAGCCCAAGCTGTCTGCTGGAAAAGCTGATCTTACTGAATCTGTGATTCCTTTTCATTTATTTGTTTGTTTTTAAAGTAATAGAAATGGTCAAATCTTGAAATTTCCATCACTGTCTACTATTTCCATAAATTTAAAAATTCATTTAGAACATAGCTTTTTATTAGCAAATTTTAGTTTATTCTAACAGCATTTACAGCAAATATAAAGGTAAGTTTTAAAATAATAAAAATATTTTATTATTTTACTAGTATAAAACAAAACTTATTTGAAATCTTAGATTTTAATGCACTAAAGAAATAATTTCAGTAACAACCTGAGATACTCAGACCCTGAAGCATGCTTTAAGGTGTGCTATGATGCAATGGAACATCTTTAAATGTCAGTTTATAACAGTCTGTTAAGAAAAGTGTGATAGATGTTCTTTTAATGTTTCTTCATTTTTTCTTAAAAATAAAATAGATTTATTGATAATCACTGGGGCCCAAGTTCTTCCATTAGGTATGTCTGGAGCTATTCAGAGATTTCAGATGTAACCATAGCTGTTTTACATTCCCTTTTATTTAACCTTATTAAGCAACCTTAAAGACATGGGACCTGACTTGGTATTACTGAATTGGGATTATCTCTTGAATTCCTTTTGTAAACCATGCATTAACCAACCTACATAAACAGCAGCATTTTGTTAAAGGCAGTTGAAAGACAAAGTATTTCTGTATTTCTCCTTTTCGTGCTTTACTGTTTGAAATTCCAATCATATATTAATGTCAGTGTTTGTACTTTTTGTTTCAAAACAATTTAAGAAGAAAGTCTAATTTAAGAAAAAAGCTGTTGGTGATAGGAAAGAGGAAAGAAAGGAAGAGGACTGTTATTCTGCACTGTTAATAAAAACATAATGCTTAAGTCATAGTAGTTATTTTTTTTTCTCTCCCTGAATACTTTTCTAAAATCTTTATATTCTCAGCAGTTTTCACTGGTATCTTTGAACCTGTAGTCACATAATCAAATTAATTCTTTTTCCAGCAATCAGGTATTCTAAAATGGCTTTTGAATATGTAAGAGAACAAATTGGCAGATTGGAGTCTCTACAATAACTCTGATTGACATTTTTAAAGAAGCCAGAAGGTAGAGCTGCTGGGAATATAGTTTTGTACCTTAAGTTCCCTAAAGGGACATGTTTTGCTGCTGTTACTTTAAAGAAATAGAGCCAAGCCTGTTTTGTTTTGTCTGGCTGCATGTAATGATGACAGAAAATGGCTAGATTGTTTTAACTTTATTCAGCTACTACAAATGATGCTTTTTGGCATTTTAGATGTTGCTTTATGCACCTCTGAGATAATCTCCACTGACCATCTCACAGTCATTCCTTCCTTCTCCAGAGGGATTTCAGGCATTGATGTAGCCGTTTCCCTGTAGATCCCAGTTTGGGGAATGGCATGACAGCAGTGCAGACAATGGTTTTGCTGCTGTAGCACAGAATAGTCTAAGGGTAGATTCATTATTCTTCTTTTGTTCCTATTACTTATAATGAGATAGATTACTATTTAAGTGAAATTGTCTTTCAAAGTATTTTTTTCAGTAGGCTTTTCTTTGAATTTAAAATACTTCCTAAGAAGCAAAACAAAGACAATCTCATTAAGATCTGTGAAATTGGCACATATGGGCAGATTTAACACCTTTTGAAGTATTGCTTATGATGGTGGCATGTATTAACCAATTGTCTCTTACTGTGGTGTGAACAATGAGATGAGTCTGGAGTCATAGCAGGGAAGGATGTTAAAAGCTGTGGTGACATTTGTTGATAAATTTGCAAGAATTGCAGTTGGCTGTAATGCTATCCTCACCCATATGCTTCACTGCAAATTAAAGTGCTGAGTAGTTCTCTCGCCTACCCCCCACCAGAAAAAAATCTGAATGCTTGGTTTGAAAAACATAATTATATTTGAATTTTCCATAGTACCTTACCAGGTCGCCATGATGTATAAACTTACATAGTACCAAATTTTCTACAAGTTAAAAAGGTAAAACTCATGTTAGAAAATCATCTTCCACATATTATCAAGGTTATTTTCAAACTTTGAAAAAAACCCTCTCCAGCTCAGTGACAAATGCTTCTATTAGCCAAATACACAAAGCAAAATATGTCTTAAGTTGTGTGCTTTGCTGAAAATTCAAAAAGTGAGGTCTCTCCTGAGGCCTGTATAATTCACATAGCACTTTAACCTGTGATTAATTAGAAAGGGAGCGGAAGCTTTGCTCCTTCCCACTTGTGCTTACATCAAAACCAAAAATCCTAAAGTAAATCTCTGCTAGACGGTAGGAGACCCAAGTGACTTGCTAGGCTGATTAAAAATCAGCCATCCTGCTGAGTGCTGGGTAAAACAGCGATCTCTGGAATGGAAACATCTACCAGAGACCAATGCTGTAGAAAGTAACTTTTTTTTTGAGGGGAAAAATGACACTGGAAAAGCAAAAAAAAGGCTTCTGCACAAGTGCAAAGCTGATCAATGGGAGACCAAGTAGGACTTTTTGACGTGGGGGTAGTGTTTTTTATTGAATGTGATGAGCTTCTGTGGGTGGAGAGAAGGGAATGGCAATAACACCATAGAAGCACCATCTTTAGTTAATCCACTGCAGACTGAATTACAAGTTAGTGAGTTTGTCCATGAAAAAGAAAAGCTCTTGTCTGATGCTATTTGATGTGCAAAACTTTCTTGCTGAAGGTGAAACACCTGTGAGCGAGGAGTTGCTCTCACTAGCAGCACAGATATAAATTTTCCATGGCAAAACCTGACAATGTTTTCTGAAATAGATTTCTCCATCAAGTACTATTCTGCTATTTTTATGTTTATTTGTGGTCCAGATGCTCTCACAAAGTTTCAAGTTTATTAGAATACGGTGAGATGAAAGGATGGGGTAGGGAGGGGAAGAGCAAGGTTTCATTCTGGAGTTGTTTTTGTTTTGAGCCACTTCTGTTCTTTGTCAACCTATTTCAGCCAGGTGGTATGTCAGCCTTGCATGGTGGAACAGTCATCTACAGATCACAAAAGATGTTTCCCTGCCTTGGTTTTGCTGTGGCTGTAGCTCAAGAACAGAAGTGGAAGCAAACAGGAACACAAGACCCATCTTCTTGTAAATGGAGAGTAAGCAGACCCCAAGGTGTTGACTGAAAAGGAAAATATGGGAATCATTTGCCTGGCAGGTGGTGTACACAGCTGAATTCCTTTTGGGAGAGCTGTGAAAAGCAATCAAGAATACCTCTGGGAGTCTCAACTCCTTTAAGCATGTCTCACCGAACATAGCATTTATTTGAAAAGGATTAGGGTCACTGAGAGAACACAAAATAGTTGTTTGCTCTTACTTCCCCATCCCCAGTTTCCTCCCCTCAGAGACTGTAACATCTTCATTACTCTTGGCAAGAGGTGGGAGTGGAAAACTATAAAAGTTGAGGCTTTGGGGCTTGTTACCGCCATTATATCTTGGTGGTGCTGCCCCAGCTGTCCCTCTCTCCAATGGTCCTGCACATGCCTTAGGGTGCAGCTGGGCACTTAACCAAAAGTGCAGTGCTTGCTTCTTTCAGCGATATTCAGGGAGCTGAAAAAAAGAGATGATAGAACACACATAAGCAAAATAAATAAAAATAAAAAATAAGTAAATGGTTCTGCATTTTAGTTTTTTGGAAATGCATGAGGAGAGGAGCAGCTGGGGTTGAGCAGGCGAGGGGAGAGCCGTAATCAACATGCTCATTTTTCAGTACGCTCCAGATGCAGATCAAGAAATGCAAAGTTTGTGCTGACTAGGAGACAAGGGCATCAGCTCTCATCCAGCAGAGAGTAAATTAAAAAATAATTATGAAGAATAGCAATTTCTCTGAAAGTGTTCAAAGCCTTGCATATTTTTTCCATAGTTAATTTCTCTCTGTAGATGAAATGGAATGGCCTGGCACTTGGTCTGGGAATATTTCACACACCTTTGTTCCTCCAACAGCCCTAGCCTGCCCATGGAGCACAGCCCCTCCAGCTGACAAGCATAAACTGCTCCAGAAGTGGAGTTTTGCAGGTGGTGTGGCTTAGGAGCAGTTGAGGAGGAGAGGATAAGCAAACTCCTAAAGGTGGAATTGCCACTCAAGGAAACTGAGAAACATCAGAAACTGCTTTTGCTCATTTGATGTTTCCATGGATTGAGGGAATTCACTTTTGGGGGAATGTATTTGAGTAATATTTGCACATCTAAGAAAATATTGAACAAATCTGAACAAGTTTCTCAGACTTTTCCTACTATTATCCATGTCCAAGCAGCCCCAGTGCTGAATCATGGGTTCATTTCAGTAGAAGGGCTACCATGAAGTCAGCAAAGAAATCTTCATCTTTGGTCTCTAGCACTTTGACCTACTTCATTTTAAATCTACATGTCTTCCCTATGTGATATATTCTCTGTCTCACCTAATAATTGAGTTAGGTAATGTTGATAGGCCTATAAAGAGCATGGATTTAGGAGAGACTGCAGGTTCTTGGCCAGTTAACTGGTTCCTATTTTATATTTCCGTTGCACCATACATTACAATATAGGCTGCTCTTCAGTATATCATGGGAATGCACAGAAAATACTAATAACTTGGGTCATATATTTAAAAGCATATAGAAAGCACTGGCTCGTTCCGTGTGTGTTCCTGGTTTCTCTTTTAAATTATTCTCAGCATAAAGCATGTATTCACATTCAGATCAGAACTATTCACTAGAGGCATGCAGCAGTGGAATGTGTTACATATCGTAATTATAAAGATATATTTGTTCCTTTTTCCCTGTGAATAGATTCTTGTATTGATTTGTTCTTACTTCTGCACACCTACACTGAGGCAATGGGGAGAAGGTTGATTTTATGTGAAATGACTTTAATTGCCTTATCTCTGGGGAAGAAATACAGTCATTGAAAACCTCAGATACAATTTTGTAACAGTTTTTCCAAACAGACTTAGACTAATGATCCAAAACTCTTTTCTTCTTAATTAAGACTATGGTTATAAATGGTTACTTGGATGCTTGGAAGGTTTGGGGAAAAAGAAAGCTTAGAAAGTTCAAGGAAAAAAATGTAATGTCAAGTACACATTTTTTAAATCAAATGAAAGCTATAGCTTCTGTAAATTGTTTTGAGAAAAAGAGTTATCCAGCAGATTCAAAGCCATCTAATAAGTGAAAACCTGGACAAAAGCTGGAGTTTTACTTTTAATCCTACAAAAAAGAGCCAACAAAGAGTCAAAAGACCAAAAAAGAACCAACCCAAATCCCAGACCCCACAAAGAGATCTTTGTGGAATGTTGTGACCCTCAGGCTTGGCTCTTGTTTTTCTGGACATAAATGGAGACAAAATCCGATAGAGTCAGTAGATGAAGCCAGTAAAGCAACTACTACAAGGTGTGTCAGCTGAGGATTAGCCACATGAGCAAGGACTATGTAGGCTTTGAACCTTTATTTTACCTCTAGCACCTCCCTTTGAAGTAATGTCCCCAAAATTGCTCATAGGTTGGCAGGCTTTGGAGATGCTGTTTTGAAAAGCAGTAATGAATGTTAAGAACTATTATGCACTCTGTTGACTATTTCTATTGAGTTGCAGTTATTTTAGTTCTGAAATATGAGGGTCTCCGAAATTGTTGCAGCAATGTGGATACTGTTACTACAAATTTCTTAGTTGTAAATATAACCTTTATATTTCAGTTTGTTTTAAGAATAGTTAGAATGTACCTATTTTTTAAAAAATAGAGGATAGGAAAAGCAAACCCTGTGTTGGACCTGACATATTGACCTCTGAATGCTTGAATCCTCTACAGACATCCTGCAGTGATATTGAGTAGGGAGAGCTGTACAGAAATGCTGACAGAGAATGTTGCATCAGATAAATAGATCAATTTTCTTGGCAGAATAACAACATTTTTCCTTCTTTTCTATGGGGCAAATGGAATTGCTGGGCTGTGTTCTCAATTAAGATTAGATACATATTTTGAGTCTGAAGCTCCTTTCTATCAGAAGTTAATATTAAAAAAACCCCACAAAAACCTCTCTGCTTTAAGTACTGCTAGTACTGCTATTAATATGTGTGTGTCTATCTGAAAGTATGGCATGAATGGCTCTTGCTTTTTATCCACAAAGAAATGTAACCAGCTCTTTTACAGGAATGGTCTGAAATGTTTCGATTTACAATGTTTGTTCTTCTGTGGTTTAGATGAATACAGCAAAGGTTCTTACTCTTATACCCCCAAGAGGAATGTGTTATGGTTCTTTCTCATCTTAGTGTCTGTCCAAGCAGGGTGTTCTTCCTTCCCTATCTTGGGATTGGTTTCTTTTTTTTTAAAGTATCACAGGCACCTTTTGGCTCAGATGGTCTAGTCTTGCATGAAAATTATTTTTTAATTAATCTCTTGCAAAAATTTCTGCTTCGTGTGGATGATGTCACGTTTCCATTATCTAACCCTTAATAACTGATTATAGCCTAATTGAATGTACTAGAGGAAAAACGACAGGATGTCAGGATATAAAGTTCATTAAGGAAAATCAATTTGCAAGGCTTTAAATTGCATTAAGGGCTACCCTTTAAATCATCTAATGTATTTCTTCCTGGTTTGGGAAGGTAAATAGGCATATTGTGGAGAAATATGTGCAAGAAGAAGTGGTAGATTTTGTAGGTAAATTAAATTGCAAATGACTGAAGATCAAACAACAATTCCATTATCAACGACAAGCTGCCAAGATACTCAAAGAAATACTTTGCCAAGTGCCTGGTATTTTCCATTTCTTTGTCATTTAAAAATAAATAAATCATGCTTGTAGGTTGGACCGAGATCTATCTCATTTTATTGAAAAAGCCAATACAGAAGGGTTAATGAATACCAACTCTATTACTTGCTCTCCAGGATGGATTTGGCAGCCCCTTTACATGCCAGACCGGATGTTTTCATCCTTTTCAAGTCTATAAACAGTAGAAGCTGCTTATAGTCATATTCTTGGCATCATCATCAGCTGGATGCATTTCAATTAGTTTCTTTTGTGCTCCTGAGTCAATGTGAATTGTTTAATAAAAGCAGTCAGTGGGAGACAACCTTACCTTGGTAGCTAACTCTTGACAGTTATTTGAAGACATGGTGATATCCTTGTGGCAGTTTATGTCCCATGAAACTGGTGTGTTTCTCTTGGGGTCTCAGGGCTAGCTGCATCTGCTTGTGGCTTCCTGGATGCCCAAGGGAGTCAATTGTGTAGCAGTTCTGGAGAGGGAAAGTAAGGACGATAGCTGGACTCTGAGGCCTGGACCTGTCTATGCTACCTTGCATGTAGTCTCATTGCCTGGCTAATATTGGCCTATCTCTTGCTCTCTGCATGGCCTCTGAGCTTTAGGAAAATGTAGCAATGGTTTTTTTCAAAACCAACAATAAAGTGATAGAAAAACCCCATAATATTACAAGCTAAATTAAACAAGGTTCAGTTCTGAAACAGAGGCTTTTCTCTCTAGCATCCTAGTTTCTGCTTAGTGCTATTTTGGGCTGGATTTTGGAAACATAACATGGGTTGGTCCATCTATATCTCTTCTCCTCTGGCCTTTGACATTCACACATTCCCAGCACTGCAGTGGGAGACAAAGGCCCTGCTTCTGACTGGGAGTCCCCTCTGGGGTCAGGGCAATATGAGCAGGCAGCAAGATCTGTTGTGTACCTTCAGCTGCTTACATGGTACATGACTGCCTTTGATGAAAGGATATGTCCCCAACATAAATCCAATACCATGGACATATTCTATACCTACAGTTCTTTGTCCAAGATTCAGTTGTTTACCAGAGCTTGCCATGGTCTTCCTGTGCATCACTGGGGATGAGGAACCCAGATATCTCAGTATGAGAAGCAGACCCACAGTCTCCTGTTTATAGTGATTTTCAGGTAAGATAAATAATTAGGGCTTCAAAGGAAGAGGATGGCACTTTTAGCATAAGGTTTAAGTCACATTTTGTCACCTTCCCAGAAGTTGTTTAAAGAGTGAGGAATTGGTACAGTATGCCTTTCTCTTTGAGATGGTTTATACAGAGTTTTTAATTACATTGGTGATCTTTTAAATGTAATTTTGTATGATGGCATCTGGTACAAACTGGATGCCTTACTTTGATCTCCTATGGAATAGAGGTTGACAGTAATCTTCAAATGAAGAGTAACATCAGCAGAAAAACAGAGATGAAATTAACATTTTGGAGCATAGCTTTTCTTGTAATCATCACCGTATTAAATATGGAGGGGAGTAATCTGAAAATCAAGTTTGCATTTTGAACAGCGTTAGTGGGGCTGAGTTGCCCTCATTAGCTATTTTGTATTAAATTTGATAAGAAAACTGATGCTGACAAGCACTAGAAATGCTTTTATTTATCCTGTTTTTAATCATTTTAGATCACCTACTAAATATCTTGTAATATGGGTGTCTCATTCATATTAAAAAAGGTGAACAAATTGAATATAGAAAATAAAAATGCAGTCTTCTCAACCTTTTGCTCCTTGTAATGGTACCAGAATGAAACTTATGGTACATCTGTGTTTTACTTTATTGTCAATTTGCAACCATATTTTTGCATATTTGATATGACTGAAAAAGTTTGTTGCATATTTTTGCAATTAATTTGCATTTCAGGTACAAAATTTTGGCCAGTTTTATTGTAAATTCCACATGACTGTAAGGCCCTTGAATTTTTTTCTACAGGATTTTAGAACATCCCCAGTGTCTTCTCTGGGTGTAAATAAGATGCTTCAAAATATACAAATGCTCACTTTTATGAGTTATCATCCCACAGATGAACTCACAGTGAACTTTTCATTCTGAATATGCTAATTTTTTTTAACAGACATGTATTTGGGAATGCTAAAGACGGAGAAGGTACTTTTTATAATTTCTTGTGTTTATTGTGAAAACATCTAAAAAATTCTGAAAATATTAATTGAAGTCTTTCTTCATTGAAGACATTATTCCTAAGGAATATAACACATACTTTGTGTGCCAAAAGCATCAGGTTTATTTTGTCTTTATGGTAACTCCAGGGGAGTTACTAAAGTCTTTCTTTCAGGAGACAGATGCTGCTGGTGGGTTTCTGTGTTTTCCTGGCACTGACTGCACCCCATTGCTGTTTCAGTGAGGAGGCATCCAGAGACAAAAGAAAAGCCAATATCCTTGCATTGATAACTCTTCTATTGGATGGATGGAGGTGGGGTTTAAATATGTTTATTGTACTTAATTATAAATTTTTAATCTTCTTTAATTGAAGATGTAGATTTGCTACAGCCTACTTAATAAAAAAGCAGTTTAATTTGGGGTAATGTTCTTTGTTCAACAAGCATTACTACATAGAAGAAAAAAAGTTGAAGGTTGGAGTTCAGATACTTTGTCAAAAAAGTGTGTTGAAAAATAGTAACTACCAACACTATGCTCAGGCCTTATCAGTGCAATTTGGACCTAGCCCAAAGTCTGATGAAGATGTCTGCGTGCTTCGAATGATGCTTTTAGTAAACTGGCACTTATGTATTCTCCATCCTTTATGTGCCTCCTCTCATACCAGTGTGACAGTTCCCAGTCTGTGCCATGTACTGGGGACTTGGCTATTACTTCTTTCCTTTGTGTTTTCCTTTGGCTCTCTACAACCATTTTGACTGCATTTGCAGCAGGACAACAGGGCAAAGCAGAAGAGGGACTCAGCGATGTCTGGTTTCAAAAAAGCATCTATTTGTTACTCTTTGCTATGGTGATACACTCTTTTGGGTTGACAGAGTGGGTTTTTGGAGGCAGGGGAAGACAAATACTATTATTTTCATGTAAGCTAGCATGCCATTAGGAACACTAGCACTGCCATTAGGAAATGTCATATACTTGTGTCACTGTACCTTGAATGGGTTCATGAGCCATGAGGGTACCCGATAATTTGAATGCACATTGGCACTGATGGTGTCTTTCTTTCCTTTTGCATAGCACAGCAGAATCCCTGTCATTGAAGACAACTATAAGAATATATAACCAGGCAGCCTGAGTTTTCCATTTTCATAAGAGTTGGGGGTTTCTTTGGAAAATAATCTTAGCAAAAAAAAAAATAATTAATGCTGACTTGCTATTTTAAATTGAGAAATTTTGTCATGCAGTGATTGTCTATTGCTTAGCATGACAAAAAGCTAGAAAAATATAGAGCAAAGATGAAACAGAAGAACAGAGAAAAAGGTAAGAAATGAGTGGGAAACCAGGTCTTTGTTAGATTTGGGACAGCAAATGACATGATAAGAAAATCCATTGTGCATTTTCTATCAGGCTGCAAACCTACTGCAATTTAGGCAATGAGAAGCTCGTGCCATTGTGCTAGTAGTGCTGTGGTTATGCTGCTCATGGATGGCAGAGAGAGGGAAGCAATCTGATAAATGAAAAATAACCACCTGATGCATAATTCAGTCTTGCAAGAGCAGTGTAGGAAAACAGTATCATTTCTAGACAAATTAATCTATCTTACGTTTATGACAGTCTCAAGGCCTTCTCTTTCATTGTCAGTTCAGTCACAGGTATATATGTGATTATTATTTCAAATGGAAAGTTCTTTTCCAATAGCCATTATTGAAAGATGCTGTCTCACAGCAAAATCACTTTAGTGAAGTATGCTTTCATTTTGAAGTACAATAGCAACTGTCAGTTAGAACCATCATTTGTTTTGCTTTGTTTGCTTTTGTTTCTATTATTTGTGTATTATCACTTCAGGAAATAAATTTGTATGTAAGCAGTCAGTGCCAGAAGTCTGAACTTTCATTTGTCATTTTAGATGTTGGCACCACTGTGGTGCATTACGCTCACCAATCCCAGTCACAACCAGCTCGTTAATAACAGCTGTGTGAAGTTGGCTGTACCCAAGAATTCTGACTACTTAATAAATACAGAGGGGAAAGGAGTATTATGGCACTCTGCAGGAGACAGAGGCACGGAGAGGTTTGATCCCCTGCCCACAAAGGCATGTGGGTGCGCTGACTGCACAGACTGGGATCCACCAGAGACCCTTGGCCAGGTCTATAGGTGTTGGTCTACAACCACAATTAAAGTCACACAGCAACTACTGATGCAACATGTATTGGGAGCAGTGTGTGAGGTCACCAGGCTGTCCCAAAATACGTGAATTTGTCATATCACATATTTGGCCAGTACAGAAGTCGACTGTAGACTACACTAGAATGGATTAATAGTAAAAAAGGAGTGTAATATAAGGTATTATAAATGATAATATAATAATGATAATATAATGATAATGATAATATAATAATATGCATTTCTGTCAGCTAAACAAGCATGCTTTCTTCCTCCCTAATACAATGTGGGATAAAAAGTGAACAAAAGCATGTTTTCATTCATGAAGTTCCTTCAGTGCTGGAGCTGATAAAATCTTAAACATGCATCCAGACCCAGCGGCAATGGAAGAAGGAAAGGGAATCTTTCTCAGTGGATACCAAACAAATGGAAAAGGAAGAAACCTGACATTACCCACTGCTGTAGCAAGGGTGAGGAATAAATGATTTAGAATTCATGGAAGAAAGGTCTTTGGAGGGTGGTTAAATATGATGCTGTGGTTTAAATTTCTGCTCAGGAAGTCCCTGAACTACAGACTGGCAAATGCTGAAAGGGAATGATGGAGAAAGGATCACTCTCCTCTCTTTTCCTAATGCTCTTTCCTCAGAAAACTACCAAAAAACACATAATATTGGATTTAATAGACTTCTGTTCTGTCTCCAGGTGGCTGTTTCTCATACTGGTAAGCAGGTCCCCAGATGCAAGGCTGGGACAAGCATCTTGACAGTTTGATAGTAGCACAACATGGAGAGAGATGGGTAGGATTGTTCTCAAATTTTCTTGGGTTTTTTATCTTCTTTTTCTTTTCAATTTTCTTTATATACTTCTCTCATCTTTCTGCAGTAACTTCTATAGGAAGTAAGCGACTTTAAACAACCAGCCTATTCAGTAATGGTAGGCCTGATATTATCTTTTTAAGTAGGATTTAGTCTCTGAATCTGAAAACATTAATATTAATTTATACTTAATTTTACAGAGCTGTCAGCAAAGTATGCTATGAGGGAACTAACAGCGTGTGTTATTCACAGTTTTCAGCTTTACTGAAGAATATATCCAGACAGTATTGATAGGAACCCGTTAAGACATATGGAAGGTTTGGGAGGAGAAAGCAGCACCATTTTTGCAGATTGGTGTAGGTGAGGACTTTTCTTCTCCCACCTGTGGCTTTTCCCAGAGAAAAGTGTAGTCAAAAGTATTGGTAAGGAACAACTGGTTCTGCACTGGAAAAAAAAAAAAGAACCCTAACCCCCCCTCCCCCCAAAAAAACCAAACCAAAAAATGCCTGAACATCTTTGCCACTTTGCTTTATTACCACTTTATAAGGCATGTGCCTAAACCATGAGGGGGGTGATGTCTTTTTTCTAAAGGTGTCTTAAAATGATGAAGGATTTCTAAAGCCAATAGTTTGGTTTTTACAATATATTTCATATTAATAATAGATGAATTTGTGGTATTGGTATGATTTCCATCTGCTTTAATGCTATCTTTTACAAGCCCATAAAAAGAGAGTTTTCCAGAATAATAATCAGATATTGCCTAAAAAAATAAGTAAAGAAGTCACTCAGTTTCTCACCCATAGTGTATTTATTTGGAGGAACTGAAACTTCCTCATAATCATATCAAACATAAGTTGCTCTTTGTAGAGCCATCAGGACTGAATCCATATCTCTAAAGGTTTAATTTCTGAGGGCTTTGGAAATCAGATTTTGTTCTTTGTGCACCAAAATATTAATAAATACAGCATATAAATTTTTAACTTATCTTTTCTTTGTTTCACTGGGTATGGCTCATAAAAATGTCTTTTTCTTCACTTACTAACACTCAAACTAGGCAAAGCAGCATTGAAACAAAGCACATAAATACAGCAGAAATTTAAGTGAGAATTCTGGTAGCAAGTCCTGCCTGAAGAAATCCACACAGACACAGAATTATATATTTCCTCCAAAATATCTTAAAGATGTTTTGCTTTACCTCCTGCACATTATAAAACACTCAGGGAATTGTAGATTAAGTCCTGGAATACATTTAGATAATTATTTCCAATGACAACAATGCAATTCTTTGAGCAGTGTGTATTTCATATATACAGAACAGCAGAGGAATAAATAGGGTATATATTGCATTGGAAAAAGCTACATTTCATGATTCACTTAGGGTTTTGTAGAAAAACAGGAATGGGTAGATATCCTCACAAAATGATTATGAACTGTCTAGTGAAGATTCTGTCAGTGAATAATTGCAAGCGATAATTTTGTTTTCTGTAACTTAATATAATACTATACATGTATATCAACAATGGAAATAAATCTTGACAAGCCACAATCCTCCATTAAGTGCCAGTTTAAGTGCAAAGTTTCTGTTTACTACAGGGCTTACAGAAACACTGAAGAGTACCTTTTTACTCTGAAAAGCTGATGGGCATCCTTATGGACTTGTGTATTATTCAGTACTTTAACTGTCGAGCACAGCTAATTTTGGCAGGTCTCGGATACCTTCTTCAGGTCTCACCTTTTGTTGGTTCCTTCCTGGTCATGTGCCACTGCCAGTGAGGGCTGGCTTCTCAAAGCTGCTGAAATCTTTTGCTCTATCAGCTCTAAGTTGCTTGTCTTTGGCTGTTCACTGGTTAGGGCTGTCCAAGCAGGTTGCATACAACTGCCCATTGATCAGGCAGGTACCAACACACTCAAGAGCAGCTATACTACCCACAGGCAAGAGCAGCAGGAATGCAAAAGGACCCTTAATAGGTGTCATCTCCGTCACTGCTTGCAGCTGCTGTCCTTGGCAAATCCTGCGGGAGGATGGGGTTGTTGGTTTACAGCGGCTGAATATGAGCCAGCGCTGTCCCCAGGTGGCCAAGGCGGCCAACAGCATCCTGGCTTGTGTCAGGAACAGTGTGGCCAGCAGGAGCAGGGCAGTGATCATGTCCCTGTACTTGTCACTGGTGAGGCTGCACCTCGAATACTGTGTTCAGTTTTGGGCCCCTCACTACAAGGACATTGAGTTGCTGGAGTGTGTCCAGAGAAGGGCAACAAAACTGGTGAAAGGTTTGGAGAGCAGATCTTATGAGAAGAGGTTGAGGGAGCTGGGGTTGTTTAGTCTGGAAAAGAGGAGGCTGAGGGGAGACGTTACCACTCTCTACAGCTACCTGAAAGCAGGTTGTAGCAAGGTGGGTGTTAGTCTCTTCTCCTAAGGTACTAGTGATAGGATTAGAGGAAATGACCTCAAGCTGTGTCAGGGGAGGTTTAGATTGGATATTAGGAAAAATGTCTTTACTGAAAGAGCTGTCAGGTATTGGAAGAGGCTGCCCAGGGAAGTGGTTGAGTCACCATCCCTGGAGGTGTTAAAAAAATGTGTACACATGGCACTTCATGGCATGGTTTAGAAAGCATGGTAGTGTTGGGTTGACGGTTGGCTTGATGATCCTAGAAGTCTTTTCTAACCTTAATAATTCTATGATTCTATGATTCATGTCCATTCTAAAATGGAGAAGGGCTAGGAAATTGTGAAGAAAATTCATTAAAATGGATACAATACAGTTGACACACTTCATGCCTGCATGCTTAGGTGTCATTACGTATATGCTAATTAAGATTAAGGTTCATTAGCTAACACTAATGATATTGTCTATTTACAGGATCAGTGAGCCATGTGGAAGAATGTCCCTTAGATTGCACTGATGACTGGAGTAAGCACTGGACCACCCCAAAAAATCTGTACCTCCAACATTTAGACCATTTGGACTGTTGGACCTAGGAGCAATTTTGGTAGACCTGCCAGAAGTATGAAGTACCAACAACCACCTGGGATCAGTTAGGTCTCACTGCACAAAAGAGAACAAACGAGAACTTAAATTCAGTGGCAATCAAAAAACATTTATCACTAAAGCTTTATGAGCACGAATTTGTTCAGCTACACCTCTGTCATGCTGAAAACAGCTTGCTCTAGATTAAATTAGGTTTTTGTGTATGTGATTGGAATTCACTGACACGAAATCAAAAGTGTTAAATATCAATAACTGGAAATTGGGTAATTTTTCCTAGGTTGGGCAGCTTAATTACCTTCACCCTGATTTGAAGAGCTCACCTTTAATAACTTCTTAGTGGTGTATCTTTATAAATCATGTTTTCGCAAACCCTGATATTAAAAAACCCCTTCATAATACAGTGCCACAGAAATCCTGGATGCTTTACCAGTTTTTGTCTGGCCTACTTAACCATTAGTTTAATTTAGGTGATATTTGATTCCCCACTGTTGATGTTCTGTTTTTCATCTGGTTTTTTTTTTTTGTTTTGTTTTGTTTTTTTTTTCTTGTGGAGATTATATAAATATGTTATCCATAACATAAAACAAAGTAGTTGGAAATAATAATATAGTATGGTCATGTATATTCATGGTTGTTTGATGAAGGAAAAACATTAACATATTTCTAGATTCTCTGTCATTCCCTTCCATCTTTTGTCTTAAAAGAAAAAGGAGGAAGAAGGAAAATGTCCTAGTAAAATCATGTATTTATGAGAGTAAAATTATCAAAAGAGGTAGGGCAATTACTCACTTTTTCTCTCTAGTTTGGTGATTTGTAAATTAGTGAGGAAAACATTTTTTCTGATTCCATCAATCAGTGATAAAACAGATTGTACTCTTACAATTAAGTGCAGTTTTTCCTTTTCCCTTTCAACACAGGGAATTTAAATGCTTTTGAAATAACCACCAGCACCACTTTGACAAGCTGGAGCATATACACTGGTGTCAGAAAGATTACAACAGTTCTGCACATGTTGTCAGGTGGATTTTATTTTTTCCAGCCATCACTTGCCAGTATTGTTCATATCAAGTTTATTATCTGTTGCTTAGCACTGTAACTGAGACGTCCCTTCATGCAAGCGCTGTGTTATAAAGAGTGTCATTATCCAGGTGAAGGGAAGGAAAGCATCTCGTGGAGAATTTCGCCCTGCAAGCATTAACATATGCCCAGCCTGTTGCTGAGTGCTTGTCCTACCCTGGGTTCCTTCACTGATTTTTATACTTAACAGTCACACCAGAGATAAATATCTCATGGTGTTATGCCCTCTGTGCTCCTATAAGATGACAGAATTACTGGTCAGTAGACTTTAAAATTAGGGTAATTCTTCCTTTGCTTATTTACAAAATCTCAGTCATTCTGACCAACTTGATAAAAATACCTAGAAAGCCCAAGGTCTCCCACATATCTGAGGATCTCTTGTGAGCTGGCCCAGGACTTTCCCTAGACTGGGGGACACGCAATTTCTACAGCCATAAAGGCCTGTACAAAGTCTAGTCTGTACATTGGGCCTTGTACATATTGTGTAATAGGATGCTAGGCTGTTGAAGTTGAGGTCAGCACCTCCTAGAAAGCTGGATTTACTGTTGTTGCACGGAAAAAAATCCAGTTCATGCTTGTGAGGACTTCTAAGGAGTCCCACTGGAGAGAGGGAGAAAGGGGTTTCGCTGGTTATAAATGTTGAAATGACTTCAGTGGAAGGATTGGTTTATTTATTGCTGAAGTTAAATGGATGACTCAACCAATCTCAGCTGAACACCTTTCAGCAAAGTAAAACTATAGCTTCCCCACTCCTTTAAATATTTTATAGCTAATCCAGATTAAACTGATTTTTTTTTTTGGTAGCTTTGGCTCTTAGGTGGAGTAGGTCAAAGATTAGATTTTCTTTTCTGTATTAGATCTATGATTTGACAAATGATGGAGAGAAGTCATTAATTCATTTGTGAATGAAAAACTGGAGTTCTGAAAGTTTCTTAGCAAGGGGAAAACTTAAAAAAGAAAGAAAAAAACAAAACAAAGCTTGTCAATAATCACGAAATTGCAAAGCCTGGAGTGAACAGGAGGTTGGTGTCCAGATTCTGGGCATTCCCCACTCAACTGTGGCTTTCAGCTCCTCTCTGTTCCCACATCCTCCCCAGTACAGGGCAGAAACTAGGAGACCCAGAACAAGAGATTTTGGTTTCTGCTTCCGCATAACAGTACCTTTGGACTCTGAGAACATGACAGAAGCTCTCCGGGTTTCTGCAAGCCTGAGATGTAGGACACGAGCCCTGATGAGACCAAAGGTTCCTTTGTAAGGCTTTCATTATTGCATTGTTGTTAAAAAAGATAGTGAGGCTTACCACTGTGAGCTTAGATAGATAAGGAAAGATGAAGAAAGGAAAAACTGACAATTACCAGTTTGATCTAATAGTGTAATAATGTAAGAAACTGAATTTAATACACAGTAAAACAATATGAGGCAATGGAGATACTATAATTAAGGAAATAACTTAATACATACATGTTTAATTAAAAACACCATTTGTCTAAGAACATGCACTCTATTTTGAATAGTAATTTGAAATCACTAAAGGTCTGGTTGAACAATATAATTTTCATTTAATACTAATCTTGGACCTGCACGTTGAAGACATTCAGCGCAGTGGAAATTAGATTTTAGTGAATTGTATAATCATTTGTCTCCTGGATCCCAAACTGTGAAAAGTAACATGGATCATGGAAGCCCAGCACATAATTGCCCTTATTGCATAATGTTAAAGTTAACACTTAGCTGTTGTCAGCTTCTGAAATAATATTGTCAGGGCTGTTACTTGTAATGTCTATAGCTTTGAAAAAAAACCCCAGTTTAATTCCAAGATGGAATTTTGAATTGTCAAATTCCTCTTTTCTTACCATTTATTTTTAAAATTACATTCACTTTGAATAACATCATAGTGAATAAGTCTGGTTGCTCTGTGTTTCCTTTGGTGTTTTATACTGTGTATTTATAGAAAGTGGAAAAACCAGTATAGTAATGAAAAATTAAAACATTCCTTTAATGGTCTTCTCTTTTCTTCTTTTTTTTTTTTTTTTTGTGGTTGTTTGTTTGTTGGTTTCTAAAAATTTGGTTGGTTAGTTGTTGTGTGGGTTTATTTCCCTTAATAAAATATTCTGAAAAAAACACATACATTTTACCAAATGTTTCCAAAACCAATGGACGAATAAAACTTGTCCATGCAAACTCAGGTAATATGAGAAACTGACAATTATGATTTCAGATTGCGACATGGTGTGAAGGGCAGTTGTATTGATAGAATGATGTTTTCCAAGGCATTTCTGATTAGTTCCAGAAACAACTTGGTGCTTAACCATTTAATTATCTCATTGCATTCATTCTTTTTCTACTTTCATTGATATTTTTTGCTTTGTTTCTGTTATAATTTTGCAAGAATTAGAAAAAGGCTTCTAGAATTAAAAAGCTTTGTTTCAGCATTTATAAAAGCACTTAGAATGTGGTGGTTTTTTCTTTCTAAGTCATCAAGCTTGACCTCTGATTTCTTACCAGAAAACTGAATTAGCTTATTGAAAGACTAAGGTATTTCACTGACTTCTTTTATTAGAGTTTCCACATGTCCCCTCTTATTGTCTCAGCTGGGCATTTAAGTTGCTTCCCATACTGTTGTAGATGCTATTTGTAAACATTACTTTCTGATATTCAGGTTTCAAATATCCTCAGACGTTGTGAAGCTATGTACCATCCAGAGGTGTATTCAGTGTGGTGATGGAGCTGATGTCATCTACAGTTCATTCATTCACCTTGTCCCCTCCTTGTGCTTGGTGTGGGCATTTTGAATTAAATATATTATAGCAACCTTCCACATGTTTGTATCATGAAAAATATAAATGAAAGATGGAAGTGCTTGTGGTGGTGGAAATCCTGGGGAATGAGTATTCCACAGTGTCTGACTGAGCAGTGAGAAATACTTTTCTGCACATGGGAAACTCCTGTTGAGATGTGAAAACAGGAATTCCTACTGAGGTGTGTTGTTTGGTAGCAAAGGCATCAGATACAGTGAAAAGTCAGTAACTTCTGTCTGTGCCTACAAGCATCTTAAGATAGGGTTGGAACCTGACCAACTAGCTTTTTTGGGAAGCTAGTGTGCAAGAAGACTTTGATGTATTGTGGTAGCATCTACTTCTGATGACTTACTTTGTCTTGGACTGGGTAATCCCTTTAAGGACAGTCTCCTAGATTTCTAGGACATATCATTACTTTCTTCAAATTGGGAGATAACAAAGATATTTTGGAGCAGTGTGTCCCTCTCATTGATTTATTAGAACAAAACAGTGTCTTAGCCGGCAGTGGTCATAAAATGCACATGAACTGCTGTAATTTAGGCTCCTCATTCTCACTGTGGCATGGGAAAAGGCTCCATTCAGTTGAGACTTTCTGCTGAGTTTTCATTAAATTGCATGGTAAGACTCCATGTATTTTTCAGCTGGGGCTCAAATGTCTTCTGTAGCTGCATGCCAGCTAAAACCTCAGAGAGCTAAAACCTCACTGCTTTCATATAGCACAGTCAACCCTTGCCTCATTCTTACTGAAAACCTGCTCTTTCTTCTCCCATTAAAATGATAATTTTCGTATCCCAGTTTTTCAGTGCCAGCTAAAGTTGTAGATCCTTCTTTTTGCTCTATAGCTCCAGGTAGAGATGATGAAATAAAATAATCTGGATAGCTCTGGTGAGGAAAGTCTTGCATATGTCTGTATTTGAATGGAATAAAGTGGATTTGTTTTTTAAAAACACTATTTTTTCTTTTTGACTGTGTTTTAAAAGAAACATAATAAGTGAGATGGTAAAATCAGTAAGAAGCATGTGATCTAAGTGACTGGCATGTGGTAAAGATATTTTCTGTAAAAAAATAATATAATTAAATAAACCTGTGCAGCCAAAGCCCTGCATGTCACTGGCAGCATAATATGCATGAAATCACACTCACCACAACCAGAACAATGCAAGGCCCTACAGGACTTCTGATTCACTGTGCATATGGGGCATTTCAGGGATTGATTTAGGTATGGGAGCGGACCAAAATAGCTTCCAGAAAGCTGCCTGATATTCTACTCTGAAAAGCAGCTATGAAAAAATAATGTATATTTAAATGTTTCATTCCTTTCATCAACCTGATAACTTTATCAACAGCTTCCATATTTTTCATTATTTACTTCTCTGAGGTGCTAGTTATTAAGCTCACATACATTTAAATGGTTTGAGTGCTCTGCTGCCTGGTCTATCTTACAGAGTTGTGCTGGGCTAATTAAATGGTTTGAGAAACACTCCAGTGTAGTTGCTCAAAGATGGACTATACCTGTGCCTTATTGTTACTATGAACCTGTAATTCACTAAAATAAAGCAAACCCATTTCAATGAGGTCTAAAACGATTTAAGTGTCCAAGCATTAGGGTACTATACTAATTTAGGAAACTGGTCTTTTAAACTATATTAGTTATATCAATGTGTTTATCCATTTATTTCTAATTTAAGCATTGCCTCTAAACTTAACCTAGTGACAGGTACCTGCAAGAGACAGTATGTCCCAAGAACCACTTCTCTATCATAAGTATTACCCAGAAGAATAACTAGATTTCAGTTTACTAGGCTTAAACAGCATAAAGGAATTGCTTGTTTATTACAAATACCATTGAGAATCTCATTTGGATTGTTAGCAAGCTCATCACAGGTGAAATTCAGACTGTTATCTCTTGGGTACTTTTTTTTCTTTTAACCTTTTAAGGACAGTATATTTAAGTAATCCCTAAATCTGAAAGAATTCACATTTTGGAAAAAAAAAAATGGGAGTAAAACCAGATGATAGTAGAACACTATTGCAAAGCAGTTTTGATTGGAATAAGCCGAGCCCTGTGAAATAACTTCAAGAGAGCTCTGGAACCAAAGTACTCACTTCTGTTGAATCTTAAACTGCGGACCTAGCAGAGACATTTAGCTGTGCACCACTACCCACAGCCAGCCAACACCTCAGATAATTACTTGCAATTCTCTATCCATAAGGGAATTTGATTTTATCACTGCTTTCCTTGCTAACATCCCCCTCTGCTCCGAAGTTGCTAACGACCATTTCCCCTCAGATTGTCAAACTGATTAATGTAATTAAGTTAAACTCAGGATGCCACCTACAGTTATGCCTCATGTCTGTCTCTCTCTCTTTGCTCTTATTTTGAGCAAGGGGTTTATACACATGAAACTTGGTATGTAGGTGATCTGCAGAGGTGTAGTGACCTCCAAGTTTTCCCTGCTAGCTAAAATATCTTGGCTAACCCAACTAATTGGGAAGGAAAGGACATGGAAGCCCATGAGCTGGCAGCTCTGAGGGCCAGAGATATTTGGCAACAGGGCTGTGATAAGTAGTGAGTGTCTGTAGCCCCTCTCAGCAGAAGACACAGGGACATTGCCTCACCTTCACTAGGGCAGTGAGATGACTCATATGCAGCCAACTTAGTTGGGGCAGGAGTGACCTCTAGCATGGAAGAAATTATAAACACCTGGGCATCAGCTTCTTCCAGAAGAGTACATGGGATCATTGCTTTAATCCTCTTTCCACTGGGAAATAAAGTATGTGGGTATCAGGATGCTTTATAGAAGCATAACTGGGTCAGCAAGATGCATGGGAGACTAGTGTTTTCAGGATAGCAATATTATTAAAGCGATGTGATCTTTGTGTCAAGAGTAGCTCAGGGGGCCCAGGTGACTGGGAACTTGAAGTGTTCCCTAGTTCTCTTTCGCTGACATTTAACCTATAAAAATACTCTTATTTCCAGCT
Source organism: Phalacrocorax carbo (assembly GCF_963921805.1). Taxonomy (NCBI): domain Eukaryota; kingdom Metazoa; phylum Chordata; class Aves; order Suliformes; family Phalacrocoracidae; genus Phalacrocorax; species Phalacrocorax carbo. The sequence continues at coordinate 29,136,060 of NC_087518.1, read as the reverse complement.
GTATACTTTGATACAAAATGGTAAAAAATAAGTTTAACAGCCTTCCACAGTTTTCTGTTGGCTTCCCATCTGTCAAGTATTTCTTTTATAGTTGAACTAGCTAGCTTATATTAGTCATTTGGGAGGTACTGCATTGATTTACATTACAGTGTGTCATAAACCAGTATGTGATGAATCTAGTGTGCTAATAAAAGCTAATGATACAAGTAGAACAATATAAGGTGGGACAATGCTAATATTATACCTTTCTGAGAACATACAATTAAACCTTCCTCAAGCTTTCTACTACTTTATGTGGGTTTTTCCCTATAATCTCAAGGTTACATTTACATGTTATTTAAAAAATGGTTTAGTATTTTAGCTGAATCCCTCATCACTGAGGAGAATAGTGGTGCATATATATTTTTAAATCAGAGATTGATTTGTTCGATATGTAATTTTTCAATTGTTCTAGCTACAAAGAAAATTCTCTCTTCCATGGAAATCACTGCTGGTTTGACTAGCTGAAAATCTGGTCCTCTGCTTATTGATTTTAATATTTAAAAACAAAATGCTGTGCTTTTTCCACAAGAAAATGAGGAAAAGAAGTTCCATCCTAAAGATGGAGGTAATTCTCAATTCCTGTGCATTGATAGAGTGATGCACAGACATCCTTCACATATTGGGTCTGGCAGGAGAGAAGCTTATCAGAATTTCAGGTGTCAGAAAGAATTAGGTGTTAATTACAATGATATATTTGCTTGTCTCCTAAGGATCTCTACTCTAGTTCAATGACAGCATGCAACAAAAATATTGGGGCACTTTTTTTTTCCAGCTGCCCCAATGATAAAGCAAGTACTTTTCAGTTGATCAATGGGCGAAAAGTCACTCCATCTCCTGTGATACAAAGGAAAGCCTTTTAACTGTCCCTCTACTAAGCCACTTTTTCTTGGTCATCTTGTCCTGTGTACTGGGGGATATTCACAATACACATAATCCGTGAGTACTCGGCATTACACACAGTCTAATACACAAAGTATATAGTTGCCATGTAATTAGGCTGAGTGTTAATATGTTCATTATCCCCATCATGGGGAAGTGTTGGACTCTGTTGCTCTTCAGAATGACCCAATGCTTGAGTTGCTGTCTTCTTATTCTTTGATTTTATTTTTTTCCTCAGGGTTTAAAATCTTTTAAGAAAGGTTTAAAAGCCTTTAAATATCAGCATTTTTCTCTGGAGTTACTAAGTACTACTACCTGAAATATTTCTTTTCTATGTTTTTATTTTTCTTATTTTGTGTGGTATTAATTCAGATATATTTGCACAGCTTAGAATCCCACTGCGTCCACAACCAAAATGGATTTTGGGTCACATACAGCTGAACCAGTGGGATGCAGGTTACGTTTTCATTTTTTCTTGTTTTATGACAAACTAAATCACTGTTACTGCTATTAGAAAGCAGATTAGGTGTCTCTCATGCATCTCAGAGAAGAAAGGAGGTTCATTTTTTTAGTCTGTGCAAAGGCTATGCATATACAAAACCTCCGGGTGCAAGAGGCTAGGGAACAAGGTGCGAACATGCTCATAATTGTCTCTGTAAAGAAAGACTAATGTTTAGATGAAGGAAGTGATCAGTTCCTGCCCAAATCCATAAGAGAGATTTTCCATCTTTAAAGTAAATGATCTCCCCAGCAATGGTGGTCTTTTGCACCTATTCCAGTGTAGAACAGTGCCAGCAGTCATGATGTTGGAGGAGTGTGCAGGAGCATGCAATTCATATATGCCCTAAGAATTTGAAGGTTTTTAGTAAAACCTGCATCAGCCTCTCCCTCTCCACCTTTTAGATGTGAAAATAGTCAAATATTCTTCTGTGCATCTTTTCTCCCTCCCTTCCTAAGAGGTTATGTGGCATAGGCTCCCCCATCAACGCTTTGCTTGCTACCTTATGCTAGAAAGGTTAATAATGGAGAGAATGTGTGATGAGCCTTAGCTAACAGATTTTCCCAGAGAGAATAAATCAGAATAAGCCTGCTTCTCTGCTATCTTCTCCATTGAGATTCAAAGCCCTGGTGGCTCCTTCAATTCCTAATTATAAGTTACATTCAGCCATGAAGGGAACAGAACAACAACAGCCATGTGACTTATGTGAATAATCACACTTTGTGGCTCCAGCCTGAGTTTGAATTGCTGAATACTGATGGACTGTAACAATTGTCTTTGGGTCAGAGAAAAGGAGAAAAAACTGTAAATGCCAAAAAAAAAAAAAAAAAAAGGAAAAAAAAGAAAAAGGAAATAAAAAATATTGAAGAACATGAAAGAAAGAACAGAGTGAGCCTAAACATGATTGATGATATTACAAGATGAATATCTGGCTAAAATTATCACAGAAATGTGTGTTCACCAAGGTTTTATTGGTGGGCTAAGAATAGTGGAAGAATGGCAATGACACAATATGTTTTCCAGGACTCCTTTCTTCCTTTCTTTTGTCTCCTAAACGCTGTATGTCTCATTTTCCTCCATCTTGAAGACTCCCTTCTCATGTCCCACTCCTTATCTCACACTAGTATCTTAATATTCTCCAGTAGTTTCTTCTCTGGTCCTTCATTGCTTCTATCCCCTCATGGCCTTTGTCTTTATTTGATTATTCACCTAATTCTGTTGTGACATGTTACCCCCCATTATCATAATTCTTTGATTCTCTACTTTCATCTATAATTCTGTATCCCAGATGATTCATTACCATTAATCTGCTTTTGTGGACAATGACTTAGGTATCCAGAACCGTGACAAAGTCAGAACACTTGATCTCACTTGTATCTACAGGATTTTGGAATTGATTCTATTTGGTCTTTCAAAGTTGTGGTGTTATAGGCAAATCAAATGTCAGAGTAACAGAGGATGCTGGGAAATTTTGCCTAGGACATTTAAGAGGTAGCAGAATTGGCAAAGAGGATGCTAGCTAGTGCCTTCAGTGCTCCAGCTCAAAGTCCTGCTTTCCATCTTGAAATGAGGTTTTGCACAAAGATTACAGGGTATGAGATTGAATAGTTCCCAAAGAAGAAAATTTTCCTTGCTATCAACACTGGTGATGGGGTGGTAAATGCTGGCAGAAGAGAAGGTACGAAGAAAATAAAGTGCTAATTAGGCCTTGCTTTATTCACCAAAAGAACTGCAATGTTAAAAGAAACTTAAGGGAATCAGCACCCCAAATCCAAGTGTTTAACTGCTTTGAGATCCTCTCAAAACCCCTGTCTAAGAAACTGCAAGTAGTATCACTCAACATGGCCAAGAACAATTGAAACATTGCATCAGTTCAGCTGCTTTAAGTACTTCCTGATTTTCACACTTAAAGAACCTGATGACCTCTGTGAGGTTTCTTTTCTGTATAAAATTTGTTTCTCTTTTATGTTCAACAAAATGGAATCTTTTGTCAGAATATTTGAAAAGGGGAAAGGATGGACCAAATGATCTGTGAATAAAGATAATCACAACCACCTGAAATTATGCAGGCATAAGGTTTCACGGCAAATTAATAAGCAAGACAAGTTTGATACCCCCCCTCCCAAATATCTTACAGTGGTCAACTGTTCATTAAATATTTATTGCTGAGAACAAATTACAAACTAAAAGATGGTCAAAAGCCACCAGAATAATGTCAAACTATATCAGTAAGAGAGACGTCAGTTTAGTGTCTGATGTTTAGGAGCAAACACTGATGAAAGATAAAATGCTTGAAAATCTTTATGAAAATCAGTTCTGTACAAAATTGCTTTCTTTGGAGCATCTCTCATCTGTGTGTTTGCATTAGGATTAAAATTTTGTCTTCTCCCTCTTTTTTTTTTCCTTTCTTTTTTTCTGGATCAATCATTGATGTAAGAACAACCACATCAGCAGTTTTGTCACCAGAGAACTGAAGAAAATATTCAAACATGTACTTAGTCTCAGCTTCGATGATATTCGAGGGTAGTTAAAAAGCCTTTCAGTGAGAAATTTGATATAATTAACCAGCTTCCTATTTGCCGTATCAGCAAATCACATATTTGTGCGATGTAGACAAATGCTGACACACAGTTAAAAAAGTTTGCTGAGTTTACTGGTAGACTGAACTGAATAGATTAAAAATGTTTTGATGCAGAATCTGTAAAGTAAGCCTGTTGATTAAAAAATCTGTCTCACATATTACTCAAATACATAGTTCAGTAGAGGAACTTGTAGAGATCTAGCAGTAGTGGTTCATTAATATGACAGGATTAATTCCTGCTCTTAGGCAGCATTTAAGTCAATTTTTTTGAACAATCTTACCAGTTCGATTTTTGCATGATTATTTATGTATTTTTATACTACAGAAAGGTAGACGGTCACTCTTGCTGCCAGACACCATCCTGGTCTGAGTACTTAGTGTTACTACAGAATCATCTACATCAGAAAGCTTATAATACTTTGTATGTGCTGTTCATGGTAAACAGCTTTCTGATGAGCTTTGGACAGCAAAGTTGTCTTTCTTTGCATCGGTGACACCTGAGAATGTTGTCACAAATTAATTAAAGGTGTGAAGCAAATGCATTAATTAAAATCCTTGAACATCTGCATGGATCCTCTCGGTCATAACTCATATCATGTTAAATTGCTTTTGCATAATAGCAGACCTACTTTGGGATTGAACAGACCTTATGAAAGGAACAAGAAAAAAAATTCACTTGCAGGGGGTTTGGCTTTGCAACAGCCTTGGAACATGGCCCAAGCTCATCAAAAAGTATGAGAACGTTTTAAGCACACTTGGGACAAGATATTTTCAAACGAAGGTGACACTTGTGGTCTGAGACAGCTAGTGAAACACTATGATTTTGAGAGGGTTCTGCTTGGGGACTTAAGATTTAGTAGCATGTCAAACTCAAAGTCAACACAGGAAAATTTAATGCTGTGTAAGTGGGAGCCAAAGACAATACCCTCATGAATCCACGTGATAGATGTGCATGCATTTCTCACAGCTGTATTCTCTAGCACCAGAGTTTTGCTCTGAAATAACAATCATTTGTAGGAAAAAGAAAAACACTATTGATTTTCAGTTCTCAGTGAAGCTTTCTGAAGTATTTTCATGTGAGAGAAAGCCTTTACATTTTTTAAACTCAAATCCTGATTATTTTTTTTTTTTAGTCTGTTCAGGTAAAATAAAATTGTGAGCACAGCCAAAATTGGATGGTGTTGACTAGCTTTTAAGACTGATCGTTACAGGAAGTGGTGAGTAACAAATGACTAATATATCACACAGAAAGACATACAGGGCCCAGACTAGCTGGAGTGTATCTTATCATCGCCATTGGCAGTTTGCTTCGTGGGCTGGTTTGCAATAGTTGCACTAAGTTCACTTGCAACTGCTTTGCTTTCCATTAGCTGCATGTTGTGTAAACTAAAGGATTTCACCTGGCAACTTTCAGGTCTTCCTAGCAGTTGAAAGATCTGGACAAAACACACTAAATGTTGCAAGAAAACAAAGCTGTATATTTTAATATTTGAAAACATTTTTTTTAAAATAAAGATTATGTGATGCTTTACCATGGTAACACTTGCTGAAAGTGAAGAGGTGTTTTATTTTGTTAGTTTGAATGTAACTGAGGTCACTTCTTCCTCTTATGAGATGGACAGTCTTAGGAGTAAATAACATTCCATGCTTAGGAAGTGGAAGCTAACTGCCTCTTCCTACCAGGGCATCTATCCTAGTATCAAACAATGGTACGATTTTATGTTTTTAACATGCATAATGCATATTCTGTATTTCCTCTCATCCAGACTCCTTTCTAGCACCCGTCTGTTGTTTCAGAGACATCCTGTCTTTCCCAGTTACATATCTATGTGATGTCTGCTTTCTGTTAGCTGGCTGACATCATTACAGCTGGATGACATAATTGCATGGCCACTTTGCATAATCTTCGAGAAGTCGAGGAGAACGGGGGATGTCCCAGAGGACTGGAGGAAGGCAAATGTTACCCCTATCTACAAGAAGGGCTCGAGGGAGGATCCGGGTAACTGTAGGCCCATCAGCCTTACTTCAATCCCTGGGAAAGTTATGGAACAAATCCTCCTGAGGGCCATCACAAGTCGATTGAAGCACATGATTGGGAAAAGCCGACATGGCTTCACTAAAGGCAGATCGAGCTTGACAAACCTGGTGGCCTTCTCTGACAAAGTGACTTCCCTGGCTGACATGGGGCAGGCGGTGGACATTGTCTACCTGGACTTCTCCAAGGCCTTTGATACAGTCCCCCACAGTCTCCTCCTGGAGAAATTAATGCGTTATGGCCTAGACAAGTGGTCTGTGCAGTGGGTGGGGAATTGGCTGACAGGCCACACCCAAAGGGTGGTGATAAATAGCTCTTTTTCCAAGTGGCAACCTGTCACAAGTGGAGTCCCCCCAGGATCAATATTGGGCACAATGTTATTCAATATCTTTATAAGTGATCTGGATAACGGCATCAAGTGTATCCTGATGAAGTCTGCTGATGACACCAAGTTGAGTGGGGAAGTAGACACTCCAGAAGGGAGAGCTGCTCTGCAGGAAGATCTGGATAGGCTGGAAGAGTGGGCCAACAAGAGCCTTATGAAGTTCTACCAGGACAAGTGTAAGATCATGCACCTGAGAAAACATAATCTGGGAGTGCAGCACAGACTGGGATCCACCTGGCTGGAGAGCAGCTCTGTGGAAAGGGACCTGGGGGTTCTGGTGGACAGGAAGCTCAACATGAATGAACAGTGTGCTGCTGCGGCCAAGAAGGCCAACAGGATGCTGGGTTGCATCAAAAAGGGCATCACCAGCAGAGGTAAAGAAGTCATTATCCTGCTCCATTCAGTGCTCGTCAGGCCACACCTGGAGTACTGTGTACAGTTCTGGTTGCCGCTATATAAAAAGGATGTGGACAGGCTGGAAGGGGTCCAGAGAAGGGCCACCAACATGATCAAAGGATGGGAAAGCCTGCCATGTGAGGATAGGCTGGGAGAACTGGGTTTGTTCAGCGTTGAGAAAAGGAGGCTCAGAGGGGATCTCATCCCCGTGTACCAGTACTTGAGGGGTAGCTACAAAGAAGATGGAGACTCCCTTTTTACACGGAGTCCCATGGAGAGGACAAGGGGGAATGGACAAAAGTTGTTCTTGGGGAGATTCCGATTGGACACCAGAGGGAAATTTTTCACAGTGAGGACAGTCAACTACTGCAATAATCTCCCCAGGGAAGTGGTTGACTCGGCCACGTTGGACACTTTTATGATTCATCTGGACAGGGAGCTGGGCCATCTTGTCTAGACTGTGCTCTTCCTAGAAAGGATGGACTAGATGATCCCTGAAGTCCCTTCCAACCTGGGATTCTGTGATTCACGTAAGATAAAAGTACTTTGAATTTGTGCCTGTTTTTTTACACTGGTACTACACAAAAACTGTTGCACTGTACTGGGTACATACTAATTAGAGCTGTATGGATTTTTTTTTAATCTGATGTAATTTATTCAGATTTCTTTTCAATCAGGAAACAGTTTCAGCAAAACTAAATTACTTAAAGGATTGATTTAAATTAATCTTTTATTGAAAAACTTAATAAAATATTTTTAAATTGTAGGAAAATACTTTTGTTTTTCTTAGGTAGTAATGTTTCATTTTTGACTAGACTGAACTTTTGTTTAGGTGTCTCAGTTAATGGCACAGTACATACAAACTGGAAAAGGACAGAATTCTAAGTGAAATATTTAAAAAAGATGGAGCAAAATAAGTTAGGAGTTGAGGTTATGTACTTTGCTCTGCAGCCTTCCCTTTTGCATATTAAGAAAACAGTTCTTAGGTGTGTTTGTCTCAGTTCTCCATAGTGTTAGACTCAGCATAGTGCTTACTGCTTGTGGTAATGCCTCCTGTGATGAAGTTTAGGCATGTTAAATCCTTCTGTCCCCTTAATTCCTTTGGCAGCAGACTGTAGAGATACAAAGACTTTATTGTCAGTGAAATTACACCAGTACTTAAATGGTTTGAAAGAAGGGTGCTTTCTGTTGTTGTGCAAAAGAACTAAACAAACTAAATGCTTGCAGAGTTTAAACAGCAGTTTTCAGGGCTGAAGTGAAAGGACTTGCCTCTTCTTCAGCGTTTTTTTTTTTCTTTTTCTTACTGAAAGGGAAGAAAAAGTGAGAAAAGCTAAAATGACAAGCCAAGGTGCCTATTTCTTGATGTTTCCATTTTCTTGCTATGCTAAAAAAAAAAAAAAGTCTTGTGGATCTTGTGGAGTCTTGTGGCAAGAAGTCTTTTAAAATTAAGTTAAATTAAATTGTTTGAAATGTGACCTTTGGCTAAATGTTTTGGTCTTTCTCAACCCCTTTCTGTTCCCCCTACCCCATTGTGGTTCCCATTTGGTAGAGCACAGCACATTTAGACCATCTGCCTCTGAACATTATGAGTCTGTTATCATGAATGCTGCTGTGCTGGAGAATATTTCTGTGTAAAAGCAGAATCTGTCATTTGTTTGATGGAGACTGCAAGTAGTCTGTGCCAGACTAGACAGTGCTCTCATCAAGCAGCAAGGCAGCCGAAACTCGGCAAAACTGGTTTGCTGCAAACATATCTGTAAGGATTTTAATGAATGACAAACGCAGGAGCTGGTGAGCCAGTGATTGCCATGAAGCTGCAGCTAGTTTTTGAGGATGAAAGGTATACTGTAGTCAAACAGATAAAGAGATACAGCGGGAGGACATCCAAATAGCTTCAAAAAATTATTAGGAAGAAGGTAGCTTGGGATAGTAGCCTACATGAGCTCCATAAGGAAGATGTCGGTTAACTGGGGATCCACTGAGATGTTCACAAAAAAAACCCCAAACCAACACAAACAAAAAATCCCCCCCACAAAAAACCCCAACAAAGACAAAAAAACCCAAACAACCCAACATGGGGTTTGGAGGGTTGGGAGGGACGGGGAGTGTCTTCATGACAGTGTTCTTCTGTTTGACCGGTTATAGTAGTAAGAGAGAACTGAGGAACTCCGATATGGGGATAAAGCTTACTTTAGAAACTACATTTATACACAGAGGCAAAGTTGACATATACCCAAAGGAGCACACGCTTTTGAGGCTGCATTAATTGTCATGTACATTTGCTGCGGTGAGTCATCTTGCTGCTGGGGATGACTATGAAGCCAGGATAAATTCAGGTTCTTCATTCTGATACACAGAGAAAACAAAGCCAAGGGAAGAGGTTGACTTGTTTGTATTCCACAGCCATTTCATAGACTACATCACTGACATTTGAGCAACCTCAACACATTGAAGAGATTAGCTTAAAGAAGTTTTGGAAAGCCAAAATGTAATAAATGTTTTCCCAAAGCAGGGACAGCAGGTACCATAGATCTGCAGAAGTGGAGGAATCCACTTGAATTGTTGCTGGTTCATTCATGGTGTTTTGTGTGAAGAACGAATGACCTCATCCCCTTTTCAATACCTTTTAGCTTTCACTTTTTAACTAAAGAAAAAAAAATCTCTAAGATCCACTGTCTAGAGGTTTAAAAACTTCTATTCTTCCCAGAATCAGAAGGAAACAGAAAACTGAGCTTTCTTTACAAAAGTATTTTAAAAAGTTGTTTTTACTCTTCTTGCCTTATAAAGTTCTTTAACTAGGCCCATATTATCAATGATTTTTCTTTCATAAAGCACACTAGCTATTGTTACTACACAGTTGTTTGCTAAGCTGTGTCTATTTTTACTTTGTATTATCTTCCGTAGAAGTTTTAAGAGCTTTGGAGATGTGAGTTCGTTTTCATTATGTACTTTTCTAGTGTTGTGTTAACACAGGATATAATTACTATGCTTAAAACAGTGTCAAAGCAATTTAAAGATGTCCAAATTACAGGTAGACACTAAACCTAGTAACCAAATCATCTGGTGCCTCTGGGGATATTTTAACTTCAACGTGGATCTACAAGATTATGATCTGATAAGTACAGGTACCAGCCCTGCAGTTTTATATGTGGAGGGCAGTCAGAGCAGTTCCATTAAAGTAAATACACATAAGCGTAGGTAAGTCCAAGCCTGTTAGATTAATGCCATGTATTTTTATTTACATTTGTTTATTTTTGTGTCTCAGATTCATATATTTTTCACAAAGTGCTTCCTGTATCTGTTTGTTTATCACATTTCTGCTAAGTCCAGTAATTTGTGTGCTTTTCTTTTTCTGCCATAGTTTGTTCTCTCTGGTTTTGATCTCTTGCAAGAATATGCAGTTTTATTCCTCTCCTATCTGGGAACAAACAGTGCCTTAGAACCACAAGAAAGTAATTATATGCATAGCATACCACTTTCTCTTGCATTTATAGTAGTTACAGTAGTAAATAATATTTTATTTGTTCTTAGTATTCAGGGAGCAGAGAAAATGAGACCAGTGTGACCACCCCTGGACGATGGCAGATCAAAGGATAGACATCAGGCTTTTTATGTTTCACTCTAGTCTCTGTTAACCCTGGGAGTCAATAGCAAACCCACAGATCTTTGATTCAGGAGCTAAGTGATTAAGTGCAAAATTCCAATATCTTTATTCCTGCTGGACAGCATTTCACTGAGTGAGACTGTTTCTGAGTAAGAAGCCAGTTAGTATGTGATATGAATAAAGCCAACACATCCATCTCTCAAGATCTGAATATATGTGAATGCATGATTCTACAATTTAATGCTTTAATTTGGGTAAAACTAGAGAAAACTGGCAAACTCCAGTTATATTTCAGACACAAAGCCTCATTAGGAGTGCCTGTATGCTTTCTACTGCAGTAAAACATGTGAAATGTAAGAATTCCCAAGTGGCAGGAAGCACAAAAATACTGTTTCTTTTTTGTTTTATTTATTATGTGTGACGGTGCAATTTAGAGTAGACTGCCCTGCCGCAGTGTAACAAAAGCTTTGTCCCCATACCCCATTCCTCAGTGCATCTTCTTCACACCCCTATTATGGATTTCATAATGTACCTTGAGGTAATTTCAAGCTCCCATTGATCTGATCTGAGTTAGACAAGCTAAAGCAATGATGAAGCAGGCAGGCAAAATTACCAGTGTATGAGACAGAAGATGAAAACTTGTTCATGCAGAGATATTCTTGTCTCCCAATTCATAGCGACAAGGTAGCAAACATGAAAATCCGTAGTTTGTTTTTCAGGTGAAGCACAGACCTTTGTGCAGCAAAAATAAATGATCATTTCCATTTAAGCCCCTGTCTGGGTGAGCTTTGTTTCACGCTGTAAAGTATGTCAGGCTGACTTAAAAACACTGACATGCTGCTGCAAATCTTTGTTGCCCTAATTAATATTTTTCAGTAACTGCAAAACAAGAGGTTATTTGTTAAAATTACATGCAAAATACTGGCAGCATGTATTTGTGTCTGCTTATCCAGCACCACTCTGCAGTGGGATAAAGCACTTGGGTATAATTAAATGCGATGACAGTTAATTTTCACACATATTCTCCAGCACATATGTCAAAGACGGCACAATCCACCCGAGTGCCAGCCAGTCTGTCACATCTGACACCAGAGACTCTACTTTGGCCTCAAATGTTGAATTTGAGTGTTTTTATCAAGACCTGCCTGCCTCGTTTTGGCATGCAGACATGGGTGCTTGTTGGAAGTATTTTATGGCTTTGTGCTGGGTGGTTGTTGTGGTTGTTTCCACACTCACTACAATAAAACCCTGTCCCCATTTATTTACTTTTATCACACCTCACCTATCACACATTCCAGTTTCTGCCACAATATGCTATACTGTCTTAGTTTCCTGGCTTTTTGTGCAACTATAAAAATAGTTTAAAAGTGAGGTTTCTCACTTCTCACACTACCTTTCTCCTCCCCACGAGGAGAAAACTCCATGCTGCAGGAAGGAGAAAAAGAAATTGAGAAGAAAATTTGGTTTTCAGTTTTCAAAGATGGGCACCAAAAGCTTTTTAAAAAATCAAAATAGAATGAAAAGACAATATGTCTTTGGAGAATGAGGTTTATTACACTGAAAAAACATTGCCTTATGCATTTTTTTGTACAGTAATTCCGTGATGTCCAATTTGCCTGCTAATATTTTAGATAACCCTACAAATGCTCAATAATTGATCTGACTGCTCAAGTAGGTTTGATTCTAACATATTAAAATGGTCTGTAGGTCCTTGGCCTAGCAGTTGTGCAAGTGAAAGAAAACTTGTCTCTCTATGTCTTTAGTAATTTTTTCTGCCGTTGACTGCTTTTCTTTTTCATCCCTTCTGACCAAAGAAATCTTAAGAGAAGAAGAAGGTGGGTTTTGCTGCCCACCACAGAGATTGTGCCTAGGATATGGTCTAGATTACTGGGTTAGGTAGGAAACATCAAAGAAGTGAAGCTGCCCCAAAGTCAATGCTTGGTTAGGAGCTATAATAAAATGAGCAACTGCTCTACTCCGCTTAGATATGACCATGTAATGAACTTTGACTTCAAAACCTAAGAACAGAAGACATCTATTAGAAATGTGGGGTTTTTTTTTTCTTTTCTAGCACTTCTGCCTGATACCTGATTTACATTGTAAAGGTAAGACTGGCTAAACTCTGCATTAAACTACTGAAACAAAAAATTGATGATGAAGTCTGCTGGTTGGTATAAGGTTTCTGTATTCTGCTCCATGGTAGCTGTCCTCCAAAAACTGCAACACTGAACCAAATAATTCAATGTGGCAAATTAAAAGAAAAAATAAACTTTGAGTGTATACATGTGTGCCAGCTGGGACCACACATTCAGCCTTGCTACTGGGTGAACCTAGGAACACAAAGCCACATGTCTACTGGGCTACTGGATTCAGCAACCTCTACCATAACTGATTGCTTCCCTTTTGGGTAGATGTATATAAAATCATATTTAAAAGTATCCTTTTGTGCACCAAGCCCAACACAGCAGTCTTGCTCAAGGTCAGGATTAAATTCCTTTATTAGGAATATTCAGCAGGGTTTACTAGATTTGCATCTCAGTATAGTTCATTCCATATAATAAAATAATTATAGCTGTAAATCATTTTATTAATTCCTCTGCACACCAGCCAGTATATGACATATTAATAACATCTGCTTTACAGAGATAACCCTTGTCCAAGTTTGATGTTATTTTTTGTACTGCTATAGAGTTAATTCTAAGCAATTTTTTTTTTTTTCTGGTTTGCCTGGTTACTGGAAAGTAACTGAGTTTGCTGCTTATGCATCTCGTGTTACCAACCCAGTCAAATCTTCTGTTTTAGCCACAATCCCTCTCTTGGTCATAATCCTACTAATTTCTTTGGTTTTTTCACTGCTATAGAAATCTGTTTCCTTTTACTTCTGGCCAAAATATGGACTTATTGAATCTGGGATAAAGGAGTAGGGAGCTGGGAGATACTGTGGCTCCAAAATCAGTGCCTCAAACCCAGGGGATGAACCTGCATCTCTGCAAAAGCACGTGTGACCGTACAGACCTTTCTCTCTTCTGCAGGTGACAGATATCAGGCTTCTCTTCACTGCAACACTATCAATTTATAAAATTAAAAGACCAAGGACTTTTATTTACCTCCTAGAAATATTTCTGATTTTTTGGCCCTGAGTAGTCTCATTTTCCAGGATGACATGCCATGGAGGGATGTGCTGGCTGCCCTGGGCCAAACTACACCTGGTGGGAGATGTAACTCCTCTTCTACACTTCTGGAAATCCTTTTTCTTAGTGCATGAACGCTGCTTAGCTTATGCAATAGTAACACTCTTCTGCCAACTCACCTGTGCCGTGTCTTTCAAGGGCATGCAGAGCAAGGAGCATGTTCTGTCTCTTTCCAGACAAAGAGAGAAAATTACTTTGGGGAGAAGGCACTGTTATTTAGACCGAAACTCCTGAGAGGTGCATTTGTATCTGAGCTGTTTGTGACCATGTGTGTTCACAGTCTTCTGTGAATATGAAAAAAATCTTGTACCCCATGAGGAAGATACCAGAATGCTTAATTACTATTTCTTTAGTCTTGTACATGGCTTGTCTCTGAAGATCCCTAAACCCACCACTGCTATGGCTAGTCAGAGGGCTCAGTATAGTAGATGTTATGTAAAAGTTTCTGATAGTTATCACCCTATTAAAATGTTTTAATTCTTTTTGTTTTACTTATTTTCTTTATTTTTTTAAATGTAAACAGTTTTAGAAAAGGTGAAACCTTTCCCTTGCCCTAAAAAATCCCAATGTTTTCTATGATAAAATGCTGTGAACATTGTATATATTCCCATTGTACATATTAAGAATTTATCATATATGATACTTAGAAGTAAAATATTAAAAATCTTCCTATTTTCAAAATCAGAAACACTTATAGAATCATAGAATCATAGCATCGTTAAGGTTGGAAAAGACCCTTAAGATCATTGAGTACAACAGCTAACCTGTCACTGCCAGGTTCACCACTAAACCATATCCTCAAGCACCACATTTACCCTTCTTTTAAATACCTCCAGGGATGGAGACTCCACCACCTCCCTGGGCAGCCTGTTCCAATACCTGACAACCCTTTTGGTGAAGAAGTTTTCCCTAATATCCAACCTAAACTTCCCCTGGCGCAGCTTGAGGCCATTGTCTCTCATCCTATTGCCTGTTACTTGGGAGAAGAGACCAACACCCACCTCGCTACAACCTCCTTTCAGGTAGTTGTAGAGAGCGATAAGGGCTCCCCTCAGCCTCCTCTTCTCCAGACTAAAAAACCCCAGTTTCCTCAGCCGCTCCTCATAAGACTTGCTCTCCAGGCCCAGCTTCGTTGCCCTCCTCTGGACACACTCCAGCAACTCAATGTCCTTCTTGTAGTGAGGGGCCCAAAACTGAACACAATATTCAAGGTGTGGCCTCACCAGTGGAGTACAGGGGCACGATCACTTCCCTCTGTGGCCACACTGTTCCTGATACAAGTCAGGATGCTGTTGGCCTTCTTGGCCACATGGGCACACTGCTGGCTCATGTTCAGGCGGCTGTCAAACAGCACCCCAGGTCCTTCTCCTCCAGGCAGGTTTCCAGCCACTCTTCCCCAAGCCTGTAGCATTGCATGGGGTTGTTGGGGCCCAAGTGCAGTGCCTGGCACTTGGCCTTGTTAAACCTTATACAGTTGACCTCAGCCCATTGATCCAGCCTGTCCAGATCTCTCTGTAGAGCTTTCCTACCCTCAAGCAGATCGACACTTCCACCCAATTTTGTGTCATCTGCAAACTTACTGAGAGTGCACTCAAACCCCTCATCCAGATCATCAATGAAGATACTGAGCAGGACCAGCCCCAACACTGACCCCTGGGGAACACCACTTGTGACCGGCCACCAACTGGATTTGACTCCATTCACCACCACTCTCTGGGCTCGGACGTCCAGCCAGTTTTTAACCCAAGTAGACAACGTCCACAGCCTTCCCCTCATCCACTAAGCGGGTCACCTGGTCATAGAAGGAGACCAGGTTAGTGAGGCAGGACCTCCCTTTCATAAACACATGCTGGCTCAGCCCAATCCCCTGGTTGTCCCACACATGCCACGTAATAGCATTCAAGATGATCTGCTCCACTTCATCAATTGAATCATTTCTTGGGTTTCAGAGCTAAAATAGTGTTGTTTTATTAATTTGAGGATTTTTAAAAATTGGTTTCTAACTTTTAAAGGCCAGCCAGGTTCCAATGACACCTAAGGTCTTGTGTTCCTTTTACTATCATATATCTGCAACTTCTGTGTTGAAGATATGTAATGTGCAAGTAAACTCGAGGCTGACCTTCATCTCAGAGAATTTGATGCAAAATGCCAATACTTTCTATGGAACAGGATCATATTCAGAAAGAAGGGCTTGGGAACGTCCCTGTTCCCACACGTTTCCATTTATTTCCTTTCACTGTGTCTGAACTGAACATTTCTAGATATTTTCAGAGGGGAAAGAAAACTAGAGCCAGAAGGTGTTCTTACAGAACAGGCTGTCATAGATGGAAATAGGCAAGCACAGGTCTGTGCTCAACACTGGTAACCGAATTTCTTGCATCAATTAAATTTAAAAAAAAACCAAAAAAACCCCCAAAAAACACCACCACCACCCCCAAATCACCTTGTTAGCACAAGTAATGACATAGCTTAATTTCTGCAAGTGTTCTGTATTTGAAGAAGGGAGATGTCCTTCAGGCAGAAGGGCAAACTAAACAAGAGTAGAAACTGATTTTAAAAGGACAGAGGTACTCCATCTTCAGTAGTTGAAATGGTGCATAAGATTTTGAGTTTTCTATGGTAATTATTCAGCTGTAACCTTCTCAATGCCTTGTCACTTCTTAATTTATTCTGTATAGTAAACACCTGCAGGCACAGATGGTTGATCTATTCTCTAAAGCTTTGGCTATTTTGCAGTACTAAAATGAGGTAGGGCACCGGTGCAATACAGATTAGGTTTATTGTTGAGAACTGATGGCAATATTCACATCTTCACATGTGGGAAGGAGGATGATCCTTTATGAATCAGTCCCAAAAAACTGACTTAGGATCCTTTCTCACCTCTCATCCATTTGGTAATACCTTCTCTTGACTGAGTTAAAGCACATATGGTAGGTATTAGGTAATAGACTATGCTGATGAGCTTGCTGAATGACTTCAGGAAAAAATGGGCATTTGCTGCAAATTGCACATGAAATGAGGACCTACTGTAAAAGAACCCCACCCCCACCCCCCAATGTCTTAGATGAAGTGTCTTGATTTGGGGTTAACAGTTTTTCTCTGGGCCAAATTTTGCTTTCCATGATTTCACAACTTCAGGCAAGGCAGTGGGACTCAAGAAGCCTATGAGATTCTCATGATATGCCTGACCTCCACTACATCTTAGTGAATGATGTTTAATGGATAGCTCTCATTTCTGACAAGTAAAAAAAGGGTGAAAATCAGTTTTCATCATTTGTTGTGGTCAGCCCTTCGGAGGGCTCTACTTGCATGCCAGTAGAGCCATGCAGGATGGGACTTGGATCTTGACCACTGCTATACATGACTGTAGCATGGAGAGTTACATCAATCATTGTTAGGTTTATCACTGTGCTGATCTCAGTTAAATCCCTCTCCATACATTAAGAGTGGAGGCAAAGTGAATGAAAAGTCACTTCTAACCTTCACCAGTCAGCTCTGCAGCCACTTCTTTAGGGGTTACTGGATTTCTTGAAAATACTTACCCTCTCCCAGTAGGTACCCACCCACTGGGAAATATGCACTGTATATGTAATACCTGTGTTTCAGCATAAAAGGAATGGAAGTTTTATAACAAAAATAATTTGGAAGAAAATGTATTTTCAACAAAAATGCTGCAGAAAGGGACAAGAACTTGTGGGTTTTGCATAACTTATCTACATTATTTTTATTAAATTACTCAAAACTAGCTGATCGTTTACAAAGCCATTGCAAATAATGTCTTTAATACACAGTAACCACCTAAGAATAAGAAAAAAAATACTGGGTTTTTTTCACTGATTAGAAGTATGTTGTGTTTATTATGCTAATTTGGGGATTTGAGACAGAAAATTGAAGTATCATTTTTCCAGTTCATTAAGATTTGACTTTTGACTACTGTTCTGCAATTGATTAGTTTGTTTAATTATGCAGATACCAAATGTTCTGAAGGCCATGCACACTCTTTCACATGGCCACATGCTATCTGTGATAAAATGTGCTTTTGTTAAGTGATCATATGAGATTTTCTAGTGAGATAACTGCTTCAATTGGCTTGAAGTAAGAAAACTATTTCTTGTCAACCAAACATTTGTGGTATCCTTTAATTACTACCATGAAGCATACATGTTTGAGTGAAGTAAACCACATTTAGAGAGACAATTAGTCTCTACCACATAGCAAGACTTTCACACTCCATTAAGAATAAAATTTGGAATAGCAGTTTCTCAGCATAACCCATGGTCATTATAAAACCATCCATGGGAATCAAGTATTGTGGTTGTTATTGAAATATATCATTATAACAAGGGGAATGATTGCAGTATTCATCCAGCTGTAGTCATCAGTTGTTCTTTTTTGCTCTGATTTGAGAAGGAAAAATCTGCAATTAGAAAGCCACATATTTGCAGAAAGTCAGTGCACTTATTTTCTGTCACTGCCATGTTTATGAGAAAGCCCAAGAAAAAGGCAGAATAAATACAATTTTATTTTATAAAAGAAATAAATGCTAATTCAACAGCTATGTAAGCCAATATAAGGGGTTCAACATGTGGACTTAGATATTAAATGAAATAATCTAAGCATTTGACTAATATTTAGCTACAGGGAGCCCTTGCCCCCATTCTCTATTTCCCCTTTCTTGCAATTCTTGTTCTCAGAGTGTGACTAATGTAATGAGATGACTCCATATTTTTTAAAGACAAAGCCATTATTGGTCAAGGCTCTCATTGCCTTCAGGCTCTGTACACACACTGGCCTGTGTCCTGCCATTTGTTGTCTCTGCTGGTGATCCCACTTCCTATAGTGATGTGGTGGAAGACACTGTGTATGCAGCTCTCTGCTGAAAACAGTAGTCTGACCTCTGATGCTGAGCCCTCCCTCTTGTAGCTGATCACCAGCTACAGCAACAGGACTGGCACAACTATCTGAAACACTTCTCAAGCCCACCGGTTCTCCAGGTGAAGTGTTTCTGAGAAAATGAGTCAGTAATCTATCCCTACCCTGTTATTAAAAGTGACCTTTTCCCGGCACATTGTATTCCTCCTATCTGTGGTTCATCACCATGCCTTGCTACACAGCCTTTCTAGTAGTTGTGCTTCCTGGTTTTTCTGTCTCTTACCACTTTCAAATATGTATGGTCTTGCTTGCAGTACCAACACCTGAGTGTGCTATGGGTACAAGGTTCAGTGCCCTTTAAACTTAACAAAGCCCGATACTGAGCACAGTGTCTGGTGTGGATTTAGTGGACACTAATGTGGATGCAACAACACTAACTTTTCTGTATTACTGGAGGAGTCAGTGCACCTGCTCCTGTGTGGTGCAGAAGTGTCTCCATAGCTCACTTGTCAAATGCAGCTGCATCTGCCCTGGACACAAGCCTAACTCAGCAGAAAGAGGTGATAATCTCTGGTGACACTTATGCTCTGACTAGGCAGCAGAATAGACACTTTTACTGCCTACCCCAGCTCATCCTGCTCAGTTCTTTGCAATGCTCTTCTACAGCTCCTGTGAGTGTATTGAAGTCAGGTCTGGTTAGCAGCAATAACACATTTCTAGCATTCATTTCACTAGCATGGTCTTTAAAAGACATGTTAGTTTTGTTGCAGGGCAGCTAAAGCTTTGGAACTTAAAAGACCTGTTTGCACAAACACAAATTATTGAATTGGGCAATTGAGTTATACTATTTTTATTACATAAAACAATATTCCAGTTGTTATTATTAACAGCTGTTAAACACTTATACCCCCAAAAATATCTAACCTTGGAACAAGGATAATATGCAGCCATACAAGCACAAACCATGCTGTCTTATTCACACACTAGTTATCCCATTACTGAGGAAAGACCACCATTCTACCCATCAGCAATTCAGTGTGCAACACCACGGATAAGCCTGAGATAACCATGGAAGATACCCACACTGATGATGGTGGGGAACCACCATTGGCCTAGGGTATTCTCTTACTGATCCAGACCACAGTCCACAGATATAACTTTGGTCACATAGTGAATTTAGTGTCCCCGTTTTATTTCTTGATTGGTAGTTGGGTTCACTGATTCATGTCCTCGGCATCTTCAGAAGAACTTTCCCAAAACTGACTTGGCACAGCTTGTGCTTATATTAGGGCATCTCCAATCTGATCCCATGGATCATGTAATTAGGTGTTTTCTCATTCGTGTTTTCTTTATTTTATCCAACCATCCTCAGCTTCTGGAAGACCATGACTTTCTGCTGTTCCTTTTGACCAGTCACCTTCAAGTTCAATAGTTAGTTTCCATTTTTATTATACAGATCACCTTACAACCCAACAATTACTTTCATTTGTACACCCATAATCTTAAAGTTATGGTTTACATATCTGTCTCCTCTGCAAGTTGTCATTGGCAAGTAGGGAAGTCCAGTTCAGATGATCAAAAGCTTTGCATCCTCTATAACTTCACCATTTTAAAAGTGATCAAACAGAACATATGTTATTAATCATATACACTCTGGCTGTATGTCCTGATTCAGAAAAAATATTTATAGGCCAGCTTCATTTCAAACTTCTGCTTAAATTCCTCAAGGATGTCAGTGAAGCTTAAATGTGCACTGACTGATCACCCTCCTGTTGCACAGGTTTTTTGCAAGCTTTTTAGGATGCTGTGCCTTTCTTTTCCATAGTACCAGCTTCTTTGCTCTATAGAACCCTTGTTCTTTATTGCACTGGTCTTCAAACTAATCTGCCTCTGATTTGGTGAACTGTTCTGCCTCAGTGAATGCATAACAGAAAGGCACCTTACAGATTTTGGTCGTTACACCAACCAGCAATGGGTGAAACCAGTATTGTTGATACAACATCTGGGGTTTCTGCATAATGGAGACTTGTTGCTGAGATTACATTCCTGCAATCTTAAACATATGCTTTATGGGGACATTTCCAACAACCTTTGCTAGGTAACAGGGATGTTTAAAAGGTGTTCTGTTTATGCCTGTGTTCAGCCATGGTGCAAGTGCAATTTTTAGAGGTCAGATCTGATAGGAAATGTTTTGCTTGTTTTTTATAGCAGTGTTTACTAATGTTTCCTGTCAAACAGGGAATTAAGAAGGGCACCAAAATCATGACTGCATTATTTCTTCCCACTTTAAACCAAATAAATTCAGACAGTGAACCAGGCATAGATGTATGTATATTTAATAGCAGAGTCATCACATACCAAGGGTTATGCCATTTTTCCTATTGCTGTCAGGGCTTGAATGAGGACTGGGTATGCTTTTAGGTTTAGTGTTGGAGGAAAGTCCTGCAAAATATCGTCCAGAGGAAAACCAGAAAACTTATGTTGTGCAGAAAGCCATGCTAGCCTGGCTGGTTTTGAAATGGATTTATTTTATGCTAATGGGGAACTCGGCACCTTTACTTCTGTTAAGCACATAAGATACATAGGATTACTCCTGAAGCCAAAATCTGTGATTCTCCTACAACACTGAAATTTGGTAGATAAAATCTAGATCTTTTTTTTGTTCCCAGTGAAATGAAGTAAACAATGTTTCATTTTGGGTCAGTCTAAAGTGTTTTGAAATGTTATTTCCTCCAGTTTTTTATCACTTTAACCAGCTGTTTTTCAGTTTAGACATATTTTCAGATGAAGTGGTATTTAAGAACTAATAACCACAGTTTACTCTTTTGTATTTCAGAACAAAAGATTGTTATTTTAAAATTTAAACACCAAACTCCATCCTTCCCCTGCTTATTCCTTGACAATTTTTGTTGAAGCCCCTATTTATTCCAAATAAGTAAAAAAAAAAAATTTACTCACAGTTTAAAATGTACAACTAGTTAAGAGATTATTTTTTCCCATATTTTGGTCCCAAGTTTGGCTGAGAGGAGTGGCAATGAGAGTTTACCTACCACTACATATTGCTTATGGTATGCTTATATACTTGCTAGAAACTTAATTAACCATCCAGCTGCTTCATTATGGGGCAACTAGGGGCTTGTTGTTGTATTATATATATTTTTCTTTTGAATAATGCAATATAGAACACTTACTGTGGAGTATTTATCTTGTGCTCCCTACCAATGTTTCTCCTACTCAAAACCAAGCTGAGTCTTTCCATCTGACAATATTTATAATGTAAACATCTATTTTAGTATATTATATTGCTACTAATAACTTGGACTGCAATCTAGTAAAACCCTTAAGCATATGGTTAATATCTGTTGAAGTTAATTGAGCTGCTGGCATCACTGAAATTACATATGCTTAAAGACCTGATACTGGGAGCTTACTCAACTCCACTGAGTTGTATTGGTCTGTGGGTTCCCCTTGGGATGGGATCTAGGGGACTATATCTGGCTTTGCCAAATCTCATTCAACACCTGATGTGGGGGTTCATGATCCCTCTTTTGGAATGGGTGAGTATTGTTCAGCCTAACAGGGGACGTATGTCACTTCTTGTGGAAGTTTGTTTAGTACAATTCCAGCCACTCGCCGCTATCCAGGTGTTTCTGGTACATTCTAACAGTTATGTGTCCCTCATAGGCGCCATTGTGGGACATCTTCAAGCTTAAAGTCATGGTGAGCCATAGGGAAGAGGGAAACGTAGTTGTCCTCTTTGCATGCTAATGCTATCATCTCTCAGAACTGATACCTGTCTCTTCGTATGAATCAGGTGGAAAAAGCAGAATGGCCAAAAAATAGGGAGAATATGTTGGGAACCACTTTTGTAAATATTTACTCTACCTTAGGCAAACCAAACTGTGTGCTTGAACAGACTGGTTCAGGCCAAGCATATGAGGCTCTATGGAATTGCTGCAGTAGGTGGTAAGTGAAGCCCAGGATATGTGGGATGGGAATGTCCTGGAGTGTGTTGGTGTTATATGGGATCATTAGAAGCTTCTTTTCCAGCAGAGTGCTGAGGTTCAGGTCTTGCAATTCATCCTTTCAGGATAGATTTATTCTGGCCTTTTAGACAGATTTATTTTATAAAGATAGGAAACATAACACCTTCATTTATAGTAACTACCTCATACTTTCAGAGCCAAAACCGACTCAATTTTTCAAGGCAGAAATGCTAGTTAGGCACATTCTCTTGACAGAGAATGGGAATTTGTGTGCTTTGTAGAGATTTACCTTTGAAAAGCTTCCCAGAGTCTTTTACAGACAAATTATGTATGCATTACCACAGTAATATGAGGTTAGATGTTTTAATCTGATGAGTGACTTACCAGAGCAAGACTGGAGCTGACCATTCTTTAAGAGCCGATAGGTCTGGCTTTCTTTGGACCACTTGCCTTTAGTGGCTGCAGTAATACAAAAGTAACAAATTAAATTTTGCCAGTCACTAATGATACCTTCCCATATGCTCACAGAGTGGCCTGCAAGAAAGGACTTGGATATAGGTTTGGAATACCATATACCGAATAAGTGAAGCCGAAACAATGAACATGGTTTTCCCCACTTAAAAACACTGAGTGTGGTACTAAATAACACACAGATAGGTGTGTGGTGGGGCATGAGGTTGATGACATATTCAGGGACAGTGATCATACTTACTCATGAGGCAAGCTCCTGCTTTGGGACATTACTCCACAGTAGAAGATTTATTCCAATGGCTTTAACTTTCTTACCCTATCAGAACTTCTCTTTATCTTCACTGTATATCACCTTGGCGTTTTCCTTGACTGAACTCTGCTCTCGCTTCTCTTTTTAGTGTGTCTGCAAATCTCTGTGTCACTACCTTTGCTATGTCTCCCAAGTCATTACTATAATACTTAATAAAAGGTACAGGAAAGTAATCTTACGGATCTTCAGTTCTTAAAAGAGAGCATATTCAGAGTTAAAGTGTTGCCTGGGTGTCAATAACTGTGGTGTAAACAGGAGTAAGTCTGTGGCAGCTGATGAAACCAGACCCATGGAAAAAGAGGCTTTGCCTATAATCCATCACACTGTGTATGGATTATGTATCACAGCACTCTTCTACATGCAGCAACAAATACTGTCCACTGTGTAATATACCCAACTGCAGTGGTTCATAGTGAATAAATTTTTCAGTCATTTAATTGAATTTTAAAATGTCACAGTAATTCAGGCTCTACTTCACTTACACCTGTACAAATCTGTTTATGGTGTCTTGATGTAATTTTGATCATTATAAACTGGCTTAAATAACTTGAAAGGGGATTTGTTTCCCCTTTCAATTCTCCCAAAGCTTTGCAGAAGTTAATAAAGCAAGTTCTCCATGTTATTTTTGCAGCAGGCAGAATCTTCACTGCATAATACCTTGTTTAGTTATTAATTTACTCCAGTATGAAGGGAGTGTAATGTTGTGGTCATTAATAAATTACATAAGTAAGAATTTTTAATGTGTTTTGGGGAAATTTTTCTTGCTGATTTTCATCTAGGACCCATTAATGAAAATGCAGCTAGCTTGAAGCACTTACAGTTAAGGGGCTGATTCAAAGGGAGATGACTAAGGTTTGGCTTAAATTAATGTTTAGGACAGGAAAGTGGAGTGAGGCTTTTATGGCCTTTTTTGGGATGCAGAGGGACGTCTTCTTGAAAGATGGACAAAGACAGCATGTTTGAAGTTGGCCTCAGGGGTTGGGGTTCTTTGGAAGCCACCTTTGGGTGAAGATGAGTTGAATGATATATTATTTGTTTTATGTAGACCTCCCCTCCATCTTTTCCCACCTTCTGCTGGTATAGTTGGGCAGAATAAACATATACACATTCTAGATGGCTGTCATGACTGCAGAATACACAGATGATTTTTGCTTAACTCCTTTTCCTCTGCCTTGGTTTTTCTCTCTTTTCCCCTGCTCCTAAAACAAACTCAACTGTGGAATCAATGTTTCCTGTCTTCATCAAACATTTATCTGTTCTCAAAATGAGTATGAAATGTTCTCTGCCACTTCTACTACTTACCTGTGGCCTAAGTAGGCACATCCAGTACAGGAGATCTAACAGCTTCCCATCATTTTCTTGAGGGCTCACCCAAATTAATTTCAATTACGTGTGACAGCTTCTTTACTGGAAGAAACCTCTGCAAAAACTTTGTGTCATTGTGACCCATATAGAACATCAAGGCCAAAGATAATGTGAGGTTATCCAATTTTTTCTAAAGATAATGTAAGATGAGAAGAAAAGTTTTTTCTGTCCATGCCACAAAATTACCTGTCTTGAGTCCCAACAGGTTAAACACGATACAAGACTTAACAATGTTAGTTACATGGACAAGGTAGCAGCTCTGGTGCTAAATCCACTTGCTAGTCCATGTTGTTTAAATAATTGCAGGTACCTCTGTATCATCTTTTAAGTTGAATCTAAGCCTGCTGCAAACTTAAAAATCACTCAGATAATGTCTTGCTGAGAATGACCTATCTGGATGCGGGAGCATGTGCTACATGCAGCTGCCAAAGACACGTGGATATATCAGTTGAGACCTCTGCACAAGCAACATAATTGTGTACTGTATTTCTTTTAGTAATGAGGCAGCTGGCACTGCATCTACCAGATTTCCAGTCACAAGAAGGGGATAGTTTTCAAGTGTGAATGAATTGGCCATGCTAAAGCAGTTGGAGTTAATGGGTACCATGCAAAGTAAAAAACTTACAGGAAAATATCGGTTTGATGCAGTACAAGGGAGAGGGAATGAAATACTGAGGCTAAAACAAAATGAAAAAGAAAGATTGTATCAGGATATTGGTACCAAAATAAAATGGGAAATGCAAAATAAAGTAAATGAATGGCCCTAATTTTTGAATTTCACCAAAAAAGGTCTAATCAAAATTTGCCACTGATGTTGACAGACACTTTTTGTTGAAAGCCATGTGATATTCTCCTGGTAAAAATACTTTCATATGAAGAATTTTGACTTTTTCTAGATCAAACAAGGGCATTAGATTAATTTTCTAAAAGTCTAAGATGTGTTGAAATTTGATAGCTATATGTTTATGAACACAAAACCCAGGTATACTGTAAATGAGTTCTTATGGGAAGTGAATGAACTATTTCATGATTATTAATGAACTCTGAACTTGCTATTGCTGTCTAATTATACCAAATGTATTTCTCAAAGTTCAGGAACCTACATGAATCAATAAAAAGCACTGACCCTGAAAAATTAAGTGAAAGTAGTTTATACAGTGCTTCATTGGACCTTACTGATGGGTATTAGATTCTTTTTTTATTATTATTTTTTCTTTTCTCATTTAATTTTCTTACTTGCTTGAGGAGTTTTTCTGTTACAAGGCAATTTTGAATAGCTGGTGTTTTTTGGTAACCTACCCAAAAGTTATTTTTGAATTGTACATGTAATAGCCAAGAAGTCTCCCTATATAATTGCTGTGGGGCTGTGGAATTTTCCCTGCAGTGAGTTTTAATTATTCTGTGCTAATTAAGCAACTGATGCCTACTGTGAAAAATTTTCCCTTTGGAACAATGTGAGCAAAGGTGCATACATAAATTTCATAACATATGCATAAAAGCATCCATTTTTATCTCTTGTACTAATTTCATGTCCCCATGTTCAGTCAGTGGAATGAATAAATATAACTCCTATTGCCATATATTGCATGCTCATAAGACATAATATTAATCTTTTCCCATTACAAAAAAACCATCATAGTATTTTTGGTTTTGTTGGATCCTCTTTTTATAGTAAAGACCGTAACCTATTACTAAGTTAGATAAAAAAATGAGGTGCTCAATTATATTTGTGTTAGATGGCTTGGTTCAGAAGAAAACAATAATTGAGAGAAGTAGAGATAGATTGTACAGTCTACTTGAAAAGTACTTTTTTAAGAAGTACTTTTAAGAAGAAAATGAGTAACAGGGTGGAACCTGGAGCATGCAGCTCCAGGATAGTTAAAAGACAGTACATGCCCCAAGGCTGTGCCTGCATCTGTATCTCGTTCTGCTACATAGTCAGGAAGAGTTTATCTCTTTCCATTTTTTTTCCCTACAGTTCAAATGCTACTTTACTGAAAGAAGCAACATCTTGAGTAAAGGACAAGTTATAGAGAATAGCCCTATAGTACTGGAATTTTTCTTTTTTCCTTAGGAAGCTCATGTTGTGCCTTGCTGATATACAGAAAATGTATCATAGGATGGTCTGGGTTGGAAAACACCTTTAAAGATCATTTAGTTTAAGCCCCCTGCTGTGGGCAGGGGCAACTTTCACTAGATCAGGTTGCTCAAAGCCCCTAATCAAGGTCCAACCTGATCTTGAACAGTTTGCAATTGCAATGAAATTGCAAAGTGCAAAGGGTAGCGAGAAAGGGTAGGGGGAGCAGAAACAGAAGAGAGAGATTTTCTTCTGGAAAGTGTATTCATGAGACTGTTGACAATACTGGACAACATATTGCAAATGGTGGCAAGAGTAAAATTGATGATGTGGAATTGCTATGAGACTGTCTTAAAATGGAGGGCATGCAGTAGAAAGGAGAAAATTTGAAGAAAAAATTCATGTATAAAATGTCTAAAAGTATAACTTCTGATCAAAATAAGTAAAAACAAATTTGCTTCTTTTGTTCTGTCTGAAACTAAATAGATTTTTTAATAGCCATGCTAGAGGTAAAAGATATTTTCTGAGGAAACTTTCATTGCATTAAAACCCAAGTTTTTGTCTGAAAGAGGTGTCAATCTAAAAATTGATTCAGAATTTGTTGCATCAAATGGTGGTTTGGAAAGTAGGCTTTTTGCCTCACAGCTGAAACATTGCTTTGGTGCATATTATGGAAGCAAAACTAGGTGGACAGAAAATTGGATAATTACAGCACTAACAGTGCCCTGGGGAAACTGGTTCAGGACCTTACGTTGCTCCAGACCTCAGCTGTATCTGCTCTGTGAAGTGAAGACAGACTTGACTGAGCCAGGTGGGTGGATCTGCATGGGCTCTCGCTGCACTGCTGGTTCCCCCTCTGGCTGTTGCTCAGGATAAAAACACCCCAAGTGTAATTTTGGAAGAGGGATGGACTGGCATGGAAACACTTGAAAAGTGTTAAAGGATTTAACTTCTTTGCTTATGGAGTACAGGAAGACTGAGATAAGGCTTCATTTTATAGTGAGCATGGTATAGATGAGCTCCTGAGCATGTTGCTATATCCAGCTGGGTGTACTGGGCATAGTGTAAATCTCTTCCCAAGACACACAAAGTCAGTAGGCGGTAGAGTCTGTGCCTGGAGCAATTTGGGCTTCAGCCATTTGTTCTGCAAAGGGGAACCTCATGAGTCATTAGAAGCTACATACAGATTGGGAACAGCAGAAGTCTTCATGGGTGCAAAACTCTGCCCTGGGCAACCAGAGCCACAGCAGCCATCCAGGCTGGAGACGCGTGGCTGGGGGAAGCTCTGTGGGAAAGTCCCTAAGGACTGGGGGAGGCAAGAGGAGGGGATCCCACAGCACTGAGGGTAGTAGTGTCCTGGGTGGCATCAACAGGGGCACGGCCATCAGATCAAGGCAGAGATTACCTCCCTCTGCTCATCACTCCTTAGATCACATCTAGATGCTGTGTCCAGTTTTGATCAACACTGAAACAGGAGCAAAGCCAGTAAAGGGCCTCAGGAGGTGGGAGACAATGGACAAAAACTGAAACAAGAGATGTTCAGGCTGGATGTAAGAAGAAACTTCTCCCCCATGAGGATACTCAAGCAGTGGCACAGGCTGGCCAGAGAGATTTTTGCCATCTCCATCCTCCAAAGGTTTTCATGTCCTGACTCAATCAAGCCCTGGGCCACCTGGTCTGATGCCAGAGCTGCCCATCTTGAGCAGAAGGTTGGACCAGAGACCTCCTGAGATCCCTTCCAGCCTGAGTTGTCCTATGATCCTTAAGAAAAATGGGCTGAGCACTGAGATGGAAGCTGATTTTAACTTACTTTGATTGCTCAGGGTGAAAGAAATATAGAAAAAAAGCACACCAGTTGTAAATTTCAGACTAAAAAATAAAAAGATTTATTAACATACAGCTGTCTGTGTCACCTAGGTATTACAGATGGGTAGACATGTAGATGTCCCCAGTTCTGATCCACCTGTGAATCCAGCCATTGTCAACATGTCGCTGTGACGATCCGATCACATTTGATCCAACAGGGACAATGTCCTGAAGTCAGGAGCTATTGCAGTCACACTGGGATATGTGCTCCTGTCTGCTGTGAGATACATATGAAAAAAATCATCCTAGCAGTGAGCTGTCAGAAACAGGAAAATGTTCTGCTTTCTACTTAAAATTGTCCATATGACCAAAGTGAGATTATAGGAAAAATATCTGTGTGAATTATCTTTAGCTCAGCCCATTTTTTCCTCTTCAAATTACAGATCTGTCATTTATATAGGTTTTTAATTCAATTATCTTTAGCTCCAGTTAACTGGAAACTCCTGGTCCGTGTAAAGGTACAGGACAAATATTGTCTTTTGGCAGCTCAGCCTCATCTCTCCTTGTCTTGACAAAGTGCTTAAAGAAACTACAGGTTTCAAACAGGCTCATTTATCTTGTATATTACCTCAAGATACTCTGAGCGAGTTCATCAAAATGATTTCCAGATTTGCAACTTTTTTGATCTTTTTTTCTCTTCTCCACCTTAGCTGTGCTCACCATTGCATGAACACACAGACATAAATTTATGTATTTGTTTCTTTTATCAATGTGTGCTCATTTTTGAGCTGTGTTGTTTTTTTTCTTTGCTATGGCACACGACACTCAATAGTCAGAAAAGGAAAGCTTTGTGTACTTTCCATTATTCGCTTTTCCTCCACTAAAGGTAGCTGCCCTGTACAACAAAATGTGGGACCAGTGCAGACTGCAGAAAACCATCACAGAGGTCTTCTGATTGTTCTGGCTTGTGTCCCCAGAAGCCTTTTGCTCCCTAAATTCAGAAATTCAAAAAAGAAAAGAATTTTCATTCTGCAGAGGGCACCAGCACTTTGAATGGGTTTTCATTTTTAAGGAAGACAAAAGGAAATGTTACATTTTCTAGTAAAAATGAAAGGCTTGAAAAATGCAAGCCACGTTTATCAAAGTTTCCTCTTTGGTAATCTCCAAATATCTTTTTTTTTTTTAGTGAAACTAGAGGAGTGCTGGTGCTGCTGCTGACTGAGGTGGTTACCCAGTCTGCAGCAGCATCAGAGGTGTTAGGATAACCGATCCTGTGATGTAATCCAGTTTATTTATGAGGACGGTACAAAATGTTCTGTCTTTGAACATGGGTAGAACAAAACAGCAGGAGACAGTACTTTTTGCTCACCAGACTGTCTCTTGCAGCCAGTGCTGTGCAGATAAGCCCTGCTTTGTTTTGCTTTTTCCTTGGGGTCGTGTTTCCCGGGCTGCCTCTGCTGTGTCTGTAGATGCTTAGCTCCTTCCCCGCAGCCCATGCTGCCTGCACACAGCTCCACATCTGTTACCTTTGTCGTATAGTTCTCAGCTGAGATTCCTTAGGACACATCAGCTGTATTTTGAGTGTTGCTTTCATTCCCGTAGAGAAGCTTAATGTAGCCTGATGAAAAGCAGCAGTTCCCACAAGCATCCATGGGGCTTTACCAACATCCTTTCCTTTACATGGTAATGTGATAAAATAAGGACTATTCAAATGTATAAAGTGTGCAATTATCTGATATGTTAATTGTTTAATATTATGTATCTTAATAAATAAAAATGTACCTCCTGAAAACTGCCGAAGCCCAATATAAATTATATATCCAACACATAATTGCCTTTTCCTAGTTTGGGGCATGACCTAGTCAAGGAAGATGGCAAGGGATCTGCTTTCTTTACTCCCTGCCACTGCATGTGTGTAGGGTCTAAATGTGTGCATTAAAAAGCATTTAAAATCAAGCTGTATGTCAGGTTTGTGGGAAGGCAGTGTACTATCTTCGTCCTCCAGCATGTTCTATGAAATGACAGCGAGGGTTAACAGACTTTTGAGCATGATATACTCCAAATTGCTCTATTTGATCAGATGAATTTTGGAGTGCCTCCCCTCCCCATCGTAACGGCTGTCATTTCCTGGAAAGGGCACATTTGATCAAATATCTGTTACTCTCCTGCTGAACCGAGCTTGCAAATTACTAATGATTCTGGCAAAAGAACTTTAATTTTGTGCCAGTGGGAGATTTCAGGTTAATTAAATAGTCTCGTTGCTTCTGTGTTTCACCAAGTAACTGCTCTTGGCTGAGACCTAGAAACTTACAACTTGAGGCCCTAATACTGTCTTGACCTGAACTTCATCATGCCAAGTGAATGTCCCCAAGTGTCTGAGCAAGTTCTGAAACTCATTTTAAAAAACTTTAGGGTTATACTAGGACAACAGTTTGCTCTGGGCAGTGAAAGAAACCCCTCGATGCTTACAACTTTTGTTTGGCTTTCAGCAAATGTCCAAAAATGTGAGAAGAGCAGCAAAAACCCACTGCTGAAGCACTTATTATCTAAATCAGGATCCCAGTCTCACCTATGGTGGTAGATGAACAAAAGAGAAAGGCCAGGAAATCCTGAGCAGAAGGTAAAAAATCCATGGCAAGCTTTTACCTGCAAGGCAGTAACACTTTGCATCTGCAGTGCAGACTCCTGCAGAGGAGATGGATTCCGTGGGAGAAAAAACTGATATACTTGGTGTGGCCAAAGGACCTGCAATCAAATCTGGTTCTGCCTATATATTAACAGTGGTGGTCTATTACAGTTTGGCTCTCATTTATGATGTGAGGCTCAAATGTGGTGGTACATCATGCATATAACACATCACATACACAGGGTAACTCCCTGGGGATAGCCATAGGCCTTGGGCATAGGATTTGTAGGAAGAAGTGTGTCAGTGGTTGCACTCAGGTGTCTGCTTAGGAAGAAAGGTCCTCTTCTGTCTTTTTTAGGTTATAATGAAGATGAGTATGAATGAAGTTATATAATGAACATGGGAAGTATAGGGGGGCCTTTCCTGGTCATTCATTTTTGGAAAAGATTTATAATATGAACTGTTGTTCACCAACATATGTGTTTCATTGATCTTAATAGCACTGACAAGTCCTCATTAATATGGCGTGATCCAGGTAGCACCTCCTTACATTTGCATTAGTTCATCACCAAGAATTGGCTAGGCTTCTGCCTGATTCTTGAGTGGCATGTATGTCAGACCAGGCATCTGTGAAAGACTCAGAAAGAACTCAAATAAGATGTCTTGCTCCCCGCCTTAAACACATGGTAAGGAGTGACGATGGTCAATGAGATGTGGTGATTCACCAACCCTGGTGCCATCCTCGCATTGCAGGGGTTTGTGTTTCAGACACAGCTGAAAATGGCTAAAGCTTTATTTGAAAATTGGCATGAGGTTGGCTAAGAAATCCAGATTTCTGGTTTGTGCAGAAGACCCTGAATTTCCTTAGCTTTGTGCTTCTGATACATGGCTATAATTAAAAATTCAGTTCTTGCAATTTTTAACAAAGACACATTAAATGCCAGCTCGTGTCAAACCTTCTACCAGTTATTCGTCCATGAAAATCCGTGAAAGTGCAGTGGGGGGATTTATGGCAAAAGTTTTACAGTAAAATTTTGATGGTTCTCCCCATCCTGTGCAATGTTCTGACAGATTTGGGGGTCTGGGCAAGAAGAGTGGGACCAGAAGAGATGGGAAGGGTCAGGACTGGGGGTTCTGAGAGCCACATTTGCATTGGGGGAAATCTGGAGCAAGACGACACCAAATATTGGGATTTTTTTCGGAAAACACGAAGGTGTTGTGGGTAGGGTGTCTGGTGGGATTAGGTATGAGAACAGAGGAAATTAGATGAGTGAGTGACTCTGGGGCAAGGGAGAAGTGGCTAAAGAGCTCAGTGCTAATTGGTGATCTGTAGGTGATGCTGAGACAGCTCCCTCCAGTTCCCACCCCATATTGGATGCTGGCCATCCCACCCATACTTACTGTTAGAGATAAAATAATCATATGCGAGTATAGGCCTCTGCAGTTGTTTTTATGTCCTGGTAGAGATCACCACATTCATAAACTAGATCAGCTGCTTAAATCTGAATCTCCGCCAGCTTCACACAACTGTTACACCTCTGCTGTCATTCAGCTCTTCTCCAGGTCTGCAATGGGCTAAAGGAAAGTAGAATCAGGCTCTAGAGCTGTGGCTGGTGTGCCTGAAGATCCAGTATCTCACTCTTAAAAGTTTATGCAATAGTTTAGCACACATGGCTGTTTAAAGGTTTTAGATTGTATTTGTACCCCTGAATGAAGCAGAACAGTGAAACAAGAACAACTGCAGAATGTAAGAAAAGATGTTGCTAAAATATCCAGGGGGACCTTTGCCTGTAATGGTTGCCACCAGTGTTATTTTATTATAATTCAGCAAAGTCACTTTTTAATTAACAATAAAAAAATAAGAATTTGGACAAAAATAATAATGATAAAAGCAATCCAGGTGCTGTTCTGAGAAATGCAGATGAAGAGAAGGTTTAACTGGAAAAGGGAAGCAGACTAAATAGAATAGACATCGCTGGTGAACAAACCCTGTTTCATCTTTTACAGTGCAAGGGTAATAATAACAACAGTATATGCTGTATTCAATTTTTTTAGGCTTTTTTCTTATACAAGAAGAGAGATGGGAAGGGATCAGAAACAAAAAGACTGCAAACTCTTTCTTTCTGCAGCTTTCTCTCTCTCTCCTGAAAAAAAAAAATCTCCATATTGTGCATCTCTGCCAGTTATTCACCTCTTTGCATAACTAAGCCCTTCCATTAGTGCCTGTCTCTGTGCTGGCACGGTGGCTGCGCCTTATGAAAGCAGTGAGCAGAACGAGAGGTACTCTCACTCAACTCCATAGGGTATGCAGCATTAAGACCTGTCGTGCCTGATTGCTCATTAATATCATATCTTTAGGGCAGCATGGCTCCTGGCTGGCAGGTGACAAAATTGTTGGAGGTGTGTGCTGAAGCTGGAGCCAAGAAATGGAGAGGCACAGGTGGAGGTCTGTAAATAAGGTCACTTGGAGTCTGTCTGTATGATGCAAAAGCCATTCCCAGCCAAGGAGTGAGCTAAGTCCATGCACATGTTGTCACTGTGTTGAGCAGCAATTAACTGCAGCTTGTGCTGATATTGGGTGCTGTGATCAAAAGGAGCGAATTTGGTTGGCTTTCACTGGAGAAGTTAACAAAATATGCAAAGGCCCTGAGGCCAGCCTATTTCTGACCACTGTAATTTGTACAAGTTCACTGCTCTTTCCAATTCCCATCCACCCACCTTGTCCCAGTGCCTGTGGCCCATACTGCACCACTCCTGCAGACAGAGTCCTTCTCAGCAAGACTTGCTCCTAAATCTGCATATTTTTAAAGATCAGATCTAGGCCTGACCTTAGGGAAAAAATCCTCAGTGAGTGTAGGAACTGTGAACAGCACTGTCTGAATAGGCCACTCTAGTTTTTCCAAAAGCCTGTTTGCATTTAGCTGCTCAAGTTTGACTGATTATCTGTAATCCCAGTTTTTGCTGTAACATTTCTTATGCCTTTGCTCTGGTAGCTAGATTAATATTGTTACTTCATATTTTTATGTTTTGGCACCTACCTTTCCTAATTGTTAAAAGTCAAGATTGACTCTTTGGATTTGAAGTGCAGAACAATCCAGGACTGATTTTTCTTTGATATCTGTCTTGTGAAATCTGATCTATGGCTTCAATATGACTTATGGGCCATTTCAATTTGATAGTATTCTGTTGGGTTTTTTTTTCTATTGATGTAGATGACTACATGCCATGCATGAGAATGAAGAATTCAACCTGATCTGTATAATAGGCCTAGTAGGTATATTAGACAAATATTATCCAAAAATATGAATGTTTATGCAAGCCCATTAATGAAGTATGTGTATTCACTGTTTATAGGTAGTGTTGTATGGTGTCATAGATCATTTTCTGTATAACTGAAATGATTACTGCAGATGTGGAATCAATGAAATGTTCTTAAAATCAGCACACTTGATTTTCCTCATGAAATTTTGTTCTGACTTAATGGGAATAAATTTCCAGTCAAGCCAGTCTCTGAGGACATTCAGTAAGGACACTGAAAAGGTCTATCCTTTGCTAGGAGTAAACTAGCTAACTAGCAACAGTTCTTCAGAAATAGAGCTGGGAATTACAGTGGATCATGCTTTTTTAAAAAAGGCAACTATTATATGCAGGTGTTGAAATAGGAGAATTGTTCATAAGTGGAATAAGACTTTGCTCCATTTAGTGGCAGGTGTTGAGCACCACACTTCAAGAAAAGATGAGATCTTATCAGAGGGAGTCCAGAGGCAGAGGACAAGAGTACAGGTTTAGAAATCATGACCTACAATGAAAGACTGAGTTAAATCTGTTGGTTAACTTTTGAGGAGAAAAGACATAAGGGAGGCATGATTGTCCAGTCTTCAAGTAATGTCTACTGCTGCTGAGTAGTTTCCTCTCTATGCCAGGGCAAATAGTTAATTGGCTCAGATGTAGCAAGAGAAATTTTCACTAATCATAAGGCTAAATTAGGCTTATCATAAGACTTCTAGTAGTTTGAAATAGGTGTTGGAATTGATTATCTGCAGAGGTTATATCACAGAATCACAGAATCCCAGGCTGGAAGGCACCTCAGGGATCATCTCATCCAACCCTTTCTAGGAAGAGCACAGTCAAGACAAGATGGCCCAGCTCCCTGTCCAGACGACTCTTGAAGGTGTCCAACGTGGCTGAGTCAACCACTTCCCTGAGGAGATTATTCCAATGGTTGACTGTCCTCACTGTGAAAAATTTTCCTCTGGTGTCCAATCGGAATCTCCCCAAGAGGAACTTGTGTCCATTCCCCCTTGTCCTCTCCATGGGACTCCTTGTAAAAAGGGAGTCTCCGTCTTCTTTGTAGCTGCCCATTATGTACTGGTACATGGTGATGAGATCCCCTCTGAGCCTCCTTTTCTCAAGGCTGAACAAACCCAGTCCTCCCAGCCTATCCTGATATGGCAGTAAACTCAATAATCTCTGTCACTGGATATTTTTAACACCAAGGTATGTATATATATCCAAGAGGAATACAGCAGAGGTGCAGGTGGTCCTCCCTAGCATAGGGAGATGATTTTGTAGCCCTTCATCAGTGTTTCCATGCATTTCATTCTGCAACTAATACATACCTCCTTGTATGTTTAAAAATTATATGAATTTTCACTTTTTTCTCCTCAGTTTTGACATGTAGATTTTCTTTGTGCTTTGCTCAGAGAGAGGTTCACTTAAATAATATTCCCAGTGGTCTTTTCAGAAAGGCTTTTTCTAGGCATAGGAGTTGATCTGTCCAGCTGTTTGTGAAGAATGGAGAAACTGTATTTCAGATTTTTGGAGGAGGGTTCTGGCCTTGTCTGTGTTGACCCAATATCATTGGTGCTACCATGGTAAAATAATTACATGCAGATTTAGTGAAGAATCAACCATGCATAAGTTTCCACGTTGCTATCTTTGTGAAAAAGAGTTTTACCCAAATAATAAAGTGAATCTCATCCAACAGTAAGAAGTTATCTTATGATGACAGCAAGCAATATGTTAATGGCTCCTGGTTACTGAGCTGTTTGGAATATCTTTTCTATATCTTTACCTTTCTTTCACTGATTAAAGCTTTCTTTCTCTGAGGACAAAAAATAAAATATTCAGTTGTAATAACAAATTCTCTGATGACATGAAAACAGTATTAAACAACTTCAATAACCTCTAGAAACATAAATGGAATATAGAAGAAACATTCCTTTACAAAAGTCAATTGGAGACAGGTTTTTGATACCATTTGTCAAATCTATCTTGTTCCTAAAGTGTGATGTAAGTTAATATTGATTGCCATTTTAAAGTGTAGCTTGTTGGCTTCTTTGTTCCACAAAGCTGCCAGCATTTTCATTTGTAAGGTTTATTTTTTCAGTGTTCTCAGATGACTGAGGCTACTGGAGCATGTTAGGGTTGGTAATAATACAGCTAGCTGATAAACAAAAACTGTCAGATATCAGCAATGGAGAATGAAGGGGAACAGTAAAATCTCCAGCCCTGTCTAGGCTGTGAACATGTTAAGAGCACTGCTTAAAATTTGTTTGAAGAAAAATACCTGTAGTAACACCGCCAATCTGCCCGTGGTGTTAATTCTTTCACTAATATACCAATGATGAGTAATATCTGTCAAGTATCGGATTTTGGATTTTGCTATGTGACTAGTAGAATTATAAATTCAAAGAGAAAAAAAAATCATTACTGCCTATCACTGTTCTTTTCAAGTATGAAAATTTACCTCACTACCCTTAAATAAAGGATTTCTTTTTTGGTACTTCCTTTTTTTTTCCCTAGTGTGTCAGGTGCTTCTACATGGAAGTGCCCTCAATATGCAGTTCTATGAGTAGGGAAGCTATGATAGACCTTTTTCGTTGTTCTTACATTACAGTATCTCTGATTTATACACAGCTGGACCCTGGTGACTCAGACCCTCGGCTTTACAGGCAGGGGGGCATGAGAGATGCTTCCAGTACAGCATTTCGCAAACTAATCTTATAATGAGCATTCTGTGAAGGCAGAAGGGCAATTAGAGCCATTGTAGAATTTGGTCTAAAATACCAGAAGATCAACAGATCCCAGATTTTGCAGTACCAGTTCCCTGGCATCCCACAAGTAAATAGCTAGGGATGATGCTAAAAATGTTGCAGCCCTGCAAGTGGACCTGTAGATAAGCAGGGACTGGAATTCCTTCTTAGGCCTGAGTTGAAAGCCTTTCCTTCATGGGCAAAATAAAAGATTCACATAGGATTATGGAGATAAAACCATCTCTGCTTCATTCTGTCAAATGTTTGATACACTCGACACACTCCTACAAGATGCTCAAAATGCTGTACTTCTGTTGAATTGCTGTTTTTCAAGGGACAGTTGCTCAGCTGGAAAATTTCTTGGCCAGCAGAACCTCAGGAGGTTTTGCAGCACATTACTGTCTGGCCAAGTTACAGCCTCAGCCTCCTTCCTCCCCAGATCTGTTTTGGGTTTTTATTTTTTTCCATCCATCAGGAGAGTTTGCTTCTTATACAGGTAAGATACAGGTACGTTACTCTTGCCTGTGCAATGTGAAGCCTTTATTAGCACGTATACTTTGCACTGTCTGCTGATTAATGGGGCAGACAACCGTAAACTCCACATGGATGCAAACTTTATGTTACTTTGGTGCCCTCGGAGAAATATCATCCTACATGAAAAATATCACAACATGATCTGTGTATGCATAAAGTGATTTATTTAAAGGGCACAATGTATTAACAGTGCTTCCACCCATGTGCTCTTTCTTTCTTTGATGGAGAGGAATTGCTATCTCAGCAGATGGTCCTGCAAATGCAATATGCACTTGCTTTGCCAAGTGACATGAAACTCAACTCTGTACCTTTGTCCTCCTGAGCTGTCTTGTTAAAGCGTATTTGGGCTGCAGGAGCTGATCTGCAGCAGTCAGCTGAGGCACAGGGATGATCAAATGTATGCAAAAATATTGAGGAATTTTCCTGCTTAAGGGAACTTTTTAACACACCCCCATTTGCTCTGTATGCTTAATCCTATTTAAATAACAACATGTCAAACATGCCTAGTCACCTACTAGCAGGTGTTCCTACTGAGATTTTCAGCTTTTTCTGCATCTTGGTGCAGGGATTTTTCCCAAATATTGATTTTAGTTTTCAAGGTTACTGATGATATGCTCAGACACAAGTTGTTCAGACTACCTCAGGAAAAGAGGCTCATTAAGGAGACAAATGCATTTAGCAGGCAAATTATCTAGCTGACTATATACTTTCAATTTTACCTGTAAGACATTAAGTTTGAATAAATTAATGTTTGCCTGTAATTATATATGCAAACAGCTGTGAGTCCTTATCTTTCAGTTTTTCAAAGAAGTAGGTCTAATTTATGATGTTTACATGGCAGTGCATGTGTGTCAACACCAAACAGGCTTCAGTCTTAATGTTAATCTCCCAAAAGAAAAAAAAACCACCTAGATTTAATAACAATGAGAAACCTACAGTATCAATTGCAAACAATTTTCTGACAGTACCTAACGTTGCACTTCTAGCTATGGGTAAGCCAATTACTGCAAGTTTGGAACAGGATGAACTTCAGTCAGCTCTACTCCATTCCTTTGCTGTTGGTGGTACTCAAGGCTGCAGAAGAAAGGAGGACAAATCTGGATTTCTAGATCAGACAAAATGACCTGTGCTGGCTGGTTTGTCTGCGACAATGCTGGGATTTTCACATGAAGTCACAACTTCTTTCAGTACAGCTGTTTCATGATTTAATCATTCAGGGCATTTGGACTTCTATGGCTGAACTAAAAATAGATACTCTCTTCTAGCCATTAGTCTAGCTCTCTATTTCCCAGAGAGAAACAGTCCAGCAATGCTGTGAAAAATGATGGGGGTTTTTGTTTCTTTATTTATTTTTATTTTAAAGAAAAGCTGAAGGAGCTGCAACTGAACCAGTGCAAAAAACCAAACCATATCAAAACCAGCCAATGAAACAAACCCCCAGAAAAACTCCTTTAGTTTGTGTACAGAGAATTGAAGGATATTCAAAGCATTAAGAAACTGGGAGAGAGGAAAAGTAGTTAAATCAAAGATGTTTCTATGGTACTGAGAGCTGGTAAACTGGCTCTGGCAGTGTTTAAAATGCATGGCAATCTTTTGTCTGAATATTTCAAAATCATAAAAAGAAAGAAAAAGCACTGAACCTTTTTTTGTTAAATTAGTCCCAGAACAACCGTTAGATATATTAACTGTTGTATGTAAGTTAGTCAAATGTATTATTTTGGCTGGCTCGCATAGCTTCTGTGGGGTTTTTTTGTTGGTTGGTTGGTTTTTGTGTTTGTTTGGGGTTTTTTTTTTTTTTTTTTTTTTTGTGATGTGTTTATTTGCAGTGTTCACAATAATAGTCACATCAGTTTCTGGCTTCCTGAACTGTTTGCCATCCTGGACAATCTTCTCTGTGACTCAACTACTCACTGTTCAGCCAGTTGAAATTATTATAGCCAAAGATAATTAAAATAACAAATGGAAAACAGTGAATCTCAAATAATGTATATCGAACCATTGTCTGTGCAGGTACAGTTGTGTTTACATGTGGATCCAGATATTTGTATAAAAGGCTGTGGCCAAGGAGTTGTGCAAACAGGCTTTTTGCATGAACACTTATAGCTGGGAAACAAGAAGGGGCATGAAAACTGCTGAATTAGGCATTACGAATTTGAGTAATGCAAACTTTGCTCTTGGGACAGTTCGAGTTGGCACTCTTATTCATACAGGTGAATGTGTGGTCACTACTTTGGAAATCAGTTGGAGGTTTGCCAATTCAAATGGAATGCAACCAGTTTTCATAATAACATTTAGTCAATATCAGTCTTAATCTTACAGGATTGCATTTGTCAGCTCTTTCAATTAGATCCTTTTGATGTCTACATTAATAAATGTTATTTAGTTGGACAAAATTAAATTCAGATGGGAAAATATGTTCAGTGTTACCTTTAGGTATAATACCACTGAAACATTTTTATATTAATATATACTTTCATGTGATGTATGAATTCAATTTTCCCAAACCCAAATGTATTTTTGGTAGTCTGAACACAATGAAAATGCTGCATTTGGCTTCAGTTCCCTTTATCTTCTTGTCATAATTTACCTTGCTCAACCACATTACTCAGTTCAGTGGTTTCAGGTACCCAACAGCAAAACCAAGGTGGGAAATTCCCAAGAAAAAATGCGAGGCACTCAGGCAGGCAGAGAAGTGCCTGGCACTAAAGAAATTATTTCCATCACAGCAACTTGCAAGAAATGTAGGGCCATGAATATCTCATTTGTAACAATAGGGCATTGCGAGGAAAGGGATCGTCTAGAAATGACTGGATTACAGTCTGCCCTGGATTTGGGTTTGATTTCTATCCTGAGTTCATCTACCACTTTTTAAAGGTGTGGGTTTTTTTTGTTTGTTGTTTGGTTGTTTTTTTTTTTAATCAGATCTCAAGCTCAATACAAAATTACTCGTTAGTGGTAAGTTTCTAACAAAGAGAAAACCCCTGAAGTTTGGGGTCATCTCTTTCCTGCTGACTCAATTATTTTGCATACCCAATGGTGATGAAACCAAGATCTTCTGGTGAAATATCCATCATAGAAATGTCAGTATTAGACATTACCAGAATGTCTGGTGAAGAGGAAAATGAAAAATATAACAGCAAGGTTGCAAACCAGCACTAAAGTGCATTACCAAGTATGCATAATGTCTGCTTCCTGCCTGACACCAGCACTTTATGCAGGTTTGTCTCCTCTTGTAAATTGCAAAACTTTTTAAAAGTGTAGTAAATAAGCAAAGGTAATTTAAATCAACAATCTGGTTCTTGTTTAACAGCTTTGGTATTGTATACATATTCATACACTTCTTCAAAACGGATTTCTCTTTATTCTTTAAAGGGGGGTAGTCTCATTGCTAATCAGAACACTATTTCTGTTTATAAGTTCTAGCAAATGAATCTCAACCAGTTGTTTAAATTGAAATTTTTAGCTGTCAGTCAAGATAGGTCAAATAGGAAATGAAAAAAAAATTAGAATCACTGACTAAAAAGAACAAACATAATCTATATGCATACACCCATGTCTCAATGTATTCTCCAGGAAGCTAGCTGCATCCAGATGGTGACTATTCACATGGCTTTCCTACCTTAAAAATTTATTTCAATTCAAAGGAAATAAATACTTTTAAAATACCATCCACTCACTGTAATTGACTGTGCCATCAGGTTAAAATATCTCTAAAATGAATATTCTACTTCAAATTGGGATTTTTCATGACCAG
Organism: Phalacrocorax carbo; assembly: GCF_963921805.1. Classification (NCBI taxonomy): domain Eukaryota; kingdom Metazoa; phylum Chordata; class Aves; order Suliformes; family Phalacrocoracidae; genus Phalacrocorax; species Phalacrocorax carbo. The sequence goes on along the minus strand of NC_087518.1, from coordinate 29,094,612 downwards.
AGTGACCCTGCTTTATCTGCAGCAGCTCTTTCCATAGTTTCTCTGGAAAAAAAAAACCACCCAATAAAACAACAAACAACCCTAGTGTGGAGAGACACTTCTACTTGGTACTTATTGTGCCTTTATTTATATAGTGGCAGGAACTACAGGTCCTAGACACTAAGGCTTCACAAACATAAAAGATGAGTAGCCCGTGCCTTAATGAATTTTAAGTTGATGACTCCAACAAATGCTTGAGAATAACTAGAAACACAAAGATCAAGTGGCTGGTATAATAAGGACCTGGAGCGGGTTATTGGCAAAATAAGGATTAGAAGGCTCTCTAGTCCCACACAGCACTACTTTAAACCAATAAATGCTGGACTGCAGTCTCCAGATACTGTTAATGTAAGGCGTTAAAAACAATTCCCGCAGTTTAACACTCAGTTGCATGATAACCTTTTGATGTTTTGAACCATGCCATTTTATCTCACAGAAACACCTTTTTCATCTCTAAGAATTATGTAGCACTTGCTCTTAAAGTCTTGGTAATTGCTGCAGGTAACACCTTGGATAACTCAGCACTCGATTTTCAGTACTCCTAAATGTCCGTTCTGGAGTAATATAGGGAAGCGAGGTCACACTGCCAAAGCACGGACATTTATCTAAAAGAAAGGTAGCACGTCTCTGTATTTCATATTGCACCTAATTTTTTGTCCTTACACTGGAAGACAAGGACAAAGGACATGGTGAAATTGCAACCTTGTTACAGTTAGTAAGTGTATGTGGCTTTTGTAGTATAAAATGTTTCGGTAAAATCCGAAGGCCCCTCTGTCACATATCTAGACACATTTTTACCTCTAAACATTTGAATTATCTCACTGGAATCAGCGAAGTCATGAATTTACACTGGAAGACACATACAAATGCCAACAGACAGAATCATCCCTATCACTGGAAAAGAGAGGATGAAAATAGCTCCTTTAGATATATTTTTCATTTTCTTTTCTTTTCTGGGACATCAATAACCCAGTCTCTCTCCCTGCATGTTGTTGCCACAAAAGCTTCTGGAGGCAGATGTGCTGAATTGAGTTAGTACCCAACTCTGGCTTTCCTGCTTTCATGCTGGAATTGTGAAAAAGCAGGAAAGATTTTTAGCAATTGAAGTCACAAGAAGATTTGCCCTAAGTGTCATCATAATTTACTTGTTCAGATAAATGTCTTGAACACTTGGGTAATTTCTTTGCATTGTGCATGTTATTCATAGTTGAGTAAAGTTGAAGATCCTAAAAGATACTTTAACTTAGCTCTTTCTACTTGGAATCACTTAAAAAATATTTACAGGATATTTCTTTTTTCTTTTTACTCATTTAGTCTTAGCTGGAAAAAAGAAGCTGCATGCAACAAAAAGAAAGCAGAACACCTGCAACATACTCTCTAGCAAACCAAAGCAGGTTTATTGGGGAATTGCCATACCTAAGCAGGGCATGAAGTGGACACTCAGGGACATTACACTTATAATTTATTAAGTGGGATAGGTATAGCAGGTGGATAGTGATTTCTATGATAATGTTTCTTTTGTATGATTTTTATTCTCTGATAGTCACAGATGCCACAGTCCCCAGTCTTGGCCCTGCACCCCACCCCATTTGGGACCAGCACCATGGACCCAGGGATCCAGGAACATACATCCCACTGCTCAACTTGTCCAGTCCTGGGATGCAGCCCTGACCCTACATGCAGTGGTCCCACTGTGGGCTTGGACTCCTATATGTTATTGGATGGCTCTGTATAGATAATCCCACAAGGGGCTTGTTGTCCTCCCTATTCAGTGTTTTATAATTTAGCTGGTTGGCACAAGCTGTCAATGGCCCTATTAACCACATAGACCTGGGCCAAGCTCTTTGATTTCCTCCTGAATGAAAGCTAATTAGGTGCTGTTATTTGAGTCACTATAACCCTCTAGCCTCCTGCCTGCTATGTGTTAGAAGGGTGTAAAATTGCTGACACCTACCTGAATCCTTAGAGCAAGGCAGACAGAGTCCAGAGCTTTTGGGTAGGCTTCCCCCATAAAAATTATCTGTGCTTTTGTTTCCCCTTGCATACTGGAATCAGCTAATGAGTTTAAACTGAGCAAACAGTCTCAGGTTCTCTGTGCTGTTTTCAAGGAAAGTTCACTCCATGACAGTAATTTATTATTTTTATCAATTACTTGGAATAGATGACTGGATTGGTAGAGGGGAAAAAATTTGACACGTAATGAAAGAGTAAGGAGAGAAAGGGCATTACATACTTAAGTTGACTGATAGCTGATAAAAATTTTACCTCAATTTTTTAGTTGGCTAAGCAACTGCAAACAATGTGCATTTTAACACATTGAAAGGAAAGGTCTTGCATTTAGTAACAAAAAATGTAGGTGATGCCTTTTCCAGGAAGCAGTGACTTTGCGAAGGGTCTGACCACTGGTGGGGAATACTTGGGGAAAGATGAGGAAGTGACATTACATCAGTGTCTACTCCTGATGCCAAGCTCTGGCATTGGCATTTACATGTGCTACAGTAAAATGGGAGCGAGTTGAAAGAAGAGACATGAAATTGATGAAAGCCTTAGAAAAGAGGTAATGTACTAATACGTAGCATGTAAAAAATTTTATTGTTGTAAACCAGAAATGAAACCAAGAGCCATTTCTCTCCTGAGAGGGTATAATCTGTAACCTGTAACCTGCAACACAGGAAAAAAAATTTAAAGAGACATTTTATTTCACAGATGATTATAACAAGACCTGATGTCCCAAAGTTGAAGCTAAACAAATGTACATCATAGATAGATATGGTTTCTGGGTGTTTGGGGTTTTTTTTTGGGGGGGGAATTTTTTTGTTAAAGCATGCAGCGTAATTAGCCACTGGAATATTTCACTGACAGCGGTAGACTCAACATCAGAAGAAATATTTATACCAAGAGTGGATTATTTTTTTCCTAGACTCTTGAGTGTACAGCTGTGGTATTTGATGAAAGGAATTAATTCAGGGAATTTTTATGACTTGTGCTCCTTATGACCTTAAAATCAACAAATCTTTTATAAAGACTAGGATAGGATTGTCAGAGAATTCTTGCACAGGTGAGGGAAAGTAGAGTGGAAAAGAAGGCTTTTTTCTCAAAAGAAGTTACCTAACTTAGAAACAAACCAATCCCAAACACCAAAGAGGTAAATTAATAGTATAAAGTAACACTGAATTATAATTATATGCTGATTTGCTGTCAGTCTGGATCAGAACATGAGAGGATGCTAGGGTGATTAAGTATTGCAAACTAAGCAAAAGGATTAAACTGACCTATTTTATTATTCAGTGGCTGGAAACTATATGCAAAACACCCTATAACTCTAGGAGGAAATACAGGTCTCATTCCACCAGGTCCTGAGCATGCTGTCTACTCATCAGAAAACCCGAAGCAAATGAAAAATTTAGTGCCTCTCCCACATCAGTTTCAGTACTATACTAAAAGCGTGTGCCTCACTTTTGGGGAAGCCAGGTCAAAAACAGAAGACAGGTGCAAACAAACTAGCCTGGAGCACTGCCTTTGCAATAGTCTTTAATAGCAATGGAGAAAAGAGAAGAAAAGATGCCTTTCTTTGTCTGCACGGGCCTTTGAGCTTTGGGGCCATTTGGAAAGATTACTGTGCACTGCTGACACTGTATATTTAGTGAATCTCAAAATGGGGCTAACCTTTGTTTCAATGACAGATTATCAACCATTTGCACTCAAAGAGCATGACGGATATAGGGCCATTGAAGTTGGCGAAAGGCCCCCTTTGGTTTTGGGGGGCTTTGAGTCCGTTCCTGTCTGTCCTCAGGTGGTAGGTACCTGCTGCTGCTTCTGACTTCAGTGAGAGCTGCAGACACTAAACATCTTAGAAAACTGGCTCCAAAACTGTCATTTCCCCTGCTTTTTTAACTTTCTCTACTCTTTTAAAAGGAACCTTTATGGCACAGTGCATTGCAGCTATGGTCCGGGGAAAATGATACCTTCAGTGTGCACCATTTTGTTCAACAGGCAAAAATTTTTTGACACTATAAAAGACCATCTTCAATAAAAAAATGTAACTGCTTTTGTTTACCATAAAACCCCAGTTCTCTTCTGCTCTTGTGAACTACATGTTTCGCTCTGCAGTAAAATGAACTTTTTCTGTGCCTTCTAATTGGGCTTTTTACATCTGACTGTGGTACCACGTAATGTCACCTTAACTACTCTTATCTGAAAAGCGTTATTTCCACAGCAACGTATTCCAGTTTGGATATTTTCTGCCTTTTGCTGTGTATATAACATTACTGTTAAAGCTGTGCAGCAGCAATAAGAAGCAGAAAAGGGGGAGTTGGAAAAGTGAGGCTGGTATTGTGGACATGGGGTAAAGGGAGCTTGTATTGGATTTCGATATGCAGTTCAGTGATTATAGCCTTGTTCTTATCCACAGTGCACTAAATACTGGATTTTCCTTAGCTCTGGCATACAAAATCCAGGCATTTTCTCCAAATGCAGTTCAAATACTTTTAGTGTTTGAGCAAAATTGGATCAGGTTGTTACTGCTTTCATTAACCATTTAGGGGTCTATATACAGACTGACTACAACATGAGAATCCTTTGGCAGAGCAGTGAATTTCCAGGGATGTAATGTCAATATCTGGTAAATACAGCTCAGCTGACATGTCTATGTGTGCTAGCTGACACTGTGGCCCATGCACACATGCACCCAGGCATAAACATATACACATGAATGTAACAAACATTCTACTCCTAATTAAGTATGGCTGCTTGACAGCTGGTAGTGGCCATTAACCTTCTACATTATCCTGCCATCTTCTCCATCTTCGATGGTTTGTAACTTGCATTCTTCTAAATAAGAAAAGGCAGCCTAAGACACCACCAGACATTGCTTCCTGATCAAAACTACTAATCTCTATTTTTCTTTTAGTCAAAGAAGTTGTTTTCTCATGGAAGCACTGCTAAATGGCATGAACCCTTTTTGGTCTGAGAAAATATTTCAGTCAAAAAGCAATCAGGGGAAAATCTACTGCTTTGTAAATCTCCCCACAAGTTTGAAATATCACTTACCTTGTACTAAAGCATTATTCTGCAGAAGTAAAAGGAACAGAGTCCCTACGGTTGCCATCTAACTTGAAATATATTTAATCTGGAGAATAAACTCTGCATAAGAGTTATGCTGCAACATTAAAGTGGACTATACGTGCCAGCCTCTCAATGACTGTAAGGTCATCTGCAGACTTGCACCAATTACTCTTGCCCTAACCCCAATAACCAGAGTTTAGCTAAATCATATATACCTGCACAGTTCACAGATTTTTCCCAAAAACTTTGAGAGATAAGCAAGTTAAAATTGGTGGTTTACTGTAAAGTCTGTAGATACATTTGACATTATTAAAAAAATGAACCTAAGTAAAATCAGTCAAATATAGGTGGCCATGCAGTCTGTGAAAATGAATATGATTAGATAAACACTGGAAAATGAAAAAATTCATGTAGAAATAAAACTTCTTTCTGAGATCCTTATTACGGTTCTCTATCCAAGAGACATGAAAGATAGACTTGTGTAAGAAATTTTTAGTCCATATATTTAATTCTCTTTCTGTGTTGGAGAGAACTACTGGAAGGCTGTTCTTAAGTGTAAATGGATATAACTTTCAAAAGCCTCATTAAAGTCTTGCTGATTATTAATATCTGAGCCTTTTATTAATGTATGGTGAGTTAAAGTTTCATTTCTTAAGATTCCACTACTTTTTCCTCTTCCTTCTAGTTTCAGCAGATGGATCATTAAAGGGTCCCTATAGCATAAACTTATTTAAAGATATTCCTGACTGCTTTGGCAGTAGAAAAAGACTTGGAATTTGGTTTCTCAAAGTCAGTATCCCCTCAATTAATGTAATTACCAAACTACATAATTTTAAAAAATGAGACATTAACTCTACATTTATGATATTTAATGTTCTCAGTGTGCAGATGGAATGCATGTAAATGTGAAGTTTAAAAAATGGTATTTTAGAAATACAGTACTTCAAGACCTTCTGTACATGACTTAGGGGAATCAGCAGCAAATCCATTCAGAGGCATGAGTTATGGATGATAAAAATCTAGAGAACTTGTCTAATAAATAATGGTACTAAAAATCTCTTCCATAGTTCATATTTCTAATGTGAAAATGTACGGCTTGATGTGACTGAAATATAAATTGCAGCTATGTGCCTTGAGATCTTTCTCTTGCAGGGAGGGTGAAGGGATCTTCTTTGGCCAAACTGATGTGAGCAGAAGATAACTGTTTCTATCCTGAGAGATTGATGGTCTTGACTCTGGTTACGTCGAGCTCCTCTATGTCCCTGCAGTTAAGAGTGTTTAGAAGAATTAAGTTAAAAGATGATAAGTGAGGGAGGAAGTGAGACATCCTGGCTACTTTCTGTCTGTGGCCAGAGTGGCTGTTTAGCACAGTTTTCCTTCTCTTGTTGTCTTCCTGCAAGCAGTGGTGTCTTGTGTAGGTGTTAAACACAAGGCGGTTTTGTCCATGACTCTATCTAAACTTTTTATGAAGTGACCTAAACTTTTGCCCACCAAAATATCCTGTGGTTCTGAATTCCTACCTGTGGAAAAATCTCTCCTTTTTAATTTTTTTAAGCCTGTCACCTTGTCTTCCTTTTTTTCTTTGCAGGATCTTCTGTTTCATGCTGTAAGAGAAGGTGAGCTGGTGCCTGTAAAACTACATGTGCTGCAGAGAGAACAGCAATTCTGAGATCAGGATAGTTGTACAAGCCATACAAATTGGGTGCATTTGCTCAGCTGGCTGCAATGCCACACTGCACTAATTGCTAGCAAAAGTGATCTATTATAGGGGTCCCTATAGCTCCAACATCATCCTCTGAGCTGATCTGATTATAGCAGCCACGTCAGGCTTGGTTTTTCTTGATAGTGTTTTGAGTCACTGTATAGTTTCAGTCACATAGAATTGCCACTTATTTGCATTCAGGTCTGCTCTACATGTGATAATAGGATCAAAATAAGTAATAACAATGCACTATCAATAGGAAAACTAGTACAGAATTAAAAGCCCAAGGGGTCTCTGTTGTACTCTTTCTCTTCTGTATATTTCATAGCCACTTTCGCAGTTGCTAATGTCCTATAGCAAGAGAAGACTCTGTCTAATTTAAGATGATACTTTAAATATTATTTGTCATCCTGGAGACTTTAGCTTCTAGTGAGAAAAGAGGTGGGCAGATGTAACTGATACCCAATAATAGTTATTGTAATAAATATATTTCCAGATTCTATATTCTCACAGATGCTTGAGCTGTAGAGGAAGTTTCATGAGTAAGATAGTCACAAAAAGAGAAGAAAATGATATATCAAGGAAAGTTTATGGGATGTTCTTGATACTACTCCTGGCTTTAGTCAACCACCAACAAAAGCCTACTTGGATAAACAGGTAAAATTTTTGAGAAAATTTTAAAGGCTCTATTTCCACCTCTATTGGCATAGGTGGTATTAGAAGGAAAGGGCAAGTGAAGATACCAGAGGAAGTTTACCTGTTAAGTCCAAACCAAAATTGTAGGTTTATAATATCTTTCAAGCTAAAAATAGGTTTTTATAACTTTTTTAAGCCTAGGGAATTTTTCATTAATTTTTCTGCTTATACATGTGATCAAAACTTTCACTCAATTTCAAAATTTACTTTTTCTTTGGTTGTTGGATTAAAAAAAACAACCCAAAGAATTCTGAGTTTGATACTTCCAAAGTAGTTTATATTTTTATCCCCCTCTTTTCCTCTGTTTGGTCTTCATAGGGAAATGTAAAGAGGTTGAGAAAAGGAACTTTTATAATGAAATTAATTCACAAAAAAAATTGAGGAAACCAGAACATCACACTTTCCACTAAATAGCTGTGCCTTTTTTTTTACACCATTAATATCACCTTTAATAAAGTTATTAAGATGAAAAATGGTTATCAATACTTTCATTTTTTTATAATCAGAAACATATTTATTTCTTATACACATAATATCTTCTGCTCTCAGCTGCCTTAATCTCACATTGCTTGTGCTTCAGCAGGCTTTGGCACTGCTGTAATTGTCTCCTCTTGATTAATAAAGCCATTTTATTCTTATGCAGAACTAAAGCCTAAGAGATGACCAGAAGCAAAGAAAGGTGTTGTGGAAATTGACATGTATTAACATCAAAAGTGGGCAAGGAGTGTTGTGGTTTAGCCCCAGTCAGCAACCAAGCACCACACAGCCACTTGCTCACTCCCCACTGGTGGGATGGATTGGAAGAGTAAAAGTGAGGCAGCTCATGGTTTGAGACAAAGACAGTTTAATAGGTAAAGCAAAAGCTGCGCACGGAAGCAAAGCAAACCAAGGAATTCATTCACTTCTTCCCATGGGCAGGCAGGTGTTCAGCCATCTCCAGGAAAGCAGGGCTCCATCACGCGTAAGGGTTACTTGGGAAAACAAACACCATCACTCCAAACATCCCCCCTTCCTTCTTCTTTCCCAGCTTTATATACTGAGCATGACATCATATCATGGTATGGAATATCCTGTTGGTCAGTTTGGGTCAGCTGTCCTGGCTGTGCCCCCTCCCACTTTCTTGTGCACCCGCCAGAGCACGGGGAACTGAAAAGGTCCTTGACCAGTGTAAGTGCTACTTAGCAACAACTAAAACATCTCCGCATTATCACCACTGTTTCCAGCAAAAATACAAAACATAGCCCCATGGTGGCTACTACAAAGAAATTTAACTCTACCCCAGCTGAAACCAGGTCAAGGAGTCGTTTGCATTGCCTGTTATTTTACTCAAGAGGTGTGCCTGAAGTTTTTTTAGACCTGGACTTGCACATTGCTATTAGACTTGCAGGGAAAACTGCATATTTGGTGCATTTGAAGTGTGGAACATCCCTTTGTGAGGTAATAGTATGCCAGGCATGGTAGTTACTTCCCACTCTGCAACCAAGTCTATGACATGTGGTAGGAGTTTTCATTACAGAGTATTTCTGCGTGATTGCCTGTTTCTTTCATGAATAAGCGGGAATTGCACTCTTCGTATCAACTCTGGCAAAAGTCTTGCACACTCAAGTGTTGTTGCTATGAAAACTTTTTAAAGCCATCCAAATAGTTAATTTTTTTAATCATAAAACTGTTCCCTGCCCTCATATTCTGTGGAGGGTGGTGAACAGCTGCCATCCGGATAGTCACCCGGAATTAATTTTTTTCAGGCAAGTATGAATCCAGAGGATAAGCTACAGGATGATTCACATGCTGAAGATGGTCCTGTTAGTAACACCACAGATGCTGATGTGGCTTTGGATACTGACAGTGATGAGTGGTGTGTAATATCTGATAAAGATTAGAGGCCTCAAAATCAAAACAAAGCTCATGAACAAGAATCCCATGATACAAAACACCATTTACAAGCTATGACAGCAAGATAATTGGCCTGGGTGTGGTTTCTATTTACTGGAATAAATGATGATAAATAGTAAATCTGGCTGGACTTTGGGGGAAAATGGAATACTCACGGATATACTTTTATATTATTGCCACTGTCAGAAGACTGGAGAAGTGAATGTCTATGCATTTTTGTGTGATCTGCAAGTAGAACAAAGCCGTCTGTGCACAAGAAAATGTACTATTACATTGCTTCATTGTGACTTCCACACCATATTTTCCCCCTGTTGTATCCTATGTGTCTCATCCATAAAACCCATACTAGATCCATTCCTTCTTCTGCCATCTGCCATATTCATTATTGTCGTCACCTGTGGCTTTCCATAACTTCAGAATTTTCTCTTGACCTGAAAATTGGATTGTCATCTCAAGATAGATTGTGAAAGGAGGGTATATTGCTCAATTAATTCACTCTTCAGTGTCCTCTTTGTTGGCAACATACACATGGAAAAGTGGGAAATAATGTCAGGAAAGGTGATGCCTGTCCATCACTGTCAAGGTGCCTCAGAAAGCTAAGAATCATCAGTTTCTTATGTTCTTCCCTGCAGCCACATCTATATGACCAAGCTACTCTAGTTCATGTAAAGCCCACCACTGGCAAGGATGAACTTGCTAGAAGAATAGTAAGTAAGGAAAGGACAGAACTCTTTTTTTCTTTACTATCCTGACATTTATTTTTGAGTCCACTCAGGTCCTTTTTGGGAGTCCGCAAGGAAGATGATGCTGGGGAAAGAGACAGAGGAACCCTTTTGATTAATCATGTGTATAAGGAGGTACCACTTTGTCCTCATACTTGGAGCGGCAAATGTAATTTTGGCTGCAAGGCTGGCTGAGAAACTGGTCCTTATTATCTGACTTCAGGACTTTGCATTAACCTTTCTATTTCAATTGACTTACTCTATTGAGCAGTGCATGAAGCTGAGAATTTATAGGGAGAGTATTGACATGACTTTGAACTGGGGTTTTAGACTTAGACTTCAGGAGTTGTCTTAGCTCTAGGATAAGCACTGCATTTATAAAATTAAAAGAAGAATAGCGAAAAAAACCCAGTTAACCTACAGTTCTATTCCCTTTAAAATTGTGCCTGCATTCGCCACAAAAGGGGAAGAGGTAAATTTGTCAATGTAGTGTTAAACACAAGCTGCTGAGTTGCCAAGAGGAACATATTTGTTATGACAGGCAAGACAAAGTACCCACTGTCTTTTAACCAAGTAAATATTGAAGGACTTCTCATTAAAAATTCAGTGATCTATCTTCATTGTACATCCCATACTTCTGCAGTTCCAAAAATCTAGGTGATGAGTGATGAAAAAGTGGTTCAGATAGCAGAACCTTGTTTTAGGCATTGTGGATTTTCACTGTATAGGCCTTATCAGGAGGTGCCCCATCACAATTAAAGACAAAATGTTTATCCTGTGCAAATCAGAATGAAAACGAATGTTTCCAATTAAAGGAATATGGATAGAAAAGTGCTTGAAGAGATGAGAGTGAAAAGGGAAGAAGGAACTATTATGTTTATTGGTTTGGAGTGTTACTTAGATGTGATGAACTGAAAAGAGAATCATTGACTTTCAGGAGCAAGCACTGTAGTCTGAGTAAGTAGTAAAAGGGGATCTGTTGAAACTGCCCAGGTTCCAGTTTTTCACAAAATATTCCTGGTGACTCTTCCCACCCCTCTCCTGGTCCTACTATTGGAATAGAAACTTTAAAACCTCCTTTATTGAAAAGTCTTTTTCAGCTAACTTTTTAGGTTACTGCATCTTCTCTTTTTTCCCATTAAACATTCCATTCAAAGGCAAGGCAGATACTTCACCAGAGAAAAAGATGATTTCTTAAGGCCATGGGGTTTTTTTTAGCACTTGAATCCAACTGAGTAACAAAGGGAAGAATAATATACTTCAAGGCTTCAAATCATACATTTTGCACAATCCTTCAACTGTTGCAGGGATCAGAACATGCTGACTAGGTTCAAGCACCACAACATACTTCTCATATAGTAGTACATTTGCTAAACACGAAGTTGCCTCTTACAAAGTAAATCTCAAAAAGTGTATTGCCACTAACTACAACAAATGTTTGTTTGTGTCTCCAATTGAAAATTCTTCTGAATTTTCTTATTAAGGTAAGTACTTTTGTGCCAGAGGACAATGAGAAATTCTGTGCAGAATTCATATTGGTTCAGTCTGACTATGCTTTGGTAATACATTAATAGAATTAAATAGAGCTCTATTTGAAAAATATCCTTGCTAAAACTTCTGTTAATTTTATAATAGCATTTTCCAGCACTAAGGAAAGAAAACTTTCATAATGACAGTAATGATAGGTTATTTTGCCTAACTTGCTTCCACAGAGTGAGCAGACGTCCCTCTGAAGCCATTTGTGAAACGCTTCTCTGCAAAGGAAACTAATTGCGTCTGGCCGTCTGAGTTTTTTTATGAAGAAGTACAGTGATCCTTTCAAAGTACGGGTAGAGACTTAGAAAAGGTAAAGGTATGATAGTATCTGAAAATACCTTTATGTGCTTTTAGATGAAAGGTAAGATTAACATCTTTAGATGGAACAGTATTTTCATAGAGAATCCAGTTTCATCCAGCTCAGACGTTTCTAGGGAAACCTACCACTTTCCACAAATTGATTTTAAACAAACAAACAAGCAAATAAATAAATAAAATTTTGGCTTTTGCAAAAGATTACTATGCTGATTTATTTCACGTGGTATTCTGAGTTTATTCCTGAGGGCAGAGGATACAATTTTGCTTTTGAAGAGCTGGGCAGGATTCACAGAGAAGTGGTGCTGGTGGTGCAATTTCCTTGCTGTGCTTTAAGTGCTCAGGTAATAATAATATCTGATTTAAGGGACCTTCTGATCCTGAGAGGGTCCAAACATGCAGGTTGTACTTTCTGGAGACTACCAGGCCATTCTTGTAAAGACCAGGTCTCCTGACATACCAGTTTGTTGGAGATCAAAAAATTCTGCACCTCTGCATCCTAGTATTTAAAATTCTCTTAATGTGGTGAAGCAGTTAAGATATGTGGTCCCTTCTCAGTGCACTACTTCTGAGTTTCATCCTCTGCAAAGCACACACACAGAGATAAAGGGCTTAGGGTCCTGCCCTCCTCTTCAACCACTGTAAAAAGATAGAGCCCTGACAGATCTTACATTTTAGGCCCAGGATATTAATGAAGCAGATGTGGAAGTTTCTTAGAGTCACCTAGCTTGGTTTGTTCCTACCTTGGAAAGACAGCCAACTTATCAGAGCAGAGCTGGAGGATGGTGCTAACCACAGCCCACCAAGGTGTCACAATAAAAGTGCCAACATCCATGAAGATAAAGCTTGTCTATTGCTTGCCTTTTTTTTAAGTTCTACACAGCAACAACTGTGAAAGACACACCAGGATCCCTCTGTTGACAGCTCCTCTTCTTGACAGACAGCCTGTGCCAAGTAACAGGGATGTCAAAACAGAGTGTTATTTTGTGAGGAACACCAGGTGCCTGCAGAGGAAGAAATTGCTAGTTTACCTGCTGTTTAAAGCATATTAATAATACAGTAACTTTGATTTCTTAAACTCTAACTAAAGGCTGTATTCAAAAACTGCTGCCTTCAGTGCCTTTGCAATTGAATCACAGTCACCTCCTCCATATTTTTGGCTCTTAAATAATTCTCTTTTGTAATTGTTTGACAAGAATCAGACATCCTCCCACCCCATGCCAATGTCTACTGCACGCTTAATTTTTTTTTTCTGGTTCTTCTTGTATTAGTCATTTGAGTGCTTGACAGGTATACATCTGTGGCCCTTTATATGTATTTTTATTAATCTATTCATGGGCTCAGTGCAGGTACTAATATCCATCATTGTTGTTGCCTGAAATTAAAGCTAAACTCTTTTATTTTGTGGGCTAGCACAAACAGAGATAATGGTGATCACTTATTTAAACCAAACTTTTCTCTTCACCAGTGTGAGCGCTGTCTTCCAGGACTCAGATTCATCCAGCTAATCTTCAGTTGAAAGCAAATGTCCAGTACCTTACCGTCTCACAGGATGGGAGTGTGGAAAGGGAAATTAGCCACATAGAAATGATGCTACATCTCTTACAACCTCCTTTGAGGAAGGACTGAGTGCATAAATTGTGTTCTGAGTATTTTGAAGCTTTCTTAGTGCCAGAGCTGCTAGAACATTGTCTAACTTGGTACTCGGTGGTGTGCATTCAGCGCCTTATTTTTATGGCAAATTTTAATTTCCTTATCAAGGTTTCACAGCAGTCTGCCTCTAGATTTTGGAGTTGGGTACCTGCATATGGATGTAGCCCTTCACAATTGCAAGATTGACTTAGGAGGGGAAAGGTGCTGGGACAGTCACTGGTGCTTGGGGAAATGCTGGGAGGGAAGGTCTGGAGTGCAGGTAGTGAGTGGTGGGGGTGGGGGTGTCCATGGTCTGCCTATGCTGAAGGAAAATGGGTGATGTACATTCCCTGACCTCACTAATCCCCATCTCTCCAGACTCATTTTGTCAGGACTCCCGTCCATGCACTGCCTCTGCACGAGATAGGTGTCTCCTCCTCTCTGATGCTCCTATTGCCTCTCCTCATCACAGCTTCTCTTTACTTTCCCCAAAACCTTGGCCTGTTGCTATGCAAGATGAGAAACAGCCCCATGGCAGAGTGCCTGGAGGAGGCATGAATCAGGTTTCCTGCTTTTGCTCTTGCTGACACTGTTGGCTGCAGGGGTAGCAGTTTGCATCCATAAGAATGGGCCCTCCTACATGTCAGAGGCAGGAAGTTGCCCAGGCCAGGGGTGCCCTGGCTCTACAGGCAGGGGGTAGGACATGGGTGTCAAATAACATTTTGACTCAGGCAGTTCTGACCTCTAGGATCTTAGTGATGGCTGAGGGTCTTTGAATGTTTTTCCTGCAAGTCTGATGTGTGCGTGCAATGCCTGCTTGGTGTGTGCCAGTTCCTTGTGTGAGGTTGGTTGACTTTTGATCACATAACCATCTCTACCCTTAGAATTCCTATTTTAGTTCTGCATGAAACACAGCTGGAAACTTCACCTTGAGACCCCTCCATCAAAACCACAGCAAGTCAGCCAATGAGTTCAAGCACTAATTGGTGTACAAGGCACAACATAATCATCTCACAAGAACAGCTAACTCCAATCAAATCAGTGATCCAATTAACCCAGTGTCCTGTCTCCAACTGGTGCCAACGGCAGGTGCCTGGGGAAGGAGGTAAGACTAGAAAAAGCATTTAGCGATACTTTCCCAGGATACTTGTGCAGCCTCTGGCAATTTGCAATTGGCCTTGTTTCCCTATGGAACCTGAAGAAAATCTGTCAGTCTCAGATTTCATTACTGTGAGGAAAGTAGTCAGCCTTCCTGGTGTGAACTGTTAAACACATGAAGTGCTCTTGAATCAGCAGTTATCAGAAATGTGGATCCCTTCCAGCCACCATCTCTGTCCCTTTGCTTGCAGACAGGGGCAGAAGCAGTTTAATCTTTTCCCAGCTTTTTTTCTGCATGTCTGGAATTTCACTGTGATCCTCCATGTTCAAGTGCACTCAAAAACTGAGCTTTACTCTCGCTCTGGTTATGCATGACAAGAGGAACTTTGGCAAGCCATCAGGGTCTGTACCTGGGAAAGGAGGTCTGCAAAGGACCAAGCCCAGCTGCAGAATCTGGGGAGGGGTCTGCAGTAGTGAAAGGGCACTGGCACTTCAATGGTTTTCCTCTCAGGATGAAGATAGAGACAGCAGTCTTCAACCTCGTGGGGTGGAATTGCTCTTAGACACTGTCTTCAGTGTGAAGAGAAAGATATTGGCAGCAAATATAGAGTCAGAAGATAACAAATATGATAGTAGACAGATTTTTCATGGGAGTTATGAGCATCTTTTATGCAGTAGATAAATAATAAGGGATAAGATATATTACTATTTTACAGACTTTACACTCTATATGGTAAAAATATATTGTTTAGATATGTTAGTAATGATCTAAATTTCCATACAACCTTTCAGTACATAAAGGGGGCTTATAAGAAGGATGGAGACAAACTTTTTAGCAGGGGCTGTTGCGATAGGACAAGAGATAATGGTTTTAAACAAAAAAAGGGTAGATTTAAACTACATATAATGAAGGAATATTTTACCCTGATGGTGGTGAAACACTGGCCCAGGTTGCCCAGAGAGGCTGTAGATTCCCCGTCCCCAGCAACATTCAAGGTCAGGTTGGACAGGACTCTAAGCAACCTGATCTAGTTGGAGATGTCCCTGCTTATTGCAGAGAAGGTTGGACTAGATGACCTTTAAAGGTCCCTTCCAAACCTAACTATTATTCTATGATTCTAAATATTCTGTTGCTGAGAAGCAGTGTGGCTCCACTGATGATGCTAAAATAGGCATGAGAAATAAAGACAAGCATATCTGGGAGTTTAAGTTTTATGCAACCAACCTTGAGTTGCATATAAAGTGGCAAAATATCCCAAAACACAGATAAATAAAATCAAATATACATATGTTGATACAGGTAAGACATTATCTAATTTTAGTGCCTCTTTGTTCTGTACAGTGAATTCAAAATATCTTTAAAATCTCTATTGATGTCACCACCATGCACAAGGAATGAGTCTTTTAAAGACTGCTTTTAAGCAATATTAAAATACATATTTGGAAATGCTGTTCTTTCTGGCTGCAGCTACATCTTTCCAAAGTGAGAACTTATATTTGATTTACTGTATCTTGAATGCTACATGCACTTTTCCATGCTTTAGTCATATCTGTTAAGTAGGTTCTGCATTGTTTTAGATGTCAATAAGTACATTTTTGGCAGTCTTTGATGTAAAGATGCATTTAGTGAGAGCGCCTTACTCAGTAAGGAGTCTTTTATTTATTCTCCTTGGTGAAGCTATTTTGAGTGACATTGAGTAAGGATCAGGCTTTAAATTTGCACACTTGCCTCCACATATAGCAAATGACCAGATGACTTAGGAAAGTAAATACAAGGAACTGTTAAAATAGAGGAAATAGTTCTTCACTTGTTGGAGGAGGTTGGAAGCAATGCTACAAAATTCAATATTTACAGTGATATAAAATTACCAAAATTAGGATGTGAAATTGCTTTAGGGACTTTTTTATTTTATATTTGTATGGGATCTGGCAAATTAAAGATGATAGCAGATGCCTAATTTCAGGACAAATTGGATTGGTTGTGTTTCTCTGAGATTACTCAGCTATTGATTTATTTTACCTTATCTGGCTTACACTGAATTCTCTCCACTACTTGAAGGACAAATTTCTATTAATTTCTAAATTTTTGTTAAGACAGGTGAGTGTGAGAATATTAAGGTTTTTCTAGGGATATGACACTGTCTTAGAATCTGAAAAATTGGAGAGACATTACTAACCATCCAGATACATTAGCTACAATTATATCAATGGCTTTTCCCTCTTTCTTCTGTATTTTGAGGGATGGAACTGAAGACTCACTGTCCAAAACAAGCAAACAATATCTCCAAGGATAAAAACTTCTATTTTTCACTAGACAAAAGTTGGAAAATCTGTCTTTTAGTGAAAAGGGGTTTTATAAGTTAGCAATATTTTTCTATTTGAGTTGTAATATTTCCAATTCCAGTTTTCCATAGATAAACAGTTTCAATAGTTCCCTTATCCCCCTTCATTTCTTTTGCTATAATATGCAAAACAAAACCTGCTGGAAATGATTTTATATCATCTGTGTTGATAAAAAAATTAGACCAAAATCCTGCTCTATGATTCACATTCTCCTAGGAACAATATTTTCTTCTAATACTGCATTTGGTTTTCTGTCCTTTAGCAGGGGTTGCCACTCTCCATCTACCTCTAATCGGCCAGGATGTAGTGTTGTCTGAACTTGCTCATACATTGTGGTACATATTGAATAATTCCATTGATGTGAATTGGTTAAATAGGAAAACTGAGATGCTATGGCTTTATTTGTCTAAGCGGCAACCCCCTCTGAAGTAGTTTGCATGGTTTGCATCTGTTGAAAATTCATCCTTGAATTTCTCTTTTTTTCTTTTCCTTTTCTTCTTTGCTATGATACAGGGACCAACTAGTTAATTTTCTTAATCTTTTTTTTTATCATGATTGTGAGTGACATATCTTTTAACATCATTTGTCCTCTTTAACAAATGCTGGATTCTTCTTAAAGCATAATGAAATTCAGATGGGTGCTACCAAGCATTGAATTATTAGCATTTTGTATCCACTGTTATAATTGAATGTTGTTCCCAGTTCACTAATATTTTATTTTCTCTTTTCCCATTACTATGGTTATTTTGTCACTACCCATCACAGTGAAAGCAAGACAAATACAGTAAGGGAATTTGATGTTAGCACACCAAGTTATTTTCATATAAACGAAGCAAATGCCAGCCTATGATAAATTCAAAGGATGACTTCAATGATCAGGAAAGCAATGATTTTTTGTCTCTGTCTTATTCAGAGTGCAGCTGGGATGCTGCATTTAGCATTAGTTTCTGCAGCATGGAAAGTACCTAAAGAGACTGGAAGCTTAGCAGAAAGCTTAAAGAGTTTGAAGAACTGCTGACTCAAGAGACCAAAGATTTGTGTGTGTGCAATTTGATGCATACTAAAGTGTGTACATATACTTGAGTATATCTATTTTATTTATATGTTCCTCATCCTTATGATTGTTTTACAGAGCTATTGATCATTGGAAAATGGACTGCTCTGACCACCTACCCCTTCCTTTGACATGAGTTTACTGCTGTAGAGAGAAGTCCATGACATTGAACCCTTTATTTCCATGGAAAACACGTGTGATCTGCCCCTAATCATCAGTGGCTTAATCAAATGCATCCAGACGGCTGGATAACTGTGAAGTCTATAAGTCTAGTTTAACTGATTTAAATACCTTCAATTTCTGTTCCTATCCAGTTGATCTCTCATGTAGAAAGCCTCACATGCACCGAGGTTGCTTTGAAGTCCAGACAACTATTTGTCTTCTCACATCTAGTTTATTACAGCATAGCTCTACTGGCTCTGTGAAGTTCCACTTGACTTACACAAATAATTATGCAAAATTTCCATAAAAGTGAAATTGAAATGGGATCTCTGACAAGTAATATGATAGTGGCTCTGGAGTCCCCAGGCTTAAAATCCGTGGCTGGTGACAAAGACGCTGTGTCATTCCACTGACTTCCATGAACTTTGCTGGTAAAAAAAAGAATGGCTTCTGTTTTACAAAGACCTTATTTACTCTAACACATCCTGAATACTAATGTATCTCTACATTTTTTTTCTTCAACATGACACTACGTCTCCCCTCTTCTGTGTTATGCAATTTAATTATATGCAGACCTTGAATGTCATTTCCTAATCCTCTGTGGTTCATTTGAAAGTCTTGTAAAATAAAACTAATTGGTGTGTTCATTAAAACGTCAGAAATATTTTTTAGTTCAATTAGATAATACAGCAGTTTTATCCAAAGTGTGCTTATAGCACAGTAACTATGTCAGGAGGATGTAATTAACAGCCATTTAAATGAACAATTGTCTTAAATTTTTCTGGTTCTTCATGCATGATAACTTAATCAAACAGCAAAGTTCTTACAGGCTTATCCATTTGAGAGAAAGGTGAAACGCGATAAACTTGTATTTAAAAAGTCAAATTGAAAGCCATAAAACTACTGAACTAAAGAAGTCAACTATATAAAACTGAAATGCAGAAGTATACTTTACTTCAGTGTCAGAACTTTAGAGCTAAAATCTAGTCAGAAAAAGGAGAATTTAAGGCATGGTCACCAATTTTTGGGAAAGACTAACATTTACATTGAATGAAGGTCAAAGGTGAGAATCACAGACTCATAGAATGGTTGGCTTGGAAGGAACCTTTAAAAATCATCCAGTCCATGCACCTGTGATAGGAAGGGACATATTCCACTAGATCAGGTTGCTCACAGCCCCATCCAACCTGTCCTTGAACACTTCCAGGGATGAGCCATCCGCAACTACTCTGGGCAACCTGTTCCAGTGCCTAATTACCCTCTTCAGAAACAATTTCTTCCTTCTTAAACCTACCCTTTTTCCATTTAACAGGTGCCCCTTGTCCTGTCACTACAAGGCTTGCCTTTCTCTGTCCTTCTGTTAAGCCCTTGTTATATACTGAAAGGCTGCAATACAATGTCCCTAGAACCTTCTCTTCTCCAGGCTGAACAAGCCGAAGTCTCTCAGCCTTTCTCCATAGGTGAGCTGTTCCAGCCCTCTGACTATCTTTGTGGCCCTCCTCTGGACTGGCTGTAAAAGGCCCATGTCTTTCTTGTACTGGGGACCCCAGAGCTGGATGGAGGACTCCAGCTGGGGTCTCACTGATGTGCTCTATGGTTTTGCTTGCATTAGAATATTTAAGACATTGGGGCCTTCTGCTCTATTTGCCTGTTACTTTGACATAAAATATTATTTACTGTTCAGTGAAGGCTCTGCCTACACTTTTTTCTGGCTTCAGTGGCCTTGAATGTGATTGTGCAAAAACTACATATTAGACAATGTATTAGACAGGATTGGTCCTAATGGTCCTAGTGGGTAGAAAGGCCACGTCTTCTAAAAGGGTTTAGCAAGGACAGTTTTCTTTTGGAATTGCAGAATCACACTGAGTTAAAGCACAAATAGTTTTATAAAAATCACTGAACTTGGTTAGAATTATTTTTATTTCCCATTTTCATCCAAATATGCCAGTTTGTCAAAATAGACATTTTGTGATGAAGTCTGGTTTTGTTGAGCATCTTGATTAATTTTTTGTTTCCATTTCAGAATACACTTGAAAAGGTTAATATAAATTTTCTTAATTCACTTATGACTTTGTTCTGAACTGCAAGCTAATTGTAGTACATATGCAAAAAATACGGGAAAGAAGGTTTATACTCAAACAAAACCTTTCCCTTGGCATAAAGTTAGTCAGGAAGTGAATTCATAGATGATAAAAATATTTCTGTCCGATTAGGTGATTGACCCCTGGTGTTGATAGTTTACGTGCGCATCAACTCTACATCATTTTGGGAAGCTGATGTGGTGGCAGGAAAACTTACTTTTGACACAGTCTGGGCCCCTGGGGACTCTCCTGTTATCCTGGTGGTGGGAGAGCATTTTGTGACTGGGTCAGAAACCACATTGCTCTCGATACACCCGTGTGATTATAGCCAGTTGGGCTCTCCTGGCACTGACCACCCTTCGCCATTGAAATGTTGTTCTGACATGGTTCTTCCATTTCTACCTCTTGCAGCACCAAATCAAACCAACATCTCCTGTTTTACAACAAAGTAGCCCCCCACTAAGGTGGGGGTATTGTATTTTAAAAATTGTGCATCCTTCATAGTATTTTTTTTTGTTTTTCTCCTGGAGTAAGTTAAGCAGACTCCAGACCTACCATTCAAAGACAGGGGGAGGAAACCAGATAAAAGAATAGTGACTGTGATGCACAAACTCCTGTACAAGTTTTATGGTTTCCTCCTCCCCTGACACAAGAACATAAATAAAAGACCAGCTCTGTAAAGTATTCCTCAGCAGGATACAACAGAAGAGAGATTAAGTTTCAGTAGGCCACCTTTGTATTCGGATGTGGTGTTTGCTGTCTCTTCTCAAAGCTATATTAGCTGTTCCACAAGCTATAAAGGAATTTTCAGCTGCTTTGTCTTGCTGGCTTTCACTGCTGTTTTTTAATTAAAGCTTAAGGAATTAAATGAACCAGGGATGCTGGGGTTACACAAGGATGAGAAAAGATCAGGCAGTCAAATCCACCGAGGTGCAATGGGGCACAGTCTGATTCATGGATTATCATACTGAACAATTGGGTTTTTTCCAGTTTAAAGCATAAACATCAATGCATTTTAAGCATCTGGGTCAGGCTGACAACGTACAACTGTGTGGGAGAATTAGATCTGAAACAAATTGGGAGCTACTTTGTTAAGATTTTGGGTGTGATTTGCAAAAGATGTTACAGCAGAAGGCTTCTTTCTGTCATATCATTTTGCATGGGGAATGGAGACATTAACAATCAAATCCTTAATAAAAGATATACCTATTTGGAAGGAGACAGCTATTGCATGAGGCATAATTCTAACTGATACAGTGGTATATCTATTTATTAGGCACAAACATTTGTAACATTGATTGTTTTGTTTACGAACTGTGGCCACATTGTGTAATTTAGCTGTAAGCTGCCATATTTAATTGAGGTAGGGGAGGAAATGAAGCTATCAGCCACAGTCCTAATATTTACAGACATGGAGCTCTACTTTTCCATTACTCTTGTAATGGATGCAGTTTTGAATTAATTTTAGAACTGCCAGGAATAGCAGCATATTGGATTCTCTTGCTATTTTATTTTATGTTCTGTGTCCCTGCAGTGTCTCTTGATTGCTACTCATTAGAAACATGCTAAACTTATGTTAACCAGAACAAAAATATTCCCTTTCCTCATTGCACCTTGCAATCCAAACTTTGTCTTGGATTTAAAAAGATGCAAATTAAACATTTAGAACTTCCAAAGACTGTATCTTCTACCATTTTAAACAATGATGATCCTCTACAATGAGCTGGGAGGATTTTAAAATGTATTTCATATTCCATAGGCAGCAAAACTGTGGTTACTTCTTTGGCTCATTCTCTTTTATGTGAAAAATAATGTGTTTATCTGGAGATGAATACTAAGATTTTATTTCCATGGTGTGGTGGGGTAATGACTAGATGGGTAATGACTAGATAGGTAATGTGCTAAACTGGAACTTGGAGAGCCATGGTCTGTTTCTGGCTCTGTTACAAAGCTGTGGGTTTTGCCTTGTACCAGACTCTTAATATAGTTCTGTCTTGTATTAAGCCTATACTACCAGCCTAAGATGTCCTTGATCTCCTGGGAATCACTATGACACATGGTAGCACTGAAGGATGGTACAGCATGGCTGGGTGTAGATGATGGCTATGCAACACAAGTGTGTGTAGGGGACTTGAAGGGTTCAAGGTGGGCTCTATGGTTTCATCTAACTGTTGGTAGCTTGCTGCTGGTGTGAACAAAGTCCTCTGATTCATGACTTGTGTCAGCAAACACACTTCATGACTGGAGTGCAACAGGCTCAGAGATCTGCTGAAGCTGAGCATCACTGAACATTATTCAACTTCACTGGTGCAAATGGGTGTAAATGCTCTGGCTTTGAAATTATCCCTGTTTATATCACCAAGGTGAGGATTCTGTTGAAGGACCCAGAGAAGTGTCACACCACTGACATTCAAATTTGGGGGAGTTTCAGAGAACATTTTGGCAGCCTTCTGGGCTCATTCTCCTTCAAAGCCCAGCTACTGCAACTCAAGAGATACCTATGTAAAAATTATGGCAGTAGGTCCTGAGAGTGGTCTTCATGCAGCTGAATTGAGCCATTTTATTTTGAAGGCATTGGGCTGTGTTATATTTGGGTAACAGTATTGGAGCACTGCTTCTAATGGATTTTGCAGAATACACAGCAGCTGTAGGAATATCATGCATATGTCTTTGTGTAAACTCACAAGTGAAATGTTATTATAACATGGCAACTGCAAAGAGTGAAAAACCAGGAGGATCTCGGGAAATTCTTCTCATCTACTACCACTAGGCCCTGAAAGGATTTTGGGTTTGCGGAGTCTTAAGAGAAATGTTTCTATAGATGCATCCAGTCTTGAGCCTCTCTACAGTATCAAGCTCTGGTCTCTGAATGGCTGTCCTTTAAAACAGCTCACTTAAAGTCACTGGGGAGCTGATTTCATTAGTGGCCGGGTGGTGAAAATGCTCGGATCATAGTAGCAATCATCTGAACTAAATTGTGTCTTATACACAGCACTATTGAAATATCAACACAGGACTTTTATCCCGGTTACATAGATGGACAGAAATTATTTATCTCTGTAACTGCCACTTACTTGTTTGGTAATCCAGATAGCATAAGCTTTAATTAAGCCAAATTTCAAATTTACTGTGGAAAATAATGTGACATTGTCATATTCTAATTCTTTATCTGGAGCTGGAGAAGCTGGGTTGCTAAGAAACAACATTTGTTTTTTAAAAAAGGGTGACTCTTCTTCATAGTTTCCTAATTAATAGTCAATGTCTAGTGTTTATGTAATACTATTCTCGGAAGATCATACAGAGACTGAATCTTCTTTCCTCATTGTACAGAGAGGAGGAATGAGGTGGGGGAAAATGAAGCAACCTCTCCAAAGATGGCAGCAGGTCAGCGGCTGAACAGGGAGTGACGTCCTCTGGCATTTACCTCCTCCAGAAGCTCAGATCCTGTACAGGGTAGAAGTCATGCTGCATTGCAGGTCCGTTGAAGGTTCAATTGCACAGATGGTAGAAGGAATTTTTCCAAGTATCCTTTTTACTGAGGTTTCTACTGGCGGCCATCTTTCTATTTACAGCAATGGGGCTATTTGTATAAATCTCGTGAGTCACCGTCACTGCTTTCTGAAGTCTTTTTTTATATAAAACAACATACCATGAATACTATTCTTTTCTCAAGTGATCTTGTCATTTTTCCCCAGTGCCAGTCATTGAATCAACTTCATTGCCCATTCTTTTATGTGGCCTTCCAATAATTTACTTAGCTGCTTGCATATCTCTCAAAGTATACCACTCTAGACAGACCACAGTGCATAAAGGCAGCTTCTAGATAAATGTGTGGACATCTTTCCATTGTATGAGTAGTAGTCAAAAGCTTTACAGTCAGACTTCAGAGCGCAAGTGATGAAGCAGCGATGGTATGAGGGTATGTTCCCACCCTTCTTATGCATTTTTTTCCTCCTGGAGGCTCTTAGCTGCAGCCAAAGACATATCTTCATTGTACCTGAGAAATAATAAAATAATATTAACAATTACGACTGCCTTAGCTTCATGAAACCCATTCTAAGCTTGCAGTGTAATGCTGAATAGGACAAACAGGATGAGAGATGCTTTAATTAGTGTATAGGCAGTTAAGCTCAATAAGTCTGGTTTCAATGAAAATGTTGTTGTAGTGCAGCAATGCTCATTTAAATCATCCACATTTGAAAAAAAAGAAAAACCCTCCTCACTAACATTTGGTGTGGCTTGACTTTTAAAATCAACTTTTTAAAAGATAAATGTTATTTTGTCATAGACTCAGAGGTAGAATGGACCATCTGCATTTTAAACTTGATGAAAATAAATCTTGCAATCAAGTCTACTCTAAAAGGATCACATTAGAGAATATTTTGCATATGCTTTGGTTCAGTTAAACTTCCACTCCAGAAAACTACTTAAGGACGGGTACCCTATTAAGCCACTTCACCTCTGATATGATTTTGCCAGTTTTGTTTTATATTTCTGTTATCATCCTTTTGGATCACAACATTAAAGAATATTTTGAGTGTTGCAACTAGTTTTATCTTGTCACTTGTGTTAATTTTGTGACTTTATCACTTGCACATGTGTTGGTCTTTTTTCTTTTCTCATTTTTTTTTAAGGATCCCTGGTAGTAATATCCTTTTTATTTGCATCTCTGACACTTTATTTGTCTTGTACTGATTTCTTTGCTAGCAATGAAAGTGAAAAATACTCCACAAATACCTCTGCATAGGCACATCCACATGCAGTGTCAGCTTTACTCCATAAAAATGCATACATTGGTGGGCTTTGAAGCTACTTATACATTCATTTTACTTTCATTTTCCCCCTTTTCCCTGCAAGCTTTGCCTGTGAATGCTAATAAGACGGCTTCAGGTATGTTGCATGGACTGGATGGTCTTCTCAAATTTCTCCTGGGTGAACAACCACTGTTTCTCATCATGACCCCTGCCTGCTGCAATCAAGCTCCAGAAGCATTCTGTCCTGCACTTTGATTGAATCCTCACATTCATGGCAGTGCCTGGCTGTGAACTTGGCATTCGAGCCTGCAGGGTCAGTCACTGATGTGCTAAGCCCTTCTGTTAGGACTGCTAACTGTAATTTACAAGTTTCAACACTTTCTCAGCCTGAACGCTGGAAAATAAAGTCTCAGGGAGATCTGGAAACTGGTGCTGTGATTCCCAGGGAGAGATTTGTCCACCAATTAATCAGTAAAAGTATGCTCTGTGGTGTATTCTTGGTGTACATATATTCAGGGTGTTGTGACAGGGAGTGTTTTCCTTTCCTTTTTATCTACTGCATGCCTGTTCTCATCCTCTTTGTTCCTTTATTTCTGAAATATAAGGTCTTGAAAAAAACATAGTTACCATATAGGATATATACATATATATTTTAAATCTGTCCAATTTAGCTGAAAGAATAAATCACAAAGCTGCTGTTGTGCATACTGTCACAGTTTCTTTTTTTTTTTTCTTCCTCAGCCACAGCAATTAAGTTTTTTACAATTATTTTGAAGAAGGGAAATAATTTCCCCAAACCAATGTTTGAAGCTGTCCTGCTTTGAGAAAGGTGATATTTTCCTTAGTAGTGTGGTCACTGAAATCAGGCTGAAATTATTTAGGGACTGTGTATGGCTTGTCTCATACAAGATAAAACTAGGTCAATCAATATTATGGCTTCTAGCAGACCTATAGAAAAAAGAATCTCATGGAAACCTCTGCAAAGCTCATAGAAAAGATCCATTAGTTGCTTTAGTCCTTCCATAACCTGTGTTATAAAGCAGTTTACGAGGACAGTTTCCTTGGTGGTTTCTGCAGCATTTTCTCCCACACAACAGCTTACCCTAGAACCTGCAAGTGATGACTAAAGGGATGGGAGAGGCTGAAGCAAAATTAATGCTCTTTCATCACAATGTTGTTGTTTTCTTCAGGGAAAATACACTGTCATATTCAGGTTGTGATTTGACCAGTCTCCTGAAGGTATCTGTTGATGGGGGAAGGCGGTAACATGATCTTCTGGACTTGAGTGCAGTAGGCTTAGGGGTACAGGCGAGTGGCTGATGGACAGATAATTGGGGTGTCCCAGATGGACCCAACTCCGTTTAGCTTTAAGCCAATGAATCCTGGGGACTAGTCAACAGGATTGTATCATCAAGTGCATAGCATCATCAACAGGACTGACAATACAACTGCATGGTCTTTAGCCTGTGACATTAGCTGAGGACCGCTATGAGTTTGTACTGCTAAGAATCTATCTAGATGTCAACTATGTAGGTCTGCAACTTGCAGTGCTAGCTGCAAGTGTCACATGAACAAGAGCAGAAGATGTGGCCATAACGTTTATAATCCATGTAGGTTTTTACTGATGTTTTCTTTTCTGGTGTCTGATATTTTAGCCATGAATTGAATTTGATTGTTGTTAACATCAACAACTCTTCTGAGTTCCAGATCTGGACACAATAAAAAAGTCCTCTGCACACATGACAAGATATTAACATAGATCTTTTTTAATTCTGTTTTTAAAAAAATATCCTGCAAAACACACCTCTCTTACAGGAGAAATTATTTGCAAGTGTATCCATGCACATATTTAACTTGGCACAGAAATAAAGGGACCCTTCCATCACTCACTCTTGCTATTATGTTTAAAAATAGGATGCTTTAACTCATTAATTGCTTCTGCTCTTTTAAAATTATTTTATTTATTCCTTTTACACTTTGTGTTCTTCTTACTGAAACATTATTTTTTGAGCAATACTTCAGAAAAGGTATTGTCAGTTTGTGCAATGTATTGAAGTCTGAAAAGATGGAAGCTCTTGCTCTTAAGCATCATATATAGAAACACTGCAAATTTCCTACCTCATCAGACCCTCAGCTTTAAATCAAGGACAGTAATGAGGCTGATTTCTAGAGCAGGTAATTCTGGTGGTGAAGACAGCATCATAAGTCTCAGATTGATTGTCCTTCAATGTTACACCGCCAGATGTTGTATGATACTGCATATTTGAGCCATTTGTTTAGTCGCAGCATTTAAATCCAGAACTCAACCATCCTAAAAGCTAAGAATATTTAAATATCTTTTCCAGTGTTATCTACACTTGTATTACCCAGTTGGGGATATAAGAGGTTTAATCAGAGGGAAGTATAATGTGCCATAAGCTGCTTCAGGTCCAGCTTTGAAAGAAAGGGGTTGTGTGGTTGCAGGTAGGAGAAATAAGAAAAAGTTGTTTTATGAAGATGTTATCATCATATGAATGCTTGGTAGAGGGACGAATAAAGTGTGAGGTCAGGACTGCCACATATTGCAGTTTCCAACATGGGATTTGTGTTACATCAAGTTATTCTAAAAATAAAGTTGTCCTAATGGGTTTTGTATCTACTGTTAAGGATTCCATACCTTTTCAGTTAAATTCTTAGATTGTGGAGTTAGCACTGCAAGCTCTCAATGCTGAAACACTTTTTTCCACTGATGCATCACCCTGGACATAAATTCAATCACACTTGCTCACATGAGTTAATAAGCCACGTACTTGGGCAGGGTATTTTTCACAAAATAAAACAAAAATCCTACACCATCCTTTGTCAGAGGCATTCTGACAATATGATGAAGCATAGTTACTTTGGTATTGATTCTGAAGAATTCAGATCTGTACACTTCAAAGGGTTAAACACTTTCTGTCTGTGCAACAGTTAGAGCTATGAAGTGTTGGAGTTGCTATAGAAACAGTGCATATTTGATTCAAATGAAAAAGAGTAAACAACCTCCTTTTATATATCAAAGCTAAATGAAATGTGGCCCCCAACTTTGTGAGAAGTTGTTATAAGTACTTTCAAATCATTCCTGAAATACTTTTTTATAAACTAAAGCAAACAATAAATTAAAAAGGGAAAAAAATTAAAAAAAAAAAAAAGGGGGGGGGAAAAGGATGTGGTGATTATTCCTCCTGCTCCATTGAAGACCTCGCAGGACACAGAGGTTACGGTGGCTTCAGAAGTGGTCCCAACTCCTTGTCCAGCCCAGTACTGATACTCTGCCCACTACTGGGGAGAGATGGTCAATGAGGTGTTGGCACAGCAAGTTTTGACCTCCTGAGCTTATTAAAAAGCTTGTGGGCTGCTATGCTGTTCACTTGCTATCCAAAGACCTCTGAGACCCTTTCATCGGGGTTCAGTTTATGTGTACACACAACGAAAGCAAACTGATGAGGGGGAGAAAAGGGGCAATAGAATAATTCCCATTACCAATTTTTCCTTTCTGACTAGTGAAGAGGAAAGAGACCACCTTTCAAATTCCCATCCCTCTCCTTTTGCAGACATCTCACAGCAGCTATTGTGACAGACAGAGACCTTTAAAGGCTGGTAAGAAGTTTAAGGTCAAACCAGTTGGCTTTTCTTAGACAGAAACATGGTTTTTATTTAACAGGTATGTCCTATGGGAACAATCTCTTTCCTGCAGGAAATGCTGACTTTTGTTAAGAAATAACTTTTCCTTTTCATGTTAATAAGTTAAGAATTTTGGGAGTAAAAGGGAAAATTTATAAATAGCTTTCATAGTTAAGCCTTTCTAGACAGCAATGCCGATCACACCAGAGACCCTGCCTAATGGCCGGCTGCATATTGCTGCCAACAATGTGCTGGATACATTTCTGCTGGACACATTAGTCCTCCCAAACCACCCCTGACAGTCCTATACTGCTCTTTATAATTTTTTTGCCTTCTCATTCATGTTCCTGCAGCCTTCTGCCCACACAACATCTGCCACAGGTGTTTTGCTTGACCCTTTCTCAAGGGATTTTACTATTCATTCTGTACCTTCTGGATGCATTGACTGGGGGGTTAATTAATGAACCTCAGCTTATTTGGAGAATAAACTTTGCATGTCTGTCATAAAGCTGATGGTATTGTTCCTAGTAAAGCTACACGATTGTGTTATCCATTTCATATGTATTGACAAAAAACATAATGCTACCAGGTTTATTCTCACAGGCTGTCACAAGTTTAAATATGGTGGGAATAAAATGTTTTGTTCAGCCCAAAGCAGTTTGTGATTGAGTTTATTGCAGCCTTTCCATAGAAAACCTTTCCTTTGCGTTTCCATAGAAATGCAAAACATCCATTTTGGACCAATACAGGATCAGTAACTTTTCCATGTTGATTGATATAGGAAACCAAAATATAAATGTATTTCCACAGATCAGATACTAATGGGATACAACAATCCTCTTTGTGGGCAATTAAATTTTGTGTGTGATTGATTAGTAATTAAGCCACACACATTTTTTTTTTTCCTCTGGCAAAAGATATGAGTAGGAAGCACTGAATGTCAGTGGCTTTGCTTTTATATTTCCCAGAGCCTTTTTTTGTAAAGAGAGTACTAAAAAAATGTCATTATATGAATCAGTGTGCAGAAGCTACCTGTGGCCTAAAGCAGCAGAAGGGCACTGTATGCATAGCAGAAATGACACGTAAAACTGCATCCAAGCACAGTCCTTTTTCAATTATATTCCACACAGTAAGTGACACTTACAGGGCCTAAGTTAGAACAATTTTTTTTTTCCTGTTTTCTCCCCTGACATCTTTTGCACCTTCTGCAGAGGAAAAGGAGGTGTCAAACACATATGAAATTAGGTAACTTTGAAGAGATTGGGGAATAAATTGCTTGAGAGTAAGTGGTTTTCTTGTTCAAACTTCTGTGCTTTTTTGGAGTTTGGTGGCTTTTGCCCTGACGTCAGCTCCTTGAAAAGCTCCTGTTGCCCATCAGTGCAGCTCAGATCTGTGTAGTTCAACATATGGTAGGACTGAAGAATGAGGAAGAGGAGCAGCTGGGCAAAAAATTATGGGCCTGTCTGACTTGTTACCTCTGCACTGCTGTGAGCGTGAGGGCTTGTGGTGCTGCTTTACCTTCTGTGATCCCAACATGAAAAATTTCTCTGCTGTGAGTACTGCGCATAGATACTTGGAAAGGGCTACCATACACCTGTTTTCACAGTCCTCCACCCATTGAGGTTTTAAAAAATGCAGACAGCACCTCTTTTTCACCCTTAAAGTACACCTGAAGTTCTTAGGAGGAGATCCATGCAGTCAGACACAGCGCAGGTCTGACCTCTGCAGACTCAGTAGTGACAGGAGCTGATGGCCAGCAGAAGCACTGGGGACATGATTCAGCAGCAGCCGATTTCGGGCAGTTGGGATTGCAGCAAGTGAAGGAGCTTTCAAGGTAAGTTTTAGAGGAGGAGATTAGTGGGCTTAGATGAGAAGAGGGGTGAGCCAAGGGAAAAGTGGACCAGGATGGGAAAAATTATATTGAAAGAACAAATGAAGTGTTGAGTGATTGATCAAGAAGGAAGAAATGCATCTTCAATAAAGCAGCTCAAAGGTGGAAAGGTTAGGGAAGAACATTGGATACGATGGAGTTTTGGGGTAGTAAATAGAAATTCTGGGTTGTGAAGGCCGGAAACTTTGATTGTGCTGTGAGACTGGTGGGAGGGGGAGGGAAGGGTATTAAATGACACCTTGTCACTTGGATGGCTGCAACTGGGATCTATTTTTAGTGAGGGACTATCCCCACTTGTTGTCTTTTTTCCTGTTAAAAAGATGGTAGTCAGAGACTGGTCCAGGTTCATTGCAACATTGGCACGTTCATGGGACACAGGGATCATTAACACCTACAGTGCCTTTAAGATCTCAGCAGGCATTCAAAGCAAACCCTCTGGATTTGTTTGAGATCAGCAAATGAAAGTTTCCCAGGAGAGATTTTCCTTTCAGCTAGAATCTATTTTCAAGCTGCCTTTTCACAGCAATCTTGCAACTCCTTCCAAGCTACTTTTATTTTAGCTTGAAAAGCTTTTAGGTGATGATAGCCCTGGTTGGGGAGGAGATAATAGACTCTGCAATGGCTTCAGTGATATTCCTTTAAACTTTCCTTTAAACTGTGCAAGAAGCCCCCAACCATATACTTTAATGAGGAGTCCTCGTTAAAAGGCCTGAGGTAAGGAAATATAGCAGGTCTCAAATTCATGCCTCTGCTTTAGAAGCTTTCATCTTCAGTATACCAATATATATATTGTATTTGCAATGCAAAGATTGTTGATATGAGGATATTTGTCAAATGCTAATATTGGATCCCAGGTGAATTTTGCTATGGTCGCAGACAGAATCCACAGCCATGGAGAGGTTTTCTCACTTGTCAGGGAAGTAGCAGTTCTTACCATGCACATGATTATTGTGGGTGCTAGATCACAAAATAAATGGCTCTGGAAACCATACCTCAGTTATGCAATACTGTGCACTGAGCTAGAGGTAAAGTCAGCAGGAAACACTTGAATAAGCGCATAGTCCTATATGGCATTTAAAAACCAAACAGTATATTTTTCACCAGCATTACCCTCTGTAGAAGGAACATTTCCATTAATTGAATTCCAAAAAATGTTGAAGATTGCCAGCAACTCTCTGTTTCCTGCTCTGCTTCATGGCTGTTTCCAGAGGAGAGGAGGAGCGAGTGAAAGAGGTGATTACCTGTCAGAGCAGGGATTTGGAGTGAATGACTCAGGTTGTTAACAGGACAGAGTAGGGCTGCTCCTGCCTGCCAACCGCATTTGGCTGCTGGGTTTCACACTTACTTTTATGGATTTTTAGCTTTGGTTTATTTGTGCTGAATTTACTCTTATGGATTTTTACTTTAACTCTCATAGGCTGCTGGAAACAAGATGGTAGATTGTAGTGTGTGGGGGAATAGTATTGCCATTTGTATTTGTTTAACTGCCTAGAGAGCAGATTTGTTTAATTTACTACAGAGGAAGAGAAGCAACACCAACAGAGATTGTAAGAGTTAGTTTTACAGAGAGTAATAAGTTTGTGATGACTTTCCAAAACAGGTATGTGCTCAGCTGATCTTCCCAGTATTTAATAGCTTTGGGAACAATACGGGAAGATATCCATCTCTTTCCCTCTAAGCTACGTGTTGACAGCTTATTGGATGAGGCAGCCATTTTTATACTGAACTCTGGGCTCTGAAGCCCATAAAGGATTTAGATACTGAAACATCAGGCATAGCAGGAGCCTGTTTTAGGGTCCTGATTACTATGGCTAATCTTTCTATACAATTCACAGTGAGAGTCTGAACCAGCTTCACAGCAGACACCACTGTGCTGGGAAAAACCCTGAAGTGGCCACAGTGGGTAGGCTCCATGTGTGTTTTTTCCCCATGAGGACTTACCAAGGCTTGCTCTTTTACATCAAAATATGCAGTCAGAGGGGAAGTGGTAATGCTACCCATTCTTATCCAGGAGCTGACACTTTTGTCTGATTTTGCACTTTGTAGACACTGTAGGTTTCATCTCGCATTCATACATTGCAATGTCTGTGCTCCAATTTTAAACTAGCTAAGAAAAAAACAGGCTAGCAGCCTGGTTTGTTGGGTTTTTTTGGTTGGTTTTTTTTTTTTTTTTTTTCTTTCCTGTTATGGTGCATATGTCTCTGGGTTTGTAGCTTTGGTTGTCCTAAGGAAAAAGCTGATGGGGGAATGCTCTGTGTGTCTGCCAGACCTTCTGTATCACTCACACTCCTCCTCCTGCTCCTATATCTTTTGAATCTAGTGGCCAATGTCAACCACATTAAACCATGGATAAGAGATAACTAAAACAGTAGCTTTCCTACAGGTCTCATTGAAATATGTTGCTAAATAAAGCCGTTAGACACTATTTGCCTCTCTGCTAAGCAGAAGATGCAGCATAAGATCAGTCTTTTTTCGGATTATGGAGAAAAAAAGCTTGAGGGAGTAACTTTAGAAATGTCCTGGCTGTTGAAAAGATGTCATTTACAGCTTCCACCAGCTCAGACAAGAGCAGTTTATTTCAAGAGTACAGATAATGAACAGCATAAACTTTCTTATTTCAAGGAAAATGCATCACCATAAGCTTTCTGGCTTCATGGGAAACAAATGAAAGCCAACCTCTATTACAGTGAGAAAAGAAAAATAAAGAGCTTTCCCTTGTTGTTTTACGCTATCAAGTGGCAGAAAATTGCAAACCACTAGAAAATAACGCACCTCCTCTGTGTGCACGTATGTCCCCCAACCTTTTTACCCAGGCTTGAGGTGCTATCCCAGCATCTCTCCCTGCCCCAGGAGACTGCTTAAGCCACACCACTCCTAGAGCTAGTTTGCTCTGCTTGCAGCTTTAGCAGGAGCTTGTTTGAATGCCACTGACTTTCCAAGTGTGTTTTCAACTGTGGTTACTTCTGCTGTCCTGCCAAAACCAGGAACTTCCAAATGAGCAGTCACAGAAAAACAACTTATAATATCAGCTGCTGCAGGAGGTTTCAGTGAGTTGGAACTCTATTTATTATATGCTTGAAAGGCTCACGAAATGGCACAAAGCTGTGCATTAATACATGGGCAGGCAGAAGACAGACAAGGCAGATGCTGCATTAACCACAGCTCATTGGAACTGGAGAACAGTTAGTCCCTCTCCCTGCCTGTCTGAGATGGTCAGCTTGATAGCCTCTTTATATAATCTGCAAGAAGACTGCTAACATGCTGGCATGATTGAAATTTCTTTTTAAATAGCCAGCAAGTAGACGAGGGCCAGGTTTCTCCTGTTAAGCACCTCTAACTAGCCTGCCCTGTCTCTGATGCAGCTGTGGGTTCAGTGTCTGATCCCAAGTCATGACCATAGGGGAAATATATTCACTAGCAAGCAGCTGGGATGTTTAAACACCATTGCTCTTCTGCTGGACCACAGTAGGAAGATGTGGGCATGTGAACAAGCCTCAGAGCAAAACTGAGGTCTCCTACCCTAAATTGGCAATTAAGGGGGTGCTCAGGTGACCAGGGGTGCCAGCACACCTTTGCTCCTCAGCTCAGCTGCGGCAAGGTGGAACATGCAGAAGGATAGAAGGCAGATGAGGGACAGTTAGAGGGAATGATTATGCTGAAGATGAGCACGGTTCAGTCTTGTACTCTAAAATAACGTTCTTCAGAAACCTAATTCTTCCTATTTCTCTAATTTTCACTCTGACTGTATTCACTGCCAGTTCCATATAAATTAATTTCACTCCAGTATCTCTACCTTTGCAAGCCACAACTTCACTGCAGGATTAAGCACCTGTCAGGTCTTCAGAATATTTGTTTGCATTTCTCCCAAAACCCCATTTCAGATTGGTTACGAATGGCAGAAGCAAGGACTTCTTGTTCTTCTTCTTCAACATCTAGTACCTTGTTTTAACTGAAATATTTCCCTAAGCATAATTCTTAATACTATGCTCTTTGTATCCTTATATTTTTGTAAATTATCATCTTTGTTTCTATGAAAACTTGCATAATCATAAATCTTTGTACGAACATAACAATGATTAAATTAGCAGTTTGAGTTTCACCTTCAGTGCCTGCAAATTAAAGCTCAGAGGATGAGATCAGTTAAATGAAAATTAAGTGAATTAGCTGCATTTTATTTTGGTTAATTTTTGGAGCACATATGGTATGTTATCTTTTCATATTATAGATACACCATTTCTGGGTTTGCACATGATGATAAATATTGGTTGGTTACCCCATCTGGTACCTTATTCTGATAAAAGAAAAAAGGTTGTTATTAGCCAGTAAGGTCAGTCTGCTGCTGGAGCAGCCTTCTAATAGGATCATAGCCTGTATTTTTAACTTAGTTCGTTCTTAGACTATTACTTGAGCCCCTCATGTATTCTCCCACTGGAATCACTTGCAGCTTGTGGGTCTCTGAAAATGTGTGACTTAATGACGTCTAAAAAGGGGGGTGGGGTGGATTTTTTTTTTTGTTTAATCAATGTATTCTTGCTAGTAATGGAAATTTTCACATATTACATTTCTTAACCAGTGCTGTAGAGAGGACAGCAAGGAAATCAAAGGTACTTCTGCTCCTTTTGTTTGAAAGTAATCCACGTACAAGGGAAACAGCTGACACATATTGTACATTTCTCTACTATGCATCAGATGTGACACCTGCAACCCATCTGAAGAAGTAATTTATCATTACATGTAATTGCTTTTTTAACTTATGTGATTTAAACCAATTCATTAATGGGATGTTTGAAAAGTCTCTCTAATAAGTCTGAACATTGAAGATTTTAGATTCTTTTTGTTTCCTTCCCCACTCCCACCATCAAAACAAAGTAAAATTGCATTGTCTATTCGGAAGGAAGACAAAACAAAGTTCTGTGGAAAATAAATGACAAGAGGAAAACATGAAAGTCTAGTTGAAACAAAACTGTCCCGTTAATAATTTCATCCATTTCTCCATCAAGGATAAGCAGGGCACTAGCACACAGAGAACGGGAACAGGTAATGAATAAATACATTTGTGTGGAGGATCTCTCTTTGTAAAAATGGAGAAAAAGGAAAACACTGGATGGGATGGGGAAAAAGCCAAGTTGTTTTTCAGATATCTTCTACTGAACAGCCTTCCAAATTTACCATAAGTCAGGCAATTGGTCTAGGGCATGTTTTGCAGATGGTTCAACAGCAGCCCATCTTCAGCTGGACATCTCTGAATCTGCATGACAGATGGTACAAAGACACTGGCATGTATTTTCTGGATCAGAAGGCAGGTTTTGTTTATTTTTCTTTTTTTATCTTCCATCAGTCTTTTGGCAATGTAGCTCTTGGCAGAAATAGGTGGATAAGGAGTGACAGAGTATCTGAAGTAAGTTAGATTTCTTTGTTGGATTTTTATCAGACAAGCTTTGAACTGAATTATATCTAATCCTCTTTCTTATTTCTCTGGCAACATGATGCAATGCTAGGAGTTCATGGAGGAGAGATATAACCAGAAAAAGGTACATTTGCTCTTTGATGTCTTCATTAATCCAATATAAGATTATTTTGTGTTTCTTATTGTCTGGAATATGGAGAAACAAGTAAATAACCATGAAGGAAATAAACTAATGAGGTCGTCTATGGACTAGTGGTTTTTCCATTGGACATAGAACAGTAGGACCAGTCTGTCTTCTAAAATTATAAGGTATTTTCTTGAAGCCAGACTGAGAAAACAGCATGGAGTAAGATTTACTGGTGAATAACACATTGCACTCGCACAAAGGGCAAAGAAATTTTGTCATTGGTATAGAAAGAATATTCACTTCTAACCTGCCTTGGTAGTAGGTGGGTCTGCTCTGTCTGGGGAGAGAAGCATCTATAAGCATTTGTTTGTCCTCTCTCCAAATGCTTGGCATACAGTCTGTGCTGCCTGAGATGTCCTGCCTGGGGAGATGGAGCAGTAAATCGGCACTGAGGACCTGTGTCCTGGATATCCTGCAGAGTACCTATGTTTCAGGTACTTTCAAGGCTTTCTTGAAGGCTTGTCATCTGCAGTGGACACGCTTCTCCATTTAAGAAACAGCAGCAGTGTGGGCAACAATATGTAAAATTGGCACTGAATTATACCAAGGAGGAATGTTAAAAATACACAGTAGAAACTGTTTGTTCTTTGACTTTAGTCCTGACTTCCCACTTGAGGGATCTGTGTGCTTTAGGAATGTTACAATAAACATCTTGTTAATTATTCCTCTTCAATTTTGGTGCCACGGAATACAAGAAAGAAGCAAAACTATCCCAAAGAATGTTTGGCCTGTTGTTTTTGTGATGTTAAAGACAGATGTGGCACCTTGTGCTTTATATTAGCCAGTGCTGCAGCCCTTCAGAGGGCCTGAATGCTTTCTGTTCCTAAACAAATGTATCTGTTAAGATTTGCCACATATTGGGTTTTAATTGCTTTGCAATTTTTATTGATTTTATTTCTATCATTAACCTTGGTTTAGACTATGGCTGCAAAAGTTCTCGTGATGAGGAGAGGATTAAAACTGATAACTGAACATAAACTGACCCTATCACACAAAGTGCAACTGGCAGTTGGAGGACATGGATCAGTGGTGTCTGATTTCAAGATCCCAGTGCTATCCTTCCAGTTGAAGGAAAGAGCCTCTTACATGGGGTGAGTGGCAAACCCTGCACTCACCACTTTGTGGTTATCTGAGAAAGGAATAGAGGGGTCAACATCTCAGAGTTTAGTTTTATCTCAATATTCTGACACTTTATTTTCCCCTAACAGTTGGTTGCTACTTGGACAAATGTATAGCTATAGGTCACACCTACCTGAACAAGTGTATTGATACTTTGAAAAAATCTGAAAGCAGAAATAGGAAAAAAAAAAATTCTCCTTTTCATCCCTGCAGACACTTGTTTTTGTGGCAAGGAAGAGAAAGGTCTTATGCCTTAGATGAGAATGAATGGGGCATAATAAAGTCCTGATCAGAATCACTGATCAAACTAACTGTAGCCTTTCCTTCCCCACCACCAGCTACAGTGTAGGGACGCAGAGCTGTACAGAAATGAAGATGCTCCATGCTTGAGTGGAGCATGCTTCCATGATGAGGAAAGGTGATGAGTTTCTAGAGTTATTGTACTTGGTAGAAAACACAGAACTATATTGCAAGAGAGGATCCGACTCAATATGCTGCTTTGACCAAAAAATAATAAAAAAAAGAGGCTGTGTTTCATATAAATGCTTCTTATGGAGCCTGAGCACAACCAAAAGAGGCTACAAATTGAAGCAGGCAATGAATTAATAGAGAAAATTAAAATACCTTTTACCTCCTGTGTGTTACTGCCAACATTTATCAGATCAAAATTTCTCTGCACATCCACTGAAACAAACATGCTGTGTCTGCTTTTAAAAAGGTACCATTATATGAGTTAAATGACTGCAGTTATTTTTTATTTAGGGAGTTTCCTTGTAATGGGTAATGATTCAAGTCATCCTTTTATTCTATAGTTTGACACTAGCGTATATTTTTTTCAGAAATGATTTTAAGAAAATGGGAATGAACACAGCTACATGTTATTAGGACCTTTTGTTTGTTGGTTTTAGTTTTTGGCTTAATGCCTTTCAAACTTTCTGAAGGTAGGACAAATCTGGCTGCACTTATACATTTCTGAGGGCAGATGGCAGCAGAGGAATGGCAAACACTTTTTTTTCGAGTATCCAATGTGGAAAATAAGTCTATCTGCCAAAGGTTGGCTACTTTGATGGAAAAGTAGAAAGATCTAAACCTTGAAAAGTACGGAATTTGATTGTTCAGAAATACTGGAAGGCTGTGGCTTAATAGCTCTGTATGTGTTATGTGTTCTGATACTCTC
The DNA here is from genome assembly GCF_963921805.1 of Phalacrocorax carbo. Taxonomy (NCBI): domain Eukaryota; kingdom Metazoa; phylum Chordata; class Aves; order Suliformes; family Phalacrocoracidae; genus Phalacrocorax; species Phalacrocorax carbo. The sequence continues at coordinate 29,056,098 of NC_087518.1, read as the reverse complement.
TATCAATCTCAGTTTTGCTAACTTAGATTAAAGTAATTGGTGCAATGTATTTTATTTAACAAAGTATACTATCAATTCAGTTGTAAACATGACTGTGATAATTTTTCTGCTCCCCCTAACCCAGCAATTGATTATGTGCTGCTGTGAGCTCAGACTACACTCTTGAATGGTCTGTGTAGATAAATTACTGACCCCTTGCTGCAGAAAAGACACTTGATTGTATTGCTGTTTCACTAACCTTGAGAGAATATGATTAGTAACAAATGCATCCCTGAGAGAGATCCAAGGATATTGAAGATATGACAAATTATTCATTAAAAGTGTTCAGTGGAAAGGTTATCATGATATATTTAAAGGCAGGCAGTAGCTGCAATTATCTTTTAAAATATTGACTATCAATGTATAGTGTGTAGCATGACACCTCAGTTAAATGGACAGGCAAGCAAACTGAACAAAAAAGACACCTGGATGACCCACTCAGGGCAGCTTTCCACCACAGTGGAAAACACAGTTGTTTGTCCTCCCTGAAAGAAATTCAGATATAACCACTCCAACAGGATAAAAAGATGCTTTTCAATAACAAGAGAAAGGATGACATGGTCCTGAGAATTAGCCATACCCATCTCCTAGATCCAGACCTGAATTTTCCATATGATCTATTCCTTTTGTAAGAGTTCTGGCCAGAACCCTTAATTCATACATGTTTTCAAAGCAAAAGTCTGAAATGTGGTTAGGTCTATGAGACAGCTCAGTTCAGGTGATAATTTTAATTCTGTTATGAAATTTTTCTGTGGATTTTTCTTTTTTGTCTCAAAATTCAGCTTTAAGAAGGAAAAAAGATTCCTCTAGCCTTCCTTCACCAAACCATTGTTCTTTTTGTGTGGTGTTTATAGAAGAGGGATCAGGAATGTGACTGAATAGCTTAAATTCTATTCTAATATCAGTACCTGCCTATAAGCCAATATCCCTCCCGTTCACCTGGCTTTGTTGGATTCATTTGATTTCCTTTAACGTGTCTCCTTTCATCTAAACTTATCCAAATAATTGGCAAACTTTGCTATGTTTCTGCTCCTCCCCTAGTCAGAAAAGATACGTCTATACATTTCTGGCTGACTATGGAAAACTGGCAGCTCCCAAGTGCTATGTTTTTTTCAGTGATTAAAGTAAATCATTCATTTCTGCTATTTTACCTCTTCTTGCAAGACTGCTGAATGTAATGTTCTCTGGAGAACCTGACAAAAGGTTTCGAAAATCCAAATAAACTACCTTGACTAATTTTATCCATTATTTGTTGCTGTTCTCAAAGGATCCTAAGAGAATAGGACACTCTGATTCATCCACATGGGTTTGCCCTCATGGCAACCTATGCTTTTGCTTAGATTGCAAGCTTTTGGGCACAGGGACTGCCTTCTTTGTTATTTTTTGGAAAGTATATCACTTAGAGAAACAAGGTCCTGATTGAGGTACTGAAACATTATTAGTACATTAAAAACACTTATGTCACTAGTTCTAGTTCTAATTCTGCTAGTTCTGATTAGTCTGCTAGTTCTCACATATCAAAATTAAGCTTTTCATATAATTCTCAGATATCCTTATATGCTTCTTTTAAAGCAAGTGTTAGCACCAAAGTAGTTTCTTATTAGCTGAAAGGCCTCAAGGTCCATTAGGGGAGGTTTAGACTGGATATTAGGAAAAATGTCTTTACTGAAAGAGTAGCCAGGCATTGGAAGAGGCTGGCCAGAGAGGTGGTAGAGTCATCATCCCTGGAGGTGTTAAAAAAACATGTAGATGTGACACTTTGGGGCATGGTTTAGGAGGCATGGTGGTGTTGAGTTGACAGTTGGACTTGATCTTAGAGGTCTTTTCCAACCTTAATGATTCTATGATCTTATGAAAATAGGTAGCCATACCCTGTGTAGCAACGGTACATACTCCAACAGAAAGAGTACTACTAAATATTTTTAGCTTTTTTTTTCAGTCTTGAGACTTCCAGCACTCCAGGAAATATGTCCAAAACCACCAGGATTAATTAGGAAATCATGCTACACCAGAACAATTTCCCAATTATTCCTGCTTCATTTTACAGCTGTTTGACTTTTCTGTTTGACTGGTGTCCTCCTTTCATTTTGGGATAAAGTTAATTTTCTTCCTAGTAGCTAGTATGGGGCTATGTTTTGGATTTGTGCTGAAAAGTGTGGATAATATGGAGATGTTTTAGTTGTTGCTAAGCAGTGCTCACACTAGACACGGACTTTTTCATCTTCCCATGCTTTGCCAAGTGCACAAGAAACTGGGAGGAGACACACTTGGGACAGCTGACCCAAACTGATCAAAGGAATATCCCCCACCATATATGTCATACCACGTCATATCCTACATATGATGTCATGCTCACTATATAAAGCTGAGGGAAGAAGGAGGAAGGGGGGAATGTTCAGAGTGATGGCATTTGTCTTCCCAGGTAACCGTTACCCATGATGGAGCCCTGCTTTCCTGGAGATGGCTGAGCACCTGCCTGCCCATGGGAAGGAGTGAATGAAATCCTTGTTTTGCTTGGCTTGTATGTGCAGCTTTTGCTTTACCTATTGAACTGTCCTTATCTCAACCCATGAGTTTTCTCACTTTAACTCTCACTCCAGGGGGGAGTGAGTGAGTGGCTGTGTGGTGCTTAGTTGCTGGCTGGGGTTAAACCACAACAACTGGCTTTGATTTCCAGGTCCTGCAAGTTCTGTCAATGGTGCCTTCCAATCTATTAAGCTATTCTGCAGTTCTGTGATGATAGCTTAATAATAGGTATGTCTTCAGTCACTTATCTCTGTGTTGTTTATTATTTTATCAGGACACACTAGGAGTGTGTAAGAGTCTTTTAACGAGAGGAACCTCTGGCTTGAGGATAACCTTCCTTATTTCCCTTAGATCCCAAGAAGCAATTGTCTAAGCACTTCATGCATATTTGCATCCTATTTAAAGCAACAAACATAGCTCTTAAAATCTTTCTCCAGTCCACCATGCAAGTAACACTAAAAAGACTCATTGCAACCTCAGACAGAAAGCCATGTTTTCTTTGTGCTATGAGATTCTCTAGTAAAGAAAACCTTTGGAACGCTCATATTAAGCCCTGATAGTCAAATTAGAGGAAATTCTTCCTGAATAAATGTACTGAATGAGCCATCCTTCCATGAAAGAAGGATTTTTAATTTTTTTTTTTTCCTGAAAGAGTGACTGCCTTGAGCAAAGAGAGGAGCTGTGTAGTTTTATCCCTGTGGAATCTATTAATCCAGCAATGTAAGCAAGAAAAAAAACAATTGTCCGTTGTAGAGCCCCATAGTGTTGGGAATTTGTGACTACAGTGTTTTCCTTGCATTGAAGAACTACTTTAATCCTAGAACCTTTGTTGGCTCGATGTGACCACATTAACCTAGAACACACTCACCATTGCTCCCTGCCCAAAGCAAGTTCAAGTCCCTTTCTGAACTGGATTTTAATTTTCAAGGTCCTGTTTGCGGCAGCTCTGCCCCTGAGGCAGTAGGCATTTCAAGAATGTGTATGGCTATGGCAATAAAAACTTTTATCCTCTTTCACCTGTTGTTTTTAGTACCTCTCTTCTAAAAAATAAAATTGGAGTGATTTGTTTGAAAGAATTGTCCCTGATGATGGACAGTGAATGCTTTTAGTCTCTCTGCTCATCAGTGGGGCTTGGATTGGTTTGAATTTGTCTTTCATGAAAGATTTCCCTCCTTTTGACTTCTGTTCTTTCCCAAGGATGGCAGTGCTGAAGCCAATAGACTCTTCCTTCTCAATATGTCTGTCGCTGTCCTCATTTAGAAACAGTTTGCAGATTCACCAATGCATAGGATGTAATCTGGTCATTAGAGATGACAGAAACCAATGTTCCTTGCAAGCCAGCTTTGCAAGTGCCCGTCATTTGGTGAGCTTCCTTTCACGGTCCTGATAGACAACAGATGTTTCTTATAATAAACAGGAAATATCCTCATACATGACTTTGTTTTGCTGAGTTAGGAAAGTTGGTATCAATTTCTGATCTCTTTTGTGAGTATCAGAGTTGTAGGCTACTTTTGTTGCCTAATTAATATACTGCTGAGAAATTAATTAAATTGTGAAGAGTATCAATGAGGGGTAACATTCACCTTTCATATAGCAGCTGGGGTAGAGATCACTGACAGAAAAAAATATCCTAGACAATGTAAATGGTTTTATCTGTTGTGCTGTTTGCTAATGGAAATGTTGAAGCTAAGCCTTGCAAGACAATAAATGGACCAATACATGTACATAAAGATGCATGGGTCTTTAGAGTTTCAGTTTCTCATATCATTAAACAAATAAATTATTATTCCCTTTTGGGGATTTGTACTGGAATAATCTCAGACAGTATGTTGGATTATTTAAGCAGACAATACACCAGTTTGTTCCCAAACTTAAAAAACCAATACTTTTGTTTGTGAGAAATGTCTGGTATTTTAAAATGTAAATATAAACAACTTTGCATTATGAAATTTCCAAAACACAAGTCTAATGGCTATGGAAATTTTGAACAAGATATCACTCTGTAGCACTGTGCTGAATCGGATACATTCAATCTGAAGTTCAATTTAAAAACATGATTTCTTTTTCCTCAGTAACCTATTTCTTATGGGGAAGTTTCTATAATGTCACCTTAAATTACAATTGCAGTGCTCATCACCATTTGTGAATTTCTCACTGCTGAAGTTTTGTTGCAGAATTATGAAAATATTTCACAGACAAAAAACCCCAAACATATCTTATGGTCATATATAATACATTAAATAAGCAGTTTTTAATTTTCATCCATAGGACCCATTTTGGAAAAGTCAAGTGTTTTTTCCACAGCCAATTAAAATCCATTGATTCTAATACATACTCAAAGACGTGTTTCAGCATAGTGAAGACATTGTTCCCCCACAGAGGATGTCATTTGCATTTCAAAGTATAAAAACATTGGCAGTGAGATTTGGAGAATATTCTACATACATACCTCTCCCTCCTTTTTGTAATTATACTAGTTTAGCCCTCTTCATGCTCAACTTAAATACTTATATTGCCATTTACTTTTTCTATTGTTTTCTTATTTTAATATTTTGTATATTTATTTCCTTTTTTGTATGTGATGTTGCACAATTTTGTGGACAAGCTGAAAGTAAAGGTAAACTATGTTAAGCTTCCATATTATGTGCTTGCGTTTTCAAGAGGCTGGAAGATGTATTTCAGTGGTGTTTTTTGTTTTAGTAAGATGTATTTCAGTGACATTTTCTTCAGTAAATAATTGTAATTAAAGAAAATAATTTAAAAATGAATGGGCTTACACCAGTTCAGAGCAATTAGGCTAGGTAATTAGAAGAACAATAAAAGGGTTGAATGGGGAAAGGAATTTAAACCCTCATTGAACTGTTACATCAAAAAGTGAATAAGATAAAGAGTAAATTAAAAGCAGGGCTTATACCTGGTAGGCAAAAGATAAAACTAATTATTCTGGAAAAACAAATGCATGCTTATTTATCTAGAGCTACTATTAATCACATGATTCATCACATGTTCCTGAATGTGGAGGTAGCAAACTTACTGCCAGTTTTCCTTGTTGGTCCCAACTTACTGGTCTTACTCTGTTACAAGGTGAACACTATCAGCCTCTCCCAGGAGCCCTTCACAGATGAGTATGGTAAAGAACATGGTTTCCCAAAACGAATATATGAAGGAAAGCTAAACAACATTAAGGCTATTTGACATGATTAAATACTGTGTCACCAAGTGGTTATTTTGAAATGGATGGGAAGGGGAACTAGGAAATGAACTTGATGTCTGTTTCTTTCTTCTACCAGGAATGATTTTTTTCAGTGACTCCTAAGCTCATATCAAATGCCAACCACGCTTCAAAAAAGTAAGCAATCATGCAGCTGGGTGAGTTTGCTGACATTCCATAAGGTTTGGACTTACACTGAAGCTTTAATAACAGGAATACTGGGAAAGAAACTAAGGGGACTGGTTACACTATTCTAGTGCAGTGGCAGTATTTCTGTGAGAACCTACTATGCATCAAAGACCAAAAGGTTAGCCCTTTATAATCAAAGGACCTATATACTAAAAACTTCCCTCCCTAAGAGAAGTATGGAAAATGCCACATTGTTATTCACACTGAGTTCCTAGCAGAAGATGCATAAATAGTCATGGCCAGGAATAAGGATTGTTATTTCCACACTTAACCTCAGAGCTGTGGAGGCATTTATATGTCACTGATGCCATGGGACTACTTATGATAGTGATTATGTTATTTAATTGATTTATAACTTGTGTGTTTACTACTGCCCTCTCAAGCAGCCATTACAGGCTACGAGCTGCAGGTTTCCTGGGGTTCATCTGTGGTTAATTAATAGTCAGGTACACTTTTATCAGTATATCATAACAGATTTTGACAGCAAAAGACATTTGAAACTATAGATTTAATGAGGGGACATAGTTTTTCTTTAATGACTATAAATAGTCAAATTATTTAAATCAAAAGCTATAATAAAAATTCCCTCTTTGTAACAACACCAACAACAAATGTTGCCCTGGTAATCAACTTTACTAGTAAAACAGCAATAAAGCAGCTTAATTGTGCTTTGTATATTGTCATACATTTCAAGACCAGAAAGCACCTTTATTACAGTCTGATCTGCACTCCGGATAACCCCGGCCAGAAAAGTTCATATAATAATTCTCCTGTTAAGCATCTAATTTTGTAAGAGAGGATCTCATTTGGAAGCCTGGGAAGCTCTGCTGAGCTGCAGCAATCCAGTGCAAGCATTAGAGGCATTTTTCACCAGAGCTAGAAAATCTCCCAGGCAGACCAGGCACAGGACAGGTGAGGTTTTGCTTCATCCTGTCACGTGCTGTACAAGGGCTGTGTGTGCTGTGTAGAGGGAAGCAGTCTCCCCATCCCATCCCTGAGCATGCGGGTGGAAACTGAACTTTACTCCCATAGCAATAATGTCTGTGTTAATGGCAGTAACTTTAATGATTCCTAAGAGGGGTTTTTTAAAAGGAGGATAAAGCTGATTCTGAATAAGATTATATTGAAGCATAGAGGCTATTTTCAGCAAAACAATATACTTTTTTTCCTTAAGCAATGGAGGAAGCAACTTCAGTAAGGAAGGAAAGGATTGGGCTACCTTTTTTTTAATTCCTAATGTTTTCCTGGATGTTTCTTAGCCTGTTCTGTCTTGTATTGTTTTGTAAGAGTAGTTAGAAGCATTAATTTAAAACCTTTTATCGAATTTCCATTAACAGTTTGATTCTTTCCCACTCACAGCATATTTCAACTGGCATTTAGAGCAATAGTACTTTAGTGTGATTAAAAAATCATTTAGGAGACTAACTTGTGTGTTTTCAGGTTCTTTATATTTTAATTTCTGACCTCATTCTCTACACATTTGTTCTTTTCTGGAGTGAGTCTAGCTCTGATTAAGGCTTTTCAGTACTAACACTAGGCAGTGATTTCTTGTGTATTTGCAGAGGAATAGCAAGTTTTCTAACTTGCACCCCATAACGCGTTCCTCATTACTGACCTGAAGGGTCACCTACCCAGCAAAAGCAATCACACATTCTCTGCACAGACTTCCTTGCTGTGACAGCCTAGATCTGCCGTGTGAAACTAACATGCTAAGGTCATCAGACAACCATTAGATATCAGATACTTGAGCTACTACTGATTTACGATGGGTTTGAACTGGTGGCCTTAGGGCAAAACCTACAGTCAAGCTCTCTGAGCTATCTGTTATTTTGTTTTCCTTTGTTTTCTACTTGCTTTCTTACTTTGGTGACAACTCCTGAATAAAAGCAGGGATGGAAAAAAGCACAAAAGATATGACTGGAACTACAGAAAGACAGAAGGCAATTTAAGGTATTTTTTCTTCCCAGAAGTCAGAAGAAGGTAGGAGAGATGAAATGCTCTGAGCAATCTAGCTTTTAAATGATTGATACTTTCTCCAGCATCCTCCTGAAAAGACAGTTGTAGAAGGTAATTTAAGATAATTTTGTTCTTTCTCATGGGAAATCAAAATCTTTTTCATAAAAATTCTATCCTACTTCCTTTGATGTTCTGCTAAGAGCAAACATCTAACCAGTATAAGCTTGCATTTCTAGTGAAATGAACAGAATTGCGTGGTAAAAACGAGCTGGGAATTTTTTTAAAAATTTATTTATATACTGTAGGCATGAAGATCACAGATAGTACACTACTGATTATGACATTTAATGTGGTTGTGGGACAGAATTCTTCCACATTGGCCTCAGCAGGCATCAAGAAACCATGGTCTCAATGTCATTAGTTAGTAGGGACTTCCCCTAGCACACCGAGGGATGGTTGCAGGGAGTGGTCCAGGCTGTTCAGGCAGCTTTTGGCCTAAAAATGCTGTCTCCCTAGCAGAGCCTGGAGCTTCTGACCCACAGTTCTTGCTAGTGTTGAGGCTGGGAGCAGCTCTGGGAATTGGGTTTGGAGCTATCTCCAGCTGTCCCTGCTTGCAGCAGCCGCTGGAGCCATAGTGCGTATGGGATGCAGGACCATTGCCCCTGTTTACAGTCCTGAGTCTTCATTTCACATGGGTTTCTATCTGCAGCACTGAAGCAGTAACATGTACCATAATGCTATGGGAAAATATTGCCTTGCAGGACCACCATTTAAAGTATGTAAGAAACCTTTGTGAAGTCTCATGGCCTTAATTCAGTATTCTTGAAAATATCCAAGGAATATGGAGATTCTTCAGCAGCTGCAGCATTACTGAGGGTATTGATCTGTTTTTCATTTTTTCAGAAGGTGAAACAACAGCAACAAAAATAAAGAAGATTAGACTCTTTTCTGTACAAAAACAACCTACAGTGAAAACACAAAGGAAGTTGTCATCTTAGACGTGAATGTGAGAGATTGCAAATCTTTCTCTGAAGGCACAGGTTGACAGAAGTAGAGAATTGAGAAGCTGGTAAACTAAAAAGAAAGTCAGCGGTTGGATTAACATTTTTTCTGACTGAAAAATATATACATAATCCCCTCCAGAAGCAGCTGATTCCTGAGACAACATGAATTAGTAAACATAAGGATACAGAGATGATGAAACAGAATAAATTTCTCATTTGTGCTTCCTCACCATCTGTCCTACTGTCCACATCATTAACAGCCCAAGTTGTAGACCTCATTGTTTTTGTATTTATTTCCAACTCCATATGGCTTATGGATGAAATCCTGACACTACTGACTGTAGGGTCTCTAGAATCATGTTCAACATCCTCAGTCCTCTTCAGGCTAGACAACAAAGGCTATGTCAGTGAGTTCTTTGGATTAGTTCCTATGATAGTTTTATTTATTACTATCAGCCAAAACTGTGATGTATGCATTAAAAAACTGTTTATATAGCCTTCAACCACATGAGTTGGAGTTATTTGGTGCTTCCACATTTTTTTCTGTTTCTGGTAGATAAAATACATATCACAGTAGCATACCTGGTTTCACCTAATATTTAGATCTATTGGCAAATGACAGATTCACCTCTTGCCTTCTAAACTTTCACTCAGTGACTTATAGTATGTTAATTTTTAAGTAACCTGCTGAGCAAAAACGTTCATAATAAATATGGTATAGAATAAATGTGTTACAATTTATTTTTACTGTAGTGTTAAATTATGCTTTTATAGCTCTGGTTACTCGTGTGTCATGAAGAAAAAGTACATTTCCAACGAAGGTACCTAACAGTGCAAAATGTTTTCTATAGTGCAGATGTTTCCTTTTCCCAGGTACTCCTTTGTTTAATTACAGTTGCAATGATATCTAAATATAGAGTTGATTCACATCTCTACTTTGCTGCTTCTACTGCAGGAGGGCTTTCAGCTCAAGTGAAATACAGTTTCATTATATTCCAAAGTTCACAACATTTAGAAGAAAGTGTTATTCCAGTAAATAAGATTCATATTTTCTTGTTCAATGTTTTTGTCTTCCCTGAAACAACTGGTAAAGAATTCTATTGCACACCACACTCAGGTGAGCTGGGTCATAGGGCTATCTATTGTATGTTCAGTTGATATTGCTCTCTTCTCATTAGAATGAGATGTATAACAAGCTATTGTAAATCTGTGTTTGCTCATCTTGAACAAGAGAAATGAGAGTCTGAAAGTATTGTTCTTAAGTAATTTGAAATTACTGACAACTTTCTTGCTTGACTAGAAAGGACTGAGGCATCATGTATTGGTTTATTTCTAAAGAACTGGTATCAGTAGGAAAGGTTGGTTACTCTGAAAGAGTTTTTTGAAAGGGGAAAGACTTTATGCTTCTGGGGATGCCCCTGGAGAGGACGTTTGGGAATAAACAATCTTTACAACACCAATAAGAGGCTTTTTTTTAACCCAAGAAAGCGAGACTTGTGATCACCCTGTGCACAGCCACAGGAGCACACAGATGCCAGTACATTACTGGGTGAGAGCTCAACTTCAGACCTAAAGGTCAAGAGCAACCCAACAGCAGGGTACAGACCCCAAAATACTGAATTTCTGTAAGTCTCAGGGAAGTCAGTGACAGGTAGAAGTGAGAGACCTTTACGAGTGAAAGGCAGTGTGTGACCTCAGCCCTTAATAGACTACAGAAAATCCACAGACAGAGAAGTTGTGCAGCCCTAGCTATAGAAGCGTCTTCATTAGGTGCTTGTACTCTCTGTGTTGCAAGATAATAAAACAGCTCCACAAATTATTTAAGTCAAATCTAGCCCTTTTAGGTCACCATAGGAACTGCTGCGTACTGGGAAATTTTCACACAAGTGTTATACTGCTCAGGGAAGCCACTGAGTTCATGAAAATAGGCATTCATCAATCTTAAAATTCTGATGCACACACAACTAATAAATCAAATGCAAATCTTTGTAGCTTTTTACCATAAACTGATGTGTCTCGCAAAACCTGCTATATTTATAAAGTCCAGGAATGTCTGTCTATTCAGTCCTCTGAGTAATATGTTGATATATTAAAGTTATTACTGTCCTTTACAAGCTGGAGAGTTAAACTGCATTTAGCCTGGGAATTGCACAGAAGAGCAGAATTAGGCCTATATTTGTGTTCAATGCATGTGTCATAGCACTATATAATGTATAGGCTAGGCTCCATTCAGCGAAGTCTTATCTCACAGGACAGACTTGTGAGCTATTGAGATTTCTTTAAATAGATAAATCAATTTTTCAAGGACATCCCTCGAGCTAAAGGCAGATCCCATACAAACATTACTTTACAGGTAAGGTATCGTTATGTCTTGTTGCAGTTTAATATGAAGCATGACAAAATGTGCCAGCCTAAGGACACCTTGTCAAGCCTACTGTGCCCTTCCATGAAAGAAATACTCTGTTGATCAATGGTGGCTAATAGCAGTGGCTTTAACTCAGATTTGTCAATCTGAAAGATGTGCATATGTGCATGTGTGCATTCTTTCATTACTGTCACCCGTTTTAAATCACATTAGAAATGAAAAAGAGTTCCTTTGTGACAGTACTTTAAAAAGTGTCAAGTAAGGAGTTTGAAAAGCACGTTACACTCTTTCTGTAGTTGTCTAGAAGGAATTCTGGGAAAAGTAAGTGCAACTTCATTGCTTTCTGGATAGGAGAGCTAAAAAATGCAGCAGCAGAATATTTGATGTCCTGACTTATGTGGATTCAGGATATAGGAGGACTTTTTCCCCAAATGGTAGAATGGTGACTGTCCATTTAGTCATACACTATCAGTTTTCATTCTCTGTTTTTCTATAACTAAGAATTCCAAGGATCTTTTTTTTGATTGCCTTTTTTTTGTTTGACATAGTTTACTTTTTTATTATATATGGTTAAAAAGAAAATCTGTTGGCAGTCTTCAGAAAATACTAATAATTATTTTTAGTTTTTGAGACGTATATGCAAGATCAATTGTCTTCACCTTAGCATTGGTATGGGATTTTTTTCTTTATATTCTTTTACCTCTGAAATTTTGACATCTTGGATGTTTGATATCACCCCTCTGCTTATAAATCCTGAAATTTTTCATTAGTATTGCATTATCTGCTCTATTAATAAATTCAGGGATCTAACATATATCAGCAACTCTTTGCAGAATAGCCCAAACACAGTTGGGCTCTCAGTTGTAGAGAGCCTACCCACGAGCCTACCCAAATCTACCTAGTCATACTATGAGAGGTTGATATGACAAGTCTTTCCTGCTTCAGGAATAAATAAAATACATAAAAGACATTGGCTTTATTTTACCTGTGTATTTGTCTGAAACTCTAAGGCAACAATGTGCAAGACATGCTAAGCATTTTTAATTTTAACCTGATGTGTTATTTCTTTGTGGAGATTTGAAAGTTGTACTGCAATACATATATGCCCAGCAGTTCAGAAATAATTGTTGCAGTCAGCTGTCTCTGGTTATTGCATGTTTTGGCTGCCCCCGTGAGTGCGGTTAGAAGGTCTAGGCTGTTTGTCACAGCAGTTTTAGATACCTGATATCTGAAATAGTTGCAGTAATCCAGCCTGAAAACACTGTGCTCTCCATACTGGGGCAGCCATTTCCTACCTTATTGCTTTTATAATTTTGCAGTGTGCCCTATGTTTTGCTAAAGCCACATCAACCCAAGGCTTCCTTTCATCTTTAAACACTGCCATGACTCAGCTTCACTGTTTCACTCTCCAGTGAGCATCTTAGAGACATGCCACCTCCCCAGTGGGAAGCCTGGCATGCTGAACAGAGGAAAACTTATGAACTGGGAAGCATGAAAACATGAAATGTCATTGTCAGCCATGAAATAATTGTATGCCTCTTCCTGACCTTAATTCCCAGCCATTTCTGGGGCTGGGGTCAGACTAACCATTCCCAGAGCACACTGCAAAGCTCTAATAGGAGTTTATTTAATAACCAGATAATGTTGAATCTCAGCAGAGCACTGGTACAAGATGAATACATAACTGGGGAAAGGGGATGTCCAATATGAATACAGATGGGCCTCTAAAATTTGTCATAGAGTGAAAATCCACAGTATCAGTGGAGTATGCATTTGATACGGATTTCTGAAAATGAGAAACCAGCGCCAACACCAGAAACAGGCAAGATAGAGAAACAGAAAATAATAAAAGTCTTTGTGCCCATCCATATATTGTGGAAAAAATACTTTTCAAGAGCTGCCATGTTAGGACTTAAACAAGAAGATGACTTGGTGGGGATTTCAGGATTAAAAAATTAATCATGTCCCTTGAAGACAGTAACTCTAGCTACCTCTTGTCTTAGTGCAACCTGAGGAGACAAGACTAAATGCAGGGGAATGGCAGAATGGGCTGGTGGCAGGGGAGAGGACTATGAAGCTTCTACCAAAGGGACAGAAGAGTTTAGGGAGAGGACAATGTGATTTGCTGAAGCAAAAGGATATGATCTGTTTCCCATCCTTGGTCTTACTGCCACTTATTCACCTCTTGGGTCTCTTACCAACAGCACCCTCTTACCTTTTTGCCCTCTTGTGAAGAATGATGGAGGCAAGGGGAGGGCAGTTCCACCTCATAGGAGCAGATGTTAGGGCTGGGTCAGCAACAACCCTTGACAAAAATGCCTTTCTGCTTTGGTTGTTTTCAGCAGGGAGAATTGAGATTGTGATGTCTCTGCTGCTTCTCTAAGGGGCGAGTGTCCTGTGCAGAATGAGTTGATTGCAAAATGCAGGAGGGTGGTCAGGCTGATCCACATCTAATCCTTATCACCCAGACAGCCCTGTCCTCCCTGTCAGCTGCATGCTGAGGCTCAGCCTGCTCTGCCAATGCCTTTAGCTTCATGCCAGAAGAAACAGACAGGCATATAAGGCCTTCATCTTTCTGATGTATGATGGACCATTTAGAGTGCTAAAGGCAGACCAAATGGAGAAACACATGGGCTTGTTATCAGCTCTCAAATGTCAGAAAAATCACAATGTAGTAGATTCAAAAGAGCTACACAATTTCTGCAGTAGGAAATATACCTGTCCCTAGATTTACTCGCTAAAATAGAGGAAGGTAAATCAATGAATAACAAGAATAACTCCATCTCAATGCCTCATCATCCTAAAGCTGCTTCCCACTGAAGGCAAACAGCTTGAACTGCACTTTCTCAGAGCTTGACTGCTAGTTTTGACATTACAGTTACAGTGACAAGTAAAAACTTACTTTGTTCATCAGTTTTTACACAGACAAAATCCCCCAAACAGCGCATCATGTGTTCAACAGAGACCTAATGTCTTTATAATATGATGCTTTTTCATTCTGCCAGATTAAGACTAGTCAGTCAGAGAAAACTATTGAATTGTATTTGGCTACCATAAGCCTGAAAGGTAACACTTCAATATATCAGATCCTCAAAGGGATACCTTTCTCATTTACAGTAAGTCATAACATACTGTAAGAGAGATATTTTAGGTGGTCTTTGGGGATTCTTCACTGAGTAATATTAAAATTCTTGAGGATGGGGAACAGAGAAGAAAAGGGTTGCACTGTTTATACATGGGTGGTGAAAAAGAGGGAACAGATGTTTTTGACCTATCCTCTCTGTGTCTTTATGGCTATTATATTTTTGTAGCTGTAGCTCCATTATTGAAAATAGTCTTATCTAAAAATGATAACAGCAAAAGAGGATACCTCCCCTGAGTCCTGTAGCTACTTTATTCACTAACTGTATGTACATGTTATTTGATGCATTTTTGTGTATTCTCTAGGAGCTGTCAATATAACCAGAAAAAATATACATTGCCAAAAAAAGAAAAAAAAGTATAGACATCAGAAATGATGTGATTTATAGGAAACATAGTCTAGATACTGGTAGCAGACAGAACTGGAGGCATTTTACAAGTAATTCAGAGATTGCCTCATGTCATGTATCTGCTGTCATACCTATCAAAGAGCAGGTGTGCTCCTCTCTGGCATACAAGTCACTGTTTACCGAAATGGGAGGAATATTAGAGCCACTGAAGTGGCAAATAAACAAATGTGAAGAAAAGTAGAAAGAAAACTCTGGCAAGCATTTGGTGGTCAGTAGTAACTACAAGGGGTGATACTCTTCCTACTCCAGCTATATTTTCTTTACAATATTGACAGTGATTATAGGGATGGAAAAGCCTTTTAAAAATTAACATATTTTTAAAAATAACTGGTGTGTTGATAAGCATGTATAAATCAGATCTCCTAGCGTCATTTAAAGCAATTAAGAGGAATGACATTTTATTTCCAAACAAAAGCTTGCAATAATGCAAACCATGTAGAGAACATACTTTTGAAAGGCTAATGCAGCAATTTACTTTCTCTTAAATTTTAATTTAGATAATTGTACAGAATTTTGCAAGCTGACAAAGCCATTTATCTGCAACATTTGCCACATGTGTTTCATATGAGGCATACTGTGCCTCTGCCATTGTTACCCTAGTGTGTGGAATATATCTGACTAGCATGTGGAAAAGAGATTTGAAATATTGTTGTCTGGGTATTACTTATTCCTTTACGTTGTGATCAGATTGTTCGTTTTCTCTGTTACTTAACATGAGACCATTAATTGCCTCTTCAGGTCACAGGAGTCCCTCTGGTCTGGCTGTTTTTCTTAACAACATCTTGAGTTCTATAAGGATGATGAACTTTCCCATCAAAATGGGAAGCAGCAATAACCTGTGGCATTTGGTGGTGAGTTTGTTGTGTTTTGTTAGGTTGGTGTTTTGTTGTTTTTTTCCCCCTTTTCCCCAGGTAACTTATGATAAAACAAAGGTACTTTTCTGTTTTGTATTATGTATATTTTTACAACTGAGACCATATCTTTAAAAAACTGATATTCAGTATGAACCAATGATGTCTTAAAGCACTGAGGTTCACAGTGCTTGTAACACCAGTGGCTATGAGACATTAGCCAGTATTACTGTAGTGTTACATACAGGTACCTGAGGTAGCTTTCCATTAGCAGCTTGGCACATCCTGATATTGGTCTCAGTGCTGCAGCCCAGAATCTAGTATGACCTGATTTATCCTGGCAGGGAGCGATGTGGCAGAGGTCTGCCTTGGAGGCTATTATCATGTAGTGAGCAAGTGAGCATGTATCTATTTTTAAATTTTTAATTGGATCTGTAAAGTGTGAAAGTTTCCTTTAGAGCTCTGGTGCTTTGTTGTAACTCACATTATATCTCATGATGCCAGCTGCCAGATTCAAGAGTCACAGGCATTCCCATTTTGGCATTAAGTCTTGTCCCTGCAGTAAAGAAAGGAATACTCCAATTAAAGACCATGCCAATGTTTTCATGTTTCTTTTCTGTTGCAGTTCCCTCAGATTTCTATTTTTTGCTTAGCAACTGTGACAAATGAAACAAAAATCTTTCCCCATGCCAACCCTTAAGACACATGAATCAGATTTAATAATTTTTTTTTGGTGGTACTACTGATAGATACTGTGAAGCTGGTATGGACAGGCAATAATAAGGTGATGCCAGTGCAAAGAGAGCAGCAGAGAGAACAGAGCTGGTGAAGTACTGCAGTACTTTCTTAAGTAGCTGATGCTGAAATTATATTCAAGGTGAAAGAGGAAAAAGGGATATTGCTGAGGCTGGTTGGTTCCCTGCAATCTATAGTAGCCATTCTGGTCTCTAAGGCTGGCCAAGAACAGAAGTATCTAGAAGCTGGAGCTGATGGATCATATTAGCATCTTTGATCAGCTGTCTTTGTTTGCCCTGTTTAACACATACCTCTGAATAACCATCATAAACCTGGTCCTGTCATTTAGATAATGAGAGAAATCTTCAGAAAGGCATTTTCCCATTTCCCATATATGTCTGTGCCAGGAGGTGAAAAACCACCAATAACAGGGTTATTAATATTAGATTAATAATAGTTATTAGTAATAGGTAACATGGCATGTTTTCTGAAGGATCTTCTGTTGCATGGGATCCTGCCTTCCCTCGCCCCTGCCAGGGATGAACTGGTAGGGGTAGAGCATCCTCAGTGCAGGAAATGCTAATGGGTGCCCCAGATTCAGGCCTTTGGTGGCAGGCAAGATGAAGTGATGCACCCTGTGAGCTACCCACAGGAAACTCTTCTCACACCCCCAAAACAAGGGTATAAGCTACTGACCAATGGCAAGGTACCTCCTGAGGCATTAAAAAGCAAAGAGAAGACAATAGAAAGTGGAAAGTTTCAGATACCAGGCTTGTGTCTGCCTTTTAAAGTTGGGGTGTTTTTTTTTTTTTAGATTTTTCAGTTCTGTAAAAATAACAACTCAGTTATAATTTGAAGTGAATAACTTCATTATGTTTATCCTCTTAGAAAAAAAGTAAATACGTCCCTTTTTAAAATATCAAACGGCTTCCAAAAACAGCTAGGTGAGTCATTTCAACATTCTGCTTTGCAACTGATGTTACTCAGCAGGTGGTATTAAGCCATTTCAATATCACTCCACAGTTTTTGTAAATTTGCAGAAAATGTGCATAACAATGCTTCCTTTCAGCATAATAACCTTATGGAAAGTTTAATTGGTTCTCAAGATACCTTTGTAATTCATCAGCCTTTCAGTTCATGCAAACGTGATCCGTACATTACGTTCAAAGCTCTATTGAAATTAAGTAAAATGAAAATTCAGCAATTCACTGTTTCATGCCCATTTAAAAGGTATTTTTAATGTCTTAATAAAAAGATAATTATCTGGGGAAATATACAGGTGTTATACAGTAGAGAAAACCAGGTATTTGGAAAGAAAGAGTGGTTTATGTTATTCACTATAATGTTTTTAAAATTCTTTAGATAGTGATCTCTGAACAGTGAACTTAGCTAATTGTGAACAGAACTTGTCAGAGATAGGTTAATACATATCATATTAATGCTAAGAGTTCCTCTTTGGAAAAAAAGACATTTTTCAATTTGTACTTTAGAGACATTTTTCTGTATTTTTTTTGTTATGCTGAACTAAAAGTAGGAGCTTCAGTGAGGATGACAGTTAATTGTTAACTTTGTAAGCCCATGACTGTCTCAGAGAATCCAAATTTCTGTCTCTCTATAATAAAGAAAATAATTTGTGACTTCATGGGTAGATCTAAAATATTTAAGTATTGTCCAAATGTCTTTTATAGAGCTACATTGTACTTGAATGGTGTGCTGCACTTCTGTGAAGGAGTCAATGAATGTGTGGACAAGGCTACCTGGCCAATTTAATCAACTAAAGAAGATCTACAGACTGTTGAAGGCTGGAGATAAATATCCTGGGAAAGCATTGTTGAACTTTTGCCTTGTGTCCATGCTTCCCTTGGCATCTGCTGTTGGTCATTGTTGAAGACAGGGCACCTTACCAGATGGACTATTGATTGACCTAATCCAGTACTGCTGTCTGATCTTTTCATCTACCTGGGCCCTTCCTCAAAATCTCTGAAAGAAACAAAGCTGCTAGTGGTAAAAGCCAAAAGCCCTGACACAGGTTATTATCAGTTGGTTAAAAAAAGTAGGAAACAAAGAATTTATTTCTACGACTGGCTTTCTAAATGGAGGAAGATCATCAATAGCCTCCATCAGACATCTGTGCCAGCTGTTGTTTAGGTCTTCACTAGGAGATTGATCAGTGAGGTGACAGGGTTTGCTGGTAATGTTCAATTACTGAAGCAAAAGAGAAGAAAGCTGAGTTCAGAAGAGTTGCAGAAGGATCTTAGAACAGTAATTTAACAGATAATAAAATAGTAGATGAAATTCAACAATGATGACTATTACATGAGGCATACAGGAAAAACAGTCCAGGCTTCAATACTAAACTCAAAAGTGTTATTAGAGAAGTGATAGTACATACTTTTACAAAATGTTCACGTCATTGCTCCATTACAGTCAAAATGAAATCATATTAGGAATTTTTAAGAAAGGAACAGGGTGGGGAAAAAAATTCCTGAAAGATGTAATTACAGCACTATATATAACTATAATGTCCCCACATCCTATTATTTGGTGTTGTGATCCCCTGCCTCAAAAATGATGCAAGAGAGCTTGAAAAAGAACACAGAAAGGCAAGATGGGTCATCAAAGGCAAGGAATAACATTCTAGGCTTGGGGAAGGGTATGGGATTGAGATTTATAAATCATGAGTGGAATAGAGAAAATTAATATGGGACTATTATTCATTGTCTGTCTCCCTTGACACAAGAACTGTAAGTATTAATGGAAATGTCTCAGGCCTAAAGAAAAGAAACAAACACTCCCCAAAAACTCTATATTTTTCCATAAAACATCTTTAAACAGTAAAAGTTCTTGAAACAAGGTGTTTAGGGTGGCCAAAAACTTGTGGGGTTTGAAAATGTAATTGGGCAAACTGAAGAAAAAGCCAGCAAGGGCAGCTGAATACAAAAAGACCATATCCTTGCTCAGGAAGCTCTTGAGACAGAAATTGCTGGAGGTTAGGAAAGGATGCTTGCTAAACCTAAACATTTACCATCAGAAATGTCATAGCAATCTGGAAGGAATTTTGGGTTGACCTAGTACAGTCATTTTTATGACTCAGGATGAAATAAATAGTAACAGAAGAGTGCCCCGCTTCCTACAAATTTGGGACACTGCTGTCAGAAGACTGGAAAAGTAGACCCTTGCAGATTGCTTGATACAACAGAAGCCAAATTCTTGGTCGATAAGGTCACATGCCTGTTGCCAGAAATCTCATCACAACCCTCTCCTGGGTGGGCTCTTCAGTCGAGATGTGCTGTACCCAGGAAAAACCTGGGAGCCACTTGAGATCTCATGTGTTTCCACCTGCAGTATGAGAACTCACATTTTGTACGTGCAGTAATTGCAGACATTTTGCAAGTCTGTACGTCTGTAGTTTAAAGCCCTGAAGGAAAGTTCTTTCCCAGTTTGTGGGGGATAAATACTCCTGCAGACAGCTGATGTATTACTGAGCTATCGTCCTTTTGCGACCTCCATAGTTAATTGTATTTACTTAGTTTTCAAAATTATATCAGTAGGTGCTTTCTCTCATGTCAAAAGCAAAAAGCTATTGTGTTTTGATATGCTTGTTTAGTATTAGCCAGGCATTACTGCTGACATTAATGTCACTTGCTGATTTCTAATACCTACATCCTAATGCCAAACAAACAATTAATACTAGACTAGAGCCCAACAACTAAAATCAAGAAATGAAGCAGCTTGATTAATAGCCATAACTATCACTGGAACCCTGAAGAGATGGCATACAATATTTATGGATTTAACATTGTGAAGTAATTTAGGTAACTGATAGTTAGGAAAAGAGAACCAGGTTACAAAGCACATATTATAAATTAATGATTGATTTTACCTGACATAGGCACCTAAAAAGATTATTATCTTGGCCCATAAAGGACTGAAGTAATGGTGCAGTTAAATCTTGATAGATAAAACATGTCCTTCCTATCTTCCTGTTTAATTTTTTTCTTTTTTGTTTGTGAGTGGAAGAATAATTAGTTGCTCTAGGTTTTTATTCATTCCCTTAAGTTTTTTTTTTGTGGTATGTACTGAAGTTTATGGACCTTGTCCTGCTGTCATTTTTGTGCAGCAATTAATTAATGTTATCTAATACACAGTCCTGGGAAGGAGCTGGCATCTTTAATGTGTCAAGGAAAAGGACGTAGTTTACAGCTGTGTTTCAGACTATCACTAGCTTCTGAAGTCTTCTAATTGCAATAGCTAGCAATTAATAAAATTGACTTAATCCTTTCCACAGTAAAAGAAGCCCCTTAAACAACTGTGGGTTTAATCAAGCCCTGGATACAAGTTCTTCCAGTGATATTACAGAACAGCTGCAGCACAAAAGTTCAGGTAATGCATGTGATAGTACAGCTTAGACAGTTCTGTTTGCCTATAACTGAACAGGAACAGCCAGAAACTCTGGTGGTTTGGAGTTACAGCTTCCATTTGAGATAACAAGGCCTCCATGTATCTACAACCACCCATTTTACCTCTTCAGCAGCTTTTGCCTCCCCTTTCTCCTACAACTACCCATCCCACACTGCAGTTCCAAAACAAAAACTGTACCCTTCCCTGAAGCTTTCTTACCATAGAGGACAGGAGATCAAGAAGAACTTACTATGGCGCATTTCCTTCAGCAAGTCCCAGCTGCCTGCAAATGCCTAATCAACCATCTGGCAGACATGGGCAGGCTACAAAGAGAAGAGCTCCAGGTTAGCTTTCTTTACTAACTGAGGTTCCTCTGTTTACACCATGTGCCTGTTGAAGAAAAGGCAGTGTTACTTATCAATACAGATGGACTCATGGGATTTCCAAGAGGTGAATAAACACAGTCTTATGTTTATTTTTTCCTAAGGGGTTCTGGAGTCTTGTGGGTTGGTATCCTCAGGTGAAGTGGGTTACAAATGCCCTGAGTTTTTCTGCAATCTGTATGTGTTTGCCATCTGCTTCCTAGCAAGTTAAACTGTAAGCAAGATGGACCACTGACTTTGAGGAATAAGATAGAGCCTCTTCATTTAAGCATCTGCCTTAGAAAAGCAATGTATATTGAATCTGTATTTTAGTGAAATGTTTGCTCTGTTTGTGAAACTCTTATGTACAGCCTGGGCTCTATTAAACCAACCTTCTTACCTATATATACACATTTGTACTCACCTTTATATACCAGGATTCAATCCTTCATTGTGTGGCTTTAGTGTTGCTGAGATGACTTATATTAATTGAGAACTTGGTAGCTGTTCAGTAAAGTAGATACCTAATAACAATGTTTATACTGGGACAAAGAGCTTATAGTGGATGCTAGCAATACTAGTGGATTTGAGGCTTATGTACAGATTTATATGTTTTTAAATGCATAGAAAAAATGGCAACAAACATAAGTAGATATAATCTTTGTTACTTGTTGCTGCACAGGCAACTTAAATTGATATTACCTGTAACAAAACACTGTGGTCTCCAAGCCGCTTTATAATAAGGCTATGTAAAGGTAAAGTGTTTAATATTTTTTTCCTGTGGTTGGAGAAAATTATTAATTTTTTGTCAAGCTTAGCTTGCTGACAGAAGCTTGTGTACCCCTGCCTGAGCTAGAGCTTGGTCTGCAGCTGTGCTGCTCCACACACCTATTCAGCCCAGGAATGGTTGCAAAGCATGGTAAAATAGCTGAATGAATGAAAAAGCCACTTGATTACATTGAGCTGCTCGCAGCTGTGGTGGCACTGCTCTCTGTCACTGCCTTATGTAGTTAGAACACGCCTGTGTTTGCTACAGCAGCTATCTTGACAATGCAAGCAAACAATGCAAAATTTTTTCTGGAATATGCTGAGCTGGAGTACAGCCATTACAGGAAATGAACAGAAATTGGATACAATGCCAAAATAAGTTTTCTTTGTTTTTAAATGCTTTCAGTGATAATTTATTTTTACCTGTAAGTGCTTGTCCCTGCCACGCTGCTTTGCTGAGGGATGTTTGTTGCGGCACTGGCCAGGCAAAGGCACCTGAGCTAAAAACAAAGCCTGGTTTGCCACCTTGTTTATAGGAATATGTTATTGAATATGCCAGCAAACAGACTCTTATCTGTTGTAATCATGCAGACTATATGTATCCCTAACAACTTTTTGCTGTATCCAGAGTAGTACTTACTTGCCAAGATCCAAGAACATGTGACAGAATAAAAATAATGGAGACAAGAACATAGTTGGAAAGGGCACAGTCAGGATGTGTAGGGGGTGGGAGACAGTGTTTGCTTGTCCAGGGCCATGACTGGTGCTTGCAGTTGGAGGGAGCTTGTGATCATATTTTGAATACAAAGAGAAAGCTGTATTCCCTAGGTATCTTTCTCCTCACTATCTTATCTGATTTTGAAAAACTGTTTGTGACCCTAACACCAGAAGATATGAGTGAGAAAGCCAGTAACCGGGGGAGGGGGGCCAGGAACCTGTAAAATCTCTAAGCTTATGAGCATTGTATTATGGTCCTTACTACATGTATTACATGCATGTTTGCTTGACTCGCGTAAAAGCACTTTCCTTTCTACTCCCCTCTTCTTCCTTTAGCAGTAGCAGGATTCTTGTCAAACGTCTCCTTGGGGAATTTTCTGGTTTTGCTTTCTTTCCATGCCTTTATCAATTTCTTTCAATGAGTATATTTGCTACAAAGATGATATTATTTTTTATAAAAATGTCTGCAAAATCTGTATTAGCCTGTCATACGCATAACACTATCACAGATGTCACGATGTAAATAAACCATAGAGTTTATTTACATGGAGAAAATTATTTTAATGGGTCTATACTGTTACAGTGATATTAACATGTCACTAAATGTTCCCATATAGGCACTATTTTCCCAGAATCTGAATTTTTTTTTTCTAGCCCAGTTTGCTGAGAGATTACTTAAGTGGAATCAGAAAATAAATTTTACAGATATTTTTGCTGGGAAACTTTACCAGCATAGATAATATTGGGGACTTCAATAAGGAATAAGCTCTCTGTGTCTCTCGGTACCTGTTCCCCACTTTATGCATGTCAGGGTCTTATCTTCACTTTAAATGTGAGGATGCAGCCTCCTGATTTTGAGAAATGCAATGCCAGGGAGCAGCAAGACCTGGCTGCTATGTGAGGCAAAGGGCGCCAAGGATGGCAGCTGGGCTGGCCATGGTCTTGTCCATGATGGACACAGTCCTGCAGCACCTGAGTGAGGTGAGAGAGCAGGTCTCTTGGCAGGGTCCATGGCCAGCCACTACATGGTTAAGGAAGTCCAAGGTGATGGGGCAGGACTGAGGTAGAGTTGGGAAGTCAAATCGGTGGGTCAGGATCAGCGAAGCACATGGCTGGGCACAAAAATACCTGTCATGTGGTTAAGGTAAGGCCGAGGACAAGTGCCCGACCTTAACAGCAGGTTGGAAAGGATGTTTTCCATGACAGTTTTCTTAGAAACACATCAAAATTTATCCTGATTGAATGCTTTGCTTGCCACTAAAGTAAAGACAATGGAACAGATGTTGCAGGATGTATATTTCTCCATGTGGGAAATACTGACAAATCGGAGTGGAAATATAAGATATTTTCTCTTTGGGCATTTTCCCATCATATCACCATCCTTCAAGTGTCTCCTGGTTTTTTTCTTATTCTTATCTCCTGGCTGCAGTTGAATACACTTCAGCTCAGTTTAACTGAAGGGGAGAGCTAGGGATGTGTGTGAAATCATACTGGGCAACAGCATGAAGTAGGGGAAAATGTGAGCCAGGGATTGTCTCAGGCAGTAGTGAATCACAAGCTCCCACTGCTTGGAGCTACCCTGATGATGCATGGCAGTTGTAAATCCAGGATGTTCAGCCTGCTCCCTGCCCATCTGGCACAATGCAACAAAAAGAAAAACCAAAAACAAACCAGACAGCACAAAAGAATCTGACCCCAAAAGCTAAAATTAGCTAGCGTTAGCTTTTTCCTAACAGCTTGAGATAGCCTTGCAGCAGTACTTTCTCTGGGTTTCTTTTTCTGCTTGTGTCTGAATGCCTCCGTGCAAGGAACCAAGCACTTTCTGAGAAGCTTAACTGAAGACCACATACCAGCGATATTGCATGTTTGTGAGGTGCAAATGTCACGATTATTTTGAAATCTTACACTGATTATTATGGATGTGGGAAGGAAGGGATTAGGGAAAACAGGGTTGAAAATCCATCTAGCGTAAACCTACAAAACAATTTGAACAATGGTAGCTGCATGGGTGATTCGTATAGCCCATCTAAGGTGGGAAGAGTTCCTTCACAACTTAAAATTGTTTTGCTTTCTTAACCCCAGTAACCTAAACCTAAAATTAAATGTTTTGCATTGGGTGTGCTTGGTGAGGTGTTGGAAGTGGAGGGCTGCAGGGGCTTCTGAGAGGAGACCAGGGTTTCACCTGTGCCAGTCACATGCAGTTCTGCAGCAACCCCGCCACAGTCACAGCTGAGCCCCTCAGTGATGCCGGTGGCACCACCTTGCAAATGTATTTAAGAAAGGGTGAAAGGCTGCCTAGGCAGTGAGGAAAAAATGTGAGAAACAGCCCTGCAGTACCCAGGGGAGAGGAGGTGATGCAGGAGCAGGGTTTGCACTGCAGCCTATGGAGAGAACATGGTAGAGCAGGTGCCCTCACTGCAGTGCACAGAGGATGTGTGCTGGAGTGTGTTTATCCTGAAGGAAGCTGTACCCCATAGGAAGGACCTGTGCTGGAGCAGGGGAATGCATGAGGAGGAAGAAGCAGCAGAGAGGCTGTTATGGACTGGCCACAACCTCCATTCCCTTGCCCTGCTTTGTGTTGGGGGTGAGAAAGAGGAGTTGGGAATGAAGTTGAGCCTGGGACAAAGAGGGTTAGGAGAAAGTTGTTTTACTTTGTCTTTGTCTCCCACTACCCAAATGTAGTTTAATTGGCAATCAATTAAATTTCCCCAAGTCAACTCTGTTTTGTCTATGAAAGTAATTGGTAAGCGATCTCACTATCTTATCTCAGTCCTCAAGCCTTTTTGTCTCATTTCCCCCCCCAGATCCTGTTGAGGAGGGGGAATGAGACAGTGGCTGGGTGAGGGTCCAGCAGTTGTCCAAGGTCAACCTACTACATATTTTTAAGGAGTAATTGTATTGTAGGTACAATTCAGACTTCTATTAACATGGTTTATTCCTGGAAATCTATGTAACAATTTTTTTTTACTGTTTGTTTTTTTTAAAAAGGGCTTTCCTGAAGGGAAATTAGTTTTATACATTTGAGTCCTTAGTCACAACACTGCTATACACAAATTTTGATAGAAGAACATGATGATAACAGATTTGGAAGAGTTCACATGCTTAGGAATTTATCACATCTGCACTTTTCAATGACTAAGGATCTGATTCTCTTCTTGCCAACACGTTTCCCACCACTGAAGTCATACCATTCTTGTTATAGAAGACGCTTGTCTTATAAGTGAAGATGCAAGTGGAAGAGAAAGGGAACATTATAGTTTCTCTTCTAAAGAAGAAAGGTTGCCAAGTGGAAAATAACAGTTTGAAAAATGTCCTCTGAGGTCTTTAAGAATTAATTGGCATTGTAACACAAATAAGAATTTGTGTGGGTTAAATGATGCCAAATAATATAAAATCCCCTCCCTCTGCCACTTTAGCCTCCTTAACAGGCTTGTGAGGACTTTGTTTTGGAAACCTGCTCATGCCCTTTTCTATTTTTCCAAAGTACAAGATTTTAAATCACTGCTTCTGCAGAACTCTTATTTGCTAGAAGATGTGCAATACTTGCATGAAGCAGTCATCCACATACTCCTAGAGATGAAAAAACACTAGCTCTGGAAAGAACACCTGAGACTGGCAGATCATTTGAGCAGACATCATGGCATAACAGATGTCTCTGACTATGTTTCTTACAAATATTTGTGCAATGAAGCCAGCAGTTGTTGTGCATATGTACTAGATGTTTCTATTTAAGATCTTTAGGTCAGAAAGGAAAGGTGAGAAACATTTTCAGCTTTCCCACCTTGATTGTTATTCTAAGTCATCACTCTATTTCCTGAGTGAAAAGCAAGGCAATCCAGGAAATTCCATGCTGCAGTAGAAAAGTTCAGTTTGAAAAACACACAATCACTTTAATAATAGGTTACAGACCTTCAAAAGGCAGCAGAACCATGTCCACTATATGGCTGTCCCCACTACATGGAAAAGTTCACTTGATCTCCCTAAGTCGTCTTGTCACTGCGCCATGGCTCATTTGTAACCCTTTCATGACTAGTCCATAATGGGTCTCAAACTCCATTTTTTTTTTTTTTTTCCAGTGGCCTTCACAGGTTTTCTATTCTTCTTTTCCTGATGCTGTAAAGGTTTCCTGTGCCAAAGTCTGAATGGTGTCCCCTGAAGTCACTTTGTAGAACTGAGCTTTTTATGTTGTACCATGCCAGACATCCTAGTGGACTGAGAACTTTAGTAATCTACATATGATGAAGTGATATAATTTGGGGTTTGTTCATGACTCTTTGTCATCCTTTTTGGTGTTTCTTACAGAGAAACAGATAGCATGTCTTATGACTCCTAATCCTGATCAAAAATGTCCTATAGACAAAGTATAACATATTTTAAATGAAGTTTAAACTCTTAATTGTAGCTCTTAATTGCACTTCTTTTTATGACTTTCAGGGTGGTTGTTTTTGGGGGTTTTTGGTTGTTTAGTTTTTTCTTTTTTTTTTAACCATGATTACGTACATGCTTGTCTGGAACAGACAGGTTGTTAATTTAAAAAATACTTAACGGTGTAATTGTCTAACATTGCAGTATGTTATGGTACAGCTATGCAGAACATCAATTAAGGTTAACTACAGATTAAATAAACATGCTTCCTAACACATTCTAAAGGGCTTTTGGAAAACAGGGCTGCTTCCTTTCATAGCAAGGACACTACAAAATATGTGACATTTCTTTTACTGTGAAACACCAAGTTGAAAAGGGATTCTAAATGTTACTTCAAAACATATATAGAACATGAATTCCTGCTTCTTGGTGATCCTGGTAGATATGTGCTTTGATGTTTGGTTGACATGGGTCTGAGGAGCTAGCTGGCTTTGCAAGCCATGTATGTATGAAAAGAGCTGTTAGGCCTGAGGCAAGATACAGGTGAAACACATGACTGTTGCTTGGATGTTAGAGTTGGGGGTCAGCATAACTCTGTCTGTAAATGAAATGCCTACATGAGACCCCATTTCTAGGTAATGTCTTTTTACTTGCTCAGCATGTCCAACTTCAGTCAGATTCATCTGGCTTATACTGTCTTGTGAACTGGTACTTTCATAGTGTTTTCTATCTTTGAACTCTCAAGTCAAAGCTTTTATCTAAAAAGATTAAATTATTCGTTTTTTTTCAAAATGTGACTCCAGTGCAAACTGTGAAACACTTTTGCCTGAGACTTCTTGTGTTCCTTTCAGAGGATGATATTGAAGTAAATTCTGAATGCTCTTGCAATTGATCAGCACATACAAGAAAAAGAGGTTTTTTCTAATGTTAAGATCTATCATTGCAGCGTGATTAGACTCCAATTTCTGTATCTATTGTGAGTGGAGTTTGGCTTGTAAAGAGAGCTCAAATGGGAGCTAAAATGGGTAAGACATCTGGCTAGTATCTTACCACAGCTTGCAAACCTTCCTGGAAGAGAGGGACCCTGCTTTTATTGCAGCATCTGACTCCTGTAGGACCAAGGAGCAAGTTTCCGGAAATGAGCAGGTGTAATTTAAGATAAGAAGAAAGATACTGTTAAGCAAGATGATTTTTAATATCCGAAAGCAGGGCAGGCATCAAACCTTGGTTCACCAAGTGAAGAAATACTTATATAAATTTTCAGAAGATAATACTGGAACTGAAACATTACTTAAACCCACTTTGAGACAAGTTCTAATCTTTTCTAAATAGCAGATATCAGAGCATACCATTTTGCTGATGTTAGACTTTCTTAGCTTTTTGGGACTGTGGGAATCATGAGATGGCTGAAGTAGAGAAATATGGTTATAAAAACAATATCTTCATCTTCTGCAATCTTTTCCCCATTTAAGGAGAAAAATTATCTGGTATTTATCTGAACAGGAACAGACTTTTCATTAGAAATAAGGCTTAATCCCCTACTTGGAAAAATCAAGGTTAAAGATATCAAATTTAGGGGGATATAGAAAAGTCCTAAAGCATCACAAATGGTGAGCAGGGATCGCCCTGTGAAAGGTTTAGGAAACTTTAGGCTCTTCTTTTAAAGAAGAGAACATTAAACAAAATTTCATAGCTTTCAATTTTTTTGCCTTGCCAGAACAAAGAGGATTTATTTTATTAAAGAAAATCTCCATACACCAGTGGTTTAATACAAGATATCCAAAACATATGAATGACCATTCTGTTTCACAAATGTATAAGACCATTACCTGGTCAGGGAATCACACAGAATCACAGGTTGGAAGGGACCTCAGGGATCATCTAGTCCAGCCTAAGGTACACTGCATTTCTAAATGCTGAGGGGAGCAACAAACTTGAGGTACCATCAAACTGCAATTCACAATGGATTCTTGAACATACATGCTGAGGAAAAATTTTGTGCCTAAAATGTATTGACCTATTAGAATCTTCAAGACACTTATCAATGTCCTCGGAGTGGCTAGGTAAAACTCATCTATCAATGAAAAATTGCAAGTTTAGAAGAAATATATTGCATTTAATAATATGATATTTCTCCATTGAGGCTTGCTGTGTAAATGTTCAACAGTGAGCTGATGTAGTATGTTTTGAGCAAAACAATCAAAATAAAGGAAGAAGAGGAATTATTTACTGCAACTACAGTAGATCCTTCCTCTGCATAGTATCAAACATACATGATTAATATTCTTGGCAGGGTCATCAAAACAATCCTTTGGGACATGAGTGGAAACAGCAGAATTTTTTTGAAAAACCATCTCAGGCACAGCACTATGGGAACACCTATAGGCATTTAACAAGTGGTTTTTTGCTGCTGGATTCTTTTCTTCCCCTCCTGGGAGATTCACTGATCAGATTGTTGCAACTGTGAGCTGTTCAAAAACGATGTCCTATCAGTATCTCACGAACATCAGCAGATTACTTGCTATACTTGGACTAAACATATGTGATAATCCCAAATTAACAAGTGACACAGGCTTTAAAGCTTTTGTCTAGCAGTGGAATGTGTCTTTTGGCTACATGTAATGACAACGGGTAGCCTTTATCTGAAATGTAACTTTTTTTTATGCCCATTAAGCAGTTGGAATAAATTTTCCTTTAGATGTTAAAGCTCTGTAACCACACTGTGAAACCCTGTCAGCTGCTTTTCTTGTGGAGAAAGCAGGGGGTATTTGTTCCTGTATGTACAGTTCAAAAACTGTGTGATAGTATCCTGCTTGAATCAATAGCATAAAATCAGAGAAAGTGCAGGAGAAAGAAGCTAAATAATGGCATAGGAAATGTTCAAAAGGCTTACTGTTTGAAAAGGAGCATCTATTTGGTTCAGTCTGGGTTAGAATGATTTATTCATACCAAGCTTTTCCTTGGAAAAATAGGGATGTTAAACTATTAGTTTCCAAAACTTGAAACAAGAGGGAGTTCATTGGGAAGTGGCTGCCTATGCATTGGCACTGGGTATTCACAGAAATTCAAGACTTGCCTAAATAGAAACAGATCAGCCAGCTGCCTCCAATGTAAATAAGCAGCTAACAGGGCAGCTGGTTGAAGAGGGATTAAATGTTAGGTCAATGATATATTTATTAACCTTTTTTGGGTTCTTTAATCCTTTTTTCTTGGTGCTTTGCAACTGTAGTTGGAAGAATAAAGCTTTGAAGGTGGTGTTTGAATTGTTTCAATTAGCTTGCTTATCAAAGATCCCTGCAGTGAATGGATTTGTGGGTGGCAAATTAAACTAGGCCTCTTCTCAACACAAAGAACTGGGGCTGTTGGCCAGAAACAGTTCCAAAATGGTTAAGTTGCATGATCCTGACCAGATGGGTGGAGGTGGAGCCCCATCAAATGTGTACACCCAAAAGGATTTTAAAAGGCTATGGAAGCTCACTCTGTTCCTGCCTATGAAAAATACATGGCTGGAGGAAGAAATGCTAGGTGGTCTTATGAATTACATTTTTCCTGAAAACAGACTGTTTTGTCTGCAGAAGCTTTTACAGTGAGTACTCCTTCCTGTGAGACTGGAAAATACCTTGTAGCTGCAATTCTGCAAGAGCTAGCGAAAGGAAAGTGAAGAAAGGTTCATTAAAACCCTTTATTTAGATACTGAATTAGGGGAAAAAGAGATACTGTGTGAGTATCTTGAGTCTCACTGTCTACTCCTGTCCCTGACTGTTCTTTCCTCAGTAAATTTTAATTCATCTGTGTCTTCGGGTGTCCTTCCTTTGTGCCTTCAGAAGATAAGCAAGAAAGAGGAGCTGGGGAAATACAGGCCAGTCAGCCTTCCTCAGTTTGTGGGAATGCTAATGGACAAATCCTCAAAGACTTTCAAGTGCATGAAAAACAATTCAAGTCTGGGCACAAGCAGTGTGAATTTTGCAAGGGAAAAATCATATACAGCTGACCTGGTTGATTTCTAAAAGAGACCTGTCTGTGGCCAAGTGGAGGACAACAAATGTTGTTTAACTTGGCTTTAGTAAAGCCTTTGGTGTGATGTCCTACAGCATAACCAAAGTTATGAGATATGGACTTGGTAAGTAGATTGTTAGGGAGGTCTAAAATTGCCTGGGCTGTTGGGCTCAAAGAGTAATGGCCAGCAGTACAAAGTCCAGCTGGCCGCCTCATACTAGTGGTGTCCCTTGGGGACTGATATTGGTGCCAATTCAGTTTAACATCTCTGTTAATGACCTGGATGATGGGACATAGTGTAAACTGGGCAAGTTCATGGGTAGCAGCAAGCTGGGAGAAATATCCTGTAAAGCAGCGATGTTATTCAGAGGGACCTCGGCAGGCCTGTGACATAGGTCAGCTGAAACCTCATGAAATTCAAATAAACTAAATGTGAAGTGCTGCCCCTGGGATGGAATAACACTGCGCATTAGTACAGCCTGGGTGCTGACTGGCTGGGAAGCAACCACAGAAGACCTGGGTCCTGATGGACAAGTTGAAAATGAGACAGCAGTGTGCCCTCGCAGAGAATGTGGTCAGATGCAAAGTGGGCTGTGTTGGTGAGAGTGTAGCCAAAAGGTCCAGGAAAGTGATCCTTCCACTCTACTTGGAACTTGTGAGACCACCCCTGGAGTATGGTGCTTAGGTTTGAGTTTTCAGTGCTGGAGGACTCTCACAGAGTAAGATTTTTTTTTTTACACAGTTTTGGTCTAGCAGCAATTTAGGATTTATTGATATTTTTGAGATAGATTGCAAAATCAGGTTGTATAGTTCTTAAGCATCAGACAATTTAACAAAGTGATTCAATGAATTTTGTTAGAATCAAAATAGTGACTTAGTTAACGATTCAAGAATGGCAAGGGTCACCTGAAACTTACAGCAGGGTTGTACGCACATACATAGACAGATGGACAAACAGCTCTAAACCAAATTGTACACAGACAGGCAGAAAAACAGTTTAAATCAAATTGCATGTACACATACATGCAGAGGTTAACACATGATTAAAAATTACCTTTTTATGAGTTTTATTTATTACTTTTATGTGCCAGCATTCATCAGTGGACAGTCAGTGAACCTTGCGAAGTCAGGCCTTTGAGTCCTGACTCAAAGGAGTCCTGGCAAAATCATTGATGGACGATCCTTCAATCCTCACAAAATCTACCCTGAGAGGTGTCCCACCTTTGGGGAGATACTGGGTCACACATCCTCCTGTGGTCCTGGAGAGCTCCAGAGGTTTCATTTTTGATTTGCTATTTATAGGAGCTCGAGATGATTGGCTCTGGCCAGTATTTCCCTTTCTGGCTACAATTTGTGCTGAGTTGTTCTGGTATACAAATCAGGCAGCAGATGGCTCAGATGTGGCCAGGGTGTGCCTGATGCCCAAGTCACTGCACTTGTGACCAAGGCAACAGCACAGTGGGAGTTTTCCCAAAGCACGACTGGCTTTTCCTGATATCTCAGGGGGTCCTGACGTACCATTCAGGCAGCAGGTGACCCAGGTGTAGCCAGATAGTACCTGGTGCCCAAGTCACTGTACTTGTGACTAAGATAACAGCACAGTAGATCCTGAGGTCTGAGTGGCCTGGGGGTGGGTGGCTGCACCACCACAGACAACACAGACTCAGTCCACTGTATCTATCACAGGCATACAAGATGGCCAGTGGGCCAGAGTACAGGATGTAGGAGAAGAAGCTGGGACAGCTGGTTTGTTCAGGCTGAAGAAGAGAAAGCTCATGGGAGAGCTTATTGCTGTCTACAACTGCCTGATTGGAAGATACACTGTAGAGATAGACTCTTCTGAGAAGTACACAGCAGTAGGATGAAAGGTACTGGATGTAAGTCAGAATGCCGGAAACTCCAGTAATACAACGATGGGAAGAAAAATTACCAAGAGGCAGTCAGACACTGGCACAAGTTTCTCAGGCTGTGAAACCTCTATCCTTGGAGATATCCCAAACTTTACCAGGCACAGTCCTGAGCAACCTGTGGCAAATGGACCTGCTTTGAGCAGGAAGTTGGACTAAAGCCCGTGGCAGGTGTCTTCCTACCTCCATAATTCTGTACCATGATTCTGTATTTGCATAAGTTAACTTTACATTAGAATTGTGCTGCATTACCTTTAAAATGAGTTTTTTAGTATATTTTTATGTTTAAATATGTATAAAGTTTATGTTGCTATAATTAAATGTGGAAACTAATTCATACTGTATGTAAAATGGCACAAGAAGAAAATATTTTGAGGTTTAAAAATGACTTCAGGAGAGTCTTTAAGTACTTAAGAAACGCTGCAGCTCAAGACAGCTGCCACCTTTAACTTCACAGTGGTTGATTCACAATCTACCCTACTAAACACTTCATTACAGAACATTGATTTGGTAACAAAATAAAATTGGCACTGGTTTATTATCCTGAGATAGCAGTGTTACTTTTATGTCCTTCTAAATAGCACTATGATTTTAATACAACTTATGAGAAATACTGCATTGTATTTCAGAAGCTCGTATAGCTAATGTGTGGGAGGCTTCACATGTAGGCTGCTTCACAAAAAAGTAAAGAACCCAAAACTGAAGAACACTTTGAAAATTCAAACATTCTATATGCTTGCCTGGAGATGAATAAGGGAGAAGAGTTGCTACAAAAGGGATAAGGACAAAAAAAGGAAAAAAAGTTCTGGATTTGGGCTGACTTCTACTTCTGCCTGAAAAGTCATGGTAGTCATCACTCTTCAGTTGCCACTCTTCAGTAATACATGTCTAAGGGATACTATGGTTAGTGCAGCTGGATGGGAAATTATTTTCAGCTTTGCAAAATATTTTTACCACAAGGAAGTAGCATTTGCAATGGTTGTCTTAAAACTCCTAAGCATACCTAAGCTTGAAACATGGAAGCAGTATGCTGTTCTCAGGTAATTGAAGACCTGCCTAATTTTAAGCTGATGAAGTTGCAGGTATCTGCTCTGCAGAGCTGAACAGAAAATAACAACTCTGTTTTGAAAACTCAGTGGTATTTTGCTGTTGGAAGGAATTTGCATACTCTAGCATAGTCTGCTGTAGCCATTAGCTGAGGAGGTCACATAGGCAGTGTAGCTTCAAGGCCCTCTTCAGAGTCAGGCAGAAGATAGGCTTGAAATGTGATCTCTCACTTTCCAACTATAGTGGAGTTACATTTCTCTCCTCTGTATGAATCACAAACTCCACCCTGAACCTGAGGAAGCTTCCTGTTGACTTTGTTGCTGGTATGTTGTGCTGTTTCTAAAAACCATCACTATTTTGATGAGATAGCATTTTTCATGGGAAATTTTTGTTGCACCAAGCGATGGGTGGGGAATATCAAGAGGTTAACCTTAAAGAGTATAAAATCCAGCCAAACATGACAGAAGATAGACTAAAGTCCAGTGAAACAAATAAATGGTGGAAGAGGCTCTTCCATTAACCTTGTCTTAAGATCACATTCTGCAAGACCTTTATCTGCTCTGAGTGCACCTTTTTTCCAAACTACTTTTAAATGTCAGTAACCTCCAGTGCAAGCACAGGCTGGCTCAGATAAGTTATGTTAGCACTTATATACCTTCCCTGCTCTAGTTCTGTGCTTTATGAAAGAATTGTTCTGCTTGGTTATTCCTCACTCTGCAGACACAGAAGCTGAGGGGCAAAAATGGTGGAAAAAATGCCAAAATATCCTGGAGCTGTCCAGAGCAAGATTAAAAATGAATATATGGTGTTAGCATATCCTCTGGTCAAAACAACATGATTGTTGAAAACAGCATGTTTTATTCATAATGCTGTATTTCAAAATATATTTTTAAATATCTTTTTGAATATTCCTATAAAAGCCTAACACAGCACTTGAACATTATACGTATACTATCACATCATTAAGAATTACAAACCAAATACCAAGTCAGCAAAAAATCAGGGATCTAATCCTATACAGTGAACTTGCATCGACTCTTCAGCTTTATAGATGTTGGAGAATCGAAGCAAGCTTCTCTTTTTCACATGCTTTTGTTTCTTAATAAGAAGTGCTAGTGTGATGTGTGCCAATCTTAAAAGGGCACTTGGCAGTTCTTGCTAGTGTTACTAGAACAGACACCGGGTGGAGAGTTCTGATATCTGAACAATGTAGTTTAAAAGGTATGCTAAAATTTTGAAGGTAACAATTATAATGTCAAATAATCCCTACTAGTGCCCAGTTATAAAATCATATAATAAAGTTTTAAGATAACTATAAATACCTGTTTACGAGTCAGTATTTTTTGCTTTGCAACTGTAGCATTAGCATAAACATTTGTAACTGTTACCTAAGAATTTCTGCTGTCTGTTTCAGTTCCATGTATGAAATTACTCTTCCATGGCATTTGTAATTGTCCTGTCAGGAAAATGGAAACCTTGCACATATTCAATAATGTGCCTTGGAGAGCATGTAACCTTGGAGATCTGCGTAATGTACCTTTGGATAATGGAAATTCTGTAGATAGTTCCTGAAATACTACTTTATTCCTCATGAAAGCTGAATTCTTTCCAGAGGTAATGTTTGCCCTTGGCAAAATAAATTTTGATACAATAATGTTTATAAACAGCATACGAAGCAAGAAATCTTTCACATCTATCAAATGACCCTGTACAAAACTTTCTGCTTTTCACACGTGCAGAAGGCTGTACTGAAAAGCAGAAACTAACCAAAAACCCTGTAAGTATCCAAGAAAATGAAGAAAAATATGATATTTTAAATTTGCATATGAAAATTGATTTTTTTTTTTCCTGCAACTGCTGTTTCCCATCTCATTCTGCCCCTTTCAGATTTCTAATGAAACAAAATGCACTTTACAAAACAAAGGAAGGATTTTCTTTGTCAGACTATTTTCAAAGGCTCTTCCAATTTTAGGCCTACTCATCAAGCAACCTATCTTTATATTAATCTCTAAAAGCAGGCTTTTTTCACTTATGATTTCTTCATGGAAGTGTTGTAATGAAGAACCACTACAGAAACTAGGTCTGTTCTCATACTGTTTGAAAACAGTAAGTTTGCACAAAAGCATAAATAAGTAAAAATCCTGGGATTATATTTTCTAAATTATTGACTCAGGTGCTTTGTGAATAAGTGTCCCGGTTTCAGCTGGGATAAAGTTAAATTTGTTCGCAGTAGCCACCATGGGGCTATGTTTTGTATTTTTGCTGGAAACGGTGGTGATAATGAGGAGATGTTTTAGTTGTTGCTAAGTAGCACTTACACTGGTCAAGGACTTTTTCAGCTCCCCGTGCTCTGCCGGGTGCACAAGAAGCTGGGAGGGGGCACAGCCAGGACAGCTGACCCCAACTGACCAAAGGGATATTCTATACCATATGATGTCATGCTCGGTATATAAAGCTGGGGGAAGAAGGAGGAAGGGGGGACGTTTGGAATGATGGTGTTTGACTTCCCAAGTAACCATTACGCGTGATGGAGCCCTGCTTTCCTGGAGATGGCTGAGCACCTGCCTGCCCATGGGAAGTGAATTAATTCCTTGTTTTGCTTTGCTTCCACGCGCAGCTTTTGCTTTACCTATTAAACTGTCTTTATCTCAACCCATGACTTTTCTCACTTTTACTCTTCTGATTCTCTTCCTTGTCCCAGGGGGGAACTCCCAGGGGGGAGTGAGCGAGTGGCTGCGTGGTGCTTGGTTGCTGACTGGGGCTAAACCACAACAATAAGAGATATATGCTTTTAAATCATGTATGTGCTTTTTACCCAGAACTTTTCATACATGAATCAGTGCATAGATGAATCACACAGCTGTAATTCTAAAAAACATCTGCTAGGGCCGCTCCAGTTGCTAAGGTATGCAGCCAGATTTTATTAAGCTGCTTCTTACCTGCACCTATCTTCCTGCCTCCCCTCAGTCCCTCCTCTTTTTATTAAAAAAAAAAAAAAATAGTCCATCTTTTCCTCATAGAGAAACACCAGTGCCATCATTTCAGTATGTATACAACTAGTTTATACTAACCATGAAGTTTAAGAAAGCCTTTACCCTATGAAGAAATGCCTAGCACATTAATGTAAATCAGAATTAATTGGAATTAGGCTTTTCTGGCACTAAACATTGTATTTGCCAGCTTGGAAATATCCCTTAAAAGTGCATTATTTGGTTTTATGTTTGACAGTGTGAAATATTGGCTAGAAATGGTATTTCTAGGCTTTGCCAGAAGCTGAACCCGTAACAAGTTGCATTATTAAATTTAACAGCAGGGCTGTCCTTTGGCACCACTCCCTTCCTCAATTTGGAGTGGTTTAACTCAGCAGCAACAGCAGTGCCAGGATATGATGTCTTGTTAAAGTATGTATTTATTTTATGTATACATATAATTTTATATATATATCAATTTCTATATATAGCAACATTTACCATACAAATTCACTTTGTAGTCTTGATGAATATCAACGTGTGAGTAAAAGAGAATTATGCTTAAAATACAGATCCGTTTTATGAAACTGTTTTAAATGCTAGTCAATATTTAACACATCTCCATGGGTACAGCAGGTCTAATGATTTGCTTGACCCTAAAATAACTATTAATAAATTGGGTCAAAGAAAGATATTCAATACAGCATTATTAAAACATTTTATCAGAATGCATTTTACACAAAAGTTTACAAAACCATGAACGAACAGGATTTTTAATAAAACTTAGTAGGAATGTTAGTTCCTGGTCACATACTCTAACATTCTTTCCAAAATTCCTCTAAGTCTCAGAGTGAATTATCTCAAAAATACAAGTATGGTATCCCTTTAGGCTAAAGAGACCACTTAAGATAAAAACAAATGTGGGGTATCTTTACCCTGTTAGACTGTATCAGACCAGTTACTGTAATGTAGTTAAATTTTTTTCTTGTGCATGATTTTTCTCCATAGAAAAAAATATATATCAAAAAGTGAGGAAACAGCAGTTTCTTCTTACTGAAATTTTTGTCTGAGGGATCTGACTAATGCCAGTGAGAATATGTGTCTCTGTTCTCAAGTTCTTTACTGGAAGAAAATGGAATAACTCACACTGGCTTCAGTGGTTCTGTTATAGGATTATGTGCCTTCATGAGTCTTTCTTCCTTTCAGGATGTCTATTCAGGGCATATCTGCGCTAACAAAGGCTCGAGGCATCACTCTCTGCAAAATGGATTTTGAAGATGAGGAAATATGTCCATTGGAACCCTGAAGAAATAAAATTTCATTTAGCAAAGGTCTGTTTCAAAAGCCCCTGAAATCAGTAGGAACTCTTCAATTTGATTCCACAAACTGGGGAGCAACACAAAAAGGTTTCAGTCAAAAACAGTGTTTCTCAAAAATAATTACAGTGTGACTTACTTGACACTTTTCTGAACACAATGTTTTGGGGTTTTCTTAGAGAAAAAGAACATCTCTTTCAAGAATTGTGCACAAACAGATAAATAGCAAGGAATATGGCAGAATTTTAACAATGTAATGCCTTAATGCGACTTAGGGCTAGCAACATTCATCCTAAGCAAGCTACTTATTACCATATCATCTTTTAAAAAAAGAAAAAATCCCATGAAATTAGAAAGTGACATTAAAGATGAGGAATAAACTAGGAAAGCACAGTGTAAGGAAGCAGGTTAAGTCAAGTCATAGTATTTGTTTACCGAGGGAGTTAA
Organism: Phalacrocorax carbo; assembly: GCF_963921805.1. NCBI lineage: Eukaryota > Metazoa > Chordata > Aves > Suliformes > Phalacrocoracidae > Phalacrocorax > Phalacrocorax carbo. The sequence continues at coordinate 29,017,376 of NC_087518.1, read as the reverse complement.
AAGCATTTTCATAAATTAAGAACAAATACTACCATGGAATCTGACATGCACTCCTAGTGGAATGATCTAAGTAAATTTTGTTACTGAACCCTTGATGATATTAGGCTAATATTCACCACCCTTACAACAGGTTTGACTGCGCATTTGTGGTTTGAAAGGGAATTTTCAAGTCAGAAGTATCTTAGTTTTCCTAGGTAAGGCAAGGTGGTAGATTACAGGACAGTGCTGAAGCATGCTTAGGGACTGAAATCTACTTTTTAGATGTTATAGATTAACAGCTTGTTTACTCAGCAGTCATTTACTGGGTGAGTTCCAAAGATAACAGAAATGGACTTCTGTAGTAAATTTTTTAAACATTTTTAATTAAGAAAATAGCAGATATTTAAAACTAAAGGTGCCATAAACCCAAATCTCCTTACATTGGCTAGAATTATTCAAGCCACTTTCAGTAAATACTTCATCAATCACAAAAACCCTGTGTGCAAGTTAATTTTGTTGGCTGCATGAATTTTCTCATGTGTTCTCTTGGTTTTTTTTAAAAGGATTCAATTATTATGGTTATTTTTTACTGGTTCTCTAATCAGTATTTTTCAAGCAGTCTCTACAGTGAGTATTTAGTTGCGTGAGCAGTTTCCTGCTTACGCTCTAAATCCCTCTATATGAAATACCTGGAATAAATATGTTCCTAATAGGCACTTAAATAATTGCTTTTCATTTTCAAAAGAAAAATTATTTGGAGATACACCTTGTTATGTTAGCTGGTAACCCTAGGCAGCCTTGTGTTGCAAATATATCTGACTGAAGTGGATGATCCTCAAAAGCTTATAGGTCATCAGCAGTGTGGATGGGAATAAAAAGATGACAGATACATAAATGGAAGTGAAATTTGAGCTGAACTACATCATCCAATTCTGCAAAATATGTCTGTTCTTTTCAGGGTAACCACAAAACCTTCTCAAAAACCTCTTAAACACCTTTTGGTTTTAGGCCAGTAGATTGTAAAGATATTATTTAGGAGATGATGAGTGTTAAAACTATGCCCCATTCAGATGATTCTGAAGGACCTTAGGAAGATGGTAGCATCAGTAAACATGGGTGTTTTGGTTTGCTTACAGTTTTAAATCAGTTCTTGGTTTGCAAGCCTGTAAGAATCTGTCTCTGAAGCACATAGCAGTTTTCAACATTTCAGGATTCTGCTCAAGGAAAACAAGTATAAGCATAATTACAGTTGGACTTTATGATCCTAGAGGTCTTTTCCAACCTTAATAATTCTATGATAATTTTAGGCCCAAAAAGCTTAGTCACAACAGGCCTTTAAAAAGCATGCCACAACATTCAGTGCCTGTCAGGTCAAGCAGCTCTGGTGCTAAATCACCTGCTACCATCCGCAGTGATTCCCCCATCAAAGGTTTTTTGAGAAGATTTTCAGAAAGAGGGGTTAGCTACTTATCATCCATTTCTTTGAACATTTTACCAAAATGAAGCCCAGCCAGAAAACATTTGGGTTAGTGCCTAATGTTCTTTAACAGATAGATTCAGGTCATAAACTGGAACTTACCTTTTAAAATGTGAGGTTATCTTGTGCAGGTATCATACACTTTTGAACAAATAATGGTTCTGGAAGTCATGCAGAGTACAGCATACATTTGAAAGCTAGCTATTTGTCAGTAGTCAGAATAAAAATATGTAATAATACTCTGAGTTGGCACATAATAAATTTTCACCTGTATTTTAGGTCAAGTTCTGAAATTGTCATGTTTTGGAATTGCTTTACTTAGAGGAACTATATCAACTGCTGCCAACAGTGTTACTGAGCAACTATATTACAGCATGTATGACTATGCAAGGAATTTACCTGATTGCCTTTTTCTTGTCTAAAAGTGTCTTCTGAGCACTTACTAAAATTTAGGTGCTGTATTTCCTATTTCATTTCATTTTGGAACAAAAAAGAAAATAAAGCCTCAAACTCAGCAATAGAGCATTCTTTCTTTTACCCATCTTTATAATAGTACACTTCAATAATATTTCTAAAACAGGTGCTGATCAGGTACTTCACAAAAGTATGGTAGATTCCCAAACAGAAACTTAATTATAAACTAGAAGATAATCTGATATTTTAAAAGGTCTCAGTGCAGCTAAGTGTGAGCTAAAATGTTCTAACAAACTACCTGTCACTTGAAGTTGAACATATGTAGACATCTCCAACTCTGTTAAAAGGTGTTGTGGTCAAGCTGTTCACCCCTTGATAGAAAGAATGTAGCTGCCTTCTGTGTATTGATTCAAGATGGACTTTACAGATCCTAAGCATTCATTGCCAGAAAATAAACACACAAGAGTAAGCAGTGAGCTCAATATATGAAACAGAATCTTAATATAGAGGTGATGAATGCAAGATTAGCATAAGCACCATTTCTAACCATGCAGCTTGAATAAACTTCTCCTCGGGGTAGAGTGTCCTACAGCTGCTCTATGGGCAGGTACCTGTATGATTTATGTATCCTGATGTTCTCTCTCTGTTCACAGTGGTGGGGTGTCTTCCAGCACTCATTACTTGCTCCTCTGAAGTGTTTGCTTGCTGGCTGGTAAAGGGCCCGCCAAGTCCCCTGGATGTTGGATATGCAAGGACTAAGTCAACACACCCAATAAAGGGTCTGTAGAAAGTCTGAGCCACAGTAGTTCGTAAGTGCTTGAAATAGTTCAGGGGATGCATTCTCTTAATTAGATATACAGCAGAAACTGTGGTCATCTGTAATGTGAATTCTTAAAAAAAGCGCTCCCCTCACCAAGCTGCTTGTCATTCTACAAAGATAAAGCAGGTTCTAAAAATTACATGCAGTGAGGCCCAAATGTCCTTCGTTCTCCATGTTACCAAGCTTTAATGAATTTAATTATTCTTTTTTAATTTACATGCTCTTGCAGAATAAAGGTCCCCAAATCATTAACTAATTTGATATGTCTGAAGTACCAATTCAATTCTCTGGTCCCTTGAGAATCTTAGCCATCTTGTTCAAACACCTCTTAACTTAGTTTCATAATTAGATACACCTTGATTGATAGGTTTGTTATATTTTTTGCATAGCACTTGCAGAGAGAATGAAGTAATCTTAACTGTTATCACAATTTAGCAGGTTTAAGATTAAAAGCCTTAACCAAATCACTGCTTTCCAAGAGGAAACGAGCCCTGCTCTGATGCAGGGCAAGGTAAGGAAGGTCTTTCAGGTAATGACTCCAATAATTAATTACTTTTGGAGGAAGCAATTGATATGGCAATTACTAAGAAAGTTATTTCTATGCTACCCATACTTTGTATATATTTTTATACAAAAACAGGGACATCTAGTTTTTCATGTTTTTTATAGCTAAATCATTCCAAACAGAAAGCTGATGGTGAATTAAATATTGGAAATAAATGATTACGTAGAGTTGGAACAAAAGCAAAGAGTACTTTTTCCTAAAAGAAACTTTTTTCCTTTTAGAAGAACTTTAGCAGAACCTTTTTCAATTAAAAAAAAAAAACAACAACTAAATAATTTGGAAAGCCACGTTGAATCCCAGAATTTTATGTCTGTTCACATGACTGGGCAATCCTTAGTCACAGCGTGTGGCAGGGGTAAGTTCAGGATCAGACATTGAGTCAACATGAACACACCTTGCTTGCTATTTTGTTATGGTTGAGCTGTGGGTTACAATGTGCTATTATAATGGGCTGAAGTTTTGTTATGAGAAGAAATAAGAATAATTCATGCCTGAGACATAATGCAGACAGGAACTTATTTCATCAGTATAAGCAAGTTTGTCTCAAAATCTCCATTCTTACTGAAGAAACTTTGCCTGCAGAGATAGAAATGAGAAATCGTTGCGTCACTGTAGAACATGAATTACTTTAGTACTGAAATAATGACGAGAGCCATGTTTTGGGGCAGAATCAGTGCTACAGAGTACGTAAACAAAATAGTTGCTTTCTTGTTTATGCAACTGAATAAAAGCTTCAGGGTTCGGCCTTGTATTGTAATACAAGAAGATTTTTGTTTCTGATAATATTTATCTATGCATCATGAACTCAGTGTACAGAAGTAAGTCACAGCAAATAAAGGCAAACAGTTAAAATTATGGATATGGATGGGCAGAGGGATTTGAATTTACAAGTATTTGAAATGGGTATTAGCAAATAATAATTTTCTCAAAGTTTTGAGTGCTTTGGGAATAAATCTTATGTTGAGCTGTTAAATCAGTTGGAAAAATCATAAGCTGTACATTTCTTTATATTGCCATCTGTGTGAGAGCCTTAATGTTTGGGAATTATTCAGGGTATAAAAGGTGTCAATGGTTATAGATTTACAGTTTGTAGGTACTACTGAAGAAATTTAATTACAGGGCCTGGAGAATTATTAAAAGACTAACTTATTTTCAGCATAATACTTTGCTCTTTTTTCTATCACATTGGAAAGCTTTGGATTATTAACTTGGTGATTAGTAATGACTAGTAGTGTTTAACTGTAGCCTATGTATTTTGTTTGAATTGTGGTTATGATGGACATCACATCATCAGAGTAGGAAACCAGAAATGCAAGCTTTCATCTAATGGTTGTATAGTGGGAATCTTGGAGGAATCTGACTTCACTTAATTTTGGACATTTTTAGAAGCCCTGTTACTGTAGGCATGTGCAGTTGGCTACTGTAGTTGATACTTTGTTTTTGCTTGGTTTAGATTTTGGAGTGTTCTATGCTGATTTTCTTAAAATTTTTTCCTTTTAAGAAATGACAATTTAACTTTGCAGGAAGTTTAAAACAAAACTTATTTTGCAGTATTTCTAGACACATCCTGCCAGTTATAGACACCCATCAGTTATAAGCTATATTAGCTATTCTGGGATTTTGCATTAATGGTGGGGAGAAGGATGGGATATGTGCAGAATTACAACATTTTGGACGAAAACAGGCTTCAGTTCTGGAATGTTAGGTTTAATGAATCAGTATTTCCAGCTAGTCTCTATCAGTAGAAATTAAGCAAGTTGTTTACATGCAAATTCATGTTTGCTTTGGTAGGTAACTCTTGTCTCAGATGAATGCTCATAATATACTGATTGACAAAACTAATAAATCTGATAAGGGTTGCCGTCAGCTAATGCGGTAAGGTAAAGGAAATCCATAAGGGAAATCAAGAGGCTCTAAACTAAAGATGACCAACCTTTATTGCTGTATTAATTTGCTTATTAATTGGCACAGAATGGATATTTACTGAGTAGAAAAGTCATTGGCTGACAGAAAAAGAAGCATAGAACCTGAAAAGGGAACAAATAACACCTCACTTTAGTTGATGGCTTGAAAAAGTATACTTTGTAGAATCTTGTCAGTACAGAGCTGCCGTGGGAAAATATTGTCAAGCAAAGTCCAATGGGAAATTACTATTAAAAAGAAAACAGTCTGTATGTGGAAGAAGCAAACAAAAAACAAAAGCTGAGACTCATGAACTGAGCATGAATATAATGATTACAAGTCTCCAATATTATCTGGTAACATTGAAAGCTACTGCTTTACTATTTCTCAAACAGCAACCACTGAAGTCAGTTAACTCAGTCAGCAAGGCACGCGGTGGCAGCGAGGCACGCAGCGGCAGAAAAGGTAAGTCCTGTGACTGGCTGCTAGATTGAGTAGAAACAGGGATTTCCTGTGCCAGGGAACCCGATAAAGAGCCCGGTGGGGCCCCTGTGCCAAAATCAACCAGCTGCTCTCACAAGTGAGGCAGATGGGGCTTGGGCGTTGCTGGGGCAACGGCGGAGATTTAAATGGCTCCCATGGGAGCACGTCAGGAAGGGTGTGGCGCAGCAGCTTGCACGGCAGTTTGAGCAGGCAGCTGGCGAGCTCTCCTTGTGGTCTACACTCTCCCAGAAAAGACTTAGCAATGGTCTCCGCTCAGATGAGAGCTATCACCAGGAGGCATGTGGCAATGCAGACAGTGCCAGAGCCTTGCTCCAGTCATGGAGGGCTCCCGAGACAGGACCTGTGTGAGGTGTGAGCAGGTGGAGGATCTGCTCAGCATGGTGGCAGAGCTGAAAGAGGAAGTTGCGAGACTGAGGAGTATCAGGGAACGCGAGAGGAAGGTAGACTAGTGGAGCCACTCTCTACCATCCCCAGATGGAAGCATCACGAGAAGTAGTGGCCCCCCTGCCCTCATGCCGCCAGGCAGAGGGAGGGGACCCAAGAGACGGAAGGTGGATTCAGACCCTTGGTCGGTGCAGTAGGCGAATCCTCTCCTGGCCAACTTCACCCCCCCAGGTGCCCTTACACAATAGTTATAAGGCTCTGGAACCCGAGGGCCAGGAGGACAAAGATACAGAGTGATCCACCCAACAGGTTGACTAGACAGAACTAGTCAGCCCCACGCATTACAGCGGCCAACGGTAAGAAAGAGAAGGGTAATTGTTGTAGGCGACTCCCTTCTGAGGGGAACAGAGGGCCCAATATGCTGGCCAGACACATCCCATAGGGAAGTCTGCTGCATCCCTGGGACAAGGGTAAGAAACATTCCCAGGAAGCTCCCTAGGCTAGTAAAAGGATCAAATTATTATCTGCTAGTGGTTGTTCAGGTCGGCAGTGATGAGGTAGCTGAGAGAAGTGCAAAGACAATCAAAAAGGACTTTAGAGAACTGGGGTGATTTCTTGAAGGATCAGGAGCGCACGTAGTGTTTTTCTCCATCCCATCAGTAGCCAGGAGACATATGCAAAGGAACAGAAAGTCCCATCTCATTAACACGTTGCTCAGAGGCTGGTGCCAGCGGTAGAATTTTGGTTTTTTTGATCATGGGGCAGTTTACATGGCACCAGGCCTGCTGGAAACCGATGGGGTTCACCTGTCACAAAGGGGGAAAAGGATTCTGGCTCAGGAGTTAGCAGGCCTCGTTGAGGGGGCTTTAAACTAGGTACGAATGGGGAAGGGGATAAAACCAGACTTGCTAGGAATGAGCCTAGGGGTGGCATACCTGTGTTGGAAAAGCGATCAATAGATTAATTGAAGTGCATTTATACCAATGCACGCAGCATGGGCAATAAACGGGAGGAGCTGGAAGCAATCACACGTTTGGGAAACTATGATGTGGTCACCATCATGGAAACATGGTGGGATGACTCGCACAACTGGAGCACTGCAATGGATGGCTACAAGCTCTTTAGAAGGGACAGGCAAGGAAGGAGAGATGGAGGGGTAGCCTTGTATTTTAGAGAGTGTTTTGACTGTCTAGAACTCAATGATGGTAATGATAAGGTTGAGTGCTTATGGGTAAGGGTCAAGGGGAAGGCCAATAAGGGAGACATCCTGGTGGGAGTCTGTTATAGACCACCCAACCAGGATGAGGAGACAGATGAAGTACTGTACAAGCAGTTGGCTGAAGTCTCACAATCTCTAGCCCTAGTTCTCGTGGGAGACTTCAACTTACCAGATATCTGCTGGAAATACATCGCAGCAGAGAGAAAGCAGTCTCGGAGGTTCCTGGAGTGTGTGGGAGATAACTTCCTGACGCAACTGGTAAGTGAGCCAACCAGGGGAGGTGCCCCACTGGACCTGCTGTTTACAGAGAAGGCCTGGTGGGTGATGTGGTGGTTGGAGGCTGTCTTGGGCTCAGCGACCATGACATGATAGAGTTTTCGATTCTTGGAGAAGTAAGGAAGAGGGTCAGCAAAACCGCTACCCTGAACTTCAGAAGGGCAGACTTTGGATTGTTAAGGAGTCTGGTTAACAGAGTCCCTTGGGAGGCAGTCCTGAAGGGCAAAAGAGTCCAGGAAGGTTGGATATTACTAAAGAAGTAAGTCTCAAAGGCACAGGAGCAGGCCATCCCCATGTGCCGTAAGTCGAGCAGGCGGGGGAGAAGACCAGCTTGGCTGAATAGGGAGCTTTGGCTGGAACTCAAGAGAAAAAGGAGAGCTTACTGCCTTTGGAAGAAGGGGCAGGTGACTCAAGAGGACTACAGGGATGTTGTGAGGTTATGCAAGGAAAAGATCAGGAAGGCGAAGGCCCAGCTGGAACTTAAACTGGCCGCCACTGTTAAAGATGACAAAAAAATATTTTTATAAATACATCAGTGACAAAAGGAGGGCCATGGAGAACCTCCCTCCTTTGCTGGATGCGGAAAGTAACCTTGCCAGGAAAGATGAGGAGAAGGCTGAGGTACTTAATGTTTTCTTTGCCTCAGTCTTTAATAGTCAGACTGGTCCTCCTCAGGGTTGTCAGGCCCCTGTGCTGGGAGATGGAGCTAGTATGCAGAATGAAGTCCCAGTTGTTGAAGAGGTGGCAGTCACCGACCTGCTCCTTCACCTGGATGTTCACAAGTCCATGAGGCCAGATGGGATCCACCCGAGGATACTGAGAGAGCTGGCAGAGGAGCTCGCCAAGCCACTCTCCATCATTTATGAGCAATCCTGGGCAACCGGGGAGGTCCCAGATGACTGAAAACTAGCAAATGTGACACCCCTCTACAATAAAGGTTGGAAGGAGGATGCAGGGAACTACAGGCCTGTCAGCCTCACCTCAGTGCTGGGAAAGGTCATGGAACAGATCATCTTGAATACCATTATGCAGCACGTGAGGGACATCCAGGGGACTGGGCTGAGCCAGCATGGGTTTATGAAACAGAGGTCCTGCCTCACTAACCTATGCTTCCTTCTGTGATAAGGTGACCCACTTAGTGGATGAGGGGAAGGCTGTGGACATTGTCTACTTGGACTTTAGTAAGACCTTTGACACTGTCTCCCACAGCATTCTCCTGGAGAAGCTGGCTGCTCACGGCTTGGACAAGTGCACTCTGTGCTGAGTTAAAAACTGGCTGGACAGTTGAGCCCAGAGAGTGGTGGTGAATGGAGTCAAATCCAGTTGGTGGCCGATCACGAGTGGTGTTCCCCAGGGCTCAGTGTTGGGGTCGGTCATTGATGATCTGGATGAGGGGATTGAGTGCACCCTCAGTAAGTTTGCAGATGGCACCAAGCTGGGTGGGAGTGTCGCTCTGCTGGAGGGCAGGAAGGCCCTACATAGGGACCTGGACAGGTTGTGTTGTTGGGCCGGAGCCGACGGTATGAGATTCAACAAGGCTAAGTGTCAGGTTCTGCACTTGGGTCACAACAACACCATGCAATGCTACAGGCTTGGGGAGGAATGGCTGGAGAGATGCCTGGAGGAAAAGGACCTGGGGGTGTTGGTTGACAGCCGGCTGGACATGAGCTGGCAATGTGCTCAGGTGGCCAAGGTGGCCAACAGCATCCTGGCTTGTAACAGGAATAGTGCGGCCAGCAGGAGCAGGGCAGTGATGGTGCCCCTGTACTTGGCGCTGGTGAGGCTGCACCTTGAATATTGTGTTCAGTTTTGGGCCCCTCACTACAAGAAGGACATTGAGGTGCTGGAGTGGGTCCGGAGAAGGGCAACAAAGTTGGTGAACGGCCTGGAGAACAAGTCTTATGAGGAGCAACTGAGGGAATTGGGGACTGTTTAGTCTGGAGAAGAGGAGGCTGAGCGGAGATCTTATCACTCTCTACAACTACCTGAAAGGAGATTGTAGCAAGGTGGGGTCAGTCTCTTCTCCCTAGTAATAAGCGATAAGACGAGAGGAAATGGCCTCAAGCTGTGCCAGGGGAAGTTTAGGTTGGATATTAGGGAAAACTTCTTCACCAAAAGGGTTGTCAGGTATTGGAACAGGCTGCCCAGAGAGGTGGTGGAGTCTCCATCCCTGGAGGTATTTAAATGAAGGGTAGATGTGGTGCTTGAGGATATGGTTTAGTGGTGGACTTGGCAGTGATAGGTTAGCAGTTGTACTCAGTGATCTTAAGGGTCTTTTCCAACCTTAACGATTCTACGATTCTGTGAGAAAGGACAGTTTGTTTATCAATTGTGCAAAATCTGCATTGCTACTACCTGTATTTCTTGTTTTAAAAATCTTTTTTTCTTGTCTCTTCTATAATAAGACTTTATGGAAAATGTATCTAGACAGAATCCAAGTCCAAAAAAGCACATGTAGTAAGTATTTATGAAGTTCATGGGCTAGCAAAATACATCCTGATGCTCTGAAATATGAGTTTCAAACTACGTAAAAGGACACTAAGCAATTTCTGTCTGTTATACCATGGGATATAACAACATAAACTCATTAATTATTAGAATTGAGAGGGAGCCTGTACACATGCCCCTGCCATGGCAAAACAAATAAAACAATACTGGAACTTCTACTTCATTGTTCAAAAACACATGAAAAGTGATTTGTATTTGAGTGCCTATTAACCTACATATTTCATTTTTCTCTTCTAATGATGCTCATGTGAGACATTTCACTTGTCATAGTGTCACAGACTTACGCATATATATTATAGTTAAGTGTTAGAAATGCCACAGAGAACCATCTGTAACAGTTACATTATACTCCTATCCAGCCTGGACAAAATTAATTTCTATTAATATAATTCAGCCAGTTTTTATTAATGAGGTCTATTGAGGGAGGATGTCTAAGCCATTGGACTGTGACTCAGATAATTTCCTAGTTTCTTCTGTGACCTTGGCCAAGTTGCTCAATTTCTCTGGCTAGCATTTTCTGAGACTCCAAAGGTTTTAGAAGGACAGTAAAGCTGACTGATTATTTTGGTTCATTGGCTAAAATGAAAAATCATGCAATAGTGAGGTGTGGTTTAACCAAAACCAAATGGTTGGTGAAATATGAAAAACAAACAAACAAAACCCTAGAGAAATCATAGATTCATGTCAACAGTTGAATTTTGGTCTTAAAGTGCCTTTCTGGCTTTATCCCTTTCTATGATATCTTGGAAATTTTTGAAGCAAATATTTGACTTGTATAAAAAGTAAAATATTATAATGTTTTCATTACTCATGTTTTCTGAACAAAAAATTTGACTTGAATAATCTAATTAGCTTTAACTTCAAATTTGGCTGCTTCCTGAATTGAAGTACTTTTTTCTTTTTTTGAAATCACAGTTTCAATGAGGTGCTACTATATAAAAACCTTTATTTTCTTATACTTTTCATTATGTTGTGTTTATAAGTTTTTAGAGACAGTGGCTGTGATAGTATATATACCTACAATGTTTACATGGCAAGTTTTACATTTTCTGAGCCTTCAAGGTATTTGTGTAATAAAAATAAATTTATAAAGTCTTTGTGTCTTATGCTTATGCCAAACTCGTGTCTTAGGTGACAGTGTAAGAGTTGAAAGGGAAATGACTGACTCTTGGTTAAGCTTGTAGACAGAAAAAGAAAAATGCTGAATGAAAAAATTTACTTATATAGTCTCATTGTAAGTTGAGACATCAAAAATCTTCATTGCTTATTGTGACCTAAGCAGAAATAGCAGGACCAAGAGAGACATATCCTGAAGGTCAAAGGTCTCCATTTGCACTGAATCAGGCTTGTGGCTTCCAGAAACATCATTGCTCCCTCCAGCAACAGATTTAGTGCAGTTGGTGCATTAATCTACAAGGATTCAGTATATCCAGGGTAAGGGTTTCACACTGCAAATGCCATTTAAATGCTAGCCTTATTTATTTGCATATGAATAGGCAAATGGCAAGAACAACTATTTCATTTTAAGGATTGTGGAAATGGGTGAACAATAGGGATGATTCTGTTATGGGTCCAGCTGTACTGAATGACTCCTTCTGAATGATGAGACCTTCTTTCTACAACTACTGCTTGGTCGTGGGAATGATAGTAAATTACCATCTAAAGCCACAGTTCTCCATACCAGATCCATACGTGACTGAGTCACCCAGCAGTAAAAATGTATCAGACACTGGTATGCTTGCATTTCTCAGATGATTCGAAAGTGTTATGCTGCAGAAAGACAGACAATATCTGACCTAATATAAAGTTCAGCGTGGCAGACAGGCAAAAACTTATCTGGCATAAAATTTTCTCTACTTGTTCACACTGTTCAGTACTGTTAGTGAGTAAATAGAATTTTTATCATGTGACTGCAGTATTTTTAATCCTTCCTGGGAGTTCAAAGTCAGATTTAGTGCACTGTCAAACCGCAGTCTAAGGTTAAGCAAACACACTCTTGCTTAGTTACAGACACATATGGGTGTTCGCTAGGTTGGAAAAATCTATCAAAGTGCCGTTTTGCTAGTGGCTCTCCTCTATATGGAAAGATCATTGTTTTAAGTCAGTAGCGCCACTGAACAGTGGTAACTGCAAAGTGCTAGACATTGAAAAACACATTTATTATAGACCAGGCACTTACTGAACTAGAAATATAAAATAATAATAATAATAATCTGTTCAATATTTGATGCTGAAAATAACTCGGGAGCCACCGAGGCGAAGGGCTCCAGAGCGGAACATTATGCTGGGGGACCATGATATGACTGAGTTCTCAATCCTTGATGAGGGAAGGAGGAGAGTCAGCAGAACCACTACCAGGGACTTCCAGAGGTCAGACTTTGGCCTGTTCAGGGCACTGGTTGGGAGAGTCCCTTGCGAGGAAGTGCTGAAGGGCAAAGGAGTCCAGGAAGGCATGGCTTTCTTCAAGAAGGAAGTCTTGAAGACCTACCAAGTCTGGTAGGAGCAGGCTGTCTCCAAGTGCCGCAAGATGAACTGGTGGGAAGACGACTTGCCTGGTTGAACAAAGAGTTTTTGCTGGCACTAAGGGAAAAAAAAGGAGTGTCTACTGCTTTTGGAAGAAGGGGCAGATGAACCTGAAGCTTCATCTGTGTGTCAGGATTTAAACTCAAGACAGCAACTAAGCACCACACAGCTGCTTGCTCACTGTCCCCACCCCAGTGGGATGGGGGAGAGAATTGGAAGAGCAAAAGTAAGAAAACTCATGGGCTGAGATAAGAACAGTTCAATAATATAATAATAATAATAATGACAGTAATAATGATTATGATGATGTAATGAAAAGGAAAACAATGAGAGAGAAGCAAATCCTAGGGAAAAAAGGTGACACAACTGTTGACCACCTGCTGACCAACACCTGGCCAGTCCCTGAGCCACGATCGGTGGCCCCCCCAGCCAACTCCCCGCCCCCCCAGCCAACTCCCTCCCCCCCCCCTTTATATATTGAGCATGACATCATATGGTATGAAATATCCCTTTGGCCAGTTTGGGTCAGCTGTCTTGGCCTGCCCTCTCCCCTCCCAGCTTCTTGTGCACTTGGCAGAGCATGGGAGGTTGGAAAAGTCCTTGACTAGCATAAGCACTACTTAGCAACGACTCAAAAATCAGTGTGTTATTGAAATTATTCTTATCCTAAATCCAAAGCAGAGCACTATACCAGCTACTATGAAGAAAATTAACTCTATCCCAACCAAAACCAGGACATGGCTTAAGTAATAAGTCAACACAAGGCTGTTTTATTGGTCTTGGTATGCATACAGTTTAGTCAATGTGAAGCTGTTTTATTTGGTTTAGTACTCATACATTTGGAAAAAAATCTACTAATACAAAGTAAAAATCAGACTAAACCTTTCTATTATTGAATTTCTATTGCTGAATATTTTAAGTTTGCATAGAATTTTTAAATATTAAGCACTTGTCTATCAAATGCATTTATGGGAAATACCAAAGACTAATTCTCAGTGTTCACTCTTTAAAAAGGTTTTAAAATTAATGTAAATAATTTTGTAGTTTACAATGATTGATTCATTTAAAACAAAAAGGAAACTGAGAGACTGCATGTATCATAGCAATTTTTCCAACCCTCATGAAATCCAGTATGCTCAATAGAGAGCTGCAATAGGTAATAATCATTGTCTGCAAAAGACAAATACATATCCTTGACAAAATTCAATTGGAACTGCCCTCAATGCACAGGGCTAGATATCCAGTCTATCAAGCAATAAGAAAAAGCTTTCTAACATGGTCACTGAAATGATTTTGAGGTGGTTTCCCATGGACAATGTCTAACATTTTGCTAATGGAAAAAGAACATGCACATCTGAAACAGCTGGAAAGAAATATTTAAGCAGCACATGCAGCTAATAAATCACTTGGTATTTGCAGCAAGGGTGAAATATGGGACAAATCTGTACTTTGGGAAGTAGCATAAAATTCTCTAGGAAAAATGTAGGTGGGACTTTGTTTTAACCTTTCCTCAAATACAGCTACAGTTTACTGATATGTCATGCCAAAGGTCCACTATAACACCCCAACATGTCTTGCTGTTGTCAGAGAGGCTATAAATTGAATTATTCCAATTATCTGGGCTCCAGGATGAATAATACTGTAGTAAATAAAGGTCTCCTGAGGTTTGTTGCAGACTTGTAATGTCCTAGTGAATGCCAGTGTTACCTCTACACATCCGGCTGGATTGGAACATTTTAACATCTAGAGAAATTTAACTTCAGCTTTCCCAGGAGATGCTGTTGCTGTAGATCCTAGCCCTGCCAGCCTCTCCCAGGAATTCAGGGTAGTGGTGTTGTGAATTCGTTCGGAACATAGTTTTCTCCTCTTAACATCACACATGAAATACATGTCAGTACCTAGCCAATTTAGTGTGCAGCATTAACACATGTTATGAAGAACACCTTCAACAGCTTCAGGCCACTTGGGAATACAACTGCAGAGATTCAAAAGGAGATCCAGGCTTTAGTGACAGTCACAACACTCTTTTTGTACTGTTTCAGTAACTAAGCCATCTGTTTCTTTTGTGGGGAAAACCGCTGCATACTGGCAGCTCAAAACTGAAAATTGGTAAGGAGGTGGAATCTCTTTACCTGCTTATGCCAAGAAAACCCCTATTAAAAGGGAGGGATTAAAAAACTGGGTATGGCACCCATGGAGCGTGGTTAAAGAGCAGCCCTGGGGCAGGGTACCGCTGTGACTGGCACCCTGGAGTGGAGGGATCGCAAGTACCAGGGACTGCTGGGAGAGGGGTGGCTGCCCCCCCAGCCAACCAGGGGGTGCTGCAGAGAGCACAGGGCAATGCAAAATGGCAGTGCCAGCGGATTCAGGGGGAGGAGCCCCGGCCTGCAGCGTGATGCTCCTCCCTCCTGTCAGGCACCTGCAGGCTGTCTGGGGCCAGGTGGAGGACTCCCTGTGGCATTAGGATGATGTTTCTTCACAGACACACAAAAAAATCAAAGTCTGACTAAAATCTGCGGGGGGGGGGGGGGGAACATCTCCAGGTTTCTCTCTCTCACAGAGTTTGCCAAAAAAGCCATAGGACGCAGTTGTTCATTGAAACTTTACAAAGGTGATTTCTTACCTTGGAACTTTCTGCTTTCTTCTTAGAGTATGATATCTGTCGATTGCCAGGATTTGTTCAGAGTTTACAGTCGGTGGGTGTAAACACTTCCTGTCCAGGTAGACCTAAAAAAAGATACCTTTTCCTTACTAAAACTGAGAAGTGGGTAGAATGTCTTTGGAACACTCTTTATCTTTCAGCTGTCTAGCACCGTAAGAGCTCTATCTTCTGTATCTGCTTCTGTACATCTTCTGTATTCTGGAAAATTTGCTTGAGAGTGCATATATATTTCAAAAGTTGTTTTTTAATAATAAACAACACAATAAAACATAGTTGCATAGCAATTACATGCTAGAAAAATCTCCAAAACCCAATACGTACCTTTTGCCATCACCAAAACCATGCCTAATGTGAATACACTAGCTAAGTTGAGGAGTTGCATTGTATTTCCTTTGAACTGCTGTGTTATGTTATCTAGAGGAAGTAGAAGTTTTAAATAGATCCTTGGACACCAATTGCAGGGTGTACAGTAGAAATTTTGCCTTGATAATGTCGTCAGTAATTATCCTTTATAACATTATAAATCTGATTTTTTTCAACTTTTATACCTGTGTTTACCTATATGAAACACTAGAGTTTATTTAAAGTTAGCAGCAGTTTTATTAATGACACTCAACATTTTCAGTAATAAGCACATAATGTAAATCCTTTAAGGTGCTTAATATGACATAACTTCTTGTTTAGATGCATCTGGTGATAAATTAGGAAAAAAAAACATGAAGCAGAAGGAAAAAGCTGTGAAAGTTTCAGAGTAGTGAACAGATAGACTTGGCCAATAGTTACGCATATTACAGGTCGTAATGGGACAAGAAATACCCTTTGTGTCTTTGCAAATTTTCCTAAACCCTCATAATTTTCTTAACTTTTTTTTTTCCCCACCAGCAGTTATCATGTTTGTGTTTGAATGCAGAAGGAAAAAGAGTATCCATAGGCTATGTTGCACTGGGCCATTGACTCAGTGTCATTTAAAACAAACCAACCAACCTGTTATCACAGTTGCAATAGGAGATAGAAGTCAAACACAGAAATAGGTAAATATTCTGGACAATGAATTTGCAATTAGCATTTCAACTTGCTTTATCTGTTGGGATAATATGGTGACCTATTTATACAGCACTTGAGTGTCTACTTATAGAATAAGAATAAAAAAAATCAATTCCCACTTTCAGTTCTGATTCCAAGCAGGGTGTATCTTGGGCAGAATCAGTACTGTATAACAGAGGCTGTTAGTGGGCTTTGCATCAATACCCTACTGCTGCCTATTGAACAGGAGTTTACCGGCACTTGCCAAGCAGGATGGCCAGTGCTTCCAGGGAGTGCTAAGCCAATTGCACCCTTTTATTTCCCCCCACGGTCCAGCTGCGCATACGAGGTTAAATAATGTTTTCAGCATCTGATTGTATAATACATGTGTGCCCCTCCCAAGAAAGTGCTTTCTGCTAAGGGGCATGAAAATTGGTTGTCCTGTGGCCATGTCCAGGATTTTGGGACATGCAGTAGCTTAGCTGGAGCTGCTTTGCTGACATGTACTCTTTGGTCATACAGGATTTACAGACTCTTTGAAATGCATAAAGGAAATCCTGAAGTTCTACCTAGTCAAATTTTTCTGCTGTACCTAAACAACCATAGCTGTTTGTCTTGTTCTAAGACAGAATGGTTTAAAAAGGAATTAACAGTATTTTAATGTGGGAGTATTGTCACAATTGTGATACAGTAGAATAATTTCTGCAAGAACAAAATATCTATCTTTGTGACATGACTTCATACTATTCTGCTGGCATTTATAATTAGCATTCATTCTGTTATATCTCATTAGCCTAAAATTCCATTTAATCCTGAAGTCTGAAAAATGAAAAAGTGCTCAAAACAGCCTGTTTAAAGTTACTTTTGTAAAATATTAACATAACAATACAGCCAGTCCTGTACATAGGATGTAAACTGAAAGCCTTCTTTTTAATATAAGGTGGTATTTTTTGATTTCTGAACTACACAAAAAACTTCATTCTCTGACATCCTATGTAAATGAAATTGCTTATAAAATTTATTAAGAGAACTTTCAATGTCAAGACATTAGCTATATGTTGCTTAATCCAACTATTACTTCAATACTAAGCAGCTACTTTATATAATTTATTTTACAGAAATTTCTGTTCTTTAATAAAATGATGCATGCAGGTATCACCTTTGCCATACCTTCATCTCACAAAAGAATTCTGTTTGTGCCAGTGCAATATGACATCTTTGCTTTTACAGGAAGTGAATTTGTTTTAATAATTGCCTGACTGTAGTAGTGAGGTCCCTGAATGTATAAAAGCTCCTCACTGTAGAAAAAATTAATGTGGTGTAGCTAAAAAGTCAGTTGAAAATCTTTCAGTGAATGGAAGGTCACTCTAAAAACTGCAAAACAAAGTTAAAACAAATCAATTTTATTTCCACAGGTACATTGTTGTTTCTATTGCTGTGTGATTCTAGTTGTCAGCAAAAAAGTATAAATGCTTTTGGGAGACCCAAATTCTACTTCCAATGATGATATAAATCCATTATTTGTATTATTAGCCAGCTTCCTGATGGCCTGTAATCTTTATGGACTGGTTTTTTATGATAGGAGAGCTATGCAGGGCATGTGGGGGAAATCAGTATCTTTAAATATATTAAAAGGAAATGTTCAATATATTCTAGAAATATGAAATAATAATGCTAGAAGTGACAGTGAAATCTGTGGGAGTTCTGAATAATAGTATATACTAATGTTTAAATATATTATGACAATCCCTCTTTAAAAATCAAACTGCAGCTCTAAATCATATTCTGATAGCTCTTATTATCTGGAATTAAGCTGAATTATGAAGAGCCATTGCTTAGGATGTGGATATAGATATATATATAGGGTTTTTTAAAACTGTCATTTTTTAGCATTGGTCAGTGTTTGGAGTAATTTCAGTCATACATTGACTGAACTGACTTCTAACTGTTTTCAAGGATCTGGCAGAAGTACCTTCCCATGTTTTCTGTAGGTCAATGCATATCCAAAGCATATACTTATGTCTATGCATTGTCCTAAAACTCACTGGCTGAAATTTTAAAACTTGCCTTAAGGATATGGATGCCCAGCTCCCATTAATTTTAATTCAATTAATTAATTAATTTCATTACTCATTTCCCATTAATTTACATTAATTTTAATGGGAATTGGGCATCCAAATCCCATAGGCAGGTTTAAAAATATCAGACAGAATATAATGAATATCCAAGGGAGGGTAATTCCAGAGCAAGTTGGAACTTCTCAGCTGTTAAATTTCTGTTAAAGAGCCATTTTGTTGCTTTGAGTTGTCAGGAGTCACAAGTGATGATCTGTCAGAAAAAACAAGCCTCTTACAGTTCTTCAGAAGTCAGTCGATGAATTATGGCTTATGAAAGCAAGAAAGCAGACAGAGCCTAATTGTGACTGCTCAGCACTAAATTACAGCAGCTTGTTGCACCTGTAGGTCAAATAGCTGTGCTTAAATGGGAGCACTGACACACAGATTTCGTCGGTATGATATTGGAATATTATGCTAGTGTCATATAAATATTTCAAGGCCTGATGACATTGTTGCAGCATCCACATTAGATGGCAATAACTAAATACTTTAGATCAGCCCTGGCAATCTCAGGGTAAGCCTAGAAATACTGGGGTATCCAGTGGGTTTCTTTGTGCTCACGGCCTCTACAGGTGGTGCAAAATTGCTGAAACAGTGGGCACCACCACCCAAATGAGGATGGATTCAACAGGGATAAGTGTGCTCCATCAGGAAGTGTGTGTGCCTCTTTCAAGCATTTGGTCAAGTTCTTCTGCCAGTAGTCAACATCATCTTTTGGAATTTATGTTGTTTTGTTGTTTGTTTTTTTTTTTTCCCCCTCTCCTAGCATGCTTATGACTGTTATCCCTGAAAAGTGTTTAGTTTATGTTTTCATTAATTTCTGTTCCTAGACATACACTTAATTATCCTTCTGCACATCTGCTTTTTCCTTTATAATGTAGAGGTGAAGTCCCTTAATCTATTAAAAAGTTCTTGCGTAAGAAAATAATAAGACAGTTTTTTCAGCACCTTTCATTTTACTCTATTTTTATTTCATGGAAGTTTTAAATACCAGAATTGTAAACAGTTTGTTTCATTCTGCTGTTGTATCTAGAGTATTTCATAATTGAAACATTAAGAAATCATTATCAAATATAAAGTTTGTGACCAAGTCAACAGGAGCTATTATTAGTCTTAATACTATGAATCTCTTTTCTCTTTTTTTATGTTTGTGGAAAGTATCATTCCTTTGTCTTTTTAATTATCAGGTTGCAGCCACTTTTGTTTACAATAGAACTATACTGGAGAAATAAAATTTCTCAATTAGCAATTGAAAAAGACGACCAGTTCAAATGGCAAAATAAGCAAGTCAAAACTCCCTTAATTAATTTTGTCATTGCTTTTTTTTTTTTTTTAAAGGCAGTTTAGCTGCACAGGAGAAAATGTCACTTAATCATGCTACATTTAATTGAAACAAATAAGTATAGTGAAATATTAATCATTACACACTGAAGCACCATTTAACATGTAATCAGTCTGAACTGGAGACAGCCTCCTGCTTCCTGCATTAATTTGAACTGTAACCTTATTAAGGTGTGTTTCCTATGAATATATGTAGGATACTTGTATCTTTTCTAAAACTGTAGATAGCTTGAATATAAAGTGTCATATAACTAAGCTGTGGTATATGAAAATTGCCACTGTGGGAACCTGTACACATCCTTGAAGAAACATTAGGATGGAGTGTTTAAAGCCCTTGGTACATGCTGTCAATACCTATTGCCAAGTTTAGTCCCATAGGGGTTTTTATTGTTGACTTCAATGGAAGCAGAATTTCTCAGTGCCAAGAGTTTCTAAACAATCACCTTTGAAGGACTGGGGGGTGGGAGTAGTAATCATGATTGCATTGATCAGTTTCCATCTAAATGTTCTCTGTTTTAAAATTTAAATGAAGATGGATTTGTTTCTCTAGATGGCTTAGACATCTATTAATTATACATGCACATAATATTTAATTATCTTGAGTGGGTATGGCAATTTTCTTGAATTAGACATGGATTATTCTATTCAGATTCCAGAAATTGGACTTTATGATGTTTGTCAGTTCACAATTAGCTTTGAATTGCTAGCTATAGTGGGGTATTAGGAAGTTTTTAAATGCTTGGAAATCCTACAAATTTAGGAGCCTCTTGTGGTACAGATGTCCTACTCCTGGATGCCCATGTGAAGTCTGAGGCTATGAAAATAATTTGTAACCTCTTCCAAGCTTCTGGATGCCTCAGCTTGTAGCCTTTTGGACTACGATTCTGAAGCATCAATTCTCTGGCTTCATATTTAATAAAATTAGGAAAGTTCAAATAGAATAGGCCTAAAGTAAGTGCATAAATAGTAAATATTGACTACAGACAGTAGACTTTCATCTGAGCATAAGACCTTCTCTCCTTTTATTTTAACATGCAAGGAAATGCAAATGGCAATTGTCTATAAGTATACATAAGTATACCAATGTTGCCTAGGAGCTAACAGTTTCTCAGCACTCTTACAGTTTAACACCTGTATGAGGTCAAATTAATAGATTATATTCATCCACTGAGAGCATCAAAACACTCTGAAATACATATATATGTCTTTAACTTTGGCCATGGTAAAATGCCTGTTGAAACCTGAGCCTAAACTGTATAAACTGCTAACTTTGGAGCAACGAACAACTTAATAAGCTTCTCCAGTTTGTCACTGCATGAGAATAAATAAGCACACTGTTCAGTTTGCTTGTAAAGAGTGCCCCACTTTCTTGTGCAAATGAAGGGGCATTTTTAAAATATTTACCTCTGTGCAATAATGGGAGAAGGGGAAGTGAGAAGAGGGAGAAGGGGAGAGAGACCTTCTCTGGGAATTTGCTGTTACCCTAGTTCAGCTGTCCACTTTTGGCAAGCAATCAGAGCACTGGCTGATTTTCTTCCCTAAAGTAGAACAGCATAACTATACAAATGTTGTGCAATGTTTCCCTATGAAGGAAAACACTTTACAGACACTAGGTTTTCCATGTGGCTCAATAGAAATGGTTAGCCAAGCATGTATTATCTATGCAGTCGGAGTGAAAGAGCTTTGCTCACTTTTCCTCTCGAGGTACCTTGTTTCTTAATGTTGCAGGTGCCTGGCAGTGCTTGCCTTTTTGATGAATAGCTCTGGCTAAACATTTCTGCACAGGAATTTGCAGTCTGCAGTCAAGGTGTGAGTGGAAAAATGTGTGCATGTGAGGAGGGGGGAGAAGGGAGTAGAAACAGGGAAAGCATATATAAGCTATTTTCTGAAAAACCTTTGGAGTTTAGGCTTTTTGTCAGGTGCCTTTGACAGGAGTCAGGACTCGCTGAATGGATAAAAGGGGAGAGAAGAAAAAAGCAAGACCGAGGCAATTTAAGATACTATCCAGTGTATCTTAGTGCTAGATATCATTCAAAAGACAAGTTTAATTTAAGACACAGTTCTATGGAGTGTATTAACCTTTCTACCCTCCCTAGCCCCATGCTAAAAATATCTTACCAACTCTACTGCACCATTTTTAACCTTCTCTTTAAAAGAGATGTATCCCAGGAGTTATCTGATTGGAATCATACTAATTCACATGCTCTGTCCCCCAGTAAAGAAGGTAAATATAGGTTGTAAATGGGGTTAATATTAAAAAGGCAGGGAAATGGGAGAATGGCAAGGCAGCAGCAGGAGTCAGCTTGGCTGGAGGCAGAATGGATGAAAATTATGTGTAGTTAGCTGGCCAAAACATGTTTGAAGGAACCTGTGGGTATGTGGGTCAAATATTCTGCCAGTGCAAATGTCACAGATGTGCAGACTTTGGTAAATCTGTGCCCTTTTATTTCAGCAGGAAAGTTAGCAATGCTTTCTAGTAGTAGTTAATTATAGCTGGTACCTTAGGTTCCTATCCATGCATGGGAATGACACATGTTTGATAGCCTCTTCTTTTCTTGTATGGTCTCTGACCTGACTTTTATAATGTCTCCTGAAGTACTTGCTGGTTTTCTCTAGTGAGTTTGGCATCTGTGGCTTGGACATGACCAAAAAACCCCTTCTCATTCAGTATTTGAGTAACTGAGATCTAGTTAGGAATTGTGCTTTAAAATGAATTTTTTATGTCCTGCTTTTGTTTGTTTGTTCTGTTTGGTTTTTTGTTGTTTTGTTTTTCTTTTGTTGGGTGTTGGGTGTTTTTTTGTTGGTTTTGGTTTTTATTTCTTTTTTACTGACATTTTTCATTTAACATTTCAGTTAAGCTGTAAAGAGTGTCATGGTTTAACCCCAGCTGGCAACTAAGCCGCACCACAGAGCCGCTCACTCACTCTCCCCTGATGTGATGGGGGAGAGAATCAGAAAAGTAAAAGTGAGAAAAATTGTGGGTTGAGATAAAGACAGTTCAATAGGTAAAGCAAAAGATGCACATGTAAGCCAAGCAAAACAAAGAATTCATTCACTCCTCATCAGCAGGCAGGTGTTCAGCCATCTCCAGGAAAGCTCCATCAAACGTAAGGGTTACTTGGGAAGACAAATGCCATAACCCTGAATGTGTTCCCCTCCTTCCTTCTTCTTCCCCCAGCTTTATATGCTGAGCATAACATCATATGGTGTGGAACATCCCTTTGGTCAGTTGGGGTCAGCTGTCCCAGCTGTGTCCCCTCCCAGCTTCTTGTGTACCCCCAGACTACTTGCTTGTGGGGTGGGGTGACAAGCAGAAAAAGGCCTTGACTCTGTGTAAGAACTGCTCAGCAATGACGCAAATATCCCTATGCTATCAACACTGTTTTCAGCACAGATCCAAAACATAGTCCCATACTAGCTACCATGAAGAAAATTAACTCCACCCCAGCCAAAACAAGCCCAAAGAGAAAACAAAAAACCTTCATATGCTGAAGTTTGATAACGTTTTTTTCCACCAAAATGCTGTGTTGACATGCAAAAAGCTCCTGACGTGATACTGGTGTTTTGCTAATAGTGACAGAAGCTGATAGGTGTTCTCATCTATTTCATGTGCATAATGCATCAGTGCACTACATTACAGGGTATATTAACACATATTAGAGTCAACCCAGAGTCCTCCATCAGCAAATGTCCAGGCATTTGCTTAAGAACAGCTTCTTAACATCTTCTATGCACTTTCTTCATGGCTTTCAGTAACTTCAAAGACAATGAGACCTGGAGCCAGAAATAGTATATTTGATAGCATTTGATAGCATTTATAGTATTTGATTGTACTATCTGGATTTTTCTTCCATGAATCTGTCCAGTTGCCTATTAACTTTAATGTATTTTATACATCTACAACATTAATACCTGCTCTGAGGTCTCTTCCATGAGGTCTGACTGGGTCAGATGTTTGAATGAATTCAGAGAATAGCACTTAGATCATTGAATCTCATTTGTCCTGGAGTTTTAACAGTATTAGTCTATGACACCAGAGCAGTTCTTCCCGGAGGGATGACTTACAGGTCCAGCAGTAAGTACATTCATGTGTTATAACAGTTAAAAGTAATAAATTGCAGTTGTTTCCAGTATTTGAATGAATCTGTGCTACAGATTCCTAGATCTTCATAGATATCCCTTTTCAGTGTTAAAAGTGAAAAAGAAGCTGGAAAAATCAATGTGTCAATAACTGAATCATTATGTTTGAGATTATAATAAGGGTGAGATGCTGAAATTAGTTCATCCAGATGGTATCAGAACTCACAGTCTGGAATAACTTAGCTAATGTAGATTAAGAACTAATGTAAGAGTTTCAAATAGGGGTCTGGATAAAAATGGCTTGGTATATTTTGAGGCAGCCGCAGTTCCTTCTGACTTTGTGTAATAGATAAGTTCAGACACTTCATTTCTGAAAATGTGGTCCATGAGAATTTTTTAATGGGCTCCACCAGAGTCCCTTCTGTATGATGAATAGGGCTGCAAGACCTCAGCTAGTTTGCAGAAAAGCCACAGATGAAAAACACTGACAGCCACTGCAGAAAAAAGAACAAGCTGTATAACTTACTGTGGATCACCCATTCTGAATGTTGTAAAGTTATATCCAAAGCTGTCATCTTCATAGATTGAGGGACCTCTTGTGATAGTAAAGGTTATGAAATAAAGAAACATATTTTACAACTTATTAATCTTTAGACAAACGGTCAAGAGGATTTCTGAGTGCTCTTTGCAGGTACCAAAAAGTATGAGACAAAACATTTCTGTGAAAGTTTGCAGAGAAAATAAATCAGCATTTTGGAAAAAACAACTTTGCATCTTCTTTCTGGGATGGAGTGACTTTGATCTTTAAATACTTACAAATGAATCCAAATAGAGTTTGGGGCTTTCTGAAGTTTGCATAAGTGATTTGCATTTCAAAAGGCCCTGCAGTAAACACCAGTTAAGGTCCCAAAAGTCTTCTAAGAGGATGATTAACTTGAGAAATCCTTTGTTAATAATTAGCGAGGCTGACCCCTGGGTGAAATTACATATGGGGGGAAAATATCGTGTATCATCATGCACTGGATTCTGGACTTTGAAATCAGTTTCTTATTTAAAGCACAATTAAGTATGTGGCAGAACATTAACATTTATATTTGAGTTCATAGGAATGTACAGAAATCATATAAAGGATGTTTAACAGCATTACAAAATGTAGTTTGCTTTTCTGTGAGCTCTGTAGAGCCACATGAATTGATAAACAATATAATTTTTTATACCATCAACATACTATGGATCAAAGTTCTTCTTAAACACTATGAAATAAGACTGAAACCTCTGTTCCTGTCTGAGATCACTGCCTAAGTATAAGTAAAGAAACATCAAATAGGTAGATATGGCTTGACTTAACCAGAAACAGAATTGCTGTAGAACAGAGCAGGTATTTAAAAATAAAAATAAATAAAGCAAAAAAAGGTTAACCACCATCCAATACTATAAGACTCATTCTGCTACCCTGTGTGCCCAAAGCAGCATCAGTCCTTTCCACATGGCAAGAGCTTCCGTAGCTTGACTCACAAAATTGTGTAGATGGGGTGAGACTGCTGAATGTCACCTGGACAGCTTCCCTCATTCAAAGCATTTCCAGTTACAGAGGGTTGATCAAGGCCTTTTCTGGTCAAGTTATGGATATCTGCACGGATGGAGATTTCACAGCCTCACTGGGAAACCTGTGGCAATGTTTGACTACTCACATGGTGGGGAAAAAAAAAATCCTTATAACTGAGAAATTTCTTGTGTTGCAACTTGTTTGTGTTGCCTCTTATCCTAGCACTGTGGGAATCTGAAGAGAGTCTTGTTTTGTCTTCAGAAATCTTTCCATTAGGTTGTTGAAAACAGATGTCAGATCTGCTGCTGAAGCCTTCTCTCCAGGCTGAAGATGTTCTTGCAGCCTGTCCTCACGTGTGCCCTAGTCATCTGGGTGGCATTTAAGATCCCTGAGTGCAGCAAGTCCTGTAGCTCCTTTCCTGAAGGAAGAGGGACCTCAACACACTACTTGAGAGCTGCATTTAAGCTCAGGCCTTCAGCCTCAGCACTTGCCTGAACAAGGTTGCGGGTATGCTTGTTAACAAAGTGCATCAGGACCGTGGCAAAGGCAGACTGGGTCTTGTGTCTCATTTCTTCCTTTATCAAACTGCCTGAGGTATTAACACAAGATGTTAACCTCTTTACATCAGTTGATGTGAACCATTATGACATTTCTAAAATCACTTTTATGCTATTTATTATTATTTCAGTTGAAGTTATGATCCATCTTTCATTTTCCACTGGGGCACATACAGTTCCAGGTCAAACTGTGTCACATGTACCTCACTGCCTGATGAAAACAGGGAGGGGAAAAATCTGCTTTTCTAATTTTTCACATTTCCTTCCATCCCATAAAGCCACACATCTCCATGACTGTAAAAGAGTATTGGAGAAAGAGATATTTCTATTCTGGATTAGGCACCTAAAATTAAATATTAAAATAATAAATGGCCATCTCACATGGATTAGCATGTGCACCCCAATTTGGTAATGTCTTAGAGGGAAAAAGAAGGCTGCATGTGTGAAGTTGGACAGACCACTCAAGGGTTTGCAAGAGGTCATCTTACTTACCCTTCTTTTTTACACCTTTTCTGGCAGAAGGCTGTTTAAGAATGTTATTAGAGACCTCAAATGATTTACCATAACCAGCCTAGATAATTCATCCTAGTGCTTTACTAACCTTCCTATGAAAAGTTTTTCCTAGCTTTGTATTCTTTTCTACTATTTGGAAGGTCATTCATTTCTGCCTATCCCCAGTGGACATTGAGATTTTTGCCTCTTTTCTGCAGCAGATCTTTCCCAAATATCAATATTAGTATATATGTATACATTCCTTTAGAGTACCAAATAGATAAATGCAATGTGTGTGTATGCACATAGAAAGTGTTAATTATCCTGCTCTATCCAAATCTGTCTCTTACAAGCAAATCATTACTGAACGTATACTATATAGTAAAGAAAGTGTAAAACATTTTGTTTATTTTTCAGAAGGTTTTATAATAACGTATGTCTAATCTTTAACAATTCCTAGATCTACCCACCCAGAATATAACTTGCTGCACCAAGTGACATCTGTGATAAATATGCTATCAAAGACATTCATGCAGTGTCTGTGCAGTTGTCCATTCAAATATCATTTCTACACAAAATGCTCTTTGGTGTATTTCACTTAACTAATAACTACTCATTCAGCACCAGGAACACATGGCATCTAAAGTGCAGCAAAAAAATATTGGGACTCATGAAAAGGAAGACATTTCTTCAGTAGGAAGCAAATGTTAGGCCTTCTTTTGCTTCTGGAGGGAAAAAATAATTAAAAAAACATACCGAGAGCTGATACTTCACCAAACTTTCAAAGCATATGTCCTTAACAAAACATGCTGAGAAAGATTGTTTAAGTGGCATTGGTTTTCATGACAACCATATTGGAGATTGGATTCATGATTTCTGAGAGCAGGAGCTATAGACTCTTTTAACACAAAATGGAAAAGGCACGTCAGGAAACTGCTAACTAAACATCTCAGGCCCATTTTTCCTAGATATATTGGGTACCACTGAAATCTTTCATCAGCAGTTCTCCCTTCCCTCACTCTTCTGAAATAAAATACCAGTGCTGCTTTTGTCTCAATGCTCTTGTGTATTCCTCTGAAAACTCCTGCTTTCTTATTTGTGATGCGAGGTAAATGACTGGATCCGTTACATACAAAACCCCAGAATTTCTGGAAGATGTGTAAGCAGCAGTGTCCTTAAGCCAAACTATCTTCTTCCTTTGCACAGTTGACTCTAAGTCACATGATTTAGAAGAAAGCTGAGGAAATAGCTTTAGGTTGTGTGACTTCTATTAACTGGTCTTTAACATGCATAAATGCCTCATGCAGGTGCAACTGATACTACTGTAAATTCCATCCCTCATTTTCTCATTGGGATCCCCTTTTTTCTTTCACATTCTCCTTCTCCTTACCACAGGCCTCTACTTCTCCTCTACTTTCCCATGTCTCAGGGAGCTATATATTCTTTGTGATAAATGAAATTGTTAGACTAGATGATATCTAAATGATCCCAAATGATCTTTAAAGGTCCCTTCCAACTCAAACCATTCTATGGTTCTGTGATTCGTGTATTCAGACACAGATTTCTCCCCTACCCTTGCACTAATGCCCTTTTTCTCTAAACTCCAGAATTCTTATGTGTAGCTGTACGCTTCTACAGGAGAACTTATCTTGGGCCGCATACCTCCGGGACACAGGGCTCTACCCACCCTGGGGACAGTGATGCACAGACACCAATATGATGGATACAAAATGTCCGTCTATTTGGCTGCGTCACACGCTTATATAGCTCTTGCGGTTCCTGTTCCTGCCACTCCTATGGGGAGGAGTCTATCTTCCCGTCACATCCCGTAATCTTCCGGTGGCCGATCCCTGTCTATTCCCCTACACTTATGTTTTCCTTTCTGAGTGAGAGTTGAGTGAGGAAGACTTGCTTGGCCTCCTATGACCACCGTGACTTTTGTAACGAAGAAGTAAATAGTGCAGAATTTATTTTCTCGTGCTGCAGGTTTTATCAGCAGCAGTGCTTCATTGAAAGAAACCACTGTCAGAAGGACTGTTGGACTCCCGACTGTTATATTTTTTCCCTCTGAAATTTGACTGAATCCTTGGTTTTGTGTCTATAGTAAAGGTTTTGGGTTTTTTTCTGAACAGGCAGAATATATTTTACACAGGTAACTTCTATCCCTGGGAAACCATCCAGAGATCTAAGTAGAACTTTTATTTAGGGATATTTAAAAAATATAAAGAAAAAAGCTTAGGGTTTCAATTACATTTAAATGACATAGCCTAATCTGGCTGTACCCACTGTTCAGTCCCACTACTATAATGCACAATTACTAGTTTTAAAAGAAAAAACACTCCTAACCTCCCTTGCCTGTAATGAATTGCCTCCCTGTAACAAATTTTAAAAAACCTGAAACCTCTAGCCATATTGTCTGCTTAGCACTGAAGGAAATTTTCCATTTACAGGGTTTTTAAACTTAGCTTTTTCTATGAGGTTTCCTCAAAAATATATTTGTTGTGTTGAGCAAATATGTGTTAACTATGAAGATATAAATCTTCTCATATGCTTTCTGCCTTCTTAATGATCATTTTAAAAAGTGCTGAAGTTATTGACGGCATTGCAAGTTTTTCTTCATTTGTTCTGTTGTTTGCTGTTTTATCTCCTGTTATACTTGACGCTTTTTAAAATTCAGAGCTTGTTATTTTGAGTGCGTGGTTTTGACTGAAATAAAGGAAATTAGAAAACTGAACCCTTGAGTGTCAGGAAAAAATACCTGTGTTATGCTTGGTACTGTACCCACTGAGGACAGTAGATAGTCTTCTAATATCCTCTGGGATCTAATGGACTTAGTTGGTTCACACTGCAAGTTATAATAGAGAATATAATATCCTATTCTACACCATATTTTGCTAATTTTATCTGTTGAGTTTTACTTCCACTGGAATAAATTCCCTTGCATATAAAAATAAGTTTTAAGCCTTGAATATGTTTAAACAATGCAAAAAAAAGAGATTATTTTTCAAAGTATCCTGATGCCCACATGCAGATTTCTTATGTAGGGAAAAACTGGGCAGCAGGTGCATTCAGCATATTTTGAGAAAAGGTTGTGCTTTTCATAGGATAAATTAAACTGGAGAGGACCTCAGGAAGTCCACATCTACACATGCTTCTAAAAGCAGATCAGCTTTGGGGTCAGACCAAGTTGCTCAAGTCTTGATCCCACTTGGCCTCAAAAAAATCCCAGGATGAAAAATCCTGTGACTCCGCGTCCCCAGGGCATGGGGAGTGGCATGGCAAATCATGTGATGGATGGATGGATGGATGGATGGATGGATGGATGGATGGATGGATGGATGGATGGATGCGTGGGTGATGGCCAAGGCAGTCAGCTGCCCCAAGGATGTCCTGCTGTTGGCCTCAGCCTGTCTGTGGCTGCTTTCTGCTCCAAATAAATCTTGGGAAGATTTTTCCCCAGTGCTTCTCTGTGCCAGGTCCCATTCTGTTCTAAGTGTCCTTGTCTCTCTCCTCAGTTGGCCAAGAACTTACTTTAATATGCTCAAGGGGCCATATCACTGGCCCGGCCAGCCCCAGCCTGGACACTGTGCAAAAGCACAGTCTCTCCTGCAAGAACAGCCTGGGCTGTGGGACAGCCCTTGCTCCCCACGCATACGGGCATGGGCCCATGCGAACCTCATGAGGTTCAAGAGGCCAAGTGCAAGGTCCTGCACCTGGGCAGGGCCAACCCCCAATGTCAATACACGCTGGAGGATGAAGGGATTGTGAAGAGCCCTGCAGAGAAGGACACAAGGGTACTGCTGGGTGGCAAATTGGGCATGAGCTGGCAATGTGTGCTTGCAGCCTGGAAAGCCAAGTGTATCCTGGGCTGCATGAAAAGAAGCGTGGCCAACAGCTCGAGGGAGGTGTCACAAAAACCAGTAAGAGAACTCCTTAACACTGGGCATATTGAAAAGCAGGCATTTCTTTATTCAGTGCCGGGTGCATGGGAGATCTTTCCTCCTAACATGCACACCTACTGGAGTTCATTTATGACATTTATACATGACCGTTAACACACCACACCTATCTAATACATAATCCTTGACCTGACTGAACATCCTCTTCTTCCATTGGTCTGTATCTTCTCCATTTAAATTTAAAGCTGCAGTGTGATTTTCAGGAGCTAGATGTAGGTCCAGTGCTTCTCTTTGCCAGGTCAACAAGCGAGGGGGTAATAGAAAGGGAAGAGGTTAAAAAGGTCCAGTAGCTGGTCAGCACTTGGCTGGTCAGTGCCCTGGTCTGGTCATGCCCTGCTCCTGACCAGTGCAGTCTGTCCTGTCTCCCTACTGAATTCCTTCATAGGAGCCATGGGGAGCTCCTTTTCAGATCACTTTTCATGCAAGTACTTTTCTTTTTGTTGAAATTTGATAACATATCCACAGTGCCTGCCTTTTAACTTTTTCCTCTCTTCTGCTAGCTGGTGTTGGTTAGACAGGCAGAACACTATCCCAGTCTTATTAGCAAAGGTTAACTATACAATTTTAGCTAGTACAGCATTTACTGAATCAATGCTCTTTTAAGCAAGTACAACTACAGTAGTTTATGTCTTTATGAATACTTGGGTAACCCATATACAGTGCTCAAATTTTTCTAAGTTTGATTTTTTTTGTGGCTTTTCACCATGTCTCTGTCTGCAAAAATATTTTGTGTTTTCATGTAAGAATTCAGACTATTGAAGTATAAAGTACCAGAAAGAATTTTATTAACTAATCCAAAGTTGGTATAAGCCTACATGTTTGGAAATATGCAAAGCTTAGACATGAATTTTTTTTTAAGAGAGTTTTTTGTATTAGTTTTCTGTTACATTAAGTTGCAATTCTCTAAGTCTGGGTTAGAGTTTAGGATTAAATACACATTTCCTTAAGGTGTTATTTTTTCCTAAGTGGTTATCACATAGATCGGTCAGATGAAAAAAAAAAATATTGAATCTGCCAATCACATGTGGTAACTCAAGGATATAACTTCTTCCTGATTTTGAGGTGACGCAGACTCCACTCAGCACATTGAAAGCAATAAGTGGATATAATTTCCTGAGAAGTAAACAAGGAGCCAGTTGGGCAACTTTTTATGGGTGAGAAAAAGGTCTTTTTTTTTAGAGAGGAAAAAAACTAGGTTACATCACTTTATTCTGATGTTATATAGAGTTGACTGAGGTCTTGATGCATCTTAATGGATAAGTGGGGGTTTTTTTGAATTTATTTCTTTGTCAAAAAGGTCCCTTCTTTCTTGCAATAGGACTAAGAGTCCTATCACAGTATCATAATTTATTTTATGTTGTAGGCCTAGAAAAAAATCCAGCTATCAATTTACCACTGTCATTTGCAGTACAAAAGAACAGAATCCAACAGTAAACTTGTGACCGTCATGCTTCTCCACAGGAGAGCAGAAAAAGTTCAATGAAACATTCAAACTTATTGAATACAGATCTAATACTATAAAGACAAGCAGCTGTCATGAGTATCAGGGTAAATACATTTACATTTTGTTAGCAGTTATCTGGGAAGTAAAACTTTAAGTTTGACTTTATGGCATTGACTTCCACACTGAAACACCAACAGTCCAATATTTTTTCATTGCAGTTAGCATATGATTTGACACATGCTATGTGAAGAAATAAAGAGAAAAAAGCAAAGCAGAAGAAGGATTGCTACAGATTACGAAATAACCCTTTTGCTTATCTCAGCATCAGTCCTAAGGAAACTGACAGACCTGCCCCCTTATCTCTACCACTGCTAACCCAGAGGGGTTGCTGGTTTACAGCTTTCATGTGAAAGCGGTGTCTTCCTTTGTATATCATCTTCTCACATGCCCCCTTCTCATTCTTTTTTATCTTCTGCCTCTTCCTGTATCTTATTTTTTGACCTACATTTTCTGTCCTAAAATTCCAAAATGTGTAAAACTAGTCTTTTATGTAAAAAAACAGTATTTGTTTTCTAACAGGTCAAATAGTTACTCCTGTCCTAAGATATCTGTTCCTTCCCTTGCTAATCAATCCAGTGTCATCCTTCATTTTCAGTTTTCAGACTGAAATTCAGCCACTATGGAGTAGAATGAAAATCCCCTGCAGACTGGGTTTTTTTCCTGACTCACCCATCTCCAGCAGTTCCTGCATCTCATGCATATTTCCCTTTCAGAGCTTTTTACAACAAATAAAATAATCTTTTGATCAAAATAGAAAAAAATATCTCTGCTCCACTTACCACATGCTCCTAAAACCCCTCTATCCTAAGTTTCAGAGTATGTTTAAGATTAGCAGTAAAATAAAATCTTCTTTCTAGAATTCAGGCATTTGTTGAACTTGCTCATTTGCCCTGATCAGATTTTTGCAGTGTATAGTCAAAACCTCATCCCTTGGGATGCACCACACCATGGAGTCTTGTATTGTCAACTTAGTAAGAAGCTCAGGTCCAGACTGGCCTCTGAAATAGTGCTTCTACTACTAGCACTTAAAGTAACACTTCTGCTTGGTAATAAATGTGAAAAGCTCTGTTTCAGAAATTTAGACCAGAAGTACCAGACCCTAGGAAAACAGAATTATATAATCACAGAATCATTTAAGTTGGAAAAGATCTTTAAGATCATTGAGTCAAATTGTAAACCTAACACTGCCAAGTCCACCACTAAACCATGTCCCAAAGTGCCACACCTACACGTCTTTTAACTACCTCCAGGGATGGTGACTCCACCACCTCTCTGGGCAGCCTCTTCCAGTGCCTGACCACTCCTTCAGAAAAGACATTTTTCCTAATATCCAATCTAAACCTCCCTTGACACAGCTTGAAGCTGTTTCATCTTGTTCTATCACTAGTAACATGGGAGAAGAGACCAACACCCACCTCGTTACAATGTCCTTTCAGGTAGCTGTAGAGAGCGATAACATCTCCCCTCAGCCCCTTTTTCTCCAGATTAACACAACCCCAGCTCCCTCAACCTCTCCTCATAAGATTTGCTCTCCAGACCCTTCACCAACTTCATTGCCCTTCTCTGGACATGCTCCAGTAACTCAGTGACTTTCTTGCAGTGAGGGGACCAAAAGTGAAGACAGGATTTGAAGTGCAGCCTCACCAGTGCTGACTACAGGGGCACAATCGCTGCCCTGCTCCTGCTGGTCACACTATTCTCAATACAAGCCAGGATGCTGTTGGCCGCATTGGCCACCTGGGAACACTGCTGGCTCATGTTCAGCTAGCTGTCAAGCAACACCCTTAGGTCCTTCTCCACCAGGCAGCCTTCCAGCCACTCTTTCCCAAGCCTGTAGCATTGCATGGTGGTGTTGTGACCCAAGTGCAGGGCCCGGCACTTGGCCTTGGTAAACCTCTTACAATTGGCCTTGGCCCATTGATCCAGCCTGTCCGTGTCCCTCTGTAGAGCCTTCCTACCCTCAAGCAGATCAACACTTCCATCCAGCTTGGTGTCGTCTGCAAACTTACTGAGGGTGCACTCGATCCCCTCATCCAGATCATTGACGAAGATATTAAATAGACCTGGCCCCAAAACTGAGCCCTGGGCAACACCACTCGTGACTGGCCGCCAACTGGATTTAACTCCATTTACCACGACTCTTTGGGCCCAGCCATCCAGCCAGTTTTTTGCCCAGCAATGAGCCACCAGCTTCCCTAGCAGAATGCTGTGGGAGACAGCTGTGGGAGAAGGCTTTGCTAATGTCCAGGTAGATAACATCCGCAGCCTTTCCCTCATCCACTAGGCGAATGACCTTGTCATAGGAGATCAGGTTAGTCAAACAGGACCTGCCTTTCATAAATCCATGCCGACTGAGCCTGAAATATTACTACATTAGAAGAAAAAGAAAAGTGAGTGTCCAGAGGAGCAAAAGGATAGTTATGGAGCTGTCAGAAATGAGAACAGAGAGACTGAAGTCAGGAAAACTGAGAGAGAAATATGAAGAGAGTGAGGATATGACAGAAGTTGTGGACACCTGTGGAGTCAATTGGTAGAAGAGTACTGCACCATGATAATGAGTTGGAGGGGAAAACCCACTTATCATCAGACTGCCTCATTAATTGTGAAGCTTCTGCAGTGACTGTCACTAGAAAATTCACTCAGCTGGAAGTAGGAAAGCAGGGAGATTCTGATGACATGAAAGTAGAAAAAGGGACAATCTTGGACTTTTTTTTTTAATGCCTTCAGTAGACTTCAGAGGGAGCGATAGAGACAGAGAAAGCAGAGGCTGGAGAGACCAGGCAGTGCTTTTATGAGGATGTCGACAGCACAATGATGGTAGCTCATACGGCTCTACCCAACCAAACTTTAAGACGGCTTAGTCAGGCTGAGCCTACAGATGAAGGATTATAGCTCAGCATGATCTAGGAAGCTCAGCAAAATTCTGGGGCATGTAGCCTACACCAGTACTGAGTCCTCATTGTTTCATGCCTGCAAAGGCAACAGTCACTACATCAAAGCAGGTGAACTCCTTCCTCATCTGGTCATGAGTTCAAAATATGTTATGGACAGGGAAGCTACAGAGGTGAAACAGCTGGAGTATGGGAGCAAACTCCAAAGTCTCTCAGCAGTTCCTGCTTGATGCTCCCCACCTTTAGTGTCACGTTGTTACTGGAAGTTAGATCAGTGGCCAGACTTTTCTGCCTTTGGAAAAACAATGGAGAAACAGGGAAAATGTTTTCAGCTCCCAAAAACTTTGTTTACCTTACTGCATGAAAAATTATTGTTACCTATAAAACAGGACTCCTAGCTTGTTCCTAAACTAAAGAAAACATTTCTGACTCAGGCTGTTTTAAAGTTTCAGTGAGCATGAATGATTTCTTGGATAAATGCATTGTCAGCCTACATGCAGGCTTTGAATCTGGCAGTATTTTCTTTTGCTTAATAAGGTGATGTAATGTGTTAATATTTCAGGCCACTGCATTTTGAGTCTTTGGTGCTTAGGCAATTTAACTATCTAGCAAATGAGCGTAAGGACTACAAATAATATCTAGCAAATGAGTGTAAAGACTACAAATAATATGTAGTTACAGAGTGATGACAAATTTAAAGTAAGGCACAACTAACTGCAAGATATCATCATTAAAAGGTCCTACTAGGGTAGTGGAAATGCCCTAGTAGGTGTGTGAACAAATCATGGACAGATGTGTAATTTTGTCATTTCTTCCCACACACCTGATAGCAGCATAAAGTAATGAATGACCCTGTTAAAGAAATGAAAGAAAAACTCATCTTCCAAAGTAATTACACAATACATATGGAGAGGCTAAGGCACGATATGTGGGCAGGTGCCCAAGTCTGTTAAAGATCAATGACATGTAGGCACTTATGTCCCCAAAGTGCCTTGAAAATCAGCCCCAGAGTTATAGACTTTCTCCTTTTATCCTCATTATAGAACTGACCCAAAATGGGACATGAAACATCAGAGTACACAGGTCTCTGCGTATAAATGGTAATTAATATCAGCCTAATTTGCAAGACAGGGAAACTATAAAATGAACATTTTTCTCTTTTTTAACATCTTCATTTCAGGACCAGGATAATGTAGAGCTTTTGAATCATATATCTTAGCCTCATGAAATATCTTAAATGAGCACATTGTCCCCTAATGAA
Organism: Phalacrocorax carbo; assembly: GCF_963921805.1. NCBI lineage: Eukaryota > Metazoa > Chordata > Aves > Suliformes > Phalacrocoracidae > Phalacrocorax > Phalacrocorax carbo. Next base: position 28,981,372 of record NC_087518.1, on the reverse strand, counting down.
TGTTAGAACTTTCTGAAAAGGAGCAGCAGCTAGAATTTCAAACTGAAAAGTCACTACATCATACACAGTCTGCCCCTCAGAAATGCAGGGCTGCCTTTCAAAAAAAAAGGAAGAACTGTACTTCAGCGCAGTGCTTCCCAAATTCTTAAGCTTGTCAGCATGTTTCAACTGTTCACATTTCAGCACCTAACTTTATTACAAAGGGCATCACTGGAAGTCTTAGGGAGATCATGAAAATAGTGCTGTATGTAATATGACACTATGAGCTTCCTACTGGCTACCTATTACGTAGGTTTCTAGTGGACTGCAATTTGGGAACAATTTGTCCAGGAGACTGAAAACAGATCAGGGTATTAAAAGATTTGAGTTTGATTGTTATGGTTTTTATTTATATGCCTTTATGTCTTTATCTACGTGATTTAACTTTTTTATTTATGTGACTTTCTTGTTAGTAACACAATGCAGTTTTGCATGTCTGAGATTAAATTTCATGGCAGTCCTTTCATTTGGCTAAAAGAGACTAACAACATTACAGTACTTGATTTTTGGATTACCTAATGTGTTCCAGAGGCTCTGGGACTCTTCTATCTTCAGAAAAATCCAGACACTTCCACTACAAAAATCTTTGCTCTTTAAGGTAATGTACATTAAACTAGCCAAGAAATGGAAGGCAGCCCAAGTCACTGTTTTGGGAGCCAAAATATCTCTGCACTCAATTTTAAAACTAGAGTCCTCTAATCTGAACATAGCAGCCATCCTTTCTTTATTAGTGCAGGAAAAAAAATCTGTCAACTTCTTATGAGCTTTAGGCAACTCTCTATCTTGCTTTTAGATCACTGAGCAGAGTCAATTATAGCTGGCAAATATACTGCAGATTTTCATCTGTGTAGCCAACTGTGCTCCCTAATTTGTTTTCTCATTTTTGGTAGCATTACTTCTGGGTTCTGAAAACCGTTGGTTTCATCTCCAATAGGGCAAGAAGGAAGTACTGAGGCCCAAGCTTTTAAAAACATGGATAAAGTACCATACTTAGATATATTTCCCGTGTGTACTGACCAGTGAGCTCATCTAGGTGAGATAAACATGCCTTGATGTAAGAAACATGTTACCCCTCACTATACAGGTTAGCACCATCCTATGTATATCCTACCCTCCCCCACCCATTGGTTGTACTTTAAGTGTGAGGAACTGAGGGGGGGAAAATGCCTTGTTCAGGTTGATGAGCAAGGTCTGCAGCAGAAAAAGCAATCTAGAACTGAATGTGAGCTGTGATGGATCCTGCTTTTCTCCCCGTCATCCATAGCCCTAGGCTGAACGAAGGAAGGTCATGCATTTGCGATTCAGATTATTGGCTGTTCAACTGCAGAAATTAATTTTAATTTTTAACCATCAGTATACCCCTTATGAAGTTTCTCACTGATTCAATATTTTTTGATAATGACAATTTTCTAAAAGACTGGAAATTGGCAAGATGTTAGCAATGGGGTGGGAGAGGCTGCAGGGGACCCTCTGTGAAAGAAGACCAGGGGGTCCTCCTTGACTGTCCCAGCCAGTTCCAGCCGGTTCCACAATGGCCCCAGCACAGCCACAGCTGAGCTTAGTGACACCTCTAAGAAAACACATTTAAGAAAGGCTAAAATGCCACACAGCAGTGAGGGTTGAGGGAAGAACTGTGGGAAATGGCCCTGTGGCAGCCAAGTGAGAGGAGGCGGAAGGCTGGGTGTGGGGGAGTGCTCTGTGGGGGTGTCTGCAGGCGCTGGGGTAGGCGTTCCCCTGCCGCCTGTGGGGACACCACGGTAGAGCAGGTGTTCCTGGCCTCAGCCTGCGGAGCACCCACGCTGGAGCAGAGGAAAAGCGTGAGGAGGAAGGAGCTGCAGAGAGGAACTGTCATCAACTGACCACAGCCGCCTTCCACCAGCTCCCCGGGCCACTCAGCGGGAGGAGGTAAAGATGCTGGGAATGAAGGAGTGAAGTTGAGCCAGGAGTGGGCTGGGGAGGATGGTGTTGCTTTAATTTGTCTTTGTTTCTTACTGTCCAAACCTATTTTAATTGGTTATAAATTAACTTTCCCCAGGTTGAGGCTGTTCTGCCTGTGACAGCAACTGGTAAGTAATCTCCTTGTCTTTCATCTTACTTTTTCCCCCTTACTTTGTCCAGTTGTGGGGGAGAGTGAGACAGCAGCTGGCCAAGGTCAACCCACCAGAACTGCCACTTGAATAAAGACTTTATCTGCCTGTTATTTCAGCCTACCTGTGGTATGAAGGTACTGTATTAGAATCTATACATCCATTTAATCAATGTCCTCATTTCTGCCTGAATGACTAAACATCACTAATTTCATTTTAAGTAACCAAAGTTCTGTGTGTGTGTATGCATGTGTGCAATTCAACATTAAGCTTAGAGGAAATGACTGGGCCTTCATCATAATCTTGTCTGTTAACCTCCTATTACCCAATCAAAAATACTTCTAGTGAACTGATCCAGTGATTACTCATCACTGCAGCAGATGCTTCTTCTACTCTGAACAGCTGAAATGATTTTTTCTTATCATAATCAAAGCTCAAGGAGTCCAGCCTGTGAAAACTATTTTGTAACAGAAACAAACATGTATACCAGTGCCTTTCAAGGAAGACATGAGTGGGAACAGAAATTTGCCCAGTATAGTTTGCCTCACAGACCCCTGTGACTACACCTCTGCCTATAAATGCAGCAGACATAGAAGAGTGAGGTGAAATATTAATAAGCATTTAAATACTGACTCCTTCAACTAGTGTAACTGGCATTTCTCTATTGAAGTCAAGCATGCAGTATCAGTTAATAAAAGTTCACAGATGACCCTAAAAGGATCCTGACCAGAGACACTTCAAAAATCAGCTTTAGCCAAGACTGCACTGCACTTCACAGCATTTCAGTAGTTCATACCTTTGATGAGATGCACCAAGTCTGTTATTCTTAGCTAAAAGATAGAACAAGGAAAAAGTGGACTTTAAAGTATTTTCAGTGTGTTAGTTATAATCACTTTGGAAATGAGCTGCCTTTTTTTTAAATCTTTTTTTTTTTTTTCAATATTTTTTTAATCATATTGTGCTTTGGCGTACATCACTAAGGGATAAACTTTGTTCCTTTTGATTTAAACTAAGCTGGAAGAGACACTCTGAAATGTTCCAGCCCTTAATAGATACTTGCTCCACAGGTCTAGAGCAAAGCTTGTCCAAGATAAAACTCCCTGAAATGCATCTGTTGCAGACCATAAGTCCTCGTCACCAGCTGGTCATTTACATATAGGCTAATTTAGACATAGACAGAAAGGTGAAGGTACAGTAGAGACTGGGAATGGAGAACTGTGCTTTTTTAACATGGTCCTTTCACCCCCAATTGTGGTTGGAAAACATGTGCACCAAGTCTGCCTTAGAACATGATTTTTCCTTTCAGTCACACCTGTAAATCATCAGCAATGAGTAGGGCATGGGCATAAATAGGAGAAACATTTCTCCTAAAGCATCCCCTAAAATGTTTGCAGGAGATCTTTTATGAAAAGCCGCTGAGTACTTCTGCGGTTTTCCAAATTTATTCAGTTAAAACTCTTGTTACAATCAACAGCATAAATGCCTTATATTACTATTAAATCCTGGAGAAAAAAAAAATGGTGTTATTCTGTAACCTGCTTAATGTTTATAAAAGAAAATACCAACCTTCACTCCTTTTATTGGTGTTTCTTTAAAGTTGTTTTGGTCAGTTTGATTTAAGGTACACATACTAATGTGTCTATTAAGATAAGTAGGTGCATTAAGATCAAAATATCAATTTAACTTTTTTTTTTCTTGTAAGAAACACTCACTCTTCTTTCTCTAACTAGATGTTATAGCCCTCAAAAAGAATGTATTTATGGCTCTAGAGTGAGTTTAGTGAACATTTTTCCCTTCAAGTCTAATTTTCTCCCTCTGTCTGCATGTATTACTGTCTTCAGTTGTTGCACACTAACACATTTTTCCTCTCACAAGCCTGTTTTTTTTCCCCACCCAGAACTACAAGAGTAGAAACGGCTCTCTTTTTCATTTGTTTAAGTTGTTTGGATTGAATTGAAAGTACTTCTGAGTGAGATGAGTGATTGGCATGGTGGTTTAGCAATATGTTTATTGGGCAGCAAGCCAGGGACAAGCTGTGCTGAGAAAAAAATAAATAAGAAACAGAAACATTTAGAAATTTGTGAATTTTCCAAATCAGAAAAGATATTCATGGCCCACCCTCCTGCCAGACTTCAAATTGTCAGAGTAAATATGTAGGTATTTTGAGCCTTTAAATTGAACTGAAAGGATAATAGAAAGCAGGTAAGATCAGAATTCTGCAGTCACTCTTGCACTTGGCCAGCAAGTATTACCCATTTATCACTAAAGTGCTCACAACCTCAGATCACTGCCAACTCAGAAAGTTGAATGCTCTGCAGGGACACAGATAGGAGAAGAGGAGATACTTCTTTTTCAAACACACCTACCTCAGACATTTCTACCTTGGAAAGGGTTTCATTAAGCTTGCAACTTGACTAAACAGAAGGTAAAAATTGGCAAACAAAGCGTATCATGAAGTGAAGCCTTCTGGTGTCTGCAATTTCCTGATGGCAGACAAAAGACATTTCCCTCCTATTTTCCAGCTTTAAATTCCTACCAATGTGTACTGTGTAATATTGCCGGTCCGTGGTATTGTAACCAGGGTGATGCAGTTAACCAACCATGGATGCTGCTATACTATCCAACTGAACATTAAGTCTGGGGACAATCAGTGTATTCTTTGAGCTGTATTTTAGTCATTAGTTAATCATTCATGTGAATGAAACAATAGACAATGTGTTTCTGTCAGAACCCCTCTTTTAAGGCTCAAATCCTAATTTTTAGGTCCCAAACCCTCTTAGTGCTTAGGGTCCAAACCTCTGTTTTAAGGATTAAAGCCTCACTTTTAGGTAGCAATGATTCAGGGAATAAATGGTTGGGTGTTACTAATGCAGCCTGGTGTAGCTCAACAAATTCTGGGGCCTGAAGCCAAAACTTAGCCAGGATAATGAGGTAACCTTAACAGGAACAGCCTGCACAATGACTAAAACTTGTTGCTTTGGGGCAGTCAGAAAGGCCTCAAAATAAGAAGCACCTAAACAAAGTTAAGATGACATTTGACGCTAAGAAAAGCAGATGTACAGAGCCATAAAGATAAGAAACTGCAGAGCAAACACTAAAACAGAACAGACCATCCCTCAAGGATAGTACATACATAATCTCAGAACTGAGTTTGCGTGAAAGCAAGGAACAGTGAGGAATAGTATATCCTTCATCCAGAGACCCCTGACTACGACCAGGAGACACCAACAGGCATGTGCAAATTACATTTTCATATGATGAATATGTATATCTTTTATTGGAAAACTAATGAATATGTACATAGAGCATGTACCTAACCGGCCCAATTAGATCTGACTGGATGCATGTTAGGAGGAGCGATCCCCTGTGCATCCAGTGTCATAAATAAAGAATGCCTGCCTTTTAACACTACATTGGTGTTATGAAGTTTATTCCCAATTTTGGTGACAGTATCATCTGTTTTTTTCTACATATTTAGCAGCCATTCTGAGCCTCAGGAAAAATTTGCCGGGGTTATAAGTGATGGTTCCTAATAACATGTTTGGCCAATACACCATCAGTTGGCATTTAGGATGACTCACAGCTAGTGATTAAAAAAAGAAGGCAGAATTTTTAACAAAGAAGAAAGGAGACTAGGATACCAGCTGTTGTGCAAAGTGTCATGAATATGGTATTAAATACTTGGAAGAAAGGATGGGCATATATAATTTATTGCCCTTTGCAGAAAAAGTGAAATTGCCTACTTCTCTGGACATGGCTCAAGTCTTACATATTTGGGTTTTTTAAGGCAAGATTCTACCAAGCTTTCCATGTAACTCTAACCAAATGCTTTAACAATTCTTGTGTATCTGTAAAATAAAAAGATTTACAGGAGCTTTCAGTGGTCTAACTCATAGCAACTTTTGGAAGGGCTGTCCTTTAAAAGTACTTTTACTTTGAAGAGGAAATTAAAATTGGAACTGCTCAGCAGTGGCCATTTGTGACAGAGGAATGATCTGGCAGGATGGGCAAGAAGGCCCAACTGCAGAAGGGCTTAAACTGGCTGGAAGCAGGAATGCCAGAGACTGAAGGACTCCCTGAAAGGGAGTGATGTTTGGATGGTGATGAGATAAGGAACAACCACAACTTTGTCTTGTAGTTATCCTGGAATGCTCAGGGGTCACCTTTGAGCAGCAGAGCTGGGCAGAGGACTGACCCAAGGACAGGCTGTGGCACCCCATGACACTGCTCATGGGATCCGTGCTGGTGCAAGTGTGTATAAGGACTTGGCTAGTGTTGCATGTTTGCAGACTCCTTGTAGAACTGCTTATGGTGGTAGGACTCTGCCCAATGCATTGGCAATTAATTTATCATCATTATTATTATTATTTTTAAGCACAAGCATGTGTTTAATTCACCTCAAGGGGTACAGTAAAAATTCCCCAACAACTTCTGAGAGGTTTAAGTATCTAACATATCAAAAGGTTTTATGAATAACTTTTAAAAACACGTTTGCAAGAAAATGAGCCTGAAAGTCACAGATGATTAATTACTTGATACCTAAGATATATTTATTGTGATTTACTGTGATGAAATTAGACAGTGTTCAATGTCCCATTTAATTTTAAGATGGATTATAATCACAGGCAGCCCAGATCAGCTTTGGTCCTCACTCATGGAGCAGGATGAATTTGGTCACCTATAGTTTCTGCAGCCTTTTTGTCAAAACTGAAACAGTTGTGTTTCTTTTATTGCTTGTGTTCATTTGAATACCCACGCATACCTTGAGGCAGACTTTCACTGTGAATTCTGAAAATGGTTATTATTCAGAGGAGGCCAGAAGTACTTACTCAGCTTCCCTGCTGGGTGTTCATATGTGATGCACTCCAGAGGAACAACAGGTACCATGCCATTTGGTTTTACTTAAAGAAGTGTTGTCTGAGTTAGTTGTTTGCTGATCCATCATTTAAAATGATGATGAACTGTGAAAATAACTTAGGCTATGTTATTATCACTTACATTAGAAGTAGAAATAAGTTGCTTATTTTAGTCTCACTGCAATATACTTGTGACAAATACACAAGCAAATGGTCTGTGAGTCTGGTAATAGTGGTTCATTCTGAAGAATAAATTAGTCCGTGGTGATGTTTCCCTGGTGATGAGGTGGAACTGAAACTGTCTCACCAAACTAAGAATTTAATGTCCAGTAGGTCATTTTGTAGCCATAGACATATGCAAATTCACATTATGTAATAGTGTATGAGAACAAAAGTGCAAGCCTGGAAGTTTAGCCTTTCACTGGTAACATGCAACCAATCCAATGAGCATCCAAGCTGCAGTTTTAGGTAGTCAAAATCAGGTCCTGGACAAGACTGACACCACATTTTAACTGGTGTGGGGAAAAGAATTTTAAAAAAATTTAGCTCTAGAACCTTAAGGCAAATTAGTAGATCTATTGGTAAGTGTTGCATTACAGATGAGTCTCTGAAGTGGATTTCTTATCAAATTATGCACTTTTAATTTTGCTTCAGGAATTCCTGTTGAGCACACATGAGCTGCATTTTTTTCAAGTGAGTTACCCAGCCTGCCTCACTTGCAAGCAACAGGCTGGTAGAATTACAGGCACAGTAACAGACAGATTTTAATCTTTTACCAGATTATTTTTCAGACTCTTGGTGTTATTACAGTACATCAGGAAATGAAAGGGACTTGTGCTCTGCAAGGAAATCTTAAGTTCCTGTACAGCAGTATAAGTCCTCTGAACCTGTATGCTCCCTTATACTTCCATACAGGGGCAGATCATTACCTGGTCTAGCTTTTGCAAGTGAAGCTTCTTATTCTGAAAAACCTGTACTGCTGCTGCCACTTAGAATCCAGTATTTGAGGACTAATACATATGTCTCTAAAAAGAGCATCCAGCTTTCTTCTGTTTGGTCAGCATACAGCTCACCTTTGCAGACCTATTTTTCCCCTTTTCAAAGAGTATGCAATGAGGAGGTTGACTTGCTTGGATACATTTATTTTGTCTCTACTTCAGGCTCAGAAATACTTAACTTGAATGTTTCTGGTTGCTCTTGGAACTGAAATAACAATTTTCCTCCCTGCAGTCTTTATTAAAAAATCCTTTGTCAGAAAATACGGTAACTGGCAGAAGTGAGACTGTCGAAGTGGCCTTGTTCATAACCTGCTTGTTTAGTTCAATGATTCTGAGTGCTCCATCTACATCTTGCAGAAGTTAACTGCTTTTGATCTTAAAGCTCAGAGTAGCAGGTATTGAATTCCCAAGTCATATAACCCATTTGCTGGAGCTTGCAGGGTAAACCTATGTTTAATGTCAGTTGGTCAATGAGTTACAAACAACAATCTCTGCTATTAAATTCATTGCAACTGAATATATGGAGGTATGTATGTCTATATGTATGCATATCAAAGACACAGAGATTGCTTTGATGGTAGTGTTTAGAAGGCTAATAAAGCTTTTTAAAGTTTAAAACAAAATTGTGCTAAATTCTTTCACAAACAGCATACTTTATTACAACGGTTAGATCCTAGACATTATTTAACACTGTCACTACATACACAGAACTATTGATTTTTAATGCTTATAGACTAACTTATCTAAGGGTATAAAATATCACAGAGCTGATTCCACATAGCAGACATGGCTATGATTCTTGGTGGTCTTAGTAGCCAAAGAAAAGTTGGAGAACTCTTTGAAGAGAAAAAGGAGGACTGAAGTGGACTTGTTTTCTGACTCCTCTATGGAAATATATGCTGATGATTTTATGCTGCTTTCCCCCTCCCAGCAGGGTGATTTAATCTGCTGCCCATGCTACTTTTCTTGGGTTTTGGTTTACACAGATATTCTTGTGTATTGAGCAGGATGCTCTGCCTTTTCGTAGTTTGGTTCTCACATCGCTCAAACACTCATGTAAAGTCCTGGCAGATTGTGCCTGGCTATGCTATCACAGCGTTACCAAATATTTATATACTGTTGTTCATGACACTATTTTAAAATGCTTATATTTGGGTTGAACAGAAGCTAATATTAATTCTACCCTGACTAGTTAACTTACAGATGTTTTAGGCTTCTGCTTCCGCTACAGAGTTATCACATATTCTAGGCTGGGCTTGCTTAGATGTTGAGTAGTAGTGTCAGTCTAAAAATGGTCCTTGCACCTTTGGTGCCGTGATCATCACTACAGTGATCATTAGTGCACTCACGTAGAGAGCTTGCCCAGTCTTCCTTCTACCTGAGAAAACCCAGAAATTGCTTCACTGTACTCTTTCAGACCTGATGAGTATATTAGTTCTTTAAAGTAGGAGATTGTCAGCTGAAATGTCTGGCAGCCTTACTGATGCAGTAGAAGTATGATGATAAGGGCATTTGCTGAGGATATGGGAGGTCTAATTTCAGGTCTCAGATTTTAATGGGTTGAACAGGCCTCTGAGCTTACGCCTCATTTTTTTTGCTACAGCTGTACTGGTGCATGTGTGGTTATTTTTTCCTATGGTATTGTCACCAAAATTGGGAATAAACCTCGTAACACCAATGTGGTGTTAAAAGGCAGGCATTCTTTATTCATGGCATCAGATGCATGGGGGATTGCTCCTCCTAATGTGCGTACCTTACACACCCTTCCCATGTGATTTATATAGACCAAAAATATACATATTCAATATTATTCTCTTCGCTGACTGGCACAAACTTGCTTGCTTCACATGCAAATTATTGCACAGACTCAGCTGTCCTTTCCCATTTTCTCTTTTGAGTAGGTGGTGTTACTTGGGTCGGTGATCCGTGAGTCAGTGGTTGCAATCTCCCCCTGCTGGAAATACCTTTTACCTACTTGGCTCTTAATCTTGGCAGTCCTGGCTGGTTTTCTCAGTCCACTACACAAAACCACATTTTGTCATCCTCTTTGGACAGAAACACATTGTCTATTGTTTCGTTCGCATTAATGATTACCTAGAGACTAAAATACAGATCAAGGAATACACTGGTTTGTATGCTCCATGTGCCCAGACTTAATGCCCAGTTGGATAGGGCTGTATAAGGAGTATAGTAACATCCCTGGTTGGTTAATTCCATCACTCTGGTTACAGTATCTTCTCAACAAGTTTCACGGAAAATGCTCCCATTGTTTATATGAGCTTCACACAGTGATTGCTGCTGGAGCATTGCTGAAAGAGAATCCATTAGAAATACTTATTTAGGTGTATTCCTACCACTCTTACAAACCCCAGTTATGAACTGAGGTGATCCTGCTGTGCTTCTTATCATACGAATATAGGTAGACAGGACCTGCTCTGAGGACCTTATTAACACAAGCAACATAAATACCAAACATAGGGCTAAAAAAGGAAAGAAAAGACTCTAAGAATTGGGTAAAGATTGACAAGGTTTTGCTCTATTAATGTTGTTCTCTGTTTAAACAAAAATAGCTTTTCTTAAGAAGAGAAAACTCTGCTTATTTGTCCCTTGTGTCCATCTTGTTTTCCTGTAAATTGGCTGATAGCCAGCTTAAGGTGACTTTCTAGAAAGACAAACAGTGGGTTTTCAGACCTTCCAGGATCCATTTCTGTATTTACTTCCCAATGTTTCCAGTTTCCATGCTTTTATTGTAAGTTTTGTCATACTTGGCATTTTTATAAAGTAGAACCTTTGAATTCAATGGTTGCATAAGCATTTTAATATTCTTTCCTTAAAAATATCTGAGCAAGACAGCAACCTAATAGTAACTTTCACCCTCTTACAGTTGCAAAATTAAGTAAGCTCCAGTTGTATTTCCAGTTTCAAAGTCTCAGAACACAGAAAGGCAAGTGGCAAAAAGATAAATATCTGGCTTAATGGAAGTATCATACTTCTGTGGGCTAGCCTGGGATTTTGTGAGGCCTGACCCATGTGTTATGTACTGAAAAGGTAGTTCACTGGAAGGCAGTTGAATAATCCCTTTTCAGGTTTAGTTAATTTGCTTAAGTGATTTACACAATACAAACTGCTGCTAATGAAGTTCTGCTTGCACCAGGCTTACATAGGCATTCAGGCTTTTTGTCATGAGTGCAGTTAAAGGTTTCCTTCAAATCCTTTAGACCTTGTCATGTTCATTTTATCAGGCGAGGAAGGTGGCTGACATAGCCTGATCAGCCCAATGGAACCAGTTGAGATTAGACCTTGAAACTGTAGAAACTCCTGCATCTCCAAGCTCAAGAAAGCAGGATAGAAAAGCGCAACAGATATGGCACAAAGTGGCAGGGGGATTTTCAGAGACTAATGAAAGTATGGGCCTCACAAAGCCTGATTTCTCAAGGGCATAAATGAAAGCAGCAGCATTATTTCTGCCTGAACTTTGATTAATACGGTGTCTATGAAAAGAAACGTGAAACTTGGCAGTGTACTCCTGGAGACATGCATTTTTTGTAGAGTTGAAAATTTGCAAGAGATGCCAGTAGAATATGTTACAAGACAGGGGGCTGAAGAATAGCTACCCATAAATATGCAAGCCTACTTAAAACTTTAAAAATGATTTTTTAAACCAGTATTTTACATTTTCTCTGAATATTATACAGTTGTACCCTACAGAAACCATTTTATCATCTATTACTTCATCATAATATATGGCTTTGCTAGGATGTAAATTGCATATATAATTTACTTATGTCTGATTGAACAGTGTTCCAGGTCTGGGTCAAATTCTAACACAGTTGTCTAATGTCAGCTTCATTTGACAAAAAGGAAGGGTAGCATTTTTGCCTCAGCTTTAGTTTTCAGAACTAATTTATCTCAAATTTCTGATTCCAGCTTAAAAATAATGAAAGATGAGGGAGCCCCCTCTTTTTCTCTTTCCCTCCTTGAAGAGTATAAATTATGAGAGCAAACTGAAATCAGTGGAGTTTAGTGATCTCACTGAGTCCACTGGCTTCCAAGTAAGCTTTCAGACAACATATTGGGCCACTTCCTCTCCTTTCTACTTGGCTTGTGCCAGTGTGCTAGTGACTCAGAGTTGGAAGTGGAGACTCAGACCAGGCAAGGTTTGTGTATTTGTGTCTGTTGTAGAGAGAGATGAATAGACAGTGAGCCTACTGATGGACTGTCTGCAATTCAGAGTCTCAGTTCAATGTGTTGTATGTATAGCTACATTAGAAACAACAACAGTCTATTAAGACCCAAATGAGTAGGAGGGGGAAACCAAACAAAAACCTCTTTCCCCTCATTTACCATATTTCTTGATGCTACAAATGGCAACTACTCTAAGAAGGCAGAGAAGCATTTGCCCCCAGTGAAAGACAATCTGTGTAATGCAGAAATGGTGATACTCTGCCTGGGTTTATCAATCTGGTATCATATCCAGATAATTAATTCCTAATAAAGCCTGTAAAGGCCCTGAGGCCTTTGCGACCCTGAACAGTCTTACTTGCACCCCCCACCTTGCCCATGGGCCCAGGAGCCTGATTTCAGACAGCCCAGGGCCATTGGTCTTGCTGCAGTGATGCTGTAGCACGCTGGTCCTCCTCTTATCAGTCCTGTCTCCTGGATGGACCCCTTGTGCCAGCTGAGACACCTAGTCAACAGGACTATGTTGTCTTTCTACTTATTGCAATTATTGGAGCAATCATCCACGATCAGGATTTATGGGCTTTAAGAGCTGTAGATGGGGACTTCCATTTTGAAATCTGGATGTCCTCTCCATTTGTATTTTTCTGCAGGAAGAAAGGAAACACCACCACCTGTTATACCAGCAGTATTTTTTCAAGGGATTTTTACAAACTCTTTTCCTATACCATTTTTCTTTTTATTTTACCCCCTATTCACCTGAGTTTATTAATTTTAATATACAATAAGCAAGTAGACATACAGCACAAACAAAAGTGCAAGACAAACAAAACAGGATTCAGGACTGAGAGTTACAGCAGCAATTTGAGTATAATTCTCAGTGTGTTTTTCCCTGTGCTTTCTGTGAACAGGCTGCCTTTGCACCCTAAAAGTGCTGGAAATGTTGTTCCCTCCCCCCCCCTTTTTTTTCCTTCCAAAAACTTCGTGAACCTGGTCCCAAGACCACAGAAATCTGAGAGACTCATTCTACAGACTTTGAGACCTTATCAGACCCTTTATGTCTTTTAACTTTTACCTTTCAGAAACTACAGCTTTGACTGCAGAGAGCTTTGGCTCAGACTCCAGAGAACTCCTGGGACAATGGCTGCCTCCAGGTCTTCAAGGCCAAGTCTCCAAGGGTCTTAGAGTGCCATCTGATCTTTATACCTGTGGTGTGTTGACCCTGGCCAGCAGCCAAACAGAAACCCTATCTATTTCTCACTCTCCCATGGGATGAGGAGAAAATAGAAGGAAGGCAAGAAGACTTGTGGATCAAGATAATGACAGTTTAATAGGGAAAGCAAAAGTTGTGAGCAAAAATGAGAAATTTGTTCACTATTTCCCACCAGTAGGCAACTGTCCAGTGATTCCTGGAAAGCAAGACCTCAGCACATGTAATGTTTGTTTGGGAAGACAAGTGGCATAACCACGAGCATCCCCCTTTTATCTTCCTTTCCCTAAACTTTTGTTGCTGAGTATGAAGTCATATGGCATGGGATATTCTTTTGGTCAGTTGGGTTCAGCTGTCTGGATTAATGTTATTCTTAGCTTTCAGATATACTCAGGTAGATGGGAAGTATAAGCACGCATTGATCAGTTTCATGTTTTTGCCTCAGGAAGAAATAGAATTGGTTTTAAGTACCTTTTTTGGACTAGCCTGGCAAAGAAGCTGAGCCTGCTTATGAAGGGGGATAGTAACAAAAAAGAGAAGAAGCTGTGAGAAATGGTATGATTGCTTGGTTTTGGACTGTGCTTAAGAAAGACTTAAAAAGCAATAAATGGGCCTGAGAATGAAAAACAATAAAAAAGGCAAAGCGGAAAAAGGATTGAGGATGGGCTGGATTGCAGGAACCAGGGATGAAAGAAATTAAGTTTGTTGGTAGTGGTAGATAAGTAGAAAACCTGAATATCCTTATGCTGACCCTCTGAAGGTCCTCTGCACTGTGAAAAAGATCCCTTTCTGGGACTGACTGCAGCAAGGAAAAAGTGCTCAGTGCTCATAGTTTATATCAAAAGAGGATTCAAGGTGTCTGTTTTTTATGACATGTTATCAAGAAGCAGTAAGTAGACTGTCAGGATCAATGTTAGCAGTACAACAGGTAAACAACATGCGCTTGTTTTGGCTGGGATAGAGTTAATTTTCTTAATAGTAGCTAGCATGGGGTTATGTATTAGATTTGTGCTGAAAACAGTGTTGACAACACAGGGATGTTTTTGTTAATGCTCAGCAGTGCTTACACAGAGTCAAGGCCTTTTCTGCCCCTCAACCCACTCCACCAGCAAGTGGGCTGGGAAGGCACAAGGAGTTTGGAGAGGACACAATTGTGACAGCTGACCCAAACTGACTGAAGGGATGTCTGACATCATGCTCAGCATATAAAGCTGGGGAAAAGAAGGATATTCAGAGTGATGGCATTTTGTCTTCCCAAGCAACTGTTACGTGTGATGGAGCCCTGCTTTCCTGGAGATGGCTGAACACCTGCCTGCCGATGGGAAGGAGTGAATGAATTCCTTGTTTTGCTTGGCTTGTATGTGCAGCTTTTGCTTTACCTATTAAACTGTCCTTAACTCAACCCACAATTTTTCTCACTTTTATTTTTCTGATTCTCTCCCCCATGCCACCAAGGGGGAGTGAGCAGGTGGGGCTTAGTTGCCAGCAGGGATTAAACCACAACACGACAATACCAGACACTTATGAAATGATAATGTGCAGCTACAAATTCCTAAACACCCCTCCATAATCCCAAGAAATTCTAATCCTGCACATATGTGTACACACACTTGCACACACCTGAGGCAGTATGTGTTGCCAGAACACATGCCTCTCCTGGTAGTGCAGATTCCCCTCCTTGCACACCCTGTGTGGGAGATGTGGGCGCTCCAGCCACATGTGGACCCCTGCCACTCCCCACAACCTGCAGATCCACATGCCTGTTACAAAGCCCTCCAGGAGTCAGAGCTGCCCAATTAAGGTGGGCCCCTGTGTACAGCTGGTCACTGTAAGAGATTTTTTTTCAGGCTGGACAATACCATTTCAGCAAGGAATTTTGCAATATGCATTTGTACAGTGGAAGAATGAAGCAGGCAAGAGTTGTCACACATGAACTGAATTTAACCTTTCTTGCTTGACTGTGAGCCAATCTCAACTTTAACATTTCCTAACATTAAAGAGCTTGACTTCACAGCTGTAATTTCCTTTTAATGTGGGTGTATGAATGAAAAATAGGTGACTCTATTCTTTTTGCTTGTTACTAGCAAACCTTTTTCTATTCGAAAACCTCCTAATTATACCTTAGACCAGGACCATATTTCCTGATAGTTATGGAAAGGCCTTAAAGTGAGTAGCTAAGAACAAAAGCCACTTAATGCATTAGATGACTCTAAATAATCATCAAGTCCAACCGTCAACCCAACATTACCATGTCTTCTAAAACATGACACCACTTGAATCTCTACACTTTAGACACAGATTCTGTACAGCAGACAGGGGACACCAGTGACACTTACCTTTCAAGTTCTATTCACAGCCTGACCCTTAAAGTGTATTAAAAGAAAATATACTGTCTATATAGCTACACAAACATCCACATAAGTGCCTTTGAGACAACCAACAAATGATGCAATGTGGGGCTGGGCTTCCAAGGCACCACTGGTTCCTTGCCTACCACTGAGGCAAGGCTTGCTCAGTGAACAGTACTAGCATGTATGTAGCCTCAAAAGAATCATAGAATCATTAATGTTGGAAAAGTCCTCTAGGATCATCAAGTCCAACCGTCAACACAACACTACCATGTCTCCTAAACATGTCCCAAAGTGCCGCGTCTAAGCATCTTCTAAACACCTCCAGAGATGGTGACTCCACCACCTCTCTGGGCAGCCTCTTCCAGTGCCTGACCACTCCTTCAGAAAAGACATTTTTCCTAATATCCAATCTAAACCTCCCTTGACACAGCTTGAAGCTGTTTCATCTTGTTCTATCACTAGTAACATGGGAGAAGAGACCAACACCCACCTCGTTACAATGTCCTTTCAGGTAGCTGTAGAGAGCGATAATGTCTCCCCTCAGCTCCCTTTTCTCCAGATTAACACAACCCCAGCTCCCTCAACCTCTCCTCATAAGATTTGCTCTCCAGACCCTTCACCGGCTTCATTGCCCTTCTCTGGACATGCTCCAGTAACTCAGTGACTTTCTTGCAGTGAGGGGACCAAAAGTGAAGACAGGATTTGAAGTGCAGCCTCACCAGTGCCGACTACAGGGGCACAATCGCTGCCCTGCTCTTGCTGGTCACACTATTCTCGATACAAGCCAGGATGCTGTTGGCTGCATTGGCCACCTGGGAACACTGCTGGCTCATGTTCAGCTGGCTGTCAAGCAACACCCCCAGGTCCTTCTCCACCAGGCAGCCTTCCAGCCACTCTTTCCCAAGCCTGTAGCATTGCATGGTGGTGTTGTGACCCAAGTGCAGGGCCCGGCACTTGGCCTTGGTAAACCTCTTACAATTGGCCTTGGCCCATTGATCCAGCCTGTCCGTGTCCCTCTGTAGAGCCTTCCTACCCTCAAGCAGATCAACACTTCCATCCAGCTTGGTGTCCTCTGCAAACTTACTGAGGGTGCACTCGATCTCCTCATCCAGATCATTGACGAAGATATTAAATAGACCTGGCCCCAAAACTGAGCCCTGGGCAACACCACTCGTGACTGGCCGCCAACTGGATTTAACTCCATTTACCACGACTCTTTGGGCCCAACCATCCAGCCAGTTTTTTGCCCAGCAAAGAGTACACCTGTCCAAGCCATGAGCCACCAGCTTCCCTAGCAGAATGCTGTGGGAGACAGCTGTGGGAGAAGGTTTTGCTAATGTCCAGGTAGATAACATCCGCAGCCTTTTCCTCATCCACTAGGTGGGTCACCTGGTCATAGAAGGAGATCAGGTTGGTCAGGCAGGACCTGCCTTCTACGAAGCCATGCTGGCTCAGCCTGATCCCCTGGTGTCCTGCCTGGTGAGCTAACTCAAGCTGTATTGCTCCATTATCTTCCCCAGAACCAAGGTCAGGCTGACTGGTCTGTAGTTCCCCAGATCCTCCTTCCGTCCTGTTGTATAGATGGGCACTACATCAGCAAGCCTCCAGTCATCTGGGGCCTCTGCTGTTAACCAGGACTGCCGATAAATGATGGAGAGTGGCTTGGCAAGCTCCTCTGCCAGCTCCCTCTGTACTCTCAGGTGGATCCCATCCAGCCCCAGAGACTTGTGAGTGTCCCGGTGGCTCAGCAGGTCATAAACTGTGTGCTCCTGGATGATGGGGCATTTATTCTGCTCCCCATCCCTGCCTTCCAGCTTGGAGGGCTGAATAGCCATGGGAGACCTGGTCTGGTGGTTAAAGACTGAGGCAAAGAAGACACTTAGTTCCTCCGCCTTTTCCTCATCCTTGGTGGCGATGTTCCCTTCCACATCCAAGAAAAGACGGAGATTCACTTTGGTTCCTTTTTTGTTGTTAATGTATTTGTAAAGCCTTTGGGTTTTTTCTCCCTCACAACAGTGGCCAGGTTGAGTTCTAGCTGGGCTTTTGCTTGCCTAATTTTCTCCCTGCAGGACCTGACAAGATCCCTGTACTCTTCTTGAGTTCCCTGCCCCTTCTTCCAAAAATGATAAACTCTCCCTTTTTTCCAGAACCCCAGAAAAAGCTCCCCGTTCAGCCAGGGCTGTTGTCCTCACTTCTGGTTAATCTTACAGCTCATGGGGACAGCCTGCTCCTGTGCCTGCAAGACTTCCTTCTTGAAGAAAGCCTAGCCTTCCTGGACTCCTTTGCCCTTCAACACTTCCTCGCAAGGGACTCTCCCAACCAGTGCCCTGAACAGGCCAAAGTCTGACCTCTGGAAGTCCCTGGTAGTGGTTCTGCTGACCCCTCTTCTTACTTCACCAAGGACTGAGAACTCAATCATATCATGGTCGCTAAGCCCAAGACGGCCTCCGACCACCACGTCTCCCACCAGTCCTTCTCTGTTTGTGAACAGCAGGTCAAGCGAGGCACCTCCCCGGTAGGCTCACTTACCAGCTGTGTCAGGAAGTTATCTTCTGCACGCTCCAGGAACCTCCTAGACTGTTTCTTCGCTGCTGTGTTGTATTTCCAGCAGACATCTGGTAAATGGAAGTCCCCCCCGAGAACAAGGGCAACCGATTGTGATACTTCTGCCAGCTGCTTGTAGAACACTTCATCTGCCTCTTCATCCTGGTTGGGCGCTCTATAGCAGACTCCTAGCAGGGTATCCGCCTTGTTGGTCTTTGCCCTCATCCTTACCCATAAGCACTCCACCTTATCATCACAATCGCTGAGCACTACGCAGTCGAAGCACTCCCTAACATACAGAGCCACCCCACCACCTCGCCTTCCTTGCCTATCCCTTCTGAAGAGCTTACCGCCATCCATTGCGGCACTCCAGTTGTGAGTCATCCCACCATGTCTCTGTGATGGCGGCTAAGTCATAGCTATCCCCCTGCACAATGGCTTCCAGCTCTTCCTGTTTGTCGCCCATGCTGTGTACATTGGCATAGATGCACTTGAGGCTGGGCTATCAGTTTCACCCCCAGCCCTGGCACGCCACCCCTAGGCTCCTCTCTAGTGGTGCCGGCTATATCCCCTTCCCCCTCTGAACCTAGTTTAAAGCCCTCTTGATGAGCCCTGCCAACTCGTGTGCAAGAATCCTTTTCCCCTTTGAGATAGGTGAACCCCAGCTTCTGCCAGCAGGCCTGGTGCCATGTAAACCTCCCCATGATCAAAAAACCCCCAAAATTCCACCAATGGCACCAGCCTCTGAGCCATGTGTTAATCAGATGAGTTTTCCTGTTCCTTTCAGTATTATTCTTCCATGCCGATGATGGGATTGAGGAAAACACTACCTGCGCTCCCAATCCTTCCACCAGTCACCTGTGCCCTGAAGACCCTCTTGATTGGTTTTGGGCTTCTCTCTGCAGCCTCATCACTGCCCACCTGCACAACCAACAGTGGGTAGTAATCAGAGGGCTGTACCAGACCAGGGGATTTCCTAGTGACATCTCCGACCCAAGCCCCAGGGGGGCAGCAGAACTCTCTGTGGGGTGGGTCTGGTTGGCATATTGGGCCCTCTGTCCCCCTCAGAAGGGAATTGCCTACAACAATTACCCTCCTTTTCTTCTTAACAGAGGTGGTCATAACGCATGTGGCTGACCAACTCTCCCAAGGCAGCCCCCCCAGATGGACCTTCGCCTACACCCTCATTTCCCTGGCCCTTAAGTTCCAGAGCCCCATATCTGTTGTGTAAGGGCAGCTGGGAAGGTGAGGGAGGCTGGGAGGGGATTTGCCTGCTGCCCGGAGCAGAGACCTGTTTCCATTCCCCCCCATCTCTTAGGTTCCCTCCTTCTGCTTGGTGGCAAGAGGGTAGGGGACCCTCTGCTCCTTGTGGAGCCTCCACCCGCTGCCTTGGCCCCAGGGATGATCGGGTGCAGCTCCACCAACCTATCTCCCTCTCACACTCCCTAATGCTCCTTAACCTTCACCTTCAGCTCTGCCACCAGGCAGAGTAGATCATCCACCTGGTCACAGCAAAAGCAGCTGCTGTCTCTGCTGCCCTCCCGTAGGAGTGCCAGGCTCAGGCACTCCCCGCAGTGTGTTTGTGTGGGGGCTCTGAGTCGCCATGCTCCTTCTGGCAGTGGTTCTCAGGCAGGTGGAGAGCACAGCTAGGGCCTCTCCTGGGGTGGGGGTGGTGACCACTAGCAGAGTTACCCTCTAGAGCCAGGAAGGGGACTGCGCCCTGAAGCGCCACACCCTCCTGATGCGCCACGCCCTGGTCGCCTGTGCTCCCTGGTGGCTGCTTTTGTATGTGAGTGCGTGGGTTTTGCTGCCCTTGCTCTTGTCCCCGCCCACGCTGAGCCAGAGCTGCTGCTTGTCAGGAGCTCACTGCTTCCTGCTCTGGGAGGAGGGCTGGGCTGGGCTGGGCTGGGCTGGGCTAGGCTACGCTACGCTACCCTCGCCCTCCCTTTGCTTTTGCTTTTGCCGTCACAATTTTTGCCGCTGTGTTGTGCTTTGGGAAGGATCCTCCGGCGCAACCCTTTGTTCTGGAACCCTTCGCCTTGGTGCTTTCAAATGGAGGTCTCTTCAAGGTTACTGATGAATACTATTTATAGCTGTGTAAGACACCACATGTATTTTCTGGAGACATTGTGTTTTGTTTTCAGGAAAGAATTTTTTTTCTTTTTGACGGTGTTTTTTCATGTGTTTCCTTTAGGAATTCAGCTGTGCTTTTCCGTGTTTTCTTTTGGCGTAATTAAAAGTAAACCTCAAGTTCTTCTTGCTGCCTATGAGGACAGCTTTCCCCCCCATATCTTCCAGGAATAGAGGAAGAGAAATCCCTTTCCAGTGCAATGCTTTTCTTTTACACTAAAGGCATCTCAAACATACGCATACACATCTTTTCTCATAGAACTTGAAAAATAATACTAAAATTCCATAACATTATGTGCCAAGTCAGAAAAATCCGGCTTGAACACCATGTTCCTTTAGAATTATTTTGGGTGTGGGTGGAGAAGATAATTCTAAAATGTTTGCGTTTTTTATTTTTTATATAATTTTTCTTTCCATATCTTTCTCCCTCTCTTTTTCTCCTGTTTCTGACTCCCTTGGTTCCCCACAAATCTATTAAGAGTATGGTAGAAAAATAATCAAGAATTGGGAAATCCCTAACGTAGCACTCAGACGATTCTTGCCTGCTAGGTTTTTATTCCAGAGGAGAATTATTAAAGAATCCAAAATTTAGTCTTTCACGCATTTTCTCTTATAAAAATCTGTGATCAGAGACATCTTAAAGATTATTCTTTTAGCCTAAGATCAGCTTGTATTTTTAGACAAAATACACGTTTAAAGTTGACTGCACTTGCATCCTATTTTAATAGCTTAAGCTCATGAAAAAAGTGTCCCAATAATTCAGACAATTAACCCTGATACCTTTACAACTCTGTGGTTCCCCCTCAGGAACACTGAATCTTTTTTTACAACTTTAACTGGGGAACTAGCTGCCTAATAAAGGGTATGCACGCTCCCATTAGAATGGCTATTTCTTACATTAAAAATATAGTAAGCTATTAAACCCTTAAAATGTAATCATTAACATTTAACACACTATGCCTGATGCATTAAAAACATTATGTGCAGCTGATCTCTCTGACTCACTTAGGGAAATATCAAATGGCTTCAATGTACCTTTCTTTTATCTTTTAATTTTAGGTGACACCGCTGTGTTCTTATTAATTTGCTTCTGTGAGTTCTCCTATTTCTACATCTTTATAATTTGAAATTTATAAAATATATGTAGTCTTTTAGAGAGCTAAAACTGCCTTTTCATTCTGACTTTCAAGAAGTTTAAGTGTTTGTGAGTAAATTCACTATCATTAAATCTTTTGTTAAATTAATACCTACCGTACAATTTGACATACAGGCTAATTCCTATTCAATCTTTGTAGATGTCACACATTAAATCTTCATATTTAATGTTTACGTGATCCCAAGATTTCATTTTAGAAGAATCTCGTCCACTTCCTTGACCATGAAAAAGTGCTAACACACATATATACATCAAGTGTTATCCTTTGAACTCTCCAACCAGGATGTACTTGGTTTCTCCATACTGACATTAAATGTTTGACAGTATTTTGTAGCTCACTGGAATATTAATTTCTGGAATATATTATTTATTCTTGAGGTTTTCCACTTTAAATTGGACATATGTGGATATTTCAGCCATTTTAAAAATTGTATTCCAATGGCTCAGGTCTAGAATTTTTTTGTTGTTCATAAACAGTGTCAGGTCCTCTATGTTTTACTCAACATTATAATGGAGGAGACTATAGAAGTCTTAAATTTAGAGGAAGAAAACATTCTTTGCAATTAGGACAATATTTTCACATCATAGTCATTGATACTAAATTTAGTGTTCTACATGTTACATGTGTAAAAGACTGCATTTTTTAACAGGTCAGCTATCCTTTTTTATATAGAAATTCTTCTGTGACTGCGTGTATAACTGTAAACAGTCTCTCTGCCCTCTCTGGCTCAGGGAAAGACCTTTACATTTGGGTTCTCTGTTTCCCAAGAGGTATAGTAACAAATCCTTTATCATATTCTTTTTACCTGATGCAGCACTTTTAGTTCTATGAACCCTGAGTTGTTTGGGGATGATTTGTCACCCAATCAAATAGTAAAGAAATTGAACTTAATTTTTTTTTAGAAATTTGCAGAAAGTACTTCCTTTATTATGCTGCTTTTGCTGCCCAGCTGAAACGGGAAAACAGTAGAAGTCATAGCAGAAAATGTCATCTCTATGGAAACTTCTAAAACCTATTGAGAATAGTGAGATAAAGTTTAGAGAAGAATCAGGTTTTTATTATGAGCTCATTCCTAAGTGAGGCAGGATAAACTAAACTCCTGATTGGACAATTGCTCCTAAGGAGAGATGTTAAATTCCAGATAGAGGTGGAAACTTTTGAAGTGGACTCAGCTGAAGGGTGGATTGGAGTATCTGGGGCTGGACCCTCATGGGGGAAGAGGGAATGGAAAAAAGACAAACTGCTTTGGGGATACATACTGTAAAATGCTAGCTGACTTGAGGAAAAGGAGAAGTGTCACCTCTGACTGGGTTTTTAAAGTTGGTAGGGATATGAGAACTGTGTATTTTCACTGTCAGATTGAGTGTCTAAACAGCACAGGACTGTGTTTTTTTATATCACTCCAGCTACCTTATTTTTAATACTTTATCCTCACCTTTTTTATCACTTGTCTCCTATTTATATATTGTTCCTTAATCCTGAGGTCTGTCATTCCTGGGAAGGATTTTAATTTTTTTTCTGGACATGCCTGGGCCTATCCTCACAACTGGAAACCACTATGATCAATGACCAACAGATGTCCTACCTGACATCCTTATATACTTCTAACCTGCAACCCAATTTTCTTTTATTTATCTGTGTCCCAAACAAAGTCCTGTCCTCTTTCCTTCCTTTCCTCTAAACTTTGTGGAAACATTTTGTTTCAGAACTAGGGTAGGTCTGTCCCTTTGCTGGAACACAAAGCAGATGTTTAGGCAAAGGGAACAAGAACAGGAAGAGTATGGAGTAATTTTCCTTCTCAGCTTCTGGTATATAATTTCTTCATTTAGGAACAGCCATGAATACATCCCAATTACCACAGTTAATAAACAACAATGAAACTATGCTTTTTTATTTTTTAAAAACTTTTCCACAATTATTTAGAATTTTTAATTATTTATAAATATATTTTGGCCTGCAGCAATGCATTCCACATTTTAACAGCTATGCATGACATGAAAATATACTTCTTTAAAGCTGTTGCACATTCAAAGCCATTGATTTCATTTGCTTTTTATTGTGAGAAGCTGCGAGACGGCTCTCAGTCTCTGCAGCGTCTACATACCTTCACCCTAGCTACTCAGGTTGTTTCTTTTCTATGCAAAACCACATCTTTTTCTTGTTCAGTTTTCGTCTTAGTGAGCTGCACAGGTGCAGAGATCATTCTGTTTTGGAAACTGAAAGAAAGGAGTGCTCCCAGCCATGCCAACTAGATTGTCCAAAACTCCCTATTCTGCTGGTTAGCAGAGACAGCTTCCCAGTCTGTTTTATGGAAATAATTTTGAGGCACATAGCACTTCTTCTGCCCAGACACTTACCCTAGGACATTGGATTCCATGCAGTGTGTCGGGTGCCCCAAGATGCATTCATGGCACTAAAATCCATTTGCAAATCTAACTCTTTCTGCCTCAGTGAAAATCTACTAAGACAACATGCTTGAGAGAACTAATCGTACACATGCTTTTCAATGAATATTCTTAAGGTAAAAAATCTGTGATATGGTAATATGCTACAATGGACACTGACTATAATTGTTTTTAATAGAAAAGCATATGCTTTGTTTATCTTTTCTGTCTTATGCGCATGCTTCCTCCAAGAATTAGAAATTAAAATGTAATCTGTGCATAGCTGAATGGGCTCCCTAAGAGTAAGCAGATGCTAGGCACTCAGAGGAGCTGGAGTACATGGAGTGGCAAACCGGTTTTATGATGCTGTAACTCTTCTGCTTTGATAGTCATGTAAAAGAAGAATGGTGTGGGCTGAAAGGCTTGGTGTTTTCAAGTGTATTAAGAGGGAAAAGACAAACTCTTCAGTTCCTCATGAACTAAGGCAAAGGGAAGATTCAGTCCTCTGTGGCAGATGCTAAACACCTACTGATACCAATCCTTCATGTCTATGGTTTTCCCATCTTGGCCAATATGCACAATTTCTAAGCCTAACAGGAGCCCACACATTCATAATCTGAATCTACTGCATATCAGAATATTTTTTACATACCAGGCAGAGTCCTTTCTAATCTCACAACTGATAAGCATTTTAAACTACCTGACTTGCCTGTAGCTATTGACTGAGACATTAATCCAATTGGATATGTAGTGAAATTGTAGTGAAGCCAAGCACTATTAAGACTGGCTTTATGACTCTCTGCTTCAATTATTTTGCTGATTTTGTATAATTGCAGTGTTCTAACTATACTGGGCTGTGATTTGCATCAACCATTCTCCTTGGTTTCTCTGGATGAGCTGATGTGACCCATAAGCAGAAGGAAACATTCACAATATTTCTGTCTAAGGAAGGCTCTCAGTAGAGACACTTGAACACAGGGATAGTGGAAAAAAAATCAAACGAAGTGCTACAGAAGTGGCTGCAACAGTTTCAATTGCTGTAAATTATTAGTTCAAATAAATTCTGTGTAGCTAACTAAACTGCATCTTTCTGATTACAAAAGCTTATAAAGTTCTAGTAAAGTGTAAATCTTTCTGAAAAAAGATTACATAGAATTAGCCTGCAATCCTAAATTAGGGCAACTGATCATGAACTCTCAAGTACTAAGCCACTCATTGCTGTTGAAAATTCCCTGTGTATGCAAAACAAAGCTGTTTAATTTGGTCCTTCCTAGATCAAAACCATAGTAACTGTTATTTTAGGGCTATTCTGTGTGTCATAAAGTAGATGTCACAGTCTATCATTTTCAGGGCCAAGAAATCCTATCTGATGCTTTTTGTCCTTTACCAAGATACCTTTTTTTCATATTGGTAGGGAGAAATACAAAGGAGGATGTTCAGCCCAAGAATTGTTCTGTCACTGTGCCCAGCCTTGCTGCACAGACCTGAAGTCAAATGGGTCAACCTGCTTTTCTCATCTGCTGTTGTGTGGTCAGAGTTGAGAAGGAGCATTGCATTTTCTCCACTTGTGCAGAAAACAGGCAGTTTCTGGTGCTGGCTTGTTTCTCTACCACACCATCTCTAGGAAGCAATCCTTGTTTTAAGTATTTGTCTCCCTGTGTCACTGGGATGTCACACACCTCCCAAATGTTAATCTTTGTAATTAAAGGTGAATACTGAGTTTCCAGAATTCGTTCTTTGCAGAATAGCCATTTCATTACCAAGAAGGGAAACAACTGCCCTTGCTGAAGATGCCAACCTCAGTCCACAGCACTAGAAGACTGCAGGTTTCATTCAGGAGTTGTATTTGAAAAGGGATGAAGAATGTACCATAAGCTGGGTTTTTTTTTTCATATATATCAAAAGACTTTCACACTGCTTTCATTAACCAGCAACAGTGCAAAAGCAGACACAAGAGAGGGGGAAAAACGTAAATTGTGAGGCTGTAGGACAAAAGTATGGGGAAAAACATGGTTTAGATCACTGAAGACTGTGGAACAGTGAGTGAACCTTAATGTTTCATTGTTTTTTGCTCACTGGATAAATATTTAAGTTTAAAGTCAGGGGAAACTTATTCTTAAGGGTGAAAAAAAGCAGACTATGAAAGGCTTTTGGCAATGTGAAATACATCCTCTCCCGAGCTAGCTGATCATAAAGAATGCTGCCTTTTAACATGCCTGGGCAAGCTTTTAAAATGGCTCAATAGATTGTAGAATTCAGCACATTTTCTTCCCAATTATTTTTGAAGAGATTCTGACAAATGTTTTCTAAGGGAGGAATGGCAGACTGTCTATTTTATTTTAGTTTTATGGGACTTTTATTTTTATCCTGTCATGAGAAGCAAATGGCAGAGCTATGATTAGGATAAGACATGTAAGAGGGCTCAATCTCCACAATTTATAGTACAGCTCGCTTTAATCTGCCAGGGAACGTGTGTTATATTGCTTTTCAATAGAGGATAGAGCTCTGGCTATATATGTTAATAAATTCTATCCAGACAGTCTTAAAAGATGCCAACAATTGCTGGAAGTACTTGGAGCAGAAACTGTCTGCAATTTTGAACCCTTGGAGAACTCTTCTAGGCAGTGTGGATTTCTTTAACAAAAACACACAAAGAAAGCCTCTAACATCCCTGCTATCCAAAAAATCTTTTGACAAACATTAAAACTGTAGCTAGCATTATATCTTTTAGTAATTAATTTTCTAAAATTTACCAGCCTGATAACAAGACAGTGGTTATTATTATTAGTGGTTTCAACAACTTTTTATATTATTTGTTTTATTTTGTTTTGTTTTTTTTCGTTGTGTTGTGAATTTAAATCTAACAGAAGGTTGGCTTTTCCTAGTTCCTGCCTGTGGAGACCCAGAACTAGTCCCCCATGATACTCTGGGGACTAGAGGTCAAAAGCCACCTTTTGCAGACTCTCTTGTATGGGCTACTGAAGCTTTGTAGTTCTCTGTGGCTGGAGATATGAGAGGCTGTAGATACCAGCTACTGAAGAGGAAATGCAAAAGTAGGTATTGTCCTCTCCATTCGAGAAACTGTTTCAGTGCTGGAACCAAGACTTCATACTTTGATACTCCTTTTCTACATGGAGAAATGGAGTTCTTCTTAGAACAAGTTAATGTAGCATCACAGTAATTTTAGTTTTGTGGCATGATGTGGTATTTACAGCAGTAGACCATGATGCAATAAATAGTCAGATATGTCTATTCAAATGCTAAATAGCTCTTCCCAGTGGTGAATATTTATATGATGCAAAACCTCTGAAGTTGTGATAAAACACAATGCCATCCAAAACAAAATGCAGGTTTGTTTATATTTGTGGACTGCATATTTGGTAAATCTGAAATTCTGCACTGATATGGGGTATTTCCCCCTGCCTATTTATGTCTTTATTTGATTACTACTGCCATCTGGTTTCAACTCTTATGCTTTATGATGGATTGATTTTGTTCACTTGAGTGACAGTGATAGGAAAATTAGATCTAGTATTTGCACTGATAGATTCTGGTTTTATATTAAACAACAAGCTCTGAAAGGTGAATAACAGGATTCTTGAAGTGTCATGGAAAATAATTGAGGGTTCATAAATAAAAGACTTTCCACATTGTTCTC
This sequence comes from Phalacrocorax carbo, assembly GCF_963921805.1. Classification (NCBI taxonomy): domain Eukaryota; kingdom Metazoa; phylum Chordata; class Aves; order Suliformes; family Phalacrocoracidae; genus Phalacrocorax; species Phalacrocorax carbo. Next base: position 28,953,779 of record NC_087518.1, on the reverse strand, counting down.
CTAGACAAAAATAATACTGTTTTTGCAGTGGGAAAAAATCACAAGTGTGAACCCTGAATTTTAGTCTAATCTCAAAGAAGAAACAGCCTCCTCTATTTAAGGTTAAGAAAATGAAATGTATGGCCTTTTCCATCGGTTTCAAGTTTTTTCAAGAAAAGGCAAAGACATTGCTTTAAGTTGTGGAATAGAAAAAAGAAAAGCCCTCACACATTGTATTATGGCAGCTGTCTAGTCAAAATTCACATTTAAACTTGTGTAAGGATCGATGATGACTTTATTGTAAGCACAGTGCAAAACAGTAATAGGCAAAACCAAAAGTGAAATTATAAGCTCACATTCACTAGAAAATCAAACCTGTGAACTTCAAATCACTTACATCAGATCATTCTGAGGGTCCAAAGAAACAAAAATTATACCCAGAACAAACTGAGAAATGCTGTTTTTCCTAAAAGCACAGGATCAGCTTTCTGGACTGGTGCAAAATTTCCATTGATTAAATATTCTTCATATCCTAGATAGCTTTTTTAGAATATTTTCCTGATCTATGGGATTACGGCCTTTCAGTGTGACTGTCAAGGTGACTAATACATGATCTGAGTATCATTGCCTTCTGCAATCATAATCTATGCTGACATCTTCACTTTAAGCAACTTCTTTTATTCCTTATTTTCAGGGTTGTTGGTTTTTTTTTGAATACAGAAAAACATGAATAACTACATGCTGTTGCTTTTATGGCTTACTAATAGCAGTGTCAAACATGTAACACATCTGAATGTCTCCCTTGTAGCAGGAGGCAGACACAAACATGCTTTTCACCCTTCTGGACTTCTGCAGAGTAGGATCGGAACTAACTATAAGCAGCAGGTATTAGGTATTTCACTAATATAAAGGTGTGTTAGCTATATTCCACCATTTGGTTGTGCAACAGGACACTGGGCAAAGACTAGAGAAGGTTGGTTTGCTGCTGGTTGTTGCTTTTCCCAAACATAATCATTCCCAAGAATCTAGAGTTCAAGTTGGTTGTTTAACCTTAAAACTAATGTTTTTCAGATGCTTCTTGAACATAGTTGTGGCTTAAAACCTCTTTTTTCACTGTATCACTGTTGCAAACTCTGAGCAAAACAAATGCAAGATCTCATTTGGAGCCATGCAACTCCCTTGTCTTTTTTTTTTTTTCCTCCAGATTGACAAACAGGTAGTGCTAGTATAGGTAGAAATCCCATTTAATCTTGTAAATAAAAGTTACTAAAATTTTTATATGTTTCCTTTCCTAAGAAGGAAAAAAGTAAAATAAAATATTAAAACCTTTCAAAGAAATATACTAAAGCCGCTGTTTGTGTGAAAAGGTCTTGTGACAGCATTAGATCACCACTTGATTAAAGTCACTAGAGTAATCCTAGAAAATACCTGATTACAAAGACTTTTTTTAGCAACCCATTAATCCAGATGTATGTCAGAAAAATTAGAAGGTAGATAACACTTGCAATTAACTTTGTGTATGTGCTATAGTCATAGTCATTTATGAGTATACAATAGGCCATACTGTGAGAAGGAGATAATCTCTTTTATTAGAACCATTTTTTTTTCCCTGTAGAAAAAGCACACAAAGTTGTGGACCAGGACTGTTGATTCAAAAACCGGTATGTCCCTTCTTGAGTTAAGCTCTAGCTCTAGGTCAGCTAGCTTCTGGAGTACTCAGCTTGGTATAAAATGGTTAATTTGAAATCTATCAAGTTGGGAAAAAAACCACAAATACATTGCCTTTGGTTTGCTATTGTCCTAATGGAAAGCACACTCTGAAACCCACATCATCCAAACCATCTGTTCCACAAAACCGCAAACTTAACTCACAACTAAAATTCTACAATTTCATCCCAATTTATTGCCAAGATATTGCCTTTTCAGTGTTTGACCTATAAAGCTAGATGTCAAGCACTCAATTATTTTTTCACATCAGAAAGTTCTCCCAAGAACTGATTGAATTCTTCTGGAATGAATTTTTGCTGAGACACACCAAACTCTCTTATAAGGCATTCCAGGTTGTACAGCACTAACACTATTACATGCTCCCTTTCTCAGCAATGCATCTGGCTGTAAAACAGGTTATCCTCCAAAATCGTGACCTTTCAAAGAGACAGTCCAATATTAAAAGTAATCTCAGTATTTTATTTTAATGTTTCTGGGAAGCTTTCAGGCTGTTTTAATAAAAAGTTGTCTAACAATTTAATAGAGAATAACTTCATGCAGAATTTTTTTATGACAGGCTATGGAATTGCTAAGGACAGCTTACTAGCTGTAGTAAGAACTTGTGATTCACTATAAAAAAGTTATAGCTTTTACAGTAATTTCTGCAAACCCAGCTGGTATCATCACTGTTGTATAATATCAGAGTCTGTAAAGAATAACTAAAATGTTAGGAAATAGGAGATGCAGACCAAAACCCCCTGAGACTCATCTACTGTCAGTATCCAAACCACTTCTGTAACTTGACATATCTTTCTGCTAATGAGCAAGCAGAAAGTTTACAGGCATCAGTCATTAAAATGCAGAGCCTGATTCTCATTTCCATGAAGCCTAAGGTACATTTTTTCCCCATAACAGTTCTTAAGGCACTCTCTCTCAGCTGATCATGTGAAACATAAATGAGAGAAAAGACCAAGAAAGAAGCAAAATGCACCTTCAAATAATGTAGTAGCTGTTTCAGCAGAGGGACAAGTTTAAAACTGGTAAAGGAAGCAATATACTTAATTCCCAGAGGCATCTGCCTGGATGGAGGCAGTTCCTTTGGAGTACTGCCTTCTCTCTGCTCCCCTCTGCTGCTGACTTTTCACACTTCCCAAAGGAAAATTTATAATATCTTCAAATTATAACCCTATACCTTGTGGCACTTTCAGCCAGACTGTAAAAAGCAATTAAAATATAATATACAGAAGGAGTATATACCCTCTTCATTCCAATCTTAACTAAATCTCCAATTAGAAGTTACAAAAACTCTTTCCCTGAAGGTAAGTTATCCAATAATTGCCTTATTGCAATTATCAATTACTTCTCCCCTTTCTATCAAAAGTCTTAACAGTGTGGGTTTTTTGGTTTTCAAAAAATTGTAGAGAGAAAAAAAACCTTCTGAGAAACTTTTTTTCATTGGACAACCAACAAAAATTCCAATTACCTGCTAATTCTTTTTAGTTCCATGAAAATAATCATGGCAATTCCCCTGGGCCAAAAAAAGATAATGAATTTTGTTGAGGCACCAGATAGAGGAGATCAGAATGCACAAGAAAGCTGTGTCTTTTGCAGAGAGGACTCCACATGGTACCTGAAGAGCTTTCAGTCCAAAATTTCTTCTGGAGTAGTGACCAGAGCTGACTTTTTGCCAGTGATGCCCTTTTGCCCTGTATCATTTGATTCACTGTCTAATATAGATCAGGCAAACTTAGTAGTTTCATTGTCACTTTGTCACCATGTTTACTCAGTCTTTCAACTGACTCTGATTTAATGGTAGCCAAATGAAGTTAAGCAGTTCATTGGGAATATCAAAACATTCCTTCATGTTACATGAAAAACTAACCAAATATGGTATTCATTGTACCATAAGTTTCATCGTGAGCCAAATTCATCACATCTGGGGCAGACACCTCATGGGGCATTTCCCTTCTCAGTGTTACTGTAATCCCAGCAACAATATTCCTTTTCTTCGAGTTAGTGTAAGAAATAAATGGCTTGCCCTCAAGTTTTCCTTCCCTTCTTGTGCTCTTTTTCTCAAGATAAGGCCTAATGATTTCATTTAATGGAGTATTTTGTTTTCTTTTTTTTTCTAAATCAATTGGATACTATTATAGTGAATTCCTTAAATAAATCCTGAATTAATGAGATTGAAACATTTTGTGTAACTTTTTTCAGTACACATTCAGTGTTGCATCTCAAACAAACTACTTGGCAGTATTCCCTTTTTACAAAGAGATCAATGTCCTCAGGTCAGGTTACATTTTTACAGCTAAGTGTCATCTTCTAACTTCATCTTCTCATGTTGGACATAGTGAAATTTTAGGTAGTGCTAATAATAAGCTGGTAATAGCAGGTTTTGCATATTTGAAGTATGCAGAAGTGTAAGGTGAGATATTTGAGACATTGCTGGGGTCCCTTGGTCACCTCTGTAGCCCCACTTTTGTCTTGTGGCACACATGCCATCCACATGCAGCATTCATAATTTGTCTGAAGAATTTTGCTTTGTTTGATTGCTATTTTGGCTTCACTTGCACTGTGTATCTGCTGCAACAGTAGTTTGCACTGTTTCTGTAAGTCTGATGCACTTCTGGTGGAGCTTATCCTAATTTTTGGTCATTCTGCAGCTGTGGTCATGGAAGAAACCTACTTATGCTTGACAATCTTCCCTCAGAAATTATGATTGTTCTCACATCTGAAATAAGAATGGTTTAATAAAACCAGCTGGGGTAGTGTTTGACACGATTTTATTCTTGATTCAGTACCCTGGATTAAAATATACATTGAACATGTTTTATGTTTACTGGAACCAGAAGAAGATGAGATTCTAATTAACATTCTTGACTGTGGTCTGCCACTGATCATAGGTCAAAGGGATGTTTGTGCTTGTTCTAACATTCAGGTGATTATAAGCAGCCTCCTACATTCTTGTCAGCCCTTCAGCTCCTGTGCCATGGTGCATTCAGAAGATTAATATTTTGAAGAGTATTATATGCAGAAGAAAATAATGCACTACTTTTCTTCTGCCACTGTTTCTCACAGTTCTACTGTAATTTTCTTAATTCTTTGTCAAATCTACACTGACTTTAAAGAGTTTATGGTGTTGGTGTGTGGAATAATCGCTGGAGGTGACCTAGTATAACAACCGACAGGGTTGTTGTTATCTTCTTTTCCAGTGTAGAATCCTGTAGGATATTCTCTCGGCTCAGTAGGAACCTTTGGGGTGACAGTATTAGCAGATACACAAGAGGCTTTCATTTTGGGGCAGCCATCTCCAAGGCTGGGCAGCTCACTGTATCAGTGTCACAATCTCGGCAATGTTTGAAACTGCAGCAGTTAAAGGTGCAATATTAGCATCTAACTGTCAGTGATCCAATGCGAAATGCCATTTCCCAGTTGGTTTCTTTACTGGCCACATTGGTGAATTATAAGGTGAATGAGACCTTTTGATGATGATGCTTCCTTTCTTATATATTTACAGGAATCACCCGTTGTTATGGCATAACCTGTCTGGGAAAGAGTCCACTGGGACTAGTTTCCTTCTAATTCAAATTAGTACATTCCTTCTGATCCAGACATATGATCTTTGGGACCATGCACTTCTAAGTTATAGTGAAAGTGTTGGATCACTAAAAAATCAAGCAGGCCTTAATCTCGCTATTCTGGTCATGCATGAGAATGAGGCATACCTGGAAGATGAATGGAGGTGGGAGACATTGCAAACCCATGGAATCAAAATATCCCACAACAAACATGATACTCACCAAATTTTGTCCCTGCACGCCACACCAGGAGAAGAAATACAGATAGGGTGCTGAACAATCCATGACTCTACCTATGAAAAACCCTCTGAAATCTGTCTCTGGGGCAAACCTGGTGTAGAATTGTTATTTGACTTTATGATTACCGAGCGTAACATGTGTAAACCATGTGTGACGGGGTGGCCATGGGTCGAAGCATATGTGCTTTTTTCTCTAGCTTGGGCTTTCAATTCAAAATTGGCAATAGCCATGCACCCGGCCTCCTACTGAATTGTCTCCTCACATCAGTAACATTGGTCCCTACATAATTGAAAGCATAGGGCAACAGCAAGTACTCTTCAATCCAGCCTGGTCCCTCAGACAAGTGGAATTGACAATGCAGGTGAATATCACTGCGATTAAACCTACCTGTTCACCATTTCTGGATACTTCCTAAACAGGATGGTCAGCATGGTTTCACGGACAGACCCTGACCTCTCAAAAACAATCGAAGAGAGATGTGACTGGTGCCTTAGGAACTGGACTGGGAATCTTAAACAGCATTGATACTGAGGTGCTTACAAACAAACTAGTCACGATGACTAATGATCTAAACAAATCAGAACATCCTTTACAATCTTCTCTTTCAGCTCTGGGAAACAACCAATGGCTTTTATTGGATATATTGCCTCAATGGGGAAACGTAAATGAGAAAGACCACCAGTTGATTACAGATGCACTTGGTGCCACCCAAAATAATGTTTCTCTGGTTCTTAGTTGGATCCAAGCTCAACTGTGGATACAATCTGTAGTTGCTGCAGTTGTATGAGAAGGTAAGGGAGGCACCCTGCCTGCTAAAATTCAAAAGATAGTAGTTTGGGATAATACAACTAAATTTGAGAAAGAATTCCAGTCCTGGTGGTATCCAGTTAATTTTACCTATAACCCTACTGATGGCAAAGTCACAGCTTTTGTGTTGACAATACGTAATGCTTCGGTACATACCATATACCCGATCATTGCACGGGGATTAAATCCCATTAAATCTAATGGGGCTGTACTCTACCCATTAGAACATTGAGCATGGGCCAAATGCAGAGAAGACAAATGGGAAACCCTTGATGTTGCTGCATGTGTTGTGTGGGAGCAATAAGGATTTATTTGTGAGAGCAACACCATCAAAGCCCAAGACATTTGTCTCAACACTGAACAAAACATTTGCCATTTTGAAATACCTCCCGATGAAACCCCTGAAACTGTACGTGTACATATTGGGAAAGGACGTTCTTGTATGAGAACCCTTTGTCATTCTATAGTTGTAGACAGCACTACTGTAGATACTTATAATCACTCCAATATTTGTGTCTGTAACCTTACTAACATAACGGGATGTGATTTTAATTATTCAGCTCCTGTCACATCCTACCAATTGCTACAATCTAACTACATGTCATATCAAGACTTGTTACCTACCCCCATTGGAATGAATCTCACATTGGTGAAAAACTGTCGCAACATGATGATCTGAACCAGTTGCTAGAAAGAATTTGGAACAGTGGAAAAGGAACTCTAATTACTGTCCATCACGATGCAGAGGATATACACCGTGTCTTAGAAAGAGTGAAGAAGGTTGGAGAACACCACTAGTGGGACACTTTATTTGGATGGTCACCGACCACAACAGGAATTTTAAACAGGATGCTGCATCCTGTTGTAGTTTTACTAATACTGTATAGTGTTTTATTTTAACAGGTACCTTGTATGTTAAACTTTGGATTATTATTAAATGTTTGTCTCACCAAATGTCCCCACAAGATATATACGGCCTCGATAACCTTCACCACAGGAACACATGTGACACACCCAATGCATCCCAAATCCCTTGAAGCTTGACCGTGAAGCTTGAGTGACTATAGTCATGGGGTGGATTATGTGGAATAATCACTGGAGGTGACTTAGAAATTAAACTTATGTTTTTAGAGAAGGTACAGCATTGATGAAGCTGTCAGGGTGAAGTGCAGCTGATATGTGAGAAATCCATTCCATGGAAGTTCCCTAGTAAACTTAGAAGTCAGCAATGCCAGGAGAACTTGGCACACTGGCTCTAAGAGGAGTTGTATGAAGGGTGGAGCAGTGTGGAGGTATCACGGCCAGGCTCTGTGATAAATGGGAACTCGAGGTACCATGGAGCTGGTACACTGCATATTTGCCACCCTGGGCCAATGGTCCATCATACTTTTGACAAAATGCTGTCCTTTTAGTGAACTTTGCTCATTATAATATCAATATAATACCAAAACACACCTCCATCCCAAAAGCTACCTACCTCTAAGGTGTGACCACCCCTCACTGGGCATGCACTTTGAATTTCTTCTAGTCTATGCTTTTAAAAGTAAAGTGAGGAAATTTTACACCAATCATCATAAAGGTATGTATGAGTAGAGTCACTTAAGCTCCACCTGAAAGGTAACAAATAGTATAAAATGTGTGAAGAGAAAGAGGGTGTTAGCGAAGATACCATCGTGTACCACTCTGACCTCTGGGTCCAGTCGATGGGCTGAGCTTCTCTTCTCCCCCACTGGGACGCCTTTCGGTAAGATTGGAAACCTCTATAGAGTCACTTTAAATCCCTAACATATTAGAGTTGCTTTGCTTAATATTAGAGTAATTTCATATTTGTTTAGCATACTTGTAGCCTAGCAGTTTATTCATATCTCTGGTATTTATGTGTGTCTTGTAACCAGCAATTTTATCACCAGTAATCCAAAGAACCTGTGTACCTGTTCACTAATCTAGCTGTGATTGTTTTCACTGAATGTAACCGGCCTGGGCATCTGCCAAATTAGCTACTAACAACAAATACTCTCATGAGTGGTTACTTCTACAACCCTTAGAAAAGAAACCATTGACCAAGTCTGAGACTAAGACTGGACTTAGCCACACCTACGCTCTTCTCAGCGAAGTAGTTTAGCAAGCAAGGGGGTCCTGTCTGAACCTTGTGACTCAATGGTAGAGTCTCTCCCTAGCCACTCCTCAGACTGCTACCATTAACATAACATGGTGATGTTGCAATACTCTAGGGAAACAGGTTCTAAGATAGCATGAGCAATAATCTTTGCTTTACAGAAAGAAAACACAGAATGTGAATGGATTTTTAGCAGCACTGCAGTAGTGTATTACCAATGACCTGGGAAAATTACAGGTGTAATGTAGTATTTATGATCTGAGATGAGTTAGGAAACATTAATTACAGGCATTGATGCAGTAAATTAGTTTATACACGCTGTTAGTTTTGCACAAAGCGTAATTGTTCTCTATCTATGTTGCAAATATACACGTTTGAAAAGTACTTGATATTTCTGGCAATTTGAATCATATATTTGGCAAAAAAGACTTCAATATATGCAGCATTTATTTTCTAATAATAGGAATATATCATTTTCTTCTGTTCCTCCTAGTTTTGTTTTTATTTTTTTTGTTAGTGATCTTAAGATCAATAATAGCACACAGGTACAAGTATAGAAATGAGATGTACCACTTCTTTTCTATTAGCACCCTCCATGTGATCTGTATTCCCACACATATGAGGAGAGTCTAAAGGCCCTCTTTCCCATTGGTACTGTCAGTGTTTTCATCCTTAGCATTTGGAAATTTTCAAAATCTCTTCTTTAATTCAACCTTGTTTCAAATAAACACTGAACACACCTCAAGCTTTCCTCAGTGTTGCTCACTTTAGTTGGAAATTATATGATTAATTTATATCCCTATACACTTTTGCCCCATTCAGACAGAAAGCAGAGTGCTATAATTCTTAAGTCATAAATTTAAGAAGAAATCTTTATCTTGTTTTACATAATAATTATGAAACCAGTAAAGAACAGAATGATGGACTGTATTTCAGTAGATAACAAATAATAAAGTAAAATAAAATAAAATATAATGGCATGAGTTTTATACACTGATATTTGCTTTAAAAATTTAGGGAAATTCTGTCCAAATCTTTGTTTTCTGTATTTTTTCCTTACTTGAGGTGGGAAAGAGGCGGGATCAAAATGAAACATATCAGCTTAACAAAACTTGTGATATTGAAAATAATCTTTTTTGGCTATGTGATTGCTATGATAAAATGCCAATTATAAAATTATATATTAAAATTTCATCTCTGGGGACTCATAATTTGCTAGCGAGAGAAACTTAAAACTCATTATGATCTGTAGATTATTCAGCGAGCACTTTCCTATCATTATTTCACTCTATGAGTCCTTACCTAGCTTTGTACCATCCTGAATTACTTCTCTTGGTTCTTTATTAACTACTGGCTTTCCTTATCTTTGGCTTTATGCATGCCAGTATAGATTTAAGTTACTCATGTTTTACTTAAACCTTGCAGTTAGTTCCATTGAAATGTCCTCAGCACAGGTATGAGACCAGGGTATCAATATCTGTCTGAAATATAATTCTTCTTAAGAAATAAGAAGTGAACAGAAAATACATAGGCATACTCATTTCATTAGAGGCCTGGTGAGGACCTGGGTATTTGTTAGGTGAAGACTGCACAAGCCAGAAGACTCTTGCATGACTTAAAACATCCTTTCAGGACTGGAATTTTCTTTAAGTCTCTAAATTAATCCAGTGGTACTTTTCCCCTTTCTTTTCCCCCATTCATCCTACACCTCATTAGATATCCTGCAGTCTAACTTGTGAATATCCCTGCTTAATCTTTGCACTTTTTCTTTTAATGTTGACTATGACAGACAAATTATCTTGCTTTAATTCCACTGTAACGTGCTATCATTGTAATGTAGTCCACCATATATTTTAAAATTCCTTCAATGGATGCATGAAATTATTATCCATCTTGCTTTTCAGTTGGAACATATGTGGCTTGGGTATTGCTCTATTAGTCATGAGAACCCAAAAGCCTGTCTTGATCTAAGAACCCTGTACTCTCCATTAAGCTAATTTCTATCTGTCAGTCATAGCATTAACGATATGAGTAACACATGCAAACTACATTAAAGTAACATTAAAGGTTCTGAATTAAACTTGGGAATGAGAGAAAATGTAAACGGAATATTTTTTCTTGGCTCTTGTCTCATGGAATATTTTCTGAGTATTGTAAATATTTCACTATTGGCCATCAGGGAAGAAAAGAAAGACACTTCAAAACTGATCAGCAGAATGGCATCCTTGTAATAGGTGGTTTATTACTAAGATGTCTATGTGTAGTTTGAGCTACACTTAGAAAGACTGTTTTTGATATGACTTAAATTCAAAATCTATTTTCTCTTTTAAAGTAAAATAATAAATTAAAAAATCTGCGCAAATACACACAGACTTACCCTTACACTCTCATATTCATATATGCACAGCATAATATTCCTGAATGTTTCTGTGGAAATCTTAAATGAAGCCATAGTGTATACTTATTGCATGTATTTAACAATGTAAATGAGTACGCTAATATTACAGTAGAGTAGAAAATCATGGAGGGAGGGAAATACATCACCTACTTGCATATAATATGGTGGTATCTTAGAGATTCTACTAATGGCCTGGCTTTGATTTTCTTGACTTCTATATATTCTTTAATCCCAAAACCAATTTTTGCAATACTATAGACAATTTAAATATCTCTGTACAGTCAGTATACTTCTCTAGGAAAATGGAGGAAAGTAAAAATGGAGAATGTATTAAAAAACATAAGTGTGAACAGATTTCAAGCCTTTGAAGCTGTATAAATAATAAAGAAATATCTGTTGGAATTTGGTTCCTAAGCATCTTTAAGAATCTAACGGATTTCTCAAAGGTGAAGGAGTAATTCGTAGTGAATCCAAATATAGAGCCTAAGTACATCACAGGTAGAACTGAGGTCATTTTGAAGTCAAAGGTGTAATTACACTCTCTTGGAGCCAGGGTTGCAAAACTAGTTTTTACTTCAAGGCCAACTTCGAGATAAGATTTTATTCTTCTTCTATTGAAACTGATGAAAGTTTTGCTATTTTATTTTTTTTTTAAATTGCCATTTATCCCAATAACTTGCAATAAAGCAATGCTGCTATTATTTTACCTGTAATTGGAATTTACATAACATATTATTATACTGCATTTGGCACAATGCAATATGCATATGTACATAAACATATTTTGAGAGATAGTCTGCTGGGGAAGTAACCTTTTAGGTAGAACAGTTCAATTTTATTGGCTAAAATACTATTAGCCCATGCTCAGTTTTTAGGTGCTTATAAATTCAGGGAAATACTCTTCAGAGTAATACATACTCCTCTGTTACTGTAGAGGAATTCTTCATGAAAAATGTGCCTGGTGCCAAAAAAAAGAAAGAAACTCAGCTGTTTGAATAGCAGAGTGATTTATTTTCATTTTTATCCCCATGGGTACACATAGGTGTAGATTCCTTTCATTCTCAGAGAAGCCAATATGTTGGCAAATATTGTGCCAGAGATATTTTTGGAGTTGACCCCAACCTACTACCTAATTAGAAGATACACTGTTGACCTGTGCTAGTTTTCACTACATGGAGTTAAAAGTGCTGATATTTCAAATCCTTTTAAGGTATTGCAATTTGAGCCACAAAACTTGCTATGTTTCCTTTTAAGTGGTTATACTCATTTTTTCCAGGCTAAAAGAGAAGTTACTGTTATCACTGTTGCTTATACTAATAGTCCATGCTCAGACAAGCACTTCCCTTTACTGTTAAAATATTCTGGGGGATAAATGCTTGTGCCTATATGTAGGCTGCAATAGAGTGGACTTAAAAGATTGCAATGGGTATGCTTAAGGGCTTTATAGGCTTACTGGTAAGTGCATCCTCATATGTACTTCTGCACTTAGACCTTGAGAGTCTCTCAATATTTGTTCTTCTACCTCCCGGATGACTGCTTAAGCTATTTTTTGATATGGGGACATTCTCCATCATTGTCTTTCTTCCCTTTTTGGCGGGTAATGATTGGGATTATGGCTTTTGTAACAAGTACTGGAATATTAATTCTTTCAAAACATCAAAGCAGTTCACTTCTGATTGAAAGAAATGCTTAGGGCATTTCAGAGATACTTTAATTTTTGTGTTTCAGCAGAGGTTCTCCTCTGAGTTTGATGTAAAGCCATGGTGCTCCTGAATTTGGATTGCTCTTTTCAGTAAATAAACAAACTACACAAAACGTTTTTCTCAGCTTATGCTGACTACATCTATAGCTTCAGTGAGTTGAGTTGGAAGACAGATATCTAGCTGAGTTCCCAAAAATACTCTCTATCCAAAAGCACAGATAACTTTAAACAGCCGAAACCTTAATATCACTAGGATATTATTCTGAAATCTTTGTGTTTCCTGTCCTCCACTTTGGGGAACTCAATACCTTATGTGGAAATCTTTGAAGGGTAGGTCATTTAAGCTGCACTCTGTCTTTACCATTTTGGTGAAGCCGCAGAGTAGAAGGGTTCCAGAGCAAAGGGTTGCGCCGGAGGATCCTTCCCAAAGCACAACACAGCGGCAAAAATTGTGACGGCAAAAGCAAAAGCAAAGGGAGGGCGAGGGTAGCGTAGCGTAGCCTAGCCCAGCCCAGCCCAGCCCAGCCCAGCCCTCCTCCCAGAGCAGGAAGCAGTGAGCTCCTGACAAGCAGCAGCTCTGGCTCAGCGTGGGCGGGGACAAGAGCAAGGGCAGCAAAACCCACGCACTCACATACAAAAGCAGCCACCAGGGAGCACAGGCGACCAGGGCGTGGCGCATCAGGAGGGTGTGGCGCTTCAGGGCGCAGTCCCCTTCCTGGCTCTAGAGGGTAACTCTGCTAGTGGTCACCACCCCCACCCCAGGAGAGGCCCTAGCTGTGCTCTCCACCTGCCTGAGAACCACTGCCAGAAGGAGCATGGCGACTCAGAGCCCCCACACAAACACACTGCGGGGAGTGCCTGAGCCTGGCACTCCTACGGGAGGGCAGCAGAGACAGCAGCTGCTTTTGCTGTGACCAGGTGGATGATCTACTCTGCCTGGTGGCAGAGCTGAAGGTGAAGGTTAAGGAGCATTAGGGAGTGTGAGAGGGAGATAGGTTGGTGGAGCTGCACCCGATCATCCCTGGGGCCAAGGCAGCGGGTGGAGGCTCCACAAGGAGCAGAGGGTCCCCTACCCTCTTGCCACCAAGCAGAAGGAGGGAACCTAAGAGATGGGGGGGAATGGAAACAGGTCTCTGCTCCGGGCAGCAGGCAAATCCCCTCCCAGCCTCCCTCACCTTCCCAGCTGCCCTTACACAACAGATATGGGGCTCTGGAACTTAAGGGCCAGGGAAATGAGGGTGTAGGCGAAGGTCCATCTGGGGGGGCTGCCTTGGGAGAGTTGGTCAGCCACATGCGTTATGACCACCTCTGTTAAGAAGAAAAGGAGGGTAATTGTTGTAGGCAATTCCCTTCTGAGGGGGACAGAGGGCCCAATATGCCAACCAGACCCACCCCACAGAGAGTTCTGCTGCCCCCCTGGGGCTTGGGTCGGAGATGTCACTAGGAAATCCCCTGGTCTGGTACAGCCCTCTGATTACTACCCACTGTTGGTTGTGCAGGTGGGCAGTGATGAGGCTGCAGAGAGAAGCCCAAAACCAATCAAGAGGGTCTTCAGGGCACAGGTGACTGGTGGAAGGATTGGGAGCGCAGGTAGTGTTTTCCTCAATCCCATCATCGGCATGGAAGAATAATACTGAAAGGAACAGGAAAACTCATCTGATTAACACATGGCTCAGAGGCTGGTGCCATTGGTGGAATTTTGGGGGTTTTTTGATCATGGGGAGGTTTACATGGCACCAGGCCTGCTGGCAGAAGCTGGGGTTCACCTATCTCAAAGGGGAAAAGGATTCTTGCACACGAGTTGGCAGGGCTCATCAAGAGGGCTTTAAACTAGGTTCAGAGGGGGAAGGGGATATAGCCGGCACCACTAGAGAGGAGCCTAGGGGTGGCGTGCCAGGGCTGGGGGTGAAACTGATAGCCCAGCCTCAAGTGCATCTATGCCAATGTACACAGCATGGGCGACAAACAGGAAGAGCTGGAAGCCATTGTGCAGGGGGATAGCTATGACTTAGCCGCCATCACAGAGACATGGTGGGATGACTCACAACTGGAGTGCCGCAATGGATGGCGGTAAGCTCTTCAGAAGGGATAGGCAAGGAAGGCGAGGTGGTGGGGTGGCTCTGTATGTTAGGGAGTGCTTCGACTGCGTAGTGCTCAGCGATTGTGATGATAAGGTGGAGTGCTTATGGGTAAGGATGAGGGCAAAGACCAACAAGGCGGATACCCTGCTAGGAGTCTGTTATAGAGCGCCCAACCAGGATGAAGAGGCAGATGAAGTGTTCTACAAGCAGCTGGCAGAAGTATCACAATCGGTTGCCCTTGTTCTCGGGGGGGACTTCCATTTACCAGATGTCTGCTGGAAATACAACACAGCAGCGAAGAAACAGTCTAGGAGGTTCCTGGAGCGTGCAGAAGATAACTTCCTGACACAGCTGGTAAGTGAGCCTACCGGGGAGGTGCCTCGCTTGACCTGCTGTTCACAAACAGAGAAGGACTGGTGGGAGACGTGGTGGTCGGAGGCCGTCTTGGGCTTAGCGACCATGATATGATTGAGTTCTCAGTCCTTGGTGAAGTAAGAAGAGGGGTCAGCAGAACCACTACCAGGGACTTCCAGAGGTCAGACTTTGGCCTGTTCAGGGCACTGGTTGGGAGAGTCCCTTGCGAGGAAGTGTTGAAGGGCAAAGGAGTCCAGGAAGGCTAGGCTTTCTTCAAGAAGGAAGTCTTGCAGGCACAGGAGCAGGCTGTCCCCATGAGCTGTAAGATTAACCAGAAGTGAGGACAACAGCCCTGGCTGAACGGGGAGCTTTTTCTGGGGTTCTGGAAAAAAGGGAGAGTTTATCATTTTTGGAAGAAGGGGCAGGGAACTCAAGAAGAGTACAGGGATCTTGTCAGGTCCTGCAGGGAGAAAATTAGGCAAGCAAAAGCCCAGCTAGAACTCAACCTGGCCACTGTTGTGAGGGAGAAAAAACCCAAAGGCTTTACAAATACATTAACAACAAAAAAGGAACCAAAGTGAATCTCCGTCTTTTCTTGGATGTGGAAGGGAACATCGCCACCAAGGATGAGGAAAAGGCGGAGGAACTAAGTGTCTTCTTTGCCTCAGTCTTTAACCACCAGACCAGGTCTCCCATGGCTATTCAGCCCTCCAAGCTGGAAGGCAGGGATGGGGAGCAGAATAAATGCCCCATCATCCAGGAGCACACAGTTTATGACCTGCTGAGCCACCGGGACACTCACAAGTCTCTGGGGCTGGATGGGATCCACCTGAGAGTACAGAGGGAGCTGGCAGAGGAGCTTGCCAAGCCACTCTCCATCATTTATCGGCAGTCCTGGTTAACAGCAGAGGCCCCAGATGACTGGAGGCTTGCTGATGTAGTGCCCATCTATACAACAGGACGGAAGGAGGATCTGGGGAACTACAGACCAGTCAGCCTGACCTTGGTTCTGGGGAAGATAATGGAGCAATACAGCTTGAGTTAGCTCACCAGGCAGGACACCAGGGGATCAGGCTGAGCCAGCATGGCTTCGTAGAAGGCAGGTCCTGCCTGACCAACCTGATCTCCTTCTATGACCAGGTGACCCACCTAGTGGATGAGGAAAAGGCTGCGGATGTTATCTACCTGGACATTAGCAAAACCTTCTCCCACAGCTGTCTCCCACAGCATTCTGCTAGGGAAGCTGGTGGCTCATGGCTTGGACAGGTGTACTCTTTGCTGGGCAAAAAACTGGCTGGATGGCTGGGCCCAAAGAGTCGTGGTAAATGGAGTTAAATCCAGTTGGCGGCCAGTCACGAGTGGTGTTGCCCAGGGCTCAGTTTTGGGGCCAGGTCTATTTAATATCTTCGTCAATGATCTGGATGAGGAGATCGAGTGCACCCTCAGTAAGTTTGCAGAGGACACCAAGCTGGATGGAAGTGTTGATCTGCTTGAGGGTAGGAAGGCTCTACAGAGGGACACGGACAGGCTGGATCAATGGGCCAAGGCCAATTGTAAGAGGTTTACCAAGGCCAAGTGCCGGGCCCTGCACTTGGGTCACAACACCACCATGCAATGCTACAGGCTTGGGAAAGAGTGGCTGGAAGGCTGCCTGGTGGAGAAGGACCTGGGGGTGTTGCTTGACAGCCAGCTGAACATGAGCCAGCAGTGTTCCCAGGTGGCCAATGCAGCCAACAGCATCCTGGCTTGTATCGAGAATAGTGTGACCAGCAAGAGCAGGGCAGCGATTGTGCCCCTGTAGTCGGCACTGGTGAGGCTGCACTTCAAATCCTGTCTTCACTTTTGGTCCCCTCACTGCAAGAAAGTCACTGAGTTACTGGAGCATGTCCAGAGAAGGGCAATGAAGCCGGTGAAGGGTCTGGAGAGCAAATCTTATGAGGAGAGGTTGAGGGAGCTGGGGTTGTGTTAATCTGGAGAAAAGGGAGCTGAGGGGAGACATTATCGCTCTCTACAGCTACCTGAAAGGACATTGTAACGAGGTGGGTGTTGGTCTCTTCTCCCATGTTACTAGTGATAGAACAAGATGAAACAGCTTCAAGCTGTGTCAAGGGAGGTTTAGATTGGATATTAGGAAAAATGTCTTTTCTGAAGGAGTGGTCAGGCACTGGAAGAGGCTGCCCAGAGAGGTGGTGGAGTCACCATCTCTGGAGGTGTTTAGAAGATGCTTAGACGCGGCACTTTGGGACATGTTTAGGAGACATGGTAGTGTTGTGTTGACGGTTGGACTTGATGATCCTAGAGGACTTTTCCAACATTAATGATTCTATGATTCTTTTGAGGCTACATACATGCTAGTACTGTTCACTGAGCAAGCCTTGCCTCAGTGGTAGGCAAGGAACCAGTGGTGCCTTGGAAGCCCAGCCCCACATTGCATCATTTGTTGGTTGTCTCAAAGGCACTTATGTGGATGTTTGTGTAGCTATATAGACAGTATATTTTCTTTTAATACACTTTAAGGGTCAGGCTGTGAATAGAACTTGAAAGGTAAGTGTCACTGGTGTCCCCTGTCTGCTGTACAGAATCTGTGTCTAAAGTGTAGAGATTCAAGTGGTGTCATGAAATAAAGGTGGAGATATGAATTCACATTGGATGGTGGCATGCCTTTAGCTGCTTTATTTTATTGTTACACATAACCAATGCTCATAGAAAAGCAGACATTCAGATTTTAAATTGCTATAATCATAATATATAAAATTAAGTGCTTACAACATAATAGTAAATTAATAAACTGTGTAACTGAAATGAAAAGCCTGCTTATATTTTACTTTAGAGGTAAATCTGTATGTGTTTTTGAGTGGAAGGGGTAGTCCAATCAATTATTGTAATTTTAGTCTCTTACAATAATTATCTGATGTCTGTTATTGTATTAGATTTGAAAAAAAAATCATAATAGTTTTAACTGATATTTTAACTGCCTTTACATCTAGTATTTGCTTAAACTTTGGGTGAACTGCAATTTATTCAGGCCTCTAGTCTGTAGTTGTGCAGGAAACCTTTTATTGTATAACCTCTAGTTACAGGATGAAACATATTAATGAAGCTGTAAACATGCATAAATATGGTTTAACTTTTACTGAATTCAGGTTACATAAGTAGCTGCCATGTTGATTTAGTATCCAAGAGAAAGAATTGGTTTTCTTCCTAATAGGGATTGCAAATCTTGTGATTTATGCTGAAGTCCTTATATATTGCTTTTACTTGCAACATATCCAAAGACCAACAAATGTGGGTTTTGCAGAAACAATGGGGAAAGTTGTACTTCATATTCAAAAGCTTTTCTTTCCTTTCTCCAGTGCTGAAAATTGGAGGCAAATGGGGTGTTCAACATTGAAGATGCTGACAGAGGAAGATGGTGGAGGCAAGGAGGTAGTGGTACCCACCAGCGATGCTCCAGGGATGTGAATTATTTTAGGTGATAAACCCTCTGAGTCTTTTTGTGATATCACAAATGTAAGCAGCAGCTATTTCCCAAAGGCCTTGGTCTTTTTGGTTCCAATTTGGATGAGATAAGTAAAGCCACAAGCAATTTGTTCTCAAAGTGTTTTATTTAAAAAATGTAACTGTGACTTCTCTACATCTAATTTGGTTAGCCTTGCCTGGCCCCATCAGTGAAGAACAGCGGGAGGAGGTGCTGCAGGCACAGGAGCAGGGATTCACCTGCAGCCCATGGAAGACCATGGTGGAGCAGATATTCCCCTGCAGCCCCTGGGAAGGAGCCACACAGGAGCAGGCTTTTCCTGAAGGAACTGTTGCCCAGGGGAAAAGTTTGAGGAGGAAGAAGTGGCAGAGAGGAACTGTTATCGACTAACCACAACCCCCATTCCCCATCCCCCTGCACCCCACTGCTCAGGGGTGAGGGAGGAAGTAAAGCAGTTGGTAGTGAAGGAGTGATGTTGAGCCTGGGAAGAAGGGGTGTGGAAGGTGTTGTTTTAATTTGTCTTTGTTTCTCATGATCTAACTCTATTTTTATTGGGAAATAAATTAATTTTCCCTCAGTCTGTTTTGCCCATGACAGAAATTGTTAAGCGATCTCCCTGTCTTTACCTCGACCCACAAGATTTTCCATTTTATTTGCTCTTTTTGTCCTGTTGAGGAGGGGAAATGAGAGAGCGGCTGGGTGGGGGTCTGGTAGTCAGCCAAGGTCAACCCACCACAACATGTTGTCCTGACCTCTCTTCTGTCTTTGCTGGTCTTCAGCCAGACCAAAGGAGGAAACAGTGGTGGCCATCAGACAGCTCAGCAAAAGCAAGTCCAGTGATTACCTTGTTTATGACTTTGTGAGGGAAGAAGGGAGAAAAAGGGAATGAAAGTGTCATGAGATTTAATGACTTGAAGACTTTTGTCTTCATGCATTTATCCCTCTTCTAGGAAAACAAGACAGCAAATTTAGTTCACAGTCTCGTGAACCCTTCTTTATACCCCCTATTTATTGCCTGTACTTGTATGACTTGTGTCTTTCATACCTACAAATTGCTTGAGTTTCCCAGACAATTAAAGCAAACCTCCTGACTCGGGGTTAACTCTGTAATGACATAAGGCAAACCTGCTAGGAAAAAGCACCAGCCACTTGAGTGGTAATTAGAAATATTTATCTGAATTATGGCATTCTCTTAAAAGCTAATAAGAAATGTTAGCTGGTGGGGGAGTTTTAGATGTAACATACCAGCATGAGGATTTTGTCACCTATTCAGTACCCAGACCAGTTTCTGTTTTCAACAGATTTTAATTCCTATTAAATCTTTAGAAAACAGCTCATCACACAGCAGCTGTTAATGCAATATTTACAGCTAGATTTTTAGAAGAGCCCTGTATTCAGTGTAGCCAGATATCTTATTAGTGTAGTCACCTTGCAGCCTCTATGGGAGCTGTGGTTATACTTAATAATAAATTTATTTGCCCAATAGCAATAGGACAGTTGCAAGGATATTCATTCTATAGGGAGCTCACATTTAAGACAGAGCACATGACAGTGATATAATCTGCCTTGGGAGGGGATGTCCTGGTTTCAGCTGGGATAGAGTTAATTTTCTTCATAGTAGCTAGTATGTGGTGATGGTTTGGATTTGTGCTGGAGACAGTGGTGATAACTGATAGTGTGGAGATGTTTTAGTTGTTGCTAAGTAGTGCTTACATTATTCAAGGACTTCAGCTCCCCATGCTCTGCCAGGTGCACAAGAAGCTGGGAGGAGACACAGGTGGAACAGCTGACCCAAACTGACCAAAGGGATATCCCACACCATATGACATCATGGTCAGTATATAAAGCTGGGAGAAGAAGAAGGAAGGGTGGGGTGTTCAGAGTGATGGTATTTTGTCTTTCCAAGTAACTGTTATGTGTGATGGAGCCCTGCTTTCCTGGAGATGGCTGAACACCTGCCTGCTGTTGGGAAGGAGTGAATGAATTCCTTGTCTTGTTTTGCTTGCGGATGCAGCTTTTGCTTTACTTATTAAACTGTCTTTATCACAACCCATGAGTTTCCTCAGTTTATTCTTCTGATTCTCCCCCCCGTCCCACCAGAAGAGAGTGAGTGGGTGGCTGCGTGATGCTTGGTTGCTGACTGGTGCTAAACCATGACAAGGGAATAATATTGCCAGTTTCACCATCTCATTCTTTAGGCTGTTAGGAAATTTTACATTGATGTAACATCATGAAAATCAATGATTTTGAAACAAAAATGTGAAACCTGAAATTTTGGTGAGAAGTCAAACCTCAGCTGCTGTGTGAGCAGGATGGGTCTATAGTTCCTTTGTAGAAGGTCTTTATTTCCTAAAGATGTTTTGGTATTAATACATTTATTAATCTCTTATATTTACCCCTAAGAGCTTCTCAGGGATGGACTTATAGTCCCAAAAGTACTTGGCATACACCTGGCAACATAGGTCAGATAGTTTTCCTGCCATATAAAATCTTCCATTCTTTTTTTCTAAGAGGTGTATGAAATTTACCCCAGGAATTGTTCATAAAGTAATGAAGAATTTGAGCCCATGTTAAGCAATATGCAGTTAATAATATTGACATAATGGGTGTCTCTTCAAAACAGACATAGTTGTTATAGTTTCTCCTTGGAATCAGAGCTATACCAACAATAGTATCTTCCTTGTGAGCCAGGAAAACTGTATTAGCTGTAATTTCCTTCATGGCAGCTGAATGATTCTCCCTGCTTGGCTTCTTATCTGCCATCTTTTGGGAGGAAGAAGACAAAATTCTTCTGTAGTTAGAAGGCCTCCATTTATTTTGTTATACCTCTCTAAACAACATCGTAACTGTTATCAAACCTATAAGACTGCAATACATTTTGGGTGATAATACAATTGTATACAAAATGCAATACAATTGTGTGTTAAAATTGCCCTTACTACTGTCCATATGAATGCTCCAGATGCCTAGTTGCATTGCAATGGCAGGATGTAAAAATTTTTAGGAGAATATCTGGAAGTAAGAATATATTTTGACATGGTTGTTATGAAAAGAGCATCTAGTAAAGTCACCCAGAAGTAGAAAATCTGCTGTGAAAGGCAAACCTGTCCCCGAACAAACACCTTGAATCCTAGTGCCACCAAATGTGGAGATCTGTTCAAGACTCAAACTTCTCACCTTATTCACCAAGATACCCCAAACTGTTACCTGTGAATCAAACACTTCCGAACTGTGGAGTCAACTTGGCACCACATTCTATAATGAATAGAAAATCTTAGAAGACATAGGTGGAATAGGGGAGATAATGATGTTTAAAAAAATGTTACTGGAACTTCAATTTATGAGCTTTTCACTGAATAAAAATGCAGCGTGGAGGAGGCTAGCCTTATTCTCATTCAATGGATTCAGTCAAAAATATATAAAAAACTTTCCTTTATATTAAAAATAATGAAAAC
The DNA here is from genome assembly GCF_963921805.1 of Phalacrocorax carbo. Taxonomy (NCBI): domain Eukaryota; kingdom Metazoa; phylum Chordata; class Aves; order Suliformes; family Phalacrocoracidae; genus Phalacrocorax; species Phalacrocorax carbo. The sequence continues at coordinate 28,931,884 of NC_087518.1, read as the reverse complement.
TTTCCAGCTTGAAAGCATGGAGAAAATGCAGAATTGTTACCTTGGATTCTCTGAGTCTAAAATGTTCTCTTTTTTCTTTTATTCCTCTAGCCCTGAAGAACAAAAACACTCCACTCCTATCTTGCTAGATTGTTCTGAAGTAGAAGGCTGCAGCTCTGCTCTCCTGTCAATCATCAAGAATCAGTAAAAGTAATACAGCAACACAGGAGAGGCAAAATATATTGTGCTGCTCATCTTGAATAAGGTTTTTTCCTGTACACACATGACTGCGAATTCTGGAAAATTCTGTCATGAAAGTAAGTCAGATAAACATTGTAGAAGCAAATTCTACCTCCTCCATTAGTACAGATAAGATCATATTAATAAATGAGGTTCCATTACATTTTTCGTGGTTTAGACATGATTTATGAGGAAATTAACATCATCTATCATTCTGAATGTTTCTGGAGGGCACAATAATCATGTCTGTCAATTACTGTACTGCTGCCTTTTGGACATGTGTATTGCATATGTATTTTCTCATACTATGAAGATGACAGCAGAATTGTGTCCTTTTTAAGATTAACTACAAAACTATAAACAAGCATTAATTGTATGGAAAAACATCCTCCTGTTGAGAAATTTTGCTTGAATTTTAGCAGTTAAGTTATAATATTATTGTCCTGCATAATTTACAGAAAAACAACTCAATTTTTCCCAGGGTGCTACATAAAAAAAAGACAAAATTTGAATACAAAACCATATGTGTTGTATTATGTTCTGTCTATAATTATCTTTAATTTTATGCATCTTAAGAAATGAGGTGATTTGTTTTTCACTTAAATAATCTATTCAAGAATTTCAGAGGAAATGGTTACAGTTAGGTGACAAAATCTCCTAGGCTCCTTTAAGAGTCTCCAATTCAGTTTTAAGTGTAGAAAAGACAAGCTCTCCGTCTCTCTTTTTGCATACTTGGCTTTAGTAAGAAGGTGCCAAACTCAACAGGAGTTGGAAGTGCTCAGTCTCTCGATGGAGAACTTCATCTCATTCTGAATAGAATCTTAAGTCCAATCCAAAGGCCACTGAAGTTAATTGAAAGATCTGATCCCTACTGTTTTCAGTGGGAATTGAATTAGGCCCTAGGACATCTAAAACAGTGTGATGGCATTTAGCCATGACAGCATCATTAATTATGATAGGAACTGAACCATTATAACCCTGTCTAATATGGAGGCTTGCCCTTTTTCATATTAAGATTGACTTTGCAATGAAGGGATTTACACACTTTTTCACTGCATAGACCTCAATTCTGATTGGCATCCCAATATTGAAGAAGACATACTAAAGCATTTGCAAAATTCTCCCTTGGTTTAATGAAATATTTAAGGAAAAATCCCAAGTCTGACTCTGCTCATCAGATTTTTTGCTCATTTGTTTTCTCATTCTGATTGAATAACAAAGTTTACTTGAAGACGCATCCCTTTTTTACCACTGGGGTGGAGGAGTGTGTTATCATAAGACTTTTAGCGTGGCATGTCTGATGTCAGCTACTGCTGTAAGACTGTGGACACTTTCAGAGCAGTGCTAATGGTAGCTCTGTGCTTGTGCAGACTGAATTTTTGATTGGAAGCTTAATTAGTGAAAAGTATCTATCTCTGTCTTTTATATTTCTGTCTGTTTTTTTCTTCCATGTACAACATGCATACATTTGTGTTCAAAAATATGTAGGTGAAACTAGGATGATTAAAAAAAAACTAGTCAGTTTTTATGTAGTGGTAGATTTTGTCATGCTTTTTTATTTGATTTTTTTTTCACTATAAAATTACTTATATAACTATTTCAGCTTAAATGACTTCTTGCTTTCATCCAGCATGATCCTAAAGCAAACAATTTTTTCCTCAAGTCTGCTAAAAGTAGAGCTGTACTATAACATGATTCATATCCTAAGAAGCTTTATAGAATTTATAGCGTATCTAACAATGAGCACCATTGCATATATCAATTTCATTGCCATGTGTTAGGTTTCTGTGCAGCTCCTAGGGTTATCAACCTGGAAAACAATTTCAATTTCTTTTGGAGTTGCTTCCCAGGTGATCAAACACACAAAAAATAATGAAACAAACAAACAAACAAAACAACAACAGACCAAACCCCCAAATAATCCCTCAAACCCCTTCCTATCCCCACCCTCCAAACATGTTCATGGGAGGATAAAAAAAAAAACAAACCAAAATTTGCGTAGCTTTTCCATTTTCTGTAAAACACACCCATCGTGAGAAAATCCCAGCTAAATATTCAAGGCCTAAAACTATTATATGTGATGGTCCAAATACTAACTGATCATAATGAAAACTGCATTTTCAAAAATTTGTGCAGAACAAGCTGGGAGTTGGTTGCGTTGGGTGCAACTCAGTAATACTTCACTGAAGGTATAATCACCGTATACCTGTTCCATATTCTGTATCTGTAGATTGTTGTTACACCATGATATATTCTGAACCTAAACACTGGTCAATTACTTTATCTGGACATGTTTTCATGTCTGTGTAGAAAATACTTGCTTTTTATTAAAAAAAACAGCACCGAACAACACTAAAAAAAACCCAAATCCACACAACATGACCCCAAAACCCCAGAAGCTGGTAGAAAGTTTTATTTGTGTTTGATTCAAAAATATTGCTTTGAGGGTAAAGGGTTTTTCCATCAACCAATCTGAACATTTCTGCAGAAGGATGACATTTTCCTTGTGATATGTAGTTGTAAACTTCATTCTCCATTAGAAGCAGCAGCTGGTTTGGTGTATGGTCACCTTAACTTAAAATAGATGAGCTTAACAGATGAGTTCTTAAATCACAGTTAAATTTAACACCAGTTTTGGAAGTGCCAGCTTTAATTAATGAGTAAAAATGAGTAGAGAGGAAATACCATGTTTTTTCTAAAAAGCTGAAGTAAAAATACAATCACTTTTCTGGATGCTTAGTGATTTTTTTTTCCTTAAAGTTCAAACTCATTTTCCAAGACTTCATGGACTCAAATGATTATCCTGAATACAGAAATAATGGACTGTTAAGGATGACCAAGAATAAAGTATTGCTTGAAAATACCTAGTTTCTTGAAAAATAAAAATAAAGCAATTGACACTATAGAATAATTGCAAGCTTTTATTTCAGACTGTGTAATGTTAAACCTTCCTAAGACGTCTATGAAATAATTTCTTTTTTATCTTAGGATTTTTGATTTAATAGAAATAACTGAAAGAACGGTAAATAGAGAAAAACTGGGTTATAGAAGCATGCATGTTTTGTCCTTAACAAGGTCTTAAAGAATTTCCTTCCACCCTTCCATCCCTAGGAAGCTCAGGACTGTGAGAAACCTAGGGCAACTTAGCAAAACCTTAGCCTTCCTTTTAGCTGGCCTGCTATGGTTACTAAAACCATTGGACAGCGTTACATCATACAGCTCTGAGGGAGCCCAGACCCATTCTCCTCTCTGTTAAATAGCCATGGACTGAAGAAGAGACTGTTTTGAGTAATGTAGGCTGTCCTAGGTCTATTTTCCTAGGCAGTCACAAACTGCTCACTTAATAGATTCCAGAAACACTATCACTCTTTGTACCTGAAAGTGCCTTTAATAAACATTAATAGAAATTACTGAGGAATTAAACAGTGTGTTAAATTATACCTGCATTCATTTTTTGTACAACTCAGGGTGGCATCTAATTGCTTTAATGTTTTCACGATCAAGTGACCTCAATGGCAATAGATCGTACAACTCTTCAGAGGGCTTTTTGCATACATACACAATACTCTCCATTTTATTTGTCTAAGATCTTAATTCCCCATTCAGTCAATTATGCTTGGCTCTTCTGAAAAAAGAGTTCAGGTTTTGTACCAAGTTAAAGGTTAGATTTTTCCATATATAGCATGAAATGAAATGAAATATTTCATCAATTAGTATTTTGTAATTACCTCAAAAACCAAAATCATAAAATTAATAAAGACAGTAAGAAAAGCATAAACTAGGGCATATGAAATGCTAACTGAAATTATCAGGGCTAAGAAGGAATTTGAAGGGGAAGTAGCCCAATACTTGAAAGCTAATATTAAGAATTTCCTTATATTTAATAGGTCTATTACAGACAGAGAGCGACATGTGAAACTGAACTTCATGGGAGAGTACTGCTACAATTAATAGACCACTGGCAACCATAATAAATCTGCAGAGCCACAGAGTGTTTTGAGGGGTGCTTTCATTTAGGTCTGAAATCTGAGCAGCATCTCCATGGATAAATGAGCACCAAGGTGATGTCCCTTTTATTTCACTGAATACTTGTCGTTCAAAGGAGATAATAGGGGTGTAACTCATGATAGTGGAATAACTGATGATGAGGTCACTTTTATTTAATGACTGAATTTTGGTTTTCTTGAGTGTTTTTCACCAATAATGTTGTGCCCTGGATTTTACTTTCTTCATTAACACTGAAAATTCTTACCCCTGCCTACATTACCTTTCTGGTTCTTATCATCTTACCTGACTAATCTGCTTTTCAAACTGCCTCAGGTATTAACTACATACTCCATATATCCAACTCCCATTTTCTCGGGGGATGACTGATGGGATGTGAAATGGGGGGAAAAAGACCCTTCAAGTAAGTCCAAAAGTAGGTTTAAAAGGGCTCCAAAGTAGGTGCTGGTGATAGAGTGTTGGTATTTTATCAGCTGTTGGGTATTGCAGATGTTAGTCACAGGAGCGATTCAATACTCCCAATTGCCAAGGTAATAAAAATCAAAAACAATACATCTGTAACAGACACTGAGAATTTTATTATTTTTTTTTTTTGAGACAGGGAAGACTTTGTTGCAATATAATAATTTTTTATATTGTTTGACTGGCTTGGACCTAAAAACCAGTGATGAAGATTTCACAGACTTCCATATAATCAGTTCCACTGTTTCAGTCTTCACTATTAGGAAGTGCTCCCAGTGATCCAACCTCTGCACCTGTTTCTGTTTTTTAAGCCCGTAGCACCGTGAATTTTTTTTTTCCCCCCAGTTGTCATTTAAGTATTTGAGAACTGATATAATTTTATCATGTATCCCTTCAGTCTTCTAATTTCTATACTAAACAAATCTCATTCCTATGGTCCCTCTTTTAGGTCCCAACAGAACTTCATATCCATAGCAGTGAAAAAGGTAGGACCTTCAAACTATCTCTTTGGAGCATTACTTTCACTGATTGCCATAGATTAAAGTTTCTAATTCAGTTAGTGCTTTTGACACCTGCCTATAAAAAGGCCTTCTTGGTTCCTAAGGCATTGATTCAACTTGTGACACTTACTGCACATTGATTCATAGACTCCATTAAGAGGATTTTACAGAAATGTTTTCACTACACACGGGAGAAAAATCTCCAGATGAATGATTTATGAAGGGCTGTTGTAAATAAATGGCAATGAAACCTGCAGTGTGGGCTTTTAAGAAAGACCTAATTATGATTTGTACAATTGCTTATAAATAATGGTATGAGTTAGAACCCTAAATTTTAGGCTTCTTGGACAGTATCAGTCTTTGCATACTTAAATATAAGTCCACTGTTTTTCAGACTGTGGTCCATAGAACCATAGTGATGGGGTATATATATTATATATACATATTTTTTATATATATAGTATCTATTTCATATCTATATGTAGTATAGCATATTTTGTTAAAGTATTGTTTCTGAATACTTATTTGATAATAAGGGGAAAGCAAGTACAGGAATATCATAGCATGTCATTATGACTAGGAATTCTTACTAAGAATTTGAGTAAAGAAGTCTGATTGTCCTTCACTTCATAAATCTTTACCATTGTTTCTGTGCAACCAGGCATCAAATGCCACAGAGAAAGATGAATGCATTAATATTGGCCTTATTGATCTAATGAACTTTGTTTATAATGTTTCATGTTTTAAATGTCTGTTGAACCTTACAGCCCTTGCTTCCTCCAAATGTATGTCATTCTTTCTACATTCTGATCCTAAGAGCAATTGCCATAAGAAATCATTTTTATTTAAAACTGTGTCAGACATTGAGCTAGAAGTATGGTTTGGTTCTTTTTGCTTCTGCAATAAATTACTGTATTGTGATACAAGAATCAATGATGTGGTGTAATGAACCCAGTGATTGCTGTGATCACTGCATGTACTCTAGAAAACTGTGTAACACCTGAAGATGTACCACAGACTATTTTCTTCAAAGTTAACAGAGAGCATCCAGATGTGGATTTAGCAAAATGGTTTCTTAACAGGTTACAAACCTACTGTAATTCATAAGAGGGCTCAAAAATTAGTTGCTGTCTCTGACACTGAATGGCATGCAGAAGAGGAGAATTTTATTATTTCAACTTCTGAATGTACTCCATATATACTAATTTCCTATTCTTTCTACAATTTATGGGTAATAAATACAGAATTTCCCTTAACACTTAAACATTACTGTGTGAAAAACATGATGCAAACATTATTATTATCTAGGCTTCCTTCTCCAGGGACCACTGAATAGAAAACTGAAAATGAGTTATACCCCTCGTTGCAGGCAGCTCTTGAAAAGGTTTGGTGAGAATGGGATAAGATCATTTTCACAGCAGAAAGGCTTCTTAGCTCACCATTAACTAGTTTCACTGTTCTCATGTCACCTTCATAAATCACCTTTGGCAGGGTGTGTTAGCCCTTTTTGACAATCTTGACCTCACCTCTCAAGTTGTGATTGGATTCCTGCAGATATTATTCCCTCAAATGAACTCAGAGCATCTGAATTTCAGTTTTCATACTTGCACCGTGGAAATCTTTGTACTTTAATATATGGTAAGCCTCTGGGGACAATGCCTCGTCACTGTAAGAATGGAATAAGTAGCACTGGTCGGTGGTAAGCTTTACTCTAATCACTGGATGCAGGACCTGAAGGGAAGGTTTGCTTTTGCACAATACACCCAAACTCAATGGGCCTCCTCTGAGCAAAAACCATATGTGAAACCCATCTTAGCTGTGCAACTCAATACCCATTCACACCGTGTAAAGATGAAGCTAGCTGTGGTGCCAACAGTAATGGAGTCTGATAACTCATTATAAAACAAAGATTTATTGAGGCAGTAGGAAAGATGACCAACAATGTGCCCATACAGCAACTCACTTGATCACTGATACCAAACACAGGAACATAAGCAATGACATCACTCCAGTAGACTGCCAGAGACACTTGGTGCCCAGCTAATCTGGCAGCCACAGCCAATTGTTCAAATGCCTTTTGAATGCAGGTGAGAGTTGCACCACCCCTTGGCTCCACCAGTTGCAGTGTGATTGGAGAGAATCTTTCTTACATGGATTAAGTGGTGGCATCCTGCTTGCCCTGCCCTTACTTGCCAAGCATAGGGAGGGCACTAGCTCAGCTGGCCTGCAGCTGCTCAGAGGTATATGAAAGAATAGGGGAAAAAGCACAGACAAGAAGTCGTTTGTCTAAGTAGCATCTACAAAAAGAATAAAAGGTAGGGTTATGCTATTTAACTGAAGGCAGCTATGTGCAAAGTTAGATGGTTCTTTCGAGTTACACATATATAAAATATATTGCATACGGGTGTGCTATCTAGCTATTACTAAAAGGCAAGTTGCAAAAGGCAGAAAGTATAACAGCAAGCTCTGAGTCATTTCCTTCTACTATATAAAAGTCTGAAAGAGCTGAGAAATAGCAACTCTCTTAACTCGCAGCCTGGAAGCCCTGAAGTAATCATGCCAGTACTGGAAACATTCTATCTGCAGCTGAGCTTGCCCATGTAACCTTATAAATACATTTTCAGGCATTAAAAAAGTTATAAAACTGTTTCCACACACAGAAAGCTTGATTAGATCATAGAGACCAATAAATAATAGTGTGTGCATCTGACTATGTTTTAGGAGTACAGGTAACCCCGATAGACATGATAACAAGTGACAGGAAAAATCCTGCCCCTCCCAGCAGCCTCAGGGGACTTGCACCCCAGAATCACTTATCTCACCAGGCACACTCTCTGTTGTGACTGCCTGGCAGCACCAGCCACCCCCCACCCCTTCTAATTTACCCAGAAGTACATCAGGCCTGGGGGGCCCTTCCCCTCCTACCTACACGGGATGTCACCATGATATTTTGGACTCCAATTTTTTACAGTTTTTTTGCTGGTCCAAAGGAAGCAGCAAGACAATCACATGTGCCTGAGAGCATGTGGGTATGATGGTGTCTAGAAATGGCAATTAGCCAATCACTAAATGGCTGCTCCCTGATATAAAATGGCAGCAGCTTCCTGTCAAAAAATGGAATCCAGAACACTGCCTGTTCAGTGCAGTGCTAAACTGAAGGGTTTTTTAAAATTTAGTTTCGCTTCTGACAGCCCACTCTTGTACTTAGCATGACAAGGAGAAAAATGAAGGGAGATCACATGTTGATGGAACAAGGTTGTACTTTGCAGATCCTAGCAGCTGACCCTCTCACTTGGAATATTGCCCTAGAAAGTCCAAATAAAAGAAAATTTGTGACCCTGAGCTCAGCCAATATGTTTTCCTGTGTGAACTGCAGTACTTCAAGCACCACACATAACGCTCACATGCTCCTCTGCTGCATCCTACAAAGCACAAGTCCTTGGTTTCCAGAGGAGTAGTGGAATTACCTACCCAGTGTTCACTCATTTTCAGTGTAATGTGATTGCATGAAACTCTTTGAAAAGGGGGCATCGCAGAGTCAGGTAACAGTAACATAACAACGGACTCCTATTTCTGAAGACTGCCATCAGGCTGCTGCCGCGTCTCTCCTGTATCTGGTTTGTACTGAGTTGTTGCAACACGACATTCAGCGTATGCTTGCTAGCCAGGTACACATACCTTTCCCACAGTGAGATATTCATTCATTAGGACAGGCCTCTGCATTTCCTTTTCTACAGAAAATATATTGCTAATGTTTTAATGGCTCTAAGGCTGAAATTATTAGCCTGCTATAAACTTAGAAAACCCTTTAGACAGAAAGAAATATTCAGGGCCATGTAAAACTAGAGGTATATCTGAACTAGCTCAATATTTTGGAATATCATGGTGTATTTAGAGAAATTTTTAATTCAGTTGAAGATCGTTATTTTCAAGCTCCTGGGCAGCAATGAGTCTCTGGAGGTCTGAGCTGCATTTATTACAAGCTCTTTAAGGGACTTGTCTTATTCTAGGCTTTAGCAAAAAAAAAAAAAAGAGTAAGTTATTGATGAGTAGGCAGTGCAATTCCCTCTCCAGAGTCTTCTCGTCAAATTAATGTAATCGATACACCACAAACTAGCAATCACTTTTTTATATTTATGTCATTTCTATGGCATTTACGTATAAGAAAAAAATGTAATCACTGGAATGTGGCTGTACTATATGGTCACATCTACAAAACTGGAAAAGGATTTTAAAAGCACCTCTACCTTATTGGCTTCATATTTCCTATTTGTAAAGCCTGTAGCTGTATACCATGTACAGATAAGAAATATAAAAGGAATGAGCACTAGGTAAGGGTGTGCCCTAATGTGGCAGACAGCTCAGCCTTGCATTTAGTCAATGCAGTGAGCAAAGATGTTAAAGGATCTAAAAAGCTGGTTTGGTTTAAAGTGTTGGCTATCATCTGCAAAGTGTCAAAACCCCATGTTGGTATCAGTGTGATAAAGACACGGATCTCCTGTCCTTCGTGCCATGCCTCATTGTCAGTATGAAGGAGGAACAAAAGAAATTTTTTTTTGATTAACAGGATCAAAGACATTGAATTTAATCCAACCCCATAAAAAAAGGTCTCCAAGGTACTGTGCATGCAGGAACCCAATGCACTGAGTTTGAGTAATCATATCCCAGAAGCCTGTCTACTGAACAAAAGTGATTAATGTAAAAAGGTAGCTGATTTGACAATTAGAAGATGATCATACTGATTTCATACAATGATGCATTACTGTTATGCTAGGATACCACCTTTGAAAGGCTGAATCAATTTATGTTGTTCAGACTAATGGTTAAGTGTTATAATCTACTGAAATGGTAGAACAGATTGAAATCTTCAAAAACTATGTAATTAATATTATTTCTAGCGCATCACCACATTTGATGGAGTTAGCTTCCCGTGATTTAGCCAAAAGAAAAAGTGTTTTGACATGAGATTCTTGAAACCTTAAGACTCAGAGTAGAGTTTGACATGTGAAAAGCAATTAGAGTGTGATTCATTAATCTTGTACTGAACAGTGGACAGCTCACGGCTGGGTGGAATTAAAAATAGAGGGAAGAAATTAACATGCTTTATGGGTTATGATCATACGCAATGTCACTACTGCTATCATGCTTTTCTAGATGACTTTAATATTAATGTTAAACAAACTGGAAACTTTTCAGATCCTCCAGTAGCATAGGTAATACTTCTTTCAGTCCAGGAAAAAATTCCAATTACAACAAAATGTTCCCTTTCTTGCTGTTATGGATTTTAGATTTTTATTTTTCATGTTAATCTACTCTATGGATTATCAAGAGAAAATGAAAATTATGTAGAAGAAAGAAACTGCCTTCAGAAATTTAGATTAGCTAGAGTATTTATTTGGTTTTTGTTCCTGTTTCTAGATGGTATATGTCAGAAGAAATCACTGGCCAAAAGCAAGTAATGACAAATTAACAAGACAGAGTAATATTTCACTAACGTAGATCCCTAGTGTAGAAAAATTGTACTTCAGTTCTAGGAATGGCAGCATTCTTGGTTTTTTTATTTCTTTGTTTGGTGATGCTGTTTAAATTGAGTATTCTAACAACGTATATTTTGCTTTGTGAACAGATACTAATATGGTGCATTCTACATTTAATCAGATAAACCTAAACTTCAAATTGATGTCACCATGCTTTGTCATTAACATCATCAAAACATACTATCATTTGCAACATAAACCTGGACTGGTGGCTAACATTCATAATAAGGAGGGTTCAAAGCATCAACATTCTTAGCAGTCTCTGATAACTTTTTTAGCCATTTCTCTCTGAGCCCAACTTGTTTGACAGTGGGCAATGTTTTATTCTAAGTAGACTGACCGGTGTCTTGACAGATGTAAACTGAGAAGCTACACAACAACCAGGAGACACTAACAGATCTTAATATTGAAGTGTTTTCTCAGACTTGCAATAACATCCTGGAATCAACCTGAGTGCAGTTTATTTTGTTGTTATACTAAATGCTTTTCTTGTGCAAGAACTCTTTTCAAGGCTACATAGTATACAAAGCAGGACTGTTCCAAAAAACGAAAGTGGGCAAAAAAACTGACCAATGGTTATTAATCTTGTGGCAAATTTCTCAAACATAAACAGAGAATAAGATGAAGCCACTGTGATCACTGATTTATTTTGTATGCTAATAAGATCAAAGGGACAGTTCTTGCAGCCCTGAGAACCAAAATAACGTATGGAAATCCTCATTTCTGAAATTGCATGGAGCTGTGTAAATTTAAAAAACTTACAGTTTAGCTGGGGTAGCATCAAGAATTAAAGAAAATAGGAGGAGAGAGAAAAATAAAGCACATCCTTTAAGGATGCATTCAGAAAAGCAGGAGTATTTTTTGTCTATATTTGCACATTGTAATCAACTTACAGCCAAGGTAATAAGAAAGCTCCTAGGAAAATCCATTCAGATAATAATAATAACAGTATCAGAACCAATAATGTTCAGAGTATTCATAATATATTTTAAAAAATAACACCCCCCAAAAAAACCCCAGGATTCCAAAACACCAAGAAAGCCTGAGGGTTAATCGGATTACAGATTGGAGTGAGAGGATTAGTGACTATGTCTCCTGAACAGTGTCACTCTCTCTATCAGCACGGATCATGTTCTGAAACAGGGAATGAGAGACCTCTTATTCCCAAGTATGAATTCTGAGCCAAATTCTACTGTAATTGCAGTCATTGGGAATTCTTATGCAGTGAGAAAGCCAAAATGAAAAAAAGAATTATAATCCAGATGTAAGGTACTGGAAAAAATAACTACTTATTAGACAGCCAGCTTTTTGGAGGGATCATAATGTTCTTATTAGTAGCAGACAGATAATTTTTTTTTTTTCTCTTGTTAGGCTTTAGCTGGATTTCCCTTTCATTTCAGACTACATACAGTTCTTTTGTGGTTATCAGTTGTTGCTCAGAAATACATCCCAGTAGGTTGCACATTGACTTCATAAGGATTACCACTTGCAAGGAATATGTAAATGAGAAGAGGTGTGAAACTACTGCCGTGATCCACACCTAAGTTGGAATAGGTATGTATCTTATGCAAGGATGTCTTGTGTCAGTATAAAATATGGATAAAGAAAGAAAAAATTACTCTAATCTGGCAGAAATGAGGGTCTTATAGTAGTACAGATTGAATAGCCATATTAAAGTTTTCAGCCTAATCAACAGTCTGTATCACCTCTGAGTATACAAGAAATAATATCTACATCTAATCAAGAAAACTTTAAGGACATACCACGTAGCAGTAATTCTATAAGAAATTACAAGATTTACTAAAGAATAAAAAAGTTCACTTCTATTACTGAAAAAAAATATTTATTCTTCATTTCTCAGTAGGTTTCAGTCTCCAGAATTTTCCTATTACCATAGCTCCATGGTCTTATTTGCATAAAGGGGAAAAAGAAAATCTCTCCCCACAAAACATATTGCCTACACTTAAACAAGAGTGGCTCTCATTTTGATATTTTTTTCAGTCACAATCCTGACTCTTATTATTAAAAGTGATTCTTACCAATAGCAGGGTCAGTAAATACTTGCAAGATTGCCACATGGCCACAGCATTTACCATTGGCCTTTGCTCCTCTCAGTCAGAAATGCAGGTCCATTCCTTGAATGCTGTAGAAAAATGGAAGGATTTCTAAGAGTTGGCATGTGCTTCAAGTATCACAGAAAAAATACTTCTCTAAACAATCATAGGGTGCTGGCACTTCCAAAAAGATACTGACACACCTTTCCTAATCTTTCAGTACAGTTCTGAAATGAAAGGAAGATGATATTTTTCTTTTGAAGATAATTTTGGTTTGTCTTTAATATGAAGCTCTCACTATCACAGAAAAAAATATCTCTAAATGAAAAGATATACTTACCGTTTGTGACTATGGTCACACAAAAGCGACCTAATCATTTTTTGATCTATATTTGTTCATACATCAGAAATGACCCCTTCTGATTCAACAATGATTGCACTGAGTTTTGTGGGTTATAAGAAGCCATGTCAAAAAATGTTCTAGTTTGCTTTTAAGCATTTTTTATTCTAGCAGGGCTAGATATATATATAATAGATAAAGAAATCTGTGTTTCTCTACCTCTAGCCACTGCAGTAGGATTTTAAATGTAAATTTACTAATATGTCCATTGAATATTTCATATCAACAAAACTTAAGTCCTTCAGTTTATCAGTATTACAGAAGTCTAGAAATATATATTTTTCCTGAAGCTGACTGAAAACATAGAAGTTGTAAAAAAGTATTAATTAATAAAGAGTTTGATGATTTGGTGTGGGTTTGCATTGTTCATTTCTGGTGATACCATTTCTTTCAGCATTCTTGCACTTGTTTTTAATGCCAGAAAATGTTTTGTAGTAAGTCCAGGATAAATCTTGTATGGACAAGTAATTTATCTGAGACTGGTGCTGGTGGAGAAGTTCACTAGATACTTGAATCAGCCCTGACTCAAGTAAGGACTGCACATGTATATTTCATAGCCTAGAGGGTGAAAGATTTTTATTTAAGATTAAGCAGTAAATACCACATAACACCAGAATGTTTCCTGGAAACCGTACATTGGGTTGTCAGGTGGCATGAAAGACTGGTTAGCAACTAGTGACCTCTATTTTGGGAACACTGCTTAGCACAAGAGCTGCTGTCCCATCAGCGTAAAAGGGATGTGATCTTGCCTGCACCATCTATCTATTTGGATCTGAAGTGTGTCATCTGGCAGGTGACTGCCTTTCCCCAGTCATTTTTTGGGGACTCACTACTGAATGAGTCAGCCAACTTTGGGGGATGAGGCCAAAGATATATTGCTGAGAAATTACAAGGAATTGTTGATGCATTTCATATTTCGCCAATGTAGAAATCTCATTAATTCGATGTTGTTATCTTTTTGATTTGTTCTTTTTCTTGTTGTTGTTCATTTATAACTTTGAGTTGCCAATGTGTAGGATATGCCTTGTACTACTTAGCAGTCTATTTAAGAAACTGCCTGCAGTTAAAAACTTATATGTTTTAAAACTTTCTTTCCTAGATGGAATTCTGTGAACTTGAGGAGCCCTCAAAGTAAATAAAAGCAGCTACACAACCTGTGGATTGATAAGTAACACCTCTTGTAACTATGGCCTGCATTGGAACACAGCTGCTTCTCTATGCCCTTTTTCTCCTCTTTTTTTTAAAGGGGTATCAGAATTTTGGTGGCCCAACATCATAGTAACAATTGATTATCCAGAGTAGAAACTGATCAGCTCCTCAGGAAAAGAAAAAAAAAAATCTATACTTTGTCAGAATGGTGAAAGGGAAGGTCTTTTTCCAAGTTTTCAGGCATTTTAGTAATCCTCTGGATTTCTAATCCCTTTGAAACCAAGTAGAGTTAGGTACTTAGGACAGTTTAAAATCTGTCCTCACGAGGCTGATTTTCATCCCCTAAGGTTTGTTCAAACAAAACTGGGCTTCTCTTGAACAACATGTTCATCTCCCTCAATTTCCTCCCTCCCACTTTCCAAGTGGTCTTTAGACACAGTGGACCAGGATGGTGAAGCAGTCTTAAGTGTAGTCTCAAATGGCATGTTTCCCTGCACTTTCTGTGTGTCTGTACCTTGCTGTGAGTTTCTACCAGCAGTCTCCTGCAGGTCTCAAAGGCTTAATTCCTGCTCAAAACACAGTGCAGGCTGGACTCTTGACATGACATCATGACCTGGGTTGCTTTAACAAAGGTAATCATCATACCACAGAATATTAATAATTGCATCACCATCTAAGTTAAAAAGCCCTGAAGGTTCTAGCCAATCTAAGAAATATTGTTCTGACACCCTTGCCTGAAAGATTAAGTTAGCAATTCATACTTCATATACAGGCCTTCTTTGTTGTCTGCTACACAAAATGAAATGAGAAACAAAATAATTAGCTTCATGAAATAGGAAGTGTCTTCCTTTTTCTGATCAGTGCAAGCATTTCTGAGTGTTATTCTTTTATAAGATGCCTTTCCAAAAGTATTTAATGAAGGAAAGATGAAAGCTAATGGAGTAGTAGTTGAATGTTGGGGGTTTTCCTGATTTAAAATATACATGCATTTTCTTTTTACCTCTACCTTATGTCCTTATATAATTTTGCCTTACTGCTCTAAAATGAGAATAGCGGTATGTAACTCTGAAAAGTGTTCTTATTATTTTTACCTTACTATCAAACAATTCAAGACACATTGTATCAAAGATGCTACATAAAAGGCAAATTAAAATTTAATTGCAGTAAAGCTACTGAAAGAATTAATTGAGTTTACTACTAAGTATGTTATGTGGTGAGAATGGACAATTAAGTACAAAGAATAAGTATGAATGTGCTGGTTTGTAATGACTATTGAATGCGCAGTTATGTATACTTCATTTGGTATGTTTAATTGCAAATAATATTGTTGATTCATATATGTTCAAGGCTACCTCAGTGTGTGGAAAACTTTTTACTTTCCTACATGATGAGATGGAGTAATACTTTCTTCTACGCACACACTTCAGTAATGGATTGGTTGGCAATAACTTCATATACCAGCACTATTTTTGTGACACTGTTTTTATGTTTTCATATCTCTTATGGAAGAATTCAATATCTGGAGAGGGAATAAGGCTGGTATTATGAACTTTTCAGGAAGGCCATTCTGCAGTAGTTTGCCTTCTAAAATGACTTACACTAATCACTTGGTACATTTAGAGATTCAAAAGATTTTAGATATAATACTCCATTGATTCCGTTGCTCGGAAAACTGATATTTTACAGTGCTACTGATATATCCCATAAAAAAATAATAAAACCCTCCATATTCTAAAGCCAATCTCGCTTTTGCATTATGAGAAGCAAAATATTCTGTTTTAATTATTTCACTAGTGTACTTCATGCTATAATTTTTAGGAAATGTCTAATGACCTGATCCTCTGAAGAATTAATCAGTGTTGGCTTCTGATGAAGCTATTGTGCTGGGAGGTAGCCTTGCCAGAAGAGGTGGAAGGTGTATATTTTTCCAGAAAGTAAGATAAAGCCCTGCAGTATTTCCAGTTATCCTGCAACTGATGTGGGTGGGGATTGAAGCTTTAGGGAGGAGAGACAGAAGAAATGTCCAATAGTTGTGATCAACAGGGAAGTCCAACCCTCCTCTCACAGCATGTATGTTCCTCCCCAGAGCTGCTGGTTGATACCTGTCCTAAGCAAAAAAACAGCTTTGAGCCTTCCACTGCTATACTATTTCATGACTTAAAAATACTGTGCGTCCACCTGATGTGCCGGTGAAATACTAAGAGTGCTAATGGCAGAAGAAACTGGGAAAAAAAATAACAAAATTCAGCACGAGGAAATTATTGTTCCTGTCCTCATTCTCTTTACAGACCTGTTCTCCACACTTAAACTACCCTCTTTCAGCATCTACCTTGAGACAGAAAGTGATTAAGAATATTAGTGCAATACTTCTGGTAAAAAAAGATTCATGAACAGGTTAGAGATGGATTTAAACTGTATTTGAAAGTTTGATGTCAAGATCTTCATTGTATTCATTTTTAGCTCTTTTTTCACTCCTGGAAAACAAGAAGGTGGTAATAGACTGCTGATTCTTCCGCTGATTTGTGTATATTCTTTTTCTCTGTTGTAAGAGCTTGAGGACTAACTACCTTTAAACAGCCATTCATTTTAGGGAACTTAATTCCCTACAGACTGCTCAAAGTTCCTAAACATACTGTGTCAGGTTTCTTAGACTTTCATAATAGCTTCTTTTTGCTTTTCAGAATGGATTGGAGATTTCCCAGCCAGAATTCATAGTACTGCTTAATCATGGGCTGAATCAATCTGCACAAGCTGATTAATTTTCAGGCTGTCCTATGCTTAAACGTCACACATAGGTACTATGTAATCTCTGCCAGATTTTAATATAGTCAAATGAGTGCCTAACAACTTTCAGTTAATCAGCAGAGTAAGTTTCTCAGCATATCTTCACATGATGTCTAGTGAAGTACATTCAAACCATATTCAAATGTAAATAAGATTAGTTCAGAGATATACTTTGATTTGGTACATGATTTGTACTGAAAACTGGCCATATGTATTTATAACTTCAGAATGGGCTTTTTCATGTAAAGCAGAACATCCTGGAGAGAGTCCAGTGGAGAGCTACCAAGATGATCAGGGGACTGGAGCATCTCCCTTATGAGGAAAGGCTGAGAGGCTTGGTTTTGTTCAGCCTGGAGAAGAGAAGACTGAGGGAGGATCTTATCAGCACTTATAAATATCTAAAGGGTGGGTGTCAGGACGATGGGGCCAGAGTGCTTTCCGTGGTGCCTAACAACAGGAGAAGGGGCAATGGGCACAAGGTGGAACACAGGAGGTTCCACCTCAAGATGAGAAAAACTTCTTTCCTGTGAGGGTGCCAGAGCAGTGGAACAGGCTGCCCAGGGAGGTTGTGGAGTCTCCTTCCCTGGAGACATTCAAAACCCACTTGGATGCATTCCTGTGCCCCTTGCTCTAGGTGTGCCTGCTCAAGCAGAGGGGTTGGACAAGATGATCTCCAGAGATCCCTTCCAACCCCGACCATTCTATGATTCTGTGACTTTTATTGCTAATTTTTTTTTGCATATAATAAACAAATTCTGCTTTACTTTTATTTCAACATTGCATTTTAAATTTTCTGAAAAAGAAATCACGCTTACTTCTCTTATCTTACAGGAAACTATTTCAAAGAAGACAAACTTCCACTGGTGCTACCAATGGAACAATCATTATAAGTTTTGCAGTAAGATGAATATCTGTTACACTGGTCTCAAAGAGGAATATGGTCAGAGTGAAACAATTATAGGGTTTATTACTGAAATGAATATTCTTGTGAGATAGTCTTAGGGAATTTAGTGGATACAAGTGGGTTTGTTGGTTTTGTTTTTGTTAAATATGTGATCTAGTCCAAATAACTGAATACAGCAAACCAAAACTCAGAATTCAAATATCACAGAATCACCTTCATCATCTTGGTAGCTCTCCACTGGACTTGCTCAAGCAGTTCCACATCCTTCTTAAACTGGGTGGCCCAGAACTGGACACAGTATTCTAAATGTGGTCTCACTAGGGCAAAATCCATTGTAAAGAAACAGTTCTGTAAGTTTGAAAAGTATATCCTTGAATACTACCCTAAATTCTTATAGCATTTTCTTCATTTATTTCCTATGCAGAAATGGTGCTAAGAAAAATTAATTTTTTTGGGGGTAGGGGACAGTTAGTGTTAATGTCACATATTTAAAACAATGTTTTTGATCTTTAGAGTAAAGAAGTAAAACTAATGCTAATTTAGCATTTAATGGCCCTAGGAATATCAAGAACTTAAAGATCTACTTATGCATATTAACACTGCTAATGACTGAATATTGATACATTAATCATGAAAAAAATTAACCCTCAGAAAATGCTTTCTCCATGCCAAATGTGCTTGAAAATTATTTTTAAATATTTTATCACATTGCACTTATGGTAAGGATCTATAATTTAGAAAGGCCAGATGGGGTAACACTGCTGCCTTTCCAGAGGTTGCTGCTGAAGATAATATCACTGCAGCAGTAATTATACTCAGGATTTTATGTGGCCTTTCTAAAGTGTACCAATTAGTAACACTCCAGTCTGAAAAGAGGGGAAGCTCCTTTCTGGCAAATTAACTTGTTGCCAGACAATAGGAAACTGTTTGTATTTCCTGGTCAGTTACTGATTTTCTTAGGTAATTGAGATCCTTATCAAACATCTGAAGTCTTCACCCAAATCTACCTTGGTGTGCTTGGGAAAGGAAAAATATAACTTGTAGCTTCTAAATTTACTATTTTCTCTGAAATGTAATAACTCTAATTTGAAACTCAGAACATTAACTGTGCATTCAGGGATCATATTCAGGATGCAATCAAGACAGTAATTTGTGGAGATATCTCTGAAGGTATATACTCATTTTTCAGCTGTGCTTAAAAATCAGATAGAATGCTGAGCTTCTTAATAAATAGGATGAAAAATAGTATAGATTATATTGTTATAATAATGTTATAAAAAGTATGCCTGCCCTAGGATGGATATGTTCTGTTCAGGCCTCTCCATCTCAGAACTACTCAAGAGATGCAAAAGACATTTAGAAATATGAATCAAGGCTCTGCTAGACACACAGAGATGGAATAATATCAGCTGACTGACAAAATTATCGTCTCTATCTCTCCGTAGCGCTGACAGCGGACGGACAGCTCAGATGCTCATGAATCAGCCATTTTACAATACAGCAGCAGTTTAAAGTAAACCACTAGCCTTGCCAGCCTATAACCTCTCTGCTTGTCAGTCAGATTTTTCAAACTGATTAGGAGCATCTGAAACTCCCGCATGAAGCAAGACTGAAAAGATTAAGACTCCTTGCTTGATAATGAGTGCTACAAGTGACAAATGAAAGAGAACATTGCACAGATACACATAGTAGTGAAGACAGAGAGATATAAGTGCAAATGTTATCCCTTTTAACCAAAATAAAACTGAGGATGGCCTGATGACATGGAAAGGTGGCTGTTGTAGAGAGAGGGAAGGAGTCACCTTGCCCTGCAAAAATATGCGCAGAAGTGGAAGAACTTGTTGATCATCAGTATTTTGGGGGCCCAGGGAGATTCAGAACAAAAGATTGGAAATACATGTAAAAAGCAACAAAAATAACCTTGGTCATGGAGTTAATAAGTTAACAAGGTACTTGATTAAGCTAATTAATGTAATACTTTCAAAAGTACTGTAGTGTGATACAGATATACATCTGTTGATATATATCTGTCTCTCTATATATGTATAGACAAGATAGTCTTGGAAGACACTTGTCTTTGTTTTCGGAATATTAGCAAATTATTATTCCCTGTGAGAAAGGAAAAAGTTCCCCCCTCCAAGGAGTTAAGTTATGTTGTAATTCATGGTTAAAGGCATTGTCTGAATGAAAGAAGAGAATGCAAAGCATCCAAAGTCCTGTTCAGTCTGAAAAATCACAATGAGAAAAGGTCAATATATAAACAAATTATTTTCCCCTGTTGTTTGTCCTTCTCTGTTAATAATCTTAAACGTTTCTGTTTGTAACTCTTATCTCAAAAAAACCCACAAAAAACCATGAAGCATTTATCAGGCAAATAGTTTAATTTTGTTACTGTAATAACAAAATGAAGAAAAATGCATGAGCAGAAGCAAAGAAGCTGTTCTTAGGATATCAAGAAAGTAGGTAGAAAGCAGCTGGAGAAGTAGTTTTATGTCAAGAGAAAACATAAAGGAAAAGGAAGATTCAAGAATATATCCCAGCTGAAGTCCATCTTGACCAGTTTCAAAGTCCACTCCAAAGCCGCTCAGGAAGGCTTGTGCTTAATAGTAGGCTAGGATTCAAATCAACTCATTACTGACCTTTGTAGGGGCAAAAGGGACCCTGGGTCACTGAAAAGGTTACTTGCATCAGGATTTCAGTCTGGATGGACACGAAATTCACCATCCTTCTGAACCTTCTGTACTGTTGGATAAGGTATGGATGGAGTCTTACCAATGAGGGGACAGCACAGAAGGAAGAAAATGTGTCTCTGAAAGACAACTAATAGGGAGTTGCTTTCCTACCTGGAGTACAGAAGGAATCAGAATTTAACTTACTTTAACTACTTCAATGGTGTCACTGCAGAGAACATTATTTGTTTCCTGGAAGTTAGTGTATTACGGCTGCTACCAATTTTAAGTCTGTGTTAATGGTGCATTGTCTGCCAATCTGTTACCAGTTTGTTGCATCCAATTTACAGACTACATTGCTCAAATTCTCCATCAATTTGTTGCATTACTGCCTGTGCAGTTCATGTGGCCCAAAGGAATACACCTCATATGCAAAACCAAGAATTTGTTGTTAGCTTAATTAAAGTCTTAACAGTCCAATAAAAGAATTATTATTACTTCTGTTACAATGAAGCTAACACTGAAACTTCACATTATATATGATTAAAGCTAATATATTTCTTCTTTACCCCTCTCTCTGATGTTATGCTCCTCTTTTAAGTGCCCCTTTAACTCCTGAGGTTGATGATTTTAGCCAGGGACAGGAGAGTTGCAGGGAGTTGTCAGCATAAAATGTCCTTTGCCAAGAGGTGTATCTTGCTGATCATGGGTGTTTCCTCCTCTGTAGTTTTTGTCCAGTCAAGTTAATTTTTATGCATTTGCTAACACAGATCTTTTACGTGCTCTTGGTTTGCAGTTCCATGGTATGTATGAGTTTGCTACATAGTGTGATTTACAGGTTTTGGAGACTTGTTCTTTGATGTCGTTGCTACCCCTAAAGCTGGCTTTACCTAGCTCCTGAGTTTGTGTTTCTTTGGTGACTAATACCTGACCACTGACGAGTTTTTACAGCCCTGGGGCCTCCAGCATAATACTGTTTCTGTATTTTCAAGTTATTTGCTATCATCCCATGCTTGTATTCTTGCATGATGCATTTCATTCTCTGTTACTACTCTCTAGGAGTTAGAGAAGTCTATGTATAACACAATTCTACAAAGCTAAGCAAAAGCAAAACCAAATAATCTAATAGCTAGACAGCTGTTTCTACAGATGTGCACCACCAAGGCCATGTTGACTGAGCTACAATTGCTCCTGACTTTCCATACCTCTCTTCCTACTGTTGCTTGGTGTTGTTTCATTAAAAGACAAGACTAGAAGAACACCAGGTTACCACTGGGCACCATCTTTCCTGTATCTAGAGTCTGACCATGGTCAGATCCAGGATAGAGAAGGCATTTGGCTGATAATTGTTCTGTGAGAGAGCTGGGAGGAGTCTGGCAGGCTGTTCTAGAAAAAAGTAATCCTTAATATGGTATCAGCTGGCAATCTTTTCTGCAAAAAAATTACCATGTATTAAACCACAAGTTGAAGCAATGTCAAATAATCATAGGGATGGGGTGGGTTTGTTTTGTTGTTTTTGTCTTGTTTTGTTTTTATTAGTTTTATTTTGTCTAGAACGATTGCAAAGTGATATAGAAAAAAAACAATTTCTGGTTATATTACTTACTCTTACATAAAATATTTTTTCCTTAAAAAAAGAACAACCTACAAATCTACAACAGCTTCTCATGTGTCTTTCTTATTCTTTGTATGGTACCACATTAAGAAGAAAGGTTATTTCTTTCACAACAGTAGCTGCAGTTTCTCCCAGTTGCAAGTGGAATTTAAAGATTCATATTATTTTTTCTGCATTATTTTCATGATGATGGTGGTGAGAAGACTAATTTTTTTTAACTCTGCTTCATAGTTCATATATTCCACACTTTAAGGTTTTCATCACAGCATTTCATTTTGTATTCACTGTGAGGCACATGGTCACTGTAGGAAATACAAATGTGAATTGTAATGCTAATTTGTGAATTATATCTAATTATTGTGAAAATAGAGATGTCCTGAATATCTAGGAAAATGGGGAAGGAGGAGATAAAGGGAAAAAAAAAATCAAATCCTTTGAATTTTTCACTCTTTTTTTTTGTCATTCATATATAAGCTCTTAGCTTTTCTTGTGGGTTTAGTTTTTGTGTCTTGCCTTTGAGTGCCAAGGAAACTTTTTCTTTTAGTCTGCTTGCTCTACTTATACATTTTCGTATTGTGAAAAGATGTCTTTATGACAATACTTTGCTTTATGGCAATAAGGTCATTACATTTTGATGTTACCACAGTAAAATTAGAGGATGTGATGAAGTTAAGTGTAGAAAATGCTACCAAAGGAGCATAAAAAGGTCAGTAAAAACTGTCCTAATAGAGTTTACTGGAAACTTGGGGAGTGGGAGAAGCAATGAAAATATGCTTTCTTTTTTGCTTATATGATTTAATTTCTTAAAACTCAATTATATTTCTAACAGCATGAAACCCCACGCCTTTTACAATATTAATTTTCCTAAGAGTCTCCCTCAAAAAAACCTCAAATCTGGAAAATCCTTAATTCAAGTTCAGACCAGATGAGCAATAAAAAGCTGAAATTTTATATTACTTTTGATGTTTTGGGTGTTCACTGCGTGGATCCCACTATTTGAGAATAACAAATTCACAAATTTTATCCATTCTTCCTAAACGGCATTTATGGTATCTTCAATTAAAAATATAAAGGGGAGCTGTTTGAAAAATTACGTGTATCTCACAACTAGAAATCAGACCCCCTATAAAAAATTCTAATTTCAAAATAAACTCTGTGTAAGTAAAATAAATTTTTCATTGAGTTTTGTCATACTTATTTGAAGATTATATCCATTCAAGTATCTGTAATTTAGGTAATGAGTTCTAATCCTGATGGTGGTGGCGAGATCTGTTGCATCCTTTGGAATTTTGTGCTTTAAGGTGCCATATCATTAGGATAAATTCTCGCACAACTTCATATATTTGCATCTAGTTCAGGTAGAAAACAAAAAAATAGAGAAAACAAGAGGAAAGAAGAAGAACAGAGCAAACAAGAGGAAAGGAGAAAAAAATTAACTTTCTGCTTGCCCTTCTTTGTATTTTCAGTTTGGAAACTGTGGCATCATGTGGTTCAAAACAGATCATTCTCTTTGTGAACGCCAGAAAGCATAATAACATAGTCTTAAGCTATGACAGGGGGAGGTATTACTTTTCCCCAACAGTATAAGAAGATTTCTAGCCAGAAAACCATAAAAATGAACTTTAAGTGGTCTCCCTTAAAATAAATTCAGGACATGAACAACTAGAACAACCTTCCAACAACATTTTATTTGTGAAATCCACCACTGTCATGAATGCTGTGCATCTGCGTAATAAAATGATGTCACATAAAATTCAGGTTTGCTCTGTCAATAGCAAAGTTGCATGTAAGAATTACAATATCTTATTTGTACCTGGGAAAACTAAAATCCTGCAGATCCACAACACAAAAAATTGAGAATAACTACAATGCCCCTTAGATATGGATACATTGGTTTTTGCCTTGTTTGTTTTATGGGATTCTGGTCAATGTCATTTTCGGTCCTTGGAGATACAATGTATTTGTTCCACAGCATTTTTTTTTTTATTTTAGAAAATAATATGACTAGAGGGAGGAAGGAAATTATATTAATTGAATATGCTAAGCACTGGAGTCTGCTCTGGTGTAATCCTTTTGTTTGATGCTTAGAGAACAGTTTCATGAAGGATTTTAGCCAGATTTTGATTTTAAAACCCCTGATTTCTATCCTCAGTATCATACAACAGAACATGAAGTAAAACATAATGAGTTTAGTTGAAATTTTGGGTTCTGTCTCCATGTTTATTGATCCCTCCTTCATTTCTTCCTTATTTGCTCTTGTCTCATATTAATTTGTGAGATAATTCTGGGAACATTTCTGTTTAACTTCAAACTGGCCTGCTCAGCTGACACTTCTATCTAAATAATTAACGTGATTGTCCATTAAAGATTTGCAGCCTCATGACACATTTCCCAGTCATGACAGTCAATCATTTAAGAGGTCGGCTCAACCTTTCCTGCATTTACTTTTCTGTAAATTATCATCTGGCCATAAAAAAGGTATTGCTGTCAGAACTAAGCTGAGATACTTCAATATGCTAGTGATGATTGAAAGTACTGCACACTAAAATAAAAAGAAGTTTCCAGGAAAATAGATTTTCATGTCTTTTTCCCAAATCATTATATTTTAAAATTCATTGGCATTGATTTAGCAATGATGAAAAGATAGGGCAGTGGTATCTTTTTGAAGTAGTCATAAGCTTTCTTCCAATTGCAACAAAACAAATATTTTGAGACTTGAAAAATGAAATCTACTTTTACTATTTAAAAAAATAAAGTTGATTTAGTCTGAGGAAATTCTTAACAACATTTTGTATGAAGTTTATATTTAGCAAAAAATCCCTAATTATGAACACTCTTTTTGATGTTATCATCTTCCTTTTCATTCCCTGAGATTTTGGTCAAAATGAAAATTAGAAATAGTCTCTCTCCCAGAGGAGAAAAAGTAGAGAAACATTCTACTAGTTTTGTAATCTCTGCAATGGGATTCTTCAACTTTTTAAAACTGTTGCTGTTACTCTAATTTTATGGTTTAACAATGATATGCATTGAAATGGCTTAATTCATCCCTGTTCTTTCCCTCTCTTTGTCTCACACTTGTTCGGTTTCCTAAGGAGTCCATACATATATCTCTGGGAAAAGGGACTCCACCATATTCTTTTTAATAGTTGCAATAGTTTAAGGGCCAGAACCAGGCTATGGATGTTCCTCCAAGCCCATCCTCCCTTCACTGGGCAAGTTCCTTTTCCTAATGACATCTCTGCTGAATGTAAAACAGTACAAATCTCCAACAGATGTTTTATTAATTGATATTTGAAGAAGTATGAAGAAAACAGATTAACCTTGCACAGAGATTAACATCCCTTTTGTGGCATGCCATTTGATGCTCCTCAGTTTGTAGTGTTTTCACTCAATTGTTCTT
This sequence comes from Phalacrocorax carbo, assembly GCF_963921805.1. Classification (NCBI taxonomy): domain Eukaryota; kingdom Metazoa; phylum Chordata; class Aves; order Suliformes; family Phalacrocoracidae; genus Phalacrocorax; species Phalacrocorax carbo. The sequence goes on along the minus strand of NC_087518.1, from coordinate 28,906,186 downwards.
AAAAGAGAACAAGTGAAATGAAGTGTCAGAATAGTTCCTGCTGAGGTGTTCTAGACAGCTGTGTTACTGAAAAGGTGAATGAGTGTGAATTCTTTCCCTCTGGTGGATCAACTGCACCACTCAACCTGGTCTCATACACAAACTTGCTGAAGTGTGCTCAGTCCCACCGTCTATATTGTTGATGAAGGTATTAAATAGTACTGGTCCCAGCACAGACCCTTGAGGGACACCACTTGTTACTGGTTTCCATTTGGACATTGAGACATTGGTTGCAACTCTTTGGATGTGGACGTCCAGCAAATTCCTTATCCATCGAATAGTCCAGCCATCAAACCCATATCTCTCTGATTTAGTGACAAGGACGTTGTGTGGGCCTGTGTCAAAGGCCTTGCAGAAGTCAAGATAGATGACATCAGTTGCAATTCCCTTACCCACTATTACAGTTAATCCACCAGATTAGCCAGGCACAATTTGCCCTTGGTGAAGCCATGTTGGCTGCCTCTAATCACCTCCCTGCCTTCCATATGCTTTGGCAAAGCTTCCAGGAAGATCTGCTCCATGGTCTTATTAGACACAGAGGTAAGGCTGACTGATTGGTAGTTCCAGAGTCCTCCTTTTTACCCTTTTTAAAAATGGGTGAGTTGTTGCTCTTTTCCAGTCACTGGGGGCTTCACCTGACTTCTGTGACTTTTCAGATATGTTGGAGAGTGGCTCAGCAACAACATCTGCCTGTTCTCTCAGGGACGTGGGGTGCATCTCATCAGATCCCATGGACTTGTGTACATTCATGTTCCTCAGCTGGTCTCAGACCTCCTCTTCTCCTATGATGGTGGGACTTCCTTTCCTCTCTGCCTTGAGATTCAGGGAAGAGCAATTGCCAGTGAAAACTGAGGCAAAAAGGTTGTGGAGTACCTCAGCCTTCTCCGTGTCAGTTGTCACCAGATTCTGTCTCATTTATCAGGAAAGGTAGTATAATTTCTTTTGTCTTCCTTTACTGAATAACATACTTGTCAAAGCTCTCATTATTTTTCACATCTCTTACCAAATTTAGCTCCACATGTGCCTTACCTTTCCTGATCCCATCACTACACTTCTGGGCAGTATCGCTATAGTATTCCCAGGGTGTGTGTCTCTGCTTGCACTGCCTATGCATTTCTCTCTCAGGTTTCAGTTTTGCTAAGAGGTTCTTTCTTAGCCATTCTGTTCTCCTGCCTTCTTTGCCTGATTTCTTGCACATGGGGGTTTTGACAGTTCTTGTCCTTTAAGAAAAATGTCTTTAAGTAGCTGCCAGCTATGTTCTGCTCCTTTATCCCTGAGGACAGTTTCACAGGGGATCCCATCCACCAGTTCCTAAACAACTGAAGGTTCACTTTACTAAGTTTTAGGGTCTTTACTATACATTTCTCCTGGCCTATATCCCTTGAGATTATTAATTCCACCAGGGCATGATAGCTGCAGCCCGAGCTACCACCAATCTTGACCTCTCCAATAAATTCTTCTGTGTTAGTGAGCAATAGGTCCAGTAACATATCTCCTCTGGTTGGGGTTTCTGTCACCTGGTTTAGGATGTTATCCTAGTGCATTCTAAGAATCACCTAGACTGCTTGTAGCTTGTGCCTCTTTTCCAGCAGGTATCAGGATGGTTGAAGTCCCCTAGAAGGATCAAGGCCTGCCAGCATGATGCTTCCTGTAGTTAAAGAAAGAACACTTCATTGACATCCTCCCCTTGATCTATTGGCCTGTAGTAAACACTTTTCCTGTGTTGGCTTGGTCTCTCATTTTCACCCATAGCTCTAAACCTCTGAGCTTCTGTTTTTCAAAGCCACTCTGTGTAATCAATCCATTTATTTACGTAGAGGGCAACCCCACATCTTTCCTTCCTTGCCTGTCCCCCTGAAGAGTTTATAGCCATCAACTGCGGCACTCCAGTCATGTGATTCATCCCACCTAGTTTCAGCTGCCTTCTGATAGCCATCAGCTCATAGCTTTCCATCTGCACAGTGGCTTCCAGCTCCTCTCCTTTGTTACCCATGCTGTGTACATTGGTATAGGGACACTTCAGATGGACTGCTGACTGTCTCTCTTTTTTTGGCAGAACATTTTTGGAGGGTTGGGGGGCATTCCTTATTGATCTGGTAGGTACTTTCATCCATGTTGTTGCTTGTGAGTACATAAGTGTTATGGCTTTGGACCCCATCCCCAAGTTCATTAGTTTAAAGGATGATTTACTAAGTCAGCCAACCTCTCAGAAGTACTTCAGGATCTTCTAGAATCTCTAGAAATTTTCTCTAGATATAGGAAAACCTCCCAGGTTGCATCAAAGGAGCTGTGAAAACAAGTTCCTTATCATCAATAATTGTATTGAATCCACTGCACAGTTAATATTTCTTTCACACTGCTGTTGCAAGGTCTTTTAAACCACAGGTGCTTGATATTTCCTTGTCTATTATAAGGCTACATAGGGTAAGTGGCTTGTGGCCATGCAGCTTATATCTACATCTATTGATATGAACTCAGAATGAATGATTTCATTTGGGAAACTGAGTGAAAATATGGAGGGTAGTGGTCCAGGTGTCCTGACCATGGTGGTGTTGCGGAAGAGGAGGCTGTAACAGGTTTCTGTGGTTGTGTATCATTTCTTTCATTCTCTATGGTATTTGTTTTCCATTTGTCTTTAGAAATACTTGTGTACTCACTCCACTTTCAAATTTGGGTTTAACTTAGCTGATTGCTTTTGTAGACCTCTCATTTCTTCTATGACCTGTGGCTAAAGGTTTAATTCATGTCTGGTAAATGAGATTTTTGCAATTGTCTGCCTTGCACCTTTTTTTTTCTTCAAAAAGATTTTTTTCCATTTATTCTCATATCTCAGTCATGTTCAGTTTACCTTTTGCTTTGCAGAACTCTATTTCTTTATAATGTATGTTCTTAGCTAACCATTCTCTCATATTTTGAATTTCTGTTGTACTAAACAAGCTCTTTCAGAGCATAGTGTTAGCCCCACTACCTCTTTGAATCTCAGTTAATTGCTGCATCTGTCAGAGACTGTTACATACCTTAAGATTTGTTTCTCTGAATATTGCTTGATGGAAGGGAACTTTCTTTTGTGTGGGACTTTTGCCCTTGACTGGGTTGAAATCCAACCAATTCTTTCCTTAGGTGCACTTGAAATGGAAGCATTTCGGATAATCTTTAATTCTGCTTGAAAGGAGGAGAACATCACAGCAGTTACAACACCTTTCTTGGCATATAGAGTATTAGGGCTTCTTTTTTAATTATTCTGGATGTTATTTCTGGCTCCTCTCTTAGAGGGTCTGATAAATATATGTGTAAGTCTCATCATCGCAACATGTGCATCCCAGTATTTCCAGTGTCACTTTTCCTCAGTTAATGCCTTTCATAAGCATTTTAAGCCTCTTTCTCAATTTCACTCATGATGTGTGAGGTTACTTCATTGAATTGTGGTGGTTGCATTTCTTTCTCAGTCAATAGTTATAGTCACTAATAAGAGACATAGAATATAATTCTTCCCAGTTCTTAGCTCATTTCCTTTGCTCATTTTAAGATCAATTTTCAACCTATCTTACATCAAAATCATTTTGGCTGAAGTTTACTTGGGGGCTCTGTTTTCATTCCTGTGTCAAAGGTGATTTTTAAAAAATTCTCTGATCTTGTTTCCAGGCTTTTGATGTTTCCATGGATAAAAGTGCCTGGGTATCTGATATATTTTCCTATATTACATTGCTAGATCATTTAAGGATTTTTTTGCAGAACTTTGTGGGGTTTTTTGCACTATAACTGAATTTTTTTTAAGGACAACCACTGTGGCATACCACCTGGGCATATACCTCCTTTTAGGGCTTAATTGTTTAGATGGGGTACAACACAGGAAGCCAAAGGATAGCTAAGAACACATTAATATCAGAAAAGACTATCTTCCAATTATTTCTAAAAAGGTAAAATTCAGCTGATGCTTGTGAGAGGTCATTGTGGAAACTGAAGAAGCTCTGGCAATAATATATTTGCTAAAAAATGTGTTAAATATTTTCATATTTATTTATAGATATTTTTGACACAGGTATCTGTTACTGTCTCTATTTCACAAATAGGAAAATAGAAGTCTTGAGATAGTGACTGGATGGTTGAAGTTTTCTCACCACGTTCAAGCGGTCAGTGGATGGGACATATGATCAAAATCAGCTTTAACATTTCTGCAGCAAAAACACTTCTTCTTCCATAGTTTCCACATCAAGAAAATCCACCAAGCTACTAAAAAGATTAGAGTTCCAATAATCCTTTTCTTTAACCCACAGTGGTACTCAGATTCATGTTAGCTGGGACCACCTCTGCTATATTGGAGGTATGTCTAGCTCTGAACTGTGTCAGTTTTGGAGCAACAACATATGCAACAAGCACACAAACAGCATCTGCATTAAGATATGCAATGTTATGTTTTTGGAAGAATAAAGACTGTTAAGTGTTATTAGCATAAGCAGATTTAATATCGTTTTGAATTAATTAACATTCACCTTGAATGTTAGCATTTCCTTTTTTTTTTCTTTTGCTATTTCTTTTATGAGTGTTGTGTTCAGTAAGATTTATTAGGGGTATACATATAAAGATCTGTATAGATTTTGTGAAAATGCAGCTCTAAGAGACCAAATAATGCTAATTAGGACTACCAGATTTAAAAGGGAGGATATATGGGTTTTTAATTGTATAGAGATTATCCAGGGCTGCAGAGAAAGCATGGTGGAGAAAGAACATGTCACACATTTCTGACAGGGTACGCAATGAAGGCTATAGACAGAACAATTACCATTGAATATGCTGGAGGAAGCTTATATGATGAAAGTTTTAGAGAGGACAAAAGCAAGGGATGATAAAACTAGCTGAGGTATGTAGGACAGAGAAAAAAAGCACTGACAGACATGTCTGCTGGTTGTCTTCTTTTCTTTATTTAGAATGTTGGTACGTGCCAATGCATTAAAAAAATTCAGTCTAATAAGAAAAATAAAGTACTGAGCAAAAGTATTCCAGATCCCATGCTTTGCAATACACTTTTTCTACAGAGTGAACTACAGAGTACATATCCACCTGAATTATGCAGTATTTGTGAGACCTGAAGTCAGATCCAGCAACGAATCTTGATGTTTGTTTAAATATTGAATAATTCTCTGTACTTCTGCAACCTATTTTATATACTTGTTCTTATTTAAGATAGAAAATACTTGCTTCCTTCTTGTGTGTAATGGGCATGTAGATACATCTGAATATAATGTGTGTGGATTTGTGCATGTGTGTTTTAATAAATCTCATAAATTATCACTACTAAATTTCACTAATCAGTGATAATTTTGTTAGTTGGTATTGGATGTGAACCGAATCATTCACTAAAATGGAAGAAATTGCATCTCCTGTGTCTCTCACTGTGGGAACAAATCTGTCAGGTGAAGGCAAGTAATGGTCTGCTGAGTCCAAGGGTTAGGTGTTGCAGAGAAATTTGAAAAGTTGATGTCATCTACAATACAACACGCAGAGACACTAAAGATCTGTGCGGCTTCCTATGGGAGCATGTGAGGAACTGTAAATCACTAGAAAAAGTCAGATGCTATTCCAGGATTTAGACAATAATGCAATTTACAGAAATAAGTGTTAGAAAAAAACAGGTAAGATCACAGATTTTGTAAAGCTATGTTATAAAGCTAAGCTTGTTAACTTGAGCAGTTACCAGAGTTTATGAAGTGTTAAGGTATGCAGGCAGATGACTTGGCCCTGGCCTGAGGTTTAGCTAAATGAGCAGACCCTGGGAAATAACTGGGCATGATCTGAAAAATAACTGGACATAACACATAACAAAATGAGCTGGTGCAAAAGGTATAGACAGTGCTGTGAGGGATGGCTGCATTGCACAGTGGGGTTACATGAGAGACAATCAAGCTTCACAGGTAATGGGAGAGGAGCAATGGGGACCTTTTAGAGGGTGTAATCTTGCAAGGCCAACAGGGTCTCGGTAACCTACCAGTGGGGTTAGGTAAAGCCATGATGACTTTGGTAACAATATCAGAAATACCAAATTTTGGTGCAGATACTGCAAGACTGGAACTAATGGAGAAAAAAAATAGGGCCAGGATCTTTATTTGGGTGGCAATTGAGATGGAGAGAGGCAGTGGTCAAGGCTGAAGAATAATGAGCCTGGGAAAGTAAAGAGAACGGGGATGAAAGGGGCTGGGAGCCAGCAGCAGCTGGGTCCATTGCGCTAGGGAAGAAGAAACTCCTGGATGTGAGAGTACCCTGTGCCAGGCAGCGATGGGCCAGAAAGGAGTGATCCTTTCAATCCCAAAGCCCACTGGAGTTGGCAACTTCCTTTCTAGAAAAGCAGCATTTCATCAAACTGAGGTAGCTGAATATAATAAAAAGTGACTTTGTGGTTAATGAGAGACTGAGACAGATCTGTTGAAAATTTTGCTTCTCAAATGTGTCAGCAATCAATAAGAAAACAGAAATTAATGCAGTTAATAAGGCCAAATGAGACAGAGACGAAGTATACAGTAATAAATTAATGAAAGACTGGGTGAATAGACAGAAAAGAGGGATCTAGATCACTGTAAAATGAAGATGGTCACTGTTGTTTGGTGGTGCCCCGTAGCACTAGTTCAAGGAATACATAGCAAGGCTTTCAATAAAAGCATTTGTGTCAGACACTACAAGCTACTAGCAAACTGAACAAATTCATGAACATATAGCTAGAAGACAAATGGATCACGATGATGCAGAAATCTTGCTGGGGCACTTAATACATTCACCAAAAGTGGCAATGCAACAGAAATAGGTGTTTGTCATGTCACATGAAATAACTTAGCAAGAAAAGTTTGGTTGTTGGATTTTTTAAAATACTTGTCACCTATTGTGCATCATCACAGCAGGCTTATAAGAAAAGATTAGTCACTACCTGATGATACTAGAGGAGGTGTTCACAAAGACTAAATTAATTCTGTAAGGTTAGGCATTCTCTTTTGTTCACCTCAGGAGTTTATGCCTTCTGGAAGCCAGTCCATCCCCACATGCAACTAAATAAAACCAGTAAAATGTCATTAGGCAGAACAGCCCTGCTGAGCTCTACCTACCCTAACCCTCCTCCCCATCAAACCATGGTGACTGTCTCCAAACTGCTACCATGCTATTGCCATTAAATAAAACCTGGCTGGTATCTGGGACAGTGCTATCTGTCATGAGCCAAAGTTATACCAGGGAGTGTTAAGAGTGAAGCACTGACTGTCATGGACAAGTTCTGGAGACAACAGCATGACCCAGATACTGTAGGCATGTGTCTTATCACTGGTTTTGGAGGACACCTAGGAAGATTAATTGTGGCTTCTATGAGGTAATTATCTTATCTGCAGCCTTTTTAATGTAGGGTGAAATTGTTACTAGCTTTCTGGGCTTTGACAGAAAAGAGTGAGTGAGCCCTGTCATTCATATGGAGGTCAATCTGGAGATTATACACTTCAGATTTCAATGCAAATTAAGAATGAACCAGGATAGGACCCTGACTTTGCCTTCCAGGTATATGAGAAGAGCATGGGATGGATGGCTCATTCCCATTCATCAAGTGTGGCCACAGTAGCATTGTGGGAAAGAATATGGTAGAATATTGGGAAGTGAGAGAAGACTCTGCCACTGTTTTCTCTACAATCCACTCCTGAGATAGCATTGCTGCAAATTAACTGTGTGTGAGGGCTTGTAGGAAAGCTCCAAGCCTGCCAAACAGAAATGCTGAATGACACCTTTCAACAAGGCTGTTAGGCTTGTGAATCTGATGGGGAGAGATCTTCAGGTATGAAATGGTGAACTAGGAACTGATTTACCCTCTTCAGTTGAAGAACAGGCCAATGATACAGAAGACTTGACCCATCTATGGAACGAAATGAGAATGGCGTAAAGGGACACGTTGAAATGTTAAATTGCCCTTACTGATTTACAGTGACTTTAGTTACAACTGAAGAAATGGTGCATCATATTGTTACTGAAACAAAGGTGACACTTCAAAAACATGTAAAAATATGTGTCATGGAAAATGTAGTCATTAATAAGAATAAATTAAAAATACAGTTTTAAGCAAGATTAAAATAGTGAATGGTGATGTCTGCTGGGTAAGACATGGTCTCTATCTGAATCAAATGAGTATAAGCAAATACGGATCCAGAATTGTTTGAACAGGTTCCCAGCTGAACACCACTTAGTTTTTCACTGGGGATGAAAGCTAAGCTTTTGGCTATTCTGACTAATTTGACTTTATGAGATACATTTTAGGGTCACTGCTGGACAAAGGAAGATGAAGAAGAACATATCTGCTTTCTTGACTGAGATGAAAATAGATTGTAAAGAGCTTATGCCTTTGTGAAAAATTATTAAAAGTGGAATGACAGAGAATGGCACTAGATTTTGCATTTTCTCAATAGGAAGATCCCTGCCTTTGAAATGGCTGGACTGAATGATGTTGGGTGTGCTGGACAAACAAAACCATGACAAAATATAGACGTGAGGGAGTGTGTGTGTGCATGCATGCATCCAAATAAAACTATCCCCTAACTGGGAAAACTCCATGTCATTAATGCCCACTCACATCTATGCCAAGTCATTTGTGACTTACAGGGCATAATGCTGTGCTTAGATCACTGCTTGAGAACATCCGGAACTGATGCTGTCAAGGAACACTGGCTGAGGTGAATCACATATTACACAAAGTCAACAGTGGTGAAAAGCACCAGGAGCAGGAAGGCTGCAGGTGGAGAATCTACTTCTCTCTCTGAAAAGGCCATCAGATAAAGAACTGCTTTGATAACAATGAGCTGTCAAAAAGGCTTCGTGGTCTAGCAATAATTACTGAATTTTGTCCACACAGACAACTGAGAGTTGTGACAAGTAATCCTCTCAGTTGTCAGATATACAAGCTGTGCACTCTAATCTCCTGCCTGAGACTCTCTACATGTGAAAGACTCTCCATGACCCTCTGTGTCTCTGTGAGACTCCCCTTGTCTTTTGCTCCATTAACTGCATAAACAAATGTTTGTGGTTACTTTTAGTTAGCTTTGCTTTATTTACATTCAGTTAAAGCAGAATAAAAGGTACAGATGTGGAAACAGCAATTCATATGCTGGAGGACCTCGTCACAAAAGGACTACTTTTTGAAGGCTTCGGATCTGCTTTCAAGTGAACACATTTACAAAGGATCATTATTTTTACTAGGTAGTTTCCTAGGCACACAATATATTCAAAGTCTATGTAAGATTTTCTGTGTTAAATTAGTGGTTTAGGGGAAATACATTCTGTTCCTGAGTATATTTTTCTGTAGTTTCGTAAAGAAGGTTTGTACTTCTAGAAGGCACGCTAATAAAAATGGAATGAATTATGTAGTGTCTGGGAGTTTGGTCTGAGTAATGAATTCAGGATTTTAGAATAACAGTAGTAGGGATTAATATCTCATAAAATGGTCGGTTTACCCCCCTGCCCCTTAAACACCAGAATGTCTGACCCATTTAGTAATGGGGGAATGAATATTAATATTGATTGCTACATTGTTGCTGCAATACCTTAGATGCCTATTTATGACAGAGATAATCATTTAGGCAATATTAAATAAATAATGAATAAAAAAGCCCCAGGGCACTGCTTCATCCCCGAAGTAAGCTTTTGTCTCCTGGACACAACTGACAACGTCTCTCTTCATGACCCTGTAAGCCCAGGCAGGAATAAATAGCAGTACATTGCTTTCGTGAGCCTTTAGCTTTCCACCCTTAACAATGAATGAAGTTATGACACCATGGTGAAATACTCTGAGACACGCATTGAACTCTGGCAATTGTCCTCCCCTTAAGAAGGCAATTGGCTGTGGGCCTGATCCTGAGCCAAAGTTGATTTCAGGAGACAAAAACTGACAACCAGTAAAGAAGATGCTACTGGAAGATGATAGACAGTAGCCGCCTTTTACTTACCCCACGAACATTCAGCAGTAGATCTGTCTCGATCACCCCTGGTTTGCCTAGCCTTAATCCTACCCTTCAAGCCCTGAAGAAGTACAAAACTGGACCATTCCTCTCCTCCCTCAAAACGGTAAGGCAATTTTAGGCCCAGGTAATGTCTCAATCCTATTCTTAGCCCTGGAAACATGAGAAGCTAAGTTGGGGCACCTTCCTTTCTTTCTTCCCACAAAGGAACAAGCAACTTCTGTCCGAATTGACACATGCTGAGCTTTTATTTCATAGCATCACATTTTTACAAAACTCATTCTGCATTTTCAACTCTAGATGAATTTCCTTAAGAAAATCTAATCCAGGGCTATCATGTTTCAGCATGAGTTTGTATCCATCATCAGCATTAGAGAGCACTGACAAACCCAAAAGCTTCAGTCCTTTGAATTTGCTGCTAGTTTCATGTCTTGAAACTTTTGTTAGATTACCTAACATAACTAACATCAAACACAACCCGAAGATGGTGTCTTCCCAGGTCACAGCTCCTTTCATTTTGATAGATCTAAAGCATTCAGCCTTTTTCCTAATTCTGTACACTTCTGCAAAAAAACAATGAGAAACTTTGCCCAGGTGCTAATTCTTTTCTAAGATGAACTAGAGTGCAGTCCCAGGTAGATATAGAGCTATATTTCAATGAATTCTCACCAAATGCATATTCCTTTGACATCTAAACCTTTCTCTGTGGGCCTGAGGAAGGTCTGTAAAAGTCTGTACAGGCTATTACATAGGCTGAACCAAACTCTTTCATCTTCATAACTTTTGCTAAACCTAAGCCCAGCCTTAACCCAAGCCTAAATCTGACCTTAGGGACTAATGTTTCCCACTGATACTGTTGCTGTCCTTGGGATCAAATGACACCTTTTATTTCTTCAACTCCAGGAACATACAATATTAATTTTTCCTTCTGAACTCTGAACTTTCTTCCAAGTCTGACTTGGTGTATCAAAGACTTTCTGTCTAAGAAGTTCTTTGCACTTAACTGACATCAGCTCTCTTGCAGACCATCACAGCTCTCTTGACATTAAACACTAAGATCCTTTGTGGAATCTTTGCTTTTTTAGCATGAACAACATATACAACCTAAAATCTAAACAGTTGCTATGGGAGAGAGCTCATTCTTTTAAATCAGCTATTCAGTTTCACGTCCAGGTAACATCCGGACTCTTCCTCAGCCTTCAAACTATTGATATACATACCGAAATAAACTCAGCCCTTGATCCTTTAGTTTTCTTGACCCTAACTCAAATCTTAGAAGTAGCCATAAACAGAGTCTGAGCCGAAGAAAACACTCTTTCCAACTAGTAATCCCCAAAATACATAGAGAGAAAATTCTCCTATTGAATTAATTTTTTCTAATCCTGATCTAAACGTGAACCCTCATCTCACAGAATCACAGAATCACAGGTTGGAAGGGACCTCAGGGATCATCTAGTCCAACCTAGTCTAGTCAGTCTGACACTGTGAAAATACTGATTTTAAAGTTCTCACTGCTAAACCAAACTACTTTAAAATAGCGTAATATTTGAATTCACTGTCAGAGTAATTTTATGTGGCTTTCTATTGCGTACCAAATGAGTAGGAGAGAGACAGCTGTGTTTTAGCTTTGATAACTGCAATCAGCTCTCATCTGTTTTCTGGAAAGGTAGATTTGTAATAACCTGATTAAGCAGAAGGATCATTGGCTATATTTTCTAGGATAGTTTTCTTTTTCTCTCTCATTACTTCATGTTTTCTTTTTGGCAAGTTTCATTTTTTGCTTCAGAACATCATAAATTTCAGATAAACATGGTGCAAAGCATTTATGAATTGCCATAAACAGCAATTTAGGATGTTAAAGCCATATTCTCTTTCCTGTTCTGAATCTGTTTTGTCTCTGGTGCCACAGTAATCTGTCTCACTCATATGCACAGCAGCACTACTAATTGTCCTTAATTGAGAATAGTGATATCTAATACGCTCCAGTGGTTTTCTGCTGAATTTTGATCATGTGCATACTGATGAGGGAATCCAGACTCAGGCAATGTACCTGCCTATTTCTGTTTGGACAGTCACAAACAATGCAGCACAAAAGACCTCCTCCCTTTATAGGCAATATTTCCAGACTCACATAATTGTCAACTGTTATCTAAAGATTTTAATATTACTGTACTTCTTTCCAACTGCTGAAATGCAATCCCTGTGAATATAATGATGAGGAGGTAAATTAGTTTCTTTATGTGGAACTAGTTTACCTCAACATTTGTACTGGGTATTAAGAAATAGAGGGATAATAAAAATATTTCTGCCAAGGAAAGTTGATCTTAGCAGAGTTTTACATCCTTCATATCTCCCAGGTGGGCATATAAAAGAAGGAAAAGACAGCATCATAGATTTAATAGTTTCCACTAACACACATTAAAGCTTGATACAAACACAAGTAATTTCAGCCAAGTATGATTTGTATTGATACACCTAGCTTATGATGGGGGCAAACTTCTGTTGCCTTCAGTATCTTTGAAAAAGATTTAAATACCAAGAACTTTTATGTTGATAGTAGACTCATCTTTTCCTCTTTCTTCGTCTGTATGTTGGCTACTCAATGTACATTTTAGTCATGGTAGCTTGCCAGAGATGCAATGATGCTTTTTATCTGAGCGTGCAGCTACAATGCAGAATTTCTTTGGCATAGGTTCAGTCCATCAGAGGTGTGAAGAGCTGTGACTCCCTGACGCTGCTAGGCTGACAGATGGCTTCAGTACAAATTCAGTTACACCAGCCTCAGGCAGTTTATTTTACTTTTAAAGTATTGATATTCTGAACATACGCTAATGAAGTTTTATTGTTATTGCTGAGTCCATCACAGGAGCACTTTGCAGCTCTGAAATAGTCTGATATTGCCAATCAGATATTGCTTGTTTAGCACAGCCTTGTCTTCAAGTGTACTATTAGCTTTTAATTTTGCATCATGCTTGGCACCATGCATGGGCACACCTAGCAGTGAGAACTAGGATGAACATTTTGGAGTGTTGACTTCTCAGCACCTTAATAATAATAAGATTAAAATGTTTGCAGCAGGCATCTGAGTGTGTGACATGTAATGTCTGCAGGTGGTGCACTGAGATGTTTTCTTAGTGGTGTCTATGACACCTCAGGAAGCACCAGAAAACCAAAATACATTAATATGTGTTTTCACATGGAATATAAGAAAAACAGAAATTAAAGCCAAGAGTAACCCAGAATTATCCAACTTTTCTCTTTCTAGACAACTTCTCAAATGAGAGACTGTTTGCTGGTGCCCAGCTACAAAGAGTAATTGAGGAAGTTTTTCAGCTTCAAAGATGATTCATAAATTAATTCACAGAATAGAAGGTTATCTCACCAGTAGGATAAGCATTTGGGCTGTCCTAAGTACAGTATCAATTCTTCTGACATTAAATAACCTTTCTTCTTCTGACAGACATTAATGGCCTTTCAGGAAGTGGCACGTAGTTTTCTTTGCCATTTACTTTCTGAGAAAGCTCTCATATTGTTCCCAGTTGTTACAACTCAGTTTAAAATTCTGCTCCATATAGGGTAAAGACATATATATCATCAAGCCAAAACCCCATTAGAGAATCAGGTGGTAGAAAACCAGTACTAAAAGTATATGGCTTTGGTTAATTGCCCATTTTTATTCCAGCTCAGTGATGGAGGTTATATTTTCTGTGGGAGGGTTAATACGTCTATCTGAGAGCAAAATCAGAGATGGGGAGAGAAGTCTTTTTGAATTTGTAAAGGGCAGACAATTAATTTATCTCATAGGCATGGCTCTGGGTGCAATCTGAAATCAAACAGCTGGAGCCACTTTGGCAGATGGAAATGGCACATAGTAAGCAGGATATAGTACCTGATATAGGATGAATAGGCTGCACTAAAAACTAATAAAAAAAGGCTAGTAAAACATCATGCAGAGGGACTTAAAATGTCCTAAGGGATCATCAATGTTACACACAGTATGGAATAATGAACTGAAAATTCTAAGTCTTGCCATAATTTCTGAATGTGCATTGCAACATGACACATCCTTTCTGTAACAACACAGGGACCAAAGTTATCAGTCTATTCTTGTGTATAATAGCGCAATAAAAAGAAAATAAAGTATTTGTCCAACAAAATGCAGAGGTGAAAAACAAAGGCCAAATATAGGAAAAAAGGTTTAATGGCTTAAAAGCCATTTAAGCCATTATGCTTAGCTGTTCTGCTATGGATCTCCTTTCATGTGGGGTTACCAAATCTAACGCAGTTTTCACATACAGCCCTCAGCAAGTAGCTTTGTTCAGTTTACCTACATTGGTTATTACAGATCAGCTGCTTTGTAAGTATTAGCTCTGAAGTTAAGTTCATTTTCTCTTGTTTTTGGTGGGAGGTAATAAAGGACTAAAAAGAAAAAATTTGACAGCATCGAATGGTATTTAATATGGCTTGTGATTTTTTCCTGTGAAACAATTTTTGCTTTGAAACTCTTTGATATCATTAGCATTTAAAATCAGAATTTTAATTTTGTCTAAATGAAAAGTTTTGATAATTTTGGTTTTTTCCTGTAGAGAAATGTATTCTTTTCATGTTTAGTTCAAATGTGAAGGAAAGTAAGTTAGAATACTCACAATAGTTTGTAAGTGCCTGTATAAAATAGGATTTGCTACACTGTATAATGCTCACAATCATTTGTTATTTTGTATTTATTAATTGAGAAATAAATACTCAAAGCAGTGAAGGGAAAGATATTCTAAAAGATATGTGTATGCATGTTTTTCCAGAAGGCATAAAGCAGAATGATGGTTTTTATTGAAGTAATTTATGCTGTTGGTTTCTGTTTTGAAAGTGTGCCTTCAGTGAGAGAGCATGTGTGAGTTGCCAATGGGCTAACACTAATTCTGTTTCTTATTTGTATATCCTCTGTTTTTTGTAAGATTGCACTAATTAAGATGATGTTCCTGCCTTCTATTGCAAAGAAACATGAAAATCTGGGAAGTAATTAATATTGCTATCTATCTCAAATGAGAATTCTATCTCTACAAGGCAGGAAAGATATACAGGACACTGCTTTATAAAACAGATAACAGGTAAAGAATTGCTCTGTTTTTCTACCCACTAGTGTACAGGGGTGCATGTCACTTTACACGAATGAAAATGTCCATTGAAACAGTAGGGAAAAAAGCCATCTTCTCTTCCCCCCACTTTTTTTTTCCTGATATATTATTCAAGCTAACTTATCTCCTATATCTATACCCTGTGGGGAGAAGATAAAACCCCAAATGTCAGATACTCTTCTCAGGAAAACATGTATTATATTTGCTGCTGTTGTGGCTGCCATCCCACACCATTTCTCCTCCCATGAGGGTGCAGGCTGGAGACAACACTGTGGTGGTGATTACTTACACACCATGGCCATTCAACGGTGATTCCCTGCAACTCCTGCACCTTCAGAACCTCGTGCATACACAGTGCTTTGAGACCGCAGATCCCATGGTTCAACATGGACTTTAAATGATTGCTGTGCTTCTTGCGAAAAGCCCTATATTATAAAAAACCACCATGTCAGCAAGACCTCTTTCTCACAGCACTTTTTATTTTGTCTCAGCTGACAGATAAGGCCAAATCAAACAAAATGTGGTTTGGTTTTGTTTTGTTTTTTAATTCTGCATATTTGCAATTTCTACTTATAAATATTTAGCATCCTGACAGCTAGGTGTTATGGATGTGACAACCTGAATATAAAATCCTATGCTTTCACAGCACACGGCACAATTGTCTTTTTGTTTGTTTTTTTTTTTCCTGCCACAGCAGTGAAATGATTAAATAGAAATGAAATTAAAACTTGAATGATATGTTAACAAAAAATTTATTTCAGGTAGAAAAATTGGAAGTCAAAGGAAAAGCGGAAACATATCAGTGAAATACAATATTCTGCATTAAATAGAAATTACTGCTTTATAAAGACCCAGTCTTGCAGAAAAGACAACAGTGATATTAGTGGGATTTACAAGGTTGAAGGATGTCATTATGGAATTTCATGTCCATGTCCAAGGCCTAAAACTCATGACTTAGGAGTAACAAAAATAACTATAGTGGGCAACCTCAGTGAAAGCATGCACATATGCACTACTTTTAAACAATTATTTTCAGAACTGGAAAACAGAAAAATATTCTCCCCATTTAGAGAATGGGATGCCTACTCTAAAAGCATTTCCACGTGCTTCTGAGCTATTGGAACAAATGTGTAAGCTAAAAGAAAAATAAATGTACTTGGACCAAAGTTGACTTAGTTGCCATCTACGATCATTGTATGGTGAAAATTAGCCTTGGCCTGTTTTATTCTCAAACCACAGTCTCATAAGGGAATACTTTGCCTGAGCGGCTCTGCTTTCTCCATGGAAATGATAGTTTTTCTGGAGTGGCTAAGTAAGCATAGCAGGAAGAGGTACGCACTCAAGTAGAAATGCCAGCACAATGCAGGTATGTAGTTATACTTAGGGGAGAACCATGTTAGCCTGGGGAAAAGGAGGACTGAAAGCTTTCAGCAATGAAACAGAATGTTCTTTTGGGATTAGCTATGGCTGGATGATGTGGACACCCAAATACTCACCAAATTCAGTGCAAAGCTAGCAGTTAATTACAATAAACAGGGAAAAAGAAATCCTGATTCTGTACTTGGGATCTCCTGATCCTTTTCCTACAGAAGAAAAGCAAAACTGCTGTAAATTAAGCATAGATTTTTCTTCCCAAGGTACCCCTTACCATGAATGATTGTTGGATTCAGTAGCAAAGTCCATCAAAGGAGATATCTTGAGTAAAATCATTAGGATTGACTTTGACTTCACAGAGTTGCTGAACTAACCACCAGTGTAGAACTGGTGTAAAACTAAAAGAAAAGCTGATGCCCTTGTTGTGGTTTGGTTTTTCTTTGTTGGTTGGTTTTTCCTTAAAATTCCAGAGGTACAATTCTGTATTTAGATAAGGTTTAATTTTTCTCTCTGTACAGCAGCTTTACCTTGTGAGCTTTACCTTGACCATTCACCTTGTACAACTGGCCAGCAATGATCTTCTCAGAAAAATGATCCCTTGGATACATCACTTCAAATACAGCTTAAAGTGAAAAATCTTAAGTAGTTTTGTTAGAAGAAAAGGGACAAGAGCAATAAAAACACAAAGTCAAAATTGTTTTACTAACAATTTTGTTCATATTCAGCTAGAGTGGATAAATAGTATAACAATATAGTACTTCTGTATGAAACACATAACTTGATTTTTAAACCCTCTAACTTGATTTTTAGACCCTCTGTCTCAAATTTCTCAAAGGAGAAAAATGTTTTTTCTATTAGCTTGATGCTAACACTGAATCATTTATCAGAGAGCCAGAGTTATAGTGAATTGAGCTATACCTTCTCTGGCTGAAGCAACAAATAATTAGAGATCCCATCCAGACCTAAAAAGAGGCACCATATTTTTAAGAACGACAGATCTGGGATCCAACAGACCATGACAGGGACTGAACAGAGCTGCCCTCCCACGCAAATTAAATGCCAACAAACAAAGCTCACCTACAAGAACAATTTCATGACACGCCTTCAACTGTTTCCAAGATGACTGTGTGTTTAGGCCCATTAGCTTTGAATGAGGTATAAAACAAGGTGTTGGTTAAAGCTCAAAAGTACCCAAATAACTTTGCAACTACTGTCCTTATTTCAAAACTGACCCAGGAACTCAAGTCCTACTGAAATACACTGTAGGCATTTCTGGAAAAGTTACCCTTTGATCAGTTACTCTTATCAAAATGCATTTGGCCAAATGTATTTCCAGAAGTGATTTCATCTCCAGAAAAAAATCCTAATCTTAGCTGACAAATTTATAGTCCAAATAATTTTGACAGAGAATACTAGTGACCGGTATTGCACAGATACTTTAAATGCACCTCATGGATCTTCTTGAAAGCAAATGTCCAGATGGACAACAACAGTTCAAGATAAAGTTGGTCAGTCCCTTAAATGATGGTAATTCTCCATTGTTCCAGGGAGTTCAGTTGAGTTTTGACAACATTCAACAACTAGTAATTTTTTTCTAATTACATTGTATTCCTTTCCTTTTATTTTTGTTAAGGAAATGATAAAAAGTATCTCCTGTGTTTGAAAATTTTGTGGAAGAGAGTACATGACAGAATCAAGGAAAATAAAACAAAGCTTGCTGTGTGTAAGTAGCCCTCATGCTGGGATCACCAAACAAGCTTGGGAAGAAAGGGGGGAGTTTGCCCCCCAGAATGTGTCAGACTGGTGGGCTAGGATTAACTTTATTTTTCTTGATTGCATTTTGTGGTGCATGGCAGGCTTTTGTAGGTCTTTCATAAATTTTGTTCAACGGATTCTTCCTACTTTGATCTTTCTTACTTTCCTTCTATGGATCATTACAACTCTAGTTATGCTTTCCTGATCTCATCAGCACCTTTCTGCTTACCCTCCGCTTACCCTCAGGTCACTACTAGAACATACTATTTGGTTTCCCAAATAGTAAAGAAAAGTGTAGTTACAAAATATGTGTCATTAGACACCTCTGCAGCAGTTTTAATGTGCTACTTTGGAAGCAGTCCCTTCTGTGCAGGTCTCCACTCCATTACTGGAGTTCCCTCAGGAGTCTGGATGTGGGTAAGAAAACCTAGAAAATAAACTGACCACTCCTCCAGACCTGTAAGCATTTATTTGTTAAGCTACACTCATGCAGTTAACAGCATGTGCAGTGTCATTTATATGAATGACTCTCTGCATGTGCCTGGATGTATTTAATTTTAAAAATTATGTCATGCTTCACTAGTGCTGCATTTATGTGTGCTGAGGCCCAGTTTGGTCTTGACTGTTTAGCTTTGTGGGAACTCCTGCAGCAATAAGTAGTCACTTACCATTTTTCTGCATCTGGTGCCTATAAATCCCTGAGGTCCCTTCCAACCTGTGATTCTGTGATTTTGTGATTCTGTGAAACCTACCCTTGAGCCAGAAGAAAAATTATTTAAGTCAGGGAGGTGTCCTAGTAAGCTCAAAGGAAAGAGCCTTCTGCTTCATCATAAACAGCTGTCAACTTTTCTCATTAAAAGAAACCCTACTGGTTTTGGCTGGGGTAGAGTTAATCCTCTTCACTGTAGTGCCTGTAGGATTCAGGGACCTTTCCAGCTTCTCATGCTCTGCTATGTGGGCAAGAGGCCAGGAGGGGCAGGGCCACAGCCAAGACAGCTGACCCCAACTGGCCAATGTGACATCATGACCAGTATATTAACCAAGGCAGTTGGTGCATGGGGGATGGTTGGGGCTTGGGGGATGGTGGTGTTGAGTAGGTGAGCAGCTGTGTCATGTGTGGGTTGTTTTGGTTGTTCATCCCCCTTTCTCCTGCCCCACCCCAGGTTTCACTCCTCTCATTATTTTCCTTTCCATAGCATTATTGTTGTTGCTGTTATTGTTTTATTTTCATTATTAAACTCTTCTTATATGAACCCACGAGCTTTACCCTTCTGATTCTCTCACCCATCCTGCCAGTGGGGGAGTGAGCGAGCAGCTGTGTGGGGCTGAGCTGCCAGCCAAACCACAACATAAACACTTCTGTGCATGCCAAAGGCTGGGTAAATCATCCCCAGACTCAAATTGTTTGGAACTGGGATGCACAGCAGTGCTATCGTATTGATCCTCTTTTTTCTCAGAGAACTTACTTTTGTTGAGTTTGTTTCATGTGTCAAATTCTTTGAAATGAAATATCTGGCTATATACCTGAAGTGTTACTCCCAAAGATCTATCTTCTGGCAGAAAATCTAATGTTGCTAATGCTATTTTTAGTTCCTAATTGCTATTTTGTTTTCCTTTTTGATCATCTTGGATAGAAAACAAATTAGGAAAATTAGTCAAGAAGAAAATTCACAGTATGTCTGATGTTACTTACAGAGACTGATGTTACTTAGATTGTGTTAGCAGTTATGACAAAGGTGGTCAGCAGACCAGGTTATGAGTATGTTCCCAGTTCTGAGCTTCATTCTTCCTCACTTTATTTTCCAAAAAAGTGGGTTCATTTCCCTAGTGTACAAAATGCCAGACTACACACAGAGTGGAGGTATTTTATTAAATTCATTTTTGTGCAAAGATTGGTGCTAGGTCGTAACTCACAAAGCTAGCACCCTGTACCGAGAAACTACATGTTGGTCACAACTAATATTCACATGCCTTAGCTAATAATTGGTTAATTTCTTTCTTGCTTGGATGTAAAGGTACAGCTCACTTTTAATTTACCATGCATGCTCAGGGAGTAAGGGGCTTACTAGAGGGGAGGTGGTGCCTGGCCTATGGGCCTTGATTTTTAGTATTAAGGTGAGGATAGTTCCCCTACTGGGCACTTTGTTTTAGTTCTTATCAACATCCCAATTAATTGTTCTCCTTGACTATACACTTTATCACCCCTTTCTCAGTGGCTTCTGAGGCGGGATGTTTGCTTTGATCAGTCTCTCAGCTCTCCTCAAGGATGTAGTGGTAAAACAAGTGCTTCTCTGTCTCTCAGTTCTGCTCTCTGGCCGTCAAATTCTGTTTTGCCAAGCTCACATAGTTCATTGTTATGGCTTAACAGAAAATTCCAAAAATTAAATTTTCTTCTGGATATCAATTTCATTAGCAACCTTTCAGTTCAGTTCAACTTGTACATGAAAAATCACAGTGGATTCAAAGATTTTAATTGTGACATAGAGACATTAAGAATATTTTAGCCTTGGTTTCCTTTCTGTACCATGCTGTAAAAATAAAATCTATAAAAGTTTTGTTTTGCCTTTCTAAGCTCTCTTTTTGTGCTCTGTCTGTTCTTTGGTTCATGGCTGGATACTTTTCTCTATTTAGTAGAGTACAGGGCCATGAAAACAGCATCAGCCATCTCTCATATTGTCAGTCCTTTCACCCCTAGTCAGCCTTGATATTATTTATATTCTGGTTGGTGAATGAAAATTTTTTCAGCTCTTCTATTCCAAGTAGGGTTCAGAATTTGTCTTAAATGAAGCGTGTTGATATGCAAAATACCTTCATTAACATTTTCAGGACAACACACCAAAAATCCCACCAAACTTAGGTATTATTTTCAACCAGTTAAGTTATATGATAAAGGGCTGATCTCCATAAGGAGCACAGGGACACAAGACAGGGTGGGAAGGGGTCGGATGAACCCAAGAAACCCAGTCCCTGACCTGGCTGTACTGGGAGAGCATCTGCCCCATGGGCTGGGTGCTGTCCATTGCTGTGAGTCACTGCTCCCCTGCTCATGAGGGGCATCACTGCCTAGGGACATGGGATGCATTATGGGATGCAGGGGAAGAGCATTTGGGGATTGTATAAGGTTTATTGGATGCTTAGGAGAGGAATCAAAGGCTGTGAGCTTGCTGTATTTTTGAAAAGCATAGAAGGTATTTCTAAAATAGCATTCTTGCGTAATTTTTAAATGGAATTGAAGTGCAATGGGAAGAAGGGGAGAAAAAACCAGCTTTGTTTGCTTTTTGAAGAGCTAAGGGTTTCTGAGATAACGAGCACTTTCAATATATCTGCATCTGTGTAGGCAATTGTGCCAAGACTCTGCAGTCTGTTGCTAGAACCAAGATCAGATTTCTCTGCCTGCCAAGCTCTAAATACAAGAAACACCACATAGCACAAGGACCCAGAGAAACGAAAACAAGACATTGTAAATCTGCAAAACCGAAAAGGATGGGAAAGGGGAGGAACTGTATTTGCATGTTGTGAACACAGGGTACTGTTCCCTGACCTGTGTTTTATGATTCAGCTATTGCCCTGCAAATATTTCATGGTAATAAAAGGGAGCAAATGACAGTTCTGAGGGGACAGAAATAAATCTGTATTGGAAATAAGGGAGTACTGAGAGATATACCTGAGATATACACTAGCATGGATATATATAATAAAAAGTCTGACAGAATGCTTGCACTGGATATGTACATAGGTGTTATAACAGCTGACAATGTGAAAGCTTTGGTAGTGATGGAGCTATTTATTGTTGATAACAGCATGGGGAAATGTAGCTTTTGTCCATGCAAATGGCTCTTTTTACAAAGCAAAATAACCCATGTCAGCCAGTTCAAGATATTTTTGTTTAAAAAATACCACTTGGAGACAGTATACACACACACGCACGCAAACATAGAGGTACCAATATGTGTGCATGTGATTGCCACATTGATGAAAGAGTCTTGCAGAATTTAAAGGAGGGTCATCCAGCATCAGCCTAAAAAAATGATGGCAGTAGCTTTTTGATGGTGGAACTCATAAAACTTACATTCTGTATGGGTTTTGGCAGCTGTTTGACAGAGTGCTGCATCAGGACTGAAATTTTTCAGGAAGGAAATGGAAAGGTCAGGAGACAATACTAAAAATAGATTTTTGTCCCATCTGGATCTTATCACTTCCATTTCCTGTCTATATAACCTTTTCTAGATGAATATATTATAACAACACAAATGCACTACTGAAACTGCAGAGTTTGAAAAATCAGACCTTTTGATGTTTTCTAACCTGTTTGACTTCCTCACCTTTTCATAGAAATTGCAGAATGAGCACCACTGAGCTTAGAAAATGGGCAGTGAGTAAGGAAGGCTTTGAAGCATCTTTTCGGTCTCTCAGTCCTCTGTAACCATATGCAGCTCCAACACCCAGGCACAGGCTGGCACAGGCTGAAAGCTGCTCAGGGAGGTCAGTGGAACCCAAAAGGACACCACCATGTGAGCAGGCTATCTGGATGTCTGCTAGCAGCTCTTTCTTGCAGCTGCATACTCTAGATTGGGAAGTAGGACTGGTCCAACTACCACTAAGTAAATGTCTTATGTTCATATTTATAAAAGTGGCAGAACTGTGACTTGGATAAACTGCATATCTGAATTTTTCACCCTGTGGATCCTTCTCATGATAATGAGAACAACTTGACTCATTATTACCTCTGCTCTTCTGAGGTAACAATTTCCCTCTGCAGGCAATGCCTCCGAGCAGCTGATGAACTATTAGGAGAATTTATTATGAGTTTGCGCTTCTCTTTTGAGAAACAACATTTAAATATTTGCTTTTATTTATTTATTTAGATTCAGCCTGCATGGTTCTTTTATGTAGGTAAAATAAACAAAAGTCAACTTTGCAGCCAAGTTTCTTCAGTGTCAGGTCACATGCATTTCACAAAATTTAGTATTACAGAGGGAAATGGCAGAGCATTTCATACATCGTTGTCTCAGTAGGGACAAGTTAGGAGACTGAGAGATAATAACAGCAGCTTTCAGCTATCCAGTTAGCTTGGGCCATGGTGCAAATAATTGTTACTGCCATTATCTTTGAAGCCAGATGTTTGGTGTCCCTGCGAGGAAAAAAAAATAGAATATCACTACTACTTCTAAAAAGACTTTTTTTTCACATTGTTGTAACTCAGAAAGAATTATATGACTAGGGACTGAGTTGAATTATGGAGTGGAAAAACCATTTCTATAAATGGGAGAAAGGATTAATATAATTCATCTCCTATTTATTAGTGGTCTGTTGTCAGGATGTGCTAAAAAGAACACATAAATGGAAACAAATTGCGAATTATTACAGCAATGTTTTGTCAGGTGAACCTGATATGAAAACCCTTAAATAAATCTCCTGGCATGTTTATAAAAAATACCCCCAAAACAAACAATCAAATCTCTATGGAGGCAGCTTGCAGCTGTTTTATTTCACTGACAAATAGGGGACAAGGCTTAGAAAAAGAAATGAGGCAGGCCTTCAGACCTGAGTTTCCTTTGAACATGATACAAGAGCTGAGAAAAAAGGACAACACATTCATCACACTGATGAGGATGGAAGTGGATATGTTCAGCTGAAATGCAAAAGAAACAAACAAACAAAGCCCCCTTACCCCCTTACCTCCACCAAGTGTCCACAAACAGTAAAACAATAATGGTAACCTTTGGAAATGTTATCCTCACTGGCTAGTCCATACTCACCAAGCCAGACCCATACCTATGGTAATGGTGACCACTGCTAGTTCATCACCACCCACTGCCTAGAAGGGACTATGGTGGCCACAGCTGGAGCATGGGCATGTGTGGCCCCATTGGGTTCTTCACTCTAACACCGTGTGGATCTGGAGATACCTAGCCAGTGCCTGAGACATGACCAAAACAACTGGATACCTCTTGGTAACACAGATTTCAACTTGTGAACATGGTGCTAGAAGGGACAGACTTGGGATCTGCTATCCCAGAAAACCTCATTACCATACAAAACCCTTCCTAAATTAATCAAACTCTGCCATAGAATTAGTTATCGTGCTTCGCATGCTTTTACTCTTTTTTTTTTGTTGTTGTTGTTAATGAACATAACAAAATCAGACCTAAGGGTCTGTTTTGAGAAGTTCTCATAGCAGCATGACATTTCACAGATCAGCCATTAAGGGTATTGCTTAGCTTTTTCTATACCTACCTCAAGTCTGTTGTATTATTCTCCATCATCTTCATCCTAACCAATAATTTCGGAATGTGACCTTGTATCAAATACTTTGCTGAAGTCAATATAGTTTATTGCATTCCCTGAATCTGAAAGTGAAATAAATGAGAGAGATGTAATATCCAATAGTTTATCAAAAGCATTTTACCTTTCTTAACCAAGGCAAGGAATGATTTCAGCAATGCTTGAATTGAGAGATTTAATATACATGCCCCCTTTAAGTCTCATAATTTTCTTTCTTGTCCATTACTCTGAATAGCTCTCTGTTGGAATTATCAATTTTGTTTATATCTCATATTAATTTACAGCTTATACAATTTTTTTCTGCAGTTTGACCAAGGTGTGAAATCCCATCTGGAGTGATAACAAAAAGAGCCATGGCATTTAGATCAGGATTGAAACAAACTTATAAAGCTGTCTCCAGACATTGCCATGAGACTTTCTCATATTGGACATGATCGAGCATACAAGTAAAATGAATTTGGACCTTTCTGTTGAACTTAGAGACCTATGGTGTAGGCTTTGCAAGTACCTCCCATTAAGCTGAAATAAATCAATGTTTTCAATGTTTTAAGGAAAGGACTTTACAACTTTAAAGAGTACCTTTAATACTCTTGAAAATGTTCTGAATGTTACCATAGCATGGGGAAAAAAGAAAACAAAGAATAAAATATCCAGCCTTATATCTTTCAGTAAATTTGTGTTCACACTTTCACCACCCAGTAACTCTGCTTTTATTTTTGTTAAATTCTTAATTGTCCATTAAGACTATCATTATGACATTAGATATACTCCAACATTAGGCATTGTCACTTAAGCATGGATGAATTTGGATATGCCAGAAGTCCATGTGAAACCAGTGGGATTACTCAGATCTTGAAAGTTAAACATGTTTGAAAGCATTGCTGAGCTGAAATCAGACTGAAGTCAGGATGTCTCCCAACACCCAAGTCTAAAGTCAGCAGAGCATTATTTCTATGAAATGATTAATGCTGTATGAGTGATAACCTTTGAATTTGCAGAAATTAATCTACGGAGATGTCTGCCTTATGAAATAAGTTTACCGCATCTGCATTTCAAATAAGGCTGTTTCTCTAGGGTAGTTTTATGAAAGAAAGATAGGCTCTGGGTTTTTGTGGTCCCACAGTGGTAAGTTTCCCCTCTTTTTCCCTTGAGTGCAGTAGTTGTGGAGGTTGGGTCTTTATACAGCCCTATTAGCATCTGATGCAGGTTATGAGCAACATGACCCTGCACTTGTACTTCTATAGTAGTCTTTTACCTCTAAGGAAGAGATATTGCAAACAAATGACATGGACTTCAGGTTATCTGACAGTCACTATATGGGAAATATAATCACTACTGTCCATTGCCTGAGACTTTTTAATCTAGTTTTCCTTGAAATTTACTTTTGCTTAATTTGCTTTTCCTTTTGTGTCTCAAAAGGAACGAAGAAATTATTCTATCTAATTGACCCTATTCCACTGGATTTTAAAAAACTTTACAGTTTGGTGATCTACAAATCTATGAAAGAGTAGTTAGTATACACATATGAGGTCAGTAGATTAAGGACAGTCAAAATTGAGAAAGCCTCTATGTAAGCAGAGTCTTGATTATTGAACATGCACTGGGTGAATTATCTGCTAATCAACAGCAAATTACACCTGTAAAAATATGGTAAGGCAAGTTTCTGGGAACTTGTGACTGTACACTGTATGAAGATCAATACTACAGAAAGGAGCCATTTAATTTTTTCTGCAACTATTGCCCTCTTGTTCCAGCAGCCTGGTCCTTTTTGACCACCTTCAAATAATATCCATCTCTCCTTCCCCAAATTGGAATGGTCATTGCTTCATCGACCAACATGGTCAATTCACAATACATCTTGGGACTGGTATCCTGTGTACTGTAAATGCCCCAGATCCCAAACTGAAAATTGCATATATTAGATGGCTGGAAAAAAAAACAACCTCAAAGTCTATGCTACTGTACAGAAGTGTCAGTGTTTTTGCAGAATGGCTCTAGCTTTGTCAAAACTAATTTTTGTCTCAGTGGTCTGTTTTCAGTTTCATTATCTGTGATGACTAGTTTCAACATCTTCAAAGAAAAGAAATCACAGGTTTTTGCTGCAGTTGCCACACAATAATTTTTGTAAGACATTCTGCTGCCAAAAAAAAAAAAAAAAGGAGATCGCACAACAGTCATTATTTTAATAGCTTATTTAGGTAGTTACAGAAAACTACAATAAAAGCAATGATGGATAACTCTTGTGTTAATGGTAGGAGTCTGAGGAGTGGCTGGGGAACACCGTACCATTGAGTCTCGAGGTTCAGACAGGACCCCCTTGCTTTCTAAACTCCTTCTCAGAGAGGAGTCTCGGTGTGGCTAAGTCCAGTCTTAGTCTCAGACTCGGTCAATGGTTTATTTTCTAAAGATTGTGGATGTAACCACCCATCAGAGTATTTGTTTTTAGTAATTAATTTGGCAGCTGCCCAAACCGGTCACGTTCAGTGAGAACAATCACGGCTAGATTAGTGAATAGTACAATTTATTGAAGCAACAGATCCACAGGTTCTTTGGATTACCGGTGATGAAATTGCTGGTTACAAGACACATGCAAATACTAAGAAGATGAGTAACACTGCTAGGCTACAAGTGTGTTAAGCAAATATGAAGCATTGGAGATTTAAAGTGAAGCTGTATAGAGGTTTCTAAGTGCTCCCAGTGAAACAGATGGTATACACAGATGTTAGATATTTTGATTTTACCGAAAGGTGTCCCAGTTGGGGGGGAAGGAAGTTCAGCTTGTCAACTGGTCCCAGAAGTCAGAGTGCTATGCGATGGTATCTTCCCTAACACCCTCTTTCTCTTCACACATTTTATATTACTTTTTTATTTTTCAGGTGGAGCTTGAGTGACTCTACTCATACATACCTTTATTATGACTGATGTAACGTTTCCTCACTTTACTTTTAAAAGCATAGACTAGAAAAATTCAAAGCGCATGCCCAGTGAGGGGTGGTCACACCTTAGAGGTAGGTAGCTTTTTGGATGGAGGTGTGTTTTGGTATTATATTGATATTATAATGAGCAAAGTTCACCAAAAGGACGGCATTTTGTCAAAAGTATGATGGACTGTTGGCCCAGGGTGGCAAATGTACAGTGTACCAGCTCCATGGTACCTCGAGTTCCCATTTATCACAGAGCCTGGCCGTGATACCTCTACACTGCTCCACCCTCTGTACAACTCCTTTCAGAGTCAGTAGACCAAGTTCTCTTGGCATTGCCGGCATCCAAGTTTACTAGGGAACTTCCATGGAATGGATTTCTCACATATCAGCTGCACTTCACCCTGACAGCTTCATCAATGCTGTACCTTCTCTAAAAACACAAGTTTAATTTCTAAGTAACCTCCAGCGCTTATTCCACACTAACCTTACGCACTTAGTTAACTTGATCATCCGAATGTCTGACTATTATGATAGAGTTTTGCTTTATGGAGGAAGTCCTAGGACATCCTTTCATTATTGGAGTGCATGAGGAATAGGAAAGCCATAGCACTGAAAACGAATAGTGTAGGTTGTAGTGTGCATAGTTAGCAAAATTACTATTATATCAGCTATTTGAATCCTCATAATCTTAGCATCATGAAAGATAGGTAAATTGGTGTTTTTTTCTCGGCTGTCTGCTATATCGTTCCTCTGCTGAAGCACAGCATTCACATCTGCAGTTGTGTATCTTTGGATTCAAAGCAATTCCTGAATGCATATAATTCAGAACACTTTATTCCTTGTATATTTGCTCCCCCTGCCTCCTATCACCTTAAACATCCCTGTCATTAATGATTTTGCAGAAACAAACGCTACACATTCAGAAATCATGTGCAACCTGCAGGGAAGAATTGTTTAAAATCCTCTGTGGGTTGTTTTATTTCCCAGAACAGCTGAGGACTCTGGAGCTGCAAATCCCTAGAGTATTTCTAAAATAAAGATCAGATTTGACTGCCCTTTGCAATTGTTGATTCTCTTATTGGTCTTAAATCTGTGGCATGTATTTGTGATTGAAAAGTGTCTCATAGAAGTGCAGCTATAACAGGAAAAGACCCTTATAAAACCCTTTATTTAAAAACAAAAACAAAAAACCTAAACCCCACAAAGTTTTCTCACTGATTTTAATGAGACAATTCTGACACAAGCAGATCACAGAATCACAGAATCCCAGGTTGGAAGGGACCTCAGGGATCATCTAGTCCAACCTTTCTAGGAGAAGCACAGTCTAAACAAGACGGCCCAGCACCCTGTCCAGATGAATCATAAAAGTGTCCAACGTGGCCAAGTCAACCACTTCCCTGGGGAGATTATTCCAAAGGTTGACTGTCCTCACTGTGAAAAATTTCCCTCTCATGTCCAATCGGAATCTCCCAAAAAGCAACTTGTGTCCATTCCCCCTTGTCCTTTCCATGGGACTCCGTGTAAAAAGGGAGTCTCCATATTCTTTGTAGCTGCCCCTTAGGTACACGGTACATGGGGATGAGATCCCCTCGAAGCCTCCTTTTCTCAAGGATGAACAAACACAGTTCTCCCAGCCTATCCTCATATGGCAGGCTTCCCAGTCCTTTGATCATGTTGGTGGCCCTTCTCTGGACCCCTTCCAGCCTGTCCACATCCTTTTTGTATAGTGGGGACCAGAACTGTACACAGTAGTCCAGGTGTAGCCTGAAAAGTGATGAGTAGAGTGGGATAGTGTGAGTTATGTTGATACCACAACTAAAATATGAGCAGATTTAAAGTTTTTCTTAGTTGTTTCCAAAAAATCTCCTAACAATTTACAGAGCAGAAAGGGAAATACTTAGTTCAATAACTATAGGGAGAAGGCAAATTCATCTGACTTCTTGATTTTTAACAACATCATGTGCCCTGCTTCTGACATTACTAGTTGTTGCACCAAAGGCAGAAAAATTATGAAGGTGGGAAATTAGTGTAAATGTCACGTCTGACTGGCAAAGACAAATCTCTAGTTCGCTGTAGTTCAGTGTCAGCCCTATACAGAGGCTCAGATCCTGGACATTAGCATTTCTGAGGACAGACCGTATCATGATTGTGCTATATCCGAAGCATTCATATGTATTTTAGCTATTATACATACAATCATACAATATACATATATACGTACATATATATACACACACATTTATACATACAAGCAGAAATATGAGGGATGGAGATTAGATACAGCCATCATTGAACTGTACCTAGTATTCAGGCATAACGAAGACCAATTTAAAGGTTTCCTCTGTGTCTTTTCAGCTGTTATACTATTTGCTATTCTTTGAATTAGAAAACAGATATAACGGCTCTTTAGCTGGTTAACATGTAGATTTATATAAAATTAAGAAACTGCCTCAATCTTGTCCAGTAAAAAGCTACTATTTTCTATGATTAAATATAAACAGTTATATTTAAGCTTACATATTTTAATTATTATTAATAATAATAATTATTATTTCCATGTCGGTACCACCTCAAACCCCAAAGGAGACTAGAGGCTCATAGACTGATCATGTCTCAGTTTTACCAACCCAATATAAGAGATACCTACCACAAGGGTTTAGAAGTGGTATAGAAACAAAATAGATGCTACTAGAAGAAAAAGAGAAGCAATTTGCCCCTAGTGAAAATGAAGGTCACTGGTAGAGGTGGAATTTGCCTCTAGGGCTGTTGATCTATGCAACTGCAGCACTCCTCAATTTTCCTAAACCTTTTACAGTTCCTTTAAATAGCACATTGTACATGTGACATAAAAAGGAAATATGCAGATAACTTGGAAACATAAATTCAAGAGGTGAGGTGGAGTAGTTATCTCATAGAGCCTGTCTACTTCTAAATGATGACTCTGACAGCTGAACAAGTACACGATGACAATTATTTTTCATTTTATTCTGTTGAGTAGAAAGCTGTTGTACATGGACTCGTCACTGCTGGTACTTAAACCATTAACAAGATGTGTTCTCCTGCTTGTTTGATTTTCACACAGATAGCTACTAACTGTAATAACTGGGCTGCTATTACAGTATATCAAATAGCTCCCAATTTCTTTGCTTTGAAGCAAGTACCTTTTTTCCCCCACTCTAACTTAACAGGAAAATCAGAAAATGTTTAAGCAACTGATGTTAATAGAGCCCCATTTGGTGCTTACATCTTATATTAACACATCAGACACAGTTTAACGTTCAAAATATCTCCTGTCTGGCAACTAGGAAATTATGCCATAATGTTAATGTACATGCCCTTATTAAATTTTGCCTCTATAATAGACAATCTGTTATAATGTAAAGGGAACAGCAATATATCACAGATATTACAACACAGACTAGCACTGCAAAGATAAAATTTCAAATATACACACTTATACAGCTACTATCCAAATATCTTTATTTAGAATATATCTATTGGATAACTTTATTTCTCCTGCAAATAAACCAAGGACTCAATAAACCGTTACAGGCAGAGAGAGCAGGCACCTGGGGAAAAGGGACAGGGTGAGAAAGGGATAGATGCCATGTGCATGATCAGCCTAAAAGAGTGTAAAATCACATAAAATCTGGGGGCAATCCTGCCTCCCTTCTGCCTTCAGCCGTCTCTTCCCACTACTGTCTCATACGTGCTTTGGCCCTGTGAAGCAGAACAGTTCACTGACCTGACTGAAATGCAACTCAGTAGAGGAAAAAATGCTTTCTGCCAGCTCTTGCGACTCACTACACAGCTACATGGTTATTTTAACCACCCTGAGGAAACAAGCAAGAGGACACAAACAAGGGTGTGGTGTGTGTCAGAAAGAGGAAGCTGTCCATGGATAGCAGTGCAGAATCCATCAGCTGAAGCCAGTTATGAAACTCCACTGTAAGGAAATTCAGTATGTTTTAGGAAAGCCCTCAACAAAACCAATTGAAAATTAAAATTTATGTTTTGCAAGTTTAAAGTCGTTTAAAACAGTAAAAACAAATGCCCTCATTTCCTAGATTAAATTCTTAAATTTTATTTTTAATTTAAAAGCAAAATATTTATTTATTTATTTATATTGAATTGTGACTGTCCTTAGAAATCCAACCCTGAGAAGTTTTACTATGTTCCAATTTCTGCAGTACCTGGAGCCCCCTATACGATGCAAACATTAGAAATTAACATCTATGCTTCCTGTTTTATCTGTGTGATAGTATTTCTCTGGAGCCACAACATCTGGGAGCTGTGGAGTCATATGTTCCTTCAGCTAGCTGTGCTCCCAGGAAGCTGCACAGTTTGGAAGCAGAATTTCTCAGCAAGTCAGTGCAAGGAACTTATACATATTTATATACAGAAATGTATATTCTCTGAGACTTAGCAGTCTGAGCAAGAAGAATCCAACCATTCTGGAAGAGAGAGAGATAAATAAATATTTTGAACATATGAACAAAACTGAGCAGTCTCTATCGTAGTTTCACACTTGAAGTTTAATTTGTCTTGCTCTTAAGAAATCCAAATAAATTTGACACTTTCCTATCAATAAAAAGAAAATTGACCATTCAAATATGGAGGCCAGTAAAGGGGGCCACTAGAAAAATGGTTAAGAAGAAAGCATTAGAGAACAGGCACAGCTCCTGATTATTCAGGTCTTCGTGCCTCATGTCCATTTAACCCTGGGCACAGCAGGCAGGCTATGGCTCTTGCTAACCCAGCGAACATTGTACAGTGATAACAGTCAAAACAATTGCAAGGCTGAAGATGACAAACATGAAACAGAAAATCAGCCAAAAGAGACAAAACCAAAAGTATTTAAAATACTTATAGATTAAATTGAGGAGGAAGAACCTGAATGTAATAACAAGTTTTACGCAAGTTTTAGAGGAAAACTGTTCTTACTCAATCCAACAAATAAGGTGAGATTTTAACTGTAAATATTTTGTTTACATCATGCTGGACAGGAGAGCCCGTCCACCCCTTCCATTTCCTGCCTTTCCTTCTTCCTTACTTGAATAAGATGATTTTTTTGCCCTTTTTATCTGGCTCTGCTGTTGCTTCCCCAGTGTCCCACAATGCTTACTCAAAACTACTGAATTCTTGTCCTCCTGGACCCTTGTTCCCCTCTGCCCCTGGTCCAGAGTCACCAGTGTCACCTTCTTTGCCCTCATTCATCCCCGCTGCCATAAGACATCAAAGTACCACCCTGATTGCGTTTGCTATGGGTTGACCTTGCAGGAAGCCAGAATGTCTGGTAGCACCCATGAATGTGAAGTCAGCTGCACTGTGCTCCTTCTAAGATGGGAAATGGTGACCTGGAGCATCCTGTACCTGGAACAGTGAACTGCACCTGGATTCCTAGAAGCTTCCTTCTGAGATCCAGCAGGTTGTTGTAGCCCTGTTCCCGTGTCCCATTTCCTTTCCACCCTTCATTTCCTTTGTCCATATTTAAGCCTCCCAAATCAGAAAATACCTCTTACTGCATGTTTATACACTCTGTAGCACACCAGGCCTAATGTGAGGCAAAGCCTCCACGCTGTTGCATGTCTAGATGAAAATGTCTTCTATTTCTCAAGTTAATTATTTTCTTTCTTCCTTCCCAGCTACCCCCAAAGCAAACCAACAACAGCAATGCCACCATGAACAACATAAAAAAGTAGTGGGGTTACGGTCAAATAGAGCATGGAGTTATTCTGTCTCCCAGCACACCTGCTGCTGGTTGGTGCTCCCATGCTATGTGCTTGTCAGCCTCCTGCATCATGCTGCCCTTTAGTTAGCTTGCCCAGCTGTTTACAGTTTACCTTCAGCACACGCTAACTTTGGCATTCTTTTAAATACAAACCTGGATAAACACAGCCTTGCTGTTGGATTTTCTACTTCTGGCCTCCTTGGGCAGTTCCAGGACCCACAGAAGTCAACAGAATCAAAGCTTCCCACTGAATTCACTGGAGCTTTAGATCCTTCTGCTGTGGCTAATTAATCTTGTTCATTAGTTACTCCCCAGGTCCCATTCCCTCTTCCTCATCACTTTGTGGTAGTGCATATTATTCTTGTCTTTTAAACATTAATTGTTGCTGCGCATGCCCTTCCTGTAATGTATTAAGATTAAATCCCCCCAGATATCCACCTTCCTTCTTTTGCCAATGCTTCAGAGACCTGGGAGTCAGAATGTGGCAGGTGCAATACAGGCCAATTAAAAAGCAAATTTGTGCTAACTGATGGGTAATCTTCAGTGGAAATCACAAGTGACATTATTGGATGCCTGGGGAAAATTTTCATTAAGCAAATTCTTCCACTGCTGGCACAGCTCTGACACCTTCTCATATTGTAGCTGTTGCAAGGTAAGTTTCCTGTGCTTTCACCTCTGGATTTTTTTCTGTTGCTCGCTGACTCCATTGTACATACTACTAACTGTCTTCGTTTTTATGTAAACCGAGGAACAAAGGAGGTCAGGAGTAAAGTAAGTCAAACGAACCATTAGTCTGCTTTTAATAATCTCCTTCTCATAACTATGAGAAGTACAAAAAAACCCCAAAACCAAAACAACAAGACAAAAAAAAAAAAAAACCAAACCATGCCTCTTTTATATTTCCACTTACTTAATAGATCTTATTGTTAGAATTATTATTGTTATTATTTGCAAAGCAGTGTCACCTATAATCAGTATCGGAATCTCC
Organism: Phalacrocorax carbo; assembly: GCF_963921805.1. Lineage (NCBI taxonomy): Eukaryota > Metazoa > Chordata > Aves > Suliformes > Phalacrocoracidae > Phalacrocorax > Phalacrocorax carbo. Next base: position 28,871,990 of record NC_087518.1, on the reverse strand, counting down.
ATCCAGATTCAGAATAAATCTATCAGAATCTCTTCCTATGAGAGAAAAAGCAGTGCATTTTGAAAAATTCACTGTTAAATTGAAAATGTTACAGTCTATGTGCACAGGTCAGACAAAGGATGGGAGAGGAGGAGGCAAAGTGAAGTGAAACCAGGGACACACAGCAGCAGATGGGAGTGTCCTCTTCTTAATCCATGGCATTGCCAGTTAGGAGACATTGCCCCCTTTTGGTTTGTGTTGGGTCTTATGGATCATCTTTATGGATCTTAAATCTTATGGATTCTCTTAAAGCCTATACAAAACCCAGAACAGCCAGTAGGCTCATCCCACCAACACTGATGGGCTGTGATTCAGGTTCTGAAGAGGAAAAACATGTAGATTGGAGGGTTTTGAGAATTCAGTATTTGCAGCAGATCCTTCTTTGCCCCACTCTGGGGTCAGACGGTTGCCAGTAATGCATGAGAGGCTAAAGCGAGCTGGAGCAAACACAGTTTCTGTGCATAAACAGTGCATACAGCTGGCCTGTTACTGTATCCTATATGAGAAGGAAGAACTTCAGCTCCTCTAACTTGAGTAACTGAGATTGACCGCTCCCTGGCCTCAGAAAACTAGCTCTGCCTGTAGCAGTGCAACACAGGCAGCAACACTGAGCCCAGACTGCTTCTTCACCAGGAGATGTTGGCTGACAACAACATATATATATATATATATATATGTTGTGAAATTCATATTCACCAACTGGCAAAGAAGTCTGGCACCAGCTGAGCTTGTGGTCTGCTTTATTTCACAGGTGAATCCATGGTCTGGTATCTCAATATATTAAACTATTACCATATATTTTATAGGTATAGATGATGTATTACATATAATCACATATAATATAAGATATACGATACATAAATGTTATATATTAACTTAGAGCACAGAGCAAGTACTGCAAGTATTTTCCCTCTGTACAATGTAACATTTGGAATGTTATCCCAGAGTTGCACCACATAAAGGCAAAATTAAATGGAACTGTGTGAGCCAAAATCTTTACTGAGCTGCAATTTCCACTTACCACTTTCAAATATTGATGCAAGATTAAATTACTTTTTTTTTTTCTTGCATTGTGTGGAGTTCTTAAAAGTTATTTTCTTTTTTGTTACTTTGGGGGGGTATTAGGTCTGAATTCCATTCACATAACACTAACAATGCTACTTCTGTGCATCTTGAGATCTTTTATCTCTGTTCATTTCCTTTTTTTTTTTTGACAACCCTATACCATCACAATGCTGCCAGGACTCAAGGTGATAAGCTTCAGATACAGCCATTGTTTCTAGCGTTTGCTTTCTCTCTGTTTTTAGAACAGCAACAGGCATTTGAGTAACTTCCTTATTACATTAAATGAGTGTGTGATTGTGTGTGCGTGCATCCATACGTTTGTTCAGAGGAATATATTTAAGCATAAGTAATTACCTCTCCACCACCATGCAAAAACTCTGTGCCCCAGGATATATGACTATGTCCTATGATTGCAAGGCAAGAGCACTTATCTTCCACTAAATACTTAAAAAACCCAAAATTAATCTGCTATTTGAAAAAGGTAAAGAAAGAATTTGGGCAATTTTATACACCTTAAGTGCTCTGCTGTCTACAAGCAGAATAACCACGCTGTGCACTAAGGACAGAAGAAAGACCAGGCTTTGAGCTTAAGAACTGTGTTAGAGTCTAATGTTTTCAGCTCACTAATAATTATCTACTCACCTTCTATATCTGGAGGAGTCCCCGTCAGTATGATATAGACTTTCCTGGTATGAATGCAGATGCTTAAGGTAGTGAAATATTTGTGATTATAAAAAAAAGGAAGATCCTTGAATTACCATTTCCATATTTTACCTTCTAAAAGTTAATTTATTTGTCTTTACTTATATCTTTACTAAAAGAATTACTTTCAGGCCAGGACTGAAATTTCTGGTGTTTCTGTAATAAAAAGAAAAAAAAATAATCTATAGTTCTTGCTAAACAATATTAATAAGACTAGTTACAAATAAACACAAGAAGCAGATGCTTGAGGACAAATGCTGACAAGGTTTGGGAACTTTCTGATATCTTTTTGATAAAAATAGGTGAGAAGACAATTAGTTGTATGGATTCAAAGGTTTGAAAACATGCTTTATTTATTTATTTATGTATTATTCCATTTGGAGGGCATAGGGAGCAGGTGGGCTACTGTGTTTGGTGTACCAAAAGAGCGCAAAACTTGCAGGGTATGAAAAAAGATAGTCCTAGAAGGTTCACTGCCATAAGCTACCTAGAAGAAGGCAGTGCAAAGTTGCACGATGATGAAATGAAATCATATGTGCCAGCAGCCAGAATATACGATATGTCCACTGACAGGATATTATCTGTGCAGAGTGCAGAGGTTTATGTATATTTGACCAAATATTTAAAACATATTTAAATTATGTACATGTTTAATTATTTCTTCCCATCATCCTCCATACTGTATAATACCTTTACTTCATGGAATGTTTCAGGTTGGGGGAGGTTAAGGACCAGTTTCAGGTACCCTCAGTACTATGTTTTGCTTTTCAGAGGTGAAGGAATTAATTCACAGTTCAAGAAATAAGGATATTTTTTCACTTTCTCCATCAAACCTTCTTCATTGCTTAGTCTAATGCCGCCCAAATGAAGGATTTTATCAATTGACATGAACCTTAATACATATGAATGTTTTAAATGTTCAGCTGTAGGTTGCTTTTTAATTAATAGCTGAAAATTTTTCCCCAATGACACAGCTGTTTGAGTAATTAAGTTGTTGATAAGATACTTATTTCTTCTACAGAAATATATTTCCAGTGATTTCAGCTGTGTTACTAGAAATTCGTATCACTGGGATGGAGATCATAAGTTTGTTCTATTGTCCCAGAAGCACAGGAGCTGAAAAGTTTGAAAGTGTGAAATTAAGAATTTAATTTTCTGGGAACATAAAATCCTGAACTGTATACTTCCAAAGCTAAAAGTCTGTTTTAAAATGGTCCAGTAGACTGACAGGTGCTTAGAGGAAATCTTTTGCTTCAGATGAGGAGGTCTTGTACCACGTCTTGGATGGTGATTCTGGATGTCTTCTACTTCTTGTGAAGTAGAACTACAATGGTCTAAGGATCCCTGCGCTTTGACAAGCAAAAGAGTGAGGATTAATTATGTGAACATGTTTAGGCACTTGTAATCCCTTAGTACACAGAATGAATCCTTCCCTATGTTTCCTTTAGAGATGCATGTCGTAACCCTTCTGAAATACGTCTCTCGACAGTACAGACTTTGTTCTGCTCCACATAGAGACAATCTCAGTTTACTGCAGTGAGACATTCATCTGGGAGAGCCTGGCAGAGCAGTTTTGCTAGTAACTTTACAGAAGGTTACAAAAAAGGCCAAGAAAAGTCAAACTCTCCTAAAGCTAGATTTCCAGATGGGTATCAGAGAGATTCCCCTAAATTCTTGTTTAGGTGATCTTTAGACCTGACAGTACTGACATTTCCAAAGGCAAATTTACCAACACATCTCATTTTCTCTCACTTGACAGATGCAGAACTGGCTGTGCTCCAATATTAGAAGCAGAAAAATCCAGCAGACTTTAGTACCCAGGGGATCTCCTTCCTGGACTGCTGCAGCCAAATCCAGAGAGCTCCCAGCCCAGGGAAGAGAGCACTGGGGAGAGGCTGAGCACATATTCCCACCTAACATGTGTATGTACATAGTACCCACACAAACTCTCACAGGTCACCACAGAGAGAGACCAGCACCTTTATCAGCAAGCACAAGCTGCAACCACATAAATATGATGTTGTGGTTTAGCCCCAGTCAGCAACCAAGCACTACGCAGCCGCTCACTCACTCTCCCCTGGAGGGACAGGGGAGAGAATCAGAAGAGTAAAAGTGAGAAAACTCATGGGTTGAGATTAAGACAGTTTAATAGGTAAAGCAAAAGATGCAAGTGGATGTGGGATATCTGGAAAGCCAAGGACACATAGTGAACAATCCAGACTCAGACTGTGTGGACTTGATCTGCCTGTGAACAAGAAGGCCTCAGGGATGTCGCAAGTTAAAACCAATGTATGTAGCTATTACTAACAAATGTGATTTTGTATTTACTAAGACTTACAAAGTGGCATTGTACAAACTTACTGTGGGGACGTGCAGGATGGCATTACGTCTTCCTATTAAGTTGCAATTCCAAGGTTGGCCACAGGCGCTACTCTGTCAACAGGGGCCATGTCCCATACCATTGGCAGGAGTGTCTCGTTACAGTGTAACAAAACCAGGGCAATCCACATTCAGGAGTTGCTGACGCTGAAAGCCCAAGGCCATGCTGACCAATTAACAATAGGCTTGTGTGTGATAAGGTAGTTAACGAGCTATATTAACCGTGCTGTGTCTGCAATAAACTGGCATTTGCTTGATCATATTGGTCGTGTGCGGTGTCCGTGACTTCCGCGTCAGCAAGTGGAAGCAAAGCAAAACAAGGAATTCATTCACTCCTTCCCATCAGCAGGCAGGTGTTCAGCCATCTCCAGGAAAGCAGGGCTCCATCACGAGCGTAATGGTTACTTGCAAAGACAAAATGCCATCACTCCAAATGTCCCCCCCTTCCTTTTTCTTCCCCCATCTTTATATGCTGAGCATGATGTGGTGTGGGACATCCCTTTGATCAGTTGGGGTCAGCTGTCCCAGGTGTGTCCCCTCTCAGCATCTTGTGCATGTGGCAGAGCATTGGAAGCTGAAAAAGTCCCTGACTAGTGTGAGCACTACTTAGCAACATCTAAAACATCTCCACGTTAACACCACTCTTTCCAGCACAAATCCAAAGCATAGCCCCACGCTATCTACTATGAAGAAAATTAACTCTATCCCAGCTGCAACCAGGACATATGATCAACACAAGCAGCCTACACCTGACCCTCTTCAGTGGAGCATACTGACCCCTCATTCTCTGGATTCACACCACAGTCAATGATCTCTCAAATATGAGTGGGACTTTTAGTCCAGCCGGAATCCATGCCCGGACCATCCATTACTCCATTACTCTGTTGCCAGCTCCTTCCTGATGGAGGTATCCCACTATTGGGAAGTTAGCCCAGGTTAAAGTACAATAACACACAACCCTTATCCAACTACTCACATGCTCACTCACTAGAATAGAGACCGTCTCTGCAGAAAAAAAAATTGTGGGATAGAATCATAGAATCAGAATGGTTTGGTTTGGAAGGGACCTTTAAATTTGTCTGGTCCAACCCCCCTGCAATGAGCAGGGACATCTTCAGCTATATCAGGTTGCTCAGTGCCCTGTCCAAGCTGACCTTGAATATATCTAGGGATGGGGGATCTACCACCTCTATGGGCAACCTGTGCCAGTGTTTCACCTCTCTCATTGTAAAAAATGTCTTCCTTATATCTAGTCTGAATCTATCCTCTTTTAGTTTAAAACCATTACCCCTTGTCCTATTGCTACAGGCTTTACTAAAATGTCTGTCCCCATCTTACTTGTATGACCACTTTAAGTATTGAAAGGCCACAGTAAGGTCTCCCTGGAGCCTTCTTTTCTCCAGGCTGAACAATCCCAACTCTCTCAGCCTTTCCTCACATGAAAGCAGTTCTGTCCCTCCAATCATTTTTGTGACACTCCACTGGACCCAATTCAACAGGTCCATCTCTTTGCTGTGCTGACGACTCCAAAGCTGGACACAGTACTTCAGGTGGGGTCTCACCAGGGTAGAGTAGAGGGGCAGAATGACCTCCCTCAACCTGCTGGCCATACTTCTTTTGATGCAGCCCAGAATACACTTGGCTTTCTGGGCTATTGCTGGCTTATGTCCAACTTTTCATTCACCAAGTCCGCCTCTGCAAGGCTGGCCCCTCCATCCCCTAACCTGTATCGATACTGGTGGTTTACCCCAACCCAGGTGTAGGACCTTGCACTTGGCCTTACTGAACCTCATGAAGTTCACATGGACCCACTTCTTGAGCCAGGTCCCTCTGGATGGCATCCTGTCCCTCTGGTGTGTCAGCTGCAGCACTCAGCTTGGTGTCATCTGCAAACTTGCTGAGTCTGCACTTGATCCCTTTGTCTGTATCATTGATGAAGACATTAAACAGTACTGGTCCCAGTACAGACCCCTGAGGGACACCACTCGTCACTGATCTAGACCTTGAGCCATGGACCACGGATGTGGCCATCCAGCCAATTCCTTATCCACTGAATAGTCCATCCATCAAACCCATCTCTCCAATTCAGAGAAAAGGATGATGTGAGGGACCATGTCAAAGGCCTTTCAGAAGTCCAGATAGATGACATCTGAGCTCTTCCCTTGTTCACTGATGCAGTCATTCCATCATAGAAGGCCACCACGTTGGTCAGGCAAGACTTGTCCTTGGTGAAGCCATGTGGCCATGTCGAAACACCTCCCTGTCCTTCATGTGCCTTAGCACAGCTTCTAGGAGGATTTGCTCTATGACCTTCTCAGTCACAGAGGTGAGGCTGATGGGTAAGTTTAACTAAAAATGGTTAGAAATAGATTTAATAAGACTGTGGCACAGACTGTGGTGACCAAGCATGGGGTTCAGTCAGGCAAGACTGCTGACTGATCTCATTTTTACATTTTACTGGCCCCTTTCATCCCTTTTTCCTTCTGTTTTTCCACCTTAATTTCTCCTTTATTCCTGCCTTCGTCCTTCCCCTGGACATCCAGTATTAAGTGTTGCACATCTTCATAATCCCCTTATATATCCTATAAGAAATTTTCCACAGTCACAAAAATCTCTTGATTCCATCTCAAACTTCTCTTCTTGCTACATGCCACATTGAGTCCTGTGCCCTGCATGCATGTGCAGTGCTCCCCACCCCATAAGCAGAGGGGTCCTTTTCCTGAATCACGCCCCTGGTTTCATGCTAGAGACAAAGTGCTAATCTTCCCTAATACACTTAGGAGCAGCACACTCAGTGTGCTGTTTGCAGTGATTAGGTTACTAAGTTTCGTTCACCACCTTTCATTCCTCTGATCCGTGCCTGCTCTTTGTGTTTGTTTTAATGAATTGTTTTATTCAAATGGTGTAACACTATGCTGAATGGAAAATTTAAATTTTAGAAAAATTCTCTGAGCAAACATTCTGCATGTTGCTACCAAGACCTGTTACCATTGCCTGCAAAATGTGCCCCAGAAGACCAGTTCTAGTGTTCTTGTCTCAACCAGGTGCCTTAGTTTGTATATCTGCTGGAAAGTAAAGTCCATTAACTAGAAAACCTGCCAGGGAAAAGCAGAGGTGCTTGGGGTGCCTTTTCCTATTTGAAGAAAATCTTCTGCTAAGTTCTTTGTATTGACCAGTAGTTTGTATTGACTTTGCTCTTCATATTGTATGTATGTACACGAATGCACACAGTCTAGGTAACAAACAGGAGGAATGGGAGCTCCATGCCCACTCAGAAGGGTACGACATCATAGGAGTAACTGAAACATGGTGGGAACCTCAAACGACTGGGGGATTGCAATGGATGGTTATAAGATCTTTCATAAAGACAGGCAAGGTAGAAGAGGTGGAGGAGTTGCACTCTACATCAAGGAACACCTTGAATGTATCAAAGTCAACTATGGTGATTGTGATTGCTTTATCGAATGCCTCTGGGTTAAAGTCAAAGGGGTCATCTCCAGGCAGGACCTCACAGTGGGCATCTGCTATCGACCTTCTAACCACAGTGATGAAGCCGATGAAGCGATATTTGGGGCACTAAAGCAAGCTTCTGGCCAACGGAACCTGGTCCTGATGGGTGACTTCAACTACCCAGACATCTGCTGGAAGAACGATACAGCAGCTCACATGTCATCCACCAAGTTCCTGGAATGTGTAGAGGACTGTTTCCTCATACAAATGTTAGATGTGCCAAACAGGAATGAGGCACTGCTGGACTTGCTATTCACAAACCGAGAAAGCCTGCTTTGTAATATCTCGGTTAAGTGATAGCCTTGGCTGCAGTGACCACAATCACTGCACAGTCACAATCACAATATCACAATATCACAATCACAATATCACAGTCACTCCACAATCACAATATTGTGGAGTTCAGGATCCTGCGGAGTGTGGTGAAGGTCCCCTCTAAGACAAGGGTTCTGTATTTTAGAAGAGCAAACTTCAGTTCACTCAGGGCTCAGTTGGGAGGAATTCGATGGGAAGCTTCTATGGAAGACAAAGGAGCTAGTGAGAGCCGGGAGTTCTTCAAGAGCTCTCTATTGGAAGCACAAAGCCAATTTATCCCCTACAAAGGAAAGGGGAGTCAGTGGAGCGAGAGGCCCCCTTGGCTCAACCATGACCTCCTGGGTCTACTCAAATCCAAAAGGGAAGCACACCAGAGATGGAGAAGTGGAGGATTATCTGCTGAGAACTACAAGGGCATAGCCAGAGAGTGCAGAGACGTAGTCAGAAAAGCAAAAGCCCAATTTGAATTGAAACTGGCTGTAGACATAAAAAATAACAAGGAAGGGTTCTTCAGACATGTCAACCATAAGGAGAAAAAGAAGGAAAACACAGGCCCACTGTTAAACAGAAAAGGAGAATCAATCACCAATGATGCAAAAAAGGCAGAGGTCCTCAACACCTTCTTCACCTCTGTCTTTACCAGCACTGGAGGGTCCCAGGCTTTGGCAACAAAATTGCCAATTGAACCAAACACCGACCCACCATCGGACAAGGAAGAGTTAGTACACTAATTACTACAGGAGCCTCACCCCCACAAATCAATGGGTCCTGACACCATCCACCCGAGGGTGTTGAAAGAGCTTGCTGACATCACTGCAAGGCCACTCTCCATAATCTTCGAGAAGTCATGGAGAAGGGGGGATGTCCCAGAGGACTGGAGGAAGGCAAATGTTACTCCTATCTACAAGAAGGGCTCGAGGGAGGATCCGGGTAACTATAGGCCCATCGGCCTTACTTCAATCCCTGGGAAAGTTATGGAACGAATCCTCCTGGGGGCCATCACAAGTCAATTGAAGCACATGATTGGGAAAAGCCAACATGGCTTCACTAAAGGCAGATCGTGCTTGACAAACCTGGTGGCCTTCTATGACAAAGTGACTTCCCTGGTTGACATGGGGCGGGCAGTGGGCATTGTTTGCCTGGACTTCTCCAAGGCCTTTGATACGGTCCCCCACAGTCTCCTTCTGAAGAAATTGATGCGTTATGGCCTAGACAAGTGGTCTGTGCAGTGGGTGGGGAATTGTCTGACAGGCCGCACCCAAAGGGTGGTGGTAAATAGCTCTTTCTCAAACTGGCAACCTGTCACTAGTGGAGTCCCGCAGGGATTGATATTGGGCCCAATGTTATTCAAAATCTTTATAAGTGATCTGGATAACGGCGTCAAGTGTAGCCTGATGAAGTTTGCTAATGACACCAAGTTGAGTGGGGAAGTAGACACTCCAGAAGGAAGAGCTGCTCTGCAGGAAGATCTGGATAGGCTGGAAGAAGTGGGCCAGCAAGAGACTTATGAAGTTCTACAAGGGAAAATGTAAGATCATGCACCTGGGAAAACATAATCCGGGAGTGCAGCACAGACTGGGATCCACCTGGCTGGAGAGCAGCTCTGTGGAAATGGACCTGGGGGTCCTGGTGGACAGGAAGCTCAACATGAATGAACAGTGTGCTGCTGAGGCCAAAGAGGCCAACAGGATGCTGGGTTGCATCAAAAAGGGCATCACCAGCAGAGACAAAGAAGTCATTATCCCACTCTACTCAGCACTTGTCAGGCCACACCTGGAGTACCGTGTACAGTTCTGGTCCCTGCTATACAAAAAGGATGTGGACAGGCTGGAAGGGGTCCAGAGAAGGGCCACCAACATGATCAAAGGACTGGGAAGCCTGCCATATGAGGATAGGCTGGGAGAACTAGGCTTGTTCATCCTTGAGAAAAGGAGGCTCAGAGGGGATCTCATCCCCATGTACCAGTGCTTAAGGGGTAGCTACAAAGAAGATGGAGACTCCCTTTTTACACGGAGTCCCATGGAGAGGACAAGGGGGAATGGACACAAGTTGCTCTTGGGGAGATTCCGATTGGACATGAGAGGGAAATTTTTCACAGTGAGGACAGTCAACCTTTGGAATAATCTCCCTACGGAAGCGGTTGACTTGGCCACGTTGGACACCTTTAAGAGTCATCTGGACAGGGTGCTGGGTGTTTAGACTGCACTCTTCCTAGAAAGGTTGGACTAGATGGTCCCTGAGGTCCCTTCCAACCTGGGATTCTGTGATTCTGTGATTCTGTGATTCTGTGATTGTACACAACTTCATTTAAAAATCATACTGACTAAGTTTGTAACACCATTAGAGGCTGATAAAAATATGTGACTATCACCATAAACCAAGCATACTCCATACCTGATGATTCCATTGAGAAACCCTTGGAGAGGATTTGACTTCTTCAAAATGTTTCTTGTTACCTGTGCTGAGTTTGGAAACTATCCCTTAGTTTAGAAACCTAGGTTGGTTTGTTTTGGTGAGGTTTTTTGGTTTCGTGTTTTTTTGGGGGGTGGGGGGTGGGCAGGGGTGTTGCCCCACAACTCTTAATAAGTCTTCATTTCTGCACCCAGATACAGCAGATTGTTTTTTACATTATGTCAGACTATAACGGGCTTATGAGAATAATGTTGATAACACACTGAGTTTTAGTTGCTGCTAAGTGATGCTTACACTAGTCAAGGACTTTTCAGCTTCACATATTCTGCCAGTGAGGAGGTGCACGAGATGCACATCCGGGACAGCTGCCTGTTGCGTTAATAGTAGGAGACTGAGGAGCGGCTGGGGAACACCGTACCATTGAGTCTCGAGGTTCAGACAGGACCCCCTTGCTTTCTAAACTCCTTCTCAGAGAGGAGTCTCGGTGTGGCTAAGTCCAGTCTTAGTCTCAGACTCGGTCAATGGTTTATTTTCTAAAGATTGTGGATGTAACCACCCATCAGAGTATTTGTTTTTAGTAATTAATTTGGCAGCTGCCCAAACCGGTCACGTTCAGTGAGAACAATCACGGCTAGATTAGTGAATAGTACAATTTATTGAAGCAACAGATCCACAGGTTCTTTGGATTACCGGTGATGAAATTGCTGGTTACAAGACACACGCAAATACTAAGAAGATGAGTAACACTGCTAGGCTACAAGTGTGTTAAGCAAATATGAACTGACTCTAATCCATTGGAGAGTTAAAGTGAAGCTGTATAGAGGTTTCTAAGTTTTCCCAGGGAAACACTTGGTATAACCAAGTGCTCAAATCTTACCGAAAGGTGTTCCACTGGGGGGGGAGGTTGGGGGGGGGGTGGGGAAGAGAGGCTCAACCCGTCAACTGGTCCCAGAAGTCAGAGTGCTATGCTATCTTCCCAAACACCCTCTTTCTCTTAACCCATTTTATACTACTTTTTTATTTTTCAGGTGGAGCTTGAGTGACTCTACTCATACATACCTTTATTATGACTGATATAACGTTACCTTGCATTTCTTTTTAAAGTTGTAGACTAGAAAAATTCAAAGCACATGCCCAGTGAGGGGTGGTCGCACCTTAGAGGTAGGTAGCTTTTGGGATGGGGTGTGTTTTGGTATTATAATGATATTATAATGAGCAAAGTTCACCAAAAGGACGGCATTTTGTCAAAAGTATGACGGACTGTTGGCCCAGGGTGGCAAACGTGCAGTGTACCAGCTCCATGGTACCTCGAGTTCCCATTTATCACAAAGCCTGGCCATGGTATCTCCTCTCTGCTCCACCCTCTGGACAAATCTCCAAGTTCTCCTGGCATTGCTGACTTCAAGTTTCCGGGGAACTTCCATGGAATGGATTTCTCACATATCAGCTGCACTTCACCCTGACAGCTTCTTCAATGCTGTACCTTTTCTAAAAACATAGGTTTAATTTCTAAGTGACCTCCAGCAATTATTCCACACTGACCTAAACTGGCCAAAGATATATTCCATACCCTATGACACCATGCTTATCATATAAGCTGTGGAGAGACAGGCTGAGCATCAGTAAATGGGTGGTAAGCAATTGTATCACGAATCACGTGCTTTGTATACTATCATTTTTGTTACTATTACTAATAATATTTTTCTTATTTTATCTCAATTATTAAACTGTTTTTTTTTCTCAACCCATGAGCTTTCTCACTTTTACTCTTCCAGTTCTCTCCCCCATTCAACTGGGCGGGGGTTGAGCGAGAAGCTGTGTAGTGCTTAGTTATGGTTAAACCACAACAACCTTTTTATCCACTTCTTTCCTTTTTTCCTCATCATCTGTGTCTTTACAGAAGGTTTGTTTCTCTGCCTTATCCAGTGAGGTGAATAATGAATTGACAATCCTCAATTATTCATGAAGCACTTGCAGGATGCAGATAATATCAACATTGATATAAGGAATACAAAAGGTCCTGGCTCCATATGCTTAGGTAGTTTACTTATAAAGATGGCTGTTGCTTTAAAACACTAATTTCTTTTCATCGTCTGCTTCTTTAATTTATTTTTCCTGCTTTGCTGCATACTGAGGAGTAATAGATACTCTCTAAACTCTCATATACCCTGTTTTAAATCTCCATTCAGCTGCTCTGCTTATAAAATCATGTACAATATTATTATGAAATAATTGATCTTTGAATAAAGGATGGTAAGATTAAATGAATTGGAAAGGATTTTTAACATGAAGCTTTTCCAAAATTATGTTTTAGTTATTTGCAAATCCACACTCTTGCGTAGAGTCTTTCATCTCAGAGGTGTACACTAAATCTACCATCTTGTCCCATTTTGTCAAGTGAGCTAGAGATGTTTGTCTTTTTTACTAAATTAAAGATTCAGAAAATCTATTGTGCATTAGAATGAACACTAGCTATATATTTTGTAAAAATCTCTGACTTATTAAATATTTTTCATCAGTGCAGAATTTAAACTCTCTCCAAATCAGCAATTTAAATGTATAGCCTCACTCTGTCTCTTCTTCTCATCATCTGTCTTCTCCTTGTCTAAAAATATAATCTGCAAGTAGTTAACATGACCAAAGGGCACTGCAGGAGCACTTGTCTGAAATTACACAGGCGACATTTTGTTAAGTACCTTTTGGCTTAGGGTTTACATCCTGTGTTCAAATCTTTCAAAATACATATTAAGAGGCTTTTATTTTGCATGTGTTGCTCTTTTCAGCAGCAGTGAGCCATTAACTTTGTGAACATTTGGCTTCTCTTGGGTTTTCTGACATACTCATGAGTACTTTGGGGACTGCAAATCATCACTGTGTGTGGCAGACACAGGGAACAGTCATCAGCCTATGTGCACACACATATATGCTGTCATTTTTGTGTTATCAAAAAGTGACAGTCTTTTACTGTTGATATATAGACTGGAAACCCTGTAGAGTTCAAGTAAAAAGAGTCTAAAATTCCTAACTGTGTGCCACTGCCCTTTGCAATTCATTGTACCTGAAACTTTTTGAGGTTATTGTCCAAATTCATTACCAACTTTTCTTTCACTAGTCATTATATTGACCTTGTGGTTTAGGGAGAGTTGAGAGAAATTTTTTTTTTTTGAGGAAAAGCAGTTCACTGTATTTTTCCAGTGCTACAATGGTAATACATTTATATTGCAAGCTATCAAAGCAATGCACCTAATCTTTTTATATTGTTTATTGTGGCTTATTGAAAAACATTAGTCTGTCAATTGACTGAAATAAAAGAAGAAAATAAAAAGTTTTTATGGAGGGGCAAAAAAAGTGAACATAACATGTTCAGATGAGAAGACACTAAGGTATATTTTTATCTTTTCCAAAGTAATAGGAAAAAAAATCTGTGTTATTTTTTAGAATAGGTCCTTTATCAGCCCTTTTTATGTGATTCCAAGTAGAAATGAAAGCCTCAGGGAGTAGCTTCCCAGCACTTTTAAAACATATTATAGCACTTCTGCAATATCACCAATAGATGAGGAAACTTGTATTTTATTTAATGTTTTTCAAAATATTTAGTGTAACTTAAATTAGGCTTAGATTTATAGACCCTTGTGACCACTCACATTGAGTAGTCCCCAGAAGTAAGATCTAGATTCCTCAGTTCTCTTCACTGACTGCCCATATGCCCAAGGTGACTGAAATTCGGGGGTGAAAACTGTAATCTGATATTACATAAATGCTTTTATATCTCAAGGGAAGTAAATGATGCTCATTATCAATGAGTTTGGACAAGCCAATAGAAACCTCGCAGGCTTTATGTATGCAGCACAACAGGGGATGGATTCACTAGCCTATTCTCACAAGTAGCAAAACTTCATTTTTCCAGTGGCACAGACCAGCTTTAATGACTTCTCTTGCTGGACTTATCTTGGAAACTGCGTACTCATGCTCTTTCAGTCTGAGCTGGCATAATCAGAACTCACCATGGTGCCTTTTTATCCAGAGTATACGTAGACTGTCTGATATGTTTGGATATATTGTCCTCACTGTAATTAGAGAATCACAGAATCACTGTGGCTAAAAGGGACCTCAGGAAATCTTCTAGTCTACCCCTGCTACTCAGAAAGAGCCAGCTATAGCAGGTTTCCCAGGAACATGTGCAGCTGTGCTTTAAATGTCTCCAAGGATGGAGACTCCACAAACTCTCTGGGCAACCTGTTCCTGTGTTTGACCACCCTGAAGGTAAGATAGTGTTTCCTTATGTTCACACTAACTTTTCTTTTTTTTTTTTTTTTATAATTTCTGCCCATTACTTCCTGTCCTGCCACTGGATACCTCTGGCTCCATCTTCTTGACTGCCCCTCCCCATCAAATATTTATACACATTGATAAGAACCCCCGTGCATCTTCTTTTCTCCAGGCTGAGCAGTCCCAGATATCTCAGCCTTTCCTCATATGAGAGTTACTCCAGTATCTTAATTACTCTTACTGGACTTGGTTTAGGAAGTCTCTTTTGTACTGGGTAGCCCAAAACTGGACACAGGACTGCAGATGTGGCCTCACTAGTGCTGAGTAAAGAGGAAAGTTCACCACCTCTGACCTTAATTAAGCTATTAATCTCTCTGATTCCACCTCTCCTTTTTTCTCCACAGGGCATCATTGTTACACGTACCTAGATGTAAAATAAGTATGGATTATATTCTCATTTTTATAGGTGACAAATAGAGCAAATGAGAGTTTTGCTATTTAAAGTCTTTTGCACAGCTGTGAGAAATTTACCTGTGTTTTGAGGTGTATGCTGACATTGTTGTCATACCAAAGCCAGGTTTTGAGTGGTTGGACAATCATGCCCACAGATTTGAGGTGATCATTTTTCTGGTTTATAGATTTGCCTGATGTGCTAGTTTTGGCTAGGATAGAGTTAATTTTCTTTATAGAAGCTACTATGAGGCTGTGTTTTATATTTGTGCTGAAAACAGGGTTGATGATAACATAGGGATGTTTTCGTTATTGCTGAGCAGTGCTTGCACAGATTCAAGGCCTTTTCTACTTCTCACACCACCTCACCAGTGAGGAGGCTGGGGGTGCACAAGAAGCTGGGAGGGGACACAACTGAGACAGATGACCCCAACTGACCAAAGGGATGTCCCACACCATATGACATCATGCTCAGCATACAAAGATGGGGGGAGAAGAAGGAAGGGGGGAACATTTAGAGTGACGGTATTTTGTCTTTGCAAGTAACCGTTACCCGTGACGGAGCCCTGCTTTCCTGGAGATGGCTGAACACCTGCTTGCTAATGGGAAGGAGTGAATGAATTCCTTGTTTTGCTTTGCTTCCATGCATGGCTTTTGCTTTACTTATTAAACTGTCTTTATTTCAACCCATGAGTTTTCTCACTTTTACTCTTCTGATTCTCTCCCCTATCACACCATGGAGTGGCTGTGAGGTGCTTAGTTGCCAGCTGGGGTTAAATGACAACACCTGAGACCTGTGATCCTCTCTAGTCCCTTTGTGGTCTTCCTCACTGCACACTTTTAATAATCAATCCATGATGGGTCATTGATATATTCAAAGTGTTGAGGGCTCTAACAGGCCTTAACAGTCCTGCCCAGCCTCACATGGGACTTCCCACCCCTGTCCATAGCCTGGGAGCTCCATCCAGGGCCCTCAGCACCTTCCCAAGCAGGCAAACTTCACAAATCCCAGAGATGACTGAGCAGCTGTTTCTGACATGCAGTCAGAGGACTTAAATGACCAACCATTTGTAACATGGTTGACCCTAAAAGTAAGACTATCTCCTGCCAGCCAGATTGCAAAGCAGTCAAAAGCTTTAAATGACTGGCAGAGGCAGTCTTCTGTCAACCGAGAACATCTTTGAAATTCCAGCACTGGTAGTTTTATTGCAGTTATGAGTAACCTCATCATAAAGCAAAATAAGCATTAAGATCTAATGGTGAGGCAATTCAGGCTGGAAGGAAAGAAAATCTTAGAAAACAAGCTTAAAATTTTAAAGAACATATTCTCCTTTAAGATTAGCTTCCATCTGTAGTTAAAAGTTGGTATTTGGAAGTAGAAGATCTTTCACATAATAAATAAAAAACATTTTAGTTTCTTTCTTTTTTTTTTCTTCTTTTTTTAAATCTTCTTTTGCTTAAACAATAATCTAAACCTGTTTTCCCTCAAAGGGCTATTTGTTTCATTTCAGGCTTAAATCAAAATATTTCCTGAATACTGACCCACTGTAGCAGCCATTCTACATTCTAGTTAGTCACAGCTCAGAAAAGGACAACCGTGAAAGTACCATAATTGATGAATTATAAGAATTTTTAAATTAGATATGTTTAGCCAGCATCCAGTGTGAATATTTCTTATATAAATATTTACAAAATATACATAAATTCCCAGAAGCTTCAATATTAAACAGAATTAAAGTGTGTGCTTAACTTTTTAATCATATGCTTAAGTGTTTGGCTGGATATTGCTAAAGTGAGCTTAAAATTTCCATATGTCACCCGAATGACCTGTACAAGTAAATTTTTGCACCCACTGTGGGCAAGTGATCTGAAAGTTTTCTTGCGGGATGTTTTCAATGAACAGAGTGAAGTGTAGTAGCCTTGCAAATAACACAGCTACTGAGGGAAATTTATATATGAAAGAAAAAGAATGAAAAATAGTTGTAAAAGGTACAGCCAGTGGCATGGACCTACAGGGAAAAATTAAATTAGGCAAACCTGGTTGCCTTTTCATAAAATTGCTAAAGTAATAGATCAAGGCAATGATGTACATGCAGAGCTATAGGAGACAAAGTGAGAAGATGAACTGGGAATTTTACTTGAAAATGAGCTCAATGGTATGGCTAGATCTTATCAATGGTATTGAAAGACCTTGAAAAAACTGTGGTGAAAAAGCATTAAAAACAGTCTGGATCTAACCTTATCAAATGATGGCGTTGTGGACCCATCTCAGAAACAGCACTGATCAGGGTTTCTGCATTCATATGCAGGGCATTACAAGGCTTGCTATGTAGTTTACTGAACTCAGTTTGTAACGAGTTGAAATGATTAAAAAAATATTTTGTATTTTAAATACACTTGACTTTTATTTGTTTTGCAAGAATTGCAATGAAAAAGCACATCTGGTATAATGCAAAAAATAATTTGAAGAGTTTTTTCTTATCTTTTTAGCTTTATAACTATTTTAAAATATATATATATGAATAAGTTCTATGTAGAACTGAATAGTTTCTCTCAATATCTACTGGAAAAGATCTGTTTTTCAGGTGAGCACATTACAATTTAAAATTAAGTAATATTTTAAATCCTGTTGACAAACTGAATACAGTAAACTAGTAAATTACCTTTTCATGTTGTACTTTTGAGATTAGTATAACACCTTTAGATGTTCTAATTCATACTAAGCTGTGGTAAGTATATTTTAAGAGGTTTTTTAAAAATACCTGTAATATCTATGTATGAAATAATAATGTAGTATGTACAGTTTATCTAACCACTGAAAATCACAGTGCAGAGAAGAATTAAATTAGATGTCATTTATTGTGTCATTCGGGATATGTGCATTTGTTGAATCAATTGTTTATTATTTATATTATTCCCTTATAATTTATATTATTCCCTTATTCCCTTTTAATATATTTTCAAAGACAAGGCATCTACTCTGGGGGAGGTTAGACATATGTTTCATAACAAATCATGAACTTACAGAATTTTTCTAGTGGTCTGGGCATGCAAATATTCAGTCACCTTTTTTTTTTTTTTCTCTGTGATGTTGGCCTGGCTCAAAATTCTACTGCCATTTGAAAAGTCCATCTCAGAAATACATATTGCTGCAAAAGAATGAACCAAGGCACAATGCAGAGGTTTAGGAGTCCACTTTTCCTACAGCTATCTCCCACTCACTGTTTGGAATAGGCAGAATACTTCAGAGAAAAGTGAACATGCAAAAAGAGGGAGACACATTTAGATAAAGTAGAAGAAACATTCATGTCACTTTCAGAGGTCTTTTTAAGGCACTCATTGCTACGTGAGGCTACCTATTGCATAGCCAATCTGTCACGCAAAGTGAACAAAACCAGACTTCTTCAAAAACTCATGTTGTTTTTCTGCAAGAACTCCAGGGCATGGATACTGGGTGGCAATTTTAGTACCTTTCAACACCACAATCAGAAGTTCAAAGTCTCCCAGTGGAACAAGAAATTTTGCCAGGTCTGCCAACTTAATACTGTAAAAAAATCAGACATTGAACTTGTACAAAATAGACTCGTAGCCATTGTTTGTATAAAGTAGGCAAAAAAAAAACCACCAAAATCCTGCTATTCTTGGAGTGAAAATTCAAATTTAAATGACATCATCCTCTAACACTCCCTCTTTATATGTTATAGCTACCTGTCCATTGACCTGTTACACAGCAACATTGCTCTGCTAGACATAACCTTCAAGGAACAGCAGCTCTTCAAGGAACAGATTACTGTGCAACAAAAGCACGGCATTCGCTCCCATCTATGGGTTTCTTGTTAAGCAGGTAGCAAAGTACTTCCTTTATCCCAGGGTCAGTAGGTTCAACCCTTGTCACTTTTGTAAGCGGTCATCAGTATCTATAGTCCTTTAGCTGTGAATTCATGATATAGAAATGACATTCAGAAATTAAACTGGATGTCTGAGTCCATTTCTTCTTAACCTGTTAACTTTCTCAGTGACTCAGTGTGAGGAAGGCTGCTAGATGAAAAGTCTTTTCAGTCTGTGCAGTTCTTTTCTCAAGGTGTACTCCACTGCTTGCAACTCAAGGGTCTGGAGTTTTGGCCAATTGAATACAGAGCCTGCAATATGCTTTGAAAGCTTGCTAGGCATCAGTCCCTAAGCTAATTGTATTTGAGACTTCTTATTACAGTATATATTGTTTTCTCTGGCTTTGTGCAAGCAAGAACCCCACAGCCTTGTAGTGTAAATATTACTGAGATGTTCACCTATAACCTTTTTGTACTTTCTCATCCTGGCAGTTTTTAAAAACCTACAAAATGCAGAAGACTACATTTCCTTTTACCAAGGAAGTGAGGGCACTTTCCTAATGCATGCAGTACAATTATCTCCTTTCTTTTTCTTGCTCCCGAATTATTAGAAATTTGCCCCCTTTGTTATTTGAATATGGAAAAATGGACCTTGCATAATAAAGTAGGTAGGTAGGTGGTATGGCAGTCATAGGATATGGTCAGGAAAGGATAATATTTCAGTCCCACCAAACTGGGATCCTAGTGAAATCCATTAGTCCCATGTACTGCCTTGGTTACTGGCAGCTGGATAACCCTTTATGAAAAGATCTAGTACTAAGCTTGAATGAAAATTCTGCTATAAATAAATGGGGATTGTATTTGCATGGGTGTGGTTTGTATGTGTTTTTTCCTTGTGAATAAACAAATAGAAGAGGCTCAGTATGGAATACAGTGTTTACCAGTTAAAATCAAACTACTGTTAGGATAGCCTGAAGCCCACTAAACTTCTTCTGTTGTTCCTCTGAAATGGCAGAAAATTCAGACCAAGAGGGCAAGTGTCTTTGCTGAACTATCAGATTGAAGTCAGTGCCAATTAGAAGGGAGAAGGAATGTAAAGACAAAACTTAGAGATGAACATGGCAGAGTGGCAGAAGACGACTGGTCTGGTCTTCTCATGGATCTGCAAAAGTCATTTGAAAAGTTATTTCATTCATATGAAACATTACAGGTTGTGAGGTGTTGAGATACTAATAGTCTGGGCTATAATAGTATGGGAAAGTTTGCACTACTGCAGTCTGCAACATGATGGGAGAAATATTTTATCTAGAAGATTTTCCGTCGTAATGAGATATGCATCTCATGTCCTGACTCAGAGAGAAAAGAGAAAAAAAAAGTGAATAAATGCATCTCAGACATTTCACTAGCACTAAAAGCTCATTTAAAAACAATCTTGAAAAATTCGTTTTGAGAAAAGATTAAAGATCAACTCAAGCACTTTTACAGAGGCTAAGGCACTTCACTCTGGAACAATATTACCTCACACAGGCAGACACTCAGCAAGGAAATGAAATCTATTGGGATCAACAGAGTTCCAACAAGCCGGCAAAGCCGCAAAACTATGTTGTTAAAATGACAGCTAAAATGGGAAATGGTACATTACCAGTTGCAATCATTCTCATCTTCTACTCTTATTAAAACTTTCATTACAAGCATAAAACATTAATATTTTAATGCCTATTTAAAAAATAACTTTTTATTTTAATTTGCTTTCCTCTGGACTTTTTTATTATAAGATAATGACTGGCTAGCCTAAATATTTTGTTAAGCATATCTTCTGGTAAGTACTTTACTTTTTTCTTGCTGTTATTCCCTTAATTGTACATCTCATGCAGTATGAGTGGTTAGGTCACTTTGCCTGGTTCCTCAGGACCTTCCACAGAACCTTTATTCTAAGTAGTATTGTACTGTACTATCAATAATGAGTGGGAATTTTGCTCTAGATATATATGTTTGATACTATATCTATTATATTATGTACACTATATAAGAAACCTGCCTTGTAAAACAGGAAAAAAGCTACTAGGCTTTCAAAAAATAATCCTCCTGTGACATAGCAGTAGCTAAAGCAGGTCAAGACTCACGTCACACTAAATGCCTCCAGTTCAGTTAAACATGCTGATGTTTCCATTTAGGATGAGCCAATTTTCCTAATTCTTTTATGCAGAAAGAGTGGGAGGAAAATAGATATTTTCCTGTGAAAATTACTGTCTTGTGGAAACGGCATTTTCAGTCGAAATGTTGCCTGGTTCCTAGGAGCAAGTGTGGGAAAATAAAGGGAACAGGAGATAAGGGGGGACAGTTTTGTGTAAACAAGTGCCACTTGGCTGAGCCCTGTGCCTTATCACTGTAGTTGGTCCTATATTAACAGTATATCCTGTTAGTGAATCCCTCATGAATTAGCAGGAACCTGTATTTCACATCAGTGAATCTGGCCGTGAAGCACTATTGGACACAATTAGACTAAGAGTGATTGTCCTGTTAGTGAATCCCTTGTGGACTAACAGTGCTAAATTGGGTATCACTCAGAATCTAAGCCCAGCTGCCCCCAGCCCCTCTGACATCTGAGGACCAGCTGGATTGCAAGGGGGTTTATTTTCTGCCAAATTTCTTCACCCATTAATGCAACAATGGTTGTGCTTCCTATTCCAGACCTTTGAGTCTGAATGACAGCAAGCTCCAGGTGGGACAAGGTGATGAGCAGGGAGGTCTCAGGGTGATCACAGGAGAGAGGACTGCAGAAGTAAGGGTTACCTAGATTTGAGTGACAGAATGCAGAGACCAGGACCTGGGGACAGCTACTGCATAGTCTAAGACCACTGGACAGACCTGTGTGCCTCTGTCTGTGTCTACTTGGAGTACATGCTCAGTCTTGCTGCTGGGTGGACCATCCACTGTTCTCCCCCTTACCCACCAAGCTCATCATCTCATCGTTGAAGGCTACCTGGTTAGTTAAGCACAATATCCCCTTCATAAATTCATACTGACTGCTCTCTTTATCTTTCACAAGTTTGGAAATGGTTTCCAGGTCTATTTGCTCTGTCACCTTCCCAGGGTTTGAGATGAGGTTAACCAGCTGGTAGTTGCTTGGATCCTCCTTCTTGTCCTTCTTAATGACGAGAGTCATGCTTTTTTTTTTTTCCCTGTCATCCTTTCCCAATGGCCATGACCTTTCAAAGGTTCTACACATATTAAACATAGACAACTGGTAATAGCACCAAGGTAGGGCTGCAGAAACTTAGAAACTTTTTTTCTTTTTAAAGATTAGAAACCTATTTCCTGGTTAAAGTTATTCATGTCTAACAAGATCACTAAGTTAGAGTGAGCATAAATAAGTTCTATCCAGCAGAGAAATATTAGTCACCAGATCCTTCCACTTAAGGATGTAAACTATCTTTCTCTTTGTTCCTTTCACCCTTTTCAGAGTGATGTTTTAATAATTATCTCATTATTCTCTTCTGTTTTGAGTAATGAACTCAAGTAAGATATAAGGAGTTAGTTCAATTACATGAGCTATAGCTGGCAGATGATAAAGTCAAGATAACAAAATGTTATCTTTCTTAACAGAAAGGAAGAGAAATCTCATAAACATCATTGTTGGTTTTTTATTGTCATGTACAAAGACTGGTCTAACAATAACAGCTTAGTAAATTAAAGCAATAAATAAATTGATTCCGGGCCAAGCCTTCTAACAATAATAAAATGTATGAAATATCCCAGTACCACTTAGAAATATTAAAAAAAGAAGCATGTACTGTGATGAGAAGGGTAGCCACTGTTGTATGTAACTTGTATTCTCAAATGTGGGAAGAAGCACTTAGAAGAGTTTGCTGAAGAACACAGTGCCAGATCATCCAAGTACTTAGCCCCAGTAAATAATTATACAACCTTTCTGTACAAAGAGTCATCTAAATGTGTAATTGTCCTTGAAATGTTGGATTGTTAAATATTTCTTTTTTTAATATGATATAATCTCATTCTCAAGGTTAACAGTACTGTCTGCATATACACATATATATGCACACACACACATGGGTACACGCACACACACACACACACTTTGCCTAAGGTGGATATGTTTTTCTATGTGTATCACTGCTGATGTGAATAGCTGTAAATATTTTGTTCTATCTTGCAACATTGTTTGCGGTATATTTTCTGATGATGTCTTTCTGTTAGCAAGTATACAAAACAAAGGCTGTAACATATTTCCTGATAAATGAGGAATAGCTGTAGGAGCTGGAAAAGTTAGCACGAAGGTATTTGTTGAGGTATCTAAGCCATGCCATAAATGGCTGAGGCACTTCAGGCACAGATCTTTTGTGCTGGTTTTGGCTGAGAAGGGGTTAATTCTCCTCACTGTGGGGGTCGGCTACCTTTCCAGCTTCCCGCGCTCTGCCGCGTGGCGGGGGGGGGGACTGGGAGGGGCAGGGCCATGGTGGGGGCGGCTGACCCCGACTGGCCAATGGCAGGTTCATTCCATACCATGTGACACCATGACCAGTATATTGGGGGGGGCAGTGGCAGCAGGGAGGCGGCGCGGCGTCGGGTCGGTGGGCGGCTGCGGCACGCGCAGTTTGTTTCGGCGGTTCGTTCCCCCTCTCCCCTCCCTTCCCCCCACCCCCGGGGCTTTGCGCCTCTCGTTGTTCTCCTTTACATTGCATTTCTACTGTTGTTTCTTTTAATTTTAATTATTAAACTGTTCTTATCCCAACCCACGAGCGTTACCCTTCTGATTCTCTCCCCCATCCACCGGTGGGGGAGTGAGCGAGCAACTGTGTGGGGCTGAGCTGCCGGCTAAACCACGACACCTTTTCAGACAGAATATAACTTTTCTGTACATCTTTTCATGAAGTTGCCTCCAAGTGAGAGGAAAGGTATGGATTCTGCTTCAAGGCCCACGCAGATTTTCAGTTATCCTCATAAGCAGTTCATCATTCTCTATGAGCCCTGACTGGATTGATAGAAGATCTGGTTGCAACAGTGTGTAGCAGTTGTTTCACCCAGCTCCTGCCTGCTCATCAGCTACTGAATGGCCAGCCACGCCTTGCACTGCTTGGATAGCAGCTCACTCCGGGGGTGGAAAGCATTGCAACAGTGTGTAATTGCTAACAAAACAATAGTGTTATTCTTCTCGATTAGTGCTTGGAGCTTCATGCTCCCTTTCTAAACTCTGCTATGCACCAACCTCTCTTTGTCACTGGCCTTAAAATTATCAAAGTTATGCATACTGATATGCTAGTGCAGCTGAAAAATGGTAAACTAATGCAAAGGATAAATCAAATACGTGCAAAGAATAAAATAAATATGGTCAGTCTGACTGTGAAAACACTGTAAAATACAACCAGCCTCTAAAGAGTTTTTAAGTATACTGATTAAATAAGAATTTAATGTACATAATTTCACCTACTCAAATGCTTAATGGTATAATTCTGTCATGTTCTTCCCACTCCCTATTGGGACAACTTGGAATAGATACAGTAATTTAATGCATCACCTTTTAGTTAGCCTTTTTTATATATATAAATATGTCACTGATAATCAGGTAATTTCCTTAATTCCTTTTTCAGCAGAATTTATGCACTAATTATCAGTTATTCTTTCTTGTTGTATTACACCTGCTTCAAGATAACAGTGGATTATCTCTGGAGGACAAAGAATTGGTCATAACTGTGGCCCTGATTTAGAAACACAGAGATGTTTTTCAATTTATGTTATTGCATTTGACAACTTGCAGCTTCCTGCACTCTAGTAATAAAAAGCCCTTTTACTTAAGAAAAAGAGGCACTTAAAAGAAAAATAAAAAAAGAAATTAAACACGTAAATAAGGGATCTGTAATTAATCTAAATCCTTATTTTCAACTCAAGTATCTTTCCTAAGGATGGCTTGTCAGCTCTTCAAGATGTGGAGCAGGAGTATAAAGACATAGGTCAGCCCTCCAGGAAAAAGCTTCAATTAAATGTTGCCATAGATTGAGGCAGGATGTTGGCCTGTGAAACCTTTTCCAAATGGTAATGTGACAGAGGGGGTCAATAAGAACAAGGATCTGGGAGGGAATGGCTATTAGAAATAGTATGGAGCAAGAGGAAATGTTAATGAGTCAGAAATTGCTACCAATAGACATCAGAATTCTGTTTTCCTTCTGGCAAAGTAGAAAGGTCCCTTCTGAGGTCCCCAAGTGTAATGACCATGTGTTGAGATGAAAGGTGTGCTGTGAAAAACGAAATGCCGTTATACTGTTATGATCAGTTTGTAATATGCAGATATAGAAGCCTCTTATGCAGGCTTGCTCTCCCAACTTAGATTTTAGGTCTTTAAAATATGCTTTCTGCTTTGTCATTAGTTATCTGTTTATCCATTACAGAGTAGGAGGAAAAAATCTCTGAATAGCACGATGCATTTAAAGTTATTATCTGAGAAAACAATACCTGCCTTACAAAGTTCATAATAGGCAGGAAGTGAACCATGTTTGCAGTTAACAGTTCTGCATTTAAAAAGCACCTTCCTTTTGTTTACTTGTCAGCTCCTTTGTTTCTGCACCATCTTCCCAAGACAAAAGAACAAATGTCATCCTGTAAACAATGGGGGAGTAGAAAACCCATGTAAGTTGGCAGGCAGAGCTTTAGCATAAGTAATAAGGTCTTCTTGTTACTGCAACTCAGAAATTTAAGGGTATGTCAAAGGGAGCAGTGTGTTTACTATTAATGTTATTGACATTTATTGTACTTTCTTTGAAAGGAGGTTAATATTTCAAATAATAAAAATTAATAGGAGTGTCATTCCTCAGCTCAGTTTTAAAGCATGCTAAAATGGTCAATAGGTTTCTCATGAATCATTTGCTGGGGAATGTGGACTACTGAAAGGAGAAAGAAAATTTCGAGAAAAGATTTCTGTAGTGAATATTTTAACCATATGACTATTTGGCTTGTGACCTAATTCATTGACAGAGGTGTCAGGTATTTTACATTGCACCTGGAGTAGAGACACACCACCCAAAAAATGACATTTTACTACAAGTGTGGGACAGAAGAAATACCATAGGCTGACAAAGTCTCTATTACTTCTCATTCTAGAGTTCACTATTTTCTTCCAGCTCTCTGAGGAGCCATATTTTCTTGAGTGTATTATAAATTGCTTGTCCAGATCAGTAGGATCGTAACTCTATTAAAGCTTCCATGGAAGGGTGAAACAAATGCTTTCAGTGAATGCTTGAAAAATCATGACTTTTTTGGAAGGATCTTGTAGTTTGAAGGACATCTTCAAAGGCCAGCAACTACTTATGCTCAGCTTTAACTCACCTTCATAAAACAGTTACAAAAATGTTATGTTGAAATACATAGTTTGGGGATCTAACTACAACTGATAAAGTTATTATTAAAATACCTATGTTTTGTAGCTTATGGCATGCGTAGACATAATTTAACGCATATTTGTTAAAGAGAGGGCAGTTTTATTGAACTAATTCTGAAATTTTTTAACTTTACTGCAAAACACAAATACCTAACTTTTAGAGACTTATTAGCTACTTATTTTAAAAACTGAAAATTGAAACTGAAATATTTGAAATGGGACACCTTGCTTTATCAAACATTTAAATTTATGGATCACAGATTTGTGAAAGCATTTACCTTTTCATACATTTAAATCCCATTGGCTCTGAATTATGAACTAGGGCATATTGTAATGTTTTATTCTTATTAGGTGTATAATACTTCTTGGCAGAACAAAATACACATTAAGTAAGACAGGTGATACAGAATAATAAGGACTCACAACAGAAAAAACATTGTTTCCTTTTCTTGTCATGCTCTCTGGTTCCCCTCCTCCTTCCCATAGCTGTTACTTAAACTTGTTTACAATCAGGGATTGCATTTCATCATGTTTGATGAATTTTGTGTATAGCAGCATTCAAAGAAAACAGAATTCAAGAGTTTTTGTGAAAATTCAGAAGTTGTCAAATCCACAGTAATAATTCTGTGCAGCTATAGAGACACCCTCCTTTTTCTTTAAAAAGTTTTTTAAAATTCCAACGACACCTCAGTGATTCCTTTACTTGATATTTTACCTTAATTTATCCCCTAAAGTGTATAATTTCATTGTGTGATACTCTACTAAAAATGTTAGCAAGTTTTCAAATTTACCAAAAAAGGGCACCATGGAGAGTTGGAAAGGTAAAGGAAAAATTTATCAGGGAAAATTAGAGCAGCCATTATAGAATAAAAGTTACATATGGTATTAAGTCATTTTCCTCACTGTGTAAAGAACACATTTAAAACTGGATAAAACAGAAAATGACTCATCTGATATATTAGCACATCTTTGCTGTGAAAACTAAACAATAAATAATGAATCACAGAATAGATGAGTTTGGAAAGGTCCTCTGGAGGTCATCTTGTCTAACCCACCTGCTCACACAGGGCCATCTAGAACCATTTGCCCAGGATCATGTCCAGATGGTTTTTGAATGCCTTCAGGAATGGAGACTCTACAACCCCCTGGGCAACCTGTGCCAGTGCTAAGTCACTCTTATACTAAAAGAGTTTCCTGATGTTTAGACAGAATCTCCTGTGTTTCAGTTTGTGGCCATTGCCTCTGGTTCTGTCTGGGTTTTTTCCCTGGGTTTTGCTTCTCTCTCCCTCTCTTTGCTTTCCTTTTCTTTATATTATTGTTATTGTTACTACTACTACTACTATCACTACTGCTGCTACTACTACTACTAGTTTATTTTAATTATTAAACTGCTCTTATCTCAACCCATTAGTTTTCTTACTTTTGCTCTTCAGATTCTCTCCCCCACCCCAGTGGGGTGGGGGGAGTGCAGGAGTGGCTGTGTGGTGCTTAGTTGCTGACTGGGGCTAAACCATGACATATGGCCATATCTCTCTCATACTGGGGAGCCCAGAACTGGACACAATACTCCCAGTGTGGCCTCATGAGTGCTGAGTAGAGGGGAATGATGACCTCCCTTGAACTGCTGGTATTACTTTACTAATGCAGCTTAGGACACCCGAAGAGATCACTAGCCTTTCTTTTCCTGTCCAAACCATGGTATGGATCATTGGTATAGAACTGTACAAATGAGAAGGAAGAATCCTGTTTATATTTCTTGTTGTATAATGAGAATATGTTTAATCATCAGAATTTGGCACAAGATTCATTTGTCCCATCAGTGGAAGTAAAAATATATGCCTCTTGCTAATTAAGAATGGAGAAGTTGAAAAGACAGTTATCAGTTCTCCAATGTAAATGCCACCGCATTACTGAACATACGGGTCAGGAAAATGTACTCCGTAGGAAGCTTTCACTAACAAAACTGGGAAATTCTTGATGGAGAGCAGGATATGTGTTTTCAGATTCCTACAAAAAGTTATCGAAAAATGTTCCTGCTATCTCACACATTCAATTTGTATGAAATCCTAAAAAAACAATGTAGGTGATTTTTTCCTTGCATACATAAGAACTGGTGCCCAAATTCTTCAAACACTTCAATATGGCTTTAATTTTGAGTATGAACTGAGCTGTAAAATTTTGAACTCAGGAGAATTGTGTTCAAATTCTTAAATTTAGGCCTAGGTCATGTGAAGTTTTGATTATTTGGTACATTGACTCATGCTCATGTGTGACTGAAATTTTTATTAATGCACGTTTCAGGGATACTTCCAGAAAGGCAACCCTTATCTCCAGATTATTACTTCTGTTGTTCAGCCATGTGTTACCTCAAAAATACCCTGTGCCCTCTTAGAAAACAATAGTAGAATAATTTTAATTCTTTAGGAAATGAGAGCCCTTAAAAAATAAAAAAATTAAGACCATTCTTCTATGTCTGTATACCTTTCTTTGTTAAAAGGCACAGACTTAGTTAAAAGATGTAATTACTTTACCTCTCATGTACGCAAAGTGTACAAAGAGATGGAGCCATGTGGATAAGAAGGCCATAAAAGATGGAAGTCACAAAATAAAATGTCTTCTTTTGTTTTCCATCTTCCCTCTTTGAAAGAAATAAACTCAGGCAATACAAAAAGATAAACACAGAATTCAGTTAAAAGTGTAATGAAAGATAAAGAAAATATTTACTTCCTGAGATACTCCCACCTGATATAAAAGATAAAAAATTGGACTTTCAAGATGATATTGACTGAAATATTAACCTTATTTATTCTGCCATCACACTTCCTTAGTGTGTGTGCAGAATTTACTCTTCATTAAAATAATAGCATTTTCTGGTCTTTCAGAAAATGCTAACTAATTTTTCCTTGAACTGTGGAAACAGTAAATCTTGTTAGATGTAATAAAAATACCAACAAAAGCAAGTATCTTGCTTTTTCTATCTCCTCTTTACACTGTTGTTATTACAACAGTATTGCAGTTGTACACTTTTTTTTGTTATTTGATGTTTTATACATACTGAATTTGGCAGAATTAGCAGTTAATGTGTTTGTGAAAATCATCTTGCACACACCAAAATGCAGGTATCCCTGGGGGAAGAATGTGTCAAACACTATAATAGCTTCAGTCCTGGAGGATAAACAACCGAAGAATAACTTAACATCTCAGCGAGTCAGTGCTAGAAAGAGCCTACTATGACTGAATAACCAAAATGGGTGAATGTGGAAATACTATCTACCTCTCATATATTCATATCAGTCTTCAATGTTTGGGTGGTTACCACTGAATTGTCTGCCATTCTATTGTAGGTAACTCCCTTTATGAAATACTGAATATTAAATCATTACAGAATTTTAAAAGATGCACGCAGGATGAAAACTGAACCTGTCTTCGAACCATGATATAAATGCTCCAACAGTTCATGCTATAAATATTCCAATAGATAAAACTTAAAATAAATATCCAGACCTCCTCTAAACTTCCCTCCTAATGTGTATTTATTTGTGAAAAAATGTTTAATATGCTTTACTAAATTTGACAAAGGCAAATATTGTGGACTACTAAATACAGTGCCATCAGTGGATCATTAAACCTAGGAAGACAGATGTTAATGTGTTTGTGAATGGAGTTTCCTTATGTACTAGTATTTGGCAGAAGATTTCCTGCATCTTCTAGCTAAAGTGTAACGTGCACAAGGCTCCTCAGAAGCATAGGCAAAATTCACCTTTTTGCTATTTTTCATCCTTTCAGCACTAAAATTTATTTTTATAGACAAGATTCAGCCAAGATTACATGCAAGAGAGGGATATTGTAAAGGAACAAAACTGGAGGATGAAAGGCTGAGAAATCAGATGCATTTCAGGGAGCTATGAGAGAATAGTGTTGCTTTGGCTGGCTAGGATCTTTAGAAGAGAGACTAGAGAAGCTGAATAAGCAGTACTTTGGGAGGTTTTGTGGTTTTTCAAGTCTACTATCAGGGACAGTGTAACCCCATGCAACAATATGAGCGGTGTCCCTCAGGGGTCTGTACTGGGACCAGTACAGTTTAATGTCTTTATCAATGACACAGTCAATGGGATCAAGTGCACCCCAGCAAGTTTGCAGATGACACCAAGCTGAGTGGTGCAGTTGACACACCTGAGGGATAGGATGCCCTTGCTCAAGAAGTAGGCCCATATGAACTTCATGAGTGTCATGGTTTTAGCTGGGATAGAGTTAATTTTCTGCATTGCAGCTGGCATAGTGCTGTGTTTTAGACTTAGTATGAGAATAATGTTGATAACACACTGATGTTTTAGTTGTTGCTGGGTAGTGCTTACACTAGTCAAGGACTTTTCTAGCTCCCCATGCTCTGCCAGGTGCACAAGAAGCCGGGAGGGGAGGGGGCACAGCTAAGAGAGCAGATTCAAACTGGCCAAAGAGATATTCCGTATCATGTAACGTCATGCCCAGTATTTTAACTGGGAGGAGCTGGCTGTGGGAAGGAAGCAGCACCCACAAGTTCTCTTTCTTTTGCTTTTGCTCTTCGGATTCTCTCCCCCATCACACAGGGGTGGGGGGAGTGAGTGAGCGGCTGCGTGGTGTTTAGTTGCCAGCTGGGGCTGAACCACGACAATGAGGTTCAACAAGGCCAAATGCAAGGTCCTGCACCTGGGTTGGGGTAAACCCCAGTATCAATATAAATTGGGGGATGAAGGAACAGAGAACAGCCCTGCAGAGAAGGACTTGGTAGTACTGGTGGATGAAAAGTTGGACTTGAGCAGGCAATGTGCACTCATAGCCCAGAATGCGAAGTGTATCCTGGGCTGCATGAAAAGAAGCATGGCCAACAGGTTGAGGGAGGTCTCCATGACTCTGGTCTCCATCTGTCGTATCAGTCTTTCAGGGCAGGAGAGATGTTGCGTGTGTAGTTGGGTTGCTGCATACTGAAGTCAGTATTCATCACATCACTGTTGCACTTTGCTTGTTTCATCAAAGTTCATCTTCCATGAACTGGGAGATTTGTGCTGTGATATAATTGACATGGCATATCGCAACCACAGAAAAGATGACATAACATATTATATAGCAGTTTGCATTATGCCATTCAGTTCATTGACTGTTTTCACCCAAAATCTAACCCACTTGAGGCACACATTGGACTTCTCCATCTTCCTGCATCACCCACCAAGTGCACCCAGGTCCTCGAGCAAAAGCAATCCCACAAATAGGTTTGCCCTTGCCTGAGGCCGGAAGAACCCAGACTCTTTTGCCCAGCATACTTTTTGTGTGCACTACAGGGACTCTATCCCCTTCCACAGTATGTAGGATTTCTGACTGGGCAGGGCCAGCTCGATTGGCAGATCCCCTCATGTTGACTAACCATGTGGCTTTTGCTAAATATGCATCCCAGTGCTTGAATGTCCCACCCCCCCATTGCTCTCAGTGTAGTTTTTAACAGTCCATTGTACCATTCAATTTTCCCAGAGGCTGGTGCGTGATAGGGGATGTGATACACCCACTCAATGCCGTGCTCTTTGGCCCAGGTGTCTATGAGGTTATTTCGGAAATGAGTCCCGTTGTCTGACTCAGTTCCCTCTGGGGTGCCATGTCACCACAGGACTTGTTTTTCAAGACCCAGGATAGTGTTCTGGGCAGTGGCGTGGGGGACAGGATATGTTTCCAGCCAGCTGGTGGTTGCTTCCACCATTGTAAGCACATGGCACTTGCCTTGACAGGTTTCTTGGGAGTATGATATAGTCTATCTGTGAAGCTTCCCCATATTTGTATTTCAGCCATCATCCCCCATACCACATAGTCTTTACCCGCTTGGCTTGCTTGATTACATTGCACATTTCACATTCACAGATAGCCCACACAATAGCGTCCATGGTCAAGTCCACCCCTCGATCAAGAGCCTATCTCTATGTTGCATCTCTCCCTTGATGGCCTGAGGTGTCATGGGCCCACCAAGCTAGAAATAGTTCACCCTTATGCTGCCAGTCCAGATCTACCTGCACCACTTCAATCTTGGCAGCCTGACCTACCTGCTGGTTGTTTTGATGATCTTCAGTGGCCCGACTCTTGGGGATGTGAGCATCCACGTGACGTACCTTTACAACCAGGTTCTCTACCCTGGCAGCAATATCTTGCCACAGTGTGGCAGCCCAGATGGGTTTGCCTCTATGCTGCCAGTTGCTTTGCTTCCACTGCTGTAGCCAGCCCCACAAGGCATTTGCCACCATCCAGGAGTCAGTATAAAGATAGAGCACTGGCCACTTTTCCCATTCAGCAATGTCTAAGGCCAGCTGGATGGCCTTTACCTCTGACTTGATTCACCCTCTCCTTCAGCAGTTCCTGTGACTTGCCATATAGGACGCCATACAGCAGCCTTCTATCTCTGATGTTTTCCCACAAGACAACAGGATCCATGAGTGAACAGGGCATATTGCTTCTCATTTTCTGACAGTTTGTTATACAGTGGGGCTTCTTCAGCATGTGTCACCTCCTCCTCTGGTGATATTCCAAAGTCTTTGTCTTTTGGCAAGTCTATAATCACTACCAAGATTCCTATGTGATGGGGGTTTCCTATTCGAGCCCGCTGGGTGATCAGTGCAACCCATTTACTCCACGTAGCATCAGTTGCATGGTGTGTAGAGGGGACATTTCCTTTGAACATCCAGCCCAGCACTGACAGTCGGGGTGCCAAGAGCAACTGTGCCCCAGTACCAACCACTTCTGAAGCAGCTCGAACCCCTTCATACGCTGCCAATATCTCTTTTTCAGTCGGAGTACAGTGGGCTTCGGACCTTCTGTATCCCTGACTCCAAAACCCTAGGGGTCAACCTCGGGTCTCCCCTGGCGCTTTTTGCCAGAGGCTCCAGGTAGAGCCATTCTCCCCGGCTGTGGTGCAGAGCACATTCTTTACATCTTGTCCTGCCTGGACTGGCCAAGGAGCTACTGCATGAACTATTTCCTGTTTAATCTGTTCAAAGATTTGTCGTTGCTCAGGGTCCCATTGGAAATCATTCTTTTTCCGGGTCACTTGATAGAGAGGGCTTACGATCAGACTGTAATTTGGGATATGCATTCTCCAAAAACCCACAACACCTGAAAATCTTGTGTTTTCTTTTTGCTAGTTGGTGGACACATGGCTACTATTTTGTTGATCACATCCATTGGGATCTGATGATGTCCATCTTGCCATTTTATTCCTAAGAACTGGATGTCCTGTGTAGGTCCCTTGACCTTACTTTGTTTTATAGCAAAATCACCTTTCAGAAGGATTTGGACTATTTTCTTCCCTTTCCCAAAAACTTCTTCCACTGTGTTGCCCCACACAATGATGTCATCAATGTACTGAAGGTGTTCTGGAGCTTCTCCCTGTTCCAGTACAGTCTGAATCAGTCCATGGCAAATGGTAGGGCTGTGTTTCCACCCCTGGGGAAGTCAGTTCCAGGTGTACTGGACACCCCTCCAAGTGAGAGCAAACTGTGGCCTGCACTCTGCTGCCAGAGGGATTGAGAAGAATGCATTAGCAATATCAATTGTGGCTTACCACTTGGCTGCCTTTGACTCCAGTTCGTACTGAAGTTCTAGCATATCTGGCACAACAGCACTCAACAGTGGAGTGACTTTGTTCAGGCCACGATAGTCTACTGTTAGCCTCCACTCTCCATTAGACTTCCGCACTGGCCATATGGGAGTGTTAAAGGGTGAGTGGGTCTTACTGATGACTCCTTGGCTCTCCAGTTGACGAATGAGCTCATGGATGCGAATCAGGGAGTCTCAGTTGGTGCGATATTGCCGCCAGTGCACTCTTGTGGTGGCAATCCACACCTGTTGTTCTTTGACCTTCAGCAACCCCACAACAGAAGGGTCCTTCGAGAGACCGGGCAAAGTAGACAGCTGTTTAATTTCCTCTGTCTTCAAGGCAGCTACTCCAAAAGTCCACCTGTACTCTTTTGGGTCCTTGCAATACCCTTTCCTGAGTGATCATACAATTAAGATGGGGACAGACATTTTAGTAAAGCCTGTAGCAATAGGACAAGGGGTAATGGTTTTAAACTAAAAGAGGATAGATTCAGACTAGATATAAGGAAGACATTTTTTACAATGAGAGAGGTGAAACACTGGCACAGGTTGCCCATAGAGGTGGTAGATCCCCCATCCCTAGATATATTCAAGGTCAGCTTGGACAGGGCTCTGAGCAACCTGATGTAGCTGAAGATGTCCCTGCTCATTGCAGGGGGGTGGGACCAGACAAATTTAAAGGTCCCTTCCAAACCAAACCATTCTGATTCTATGATTCTAATACAAAGTGGATGCCAACTGATTGGAAGCCACCTGACTTTGTAGAAAGTCTTAATAGTCCTGGAGGACAAGTTGAACATGTCACAAAGGTGTGATCACAGCAAAGAGCAAGAGCATACTAGGCTGTGTTAGCAAAAATGTAACCAGCAGGTCCAGGGAAGTGATCCTTCCCCTGTATTTGACATTTGCAAGATTGAACCTGGAGTTTTGGGACCAGTTTTGGGCTTCTCAGTATAAGAAAGATATTAACATACTGAAGCAGATCATGACAGCCTGAGAGAAATGGGTATGTTCAGTCTTCATAGGGGTCTTCTAATTTATAAGGCTAATTACTTAATTAATTTAATTCATTAGGCTATGGAAGGGCTAATCAGTCTTTTGATCTGCACCCTGGATACTTACAGACAAGGTGGAGCTAGACTTTTCTCAGAGTTTCACAGAGAAAAGACAAGAGAGAGTGGTCACAAGATGTAATGAAAGGGATTTCAACAACATTAATGGAAACAACATTAAGGGTAGCTAGGGCTGGTGGATGGAAGGACCTGGGGTCAGTAGAGACAAGATGCTGCTCTCCATCCCAAATCTCTCATCCCAAAAGTAGCAAGGTTAGGCATGCCTTCTCTAAATCATGAGAAATGTAAATATGGTGGTGTTTTCTTTTGCTTTCTTTCAAATAATTTTTTTTTTTTTAAACTAGAGCATTTTATGTTTGAGGCTGGTGCTGTATCTTCCAAAGGGAAAAGTCCAAAACAACTTGAAAAGACCTGAGGAGTTTCTGGAACATCCATGGTCATCCCTGACTCCTGGAAAAGGTGGAAAGCATTTGCATGAAATGAGAAATTCAGTGAGTGAGATAAGACCTCCTTCTTCCAGTCCCAGAGACCGTGATATTTGGCAGGGCCCTGCTGTAATTTACCTACTTACTTGAGTAAAACACCTGCTGTTGGCTACATATCCTTAAGCAGGATGTGGCATAGTGCTTGAGACTGTATAAAGGTCCAGCCAGGGACAAGGTGTCAAAGCTACAGATGTATTATTCATCCCACCACCAGCAACAACCATTCATCTCTCAGATAATAGACTACAGGATGGAAGAGACAATTAAAAAAAAACACAAAAAGACTGAAAACTCAGAGAGAAGCATTCAGGGAAGGAACCTGATGGTTATTAATCTTCTCTGTAAGATATCAGCATATTGAAGGACAACATGAGAATGGTGCCCTGCAAAGGCACTTTGAGCAACTGGAATCCCCTTCTTTGGAGTATTTTTTGACGGTTCGTGGGTTAAACATAGAAAGACTAAGCACCCTCCTCCTCACACTAGTCTTGCGATAGAAAAATATTTTGAGCATTGCAACAAAGCACACATAACCTGTTTATGTAAAATTTGTCTTCTGTTAGTCTGCTAAACCCAAGTTTAAGACTGTCCATTTATGAAAGCAGAGAGACCTTTTTTCACAATGTGCTAATTCGCAACAACCTATTAAGTTGCACCACAGGCTCTGTTGTGCGCTTAGACACAAATTGCTGAGAGAAAATGTTTTAATGCATTTCATTTCCTTGTATTCAACCACCATATATTTACAATTATGTGGATTGTGAGGTAGATGTAAATAAGTTTTCTCCTTGTACATAAGTAAGCACTTTGTGGTATATTTCCTTGCTGATTGAAAGTAAATGGATAGCAACATTACAGTGTTGTAAATCATAATCTGTGCCTGGATTCTTGGATCATAAATTTCAAAATATATCAGAACATATTGTTATAGAATAAACAGTATGACTCATTTTAAGTCTTTCTTGCTCCTTTGGGTGCTGAAAGTACTATGAAGTGTTCCAGAATTCAGTCAATTGCCTCCCTTCAGAGGAGCCAATAAAGCAGGTTCTTTCTGCCTGTATCTGGGATTAGGCTAAATCCAATTGCATCTTTCAAAACAAATACATCTGCTGGTTAAACATCCTTTCTGATGTACGAAAAAAGTAAGAGAGTTGAATTCTTCATGTCTTATCAAATCCACTTAAAACACAGGTGCCTTCAAGGTCTCTAATCTTATACCCTTACACATACAGAAAACGCCCATAAAAACCAGAAACCAATTTCTGACATATGACATGGGCCCTTGCCTCTCACCCTTTTAAATGGAATCAGTGTTAAGGGAAATTCTTTTCTAGGTCATTTTAATCACTAAACGGAGAGCAGCAAAAATTATAATTCAATTGATCTGCCTTTGACATCTCTAAGTATTTGCATTACTGACTTTCTTTTCAGCTTAAGTTGAATCAAGATCATTCGTGGTCAATCTTGTTGACATAGTCTCCTCTACTAATCATATTTAATGAAAATTGCAGGGATATCAAAATCATTTATAAGATACGGGGGGGAAAAAGAGCCCTTCTCACCAAGGTCCAAGGACAAAACATGACATATCCAGGAGTCATTGACTGTACTGCATAAAAAGCCAACAAATCTTTAAAGCTTATTTTGTCTCTGCAGGGTAAATAGTGAATGATCAGAATTTAAAGTATGTCAGGTTCAAAGAAAAACATGGATCAACTTATCATACACATGATAAGGAAGGCATAACATATAAGAAATACTCAGATAATGTTGTTTCGACCATAATTTTACACATTGTTTCTCAGAGTATATTTTTAACTGGGACAGTCAGATATTCTTTTCAGTAGACCAGATGGGATCCTATGAAGACAATGAAATTAGACTGCCAAAGGACACTGGTCTATCATATTTTATTTTCTCTTCTATATCCAAAGTGATGAACTAGTCAATGTGCTTCAAAACCATTTTTCCACTTTTATTTGAGATCTTTCCTGCAGTAGCTCTCGTGTCTTTGATAAAGGTTCCCATTCAATCCAGGGCATTTCTAGAGTATGCATGTAACAGTTTCTTGACACAAGTGATCAACATGATAACGGTGGGAGATGCTTTGTTGGACATGTTACAAGCAAGCAAGGCAGATAAGGTCAAGCGTGGCTGTGGCTGCAGCAACCATGAGATGGTGCAGTTTTAAAAACCTGAGAAAAGTGACCAAGCAGATTCACAGCCCTGGACTTCAGGAGACTGTATTTCAGCTTGTTGGCAGGATCCAGTAGGAGACTGAGTAAAGGAGCCCAGTACACCAGTGGTGAAGAAAATGGGAAAGTCTGAGGCACTCAGTGCCTTTTTGCCTAGGATCTCAGTGGAAAGGTCTGCCCTAAGGGCTCCTAGGCCCTGAGCCAAGGAGAAGAGTCTACGGGATAAATCTATACCCACAGCCATGGAAGATAAAATTAGGGCACATGTAAGCAGATTGAACATGCATAAGTTCACAATCTGGGGGTGCTGAGAGAACTGGCTGATATTACAAGGCTGCTTTCTACCATCTCCATCACTTTTGAGATCATGGGAGGTGCAGAAAAATGACTGGAGAAAGACACATCCCACATAACCTGCAGGAAGGACAAGGAGGACTGGGGAAAGTACAGGCCTGGCAGCTTCACCTCATTTCCTAGTAAGGTTATGGAACCCAGCCTCCTCAAGCCTCCTCTTCTTCTTAAGTATCCAGGCACATGCGGAACAGCCTGAGACTGGGAAAAGCCAGCATGGGTCTTCCAAGGGCAAAAAGGATTGCTTTCTTCAGTGAAACAAGTGGCTGTGTAGACAAGGGAAGAGCAGTAAGTGTTGTTTAACTTGGTTTAGCAAGGTGGTTGACAGAGTCTGCTATAAAATCTTTCTAGCCAAATTGGAGAGACATGGGCTGGGTAAAGGCATAAGGTGGGCAGAAAATGGGCTGGAAAACTGGGCTCAAGGGGTGGTGATTGGTGGTACAAAGTCCAACCGGTGGGTAGCCAATTACTAATGGTGACCCTCAGGGACCGGTACTGGTGATCTAGATGATAAGACAGAGTATATTCTCAGCAGGTTTGTAGACAATGTCAAACTAAGATTTGTCCTGATACGCTCTAGGGCAGGGCTGCAGTCCTGAGGGACTGCAACAGTACTGAGAAACAGACCAATAGAAACCTTATAACCCAGGGTAAACACCTCCAGTTTGCTATAAGCCCATGTGAGAATACAGGGCCTGGGCCAACTGACTGGAAAGCAACTGTGCAGATAAAGACTTGGGAGTCCTGGTGCACTACAAGGGGAATCAGCAGTGTGTTCTTGCAGCAACAAAGGCCATCTACCTGGGGAGGGATCCTTCTTCTCAATCTGATCCTTGTAAGACTGTATCTGAAGTACTGTGTCTGCTTTTGGGTCCTCACTGCAAGACAGACTTGGACATACTGGAGCAAATCCAGTGATAATTAGGGGGCTGAAAAACACAACATATAAAGATAGGCTAAGGGAACTTGGTCTTTTCAACCCAGAGAAACTTGGGGGAGACCTTATATTGCTATCCACAGCTGCCTAATGGGAGGGTATAGGGAAGACAGAGGCAAACTCTTCTCAGAGCTGCACAGCAGTAAGAGCCAACAGGTACAAGCTGGATCACAGAAAATTCTGACTGCATATAAGGAAAATTTCTTGCTGTGTGGGTGGTCAAACATCAGCACAGATTTCTTAGAGATGTTGTGGAATTTCCATTCTTGGAGACAGCTAAAACTCAACTGGAAAAGGGCCTTCTGTAACTGTACCTGTTTTGACTGAGAGATTGGACTAGGTGACCTCCAGAGATCCCTTCCAACCTATATTACTCTCTATCTCCAAGATATGGCAGCACATTTGGTAAGTGTTATTGTTTTTCCCAGATGGAGTAGAAACGAAAAGAGAAGAGGGAAATCTGTTATAAGCCAAATGTGTCTGGGTTACCAGTTCTTTGACATTACCTTTCAATCATCAGCCAGAGGCCATTATTTCTGCTTGTCTGAGTACCCTTGATGTGTAGAAGAAAAAAAATAATAAAGTGTCTAAAATGTCTTTCCAATGAGAAAATTTGATGATAGAATGTCTCCTCAAACTGTCCTTGCCCTGTTTTCTCTTTCCTGTGAAGTTTCTAACTTCCTTTATTTTCTGTTTTGAAATAACTATGACTTTTTTCAGTGTGCATCCAAATTAGTTGGAAGATTAAGCTGTTGTTAAGCTGTATCTTGTCAAACTATTGCAAGATCTTAAAAAAAGAGAAAGACTATTGTCTTTTCTCCTTTCTTATATTATTCAGAGCAACATAGGAACTCTTGTGTAACAACTACCACAAAGTCATGCCTTGATGAGAGAGGTTCAGAGCCTTTGGAACAGAGAAGAAAAATTCAGTAACTAGATCTATATCTAAAAAAAACAGCTGAAAAAATTATTCAAAGGAAAGGTAAATTCATAAATGCTTTGTAAACTTGCCCTAAGCTTGTTTAAAAACCTGAAAGTGTCTAGCTTTATTTAATATCCTGCCAACTACAATCTTTTACTCTTTTAGGCAACTGCCTGTACCAGAATCGTATTCTCTGTCCTTGGAAAACACGTTAACCCTATTAGCAGAAAAAACAGAAAAGTTTAAGTTAAAACCTCTTCTCCCTTGATCTGCACATACACATTGAAAGCTGTTGGTATGTTTGGATTAGAGTGTAAGTCTACGTTAAAACAACACATCTGGCATTTTTAATGAGAGTGTTTCAGATGACTTGATTAACTTTGAATGACAGCTTTGAATATTTGCCTAATGGGAAGCTGTTGGTAAATTAGTCTTTTTAAACCTGACAGAAATGATGAAAACTCTAAGTTAGAAGAAGTTTTTGCAACTGTATTTTACCATGTTGCATGAATGTGTGTGGAACAGCTGGTGATGCAACTGGTCTCATTTTCTTTTACGTCTGCTAATATTTTTTAAGATTATCTATTGACTGGTGACAGCAAGTGTTCCAACAATTTGCTTCTACATGCAAAACTGTTGTCCTGCATCCCATGGATGGATGGGAGGCCTTCACAGAAGGCTTTTCAGAAGCTTTATGATCACTTTACTGGACATATGTATATCTATAATAAAGCTCACAGAGTCCACAGTGGATTGTGATGGCTTAGTGCATCCATGTGGTGCTCTGGTACTCCCAGGGCAAACCAGTTTCTGACACTGAGTTCGCTCAGCCAGACCTATCATGGCCATCCCTTCACTGTAGCATGGACAATGGATATATCCAACAAAGCAGAATTTGCACCCAATGGAAAGCTGAAGAAGTTTTTAACCAGTTTTACACTTTCCTTATGTTA
Organism: Phalacrocorax carbo; assembly: GCF_963921805.1. Taxonomy (NCBI): domain Eukaryota; kingdom Metazoa; phylum Chordata; class Aves; order Suliformes; family Phalacrocoracidae; genus Phalacrocorax; species Phalacrocorax carbo. The sequence continues at coordinate 28,831,108 of NC_087518.1, read as the reverse complement.
GTATTTTCTGAGATTTTTAAAACTTGCCAGTCTGTGTGTGGGTCTTTGATTCCTAGCATACAATTTTTACTGGAGAGTGGTAGGACATCCTCAAGACATAGTCTTACAGCTGTCTGCTACAATACCAGCAACAAAGGAGTCACCAGATAGATCTGGAACTCATAAAATCCTTTTATTTCTTTTTTTTTTTTCTTTTTTTAATGATGGATGAGACAGAGTGGGGGTGAGGAGCTTGCCACATTTTCAGATTTTCCACTTTACTTCTGCCTCTTAACTACTTTACTGACACATGCAGTAGCTGTATAAATAGACCTCACCTACAAAGGTGGTGAGAAAACACCCCCATGGGAATCTGCGGGGTGCTCAGCTGAAAACCTGATTCCTAATGACTTACACAACAAAAACTGTATGAAAGGAATTGTCAAAAATGTTTTGAGGGCAGGAATGATTCTATTGTCCTGATATGGCAATAGTATGTACCTGTAGATAGACAACATTCATGGTGATAAAACATGTGCCTAGGAAGCGCTATTAATTTGAAAAATTTCATGTTATCAACAGCAAAGGATTTTTTTTTAATTGTAGTCTATGTCTATGTCAGTTAAGTCAAATATAGGGATTAATACAGGTTCACATGAGATTCATGCTATCTCCCACTATACCATAACCACCAATGCACTCTAAGAAACAGTAAAGAGAATACTCTAACGGGTTCCAATCTTTTAAACATAACTTAAGCTTAAGATAAAACTTAATGCCTCATGATTTCATTATTGATTTAATATGCTTATATATTAAATTCACTGAGAAATAATGTTGTGGTTTCCATAGTAGCCATTCCCATGAAAATGATGCACTGATCACAGAACAATCACACATGTGAATAAAAATTAATACCTCCAAAACTGCTATAGTTTAAGCTTGCTTTGGAATTCTTGCAGCTGCTTGACATCACAAGAAAGATGAATATAGAAAAGTGACCATCACACTGTTTCTTCCGGTATATTTTCAGGTCTTTGTTGTCTAGTCTTGTATTTTTGTATGCAAGTACAGACTTGTAGGATAAGCACAAGCAGTACTAACAAATGCTTTATGTCATCTTAAAAGCATGTAAGTACTAAATTCCAGGTGCCTTCATCACTACCAAAGTCATCCATCAATCATATTTTTTCTCTGTGAAGTGCTTTCATAACAAGATGAATGCATGAGGAGGTGGAGTAGGTTTGCAAGTGTATAACTATTCTTTAAATTATACTCACATCTGTGCTTAAATGCTCAGTAGTTTGATCCTCTGAAAGTATTAGACCATAGAGAAGCCCCCCCCCCCAATTTTATTTCTCTTCTTTCCATAGACAGCAGTGTCTCACAGACAAAATGGGTTTTAGAAAGTGTATATATATCAATTATTTTACCCTTTATGGAAAGGATATCTAGCCATAGATCATCTTATAAGGTAGTAGAGAATGCCATTAAAAAGTGACACTAAAATGCAATGTAATTTTGGAGAGAATAATAGCTAAAAGAAATATTAAGGGAATATGTTCCTTTTTCGTATTTCCGTATCAGTAACTCAGAAATTTCACCACCACTGGCAAAAAAAATAAAGGTCATTTTTATATTTTGCAAAGTGATGGGGGCAAAACTGTAGCTGTAGAAATATAAAGATTAAAATCATAAACACACATTTCACAGTTGATAGTTTGCAGATGGTCTGATTTTTTTAATTTTTCTTTGAATTTGTGTCAAAAGTTTCTGTTGTAAAAAATACCTGCATTCTTTTATAACACATAAGAATAAAGAATGGAGTTTGAATTTAAAATGTGTTGCTAAAAATACCATCTGTAGATAAAACTATGTGTTTACATATATCAGTATATTTTCATCTTGTCTCTGCTGTATGTAACCTAATCTTTTTTCCATGTACCCAAAGTTCTTATAGCTGTCAAAAGGAATGTGTGACAAAATGCTTTGGGAATTGGAGAAGCCATCCACAAGACAGCCTTTGTCTGTCTACACTACAGAAGAGAAGTGTTTGCAGTATAGTAGGTAGAAATGTGTAAACACAGCTGAGATAGCTGGAAGAGATTTCACATTGTGCTTCTATATCTGTAGAATAAATCTGCCATTATGTGTTTGGCATAGCTTCTGCTATATTACAACTGTAGCTTTAAGATTAGGAAAACACACAATTATCTTGTCATTGCTCTTCTGCTAGGGAAGGAGTGGGAGATTTCCCAGAAATTGCCAAGAAGGTTGAAGGACGGAAAGAGGAAATTCTTTTCTACATGCACCAACACACACACACACACACACAGAATAAAATTTGTGTTTTGTTTTAATATAAAATTCTGCTGGAGTACATAAATTGGCAAATACTTGTACTGCTTTATTGGTACAAATGGCTCTTGTCTACTTTAATATACCAATAAGTATACCAATAAGTCTGGTATACCTTGTCTCTTCTTAGACTGATGTAAACAACAAGAATATACTACCTTGCTCCTGTGTACTGTGATTAAATGGCTTTTTTAAGCAATTTATGTATGTCTGCATGGGAGCAAAGTAACAAAGAATTAACGAACTCTTCCCACCCAGCCTTTTCAGTTATTTGCAAGGGAAGCTAAGGATGGTGCATTTCCCCAGAAATATTCTCCTGAATATAAAAGAAAGTGTGTTTCTTCAAACAGCCAATAGATTTTTTTCAATACAATCTTAAATTATTGCCCTATTCTCATTTGAGACATCCTGTGTGTATATGTGTATGTATTTATGCATGTGCAAAATATACAAAGAAAAAGCTACCCATAAATAAAATGTGTATGTAGAAGCCATACATAATAAATGTATATAAATTTTTCTGATGCTGAATTTACTTATTACTGTAGTCTGATAAATGGTGATGCATCAACATTTATGCAGATTTTCATATAACTCTTCATTTGCAATTTCCATGATTCAACTGTACCATTCCTTCAAAATATGTGGATGATGTCAAACACCTATGAAGCTTAGTCTTCCTGTGCTACAATGGCAAATTTTTTTGTTGAGGTGTCTTCCCACTTGTAAAAGGATAATGACGTCAACCTACTATGAATGAGAATTCAAAGTTTTCTGGCACTGAAATACGCCTGGCTGAATGTTCTTGTTTGACAGACTTAGGCATGGCTGGCAGGTTGGCTTCAGTGAGTCCCTCTGAAACTTCCCAAGGCCTAGGTTGGCCAAGCCCTGCTCCCATGGCAAGCGCTCCAGACCTGATCACCCTGGGGACCTCACTCCAGTCTGTCAATGTCCAAGACTGGACACAGTATCTGGAAGTGTCCTAATGAGCACTGAAGAGAGAGGGATAATTACCGCCCATCTGTTGCATTCCAGGAAACATTCTGAATAAACATTTCATTGCACTTATTCATCATTGTATTCCATATAATTTAAGGTTTTCTTAAAAATCATAGTATTTTCTAGATTACAGCAGTACTGCATAAAAAAATATCTCATAAGAACTTTCTAACTAACTTTCATATTCCCTTTCCCTGATATATAGACCCTGAAACACCTAATTAACTTCTGAAAGGGGGAGGTAGGTCTCTTTGGAAAATATTATCCCAGCTCATATCAGGAATAATAAATTTCTTATTGCAAATATCTCAGTGCTTGAACAGGTTTATCCAGAATATTTAAGTTATGAAAGCTGGCTGTTGTTCCACTTTACATACAGCTGAGATCTTACAAAAATAGGGTCTAGGGGTTTTTAATACCATTTAAAGACAGTAGAATGCCACTATTTCAGTCCATGTAGAAACACAGGCATATGTTTAGTAAAACTGCCATATGCATTTGAATGACAATTCTTTGGTTCACTGCCGAAGCCTATATATGTGCATAATGCTGTACTGGAAATGAAAATCTTCCTTGTGGGCATGAAGAGCAAAATGATAAGTTGCATTTCATTTTATTCACCTTCCTCTCCTTTAATCTATTAGAAGCTCAGAGATTCTGAACAGTGGTTTGTGGATGTACTTTTTCATTAGCTACTTCTCATCCCCAACCTGAAGCCCCATTTACCTAGTGTACATCACAGCATTAACTGATACCCTATAGGGTGAACAATAAAGCTAGTCCTGTGAACAGCTTAAGCAATTTCCCATAGTCAGTCAAGCAAACCTCACCACAGCCATGTGAATTACTTGTTTTGTTACAAAACATGTTGTTCCTAATAAAAAGTCAGTGGTTTATAGATAAAAAGAAAATATAAAATTTCACAAAATCTAATAAAATCTGTCAGGTTGTTAAAAGTATAATAGATTTGTTAACTCTGGCTTTCCTGTGTTAATGGAGGCTTTGCCATTCAGGTATATTAACAGGACATGCATTTAAGCTGTCCCTGTAATCAGTTGCTCAGTGGTAGGCGATGACAATCTTATCCAATTAGAACAGCATCAAGTATATAATTATTAGATTTTAAAGGGAAAAAAGCCTTAGTAAGGGAAAAAAGCCTTAGTAAATTCAAGCTAATTCAAGCTTCAAATAAATTCAAGCTTATAACTTAAGGTTTTCTTAAAAGTCATAGTATTTTCTAGATTACAGCAATTCTTTCACTCACATACATCCAGTTCACTCATGATTTACTGCAGAGCAGAAAAAAATGACAATATATGCAGTGAATAAATATATGCAAAGCAAAAAAGGATAACAAGAATTCATTCATTATACATGCTTCTGATATATTAAGGCATTATTTGGCAAACACATTCATATTGTTGATTCTTTATCTTTGTTTTTTTTTCAAGGGGTTGATATTATAACATGCATTTGTATGGTTGAACTTCTTTTGATACATGACATGGAAAAAGAAGTTCATAAATATACATTGAGATACATGTGAATTAATCTATGCCAGTGTAAGGTTCCTTTTTTATGATGTGAAACAGCAATTAAATATATTTATTGAAAAAATGCTATTCAGAAACCAAAATGTATTCTTGGGTGATCAAGCATCTGTACAAATAAAACTGTCAGTTGTGAAAATACTGGTATAACAAGGTCATTAAATCATGTTGAGGCATATATTTTGTGAGCTTTTAATGCATGAGTAATATTCTGGTTTTGTTTCTTTGATATCGCTTGTTGCTAATTCTACTGTTATATAGCAGATCTGTAGTAAACCTTTTTTTCTGTGCCTGCAACTTTCTAATTGCTGCTGATCCTTGCCACCTTGTCATCAAAATGGATATTTCTGTTGAGACAGATGAAACAAGGGATTGTCTTCCTGCCATTGCCTTTGTGTTTTTTTTTAAATGAACACTAGGTGAAAAAAAAAATATACTTCCTTTATTTGCCAAGTAGCTTACTTCTGTTTCAACCAGAAGCCAGCAAATATTTTATGATCAGGATATGTGCTTTCTGTGGGGAGTATTCACCAGAATATAGGAAAAAATACCCTTCTGGATTGCACACCAACTGACTGGAACAGATTTTGATAAAAAAAACAACCCCCCAAAAAACCCTAAGAACACACCATTAGCTAATTGTACAAAGCCTCAATAATAAAGATTGCAGGGTGCTAAGACCCAGATTCACTCACTGACTCAAGAATTATCCTGTTCTGAGTATGAAGTTTGAAGGACACTTCTAGCACCACCGGTTTCATTACATTAGTCTTTCTTTTCTTTGCTTTTCTTATAAAGGAGACAAAGAATATTCCTTTTGGGCAGTGTGGTGCATTATTTACAATCATAGTCTTTCTCAGAGGGATTGATTGCTAGTGTTTCACTTCACCAGTAAAAATAAATACTGTAAAAATAAAAAAGAAATTATACCGGTAAAAATTAATTGGGCACCCTCAGAATCTGCATCAGAAGGTCCTTAAAATTTATCAAATAAATGTGTAAATATTTATATTATTAAATGAGACTCTCAACTCCTGACAATAGGCAAAAATCCACTTCTCTTTGCTATGCCCAAAACCTCATAAACCTTGACCTTTTGCCTTAGAACTTCTGAAATTAAGCGAAAGACTAACAAGCTCTTTCAGGAAAGAAGGAGAAATACAACATAATGACTTTGCAATTTCCAGTCGCAGCTAACCTAACCCTTGAAAACGCCACACTAAACTGAATAAAGCAGATTGTGAAAGACACTGACTTCAGCATAGTCAAAATGGCTATTGCACCAGAAGGTTGACCCAGATGAAGGGAAAAAATAAGAAGGGAAAAAAAACCAAAACACAAAAACCCCCACATATTTTTTTTTTAAATCTAAGAGCTCTCCCACTGCTGAAGCTTGTCTCTTTCTCAACACTCAGTTTCTATAGCGATAGCATTCTCATTAAAACTGTAGTTCACCAAACCTTAAATAAGTACTTTTACTGAAAGTATAAGGATTAATCCTTTTTGCTATTAATTTCAGTATTCCTTGTTAAAGAGCCACCCATATACGACACTTATAAATGTACATACACTACGTATTAATTCAAATTAAACCCTGCAGTAGATAATGCTAAGACCCTTGAATTAAGCTATTTAATTCCTTTCCTCATCTAATTGCTGAGACTATTATTTAATGTCTCTTGTTTTTCTCGCTGTTAATCCGTTTGCTTTACTAAATTGCATTTAGTTTGTCAACTCAGAAATTGTACAAATGAGAGGGAAAGTAAAGGGTTTAAACAAAGAAGTAATGTATTTATTTCAAAGAAGTAAAAGTGGCTCAGGAAACATCCAAGTTATAAGGTACTTATCACAAGTGGCCATCTATAAATTAGGGAAGAGCTGGAATAGGTCAGTGAAGTAAGAGAATTATTAATAATGTGAAGAAAGATAACCAGGAACCTGAGCTGCAGCTGTAGCTCCAGTGGGTGTTGGACCCTGTTGCCCTGTGGGCTGCACAGGACAGCAGGTGTGGCCAGGGTTGAAGTTGCTGGGTCCAGCCCAAGTGGTGGACTGGAACTGACAAAGGTGTACTGCTAAAGCCAAAAAGACAAAATACTGCAGTTAACATTTGAATTTTAAGCACAATTGTGTCACTAGGCTTTTCATATGCTATTGTAACTAATGGCTATGAACACACACTACCACAGAGAAAGCTCCAAAAATCTTCTCCCTCTTGGTGTTATCTGACCAGGTCACTCAGTTTGTGAGTTATTTCTTGCATTTAGCATATAGTGGCATTTTTTTTTCTTCTTTTCCTTTCTCCTCCAGGAAGGAAGCAGAGCAGAAATGTTATGTGAAATAAAGACATGGTTCCTGTTCATTCGGTAGCTTTCCAGTGTAGCTCCAATGCTGTTCAACCTGTCTCAGAAAATGCAGCAGACTGCTGATGAGGACTGCAAAGACCCACTCTATGCTCATGTAGGGCAGATAGCTCTTCTGAAACAGGGGTAAGGTGTTGTGCCTGCATATTGGCCTAGGGTGCGTTGTGTGACATTAGACTTCACACCAGTCTGAGAAGACTTAGCTCCTACAAAAGTGCAGCAGGAAAGGTTTGTTCCTATGACCCATATACCTCACAGGTTTGTAAGACTTTCTCATGACAGTGATAGTTGTTATAAATTGAAGTTACAATTTTTTGTAAAAAAAACAATTTATCCAAGAAAGCAATAATTAAATAAACTAATATTATTTTACTATAATACCAATGGCTCCAGTGTTGTCTGCAAGGACTGATTTCAGTATTCCTTTAAGTCTGTACACAAGGAACATGCATGTGTTTGAAGTTCACATTGTTCCTGGTATGACTAAAATATTCTGTGCAATAAGAAGGTAAAATAATTGTATCATTTCTGCAAATTAGTTCTGTTTTCTGGAATGAGCTATGCTGTTGTAGAGAGACTTGCATTATTTTCTGTATTCACAGTTTCCCTTCATACTGATAATTGGATACCACAATATTTTTTCCATCAGCTCAGAAAGCACCTTATGTTTTTCCCATGACATCAGTCAGCATGGGAAGTGAAGGGCAACAGAAATAATATTGATCCCTGCTTTGAATTGCAATAGGTATATGTGCTCTAGTGGTATCTGACTTCCTTGGGAGAGATCAACACTGCTCATGGTCTGAGCCAAAATACTGCACAAAATGGCCTATTATCCTTTAATTTTATGCTGATTACTCTCATTCTAGTGGATAAAATTTTCACAGGAGATATAGTCTTGATATCAGATTGTTTCCACAAATTATAATCCCGCCAATAAGTTTTCGATTGATTTGCATCAAGCTGCTATTTTTAAATAGACAGACACACTCTTTCTGTAAGCAAATAGTAGCTTATGAATTGTACAGAAGCTCTTTGCCACAACTATTTCCTCTGTTATCTATCACACAAAACTTATTTGTACACATTTTCTTAGTATGAGCTGATTATTGCACCTGCACAACTTAACTTTAGGGAGCATAGAAAGGAAAGAAAATATAAAAGTCTTGTTTATTTCCACCTATTGTTATATAGGGCTTTCTTTTTTCTTAAATTAGTGTTGTGATCCAGGATTATATATCCTTTGCTGTACTTCCACAAGACACTGGCCACAGGATCATTGACAAAATCACACAAGGATGTTTCAACAGCTAGACAAAAAAGGTATCTTTTTGGATGCTTGTCTGCTTTTCTCACCACAGTGTTGGGAAGACTGGACCCACTGATTGAGTTTGCCCCACAGAGAATTTAAACAACTTGACTTTTTGTGGATTTTTTTGGAGTTGTTTGGAGGTTTTTTTCTTTTCTTAATAAGACCAGACTGTAATGCAGCATCTTTCTTCTGCCTGTAAAATCCAGCACCTTTATGTTTCTGTCAACAGCTGTGCACCAAGCTGGGTAGCCTAGTAAAAGCATATTAACACACCATTCCATGAGGGGCTGCATTCAAAGGCAAAGAGATGGCATTTTTCCTGGCACCAAAAAGACTGTCTCTGGGGATCAACAGTGTGTGCCTTTTGGTCCTCCCCATCTGATTCTGCCATGATGACACGGTTGTGCTCCCATAAAGACCTGCTATTAAAGCCCACTCTCTTCAGGTTGCCTATATGTCATGTAAACACCCAAAGGTGGCCCCTGCCAGAAAGTTCCCATCACATTTATGGTGACATCTGATATAGCCATAGGAAATGCACCAGTTAAATTTGAAAGGTGTCAGCAATTCATCAGTAACCGCACATCCATCCATAAAGCAGACCTCTGCTTGGTATTCAACACCTTGTAATGCATAGCAATTTTGAGTATTTTTCTGTTCAGCTACATGTGTAAGCCATTGAATAGAGGTGGTCAAATACTTCTTCCTCTGGTGGCAGTCACTCGTGTGAGAGGGGATGTTACCACATTAGGTTTAAAGAATATAAAGTGTGTCTCTGCAAACAGATGTCAGGTGGCAATATGCTGAAAGGGATCTATAGGGATTCACCTTTATGTCACCATCACTCTCTTTCACATGGACTATGTGACAGATCACCGCCACCACCTCATTTTTGTATGATCTCAATCTCTCCCTCAAAATTTTCACATCAATACTGAAGTTATTTTGCAGGTCAAAAATCCTCTCATGATTAGTTGTTTGCCACACCAAGAATTGCTTATTCTCCCTGAGCATCACGCTGTCCACCCCAAAATATTCAGGTGTGGGAGAGTTCTGCTTTTCAGTAGTGTTAAAAATAGAGAAAATAATTGTCTCTGAAGCATGAGCTATATAGTGGGAAATGAGAACATAGTGCAATCTGTTACTTCTTGGTCTCTCTCCAAGCAGTCTATTACTTTCAAAGGTTTCTGTATGCATAACTCTCAGCAGACCTCCACCTTGCTTTAAAGAGGTAAGCTGGATGCTTCTTGTTCAAGCTATGATCTTCTCTATATTGTTCAGAGATTGTAGTTATAGACTAATCTTGAAGCCAGAATCAATCTTTTACAAACAGAAGACTACATTTACATGCAAAAGCTTTTGTTTTAGGATCTTAGAGCTTTGCTCGCTGAGGTCTTAAGAGTCATTCTGACTTCCAAACTTTTTCCACATATTTCCTACTCACTTAATGAAATCTCCTCTGGAGCATCCTCTGTTGTCCCTGATAAGATACAAGATAGTGACCCTGGTGGCCACTAATCTGAAAGAATAATTGTTTCTTAGATTTCTCTTTTTTTTAGTTCTTTTTTTTCCTCTCCTATAAACAGCTGGTGAATCTTCAGCTGGAATCAGTGTGATTATAGAAAAGACAAATCTGGTCCACTGTATACTAAAGCATGCTGTGCTGGCAAATTGAAAACCTTATGAAATAAAGCTAGAAACTGGTTGAATGGCTGTGACCTAGAGTGACACAAGTTTCTTTAAACAGTTAATTAATTTCAGCAAAATTCAGCCACTGCCTGAGTTTATCAGAGTGAGAGAACAGTTTTATTATTGTGACTTCAGTTAAAAGAATGCACAATGAGATTCTTTAAATTAGTTGAAAGTGATTGGACAGCTAGAATCTCAAAAAGTCTATTACCTATATTGACTACAACATTACAGAACGTTATAAAATTAATTATATTCTTCATAGCTTAACAATGATTGCCTCATTTAGAAATATAATTACCTATCAATGAGGTTTTCAGCCAGAAGGGGGTTGTTTAGCAGTGTATAACAACTTGGTTTACCAGGCTTCATTTAAATCCCCTGCCTACTTCTTCTCCTTGTAAAAGTTTGATATTTTAGGTGACTCTTTTTATTTAATATAAAGTTTTATTCCAGGTATTTAATGTCATAATCTGTCACAAAGAACAGATTGACACTAAAATAACAGCATGGCTAATAAAACAAGAAACCACCAAATGACAGCATAGTATGGGATGCTCTGTAGTATAATGGAATAGTGTGAGCAGTACCCTCCTCTTTAAGATGTAAAGACAGGACAAACTGTTATTCAGAAACAAAAATTATCATCCATCTCCTAAAAGGGTCATTAAAAGTGACAGAAATAATAAAATTAAAAACCTGAAAATTTTATCCACAATTTCCCAAGAACACTTTCAAGGATTTTTGCTCTGGTTTAAAATTATTTTTGAGAAACACAACTATTGTTCCCACAGATACATCAAAACCAAACCCACTAGGTTTATCCTGATATAAAGCATAATTTCTATGTGCAATTACAATGCATTGGTAGAGAAAATACTTGCTAAACACTGCCAAGCATAATTAGATGACATCCATCTTTTGCTGACTAGCCAGTTACCCAAATCATGGCAACGCCGCCATCTTGTTCATTACAGGTACATCCCTCCTCATCCAGTGAAGAAACAAGGAGTTGAGAAATATTGAAGAAAGGCAGAGAACACATTTTGTTATTATTATTTTTCCTGTAGACACTATTCTTTCTGCTTGATAGTATCAGATATCATCATTCTCTAGAACTGTTAATCTGATGTGTATTGACATTGTGTGATTCTAAAAGATGCTATTTATTTCCTGTTGCCTTATAGCTCAAATAGAAAAGAAATACTAAGATGCCTGTGGAATAATTGCTGGCAGTGACTTAGAAATTAAACTTATGTTTTTAGAAAAGGTACAGCATGGAAGAAGCTGTCAGGATTGGGTGCAGCTGACAGGTGAGGAATCCATTCCACAGAAGTCCCCTAGGCTCATAACCTTGGATGTCAGCAATGCAAGGAGAACTTGGAGTACTGACTTAGTCTAAGAGTATTTGTCCAGAGGGTGGAGCAGAGAGGAGATACCATGGCCAGGCTTTGTGATAAATGGGAACTCGAGGTACCATGGAGCTGGTACACTGCACGTTTGCCACCCTGGGCCAACAGTCTGTCATACTTTTGACAAAATGCTGTCCTTTTGGTGAACTTTGCTCATTATAATATCATTATAATACCAAAACACACCCCATCCCAAAAGCTACCTACCTCTAAGGTGCGACCACCCCTCACTGGGCATGTGCTTTGAATTTTTCTAGTCTACAACTTTAAAAAGAAATGCAAGGTAACGTTATATCAGTCATAATAAAGGTATGTATGAGTAGAGTCACTCAAGCTCCACCTGAAAAATAAAAAAGTAGTATAAAATGGGTTAAGAGAAAGAGGGTGTTAGAAAAGATACCATCGCATAGCACTCTGACTTCTGGGACCAGTTGACGGGTTGAGCCTCTCTTCCCCACCCCCCCCCCAACCTCCCCCCCCAGTGGAACACCTTTCGGTAAGATTTGAGCGCTTGGTTATACCAAGTGTTTCCCTGGGAAAACTTAGAAACCTCTATACAGCTTCACTTTAACTCTCCAATGGATTAGAGTCAGTTCATATTTGCTTAACACACTTGTAGCCTAGCAGTGTTACTCATCTTCTTAGTATTTGCGTGTGTCTTGTAACCAGCAATTTCATCACCGGTAATCCAAAGAACCTGTGGATCTGTTGCTTCAATAAATTGTACTATTCACTAATCTAGCCGTGATTGTTCTCACTGAACGTGACCGGTTTGGGCAGCTGCCAAATTAATTACTAAAAACAAATACTCTGATGGGTGGTTACATCCACAATCTTTAGAAAATAAACCATTGACCAAGTCTGAGACTGAGACTGGACTTAGCCACACCGAGACTCCTCTCTGAGAAGGAGTTTAGAAAGCAAGGGGGTCCTGTCTGAACCTCGAGACTCAATGGTACGGTGTTCCCCAGCCGCTCCTCAGTCTCCTACTATTAACGCAACAGGCAGCTGTCCCGGATGTGCATCTCGTGCACCTCCTCACTGGCAGAATATGTGAAGCTGAAAAGTCCTTGACTAGTGTAAGCATCACTTAGCAGCAACTAAAACTCAGTGTGTTATCAACATTATTCTCATAAGCCCGTTATAGTCTGACATAATGTAAAAAACAATCTGCTGTATCTGGGTGCAGAAATGAAGACTTATTAAGAGTTGTGGGGCAACACCCCTGCCCACCCACCCCCACAACGATAAACCAAAAAAAACCATCAAAACAAACCAACCTAGGTTTCTAAACTAAGGGATAGTTTCCAAACTCAGCACAGGTAACAAGAAACATTTTGAAGAAGTCAAATCCTCTCCAAGGGTTTCTCAATGGAATCACCAGGTATGGAGTATGCTTGGTTTACGATGAGAAAGTAAGGCTAGCATTCCTCAAACCACTCTTCCCTGCTTTTGGGATTTCTCAGACATATCTACTGCCTTTGAGGGGAACCATCCTGGATAGATTTTGCTTTCATGAAAATAAGAAGCCATGAGATAGCTGCTGGTAATGTAGATACTTCATTCAAACATGGATGGAATGGGAACTAATTTTATGTCATCTTGAGATAAATTAACTCTGCTTTAGAACAGATTGCCTAGAGAGGTTGTGAAGTCTCTTTCTGTGGCAATATTCAAAACCTGACTGGATGCAGTCTTGGACAACCTGCTCTAGGTGACACTGTTGGGCAGGTAGTGTGGGTGTGGGTGTGTGTACAAGATGATCTCAGAGGTGCCTTCCAACCTAAATTATTCTGTGACTCTTAGACAATTATAATATTAGTCTAAATGTCCTCCTTGACAAACTCTCTCCAACTAAGTATACTGATACACATTTTATTTTGGGCATCTGTCATACCAGTAGTCAAGGAAGGTTATGTTCTACTGGGTACATTCTCATGACCAGTTTTTCAGGTTACTATCTGACCCTTCAATATAGCATAGTCAGAGACAATGGCATAAAAGCAACTATTCTGATCTTTCTTTTACACTTATCTATACACCATTCATAATACTAATTGATACTATGGAAATATACACTGCTGATGAATTAGGATAATCATATTATTAATTTTTACATCTCCTGGGTTTTTAAGAAATACTATAGATTCAAAGAGATTTCAGGTAAAGTCATAGTGTTTTCATTTAATTCTAATGCTGTATGGTGAAACTACTAGAAAAGGACTTTTAGCTAAATTGTAAAGTGGATAACCTTATTTCATAAGTTCTTGGACTGTGGACTACAGTAATTAAATGTAAAACATCAATGAATAAAAGCAAGTCTTTTCCCACACTGGCAATTTACATTAAAATGTTGTTCAAAAAAGCCTTAACACTTATCACAGTTCCCAACTGAATAACAATTAAGGAAAAAATATTTGCAGGGAAGTCAAACACAAGTGACCTTATGTTGCATCATCACACCAGGACAATCTAACAGCAAGCCAAGCTAAGCCAGGTGCTCTGATTTCAGGGTTCCAGATCCTGCTGTAAGGAAAACTAAACTGGTCTCTCTTTCTGAAACACTGGGGACTTGGAGAATCCAAGTGTAACATCTTTAAGTTCACCAGCCCTGCTCCTGACCAGAATGATAACAGTAACCTTCATTATATTCAACAAAAATAGAACATAAAGTACTTGCTCTTATTGGCCCTCTTCTTTATTCTTTCGGTCCTGTAGAATACCTAGTTTCAGATTCCCAAACCTAACCTTAATTAAAATTATCCCACTGACTGTAACACTAGAAGATACCATAAGGCTTTAAGTCACTAGAAACCTTGAGCTCTAATATGCCTCTTCCTGTCTCTAGCAATGATACAAAATTGAATTTAACAAAATTGAACAATTTCAATTCTTTAAGATTATTTCCCGAAGGCTTCAGTCCAACAGTACCAGCATAAGCTCTCCATTTAAGTCAGTGGGTGGTAAGTACAAAATCAAGTAATAAACTGAGCTCTTGGAGCTTTAATTTTCCAAACCCAGCTGTAACTTAATCTACGTTGTAACTAGAGAACAAGTAGAGAATATAAAGCCTCTGCAGAAACCAACCTTCTTTTTGCCTCTGTGGTCACTGGAGACCAAAAGTAATCTGGGGTCCTGAGGTTTCACTTTTCCAGTTGTTAACCCTTATCCAGCTAACATGCAAGAAACCTTTCCCCATACTAAAGGGTAACAAAAAGGAATAGCACATTTTTGACCTCTGCTCACCTCCTCATTTTGTACACCTTGGAGAATGCAGTCATGGGCTGAGTTCTTGGGCACTTCGTGGTTAGCCACACTCTAACCACATATAATCTTACAAAGTCTTAGGCTACTTGCTGTAGTAGAAATATAAGGCTTTGATGATAATCATCAGTAGTCTTTTTTCTGCCTGTGAGGGTTTTCCCGCATGCCATATAACTGACTGCAGACTTTTGAGTCCAAAACCTAATTTCTAACCTTATCTTTATCAACAGAATGAAATGTAGGATAAAGGTTTGTCCTAATACAATACCAGCCAGCCCCCTAACACTCAGTCTGGCATTTCAGGACACTTTGCGTTAGTAGAAAAAAATCCATATTTTGGCCCCTAATACACACCAACTCATTCCCTAACACTGAAGCTATTGCATAAGGGTGCAATAAACCTTCAGTCTTTGATTTTGCGTAATCTAACCTCAAGCCTGATCAAATTTGAGAGGCATCACTACTCTACCTACCTACCTTGGAGAATCTGGAAACATACAGAAATAAACTGGGCTACAGAGCCTTTAGATTTCCTAGTCCTAACCTTTAACACTGTTTTGTATCGTAGTCCAGATCCGCATAACTATACTAGAACTTTCTCCTAAATGCATGCTAGGACTTACCCAAACACCAAGGGCTTTGCAGAATCCATAAATAGCAAGGGATGCTCAACATTTAAACTCTAAAATCCTTGCCATACAAAATATAGAGCCAACAACTTCATCAATATAGTGAAAAATAGGATTTGACTTTCATCCAATCCATTTGTAATTATCATGGTCATGCAGCTTCCAACAGTATAAATAGATTCTTCTGTATTTAGCTGCTTTAATCTTACCTTCATTGTAACCCTAACCAATATCATATCAATACAGTAAACAGTAACATCTAGAAAGTAAATGGAAGAACAACACAGATGTCAACTGAGATAAGGCAATTTAACTAACTGAAGAGCCCACAAGCACCCATCAAAGAAGTGGGTTCCTTAACTGCTGGAAACCTAAGCCCTCCCATAACACAAGCCCTGGCCTTTATTTCAGCCAGTGGTTATGCATCCATACATTGAAAGATGTGACAAGGCTTAGACCCCATGAACCTTTTACTAATTTCAGAGGCCTGCAGCATCCAGCCATGCTCAGGTTATGAAATCAAAACTATAAATACAACTACGTAGGCAGCACCTACAACAAAATGCTACTTAAGACAATGATTCCCCATGATAACCTCTTCTCTCTCTGTTAGCTAAGGAGGATCTAATAGAAAATGTGCCCTTCTTCCTTCAAATTTTAACCCTAACCAGAATTATAACCCAGACTTGAATTACACCCAGGCAGCTGGTAGCTACAACAAAACTGGCTATATGATATAAATCTCTTAAAAAGAGCATCTTTCTTCCTACCCCTGCACACTGAGGTGAATCCTGCATTAAACCCAGACATTCAAGTCTTTTTTCACAGGATCTGCCCACAATTCACTACCTCCACACACGAAGTACAGCTGGCTACTCACTTAAAATTTCCAAAGCTTTTTGACTAGAGTTCATTGCTTTTATCTTCTGTGCTATAACCTGAAAATCAAAAAAGTTGAGCTAATTGTGCTTCTCTGTTCCAAAAAATATACTGAAGAACCCCTTTGTTTAAAAATAAATAAATAAATGTGCTAATCTTTAAAAAACTTCTCTGACTGAGGATAAAATACTCAAAATCAGAAATTCTTTCACAGAGCTACATAAAGATATACATTACCTCAGCTGCAACTGATGGGTGAAATGCAGTCTTGGCTCAGCTCTCAGTACATTCACTGGAAATAAAGCCCAACAAGAAGAGCTTGGAATTTCCAGCTAGATCTTGCCTGAATCTCAACACTG
Organism: Phalacrocorax carbo; assembly: GCF_963921805.1. Lineage (NCBI taxonomy): Eukaryota > Metazoa > Chordata > Aves > Suliformes > Phalacrocoracidae > Phalacrocorax > Phalacrocorax carbo. The sequence continues at coordinate 28,814,318 of NC_087518.1, read as the reverse complement.
AAAGGACCGGCAGATAAGCTTACTAAACACTTTCTTTTTATAAAGATTTTCTCTGTTCCCAGAGGAAAAAATAATTCAGCCAGCAACTGTAATCCATTCTGCAGAGTGGGATCAATAATCAGCAGGAAGCAAAATAATAAATAACACTGTCCTGCTGGATGGAAAGAAATGGAAATAAGATTTCTGGTGCAAATGAGGAATGACAGAAGCAAGGGAGAAAAAAAAAAACATGCCGTGTAACTCCATTTGCAAGAAAATGGGGTTTGCCTGCAATCTTACTGCGAGAGAACAAAAACTTGAACAAAATATCCTTGCAACATGTTGTGAACAGAATGTGTTTTCTTTAGTATAGAAACACAACTATTCAGCAAAGTAGGCTTTTTTTTAGTTTTAGAACTTGGACAGGCTGCAATGTTATTAATTTCACTGTTACAAATTTTCTAATTATCATTCAAGCAGTAAAATTCAGAGCTGTACAACTAGAGCTGTACAACTTGCTCTGCTGAAAAAAAACTATCTGACCTTAGAAAGTGCACTGGTCTGTAAGTTTGACCCAGGATGGACATTTCTTCTCCCACAGAAGCTCAATTGCTTCAGCAGTGCAAGGAGAATGGCACAGAATTCAATGTGGCTGGGGCAGGGCTAGGGTGGAGAGAGATCCATGCTCCAAGCTTTTCACTTCACATTTCTTTACCTTTTTTTATTTGTAGTATTGGATAGCATATATAATACCAAGATAATATTTATTATAATAAGTTAATACTGATAGCATTTTAATTATGCCAATTACACTTACTTCCCTTGCAAACTACCTGGAGATGCCTTAAGCATGAGGAAAACTAGAGGATGCTACTGAGTGGAATAAAAGATTTTAATTCTAAATTCAGTAGTCTTACAGTCTTTGCAATTAGGATTCATTATTTCTTTCATCTTAGCATGCTAATTTTATACATTTTTATACCCCAAACTTTGAGAACCTCCAACTTATTGAGGCAGCACAGCTTAACAGATTTGTCTCTTATCTCCTTTTTTTTTTTTTTTTAAAGAAGGCTGCCACCAGAAATAATTACCAATTTGCATAATTGGTCACCAGAGAGAAGAGGTCAGTGCCTGCCCCTTCTCCTCCCCTTGTGAGGAAGCTGTAGACTGCAATGAGGTGTCCCCTCAGCCTCCTCTTCTCCAGGCTGAACAAACCAAGTGACTTTAGCTGCTCCTCATATGGTTTCTCCTCTAAATCCTTCACCAACTTTGTGGCCCTTCTCTGGACACTCTTTAGTAGCTTTATATCCTTAATGTACTGTGGTGCCCAAAACTGCACACAGTACCCAAGGTGCAGCCGCACCAGCATGGAGTGGGACAATCACCTCCCTCGACTAGCTAGCAATACAGTGCCTGATGCACTCAGGACATGGTTGGCCCTCTTGGCTGCCAGGGCACACTGTTGGCTCATGTTCAACTTGCCATCAACAAGAATCCCCAGGTCCCTCTCCGCAGAGATACTCTCCATCCTTTCATTCCCCAGTCTGTATGTACAGCCAGGGTTGCTGTGCCCCAGGTGCAAAATCCCGTACTTGCCCCTGTTACACTTCATATGGTTGGTGATTGCCCAGCTCTCCAGTCCGTCCAGATCCCTCTGCAGGGCCTCTCTGCCCTTGAGAATGTCAACAGTTCTTCCTAATTTTGTGTCATCAGCAAACTTAATTAGTATTCCTTCAAGCCTTGCATCGAAGTCATTTACAAGGAGATTAAAGAGTACTGGCCCCAAGATGGGTCCCTGCGGAACCCCACTAGTGACTGGCTGCAGTACTCAGGACAATATCATGGCAGTGACAGGATTGTAAAGATATGGTATGAATCATGGTATAAGCAGAATGTGTCTAACTGTAGCAATATCACAGGCCACACTGATCACCATTAACACAAAGTATTGAGCTGTTTTCCTTGTGAAATATTTGCATTTTGATTTCTAGCCAGAAACTGGAGCTCGTGGAGATGATAATAGATCTCAAATCTAATTTCATTGAATGAAGCGTATTCATTTTGAATCTAGGAACTGAACTGAAGGCTATGACAATTTGTTACTTGTTCAAAATTAATTAAACTTCAGGGAAGGAGAAAAGACCAGAAAATTGCATGTTATTGACATAATTAAAGTGCAAAGTTGGTTCTCCTATTTTATTTTTTGTTTTGCTAGAATGAAGAAAGCTTAGACGGAAAGAAGCTTTCTGAGTGAGCAGTTAAACTAATTAGAAGTAATAAATTCCACTATCTTTAGAAGAAGGTATAGATCACTTGTTAAGGATGCTACACAGTGTCATTTACTGATATTAGAGGAGAACTGGAAGCATCAACTGATAAATGAAAGCTAGTAAAAAACATCAGGCAGCATACAGATTGATTTCTCAGCAACCTCCTTTAATTTAAACACTCTGTTCAATACTGTAGCAAAAACACTGTCTCATTTATAGCTCTGAGAATGGAGATAGAGAGCAGTTCAAAAAGTACCTGCCAGTGTTTGGAAAAAAAATAGTGTATGGGCAACATACAGGTAGGTACAGTGTTAATTTAGGTCATAAACATGTTGACTTTCAATAACTTTGTATAAAGAAATAACAAAATTTATACCAACTGCTCACAGACAAAGACATATTTGGAAGGCTGACTGTTTCTTCTTAATGGTCAACCACAATAAGCAAGCTGTGTTCATTCAAAGGTACCACTTTTTTCAGCCTTAGGACATCTATGTTGTTAATTAAATGGACTTAGAAAAATACCCTATAAAGGTATTTTATAAACATTACTACTGAAAAGACCCTTGCTGATGGGCCGCTGTCTCTAGAGTATAAACTGCTCAACATCACACTAAGAACTGCAAGGTTTATGTGCAATACACATAGAAATTTTAGATTCGAGCTACAGAAACATCTCTGAATCAATTTCTTAGATCTGTTAAGAAATGAGATAAATTAATAGAAACACTGTAAAAAGGGGAAATGAGAAAATTCAGACCAAAACCAGACAAAGTGTTATAGCACAAATTCTGTGAAACTGTATCATAAGCAACAGGATTTGTATCTTATTATCAGTGGATTGGTAAAAATCCAGGATGGGCAGCCTTTCAGTTCACAGCATTTTGAGAACAAAGGCATTCTATTCTTCTCAGTTTCCCACCTCTCATTGTATTATTTTCTGTATGAAAACACTACATTATACTAAATTATAGGTAACCTTTATATTTTGCCATTATTTTCTCTATTTTAAAACAGCTGAGTAAACACATTTTGAAAATAACAGGCCCCAATCTTGCAACTGAAATTGAAGATTGCATAGGCCATCCTGAATCTCCCATACTCAAATGGTCCTTCTCTGCTGGTGACTGAGGCCTTTCCAGCTGGATTCTGCATGGAAAGAAAATTAGCAATGGTGATATAACCCAGCTGACAGTTGCTATGTAATACAGGAAATCGTAAAAATTCCCAACCGCTAACAAACCTTCTTTGCAGGTGACTTAGCCTTCATGATGCTCACATCATGTCTGCAAGACCCTAGCTCAAGAAAGGCAACATCAATGAAAACTAAGAAAGAAAGCACATACTACCACACACAGCCACAGTCACATGTATAATACCAATCAGATGCTCAGCAAGATTAAATCTTACCACTCCTAAGAAACAGAAAATAGAAGATCATGATAGGTTGACCTGGGGTGGCTGCCAGACACCCACCCAGATGTTCTCTCACTGCCCCTCCTCAACAGGACAGAAAATTTCATTAAAAAGCTAATAGGTCAAGATAAGGACAGGGAGATCACTTACCAATTACTGGGCAAGACAGACTGTACTTGAGGAAAAACAATTTATTGCCAGGTATTAAAAAAGTAGGACAGTAAGAAATAAAAACAAAACTAAAAGCACCTTCCCCACACCCCTCCCTTCTTTCCAGGCTCAGCTTCACTCCCAACTCTTCTACCTCCTTCCCTGAGGAGTGCAGGGGATGGGGAATGAAGGTTGTGGTCAGTCCATAACACTTCATCTCTGCCACTCCTTCCTCCACACACACTTTCCCTGTGCCTGCATGAGGTCATCCCTACAAGATACAGTCCTTCAGGAACAGACTGCTCCAGTGTGGGTCCCCCACAGGCCAAAAGTCCTGCCAGAAAACATGCTCCTGAGTGGGCTCCTCTCCGTGGGCCACAGATCCTGCCAGGAGTCTGCTCCTGTGTGGGGTCTCCACAGGCTGCATCTTCATTCAGGTCACATCCACCTGCTCTGGCGTGGAGTCCTCCACGGGCTGCAGATGGAATCTGCTCCACCATGGAAATCTATCAGCTGCATAAGGACAACCTGCTTCACCATAGTCTTCACCACAGGCTGCAGAGGAATCTCTGCTCCAGTGCCTGGAGCACCTCCTTCTGCTCCTTCTTCACTGACTTGGTGTCTGTGGGGGTCTGTCTTTCACATTCTGTCCTTCCTCTCTCATAGCTGCTGCAAGGTATTTTTTAGCCTTTCTTGAATATGTTACCACAGAAGTGCCACCAGCATCACTGATGGGCTTACCTTTGGCCAGTGGCAGGCAGTTGGAGCTGGCTGGAACCAGCTGTGTTCATCATGGGTAGCCCCAGTTTCCTATAACAAGGGCTACCCCTGCAGCTCCCCTGCTGCCAAAACCTTGCAGTAGAAGATGCACCAGTGTTGTTATATTTACCATTCTCCCTGGGCTGCCAGGTGACAGTCTGTGTTACCAATGCCTATCCTTAGTCTCAAGCTACTTCACATTTTTTAACTGAAACCTGGCCTTATGGTTTGTATAAAAAAAGCGAGACAACATTTTGGTTTAAAATGCACTTATATCCCTCAGGGTAGCTGAAGAAACTTGGAAAATGCGAGTCTTAACAGATCAAACACCAGAAGTAAATTAAAATGAAATAAGTTGCTACTTTTAGAGAATATCATCATAAAGCAAACCTCACAATTAATGGATGTTTTCCATTAGCCCTAAAGCACCCCAGTAGTCTAGATAAAGCACAGCAGCCTGGGGTCTGCAGTATTATGTTGATGAGATACTTCAGCAGTTTCACACTCATTAGGTATTTCTGGACAACACTGCAATTTTTATTTTTAGGAGCGGCAAAGGACTGATGTAAAAGCAGCTATGGCAAACCCACAGACTCCAGAAAACATTCTCCCAAGACTTATTGCATTGTTTTTTAATCTGAACTTATAACCAACAAGCAATCAGATATATAGGATTTTGTTGTTTTGTGTTAACTCTGCTTGTACAAAATGCATTTAAAACTTTAGATTAGATATTTCAGGGTATAAAATAAAGATATAAAGCAAAGCATGGTAAGACGCTTTAAGTACAGTTTAAGTCTGCCCTAATTATTACTCAGCTCCATTTTCAGTGCATTGTCATGCTGAAAATGCACATGCATGCCCCTCATTGAGTAAGAGAGAGCAATTAAGAGCAAACATTAGAAGGCCTGAAAACAAGAATTTAAAACTTCTCAATACTGAGGTCTCAGCTACAATATAGAAAATACAATCACAGAGGTTTTCCCATGTTTTGGGGTTTGTGATGGAAATACTGAGAGGCCACCAAATAAACCTGTTTGCTGTATGCAACATGTGTTCTTCCTTGTCTTTGTGGGCTTTGACAGAAAGAGCTGAAACAAGTTCTGCTTTGAGAGGTCAAATGGTGAACAATAATCTCAAAGATGCCTGAGCTCTGACCTTGAAGACATAAGCAGAATGAAGTTGTTCACCACCTAATAGTAAGAGGGAACCTTGAGCTGGAGTTTTCCCAGAATGCTAAATTAGCTGACCTATTAAAGACCTAGTCTGCAAACGTAAGAGTAGAACTGTTTAGCCAGTCAATGAGCTCACAGACTCTGTGCTTAAATTAAAAAGGGAAAGTCACATTTATTACCTCACAAAGGCTTGTTCTTTGTTATTAGTCCCCAAAACATTAAAGCTGCTAATCTGCCAAGCTCTCAGTAGCCTATAACATCAGCCAAACACAACAGTGGCATGCCACAGTCATTTAGGGTAGAGATGAATGATGATACATGGTATAGAGTATGAACAAACCATGCATTTCCAATCGAAAGGTGGCCACCCACTCTACACCTATGACAGTTTTTTGGGTGTAACAATTGATGAACATGTTCCTCCAAGGGTTCAGGCCCTCCGCAATAACTCAGAGGTTTTCTTAGGAAGCATTCATGAAAATGGTTATTGACTTTTGTACAGAGATCTCAAACCTTGACCAGTCCACAGAAAGAGTTAAATATAAGCCAGCCTCTGCTGTGATGTATGCTTTTATCTTTCCATAAAACATTAAGTATTAGGCTTGATATAATGTGTTGTCTCTGAAGAGAAAGGAAAGGATACAGCTATGTGTATATATATATAGAACACAACATTAGTTCTAATAGCTTCAAACTGCATCAGTTTAATCTAAGAATATCACACATTTGGGTTTGTTGCAACTCAGTACATCCATTTTAAAGGAAATAAAGGAGATAAACCATACTTTCTCTGAAGTGCCTGTTTACATCAACCTGAAAAATGTTGATTTTCTAAAGAGGCATGGATCTCAAACTGTTCAGCACTATCCTTAGCAATTAGAATTCAGAGCATAGCTTTCCAAAGTAGTTTTCATTTTGGGAGAATGGATGGGGTTCATTATTATTTAACGTAGTAATGGACAAGACAGAATGGGAGATTTGGTTTGGTGGTTTGGGTTTTTTATTTGGAAACAAATCACATTTCACAGGATCAAATTTCCAGGAAATTTCTTCGGAGGAAATACTTCAACATTTCACTATACAATATTAACTAAAAATGATAATCCTTAACATGTTCTCAGAAATAACAAATGAGATGCCAATAAAAATCTTTGCAGACTATGTTCTATGTAATGGTGTGGATTCATATACTATTTGTGATGTTATCATATAAAAAAGTACACGTATCATCAAAAGGGAACACAGCCAGCATCTGTGTTCTTAGAAACTTATTTCAAAACAACTCCATTTCTCCTTTTTTATTTAATTGTAGTGCAGAACTGGCCTAGGGAATTGGTGGGGAATTCTAGATTACTTGTTTTTAAGAAGGTTTCTTGTTATTGACTTCTAGTTTCTGCACCTGAATTAAAAACTTTTTTTTTTAAACTGCGGCTATAAAATTTTTCATAGAGGCAAATAGAAAGGTAAGTATTATATAATCACATGACCTCTGAAGCTGGAAGTTTGAAGAAATGCAATTATGCAAAGCATTATCATGATAACATCACAAGAAAAAGTAGCTGAAACCTCTATACATAGAGCTTAGGTTAATGTATGAAGGGATGTGTAGTCCCCAAAACACTCTGCTGCAGAAATAGAAGCAGAAGTGAGCTGCTTTTACCATATTTTATAAAATTATGCATTTTAAAACCCTGTCTGGGATAACAGTGTATTTTAACTTTGGATGATGACAAACCCACAAAAGCTGGATGGTTTCATGTGCATTCATACATAAACAACCCAAGATTTATGGACAACTGGGGTATGGGAGAAGTTATGGTTTACTCACTTTCTGTGAATCTGAAGTGCTTAAATAAGGAATTAGATAGCCAAATTTATATAAACACTTGTGAAACTGTTCAAATAGTCTTACTGCCATTTAATTATACGAAGAAAACTAAGCATATGTTTTCCTTATACACCTTAATTTATAAATGGAAAAGTGGTGATATGAAAGCAAACACTTAAAATTTGGCAGCAAGGAGCAGCTTACAAAACTGGGACAACTTTCAGTTGTTGCTGTCTTTCCATTTCATGGAAGCAGTGTGATACCTCAAGCAGGCTAAGATCTCATAATCCAGAAGTGCTTGATTATTAAATATAAAATTTTAGTTTAAAGGGTCCTGACTAACTCTGAACAGGCAGGGCCTTAGTGCAAGTTAGGTCATACAGAATATAGACATACAAAGTTAAGGCAAATTAAATCCCTTAATTAATAGCAAGAACATCCGAACAACAAGCAACAAATTCTCCCTCCTTCAGCTAAGTATGCCCCACAGTTAAAATGGCAGCAGGGAAGTGCGTGTTTTATCTCACCATAGAGGCCCTTACCCCAAATAAATGGAATGTACAAAATAAAGGAGAAAAGACAAAAGTTAATGTCAAATATTGTTATGAAATTATTAATTAACATGATCCTATAAAAACATCTAATGTTCAGCCAGAACAGCACTCTACTGAGAAAAGGATTTTACAAAATGGGTGATAGATAATTCCTTTTAAGGTGTCTGTAGTCTTACTGCCATAATGGCCAACAGGCCTGTAATGTGTGCAATTAAATCTAGCATCCTGGAATCAGATTTTTTCCTGGAATCAGGACAGATTTCCAGGCCTTTCCATTTTTAAAAATTGAGGAGTTTAAGAATTATTTACTTAGGGAATACTCAACTTGTTAAAACATAATCTTGCCAGGAAAAGCTTCTGTAGGTTCCTCACCTTAAGGCTGTTGTTGCCTCAAGCCTCTTTGATAAGAAGAGTCCAGGCTATATTTCTTACGATACACTAGCACCGTAAGAAGTCCCTGAAATATAAAAAAATTTCAAATGAGGTGGTCTACAGTAAATCAAAAGGAACTGTCAGGGTCCAGAGGACACACACAGGCCATACTGGCCCTAACTAGCCCCCAGAGGACTCCACTTCTGCCTCTGGCCCAGGACCCCGTGTCAGTGCCCTGATGGGCACCACTGAGCCAGTTGTGTGCTGTGGGATGACGTCAAGAGCCTGACCTCAGCCTATCCCTGTCACCTCTGCCCTGCCTGGTGATTAGAGTTGGGGCTGCCTGGATTATCCCACTAGCCCAAGGGGGGCTATGTAATTGCACATGGCTCCCAGTCCCATCCCTTTGGGAGCCACCAGCCTTCACCATACCCTGACAGAGAGGCAGGTTGAGCAGTAAGCTCAACGCATGGGGGAGACTGGGGCCCGAACTATGGACTCCTAACTAGACCTCCATCAACTTCATCACCCAGATTAATGTCCAACTGAGAAGAAATGAAGTCTTTCAAAACAAATAAACAACAATTTTTAAATTAAATGAAAAGTTTAAATTTTAATTTTGCTACTTCAGCATCTTGCTTTCTCACTATGACATCATCAAAACTTACTATGACAGAATATCACTAATTATCTGAAGAGTTAATAACAAAGAAATTCCTGCTCAGTAGGAATTCTGAAAGCAACAAGAATTTTTCCCATACCTTTTCCCAATAAAAGCCCAAATGCTAAAAAACCTGCCTGTTACATGGTGTTTATTTCCATATATGCTTTTATTTTTCTCCTATTAAAATACAGTAGTTTTCTGGAGGCAAGATGAAAGCCTTGGAAGCATAATCCAAACGTGTGAAAGGAGGTCAGGTTGGAATAGCTGATTCTACATCCATCTTCATAAGATACCCACTGTAATACTATTTCCCACTAGCATATCATCCCCACCCACCTCCACACAACTGATACAAATTTTTATAATTGACACCAGTTGACTACGGCATTTATTAAAGTTATGTCAAACCCTACACCTCTCTTTTTCTGGTGACTGAATTTCATTATATTGTGAAGAAATTATAAAGCTCTCATGGCTTGAGCAAGTGTAAAAGGTTCACGGTAAGGTTGATTAGAAGTAGGCATGGGGACCAAAATGAAATGGCAAGAAGAGTCAAAATTGCTCTGGGACTTTTTTAGCTTTCCTCAAATTTAGGTGGGAAGAGCCAAGAGGCTACCAGGCTGGCAAAGGGCAAGACGGTTAATACTAGAGAATTTAAAAAAAAAAATAAAATAAAAAAATAAAAAAATGGAAAACACATCTAAAGAAACAGAAAATCCTTTTTTTTTCCTGAGTGACAGCAAAAACCAGGCCAGTCGTCTTCCCCACCAGTTCGTTTTGCGGCACTTGGGGACAGCCTGCTCCTACCAGACTTGGTAGGTCTTCAAGACTTCCTTCTTGAAGAAAGCCATGCCTTCCTGGACTCCTTTGCCCTTCAGCACTTCCTCCCAAGGGACTCTCCCAACCAGTGCCCTGAACAGGCCAAAGTCTGACCTCTGGAAGTCCCTGGTAGTGGTTCTGCTGACCCCTCTTCTTACTTCACCAAGGACTGAGAACTCAATCATACCATGGTTGCTAAGCCCAAGACGGCCTCCGACCACCACGTCTCCCACCAGTCCTTCTCTGTTTGTGAACAGCAGGTCAAGCGAGGCACCTCCCCGGTAGGCTCACTTACCAGCTGTGTCAGGAAGTTATCTTCTACACGCTCCAGGAACCTCCTAGACTGTTTCTTTGCTGCTGTGCTGTATTTCCAGCAGACATCTGGTAAATGGAAGTCCCCCCCAAGAACAAGGGCAACCGATTGTGATACTTCTGCCAGCTGCTTGTAGAACACTTCATCTGCCTCTTCATCCTGGTTGGGCGCTCTATAACAGACTCCTAGCAGGGTATCCGCCTTGTTGGTCTTTGCCCTCATCCTTACCCATAAGCACTCCACCTTATCATCACAATCGCTGAGCACTACGCAGTCGAAGCACTCCCTAACATACAGAGCCACCCCACCACCTCGCCTTCCTTGCCTATCCCTTCTGAAGAGCTTACCGCCATCCATTGCGGCACTCCAGTTGTGAGTCATCCCACCATGTCTCTGTGATGGCGGCTAAGTCATAGCTATCCCCCTGCACAATGGCTTCCAGCTCTTCCTGTTTGTCGCCCATGCTGTGTACATTGGCATAGATGCACTTGAGGCTGGGCTATCAGTTTCACCCCCAGCCCTGGCACGCCACCCCTAGGCTCCTCTCTAGTGGTGCCGGCTATATCCCCTTCCCCCTCTGAACCTAGTTTAAAGCCCTCTTGATGAGCCCTGCCAACTCGTGTGCAAGAATCCTTTTCCCCTTTGAGATAGGTGAACCCCAGCTTCTGCCAGCAGGCCTGGTGCCATGTAAACCTCCCCATGATCCAGAATGCCGTTAGGTCAGGAATTGTTTGCATACTAGTTTACTGAGAGAGATGGTTAGAGTTCTGGCACATTTTCCCTAAAGAACATTTTGGGTTTTATTTAAATTTGTTCACCTTTCTTCAAGCCTATTTAATGTGGTTCATTTTTGTAAAAGAGAGGAACTGTGCATTAAATTGAAAAAACAATCCATGGAAAGGAGGATTTAGAAAATCATTACAATTCATAACAGAATAATGTGCTACTACCATTTTAGAAATAATAAATACAGACTTAACTGAACAGTAAATTTGTAGAATTGCTGATGTTCATGCATTCCAGCTTTATGAGTATTTCTCTCTAGGATCCCAGAGAGTGAATTTCTACTATGGAAACAAGAAACAGAATTAGGGTTTAAATCAAACAAGTAGGAAGGACCTTCCTACTTTTTTGTATTAAACACTGAAAAGAATATATAATACTATATTTTGAAGGCTTTTCCTGTGTCTTAGGCCTAAATCAAAGTGGTTGGCACTGAAAGACAAGGCCATTCTGGCCTACCAACCCAACCATGTTATTGAATTGAATACAATCAGCCTTCTGACTGGCTTAAGTATTTTAACATAAAAAAGCAAACAAGCAAAGAGAACAACAAAATTAAACTAAAAGCAAACAAAAAGTGGAATGAAAAAGAAATATAAAATTTAAAAGCATTGATTGTCTTACACCAGTGGGATGACAATCCAGAGATCTACTAACTGATCTCAATCCCACAGGATAGAAACATATTTAATCTATATTTGCGCTAGGACTAGTCAACAGCTTTTTATATAGAGCTCCTGCAGATGCTTCAAGATATCAAGAGTTTAATCCATATTTTTCTTTTTCTGATATGAACGTCTTTTCTGTTTGAGAAACAACTGGAAAAAAGCAACAAGCATTTGGACATTTTTCTGCAACTCAGAACACAAGCACCTTTAATTTGTGATCTTTGGGGTTCTCCACAGATGGGCTCTGAGACAGGTAACCAGTGCACAGGGGTGATGAGCACAGGAATGATGAGGATTCAAGGGACAATTATGCAATGCATTAGCAGAAACACCTGAGCTGTTAATTTAACTGTTCTCTAGTTAAAATAAGGGATGAAGTTTTCTGAGCTTTCAAACAAGCATGTAAAACATTAGCATTAGCTAACAAGTGGAAATGTTGCCATTACAAGAGGGTAAGTATCACAGGTGAGACCAGCATGGATTATAAGTATCTGTCAGAGACCACCTGACATAGAAGAGGAGACAAATGAGGCGCTGTGATTGCAGCTGGAGTGCCATGTCCAGTTCTGCACTCCGTTCATGAGAGACTTGGTCAGATCAAATCAAGCACAGTGGTGGTCCACAAGGATTTTTAGTGGGCTGGAAACCATGACATGCAAGGAGAGGCTAAGAGTTGGATTTGTTAAGTCTGGAGAAGGGGAGACCTTGTTTGCCATTCACAGCTGCCTAATGGGAGGGTGTAGAGAAGATGGAGGCCAACTCTTTTCAGTGACGCAAGACAACAGAAAAAAAGACAATGGGCACAAGCTGTAACTTAGGGGAAAAAAATTCACTGTGTGGGTGGTCAAACTCCAGTTGCTCAGAGACTCTGTGGTATCTCTGCCTTTAGAGATATCCAAAACTCAACTGGACAAGGCCAGATGGCCCGTGAAGGTCCCTTTGAACTTACATTTTTGTTGTGTTCTTATGATATTTATGAGTTCATGGAAACAAGTCCTGTAAAGGCAATGCAGATTTTTACTTTTAACAAAGCTAAAAACATGAAGAGAGAAAATCTAATATATTTTCTATTTAAAGCTTCCAGCTCTGTGTCTCAGATGCTGGAGGTATCAGCAGTATGGATGGAGGAATTAGATAATTTCTGTACCTCTGGAATGGCTGCCTTGGGAGGGAATATAGTACATGATAAGGGGAATGGAAAAGACAGATTAATCTCAAAAATAAAATACAAACAAAATGAACGCAAAGATAGTTCTATACTGCACCTGCTTTATATCTCAGCTCCTCACTCTAAGGAAAAAGAGAGTGAATGATTTTTAAAAGCCAAATTTTAAATGCCAAAAAGAATTTAACATACAAATAGGAGCAGATGTTGCTTTCATAAAGTTTCACAATTCACACACGAAAAAGTTAATACTACACACTTCAGAGAGTTTAATATATCTTCTTCCTCTCATTTCATTTTGAAAATAATTTTAAGTACACCGTTAGTGTTGGGATAGATGGCCATCAGTTTTGTAGTCTAAGTCTGTTTTTCATTTTCTTTCTTTCACTGTATGTACTCCAAAGAACCAACCCAGTTTCCTCCTGGGTGTGTCCTAATCCAGGATCACTACATGACTTATTCCTACATATTGCAACTAATTTCCAGCTTAAGTCTAAATATCAATATTTGAGTTACAGGCTGTTGGGTGCAGCTGGTTTTGTCTGCACTCTGATAGTCTGACCGAGATGTAATTAATATACAATACTCCAGTGAAGTCTTAAGGAACCTCTGTATATTTTCTGCGTTTTTAATGGTGAAAGGAATCTTCAGTTAAGCCTCGTCATACAAATACAACATCTGACCAAAAAGCCTACTGCAGGTTGTAATTACAATTGATTATATGATTAGATAACGTACTTTAAGAACACTGCCTGAATAATTATTTACAACTTGAACCAGTATCTCTCATGAATTTGGAGAGTGTCAGTGAGCTTCCTTTGTTTATAATGATATTCCACCTATTCAATATCCTGGCTTGGGTCAGAACCAGAATTGGAAATTTAGGAAGGAAGAAGAGCTGTAGGTATACTGCAGTTGGTGTATTTTGCATTAAAGATATCCATGTCATGAGAAATGTAAAGAAATTGAAAGAAAATGAAGAGGGAATTTCATTGTGTGCTAGAGCAGCACAGAGCACTCAATTAGTATCATACAAGATCTCTCTTGAGGTGGGTGGTGGGCATTGACTACCTGCCCTTCTCCAAGGCTTTTGATATGGTTCCCCATGGCCTCCTTCTGGAGAAATTAATGTGTTATGGTCTAGCCTAGTGGTCTGTGCAGTGGGTGGGGAATTGTCTGACAGGCCGCACCCAAAGGGTGGTGGTAAATAGCTCTTTCTCAAACTGGCAGCCTGTCACTAGTGGAGTCCCGCAGGGATCAATATTGGGCCCAATGTTATTCAAAATCTTTATAAGTGATCTGGATAATGGCATCGAGTGTAGCCTGATGAAGTTTGCTGATGACACCAAGTTGAGTGGGGAAGTAGACACTCCAGAAGGGAGAGCTGCTCTGCAGGAAGATCTGGAAGGGCTGGAAGAAGTGGGCCAGCAAGAGACTTATGAAGTTCTACAGGGAGAAGTATAAGGTCTTTCACCTGGGAAAACATAATCTGGGAGTGCAGTACAGACTGGGATCCACCTGGCTGGAGAGCAGCTCTGTGGAAAGGGACCTGGGGGTCCTGGTGGACAGAAAGCTCAACATGAGCGAACAGTGTGCTGCTGTGGCCAAAAAGGCCAACAGGATGCTGGGTTGCATCAAAAAGGGCATCACCAGCAGAGACAAAGAAGTCATTATCCCACTCTACTCAGCACTTGTCAGGCCACACCTGGAGTACCGTGTACAGTTCTGGTCCCTGCTATACAAAAAGGATGTGGACAGGCTGGAAGGGGTCCAGAGAAGGGCCACCAACATGATCAAAGGACTGGGAAGCCTGCCATATGAGGATAGGCTGGGAGAACTAGGCTTGTTCATCCTTGAGAAAAGGAGGCTTCGAGGGGATCTCATCCCCATGTACTAGTACTTAAGGGGTAGCTACAAAGAAGATGGAGACTCCCTTTTTACACGGAGTCCCATGGAGAGGACAAGGGGGAATGGACACAAGTTGCTCTTGGGGAGATTCTGACTGGACACAAGAGGGAAATTTTTCACAGTGAGAACAGTCAACCTTTGGAATAATCTCCCTACGGAAGTGGTCGACTGGGCCACGTTGGACACTTTTATGATTCATCTGGACAGGGTGCTGTGTCATCTTGTCTAGACTGTGCTCTTCCTAGAAAGGTGGGACTAGATGATCCCTGAGGTCCCTTCCAACCTGTGATTCTCTAACAGTGGCTAGAACATGATGAAACATGATACCCACAAGACTTTTTTTCTTCCAGTCCTACATATTAGATAAAAGTCCCTCTCATGAAGCTTTGAATCTCAGACAGTTAGGATTCTTATGAATGGATGTCAATGAACAATTGTAAATTATCCCTAGAGGTGTCTCACCTCTTTCTGAAGCCTATGAGGATAGGATAGGTTACTTGTACCTCATCCTGACTCTCTTCTACGTTTTGTGTGAGGAAAGACACTGCAAAACCAACAGGTGCTGTATTGGTTTCTGTCAACAGCAATTTTAACAAAGTGTCTCAGAAACAAAATCACAATTAGGTGATTTGTCAGCATCAAATGCAGGCATTTACCAAATACTGACAAACCAAACTTTGTGCAGGTTGACCCGGGCCAACTGAATTCACTACTGTCTTCACCTGATACTTCCTAGTAACCGTCCTACTATTAGGTAGAGAAAACTTGTTTTCATGGGTCACTGGATAAGGCAGGCAACCACACTAACCACTGCGGTCCAGATTGCTTGTCTTATACACCAGAATCACATTTGTGATTTATATCCCATGCATGAACCTGAACGCAGACAACTACATACAAGTACTATAGCAATATGCTTCTCACATAAACTTTAAAGGGGTAGTTTCCAACTCCTCAGATAGCAAACTGAAGGTTATACAAGAGGTATCAGCTGATTCAGTATGTCTCTGGCCCTCAAACTCTGACCTAAACTGGAGTATTCTTCCTTTACCAGTAAACAAATTGGAGAATGCCTTATGCCTATTCCCTTAACAATGGATGATTGGATTTTCCAGCTCCTGCTGACATGACACCCCTACAAACAAGACTTGCACCTCTGTAGGATTTCCTGTGAAAATAAGCATTCCTGAACATGGAACTGGGTCAGGATTTTGTCTTCATCATTATAAGCAGAAAGGAAACAGAGAGGAAAGGCACCAGAGAAAGAGCAGAAAGTTAATTAAAATGCACAACCTTCTGGTGTTTCCAAATTACATATTGATCTGGGACAAACTTCCAGTTTCATCCACCAGGATGTTTTGTAAATATAGACTTACAGAGGGATTGTTCCTCTAGAATCATATAGAAAGGCTCCAGCTGAGTAATTTAAGCAGGTCGAATTGTGCATTGTGCTATCTAACAAGTTCATTTGTAATCTTCTTTCACCAGTGTATCTGGAAATTGTTTTATTTTCCTTCAGAAAATGAGCCAGCTTCTAAACTTCTCACACAAATGAAGCTGAGTTTAGAATACACAAAAACATAGTTGCGTGTGACAGTCTTGCCAGCAGCTCTAAGTTAAATAATGTTTTCCAATTTAAATATACTAAATTTGTATCTCTACCAGTTTATACACTCCTGGAAAAATCCAGATTTCTAAATATTAATTATTACATTTCTTAAAGATCACATGTCATTCAATCCCTTCTACCATCAGTCACTTCAAAAATAGGCTATTAGAAACCCTCAGATAGTAATGTATATCTTACTTGGGGAAATGTGTCCCAGGGAGGCTGTGTTCATTAGGGCTCTTGGTGTTATTAAGATTCCTCTTGTGAGTTCTGGCTGTGCTGTGTTTCTCTACTTACTCCAAGGATTAATTTTGAAACTTCTTTGTTCACCATCCAATGGGGCTCTTCTGTACTTGCAAGCATCCACAGAATTATCCAGGAACAATAAATTCATAGCAGTTATGTTTTTGTTTGTGTGAAAACAAGTTTAAACCAAAGAAAAAAATATCATCATATGTAACTCACTGGATTAATATAGACAATAACTCAACATATTAGTGTCATCAACTTGCCCTCCTTCCAGAAATAAGCCCAGAACTCTTTCTGATCACTGAAACCGCATGTTGAAAACAGTCTAAATTTTACACTCACCCCAAATTATATGTTTTTCATTTGCTCCAGTTTTAATGGAGGCGCGGTATTGTGGCATATGTGGATATGTGCAATATTTGTTTAGCAACATGTTTCTGCTCAGAGACAAAGCCATCACCCAATTCTTTGCTTTGCCTTTGTTTTATACAATCAAAACCCAGTTCTCAGGATGCAAATTAAAACAGCAACCCTAACCCAAGTCCTTCCTAAAACAGTCCTAAGGTCTTTTTGTAAGCCAATTCCAAACACAATGATAGTGTTTTGGAAAGCGTTGTGAGCCAGGGTTGTTTAGCTCTTTCTTTTCCCTCTGTAAAAAGTGTTCAGACAGTAATTTTCACTCATGACACTTCCAAACAGAACTACCTTACCTGTAGTAGGTAAGTGAGTAAGACTGAATAGCTTAGAAACAGACCTTTATATTTCTTAAATGATTTAGATGTCCATCTGCTGAAACACTTGAATGTGTTACAATAAATGTAAATAAATAAATAGCATGCTTATTAGCTTCACGCAGAATCTGAAACCGTAGAATTGTGCATGAACATGAAAGGACATATAAGTGATAATGCTTTTATCTCACCTTTTTTCCCATGCTTTTTTTCTGCCGTGTGCTAGATATGCAGCCTAAGCCCTGAATCATATATGCATCATACAGGTATTAAGCACAACAATCCTGTAGGGATCTTTTGCTTTGCTATATCAGTTACCTGCCTTGAACAGCGATGAATATTAAAAATTCTTAGGGCTCTACACTGAATGAACTGGGGAAATCAAATCTGTATTTTAAGGAATATTTCTAAGTGTTGTTTAATAGAGGTTAAAATTATTTTTGTCCTAATTTGGATGAGATTAGAGTGTAATAGTACTGAAAATATCTGCAGATAGAGAATGTCAGTAGTGCTCCAAACAACACTTGCTCATTTAGAGATTAAGGAATTGATTGGATCCCACCCAGATTAATTAATTGTAATCTACAAAATAATTCAAAAGCTTTGCTCTGTATCAAAAAATGGTTCCTCTGATTACTTCCAAACTCAAACTATGAAGCCAACAAGATTTGAGAACCCTAGGAAATATGATATTACTAAAAACAAAACAAAGCAAACAAAAAACACAATTTATTTGCTTTTCTGTGTATACTTTTTAAGTGGAACATGATGAGTTTGTGATTAATGGTGGAGCTGACTTAGCAAGACAGACTTCAGCCCCCTACAATATAAATTGTATTCGGCATGATAAAATTCAGAAAAGGAAAAAGAACGTATCAGGAATATATTATTTGATCATATTGCTTTTCAGCTTTCTGAAATAGAAAGTTCACACCTAGGTCCAGTGAAAGCACACACAAAATTATGAAAAACCTATGCCTGCTATACATATGTGATTATGTGTTTATAAGATTATAAACATGCAGAGAAATATATTCAGAGACACATATAGGCTTTAACCATACTAGTTTTATCTCTTTGGAAACTTACTTAGTGTAGAACTCCTAATTTTACTGATCTAAATAAAACAGCAAATTTACATCATATAGTGACTGTTTTTTTATATTTTATTGGTCCAAATTTGGTATTGCAAGCAGAGTTAGCATGCCGAGGACATTACATCTGTGGTTGTAAGAAATCTAAAGTGTACTGCCTGGAAGTCAGACAAGAAATATAACAGATGGTAGATAATACATGAAAAGTGGATGTTTTATGGAATGGGATGATCCCAGGAGTGGCACTGGGCAGAAAGACAGCATGTACCTGCCTAACACATGGCTCTTTCTGGGACTACACACACTGGAAATCCTGTAACTCAGTATTTTGACTGGTCTTCTCCTGATGAAGAAAACAGAGAAAAAATTCTGCCACAGATTTGGAAGGAAGGAAGGCAGTATTTGGGGGAAATTAAAATTTTAGTGAAGTTGGCTCCCCTTTAACTATATTTTAATTGCTGTGGAACAACTTTAAAAATTAGGCTGCCCTAGAGGGAGGAGGCACTGGCGAGAGAGAGTGATAACAGAAAAGGATGATGTATCTAAGCTGTGTAAATGAATGTCCCTGAAAATTAATAAAAGAAGTAGAGGAGGATGGATGTTAGTGTCTCAAAAATGCTGCAACATAAAAATATAATAAAAAGGGAATTATTACCTTGGGAGTGGCTAAAAACAATATAAGATTCTTTAAATATATAAAGGGAAGGAGAGAAAGGGCTGAAAACTGAAATAATTAGACCACTAAGGGATTAGGGAGAAAATTCATACGAACTGAACAAGATATAGTGGGAAAATTAAATGAGTTTTGCACTTAGAGTTTGTGAAGAAAATCTGGGGTGAAATAATATCAATAAAAGGAACCATATTTTCCAATTGCTGAGTGGTACAAGTGAAGGGATATCATTGTAGAAGGTGGCTTAGGTAAGTTAGTCACTAAAGCTGGGTAAAGCTTCAAGAAAATGTGGTATCTCTTGAGTAACTGAAAGGAATATTAGAGGAAATAAGTAAGAGTTTGAGGAGGTTCTTTTGAGAGCAGGTGTGTACAGAAGAACTGCCAAAGAAAAGGGATATTCATATCACTCCTTTAGAAAAGAAATAGTGAAGTAGTAAAGGAGTAGCTTAATATACAGAACCACAAGTCTAGCTATGATGATAAACAATGGAGAAATGCAACATGAAAATGTTAAGTGTACATATTTTACAGTATATGATTGTCTTTCAGGAATGGATTCTCTGAAGTTCTCTTTTCCAAATACACTCCGCACAATAGCACAATTATTTTGAAATTACATATATTTAGTTACTAGGAAAAAAAGCAGTAAAATAAAATCAGAGAGAGGAAAATTAAAGACAAAAAATACTTATATTTTTATTAATTACAAATCTGAACATTGAAAGTAAAACCAGTCCATTCAGACTTTTGCAGTGTTTTTGGTCCTAACTACATGCAATTATTATACTGCATACAAAAGAATTAATCTCCAAATAATTCTCTTTTATATTGTCAATGTGGTGCTCTAAAGCAATTACTCTGCAGTCAAAGTCCATTAGTGATAAACAATAATATTAAAATTGTAATAATACATCAATCCTGTACAAAGTTCTTTATAAACAGACCTCATTGCATGAAGTAATAAAATGAGTATTCTGCCAAAAGAAAAATGAGATAAATGAAATTACTTTTCTACAGTCACCCCACAGACTGTGCTGGCTCCAGTCTAGAACCTCAACTACAGGGATATTTCATCTTTAGATAAAAGATGTATAATCAACCTCTGACGATTCATCAAATTATAATGTTAGGTTTTATTTATTGTTATAATGCCACTGTGGTCAAAGTCTTGCCTTTCCTGATAATTATTACATTCGTAAAGTTCATTAAGATGAACTTATTCAAGTGGCCACGATTACATGATTTACCACACAGGTACTGCAATTGCAGTTCTAAAATTGATTTTATAAATCATTGTCTGAAAACATCAGGTGGTGACTGAGTAAACCCAGATCATACTAGTGCCTTAAGACCATATTCATTATATGAAAGCCATAAATGCTTTCAAAAATCATAGCTTCTTATTCCATTTTGCTCATTATAAAGTGCAGTGCCTAACTACTTTGGGTTTTAAGGTGGGACTAACCACTCTCTGCAAAACTGGTTTTAGGTTCTGGGAGTTATAAATACAGACTACTGGGGGGAAAGAGTGAAATTAATTAATAATAAGTCAGGAATTATGTAATTATTATTACTTATAAACAACTAGGGCAGACATATAGTACAAAAGGATATTTTTCGATGGTAAAAAATTTCTACAAAAAAAAATTTCTATGAAAAAATATTTTTTTAATGTAGTTGCATTACTGAAGTGGGACAATGGCTATAAATACGTACATTCTGCCAATTACAACAGGAGAAAAACAGCAACAAGATCCATAAAATGTTCAGGATTCGGCATCTAAAATTAGATACTACCTTTCTTATTTCACAAAAATTAAATGTCAACTGTGAAGTGGAAATTATTATTAAAAAAATCCTTTTCCATCAGTTTGGTAAACACCTGCCTCCATTAGACTTGAGAAATTACATCAGAATGCAATCTACTTCTTCAAAAAGAAGTAACGTTGCTAACTGTTCATTTAATAGGTTTTATCCAGTAGCAAGAAAATTATCTTCAGCAAATACAATCTGCAAATGCAGCTCTTCCTAGTGTTACTGCAGTTTTGTTTGAATGTGATCCTTACATTTATGCTTTATTCTTAAATAATATTCTAGCTGCAAGTGTCATAATGACCAATTTCTGTATTTTTTCCCTTAAGAAATGAATCTGACCAAGACAAAGACTACTTTGACAGTCCTTTTCAGAATCCACTAGATGCCCTATGATATTTTTCTGTGATTTCACCTATAACTCAGGGATCAGTTGATCAACAGAGTGATTACTTCAGGCATCTGAAAAATTTTCTGCAACACAGGTCACAGAGAGGCTGCAAAGTGATTGGCTTGTTTCACAAAACCCCACGTTTTGTAGCCCACAAGTGGGCATTTGTCTCATCAGCAGGTCAGGTCACAGCACTGATCTGCTCCTTTACTTCCCTTGGGTATTCTGTTCATGGAGACTGTCAGGGTAACCAACCTCCTGCATTACTGGCTGCTGGCCTCCTAGAGCTGGGGTCCAAAACCAGAAAGTTTATAGTTATAAGTACGTATTATTTGTCTTGCTCATTTGGTAATTCAAGCAAGCAGTCTTAGGTTTCAGCTAAGACAAATTAATGACCTTTGCTCAAAATATTTTATGAATACTTTCAGTCAATTACTTTTTATTATTTCCATATCTGTAGACATTATCAGCTGGTTCTCAGGTAATTAATTTTAATGGCACCACACATAAATGGGAAGTCTGCATTCTGAAAGGGGGCATTTGGTGCTTATTCTTCAGGTTTCACTGCAGTAACAGAAATTACGTTCTCACATCACAGGAGCACAGGCTGGCATGAGATTATTAGGAACAATATATCTTACTGAGTTCCTGGCTACACCCGAGGGGTGACCCACTTCTT
Source organism: Phalacrocorax carbo (assembly GCF_963921805.1). NCBI lineage: Eukaryota > Metazoa > Chordata > Aves > Suliformes > Phalacrocoracidae > Phalacrocorax > Phalacrocorax carbo. Next base: position 28,792,257 of record NC_087518.1, on the reverse strand, counting down.
CAGAGAAGTAGTCACAAATGGGAAGCAAAAAAACGTCTAGCCTATATTCTTCCTTCTCCAAATGCATTTGCAGTCTTACTGCAGTGTAACCAGCCAACCTGGTACATTATGGGTATGAGTCACATCCGAGGTTTTCTCTCTCTCTGAGCACCATGTAGCACACATACCTGCTGCTGTTAGTAGAACAGATCACAGAATCATAGGAACATTCAGATTTTCAAGGATGAAAGCAAGAGGATTTGGAAAAATAATTTCAGATCACACCTACATTGGCAATTATCTTTCTAAACCCTGGATGTATACTGCACACACACACATGTATATACATGTGTGTATATACATGTGTATATGTGTATATACACATACATGTATATATTTGCAAACATATATATATGTACACACACACACGAACACACTCATAAAAACTATCTATTACTTCAAACATTGTATATCTACATTTTAATTAGAACTGGGGTGGGAGGGGGAAAGGAAAGAATTCCAACAGGAGTATGTGGAGGAATAAATTTCACTGCTTCTTATCATGTAAACAGAGATTGTTCCTTTTACAAAAAAAGATTAACTGAAGTGGTTTCCTATGAGATGAGGGGACTGGACTGATAATATAGAAGGTCACTTCCAATCCTATGCTTTCATTAAGGAAAATAAATGTCTAAATAGGATGGATATTTTTAGTTTACAGGAGATGCCTCCAGCCTGGCAGATCTCTCTCAGAGGAGGTGATTGAAACCTGTGAGCTGCAGCTCCCTGGAACACCAAAGTGCTCAGGGAGAGTTTGAGATTAGCATTGGCCTGGGGTGAGATAAAATTTATAAATAATATTTTGAAATGTTGTGAATTAGGTCCTTCTGATTATTTTTTTTTCCTAGATTTACTTACATAAAGTTTTCACTAATCTTAAATCTGTTGTTAAGTGTCTATTAACTGTAAGATTTGAGCCTCTGTCCATGTGCTATCAGAAGCAGTCTCCTCTCCATGTATGGCAAGGGCTGTATCAGAGAGTCTTCTCTGTCTTTCAGCAGATATTGCAAAGAGAATCTATTTTTACACAGACACTGAATGCTAATTTGCTTTAATTAATGACCTGATTTCTGTCCCTCCACAGTGTGCTGAAGCTGATTCATACAGCTCCTCCATGCAGAAGGGAGCAAGCTTCTATCTTGGAAGGGCCCTGAGTAGGAAGGTGAAGAAGTAATGAAGTTTTCTCTTTACCAGGAAGGTAAAGAAATTCTCTGCGAGGCAATCAATGAGCAGGCAGCCCATGGAGAGTGTTGCACATGCAACTAGGTACCGCTACAAACTCTGATTTCCTAATGGCTGAGCAACATTAAGCCAGTCACAATTAAGTCTGTTTTAGGTACAGGGTATGTCCCTGAGTATTTCTTCCAAAACCCTATTAGTTAGAGGCTGCTTATGCCTTGAAGGTGGAAAATTTATTATCCCTTCTAAGGTGTGCATTTGTTTATTTATTGAGGTAGAGGAAATTAGTCTTTGTTTAGTCTTTACTATGACAACTCATGGATCACTATAATTATCCAATTGACTTCTAAATTCTGCAGTGCTCTTGGACTCAGTGATATCTTGCAGTTTTAAAAGGAGGGCTGTTATAATGAGCAGCATGCGTCTTTAAATTTTTTATATAACATTTCCAATAATTCAACAGAAAGTACATACTTCCCTTTCTGATCTGTCCTTCAGAAAAGGTTAAATAGATAGCCCACTGGTTTTAAGCACTTATAGCTGTTTCCTGCGGGAAATGAACACCTGCTGCTGCTAAGCTTACCTACTTGGTCATCTCATAGTAAAGCTGTTACATGGTGTCATGTTCAAGCAGTCACTCTGGACTTAAGAAAATGTGACAGTACACATGCATTAATCCTGGCCTACTCTGCTACTTATGTGTGTAACTAACATGCCACAGGGTTCTGATAATTTTTCTTTCTCTTTCTGCATTTTTCTCTACAACAATATTGTGAATGCTAATTTCCTCTGCCCAACTTTTTTTCCATCATTCGTTTATCAGGTATGAGATATTCCATTTATATTAGTTCTTTTACCAACACATTAGAGATTATACTGACACTTTTCTTCCCACAGCAGTTAATGAACTCTAAATTCTGCCAAGAGAATGACTATCAATTCTATTACATGCAACAAGCTTAACACTGACTAAACTTTAAAATACTCTATCTATATTTACCCGCATGAACCTTTCTAGCTCTCCATAACGATGCATTTGAAATGAACTATATTGAAATTACATTAAGAAAATATATACTGTCAGAAAAAATGAAGCTATATGAGAGAAAATTTATTTCTTGTTTTGAAAGAACTCAGACACTTTCTTTTATCCTGTGATCAATCTGCTAAAATTTTTAGTGTAGAGATTTTAATAACATGTAAACTATTTTCTATGAAAAGATTCTTTAAAAAAATCTGATCTGGAAAATAAAGGAGTTTGACTACCAATGTTAGTTATTTTCTGGTCTGGGTTTTTTTAGTAGACTAATAAATATGTGTGAATAAACAGGTATAGATACTAAAATTTGGATCTTGGCAAAGGAATACTCTTGAAAACCACTTTACACTTCTAATTCTTCTTTTTTACATGTTAAATAGCTCCTAACTCCAGAAATGCCCTATTAGGTATTTTATCATACTGAAACTGGTGTTTCAAAAATGAAATAACTCAGTGATGTCCAGTGTGCAAACTGTAAAGTGCAATTATGTCTCTGCAGTTTACAGAACATTCAGGGATTTTGATATATTGATCATTTGTGTTTTCTAATCTGCTTCCCAGATCAGCTTTATACATTTACTGATAAATGTTTAGATCTCCAGGGATGCATGAAAATTAAAGCATAGGAATAATTAATGATAAATAAGTAGGATCCGATTCAGTCACTTCGGCGATCTGTACAGAACCACGTCAGTATTCACTTACTGCTTTTCTTCTATACTGTATGTTATTTGATGAATATGAACAGAAACTTCCATTATGTTCATTTATAATGATTACTAGAAGTTCTTCTATGGCCAGTCATGTGGCAAAAGTGGGAATGAGCTCAATAGCCTGTATTTAGCCTAAAAAAGATTAATATTTTGTACAGCATTTCCCTGTAATTTCCTGTATCTTTTTTGCATAGCCATCATTTTACTAACTGAAATATTTGGGTTCATGCAGCTGTTTAATTTAATTTAATTTATGCATGCAAACATACTAAGAAAGAATTCCTGAAGGCCAACATTTGTCTGACAAGGCTTATCTTCCTTTGTTCCCTCTACAGTAAATGGAGAGGATTAATCTTGCTGATCACCATTTTAATCACTGTAACTTAGCTTCTTTTCTGACTCTCTGCACTGACCACAGATGAAGCCTAGGAACCTAGGAAAAACAGACTTTTTAAAGTTACTTGTTCTAAATATCCCATGTAGTGTATGAATTAAAGCCTTTTTTCCCATGTTTCCATATTAAGTTGATGCATGCCCATGGACACTAACAGAGATATTTAGTTTTTGGAAATATGTGTGTTCACCTACAAACATACAATTTGAAAAACCTGTTCTGACGTACATGACAGCAGTGAAGTAAAAGGGAGAAAAAAGTTGAAAGCAGCTCCATTCTAGAATGCCAGATTCCAATGAATGTAAAAGAGCAATTAGCAACATACACTTTTATAAGTACTTGTTTTGTTTAGAGTAAAAATATATTTATTTGGTTTCTCCTCCCCCTGATAAAATTATTTCAAAGACTTCCTTTCATAGGGATGCTAACCCCTGTATAGAGCAAAAACATTTTGGTTGTTATGAATTGTTTAATTCCACAAAACTTCCTTTTTAGATTGTGCCAAGAAAGGTGAATCATCTTGACTATCAGAGAAAAAAGATCAAAATATTTCTGGTTTACACAGCTGTACCAGTGAGGATCAGGAATGCTCTAAGGCTCTAATCCAGCTCCACTCTCTCCATAAAGAAGGGAGGTAAATTGCACGTCCACACCTGTGCATTTAAAATCTCTGAAGGAGGTGTCAGTCATCACAGATGTGGGCAAGATCAAGATCAGAAAGGATTTCCACGTCACCATTGTTCTGATGTTTTAAATTATTCTTTACTGCAAATGTACAAATTTTCAAATGACATCTCCTAAGCAGCACACACTACTGTGAGCATATCAATCCCTGTCCTCTGGTCTTTGGTCTCCCTTTTTATAGAATTTTCAATCAAGTTGAGGGGTTTGCTTCAGAACTTCAAAGCAGCTCAGTGCTTTTGTCCATTTATGTCCTCAGTCTCCAAGATGAAGTTAACAGTGGTTTATTTGACTGCTTAGGCACAACAATTTTTTTTTCTAAAAATTAAACAGTAATGAAATATTCATCACTATCAGGCACAAAAACCCACAGGAATTATTATCCAGAATTATTATACTTTTGGAAGTATTTAGGCACCTGAATTCAAACCGGTTTTGATTTATTGATGATAACTTCTTGAGCCAGCTAATAGCCCTACCTGAGGGTATGCAATACTAGACCTGATGGTCACCAATGAAAGTGAGCTCATTTGTGACATCAAGATTGGAGGCAGCCTGGGCTGCAGTGATCATGCATTGGTGGAGTTCACACTCCTGAGGGATACGGGAAAATCAAGGAGTATAGTCAGGACACTAAATTTTAGGAAAGCAAACTTACAGCTCTTCAAGGAGTTAATCAAGAGAACTCCCTGGGAAATGGTCCTCAGGGGCAAGGGAACAGAAGAGATCTGGCAGATCTTTAAGGACATGTTCCATACAGCACAAAAGCTCTCGGTTCCCAGGTGTAAGAAATCAGGCAGGGAAGGGAAGAGGCCAGCATGGCTGAGTTGAGACATGCTGGTCAAACTAAAGAGCAAGAGAGAACTGCACAGGTAGTGGAAGCAGGGACAGGTATCCTGGGAAGAATATAGGGATGCTGTCCGGTTGTGTAGGGATGGGGTCAGGAGGGCCAAGGCGCAGCTAGAGCTGAATTTGGCAGGGGATGCCAAGAATAACAAGAAAGGCTTCTACAGGTACATCAACCAGAAAAGGAAAGGTAAAGAAAGCATACCCCACTGATGAACAAGAATGGTGGCCTACTATCAACAGGTGAGGAGAAGGATGAGGTACTCAACAACTCAACAGTCTTCACTAGTAACCTCTCTCCTCATCCCTCCCAAGTTGATGGACTGCAGGATGGAGACCAGGGGGATAAAGCTCCTCCCACTGTAAGGGAAGATGAGGTTCGTGACCACCTGAGGAACTTGGATATACACAAGTCTATGGGACCTGACAAAATGCATCCCAGAGTCCTGAGTGAATTGGCTCATGTAGTTACCAAGGCACTCTCCATGATATTTGAAGTGTCATGGCAGTCAGCTAAAGTCCCTGGGGACTGGAAGAAGGGAAACATTGTGCCCATCTTTAAAAAGGGTAGAAGGGGGAACCCAGGGAACTACCATCCTGTCAGCCTCACCTCTGTGCCTGGGAAGATCATGGAACAGATCCTCCTAGAAGCTGTGCTAAGGCACATCAAGACTGGGAGGTGATTTGAGGCAGCCAGCATGGCTTCACCAAGGGCAAGTCCTGCCTGACCAACCTAGTCACCTTCTAAGATGGAGTGACTACATCAGTAGACACGGAAAGAGCTATGGTTGTCATCTATCTGGACTTCTGTAAGGCCTTTGACATGGTCCCCCACATCATCCTTCTCTTTAAATTGGAGAGAGATAGATTTGATGGGTGGAATATTCAGTGGATAAGGAATTGGTTGGATGGTCACATCCAGAGGGTAGTGGTCAATGGCTCAATGTTCAGACGGAGACTGGTGACGAGTGGTGTTCCTCAGGGGTCTGTACTGGGACCAGTACTGTTTAATATCTTCACCAATGACACAGTAGGATCAAGTGCAGCCTCAGCAAGTTTGCAGATGACACCAAGCTGAGTGGTGCAGTTGACATGCCAGAAGGATGGATATCATCCAGAGGGACCTATACAAGCTGGAGAGGTGGGCCCATGTCAACTTCATGAGGTTCAACAAGGCCAAGTGCAAGGTGCTGCACCTGGGTTGGTGCAACCCCCGGTATTAATACAGGCTGGGGGATGAAGGGACTGAGAGCAGCTCTGCAGAAAAGGACTTGAGGATACTGGTGGACAGAAAGCTGGACACGAGCCAACAATGTGCAGTTGCAGCCCAGTAAGCCAACCGTATTCTGGGCTGCATCAAAAGAAGTGTGGTCAGTAAGTCAAGGGAGGTCATTCTGCTGCTCTACTCTGCTGTGGTGAGACCCTACCTGGAGTACTGCGTCCAGCTCTGGAGCCCTCAGCACAAGAAAGACATGGAACTGTTGGAGCGGGTCCAGAGAAGTGCCACAAAATTGATGCAAGAGCTGGGGCACCTCTCCAATGAGAAAAGGCTGAGAGAGTTGTTGTTGTTCAGCCTGGAGAAGAGAAAGCTGCAGGGACACCTTATTGCAGCCTTTCTGTACTTAAAGGGTGACTATAGGAAGGATGGGGACAATCTCTTTACCAAGGCCTGTTGTGACAGGACAAGGGGTAATGGTTTTAAACTAAGGGAGCGTAGATTTAGACTCGATGTAAGGAAGAATTTTTTACAATGAGGGTGGTGAAACACTGGAACAGGTTGCCCAGAGAGGTGGTAGATGCCCCATCCCTAGATATATTCTAGGTCAGCTTGGACAGGGCTCTGAGCAACCTGATCTAGTTGAAGATGTCTCTGCTCAATGGGGGGCAGTTGGACTAGATGACCTCTAATGGTCCCTTCCAACCCAAACCATTCTATGATTCTAAGGTAAAATATATTTTCTTGCTTTACTAGCATGGACAAAACCCCTCAAACCATTCCAATGTAATTTAATCATGCTACATGTACTGTTCTTTTCCTGAGCAGGAAATGACAGAGAACTGAAGTAAGCACAGACAATTTGTGTAGGTTGTTGCAAGGTACTTGGTCTTTGGGAGCAGTTTTTCAATGCGTATTTCTTACTCAGCATCGCATGTTCAGTGTTGTAAGACTTCAGATTTTTAAAGGTAATGAAACATTCACTGGTGAAATAGAAATTCTTATCTCCCTTGGGGAAAAAGGAAGTTACTTTTTCATAGAACTTCCTTAGTTTCTGTGGTATATTCTGGCTACTTTGGCCTTTTTCCACTCCTTACTGATTAATTATTTTTAAGCTTCAAATCAACAAAGGTAAGTAGAGAAGAAAGGAAACATGTAGATATTGGACTGTAGAAAGAAAAAGGTATTGGAAATCACTGAAGAACATCATGGTGGGTGGGGGGAGGGGGGATATTTATTGAATATGGTCTTGTGGGAGGAAGCAGGAGTCTTTCTTTGGCACCCAGTGCATTGGATGGACAGACTTATCAATACTCTCTGCCACTAAAGGGTGGAGGTAAAAGAAATCTGAACACTATGCTGCTAATGCATAAATTGCAGGAATAGTACTAGAAATATGACAGTTAATTAACGCACCTGCTGTTTAAGAGCAGAGAGCTTTCCACCTTGACGGGGTAGGAACCAGTGTCTTGCTCTCCTCTCCACAGCAAAAAATTAGAGGTGAACAGTCAAAAAGGCTACCTTTGCATTTTTTCTGTGGCAGCTCTGCATACACTACAGTGCAGGAGAACTAAAGGTGTTGATTCCACATAAAAGTAGAAGTGGAAATAAATGACCCAGGAGGAAGAAAACAATTTGTTGTTGTAGAGCAAATCAAAGAACCTGTGCATACAGTACTTGTTGCAGTCTCAATAGAATAGTACAGGATTCACATTAAAATTCAAGAATGTTGTTCAAACTAGAATATTTAATAACATTTTCACAGGATGATAAGAAATTAATTTGCATCTTTGGATAATATTGCATATAGTTATAAAAGTTACAGCATTGGAAATGTTCATCCATGAGTTTGATAAGAACACTGGGAGCAGAATACATTGAAAGCCAGAACAAGACCATGCTATTTTTGTCCTATTTCTGTTCTGAAAGATACAGTGCAATTCTATGATTTTGCTTTTGTTTCTTAAGAAAATGTATTTTCCTTTTGGCCAAAAAAAAAAAAAATCCAAACAGAACATCATTCCTTTCAGATGATGCACCACATGAAAACAGTTGTAGATTTTACACATACAGAACAATGTACTTAAATTTCTGACACCATCATCTTAAGTTCTGGGATACAAAATCCTCTTTACAGAACCATAAACCTCTGTTTCTCAGAGACATTATGGAAGGAAGCAATATATTAAGTCTGCTTTTTCTCTCTTTCCTTCTGCTGGGAACTTTAATCTCCCTGTGGACCACCTCTTCAGCCTTCCAAGCGACCATTCATTACTTAATTATCTTCTCCAGCTGAGCATCCCATTCCCCAAAAATAATTTCATTTTAATTACCATTTTCTTGGTTGAGTGTATCTGTGGAATTTTGTAGGAGATTGCCAGTGATTTGAGTAACTTTTAAGTAGCTCATACATTTATAAGATATATTTGGTAGTTTGGACTTCTCCCTCATCTTCAGAATAGGCAGTGTTGCCTTTAATGCCATTTCCCAAATATAAGTCTGGTTTTCACTCCAGTTAAGCCAGTGATTCTTTTAGCCACCTTGTTCTAACAAGTTATTTCGGTCAGTCGCCGCTGAGCTTTTCATGTTCTGACTGAATAGGTCCTAAGTGAAGCAAGTGGATGACTGTTTGAGTTTACCAGGCACCAGACATCTATTTGGACCTTTCTATCCCTTCATTTCTTTGTTGGGAAAAAAAACTTGTGCATTTTGGTCTCTGCTGCTCTACTAGCAATGCAGAATATATAATAAGATTTGCTTCAGGTTGTCAGTCCTGTGTTAGAAAGTCATGATTACAGTTTTTACACTAAAATATAGCTATGATGGGCTGTTTTTGAAAGCCATGACAGCCATCAGGAACAGCTTCTTGGTGACTATGGTTTAGCACTGTGCTTCTGTAAAATGCAGGCCATTATTTTCTCTCTGATTCCCAGGGAGGTAGTTCGTCAGTTCCTAGATTCTGCAAATGAAACTGTGCATCCCTAGTCACTACAGGGCTGGTCACCAGACCACTCACCTCCAGAGATGGGAAGCAACAGGGTGAGATAGAGGATCATCTCCTTCTCTGTGTGCACACTGCTTGCAACAATGACCATGGAAGTTTTGCTATTGCAAGCACAGTGACATCATTTTATGTGCTGCTACTTTTGCAAATTACATTTGCACCAGTGTCTGCACCCAAAGTTCGTCCTAGACATTTTTGTGAACTGGAACACAATGCTGCCTAATTTCTGCTGGGGAAATCCCACAATTTCTTCTATTCGATATATAAGCATTAAAAATTCTGATTATTTTGGTTTTCCCTTTTATTGATTTTCTGGCTTCTAAATTAAGGCATACACTTCTATGTTTAATTTTCAATCTCGTTTCAGAGGAGACCACAGAATACATATTCAATTTGTAGTAGATGAATTACATAATTAAGGGAAAAAAAAAAAGAACGAAAATCACATCGTAACATTCGATTTGAAATGTCTAATTAAAACTACAGCAAACATATAAGCAATCAGAGATGTCTACATTAAGCATTTGTTTGCAAGCACTGAATTTTCAGTTCCTTCAGTAAGTTTGGGTTGAAAAGTAAATGGTGACTTATTTTTAAACAGTGAAAACACCTCAGTTTGCTGACAAAGGACATGCCATTAGTGCTGTTCCTTTCTCCAGAGCTTTTAAGACCAGGGAAAAGCAACCCCTGAATTGTGGTACTGTTTTGATTTGCACTGGGAGCCAGAGAGATTTCTCTGTGTCAGCAAAACACAAGGCCTTGGAGAGCAGCAAACATGAAAGATTTCCAATTATTTCAATGATCAGAAGGCCCCTCTTTCAGATAGAGTCCAGAATGGGAAAATTAATTCTCCAATTTACGTTTTTTAAGATGAAAAGTGCAAAGTAAATCCTATCTCAGCAGCATAGGCTGAAAGTCTCAAATAAGAAGATAAAAGAAACATCCTTCCCCCCTTTCCTAAGCCCTTCCCCAATGGCATCCCTGCAAATGAGATCATACTGGAGATTTTAAAGTATTGCCTGAAGTACCAGGTAGCATCAAATCCAGAATTTTTATCTATAGGGACATTGGTACTTTAACACTGTCTTTTTGACCCAAATCAATATAAACATTTAAACCATTTAAAAGTGTTGCTAAATGTTGACACAGAATTCTAAATATAACACATATAAAATTGCACTGATTTGAAACTTTCACATTATAAATTAAAGTACCAGTATGTGCAGTGACACAATTCCCTATGGCTGTCATAACATGGTTGTTTATGAAATCTTATCAAGACATTGATGGCTCCTGCAATCATGCAGCATAGCTGGGGACAGTTTACCCACTTCTGGGGGATGTAATTTTTAGCCAAGGAGACAGAGAAAATGGGCCTTGTTCACTATCCTGCTAAAGAGTTGGGCTAGATAATTCAGGGAATTTTTTTACTACTATGTAGTACCATATGGGAAGTCAAAAAGTCTTACATACTTCAGAATATTTTGTCTTCTGCTGAGCAATCTCTGAATTTTGCCCAACCTGTCAGAGGAAAGGAAGACTGATTAATTTGTGCATGAAGTGAAAATAGATTTTTCAGGCATTAATTTTTAAATGGTGGCTTATCACTAATCTTGCTGAGCATATGCACTGAAATTCGTAGTGTTCTAAAAGCAACATTTTATTCTAAATATATATATACCCCTATACATGCAGACATGCATCATAGTCTTTCTAGCAATGTTATTTTTCTTCACTTTTACAAGATGCTGATAATATTAATCTCTGTAGACACTAAAAGGAAGCATGTTTTTCAAGTCTCATCTGATATTTCTTTTATCCTCTTCTTCACCCTTAATATCTGTGTTTTAATAGATGTTTGAGAATGAAGTCTGATGACTGATTTTCGATCACTTACACATCAGCTGGTTAAAATAAATAAGAATTTAAAGACTGCTTGAATAAGGAGAAACAGGTTTTGCTAAAATGATATTAAAGATACCATTAAGGAAATAATGTTGTGCTGCTTAGTTGAATTGTACAAACTAAAGATAGTTGAGTAGTCCACATAATGAGACATGCAACGACTGCACAGATATCTGCTCCAATGTTCCCCTGCACAAGCCAGAGATGGTTGTTTGATCTTTTTCAGGTGTTTTGTATAATCACCCCTATGCATTTTAAGGTTTTCAATAATGTATGTGGGAAACCTATTGGAAATATAACAAGTGTTTTCCTAAGTGAAAAGACTGCATAAAGAGTGGTGTTACTTCAAGTAGTTCTATCCTTCATCTGCCCAGAGGAATTCCATATTCAAGTGAGCACAGTGAAGAAGTATTATAGTATCAACTTCTGCATTCTTATCAACCATTGCATACTACCAATGGGATTTTCCAGACTTCTTAAGGAGCTGGATTTTCTATTTATCAGTCACGTTAAATATACATTGGTGTGGCCTCACCAGTGCCGAGTACAGGGTGGACCAGCCCCATTATACACCCAACCAGCCCCTGTTATAACCCCTTCTGCCTACCTATCTTGTTCCTCTCGGTTCCCCTTCCCCTGCACACCCTCCAAATGTCTGTACAGGTGTCTCAATTCCCGCACCCCTCACAGCCTGTGACCGAGGTCCCTCTCATTGACAACTGCATCAGTGGCAAAGTCCGGGCTGATCTTCCCAGAAGTGGTGCCTGTAGTTCCTCCATTGCCCAGCAATTAGTGTGAGTGGTGAGTTTTGTTTCTTATCATTGTCTCCACGCTTGTTTTGTCAGGTCTGCGTCTATGTTTTGTCTCTCATTTCTGCCTTTTTTTACCCAATTTCTCAATTTACAAGGTCCCAGAACAGATAACCCTGCTGGAATAAACATTCTCACACGCCCTCATCAATTAGTGCGACTGACCAGGTTTGGTTCTCATCATTGCCCCCCTTGTCAATTGTTGGTCGGGTTTGTGACCCTGCATGCTCCTGTTTATGGTTTCCTCCTTTTATTATTTCCCTTGCTGCACTGAAAAAATGCCCTTGGCCAGATGTCTTTAAAGAAGCAGACACTCTCCTTCCACAAACCCTTCAGAATGCCTCCTGCATGTACCTCTTTGTGGCCTTTCCAAAACCAGGTCCTCTCTGTCCCACTCAACTTTGATATTTTTCTGATTGCTCTACCTGTTACTTTCAACATGATACCCCAATTGCACAACACATTATACAAACTCAGAAGTGCTCCTTGTATTCACTTTCTCCATCAACACTATTCAAATAATAGGGATTTAAGTGTATGTTCTTCTTCTGTGTCTGTTGACAGCTTTTATCCCTAAATGGAATAATTTCCTTAGAAAATATTAGTATTTATTTTTCTGACACCCTTCTAATATTTTATATCATTGTTAGGTGTTCTGGTGTCAAAGATATAGCTTCCTTATACCTTCCTTATATTACTCTAAGCAATTAAAATTTCAAAACCACAGGAAAATTTTGGATAGGGTTAGAGGGGAGAAGATCATCTGTAAGCAGTCTACAAGGTTAAATGCTCTGTAAGGTATGAAGCGCTTCAGTATTTTAATAAAAGAATCCTAATTAAAATGCTGATCACATTCTTTGGAAAAGTGACTTGTGCAGTGTCATGCATCAACACACACTATTGGGCTAAAATACAGAATTGTTGAATGGGTTTTCCTTGTTGCCCTTTCCCTTTTAGATTTTGGAGACCTATGCACCAAATCCCACTGACTTCAATTTACCTCCAAGACATTCTCTCAGTTGTGGATCTGACTTTTTGTCTCTGCTTTTCCATGTACCCAATAAAATTTTTGTAGAGCACCTTCTTCTCTATCACTCCACCCTACCCACTGCAGTTTAATGTTTTGCAGTCAGGGTTTCAGATACTCCCCTGATTTCATTTGACTTCTGGCAGAAGCTTAACACCATTCTACTTTCAGTGTTGTACAGCAGAAATCATGGCCTCATTCAGTTCTGGCCGACTGCACAAAAAGTATTTCTAAAGTGACTTTTGAGAAAACAAAAGGAAAAAAAGACCCAGTATTAAAATGTAGATGAGCAGCTTCTTTTACTTGATTGCAGTTTGAATGGTCAACGACCTATAAATGGCAAGGCAAATGTTGATTTACTGACTGTAAAAATTCTCCCACCCAAAGGTCTTTGTCTTTCCATAAGAGAAAATAATGATATTGCAGATGTTCTTACATTGATTTTTTTTCACTTTAGAGTCAATCCTGGATTTTTTGTTTGTTTCCTTTTCTGGGAACTTTTGCACACATTACAATTTTGCTAAAGGGAGATTGAACTTGATCAGATGTTTCTTTTAAAGAATTTTTACAGCAATCCATCTGTCAAGTGTGGAATTCAGGTGAAAAAAGGAAATTGCTTGTATTTCATGAAAGTTTTATTATTGTAGGAAGGAAGGGTTGAATAGATAAAGAGACCACACCAAGGGCAGTTCTCCAGGTCCAGAAGGGAACACACTGGTGCTGCTGGCAGATGTTATCCTTTGCACCAATATCTGGTCTATACCTTTTCTGTTGGACAGTTGGAAAGTCATATTTCCAGGCTGAGTCTGATACCTTTCATATGCATTATATCCAGTATCAGAAAGATGCACTGTCATATTGCCTCCTCATTTAATGCTTTGATGTTTAGCAAGTTGAAAGAATGAGGAAAAACAAACACAAAAAAGACCCTAGAAATCTGTTGAAATCCCTGATTTTTTGCTTTATTTCTTTTGCTACAAAGGAAAACATTTACAATATAACTGTTTAAAATGCCTTCAAATTATGGTTTTGCCTAAGTTGAATGAAACAAAGCCACTGAATATCTTTAACAGTGATATGACTGTAAAGAGAGAAGCAGTTTTGTGTTGGTTTCCAATAAACTATTTATTTAAAAACGTAAAACAAATTTAAACAGCCTGAAACCCATGGATCCACTTCAATGTGAAACAAAATGAGCTGCCTGTTCAGAATTAGTCTCATTGTGACCAAGTTCTCCAGAAGCTGACTGTGGTTAACACTTCACATAAAACAAGGAGTCCTGTGCAAGCATAGGTGTGGACTCTGTGTCAGAGATTTTTTACTTCAGATGAGAGGTTCATTATGGGTTGGAAAAAAAGAGGTTTGCCCCTAAGCTGTATATGCATGAGTTGGACTCTAGGAAATGCAGTTTCAAAATGGCTAATTGGAAGAGAATGCAGATGTTTTATTCAGTTGCAAATACTGGCACTACTATTTGGACAAGACATTGACAGGATTTCATTCTTTTGTGAATAGAAAGCAGAGATGGAGTGAGCAGGCACTGACAATGTTTGTGGAAATAAAGCAGAGATTGTGCACAAAAAATATTCTAGTGCCAATTTAGAAATTTCACCACCTCACGCTGAAATTTGCATGACAATGTAGAGTAAGAAACCATTCAGCAGCAGAGAAATAACTACTCCCTCAAAAACACTCACCTGCCCACATACAGACTTTGCTGTACTTCATGAGATACACTTCACTATTCTAATCCCACTTTATGGCTCATTGTAACCCTGTCTCAGATTTTCTTTTCAGACTTGAAAACAAACCAGGGCATCTTCAATATGCAGGTCCTGCTTCTGCTCCTGTTGAAGTGGTTGAATTTTTAGTAGCAGTGGAAGCAAGTTTTTCAAAAGTATATTAAGTTGCATGGGAAATACCTGTACAGGACTGTCGACTGAATCAATTGTTGCTGAATCAATTCCATATGTAGATTAATGTTTGATGGTGAATGACATAGATGTGGACATATGTTGGATTCATTTCATGCATGTTGGTTTGTACCTTTTCATTCATGCTGTCAGACAGCTCCTTGGTTGCAACTTTTTGCCATTGCAGTGAAAGAGAGAGCAGTATGGAGTCTGCTGTTTGACAAAATAGTAAGTGCATCTCTATGGCCTTTCTATCAGATCAAAAAGGTCATGATCACATGATACAAAATATTGGTATGCTATAAAATCACACTAGTGGTTCAAAATTGTTCAAAAATATTGATGGATTAATCTTTTGCCAACAGATTCTCTGACAGATCAGAAATCCATCCTGCAGCAGCTGGCACAAAGCCATTGTAAGAGCATAAACATGACATAAAGCATATATTGGTTGATGTGGCTCATTTAACAGAAAGGCACTTTGATCTGAATCATATTTGTATGGCTGGGTGATTTGGAAGAGCAACAGATTCAGTATTAATCATGGAACCGCAGCTTGTCTTCCTGCAGTAACGAAACAAAAACAAAACGAAACAAAACAACTAACCAAACAAAAAAAAAACCACAAAGGGAGTAAATAAAATATGCTCATGTCCTGCAAGACAAATGGCACACTACTCTACATTGCACTGCAGCTGGCAGGTCACTGGGTACCTCGGGAGCACATTCACCAAACAACAGCAGCTGAGCAGGGCTGTCCAATGTTGATTTGCCCCAGTTGCAGAATGTGATTGATGCCCATTCAACTCAGTGGAATCAACTTATTTGCTAATTAGTTCCTCTTCTCAGCACATTTACAGAGTCCGTATTCGCAGTGACGTGCTTCTTGGGAATAACTTTCCATGGACTGGCTTCAATTCTTCATCACTGCTACTCAACATAAATGGAACAATCTATCTTTATGGCAGTATACTCTCTGCCTAAGAATTGAATGCTGACTCTTCTTTAATTTCTATTTGCTGAGACACTCACAGTTAATATATTGTGTCATTCACGTTTCCCATGCTTACATCAGAGATAGAACCCAGGCCCCATAAACATGACAGGAGTCCTTATTTTGCCAAGGGCCATATAGAAGTAAAAACAATCACTGCCCAATAGAAAGCAGAAATAGAGGAGTCATTTGTCTTTGCCACATCACAGTTTCTAGCCTAGAAGGTTTAGATCAAACTGACATGGTCATCTGTCATGTGTATACACCCATGCTGAAAAAATAACATGGACTGATGATAATGAGACAGAAATTCAGAAAGATTATCACGTGGGCTGCTTTAGGAGTGCCAGGTGAACAGAATTGGTTCAAAGCTAAAAACTTACAGGAGTGATTTTGATGAAAGACCAGTTGTGGCACAAAATTGGAATGAGACAACAGAACAGATGATAAGTCATAACTTTACTGTACAAAATGTGAAATTGTAAGAGCACCCTGATGGGACAGATGCAGGATACTGCATTTTGCAAGGTAAATTAAAAGAGAAGAACAGCCAGGCAAAATTGCCCATTATTTAACAATAAACCTAAATTAATATTTTTCCATTCTGATATTTCAAATGATGCCTAGTTCTTAATTACTTAACTGCTGTCTACTTGTATAATTACTTCTTAATTTTCAGGAAGTGTACCTGGGTAGGCAAATGGAATTAAACATACTTTTACTACTTTTATAGAGTGTAAGGTGCTATGTAAAATATTAATAAAAACATAAAAGAGAAAAATAATATTAATTGTGTCTTTAACTGAAGCACATTTTTTGTGGCTTTGCTGGTTTCATTATCTGAGTATTTAGATTTTTATTTTCAAAGAAACGTGAGTGCAAAATTAGCATCTACATTCTGAGTTGCCTTAAGTTTATTGAAAGTTCTCATTCATTATTCAAAACTTGTCAGTGACAACTGGTGATGACTAAATTAATAGGTAACTTGGCAAGTGGATATTTGATAAATTGCTTTGAGAAACATAAAATATCTCCTTCTCCACTGTGGTGAATACTTTAACTGAATATATACCTGAAAAAAATTATGATTAAATAGAGGAATATCTGAAGCTTTTTGGGGTAATGGCTGAACATAGTATTTTTCTGACAGAAGCAATGGTCTCATATCTCCTGCCATTAGTAACACATAGTCTATAAAGTAGAAGTATTGGTCATATAGTAATGAGCTTTTAGGAAGAGTGTCTGCTCATAGTTGATAAAGAACTACGACTTTCTCTTGTTCACTGCATTATTCTGAGTTCAACAATAATGTTTCTCTTTAGTCTAAAAATTTAGAAGGAAATACTTGCAAAGTGATAACTTTCCTACCTTTCCTGCCAAACATATAAGGGTAATAAAAACATGTTATACTAATTATCCTAAAATACTTATAAATAAAGAAATTAGAGCAAAATTTTATCTAATAAAAACTAGAACATATTACACAAACCAGTTTATTCCACAACAAAAGTGTCCTGCTGCTTTTAAGTGGAGATCATTCCTTCACCTTCAAGATAATGAAAGGTTAAAAGTTAAAAGAAGACCAGAAAGACCAAGCCAGGTATGAATGAGAAGATTGATTTAGGAGTTGTTGGTTGGTTGGTTTAGTTGGTTGGTTGGTTGGTTTTTTTTGTTTGTTTCTACAAATGAGGGTAGGTAGCACTGAGATGGGTATGTTAAAAAGTATTTAGACTTTTTTTCAAAACTCAGAACAGTGCCCTTTCAGGATGCACACACACATACACACACAGAGCTATCTCTAGTATAGAGAAACAGGTATGTTCAGTTTCAGTACCAGCTACCAACTTATACTGGAAGCAGTATCCTTCCCAGCAGGGTGGCTAACCATGGAAACATGACCTTGCTCTAGGCAGTTTTGCCTATTGTCAGAGTGACTGACAAGTCTATGAGTGTGATCTGCTCTTCCCTCTTTTGTAGTTGAACCTTTTGATTCACTTGGTAGTGGAAGCTGATATAGCAATCAGCAGTGTCTGGCAGTGGGCTAATACAGCAGAAGACTCTTAAGTGAGAAAAAACATAAAAAGCTGTGTTAAATACTTGTGCGGGAAAATTAGGTTGGTTGATATTATGATGTGATATTACTAAGTGATAAAGTATTTGTTAATGGCATTCTGCTAGACAAAAATTGAATTCTTAGTAAAAAACAATATAATTGATCATTTAACTAAATAATGAAAGTATTTTTACACATACACATGTATACACATTGTTATACACGCATAATATTAATCCATAGTAAACTTCACTAAGATTAAATTTGTATGATATCAGAGATCTGTCTGACCAAGCCTGTTCTGTCCTACACCTTGTGCAATATTAACTTACTCAGTTACAATGTATTGTGAACCCATATGAACAACTCTAATATTAAGATTTACATATCAAGTGCAGCTCTGTGTAGAGAAATAATCTGCTTTTGGGAAAATTTTACGTGGACAGTCATTCAAAATCCATGTACTTTAATCCAAGCAATCCAAGGACAGGACAAAAGGTAGTAGTTGTAGAATTTATACTGAATTTTCTAAAGAAAAAATAAATCAATGTGTAATTTTACATTTGAATACTGGGGCAGAATCTGTTGGATTTCAGAAGGGGCTTTCCCCAGGCCAGGGAGGAGGGTGGTTTCTGACCCAGATCTCAGCTTGAGGGTAGAGACCTTTGAAGGCTTCATCAGATCCGAGGTATCTGCAAAGGGAAGGTGGAAAACAATCACCGTTACTGCATGTTGCAAATCATGGCTCCCAAAGGATCCATTCCAGCAAGCACTGAAAGCTTCTGAAGAAACTGAAAAAATATCTTGCTTTCAGTCTTGACAAGACCAAAATCCCTTTTCAGAATGAAATTTCCAGCTATTCAGTTTTCAGTTAATCTACTCAAGACAGACCAACTTAAATTTCCTTCTCACACTTCTAATGCTGATACATCCCAGTTGGACCTCTGGTAAATAGAAAAGGGAGGAGGAGCAAAACCAACATGGAAAAAGTTGAGAAAAAATTAATTTGCTGTAGTTCTCCATCAGAATATGTTTAGAATAGTGAGCACTGAAATATTTTTGTAGTGTCTTCAGACAACAATCAGATGGACTGTTCCCTACTGGTACTTTTACAGCTGAAAAACCGATATGGAAAAACAATGTCTTTTAAATGCCACAATAGCTCCAGGGGTTGCCTATACTAATGCCTTAAATCTGCAACAGAAAATGAGCCTATTAATCAGTGAAGGAAAGGATTAGAGACTGTCCTGATCTTGTGTAGATGTGCATACTATTTAGCCTATTTTGTAGAGTAACTGAATAAAAGTTTATGACCCTCTAAGTTTTATTTTTTCAGAGCCCCAACTAAAAGACTGTGATATCCTGGTTATTTGATCCAGAAAATAGATAGTCTCTGCTGCTGACAGCTAGCAAATGATCTACCAGATGCTTGGGATCTGCAGCTACAGAGCCCAGCCATGATTTTAGAGTGAAGAATTAAAATCTCTTCCTTTCAGCGGCTAAGAAATGCCTCATTAGAGTTATAAAAGAAGAACTGAAGGCACATCACTACTATAAATAGTCCTTTACATCTCTCGTTAGCTCAAGTCATTAACAGAATTAGGAAGGAATGAATTGCCAGACTGAGGTAGGTTTTTTTATGTCCACAGAACCCGGTGTTGTGGGTTGTTTGCAAACGTTCTCCCTGTTCTTCATCTGGCCTCGGCTTCTCCTAGAATGCCTATCAAAATCCAAAATGTTTTAGGTTTTTTTTGTCTGTTTGTTTGTTTTTTAAAGTGAATATAGACTCCGAACTTACGAAAAGGGAGACTCTTGAGCAGAACAAAATCAGCTGTTCCCATGGTTATGTTGTATTTCAGTTATGAAAAACATTACCTAAGCAATGGTTCTATTCTGGCTGTATTTGTGCCCAAAAGAGTACTTTTAAGATTTCCTCTCCCAAGCCTTATGCTAAAACTACCTTGACAAATATTAAGCTCAAATTTCAGGAAGATTGTGCTCTTTTAAATATAAAGTATTAATTAACAATCAAATAATCATCTTTGTGTCCCTAACAGACCTATCTTTCCCTTTCAGAGGAATAGTTACACTTAATGCTTAATTTTAATGCCAGTGCTTCCAGATATTTTAATATCCTAAGTCAGGACACTCCTTTTCAAAGACAATTACAATATTAAATGCTACTCGCTTATTTAATTGAGGAGGGAAGGGGTGGTCTCTCAGTAACTTTAATGCATCCAGCTGAAAAGTAATATTATTAGTTTATTTGCAAAAGTGCCATTTTAACTATTAAGTCCTCCCCAAGTGTGTATTTTTATTCAACATATCTCATTTAGAGTAAAATATAAAAAGGGCATATCCTCTTTTTCTCCAC
Source organism: Phalacrocorax carbo (assembly GCF_963921805.1). Taxonomy (NCBI): domain Eukaryota; kingdom Metazoa; phylum Chordata; class Aves; order Suliformes; family Phalacrocoracidae; genus Phalacrocorax; species Phalacrocorax carbo. Next base: position 28,772,071 of record NC_087518.1, on the reverse strand, counting down.
AAAAATGGTGTATCTGCTATTACAACAGATCATCTTACTCTTTATAAGATGATGTTGCCTAGCATACAGCAAGACATTGCTTTCCCAAGTTAGGTTTCTTGAAGACCATCTGAAGGGAATTAAAAATCTCAACATGTTTTTGAACATTTTTTCATTTCAAAACTCTCCTTTTACTGTGAGTTTGAATGCAGTGTGAAATTAGAAAGTAAACGATACATTATTTTATTTCCAAGCATCCAGCTCCAATTAAACATCATAAAGTCTGATGCACTCAGGGTTGACTAAACTGGTAAGGAAATAAATATTGTTGTGGAAATTTTAAATAAGATGGCTTATGTTACTCCACTAACATCCTTTTGTGTGGGAGAAAATGTCTCACTTCTTCTAAGTGCAAGATAACAATAACCTTGTGAACCTAAAAAGTAATGTGTACTTTTGCTTTTAATAACTATAACCCATAGGTTTTTGACATACTGTTTTATGAAGTCTATTATTAGGCAAAAGGTAAACAAAAATATGACCTACTGCTGGCTCCTTGAGAAAAGCACAGTTTAAGCATTTTATAGGTTAGAATCTAATTTTATGTATCAACAGAAATATTTTAGGAATGTGTCCCTCAGCTGGGGACGCATGGGCTGGGTACCATTAAAAAATCAAATCATAGAAGAAATGGCACCAATCAGCTGATGTACATGCTCTATGCTGATTTTATGGTGGCTCCTCAGTTTCATTCATTCTGATCCAAATTTGAAGTATTAACTCAGATATTACTTGAAGTCAGTGGGAGTTTTGCCAGGATAACAGCGCAGCTGAGATAATTAGGAAATTTGGCATTTGGTCTGTGTTGAGCAATTACATGGATCAAAACCCTGAGAGGACAAATTCCCTACTTAGGCCTTTCTGAGCCAGTATTATGGCATTTGGCTCATGTTGTAAATTTTTTTTTTTTTTTTATGTCAAAGCCCAGGTTCAAGTCTACAGAAATCCAGAAAGATGAAGGCAGAGACTGAAATGTTTTCTACTGGACTTCAGAGACCCTTAAGCTTATGGGACAGTAAGATGTTATAAGAGGTTATTTTATTCAATTACCTTACCCTCTACATTTAACAGAATGCATAAAGGATAACAGATTATTTCCTAGCCAGACCTTTAATTTCTATGGGTTTTGCTGATTCATACAGCTTTAACCCCCAGCCCAAAACACTTTGTTTCCAGTGACTTCCCTGAAAGTCTTCCCCTTATGTTGTGAGAGTGAACAATTTACAACATTTGAGCTGAAAAGATTTCTTTACTCCCATTTTCTTTTATCTATGGAAAGGTGATCTAACATTTTTAAAAGAAACATACTTAGCTGAACAAAACAACTAATGTTTTTCACAAAAGAAATGGTGGAACCATTTAGCTGTAGATGAATTAATAAATAAATTTCAAACTGCAGTGTGTTTATGTATCTTATCATTGGAACAGATATTTTGTCAGTGGTTAATAGCCAGCAAATACTACTTCAGAGCATGCTTACCATCGCTAACTATTTTTATTACGTACAGAGGTATTACTAGATTGGCAGGAACATTTGTTTTCTCTCTTTGAATAAATGCCTGTGCTGATATAATCATTCAACAGATTCATATTCACCAAATGACTTTCAACCTGAAGTACTTGTAAACTTGAAAATATTAGAGAATTAACATTTTAGCAGGTAAATATTGCCTTCTCAAAGTTAGTAGAACACCTAACTATAGGAAAACTTACAGAGATCTTTATTCCCAAAGGCATTGTTTCTAATATATCAACCTTGTTACCATAGAAAGTCAGTGAATATAAAGGAATATTTAATGTGGGAAAAAGACATAAAATACTTCCTTTTTTATGTTTAACAGTAAATAATAAAAACTACTGTTGTGGTTTAAACCAGCAGGCAGTTAAACACCACACAGCTGTTTACTGACCTCCAGCCCTCAGTGGGATGGGGGAGAGAATCGGAAGGACAAAAATAAGAAAACTTGTGGGTTGACATAAGAACATCATCATCATTACTGTATAATAAAAAGGAAAACAATGAGAAAGAGACAAAACCCAGGAAAAAAAACAAGTGATGCAACTGCTCACCACCCACTGACAGATGCCCAGCCAGTCCCAGAGCAGCAATCACTGCCCCCCCAGCCAACTCCCCCCAGTTTATATACTGAGCATGACATATGATATGGACTATTCCTTTGGCCAGTTTGGATCAGCTGTCCTGGATGTTCCCCCTCCCAGCTTCTTGTGCTCCTGGCAGAGCCTTGCAAGCTGAAACCTCCTTGACTAGTGTAAGCACTACTTAGCAACAACTAAAACATCAGTGTGTTGTCAACATTATTCTCATACTAAATCCAAATCACAGCACTATGCTAGCTACTAGAAGAAAACTAACTTTATCCCAGCTGAAACCAGGGCACCTGCATATCAGGGTCTATTGTTACCAATTTATCTCACTGTAAATTCATTGACTTGAGAAGCAACATCACCAGTTTTCATCAGGGTAATGAATAGAAAGGGGGTAATCGACATTTTCTGCTTTATTTTTCTTTCATCTTCAACCATTCCATGCATGATTTGCATCAAAAAATGGAAGGATATCAGAAGATAAATAAGCTAAGCCAGCTGCAAAAGCTGATAATCTAAATGTATTACAGTGAAAACCTGTTTGTACTAAGCCCACTTCAGAAAGCATGAATTCAGAGAACGTTGCTTGAAAATATGTGAAGTAAAACTTCACCTTATCTGAAAGTAAATTGAAGTGGTGCCTTTTGATACAGTGACAGAGAAAAGTGTAACAAAACCATATACTAGATTAAGAGACTGTTCAATAAATCCATCATACAGTCTCACAATGACTCTGCAAGGTGCAAAAGCAACAGAATGGAAACTAGAGACAGCTCTAGCTTAGTCTCTGCCAATAAGCTGTAGTAGAGAGCTAGGTATGAATATAAGAACAAGTGGATGTTGATACTTCCCTGTGACAGAGGCACACAACCCCTTAACCAAACCAGCAGTAGTTTGGTACAGGCTCCAAAGGACGTAAAGGCCTGAACTGTAGCCGAGCCAAGAACTCCTCCAGTTCCAATCTGTTCTCTGAAAACCCACAAAGGAGCAGAGTGACACAGTGAGCAGTGATGCATATGAGCTTGGAACACCTATCATGCAATTAACACATGAATAGCCATTGGCTTTTCCAAGGCTTCTTTATCAAGGAATAAAGTTAGTTGTGGGTACAAGGAATCTCATGCATACCTTACCCACCACATGTAATTCGACTACAAGCCAGCCACTTCATTCCATAAATATGACAGCCCAAGTGAGCCTTCTTTGAGCTCTCCCTATTAGGCAGCATGGCTGAATGGTGGTGATGCCTCTCAAGGTTGCTCCTCCAGGCAGAGAGACCTTTTATCAATTGCAGATCTTTGGTAAGTGACTGGTATCTTGCATAACCTTTGATTTTGTCTTGGTAACTTTGATTTGTGCCTTGGTAACTTGGATTTGTACCTTGGTAGTTTTCAGTCATTGTTCAAATGATTATGCTGTACAGTAATAGAGCAAACCTTGCCATTGGACTTTGTTAAGTTGCACTTCTAAAATATCATATTAAAACCATTTTTCCTAATAGATTTGATGGTAATTCTTTAAGTTATCTAAATCACCCATTCACAACATTCCCTACGATACTTTCATTACTCCACGTCAAAGGTTTCATTCATATGTAGGTTAAGTACTTCCTGCATCAGCAAACCTGTTTTTCCTGCATTGTAATTCTGTCACTTTTTCCTGTTTCTCTTTCTAGATGTTCTCCAACTTAATTTCATCCTGTATTAAAGCCACCTTTTTTTCTTTATTTCAGAGCTGCCATTTCTATCTTTTTTCATGTCCCGTAGTTCTGGTGTTTAAACAGATCATGATCAATCATTCCTTACTTAGCTCTCTTGAGACCCCAGCCAGAGTACTGCATCCGTCTCTGGAGTCCCCATGACAAGAAAGACATGGACCTGTTACAGCCAGTCCAGACAAGGGCCACAAAAATGATCATAGGGCTGGAACAGCTCTCCTATAAAGAAAGGCTGAAAGAGTTCGGGTTGTTCAGTCTGGAGAAGAAAATGCTTTGGGGAGACCTTATTGTGGCCTTTCAATATACAAAAAGGGCTTGTAAGAAAGATGGAAAGGGACTTTTTGTGAGGGCCTGTTGTGGCAGGACAAGAGGCAACAGTTTTAGTGTGAAAAAGGGTAGATTTAGACCAGACATAGAGAAAACATTTTTTTCATTATGAGAGTGGTGAGACACTGGAACAGGTTGTCCAGAGAAGTTGTGGATGCCCCTTCCCTGGAATTGTTTCAGGGTCAGGTTGGATGGGGCTTTGATCAACCTGATCTAGGGAAAGACATCGCTGTTAATGGCAGAGTGGTTGAACTAGATAGATGATCTTTGAAGGTCCCTTCTAACCCAAAACATTCTATGATTCTATACCTTTTCTGAGCTGCTTATGTTTCTATAGAACTCTGTAATACTACATTTGTATGATCTGTTTTGCAGGCTGTAGGGTGTTTCTCTGTTTAGTAACTGCTTATACAGACCTTTATTCATTCTTGTTCTCTCATCTGGATGACTCCCAGATATGTCTTTTTGGAGGAGAAATCAGAAATCCAGGCACAGTATGCACAAGGTATTGGGTTCACCTTGGTTTTGTGAAGTAGCCTAATGATGTTTTGATCCTTACTCCTCTAATAATTACTCTGAATATTTCAATTACTTTTCTGACAATGATTGAGCACAGAGCTGATACTTTTAATGGAATTATCTAATATGACCCAAGATATCATTCCAGAGTACTAGCAGTAAGATTTCAGTCCTTCATTACACTAGTCAAGTTAAATTGTTTCTCTCCATGTGCTTTACTTTACTTCTACTTACATTGAATTTCACCTGCAGCTTAATTATCCTGTCATTCATTCTCAGCAATCCCTTCTGCAATCCTTGGTCCCAGTTTTTACAACTCACAGCACCTTAATGTAATATGTAAATTCTGTTGTGCTCAAAATAAGTTTAATTATTGTTGTTTAAATTGCCAAACACCACAATTGCATAAATATGTATCAGAAAATTTAGCAGACAAAATGTAAAGGGCTAAGTTTGACTTCATTCAGAGAGCATATGGGAACAATTCTACATAGATGCAGAACGTTTTCTGCTTGCCTATCTTTTTCCAAGAGAATAGAGATTTTCTTTAAAATTTGTACATAACCGATGTAATTATCTGATATTAGACAATCATATTATTCCTTCTATAAGAAGAACAATAATCTTGCAGAAGAGTTCTATGAACCAACAAAATATAGGAGAGTGTAAAAAAAGAAATTTGATAAGAAATTACATTGACAGGTCCTTAAATAACAACTGCTCAGGTTTACCATTTCAAATCCATTTATAATGGAACAATTCAGCTCTAGTTTTGGTGTATACTGAACGATGCAATTCCTTCAGATAAATATATTTTATCCACTGATGGGTAACAGTTTTGATAACAAAAAAAAAATTTCCAGTCTGCATATCATAATATATATAGAATTAGATAAATGTGCTTGGTTAGAAAAAGACAAAGAAAACAAATGCATGAACATATTAGCATAACTTTGGTTTTAAGGTTACGATGAATATTTTCTCAATTTTCATTGAAAATATATATTTATTTTATGAAATGGTAACCCCTTGCATCTGACAATATCTGGAGAAGCAATCTAGTAATGGAAAATTAAAATGTGTAGTTTCAGCTACAGGGTCTTATCTTCAATAATGGAGCTATCCAGGCAAAACTTTCCTATTGAGAGTTGCACTACCAAATGGTCTCTGTCCAGAATGAAAGCCTACTGAAGTAAGGAACTTCTTTGCTGATATTTTCCTGAAATTTTTTTATTTATGCCCCACCTTCTTGACTCATTACATTTCTGGAGGTGTTCTTTCCTATCTGCTCACCATGAAAGCCAAGTAATGTACAGTGGATACTGTCATTTATGCTTGGCAATATTTTATACAACTTTTTTCATGTTCTTTGCCTGACTGTTAAGCAACTACATAGATTATACATAAATAAAAATATCAGGTTTAAATAGACTGCTGATTTAATCCAATATTTTCACATGCTTAAATAAATAAGGCCATTAACATATAACTTACCGTTTGAATTTGATGGGTGACTTGGTCACACACAGCGTGTTTGGAACAAAGTGTGATTTAGATTTTGGAAAGGATAATGATTACCTGATAAGGTGAGGGGGAAAATTTCTCCTGGTACAAGTATTCTTAACATGACAAGATATTACCTCAATATGCTAATGTTTGAAGGACTGGAGAAGCAAGCAGAATAATACTGAGAAAGACTCAGATGAGAATGGCATTATTTTCCTTTGGATCTCTTTTAAAAACAAAACTAAACAAAACAAAACAGAACAAAAAGAAGTGTTGTAATAAGCAGCATTTGTGTTGAGCAAAATACTGTGGGCTGATAAACTCCTGCAGGCTTGCATTCAGGGTCCTTGTTGTTCATAGTGGGCATAGGAATCAAACCCTACTCCTGTTTTTATCATATCTGTATTAAATAAAAACAGAGAAGTACAGACACACTATCATGCCTACACATATTTGTTAAACTTCGGGTTATGCTCATTTCCAAAGACGTAACTCCAGGTCAAATAAAAATCTTTCTGAAATGGTCATGCACCACTTACTGGTGTTTTTCTCTGAGAAAAAGCATCTATTTACATGAACCTAATTTACTGTAGACATAAATTTGGTAATAGCACTTCAGGCTAAAGAGTGATCTGAAGCTAGTAATAAAACTTCAAGTAAAATTATATAATTAAAGCTACACTGAGAACATGAAACAAATATATGCATGTATCTCTATGTCTATGATTAGATACTGTGTCCATCGTTACCTGGTAGGCATACGAGCTACCAAAATAAAATGTAAATTGTGTCTAGCTGCATGAGGGAGAGAATTAAATCTTCATAGCTGGATTTACTAGAGATGCATTGAAATCAGTCTCTTTAAAATACATTTTAAGGACACAAACAAGTGTTGTATATACCCAGACAAAATTAAACATAAAAATGTATTGCCTCTGAGGCAGAACAAAGTAGTTTCTTGCAGTGAACAATATTACAGGGTCGCAGCATGGGTTTTGAATTCTATTTCAGTGAAGAGGCTCTGAAAAAGAAAAACACATTAATAATAAGCTTCTGCCTGTGATAATGGAAGTTTTGAAATTCTTTATTTTAGTGTGCCATGTAAGTGAGGAAAATCTTTATGGGTTTTTCCCCTTTTTTTTTAAATGCAAATCAACATCCCATACTCTATATTATTGGTGATCTCATTGTGGTTTTATTTCATTTAGTAGACAGCTAGCAAGAAAAACATGAGCTCACTCATCAGGAAATGTTGCTGTTTTCCTCTCCTCCTTTCCCCCCACCTTTTCCCCATCCAACTGAGTTGATGCTTTACATTGCACAAGGCAATACATAACTTTACTGAATAAAATGGTGAGAGAAATAGCTCTTCTTTTTAATGTGATTCCCATATGGGAAATCTGAATCTTTGTCAGATGAAAGCATCATAAACGATATGACAGCACAGAACAGCATATTTCCATAAAACCTTGTAATGATTTGCCTTTTATTTTACCTTTGGGTATATATGCCCATTATAACCCTTTCCCCACCTGTGCACTGCTAGCGAATGGCTCTTCCACTGGAAGAGGTGAGCAAGCATTTTTCCCCTCAGACTGGGTAGAATCATTACCTCTTGGATGAACTCACATATAGGTGAGTTATTTGGGAACAAACACAACCTCTGAGAGTTTACAAACCCAAAATATTTAGTCATCTGGCAACAGGACATGGGAAAAAGTCAAACCAGAATTCTTCCAATTTCTTTATTGTAGCACCAGGATAGATGGCTTGAGTAAAGTATTTATTTTACTTGTTTCCTAATGACAGTTTGTCTGGTGTGCAAGAAAATGAAGAAGAGGAATTGCAATATACAGAAGAAGAGCTGAATACACATAATAATCATGGAACTTCACACTGTGATATATTATCTTGATGCTGCACAACAGATGTACATTTACTTTAATATCTTCAAAACAGCATGGATGCAGCATTGTGCATTCTGTGGTCCCTGTAGGAAATCATTGCCATTTTCCATAATTTTTCTTTTTTAAAATCTTGGAAGACTGTCTTGCTTTTATATCTGTTTCTGCACTCTATCACTTAATTTTTTTTTCTTTTTTAGAGTCACATAACTCCTTTGAGAAGTATTTTCAGGGTTCTTCCACTGATGAAAACTTGAATTTTAGTTCTCATGAAGCATGTTATGATGGATCCAACAAGAAGAATAATAAGCATTGAGTGATTAAGCTTGATTTCCTCCCAAACAAAAAGAAATTTTCAGGGTCTTAATTTATACTGGGCTTTGTTTTTTTTTATTTTTTTTTTCCAAGATGCCTTTTCCATGGTTTGAGTCTTGTTTTTGTATTTGGCAGGTTAAATGCTTTTCATCCACACTTCTGCATTCTGTACATATTTCCCTCAGGAATACTAATACCTGCCAGTGGGAAATAACTGCTGAACAGCAGCTTCCCTCGTGCTGAGCTAATTTAGGAAGGTATTCACCTTGCCCCCAACTTTGTTAAACCAACTAGTGGTTGGAGGCTTCGACCTTTTATTTCTAAATATAAAAATAAAAATGTCAATGCAGCTGTAGGGAACCGATTAGAAAATTGCCCTTCCTAAGAGACAAGAGAGAATGATGAAGACCTAAGTAGAGAAGATGCATATTAACTCTCCCTTTTCTTTCATTTTCTATTTATATCCAGGTAAAAGAGAATTACAGGCTTATTGCACTCTATGCCTAGTGTTTAGCAGTCACATGGAAGAATATAGTCAAATTCCTATATAAGATGATCTCAAAGCATTGTACATTGTACAAATTAATTAAATTCAATAAGGTCCCTAAAGGATCAGTTTCTGGGACTCCTGAGGCACTTTGGCTTGATTCCCTAGTTCAGTTTTGTTTGGTAAATGGTGGAAAGTCATGCTAAATTAGAGTTGTGAGGCATTAACACCGGACAGGAAAAAGCTATTGTAGCAAAGACAAAACATGCCAGAAATGGGCAGGAATTTTCCTTATAGAAGCAGTGAGGAAAAGCCAACATACAGGACTGGGAAGGGATTTGAACTGTAGTCTTGAAGAGACACTTCAGAGTGCACTGAAACAACAGAAATCCCAAATCTTGCACCTGATTCCATTTTCTTGGGAGAGGTGAAATCTGGACTACAAGGAATAAGCAGCAGCTAATCTTGGGCATGGAAGGAGTGATTTTCACAGGTTGCAACAGAGGTGAGCTTCAGAGATCTCAGAAAATATCCTTAAAGACCTGATTGTCAAACTTTGTGGTAATATGAGAATTAATAACCTGTACATTTGCATCTTTTCTGTGGTCCATTTTCATTTCTAGGTTGTACACAGTGACTCCCTGATGTTGGTGAGATGGTGACTTTAGTCTAATCCCAAATTAGAATGAATTTTACACAACATATTTGAAGTTAGTATTTTCATTATAAATATTTTTTTTCTAAATATAGAAGATTCACACATTTAAAGTTTTATTTTAAATTAGTGAAATCATTAGCTCAGGAGGCTATGCTTCGTGAAACCTTGGATGAAGACTCCTTGTGTCCAAGGTGAACTAATTGTTTCAAGAACAAGATCTGGCCTAATTTATGAGAGTCTGGGAAGGTCCATTTGCCCCATGAATCTCCTGCCATGCTTTATCTATGTTTTTAAGGGCCAGAAGGCATTAATGTTTTCCATAAGACAAGGAACCCTTGATCAGTTGGCTTCCTGATTTATGCACTTTTTTTGTCAGACATCTGCAAAACAAGCAGGAGGCAAAAGCCCAAACCATTTAATAATAAACTACTTGTATCCTAGAACAAGTTGTGTCAGAAACTAGTGTACAAACCCTCTGCTATCTCCTCATAAGTATTTTGCTCCACAAGTACATCTGGAAGTTCAGCTGTTTCCAGGGGGTTTTTGGAGTTTACATTCATTGACACTATAACAAAAACTTACATAGTTCATTACCTCTGTAGAATAAATCTAGGCAGAGTTCATTTGCCTAGGCAGGAATATATGAAATATATGAACCAAGGATGAATTTTAATATAGTACGTGAGAAAAGATGGTCTGTACATGCCAACAAATACCCAATATTCAAAGACAAATATTTGATATTTGTCAGAAGAAAAGAAAAATAAATGCTAAAAAAGGCTGAAGAATTGAGAAAGTATCAATAGATCATACCCATACATAGAAAATGCATGCCTGAGGTGGACAGTCAGATTTTTGTGTTCAACACTTTGTCAGCCAGTATGATAAGCATTTTAAACACATTACAAGGCTTCTTCAATAAAGTATTGTATTATATAGAGGAAACCTGATACCATTCTGTGCATCAGTTTAAAAATTACATGTTTTTCTTAAATTCATTAGTAGTAACCCTTCTTCCAAAGTCATTTGGTTCACTTAGGCTCTCAATATTCTTTCTGTTTAAAAGCCATGTGCCCAAGCATTGTTGTGCTCTGGACTCTCACCTTTTGCAGTAATGTCTGCAACTACTATTATGAGTGAAACCCCGAAAAAGGAACATCATCATTTTTCACCTTGAATGGATTATGATGTTTCTTCACTGTTCCTTCAACCAACTCTTGCCTTGGCTTAGATCTTGCTCGTAGCTTAGGAGTGGGGACTCAACCGTTCATGAGGATTGTAGGACCACAAATGACACACAGGAAAAATATTCTTGTGTGGGTAAAATGTTCTTCAAGGTTGTCACTATTTAATCTCATGTTTTTGCACAGATTCAGACCATCCTGGAAACAAACCCAGGGGCTCAATATACTCAAGAAAGCCAAGAATTGCTCCTTTCAATTTTCCAAGTAGTCTCCATAACCTAAAGTAAAAAGACTGAAACATTCAGGTCAATCCCTCATCTTGCCTACAATAATAAAGAATATACTGCTGAAGATAAGCTGTCTGGGGAAGAAAAAGAAGGAAGATATATTTCTGCATTAGTAAGAATAGCACCATGCTGGAAAAAATCTATGTAAGAGAGAAATCCTCAAGTGCAATCTGAGATACGTGATACTTCTCCAGCAGGGAATTCTCACATCTACTGTACCTGGCCAGGTGGATGTAAAGCCTTCCTTTGCCCTGTCTTTTTCAGGTGGACATTGCTTTTAAAGCAGAAATTCTTATGCTGTGATCCATGGTGGTCTGAGGAGGACTTGCTGGCTACTAAAACACAGCAGCAAATTTCTGAATGAATCAGCATTTTCTGGCAAATGACTTATCAAAATATTTCTTTAGGAGAGGCATGAATGAAAAAAAGGTTGAAGGATTTGTTTAATTGTGGTGTATCTGATATTGGTATTTCATCAAGAAGGTGTTATTTTATATATTTAACTTTTTTGGGGGGGGGGGCAGGGGGGATGGAATGGTGCTATTTTATTGAAGTAAAAATATTTAACCAGATACTAACCCATACTAGTATTATAAAATCTCAGAGCCTTTTCCGGACACAAAACCTATGCTCCACTCATATTTGCTACTCCTACATTTCCTCCTAGCTGCCAGTTGATAGTGTAAGGAATAAATTAAAAAGTGCAGCTACCCCAATTATAATGTGTTATTATGAAGAGCTTCTTTCACATGATAATAAGTGTATAGGCTTAATTAGACAGTTGATAAAAGACCTATCTGAAGCTGGCTGAATTCTTAAAATTATTACTCCTGCAGAGCTCAGTGGACTTTGAAAAAACTCTAACTTGGTGTCTGGGGAAAAAACCTCACTTTGGTATATCTGGCTTCTGTGATAGCTGGCTGACTGAGGGCAGGGATGGCCAGCTCTTTTTGGGGTGAACTTTTCCTTGGAGAGATAGAGGACTACAAAACTTGGCATCAGATATATGTAATCAGTTTGCAGTAATCATATGTAGGCTCCTTCCTTGCACCCAGAGAGGCCAGCAGAAAATCTAGCCAGCAGATATTTGAGGTCTACTTTATGATTTTTTTCATGTGTCAGGCTAAAGTGTGCTGCTGAGGTTTTGTATGACAGGCTGCTGGAGGTTAAACGTCATGATTTTGCCAAGTTGCTTAGCAACAGCTCTGACGACTGTATAAACCACTATAGTCCTTTTACTGTCTGGCCAAATGACTAAGCCAGGGTGATTCATATTATTTCTATTTATTAAGTTGTTTACATAATAACCAGCCAAGTACTCTAAAAATAAGGAGAAACTGGATTCTTCTGTACGCCATTTAATCTACTCCAGTTACTTAAGCAAGTATTTATTTACTGCTTAAGGAAGCATTATCAGGAACTTCAGCAAATATAATTGCCAACCTTTCTTAATCTAATGCCTTGATAAACATAAATAAGGGAAATTTTAGCCTTTGAAAAATGGTAAATTGATAAGCCCAGTGGATAAAACTTTTTCAGTGTACCCTCAAAAAAAAAAAAAAAGGATAATGTAAATTACAGGTCTGGAAAGAATGCCAGTCCCAGTGGTGCAGCATAATTTTATTAAAATACTGCTTTTAAGGAAACAAACTAATATTGTTTGACCTCCAGGTTCATTAAACTACAATCTTCTGATGGAGCTTCTTATTAAAATTGCAAAGAGCTAGTGAAAAAGTCAGGGAAGGCATAAAGAGATGTGAATGGCACAATGATTTGGAGTCACGAGATTTGAAACACAGAGTTTGCAGGCAAAATTTTTATAAAAAGCAGAATTCTATGGTGAGAGATATAATAGAAATTATATTTTAATAACATTGATTTTCCAAATTTTAAGCTGATATTTTCCTTTTGAGCATTCTGTCACGATTAAAAGCCAAATAGATGATATGAAGTAACTACACTAGACACAAAATGAGCTTTTGATTTTTAACATAAGACCTCCTAACAGGACTGTGTACCGTGCTATCCAAAGTTTGCAGTTCAGTCAATGCCAAGCTGTGCATTATTTAGAGCTGTAGATCAAGTGACCTCTTCTAGCTACTGACTCTATGTTCACTGCAGTCATTTCAAAATTGAGTTAGAAAGGAAAGGTAATTCTGTGTTTGATGCATAAAAGGAGACAATTTCCATTCTTTTGGTTTGCCACAGCAATTTCAGTGTCATCAAAACTGGCAGTTAGAGAAGGAAAGATTTAGTATAGAATGGTAAGGTAATATTTGGCTAAGACCATAAGTGGTGACTGAATTCCTCTCATGTTCAGAGGAAGGTTTCTCTGTGACTATGCAGTTCCAGGCAGATTTTTGTCCTAACTGATTTAAAACAATGTTACAAATTTTCCAGCCTTCTTAGAAAAGTAACTTTTCATCTTCTGTTATCTTTGCTTTGAGCAGGGATTTTTTGTTTTCCAGCCTGTAGCATCTTTTTGTGATTTCAGGTTCACTACTTCTTACGTGCACTGCAACAGACACAGGACAGAAAGATCTCCTTTTTTATTTGCTCCACTTTATTGCATTGGTGAAGGGTGCATGTAATGTCAGTTTTATCATCAGATAAATTGTTTTGCTGAGCATTAGTGTATGTGGGCAAGTGACAATTCTGTGGCCTGATCATTTCCCTGGTAACTGGATAAGGGGCTGTGGGTCCAGGCATGGATCTTAGATGGGTTTGGAGCCCATACTGATATTTAGAGGATGTGTGCATATAAATATTGGGTGGGATATACCAATAGTCAATACACAGATCAGTAAGGAAAGAGAAGTGTTGTTAAATTTTGAAATTACTAATATTATTGCAGTTCTTTAAGGTCAAAAGGGCAGATATGAAAGAGAAACCCTTTCACAAAGTGCATTAATAAATCAGGTGAGTGTAAGTCAGTTATGGCTATGAAATATATGTGCATTTTTACTGGAATATGCTGGGTTTATAGCATGATTTCAGAAGACTAACGAGCAAAGCTATGGCTGTCAGATGATCAATAAAAGATGAGAAAGTTTTTAGGATTAGCATCTGAAAACTGTTAAAAGGCAGCAGGAGAGAAAGAAAAAATATTACAACTTTCATATGAATGTAAAATGGACAAATGCACAAAGGAACTATTGCTCAGTCGTTGCTTTTCCTTCACTTCCTTCATGTTTCTCTCTGCATCATTTTCCTCCTGCTCTGAACATTCAGCATGAAATTATTTTTCATTTACTCAGCTGCTAAGACTGGTGGAGACACCAGTACAATTTCTTGTCCTGCCTTGGTGCAGCTGTTGGACGATTCCACATAAGTGAGGATTATTTGACATAAAATTGTCAAAAAAAACATAAAGGAGGAGATGAAACCATTCTGACCGGTAACACAGAACGTTACCATTCTGACTGGTAACAAATTCTATCAAATACCGTCTTTGAATAACCTGGAAAAAATCCTGATTATAAGACAACATTGAGAACTATGACATACACTCAAAGGCGCTCTTTAACACTTGAGGGTATTGCTTAACTCTCCATTTAGCAGAGAATACTGTTTTGATCTGTTGTAAAAAAGGATTAGAAATCAGAACAAATTTTCTAAATAAAGCCTTCTAGCTCCTCAAAGCTAATTGTATGTATTTATTCTGAACCTGAACTAGTTGGGATTGTCTACACTCTATTGCAGCAGTTATGAAGGTATATATTTCAACAGTTGAGGAATAATAAATTATTAACACATTCTAATATCAAGCCAGAATTTTTTAAGTTAAATAAATCTTCATTGACTGATATGAACTTAGAATCCAATTTTATTTTAATTGATGTAAATACTAATTAACACCACAGAAGTCTGTTTGCAATGAATGCAATAAATGAAAAGAAGGGTTTTATTTGAACCACTCTGTTTCTGTGAAGAATTGTAGCTACACATTATATCTGTCTCAAAAAAGAAACCATCATCTGAAGCAAAAAATTGTACTGTATTTTTTTAAAAAGTGTTTGAAAACGTTATTGATATTTGTGTTGATGTTTTTTAAGGATGGGACAGGTAGAAAGGATGCTGGACTAGTGTTATGTACCTTCCTATGTTAATTTTCATAGAATCACAGAATCATAGAATTCTTAAGGTTGGAAAAGACCCTTAAGATCATTGAGTCCAACTGCTAACCTATCACTGCCAAGTCCACCACTAAACCATATCCTCAAGCACCACATCTACCTTTCTTTTAATACCTCCAGGGATGGAGACTCAAACACCTCCCTGGGCAGCCTGTTCCAATGCCTGAACAACCCTTTCGGTGAAGAAGTTTTTCCTAATATCCAACCTAAACTTCCCCTGGTGCAGCTTGGGGCAATTTCCTCTTGTCCTATTGCTTGTTACTAGGGAGAAGAGACTGACCCCCACCTCGCTACAACCTCCTTTCAGGGAGTTGTAGAGAGCAATAACAGCTCCCCTCAGCCTCCTCTTCTCCAGACTAAACAACCACAATTCCCTCAGCTGCTCCTCATAAGACTTGTTCTCCTGACCCTTCACCAACTTTGTTGTCCTTCTCTGGACACACTCCAGCACCTCAATATCCTTCTTGTACTGAGGGGCCAAAACTGAACACAGTACTTGATATGTGGCCTCACCAGTGCCAAGTACAGGGGCACGATCACCTCCCTGCTGGCCACACAATTCCCCTGATACAAGCCAGGATGCCATTGGCCTTCTTGGCTGCCTGAGCACACTGCTGGCTCATGTTCAGCTGGCTGTCAACCAACACCCCCAGATCCTTTTCCTCCAGGCAGCTTTCCAGCCACTGTTCCCCAAGCCTGTAGCATTGCATGGGGTGGTTGTGACCCAAGTGCAGGGCCCAGCACTTGGCCTTGTTGAATCTCATACCATTGTCTCTGGCTCGTCTATCCAGCCTGTCCAGATCCCTTTGCAGAGCCTTCCTACCCTCAAGCAGATCAACACTCCCACACAGCTTGGTGTCACCTGTAAACTTACTGAGGGTGCACTCAATCCCCTCATCCAGATCATCAATGACCAGCCCCAACACCGAGCTTGGGGAACACCGCTTGCGACTGGCCGCCAACTGGATTTGACTCCATTCACCACCACTCTCTGGGCTCAACTGTCCAGCTGGTTTTTAACCAGTGCAGAGTGCACTTATCCAAGCCATGAGCAGCCAGCTTCTCCAGGAGAATGCTGTGGGAGTCAGTGTCAAAGGCCTTGCTGAAGTCCAAGTACAGAATGTCCACAGCCTTCCCCTCATCCACTAAGCGGGTTACCTTATCATAGAAGGAGACCAGGTTAGTGAGGCAGGGCCTCCCTTTCATAAACCCATGCTGGCTGAGGCCAATCCTCCGATTGTCCCGCACGTGCTGTGTAATGGCATTCAAGATGATCTGTTCCATGACCTTTCCCAGCACCGAGGTGAGGCTGACAGGCCTGTAGTTCCCTGCATCCTCTTTCTGACCCTTCTTGTAGGGAGGCGTCACATTCCCTAGCTTCCAGTTGTCTGGGACCTCCCTGGTTGACCAGGATTGCTCATAAATGATGGAGAGTGGCTTGGCGAGCTCCTCTGCCAGCTCTCTCAGTATCCTCGGGTGGATCCCATCTGGCCTCATGGACTTGTGAACATCCAGGTGAAGGAGCAGGTCGGTGACTGCCACCTCTTCAACAACTGGGACTTCATTCTGCATACTAGCTCCATCTCCCAGCACAGGGGCCTGACAACCCTGAGGAGGACCAGTCTGACTATTAAAGACTGAGGCAAAGAAAACATTAAGTACCTCAGCCTTCTCCTCATCTTTCCTGGCAAGGTTACTTTCCGCATCCAGCAAAGGAGGGAGGTTCTCCATGGCCCTCCTTTTGTCACTGATGTATTTATAAAAATATTTTTTTGTCATCTTTAACAGTGGCGGCCAGTTTAAGTTCCAGCTGGGCCTTCACCTTCCTGATCTTTTCCTTGCATAACCTCACAACATCCCTGTAGTCCTCTTGAGTCACCTGCCCCTTCTTCCAAAGGCAGTAAGCTCTCCTTTTTCTCTTGAGTTCCAGCCAAAGCTCCCTATTCAGCCAAGCTGGTCGTCTCCCCCGCCTGCTCGACTTACGGCACATGGGGATGGCCTGCTCCTGCGCCTTTGAGACTTACTTCTTTAGTAATATCCAACCTTCCTGGACTCTTTTGCCCTTCAGGACTGCCTCCCAAGGGACTCTGTTAACCAGACTCCTTAACAATCCAAAGTCTGCCCTTCTGAAGTTCAGGGTAGTGGTTTTGCTGACCCTCTTCCTTACTTCTCCAAGAATCGAAAACTCTATCATGTCATGGTCGCTGAGCCCAAGACAGCCTCCAACCACCACATCACCCACCAGGCCTTCCCTGTTTGTAAAAAGCAGGTCCAGTGGGGCACCTCCCCTGGTTGGCTCGCTTACCAGCTGCATCAGAAAGTTATCTCCCACACACTCCAGGAACCTCCAAGACTGCTTTCTCTCTGCTGTGTTGTATTTCCAGCAGATATCTGGTAAGTTGAAGTCTCCCACAAGAACAAGGGCTAGAGATTGTGAGACTTCAGCCAACTGCTTGTACAGTACTTCATCTGTCTCCTCATCCTGGTTGGGTGGTCTATAACAGACTCCCACCAGGATGTCTCCCTTATTGGCCTTCCCCTTGACCCTTACCCATAAGCACTCAACCTTATCATTACCATCATTGAGTTCTAGACAGTCAAAACACTCTCTAAAATAAAAGGCTACCCCTCCATCTCTCCTTGTTGCCTGTCCCTTCTAAAGAGCTTGTAGCCATCCATTGCAGTGCTCCAGTTGTGCGAGTCATCCCACCATGTTTCCATGATGGTGACCACATCATAGTTTCCCAAACGTGCGATTGCTTCTAGCTCCTCCTGTTTATTGCCCATGCTGCGTGCATTGGTATAAATGCACTTCAATTAATCTATTGATCGCTTTTCCAACACAGGTATGCCACCCCTAGGCTCATTCCTAGCAAGTCTGGTTTTATCCCCTTCCCCATTCGTACCTAGTTTAAAGCCCCCTCAACGAGGCCTGCTAACTCCTGAGCCAGAATCCTTTTCCCCCTTTGTGACAGGTGAACCCCATCAGTTTCCAGCAGGCCTGGTGCCATGTAAACTGCCCCATGATCAAAAAACCCAAAATTCTACCGCTGGCACCAGCCTCTGAGCAACGTGTTAATGAGATGGGACTTTCTGTTCCTTTGCATATGTCTCCTGGTTACTGATGGGATGGAGGAAAACACTACGTGCGCTCCTGATCCTTCAAGAAATCACCCCAGTTCTCTAAAGTCCTTTTTGATTGTCTTTGCACTTCTCTCAGCTACCTCATCACTGCCGACCTGAACAACCACTAGCAGATAATAATTTGATCCTTTTACTAGCCTAGGGAGCTTCCTGGGAATGTTTCTTACCCTTGTCCCAAGGATGCAGCAGACTTCCCTATGGGATGTGTCTGGCCAGCATATTGGGCCCTCTGTTCCCCTCAGAAGGGAGTCGCCTACAGAAATTACCCTTCTTTTTTTCCTTACCGGTAGCCGTTGTAATGAGTGGGGCTGATTGGTTCCCTCTAGTCAAGCCGTTGGGTGGATCACTCTGTATCTTTGTCCTCCTGGCCCTCGGGTTCCAGAGCCTCATAACTATTGTGTAAGGGCACCTGGGGGGAGAAGTTGGCCAGGAGAGGATTTGCCTACTGCACCGACCAGGGATCTGAATCCATCTTCCATCTGTTTTCTAGGGTTTGTTCAGGTATAATCAGTGTTGGTCCAAAATTTCAGTCATCTTCAACACTTCCCTGAGTGAATCCTAATGGAGAGAAAAAGCCTTGCTCCTGTTGCTGCTGATCCTGTAACCCACGAATGATGCTCAGGAATAAATGATTTAGCAGCAGGGATAAAGGACAGAATTTTAAAGGAAAATTTAGAACATCAATAAATGCATTAGACAGTACTCATTACTATTTAATCCACAAAAAGGAGCCAGGAAATGCTGATCAGCACTGAACATGACTATCTGTAGTGTTCACTTATCAGAGCAGTCCCTGGAACAGATCTG
Source organism: Phalacrocorax carbo (assembly GCF_963921805.1). Classification (NCBI taxonomy): domain Eukaryota; kingdom Metazoa; phylum Chordata; class Aves; order Suliformes; family Phalacrocoracidae; genus Phalacrocorax; species Phalacrocorax carbo. Next base: position 28,752,935 of record NC_087518.1, on the reverse strand, counting down.
GTTGAAGTCTCAAAGGACTGTCCCCAACCATTGCCAGGCATGGACCAAGCATCACTGAGAACAGTGTTTCCACTGGCTGTTTAGCTGTGGCCATGCTATTTTGGAGAGTTAGACACAGATTTAGCATTGACACAAATAATTCTGTGGCAGTTGGCTTTAGGTCAAGAGAACACCCATAGACATATTTAATTTAGCAGTCTAAATTTAGCTGAAGTGTTTCAGTATGGCTCTGGATAAAGCACACTATTGCTCAATCTGGTTTAACAAAATGAATGAACCTCAATATCAGGGAAAATGTTCCTTTTTAAATAAGAGGAAAGGATCATCCAGTTAAATATTAAATGAATGTTAAAATGAAACAGCTCCCTTCTGGGTGTGAAAATGGAGTATTGATAATGTGGATCCCAGACCTCTATAAAGCTACAATTCACTGTAGGATTCAGCTCTTGAACAAATGGCAATTTAAGTATTAGGCAGCAAAATATTGCATATGCTTCAGTACACCTCTGGGAGATGCTATACTTACAGCAAGTCAAATATAAAATAAATGTGAGGTAAAACCAAATAAAACCCCAGGAAATAAAGTTACAGTTTAGCTGCAAAAATCAGGCAGGCTTCTATGGCAGTAGCCAAATATTCCATGTGATATCAATTTGATAAGGATACACAAATGCTATGAAATTAGACCCATACAAAGAGCAAGGACAGTCATCTCCAATTGGATCAAACTACGGCAAGAAATTTTACTGGACCAACAATCAGCTTCTAGATGGATGTGAACACATTTTCATGAAGCTGCTGTTTTAGAGGTGTCCTCAACCAGCTCAACCAGCAATCTTTGGAGGTGATGGTACAATAAACATAATCCCAATGGATCTCTTAGACACTTTTATAAACTATGAGGTTCTCTTTTTAATTTTGTTTTAATTAAGGCTGAGAATTATATGCAACAGAAAGACATTATGAATATTGTTTAGTGGGAAGAAAAATAGTTTTTGGTATTTACTGTTAATGTAGTTCCTACGGTGACACTGACGATAAGGGAAGTAAAATAATACATGGAAAATTTATAAATTACTAAGTCCCCTTATAGATTTTCCTGGCACTTGTTTGTTTACAGAAAACATTATTTCCTTGTTTTCACTTCTTCAGTTGAGTCCAATATGATTTTCAGAATTAACAAGTATTTAGAAACATATCCTCAAAGAAGGCTCATTTTTTTCATGTGCCAACTGTCAATATATCCTGTCAAGGATTAAATGGGTTATTGCACAGTGATTAAAAAGTTCTATTTATCCTGGAGTAGCCATAATATTGTGCGTTTGGGCAGCTAGTTTCATTTATGATAAACATAATAATATTATAAAAGAGTAAAAGATAAATTTAGTCTACAGAAATGTCATGGTATTAAGACTGTTTGTACATAGCAATGTCATAATATCTAATCCTTGCCATAGGTGGGAGTGTCGAGATTGCTTTCTTTCACTACATATTGAATAAAAGCGGACTTTATATTTCTTGAACAGCTGTTAACCTGCCCACTTAACTGTTCCAGACAGAACAGGCCTTTTGCTAAAACCTGAGGTTAGGATTTTTTCTTCTGTTTCTCAGTTTAACACCACTCTGGTAGTAGCAATTATTCTGAAACATGTAAATGTGTAAAGAGACAAAATCAACAGTCACTGAAAGGGTTTCAAATTCAAATTGGTTTCAAAGATTTTAGGAATAAAAATACATTCTTAGTCAAAAAAAGGTTTGGAAAAGTAAAATTTAAGAATACTTTAAATTTAAGATCCTTTAAATCTGATTCAGGTGAAACAGGCTAACAGCTGAATGGTCATTTTGCATTAGAAACCTCTTCTTTACTGTCCTTCTTGACAGAATCACAGAAAATAAGGCTAACAAAGGCTTCAAAAGGTTATATAGGCTGAAATTCAGTAATTTAAGGGAAGTAAATACTACCAAGGATGTTGTCTTCAAACTACCTCCACTGATGTTCATTGTCCTTTTCCTAACTTAGTTGTCCCTGGCTGCATATTAAGGCCATTACTCTTGTCTTATTCACCTAAGAAAAGATATTTTTCCTGCTTTTTGCAGCTTATTACATAGCTGATGACTGTTCCTACATCTGCCTTTAGTCTTCCCTTGCTTAAGCTATGTCAGTTCTTTCAATCTTCCTTTGTAGGTCGTGTTTCCTAGATGTCTAATTATTTTTTGTTACATATCTTTCTTTTTTATATTTAATCAAAAATGTGAACACACCTTTTCATTATAGATTATTTCTATTGTACTGTCAGCTTTCTTCAGGGAGAAGAGATGGGATAATTCTTCACCTGCTCTATTCACTTCTCTTACTATTATCTTATCCTACTTGTTTCATTGTTTTAGATTTATTCTGCTATAACTGCTTTTGATTCTTTTCTAACCTGTGCTGTCTTTACCAGCTATCCGTGGATGACTGAGTCTTTTTTAAAGTTTCCTTTTCTATTAAAGAAATACGAGTAGTAAGCAGTTTAGTACACCTGATATACAATAGCTTTCACAACTTGGAAAAAATAATTAAAAGGGTTCTTTCTATCACTGGGGAAGGAAAGGTAGAATCTGTCAGAAAAGTGAAAGTTCTGAAGATGTATATTTTATATAATTTTGTTCCTCTTCACACTCAGGATATTGTAGAATTTGTATTTAGGATACCAAATGGGGAGTATGATTTAGAGAAAATTGAATTGAAGGCGAATAAAACCCACTTGTAGATTGACAAAGCAAGATGAAGAAGAAGAGGGAGCTGGGAAAGAAAACATTTTCTTCTCCTCAGCAACATTTAGATATTTGAAGATCTTTCTCACCCTGAATCTGAAAACCTTTCAGAAAAAACTCTTTCAACATACTCCTTTCTCCCTATCCCAAAAAGTTGATAGTCCACTGTGCAGGAAGGGGGCAGTAACCCTGGTTCAGAGAAAAAATACAGAAAAAAGACTTAAAGCTTCAGGGCCTGGATTTCTGCTGCCTGCCATGGTGTAGTTTGGTGTGCCATGGTGAACAATGACACACCTGCCAGGTTTTACATCATCTCCCTCTTCAGAAATGTCATTCTGGCCTTGAGGATACTCTTTATGGCTGAAGTTTCAGCTATAGTGCTATATGTTCATCCAAAACCTCAGCTTTCATTATTAAGTAAGTGCTGAATCAAAATTACATTAGAAGACTCCCACTAGCCATGAAGAGTAGTTTGATAAAAAGAAATGAAGGCAATAGCTTTGGGATGTTCAAAGTAATGAGCCACCATAAGCATAATATTCTTTCATGGGCTGGGTTAGATGCTACTGAAATTGTTAGGCATAAGAGATACCCTCCCATCCAAGCTAAATAACAGAGCACCATCCAAATCACAGTTGTACAAGGCAAGATTGAATACACCCTGGGCCATGGGGACAAATGGTTTTTCTAAGGAAAAATAAAACAAGGGAAATCAGGTGCCCTGGCTGAAGGTGTGGTGAGACAGTATAACTTGAGAAAAGTGGAAGAAAAGAATGTTGGAGCAGGACAGCCAAGGGCAATGCAATACATGGCTTAGGTACACTGTGCTTACTTCTATGAGCAATTAGAGCTAATACCTCTGAAGGATTCTACTTAGATCTGACAACTTATTTTCCTTTCAGAAGCTAAATGAACATCTTTGAGATATGTCTTACATCTTTGTACTTGTAGTGAATACATTTAACAGAATACTACATATCATTTACAATACGAACTGTCTTTGTGTCTCTATATATTTCAGTTAAATAAAATTAGAAGTCTCTTCAGAATGATCCTGAGACAATTTTTTTTCCAAAATGAATAATATAACTGTCTAAAGTAACAAAAAAAAAAATGTTTTGTTTCACTATGAATTATTCAAGCAAATACCTAATCAGAGACCTTATATTTATGAATTCTATTACAGCATCATCATGTATTGGAACCAAAGAAACTAAAACAGAAAAAGATTGCACTGTGATTAAACAAATCTTTTTACTCAAAACCCAGAGTCAGATGTAAGGTGTGAAGTAAATGTAATAGAACTTGGATCTTTAAAAATTACCTGGATGAAATATATTCTTAGCCAGAAGAAGAGAAAAATGGTGAGAGTTCTGTGAATGTTGTAGATGCCATAGGATTCACCATGCTAACCTAGGACCATGTTGGTAACTTGTTGTAATTGTAACCTTGACATTTATGAATTTGTTGTCCAAAATAAGAGTGACACTGAATTACTTTAAATTGCCATTGTGACTATCATTATTGGCATATATCTTATAAGAGTTCTGCTTTCTTTTTAAGTGAACTCCACAGGTATGGGAATCATGGTAGCTGTACAGGCCACTAACTATAATGTTGCAGGTTCCTATAACATGCTGCGGACTTTGTGTTAAGCTAACAAAACAAGCTTCTAAGCTTCTCTGGGCCTGCCTGGAGATTTGTTTTAACATGTCCAGCTGTAACAATAACTGTCTAATAACCAGATGACTGCTGCCTACGTTTTCTTAACCTGGCTTTATACAATTGTGTGGTGTGATATTATGGTATTATTGCAGCTATTAGATATTGATAACAAGAAGTTATTCTGCATAGCATGAGCTACTTGTGACTTAGAGTAGAATTATAAAATTAAAGAATCATTTAGGTTGGAGAAGAAGTTTAAGGTCATTGAGTCCAACTGTAAACCTAACACTGCGAAGTCCACCACTAAATCATGTCCCAAAGTGCCACATCTACAGACCTTTTGCATCTCTCCAAGGATGGTGACTCCACCACCTCTCTGGGCAGCCTCTTCCAAAGACTGACAACCTTTTCAGTGAAGAAATTGTTCCTAATACCCAATCTAAACCTCCCCAGTGCAACTTGAGGCCATTTCCTCTTGTCCTATTGCTTGTTACTTGGGGGAAGAGACCAACACCCACCTCACTACAACCTCCTTTCAGGTAGTTGTAGAGCATGATAAGGTCTCCCCTCATCCCCCTTTTCTCCAGATTAACACAACCCCAGTTCCCTTAGCAGCTCCTCATAAGACTTGTTCTCCAGACACTTCAGAAGCTTCATTGCTCTTCTTTGCACATGCTCCAGCACTTCAATGTCTTTCTTGCAGTGAAGGGACCAAAACTGAATGCAACATTCAAGGTGCAGCCCCACCAGTGCTGAGTACAGGGGCACGATAACTTCCCTGCTCCTGCTGGCCACACTATTCTCAACACAAGCCAGGATGCCATTGGCCGCCTTGGCCAACAGGGCACACTGCTGGTCATGTTCAGCCAGCTGTCGACCAACACCGCCAGATTCTTTTCCTCCAGGCAGCTCTCCAGCCACTGTTTCCCAAGCCTGTAGCATTGCATGGGGTTGTTGTGACCCAAGTGCAGGGCCCAGCACTTGGCCTTGTTGAATCTCATACCATTGTCTCTGGCTCGTCTATCCAGCCTGTCCAGATCCCTTTGCAGAGCCTTCCTACCCTCAAGCAGATCAACACTCCCACACAGCTTGGTGTCACCTGTAAACTTACTGAGGGTGCACTCAATCCCCTCATCCAGATCATCAATGACCAGCCCCAACACTGAGCTTGGGGAACACCACTTGTGATCAGCTGCCAACTGGATTTAAGTCCATTCACCACCACTCTTTGGGCCTGGGTATCCAGCCAGCTTTTTAACCAGTGAAGAGTATGCCCATCCAAGCCATGAGCAGCCTGTTTCTCCCAGAGGATGCTGTGGGAAATGGTGTCAAATGCTTTACTAAAGTCTAGGTAGACAACATCCACAACCCTTCCTTTGTCCAGTAAGAGAGTGACATTGTCATAGTAGGAGATGAGGTTAGCCAAGCAGGAGGTGCCTTTTATAAACTCATGCTGACTGGGCCTGATCACCTCTTTGTCCTGTATGTAGCATGTGATGTCACTCAAGATGATCTGCTCCATAACCTTCCCAGTACCGAGGCCAGGCTGACTGGCCTGTAGTTCTCCAGATCCTCTTTCCAAACCTTCTTGTAGATGGATGTCATACTTGCTAACCCCCAGTCAACGGGGACCTCCCCAGTTAGCCAGGACTGATGATGAATGATGGAAAGAGGTTTGGTGAGCATTTCCACCAGCTTCCTCATAGTCTTGGCATATCTCATCTGGCCCCATAAACTTGTGCGTGTCTAAATGAAGTAGCAGGTCACTAACCATTTTCCCTTGGATTATGTAGGCTCTATTCTTCTCCCTGTCCCTGTCTTCAGCTCAGGGGGCTGAGTACCCTGAGAAAAACTGGTCTTTCTTGCTAGTAAAGTCTGAGGAAAAGAAGGCATTAAGTTCTCTTCATCCTTTCTCACTATGTTTCCCCCCAAATCCACTAATGATGGAGATTCTTCTTAGCCCTCCTTTTGTTCTTAATGTATTTATAGAAACATTTAGTGTAGAAGATGACATGTGTGGGATGATAGCAAAGGCCTCGAAAATACAGACAAAGGATGATAGCTGAGGGCATTAAGATAGCAACAACTCACCAGTAGTCAATTATTGGGCACCAGAAGAGCTCAGTCTTGGGAGCTGGATAAAACTCACTCTATCAAATTCAAACGCATGTTAGAATGTATAACAGCAGGTTAGGAAACAGAAAAAAATTACTCCAAAGAATAATATAGCAAAAAGTGAGAAGCTGTCAACAACAGAATTCTCCTGGCAAGGGACTCAAGGTGATAGCAGCTGACTGTAATACCCTCCAGCCCAGTCCCAGTCTGCAGCCATCGAGACCCAGATGAGCAGTGGAAGAACAAGCATAACATCATATGGTGAACAAGTCTGTATATGCACATATCATTTTAAATGCATATGATTTGAACTGTTAGTTTTAACATCATTGTAACTGTATTAGTAGTAATAGTCTGATTAGACTTTTAAGACTTTAGACTAACAATAAATCCTTGGCTTTGGATTCAAGGCATGTTTCTTTTGTCATTAGAAAGACTGTAAGTGTAAGCAGCTTGTGGGAATTGAAGCAGCCTTCTCTGTAACTTAGATGCAACAAATTGGCAGCACTGGACCTTCTGAACTCAGGCTCCAAACCCACCTGCACCTGCTGGATGGGTTTAGACAAGTCACTTCTATCTCTCTGTGCCTCATTATTTTTCATCAGCAAAATGAGGGTAGAGAGACTGACCTCTGCTGGTAGAAAACACTGAAAAAGAAGATCTAGGTAGTGTGAATCAGGCTTAAACTGGCATAAAATTCAATAATGAATTTCAGGACTTGTCTCCCTCTGGAAATTTTGAAGTCAAAAAGTTCACAGGTTATCAGAAAATGTCTCCACAAGTTCCAGAAGCACAGGTTCAGCTGTGTGCTTTTGACAGCAAAACTCAATGACCTTATATAAGTTATTGCATACTGGATACACATCACTTCAGTTTTTTAGAAGTCAACGTTCACCTTTCCTTTTAAGGGTCTTTTTTGTTGCCATTTTGGTTTAGACATACTCAAATTATCACTAAATTTTAAGTGCACTGATGGGGTTATAGTTAATGTTAATTTTACTTTAACCCAATTTGTAGCACTGTGATAGCATAACCAGGTACAATGTGTAAGTACTTTACATTCATGTGGGAGCAATGTAACCACCAAAGAGCTGCATGTCAGACTGACAGCAACTTCTCACATTATCAACATGCAGGGACTGCAAACAAGTAGGACATCCTCAGGACTACACAAGAAGGATGACAAGAAACACAAAACCAAGACAGGTAACATCAGAAGTAGTGACTCCTCCTTTTGGGAGGGGGGCAAGTGACATAAAAATATCAAACCTGAAGAGGAAAAGTGGAGTAGGAAAAAGACAACCCCATTTTGATTTCAACTGCTCTTACCAAAGTACTCGCCTGGGCACCTTGGCTACTGAGATTAAAAGCCAACAAGGATCGTAGCCATCATTGCTAAACGCATGGCAGCATCTCAATGGTTTTACATACACAGAGCTAATTTAGACTATGAGTATTAAAAAGTAACACTTTTGGATATGCAGAAACAGGGTTCAACATGTCATCTTACAATGACATGTAAGATTTAACTGTTAGCATAGATTGTGCTGTAAATGAGGGAATGGATGACAATGACAATAACAAAATAATACCATTATAGTAATTATTTGAATGATAATGATAACAATGAATGATAATAATGATATTGACAATAGCAATAATGAGTGAAGTTTTGTTTTGAAAGGCAACAAGTAGGATTACAGCTCTGGACTTCAGGAGGGATAACTCTGGCCTCTTCAAAGACCTGCTTGAAGGAATTCCATGGGTTAGGGCTCTAGAATGTAGGGGGTCCAAGAGAGCTGGTCAATATTCAAGGACAATTTCCTCTGAGCTCAAGATCAGTGCATCCCTATGAGGAAGAAGTCAAGCAAAGGAGCCAGGAGACCCACATGGATGAGCAAAGAGCTTCCAGAAAAACACAAATGGAAGTAGGAGGTTCACAGTATGTGGAAAAAGGAACTGACTACTTGGGAGGAATATAGGAATGTTTTCAGTGTATGCAGAGATGCAACGAGGAAGGCCAAGGCCCACTTGGAACTAAATCTGCTAAGTGATGTTAAGGATAATGATAAAAGTGTTTTCAAATGCATCAATAGTAAAAGAAAGACTGGGGAAACTGTGGGCCCACTACTGAACAAGGTGGGTGCCCTGGTGACACAGGATGCAGAGAAGGCAGTTACTGAATGCCTTCTTTGCCTTGGTCTTTACTGCTAAGGCTGGGCCTCAGGCATTTCAGCCCCCAGAGGTGAGAGAGAAAATCTGTAGAAAGGGAGACTTCCCCTTGGTTGAGAATTACGCTAGAGATCATTTAGGCAATCTGGATCCTAGCAAATCCATGAGCCCCGATGGGAGGTACTCACTAGTGCTTAGGGAACTGGTGGATGCTGTCACTAAGCCACTCTCCATCATCTTTGAAAGGTCATGGAGGATAGGAGAGGTTCCCAAGGACTGGAGGATAGCCAATGTCACTGCAGTTGTCAAAAAGGGCAAGAAGGAGGACATGGGAAACTATAGGCCAGTCATCCTCACCTCCATCCCTGGAAAGGTGATGAAACAGTTCATTCTGGAGGTCATCTCCAGGCATGTAGAGGCAAAGAAGGTTATCAGAAGTAGTCAACATGGATTCACCAAGGGAAGATCATGCTTGACCAACCTGATAGCCTTCTATGATGGTGTGACTGGCTGGGTAGATGAGGGGAGAGCAGTGGATGTTGTCTGTCTTGACTTCAGCAATGCTTTTGATACTGTTTCCCATAACTTCTTCATAGGTAAGCTAAGGAAGCGTGGGTTAGGTGACTGGACAGTGAGGTGGATAAAGAACTGGCTGAACGACAGAGTTCAGAGGGTCATGATGAATGGGGTAGAGTCTGGTTGGAGACCCGTAACTAGTGGTATTCCCCAGGGGTCTGTGCTGGGACCAGTCCTGTTCAACATATTCATCAATGACCTGGATGATGGGATAGAGTGTAACCTCAGCAAGTTTGCTGATGATACAAAACTGGGAGGAGGGGCTGATACATCAGAAGGCTGTGCTGCCATCCAACAAGACCTCAACAGGCTGGAGATCTATGCTGAGGTAAACTTCACGAAATTCAACAAGAGCAAGTGCAAGGTCCTGCACCTGGGCAGGAACAACCCTATGCACCAGTACATGTTGGGGGTTGACCTGCTGGAAAGCATCTCTACTGAGAAGGACCTGCGAGTGCTGGTGGATGGCAAGCTGACCACAAGCCAGCAGTGTGCCCTTGTGGCCAAGAAGTCCAATGGGGTTCATTAAAAGGAATGTGGCCAGCAGATCAAGACAGGTTATCCTCCCCCTCTACTCTGCCCTAGTGAGGCCACTTCTGGAGTACTGTGTCCAGTTCTGGGCTCCCCAGTTCAAGAAAGACAGGGATCTACTGGAAAGAGTCCAGCAGAGAGCTACCAAGATGGTCAGGGACTGGAACATCTCCCTTATGAGGACAGGCTGAGAGACTTGGGCTTGTTCAGCCTGGAGAAGAGAAGACTGAGGGGGGATCTTATCTATGCTTTTGAATATCTAAAGTGTGGGTGTCAGGATGATGGGGCCAGACTCTTTTCAGTGGTGCCCACCGACAAGACAAGGGGCAATGGGCACAAATTGGAACACAGGAATTTCCACTTGAATATGAGGAAAAACTTCTTTACTCTTGTCATGGTTTAGCCGGCAGCTCAGCCCCACACAGCTGCTTGCTCACTCCCCCACCAGTAGATGGGGAAGAGAATCAGAAGGGTAAGGCTTGTGGGTTGAGATAAGAACAGTTTAATAATTAAAATTAAAGGAAACCAACAGAAATGCAATGTAAAGGAGAACAACGAGAGGTGCGAAACCCTGGGTGGGGCAGGGAAAGGGAGGGGGGAGGGGAATGAACTGCTGAAACTAACCACACATGACACTGCCACTCACTGCCCGCCGACCTGACACCGCGCCTCTCTGGAGCCGCAAACTGCCCCCCCTTAATATACTGGTCATGGTGTCACATGGTATGGAATGAACATCCCATTGGCCAGTCGGGGTCAGCCGCCCCCACCATGGCCCTGCCCCTCCCAGCCTCCCGCCGAAGTGGCAAAGCATGGGAAGCTGGAAAGGTAGCCGACCCCCCACGGTGAGGAGAATTAACCCCTTCTCAGCCAAAACCAGCACAATTGTGAGGGTGCCAGAGCAGTGGAACAGGCTTCCCAGGGAGGTTGTGGAGTCTCCTTCTCTGGATATATTCAAAACCCTCCTGGATGTCATCCTGTGCCCCCTGCTCTAGGTATGCCTGTTCAAGCAGGGGGATTGGATGAGATAATCTCTATAGGTCCCTTCCAACCCCTACCAGTCTTTGATTCTGTGAATTTAAAACTGCAAGTATTTATAAGCCTGCTACACTCTCATTTCCGGATCCTCTAATTCCTTAACAGATATCTACTTTTGTGTGTATGTATGTATGTATCTATTTATCAGTCAATCGATGCAGATATGTAAATCCAGTTTCAAAAATCTTAAGATGCATGGATATCTTTAGAAAAGTTATGAAAGTGCTCATGCCAGCCATAGATCCTAGTACATCTGCTCAAGGGAAGTCAAATAAACCAGATCAAATGTTGTCCAAATTTATTCAAGCTCTGCATTAAAATGTTTAAGGTTGACTTTTTTTCTGGTATTCTGTCTGAACAAAAAATCAATCTATCCTTTTGACAAATGTAGAAAATCAGCAGGTGTAATGCTAGCAGGTTTTGTATAATTTTTTGTAAAACCAGCTGGCTAAGCTATAAAAAATAAAATATAACACTTAATACATTTCAACTGAATTATTAAAGCCTGTTAATTGACTTTATATATATAAAAGAATGTGGCATTTAAGCCTTTAAAAGACACTCAAAAAAAAAAAAAAGCTCACTGAAGCATATTATTTTTTTTCTCAGTCTCAAGTCACATAAAAAAAAAAAAGTGACAAGATAGCAACACATTTAATATTTTCACTTAAATCCTTTTTCCATGCCTCCTGGACAGGGGATACACACACAGAAGTTCTCTCAGAGTGTTATAAAGGAGCCCTAGTGTACATTTAATTTGACTTAGTGTTTGTGGTTTTTGTAATAAGAAACCAAGAAAAATAAGAAAAAAATAAAATTTACATGGAATTGCTGCAGCTGAATATAAAAGTGTATTAAAATCATTCATTAACAACACTCTTTCTGGCTCATCACCACTACTTATCACTACATATACAAAACTGTTAGTCCTTTGCATTTATACTCTAAATTAGTTGTTAATTATGTGATACCATGGAGATCATGCTATAGGGTTAGCACTGATAGGTTTTTGTTTTGTTGGCCTATGCTATCTCAACGGTACAAAAGGCATATATATTGTTGCTGGCCACAGTGTTTTAACATGTCATCTCTACAGACATACCTTTATCGGGAAGTCTGTTAACCTGCTGTATCAATGATGAATTCCTGTGTTACCTCTAACTGCCCTCTCCTTTTTACCTCCAAAAATCTGAGTGAAGAGCTAAATTGAAAGATGAGTTTGTCTCCTATTTCAGTAAAATGGTAAAAAATCTGAATGAAGCTGAGAATTTGGGTCTTGAATTTCAGTAGTTCCATTATAGAGTAAATTGAATTTTACTGATTAAGGCAATAATGATGATGTACGTCTAACAACTTGTTTCTGAAAAATAAGCACTACATGTTGATGTGCAATTGTTTCCCATTATGTGTAAGAAGTCAGAAAAGGTAGCTTTACTGTCTCTCACATCTCAGGAAATTATCACTGTTTCAAAAGTGCCTAAATGTAGTACTGTATTTCCAGTCTAAAAAAAAACCCAACAAAACAAAACAAAGCAATAACCCCCACCCTGATTTGTACAAATAAAATGACAAGGAATGTAGAGAAAAATTCTTAAAACAATAAAACATTTACCTAGAAATTCCATTAAATAAAAATAGAAATTAACATGATACTATTTTGTGCTGAAACATCCTGTTCCTGTCTTGTCCCCCATTAAAGTTGACATGTACTGATATATACTGATCAAAATATGACAAATGTTCACGTTTGAACAGTTATTAAGAAAACAATAATTTGTTTTCTAAAGCTATCTTTAAAAACAATCTTCTGTGTAAGTTGAAAACCTTTATTTGGAAATAATAGTGTTGAAATAAATTCTCTTGTACAGTGCTAAGCTTTGAAGAAGAACATATTTATAACCGTAATAACACGCAAAGACTTTTTTTCTTGTAAAACAATATCCAATCTAGTCTAATAGGAAGGTACTGGAAAATTCATGTACCTCTTGTTTTTATACTCTCAAGGGAGTTAAAGCTTTTGATTTGACACTTGAATTTTTTCACCAATTACAGGAAATTTCCCTTTGCTCTACTCTTGTACCTCTGTCTTCCATAACATAAAACAATTAAAACAATTTCACCTGTCCTGCTGAAGCACACAAATTATATTATGAAAATCTGGGTCTTCAGGATTTCGCTCCATCCCCATATAGACCATACTATTGAAGTTTTCAGATAATTACGAAGAACTTGAGTTACCCTGGTTGTTGCAGTGTTGCAGAGTATGCCATGACATGAGAAAGACAAAAAATATGAAAAATATAGAAAAGTCAAATGTGAATGTCTTAAAACAAATTCAGTAATATGAAAGGGTTTTTTAGGAAAATGTTAGAAATGAGCAGTATCTACTGAAAACAATTCATTTTCATAGTCCTACAAATTTCTGATAGGAAACTTTTCTAACTTAAAAGAACAAATTTCATTGAAAATAAATTTATTTCCACATTACCATCCTTTCAGTGTGTACACTTTCTGGCTTTTTTCAACATGTATTCAAGCAAGAAATCTCCCGGGCATCAATGACAATAAAATAGATGCAGAACCTGTGAAGTCAAAGTTTCAGAAGAATCTATGCAGATCTTAATGAATGCAAAAATATCTTATGACATGTAAAAGATTTTTTAGAAATTAACTATTTGCACCCCAATGCCAAAAGTGAGAGTCAAACTTTCTTGAAAACCTGGCGCTCACTTTCTGAGAGCTCAAATATTCCCCTTTTAACTTCTAGAATTTTGACTGGATTAGAAAGTGTTTTGCTTGGATTTAGAAAACCCAGAGACAGCAGTTGTTTTGCTGTTTTCTTATGTGTTTGTGCTGTTGATAGCTTGAAGCTAATTACTACATTGCAAGGAGCAATAGAAACAAGCCTTTGAAATGTCCCAATAAGAAAAAGTACACATAAACATTCTCAAAGATTTGACCATGGAGAATCTTCAGACTTACTCCATACCACACCTACCCAGCAGCATTTTCAATAATGTTCTCACTCAGCATTGATGCAGGTGTCAAAGTACAGCTGATGTCTTCATATAGAATGTATTTTCTTGCAAGGGATAAATAGAACTTAACTAATTTTGACTTGTGAACAATGAATTTGACCTACTGACAGACATAAGATAAACCAGAAATTCATGTTTATTCCAGTAGCTGCAAATCCTTATGAACGAGCTTCTTCGGAAAAGCCCAGAGAAATGTCCTGTTTCCTCTTTGTCAGTTTTGTTCTTCATTATGAGTATGGGTTACTTTTGTCAGAATGAAAGTGAAGAAAATGGCTGAAAAACAGGGATACAACTTGGCAGAAAATTAAAGCTTCTCCAAGGGAATAAGTGATAGCTTCTGGGTAACAGGTATAAAAATATTCTCTGCTTATATATAAAAAATAATGTAATTATATCAAATTTGCCTTGAGGATAAATCCATCAGTGGAATAAATTTGTCCCACTTACTCAAAAAAATATGGTGATGAAGGTAGTTCAAGACCCAGCTGGTGAGTTTTATGGAAGGAATGAATGTGAACTGTGAAACTCAGAATATAACAGCACTAATGAGGAGGGATGTATCACATGATTTTCTAAGCTCTGAAAATTGAAATACTTTCAGTACACAGAAAGTTTATTTGAGGGTCTATTAAGTGAAGTCTCAGCTAAGACACTGAGAGATCACTTGTGGGAAATAATAGGTATACACAGGCATGTCAGAAATACATAAATTTCAAAGAGATTTATTTGGTGTGCTCTCCAAAGACTCGAAAAACTCCCCAGTCAGATGAAAGTTATCAGAATGTTAACAGATAGCAGTAGTAAAAAGAACAAAAAACAACAACAAAAAAATCTATAGGCATTAGAAGGAATTCTAGAACTTTTTTCTTGGTTTTTTTATTTTTCTTTTTTTCAGCTATGGTTCTTGCCTTTTGGATATTATCCTTATCATAGTTATTTCCATTCCCTTTGTCTTTAGGCTTAATTACTTTTACTTTGTGCTTAGGAACATGTCTTTGAGATGCTGGAAGTGTCAGCACCTTCTTTGCATAGTGTAGGACAGGAAAGATTTAGAAATATATCAGCATCAACCTTGAAGTCTCTGCTTGCTCCTTACCCATTGCATGGTGATGCTAAATTGTTATTTCTAGGGTGAGCATTTCAGCAGATATGAATCAACCTATTGCTCCTGATGTGGCAAAGCAATGACCCTGGTACCAGAAACCTGAGACCCTGAGAACCACGTTTGGGAGGTAAACCTCATATCTTGGTCAGAAGATTTTTGAGAAGCCACCTCAGCTTTACATGAACATTCTGAATAACCTACAACAGGCACTGAACTTTCTGGGTGGCGGTTGTACAAACTATGTATTAGAATGTGTCCAAAGGAGGACAACAAAAGATGCTGAAGGAACTAGAGGGCATGATTTATGAGGAGGGGATGAGGATAGCAGATTTGTTCAGCTTATAGAAGAGAAGACTGAGGGGTGACCTCATTGTTGTCTACACTTCCTCATGATGGGGAGCAGAGAGGGAAGTGCTGATTTCTTCTCTCTGATGTCCAGTGATAGGACATGAGGGAATGGCTTAAAGCTGTATCAGGGAAAGTTCAGATTGGACATTAGGAAAAAGTTCTTCACTGAGCGGGTGGTCAAGCACTGGAACAAGGTCCTCAGGGAAAAGGTGTCAAAGAAGCGGTTGAACAACACTCAGATATATGGCTTAACTTTCAGGTAGCCCTGTGTGGAGTCAGGAGTTGGACTTGATCATCCTTGTGGGTCCCTTCCAACTCAGGATATTCTATGATTCTCTGATTCTATCCATCACCAATAGCAGCACTGAGCCACAATCAGCAGTGCATTGCAAAGCAGTTCTTTGAATCCCCTATTCTGGGGCGGATACAAAAATGGCAGTGCATGTGTGGAGCTGTTTGGGTAGCATTAAATAATTCAGCATGTTACCCAGCAGCTTCCACATCTTTCACATAAGCTAATTTCAGATAAAAGTTCTATAAGACTCTACCTTTATTTATCCTTAGACTGTGCTTCAAGAAGGATTTGCTATGTGTCACATTTTTCTGGATCTAAGAGTTTCTAAAGATTAATTAATTGTAATCTAAAGAGAAATTTCTAGATTTTTACACTGATGACTAGCTCAGTCTCAGTGTGGAAGAAGGTCTTGAATCCAAGGAATTAATTAACTAGAACCATGATCCATCAACACTGAAACAACTGTCCATCCATCTGGTAGTGATTGACACTCACATAATTTGCCAAAACACTGACATGATCAGAGGGGTTTAAGCTATGTATGGCTCTCGCTGTTACATCCTACCAGTTACAGACTACACACACTGCTGGTGTGGGCACACTCTTTAATGAAAAAAAAGCTAGGTAATCACAGCAAAAAGCACTTAAACTCCTACCTATAGACTCCTTGAGCCTTCCTCCTATTTTAGATCTACAGTAATAGGAAATCCTGATGCATGGATCATTTGTAATTTCTTAATATAATGTTTGCTATGAAAGCATGTATTTTTTAGTTACTGTAAGTTTGGCATTTTTTGGATAGCTACACTTCATGTGCTTCTTCACTTCTACACTTCAAAAGCTTCTCATATGTGGTGGGTAGTACACAATGCTGCGTATAATTTCTAATAAGTGTTTGGGGACACTTCTAGATTCTCCTAAAAACAAAACGTGACTCAAAGAATAGGGAAGAATTTCTAAGGGCACAGCTATGAACTGGTCATTATTAGTAGCCCAGAAAATTGCACAGATTTTACTAAAAAGTTGCACATATTTTACACTAACCTCATGGGCTCTTTCTTGCTTACAACATACAACTTCTTCCTCTTTTTAGTCTATTTTAAAAACTGCTGCTGTTTCTTTGCTTCAGTCAACATGAGTCTAACGGGGAAAAAAAAACCCCAAAATATTCTTCCTTCTCCACCCTCAAAACCCCCAAATTTGGAATTAATTGAAGAAAAGGCTGAAATTTAAAACTCCTATGAAGGAGGAAGAGTAAGTGCTAGAAAAGTTAAATGCTTTTATCCCTGGCAAAAGTGAACATTGATATTTTTCTTAGGAGGAATGAGGGCTGACTGGAGAAGGGTTGCAATCCTAATGAAACATAAGGTCTTGTCTTCCCTGGAGGATAAATTTCCTAGGTGGGGAGATGTTGTGAAAAGGAAATGTTCCCTGAACAAACAAATTTATTGCTAAGAAGCACTGCCACATGTCTCCATCTACTTCAAGAATATTTGGTCTCTCAAAATAAATTCCTGTTTTAATTTATGAGATTTCTCTGCCATTTAAAAAATGGGGTTAAAAGTAAGTAAAGTAACTATATCAACAATAAGTAGTAAGTGGTTAAAATAAGTATAACCAAAATAGTGACTTCTGTTTTTCACTTAATGAAAAACTTCTTTGTGCTTTGTTACATCAAAACTTAAATGCAGCACAATAGTGTTTTAGTAAATAGACCAAGGTAATAATATTTAAAATTTTAACTAAAATGTAAAAACTAAAGGTTAATTCTGTTCATTAGAGAAGGCATCCATTGCAAAACTGCAGGTTTTCTTAATTACTTTTCCTCCAAGGGCAATTGTAGAATGATCCTGAGCTGAACAAAACATGAGTTTTCTCTCCCTTTTCTAATTACAAACCCTTGCTCATACCTTACAAGCCCTTCAGTTAATTATCTCTGAGAAAACCTTGATTAAGGCTTCTATTTATTTTTCTTGATACTTTGGCTTAGGCAAAGAAGTGCATGTTAGCTAAATAATACATAAATGAAACCTCCTTTATCAGGAACCGAAACCCACACATGAAATATGCACAATTCATTAAAATGTTTAGCCTTGGTTTCTTTTGACTGAGAGATAAACAGTGTAACAAATTGCAGAACAAAAATAAATAAATTTAAAAAATCCCACTTATCTTCAGTAGCCAATAATTTTACACAAAAACCTTTCAAGTGTAATGAGAAATGAAGTGAAGCGAGAAATATTTTTATCTGGATGGAGTTTAAATAAACAACAAAAAAAAAGAGCAATGGCATATTAAGAATCTTTCCTCATCTATCACAGCCTAATGACAACATTTAAATGACAGAACTAGGTGAACTCCATTGCTACAACAAGTTTCAGAAGTGGGAACAGAGCTGAGATTGCAAGATTAGGTTATTTCTGAAGCAATGTCCTGACAAGGAAACAATCTGAACTCAATTTATTTCTCACCTAGAACAGACTTTTAAAATGATACCACTTGAGTATGGCTCTCTATGTCTACAAGGATCAGCAGCCTTATTCTCAGAGAAAACGTAATTGCCTACAAACTCGAAAGGATTGAAAAAAGAAATTGCATGGACTAAATGATCAAAAATATCCTGTTACACTTGTGTGGCAGGCATTGTGTGTTTCTGACTTTTTTTTATAGACCACATTTTGCAGCAATTAATGTTGCAGCATTCTAACAGCCAGGTCACAAGGCTGAGTAGGAGACTGAGCAGGGAGAGGCATTTTCATTTTAGAACAGAACTTTAACTTAAAATAATTTCACTCACTCACCAAACAGTCACATGCTACAATACCCATAAGCACCACAAAGTGAATCACAGAATCACAGAATCACAGAATGGCAGGGGTTGGAAGGGACCTCTGGAGATCATCTTGTCCAACGCCCCCTGCTTGAGCAGGCACACTTAGAGCAGGGGGCACAGGAACGCATCCAGGTGGGTTTTGAATGTCTCCAGGGAAGGAGACTCCACAGTCTCCCTGGGCAGCCTGTTCCACTGCTCTGGCACCCTCACAGGAAAGGGGTTTTTCTTCATAGTGATGTGGAACTTCCTGTGTTCCAACTTGTGCCCATTGCCCCTTGTCCTGTCATTGGGCACTACTGAAAAGAGTCTAGTCCCATCGTCATGACGCCCACCCTTTAGATATTTATAGGTATTTATGAACACGCCCCCCTCAGTCTTCTCTTCTCCAGGCTGAACAAACTCAAGCCTCTCAGCCTGTCCTCATAAGGGAGATGCTCCAGTCCCCTGATCGTCTTGGTAGCTCCCCATCAGACTTGCTTGAGCAGTTCCACGTCCTTCTTGAACTGCAGGGCCCAAAACTGGACACAGTGTAGGGCTGAGTGATTTGGTCAGCGTTAATTGCAGGTGCACAGAGGATAGGTGGAGTTGAATACAGAGTAATCCTCCCATCTCTTACCTTCTCCTTGAACTGGTAACTATGTTCAGGTTTTTCCAATGCCACTTTTTGTACAATTTAGGACCTCAGAGTGATTCTGATGTGCCCTTTGTTTTATTATGAGGTTTAACATCTCTCAGTTTGCACTGCTCTTTCTGGTGCTTCCATATCCAGACTCTCCTATTCATTTTTCATTCTCATGAACCTAAATGTTTCTGTTATAAATGTCTATGCAAGGGCAACTACACTGGTCATTTACATTAAAAAAATAACAGGAAAGACATAATATTATTTAATGGTGTTTAGCAACAAAGAAGAATCCAGCCTTTAACGGGTTTTCATGCTACTTAAGGCATCTGATTTGTTCTATTAGTTTCCTAAGGTACTTTATACAAAGAAAGGAAAAAGATACCTGTAGATATTAGATTATCTAATTGAGGATTTTATGCATTATATAGATAAGGTATGCAAGATATATTTGCATTATATGTACTTATATAAAAATATATGGTATATTTATATGATAGAGATTTATATATTATATTAATATATATGTACATGTCATATCATACATATCATAAATATACATATATATATCTGTACACACATCAAAAAGCTATATATATAATAGAACTCTGATGTAGTCTTTCTAAGAGAAAACCTAAACTCTGACATATTGCATTAAAACTGAAATAATTATATAAGTAAATTTTATGCATATGTGAATATATGTGTTAATCTGGAAATGGCACAGCTGTAACATTGCAACCAGTGGAGATATAACAGGCAATAGCACCAGCAATTCTGACAGCAAATAAATAACCACTGTTCTATATTCTATCCCTTTGATTGTAAGGTGCTATATAGACAAGGGGCAAAAGCAATCTAAAATGAAATGCCAAAGCAGCATCTCCTTGGATAAAGAATGTGGTGAGGTGACCAAGCAGTAATAAAAGAAAAAAAAAACTATCAGAAACTTTATTCAAGGGTGCTGATTCAAGAGAATTTTGTGATTCAGGTCTCAGCTGTTAGGAGCGATTCAATTGCTCAATGTATATGTGTGAATCTAAAGGCAGTATCATACACAGCAGGTCAGATCTCTCAAGTTGTATGTCCCTGCTATGGTAGGTTCACCCATTTTCATGGCTTCTTTAAGAGCATTCTCAGCCCCTGTTCTCCACTGATGCCCTGCAGCGGCTGGTCCCTACTGGGGGAAGGCAGTTCCCAGCCTTAGAGTTTTGTCATGGTTTTAGCTGGGATAGAGTTAATTTTCTGCACTGCAGCTGGCATAGTGCTGTGTTTTAGACTTAGTATGAGAATAATGTTGATAACACACAGATGTTTTAGTTGTTGCTGGGTAGTGCTTGTACTAGTCAAGGACATTTCTAGCTCCCCATGCTCTGCCAGGAGCACAAGAAGCCAGGAGGGGAGGGGGCACAGCTAAGAGAGGGGATTCAAACTGACCAAAGGGATATTCCATATCATGTAACATCATGCCCAGTATGTTAACTGGGAGGAGCTGGCCAGGGGAAGGAAGCAGCAATTGTGGCTTGGGGACCAGCATCATCAGTCGGTGGGTGGTGAGCGGTTGTATCCCTTGTAGTTGTTTTTTTTTTCCCCTTTCCCTCTTTTCCTTTTTATTACATTATCATTATTATCATAATAATTGTTATTATCATTACTATTTTATTTTAATTATTAAACTGTTCTTATCTCAACCCACAAGTTCTCTTGCTTTCGCTCTTCTGATTCTCTCCTCCATCTCACAGGGGTGGGTGGTGTGAGCGAGTTGCAGACTGGGGCTGAACAATGACAAATCTGTATTGGTAGTCTTGAGTGCCCACAGCACAATCTCTGGGAAGATCAAACTTCGTTTGCTTTCACTCACCTTCCCTCACCTATTGCTAAAAATGCCTCAAATTTCTACCCTAAAATTCCCCAGAGATTTGCAGCACTACTCTGAGACTGGCAAACAGCCCCTGCATTTCAGCAGTGCTGAGCACCCCTGGGCCCAGCTCACACCATCTTCCCATAGGGTGTTCAGGTAGGGACGGCATATGTGCACAGATGCAGGTAAAATTCACTCTGTAAGGCTCCCTAGCACCCAGAAAGACAGTGTGAAAACTCAGGCTACACAGAAAGGCTTGGTTTTGTCATCCCTTAATCTCTGGCATGGTCTTTGACAATAATCTTTTAAGAGGGTTTTTCATTGGTTTGGTTGGTTGTTCCTCTCTAGGTGTGTAGTTGAATTCAGAGCAAAGTACTGAAGTGATGATCCTCTTTGAACTTGTCCCATTAGAAAGTTTGGAGGGCATTCAGATCCAGACTTGATATTAGGAAGCATTTCTTTACTGAGAGGGTGCTCAAACACTGGAACAGGCTGCCTAGAGATGTGGTCAATGCCCCAGGTGTGTCAGCGTTTAAAAGGTATTTGGACAATGCACTTAATAACATGCTTTAACTTTTGGTCACCCCTGAAGTGGTCCGGCAGTTGGACTAGATGATTATTGTAGGTCCTTTTCAACTAAACTAAACTATTCTATTCTACTCTGTTCTGTTGTGTATGTTGTGATGATGAAGTTGTCTACTGTGATCATTTATAGACAGTCAACTTCTGGAGACTTCACCTTTGCTAGTTTGTGACACAATCTGAACACAAACATGACGAGTTTAAACGCAAAGAATTCCCTACCTACATGTAATACTAAGAGCCTGAGAAGAAACATATTTTTGTATGAAGACTAAGAAAATTAGGAACAACCTGCAACCAACATTTACATGTGTTTTCATTTTAAACTCTGAAATTTAAGATGCTGCAGCTGAGCGTATTTTGATTTATGAGGTTTTGAAATATAAAGGTATGACAATGTTTATAGTTAGAGCCTACTGCACAAAAGTAGATCAGGCTATAAGTTTTGTTACTTCTTCCCAGTCAACCTGAGAAGGCAGCATGAGAGAAATTTGATCAGCACTTGTGTACTGATCAAATATCAACAACAGTGAAGTTAGCCACTCATGAATTAACTGTCCAAACATATCAATATCCCACAAAATAAACACCCTGTTTCAATTCCCAGGTTTCATCAATACATTAGAATGGATAGAGGCACAAAGCTGATAATAGAAAATTATTTGTAAACTATGGTAGAGTGTTGTGTGAAATGCATTGACACAGAAGTCCCAGCAACCAATATTTGGCAAAGCATTGCAAAATATTCTGGAACTTTAATATTCCTGCAGTCACATAAAACAATTTTTAAAATGCTAGAGTTTCATAGCTTAAGTCAACAATGAAAAAAAGATTCTGTTTTCAGCATGAAGTCAACAAGAGAGAGTAACGGAAAGTTGTACAATTATATCATAAACAATCTCGAGACTATCAATAGTTTTCTGTAGGACAAATATTGATTCAGTCAGGAGATAAATATGCATCCATTTCAAGAACTCTGGAGAGTTAATTCATGCTGGAAATTAGTACATTGATCATGTCCAGAGATTTTCCATCCATTTTTTCCTTTCTACTAATACTTCCTGTAGGCATTCCTGAATTCTGAAGAAAGGAAATGATTTTTTCTACAGCAGTTCAATATTTTATAGTGGTACTCACCTTGCAAAGTTCAAAACAGCCTCCAGGGCATCTGGAAACATAAGGCTGCAGGGCTGTGTGTTTGTACAGTTATATATATAAACACATATGTTCATATGTGCACTCATGTATATGTCACCAAATATGATTTTAAAAAATGGAATTACAATAGGGCTCTAAACCAATCAATGAAAAAAAATAACTTTTAGTACATTTAATAAGAGCTGTTATGAAAACAAAACATGATTGATTTTTCCTTCATTTCCTGCTTGCAAAAGGCTAGGAATCAAGTACATGACCTAACACAAACACCATTGAAATATTGACAGGTAATTAGCTAACCCCAGAGCTGCAGATGCCCCTGAAAGTGCTGATTAGGTGTTTGCTCTGCAAAAAAAATTAATTACTCCTAAAATGGCTGCATGAAACATCAAGTCACCAGTAGAAAACCATGGTTACAGCATGACAGAGCAAAGGATGAAAGGAAGAGATGAAGAGTGACGCTTGATAAGGAAAGGTCCAAAGTTTTCTACAGAATTTCTCTTCTAGATTTTTACTTCATTGAGCAGCACTTTGTGTAACAGACCAGTAACTTAATTTGAAGCAGGATTGGGTGGGGGGCGGGAAGAGAGAGAACAGAATAAGGACAATATTTATTTTTAAGTTGGCTAAAAATATAACTATTACTTGACAAACAAAAAATGTTAACATTATCCTAGTCCAGAAGATCACACAAATACAGAATTTCTCAAAAAGTTCAATCAGAAAATAAAACAATGTTATAAAGGTAAAGAAATTATGATTGAAAATATTTCAGTAAGTGTTTAGTATGAAACAACAGTTAAACAATATACTCATTTTTACATTAAAATATGGGTTAGTTTTAAACATTTGGAAATTAAAATAGCTTTAAGATCTATAGCAAAAATAAATTTTCATTATTTTATAATCACTATTTTTAATGAATATTTTATTGATGTCTTCAGTGCCTCATTCTCATTGTATTTATAAGGCACAGATTCGAGGATAAAAGAGTTTCCCTCTTTTATAGTTTATCTCCAGCTAAAGTTTAGAAGTGAGAATATCAGAGCAATACTGAGGACATACTTTCAATATACCATGAAGTGCATTTTTTAGCTTCATTTAAATCAGTGGTTTGTTTTCTTGATAGAGTGCACTAGCCCTAGAAGTACTGTGCCATTAAAGAGGGAACATGTTGGATGAGACGGGTCATGTCTAACACAGAAAAAGCAGAAAAAAAATAATCTCTTCATATGATCTAACTGGCTTGAAAACTGTGCGGTTTTCTTACAGTAACCATTTTTATTAGTCTTATCAATGTGGTTATTCTTGTTGTTATTTCCATTTTATTTACGTTTTAGCTGCTGGTGGTGATCACTTAAGTTTATAACCATATAATAAGAGACATCCATTGCCTCCAAGCTAAACAGACAAGGAAAATGATGGAAGGAAATTTTATCACATGAATTTCACTGGTAGAAAGCAAATGCACATGGAGAAGAAGTGCCGTTTATCAGAATTGTAAGGAATGTCTGCAGAAAAAACCAAGAGGTGGACTGAGAATACTTAAAGTAGCTTCGATTAGCTTTGATCACAAGATCATGCTTCCTTACTAGGGCTGTCCCTTCAGTATTATGTGTATTATTTGAGAAAGCGTACAATGGAAAAGTTTTCAGTTTGTTACAAGATACTCTAGAGCACTCTTATTGAACTTTATAACAGGTGTAGTGCTAAATGTTTCTGGTATAAAAATATTAAATTTCCCAGGAGATTAATTTAGAAGATGGGAATAAGTTAGCAATCATGGTGTTGCATTCATAATATTATTCTTTTGTAAAAATAGTAATAAAATTGTTTATCAAATAAATACAAAGATTTCTTTTTTTAATGTGACAATAGTGTTTTTCCTAGTAGTTATTCATAGACTCTGTGTGCTTTCTCAGAAGGGATTATAAATCCTGAGAGCAAAGAACAAAACACATACTGGAGTTGAATTCTTCAGGCAATCTTTCCTTTCCTTGCTTTTCCTTAATATATTGGCTTTCACAGATATTAATATTTTTCACTTTTGTAGCCTTATTAAATACTTTTTATCCAGGTTTCCAAGTAATTTCAAGAGAATCACATCTTCCAAAACAGAACTGTGTCAATAACCTTTGTATTATTGGGAAATGAATGTACAATATGTATAATATAATCTTTCTTTGGAGGTAGCTGTCCAGGGTATTAGGGAATAACTGAACTGTTTCTACCGGGAAGTATTTTTTTAAGGTACTTTTTCTTTGGGGGCATCATTTTCTCTTCATAAGCCAGATAGTAGAACAGCAGTCAAGAGAAAAAGCCAGTGGATGGAGCTCTGAGGTCTAATTTAAACTCCAGATTGGTGAAAAATGCTGAAGCTATAAACAAATCTTTCCATTCTGAGGTTTATGAAATAAGTGCATAATAATGTCAATAACACCTCATTCATAATGCACTTCAATACCTCAAAGCACTTTATAAACCATGAAGTAATTATACACTATATGTCAATAAAAGGAGTTAGGCAGGTTAAGCAGGGAGGCTAAGCAATTTCCCTCAGGTCTGGTCTTTTCTTCAAGACTGCAGTAGAAGCCAGGCCTAGATTCAATAATACATTCATATTTGGAAAAAAGCCCCACCCAAAACCAAAACATAAAACACTGAAAAAATCCTTAAAAGTATTCTTAATTCAATTTTCTATTTTTAGTTAAAGTAAAAACACTTGTTCTTTAACTTTCAGCTCTAAATCAAGGAAAATGTGAGCAAGAACCCTCAGTGTTTTAAGGTATTTCTTGATGTCCAGTACTTTGGGGCAAAGTGTGGTGTGGATCCATGAAAATTTTTTATAACTGCAGCTAAGTTTGATGTGAAAAATAAGAAAAAGCCTCATACATATCTCTTGTTCTATTTTTTAAGCTGACTGTATAATTTACATTTTAAGTGCTCATTAAGGTGAAAAATGTCAGTGCTGTAGAAAGAGCAAATAAATTACCTTCATGTCTTCCCCTCCCCGCCCTTATTACTAATCCAGAGACCACAAAAAAAATGAGAGTATTCTCAATTAATATGGGAATGAATTTATAATATGTCAAATCACATGCTGGTCGAACACTATTACAGTTCATTTTAATTAGGCCTTTTTCACTGCCTGCAGACAAAAGATTCTGTAGTAGACTTTAAAATACTATCACTACTATTATATAGCTACTAATGTTTAAAATCAATTATATTTTATGGCATGTTATTGCTCACAATTTTATTGCTTATACTTGAAGAACGTAAGATTCACTGTCATCCATATGCTTTGTAGAAGTGTGTTCGGTGTGTCCAGCTCTTTAGCGTTCTACCTTCAGCCTTCATAAAGAACACACATAGTTTCCAAAAGCCTTTTTAGACGGTTTAGAGAAGTGTCTTTATTCACTATGGCTGGTTAGAAATCAAAATTTCTATTCCCTAATAAAGTTTGAAAACCTATTATCATGAATCAAGGCTGGAAACTAAAAGTACTATGAGCTGGAGACTCTGAAGCCTTGTGATAGCTTGCTTCAGAATCATACTTCTTTTTCCCACAAAAAAACCCAACCAGACAACCAACCAACGAACCAAATACAAAACCTCCAAAACACCATTTTCAATAATAGGCAGTGAGTAAGCTAACAAAAAACCATCCAGTTTAGGTGGGTTGTATCAAGGCTTCCCAGCATTCAGAGTTCCTGGGCTTTTGTTCAAGTTCCCAAATCTGATGTTTTCCTGCATACTCTTTTCTCACGTCCATGGTTCAAGACTCAGGCTGAAATCTTACTAAACAAAATATTTGAACCATGAAGTCTCTGCACATCTCATAAACACAATAATTTAATTACTTTATTTAGTAAAGAAAGATATCAATATTAGTCTCACTAAAAGGACTTCTCACTTAATAAATCCTGTTGTGCAGCCTATATTTGGAATGATATTGTTTGTGATAAAGAATAAACACACAGGTAAAGTTGCAGGTACTATAATTTTAAGTCATTCTTTTCTGCACAGGATCCTAGAGCATTATTCTGTGCATAACTTACTGCATACATTTTCTGCTGTCCTAGGCCTTTATGTTTAAGATCAAGTTTCTTACATATTTTTGTACAAGTCTGAAAATTTAGTTCTGAGATACTTCAAGGAAAGAAATCAGTCTTTATTCAACTATTTTCCCTATTATTTACTCTCACAGGGCCCCAGATATATGCATCTTTGGATAAACCCATTTATAAATGTCATGTATAAATACAATATTATAAATCTACTTAGTAACTTGCTGAGATGCTTCTACCTTTTTCCTGTACTCTGAAACTGTGGAGTTCAGTTACTCCGAATGAATGTAGATTCTCACCCAGCTGACTGTATTTTCTCCAAATTATTTTTTTTTCCTTTTTGTAATAAAATAGTTTTTTAGAGTAATGTCTGGATAATTATTCTAAAGAGTTTATGGAGAAGAAACTGATCAAGAATTAATTTCAATGAACCTTAACTCTTATTTAGAATTTTTTCTTCATTTTCACACAATCTCTTTTATAATTTGTAATGCATATAGCAAAAACCCTATTGCAAACTAGAATAGGAAAGATCTGTCATTACTGTTATTCACAGTGAATATTACACAGCTAATATAATGTGCAAGAAAGAAATAGCCTGTAATTACAGCTTTAGGCTGGGAAGCATGGCAACAGGTTTGAGTCTTGATCCTGGCTGAGGTAGTGCTTCCTAGTGACCCTGAATAAATAGTTTTTATAATATATAAATGTATGATGGTGTAGCAATAAAAAATTCCCAGTGTGCAAACAAAATAATGTATAAACATGTGAAACAAACATAATGTATTTCTGCCTCTTTCTTCACTTACCTGTAAAAACTTGTAATTTGCTATTCATTAGGCATGGAACAAAAATGTTCAGTATGAAAGCTTTTTTTTTTTTTCCTGGCATTTCCTGCTGAAAATGTTATCTAAAATACCCCAGAAGTATATTTCCAAATGAAATAAAGATTTTCTCGAATATTTCTGTTAACTACCTTTTATTAAATTTAAAGGATTAATGAAAATTTTCAACCAGCTCTATTGCTTAGTTTAAATGATGAGAATAAGTGGAGTCAGCATATTATAGGAAACCATTGTGAAGCTTCTGAATGAACAATGCTGTAAAACCTAAGGATTATCATAACATGTTTTTATCTTTTTCAGCAGTGAAGAAATCTAAAGTCAGATTCTGCTTTGTATGTGTGAAGTTAACACTGACAATAATTGTTCATGTCACCTTATTTGAATTGGCAGTCTGTTTTACTCTAAATAAAGAAAATAACACAGAGTCTGACTTCAGATTGAAATGTTTTTGGGAGGAGGGAAAATGGAATTGTTTCTCTATCAGTATTAATAGTATGCCAATAGATAAACAAGGGAAAATGTGATCGTTTATCTGTCAGCATTTGCACCATTACCATTACATGGATATTTTAGGCAAAATAGAGCCAGAGAGCAATTATCATTCATATCAGTTGTAAGACAAGTTGCATTTATATGTTATTTAAGCTTTAAGGCATCCCAAGAGGTAGTGATATACCTAATACTATAATTTTCAACATAGCTTAAGACAGTCAGCTGTCAGGTTTTCTATTTTTCATTGCAACCAACCCTATAAGTGGTGATGGATCTGGTAGGTGTAAGAATACCACACCTTGCAGTACATTATAGTCTTTACAACAAAGCTATATGAAGAACTGTGGGCCTCTGCTCAATCAAATAATGCAAAGCCTCCGAAAAGAAGACTCCTAGCTCTGGTGCAGTTAGATCAGGCCATGTCAGGTAACAAATGGCCTGAGCAAGAAAGATGAAGTACTTTGAGCATCATCAGTCCTTAGACACCTGATTGTAGATAAATCCCTGGTCAGGACTACAAATTTAAATCACATATTGCAGGAAATCCATGTCTAAACCTGGAGGTATCAAGCACAAAATGCTGCGATTTGATTTCAATATCTACTTTAGATGCACTACCGGGTTCCCAGAGGATATCCATTAACTTGTACTAGAAGGACAAACAGAGAGTAAGATGATGAATTTACAATATCTAAAATATGGTGGATAACACATAGAATGTCCTTTTTATGCTTGACCAGTCTGAAAGGGAAAGTCAGACTAACAGCAAAGCAAAACAACTCCCTGTATTTCTGAAAATACAAGAGTTCTCCAGTTTCAAACTGGAGTGGCCATGCTGAGCATCTTGCCCATTAGTTTCCACTCTCATAGATATATATTCTCAGGTGTAAGACTAAACACCTTGAGTTCTGGATCAAGCTTTCTTACAATGAAAATGAGAACTTTACATATGAATATATGTCAACAACTCATAGGCTGTACTCCAGGTTCCTCACAGTGCAAAACAAAATAATATTGGCTTATCCTTTCTAGGGGCAATAAAATGAGCCATACTCAGACCCCAGACATGTTCCTTTTAGGTAACAATAAATTAGATCTTCTCCTAAAATCAGCACTAATAGTTAACAAAGAAATTATAAATCTTAAGCGTCATTTATGTAAGCCTATTTTCCCAAAATAAATTTTATTTTTCTCCTACTTTGTCTTATTTGGTGCACAGGCAGTATCTTCCATGAGAATCACAACGAGCTTGGAAAAAATGTATTTCACTTCCTTATGTATGTTGGCAGAAAAATGCTTTCCACATGCAGTAGGTCAAATATAATACTAAAAGGCAAGTTTCCAGTAATAACAGTAAAAGGAATAGTGAGAACGTCCTGACATCTTTGAAATTAATGTTCCTTTGCATTTCTACTTATATGTGGAAATAACCATATCTAATAACACACTTGATGTTGTGAAGGGTATTTAAAAGTGCCCTAATCTTTGCATCATTTTGAAGCCTCCAGTCATACTAATAAGATCAAGGTCCCAGAGCAAAGGAAGTTGCTTAAAGTCACATTCCTTTAATGCCTGACCCCAAGATTTGGGAAATACTGAAGACTGGGGTTCTAGTAGATTATAACAGGCTATATGGTAAAAGGCATGTACGTCCTCAGCCAACATTTAGTCTAAAATGTTCAAGAATTTTGAAACTTTGAAACTTAACAGCACCTAGAAAACTTCATAACAGACATTACACAGACAGTTAATTTGCATCTCCATCTACACACAAACAGCAAGGCTGACCAAACTGTCAAGCCACTTGTGCTTTGAAACACTTGGTGAAAAAGGTCTCCTATCTCCAGCTCCAGCCAGTCATACAATGGAAATTAAAAGCTCCCTCACTTTCAATTTCTTCCGTTTATTCCATTAGTTGTAGCGACCTCTATATCATAGTGCTTGTAAGGAAAACCTATGACTGAAGAATAAACTTAGTAATTTCTGTGTCAATATTCATGAAAACATGACATTGCATTATTACAAAAGCACTGACAGTGAAGTTTCTTGGTCAGCTTCATTTTGAAGTAAATTTGGGCTTATTAGTGAATGTAGCAAATACTTTTCTCAAGTGGAGAAAAATAGACTCTTAAATTATTTTTTTAGACATAATAGCAGTAACAAGCCTTTAATTAGCCTAGCTACCAAAATATCAATTATAAACTTGTACCAAGATCTAACCTAAACCACTTAAAACTACAAGCAACTCCTATGATAACAAAAAGACCCAAGCCAAATTTCTGCCAGTGAACACACTTTTGCCTAAAATAGTTGATATTTTGTCCTGAAGTGTGATGTTACGTTTTCAATTTTTTGGCTTAAGAAAGATTTTTTTACATCCTCAAATATTTCAAATTTCATAAGAAAAAATTTCACATACTTTTTTTAAAGTATCTAGTAATCATGTCCTCCAAAAGGCTTAAAAATTAGATTTTTATTCTGTCTGATATAATTTT
Organism: Phalacrocorax carbo; assembly: GCF_963921805.1. Classification (NCBI taxonomy): domain Eukaryota; kingdom Metazoa; phylum Chordata; class Aves; order Suliformes; family Phalacrocoracidae; genus Phalacrocorax; species Phalacrocorax carbo. Next base: position 28,722,337 of record NC_087518.1, on the reverse strand, counting down.
ATGAGTGACACAACCATTATAGTTTTGAGTACTTTTGTTTAAGTCACTAGAAGTAGTTTGTAGGAAAGCTGCATCCATAAGGAAGCTCCATGAAAAGTTTTATTGATGTCCCCTTACATGCAGTACACTTAAATTCATGTATATACAAAAACATGAACCCTGAGCTGGTGTGGCCATGTTGTAGGATTTTCTATCAAAATGTCAGATTTCCTCATTTCTATCTATGCCAGTCCTACTAGTTTCCCTCATGGCATAGTGCAGCTATTTTCATGAGCCCTGCTCTTGAAAAATACATTAGTAGAAGCACTAGCTTTGGGAAGTATGCTAGTAAAATTACTTAGCAAACACCAAAATGTAGGGCTCATTCATATACCTGAAGCACAACTTCTGAAGTGTCATAGAACAAGCACACCTTGTGTTCCCTTACACATGGGTTCTTTGTGCAATTGCTCTTGTCTCTTAATTGATAGAATGATCTTCTAAATGGCTAACTTCTCCAAAATGTTGACTTGAAAGTACTGGAAATCATACCAGAGTCACATTTTCACATGTTTAAACTAAGCAAGGCTATTGGGAATCTTTTACAATCAGATATTTCCCTGAAATATTTTTCATCCCCTAAGATGAAATATGTTACAGAAAATCTACATGTAGTAAGAAATTTAATGTAATTCTCATCTTTCTATATCTTGTAAATTTTCAAGGTATGAAAATAGCTCTTTATAGAGAAGTTATTTTAATGGGTTAAATAAGGAGGGATGGGTGATTTTTACTTGTCTCACCTCAGTTTTTTCCAGTGAGTACTAAGTTATCATAGGCAAAGTCTGTGACAGCTAATCCAATGTTTGCAAATGCAAGGAAAACCGCTGGTCGAAGGAAGGAGAGCTAGAAATAGGACCTTTGAGAACTAGAAATAACCAGTTATTAAGGAGGTGTAATCACCTTCCTGAGGTGCAAAATACATATTTCAAGTGCTTGATTTTTCCACCTATTTCAGGAAAAGATATTTAGAGAAGGCCAATCAAAACAAAACTTCATGAGGCTGCTTTCAAAAGTTGTCAAATTCACATAGTTACTTCATAGTTAAGAGTTTATTGAGATTTTTCCTTTTCTGTTCAGCCTCTTGTTGTTTTATCTGCACTGTACTATGTGAATAGTCTATCTTCAACCCAGACAAACAATTTTTGTCTATGGACTAACTCTTGTTATCCTCATCCTGAATATTTCAGTGGCTATTCTATACATTATGTCTCAAAGCTACCATCATCAGGGGTCAGCAGAGCCCTGCACTTTCATCCACCTTTCAGACAGTGGACACTCAGAATAGCACACAGACTTTCCTAGGGAAGGGATACAGCTCTGCACACAAACCAGATCACTGATCGTAGTCCTTGAGCCATTGGTGCACAATACTCCAGAGTTTGCAAACCACTATTTAGCTGTATTCTAGAGAAATTGCTAAAGAGGAAGAAGCTGATGGAAATCCAAACCAGTTTATGACCAGAAGCAGCAGATCATTATATCTTTTTCAAAGCCTCTGTTTTCCTCAAGGAGGTTTGTAGAGGCCTGTTCGCAAAGTTTGTTCTTAATAAATATTATCTTCTACTCACTTAGCTATTGAAAGAAGCTCATTTATGTTTATAGATCTTCCATTTCGAAGACAGAACTCTTTCTATAGGCAAACTCTTTGATTTAACTACGTAAAGCTGAATTCAGATACACACAGACACAGAACAGCCCTGAACCAACAAACAAACCAATAAAACAGATTGTGTAGCTGATGTAGCCACTGGCAGGACACAGCTGGAGTTTATTATTCGTGTATTCATAAAGCAACCTTGCCCTCAAATCTTCCTATTTTGATGTACTGCTTTTGTGTTTCACAGTGTCAGCATTGATTGAAGCTCATTGACTTCACTTTTGCTGTAGGATACAAAATACAAAAAAAAAAAAAAAAAGGGAAATCTGCTTCTGAAGAGACTCAGGCTGTGGCTGAGGATAGATGGCAGAAACAGCACCAGGTGCAGTGATTAATAAATGATGGATTCTGGAGCAGACCAATATATTTCTGAAATCCTCCCATACTGCAGGGCGCCTGTGTAATACACAATCCTCAGACCTGATAAGAAGCAAAGCAGAAGACAGCAAACAAACTTGAAGATATCTGTACAAAGGAAAGTGGCTTTAGGATTTCCAGAGCATGTATGTTTGAATAGATGCTTCAGTAAGAGATTTCTGGGACAATGAAAGGCTTTCTAAGGTGCGTAGCTTGTAAATACACTTATTTTCGTATTCAGGGAAGGGAGATGACAGGCTAGCTTTAAAAAGTCTATTAAATCATATCTGATGTAAGGCAGACATACAGTCTAGAAGGATTTATAAAAAATGCGCCCTGCTTTTTTAATAAGTGAGATTCAGATTGATACCTCCAGCTAATACCTTGGCATATGAAAGCACAACCATCAGGTTAGAACAAGGGAGCTGAAAGCCCTCAAACTGAGTGATGCTTATTTGGAAATAGGATGTGAAGGGAGTGTAGGAAAAAACCCAGATCTTTAGCTGTTTACCCAAGTAATTACAGTCTTGAAAAGAACTGGAAAGCCTACAACAAATGTTTCTTGAGAGAATTCATATCCTCAATGAGTGCATCTGTTTCATTTTTCCCCCAAGGGAGAAGTGTCAAAAGAAGCAGGTAACAGTAACTTGAATTGAAAGCCAGGGGCTGAAGGCAGAAAAAGGAGGGGAACAGCACCTACTTGGGGAGCGGAGGCTGTGGTTTTGACCTGTGGTTCTGCCAGAGGGACTGTACAGAACAATCTCCAAAAGGATAACAAATGTTCTCTAAACATGGGTTTAGTTCAGATTTAGCTGTACGACACACTGTTTCTTTTAATTCAATATAGTTTTCTTCCTTTCTTTTGGTACTACAGCCCACTTTTGTTAGAATGTCAGGAGGAACGTCTCAGGAGGAAAACTACCTTTATTGTAAAAGATGTGGGAATGAAGGAAGGAAAGTTATCTGCTAGGGAACTTGAGGGGGGAAAGGTGTGGACAAGAATAAAAGGAAAGAAATAAACTTGTCTTGGAAAAAGTAGGAGCAAAGCCAGTGCAATTATATGAGTCTTATTACAATCCTAGTGTCTTCAACTAAACTTTAAATAAAGGAAAAAAACCCACCACAGCTGTTTTAGCTTTCTGTTTAGTGAGGATTCAGGTCACAGCTCTGATATGGCACAACTATAAGACCTTGGACCATACTGCTGTGAAAAAAGCCTGTAGAAAATTGAGAAAGGTGAAACAGCAGAGACAGGCTGGACTGTTGAAATGGGACATATTAGCAGCTCAGGGATTCAAGAGGAAAATCACCAACATGGGAGGGTATAAAATGCTGATGGTAAAAAACAGGGAGGCTAGTTGGAAGTGATGAAGTTGTACATATCCTGCTTGCAGAGTTTCAGTGTACTTGGCTAATGGTACCTGAACAAACTAACACAAGAAACTAGATCTGCAGAACTTACTCCAAAAGATTCTTTTATATCCAGTTGTTAAACAACTCAATACAGTCAGAGGATTTGTGTTTCTTTTCACTCATTGGTCCTTACATCGCCCCCAAGAGTTATTTTTAATGACACTAAGCTTTTGAGATTCATTAATACCAGGCATAGCATTGTTATTTTCTGCTTTGCATAAGAACAGTGGCATTTCATTAAAAAAAAAGCCTGATGAAAACCAAAAAGTTTTGTATTTGTTTAAAATCTAAAACAATGCCTGACTTTGAATTTCGAGAAAGAGTTTGCCACGCTGTGTCTCTGACTTTCCTGAGATTTTCTGGTGATTTTTAAAAAAATTCTTTCCTTCTGTCTGATTAAAAACAAAATAATCTGATTAGACCAAACATTTCCATTCATTTGTTTAGCAACAGATCATCTGAACATGAAACAAATATGGTTGGTAGAGAGGAGAATTTGTTAAGTAGTAAACTACCCAGGAACAGAACCGTTGTTAGTGCCCAACACAGTAGAGAGAAACCTCTCCTTGTGTACAGTGAGTGAACAACCCCCTGACTTTGGCAGCTGTTGCTGTTGCTATGCTGCACCTCTGACTAGAAGTAGAAAACAAACCAGAGGTGTTTATCCTGTGATATTTTGCTTTGCTTTTGCAGTGGAAAAAAGCAATGCTTTGCTTGCATTTGAGATTCAGATCAAAACAGCAGCAGGACAAATTTAGCTGCATTTAGAGGCATTCAGTAGATAGAAAAACTTGTAATACCTAAAATATATTTTTCCCTGAGTAAATGAAATAGAAGTTTGGATTACTCCTTTGCATAAATAAATCACAGCAAAATCTCTTTTTGCAACCTTCCAGACCTGCTTCTTCATAATTTCCTTAAATTTCTGACCTTCTTAGGATACGGAAATCTTGAGCTGGGGTGATGAAATACCACAATAGTCTTGCAACTTAGGCTGAAATTTTGTCATTAGATCTCAGCCCAGAAAAGATAGGGTATATTTCCTCAGGAAAGACAGGAGTTCTGGGGTCATGTGCAGAAAGGTTATCTTTCTTTTTTGGGTTAATGATTATTGTGATGTCAGCTTGGTCTTTCAAAGTCAGTTCCACTATGCTCTTTCCTGGTAATAGTTTACTACAATTTGAAAGTAGATTGAAGTCCTTTGTCTCTACAAGAGAGAGAGGTTAATCTTTCTAGCACTCCTAAAATGCAACTGCATCCTTATTAATGTTTCAGTGCCTGTGTTCAGTGACTAAATGAAACTAGTTTAAAAAAAAAAAAAAAAAAAAAGAAAAGATTCCCAGTTGAAAGCAAGCTACAACCTTTCTCCAGCCTCTGGAAAATAAAAATAAAATCCTCATAAAGAAAAACTCCTGGCAACAGATCTATATGCAGAATGCGTTCATCAATGTAACACAAAGTGAAGGAGCCCCTTAAGAGGGACAATGCTGTATGAATAAACATAAGTGTTTGTACTTGGCATTAGTTCATTAGTCTGTCACAGGATGTGAGGTGCTACTCAGTAACTCTTTAGCAAGTGTACAGGATGAAAAATTTTTGGCTATGGATGTTGATAGGATGAGGTAGGTAAGCGTGAGAATATATTGATTAGCAAAACCAGAAGGGGGTCACTTATAGAAGTTTTGCACAATAAGACTGTAACCATGGTCTGCCATTCCACTACACTCTGCATGATGTCACATGGAGAAAAAAAAAAAAAAGGTGTGAAGGGCCTCTAAGAGTGAGCAAAAGCACAGAAGTGACATTTCATTTATACTGTGAGTATCTTGATGTGAAATTCAAACAATACAAGATCATTGTGATAGACAACAGAAACGCCTTTTCACAGAAAACTGAAATTCCCTTTGGAAACACTGGTTTATACTGTCCTGTCAACACAAACTATTTTTCAGTATTTCTGTACTGTAACTCTGCTTGGGTAAGTCAAGCTAGGTCAAGGGAACATGAGCAGCTGTGTTCTAGAAAACAAGGTCTGACACTTAACGTTTCTGAATAATAAGTAGTGTTCCTTGGGGATATTTTACTTCCTTTGGAACCTGCTTCAAGCCAATATCCAAATGTGGCATTAAAGAGGCTTGTCATTTTTCCTATGAAGTATGAAATTGAGCCCATGTCTATGGTTTTATATGAATGATTTAGTGCATTGTTTTATTTTTATATTATTGCCAGTTTCTCTACCAGCAAATTATATTGTCTCTACTTGCAATTCTGGCTTAGAATGACAAAATAGAAGAACTGTAAATACCTTTTATTTTCATCTGGAAGTGATGAAAAATAAGGTAAAAGTACCAATACTCCTCTCTCCCAAATTCTGTTTACTCTGTACTTTGAGATGAATGTGAAGCTTCATAAGGTGGTAAAATAAGCATCAGTACATAACTATTAGAATTAGGAGGAGTATTAGAGGGCAGAAACAGGAACTGTGTGACATTTTATGGAGCAGTGTCCAATATTTTTGATCAGATCAACAAATAGCAAATCTTGAAACTTTATAGTTCATCCTGTGCACAGAAAAAATGGGTTATGAAAAGAGACATAGAAGCTATTTTAAGGAAACAGACTGATAGTTTGGCAGTAAACTGTACCTGATGAACTGGATGAAATCCAGTAGAAAAAGAGCAAAAACTGAGAAGAAATAAATCTAATGTCACAATTTTTGCAATAACTTCTTAAATTGTTTCTGTCATTTAATAGTTATACTTAAAAAACTATCATACATCTTGAGCTTCAGTAATGAACATTTTCTTTCTTTTTTATGATTCCAGGAAAAGATGATTTAAGAGGTTTTGTCTCTTAGAGACTCTGGCTGACAATCTTCACACCTGAGGAACATGGCAATATGTTAGTATTATAAAACTGGTTTACATTCCTGTGGAAAACCTTGTGTTTTAATGTGCTGCAGACCTTGATAGGGGTCATGTCCCACAGGAGAAGCTGATCAGCACTGCATTAAGTCAGTTCAGCTATCTGGAATTTATACTATTTCAGCAGAGGCAGTTATATGATTTACTAGCAGGCGCTGTGTAATTACCTGGGGCCAAAACATTAGACAATTTTAATACATAGAGCATTGGACATTTTGCAGCTCAAATGATTGCAGCTGATTTTTTGTTTGTTTTTTTTTTTTTTTAAACTAAAAGAGGTTTTCAATGCAAGATCTCCAAATATTTAAGTAGTATCCTGATCCTCATCTAGAAATTAGCTCAGAAAGGAAAGGCAAACACACACAGAATTTAGGAGTTAAGACAGGAATATTAATAGGGATTGAGCACTGCAGAACTCTGAATAGGACCCAGAAGAGTCATTCTGAGATGGCAGAGGAGAACACAGCTCTATGAAAAAGCAAGAACCATGAGCTAGTGGAAACCTTGATCACTGTCACAAAACCCTTCCTGTGTCTTTTGCTTCATAAACTCTTTAAATAGACTCTCTAATTAAGTAAGTACTGCAGGATTCCGTGGTTCTAGAAGAATGACTAAAGGTGAACCACTGCTTGCAGGAATGAGTGTAACCATAAGCCTACCAGAAGACAAAGTGTTGAGGAATATTTTCTTCCAATTTGTGGGTGATAATAATGGAATTAATGGGAAAACTTTGAAAGACCACTGCACTTAGATTTGATTAAGGATCCCATGAACCGCAGCAGAGCATCAGTGTAGTGCACAGTGAGAAATGTAACTGCTAATGTAAAGGTTAATGAGTTAATTAGCCACATTTAAATGTTTAATTCAAATAAATGTTCATCTGTTATCTGTGATGGAAGCCATTTTGTTTCCTTTATTTACACAGCCTAGGGTTTTCTATCCCAAACATTCTCTACAGGTATGAAATTCAACATATGGCAAGCAAACTAGCTTTAGTTAAAAACTGGGGGAGGAGGAGGAAATTATAGCCTTGATTCTAAATCTAACTTTTTATTTCCAACTATAACATTCTGGACTGAGTGAGGTTTAAGACACATCCCAGAGTAAGCCATATTAATTAACCTGCATGCCTGGACTTAGCACAGATCAGACACATCTCGCAATTGTAGTTCTCCTCCTTGCTTCTAGGCAGAAGTAAATTTACACTGATATAGACCAGCACAAGAGTACTAATGGCTATGTGCTGGCTACATTAGCCTGGCTACTGAGCAAATATGTTACTTTTGGCAAAAATAAAGATCTTCAGATTTCTTGAGTGAGAACATGAAGACATAAAAGCAACTTCTGAGTTTGCAAAAACATTCAATAGATTTTTTTATAGATACCCAGTGTGTAATGGGTGCAGGCGGGGGGTGGGGGTGGGGGGCAGGTAAGGTAAATCTTACTTTCTACATAGAAAAGCCATGATCCATGATCATTACTCCCTTTATGGGAAGTGGCAGTTTGAGTTCCAGACCAGGCCCAAAATGTGAATACACCATTTTAACTGAAGAGCATATTGGTAACATTAATGTTAGGAACTTGCTATTTACAAAGAATGGATAGATCTGACTAAAGTGTTGTGATTTCCTCATAACAAAATGAGAGAAACATGATATTACAGGGGCTGTAATAGGAAGAAAATTTTTATGCTTTTTTCAGAATTATTTGTCATTTTTGTTTCTCAGTTAAAGATCAAAGAAATTCCTATGTATTTAAATTTGCTTCTTTACAGTAGAAGTTGAACATTTGGGACATAGGGTAAATTAAGATATGTTTCTGCACATGTAATTTACCCAGTAATGTAATATAATTGGCCCTTACTAAGATTTCTATTAAAAAGGTTTATGTTGAGGATGTTTTTAGTTATTGTCTTAATCCAATATTTTGGACACATTTTTAGTGTGATATAGCTATGATTTAACTGCTAATTTACATTTCCATGCTCTCTTGGCGATACTCACATCAGATTATTCCTTATGATAGTAAATCCAGTTTCTGGGTGCCTGCTGTTGAATTAAAACCACAGCAGCGGAACAGCACAAAGCAATATTCCACTGTGAAAATGGTCTGCTGGATCAAACATTTTTAAATTATTTGAAAGAAGGCATATCCTGAAAGTGATATGAAGTTGTAGAGCTCTGGTAGAGTTTGTACCAGACTGGTTACTGCATGCATATCTTCCCCACTTCACTTGTCCTTCAGCAAGTCCAATGGGTTTTCCTTCTTCTGCCCTTCAGGGTCTCATTCTTACCCTCTGTGTGTGTAGATCTTGGTTTTCTTGCAACTTTCCTTTCCAGCCATATACTTTTCCTTCTGTGTAGTCAGCACCTAAGGCAGTGTAGGTACACTAATACACCCCTAATGACAAAAGCCACAAACATCTGCAGGACATACTGGGGAGAGCATCCCACCAGGCACCAGACACATAAACAGTGCATGGCCCCAGTGCAGTCACCTTGTGTAAAGATCCCTCATGTACCATTCTTAGTACATACGTGGGTGATACAAATTCCTGCACAACTATGGCAGAACTGGATTCCAATTCTAAAGCATAATCAAGTTTTACAACCCTACGGCATGTTACTGTGTAGATAAGACCTCCTGTAGATCACACTAGCCACTTTTTCCTAATTGTGTTTTTCCATCATCTTTTGCAGATCTCTTTCTATGCTTTTATCACCACTGGTACCTGTGTGATGCTATCTATCTTTGATCTATGCTTGTCTGTATGCACTCATTCCACCATGTTTCAATTTTATAGCACCACTTTTCACCTTATGCAAATAATGTGATTCAGGTTACCCTCTGAACACCAAAATTATCCTGCTGTTCAGGGGAAACAAGCACTTGATATCTTTTCAAAACTGTACTCCTGCTTTCCTTGGTTCAAAGGGAGAATCAAGCCATGCGTCTGTTAGTGCTGCTTCAGCTTGAAAAGGGCCTTTATACAGACAACAGGCCTCTGAGTCCCTGCCACCTAATTTTTTTTTTTTACTCTAAAGCAAGGCAGCATCAAAGACACTGAGGAGTAGTGACAAAAAATGTAACCTGAATCTTTCATAATGCTGATGCCAAAAAGTGTCATGACACTGCCAAGGATCATCCTGCTATTCAATCTTTTGGATAACAAATGTGTATATTTTGAAGGAATGCTTTCTGGGTTGAAAGGTCTCTTTCTCTTTCACCCTTTCTTCTCCCCCACCCTCCTAGCAGCAACCCAAGTCCTCAGTGATTCAGTCTTTCTGGAGAGCCAGGGCTTGTTTTGGGAAATATCTCACTACTTGCCAATTTTTCAGCAATAAATATTTTGATCAAAACAAAGTGCAAAGCTTGGATACTCCACCAGCCTGCTTCCCAAGTTGTAGTAGAATGAATCCAGAACTCTGCTAGACCTTTATCTCCTGAAAATTCAGTTAAATTCAGTTAATCCTACATTAAAAATCATTAGAGGCGTCAGATATACTATAATTTTCATTCTCTCAGTAGATGGAAAATCATAAAATCTGAATGATCTATGATATACCCAGCTCTTTTGTTTAAAGCAAGTTCATACCCATTAATTCATGATATCAGATACCTGACATGAATTGTGAATGACATGCTCTGAATGAATAATGTTCATGCAAAGGCTGTTCAATCTAAACAAGACTGTTAATGTCCCATTCCCAAAGGATTAACACGGTAGCACTGAATTAGGCATATATTATTCAATTTATTGATTTCAGAGTACTATATTAACTGAGAGAAGTATGTTATTAATAAAAACTCTTCTGAAATATATTTCCTTTTAAATTACAATGCATGTTTTATTTGAGTGGATTGCTAAGATATCTGAAAGTGGACTGGAAAGTGACTAAATATTAAGGATTAATTTCCTTGGTATTATATGAATCAGTTTGCTTTCTTCTTACAGAAAACTTGCCACCAGAAAGCTAAACTTTGTGCAGACTTCCAGTGCACAGGTTTTAGTTAGGGAAGAACAAGATGTTATACAGCACAAGGGTGGAAGACTGATAATGTCTCAGAAGTAAGAACACAATAATAAATAATAATATTTGCAGTTGTTGATTATATACGAAATGTAGGATCAAACTAGTAACTTTTAGACTCATTTTCTAAGAAAATTAAATGTTTACATGTATTTGCTTGTGAATTTGTTTTGTGAAAAAAAACCTCAAATTTGACAGGACAAACACCTCAAAGACATTTTAAATTAATAAAAAGTTTCTGAAAAGATAATAATATAAATGAATAGAAGAAAAAAATTCTGTTAATACTTCTCACGGACAGAAACACTGCCTCATAGTCTCAGTCCATGAAAGGCAGCATTTAATTGCACAATGCCAGGGGAAGTCACAGATTTTGCTGGCTCTGTAGCTCAGGAACTACCTGCCCTTACATTTTGGGCCCTTAATTTTTAGTAACATGAAAGAAGCAAAGAAGCAAAGAAGCAGAACCATGTGTATATCCAAAGTTAACAATGTAATAAGTTTTTTTCTAAAATAAGCTGTTAGACATTGTACATCCACTTTTGTGGAGCTCTGTGCAGCATCAGAAAAATAAAAAAGGGAGCTGCAGTTCCCAGTCCAGTGAGCATTGCTGCTAGCCCATGTGGTTGTAGATGGGAGAATTGTTTTGTAGGTGGAAGGGCACTTTTAATTTTAATGTGAGCCCTGAGCTTCTGCCAACATTGTATGGGGTGACAGGATCAACACTGCCAGTCCTGAACAAGATTCCCTTGCCTGGGCAGTGCTGGCAGTTGACTAAATCTTTTCCTATTTGTTCCTACCCAGATACCTAAGAGATGAGAAATTATAACAGTAATTGCATGAAGTAGTGACTTGTTTGCAAAACATCACAAGTAAAGTCAAGTTATGCCAGAAACACTTTCACACCACCCACCATCTATTCCTGCCAATTTCTGTTGCTCCTTGTGACAGTTAAATTTGCAGTTTGATTAATTACTTCATTCCAGTGCTTGGAGTATGTTTTATGTTGCTAGTTCCAGAAAAGAAAGGCAGGTAATTAGACAAATACAGTGAAGTATCTCAAAAGACTTTTTAAAGTTGTTAATATAGTAAGGAAGTAGTATGAATAAATATGACAGAATGAGGAGCATCTAAAAATATCCCTTTCAAATTGAAGGTGTGTTGTTTGGTTTTTTTTCTGTATTTTTCCTGCTCATTGGAACAAGGCAGCCAGGTCTTTGTTACATGCACAAAGGAGCATGAGCAGTATGCTAAACGTTAATCTGGTCTAAATTATGAAGCAGGTCTTAAAAGTGAAACTTCATGTTCACCTGCAGGTTACTGGTCATAAAGCACAGCAAAATCAGTTCAAACAACTTGCTTTAATTATGACTCACAAACATTATTCTTTGTGCCTAGTTGATAATTGAGATGGTTATTTTCCATGATGTGCAACAGCAGCTGTGGTCTATAACACAGGAAAGTCATCTTTGTATTGCTCATTATTTTTCAGTAATTGACTAATTTATCCTTCACACCTGTATTATACAAAACCTGGTGGTACCACAATAGCCTAAAAAAGTTGATATATATATATCCCCTCTGACAATCCTATACCTCTTTCCTTAAGGACTTTTTGAAAAAATCTTTCAAAAAGCCATATTGTAAGCTTTTGTCAAGATATGTGTTTGTATAAGCCAACTAGCACTGTATTATGACTCGCATAATAAAACTTGCACATGGACTTGAATTAGTCGAGAGTTCTGTGTTTGACATGACCAGAATTTTTTATATGAAATCTCAGTTAAGTGGCACAATTTGAAATGCAGAGAAGGGTTTGGAAGGGATATATATTGTTTATGATGTTGCCTTGATACATAGCTTGCATTCATGTACCCATTAAACACAGCTCTACAGCCTTAAGAAAGTATTCAGAACAGATGGAAATATAAAATGAAGAGATTTATCTGTCTTGCTTCAATATGAAATCAAAACCTCAGTCTCTAGTCTTGTGAGAAGTAACTTTTCTAGATATTCTTTAAAAACCAATAGCTATTCCAAAATTGTTACACAATGTTGTTACTTCTGATGTACTTGCCCTTGTTTTGCAGTACTTATGCTAAAGCAGGTTTCAGCTTTCTTCTGGATGTGCTTCTTTCTGTGTTTGTATTAACTGCAGAAGCATCTAGGTTTTTACCTGAACTGCCTGAAGCAGCGTGGGATGAATGTTGACCCTGGGATTTCTTGGAAGAAACATCCAGTACTGGCATCTTATAAGATCTGACATTTCTAAGAAAGTAACAGAGTAACTTAGGTTTGAGGACAACTCTGAAGATCACCTAGTCCAATTCTTCTGCTCAGAGAGGGCCAGATAGAGCAAGTTGCACAGGATTGTGTCCGGTTGGGTATCCCCAAGGATGGACACTCCACAAACATTCTGGCCAACCTGTTCCAACGCTTGATCATCCTCATAGTAAAGACCTTTAATGTTTAAGTGGAATTTCCTGTGTTTCAGTTTGTGTGCATTAGTTAAAACCTTACCGCAAGTCAAATCGGTTGGCTAAAACAGTAAATAAGTCCTGAAGTATTCAGAAGACAGTCATATCTAAAGAGGGCTGTAGAGTTCATAATTATTTTATACAGACTGGAAAACATATCTATCTGGTTTACAGAAAATTGATTAGATAATAAAATTTGAGAAAGTCTGTCATATGTTTAATAGTGTAGTCCCATTTCACTCTGAAATTTTAGCTGTATTCAGTCCTACCACATATACATTTTATCAGGGACAGTAGTGGGAAGAAAAAAAAATGCTTTCCAGAAATTTTTCCTAGTGGTTATCTCAAAAAGTTGAATAAAATATTAAAATTATCATATGAAAGTCAAGTTTTTCTTATTATACAAGGTTTATTGTAGCTATATGTCAGCACAGTAATAAGCAGACAAAGCAACTTTTTGTTAATGTGGCAGATTTGGCTATTATTACTCATATGATTAAAAAAACTCAAAACAAAACACATTTACTGCTCATCAATACTCAGCCTGCCTGGAGAAAAGAAAAATGGTATATAAGGATCTCTAGATTCCCCATATGTTGATGGAAGAAAAAAGATGGAGCTTGGCAAAAGCTTGGCATAATGTGAGTAGCTCCCCTAATACAATATCCCATTATTTCCCCTATAGCTGTTTTACATTACAGCAAAACTGTGGTGAGGTAATCCTTAAGGAACAAGTGTCTGCTTGGGAGCTTTTTCCCTTGAGAATATTCCACATCCTTTCTTCAAACTCAGGATGACTTATTTACTTCAAATTACCTTTCACATCCTCACATAATTGAAAAATCTTAAAGCGTCAGGGCTCCCCATAGTACTTTCTCTCTCTCACTGGGTCAAGTGCTTTCCTTAGCTTCCTCATGTCCTTATAAGTTAAGCTTTTTAGCATCCTGCAGCTTAATGTAAAGGAAATTAGACATGTTCAAACTATATTTCTTTTCTTCTTTTTTTCCCCCATCTGTGTTACAGGGAACAGTCCCTTCCTGACTTCAAAAAGGCAAGAAAGTTCTAATTAGCAAAAGTGGCTTATATTTTCACTGACACTTGTTAAATTAACAAAAATCAGATAAATACTGGTAACAGTCTATAATCTATATTTTTTTCTTCATACCAGTCCCTTTGACAGGACATTTGTGACTCTCAGATAAAAAGATCAGCCAACAAATGTCAGTCCTTCTGAAGAGAATGGGGCCATGTAAAGCCCTTCTCAACCTTCTAATTTGCTTACTAGCTTCCGTCTTTACATGACAACTGCACATCCTCTGGCTTCAGACTCAGGTTCCTTAATTAAGGAAAACAAAGGCTGATGTACACGCACAGTGAATGTAAAAATTTTTTACATACCTTTTGTATTTCTGCAGTTTGAATATTTTGGTGTGGATCCTTTGTAGACTTAATGTAACTTCACTGCTGTCATGTCTGTTCTCACTACAGTTCACAAAAATAGATGTTCTTAATATTTTTTTACATTCTACATTATGGTTATACCCAGTCAAAATTACTCTGGACAAGGTAGAAGGCAGTGGTTCTGAAGTGTGGCTATAAGTTTTTCATGTGACTTGGAGACTTTACATGTAGCTATGAAAATATGTTCTTATAGGCAAAGTAGGCATAGTGGCATCTAGACCTTTCACTGGAGATAGTGTTATTCTATTACATCCAATACTGAAAAATGTTATAAAATGTCATAAAAGTGTGCTTTCCCCAACCTTGCCTTCTAACATAACACTAAACAGCTGCACATTACCATCCCCTCTACATGTGACAGTCAGTGATAACAACAGGCTCAAAGGGCTGAATTTCAAAGAGTTTCACACATTTCTATGAACAAATTGCTAACTCTTTCCTGAAGTAACAAACCATACTTTCTCTGTGGATAAGCTTTGGAAAATTCTACTCTGCAGGTCATCAGAATCATCTTTGGATCAAGAAGTTCAGAGCAGCAACACCAAATCTGCAAAAAAGCGCCATTCACTTAGTTGTTATATGTACCAGGAGAGGCTGGAGGAACGGGGTGAGAGGGATCTCGTCAAATTCAACATGGGCAAAGTCCCACAGCTGGGACTGCCTGACCAGGAACAGTTCCACATGGTCCAGCACTATGTTACAGGTACACTGCTGACAAACCTAGAAACAAAAAAGGAGCACTACAAATATGCATGAGTTTTCCATTTTTCCATGCAAATGTGTCTCAGGCTTTGATACTTTCTCTGTGCTGTTTCACTGTGATCAGCCGCCAACTGGATTTAAGTCCATTCACCACCACTCTTTGGGCCTGGGTATCCAGCCAGCTTTTTAACCAGTGAAGAGTATGCCCATCCAAGCCATGAGCAGCCTGTTTCTCCCAGAGGATGCTGTGGGAAATGGTGTCAAATGCTTTACTAAAGTCTAGGTAGACAACATCCACAACCTTTCTTTTGTCCAGTAAGAGAGTGACATTGTCATAGTAGGAGATGAGGTTAGCCAAGCAGGAGGTGCCTTTTATAAACCCATGCTGACTGGGCCTGATCACCTCTTTGTCCTGTATGTAGCATGTGATGTCACTCAAGATGATCTGCCACCTTTTGGGGGTGAGAAACACTAATTCCTACATGAACAGTCTCAGGCGCTGCTGTGGTTTCTAACACATCCATAACACCTGTGTCTTTGCTGCCACATGGATCTCCATCTCCTACCTCCACTGAGACAGAAGACCGAGGGACCTTGCTAGCACACCATCCTTCAAACATTGGCATGCTGCCCCTAGGCTTATCTCTAGTTAGCCTTGTTTTATTCCTTTTCTCCTTCAAGTCTTGTTCAAAACTCTTTCAGTGAGTCATGCTAACTCCTGTACAAAGATCCTTTTTCCCCTTTGAGTGTACCTTGTCTGTTGTTAGCAGGCCTGGTATTGTGTAGAATGACCCGTGATCAAAAATGCAAAATTCTGCTGGTACCACCAGGCTTGGAGCTAGGTATTGATCTGCTGGCTCTTTCTGTTTCTTTCCTCATAATTCCCTGCAACTGGAAGGAAATCACGCATTTTCTCACCTTCATGTCCAGAGATGTAAAGATGTAGGAGGAACTGGTGAATGACCTCTGGATGTCACACTGATTAATCGGTGAAGTTTGCTTTCACCACTGGATACCAAGTGGCCTGCCAGATTAATTATCATTCCCTCAGAAAGCTATTTCTCTTCCAGTGCCTCCTCCTAGAGTCCCTACATGCTTCATGCAGCATGGGGCATTTCCAACAGTTTTGGGCATCATGGAAGCTGCTTCTCAACTTCCTCTTTCTTTTGCATGGGATGAAAAAAATCAGTTACTCATTGGCAGCACTAAAGTATTGTTAAAAGGCAGATTTTCCAAATTACGTGACAGAAGTTAGAAATTGCCATTGTTCCAATGATATACTGGACATTAGCAATGTAAACAATTTAATTGGGAAGTTTAATTCTGAAAACATTATTATAGCTAGGAATTATTTCAATTTCATAGAATGCTTGAAATCTTGCTTTCTGTGGAAGTGAAAAAGCAGGAGCCAAATCTTCTATTCCAGGTTTTATGCTAGTCTGCTTCCACACAAGTCTGGACCCAGACAACAGTTTAATCATGCATTCTGGAAACAATTTCAGATTCTCAGATTGTCTTTCTTAGCTTACTGGTCACCAAAATTATATTCAAATGGCTGGAGATAGCAGCCTAAACAGGAAAATAATCCTGCCATAAACTAAGTATGATTCTACTTCCTTCTGTTTTCTTTTCAAGGGCCTCTTCTTACCACTGAAGCTCAATGTCTTCTTCTATTTGTAGACTGCAGTGAAATTATAGTGACCCGTGTCCCAGCTGTTTCATATTGCAGCCCCCTTTCAATGTAATTCTGTAGCTTTTACTTGCTTTTTTTTCTTTCTTTTCTCTATGCCCATCTTTTAATTTTCTCCGGTGAATTTACTTCACTGTGATGCTGCCTTTACCTTAGTGAAAACAGTGTGGTTACAGTCTTCACAAGAAAAATATTTTTATTTTATCCATAGGTTTTTGAAAAGTGAAGAATAGAATTTAGCAGCTGAGTGGGTGAAGTTTGTACATCAGTGTTCAAGATTATAGACAGTCTGAATTACTCCAAATGAGGTCAGTAGTTACACAGAAGTACAGATATACTACTTTCTGGATTTTTCAGTTGTTAAATTGTGTTTTGCTGACAAACCGGGATAAGGTTATACAAAAGAGTACCAGACAAAACAAAGTTCACTCACTATATGGCATCAGTATAAATAGTATAAAAATAAATCTGAGCATGGATATTAGACCTTTTTTACTCATTTTAGTGGCATATGCTTAGCAAGTCATATGGATTTACCTGTGTTTTCAGGATTCAAGATTCCTGTACCTCTTTTCGAAGGACCTGTAGCGATGGGCAGGACATGGATCACAGCTGATTGTCTGTAGGGGGCAGGGGGGCAGTTTGGCTGTCCCACGTGCTTGGGGTCAGCAGGGGATGGCAACTTGTACCAATGTAACAGCCACCACTGGAAGCTGAGATGACCATTCACACACACCCACCTCATCATCTAACCCCATGCCATTGTATAAATCTCCAGAATGGACATGAAAGCCTGTATCTTTGAGAGGAGAAGAGTTTGGTGTGAAAACTGGGCTTTGAAAGATGGAAGAATGGATGAACTGGCTGAAAGAATTTGTCTGGTTTTTAATTGTGAAAGTTGATTTTTTCATTGAAAAAGCAGCATGGATCAAGGGAAGGGACAGAAATAGGCAATCTGCGTAATTTCCAAGTTCAGGACCAAAGTTTCTTTCTTATCTATGAAGAGACAATTGGCAAAGATTAACCTGATTGTCATGGTTTATCCAAATGATACAAGCAGACTTTCAGACAAAAGTAATTGGAAATCCTTTGAATATTGTGTGCGTTTGTAGTATTTTAGTTACAATCTATTTCAAAATTATACAGATTGTGCTTAGTAAAATTATATTTCCTGTGTCAGAAAATATATCTTTCTGATGCATGAATTATGAGGACATGAAACATTGCTTTTTTACCTGCTTTAAGCATGATCAAGCAAAGTTTAGTTAAATACAACAGGCCACTACAGCCAGGCTGCTCAGACTCATTCAGGGCCAAGGAAGTCTTTTAGTAAGGTCTAGTTTAGCAGTGTTGTAGCTTTACTTAATCAGTATTAAGGTGCATAACAATCATTTGTGCCAGTCTTTCTGAAAGGAACAGGTCCCCAGAATTTCATTTTTGAGCCAGACATACCCATAACAATTAATCACCACTAATATAGTAAAACCTTTTAAATGATTATGTACAGTCTGTTAACTAAGCTAATTAGTGACACAAATCCTGAGACAACTGGGCTGTGCCACCCACCTTTACAACTGTCTTGCAGGAGCAAAGCCTTTGTTTCTGTTTGTGATGAAGATCTCTGTGGACAAAAGACACACACTTGTGCATTGTCACAGCATCACAGGATAGGACATCTTTTATTTACTCTTCCCATCCTCCCCCCCACCACGTTCATACCACTTCCAACAGGTATCTTTACAAATTAATGTTCTTACAATGTTTTTTTGCCTTTCAGGCAGGCAGATTAGTCACAATTCTGCTTGAGGTGAACTCATGATGGGACTTAAGAAATGGATTTCATATCTACTGAAAGCTGGTTTTGCATCATCATCCATTAGGAACATGGATCAAATGGGGCACAAGCAGAATGATTTGCAGAAATCATGAGGAAAAAATGAAAGAATGGCAGTAGTTTATCCTGAAGACAAGAAGAAATAAAAGGCTTCTGCAAAGGGTAAGACACTATTTTCCAAGTCTGTGATGGTTAGGACAAAAAGTAATGGACACAAACTGTCTTGAAATACTTAAATCAGGCATCAGGCAGAGTTTGAGACATTCACAGCTTCAGTGTGATCACATCATCAGATGCTTTCCAAAGTCTTTTCGTCTCTCTAGTAAGAGCTTTTACCATTTTTAGAGCCTTCTTTAAGACAGATCACAGCCAGAATCCATTCTTTCTTTCTTTAAAGTCTCATTACACTTAAGGCTCCCCAATCACATCTTCAAGCAATTTAAACCACTCCTTCCCCTTTTCTGATACCAGTAAAGATATTTTTACTCTGTAGATAATTTGGTCTACTGGCTGTTACAACGTAACCATAGTGTGCAGCAGATATATTGTCTTTTTTCTTCTTCAAGAAAACCTCCAGTAACCATTATATTTAATGTCATTGGATTTGAGTGGTGCATGATTAGCAAATTCTGAGATTGGCTCCTCTGCGCAGAGCAACTTTGTGTAGCTTCACTTTCCAGAGCCAGCTCTGGAGCTGCCTGTGCTGCTGTGTTATTTTCCATTTTGAAAAGTTAAGCACAGAGCCATAGAGAGGAAAATTTAAATGAAAAAGTTCCTAATGCAGTCTAGCTATGACATGATTACAACTAGGTTAAATGTATTAGTTCTCCACATATTACACTAGAGGTCATACAACATCTAATTTATTTCCTTGACTTTCACATTTCACACTCCCCTGAATGTAATTTCTTTCAATTTTCCCTGCTGTCAGTAATTGGTGTGCCACACATCTCTCTTCTCCAACAGGCTCAGTCTGATTATACTGGCACTACATTCTGTGTATCTATTAAGAACCAGGGATCAAACTTTCCCCCAGGCCTGGTTTCCATTTCTCTCTCTCATATTCATTCATTTATTAAGGGCATGAAGTCCTCATATATTTCACATTTAGAAAGGTTTGTACTTTCTTAAGAAGAAGAAATAAAAAAGAACACCACAAAACTTGACAGTGGCTGGGGCTGTCTTTCAGACCTCATATTTTGTCTTGGCTTTTACCTCCCCCTGTGATGTGTTGCAGCATTTTCAGAGTCATCTCATTTAACATACAGAGGGACTCCACCTCATCTTGCAAAGTCTTTAAATGATAGTGACAATGAAACATAAAATTTGCATAGTTTTGTAAACAGTTATAGGGAAAATGAAATATTGAAGAAGACAGGAGCTCAATTTTGTTTTCAGATCTTGAAGTTCTTGCTACTTTTATTACAATCATGAACAGTTTCTCAGGCTTTGCTTCCATCTGTAGGATCAATTTTATGATTGTGGAAGTCTCTGAGTTCCAGCAAGTATGTATTTCTTAAATCTAGTTTTAAAACATAGCAGAGAATCTGAATTGTAATTTCTTGAAAAAATCCATGCAGACCCTCATGGTAGAGTCCCCATCATTATTCCCCAGATTTAAGTGGTTCAGTCGCCAATGAAATATTCCTTCATGTATCTCTTATATATTCCCACATATTAATCTTGTAACAGAAAGAACTAGGATCTTTTTGCACCAGACCTCTCTCTATAATTTTAACTACTTCTCACTGTTCCTTAGGTTTTAAGAACCTGCATTTTGTTGTTGTCTTGGCACCTGGTTGAAATCATTATTTGCTTTCACATTTACAACTGTAAGTTGTGTGAAAAAGACCTGCAAGTCAGTACCAGGACAGGTTGTAAGAAGGAGAAAGGAGTCGATGGGGATGTCTATTCCAGCATTCCTTCCCTCTTTGCAAACTTGCCTCTCCTCATCCCTGCTGCTTTTGCCAGCTTCCCATTCTGAACCTACTTCTGTGGACTTGTGAAGCTGTGAGTTAGTTAACGACTTACTTTCAACTATGTAAAAGAAAGACATGCAGGTTGTCATGTCATATCAGGCCTGCAGAAATTATTCTTGTATATGTTTGAAGTTTGAATATCCCCTCTTAGAAATGTTCTGATACTGTGACTTGATAAAAAGGTGTATTTTTGAAAAAATAATGGAAATGTGGTAATGCAAAGACTCACAATCTACCGTACATAAGGTTATGGATGATTTCTCAGTGCTGGGAAATTTTCCAGATGAATGCTTAATTCAGAATTAATTGTAGCATTTTGTTAATTCAAATCCACTTTGATTTTCAGATACTCTATTGAAAGTTTTGCTGTTGAAACATTTATTTCTGCAGCATTCCTTTCCTGTAAACAGTGAAAAGTAGTATTTTGATGTTTTGGAGTGATCTCCAGAAATATGGCAATTCAGTAGAACCTGTCTTGGGTTTTGTTTTCATTTCTTTCTTTCTCTTAGGCATATTTAATTACTTTTCTGAATCAGATTTTGTGCAACATTCTATGTCTATGATCTAACCAAGATTCCTTACTTTAAGAATTCAACATATCTCAGTTGTTTGTGGCTGTATATTATTATCAAATACTTTCTCACAGAATCTATTAAGTCACATATATTGCTGGAATGACATAACTCATAAATAATTGGATCTAAGTATATAAATGCTTGCTAATTGCTCACCAGTTATAATTTTTGTATACATAAGGCAATTAAAAATAGAAAAAGGTGAGAGTAAACTCTGTCTGAAGGGTAACTCTTGTATGTGTCCTTCCATTTAACTCTAAACAGGAGAGCAGCACATTCAGGAGCAACATCCATGGAGTATCGCAGGTTCTTGTCTACAGGAAGCAATCTGGGTCTCTTGTGGGAGCTTGCCCATCTGGATTAGAGCAGTTGTCTTGCAATTGCTTGCTTTTCGACAGGTGAAGTAATTCACCAAATACCAAACATTATTTGTGTTTCATATCACTATTCTTCAATTCCTCTTCTATGCCCTACTACCTTTTTGGCTGCTCTGAAGTAGCAGATTTCCAGCGTATATTGTACTAATTACATTTAAATAACACATAGCTTTAAAACCTAGTAGATTGCTTAGGCTTTCTATCTTCAGGATAGCTAATCGCTGCATTTTCAGAATGTTACTGTTCATTGAAATGTTGGTGTAAAGAACTGCCGAATTCCCATTGCCTACCAGGGAGAACAAATCATAATTCAAATTAACATTACTGTGTAATGAAATTTTGTTACATGTCATTATGTCATATTATATAATATCTATAAGTCAATCCTAGCAAGCCATTTGCTTAAATGACGGGATTTTTGTGTGACAGAGTGAAGCTAGAATCCTCCCTATGATTAATTTTTCAAATAACAGTGAAGTACAAAGTGGAACACATATAATTTTGTAAATGACAGCATTTTGGGCCCTCAAAACAATTCATTATATACAAAAACCAATAGATGACTCTTCACCAATATATATAATGTAATTTAATTATAACAAGGAAGTTGGGTTTGCCTGACAGCCTTCTGGATGGAAATGTGCTCAAGTGCCTGCGAAGCCAGCTGTCACACTTCTTCCCCTTCTTCTGGACCAGATCAAGTAATATGCAATACTTTCTATAATGAGTGTCATTCTGTATTTCCAGAATCTCAGAGCAATTTGTTTGCAGTTTACCAAGAATATTTCCAGGTTTTCCAGTTCAAAAATATATCTACAATCTATTTTGATGTTGTAAAGTGCTGTGTTTCATCAGAAGGTGTTGCTTTAAAAGGTTTTCAATTGATTGTTTTAAATGTTTCAAAATTAATCAGGTATATTGCTTCTCTGTCATTTTGCTTTTCCAGCAATTGTGTTATACATATATTTTATTGTCAAAATAAAGCTTTCAATAAGATTGTTTTTATGTTTCCAAGCCAACCTTGTTCAAGACATTGTGGGGGAAAAGAAAAAAACAAAAGAAGCAAAAGTGTAATATTTTAGAGGGAGCTACTAGGTTGTGCAATTGTTTGCTTCTTTCATACGGAGATACTTCCAATATTTTAAAAGAGAACAACTACAGAAAGTGAATTGGGCCTGATTCACCTTCACTTATCTTAAGTTTTATGTTGAGTAACTGGTGCTTTTAATGTCATTACAAAAGCATAAAACTAAAACAAGGCAGTAGTAATTCAATTCCAACACACATACCAGGTAGTAAAAACATCTGTAGGGAAAGAGCTTTAAATATATTTAGATAAATAGATGCATCCACCAAACAAAACACACAGGTTTATGACTACCCTTGATCCCCGGCAGACTTCTTATCACAGAATCACAGAATGGTAGGGGTTGGAAGGGACCTCTGGAGATCATCTTGTCCAACCCCACTGCTTGAGCAGGCACACTTAGAGCAGGGGGCACAGGAACGCGTCCAGGCAGGTTGGGAATATTTCCAGAGAAGGAGACTCCACAGTCTCCCTGGGCAGCCTGTTCCACTGCTCTGTCACCCTCACAGGAAAGGGGTTTTTCTTCACAGTGATGTGGAACTTCCTGTGTTCCAACTTGTGCCCATTGCCCCTTGTCCTGTCATTGGGCACTACTGAAAAGATTCTGGCCCCATCATCCTGACACCCACCCTTTAGATATTTATAGGTATTGATGAGATCTCCCCTCAGCCTTCTCTTCTCCAGGCTGAACAAACCCAAGTCTCTCAGCCTGTCCTCATAAGAGAGATGCTCCAGTCCCTGACCATCTTGGTAGCTCTCTGCTGGACTCTTTCCAGTAGATCCCTGTCTTTCTTGAACTGGGGAGCCCAGAACTGGACACAGTACTCCAGAAGTGGCCTCACTAGGGCAGAGTAGAGGGGGAGGATAACCTCCCCTGACCTGCTGACCACATTCCTTTTAATGAACCCCATTGGACTTCTTGGCCACAAGGGCACACTGCTGGCTTGTGGTCAACTTGCCGTCCACCAGCACTCGCAGGTCCTTCTCAGTAGAGGTGCTTTCCAGCAGGTCAACCCCCAACATGTACTGGTGCATAGGGTTGTTCCTGCCCAGGTGCAGGACCTTGCACTTGCTCTTGTTGAATTCAATGAGGTTCACCTCAGCATAGATCTCCAGCCTGTTGAGGTCTTGTTGGATGGCAGCACAGCCTTCTGATGTATCAGCCCCTCCTCCCAGCTTGGTATCATCAGCAAACTTGCTGAGGTTACACTCTATCCCATCATCCAGGTTATTGATGAATATGTTGAACAGGACTGGTCCCACCACAGACCCCTGGGGAACACCACTAGTTACAGGCCTCCAACCAGACTCTGCTCCATTGATCACAACCCTCTGAGTTCTGTTGTTGAGCCAGGTCTCTATCCACATCACTGTCCACTCATCCAACCCACACTTCCTCAGGTTTCCTGTGAGGATGCTATGGGAGACAGTGTCAAAAGCATTCCTGAAGTCAAGACAGACAACATCCACTGCTCTCCCTTTCTCGACCCAGCCAGTCACACCATCATAGAAGGCTATCAGGTTGGTCAAGCATGATCTTCCCTTGGTGAATCCATGCTGAATGTTTCTCAGCCAAAACAGCACATAACTTTCTCAGCCAAAACCAGCACAACTTCTTGCCCTCTACATGTCTGGAGATGTCTTTCAGGATGAACCGCTTCATCACCTTTCCGGGGATGGAGGTAAGGCTGACTGGCCTATAGTTCCCCAGATCCTCCTTCTTGACCTTTCTGAAGATGGGAGTGACATTTGCTTTCCTCCAGTCCTCGGGAACCTCTCCTGTCCTCCATGACCTTTGAAAGATGATGTAGAGTGGCTTAGCAAGAACATCCACCAGCTCCCTCAGCACTCACGGTTGTCTCCCATCAGGCCCATCGATTTGCGAGGATCCAGTATGATTAGGTGGCCTCTGACCCAATCCTTCTCAACCAAAGGTAAGCCTTCCTTTCGCCAGATGTGTCCTCTCTGCTCTGGGGGCTGAGATGCCTGAGGGCCAGCCTTAGCAGTAAAGACCAAGGCAAACAAGTTATTCAGTAACTTTGCCTTCCCTGCATCCTGCATCACCAGGGCCCTATCCTTGTTCAGCAGTGGGCCCACTGTATCCCCAGTCTTCCTTTTACTGCTGATGTATTTAAAGAAGCCCTTCTTGTTATCTTTGACATCCCTCACCAGATTTAATTCCAAGTGGGCCTTGGCCGCCTTCGTTGTATCTCTGCATACCCTGACAACATTCCTATATTCCTCCCACATGGCCAGTCCCTTTTTCCACATACTGTGAACCTCCTTCTTCCATCTGAGATTCTCTAGAAGCTCTTTGCTCATCCATGCAGGTCTTTTGGCTCTTCTGCCTGACTTCTTCCTCCTGGGGATGCACCGATCTTGAGCTTGGAGGAAGTGGTCCTTGAATACTGACCAGCTCCCTTGGACCCCCCTACCTTCCAGAGCCCAAGCCCATGGGATTCCTCCCAGCAGGTCTTTGAAGAGGCCAAAGTTGGCTCTCTTGAAGTCCAAGGTTGTAATCCAACTCATAGCCCTGCTTCTACCTCGCTGTATCCTAAACTCAACCATCACATGGTCACCGCAGCCAAGGCTACCACCCCCAACTCTCACAGCCTCAACCAGCCCTTCCTTGTTTGTTAGGATAAGGTTGAGCAGCACATCTCACCTCGTTGGTTCCTCCAACACTTGCATCAAAATGTTGCCCTCGTTGCTTTGCAGTAACCTTCTGGATCGTGCATGGCTCGCCAGGTTGCTTTTCCAGCAAATATCAGGGTGGTTAAAGTCCTCCATGAGGACCAGGTTCTGCGACTGCAAGGCTACTTCCAGCTGTCTGTAGAAGGCTTCATCAACTTCCTCTTCTTGATCAGGTGGCCTGTAGCAAACACCCACAACAGTGTCACCCATTTTTGGCTGTCCCTTAATTTTACCCACAAGCTCTCAACTTGTTCTCCTTCCACTGCAAGGCAGAGCTCGATGCATTCCAGTTGCTTCCTCACATACAGAGGAACTCCCCCACCTTGCCTTGCTGGTATGTCTTTCCTGAATAGCCTGTAGCCATCCAAGACCACATTCCAGTCATGTGAGCTACCCCACCATGTCTCTGTGACTGCAATCAGATCATGGCCCTGCAACCATATACAGACCTCTAGTTCCTCCTGTTTGTTCCCCATGCTGCGTGCTTTGGTATACAGGCATTTCAGAAAGGTACTTGAGCATTTAGGTTTCCCCAGAGGTGTGTACGAGGACACACTATAGACACGTAAATCCTGGATGCGGTTGGTCTCTTGGTTGCCATTGCATGGGGCCACCACACACCTTCATCACTGCTCACGTTGTCCTGTCATATTTCCCCTACTGTGTGTGATGGCATTAGCACCGCCAATTTGTCCCCCTCCCCCTGAGTTCCTCAGTTTGGCCTGCTGCCAAAGCTTTCCTTGCCCTTTCCCAACAGGTGGAGTCCATGCCTCCCTCGCAGCCTATGGTTGTTGAAGAACATCCTGTTGTCGTAAAACCCCAGACACGTAACCAGGAGTTAATTTGCGTTAGTCGCTTATTTCTGGTTGCCCATTTTTCTCCAACAGGTAATATGAGGAGAAGATGACTTGGGCACCAATGTTTTTCACTTGCTTTTAAACAGAGAGTCATCCACTACGAGCACTCGTCTCTTCTATTTGCGGTATCTTCTCTGTGCTGCTGGTACAGTTCCACCTTGTGGGCCTTGCTCATGGGTGTCTGCAGCCGCTAAAGCACCTAGTCTGTTGGTGGTGGTGACACTGGGAGGTGGGGGCTGAAGCAGAGCCCTGCTTTTGCGGGTCACCAGGGTCCAAGGTGCCTCCTCCTTCTCAGTGGTGTCTGCTACAGGAACGTGGTTCTGAAACCACCATTATATCTCTGCCTTAGTTTTGCTAACACTACGCAGCCTTCTAACTGTCTCCTGCAACTCAGCCACCTGGCACAGCAGATTGTCAACCTGTGCACACCTTGTGCAGGTTCTTACCTTCACACCAGGCGAGGGGTTGGGGCACACGTTGCAACCTACCTCCTGTCCTGAAGCCTCCAGCTCCATCTGGGTGGATGCATCTGACGTCTCTGGGACTCTCTCCATGGGAACACTGGTATTAGCTCTGAGGCAAGTGTTCACCATCCTGGCAGAGACCTAGAGAAATTCCCGGGGCTGCGGGCCGACAAGCCGGATGCAGCGCCCTCCCTGCGCCAACTGCTGCGCCACGCCCTGTTTGCTGCGCTCCTCATCGCTCGCGCTCCCTGGGGCCGTTTAAATCTCCCGCGGTTGCTCGTGGCAACGCCCAGGCCGCGTCAGCCTCTCTCGCGAGAGCTGCCGGGACCTGCAGGGCCGCTGTGCGCTTGCTCGGGCTTCCCTGGCTCCGGGAAGCGCCTTGTCCGCCCCAATCTAGCGCCCGGCCGCGGAACTTACCGTTGCTGCTGCTGCGTTCGTCGCCAACTTATCAGTCACTTGGAGTTGTGAATGTGTGAATTGAGGGTAGGCAGAACATAACATCTTTAGGATTTGGTTTTGCTTCTTTATCTTTCCCAACATTGCTGGAGAAATCAGATTTGCAAAACAAGAATGCATAAATAGTTTAGTCCTCCAGTTGCTCAGTAATTCCTAGCAGCCAAATTCATTCCTGGTGCAGTTCCATCTGTTCCCAGTGAAATTACTTGCAGTGAATTTTGCCCAAAGTGTTTAAAATCTTGAGGAGCCATTAATTTTTGTAAATTTTGGAAGCACTACTAAAGAAAGGGGTTAGTGATATAATTTGGGAGGCAATGGATAAGAAAAGGATTTAATTAAGGGTGATGGGAAAGCATTAAGGCAAAGGAAATTTGCCAGTAGGTCGATTTAAAAACATATACATATTCTCAGTGCTCCGATCAATTTAACAGTTCAGTAGTCATCAGAATAATGTTGGAGCCCCATTGTCTGAAGCAATTAAATGCATGTGTTACAAATAGAAAAACTTATAAACCAGAAATAGAAAATGACACAGGTCTGTTTCATCACCAAAGGCCTCCAGTTTGAAACTTTTCCCAGTGTGATGGCAATGCCTGGTGAAACACGGCGATGTTGCCAATTAGTTGGATTATTAATTTGTCATCTCTGATGCTCATTTCTTTGTTTCAAAGTTTGATTACAACTGGTCTGGCAAAATGTAGTTAACTGCAGAATGTAATTTTAAATTCCTTAAATGTAAATCCTTTTCTCCCTTCAGTTGTTTGCTTTTCTTCAAGCAAACTACAATTAAATATAGTATTGAAATAGTGAATAAAGTAATAAAAATTTCAAGAGAGTTACATAAATGGGAAGAATTATTATCAATATAATAAATGAAGGCACCTATACTGTTTCATTGGATTGGAAATACTTTAGAAACTATATATGTAAATGTATAGCTGCTTATTTATATCTCATTCCATGAGTATTTAATACCATTGATTTCCCTGTTTAGAAAGACCATTAAAGGACAAGCCAGACATACATGCTCTTGAGAGAAATTATTGAGAGGGGTGTTAAAAAGTGAGCAGATTAAAAAGTCTACTTCCAAGAGACAGGCATACAGAGTTAACGAAGTGTGTTCTCTACAATCCATCAGTTGTCACATTGCAGCTATCTGGTGATAAAATCAATATAAATGCC
Organism: Phalacrocorax carbo; assembly: GCF_963921805.1. Lineage (NCBI taxonomy): Eukaryota > Metazoa > Chordata > Aves > Suliformes > Phalacrocoracidae > Phalacrocorax > Phalacrocorax carbo. The sequence goes on along the minus strand of NC_087518.1, from coordinate 28,694,078 downwards.
GTCAGATACACAACATTGCTTCACTGGGAACTCTAACCTCAATATGTCATCATACAGGTATTTAAGCATTGGGCCAAACTGTATACAAAGCTTAATGCGGCTCTGAACTTGTAAACTCTGACAAAGGAATTATTTATTTTGCAATTTTGTTTACTTTCAACACACCTCTGTTTAATGCATCATCTTACCAGTTATTTTCCTGAGCTGGATCAAGATACTTTTGTAACCGAGGCTTTCCCAACACACTTCAGTCAAGAGAAACGACCATTTTAATCAATTTAATCATTATAACAGGTATAGAAAGACATTTAAAACAGGTGTTTTAAGAGTCGGTGAGGAGCACAGAGGCGGCAGGGGCAAGTCCTGTGGCTCAGTGCTAGACTGGGGCAGGCAAGGTGGTTCCTTGAACCTGAGAAGCCCTAGGGTGAGCAGAGGGACCTGTCAGGAGCTGGCAGCTCTTGCGAGCAAGGCTGACATGCAGATGATGCAGCGGGGGGCATTGCCAGAAGAAACAGCGGGAGATTAAAATGGCGCCTAGGGAGTGCAAGTGACTAGGAGTGCAGCAGTTTGCAAAGGCAGGGTGAGCAGGAGGGGTGTCACAGTCCACTTGTAGGTCTACAGCTCAGGCAAGTGCTTTGGTCTCTGGCAAAATGGTGGGAACTTGCCTCAGAGCTAAAACCACTGTTCGTGCAGCAAAAGCCCCTGAGATGTCAGACGCATCCACCCAGACGGGTCTGGTAGGAAAGGAAACATCAGTACAGGCAGTGGGTTGCAGCAAATGCCCAAACCTTCCTTCCTTCTGATGAAAAGGTAAGTACCTGCACAAGGTGTGCACAGGTTGACGACCTGTTACATCAGGTGGCTGAACTGCAGGAAATGGTTAAGAGGCTGCACAGTATTAGAGGAGCTGAGGCAGAGGTAGACAGGTGGTTTCAGAATCATATTCCTGTGGCAGACACCGAGAATGAGGCACTGTGGACCCTGGTGACTCACAGAAGCAGGATTCCACATCAGCCTCCATCCTCCACCATCACAATCAGAAACAGATATGAAGCCTTAATGACTGAGAACACCCATGAGCGAGGTCTGCAAAGTCCCCTGCAAGGCGAAACTGTACCAGCAACATACAGTGGACATCGTAAAAAGAAACAATGAGTGCTCGTGGTGGGTGACTCTCTGTTGGAGGGTCCTGAGGCACCCATCTGCTGACCTGACAGGGAGTCATGAGAGGTATGCAGCCTCCCAGGAGCCAAGGTCTGAGACGTTGCCAAGAGGGTGTCACAATTCATCAAGAGAATGGACTACTATCCACTGCTACTGTTTCATGTAGGCATGAATGACACTGAGAGCCGTAACCTGGGTAAAATCAAGGAAGACTTTCGAGCCCTGGGGGATCAAGTGGAAAACATTGGCGCCCAAGTGATCTTATCCATTTTGCCAGTTCAAGGGAACGGAGCAGCCAGAAATAGGCGCATAAAGTATGTCAACTCCTGGCAATGTGGCTGGTGCCACCGTGAGGGGTTTGACTTTTATGACAATGGGGTGTTCTTCAATGACTAACACATGCTAGGGAGGGATGGAATCCACCTGTCCAAAAGGAGCAAGGGAATCTTCAGCAGTAGGCTGGCTAACTTGGTGAGGCGGGCTTTAAACTGAAGGATTTGGGGGGTGGGATCTGTTGCGAAAATGCTCACACCAGCACGTCCAACAGGGGATTAAGTCAGCCTAGCCAGTGCGGTGCTAAATGTTCCTTAGCTGTCTCCCAAGAGGTGAAACAGAAGAGTAATCACCTCAAGTGTATGTATACAAAGGCATGCAGTCTAGGTAACAAACAGGAGGAACTTGAGCTCCGTGTCCACTCAGAAGGGTACGACATCATAGGAGTAAATGAAACATGGTGGGACAACTCAGATGACTGGAGGATGAGAATGGACGGTTACAGGCTCTTTCAAAAGGACAGGCAGGGTAGAAGAGGTGGAGGAGTCACTCCCTACATTAAGGAAAACCTTGAATGTATCAATGTCAACTACGGTGATTGTGACTGCTCTATTGAATGCCTCTGGGTTAAAGTCAAAGGGGTCATCTCCAAGCAGGACCTCACAGTAGGCATCTATTACCAAACTCCAAAACCATGATGACAATGCCCATGAAGCGATACTTGGGGCACTAAAGCAAGCTTCTGGCCAACAGAACCTGGTCCTGATGGGTGACTTCAACTACCCAGACATCTGCTGGAAGAACAATATGTCAGCTTGCATGTCATCCACCAAGTTCCTGGAACGTATAGAGGACTGTTTCCTCATACAAATGTTAGATGTGCCAAACAGGAATGAGGCACTGCTGGACTTGCTATTCACAAACCAAGAACACCTGCTTTGTAATATCTCGGTTAGTGATAGCCTTGGTTGCAGTGACCACAATATTGTGGAATTTGGGATCCTGCTGAGTGTGCTGAAGGTCACTAAGACAAGGGTTCTGTATTTTAGAAGAGCAAACTTCAGTTCACTCAGGACTTAGTTGGGAGGGATTCGGTGGGAAGCTTCCATGGAATACAAAGGAGCTAGTGAGTGCTGGGAGTTCTTCAAGAGCTCTCTATTGGAAGCACAAAGCCAGTTTATCCCCTACAAAGGAAAGGGAAGTCAGTGGAGCAAGAGGCCCCCTTGGCTCAACCATGACCTCCTGGGTCAGATCTCCAGAGGTGAAGAAGTGGAGGATTATCCGTTAAGAGCTACAAGGGCATTGCCAGAGTGTGCAGAGATGCAGTTAGAAAAGCAAAAGCCCAATTCCAATTGCAACTGGCCATAGATGTCAAAAATAACAGGGAAGGGTTCTTCAGGTATGTCAGCCACTGTTAAATGGAAAAGGAGAATCAATCACCAATGATGCAGAAAAGGCATAGGTCCTCGACACTATCTTCAACTCTGTCTTTACCAACAATGCTGGGTCCCAGGCTTTGGGAATGAAATTCCCGGTTGATCCAATCACCGACCCACTATCGGTGAAGGAAGAGTTAGCACGTGAATTATTACAGGAGCTTGGCACCTACAAATCAATGGGCCCTGATGCCATCTACCCAAGGGTGTTGAGAGAGCTGGCTGACATCATTGCAAGGCCACTCTCCATAATCTTCGAGAAGTCATGGAGAACGGGGGATGTCCCAGAGGACTGGAGGAAGGCAAATGTTACCCCTATCTACAAGAAGGGTTTGAGGGAGGATCCGGGTAACTATAGGCCCATCAGCCTTGCTTCAGTGCCTGGGAAAGTTATGGAACGAATCCTCCTGGGGCCATCACAAGTCAAATGAAGTCAAATGATTGGGAAAAGCCAACATGGCTTCACTAAAGGCAGATCGTGCTTGACAAACCTGGTGGCCTTCTCTGACAAAGTGACTTCCCTGGCTGACATGGGGCAGGCGGTGACATTGTCTACCTGGACTTCTCCAAGGCTTTTGATACGGTCCCCCACAGTCTCCTCCTGGAGAAATTAATGTGTTATGTCCTAGACAAGTGGTCTGTGCAGTGAGTGGGGGATTGTCTGACAGGCCACACCCAAAGGGTGGTGATAAATAGCTCTTTCTCAAACTGGCAGCCTGTCACAAGTGGAGTCCCCCAGGGATCGATATTGGGCCCAACATTATTCGACATCTTTATAAGTGATCTGAAAAATGGGAGCCTGATGAAGTTTGCTGATGACACCACGTTGAGTGGGGAAGTAGACAGTCCAGAAGGGAGAGTTGCTTTGCAGGAAGATCTGGATAGGCTGGAAGAGTGGGCCAACAAGATCCTTATGAAGCTCAACAAGGAGAAGTGTAAGATCATGCACCTGGGAAAACATAATCCGGGAGTGCAGCACAGACTGGGATCCACCTGGCTGGAGCGCAGCTCTGTGGAAAGGGACCTGGGGGTCCTGGTGGACAACAAGCTCAATATGAGCAAACAGTGTGCTGCTGAGGCCAAAAAGGCCAATAGGGCTGTGTGGATCCGATGGCCTGGCACATCCAACCCACAGGAGTATAAAGCTTTAGTGGACACTGGTGCACAGTGCACCTTAATGCCATCAAACTCTATAGGGGCAGAACCCATCAGCATTGCTGGAGTGACAGGGGGATCCCAAGAGCTAACTGTATTGGAGGCCAAAGTGAGCCTAACTGGGAATGAGTGGCAGAAGCACCCCATTGTGACTGGCCCAGAGGCTCCGTGCATCCTTGGCATAGACTACCTCAGGAGAGGGTATTGCAAGGGCCCAAAAGGGTACAGGTGGGCTTTTGGTGTAGCTGCCTTGGAGACGGAGGAAATTAAACAGCTGTCTACTTTGCCTGGTCTCTCAAAGGACCCTTCTGTTGTGGGATTGCTGAAGGTCAAAGAACAACAGGTGCCGATCGCCACCACAACAGCGCACCGGCAGCAATATCACACCAACCGAGACTCTCTGATCCCCATCTATGAGCTCATTCATTGACTGGAGAGCCAAAGAGTCATCAGTAAGACCCGCTCACGTTTTAACAGTCCCATATGGCCAGTGCGGAAGTCTAATGGAGAGTGGAGGCTAACAGTAGACTATCGTGGGTTGCATCAAAAAGGGCATCACCAGCAGACACAAAGAAGTCATTATCGCACTCTACTCAGCGCTTGTCAGGCCACACCTGGAGTACTGTGTACAGTTCTGGCCCCCACTATACAAAAAGGATGTGGACAGGCTGGAAGGGGTCCAGAGAAGGGCCACCAACATGATTAAAGGACTGGGAAGCCTGCCGTACGAGGATAGGTTGGGAGAACTAGGCTTGTTCATCCTTGAGAAAAAGAGGCTTTGAGGGGATCTCATCCCCATGTACCAGTACTTAAGGGGTAGCTACAAAGAAGACGGAGACTCCCTTTTTACACGGAGTCCCATGGAAAGGACAAGGGGGAATGGACACAAGTTGCTTTTTGGGAGATTCCAATTGGACATGAGAGGGAAATTTTTCACAGTGAGGACAGTCAACCATTGGAATAATCTCCCCAGGGAAGTGGTTGACTCGGCCATGTTGGACACCTTTAAGAGTCATCTGGACAGGGAGCTGGGCCATCTTGTCTAGACTGTGCTCTTCCTAGAAAGATTGGACTAGATCATTGCTAAGGTCCCTTCCAACCTGTGATTCTGTGATTCTGTATGATGTTTTTCCATTATTATTTTTCACTGAAAAAAAGTGATTTTGGAGATGTACACTGACCTTATTTTTCCATCCTCTCCTTTTTAAGATGTGGTTTTGTGCACACTGATGACTCTAGCTCTATATAAAAAGCAAATCCAAAAAGTATACATAGGCTGAACTCGAATTTAAACTGAAGTCAGATTAAACTGGAACACAGTATCTTTAGATAGAGAAAAACAATTGTTGTTTGAATGTGTGCTTTTTGCTGTTTTGGGAGGGCATTGCTTGCAAAGCACATTAAGGATAGTTGATTATTCTATATGTTGGTAGGACAAGAAAATAACAGGAGCCCAAATGAACTGTTTAGGTGTTCTTGAAAACACTGCTATCCACGTTTTGACCTTTTGAGCAGGACTTTCCAAGATGAGACAAGATAGATATGACCAAAAAGACCTCCTTATCTCAGATCTCATTACCTTTAAGGCTTAGAGTCATAAGTCAAATCTAGAAAAAAGCAACATAAAAAATTACACTGTATATGATAGTTCTTACTGTTAGCCTTCAGCCTAGCACAGGACCAGGTCAGAATGCAAAAAATTTCTCTGTTTCCAAGAGAAATGTTAGGCATTTCTTATTTCTCTGCTCTATTCCTTACAAAACTACTGAAACCACTCGATCTAGTCCCTCTCAGCTGCCTTCAGTCATTTCCTGCTGGCATAGACTTTGTCCATAGACTCTTCTACATCAGCAGTTTAACCTTCATAGCATGTTCACTAATATACCTTTATCATATAAGTCAAAGCACCTTTTAAACAAAATGAAATACAGATTTAAAGCAAAATACTTCAACCCCAAATGAAATAAATATTTTTTAAAAATCCTTCAGAGTTGTGGATCCTTCTATTGCACGAAAAATATTTGCTTACATGTTCCCCTTCATTTGTCTAGGTTTCTATTTTACCTGTATCTTCATTCCCCGATATCATCTCCCCGTCTTTGTTAAGGGCTGTCCTTACACTTTCTGTTATATGGAAGAATTTGTAGCTCTTCATCGAAAGATAGTTTTTGACAATCCAGATCTGATGTGCTTGATACCCATACACCATTATCCTCTTTCCTAAGGCAAGACATTCTGTTTTTTACGAAGATGATAGGGTATTGTGTTAGAGCCATTATGTTCTCTTCTATGCTGAACACATTTCAGGACTTGCCAAACTGTGATAGTAGCTCCTATGGTCTGACAGTGCCATAATACCATCCCATATACGTTTCACTGTTCTTGCTCACTGCTTTTCACTGTGAATGAGTTTGAAAACTAGAGATAATAACTAAGCATATAAAGCTATGGACAATGCTTTATTTTAGAACTATAAATGGCAGTGATTTTCATTATTGCCAAGAATAACTAGGATCATTATACGATTCAGACATTCATTTACATCCCTACCACGGTGCCCAAGAGAAAACATGAAGATCGGTATTTCACTATTATACTGCAATAAATATGCTCATCTGAACCTTAGGAGGATAAAAATCATGTCCCAGAAAGTAATACTGATGAGTTTAAAGTAATTCTCCTGCACTGATATTCTGCTGAAGGTCAGAAGTTTCACAGAATCAGTCACAGAATGGTAGGGGTTGGAAGGGACCTCTGGAGATCATCTTGTCCAACCCTGCTGCTTGAGCAGGGATGCCTAGAGCAGGGGGCACAGGAATGCATCCAAGAGGGTTTTGAATTTCTCCAGGGAAGGAGACTCCACAACCTCTTTGGGCAGCGTGTTCCACTGCTCTGTCACCCACACAGGAAAGGGGGTTTTCTTTATAGTGACGTGGAACATCCTGTGTTCCAACTTGTGCCCATTGCCCCTTGTCCTTGTCCTTGTCATTGATGAATATGTTGAACAGGACTGGACCCATCGCATACCCCTGGGTAACATCACTACTGACAGGCCTCCAGCCAGAATCTGCCTCATTAATCATGACCCTCTGAGCTCTGCCATTCAGCCAGTTCTCAATCCACCTTACTGTCCTCACTGTTTCCTAACCTCTCAGCTCATGTTGGACGTGCTCTTACACGGTGTAGTTTGGTCAAATGTAGAAATGAAAGCTGCCTCCCATCTTATTTCTACAATCCTTTCTCAGTGTATTCTGCTTTTGGCTATTGCTGTGCCCTCTGCCTGCAGGGACCCTGTGCTGTGCCCAGTTCCCCACCACTGCTCCCCTCTCTGCTGCAACTGTGATGGCTCTTATATCCCTCCTCCCTCCCCTTTAACCCATTCTCTCCACACAGGAACCTCTATCCATGTCCTTCCAGGTTGTCTTGTCCTTGGCCCAAATCAAGCAGTAATGAAAAACTTGCTACCGTATCCAATAAAGCTCAAAAATAACATCATTCCACATGGACATTTCAGAGTATATGTTCTGCCCTGGCAGGTCAACTCATTTTATGAGTCACCTGCCACAATTCTCTTTCATCTCAGTGAAGCCGAAATGGCAGGAACTTACTTCAAATGTCAACCTCATTAGGCTTTTAAACAAATTACCTTAAATCAAAGTTATATATTTTTAGCAGAAAGCATATAAATTTTATATTTGTTGCAAGTCATCCACTAGTATCCACTCACAGCAGTGAAATAAAGATGAGCAGATAAATGAAGATAATTTCTTTACAGAAAGAAAAAAGTAACCTACTCAACTTCCTGCACTTTTTATCCTGTATTTGAACTACAGTACCGTCATTATAGCACATAATTTTATCTACATCAAGACAACAATTACATAATTTTTTTATTCCACTGTGGTTTACCTTCTGATTTTCTCATTGCAATATTTTAGTATTGATAAGATGATTTGTGAGCTGTTTTGTAATATTTTATTTCACAAAATGTATCCTACTGTTATTGCTTAATGTTTCTGGTAACCTTGTACTATACTGCTCTGATATGTCTCACCAGCCAAGGTAGCTAGATAATGACCAAAGGAACAGTCCCCTAAAAGTTCTATATTCTTCATCTACCCAGTTAATGAAATAGAGCATAATATCAGCTAAAACGGAGAGTCAGAGGTCCAACCTAGATGCAAATATTGGTTCCAGGTTGAGTCTTTCAGGGATCCTTCAATCTATAAGTAAATGAGGGAGTAAATCTGTATAAATTCTAACAAGACTGAAAAGCAACCAGAAAAGCAGACTTTTGTGAATGGAAATTGAGGTTCCTGAAGTTCAATCATGCTGTCAGATGTTTAACTTCCTAGTGTGAGAGGAAGTCATTTAGCCGGGAGGGAATTAACAAAGAAATGCTTTCCTAATTGAAGTTTTAAATTGTTTCTCTTATCATTGAATTATAATCATGCATGGAACTGACAGAGGGAAATAAGTTCAGAACATGAGAAAGTATGAGCAGGATGATTAGCATGTTTTCCCTAAGGTATAGATCCAGCAAGAGAAATACAGTGGATTTTAAAGATCAGAGATAAAATTGTTGGACATGAAAAGAAAAGATATTTGAAGTAAGAAACTTGTTTAAGTCAAATCCATTAAACATCTTTATACTTACATAAATAGTTTCACTTTTTCTAAATGTACTTTTCTAAGTATTGTTTGTCATAAAAGACCCAAATTGAAGTAAGTTGCACACAAATGCTTCTTAATTTAGTTGGTTCATGCTGCTACTAGACTAAAATTCAACATCATTTGCTTTTCTGGGAGGAGGAAGGGCAAAGAAAACATTGCAATGAAAAACTGAAGAATGAGAATCAGCAAAGGTGAGTATGTTTATATGCACTTCTGATCACCTGATATAATTTTTGCCCTCTGCTAATGCACTTTACAAGCACTGAAAGCATCCTTATTAGGTGAAAGGATAAGGTAGCAATTTCCATTCAATTTCCATGCATTCCAGAAAAAGCTGAATACTCTGCCAATAGTACTGTCTCTTGTATATCTGGCTGGACAAGCTAGCCTTATGGGATCAATGATACAGAGATTAGCCTAAAGCATCACTGCAAAATCTCCTTCTTTTATTAAGAATAAAGCTTCCCTTAGAAACTTTCAGGAAGGTTACTGAAGAGCAGTTGACATTTCTGCACATGGGGTATGCATAAAGCCTAGAAAGCATATCCACTGACAGCAGTATTCATATTTATTCTTGTGTTTGAGATGTGGGTATCAGCTGAAGTCGCTGTTGTGGTTTTCCCATCAGTAACTACTGAGGAAATAAATACTACTGCAGGCCTCCGCTGCTATGTGGCTTATGTAGATCATAGCTGTGGTGGTGCTCCCATTGTTAGCAGTTTATAAGGAACCTTTATAAAGGAGTGTTATAGAAACTTAACATTAGGATAGTGTTTTAAACAGGTGTGCATTTTCAAATGTTAAAGGCATTTAGAATTATTGCTTATGTTCAGCTGGGATAAAGTTAATTTTCTTCCTAGTAGTTGGTATAGTGCTGTGTTTTGGATTTAGTATAAGAATAATGTTGACAACACACTGATGTTTTAGTGATTGTTAAGTAGTGCTTACACTAGTCAAGGACTTCTCAGCTTCCCATGCTTTATCTACTGAACTGTCTTAATCTCAATCTATGAGTTTTCTTACTTTTACTCTTCTGATTCTCTCCACCATCCCACCAGAGGGAGTGAGCAAGTGGCTGTGTGGTGCTAAGTTGCCGGCTGGGGTTAAACCACAACACGTAAGAAATATATTTTCAGCAAGGAGAGAGCTTCTTTTTGGAATTCAATGCAAAAAGCTAAAGCTTCTGTAAGGTTTCTTCTGTAAGCAGATGTGGCCACTAAAAGTCAAAGTGGAAGTGCTATGTGATAATTGAGCAGCAGCTATGGTTTCTGTCTGTGCCTGCCTTTGTGACATGCAAAAAGTATGCAATGCAGTGTTGCTCAAACACATAACCCAAAGGTGTACTGTCACTCATTTAAAATGGCAATTTCAACTAAAACCTGATGGAATTAGGAGCCAACAGGTACAAGTTTTGGCATCTATAAACACAAAGTGTGAAAAAAGAATAATTAGCATTAATGTGGAGGAAGGACATCAGTTTGAATGTCACACAAAAAAATGTTCAGAAATCACAGAGTTCATGACACTTAAAATTTGGCAAGAAAGTGTTCTTCATTGGGGGAAAAAGTACAACCACAAGGTTTAGGCTAACATGGCTATCTTGTAATTAAACTTCTTAGCAGAAGATGAAGTATTTCACTGGGTGACACACAAAGGTTTTACGCAGCTGTCAGACTGAATTGGCTGGGAGAAGCCTTCAGCATACCCCAGAGGTGCCTTCACCACCTCAAACTCTTGTCCCTGGAGCTGGGGTGAAGCACTCCGGGACAGCATCAGCAAGTTACATGGAGGACACATATCTAATTTGGACTTGCCATGTTGACATGGATACACAATTTATTAAGAGGTGTTAAGATCAGCCACCTTCTCCAGCCACACTGGAGATGAGTATTGACCAGTACCAGCCCATGTAGTCCACACACAGGACCCAGATGACACACAGCACTGACAGTGATGTCTCCTCCTGTGGGACTGGCACGAACAGGAGGTCACTAGCACAGACATACACACCACACTCTCAGGGTTCAGAAGCACACACTCTCTTGGATGTCCCAAGCTGAAGCCCCTAACTAAAAAGACTCAAAAGATTTCATTCAAGCATTAATTCATAATTTCCCATGTAAACAGCCTTCTTCAGAGTGATAGCTTTGGACTATTTGAAAGGTACTTTCACTACAATACCTACAGAAACAGCTTTGCTCAGCCTATCAATCTGAACAGTGATCCTTTCTGTCTTGCTGCCTGGAGCTGGCTGTCTTTCTATAAAATACATGGTTAAAAGAATCTTTATTTTACCACAAATAATTTAAAACATAAATGAGATTAAAGTTTTGTTGCTTATTTTATTGAAGAAATGTCTTGTGGAAATATGTACTGAAATCTTAAAAGAAAAAAAATCAATGCATTTTATATTAAATGATGGGGAAAGAGGCACTTAACTGTCTTTCTCTGTTTCTCCTTCAGGGAAAAAAAAAGATGGAAGAGCTGAACACACCAAAAATTATTATGTCATCAAAACAAAGTTTATTTCATTTAATAAAAAAGTAAAACTGCTGTTTAAGCTAATCAGTGGAAGAAGTAGGCTGTCATGGTTTAGCACCAGTTGCAACCCAACACCACACAGCTGCTTGCTCACACCCCACCACCATCCCACAGTGGGATGGGGGAGAGAATCTGAAGAGCAAAAGTAAGAAAACTCATGGGTTGAGGTAAGAACAGTTTAATAATTAAAATAAGATGATGATGATAATAATGTAATTAAAAGGAAAACAACAAAAAAGAGAGAGACAGATAGAAAAAAGACCCAGGAAAAACAAGCGATACAACCACTCACCACCTACCAACTGATGCCCTGCCCATGCCTGGACAGCAAACACTGCTCCCTGACCAACTTCCCCCAATTTACATACTGAGCCTGATGTCATTTCCCTTTGTCTATTTGGATCAGCTGTCCCAGCTGTGCCCCCTCCCAGCATCTTGTGCACCTGACAGAGCATGGGGAGCTGAAAAAGTCCTTGACTGGTGTAAGCACTGCTTAGCAACAACTAAAATATCTCCACATTATCAACACTGTTTTTCAGCACAAACCCAAACATACAAAGAAAATTAACTCTACCCAAGCCAAAACTAAGACATTACCTCACACCCAGTTTCCCAATTTCTCTTTTCCTCACGGTCTGCTAATGAAAAGGACCATCACACTTATGGCCATTTGTCCATCTGACTACAAGGTAAAGGCTATGGATGCATGCTGTAAGTTCCAGTTAAATTTAGCTAAATGGGAGACTTGTCATTTTACACTAGAAGAGAACTTCAGAAATGTGCAGGCAAATAAAAAATAAGTCTGTTTAAGTCTGTTTACAAAATCTCAACCACTGTCACTGTAATGTAAGAGCTTTATGTTTTTAATATACTTTAGTCTGAAACATTCACTGTCACTATTGCAGTTTGCAATTACAGTGAAGTGAGGCAGAAAATAGAAGTTCAAGAACATATTAGAGTAATGAAGTTTGAACTATTATTTGAAAGGTTGGTGTTATTTTAATAAATATTTAATCTTCCTAGCTGCATGGATTCCTAATTGATCTTTAACTATTATTGTTCCTGGACATTTATCATTGACTTCTAATTGCTGTTTTAAGGCAATGGGGAATAGAGAAGATAATGTGCAGTGGTTGTGGGAGATTGTTATGCTACACCATTCAAACACCCTTAACAAACTAATTTTAACAGCTCTTTGCCAGAAAAGAAAAACTGAAGTTCATATCAGCTACTGTAATCTCTCAGAGCTCCATGGTCATATGCTAATACACCATGACTAACAATTTAGAGTTTATATCCAGGTTAGATGAATGTAGATTGCTAAAAGCTTTTTGTAGTAGTTGAGTGAAAACACTTCATATTACTGAAGTAAAGCTTTCTGGTTGATTATCAAGAAATCTCTTCCAGGATTCATGGAAATCATGTGATGTCTAGAAAAAAAAATCTTTATGTTCTATCTATTATTTTAACAAATAATATGTTTATGTCCTGAGTCCAGCTGGGGTGCTGTTAATTTTCTTCATAGCAATCCCTACTGTGCTATGCTTTGCATCTGTGACAATGTTGATGACACACCAGTGTTTTGCTGATTGCTGAACCATGCTAGTACAGTGTCAATTTTTTAAATTCTGTTTTCTTTTTCCCCCTCCCCTCCCCCAACGAGTAGGCTGAGGATAGGCAAGAGGTTGGGAGGGGACACAGCCCGAAGAGCTGACCCCTACTGACCAAAGGGATATTCCCTACCACGTGTAGTCACACCCAGCAGTAGAAGCTCAGGAAAGGGAGGATGAAGGGTGGGGGGGACATATTCATTGTTATGGCATTTGCCTTCCCAAGTAACTGTTATGCAAAATGGATTCCAGCTTTCCTGGAAATGGCTAAACATTTGCCTGCCGGTGGGAAAAGGTGAATCAATTCCTATTTTAGCTTTGCTTGAGGACGTGGCTTTGCTTTGCCCATTAAACTGTCTTTATCTCATTCCATGAGTTTTCTCACTTTTGCCATTCCAACATGGAGGAAGTGAGCAAATGTCTGGGTGGGATCTTACCTGTCACGGAGGGTCGACACACCAGAGTTTTCATGACAAGATTTGCAATAGCATGTTAGGACAGACTAGCCAATTTATTTCCCAAGAGGGCTGGCACAGAAGAGTTTTTTTTAAGAACAGCTTTATATGTTAAGAAATTAGTGGGTGTTAATTGATAGTAGGTTTTTAAAAAATTATTGTTACTTTTGTTGTAGTATTATTAGTGTTATTATTATTACTGGGCAGACCTAAGAACTAGTTATAACTTCCATGATATTGAAAACATAGCATCTTATTCAAGGCCTGGTTTCTGTATATTTAGAAATGCTTTGCATGACCAGGAAGCAACCGACAAATTTAGCCACCTCCAGCCCGAAAGAATTTGAAATATTGTGCATCAGAATTTTATTTTCTATTTTAACTTTATTTGCAGTGAAGATAAGTTCATGGATTTATATTTTTTATATCTATATTATGGAATTAGAACATGATGTTGAATTTGTTTTTAATAGTGCTGCAGAAGTATTTAGTTAGCTTTCATCTCATGTTACACTTATAATAGACTCTACCAATTAGCACTAAAGAATTGATCTATTAGAATCACAGAATCACAGAACATTGTGTTCTACTGGTTTATACAAAACATGATTTATATAATTAATTTTAGTAAATTTCCTTAAGAAATAATAGAATAATCTTATCACATTTTATGCCTCAAGCATTGCTACACCATGATTTTTGCTAGAGGATGACACGGATTATAACTTTGGTAACAGCTAGGTATTGAAATATGTTTGAGGATTTCAACCATAATTAGTACTTTGCTGATATATTCTAGGCTTCATGCTTTGATAGACAGAGATTCTAGCCTAAGTAATAAGAACTGATTGAAGTGCTTTGAGAAACATATGTTCATTCTGATTTTTATACTTATGCAACAGAATTTTCAAATGCATTCCTTGTTAGGATCTTATAAAATTAAGTAGTGTTTTCTGAATACAGGTTAGGCAATTGGCCATCATGATGCTAGGTCAGGAGCAAATAATTTGCATCAGTTTGCATTTTCATATTTGCTGAAAGATGAGATCTCCTGTTTAATTTCTTTTTAAATGTTTGTCAGTGTCTGAGAGGAAATGTGGATTTGCATGTGATCCTTTGACTTGGTTCAATATTTGTCAGTATTGTAATTACATGTAAATTACTACTGGCTGATTAGTATAGCTCAGTGTCAGCTGTACAATTTGCACATGCAGACATGAATGTATGTGGGTTTTGATACATGATTCCTATTCAAAAGTAATGAAGGTCATCTGGAATGAGAGGAGCTACAACTTTGTAAAAGAAAAATTTATTTATAACAACATGAAAAAGGGTGTAGGATCTTCAGGATGCCATATGCACTAATAATAAACCATTGTTTGTACCATAAATAGTACAATTTAACTTTTAAAAACCAAAATGGATAGCACTGAATGGCAATTTCTACTGGGAACACCTGAATGTCCTTCCTAGCAATGCATTTTATGTCTAAATTTGGCCTGGAGTTAACTAGAGTGAAATATGTTGTAAACAGAAAATCCTTTTTCTTTTTGTGCTTGAATAAAAATGTAAAGCACTTTAATAACCCCACAGTTATTTTATAAGGCCAGCCTACACATTTACATTTCTATTAAAAAAAAAAAATTCTTCGCTATGGAAAATCAAATCAGCACGTCAGTGGTACTGCTAGGTGGCGCACATTACTGTGTTTTTTCTCTGGAAAACGTAATATATAAAATCTAGGTCTGTAGTATCTCTACTCTCATGGAGAAGTACAAATTCTGCTTTAAAAATTTGTAGTTTGTTTTCTTTGTTTACATGCCTACTGTCTACTGTTCAGATCTACACAGTGAAACCATGTTCTGAAGTTACTTGGGAAGATGAATACCATCACTCTGAATGTCCCTCCCTTCTTTTACCTTCCCCCAGATTTTATTGCTGGGCATGACATCATATGGTATGGAATAACCCTTTGGTCAGTTGGGGTCAGCTGTCCCAGCTGTCCCCCCTTCCAACTCCTTCTGCACCCCCGGCCTAGTTGCTGGTGGGGTGAAGTGAGATGCAGAAAAGGCCTTGACTCTGTAAGCACTGCTCAGCAGTAACTAAAAAAATCCCTGTATTAGCAACACTTTTTCCAGCACAAATCAAAACCATAGCCCCATACAAACTACTACGAGGAAAATTAACTCTATCCCAGTCAAAACCAGCACAAACTGGCACTTCTCTTTGCCTTAAAGGACTCAGAATAAAATCCCCCATTAATGTTAGTAGCAGTAGTTATGATGTCTCAGCACTGACTTCAGAGTTCACTGGCATCACACAGGATTTGGTAAGATTCACCTCGAAGCTCTGATATATCTCCTAAAATTCACTAACATTAATGCTCATTAGCATGATTTTGGCACCAGAGGAGTGGTCAGTGCCAATCCTCATGAGCTGGATGTGAACCTCTTTGCATGGCCAGGCATGATTCGAATCATTCATCATGCTTTAAAGCACTGCAATGACACATGCGTGCTCGGCAGGAGACAAGAGTCAGTCACCAGGGTCTTACCACCCCACTGGAAACTGGGACAGACTGTCTTTGCTTTATATGTGGGAGTTCAAATAATAATCTTCCAGCCTGATAGCATCAGTCTTAACGTAAAAGTTAATTTAGTTCTGAAATAAGTTTATTATACTTATTCATGTCTGTGAATGCATACAGTGCACATTCAAACAATATGGACATACAAGACAAATTAAAATGCCAGCCTAGGACTTTAGAGAAATATGTCAGTCCTTGGCTTTGTTTTTGTTACTCTCATCAAGACACACCCATTTTCTATAAATTTAAGACACCGGTGTAGAAGCTTTTGTGATGTACAGAGATTACAGTAACAGAGGTCATATGGGTACCTTGAACACCTGAATATGGACTCCATCTTCATCACATATTTGTATATCACAGAGAAGAAAAGAAAAAAACACACCACCACCACGCCCAAAAGCTTATGGCTTGTGATACTCTGGTAGTTGTTGGATTTTTTTCCTAAAACCTCATTAACATTCCTCAGAGATATTCCTTTTCTTCTTCTTCCTTCTCTGATAATGTTCATTAATCAATGTTATTGGTTTAACATTAGACAAAACAGATAACAACAAATAAATTAATCTACTGTTTAATGCACATAGGAGTCTCATACTTCTTTCCATAAAGGATATATTTTTCATCTTGCATTTCTATGTTTAGTAATAGGATTTCTTGAATCAATCTTGATTTTTACACTGTCTCCCTGAGAGTTCATTGTAGTGTTCTAATTCACAGAGACAGTTTCAAATTTGTAGCTATGGTTTCAAAGAATGTGAACTCAGACAGCCGCAGGCTGTAGTGAGCTGCAGTCACACCCATTGACCCACTAGATTCTAGTTAAACCCAGTTTGGTTTGGAAGTGCTTATTAAATACGGTCAATATCTATGGCTTAATTTAATCCATCATTCTAGTTGTGGTAAGGGTGGTGGTTACAGAGCAGGCTAATGATAAAAACATGCTGAATAACCGGCTAATTAAAGTTACTAAACTTTTTGATGTTTTTCTTAATTGGTCCTGGGGGAAATAGGGAGGATGTTGAATTACCATGCTGATTAGAAATACAGTAGCTGCTGTAGTTTGGATTTTATTTTGGAGAAAAAAGATAGTGGCAGTTGGAAAGTCATCAGAGGATAGGAACAATGATCCTGTCATATGACTGCTTTTAATAAGCAATTTATCAAGGCACATTAATTTTTTTCCCCATTCAGCAATGGACCTCCTCCTACAAAGTAATAATTCTACATCTCAAGTTATTTGGGTGTGCAGTGTAAGAGGTACCCAGAAGGAGTTAAACTGAGATGTGCATTAAAGCAGCAGAAAGCAGAAAAGGACATCTGCAGCTGATACCTTTAAATATTTCACCAATAAAAAGCAAAAACAAACCTAGTTATTAAGGGAGTATAATTCTATATTCATTTCCATGTACTGTAACATTATAATACACCAAAAGGCATCCTAAGCCACAAAGAAACCTTGTCATTTTAGTAAAAATTGTGTTGTTGAAGTCTGTGTGGTTTTTGTTAGAAGAAGAGCACATCCCTGTATTTTGCATTGAGTGCTGTTATTCTGTGAGACACAAGAATATGGAAGCGGTGCTTCATTTTGTAGCAGTATGCAAAGCAAAGCTGTCTGGAATGGTAACAGGTATTTGGCAAGAGGAAGAAAGGAATGAGTTTGATTTTCCTAGTCATATCAACACTGGAGTTGTGTGTGTGAGTGCGCATATAATGAGAAGGCATCGAGGAGAGTGATTTAAAGTGCCAATTGAGAGTAGTAAAGTGCTATATGCATTATAGTAAGTGGAAGAGGAATCACGAGATGCATCTGGTTTGGAACATTTAGAAAGCTGTAACCTAAAGGAAAATTATCTCAACACTAAAATCAGTATACTAATTAGATTTGAGCTTTATTCTGTGATTTCTCCTATTCTTTATGACATGCAACTTAAAAATGTGCAAAGAGGAGAGCTTAGCTCATTCTTGCTACTGCATAGAAGAATTGTAACTCTGAGAATAGGCTTGTGTTGAAGCTGGTGCAAATAAACTGGCAAGGATCTTAATTTAGTCTTTTTGTCTATACATGTATATACACCTGTATGTAGATGTTATCTTAATGAAGTTTTACTGAAGAAGTTAAAATACTGTAGGAAAAAAGTGTATATTAAAATGTCAGTTTCCCATTTTTTAAAAGAAGTATATTTATTTTATTTGTTATTTATATAAATAAGTATCCATACTGCCTTTATGAACCAAACAGAGCCAAGTTTAGGCCATTGAAGTAGCTGCAGCATGTAATAGTTCATTCAAAATCTTGTGAAAGGATATATTACCACACATATAAGTCATCTAATTTTGTTGCTTCTGCAACTTATTATTTGACTCTAAAACTTATCTGAATTCAGTGTAATGCATTTTTATGGCTTTTGCTGTAGCTATATCAGGGGATGTAGAAGCAGCTCACTGCTGGGAAGAGACAAGGACACACAGTTTGCTTCCTTCAACACCATGCTTTCACAGGAATGATCTTAGCTGCTTTAAAAGTCCCCTATGTGGACATCTCCCCACAATCTGGACATATCCAGTGCCTATTTAGACACCTGGAAAGATCTCTTAGTGACCACAAAGAACAAATCGTGTCTTGAGATTTACCTTTGGCAGCTGAGGTAGAGGGCTGGAGAACACTACAGCAAGTACCAGGTCATGTGCCATGCAGTGATAGAGTAGAATGCCAATGCACATTTTGTGACTTCCCTCTTAACTGAAATATTTGCAATATAGGAAGGAGCTTTCTGAACACTTCCACTTTCCTTGTATATTTTAATTTTTGTCAATAATTGTTTCTTCCATGAGCTCCCCTTGCACTCACATGAAGTTTAGCATTTCCACCATGACTTAACTGTATGCTGTGTAAAGCACAACCTCTTGTGATCTCCTGGCTTCAGCTAATGCTCCCAAGTTTTTGCACTAAAAGAGAATAGCTTATCTTATTCAACCTCTTCCTGCCAGTTAGAATTTTATAGACCTCTGCCATATCTCAAAAATGGAATCTTCCAAAAAGAAGTTTATCGCAAAATGAAGTCTTATTGTGTTCTTCTGTGGCAGCTGCGGTCATGGCCAACACACTGGAGAATAAACTGGAAGATTCAGGACTAAGCAAGTCAAATGACTCCTCAGTAAACCTACTTATCATTCTTCTGCAGACCAGGTAGAAAGAGGACTTAAAACATGTCTTCCTCATGTGATAAATATATATTATGAAAGAGGTATTTCTTGTGGAATAGCCCACAAAGTGTTAATTTAGGGCTTGCTGAATCAGTTAAGATTTGTATCAGTTAAATTTGTATCAGTTAAATCAGCTTTAGGGATTGATATTAAGGAGTCCCAGTGTTTCTGATCAGCTGCTAATGGAATGATGGTGGATTTCAGTTATTGGATCATCTGTTGCTGTTTTTCCTTAGCAGGCAAACAATCTTCAACTTTTTGTGTACAGAAAATCCAGTGTTGAAGAAAAGGCCCCTAGAGTGCATAGGACATTAATGATTTTTTTTTTTTTATTACAGTATTTCAGAAAAAGTGGATTGGAAATGCTTTGATTTAATTTTGAAGTAATTGAAAAACCTTATTTTCTTAGATGAAAAATTCCCAAATATAGCCTTAATTAAGTGCACATTTGCTCAGACCTACACATTCTGACATGAGCACCTAAAATTAGCATTCAGACACAATGGTACTAGATTTACAGTTTAACATAATACCTTTAGGAACCCTGACAGTTTGCTCCGGGGGATAAAATAACAGTTGCCACTTTAAGAGATAAAGTTTTCTACTATTATCATCACAACATTTATGCAGCTATGACTAAAAGAAACAGAATAACTCTTTACTAAGTGGCACTGTCAACAACCTTCCACTAGCAGATAAAATCTTCATGTCAAGCGATTTCAGTGACCAAGCAGAAGGTAACCTGGCAACCTGCAATAAATAAAGGGTCCCTATGGTCAGGAAAACATCAATGAACTTTCTGATCCTCTAAAAGTTCCTTCAGCATAATTTAATGAAAAAAAATTAAAATACTGCCCTCCAGATGTTCAACCAGCCCAAAACATACTGCTTTAAATGCCTGATGCTTATTGATTATTGTATCAGGTATAGCCATTTGCCTGATTGTGGAAATAATAGACCCATCTATAAAGCAGTTTTTCATTACATCATCTTACATTACCATTCATTTTCAGACCCTATTGCTGTGATAATTGCCCTACAGTATTTTACAGTGAATGCCGTATAAGGAAGACAACAACAGATGGAGAAAGGAGGAAAGGTGTACTGGAAAAATACAACTTAGCCATGTGATTAGCAATGTTAGGAGGTAGGAAGAAAACATATTTCTTTGGGAATCATTGGTGAAGTTTTGCAACACAAAAAGAATAAAAGAAGCTACATTAGTCATTTATATTACTACTAATAAAAAAATAATGAATTGACTTAAAACTGAATAGACATTGTGGCAAAAGCAGAATTCTGAAAACAAAAGATCATTAAACAACACTGAGCTCTGAGTGAGGTGACCCTATGTCTTTAGGACAGTCGTCATCACACAATTCACTCTCACAATGACAGTTAACATTTAAAGGTGTAGAGGTGCAGAATCATTCACAAAAAACCAGAGTTAGGGTGGATTCAAAGCAAACATACACGTGCCATCAAGAGTGAGACAATTCCTCCTTAGGAATTAGGAACTTAACTCAACTTGTAATGTTGAACTATTTGAAAGCAGATTTGTTAATAGATCCCACCTCCAGTTTTGTGATGACAGAGCAGTAAATTGCATAAACTTCAGCAACATGAACTTTGACTCAAGTTATAGAAGCTGTTGCAATAGCTGGTAGATGCTGCTCATGCCCGAGATATCAAAGGACAAGGTCCAGTAAATTGAGAACAGAAAAGATGCATCCTAGAAGCACAATTTATGTAGGCGTCCTGTCTCATTGGTTTAGTGAGCTTTTTCTAAGAAAAATGTACCTGAGAGCAGGGCCCTCTGCCTAAAGCAACCACATTTCTCCAGCAGTAAGACCAGACAAAAGAAAAAAAAAATGTTGTCTACTCTCCATTACTTCAGGGTAAGAAAGACCCAAATGTTTGGTTTTCAGAAAGGATGCAGCAATGTCAGCACCAAGGATAAATTGTTTAAAGATTAAGCCATAGTTTTTCTTTTTAATGCCCTATAAAGGAGAATTCTTTTTCTCTTTTCCACAACAATTTCACATGCTATATTAAATGTTGCAAATTGGAATTTCCGTCATTGTTTCAAGATCATTTGCAAATGTATACCTTCTCTCACAGACTCGCTCACGCAGGGTCAATTTTCTGCCTATATTACAATTCTCAAACTCCCATAGGGAACAAAGAATGGTTTGTCAGAAGCCCGCAAAAGGAGACAAATGATCTGTGCTCTAGTCTAATAACCTTCCCGAAGAAGACAAATGTGTGCATTGCAAAAGTTTCACCTGTAAATTCCCTACTGATATACTAATTAAGAACTAGATCTCTTCAACCACTTTAAAAAAAAAAAAAAAAAGAGAGAGAGGGAGAGAGAAGAAAAAAAGGTCCACTGAGAAAGGCTGGGGAAAAGGGAAATTAATGGCTCAACATTGTACCAGAATCCTTTGCTGAGGTAGGTAGGTTTACACACAACCACAGTGACTGTTTTAAAACAGTCTTTGAAGGATTTGTTGATATTCGGAGGATCTGTAAACTGCATATAGTTGTCCATATGTAATATTTCTGTCTCTGTCCTGTTCTTCTGTCTTACAGCTCTTATTTGTTAAACAAGATTTCTTTTTTTTTTTTTTCTGCTGACCTCCTTACTGAAACCTGTCTTGAAGTTTTTTTTCCATGTAGGAAGTGTTCATACCTACTACATTTTAAACTGCTAAAATGAAACTGCTGCCTTTTATCCTGTGTACCTCATCCCAAATCACTGAAATAACAACAGTGGCCTGTGATTTATATGGCTGACCATAAACAACCCAGTTCAAAATATGAAAAGATAATGGATGAAACAAGTAAACCAATTTATCTGCTTTACCACATAGCTCACTCTACACTATACTTTCAGAGAAAAAAATTTATATTTTTTTTTTTAAATTTTAAACCGAACTATTGTATACCAGAAGTTTCCATGATATTTCACCCAGCTGGTTAGTTTTGTTCTAACTTCAATAATTCTGAAATGCTTCAGAGTAACTCATTAATGTCCTTAATGCTTTTGAAAATGACCTCTTTATCAGCAGTAAACTCTTCATGAAAATGTTAGCTGTGACATGTGAATATCAGTCTTGTTAAATGAGACTCATTAATCTTTATCTTGAGCAACGTTACTTTCTGATTTTCAAAGACTTAATGGTATCTAATGTTATTTTTTTTAATTCTGAGTACTTCATCCTGCTTTTTCCTTATCTGTACAATATGTGGGATATCAATGCATTTCAAAGGTTTGTGGGAAGAATAAATAATTTCAAGATTATGAGATGTTCAAATCCTACAGCAGTGCAGACCTTACCATGACCTAACATAAATGGATCAAATAAACAAGTGCTTTCCTACAATAATTCCACATGTATTTTAATAACTAGGTTGTTGCTTAAGTGTTATTATAGAAAGAAAACAAATGGACACCAAAAAAATTGTTCACAAGTGCAATCAATTTGTCATAAATAACACAACTCTCCGGAAATTTTGATACTGAGACATTAGCTGAGTGGAATAAATATCCAAGGATCTTAACACAGTCTTGAACAAGACAGCACTCACTCTGACTCCAAGCAGGAAAAATCTTATTCATAGCAATAGTAGTAAATTCTTATAGTACATTATCTCCCAGAAGGTTTTTGCAGTATCGAGGCTTCTCCTTGTCTGTACGAACACACCATACCATTCACCCTGGGTGCTTATGGCAACAGTTGAAAAACATCACCATTACAAAAAAGCACTTTCCCCTTATGTAATACAACTATTCTTTTTTATTTTATATTATGATTATGATAAAAGAACCCAGTCAGGATGCATTAGTGTGGTAGAAAGGCATGATATTATAGCTTTTGTGTAGTCACAGTTTTTTCTCAGGTGAATAAGCAAAATCGTATTTTGTTGTAGCAGCACAGTTAGTTCTATGGCTGAGGGTAAAATAAAGGTACAGGAGTCTGTGATCGAGTTATTACCACTCCTTGCACACCATATCTCTATTAGCATCAACTGCGGAAAAGAAAAGGCTGAGAAAGTAAGAAAAAGAAATACATTGTTTGTGTTGGAACACTTAATTCCCTGTCTTCCCTGGCTTCTAGAAAATAGGTAGTTTGCTCTTTCCCACTCCACTGACAGTCTGCTTAAGATTTAGGCAGTTATCTAATGTGTTTAAATCTTGAGCTGGCATACCTGATCTCTGCAGGACTCTCAGCCTCAGTTAAGACAAGCGCAAGAAATCATAGAAGGGCATTAAGGGCATTAAATCAACATGTGCTGGTGGCAATAAACACCTGGCACCAGTATGGCATGATGGCTGGCTAAAACCAACAGAGCAACAGAAACTCATGAAGTGCTAAAAAGGGCATGTTTCTGTAAGTGATAAAGCACACATAGAAGTAAAGCAGCAGCAGAATTCTCCTTTAACCATTAGAATAACTAATGCTGTTGGACAGTTTCTGTCCAGACTCTTGGTGTAAATAGATTTACTTTGGGGCTATAACAGTGTGAGTTCTTCTTTCTTTCTAATGAAAGCTGAGATGCTGTAGGACACAGCTGCAGGTTCAGAGTGGAACGTGGACAGTACCTGGCCTCTTCCTGCTGTTTCAGATTCACTTGACAACTTTAATGCAATTCTGAGGGAGCCTACACGCAAGGAGCTCAAGTGTTTCTACGCAAATAATCCAGTTTTAAACTAGAATGATTAGTATGAACTCAATGTCTACCCATGCGGAAACTAATATGCAGGAAAGATACTATTTTAAGGATATGAGGGAAAAAAGAGTACTCAGTCATTATTAGTCTACTTAACTAACTTTTCCATGTGATATCCCAATATAACAGTCACAAAAATAGGTAAAAGTTCTTCATCTCTTCCCACTTGCTCCTGGCTTCATTGCTTCTGGGATGTACCTGAGAACCTCAATAGGTACATGTGTAGTTTATATATTCTCACAGAGAGTGTATCTGGCTGGGTAGAGTAGTTATTTGCTGCAGCAAGAAAGAGCCTGCATGACAAATCTACTTCAGGGCACTCTCGGAGACTGCTGAAAGTTCATTGCTACCTGCTGTTGGTGGGACACGCCAGTCAGGATGCCTGCCCTTGGAGAAGCTGCAAAGCCCATGTGTGATTACTCCTGGGAGCTTGCTGGAAGCAACAGCCCATTTACTCACTGCACCAGTGCTTCCTATAAATATATTTATAACCCTGGCATGCCTGCCTTACCGTAATCTCAAGGGTTTGTCTGGTTCAGAGAAAGCCATAATGGGAACTGTAAACTTTTATGCTTGCCCTCTCTAGAAATTGGTTTGAAACTTTTATAACAGGTATTTTTCACTTTTTGCTTGCTTCTCCTGAAATCTTACTCACAAAGCAGTTCTATAAAGAATTTTCAATAGTGTGAGGTGTACCCAGCCGGGTTTATTGTCTGCACCTGCTACAGCTAGTGCTGTAGTGAAGTGTCTAGACACTTCACTACAAGAGCTCAGTTGTCACAGTCTGAGTGCTATGTTCACTGTAATAACATTGATGAATATTTTCTGTTCTTATCCTAATTACATTTGTGTTGAAGACAGTAGAACACTGCTTAAGAAAATCCTTTCTTTATGCAAAGGTGTCACAATTTCTTTAGAAATCTTTCAAATAAAGGAGAAGGGAAGAGACAAAACAGAAGTACCTTAGACCTCTCAATGTTATTAATATCTTGTCAGGCTTGGTCCTGGTTTTAGGAACTGGAACAATTATTATTGTCATGCAAAACTTCTCTGGCTGACTTCCCAAAACTACTGCTGAAAAGTTAAAATATTTCATGAACATTGAAAAAGTATATGTAAAATGTCCTTCACACTATGTAAGAAAAGCTGAGATGCACAGTTAATGGACAACTTGCAAAACCTTCTGTGACCTTACTGAGGAAGATACCATTACCATGAGAAATGTTTGTAACTGTCCATTTGCCAAGAGTTATCAAATGATATCTAACTGTAGTTTTCTGCATAGATACACTTGTGTAATTATTTTTGGCAAGGGACATTGTTTAAGAAGGCCACAACGGCTATTTCACCTTTGCAGCACACACTGTTGGACTGATACAGTTCTCAAGGGAATGCATCATTAATGTTTATAAAGTCTATGCAGATCCTCAGTTGACAACCACAGCTATTTACACAGACATATCATGGTCCTGCAATAGAAAAGGAATCTATTTCCTACATCCCTAATTAAATTCGGGAAGCCTGTTTCTCTTTTACTGCCTTTTGCTTCCTGAAGACCCCTGAGCAAACCGAAGTTGCTGGGAATTGTTCCGGCACACTTTGCAGTTACAGAGGGTATGCCATCCAAGAGTGAGCCACATGGCTGTGTGACTCTAGTGACCGTAACCAACTGTCAAGCACAGCACACAGGATGAAATGTGTTCACATATGAAGTTGATGAATAGACCTGTCACTATAATAAGTAGTTGAATCAAGACGTAGTGGGAAAGCAGGAGGAAATACACGGTGTTTATTCCAACCCCAAAACAGAATGATTTGCTCTTTAAATCCAACAATTTAGCCAAGCAGTAAACCAAAGAGAAAATAAAATGTACATACTTATTTAATTCTACTTAAGGCTACCTGATACTAAACTAAACGCAAAATGGTGCGCATTGTGGTTTATCCTTTAACATGGATGGGAAACACTTTCTTATCTTATATGTACCCATGCAAAGGCAATCAGAACAACAACCCTCCAAGATAGATCGCTGAGGTTCTGATATCTCAGGAAAGAAAAGGGGTGATATGGGAAGACAAAGCTTGTATCATGGCTTGCCCCTTTTTGCCTTGGTTCAGTGGAAACAGGAATGTGAACCATCATTATAAATGGGTCATAGTATCTATTAACCAAACCAGGAGACGTGAGTCTGTAGGTTTCCCCCCCATACCTCTTCTCTCTGATAAATCACATAATCCAGCACAGATTCAGAGTCTCTGTGACATGCTCCATTTGGGCCTTCTCCCCTGCCAAGGCAATAACAAGAGAATGAAATGTTCCTTTTCTGCCCTGCTGATATCATGATCTCTTGCCTGTTATGAATTAGATTCACAGTCTGAGTATCTCCCTCTGAGATCAGCTTTAATTTCTAATAACCAGCTCATTCTGCCTTGCTAAAGCAACAGCTTCTGACTCAGTTCAGACATTTCAAACAGAGGAGCACAGAAAGACTTCTAATTAGTGCCTAAATATTCTACCTTGCACTAGCTACAAATTAGTGTAAATGCAGGCTGCAGAGATTGTTCAAAACCCAGACAAAGACACTGACTGATCTGTTCAGTGACCATGTGTTTTTTGCTGCTACAACATGGGCATGGGTGCAATCTGTGGTTTTTCAGCACATGTGTTTTAGCACATGATGTTGCCTAAAATTCTATCAAGTGTCTCAAAATTGTGCTCCAGTCCATGTTACCCTGTTTATCAACTCCTGGGCTGGGTTTTTTTTTGTGTTGCTCACTGACCTTACCTTTGCCTTCTGTATCAGTGGTGTTGATATCCTTGTCCTGCAGTTCCCTGTGCCTTATTGTGAGTTGCCCTTCATTTGAGGCATATTTTTCCAAGGCTTCTCAAGCCTTACTTCTGCTTAGGATATTTAAATCCTCTTCCTCCTCTTCTCCTGCACCCCTAAATTATTTTTTAAGTGAGAAAAGATGGGGAAAGATTATATATTTCATATGGAGCAAGTATCAAATGCCTACTTATACGTAAAAATTATACGCTTGTATTTGCTTTTACATGTTGTTGATCGTTTCAGAGTGAAGGCTGCTCAGCAAGGAAAACAAAAGCTTCTCTGCAGTATGCCATTCACTAGTTTGTGTATCTTTATCATAAGCATTTTCATGAATCCCTTCACTAAATTAAATAGGTCATATTGCGTAGTGATTTATAACCGGGAGAACTGTTTGATTTCAAAGAAACAGCACAGGGTATAAATCAAAGAATGAATTTGACCCAACAATCTCCCTGAAAAGACAGATTTTCAGAGCTCCTGTTCTTTATTTCTAATACATCCTTTTCAAGATGGGGTGATAAAACTGAGCATGTGGTTCAAGGTGAGCTCACACACTGATTTACAGAATGGCCTTACAATATTTTCAAAGTATGCTCTATTCTCTCTTTAGCACATTGTAACATCTTGTTTGGCTTTTAATCATTACTGAACACCAGGCAGATATTTCCACTGGGCTGTTCACAATGACAGCTGGGACATTTTTTCCTGAGTACTTACAGTTAATTTAGATCCCATCAATGTATCAATTGTTCCTTCCAGTGTTCCTTACCTTGCAGTTGTCACAATGAATTTCATCCCCTTTTGTGCTACTGAGAAACCATGCTTTGTTAAGATCTCCTGTCCTTTTTAGATTAACCTACTCTCAATAGTTTTGAGAAAA
Source organism: Phalacrocorax carbo (assembly GCF_963921805.1). NCBI lineage: Eukaryota > Metazoa > Chordata > Aves > Suliformes > Phalacrocoracidae > Phalacrocorax > Phalacrocorax carbo. The sequence goes on along the minus strand of NC_087518.1, from coordinate 28,666,531 downwards.
AAAATTCATGGAAAATTTGCCAGCTCACAACTCTCATCTTTCCAGAACAGATAGAAATGGGCAAAAATCCCCACAACCTGCAGTACAGAAAGGAACACTGAAGCTGAAAATGTCACAAATATACACCTCACTGGTCAATACAGCTTTATTTAATACTATGTCCCTGAAACCCAGCGAAAAAGCAGCATACTTCTGACAACTTCCTCAGTATAGTGACAACAGGTTAATATTTGGTTTTGCATTAAATTAGAAATAATAACCTGTTGGCTTTACCCTGAGAGTGCAGGGAGGAGCCAGAAAAGCTGTGGAGAGCTGCTTTCTGTACTGTGGGTCTGGGTAGGATCAGGGCAAAATTGTACTCACCTGCAATGATATTTCCTTGGGCCAGAGATGAACCTGGCAGATAAGGGTCTGACTGACCAGTGCAGGATTTTGCTGAATTGCTTTGCCTTTTTATTATACATTATTAGTACTTTAGATAGCATGCTACTTGGAAAGAAACAGCCTATAGAAACAGTGAATGTAACGCTTCCTTGCTCATTCATCTTCCCACTGCTCTTTAGGCCTCTTCCAGGGTTTAAGGTGACCTTGCAACTTATGAAGGAAAATAAAGGATTGGAGCTAAACATGTTATAAATGATTGACCTACCTGGATGGCAGCTGATAACATGCTGGAGGCTGCAAAGTTCAGATACTGAACTTCATTCTGAATGATAGATGCTAGGAAGTGGAGATAACTCATATTGTAAAAGCAACATTTTCAGCAAAATGGAATGAGAAATAAGGGAATTGGCCTGCAGTCAGAGAAACTGCATGGTACAAACAGGAAAAAAAAAACAACCATTGCAGCATTAAGCTGATAAGACCACTACTTTAAAATGATGTAGCAAGTGCAAGAGGAACTTGTTCTTTGCTCTGCTCAGCCAGGTAGAGTGGACGTAATGGAAAAGACCAGCCAAAATCATAGCAGCCTGTGTTGACAGAGGAATCCTAATTTGGGGAAAGAAGGAAAAAGGATCAGATATGTCAAAGAAGAGCTTATTAGAGGAAACATTTCTTCTGCCTGGATATGAGGACACTTTGAAGACAAGCTTAGCCTGAGAATGGTAAAAAGAAACTAATTCTTTTCATGCACTCATGCTGCAGAAGATAATGGAGTTGCTTCAGGTCAAAATTAGAGCTGATTGAGAGTTTTATAAAACAGCCTTTAAAGATGCATTTAAAAACAAATTTTTTTAAAGTGCCAAAAATCTGTCAGTGTAAAATTTTTCCTGGTCCCAAGGGAGGAATTGAATCAGAGTCTGTGCTTATACATATATAGGGACCTGTAATTCAAATCTTTGGTCTGAACCAGCCTCACCTATCCCAGTTAGATGACCTAATTGCCGAGCTATTGAATGATTCATTATGAATTACAGGTTCTTCCACTTATTTTTCTTCAAAAGGTTTTGAAAGAAATTTTCCTCTACTCATGAACATTCAAAACAACTTTGTGTGAGAGAAAATTGGAACTTGGCTAGTCAGAGAATTCTCAGGCCTCAAGATCACTGCATAATTTCCATTCTCATTCAATGTTGCTTGGGGTCTTTTTGACTTCAAACAGTTTTGTCTTTTACTGTCTTTTGGTTCACATAATCTTCCACAGTACTTCTTATGCCTACACCAATATTTCTGTCATGTTGAAAGAAACTTCCTCAGGAACACAACTCTGCGTATCGTACCCTGCTGCTGTGCAGGAGACATCCCTTACACAGAGCACAGGTCTCCAGTACATTTTCTACCTGCTCCATTCTGGTATCATAGGGTCTGAGTTCCCTTTTCCAGATAGCATGACCAGTCTCAATGAAAAAGAGTGAAAAATCAAGTCAGACAAACTTGTTTTACAATCAAGCTTTTAAAAACTAATCATACACATGCTTCACATCAAATTGCTTTTCCTTTCTCTAAATGCTTGGTTTGTTTTTTGGGTTCTTTCACCACCTACATCCAAAGGAGGTATATATTGTGTTTGTGTGGCAAGGTTCTGGTAGCAAGGGAGCTACAAGGGTGGATTCCATGAGAAGCTGGCAGAATCTTCTCCTATGTCCATTAAAGCCAATGCCAGCCAGCTCCAAGATGACCCACTGCTGGCCAAGGCTGAGCCAATCAGCAACAGTAGTAGCATTCTGTGAAAACAGATTTAAGAAGGGGGAAAAAAACCCAGTGCAACTGCAACCAGAGAGAGGAATGATGATATGTGAGAGAAACAACTCTGCAGGCACCAAGGTCAGGGTAGAAGGAGGGGGAGGAGGTGCTCCAGATGCTGGAGCAGAGATTCCCCTGCAGCCAATGGAGAACCCCACGCTGGAGCAGGTGGATACACCTGAAGGAGGCTGTGTCCTTATGGGAAGCCCGTGCTGGAGCAGAACCCTGGCAGGAGCTGTGGCCCCATGGAGAGAGGAGCCCACATTGGAGCAGGTTTGCTGGAACAGTCTGTTTCTTAAGGACTGCACCATGCGGAAGGGACCCATGCTGGAGAAGTTAGTAAAGAGCTTCAGCCTGTGGAGGGACTCACGTTGGAGAAGTTAATGGAGGACAGTCTCCAATGGGAGGGATCCCATGCTGGAGCAGGGAAGAGTGTGAGGAGACCTCTCCATGAGGAGGAAGGAGCAGCAGGAACATGTGATGAACTGACCACAAACCCCATTGCCCAACTCCCTGCACTGCTATGGGGAGGAGGTAGAGAAAATGGGTAGTGAAGTTAAGCCCAGGAAGAAGGGAGGGCTGTGGGGAAGGTGTTTTTAAGATTTTTTTTTATTTCTCATTATCCTTCTCTGATCTGATTGGTAACAAACTGATTTCTCCAAACTGAGGCTCTTTTGCTCATGACGGTAACTGGTGACTGATCTCTCTCTGTCCTTATCTCAACATACAAGTTTCTTGTTATATTTTCTCTCCCCTGTCCAGCTCAGAAGGGGAGTGATAGAGTGGTTTTGGTGGGCACCTGGAGTCCAACCAGGGTCAACCCACCAGAAGGTATCAGAAGGAAATCAGTTTCCTATTTATTCATATATCCTGGTTAAGCTAGTGATCCTGTTGCCAGATTTCATTTTTTTGAAAAGGCAAATTCACTTGTCAACTCACATAGAAATATTAAAATAGCAAATATCAATAATTTCTCATGGGCTGAGGTGCAGAACAGAACTTCAAAAGTAGACCAGTGCTTCTGGTCCACATATATATATTTATATGTATAACATCATATAGAGTCTATAAAACTCAGGTTGAAGATAAGAGTTGTCGTGGTTCAGCCTCAGCTGGCACCTGAACACCACGCAGCCGCTCGCTCACCCCCCCCCCCCCCCCGTGGGATGGGGAAGAGAATCGGACGAGCAAAAGAACTTGTGGGTTGAGATAAGCACAGTTTAATAACTACAATAGAATGATGATGATAAATGATTATGATAATAATGACAGTAAGGTTAATATAATAAAAGGGAAAAGGGAGGAAAGGGAAAACAGGGAACACAAACGCAGAAACACGAACGATACAACCGCTCACCACCCGCCGACCGACGCTGCCCGTCCCCGAGCCGCGATTGCTCCCTCCCTCCCCCGGCCAGCCCCTCCCAGGTAGCATACTGGGCATGACGTTACATGATATGGAATATCCCTTTGGTCAGTTTGAATCCACTCTCTTAGCTGTGCCCCCTCCCCTCCCGGCTTCTTGTGCACCCAGCAGAGCATGGGAAGCTAGACATGTCCTTGACTAGTATCAGCGCTGCCCAGCAACAGCCTAAACATCTGTGTGTTATCTCAACAGGTTTTTTCCCATGCTAATTTCAAAGCACAGCACTATACCAGCTAGAGTGAAGAAAATTAACTCTATTGCAGCTGAAACCATGACAGTATCCACCCCTTATTCCATATCATTGACATCATGCTCAGGTCCCATACTATTCAGTACAACTTCAATAATCCTTATCCATCTTCTTACCCTTTAACAATATATATATATACAGATTTTCATTTATCATTCCACTAGTTTATGGAACACCCCTGTAGAATGCCTGTAAAATGTCCATTGAGTTCATTTAGTCCATGACTTTGGATTTCATCTCTTGTAAGGGTCCTTCGGTGCGGCGGTGTGCGTGGGGTCAGGTTGTTGCATGTCAGTCCTTGTTCCATCACCGCTGCACTGGTAGTTCGTGTTCTCTCACTGCTGCACTTTGCTCGGTTCCATTGAAAGTTCATTTGCTATTATCATTAATTGGGAGATTCCCACCATGATAACATTCCACTGATGCAACCATAGTAGTGATGACATACAACATCATATTACAATTAACAGCATATTATTCAGTTCATTGGCTGTTTTCACCCAGAATTAAATCCCCCTGGGGTACACACCGAACTCCTCCATCCTCCCGCATCACCCACCAAGTGCACCCAGGTCCTCGAGCAAACGCAATCCCACGAGTGGGTTTGCCTCTGCTGGAAGCAGGAATAACCCAGACTGTCTTGCCCAGCATATTTTTTATGTGCACTACAGGGACTCTATCCCCTTCCACAGTACGTAAGGATTCTGATTGGGCCGGGCCAGCTCGCCTGGCAGATCCCCTTGTGTTGACTAACCACATGGCTTTTGCTAAATATGCATCCCAGTGTTTAAATGTTCCACCCCCCATTGCTCTCAGTGTCATCTTTAATAGTCCATTGTATCTTTCGATTTTCCCAGAGGCTGGTGCGTGATAGGGGATGTGATACACCCACTCAATGCCGTGCTCTTTGGCCCAGGTGTCTATAAGGTTGTTTCGGAAATGAGTCCCATTATCTGACTCAATTCTCTCTGGGGTGCCATGTCGCCACAGGACTTGTTTTTCGAGACCCAGGATAGTGTTCCGGGCAGTGGCGTGGGGGACAGGATATGTTTCCAGCCAGCCGGTGGTTGCTTCTACCATGGTGAGAACATGGCGCTTGCCTTGGCGGGTCTGTGGGAGTGTGATATAGTCAATTTGCCAGGCCTCCCCATATTTATATTTCAGCCATCGTCCCCCATACCACATAGGCTTTACCCGCTTTGCTTGCTTGATTGCAGCACATGTTTCACATTCGTGGATAACCTGCGCAATAACGTCCATGGTCAAGTCCACCCCTCGATCACGAGCCCACCTGTATGTTGCATCTCTCCCTTGATGGCCTGAGGTGTCATGGGCCCACCGAGCTAGAAATAGTTCACCCTTATGCTGCCAGTCCAGATCCACCTCAGCCACTTCAATCTTGGCAGCCTGATCCACCTGCTGGTTGTTTCGATGTTCTTCAGTGGCCCGACTCTTGGGGACGTGAGCATCCACATGCCGTACCTTTACAACCAGGTTCTCTACCCGGGCAGCAATATCTTGCCACAGTGCGGCAGCCCAGATGGGTTTGCCTCTGCGCTGCCAGTTGCTTTGCTTCCACTGCTGTAGCCAGCCCCACAGGGCATTTGCCACCATCCAGGAATCAGTATAGAGATAGAGCACTGGCCACTTTTCCCGTTCAGCGATGTCTAAGGCCAGCTGGATGGCCTTTACTTCTGCAAACTGGCTCGATTCACCTTCTCCTTCAGCAGTTTCTGCTACTTGTCGTGTAGGACTCCATACAGCAGCCTTCCATCTCCGGTGCTTTCCCACAAGGCGACAGGACCCATCAGTAAACAGGGCATATTGCTTCTCATCTTCTGGCAGTGTGTTATACAGTGGGGCTTCTTCAGCACGTGCCACCTCCTCCTCTGGTGATATTCCAAAATCTTTGCCTTCTGGCCAGTCCATAATCACTTCCAAGATTCCTGGGCGACTGGGGTTTCCTACTCGAGCCCGCTGGGTGATCAGTGCAACCCATTTACTCCACGTAGCATCAGTTGCATGGTGTGTAGAGGGGACATTTCCTTTGAACATCCAGCCCAGCACTGGCAGTCGGGGTGCCAGGAGCAACTGTGCTTCAGTACCAACCACTTCTGAAGCAGCTCGAACCCCTTCATATGCTGCCAATATCTCTTTTTCAGTTGGAGTATAGCGGGCTTCGGACCCTCTGTATCCCCGACTCCAAAACCCTAGGGGTCGACCTCGGGTCTCCCCTGGTGCTTTCTGCCAGAGGCTCCAGGTAGGGCCATTCTCCCCGGCTGCGGTGTAGAGCACATTTTTAATATCTTGTCCTGCCCGGACTGGCCCAAGAGCTACTGCATGAACTATTTCCCGTTTAATCTGTTCAAAGGCTTGTTGTTGTTCAGGGCCCCATTTGAAATCATTCTTTTTCCGGGTCACTTGATGGAGGGGGCTTACGATCAGGCTGTAGTGTGGAATATGCATTCTCCAAAAACCCACAACGCCCAAGAAAGCTTGTGTTTCCTTTTTGCTGGTTGGTGGAGACATGGCTGTTATTTTGTTGATCACATCCATGGGGATCTGACGACGACCATCTTGCCATTTGATTCCTAAGAACTGGATTTCTCGTGCAGGTCCCTTAACTTTACTTTGTTTTATGGCGAAACCAGCTTTCAGGAGGATTTGAACTATTTCCTTCCCTTTCTCAAAAACTTCTTCTGCTGTATTGCCCCACACGATGATGTCATCAATGTATTGTAGGTGTTCGGGAGCTCCACCTTGTTCCAAAGCATTATGGATCAGTCCATGGCAAATGGTAGGGCTGTGTTTCCACCCCTGGGGCAGTCGATTCCAGGTGTACTGGACCCCCCTCCAAGTAAAAGCAAACTGTGGCCTGCACTCTGCTGCCAGAGGGATTGAGAAGAATGCATTAGCGATATCGATTGTGGCATACCACTTGGCTGCCTTGGACTCCAGTTCATATTGAAGTTCTAGCATGTCTGGCACAGCAGCACTCAACGGTGGAGTGACTTCATTCAGGCCACGATAGTCTACCGTTAGCCTCCACTCTCCATTAGACTTCCGGACTGGCCATATGGGACTGTTAAAGGGTGAGTGGGTTTTACTGATGACTCCTTGGCTCTCCAGTCGACGAATGAGCCCGTGGATAGGGATCAGAGAGTCTCTGTTGGTGCGATATTGCCGTCGGTGCACTGTTGTGGTGGCGATCGGCACCTGTTGTTCTTTGACCTTCAGCAACCCCACCACAGAAGGGTCCTTCGAGAGGCCAGGCAAAGTAGACAGCTGTTTAATTTCCGCCGTCTCCAAGGCAGCTACACCAAAAGCCCACTTGTAACCTTTTGGGTCCTTGAAATACCCTCTCCTGAGATAGTCTATGCCAAGGATGCACGGAGCCTCGGGGCCAGTCACAATGGGGTGCTTCTGCCACTCATTGCCAGTTAGGCTCACTTCGGCCTCCAATACAGTTAGCTCTTGGGATCCCCCTGTCACTCCAGCAATGCTGATGGGTTCCGCCCCTATATAGTTTGATGGCATTAAGGTACACTGTGCACCGGTGTCCACTAAAGCTCTATATTCCTGTGGGTCAGATGTGCCAGGCCATCGGATCCACACAGTCCAGTAAACCCGGTTATCCCTTTCCTCCACCTGGCTGGAGGCAGGGCCCCCCTAGTCCTGATCATAGTATTCATCACTCACTTCCGGTAGATATGAATCACGGGTGTCTCTGTTAAGATCAGTCAGGCCATCAGCACTTCTGCTCCTCTGCCTAGAGAATTGCTTACGGGAAACTGGGGCAGCAGCTCTCCTGGAGAAACTTCCCTGAGTAATTGTTCTCCCTTGCAGCTCACGTACCCGTGCCTCTAAGGCTGAGGTAGGTTTTCCATCCCACTTCTTCATGTCCTCTCCGTGATCACGCAGGTAAAACCATAGGGTGCCCCGTCGTGTGTATCCCTTCTCTTGAGCCAAGGGACGATTACTCCTAATGGCTGAGATACTGGTCCGTACTGGTGGGGAGTAGGACATATCTTCTTTGAGTTGCTGGAACTCTCGGGACAGTTTCTCAACAGCAGAGACGAGCGAGGAAGAGAGATTCGCTTCATATTCCCGGAGTCTATCAATCAACTCAGCCACCGTTGGTGTCTCGTCATCTTTCCAGGACATCACTGCCAATGAGTTTGCATACGAGGATGGTGCGCTCCGTACAAACTTCCGCCACATGGGTCGTGTGCACTCGGCTTCATCTGGATCTTTGGAGGACCGTTGATCGTCCAGGTCACCATAAACCACCTCAAGCACGGCTAATTCCCTTAGATGCTGAACGCCTTTCTCCATGGTCGTCCATTTTCCTAGGCGAAATACAATATCTTCTTTGAAGGGATACCTCTCTCTCACCGCGGCCAGGAGCCGCCTCCAGAGGCTGAGGGCTTGTGTTCCTTTTCCAATTGCTTTATCAATGCCCCCTTCCCTAGAGAGGGATCCCAGTTGTTTGGCTTCCTTCCCCTCTAATTCCAAACTACTGGCCCCATTATCCCAGCATCGGAGCAGCCAGGTGATAACGTGCTCACCTGAATGACGCCCGAAATCTTTCCGTATATCCCGCAACTCACTCAAGGATAGAGATCGGGTAGTTTCCGTTTCTTGTACACATGGTTCCTCCTCCTCCTCCTCTTCTCGTGATGGCCCTGGTTCATCGTAATCTCTTTCTAAACGAGTTGACTTTCTCTTCCATGATTTCTTCTTGCGTATAGGGGCGACTGATACTGGCACAGGTTGGTCCTCTTGTTCAGCTGCAACGCTTGGCACTGGGGTTTGAGTAGCTGCAGTGCCTGTCGTGGGGGTTTGAGTGGCCGCCGTGCTCATCACCGGGGTTGGAGCAGCTGCAGTATCTGTCGCAATGGGTTGGAGTGGCCGCCGTGCTCATCACCGGGGTTGGAGCAGCTGCAGTATCTGTCGCAACGGGTTGGGTGGCCGCCGTGCTCGTCACCGGGGTTGGAGTAACTGCATTCTCTGTTGCGGCGGGTTGGGTGGCCGCCGTGCTCATCACCGGGGTTGGAGTAGCTGCAGTCTCTGTCGCGGCAGGTTGGGTGGCCACAGTGCTCATCACCGGGGTTGGAGTAACTGCAGTCTCTGTCACGGCGGTTTGGGTGGCCGCAGTGCTTGTCGCTGGGGTTGGAGTAGCTGCAGTGTCTGTCGTGAGGGTTTGGGTGGCCGCAGTACTTGTCACGGGGGTCGGAGTAGTTCCTTTCTCTTTCCCTTGGGGGTACTGAATAGTGTTAAATAGGGCTCGATAGGCATAAGCCAGACCCCAGCACATGGCAGTGATCTGTATGTCTCTGGAATTGCCAGGGTGACAACATATTTCCTCCAAATGTTCTACTAATTTTTCAGGATTCTGCACTTGTTCAGGGGTGAAGTCCCACACCATGGGGGGTGCCCACCGTCTTAGGCATTTGCCCATACTTTCCCACATACCCTGCCACGCATAGCTATCAAGCCTTGGGACAGATCTCTGGATTATATTCTTAACTTGCTTACTAACCTTAGACAGATCTGATACCACTTGCCAAAGCAATATCAACAGATGTATCTTAACTACACAAGGATGTTCAAGATACTGAAAAGTTGTTGTAAGGAGGGAGGAGACATTACATAAGATATTAGCTACGGTGCCATTCTGTATTTCCTCCATAAAAAACTCCTCAGAGGAGGAGGTATAATTGCTAATTGCCTCCATGAGGTGGTAGCTGTAGTACAGTAACGGCTTCCATGCAAAACCTAAATAACTGATAACAGTCAAGGCCAGTGTTTTAATAACAAGTCTCCTAGGCAAAATATCTCTAATCACTGCAGAGCACAGCCAGCTGACAGAACCAACAGCAAGTTTTAACATGTACTTTACAATCAGCATGGTAAAGACTGGACAAGCTAATACTGCGAGCAGATTAATCAATGCTGTGACCAGCAACTGTTATTATCTCAAACCCTTCTCGCCCCACGTTGGGCGCCAAAAATAGACTGTCGTGGTTCAGCCTCAGCTGGCACCTGAACACCACGCAGCCGCTCGCTCACCCCCCCCCCACCCCTGTGGGATGGGGAAGAGAATCGGACGAGCAAAAGAACTTGTGGGTTGAGATAAGCACAGTTTAATAACTACAATAGAATGATGATGATAAATGATTATGATAATAATGACAGTAAGGTTAATATAATAAAAGGGAAAAGGGAGGAAAGGGAAAACAGGGAACACAAACGCAGAAACACGAATGATACAACCGCTCACCACCCGCCGACCGACGCTGCCCGTCCCCGAGCCGCGATTGCTCCCTCCCTCCCCCGGCCAGCCCCTCCCAGGTAGCATACTGGGCATGACGTTACATGATATGGAATATCCCTTTGGTCAGTTTGAATCCACTCTCTTAGCTGTGCCCCCTCCCCTCCCGGCTTCTTGTGCACCCAGCAGAGCATGGGAAGCTAGACATGTCCTTGACTAGTATCAGCGCTGCCCAGCAACAGCCTAAACATCTGTGTGTTATCTCAACAGGTTTTTTCCCATGCTAATTTCAAAGCACAGCACTATACCAGCTAGAGTGAAGAAAATTAACTCTATTGCAGCTGAAACCATGACAGAGTCAAAGAAAAAGGGAGAAACATTTGTATTATTCAATTTCTAAGTTAATAACTCTGCATCCTTTAACTCACGTGCTTTGTATGGGAAACCTCTACATGCACAATAGCACACAATTAAAATAAGAGGTCTCATTCATTGTCAGTAGGAATGCTCAAAAACTGTATCTTGCATGACAAACAGGCAAAAAACCATTCAGATATTCTGAAACTATAGTAATGGGGAAAGGCTCACAATTTCATAACAGTTATGCTGCCCCATTTAGCACATCTTTTTGAAGATGTATCCTTTACACCAGAAATACTCATGTGGGTGACCTTTTACTACGTCATGGTAGTTTTAGGCAAATTACTTCATCCTCTTAGAAGTCTTTCCAACAGTAAATCTTGTTTATTAATAAATAAATAAATTATTAAATACTACATTTAGCATTTATCTGATAATTATTCAGTCAGTTCACACACTGAGGGATATACTACTATGCCTATTGCCTATTGCAACTGTTGCTGTTATGCCTTTCTCTCAGTTTTATTTTTTATATATGGAGCATTTTAGCAGCTGCTCACTGTACTTTTTTTCCTTAAATGTTTAAGTTTTTCCCCCTTAATTCATAAATAAGAACCTGTTGAATAGTATACTAGATAAAGCATATATATTTAAAAAAACAATACAGGGAAATAATATGTACAATTATAATATATTTTTAGTCTGCAGAAACAAGACTACACAACTACCATATGCTTGTTTGAAACGGAATAATTTTAATTAGTGCTTTTTTAGGAGGTGAGCAAACATTTATGGAACTGTGATATGTATACTACAAACAGTAGAGTGGGAAAACACAGAAACAAAAATTTGCAATTTCAAATATTTCCGTATCGTCTTTTATTCACATTCCTTATGATATTTGGGAGCTGTACTTTTCTTGATAACAACCTATAATACACATTTCTTTTTCCTTAGTGAATTCTGCATCAAGCTTCCTTCCTACAGAGGTTTGAAAGAGGATTTTGTTTACTGCCAGCATAACCTCTGAGTATCTGAAAGTTGAACTGGTTTTTGTGCTAAATACATCACCTTCAAGAGTAAAACATGTAGAGCTCATAGTGCAAAATTTTGTTGTTACTAAAATAAGCAGGAATAAATTTGTTCTTTTTTGATTTTGTAAGGCCAGAGGCAGGCCAGCATGCATTGTCAGTAAGACCATCAGCTGTAATAGAGCATATAATGTAAAAAATTCACACGGGAAAGCTAAAACATAGTTGCAAAAAGATCAATTTTATATTTCTCTTCTTAAGTGTACTCTATATTATAAGGAAGTTGCATGTAAAAATAATTAATATTGGTTTTGATAAACATACACGGTGATTAAATAAATAAATAAGTTTGCTTTACAAGTAATATTATAATATAAGTTCTGGTATCCAAAGCTATTTCTATTAGATACTGGATTGCATTTCTTAATAAAGAGAACAGAGGGTTACCAAACTTGTTCCACTGAATGAAGAATCTTGCATTCATTTCCCTGGGTCTAGAATTTCACCTTGTACATTTGAGTTTTCAAAATGCATAATAAATTGCATCCTTCTCCTAATAATTTATAATGATAGTTGTATACCACTAAGTGGAAATGGCAACACTTAATTTAATTTTAAAAACAGCTCATGCCTGAAAACACTTGGACATTTCTATAGTTAGAAAAAATGTTTTCATGTGTGTGCAGCCTTCAGCTGGACAAAGTCTTTCTTCTGCAGCAGGAGTACCCCTGCACCTTATGTGAAGCATGTACTTAATTTGACATGGGGTTAGTGTCCAGTATAATACAATCCAAGATACAACCAAATGTTGTTCATAACTATATATTTAGGAAAATATGTACATGCATAACAGCTCTCCCACTAAATACCTATGCATTGCTTTCAGCTTCCTACTTCTCCACAGTTTTACTTTTTTTTCCCCAATATTAACAGCTGCATTTTTAGTGGTTGGTTGTGCTGAAATACAATATTAGCCATCACAAGTGTATTTCACACCTTAATATTATTATTACTATTATTATTATTTTAGAGATCATTATTAATATGAAAACTTTACTTTTCTGACCTGATGGTTCCTTTCATTTGTTTCATTTATTTGTTTTTATTGTTATTATTCCTTTCATTTATTTGTTGAAATAGAGTTGCACAAATCAAATCCTCCAACTGAGCAGAATACATATGTCTCAAAAATAGCCATCAGTACTTATATGGCAGCTGATATTTTCAAGTATATTTTAGTTTTCTACCACTGCCACTATTTGTCTGCAGACACCTTGACTGTGCTCCCCATCCATGACTTAGTTCTTCCTTCAGAGCCAGAGTACTTCACCAAAGTGACCAGGTGGACCCTTTCCTCCAGACCTGCCTCTGAGGACCTGAACTTTAGCACGGGGCTTTCTAGGTCTATATCTGATGATTTGATGAGATTCTAGTATGAAATATTTGCAGTGAATATCCATTTAATAATGTGCATCCTGCTCACTATTAAATCAGTTGTCGATGAAGCTGCTGAACTGGTAGCCTAGGTGAAAAGTAGAAACACTAGTCAAAAGTTGTTGACAATCAGTTTTAAAAATAAGTATCTCCTGTTCATGTACAGATTGGGAGCTACTAAGACATTTATTCCCCCACACTACCTCCATTTGGCTCAACCTATGTGTTGGAAAGATTGTGAGAACAGCTTAGCCTCTCCCTTTTTTCTTCTCTGACCCAGTGAGGGTTTTGGGAGTGGATTTCTTCTCAGTGGAACACAATCCTGGCTCATGTCTAATAGGCTATCAGAGAGGTTTTAAATTCTCACAGCTTTATGACAGGTACTGATGCCAGAGAGGTGAATGTCACTGTGACCTGTTACTAAACCAACTCATCTGCTTAATGTTTTGAGATACCTTTTTCTTTGGTTCGAAGGCATTTCATTATTTTCTGACGGCTGTGCATCTGAGGGGGTGAAGGCTTTAAGAAATACAATCCACTTGCCTAATTGTTTACGATACATGCCACTTCACACAGCTGTGATTTCTTGGCCCCAGCTGCAGGGGAGCCAGCCTTCTGCTGCAGCTGCAAGCGTATTGTGCTTTTGTGCAAACGACCAAACATTGAGAAAAAAGATTTTGAGGCTCAGGGCCTTAAGCTGGCAGAAGAGATGTGCATCATTCAGGTAAATGGCTTAATGCCTACAGGGAGGATGTTGGCTGCAATGTACTTAATTTAGTCCTTGCCAGCAAATTATAACAGTAACTGTGATAGAAAAGGAAAAAGCAGTGGATGGTGTTGTACTCCAGCTGCTGGAAATGTTGAGCTTTTGTTTAGACTTTATAGGTCTAATTCTCATATTGTTTACTTATCCTATCATCTTAGAACATGATGCAAAATTATTGAGGTATGTCTGACACAAGATAACAAAAAGAAAAATGAACCTGCTCTTTCAGGTCCTGGTTAGCTCTTTCAGCTAGCTCATATTATTGTGTATTAACAGGGTTTTTTTTCAGAAATACCTCTTTCAGTTTAGCACTCTCCTCCAGTAAAACTGTTCAAGAATAGGGTGTTTGCTGAGAAATAGGTCAGATAAAACTAATATAGTTAGAGTAGAAATACAAGCTTCTGAACTTTTTCCCATGCAACTGTTATTACATTTTTTTTCCTGTTTTTATGAATTTCTCGGTCTCCTATTCAATTTTTGGTTTAATTAACTAATGAGTAGAAACATGTCCTATTTAGAATGACATTTTACTTCAAAGCCAGAAGATGACAGGCAAATCTCTTTGGTTATTTCTTCATTGATACAGCAAGAAGTAAATGCATGTATTTTTAAAGGTTTTAAAGGCAATTTTGTATTCTGTGAACCCATACACCTACCTGAATTTGTCTGCTCAATAAAAGACAACTCTGTGCTTCCCTAAACATCATACTGTCATCAAAGTTTAAGCAAAATTTCTACAAATTGTCTACTCTGCATGCTCCATTTCCTGCTGATTTCCCAGAAACATGGATTTCTGCAGCTCCTCAGAAGCAACTTACTACAGCTTTTTCCAAAACAGCCTTACCTGGCTAAAAACCTGTCTTATATCCACGGGGAAGGCTTTCCCTACCCCAAAGCCTAAACCAACATTCATTCTCTATACTATCCACCATTCTCATGGGAATCCTCATAATTTTTCTCAAATTGGGCTTTTTGTTTCTCTTTGCAGGTATATTCTTGCTGTTCTCAGATGGGGAAAAAAAAAAAAGAAAAGTCCCATAAACAACTTACAAAGTTTTCTCATTTTCAGGAAATAGGCACTGAAGGATGTCTTTGTAAAGGTCTAGGTTACAGACAGGATACATCTCATGCTTTTGGAGTACGTAAGCTAAACATAATTGAGAGCCACTTCACTATTACTGATGATACCCACTAATTAAATTTCACACAGGTGAAATAAGATGTGACTTTAGAGGACAGCTATTGCACAGGAACATTGCTAACTGCATCATCACATGCCACAGAAAACAGCTCATTAAAAGGCTTTATTCAACTTAACAGGAGACTTGTGACTATCCCCTTCTTACCTTCATAGTAAATGATATGCAGTGTTTGGTCAGGTCTCTGGTATTACCTCATGGACACTGAAAGTCATAACTATACCTACCATATACGTTATATGAGGGAAACTTAGGAATCAGACTGTACATGTCTAGCTCCCCAAAGCTTATCACTGGAGGACAGAAGAGAAAGGCAACTCTTTTAAAGGCACCCACAGGTTTTACATGATCTGAGACAGTGTAGACTACTGGGAGGAAGAAAGGAGAACCAGACTGAAGACATTAATAAGTCAATAATTTCACAATATCCTTGTCAGGGTTATCATGGAACATCCATCATTTGTCAGGTAGAAGTTCTTATATCCAATGCCAACTTTAAGTACTTTTTTCAGTTTTGTACTTATCATATCTGTCTTTGAGAAAAGTGATGGTATGTAACAAACAGTCTAATAAAAATTTATGAAGTGGGTGTTTGAGTTTTGAGAAATGGATGGCAATGCCTGCAATTACTTGCTCAGGATCAAGAACCAGATCATTCTTCTAGACTGGAAGTTCATGATTTGGTGTTTCTTCCATTCTTAAAAGTCTTCTCTAGTTTGTAGTTTCTTAAGGTTTTTAATCCAAATTAAAAAAAAAAAAACAAACACAAAAAAACCCAAACAAACAAACCTTTAGTTCATTTAAGATAATATATTCAATCACTTGTCATTCCTTCTGATATAAGCAATTTCTCCTTAAGATAATACAGGCATTTGCTTTCTTTTATAATATCCAAATCGTGGGTTTATTTATAATTATTGCCTCAGAGTTTAATTTGTTTATGATTACTTGCCAGACTCCATGTGCTGTATCAAATAACAAAAGAGATTTTTACCACCAACCTGAAAAGGGAAAAGATTCAGGACATTCCCCTAATTGCTATCCAGTTCCATCAGTACATTATGATACTAAATAAAGCAAGACCAATTCACAGTACCATATTTATACTAACAGAGTTAAACCAGCTTATAAGTAGCTCTTCTTTTATAATAAATTTATATTTAGACTAGAATTTTTCTGAAGATGCACATCTTTATCTGGTGATTTGTCTACTTATATGTGGCAGGACAAATGAGATTTCAGAATATATCATAAATAGAAGATGCAGCAATTTGTGCAAACAAGAACAGGCTTTCTGCATATGTTCCTGTGACAATTTCAAAACAAACCGAAGCCAGCCTACCAAATCCTAGGGCAGATTTTCAGTACTAGCATCTAATGAGTGCAGAATGCTAAAAGAAGGGACTGTGGCATAAGATTTATTTCTTTTAAGAGTAAACTATCCATCTTTCTACCAGCATTTTACATCTCAGGTCTTGCCTTATAGTTTCTTGCTGGAGTACTAAAAGTTGTCCCAAGAGAAATATTAATGTTTCCTCATTTAATTTTAAACAGTGTCATTAATATCTAACTGCATTTGACACTTTGCAACAGCTGGCTTGCTTGATACTGGACCTGCAAGACCTCTGCTTCATTGGTTTGCTGTTTCTTCACCTGAAAGATTTTTTGAGCTGTAGCTGTGAGGTATTTTTTTTCCAAAGATGTTTTCCTGTTGCACATGCAACTGGGAAATTCTAGGCTTCTGTTCTCAATAACTCTTTTGTCTGTCTGAGAACCTGACATTAGGATATTTTTTTTGGGTCAGGTTTCATTATCCTTTTTTTTCTTAATAATATTTTTCAGTATACATCCTCATGTGGCGTGATTACAGACCATCTAGAAAATTATTTCACATGTATTAACGACTCGGTAAATATAATACTCAAATTAGGATTAAAACATCTTTTCTGGATGCAGGGCACTTCAAATATATTGATAACCAGGAGACTTGGACTCAGAGGAATCAGGAGACACTGATTTCAATAGGTTTCCTAAATCAACAATTTCCTTTAGCCTTTAAGAACCTCAGAACAATTAGGCTATTCTCAGAGCTAAAGTTTGTCAGTGGTAGAAAGAACTATGTAAATCAAATTGTCCAATATCTACTACAGCATCCCCAAACAAGCTTATTGCAGTGATTAAGTTCCTTGTTACTACGCAAGAAATCCAGAACAAAAGTCTTCTTGGGTTCTTGAGGATGAACAGGATATATGAACTATGTATATAAACAGGAAGACATATGAGCCTATGTATCCAACATTTTCAAGGTTAGGTCTCTTAAAATAGTGTTACTCTTACATATATATATATTTTATTTTTTTTTAGAACATGGGAGGGGAAGAGCATAGGAAAGAGAGTAGTATAAAGTGTGCCACTTGGCTGCTGTTTTTACCTCCTGCAGAAAAGTTATACTGCTGAAGCAAAATAAACATTTGGATACAGTTTAACAGACCTTGTAAGGCCATCATATTTCCATTGAAACATGATTTATGGTATTGATTTTTTATAGCCTTGCAGAAGATAGCCTACAGAAATAGATATAATTTTTTTGAATAAACTACACCGATTATCTGGTTGTCCACAGCTGACAATTTTTTTTTTCTCAGTGCAGTATGATGGCCAGTAAAATATAAAACTGGTTGGGACTATAATCAAAGGGTATTTCTGCAAATCACTCAATGACAATCTGGGCAAAATTAAATTACTCTCAGGACAGATTTTTTCCAATTGACTACACAGAAAGTGGCAAGAAAGATTTAAGAAATGCCTTGTAAGTGCTGATCTGAGAACTTAGTACCAAATATCATCAATCTGTATCCTTCTGAGACCAGAAGATTTACAAAATAGGCTATTGAACTTACATAAGCATTCAGTTATAGAATGATATATCTCATGGTTCAGTATCTTGGGATTTTTAGTATTAAAGGGAATAGTTATAGACCCACACTTTGACTGTTTGCAATTATCATATGCTTCATTAGATTAATGACTGTCTGAACACTGACCCACTTTCTTTTCTGAAGATACGCACTAAGGTGTTTCAGTGGGTTACCAGTAGTAACTTGTGTATTTACACAGGTTTGATGTGAAAAGAACTAAACTGATAGCCTTGGCACAGCAAAAACTGAAATATAGCTAATAACCTAATAAATATCTTACCGAAATTGTAAACTAAAACCTTCCTAAAACTGGATATAGATATGCTACAATTGGATACCTATTTTTCAGGTTTTTTTTAATGGTCCTCATATATTTTTAAGTTTGCAAGAACTGAATGGCAGCATACCTAAAAATAAGTTGCAACAGTAGAGATACATGTGTATTTATACTACAGTAGTACTAACAAAGCTGTAGCAGAAACGAGGCCTCGTTACAGTCCCCAGTCTGGTGTCTCAGACTTTGGCACCCTAGTAGACAGAACAGGGAAGAAAGGTGAAAAGAAAAATTATTAGAGAGATGAGACACAGGGATGATAAAGGATCACTGGCAGTTTGGGATCTTGTTAGAAACCAAAGACATCCCAAGACAACCCTGGCTCCATCGTACCTCTGGCTTGGCTGCAACATACCGCAGCTGCCCTCCAGACCATTTGTCCCTCGGCCCTTTTCCCTGGTGGCTCACATGAATGAGGCTGCGAGCACACCTGCCAAGCACAGATGCTGCACCAGTACCTTAACCATTAGGGTATCTCCTTTCTGACACAGGCATCAGCATTTCACATACCTCAAGACACTTTTTTAAAAAAATGTGGTAGCACAAATTATGCACCAAAATGACAATCATGATGTACGGTGTAGTTTTGCACCACTGACTATTGTGCCCCTCCTCAATAACAAATCTTGAAAGGCTGTCTGTTAAAGATTCACATGCAAGTCCCAACCCAAAATCCAGAATGGGAATTGTCAGCCTAGACATCAGAAAATATTTTCTTCCATAACACCCGTTGTAATTCTGAAGATGATAAACAGTGACAGATTTAAGAAATACAGAGTTTGTAAGCTCTAAGATGTAAAAGCAAGTCCTGCCTCCAACCTCCAGGTTGATTCTTTAGAGAAAGGTCTGCCATATACCCAGTTAGCCATTCATTTCTTATGTATTTCTTTAGATAAATCTGAAGATACACATACCAGCAAAGTTCAGCATCTGAGCTCCTCTAATACTACAGCTCATCCCAATGAGCATATGTTTGATTGTAAGAAAGAGAAAATACACTTCTAAAATTTAAATAAGAATGTATTTCACTACTCAAGTAAATTGTTCTTTTTTTTATTTCTTTTGGGAACAGCCCTACTACAGTCAGATTATTGCGAATATTTTCTTTAGAGAAAGCATTTTAATAAGAGAGCTGTAGTTTGCTCCTAAGGCTAAATCAAAAATAATTAATAAGTATGTATTAAGATTCCACACACATGGGCATTTAGCTCTGTGCATTGAAGCAAATAAGAGGACAAACACTGATATGCAGACAAGCAAAATTTGCTGTAGCCATTTCTTCATATGGTGCCAATTATCCTGAGTGATTCATATCCTTACCAAAACACCAAACATAACATTTGGATGCGTAATGTGTTATATCTACATCCATTTCTGTGCTGAAAGGCTAATTAAACTGGTAATTGTCATTCATATCTCTTGCTATTATATTTGTATTCAAAATTGCAATAGAGGCAATATGTGTGTATTTTACTTAAGTATTTTAAAATTAATTTGAAGCTGTAAAACAACATTCTTACTCTAATTATTGAGATAATCAATTAATAAGATTGTAACTAAGGGTTCTCATGGTGTAGACAGAGATTATTTCAACTGGGATAAAGTGCAGCATTCATATGAAGAAAAAAAAAAGTGAATCTATCCTACAGTCAGGAGATAAAGATACATCTGTTTGTTTAAGAGCTATCATTTTAACCCCTGCACTGTGACAGTGATTCATGTGGCTATAACCACAAGACTTCTGTTAAAATAACAGCTTTCTGTGGCCAAAACAGCATGCCATTCTTAAAGGGTTCACACTCTCTCTCTTCCGTTAATACATGCAAAGTAATTCCATAAAGCCATTAAAGCATATGTAATAAATGAGTTCAAGACAACTAGTTATTTGTATGGGGAATTAACTGAAGGATGCAGGGAAGAAGTGAAGAGGAGGCTGAGATTAATAAACCTTAAAGTGCATGCTTGTTGCGCCAAATGGCCTTTTCCCCTGTAACTGTAAACAGATTTGGATTTTGAACAATTTTAGAACTCAAGGTCCTGCATTAGCAATGGCACTGTGTTCCTAAGGGAATTGCTTGCATTGCTTTCCAGTCAGAAAATCCATGAGACAAACCTGATAATTTGTGATCCACAGAATTAACTGGAGAAGATAATTTTTCTTTTCCACCTTGATGGGCTACATGCAGAAATATCTTTGGGGTTATTTGTGTCATAGTAATGTAAGCATCAACTTAAGACTACCATGAGGTGTAGCACTACCATCAGGTGTATTCAGATAGACTGCAGCATACACTGAATAGCCATTAACATGGAGTAAGACCTATTCCCTAAATTACAGTGCACAAGGGAATTACAATTCTCCACTGTCGTTAGACTGCAGTTGTATTATGGTGAGGTACATGGACCTGAGAAAATCTACAGGGCAAAGTTTCAAAACCTTCATTATAGCCTTATACCACAAGCAGATTATAAAAAGGGTTACCATATGAAACATTGACACAGCTAATCCTGTGCTTTAATAACAAATACATCCTTAAACATTATCTACTTAGAAATGTGTTGGAATCATTTTTGTGTTTTGGTGGGTTTTTTTTTCATAATAGTTTATGAGTTTGTCAGGAAAATCAGGATGAAATACTTATTTTTTAACCTGAACTGAAATATTTTATTGTACTTATTTTCAGTCTTGCTGAACTGAAATAGTAACTTACCAATTAGGTACAGCTATATAGAAATTTATCTCTTAGTTATTTTTCAGTTTTCAGCTAGACTTTTTAAGGACATATCTCTTAGGAAAAATCCATTCTATGTACTGCATTCTAACACCAAATCCATTGTAAGGATTACATTGTAAGTTACAAGTCTGGGGTAAAAAAACCCAAGATACTCTGGGTGTAGGGCAAAAAACAGGGATCAAAGCTACTATCCTCTGTAAAATATAATAAAAAAATCAGAGAAAAAGAATGATCAAACATGGGAACTTTTAAAATAATCTTAAAGATAAAAATATGAGGAAGAAACATATTTCCATGTCTCCATTTGTATTGCTATTTCATAGAAAATTTTAATATTTCTCCTTAATAATTCTACATTTTTTTCTTATTAAATGACAAATTGGAACAATAAAAAGAATTATGGTTGTTTAAATGCACATTCAAACCTCTTGCTAACATATGTACATCTTTTACATTATGTTTACTTACCTAGGTGAAGTTAATGAAAAACATAAAATTAAAAGAGACTTTTGAGTATATAACTTCACTTTTTTCAGTGCAACAGCCAAAATAATTTGTATCTGAATTAATTTCTCCTTCAGACACTTAAGCAACTTTTTTTCAGATAATATAAAAATATCTAAACTTCTTTTTACCTTTAATAATTAAAATAACAAAAACAAGTTTTTCACTCAGTACTAATGACCACTGGCATTATATTTTTTTTTATTTCTATGAATCTAGTAACACTTCTGCAGTGGAAAGAACCCATAGAAATAAAGTTATTGAAAATACTACTGTAGACTTATCAAATTGATTAAACCAAAGATGACTGCAATAAAATTTGTGTTACAATATAAGTTTGAAAGCAAGGAATTGTTCTTGCTGATAGTCTAGAAGGTCAGGCTTAAGCCTGAGATAAAATCATCTAGTAACCCAAGTTATCACATGCTTTTTGCAATGGTAACACGAACTGAAAATATTTTTCTTTTTTTTTCCCCCCACAGTTCATTATTTTATTACTGTGAATATTATCTTGTGAAATATCCTTAAGATGTAATTATACCACCATATAAATGAATATTTTAAATATTTCTTTTACTGTATTACTTCATAAGTAGACAGATAAAAGAATAAAATCATTTGTTGGAGCTATTCCTTCTCCCACTATGGTGTTTTCACTAAAATATTGCTCAGAATATTTATTTTAATTTCATTTAATTTCATTTCATTTATTTCTCATAATATTTCATGTTGTGGACAAGCAGGAGATTGCAATGATGGCCATACTATGTTTATTCATCCAGTGCTTATAAGTACTCATTTTTCTAAATAAACTCGCTATTCGAAAGACTCACATCTACCTTTTCTGATTCCCTCTCTTTTCACAAAATTCCAATACCAAACATTACTGTTACACATAATTACATTTTAAAATTAAATAAAATATTTTAATCAATATTTACTGTGATGAATATAGAAGTTTCATTTGGTATCTGCTGAATAAAAAGGAAACACCAGTACTTAAGAATTATTCACCTCTTTCACGTGGTTTTGTTTTTCAGTGCAGTCTCTCCAATTTCTTAAGTTACTGGGGCAATATATGTGTTATCTAATCAAGCCCTGATCTCCTATGTTCAGTATAATAATGTAAGAAAATATGCAACTTTAATTTGAGGACAATAGAGAGACCTTCTGGTCTACTGGTATTAGAATTAAGTATCTTTCTTTAGTAATGTATACTCTATGTCAAAGAAAAAGATTAATTATATGGCTGCAGAAGTTTACAAGAGGAAAATAAAAATGTAAAAAGGCACAAGTTAATTCTATGGAAAACATCACATTTCAAATTAATATCCTCTAAACATAATCTCCTGTGAATCCAGTTAATGAATAAAACAGTTTTGGGGAAGTAGAATGTGGTGACTCACTAGCATGAGTTGTTTGAATGCTGAGGATACTTATGCAGTTGGTTATACAATTAAATCCAAATATAAGTGTTGATGCAATAGAAAAGCTAAATTACCAAGAAATAGGAACATAGTGATTTTTGGCATAAAGCTGGTAATAGCACTTAAATGATAAATACACATATGCAGAAAGTAAATTAATTGCAAGGAACTGGGTCAGGAGGATCCCCTCAATTGAAGTTTGTTAGCATTTATTCTCAGCAAAACCAGAGGATTATCTTTTTTTACAGGAAGGTCATTAATGAAATTACTTTCCCCAGCAGCGACTGCTGTGAGCAATATCAACAGCCAAGTATTGTGTATCCAATATAAGTTTTTATGTTGCCCATCAGTACCTCTGAGAGATAAGATGACTTTTCCCTTTTGCTTGGCAATGAGATTATAGGATGTTGAGCTTCCTTAGGGTATCATACAGATTTATAAAAGATGCATCTATGAAATAGCTTGGCTGGTTAGTGAATTATCAAAATAATAGTTTGCCTCATTTACTATTATTTTACATACATATAGTGGTTGGTAAATACACAGTTGATCTGGATTTAGTTTCTGAAAAGAGGACCTTTGTATGAAGCTTGGCCAGATGAAGTAACCTCACTGGTCCTCAGAGATGGCTCTGCAGTCTGGTTCGGTCCACACTGAGTCTCCCCCTTGGACAGTGACTAACTGGTGTTCACTAAGTTAACGATTATAACCAGAAAAATAAATTAGGATTTTTGTTTTGTTTTGTTTTCTTACCCTCCCCACACAACCAATTTATTCAGTTGATAGAAGACTGTGACAGGATCCCCACATCTGCCAGACCTTCAAGGTATTTCTGCCTGTCTGTAGTTTTCTTTAAGGTTAATTCCCTCCAAAGCACAGAAAAGCCTGGAATTGAAACAAAACAAAACAAAACAAAACCAAACCAAAAAAACCACACCACAACCCCAACAAAACAGATTGTAGCAGGACAAAAATAAGAACCATCATGTTTATAAAACAGAGAAAACCCAGAGGTGCTGATGAAAAGAGAGTAAAAAAAAGTTTATGGATAAGTCTCCCATTTGTTCAATGCGTCTCTGTAGGGAGGTTCTGATTCCCTGGCACACCCCAACCCAGGATTCTTCCTGGGCCTTTCTGTGTTGTGCTAAATTTCACCTCGCTCTTTCCAGCACTGAAAAGTCTGTCTTTCTGATCTTCCCATGTGTCTGCTGCAGTATTTCGCTCTGCTCAGCTCCTTCATGAGAGCTGCCCCAGTCCTGCAAGTTTTAGGGAACAGCAGGAAAGAAGCTCTTCCCCTTCCTCCAGTGACTGCCACTTGGCCCAAAGCAGCTGACAGAAGACCAAAAAGGGGATCCTTCCCTCCCTTTGCCAGGTCAGTCCATATTCAAAGAAATATCACATACAGCATGCAATATGCTGCAAACAAACAATTAAAACACATTGCTAACTTCACAAATTGCTACAAGTCCAAATATACTTGTTCATTTGAGCATACAATTAATGCAAAATAAGTACTGTAATAAATGCTTTTTGAAATCAGATCATGTAACAGAACACATCAAAAAACAAGTATTTCTAGACGGACATAAATTTTCTTACAGCCTTCACTCTTTATCAGACATAACCTCCTATCAAAACAGTTCAAACTATAGCTATTTGATTGAGATACCACTTACATAGGTGAGGGCAATCTAATTTTCAGAGATGGCAGTTTCTATGGATGTTTTAAATGCTTTTCTTGAAACTATATCCATTGGGGGGGGTCGGGGGGGGGGACACACACAACACGACTATAAAAAGAAATTAACTTCTATACAAAGCAAAGTTTGTGTGAACAACTGACTACAAGAACCCATAGAATATTGGGGGAGGGGCTGTTTCCAGCTAAAGTTCATGTCTCAAACAGCCAGTGGAAGAAGCAGATGACAAAAAATATATCATTTATCTTATAGAAATATTTCCATTTCTTTGCAGATTACATTTCAAACTGTCCTTTTCAAATATACTGCAAAAGGTGGTGGTTCCATGTTTTTAATCGGCTTCTTTCTGCCAAAAGAAAACATAGTGGTCTGTGCCGTGATATGTCAGATATTGCTGTATCCCATCAGTACCTTGTATGTGATTTTCTACACCATTCTTACTTTTTAAAATACTAATAGAGACTTTTATTTCCTTGGCAAGGGTATATGTACGGAGAAAAGGCTTGAATTCATTGGCGACAAACGCAGCAGCAGCAACGGTAAGTTCCGCGGCCGGGCGCTAGATTGGGGCGGACAAGGCGCTTCCCGGAGCCAGGGAAGCCCGAGCAAGCGCACAGCGGCCCTGCAGGTCCCGGCAGCTCTCGCGAGAGAGGCTGACGCGGCCTGGGCGTTGCCACGAGCAACCGCGGGAGATTTAAACGGCCCCAGGGAGCGCGAGCGATGAGGAGCGCAGCAAACAGGGCGTGGCGCAGCAGTTGGCGCAGGGAGGGCGCTGCATCCGGCTTGTCGGCCCGCAGCCCCGGGAATTTCTCTAGGTCTCTGCCAGGATGGTGAACACTTGCCTCAGAGCTAATACCAGTGTTCCCATGGAGAGAGTCCCAGAGACGTCAGATGCATCCACCCAGATGGAGCTGGAGGCTTCAGGACAGGAGGTAGGTTGCAACGTGTGCCCCAACCCCTCGCCTGGTGTGAAGGTAAGAACCTGCACAAGGTGTGCACAGGTTGACAATCTGCTGTGCCAGGTGGCTGAGTTGCAGGAGACAGTTAGAAGGCTGCGTAGTGTTAGCAAAACTAAGGCAGAGATATAATGGTGGTTTCAGAACCACGTTCCTGTAGCAGACACCACTGAGAAGGAGGAGGCACCTTGGACCCTGGTGACCCGCAAAAGCAGGGCTCTGCTTCAGCCCCCACCTCCCAGTGTCACCACCACCAACAGACTAGGTGCTTTAGTGGCTGCAGACACCCATGAGCAAGGCCCACAAGGTGGAACTGTACCAGCAGCACAGAGAAGATACCGCAAATAGAAGAGACGAGTGCTCGTAGTGGATGACTCTCTGTTTAAAAGCAAGTGAAAAACATTGGTGCCCAAGTCATCTTCTCCTCATATTACCTGTTGGAGAAAAATGGGCAACCAGAAATAAGCGACTAACGCAAATTAACTCCTGGTTACGTGTCTGGGGTTTTACGACAACAGGATGTTCTTCAACAACCATAGGCTGCGAGGGAGGCATGGACTCCACCTGTTGGGAAAGGGCAAGGAAAGCTTTTGCAGCAGGCCAAACTGAGGAACTCAGGGGGAGGGGGACAAATTGGCGGTGCTAATGCCATCACACACAGTAGGGGAAATATGACAGGACAACGTGAGCAGTGATGAAGGTGTGTGGTGGCCCCATGCAATGGCAACCAAGAGACCAACCGCATCCAGGATTTACGTGTCTATAGTGTGTCCTCGTACACACCTCTGGGGAAACCTAAATGCTCAAGTACCTTTCTGAAATGCCTGTATACCAAAGCACGCAGCATGGGGAACAAACAGGAGGAACTAGAGGTCTGTATATGGTTGCAGGGCCATGATCTGATTGCAGTCACAGAGACATGGTGGGGTAGCTCACATGACTGGAATGTGGTCTTGGATGGCTACAGGCTATTCAGGAAAGACATACCAGCAAGGCAAGGTGGGGGAGTTCCTCTGTATGTGAGGAAGCAACTGGAATGCATCGAGCTCTGCCTTGCAGTGGAAGGAGAACAAGTTGAGAGCTTGTGGGTAAAATTAAGGGACAGCCAAAAATGGGTGACACTGTTGTGGGTGTTTGCTACAGGCCACCTGATCAAGAAGAGGAAGTTGATGAAGCCTTCTACAGACAGCTGGAAGTAGCCTTGCAGTCGCAGAACCTGGTCCTCATGGAGGACTTTAACCACCCTGATATTTGCTGGAAAAGCAACCTGGCGAGCCATGCACAATCCAGAAGGTTACTGCAAAGCATCAAGGGCAACGTTTTGATGCTTGAACGAGTCCAGCAGAAAGCTACCAAGGTGAACAGGAGACTGGAGCATCTCCCTTATGGGGAAAGGCTTAGAGTCTTGTGTTTGTTCAGCCTGGAGAAGAGAAGACTGAGGGAGTATCTCATCAATACTTATAAATATCTAAAGAGTGGGTGTCAGGATGATGGGACTAGGTTCTTTTCAATAGAACCCAATGACAGGACAAGGGGCAATGGGCACAAGCTGGAATACAGGAAGTTCCACATCACTATGAAAAAAAACTTCTTCACTGTGAGGGTGACAGAGCAGTGGAACAATCTGCCCAGGGAGATTGTGGAGTCTCCTTCTCTGGAAATATTCCCAACCTGCCTGGTCACGTTTCTGTGCCGCCTGCTCTGGGTGTGCCTGCTCAAGTAGGGGGGTTGGACGAGATGATCTCTAAAGGTCCCTTCCAACCCCTACCATTCTGTGATTCTGTGACTCTGTGATTTTCCTACATGTTATAATATTTTTTAATTCATGAGCTCCCTACCACACTCACACATTCTGTCCAAGTTGTTCCTGTAAACAATGACACTGTCACCCCACCCTTTTATCCCAATCCCTCATGAACATTCTTGTAAACTACTTGTATACACTCTTTCCCTCCCCCAAAAAATCTTCTTTGCCTTTGTCCCAAGACAGAGTTCTTCTGAACGTATTGGTACACTGCAATTTCATCATGTCACATTACAAATGGAGTTTGTTTGAGGAGAACGAGTTTTAGTTCTAGTAAGGATATGAACCTAATAATGAACCTTCATATGAACCTAATAATGAATTTCAGGCTGTGTTCTTCTGTTCTGTATACGCAGTTATACGTTTCCTGAGAATATCTTTTGAGCAAATGAAGTTTTTTGTTTGGGGTTTGTGTGGTTTTCTTTTCTTATGTAGGATACATAAGTGGTAGAAATTAAAACCTGTCTATAGTATGAGGAATCTGGTCATCTGCAGAAGATGACGGGTCATGTGATCGCAAGTGAGGCATCTGATGGAGATACCTAGAAGAGAAAGAAAGCTCTGTAAATGAAGCTCTGTGAAGCATCAGGTACTCAGACTACAGCCTAATCTGTCATGGTAAGTCTTGAGTCACTGCTATTACAGGGTAGCATCTTTCTTTTGTCATCTTCTTTCATCCTCATTTTCTTACCATGTACCACCTATGCTAGACAATTTTATTCATTTGAACTGCAGAATACTATCCAGCACAAATAGATAAATATAGACATTTATGCATAAAAGGGCAGTTTTCTGAAATTTTGATGAATTTTTTTTTTTCCAATGGGAGAGCCAACAGTTGCTAAAGCCAAGTCAAAGCCTGAGTCAGACCATGTAGCTGGGAGCAGGGCAAGGGGAGAGCTAGGGGAAGGGTGAGTGAGGAAGGGTGCTATTGGGTACTGTAGTTTCAGGTGAACCTGAAACATTGGTTAAAGGTTGCTTACATGACTTTCAAGTAAAATAAAACAAGTGTGTAATCCTGTTGATTTTTTTTTTTAAATAAAATGGTTTTTCTCATACTATATTTAGTCCTACTTTTGAAATTCAATATGTGCTGGTTTTGGCTGAGAAGGGGTTAATTCTCTTCACCATGGGGGGCTCGGCTACCTTTCCAGGTTCCCGCTCTGCCACATGGCAGGGGTCTGGGAGGGGCAGGGCCATGGCGGGGGCGGCTGACCCCGACTGGCCAATGGCAGGTTCATTCCATACCATGTGACACCATGACCAGTATATTGAGGAGGGGCAGTTGCAGCTCGGGAGCAGCGCGGCGTTGGGTTGGTGGGCGGTGAGTGGCTGTGTCACGTGCAGTTTGTTTCGGCGGTTCATTCCTCTCCCCCCTCCCTTCCCCCCCACTGGGGTTTTGTGTCTCTCGTTATTCTCCTTTACGTTGCATTTCTGTTGTTGCTTCTTTTAATTTTAATTATTAAACTGTTCTTATCCCAACCCACGAGCGTTACCCTTCTGATTCTCTCCCCCATCTACCGGTGGGGGAGTGAGTGAGCGACTGTGGGGCTGAGCTGCCGGCTAAACCGCGACAGTCTTTTTGGCGCCCAACGTGGGGCTCAAGGGTTGGAGATAACAGCTGCTGGTCACAGCACCATGTTGTCCTTTTTGCAGTTGGTGTTAAAGATTGGTGTTGGTTTGTTTAGTCTGCTGTGTTCTGCTGTGATTAGTAACGTTTTGCCTAAGAGATTTGTTACACAAACACTCGTTTTCAGCTTTATCTGGTGTTTGGGGTTTATGCTGAAACCCTTGCTGTACTTTGGATACCACCTTGTTGAGGCAATTAGCAATTATACCTCCTCCTCTGAGAGACTTTATATAGAGGAAATACAGAATAGGGTCTTTACAACTTTCTTCTATGATGTCTGTGCCTTTGTTACAACAACCTTTTTGTATCTTGAACATCCTTGGGTGGTTAAGGTGCACTTATTGTTAATTTTTGGGCATGTTGTTTTGGTTTTGACTAAGCAACTTAAGAATATCACCCAGAAATCTGCCTCAAGGCTTGATAGTTACGAGTGGCGGGGCATGTGGGATAGCATGGCCAAATACCTAGGGCAGTGGGCACCCACAGTGTTTTGGAGTTTCACCCCTGAACAAGTGCAGAATCCTAAAAAACTAGTAGAATATTTGGAGAAAGTATGCTGGGAACTCCAGAGAGATACAGAAAACTGCAACATACTGGGGCCTGGCCCATGTGTACTGAGCCCTGCTCAACAGTATTCAGTGCTCCCAGGGGGAAGAGAATGTCTCTGGATTGAAATGCAAAGTGACTGGCACTGCAGTGACTCGAACCCCCAGGACAAGTAATGGAGCTGGCTCAGAGAATCAACCCATACTAGTATCAGTTGCCCCCATACACAAGACGAAATATTGGAAGCGGACATCAACTCGTTTAGAAAGGGATGATGAAAAAGCAGAGACGTCATGAGGAGAGGAGGAAGAAGTCATAAATGATATAGAGACCACCTGATCCCTGTCCTTGAGTGAGTTGCGAGATATGCAAAAAGATTTCAGCCATCGTTCAGGTGAGCACATTGTCACCTGGCTGCTCCGATGCTGGGATAATGGGGCCCATAGCCTGCAACTAGAGAGAAAAGAAGCCAAACAACTGGGATCCCTTTCTGGGGAAGGGGGTGTTGACAAAGCAATTGGAAAAAAAACACAAGCCCTCAGCCTCTGGAGGCGACTCCTGTCCGGAGTGAAGGAAAGGTATCCCTCTAAAGAAGATGTTACATATCGCCCAGGAAAATGGACAACTATGGAGAAAGGCATCCAGTATCTAAGGGAATTAACTGTTCCTGAGGTGATTTATGGTGATCTGGATGATCAACAGTCATCCAAAGATCCAGATGAAGTCCAGCGCACACGACCCATATGGCAAAAGTTTGTATGGAGCACACCATCTTCACATGCAAACTTACTGGAAAGATGACGAGACACCAACGGTGGTGGAGGTGATTGATAGACTCCGGGATTATGAAACAAATAACTCTTCCTCGCTAGCCTCTGCTGTGGAGAAACTATCCCAAGAGGTCCAGCAATTCAAAAAGATACCTCCTGCTACCCACCTGTACAGGCTAGTGTCTCAGCTGTTAGGAATAAGCGTCTTTTGACTCAAAGGAGGGGATACACACCACGGGCCACCCTATGGTTCTATCTGCATGACCATGGAGAGGACAGGATGAGGTGGGATGGCAAGCCTACCTCGACCCTAGAGGCATGAGTGCATGAACTGCAAGGAAGAACAATCACTCAGGGAGGGTATTCCAGGAAAGCTGCTGCTCCAATTTCCAGTGAGCAGGTCCCCAGACAGAGGAGTAGAAATGCTGATTTTATTTCTGAGCTTAATAGAGAGACTCTTGATTCACATTTACAGGAAGTGAGTTGTGAATGCCATGATCAGGACTAGAGGGGCCCTGCCTCCAGCCAGGTGGAGGAAAGGGATATCTGGGCTTACTGGACTGTGTGGATCTGATGGCCTGGCACTCCAACCCACAGGAGTATAAAGCTTTAGTGGACACTGGTGCACAGTGCACCTTAATGCCATCAAACTCTATAGGGGCAGAACCCATCAGCATTGCTGGAGTGACAGGGGGATCCCAAGAGCTAACTGTATTGGAGGCCGAAGTGAGCCTAACTGGGAATGAGTGGCAAAAGCACCCTATTGTGACTGGCCCAGAGGCTCCGTGCATCCTTGGCATAGACTACCTCAGGAGAGGGTATTGCAAGGGCCCAAAAGGGTACAGGTGGGCTTTTGGAGTAGCTGCCTTGGAGACAGAGGAAATTAAACAGCTGTCTAATTTGCCTGGTCTCTTGAAGGACCCTTATGTTATGGGGTTGCTGAAGTCACGGATACAGAGGGTCCAACACCCGCTATATTCCAACTGAAAAAGAGATATTGGCAGCATATGAAGGGGTTCAAGCTGCTTCAGAAGTGGTTGGTACTGAGGCACAGTTGCTCCTGGCACCCCAACTGCCAGTGCTGGGCTAGATATTCAAAGGAAATGTCCCCTCTACACACCATGTAATTGATGCTACATGGAGTAAGCAGGTTGCACTGATCACCCAGCGGGCTCGAATAGGAAACCCCATTCACCCAGGAATCTTGGAAGTGATCATGGACTGGCCAGAAGGCAAAGACTTTGGATCATCACCAGAGGAGGAGGTGACACATGCTGAAGAAGCCCCACTCTATAACAAACTGCCAGAAGATGAAAAGCAATATGCCCTGTTCACTGATGGGTCCTGTCACCTTGTGGGAAAGCACTGGAGATGGAAGGCTGCTGTATGGAGTCCTACACGACAAGTAGCAGAAACTGCTGAAGGAGAAGGTGAATCGAGCTACTTTGCAGAGGTAAAGGCCATCCAGCTGGCCTTAGACATTGCTGAATGGGAAAAGTGGCCAGTGCTCTGTCTTTATACTGACTCCTGGATGGTGGCAAATGGCCTGTGGGGCTGGCTATAGCAGTGGAAGCAAAGCAACTGGCAGCGCAGAGGCAAACCCATCTGGGCCGTCACATTGTGGCAAGATATTGCTGCCTGGGTAGAGAACCTGGTTGTAAAGGTACGTCATGTGGATGCTCACGTCCCCAAGAGTCGGGCCACTGAAGAACATCGAAACAACCAGCAGGTAGATCAGACTGCAAAGATTGAAGTGGCTGAGGTGGATCTGGACTGGCAACATAAGGGTGAACTATTTCTAGCTCAGTGGGCCCATGGCACGTCAGGCCATCAAGGGAGAGATGCAACATAGAGATGGACTCTTGATCGAGGGGTGGACTTGACCATGGACGCTATTGTGCAGGTTATCCATGAATGTGAAACATGCGCTGCTATCAAGCAAGTGAAGCGGGTAAAGCCTCTGTGGTATGGGGAGCAATGGCTGAAATATAAATATGGGGAGGCCTGGCAAATTGACTATATCACACTCCCACAAACCCGCCAAGGCAAGCACTATGTGCTTACAATGGTAGAAACAACAACTGGCTGGCTGGAAACATATCCTGTCCCTCATGCCACGGCCGAGAACACTATCCTGGGTCTTGAAAAACAAGTCCTGTGGCGACATGGCACCCCAGAGAGAATTGAGTCAGACAATGGGACTCATTTCCGAAATAACCTCATAGACACCTGGGCCAAAGAGCATGGCATTGAGTGGGTGTATCACATCCCTTATCACACACCAGCCTCTGGAAAAGTTGAACAGTACAATGGACTGTTAAAAACTACACTGAGAGCAATGGGGGGGTGGGACATTCAAGCACTGGGATGCATATTTAGCAAAAGCCATGTGGTTAGTCAACATGAGGGGATCTGCCAATCGAGCTGGCCCTGCCCAGTCAGAAATCCTACATACTGTGGAAGAGGATAAAGTCCCTGTAGTGCACGTAAAAAAAGTATGCTGGGCAAAAGAGTCTGGGTTCTTCCGGCCTCAGGCAAAGGCAAACCCATTCATGGGGTTACTTTTGCTCAAGGAAAAGGGTGCACTTGGTGGGTGATGTGGGAGGATGGAGAAATCTGATGTGTGCCTCAAGGGGATTTGATTTTGGATGAAAACAGTCAATGAACTGAATGGCACAATGCGAACTGCTATATAATATTGTGTGTCACCTCTGTGTTGTATCAATGATATCAGAGTATGAGCCTCCCAACCCATGTAAGATAAACTGTGAAATAAGCAAAGTGCAGCAGTGATGGAATGATGACTGACTCAGTATCCAGCAACCCAACTACACACATACCACCTTTCCCACCCTGAAAGACTGATACAACAGATGGAGCCCAGACTCATGGACTGGGTGAACTCAATGGACATTTTAATGGACATTTTACAGGGAAGGTCCATAGACTAAGGGAATGATGTCTGTGTATTATGTTAAGGGATGCGAAGGGGAGGGGTGGTGGTTGGTACGGTTGTATTGGATCGTATGGGACCTGGGCATAGTGAAAATGGTATGGAATAAAGGGTGGAGAATGTGCTGGTTTTGGCTGAGAAGGGGTTAATTCTCTTCACCATGGGGGGCTCAGCTACCTTTCCAGGTTCCCATGCTCTGCCGCGTGGTGGGGGTCTGGGAGGGGCAGGGCCATGGTGGGGGCAGCTGACCCCGATTGGCCAATGGCAGGTTCATTCCATACCATGTGACACCATGACCAGTATATTGAGGAGGGGCAGTTGCAGCTCGGGAGCAGCGCGGCGTTGGGTTGGTGGGCGGTGAGTGGCTGTGTCACGTGCAGTTTGTTTCGGCGGTTCATTCCTCTCCCCCCTCCCTTCCCCCCCACTGGGGTTTTGTGTCTCTCGTTGTTCTCCTTTACGTTGCATTTCTGTTGTTGCTTCTTTTAATTTTAATTATTAAACTGTTCTTATCCCAACCCACGAGCGTTACCCTTCTGATTCTCTCCCCCATCTACCGGTGGGGGAGTGAGTGAGCAACTGTGGGGCTGAGCTGCTGGCTAAACCACGACAGAATGTTACTTTACTTTAAGCTGATTGCAAGCCTCAGAAAGGGAAAAAAAAACACATTCCATTTTCTAGTTGATATGTGAAGAAAGGTTAGCTATGGAATGTACTGTAGGTTGGTTATAGGTATAGGTTGTTTATAACAACAGTATTTAACACAGCAACAACAAACATCATCCAAACTTCCAAAGACTCACTGACAACACCACACTCATGGTCTAACCTTTCAGATATACCTCTGCCCACAATTTCATTTTATGGTTTGGCAGAGAACAATTGTAGTTTTATGTAACTCGGATGTGTCCATAAATTAAGTGTATAAGGAAGGAAGGCATAAGCAGGGAAACTACAGAGGTGGTTAGAAGCTACAAATGTTAAAAAGAACACACACTTCAGAAAAAGTAACAAAACTGCCAAGGTTTGGCAAACTATACATTGCTTACAGAGAATCAGAATAAATGGTTGAATAATGCAAGGTGAAGAACACAGGCTACTCCAAGTTAGCACTACAGGTGAGATGAGAAGAGAGGAAAGGAGACAGAATTACAGAATGGTAGGGGTTGGAAGGGACCTTTAGAGATCATCTTGTCCAACCCCACTGCTTGAGCAGGTACACCCAGAGCAGGTGGCACAGAAACATGATCAGGCAGGTTGGGAATATTTCCAGAGAAGGAGACTCCACAATCTCCCTGGGCAGATTGTTCCACTGCTCAGTCACCCTCACAGTGAAGAAGTTTTTTTTCATAGTGATGTGGAACTTCCTGTGTTCCAGCTTGTGCCCATTGCCCTTTGTCCTGTTATTGGGCTCTATTGAAAAGAGCCTAGTCCTATCGTCCCGACACCCACCCTTTAGATATTCATAAGTATTGATGAGACCCTCCCTCAGTCTTCTCTTCTCCAGGCTGAACAAACCCAAGACTCTCAGCCTTTCCTCATAAGGGAGATGCTCCAGTCTCCTGATCATCTTCGTAGCTCCACACTGGACTTGCTCAAGCAGTTCCACATCCTTCTTAAACGGGGGGTCCCAAAACTGGACACAATACTCCAAACGTGGTCTCACTAGGGCAGAGTAGAGGGGGAGGATAACCTCTCCCAACCTGCTGGCCACACTCCTTTGAGGATCTACTGGCTACACTCCCAGGATACCACTGGCCTTTTTTGTCCACAAGGGAACATTGCTGGCTCAGGGTCAACTTGTTGTCCACCAGCACTCCCAGGTCCTTCTCAGCAGAGTTGCTTTCCAGCAGGCCAACCCCCAACCTGTACTGGCTCATGGCGTTGTTCCTCCCCAGCTGCAGGACCTCACATTTGCTGTTGTTGAATTTAATGAGGTTCCCCTCAGTCCAGCTCTCCAGAAGAGACAGAAGTCCTCTCTGTCTCCAGGACTTTCTGCCAGTGCAGTACTGAAGCCTCTTAGAAAAGTGTCTGTATGTACAATTAACAGTACATATATTCCAAATTGAGAGGGGTTATATTGTACTAATAGCTTACTCAACACATAGTGGTCCTACCGTAACTACTTTTGTTGGTTGTTTACTCAGCGATTGGACATTTACAGTATGTGTATTGGTGCTAATATTCCATTAGTATAATTAAATTAAGCTCATTACAGAGCAAAAGGAATTAATTCTGAAAGGTTACGATAAACCTTGCACCCTATATATCAAAGTCATTTCTACCTATCTGTTCAATGGAACAACAGTATTTTTTCAAGACATTACAACCTTGTAATTTATAGGTATGCTGCCTTTGTAAATGTGTAATAAAATAGCTACATTTAAATACATATTCACATTTCGTTTTCCAGAAAAACCCTGAATTCTTGTCTTTTCATGGGTTATATTTTTTGATAAAGAAATCCTTTAATTAGAAAACATTAATCAGCAGTAAAAGAATATCAATGGGTTATTTCTTTTCAGCACGGTGTGCTGCCAGTTACAAACAATTTGCAAACTCATGAAAGTTTTTATTATAACTTACAACAAATAGTTTCTGTATTAATAATAACACAATTATATCTCATTAAAACACTAAGAAAAAAATTAAGCAACATTTTTTAATCATAGTTCTGTGCTACCATTAACAGTGTTAGTCTAGATTTGCCCTTTTGAAGGACAAATTCCATTAAGATTTCATTGCAGTGTTGAATAAAGAAAACAAACAAAATATGCAAATTCAAACCATATTAGCACTGATTCATCTAGTTTAATCTCAATGTAACCTGGATTTATTTTATTTACTATTACTAATTTTAGGATGTGTGACTGAACAGCAACGAAACAAGTAATGAGATTTAATATTTGGAGTGTCACAGCTAATTAAAAAATAATCCTATGATTTCTTGACTTTCTGTACACATAGTTTTCTTCTTAGGGCTCTAACAAAAGATCATTAAAGGCCATGGGGAATTCTTCCACAATTTCTTAAGCACTGGCTCAGGTTACTCTGCTGTGATTAGTGAATCAAATAATCCATTACTTGTAAGATTACTAAATGTTCATACCCCTGTATCTCTAGCAATGAATAGCAAAATTCCAGTTTCATCACAATAAGTCTTCCAGTAACATTTATTCACCAGTAAGAACACTGTCAGTTTTGCTTATAAATAGTGATAAAGTGTATGATGAGATTTTGTGCAAAATTCCTCAGTGGAATCCTGGCTGTCAATGACATTGTTCAGAAGAACTAAGAAACAATAGGGATGTTTTATAGAACACAATAGCTGAAACAGCAGGAGCCTCCACAAAATATACGGCTGCCTGACAATACATGAATCTTATCTGAACCTTTTCCATGCAGATTGATAGACTGATGCAAGATCTGGCCCCCTGATTGTGGAAGGAATATGGGTCTGCACATCTGAAAGAAAGAGCAGGCACCCGGTTGGGAGTACAGAAGGAAGCAAATGAGATCCAGTAGCAACAGTCTGGCAGGAAAAATAAATAAAAGCTGAAGTAAAGGATTTTTTTTTTCAGTAAAACACTCCTGAAAATGAGACTTTTGGCAAAGGAAAGTTGAGGAAACAGGATTCAGAACGTTCTTTGTAACACAGTTTCTCAGTTTTGGAGGTCAAGTCAAGGCAAAATTCAGTAGTGAGGGCTAAGACTTCGCTGAATTCTACAGTACAAAGAGGTATGGAGACACTCCCACCTTCAAAGGGTTTGCAGCCTAAGTAGTCAGGAGAGTAGTGAATGGATCTAAGAGGCAAAAAGCACAGGAGGATGAAATTACCTGATCAGTGAGAGTATTAAGAATAAAACCTAGCTCTTGCCTACTCTCCTTCAGCATTTTCTCTGCTTGGCCACAAAGCAGACTATATTTTTTCCAGGAAAATTAAGTCAGAAGACATGTATAAAATATTTTAGGGAATATGAGCAGAAATCCCTGACAAGTTCAGGATATAATTAATTTCATTGTAATTTTGCACTTATTAAGATATTTACTGCTGTTAATGACAAGTAGTCTATCCAAAGCAGACACATTTTCCAACTAAACAGATTCCAATCCCTAATAGTATAATAAACTAACAGCAATTAAAACCAGACTATATTCACAATGTAATGCTATTGCCAATGCCAGATCCTCTACTAATCCCTGTAGAAGGAAACTGTAAACCTATTGCTGACTCTGTCAAACAGAATGTTCAAAAGTTAGAAGTAGTTTTCATCACCTGTGTTTCTCCTGGACTGTATTAGATAATAGTTTTAATCAAAACTGACATTTTTAGCCTACTAGAAGTGTCAGCTGGGATGCCAACATAATAATATCTGGCAGTGTATTAGTGGTATAGGCTACAGTTGATCATAGCTGATTCTGCTTTGTGGTTGCTGATTTACATATTTTTAAAGAAATCTGAATATTCAGTATGAATCACAAAATACTTTTACCTCAGTCCTCCAAAATTTTGCTACATGCACACTACTGTGAATCACTTCCATTCTGAGCCTGCATATATTTTCACACCTACTTAATGTTTTCTTAGCAATTTCAGAGTAATATGCAAAATTGTGTGTGGAAGCAATCAACATGAGCATATCTTTCTTCGTTATCAAAATATTCAACCATTTTTTTAAACATCTAGGAAACTTCTGAGGTAATTGAATTGTTATAAAATCAGAAAATTAAAAAAAATATATTCATAGTTCTTGAATTATTCTGGAAGCTTGGAATGAACGATTGACATACAGTCTCTAAGGCCTTTGTTACAAACAAAGCAAGTAACCAACAGCACACTTTATTTGAGAACACAATTGTTCAAAAAGTCCTTTCAAGGCAATTAGATTGGTAAGTCTCTGTATTTTCCCAGATCCATGCCTTATTCTGTTTTTAACTTATTAATATGCCTATGCCCCCTGCAATTTCTGGGAGAGCTGGTAAAGAGTGAAATCAGGAAAACTATCTCAGAAGCATCTTCTTCCCATGACCATAGACCTACATGCACCATATGCCATATTTAGAAAAATGTCAGGTAGCACTACTCCCCAGTTTTCAAGATAAATGTTAGTTCTACCAGAAAAGACAAAGTACAGCAAATGCTCTTAGGGTCTGCCAGGTAACATGTCTTAGTTCATATGCCCTGCTACCCTTATTCCTACTGTCCCCAGAATACCTTGGTCTTTACAGCAAATTACAGTCATCTGGGGATTCTAAAAATCACTTACCTCCAGATCTTCACTTTCACATTCAAGACCTGTAACACTAGTATGGAAAGGGGATTTCACTCCTTTAAGCAACACAGGTTTTTTGTACTTGTATTTTGCAAAATGCTTCCTTCCTAGAAAATAAAAATATTTTCCTAAAGAAAAATTCTAAAGAAAAAATGGGCAGTATACCTTAAAAAAAAAAAAAAAAAGAA
The DNA here is from genome assembly GCF_963921805.1 of Phalacrocorax carbo. Lineage (NCBI taxonomy): Eukaryota > Metazoa > Chordata > Aves > Suliformes > Phalacrocoracidae > Phalacrocorax > Phalacrocorax carbo. The sequence goes on along the minus strand of NC_087518.1, from coordinate 28,627,872 downwards.
AGTCTATATGGCTCATAGTAGCAGCTATAAAAAAATTCTTAGAGCTAGTAACTAAGATACTAAGTGTCCTGGTGTCATCTGGGGTAGAGTTAAATTTCTTCATAGTAGCCAGTATGAGACTATGTTTTGGATTTTTGCTGGAAACAGTGGTGATAATGTGGAGATGTTTTAGTTGTTGCTAAGTAGCACTTACACTGGTCAAGGACTTTTTCAGCTCCCCGTGCTTTGCCAGGTGCATAAGAAGCTGGGAGGGGACACGGCCAGGACAGCTGACCCCAACTGACCAATGGGATATTCCATACCATGTGTCATCATGCTCAGTATATAAAGCGTGGGGGGAAAAGAAGGAAGGGTGGATGTTTGGAGTCATGGTGTTTGTCTTCCCAAGTAACTGTTATGCATGATGGAGCCCTGCTTTCCTGGAGATGGCTGAGCACCTGCCTGACCATGGGAAGTAGCGAATGAATTCCTTGTTTTGCTTTGCTTCCTCGTGCAGCTTCTGCTTTACCTATTAAACTGTCTTTATCTCAAACCATGAGTTGCCTCACTTTTACTCTTCCGATTCTCTCCCTTGTCCCACCAGGGGGGAGTGAGCGAGTGGCTGCGTGGTGCTTGGCTGCTGACTGGGGCTAAACCATGACACTAAGATACTACGTTCTAATTCTTTAGGATCGTGTATCATATGTTGCAGTTCCAATAGTTGCTTACACTTGAAATAGCTACATATTTGAAGATCCTGCAGAACTCTTTGCTCTAGTGCTTAAAACATTTTGATCATGATTTTTCATCTACTCTTTGTAATTTTTTAACATAGAAAAATATTCCATGTAGCAGTTAGTTTGGTTTCTGTTTTCCCCCTTTCAACATCTAGTGTTTCAGTCAAACATTTATTTAGCGTATGTGAACCAAAGCTCAAAAGCTGATTTTCTGAAGCACCAGAAAAATAGCAGTCAAAACGTTCAACTTGTAATTTGGAATAAGTTCACCAGTTACTGGAAAGAAAGGAACTACGATATTTTCTTCTTGAACACTTTCATCCTTCCTTTTGTTTATTCAAACCAACCCAGCATCAAGGATTCCCAACACCAACTGACATTTCATATTTTTAACTTAATTCAGCTTGGCTTCTTCCCCATCCAATCTTCTCTGACAAGGAAAATAAACAACTTGCCATTAAAAACACTTTATGATGACCCTGTCTCCTATACTCTTCATTCTAATCATAGCTATGCCACTTACCATTCATGTCAGTTTAGATATATAGAAGACCCATAAAAGTAAAACCTTCACTCCCGGCTCTATTTGAATTATTTTTCAGAGAGCTGTAAAAAAGAACCCAACAACAACAAAAATACCCACAAACAACCAACCAAAAAAAAAGCAAAAACCAACCTGAAATGAATTCATGTGGAATTTCAAAGCAATAACAATTACTTTTTCCCTCACCTTAGGGGACAGTGAGGTAAATGCAATGGTGTCTTCAATTTCTGATTGAAAAATAAGCAGCTTCCATGTCCACCTTGTAAATCTACTTAACACTGCAATTTCACTAGCCTGCAGAGGTGTACATATGTCTTAATTTTCTGTTCCTGTATGCTCTTCAAACAAACAGTACAAGTAGGAGAGGGCAATGTTTTTCTCCACACTGCTTTGGATGGCAGCTGAGGAAACTGTTGCTGAAGTACAACTGCGAGAACATTTTGTGGTAACTGCAGCAAACCGGAGTGAAGTCACTCCACTCACCTTCTAAATAACGCTAAAAAATCCTACAGTAGCTAGAAGAAAGTATGAGTTATTCAATGGAGGACTGGAGGAAAGAAAGTATCACTCATATCTTCAAGAAGGGCAAGAAAGAGGATCCAAAGAACTACAGGCTGGTTAGCCTCACCCTAATGGACAAGAAAATCGTCAGAAGTCAGTATGACTTCACCAAGAGGAAGTCATACTTAACCAACTTGATAAACTTCTATGATGAAATGATTGGCCTGGTCAATGAGGGAAGAGCAGTGGATGTTGTCTACCTAGACTTCAGGAAGGTCTTTGACATGATGTCTCATAAGAACTTCATAGAGAAGCTTTTGAAGCATGGGCTGGATGGGCAGACACTGAAGTCAACTGAAAACTGCCTGAACAGCTGGGCCTGAGGGTGGTACAGTAGTACAAAGTCTAGTTGGAGGCTAATAACTAGTGGATGAGTGGCTGATATACCAGAGGGTTGTGCTACCACCCAGAGGGACCTTGACAGGCTGGAGAAACGGGCTGACAGGAACCTCATGAAGTTCAACAAGGGGAAGTGCCGAGTCCTGTACCTGGGGAACAACAACCTCAGGCACCAGGACACACTGGGGGCCACCCAGGTGGAAAGCAGCTTGGCAGAAAACAACATGGGGTTCCTGGTGGACACCAAGTTGAACATGAGCCAGCAGTATGTCTTTGCTGCAAAGGTGGCTAGTGGTAACCTGGGCTGCATCAGGAGGAGTGCTGCTACCAGGTCAAGGGAGAGGATCCTTCCTTTCCAGTGATCACTGGTGAGGCCACACCTGTGGACCAGACACAGAACTGTGTCTGGTTCTGGGCTCCTCAGTACAAGAGAGACATGGACATACTGGAGAGAGTCCAACAACAGGCCACAAAGGTGATGAAGGGCCTGGATCATCTTTCCTACGAGGAAAGGTGGAGAGAGCTGAGACCATTCAGTCTGGAAAAGAAATGACTCAGGGGGATCTTCTCAATGTGGATGAATGCCTGAGGGGAGGGTGCAAAAAAGACAGAGCCAGGCTCTTCTCAGTAGTGTCTACTGACAGAATCAGAACATCAGGCACAAACTGAAACACAGGAGGTTCCCTCTGGACATCAGGAAACACTTTTTTACTGTGAGGGTGACCAAGCACTGGCACCAGTTGCCCAGGGAGGTTGAGGAGTCTCCATCCTTGGAGGTATTCAAAAGCCATCTGGACTTGATTCCAGGCAACCAGCTCTAGGTGGCCTTGCCTGATCAGGGAGAGGTTGAGCCAAATGACCTCCAGAAGTCCTTCCAACCCCAACCATTCTGTGAAAAGGGCAAAAGACAAGAAAATGGATGGACCAAAGTGGTCTGGGGAGAAACAACCACTGGAAAATTGAGGGAAACAGGTCATGAAAAGGAGGTTTGTTTGTAAGCAGGACCCTGCCCTTGCTAACTGTAGTCAGCCTATATTCTTATTAAACTCTATTTCTACCTGTTTCATCTGAGTGTCTTCTGTTATCTGTGTGTAAGTGATATGCTAGTGAACGTCATGCCAGACTAGTGTAGTGTAGGGAAAAGGGTCTAGACTACAGTTATAAAAGGACTTAAAGCCAGAGCACAGGAAATACTAATGAAAGAAGCTTTTGCCCGAGCACAGTCCTTATTTCTGCTGTATGTGTTTTATGAGGGTCCTTATAAAGGTACTGGTCTCCTGCTTTTGTTAATTAATTTTTTTCCAGTCTTGTCAATATCAGTGTGTATATACATATTGGGAATTTTTTTTTAGCCTCACTAGACCTGGAAGCAGGGATAAGAAGCTGTGTCTTCCCTCTGTGAGGCAAGAGGATACGAAACCACCACAGTCCTTCAGTCCACTGGCTTTTTCTACTCTTAACAATCATCCTTACAACTCCTGCTCATCCCTGAGGTAAATAATTTATTTGCATGGCTATTTTAACCTGAAGTACAGACCACAGTCAGACTACGCAGACCTGTACATGCAGTCTGTCGCGGTTTAGCCCTAGTCAGCAACTAAACACTACGCAGCCCCTTGCTCCCTCCCCTCTGGTGGGACAAGGGAGAGAACCGGAAGAGTAAAAGTGAGGCAACTCATGGTTTGAGATAAAGACAGTTTAATAGGTAAAGCAGAAGCTGCACGAGGAAGCAAAGCAAAACAAGGAATTCATTCGCTACTTCCCATGGTCAGGCAGGTGCTCAGTCATCTCCGGGAAAGCAGGGCTCCATCATGCATAACAGTTACTTGGGAAGACAAACACCATGACTCCAAACATCCACCCTTCCTTCTTTTCCCCCCACGCTTTATATACTGAGCATGATGACACATGGTATGGAATATCCCATTGGTCAGTTGGGGTCAGCTGTCCTGGCCGTGTCCCCTCCCAGCTTCTTATGCACCTGGCAAAGCACGGGGAGCTGAAAAAGTCCTTGACCAGTGTAAGTGCTACTTAGCAACAACTAAAACATCTCCACATTATCACCACTGTTTCCAGCAAAAATCCAAAACATAGTCTCATACTGGCTACTATGAAGAAATTTAACTCTACCCCAGATGAAACCAGGACACAGACTCACATTCAGATTAAACTGTGCAGATATAATAAAAACTCATTATTCTTTTGCAGGCTGTTGCTAAAGTATCATTTAGTTTGTAATTCATTGTTGTCAGCTTGGTTACAGTACAACTTTAGCAGTTTCAGTCTTTACTGTAGAATTTTTCCTGCTGTAAAATTTCCATTATTTGCTGTTGAGCTTTAATACAGAGAAAACAAAACCAAAGCAAACTTAACTTTACAAATTTAAAAAAAGTATTCTTCAGAATGTGTTGAAGTAAAATTATGTCACTGAGGTAGTGGGGTTATTTATTGTTACTGGACCTTATTAACTTTCTTATTTAAGTGGTAATATTAGTATCCAAAGATGGCAGAGTCTCTGCTTTCCTAAAGAAATGAGAAACCTCTGATCTTGCATTCCAAATAGCGGGACTTATTTCTTACTTGCAAAATTACTAGGTTCTCATCCCAGTACTTCTAAAAAAGCTCATATCTGTGTATCTATTTCTATTTATTCAGAGTAATAGTACAATTTTTTTTTTTGGACTAAGTACATTCAAAATCAGTATGCTTATAATATGTGCAAAGAATTTGGCTCTGGGTAAACATACCCTAGGTTTAAGTAGCTTTTTTAAAATATCAGTTGGGGGAAAATATTTCTACTTAGTGCTGTAGTAAGCATTTATGTGCTTTTAGAATATAATTTTACTTTCTCGGTTGTTTACCATTACAGTAAAAATATATTTTCTTGGGTTATTTTAGTGCAATAGATCTGATTTATACTCTGACTTCTCCAACAATATGGTTCCTGTCCACCCTTCCTTGTGGTGTTTCTTACTATACCTCTTGCTGAAGTGAAAACTGTGACTCTATCACTTAGTATCTTCTGCCAAAACTTCATCCCTGCAGGAGGGACATAAAGCCAAGGACACAAAGCCCTGCTCTGGTGCAGTGCGGTACTTAACCTTGGCTCAGGCCTCTGAGAAAATTGCTGAGCTGTGAGCGAGAGATATGAAAAGTCTGCAAGAAGATGAAGTAGGTGAAATGCAGATAGAAGTTGTACAGCTGGGATGGGGAATGCTGGTAGCTCAAGGATTCAAGAAGAAAATCACCAATTCAAAAAGGTATTAAATGCTTATGGGTAAAAAACAGGGAGGCTAGTGGGGTGTCGTGGTTTAGCGGCAGCTCAGCCCCACACAGCCGCTCGCTCACTCCCCCACCGGTAGATGGGGGAGAGAATCAGGAGGGTAACGCTCGTGGGTTGGGATAAGAACAGTTTAATAATTAAAATTAAAAGAAAACAACAATAGGAATGCAATGTAAAGGAGAACAACGAGAGGCGCAAAGCCCCGGGGGGGTGGGGGGAAGGGAGGGGAGAGGGGGAACGAACTGCCGGAACAAACTGCCCGCGCCGCAGCCGCTTGCCGCCCGCCGACCCGACGCCGCGCCGCCTCCGCGCTCGCGCTGCAACTGCCCCCGCCTCAATATATTGGTCATGGTGTCACATGGTATGGAATGAACCTGCCATTGGCCAGTCGGGGTCAGCCGCCCCCACCATGGCCCTGCCCCTCCCAGCCCCCCCCACCACGCGGCAGAGCGCGGGAAGCTGGAAAGGTAGCCGACCCCCACAGTGAGGAGAATTAACCCCTTCTCAGCCAAAACCAGCACATGGGGTCTAGGAGCTGTCAGATTCACAGCTCAAGTCCTCGGGGCTGTCCATGCCAACAGAGCTGGTGGGGAATGACAGCTCAGCAACACCAAGGATCTGCTCAGGAGTTGCAGAGCTGCAATGTGTCCCTTCCTGACTCGTGCCTGTCTGGCCAGCAAAGAGTTTCTGAGTCCTTGTCCTGAGCAGTGAGCTCCCTAAATCCCAGCTATCTTTTGTATGTGTCAGGCAGTAAACAATTGTTTTGTTTTGAAGTCTCACATATTCTGCTTGCAGAGTTTCTGTGTACCTGGCTAATAGTGCCTGAACAAGCTAACCCAAAAGATGGGTGTTAATAAATAGCAGTCTTTTATATCTACCAGCCGAAATTATCTAAGAAGTAGTGAATAGCTTGAAGACAAAGGCTGTTTGGGTTAGAGGCTGAATAACATTAAACTATTTCTGTCACCTGAAATTGATTTATACATTGGGTCATGAACATGTAAACTGAATGTCTGTCAACTGAGATCTTTATCAATTTGTTTCAGCTGCATCTCCAGTAAAAATAAGAAAATTCTTCCTCCAAACTAAAACAAGTTAACAACATAATAAAAAGTCTGTCATAATGGTGAAACAAGTAGGTGGTTATTCTCACTCCCCAAGAGGAAAGCATTCTTTAAGCAGTCCTACAGATTGCGTTGCTTTTTACCAAATAGCTCCTCAACAGAATTGCCATTCTGGTCTGTGACATGCTCTGTATGCAGAATAAAGACACAATTTGCAGCTGCTTTTGCAGCTTGTGTCCTAAATTAATTCCGCAGACCTGGGCCACACCTTTCATGGGAGTCTAGAAGTCTATGCTTATATTTACAGTGAAAGATAGCTTTGTGATTGTTCTGCAGAGAGGGCTTGCCAGCTGTGAAGGCAAATACCTTGCAGTAGTCACCCCAGATCTCCTGTGTCTGAGCATATCTAAAAGGTAGTGACATCAGGTGGCTGGAGACATCTTGTTTTCCAGGGATACTGGGACTGTCTGTAGGCCTGTCATGAAACTCTTAGGCCTAGAGGTAAATGTCTAAGTTGCTGACTGGGTCCTGGCCCACAGCTGAGCTAACCAGGCAGAATATGGGGAACTACTGGATGGGGCATGGAAACTGCTAAATGTGGCAAAGAAGTATGATAAGGCAACAAAACTGTCAAACGGCTGTGATAGGTGATTGGATTTTCACACCCACATAAAGGACAATTATGTAAGAGATGGCCAAGTTTCATAGAAAACTGGGAGGGAGCAATTGAGGGCATTTTGGTGAGTGCAGTCTTCAAGGCCAACAGCACCTAGAAGACTGCATCGGTAACACCAGCTAAGGACATGATTATCTGAACATTGGTACCAGGAATGCCAAATTTCTGTAAAGACCTAGCAAAACAGGGAGCAAAGGGAAAAAAGTAATTAGGGGATGGGAAAGGGGAGGTACAAGGGTACAGACTATTCCATTTCCATCAGCTTATCACAATAATTTTTCATAACTTGCTATCTGTCCTTTCTGGAAGACTAGGAAGAAGAAGAGGAAACTGTTTTGACTGCTTCTAGATAGTGAAAAGCAGGCCGGGAGAGAGAATGTCTTCATGTTTCCTACCTTTTCTCTGTGATTGACTAGGAGGTTCAGGAAAAGGAGTATATGTGAGAATGAGTTAACTGGAGCAATAAGTATACCAGACAGAATAAAAACTTCTACACATCCCTGTCAACAAACTGAAAAACATACACTTTGCTTAAGCTGCCAACAGAAGACAGTGCATTGCACATACAGCTTTCGAGAATGTTACTGCTGGAAAACTTCAGTGTTTACTGTGATATCTGCCTTTTCATGCTGCTGCTTGACAAACTGCTAATCTGCAAGTGACAGAGTTACAGGGCAAGCAATGTGCCAACCTCAATGTTTTCATGGCTTTTTGAAAGGTTTACAGCTTGGCAGGTATAGAAAATACGGTACAGCTTAATGATTAATTTTAAGAAAACTGAATAGAGACTATAAAAATAGTAGTATTTTATGTTGTTGTCCTGCTTTCTGAGAGGAGGCATGTCAATTATAAAATGGGAGGGAGGGATATTGTATTGAATGCTTTTGAAAGGAAAAAGCATCAAGAAAAGTCTTTCTGAATCTGAGGGTTGTAAAAATAGCTCTGGCAAATGGTACCTTTCTTATGTTTCTCAGAAATGAATATTTTGCTCCTTTGCACTTATGCATGACTCATGTAAGGCCCTTTACTCAAACGTGTGCAGATCTTGTCATGCTGGCTGCTGAAGACAGACACACCGTATCACGTTTCAGAAAAATCAACTCATAGCTGCTTCTGGTCCAGGTCCACAGAGCATTTTGTCTGCACCTTGCCAGGCATATGTCATCCCTTGACATTGCTACCAGAGATGCTCTATTCAGACCCTGTCCTCATTAGTGATGAAAAATTACTGAATGATACCTCAGCAAAGACCCTGTTGAAAGCTGAGGAGAAACATGCCTCAGGAAAAGTCAGCTGAGCAAACTCAGTCTGGAAGAAGAAATGGGATCAAATATTTTTATCTAAATTCTCCAAATCCCCAATGCATTTAGGCAGATTTCACAAAGTACTTCACCTTCACTGGTGAGTGTGTGACAGGCAATAAAGACCTCTGATTGCTCTTAGTGCTTCTTTATTCCTCATTCCTACGTACATTCCAGACGTACTCCCAGGGTTGTTGCTCATGCCTGTGTGGTCTCCTTTGCTGAATATGACATTCAGGACTCCATATTATGTCCTTGTCCCTAGGAAGCAAGTGAATGCATGCCACTGATTACAGAAAAGGAAAATATTTCAGGACGCGTTGTTCTTGCTGTTTTGTGGGCAGATTCATAACACATGGAATGAGATACCAAAGTTTTTCTGTTCTTTATATCTTTTTTCTATTTTTATATTTTTTCGGTTGCTACAGCACTGGCTCAGTGATAAATATTTTAATGTTTTCTTTTTATTCTCTACTGGAAAACTTTAAGATCTGTTTAAAACCCATGCTTTTTAACTAATCTAATCTAACTGGCATATTCCTTTTCCAACAATACATTCCACTATCCTGCCAAGAGAGCTCCTGATATTTTCTCTTGGTGAATTGTTCCTTCATTGTGCTTGATATTAAAATCAAACAGAAGAAACATTTAGCTATGTATGGATTCTAAGAAACACTCCAACTTCCCCAGGAAACACCCCCAAGATGAGGTGGGGGAGTTGCTCTTTATATGAGGAAGAACTGGAATGTATTGAGCTCTGCCTTGGAGTAGAAGCAGAACAAGTTCAGAGCTTGTATGTAAAAATTAAGGGACAGCCAAAAATGGGTGACACGGTTGTGGGTGTTTGCTACAGGCCACCTGATCAAGAAGAGGAAGCTGATGAAGCCTTCTACAGACAGCTGGAAGTAGCCTTGCAATCACAGGCCCTGGTCCTCATGGAGGACTTCAACCACCCTGATATTTGCTGGAAAAGCAACACAGTGAGCCATGCACAATAGAGAAGGTTACTGCAGAGCATCGAGAACAACTTTTTGATGCAAGTGTTGGAGGAACCAACGAGGCGAGATGTGCTGCTCAACCTTATCCTAACAAACAAGGAAGGGCTGGTTGAGGCTGTGAGAGTTGGGGGTAGCCTTGGTTGCGGTGACTATGTGATGGTTGAGTTTAGGATACAGCAAGGTAGAAGCAGGGCTAAGAGTTGGATTACAAACTTGGACTTCAAGAGAGCCAACTTTGGCCTCTGCAAAGACCTGCTGGGAGGAATCCCATGGGCTTGGGCTCTGGAAGGTAGGGGGGTCCAAGAGAGCTGGTCAGTATTCAAGGACCACTTCCTCCAAGCTCAAGATCGGTGCATCCCCAGGAGGAAGAAGTCAGGCAGAAGAGCCAAAAGACCTGCATGGATGAGCAAAGAGCTTCTAGAGAATCTCAGATGGAAGAAGGAGGTTCACAGTATGTGGAAAAAGGGACTGGCCACGTGGGAGGAATATAGGAATGTTGTCAGGGTATGCAGAGATACAATGAAGGCAGCCAAGGCCCACTTGGAATTAAATCTGGTGAGGGATGTCAAAGATAACAAGAAGGGCTTCTTTAAATACATCAGCAGTAAAAGGAAGACTGGGGATACAGTGGGCCCACTGCTGAACAAGGATAGGGCCCTGGTGATGCAGGATGCAGGGAAGGCAAAGTTACTGAATAACTTGTTTGCCTTGGTCTTTACTGCTAAGGCTGGCCCTCAGGCATCTCAGCCCCCAGAGCAGAGAGGACACATCTGGCGAAAGGAAGGCTTACCTTTGGTTGAGAAGGACTGGGTCAGAGGCCACCTAATCATACTGGATCCTCGCAAATCGATGGGCCTGACGGGAGACAACCGTGAGTGCTGAGGGAGCTGGTGGATGTTCTTGCTAAGCCACTCTACATCATCTTTCAAAGGTCATGGAGGACAGGAGAGGTTCCAGAGGACTGGAGGAAAGCAAATGTCACTCCCATCTTCAGAAAGGTCAAGAAGGAGGATCTGGGGAACCATAGGCCAGTCAGCCTTACCTCCATCCCCGGAAAGGTGGTGGAGCAGTTCATCCTGAAAGACATCTCCAGACATGTAGAGGGCAAGAAGGTTATCAGAAGTAGTCAACATGGATTCACCAAGGGACGATCATGTGTGACCAACCTGACAGCCTTCTATGATTGCCTGACTGGCTGGGTCGAGAAAGGGAGAGCAGTGGATGTTGTCTGTCTTGACTTCAGTAAGACATTTGACACTGTCTCCCATAGCATCCTCACAGGAAACCTAAGGAAGTGTGGGTTGGATGAGTGGACAGTGATGTGGATAGAGACCTGGCTCAACAACAGAACTCAGAAGATCATGATTAATGGAGCAGAGTCTGGCTGGAGGCCTGTCACTAGTGGTGTTCCCCAGGGGTCTGTGGTGGGTCCAGTCCAGTTCAACATATTCATCAGTGACCTGGATGATGGGATATAGTGTAACCTCAGCAAGTTTGCTAATGATACCAAGCTGGGAGGAGTGGCTGATACACCAGAAGGCTGTGGTTCCGTCCAATGAGGCCTGGACAGGCTGGAGATCTATGCTGAGGTGAACCTCATTGAATTCAACAAGAGCAAATGCAAGGCCCTGCCCCATGGGAGGAACAATCCCATGCATCAGTACAGGCTGGGGGCTGAACTACTGGAAAGCAGCTCTGTTGAGAAGGACCTGGGAGTGCTGGTGGACAACAAGTTGACCATGAGGCCAAAATGTGCCCTTGTGGCCAAGATGGCCAGTGGTATCCTGGGAGTGTGGCCAGTAGATCCTCAAAGGAGTGTGGCCAGCAGGTTGGGAGAGGTTATCCTCCCCCTCTACTCTGCCCTAGTGAGACCACGTTTGGAGTATTGTGTCCAGTTGGGACCCCCCGTTTAAGAAGGATGTGGAACTGCTTGAGCAAGTCCAGTGTGGAGCTACGAAGATGATCAGGAGACTGGAGCATCTCCCTTATGAGGAAAGGCTGAGAGTCTTGGTTTTCTTCAGCCTGGAGAAGAGAAGACTGAGGGTGGATTTCATCAATACCTATAAATATCTAAAGGGTGGGTGTCAGGATGATGGGACTAGGCTCTTTTCAATAGAGCCCAATGACAGGACAAGGTGTGATGGGCACAAGCTGGAACACAGGAAGTTCCACCTCACTATGAGAAAGAACTTCTTTACTCTGAGGGTGACAGAGCAGTGGAACAGGCTGCCCAGGGGGTTGTGGAGTCTCCTTCCCTGGAGACATTCAAAACCCTCTTGGATGTATTCCTGTGCTCCCTGCTCTAGGTGTAACTGCTCAGGCAGGTGGTTGGATAAGATGAACTCCAGAGGTCCCTTCCAACCCCTACCATTCTGTGGTTCTGTGATTCTTCTTTCCTCAGAGAAAATTATATATCTAATCCAAAACACTTGCTTTTATTTTACCAGTAGGAATTGGCATTCAACAGATGCAATTTGGATCCTCCTTCACCTTTTTCCCCCTAAGCTCTGCTCTCTCCTATAACACGTTTCCCCAGTTTCCGTCCACAAAGGATTACTGATGGTTTGGCTGTGCAGAGTGAGAACTCACATTGCACATCACACTATGCTGCCAATCTGCTACAGGTCCTTGAATGTCTGGAAGGGAGTGGATGAAGGAAAATGGTAGGTATAATTTGCCTTTCCTTTCAGAAAGACTTCTCCGAAGTCCTTCACAGAAGGCTGTTATGGGAAGTAAGTAGTCCTGAGGTGAAAGGTAAAGTTCTGCCATGGAGTAGAAACTATCTAAAAGAGGTAGAAAACAAAAAGCAGAAATAAACGGTCGGTTTTCAGACTGGCAAAAGGTTAACACTGAGGTTCAGTAAGTCTTGGAGAGATTTCAAGGACAACAGTTACTGAACATGTAATTTACCAACAAACTGAAATAAGCAGGAGAGATTCTAATATAGATGGCATTTGGTGAGTAGCCTTTTCCATACAGACTTGGACTTATAGGTCAAGACCTCAATTTCCCTCCTCTCTGCTCCAAGGTTTGTAGGCAACAGACATATCATTTCAAGCTCTCAAGTGAACTATTGTGATTTGAGCTTTTGGGAATACTTCAGGAAAGAGCAAAGACTTAGCAAGTTTCCAGCCTCTTGAGCAGCAAACTTTAAATGAAGTCCAGAGGGACTCTCATCTTTTATTACATAGAATTCATTCAGCTCTACTCACAGTATATGACCCTTAAGTAAGCAAGCCCTCTGACGCTAATATAATAGGACTTTGGAAGAAGGAGAAATGAGAAGAGTATCTGAAAAAAATAATGCCTCTCAGCAATACACTGCAGAGAACGATCAAAGACCAGACTTGTATGTGTGTTTTCTTAATCCTAAATTACAAACATTAATATATCCCTTTCCCCAAAAAGAGTTTCCATTCTTTGTAACATGGTGATAGAAGATTTAATTCACGATGGGGGCTAGTTTTGTCCAATGCAACTACATTTGAGGCAGGTGCAAATTAAAACATAATTAACAAATATTATTACTTCTCTGTAATGCATTCAGTGGCAAGATCATGGATAAGAGTCTCACTGCAGAACAGTACATGCAAATGCTGGAAATCCTGAACACATGGGTAAACCTATTTTAGCTGCATATTTCTCAGAATGAAAACAGGATGCTCTGTTCTGCAGGTTTTTCAAGCAGTTTCAGGGTAAAATATTTCCTATGAATACATTCATAGATAATCTTGGAAAGAGGATTAGACAGAGAATAAAATAGCTGTCAAGATTGTATCATGACACTTCACTAGAGAAATATTTTAGACCTAAGACTGACTCCTGTAGCAAAAGTCAAAGCATGCTCCATCTCATGGAAAACTCTGGTTGTCACAGGCTACATATGGAGTAATGGAGCACCCAGGCAAGATAAGGTCAAATACCGATGTACTTTCTGTGAGGCATGCAAGTATGAGAGAAAAATGTATCAAATTTCAAGGTTAACGTATTGCATATTTTCTTATATTGGAAAGAAAGAAAAAACATAATAGAATTGCAGATAGCATGAATGATATGGCTCTATCTGTATCATTCTTGTCGAACAAGGGGCAGTTTTAGAACCCAATTTTTCTGTTACTGAGATGAAGGAGAGCTTTTCTACTTCATTTTAGTGTAAAGTGGTAATGTAATTCATTTTAGTGCAGCTGTCAGGATCAACAGGATCAGAGAAACAGCAAGTCAAAACTCGTCTGGAAATCAATCTGTACAAACGTTACACTGAACAAATTGAAAAAAAAAAAAAAAGTGAAAGAGTTCTCTGGAAAATCATTAGATATCAATCTGGCATTTTTAAAGTGGAAAATATTACCCAGTTGTATTTGTATGGCAAGTGGACACTTGCCTACTCATAAACATTTTGAAAATTCAAACCCCAACTTTGTTAAACATTGTGAAAAGTCTTATACATTATTAAATATTAAATTGGAAAACTGAAATATTTAGGGTCAAAATTTCACCTAATAAGTAGCATTATGCTGATATAGCAGCTCAGGATTTGAACACTGGCCAAATTAGGGCACCACCAGCATCCAATAATATTGGTCTTTTTCTCTTGTAGTATTTACATGTTTAGACAGCCTCTCTCCCCTTCTTCCCATGGATTGAGAATTGCTTGATTTTTTTTATTTTAAGGCAAGAAAAAGAAAATTTAACAATTTGTTAAATGTAGGGAGTGCAAAACACCACCATGGCTCTGGCAGATCACCCCGTCATGTATCTGGCTTTCACAATGGAGCAAAGGGTGTTTTTCCACTTTCATGGAAGAATCAAATTAAAAAGTGGCAGTTTTTAAAGACATGGTTTTGAATATACTACTTCAGTAGTTCTTCAATGAACAAAAGTGGGTGTATAGATGCATTGATATTTAATGCAAAAATACTAGTTTATCCTGGCTAGTATCCTACAGAGGGCACCTGTCCTGTGTAATTAAACTGCATCGCATTAATCTCTTCCTTTCACTCAGAACACACACAACATAGTATTTTGATGTACAGCATTTTTCATATTTGTTTAATAAGTTTTTTATAATTTTCTTAATAATAAATATGCCATGACTTTTGTTTCTGAGATGGTTATATTAGCCTGTCCATTTTATCTTATTTTTTCCTTTTATTTTTATAGTTACACTGGAAAAGAAATACACCTGAGGTAAACATAATTCTGCTATATTCCTAACACTTGTAAAGGATTTCATTGCTTCTAAATTCATTAAGTTAGTGCTTATTATAATATACAGGTTGCTCATTATGTCATGGAAAATATCATTCTTATTTTATTACTAGTTTTATTTCTATGGTTAGCACACAGTAGATCTAATTACACTGAATACTGGGATACTTCTTTTTGTCTCAGCCTGCATTTTCATCTGACTCTGCTTGATACTTATTATTTTCAGCTTATTATAAACTATGTCACAAGTAAGAGGACTCACAACAGCTTGAAGTGAAAGACTATTCTAAAATCAGACACCGTTAGTGGGTTTTGTACTCACCTAAATTTTTGATTGTCATAGCAGAATTTTTGGGCTTTGAATTAGAAGATGCCATATTGTGACAATATTTTTGGAGCATCTTAGCATTACGGGAAAAACATGCGAAAACCAACCAAGCAAAGACTTTAAAAAATGTTGTGTTTTGCCTAAAAAGCCCTAGAATCATTGACATTTTATACACCTCCATCTTCTAAAGTATTCAGAGATGATTTTTTGGTTTTTAATCGGTAGCTTTTCTTATATCCTTAAAATTGTGGGTTTATATACTTATGCCAAGGCAAACATCAAATAAGGAAGGATCCTGCTTGAAATCAAGAAAAATCATGGCACTGTGGCCCTGACCTAGATGTTCAATAGTCATTAAATATCTTCTCTGCATAATAGATCTCATTTTACTATCAGCACATTGGTACATCAAAGAGAGGATTGGATAAAAGTGAACAAGGGAGTGATGAAGGGTAAATAAAACACTTCACAGTATTTATATATTATGCTTTGGCATAATCTTTGGACTTTGTGCCTTGTTCAAAGCTGTGAAATTCCAGTAAATTATCTTTTTCTCCTGTTACTTTTTCCTGACTGCCAGGCCCTCCCCATATCACCTAGTGCTTTTTTTTTTTTCTTTAATCATACCCATTCGAAGAGCAATCTGTATATTATTTCCTCTGGAGATCAGTAGACTTCGCTGAGCTGTGCTGTCTACACGTTTCTGTTAGGAGAAAAACTCTTGGGCAGTTCCTACAATCTAAATAGTTAAGAGATAAATGGGATGAAAAATTTAAGCAAAATGGTGAAATAACTAGACCAGATGCTAAAAAAAGCTTGTGGTAGTGCAACTCTAAACAAGGTGAGGAAAAGCTGAGTCTTTGTTGGCCTACACTCAACTGCACTGTTTCTGGAAGCACAAGTGATATCCCTTTGTTAAGATGCTGTTCAGACTTTGTCTCAAAACTGTCAGTCTAGGTGAAGCCTTTTAGAACAAAACTAATAATTGCTGTATTTTCTTCTGGACCGTTATAATGCACATCAATATATTAGCTTTCTTGGTCAGTGTAAGCTTATGGTCACTGAGGGTTTTCAGTGACATTAACACACTTTTTATGTCAGTGGTGCTCCAGTTTCCCTAGATTTATTTGTTACTTTGCTACCCATATATTGTATCTAGGACCTATGAATGTGAATAACCCACAGCTATATGGGCAGCAACCAGGAAGGGCCATCTGGACTGTATTCCAAATGCAGTATTTCTATATTGCCCCAGTTGGGGAAATGCTGTTGTATCTAAATAGGTATCTAATTCACTTTCATTAATTCCCTTCAACATTATGGTTTGTGTATCCATGCAATGTGCATAAATGAGACAAAAACAGTTATTCTGGTCTAACCATTTTGGAAACTGAAAGGTTCTTCTCACATAGTTGTGCAATGAGCAGTCGGAAGACAGTTCAATTCACTCAAGCTAAACCAATAAATACCAATATCAATATTAGTGGCAATATATTTTTGCTTTCAGAAGAAGGAGGATATCACCAATGATGTGTTACAACTTTCTTTGTGTATGCTTGACATTGACTTCAGATGACTCTCTAAGTGTGTAACAGAAGAAAGAGTTTCATCTGATGAATAGAAGTTATAAGTGCAGATGAAACTTACAGGTTTTAACATGCCTTTTCACACACGTCCAGTGCAAGTGAATATTCACAGAATCACAGAATCACAGAATCTTAGGTTGGAAGGCACCTCAGGGATCATCTAGTCCAACCTTTCTGGGAAAAGCACAGTCTAAACAAGATGGCCCAGCACCCTGTCCAGATGACTCTTAAAGGGGTCCAACGTGGCTGAGTCAACCACTTCCCTGGGGAGATTATTCCAATGGTTGACTGTCCTCAATGTGAAAAATTTCCCTCTCATGTCCAATTGGAATCTCCCAAAAAGCAACTTGTGTCCATTCCCTTGTCCTTTCCATGGGACTCCGTGTAAAAAGGGAGTCTCCATCTTCTTTGTAGCTACCCCTTAAGTACTGGTACATGGGGATGAGATCCCCTCAAAGCCTCCTTTTCTCAAGGATGAACAAACCCAGTACTCCCAGCCTATCCTCACATGGCAGGCTTCCCAGTCCTTTGATCATTTTGGTGGCCCTTCTCTGGACCCCTTCCAGCCTGTCCACATATTTTTTGTATAGCAAGGACCAGAACTGTACACAGTACTCCAGGTGTGGCCTGACAAGTGCTGAATAGAGTGGGATAATGACTACTTTATCTCTGCTGGTGATGTCCTTTTTGATGCAACCCAGCATCCTGTTGGCCTTCTTGGCCGCAGCAGCACACTGTTCACTCATGTTGAGCTTTCTGTCCACCAGGACCCCCAGGTCCCTTTCCACAGAGCTGCGCTCCACCCAGGTGGATCCCAGTCTGTGCTGCACTCCCGGATTATGTTTTCCCAGGTGCATGATCTTACACTTCTCCTTGTTGAGCTTCATAAGGTTCTTGTTGGCCCACTCTTCCAGCCTATCCAGATCTTCCTGCAAAGCAGCTCTCCCTTCTGGAGTGTCTACTTCCCCACTCAACTTGGTGTCATCCGCAAACTTCATCAAGCTTCTATTTTTCAGATCACTTATAAAGAGGTCGAATAATGTTGGGCATAATATTGATCCCTGGGGAACTCCACTTGTGACAGGCTGCCAGTTTGAAAAAGAGCTATTTACAACCACCCTTTGGGTGCGGCCTGTCAGACAATCCCCCACTCACTGCACAGACCACTTGTCTAGGCCATAACACATCAGTTTTTCCAGGAGGAGACTGTGGGGGACTGTATCAAAAGCCTTGGAGAAGTCCAGGTAGACAATGTCACCGCCTGCCCCATGTCAGCCAGGGAAGTCACTTTGTCATAGAAAGCCACCAGGTTTGTCAAGCATGATCTGCCCTTAGTGAAGCCACATTGGCTTTTCCCAGTCACGTGCTTCATTTGACTTGTGATGGCCCCAGGAGGATTCATTCCATAACTTTCTCAGGCACTGAAGTAAGGCTGATGGGCCTATAGTTACCCGGATCCTCCCTCAAGCCCTTCTTGTAGATAGGGGTAACATTTGCCTTCCTCCAGTCCTCTGGGACATCCCCCCTTCTCCATGACTTCTCGAAGATTATGGAGAGTGGCCTTGCAATGATGTCAGCCAGCCCTCTCAACACCCTCGGGTGGATGGCGTCAGGGCCCATTGATCTGTAGGCATCAAGCTCCTTTAATAATTCATGTACTAACTCTTCCTTCACTGATGGTGGGTCAGTGTTTGGATCAACCGGGAATTTCATTCCCAAAGCCTGCGACCCAGCAGTGTTGGTAAAGACAGAGTTGAAGAAAGCGTTGAAGACCTCTGCCTTTTCTGCATCATTGATGATTCCCATTTCCTTTTCTGTTTAACAGTGGGCCTATGTTTTCCTTC
This sequence comes from Phalacrocorax carbo, assembly GCF_963921805.1. NCBI lineage: Eukaryota > Metazoa > Chordata > Aves > Suliformes > Phalacrocoracidae > Phalacrocorax > Phalacrocorax carbo. The sequence continues at coordinate 28,609,424 of NC_087518.1, read as the reverse complement.
TTTTTCTGCTTATGGTTGACATGTCTGAAGAAACCTTTCTTATTATTTTTTGACATCTATGGCCAGTTGCAATTGGAATTGGGCTTTTGCTTTTCTAACTGCATCTCTGCACACTCTGGCAATACCCTTGTAGTTCTCGGCAGATAATCCTCCACTTCTCCATCTCTGGTGTGCTTCCCTTTTGGATTTGAGTAGACCCAGGAGGTCATGGTTGAGCCAAGGGGGCCTCTTGCTCTGCTGACTCCCCTTTCCTTTGTAGGGGATAAACTGGCTTTGTGCTTCCACTAGAGAGCTCTTGAAGAACTCCCGGCACTCACTAGCTCCTTTGTCTTCCATGGAAGCATCCCATGGGATCCCTCCCAACTAAGCCCTGAGTGAACTGAAGTTTGCTCTTCTAAAATACAGAACCCTTGTCTTAGTGACCTTCAGCACACTCAGCAGGATCCCAAATTCCACAATATTGTGGTCACTGCAACCAAGGCTATCACTAACCGAGATATTACAAAGCAGGTGTTCCTGGTTTGTGAATAGCAAGTCCAGCAGTGCCTCATTCCCGGTTGGCACATCTAACATTTGTATGAGGAAACAGTCCTCTATACGTTCCAGGAACTTGGTGGATGACATGCAAGCTGACATATTGTTCTTCCAGCAGATGTCTGGGTAGTTGAAGTCACCCATCAGGACCAGGTTCTGCTGGCCAGAAGCTTGCTTTAGTGACCCAAATATCACTTTGTTGGCATCATCATTGTGGTTAGGAGGTCAGTAGCAGTTGCCCACTGTGAGTTCCTGCTTGGAGATGACCCTTTTGAATTTAACCCAGAGACATTCGATAGAGCAGTTGCAATCACCATAGTTGACTTTGATACATTCAAGGTGTTCTTTGATGTAGGGAGTGACTCCTCCACCTCTTCTACCCTGCCTGTCCTTACGAAAGAGCTTGTAACAGTCCATTCATGAGGATCAGTTTCGAACTCCAATCAAAACTCATTTTAGACTCTGAGGAACTAGTAATTTTTGCCTTTGTTATGAAGAAAGCAATCACATCAGAGAGCTTTCTCATTCTCCTAGTAAGGAGTTTAATATGACTTTTATTTTTGTGTCTCACATAGCAAGGTGGTTTGTATATTTTTTAATGGAAGCTCACAAAGGTATACAGCACAACTAGCTAGGTCTTTATTTTTTTCAATAAACTGAATCTGAGTTAAATGTTACATTACAGTAATTGTGAGCTGTTTTAGTATTGCCTATTATGTACTAGGCTTCATTTCAGAGATGGTTTTGCCTTAACTGTATGGGAATTACGAAGCTGTTACACTATGCTATTCAGGAAGGCCAGAGTATTTAGGGATTGCTTAGTTTCACAGTCAAAATATCCATAACCAATTACTGGAAATCAAACCAAGAATGCCTTTAGCAATATACAACTTTGTTCTTGGAGACTGGGTACTTATGGGCTTCAGCTCCTTACTGTCTCTACTCCTCTGTATTAATCATATAGAGAGAGATGCAGTGGTCCTCTACATGTGGAAGATGTGTTTCTCAGTATCACTTTTCACCCATGAATATCATAATATTATAGCAAAAATGACTGGGTCATTATTATCAGTTTGCATTTGGGGAAATTAAGGCATGGGAGAACAAGATTATTTGCCCCCCTCATGGACAAAACAGAGGAAGGGACAGGAGAAATGTGGGATGGTTTCCCACTGTAGCCTCCCCACATGCACTTCAGTCCTGCTGTGACTGGAGAAAGGAAGTGGTGTCCACACTGGTCATTAAAGCTGAAAGAAAATCTTTAAAGGGAAAGAAAATGTAAAAGTAACAAATATTTTTAAAATGCTTGAAATACTCATGGGTTGAACTGAAACAGAAACACTTTAGCCAAAAACTCAGTTACATCTTCAGGAGGATGAAAGTTGCAAGTAGTCAGAGTGATTCTTCTGGTGAATTTAGACATGCTAACACTGCATAAGACAAATTAAGATCTAGGTAATATTATTATTTTGTGCAATAATTTCTGAATGTTTTAAAAACCTGTATATTTAAGAAAAAGATACCTGTGTTCACTCAGCGATTTGGAAAGCAGAGGTACAGTTGGTAGAGTTGTGTTATACATGTAAGTCATTTAAGCCACGTCTTAACAGAATGCAAGCTACTATATCTATTGATTATATTTTAGCAAGGCAAAGATTTACAATTTCATCAAGCACCCTACATAAACACTAGGAGTTCATTGATGGAATATGTGGATGACAAAATAAGAAACATTGTCACTGTAGGGTAATGCACAGGAAGAACTGGATGAGCTCAAAAATTGGAATGAAGTGAAATGCAGTAGGGAAAAAAAAACCATGCTGCATAACAAGAATGTCTGCTATGAGTAAAAAATTAAAAATGGCTGAAAAAGGCAGGGTGAGAAAATCTTCTAAACCTCTACAGGCTGGCTAAGAGACCTGAACAAGTAAAAAACACTCCTAGGAATTTTCATGTGAAATATTTGCAGTAGAAGTACTTGTCTAAGGAAGTATTTACCTCCCTGAGGTTTAGGCTGCCTCCTGGATGATTATGGAAATAGAGAGGAGACATGATTATGATGTTGGGAACTAAAATTTCAAGAAAGTTACTGTTGTTGTCTGTATTGGGTTTATATGTCAAGGTTTTGGTAGCAAGGGGGCTGCAGGGATGGCTTCTGTGAGAAGACACCAGAAGCTGCTCCTGTGTCAGACAGAGCCAGTTCCAGCTGGCTTCAAGATGCACTGGCCAAAGCTGAGCCCGTCAGTGATGCTGTAATAGCATATTGAAGAGAGAGTAAAAAATGCTTTGCAGAAGCTGTGAGAGAGGAGGGAGAAATGTGAGAGGAACAGCCCTGCAGACACCAAGGTCAGCAAAGAAGGAGCAGGAGGAAGTGCTCCAGATGCTGGAGCAGAGATTCCTGTACAGCCCACTGGTAAAGACCATGGTGAAGCAGGTTGTCCCCCTGCAGCCTACAGAGGACCATGGTGGAGCAGATGTCCACACTGCAGCTTATGGAGGGCCCTATGCTGCAGCAGGTGCAGGTGCCCTGAAGGAAGCTTCTGGAAAGCTCATGGAGAGCCCATACAGGAGCAGGCTTCTGGCAGAAACTGTGGCCCATGGAGAGGGTCTCATGCAGGAGCAGATTTTCTGGCAGGACCTATGGCCCATCATTCCTGAAAGACTGCACTCTGTGGAAAGGACCCTTACTGGAGCAGTTTGTGAAGGACTGCAGTCTGTGAGAAGGACAAATGTTGGAGAAGTTCATGAAGGACAGTTTCCAATGGGAGAGATCCCACACTGGAGCAGGGGAAAAGTGTGAGGAGGAAGGAACAGCAGAGACAATGTGTTATGAACTGACTGCACCTCCCATCCCTGCTCAGGGGGAGGAGGTAGGATGAGGAAGTGGGTCAGGAGTGAAATTGAGGTTGGAAAGAAGGGATAGGTGAGGGAAGGTTGTTTTAGTTCTGTTTCATTTCTTACTATCCTACTCTGTTACAAGTAATTGGCAATAAATTAAATTATTTTCCCCAAGTCAAGACTGTTTTACCTGTGATGGCAATTGGTGATTTCCCTTTTCTTATCTTGACCCATAGGCTTTTCGTTGCATTTTCTGCCACTGTCCTGTTGATGGAGGAGGAGTGATAGAGCAGCTTGGTGGGTTCCTGGTGGCCAGCTGAGGTCAACCCACCACACTGTCATCAGCAAGTTCTATTATATTATTTCCAAGTAATAGAAACAGATTCAAGAAGACCTCCAAGGACACTTAAATGTACTTTTTATCTCATAATAGCTCATTTATATCAAAGTCTGATCTATGCAGGTTAGTTTTAGAGTAAAAGTTCTAAAGGCCTCTAACTGGCTCTTTGTTTTTGGAATACATATCAACACATAGCAGTTGCATCTTCTGAATATTCTAGCCTTTCTTTTACTAGAAAGACTGTACAGAGCTCATTAACTGAGTTAATCTAACTTTTCTTATTGATTCACTTATTGTTACAGAAGTCTAATTAGTATGATTGATGTTGACATCTGCTACAATGAAATGCTTTTGATTGATTAGGAGTGTGGAAAAATATGCTTTTACAATGTCTTTCTACTTCTAAATGTGCAGATTTCATATTTCTTTTGCAAAAGAATGGCCAGCAATCACCTGTCCTTTTAAGTACCTTAAAGGTTTACTCCAGGGATGTAAGAATTCTTTGGGGTTAAGAATTCAGCAAAAGCTACATCAGAAGTACACAGGAATGTTTACTGAGTTACTAAGGACATTGGAAAGAACTGAGGGATTTGAAAAGTGTCCAGAACATTAAGCCCCAAATCCTTGTATCCCCTTTTTCCTAAAGGCCATAATGATTTCTGTGTTGCAACACTTTTCACATCAAAGAGCACTTTGGTCTCAGCAGGACTACAGACTTTGTTTACTTAATAAAATTAAATGTCAGAAAGGAACTAGAATCGTTGGTGTGGAAAGGAGACAGGATCTCTCTCCCCAACAAAAAAACCCCAAACCCCATACACTGTGTGCTGAACTTCTGAAGCAAAGAATTGCCTTATGTGCACAAGTTTTCTAACTTCTCCATGTAGCAGTGGTTATGGGATAGCTTTCACTTGCTATTCCATTCCTATTGACACTGAATTTGCCCATGAATAATTCCAGCTCATATATTAAAAAAGTAAAACAAACAAACAAACAAAACCAACCCCAAATGAGCATGTAATATTTATAGAGTTCACTGACTACCCAATAAGCTTCCTAATTAATCTGTTTTACTTTGCTTCATCACAGAGATGGTTCTTAGACTGTGGTACTTTGTATTTCCTGACAACTTGAGTAGATTTTCAAGGGAGAAACATCCGTCTTAACAGTTTATGCTCAAACATCACCCCAAACAAGCATGGTTGGTGGCACTAATAATCTTCTCCTTCCTTTATTCCCCTTCTGATTTTTAGTGGGAGGGTCTTACCTTCATCACAGCAATCTTAGCTGCATAACATCTTTAGATTCCCTGTTATGCTGAGTTAAAAATTAACTAAAAATAGAACTTTTCTCCTGGTAATTCTTTTTGTTTGTAAGAAGAGTTAGTTTCATTTTGGTAGCCAAAAATTGACCTCTTCATATCTCATCTGAGATACTATATTTTGCTATTCTCCAAATTATGCTACTTATTCCCACAGGATTTCCTTTGAGATAGGGAACTCATTATTTTATTTTTTTGTCTTAAAAAGTAATTCTGAAAGCTGAGATTAATTACAAAAAACATATCTTTTCATAGGTTTCCTCAGACTTTTTGGAAGATGCACAAATTTTAGAAACTAAATACTCTTATTTACTCTAGATTAAATATATATTGGTTTGGGGGGGTTGTTTTCTGATTTTTGGTTTGGTTTTTTTTTTTTTTTTTTTAATGAATATAACATGACCCTTCTTTCACCTTACCATGTGTTAAAACATGGTGGTACACATCTGAGTACATGACCTTAAAGAACTCTGCAGTCCTGTTGGAATTTCAGCCCCTCTGGTGTAACATAACATTTCATGTTAGAAAAAAGTACTAATTCACACAAACCAGAACAAATTCAATGGTTTTTCATCTGTGCTGATGTAAAAATGGTAGGGAACTTCAGTGAGTACTTCATGGCAATGTTATTATATAAATGTACAACCATTGTTAGGCTGAAAAAAAAAGGCATTAGGCATGTATGACTGTTTGGAAAGAAGATGGCAAGAGTGGGATGGATAAATGCTTTATACAAGAAGAACCTGTTATAAGTGGTATACTTATCTCTAGCCTAGTGACCCTACTGGCATGATAAATCATGGATTGGCTTTTGCTTTTAAATTAATATCACTGGTACCTTCAGTGATGTCATAAATGTTAAGCTGTTTAGAAATCCTGCACTCAATACTGAAGAGAACACAGTGAAGAACATCATTATACAGGTATCAGCTCCTTCATAACATGTACAAGATTCAACCTGGCTAGAGTAAATAGGATAAAAAAATCATCCTACTATTCTGTGATGCCATTGGGAAATATAGGGCTTTAAAGATAATCTCTGAGCACAGCAACTGAATAAAGCCTTTGGGGATTTGGATATTGTAAAGTATAGACATATACATTGAACACAAAGAATCATAAGCTATAACTGGAAGCATTTGAAGATAATAGAAAATGTCACAAATATAATCCAGAGATTTAACTGCAAAATCTAAATATTTGTCTTAATGCTGCGGAGGGAGCAACTCAGGATGTTCCTAGGTTTGTAAGCCATGTAGCTGCTCTTTTGTTTCTTCATTATAACATTTCACAAGGCACACCTGCCTATGTGTCATGGTTTAGCCCCAGTCAGCAACCAAGCACCACACAGCCCCTTGCTCACTCACCCTTCGCTGGGATGGGGGAAAGAATCAGAAGAGTAAAAGTGAGGAAAGCCATGAGTTGAGATAAAGACAGTTTAACAGGTAAAGCAAAAGCTTCACGAGGAAGCAAAGTAAAACAAGGAATTCATTCGCTACTTCCCATAGGTAGGCAGGTGCTCAGCCATCTCCAGGAAAGCAGGGCTCCATCATGCATAACAGTTACTTGGGAAGACAAACACCATGACTCCAAACATCCCTCCCCCCCTTCCTTCTTCTCCCCCCAGATTTATATACTGAGCATGACGTCATATGGTATGGAATATCCCATTGGTCAGTTGGGGTCAGCTGTCCTGGCCGTGTCCCCTCCCAGCTTCTTATGCACCTGGCAAAGCACAGGGAGCTGAAAAAGTCCTTGACCAGTGTAAGTGCTACTTAGCAACAACTAAAACATCTCCACATTATCACCACTGTTTCCAACAAAAATCCAAAACATAGTCTCATACTGACTACTATGAAGAAATTTAACTCTACCCCAGCTAAAACCAGGACACTATGATATCTTTTGCAATGTACAATGAAACTCCTCAGAATTTTTTGTTGTTCTTGTTTTAATCATTTTTCTTCCCTCCTGCTATTATAAGCTTCATTCTTCTGACACATGACCTTTACTATATATTCAATAGAAATTATAACTGTACACTTAAAAAAAGAAGATGCATTTCTTGATCTCTTAAGTCAGAGAAGAATAAAACCCACCCTTCTTAGATCAGAAACCTGAGATAATCCTTTTATTAGGCACTGACTGCTATGAGTCAATTCTGTTGTCTGAGTGGAAGGAATCCTCTAAGAAGAGAACAGGAATGAGGTTATGGTAATATTTGGCAACAGCCAATGGAGTCTCCTAGTGAAACCAGAACATAAAATGTAAAAACACCAAGAAAGAGACATCTTGTTGTAAGGTAACTAGTACAGAAGGATCTATAGAGTCTTAAAGAAAAAAGTTGTTCATACAGGTGGACAGAGAGTCATCCTAAGTATGATTACAATAAAATCCTATCGTATTTCAAGTATAGCTGACAGCTAAAGTTAAACAATCTGTCAGTTTGTCCAAGGGAGGAAGATATTTCAGGAACATTTGAAGGAAAGCAGAAACTGAGAAGCCTAATTTATTTAGGTGTCAGTATGGTTACTACACTCTCCTATCCTGTTTAAAATACTGCATGAGACATGTTGCACAAGGAAGGAGACCTTGTGGCCTGTGAGAGGACCTGAACATCATGTCCTATTGCACCCCAACCTTTCTCTGGAGTCTGTCAAGATGTTCTGTGCATTTGCTTTGTCTTTCTATTAAATTGCCTTTAGCTTAATTGTATCTTTACTTTTATTTTTCTCTTATGAACATGATAAAAATAATTACCATGGGACGGATTTGCCCTTATCTACAGGGAAGCAAACCCCTATAGCCTTCTTGTGCTCTTTCTGTTCTTTCACTAGTGTCTTGAAGCAGAAAGTTATCTTCTTTATATATGTAATATCTATGTGTATATATATATTCAAAACTTGAAAAACATAAATATAAATTTTTTCAACACTTACAGAGAGTGGTTTCTTTTTAAGATACTTGAATTTATGACAAAGACTTATATTAAAGCAGCAGGCTCGTTGTTGGAATAGAGCTCTATCATTATCAAGTCACACTCCAGGTGTACATTCCCACTCTAATTCTGTGACAAATTAGTAATTGTAATGAGTACTCATATGGCAACTGTTATGATGGCAGATCCCTTACTCCTCTGGGTATGGCAATAGCATATCATGGGCTTAGCAATTGTGTTGATTTCCCTATAGGTAATAATAAGAATAGACTGTTACATTTCTAGAAGTTTATTGAGCAACAAGGACATTAGAAGATAATTCTATTTAGACTGGGATAGTTAAAAATGTGCTTTCCACTTAGTTAAATTTTTCCCCAAGGAACCTGAAATGGACTTACCCAAATTATAGGCTACTTCCTTGCTGCTCTTGACCTTAAAATAGATACAAATAAAAGGAGAATAAATGCCCCCTTTATCTCTAGTGTAAAAAACCAACATAATTTGAGTCTATAAAATATTCACCATATATTTATTTTATTATATAATTTATTTTGAAGGCTTTCACTATTAGTATGAACTGGAAACAATATTACAAGGTTTGAGTTCAGTCTGACTCAGATGGCATGTATCAAGACTAATCCATGAGTACTTAATCTGTTCTTTAATATAAAGGTGAAAACTCACAACGGAAAGTAAAAGAAACAAGTGTCAACAGAAGTGAGAGCACTAAGAGGGGTATATGGTGAAGAGTTTGGGAGACAAGACTGTGTGGAAAAAAAAAAGAAAAAGGAAAAAAAAGAGATTATGTTTATACCCTGAATTAATCAGTTTTGACTTCTAATATCCTGCCTGCTCAATAAACTTTAACTAGGAACCTAGTATTACACTCTTCCTATTACATATGGGAAATCAATATGATTGCTAACCCCACTCAATGTTATTAGCATAAACACAAGAGTAAGGGATCTGCCGTTTTAACAGTTGCCATATTAACACTCCTCAGAAATTAGTGCTTATCTGTCACAGATTTCAGGCACTGAAAATTAGCACCAGGGGTTGGATAGGACAAGGACTGAACTTCATCCTATATAATATGCTTGCATGAACTTATGAACTTTAGAGGTATCATAGTTGTATTTTTTCCTCCTTTTTTTTTCCTTTTCTTTTTTCCCCTCCCTTTATATTTTGTTAAGCTGGAAACTCCAGTCTCAGCTTTGAGATTTTGCTGTCCAGTATGGGATTTTTCATACTTGGGAAGAGAATCCCTCCCAAACCCTTTCTGATCAAATGTTTCTACCTCTCATGTACCAAATAATGAACCTTTCTAAAGGCTGCTAAAAGGTTGTCAGAATAAGGCAACTGATGGATATTAAGAAGATAACTTCTTTCATTTTCTTTAGCACTCAGCTAAACAGGTATAAAAAGTTGCATAGAGCCCTAGCACATTTCATAATTTTAGCTCACAAAGATGTGATGACATCCTTCAAGTAGAGAGGCATGGTGGTCTCCACTCAACGCTTCTGCTATAAGCATGCAGGATGTCCTGGAGCAGCAGCAGTTGTTATAGAAACTATGTCTTCTGCCTATATACCTGCTTCAAAGCCATGAGTAACAGATGACTTGTTTTAACTAGATTTTAAAAATATATATCTATCTTGTTTGTATTTCACCATTTAAACTCTTTCTTGCCTTTAAAACCTTCATCTGAAATAATTTAAACTGTTGATCTTCAGCACTCATCACAATGCCTTCTTTTCCTCCAGATTATCTGGCAGTGCAGTGCAATAGATAATATGAAACAGATCTTGGAGGAAGCATAATGTATGAATTATTGGGATGCTGCTTTGCTACGACTGGATTAGTGAGGGGTCAGAGAGAGAGATTCGCAATTAGAAGGGCCAAGAATGATGGACAGGTCTTGTTTCATTTTCAGAAACTGAAATAAAAGTGAAACTACAGAAATTCTGCTGGGAATATCTATAAACAATATGACTAAATGGTTTAGAAAACATGTTCCTTAAAAAAAATCAAGGCATACATATACTAAATAAGATTCCAAATCCCGAAGGGTTCTTTTGGTGGCTTTGGTTTGGTGCTTGTTTTGCTTGTTGGTTTTTTGTTTTTTTTTTTTAATTAGATAACATTTTACCTAGGACAAATAATGAATTTTATTTTTTTTTTACAGGGAGAATTCCAGAGTAATGGTGTTCTAGAAAACCATCTCTTATCAGCAAATGTTTCATGTTCAATCACTGTGCTTACAGTCTACCAGGTATATAATTATTTTTATGATTTTAAAATTTCTGGTATCTAGTTTCTTGACATCCTTGGCATTTATTTAATTTATTTGGTTGCTTTATTATGAGGGTATGTTTCATGATTATTCTTTCCTTGAATAAGAAACTTTACAATTATCCCGAATTATGCTACCATGTCAAGCTGGTAGAATTATTAATATTTAAAAAATTAATAGATCAGTTTGCCTTTTCCTATCCAATTTATAATTATTCATGAGTTCATCTTTTTTTTCCTCTGTTGTCTACATAATCAATGGTGAAAATTAGTTTTGCCCACCAGATCTACTTTATGGTTACTTTAAAAAAAGAAAAAAAGATTTGAGAAAGAAAGCTGGAGTTCATCCTATATGAACATAAATAATTATTTAGTATAGTGTTCTGAAGCACTTTGCTGTCTTAAAAATTCTAAAAATAAATACGGCTTTTAAAAAATCTCAACCAGATTGTAGGCAAAACAGAGGCCTGTTGCACCCATGGAGAAAGAGATTAAGGAAGATGTAATAAATATTTACTTGCCTTGAATCCAGACATAAGCATACTAACTTCACATAACTAGCAACTTTGATAGACATTTTGTGACATTGTGAGAGTACAAATAACATGACCAGTGTGGCAAGCATTTTCTACCACAGCTACCTATGTGTATGTCTCTCTCTATATATAAACTAACAAGCAACCACAAAGGGAAAAAACCAGGATACAGGAAAATGAGAACAAACACACTGTAAGATCAGAACAAGGAATGGAGAGCGGCAGGTACAACATCCGGTGGAACCAGGATAATCCAGCAGAACAAGGGAAAAAAGAGGTAAAACCTGGTAAAGCCAGAGGAAGTCCTCAGGTAAATCCAATTAAGTGAACTATGTTGAGACAGGTGAGATCACCCCCTTTCTTTTGTGGATAGGGTGAAGGACCAGGCTCAGACAATCCGTGTTCGAGAACAGGAGGGACTATGGAAGCATCTCTTCTGGAAGAGACTTAGTATTCTAAAACATCTCTGTGCCTGAGCATCCTTCAGGACAAGATACTGACTCTTCATTTTCTCAGGCCATGAGGTATAAAGGTAAAACACAACTTTTTCATCCCAATTAGGGCTCTAAGTCAGGAGAGTCCTTCATATTCCATTTAACATTATCTCTTGTTATACAGGCTGAGAAGTAAATGTCTAAAATTTATGTAGTTCACTTTCTTGCTGTAAATTGGGATTTATATATAGATATTGATTCTCTTCTTTCTATGACTGAACATTACATCTGAATATAAATCTTTCAGAATGGCTTCTGCTGTTTTGGCAGATCAACCTCTTCCTGAGACTCAGCTTTTGGCCTCGTTAGTTACACACTTCTGGTCCAATATCACTGAAAGTTACCCATAGTTGAGTACATCAGCCTGATTTAAAGAAATGCAGATCAGGGCATCATATCTAAATTAATTTCCTGACTTTGCATTTAGTCTTCTCTGCACTACCAATTATGAAAATGAAAGACAGGGCACTTGGAAACTGAAAGAGGACTTTGACAAGGTTGCAAGTCTGCTAAATTAAGAAGACCTTGCCAGTTGCCAGCGTCTGAGGGCATTTGCACACACAGAGTCAAGGCCAGAATGAATTCTGAAGCTATACAAATTTTGTTTTAAATAGATATAAATTTAGGCTTTAACCTTGCAACATTCTACCTCCTGGTGACATCAGCAGACAGAACAGAGCACCTTTGCCAGGAAATGGGAAAGTAATAAGCTGTCTAGTATGTATGCTGGTGTTATTCAGTACAACATCTCTATCCATATATGTGTGTTGTTCTCCCAGCACCGGTAATAATGCCTAAGGAGTTTTTCCAGGGATTTTTGACAGGTTGCCTTGACAGCATTATTAATGACTGGTTACTGATTACCTAATAAAGATATAATAGTTCCATACTCAACACAATGCAAAGTGTAGTTTTGCAGATCAAGCAATTCTGCTGGTAGAAACAGTTAATATTGAGCCCTTCTGACAGCACACCTCTTTTCTTTGAGCAATGCTAACTACAGAAATCAGTTGTAAAGCCACTTCCACCTCTCTGAACCTCATGAAGTTCAACAAGGGGAATTACCAAGTCCTGTACCTGGGGAACAACAATCTCAGGCACCAGGACTCACTGGGGGCCACCCAGCTGGAAAGCAGCTTGGAAGAAAACAATGTGCAGTTCTGTTGTGGTTTAGCCCCAGTCAGCAGCCAAGCACCACACAGCCACTCGCTCGCTCCCCCCTGGTGGGACAAGGGAGAGAATCGGAAGAGTAAAAGTGAGGCAACTCATGGTTTGAGATAAAGACAGTTTAATAGGTAAAGCAAAAGCTGCACGAGGAAGCAAAGCAAAACAAGGAATTCATTCGCTACTTCCCATGGTCAGGCAGGTGCTCAGTCATCTCCAGGAAAGCAGGGCTCCATCATGTGTAACAGTTACTTGGGAAGACAAACACCATGACTCCAAACATCCCCCCCTTCCTTCTTTTCCCCCCAGCTTTATACACTGACGTGTATAAAGAGCATGACATCACATGGTATGGAATATCCCATTGGTCAGTTGGGGTCAGCTGTCCTGGCTGTGTCCCCTCCCACTTTCTTGTAAACCCAGCAGAGCACGGGGAGCTGAAAAAGTCCTTGACCAGTGTAAGTGCTACTTAGCAACAACTAAAACATCTCCACATTATCACCACTGTTTCCAGCAAAAATACAGAACATAGTCCCATGCTAACTACTACGAAGAAATTTAACTCTACCCCAGCTGAAACAAGGACAGTATCCACCCCTTATTCCATACCATTTACATCATGCTCAGGTTCCACACTATCCAATACAACCTCATTAACCTCCACCCCCTCTTCCCATCTTCTGATAAAATACACAGATATCATTTAGTCCACGGCTTTGGTCTCCATCTGTTCTTGTGGTCACTCAGCACAGGAGAGGTGGTGTGTTGCATGGAGTTACTGGGCACCAAAGCCAGCTCAGGTCGGGTCACTGCTGCACTTGCACTGCTTCTTGAAAGGCTTGTCCTCCATTGGTTCAGGTGGATCCTGCTGTAGTAATTCCTATAAGATGCAACTCAAATCACAGGTTACAACAATTTAAAGGTATATCCATTACAGTCTCCACCCCTGCCCCCTTTGGGTTTTAACATTGCAATGAACTCCTCCCCTTGCTCCCAGCCTGGCTAGCAACAAGGTGTTTCTGCTACAGTAATTTCCATAATATGTAACTCAAATCCTGGGTTTGAACAATTTAAAGGTATTTTCATTACAATCTTGTCATGGTTCAGCCTCAGCTGGCAACTAAACACCACACAGCCACTCGCTCACTCTCCCCCACCCCTGTGGGATGGGGAAGAGAATCAGAAGAGCAAAAGAACTTGTGGGTTGAGATAAGAACAGTTTAATAATTACAATAAAATAATAATTATAATAATTATTATGGTAATAATGACAATAATGTTAATATCATAAAATGGAAAAGGAAGGAAAAGAAAAAAAAGGGGAATAAAACACAGAAACACGATCAATACAACCGCTCACCACCCACTTACTGACACTGCTCGTCCCCGAGCCACGATTGCTTTATCAATGCCCCCTTCCCTAGAGAGGGATCCCAGTTGTTTGGCTTCCTTCCCCTCTAATTCCAGACTACTGGCCCCATTATCCCAGCATCAGAGCAGCCAGGTGATAACATGCTCACCTGAATGACGCCTGAAATCTTTCCATATATCCCACAACTCACTCAAGGATAGGGATCGGGTAGTTTCTGTTTCTTGTACACATTCTTCCTTTTCCTCCTCCTCTTCTTGTGATGGCCCTGGTTCCTCGTAATCTCTTTCTAAATGAGTTGACCTTCTCTTCCAAGATTTCTTCTTGCGTATAGGGGCGACTGATACTGGCACAGGTTGGTCCTCTTGTTTAGCTGCAACATTTGGCACTGGGATTTGAGTAGCTGCAGTGTCTGTCCTGGGGGTTTGAGTGGCCGCTCTGCTTGTTGCTTTCCTTGTCTTTGTCTTTTTAAATCCAGAGACCTTCTCTTCCCCTTGGGGGTACTGAATAGTGTTAAATAGGTCTCAATAGGCATGGGCCAGGCCCCAGTACATTGCAGTGATTTGTATCTCTCTGGAATTGCCAGGGTGACAACATATTTCCTCCAAAGGTTCTACTAATTTTTCAGGTTTCTGCACTTGTTCAGGGGTGAAATCCCACATCACAGGGGGTGCCCACCGTCTTAGGCATTTGCCCATACTATCCCACATACCCTGCCACGCATAGCTATCGAGACTTGGGGCAGATCTCTGGATTATATTCTTAACTTGCTTATTACCCTTAGACAGAACTGACACCGTCTGCCAAAGCAATATCAACAGATGTATCTTGACTACCCAAGGATGTTCAAGACACTGAAAAGCTGTTGTAATCAAAGAGGAGGCATTATAGAAGATGGTAGCTAAGGTGCCGTTCTGTATTTCCTCCATAACTAGCCTTTCAGAGGAGGAGGTCTAATTGCTAATTGTCTCCATGAGGTGGTAGCTGAAGTACAGTAATGGCTTCCATGCAAGACCTAAATAACCAATAACAGTCAAGGCCAGTGTTTTAATAACAAATCTCCTAGGCAAAATATCTCTAATCACTGCAGAGCACAGCAAACTGCAAAAACTAACAGCAATTTTTAACATGTACTTTACAATCGGCGTGGTAAAGACTGGACAAACTAATATTGAGAACAGATGAATCAATGCTGTGACCAGCAACTGTTATTGTCTCAAACCCTTCATGCCCCACGTTGGGTGCCAAAATGGACAGCCGTGGTTTAGCCCCAGTCAGGAACCAAGCACCATGCAGCCACTTGCTCACTCCCCCTGGTGGGACTCTAACCCAGCTCAAACCAGGACAGGTTCCTGGTGGACACCAAGTTGAACATGAGCCAGCAGTATTGTCTTTGCTGCAAAGGTGGCTAGTGGTAACCTGGGCTGCATCAGGAGGAGTGCTGCTACCAGGTCAAGGGAGAGGATCCTTCCTTTCCAGTGATCACTGGTGAGGCCACACCTGTGGACCAGACACAGAACTGTGTCTGGTTCTGGGCTCCTAAGTACAAGAGAGACATGGACATACTGGAGAGAGTCCAACAACAGGCCACAAAGGTGATGAAGGGCCTGGATCATCTTTCCTATGAGGAAAGGTGGAGAGAGCTGAGACCATTCAGTCTGGAGAAGAAATGACTCAGGGGGATCTTCTCAATGTGGATGAATGCCTGAGGGGAGGGTGCAAAAAAGACAGAGCCAGGCTCTTCTCAGTAGTGTCTACTGACAGAATCAGAACATCAGGCACAAACTGAAACACAGGAGGTTCCCTCTGGACATCAGGAAACACTTTTTTACTGTGAGGGTGACCAAGCACTGGCACCGGTTGCCCAGGGAGGTTGAGGAGTCTCCATCCTTGGAGGTATTCAAAAGCCATCTGGACTTGATTCCAGGCAACCAGCTCTAGGTGGCCTTGCCTGATCAGGGAGAGGTTGAGCCAAATGACATCCAGAAGTCTTTCCAACCCCAACCATTCTGTGAAAAGACATTTCCTATTAAGTCCCAAATCTGTGGGAAATAACGGAGCAACTATAACACTTAACATGAATTTAGGACACTGTGCACAAGTAACCACATAAAACTGCAGATGTCATTTGAATCCTGAATTACTGTGGTGGGTTTTCTGCTGATTGCCAGAAATTTTTTATTGAAATTAAATTTAAATTTATAAGTGTTGGTTCTACATAATTAGTACAGCTATGACTGACTTCAACCATAACCTTTTTGTTAACTGTCTTCTCTGCACCCTTCAGATATTATTTGTTATGGAGAAAAAAATACTTTTGTTTACCTTTTTAAATTTTTTAATATGTAGTACTGTTTGCAACTGTTTTTATCCGCAGTTTTTTTAATCTCACTCCAAGGGGCAGGCACAACTAAGACCTTGTGAGTTTGTGATTTTTTTTCTACCCAGGTGTTTGTGTGACTGATAGGTCTGTGCAACTCTGTAGGTTTGATCAATTATTTTGCTTCATGTGACAAATTATGTTGCAATCATATCTTGCAGCTAGAAACTTTAGAGAACAACACAAGTCTCTTTTTTATGCAGAATTTAGACTACATGAGTAATTTTTAATTTGAGAAAACACTAGACAGAAAGGGGGATTGTAAGTGTTTGACACTGCTTCAGTGATCATTCTTATTGTTACAAATAGAAACTATTTGGTATTTTTCCTTGGTACTGTGCTCTGATAAAAGTGTGCTGACTTTTCAGAAAACCTAAAAAATATAAATAACTTCGGTAGATTAATATAAACCTAGATTTGTCTTCTAATATAATGTCAAAAAAAAATTGTTTATGGCATAGGCAATTTTTGAATAAGACAAGTAAAGTATTAAACTTTACTTTATGCTCCTAACACTTAAATATTAAAAAAAACACCTAAGTAACTCTGAATGTTTTCAAGTTTATTTTCACCACCACTTCTAATGCCATTATATATATTTAATTTCAATATATAGTGAATCCATTAAATTTATCTGTATCAAATATTGAACTTCATTAATACTGTTATGCTATATTTGTTATTTAATACACATCACATTTTATAGGTTGCTGAGGTCTCTGCCTGTAGCCCAGCAAAGCTCAATGTGAATAAACACCCTCTAACTGACAGGGTTATGTTATCGTCAACTCAATTAGTACTATCCATAGTTTGGTTGGCGCTTCTGGATCAAGTGAAGGTATTTTTCCTTCAGAAGGTCTGAATTTTAAGGATGCTCTTTACAGCTTCATCAGTCAATGAAATTCTGTCTCCTTTCTGTGATGTGGTAAATAATGTCCAGGACATTTTCCCTGGGGCAAGGTCAGTTCCTTTAAGTAGGTTTTCTTTTCTCTTCTTTTCTCTTTTATTTTATTTTCCTCACAATACTGGTATCATCACTTCAGCTGAAAAAAAAATGCCAAATATAGATAGAAGAATACCTAAACTTAGCTCTTTTTAAGTGGTAAAAAGTAGCTGCAGGATTAATTTTTTTTGCCCACCAAAAGGAAACCTATTTCATCCTTAAGATCACTTTATTCTTTATTTCTGACTGAACATTGTTCTTCCAGTTCAGATTCTACCAATATTTTCCTCACTTTCTGGTCTTGCTGCTGACCTTCAGAATACTAATTCAAAATATTTGCTCAGTCCTGGTTCTGGACATTCTCAACTCCCTTTGCCAGTTACTAAACAAACTAGAGTAGTATTATCCTTTATACTACTCTTGCCGTGAAATTAATAAATATGTGTTATTCACCTAAAAATAAACAAACATATGAAATGTAATGAATTTGAAGAGCAGAGTTGAAATTATTCATATAGAAGAAGCTGGCTCTGAAGAAGTAGCTTTGGGTCCTTGTTATAATTTCTCAAATGCTCTAACTTAATGGTCAAATCATTTGCCCCATCTTTCTTTCTTCCCTGACTCATATACATATGTGCACACTCATATGCTATTGCTAACAGAAAACAAAATGTTATCAGCATTATTTTATAGAACTTTTATGAAACTCCGTACAATATTATCACAAAAATAAAAGTAATTATTTTTTACATCTGATTTACTAATAGGACCAGCAGCTTTTATATACGTTTTACAACCTTTCATAGAATGTTTCTGGCACCAGTAACAGCTAAAACAACAGATGCACTGACAGTGTTTATTTTGCCGGACTTCGCCTATCTCCTGTTTTAATGATTATGCAATAATCTACCACTTTAATGAAGCCATGGAAAAGGCAAATGATAAGATGTCTGGGGAAGAGCATTTTTGTTAATTACTGGGAAGTTTTAATGTTATGCCAAGCACTATTTAAACCTTGTATGGAACACTGCATACAGTTGTGATACTGTGCTTTCAGGAAGTATTAATTACAGATGGAATGGATGCAGAGGAGAGGTTAAAGGAATATTAAGAAATTGAGTGCTTCATTTGAGACATGTGGATGATGGCTTGGTTTTTACTTTTCATCCAAGCAAATAAAAGTCTGAGTGGAGATGCAATTGCTTTACACATATGTAATAACTAGAAGATGGTTGCTGGAGTAGGAGAGTGACCTCTTGTGAAATTATAACAATGTCATAAGGGCAAGAAGTTAAAATTAGTCATTAATATTTATGATTTATATTAAACCCCAGAAGATTTCTATTAATAAGGGCAGTTAGAAAATTATGTAAAAATCTAAGAAAACTGAGGGAACAAGGGGGCGTGTTTCAACACCAAACTTAGCCACTCTATGAAGAGATTGAGTGGCATGGCTAGATTGCATTTAATGGATCATATAGGCCTCCAGTGTTGTATGAAGTACGGGTGCATTTACTACTGATACATAGATGCCTCATGTGAAAGCTGATTTGCCTGCAGATGCCTTTAAAGGACATAGATATCACCCCCACCCCCTAATAACAGTACGTGGTTTTATGTATGGAACATCCTTTCTCAGTGAGAGCATCAATAGCTAGTAATTTTCTAGCTTTGGCATCTTTCTTTGTAAATTGGTTTACAAATACAGGCTTTGACTTTTCTCTGTAATGCAATTCTAATCACATAAAGAATTTCCTAGGATAGAGAGATAGTTTTTAGCACATGGAAGTGAAATGTTTAAATTAGTTTTGACATGTGACCTAATTCATAAATCAATATGCCTTTCCTATAAACACATGATCAAAGGGGTTCACCCACCCTTTTTGTAAGCATTGAACAACTCTATAGACATTTAACAAAATAATGAAGTAATTATGTAAGAAAATAATTTCACATTAAAAAAATTTCCTTCTGATTCAGCTTCCTTGTACTACACATTCTTTGTATTACAATGTGAAAATTCTGTAACAGAGACGTGCCTCATTCTGAGTAAAACAAAAAGGTAATTTCTGGAAGAAATTCTGTTATTTTATTGCTATTTCATTTGGTGATATTAACATGCACATTCAGGTGGCCCTCTTAGTTTCAGTACCAGAGATCTGTATTGTCACATGCAATAGTAGCTTTATTTATGGCATAAGGTTTACAGAGAAATAGCATTAAACTCACGACTACAATAGAAATCAAGTATTACTTCACCAGTCTGTCTAGATTTCTTCTTTGCCAGGACTAGAACGACATTATGATAATAAGGCATTGTTTTCCCCGCTCTCTGTAATGATACAAATATCAAGGGATTATCCATTATAATACACTGATTTCACAAAAAAATGTGTAAAAAGTTTGTAACGAAAGTATAATCCTTTCTGTTGTTGACTGAATGATTCATTAGATGTGCCAAATCTCTTCAGCTGCTATTGTGACCAGTATTTTCAAGATTCAGATCCATGAATCCCATTGATTTCAGTACACACTATATCAGATTCAATATTAATAGAAATGCCCTAATGTTTGGGATAAAATATTGTATTCTAAATGAAGAGGAGAGACCTGCACAGGTGAAGCTGCAGATTATAGCTTCATTTTCAGCATTTGCATTTAAAATCAGACCTTTCTAACAAACTACTCTTTTGGTGTTCCTGTTATACCAGAAAGATTTTATTAAAACATAAATACTAAGAATCTAAATAAACATTTTGGTATGACCATAATGCCACAGAAAGAATACTTATGTATTAGTAGATTCTTAGGTACCTGTTTTCCATATGCAGAACACTTCCACATGATTCAAACCATATTCCAGTTTCCTACTGGTACCACCACTGAATTTCTGTATTTCAAACATGTTTGAGGTGCTTGCTTGACTAGAAGATACATAAAGTGGTTTATTTCAGTGTTTTACTCAGGTTTATTTTTATGTGGAAATAGGGATTTTATTTAGAGATCTTGCCAACATGATTGCACATTTCTACTATGGAGCATAACTTTATCAAAAACTTAAATAAAGCAATGAAATGGAAAAAACCACAGACTGTATAAAGTAAAGAACAAGCAGAGAAATATCACTAACCTGTATGTCACTGTTGGGGGAACTTCCTCATTTGGTTTTCAAGGTCTGCATCTCCTGTCATTCTCAACAGATTTCAGAAGACTAAGGTAAAGACAACTCTGAGATGACTCACTCCCTAGACCACAAGAGAATTTTCCTTTGGACTAGGTTATGCTCAGTCCTCAGATCAGATGGTGTCATCACCACACATATGGCTCTGGGTTGTCTAATGGAGCAGCCACTGGCTGAGATGTTGGGTTTTTGATAGCACTTGGAACACCCTAGGGTCAATTCCCTCCAGTTCAGTTTCATTTGAAAAGGATTGCACTCAGCAGAGCCTGCTCTGCAAACCAAATCAATGATTTGCAAGCATGGGGTTAGGGTCAATTACGGTTTGACTAGGGTTTCTCTGGAAAAAAAATACTGCTTTGAATTAAGGCACTGATGCAGGTGCAGCCTTAAATAGTTAGTTCAGATTTTAAGGTTTATGCTGTAGACATCTACAGACAGGCAAGATAAATGCCACCTTAAATTCCCCAATAAAGAAAAAAATGAAAGGAAATCTAAACATACAATCACTATATTTCTTATTAGAAGTTTCAATGTACTTTTGAAAAAGAAATCAGAGTAATTTCTCGTGTTCAGGAGGAAAATTCCAATTTATGACTGATTAGAAAAAGCATGTGAGAACGAAAAGAATGAATCTATATTAACTGGAGACAAGAATCAATTTGTATTTCCAACATTAAATTTAAGATATGATTATGTGAACTGGTTTTCTGGTTACATTGCTGACCTTCTCTGGGTCACTAGACCTGAAGTTGTAATGGTAGTCACTAGACCTAAAGTAATGAACTTCTCTGTTGCCTTCTAAGCCAGTCTCCCAATTTAGAAGAAGGTAAATCTTCTTTCCATGTGTTTTCCGAGTGAACTGTTTGAACTGTAAGAGATAGTGGCTAGAGCTGTTTTTTAAAATTTTTGGAAAAACCCACAGGTTTTAAGGGATCCACTTCTCTTTTGGTATTTCTACATCCCCATGTTTTAGTACCAGGAGAAATAATTTAATAATGATTAGAGCCGTTTTAGCTTTTAGGGTTTTTGAGAACACTTTTATAATATTGTTTTCTCTTGGCCTAAGCTCTGAATGGTGTGACAGCTAGCAGATCAATCAAAATCTGCAATTTCAAATTTTTTGAATTCTTAGCTCCTCTCAAAAAAATGAAACTGTTTTGATTATGAATTCCTTTCATACAAGTGTAAAATATAATAAAAACAAATTTCCTACCCCAAAATGTTTTCATCAGTAATCTTAGAAATCCATACCTGTTCGGTGTTACAACACTGATGTTTTCACTGGTGCAACACTTTTGATGATCTTCAGTTAAGTTTTCAAAACTGCATTTGTTCACCAAAAGAATCCTCTGTATTGCTGTCTATATTTATACATAGTTTACTGGGATTTTACGAAAAGGTTTACAAGTTGTTGAAAACTTCTGACTTCTGAAAATGTTTTAAAAAAAACCTGTTCTATCATTTTTGCTGAAAGAATGTTTGTTAGTATATGTATTTTGCAGACTTAATGAAATATTTCACAGATATTTTTCTTTCTAAAACAGACTTATTTGTAATAAAGCCACATAAGATTGAATACTTTTAAGCATACTTAATTTAATGACTCAAGGGAAAATTCAGCCTTTTTTTTTTTTTTTTTCAAATATTTCTTGTTACCTCTGGGTTTGGTTTTATGTTTATTTGTTTTGTCTCTATCCTTTTTTCCATTTAGAATATTAACATTTCCCCTCTCCAGGTTTTCAGTGCCTCGGCTTGATTTATTTGCCCAGGACAAAGTCAAATGCAATCACTTATTAGGGAGAAAGGAAGCAAAATTCTATAGAAAGAAACATCCTTTTTAAGCTAATCTGGGTCATACGCTCTGAAGTATATCACATTTCCTTGTCTTGCCTAATTTAGTTCTCAAGTGATGCCTCTCTAGTGAGTTTGTATATTGTTTGTTATTAGAGTCTTCTCAGTGTAAAACAAGGCATAAAAGAGAAAAAAAGTGAGAGGATCTTATTTTCAGAACAGAGGCACCTTTAACTTCTACTGAAATTACTGGCAGCAAGTGTTGAAGACAGAATATCCTCAATCACTGAACAATTAAATTTGCTGTTTCAAAACACTTTGAAACATACTTTATAGAAATTGCCTTGTTATCTCTTTACCTTCATTTAAAGCAATTCAGGGAGCATTAAAAGTAATTAGAGATTTTCTAGTTTATTCTATGCAATATTCTTCTGTCATTAAAAGTGTTAATATGAGTAATCAATATCCAGGTGCTGGATTTTGCTTTGATGAGCAATTAAGTAAGCTGAGTAGCTGTGTTATATCTTGAAAGATACTCAAACAGGGACATTAGATCTAGTACAATTCATTGCCTAAATATGGTTAAATGTGTAGAGCATCACTCAGAACTAAATAATATATGTGTTACTCCAAAGAACATTGCTAACTTACTAATTTCTATTAAATCTGTTTCACTCACTTTTTATTAAACTTGAGAGTTGTGACCTATCTAGAGATTTCTGGTTAAATTAAGATAAAGACTGGAAACAGCAGGAGTGAGAAAGGAGTACATGTAAATTAGTTAATATAAATTTAAGTTAATGAATAAAATTAATTTAAAAATGTGATTTTTTGTTTCACAGTATCACTTTGCTTCCTATAAGTAGTATCACCCCATTGTATAAATAATTTAAGTTCCCCTCTCTCCAGAATCCATGAACCACCACTATAATCTTATTATCATGTTACTTTGTTCATCAGTGGTTAGACTGAGTCTTCTAAACACGTGGGATATTTTTTATGGGAAGGGATGCAAAGGGTAATTCATCCTTGCCTGAGATACCTTAGACACCAGAGGCTTTTCTCTATTAGTGAATCTATATGTGATATTGAGATGAACAAAGTGACACGGTATCAAGGGCAACATATGCTGTTCCCCCACAGTTTAAAGGGAAGAGTCAATGGCACTTTGGGTAGTGATGCTGCAATAAACTCTATCAAAACCCTTGTGCATGATGGTGAATTTTCACCCTACTGATATCCAAATGAAGCTTTAGTTGTAACAATCACAAACTCCATTTTGTTTACAGTAACCTGAAAGTAAAACAAAAATTCTGGATTAAAGGCAACTAAATACACAGGAAACCAGAAGCATGCAGAGAATCAATGCTGTGTCCACTGATCTTGCTGTTAAAGCACTTACCATGAACACAGGAGACCTGATTTCAACTGGATTAGTCACTTTATCTTTTGTCCCTGTCTGTGAACCCAACAGAAAACACCTCAACAATTACATATGTATAAATTCATATGCATATAGTAGAATTAGAGATTGCTGGTATGGGACACTATGCTGAACATAACAAGGTACTTTTCAGTTATGCTCAGCATATTCAGAATTTAGCATAGCACATGCTTTGGTTTTCCAGAAGTATCATTGTCATATACAGACATATAAAGCAAACACTAAGTTTGGCAGGATTTTACAGCATTTTGTCTTATACAAATGTCTATATGAAAAACAAGAAAAGTACTGTAAATAAAGGCAACATCCCATCAATATGGGACAAAAGCCACTATAGACTCCCACACCTGCTTTTTCTAGCTCTGAGGCAATTCTGTACATAAAATGCTGTTATATAGCTCTATACGTTCTCTCTGTTTCTCAGCACATATAAAACTCAGCTATTCACAGTGAATGCAAAGATCTCTCTTGTGGTCCCCCAGCATTTAGTGCCCTCCACAGGATATTTTAGATGGGATTTTTAAAACTTTATTGATGTAGTTGTATAGGTGCTAGCAAAATTTATTCAATAAAACTTTTAAAATTCACAGAAAAATATGCAGTCAGTTTACCATCATTTCTATAATAGCAAGAGGCTATGTATTTCATATATATCCTTGAGTCATTCTTAGGTTATATAAACTCCATTTATCTAAGAGACAAAGAAAGATTTGTCACCATTTTTTGATTAAAAAAACCCTATGTCACAATTAGTAAAGCTTTGCTCTTATATTAATGCATTCATTTAAAATTAGGCATGTGTGTATGAAATAGTAATGTATGGGATGCATGCAATTAAATTTATAAATTAAGAAAAGGGTGGGATGTAGGACAGTTATCAAGGTATAAAGGCAAATAGCATAAGGAAAAAATATTGCATATGCAAAAAATACATGAATGAATTTGTAAATAACAGGTGTTAACAGGCCATTATGTAGCAAACATAGTGTAGCTGGATTGCTATATCTCATTTCAACCTATCTTGACCAAACTATTATTTCCTCCATACTCCAGACTTAGAATAATACTATATGAAAAAGAAAGACTATTAGACATTTGAAAAATAAATTATTTCATTTTTACATAAAATTTCCAACCATTAGTGATCCAGATAGTTAACAATTCGTGATAACTTTGAACATTGAGAAAGCATGTGAAAAATGCCTCTTGCCAATCCATTTAATTACAGCTTTGTTCTGCTTATTCTTTGTGCAACCAATGAAATAATTTGTGATCTTTGTGAAATCAATGAAAAATTAATGGCTTCCATGCAACATGTTATTATATATTGGTACCTCAAAATCTTCATCAATAAAGTTGCCGAAATATTGCTAGAGGTTTTTTGTTTGTTTGGACAGACTTGCATGAACCAATAAATGAAACAAGTGCCAAAAGGTATCCAGATGGTCACAGTTCCCAAAATCCTGTACCCTTACGGAGTCATAACTGACAAACCCCACAGCACCATTCAGAGGAAAAAATATTGTTTCTGATCTTTCAAATGCCTGATTATCACATTACATTTAATTGATGATCATAAATATTGATTTGGGGCACAAAGGACAGGCTTTGACTACCAAACGTGGATATACTGCTTCTGCTTTCTTAACCTCAGCAGTTAACATTTTGCAGCAATTGTTGTACAAATGTTGAATAATTACAGGCTTTCTGGATCTGTGCCAATGCAGCACAGTAATCTATACAGAACAGTTTTGTACTTCCTTCCACTGTTCCTTTTTGTTTTTGTTTTAATTAGTACAGACCAAAAGATCTTCTACAGGCTATTGTTAAACACAGTGGGCACTGAGTGGGTGCAAGCCTGCAAAGTCAAATCTGTCCCAGCTATCTTGTGGTGAGGACTAATTATGGAGGGAGGTACCCATCTAACTTTCTCTCAATCTGCTCTCTCCATGCTGAAGTATTTTTATCCTATAGCAATATAAGTATAAAACCTGCAGGCAGCATCCAAGATCTTAGCGTTGGGTTTATTGAGCTGTGTATTGAGAAATCACAAAGAGCACCTGAATGTTGTTTTGGCAGTTCACTTGGTTCAATCTTTCCAACAAACTGTTAGTCTTTCAGAAAAATGTATTGTGTGTGGATCTGGCCACATGTAGTTGTTAAAGATAATGTGGCATCTTTACAAGAGGGTTTTATCCTGCTGTCCTAGCTAACTCCCCAGTGAGTTAATTACACTCTCCTACTTTGGATAGCTTTGTCACCTCTAAAATTTCTTTATTTCTCATAAACTGTTTTGGAGAACTGCAGTGTGATGGTAAGGAGCCTGGCAGATATCACACACAATGTATTACCCATAAAAATGTTATCAGCCTCTTTGGTTTGAGGTAAATTATGTACTCCTAAATTTACACCTTATGTGCTGAAATATTGAGTGTGTGCATAAAAAGTGTCTCAACTCAGACAAAAATTTTACACCATCAAGAAGTTTCTCTAATATAAAGGGAGAAAAGCTCTGGAGAATCTCTTCCTGGGGGGGGGAATCCCAAAGATTACTTTGCTAGACAAAAATCAGTAGAAATAAGGGTAATCTGAGGAAAACCTCTTCTTCAGCTCAAAAAAACCCATTTACTAGACAAGTGAAATAAAAACAAACAAACAAGAATAATATTTTATTTTGAACAAGGAAAAGTACTTATTAACAAATTTATTGTTAATAAAGCCTTGGGTAGCTTCCAAGGTGAAGTTTTTATAGCTGTTATAATTTATATAGCTAACAGGCAGAAAGGGAGTTCCTATTGCTCTATACAGTTATACTCATTAACACAAAACCTAGATCCAGATTATTGTTAATGTAAATGTATTCTTATATGTTTCCAGGAAAATATAAAGAAAAAAGAGAAACAAAATTGACAAGAAGAAATGTTTTGCTATTGTAAGTAAGAAATCTTTTCTTCCTTCATACGTGAAAATTGCTGAACTTTATTTAGAAACTTTGAAAACATTTTCAAGGTGAATTCCTACTGCAAGATGATACAGGGCACTTTTATGTGTAAAGCAAAAAAGGTAAGAATAACAAGGCAACTATACCATGGAAATACTGCTGCAGGTTGCACATCTGAAAGGAAAAACTTGTGGAAAAACAACTTTCTTTTTCTGTAATAAAGAGTAACATGACAGCCTCAAACATGGCAAAGAAGTTAAGCCGCATAGTATAGGCTCTTTTAAGATGCTTTTAAGAGCCTAGATACTTCTTCTCTCCCACTGTTAACAATTCCCTGTGGAAATACTTACCTTTTAGAACAAGAGTAAAGCTTTTACTAAGAAAGTTTTCTCATTTTTATACTAACTGTTTGTTCTGGAAAAACAACATCTTTGAAGATAAATGCAGCACTTCTTAAAAAAAAATTAAATGCCTAAAATTATTTAGACGCACAAAAGTCTGTGGGGCTGGATGGGATACACCCAAAGGTATTGAGGAATCTGGTGGAAGTGCTCACCAAGCCACTTTCCATCATTTATCAGCAGTCCTGGCTAACCAGGGAGGTCCCAGTTGACTGGAGGTTAGCAAATAGGACACTCATCTACACAAAAGGTTGGAAGGAGGATCCAGGGAACTACAAGCCTTCCAGTCTGACCTTGGTTCCAGGGAAGGTTATGGTGCAGATCATCTTGAATGACATCACACAGCATGTACAGGACAAACAAGTGATTATTATTGTATGTTATCAACATTACTTTCATACTAAATCCAAAACACAGCACTATACCAGCTACTAGAAAGAAAATTAACTCTATCCCAGCAGAAACCAGGACACTACGTAGTATTAGAAATAAGAACTAGCATGAAAAATGGAAAGTTGTTTATTTTAATGTATGAAGAAATGTGAAAATAACATTAGCAGTAGAACATGTTACTATTTGCAAACAATTAAAATAAGGTATTTTTTTTTAAATCTCACACCTTGCTGCTAACTTAAGTCATATGGCAAAAGGCTCTGACTTGGATAGTTTTGAAGGATGAAAGACAGGGAGCTTAAAGCTTCTTTTCCCTGCCTTCTATTTTTTCTGTTTTAACCTAAATTAGAACCATAAGTTGGGGTGGAAGCAGCCAGTCATTGAATCCAGCTCCATACTTACAGGGGCAACCATGCTGTAGGTCATGAATAACCCCAGGGCCCCACTCTCAAAACCTCCTCCCAGTACGCAGCAGTGTATAATAGAATATCCCTGCATAATATTTAAACATAAAATACTATATAATAATCTATTTTCTATTATTTTCACATATGCAGATAGTATGATATATAATAACTATACATATAATATAATGAATATGAATCCCATTATAATGAGACATGAAAACAAAAAAATAAATGTTCAAAACAACCTATGGTTGGGGTAAACAGACACTGAGTAATATCAAGCCACCTGGTTGTTTTATATACTTTTAGAACAATCTCACTGTCAAATGAGCTCAATTTACTTTCAAGATAAAAGTTTCTCATGGGAGAGAAATCAAAAGGTACCTTTATGAACAGGGTAGAAAACCGATGTTAAAGCTGGAGCTGATATCTACATATGGCACCATTGCTCTGTTGTGCATCCAGCAGCTACGTTACCCAGCCAGAGGTAAAAGAACAGAAATTTTGAGGGACATTGGATATAGCAATTCCTCACAGAGCCTGACAACTTGGTTTTTCTTTTTTTGAAAGGAACCACTGAAACATCTTCTCTGGGTGAATTAAACCTGAAAAACTGCTGAAACTCCCCCAAATGGGAGTCCCTCTGGCTCTCATTATAGACTTATTTGCCAGGAAGATGGAAAAAACAGCTGTAAAAAATATTTACTTTGTTAAGGACATGTTTAGGATTATGTTTTGGTTTTTTTTGTTTGTTTGTTCTAGCTCTTTACACAGCTTTGGGGGTTTTTTTCCTTCTCTTTTTATTAGCTGGAGGACAAGCTTAGAAGTCAGATATTGTATCTCTTCTTATTTAACTAGTATGTTTCTCTGTTTAGATTTTTAACTAGTTTTTCTATGTGTTAGGAAGGAATTTAACAATTCATCAACTACTGATCTCACTAAATGGTTGATAATGATACTTCATTAAGAAACTTTGAAAAGTCTCAGTCATTCAATTACAAACTTAGAATTAGTAAAATAATTTTTAAAATTATTCACTAAAATGCCAGGTGTTCATGCACTGACCCATCAGATACCAATTTTCTTTTATTCTCAATTATACTTTAAAGCCAGTGCAGGTGCTTGTGACACCTGTGATTTATAAGAGCACTAATAATGGTGGATGGAACCAATATTAGCTTGCCTTGAACCCACATATAAACACGCTGAATTAGCATAGTCATAGTGTAAGCAGTATACAAATATTTTGTATTTATGTCCATAATAGGCATTTCATGTAGGCTTGCGAGCATTGCAAAGACAAAAGGGGCAAAGGTGTTGTGTGTGGGAGGCACCCAGGAAGACAAGAAGTTGTAAGATAGAGAGCAAGATAGATGCAAGGGACTGTAAGTCAGCAAAACCAAAGGCAAGATAAGCAGCACAAGGAACAGCTGAAACCCTTACTCTGGAAGGGAGAAAATAAAATAAGAACATCAGGTGTATCATGGAAAATTTTCAGTTAAGAGGACCAGCTAGACCAGCCTTCACAGTTAAACCATCAAGGACCACTGCCATCACTGCTAACTACTAGCTACTGGTATTATACTCACAGATAGTTCAGGATATGATTGCTAAAGATTAACAGTTCTGTAGATGCAGTGATGATTAATAATGTGTTAAGAACAGGAGGTGTTCTTGTGTGTTTGAGCTTTGGATTGATGTAATATGGGTCGGTAGTGCTCCTCGTTGGGTTATTAGGAGCATAAATAGTGTGTATGAGGCAGTTAGTAGAGTTACATCCCCAGCAAGGATGATTGTGGGGGGTGATCAGTTGAAAAGTGTAATTATGATGGTTAGTTCTGCTATTAGATTTGTTGTGGGGGGAAGAGCCATGTTAGTAAGGTTGACTAATAATCACCAGACAGCTATTAGAGGGAGTAGGGGTTGTAGGCCTTGGGTTAGGATGAGAATTCGGCTGTGTGTTCACTCATAGTTTGTATTGGCTAGGCAGAATAGTATTGATGAGGTAAGTCCGTTGGAGATTATGAAGATTATTGCCCCCAAGTATGATCAGTGGGTTTGGATTACGGTTCCAGCGATGACTAGGCCTATGTGGCTTACGGAGGAGTAGGTGATGAGTGATTTTAGGTCAGCTTGATGTAGGCAGATTGAGGTGGTTATGACAGCTCCTCATAAGGCTAAGGTGAGGAATGGGTAGTATAACTGGCTTGAAATGGGGCTTATTAGAAGGATAACTCATATAATGCCGTATCCACCTAATTTTAGGAGGAGGGTGGCAAGTAGTATTGAGCCTGCAACTGGGGCCTCTACATGGGCTTTTGGCAGTCATCTGTGAAGTCCATACAGAGGAGCTTTTACTATGTGTAGGGGAATAGACATGGACCGGCGACCGGAAGATCACGGGATGTGACGGAAAGATAGACTCCTCCCCATAGGAGTGGCAGGAACAGGAAGCGCAAGAGCTATATAAGCGTGTGACGCAGCTAAATAAACGGACATTTTGTATCCATCATATTGATGTCTGCGCATCACTGTCCCCAGGGTGGGTAGAGCCCTGTGTCCCGGAGATATGCGGCCCAAGATAAGTTCTCCCGTAGAAGCATACAGCAACAACTATGAATACTGTTAGTAGGGCTAGGCTTGACAATATTGCTAATAAATTAATTTAGTGATGCCTGTTTTAAAGTTTGAAGGTGGACTGAATTATCAGTCTTCTACACTCTCCTATCATAATTATCTTTAATATCTATCTATATATAAAAACCACATACAAACACATACTCACTTGTGATGAATGAGTATGTACCAGCTATGATGCAAATGAACCCTGGGAAGGTTTTCTGAATTGAAAAGGCACTTTCACTATGGGGAGAGAGTTACAGAGCTATTTAGTGTAGCTGCCAAGGATAGGACTCTCCATAACAGTTATTTGTCTTCTAAATATAATTTGGTGATGAATCATATGCAGAGCATGACTATACTTTATTAGGCCAGGCATTTTTCTGATAACTTTCTTTCCTAAAAATATACAATCATAAAAGCTTACTTATGAAGAAAATAGGGTGAAGGAATATTTCAGGTATATTAGGCGACACTGTTATCTTTGATCTAAAAATCGCCTGTTCTGTTAACTGTTTTCTGGATATCAGATCTATGCATACAACTGAGGGAAAAAACATGCCTGAAACTCGATGGATTTTGAGGATATCCATCAAGCAGAGCCCTCAGCAGCACTGCCAGGGAAAAGATAAGAAAAACTGAGCAGTGGAGGTCTGATTTTATTTCTTATTTCTTTTCCTTCTTATGAAGATATTCCAACAATAAATGTACTCTAATGCAATAAATGTATCAAATTATTTCATGAAACTCTGAATGCTAATGAATATGTGAGCATGTGAAATTTGGGGCATATGATTTATTTAAAAAAATATTTTTTGCATTAACTCAAGAGGATTCCACCAATTTATTTTTTAATTTATGTCCCCAAATATTCTTTCCAGTATTATCTTGTTCATTTATATCCTAGATAAGGCAGAATAAATTTCTAAAAATAAATAAACTTCTTAAATGTCAATAGAGTTTTAATTGGAAATTGGAAACTACACAGTGACAAAAATTATAAAGTTTGGGATTTTTGGTTTTTATTAATTTGGGGGGGGCTTGGGGAGTGAGGGGGTTTTTTTAGATAAGAAAAAATCTGGAGTGTTACATCCAAAACAACCTTCAAGTCTGCCATCCTAAGGTTTTTGTGGTATAAAGTCAGACCTAAGTTTCACAGCTGGCCCTTCTATAGAGAACTGGTCAATCCTGAGTCTGAATCCTAATAAATGTCTTTGCTTCTGTTTTGAGAGACAGTAAAAGGAAGGAAGGAGTTGAAACCTGGAGCTGAGCTTTATAGCTAGACTTACCTGTGAATTAGAGGTAGCTGGCTTTTTAATTAAGAGCTCACAAAAGATGATCGTTCCCTGTAATCTAATACATAAAGAGAGGATTCCTATTCTATAGACAACTGGAACAATAGTTAGACAAATCACACACTAATTGGTGTAGGAAGAATAAAGGCCTGACTCACCCTCCCAAAAGCACAGGTTTTAATCTTTTGACTTACAATAAAATTCCTCTAGGTGGTAACAGTACAATTCTCTTATTTTTTTCTAAAGACCAGATAGTGAATATCACATTTTCACTGATAAAAACCCTGCACAGTTAAAAGACAGTTTCCAGCCTTAGGCACCAGAATTTCATGGAAGTTCAGATCCACTGCTTGGGAAGGAGTCTGTAACAAATTCCTGTGCAGTGGTGCATATACAACACCAACACGCATTGCATATGCATAAATAAACAGGGAATTGAAAATGGTATCACTTTTATTCAGCTGTCCCTAGTATTTAACTATAACAGGTTAGATTTTCATCACTGGCCTAACACAGCTGCAACTGAATTAATAATAAAACTTTCCTGCACATAGAAAATCTCCCTTTCTAGGTCAGCACTTCTGCATTTGTACCCATCCAGACAGAGTCAAGGCACCTTCATTATGTAATGCTTACCTCAGAAAAACTGATATCTGGAGTAATTTTTTAAAAAAGTCAATTTTTAATCCTATGCATACATAGCTATCAAGGGCCAGTCAGACATTTCTCCTCAGTCCTGTCCCTGGGTAATACAGAAATTGTATTTCAGGCAGCAGAAACAGCATCCTTATCGTATGCCAAGTAGTATGTAACGTACACCAGGGACACACACTACACAAATCTTTCAGGATTCCCACTCAAATGTTTCTTTGGCTTCTGCAGTTTTCAATGACATTAAGAAGATATGTTATCTAAAGGAAAGTAAATTATTTGCAGATGATACTTGCATTGTTCTATATGCATTTAGGAAGGCAAATATCAAGAGAGGACCTTTATTTTTGTGCCTCAAAATACTTTTAAGGAAAAAAACAACAACTAGGATATAGCATTTAAGAATATGTTAATATCACCTACAGGTGTCTTATTTACTGAAAGTTATAAACGGGGTGAATAGTAATTTAGGTAGGGGTGTGGGAGAATAGTCTGAATATAAAGCATACCTTTATCTAAGTAATACACAATATTTTTAAGATCCTTAAAATACAGAGCATTTCTTACTCTGTTGTTTGGATTTCATCGAGTGAGGTGTGAAAACAGCTTTTGTCTAGGCAACGGAGAGGAAAACAGTCACATGCATTTGGTTTTTCAGGTCAGTAATATAAAGAGCAATTTCTGATTTTGATTAACTTTTTTCTCTTGAAAGACAAGGTGATCAGGTTCAGAAGCCCATTTTTCTGTTTCTGGTTCTTTTCCACATGATGAAACATCTGATTTTGTTGCTTCATTCTATTTGTCTTATGTGTATGTATGCCTTGTATGTATGCCTTACACGTATGCCTTATATGTATATTATAGGTATGCCTTATATGTACATTAATTAGTACAACAAAATGGAACTGTCATCAGATGGAGTCACTAACCAGTTTTTGGGATAACAGTTTACATGTTTGGAACTCAATTTTGATCATGGTTTGAGTCTCAAATAAAAGCTGCTCTGTTTTGCAAGTAGTGTGATGTCAATCAAAGGATAAAATATTCTCTTACAGGCTATTATATCAAACTTACGATGATGGACTGAAATTTGGTCCTGTTTCTCTGACACCTGTGTTTTTCCAGTCCCTTTGACTACAGGCCTGGATATCACACTAAAACTTAAAGGAAGAAGAGCCAGAAGCAGAAACATTCATGCAACCTACTTTGCTTTACCTGAGCATGGCAGGGGGAATGAGTAACTCATTGCATAAGGCCAGTCCACATCCAGATTCTGAGACAGCAAAGCTAAAGGTTACCTGGTACCAAAGCAATTGATATTGCTTCCAGTTTTGTTATTTAGGGTCAAAAGAAGAGTTTGAAATGCACTGAAAAGTGGAGATGCTCTAAAAACACTCAGAGAGATAAATGATGGACTCTGTGATGGACACATGAACCCCCAAACTTAAGCATAACTTACAGTTATTAATGGAGGGAAATGAGAAATTTGTTTCAACTTATTTAAATGTGTTTCCAAGAAAGTAATGTGCAAAGGTGGGTAAAAAAATGTAGTAAATTTGCATCTTAAATCCATCTGGGGAATATGTTTCTATAAGCCCATCCTATAAACACAGTATTATAACATGATTTTAGAGCTGTGCTGTAGAACAGGTTTGGACTTCAGGATTGGACCCACTCTAGACAAAGCACTTCTATGCAGCACTAAGCCCTAGGCAGTTTTATTTCTGTAGAAAACAACTGGTCATAATATTGTGTTACAGAATGGGTCCTAAAGAGTAAATCTCATTTCCTTTTCAGAAAGAAAGGAAAAGCTCCACTGCAATAAAGAGGCCCCTCCACTGTTTTTGACATGGATAATCCTTGATCCAGAGCTCTAATATAGCATTGGTATTGACCTTGGTGCACGCACAACTGTGGCCTCAGTATGCTTCAAAAGTCACACATAGGATTTGCTGAGTTGTTGCAGGGAAAAGCAGTGTTTGATCTCCTTCACTGTCTTTGAAGGAATTACAGTGATTATATCCTGCCTAGTGGTAGTATACCAGAGAAAAGCAGAAGACTGAGAGGAGGCTTAACCTGCTACCACCTGTAAAGTTAAAAGTCTTCGGGGCTTACAACTTTAAACTAATATTTCAAAAGGGTTAAAACCAAGCTGTGACAATTCAATCAAGACTAAGAAAGACTGTGAACATACCACAGGAGCAAGATTCTCTTTTCTTTTTAAGAAAAATAAATATAAGAAACCATGAATGAACAACAAATCCACAATCTCTAAATGAATATAAGGGCAGCTATTAGCTTTAAAAGAATAATAATTTACCTTTAATTAATAAATTAATTTACCCTATAATTACACTCAAGAAAGTACTGATTGGCTTTTCTCCCCAGGAAAGTGAGCTTCTGGAAAATTAATATTTCTAATATTTGATAATGTACCAGACTTTGTTAACATAACAAAGTTAACATATTTTCTATGTTTAGAGTATTGTTTCAACTGCAGTTGTGTGCCTTTCTCAATCCTGTCTTCTCTTGTGTTTCACATACATATACACTTTTGCCCATCATACATACTGTTCCAGAATCATGTTCCTAATAAATAAATATTCTTAAACATTCTACTTGGTTATCAGAGACACCTGGTTGAAGAAAAACAGAAGAATATTGCTGGAATTACTTAGTACCTCAGACAGGTTCAGGAGCCAGAGATTGCACCACTTTAATTTTTCACCCTGCAATAATAGTTTCCAGTGGAAATTTTGAAAAACTGTTTCAACAGAGATGAGGCATTTGCATAAGATTTTCCAAAGTTCCTTCAGGAACTTTGCAGTCCTCCTATACTAAATATTACAGATTATATTTACGTACTAGCTATTACAAACTCTGCAACAGGGGAATAGTGATGTAAATGAAGATTAACTCTGCTCCAATTTTCACACAGCACAGGCACTGGAAGAGTTGAATGTGCTTGACATCTCATAGAGAGAGATCTTTACACACCAATATTATAGGGAGCTTCTTTTTCTTAATACAGCTGGTAAGAATCTGGGTTAAGAGAGAAATCTAGAGCCTTTTTAAACAAAAAATTACGTTGTTATACTTTTTTGAAACTGAGGATATATTAAAAGGGAAACTAGCTGCCTGAATGCATTGTGCCAGCCTTTTTATACATTTCCAGTTATGTGTTCTAATATTTTAGTATATATAGTGATATCAGTAAAGAATGGTATTGTCATCTTACCCACACAAAATTTAATTACAGACGTTTGGGTTTTGACATATTGTTAATTAAATATTGATTTGTTGGAGGATGAACTAAGCCATCAGTATTTTCCTTCCTAATTAGAATAGTGACTGCTCCACATGCCAACAGTTATGAATCTAACTGAAATAACTGTAGGAGTAGAAATGTAAAAAAGCCTTAAATAATGCGGCATATTGCATCTCAATTATGATTAATAAATTAGATGTAGTGTAGTAGCTGTACTATTTAAATAGACTGTCCACATTTTCCCCTAGTGGGAGCAAAGAGCTAGTGTTTGATAGATTGCATTCATCCTAGGGCTTTGTGTTCCAGTTTGTCATGAGTAAGTGGTCTCAACATTGTGAAAAATGTACAGTTATAAAGTCCTCAGTGCCATCAATATTGTTCTTAGTGATTAGACAAGCAACACAAATACTGAACTGATAAAGAAAGCTACTCTCTTGCTCTGAGCAAGAAGCTGCGTATGGTTTATGGCATATTAAATAGTTCATTAGTTGACCTTTTTTTAATAACTAATTTTTGTCATGCTTATGCTCCTTGGATGACGAAGGGACTTCTGCTTTCATTGCAATCAGTTTCCCACTTTTTAATCAACATTAATTTAATGTTAAAATCTGATTTTCTATATCATGCTGACATGAGAGATATGATGCTAATTTCTACTGACTGTTCTCTGATTAGTGAGTTTAATGTGCAACTATTCTCCCTCATCTACAAGTTAAATTTCTACTCAGAAAGTATCTACTCTTTCCTCAGCTTTTGCCTTAAATACCACAAGATCTTTTCCCCCCAGCCAAAAAGTATATCATCACATCTTCCTTCCTTATCTTTTTCATGATATTTGTCTTTGTCTTTTTATTAACATTCCCTCACTGCACCAAAATAAAGTCATAGACCCATAGAAACATTTAGGTTGGAAAAAGACCTTTAAAATCATCGAGTCCAACTGTAAACCTAACACTGCCAAGTCCACCACTAAACCATGTTCCTAAGTGCCACATCTGCACATCTTCTAAATACCTCCAGGGATGGAAACTCAACCACTTCCCTGGGCAGCCTCTTCTAATGCTAGATAACCCTTTCAGTGAATAAATTTTTCCTAATATCCAATCTAAACCTCCCCTGGCACAACTTGAGGCCATTTCCTCTTGTCCTATTGCTTGTTACTTGGGAGAAGAGACCAACACCCACCTCACCACAACCTCCTTTCAGGTAGTTGTAAGAGGGCGATTAGGTCTCCCCTCAGCCTCCTCTTCTCCAGACTAAACAGCCCCAGTTCCCTCAGCTGCTCCTCATAAGACCTTTCACCAGCTTTGTTGCTCTTTGCACACACTCCAGCACCTTAAAGTCTTTCTTGTAGTGAGGGGCCCAAAACTGAACACAGTGTACTTCTTTCATATTTTGAGGACTAGCCTTGATGAGTCAGTGCACCTTATACATGATTAATACCATGTAAGTGAATAACAATATTTTTTACTATTTTATTAGAGAAAGAGATAGACTGAAACGGTCTATAATGGTTGTAGCGAGGTGGGGGTCAGTCTATTCTCCCTGGTAACAAGCAATAGGACAAGAGGAAATGGCCTCAAGTTGTGCCAGGGGAGGTTTAGGTTGGATATTAGGAAAAAATTCTTCACCAAAAGGGTTGTCAGGCATTGGAACAGGCTGCCCAGGGAGGTGGTGGAGTCTCCATCCCTGGAGGTATTTAAAAGAAGGGTAGATGTGGTGCTAGAGGATATGGTTTAGTGGTGGACTTGGCAGTGTTAGGTTTACAGTTGGACTCGATGATTTTAAAGGTCTTTTTTCCAACCTTAACGAATCTATGATCATGATGAATACCTGTTGAGAAACTTGATAACAGGGGCCTATAAGATGATAAGGAACATATATTTTTTAATCCACAACAGGATCATCTAAAAGGCATCTCTGAGCCTTCATTTATCCCTTCATATTCTCTTTAAGAATGTTTCACATAGATTTCCATATGGTAATGCATTCTTCATTGAGGCTCTTTGAAGTTTTTAAAGGGGAAACAATTTGATCCAGTATTTCAGTGCCACTGTTTAATCAAATATTAATGGACGCAAAAAGTATTTGATATATTTTTTCTTTGTAGATTGTGGATTTCTACTAAGTCAACTGAACTTCATATTCAGAGAAGCAGAAGAATCTTTGCATATCATTTATTGCAAGGGACTACGTTACATGAATTTCCAGGAAGGTAGAAGTGCAAACGGAATATTTTTATTTTTTTATTAATAAAGAGTTACTAATTCATCTGCTTTAAGGTGTTTAGTATCAGTCTTCCAAGTACCATGAACATATTCATTTGAAGGACATAGATAAACTGATAGAGATTATCATTATCATACATCTCTTTGGAGCACCATGAATTTTGGGAGGTCGTCTTTGCTTAGAGTTTTACTATCCAATTTGGGGGTGGGTTAGGGTAGGTGTTGTGGTTTTTTAAATCCTTTTACACTTTCATAGATGAATTTCTGTGTAGCTCCGTAAGTTCATTTGAAGAAGTTGAAATGAGTAGGAAGCTAAATGTCACAAACCAATCCTTTGGGACAGACAATGAAAATTTAAAACTAGGTTCATGCTGTTTGCTTATATTGCTACAGATTAAAGATTTATTGCCATCTGTAAATTTTTAAATGCTCTCTTTTACATAACGTTCTGAAATATAGTGTTATTCATTTTATTTTAATGTGTTACAATCTCCTCTACTGGAATGAGATTTAATTTGGTTTTCTATAAATTTTTCTTATGTGATCTCATTTATTTTATACAACAAGAATATGTTCCTTTTTTTTTTTTCCAATAAGTTACCAAAGAAGCTTGGAAAAATTAAACCTAAGAAATCTATAGGGTCTTTGGACTATCTAATTTTTATGTCTCTCTGTGCTTCTTCTACTATGAAGAGAAGTTTTGCTATGTATAAATGTGAATCACAAAAGCCAAATATACAAAAATCATTTATCATAAAGCACAAATCTATGCAAATGAAGAAACTATTATATATAATAAAAAGCGGGCTCTCAAAAAAGGCTCTAAGAGAAAGTTAATCTAGCTATCAAAGAGTTAATAGGACAGATCTAGGATGGAAGTTGCTCATTCTGTAGGGAAGTCACTTTTAAACCTTAAAGTAAAAAATTAGGGTTAGTTTAGATATATTGCATCAGACTCAAAAAATAATGTGTCTTGCTGGAAAGCAGTGGAGTTATACCAATTTCACCAGATAATATTTTAATGTTTTTTTGTTTTGGTTTCGTTTTTTTTTTGCACTAAACAGTCATTGGCTATGTCTTATCTGTATTTTATAGCAGGAAATGTCAGGGCCTGGTAAAATCAAGGAGTTAAAAATCCACAAGGAACATTCAAGCCAATACAAGTCTGATATATGGTCAATGGATTCAGGGACATAGCTGCTGTTAGTAAGTGTCTGGATTTAGAACAAATACAGACGTTGTTCCTTTCAGTATTTGCTCTGACAACACTTAAATTCAAAACAAATGTTTACCTGTAATTTGCTCATTTCAGTAGTAGAAATTGAAAGAAGTTGCTATTTTATCAATTTCATTATAGATCAAAATTTTTACTCTTCAGAAGATCTCTGGGCAAGCTTCTTCAGACACAGAGGCACCAAACTCATTAAAGAAATACTGATTTTCTCATTATTCTTGTATTAAAGATACATGTGAATATCTTAAGTTTAGCTACAGAATATTACTAAATATTCATCCTGCATCACTTTTCACTAGTGTAGAGTTTGGTGTCATTTTGGTAAAACATATTTGAGGAGTACAATGCTGAACTAGGTTCAATCTGTAGTTCCTGTTAAACCAGAAAGTTGCTTACCCCATAACCTCTCTTCTCCAGGCATTTCTCTAAATAAACTTCTCTCTCCTACTGGTCATTATCTTCTTTGTTCTTAGAAAAAAATTGTTAATATGAGTTTAGTTAACCTAGAATGATAAAACAGAGTGGGACTGATGAGATTAGTGCACACTGATAATGCCAAGTATGAAATGCCTTTGCAGGTCTAAGTAAAACTAGGGCTGTCACTCTTCTGACAATGATGTAAAATAAACTCATGGAACTCAGTATTTTATGGGAAGCGACACATTCAGTTTCACAGTAGATCATTTCATAATTTCAGCCAGCCTCTCGAGGAACTACACAGATATTTCACTTCACCTGTCTATTGTTCAACAGCTTTTAGCTTGTTCCTTCTGTTGAAGGAAAAATAAATCTTCCAAAGCAATAGCAATATAGAAAAAGTCCTACTAATTTCCAGTTTGGAATAAATTCAAATACTTTCCACTTACGACCATTTGCATGAAGTAAGTTCCCAGCAATCTTTCCAATGTAGTTCCCATATTCTGTTCTAGGTATGTAGAGAAGCTTCTCAAGAATTCTCTGTACTCTGTAAAACATAAGAAACTATTTATGATTTCTTACTGATTCTATAAGCAATTTATATCTACAACAAAAAATTAACCTTTATACTTGGCAGTGGAAATCCTCCTTACTTTTTGAACAACCTCACTTCTATCTGACATCAGAAGTAGTTTTTCTGATGAAAAAAGGTTTTTTCCTGCACTTCACTTCAGTGCATATATTTCTAACTAACCATACCTGGGGAAGCATTTACAGATGACCCTTGTAATCAAGGTCTCACTTCACTGAGTATACTCCGCTATGGAGTGTTATGAAATACTATCAATGCTAAGAAAAACATGCAATTTATTGTGCTTCTTGTCATAACGCATTAGGAAAATGTTAGCCACTGAAAGCAAACCAATTCCTGTACAAATGTGAAGAGAAAAAAAAGGTATACTCTACCTAGACATCTTATTATCTGCTGTAGGGCAAATGGGACAAATGGTAACAACTTACCCTGCTGCCTGTGTCGCATGCAACCAAAACATGGATTTTGTCTTTCTTAGGATGGATATTTCTGCAATACCACATTTCAAGTACATATAAAACAGGTTTAAACTATCAGTAACGAAACAGGGAGAAATCTGAACTCTGCTCATGCTGAAGATGTTGTTCCTTTTTTTTCCTTTATTTTTTTTTAAACTGGTTATTGTCACAAGGTGTTATTTCTTAGGGTATATTTTGCAGAAAATGCAGTATGTTGCAAGTCCATGCAGGTCAAGGCTAAGAGCCCTCATACTGTGAAGGCAATCACAAAGTTAGGAATGAAAATATGCAAATAAATAATAATAATAATAGAAAGAATTAGAATATTTAAGAAGGTTGCTGCTGTTGATTGGCATAAATAAATTATTTGTTAAACATTTCGCACAGTCAGAATGAGAAAACCAGTACATGGCTGCTCCTGAGCTGCTTCTCACAGACAGGAGTGCAGCAGCGTGTTATTAAGTGGCAAATCAAGTTGCTCTGATCAGTCTGTGTTCTAAACATAATTTCTGCTGTGTATCTAAGCATTTCGGATGAGAATGAAGCCATTCTTTGGATGCTTTTACTTTATTTAGTCAAATAATTTTATTGAAATTATCTCAACCAGTATCACATGCTCAGAACTATGGCTTATAGATAAACTGCGTTGCTATTTATCTTCTTGCTGTCATACCAACCTCACACTTATTATCTTTCCCTTTCTGCTTTCAAAAACCCATAAATATGCATAACTGGCACTGGAATTCAGTGGAAAAGACTTCGTCATGCTCTAACAGGCCACCTTACAAGATGTATTCATTTGAAAGCTCAACAAAAAAAAGCAAAAAATATAGCCACACCTCCAGGCTATCCTGGATACCATCAGAAAACTGTCAGGAAAGGGAGGATATTTAGGGAAAAATAGTTATATCTGGCAGAAGTACAACATTTTCCAGTCTTCTACAAAAGGTTTTGTTAACCAAAACAATCGTTTCTATATTGCCTAATATTAATATATGACTGATCAACTAGATGCTGCTTACGAAGCCCCAGTTTTTGTTATAACTATCAGCTTTACAGTGGGATGAAGGAAAACTTTAGCTTAATATTCTTTTAAAAAAAAAAATAAATTTGATTTTTTTTTCAGTTTCTTCCCAGAAATATCATTCATTTTGTCAAATAATATTGAAATTTTTCCTGTCTGACATTCCTTACACAGCAAATGTCAAGACAATTTTATATGGGTAGATGGTTTTCTGAGCATTGAAAACAAAAATCGGGCTAAATACTTGGAAACGTGGTATTATTGCTGTGAAGACTATTTTCTTAAATAAGGCTGAAATTATATGCAAACCCAAACACTTTATAAGAAAAAAATCCAGCTCCATTTGATTTTTGTTTTTTTTAAAGTCATAGCAAATCCACAAGCAATAGAGTTATAAAAATAATTAGGTGATAGAAAATGGCCAAAATGTCAGGAAGTTATCAATAAAATATACCAGTAATCTTATAGATTATAATGATTAAGTGGTTAGATTGCATAGATTCATAGAATGGTTTGGTTTGGAAGGGACCTTTAAAGACCATCTAGTCCAATCTCCCTGCAATGAGCAGGGACATCTTCCACTAGATCACGTTGCTCAAAGTGCTGTCCAACCTGAGCTTGAATTTTTCCAGTGATGAAGCATCCACAACTTCTCTGGGTGATCTGTTCCAGTGTCTCACGACCCTCATCAGAAACAATTTCTTCTGTATGTACAATGTAAACCTACTCTCTGTTTAAAACCATTGCCCCTTGTCCTATCACTACAGGGCTTGCCAAAAAGTCTTTCTCTGTTTTTCTTATAAGCCCTCTTTATATATTGAAAGGCCTCAGCAAGGTCTCCCTGGAGCTTCTCTTCTCCCAGCTGAACAACTCCAATTCTCTCAGCTTTTCCTTGTAGGAGAGCCCTCTGACCATCTTTGTGGCCCTCCTCTGGACCTGATCTAAGGTCCATGTCTTTCATCTTCTGTGGACCCCAGAGCTGGGTGCAGGACTCTAGGTGGAGTTTCATCAGAGTGGAGTAAAGAGGCAGAATCACCTCCCTCAACCTGCTGGGCATGCTTCTGAAACAGCCCAGGATATGATTTACTTTCTTTCCTGCAAGTGCACATTGCCGGCTCATGTCCAGCTTTTCATCCACCAGTACCCCCATGTCCTTCTCTGCAGGGCTGCTCTCGAGCCCTTCATCCCCCAGCCCAAGGGGTTACCCTAGCCCAGGTGCAGGACCTTGCACTTGGTCTTGTTGAACCTAATGAGGTTCACATGGGTCCACTTCCAATTATAAGTCAAGAAACTCAAGCTGCAGAAATAATGTATTTTATTGGGAGAATAAAAGAAAGGAATCCTGGGAGTAGGGGGGGAGATAAATCTTACCTTTGTAGGAAAAAAAACCACCTTAGTTTTCCTTTTAAAGGATTTACTTGTTACACAAACAGAAAAGTTTTATCATTTAAATATTTATCTTTTTCATCTTTCAGCTAGGCTGATTTTAACAGAAATCCATAAAAGGAAATTTAAGTTATTACCTTTCATTTGTAGTGCAGTCACAAGATTAAGTTGTTCCTTATATTCCAAACATTTCCTTGGACATAGTACAGATACAAATGTTTCTTTTTCTATCTCCATGCAGGATACTGACCATGCACCATTACAAGACTGGAATTAGCCCTACTGTGGTGTCCAGCACTGAGCTGACAAGAGAAAGGAAAGCTGGGCTGTAAGAGAAGGTGGCTGTAGTGTTTGGTTCCAATTTCAGAAAAAAATAGAGATTTGGGGGAAAAAGGCTGGCCAGATGCTACATGTGTCCACATGCAACACAGGTGCCACCAGCATGAGAGGATCTCTACAGAGGCTGCGGATGCTGAAGCATCCAGCCAAGAAAACAGGAAGGCACAAGGACAAGGTTTTCAAGGACACAGTAGGGTAATCTCCAGTTATTCTGCTTTTAGGGAGGAAGAAAGTCTTATGGAAAGAAGATATCAACCTGCAGAAGTGTAAAATATGTTCCTATATGCTTTCTGTGCAATCAGTAGGTGTGCATTTATGCTGGGATAGTAACTCAAGATGGTTTTGTCCCTAACGGGGAAACAGTGGGAGGTAATTATTTTCCAGACAGGGAATATTAGGCTGACCTCAAGTAGATACAAAATGAAAATAATATGCAATAAAATTTATACCACCATAAACATAACCAAATTACAAATACTTACTCATCTTTTGCTCTGGAGACTGAATTAAAGAGTGCTTTATTATAAGTAATTTGCACTATCTCTATGCAAGAGAAGCTTGCAGTTTAAACTATTATACCCAAAGATCACTGAGTCAGAGCAAACTTTCCCTTTGTTGTGGTAAGCTGTATACAGAAAACAGAAAAAACGTGACTTAGTTTTATTTATTCTCTCTTTTTTCTCTTCTGAACAGATAATTAAGTCCTAGGATCCTAGGACTGATCCTAGGATCAATGATGCTGCATTTCACAATTTCTATTCTTACTATTGTGCTATAAAGCAGTTAATCTGGCTGCTGAGTTACAAAGTATACTGGCCATAATACTGTCAAAGCTTTCAAGAAATCTCTCTCTGTCAATGCTGGGGTAGAAAAGAAATTGAACAGGCTGAAGCTCAAACAGGTAAAAACAGGCAGCTCTGTGTGGTCTGGAGACTGCTGAAAAGGTAGGAGTCTGTCCCACGTTTTACAGATGTATTCTTCACTGTAATTTGAACTTTATATAATTTATTTTCAGAGCAACAAATTTTCTCCTTCTGATAAGTTCATGCATGCCTCAGATGTTTTCACTTTGTCCTGTTTGAACACATGAAGTCCATTAATCATCACTGTCTTATCAAGGTAATTATTGATGGATGTCCAAGACAGAAGTGACCTACCTGAAGTTTAAGAGGACATA
The DNA here is from genome assembly GCF_963921805.1 of Phalacrocorax carbo. Classification (NCBI taxonomy): domain Eukaryota; kingdom Metazoa; phylum Chordata; class Aves; order Suliformes; family Phalacrocoracidae; genus Phalacrocorax; species Phalacrocorax carbo. The sequence continues at coordinate 28,565,029 of NC_087518.1, read as the reverse complement.
TTTTCTTCAAGATATTGTTGTTGCTGATTAGCAAAAGATAGCTCATTTTGAGTTAAAAATGTAGTAAGAAGCTCTTTTTGCTTACACAAGGGCCGTATGGTAAGACACAAGTACAATTTACTTTTCCTTTTACCTTATTTTTTCTAGTTATTACTCTGAAGACACCTGTAAAGCAATGCATAGCTGAATATGGAATACAGTGTGCTTTTCTGTAAATAATGTAAAATACTGAGGCTATATTATTAAGTGCTTATAATTAGAACAACATTTCTTTGGAACCTTACATTGCTGCTTACAAAATGAAGACAATGTACAAGCCAGCTAGGAAATAAAACTTATAATTTTCCTGTGAACTGAAATAGTAATGTAAAAGTTGGGTGTCTACACAAAAACAGTTCAAGACACATTCTAATGATATTATTGATATTATTTTTCCTTTGTTTTATTTTTGCTATGAAGTATTAGATTTTTAATGATATTATTATTGTAATGTACCTGAGTAATTCTTCTTCTTGTTATTATTATGCATTATGTTTTCATCAAAATTGCAAGAATAACATCTTTATTTCAGAGAAAGCTTGTTATGTGTGCAGTGTTTGACAGTCAGTAAATCTTCCTCTATACCCACACTGCAAACTGTTGCAGAAAATTACACTGGATGAAAAGCCATGGATTGCTGATCTAATGTGCATGTGTGTGCGAGTGTGTGTGCACATATGCCTATTTTGTGAAGGATATAAAAATTATAAAAGAGAAAAAAAAATGACACTGTATCAAGCACAACATCCAGATCTGAGAACTGAAAGAAACTATAAACCAGATTATAAAGTTGGAAAGCCTCCCTGTACCTTAAATAAGAAATGAGAGGTAGAAAATGATGGCAGGTGAAGGCACAGCTAAATACAGAGAAAGCAATGATTTGGTGACCCCCTGCAGTGGTTGCCACAGGGAGGGTGCACTGTATGGTCTGAGACCTTCCATCTCTCATCAAAGCTTCAGTCTCAGCAAGGCCACATTAGTGCGCTCTGGGGTCTGCAACAAGCCTGATGGAGAGAGATTCCCAGAACAAGCACCCTTACAAGCTAGCTCAAGATGTTATGCATGTGGGAAACAGAGGCACCAAAAGTTTTATAGCTGGGTAAAGAACACATTTTTGATAATTTGTCTACATACAGGTATGACAAGTCTAGGTCAATGACATCCAATCCTCTGCCAAGGTGAGGTGTGTGACTGCTCACTGAAGAATTTGAGCACTGCATGCCCTTTCTGTCTCCAGACCAGGTTCATAGATACACAGACAGTTTCCATCATGCTTGTTGATCCCTGAAGTGTTATGCTTGTCTAGTACATGTAGCAACATCTGAATTATAACTATATGATGAATGCACATATATTTTTTATGTCCCAGGGAACAACTGTCATACCACCAGGCAAGAAAGTCAATAGGTACAAAGGTACAAAGCAGATTACATTTTCTAAACATGGTTTGTAGACCCTGAACAGTTTTTTAAAGCCCATTTCTACACTAAAAAACAAACAAGCTAACAAAGCTAAAAACAAAAACAGGCTAACAAAAAAACCCCTTTGATATGTCTGCTATTACTAAAACATGGTCAGATGAGTCATAGTGCTACAATGTTAATATCAATTAGTTCTGTGAAGATAGAGTAATGATTGTATTAATTTACAGTTTATAATCAGTTTAATGCTCACACTTCCTGAAGCATTTTTCACCTCTCAAAAAAGTCATCCTTCTCAAAGTGTATGTTGACTGAGAGTACTGACCTCGTTTTTACTCCTTGTAATTGTGTGTGCATTAATGTGATATTTGCTGCTCCCCAGAAGGATGGAGCTAAAGGCAATAAGGTTTTGTGAAATTCAATTAATGACTTTCTGATGTTATATCATATGTTTTTAGGCTGTGCTGAATAATATCTATAGCTATTTTAGTAATAGAGCTACACTGCTCTGGTGATCATAACTTCAAAAAGTCCACCTACACTTTTGGGCTGTATTGAAAGAAACATTGTCATCCACAGAGAGTTACAGGGCTTTAGTTGCAGTTACAGATTGTTCCTCAGATTATTCTTGTTTCTATTGTTGTTTATGTGATACCATATGATGGTACATGTGACATCATTTCACACTAGTACCAAAGACAGTATGATGAATATGACTTCTAATAAAACTGTCAGGTAGAGTGGTGACCACTCCCTTTCTACCTCATTGTGTGCTCAATGAATGAGAAAACTGAAATTGTCCTTCTGACAAATGACAGATATAGAAATATGAATCTTAACTGCTGCTGCAGTAGAAGCTTTGATAAAACACATTATAATGAATGAGAAAGTAATACTTAGAAGTGTTGTACCTGTGGAGGAGAAATGAGTCCTGTTAAACCCTTAGTACAAAAATGCAGTGAGTGTTCCCAAAATACACATTGCAGCCATAAGCCTTAACCAACCTAAAACATTAAGAAAGCTGGATCACCATGGCCCTGTGCTTAAGTAAATGTATTAACATTAAAATATGTTCAAGTTCAATAGTAATGAGCTGAAGTAATGCAGCTATTTGTGGCAATAAATCTTACAGCACAGTGTAGGTAGCATTTGGCAGAAGGTTTAAATGGAGTGAGGAAAAGCTGAAGTGGTCTGATTAATTGGGATAAAGTCCTCCGTGCTGGGAGGAAGACCACACTGATAGACCTGATTGCAGGAAGGAAAGGTGAACTGATTAGGTTTATTAGAACACTACATCATTGACTTGATGAATACAATTAAATTACATGATTACTCAACTAGATTTTTATTTGAACTGAATTAGGCTGCAGAAATCCTGAAATAAGCTCTCTGTCTCATTAATAGAACAGTTGCTGCCCCAAAGAGTGAGTGAAAAATGAGTATTTAACAAATAAGTTTAAAAAATAATGTGAATCAAATGAAAGGGATGAGCTAAGTTTCTTAATCTTTTATTTTTTTACTTAATGTAAGAAGTGTTTGTAATTGCGGTGTTATTAAAGACTGAATGTGAAGTCTTCAGGTGCTTCAAGTATGAAATCCTTGGCTTCAGCCTTGGAACTCTGTAGGATGATACCTGATCCTGTTGAAATTTGGGACTTAAGTGGTATAATTCTGATGGATCGATTAATAGTTTTGGTCCAAAGAAAAACTAGGAAGACCTACAAAACCTCTAAATAAATATGTGTTTTCAACAACTATAAAAATTCTAAAGGAATGGCATTCTATTTTGATAAAATAAAAATATTAAATTCCTGAGTTGATTTTGCTTATTTAACATGAAATAAATTATGTAAATAAAGTTATAATTTTGAAATTAAATTTTCACATATTTTTATTTGATGAAAATAAAACCAGAATGCTGTGTATTTTAATAAAAATTACTACCTGTATTTGCAAAAAATATTCTGTCAAAACTGTTATTTTTCCCCAGAAGGTTCTGCTGTTTAGATAATAGTATCTTACAACAGGAAAAAAATTACTTGCTGTAATACTTTAATCTACTATTATATACAGTGCATATTTTAAATTAATGTCTTTTGTGTTTAGTTTCACATCACATAGTTTTGAGGCATTAATATTTTATAGTGTAAGTATTTTTAAATTACAGTTGTCATTATGAGAAAGCTAATTATTCTCTGGTTTTTGTTACCAGGGAATTTATTGTTGATATAATGTACTATATTGACATCAGTGAAAATGATAACACTTTTTATTTTCAGATTTTCAAGCATTTCTACTTTGTCTAAATAATGTACTTAATTTCTAACCTGGACAAATTACTTTTCCAGTGACAGTGTTTAAAACTTTGTGGTCAAATCTGTTTTGGGTATTTGTCTTGAGGAAACTGAAGTCTCTGAAATCAAGTGGCGTGGAAAGCAGCATTCATCCCTGAGGAATGAGGCTTGCAAGAGCACTGCTTTGCATCTTTTCCAGATCAGCAGCAAGGAAAGCTGTGCTTGTTAACTCCCTTCCTAGTGGGTGAATGCTAAACTACAAGTAGCAAGAGGTTTTCCTTGGTTCTGATCAGAGAAAGATGCAGAACAATGGTCTGACATTTAAAGACTCAATTTACTATTAGCAGTAGCATAAATTATTTAAGTCCTCTACAACAGGGACAGCTTAAAAATTCAGGTTTTTTTCCCTCGCCAAATTATACTTTACTGTTCCTTTCCATGCATGACTGATCTTAGTCTGTGTAACTTCAAAAACTAAAGCTGAAGCTCAGCAGCAAGCAGATGCTTGGCATTTCCAGCAGTGTGTAACCTGCAAAAGTTCAATACAATTTCAGAAATTGTTATGCTGCAAAACATGCCTATCATCTCAGCTGACCTTTAAGCTTCATTTCATGTTCACTTTAGGATTAATTATTCCATTTCTTGACCCATATTCTATACTGAGGATGTGCAAGAGATGGTACCTGTTTTACTTGCCACATCCTGTCAAGCTACCTACACTGGTATGGAGAACAGAAAACATACCACATTCTTATGCTTGTTGTAGTCAGGAAAATAAAACTATAGGCTTTTATTAATTGTCACCAGTGAAACACAGTTAACAGTTTACTTATTAGTTTTCATGGAGCATTATGAAATTATTCTCTAAAAGTATTTCTATAGTAATACATGTATTCAAATCCAAAACAAATTTCAAGCAAAGACATTGCAATGTCAGTGATATCAGAATTTGACTCTTCTCATAAAACTTTACAAAATAAGGATTGAATAAAAGAAATTATTTAATCAAGTAAAGTTTTCAAACTTCAAACAATAATAATAAAATGAGACAATAAAGAAAACTTATTGTAGCATTTATGCTACCAATTTTTATTATTAAATTATTTATTAATAATAGCTATACCTGGGTTAATATCCAAATATTAAAGAAATAGTTTCTGTCCAAAACCAGAGTAGCATGGTAAAACAGAAATAAAAGATTGTATATCCTTCTAAGAGTAGCAACATTGTATTATCTGTTGTACTTGATACAGAGAAGTTGTGCCTGTGTGGAGATTCTTCCTTAGTTAAAAATGTCTATTTTAAGTTTTGGTGCAGGGCAAAATCTGGACTGATGCCTGATCTAAGACTGGTGTTTCCCTGTGTGGGTCTGCCAAACTAAAGCTTTGTCTCTTCAGCAGGAGCAGCTGAGCTTAGCAAGTGACATTTTTCTTAGCCCTTTTCCCCACTTCAAACGGTATAGGTCCTGCTTTGAATTTTCCAAATTTCAAGAGCCTTACAGCCATATTTTAATCTTTTACAGCAAGCTGTCTCGGTTGAAGAGTCCAGCAGCATGCCCTCAAGTTGGCTGATGTTCAGCAATCAATACTGAGAGTGTCATCAGGAATCTAATTAGTCCTTGTTTTTCTCTCCTTTTTCTGGAGATAAAGAAATAATCTGGTCTTTTCTCCTGATATTAATTTTCTTCAAGTGAATTGGTAATGATTAAACCAGTTACTAGGCGTGTAAGTATTTCGCTTTTCTTTAGAAAGTGGAAAGATACATTGGCAACGAATGACCTCAAACAACATCAAAAGCAATAGTGACAGTACAGAAGTGCAACTTGCTCACAGAAAAGCTCTGACTATTCTTTCCTCATGTAGGACTGAACTGAGAAAATGTCTTGATTTTTTTGCTTTTGTTATATTGCTCTTCACTAACAACAAACTATTTTGTTCCAGTCTTGCAATTGATCATTTCTATTATTAGAAAAACAGGGCACATGGTAGATATGTTTATGTAATATTTCCCATTGAGGTATGACTGAGTAATTTAGCATGGCTGAATAATTTTAGGAAGGATGAAAGAAAAAAAACCAACAGTCTATCGATGAGTATAACCTCTTTCTCTCTATTTTATCTTCATTATTTTTCTCCTAATTATCTGTTCGGTCCTTCTGTTTCATTGCTATTTAGATAAATAAAATTGACAAAACAAGGAAAAGTGTATGCAAATACAAGAATACCATAGGACTTTATAAAGAGGGGATCATAAACCTATATATTTTTATACCTAACAATATCTCTACCTGAACTTGACCAACTTGAAGAAATATAATTACCTGCTGACCTTAAAGTTTTTAGAACAGAGGGGAAACTATGAATGAAAAACTTTTAAATGCATATAGATTTTGGCAAATGGGGCACAGGCTGTCTGCTGACAACCCCATAAAATGAGTTTTGCCATCAGTTTGAATGACTTAAACAGCAGAACTGGCGCTGTGGACAAAGTATTGAGTGTCCTACAGGCGAACATCTAAAGACAAATCTCCCTTTTAAGATGCCATGCCTGGTTTAAATAGAAAATTTATTTTTTTAAAATAAAACTTTATAGGTATGATGCCCTATAGAATGCAAATTGAGGAACAACAATGAAAGATTTTTGGCAGTATACCTGCTTACATACCCTCAAACCATGGTTAGAAAGTTAAATATTAAATGTTAGGCTATTTCTTTAGTTCAAAATCTTTAAAAAAAATTTAACAGTATGTTAAAATACTGTGTTTACCTTGTTTGCATTTTTGTAACCTAAATGTGACTTCAGACATTGTAAATAGTACAAAAATAATCATATTTTTCTAGGCCCTCAGGTACATTTCTACAATTAGGTTAAAATTCTAGAAGACGAATAGTAGTGATTGATACCAGGAGAGCTAAAAGGGCATGCATAGAAAAGCTGCTTGGTACAATTCTTTTTTTTGTCTTTCTAACAACATGACTCTTGTTATGCAGAGTGGGACTGTTGGTAAAAATCAGAAAACACACAATATCCATAAACACATGTATTTGGTGTTTTTCCTTCTAAAAATCTGAAAATGTAGATGTGGACAAGAAAGATGAGGCAAACAAAAGAAAACAGCTGAAAATTATTTACTATTAAAATAAATAAAAAAAATATTTTAAAACTGGAGATCTCTTTTAGGCCCAGGAAGGTTTCACTTTGAATCAGTATGGAGCACTTACTTCTGTCTAGGGCTAGGTTATATGTCTATCCATCAAGTCCTTCCATCCCACACACTGCTATTTTATGTAAAATTCAGTGAATTTCAGTGAAAAGTAGCAGAAGAAAGAGACACTACACTCAGGATATCTACCAGAAAAGAATTAATCACTGCCAGTTCCTACAGGTTAAGAAGGATAGGATATTCCCAGGGAGTAGGAGACCTGTGTTTTTCATCTTCCATCTGCCTAAAGAAATTTTTAAAAAAGATCTTAATCTTCTAAGGGAATGTTCTGCATATTCTGAATAAACTCTCCAGAACTTTTGGTTTAAACTGTTTTACTTTATTTCTGTTTATTTGTCTGATTTTTATGAATGTTATTAAAAACCTATGCATCAAATGGATTTGATTCATACTCAGAAGACTTCAAGTTCATTCGCTGCATGATTCTATAATGAACAGATTGAAATCCAAGTATAATTTACAAAAATCAATGGATGTGCTGTAGAAAAAACTATGAATTGCTGAATTCAGCCGTGTCTGCGAATATTGCAGTAACATATCCTACATGCTGGTGATACTGTGAAATGTTTACTGTGTACTTTGAAGGATTTATATTCTGAGCACTAGGGAAGCACCGTTTCCTGGATTGGCTGACATAGGTCAGTGGTGAACATAGCAACAGTGGTGAACTCAAGGGTTTTCATTGCAGAATGAATTACAGAGGGCTTTTTCACTCCCTTGCTTCCTGCTTTTCAATGTCCTTGATATACTGAGGGAGAAGAAACCAGACATAGGCTCATTATGTTTATAATCTTGTGTATATTTAAAAAAAAAAATATGCTATGCAATAAAAGAGGCACTATAAGTAACATTTGTAAAGAAAAAAAGTGTTTTTCAACAAAACAATTTTAAAAATATTGCCTCTTCTCGCCTAAATGGTAAAGAATTTAACTGAACCTTCCAATTACGTTGATCATGTTATTCTGTGGAATAATGTGTGTAGATACATGAATGTTGGTGCACTGGATGAGGATGGGTGGATGAGGACAGGGAAATAATTTATACTAGTATTTTCTAACCTTTATAAATAAAAGCTTGTATTTTCACATCTTCTGAACATGCCCATGAACTTGGTAGCGTGGACAGTTTTCAGTTTCTACCTGATGAAGACAATTTGTTCTTCAGCTGAAGTGGTTTCCTGGATTGTCATCCTCTTGAGGTTTTCATTCCTTTTTCCACAGTTAGTCTACAGAGCTCTTCCAGTTCCTTCCAGTACTTCAGCTATGGCATGCATCAGGCACCAAGATACACTCCTATAAAAAAAAATCCCAGCATAGCATCCACTGGAAAATGTTATTAGCAAGAACTGTGTAGACTAGAAATAAAGAGGATAGAGGGTGCTGGATCTGCTGAGTTTCCTTATTTAGAAGGTGTGTATAGTGAGTAGAGTGACTTTAGTTTCCTGTGCTTTCTCATTTATAAACCACATCATTCTCTGGATTATTTAAATTTATCAAGAGATAAGTAAAATATTCTGAGTTAGTGTAATGCAGTGTGTAGCTGTACGCTTCTACGGGAGAACTTATCTTGGGCCGCATACCTCCGGGACACAGGGCTCTGCCCGCCCTGGGGACAGTGATGCACAGACATCAACATGATGGATACAAAATGTCCGTTTATTTAGCTGCGTCACACGCTTATATAGCTCTTGCGGTTCCTGTTCCTGCCACTCCTATGGGGAGGAGTCTATCTTTCCGTGACATCCCGTACTCTTCCGGTCGCCGATCCCTGTCTATTCCCCTACATCTCCCCCTCCCCATGCTACTAAAATTCTACAAAGCTACTTGCATAAGCGGATACATATTGCGGTCAGATCTATATTCATGTAACTCTCGCAGGCGCTCTTTGATTTGTCTTATAACACAGCATAACAATGGTAGCCCACGAGTAACCATGGTTACTACACACAACAAGATCCCCCCAATTATTACTATCCAGTTCCAGTTTATATCTCTCTTTTGCCGCCCTTTCCCAGTGTCGCTCTTGTTGCAGTATTGCTTGTGATCTTGTCAAGGAGCTCATTTCTTTTCCCAATGGTACGGCTAGCATGAGGATCCATGTCAGCAGACCCTGCAAAGAGACAACTCAGAAAGGGATTATTCACTGCACATCCTTGCACAGTTCTGCTTTCACACACTTTGCAGGCACCCATTCTATGCGCCCTTCATTCTCAACCGCGGCGTAGCCCCTCCCCAGGCATCTCAGTTTCCATCCTCTCTCCCATTGCTCACTGCCTGGGAACCTTACTCGTACCTGCGGATAGCGCTCGCCTGCTTGAGCTTTGCCAAAGTGCTTCTCCACTGCTGTAACTTGCTCCTGCCCGCGTATAAAATGATTAAGCGAATATAATGCACGCATTAAAATAGTTTGCTGAGCTGCTATGGGTATAGTTCCCTTATACCCCTCCCCCTCCCCAAGCTGTATTATTTTTGCTTTCAAGGTGCGATGAGCGCGTTCTACTATAGCCTGCCCTGTGCTATTGTAAGCAATGCCGTGTTTTAATACAATATTCCAAGCCTTACACCATTCTTGGGTATTTCGAGCGCGAAAGCATGGGCCATTATCTGTTTTTATCTCGGTAGGCTTTCCAAGCCACGCCATCACCGTGGTCCAATGCGTAGTCAAGTGCGTTGCGGTCTGCTTCCGATGTTGAGTGGCCATGATGACTCCACTATAGGTATCAATTGTAACTGCCAGGTGCTTTCCGGGGGCCAACTGTGGGCATTCAGTAAAGTCAGTCTGCCAGATGGAATTTGCTTCCAGTCCTCGAGGGTTGACTCCTGCCTCCCACAATGGCGAGTGCTGACAGTAAGGACAGGTGGCGACTACTTCTCTTGCTGCTCTTATTGAGATGCCACACTCCTTTGCCAAGGCCTTAGCACCCAAGTGCAGTTGTTCATGCAGTTTCTTTGCCTCCGCCAAGGTCCAGACTCCCGCGGCTGCCTCATCAGCCATGCGATTCCCCTCAATCAGTGGTCCAGGCCCCGTCTGATGACTGCGAATGTGAATTACTGTCACCGTTGCTCCTCGCTGTGATAAAGCAACCTCTAGCATCAAGGCAATTTCTGTGTGTGGTACACCCTCTCGTTTCATGGACATGACTAACTTATACACATATAAGGAGTCTGTGCACACATTTATATGCCGATCTATATCCTTTCGCAGGGCCATCTCTAGCGCTTTCGCCTCCAGCCACTGCACACTTTTACCTTGCTCCTCATACGTCTGTCGCATCCAACTATTCTCTTCTTTCCACACTACCGCCGCTCTGTTTGTCTTTGAGGAAGCATCTGTGAAATATGTTGGTCCTGGGTGAGGGGTATCCAAAACTCTACTATCCACACTCAAATCTACCACTTTGGCTGTTTCGGCCCACCTCTGTACCGTGCCTGTGAGTATTTTCCCTGGGTACGAGTATACTGCCAATTGGATATCTTCTTCACTCTCTACCACCTTCTGCCATTTTTCCCCATTCCACGGCACTGTCAGCTTATCTGGCTCTTTCCCAAAAATTACCTTGCTTTCCCGTCGCAGACGCCAAATCATTCCCCCGGCTACCTTAACCTTTGTGGAGAATGCATCCTTGGGAACCTTCTGATATACCCATCGCAGTGGTTTTTCTTCCCCTGCTCGTATTTGATATAGCAATCCTAACCCGCCACAGGCGGTCAGAATCCAACCTGCAATTAATTCCTCCTGGGGGTCCCACCGCCATACTCCTTCCTTTTGCATTCGACGTTCTATCATCTGCAACTGCTGGACTGCCTCAGCGTCTAAACTCCTGGGCTCCCATGGGTTGATCCCTTTCAGCAACGCATAGAAAGGTTGCATCTCCTCACCGGTGACGCGCACGAATGTCCGCAACCACTGCAGTGCTCCTACCAGCTTCTGGACATCGTGTAAATTTTTAACCTTAGGTGTAAGTTTAATAGGCTGAGCTCGTATGGAATCCCCTTCTATTCTAGCACCCAGAAATCCACACACTGGTCCTCGCTGTACTTTTGCCTCAGCTATCTTGAGGCCCTGTTCCGCAAGGCCCCTTTGGGCGTCTGAAAAGACCTGTTCACACAACGCCTCGGTGGGCGCAGCTATGAGGACGTCATCCATGTAGTGGATCATGTAGATTTGCTCCTGATACTGCTGCCTTACTTGCTGCAATGCAGAAGCCACATACCTCTGGCAGATCGCTGGAGAATTTTTCATCCCCTGCGGAAGTACTGTCCACTGCCATCTACTACCTGGTTCTGTGCGGTTCACCGCAGGCAGAGTAAAGGCAAATCTCTTTCTATCATCTGGATGTAGCGGAATGCTGAAGAAGCAGTCTTTGATATCTAAAACAATAACTTGCCATCCTCTTGGGACAGCACTCAGATCTGGTAGGCCAGGTTGGAGAGGCCCCATGTCCTCCATTTGCTGATTTACTGCTCTAAGATCATGCAGCATCCTCCATTGGTTTTTATCTTTCTTTCTTATAGCAAATATAGGGGTGTTCCACGGGCTCATCGAGGGCTCTAAGTGCCCTGCTTCGTGCTCTCGTTTTACTATAGCTCTTACAGCCTCTGTTTTCTCTGTCGTCAGGGGCCACTGCTCCACCCAGACGGGCTGTTTGGTTTTCCACACTAACTTGTGCTGATGAAGCCTCTCTGAGGCAGTGGCCCTTATGATAAATTTTTCAACCCGATCCCCATCTGGGCAGGGGCGTCTCGCCCTAACAAGGGGCTTGCTACCCCATCTGCTACTAATATGGTCACTACGGCCGTGAGGAGCTTCCCTGCGTCCTCGTCCATGACTTCGAGTTTCACAGGGCAAGTACTTGTTCTCGTCTGTTGCTCTCCTCCTACCCCTATTATGCGTTTTCCCATGGCGAGGGGCCAAGTTGATGGCCACCGTTTGAGTGACATTATGGTGACATCTGCCCCGGTATCCACTAACATTCCCAGGCATATTCGTGCCGGGTAACTCGGTTCTTGCGGGGTAATCATCACTGCTGCCATGGGTCTCTCATCACAGCCTATGACCAAGGCCACGCGGGGGCTGTAACCTGCAAATCTTGCCCCCCTGCGTGACAGTTCACTCCCCCTTGGCTCGCTACGGTGGGCCAAGCCCCTGGCGTTGGCACCGTGATGGGGGTCATTTGACTCATAGGAGGCGCGAATCCCCCTCGCTTCGCCCTCCCTTGGCCGTTTCCCGGCCTCGTAGTTGGACAATCTCTTGCCAGGTGTCCTGGCTTCCCACACACCCAGCACCTCCCTACTGGGCGGACTCCTCCTCCATTACGTCCTCCCCTTTCCGCTAGCGGGCACCCAGCTTTAAAGTGCCCTCGCCGGCCACACAAGTGACATCTCGGCCCCACCCCGGCTGCTTGCGCCATTGCCCTTTCTTCACTTCCACAGTCAGTGTTCTGGCAGACGTGCGCTCCCGCATCGCCATGCTGGTTCAACGCCTCCTGGCGCAAGACATGCCTAATGGTTTGGCCCAATGGCGCCCCTACCGCCAGGGTGCGGAGGATATCTTGTGTTTGCGGATTTGCCTGACTTCGGAGGCAATCCATAAGGACTGCCTCCCTGGCTGCTGATGGCAAGTCTGATTCCATAATAGCTTTTTGCAACCTATCACAAAACGTTGTAAATGGCTCTGCTAGACCTTGCTGTATCTTTTGCCAAGGTTCTGCTTTTTTCTCATACCTGCCCACTTCACTATACGCTTTGCGGGAACTCTCCGTTACCGCTTGCAGCTCCCTGCCCCTTAATTCTGCTGCTTGCAACTGCGAGGTTTCCAGCCCACGACTTCTGCCAGTGAGCCGGTCAAGGGTGGTCCCCCGCAGCGGGTGGCTCGGAATTGCCACCGCTTGCTGTACAAGGGCATGGCAAGCACTGTGCATTGCCTCCTTCCAAAGTATGTACATTGTGGGAGCTAATATTGCTTTCGCCAACTGCTTAGCATCAGAGGGGGTCAATGGCGCTGCATGCGCAGCGTCCAGCAGCAATCTTACTCCTTCATCTTTCAGCCCCTTTTCTTTAATTTCTTGCCATAAAGTTCGCACTAGTTTGGCATCTATCGGCGTCCACTCCACTCCTCCTCCTGGAGCTAATCGGACAGGGAAGATCCCGGGCATCTCTATCCTTACTCCATCGAGGCTACAATCTCTAGCTATCAGCCGCCAGTTAGGTAACTCAACTGATTGTCGCTGGGGTGCACCCCTCGTTAAAAATCCTGGCTGCAGCCGAGCTACTTCCCCTAGTGCGCGCATAAACTGCCGCAGCTGCCGCAGCACTTCCTCCGGAGACCCCTCCGGAGCTGCAGCGCCCCGGACCTCCCCTGTTGACGGTCCCTCTCCTCCCTCCTTCTGATTGGTCCTCCGAGTCCCTGCTGTTTTATGCGTCTTTTTTGCGCGCCGCAGGCAAGCTGCTCTCTCTTCCCACATATGGGCATCGGTTTCTCCCCCAATTTCTGATTCGCTGCTACTCGAAGTTGTTCTATACTCCCCCTGCCCTCCCCTCCAGGCACCCCAATCCCCCTCCTCGTCCGACTCCCATCTCAAGGGTTGCCCCGGGAGCCAGTCTCGAGGGTCGGGCAGAGGGCTGCGCCGCTGCCGGCGCTGCTTCCGGCGCTGGTCATCTTCCTCCTTCCGCTCCGTCACTCCCGCTGCGTCTACTGCCACGTCACCCTCCCCGCGCGCGGCCTCCCGCGCGCGTACCAAATCATCCCAGGGGTATGCGGGGGGGGACTCAAAAGGCCCTGTTGGCCCAACAGGGAACACCGCCGCTTCCCGATCCACCTCTTTGGGAGCCTCAGACTGAGTCGCTGGCCAGGCTACTCCGTCCGAACTCTCCCCTTCTTTTCCATCCCCCGCGATGCTTGCCCCTGTCTGCGTCCCCACCGCCCCTCCTGGGTCTCTTTCCGGGCTACTGTCGCCCGTAACACCGTGCAGGCACCGCCGCGCCTGCCGCCACGTCTCCTGATCATCCCGAGCTTTCAATAGTAATCCGTGTATTTTTCCCCAGACCTGTATGTAGTGGGGTTTCCCCATCATAGCCCTTTCGGCTAACTCCTCTTTAATCCTCACCCACTTATCCGTATCAAATATGTCTGCGGGACCTCGTATGAGCCCCTGCGTAATCATCCATTGGATGGCCTTTGAGGTAGGCGTCTTCGATATCGAAGTACCATATTCCTTCCCCAATCCCTTCAGTACCTTCACGACTGAATCCATGGCGCGCCCGCCGACCTGCGGCTCCCCGTCCCGCCCCTGCGTGCCCCAAGCTCTCTTTCCCCCCGGCGAACCTGCCAAGCCTCCCCGCTAATCACGTCGGGGTCACCACTTGTAGCTGTACGCTTCTACGGGAGAACTTATCTTGGGCCGCATACCTCCGGGACACAGGGCTCTGCCCGCCCTGGGGACAGTGATGCACAGACATCAACATGATGGATACAAAATGTCCGTTTATTTGGCTGCGTCACACGCTTATATAGCTCTTGCGGTTCCTGTTCCTGCCACTCCTATGGGGAGGAGTCTATCTTTCCGTGACATCCCGTACTCTTCCGGTCGCCGATCCCTGTCTATTCCCCTACAGCAGTGGTGCAAGTGTATGGTTCCCACTAAGAAAGGCACTCAGACACCATGATTGATTAAAATTCAATTTATTGGAAACAACATAAGAAGGAAATAGGGGATAGGATAGATAATGTTAGATGGTGGGAACCCTGAGCTGTGTAGCATCAACAGACCTCCAGGCACAGCACAATGCACAGATCCCAACTGCTGATAGAATCACCAGCAATGTGGACGTCAGAGCTCTTAGCGAAGGTTCTTAGAAATAAACCACTCTATTAATAATTTTTACTATTGGGAAAAACGATGTTTATATGAAAACACACTGCTTCGCTTCAAGATAAGACAAAGTCGTGCAGGTGCCAAATGTGAGCCACCTACAGGCTCCTCCATTAAAATTAGTCAGCTAATTTTATCCTGTAGCCAAGGGATATGTTCCCAGCACAGGCCTGCACCTTTTCAGGTCAACATGTTGAGTGGATCACTATGACCTTAATGTACAGTAATTTTCATTACAGAACCACTACACCTACGACTCGGACCTGTCCTCCTACTAGTCCAAACATATTAGGATTCACATGTATGATATAGATTTCATTGTAGCTGGTATTAGTCATCTAGTTTATCCATCTTGATTCTTCCCTTTCTCTGCCTCTGGTTCTTCCCCTAAGCATCCCAATGCATATTCCTCCAACTCCCTAAAAAAGTCCCATAAATTTTACACAATCGCGCTTTCCTCTGCATACCATACCCCATTAGGCAAAACCCCATTGTGTATTATTCTGGGAAGAGAGCGTTTCCTCCCTTGACTCCTTTCTGGTTTTGTGTCTCAGAAGGTAGGCTGGGTGAACCCCTCTCCTTTGATAACCTTATGAGTAACCAATTTTAGCTGATTAGGTCACTAAGGTTCCTCCAACCATCATTGGTCTTCTGTTTGTCAACAAGCCTTTGTGTTGAACATGATCAACATTTAGTCAGGCAACAAAGATGGCTATAGAAACAACATACTAAATTTTGCTACTTTGCATGAGAAAACTAGTAGGTTACATTTGAGACACTTGCTGTCAACTACATTCTCCATAGACTAACTTTCAAATTTTCCATTTTAGGGAGAAAATGTCATTTATAATAGTCACAATAGGTCCTTCTCCTTCAAAGGAAATTAATTCTTTGTTAAAGTCAGAGAAAATTACTTCACCTGAGAACTTCATAAGTTTTTGTCAGAAATAGTAAATTTACAAATATGAAGATAAGGTTTTTAAGACTTAAAAACAAGAAGAAAAGTAGTGAGACAACTACCTGCTAAATCCATTGCTGACATTTCCATTCCCTCTCCTCTACAGTTTACATGTGGTCATGGGAAGGTATTTCAGACATCTTCCACATCTTTTTTCAAACAACTTGTCTTTTTACACATTCTGATAGCTTTGGTTTCAAGCCGTTGACTTTTGGACATCTATTGAGATGTCCTTTTCTAATTTTGTTTTATTATTTTGTTATACTTCTAATGTTAAATCTACATTTCCAGTCAGTTGTGATGAATATACTTAAAACCTTGGCAAACTGGTTCTTTTAATGTTCCAAATAAGAACAAACTTTGTTGCTTTCTGATTTCCATGCATGAACTACATTTAAGCAGTTTATGAGCACTAACACATAAGCAATTGGCATTTAAAGGTCAGTATTTAATGTTTCTTTATCTGTCAGCATAAGTTTTAATAGCCCACATGTGACATAGTAATCTCATTATTAATAGTTACCATATACAGAAGTTTTCATTGGTGAAAGAGATGTTCTAGAAATCCCCATATTTTGAAATTATCTATACTGTAGGTTTTTGCTCTTCAGAAGTCTCTGGAAAGATGCTGGGGGAGCATTACACCTTGTTTTTCATTGTAAAATGTTGGCTTACTTCCCGATCAGAACAAAACCATTTGTCTAAATTGATGCCTGCTATAACTCCAGGTAAGCATGATCATCACAGTACATCTACTAAATCATTGTGGTGGGATGTATTTTGCTGTTATTTACACCTCTATATGCTCATTGTGAAGTGAGTGGACCTCAGAGAGACTAAAGAAAGATCAAATCAGGTGTTTTAATATTCAGACATTAGCCTGTGTTAATTAACTGGTGGATCGTCAAAGTCTCAACACAGTGATTCAAAAATTTGCTGGTAGTAGCTGGAATTAATCTATTTTTGTTCATTTTCTTTGGGACAAATTTCTTTGCTTCTTTCCACCTCACTTTCTGATAGTGAAAGATTCTGTCAGCCCCTGAGAAAATCTCAGGAAAAACAACTCTGCAGAAACCTCTGTCCTACCGACTACCTGCTCAAAGCACTTTATATATTCTGCCTAATTTTCATGGGATATGACTTCCTACAGACAAATGTCTAGATCTGCTCTATTGGGTTATTCTCTCCAAGGTGTTTCTTGTCATTTTATCTATGAGGATGCAATATCACATAGCAAATTTATGACATACCTATACCTCAAAAAATACTAGTGGGCATAGGTTTAGTTTTCCTTTACCAGTAGGCTAGGAGGATCAGTTGAGTAACCCACCCAAAGTCTAGCTAACATCGTAGCTCTGTAGTTCTACCACACCGATATAATGTTCAGGGCCTGAGTTGGAATAATAATCAGAAGGAAGCTAAGCTTCTGATATTAGACCACTTCAGTTTATACACATCTCATCAATGCTTTTGTGGACCTAGCCAATTAACATGCATTTCTGCTGTAGATAAAGAATACTCAGAGACCGCCATATGCAGAAAAAAACCATGGCATTTTTGTTTCAGTGTGTTCTGTTTCTGTGTATGGAATACTTGTGCCCATGATTTTGCAGAGCCCTCAGCTATGGCTCCAAAGTCTGCAAGAAGGACTTCCTGCTGACACTATTTTGTCACTGTGATGCTACATTGCTCCCCAAGCCACCTCCTGTGTTTTCTGAATTTACTAAGTAAGCTTCTGCTTTTTACAATTTCTGTTAGCAGCAAAAGCTGACTGAATGATCCAGGTGCCACATTTCAACCCACAGTGCATGCATTTCTCATCAAACTCATAGGTCTAAGCATTTAAAGTCTTGTCAAACAGGTTTGTTGTTGTTTAGTAAGGACCACTAGGACCTTGATAGAAATGGAAATTTGCTACTATCTGCATGAAAACCTTCTCCTTTCACATTCATTGCAGCTTCTCAGTGAGAACTCCCACTTTATTATTTCTGCATCCTGTCTTCAAATGTGTGGAGCTTTCTGGGGTTCCTTTCAATATTCCTCATCATCACTAGGCTTGCACAACCATAACTTGATAACAGATGATTACAGATGATAACAGATAATTATTGGCTTTCCATCTAACTTCAGAGAAACATGGCTTGGCAAGCTATGCTCTAATATGGGCAAACTTGCAAATAAAAACAGAAGCTCACCCAGATCTCAAAACAGATCTTTTATACCACAACATTTATACCAGAACATTTCCTCCTGAATGAAACTTGTCAAGCTCTGAAAAGAAATGCTGCCTGTAAATGAACTTGATTGTCAGAATAATGAAATTTCTTGTAACATTCCTCCTACATGGCCAGAAAATATACTTTAGCTGAAGAGTTTCTTGACTGTATTAATGCTAGCTACTATGTATGACCAGTTATTACATATTAGCTGGTATTGAAGTCAATGAAGATTTACAGTGGCTGAAGTCTGCTCTTTTTATTAAAAAATAGATAAATAAACAAAAACAAGTCCCCAAAACTAGTTGTCATCATTGCAATGTATTTTTTTCTTGCACAGGGATTCTATGGTCTCCTCTCTTTGGAGTCATTATATGTTATTATTGTTATTTCTCATTTTAATCACCTTCCCTGTTTCAGTTCCTGTTTAATTGCAAATTGTTTTCCAAAGAGCATTCCTCTGAGGGCTCTACTATTGGTTTTGGCTGTATTAAAAAGAAAGGATTAAACTTTAATTTATTCCCAGTTACAGTAAAATGAAGAATATGAACCGGTAGTGAGTGACATAAACTTCTCTAGAGGTGTATGAGAAATTGAAAGGCTATATCATTACTCATACTCCTTGATTAAAAAAAAAAAAAAAGTAAAAATTCAATGCAATAATACCATTTATCAGTATGCAACTTTAATAGGAAGAAAACGTTCACTTTCACTGTTTTAAATGGAAATACTAAAATCATATTTAACATTCATGTTCCCGAGGTAACCTAAAATCTCTAGCTGTGCATTGACACAGCTATGGATTTACCCATCTGTCCTCTGCATATATAGCTCATCTATCATTTATCTTTTATGTCTTACATCTCTTATCTCTTATATCTGCCTTGCTAAAGTCATATATATCTTACATATGTCATATATATCTTATATCTGTCCTTGTTAAAATAGAGGAAAGACACTGTGAGAGAGGCAGGGTTGTTCTTTGATTATGTGGTGTTTCCATTCCCCACCAGCCTACTTAGTGCTTTTGTAATTTAGACTTGTAGAGTAAAAAATCAATACCCACTGCAAATGGAATGATTAATCAGAGAAATTTATGACACTGACACTCTTGTTTGATTCCTGGTCTATGTAAAACATGGGAAGGGAAATTCCAATGGACCCATGGATTTTTCAAAGTTTTAATGACTCAGTTCTGGTATGTGTAGACTGATAAACTTTCAGTAGACTCCATTTTGCAAGAACTATAAAAACTCACTCCTTGGCCTGCGCAGGTTGTGCAACCTTCCAGGATCATTATTGACTTTTCCTTATATTAGTGGTTGTCCTTTGTTCTGCCCAGAAGCAAGCTAGATATTAAGTACAAAATTCCTAATAGCACTTCGAATTCAACTCACAGCCAAGTGACATCAAAGGATAAATAAGCAGTTCAGTGATTTCGAAGATTGTTAAACTCTCAGAGGAAGCAGAATGGCCATGGCCTAGTTGTTTATTTGGCCTTCACTTGAGCCTTGGCAAGTGTTATTGACTGGTAAGGCAGGATTTACAGATGACACACAGGAAAAAGGAACTTCCCTGCAGAATCAGTCAGTGGTCCCTCTACCACTGCTCCTTCCTCCCTAAACATCCCACCTCCAAACTGTTCCTCTGCCACTTCTCCTCATGCTTGTCCAAATCTTGTATCCACAAGAAGTTTGTATCCTATGCTGAGAAGCCTGAGTTCTCCATCATGTTCTTAACAGTGGGTTGAAAGATCCATGCTTTAATTACTTTGGGATTCTGTTTGAGCAGAATAGTGTAGCAATTACAAAATGTTACTGTAATTACAAAACTCTACAAAGAAAATGCCTGTTCTGCATGGTAGCTCCCCTCTCTTTGTACTTCAATAAACAGATTTTTAAAGAGATCTTCTCTAGAGACTTTCAATGACTGTATCATTTGCAACACTTTTAAATCTTCCTTTTAGCAATCACAGAATTAGACTGCAGCACAGGATATGATCCACTGAAACACAGGATAAGCTAGGGTAAAAAGCTGATGGTTATCTGCTGTTTCTCATAATTATCTATGTTCATACTTTTAGCCCACTGTAAATGCAATATCCTTAATACCCATATCAATACTCTTTATGCTCTCTGCTTGCCTAAAGATTGCCCACATTATTTAATACTTATGGGTTACACTTTTTTGCATTTCGGCCCTTTACCTTTTAACATAATTACTTCTGTCAACTGATTATCAAGTTCAATGACAGATGTTCACTTGGTTAAGCATTGCAGAAGAAAAAAAGTGTGGGATTTAACGTCAAGGAGACAATGGTAGCTGTTACATGTGTTGAATTTTAATCTAAAAGCCCAGTGATAAAAAAATGGATAATTAAAATTAAGTAATTCTTCCAACATATTTTAGTCAATCTGTTTCATTCTCTGTAGCTGGAGGTCAAAGGGTCCAACGGTATAGCTGAATTTCTAAAATGGCTGGATAATTTTATGAGTTGATGCGTAACTTTGGTAGTTAATGCCATTGGCTTTATAGTATTAACTGAATCAGGAAGGAAATTTTACCTCTACTTTGGTACTGCACAATCAGCCAACTGTATTATGAAGTTTAGGGCTGAAGACAGCCATAATTTTCCCCTTAGACAACCTTTTTTTAAGGTCAAACAAACCAGGTTATCTTGGCCTTTTCTTGTATCTCATGTGCTCCAGCCTCCTGAGCATTTTGACCCTCTACTGGGCTCTCTCCAGAACTTCCATGGTTTTCTTGTGCTGGGGAGCCCTAAATTAGATGCAGCACTCCAACTATGGTCTCACAGTGATGAAGAGAGGGGGGATAATGACTCCTCTCAACCTGCAGGCTACCCTCCTACAAATACAGCAAGGTGTATGGTTGGCACATGGCTCAATACATTCTCCACCAGGACCCCAGTTCCTGCCTCTCATAGCTGCCTTCCAGCTGTTCAGAATCTGGTCTGCATGGCAGCACAGCTTTGCATTTGCTGTGCTTGAACCTTGTGAGGCTGTGGTCTTCCTGTTCAGGCCTCTCGTACCCTGTTGAGCAATCCCGCCCTAGCACTTATCAGTCACTCACCCCTCTCTGCAAACTTTCTATTGGTGCTTTTCATTCCATTGTCCTGGTCATTAATAAAGACATTAAACAATACATGTATGGTCTGAGCTTTGGCTTTACAGAATCCACTCCAGCATGGGACCTTCCCAAGCAGATGGCTGAAAAAATGAATATCCTAAAAGGCAGCCAAAAATCATAAACAAGAATAATAATTTCAAGTATTGATGAAATGGTGTTATATGTGTGGTATATGCACAACTGAGGAAGCAGAAGAGGAAGTTACCTAATCAGGAATATAATAATTATGGGTTTTAACATATTATAGTGTATATAATGTCCCTAAGTGTATGTCAGAGTCTTTTTAATAGGTATTCTAGGGCACAATCCTTTCTCAAATTAATACATTTGCAAACACCTCCTTTTTTAAAGTAAGGGAAGAATGCTGTATAATAATAACAGAATTCATAAAATATAAAATAACTGTTCTTTCTTGAAAGTCAATTTTCAGTGATAAAAATTAGAGAGTCTGAATTTTTTGTTTTTCTTATGGAGTAATTCATTGACAGTGAATAGTTACATAGTTATTAGACAGCAGCCTAATAATCAGCCAAATATTACAATTTCTTGTAAAGCATATTTTTGTCTGTGCATAAAAAGCAGTGCTTCTTTTTGAGCCAATGAGCCAATGTTGCAAAAGGTACATTGTGAATGCTGTGTTTCTGAGATCTTTCCAACACCACTGAAGGTCCAGGAATCTCATCTGCAAGCTAGGGCATAAAATCTGTCATGTATTTTATTTTATTGACCTAGGAACAAAAGAATTGCTGTAACATGCTATAGGAAAGATTTGCCTAGCCTAGTGTTTCTTAGCTGTCAATGAGTAAGGTAAGGAGAAACCTACAGTTACACCAAACATAAGAATATTTTGAGGGATACTATTTTTTTTTCTCAGAGAATTAAATGTGGCCTTCTTATTGCCAGATATGAATCTTGCTTTTGTAACTTTTAAGCTAGGTATGCTTGTAAACTGTGTTCTTTTTATTGCTATAAATTCTGTATCTTCTCAAGAATCTTTATTTACATAGTAAAAGACATTACCGATTAATTGCAAATAACCTATTTTAATTATTTGAAATTTATTGCTCTATAATGCTTTTGTTACTGAATTGCTTTAGTGCCTTTAATTTATCTCTTCTTCCTCTCCTCAGGTTATATAGCCACATAGCCACAAAACCCAGTACCATAACGCTCCATATTAAGGAAGCGCATTGCTTCTTTGAAGATGCCCATGGATGATAGCGGGATTCTTCTTATTAAATTGCCTGTTAGAGTTGTTGTGGAAGTAATTACAGCTGGAGCATATTCGGTTCATCTTACAAGCCTTTCCAAGGCTGTAATAATTTTCTCTCTTTGGACTTTCTCTATAAGATCCTGCTTTAATTGAGGTAGCTAAATTAAATGCACTGCTCAAGAAAATGTGTATTCTGGTTGCAGTTCATCTAAGCACTGGGTCTGTATTTTTTGCCTGTTATTGGAAACCAGGTAGACATTTCTCAGGCCAGTTAGCTTTTCCTGCTAATCAGGTTTATAAGTGAAAAGAGAAGGAGAAAAAGAAAAAACAATATTAAGGAAAACTGGGTGACCAAAGCAATGTATATTGTATGTTGATGTTGATACCACTATATTTTAATAAACTTTTTAGCTTACTGGAGAAACCAACGAAGGAATCTCATTACAGAAAATTACTTCTTCAGGCCTTAAGTCTGAGTAGCAATGAGGCAGTAACTAAAGAATAAAAGTTGTGTGTTTGTTGTATGATGTTTCTTCTAAATCCCTCAATTCTAGACTGCCCCTGTAATCCAAAGGATTACAATCTAATGAGTAATGGACTCAGACTTTATACACACTGGCAGATTTTCATTTAAGCATCAAGCTTTCCTAGCTCCGTTTCAGACTGTAGAGAAAATATGTGCCATGAATATCAAGACCAAACATTTTTTCCTAGTAATGATTTTGGATATTTTTTTTTTACTTCAGGAAGATTAATAAGATTTGGTTTGGACTATTTTTTTTCCTGACTGAGATTTAATGGAATGACTTACATATCCCAGTCAGAGATACACAGATTTAAAAACTGCCTTGAATGTTTAGCCTTTGCTATTCTTGTTGCTGAAGTTTCTTTTTTCCTTTGTCTTACAGAGAAAGGTGGGATGGTGATTACTTGATTTTGTTTGTAAAAGCAATTACTGTTTAAAAGAAAAAACAGATAATTTTCTTTTCTCTGTGAAGGGTCTGCCTCATTTTTTCATGTCCTTAGGGCTACAAAAAGAAGCTGCATTTCTTTGCTGAATCAAGACCCAAATGAGCTCTGTGTAGTGAAAGAAATAGACACATGTAATTTTGAAGACCTGCTTGTGGGATTTTTCTTATCAAGTAACTAGAATGAAGTTAATTCACAGTATACTTATTAGGTAATAAATATAATTATTACAATTGTTTATTGTGAGTTGATACAAACAAGAATAGTTTCCTTTCCAGTCTGAAGTGATGTTGATCCTTTGAGTCAAAGCTGGGGCAAACTATCACATAGGTTAGTTTATATCTCTGGAGGACAAAGTGTTTTTATTACTTAAACATCAAGGCCTAATGATAGTGATTTGTTACAGTTACAGAGCAGTGACACGTTACCCTCTATGTATCTTAACTTCTTAATGGAAAGCTCGATGTTAATAGTTAATACGTAATTCATAAGAAATAAATATAAGTCACTGGCTGAAAGTGTCCCAGTAAAGCAGAAAAGGACAATCTCACAAGTTGTCACTTTTTTCCCCAGTAGAAGAGCCAAAGGATATTACTATTTCTTATGGAAACAATTTGGTATTTATTTGGAAAGGTCAAGTAGCAGTTCTGGGTTATGGAACAGAAATTGGGATAATGGCGGAAAGGAATATTATTTCTGGTTTTAGTGATTTACATTAAACTATAAAAATGTGTGTCTACAATCTCTGGATACTTAGCTTATGTCACAAGGAAAAACAACCAGATTGAAAGCTAATATCCATTAGATAAATAAAAAAAAAATCAATTATTTGTTTTCTTTTATTATTGAGTGGGCTGCACTGACCTGGAGTAAAAAAACACCCAACACAACCTACTTCACCATAAATCTGTTTACGTTTTACTTCAGCTTTAAGGAAATTCTCTTTACCCTTTTTTTTTAATAAATAAATAGAACAGAAAATATTTTAGGCATCTAATTTGTGTTTGCTCAGAATTCATTATGTCAAAGGAGCTTGTTGTTAAGAGTCTGAGTCTTGAATTTTCTTGAAATCAAAACCTTTAGTGTCTCAGTTTGAGAGCTAAAATTAAGTACCCCAAACCATTTCAGATGGGTTACCTTAGGTTTTGTCTGTTTGCTGCTGCTTGTTTCTTTGCTTTTACTGTTAGTGTAATATTCATTGCTTTCTGCAGTGTTTTCTTCACTCAGATAAACAGAGAAATTTTTGGAAAAAAGTTCATAGATGTCTGGCATACTAAGGTCTTTGTAAAACAGCCATAAGCTCCTGGCATATATCTCCCAGTCTGGAGAAAGATGTCAGAAGTCATTTCCTCCAGGGACTGCTTTTGCAGTAGAATAAAATTGTTTTATTTGCAGTAAATTTAAAGTAAAATTTTGGTACATAAATTGGAATATTCATCTGCCTAGTGTCTAATCTTTTAGGTTTAGAGTACAAAAAAAAATATCAATTTAGGCACTGGGTAGATATACATTTGAAAATATTAGGGAGTTTTAGCTTTCTAGTTATTCTCTAGAACACACTATTCTTGAATGTCCATGAACAAATTAATTTTTGCAAAGCTAGGTCTTTCTAAAAAATAATTATTTACTTAGAAAGAAATAGGAAGAAAAATATTAAACAGAGAACCCAGCAACCCTCCCCACAAATGTGCATCCAAAAAGTGATTTTCCCTGCTCCATAAGTGTTGCTATACATCATTCTGGAAAATCAAAAACTTTGTTCTCTACCAATCCTTACTTCCGCCCCACCCCCCAGAAAAAGCACAGATAGAATACTAAAGCACATGGTTTTAAGTACACAGATACCCTTCTGAGTTCCCTCTGACATTTCTCTTTTAGTTCATCTTTTATCAATGCTTCTGAGAAGGATTTAAGAACAGTAGATATCTTACACAGAACAGATTACACAGAATATATTTAATACACAGAATACTATGAAAATACATAGAATCTATAGCACACCTAGAAGTAATAAGTTACCTTATGGGACATTTCCTGCCAATTACTTCAACCACTAAAGTCGCAATTTCTTTCTTTATCAACTTTTCTCTCAAAGATTTTTTGTATTAAAGGCAATTCCTTTCCTGACTAAAGCGAAAACTTTGTTTTTGGTGTTTGGTTTTTTTTTTTTTTCTTTTCCTCCAATCACTGGATCAAAAGAGTAAGCTGTTCTTTACTGGAGGTATCTGACCTGCCTTTTCTAGAGCTATCTGACCTGCCTTTTCCAATGGCATTCCAGAATGAATGTTTGTGAAGAAAAAACTATTGAGAAACTGGGATAGAGCACTAAAATCATCCCCGTGCATGTCTTGGAACACAGGTCTGGAATGAAGCTTTCTACCAGAGAAGGTATTAAGACACTGAGGCTCGAAAAAGAGGGAAATAGAGGAGTAGGAAACAGTCTATAGAAGAATAAATTGCTTACTATAAAGAAGAAAATACAGAGACAAAGCCAGGAAGAAATTACCTAAAATGTTAAAACACAAATTCTGGGAGTAGTATGATTCTTGTAATCTGTACCACTGCAGATTTGGTTCTAAATATTCTCCCATGGTGGGTTGCAAACTCTGACAGTGTCTCACTCAGTAACTTGGGAATTTCTAAAAGCTCACATGAGTTGCTAACCAGGACTGTGCTTCCCTCTTTCAGTTAGCCAGGGCATTGCTAAAAGTTCTTGCCTCTGCCCTTTCCAGACACTTATTTTCATGTAACTTGTAGAAACTTAATATTTTTGAATTTTTTTTTTCCTTTTTTAATTTTTTTTTTAAATTTTCCTTTCTCCTGAAGCCAATTTAAATTACTCTGATATATCAAGGCAGGAGTAAGAGGGGCTAGAGGGAACTTTTATAAACCTTATTTTCTTGGGATGTAAACAACACACACATCCTCTTTACTAGGCCCGGATCCTCCTTCTTGGAAGAAAGAGTGTGAGACGTATTTCTCATCACTTCTCACTTCTGCACCTCTGATCAGAGGCAAAAAGAACTGAATTGCTTGCAAAATCAAACCTTTTTAATTAAATGTCCAAACTCATATTTCCATTAATTTATTTGGGAACTGCAGACAGCTGGTGCATATTTAAACTTTAGATTCATTGGGTTAATGCTTGTGCAAGTCTTGGGGCAAGTCCACAATGAAGAAGAGCTTTGCCACCAGCTTGCAGTACCAGACAGTCCTGGTAGGGAGCAAAGGTCCACTTTACAGCCTACTGGACCTCCCAGGAAATTTATGCCTATTGCATACTTCTGCTGATCTGTAGATATCCATTATTATTACCAGCCCAGGGTATCAAACAGAGCTTTTAAGACTTACAGAATAAGAATTATAACTTTCTAAGGTTTTATACGACTATTTCAACTTTTAAACAAAAAGCACACATCAATGCTATTATTCAGCTAAAAATATTGATGACCAGTGGATTGCGTAAGGATTATAAAGCTGGTATTTCACTATTGTGACAAATTCAACTTAGATTTCAGCTCCCTCTGAAAAGCACCCTTGGCACTGGAGAGGTGGTTTCTGTGTACTCTGACCCCCCTTCTGTTCCTTAATTTGAAGCTGAAAATCATTATGCGCCTCTTGTAAAAATGCAACTTTGTTGTTCTGCTGTGTTACAAAATTATCATTGTAATTTATCAAGGCAAAATGTTACACCAGTTCAGTCCATTTCCATAAATGAATTCTCATTTAGAATGTTTCAAGTGTCAGTTTGATCTTTTTTTTTTCGCAGTCTAACAGCAAAATAACCTCCTATTGCTGATTTTTTTTCTACTATGTCAACAAATACTCTTATCAAATGTTTCCTACCTAGTTAGATACATTTATTAAGTGGCTATTGAGAAACACAAAAACACAAAACCTCTCAGAATTTCTGCACTGCTTTAGTTTTTCTGTGCTTTTCTGACCTCATTCTTTTTTGTTATAATTTGTATCACTGCCAACAAAATGGGAAACAGAGACAGCAAAACATACATCCATGCTCCTCAGATTACCAAAAATCCTTCAGATCTTCCAGGTTCATATGTATATCCCAGCTAGATACTGAACTGAGAATAGATGGCTGAGTGATTCATTGAACATTAATAATACAGGAGTAAACTTCCCAAGACACCTGAATGCACACAAACATGAGATCTAATACTTTGCTTCATTCTAGCTAAGAACAAAGTATTAGAATTCTAGGAGACCAAGTAACACTAGCTGACTCTTTCCTCTTGAGTTACAATAGTTCTGAGGCACAGGCTCCCAAAATTTTATGGCACTGATGTCACTGAACTGACTTTTTTTTTAACCATTCTTCCAACACATGCAGTTACTTGGCGGTTACTATGAATGTGATTGTTCTGAGAGAGACAGCATCTGTTCCCATTTGCACTGTGCTATATTTAAATAAAATTTGTTTCCCTGCATATTTTGATAACTCTAAAGAAAGATGTCTATTTTTATTTGGTTGCTTTAACAACACTTTCTTTGAATAAGTTGGCATATTGTTGATATTTGTCTATTTATATATTGCAAACTAGATAAGATATTACCTTAAAAATCACTGTCTAGTGTTCCTTCTGAAGCTAAAAGCTCGGTAAGTACAATTGTGATTACTGGCTTCCATTATTCTTCTGTTGTCTGCAAATAGCATAAAGTTTAGAAAATCATCCCTCCCACTCACCCTGAAAAATTCTGTCTCACAAAACTCTCAAAAATCTGTAGACACTATGCTGCCCTGAACCTGTGCTGCGGATTCAAATATTTCCAAACCTATTATTGACCTATGAGAAACTATTATGCCCTATAACAGTATTTCCTGTTTTTTGTTTTTTTTTTTTTCCAATTCATTAAAAAAAGGGGGCGGGCCAGAAAATTACACATGCCCAGTTTGCACTGCATGAAAATATTAGGATTATTATAAAAAGTGCAAGAGTTGATGCTGCTTATATCAAAGATCTACACACTCACCTGTGGAGACACAAGCAATCTACCAATTACCTGTAGTGATTGGGGAAGAGGGAGGTAGACAGCAGAGGAAAAATGAACAAGCTATTTGGCATTACCTGGAGTAACACTAACGTACCAAAAAAAATGGAAGGAAAGTGAAATACATTTGGTAAGAACTCACAACCCTGCTGTGTAAAACAGGCCTAGCCAACTAAGCAACTTGTTCACCAGCATTTTTTTTTCTCCTGCAGAAAAGAAAATATTTTTGCTATTTGCCATGGTTTATGTAACTGCATTGAGAGAAATGACAGATTGTCTCAACTGGTATTCTGGGTGGAAAACCTTGCAAAATGTATGCAATGGAATGGTGAAACTTCTGTTTATAGCTCTGTTAGTATGAGGTATTTTAGAAAAAAAGATCACTAAAAGTCTGATGAAACTATATAGAAATAAATGAAAGGACCCGTTGTTTTCTAAAAGAAAGGTGTAGATGACTACGTGATTAAGGACAAAGTAACCCTCAAAACTTGTAGAAAAGGGTTGAAACTGCCCATACAAGAACATTTTTTGGTGTGCATTTTTCTTGGGTTGGTTTTTGTTTGTTTAGTTGTGTTTTTGGTTTTTTGGTTGTTTTTTTTTTTCTTCTGAAGATCACATTTTCTAACTCTGATCATATCCCCATTAAACCAGTAAAATTGCAGACTCACTCAGCTCTAAAGCACAGGCCTCCGTGTTTACCTTGAACATAGTATGCATAGGTCAGTCTTTCCCACTGTATGATATGCCCTTTGAGCAGGCTTAGTTCCACTTGAGCAGCCCTGTTCAACTACATTGCTTAAAACAGACTCAATTTGTCATGCAAGATTTCACTTTTCTTGAAAGTACAGAGGACTTTCTCTCAATTTTGATAAATTTCTTTGCCCTTTTGTGAGTAACCCCTGAGGCTTCTATGTGCACGGCTTCTTTTTGACTGCTGTTATCTCATGGGGTGGAGAAGCGTGTCCAGGCATTAGGGATGGTGCTTTAACATTTTCACACAAGTCAAGCTGACTTCAAATGAATTGTGCTGTACTGATATTGCAAATGGTCGACTAGAAGTCATAGGCATTACATTAGTCTTCCATTCTTGAAGGGGAATGGTGAAAATCTCTAATGGGACTGATTGGTTTTGTTGTTTTTGTTTTTGTTGTTGTTTTTTTTGTGTGTGGGTTGTTTTTTTTTTGCTTTTTTTGGGTTTTTGTTAAATAAGTGTAGCAATATGTACACACAAAATGCTGTTAGATGAACAAGACATACCCTCCCTCTTTATTTCTCCCTAATAGTAATTTTCCATAACAAGCATATTAAATCTTGTAGGTTTTTTTAATCTAGTCATATTGACAAATTTTTTTATAACTACAACATCTTAACCTTATATGGGAACTCATGATAGATACTTGAAACCTTTATTTTCAATAATAAAAAATATCTCATTTACATAACATTGGAAGTGCCTAAAAGCACTTTATAAGCCTAGATAGATGCATAGGTATTAAATTAAAGTATTTTAACTGTCACTGAAGTGCCATCTGAGGTTAAATGGACAGCTTCTTTCTTAACCTGCTAGCACCACTGCAAAGGCTCTTGGTATTGAGGCCAAAAAAGGAAAATCAAAATGGTTTGCTATCAACAACGGGGAAGGTCAGTAAAAACATAGCACACAATGTAAAATTCACATAGTCGAATTTTTCTTAATGTCTCTTTCGCAGGTAAGTATGCGGTTCACTACCCTTCCAGTATGACATCCTGTTCAGCAGATATTTTCAGGGAGTTTCGAACTGGTTTGGTGGTACTTTTACACTGGTTTCTTGTATTGTTTCATAAATTAGAGCTTCAACCTTTTTTGAAGGATAGTCTGCTTTATGGCAGGGCAGCATGGTTACCTTCACTCTGAAACCACCCTAAGTAGAAATAGATGTCCATGTCCTAAATTTTGATTTCACAAAATGTAATCAAAATCCTTAAGTTCTGACAATTCAGGTATTACAGAGGACTGAAAGTGTTACACTAATGTGGAAAAGTACAAAGCTGGATGTGCTTATGTCAGATGCAAATGTTTCTTATACCATTTTCTTTCTGTTCTGAATTCCCAGTAAACATGTTTGAGACAATGCATTAAATTAGGCAAAACATATATTCCTTTAATACATTAAATCAGTGCAAATTCCATGTATTTTTAAATCACTTACATTAGATATTATTTTTATTGTAATTATCGAAATATACACTTAAGAATGCATACACAGACCCGTGATTTGGACTGAATGCCTCATCATAAAACTAGAAGAAAATCTATGGTGTCCTGGTTTAACCCCAGCTAGCAACAAAGCACCAAACACCACTCCCTCACTCCCCCTGGTGAGATGGGGGAGAGAATCAGAAGGGAATCTCCAGGAAAGTAGGGCTCCATCACTCATAATGTTTACTTGGGAAGACAAACACCTCAATGCTGAACACCCCCCCCACCCCTTCCTTCTTCTTCCCCCAGATTTATACGCTCAGCATGACATAATATGGTATGGTATATCCCTTCGGTCAGTTGGGGTCAGCTGTCCCAGCTGTGCCCCCTCCCAGCTTCTTGTGCACCTGGCAGAGCACGGGGAGCTGAAAAAGTCCTTGACTAGTGTAAGCACTGCTTAGCAACAACTAAAACATCTCCATTTTATCACCACTGTTTCCAGCACAAATCCAAAACGCAGCCCCATACTAGCTACTATAAAGAAAATTAACTCTATCCCAGCCAAAACCAGAGTATATGGATAGATTATATCTTTTCTTTATAAAAATTGTACTAATAATTACTTTTCTGGTCTGTTCTAAAGCTCTTTCCCACCAGGATTCAAGATTTCTGTGAACCTCAGAAAGACATCTGGAACAGGACTGTAACCAACTCATATATTTACTTTTTACCCTGATATCTGGACTGCCATTAACTCTTCACAGCAACCCCCTTTCCATGCTACATGTCCCCTATTCAGAAGTCTACTCCTTGTCATTTGGCACATCTGACCATAAAAGCACGGTCTGCTAAATTTCCCTCTTAACAATTTGTCAAAAGGCACATTAAAAATTAATGGAAGAGAAAGCACACAGGTTTTTGAAATGTATTGAGTCATTTTTCTTCAGTGCTTGACTGGGCAAGTTACAAGATGCTTTTGCTTCTATTCTCAACAAGATAGAACTTCTGCTGTAACAAAAGAAATATTACTGTCTTCTACATACTAAATTCTTGGGAGTTACTGGTTTTGGCCTTTGATTTAACAGCAAAATCAACAGTTGGTATTTGTGTTTTGTTTTCCTTTTTTAAAAGTAAGACTTTTCACACTGTTGTTTGGCTATGCCAAAGATGACCAAAATAATGTTGAATAAAGCCTTTAAAACTAGCTCTTTGTCATGGCTTAGCCTCAGCCGGCAATTAAGCACCTCACAGCTGCTTGCTCACTCCCCTCCAGTAGGATGGGGGAGAAAATCAGAAGAGTAAAAGTGAGAAAACTCATGGGCTGAGATAAAGACAGTTTAATAGGTAAAGCAAAAGCCACACACACAAGCAGAACAAACCAAGGAATTAATTCACTCTCTCCCATCAGCAGGCAGGTGTTCAGCCATCTCCAGGAAAGCAGGGCTCCATCACTCATAATGGTTACTTGGGAAGACAAATGCCACCACTCGGAACATCCCCTGCTTCATCATACGGTATGGGATATCCCTTTGATCAGTTTAGGTCAGCTGTCCCAGCTGTGCCCCCTCCCAGCTTCTTGTGCACCTGGCAGAGTGTGGGGAGCTGAAAAAGTCCTTGACTAGTGTAAACCCTGCTTAGCAGCAACTAAAACATCTCCACATTATCAACAGTGTTTTTAGCACAAAACCAAAACATAACCCCATACTAACTGCCATGAAGAAAATTAACTTTATTCCAGACAAAAGCAGGACACTGTTATATGAAACTATTTGTAAAATGCAATATAAAATGATTTGGTTTTGGAGCATAATATACTTTCAAATATACTAGTCAAATATCCCATTGAGGGGAGATGTACTGTAAGAGGAAATAGACTTAATTTATTGTATAGAACATTCTTTTTGCAAATATACTACAACAAAGCAAAACCAATCACCTAACCAAGCAAAACCACTTCATTGTGAAAGGACTAGAATTATTTATACCCACTGAGAATTTGGCCTAATTATTTTTGTTAGAAATGTGTGTATATATTAGTGCTGATAATCATGACAGCAACATAAACATTTAGTCCAGGCCTTCTCTCACAAGGATATATGAACACTTTTATCTCATTTCTTTATTTCTTATTATCATTAATAATCAGGATGGTCCTCAACATTTTGTCATCAGGACACAGTAATTAGATAGAAGAGTTTTCCAGTGTGTATTTAAATATTTGGCAAAGTAAAGGAGGGTGGTACAAAGCATAAGAAATGTGTAGATTCAAGCCACCCCTGTCTTTGACACAAAAGCACTAGTTTTTTTCTGCCTCTCTGAAAAACAAATTTTGGGGTGGACATGTGAAAGATGTCTGTCCTAATTAATGGGCTACTACTCAAGCTATTATATTATAAGCCATTTTGTTTCTTGCTCTTGAGATTGAACTTTGCATTAGTGTTGTTTCATTCAAATCACTTAAAATGTATCCTTCGGTAAATTCATATGTTTTGTTTGAAGAACTACTACAGGTCATGAGAAGGAAGACACCCAAACTTTCATTTCTAATCATGGAATATATTGCAAGTTCAAAGAAAATATAAGGTACATGATAACATCACAACATAATTCTACAGAAATTCATTATTTGTATTCCTTTACTTAGGAATTCTGCATTACATTTATCTAATCATCTTTTGATGGCTGAGGAATATATTTTTACATTAATTTACAATAACAATAGCTACAACACTGCTGTGTCTGGAATCTTTTGAGGGCAAAATTAACTTTAGTGTGCATATAACTTAAATTATGAGACCAAATCCAAAACACCTGTGTAACCCATTTTAAGGACTGATGACTTTGTATCCAAAATGCTACCTCAAATATCATAGGTTCATGCTGACCCCTGAAATGAATGAAGGGAGCAAGATTACCTGTAACACACAGGGTCTAATAGTTTTCAGACAGTTATTAGTAAGATACACACACAAGCTAAACTTTGGGAACCACTTCTCTGCCTACCAGAAATGTGAAAATTGCTTCCAAGTTCAGTTCATTGGCTGCCAGTTGCATCAGAGCAACATAGTATTTCATATAGGATGGTTTTGTTTCAAATTTATTCAATGTTCTCCATATGTTACTTGATTACTTGCTTTTGATTAATCAGATTGACATTCCAGGGGACATGTGAACATTCAACTCCTGAAGACTAAGGAATAAAAATCTGTCTTTGATTTCTTCTTGTGTGCTTAGAATTATGACATATTCAGTAATAAGGGACTTTCTGTAGTACAGAGGAGTATCTCCTGCTGAATGTAGGAAAGCTTTCTGCCTGCATGATAAAGGAAGAGAAGGAAGATACAGTAGGAAAATTGGCAGTGTAGGTGAGATACTGCTTCTGATCCCAACCAAATTCCAGTTGCATAACCAGCTTGTGGTTTATATGGTGATTCCCTTGTAAGACTTGCAGAAAAGAAGATAAATGTACTTAGAAGATCCAAGTTAGCCAAAGCCTTGATTTGTGCTGCTGGGTTTGGCATACCTACAGCCTCAGTAATATCCGAGACTCATTCTGAAGAGCTGTATTTGTTCCCTCCAGAACAGGGCAAAAGAATGTACTCTTTCTCTACACAAATTCAAAAAACTATCATAATTCAAAAAAGTTGGTGATACTGTTCTTAACACTTAGTCATTTTCTTGGCTTTTGGTACAGATCATCTGCTGTCTTAAACTTTGAAAGGTATTGTGTTTATTTATTTATTTATTTAGTTACAATAGTGCTTAAATTATAAATCTGGCCTGTATCCATATGCTAGTGAAAAATGAATTAATTATTTAACAGGTACATTCAAGATTTTTTCAGAAATAAGTATTACAGGAGGGTAGGGAGAAGATGAAGCCAGGCATTTCTCAGTGGTGCACAGTGACAGGTTGAGAACCAAAAGAGACTAGTAGGAACACAACTAAATGTAACATAATTATTTCAATAATATAATTAATAAAGTAGAAGGATCTCCTTTTTCTTTTTTTTTATTTTGAAGGTGGTCAAATATTGGAACAAACTGCCCAGAAATGTTGTGGACTCTCCGTTCCCAAAGATTTTAAAAACTTGACAGGTCTGGTCTCAGAATAACCTGATCTAATTTACCTGCTTTAAAAAGGAGGCTGCACTATACGACCTTCAGAGCTTTTTTCCAACCTAAACTATCCAACTACTCAATGACACACATATGACTCACAATAAGTTATATTTGCTGGTTTATATCTTATAATGCATTTTAAGATATTTTTCTACTAGTTGCTTTAAAGGCAATGACGGATGACATAATAATCAGACATATTAGATGGCAAATGAGGTTAAACATTTTCTGACAGATTAAGTTCTGCCTTTTCTCGTATGTATGTACACAACAAATTTTTCAGGGTCTTGAACAATTGAGAGAATTCATACAAGTTTGAAAAGCTTACTGGGTGGGCTTCAGCTACTTATTGGGTATGGCTCTAAACCCTGCCTAACTGGTAGCTGACTTCTTTACTGCTTTTTTCTATCATAGATCTTATGACAAGACTAAATTGATATCCAAAATTGCGAAACTTGAAAAAAAAGAAGGCAAATATCCTGAAATTAAGCTATTTTTTTCTGCATAATAGAATTAGAAAAGTTGTGTTACCCCTTCTGTTTAAAAGTATTTACTTTTTAAAAAATAATTACATCAGAACTTATTTTAGTAATTTATGAAGGATCAACTAATACAATAAAAATTGTTCAGAAGAACTACATGAGGAACTAGAGTGGACAGATTAACTAGAATCTAAATTTGTTTGTATTCAGAGATTTGAAGTTAACATCTGGGACTGAAGAGAGTTCCAGAATTTGAAAGACTTCAGCTGCAGATAGATTTAAATTGCAAAAACTGGAAAAGATACTTAAAAGACTGGAAACTGGAACAACAACACTGTACTGTGCTGTGATTTGGCTCTGGGGAATTAAAAGCCCAATCTTTCCTAAAATGCTTAGACAGGAACTGTGGAGTGTTTATGGCTATCAGGGGAAGACCTTCTATCACCTCCTTTAAACTGGAGTGTTTATTTTACCTACACAAAACTAATAAATTCCAAAGGGAATAATTGCAAATAACCTGAAATTCAGTAACAGCAGGTGTTTACTTTCAACTCTTTTACAGGTACG
This sequence comes from Phalacrocorax carbo, assembly GCF_963921805.1. Lineage (NCBI taxonomy): Eukaryota > Metazoa > Chordata > Aves > Suliformes > Phalacrocoracidae > Phalacrocorax > Phalacrocorax carbo. The sequence continues at coordinate 28,529,320 of NC_087518.1, read as the reverse complement.
ATTGCTGAAATTTAAAGTGCATTCTCTGTATGAACATTTTTAATTAATAAATTTCTGTGCGCACACACAGCCATAAACTGCCTCCTAAATTTAGCAAAACTCTATTTTAAAGGAATAATAAATATTGAATAAGATATTGTTTTTCATCTCCTGCAGGATGATGGTGACCCAAAATCTTTCAATACTTTAGAGATGTTTAATAGCTTTTTTGGATTGAAGAGATGGTATTAGTTTCCTGTGAACAGCTATTTTCTACCTACCTATTTTCTAGTTAAAACCCAAGTGAAAACCTAAATGATTGATTTTTCATTTTATTTTATTCATAGAAACAGAACTTATTTCCTTTTCCACCAGGTGCTGGTGCTGTCATAACTATGACTTCTTTTTTTTAATTGGCTCTAAGGGTAGAATAGGTGTTGTGGTTTAGCCCCAGCCAGAAATTAAGCACCTCACAGCTGCTTGCTCACTCCCCTCCAGTAGGATGGGGGAGAAAATCAGAAGAGTAAAAGTGAGAAAACTCATGGGCTGAGATAAAGACAGTTTAATAGGTAAAGCAAAAGCCACACACACAAGCAGAACAAACCAAGGAATTAATTCACTCCCTCCCATCGGCAGGCAGGTGTTCAGCCATCTCCAGGAAAGCAGGGCTCCATTGAGCATAACAGTTACCTGAGAAGACAAATGCCATCACTCCAAACATCCCCCACTTCCTTCTTCTTCCTCTGGTTTTATATGCTAAGCGTGTCATATGGGTGGAATAAGGGGTGGATACTATCCTGGTTTCAGGTGGGATAGAGTTAATTTTCTAGTATGGGGCTATGTTTTGGTTTTGTGCTAAAAACACTGTTGATAATGTGGAGGTGTTTGAGTTGTTGCTAAGCAGGGTTTACACTAGTCAAGGACTTTTTCAGCTCCCCACGCTCTGCCAGGTGCACAAGAAGCTGGGAGGGGGCACAGCTGGGGCAGCTGACCTAAACTGATCAAAGGGATAGCCCATACCATATTATGTCATGCTGAGCATATAAATCTGGGGGAAGAAGAGTGAAGCAGGGGATGTTGAGACTGATGGCATTTGTCCTCCCAAGTAACTGTTATGAGTGATGGAGCCCTGCTGTCCCAGAGATGGCTGAGCACCTGCCAAGCAATGGGAAGGAGTGAGTAAATTCCTTGGTTTGCTCTGCTTGTGTGCATGGTTTTGCTTTACCTATTAAACTGTCTCTATCTGACCTCACAAGTTTTCTCTTTTACCCTTCTGATTCTCTCCCCCATCCCACCAGGGGGAGTGAGTGAGCGGCTGTGCGGTGCTTAGTTGCTGTCTGAGGCTAAACCATGACAATAGGTTTTAGTTTTCCAAAGCTGTTGTTTTAAAGAAATTAATTTTTTTTTTTTTTGCAAACAATAAATCCACCTGTAAGAAGATTCTGAGTTTCTTCTTCATGCATGTGTGTTCCCTAATTCTGAAGGTACAATAATGACAGGAAGTCTGAATTCACTGCAAAAGTTGCCTTTCTTTTTTTGAGAGGTACTTTTACCCTCAGTTTACCCTCAGATACTTAGAAAACTTATTTATGCTGGGAAATTAGTAGAAGTCCTTAATAGTGGCTTCTATCCACTTCAAAGGGAAACGTGTTAAGACAACAATATGCACTCATAGGCCATAATTTTTCTAAGAAATATCAAAGTTGTTCCTGAATTGAGAAAACAATCTGAAGTGCAGATGAATTTCCACTTTCTCAACTTCCAGAAGTCTGGAACTAAATGTAGCTTAGTTTTTCTAAGATGTGTTTTATTCAGTGATTTCATGTAAGATTTATCTGAGCAGTAAAAGAAAGATGAAATCAGCATAAAAATGCCTAAATTTGTTTTTATAATGGCAATAGGGCTGAAGATGCTCTCACCTTTTGGCTACTACATGGTTGACCTACACCATATCAACTGAAATTCTATTTTTTCTCATGGTTAACAATAATGACTGGAGTGTGAAATACAGAAGCAGAAGTCACTTTCCGTAACTGTCTTAACAGGGTAGGAGGCATGAAAAATCATATTAAATAGTTGATGGCAGCTTCAGAACTGTCCAACTAAAATCAAGGAGATATGACTATGTTACCCTCAGATGATTAAAACAGTCCCTGCAGAACTGTGGTGAGATATACTAGATGTGGTTCAGGGTATTATAACTACTCCACTGCTCAGTTAACAGTCTTTAGCAGTATCATAACTGCATCTTTTTTTGCATGCCTAGTTAATGTAAACAGCAGGGCTCTCCAAATATTTGAAAGGATACCATTTTCTTTTGCCTTCTTTCATATTTTTTCACTCCTAAAATTTTAATTTACATGAAATGAAAGCAAGTTGATTCTAGGAGACAGAGGTTTAAACAATAAATGTTACTGTCTCTTACAATTGAAGACAAATGGCATGACTTTGTAACTGAAGCTCCACTTCACTTTCTAGATGGTTTGTGTTGTGGTGAGTAGAGATACCACTGCCTATTTGGAGGTGGAACTTTTCTTTACCCCTCATCCTTCATGTCCTGACTTCCTCATTCTAACTTAGACATAAATTACTTTCACCTAAATTAACCTGGTTTCCACTATCCCAGTATTTTTACAGTCTATTTTGTCATAGCTCTGAAGTCTCACGCTCACAGCTCACCTACTTGGCTTTCTTACTTCAAGTTCTTTCTGAGGATCCTTCATAAATGCCATTGTGCAACATTTATTCCCCAGCTAATCCCAATTCTCTACCCCTTTAAATCACTGGTTTTCAGTCCCATTCTTTCCTAATCCACTTATCACTACCTTTCATATCCACAGTCTGTTACATGGTTTTTGAACATGATGTAGCTGTAAATCCACAGAAAACAAACTTTTAAAAGAACAGAAGAAATGGACCAATGGTGGATTGCATAAAAAGGGTGCATATAAATGGAATAACACATTTACCTTGTTAAATTATATATCTCTGTTTATATACATATTGCATGTGTTTTAAATTGAATGTTATATACACATATGTACTTAAAATTGTGAATCATCATATAATCTTTGTATTATTTCGAGAATTACCCATAGAAAGTAAAAGTATTTTACATTACATTTACAGTATATTACATTTCACAATTTCACATTTCATAATAAGACTCAAAGAAGTGTGCCTTGTAGATATTACACAGCATTCTCACAGTTGCCATTTAAGACTGTGGGTGGTGTATTTTTCTGTTAAGATTAAGACCACCAAATTAAAAACAAATGTTTGGAAGAAAGAATAAATTAGGATGAAAATTGCAGCAAATATTAAATGGCGCTCTTTGGCCTTTCAGGTGTAAAATCATTGCAAGATTAAAGTAATTTTGACATGCCAAACCTGCAGGCTCCATTTCTGGTGTACTTTATGCAAATGAAAATATCAAAAATAAATGGCTGTGAATAGTGTGTTTCCATTACTGCGATAACTATCAGATCAGCTACATTTACTATCTTTCATGTTATTTGTAAAAAGACAAGTTAACAGAGACAGAAGGTTGAAAAAGAAAAACTGCTGAAGATCTCAGAATTGCCAAATGCTATAAGCAATGTTTCCAGTATAGATGGGGTGTTGTTTTTCCCCAAAACTGCTCTTTTGATTATTTCCATTTTAAAGTTTAATTAGTCTGAATTTTTGCGATATTCCATATGTTCATTAGGCATTCAGTGTGAATTACAAAAAAGTAATAAGAACACTTAAAGTGTAGTAAAAACAAGGACTAACCTTTTTGCCTGGGTCACACTTGCAATACATGTTCTTAAAATTACACAAATGAAAAATTAAAATATTTCCAAAAATGGTGGGGTTTTTTGTACAAATGTACTGAATGTTTTATAATAATCTGAAAAATTTAAATAAGTTTGAATAAGGTTTTTATTAGCTTTATATTAAGAAACAGAGACAATACAGAAAAGGTTTGCAAGGAAAATCAGTTATTAAATGTCTTCTCTATGAGGATTAACTGACTAAACTCATGCTTCTCAGAAGACAAGGATAAGTAGGGCTAAAAATCATGCATAAGAAATAGCTGTTCATGATAATTTTTAACACAAAAAATGTTAATTGAAATGTGTGTACAAAAATTTTTTTAAAAATAAAAGGAAGTAGTTTACCATTAACAATGTAAAGAAGTTGTGGAACTTACTGCTGCAGGATGCTGGTAGAAACTTGAATTAATTTAGAAGCAATTTAGAAGAGAAATTTGAAAGCTGTTATATATTTACAGACAGTGAAGATTTAGGGAGCTCCTGACAAGGAATTAGTGCATGTTGGGAGGATATTCTGGGTGAGTAACACTACATGCCTGCAATCGGTTTTCTTGTAGATTGAAACCTAGTGTAAGTGGACAGGAAAGTCCATCTTCATGTTTCAGACACAGCCCGTTTGCATAGTTTTTAATGAAATAGTGTATCTGTAAAAATTTAAAATAATTTAAATGCAGGTAGTCTCATTATCTTCTGTTTCAATGCAGACATGAAATAAAATATTTGATAGTCTTGATTTCTTATTAAAAACTAGGTAAAAATATAAACAACACATGTTTCAATATAAAAATGGAGATGTATGATGACACTTTATAAAATCCTATTTTTTAAAGTTAATTTCACCTAGTTAGTTTTCGACATGCTCTTAAACGAAATGCGGTGTGATACTGAGATAATTCAGTGGATGCAGTTCCTTGAGGCTTTCTATGAAAGCAAACATTAAGCATATATTTGGAATTAAATCCTAACCCATTTGAATTAGTGTGGATCTTGCATTTATTTCAGCATTTATTGATGATATTGTCTGGAGTTGTCTGAGCCATCTGCAGGACATAGCACTATATAAGCCAATGTAATTCATAACCATACCTATTCTGAGTCACAGAATATGTAGATTACATTGTACTGCGCTGCAGTATGCATTGTAGTTGCAGAAAAATTATTATCTATTAATTTATGAGCAGTGTACATTCCCCCACTGTCTCATTTCTCATATGCACTCCGGTTACATGATTAAATGGTTTATAGCAGGGTCTAAATTCCTTGACGTCTCTGATCATGGGTTTGTGGTAACTGGTCTACTGGGACTCATCCCTGTGCAGATACAAAATGAAATTATTTTGGCCCCTTACTCCCAGACTCTTAAGAACAGTTCTTAAATCTATGAAATGCAGTTATTCTTAATGGTGTCTAAGTTCAGTTCAAAGGCTTATGAAACTAAGAAGACCTTCCTAAGAGTTTAGAAAGTTAAAAATTAAAGGACACCAACACTCTGATCATTTACAAGACAGTCAAGAGCAAAAGTGTTGTAATCCAGTGCAAGAATTGCTTCCTATTTTAAATTGTTTGTATTGCAAATATAAGGCTACGGCCAAAAATATTACAATTATAAGATAAAGTCTGGAGTCTTCCTACAATGAGCAATGTGCTCTTCTACTCTCACACTATCCAGAGCAAGAAAAGGATTAAACCTTAATCCAGAAACGATACTATTTTAGTTGATCTATCCCTGTTGAGTATCAATATCTAAAGTGCAAGCATACAAATTTTTTCAACATCTGCTTTAGTCGGGTCTATGCATATTGAAAAAGAAAAAAAAATATCCAAGCATTGGAACATGTTTATTTCTCTGCAATCATAGAAACAAAAGTCCTATTTATACACCCTACGGGCAATGAGTCAAGTCATCGGTCAAACTGCATTTCACGGAAAAGTCAAAAAGTTATTTAAGTAGGATCCTTTCCTTGTCCCATAATTGTATGTTTGCTCTACACGTAAATAAAGGAGTTAGGCACTTTATGTATTACTGGTTTTCAGTGGAATCCAGACTCCTATCATCTTTCAGTGCTTCTGAAGATTGGAGATATGGGAATTACCAACACAGGGCAGGATTCTGTATTGAACCACTTAGGAGTAAATTTTGTAGAAATGAGGGTGGGGATGGCTAAAGCTTGATATTTTCAGTTTGATTTCTAACATGGATGGATTTCTGCTTTCAGGCTAAGTTTAGTCCCCACAGTTTTCCATTCACTTGAATAAAAACAGGTTACTATCATTAGAGTAGAATAAAGATTATTATTTAATAAAAACTTTAAAATTTAAATAATTAAAACTAACCAGTCAAACTTACATTATTTTCCTCAGAATGGCACCACTTTATAGAAAAAATATTTCATCCATACCCTGGAAGGCGGACTTAATTTTTTTAAACAAAAAAAGCACTGTGTACTTCTGATCTTTCTTGTAAATTACTACAAGGTTTTCAAACATAAGCATAGAATAATATGTTTCATTTTCATGGTTTGAGATATCTATAATAAAAATGTGTTTCAGTTTAGTTGTTGAAACCCTTCCTGTTTCAGTGAAAGGCATCCTCTTGCTGTCCAAAAACTGGGAGAAAATCTTTGCTAGAATTTCTTTGTCAGGATTCTGTGACAGTGATCTGTCTGGAAAAGTAGACAAAATTCTTCAGTTCTGGCTTGCCAGTTAACATTGGAAGCAAAAGAAAGGCATCAACTCTGTGAAGTCAGCAATCATCTTCCAGTTGTTTTATTACTGCTGGAGTGCTAACAGCTAGAAATTCCATTGATTATGGCACAGAAGGCATGTTTTAGGAAAACAGGTCATACCTGAGTATAATTTAAGTGAAAGGAGAACCTTTGGGGTTTGAGGATGCTTCTCATTCTTGTTTCAAGGCCTTAACCTCATAAAAAAATTTGCTTCACAGTCCAGGCAAAGAGTAGCAGCTCTGCAAAAAGAAGAGATTCTGTTAAATGATGACATACTTCAAGAAATAATTGCGAAGTTTCATGGACTGAGATGGTTAGAGCAAGAACAGAGCTATGTAGGAAAGTCAAAGACATCTGAACTGTGCTTGCCTCCTACTACTTAAGTCCCTTCAAAAGGCATTTAAAGAGTCTTTAGTGAGGTTGCATATATGATCTATATGTTAATGAAGCTATTCTGTTAATTCCATGTTCTTTTCAAATGTATTTTAACAGACTTGAAGAAAATCAATAGCTGTTTGTTTCTACAATTGGTCTATGCACATTTTATTTTATACAGGAAGCAGAACTAAAGAGGAGAGAAGACAGGTAGGGCTTCAAAACACTACTCTCAAAATGAAGACTTCAACATATGCTGTATGTAAACTACTATTGCATCTGTCCTGAATGATCACTTTTAATTTTGATTATTTTTCTGTTCACTACCTCAATTTCAAAGAGTCTACCAAGGGGAAGAAGAGAAATCAAGCACCCAATTTACTGTGACTGTGAAGAGGAATTATTGTAGGTAATAGTTAAACATGATTCTAAAATTAACTTGTCAAGTCTTTGATTCATAAGGCAATACTTTAAGAGACAATTAAGAAGCAATGACATCAGCATGCAAGACACCTAAGGAGATATGTAGGGTAGAAAGTTTCAAAGCCTGCAGTGAGAAAGAGAGACAGCATTAAGGAGCCGTGAGCAGGGCAAAGTCCTCCATGAGGAATTATTGTGCTGTGAGAACTTAATGGTGATAACTGGTACTGCTTTGAAAATCACTCAACACTGTAGATCTTGACAGTTCCTCTGCAAAGAAGAAAAACTTTGCCTAGCCTGTATCTATTATCTTTTTAAAAATTAAGTTCAATCTAACACAAATAGAATCTGTGAAAAAATTTTGAAAGGGAGTGATTTAGTATGTTTTTGGAAATCTAAGTACCTAGTCAGAAAATCTAGCTTGTTTACTATAGGAAAAAAAAATCCCACTTACTATATCTACTAAAGATTTGTAACACCAAACTAAAATCATAAGGCTGAGATCCAGTACAATATTCAAGCACAATCTTTATTCTAAGGATAAATATACATTAGCTCATTTACTTACACAGATTGAAAAACAATTATCAAATAGGGACAATGCATGTATTTATTTGTAAAAAAATAAAAACACAAATTACATCAAAATGAAATTTCACAAATATTTTTTCACTGGTAACACTTCTTTAAGATTGCCTAGTATCTTTCATCCACTCTTCTCACATGCTGGGACAAGTCTTATTCTTTGGCCTTTTCTCTACATTTATGCAAGCTGATTGTCATTTGGGAGAGAAAAGGAGGTCTGTCTTTAATGTTTATTTCAGACCTACTAAGGGAAAAAAGCAAAGAAACTCCACTCTCTCCCCAAAACAACCACTAAGGTAAAACCAGCAGTTCACTTGGGAAAATATCACTTAAAGTGAAGTTGTTCATTGGACTAAATTTCATTTAGTGCTTATGTTCCACTACCTCTCAAGAAAAAGCAGAACAAACAAGTATACCACAGATTCTTGAGCCTTGAATATTTCAAATTCTGGAAGGGTTATTCAGGAGCAGAATTCGCAGAATGTCCCAGAGTCTGTTAACCACCATCTGCACCTTCCTAACCCATTAGCATTGCCTGAAACAGTACATACTCATCAGTATCTGAGGTACCAGTCACTATGCAGTTTCCCAACCTTCATCCTCCAGTTATATTAAGGCTGCATCTATCTGCAGCCATGGGAGTACTTGATTTTCCTTGTTCTTGACAAGTTAAGAACTTGTCTTTTTCACTGGGAAGGGGAAAAAGATATCCGGTGCTATTGTACGAAGTTATACAACAATAAAATGACCCTGGACTAATGCTAGAGTTGTAAGCAAATGACCAGGCTGTTGGCTAGGCCCTGGACGTGACATGACAAATTGCTGGACATGATAACAGTGTGAGAAGCAGACAAATTACAGATAGTGCCACAGGAGATGGCTGGATTACACAGACGGTTAAGTGAGTGGTACGTGACAGACAGTGCTGTTCAGGAATACTATCAGGCAGTCAGATGACTGCAGCTGGAGCAGAACCAAACCTGGTTTTCTGACTATCCCATAAGGGTTTTTCAAGTCAGGAGGACAGGGGTGGGAGTGGGATTGGGAGCTTTCCTTGGCCAGCAGGGGAGAACCCAGATGGGTGGATTGAACATCCACGTTAGCGTGGCAGTGCTCCTTTCAGGTCTGACAGCGTCAGCAGTTTCCCACCACTTTGTTCCGTAGAAGTGTTTATAGAAGTGACCTGCTCAGTTGAGGTTGGACACACACGCAAGAAGAATGACCATTTATATCCAGTTTAAAATAACTCTTTACTAATGGCCATTTTACAATACCGTTAGTGCAAGAAGATGCCTTTTGCTGTATGATAGAGCCAACACAAAAACAACTTCAAATTAAAAAGGCAGTGGACTCATTCTTTTTATAGGGCTTGCCCTGTCAGCTTATCTCTAATGTCAAATCAGAGTGTAATCTCCCCCAAAGAAAAAAAGAAAATCATTACTGATTAATTATGTCCGCTTTTGCAGGAAATAAGCAATTAGAACTTACTCACAGGGCAAAAAAAATCGATGATAGCAGTCAACTTTCTACAACAATTAATGTCTGGAAGACAGGAGTACAGACAAGTAAGACTAGTTTAGAGCTGCCAAACCTAAAATATTTAATAAAACAATTAGGTAGAGGGCTTCTTACTGTAATGGCATATAAAATAACAACAGCTGCAATGAAATATGTATAGCCAGACAAGATAAAGCAAATCATTAAAAATCTCTTGGCAACTAACAGTGTAGAATCTTCTAATAAGGAATTATACACTTCAGAACAAATATAAGACCATGTGCTGGTCTCTCCTGTGCCAGCATTAGAGTACAAGAGAAAGAAGGCCTAAATGATAAAATAGCTACATTGGTCATTTTTATTCTTTTTTCACCACTTTGATTATATTAAATATTCTTTCATTTGTGTTTGTGTTTCATGAAAGTCAAGTCATAAGCTTACCTATACACTGAAGGTTGCTGATGCGTATCTTCCTTGCTATGGCAAGGCATGTATTGCTAGTCCTTTTTCTTTTAAACTGGCTTACTCCCCTTTTTCCAACATAGATTCTAACTGTGTAACAGCCTTTCTTCCCCCTTTTTTTCACTGTCTTATCCCTATCCTTGCATTTCTAGTACATTATTCCATCTTCCCATTTCTCTCCTAGCTCATTTAGTCTTGCCTGCTCTTTATTTCTGTGTTTTTTAAGCAAATTATCTCCTTTGCTCATAAGGCCCAAGTGGCAACTTTAACATTACAACAACATTATATTATATTTTACTTTCCTAAAGTTCTACTAAGCCCTCTTAGCTTCTTAAAGAAACACTTGAACTGATCTTTTTTCCTTAAAAACACCTAGAAGAAAGAATTTGTCTTAATTATTTTTTGAGGACTTTAAGAAAATTAGCATTGACAATTCAGAAATAAGTTGTAATTCATCACAACCAGATGTACACAAAACCTAAGACTTACTCTGATTGTGAAATTCTTCTAAAAGGAAATAGTATATTTGGAGTATATTTGGACTTCCATGTCCCTTCCCATACATCTAGACTCTACCCTGAGGATAAGACTTGAAAAAAAGTTATGCAAAACTGTTCTGAGATTCACATTGTGGGACTTGGTGGAACATGAACTGAAATTGTTTAGAGAGGGCCTGTGTACATTTTTATGTTTAAATAGCCCATAGGTAAAGCACAGCTGTGATGAAGTTGCCTTATAGACCACCTTTGTCAGCAATTCACTTGACAACAGAAGTAGTAACGACCGAAAAAAAATATATGCATAAGTTTGACAAAATATCATTCAAAACCTCTGTGGGGGACCGTATCAAAGGACTTGGAGAAGACCAGGTAGGCAATGTCCACCACCTGCACCATGTCAGCCAGGGAAGTCACTTTGTCAGAGAAGGCCACCAGGTTTGTCAAGCACGATCTGCCTTTAGTGAAGCCATATTGGCTTTTCCCAGTCACGTAGCTTCATTTGACTTGTGATGGCCCTCAGAAGGATTCGTTCCATAACTTTCCCAGGCACTGAAGCAAGGCTGATGGGCCTATAGTTACCCGGATCCTCCCTCAAGCCCTTCTTGTAGATAGGCGTAACATTTGCCTTCCTCCAGTCCTCTGGGACATCTCCTTGTTCTCCATGACTTCTCGAAGATTATGGAGAGTGGCCTCGCAATGATGTCAGCCAGCTCTCTCAACACCCTCGGGTGGATGGCATAAAGGCGCATTGATTTGTAGGTGTCAAGCTCCTGTAGTAATTCATGTACTAACTCTTCCTTCACCGATGGTGGGTCAGTGTTTGGATCAACCGGAAATTTTTTTCCCAAAGCCTGCGACCCAGCAGTGTTGGTAAAGACAGAGTTGAAGAAAGCGTTGAAGACCTCTGCCTTTTCTGCATCATTGGTGATTCCCATTTCCTTTTCTGTTTAACAGTGGGCCTATGTTTTCCTTCTTTTTTCTGCTTATGGTTGACATGTCTGAAGAAACCTTTCTTATTATTTTTTTATGTCTACAGCCAGTTTCAATTCAAGCTGGGCTTTTGCTTTTCTAACTGCATCTCTGCACTCTCTGGCTATGCCCTTGTAGTTCTCGGCAGATAATCCTCCAATTCTCCATCTCTGGTGTGCTTCCCTTTTGGATTTGAGTAGACCCAGGAGGTCATGGTTGAGCCAAGGGGGCCTCTTGCTCTGCTGACTTCCCTTTCCTTTGTAGGGGATAAACTGGTTTTGTGCTTCCACTAGAGAGTTCTTGAAGAACTCCCAGCACTCACTAGCTCCTTTGTCTTCCATGGAAGCTTCCCATCGAATCCCTCCCAACTAAGCCCTGAGTGAACTGAAGTTTGCTCTTCTAAAATACAGAACCCTTGTCTTCGAGGTGACCTTCAGCATGCTGAGCAGGATCCTGAACTCCACAATGTTGTCGTCACTGCAACCAAGGCTATCACTAACTGAGATATTACAAAACAGGTGTTCCTGGTTTGTGAATAGCAAGTCCAGCAGTGCCTCATTCCTGTTTGGCACATCTAACATTTGTATGAGGAAACAGTCCTCTACGCGTTCCAGGAACTTGGTGGATGACATGCAAGCTGACATATTGTTCTTCCAGCAGATGTCTGGGTAGTTGAAGTCACCCATCAGGACCAGGTTCTGTTGGCCAGAAGCTTGCTTTAGTGCCCCGAATATCACTTTGTCAGCATTGTCATTGTAGTTAGGAGGTCAGTAGCAGACGCCCACTGTGAGGTACTGCTTGGGGATGAGCCCTTTGACTTTGACCCAGAGGCATTCGATAAAACAGTCGCAATCACCATAGTTGACTTTGATACATTCAAGGTGTTCCTTGATGTAGAGTGTGACTCCTCCACCTGTTTTACCTTGCCTGTCCTTACGAAAGAGCCTGTAATGGTCCATTGCAATCCCCCAGTCACTTGAGTTGTCCCACCATGTTTCAGTTACTCCTATGATGTCGTACCCTTGTGAGTGGCCACGGAGCTCCAGTTCCTCCTGTTTGTTACCTAGACTTTGTATATTTGTATACATACACTTGAGGTGATTACTCTTCTGTTTCACCTCTTGGGAGATGGCTAAGAATCTTTATCACCATTCTGCTTGGCCTGATTTACCCCCCTGTTGGACGTGCTTGTGTGAGCATTTTCGCAATGGATCCCACCCCCCAAGTCCTTCAGTTTAAAGCCCGCCTCACCAAGTTAGCCAGCCTACTGCTGAAGATCCCTTTACCCCTTCTAGACAGGTAGATTCCATCCCTCCCCAGCATGTTGTAGTCATTGAAGAACGCCCCATTGTCATAAAAGCCAAAGCCCTCATCTTCTGCTAACTTAACAGAGTGAATTGTGCTACAGAAAAAAAAAAAAAAAGGTGTTTACTTGTGTATCCTTACAAAGAATGACAAGAGTTCTCTGTTGTGCAGATTCCACTGTAATAAAAATTATACCAGGGAAGGTTGTAATTTTGAATATTCATTATAAAGAATTTCTGACAGATATCCATTACGGAAAATAGGGAATAATCTTAGACTGAAAGTTAAAGGATAGAAACTATTTTCAACATCTCACATAATTTAATTTATTTTTCTCTTTCAAGTGAAGTGACATCCCCCACATTTCATAAAAGGTTATCAAAACTATGCGGCATATACAGCTGATGTCAGCTGCTGCTGAGAGAAACATAAAGCAACTTACAACCAATTGATCAAAAGAGAAACCTATCTATTTTTATCTTCTATTCATCATCGCTACCATGACCATTGTCTGAAAACACAGATAGCTCCTCAAAAGTACAGTACAAGTCATTATTCTGACATTGGGTTTTTACAAATGCTTTTTTTAATGAAGAAGTCTCTGAAGAAGTTCACACTGACTTAGCATTAACTCCAAGGAGAAAACTTCCAAATACACATTCACAGCTGTGTTAATGGTACCTGCTGGAGTTTTCTTAACAGACACCCTTAGGAAAGAAAATCATCAAAGCCAAGTTCCATCTGGATTACTGCACATAACGAGATGGTCATTAAATCATCTTGAAATAAGAAAAAATTATACCATCATAGAAAACTATTATATCTCACAGTTCTGGAAATATCATAATTAGAGCTAACTGAGTACAGAATAGCAGAAAATTTTATTCCTATCTTTGCCAAAACTTTTAAATGAAAAGTTTCTCCAAATGTACAAACCTCTTCCTTCCAATGTTCCTAAGTTCTTGTTTGATTTCCTCATCAATATTAGTAAGACTGCCTGTTTAACTCAAGGCCCAAAGTCATTCATATGAGAAGAGTTTTGTGTTTGGTTTTTTTTTTTTTTTTTGTAATGCTATTAATAACAATGACAATTTAATCTCAGGTTTTCATTTTTCATTAATGACATTTCTTTTGTACCAGGCATGGTATTTCTTCTGCCCAGAGGTGTTGTTCTTTTTAACTCAAGAAATCTAATACATTCATGCATATTCACACACATTAATGCTTGAACATTTGTACATGTGCTTACACACATTCATATATACATGTATATGTATACACACACTTGAAAGAGAAAATTATTTAGACAAAGCTTTGAAAAAATTATACATTTTTGTATACTTTTTTTTTCAAATTCTGATCAATAGTTTAGTAGATCGGTGTTTACATTTTAGATTTATTATCTGGCTGAGCAGAAGGTGAAGGGAAGAAAACTTTTCAAATCACATCTTGACTCAGTCTGTGTACTTTAGACTTATTCCAAGGTAGAAAAAAAGGCTAATGAGAACAGCTGACATATACAGATAAAGATACTCATATTAAAAACACAGATCTTTTATTATATTGATAAAGAAGATCAGAAATTTAGTCTTTAAACCGATAGATTAATGTGAATGAAGAATATGAAGTATTTTGATTAATCTGAAATTTTAAAGTGACTCCATCCAGAAAAATTTCAATGAATATCATGTTTTCTCTTTCTCCTTCACTTTGTGAAAGAACAATTTTATAAAGCAGTGTCCCTAGGACAAAGTTTCTAAAATCAATTAACGGGGCATAGGTTTTAAAGGCAGTCAGCTATACAAGTGTAAAGGACAAGGGGCAAGACAGAAGGTGAAATGTATCATTCCAATGAAAATTTCAGGGAGTTTCACTTCATAAGAACAGTAAAAAATTTGTGCCAAACTCAATTATGGCTTTTCATCCCATTTTGGACATATGCCAGCAATGAAGGAGACAGTACCCTGAATTTGGTTTTATTTGTACAATAAAATTTCTTTCCCCTGTTTCCAACTGATTTCGTTGAATGAAAAATCGTTCACCTAAAAACAGTCCTCTACCTCTGGAATAAGTCAATAAATGGAAACACATACAGCCTATACTAATCTAACACTTCATTGACTCAAGTAAGTCTGGTATCCTAACTTTAATAAATTACTAGGCCAGAATAACACCAATAAACATTGAAGAAATAAACTCATGGAGTCTTCAAGTTATAATAGCCATTAATAAGAACTTTCCCTTTTGTATTGCTTAACAGAAAATTTATAAAACTGGTTATTTTGTACAGTCTTGTCATATGACTAAATATTTTTATTATCTCACCGAAAGCCATAAAAACTATTTCAATTTTTTCACTGAAAAGAAAAAAATTTGAGAACTTGAAAAAGATTGACTTCTATCAAAAGGAAGGAATTGTCTCCTGTTAGAATAAGAAATATTTTGTACAGAGATATGCAGCAGTGAACTCTTCTTGAAAAAAAACCTCTTTGATTGTTTTATTGTCTTATCTATGAATTATACTAACACTCAAAATTTTTTTTTTCTCAAAATTAAAGTTGATTTTTCTGTTTAAGTGTTCCCTACAATATGCATATATTTTTTCTATAAAATTTGCTGTTATGTATAACAAACAGGATCACTTACTTCTATGCTGTCATTTAAGTCATCTATTCCTTCCCCTTGTGCAAAAACAAGAAAGTGTAGAAGAGTCTTTGGTACTGGAAATTGCATTCCAATGACCTGAATTTCTTTATCAACCTGGAAGTCTTTTCTTGTGGCTTTTTATGCTTCTGGACACTTAAAATAATTAATCTCACCACTTTATGGCAGAAATAAAGGAGAAAAAATATGAACCATTATGTTGCATAACTGCTGAAGACTTTTCATTAAGTTCTTTTACATAAGGCTTTTGATGCTGTCTCCCATAACGTCCTCATAGGTAAGCTTAGGAAGTATGGGTTCGATGAGTGGACAGTGAGGTGGATAGAGACCTGGCTCAACAACAGAACTCAGAAGATCATGATTAATGGGGCAGAGTCTGGTTGGAGGCCCGTAACTAGTGGTGTTCCCCAGGGGTCTGTGGTGGGTCCAGTCCAGTTCAACATATTCATCAATCACCTGGATGGTGGGATATAGTGTAACCTCAGCAAGTTTGCTCATGATACCAAGCTGGGAGGAGTGGCTGATACACCACTCAGAAGGCTGTGCTGCCATCTAATGAGACCTGGACAGGCTGGAGAGCTGGGCCAAGGGGAACCTCATTGAATTCAACAAGAGCAAGTGTAGGGTCCTGCCCCATGGGAGGAACAGCCCCATGCACTGGTACAGGCTGGGGGTTGACCTGCTGGAAAGCAGCTCTGTTGAGAAGGACCTGGGAGTGCTGGTGGACGGCAAGCTGACCACAAGCCAGCAATGTGCCCTTGTGGCCAAGCAGGCCAATGGTATCCTGGGGTTCATTAAAAGGGGTGTGGCCAGCAGGTCAGGGGAGGTTATCCTCCCCCTCTACTCTGCCCTAGTGAGACCACATCTGGAGTACTGTGTCCAGTTCTGGGCTCCCCAGTTCAAGAAAGACAGGGGTCTACTGGAAAGAGTCCAGCAGAGAGCTACCAAGATGGTCAGGAGACTGGTGCATCTCCCTTATGAGGACAGGCTGAGAGACTTGGGTTTGTTCAGCCTGGAGAAGAGAAGGCTGAGGGGGGATCTCATCAGTACCTATAAATATCTAAAGTGTGGGTGTCAAGAGGATGGGACTAGACTCTTTTCAGTAGTGCTCAATGACAGGACAAGGGGCAATGGGCACAAGTTGGAAACCAGGAAGTTCCACTTGAATATGAGGGAAAACTTCGTTACTGTTGAGGATGACATGGCAGTGGAACAGGCTGCCCAGAGAGGTTGCTGAGTCTCCTTCCCTGGAGACATTCAAAACTTGCCTGGACATGTTCCTGTGCCCCCTGTTCTAGGTCTATCTGCTCAAGCAGTGGGGTTGGACAAGATGATCTCTAGAGGTCCCATCCAACCCCTACCATTCTGTGATTCTGTGATTTCTTTGTGACCTCTGTAGATAAAGAAAACCATATGTTAGTTTGGATTTGAGAAAAAAAACATCTGATAGTCTGGATCAGACAGCCTGGATTTGAGAAAAACTTTCATTTTCAGGAAGAATTTATATTTGACATGTATCTGATGTGTTTGACAAAAGTTCCTTTGAAGTGTTTAGAATTTCAGATTCTTTAAAGAAAAACATATGCATATGTATACACATGGCAGGACTGCAGATCTGAAAGGAATGTTGCAATAGCAAGTACACCTGGAATATTTTTAGCCTTCCTTTGTTAGAAATCAACTTTCTCATAACATTTTTACTATCAGAAAAAAAATTCTATGTCTTCCCACATCATCTCTGACTTAGAAAAAAGGAATGTAAAAATCCTTCTGAGTTACAGAACTAGTTTTACTATAGAAGCAAAATATATAATTGGGGATAAGTTTTCTTTTTTTATTATATTTACATTATTTAATACAAGAATTAAGGAAATACTGGGTGCATGACATGCATTGTATGATAATGCATTTTATGCACAGTACATATCTCAAAATAAAGCCATTTAATTCACCCTCATCCTTTATTCACACTTGCCTAAAATTATATGGCATAATGTATTTATTGTGAGTTCAAAAGCTGTTATAAATTTATGACTTGAACTTTCACTTAAGATTGTTCAGGAAAACCCCTGCCTTAGTCATGCACGTTTTTGAGAATTAGGAAATCTCAGGACAGTAATCTTGCAGTATGATAGACCTGCTGCAGAAAAATAGAATTCTAGTGTACAGGGCATGCTATTTGCTGCAAAATTTTATGGACAACGTTACATAATTGCAAGCAGAACCTCTTTAGTATAATTTCAGATAAAAGATGCTCTGCTTACCATGGCTTGACCCAGTATTTACCTGAAGCAGAGAACTACACAGATGCTTAAAACCTTAGCTAGTATGTTCAAAGACACCTACACCAGCACAAATCCACAATGCTCCCATCCAGTGCATGAGGAAAGAGGAGAACTTCAGTAACTGCATTGCAATAAATCATGCTGTTACTTTGCACTTATTCTATCACATAAACTGTGGAGCTCACTATCTTGCCACCTTCATATATTTTTTTGATCTGCAATTAAAGTATGAGCATCTGTAGCTACAGGAGTTTTGTTGTGAAGGATTGTTTATTAATATATAAAACATTTTTTTCAGTGGATTTTCTTTGAGCTACTTATATTTATTTAAACTCAAATCTGAATCAAGACATTAACAATTGTACTAAGTGAAAATGAGATGTATCAAAAAAAGAGGAAATGTGTCATCCTGACTTAAATGTGCAGTCTATTGTCCATTTTTCTCCTCAAATTATAGGGATACTGGCCGTTAAGGGGAATACTACCATGCCTTAGGTAGAAAGAGTAATTTCTCCATCAATTTATTCGCTGCTAGTGTGTTTTTCAGCAAACCAAAACCAGTCAGCACCTTAAACCTTTAGCAGACATTTGCTCTTTCATCACTTTTCCTTGACAAACCATTATGTTGAAAAAAACCCCTCCCAACAAGATGGCATGTCCCTTTTCAAATAAAAATGTGCAATGTCACAAAAACAAAGTCCCAGTTTCCTCTCAAAAACAAAAAACCCTCGAACAACTATTATCTCAGGGGTTTTTAAGTTGCTGTCCATTCACATCATAATCTTCACTGCAGAAAACTGGTGGCAAACTAATACACATGATAAAATCCTTCCTTGTTTACAGTTTTGCTCTATGGTGATTGCATTGTTGTGTATACAAGGCATGTTGCATAAAGCAAAAGGATGATAAAGTACCAGACTCCCCATTGCCTTTCTCCTACTCTCCAGAACGCATGCAGTAACTATATTCCCTAGTAATCTGAAATAAGGAGTTTCTGATTACTTTTTATGATGGGACAGTAGCTTTTTTATGTCTTGCAAACAACAGCATTAACAGGTTTCCTTTCTTACAGCCTCAGCTTCTCCATTTATGTGACTCTTGTTATTGTTCTTTGCATTATGCTGCAGAAGCCAGACATCTTTGCTCTTTAGCTAAGATGACTTTACATTTTATCCCTTTTCCTTATAACATTTGGTAATCTTTTCTTGCGGGTTATGAATTAAGCTTCAAATACACTATTGATCTTACCTTAAAAACAAAGCAAAACAAACAAGAATAAGTAATTGCATGAAATGTATAGAGGAAGATTTATCCTCAGTCAAATCAGATAAAGCACATTCAGCACAGTAACAGATGGGAAAACAAACTGAAGCCAGCAGTTTACATCTCACAAAACTGGTGTCCTTCCATGATAGGTCTGTCAGCAATGCTAACAGCCCAAACACTGTTTATCTGACTTTTCTAAGTGCAGAAAATATTTTCAAACTCCAGTTGAGCTTATTTACAAATTAAACTTTTTCTCCTGTTTTGGTTTCCAAGGCTGCTGTGAATCCCCAAAACTAGGGGTTGCTATTTCTTTTCCTGCACTAATGATCACTATTGGGTTTTGTCATCTATCAAAAACAATACGTGTTCTCCTACAGTATATACTACTAGATACACTATGTTTGTATATATGTACCCTTTAAATGAATACGTCACCACAAAATTGTCAGTCTTCCATCGACATAGACGTGCTGAACTTCTAGCAAAAAGCTCTAAGTCTACTACTGTGTCAAATTTCAGCTGCTGTAGCTCTCCACAGCTCTATTAACTAGCTCACATCATTTTAAGTAATATGTTTCTCACTACTGTGTCAGTGCTGCAGGAGTTACTAAGCCCTCACTACCAGCATGCAACTCATTCCATTGTGACGAGTCTCTGTTGAATGTCAACAACAGGCATGGTACTGCAGCTGCTCAAAGGAGGCATGATCCCTTTCTTCTGAAATTGCAGTTAACACATTATTTGTTTTTTCTTTGTATGAGGGATTACACCAGGGATTGCATCAGGGTTTATCACCCATGATTCAAAAAATGAGAAAAATTAAAAGAACTATTAGAGGAGAAGTACAGGCACTAGGACTGAAAAGGATGCTAGACCCAATTTGTCTTCACACATCCCAGGCATACTGCCCGTTCTGCTTCCTTGAAAGCTCAAATTACCAACTGGACTCTGTGGTCACTCCTTGTCCTTTGTTTTCCTTAACTCCAACATAAAAATTTTCACTCTGTTTCTGAGTGGTACGGATAACCTGAAAGGGAATGCACCACATTTCCATCCACCTTTTTGTGTGGATGCATTAGGCTGTAAGTACTTAATTATCAGCTCTACTTACTTTCTTACTATTGGTTTATGCGCAGCTCAAGATAGACAAAGAAATCAGTTAGTAAAAGGAATGAGTCCTTCAAATAGGATGGAATGGCAAAAAGATGTGCCATGGGAGGTTTAGGTTGGATATGGAACAGGCTCCCCAGGAAGGTCATCATGGTGCCAAGTCTGACGCTATTCAGGAAGCACTTGGACAACACCCTCAGAGACATGGTGTGAATTTGGCGTTGTCCTGTGCAGGGACAGGAGGAGGACTTGGTGGTCCTTGTGGGTCCTTTCCAACTCAGGACATTCTATGATTCTAAATGCACAGTACCCCTAATGAAGGAGACCAATACAACACTCATGAATCCTTCATAGCAACTCAACACCCTAAGAAAATAATTGCTGTCTGAGTGCATCTGAGTATCACTATCCTGATATAAGTTTGCTGGTCCACAGGGTAAATATTTGATTTAATGGAGCAACAAATTTAAAATGCCAAATGTTATTTTCCAGTCTTCCCAATAGTTCAAGGGTTGTTCACTGTAGTAAATTTTCCTATCTCTTCAAATGTAGTGAAATATAAATCTGAAATAGAAATTAGCATCAAGAAAGAGATGCATAGCTTATTTTCAAAACATGCAAATTTGAAGACCAAGACTATAAATAAATTTAATCCTTATATGCTCTTATCCAAAAATAAAATTTTCAAATATATCATATATTGAAATGTTTTAATGGTTGTTCATCCCAAGTGAAGATGCCTTTTGTTATGAAATGAAGGGCAAATGCAAAAATCAGATTAAACAGACTGGAAGGGGAGAATATAGAAACATATATGTATTTATCTAAACATACGTATATGTTTTTCTTTTCACTCAGTCCTGATTTGCACCAGTCGTTTGAAGTCAGTGATCAAAATCAGTCCTCTTGAATATTTTTTCCTAAGGAAAAAAAACACTTTTAAAAACTTCTAAACTTTTAAAAAAATGTTTTAAAACTGTTTACTTGCTCATTCTGAAGAAGGATTGTACACAGAGTCCTTCCTCCTCTTTGCTCAAATTCTAATACTTAAAAAAAGTGTGCAAAACTCAGTATTTGGTAATATCAGAACATGTTAAAGATTTTAAAAATGTTTCTCAGCTTGCATTTATCTGTCCTTTACTTACAACAGCTGGCAGCTGGATTCTCCAACTTCATGATGAAAGTCATACCCTGCCGTAATTATTTAACAACACAGCATTGTTTATTCTTTGTCCTCACATTTTAAGACAAAGCTTATTTTTTCTACATAAATTTGAAAACATTTCCATCAAGAAATATTCTGGACATCACAAATTCAGTTCCAAAACTCTCAGTGCTGCAAGGGTTATAAAACGTCATTGGGAATGCTGGTAGTACCTTAAAACAACTGAATTGAAAAAGGAAAGTCTCTGAGCTGACGGGTCTGGCAGCTGTAAAAAGATATGTCTGGAAATGTGAGCGAGAAAAATCTGGCAAGGCAGAATAGTGAAAGCAATATTAAGCTTAAATTATGCAAGGTTATATTTTCATCCTTAATTCACTCTATCCTCATTTCTGGGACCCAAAGCTAAAAACAGCTTTTGTTTGAACAGAGTGTGATTTGTTCTGAACACCTAAACCACAAACAGGAAAGTGTTAGAGGTAGCCAGATCTGGTGGATTTTGGGATACAGGAGTGTTGTAGTTTAGCCGGCAACTCAGTCCCACACAGCCGCTCGCTCACTCCGCACCTGGCGGGGTGGGGGAGAGAATCAGAAGGGTAAAGCTCATGGGTTGAGATAAGAACATTTTAATAATTAAAATATTTTATAGCATCCATGGTCACAAGCCCATCTCTAAGTTGCATCTCTCCCTTCATGGCCTGAGGTGTCATGGGCCCACCAAGCTAGAAATGATACACCCTTATGATGCCAGACCAGATCCACCTCAGTCACTTCAATCTTGGCAGCCTGATCTATCTGCTGGTTGTTTTGATGCTTTTCAGTGGCCCAACTCTTGTGGACGTGATGTACCTTTACAACCAGGTTCTCTACCCAGGCAGCAATATCTTGCCACAATGTGACGGCCCAGATGGGTTTGCCTCTGCGCTGCCAGTTGCTTTGCTTCTACTGCTGTAACCACCCCCACAGGGCATTTGCCAACATCCAGGAGTCAGTATAAAGATAGAGCACTGGCCACTTTTCCCGTTCAGCAATGTCTAAGGCCAGCTGGATGGCCTTTACCTCTGCAAATTGACTTGATTCACCCTGTCCTTCAGCAGTTTCTGTGACTTGCCGTATAGGACTCCATACAGCATCCTTCCATCTCTGATGCTTTCCCACAAGGCGACAGGACCCATCAGTGAACAGGGCATATTGCTTTCCATTTTCTGGCAGTTTGTTATAGAGTGGGGCTTCTTCATCACGTGTCACCTCCTCCTCTGGTGATAATCCAAAATCTTTGCTTTCTGGCCAGTCCATGATCACTACCAAGATTCCTGGGTGACTGGGGTTTCCTATGTAACATCTTCTTTGAAGGGATACCTTTCCTTCACTCTGGACATTAGTCGCCTCCAGAGGCTGAGAGCTTGTGTCCTTTTCCAATTGCTTTGTCAATGTCCCCTTCCTCAGAAAGGGATCCCAGTTGTTTGGCTTCTTTCCCCTCTAATTCCAGACTACTGGCCCCATTATCCCAGCATTGGAGCAGCCAGGTGGCAATTTGCTCACCTGAACGATGGTCAAAATCTTTTTGCATATCTCGCAACTCACTCAAGGACAGGGATTGGGTGGTCTCTGTTTCATTTATGAATTCTTTCTCCCCTCCTGATGGCTCTGCTCTTCCATAATCTCTTTCTAAATGAGTTGACTTTCACTTCCAAGATTTCTTCTTGTGTATGGGGGAAAGTAATACTGGCATGGGTTGATTCTCTGGTTCAGCTGCAGTGCCTGTCATGGTGGTTTGAGTAGCCACAGTGCCTGTCATCAGGGTTGGAGTGGCCGCAGTACTTGTCGCTTTGTCTTTCAATCCAGAGACCTTCTCTTCCCCTTGGGAGCACTGAATACTGTTGATCAGGGCTCGGTACAAATGGGCCAGGCCCCAGCACATTGCAGTGATCTGTGTCTCTCTGGATTTCCCAGCATAACAACATCCTTTCTCCAAATATTCTACTAGTTTTTCAGGATTCTGCACTTGTTCAGGGGTAAAGCTCCAAAACACTGGGGGTGCCCACTGCCCTAGGTATTTGCCCATGCTATCCCAAATGCCCTGCCACTCCTAACTATCAAGCCTTGGGGAAGATTTCTGGGTGATATTCTTAAGTTGCTTTCTAACATTAACCAAAACCAAAACAATATGCCCAAAAACTAAAAATAAGTATATCTTAACTACCTAAAGATGTTCAAGGTACAAAAAGGTTGTTGTAATGAAGGTAGAGACATCATAGAAGAAGGTAGCAAAGATACCATTCTGTGTTTCCTCGATATAAAAGCTCTCAGAGGAGGAAGTATAATTGCTAATTGCCTCAATGAGGCGGCATCCAAAGTACAGTAATGGTTCCAACACAAAACCCAAATACCAAATAAAGACGAAAAACAGTGTTTGCATAACATATCTTTTAGGCAAAATATCACTAGTCACGGCAGAACACAGCAGACTAAACAAACAAACACCAATCTTTAAAACATACTGCAAAAATGAGAGCATGGTGCTGAACAGCAGCTGTCATTATCTCAAACCCTATGAGCCCCATGTTGGGTGCCAAAAGAGACTGTTGTGATTTAGTTGGCAACTCAGCCCCACAACATCACTCACTCACTCCCCCACCAGCAGGATGGGGGAGAGAATCAGAAGGGTAAAGCTTGTGGGTTGAGATAAGAACAGTTTAATAATTAAAATAAAATAACAATAGCAACAACAATAATAATGCAACGAAAAGGAGAATAATGAGAAAGAGGCAACACCTGCCAGTGGAAGGGGGATGAACAACCAAAACAAACAGCACATGACACAGCTGCTCACCACCTATCAACCCAGCACTACCAGTCCCCAAGCCACAACCACCTCCCTGTGCACCAACTACCCCGGTTAATATATTGGTCATGGCATCACATGGTATGGAATGAATATCCCATTGACCAGTTGGGGTCAGCTGTCTTGGCTGTGGCCCCGCCCCTCCTGGCCTCTTGCCCATGTGGCAGAGCATGGGAAGCTGGAAAGGTGCCTAAATAGTATAGGTGCTACTTATTGACGCTTAGCCACTACTTAACAACAACTAAAGCATCAATGTGCCATCCACACTTTACCAGCTACAGTGAAGAGAATTAACTCTAACCCAGCCAAAAATAGCACAAGGAGATCCCTCCCTCAGTGTCCTGAGCAGCAGCCTGTCTACAAATTAATGCCCCTTTTATCACCTTTTCCCTGTATTCTTCATCCTTGTTCCTTCCCCAACCCACTACATTCCCTCTTTTTCCCTACCATCAGTCCTTCTCCTAAACATCCCATCACTTCTCACATTGATCTCATATAATGAGTTTTATACAACCAGCAAAATTTCTTCTGTTGACTCATCCACAAACAAGGGGAGCCTATGGATGAAGCCTTCTTACTCCAGCTACAAGAAACACTGCACTTGCAGGCTCTCCTCCTGATGGGGGATTTCACCTACCCCAACATGTTCTGGAAAAGTAGCATGGTGAGCTGTAGACAATCCAGGAGACTTCTGGAGTGCATTGTAAGCCAGGTAATAGACAGCCCTACCAGAGGGGATGTGTTACTGGACCTGTTGGTCACCAACACAAGAGAGCTAATCATTGATGTCAAGCTTAGGAGGCAGCCTGGGCTGCAGTTATCATGCACTGGTGAATTTTGCAGTCCCGAGGGATATGGTTCAGGTGAAGAATAAAGTCAGGACCCCGACTTTCAGGAAAGCAAAATTCTAGCTGTTAGTCAGTAGGACTTCCTGGGAAACTTCCCTCAGGGACAAGGGGTGCAGAACAGAGCTAGAAGATTTTTAAGTACATTTCCGTACAGCACAAGATCTCTCAATTCCCCAGGTATAAGAAATCAGGAAAGGAAGGCAAGAGACCAGCATGAATGAGTGAAGACCTGCTGGTCAAACTAAAGGGCAAGAAGGAAATGCACAGGCAGTGGAAGCAGGGAAACTGGGATGAGTATAGAGACATGGCCTGTTTGTGTAGGGCTGGGGTCAGAAAGGCCAAGGTGCAGCTGGAGTTGAATGTGGCAAGGGATGCAAAGAATAATAAGAAGGGCTTCTACAGGTAAATCAGCCAGAAAAGCAAGGTCAAAGAAAGTGTACCCACCACAATGAACATGACTGGCAAACTGGAAAAAATGGAGGAGAAGGCTGAGTATTCAGCAACTTTTTGCCTCAGTCTTCACTAGCAACCTCTCTTCCCACAACTCTTGAGTGGACAGACCTCAAGGCAGAGACTGGGGGAGGAAAGTCTCTCCCACCGTAAGAGAAGATCAGGTTCATGATCACCTGAGGAACGTGAACATGCATAAGTCTATGGGACCCAACGAGGTGTGTCCCAGAGTCCTGAGGGAATTGGCTGATGTAGTTCCCAAGGCACTCTCCATGATATTTGAAAAGTCATGACAGTCAGGTGAAGTCCCCAGTGACAGATATTATTCCTTTGATTCTTACTAGGACTTAATGTTTAATTTGCTTAGCTGTTGGTGAGATAACTTCATAAAGGATCAGGAAATATGTTTCTGCTAAGGAAATTATAAACTGAAGAACTGAGGGAGAGGTCCTAATGAAGACTAACTTTTGATGCAAAAGCATTCTTCTCATGGGATTTTTGTTTCTTCTCTAACATGTCTGGCACCAGATGCAATGGACCTTTAGCCTGTCTCAAAGGCTCTTTAGCACTGAAGTCTAAGAATTTTGTCCTGAAAGTGAGCAGTGACATAGCACCAGATTGTTACAGGACAATATTTCTCTAAAGATACAGGTAGTGATTTCTAAAAGGCAGTGGCTTAGTTGTACATTGGGCACCCAAGTCAGGTCAGGTTTCATGTCTCTGTGTGTTTGTCTCCATCCTTTTCTTTATAACTCCAATTTGACAAGATCCTTAGTTACATAATCTTACTGAAAAAGAAACATTCTTGCATTCCACATATCCTTATCAAATAGTGTGCCTGACCAGGTTTGTTTTGCTCACTGCTAATAGTCAGGTTTTTCTCCGTGAATGTTCTGTTTATCTCAGAAAAAAAATGTAAGAATCTCAGATTAAGATATTAGTTATTATTCATATAAAGAAATTAGTGCAAATAGAGCAAATATTTAGCATTTAAAGATGACTTTATAAGAAAGGTGTTAACGCAAGATGACTACAGTTCCTTGCCCAATCTTTAGGCTAGTTATATTAAGTAATTCAGGAAGTGGCCTCTTTTTATGAGAAGTCATGACACCTTGTAAAACAGCCTTTGGTTTCAGTAGCTTCTTTATACTTGAAGAACTGGAAGCCTGCCAGCTGGCAGGGTGTTCCCTTGGTTTTATAATGGGTTTGATAAGACAGTAGATTTTACAATAGCAAATACATATCTAATATTTTTTAATTAAAACACAAAAGAGTTCTTGTTTATCTCTAAAGTTCAAGTGTGAGTTATTTTTAAGGAGAATTAATATCTCTTCCATGAGATGTCTCTACCATGACAAAGGATAGATCTATAAGGATAGCTCAAGGATGGAAATAAGTTTGAATGAACTTCTGCAAAAGGTGTACTATGAGAATTTTTGGGTTATAACCTGTATAATTTTAGACTTACCCAAATAATAAAGTCTATGCTTAGAGTAATCACCTTGTATAATGAAGACACAAATTTTCAGTAGCACCAACAGTTAAAATGACAGACCTTTAGCAGTGTAAAAAAATAAATCTTTGCTAGTTAAATTGTTTAAGTTCTTTCAAACAGTAAATGGCACTCAAGTATGCATTTAACTATAGTTAGCAAACACATTTTGCAAGAGTTCTGGGAAAAGCGGAAGGACTTACTCATATCTCATTTAATTTTTCCTTAGGTTTTATTGATAAGCTACACAAGTAGTCAGTTTTGATTACAGCTATGACCCTAAGGGTGCATTTACATTAGTCTTTTACTTCCAATTGAGAGTGTGGTTTCAGAGTGAACATCTTTCCTCCCAGCTTACTGTTCTTCAGTTCACATTGTGGAGCATCTAAGAGGGTGGGCTGGATTCTCTTCAGGTGACAGGTAACCACACAATGTTCTTTAGAGTGAAATGAATGTGCTTTGCTAATGGACATTTAGCTGACATCATCAGACTAGAGATGGACCAAAATAAAGACCCTTTAGCATATACAGTTTAGAGAGGTAAAGTCCTCCCAATACAGCTGTTGTATTACTCAAATCTGATCCTACTGATCAATGCTGCCTAATTAGGTAGATATATCTGTCATGGTTTTAGCTGGGATAGAGTTAATTTCCTTCACTCCAGCTGGCATAGTGCTGTGCTTTGGACTTAGTGTGAAAATAATGTTGAAAACACACCAATGTTTCAGTTGTTGCTGGGTAGTGCTTGTAGCAGTCAGGGACTTTTCTAGCTTCCCATGCTCTGCCGGGTGCACAAGAAGCCGGGAGGGGATGGAGCGCAGTTAAGAGAGGGGATTCAAACTGGCCAAAGAGACATTCTATATCATGTAACGTCATGCCCAGTATGTTAACTGGGAGGATCTGGATTGGGGAGGCAAGCAGCAATCCCGGCTCAGGGACTGGCAGCATTGGTCGGCAGGTGGTAAGCGGTTGTGGGTTATTTTTTTTCCCTTTTCTTTTTTATTATATTATCATTGCTATTATTATCATACCCATTATTATTATCATTATTATTTTATTTTAATTATTAAACTGTTCTTATCTCAACCCCCAAGGTCTTTTTGCATTTGCTCTTCCAATTCTCTCCCCCATCCCACAAGGTTTGGGGGAGTGAGCAAGTGGCTGCTTGGTGTTTAATTGCTGACTGGGGCTGAACCACGACAGTATCCTTTGAATTTCTGAACACATTAATTTCGATGGTATAAATTATCTTTTCAAAAACAATGTAAATGCAATACACAAAAATAGTAGGGCACCCAGATAAATACCAAACACCAGCAAGCAGCTCCCCTTTTGTGTTGACGATATCTGAACGAACTGAAGAACTGTTTCTGAAACTAAACAAATAAAAGGTGTGTGTTCACAGACCTATTAAACATTGTACTAATAGCCAATATATTCTCATGGGAAACTTTTAGTGCTGATTGATAGATAAATTATGAAATTTCTATTCAAAGACAAACATTATAATATGCTATGATAATGGATCATTGCTTGGAAGAGGCCATTCAGTCTTAACATTAATGACATAAAATGAGATGTAGAATGTATATGAGTTAAAATAGAATATAATGACAGTTTTAGTATTTAGAGGTACATGACTCACAAAATTAAAAAGAGGTAAGAACATGGATTTAAGCAGAAAAGGGGACAGCAAATGACACAGACAGATGAGTCACATTCTTGCATAAGTCAGATAACCTATGATATTTAGTTGGTTAGGTAACAGACCTTCAATTTATTAATTGTGTCCCTATTTCAGTAAAGGATGTGCAAGCATGATAACAAAATGCACCTTTCACTGAACTGGTCTGTCTACAATTTTTGTAACTTATGATTTTCTCAAAAGTGTTTCCCAACCAATATTTTTAATATATGGAAGAAAATGCTATATTTTAAATCACTTAATCAGTATTACCACTTTGTGGAATGCTTTAGGTCAAAATTATGAAATGGATTGTTAAATCTAATTAGAGACACAATGTCAAACTGCTAGAGCACTTTGTAATATCAAAGTAATTTCATGTACACATGAACTTCATGTTCACAACAACTGCAGCTGGCCATTGCTTGTTGTTTATATTCTGGCACTACCATATAATCTCTTTCCTCCAATATAAGCAATAACATTTTAAGGGTTTATCACTATCTAAAGCCCTTCATTGATGACAATTTCAGATTAAGACATATTTGGGTTTAATATTCTTATTATTTATAAACAATTTAATCAGGAAAACTGTTTTTCTTTTTGGAGGCAGGATTTATGACAAGGCCTACTATTGAAAAAGGTAAGAATTACTAAACATAGAGTGAGTAAAATGCTGGTTCAATTTGTCTTGAACCAAATCATGGCACATCTAGTCTATGATACCACATCAGTGTTTAGGGAATGCCAGACCCTGCAGGCTGCAAGGCCCAGGGGATTTCTATTCTCATTTCTGCTGGAGAAAGTTGCTGCTGGTCTGTGATGCATGCACTCAACTCCTTGACCAAACTAATAGTAGTCTGTTCAGGCTCCAAAGGAGGTAAAGACCTATGCCAGAACTGGGCCTAAAACTTCTCTAGTTCCAGTCTGTTCTCTGGAAACTCACAAAGGATCAGAGCGACGGAGCAAGCATCAATGCAGATGAGCCTGGAACACTGATCATGCCATTAACAAATGAATAGTGGGTGGCTTTTCCCAGGCTTATTTGTAAAAGAACAAAGTTGTTTGTACAAGGAGTCTCATGAATATAGGTTCCATCGTATGTAATTTGACTGCAAGTAAACCGCTTTATTCCATAAATACAACAGCCTGAGTGAACCCTCTTTGAGCTGTCTCTCTAAGGAATGTGGCTGCATGGTAGTGATCTCCCCTTGAGCTGGGATGCCTCTTAAGCTTGTTGCTCAAGGCAGACAGAACTTTTACCAACAGCAGATCTTTGGTAAGTGACCGGTATAGCACATAACCTTGTATTATAGTGCACACAGATTCTGTGTCTCTAACTTTGATTTTTGTCTTCTTAACTTTGATTTTGTCTTGGTAACTTAGATTCCGTCTTGGTAGTTTTGAATCATTGTTATATCATTTCTGCAGTACAGTGATAGAGTGAATCTTGCCATCGAACTTTGTTAAGTAGCTCTTTTGCAGCATAGTATTTTAATAAAAGCACTTTTGCTGATACCTTTGGCAGTGGTTCTTTAAGTGGTCTAAACTGCCCATTTGCAACATGTTCTTATTTACATGTCAAGCCAGAAGGAAACCTGAGCATGGATCCCAAGGAAGCAGATACACACCTACACAATGCATACACTGCTGGCCACATGGATCAATGTGTTGGTGTGACCTCACCTCGAGTACTGTGTGCAGTTCTGGGCCCCATCATTTAAGAAGGTTGTGAAGGTACTTGAATGCATCCAGAGGAGGGCAACAAAGCTGGTGATGGTGCTGGAAGGAATGTTCTATGAGGAGTAGCTAAGGACTTTGTCTAGTTTGGAGAAAAGGAGGCTGAGGAGTGACATCTTTGCTGTCTACAGCTTCCTGATGAGGGGACATGGAGAGGGAGGTGCTGATCTCTTCTCCCTGGGATCCAGGGACAGTGTGTGTGGGAATAGTTCAAAGCTGCACCAGGACAGGTTTAGAAAAGAGGTTTAGGAAGCATTTCTGTCAAGGGAGGGTGGTCAAACACTGGAACAGGCTTCCTAAAGAGGTGGTCAATACCCCAAGCCTGCCAGTGGTTAAGAGGCATTTGGGCAATGTCTTTAATGTTTTAACTTTTTGTCAGCCCTGAAGTGCTCAGGCAGTTGGACTAGGTGACCACTGTAGGTCCCTTCCAGCTGGAACTATTCTAGTCTAGTCTAGTCTATCATTTACTAAGAGATGAAGTAGACGTTGATCAGGCTCAAACCTCAGTCAGACAAGATTACTGATAAGCAGCCTTTTTAAACAGGGCCAGGCCCTTTTATCTCCTTCTCTGCTCATTTTTTCCTGATTCATCCTTTTCACCATTTTTGGTTTCTCCCTTAGATGGTCCATAATAATTTTCACACAGTCCCACAAGCCTGCTCAGATGTCCTATAAGTCTGATTTTTGCCATGTAAATTGTGTTTTTCTGGTTGAACCTCCCCACTGAATCTGTGGTTCCTTTGATGGCCTGCCAATAAGTCATCTATGGGTTCTGGTATTTATTGCTATCTGTATCATCTACTGCTTGTTACAGCCTGTCTATCTATGAGATTAATTTATGGCTTTTTTCATCTCATGTTGTTAAGCAGATAACCTTACAAACCAGATACCTTTATGTTCTAGAAATCCTTGAAAACTTTTCACATGCTGAAACAAGAGCCTGTACACACAGAAATATGTACCTCATATTGTGAATCATTTCTTACCTTCCTCTATCAGTCAGTTAGTTCACATTATCATATAGGTGGCCAGGCATAATATACTGCCAAAAGTGCTAAAAGTGTACAGTTGTAGAATCATAGAATCATGGAATCATGGAATAGTTTATCTTGGAAGAGGCCTTTAAAGATCATCCAGTCCACCCTGCCCCTGTTATAGGCAGGGACATCTCCCACTAGATCAGATTGCTCAAAGCCCCATCCTTGAAAGTTTCCAGGGTCAGGGCATCTACAGCTTCTCTAGGCAACCTGTTCCAGTTTATTCACTACTCTCATTGGAAAAAATCTCTTTCTTATGTCCAAACTAAATCTACCCTCTGTCGGTTTAAAACCATTGTCCCTTATCCTATCACTACAGAGCCTGCTGAAAAGTCTCTTTCCATCTCTCTTATAAGCCCCCTTTAAGTATTGAAAGGACACAATAAGGTCTCCCTGGAACCTTCTCCATGCTGAACAATGCCAACTCTCTCAGCCATTCTTCACAGGAGAGCTGTTCCAGCCCTCTGACCATCTTTGTGGCCCTCCTCTGGACCTGCTCCAACAGGTCCATGTCTTTCATCTTCTGTGGACCCCAGAGCTGAACCCCCACTCCAGCTGGGGTCCCATGAGAATGGAGTAGAGCAGAAGAATCTCCTCCCTCAACCTGTTGGCCATGCTTCTTTTGATGTAGCCCAGGATTCCATTCACCTTCTGGGTTGGAAGCACACATTGCCTGATCATGTCCAGCTTTTCATCCACCAGTACCCCTAAGTCCTCCACAGGGCTGTTCTCAACCCCTTCATCCCCAGCCTGTATTGATACCAGGGGTTGCCCCAACCCAGGTGCAGGACCTTGCACTTGGCCTTGTTGAACCCCATGAGGTTGTCAGGGGCTCACTTTTCTGTAGTATCATTAGGTACTAAAACTAGGAGGGGTGGGGGAAGAGGTAAAAAACAAAGAAAAGTAATACATGACATATCAAGAACAAAATATTTTTATGATAAATAATTTAAAAGAAAGTATCAAAAACCAAAACATTAGTGCCCAGTGGGGTCAGATCAATGATGTGCATGGTTTAGGATGCTGGCTCCAGCAGTGCCAGTAGGAGATGATATTTAGAGAGAGCATGCGAACATTTCAACTAGTTTTGGTCCTTTCCCCTCATACTTTCACAGCATCCACAACCTTTTTATGAGG
This sequence comes from Phalacrocorax carbo, assembly GCF_963921805.1. Lineage (NCBI taxonomy): Eukaryota > Metazoa > Chordata > Aves > Suliformes > Phalacrocoracidae > Phalacrocorax > Phalacrocorax carbo. Next base: position 28,496,964 of record NC_087518.1, on the reverse strand, counting down.
GATGCTGGAGGGCTCCTTCCTGTCTGTTGTCCCTTATATCTGTTTGAAGACCTTTTCATTGAGAGAATCAGCAGCTTAAAAAAGGGACAAAAGGCTTCTGCTATCTTACCTCCAGTGACAGGAAATTCCAGAAGTTTATTAATTGTGGAATATGAAAGTACTTTTATCTGTTTTAAACTGATCTACTTATATCACTGAAAGTTGCCTTCTTCTAGTGATGCAGGATTTGGTGAATAACACTTCTGTATTCAGCTTTGGCACTGCTTTAATGATTTTGTGATGCTCTTCCAGCTATCTCTTTTCCCTTCTGAAGACCAGCCCTACAATCTATTCTCAGAAGTAGTTTGTAGGAGTGATTCAAACACCACTTGTATCTACTTAAGCTTGAAATCAGCACAGACCAGATAAATACTTTTGACAATACTTTCCATACTCCTGATAACATTTAAAGTACCATGTTCATACTATCTCCTTTAAGGACCTAATTTAGATATCAAATAGTGAGAGTTTAGTCTGTCCATCCAGCAGCTGTGCTTTAAGTATGTGGAGGAATGACTTAAAAGAGATATTTTGGTAGCAAAAGCTGGGGGAAACCTGATAGAATCATGCAACACAAGCCCATAGTAGAGGACAGAGTTTGTGACTATTTCCTTTCTTCTTTGGCCATCTAAAGACTCTTTTTTAAAATCCTCTTACTGGGATTGTACACTGGATCTGATATTTAGTTCATGTCATTTGGATGCTTAATAAAACATTTAAGGCTACACAAACATTTCCAAATAATATCAAGCTTAATCTTTAAATCATAGGGGTTTTTGGGGGTTTGGTGTTTTTATTCCTTGGAGTTTTACATTAGAAAGTAAGCCACCTGGAAACTGAATTCTTGTTGCAAACATTAATTTTATGTCAGCAGAGACAATATTGGGTGTTAGCAACTGAAAAGGCTAGAGTTTTCTGGGCTTTCAGAGGATGAGTCTTCCTACTACCAGTATCTATAAGTGCTGACATTGGATACGTTTAAAGATTTGTCCTACTTGAGAGTAACCAGTAATTTTGATACTAGTAAAGTAGATTGCCTGGAATTAGAATTTTGAGGAAATAGCTGATGTATGAACCTTCTCCTAAGTCTTTCTCTATAAGTCAGGAATATATTTAGTCTCTGATGTTCATAGATACATTACTTTTTAAGTACATGCAACTGCAACACTTAAATCAAAGGCTACTCGAGATGGCAAAATATAAGCTAGTTTCAAGTCAACTATTAATTATTTGTTTCACATTGCAAAAGGCTTTAATCGGTATTCATTCAGCAGATTTTTACAGCAGAGCACAGGTAAAAGCAGAGCTGAGGCAACAGTAATGAGATAGGGGAACCTGCAAATAATCTCTGTATGCGAGTAGTATTCCATACAGTAACACTTTACTAAAGGAGGATTTAGAGATGCATTATGAAAGATTTTGACCCTCATGAAGAGTTAATAATGATCATACTTTCAAGTCCCCTAGGCAACACTGCAGTGGAATAGTCTGACAGTTCAGTTATGAAATGATCAGCCACTTGGTTACTACAGGAAGGTGAGCTGGAAGACTACAGATAAAATAATAACGTTTTATCCAAGTCAAGCTCAATGAAAGATCCACATCCTTGTGAATGAAGAGGGAAAGATCGTTTGTCAACAGAAGACTTTCCAAAGGAAGTTTCTCCAAGCATCCAGAATACACAGTTATTTACAGCCCCTTAAAAACATTACTGAAACCATCACCTGTAACAAAAAGTAAGCAGTCTTACTTTGTGACACTTCACAGACTGGAAGGGAGTCTGTAGATCAGCTAGACTATAGCTGCTACAGCAAACTCATCCAGTATGAAAAAGACATCATGCAAATCTCATGAACACTGAATTATAGTTCAAATTATGTCAAGTAAAATTTTTTCAGGCACTTTTTTATTTTAAGTGTATTAGGATTATTTGTACAGGTATTAAACAGTGGAGAGCCCTGAGGAACTGCAACTCCTTTCTTGCACTTATAACATTTATAGCTAAACACAACACTCTACAAATCCAGACCAGGCTACAGATCAGTCTTCAACTTCTAAGTAAGCCTGTACACACAGGTAAGAAATCTTACCCCAAATAAAATGATCTTAGAGCTTCTCTCAGCAATATGACGTTGGGTTACTGTAGCAACAAATCCTGTCTCTGACATGCTCAGTGGCATATTTTTAGTTTATTAATTGCAGTCAGCCTAAATGTGATCATGATGATTTTATATCACCAAAGTTCGTTGGCTGATTTAATCACATGCAGTAACCTGCAGCCGATCCAATTACTTTATGGCTTATGGCACATTGAATTTTCTGAATTATACAAAAAAGTCCTTTGCAAAGATTTTTGGGAATTATTTAGTATAAGCTTAATGCATGAGCAATATATTATTTCTGCTGTTGGCTATGTACCTTGATAAAATTCACATGAAGTCAAATGGCTCACAGGCAAAATATTCTTATGCCACTGAAAAGTCAGAAGAGGATGACAGACTCATAGGAAGAAAAACACCAGATGTATGACTAAATGTTTTAAAAAATATATATTCATGCTTCATTACATGGCAGCCAAGGGAAAATTTGCAAATTCAAAAGAAAAGTAAGATTACTCATGTATGTGCACATTGAACCGATCTAACTTTCCTTTTCCACCCCCAGGGCCCGGCGGACACTCACAGGGCACTGGCCCTGATCTGCCCCAAAACAGCTACTCATGGCCTAGGACCCCATGTCAGAAATCCCAGGGCCCTCAGTGTCCTGGTTTCAGCTGGGTTAGAGTTAAATTTCTTCACAGTAGCCAGTATGAGACTATGTTATGGATTTTTGCTGGAAACAGTGGTGATAATGTGGAGATGTTTTAGTTGTTGCTAAGTAGCACTTAAACTGGTCAAGGACTTATTCAGCTCCCCGTGCTCTGCTGGGTGCACAAGAAGCTGGGAGGGGGCACAGCCAGGACAGCTGACCCCAACTGACCAAAGGGATATTCCATACCATATGACGTCATGCTCAGTATATAAGGCTGGGGGGGGAGGAGAAGGAGGGGGGGGACATTTGGATTGATGGTGTTTGTCTTCCCAAGTAACCGTTACGTGTGATGGAGCCCTGCTTTCCTGGAGATGGCTGAGCACCTGCCTGCCCATGGGAAGAAGTGAGTGAACTCCTCGTTTTGTTTTGCTTGCATGCGCAGCTTTTGCTTTACCTATTAAACTGTCTTTATCTCAGCCCATGAGTTTTCTTACTTTTACTCTTCTGATTCTCTCCCCGATCCCACCCAGGGGGGAGTGAGCGAGCAGCTGCGTGCTGCTTGGTTGTTGACTGGGGCTAAACCACGACACTCAGTCATGCCCTAGCAAGGATATCTGTCCCCAGCTGCACTACCACACTGCTACATTGGGTCCTGCTGAACCAGTCTTTATCTGTGGGTTGATGCCCTGGCCTGGCCTCAGCCTGTCCCCACCCCCGTGGAGGTGCCCAATGCCTGGGGCTGGGGCTGCTCCAGATCCCCTGGCTGCCCAGATCCATGGCTTAGAGGGATGGAACATACCCTGCCCAGACAGCTGGGCACAAAAGTCCCTGGCTCCTGGCCCTTGAGTTGTAGCTGGCCTGCAATATGCCCTGAAAAAAATATAGCTAATCCCATTGCCCTGAGATGAATTATGTATTAAATTAAGTTAGAATACTTAAATACTTCTCTTCAGAAATGAAGTGGTACTATCCAAGAGAAAGGTTTCTACCAGTGTGATTTATGAATTAGAGTTCCATTTTCTGGCCTAAGATAAAAATAAGTATTTGAGGTCACTATAGTAAAGAATGCAGTAAATACTGGAAGTACCTCAGGAAACACTGATAGCTGAGTATAAGTGCCATTAAGAAATTCTAAGGAGTAGCCTAACTTAGTCTTGAGTTTTAGTCTGCTTAGGGTTTGCACAAGGCATTTATTTTCATGAATACTTTTTCATATGGCACGTGTCAAGTTAGGTCAAATGATATTTTATTACACTGATTATTGGAAGAGACTTTTTAGTCTCCAAACTGAATATTCTATCTTAACAGATGTTTGAGATGAGGGGAAAAAAACCATTCTCATCTGTAATTAGGATTAACCTCATTCATACGACTGGCAAAGAGAATTCACTCAGCTATTTGAATTGCGCACCCAAGAGAGTTTGCTGTTTAGCAAGTCCTTTTAAAGTATATCTTTAAAATAAAGCAGATATTACAAAGCCAGATATGTCTTAAGCCTTATGAAAAAGTTTGTACACTAAAAGTGGTTATTAAAGCCTAAACAAACTCAAATTTCAAGACTGCAGTACACTGTATGATGACTATTTTAACCCAATGAAAGAGATTAATATTTCAAGAAATTGTTGGATTATGGCACCAGAGCATTTTAATTCATACTTGCTTGGTTTTGCAAGTCAATTATAATATCTTGTGATAACTAACTTTGATATTGGAGTAATTATCTTCCAAAAGTTCTCTATCAAACTATTCCTTATAGACAGATAATGACATTTTCAAGTGTTTTATATGAATATGCAGTGGGAATGGAAAAAATGTGAACAAGTACTCTACAAATCATCATTATATGCATGAATTATTATTTACAGTACTCAAGCCACCCCTCCCCCTTTTGAAGAAGATATTGAGGAATGTGGAGGTTTCAGTAAGGAGTGATGAAAGCAATTACTGTGAAAAAAAATGCTCATTGGATAAATATAGATGATAGATTATTAGAAAATTACAGGAAATATAAAATGCTGAAAAAGAAGGTAGCACAGAAATGATCACTATTAAGAAATTAGATGAAAAATATCTGTTTACCAGGTACTGTAGTAATACTGAAAAAACAGTCAGTGAACTTGAAAGAGGGAAGCTCAACAATGATCAAAATATTCAATACAGTATAATTGTGGGACTGCCATATATGGTTAATGAAGCCAATACCTCCTTAAATTTGAAAGTCTGGACACAAAAATAGCCAAAGAAAACATTGTTCCTACATTTGTAACCATATTTTGGATACTACCTATATATATGTATACACACCAAGGTTTTTGTTAAAGCCTACCTAGTTGCTAGAGGTCACAATGAGACTTAGAATGATGTTTGATTTCTGTATGCCTGCTTACAGCAGGATTTTTACATGCTGTCCTGATCATTTAGTATTGTACTTGGTCAATGACAAACACTGCACAAGTCAGATGTAGGTCTGCGGCACTATAGCAATCTGTATATAGGCTTCGTTATCAAATTTTTCTGGCTAGATTTGACTGCCAAACTCTGAACTTCTGCAACTTTCCCCTACCACATGATATGGGTTCTGTGCAATTCTCTAAGGCCTGTCCAAGACTCATGACATGTAATTGCTATCAGAGCAACTACTTACGCAGTTTTCCATTTCTCTCATACACAGCAATCCTAGATACTTTGCAATGCTTATGCTTCACAAAGTCTAGCAGTGGCCTACTTATCACTGAGATTTTCTATGCAGGATAAACAAATATCTTTATTTCACCGCAAATATGAAGAAAAACAATTGTCAAATTCAAAGCTCTGTTGTTCAGAATCAATGGAACATAGTTGTAGGAACAAGGAGTTTGGTCATGATGTTCAGAAAAACCCTTTTGTGAAAAGAGCTGTAAGACTGTTAGTAATTAGAAGAAATCAAAACTGAGTTATCTGAAAAATTTTATACTCATAATAGCTTGATAAGGCATTGATTCAATGTGTCTTGACACGCTTCCTCAAAATGTATTTCTCACAGCATGTACATCCATCTGGAGTAAATTTGCTAAAATCCCTCGATTAAAAATAGCTTCAGATAAGGCATCTGAGGCACAACTGTTTTACTTAGACTCCTTGACTTTTCAGAATTTCAAGTGTGATAACTGATTTATGCCTACAAGGACTAATTCGCAAAATGACCATCTAGTTTCTGTTATTGCTAAAAAAAAATTGTATAATTACTTCAAAGTCTGTAGTGCTATCGGTATAACATGTAGTTCTGGATCTTCAGGCTAACATTTTATTCAGGTTCAACCTTGCTACTAAGTCACTTGTTCTGTGTCCTCCGGGTACCTGTCAAATTCATTTTTCTATGTTCAAAACCAGAGGTGTAAGTTCCTACCTTAGGTTTAATATGACACAGAGCTGGATTTTTCTTCCTTTCACTTTCTACTATCTGTGTACCTAATTGACTTCCCTAGGATTACTTTTGATGCAAGGCTATGAATGAACTAAGAAGGAAGCTCTTTCATGTGGCTGTCATATATTCTGTACAAATATTTACTGTAAGCTTCATGAATAGGTAGTTGGACAGTCATTTTTACACAAATAAACATCCCATTGCAAGACACCCACATATGCACTCATTATAGTATATAACAACATCTACGGGATGTGTTACTCAACATATAAGCCTCAGAGTAAACAAACTGCATTCAGAAGCCATGCTGTTTAAAGGAAATTTGTTTAGAGGGAGAACAATGGGCATTGAGGCAGAACTAAAATTCCTCTTAGATATGCAATTTATCCCAAAAGATGGCCAGTGTTAGTGGTAAGACACAGCAGAAGAAATTGCCTTCCTAATATTAATCTCAGAAAGAATCCTTTTAAGTTGTGGAATTAAAACCAATCACAGGGGAGATAAAAGCCAGTCATTTTTTTAAAGTTAATCTCGCAACCCTCAGAGATAAGGCTCGACAAAAGAATGTCTTAATTGGAGTCTGGCATCTCCATCCTTTAGTAGCTGTGGGACGTCATTCCTGCTTTCATTCCTTCCTGTATATTACACTTTAGGATCCCAGTTACACTACTAATGTAAATTAAAATGTAAATTAATCTGTTTACTAATGCAGTTATGCAAAGGAACGCTACTTCCACTTTAATGCTATGAAAGGAGAAGAATTCTATTAAATGTGTTGCATATGTTATTTTTATTATCCTGAAATAAATAAAAACTAATTAATAAAAGCTGGTTATACTTAAATCAGTGATAAGCTGCTTCAGCAGGATACAGTTCTACCTGATGACTGACTTCGATGAGCACAGGTTGGAAAGTGATTTTTTCTTCCTTTAAAATACACGTGTAATTGGCTTCAGTTCGCAAAGCTATCTCACTGCCACCATTTCTCTCCTCTAAGAATCAGTTAATTACTTATAATCAAATTTAAAATTCAAGAACAAGTTATGATGATAAGGGAAAGGACACAGTAACACATGTCAAGCTCTTCAAGAAATGAATTACAGCATGGGATATAAAAAAATTCTAGAGGCTTATTTGAAAGTAATAGCTCCAATTAAAAGGACTGTGTAATTGTATGATATATTTAACCTTGTTCACTAGTTTTAACCAAAAACTTTGATTATAGGCAAGCTTCTTGGCAAATTCTGATGTAGCATCAAGGGCACTTTCACACATTAGTGAAATATGTGCACTGCCCACTGGAAGAAAAAAGTATATTCCTAGAGAAAATACTTCCAAATCTCTTAAGGTTTGCGTTCTGTTCTGTCACCTCCACACAAATTAAATGTCAATTAAGCACATTCTGACACCTTTGTAATTAACATTGATGTCTTTTAAAGGCCTCAGTGAATTGAAAATATTTTTACAACAGAAGTCCAATCGAACTCCATTAGATTTTCTTCATAAATTAATGCTATGCATATCTTACAGATGTTTTAATTAAAGTTACCAACATGAATACTAAAAATGAAAAACAGACTCAATTTTTAATTCCAAATGTCTTCAGATTGGCAGATTAAGCACATGTATAAAACAGTCAAGGCTGGACTTCTGAACTGTAACTTGAATTTCATAAGAGCTAGGAATTTACAGTTGCATCTGAACATGATGATAGAGAAAACAATCAGTTCTTCTCAGTCTGTAGATGACATGATTTTTTTTCAAAAAATTTTTGCATTTGTCTATTTTCATAAACTTGAATTTTGAGGGGAAAGCCAAATTGATGTAATTTTTCTCACAAAGAGGCATGTAGCTGTTCTTTCCTTCCCTTCTGAAGAATCAGCTTTCCTGGAAGCTACCATGCATGCATAGGCATGTTCATAACAAGTACATGCTGGACCCTTATTGCTCCCTGGTCAGGTCTCTGAAGCAGTGAAATACATCAGGTAGAGCAAATGATGTGATTAACTGTTCTGGCCACTTCTTAGTGGGGGATAGCATTTATTTCATCCAAAGATCAATGAGAATTTAAAAGGCCTCCAAAGCCTGAATGATTTTAATAAATTAGCATGGAGTAGTGTCATGGTTTTATCTGGGACAGAGTTGATTTTTTTCACCGTAGCTGGCATAGTGATATGTTTCGGACTTAGTATGAAAATAATGTTGATAACACACAGATGTTTCAGTTGTTGCTGGGTAGTGTTTGTACTAGTCAAGGACTTTTCCAGCCTCTTATGCTCTGCCAGGTGCACAAGAAGCTGGGAGGGGAGGGGGCACAGCTAAAAGAGTGGATCCAAACTGGCCAAAGGAATATTCCATATCATATGACGTCATGCCCAGTATATTAACTGGGAGGAGCTGGCTGGAGGTGGAGGCAGCGATCGTGGCTCAGGGACTGGCAGCATCAGTCAGCGGTTGTATGGCTTGTGGGTTTTTAAATTATCATTATCATCACCACCATCATCATCATTATTATAATAAGAATTTTCTTTTAATTATTAAACTGTTCTTATCTCAACCCACAAGTTTTATTACTTTTGCTCTTCCAGTTCTCTCCTCCATCCCACAGGGGTGGGGGGAGTGAGCAAGCGGCTGCATGGTTCTTAGTTGCCAACTGGGGCTAAACCACGACAGGTAGTTATATGTAATTTAACAATTTGCTTCCTTGTGAACATCTTTTCAATCTTGTCAACATTTTTCTGTTGGCTTTCTTAGACTTATGGATTTCAGTTAAAATCAGAAATCAGAAATCCTGCCTGAGGAAGGTGGCAAATTAGGGAAAATAATAGCAATAAGAATAAGAAAAATATAGAAAAGCTCTAACATAAAGAGTTTTCATGAAATAAAGAAAATACTAGGAGGTGGCTCACCATGCATCCTCAGCTTATTACTTTTATGGGTCATTAATTTTGTTTTGAAAAGAACAACTTTCTAGTTTTTATACATATTTTAAAACATATCTGCATATTCACCAGGATCAATGAATGTTAACAATTGTGAATAATTTCCTTATTAAGGTTTTTAATTCCTTAAATTTAATGCTCTTATTATTAGGTGATTCATTTTATCTTGCCCTTTAATAACATATTACATTAATCAGCATCTGCACTGCTGTTCAAAATTCTCCCTTTTTGGCCTCCAAGGTAATGAGGTAACCCTTGGTCTGCCCTTATTAATACTTCTTGAGTTTTTAAGAGGAATTTCTGCTCAAATTCAGAATGCAAATAAATTATTTACTCAAAACGCCAAGGATCTACCAATCTTTTAAACAATGCCCCTGTATCTCCAGTCTTCCAGTAGTTCATAGGCAGAGCATTGCTCCTGAAGGTTTATATTTGTAGAAACGAGCAGACATTGTTCTGTAAAGTTAAGCACTCATATTATGACAGGCAAATCATAGAAGTTTAGTGTGAGATATTCCTATGATTTTTCCTTTCTATAGGGATGTAGAAAATTCCTGTTCAACTCCAAATTCCTTCAGTAAGCTTCTTAGTGTGTAAGAGCAGTGCACAGTAGAATAAGGAATACTGTGGATTACCTTCTTTCCATTTAAAATATACTGTGCATTAGGCAAACAGTATGTAATTAGCCAAACCAGAATTTACGTATACTATGGGGCGTAAACAGCTATTCTAGAGTGGCATAGCTGCACTTTTTTAACTTCTGTTTTTGCATTAATTATTGTTTTATTTAATATTGATCAATTTAACATACTTCAAAAAAGAAAAAATCATTTATAGTCAAAGAAAGATCTGAAGTACTCTTATATTTTGTCTCTAATGTACCATGGGTTTTGCCATGTTCAATAACTTGTGAAAAAAAAGTTTAATTAACTCTGATCTGACCTCATATTATTGACCAATATTTGTAAAGAAAGATACTCAACTATAAAACTAGTATTAATTGTATTTAATATCGGGTTCAGGGCACTTTTTCTGTTGGAGGTGTTTAATGCCAAATCTTAGCTTTATCAAAACTTGGGGTACATTTGTGTTACATGCATTTGTATTACTGAGCAGAAATTCTAAGCAATGTGAAAGTGAGGCAATATATATCGGGAGTTGCTAATGTAAAAAACGGTTGTGTCTGTGTACCACTGATGTTACTCTTATCAGAGGGCAATGGTTGCAAGTCATTATGCAAGCATTGTTTCTGTGTCTATGTGTGCCTGTCTGTCTTCTAATATGTAATTATTTTTTACAGAATGAACTGTTAATGATCTTAGAAGATGGATATCTGTGTGGTTAGATTGTTCTAATAAAACACTATTCAAGCAATCAGGAAATCTCTGCTAGAAGGTTGTTAGTAATAAAAAACACCTTAAAAAACCCACAATCAAACAAACCAAACAAGATTGTAACAAAGGCTCCTAAAAGTACAAGCACTAGGTGAAAGCAGACTTGAAATTCCACACACAGCATGATACCATAGGTCCAAGGGATATAAACATAAATCACAAATATTTACTGACAGAACAGATGTAAAATATGTAGTAAATCTTGTGCATAACGTTTTAACTTGCAGCTTTATAAAATAAACAGCCCATCTTACAAAGCGTACAGAAGTTCAAGCAGACACAGCATGAACAGGAAGAAACCCCCAATGATGACATGCTGATCTTGGGAAAGCCTTGGGATGCTGACTGCTTGCTGCAGCCCCCACCTCTGTCTTCCTTCTGGAGGGAACTGGTCCCATTGACCTCAGGACCCAAAGGAACAGCAGAAGGGTGAACATAAAACCAGAGTCAGGGATAGAATTGTAAGTGATCCTGTTATTGTAAAAGGCTAATAGTGATTCTTAGATTAAACCAAAAGGACTTCATATAAACTAATAAATTCTAGTCTTAGCATGGGAGCTGTGTTTCTTTAGCTAACATGGTATTTCATCTGGATTTAACATAAAGGGCTATCTTTTAATATTTGGATTCAAGTATTGGTGGAAAATTTGTCTAAGCAATAAATTCCAATGCAGGATCATGCAGAAATGCTGGTTTTGCTCCTGGAAGCTAGGTACTTTCCCCACCCTGCCCCAACCCCAGCCCTGATATTACTGACATTCTGAAACCAGCACTTACCTGTGCTTTGTGATATGTCATGTTACTTCATAAATTCTGCTTTGATGAAGTCTGAAACAGAGTCCTACTTGTACATTCTCTCTTAACTAACCTCAAGGTTAGACAATAGCTAACTTCATAGCTGTTTCCCATTTTGTTTTTGAGTGCCCCTGTGAGCCTAGGTCTCTGCTTCCAGAGAGGTTTAGAAACACTGTGCCCTCAAGAAAGTTGAGCAGCTTGGTGTGGTCTTTATAATGCACTGCCAACTAATGAAAGTTTAATATAAACTACAGAAACAGTCTTCAGAGTGAAGACCAGAACAACATCACAAATGCTTTTTCCTCTGGGTCATGCTATATTCCCTGTATTTTCTCATAGGTCACATTAATCTTTCACTACATAGTAGCACAGCTGCAGACATCAAGACTGCCCTCCCAAAAAACTTAATGACTATGAGTTTGTGTACTCAGGGTGGGGATGTCAGTTTTCATTCCCTCAGGTAGATGAGAAAATTTATCTCCCAGTCAATGCTCTGGTGCGTTTTATAAAAATAGGACCATTATAAATGGTATAAATAGGTATACCATGTAGATGGTATACCATTATAAATGGTATAAAATAGGACCTATTTATAAAAATAGGACCATATCTAAAGCTAAGATATGGTCCCTCTTTTGAATCTCCTGTCAGTGCTGTCTACATCACACAATATTTGATGGTATACCATCACATTTCCACAAACCTACCTCCAATCCAGTCACTGAAGTTGTATTTTACCTTGAATACAAACAAATAAACCACAGTTTGGGGAAAGAGACTTAGAAAAGCAGTTGGACAAAGAGTAGAGAGGAATTCTGTTCCTACAGAAGTAAAGTATTTCCTTTAAAAGATTCCATAACCCCTAAGGTACTGGCAATAAAACTGTCTAGATATTTTACTCTTATTGTATGAAGAGAATAAAGAATCATCTTAGTTCAGTCTTTGGGCTTTTGTTTTTTTTTTTTTTTAAGTAAATTTGATTTTCCACTTATTTCAGCCAGCAACTGGTGAAAACAGTTCTAATCTGGGGAGAGGCTTATGAAATTCCTAACTCATACAGTCTTTTTCAAGCCTAAAAATATCTGTAGCATAGTTTCTCATTTGAAAGATGAGAGACCTGAGAGTTTCTACTGCTTGTCCAAAACACACCAGGAAAGAAGTCAGTAGAGAAGCCTTGCTGAAACATCATGGCATAGAAAAACACTAAAGTTCAAGCAGAGCAGACAAAATTGACAAGATTATAGGTATTCCAGTAAATTAACAAGCTTTGCAATGGCTGGGCACAGCTGAAGGCTCTTTCCTTGTTCCAGGGAGGTGCATCTGAAAAGAGACAGATCTCACTGTTTTCTGAGAGGCTGTTCATGAAACAGCAGGGCCCAGCACAGACAGACTTCTCCATAACCTGTGTTCACTGCACGATGATAGCAAAAATGGTTTAGGGAGCTAACTCAATCCAAGTACGCCTTAAGCAAAATCCAGTATAATCTTTATAGAAATGTGCTACCATTCTTAAAGAAAGATTCACAAAAACAGTTTTTAAACTAAATTTCTATTTTCTTTAAGAAAGAACCTTATGGTGGAACTGTCTTCATTACAGCAGTGTTGGAAATGAGCTGTAATGACCATTACCAAAGCTATCTTACAACATTCCTTGTTTTGTTCTCTGCTGTAATCGATGTTTCTTTGTCTCCCCCTCAGTGTGTCTCCTTACTACACAAGCTGTACTAAGGCCTGGATATTCAGGAAAAAGGCAGTCTTTCCTCAGCTGGTGTTTATACTGTTGGTTTTTTTTTCTGTTACTATTTGTTATAGCTGTCTGCCATGCTGTGTTTAAATACCTTGAATGCATATTGAGCAATATTTCACATTACCATCTGGAACAGACTTTTACCCAACTCTGGGCTGAGGCTCTTGAGTGCCCCATCTGGTGTAATGTCTCTGAAGCATAAATAGGGCAGAGACTCCCAGTTTGTGGTAGATTTAGAGGAGAAAGAAAAACAAGAATAAAGTAAGTGAAGGCTTTTGTGTTCAGCTGGCTTAAAGTCATCACCTGCAAGTTGATTACTTCTATTCAGGAGGTTGATGTGAGGTCCTATGTTTGCTCTTCTCACAGACAAGTTGTACGGCCCTGTAAAAGTGACAAGAATCTAGCATCTTGTGCTTACATACATCTAAAATAACATATGCAGCTTATTCAAGGAGACATAATTAATGCCTTTAATAGTTACACTAGTAACATAGCTACATAAGCACAGGGCACTTGACAGCAGATAAGGCAAAACATTTATTTTAATAATTCACGTATTCAATAGAGAACACTGGAAACAAGTATGAAGGCCAAAATCAGAACAGTATTCTGTAGTGTATTTCTCGCAAAGAACATTGAAATTTGTTAAAATCAGTTCGTCATTAAAAAAAGTAGTAGATTAATTATTTGCATCTTTCGTAGTGTGTTTCATATCACAACTCCTGTTGAGTGATTGAACATTATTCTAATAATGCTGTAATCTTCTTGCCTAAAAGCAAGCCTTAGACTTGCTTTTAGGACAAGTGTCTTTTGTGTATCTTTTGAGTTCTATCTTAGAAAACACTTCCATTCCCTCCAGCTTTTTTTTTTTTTTTTAATCTGTACCATTAACAGCATTCTTGGTACAACCTAACTAGATATGCGTGAAAAATGATTTTATATTACAAGAAAGAGCCATCTGGGTCTATTGATGAGTATGACTCCAGGTAAGTTTGCAGTGAAAAGATTAAATAGTAAATGTGTATTTATGCAAAAACGGAATATGCCAAGATAGATTACAAGACTGCTATGCTGGTTTTGGCTGGGATAGTTAATTTTCTTCATAGAAGGTAGTACTAGGCTATGTTTTGGATTTGTGCTGACAACAGTGTTGATAATAAAGGGATGTTTTATGTACTGCAGAGCAGTGCTAACAGAGTCAAGGCCTTTTCTGCTTCTCACCCCACCCCACCAGTGAGGAGGCTGGGGGTGCACAAGAAGCTGGGAGGGGTCACAGCTGGCACAGCTGACCTCAGCTGACCAAAAGGATGTCCCACACCATATGACATCATGCTCAGCTTATAAAGCTGGGGGAAGAAGGAAAGGGAGAACATTCACAGTTACGGCATTTGTCTTCCCAAGTAACCATTATGAGTGATGGAGCCCTGCTTTCCTGGAGATAGCTTAGCACCTGCTCTGCTTGCGTGCACGGCTTTTGCTTTACCTCTTAAACTGTCTTTATCTCAATCCACGAGTTTTCTCACTTTTACCCTTCTGATTCTCTCCTCCACAGTTGGGGAGTGAGGGAGTGATAGCTGTGTGGTGCTTAGTTGCTCGCTGGAGTTAAACCACCACAGCCCTTTTTGGCACCCAGTGTGGGGCTCAAAGAATTCAAGACAGGTTTGATTGGAATGTGCTAGATCAAATTCACAGCTGTTATTGTTGTTCAGCTATTAATTGTCAGGCTTCTGTGCTTGCCATGGGGTGGGCTTGCCTGCCTCACTGTATATTATAGTGCTCGTTAGTGGCTGCTTTTTGCTTTCACTGCTTGCTGTACTGCTGCATGGCTTATCACCTTACTCTGCTGTGCCTGGGAACATTTTGATAACAGCAATGGCCAAGAAATTGAAAGCAGCTGAGAGTTAGAGATTTCCGAGGAGATTTATAACTTCAAAACTCCCACAGTTTTAGCAAGGCTTCTAGCACAGGTTCTTTCCCTCATCCTTCAAAGGATTTCTATGATAGTTCCCATTAGCAGACTTCTGCACAGGGGTCATCTCAAGGACATTAAACAACAGGCTTGGATCACACTCTACCTGAAACTCAATTTAGTATCCTAATGTGTAACAGAATCAGGAAAAAAAAAACTGAAATGTTACAACTGATAAAAGAGAGATGTTAATTGTGACTCCCTTAGATAGGCTACTGGACTAATTGGGCTTGCTATCTAACCTTCAGCTACTACCTCATTTATTTTAGCTATATCCAAGGATATATGACCTTTTTTTTATGTATTACATTTGAGTGTACATTTATTTCTCAAAAGAATAAGTATATATTTATTACACAAAAACAGATGTGTTCAGCTTGATAAAACAGGACTGAAAACACAACAGTTGACAGTGTCAAGAAAGGTTTATCACCTTGTTTGTGATTACACCTCCCATTTTTATTCTGTTTGTAATATAAGCAGAGATGAAAAACCTTCTGATCTGTACAGAATGATTAGGTTGCTAGAAAAGACAAAGAGAGGTTTCATTTTACAAGCCATTTTACAAGTGCAGCTATATGTTCATCTAGGCATACTCTCTAGTAACATTTATGAAAGATGTATCATAGCAAAAGATCAGTAAAAGTGTCTGGTCTCCTGTTAGACACAGATTTACCCAAGGTCAGGTGTCCCTAAATGAACTGCCTAGATCTTTGCTAGGTGCAAAGTTGCCAGCAAGATATTTGAAAAGTACATTTTTTACAACTGGGGTTGTGAGAGCCAAAGTAAAAGAATACAGGGAGCTAACCTTACATCTTCTCCATAAACTACTCAGTTTAGGGGACAGAAGAGTTTAAAAAGAGTCTTAATAAAGATAGTGTTTTGCATAAATAAATAACTGTTCTTTTAAAGTCCCTGTCACTGAAGCCCCATGAGCAAGGGCTATTCTCTAACATCAAACATCCCACATGTTTTAGAGGTAATGATACGGGATAATATGCTAGAGGTGATAAAACTCATCTGCACATCCCTCAAGGAGCTCCAAGAGACAATGGCATGAGGGAGCCTACCAGGCTACTCCCAAGCCTGCCCCAGGGGCCATCAGGCCATCAAAGGCCCATCTATCTGCACAAGCCCAGAGGAACGCAAGGATGCACAGTGGAGTTGGGGACCCAAAGCACGGACTCCTGAAGAACAAGCTCCTTGTCCAGACCCCTCCCAGGGCTGTCCTGGCAGAGCCATCAGCCCCAGGGTCCAGGTGGCACATTCACCACCTTAAGCCACGGGGAGCAGCTCTCTGGATCACCTCTCAGACTAAGGGAGCTGCTGCCAAGGGGTGGGGCACATTCCGGGCTGCATTGGAAAAGCAGTTTGGGATGGCACAGGGCTTCCTTTGGGATGTTTAGGGGAAGAACCAAAGGTGTGACAAGAGAGGTGCAGGTGTGCAAGGATGAATGTCATGGCCTCCTGACAGATGTTTTGCAGAAGACCTTTATTGTCACCTTTTCATTGCTTATATACCTTTTCAACACGTTTCTCATGCAATCACGTGCACAAATTCTGTTATTCATCAGCTAGCTCTAAACACGCACCTTATGCCACATTCTAATAGGCTGTTCTATTTGTGCTACCTCATTTGGTTTTGCTTACTTAAATTCTTCTTGGCATTTCCCAAATTCCTGTTTCTGTCTTTTACTGCTGCATTGCTTCAGTTCAAGGACGTGTCAAACAGTGCTAAGTTACTTGCAAATTCATCCCCCACACAGGTGATTTGGAGAGGAACAAGAGGAGGGAAAATAGAGAGGTGAGGGGCCAAAAAGGGCCAGGCATGGGTTGGCAGTTGGCTGGTCAGTGCCCTTGCCTGGCCGTGCCCTGCAACTGACCAGTGCTGTCCTGCCTCCCTATTAAATTCTGTCCTGGCTCAGTCCTGGGGCGGGGGTGGGATTTCTGTCCTGTGGGCATGGGCATGTGCAGGGCTGTGAGTGTAGCAGCTGGGGTCAGACCACGGGGCAGAGGGCCCCTGTGTCCCTCGGGCAGGTACTGGAGTGAGTGTGGGTGTGCCAGAGGGTGTGTGAGCACCAGCGAAGATGAAGCCCCACGAGACGGTGAGCAGGTGACATGGCCTGGGAGCAAGGGATGTCTCTAATGGAAAAGCTATGGGAGACTTGGTAAGTGGGGACCAGGGGAGTTCTGATCAGATTTGTGTGTGTGTGCATGTATATGTGTGTGTGTGTTGGTCTGTACCAGGAACTGCAGCCTCGGGGGCTTGCATGTCCATGGCTAGTTGCTGGGGAGATTGAGGGTCTGACCCAGCTGCTGGAGGAAACCAGATTGCACATAGGTATATCTACACAGTCTCACTGTCAAACTTTTGTTCTGCTCAGCCAGAGAAGGGAGCAGGATGAGGCTGTTAGTGCTGTTGGTGTTTGTATGAGTGCTTTTTGTGCCTCGCTATGATCTACATAGCTAGTTATGTATATGTGTAAAGATGTGGTATGCATGTGTATGCTATGTGCATGTATGCACTGGGATCACATCTTCAGACTCATTTCTGGTTGGACGTGGGGCACAGAGCTGCAGCAGATTCTTCTCTCTTTGGCTGTCAGAGACAGTGCAGTATATTTTCCTAAAATAACGAACACAATATGAGTGGCCATTATTTCTATCAGGTCTGTGTGTACAGGTCTAGGGATGCTAAACATCAAATTATGCTCTGCAGGACAGAGGACTACTGTTTTGGAGTTGTACAGATCAATATGCAATTGAGCCATGGGCTTGTCCAAAAGCAGCACCCTCACAAGTTTACCCAGAAGGCCAGGTTTCAGCTTCAGAGAATTGTTGGCATTCCATTTTGTTTTCAGTTTCTCTCCAACAATCAAAATCAACCCCACCCTGTCTTGGCTAAGTCTGCAAGAGCTCTTACCTGGTCTTTTATAGTAGATCTCAAACCATTCACCGGGAATAGAACAGCCACTTTACACTGTTGCCTGTCCTAGCTTTTAAAAGTTGGCTGCTCTCCCAGGAAAGAGGTGAATGTCAGGTTCCCCCAGGGTTTTTCTTTCCTCACAAACTGGAAGAACCTTCTTTCTGTTAAGCCTTTTTTAGCTCTGTGCTCCTTGATGCAAAGCCCTTGGACTGACTGATGTACTTTTAAATTCTTTCATGTTTCACAGGATAAATGACAATTATCCTTGGCCCTTACTTTGCATTACACATAGCACTGTTTCCTAAAAGGAGCTCTAAAGTGTTTTTAACTGGAAAGAGAAAAGAATTTGATGGATTTACATACTACTTCAATATATTTACTGTTTACTGTAAGGCGTCTCCAGAAAAGCTAACATTTACTGAAACTAATACATTAAAAAATAAGAGTTAATCGTGAGCCCTACTAGAGGAAAAACTCTGAAATCATAACCTTCCAAAGAAAGGGAAGTATTCGCACTTTCTGTAGACTAATAGAAAGCCACAGAAGATATTGTTTTAATGCATGTCAGAAAGATAAGCATAGTAAGATTCCAAAATGTATTTTTTACAATAATAAGAGACTTTTCTTGCAGAAAAGTCAAAATAAGGAATAGAATAGCTTTTTTGCTGTTGTTGGTGCTGTTGCAATAGTGAATACTTTTAACACCGTATTTCAGTAATGTGCTCTGCTGCTGGGGTTTTATATGTTTTCAATGCCTATAACAAACTACCTCTAGAAAGCACATATCAAAATGATAGGCAGGAGTCCCCATGCAGTTGAAGAAAAGGTTTGTCCCACTATGCAGTGTATAAAGAATTATCTTGGTGATATATTTTTAAGAAACCAAATCTCAACTCACTCATTTCCTTGAAAGGAAAACTCTCAGTTTCTTCGTGACAAGAATATTAGGAGACTGCAGCATGAGAGGCTGAACTAGCTTAGTCATAGGAAGAATATCAGGCTCTTCTGATGTGCAATATCTATTTTCTAAAAAGAAAGCTCACTGAGTTATGTTTGTAGCTCTTAATTCTTCAGCTATAATCTCAAGGCACAAAACTCTCTAGTGTAATGACAGAGCCCTTTGCAGAGCCCTGCTGAGCTTGAATATGCAAGAGATGCAGTGAAAAATGCTGGCAAAAATTATTTAAACCAGTTAGGCAATTCCAGAAAGAAGTCCAGGATTTATTATGCCACAGTTGTCCAGTTCAGGCTCTAATGGAGAGTTCCCCTCAAACAGGCACACAAATTTGCTCACAAAATAAAACCTTGGGGGTCATTAGGACTTTTAAAAATCTTCGTTCACCCTCTGTCACACAACTTTACAACTAAACTTCCTTCACCTGTGTCAAAGATTTTCCTCTTGCTAAACCATCTATTATGGAACATGTGACTGCATTTGAAGATTGCTGAGTTTTTCTTCACAAATACAGCTAAAGTTATCAGTTCTCAAGTTTTCATCTTATTAGCTGCAAATCTACACAACACCACTTTTATCACGATCTTGTCAACTTATTCATGTTGTACTGTAAGGTTTCTGAAAATATAGGTTCTCTTTCAAAACAGATTTAGAAATCACAAAACGTGGAAGCACAGAACCAGTGTGTGTTCTTTGCCACAATATTTCTTCCACTGACATTATCTGGAAACTCCTTTATTGTTTTTGGAAAAATAAACTATTTTTATAAAAACACTTTTATGAAAGAATGTCCATCACAAACCATTTTTTGAAACTGCATTCTTTTCACCAAAGTCATTACAGACTAGATGCTTGCATGACTAGGTTTGTCCTCTCTTGACTTTGTAGAATTGGAGGTGTGCCACAAAGTTTTAAATTCACCCTATATGTTTACACCACGTTGAATTCCTGATATTTTCTGTAGAATCATAGAATCATAAAATCTTTAAGGTTGTAATCGAAGTAAACTTTCCCTTTTGCTAGCTCTGCTTTATAAATTATTTTCCTGTGTGTTTCTCAGATTAGTCACTGGAATTCTGCCTTTCTGTGACATCTGCTTGGCCTTGTCTTTCCTTTCAAAGGATTATTTTCAACTAATCATACTCCCTTTTTAATTATGACTATATTAAAAAAAAAAAACTGAAAAAAACTTTATAAGTAATAAAAAACTTGCATGGGAGCCGGTGACGTATAAATAGTATCAAGAAATTCTTCAAAGGGGTGGCAAAAAACCTGTAAATATCTAGCAAATCTGCAAGTTAATTATTTGGCAGTATTTGTAAATTCATTTGCGCATTGCTTCAAAAATGTCCAAACATTTTCCAGAATTCTCAGTCATTTGGGTTTTGGTCTGTTTCAAAATCCTTGTGGCATGTACTTCTAAGATATTTAGCAAACATAAAAAATACATTTAGTAGCTTCCTAACAGTTGAATTCAGGAAATGAATTATTTGCCAGTAGGAACAGGAGAACTAAAAATTAAGAGCATTAACAGAGCTTAGCTATTTTTATTTTTTTTTTAATTTTTAATTTTAGTGACATGCCTTTGCTTTACTCACACATGAACTGCATATCCAGTTGCAATTCACTTTTTGTCATACAGACAATGAATTCCCCTGAAAATGGAGGAGAAATCAGTTCCGTGGTTGTATTCCTTGGAATTTTGGAGCTTCAAGAAAGAACAGAGACTCTGATACATCAAGAACATAGAAGGATACTCAAAGTTTGAGTCCAGTATTTTGAAGTTCTGGTAAATGAAACTTATTTGCCCTTTTTCTGTGTAAGTTAGCTGTACATAAATAAATTAACTTAGAAACAAGGTAATGGGGCTGAAATTAATTTTTTTAATGCTTTTCTCTTCGTCATTATCAGCTCAGATACACAAAACTATTCTAACTACATATAGCCTGTTCTTACTTACTAAACTCATACTTCAGAAATCACTGGAATCCCTCCTAGTGACTGTCTTCCAGGCAGCACGTTTTAGTCTGTATCCTCCAGAACAGGAAGCAACATAAAGTTCTTGTGAAGCTGTCAACCTTTCATATTATCTTAAAATGCAGGTTGATTCAAGGAGGAAAAGAAAGTCAGATATTGTAGTGGTACTTCATAAAAAATACACATTTTCTAATTAGAACATCAGGTTTGTATTATCAGAAAATTAGAAGTATCTAGCCTGTAGGCCTTTTGCTGAAAAATCCATTTAAGAACATTCTATATTTTTATAGTCCAGTGTGATTAGAAACAGCAATAAGATTGTTTAAAGTGTAACAAAGGAGCCAGAAACACAAGAAAACTTCCAAATAAACTCCTGGCACTAATGAATAGGTCATTATACTCTACCTTTATAGCTTGCATGCTGCACATAGAAAAGAACATCTTTTCACAGACATTATGATAAATATTTCAGTACGTATGAGCATAGTTGCTAGAGTAATACTTAGATTATGAAGTAAAACAAAAAAGATATTTTTTCTTTTCCAAATATGACCAGAGTTAAAATTGTGTTTTATTTACCCATGAAAAATTATGTTAACTCAAGGAAGATGCTTGCATTTCTACTGTCCATCCATTAAAAGATATTTCCAGGAAATGTATGCACTCTTTTTCTCCTGAAATGAATTCTGCACTCTTGGGCAGTACTCTTTTGATAGTACTGGAAATAATTTATTAAAAGGTATCCACAGAATGGGAGTAACATGGGTGAAGCAATAAAAGGAAATGTGCAGCTCATTTAATCCTGTTCTACTTTACCCATGGTTCATCTGAAATACTGTATCTAGGAGCAGATTTAATGCCCATTACCAGATGCTAGCATATATATGTCAGGAAGATGTTCCAATGTACAGCAATAAGAAAGGTAGCTTTCTAATGCTGACATTCATCAAATAGAATTCTAGTGAATCTACATCGTTTAAAGATTTAATTTATTAATTGGTACATTAATAATACTGCAGTTATACCACACTTGTATTATCTCACTTATCATAGTTTTTACCTCACTGTGTAGCTCCTTAATCATAATCAACACACTCTGCACTTTACCAAATTAAAACAGTAAATTTGACTGTAACATGGAAATGAAGCATAATATGGGGATTTTATAGTATGCACCAAGAAGTTACAGAATTTTAGAACATGTAAGAAGAAAAAAACCCAGTAAATAGGAGTTAGAATTCACATCTTAAGGTATTTTACTAGGTGTTGGTCCAGCAATAAGTAATATTTTTTCTTTGTAACTCATGCAGAAGAATCACAACAGCAGAAAGTTTTCAAATTAAGATTCAAAAAACCACATCTAATATCTGCAGTTCAGTAATATTTTTTTATTTGAGTGAGGATGTAATTTACTGATAGATGCATTTTATCTGCAGACTCCTGCAAACTAATAGATAGGCTGCTAAATCCAGTGGACTACATCCAGAATGAGGAATACTGATATAACTGGAATTTTGCTTCCCAGCTCTGCTTTTCTCCTCCAAATTATGTATATAGTCTCTAGTATTAAGGAATAAAAGAAGCCTTATCTGTTGCTGTGGAATATCTGGAAAGCCAAGGACACGTAGTGAACAATCCAGACTCAGACTGTGTGGACTTACTCTGCCTGTGAACAAGAAGGCCTCAAGGACATCGCAAAGGTCGACTGCGGTTTTAAAGGCATGAAGCAAGCAGGAAAAAGGGGAAGTAACCACTGACTAGTGGAACTAAAAGCAGGATATGGACAGATCAGGCTGTGCGCGTGGATTAAGAGTATACACGAATCAGAATATAACTAACAGCGCATGGCCAAACACAGCTGACCAATTAACAATAGACTTGCACCTGATAAGGTGGTTAAAGACCTATATTAACCGTGATGTGTCTGCAATAAACCGACATCTGCTTGATCATATTGAGCGTGTGCTGTGTCCGTGACTTCCGCGTCAGCATGTTGCTGAATTTCAGCAGCTATGGTAAAGCTGTGAACATTTTTGTTTTTCTATCTCCTATTCTTTCTGAGTGCATGTAACAATTCATTTCAAAAGTGATGAGGTAATGGAGTGTCACTGAAACAGCATTCAAAACAAGCGGAAATAAGAGAAAATACACAAGAAAACCAGCACAAACTCAGCAATAATTGGTTTGTTCATTGGAAAAACATGAATATAAAGCAGCGTACAGGGTTTTAAAACATTGGGCTGCAGCCTGAGCAAAAGAAAAGGTACATAGCAGTTCTGACAAATCAGGGACAGACACTTAAAGGTTTGTTTCTCTAAAAGGGTAAAAGATCTTTTGATGGGATGGGCAGTATAACAGGAAAATAGGGGAACAAGCTTGAGAAACAGAGAGGGCAAAATTATGGGCCAAAAATAAGTCAGTAGAAGTTGGTAATAAGCAAAAGGAGATAGAGTCAATTACACATGCATAAAGGCAGGCCCCTGTCTGACCCTAATATCTCACAAGATAATAGAAATGGAGGAGGAGGGAAGGATCCCAAGATCAGCTGGTCCTTCCCTCTGCCATTGCATTCATCTAGCTATTCTTGATAGCTACTCTTTGTCTTGCATTCATCTTAAAAACCTCCAGTGCGAGATTTTCCACTATCTTGTGTTTAGCTCTCTACAGTGTTTTAACATCCTAGGACTTAGAAGGATTTTGCTAATATCTATCTGATTGTCCTTAGCTACAGTGTAAATCACACATAAATGAAGTAAAGCCAATGCTATCATAGGGGTGTAAAACTGATGCAAGAGAAAGGAGGATTATGTTTTAGAAGATTAAGAGGCTATTACACAGACACCGATCTTACAAAATCTTGAATAAGAGTATAAATCACCGTACATATAACTGTGTTTCTGTCTTGGTCAAAGGTACGACAGCTGGTTATGTACAGATACTAGATATAGCTGGAGCACCTATGTTTACAGCAATGCATCTAGGACAGCAGGAGCGTTTTTGGCATGTACCCAGGGCAAGCTTTGCAGATCACAATCCCTCACACCTTCAAAGGTATTAGTACTTCACTTAGTTAACCAAACAGAAGAATGGTGCAAATGTATATAAATGTATATACTTATATATATATATGTGAAAGCTGCAGGCATACCTGTGACCACAATACAGACATATCATTCAGCATCTAGCTTTCAAAGTCTCTTGACTTAAACAAGTGGAATAGACAATTTATAGGCAAATAAATTAGCTTTTATTGAAAAGTTGACCTATAGTTCAGACTTAATTATCAATCCCATCTCAGAGATTTTCTATTTTCATTTTCAATAACAGCAATTTATTTTTGAAATCCACAAGGACATTAAGAAATAACTGTGCCATTCATTGACTGTATTTAGACTTCTAATGAGCTTCTGTAGGGAAGATCTTGAAAGAGCTGTTCCTTTATTTCTGCATTTGTTATGCCATCGGAGCTCACTGACCCTTCATTCTGTCATAGGTAATTTAAAAAAAAAAAAAATCTGAACAAGATTCCAAAATCTTCTGTCAACTCAAAATAATTTTAAAAGCAATTAAGAAGGAAGCTGTAAATAAAAATAAAAATAGAAAAAAATAGATTTTCACCAGCTACCTGAATTATATAGAATAAAGCGAAAGGAACAACATGAAAGATTTCTCCTTTTTTTTTTTCCAAAATAGTATCTGAAACAAATAACTCTTGACAGCTACAGACATCAATGGAGCTAATGTGTTTTTTATTATTTTGTTGACAGTATTTCAATTTGTTTTAAAATTATCATTCGGCTCTCATGGTGGCTTCATTTGCTTTTGAAATAGCTGTGTATTTTGGAAACACGTAATTGTTGTTTAGATTACAGATAGGGAAGTGTGCAAGAAAAATATTATCTTTCTGTGCCTTTGTAAGAAAGAACATTCATTAGGATCTAGATGCTGGTACTTCCATAGTTCTTCCTCAACCATGGGATGCCGGGAAGACAGACTTTCTGACAGAAACCAGTTACAGTCAAGAAGCAAAACTACACCATATAGAAAAACAAAAATGTCTTTCAATGGCTTTAAAATCCTTATTGTTGTATGACCATAGTAATTGTGTATATTTATTCCATTGTCTCCTATGACGCACATGCTAATGTTTATTTAAGCAAACCTGGCAACATCCCTTCTGTTAACATCTATTCAGGCATTAAGTTGTAAATAATTTAGTGTCAAGCTGGTTTGTGCATGCAGAAGGGTGCATATTAGTTTGAACAGTAGAAAGATTTACTTCAGTTTGTTTGTACTTCACAGCTGAAATTTGATACAAAAATTGGAATATTTTAAAGAGATTCACACTATATAGAAGAATATTTAACATTTAGTATTTCCTGTTTCTCATACTTAAAAGAATAATTTTTCATTTCTCCTGTAAAAATTGCAGCTTTCACATCATCCACCCGCTAAGATTTCCTTGAGAGACAACCACTACCTTTAACATCCTGGTTTGAGAAGAAAATTAGGCATATATTAAAAATTTATACATTTTTATAAAGATATAATTTAAATATATAATATAATTTATATGATAATATATATAATTTTAATAAATATAAATACAATTATACATACCTCTCATTACTCCTTAACTTTCTCAATCTTTGGAATTGTCAGTGAATTAGAATCTCTGTTGATTTTATATTTGTCGAGGAAATCAGTCACAATGGCAACTAGAACAAATTATTTTATCACCAAATTAGACAGGTAGGAAATTTACTATGCTGAAAAAACTCATCAATATATCTTCTCAAAAATATTATTGAGCAGTGAAGAGAAACTTGTTAGAATGCATTTTAAAGTTCCTTTAAAATTCTTTCAAGGTTTTAAATACATGTTTTCTCTGTTCATTTGCTAAGGTCAGGATTATATAAGAACATTTACCTGTGAGTTTGTTTATACTATTGAAAGGTATTAATGAGAAAGCTTGTTATTGATGTATCAGTTGATGCATTAATATAATTCATTAATGCATTAATTATATTATCAGAACATGTATATAGACCACTGTAAATTAAGTGCTTTTCATGTAAGCAACTATAAATTAACAAATTTATGCTGGGCTGGTAAATATGTGCCACAAGGAATATTTAGCAGTGACAGTTTTAATTGTCGTTCATACCAGCCACAGTACACAACTACAGTTTAAAATTGTTTAAAAAATGTTCAAGACACCTCATAGCTAGCTACTACTTATTCTTTTCTTTTTCTAAGTGAATTAAAATGGAAGCCCTCTGTTTATATTGGTGGTATTTGTAGCCAGACTATTCTCAGACCTATACTTTTCCAGAATAGATAAAGTGTTTAGAGTTTCTCAGGGCTGTAGTGCAGACAGAAAGGGCAGAAGGTTGCATTTGGATCTGTCTGGTTTCTCACTGACAGCTGCTTTGACTTAATGTGAGTTTGAGATTAAGAAAGTAGACCTATTTGTGCCAGCAGTACAGGAATCATCAGGATGTTAACATGAGAAAGGTGGGGTAAGTATAATCACGTTCCTCTGTAGCTAGCAGTTACTTTCTTTCACTCCTGCCCTATTAGTGGTTATCATTCTTTAGTAAAAGCTGTATTTTCCATATATATTTCATAATATAACATGGAATTCCATATATAAAAGCTGTATCTTCACAATATTATTAGGCAGAAGGCACAAGGACAGTTTCTGATCTCTTTCTGCTTTTCTTTTTTATAGCAAAGCATCTTTCATTTAAATATACTGGTCAATGCCATAGAAAAGAACCTGTTAATGTGGAAAGAACTACGGAATTTAGGTCTTACTAGGTCATATTTAGCTGAGAAATGTTGTGTATTATAAGATCTATGGAAAATTATGGAATAATTACTTAAAAGCAACACACTCTTCCCTTTTAAGTATAAATATTTTCACACTGATCAACTCAAAGTACAGATAAAACAATCCTAAGTTCATCACCATCTAACCATTCCCTTGACTTAACTCTTTTCAGTAGAATATTTATCATTGCCACTGTAGATACTACAGTCAAATGTGCAGAAGATGTGGAAAGAACAGAGGGAGAGAGAAAATTATCTGCTTAGTCTGCTCATTGAATTAATTAGTTGCACTAGTACTACAAATTTCAGCATGTCTTTTACTTAAATAATAATGTCTCAGTTTTTATTCTCTAAACACTTTTGTTAGGTATGTGGTATCCCTTTTTTCTCTCTTTCTCTCCCTGTTGGAAATTTTCAATCTTCAGTTAATTATGGAATACACAAAGTAGGCTGGAACTGCAGCCTTTTCATGGTCTTAAATTAGGAGAATATGAAAAAGCAAGTTACATACTTATTGATTCTATAGGTTCCAAACACCTCATTAATCAGCACCTGCTTTCTTCACAAATGGAAATGCAAGTAAAATTTTGGCCCTCACTGGATACAGCTCTGTTGCAAATGGGAAGGCTGTACAGCCTTTGACAAGGCTCCTCAGCATCGTAAGTTAATTGGATTTTTTAGCCCCGATTAAGATTTAAGTACAAGGGAGGGAGATGGAAACGAGTATGTGCAGAGTCCTCCTCTTGCTGCTGCCAAGGCCGAGTGGGGAAAATGGAGGAGATTACAGGC
This sequence comes from Phalacrocorax carbo, assembly GCF_963921805.1. Classification (NCBI taxonomy): domain Eukaryota; kingdom Metazoa; phylum Chordata; class Aves; order Suliformes; family Phalacrocoracidae; genus Phalacrocorax; species Phalacrocorax carbo. The sequence goes on along the minus strand of NC_087518.1, from coordinate 28,469,442 downwards.
AGTATGTTCTAAAAAAAAGAAATTTAGTTTCTACTTTCTAAATTAAACCCCAGACAAAGAGAAGATTGAGGTTACTGATGTTGTTTTCTAGAGAACGTTGTTCTATGGAAAAACAAAGGGGAATCAGGAAATGCAGACTGAAGCTTCAAGGCTTTTGAATACCTTTAATACACATAATTGTTTTAACTTAGACACAACAACAATGTAGTCCAGTAATACAGAGTATTAGTTCATCAATAGAAGTATGTGCTTCATCAGTAAAGATTATATAATCAGGCTAATGCTTCAAACCAGTGAATGATCACATCAAAGACATGCATATGTGTGCAAAGGATATTTCTTCTCCATGTATTTCTGCAGTTGTTCAGACTTTGGCACATAGAACTCTAAAACCATATTTCCTTTCTTTCCCAGATGAGGGCTTGTCCAAAAAAGTTATTGTGTGAACTCCTTCCTCTTGTGAAACAGTGGATGTTTCATTATGCTGAACTTTTAAAGAGAACATCGGTGAATAGAAGCAGTTTTATCCTTTTAATTATTCTAGAAAATTGTTGAGATTTTAGAAGCAAAAATAGATGTCACCTTTGTCTACCTCCCCAACCTTCCTTCCTGGGTCCACCTCAGGATTTGATGTGGGCTTCTTCATGCCACAGCAGAATTTCTACTGTTCACCATGTGTACTGTACCCTGCAGTTATTTTTCCTTATGTTTTCTTCTTCAGTGCCTTCTTTGGTTATTTTTCACCTGCTGTAGATATGTGCAAATCCCTTCACTGTGTCAGCTGAACAATCTGTAGCAATTTTGGCATCCTGTGTATGTTTTTGCCCCCTTAATTATTTTTCTCAACCTGTATTAGTTTGTTTTGTTCAACAGCTAGTCCCATACTTCCCTTTTCCAGAGGATTATAATTTTAACAACCTTTTCTCTCTATTACTACTTAACCACACTGGTATTCAATGCCCTTTTTAACTATTCACTCTTAATAGGATTAATTTCCCTTGTGTTCTGTATGGTGTTTTATTAAGTATTAACTAATTTTCTGCAGTAGATGGCATATGCAATTCATTGTGGAATCTTAGTAAACATTTCTGCAGGTATTCTGCATTCCATAAAAATCTTTGCAGCATAAAAATAGGAAAAATTAAAAAAAGAATAATTTTGAAGATTCCTTCACTTCAGGCAAATTCTCTCACTAAAGCCTTTTCCATTCCCATGCTAGACAGTACCCTTAGAAAGATTTAGGAGTTCAAAAGTGGTTACAGGAAGCAGTATTCCTCCAAGCAACATCTATTATTTATATTAATTGTTGCACCATATAAACATTAGTAATTACTAGATAGGAACAAATCACACAACTACATGCTGGTCACACTGCTTAAATGCACTTCTGAAAATGACTCAGACATTACAGTTATGAAGATAATATTACAGAGTACATTAAACAAGTAGAGCAGAAAGTATTACCAAGTACTTTCTCAGTCAAAATATAACTAATATGACTGACTGATGTGAAAGGATGCTATTTTAGGTGATTTTAGGTATTCTAGTGAAATGTTATCTTTCAAAGAAGTCTCTTGGTTTTAGAATGGGAATAAATCTCATCTACACCACTGAAATTTTGTTACATATTTTGAAATAAACTCCATCAGTATGTCAGTCACAGAATCCCAGAATCCCAGGCTGGGAGGGACCTCTGGGATCACTGAGTTCAACCTTTCTAAGAAGAGCGCAGTCTAGACAAGATGGCACAGCACCCTGTCCAGCCGAATCTTAAAAGTGTCCAATGTGGTTGAGTCAACCACTTCCCTGGGGAGATTATTCCAAAGGTTGACTGTTCTTAATGTGAAAAATTTCTCTTTCGTTTCCAATCAGAATCTCCCCAAGAGCAACTTGTGTCCATTCCCCCTTGTCCTCTCCATGGGACTCCGTGTGAAAAGGGAGTCTCTTTTTCCTTTGTAGCTACCCGTTAAGCACTGGTACATGGGGATGAGATCTCCTCTAAGCCTCCTTTTCTCAAGGATGAACAAACCCAGTTCTCCCAGCCTATCCTCATACGGCAGGCTTCCCAGTCCTCTGATCATCTTGGTGGCCCTTCTCTGGACCCCTTCCAGCCAGTCCACGTTCTTTTTGTATAGCAGGGACCAGAACTCGTACACTGTACTCCGGGTGTGGCCTGACAAGCACTGAGCAGAGCGGGATAATGACTCCTTTATGTCTGCTAGTGATGCCCTTTCTGATGCAACCCAACATCCTGTTGGCCTTCTTGGCCGCAGCAGCACACTGTTCGCTCATCTTGATCTTCCTGTCCACCAGGACACCCAGGTCCAATTCCACAGAGCTGTTCTCCACCCAGGTGGATCCCAGTCTGTGCTGCACTCCCGGGTTATGTTTTCCCAGGTGCAAGACCTTACACTTGCCCTTGTTGAACTTCATAAGGTTCTTGTTGGCCCACTCTTCCAGCCTATCCAGATCTACCTGCAGAGCAGCTCTCCTTTCTGGAGTGCCTACTTCCCCACTCAATTTGTTGTCATCTGCAAACGTCAACAGGCTACACTTGATGCCATTATCCAGATCACTTATGAAGATGTTGAATACTGTTGGGCCCAATATCGATCCCTGGGGAACTCCACTTGTGACAGGTTGCTATTTGGAAAAGTAGCTATTTACCACCACCCTTTGGGTGCAGCCTGTCAGCCAGTTCCCCACTCACTGCACAGACCACTTGTCTAGGCCATAATGCATTCATTTCTCCAGAAGGAGACCGTGGGGAACCGTATCAAAGGACTTGGAGAAGTCCAGGTAGGCAATGTCCACTGCCCGCTTCATGTCAGCCAGGGAAGTCACTTTGTCAGAGAAGGCCACCAGGTTTGTCAAGCACGATCTGCCTTTAGTGAAGCCGTGATGGCTTTTCCCAGTCACGTGCTTCATTTGACTTGTGATGGCCCCCAGGAGGATTTGTTCCATAACTTTCCCAGGGATTGAGGTAAGACTGATGGATCTGTAGTTACCCGGATCCTCCCTCAAGCCTTTCTTGTAGATAGGGGTAACATTTGCCTTCCTCCAGTCCTCTGGGACATCTCCTTGTTCTCCATGACTTCTCGAAGATTATGGAGAGTGGCCTCGCAATGATGTCAGCCAGCCAGCTCTCTCAACACCCTCAGGTGGATGGCATAAAGGCGCATTGATTTGTAGGTGTCAAGCTCCTGTAGTAATTCATGTACTAACTCTTCCTTCACCGATGGTGGGTCAGTGTTTGGATCAACCGGAAATTTTTTTTCCAAAAGCCTGCGACCCAGCAGTGTTGGTAAAGACAGAGTTGAAGAAAGCGTTGAAGACCTCTGCCTTTTCTGCATCATTGGTGATTCCCATTTCCTTTTCTGTTTAACAGTGGGCCTACGTTTTCCTTCTTTTTCTGCTTATGGTTGACATGTCTGAAGAAACCTTTCTTATTATTTTTTTATGTCTACAGCCAGTTTCAATTCAAGCTGGGCTTTTGCTTTTCTAACTGCATCTCTGCACTCTCTGGCTATGCCCTTGTAGTTCTCGGCAGATAATCCTCCAATTCTCCATCTCTGGTGTGCTTCCCTTTTGGATTTGAGTAGACCCAGGAGGTCATGGTTGAGCCAAGGGGGCCTCTTGCTCTGCTGACTTCCCTTTCCTTTGTAGGGGATAAACTGGCTTTGTGCTTCCAATAGAGAGTTCTTGAAGAACTCCCAGTACTCACTAGCTCCTTTGTCTTCCATGGAAGCTTCCCATCGAATCCCTCCCAACTAAGCCCTGAGTGAACTGAAGTTTGCTCTTCTAAAATACAGAACCCTTGTCTTCGAGGTGACCTTCAGCATGCTGAGCAGGATCCTGAACTCCACAATGTTGTCGTCACTGCAACCAAGGCTATCACTAACCGAGATATTACAAAGCAGGTGTTCCTGGTTTGTGAATAGCAAGTCCAGCAGTGCCTCATTCCTGGTTGGCACATCTAACATTTGTATGAGGAAACAGTCCTCTACGCGTTCCAGGAACTTGGTGGATGACATGCAAGCTGACATATTGTTCTTCCAGCAGATGTCTGGGTAGTTGAAGTCACCCATCAGGACCAGGTTCTGTTGGCCAGAAGCTTGCTTTGGTGCCCTGAATATCACTTTGTTGGCATCATCATTGTGGTTAGGAGGTCAGTAGCAGTTGCCCACTGTGAGTTCCTGCTTGGAGATGACCCTTTTGACTTTGACCCAGAGGCATTCGATAAAACAGTCGCAATCACCATAGTTGACTTTGATACATTCACAGTGTTCCTTGATGTAGAGTGTGACTCCTCCACCTGTTTTACCTTGCCTGTCCTTACGAAAGAGCCTGTAATGGTCCATTGCAATCCCCCAGTCACTTGAGTTGTCCCACCATGTTTCAGTTACTCCTATGATGTCGTACCCTTGTGAGTGGCCACGGAGCTCCAGTTCCTCCTGTTTGTTACCTAGACTTTGTATATTTGTATATATACACTTGAGGTGATTACTCTTCTGTTTCACCTCTTGGGAGATGGCTAAGAATCTTTATCACCATTCTGCTTGGCCTGATTTACCCCCCCGTTGGACGTGCTTGTGTGAGCATTTTCGCAATGGATCCCACCCCCCAAGTCCTTCAGTTTAAAGCCCGCCTCACCAAGTTAGCCAGCCTACTGCTGAAGATCCCTTTACCCCTTCTAGACAGGTAGATTCCATCCCTCCCCAGCATGTTGTAGTCATTGAAGAACACCCCATTGTCATAAAAGCCAAAGCCCTCACGGTGGCATCAGTCACGTTGCCAGGAGTTGATATACATTATGTGCCTGTTTTTTGGTGCTCCCTTCCCTTGAACTGGCAAAATGGATAAGATCACTTGGGCGCCAATGTTTTTCACTTGCTCCCCCAGGGCTCGAATGTCTTCCTTGATTTTATCCAGGTTACGGCTCTCAGTGTCATTCATGCCTACATGAAATAGTAGCAGTGGATAGTAGTCTGTTTTCCTGATGAGTTGTGGCACCCTGTCAGCAACATTTCAGACCTTGGCTCCTGGAAGGCTGCATACCTCTCGAGATTCCTCATCAGGTCAGCAGATGAGTGCCTCAGGACCCTCCAACAGAGAGTCACCCACCACGAGCACTCATTGTTTCTTTTTACGATGTCCACTGTATGTTGCTGGTACAGTTTCGCCTTGCAGGGGACTTTGCAGACCTCGCTTTTGGGTGTTCTCAGTCATTAAGGCTTCATATCTGTTTCTGATTGTGATGGTGGAGGATGGAGGCTGATGTGGAATCCTGCTTCTGTGAGTCACCAGGGTCCACAGTGCCTCATTCTCGGTGGTGTCTGCCACAGGAACATGATTCTGAAACCACCTGTCTATCTGCCTCAGCTCCTCTAATACTGTGCAGCCTCTTAACTGTTTCCTGCAGTTCAGCCACCTGATGTAACAGGTCATCAACCTGTGCACACCTTGTGCAGGTACTTACCTTTTTGTCAGGAAAGGGGTTTGGGCGTTTGCTGCAACCCACTGCCTGTACTGATGTTTCTTTTCTTACCAGACCCGTCTGGGTGGATGCGTCTGACACCTCAGGGGCTTTTGCTGCACGAACAGTGGTTTTAGCTCTGAGGCAAGTTCCCACCATTTCGCCAGAGACCAAAGCACTTGCCTGAGCTGTAGACCTACAAGTGGACTGTGACACCCCTCCTGCTCACCCTGCCTTTGCAAACTGCTGCACTCCTAGTCGCTCGCACTCCCTAGGTGTCATTTAAATCTCCTGCTGTTTCTTCTGGCAATGCCCCCCGCTGCATCATCTGCATGTCAGCCTTGCTCACAAGAGCTGCCAGCTCCTGACAGGTCCCTCTTCTCACCCTGCTCACTCAAATTAGTAAAAACTGAATCACCTGGACAGTGTCAATGCAGACATAAAATCATGTCTGAGCAAACTGCTGACTGGTACATGCAGGATTATCTTCCTTTAAAAATGATACCTTCAACCTGATAAAGATCAAACTTTAAATGAAACTCACTTGTGCTTGGGATGCTGCTAATCTGTGCACTTCTTATGCCATTCCAGTATATAATATTGTTATAAATCAATAAACTTTCTGAGAGCCTGATTGACTGAGCTGTGACATTTCGTCTATTTGCAGCTCAGACAATATCCTGGGACATCCAGTAACTGTCCTGATGACACTTACAAGACAGATTTCTCCATTTAAGCAAAATGTCTAGGGTATGTGTATTTCTGGAGAAATGTGTCTTCTTCAGCATTATTCAAGCTATACAGTGAGGACATCAGTGATCTAATTGGCATTTAGAGGAAGCTACATTTGGGTTTTTTTCCTAGTGCTCTGTTTATTTTACTGTAGTAAAAACTTTGTAAAAAGTGCTATACACGTTTGTTTAAGTATAGATGTTAACATGTAGATATTCCCATATGCAGTTCATGAAGCTTTCTAAAAAGTTAATACATATGGCTCTAAGTAAATAATTTAATAGTTTAATTACTATTGTAATCACTTATTTAGAAAATTTGAATGAAAAGAGCAGTAAGGAAAATACAGTATTCTACGATGACTTTCCCCTCCCTCCCCACCCCCACCCTGAATATTCTAGCAAAGTGAAAAAACCTGAGAAACGATTCTCAGCTCCTTCAAGATTTCCTCACAGGAACAATTTCCTTTTATTCTTAATCCTTTCTACATTACAAAATACAAGAGCTGTTCTCATCATAAAAAGAGAAATATGCAACTCTTAATTGCATGATTAACCTCTAAGGCTGGATTTTAATACTCTAAAAATATCATTGATAATTATATACAGCAAGATTACATTTACAGTTTCTATGTTCTGCTTTTTTCCTTAAACATGCAGGATTAGGCCACGTATTTGCCTAGACAAATATACTTTGGTTGATATTATACAGTAGCATATATCAGTGAAATGTAAAACAAAATTTGGGAACATGTAAGCATGGATAAAGATGAAGTCTGTAACATTTTACAAGAGAACACGTATTCTCCTTTATAACGTCGGTACTGGTAATCTATAAACATGCATTCTATTATAAACTCTATTATCAGATTTGTTAAACTCTATTAGGTTTGTTGCTTTCAAGGGTTTGGGAGGGGGAAGGTTGTCCCATCCTCCATGCCCCTTCCCTGAATCTATTTTCACTCAGCCCTTATGTATTGTACTCTTAAAAGAATATCTTTTAGTCCACTAAAACAAGTATTTGCTTAAATGGAAACTTTATGTCTGAGAAAGTGTTAAATAAGAGAATTCTTCAGAATCTATCATTCTACCATTCCTGTTTTTTAAGCATCTCTTTGCTGGTACATAGTTTTCGTTCACATAGACCATTCTGGTTTCTTCTTGTCACATAAATTACATAATTTTCTTGTATAATATGGCCTAAATTTTTCTTCCATTTAATTTATGCTGTACTGGAGGATATTGAACTGGCTCAAAAGTCTGACTTTAGAATATAGTTACTACCTTGGTGTTCTTCAGTGCAAAAGCTGATTTTAATGATGGGGCTTACATTTTTTGTTCAAGTCAGTCATGTTTTTCAACTGGTTGATGGCAAATCAAACCTGATACTAGCCAGTTATTTTCTTTATTCTTCTGTTCTGCAGAGTTGCTTCTTTTCAAATTCCTTTTTTTTTCCTTTATCTTTGCAAAATGATATTATGTTAAATAGTTTTAGATTAAAGGAAACATTGCCAGAGGGCATATATATTGTATTAAAAAATGTACTGTATCACATCAACTGAGACACTTATGAAACAATAAAAAGGTTCATCTTATGAAGACATTGGGGGTGTACTTTAAATAGAGAATTCAAGGTTTATAGAATTAGCCTCCATGAAAAAGTCAAAGAGTTTATATAAATAACTTCATTAACACTAATAATTGGTACACAAAGAAGTAGTTGCTGATGTCTTTCTCACCTGTCTTCTTATAGGATGAATTAACGGGAATTGTTTATTGTTTGTTTATTTGGGTTTTTTGCATACAGTGTCCCTTGTAACGTAGACTGGGCATGCATGTTCAGCCTCAGCGCTGGCTAGACATAGGAACAGGAAAGACTATCATCTTAATATCTTGTCTGCTACAGATGTAACTGCCCTTAGAAATTATAACATATTAGTCCATGACTGCAAGCAAATACTTTTTTTTAATCTGAATTCTTAAACAGCAGTTAGTTTGATAAATGACCTACATTTAAGTTCTTAAAAGTAGCTGTAAAAAATTATGAGTAACCTCATTAGGATATTATTCTACCTCATAGTAGAATAAAATAATTCTGTTATTCAACTATGTACATATGTAATAAAAAATGTAAACTTTAATGATTTCCCCTATTTGTCCAATCTATAGATAATTATATGGTTAATAAATGGTTTTTACAGTGACTTTTATCCCAAAATTTAAGTACAATGTGTTCTATTACATAGTCATTTTAACAACTGAATTGCATTTAATTTCATCTTTAACTGCACAATGTGCTATATTCATTACACTTTTTAATTTCTGTGTTTTCTGCAATTTAGATTTTAATATTGCAGAACGTATTCCATAATGGGTTTTTATTATTTTTTTCAGCAAAGATATTACGAAAAGTAATGGAAATCTACCAGATGTCTCTGCATCTCTAGACCCCAACCCAAAAAGTTCTGAGATGTACTTAACTTCATATATGTATCACCACACCACTTTCAAAAGGGTCTCAAGTTTTCTTTGGAGCATGTTTGAGCATCACTGCTAGCTTTCATTTGCCACTCTAAAAGGGCACTGATTTTTCACAGAATTACAGAATCACAGAATAGTAGACATTCGAAGGGACTTCTAGAGGTCATCTTGTCCAATCCTCCCTGCCTGAGCAAGTACACCTAGAGCAGGGGGCACAGGACCAAATCCAGGCAAGTTTTGAATGTGACCAGGGGAGGAGACTTAGCAACTTCTCTGTGCAGCTGGTTCCAGTGCTCTGTCACCCTCACAGTAAAGAAGATTTTCCTCATTTTCAAGTGGAACTTCCTGCATTACAATTTGTGCCCATTACCTCTTGACCTGACATAAGGCACTATTGAAAAGAGTCTAGTTCCATCCTCTTGACACCCACCCTTTAGATATTTATAGGTATTTATTAAATTCCCCCTCAGTCAGGCCCACTGTATCCCCAGTCTTCCTTTTACTGCTGATGTATTTGAAGAAGCCCTTCTTGTTATCTTTGACATCCCTCACCAGATTTAGGTCCAAGTGGGCCTTGGCCTTCCTTGTTGCATCTCTGCATACCCTGACAACATTCCTATATTCCTCCCAAGTGGCCAGTTCCTTTCCCACATACTGTGAACCTCCCTCTTCCATTTGATTTTTTTCTGGAAGCTCTATGCTCATCCCTGCAGGTCTCCTGGCTCCTCTGCCTGACTTCTTCCTCCTACAGATGCACCGATCTTGAGCTTGGAGTAAGTGGTCCTTGAATACTGTTCACCTGTCTTGGACCCTAGAGCCTTCTAGGGTCCTTCTAGAGCCCTATCCCATGGGACTACTCCCAGCAGGTCTTTGAAGAGGCCAAAGCTGGCTCTCTTGCAGTCCAGGGTTGTAGCCCTAGTTGTTGCCATGTTTCTATCATGCAGGGTCCTGAACTCAACCATCTCATGGTCACCGCGGCCAAGGCTACCCCCAACCCTCACAGTCTCAACCAGCCCATCCTTGTTTGTTAGGATAAGGTCGAGCAGCACATCTTGCTTTGTTGGCTTCTCCACCACTTGCATCAAAAAGTTGTCCTCAGTGCTCTGCAGGAACCTTCTGGATCACACATGGCTCACCATGTTGCTTTTCCAGCAAATATCAGGGTGGTTGAAGTCCTCCATGAGGACCAAGGCCTGCAACTGTGAGGCTATCTGCCACCACATGGCAGCAACAGATGAGAGTGTTTAATGGGGTTATGAAGTGGATCATATGGGTCAAGAAATAGCATCCAGCAGTTCAATTATTTCCTCTGATGTTTATCAAAATTGCACCTATGACTAAAGATAATATATAGAACGTGACTCCATAAAACCCATAGGTTTACAGACTTACTATAGGTGATCTATGGCTGTAACATGGTGTATGTTACATTCATTAATTTTGGTGAAAACCATGTAGAAAATGCCTTGGAAATTATTAACAATGTATTAGTAAAGCATAGCAATACTGACTTTTTGAGATTACATTAACATAAATATATCCGATGCTCTGCAATGGTGAGCTTTTAAATAATATTCCTACTTTATAATTTGTTATAATATTCCTCAGAATGTTGCTGTAATCACTGGGTTTGAGTTTGAAGGAAACACCTTATGAAGATTTTTTGGAATAATGTATTTTATTATATTATGTATGTGATTTGTAACAGATGACTTCACCAACAGATGGCTCATTTTATCCCTGACTTTGCAAACAGCCAAATAATACATAATGGAGTGTATATCTAATCTGGGTACTGCTAAACCAAAACATTTACAACCAAAGATTCCGTTAACAGGGGTGTTCCTCTCCAGGAAAGGGTAGGCAGAGGCATATTACAAACCACCTCTGAAAAGGAGTAGTAAAAGTTGGAGAATCCATACTGAATTCTTGTTTTCTGTCTTTTTAGAGACATCATACATGTCATATGAATTACACCAACTGTCCCCAGCTTTCTAAATACTTATAGTTTTAGGGATCAGTGCATTGTATTTAGTCAACAATTACTCCTATGGATTTCAGAGTCAATGGATAGCATAAATTAATGGGGATGGTGAAGGTATTTGTTGACAGTGGATTACTGTCAGAAAACATGAGCCAAACAAAATTTTCTAAGTTGTTTATTTACACTGGATTCAGGGAATTAAAAAAAAAAAATGCCTTCTGGAAATACACATGGTATATTTGCCTTGTGTTGGGAATAATCCGGAAAAGTATTGGAAAACTTGCCAAAGTATAAGAGACTATGAGCAAGAGTACTTAACACTTTACTCTTCTAAAATGGTACCTATTTTTTCACTTTCACAAAAAAAAAATCTTTGGGTTACAGTTTGCATCCTTAAATGAATCTGGATGACTTATTTGTTATAAGTAGAAAAAAATAAGTACATAAAATAACCTGAAAATTTACTGGGCTCCTTTTTGAGTCAGCGAAACACAGGAAGGATTTGAAATATACATTATAACCTTGATCATTTACAGAAAGAGGTTGTCCACTTTCTTGGAATTTTGGATTAAGTTGCAGATTTTCTTGGCAACAGTTGCTAAGTGAAACACTGCATGACAAAATGGACTACCATAATTCGTAGGAGATGAAAGCTTTGAAAACATTAATTTGTTTTCTTAACTTCTGCAATTTGATTTATAATTGTTCATTTTGTTTAAAGGATCAACCCATTAGTTACAGCTCCATAATAAAATATTGTGTAAAATTAATGAGGGCTAGTTTATACTATATATGTCATGATTCTACAGAGAAGGAATTCTAGGAATTCTATTTGATCTTTACACGACCCATTGCATCTTTCATGTAGTTATGAAGACACAATGGGTAGCTATATATTATCCTTTATTCCCTCCCATAAAATGGCCATGAGAAAGGACACAGACCAGGCAGAAGCCTGGACTTCCCACTCTGCGCACACTAACTGCAGTATCTGAAACATCTGAATTCCCTCTGTCATCAGTAAATTCTATCAACTTCTAAAGTTAGAGGACTATGGCTCAAGTATGGATCAAAAGGTCAGAGAACCTCCTCCAGGTACTGAAATGCATGCTCATGAAGTTTATAGATTATACAATATTGTGGGGGCCAGCTGATAGTTCGAGGGCAGCGCTTCTTCCCAAGGGGACCTGGACAAGCTGGAGGAAGGAAACAACAGGAATATGATGAAGTTCAGTAAGGACAAATGCAGAGCACTGCCCTGGGCAGGCAGAGCCCTAACTGTCATCCAGGCTGGACCTGCCTGCCTGGGAGCAGCTCTGCAGGAAAGTGCCTGGGGCCTGGTGGCAGCAAGTGGAGGGAAGCCCACAGTGCTCTGGAGGCATGGAGGGCAGAGGCATCATGGGTGGCATGAAGAGGGACATGGCCAGAAGATTGAGGGGGGAACTGACCCTCTCTGCTCAGCACTTGTTAGGTCATATCTAGATACCACATCAACAAACTGGGATAAGGTCACTGAGGTCCCCAGGGCAGTTGGCACTGGAGGACTTGCTCTGGGAGGAAAGACCATGGGAGAAGGGCTTGGTCAGCCTGGGGGAGGGAAGGCTTTGGAGGCACTCACAGAAGCACCCTGCCTGTGGTGAGGGGATGGAGAAGACAAAGCCAAGCTCTTCACAGAGGTACATGGTAGGAGGTGTAACAGACAATGGATGTAAATTGAAACAAAGGAGACGTCTGCTGAATACAAAGTGGAAAAGAAGGCAAGGCAAGGCAAGACCAGGCCTTGGAGGAGTTTTGATTCTTGGAAGTATTACTGCTTAGAAAGTGTATAAAGCATGTATTTATAAAAAAAGGATATAAAGCATAGAAATGATATAAAGAAATATAAAACACAGGCTTATAAAGCTCCTAAGATTGGATGGGATTTTTCCTAATATCTCTAACAGGTTGTTGTGGTGCGATATAACACAAAGCAGCTGTTTCTTAATATGACAAAGTACTGACAGCATATCCTATTGCTGAGCTTCACCATTTGTGAAGTCTTTCTCCTCAAATATTGAGCAAGGTGACAGTTATTTATATATTTATATATTTGTACTCTTTTGCCTGCCATTTTGTCATGGCTATGAATTTTCTGTCTCAGTCCTTCAACAGGACATAGGTTGGTTAAATATTTTCTGATTGGAAAATGTTGGTCAGTCCAAATGTAAATGTTCAGAATATATTAACATATTTGGAAATTTTCAAATTTGACAAAATGCCAGCAGGAAGCAGAACAGCTCCTGATGTAGATATTTATGTATGGCATGTTATGAAAGCTGCTTTGTATGCCACAAGATTACCCCACACACTACCCAACCCAAGTTTAGAAACCTTAGAGCTTTCATTCCCAACTTCCCAGGCATATATCTTCCAGAAAGGCCACATTAATCCATCAGTTTGCCACTTTTAAAAAGGACAAATGAATATTCTCACTCTGATACTTCAGGACTAAGAAGCACGGTACAGACAACAGGATGATACAATTGGGAAGGCTGACTCAAATGACCTTACAAACTAGGAATCACTTCAGAGACCTGTTTCCTTCTCAGCTTAGTTACAATCCCAGACAATATAGCAAAGATATGAAATTGAAAGGGTAAGTCTACGGAAACATGTAATTGTAGGGTTGCCTCCAGAGATCTGCCCTTCTATTGAGGTTTCATATACACTACATGGATGGCAAGGAAAAAAGATAAGCAGGAACTACTCTGCTCAGGAAACTGAGATTTCAGCAAATCCTCTGCAGCCATGGGATATGCTGAAAGAAGGACAGTAATTCTGGGCTTCGAGATGACACTAGGACTCATTTTTTTATCTATCCTGTTCTGCTTCAGTGCCTCAATGAAAGGTTCTTAGTGCACACATTGAATTGCATGAGGCATCTGACATGGATCAAGAATATCTGATGGAAAACAGTGACGTTTTCATGTTAACAAGCGTGATTTGAAGTTCTGTGATTTATATTCTCTTTTAATTCATAAATAGATTTTGTTTTGTTCTGGGGTTTTATATTTTTCCTCTCCATACTAAGGGGTAAAATTTAATTATAGCTTAATTTATTGTGGATTTTTTTCCTTAAAAAAGTTAGCAAACTAATCAAACATGATCAAAATTTTACAAGAGAAAGATTTCTCAGACACTGCCTGTAAACAGTCCTGAAAAAATTTTAAAATGCCTATGTTTTACATAGTAGAACATACAAGAGAGATATCAGTAAATAACCAGACAAAGACCCTTTTCAGTTATGGAAAATGGAACATTTTATATAAATACCAGTGACTGAGATTCTCCTTCCTAGAAGCAGGAGCCTGAAGCATTTCACAAATTATTTTTGAAGTTCAATTACTGATCAATTTGACATTTTCCTTTTCTTAATGGGACAATCTCCGCCATCTCCCTATGCAGTCTCACTGTGATGAAGACATGTTCACCTACATCAGCTTAAATAAATTTTCTCCCAGTTATCCTTTCCCTCTCCTTCCCTGTTCACTGAAATTTTTCTGCTTTAGAAATTATCTGAAACTAAGTTTTGATATTATAAGTGCATTTGTTGTTGTTCTTACAAGTCAATACATGTGAAACAATTTTTTCCCAGGACTATAATTTCATGTATATATACAAATATACATATGCATGTATAAACAGAAATATAAATTTATATGTATAAATATAAATATATAATACATAGATATACACATAATATATATGTATCATATACATGATACCAGTTTGTAAGTACACAGGTTCATTTTGTGCAACTTTCCTTCCTTAGTAAGCAAATCCCAAGCAAATCCCAACATGTACCTTGTATGTGAATCTGCAGGTGGCAAATGCTAGAATAAGGAGTATATATACTGTGGAAATGATCACATAATTGGGTTTGAGTGTGACTATCTTTTGTGACAGATTAGAATTAATAAATTCTTCCGATTATTCCTGAAAGGACTAGTATTATTATGAACTCTAAAATCACTGTAGCAAATAACCAAACTAATATTAAGGGTTGCAAACTGAGGATATTTGCACTGTGCCTAAAAAGAAATATGCCTGCAATCTCACTATCGTGTCCCTGTAGGGGACATGTTGCTTATCACCTTTTAGAAAAGAAAGGAAGCTGACTATAGCTTTCTTGTTTATTTAGAAAGCTGAGAACTGCCTTGCGTTTCTGTGCCTTATAAATTTTGAGAAACCCCATGTAGCCAAAGCAGAAGCCTATTATGCCCTTAAAGCAGAAGCAGCTTAAGCAAGACACAATTAATATTTGTTTGCCTTGTACCTAAAAATAAGCACACTAAAATAGTATAACTGATGATAGTGTGCAAGCATTTTGTAGCACTGTAACACCAGTAATGGCATAAACACACAAGTATTTTTAACACACCCAGGCCTAAATGTATATATGTAACCACAAAGGTGCAAATGAAATTGTGGTACAGTTGCACAAACAGGGTACAGACAATCAAATATACCTAGTAAACAATGGATGTAGAAAAAAGCAGGTAAAATGTCTGGTGCAAACAGAAACACCTAGATGACACCAAACTGGGCAGGAATGTTGATCTGCTTGAGGGTAGAAAGCCTCAACAGAGGGATCTAGACAGGCTGGAGAGATGGGCCAAGGCCAACTGTATGGGGTTCAACAAGGCTCAGTGTCACGCCATGCACTTGGGTCACAACAACCCCAGGCAACAATACAGCCTTGGGGAAGAGTGGCTAGAAAGCTGCCCTGTGGGAAAGGACCTGCAGGTCCTGTTCTAAGATTAGTGTACAGTGCATAATACTTCTGCAAGAAAACTAATGCACTTAAACCACCACAGGGAGCAAAGCCCTTTGAAGTATATACATGGATTGAAGAGGAAAGGGGAAGAAAGAGACTGACATAGTACTGCAAGTGTAGTTACTGCCTCATTCACAATACTTGAAGAGTATAGTGGGAAGGTTATGAGGTTTAACAAGGCCAAGTTCTGAATTTCTGTCACAACAACCCCAGGCAACGCTACAGGCTTGGGGAAGAGTGACTGGAAAGATGTGTGGTGAAGGACCTTGGGGTGTTGGTTGACAGCTGGCTGAACATGAGCTGGCAGTGTGCCCAGGTGGCCAAGGTGGCCAACAGCATCCTGGCTTGTATCAGGAATAGTGTAGCCAGCAGGAGCAGGGAAGTGATTGTGCCCCTGTACTCGGCACTGGTGAGGCTGCACCTTGAATCCTGTGTTTCGGGCCCCTCACTACAAGAAGGACATTGAGTTGCTGGAGCGTGTCCAGAGAAGGGTAACAAAGCTGGTGAAGGGTCTGGAGAGCAAGTCAGATGAGGAGAGGTTGAGGGAACTGGGGTTGTTTAGCCTGCAGAAAAGAAGGCTGAGGGGAGCCCTTATCGCTCTCTACAACTACCTGAAAGGAGGTTGTAGTGAGGTGAGTGTTTGCCTCTTCTCCCAAGTTAATAGCGATAGAACAAGAGGAAAAAGATTTTAACTGCATCAGGGGAGGTTTAGATTGGATATTAGGAAAAATTTCTTTACTGAAGGAGTGGTCAGGCATTGGAATAGGCTGGCCAGAGAGGTGGTGGTGTCACCATCCCTGGAGGTATTTAAAAGATGTGTAGACGTGGCACTTCAGAGCATGGTTTAGGAAGCATGGTAGCATGGGTTGATGGTTGGACTTGATAATCCTAGAGGTCTTTTCCTCACCTTAATGATAGTATGGTTCTATGATTCTCAGGTTACAGGGTGACCTTTGTACAGCAGTCTATGCACCTAGAACATAAGAGGCATGGTATAATATCTGAAAGGAGATATTAGTTTGTTTTGAGCTATCTGAGACTACATATTTGTTTAAAACCCACAGAGTACTCAGATTATGACATGGGGACACCATTTATTCTTCAAACTGGCAATTTTTCTTGCCATGACACTAGTCACACTGCTGAAACAAGGACAGACCCATCTATATGAAGCTTTAAGGAACAAATTGTACAAAATAAATTAAGGAAAATACTGGGAAAATTTCTTACTAATTCGGATCCTGGTCCTCATGATTTCACAATGTAGTACTTTCTGTATGTTCTTTGTATGAATGTACTTTAATTTTCCATACAGTGTTTTGTTTTCTGGTTTGGTTTTTTTTTCCTTTTTTTTTCCTTTAAAGAAGCTGTGACTGGAACAGCTGAGAGGAGCTGGAGGAAAGAAGGCAGAAAGCACTTCTATTACTGTGGAAGATACGGAAAGATTTTTATTAGTATTCCTTAAACTACTATAAATTACAAAAAATTCTAAATATGTAATGTGTGATGTTAGATGGATCTGAAAATAAATGAAGTATTTGTATAGTGTATTAATTGGACTGGAAATAAAATCATGATGAAAAGACCCTTCCCAGATGCTTTCAGAATTTATTCTAGTCTCTAGAGAAAAGAAAATGAGATTTATTTTGCAGATGAAACAGTATTCAGAATACACATTAATCTCATGTGTATTAGTAGACTGCATTTCATAGATATAAATACAGTAGGAAGTTTGTTTTGCTTTTGTCCACTGAAGAAAGAAAGGGAAGTACTAAGGTCTCTATAGCTTCCCAGGTTGTGATTTTTGTGTTGGGTTTTTTTTGGTTGGCTGGTTGGTTAGTTGTTTTTTTTCATTTTTTACCTTTTTCACTTAACCAATATGGAATTTCTCAAAATCACCTGAAGAGTCCTTGTACAATAGATGGGTTTTGTAGTACAACACTTCTCAGTCCAGCAGCTGATCAAATAACAACATATATTTCTTACAAAAAAGGGTCCATATTATCATAAGAAATATTTGTCACAGTATATGATTACTTAATTAGACATGTAAGACATTAACATTAGATTTCATGAGGGCTTCAAATTATGAATAAATGAGTAATTTATATAATTTGTTTATCTACATAAAATTTTTCTTTGAAATTGTTTCTGTTTATTACAATGATAAAACTAGGCATAAAAAAACTACTGCCTTAGATATTTTATAGTGTATGCTAACAATTTTATGCCTTATTAATTCTGAAAACTCTAACCCAGCAGTATGTAATGTCAATATTTATAGTCTAAAAGACTAATTATGTCCTGTCTTCCATTCCCATTTCTTCTTTCTTAGGCCTGGAGAATAAATAAAAAAAAAGGATCTTCCTTCTTTAATAGAAGATTAGCAATACAAGAGAACAAAAAACATATTCTCCTTTTTCAATAATTAATATCAGGACTATTCAAATTTTATGAAAACCTGTAATATTTTCAGAAGTTACTTCTTTTCCATGTATCTGTTTCAACATATACATTTCTCTCTCAGCATTTGGAGCTAACTCATTTCATACAGTTCACTCTCACTCAAAACAAGAAAACACTATTTTTAACACAATAAAGCCATCTAACATGATTTTTAAACAGATGCAGTGTGTAGTTTGCAATGAACATTGGTCTACACTAACCCTACTCTTTTGTGTTCTTTCATAGAAAGCCTTTGTTGTCTTTTTTTCATCCTTGTATGTCACATTCAATGAAAAAATAAAAAACATTTAGTTTCTCCACATTTCTGTAAGTTCACAGATTTTCAGTATATTCTGAAAT
Source organism: Phalacrocorax carbo (assembly GCF_963921805.1). Lineage (NCBI taxonomy): Eukaryota > Metazoa > Chordata > Aves > Suliformes > Phalacrocoracidae > Phalacrocorax > Phalacrocorax carbo. Next base: position 28,451,149 of record NC_087518.1, on the reverse strand, counting down.
ATCTCAACTATAAGAAGATATAAATAAGTCTGACACAAAAGGAAAAGTCAATAGCTATGAGGCTTTAAGCTTCCGTAATTACTGTGCCCCACGGAAATTAATCTGACAGAGATAATAAATATAGAAGGCAATATTTGCTGCCTTTGTTCAGTGACTTCAGCCAAAAAGTGAAGGTCTTTATCATGGAGAAATAATTTTAAACTTTTCCATTTGGACTAATCCTAAAGTCAATGTGAGCGTTGGCTAGATTTCTCACAATAGAAAGTGCATCAAACTTGAACAAAAAAGAACTGGTTGTGCTTGCGCTAACCTCCCAAAGTAAAGCATTCATGTCTGTTTTCTGTAACCTTTCCAAGTGCTACAGAGGTATTGCCTCTGTTACTGCATCCACAGTATGAGCACTTCACCATCTTGTAGTAACGCTAAAGAAATCAGCAAAGTGCTTAACATATGAATGCAACTGCATGACACTTTACATCTGTTCATGAAACTACCTTGCTCAGAGTCAAAAGCAGCCATGCTGATTAAACAGCATTTTTTCTAGTATACATTATTGGCTTCTTCCAGAACAAGAGTACCTGAGTATCACAGCAGACACAGAGGCTCACCATGTAGCATCACCTTCTAGATTGAAGGGAAACCAGTGTGTCTCTGTGGCAGAAAAATCTACGGAAGGAACTGATTTGCAGCAGGGAATGCATAGCCTAAAGATGGAGGAGAAAAGGGAATGGCTATGAGTTACAGTTCTGTTTAGACAAATGCTGCTTCAGCAAGTAGCTAGATAATATAGCTGGAGACTGCATTATCTTTATTGTGGAAACTGTGCTCCTGAGGGGGATGGAGAAGATCTGATAGCTGTTACTTTTACAGTTACTTTGAAGCTGCTCAGAAAAAGATTACTCACTCAAGGCATATTGTAAGACACCCTCTGTTTTTCTAATGACTTCATGAATTCATTGTCTAACATTTAATTTTCCTGGGGCTGGATTCTGCCAGCTCATTTGGAACTCTGATATCCCTGTAGCACAGTTGCATTGATTATGTTGGTAAAGGTGGGAGAATCTCATCTGGGCTAAGAGCATTATGCTAATACTGCAGTGAGCTGCAGGATTATGAATATCAGTGTTAAATGTATGAAGGCCACTCCACAGTCCAGACTTGCAAATTTCTCTTATCCAGAATGAATAAGATGATTATTTCAGAATACATTGTTTAGTGAATAAAACCTTTTGGCCTTCCTTCTGATAACAATAACATTGACACAGAACTTTATTGTTCGGAGCATAGAATTGGGTGGATCTCTCCACTTTTCAGCAGTATGAACAGTGCCAGGGAACAGAGAGAATTCTTGTTTAATCTGAAAATTAAATGGAAATGTACTGAGGGAAAGACAGTAAGGGTTTACTAAATGTTTTTACCTAACATCTGGCTGAACTGTAAACAGGGAAAAGCTAATCCTTTAAGTACTTCTCTCCAAAGATGAGGCTATCAATTGAATTTTCACTTTCAAATTATATTAATAGATTTGAACATGGAGAAACTTAATATGAGCTCTTGCAATTTTCAGAACCTATGCAGTGCTTTTAAGAAGCATTTATAGTCAGAAATCCTTATATTCTTAATCAGCTTGGCATACAATACAGTGATTACATAAAAACACCCAAAGCAGTCCTATATTGCAATGTGATAAATAAAAAAATTGTTTTGAAAAAAACATGACTATCAAATCATAGGAACCTAGGATCATTCAGTTTGAAAGAGACGGCAGTAGCTCTGTAGTCCAACCTCCTGTTCCAAGCAGATCAGCTCTAGGATCAGACCAAGTTGCTCAGGTCTTGAAAACCTCCAAAGATGGAGGTTGCACAATATCTCTGGGCAACATGCTATAGAGCTTGACTCTCCCCACAAAGAAAAAGGGCTTTCAATTTATGTCAATTTTCTCTTGCACTCTCACCATGGACCACCATTCTGCCCTTGCAGAAGCAGTGAGAGAAAATGTATACTGGGAAGGCAAAGATGATTTAGATGTTCCCAGGAGGGAGCCAGCCTATATCTTTGCAAGCCTATGCAGCCTTTCAAGACAATGCAAAGAGGAAGAACCAGGCAGAACAGTGAATGTCTGCAGCCTTGGGTGGCTCCCATATGAGAGGGAGGGAAAGGTCCTTGTTGTTGCTCATGCACAGGCCACTGGCTGTGATCTGACCATGAGAAAGGCAAAAGGGTTAAAAAGAACATTATTAATGATAGCTTGACTCTAATTGTGTTTTCCTGGCTTAGAGTAAAAACAATTCTGCTCCTTTCTGGGAAATTAATTCACGCTACTTCTAACAAGTTTCATCTCTTTTTAATAAACCGTCACCAGCCTACTGAAAAGGCAGGTATTGTTAGGAAACACCTTCCTTATTAACATGTTCTGCAGGAATGCCTCTGTGCCTTTAATATGTAAGGCTTTAACTAATGCATGCTTTGTGACTCTGTTCACAGCTGAGGAATGAGAATCGTATGAATCAATCCAGTGTTCCACAGCAGAAAGTCTTGCCAGATTTTTCTCAGGATGCTCTGTTCAGTTCACTGTGATGGTATAGTGTTGTTTGCAAAGGACAGCTCTGTAATGGGAACCATGTCACAGTGCAGCAAGCTACTTCACTGCAAGAGTTTGCTGCATGTATTATGTTCATATTTTTATGTTCCTACGGATGTCAGATTCACTTGGGATTTAAGTCCTGTGTTCTGGGACACCTTTGGAAGTGACAATCTAGACTTCAGCAGTTTGGAATCTTGACACCTAGCATCCTTTTGTTGAAGACTATCTCTACAATAAGATAGAAATTCAGGTTTTATGGCCTTTCTGTGCCCTTCTTGCCAAAAGTGTATTAAAATCTAAGCTGTTTTCCAAGGTACTAATATTTACTCTTGAATGTTGACAATGTATGTAATATATTAACAGTTCATTATGAACTATACTGTAAGGCAAATGAAGTAGCCTACACTATAAAATTTCAGAACTCCACCCCTAGCTTCTAGAAACATTCAATCTCTTCCGATGTTAGAATGTCCCAAGCAAAATAATGTAGATGTATATTTTTCTTGCATTATTCTATGTGAGAAAAAAGTGGGGTTTGCTCTACATTCCATGGTTTTTCTAGTAGATCTTATGTGTCTATCAAAAAATACGTTTATGAAATAAAAAATCCATCTAATATTAAGTAGAACAAGAAATGTTCTTTTTATATATAGCTACCACACTTTTGATGACGTTTAGCATTTTTATTTTAAAAGAACTTGGTAGAGACATGTCCCCTAAGCAGGAGTCATTTAAGAACTTCTGGGTCATTTAGCTAAAATGTGCCAAAATATAAATGTGCTAAAAATAGTTTATTAAAACAGAAAATTTCAAACCCAGAATTTTTTGTGAACAACCTAAGCGGCTTCTTTTTAAGAAAGAGAAGTGCTTCATGATGGTAATAAATTGTTTTCCACTGTCAGCTGAAAAAAAATATATTTCAGTGTCATCTTTCACATGAAATATGTGTTTCATTGTACAACAAAATTTTATTCCTGTAAAGTAAGCAATAAGTCCTTTGTGAGTCTGTAAGTGCACAGAACAAGCACAATTCTGAAGTCCCATTCTGTATTTGTTTTTCTATATTTGCATCTTTGATCACTCAGCCGTACATCACTACACATGTTTTCACAGATACATTCATATATTATTTTCTTTGAGAAATTCTGCTAAATTTTAAGAAGTCAGCAGATGGCCCAAAGGAGTGATGCCTCTACAATGGAGTGTACTGATCTGTTACGGTACAGTGTTGGAAGCTCTAACACCATGTCACATACCACATCATAGCTGTCCAGTAGAGGAAAAAAAAGAAATCTGAGACTAATCTAGGTTTTAAATAACTAATTACCTCCAGGCATTCAAAAGTAGCTTAGAGAAACACAACCACCTGATAAGAAATTCTTATCTTGAACACCTTCGATACCTCTAAAGAGATAAGGATGTCCTATTAAGTGAAATTATAATGTTTTTTGAAGTAACATCACTTTTAACTTGGGGGAGATGAAGGGAGAGGAAAAAACAAAACCACGTCAACAAAATTTTATCAAAAATAGACAGCTCTGGATAAAGTCAGGGTTTCACACAGAATAAACAGGAAAACAAGATTTTTTGTGGTCCTGTGATTATTTTCTTTTAATGACAGTCAAACCTTTTCATAGTTTTCTGAATGTCATAGAAAAGGTGGATTACTATGATTCTGTGGAACTGAAATGGTTGAAAGATTTTAATGAATAAAACAAAAAGGGTCAGTGAAGGAGACTGAACTGAAATAGTCCCCCTGGACTTTCAAGGTTTTTCTGCAAGCAAGCTCTCTCATTAAAGATTTTTGAATCTCTTACAATGTCAAGCATCAAGAAGATGGATAAGAAGATAAGATCCATTAAAAATCGTCAGAATCAAACAGAAGGTCAGTTTTCACAATGCAAGGTGATAACTGCTGGTACCGTGTTTTTCAGCGTATTCATAAACAAACTGGAATGGAGAATGAATGGTGTGATGACAGGCTGAGGGACACAGCTGCTGCTTGCTGGTTTGCAGGTTTGACCAGTAATGAAGCTGAGTATGTATCGAAGACCCATGCACACAGACACAGACACGCACCCCCAGAGGACATGGACACCTGTAGTTTCTCCATAGCCCATCAGTTTGACTGATTATTTTTTTTTTTGTCATTGCCTCCATGCTTGTTTGTCAAGTTTGTGTCTGTATAATTTATTTCTGTTTCCTTCTTTTTCCCCTAGTTTCCCAGCCGACAATGTCTCTGCTCAAGTAACCTCACTGGAATAAACATTCTCACATTCTCACATGCCCTCATCAATTAGTGTGACTGACCAAGTTCTGTTCTGCCTCCCTCATTTATCTCATGTTTGCATTTCTGGCATGTTTTTGTTAATGGATTCTTCCTTTTCTTATTATCCTTTTTTTGCATTGAAATGGCTCCTTGTCCTGATGCCTTTAATGGAGCAGGCGCTCTCCTTCCACATAACTTTACACAGTCCTCTTTTGGCTGAGGAATCTGAGGGGGCCATCTGTAGAACATCGCTTGGCAGTCATGCTTATCTTATAGCTTCCTCAGATGTCAGTTTTAGTCACTGTGGAAGACAAGATCCAGGAGGAGATGTAACTTAGATTTTGATTCAATGTGGCCATTTTTATGACCACTTTATAGCAACTAATACAATCAGAAGTTCTTAGACAGCAGAAGAACAGAATTCAATTCCTTTTCTGTCTGATCTAAAACATGTGCCTGAGCCAAAATAGGAGATTATCTATCCTGTGGTTTAAGACTTAATTTTGTGCTGATGCATACATTTTGTTCCCCTTGTTCAGCCAAAAATGTGAAATGCTGTTCTTGGCTCATATTTAAAATCTGTTCAAGAAAGCTGCTGTCTAAATCTCGCTCTGATGCCAGTAGCTTGATGTTTAGTTTCTAGAGAGCATTTTTCTTTCGTGCCCTCCTCTCGGTTTGTTATTTCTTCCATTTTGTAAACAAATAATAACAAACTAATTTTTAAAAAGTCATCTGAATAAATCCTGCAGTTAAAAATTAAATGCCATATGTACAAATCCCTGAGTAACTAAACAAAGAGAGAAGATTACTAAATTTTCATTACAAAAACCAATGGATGGTGTTATTACTAGATGATAATTTAGTATTAATAAAATCTCTCCCTTATTCTATACAATTGCAGCAATTTTGCTGCTCTATAGTAGACAATTTCAAAATTTTTACCAATCAGTAAGTGTTGTCTCACACAAGAAACCTTAGAGCTTAATACATCTGAATGCCGTTTATATTGTAATTCTAGCTCAAAAAGACGGAATGGTTCACAGTATTATAAACTGTGAAGGTTCTATAAATACTAACCCTCTGAGGTAAATAATGGCCATAACTAAACATTCCACTGAAAAATAGGCTAAGAGGCACTTATAATTGCTACATTTACAAAGCAACTCACCAACATTACCTACAAATAAACTGGATCAATTCCTTGATAAATCCAAACCACATTAAAGAAAACTTATAAACTGGTGATGAGTGAAATAGGATAAACTGGATATTCTGCAAAGAATTTCTGAGGCCAGTGGAGCACTGAAGTACACCTGTTCTCTAGGTGGTGTTCTTTTTAAAGACTAATCTTTTTTTCAGATATTTTGTGTCTTCCTTCCATTGATCTTTTCTGTCATAGTTCCATTACCATTTCCCAAGAGTTCACATGAATTAAGGCTACAGAGAACAAAAATAATTAAGATTCTCCAAAACCATTTCACTGAGACAAAGAAGTATTTTTCTGACAGACGAATGAGCCAGTCCTGCCTAAATATGGTTAGAATTTTAGTTATCCCTGTATTTTAGTTATCCTGTTGTAACATTAAAAGTTTTTTTGCTAAAGTGCTGGTAGGGAGCACCAGCGTATTTAGGTTCAGTATTGGATAAAACAACATAAAAAGAGGTCATAGAAACACAAATGGAAAATGGAATATACTTTAGCTTATCAAAATATATAGTCAGAAAACAAATTCAGTAGGACAAAATGAGAACTATATGACAAATCTAAGAATGGCTGAAGCTAAAATAAAAAGAGATTTTTAATCCTTCATCTGTAATATCTTTAAAAAATAATCTCTGTCAAAACTGACAGTTGAATGGCACTCTTTTTATGTCAGAAGACAAGGAACATACTTCAAACAAGAATATTCAGAAGGTTAGCAATATATAGAATATGTAGATGTTCTGCATTAATGTGCATTGTGTACGCTATCACTGAATCCCTTTTTCTCCCTACCTTTATTCCTTCACATAATAATATCATTTTGCACATCTTATTTTGCTAGATTATATAAAATCTTGTTACATTTTGCACATTGAAAAAGAAATATGCCTTTTTAAGGGATGCATATATTCTATTTTACTCAAATCTCCATGGGAATTATTACCAGCAAACAAAGAACATTTATACCTCTTTTTTCTTCTCCTCTCCCCACCCCCTCCCTGCCCTGTCTGTTCTATTAAAAAAAAAAACCCAACAACCCAGACAATTCTGTTGCAGCTCTTTGATTTCTTCAAGAACACGCAATTGTTCATTGATCTTCAGCATCATCACTTAATGAGCAAAATGGGGGAGATATTGTAGACCTACACAGGTTTTTTGCTATGCTTCACAGAGCAGAAGGAAAAAACATACATCTGGCAACAAAGGCGGAGTCTTTTTGCCCTGGATCAGCTAGTAGCATTGTCACAGACTTTTTTACAAAAGCTTTTACAAACTAATTTCATTTGATTTTTAGCTTGTTTTCATGAAGGAGACAACTCAAAGAATCAGTGGGTATCTGGGCACATATATCTGGCTTTCTGTGAATCCCCAGAATTACTGCTAAATTTTGAATGCTTTGCCCAAGCTAGACAAAAACGTAAAGGCCTTGCAATGGGTTACTAAAGGTTTTAAAGAGAGAAACCCTGTCAAACATTTACCAGAAAGGCTACACTGTAGCCTCTGTCCTTATTAGACCCTGAAGATCTGAGGCATATCTAGACATTTATCTTAGTGAATTAAGCACTATTTACTTGATACTAAATGAGATAAAGAGGCTATTGCTAAAGACAAAACAATCAGTCAGATCATTTGTTAATGAAAGTGCAATCCCAGTTCTTATTCTGTCTTTGAAAATAACATCCATCTTCAGGCTATATTATTTTAAAGTTCTATTCATTTAAAAATAATTAATTTGAATATTTCATATGAAAAGTAGGAAATGTCTCCTTAATGAAGGAAAGGAATTTGCAAGAGATAACATTGCCATTAATGAATTCTAATTAGAGATCCATTTAAAAAATAATCCCCTGTGCTAATTTATCATGGAAAGCTAATAGAGTTCTAACCTGAGACAAAAATAGTTCTTTGGAGTTTTATAAATGCTCTTGTCTAAGTTCACTATTTCTATTATTTACAAAAATTAAATTAGTGTGTTAGAAATAGTCATTGAGTAAAGAAAATCATTGTATGCCATACGTTAATTTTTTAAAGTTATTTTTGTGAAGAGGGTTGTTACATTTTTTCATCATTGTAGGTTTTGAAAGGAAAGACTATATTTTTTCATGGTTTATACCCACCATTATTGTCCCTTAATTTCTATTGATTTAAAAGATTCTGTATTTCTCTATAGATGACCGGGATTAATCTCACAATGTATAATGTCAGTTTAACTTGATTCCCAATGTTTCATCTTCACTGTTAGCTCAGTGACAAAACATCAGTTTATCCTCCATTTGGACTGCTGGAACACTCTTCAAATCCTCTTCTAACGTGGACTGTAATTCTTTCCATGACCCAGCAAGCTATTTTACACACTATTTGAAGGTAACACCTGCTCTTTGCTAAGTGAAGATGGTAGAAATTGCTTTGAAAGGCTCTCAAGATAAAAGGCAAAGATCGCTATGGCTTAAGGTGAAGGGCCACTAGTTAGGGTATGCAATTGAAGACTAATACCTTTGTATACACAAAAGCCGCAAGGATCAGAGGAACAGGGACTAATTGGGGAGTGCTGGGAACCTAACCAATGAAACCCAGTGCTTCCTGACTGATCTGCTCCAAGGGCAGGGCTGAATTAGCCCATCCAAGGACAAGGATTCCCAGGTGAGGCTGGAGATAAACTCTCCACCTAAGCACCTGAAATCTGAAGTGAGGTGTGACCTACAGGGTATGGGACATATGAGATGCAAGGGAAGAACACTTGGGGAGCATGTAAAACTCACTGTGGAGTTGTGGACATGTATGGGACTTAATATGGGACATTCAGAAGGACCAAAGTTGGGGAAAGGGAGGGATCAAGGTGGTTTGGCAGGAACAAAGGTGGGAAAATAGAGGGAGAGGGGTTAAAAGGGACCAGCTGAGTGTGAGCAGGTTGCAGGTCAGTATGCTTGTCCTGCTAAGCCCTACACCTTGGTCACTGCAGTCTATTCTACGTACTCACTAAATCCTATCTCTGCCATCTGTGTGGGTGCACTCTCTGAGTGGGTGTGGACGCATGCTGGCAAACCTCAAGCTAAACTAGCCAACAAGCAGAAGTCTGAGAGGCAGCAGCTGGAGTGGAACCATGAACATCAGGGGCTGTAGATCCAATGAGAACAGGGGATCTTGGACAAGCTGTTGGAGGGACCTCTAGTGAGCATACATACATACAAACACACTCATGCACACTTCACTATTAATCACAGATTAAAGGTCTGATCAGCCTAAGAATAAGAACTGGATTGGGCCATCTGTGCTGTTCATGTTCATCTGAGTGCTGCGTATTTAGATGGATGCTGGTAAAGGCACCATTTTCTGCCTGAATGGATCTGCCTGTCTGGTCATGTATACATATATACTGTGTATATATATGTGAGCATATTGGGAGCATGCGCTCAGCTGAAATGGGGACAGGGACCCCCAGTGGCCTTGTGTCTACCAGTTAACTGTTGGACTCAGCAACCTCTAACACCACTTACAAGTCTTTTTTGATGTGATAAATTACTATGATTGTATCATAGATCTACTCAGCCTGGCTGACGTTTTCTGAAACTATCAGCTACCATCATTTCCATAATAATAGTGTCTGGCAAACAAAAAAAGGAACACTCGAATGTTCTATTTATTATTTCTGGCTGCTGCTAAATTATCTTCTCTAATGGGCCCTGAAATTCTTTGTGATGTAAGAGATTTGGGATATGATTGGCACATTATAAAGAAAAATATTATAAACAGCCTTCTACAGAACAGAAAATTAATTTCATGGAGCATCAACAGCTTTACTCTAGAAGTAATTTAGCAGGTGAATAATTTTGATGTAACATGAAGGAAATTGAGTAAAACTTGTCCTCTAGGACTACGCTGTGTTGGCATCTAAATATACACATAATCTATAGATCTGTGTATTTTTATTTATATATCCATATTCACATATGTATGTGGATATTCACTACATAGGATAAATTAATATTTTAAGCAGAAAAAATATTATTTTTTCCATATTTATATACTTTCTTTTTAATTGGGTAATCTAAAAGGCACGTTCTATTGTAAAGAATTTTTTGAAAGGGAGCCATATAGCTACTGTTATATGAAAAAAGAAACCTTGTTTCCATATGGCATCTAGTAGATGGGACTAACACTTCTACCACACACCTGTGTTGCTTTAACAATTAGTCAGCCTGTTTGTAACAGCAGTTAATTTCATTTTGTGTAGCATAGCTTTATCAGAATGTTGTCATTTGAACCTCTCACATACATATCCAATATTGTGCTGTCACAATTTTTCTTGCTGCTACATATCATTCAAGCTTACAACCAAACGTCTACAAATTTTCAAATGACAGTTCTGTTGCAACATGTTGTTAAATTAAAAAGGAAATGTATTCCACTATGGTCAGAAGTAGGCATTTCCACAGGCAGGATAGAAAATGTGCAAGATCCCTCAGCCATTCATACAAATAAAATTCAGTAAACACTTTGCTGCCCTAGGCAATCACCCGCTCTATCTACTTGGAAGAGAGAGGTCAGCTTCTGATGCTTTGTTAGAAAAGCATTGAGCTGCATCAACCCAGTACTGTACTTGCTTTTTAAAAGGGGAGAAGAAAATGCTTCAAAACAGTGTGGTTGGACTTTATTTGACTTTGTTTATTTGTTTGTTTGTTGGGGGTTTTTTTTGTTTATTTGGGGTTTTTTTAGGAGAAGGAAACAGATCAATTTTGCAACTGCAAGTATGACAAAAAGTCTTTTATCTCCTCACCTCCATTTAGTGTTTGAATGCTCAGGAACAAGTTTTACATGCCAAAAAAAAAACCCACAAAACTTTCTATTGAAATAAACTAATTAACATAAATTAATATTATGAAAGAACATGGTAGGAATCGCTTGGATAAATTATCAGGCAGAATGTAGTTCTTTCAAGTATGGAAAGATATCTTAAAGGGCTGATGTTTTACAGACCACTTTAAAACACCTGCTTAAATGTTAGATTTTCACTTATTTTTTTCATTGCCATAAAGTTAGGATGCATACACAGCAAAGTTTCCAGGATCAACCCTTAGAAACTTCTTTTATCTTTATTAGATGGGAAAAAAATGAGGTGCTAGGAACTCTAGGTAAGGAAAAAAAGCTGAATGCTATTGAAATTCTTTTTTGCCCATAGCATATCGCCCAAGCTATACTCCCCTATTTGACATCATCAGAGAAGTTTGTTTGAATTAGGGCACATTCAGAGCATTGTTATTACTGCACAACATAGGTATATCAGAGCTTATTTTAAAAGTTCTTCAATCAGTGTTTAGGCTAGCACTACAGTCCCTTGCAAGGGACGCTTACATACTAAGAACTAACCACTTAGTTATGGAAATGGTAAACTCACCTGAAAATAGGTAACAAATAATCAGCTGCAGTAATTTGGAGCTTAGAGTAAACTAAAATTATTAAGCCACTTTATCAGCCAGCATATCTCCCATAATCTGCTTCAAGGTGACTCTTGCCATTCATCTACAAGATCTTTTTGCTCTCTCAGATCCTCAGGTTTTGACCGTTAGAGTCAAGTAAGCCACAATAAGAAAGACCTAGATCAGAGGTCAGACCTGTAGATAGGAATAACAGTGTAGCCCGATCTAGAGCTGGTATATCTTCAGACAGAAGATGACATTTAGCTACATAATTAAGCTTGCTGACATAAATTTATACAGGCCTACAGGACACTACAGTCCAATTTAATATGGGCAAAATTTGCTGATATCAGAGATATGAGGTCCTCCTGAGTATTTGACCAGCTAGTGGTTTCTGCATAAAGGGATGAACTTTATGACAAATGGTCTCTTCTGTTACTGAAACATGTGGACAGAAAGGAGGAAACCTTCCCAAGTTAGTGGAATTGTAAGAGAAGATAGAATTAAAGCGGGTTTTCATTATGGCTCTCCAAAGACATACCAGTTGTTGCTTAACTGATTTACACAACCCACATATATATGGTGTTCAACAAACATTAGAGACCAAACTGTAGCATTATTCTTGTTTACATTAGTAGAATCTTCTGTAATAAGATGACCTTCAGAGGTCCCTTCCAACCCCTACCATTCTGTGATTCTGTGTAATTACACATAGTGAAAGGAAATCCTCAGGTCTAGACACTGTTTTGTAATTGCTTTCTAATTTGCATGTTACAAAGATATAACAAACATCAAAATAGTATCATAACTCTTCAAGCTGCAAATTAAAACAAAAATGGCCTTAAGAGCCTGTTCAAAAAAATATTGAGTCCCATAATTTCACTGTATTTGTATAATGGTTAATAAGTTGTTATTAACCTCATAAGAAGTATATCAGAAGTTCTATTTACAAGTGATTTTAAATGAACAAAATGCTAGGGAACAGGTTTTGGTTTTCCAAATAGCTCCTTCTTAAATGATTATAACTGTTTACATCAGTGAAGGTGTGCACTGAGTAGTAACAATGTTACATAAGATTGGCAGATCGAACACCATAAAGTGATAAGAGAAAGTTTTTGGTTTCTATGACAAATATGGATACCCTTTGTTATATTAATTCACTTTTTTGATTGTTTATTTTTGTGAAAGATATTTTGGAACAAATCAATTATGCAAATATTTTTAACAGTATGAAATAGAAAATTTTAATTGCTGGATTTAAAATAGTATCAGACTGTGAATTTTGGTTTTAATTCCATTTTAATTAAAATAATAATGAACAGTTAATGCAACAAACACCTGTTGTTACTCTATTTCATAACCTGATATCATAGTGTCTATTTTCCCTTGGTAAGCTTTGTTTTGAGTATGCCAGTGAAGATAAAATGGAAAAGGTTGGAACAGTGTTCTATAACTCAACCCTATTTGCAGCACTTTTATAAACAGCTTCTTCTGACAGTAATTTTCTTTCAATGGACATTGATGACAAAGGTGTAAGGTAGAGTTTCAATCCAAAATATTTATGCCAAAATATTAAGAAAGAAATATTTGCTGCAAGTTGCCTCAGGCTCTTGCCAATATAACCTCTAACAATGAGTTGAAATCTGGATAGCTCTCCTGTCTCAGGTTCAGAGTAGGGAAACAGATATTTGAAGCTTTCAAGGACTGTTTGGATATCTACAGATAATGCAAGGACCCTTGATTTAGGATTGCTTGATCAAAAGATGTTTTTTTCTAAACTGCCTAACAACAATTCTCTCACTGCTGAATTAAACAAAGAGGGATAACAATTGATTTAGAGTTTCTAATTTTTGCTTACTTGTTAACATTTTTGATGTCCATCACTGAACTGTTGTCATTGATCATTCTTTGGTGGAAAGAAGTAAGTCATTATCATTATGGAAAATAACAATGTAGCCTAATGAATCAGCCTGACTTAGGATTCTTCAGTTAGTTTCCCACCACAGCCTTTACTAGTTACATGTCCTGAAGCAAGTCAGCTGATCTTTCTGTATTTCTACCTCCTTTATTCTTTACACATTAAGAGCAAGGCTCATCCTTATTATGTAAATATTTGTGTAGTGAGATATATTTATGGGTCTGGTTCATTGTGGGGACTAGTGTACACTATGTGTTACAAGGGAAAGTAAATAAATCACAAAGCATTACCTTCAGTTACCAAATAATTTTAATATTTTATCACATATGTAGAAGACTTAGTTATTAGCAGAGGAATATCTCAAATGTATAATTTACTGGAAAGGGAGGAAGTGCTCTTGTTAAGAAAGAAAATAGTGGAAAATACAGTCAGGCTATGACTGATTCAATCATCAAAACTGCAGTCTCTGTCAAGCTTCTTTCTTTGCAGAGGGAATAAGTTTTCCCTCGTTTCATTGTCAGGGTAGCACAGGTAGCTATACCCATTGGGTACAAAAGGTAGAGGCAAGCTTCATGGCAGATGGTGAGAGGAACTTGGATGCTTAATTTTTGTATGTAATATATATTTTTCATATCTTGAAATCCTGCTTAAACTTTCTGTACACTCTTTAAAAAAAGGTTAATTGAATTTATTGCTTCCAAATATTGAAATTGCCAGCAATGTGTAGCAGATGTGGCTGTGATGGCATAGCCAGACATAATACTTAAGTATTTTTCATAACTATGTGAGCCATTTGACTCCAAGGAGGCAAATGAAAGAAAGATGCAGTGGCATCTGAATCACAAGAAGTTGCAAGATAAAGAACAAGGAACAAGATAGGTATTAGGGGTGGCAGAGCATCATGCCAAATGTGTGAGAATGATGACTAACACGACCAAAACCAAGATAAACAGTATCCACTGCAGGCTAGATCCCCTTTTAAGATAGAGACAAGCAGCATAGAAAATCAAGCATAAGCAAGGAGGGATATAGTAGAAAGACAACCCACTTCTTTTCCAACTTTTCTGATCACCTTCCTGGCCATGACTAAGAACCAACAAAGACTATAGCCATCACTGCCAATTACACAGCATTAGCTGACTGTAAACATGACTATGTTAGAATATGAGTATCAAAAATTGACATTTTTGTGTTTATAGGGATCATGATTAAGAATTAGACATTAGCACAAACCATGTTACTAATGAATGAATTTAATACAGGGCTATTTTTTTGTTTGTTTGGGTGTTTTTTTTTGTTTTTTTTTTTTTTTTTTTTTTTTTTGTTTTTGTTTTTTTTTAAAGATTAAGACTGGCTGGGTGAGTCTAAATACTCCCATCACAGTGATCTGTAGCTGATATGTATATGCATATTTAGTTGCAACTTCCTCTTAAAACACTGCCAGTTATTCGTACTGGCTTTAATCCATAGCCCTATTAGAGGGAAAAAAAGAGAAACTACTGTAGTAATGACACTGTCATTACTTGACCTATCTTCAGCTAACAGCATTTTTTAGCAGCTTTAATATCTTCCTTCTTATAAGCACCCTTGTGACTTGGGTTGCAGTAGCCTGCAGCTCAGCAGTAGAGACTGCCAATGCAGAGTACTGCCTGCTGCTACCTGCGGTGGGGCTGAGCTTGGTGGATATGCACTGTCAGTGCTTGGAGCAGGATGGAAATGTGACTTCAAATATACATAGTGCTGCAAAGTTCAATTCTGAAAGCACCTGTGGTGCATAGAAATCAGTAGAATCTTTTCTTGTATATTTAACTATAGAAATCAGTTCTTTGTTCTGATGTTTAGTGTAAGTTTGCGTAAGGAATATCAATGTTGCATTGACAGTGTGTCATTGCTGTTAACTGGTGCAGAAAATGGCTCTTCAAAAACTTATGCATCTTATCAGCTTTGAATACATACTTGAACAGGTATGTCTTTATGATGAATGTTTAACCTAGTAAGAAAAACAGGGTTTTTTTTGTAGTTTTTGGTGTTATGATTTAGGTTGCAGTATCTTTATTATGGGACAAGAAACCCAGAGTATAATGTAAGTGGAATTAAAAAAATGTAATTACATAAAAACTGGAAGTATAGTACTCATGATAACTGGAAGTAGGGGAGTTAGTGAGCTCAAACTGCCTAATGAGTTGTGTTTTGTTGTCAGAAAGCACAATTATGTATTAAAATTATTGCTTCACAATTTATGTTGCATTTGTATGACTTTTAAAATTTTGAAATATATTTTTACTATTCATTTGCATTTTAGAAGGCAGTTAATCAAAAAAATATTGTTCATATGCAAAGCTATTTCAGAATTATTCTTTTAGCTCATAAGGATAGATGATGAGTGATTTCACTGAAAATAAATAAATATGGGAAGTCAAATTTTAATTTTTCTAACACTTCAAAAGCTACATCATAGCTTATATTACATGCTGCAAGGAAAGGTCTGGTGTAAAAGAAGAAATCCAAATTAGAGAGAAAATATATGATGCTTTGAATAAAAGTTGCAGTCGTGTGGATTAAGGGATGCAGAAATATGCTGACAACTCCCTGCTTTTCCCTTTTAGGACCCTTTATATTCTATACACTCTATTTACAAAATATACATTTAGACAAACTACACAACACTCTCTAAAAAATGGAAGCTGGCATAGAATCATAGAATAGTATGGGTTGGAAGGGACCTTTAAAGGTCATCTATTTTGCAGGGACATCTTCAACTAGATCAGGTTGCTCACAGCCCTGTCCAAGCTGACCTTGAGTGTTTCCAGGGATGGAGCATATACCACCTCTCTGGGCAACCTCTTCCTTTCCAGTGTTTCACTACCCTCATCATAAAAAATGTCTTCTTTGTATCTAGTTAAATCTAGCATCTTTTAGTTTAAAACCATTACCCCTTGTCCTAGAGCAACAAGCATGTGAAGGAAATCATAACCTTAACCTCAGATGCTTATACAGTCCTTTGTGCACTTATTATTAGTTACCTGATTTTTTACTAGACTATTTACAGATTTAGTGAGATGAGACCAATTATTGTAAGAACTGAAGGAGGTTTAAATTCACATGTTCTACTGCACTGCGGTCACACAGAGTAAAAAAAGAGTGGCTGAAAGACAACTTTCATAGAGGATAAGATCACACAGAGTATGATAGTAACAAAATTGTGGCCCCTGTGATGAAATGGCCCCTTTTAGGAAAGGGAGGTGCTTTCTGGGTCTGAAAATCAGCCAGACAATCAATGGATGTTCAAAGATTACATGGGGTATGACACTGTTGAGGAATGGCAACCTCAGTGACAAGATGGAGGCTGCCTCAAACCAGCACCCCAAAATGATGGCTGAAGGAAAATGGCAGCCCCTAAGAGGAGATGTGGGAGGGCTTTCTGGCTGTGATGTTCTTCCAGGTTGAACAGGAAGGTGGAGCCACAGCTGGTGTCCAGTCACAGGGCATCCTGAGAACATATGAATTATGACAGTGGCAGAAAAGACATTCTTCAGGGGCAAAAGGAGGTGGGAAACTGGTCATGTGACCAGGATGGGGCTTCCATGCTTACTGAGCAGGTGGCTGCAAGGTGACCTGGTCCAGGCTGGCAAGTGGGCTACCTGGTGTTTGGGCAGCTCTTCCTGGAGGAGACTGAAATGGAGATGAGCAAGGACAGATTGCTTTCCTGGAAATTGCAGGTTTTTCTGTGAAATTATCAAAAGCTAAGGGAATAGAAGACTGACTGTTCATTTGAGTTGAATATTCTTAATTCCCAAAAGTGATATTCAGTGAAAGCTGGTTTTCTCACACGTTTCAATTAATATTTTTGCTAATACCAACAGAAGTAAGTGAAATATCTTCAATAAAAGATTTTATGTATGCATATGGAGTATCTTGACTTCATTTCTAAGAGAAAAAAACACCTAATTAATTGTTTAATATTGCTTTTATTTCCTTTATGATGTTAATAATTGCCTCGCTGATTTTTAATTAAACATGTATTTTGTGAAATATGTCACATAAATAATCCTACTGAGCCATACTTTTAATAACTATTCATCATTCATTTAGTAGGTACAAAGGCCAGTGGAAACAATTACTGAAATGTGCTTATACAAGGCAGAGCAGAACACAGGAGACTTTACAGAGCGTCTCATTGTCTGATTAAATCTATTGGTGGGTTTACAATGGACCCTATTTTAACAGATAAGACAAATTTGCTGTTGTCCTTATTCCTTGTTATAAAAAAAAATCCCAATTATTTCTGACAGGTTATTTCTTAGGTATTACTTTGGCTGTTCATAAACTAAATATTTATATCCTTGCTGTGTTTTTTCTTTCTTTAGGACTTTTTGTCCTGTTTTGTGGTAAAGGATACTGGAAACTGGAATTGTATGTACAGTTTACTGATCAGCTATTTAGATACTTTATTAGAATCTGTGCTTCTAGGTGGCATGCAGAACTTTAAGATGAACAGACAAATTATCTGTATTTAATGAGACCCAATTACTTTTTTGAATGCAGTGAGCAACTTCTATGTTCAATGTAGTTCATCTTCATATGACTATATTCAGTGAAATGATTTATGCTTCAGCACTGTTCTGTTCAACCCAGAAGATCTAATGCAGGAAGAAGAGGAGGCCACAGAGGTACCATAGGGTTTATTTGCCTTAAATTTTAAGATTTAATTTTTATAAATTTTAACTGTCAAGCATTTTTTCATTCAAACTAATTTTAAAAAAAAGGAAAAACAAATTTTGGTATATTTTCAAACCTAAAAATACATTTAGCTGTCATTCAAGTCAAAAGAACATCACAGACATGCCTGAAAGCTTTTCTGAGTAGAGAAAGACTTTAGATTGGCTTACACTTCACTCCTCCTTTACCAGTGCCATAATCACCATTTAATACTGGTGGTTTTATAATCACAGTTACATTTAAGTTGATCATTACCCTTTGTCCTCGTCTGCTGGGATGAACAGCAGTTTCATCCTCAATAATTCTAATATACAGTTATGATATTCATGTTCTTATGTGAATCTACTGAAAAAGCATTTATAAGAATTTTGTTACTTTTGCTTAATGACAATTATTTTTCAGCAGTCTTTTCAGCAGTTCAGATCAGCCCATCACTACCTAGATTAACTTGGCAGTTAAATATCCTTATGAAGAGGGTTGACACATTGCTTCATGCTCCAAAGATACACTCAGCTTCATCTTAGCCTTTTTCTGGTGCCATGTACAGGAGTAACTGTTCTGCTTTATGGTTTCAGATTGAAGAACTCCCTTATCAGTTTCTAGTTGCCTGGCTTCTTTTTCTTGAAATATGTCCATGGCTGATTTAAGCCTTATGTGTGCCTTTTCCTCACAATTTCCCATGGAGTATCTTTTTTAGACTTCACTAAATCCAGCGTAGCTTTCATAGACCAGTAAATACAGTATGTCTGTAGTCAGTTATTGGTCACCAAAGGGTTGCAGCCCTGGGAAGCGGGCAAGACCAGTCTTAAGGGTAACAGAGAGAATAAATGACAGGTATTCAATGTATATACAAGTATAATGTATTTTCAGGTAGCAGCAGGAGCAGGGAGGCTCTAGAAGGGATGACAAGACAAAAGCTGAGGGTGACCCAGCATCCACAATGCCTTTACTGACCAGACTCACAGGGCTTGAACATGGAGGGCAGAGACAGGTGCTGGTGGCAAGGTCCATTGACGTGAGAAACCAGGTGTGTTGTCCATTCAGGAGCTGCAGGAGAGGAGGCCAGAGACAGGGCTGGAACCTAGCTGTAATATGCATTCCAGGGGCTGACCCAGGAGAAAAGCTACCTACACAACTAGTTCAAGGTCAACTGAAGAGACAGGGCCACAGATGTTTACCTACAACATACATGACCCGGGCAGTGACTGAAGGCCTGAGCTCAAGTGGAGCTCTTGGGCAATGGACAGAGGGTGCCAGTGGGGCCCCCAAGTAAGGCTACATCAGGGCTTTTAAGGCCTGTCAGTGCACTCAGAACCCTGATACATATATCGTAAATTCAGAAGTAATGTTCACTTGCAGACCAATAAGAAAAATCAAAGTGTAGCGTGTTAGCAACAATAAAAATATGACCCTAACATGAGGAGAAAGAAGATAGCAACTTCATCATCATCTGCCTCCCAGTGAAAGGCTTGGGATGCTGATGACTATCTGTACTCCACTACCCCATTTGAAGTAATTTACCCGAAGAGCTGGTAGGAAAGGTGCAAGGCAACCAGAGGCAGATTCTAGAGTTTTTGTATACATTACTTTATTACTGTATGAGATCTAAACTGTAAAATGTAGAATAATTTAAGTTGAATAAATACTAATGTTTAGCCTGGAGAAGAGGAGGATGAAGGGAGACCTTATCGCTTTCTACAACTACCTGAAAGGAAGTTGCAGTGAGGTGGATGTCAGTCTCACCTCCCAAGTAATGAGAGATAGGATGAGAGGAAATGACCTCAAGTTTTGTCAGGGGAGTTTTAGATTGGATATTAGGAAAAAATTCTTTACTGAAATAATAGTCAGGCATTGGAACTGGCGTCCCAGAGAGGTGGTGGACTCACCATCCCTGGAGGTGTTCAAAAAGCATGTAGATGCAGCACGCTCAGGACACGGTTTAGGAGGCATGGTGGTGTTGGGTTGGCAGTTGGAACTGATGATCCTAGAGGTCTTTTCCAACCTTAATGATTCTATGATTCTATTAGTCTTTGATTATGCTGTTAAGATGTTAATTGGAATAATAATTCTTGCTTTTTCATATGTGATGGGCTTCTCTTGTTTGCGAGACCTTTGAGTGCAACAAAGTAGTTGATATTCATGCAATTCTGTATGGTTGATCCAGGCAACTAGTAACATGAGCACGCAGATAAGCATTTCTTTGGCTAACCCAAATCACCCGGTCACATATGTAAAGACTGAATAAGTCAATTGCATTTGACCACCTTGTTTGTATTGATGGAAATTTAGGTGAAGATCTACCATGAGTATTATGTCAGGCAGCTCCAGATTATTTGTTGCAAGAATTCTTTAAAGAAATGCATCATATTCTTATAGATTTAACTATAAAAAAAGGCTTTATAATCAATAATGAAATTGGAAGACCATGTTTTCTATGTTTATAATAAATTAAAATAGGATTTATTTCCGGGGGTTGACAGGTAATGCTGGACTAAAAGACCTGGGAGGCAGGGCTGCTCGTTACCTCTGTTTTGTGTCTGATAACAGTTATTTTACTTAAACATGGAACAGTGTTTAGGATTAACTCCAGTAGGCACCACACAGCCACTCACTTAGTTCCCTCCCCACCCCCAGTTGGATGAGAGAAGAAGAGTGAAGGCAAGAATATGTATGAGTTGAGATAAAAATTGTTTAATTAGTGAATGAGAAGTAGAAGAAGAGAGAAATAAAAGAAAATTAAACAAGTGATGCAAAGACAATTACTCACCATGTTCCATGGGTAGACTGACACCCAGCCAGTTCCTGAGCAAAAGATGGCTAACATCCCTAAACCCTCTCCTCTCAATTTTATTTCTGAGCATGATGTTATAAAGCATGGAATATTTCTTTGGTTTGTTCAGGTCATCTGCCTGGTCGTGTCCCTTCCCAAACTCTTGTGAACATTCACTGGGGGGCAGAGTGAGAAACAGAGAAGGGCTTGACACTCTGCAAACACTGTTCAGCAATAACTAAAACATTAGTGTGTTATCAGCATTGTTTTGGTCACAATTCTAAAACACAGCACCATACGAGCTGCTATGAAGAAAATTAGCTCCATCCCAGCCAGACCCAGTACAAGCAGTCGTACACTAGGATGGTGATTTTCTCTATTTAGCAGCTGATTTATCTGATCCTGACTAATAATCTGTGACCCAATATATTAATTATTTTAGAAAATGTCTAAGCTTTCCTTCATATCTTAGGATTTCAAAATTAAAAGCCTTTTGGCTGTATAATCTGAGAGAAGGATTCGTGGTGACTGCTGTGCATATCCTTTGTGAGGAGATTGTTTAGAACATACTTCTTAAGACAGAATTTTTCCATATGTTAGACACTGATTCTTAGAAGACAAAGCCTTAGGATGAAGTTCTCTGGAAGGGATTTGTTAGAACCCTCCAGAAAAGAGACTGATGGAAAAATCACCTTAAATTTTGGCAGAGTTGTAACTAGACTCCCAAAGCTAAGCATTCCTCTACAAGTATTCTACTCCTGATTATTTTCCCTGAAGCTTTTTGTTTCCACAGCAAGTATTATTAAATAAGCTGAAGAAGTTACAGCTCTGCTTTTGCTAGGATTGATGGTAGTTCAACCTTTTGTTCAATTGCAGGTGCCTCTGGGAACAAAATGATTTAGAATTAATTTTTTTTTTCTTGGCTTTTCATCCCATTCCTAGCACCTGCTAATTTTGCGGCCTGTCCTGAGCATACCTGAACATCTGGCAGCTTTCTTCTGTGTTCTACTGTATAAAAGCCTCCAAACTGCAATGAAAAATTTCTCTCAGCCTTCCTTCCATTTCACGCTCTTTACAGTTAAGGTAGAATCCATTTTCATAACAACGATATCAAACTCTAAAACACTGGGACAGATGGCTCAAATCTAGTCCCACATATATCATATATATATTAAAAACAATTTTTCATTCAGATTTTGAAACTTGGTCCACAATGGAATTAAAAAAGCAGTTTAGTTCCAAATTTTGCTTAGCCAACTAAACCAGTTAACTTAAGTGAAAATGGAATGAAGATTAGGGAAAGAAACTTTGAAAACCAAAGGTAGCTAAATCTCATTATGGTTTAAACATTTGGCAATTAGTAATTTAGTTTTAAAGCATGATTATGTATGACACCTGAGTTCCAAAGTGACAGCCAGCCAGTAGTTCCCTGTCCCCTGATGAGCAACATGTTGCTGCTGATAAGGTGAAAGTAATAAGGACCATGCAACCCTCTTGCTGACACTCCTGCTTTCTTGACACCTGCACTCTAAAATGCTGAGAGAAAACAAATTATTAAAGTAAATGTTGTTATGGATAATGTTTGCATAGGATGAAATAAAAAACAGACAGTGTATACTTTGATAATGCTTCATTATGACTGTAACATCTGGCAAAAACAGTCAAATTAGTAATTAAACTCTTTAAATCCTATTCCAGATGAAAAAAGGGTGTAATAAGCAAGAAAAAATTCTTCCTCCTGCTCATTTTAAAAATAATGTTCCAGAGCTCTGGATAAATATACAAGTTTCATCAGTTTTAATGAATTCAGAGGGCAGTTGCTCTTTTGTCTTACATCCTGTATTTATAATTTGGGTACTGCCAGCACTGCCAGAGACAGTGCAGATCATTACACTGCTTTATTCTGGATGTTTGACTTCTTAGCACTGAGAAACAGATTTTGACTCTGTGAGCTGAAAGGTAGAAAACATCTGCAATTCAGGATGTTCATCTAGCTTAATATTAAGTGATAGGCTATTACATAAAAAGAATGTTTCTGAATGGAGACAGGATGAAAATTCAAAATTTTTACAAGACCCTTAGACCTAGATATTGTATCACTGGACTTCTATTCAGGAATATTTCTAAGTGGATACAGAAATTTCCTTACCAATAGAAGCATCAATACTGTAATAACCTTCAACCAAATGCCATTTTCTGTCTGCTGGGGATCTGCCATTGGATGAACTGTCATGTTAAAGGCATTCAAATGTAATTTTTAAGTTGAACTTCTATGTGAAAGTAATGAGTGAAATGAAACTTTGAAAGCAGATACCAGGCTAAAAAGGACTGCAAGAGGCAATCTATTTTTTCTCCAGGATCTCCAGGATGTACCTTACATAGTGAACATTGGTCCAACTTTAAGTAAGCATTAGTAGAGAGAACTCTAAAGATCTCAGGAATCTATCCTAGTTCGTCACTATTTCCATATTCAGAATAAACCATTTCTCTACTTTTTGTAGAAACTTTATGTCCTTGAAGATTTGTTGTGGTTTCATCCCAGTCAGCAACCAAGCACCACGCAGCCACTTGCTGACTCCCTGACCCTGGGTGGGATCGGGGAGAGAATCAGAAGAGTAAAAGTAAGAAAACTCATGGGTTGAGATAAAGACAGTTTAACAGGTAAAGCAAAAGCTGCGCGCGCAAGCGAAGTAAAACAAGGAATTCATTCACTACTTCCCATGGGCAGGCAGGTGCTCAGCCATCTCCAGGAAAGCAGGGCTCCATCACGCATAACGGTTACTTGGGGAGACAAACACCATCACTCCTAACGTCCCCCCTTCCTTCTTCTTTTCCCAGATTTACACACTGACCATGACGTCATATGGTGTGGAATATCCCTTTGGTCAGTTGGGGTCAGCTGTCCTGGCTGTGTCCCCTCCCAGCTTCTTGTGCACCTGGCAGAGCATGGGGAGCTGAAAAAGTCCTTGACCAGTGTAAGCACTGCTTAGCAACAACTAAAACTTCTCCACATTATCACCAGAGTTTCCAGCACAAAGCCAGAACATAGCCCCATACTAGCTACTATGAAGAAATTTAACTCTATCCCAGCTGAAACCAGGACAATGTTCCCTCCTTTTTTTCTCCATCTGTGTTGAGCAATCCCAATTTATTCAATCTTTCTTAAAAAAAAAAAAAAAAAGTCTGGAAAAGAGCTAATCAGATAGAACAAAACATTAAGACTGGGAATTAGGACATATAGGTCAGGGGTCATGATAAAGAGTAACTGCAAACATCAATTCTACTATTTACTCTTTGGAAATGAAACAGAAAGAGGAGAAGGAGAGAAATCTTGAGAATAAGGTCATGCCTAGTAAACATTTGGAGCTGAGTGTTTGTTGCTAAGACCCTGTTTGGACTTTCTTTAGTTTTGAGTAAGGCAATGCTTATATCTTCAAGTGTCAAAAATAATATCACTAGGATGGAAGGCATATCTTTATTGGTGCAGATGATATGTAAGCCAACTCAAGGAGATGGTCTGCTGTTCCTTCTACTCACAGACAAGGAAGAACTTCACTTTGGATGGGCCGATGGCATTGCTGGCAGTAGTAATTATGGGACTATGAGAGAAGTGTGCAAGAAAAAGAGCAGAATTCATCGGGAATAGCCAGCACTAACTGATCAACCTGGCAGCCTTTTAAGATGAGATTACCTCCTCTGTGGATGAAGTAGAGCAGTGGGTGTTGTAAGCCTTGTCTTTCACAAGGTCATTAACACAGCACCCCAAAGGATATTTAAAGCCAATTTGGAGCAGTGTGGACTGGCTAAATAGGCCATAAGGTGGGTGGAAATTTGCCTGGAATGCCAGACACAAGGGCATGTATTGAGAATAAGGTCATGTTTGGTTATCAACATTTTGTTACAGTAGCTGGTTACCAGTGATGTACCTCTGAAATCGATAACGCAACCAATACTGTTTAATGTCTTTATTAATGACCTCAATGATGGAATAGAGCACTCTCAGCAAGTTCATTTCTCACACCAAATTGGTGAAGAATAGTCAATATATTGCTATAGCTGCAAGTCCTTGACAGGTTGGAGAAATGGGCTGTCACCGACCTTATGATGTTCAAGAAAGATAAATACAAAACCTATGCAACAGCATACTCTGGGGGCTGCCTGATCATAAAATTATTTTGCCAAAAAGGAGAAGAGGTTCCTGGATGATGAACTGAACATGAGTCAGCAGTATCTCATTGTGGTAACGAGGACCAGCAGCATCCTGGCCTATATTAGTGAGAATTAAACCAGCAGGCCCATGGAAGTTAAATCATTCCTCTCTATTCAGCAGTTATGAGACTACACTGGGAGTGCTGCTTCCAGATTTGGGTCCTCAGTACAAGAATGATGCTGGAGTGAGTTCAAGGGTGAGCTACCAAGCTTGTTAGGTGCCTCGAGCCTGTGATGTACAAGGAGAGGCTGAAAGAGCTAGGCCAATTTAGACTAAAGAAGTAAAGGCTAAGGGGACCTTACAGCTGTCTACAACTACTTAATAGGAGGAAATAGAGATGATGGAGCCAGACTCCTCTCCAAGGTTCACAGTGCCAGCATAAGGGGAAACAGGCACATACGGAACATGGAAAATTTTAGTTAGATAAAAGGAAACTGTTTTTCCCAAGAAGATCAAATATTAAATAGGTTGTACAGACACCACTGAGATATTAAAAACTCAGCTGGACATGGTCCTGGGCAATTTCATCTAACTGGACCTATCTGCAGCACAGGATAGCATTAGATGGCTCCCCAAGGTCCTTTCTAAACAAACTTTACTGTGATTCTCTAGATGTTTATAACAGGTTCACCAGAGCAATATAATTCATATGCAATAGAAAACAAAAAAACTTTGTTTGGAGTAATGGAAGTGGAAATTGATTACATTTTAATTCACTATTTCTTTAACTTCCCGTCACATTGAGATGCATTTACATAAATTAACATGTTTTGCTGATCCGTAAAAGCAAAATTTTACCTTAATTTATGTTTTCAAATCTTGAGTTGTTTATCTCTTACATTCAGTATTTTTAAAAACAGCTCAAAAAGTGCCATGTCAGAATGAGAAGACAAAACAGTAATCTATGATATGCTTTTCCACTTATTTCATACAAAGCTGATAGTGAAATAGGGTCATAAAAAGCTGTGGTTTCCCTAATTTTTTTAAATGAAAATTTGCTATTTGCTGAAACAGTTTAAATCTAACATTATTGTAGCCTAGGAAGATCTAAAAAAACATATTTTCCCTGTTAGATTTAAATTTTCAAAATTTAGGTAGGCTTTAAATGTCATTAGAACTGACAGAAAAAGTGCATATTGAAACAGAAAATTTTTTGGTAAGCAGCCAAAGAAGAACTGGAGGTGGTATCGTATGTTTTGAAGAACCATATTTGTAGGCTAGGGAAAAGGTAACCGAGTAAAGACTTAAATTGATTTAAACATGGAAACTGTGGGGGTGGAAGAAGCTAGAGCGATTTGCATCGCTTTTAAAGCCTCCTGTTCTAGTGTCCCCAGAGGGCATGAAGCTTAGCACATTAATGTCACATGACATTTATATGTAAAAAATTCGGCTCCCCTTTGCATTACTGAAGATCTTATTGTTAAATTATACATTAGAGAAATGCAGCTTTACCTTACCAGTACCTTCAGTATGGACTTTGTAACGATGTTTGTGGATAGGTGAGTGCTTTGCACAGTGGTTAACAGGAAAATAAAAAGAAAAAAATCACATAAAACTTAATATTAAATATCTGAAGGTCTCTTAGTTCTTTGTAAAAAATGTGTAGTACTGCACTAGCTGTATAATGTCTGATTCTTGTTCTCTTTATCGTGCTTTAAGTTAACTGTACTCTATTAAAAACAGCTATATCAACAGAACTGACGTGTTAGGGGAAAGAACAGCAAGTTCCAGCCATTTATAGTTAAATTTAATTCTTTGACTTTTTAATTCTCTTTTCTTGGTATAAAACCAACATTTCTTCATCCAGAATTTGAAGTAGACTTCTGTGCCTTTGATGGACAGGAATACTTGAAATTAGTAAACTAGCTTTGACCATCTTCAGTGGCATACTTTTCAAACAAAAACAAAAATCTGTTGCTGTTATGAAACATGGAACTGCTTTTTGAACTGAATATCCCCCTTAGATGAACTAATACTCTAAAAATCCCAGATATATCATCTCTGAAAGTGATGAGTTGTGTGTCCTTCTAGCAATGAAGGTAAAATATGTTCTGTGCTGTACTATCAAAAGCAAGTTGAGTGAATATTCCCATTTGTTTAGCATTTGTGAGATTTTACATGGAATATAGCATCCAGATTTGGATGCTGCTGTATAAGGGAATGTTTCCCAGCTGGAGAAGGTCAGGTCATTAGGTGGGTGCATGTAATACATGAGGAAGGGCTGAAGCAGTTTGGTTTTATTAACTTGGATTAACCTGCATGGGGAGATTCTAATTACTGTCCTTGATTACATAACAGAGGGT
Source organism: Phalacrocorax carbo (assembly GCF_963921805.1). NCBI lineage: Eukaryota > Metazoa > Chordata > Aves > Suliformes > Phalacrocoracidae > Phalacrocorax > Phalacrocorax carbo. The sequence goes on along the minus strand of NC_087518.1, from coordinate 28,423,758 downwards.
CTTTAGAAGACAGCAACAGGCTTCTAAGTGAAAAGAAACAGTGAAAGAACAAAAGGCAATAGGCATAAATTGCAATAAGGGAATTTTTGTTTGAACATAAGGGGCATCACTAAGCACCGTGACAGATTGTTAAGAGAGGTGTATTTACCATTCTTTGAGACTTTCAAAAGTCAGTTGGACAAGCCCTGGGAAACCTAATCTAGCTTTAAAGTTATCCCTGCTTTTAGCAGTACAATGGTATAAAAACTCCAGAGGTTCTTCCAACCTAAATTTTTATACAAATGTATTTATTAATATTCTCAGAATAGAAAAAATAGAACACTTATTTATATAATTGGTTGCAGCCAACATACCATTCTGGAAAATATTCCCTCGAGCACAGTCCTCAGTTGTCCACTTTAGAACTCCTCAGTGTTTGCAGATCCAGAGAAAATTCATGCATTCCTGGGTTACTACAGCCTAAAGAACTAGCCAAATATAAAGGCATAAGCTTTTATTATTAAAAGCATCAGGAACCTGAGTGCATCATCATAATTTCTTTGACCAGCCTGTACAACCACCTTTGTTATCCTCCCTGCAACCTCTTCCCCCATTGCATCTAAAGGCTGTTTAGTCAGCTGCGGTATAGGGTGCATATGTGCCACCTATGTAGCACATTTCTGTGAAAAAAAGTGAAGTTGTGAGAGAGCGCTGTGAGAAGCTTCTTAGAAGGCCTTCATCTATGCACCATCCATCAATTGTTTTGGAAGCTGCTTAAGCTCAGACCTTTGTCCTTGATTTGTATCCAACAAATATTTTAGATATGCTGTGACTGGTATTGCCTCTTGTCACTTCTGGCCTTGCCTTGCTGACTTGATTTCAAAGCTTGACTTCTCACAGATTTATATCCTGATCCCAGGCCTGTTGGCCAGGCCTCATGACTGCCCCCAGACCTCTCTGCTCACCTCACTTGGGTTCATTGGGATGGCACCCTGATCAGTGGGGACACTGACCTGGTCTTCTCATTACCCTGAGCTCGCATTTGCACTCCTCCTGCTCCCTAACAGAAATCTCTAAATTATGTTAGAGATTACTGTCCTTTGTACTGAAAGATAGTATGTTGTTACTGCAGGAAAAAAAATCTAAATCATTAGCATTTAAATTAATGATGGAAGCTGGAAAAAAGGCAGCTCGAACTGCTGTCAGGAGGAGCACTCAAACTGCTAGAACAAAAATCATTCTGTGAGAAAGTGGCAAAAGAAGTTGCAGAGTTGATTCTCTGTGCTGAAGGAATGAAGCAAGTTTCAGCATATCTTCCCTTTTAAGTCTTATAACATTGCAGTTCATGACTGAATCCTATCAATGTATAACTCTTGGGATCAGAGTTGAAATGTTGGATATGAATCAGAAACAAGAGACAATGAGAAAAAAGTGTTTGTGGTAAAATAAATATTACCTAAAAGGAGGAGCTGTGGAAAAATGGCTTTTGATTTTTTAATAAGTAAATACTCATATAAGTAATTTATTGCAAGAAATGAGAATGGAAGTATTAACAACAGTGGAAGTTGTCAGTGAGTGTTTCCCTCAATTCTGAATGGCTTTCCAGTTCAGCTGAAAAGAAATTTGGATTCAAGTACTTTTTCCAATACCAATGAAAATAGTTTTCATCTACGCCACTAGTTAGTGTGTAGGATTCTAAGGATTCATGGGATAAGATGCTTCATGGGACATTTTGGTTCAGTAGTCTCATTTGCTTTATGCAATCCATAGATTGACTGCCTGATGGTAGTGTAGAACTAAATGGAAAATAACTTAGAAAATACAACACACCTGAGTGCTGCAAGCATGTTTACAAGACAGCCTTTTGCAGTGTCCTATTTGTATTTAGGTTTTATATCTTTCAGATATATATAGTCACGTAGAGACTAAAGCAAGGATCAGGGTTTTTTCATACCTTGGTGCTGTTTACATTTACATATTCAGTTTCCTGTTTGGAGTAATAGTAAGAAGCAAGAACAGAAGGAAGGTGTTGTATCCTTTTTATGGAGAGGAAACAAGCAAAAATAAAAAAGAAAACTGAACACAGTGCTATAGGAAAAGTTGCAACTGAACCACTTCTCTAATATAAGGAAACAAACAAACTTAAAATCATTTGTGATCGTAAAGAAATAATCACAAAATCCTACTACAAGTGGTCTAGAGGTTAGTCACCAAAACTGTGTAGAAGACAAGGTAACTGGTGGCATAGGTTGTTCTAGAAAGGCTGCATGTGATGCCAGTCTGTTGCAGGATGAAGGGCTTCTTAAAATAAAGATGCATTTTATTCTTCCAAAAGCTGACAGATTAAAAAGAAAATGTCCTTTAAATGTCTTGGAAATAACAATTCTATGTTTTCAATGGAACAAATAGGAAAGAAAACCCTTCAGATCTGAAATAATCTGAGATGAAGCTGGGGCAGGTTTTTCTGATAGGGTCTATTTTAAATATTGGGAAAAGGCAAGAATTTCTCTAATGAGTGGTAAAAGTTCATTTGGAATTGATTAATTTATAATTTAATATTTTAGTCTATATAATTAATGTTTAAGCTTCCTGTAATATTTTAAAATAACATTAATTTGGGAGTTTTCTTTAAAAATAGAAAACTGAGAATTTTAAATGCATTGTTAATTTTAGAACTGGCAGCAACCACTTAGATTCTCATTTACCATCAGTGGAAAAGCTGACCTATATTTTAAATGCTAATGATGCTACTGACATTTGGAAAAATTTTATTCCAAAAGTTAAAGAAAATACATGACTTAGTCTGGAGCTAACTTTTATTCTCTATAATGCTAAGCCTCATTTCAGCTTTTAAACTTCATTAAAAATAACTGCATGTTATATTATTTTAAATGGCCTCTCTGATCAAAGAATGTCTTTTTTTTCCCAGTATCATTTTCCTTTCCTTGTATCAAGGACTCTCTATTGATTTTTAACTCTCACTTTGCATACGTTATTTTCTTCTTAAATCATGGATTTATCTTTTTTCTTCCTGAGATATCTATTGTAAGCTCAAAGTCTGACTACATGGAAAAGAATAAGCATTAGGAAACTGTCCATGTTATATGTACATGCTGCAGAAATTCCTGTAGAAAATCCCTTTTATGTGCAAGGAAAATTAATGCACAATTATTAGGTACAGCATGTGGTTGCTTCTTGCACCAAGAATCTTCCTTTGGCCATTCTGAGTTGAGGAATGGGCCTTTTTAGTCGACCTTACTGCATGACTCCTGCCAAGAAAACATTTTTTACATCTGTGTAAGGCTGGCACAGTCTAACCATAATCTTAGAGCATTATGTGACATTTAGAAAAAGTATTATGATACCTTCTAAAGGCCTAGGACTGATTTATTTTTCCCTTTTCTCCAGTTCCCTGTGTATTCAATTTCTGACAGTATCAGCTGATTCATTACAAATTCCAGATAAATATACTAGGAAATTGGGAAACATAGCTAATGAATTGCCACGATCAAAACTCATGGCAAATTCAAGTTAGAAGACACTGGAATGACTGGTTAACTGATTCAGTTCAGTCATTCAGACTTTTTAAACTGGTATGTCTAAGTTTAAATTCCTTGATAACTGTAATTTTATTTTTTTTTCAATACAACAGGTTTTTTAAATTTTAAACACAGTATTTTAGACACTTTCTTGTCTTATTTAAACTGACCCAAAATAATAAAATGGTCACTTTCAAGCAGTTTTGACTTCAGAAAACTCCTATTTCTTCTAATGTTTTCCTTGAGTTCATACTGATTTTATGTTTTGGAATGAAAGTTGTGGTTACATGAAACAGTTACAAGGGGAATAAATATCTGGAGGTTTTTTAGCTTCCTAAACAAATAAATTAATGCTCAATATCTTTAAGTAATATCCATTTTTATATTAGGAATAACAAGTAAATTCACAAAATAAACTACCTTTCACTTAAAGCTGAAGGCTGGGCTGGGTTATACTCTTATGATACTGGGTTGTAGATATCAGAAGCAAAAATAGCTACTTTATTTGCTCTCCAATTATCTGGTAATTATCACAAAGATAATATATGGTAAAAATTTGAATGGCAGCTCTAAGTATTTATTATAGTATATTGACTAAATTCTCCTCTGGAAAATAGTTTTATTTGCTGACAGAAAATTAACAAAGCCCAGGACTTGAAGTTGAAAATTTCTTGCAATGCCTTTTTTTCTAAGGAAACTTTAATAAGTGTAACTGCAGAGTCCTTTTCATGGTCACGATGCAGATCAGAAGCTGAAAGATAATTGTAAAATGAATGAATTTTTGGAATGAAACTGATTAATTTCAACAAATGAGCTGTCTTCCTAAAAAGTTGATTTTCTGAATAGTTTTGAATACCCATATAGAACATCCCAAAATCATCAGTGAAGTAAATACAATCACAGACATTACTTCTGAAATTTGGCCTGTAACTGACTTTAATGTGAACACTGGAAAAATGTTGATAAAATCTCTGAATGCCAAATGGGGTTTCTCCCCAGTTCAAAAATGAACTGAATAGCTAAGTGGGAATGATGAAGATTTACTCCAAAAGTACTGGATATACACAAGTCTATGGGACCTTGTAGGGGAATAGACAGGGGTTGGGAACCAGAAGATCACGGGATGTGACGGAAAGATAGACTCCTCCCCATAGGAGTGGCAGGAACAGGAAGCGCAAGAGCTATATAAGCGTGTGACGCACTTAAATAAACGGCCATTTTGTATCCATCATATTGATGTCTGTGCATCACTGTCCCCAGGGTGGGTAGAGCCCTGTGTCCCGGAGATATGTGGCCCAAGATAAGTTCTCCCACAGAAGCGTACAGCAACAAGTGGTGACCCCGATGTGATCGGCGGGGCGACATGGCAAGTTTGCCGGGGGGAAATGATAGCTTGAGGCACGCAAGGGTGGGACGGTGAGCCGCAGGACAGCGGGCGCACCATGGGTACAGTCGTAAAGGTACCGAAGGGATTGGGGAGGAATATGGAACTTCGATTTCGAAGGCGCCTACCTCAAGGGCCATCCAATGGATGATCACGCAGGGGCTCATACGAAGTCCCACAGACATATTTAATAAAGATAATTGGGCGAGAATTAAAGAGGAGTTAGCCGAAAGGGCTATGATGGGAAAACCCCAGTACATACAGCTCTGGGGAAAAATACACCGATTGCTATTGAAAGCTCGGGAGGATCGGGAGACGTGGTAGCAGGCGCAGCTGTGCCTGCCACGGTGCCACAGTCGACAGTAGCCGGGAAAGAGACCCAGGATGGGCAGTGGGGACACAGACAGGGGCAAGCATTGCGGGGGCTGGGGAAGAAGCGGGGAGTTCGGACGGAGTAGCCTGGCCAGCGACTCAGTCTGAGGCTCCCGAAGAGGTGGATCGGGAAGTGGTGGTGTTCCCTGTTGAGCCAGCAGGACCTTTGGAACGCCTCCCTTCATACCTCTGGGGTGATTTGGCACAGGCGCGGGTACTTGCCCGTGGGGAGGGTGACGTGGCGGCGGACGCAGCGGGAGTGACAGAGCGGAAGGAGGAGGATGATCAGCGCCGGCAGCGGCACCGCCCTCTGCCCGACCCTCGAGACTGGCTCCCGGGGCAACCCTTGAGATGGGAATCAGGCAAGGAGGAGGATTGGGGTGCCTGGAGGGGAGGATAGGATGGGTATAGATCAACCTCGAGTAGCAGCAAATCAGAAGTTGGAGGAGAAACCGATGTCCACATGTGGGAAGATGGGGCAGATTGCCTGCAGCATGCAAAAAAAGAGGCATAAGGCAGCAGGGACTCGGAGGACCAGTCAGAAGGAGGGAGGAGAGGGACCGCCAAAAGGGGAGGTCCAGAGCACTGCAGCTCTGGAGGGGTCCGCGGAGGACGGGCTGCGGCAGCTGCAGCAGGCTATGCCCGCACTAGGGGAAGTAACTCGGAGGCAGACAGGACTCTTAACGAAGGGTGCGCCCAAGCGACAGTCAGTCGAGTTACCTAATTGGCAGCTGATAGCCAGAGATTGTAGCCTAGATGGTGTAAGGATAGAGATGCCCGGGATATTCCCTCTCTGAGTAGCTCCAGGAGGAGGGGTGGAGTGGACGCTGATAGATGCCAAGCTAGTGCAAAGTTTATGGCAAGAAATTAGGGAAAAGGGGCTAAAGGACAAAGGGGTAGGATTGCTGCTAGACGCTGCGCACGCAGCGCCATTGACCCCCTCTGATGCTAGGCAGTTGGTGAAAGCGATATTGGCTCCCACAATATACATACTTTGGAAGGAGGCGATGAACAGTGCCTGCCATGCCCTCGTACAGCAAGCGGCGGTGGCTCCGGGCCACCCGCTGAGAGGGACCACTCTTGACTGGCTTACTGGAAAAGGTCAAGGACTGGAAACCCCGCAGTTACAAGCGGCAGCATTAAGGGGCAGGGAGCTGCAAGCAGTAACGGAGAGGTCCCGCAGAGTGTATAGCGAAGTGGGCAGGTACGAAGAAAGAGCGGAACCTTGGCAAAAGATACAGCAAGGACTAGCAGAGCCATTTGCAACGTTTTGTGACAGGTTGCAGAAGGCTATTATAGAATCAGAATTGCCACCAGCAGCCAAGGAGGCAGTCCTTATGGATTGCCTCCGAAGTCAAGCAAATCTGCAGACACAAGATGTCCTCTGCACCCTGGTGGCAGGGGCATCATTAGGTCAAACCATCAGGCATGTCTTGCACCAGGAGGCGTTGAATCAGCATGGCGGTGCGGGAGCGCACATCTGCCAGAACCCTGACTGTGGAAGAGACGAAAGGGTGATGGTGCAAGCGGGCGGGGCGGAACCAAGATGTCATTTGTGTGGACGGCTAGGGCACTTTAAAGCTGGGTGCCCACTAGGGGGAAGGGGAGGATGTAATGGAGGAGGAGCATGCCCAGTAGGGAGATGCTGGGCGTGTGGGAAGCCAGGACACCTGGCAAGAAATTGTCCAGCCACAAAGCTGGGAAACGGCCAAAGGAGGGCGAAGCGAGGGGGATTCACGCCTCCTGTGAGTCAAATGGCCCCCATCATGGTGCCAGTGCCAGGAGGTTGGCCCACCATAGTGGGCCAAGGGGGAGTGAACCTTCAGGCAAGGGAGCAGAACCAGCAAGATTTGCAGGTTATGGCCCCTGCATGGCCTTGGTCTTAGGCTGTAACAAGAGACCCATGGCGGCGGTGATGATTACCCACAAGAGCCGAGTTGTCCGGCACGGATATGCCTGGGAATGTTAGTGGATACCGGGGCGGATGTCACAGTGATGCCACTTGAATGGTGGCCACCAACTTGGCCCCTCACCATGGGAAAACGTATAATAGGGGTAGGAGGAGAACAACAGACGAGGACTAGTACTTGCCCTGTAAAACTCGAAGTCCTGGACGAAGAGGCAGGGAAGCTCCTCATGGCCATGGTGACAATACTAGTAGCAGATGGGGTAGCAAGCCCCTTGTTGGGGCGGGACGCCCTTGCCCAGATGGGGATCGGGTTGAAAAATTTAACATAGGGGCCACTGCCTCAGACGGGCTTCGTCAGCACAAGTTGGTGTGGAAAACCGAACAGCCCGTCTGGGTGGAGCAGTGGCCCCTGACAACAGAGAAAATAGAGGCTGTAAGAGCTATAGTAAAACGAGAGCATGAAGCAGGGCACCTAGAGCCCTCGATGAGCTCCTGGAACACCCCTATATTTGCTATAAAAAAGAAAGATAAAAACCAATGGAGGATGCTGCATGACCTTAGAGCAGTAAATCAGCAAATGGAGGACATGGGGCCTCTCCAACCCGGCCTACCAGATCTGAGTGCTGTCCCAAAAGGATGGCAAGTCATTGTTTTAGATATCAAAGACTGCTTCTTCAGTATTCTGCTACATCCAGATGATAGAAAGCGATTTGCCGTTACTGTGCCCACGGTGAACCGCGCAGAACCAGATAGTAGAAGGCAGTGGACAGTACTTCCGCAGGGGATGAAAAACTCTCCAGCGATCTGCCAGAGGTATGTGGCTTCTGCATTGCAGCAAGTAAGGCGACAGTATTGGGAGAGAATCTACATGATCCACTACATGGACGATGTCCTCATAGCTGCGCCCACCGAGGCGTTGTGTGAACAAGTCTTTTCAGACACCCAAAGGGGCCTTGAGGGGCAGGGCCTCAGAATAGTGGAGGCAAAGGTACAGTGAGGACCAGTGTGTGGATTTCTGGGTGCTAGAATAGAAGGGGATTGCATACAAGCTCAGCCCATTAAACTTACACCTAAGGTTAAAAATTTACATGATGTACAGAAGCTGGTAGGAGCACTGCAGTGGTTGCGGACATTCGTGCGCTTCACTGGTGAGGAGATGCAACCTTTCTATGCGTTGCTGAAAGGGACCGACCCATGGGAGCCCAGGAGTTTAGACACTGAGGCAGTCCAGCAGTTGCAGATGATAGAACGTTGAATGCAAAAAGAAGGAGTATGGCAGTGGGACCCTCAGGAGGAATTAATCGCAGGTTGGATTCTGACCGCCGATGGAGGATTAGGTTTACTATATCAAATACGGGCAGGGGAAGAGAAACCACTGCGATGGGTATATCAGAAGGTCCCCATTCTCCACAAAAGTCAAGGTAGCCGGGGGAATGATTTGGCGTCTGCGAAGGGAAAGCAAGGAAATCTTTGGGAAGGAGCCAGATAAGCTGACAGTGCCGTGGAATGGGGAGAAATGGTGGAAGGTGATAGAGAGTGAAGAGGATATACAATTGGCAGTATACTCATACCCAGGGAAAATCGTCACAGGCACAGTACAGAGGTGGGCTGAGACAGCCAAAGTGGTGGATTTGAGTGTGGATAGTAGAGTTTTGGATACCCCTCACCCAGGACCAACATATTTCACAGACGCTTCCTCAAAGACAAACAGAGTGGCGGTAGTGTGGAAAGAAGAGAATAGTTGGATGCGCCAGACGTATGAGGAGCAGGGTAAAAGTGTGCAGTGGCTGGAGGCGAAAGCGCTAGAAATGGCCCTGCGAAAAGATATAGATCGGCATACAAATGTGTGCACGGACTCCTTATATGTGTATAAACTAGTCATGTCCATGAAACGAGAGGGTGTACCACACACGGAAATTGCCTTGATGCTAGAGATTGCTTTATCGCAGCGAGGAGCAACTGTGACAGTAATTCACATTCGCAGTCATCAGATGGGACCTGGACCACTGATTGAGGGGAATCGCATGGCTGATGAGGCAGCCGCGGGAGTCTGGACATTGACGGAGGCAAAGAAACTGCATGAACAACTGCACCTGGATGCTAAAGCCTTGGCAAAGGAGTGTGGCATCTCAATAAGAGCAGCAAGAGAAGTAGTAGCCACCTGTCCTTACTGTCAGCACTCGCCATTGTGGGAGGCAGGAGTCAACCCTCGAGGACTGGAAGCAAATGCTATCTGGCAGACTGACTTTACTGAATGTCCACAGTTGGCCCCCGGCCGACACCTGGCAATTACAATTGATACGTATAGTGGAGTCATCATGGCTCCTCAACATCGGAAGCAGACCGCAACGCACTTGACTGCGCATTGGACCACGGTAATGGCGTGGCTTGGAAAGCCTACCGAGATAAAAACAGATAATGGACCATGCTTTCGGGCTCGAAGTACCGAAGAATGGTGTAAAGCTTGGAATATTGTATTAAAACACGACATTGCTTACAATAGCACGGGGCAGGCAATAGTTGAACGCGCTCATCGCACCTTGGAAGCAAAAATAATACAGCTTGGGGAGGGGAAGGGGTATAAGGGAGCTATACCCATAGCAGCTCAGCAAACTATTTTAATGCGTGCATTATATTCGCTTGATCATTTTATACGCGGGCAGGAGCAACTTACAGCAGTGGAGAAGCACTTTGGCAAAGCTCAAGCAGGCGAGCGCTATCCGCAGGTACGAGTAAGGTTCCCGGGCAGTGAGCAATGGGAGAGAGGATGGAAACTGAGATGCCTGGGAAGGGGCTACGCCGCAGTTGAGAATGAAGGGCGCATAGAATGGGTGCCTGCAAAGTGTGTGAAAGCAGAACTGTGCAAGGATGTACAATGAATAATCCCTCTCTGAGTTGTCTCTTTGCAGGGTCTGCTGACATGGATCCTCATGCTAGCCGTACCATTGGGAAAAGAAATGAGCTCCTTGACAAGATCGCAAGCAATATTGCAACGAGAGCGACACTGGGAAAGGGTGGCAAAAGAGGGATATGAACTGGGATTGGATAGTAATAATTGGGGGGATCTTGTTGTGTGTAGTAATCATGGTTACTTGTGGGCTGCCATTGTTATGCTATGTTATAAGACAAATCAGGGAGTGCCTGCAAGGGTTACATGAACATAGACCTGACCGCAATATGTATCCGCTTACGCAAGTAGCTTTGTAGAACTTTTAGCGGCATGGGGAGGGGGAGATGTAGGGGAATAGACAGGGATTGGCAACCGGAAGATCACGGGATGTGACGGAAAGATAGACTCCTCCCCATAGGAGTGGCAGGAACAGGAAGCACAAGAGCTATATAAGCGTGTGACGCACTTAAATAAACGGCCATTTTGTATCCATCATATTGATGTCTGTGCATCACTGTCCCCAGGGTGGGTAGAGCCCTGTGTCCCGGAGATATGTGGCCCAAGATAAGTTCTCCCACAGAAGCGTACAGCAACAGGACCTGATGAGATGCATCCCAGAGTCCGGAGGGAACTGGCTGATGTAGTTGCCAAGACACTCTCCATGATATTTGAAAAGTCACGGCAGTCAGGGGACTGGAAGAAGGGAAACATTGTGTCTGTCTTTAAAAAGGGTAGAAAGGAGGACCCGGGGAACTACCATCCTGTCAGCCTCACCTCTGTGCCTGGGAAGATCATGGAACAGATCCTCCTAGAACCTGTGCTAAGGCACATCGAGGACAGGGAGGTGATTTGAGGCAGCCAGCATGGCTTCACCAAGGGCAAGTCCTGCCTGACCAACCTAGTGGTCTTCTATGATGGAATAACTACAACAGTGGACAAGGGAAGAGCTATGGATGTAACCTATCTGGATTTCTCGAAGGCCTTTGACATGGTCCCCCATAGCGTCCTTCTCCTTAAACTGGGGAGATACGGTTTTGATGGGTGGACTGTTTGGTGGGTAAGGAATTGGCTGAATGGTCACATCCAGAGGGTTGTGGTCAATGGCTCGATGTTCAGGTAGAGACTAGTGATGAGTGGTGTCCCTCAAGGGTCCATACTGGGACCAGTACTGTTTAAAGTCTTCATCAATCACATAGACACTGGGTTCGAGTGCACCCTCAGCAAGTTTGCAGATGACACCAAGCTGAGTGGTGCAGTTGACCCAGAAGGTTGGGATGTCATCCAGAGGGACCTAGACAAGCTGGAGACGTGGGCCTGTGAGAACCTCATGAGGTTCAAAAAGGCCAAGTGCAAGGTCCTGCATCTGGGTCAGGGCAACCCCCTCTCCTGTGAGGACAGGCTGAGACTTGGGGTTGTTCAGCCAGGAGAAGAGAAGGCTGAAGGGGACACTTTATTGCATCATTTCAGTACTTAAAGGGGGACTATAGGAAGGATGGGGGCAACCTCTTTAGCAAGGCCTGCTGTGACAGGACAAGGGGTAATGGTTTTAAACTAAAGGAGGGTAGATTTAGACTGGATATAAGGAAAAATGTTTTTACTATGAGGGTGGTGAAATACTGGAACATGTTTCCCAGAGAGGTGGTAGATGCCCTGTCCCTAGAAACATTCAAGGTCAGGTTGGATGGGGCTCTGAGCAACCTGATCTAGTTGAAGATGTCCCTGCTCAGTGTGGGGGTGGTTGGACTAGATGACCTTTAAAGGTCTCTTCCAACCTTAACCATTCTATGATTCTATTCTCCTGATCAAACTCAAAGTCAGTGTGGACATGCTCTATGAAAAACAGCCAGTACTACTAAAGTAAGAGTGAGTTTTTGCCTAAAGAAGTATTCCGCATAATTTAAGGTTACCAGAACCTCATCGTTAAGCACTATGCAGTATGGTATAAGTAAAGTTATAATTATAAGCAAAGTAAATGTGCTGGTTTTGGCTGGGATAGAGTTAATTTTCTTTATAATAGCTAGTACGGGTCTATGTTTTGGAATTGTGTTGAAAACAGTGTTAATAATACAGGGATGTTTTAGTTATTGTTGAGCACTCCTTACACAGAGTCAAGGTCTTTCCTGCTTCTCACACCACCCCACATGTGAGTAGGTTGGGGGTGCACAAGAAGCTGGGAGAGGACATAGCTGGGACAACTGACACCAACTGAACAAAGGGATATTTCACACCATATAAAATCATAAAATCATTAAGGTTGGAAAAGACCCTTAAGATCATTGAGTCCAACTGCTAACCTATCACTGCCAAGTCCACCACTAAAACATATCCTCAAGCACCACATCTACCCTTCTTGTAAATACCTCCAGGGATGGAGACTCAACCACCTCCCTGGGCAGCCTGTTCCAATGCCTGACGGCTCTTTCAGTGAAGAAGTTTTTTCTAATATCCAACCTAAAGTTCCCCTGGCGCAGCTTGAGGCCATTTCCTCTCATCCTATTGCTTGTTACTAGGGAGAAGAGACTGACACCCACCTTGCTACAACCTCCTTTCAGGTAGTTGTAGAGAGTGATAAGGTCTCCCCTCAGCCTCCTCTTCTCCAGACTAAACAGCCCCAAATGACATCATGCTCAGCATATAAAGCTGGGCAAAGAAGAAGAAAGGCAGGGGTGTTCAGAGTTAATGTGTTTGTCTTCCCAAGTAACCATTATGAGTGACGGAGCCCTTCTTTCCTGGATATGGCTGAACACCTGCCTGCAGATGGGAAGCAGTGAATGAATTCCTTGTTTTCCTTTGCTTGCATGTTTGGCTTTTGCTTTACCTATTGAATTGTCTTTATCCCAACCCATGAGTTTTCTTACTTTTACTCTTCTGAGTAAAAATGAGTGGCTGTGTCGTGCTTAGTTGGTGGTTGGGGTTAAACCATGATAGTATGTAAAGCCATGTTAACACTAAACATCAGTTACTGCTTTTGTAAAATTTGATATGAAGGAGTTCTCAAAATCAGCTGTAGAATCTTTGCATGGATTAGGATTACAAAGTACATCTAAACATTTTTTTTATATTGGAGACTTCATATCTACTGTCAAAGCGCATTGCACAGAATGAAACAGATAGTGTGTGCAAAACAGCCTGCAGGCGTACACTGAACAGAAAAAAAAAGTAATTATAAGCACTTCAGGAAGAACTAATAGACATTTCACAAATCAGTTTTAAAGGAAATTGGAAAATTACTTTGTCAGCATTCAGACAGGCCTCCAGGAGAACACAGCCTCTGACATTTTCATTGAACTATCCTTTCCTCACTCCTGGTTACCTTTAGGTAAAGGGAGACTTTAGAACTGTTTGAGGCAAAATGTCAAATATTTCTCACATGGCTATTTAAAAAATGTAGTTCATGAGAACTTCTTTACCAAAAATGTTTCTCCTAAACTGAAGAAACCTTGCTGAAAAATTGAAACAGTCCATAGAATAGAAAGTGTAGTTTTTGTTAAGTTAGAAATAGGATAGTATCAAGACTATTTCAGGACCCAACTACATTGATATGATATTTTGTTTCCCAGATCTCTTGCTGGTTGAGGTGGAAATATTACCTACTAGAGCAAAAGCTTGCAGCAGTTCTAACAGAGCTTTTTAAGAAAAGTGGATAAAATATGTTTGAAGTGCCATTATTGTTCAAGATGTAAGCAACTAGTTCTAGTTACTGCCTCTTTACATGTAGGGGACAATCAAATTTGAGCCTATAACTTGGACTGTGCATCCTTCTGCACTGAACAGAGTTACTGTGGTGTTGGTTAATAGAGTGCTAACATTTAGAATCAGCTACTATGGTGCTGAGCAGTAGGGAATAATTTTAATTTACAATTTCATGTATTGTGCATTAATTAATGTTCTTAGCACCATAGAATCCAGAATGATTAATTTTGGAAGGCACCTCTCAAGATCACCTAGTCCAAGACCCCTGCTCAAACAGGGTCAGCTACAGCAGATTGCTCAAGACCATGTCCAGGCTTTTGAATGCCTCCAGACATGGAAATCCAACAACCTCTTTGGGCAACCTGTGTTAGTGTTTGCATACTCTTACAGCAAAAATACTTTTCTGTAAGTTTAAGTGGAATTTCCTTTATTTCAGTTTTTGCCCATTGGCCCTTCACTGAATACCAGTGAGAAAAGTCTGAATATGTCTTCATTACTCCATGCCATCAGGTATTTATACACACGGATAAGATTTCCTCAAGCCTTCCCTTCTGAGTCTGAAAAGTTGCAGCTCTCTCTGCCTTTCCTCTTACAAAAGATGCCCCAGTTATTTAATAATCTTTGTAATTCCTTGCTGGACTCACTCAAATATGCTTATGTCTCTCATGAGGAGCACCAAACTGGATACAGCATTCCAGATGTGTCTCACTATTGCTGAGTATAGGGGAAAGGTCATCTTCCTCAACCTGCTGGCAACTCTCTTCCTAATGTAGCCTGGATAAAACTGTCCTTCCTTGCTGTAAGGGCACATCTCTGGCTCACATTCAATCTAGTGTCCAACAGGACCGCTAAATCCTTCTCTGCAGAGTTGTTTTCCAGCCAGTTGGCCTGCAGCCTTTACTGGAAAATGTTGTCCCCTCATCCACCAACCTAGTCATCTCATTACAGAATATTATTGGATTGTCTAAGCATGAATTCCCATTCATAAATCCATTCTGACTACTCCCAATCACCTTCTGTTTGGAAGTAGTTTCTGGATTATTTGCTCCTTCAGTTTCCTAGGGAGATAGGTGAGATTGACCAGCCTGTAGCTCCCCACCTGCCCTCCTTGTCAACTGGTTTCTCCCAGTCTTCAGATCCCTGATCCCCGTGAACTTTTAAAGGTCATCAAGAGTGGTCCCACACTGATATCAGCCAGGTCCCTCAGCACTTGTGGGTGCATCCCATCAGGTCCCATGGACTTGTGTTAAATAGTTAAATAATCCCCAACACAGGGAAGATCAGAATCATACCTTTTGCTCGCTCTATTAAAAAAAAAAAAAAGAGACAAAGGTGCCTGCTACTTAATATTCTGTCTACTTATATACAGACTTACTAATTAATTCAATAAACTATGCAACATTTATCTACATTAAAGCAGATGATTGACCTGGACCAGCTGGACTGATGGGCCAAGACCAATTGTATGAGACACAATAAGGCTAAGTGCCGGTTGTAACAACCCCATGCAACACTGCAGGCTTGGGGAAGAGTAGCTGGAAAGATTCCCAATGGAAAAGGGCCTGAATATGAGCCAGCAGTGTGACCAGGTGGCCAATAGTGTCCTGGCTTGTATCAGAAATAGTGTGGTCAGCAGGACTAGGGAAGTAATTTTCTTCCTGTATTCAGCACTGGTGAGGCAGCACCTCAAATATTGCATTCAGTTTTGGGCCTCTCACCACAAGAAAGACATTGAGGTGCTGGACTGTGTCCAAAGAACAGCAAAGCTGGTAAAGGGTCCAGAGAACAAGTCTTATGAGGAGCGGCTGAGGGAGCTGGGGTTGTGTTAATCTGGAGAAGAGAAGGCTGAGGGGAGATCGTATTCTCTACAACTACCTGAAAGGAGGTTGTAGGTAGGTGGGTGTCAGTCTCATCTCCCAAGGAGCAAGTCATAGGATGAGGGGAAATGGCCTCAAGTTGTGCCAGGGGAGATTTAGATCGGCTATTAGGAAAAACATCTTCACCAAAAGTGCTGTCAAGCATTTAAAGAGGCTGCCCAGGGAAGCAGTTGAGTCACCATCCCGGGAGGACATGTGTAGATGCAGCACTTTGGGAAATGGTTTAGTGGTGAACTTGGCAGTGTTAGGTCTAGAGTTCGACCTGATGATCTTAAGGGTCTTTTCCAATCTAAATGATTCTCTGATTAAGGAGATAACCAAGTCCTTACTTATGAACTGTTAAAACTAGGGAACGTATTCCTCTGTATAGGTGTGGAAAATGAAAAATTGGGTGAGCAGAATTAAGTTGTTGTCCATGATGACACTGTTAGGGCTGCAGGCAGATTACTATATCCCAGCCTGAAGTTGAGCTAAGGGAACAGAATACATAAACTTGTGGTTTAGCCCTAGCCAGGAACTAAGCACCTCACAGCCACCCACTCACTCACTCGCCCCACCCCAGTGGGATGGGGGAGAGAATCAGAAGAGCGAATGTAAGAAAACTCATGGGTTGAGATAAGAACAGTTTAATAATTAAAATAAAACAGTAATAATAATTAAAAATGTGATGGAAAGGAAAATAACAAGGGGTGGAGGGGGGCAAAACCCATTGCAGCAGAAGGATAAAGATCCAAACCAACAAGTGATGCAACCACTTACTGACCAATACCACCCGCCCCAGAGCTGCAATTGCTCTCTCCCCTAGCCAACCACCTCCAGTTAATATACCAGGCATGACATCATATGATATGGAATATCCCCCCAGCTAGCCTAGATCATCTGTCCCTGCTGCTGGAGCATGGAAAGCTGGAAAAGTCCTTGACCTGTAGAAGCACCACCTGGCAACACTTTGCATCTAATTAGCAATTACTTAGTAACAATTAAAACATCAGTGTGCTATCGACACCATCCTTACACTAAATCCAAATCACATCATACCAGCTACAGTGAAGAGCAGTAGTTCCATCCCAGCCACAACCAAACTACTGGATATAATAGATAAAATGATAGAAACTACAGATGTGCCAAGAGGGATGGCTAAATTTATAGCTGTGACTGCAAGTACATCTATGGGTAAAGGTACGCTTTTTTTTTCCTTACTTTCCTTATGGCTTTTGTTAATGCAAACTAATCCAGTGAAAGCATGAACCAATAACCTTCATGTTTCTGAGACAAAACTGTCATGCAGATTTTAAAAGATGTAGCCCTGCAGACATTCTTTCGTCTGCAATAATTTGTGCTATTTCATATACATGAAACACTAGTATTTTCTATTTCTTCCCTGTCAGACTGAAATGTGCACCTAATGTAAACCATTTATTTTCAAGTCCTCTGTATCAGCTAAATATCCTTCTGGGTCTGGTAAATATGGGGGCATATGACAATCACTTTCATTTGTTTTCTCATAAAATCAAGTTGTTATTTTAAGAAGCTAAACAGGAATTTTTTCATGTTTTAAAATAGGCCACTTATTTATACATAGACTCAAGGTATTCTACCTCCCATTAATTTCTTTATTTTTGCATTTGATGAAATTATGTTAGTAAGATTGTACTTTCTGAACTGCTGGTGGGAATTAAATTGCTAGGTGTGAAAAAGGAAACAAATTAGAAGAATAGAGCAGATGCAAAACAGAATCTTTGTTTCACTGTAGAAGATATTGAATGAGGGTAAATGGGACAAATAGAGTAAATGAGAGAAAAGTCTGGAAAATAATAACTGGTAGGGGGTTTCTTCTTTTAATATTTAGTGTCTGGTTTTTGAATATATTACATATTCTTCCCTGCCTCATCTCCCAGTCACCTCTGTTATAATAGTACAGGGAGGAGGTTTAATTTCAGTTTAATAGACTTGTTTGTTCATCTCCAGTTAAAGTAGATAAAACTAAGTTTTACTCATGTTAGAGAAATAAGTAGTATTGTCATCACCTTCTGAATTCTTATGCAACAAGAAAGGCTGTCTTCATGCTTCTTAATATACTTGATATTTTGTTTGTGGGTTGTTGGTTTTTTTTTCTGGTCACAGAGAGCTGTCGTGCTTAACCTCTAGGCCATTTAGGCCAAATCTGAAGTTATAGATTTAATTTTAACAAGTAAATTGTGTAGGGTAACAGAGTAGGAAGGCTTAAAATTATTTTCATAGCCATGACTGCATAATATAGCCAGTAATTTATTAGGGGTGTTGTACATTTTTTTCATACCTGTGGTATAAGTTTTGGGAGTATGTCTCAGATTATGTCAAGACAATGCTTACTATACATGAGAAAGAATCAAGAAAGGATTTAAACTTTTGGATACACCCTCTGATTTTGATATAAACAAAATAAATTATATGACAGACATTGCCAGTTGTCTCTTCCTGTGACTATATTAATCCTTGTTTGTACTGCTTTGTTTTTCCCCCTTGAAGCATCTTTGAGTCCTTTAACACTTGGCAAATTTGCATGAAAATGTGATATCTGTTGCCTGAGTTTGATGTCTGCTGCTTATATTTTAGTTGTATTCACAATCTCCTACTTTAGTCATCATAATTGCTTACTTTAGAAGCAATTTTGGTATCACAGAAAAAGCATTATGGCTCTGGGAGACAGTTAAGCAGCAGGAATAGAAGAGTTACTTGTAGAAAAGATACTTTTCATGCAAACTTCCTTAAAACAATAAGGCAGGAGATGTACAGATACTATGACGTGAGAAAGCTACTTTGTGAAGTCTTTTGTGTGCTGAGATCTTTTGCATTAATTTTTCAAGTTTTGGAAAAGCTGTGTTTCCTACTGCGATGAGACACACAGCAACAGCAAAGCTGTACTGCACATAAATCTTCTGTTACAAAGGATGCCTAGAAATGTTCCAAGTCTATATCAGTAGGTGTTCAGAGTAGTCAAAATAACAGAACTACTCAGCATTCAACTACAATTAAATATAGTACAAATATATTTAGTTGTAATTTATTAAGCTATACTGAGTTGAAGAGAAGCATGCTTAGTTACATCAATAGAGTAATGTTCTTTCTGCCTCTTAAGCTGTTAACGTTTTTGTTTATGATAATGCATTACAAAAGGTTTGGTTCTGGCTTCCATAAAACTACATTAATTGTGATATTTTTTTTTGTCATTTTCTTTAGTAGACATGGAAAATATTTCCTTCTGTAGAGGGAAAAGGAGTCTGTTCAAACAGACTGCAGAGCAAACTGAAAGACTGCAAGAGTAGTAGGAGAGCTGGGAGCAAGTATAAAACATCCTCTCTCTGGGAGGTGTTCCTTGAGAAACAAAGTGAAACAGACATCCTTGGAGGAAAACAACAGAAATGCATCTACCTGATTGCTCATAGAAGTTGTACACAGTGGGAGTAGTGAGAAGTCTACAACTGCTGAGCAACAAGAAGCTGCTTGCTTTCTATCTATCATCTGGGACCATTGTACCATACCCTTTTTAAAATTTGGACAAAAGCCTGGAGGAAAATTCAGGTGAAGGAAAAGGCTGAAGCATTGGCAAATTCCTTGCTGGCCCTAATAAAGCTAGGACAGAAAATGCAGGAATTGAGAAACAATTAGTCCAATAAAAAGAGACCTTTGAAGGGGGAAGAAGGCACAGGTTTGAGAATGGGTAAACCTAGGAAAGGTGAAACTATCCTAGGCCTTAGATCTGGCCTTCAATTAAGGTATTAGACTTCAAAGCTGGAAGAGATTTGCACAGATGAGTGTCATGAAACAGGACACAGGATTATCAATACTTATCTAAAGTTAGTGCTGTTCTAGCCATTTATTTATAGTGTTGAATGATGGTCATGTAGCTGGGAAATATAAGCAAAATTAAAATACTGAAAACCCTTTGCAATAAGAAATTCCTTCTAAAGATGAGAAAGGAATCCATGTTCCTTTCTGTCTGTTTGTTATATGCTAAAATAATTGCTCCATTTCAAACATTTCTTTAAGCATAAGGAAGTTGTTTCCCAGTCATGCTGCATGCAGATGGGCTTTTCATCAGTCTTACTAAGCAGAAAGAAGATAGTGTCTTGGGCATGACTCAAAAGCTATGGGAGTGAGTGAAGCTTGATATTGGAAGACAATAGAACAGAATAGGATAGGACTATTTCAGCTGGATATTAACATAATTCACATTTTAGCTCCATCAGGCTTAAATGGGATCAACCAAACTGTGCTTCATCTGTTTCTATATTCAAACAGTACGAAACTCTGACTTCAGGCAGGTGTAGAATTTTCTGACTTCTGTAGGTTAAACCTGAATTTGCTAGAGGAATCATATCACCCATTATTCCTTCCAGCCAAAGACATGGACTGTAAGGAAACAAATGAGTAGTGTGTTCTGTTTATCACCAGTAATTCCTAGACCACTGTCATGGTTTAGCCCCAGCCAGCAACTAAATACCACACAGCTGCTCGCTTGCTCCCACACTGACAGCATTGGATCCATAATATTGTAATCTCACAGCTAGTTTAGAATATGTGTTGGAAGCTAATGGTTTTGCACTTGTAGTGATGATGTTGTTAACATGCAACAGTTAACTGTTAGTATGAAGTGTGTTGTAAATGAATGAATCCAATAAAGTTTGGTTTTAGAGCTTAAAATTGTCCTGATCTTTCATTCTTTTAAATACTCCTATCACAGTGATCTCCAGTTTCTTTGGTGATGCATGTTCAGATGCAACATATGAGATATCTAAAGCACGAAGACCATTGGAAGATAAATACTCTGACTGAAGTAATGAGGTTGGTTGACATTTGAAAGGCCTGAAAATGAGACAGCTGTTTCCCACTGTTTTTCATTGATTTGCTATAAATTTTCACCTGTCTGAGCTCTTCAAAGGAGTATAACAACCTGGATGCTTCCTTGTTTTATTGTGTACTGAGGTGTACCGGAGTAACTTTCTAATTCTTTCCACAGAATTTCAATTATTTTACTAATAATTGGTTTTTAAGAACTTTAATATTATGAAAAGTTCATCTTTTTGGAAATTAGGTCTTGCTTTTCTTTCAGCACACAGTTAATTTGCCATTCTTTCATTGATTGGTAACTTGCCAATAAGGCCACTAAGACATCACTTAAAATGGTGTTTGAATCCTAAGAGAAACAGACTACAGTTTGCTAGTCTAACTAGCAGCTGGAGTGTGGAGACATCCTCATACAAGATATATAAGAAATAAATTTGATAGAAAAATGCTTTCTCAGCTGGTTCTCATAATGCTGTTCTATAATTGGCTTGTGCTCTTCTTTTCAAATGCCCCATGTTTTTTTGCTGAGAGGTATGTGTAATGTAAATCCTGTTATGCATATATAGTTTAAACAGCAAGCAAACAGTAATAGAATCTACTTCATACAGAATCCAAGGGCCACCCAAAACTACAGTGTGGTATTCTGCTCTTTTCTGAAAGGGGGAACATTAATTAGGTCAGCTGAGTCTCATTTCACAACTAGGCTGTCATTTCAAGTCTAGGTCACATTTTCTCTGACTTAGACTAGATGTATTTGAATTTTTAAGTGTCAGATCTCAAGATAACTTGCTATGAATTGTTACTTTTTTCTCTTTCTATTTTTTATTAAGATGGTTCTACTAAAGCAGAATTCATATTTCCCTGGAATTGTTTATAATCAGCAGTATCCACTTTTATACACTTGCTTGCTTTGGTGCATCAGATTCACGTTTCTTAGACAAGTATACTTTATGGTGCACAGAATGGCACTTCAGTGGTTCAAACATGAATAATGCTAGTTGTTTCAGAATTAGGGTTTTGCCATTGAGTTACCTGGATTTGTCAAAAGATACTTGTAAAAAAGAAATTTGTGGAGAATTTGATGGAGGAAATATTCACTACAGGAGGTTGAATTTAGTTTCCACTGTTAAGTTTCTTCTGACCTTACCACCTCATTCTCTGATGTTTTCGATTGTTATTGGGGACTTTGTTTAAAACATTTGCAGATGTAAATGTTTTATAATAATAGCTCCATTCTAATAAAGTGAATATGGTGTTACTCAACACAAGTAATCCTTTGGAACCCTTCACACAACCATTTTTTGTCAGATTTAGGATGCGAGTTTCTCCATTAAAAAGTCCAGAGAGGTACAACTCTAAAGTGAGTTGGCAGACAAATTGTCAAAAAATGTTTGCTCAAACTTTCTGTTCCATCTCCAAGAAGAGGGAGACTACTACTATATTTTTTTTAATAATTTCATTGATCGCTAATTCTTCACTAGTGTTCATTACAGTCACAAGAGTGGAAATATCTGGTGAAGATAAGGTTCAAGAAACTGTTAATCTGCCTTTTGCTTCTTAATGTTGGACTGAGATGTAAATTTACATGACATCATGATAAACAAAAGGGAGTAAATTCACCTTTCTGGGGTCCCTTTGCTGTAAAGCAGAACAGAAGAAATTCTTTAATGCTGCAATTATGTATTGGATGAACTATATTCACCTGGATTTATCCCTTTCTATATCACTTAGTATTGGACAGCCTGGTCTAGGCTCATCTTCCATCTGTTTAATGGGAGATAAAATTTTATAGTCTAATAGCTTGACAGGTTTGACAGTTTTCTTAATGCTATGTTCAGAACTAAAATATCAGTGCAAGTACTACATCTGGAGGAAGGACATAGTCAAATATGTTCTTGTAATTAAATAGAAAGTACAAGTAATGTAAAAGTGTGTAGGCAACTAGACTTCATCAGAGTCAAGAGTTTAAAAAAAGGTTGATTTTATTACGTGAATTTGTCAGCAGCTGTCTAATGACTAATCTTAAGAATTACTGTTTACAGATCCTAATTCTGGAAGTAATAGATTGTAATTTCCTATCCCTCCTCAAAAATTAATAATAATTGTAGTGCTTTATTCCTATGTTTTTTGCTTTTTGTACATGAAGTTTCTTCTCACTTTATGAAAAAAATTCCCATTTCACATCAGTCTCTGAACTCTTTCATCAGGAACATTGCATCAGTCTATTTTTTGAATATGATGACATTGTATAGCTAATTGAAATTCCTCTCATTTTTGTGTTGTGTGAGATTTAGGTCAAGTACAACTACACCTGCATAAAACTTTAAATTGTTTTCCTTATCATTTGTACAACCTGTTCCAATCTTATTTTGTCATCTTCAAAATGAATCTATACAAGCAAAATATTCCAGGTGAGGTTTCTGTCCCTTATTCCCTAGTACACCTCTCATTTTTGGGGAAGTAAATCATGGCATTAGCAGGATCAGTATATTCCCAGTTATTATATAATTTTGTGATTTAGTTTCATTATGTAATATTGGCAGCAAAAGGATTCTTAATTACTTGTACTTGCTCCTTAGGAAAGTCATATGCACAGTCAGTAAAACCAAAAGTTCTACCTAAGCATGTTCTTCCAAACTTAAACCTCTAGAGTAGTTTGAGGTCATAAAATGAGGCAATATATGATTCTCAGAATAAACTACACATAGAATATTATAACAGCCAAAGGCACATCAGACAAAGCATCATTTATCGTGGAAATATGGCCTTTGATTCTGGGGAAAAAATAGTGGAGCTCCATGTTTTTTTACACAGTAGAAACACTATGTGCTGTTCCAGGCCAATAGCAAGCAAAATGAAATATCTTCTCCAGACCAAGCAATTAAAAAGTGTTTCAGACAAGACAAATAGAGCAAAATCAAAGTTCTTTCACGAATCACTGCTTTTGCAAAAATGTTGTCTTGTTCTCCCCCCTTTCTGGTTATTTACAATGACAAATTTGTTTCAAAACTTCCGTATTTAGGCAGGACAGAATATAGGAAGGAGATTAAGTTTTATGAATTATTAATATAAGCCCTATCTATTTAGCTCTAGTAAGAAGTTTTCATTTTTGTAGTTCATTTTTTGTTCACATGTCTAAAATAAGTTTTTTAAAACTTCTGATAACTACTGACAGTGAAGAAAAACTGTCTTTTTTTTCTGTCTGTTACAAAGAAAGTGACAATAATTTTATTAGGCTGATTTATTATATTAGAAAGCAAGAAGAGGATAGAGAGGGGATTTAATTATGACAAACCAACCCTAGAGAAATTGTGAAATATTATAGGTTTTTTTAGTAAAGAGGATACATCTGGAAGTAATCTAGACCATATCTGATTAGATTAAAAAATAATAGCTATGACTTTTTTCTTGATAATTGCCACCTAAAGCAAATGAATTAAAGGTGCCACAAAGTATAGATAACCCAAAAATACAACAGAATTGATGTATAATGAAAATTTCAAAAAAATTATTTTCATTTGATTGGAAGAGTTACAAATATTGTTTCCTTACTATGTATTGCCAGCTATATACCACATGTAAGCTTTAAAGGAGCTCGTTATTGACAAAGGACTTTCTTTGGGGAAGAAAAGTCACCCAAAACTATGATCATCATCTTACTCCTTCCATGTTCTCTGAAGTAGACTTTCTTCAATATGTTCCTGAAATATGGTGTTAGATAGAAAGGTAACCCTGATGATATATATTAATTATTTACAGGAAATGGACTTTACGTGGTGGAAAGGGACTGAATCAGTCTCTCAAATATTCTACCTTCTGAATTGAATGAATGGGAGAATACAGGAATAAATAGGAGAATTCTGAATATAAATAGGGGAATTTCCAAAATGTACTGGAGTGCAGACCACAGATTGAATGAGCTCTAGAATGTTCACTGGGTCAGGGAAATTTTTATGTTTTGGATACTTCTTACCTACATGAATACTCACACTTACAAGAATCTGGGACGAGAATTGGCTACCAAAAAAAAACATAAACAAGCAAACAACCCCTCTCTCAAAACAACACCTCTATATGCGTACATAGAAGTACGTTTATTTAAAATATGTAATATTATATGTATGAGAATAAGGTATACTTGCACATATATATGTGTATGCACACCCATATATTTATAAAATAAAATAAATTGTACTTATGTGTATAGGTATAATACATTATTGGACATAAAAAAATGTTATCAGTGTCACAGTGATGAAATGAGACCTACCTCAGTAGAAAAAAACAAACAAACAAACAAAAAAAAGCCAAACCTTCATTTAGATAGGAAAGATCCAAGGAAAAAAAAGATTTATAGCTTAGGTTAGGCATCCCTGATTTTCACCATAAGTGGAAGGTTGTCACTTGTAGCAGGAGTTCAGTACGTTAAATATGCTCAAAACTCAAATGTGTCACCGTAAAACCAGAGAAGATATGTTTCAATGTTGAATGACTAGTCTCCCGGCATAGCTCTGTCTGTTATAGTAAAAAATATATATGATCAGGTGTGTGCAGAAAAAGACCTGCTGTACATGTTATAAACATCAAGCAGAATAGCTTTCTAAAAATCTTAGTTCATATTTAGACAAAAGAAAAAAAAAAGACTTACAAAAGTTCTAGACAACTAGAACATTCAGTACTTTAAAAATATATCTTCAGTGTTTAAACCAAGATATTTCAACCAGAAATACAAGAAAAAAAAAAAGAATTTTTGTTGGCTGTTTGTGCAGTGCAACCGCTGCAGGCTGAACAAATGAGTACATAAATTGTGGTGAAATTCAGATTTTGAATTGTATGAGTCATACAACTCTTCACTATTGTGCTACAGTAAACATCACCTTTCCCTCTGATGTACATCTGAAAACATCTGATGAGTAATCTGGGGTTTTTTGTTGATCTGCTCTTATAATCTTGTTGACATTGAGAGATTTGAGAAAAACTTGTGAGGGAAACCTGTCTGAAGGACACCTCCTGTGGGGAGCTAAAACCCATTTTTTTAAAAAGTATTGTAAAATTTTGTTGATCAACATGGAGTATTTTATACCCATACTTGCGTATCATAATATGCTAGGAAAACTACTGATTCCCGTAGTAACTTTATACTAATAATACTCAAATCTTAAAATTATATTATTTCAGTGGGGCTGGAATTAAGATTGTACAGCTTTTCAGGATTCACTGAATAGTTTAATTCTCCACGTAGAACAGTAGTCTAAACACATGCTGACCTCATTCACAAAAACTGTATGTTCTTTATGTATGTATGTAGAAAAAGCTTCTCAGCAAGAGAAGCACAGGAGGGCAAGAAGGACAATGAATTCCAATATCAATCCTGTAGAAAAGGAAATAAATAACATCATTTCTCTATCAGCTTTTTTCTTATATAGGGTTAAAAGATAAATCAGCAAACCCATTCTGCCCTGAATTCTTACTCTTGGAAGTGATTTAAAGCTAGAAGTCTGTTTTGACAAGTATTAGCCAATCAGCCCAGCTTCAAGTCCTGAAATAAAAACAAAAAAAGTGGTGGCGAAAGGTCAGTTAAGATTGCAGTGGTCATCTACATGTCATAAAGCAAATAGATAATTACCAAAACATTCAGAAGTCAGTGTACAAAAAAAAATTTATATTTTCTACAAAACCTGTCTCCTCTGGGCAATAAATTACTATTATTGCACCTGCTGATAAGTGCATGCTTTAGCATGTTTCTGCTAGGTAGGCTTTTTGGGAATGCTAATAATAACATTTCAGGAGTAGGTTGCTAAATGGAGAACTACAGTAATATTCAGGACATGCTTCTGCATTTCACAGATCTGAGTACAGTTCCCAGAGTTAACATTGGACTGTAGGGAACAAATATACTGTTAAATCTTGAAGTTTACTTTTTGTGAAATGAAGAACAAGCATTTGGACTCTTCAGCCTCTTTTTCTGTTCCAATGAATCTAAAAGTATTTGCAACGTTCTTTTTGGCTCCCTCAATTCATAAATCTCAGAAGTGTAGCATATATATAATACAGTATCTTGCAGAGGAATGGCTCTGCAAAGAAATTAATCTTACCCATAACAGTTTGAAATTATTAGTGTAAATAGTTCATTTCTCACTATCCTGATAACAGTAGGCAAATAAACGTTGTTTGGCTTATACTGTCAGGACTGTTTTATTTAATCCAAATGTAGTATTTTAATATCGGTAAAAATACAGGACTGATTTCCCTGTGGTGAATGAAAGGTAAATTTCAGGATTGCTGATTACCTGAGTTCACTTTCTTTGTTTTCTGGTTTGGAGACTTAGGAGCCATTTAATGAAACTTTATTGTTATATGATTAAGTGTTTCTTTGAACATAGATACCAGTCATCTTGCCTGAGAGACAGCATTATTATATGCCTTCCTGGAGTTTTTATAAGTTATTGGATCATCTTGTCATATTCTGTGCTTGCTGATTTTTTAAAAGGAACAGTCAAAGGGGACTCCACTGTGTAGTACACCCTGTCTGAAGAACAAGCCAAAAGAAATTGTCCTTTCAATTATTTCTCCTCTGTCATATGGAAGAGAGAGGATATTGTGAGAATGCATCTCTCTTGGCGGATAGTGTGGCATGATCTAAGTTATAATTGTGATATGAGTTACAATGTTGACGTAAGGATAAAGTCCAGATGGGTTAGATTATGAGAAGAGTCTTTTGCAAGTAGTTTGGGTATGTTTTGTGCATAGACTATGAGGGTCAATATAAACCAATAAGACACACGGAACGTAGGCCCACGGACTGCATGAATGACAAGAAACCAGCAGAACAACAGTTTGGTGAGTCTTAGCTGGCCCAGCAGAAGATATTGCAAGGATGCTTATGGCAGAGCCAGCTGGAAAGCAGGAACTGGACTTGGAGTCTTCTTTCTTCCCTAGGTTTCCTTTCGTATTGTCGATGTTTTATGCTCTTCTCCCAAAAGAATAGGAGATGATCTCATCTACCCTTGACATAGTTTAAATTATTTTGGAGACCAGGACTTTTATAGGTTTCACTGGGCTCCTTTCTTCCTTATTCTGTAGGATTATCTGGTTCCAGCATGCATGTCTCCTGCTTCTAATTTCCCTATTCTTATCTTGCTGATTTTACTGTTTCCAAATGTTTTCCCCTACCCTCTCTATGCAACTGTACCACAGGTCTCTGATGGCCCCTTTGTGGTTACACATATTTATGTAAATGTACATATTTATGCTTATCTGCATCACAAAAGACTGAAGAATATTACACCTGTACAAAAAATGTTGCAAAGCTACACAATTTTGGTGTGCTTATGCCTTGATGCAAGGCAAGCAAATATTAACTACCTTTTGCTTAGGCTGCTTCTGCTGTATGCATGAAATAGGGCCCTTCATCAACATTGATTTGAGTAAGTTGGGAATAGCCCAGCCACTTGTTGAAACTGATGCTGATCTGTCAGTTGTTCTTCTACATCACATGGCTTGTATTTCAAAACACCAAAAAAAAAAGAAGACAGCTTACTACCATTATGAATTTAAAAGCATGGTGGTCACAGTGAAGTCATTACATTGCCTGCTTTGGAGACGGCCTGCTCACTTGAAATTGCAATTATTTAGGAAGTACATCCCCAGCTGGGACCATTGCTTGGTTTAGCTTTTTAGTCTCTTTTAACTCTGTAGATTGAAAACGAAAACCTTTCAACATTTCAAAAAGTGTACCTGGTTTTATCTTTAATGCTATGGAAAGGTAGGAATCAGTGTTTTTTCTGCATGATATATTAGTCTTCAGTATGATTTCCTTTTGCTGCTAATTTTTTCACAGTAGTATTTTTGGAGATGCCCAAGTCCTTCAGATTGTGTTTGTTTTAAATGAGTTTTTTTCAAAAGAGTGAAAGAACATATTCCAGGAAGCTGTTTACTGTTTTGGTGGTTTGACTGGTGTGCCATACAGTTCCCCCAGCAGTGAGACTGTTGGGTACGTAATCATCACTCTTAGGACTTTGAAGGCAGTATGTATTCACAGGCTGTGTTAGCAGTGTTTTAGCTTGAAGGTTTTGGTTTTCAGTGAACTTCATGCAAATTCCTTATTTCCAATCCATTTATCCGGCTAAAACTTCCTTTTCTGTGTTCTTAAAAGCAACATAGCTAGTTTATCTGTTTGTTGTTGTTCTGATTTGTTTGGGGCTTTTCTTTTTGTTTTTGCTTCTCTTCTTACAGTTTTCTTTTTGAGACTGAAGTTGTTCAGTGACTGCCAGGCCAGCACTGGAACATTAGCTTTTAAAACAATTTGGGAACCTTTGTCCAGTGCATAAAAGCTGGTTTTACCTATTCTGTTTTCTGTTTCTGGCATAAGTTAGATCAAAGCATTGCAGTTATGTGCTATTAGCTGGGCTGGGGCATAAGATGTCAGTACCGCTAACTTTTTACATAAAAGAGTACAAAACCTTTTTGCTTTTTCTTTTGGCAAGTTCTGCACTTGATGGAGCACATAAGAACCTTTCTAGTTTTAGTTTCTTTTGAATGGCAACAGGGTCTAGGTGTATGTATTGCTCAATGTGATAGGAAAAGACATGGAAGAAAGTAGGAGGTCCAACAGGTAAAATCTGCAAAGGTGTGCAGAGAGGTCATAGATGGGAACAGGACAATCTCTCTTAAATCAGAACATCAAAATGTATATGAGCCAACATCTCAACATTATTTGTTCCTAATGTCTCAGCAGGTTTTTGCAGGAGAAGGGAAGGGGTGTTCCATTCCTTATTTTAACTGCAGAGGGTGTACAACTAAGAGATACTTTGCAGATTTACTGGAAATGCAACATTCAGCAGCATGTCAGTATGCCTGTGACCATACTGAAGCCTCCAGAAATAATCTAAGGTAAAAGGATGTATAAGCAAATAAGTATGTACTTAAAGATGAGGTCAATCTTACGAGGAGCGGCTGAGGAAGCTGGGGTTGTTTAGTCTGGAGAAGAGGAGGCTGAGGGGAGACCTTATCACTCTCTACAACTACCTGAAAGGAGGTTGTAGCAAGGTGGGTGTCAGTCTCTTCTCCCTAGTAACAAGCAATAGGATGAGAGGAAATGGCCTCAAGCTGTGCCAGGGGAACTTTAGGTTGGATATTAGAAAAAACTTCTTCACTGAAAGAGCCGTCAGGCATTGGAACAGGCTGCCCAGGGAGGTGGTTGAGTCTCCATCCCTGGAGGTATTTACAAGAAGGGTAGATGTGGTGCTTGAGGATATGTTTTAGTGGTGGACTTGGCAGTGATAGGTTAGCAGTTGGACTCAATGATCTTAAGGGTCTTCTCCAACCTTAATGATTCTATGATTCTATGACAGTTAAGCTATTAAGAAATATGGCAATAATGAATGTATGAAATTATGCATTATATATCTGATATATAATAAGATATATAATCTGTTAAATAGATATATAATATGTTAAAATATGACTACTAGGTACTTAAGGTCATATAAACATTAGATGAGTCAAACTGATTAAACACACCTATAAAATGCAATTATGTTTGCTAAATGAATCCCAGTGTGCTCCAATTAAAACACTCAGCACTTTTGTTGAAATATCCAGATAACTGCTAAACTGTGGATATTTTATTTTTTAAGGACACTGTGGCATGACCATACTTGCTCTACCTGGGCAAAATGCCTCTCCTTGGGAGCTGTACAGTTGAAGTTTGCATTGCTTTAACATATTGTCTCAAGGGAAATGTGTGCTTGTAGGCGAGGGTGTTTCTTTGTGACACATACAGTTCAACTGAACATTATTCACAGTTTTGTCAACACTTCTCCTGAGTGTTTGAAGAAGTTATTTAAGAACTCCAAGAGTTGGGAAAAAATGTTTTTTTGAAGCATAATTGATGTGTTTAGAAGAAAATAAAAAGCAGTGTAGATGACAGATTTTTCATAGCTATGGAATGAATAATGTTTTAATCCTTTGCACAGAAGAAGGGGTGAGGGAACAAAATAAATCTCTTAAAGGTCACAGGTGGTGCTTTGTCTTCATAATAAAGAAGTTTAGCCTTATTTTTCTGTTTTTTCTGCTTTCTGTAATAAGACTTACAGTCTTATTACTTCTTAGTTCTATTTAAACTGCCCAGGAAATTATTTTCTTAGTCAGCTTTTAACAAGTTGAACTACTTTTTACATAGCTGTTTTGGGACTGCTGGCTTTGGAACAGTGATGCTTTCCATACTAGTAATATCAACATCCTTTCAATTGTTTCTTTCATTTGTCTGGAACTACTCTTTCTTCAAAATATTAGTATTAAGGTCATCAGCTATAGGTGTTAGAATTAATGAAATAAAGGAAAAATTATGAAGGAACTGCAGTGACAAGCACAGTAGTTGTTTGAAAGTATTGTTAGAATGCTACAACAGTGTAGTGGTTCCTGGTTAAAAGGAAAACAAAAGCCTGGAGGAAAATAACCAGAGCTTCAGACCAAAACCACCAATGAAGAATATATACAGAAGTTTCACCCTGTCAGACCGTGTGCTGAAGTTCCTTTTAAAATTAATGACTGGTTCTTGTCAAGCTTGGTTGACTGTGGCAGCAGATTGATGCTTTGTTCAAATTCTGTCTGTCTTGGAGCATTTTTCCTCTGTCTTGGAAGAATCATTCAATTCATCATGCACATTTAACCCATGAGAAAAAGCTTAAGAAATGTGTGATTGTAATGCTTGAGATTAGATTTGTTTAAAAAAAAGTTTTTATTTGGAAAACTAAAAAATGAGCAAGTCATGTTAACATTGATTAATGATTAATTTAGAAATAACCCGGCTGATGTTGTCTTTGGCAAACCATTGCATTGACTGCTTATGTTTGAAAGGTAACACTGCAGTTCAGATGACAAAGTGGAAGATTTGTGGAGTTTTAAAAAAATATTTCAAAAGTTCTATGAACATATATTAAATCAATAATTTGAAAAATTGATAATACTGAAAATGGTAATACTCACCATCATTTCACATAACATTTGACAGTTCATATAGAATAAATCAAATACTGATATTTTCCTATTAGAGTTTCTAAGGTGAGGCTATAAAATTCCCTTTAGTTTTCTGGTGGAGAAAAAACACTGACAAAGTACCTAAAAAGTAAATACAACATTTGTTTCTTTGGATTTTAAAGTGAATAAATAAATAAGTTAATGAGAAATAAGAGTATTGGCTTTTTCTCTAGCTTGTTGGTAACAACGGAAAGCTCAAAATGTTTGAATGTATAAAACCTGTAATTCTAAATTGGGATAAAACTACACTGAAGAAACATTTTTCAGGTTGCCTGGAAAAATATTGTTTATGTAGGTGGGGCTAATTCTCTAGGGTCTTCTTTGATGTTCTGTGCATGTTGACAGCATTAGATGCTGAAGAGTAGAGCTGCCTTTGAGTTAATAAATGGTATTTGCAGTAAAGCCTTTTTCACTTTAGTGATACTACTTAAAATGTCATTGTGATTAGACTACAACAACTCCTGTCTGTTTGTTTTTGAGGATTCAAAAGTGTGTGGCTTCTCAGCATAATTATTTTTTTTCCTCTTTGACTGTGTAAAACATGTTGCACAGAATTTCCTTGTAAGAATTGCCATATAGTGCAATGCTCTTTTCCTGCTCTTTTTTCTTTTTTTTTTTTTTTTGAGCATACTTGACTTCATTTACACTTTAAAACAAACATTTATCTATGATTGCATAATATGTTCTGCTTCAGCAAAATGAGTCTGCAACAGCATGGAAGTGGTGTAGGAACCATGGCTAGTCTCTTTTGTAGTAGTAGGAGTGTTATACAGAGGGGCATCTGCTGGACACAATTCTTCTGGTTCGTATCTATATAAACAAGAAAAATAAAATGGCATTGGTGATCTCCTTCCTGTGTTTTCCTGAAAAGCTGAGGTTTTGCCTATAATTTCTACATCCATAAAATATTTTGGAGTTTTGTACTGGCTACCTTTAAATTTTTCTGCACGTATGCTGTATATCATCACATTTGTATATCTCTTACTCCTTATTTAGAGAAAAATGCTTTGATTTGAAGGACATTGTTAATGCGAATAGCAAAATTTCCAGATAACTTGTAGAAACTGGTGATCATGAAGATATAGTAGCCTGGGAGTAGTTTATAAAGGCTGCAGGTCAGAGTCGTCTTTTGTAGGCAGTTTAGCTGACTTTTTGTACCACAGCTTTATGGCTGTTGTGTGTATGTCTCTTAGGGGATAAGCTTTCCTTGTGTTCAATATTACATGAATTTTTATCTTGCACAGAGACTATTAGTAAAGACTGTTAGAGCATTAGGGGACACCACTGCAATATTTTCAAAAATTTATGCCAGTATTTTAAAAGCAACCATTTCAATAATATCGATACTTGTTTATAGCATGATAGTGCCCAAATGCTTACATCATTAATAAAACTTTTGTTCTGCAAAACTTGCAAGCATACATTATATGCTTGCAAATAATATATGTTTTTCACCCCAAAGAAGTACACTCGTCCTCCAGTAAAATATGTATTTGGATTGTACAGGTTGTACATGAGTATATTTGATTTTTGCTGTTTTATCAAGCATTAGACTGTGGTAATATATTTCTTCTTCTCCATAATACTGAGGAAAAGATTAATTATAAGTAGTCTGCTTATAAACATGCCAGAAGTACAGGTGTGCTCAGCTCACAAAATAGGTCCCCACTGGTATTACCAGGAATCATGTCACAAGTTGAAAAAAACCCATTAAATATTGTTAATATTCCAGATTAAATGCCAAATAAAATTGTCATCTCATAAGCCATAAGACAGGATAATCATTATATCCTTCTACTATAACTTACTCTGAGCAATGTTTTTCATCCCAATGGAGTTCTGCAGGGCCTAAACTACAATGCTTATGATCAACCACAGGCAAATTAATATGGGAATTTAGAGAGGCCATTCTGCAGGCCTCTCTGGTTTTCTGGCAGAAGGTGAGTAGCTTCATTGCTGGACCACTGAATAAGCAAGAGGAAGTCCTGCCCAGGCTGGTTTCTTTACTAGTCTTACAGTGTCACTGGACAGCAGTACTCCCTCTTCTTTGACATAACATTATTACATGTCTTTGTTATATCACGGTCAAACTACTTCAAATGTACTCTAAGCTATGCTTCTGAAAAAAGATTGGTAATTACTTCCAGCTTGTGCAGAATTCGGTAGGGCAATTACTATGAACTTTGGGTGGAGGTTTTTTGATCCTTCCCGCTGCTTTACTGTGCACAAGCTCCTTGTTGGCATTTTGATGGAGTTCAAGGTTTTAGTCTTAATGTTTCAAGCCCTTAATAGAGTGGGTCACACACTCTTGCTGGAATTCTGATCTTTAGGGATCTTTCATCTCGCCTTCAGAGATCTGAGGGAAAAGGTTAATCATCGCGAGGGGTAGAAAGAAAGCTTCAGTTCGGCTTACATCTTTGTGGCTGTGCCATCAGATCTGTGAAATGTCTTCCTTTAAGAGGAAGAAGAGTATGGACACAGGCTCTTGAAAGAGACATAAAGACTTTATTTATCTTTACAGATATTGGGGAGGCACCTCTGAGTCCTCTTGACTTTTTTTTCCTTGAGGCTAAAGGTTGAAATAGAAAGAGTTTAGCACAGTTATAGCTACACATCTGTACTTTCAGGGTATGTTCTTAGCATGGACTATGTGGCAGTTCGTCTTCATGCAGCAGAGACCTTGGTTACTTTCAGAACCAGAAGATCCTTTTCATAGGAAGAAAATAGCTCCTAAATCCTTTAAGTTGTCCTACATACACACTATTTCTAGTACTTTCATAGCTTCCCAATAAAAGATAAACTTTTTAATTAGTATTTCCTCTAATAACTGAGTTGCTCCATTTCTCTTTGACTCCTAGCATGTGTTTTGGAGCAAAGTTTTCTTTAGGCTAAGAAACCAAGACAGTAACCAAATTTAGTTTTCTGTTTAGAGGGCCTATTTTTGAATAATCCTGTCTTAACTGTAAGACAGCTTTGCAGTATAGAGCTCTAAGCAGCATCATTCTGAAACTATTAAAACTCAAAACTATAATTATGCAATTCATAGAGCTGTAATTTTGATAGTATCCTGAGGGATATGAGGATGATAGTCTTTCTACTTCAAAACTTGATTTCTGTAGGTCTTTGCAATTAAAAAATGTCCATATTTTCACAAAAATTACTACAGTGGCTTGATTTGGAATTTGTGTGTGTCATCTCCAGAGACCTAGTCTTAATAGGTTTCCATAAATGTTATGGTGAATGATAACTTAGATGCTGAAGTAGTTGCCTAATTCGCCTGTACAAAATACAAAAATAAAAAACTAGAATTACAAGTTTTGTCCAAGTCTGTTGCCTTCTTCTCCCCAAAGGCAACAATAAAATTTGAACACACTTCTTGATCAGTAGATCAACTACTTCACATACTCATGTGTTTTTTTCTTTTTCTAGAAACACAAAATGCATTCTGATTGCATCAATACTTTTAACAACTCTTCAAGGGAGACTATTTCAAATGGAGAGGGCAGTCAGACTTCACTGTTCTGTTTGAATGGCTGGTAAAAAGATTAACATATAATCTAAAAAGCCACTTTTCAAGATTTAAATAGAAATTGGAATGTTTGCTTCTTGTGGATGTGTTAACCTGTAATCCTGTTAATATCAGCAGCATAGTTGGGAATGTAGTCTTCAAAATTTCTTTGACACAGCTTTTCAGTCTGTCAAATTTTGGGTGGAGTTCTAGTTTTTATGTCTCCTGGTTTCGTTTTCTGATAAAAGTCTGGAGACAAGACTTCTGTGTGAACTCTCTCAAGAGGGCTAAGAATATGCATAAACTAAAAATTGAAGGCAAGCTAGCATTTGACCAGGTTTCAGTACTTTCAGTAAAATACCTAGAATTTAGATAATAATTTAAGCATGACTGAAGTTCTTACTGTACTGTTCCCCTAGTCTTGTGGTCTTTCAAGCATGAGGGACAAAATACCCCACCACTAAATGTTGAAATTTTGATGACCATTCATGTCATGTCAACTTCAAGCCTTGGTGTTGAGTTGCAGTTCAGAAATACAGAATATAGTATCTGAGAGAAGCAAAAGTCTTCTAAGCCCATTTTTATGAAACCAGTGTGAAACACAAAACTCAGGAACTGTATAGTGTATAGAAATATTCTTGTGAAAGCAGTTGTTTTAACAATAAAGTTTGTTTTCATTATAAACAGAATAAATGGAGAATAAAAGTTTCAGTGTCAGATTACACCCACCTTGGTTCTTTATATAAAATTCCCTTAATTTCTGTATGGTCAATTGCTTCATTTCTGTAACATCAATTGACAGGGCAGTAAGAGTGGAACTTTGAAATTATGTAATGCTTGTAATCTGAACTCTCAGTATCCAGTAGGCATTGACAGTTTGTATGCTGTTTGGATAAAATTTTGTTGCAATTCTTCTATAAATCAGCAGTCACCACTAACAATTTGTTTACAGTTATTGCACATAATTTAAAGTTTGTATGGTTTTAAAAAAAGAATTAGTCTTGCAATTTTTTCTCTCTATCTAATATAAACTTTTTATTTATGGATTACAATTCAATTATAACTCAAACCTCTCTAGTCTGCATAAAAATTCATTTTAGCCCTGGACAGCATGAGAGGATTACAGATGAGGACATTGTATAATACGCCAGGACATAGGAATTATTTTTGTTTATGCAAATGAGTATTTTATTGCAATGAGCACAATGTGTTTTGTTATGAGTGGCTTTAAATTCAAATTTATTTCCGTGGGTATGAGGACATAAATGAAAGTTTACAAGGAGAAGAACAGTATTCTCTTGCCTGTAGCAACAAGATTCTGTGAGTTTTGAAGAAATGGAAAATGATCTGAAGAGCGAGATTAATTTACATCATCTCCCCACTAAGTACTCTAAAGAGTGTGAAAGACACATTATCATAAAATGTTAATATTTAGCATAAAGCCTAACATTAATACTATTTACCCATGTACTTAAATGCCTATGCACAGATGATGAAAGCGGTCATCTTAGAAGTATTGTTAGTTTATCTTAATTAAATAATATTACAAAACCACTCCTAATCTTTCTTAATATATTTATGATTTGGGAAAATTTATTGGTGAAGTATTATTCAGATAACTGTTAACCAATCTGTAAATTATGGAAACAATTACTCTTTCTGTTACATGGTCAACATTTGTAAAAGCTGTTTTCCCATCTTATAATAAAATAAAAATTGGAAGCTGAAAAAAAAACAAGACCATATAAACTTATTTTCTTTATCCAAGGTACTTTTAGGCACTATTTGATCAGTTACTGTCTTGGAGAAGGGATTTCTGAAGGGAAAGCATATGAAACTGAATGACTAGAAGCTAAAATTAGTCAACTTCACTAAATAAATTGGATGAAAACTTCTGAGAGTTTATGAACAGCAATAACTTCTAAGGGTATTTGAACAACTGACTTAAGGTTATGGCGGTCTCATAATTTCTTGACTGATTGAATGTTATTGTCTGTTTGAGGTGCAATAGATTTGTTGCAAGAATCCATGGTGGTATATAATTATGTAGGAACCCAGTCAATATGATCCTGATGGTCCTTTCCAGTATTAAAATCTGTGACAGTAATTTTCTGAAGCTGTGGTAACCCTGTAGTTTCTCCTCTCACAATACCATTGTGAGGTAAACAGTTTATAGTCTGAAGACAATTTTGGTTTTTTTTTTCTTTTAATTTCTGTGATAATTTTCATAGCAAGTTTTGGATCTTCAACACTGACTAGAATATGAAATGTATGTTGGCAAGCTCCAAGCCAGTTTTAATGAAAGAAGCACTTGAGAATGAACACTGGATATGGAGTTAATATTTATTTTGGATTTTTGTGTGACTCAAAAAGCCCTCTTGATTAAATGAATTCAATATTTTGATGCAATCACAGATGTTGCATTCAGATTAGAGCCAATCCTCAAGAGTAGGAAAATAGACTAAAAATAATACCAGAATATAAGATCAAATACAGTCAGTGAAGGTGTATTTCAAGTTAATCATCATAAAGTAATACTTATGTAACAATACAAGGTACCAGAGTGATCAATTCTGTGCGCCTAGTTTTGAAGTCAGATGCCTGCAAGTCCTGCACAACTTGTTTCATTGCAGTCCTGACCAAAATCTAAAGTTGTTTCTGCCTGTGCTATTGATCTTGGCAGCTGCAACAGATTGTAAACATGCCTCTATACACTGTCACGTTATGCACTAAAGCTGGTTATACCCAGCTGTCATGTCTGCATTACTGTAAAGACCAGAAAATTATGATCTATTATTTGTGTTCATACTCTTGAAGCTTTAGTATCTTCCTGTACTTGTACTTTCAAGGTCTCTTCTATCATGCTGTGCTTGTACCTTTGGTGTCCCCTGCAACAATCTCATTTTTTAAAAACAGCCTTCAAGATGTCTTTTTGTAAAAATAAAGCTAATTTTCAGTTAGCACAACCTAGTGACACATACATCTTGAACAGTTCACTCTACAAAAGTAACGGTCTGCAAGAATACACTATATACTATATATGCTAATATCTCAGTCATATTATATTGCAAATATACTTTGGTAACTACTTGTTATTACTATTTATTATTTAAATCAGTATCACTTCTTTATTATAAAAATGTCTTACCATGCACATAAACATATTAATTTATTCCATGAATAAATTTAGCAAGCTATCTTATTGAGAAACCATTTCAAAAATTCACTCCTTTAAAAGTTATAAAGTTTTAATTTCTGGTATAAACTTCATTTGGTTAGTGTCAATTTTTTGTTCTAATCATTGCTTTGTTTATCATAACTGTGTCTTCATCTTTTTTTGTTGTTGGTTTTTTGTTTGTTTGTTTCTTGTCTCAATTTGAATGTTCTATCCAATTAAAAACTATAATGCCCTAAAAAGGCTTGAGATAATTTGCAAGGCTGCTACATCTTTTCAAGAGGAAGAATAATTTTTTTTCTTTTTACTTCTGGGACTGAAGTAATGAAAGAGTAGCATGGCACTACTTTATTTTTAAGAATACAGAAAAATATAAACTGTTTTGAGATATTAATTATGCATTATATTGACAGTATATGGTCATTCATTGACAATTTTATTTTCACAAAAATTTTGTTGATGGTTTTTTACAGTGAGGAGGTTAAAGGTTAGATATGACACAGTGATTATTTAAACCCTGATCAAATTTAAAGGAACAGAATAATAGGCCTGTTTACAAAAAAATGCTAAACTTAAACATACCACTAAAACTGGCAGATATTCATAGGAAAATTTTATATAATTACATAGCTCATTTGACATTGATCTAGTGTTAGGGTACATAAATATGCACACTTCCTATAACTTTGATCATATTCTTAATAATTTTTTAAAAAATATACGCGGCGTTGGCGCTTGATTGAAACTTGCAAGTAGAGACTTCTTAAAGATTCCAAAAGATGAAAAATTAAGGTGTTATTTCTTTGGGAATTTTGAAATAGTGTTTTTCAGGTAGAAGATAGCATATAACCAGGATCCACTGGAAATTTGTAAGGAAAAATGTATAATGTATACTTTTGACATTTTATTTTGCAGGCAATCCTATTATTTTGAAAGCTATATAACTAATATATCCATTTAGATTTAAATCCCATACAAGTTTGTATGAGAAATTGACAATGATGTAAAGCAGCATTGTAAGAAAAACATAAGATAAAACTTACAAGAGAAATTAGCTGCAATGCTACTTAGAGGAAAGAAAATAAATGCTAATGAAAATAACTTGTTTTACAAGGAACCTGATTTGATATTTAAAGGCCCTGGCTAAAGTTAAAGAGATACGGCCTTTTCTGAATACATTTTAGAAGAATCATGGACAACTCAATATAGAAACTGGTAAATTGTTTTCCTGACTGAAGTAACTTTTCTTGAAGAAAAGATACAGAAGAATTAAATTGGTCACAGTAAATTATTCATAATATACATTTGAATATATGATATCAGCATAGGATTCATGTTTTCATTTCATGATTTATTTAAAGTGAACAATGTGTGGGTTATTCTGAATTGGAAAGGTAGTTGTCTTCTCAGCCCTGATCACATGCATGGCCCCCATCCATTATGCCCAAGCCAGCACTGTCACTCATGCAGGAAGCAGTACGAAGAAGCTGGTCTATCTGAAAGCTAATGAACCAGAGTTCAAGTCTCAGTAAGAAACAACCAAACAACCTATTCGGGCAGCAGCCCACATTTACATAGGTTTTAAGTTACTGGGACATTGCAGGCACAGCTGCAATTGTTGCTAGGCAATGA
Organism: Phalacrocorax carbo; assembly: GCF_963921805.1. Classification (NCBI taxonomy): domain Eukaryota; kingdom Metazoa; phylum Chordata; class Aves; order Suliformes; family Phalacrocoracidae; genus Phalacrocorax; species Phalacrocorax carbo. The sequence continues at coordinate 28,383,933 of NC_087518.1, read as the reverse complement.
TTTATGTGATTTTCTATGTGCTTTTGAACATAAAGAGTATGCTTATACCTGGAAATCATAAAAGTGCAAAATTCTGCAATCTATTTTCAGTCTGTTTTCTCAAAATGCTAAACTTTCTTTCTGGTACAGAAATTGCCTGAACTAGCAGTACTTATCCGAGAAGGTCAATAATTCAATATTAACTGAAACAAATTTTCTACAATTAAGCTCTAGAGGCTTTTGGTTTTTGTTAGCAGAAATTCCTTTACCTTAGAAGTAGACTTCATTCTGCAAAGATAGCAATAATTACTGATTAGTTTTTACTTTTAGCAATTCATTTAGTGGTCACAAGCACATTTATTTGCACAGGTAAAGAAAAAAACAGTGGTATTTGGCAGGTAATTCCACAATGTTCTTAAAAGCTATGTAATACAAATTATAGTTGAGCATGATCAGTTACTGAAGCTGAATAGACACATAGAGACAAAGGAAGGTGATGCCCTGGTTCTGAAACCTTCAGAGCATTGCAGGTATATCTGTGCATCGCATAGACAACTAGCCTGCAAATGACCTCTGTGTTCAGATGTCAAACTGCTATTAGTAAAAATGTCTGTGTAGGTCATATTCAGACTAATGAATGACTCCTTTTCAGTTTATTTCTATAGTGAGAGTTCTCCATGATTTGCAGTCGAACATATATACGGGTGGGGGTTGGGGTGAGGGAGAGCTTATAACTTAAGGTGTAGCTCTAGAATTCAATCTCTGAAACTGCTGGCTTGAATAATGAATGAGGTTTCTCTACCCGTAATTGTTAACAGAATGTATTGAGGTTTTTTTCCAAACTGTTAACTCACAGAATATTCAGGACCTATGTTGCTCCTGAATTATATCTTTGGTAATAAGAAACTAGTACTAAACTTTGGATTTTCATCCTTTAAAACCATTGACTTGCAGTTACAATACGAAAAGTGAAATTGATTTCCATTTAGCTATAATGGAATTTATGTCTAGGTTATACTGAATGGAGTGAGCGATGTGGAGTGTAGTGAATCACAGTTCTAATGCTCACTCCATCTTGTGTGATGCATGGAGGGATGTAAACTCCTTGGAAATAAAATTCCCATGTTTCTCTTCAGTCAATTCACTGCAAGTATTGTCTAGCAGAATCAGTAAAGTATGTTTTTGAACAGAACCAAGGGGTGGATGATCAACCATAAAGCTTCTTTAATGAATTAAATTACACCAGTGACACTTTCTTATTGTTCCACACAGTAATGCCTGACATTCACCAACCCATGGGCAATAATACTGAGCAAGTAACATGATCTCAGTTGATGTCAGCAATTGCTTTTCTATTCCCCCCATCAGCAAAGGATTCTAGAGCCATATATTAGGACTACTAGTCTGAAATAAATTTGGAGAGGTCAAGATGTGTTATTGGAAAGGAGAGACTGTTGCTCTGAACAAGTTTCTGGTTTGTTTGTGGAGGTTTTTTCCTAGACTTCTGCTGAAATACATAACAATCCGGTACAGAAAGATTTTTCCTAGCAATATGATTTCCTCATTTTCTGAGAAATTTCTGTGAAAGGTGTCCTTTGTTTCAACTGTATGTAACAACTGGGTGATATAAGAAGTTTTTTTTCAAACTGGAATTTCTCAGATGCCTGGATACACTGACACACAAACCTTTCTCCACGTAGTGTGTTCAAAGAAGAGCAACAAAGCTGATGAAGGGTTAGAGCACAGGTTTTATGAGGAGGAGCTAAAGGAGCTGCAGTTGTTCAGCTTGGAGAAGAGGAGGCTGAGGGGAGACCTTATTGCTCTCTACAACTACCTGAAAGGAGGTTGTAGTGAGGTGGGTGTCATTCTTTTCTCCCAAATAATGAGAGAGAGGATGAGAGGAAACAGCCTGAGGTTGCTCCAGGGGAGGTTTAGATTTGATATTAGGAAAAATTTCTTCACTGAAAGGGTTGTGAAGCATTGGAACAGGCTGCCCAAGGAAATGGTTGAGTCACCATTCCTGGAGGTATTTAAAAGATGTGTAGACATGGCACTTAGGGACATGGTTTAGTGGTGGACTTGGTAGCGTTAGGTGCACAGTTGGACCTGATCTTAAGAGTCTTCTCCCCCCTAATTTATTCTATGATTCTAAGTTTCCACAATTTCCATATTTCAATAGGAAATATAAACAGTTTTCAGTCTGTCAAATTATATAATGACCTTACATCAAAGTTACATACCTGTTTTATATGAGTAATAGTTTTCTGGAGATCAGTGATTCATTAGGAATCATAATGTTTCTCTGAGATTGAGAAAATATGCAACTGTTAAGGGTTTGATGCCAAGTTTTAAAAAAATAAAAACACAAATTTTTCCAGAATATTTAGGGGTTTTATGAAAATCCTAAGGTAAAAGTTATAATTATTATTTTCGCTTGTATATTGTTAAGGATTTGCTTCTTGCAGTTGGATTTGTGTAGCAATATCGGTTGAAAAATAAACAATTTCTGCAGGATATAATCATGTAAGCTGGTTACTCAATGAATCATAGTTGAAATTTTTGTACATACAGTAGACTACCTCTGAGAACACAGCTGAGGCTTTGTTGCTTTCTCCATTTTGAAGTTGTTAAAAATGTATGTCTTCCATTAAATGCTGCTGGAGTCACTACTGCTCAGAAGCATCGAAATTCAAACCTGCAGTTTCCAAAGATGTTATGTTTAAAAATTCCATGGTTTTATGCAACATTATATTTCTGTGGCATTCCCCAAAATTATAGTCTACTTCAGATCCATAATCCTTCACCACTTGTTTTTCCGTGCTCATAGCTCTTAAATTCTATAAAAATTATTTCTAAGAAATGTGTAGGATTTTCCCATTGTCAGGTCTATAACACACTCTCACAGAATCCCCAGTGCTGTTTAGTATCAACAATCCATTGCTCTGATGACATATATGTGTCATATTTTGACTTAGTTCTTATTTTTGAAAAATTCTTTTTACAGGAGTTTCCCCAGTAGCTTCACTATATTAAAGAAAAAGAGAGAAAATTGACATGACGGAATGAAAAACCGTTTTTAATTTGTGTGTATTGTATATGTTCTGTTTTAAAAGGTGTTGCTAGAGGAAGAAAGGGAAGGTTGTCAAGAAAAAGTTGGGGAGTAGTTTCACATTGTCTCTTCCCCAGGGAGGCAGAGTGACTTTGGATAGGAAGACCTCACAGTGATTTTTCCTTTTTCACTACGAAATAATGATTTGTACTTGAGCTTGATCAGTGTTTGTAGCCAGACTGACAGCCTCAACTGCTAGGTATTTTGGCAGCGAAAGGCACAAGAGGTTTGATTCCCACATGCTCTGTGTAGTTGTCTTTTGGAAGCAGTCAATGAACAGAAGTTGCCTCCTATACCACAGGGAAAAGAACTTTTGCCTTCCTATGGACCATACCAGTACTCAACCCAGCACTTACATGAGATAGAGGGAAAAATACATGGCATTCCTGGTGAAGTCAATCCAACAGAACAAGAATGTCTTTGAGTGTGAATTTGTTAATGAACAAACCAACTCTTACAAAACCTGCAAAAGCAGATCATATTCTCTGTTCAGTGTTCCTCTAATGAGATTCATAAAAATGTTCAGGTTGCAAGAACCTTTCAGGGTCATCCCTCCAACCAGCAGATCAAAGAAAATCAAATTAGATCAGGTTGATCAGGGACGCAAATTGTGTCTTGAACACCTTGAAGTATGGGGACTTCATACTGGACATCTAACAGTATTTGATTACCATCATGGTAAATTAATTTTTTTCCTTATACCTGATCAGAATTGCTCATGTTCCAACCTATACCTGTTGCCTCTCATCATACTGCTGTGTACCTCTGAGAAGAGCCTGTCTCCATTTCTCTGTATCCTTTGTAGGCAACAAAAATCTCCCCTAAGACTTCTCTTCTCCAGGCTGAACTGGCTCAGGTCTCTCAGCCTATCCATGTATGGCCTGTGCTCCAGCCCCCTGACCATCTTGGAGGCCTCCTCTGGACTCACTCCAGGACGTCAACAAATTTCTTGTAATGGGAAGTCCCAACTGGACACAGTATTCCAGATGTGGTTTCACAAGTGCCAGATCATTTTAGTTGACCTTTTGACTGCACTTCTACTAATACACGTATGGGTCTGGTTGATCATCTTTGCTGCAAGGGCACGTGGCTAACTCAGGTTTATCCTGTTGTCCAGAATCATCCCCAGATCCTTTTCTACAGAGCTGCTTCCAAGACAGTCAGCCCCAGCCCCTACTGCATGTGGTTATTTTTTCCCAGATGTAAGATTTTGCATTTGCTTTTGTTGGACTTGATGGTGTCTGTGACAGCCATTTCTCCAGCTTCCAGCATATTCAGGTCCTTCTGAATAGCAGCTGTCCAGCACATTGACCTCCTCTAAACTTGGTGTTATCCACAAGCTTGCTGACAGTACACTCCATCGCATTATCCCAGGCTGTGAAACATTAAAGAGTATTGGTTCCACTACTGATCCCTGAGGGTAGGATTGATACCACAATCTGTTTAATGGTCTATGAAATCTGGGACTATAGTCCTAGCTTACTCCTCTGCATCTGGTGTGTTGCTGTCGATTATTAAACTATTTTGGTTTAATGCGTTCTCTTTGGAAAGTTTTGTCATCATATAATGAAGATATCCATAGAAAATTCTAGGCCCCAAGGATCCAGAATATCCCGCGTGCACACTCTGCTTCCTGGAAGGACATTTGAATATGTGAAAGACACTACCTGTAAAAAGCTGGATGCCTGAACAGCCTAGGGAATTGTAAAATTATTCGCAGTGTCAGTGTAAGTTGATGTCCTGCAGTCTTCTGAGGATGTGTGGCCTTTAATACTTCTGGATAGCTTTCTGGTGTTTCCCAGGGACAAACCTAGTGTTATTTTCAACAGCTTTCTCCACACAGTCTGCAGTAAAATTTTCTCAGTAATTCTGGCTTCCTAACCACTTGAGAGGAAATCTTTGTTCATCTCTCGGTTTTGTTTGTTAGAGTCTTTTGAGGTTAATCTATGTTACTGTTGAAGCTGAAATGGGTGAGCTCCACATAGTATAGAGGCATCCTCATCTCTTATGGCCAGTGTTAAGATATACAAACTACAATGAAAGGCACTGTCTTGCCTCAGTTAACAGATAATGTGTTCAGTCTCTGTATGCACATATGCACAGACTTTGCATTTCAAAGAAAACCACTTGATGCTAATTAACCCTTTTATTTGCTGCTGCTTTCTTCAAGAGTGGAAGTATTAGAAATACTGGTCATATATAGAATAAATATTACAGAAGATAAAATATTTTTGCTACTTAATGATGCTTACTCTTTTAATTGACCTTATAATGACATTTTATAAATTCCTAATGGGGCCTGATTCATGTTTTGTTGATGCCATTAGAGCATTGTGGGGTGACTTTGGTCCTCCATATGAACTCATTCCTGAATAGAGGTCTTCAGTGGGGAAGTGTAATAGCATTTCAATCACTGTCAGAAGTTATAGCGGTTAGTCCAGTCATTGCCTCACAGTAATTACACTGAGAATTGGTTAATTTTTGATCACTCTCTCATTTACTCTAAGACACATCATTTTAATGTACACACTGACATATTGAGATGGACCGTTTATGAGGGGTGATGGACTCTGCTGTCATTAAGTTTTAATGCATCATTAATTTTCTAGGCAAATGTAAAACAAGGACTATGATATTCTGTTCTTAATTCCCAAGTTTGACTTAAAGTCATTGACCTCTCCTGATTGAGTGGTCATTAAAATAGTCTATACTACAGTAATGTTAATCTTCAGAACATTTAAATATTAGGAATTAAAATCATGCAAATTTTGTCTAGGACTTCAGCTTATTAATTTCTACATTCAAATAATGCATAAACTTCTCTTCAAATGTACCTGAGAGTACCTTTTAGATTCCTTTTTATCCATTATACAAAGAGAATGTCTATCAAAAATTATTGCATAACAGTAAAAGCATTTCAGGCACTCAATCTGCAAAGATTTAAGCATATTCAATTTTTAGGTATTTAAATTATGTTCCTCAGCTGGAAATTTTTATGGAGGCAAGAAAACAGTAGTGCTTGACCATATAGTAGAAAGGATTATATATAAGGTGGAATGATAATGTCATCAGAGGTTTAAGATCCAAGGAGGTATAATATCGTTGTGCTAAGCTGCAAGTGCAGATTGTGTTTCCTGTCCAATTCTTTGACTGTGAGTACAGCTTCTGTTCTGTTCATAGGCATAGGTGCCCATGGTCAGAGTGTTCATTAGAAAAACCCACATAACTAATTTATTGGGATTGTCAGCATAGGGCTAACCTTCACATGGGGAATCTAATCCCTTGAACAGGGTCTCCAGGTGTTATCCAGGGGACAATGGGCGTCTCTACCTCTAACATCCTTGCAATAATTTTTCAGATGGATTAGCTGAGACTCACCAAGATGTTGTTCTGCTGATATGTGGCAACACATTCTAATCCCAATTTAAAATTTTGTGCATAGAGTTTTGCCAGTTCTTCAGTCTACAATCGGATCTGCATGGTGTGTCCTAACTTTCCTGTCTCCTTCCCCCTGTAACCAGAGCGATAGAATTAACCAACCATGGATGTTGCTATACTCCTTGTACAGCCCTATCAAACTGGACATTAAGTCTGGGGGCATGGAGTATACAAATCAGTGTATTCTTTGATCTGCATTTTAGTCCCTAGGTAATCATTAATGTGAACATAACAATAGACAATGTGCTTCTGTCAGAAAAGGATGACAAAATGTAGTTTCGTGTAGTGGACTGAGAAAACTGGCCAGGATTGCCGAGACTGAGAGCCAAAAGGGTAAAAGGTAATTCCGGCAGGAGGAGATCGCAACCACCGACTCACAGACCACTGACCCAAGTAATACCACCTACTCAAAAGGGAACAATGGAAGAAGACAACTGAGTTTGCACAGTAATCTACATGTGGAACGAGCAAGTTTGTACCAATCAGTAGAAAGAACAATAATGAATATGTATGAATATGTCAATTTTTGATCTACAAATTGTATGGGAAAGGTGTGTAAGGTATGCATGTTAGGAGGAGCGATCCCCCGTGCATCCGGCACTATGAATAAAGAATGCCTGCTCTTTAATACTAAATTGGTGTTAAAGAGTTGTTTCTGATTTTACCGTATTTTTCGGCAACACCCCTCCAGGGAGTTCTTCAATATATCTTCATATGAAAACGATGCCTCTCAGCTGGTCTAAGCACAGGAGAAGCTGCCTCGGGCAATTTCTCAAAACTGCCTCTGATCCCTCACAAAAAGCTCCTCTACCCTTATTCAATTACTTTGTTTCATAGCTGTTGTGGACTTGACTCAATTTCCTTGAGAATCTGCCAGATGCCCGGTCAATCTCTTTGCTATAAATCAGTCCCTTGTCTCACACCAGCCCCTTGATCCATCTGTGCAGATAGTAGCTGCAGGGCTGCTGCATGATCCAGGGACTGAGGACTATGTGTGATGGCTATGTGAGCAGGCATAACCTTTATACCCTGCTATATCACAACTGTAATTTTAGTGCACATTAAAAACTCCACAGGTTTTGTGACCCTGTGTGTAGTAAAATTAACTTTTTTTTTTTCCTACTAAACCATTGATGCTGTGAAAAGCCAAAATCAGGACTCAGTAGTCTGAGTGACTATTAAGAAGGTATTCTTTATTGCAGCGCTGGACACACAGGGGAACACTTCTCCTAACTTGCACCCCACAAGTCATGATAGACAAAGCTTATATTGCTCAGTTATATACATATGCATTAGATTTCCTGGAACTAATTATAATACTTGCATCTTAATTACCCATGCATTTTAAGTCCCTTTTTCCACATATGGTCATGAATTGGCGCATCGAGTAATCTTGTCACAGTGTATTGCAAGATGTGTTGGTTTCAACTGGTGTTCTGGCTCTTATCTGGATGGAGATGTCCTTAGTTCCGTTTGTCTTGGTTTCGACTGGCACCTGCTGCTAGGTTGTTTGCATCCCTCCAGGACATTCCCCATCAGGCTTGCGGAAGATTATGTCCTTGAGTGCATTCTTGCCTGAGGCCCCTTAAAACAGTGGCAGTTGTGAGGCTGTTGTGTGTTTGTCCTGGGTGCTTCTAAGGGGAACGTCAGGGATCATGAGGTGGTTTCCAGACAGGAGTTTGGTAGTTCTGCAGTGTCCTTATCTTTATGGTTCTGTACATCCGCATCCTAAATTTTGTTTAGGAGCTTCTTGTCTTGAAGCCTTTCTTACTCCCCCAAAGCAACAAGTTTTAGTCACAACAGCTCTAACTCTATCACCATCACGTAGGTTTGGTGTGAACACATTAATTTTTTGTTAATTTCCCCAGATGGACTTTTTTAAAAAATTAAAATATAAACAGAATTTTGTTGTTGTTGTTGGTTTGGTCCATTTTGGTTGTGGTTGCTTGTTTGATTGTTTTCTTTTTGGCAGTGTTGGAATAAAATACTGATTTTTGTGTATGTTGGAGTAAATATCAGTGTGCTTGCTGTTGCTTCTCCTGGCACATGTCATATAAGTGAAAACAAATGTCTGCTGGTTCTCTCTTTGCAGTGATAAACAAAGACCCCCTGGACACCTCCTTGGGTATGTCATTATTCCTTCTTGATCATCCAGTGAGTGAAAACTAAACTAATTTTTAGTGCTAAGGATGATTATTATGATAAACCCCAGTAGAGTTAGCAAGCTTGTCCAAGCAACTTCAAGATAAAGACAGAAAGACAAATGTAAGGCAATGTGGTTCTACCAGGCCTGAGAATGCCGTATCTGCTATGTTTTGGGAAAATTGGTACATACTGGGATGGGTTATCATGACAGCTCTGTACACTGAGAAGTGAAGCTTTCTAAACCCTTCCTCTCCTCCATGCTGGAACTGACTTCTTCAATATAAATGTGCTGTGAAGCCTTAGAGCAGCCAGACAGTAATATAAGTGGGCACTTTTCATTTGAAGTAGGAGTGGTAGTTAAGTACATAACATTTGCAGCAATGTCCTTTCAAAGAGAAGAGCAAAAAGTAGTTCAGCTTTCAGAGCTGGAGGAGGCATCCAAGATGCTTTCACTGAGATGAAATAGATGCAGAGTACTCTTTTTTAATGTCCCCAGATATTTCATGACAACTGTATTGCTGTTTTACAAGGACTAATTTAACAGATGTCATGGTTTTAGCTGGGATAGAGTTAATTTTCTTCACTGTAGTTGGTATAGTGCTGTGTTTTGGACTTAGTATGAAAATAATGTTGAAAACACACCGATGTTTCAGTAGTTGCTGGGTAGCGGTTATACTAGTGAAGGACTATTGTAGCTTCCCATGCTCTGCCAGGTACCCAGGTACACAAGAAGCCGGGAGTGGAGGGGGCACAGCTAAGACAGTGGATTCAAACTGGCCAAAGGGATATTCCATATCATGTGACGTTATGCCCAGTATATTATATGGGGGAGCTGGCCAGCAGGGGAGCAGCCGCAGCTCGAGGACCGGCAGCATTGGTTGACAGGTGGTGAGCAGTTGCATCGCCTGTTTTGTTCCCCGCCCCCCAAGGGTTCATTTCTCTCTCTCTTGTTATTTTCCTGTTCATTATATTATTATTATTACTGTTTTATTGTAATTATTAAACTGTTCTTACCTCAACCTGCGAGTTTTCTCATTTTGACCCTTCTGATTCTCTCCCCCATCCCACAGGGGTGGGGGGAGTGAGTGAGTGGCTGTGTGGTATTTAGTTGCCGACTGGGGCTAAACCACAACAGAAAAATAAGCAGCAAAACAGAAGCTCTTAAACAGGTTTGTTTTACAGAAACTTAATAAGAGATCATGGTTTCTTATCCTAATCATGTTTACCAGTCTAGTGTCTCTTCTTTTCCTGCTCCTGAAAACACCAGAATATTTTTCTTCCCACAAGTACTGTTGACTGCTGTCATCTAAAAGTTGAATCTATCTCAGAATCACAGAATGGTAGGGGTTGGAAGGGACCTCTGCAGATCATCTTGTCCAACACACCTGCTTCAGCAGGTACACTTAGAGCAGGGTGCACAGGACCACATCCAGGCTGGTTTGGAGTGTATCCAGGGAAGGAGACTCCACAACCTCTCTCGCAGCCTGTTCTACTGCTATGTCACCCTTACAGTAAAGTTTTTTTCTGATGTTTAAGTGGAATGTCCTGTGTTCCAATCTGTGCCCATTGCACCTTGTTCTGTCTTTGGGCACCACTGAAAAGAGTCTGGCCCCATCCTCTTTAGACCCACCATTTGGATATTTATAAGCATTGAAGACATCCCCCCTCAGTCTTCTCTTCTCCAGGCTGAAAAAACCCAAGGCTCTCAGCCTTTCCTCATAAGGGAGGTGCTCCAGTCTCCTGATCATCTTCATAGCTTTCTGCTGGACTCTCTCCAACAGTTCTGTCTTTCTTGAACTGGGGAGCCCACAGCTGGATGCAGTACCCCAACCTGTACTGGTGCATGGGGTTGTTCCTGCCCAGGTGCAGGACCTTGCACTTGCTTATGTTGAATTTCATCAGCTTCCCCTCATCCCATCTCTCCAGCCTGTCCAGGTCTTGTTGGATGACAGCACAGCCTTCCAGTATATCAGCCACTCCTCCCAGCTTGGTATTGTCATTGATCTTGCTGAGGTTACACTCTGTCATGATTTTAGCTGGGATAGAGTTAATTTTCTTCACTGTAGCTGTCATAGTGCTGTGCTATGGACTTAGTATGAAAATAATGTTGAAAACACACCGATGTTTTAGTTGTTGCTGGGTAGTGCTTGTACTGGTCAAGGGCTTTTCTAGCTTCCCATGCTCTGCCAGGTGCACAAGAAGCCAGGAGTGGAGGGGGGACAGCTAACAGAGTGGATTCCAACTGGCCAAAGGGATATTCCATATCATGTAACATCATGCTCAATAAGTTAACTGGGAGGAGCTGGCTAGCAGGGGAGGGAGGCATCAATCGCGGCTCGGGGACAGGCAGTGTCGTTCAGTGGGTGGTGAGTGGTTTTATAGTTTGTGTTTCTGGTATTTTTCCTTTTTCCCTTTTCATTTTTGTTTTATTATTATCATACTCATTATTATTATCATTATTTAATTTTAATTATTAAACTGTTCTTATCTCAACCCACAAGTTGTTTTTTTTTTTTGCTTTAGCTCTTCTGATTCTCTCCCCCATCCCACAGGGGTGGGGGGAGTGAGTGAGCAGCTGTGTGGTGTTTAGTTGCCAACTGGGTCTGAACCACAACACTGTCCCATCATCCAGGTCATTGATGAATATAGTGAACAGGACTGGACCCATCACAGACCCCTGGGGAACACTGCTAGTTACAGGCCTCCATCCAGACTCTGTACCATTGATCACAACCCTGAATTCTGTTGTTAAGGCAGTTCTCAATACCCGCCACTGTCCTCTCATGTAGCCCACACTTCCTAAGCTTCTCTCTGAGGATGTTATGAGAGTGAGTGTTGAATGCCTTACTGAAGACAGACAACATCCAGTGCTCTCCCTTCATCAATCCAGCCAGTCACACCATATAGAAGGCTATCAGGTTGGTCATGCATGATCTCCCCTTGGTGAATCCATGTTGACTACTTCTGATAACCTTCTTTGCCTCTACATGCCTGGAGGTGACCTCCAGAATGAACTGCTCCATCACCTTTCCGGGGATGCATATGAGGTTGATTGGCCTATAGTTCCCAAGGTCCTCCTTCTTGCCCTTTCTGAAGATTAGAGTGACATTGGTTTTCCTCCAGTCCTCGAGCACCTCTTCTATCCTCCACAACCTTTCAAAGATGATGCAGAGTGGCTCGGCAAGAACATCCACAAGCTCCCAGAGTACTCACAGTTGCATCCCATCGGGGCCCACGGATTTATGAGGATCCAGTTTGCATAGGTGACCTCTGACCCAATCCTTCTCGACCAAGGGGAAGTCCTCCTTTCTCCAGATTTTTTCTCCCACCTCTGGGGGCTCAGATGCCTGAGGCCCAGCCTCAGCAGTAAAGACTGAAGCAAAGAAGGCAATCAGTAACTCTGCCTTCTCTGCATCCTGCGTCACCAGGGCCCCTTCCGTGTTCAACAGTGGGCCCACTGTAACCCAGGTCTTCCTTTTACTGCTGATGTATTTGAAGAAGCCCTTCTTGTTATCCTTGACATCCCTCACCAGATTTAGGTCCAAGTAGGCCTTGGCCTTCCTTGTTGCGTCTCTGCATACCCTGACAACATTCCTATATTCCTCCCAAGTGGCCAGTCCCTTCCCCACATACTGTGAACCTCCTTCTTCCATTTGAGTTTCTCTAGAAGCTCTATGCTCATCCCTGCAGGTCTCCTGGCTCCTCTGCCTGACTTCTTCCTCCTACAGATGCACCGATCTTGAGCTTGGAATAAGTGGTCCTTGAATACTGTCTGCCTCTCTTGGACCCTAGAGCCTTCTAGGATCCTTCTAGAGCCCAAGCCCATGGGACTACTCCCAGCAGGTCTTTGAAGAGGCCAAAGCTGGCTCTCTTGCAGTCCAGGGTTGTAGCCCTAGTTGTTGCCATGTTTCTACCATGCAGGGTCGTGAACTCAACCATCTCATGGTCACCGCAGCCAAGGCAACCCCCAACCCTTGCATCCTCAACCAGCCCACCCTTGCTTGTTAGGATAAGGTTGAGCAGCACATCTCGCCTCGTTGGCTCCCCCACCACTTGCATCAAAAAGTTATCCTTGATGCTCTGCAGGAACCTTCTGGATCGTGCATGGCTCACCGTGTTGCTTTTCCAGCAAATATCAGGGTGGTTGAAGTCCTCCATGTAGACTAGTTCTTGTGTTTGTGAGGCTACTTCCAGCTGTCTGTAGAAGGCTTCATCAACTTCCTTTTCCTGATCAGGTGGCCTGTAGTGTGGGCCTATAACAGTGTCACCCATTTTTGGCTGCCCCTTAATTTTTACCCACAAGCTCTTGTCTTGATCTTCCTCCACACTTAGGCAGAGCTCGATGCATTCCAGTTGCTCCCTCACTTAAAGAGCAACTCCCCCACCTCGCCTTGTTGGCTTGTCTTTCCTAAGAAGCCTGGAGCCATCCATGACAACATTCCAGTTGTGTGAGCTATCCCACCATGTCTCTGTGACTGCAATGAGATCATGGCCCTGCAACCACACGCAGATCTCTAGTTCCTCCTGTTTATTCCCCATGCCGTGCGTGTTCGTGTACAAATGTTTCAGAAAGGATCTTGAACACGCATGTTTCCCTGAAGGGTTGCATGAGGATCCACTATAGCCATGCACACATGCACACCCTTGAGGTAGTTGGTCTCCTGACTGTCATCTTGTGAGGCAGCTAAGGCACCTTTGTCACTGCTCTGATTGGCCTGGCTTATTCCCCCATTGGAGGGTGGGGACCAAAGCAGAGCCCTGCTTTTGCAGGCCACCAGGTTCCAAGGTGCCTCATTGTCAGTGGTGTCTGCTACAGGAACGTGGTTCTGAAACTGTTACTGAAAAATGCGGTAAAATCAGAAACAACTCTTTAACACCAGTTTAGTTATTAAGAGCAGGCATTCTTTATTCACGGAGCCAGATGCACGGGGGATCGCTCCTCCTAACATGCATACCTTACACACCTTTCCCATACAATTTGTAGATCAAAAATTGACATATTCATACATATTCATTATTGTTCTTTCTACTGATTGGTACAAACTTGCTCATTCCACATGTAGATTACTGCGCAAACTCAGTTGTCTTCTTCCATTGTTCCCTTTTGAGTAGGTGGTATTACTTGGGTCAGTGGTCTGTGAGTCGGTGGTTGCGATCTCCTCCTGCCGGAATTACCTTTTACCCTTTTGGCTCTCTGTCTCAGCAATCCTGGCCAGTTTTCTCAGTCCACTACATGAAACCACATTTTGTCATCCTTTTCTGACAGAAGCACATTGTCTATTGTTATGTTCACATTAATGATTACCTAGAGACTAAAATACAGGTCAAAGAATACACTGATTTGTATACTCCATGCCCCCAGACTTAATGTCCAGTTTGATAGGGCTGTACAAGGAGTATAGCAACATCCATGGTTGGTTAATTCCATCACTCTAGTTACAAAACCACCATTCTATCTCTGCCTCAGTTCTACTAATACTACGCAGCCTTCTGTCTCATGCAACTCAGCCACTTGGCACAGCAGATCATCAACGTGTGCACACCTTGTGCACGTTCTTACCTTCACACCAGAAGAAGGGTCTGGGCACTCCCTTCAACCTACCACCTGTACTGAAGCCTCCTTCCTTACCCGTTCTGTCTGGGTGGATGCATCAGACGTCTCTAGGGCTTTCTCCGTGGGGACACTGGTATTAGCTCTGAGGTGACTGCCCACCATACTGGCAGAGACCTAGAAAAGTTCCCAGGGCTGTGGGCCTGATAAGCAGGATGCAGCGCCCTCCCTGCACACCCTGCCCGCTCAAACTGTCAGGCCAACTGCTGCGCCACGCCCTGTTTGCCGCGCTCCTCATCGCTCGCGCTCCCTGGGGCCGTTTAAATCTCCCGCGGTTGCTCGTGGCAACGCCCAGGCCGCGTCAGCCTCTCTCGCGAGAGCTGCCGGGACCTGCAGGGCCGCTCTGCGCTTGCTCGGGCTTCCCTGGCTCCGGGAAGCGCCTTGTCCGCCCCAATCTAGCGCCGGGCCGCAGAACTTACAGTTGCTGCTGCTGCATTCGTCACCAACTATCTGCACTATTTGCTTGGGTTTTGTTTTTAATAATATCTTTTTTTTTTTCTTCCAGTTTTGCTCTAAAATTTGAGTATGTCTTGTTCTGAAATACATGGGGCTTAGGAACCAGCATTGCCCCGACTGCATTGTAGCACCACTTGGGGAGCATGGGAGGTAGAGGGGTTGGGAATTATGGAGTGAAGTTGAGCCTGGGAAAGTGCGTCTGTGGCTGAAGGTGTCGCTTTCATTTGTTTTTGTTTCTGATTATCTAACCATATTTTAGTTGGCAATCAATTAAATTAATTGTCCCCAAAACAATCAAGTGTCTTTTGGCTGTTTTGTCTGTTTTGTAAGTGGTCACTCTGTCTTTAGTTTTTATCGTAACACGTGAGCTTTTTCTTCCTATTTTCTTCCCTGCTCTGTTGATGGAGGAGAGCAAAAGAGCAGCTGGGTGGGTGTCTGGCAGCAAGCCGAGGTCAACCCACCACAGTATAACATCTTTATATGGATATATTGATATAACATATCAATATTGATATAGGAAAGATACTGCTTTGAACTCAGCTTTCACAAAACATCAAGTTTTATAGCATTGTCAGCACAGAAGAAGGTGGGAGTATCACGGTGGAGGAATTAGAAGAGTATGAGAGTGATTTAAGTGGAATTTATTATTATGCCATTCTTTTTTGCAATGCTTTCACCTTTTATTAGCATAAAATGGCCCTGAATTACATTAGTTTTGAGATTACATGAAGGTTACCAGACATGGGAGGGAGATTTTGCCACAGCCTCCTAAGACTGTGGGCAAATACTTCATTAGTTTAGGATTGCTGTAAGATTTCATTAACTGCAATAGCATTAGGTTTGATCAGTGATCCCCAGCAGGTAGGACATCAGTTCCCATAGATTTCTATTGTATCTTTACCTCAGAAGAGTATTTGATGAATGCATAGTGGACAAAAGAAGCTACCTATTCATAAATATTTACATGTCAGATTATTGACCTAAAAGCTTAAGTAGAACAGATTTGGGCTGTTACTCTATAGTATTTGGAATAGTTCCAACATAAAGACCCTGGTCATGATCTGCTTTTAAGTAACCATGCAGCTCGAGATGATTAATTCCTTTGACTAGGCTTGGCTATAATCTTGTTTCAACAATTATTGCATTAGTTATATAAAAAGTTATCTGGATGCATAACACTCATTCTAAACCATACAAAACAAGATGACATTAAAATTTGTAGTAGCTATTAAATTTAGAAGTAAAACCTCAGAGATCATTAAGGAGTTCATTATTTAACAGATTTATGGATTGAACAAGTGAGTTAATGTAGATTCACTAACAGCAGTTTTCTGCAAGTGGGACCCAGCTTAGTGATGGTCAAAATGAATTTGGCATGACCACTGAGCCTTTCTCATTGCCTGTTCACCTGGCAGAGCTTCCATCTACAAGTTGTATAAATGGTGGTGGATGGAACTCTGAAGGTAATAACTCAGTTTTGTTACTGGTGAGAAATCCTAATTAACACTCATACCTAAAAGGAATTGGATCATGTTACCTTTGACTGTTTTTTAAAGGAAGGAACCTCATTATTAAGTACAATATTCAGGAAATAATATTCTCAACACTGGAAAAGGGATATAATGGAAAAATACATATATAGGTCAGAGAGTAATCAAAGCTGTGTACATAATGACTACTGATTCTTGGCGTTCAGTTCTGAAACCCAGTTAATGACTATTTGATAAAGGTTTACCAGTAAATTAAAGTTAATTTTACTCTTTAAAATATTTTTTAAAAAATTAAATCCTGTTTTGCATTAGCTGAAGGTCTGCTCCAATTAATGTGTTCCTTGTGTAATGACAAATCCTACTGCAAGTAAGAAAACTGCTTAAACAAGGTGTTTATAACATACGGCGTAGTACAGCTCATTTTATGATTCATATAGCCTAAATGTGAATATAAATTGATTATTTCCTTCTTTGTGTTGCTTGACTGAAAATATAGGTATTTTTTCTCTTTAGTAACCTATCAATGATTTTTCAGAGTAAAGAGGTTTTTTTATGTCATTAGACTATGCCTTCATGTAAATATGTAAATTCTACCAACTCATAAATTTAACATTTGTCTTGGTGTTGAAGGATGTAAATACAGCTTTGTGGCATTTGAAGGTGGGGGATGAGGAAAGGGAGGAAGCAGTAACAGGGAAATTATTATACAAGCTTTTTCAAGTTCAAAGCCTGAAACTAGATTTCTAGAATTCAAGTGCGTGGATGTTTCATTGCACTTTCAGCTCACGACCATTTTTAAAAATTACAGTCAATCTTAATCTCACTGATTTTTCCCTTGGTTATGTCAGCTATTCTTCTAGGGTTATATATAAAGTCAAATATATCACAGACATTCTGTAGTCAAACACAATAATTTAACTTTGTTATTATTCCAGTTTATGCCATCTCAAGAGAAAAATATGTGTACAACGAGTTTCTAGAGGCAGAAGAGATGCTGGGTAGATAAATCCTACACTAATGCTGAATAGTCGTCAATTTCAGGGTGTGGTAATTAAGTTTGTTAATTATGGTTTCCCTAGCAAGATTATATACTCACTAACGAATATCCGAATAACTGTAAGCCTTCTCAGGGAAATTATGTGAATTATGTTAATGGGAAAAATATGATTTTATCTACAGTAACTCATTAAACTAACTGATTTTTCAATAATGGAGATTCATAGTCCAAGTGGTGTGGCGCACACATATACTGGTGTACATATTGCATCCCAGTTGCTAATGCGCGTGTGTTTTGGTGGTATTGCCAAATCACTGTGTTTGGGTTTGTTTGCTTGTTTGTTTTTTTAAGATGGAAAATTCTAGAAATTCTATAAATATGTAGAAATCGGAGTGTATCCTGATGATGTAAAAAGATGTGTATGCATAAACAATTTCTAATTAGAATAAACACACAGAAATGCTAGTGGGAGGTGGAAAGAACCCGACGGTCATACTTAACCAGAGCTCAAACAATGATTGCACACTGCTTAAACCCTCTTTCTTTGTGCAATATGACATTTCTGTCTCAACAGTAGGGTCTAACAACGTTGATTGATTGAATTTTTAAATATGGGTCATTACAATTTGTGGAATCCTTACAAATATAGATGTGTACTTTTGTATATACCTGAACAAGGTATGTACCTCTAACAGGGAGAAATAGAAAGTTGCAAAATTACACTGGTTCCAGTTAAGAATGCAACAGTGCTCCACAGATAAATTCATTCACCCAAATATACATATTATTGTGTAAATATTTAAGAAGCATTACACAAAGGAGTTATTTTAAGATTGCATTATCTTATTTACTTGGATGGATAGGGTGGGGAAAATGTTGTTATTTATACCTCCAACAGCCCAGTACAGTAGTAAAAATTCTTAACTTTAAAGATGGGGGACAGGAATATCCTGCTTTGACATTCCTTTTTGTACCAGGTATCATTTACCAGGACAGCCTATAACTCTTTTCAGTTTCCTTGGCCAAATACGAATGTAGCATTACACATGGCTTGAACAAGGTAGGAAAACAATTATTAAACAAATGTGGTTTAATATAGACTCCGGTAGGAGAAGCATTGACTATGCACAAGTTCAAGTCAAGTTGTGAAACATAGTGGACAACTAGATTTTTACAAGCGTTTGCAAGTTCCAATTGGACAGAAAGCAGAGAAAGTTATGTTTTTGAATGTGTGAGAGAACGTTCTGTTGCATGGAAACATATCTGATGTTCCTTACACTTCCTAGCTATACAATTTTGTAATTTATTCAAGTACTTGCAAATAATGAATAAATATTGAAAGCAGTATTTAACTAAGTAGGTGAGGGTTCCTTGTGAAGAAGAGGAGAGCAACCTGTTCTTCTGGGTAAATGGTGAATAAGATAGATAGTGATAAATTTACTGAAGGTAAATGTCTAACCTAAGTTAGACATTTCCATAGTCAGACAGATTCCAGGTAATTTATTTGAGTATGAAATACTTCATTATGAACACTTTTAAAAGCATGTTAGGGAAAAGTCTCTTAGAAATAACACAATCTGATATTGCCTTGCAACAGAATATCGGACTAGATAACTAGTAACAGTGTCTTTTAGATTTGTTTCCTGTGATTATAATTTTCTCTGATGGTCTTGGAAAACAAAACAAAGCAGTACTACCTGGCTTGGGGAATGTTGGCTTGGACCAGTGTCAGGTGGCCCATAAATTAATACTATGTAGAGTAATTTTTATTTGTGTGCTTGCATATCAAAACAGAAAATATGCCTTATGGTTACAGCCTCTGCAGTAATTCACATATTGAAAAGCCTGCAAAAGTCTTCAAACACTGGCAGAAGTTTCCAGAGGGGCTGTTGAATTTCCTGACTTGGAGATATTCCAAATTTGAGTGGGCAAAGCCCAGAGCAACCTGGTCTATGCTGCCCCTGTGAAGAGCAGGGATTGGAATGGGTGACTTCCAGAGGCTCTTTCCAACCTTTATCAACCTGTGATGCTATGATTTGAAACGGCATAGTAAAGTAGTCCTTACTTTGTTTCATCTTCTGATGTCTGAGTATGCAGAATCTCATACGCTTCAAAGGATAGAGATAGTATTGCACATAACTGTATTTTTCTTTTCTAAATCTGAAGTATTGAGTCAGGCAAGTGTTCATGGGAACATTGATTCAAGTAGGTAACATTTGTTAGTGAATGCATGCTGACCTTAAAATATTTCAAACGGAATTTCATGATTGTATTATTAGACATTAATTGATTATTTTGGTTAAAACTCTGTTTGTTGACAAATCACTTGGGGTTTTTTTGCTTGTTTTAGACGTGCTAAAATAAGCCCATTTTAATGGGACTAGAAAGACTGCTGTATTTGGGTAAGCTTGCATCACAGGAATCTGTAGTCGTTCTTATTTATATGTGGTTTAATGAACTTGTTTTTTCCTTTTTTACTGGATGAGTAAGACAGTGAAACACAGTTATAGCAGCTAAACCAGCACGGCAGTTCTAATTGAGGGGAAAGGCAAGAGGAGAGTTAGAAATGATGACTTGGGCAAAAAAAATTATGTGTATGAGGCAATCAGAACAAAGCACTTCATTCCAGTGGGCTGGCTGTGGCACAGTATTTAAGGGTGCTTTGCACCATGGACGGTACACAGCCTGTAGGAATAAATTTATAACTCATTACTACTGAAGAGATTTTTCTTATCATTTTATACAGGATAAAGATAAAAAACATGCTTTGTAGTCATATATATATATATACATGATATCTCTTATTGATAGACTGAAAATATACTCCTATAACTAGGAGCAAAAATGCAGGCTAATTTACAAAATGGGTAATCAAAACCTGGTAAGAGGTGTAGGTGACCATGTATAAAAGTAAATGTGAGCCTTCTAGTCCGATTTTGAATGGCGTGATAGAAAACTAATTTAATCCATCTGTTCATACAGGACAGTGAATGGGAGAAGATAGTATTTAATGGGTCATTTTAATGTGAAACTGAAGTATTGGCTAACTTAAGGTTGAAATACCATCTACAAATACGTTGTTTAAGATGCAAAGAAAAGGAAATAGACCTACCATCAGTAAAGGAAGAGTTAGCACGTGAATTATTACAGGAAGTTGACACCTATAAATCAATGGGCCCTGACGCCATCCACCCGAGGGTGTTGAGAGAGCTGGCTGACATCATTGCGAGGCCACTCTCCATAATCTTCGAGAAGTCATGGAGAAAAGGGGATGTCCCAGAGGACTGGAGGAAAGCAAATGTTACCCCTATCTACAAGAAGGGCTCGAGGGAGGATCCGGGTAACTATAGGTCCATCAGCTTTACTTCAGTGCCTGGGAAAGTTATGGAACAAATCCTCCTAGGGGCCATCACAAGTCAAATGAAGCACAAAATTGGGAAAAGCCAACACGGCTTCACTAAGGACAGATTGTGCTTGACAAACTGGCGGCCTTTTATGACAAAGTGACTTGCCAGGTTGACATGATGCAGGTGGTGGACATTGCCTACCCGGACTTCTCCAAGTCCTTTGATGCAGTTCCCCACAGTCTCCTCCTGGAGAAATGAATGCATTATGGCCTAGACAAGCTGTCTGTGCAGTGGGTGGGGAACTGGCTGACAGGCCGCACCCCAAGGGTGGTGATAAACATCTTTTTTTCAAAGTGGCAACATGTCACAAGTGGATCCCCAGGGACCGATATTGGGCCCAACAGTATTCAACATCTTTATAAGTGATCTGGATAATGGCATCAAGTGTAGCCTGTTGAAGTTTGTAGATGACACCAAGTTGAGTGGGGAAGTAGGCACTCCAGAAGGGAGAGCTGCTCTGCAGGAGGATCTGGATAGGCTGGAAGAGCGGGCCAACAAGAACCGTATAAAGTTCAACAAGGGCAAGTGTAAGGTCTTGCGCCTGGGAAAACATAACCCGGGAGTGCAGCACAGACTGGGATCCACCTGGGTGGAGAGCAGCTCTGTGGAAAGGGACCTGGGTGTCCTGGTGGACAGGAAGATCAACATGAGAAAACAGTGTGCTTCTGCAGCCAAGAAGGCCAACAGGATGCTGGGTTGCATCACCAGGAGAGACAAGGAAATCATTATCCCACTCTACTCACTGCTTGTCAGGCCACACCTGGAGTACTGTGTACAGTTTTGGTCCCTGCTATTCAGAAAAGATGTGGACAGCCTGGAAGGGGTCCAGAGAAGGGCCACCAAGATGATCAGAGGACTGGGAAGCCTGCCGTATGAGGATAGGCTGGGAGAACGGGGTTTGTTCATCCTTGAGACAAGGAAGCTTAGAGGAGATCTCATCCCCATGTACCAGTGCTTAAGGGGTAGCTACAAAGAAAAAAGAGACTCCCTTTTCACACAGAGTCCCATGGAGAGGACAAGGGGGAACGGACACAAGTTGCTTTTGGGGAGATTCTGATTGGACACAAGAGGAAAAATGAGGACAGTGAACCATTGGAATAATCTTCCCAGGAAGTGGTTAACTCTGCCACATTGGACACTTTTAAGATTCAGCTGGACAGGGTGCTGGGCCATCTTGTCTAGACTGTGCTTTTCCTAGAAATGTTGGACTAGATGATCCCTGAGGTCCCTTCCAACTTGTGATTCTGTGATTCTGGATGTGTAAAAAATGAAGATGCACAGAAAGCATTGAAATAATTGCATTAATGTAAGAAATTTAAAGAGAGTGATCTATTTGGTTTATCTAAAAGAAGACCGTAATGCAACTTGATCAAGAAGCTAAATCCTTTTCCAGAACAGAAGTTTTTAGAAAGCCTAATTTAGCAGAGAAAGTTGCAGTGAAAACCATAGGTGGAAGCTCAGACAGACAGATTCAAATGTTTTACCCTTGCTTTTTTCTTTTATCCCTCTCCTCCTCTATAAAACATAATTTAACTGTTTAAATGATAGACTCTTTTTGTTGTACTGATCTGGAAGAAACATTTAGGGTTGGTTTTGGCTTTTTTTTTGTGTGTGTGCATTCTAGGAAAATAAAACAGTCCTGAAGTAACTTACTGAGTTCATTGCTTTCATACAGTCAGCAACTTTGAGATATGCAAAATGTTGTGCCCACCACATTCTCCTTAAAGAAACCATCTGGACGATAATTTAGAAAGCAACTTCATTTTCTAATATCATATCATATCAATATTTATAATTATATATATTTATATAATATATCTATATAATATATAATTATAATAATTATATATTATATAATGTATAGTAATAAAAATATACATAAATATTTATATTTATATTTTTATATATGATATATAATTATATTATATTATATTATATCATGTATCATATATCATATATATCGTATATCGTATATCGTATATCATATTATATATATCTTTCTGGCATGAACAGAAAAGGGTATGTTTCACCCAACAATCTTAGATAATGATCTGTCAACAGCATTATAATTTCTATCATCCCAGGAAAGATTTTCCCTTTATTAATAAAAAGCCTGAGGCTTTGTACAGACTGCACAGTGCAGGGTCTTGGTACTTTTCTGGTTTTGTCTTAGGCTTAGTGGATTTTAGCTTTGTTAGGTTTGATAACAGTAGCAACCAGATAACTGTTGCCTCATTTTGTTTTAGTTTGACTTTAGTTTATAGAGATAAAAAAGTAATTACTCTGTGTGGATTGAATTGTCTATGCCATCCAGAATAAAATGTTGTGTGGAAGATTTTAGATGCAGGGTGATCCCAGAAGTCTCACACTGTTAATACCAATCACAATGGTCAATCAGTGGTTATTACAGGGATAAAACCTCATATCATTCAGATAAAACCAGTTTCAGAGATAACAGAAGAGAACAGCTGAATAATAGGGACAAATTAAGAGGATTGTGTTGGCAGACTGTGCTTGGAAAATGTATGTAAATGAACCTAGTGGATCCCAAGAATGAGGAAGAAATATCAACATCATTCTCGTCCTGGCAAAGAGGAGGAAGATACCATGAACATTCTACTCCTCTCAGCCAAGGTCTCAGGGTGCTGAAAGCTCCCCACATCTGAGCAGAAACCACCAGCCTCAGGTCCCAGAGGACCTCTGAGTGATTATAACATTAAAGAATATGGATCCTAGGAGGCTGATGTTTTATATAGCACCTTAAATGGTATTATTGAGGCATTCCTGTATTAATCTGGACTGTAAATCTTAACACTCTTGTAATAGGACTGACAACTATCATGTGTTATAATTTGGATAGAGCATTATGATTTTAATTACCCTACTAGTATATTATTGGCTTTCCAGACCATGCTGTCCCTGGTTTAGCCCATAAGAAACCTTTTAGTGCAACAGTCTTAAAACCCAAATACCCACATGAGGAACTTTCCACTTATATACTATAACTAGGTTGAAAGAGGCATATTTATGACTCTGTGATGAATCAGTGATGGGGCTGTTGTGTATTAATATTGGTGTGTTTCACCAGATTCAGCTTTTACTGGTTTATATTTGTTTACATTATTTTACAGGGCAACTGTTTAATAGTTTCTTTTTGGTTGGCTGTTTCATTAAAATCTCTTTATTTAAGGAAGTTCAAATATGGTTTGTAAATGTGTGTCACTGGTGAGCTGCTATATGGTAGTTAAATCTGAATGAGTAAAACCAATGACTTTAGAAATAATCCATTTGTAATTCCTCAATACCTGTATTCAATTTCCTTCCTCCCTCTAACCTCATTGCCAATGGAAATCCACATTAAAGGAAGAATAAGAGTATTGACCTTTTCTCTTCAAGTAGTATCAACTAATTATGACACAGGGAAGTGATCGTGCCCCTGTGCTCGGCACTGGTGAGGCTGCACCTATAATACTGTGTTCAGTTTTGGGCCCCTCAGTACAAGAAGGACACTGAGTTGCTGTAGCATGTCCAGAGAAGGGCAATGAAGCTGGTAAAGGGTGTGGAGAGCAGGTCTTATGCAGGGAGATTGAGGGAACTGGGGTTGTTTAGCCTGGAGAAGAGGAGGCTGAGGGGAGGCCTTATCGCTCCCTACAACTACCTGAAAGGAGGGTGTAGTGAGGTGCGTGTTGGTCTCTTCTCCCAAGTTACTAGTGATAGGATGACAGGAAACAGCTTTAAGCTCCATCAGGGGAGGCCTAGGCTGGATATTAGGAAATATTTCTTCACTGAAAGAGTGGTCAGGCATTGGAATAGGCTGGCCAGAGACGTGGTGGAGTCGCCACCCCTGGACGTATTTAAAAGACGTGTAAATGCAGCACTTCAGGGCACGGTTTAGGAAGCATGGTAGTGTTGGGTTAATGGTTGAACTTGATGATCCTAGAGGTCTTTTCCAACCGTAATGATTCTATGATTTTAAGATTTTTATGACATTCTGACCACTTAATTGATATATTGTAAGATAATTGGTCTCCAGAAAGATCAAGATGTATTTTGCTCCAGGCAAAATTATTCAGTAACTATGGATTTCTTAAATTGTGACACTTTAAGTTCTTGATGTATTTGAGCTGAAACGCCACCCCTAGACCATGGACAAGGAGTAGAGATGAGGGTCTCAGGAGAGGCTGGATATGGCAATTGCAGCCCACTAGAGCACTCAGGGCCATGACATATACTTAAGCCTTCTGTCAAAAAATATGCCAAGTATGGCAGCTGTAGGCAAATGGAAACTTCAGTTAGCTGATCTTTAAATTTGTATGTTATTTCCTGCAGAATAAGTTCTAATACTAAAACTGTTCTGACATTTTTATTATGGGAACTGCATGTCTCTTACTAGTACAGTAATCCAGATTTAATTTTTAAAATGATCATTTATATTTGCTCATTGTTCCTGTTGCTGAATTTAATTAGAGTGTTGCCAGGATTGGCTAAAGGCTGTTTTTGGGATAGAATTTGTAAGACAAACTGTAGCATACTGGAGAAACTATAACCTTGGGCTTTTTTAAATTAAATGAAAGTGAAGGGAAAAAATTAAAAGTATGTTGTGAAAGTAATAATCTCACTTCACACACAGAAATTCATAAACTAAAATATTATGCAAGTCTTGCTAAAATTCGTGGCAGAGTAGTGCAGTCTTATTACTTCTACTGCATCGTTCTGTCCTTCAGCTATTCCAGTAATGTAACTGATTATTTTGTGTCTGCAGAGAGTTTTGAATTAAAAAGCTGCTAAGCAAACAAAATGTGTAATGGTAAAATTTCTTTCTGTCGAAAAACTATTGCTAAGAATCCTTTCAAATTCATACTCGACTGAGGCCTTAGCCTCTATGTTAGAGGACAATAAAATACCATTGCAAGTTAAATACTGATTTTTACAGGCTATCTCCGCTTTTATCCACTGAACAGATTTTATCTGTTGTGTTTTTTTTTTCTTTTCTGTAATTACAGGGTAGAATCCAGATGCATCAAGGGAACACCAAATTATCTGAATAAGTAAGCTTGCCGTTCTCCCGAGGTGACTGACTAATGAATCAGGTGAATTTGATTTTGAAATTTAAAGTAAACTGTCCTCAATTCTCTTGCCAAAATTTTATTCTCATTAGTATACATAAATGGCAAATTCCCTCATTTTCATAGAATCATAGAATCATTAAGGTTGGAAGAGACCTGTAGGACCATTAAGTCCAACTGTCAGCCCAACACTTCCATGCCTCCCAAACCACGCCCTGAAATGCCACATCTACACATTATTTTCTGAACACCTCCAGAGATGGTGACTTCACCACTTGTCTGGGCAGCCTGTTACAATGCTGCAGCCTCTTCCAATGCCTTAGAATTTTTTCAGCACCACTGAAAGTCAGAATTATGTAGGCCCTTTTCTACAACTGGAATGCTGCAGTTGGAAAATGTAGCGCTTGGGAATAAAAATTCATCTTTTGGCATGGAATACAGCTCACCAGAACATTTACACCTGCAGAAGGAACCATCTTAATATTGCTAAGAAGATGTGGAACTTTTAAGAGGTCTGCAGAGCATACAGTAATGAGATTATGGTGATGACTCATTGCACATCGTATGGAAAGAGAGGGTTGAAAATGTAGAGGTGTATCACTGTATAAATCTCTTCCTGTATACTGCAGTGGACTTGACTTGCACAGCCATGTACCAATTTACAGTTCTTAAAACACTCACACCAGGTGGCTATTATCAGAAAAAAAAAAGATATTTGACCCCCTCTATTTAATGACTTATGTATGTGGCCAAAAGGAAAAATACTGAAATCTGCCATGAGTTATGAGGCAGTGAATATGAAGTGGGGGCCTGCTTCTTGGACAGCTTTTGTAGTAATTCATAGGTTACAGCTTTCAAATGTCATTAGTGACTTTGCCAGGGCTGTTTTGGATGGTACCATGAAAATCACTGGAATCCTTTGACAGAGGCTGCATTCAGGTGTTTGTATTTCACAACACAACAAAATACTGGTCACCTAAAGAGAGTGGGCATTAATATCAGGTCTATATTGGAGCATGAGTGGGCTATCATGCCAAAATCAGATGGAGAGCTTGCAGAGCTCTTAGCTCTGATCCCCAGAGAAGCTATTTTCAGTGACAGGATAAATGCCTGTGATTTTACTAGTCACTGTGTCTTCATCAAAAAAATAAAACTACCTTCTTGGATATTCCAAAGTTATTTTTGAGAATTTTGAAACCTGGCAGTCTATTTAGGGATATCAAAGTCAAAGTGGACACATGCCAAGGGCACATTTTACCCAAGCTTCTCATTAGGGTGAACAGTAAGCTCATGTTTCCCTTCTGGCACCTTTGTGCTGAAACCTGCCTGTCCCTCTGCAGTGATAGGTGATACGAGGCAGCCAGCATGACTTCACCAAGGGCAAGTCCTCACTGACCAATCTAATGGCCTTCTATGATGGAATGACTACATCAGTGGAGAAGGGAAGAGCTATGGATGTCATCTATCTGGACTTCTGTAAGGTGTCCAACATAGTCTCACAAAGCATCCTTCTCTTTCAACTGGGGAGATAGGGATTTGATGAGTGAACTGTTCAGTGGATGGCATGAGGGTGCACTGTGCACCAGTGTCCCCTAAAGCTTTGTACTCCTGTAGGTCAGCTGTTCCAGGCCATTGGATCAGACAGTCCTACCATTTGTCATGGACTGATTCAGACTGCACTGGAAAAGGGAGAAGATCCAGAACACCTACAATA
Source organism: Phalacrocorax carbo (assembly GCF_963921805.1). Classification (NCBI taxonomy): domain Eukaryota; kingdom Metazoa; phylum Chordata; class Aves; order Suliformes; family Phalacrocoracidae; genus Phalacrocorax; species Phalacrocorax carbo. The sequence continues at coordinate 28,356,521 of NC_087518.1, read as the reverse complement.
CATTGATGACATCACATGTGGGACAATACAGCGGAAGAAGTTTTTGAGAAAGGAAGAAAAATAGTCTAAATCCTTCTGAAAGCTGGTTTTGCCATAAAACAAAGTAAGGTGAAGGGACCCACACAGGAGATCCTGTTCTTATGAATCAAATGGCAAGATGGACGATGTCAGATCCCAATGGATGTGATCAACAAAATAGCAGCCATCCACGTCTCCACCAACTAGCAAAAAGGAAACACAAACTTTTTTAGGTGTTGTGGGTTTTTGGAGAATACAGAATGGAGAATTACAGTATGATCATAAGCCCTCTCTATCAAGTGACCCGGAAAAAGAATTATTTCAAATGGGGCCCTGAGCAACGAAAAACCTTTGAACAGATTAAGCAGGAGATAGTCCATGCAGTAGGCCTTGGGGCAGTCTGGGCAGGACAAGGTGTAAAAAATGTGCTCTGCACTGCAGCCGGGGAGAATGGCCCTACCTGGAGCCTCTGGCAGAAAGCACCAGGGGAGACCCGAGGTCGACCCCTAGGGTTTTGGAGCTGGGGGTACAGAGGGTCCAAAGCCCGCTATACTCCAACTGAAAAAGAGATATTGGCAGCATATGAAGGGGTTCGAGCTGCTTCAGAAGTGGTTGGTACTGAAGCACAGTTGCTCCTGGCGCCCCGACTGCCAATGCTGGGCTGGATGTTCAAAGGAAACGTCCCCTCTACACACCATGCAACTGATGCTACGTGGAGTAAATGGGTTGCACTGATCACCCAGCGGGCTCGAGTAGGAAACCCCAGTCACCCAGGAATCTTGGAAGTGATCATGGACTGTCCAGAAGGGAAAGACTTTGGAATATCACCAGAGGAGGAGGTGACACGTGCTGAAGAAGCCCCACATTGGGTGCCAAAAGAGACTGTTGTGATTCAGCGGGCAACTCAGCCCCACACAGCCACTTGCTCACTCCCCCACTGGCAGGATGGGGGAGAGAACCAGAAGGGTAAAGCTTGTGGGTTGAGATAAGAAGAGTTTAATAATTAAAATAGCAACAGTAGTCATGTAATGAAAAGAAGAATAATGAGAGAGGCGAGCCCTGGGGCGGGCCTGGTGGGAAGGGGGAATGAACAACCAAAACAAACAGCATGTGACACAGCTGCTTGAGCGCCTGCTGACCCAATGTCGCCAGTCCCCAAACCACAACCACCTCCTGCATGCCAACTCCCCAGTTTAATATACTGGTCATGGTGTCACATGGTATGGAATGAATATCCCGTTGGCCAGTTTGGGTCAGCTGTTGTGCTTGTGGCCCTGACCCTCCCGGCCTCTTGCTCACATGGCAGAGCATGGGAAGCTGGAAACATCCCTGAATACTATAGGCACTACTGTGAAGAGAATAAACTCTATTCCAGCCCCAGCCAAAACCATCACAGGATTTGATGGGTGGACTGTTTGGTGGATAAGGAACTGGCTGGATGGTCGCATCCAGAGGGTAGTGGTCAATGGCTCGATGTTCAGGTAGAGACTGCTGACAAGTGGTGTCCTTCAAGGGTCCGTACTGGGACCAGTACAATTTAGTATCTTCACCAATGACATAGATAGTGGGATCAAGTGCACCCTCAGCAAGTTTGCAGATGACACCAAGCTGAGTGGTGCAGCTGACACACCAGAAGGACGGGATGTCATCCAGAGAGACCTAGACAAGCTGGAAGGGTGGGCCTGTGAGAACCTCATGAGGTTCAAAAAGGCCAAGTGCAAGGTCCTGCACCTGGGTCAGGGCAACCCCCAGTATCAATACAGGCTGGGCAATGAAGTGGTTGAGAACAGCCTTGCAGAGAAGGACCTGGGGGTATTGGTGAAGAAAAGCTAGACATGAGCCAGCAATGTGCACTTGCAACCCAGAAGGCCAACCATTTCCTGGTCTGCATCAAAAGCAGTGTGACCAGCAGGTTGAGGGAGGTGATTCTGCCCCTTTACTCCACTCTGGTGAGACTTCACCTAGAGTATTGTGTGCAGCTCTGGAGCCCTCAGCACAAGAAGGACATGGAACTGTTGGAGCAGGTCCAGAGGAGAGCCACAAAATTGATCTTAGGGCTGGAGCACACTCCTAAGAGGACAGGCTGAGACTTGGGGTTGTTCAGCCAGGAGAAGAGAAGGCTGAAGGGGACACTTTATTGCATCATTTCAGTACTTAAAGGGGGACTATAGGAAGGATGGGGGCAACCTCTTTAGCAAGGCCTGTTGTGACAGGACAAGGGGTAATGGTTTTAAACTAAAGGAGGGTAGATTTAGACTGGATATAAGGAAAAATGTTTTTACTATGAGGGTGGTGAAATACTGGAACATGTTTCCCAGAGAGGTGGTAGATGCCCCGTCCCTAGAAACGTTCAAGGTCAGGTTGGACAGGGCTCTGAGCAACCTGATCTAGTTGAAGATGTCCCTGCTCAGTGTGGGGGTGGTTGGACTAGATGACCTTTAAAGATCCTTCCAACCTAAACCATTCTATGATTCTATGATTCTATGATTCTGTCAGAGAAGTTGGAGGGACTTGGTGTTCCCTGCAAGTGAACTGGAGAAGAGGTGCTGGGTCTGTGATACCTTTGGGGTCTGACATTTTGAAAAGAGGGATAACAGCCTTTTCTCAGATTACATAAAAATATACCACTACCAGAAGAGAAAAATCTTCAAACTACCCAGCACAGAAGCTAAAAAAAGTCAACTATATACAAAATTATTCATTCTGCTTTATGGCCAGAGCCTGTTAAGGAAAAAAGCCACCACAGAATGCCAAATTGCCAGATAGGTTTTAAATTGTCAATGGAATAAATTTGTTCAGTCATCCAGTCTTTCAACACCACCACTATAAAAATTGCTTTTCAGAATTTCAACTAGTATGAATGTTTAATCTGTGAACACCTGCTTGCAACCTTGCTGACATTTCTGCTTTGGTCTGTACACCATCACCTTTATTAGTGCCCCTTTTCTGAGCCAACGCACTAGCAGACTTCCGAGCACAATCATAAAGTTTTCTACTAGGTCTACTAGGCCTGCCACAGTAAGAGCAGAAGCCTGTTTTAGCAAAACCCTGATTCTTATGAGGCATCGTATCACAAGCTTTTATATGAGTCATAAAGAATTGTTACTCTATATGTTGTTCTACATTTTTATTAATAAGGCAAAATATTTTAAACTATAAAGACTGCAAAAATTTGTAATTCTTTATCATTTAATCATATTCTGTTTCTGTAAATGAGTTTACAGGAAATAAGTGTATAATACAGATCTTTTAGGAAAGTCAGCAGCCTGAACATGGACTTCTGATAGCATCTGTGTTTCCTCAGTGTATCTGAGACCTCTTCAGGGGCTGGCAGATATGGAAGTGGACTAATGGGAATTTCTTGTCCTTACAAAGTGTCAGTTACAGAGAAGCCATTAACTTCTCCACAATATCTACATCACCTACAATAGTTGAGTTATCTGTGTTAGGTGAAACCCACCATTTGCTTCTTTGGAAATGTGATTGTAAAAATAGGCAAAAAGTGTCAGTTATTATTAGCATCAGTAAGAAAGTGAATTAATGGGAAATATTTTAAAGGTTTCTGGGAACACTTTAAATTGGATGAGTTTTCTGTCACTTTTAAACACAATGAATATAGAATTGGCATAAGAGAGTGTATATATAAGGGCAGTAAAAACTAAGTTCTAGATAATTTTTTCAATTGCTGTGAGCACAGATATATTTTCTTTATTACTTTAATATTTTTTAATGTTCTGTGGGAAAGCTGCAGGTGCTTGGTTTAGCATCTGTTAGTCACACCTCCAATAATTCACCAAAGCAGAAGGCATCTGAAGTTACAGTTGACTGTACATTTTTTCTCTATTGTAATAGCATTTAAATAGGCCAATGTCAATTTCCTGGAATCAAAAATTCTTCCTTCTGGAAGGAAGGCATGGTTTGGAAAATTGTTTCTGGATGGTGTCATTTTGACTTGTTTTCCTAAATGATTTCTTTGGATCCTGCAGCATGAAAACAGCTCTGCCATAAACCTTCTTCATGGATACTGAAAGCTGGTCATCTGATCTCAACTTCATAGTAGCCTTTGGAGGCAGATGCCTAGGAAGTTGTCTTTCCAAAAAAGCAGGGTTGGTTTTGTTTGTTTGTTTGTTTGTTTGTTTTTAAGGGAGATTGCATGGATGAATGCATCTTGAGAGAGTTTTCTGAGCTCATGTTACTTATGATGCTGAACAACAGTAGTGGTGAAAATGGACTAGTCCATTCACCTATGAACCTTCCTGCGTGTCTTCAGTGATGCATACCTGTTGGAGAATAACTGAACTATGGGACAAAATTAAATTACTCACCCTTCAGCTTCTGTAGTTTTTTGTTCTATGTTCCTAACCCAAACCTGGCTACTCACTGTGGTGTAAAAAGCATTATGAAATCATAATGAAATTTGAATACATTTTAATTGGGTCATTTTAGTTCAAAAGATATCTTTATCATGCCTTGATCATTTCAAGACATTTAAAAATGTGAAAACATGCATGTAGATTAATGTAAATAAAAGTTGGTTGCTTTCTGAAGCTCTTTCACTTCATTGTTTGTGAAACTTAAAGAAAATCAGCATTATTAACCTGCGTGAATGACACATGATGTAATGAGTTTATTCTAGTGTGGATGAAAATGGAGCTGCTTTTATGTAAAGAAAAACCTCTAGAAGAAACTGCCATTCCCCGTCCATTGGAAAAAAACCCCACATATTTCAATCATAGAATCATAGAATGCCCTGAGTTGGAAGGGACCTACAAGGATCATCGAGTCCAACTCCTGTCCCTGCACAGGACAATCCCAAATTTACACCGTGTCTCTGAGGGCATTGCACAAGTGCTTCTTGAATAGCGTCAGGCCTGGTGTTGTGAATGCCTCCCCTGGGAGCCTTTTCCAGTGCTCCACCACCCTCTGGGGGAAGAACCTTTTCCTAATATCCAACTTAAACCTCCCCAGTGCATCTTCCTGCCATTCCCTCAGGTCCTATCATTGGTCACCAAAGAGATCAGCGCCTGGCCCTCCTCCTCTCCTTGTGAGGAAGCTGTAGACTGTGATGAGGTCTCCCCTCAGTCTCCTCTTCTCCAGGCTGAACAAACCAAGTGACTTTAGCCAATCCTCATACGGTTTCTCCTCTAAACCCTTCACCAACTTTGTGGCCTTCCTCTGGACACTCTCTAGTAGCTTTATATCCTTAAGGTACTGTGGTGCCCTAAACTGCACACAGTGCCCAAGGTGAGGCCACACCAGTGCAGAGCAGAGTGGGACAGTCTCGTCCCTTGACTGGCTGCAATACAGTGCCTGATGCACCCCAGGACACAGTTAGCTCTCTTAGCTGCCAGGGCACACTTTTGGCTCATGTTCAACTTGCTGTCAACCAGAACTGCCAAGTCCCTCTCTGCAGAGCTGCTTTCCAGCCTCTTGTTCCCCCATCTGTATGTACAGCCAGGGTTGCTGTGCCCCAGGTATAAAATCTGGCACTTTCCCTTGTTAAACATCATATCATTGGTGATTATTCAGGTCTCTAACTTGTCCAAATCCCTCTGCAGGTCCTTTCTGCCCTCGAGAGTGTCAAAGCTCCTCCAAATTTTGTGTCATCAGCAAACTTAAATAATATTCTCTCAAGTTCTGCATCGAAGTAATTAACAAAGAGTACCAGCCCCAAGGTGGATCCCTGCGGAACCCAGCTAGTGACAGGCTGCCAGCCTGATGTAACGCCATTTACCATGACCCTTTGAGCCTGACCCATCAGCCAATTGCTCAATTATGTGTTTATCCAGCTGTGTGCTGGATATTGTGTCCAGGAGGATACTGTGAGAGACAGGATCAAAAGCTTTACTGAAATCAAAAAATATCACATCAAGTGGCTTCCCTTGGTAAAGTAGGTGGGTGACCTTGTCATAGAAGGAAATCAAATTTGTTAGGCAGAACTTTCCCCTTGTGAACCTGTGCTGGCTAGGATCAATGACTGCATTGTCTTTCTGGTGTTTTTCAATAACTCCAAGAACAATCTTCTCCAAAATTTTACCGGGCACAGAAGTGCCCATAGATATCTGTGATTCTGTGATATACATATGTATACAGTCAATACATATGCCAACATTAAGTTTCCCTGAAATATAGAAGCTATTTTTAAAATTCTGAGAAAGTTCAAAACTTTTACCCATTATCAACATTTTCTGATGTTAAGACTACTTTTATTAAAACTTAGACTGAATTAAAAAATATGTACATTTATGTATATACACTATATATGTGATGATGTAAAAGGTAATTGTAAGAAAGGAAAAAAATGAATGCTGAGGAGAAAACTCACTCTGTGGGATGAAATGTATACACTAAAAGTGGAATGAATATTTCAAAACTAATATTGACAGTATTGAAAAACAGGTAAGGTCAGAGGTCAGATAAAATGAGTTCTTTATTTCATACTGTCGTTCTAAAAGTACATGAAGAAGTTCAAAGCAAAATCTCATAGATGTCTTTTTTTTCTACTACCACCTTTGGCAGGCAGTGCTTTACCAAGTGCTTTAGCAGCAGTCTACCCACCTAAACAAAAATTTATTTCTGTTACAATTGCTCAAGTGACTTGTCAACCCAGTATTTCTAATAAATACTTATGTCTTTTGTGCCTGAGAGAGTTGTAGTCAATACAGTTCAAAGCTGTAGGCTGATGGGCATGACCTCTTGCAAAAGCAAATAAAAGAAACATCTGTCCTAGGGCAGGTTTTGACATTTTGACCTTGTGTAGCACAAACAAAATTAAGTAAGGAAATTGGAGTCTAGATTCAAGTTTCCAGGCACATATTGAAACAATGGTAAATAACAATAAACGAGAGAGGATGAAGAGGAAGAAAAAATGATGGAGTTCCAAACTAGTAACAAGAGGCATAGTTCAGTGCTATTTTCTCCATCTTATTACCATATTTTATGATGAAGGGGAATTAATTTGCAGTTCATTTTACCTTTTAAAAATTGTCATAGAAAATGTACAGGAATATTAATACTCATCGTATTCTATAAATAGCAGATACTGTCTACCTTAGTGACCTTTCCAATATTCTTAATTTCTACTAGTTAATCATGACATGTGTCTACTAATTATATCATTACTAACCCATGAAAAAGTGGAAGAAATTATTCTACTTGAATTTTAAAGTGTCAGAAGACTGTGGAAGCTGAAAAGGAAGGACCCTGTTCTCAGTTTAGCTTTAATATAAATTTACCATAGAAACAGCTTTAGTTGATTTGTCTTGTCCTCTGCTTTGTTTCAGTAAACCACATACCGCATCATTCAATTAATAAACATTTTTTCACTCATTAATTTAACTTCATATTTTCTCTGTTAACAAGCATAAATATAAGTAATCTTTTGTGTCACCTTTGCTTCTAAAGGTTAATACCAAGCATACAAGATAATTACTGTTTTGGTGCTGTAAGTTCATAAGCATTGCTCATGTTCCTGAGACTTGCTTATTGTAGACCAGAGTTTACAAAGCTATATGCATTTCCCTGCAGTCCTCACAGGAAAACAATCTTCATTGGTAGATAATCACTGCAATCTGGGATAAGTTTTTAATAGGGCCTCATACAAAAAGGCAATAAATTTCCAAGGTCATTCTTAATGAAATATTTCTTTGTAAATCTATAGCTGGGCCTCAGCAGAGGGGAAGATTTGCTCTGTAAATGAGCAAAAAATTATTTCTGTAAAGCCCTTAATACCAGCAAGCCGTCTAACATTTAAAACTTCCTTAAATACCCCAGGGCATTAACTATATTTTCACAACACTTACCCAGAAACAGAATTTTCAGCTCTGCAGTACTATGAGTCGGTTTTATTTTCTTAACAATGACCTGACTAGTGGTGGTATGAGTTTATGAATTTATGTAGGTTTCACAAAGATTAAAATTTTTTATAAAACATATTCAGATGGCATGAAGACTGGATTATTAATCATAGCTTCCTGAGCTCTGTATGATCATCCATGAAGTAGTAAAAATGGGCTAGGAGAAGGATCTTGAGACGAACTCTGTATCTCTCTCAAGACAGAGGTATTTATTCCATCCTTAACATGTAATAGAATTAAGCTGTAGTACTCCGAGTCAGTCCATCTTAAGTTATAGCTGAATTCTGTTACAGATTTTGTTATGTTGGACTATGTTGGAGCATAAGAGATGAGGAAAAAATAGGTGCGTGCTTTAAGCTATTTTTGTTCTAACAATGGGTCTCACTTGAAACAAAAAGATACCAATATTTCATTATCTTCTCCAGTCCCACAATTTATTTCTTTTCCCTACCTCATCCTTATCATCTTCTTCCCATTCTCTATATTATTTCCATTGCCTCCTCATTCTCTTATTAGTTTGGAGAGGCCTCTATTTCATAGCCACCCTGGAAAGCTCCATTTCAGCTTTCATACTGCTAGAGTTGATCTAATACAGCTTAGGTCAAAGAGGCAAAAGCGTTATTAAAAGGCCTGCTCAGTTTTGGAAAGTTTCTGAAACAGAGGTCTGGCTGGTTTTTGTGTGCATGTTTTCTTTTCACGTTTTTCCATTATATTAATATTTTCTTTCATGATTAGTTAGGCACTAATTTCCAAGTCTGATTAGTGAGAATTCTTCTTCATCATTCACCACTTTTATTCCTGAGACAGCATAATCATTTGCTGAAGGATTTTCTTCTCTTAGAAAAATAAAAATTAAAAAAAATGTATTCCAATCTGTCTTGATTGACATTTTAATGTAATAAATTCTTCGTATTTCACCTGTTGTCCTTATTGTTTGCATCTTCTGTCCAAAAAGAGAAAAATCAAGCTTGATGTAATTAGAGGAGCAATCCCTGTCAAAGATAAAGTAGTATGAAGGATTGCAGGCAGATTTGTCATGCATTAAATAGTTATTGAAAATGACAAACTTGCTAGCGCTAAATCCAGGATTTGAACATAAGTAAGCTCCTGAGTTGAAAGAAAGAACGAGGATAACACTGATGGACTTCAGAAAAATATTTTTTTGAGAAGCATTTTCTTAAAACTCTTTGTCTTTAAATGTGTGTCACAAATATGAATACTTTCCAATTAAACTCATAAGATTTTCCTTTTATCATGTTTTCTTTTCAAGTCCAAAGCAGAAGCTAACAGGAACATTTTTCTAGAGTTGATTTATATCAGAAATTCCTAAAAGGATTCTGAGAAAAGTATATTCATTTCAAGCAGACTCTCAAACTTGAAATATTTGAGTGATTTAAAATGAACGCATAATTAGGATCCCAGTTCTACATGTACTTTGACCTGCACATGTAGAATTCTGCAGTTTGTGCCCATCATTAATGTCTAGTAGAAATATTATTAGATGTGGGCAAGTTTTTTCTGTGCTTTCTTTGACACAAAATCAGTAGACAGAATAAAAAACATAAAGCAAATGTTGAGATTGTTCATTCTGTTAACAGTTCTCCTCAAAACAACTTCAGGAATCGTATTGATTGACAACAGTTCCCCCTGAATCCAATCTTAAAATTATATCACTTCCCTTCTGATTTGTGTCAACTGGGCTGCATTAAGTAGACAAAACTCCATGAGATCAGACAAGAATATCTACTAAAAATATTAATAATTTTCTGGGAATTAATATTCACATTTATTTATTGCTGTAATGATATACTATGACATTTATTTTGTAATAAAAATATTTTTGAATGTGACAGGTATATTTGAAGCTAAAAATGGCAAGAAAACGTAAACTTCTTCAAAGCCTCAGTAATATTATTAATTATATTAATTTTTAACATGTTAATAGTTTTGACCTCAGGAAAATACACATGCATATAAGAAGTTACCCATCTGCTTAAATAGTTACATTAAAACTTTCCTGTGCAATGGGCATTCATAAGGCCAGTGTACTTAATGTACATAATGTTTAGCTCCAAACGACTTTTCTCAAAATGCAACAGGGTATTGGTTGGTGTCAATTTGTGTTGCAAGGTGGGAAACTCATAATCTGGACACACCATTAAAATTTCAATATGTGCAACCTACAATTCAATCTCATGAATGTGCAGAGTGAGGCATAGCAGAACTGTAAAACTGCAAGGGTTCACTTATAAGTACAGCCTTGACACTGTAAATTCAACCTTAGAATCATAGAATCATAGAATGCCCTGAGTTGGAAGGGACCTACAAGGATCATCGAGTCCAACTCCTGTCCCTGCACAGGACAATCCCAAATTTACACCGTGTCTCTGAGGGCATTGCACAAGGGCTTCTTGAATAGCATCAGGCCTGGTGTTGTGACTGCCTCCCCTGGGAGCCTGTTCCAATGCTCCACCACCCTCTGGGGGAAGAACCTTTTCCTAATATCCAATCTAAAATTTCCTAATATCCGGCCTTGAGCCTGAACCTTAAGTTTCACATAAACAAGATGTAAAGAAAAACTCGCAGACATGCTGACAAATGCTCAGGTTTCCTTATCCATAGCTGCACGGTGGTCCCAACCTGCTCCCTGCCAGGCACATCACCGCGTTGTCCCTTGGGGTGATCCCCACTCTTCTGGGTTGTTCCATTCAGTTAAGACTAACTGAGATGGTCTTCACGGTTTCTAAGCAAATCCTCAGAGACCTTTCTCCAATTTAGCCTAAACAATCAGGCTGTTTTACGCCATTCAATCATGTTGCTCTGCTGGGCGTGTGCGCAAACTTTTCCATGAAAATGTAGGCCTTGAATGTTTGATTTTTTACACAGAATAAGAATTCTATTTTTTCACCTTTAACTCATTAATGTTCATTTTGTTTTGTGAGGAATTATGATTTGTATGAAAGTGTAACCAATGTATCCGGTGAAAGGCTTCTGTATTGTTTCATTTATTTTCACCCCTCAGACTCAGGGCCTTCATCTGTGCATCTTGAACTTTTTCTCTCATGTTCCCTTTACTTTTTTGCACATAGAAGTGAATCATACACAATGCTTTTCTTCTTTGTAATTGGGATAAACTTGAAAAAGCAATCTGAAAATATTAATATCTAATTTCTACTTTCAATTTTCCTGTCAGATATAGCAATTTTTCAGAAACTTTCTTTGCAGTGTTCTTTAATTGCCTAACTGATATATGTATATACATTTATTCAGTTGCATCACAGAGTAGTCACATTGTAACATTGCAAGCTAGGGAGGGACTTGTACGCAGTGAAGCAGAAATATGATGTATGCATGCCAGATGTCTAGGTTTTTCTTCATTCTTTCTGTTCTTGTCAACATGCCTTGTCAGAGCCTTGTTGGAAAACAGAATTCTGAAATCTATTGTCATGCTCAGACTTGAAACACTTTAAGACTTCTGGCGTACTGTATATAAAAAATTATTTTGAAGCATTGTCCAGTGTCAGCAATTTTCTTCAGTCTAAAAGCTGTCAAGCAAACAACAAAGAACTTTGATAAGACATGCACAAAAATCTGAGTCTGTTCATTGAAATTCATGTATGTTAACCAAATAATTTAGGACTTCAGTTTATATATGCTAGAAACATGGGAAAACAGAAGATTATGTATGAAAATGTTTAAAAAGGAATATATCTGCATCCAGTACAAATTTACAGTCTTAGGTTCAATGGAAAATCACATTATCTCAAGATGTACAGAGAAAGGAAAATTAAAGGAACATCATTAGTTCCTTGGCACTGTAGGTGCTTTCTTTCTAGAGTATTACACACTTGCCTACTACTTAAATGACAAGTACAAAGAAGCAATTTGAGCATTGTTTTCTGCTGCATTTGGTGTATGGATCCCCTTAGTTTGTAAACTATAGCCTTGCTGATTTTTATTTTATTTTATTTTATTTTATTTTATTTTATTTTATTTTATTTTATTTTATTTTATTTTATTTTATTTTATTTTATTTTATTTTATTTTATTTCTGCTTTTTTTTGGAATATCCTGAGCAGGGGTCCTTATTCCTAATTGACATCTGTGTCATGGCATTATGACAAACTGTTTTTTCCATACTTCTCATATTATTTCTCCCTTCCCACTAAGAATGATTATTTAAACTGCTAAACATTACTAAATATTTTTCTGCTGTTCCTAAGCCTGTTGCAAAGGGGAAATATGTTTAATAATTCAAATTATTGTATAGAAAATAAAACACACTTTTGGAAGCCCAGCTTAAGGAAGGCTTGAGTTTTCACAAGTGCTGTAAAATCCCATTTCCTACCATGTCTATTGTATTGAAAGAGAAGGCAGTCTCCTCAGAAACTTCCCTTTAAAAGGCCTCTATTGATCAGTTCCTCCAACTTTTTTAAGGATTCACAGTTTGTCCTCTGCTTGTTAGCAAGGTTTTCTTCTCCAAGGGGAAAAGCTCTAACAGCTAGAAATAACAGTGCAAGAGTCTGCTAAGCTCACAGTATGAGGAACAGGCTTTGTTTGCAGCTTCTGTCCATCCCCACCTGCTTCCTTGCAGTCCTTCTGGTTATTTTGGGTTTCTTATCATAGTGGGAAGAATTTGAACTTCTGAGTCTTTCAGGGTCTGCTTCACTGTCATGTCTAACAGTCAAGAGCTGATCCACCAGTCTTTTACAAGGCTACTCAAAACTTATCATCCTGTCAGGGTTCTCAAAGCTTTATGACTCCCTTGCTGTTGGCTTTGATAAGTTGGTTGCCTAAACATCTGGGTTCTTAGTAGCTCCTGTTTTGCTCATAGAGGCACCTTTTCACGCTCCTGTTTCCACTAATAGGCATACGCGTCATTTCAGTCCTGTGTGGCTAATGTACCTTGTTTTTTTCTTCTTTCTTTAAGCAAGTGTCTTTTTGGACCTCCTCCATGTTTCCTTTCATTACAGTGATAGACTTCATTCTCAATTAGGATATTAGTCTCCCACATTTTTTCTTGTGTGTCCTCTATGACTACGTACTTCATAGTCTTGATATCAGTAGGAGTGTTTCTTTATTTCCAGTGTCCATGCCCTAATGGAGGGGGTTGATTACTTCCATATCTAAACATCGCTGTTTATAAAGCAAATGGTGACCTACTGCAGCATGTCTGGTGGATACAGGCATATACTTCTCAGAGGCATTCTGTCAAATGAATGACTTCAAGACTGTGTTGAGAAAAATTTATATAGTACCATGTAGCTACCTGGATCTCTGTCTATGCATTTACCAACTATATACACTGACCACCTAGTTTTACCCCTTGACATAAAATCTTTGGTTAGTATAGACTGCTTAGAGTGACCTGCAGAATATCCAGATAGATCCACTGGAAAGAAAGGTTGCTTTTAAAGAGAAGTTACAGTAAACAGTAGGTACTAATTTTAGTTACTAATTTCCAATCTCTCTTTTATTTCAGTTGTTTTTCCTGAGGAATCTCTGTTGTATTTCAGAAGTAACTGAAAAGAAGTTGGAAATCCTGTAATAAGAACATTTCTGTAACATTTCTGGTTAGCATGAGACAAAACTTTATATTCTTAAGTGACTGAGCATCAATAAACCTACTCCTGATTAATGATTTCCATGCACATTTTTTGAAAAGCAGTGGTTACTAATGAGTAACCTTCTACTGACTCCTAATAAGACTGCAAATTGCCAAAATCTTCTGAAAGATTAGACTGCACTTTCTCCATATTTGACTGAAACAGCCACCTGTCCTGTAATATTTACAAACATTTTTGTAAACCTATTCTTTGTTAACTGTCATTCCCCAAATTCCATATATTATACAATAAAATAGTCTTTTGATTAAGAACCGAAAGGTAGATAATAGACACATCTCTATGCACAATCTCCTTGTGGAATTTTCTTCTTTTATATGATGACGATTGACTTTGTTCATATATGGTTGTTACATGGTTTTTTAACCCCTTACCTCTTGATAAAATGATATCACAGCTGCCTAAAATTATAAAGATGCAGGCAATACATTCAGGCAGAGAACTTTAGAAATAATATTAGGAAAATAATTATAATGAGACAATCCTGGTCTCAATACTCCTTCAAAGCTGAAAGAGCACTTGGGTGTCATAATTTTTGAAAGTTGTTTTTCTTTAATTTTCAGCCTTGGTTTCTTTTTCTTGCTGTTTAATTTCAAACTTCTGTGAACATAATAAAACAAAATACTTTGTCATGAAAACACTATGTTTTAGAAAAATAATCATTGTATTCCCCTCTGGCTTCTCGTTACTCTGTATGAAGTAGAAATTTTATTCCAAGACTGTTTCAATGAAATCATTCAGTTAAAAAATTTGTGACAATGAACACAGAACTTCCAGCTGCCAAATTTATGACTGCAAGGGTCTCAGCTCAACAAAAGGAATATGACATGCCTGAGAACCTGACATGTGATAGCCTAAGGCTCCCTACAGCAAAGGCAATTACAGTAAATTAGGCTTGAAGCAGGGTTTCTTGAGGCTTGACCCTTCAGAGGGGCAAATGTAATGGTGTAGCACTGCTGACTGAAATGCTGGAGCAGTGTCGACTTTGCATTGAGACAAGTTTGGGATCATATAAATGAAAATTACGTACATTGCTTTTTTTTGGTAAAAGGATACCATTCTCATTTTCTTTAGGCATTGATGTGCTACACACAAAAGTTATATTGAAGCTGACCAGTCTAGACCATATCTCTCTCTTTTTTTTTTAAACTCTACCTAAGTAGCTGTAATGGGTAAAATGAGGGGTTTTTTTCTTCGCATGGATGTTCCTTTACATTTATATAAACTCAGTTTCATTTGTGGCTTATTTGATGGGATGCTCAGTATCATGAGTGCTTCCTGCAGTTCTTCACACCCTACCATTGTCTTTACTATGCTCAGTATTGCAGTGTCTTAAGGAGACTTTGGTACTTTCGAAATTATTCTATATTGTTTACTCTTCCTGAGCTTATGTAGAAAAGAGCAAGGCATAACGATTTTGTTGAGATATTTATGCCAGATTTAATATTGTAAAGATCCCAGTCACTCATAAACATTTATGACAAATGCTTTATGAGAGATGTATTTCTCTGTGCGTTAGATAAGTCAAAAATAAACCCTGCCTTGAAATTGGAGGTGTCACACCAAAATTTCTCAGGTTTTTAATATCATAGGAATAGAATTCAGCAGTCTCTCCCTATTCCCCAGTATTGTTTTCAAACAGAAGTAGAGATTACTCTGAGCTGGGCTGTGTCACAGCTTTATGTGTAACTTTACTTGTAAAGGCAACAGCCACTGCAAAAAGATATAACAAAGGATGCAGTCTTGCCACCTCCCCAGAGATCTGCTGTGGCTTTGATCTAGTAGCTGACTTGGACCTTGAAAGGCCCACACAGTTACTAATTATTGAGAAAGACTAGTTTGTGGTTTATACAAACACAGAGATTTTGATAACAGCAGGCATGTTGTTTTCTTCCAAGTTCATGGTGAAATAAAATCCTCTTACACTCAGAATCTTGTTACAGGCAAAAGGAACACACCATATGCACACCATAGAGTGAAAAATTCATGGTTACTCTGTTAATGTTTTAACAGTCTAATAACACTTTAATAGTCTAAATGTTTGAATAGTCCAAATGGTCTAATCAGTACAGAAAAGTCTCCTTAGTAACATAGTGAAAATCATTATACAAAAAGCCTTCCTATATAAAATACTTGGGTTTTTTTCTTGTTATGCTCACAGTTTTCTCTGTCCTAAGGCTTACACATCAGTCTTCCTCCAGAAAAATGGGATAGTGTAGGTTGTCAGTCTTTGCCATCATCCCAATGTCTTTGACAGAAGGAATGCAGTGTTCATTATAGAGGGGTTTCCTTCTCGAGTACACTGGAAATTATTTTTATAAATTCTCTCAAAACAGTCTACTTCTTTCTCATTGTTTTCCCACTGAAAACCAGCCTCTCCATCCTTGGTTGACATCAAAGGTTCATGTTATGTGGTGACTTATCTATATGTTGTTCCCAGAGTTTCAGGTAAGACATTTTAGACAAGTAGCTCTCGACTACTAGAAAGTTCTCAAAAGAGTTCAGGCCAAGGCAAACCACACAAATCTGGAGACATTGCACTTGTCACTTCAATGCAAAGCCTTTTTGATGTGAGTTATTTTTTTCTTGAGTGTAGTCTCAACATAGCAGATACCACTGGATCTGCAGCTGGAAGAGGCAGCATTGCCTGAAAAGCAATGAAGCCTCTGGTTGGAAAAGATCAGATATTTAAAGACATTGTCCTGATCTAATCACATTGCTTCTGCTTGGGCTTCAGTTCAAGACTTTCTGCTGGTGGCCCAGAGACAGTGTGGCATAAAGGACTCTGGTATGTTACAGGCATCTCTGAGACATTTTTAAGACCTGTCCCTCAAAGGAAGGGATCTTAAAATTTTTTAAATTTATAGATTTAGGGTGAAAATTACTTCTTTTTTTTAAGATTAACTTCTGTGCCTTTGACTCTAGAGTCAGCTGTAGACATTTCCTGAAGTGATACAAAATTAAGAAAAAAAAAAAAATGGAGATAAGGCCTCTGTAGGTCAGATTTTCAAATAACTTTCATCAGAGCAAATAAAGTAGAAAATGTGCATTTTTTTTAATGTGTGGTATCTTCTACACTTTAAAAGGGTGGGGTTTAATTTTGACTATAAGGATAATATTATTGGCAAGGAACCATCATTTTTATTTTCCATGGGGAAATTTGAAATTGTTCTTATGGAATGCTTAGGTTTTGTAAAAGATATTCTTTACTGTACAGGTTTTTCTTAATGAATTTGTTCCTCAGACAGTAGAACTTACATTAGACCAAGGAAAATAGTTGAAGACATAAATTCCTTATCCTCCTGTGTACCCATACAAATAACAAAAATACAGTATCTACATAATTTTTTGCAAATACTGGCATTTTCTGCACCAGTAAGTATCTTGCAAGGAATATTTGTTGAGGTTTTACTAATTTTGCAGTAACGAAATTAAAATTTAAATAGTTCATAGATATGTGTTAAATCAATAGGTAATGATAAAGCTATTCATATTCTACACCTTGAAATCATTAAATATTTTCCCTTCCCAAAATTCCTTCAGAAGTGAGGCACACAAAAGAGACTCATTGCGTTAAGGTGTGGTTGAGTTGACGAAAAGAACTTGGCTTGTTTAATCTAAAAGAGGTATTTGGGGAGACATGTGGCACAAAAAATCCCATTATTGTTCTATTTATTACTGATAACTGATGACAGCACTCATAGCTAATCACATTTATCTCATTGCATATACTGATACGAAACAAACTTCCATACTTCATTAATAGGTTTGTAATTATGAAATTTACAGGCATTTATAATACCCAGAGATACAGTTTTAAAATCTAAGAGATTTAACAACCATTAAGTTTTTCTGAATATGTGATTCAGCGGTAGGTAATTTACAGTGTGGTGACTTATAACAATATCTAGGCAATTGGTGTAGACATGACAGTTTTCAGACTCTTCTGTGGTGATCATTTCTATGTTACCCGTTACAAAGCATAGTGCAGCTCAGTTTTCTTGTGCAGTATATTTACTTCTTATATAGGTTACTGTAGTTATTAATATTGCTGTTTTGGCTCCAGTAGGCTAGAAAATGCAATAAATGTATGAATTTTAAACTAACAGACACTACAGACAATCTTAAGAACTGAAATTGTGTATTTTAGATTAGATAAAGAACTGACTTTGCAGGTTAGTTGTAGGATTTCACATCCTTTTCTCTTTATGTTGTCCTGTAGTGGCCATGAGTCCCTGCATAATTGCAAGGTGCAACCTTATTTTTGTCACCTTTGGGAAAATTAGCTTTTTGTTGCAAACATTTTTTTTTTTTGTGAATTAGCACTACCAATTTTGTATTTTATTTATCTTGTCAGTACATGCTTTCTTTCTGGGGGAAACGTTCCATAAGCTGCTCTCAAATAGGGGCTGTTATTTGAATACTTGAATGGATTACTACATAGGGCATTCAGCCTGCTTGACTAATTTGGAAATGTATTTATTTTGGTAGAACAGTTAGGTTTAAACACAGAGTAGTGGAAGTTTATGTATTTGTAGAGGAATGATCTTGTTTCAGTAAGAAACCTAAATAAGGATCTAGTATGAGATCACTTATTCACTGTGCATTGTATTGGTTAATATTGAGTGTACAATCTGAATATTTTAACTGATAAAATCTTATATAACATTTTTTAGTTTTCTTCATTTTATATGGAAAAAGATCAAGCAGTGAATTTATGTGAATTCCCTCCTGTCCTCACTCTCTTTAGATCTTTTGTTTTGCATATGATATTGTTGAGTTTCCTAGAACATTCTTCATCCTGTAACAAAATAACAACCAAACCTACTTAGTTTTTACCTTTAAAAATTCCAGGTGTGATATTCTGACAGTTTTAGATTGGCCAATACTGGTAATAAAAAAAAAAAAAAAAGAGAGAAATTAATAAAATATTGCCATTTTAGTGAAATGGACTTCTTTAAAGGAGAAATATATTCTGTGTAATAAATGAGTACCTATAACTACTACTTTAAAAAGTGGCATCGGATATGATGTGACTAAGTTGTCAAATATTTTTTGCACTTAGGTTTTTTTCCCCCATGGTATAAAAAATTCAACATTATACTCAAAATACAGCTCTTCTGGCAAAGTGATTATAGGTTCTTTTAGCATAGTGTAAATTCATTCTTCCTATATTCACAGTAGTACAACAGTATAGATAATTCACTCTTTCTGGAAACAAAAAAAGCTAAGGTCTGGAAATGTAACTTGGTCTCTTGCACTGAACAGCACTAAGTTCAGGGATATTGGAACGATTTAAATGTAAACTCTTCTTGTAGTCTACAAAAATGATGTGAAAATAACAAATGAAGGGGTAATTTTTTTATTACTTTCAAGTCCTTATTCTTACCTTAACAATAAGAAAAAGGAAGAGTCAAAGTAGGTATAGTTATATTAAAAGAAACTTTGGAAATAATATATTAGAATGCTTATTATCCTTTAAAAAATCAGGTTGTCTTTGTTAAGGTATACAGCTAGATGATTAGACCTGATCTGAGGTTTAGCTAATTGAATAGGAGAAACTACTGGATGTGACATGAGAAATTTCTGAATGTAAGAAATGACAGAAAGAGAATGGTGGAAGTTAGAGACAGCACCATGAGGGATGTCTGGGTTTCATAGGTGCTGAAGGAGGACCTGTGTGAGAAATAACCAGACTTTGCAGATATTTGATGGGGAGTATTGAAATCATCTTGCCAGGCCAACAGTACAGGTAACCTTATGAGAACTACCCACCTTGGGTACAGATGTAACAAAAGTGGGACCATTGGGGGTGAAGTAATTAGAGGCAGGTTGTTCATTTGGGAGGAGACAAGGGCAGAGGAAGAGGGGGGACAATGCGGAGGAGGGAATAACAAGCATGGGAAAATGGAGAGAAAACTGGAATCATGTTGATCTCAGTGGCTGGCTGTGCACGTGTATGCGTACCTGCATCTTCAGGATTTGCACTTTGCCTCACTACTGGCTAGGAGTACAAAGAGGAATGATGGCAGATGCATCTATCAGAACAAAGGGAAAAACACCCTGGCTCTTAAAATCCACTGAGTTGGGGCTTTCCTTTAACAATCTTCTATGCCATACATCTTATGCATGTAGAAAATTAAAGGCTTCAGACTAAATTTATTCAAGTCTATTATTTCCTTCTAAAATATCACCTGAAAGAGCAGTAAAGTTGGGCAGAAGTTTGAAGTCAGACTACTCATTAGTTTGCATCATGTTCATACACAAACACGAGCATTAGTTAGGCAATGCTTTCTTTAGAGGTCAAGTTCTTGGTTGGATTTTATTTTGCAAAGTGGTCCAAACAGGCATTCACTTTGTTAATTAGTCTTTAACACAAGCCTTGACTTCAAACTTTGGACAAGTTTTTCAATGGATAATGATATTTAATGAGCTTGAGGGTTCCAGAAAAGTCGGTTGAGCTCCACTGTATTTTTTTAATAGGGCAGGTAAGTGTAGTCTGTGAGGTAGCTGGCTGCTCATAAATGATGATGTACTCCTTTCAGAGCTCAACTCACTGCAACTGTGTCTAGTGTTTTGTTAAGTTCCTTTTTGTCAAATAACAGATAGCAAGCTGTCCGAGAAATTCAGGGAATCAGAATGAAGGTACCCTTGGCTGTTCATACTCAATCAAGAAATTGAATGTTTTATGAAAGAAGACCACCTCATTTTCAGAGTCCATTACATTCACGCAGCAAAGCAAAAGAAGCACCCAGCATCCATTTCCTGATGAGCTCCACTCCCCAGTCAGTGGGTTTAGGGGGTACGAAGAATTCCCTGAAGAGTCCTGCATCACCTCTGCAAAACCTGACTACTAGGTTCCACTCCACATGGTCTTCTGCGTTTTATTGCTGTCAGAGCATAAATTGGTTGGGGAACTATGTTGGGCTTTGATGTCAATAGCAAAGAAAACAGACATCAAGAAGAGTGGAACTGGTGTTTAGAAATATTATAAACTATAAAGTACCTAAATAACAACATATCTGGTGCTTAACCTCTTGACTAATTCAAATGTTTACAGAATTAACATTCATAAAGAGGATTAAGACATAAGCAATCCTCAACTCCTTAGCTATCATTTGTACTCATTTAACCAAAGTACAATTCACAAAGGAATCCATTCTTATTTACTTTTTGAGTTATATGTTGGAGTATGAAATTAACGTGGGATTTAACCAGAGCAACAATGGAGCAGACACTCATTTGAAATAGCAAGACCAAGCAAAATCCTGTGTGAAGGACTTGTAGCTGCTGGCAACACAGGAGTTATGCTAGGGGTCCAGGGGTCCTTTTTACTACCTCTCTGCAGTACTCTGTACTGAATGGGGTAAAGTTAAATTTGCCTTTTTCTGGATAGCAGGGATGGGACTCATTGACTGTTTTTGATAATTAATGATTTCCCCCATCTGTCCCATGATCAAGCATAGTCTCTGGCTCTCCCTCTCTTGGTGTGTCATGGTGTAGCCCCAGACAGCAACTGAGCACCACACAGCCGCTCACTGTAAAATGAATGAGAGGTCTTGGGACAGATCTCTGGATGATATTCTTAAATTGCTTACTAACCTTAGACAAAACCAAAACAATATTCCCTAGAAATACCAGTAGAAGTATCTGACCAAGCCAAGGGTGTTCAAAATACTGAAAAGTTGTAATGAAAGAGGCGGCATTATAGATGATGGTAGCTAAGGTGCCATTCTGTATCTCCTCCATAAAAAACCTTAGAGGAGGAGCTACAATTGCTAATTGTCTCCATGAGTGGTACCTGAAGTACAGTAATGGCTTCAGCACAGAACCCAAATACCAGATAAAGCTCAAGGCCAGTGTTTTAGCAAAAAATCTCACAGGCAAAACATTGCTAATCACTGCAGAGCACAGAAAACTACAAAAACCAACACCAATCTTTAACATACACAGCAAAATCCAGAGCATGGTGCAGATCAGATAAACAAATATTGACAATAGATGAACCAATGCTATGACCAGCAACTGTTATTATCTCAAACTCTTCATGCCCCATGTTGGGCATCAAAAAGGACTGTTGTGGTTTAGCCCCAGAGGCAACTAAACATCATGCAGCTGCTTGCTCACTCCCCCGATCCCAGTGAGATGGGGGAGGAAATTGGAAGAGAAACAGTAATAAAATAATGATAAAAGTAATTATAATTATGATGATTATTATAATAATAATAATAATAATATAATGAAAAGGAAAATAATGAGAGAAAGAGAAATGAAACCCAGGGAAAAAGAACAAGTACTGCAACCTCTCACCACCTGCCAACAGACATTGCCAGTCCCCAAGCCGTGATCACTGCTTCCCCCCGCCAACTCTTCCTAGTTAATATACAGGGCATGACATCATATGATATGGAATAGCCCTTTGGCCAGTTTGGATTGGCTGTCTTGGCTGTGCCACCTCCCCTCACAGCTTTTTGTGCTTCTGGCAGACCATAAGAAACTGAAAAGTCCTTGATTAGTATAAGCGCTACTTAGCAACAACTAAAACATCAGTGTGTTATCAACATAATTCTCACACTAAATCCAAAACACAGCACTCTACCAGCTACAGTGAAGAAAATTAACTCTAAGCCAAAACCATGACATGGTACAAAGCAAGATTTGGGTTTTCATCTCTGCAGTATCTCAGTGAAGACCCTGTAGATATCCTGTTCATCCTTGTGGAAGTGTAGCAATACCTCCTGGAAGAAATACCCCATGGAAGATACAGAGTCTGCTCATCTCAACCTGCAGCTCCTTCACCCACTAACGCAGCCTCTCAGAGGACACCATCTCTTGTTCCTCGGCCTCTGGCAGAGGGATGAGGCAGTGTCCGTAATTCCAGACCCATGGGGCCTTGTGTCTATCCAGGGCTCTGCCTTTGTGGTGGTTTCTGATGTGTGGGGTTTGTTGCTCCTTTGGGTGCTGGGAAGCACGCCCTGTGGTACTTCACCACTGTTGCTGAGCAGCCTCATGCTGTCTTCAGCAGTTTCTGCCCTCCATTTCTGGTCATCTTTCTGCATCCATTAGATACTGCACGTTGTAAAAATACATGCAAAAATTTCACAATAACTAGTCAAGGCCCAACCTAAAAAAATAACTGCTCATTCCCAGTCTTAATTTATTTTGACAGTTGGCATTAGAGATTGTTGTGATTTAACCCTAGCCAGCAACTAAGCACCACCCAGCTGCTAGATCACTCCCAGCCCAGTGGAATGGAGGAGAGAATCGGAAGAGTAAATGAGAGAAAATTTGTGAATTGAGATAAGTACACTTTAATAACTGAAATGAAATAAGTAAAAGAGGAGTAAGAGTAGTAGTAGTAGTGGTAGTAATAATATACAAAGCAAGTGACGCACAATACAATTGCTCACCACCTGCCGACTGATGCCCAGCCTATCCCTCAGCAGTGATTGCTGCCACCTGGCCAGTTCCCCCCGGCTTATATACTAAGCATGACATCATATGGTATGGAATATCCCTTTGGCCAGTTTGGATCAGGTGTCCTGGCTATGGTCCCTCACAGCTTTTTGTGCCCCTGGCAGACCATAAGAAACTGAAAAGTCCTTGACTAGTGCAATCACTACTTAACAACAACTAAAACATCAGTGTGTTATTAACATTATTCTCATACTAAATACAAAACACAGCACTATACCTACTTTGAGGAGGAAAATTAACTCTAACCCAGCTGAAACCGGGACAGAATTGTGATTTATATAAGACAAAAAATTAGCACAATACATAGGTCATAAATCCCATCTAAGACTTTACAAAAACTTTAAGGGCAATTTTCATCATTTCTAGGCCAAAAATAGTCTCTTTTGTCTATGACTACTATTGGAGATAGAGGATTTTTCTGGTTGCAGTTCTTATGAGGAGAAACAGGAGTGATTTCTTTTAAAGGTGAAGCTCTAATTAGATTCTGACAGGCCACTTCCAGAAACAGGAGGCAGAAATATCTGCACATGTCTATAAACACATGCATAAACAAGGCAGTTGAGAAATAATGTATATTTGATTCTTATGTGTCTCAGTGAGTTACTGCTTGGGCTGCACAGCTGACATATTGTTCCAGTGCACAGTTAGAAATAAAACCTTCTTTCCTGGCTACAAGATGCGATACAAAAGGTCAACATAAGTCTTGCTACCTGGTGTGTCACACAGAAGTTAGAAAATAGCAGACTGTACTCAAAGAGCTCCAACCAGTCAATTTAGCCCTTGTCCTATTCAAAAACTTGACCTTATTGAGCACATTGATGCAAGCCATGTCCTTGGTTTAGTTTTAGAAAATATCCTTCAAGTGATGCTCAGGACAGACAGAACAATGTACAGCAGGTCATTTGAAATGCTACCTTGAAATAAGTCTCCCATGGATACAAAACTTACAATGCAAAGCAGTATCTATATTAGTATAGTCACTGTCTTCCTGAGTGGTCAACACTCAGATGATGCTGAGGGAGCAGAGTATAAGCCTAAAATAATCGCACCTGAAGTTAGGTTTTCCAAGAGTAACTACATAAAATTAAATTACACGGAAATATTTTTTAACTGTTTTTTTTTTAAACGAATATTCATAGCAGTATGGTAAAAGTATGCCTTTTGCATCAACAGATTCATTTCTGGTAGAGACATTTTCTACTCATCTAACAATGATGTTTTCCCTAGTTAGATGGAAATAAAAATCTCCACCTTGTTCTTGTGAGTGTCTTAAGACTTACCCACTGAGGAAATGCTCACTGAAGATTTGTTTTTGGCAAGGTTTGAAATGGCACGATGAACGTGGCCCATTCATCTTACTCCAGCAAAATTGATCATATTTCACAATGTAAACACAGTAGCTTGTGTTTATCTTGCACAAACGTGTAAATGAGCCTTAGATGGACAAGAAACTCCAAATTGCTCAAAGCACTAGCACTAAAATCTGACCATTCTCATAGGTTCTTTAATTGTCTAGTAGTTTGATATTGCATTATGATCCTGGCATAACTGTAAGAGCAGGATTTTATTTGTAACAGTACTAAATCATGGAAATCATGCTCTTCCATGACAACTGTGAGCTATTGCAATATTCAGTTGCCAGTATTGCTCAAAGAATTATTTTTGGCTGGTTATTAGTCTTATCCACCTTAATTCTGTAATGAATGTAATAAAACACTTCTATTTCTTCTTTTGGCAATAACAAATTAGATTTGATGCATAAAAGATTAAAAGCCCACAAACTTATTTTTAGTTATCTTTTGTTTTATATGAAAATTTTCATATTTTAAAGTAATCTAATTGGAGCTACTTCAGTTACAGGATAGAATAATCATATATACAAATTACAGAAAAGGGTAGTTCATTACATAAATATATTTTTCCTTTCTAATCAAAGCATATGTTGATGTTTTGCTTATGTCTTTACAAAGGCTGTGTAGATGCCATTACTAGAAGCAACAGTCTTTAGGAGGTGGACTGCAGGGAGCAGTGGCCTCCATGCAAAGTATACCATGCCTAGAATGTTTTTCAGAAGCATTGTAATTATAATCCTTTCAGATCACTAGTTTGCCTGTTCTTTTATTGATCTGTCAAGCCAACTCTAGTATAATCTAGCAGTTGGCCTAGATGACTGATGATGATGGCCCATAAGAGTATCTTCTCCATTTTGCCAGTTTGAGGGACAGGGGCAGCCAGAAACAGGTGCATAATGTATGTCAACTCCTGGCAACGTGGCTGTGCCACCGTGAGGGCTTTGGCTTTTATGAAAATGGGGTGTTCTTCAATGACTACAACATGTTAGGGAGGGATGGAATCCATCTGTCTAGAAGGGGTAAGGGAATCTTCAGCAGTAGGCTGGCTAACTTGGTGAGGCGGGCTTTAAACTGAAGGACTTGGTGGGTGGGATCCGTTGTGAAAATGCTCACAGCAGCACGTCCAACAGGGCGGGTAAGTCAGGCCAGCCGGTGCAGCGACTATTGTTCCTTAGACATCTCCCAAGATGTGAAACAGAAGAGTAATCACCTCAAGTGTATGTATACAAATGCGTGCAGTCTAGGTAACAAACAGGAGGAACTGGAGCTCTGTGCCTACTCAGAAGGTTATGACATCATAGGAGTAACTGAAACATGGTGGGACAACTCAAATGACTGGGGGATTGCAATGGATGGTTACAGGCTCTTTTGTAAAGACAGGCAGGGTAGAAGAGGTGGAGGAGTCACATTCTACATTAAGGAAAACCACGAATGTACCAAAGTCAACTATGGTGATGGCAACTGCTTTATCGAATGCCTCTGGGTTAAAGTCAAAGGGCTCATCTCCAGGCAGGACCTCACAATGGGCAACTGCTACCGACCTCCTAACCACGATGACGATGCCAACGAAGCAATATCTGGGGCACTAAGGCAAGCTTCTGGCCAGCAGAACCTGGTCCTGATGGGTGACTTCAACTACCCAGACATCTGCTGGAAGAACAATACAGCAGCTCACATGTCATCCACCAAGTTCCTGGAATGTGTAGAGGACTGTTTCCTCATACAAATGTTAGATGTGCCAAACAGGAATGAGGCACTGCTGGACTTGCTATTCACAAACCGAGAAAGCCTGCTTTGTAATATCTCGGTTAGTGATAGCCTTGGTTGCAGTGACGACAACATTGTGGAGTTCAGGATCCTGCTCAGCATGCTGAAGGTCACCTCGAAGACAAGGGTTCTGTATTTTAGAAGAGCAAACTTCAGTTCACTCAGGGCTTAGTTGGGAGGGATTCGATGGGAAGCTTCCATGGAAGACAAAGGAGCTAGTGAGAGCTGGGAGTTCTTCAAGAACTCTCTATTGGAAGCACAAAGCCAATTTATCCCCTACAAACATGACCTCCTGGGTCTACTCAAATCCAAAAGGGAAGCATACCAGGGATGGAGAAGTAGATGATTATCCGCTGAGAACTACAAGGGTATTGCCAGAGTGTTCAGAGATGCAGTTAGAAAAGCAAAAGCCCAGCTTGAATTGAAACTGGCTGTAGATGTGAAAAATAACAAGAAAGGTTTCTTCAGACATGTCAACCGTAAGGAGAAAAAGAAGGAAAACATAGGCCCATTGTTAAATGGAAAAGGAGAGTCAATCACAAATGATGCAGAAAAGGCAGAGGTCCTCAGACCTTCTTCACCTCTGTCTTTACCAGCACTGGAGGGTCCAAGGCTTTGGGAATGAAATTGGCAGTTGATCCAATCACTGACCCACCATCAGTGAAGGAAGAGTTAGTACATGAATTATTACAGGAGCTTGACACCTACAAATCAATGGGCCCTGACGCCATCCACCCGAGGGTGTTGAGAGAGCTGGCTGACATCATTGCGAGGCCACTCTCCATAATCTTCGAGAAGTCGTGGAGAATGGGGGATGTCCCAGAGGACTGGAGGAAAGTAAATGTTACCCCTATTTACAAGAAGGGCTCGAGGGAGGATCCGGGTAACTATAGGTCCATCAGCTTTACTTCAGTGCCTGGGAAAGTTATGGAACAAATCCTCCTAGGGGCCATCACAAGTCAAATGAAGCACAAAATTGGGAAAAGCCAACACGGCTTCACTAAGGACAGATCGTGCTTGACAAACTGGCGGCCTTTTATGACAAAGTGACTTGCCAGGTTGACATGGTGCAGGTGGTGGACATTGCCTACCCGGACTTCTCCAAGTCCTTTGATGCAGTTCCCCACAGTCTCCTCCTGGAGAAATGAATGCATTATGGCCTAGACAAGCTGTCTGTGCAGTGAGTGGGGAACTGGCTGACAGGCCGCACCCCAAGGGTGGTGATAAACGTCTCTTTTTCAAAGTGGCAACCTGTCACAAGTGGAGTCCCCCAGGGATTGATATTGGACCCAATGTTATTCAACATCGTCGTAAGTGATCTGGATAACGGCATCAGGTGT
Source organism: Phalacrocorax carbo (assembly GCF_963921805.1). Classification (NCBI taxonomy): domain Eukaryota; kingdom Metazoa; phylum Chordata; class Aves; order Suliformes; family Phalacrocoracidae; genus Phalacrocorax; species Phalacrocorax carbo. Next base: position 28,329,087 of record NC_087518.1, on the reverse strand, counting down.
CGCCAAGTTGAGTGGGGAAGTAGGCACTCCAGAAGGGAGAGCTGCTCTGCAGGAGGATCTGGATAGGCTGGAAGAGCGGGCCAACAAGAACCTTATGAAGTTCAACAAGCGCAAGTGTAAGGTCTTGCGCCTGGGAAAACATAACCCGGGAGTGCAGCACAGACTGGGATCCACCTGGGTGGGGAGCAGCTCTGTGGAAAGGGACCTGGGTGTCCTGGTGGACAGGAAGATCAACATGAGAAAACAGTGTGCTTCTGCAGCCAAGAAGGCCAACAGGATGCTGGGTTGCATCAAAAAGGGCATCACCAGCAGAGACAAAGAAATCGTTATCCCACTCTACTCACTGCTTGTCAGGCCACACCTGGAGTACTGTGTACAGTTTTGGTCCCTGCTATTCAGAAAAGATGTGGACAGCCTGGAAGGGGTCCAGAGAAGGGACACCAAGATGATCAGAGGACAGGGAAGCCTGCCATATGAGGATAGGCTGGGAGAACTAGGTTTGTTCAGCCTTGAGAAAAGGAGGCTTCGAGGGGATCTCATCCCCATGTACCAGTACTTAAGGGGTAGCTACAAAGAAAAAAGAGACTCCCTTTTTACAAGAGTCCCATGGAGAGGACAAGGGGGAACGGACACAAATTGCTTTTGGGGAGATTCTGATTGGACACAAGAGGGAAACTTTTCACACCAAGAGCAGTCTACCATTGGAATGATCTCCCCAGGGAAGTGGTTGACTCGGCCACGTTGGACACCTTCAAAATTAGGCTGGACAGGGTGCTGTCTAGACATCTTGTCTAGATTGTGCCCTTAGAAAGGTTGGACTAGATGATCACTGAGGTCTCTTCCAACCTGTGATTCTGTGAGTCTGTGAACTAGTAACCAAGGCTAAATTAAAAAATTATTAAGTAAACAGAATTTTTTTACTATAATCCCTGGCAATTAAAGCACAATAAATCTCAAGACTTTCTAATTTTAGAAAAATATACAGCTAAATAATTATGTAGCTTTAATGGTTACACTCTTTGTTGTGAATAGGTTATCTGGCTGTCTAGTGACAGATTATTTATTTGATGATATATCTTCAGTGTTGCAATCCAGTAGTTGGATATCTAATTCTGAGAGAAACTGGAAGAGTAGTATTGTGTAAGACCTGTTTAATGGACTTATTTTAATGTTCTTTGTGTAACCAATGGCCACAGCAGTATCAATTGCACTGGAGTGAACCAAGAAATTCACATGCCTATTATTTGTTGGATATTGTAATCTGGATGACTTCACTCTCTGGGAAATCCTCTCAAAAATTTAAGTACCTTTTCTGGGAGGTCACTGGCCCCACAGAGTGATATCCATTTAGACTGACTTTTTGACATGGAAGGATTTCCAATGTCACTAACTTCACACTTTGAAAATTTGCAGCCTAAAACCACAGTCAGCAGTCCCAAAAATATACTGAAATATTTATATTAGACAGGTCCACAGTCTTATCATACCTTTTTAAAAATTCCACATTACAATAGATTGCAAAACTATTTGCGTTCAAAATGCTGGTGCTTCGAGCAAAATGCACATTCATTTACATATGTCCAGAGAGGGATTATTCTAGTTTTGTAGACAATGCATGCACATCTTTCTCATGTTGCACATGTGCTTGTTGCAGCATATTTAATGTATAATATTTAATAATAATAACAAACCTAAGAAGACAATTTAATACTTTAATTGAAGTAAAATTATTTTCTTCTTAAAATCACAGATTTGTTTTTTTATTTTTTAATAGAGGACTGTCAAATAAGGTCTTGCTATCTGATAGGATTTTCTGACATTTTTTCCTCTGCCTTTGCTCTGAATATTTTGAGATATCCTTGCCATAATCTTTTTGGAATTACTCTACCTGGTGGGTGGAAAATTCAGTGGTTGCTGATAACCCACCTTTCAAAAGAGGAGGTAAATTGCTTAAATTGTGCTCCCTCATAGTGGGTCACAACTGTCATTACAGCATGTGATACACATGTACATTGATGTACAGTGAGGCTCATTATGTTTGTTCATGTAGGACACTGTACACATTTCAAATAACCACTATAAATCTATTGTAACTTATAATTTTACTGATTTTTATATTTTATTCAACTGTCAAAACCTTAATGAAACTTACAAATGTATATTACTTTATTTCATTAATGATTATTATAATAATACTTTCTCATTATTATATAATTTTGTATTTTTATAGAAAAAGTTACATTTTACTAATTTCATTTTTCCTTTAGGCAAAAAAAGAAAGGTTTCATTAGTGGAGAGAAGGTTTAATAAATTTTGAGATGTTGCCTGTCGTATAGGAAAATGATCCATAGTTATAAGATACAGTCTTTTATAGAAGCCTGAAAATGCTGAATGGAAATGTTATCAAACTCTATGAAATCTGCTCCTAATGTGTAGCTCAGCTGCTGCACTATTGCTATTGATAAGGCTATCTTCACAGTGTCTTTATTTCAATTAGCTATGTAAGGATTGATTCTGTTGGTGTTTTCTTCTTATCACAAAACTCATTTAAGAGAAGAAAAAATGTATTGTAGACCCGTGGGATGTGCCAAGAACCAATGTTCCTTCTGGAAATTTGGAAATGAAATTTTTTTCACCTTATTCAGCATTCTTTGTTATAATAATGGTGGAATAATTTAATAAACACATGGGAAGAATTGGAGATGTCTGGCTCTAAGATGATAAATATAAATTTTAAGTCAGATTCCTATAATACTTTAGAGTTTTAGTATTAAATAGATGGTCCCCAATGTGTCTTATTTCTGAGCTCTGGCACTCCTTATTGCTTTATAGACATTTAATTTAGCTTCACCCACTCTTTTTTCATTCTGTGCATAGTCCTGCATATACAGAGTAGCTGACAATGGCAAATGGACGGTGTAGTTCAGAAACTCATTTTGCTGCCTCAGGATGTAATTTATCTTACACTTAGGTGTCACTACAATTTGCCACTTCTTTCATATGTTTCCTCTTCATCTACCTAAAGTCTTATTTCCCCAGATCACTCCCAGTGCTTATTTACTTGTAAGAGAAAGCTCACTGGAAAAGTAACAAGAAAAGATAAATTCAGTAATAAATAAGGCCAGACATATCTTCTACTTCAGGTTTAAGTTTTTTATTGGCCTGCAAACTGTATGGTATCAAATGCAGCAGAGGATGAAAGGACAACCAGCTCCTTCTTTGAGAGGAGAGTTCTGTTCATATGAAGAAAGGTTGACATCAAAAGTAGTGGAAAAGCAGAAGGCAGGCAGTGCAGGAAACACACTGATGTCACGTAGCTATCTATTGCTTCTAGTCCATTAAAGCACTGGAAATATTTTAGAGCTATCGAATTGCTGACTACAGTATCAGTGTCATGTTCAATAGTGTTAAAAGCCATGAAAACAGCCTTTCTGCTTTTCATATTCCAAGCTGGTCAGTTTTTGTGTTTTTTGAGATGTACAGAGTAGCTGCAAAACTCATGATAGGTATTGTTTCAAAGGAAAGCAAATGGAAGGAATTGCATTTCATTAGGTTGGGTACTGAGTATAAATCCTCCATAAGGTCTAAACTCAGAGAATTGTCTCAGGTAACCCCCACAGCAAGGAAGCACTCCTTGCTACAGAGGTACAAAGAAGATAAGATCTTGCATGTTCAAATAATCATGAAATCAGGCATGTCAGAAATATCATTGGGTTGTATCCAGACACCAAGCAGACTAAGAATAAAGTCTTTGTATCAGATTTTAGCATTTGTTTTTTGTATTAGTTTCAACATAGGACTCAATGCATTCCTTGTGAAAATTTTATTGTGCTGGGTCATTGGACCTTAAGACTGAAAAACAGGAAATTGTTTGTAAATTATTTAAAATTTTAATTTACTTGAGAATAGCAAACTGGGTCTGAAGACTGACCTATCCTGCAAGGCAGCAGAGCTGAGATGTTGTTATGAATGTCTATATACACATATGTTAACAGGACTGAGGCTTTGTTACATGGTTTCTGAAGGTACCTTCTTATATAAATTAATTGTTGTAAGCTGATCTCTTTTCTTAATAAAGGATGATGAATGATATGTACCCTTGTGCTTTCTTTTACTTATTTTACATTAACAGCACCATGTGCTGTTTGCTATGTGCTTTACTTCATTTATAGTATTCATCTGGCTGAGTTGGCACCATGCTGCATTTAGAGACAAGGATCCATATTTCCTTCCTTTATTTGTGTTCATTTTGCATCCATAATTTTGTGTGTCAAGTTCCTCATGACACTCACAGTTGCTGGAGATACAGACAGAAGTAGTATGCTACCTGACTTTAGCATTCACTCTTTTAATTCAGAAGTCCTTCAGTAAATTTGTGTTGATTTTTTTAACTGAGAAATCTTTGTAAACACAGATCAATTTCAGTCTCTTTTGTCATAATTTTTCTCTTAAGTACCTGATTTATTTTTGGTCCATGCTTTTTGTTTACTGATGCAAAATTTCTCAATAAATTATCCATTAAACTGCCCTTAAGGTATCTGTTTCCTCTGTACAACTGTTTCTTTGGGGAGCCTTCAATTATAGATTTATTTAATTTTCTGTATGAAGTCTGAAATTAGGGATTAAGCATAATCAACATCTTGAATCATTCTTTATGAGAGAGATAATTCAAAGGCTGTTGGAAACCTCAGTCTGAATAACTATAAGGACCTAAAGAGCAATTATTAAATCAGTAGGTCATTTGATGTCCAAGGTTCAGCAGTTTGTCCTTACTATACCTGAATTATGCAAATTAAATTATTTACATTGAATTATTTACAGTTAAAAGAAACAACAGTGAGATATTTGAAGGGAGGGATTACTGAAATCATCCTTTCTCCAAGTAACTATTCTTTAATGATTTGAAATGGAATTTAAATATTATGTAATTTTTTGTGATCGTATACATATAAACAAAGCATTCTGAAACCTCTTTCTGGATGAAAAGCATTTGCTCTGTGTGTTGGAAGAGATATCAAGATATCATGCTTTGGCCTGAATTAAGCCTGTTAGAAGTTGCTGGTAACTGGTGGTGATATGCCGCAGGGCATGGTCCCCAGGCTGGAGAGGAGAGATCTCCCCAGCACATTGGTGGACTTGACTTGGGCAGAACCCTGGGTGGGAACATGGCCCCATGTGTCTCCAGGTACAGGGACTGTACAGTGCCTCTGCCAGAAGCTAGGTAGAAGGGAAAACTATCCCTTCCTCCCCAGAAGGGTTTTATTCCTAACTTCCCAGGGAGCTAGGGAAACGGATAGCAGCCTGTATTTCCCTCGATCTCATTTTTGCTTTTTGGACATGAGTGTTTCATTTTGTTTTAAATGTGTTTTGTCAAGGAAAAAAAATTTAAATTCTAATAAGCTAGTATAAGTCAAGTTATTTTTTCCAAGAAAAAAAGCGCAAGTCATAAACAAAGTGGAAAATGGTATTTTGGAGAAAAACAGTTTTTTTTCCTCACCATTTTTAATTATGTTCTGGAAGACTAAAACAAAAAGAGAAACAAAAACAAACAAAAACCCCACCATGTCTTGCCCTCCTAAACAGAAGTTAACAATAAGATTCAGCAGGTTAAAGTGTGGCTCCTTTGCTGCCCCAGGGAGTTGCTACTTTGATAGGAGCAATGCTTTATCATTGGGATTAAACAGCTGTTCTGCCTAGAGGTCCATAAGAGAGTTCCAAAAAAGTCACTGTTCTGCATGAATAGGTCTAAAATCTGGCTCACATCCCATGCTTTCCAAAGGGAAGGCCTGTCTTAGTTACATTCCCATTACTTATTATGGCTAAAGACAAAACACACATACTCTGATTACAAAACAAAACCAACCAGTCAGTCCCAGCCCTGCTATCCAAAGGAAGACAATTTTGACTTTATCCCGCTGATTGCAGGTCAGTGTAGAGTGAAGCAGTGAAAAATACTCTGACAGGACATATGTGTTGTCATCAGCTATAAGTACTTCACAGGTTTTTGCTATTTATTGCTATTCACAAGACTTGTTTTTCAATAGTCTTGCTATTTCAAAAGAGTTGCTACTCCATACTTATCATGGTTAAATTCCAAATTAATTTCACACTCCAATATACAACTCTAAAAAATAAATAAGGATGGACTCCTAAGAGAATTATATTGTGGTTAGTTGGTTGTTTAGCAAAATCACTATTGAAAATTCTTGCCACTCTGTGTTTTCAGCATTGTCTTCTGAAGTTTGAGTTCAGAAGATCTTGCTTGTGTTAAAGTCCTTCATATGACTCTGAGTAGCAGCCTCGTGGGAGTTTAGAAAGTGCCAGGGAGACTGAGGAAACTAAGCATCTGCTTCCCACTGTCTTTAGGGCAGCTGATATGAAATTAGAAAAGCAGAGCCATGGTTTCTACCATCTCCCTGTACTGTCCCAAACTCCCCTGCACAAAATAACTTCTTAAAAAAAAGTCCCCCTAATATCTTTGCAATCAATATTCTGAAATGCTGGCAAGTGATTTTTTAGCATGTTTACAGAAATATTTTGTGCTGCTGTGGCACAAATGTCTCAGTCTTTGTCACGGTGAAAATTTGAAAAATAACCCTTTTAATTCTATTAATCTATGCTTACAGATTTTTAAATTTGTCTCTACTAATAGGTAGCTGAAAATGTTTTTAATTTCTGTCCCATGTTTTAAGTAGTCTGATGAAGAAAAAGCTTGTCAGTGAGCTACCTGGAGTAACATATTTTTAGAAATAATATTAGATGAGAAAAAATAATGCTGTGGTTTTTAATGTGAAAATAATAGGTAGAAGTCTCTTTTAATTTCAAAATAATGAGTCATGCTCTGACTTACAGAATGTAGCTGAGTTCCTAATGAGGGTGAATATGAGAAGCTGTTATAGTTATCTTCAGCATTGGATGAAATAACATATAATGAATTGTCAAGTAATCCAAAACTCTTTCAGTACCATTTTTCTAGCAATGTGAAGCTATCAGAATATTTACCAGATATGATGTTTTTGCTTAAAGCACTTTTGATCAATTGAATGGCTTAACTGAATAAATGGTAACTTGGATTGTTCAAGTTTCAATAAGACAAAAGAGTGTGTGGGCTCAAATAAAGGTCTCTACTGACTGACAAAAATATTATGTATTTTCTTTGGTGTGGTCAATTCAAATCTGGTGCTGCCTGGGGGAGTCACTGGACCTGTGTGATTCTTTATCCAGGGTGTAAATCAACATATTTATGTGTACAAACACTGTCTATCAGTCAACTCCTGTAGTACAGGATCTCACAGAACTTCTGGGACTGTTTGAAAGTCCCACCTGGAGAGATCCTGGGATGTGTAATCAAATGCTTTGTTGTAAAGGTGGCAGGAGTTCAGTCAAGCACTTTGTCTCAAACTGTTTCATTGTCTCAAGCCTGTCCATGGTCTCAAATCTGTCGGTCGTCTCAAACCAACCCTTCAACTCATTTATGTAGATACTTGCTGGGGAGTCCCTGGACCACCCAGGGACCTGGTGACTGTGTTATATGTGTACACAGACCACATTTATAACTATAGGACAAACCTGAAATTCATCTTTGTATCACATTTATAACTTAAATGCTATGGATCCTGCAACCCATGAAAAGATTACAAGAAGGTTGTTGCCCACTTGGTATCCACAGCCTGGGGTCAGAAATCCGCCTGTTTTTTCAAAAACTAGAAAAAGATTGTTCTTGTTTCATATGACTGAAGGAAGTTTGTATAGTGAAGTCATCTTACTCATTTGCTGTCGTTTTCCTGAAAACTATGCTAATATCTTCCCTTGCCTGAGGATATCAGCATACATTCCTCAAGAGGAATGACCAAAATACAGGCTGGAAATTATTCTCAGACAGGAGAACATTTTGTCAGCCTTGACAGTTCATATAACAAACTTTGGACTGTTAATTATGTAGAAATCAATGTCAGAGTTACTGGGTCAGAGTGGGAAAGACAATAAGTCAGAACATGGAAATTCAGAAAAGAATGAAACGAGCAGCTTCCAATTTCAGGCTGTTTGATTAAGTTAATGTGAAACAATTATTGCCCAGTATGCACACAGAGCCCTGGGAGGAGGCAGCACCAAAGTACCCCTTGCTGCATTATGTGTACAAGGCACATGCCATGCTACCAAGCACTCAAAGCACGCTAGGTAGAAATGGAGAAATACATGTTTAATGAAGGAGAACTTAAAATACAGTTCATGAGTAATTATATGTTTCTTTAGGTGACTGATTAAGTCACTCATTGAGGAGATTTTCAGGACTGCTTTTTTAAACTTGGAAGATTTTATTCTACGTATGTCCTCTTCTGGGTCTTTAACTGAATAGGAAAAAAGACTGTCCAGCAAGAGATTGTTTCACTTTTTTCCTTTCAGTGTTCCTTAACTGCAAATGAGTTAGGTAATTCATCTGATGATGTGTAATTGACTGGGGAACAGTCATCCAGATTGTGAAGGAAGGGCAAAGAAGAGTGAAAAAAAAAAATTTCCACCTAGGTCTTGGTACACAAATTCAATTTAATTTTTTATTATTTAACCTACTGCTTTTCCTTTCACCTTTCCATTTGTATGAGCAGAATGTAGCTTCTAGAATGCTAATACAACAGAAAAACCTAAAGCATCTAAAGTTGTGTGAAAAAATATCTATAAAAGATAGCTAATGTTTCTTCATGTATTTACATTCTCCTACCCCTTCTGCAATACTCAGATGCTGGCATGCACATAGATTTCACTGCTGCTTCTTTTCTAAACCCTAATTTATTTTGGCTCTTGCATTTGTGTGGCTTTAAGAGAGCTAGTATGTCTTTCATACAATCCATTTAAGATTTGGTACCTTCTGTACATTTTTTTCTTTGATTTCAAACGCTGAAGGACATCAGTACAAGGCTGTTTTAGGAGTTGCATTCAGAGTTTTTCTGACTTGAAGAAATTGCTTCTCTGAGTAGTTTTTTGTCTTTTAATTTGTATTTTATGACAGGATAAAACCCATTAGTCAAGGTAAGCGTGGTTTTCAGTGAGCTTAAACACAAAATGTTGTTGGCCTGTGCATAGGGTAAGTGCTATTTTATTTAACTTGGCTTCTGTGAACACAGATATAAAAAACACTGATTTAACTCAGGGAAAACAGCATTACCTCTTACATCATTTAAGCATTCAGTTATTACATGACAGTTTTTAAGTACTCATTTTGTACTTGAGTAGTCACTCTGTATTTAAACAGCAGTGCAAGAACCGCCTTCATTTGGCTTTTGGAAATTCACGTGTTCATATTTCTTGCTGAAAACTGCCTTTTCAACTTGAACATGTGACACTTCTAAGTGTATTATGGCCAGAAGAATGTTAACAGTGGTATATTTCAAGAAATGGATCTCTGTGATTTAAACAAAAAAGAGTGAAGGATCATAGAATCACAGAACGGTAGGGGTTGGAGGGGACCTCTGGAGATCATCTTGTCCAACCCACCTGCTTCAGCAGGGACGCCTAGAGCAGGGTGCACAGGACCGCCTCCAGGCAAGTTTTGAATGTCTCCAGAGAAGGAGACTCCACAAATTCTCTGGGCAGCCTGTTCCGCTGCTCTGTCACCCTCACAGTAAAGAATTATTTCTTATATTCAGGTGGAACTTCCTGTGTTCCAACTTGTGCCCTTGCTGCTTGTCCCGTCATTGGGCACCACTGAAAAAAGTCTGGCCCCATCCTCTTGAGAACCACCCTTTAGATAGTTATAGGTATTTATGAAATCCCCCCCACAGTCTTCTCTTCTCAATGTCAAGAACACCCAGGTCTCTTAGCCTTTCCAAATGAGAGATGCTCCAGTCCCTATCTTGGTAGTTCTCCACTGGACTTGCTTGAGCAGTTCCCTGTCCTTCTTGAACTGGGAGCTCAGAACTGGACACAGTACTCCAAATGAAGTCTCACTAGGGCAGAGTAGAGGGGGAGGAAGATTTCCCTTCACCTGCTGGCTACACTAATTTTCTGCACTCCAGGACATTCTTGGCCTTCTTGTCCACAAGGGCACATTGTAGGCTCATGGTCAGCTTACTGTCCACCAGCACTTCCAGTTTGTTCTCAAAAGAGCTGCTTTACAGTAGGTCAACCTGCAACCTATACTGGTGCATGGGGTTGTTCCTCCAGAGGTGCAGGACACTGCACTTGCTTATGTTGAATTTCATCAGGTTCCCCTCATTCCATCTCTCCAGCATGTCCAGGTCTCATTGGACGGCAGCACAGCCTTCTGGTGTATCAGCCACTCCTCCAAGATTGGTATTGTCATTGAACTTGATGAAGTTACACTCTGTCTGTCATGGTTTTAGCTGGGATAGAGTTAATTTTCTTCACTGTAGCTGGAATAGTGCTGTGCTTTGGACTTAGTATGAAAATAATGTTAAAAACACACCGATGTTTTAGTTGTTGCTGGGTAGTGTTTGTAGTAGTCAAGGACTTCGTGAGGATCATTTTGCCTAGGTGACCTCTGACCCAATCCTTCTCGACCAAGGGGAAGTCCTCCTTTCTCCAGATTTTTTCTCCCACCTCTGGGGGCTCAGATGCCTGAGGCCCAGCCTCAGCAAAGGCCGAGGCAAAGAAGGCATTAAGTAACTCTGCCTTCTCTGCATCCTGCGTTACCAGGGCCCCTTCCTTGTTCAACAGTGGGCCCACTGTAACCCAGGTCTTCCTTTTACTGCTGACGTATTTGAAGAAGCCCTTCTTGTTATCTTTGACATCCCTCACCAGATTTAGGTCCAAGTAGGCCTTGGCCTTCCTTGTTGCATCTCTGCATACCCTGACAACATTCCTATATTCCTCCCAAGTGGCCAGTCCCTTCCCCACATACTGTGAACCTCCTTCTTCCATCTGAGTTTCTCTAGAAGCTCTATGCTCATCCCTGCAGGTCTCCTGGCTCCTCTGCTTGACTTCTTCCTCCTACAGATGCACCGATCTTGAGTTCAGAGGAAGTGGTCCTTGAATACTGTCCGCCTCTCTTGGACCACCCTGCCATCTAGAGCTCTATCCCATGGGACTTCTCCCAGCAGGTCTTTGAAGAGGCCAAAGCTGGCTCTCTTGCAGTCCAGGGTTGTAGCCCTAGTTGTTGCCATGTTTCTACCATGCAGGGTCGTGAACTCAACCATCTCATGGTCACCGCAGCCAAGGCTACACCCAACCCTCACAGTCTCAGCCAGCCCATCCTTGTTAGGATAAGGTTGAGCAACACGTCTCACCTCATTGGCTTCTCCACCACCTGCATCAAAAAGTTATCCTTGATGCTCTGCAGGAACCTTCTGGATCATGCATGGCTCACCGTGTTGCTTTTCCAGCAAATATCAGGGTGGTTGAAGTCCTCCATGTAGACCAGGTCTTGTGTTTGTGAGGCTACTTCCAGCTGTCAGGAGAAGGCTTCATCAACTTCCTTTTCCTGATCAGGTGGCCTGTAGTGTGGGCCTATAACAGTGTCACCCAGGTGAGAGAAAGAGTTAAAGAAAGAGAGAAAGAGAGAAAGAGAGAAAGAAAGAGAGAAAGAGAGAAAAAGAGAGAAAGAAAGAAGGAAGGAAAGAAAGAAGGAAGGAAAGAAAGAAGGAAATAAAGAAAGAAAGGAAGGAAAGAAAGAAGGAAATAAAGAAAGAAAGGAAGGAAAGAAAGAAGGAAAGAAAGGAAGAAGGAAAGAAAGGAAGAAGGAAAGGAAGAAGGAAAGGAAGAAAGGAAGAAAGGAAGAAAGGAAGAAAGGAAGAAAGGAAGAAAGAAAGAAAGAAAGAAAGAAAGAAAGAAAGAAAGAAAGAAAGAAAGAAAGAAAGAAAGAAAGGAAGAAAGAAAGAAAGAAAGAAAGAAAGAAAGAAAGAAAGAAAGAAAGAAAGAAAGAAAGAAAGAAAGAAAGAAAGAAAGAAAGAAAGAAAGAAAGAAAGAAAGAAAGAAAGAGAGAAAGAAAGAGAGAAAGAAAGAAAGAAAGAGAGAAAGAAAGAGAGAAAGAAAGAAAGAAAGAAAGAAAGAAAGAAAGAAAGAAAGAAAGAAAGAAAGAAAGAAAGAAAGAAAGAAAGAAAGAAAGAAAGAAAGAAAGAAAGAAAGAAAGAAAGAAAGAAAGAAAGAAAGAAAGAAAGAAAGAAAGAAAGAAAGAAAGAAAGAAAGAAAGAAAGAAAGAAAGAAAGAAAGAAAGAAAGAAAGAAAGAAAGAAAGAAAGAAAGAAAGAAAGAAAGAAAGAAAGAAAGAAAGAAAGAAAGAAAGAAAGAAAGAAAAGAAAGAAAGAAAGAAAGAAAGAAAGAAAGAAAGAAAGAAGTTAATGTATCCATATTTTTTGGTGGATAGTACAAGCATTCTTTTTAATATGATATATTTATAATAAATGTAATAAAAAAAAAAACAACCTAAGAGATAGTGAATGGTACAGGTTTTTGGTATGTGAAAACGAAAGGTATTCTTTCCTTACTATTTTAGCTTTCAAATTACAAATCAGGGTAGTTGCTTCAGCTAGAAACCCTGTTTTGTTTTTTTTTTTTCTGATAGAACCTTGGTACTTTATTCATCCACTTTATGTTGATTCTAAACTGGGCCAAATCTGGCATATACATTTAAACTCAAAGAAGTGCTACACTACAAACCAGGACTAGAAAAAGATATTTATATTGCTTTTACTGGAAATACATATGGAACTTCAGTTTCCAGCATTTTCCACTGAACAGTACTACACAAATGAGATGAGAATAAAGTAAATTTTTTGTTCTGAAACCTATTACAAGGGAAGACTGTGTGTATAATAAATTTTTCACTTTCAGGAATAAGCACTGCATGACATGACTTTTATTTCTGGGAAAGAATGTAATAGTCTGAGTTACATGGCAGCATTTGTTAATACTTGTTTTAATTATGCATCAACTTTCATTTAATAATACACTTCAAGGTAACATTTCATATCCATATTGTGTAGGAAATGATACAATTCAAGCTCGATAATGAAGCAAGAAAATTAGCAAGCTGGGACTTTTTCTATAACTTAATTTGTGGAAACCTGTAGTAATCAGGAACTTCTTTATACATGACCAACAAAATACAGGGTAAAGAGCTTAACCCTTTATTCTAATCTTGCTACCATTTTTAGCCAAATAATAATTGCAAATATACCTTTATCTAGAACAAGATACTATTAGTATACTGTTTATAGCTTTTTGGTTAGACACTGAAGCATGTTTTGAAAATATGATTTTTTTTTTATATACAACTATGGTTGATTTAACCATGGTTATTCTTTTAAGATAGATGCAGAAAACACTTGCATGTCACTATCTCAAAACAGATGCAAGGCTGCTCTAGAATTTTAAATGAAGGAATTTTTCACTGGGAAAACATACTAAAATGTCTGTTTTCAGTTTGGAGAACCATGAAAAACACAGCTAAAGTAGATTGAAGAACAAAACAACCAAAAGAGATTGTACTTGTACTGGCATACAAAAAAACGAGACCAGGAATAGTTCATTCAGTACCCAGTGTTTGAGAAGGAAACTACCTCCCTCTTTTTGTTTCTTCCCAAACTCAAGAGAAACAGGCTATTCCACAGTGAAGAAATAGCTGACAAATATTCAAGTGGCAATTGCCTTAGAAGACATAACTTCTAACTTTTAAGTTTAGTGATAATGCGATTCAGAAATGTCCAAAGGAAAGAGTTCCACTGCAGTTCCCTGAACCCCAACAATGGACTTGAGATATAGGATCGTCCTGCAGCCTACATTTATACTCAAATAAAAGTTTACTCATGCGTCTTCACTGGGGAAAGTTTTACAGGTAAGCAGGATCAGCTAAAACTTGTTGAGGATACCAGCTCACTGAGCAGAAACAAATAGGATCTTATGAAGATGAGGCTCCTCTGTTTTAGTATGCACTAAAAGATATGCCATACCCGTGTATTTAGTGTGGGTGTCTAAATAAGCTCATTCCTGAAGGCCTTTTCTAGTTTTCTTTCCTTGATAACTTTTGTTGTTGTTGAATGGTTGATGTTTTGCTATTGATTTTTTGTTTGTTTTCAGAAAGTTTCCTATCAGATTAGTCCTTTGCAATATTTTATATAGCCAAATACTGTTTTGGGTTGGGGTTTTGTTGTTGTTGTTGTTGTTGTTTTGTTTTTGTGTTTCTTTGGATAGGTTGTTTTTGTGGGGTTGTGTGATTGGTGTGGTAAGGAACACCTTGGGTCTTTAGCAGTTGCATTGATTGAAAGGATTTCATTAATGTGGTATTCAGCATCTTTGATCTTGCTCTTTAAAGGAGTATGTGTCCAATTAGTTTCTAATTGGAATAAGAAGTATAGATGTCTGTTAAACATCTCATTTGATTAATTTTTCCTGACTTTCGTTGTTGGCTGCAGACACAAATAAAAAGCTGAGAAGGAGAGTAACTGTACTGCTTAATAACAAGAAAATGAAACAGAGGATGGTGATAACCCCAAGGGAACTATTATTTGCCCCAGCTCTGCTATTTGCCATGGCTGTACCCCAGGTGATCGCAAAACTCCCTGAGCCTGGATGGCTGGTGAAGCCCTGCTACCTTCTTTAGCCCAGAATTACCTCAAGGGCCTCACATAGAGAGGATTATTAAACATCTCTTTCTCTCTTTACCTATATATATTTAAAAGGTTACAAATATGTATAAATCTATTTTTTCATTTATACATGTGGATGCAGGTTTTTATCTCTATTTTACATATAATCATATATTTATTGAAGTGCATGAATAGAAATTACTTAACAATTGATGATGAAATTAATGATTAATTTTTCAATGTGAATAGAAAGAAAATTTAAGAAAAAGAAAATGCAGGCCTGGAATCGACACAAGTTTGCTGAACAAATCCTTACCTGTCTGGGCTGGAGTGAGTTGAAAAGAGTGTTGGGAATGTGCGACAGAGAGTGGGCGGACATGGACCAACTTGAACATGTTTGTGGTCCAAAGGGGCAAACGGAGATGGAAATCCATCCGTCAGTACCTCTGACAATGTCAAGGAAGCGTTTGAGAACCTGTTTGCTTGCTCAGTTATTTCAGCTAGATGTTCCAGCTTGACCCAGCCAAGCCAGTAAATGTGTAGTTAAAACCAGGCGCAAGTTCATGGATTTTTAGTGAGTTTTCTCATGGATCAGCATTTCAGGAGACCTATCAGTTCTGGCACCCTTCATTATATTTTAAGAGGAACTGATCAAGTTGGGATCACTCAAAATCTGTTCCCTTTTGAAAACATGGCCTGTGTGTACTTTGAATCTTAACATGTGTCTCTTTTACTTCCCTGAAAAATAGTGATAATTGCACTCTAACCTATCTCCTTTTGCTTATATTAGAGTCCATTTAAAATTTCAACTCAGCATGGAGAGTTTCATCCCTCTCACATTACTTATTAATATACTTTTTTGACATGGTGGATTCCCATCTGAGTGAGGGTCTTCCAGGTTCCACAGTGTTAAATATAACCTACTTTTGCACTGAAGATATTACCAACCTATGATATTATTAACTGATACTGTTGACGTGCTTTGTAAATGGACTTGTTTAACTTTACCTGAACACGTATCTGAAATGCTGCTTTTTAAAGATGATTAATAACCCCCAGACTGCGAAGACTTTTCACTTCTTTTCACATGAAAATACATGAGAGATTATTTTAGCAGTTAGGTAAGACATATCTCCTGCATGTCATAAGTCTATTAAATATCTAGTTAATTAACCTCTTCCTCTTTATCAAGAGTTTGACCAAACTTTCTGACAATACTTCAGAAATAAATGAATAAAATACTAATTTGTAATCATCTGGTTTAACAGAAATCACATTCTCTGATTAATACTCTTTAACCTCCTGCAATTTGAAAATGCTAAAATTACTCTCTAGTTGCCTTTATTTTTACTTGCACAGGTTCAGCCTTCATATAAAGGAAAAGATTTTTATTGCGAGTCTTCCAAGAAATAATTCTTTCTGTCTAAAGCACTTGTGGCCATTAGGAGCAGAAGATCCTCCTTCTGCTAGCATTCTTTAGCAAAAGGTAGCTAGACCGGGGAATATGCAAATTAAATTTTGGGACAGCTTCATTACAACTTGCTAACCACAATGCTTGATATTTCAGTCCTCAAATTCTCACTCCTAGTTGAGTAATAATATTTGCATGTCATCCTTGCTTGGCACCCAAGCAGTCCATGGGCTGGGAATTTATTTCTTCAGATGTGTTTGAACCCTTCAGTGGCCAGTATTGTTTTTTGTATTTTGGAAACTGACTGTTGCAGCACCAGTGTTTACTAAGCTAGACCCCGTGTCTTTGCATATAGTTGAAAATTTGTTTATGTGAACCTAATCTGACAAAATATTTTGTTATTTCACCTGAAAGAGCAAGGGAATCATCTGTCACACTGGCAAAACACATGCTCCCAATTCTCACAGAGTATCACTGGCAGCACCACTACCGCATATCTAATTTTCTTTCTCCTAACACCCACAGTTCGTGTTTTCTCTGGGTGCTGTGGCTGAAAAAAATGCTTCCCCAGCCCAGTAATGAGTACTTTTGTGCCTCTCTGCCCCAGTTCAGTCCCCTGGGGATAAGGAGGTGAAGGGGAGCAGCTCCTGGCTGCAGGCTAGCTGCACTCTCTGTGCAATCACTGCTGATGGTTGGCATGGTTTGACCGACCAGTTATTTACATGCAACACTTGTGTAGCTTCCATTCCCAACAGAGGTCTTTTGCTTTCTAATCACAGAGGGCTTCAAAGCCTTTGCACTCAGGTGATTTCTTCCTGGTTTTAGGATAAGTGGTGTAGGTAAGTGCTGTTCCTGCAGCTTTGTGGTGCTGGCCTTGTTAATGTCTTTCCTGTGCTCTGAAAAAGCACTTTTCTACATCCCTAATAACAAACTGCTTTGCCACAGAAGTAATTGCCAAATTGTAACAAACTGTCTGCAAGTGTATTCCCCAGTTGCCTGGGCAGCTGCAATTTGCTGCTGTGTTACAGCTACTTTATCAATGTGCTGAGCACCTTCTAAGCTTTTGGTACAAAGAAGCACTTTTTCTACAAATATGGCAGGACTGTAACAGCAATGCAAAACCTGCAATTTTTTTTATGACCAGAGGCTGTTCAATGTATTCCATCCAAATACCTGAAAACAGACTGTGCTTTTCTTGCCTTTTTTTTTTCTTTTTTTCTTCTTCTTGTTGCCTGTAAGTTCAACAATTCAGGAGGCAATAATGTCTTTCAGAACTTACAATAAATTGCATATACATTTAGTAATCTTTCACTTGTTGGCTTATTTCCCGTAAAGAATGTTTTTAAAATGACTAACAAATATCCATGAAAGGAAGAAGAGATTTTCTTTTTCTCTGAAGATGGGAAAATCTTCATCTCATCCCATTGTGTGCTCTATAAGGAGAAAATGAAAGGTTGTTCTGTCTGTGGATCTCACTAGCCCCTATATATCAATTTTTAGTAATGTAGACATATACTTAGGAGAGTGGGGATCTCCAGTATCCATTCGGATCATGGCAGGAAAAAAAGGATATACCAACTGCTGTTGCTTCAGTTATCTTCACCTTACTGAGGCTGCCTTCTCTACTGTGCTTCATATTCTCCTCTTCATTGTCTATTTTGACCTTATTGGTGAATAAATTTCTTCTGAATGTATTAATATCACCAGCTATAATTGAATTGATGTCCAAATACTTTTCAAAGCTCTCCTATCTGTTCCTTAAACTAAATAAGGAAACCCTGAACTTAGCCTGCCACCTTAGTTGAGTAAATGTCATAGTAATGTCTGTGTCTGAGTTTGGAAACTTCTATTTCTTTGTACTATAACTTTGGGCAGTAGTAGTCTTAATTTTTAAAATTTTCTTTCTGCTTTCTGATATCCAATTAACTTAGTTTCTTTCTTCTATAACATGATAAACAAAAAATGCTATCTTAAATTTTAGCATATTAAATATTCAAATGTTAAAATATTTTTCTGCAAGTTCAGTCTGAATTTAATGCAGAAACCTTTATGGGGGGAAATTTCTTGTCAGATTAAAGTAGCCATTTGTCACAGGGAAATGAGGATGGGGGTGGATGCAAGAACAAAATCACACAACTCTTATATAGAACCCCAAATTTATTTTCTGAGCAATGTGAATATAGCACATTGATAATGATTTCTGACTGAAGATCCCTATTCTGCATTATACACACATTTCAGACTTCACATTTACACCGCACTAGCACCATAGTCTCAGGGGAAGAGGACACTCACTTTGACTGTTGCATGTTTTGTTTTCTGGACTGACAGCTCAACTTCCATGTGTAGCAGTTCCATCAGAAGTTCAGACATTCCACTGTCCAATGTGGTGGTGGATGCCCATGGATATGTTTCCTCCATAAGCCTTGTGTTTTCATATTTATTATTTTCTGTATTAGATTGTCAGCATATGCCACCAGTAGCCTTGATAATCACACAACCAGTCCAGTCCCCTGACTGTTCTTGATATCCAATGCCAATTAGCAGTTGTCACTGGGATCTCCATCACCTTCTGCTCTGCAAATGTGGTACAAATATCATGAGTATGGAAACTGTTAAATCAACAGGTTAATCTGTTACTTCCCTGGAAACATTTACTTGATTAATCTAGACAGTTAGAGCTGGACAGATGTAGCCAAGGTCTCACATATCTGTGTGATGCTTTTGGGTTGGTTTTACTCCATGATCCACATTGATCCACTTAGCTTTACAGATCCTCATGTTGTTATTTTTGCTGCTTTAAAAAGCAGTAAAAACGTTTTATTTATCCTTTTTATCTAATTAATGTTGGAGTAGGAAGACATATGTCTGAAGGCAACACCGTATATTGATATAAAGTCTTCACTAAGGTCATCTCTGAAGAACTGAGGTATTACCTGAGGTACTTTATGCATTGCTTATCATGATGAGCAAATCCATAACACATATAATTCCCATAACTGTTAGCTGAAAAAGTGATCAAGGCAAAGTACCCTTAAGAGATGGATAATCTCTATGCTGATGGGTACTTTCCCCTTTGCATTTACTTTTGTTGTGATTCAAAGACCAAATGACAGGATTGAGAATGACAGATGGGCACCTGACACACATCCATGGCCAGTTCCAGGAACTGAAGGAACCAAAATATGATTTAGGGAGGTTTGGATAACTTTTGATTTCCTTCCAGGTTACATTTCAGACCCATGAATGCTGGAAATTCTTATTTTTATGAGATATGAGTCTTCCATGTAATCATCTAACTTAGTATTTGTTGACTTAAGAATAAACCACCAGATTTGAAAACTGGTGATAAATATAATGAGACTTGGCAACATTTCAGTCAATAAAGGCAGCAGAATGAGCATTATATTACCCAAAATCTAATATTATTTTAATATTCTAATGTTAATCTAATATTATCTAATATTATGGCATATTATGCAATTATCTATGTTCACGCAACTTGGGTTTCCCAATGAGATACGTATTATAACTAAATCTATTCACTACTATGGTCCAGAGTTTATCTGCATTATTTCAGTAACCAAAGTTTGCAGATCCCTATCCTGTAGCTAATGGTATCAGCCAAAACAAAGGCAACTGAGCAAGCACTAGATATTTGTCTAAGAATATTTTGTGAATATTTTGTGAATATCTTTCTTTTTTAGAATAATGTCGAATTGCTCTGCTCTGATAGGCTTCTGCGGAATACTTTCCAAACACTATGCTGCATGTAGCCAAAGCAAAGGCCACATATAAATTAGAGGTTCATCAATCAGGATATAATTAATACTACCTTGCCTTGAACACAAATATTTGCATACTAAAATGGTAAAACCAATAACAGTATACAAGTGTTTTGTAAATGTTATGGCACAGCCAGACGCAATGTAGAAACGTTTCAAATAGTTATGTGAGTAATGTGACAACCAAAGGAGCAAAAATATATGTAGGTGCATATAAGAGCCATCCAGAAAACCAACATTTGCAAGATAAAAAACGAGATAAGCAAAAGGGACAGCAAATACACAAAACATCCTACCCAGTAAAAAAAGGATTTGGTCTGCCAAAAGCAAATATAAAATAAGTACTATCAAGAACAGTTGAGATCCCCCTTTAGGGAGGGGTAAAAACATGTAACATAAAAATATCAGGGAACAAGAAGAAACTGAAAGACCTATTGCAATTCTGAATCCTCTCATCAAAGAGATCTCAAGCCTATGCAAATATCAAAATACTGAGGGTTTTTTGTCACTTTAGTCTCCCAGAAAGTCTGCAGAAGTAGCATCCTACTTGGAGATTCAGGAACTGCAGATTCACAAGTTCATATATAATCAGAGTCTGGAGTCTTTTTCACTGACTTACATAAAATAGACGTTTCAGTGAAAGTACACTTGAGCTAATCTAGCAAATCCCCATTCCAGAATGCATAGTCCTTTCACCTTTCCCTTAGTTTCTTGGCTGTGACTTCCCCCTCTGACCTTTTGCTTGGAGCTGAGTCAGTTTGCTAACCCAATGATTTAATTTTGCCAAGTCACCTTTTTTTTTTTTTTTTTTTACCAGTCCAGCAGGTTGTACCAAATGTGCAGAGGATATGCTGATTGCTGAGATAGTGGAGAAAGTAAGAGAAGGAAAGAAACTGCCCTCTTTTATTAGTAGTAAGCGTTAGATCAACAAAGCCGAGACAACTCTGTTTTTAGTGTCCCAAGTTCCGTCTATAGCATGTCTACATTCAAAGAAATTCTAGCATGTAGCAAACAATTTTATGTAATTAGTATTATCCATAACTGTTTGTAAAAAACATTATTTCATCCATGTTAGCTGTCCTTCAATTAATTGTTAGTCAACTGCCTAGGTCATAACTAGATGGGATGCAAAAAGCATGTGAAGCTTCTAAGTGACACATTTCGTAGCACCTTGATAAATATTGCAGCTATGACCTAAAAATGCTTAATGTATTGTAAACACTGCTGCATTATTTATTAAAAATTGAATAAAGTCAATAGACTTTCTGCTCCTTAGGCAATACTTGTCTGTACCAGAGAGAACTCTACTTAAAGTTCTTCAGCAGTCATTTAGGGCTTTTTCACTAGTTATTTTTTGCTCCCTTTTCTCTCCTTGGTTGTAGGAGTTATTATTCCTTGGTGTCAGCAACTCTTCTTCTAGCTAAGTGCACATCCTCTGCTCTTGCTTTTAATTGAACTTTTACTGTAGGAGGGTCTTTTGAATGCACATATTAATTCTGGCCTTGTCTTTTAAGAATCATCTACATAAAGGTTTGATATAATGTTGTATAACCCTCTACAGAATTTGTAACTTCACTTACTTTTTCCATGGCCAAAATGGAAGGAGAAGAGTAAATATGCACTCAAACAACTGAGTGCCTGCAGCTGACACTAAGGAAATTTAGGTTTAAGTTTCTGCTCCTCTGGAGTTTGCTTGTGTGACTTTGGCACATCACTTAAGGCAAAAAGGACTTTACAATCTGAATTAGCAGTATTTGCCCACAGTCAAGGATGCAAAGGGCATAAAGACAGACAGTGAAACTCAGAAACACGTAAGTTCCCACTTATCACCATTCACAGTTGATATCACTGCATGTAGAGTTGAGTAAAGCTCTACCTGCTCTCTGTCCACCTGGGCAGATTGATCCACTTTCACATTTCCACAAAAATGTGAATCCATAAGAAACCATATTTTTTTCTTATGGTTTTCGAATTTTTGTTACATTCCTTTATTATTCACCTAAGAATCGTATGAGCACTGTAAGCCACTAGGTCAAACACTACCCAACAAATCTGATTGTGCATTGCAGGAAGATTTTTACAAAGACTTAAAATTTGGCCTCTGAACCCCTGTGGAGGCATTTCAAAATACGAGCCAGAATTACTAGTGTAGCACTACTAATTGCTTGCTTGTAAAGAATTTGCATAGCAAAATATTTTCCCCCTTGAAGGGACAGCTGGGAAAAACCATTAAATTATAAAAACTTGTGACTGGATTGAGTAGCAAAGATTTGTGGTCTACTGTACAACTGAAGATCAGAGCCACTTGCTTGCACTGCTCTCATAACTGAGAAACAGGTTTGCTCATAGAGGTGATTAAATAACAAATCACACTTAACTAATTAGAAGATTCTGCCATCTAGTGACTGGACTTGCTGTCTGAAGATTTTGCACACCCCTTCAGCTGAGGTTTGAGGACATCCTTGTAGGCAGCTCAAGCTGATGAGATAAAAAGAAGTTTTCCTCTCAGTAGACAGCATTACTTTTCCCAGCTGGAAAACATTTGTTATCTATCCACTATTTATCTGCTACAATTGCTGACAGAAATTAAAATTCATAATATTTACCTTTTTTCTCTCTCAATAATAGGTCTCTGGAAAATAACCACTATGTCTCTGCTGCACCTTTATCTTTAACCTGTCTTGTTATTTGTTCTAAAATGCCAGTTCTCTAGGACAGCTCCTGACAGACAGCTACCAATATGATACTAATAATATAATGGTATGACTATAATGTTATTCTTTCCCTCATAGTGTGTTCAAATAAGCAATTAGTTGACAGGCAGTTTTGGATGATCACCCACTCTTCATTTACAGCATTTTTCCCTGTGATGTTTTCTCTGGCATAGCAAGCTATGTTGTTTGAAAGCTGAACGTTTCTTAAAAATAATTTTCCATCTTTGATTTTAATATTTCTTCCAACCCCCCACCCACCCCCTCCCCTCAGTTTTTGGGGCTTAAAAATCAGTCATGCCAGCAACAACTTTTTCTTCAATGACCGATTGGGATATGAAGCCATTCCCTCCTTGGACATATTTCTTGTTTTGCTGTATTAGGTCCTAAGAAAAGGGGGCTTTGATCCCTGAGGTCCCTTCCAACCTGTGATTCTGTGATTCTGTGATCAATGTTTTCTGTTAAATGAAAACATCCAAGAAATCAGAGCCACATTTAATAATTTGTAGAATAAAAATAGTAGTAAAAGGTACTTCTGTTTCTGTAATATTTTAATAACATCCATATTTAACATTATTATTTTAAAAATATTATTTTAAAAATATTTTTTTAAAGTGACAAGTTCATCTTGATTTCCTAAATGCATTGGTTGCTAAAATGAAGTAATGGAAATTAAGTTGCACATCACTTGCAAAGTCTTACTCACATTTTGTGACAAATAAATAGAGCTCAGCCATTGGAACATATAGAGTAATAACATCTCCTTTAAACTGCCCTCATCTGATTTTTCCCAGACACTATGATGGTAGCTGGTTATTCCACTGTTTTTACCTAGAACAATGAATGAGGATGCACAGCACAGCTTGACAGGTGCTTCCAGGTCTGTGTAGTGAGAAGGCTGCTTTGCACACTCCTCACATTGCAGAATTTCTCTGGCTATGTGGTTGTTTCATCTGCAACACATTTTCTTCCTCCAACTTCTTTGCTGCCTATCCCACCCTAGTATTGGGTTTAGATGAGTAACTGTCATTAAGATGTCTGATTCATATTCTCAAGATGGGAAAGAATGTACAAGATACAAATTCAAGGTAGATTTTCCATGCATATACAAGTACACTGTTCAGAAAAACATTAGCCAACAGCATTGGGCTGCTTCTTTTTCTTATGCTTATACATTTGATATTTCAAAGAACTTATCTCTAATGCAAGACTAATTTGGGAAGGTGAAAAGATACAATCACTGAAGTGTTATAAAGAAGCAATTTAATGTGATTAAATAACTATGACTTTCAGGTAGTATGTCCTCCTTTGTACCATACAGCCTTATTCCTAGCCTCTCAAAAAGTAGCAGTGCATCAGCCAATATTAAATAGGGCTGTGTTTACTGTGAAAAATTGAACCTTTTAAAAACATTTATTTTGGAAAAGAAACACCCAAAATATCTTGTTCATGCTCCTAATTGAATAGGGACACTGGAACTCTGTAAGTTTGCAATCTTTACACCAGAAGAAACCCAAGTCAAGAACTCAGGTCAACAATGTAAGAGTTCACTCTCACAGTAAAACAGGAACACACCTGTTCATGTTTGGAGGGCAAACAAGTAAACAAACATGACCTCTGTATTATCTTAACACTGTAATCCCAACTTCTTTTGTGAAATGGATTTTCAAGAAAAAAAACCTGCTGCTAAACTTCTCATTGTGTGTGTTATTTCCATTTTGATACACCCTTGACATAACAATGCAGGGCAGTGGGTTGTAGTCTATTGTGCATGAGTTTAAGCAGTCTGCTGTGTTGAACATGTAACTGCTAAGGCTTTGCTACTGCTGATCTGAGATGCTGTTGTGATCTGACAAAATAATAAAGCACCCTTGAAAGGAGTATTTAATCTGATAAATTAAAAAGAAGAAAAAAAGGAATACTGAAAGGAGGCAAGCATTTTAACCTTAGTCTTTTGCTGAAAGCAAAGTCAAAGGAACACATTCAGAATTAGAAACGGATACTAATTTCTGGAAAATTGTGCGTATATTTTTATTGCTTCATTTTCCAAGAGCTGACCCTGCTCTTTGAAAGCTTTAATTATGAGTACTTAAAATGTGAAACAGTTTGCAAACAGCAGTGGTGCTGCACCAGATAGTTTAATGGTACTATTCAGATTGTTATTTCAGAAAGTGAATACTAAGGAGGAATAAAAAATATCTCTTGCAGGGGTCTCAGAGGTGATGAAATTGAAACTTTCATGGGTAAAATAACAAGAGGAAATGACAACATGCTACAGTTGCTGAACCTTGGAATAAGACTTTCTGGTCCACTGAGGAGTTGGTTATCAATTGCAATACAAATGATTCCATAGTGCAGCACCTGAGAAAAAAACCACTAATGAATGTTAGAGTGTATAGCTAATATCTAGCACACAGCACTAAAATAACATCAATAACATGATTTGTGTCAAACTCTCTAGCACTGAACGTTATGTTGTCTACATATAATTTGTGGATTGTCAGGCTACTCATATTTTACTTGTTTAAGAGATTTACCTTTCTACATACTTGCAGCCCTGTAAATAAGAATTCACATAATAAGAAAGTACTATTTCTGTGATATTTTAAGGTTTCTCCTCCAATATCAGGTATTTTTTTGATGACATACTAGCTAAGGCCTGAAAGAATATTCACACTGCATGAGTATATATGTGATTTCTTCCAAGTCCTTTCTGAAAAATCAATTCCTCCCTCACCCCCAAGTATTAGACTGCAAACGTGTTGTGGATTACTCAGTCAAAAGTATTTGAACTTGTTGGTGTATAGATTTATTTGCTCAGTCTGTCTGGCTTGTCTTTGTAATGGTCTATCTTAATTTTTCTTAGCCTTTGTAAACACCAGTTGTGGAAAATAAAGTGTTTAAAATAGCTTTGCGTAATCATAGTTAAATGACGATGGTTATTTTTCAAATAAACAGAGAAATGTTTAATAAGTGCAGGTCAGCTGTTCAGTGAAATGGAATTTTTTAAAACAATTCTAATTAGTAAGCTGTCTTCTCAAGTTCAAATCAACCAATATTCCTTAGGTAGACTGAAAACACAGTGTCCTTTTAATACTGGAAATGAATGGAGACCTAAATGCTTGATAGTATAATCATCCAACCTTCTAACAACAGACCATTACACATATGAAATCAGAGGTGTTGCAAATACCAGTTTATTCTTGGAGCACTAATCAGAGATGATTGTATTAAAAGGCAGAAATACCTTCCAGCTTAATGGAAAAATACAAATAGAAGCCTGAAAACTTTAAAAAAACCCCACATGCACATACGCATTCAATTAGTTTTTCCAGTACCATTGTACTGCTACCTATTGCCTTGAACAGACCATTTTCTATAAGTTTTATTGTGTAATCACCCAGTAGGATCTGCCACTTCCACTGAGAAACCATAACATCAGCTCTTTTTGTATCTGCTCCTACATTCAGGATATTGTTGCGTGTCAAATGATTATGACTCTAACTCACTCATCCTCGCTTCTGTTTCCTGGCCACATTCGTACCCTGTAGACAAGTCAACTGTATTGTCATTGGTAGTAGGAACCCACAGGTTTTTAATGATTTTTCAAGGACTCCAGACTGAGGCTTGTCAGGTTGACTTTGTCTGAACATGTCCTAGTTTTCATGGAGCTTAGATTCAATGTACTGAGCTGACAGCAATGTTTCTAATGACTTTGTAGCTCTACCTTTCTTGTTTCGCTTATGTTTCTTTGATAGAAATACAATTGTTTATATAGATAGTAGTGGAAAGTAGTTATTCTATATTGAACAGAATATTTATGACTAACAATGCTGTAGTGTAAAGGAATATTGATGCAGTATAATTCGAGGAGCATTGAAAGTGGGAAAACAGGATAGTATGTAGAGGAGCACAAGGATGGGGTGATTAAAGATGGGACAGAGGCTGGTAATGGAGACCTCTGGCCTGTAAGCAGATCATACAATGGTCAGATAAAGAAATGCTGAATTGGGAGGTGAGCAAGAACAATTTTAAGGGCAACAAAGTGTGCAAAGAATATGTACTCAAAGCACCTAAGTACCCTGCAGATTATGAACTTGGTTGTAATGCAGACTTGCAGATGAATGGAGAAAGAGCAAGACATAGAACTTCTTAGCAAATGCTTAAAAATGACACCTAGTGGCTCTTAGAGTGAGGAAGAATATCATACTCCTGGCGAAGGACCTGGGGATGCTGACAACTTGCAACGCTTGTCCCTCTGTCAGTCTGAAGTCATCAACCTCAGGACACATAGATGGAGGGAAGAGTGAACAGAGATTGCATCAGGGAAAAAGGGGGTGCTACTAGGATTTGTGTGTTCAACAATTTAAGCTCTATCATTATAATTTACACTTTTTTTATATTACTATTTGCCTCCACCCTCTCTCTCTCCCTTCCTTCCTTCCTTCCTTCCTTCCTTCCTTCCTTCCTTCCTTCCTTCCTTCCTTCCTTCCTTCCTTCCTTCCTTCCTTCCTTCCTTCCTTCCTTCCTTCCTTCCTTCCTTCCTTCCTTCCTTCCTTCCTTCCTTCCTTCCTTCCTTCCTTCCTTCCTTCCTTCCTTCCTTCCTTCCTTCCTTCCTTCCTTCCTTCCTTCCTTCCTTCCTTCCTTCCTTCCTTCCTTCCTTCCTTCCTTCCTTCCTTCCTTCCTTCCTTCCTTCCTTCCTTCCTTCCTTCCTTCCTTCCTTCCTTCCTTCCTTCCTTCCTTCCTTCCTTCCTTCCTTCCTTCCTTCCTTCCTTCCTTCCTTCCTTCCTTCCTTCCTTCCTTCCTTCCTTCCTTCCTTCCTTCCTTCCTTCCTTCCTTCCTTCCTTCCTTCCTTCCTTCCTTCCTTCCTTCCTTCCTTCCTTCCTTCCTTTCTTCCTTCCTTCCTTCCTTTCTTCCTTCCTTCCTTTCTTCCTTTCTTTCTTTCTTCCTTTCTTTCTTTCTTTCTTTCTTTCTTTCTTTCTTTCTTTCTTTCTTTCTTTCTTTCTTTCTTTCTTTCTTTCTTTCTTTCTTTCTTTCTTTCTTTCTTTCTTTCTTTCTTTCTTTCTTTCTTTCTTTCTTTCTTTCTTTCTTTCTTTCTTTCTTTCTTTCTTTCTTTCTTTCTTTCTTTCTTTCTTTCTTTCTTTCTTTCTTTCTTTCTTTCTTTCTTTCTTTCTCTCTTTCTTTCTCTCTTTCTTTCTTTCTTTCTCTCTTTCTTTCTTTCTTTCTTTCTTTCTTTCTCTCTTTCTTTCTTTCTTTCTTTCTTTCTCTCTTTCTTTCTTTCTTTCTTTCTTTCTCTCTTTCTCTCTTTCTTTCTTTCTTTCTCTCTTCTTTCTTTCTTTCTCTCTTTCTTTCTTTCTTTCTCTCTTTCTTTCTCTCTTTCTTTCTCTCTTTCTTCTCTTTCTCTCTTTCTCTCTTTTTTCTTTCTCTCTTTCTTTCTCTCTTTCTTTCTCTCTTTCTTTCTTTCTCTCTTTCTTTCTCTCTCTCTTTCTCTCTTTCTCTCTTTCTTTCTCTCTTTCTCTCTGTCTCTCCCCTTTCTTTCTTCTCTCTCTTTCTTTCTTTCTTTCTCTCTTTCTTTCTCTCTTTTTTCTTTCTCTCTCTCTCTTTCTCTCTTTCTTTCTCTCTTTCTTTCTCTCTTTTTTCTTTCTCTCTTTCTCTCTTTCTCTCTTTCTTTCTCTCTTACTTTTTCTCTTTCTTCAGTAATAGGACTCGCTCCAATACAAATTTCTGTTACCATTTCAATTATACCAGTAATAAGTTCCTGGTCTTATTTATAAGGTTTATTTAATTTTTACCCTTAACCAAGACTTTAATTTTAAAATATCTGCCCTTTGACTGCAGACCTTCTACTGCTGAGGATTACTATGAGAAAGCTTATAGCAAGCCGTATTAGAAAGGCAGACACTTCATCAGCCTAGCTATAAAGTCTTTACTATGTAGAGTTATATAGGCTTTGTTACATTTAAGACTTTTTTATATTCTTTCATAGCAAGTAAGTCTTACTCTTCAACTTCAAGAATTTGATTTGTGTTGAATTCCTCAGTATAATGGGAAAATGAAAAAGTGAATGAGTAACTTGTGCTGCAAGTACTAAAATTTTCGACATTTGTTTCTAACATAATAGATGTGTTCTGTCCACAAGCGTATTATGAAGACAATTTCCACGTTCCTGATATCTTATAGTTTAAATGACACTGGTCATGTTGATATGAGAGCTAGGAGAACTGGAAGAAAGTGTTAGTATGCAATGCAGAAGGGAATGCAGTTATGCCCAAGACATTCTTATTCAACTTTGGATATGAACTCATACTATATGTGTATAGAAGTGCAGATGTACGCAAAAATATATATTTTAGTTGTATGAATTAATATTACAGAAGAAGAGGTTGAGAACGAGTCAGCCTAAATCAGCTGGCATCCCAAAGTATTTAATTACTCTTCTTGGTTTTAGATAAAACCCAGAAATAAACCTGTTCAGATATCTGCGCACTATGTGTTTTTACCATGCACAATTTACAGATTGATATAGAATGTACAGTCAAGTGAAAGGTACATTATTCTGTACATTGAAGGTATATTGAAGAATATCAAATAACTACAAGACAGAAGAGGAAACTTACAAAGTCGTTAAAGGGGTGTTTATTAGCCATTATAAAAAAGTGATCGCATTCAGAAATCACTGACATTCCTTGACACATGCCATTTACACCAACATACACCAAGACAGTGCAATTCAGGGAATACAGAGGAAGTCTCAAAGACAGAAACTTTCTTAAATCAGCACAGTGGGACTAGAATCAGAAAAATTACCATTTGAGAAAAATTACAATTTGAGGGTGGCTTTGCTGAATAAGAGTTTTACATTACAGGTTTGACATGTTTTTCATTAGAATAACAAGCCTAATTACATAACCCCTATTTTTATTCCATAGCCTTAATTTTGTGAGACACTCAGCTAAAAGCACAGAGAAATATTCTTCATCCAGTTTATGATGGGAGGAATCAAGTTAATTCTAAATGTCCTAGAAAGCATAATAAAATTAGATGATACTGCAGAAGATAAATTAAATTTGGAGATAAAGAGTTGAAGTAACACCTCCCATATCCCTCAAGCTATTTTTCTAATACTCATGGGCAAAGCTATTTCAGATTCAGTTTACATGTTGAAGAATGATAGTTTAGTAAATATCTATCTATCTGTCTATCTGTCTGTCTGTCTGTCTATCTATCTATCTATCTATCTATCTATCTATCTATCTATCTATCTATCTATCTATCTATCTATCTCTTAGCTGCTGTTTTCTTTTTCATACTAATTCTTTGGTGTGATATCTCAGATACTGGCAATATTGTAAACTTTGATGTCTCTGAAATATGCTCCATTGATATATTGGCTTGAGGGAAAAGAACAAAAGGGGAAAGAAGGACTAAAGGGAAATTTTATTTCTTAGAAATAAACTTCATAAAACCTTTTGCAATAAGAAAATTAGGAAGGGTCGAAAATGATTTTACAAAGCTTGATTTGCATCTGCTTTATTTGCTTGAGTTCTCACCTCAAGTACACCTTGAGGTGAGGTGCTTGACTTCTCACCTCAAGTACACCTTGAGTTTGTACACCTACTTGGTAGGTGTACAAAGTGTCTGCTTACAGTGCAAATCCCACTGCTGTGTTTTCTTGTCTCAAAATTTAATGTGGAAAATAACAACAGAGGATTATGCAATTAGAAAAAGTGATAGCAGAAATATCTATGACTCATAAAGCTACAAATGTTTTAGGTTATATTGTTCTACTAGGGAAATTTAGAACATTCTACCTAAACTATAATAATGCTAAACAATCACCATTAATGTAATTACACATACACAGAGAAAATCTGTCTTCTTCACCTACAACAAGCAAGTATTATTTTTACTAATTCTGGTGAATTTAAGCTACATATTCTGTCAAGGTCATCTTGGGAAAATTGATAGGATTATGTTTTGAAACCAAGGAAAAATTATACTTTTTTAATGAAGAGCCCACTTTTATTGTGAATTTGGCTCATTGGTGATCCAAAATACCAAGAAAGACACTAATAGTTTCAATATCCAATATCTATGTGTTTCTAATGCCAAGTGTCCAAAAATCAGCTGGAAATTTTTTGTAGATTTATATGAAGATATCACTTAAAAGAACATATGCAATTTATATTAATCTAATCCTTAGGTGAGATTTACAACTGTTGCTGTCATTTAGTAATCCAATGACAAGGAGCAAAAAGTGTGGATTATGTTCTGCTTCTACTTTACTTTAATGACCACTGACATGGATATGCATTTAGTATTCAGTAAATATTCAGGTAGAAAATTGACTAGGATGAAGAGATAATATTATGTTCATGAGTGGTTAGAGGATTTTGAATTGGCAATCCACAGTAGGAGTTCTCAGACACTTTAGCACACTTTACCTCCTCAATATCTTGACATTACATGTTATTAAAAGACCAGTTTACTAAAAATAAGACAATTCTAGCATCTGATTGCAACAATATGTGCAAAACATACACTTACTCATGTTCAGGAAAATGGTGATGGTGATCTATCTGTTAAGCAGAGACTCAAAGAACTCTTTAGACTGCCAGAGATAGCATACGATTATACATCTGGGAGGAGAAAGTGTAGAATCATTTGGGAATGAAGTTCAGGGAAAAGGAGACTACCTTGTAATGCAGAGTCACAGAATCACAGAATCACAGGTTGGGAGATCATCTAGTCCAACCTTTCTAGGAAGGGCACAGTCTAGACAAGATGGCACAGCTCCCTGTCCAGCTGAATCTTAAGTGTCCGATGTGGCAGAGTTAATCACTTCCCTGGGGAGATTATTCCAATGGTTGACTGTTCTCAGTGTGAAAGATTTCCTCTCGTGTCCAATCAGAATCTCCCCAAAAGCAACTTGTGTCCGTTCCCCCTTGTCCTCTCCATGGGACTCCTTGTAAAAAGGGAGTCCCTTTTTTCTTTGTAGCTACCCCTTAAGTACTGGTAACATGGGGATGAGATCCCCTCGAAGCCTCCTTTTCTCAAGGCTGAACAAACCTAGTTCTCCCAGTGTATCCTCATATGGCAGGCTTCCCTGTCCTCTGATCATCTTGGTGTCCCTTCTCTGGACCCCTTCCAGGCTGTCCACATCTTTTCTGAATAGCAGGGACCAAAACTGTACACAGTACTCCAGGTGTGGCCTGACAAGCAGTGAGTAGAGTGGGATAATGATTTCTTTGTCTCTGCTGGTGATGTCCTTTTTGATGCAACCCAGCATCCTGTTGACCTTCTTGGCTGCAGAAGCACAGAGTTTTCTCATGTTGATCTTCCTGTCCACCAGGACACCCAGGTCCCTTTCCACAGAGCTGCTCCCCACCCAGGTGGATCCCAGTCTGTGCTGCACTCCCGGGTTATGTTTTCCCAGGTGCAAGACCTTACACTTGCGCTTGTTGAACTTCATAAGTCTCTTGCTGGCCCACTCTTCCAGCCTATCTAGATCTTCCTGCAGAGCAGCTCTCCCTTCTGGAGTGCCTACTTCCCCACTCAACTTGGTGTCATCAGCAAACTTCATCAGGCTACACTTGATGCCGTTATCCAGATCACTTATGAAGATGTTGAATAACTTTGGGACCAATATTGATCCCAGAGGCAATGATACGTAAGAATTAAATGTGATATATAGCTGGTTTAGCATAAGCTTCAAGCACAAGACTTTAGCTAAGACGTCAGTTCTGTCCTGGAAGACTATGTAGGATAATAGCAAGAGGAGAACTGAGGTGATAATCCTAGGCACAGCAATAGGTACGTAGACTGTTTTCCTAGGTCTGGTTTTTACAGTTTAAGAATATGACTAAAAAATGTTCCAAAAAGAGTGTTTCTAGAAAATGTGTCTCATTGTAAAAACACCTAGGAAAGTTTAACTTAGTCAAGATAAAACAAATTGATGAACTGATTAATGTACAGATTCCTGAGGTACAGTAGACTCTTGCAATCGATTGATTCCTTAGAATCAATGATTGGATAGAAAGGACCAGAGAAAATAATATCTGGTTTGGAAAGAGTTTGCACTCAGATTTTGCAGCTCAAAGGCAGCATTACATAGTAGAAACTCAGGCTGTGCCATCTGCTTCAAGAATCAAATCTCAAAGATTATTTTGGTACATAAAGATGCTATCTACTTGGTAGGGAAACCTATTTAGTCAGAACCTCACTTGACATCTTGAACATAAAGATGAGTTACTCTTTGTGTTTCCTGGCTTAAAATCTATGCTCTTCCTGGGTTCTACACAAACCTGCAAAACCACTAGTAACACACAAGATACATGGAGGACATATATGTCTTTATTACTTTTACACAGTGGCATTATCATGCAGATTAGATTTGGTAAATTATTTTGTTTATTTTCCAAAATTTCAAATATATTTAAATTAAATAAACCCGGATCATAATAGATGGTTTGTTAATGCTTTGGGTTGCTTAAATAACACTTCAAAAGGTAGTTTGATTTAGTACCAGACAAAGTTAAATTAAAAAATTGAGAAAACCTGAATAAACCAGCTTTATTATTTTAGTGTCTACTGTCTTGAGGCACATTTAATTAGCAGTCATTTCACGCTGTGCTTGAAAGATCAACCCATACAAAGCAGCTGAACAATTCTGTAACCCAGAATACAGATTTTTTTTCTCCTAAGAGTTTTTAAATATCCTTAGGATGTTTAATAAGAAGTAACTATGGGTGCTGAGAAAGTCTGAGAGAATAAATTCAATATTCCTATTTTTTAACTAAACATCTTTAGTTTATACTGGACCAAATTTTAATTGAAATTGCCACACTTTTGAAGAATAAATCATTAATTTGTAATCAACCACTGACATACTTATTTGTTCAAGAGACCAGATGTTGGTTGGATAATTTTCATGAAATTAAGAAATCAAAGTTATAACCATGTGCCCTCTTTAATGTGATGCAGAGAGGAATTAAAATAAACTCAGAGTGTAGTACTTAATAAAATATAACATTCACATAACCTGAGCCCATTCCTTAAATGAAACTGATATATAAATAATAATTTCATTAAAAAGAATATTTTGATATGCTCTTTCAAATAACTTCATAATTTGTTAGACAGGAACATGGCTACCTCTGTCCCCTCCCTTTGTTTTCCTTTGACTATATTAAAAAAAGTAGTAGATGCAAAGAAAGAAAAATAAATCTGTGTGACCCTTGTAGTGTAAGTGAAAAAAACTCATTTTCAAGTCACTGTTTTGATTCTGCTGGGTTTTATTGTTCTGATGTGAAAATAATGGAGGTATGATTTTAGAAATGCAATTTCTAATGACAAAATTTCTAATTTCTAAATGTATTGTGTATGACAATTTTGCAGTAAAGCTCTAGTATTTTTAGTCAAACAGTTGCTTCTATTACGCTTTTATTGTTTTTCCTTTGAGCTTGCATGGTAAATGTTTTTTCAAAACTCTACAAACTCTTTCTGATTCTTATGTACATGAAGATAATGTCTATGTTAGTGTCTTCCATTTAAATAGCATCTGCTGTACTTCCTGAAAAAGGAGATCTGAATCTATTTCTTCATCCCTAGAGTGGAACACAACTGCACTTAAACATCTCTCAGTAAAAATAGAACCATAGTTTAACCAGGAACTTATGAATCACATGTTGCAATAAATCTGCTGAGAGGATTTCAGAAAGCAAATTTTTAAATGCTGAAACTGGGATTTAGCCAGGACAAAAGGTTAATAAACTCATTCCTTGAAGGGGTATTGGACTATTGTGTACCACCAATACTTGGGCTTTGCATTCCATCTGAAAGATGACCCTCAAAAACAACAGAAGTTCCTTAAGTATTGCCTGACATGGCTTTCAGAATTTACTTACAAGATAGGTTCCCCCTTTTGAGCTACTAGTGACATTGACAGAGGGCTTCTATTCAAGTACTGAGCATAAATGACCTTGTTTAACTTGTCAAAACTTACGGGTAGGATTGTCTTGAGCACACCACCTTCACAAGACTGCACTGAGTTCTTCACAATATCAGTGTTCATAAAGAAAATTTTTATTTTTTGAAGTAACATTTCAAAGTAAGAGGACTACTTACTTACTTGGGATGATCTACTGATACTGCACATATATTTTTCTGATCAAGTGCAGCAGTCATAACTGTGGATGTTCTGCTACTTTCCTTTTACTTTTGATGATCTTCTGCATCAGGCATTTCTATATACTGACAACAATGGTTTATTATAACTCACTCCTGACTGATTTATACTTCATAAATCAGGTGTTTCTTTTATCAGTTTACATTAATTTTATCATTTTACTAATTTCAAAGCGCTCTGTATGGAGGTGGGTGGACAGAAAATGAAATATTGTTGCAAAGCAGTAAGAAAGAATGGTAGAAAGTCATTCTAAGAACAACTAAATATGATAATAATAAACATCTTGTTTTAATTAGCCAGATGATTAATGTCTCACTGGATGGGTGTGCAACACACAACAAAGAATAACAGGTAGCAAACTGCAATGATTTTTACTGAGAAACAAATAGAAAACCTTAAACTTATAAATATCAAAATTGCAAAATCACATAATACCTGAGACTTCTGCAAAGTCACTTGAACAGTGATCATTACCAGCTCTGAGGATCAGAGTTAAAAACCAGAGATATGAATTATAGCAGTCAGAAAGGACAAGAAGAGACAAATAACATGATATTGCAGCTTTTTCACTGATGAGGTATAAAACCTATAATGCAGATTTACAAATTACTGGTCTGTACACATACCTTCTGGTGGGAAGGAGTGAATGAATTCCTTATTATGCTTTGCTTGCATGCACAGCTTTTGCTTTACCTATGAAACTGTCTTTATCTCAACCACAAGTTTTTGCACTTTTACCCTTCCAATTTTCCCCTCCATCCGTGAGCGAGCATCTGTGTGGGGCTGAGCTGTCTACTGTGGTTAATAAACAACATGGCCATAGACTGAACTATAAAAAGCTGAGATACTCTCTTGTGCTGGCTCATTATGCAAAAACAAGGATACAGACTGCAGATCTGCTACTTTGTTCCTTAAGGTAACCAGCTGGGGACAAAGTAATGGATCCACCTGTCCAGGATGCTTTCAGTGAGGTAGATAGGTTTGTCCAAAGCTGAGTATATTCCAGCATGTAAATATGATGCAGGGTTTCCTTTCTGCATGGCTCTGAAAAGAGGGTTACAGATTTATGTAAAAATGCAAACTGTTAGTTCAGGGGAAAAAAGGCTGACTGAAATGAAGTAGTAGGAGCAGCTTCTGTCCTTATGGTTTTCATTGAAGATCTTGAGGTGATCATAGAGCTGCTTCTTGTGTTCTTAGATTTTATTTAGGCAATTTGACAAAAATACAAATTCAGTAACTGTTTTACTTATTCAGAATGCCTTGTTGGAAAACCTCATTTGGACAATTGGAATGGCAAAGAAAAAATCTGCCTTCTTCCTCATCTGTTACATTAGATTGTATTCCGTCTATTGTGCAAAATGCCCTATATATCCTGTACCATGAAGTCTGACTGTAAACACAGTTCTAATCTGGTAGTAGAGAGCCAATCTAGTTAAAATATATTTTTTATTCCAATTTTCTGACCTATCAGTTATAAAAATTTTAAATCTGGTTTTGGCACTAATCTGATATATATTCCTTACTGTAAACTAGGAGGACAAACACTATCATTAGAAAAGAGTAATTAAGAAACATTTATTACTTCTGTTCCAAGTTCAGACTATAAAATATCTGGAGAGTAAATTAACTGAAAGAATTGGACAAGGTCATAGACTTTTTATCTAATGTCATCAATATATACCCACCTAGATCTAAGCTACTAATCTTTTTCTCTCCTGGTTAACAAAAAAAAAGAAAAAGAGAGAGAGAGACAGATTTCCCCATTGTAATAGATATTGTGGGGGCTAAGGCAGTAGGATGTTTCAGGAGAAGCCCAGGACTGACCACTCATGAGATAATTTTCCCTCTACTACACTAATGTCACGTCTGGGTTGCAGAAACTGGAAAAATGGTGCAGAATGGGGAAGACTTCATTCCTATGTAATTTTTTCCAGTTACTTAGGATTCAGATTGAGAATTTGAAAGTGTTCAGCAATAACTATGTTGGCCTAGTTCTGCTCACTTACTTAATACTGATTTATACCTGCTGACTCTTTATCACTACAATGTTCCAAGAAAAAAGCTATTTCTGCTAGAGCTATATATATAAAAAAAGCCTCTTTAGAAAAATTATGCTAACCTTATTTTCCAATAAAATGGTTCTTTGAGGATGGGGAAATGGTAGGGTGGGGTCCAGATATAAAACAGATTAAGGTGTATATTCTGAAAACCTTCACTTTTGTAGCATAAGTTCCATGCATTTCTGTAAAGAAGAGGATATTATTTACAGTGAGAAATAGTAAAAGCATTGTGCCTATCATCTAAGGTACAATAACACAGAAACAAATTCTTCCAACTGGGGTTTGTGTAACACCCTAACCTGTTTTGCCTCAGAATAAAAAGCCCGAACAATCACATGACTGTGCCTTAAAAAGTGACACTGGGTTGTCTTTCTCCCCTTCCATTGGTGTGAGAATTGCATGTGCTACAGGAAGTAAATATGTTCAAATGACAAGTAAGATAAAATTTATCAAGTTACAGTGTAAATCAGCTTATAATTCATGACCAATAGCAACTACCAACATTTTTTTCATGCAATGTATGACATATTTGTCAAACCTGACAGGCTGAGTAATTTCCTGTTTGTCAATATTCATTAGTGATAAGTTGATGGTAAAATCTAATTGTGATTTGTTAAGTACTGTAGGGGTGTACCTGAATGAAAATAACAAATTGCAGTACTATCCTGTTGCTTCAGCATCTTATTTTGTATCCGGATCTCTAGAATAGCAGGGATTTTGGTATTCATTGTTGGATGCCACACAGAATTGTGCAGTTATATGTCTATCTGATGCTTCAATACAGACACAAACGTTAAGGTTTTATATTATTTCTGCTATCTGTTAGGTTCATAATATCAGTTACAAGTGAAAAAAGGAATTAATTCAGAAGTCCATCAAGTAGCAGGTGGAAGTACTGGCGATATTTATTCTACAATAAGACTTACAGCAATGGAATTTAGGATTGAGGTAGTCACAAGAAAAAATTGCCACTTCTTGGTGACATAAAATTGTAGATTTATTTATTAAATTAAATGGGTGTAAAAAGTGGATAAGATTCCTGTTCAGTGACACACACACATCCTGGGCAGTGCACACACTCATTACTAGCCCAGGCCCTGCCCCTCTGGCCCAGTTAGGACCCACACCATGGACCTGGGGGACCAGAGCACTCATATCTGACCACTCTATGTGCCCAGTCCTTGATGGTGGACTGGCCCCTGTATGTAGTGGTCCAAGTGCAGGCTTGAACTCCTACAGGGTGTAAAACTACAATGGGTAGATGTTTCCCACAAGCAGAAGTATTTTCACTGTTGCTTTCTAACTTCAATGGTTGGCATAAACCACCAATAGCCTCACTCGTCACGTCACCCCAAAGTAATCTCTTTGACTTTCTCCACATTTAATGCCAATCATCTGTTGTTATCTGATTTACTGTCACATTTAAGTTTTTCATCATGCCAATAGGCAAATTAAAACTTTTATGAGTAGAGTAGCTCTTAAAGAAAACAAAGCTGAAAATAATGAGGTCAAGAATTATTGTATCATGCTGCTTGGATTATTAGAAGCAAGAAACATGAAATAGTGCTAGTATGGAGAAGGTCAGAAAATAAGAGAAAGATGGCATAATATAAAATTTAGGTTAGAAGCTGCCATTCAGAAAAATCAAAATTTCTTTCTCCCTATGAGAATGTTGAAAGTGATATTTCATGTTCAAGGTTTAAGAATTTACAGTAATTGAGGGGGTTTTTTTGTAAGAAAATCCTCTGATAATCATCTCTTCAAAAGACCAGTTCCAACATTAGATTAGGTTGCTCAGGGAAATACCCAGCTGAGTTTTTAATATACCCCGGTTGAATTTTGAATATTACCTAATAAATAACTTCCTAATTTGCTAGAGGGAACCAGTAAGACTAAAATGAAGAGATCCCAAGACTTAATCCTAATCATATTGAAGTTGACTGGATCCTTTCTGCTTAATAGAGCTTTCTCTGATATCTGTAAGAAGTGGAAAACAATAGAAATAGGGATAAAGTGAAAGGAAGTCTACTGGCAAATCTTTCAACATCACTTGTATCACATCTTTAAGTGGCTCAGGGGATTAGCTGGTTTTCTTGTAATTAGTAAGCAGACACTAGAACTGGGAGATAGCACCTATCAATTAAATAAATTCCCTGTGTAGAATTAGTTGTACTGTCACTTCCTGAGAATAATGAACCTTGCCTTACATATACTTTTGTTTCCACTTTAATCACTTAAGCTCCAACAAGTATACAATGAAGCTTATCTGGTCAGATTTTATGATTCCTTTGTATTGTATTTCTGTATGGTTCCTAGTCTTCTGTGGACGTAGTTGTTTTTTTCATAAAGTGCAGAACAATTTTGGAAATATATCTCCTAAGGAAAAGAACACAGAAGTTTGAATTTTACAATGGAAGGACACAGATTTTGGAACACTAAAACTATTTACTGTGTTCCTTTTTCTACTTTCTTCTACTGGGTATGTATTAAAAAAATACTCTCAGTTCTTGTGAGTGATAGTCGTTTCCCACTGGATTAATAACACTACTTTTAATTAATTGAAATATTTGTCTGTGCCCCATGTGAAAGTTACTGAGAAATAACAGTGGGTTTGATTTTAAGTTACCTGGGTATAGTAGTGTTTTTATTTTGGTATGGTTTGTTCAGGTTTTGATGTCACAATTATTCACTTTTATGAATTAGACATTTTAATAGAGTTCAGGGAAAAATGTAAGTGATTAAGTTGATTGTATGGATTATTATACCATTTAGAGATCACAGTTGATATCAGGAGCCTATTCTCATTACCTCTTTTTTTAACAATAAAGAGGGGTAAGACTGTCTTGAAGAATTGTCAGTATAAACAACTGAGAGATAAAGTGGAAAGGAGGAATGTGTAATGATTTCAGCCTTTTAGAAAATGAGTAAATAAGAAAAGAACCAACAACTATTTACAGCAACAAAGATAGTTCATGGTTACTCTGAAGCTTCCAGATCTTAAGACATCTAGGACTTTAACAATAAAAAATAAAAACTGACATTAGGAAAAGTCCAGAAGGCTCTTCTGAGGGAAGGCAGACAAATATACTCACTTGCTAAACCAGTGTTTTAAAAGCTTTTTCATTCAGTGACCAATCTTTCAGTTGGTAGTGTCAATTGCTCATTCCCACTTGGGCAGATTCTGTGATCACTGTCCAGTCCAGCAGCTTTGTGCACATCCATCACTTCTCAGCTTGTTGCACACCGAGTACACAAACATCACTCCTTCCTGACTGGTAGGTGGCAAGTATGCTGGGAATCTCATAACAGGAGTGGAAAAGCAGAGAAAGAAAACAGTGGAGTGAAAAAAATGCTCACTTGCAAAATAAAAGGAGGAAAAATAGACCAGAAGAAATAGGAAAGAGTATAGAAGTAAAGCAATGGATCAAAAGAAGTATCAGGAGGGAAAAAAAAAAAAAAAAAAACAAACAAAAAACCAAAACACATTAAAAAAGAATTATACTGAGAACCTGAGGTTTACCAGAGCAGCATGTAAAGGTTATCACTGAAATCCTTTTCTGAATATGCCTATCAGGTGCAGTTTTACTGGACATGTCACATGGGTCCTTCCAAGTGGAGGGAATGGGGTGGAAATATTTAAAAATGGCAAAAGATGAAAGAACTAACTGCACCAGTCATTAGGACTAGTGCTTGCAAAAACATATGAGAAGTGTTGCTGAAACTGGGGACTTAGTAAATTTGTGTAGAAGCAACCTGAGATACAAGTAGTGTTTGGAAGATGACAAGCAGGTCCTATACCTTCAATCAAGATGGAGAGTGCAGAGGCAGCAGGCTGTCAAACTTGGTGAGCAGGGCTTTAAACTGAGGACTTCGTGGGGAGGGGGACAAACTGGCAATGCTAATGCCATCACACACAGTGGGGGAATAAGACAGGTGAACCTGAGAAGTGATAAGGGTGCCGTGGTGGCTTCAAGGAATGACAACAGGAGACCAACGACCTCAAAGTTTTGCATAGCTGTAGTGGGTCCTTGTACACCCCTCAGGGGAAACACAAGTGCTCAAGCACCTTTCTGAAATACCTGTACACCAAAGCATGCAGCATGGGAAATAAACAGGAGGAACTACAGTGCGTTGCAAGGAACTGCGTGCAGTTGCAAGGCCATGATCTCATTGCAATCACAGAGACATGGAATGGGGTCATGAATGGCTACGGGCTTTTCAGGAAAGGCAGACCAGAAAGGCAAGGTGGGAGAGTTGCTCTTTATGTGAGGGAGCAACTGGAATGCATCGAGCTCTGCCTTGCAGTGGAAGGAGAAAAAGTTGAGAGCTGGTGGGTAAAAAATTAAGGGACAGCCAAAAATGAGTGACACTGTTGTGGGTGTTTGCTACAGGCCACCTGATCAAGATGAGGAAGCCGATGAAACTTTCTACAGACAGCTGGAAGTAGCCTCGCAATCACAAGACCTGGTCCTCAAGGAGGACTTCAACCAACCTGATATTTGCTGGAAAAGCAACCTGGCGAGCCATGCATGATCCAGAAGGTTCCTGCAGAGCATTGAGGATAACTTTTTGATGCAAGTGGTGGAGGAGCCAACAGGGCAAGATGTGCTGCTCGACCTTATCCTAACAAGCAAGGATGGGCTGGTTGAGGATGCAAGGGTTGGGGGTTGCCTTGGCTGCAGTGACCATGAGATGGTTGAATTTAGGATCCTGCATGGTAGAAACATGGCAACAACTAGGACTACAACCCTGGACTGCAAGAGTGTGGCCAGCAGTTCGAGAGACATTATCCTCCCC
Organism: Phalacrocorax carbo; assembly: GCF_963921805.1. Lineage (NCBI taxonomy): Eukaryota > Metazoa > Chordata > Aves > Suliformes > Phalacrocoracidae > Phalacrocorax > Phalacrocorax carbo. Next base: position 28,287,600 of record NC_087518.1, on the reverse strand, counting down.
CTCTACTCTGCCCTAGTGAGATCACATTTGGAGTACTGTGTCCAGTTCTTGGCCCCCCATTTTAAGAAGGACAGGGAACTGCTCGAGCAAGTCCAGTGGAGAGCTACGAAGATGATCAGGGGGGTGGAGCATCTCCCATATGAGGAAAGGCTGAGACACTGGGTTTTGTTTATCCTGGAGAAGAGAAGACTGAGGGGGGATTTCATAAATACTTTAGATAAATATCTAAACGGTGGGTCTCAAGAGGATGATGGAACTAGACTGTTTTCAGTAGTAACCAATGACAGGCCAAGGGGCAATAGGCACAAGTTGGAACACAGGGAGTTCCATCTCAATATAAGAAAAACTTCTTTCCTGTAAGGGTGGCAGAGCATTGGAAAAGGCTGCCATGGAGGTTACTGAGTCTCCTTCCCTGGAGACATACAAAACACGCCTGGGTGCATTCCTGTGCCCCCTTGCTCTAGGTGTCCCTGCTGAAGGAGGGGGGTTGGACAAGATGATCTCCAGAGGTCCCTTCCAACCCCTACAATTCTCTGGTTCTGTTATTCTGTGAAATGTGCAATGGAATTGTAATGAGAAAAAAAACAGGAAAAGAAGATTACTAGTCCCAAGAATTTAAGGTAAATTGAATGGTACTGATAGTAAAAGTTCAGGTAGAAAATACTGAAACTCTAGATTTTTCCATAGCAAAAGTTATGAATCAATGGGCCTATGAAACTTTGTATCTGTTTTCTAATAGAACATTATTGGAGGAAGGCAAATATTACCCCTATCTACAAGAAGGGCTAGAGGGAGGATCCAGGTAACTATAGGTCCATCAACCTTACTTCAAACCCTGGGAAAGTTATGGAACAAATCCTCCTAGGGGCCATCACAAGTCAAATGAAGCACGTGATTGGGAAAAGCCAACATGGCTCACTAAAGACAGATCATGCTTGACTAACCTGGTGGCCTTCTATGACAAAGTGACTTGCCTGGCTGACATGGCGGGCAGTGGACGTTGCCTACCTGGTCTTCTCCGAGGTTTTTGATATGGTTCCGGTTCCCCACAGTCTCCTCCTGGAGAAATTAATACGTTATGGCCTAGACAAGTGGTATGTGCAGTGGGTGGGGAACTGGCTGACAGGCCGCACCCAAAGGGTGGTGATAAACATCTCTTTTTCAAAGTGGCAACATGTCGCTAGTGGAGTCCCCCAGGGATCGATATTGGTCCCAAAGTTATTCAACATCTTCATAAGTGATCTGGATAACGGCATCAAGTGTAGCCTGATGAAGTTTGCTGATGACACCAAGTTGAGTGGGGAAGTAGGCACTCCAGAAGGGAGAGCTGCTCTGCAGGAAGACCTGGATAGGCAGAAGGAGTGGGCCAACAAGAACCGTATGAAGTTCAACAAGGGCAAGTGTAAGGTCTTGCGCCTGGGAAAACATAACCCGGGAGTGCAGCACAGACTGGGATCCACCTGGGTGGGGAGCAGCTCTGTGGAAAGGGACCTGGGTGTCCTGGTGGACAGGAAGATCAACATGAGAAAACTCTGTGCTTCTGCAGCCAAGAAGGTCAACAGGATGCTGGGTTGCATCAAAAAGGACATCACCAGCAGAGACAAAGAAATCATTATCCCACTCTACTCACTGCTTGTCAGGCCACACCTGGAGTACTGTGTACAGTTTTGGTCCCTGCTATTCAGAAAAGATGTGGACAACCTGGAAGGGGTCCAGAGAAGGGACACCAAGATGATCAGAGGACAGGGAAGCCTGCCATATGAGGATAGGCTGGGAGAACTAGGTTTGTTCAGCCTTGAGAAAAGGAGGCTTCGAGGGGATCTCATCCCCATGTACCAGTACTTAAGGGGCAGCTACAAAGAAAAAAGAGACTCCCTTTTTACAAGGAGTCCCATGGAGAGGACATGGGGGAACGGACACAAGTTGCTTTTGGGGAGATTCTGATTGGACACGAGAGGAAATCTTTCACACTGAGAACAGTCAACCATTGGAATAATCTCCCCAGGGAAGTGATTAACTCTGCCACATCGGACACTTAAGATTCAGCTGGACAGGGAGCTGTGCCATCTTGTCTAGACTGTGCCCTTCCTAGAAAGGTTGGACTAGATGATCCCAGAGGTCTTTTCAACCTGTGATTCTGTGACAGTGCGATTCTGTGATTTACAGTCCTCACCTTTTGGTTCTGTCTTAGAGATATTTAATAAATTAATGCAAAAATCTGCACAGTCAACAAAGACTAGTTAATATTTCTTTAAAATCTACATTTCCCTAGGCATTTTATTAATTTTTTAATGTTCTGAGGGTTGATCAATGGCTTCCCGGTGTTCTCAACTTTTCATTGATAACAACAATAAATAATACTTCATTCCTTCCTCATTTAACTCCCTATATTCTAAGGGGTTCTAGTCTTTCCCTTGAATTTTTACTGATTTCATGAAGAAAATATTTTTATAGCATACTGCAAGAAATACAATAAAACGTATAACATTCCTACAAAATTCCTTTACCGAGTAGATGGAAACAAAGCATGAAGTGATCTTCAGGTAGAACAAAAAGGTTATTTCTTGAGAGTCATCAAATCAGATATAAAGTTTCCAGTGTCACAAATGGAATGTCACTTTAATTGAAATAACTATTATGATTAGCAATTCAGGTATTCAACTCTTCTGACAAATTTTCTTAGAAAGGGAATAGAAACTGTTAGCAACTTAAATGTGAGGTAATGGACTTAGTCTGGATTTATGATGATGAAATTGGCAGAAATAATCCATCAACCTTCTCTGCACTTAAGTGTTTTTTCTTTGCACTTCACTTCTGTAATAGTGCTGTGAAAATATTTCTGTGTAGAGTAATATAATGCAGTTGGATGCCAGAACTCTAGTTCTCCTGCTACAATCAAAACCCTGTTCAGACATCTTTTGCTACTATTATTTATTTTTTATATATAAGGGTGTAAGAACAGGTAGTAAGTAAACAGGAATGGTTTCTTTAGATTTCGTCTGAAGACTTTTTTACTTTAGGAAGTTATTACCTCTGTGAACTAAAATTTTTCTACTGTTCATAATATATAAAAGTTTTCTGATCAATGTACTTTTAATTAATAACTTACCACAGTCAATGTAAATTGCATTAACTCCCATGAATGATAAGGAATTCTGAACTTCAAAGATATTACTTTTTTTTTCTACAGCCATTCATTTCCATTTCTTTTGTACTCAGTCTAATATTCTTCATGCCATTGTGACAGCTACATGCACAGTATGAACAAATTAGAGTGTAAGAGTTTGCCCTGTAATATTTTCTTTTGTTAGGAACTGTATTGGAACAATTAATTGCTGCTGACATTTTTTCATTAAAAATACTTGTGTAGCTATTTAGTAACAATGGTGGACAAATGCTTTTTCTTCCCTCCCTCTGGCTCTTGCTCTGTGGAAAGTACTTTGGTATGTCTCCAAAAAAAGGCAGATTTCAGGTAAAGACAGTCAGATGCTGTGACAAGTAGAACAATTTGGTTCTCAAAAAGGAAAAGTGATCGGGGGATTCAGCATTACCTCTGTGAAGTCTGCTACAAATCAGCTTGAATCAAGCTCGTATTTCATGTGAGCTGTACAAAGACAAGTGAATAGATGATTCCAAGTTCCTGAAAGCTTAACAAATATGGTTCCCCTAAAAGACTTACTAGGACTCTATGTATATGCTTTAGAGGAATCAAATTTTTAAGCTTTCAGGAACAAAGACTTATACAACATTGTCTTTGTACTTATATATATTGTGAACATATATATATTCTTCTTGAAACAAGGAGTTCATAATACACGCACAAAAACATCAGAAAAAAGACAATAAACTTGAAGTACATTCCCTGAAGGAAGATTCTTTGTGAAAATGCAATTTCCTTTATTGTTTTTAAGGTGCAGAAATTTAAGATGTAATAAAACATGAATACCAATTTGGAAGCATTTGTTGCTCCTGGCAACCTTGAGAATGCATTATGCTTTATTTTTCCTCTACATCATCTCTGCAAAAACTGAGCAAGAGAATGAGTAACAGCACATGCTCTTTGAACAAATATACAGATTTGACCTCCTTTTCTCCTTCTCAGTAACAATAAATTGTTATTAAATTTATGGGTGTAGGTATGATACTATCATGCAGTGCATCTCAGATTAGTAAGAAATTCACCCGCATGCCACCTTTTGACATTATAAAGCAGTCTCTTTTAGCCCCAAGCCAGCTGAGTGTATTTCCCAGAGGACAGTTCTTTTTGAATTTTGAAAGCCTTCCATAAAGATTACCAAATTAATAAAATCATAATCATAATCATAAATCAGCATCAGTTTAAAGAAAATCCAGATCCCCTTGAGCAGAAGGAAGTACAGCAAACTTCATATAATGGAAAGATAAGAAAGGGTTATTGGGGGGGAAGGTGTCAAAATCACCTCTTCAAGTGTACTTGAAAAGTTTGCTAATTTGTTTTTTTAAATACAGATAATTTTTCTCTTGGTCTTCCTCTAACACATGCACAGCTGCTGCAGCTAAAGTTGCAAGATTTGTATATGTCTATAAACTTGAAGAAACACTTGGTAAGCCCCACTGCATCATCCAGTCATGAACTTATGTTGCAGTATTCATTAAGTATTCAGAGTAACTCAGTTTTGGAAACTTGCCTTAGATCTTTATACATATCTAAAAATTCACACCTGAAAAGCTGCCTCTACTGAAAAGAAAAGGGAGGGTGTTGGGGTGTGGGGCAGGGAGGGGAAGCAGTATTGCCATTGATTACTATGGAGCTGGTATTTCACCCCAGATATTTATGCAGATTTTGGGAAATTTCTCTTCACTCAATGTACCAGAACATCTCACCTGCATTTTGTTTAGCAGCCTGCTTCCAGTCTGTGAGGTCTGACTTGCTGTGGGCTCTCTCAGCATAGACAGGCACGGCCATTTACAAAGTGATCTGTGCACTCAGGCATTTTAGAACCAGCTGAACTTTTCCAATTCTATGTATTCTATTCAACAGTCAGAAAATTTGGACTTCAGATGCTAAAACCACCTGAGTGAAGAGATCTTTGTTGCTAGAATCTAGAATAAGAAAATAACTAAATAAAAAACATTGTCTTTTTTTGCTCTATGTCAGCATGCAGTCATTAGTGTTGATAACTATGATAAGTCAGGGAATGATCCATAGAATGCATAGAGATCTTTGAAGTATAAATTAGAGACAGGTACTAGTAAGTTAAAACTACAACATTTGGGAGCTTTGGAAAAGACAACAGATGACAGGAGGAAGAAAAGATGATCCTAATTTTGGGTGGGAAGGGAAATTATTCTCTCTTGAAACCAGGATGTGACACCTGTGATTAACTGTATATATGAGAGCAGCAAGAGGAGGCTTCAGGAGATTCAGGCACTAAGATTGACAGCAAGATGTTTGACTTTTAAGGATATCTGTTTAATGACTTTCAGCATAAAAGACAAAGGCAAAAGACTGGGAAATAGATTAAACAAAGAGATGCATAAACCCTGGCAAGCTGTATATAAGGGAGACAATGAGGACTCAGAACAGGACTCTGATGGATGGGCCAGGGAAGGAGCTGCTCATTAATAGCCTTGGAAGGCTTCACTCAGAACTTGGTAATTGCCTAAAAGAAGGGAAACAAGATCATCATAAGTCTCACAGGAAAAAGCAAGCTTAAAGGATGTTTCAAGGGGGTTGTGGGAATTGGTAAAACTTCTTATGGGTAGGGACCAAATGTGGGGGAAAGGAGGCACTGGGGTGTAATGAACATAGGAAATTGAGAGGAGTGATTGCTGTTGCAAGTAAACCACTTGTGTACATAAACATGGCCAAACTTGTGCAAGTAAACTTGTGTAAGTAAACAACTGGTGCATGTTTGGCCATGTTTGGTCTCTGGTTAGGATAGTGCTGGGACCACGAAATCAACTACTGAGGAGATCACAGGTGCACACCAGTTACCCAAAAGACCCATTTTGTGAGCAAGTAGGTAGGTGTGGGATCTGCTTGCATACTTTAAGCCTGATCAGCTAACAAGTAAGAACAAGCTCAGGCCATTTGTACTCTTCATGTTCATACGAATGTCACTTTTGTCTATGCAGTGCCTGTAAAGGTACCGCTCTTCTCTGTGTTGGGGCTATGCGTTTATCCTCACCCCTGTTTGGACCTAGGACCAGGGAACCACTGCTGCCTGGTTTTAGCAGGCTGGGACAGGAACAACCTCTGTGTCTCAGAGCCTGTGGACTTTGTGTTAGTGAGCTGAGAAGGATTACTCCCCTGGATCACAGAGTCTCCTGGGTACACCTTCCCTGAACAAGTGGAAGGAGGTGCTATCACTTGCATGTTTAAAAATCTTCCTTTATGTGAGCGTTCTGACAAACTAAACAGATTTACACTCAAAGCATCTAGTTCTACACAAAAAATCCATCATGTTGCACTATTATGAGTAACCCTAAAATTGTCCATTTACAAGATAGGACACATCTACTTTCCAACAAGGGAGGAATAAACACATGTATTGCTTTCATGAACAAGTACTGTGGAAAAGAAAAATACTTTTTAGTAATGTATTAAACCCTGAATAATTTCATTGCGAAACTTTTACATATTTTTGATCCTTCTTCTTCAAGACAGGTAGAAATAGACATGTCACTATACTACAAAGATTTTCTTCAAGCTAACTAGCAAATGAGACAGAACTGGTTAGTATAAATCCTGGAGAAGACATTATCCTTACAACACTTCCAGTTCAATTTTTCAGATTTGAAGATCCTGGAATCTTAAAACTGCAACTTATATGTTGTTATTTAAGATTAATTTCTGAATCTATTAAAGGTTTGTGAAATAATAATTTACATAGGAGAAAAAAAAAAAAGAGATGGAAAAATACCATAATAGCAAAAGGAATACTATTCCTTGCTATTCTTCTAGCTGTGGCACAGATCCCTCCATTCTTCCACTCTTCTCCTGTGATCTCTTGTGAAAAAAAAAACCAAACCAACCAACAACAAACAGGCGCTGACCTGTTAAATTACATGCCTTCTGCTCATCTAATTTGCAGCAGCTTAAACTTAAACTAAGTACTTGGAAGTCAATAGGAAATTATACTAATACGAATAATTATCTGAATTTTATCCAGACACATTTTTAGTGGCTACTAACAGCTGGGCTACTCTTATGATTATCAATTTGAGTCTGTCATTGGATTTTCCTATGTGTGCTTCCAATAAGCAGTAGAGCTGCTACACAGATGACCTGTCAGACCTGCAGTCCTCAAGACCCTGCTGGAGACATGGAAAACTAACGGACAACTGGGGCTCTAAGGAAGGTATGTTGGAAATGAGACAAGGTTTCTAGTTCTTACTAAAAGAAGGTAAAAGTGAAAATGGAATTGCCTTTTGTAAGGTTCAATAATTATCAAGACAGTGTTAAGGATGCTAGGCTTTTAGAAGTTTGGTAGTAGACAATGAAATATCAAACTGGGCCTAGAGCAATATGGCATGTGGACCTTTTCCCATAAGACACAAGGTGCTTCAAGCTAGTTTAGCTCATTGTCTAGGTTCTGGGTGTGATTTTATACATGCTTAGTGTTTGCTAAATGAGGATTAAAGTAAACCACCTTTCAAGAAATAATAAAAATATTATTTTCTTTTTTTTTGAGAATCACCAAATGGTTCCTTGCCCCACTGACCAGTAGACCCACAGTTTTCCTAATCTTTCTTTGCAGCTAATATACCTTTAGGAGCCCTTCTTGTTGTTCTTCACATCCCATTCCAGATTCAGCTCTGGGTATGCTTTAGCTTTGCTAACCCTATTCCTGCATGCTCCAACTGGAGCTCCCTTTGGGGCATGAGGAATGTAACTATCAAAATTCACAAAAACAACTGTCTAAAATATATCTTGTACGGCCAGACCTCTCTCAAAGGGCTTGATCAATGATAGCCTTCCCAGTATGTCACTTAATTTAAAATCACACTTTTTTCCAGACTATTGGTGTCCTACAATATACTTATCCTTGTCTTAATATCAGTAAGGTAAGTCTGTTCTTTTTTATTTGACTGTTTATCTGAGGCTTTCCTTAATTGTCAGAATCTTGTAGTCATATGTGCTAGGAGTCAGAACAATGATAATTCATTTTATTTCCCATAATGATGCCAACATGATTCAGTACCTCTGATTAATGGTATATTTCTTATTGGTTCTGAAGGCAACTCTTTACTTTTAGTACAATGTCTCTCAGATATTGCATAACAAACTTTTCAAATGAGAGTGCTGCTAAACATAAAAATGTGAGAAGCAAAATTGAGATCTTAAGGGAAGTTATTTTAAAGATGCTTAAGCATATTACAGAAATCCTTTGTCATTGATCAGGAAGGACCATTTAAAGTAACTGCTAGCATAAAGCACCTTTATCTGGGTATATACTTAAAATGGGTAATGTTAATGAGGAGAAGCAAAACTGAAGAACCAAAGGGGAATTTACAGACAGTAATGCTGAGGATTCTTATGGCATAGAGTGGATTGCACTTGGTTTGTATGCTTTGTATAGATGCAAACAGTATTGGCTTAAATATTTTTAAATGAAATTTTCAAAATGAATTTTCAGCTTATTTCAGAATGACATATTTCAGTTTAAGCATGTAAAAATAATGAGAAAATTTACCTTAAAGAATGTCAGATCATTTTCAGCTTTATCTGAATCAACTTATCTTTCCTTTCACCAGAAATCTTCAAAATATTAACTTTGATAAAAGCCCATCCTCATTCTTCCATCCAACACACAGTTTTTCCACTAAATCAATTATTTGCCCAGATTTGCTCTCAGTGGAATACTTTTTCTGGTTTTAGCTAATTAGATTTTTCCAGGTCTTGTGCATTTTCAGTTGTTCAACCTCTATCAATCACTTTAATTGGAACAAAGAAGTAGCAGTTTTCTTGACCTTGCTATTCAGTCTAGTCAGATGGGCTGTCAAATAAGCTAGATTTTGCTTGTTTTCAATTTTATTTATTTATTTCAAGCAATATTAGTGGAATTGTAAGGGCTCACATGATTTAGAGCTACTGTTTTGAGTGAGAAGTTACAGGCAAATTAACGGTTGCGAGGAAATATGAGGTATGATTTTACAAATGTCAGCTACTTTTTAAAATCTCCAGAAATTTATTTCCCCCCCCTTATCTCTGTTGCATGCATCCAAAATATATTAGATAACTGAAACTAGTCATATTGTTGCATTACATATTTCTACCAATATGTTTCTACCCACCTTCATGATGTTTGAATGCAATAATTCATTGCTAAAGTGCAACCCAGTTCTGAAAGACTGTATTCAGTCACCTGAACTGAAAATCATGTTATGCTATTCTGTATCAGAAATTCTGCCTCATTATTAAGGAAAAGAAACTTTTATGAATTATTACTGCAACTATCCATTCTCAAAGTTCTGGGAGTTAAAAAAGAGTAATTGCTGTTATGTAGTTAAATTAAAAGCATTGTGTAAGCATGATATTGGCATCTTGCAGATCAGTTGTTAGCAAGGCTGATTGTCTGAAAGGCTGGTTAAATTATTTCTTTACCTATTCCTCTTCATGGATTTAAGTCTCAATGTCAAAATTAAGCTCATTAAGTGCTTCTCCAATGCCAATGTCAATTCAAAATGTAAAATTTACAAACCTCAGGTTGACAGTGTGTCAGGGAGTTTATCTGAGGAAGCAGTGATGAGCAGCATGTTATTTAGTATATCTATAAAAAATACAGTCCAATAACTAAGTCTTCCTAACGAAAAGATGTCATTCTATCATACTAGACAGTAATATACTATCTTGCTGTATGGCACATTTCATGCAAGAACTGCACAATATTCAGTTAACTAAACAACATACGTCTCTTGTTGTCTAGATTTGTTTTGAATCTAGAGATAAACAAGTTAAACATGCTAAAGTTTGGTTGACTTCTGGAATACTTGGGGAAATTTAGGAGAAACATACGGTGAAACAATCTGCCTTTATTAATTTCAATGATAAATCTTTCTCACAGATTCAAATATTTCATTTATTTCCCAATACATAGCCCTCTACAAAATGAAAATGTTTGCCTAATGCATGACTGTGACTAATGTGTTGAAGTTCAGATAGTATTAAAATTTTCAGAATGAAAACCTGGGAACTATATTAGTTACACTTTCTTTGTATCGTTCACCACTTCACAGTTTTGCCACTAAAAAAGCAACTCAGCTACTGGAGCAAGAGACACGACGGTGAGGTCACTGCATTTAAGTTGCCCAGAAGGAATAACTAATCATACACATTTCATTTGGCACTTGTATGCTGTTTTACTGTAGTAGTACACAATTATTCTCATGCATAAGTTTGAGAGTGACAGCTGGAGAGGGGAGAAAGGTAACTTTTTCTCTAACATACTGCATGAACTTTAACTGTTATCTTTCAGATGTTAGTACTGTTAGCATGGGAGTTGTTCCTTTCCACTATTCATATTCTAACCTGTTTGTTCTCCAAGATTCAAAAGAGTTTTTGATTACTTCAGTGGATTTTTTTCTTGGATTATTCACCCCATGAACTTTATTTTCTTATTTTTTCTCATTTAAAATATATGTGACTTACACAGAAGTAAATCAGGCATGCATACAATTTTCTCCCATTAATTTCTAACAACAGTTGACATTTATGTGTTAGATTTTGTGACAAACTCATTGACAGTTCTATAAAGGTTCTCTAAACAAAAATATCTTTGTTAGAAAGTTCTGGCTTTGCAGATATCTGGTATAGAAAATGGTTATAAAGGGTACTCTAAAGGATATATGTATGTACACCATCAAGTGTACAATTTTACCTGAGAATGTAACTGCACCTAGTTCTTAAAATGTTTGTGATATCTTTTGGTATCTAAATATGAGAGTTTTTTGTATTTGGAAGATCTTTTTCTATGAGCCCATGAACATACATACGTACACATTAAATATATATTTTATATATATACATAATGTTTCTTGTGTATATGCATGCATTTTACATGTAATATCTAGGTCCTGTGTTGTCGGTTTAAGAAAACAGAGTAGATAAGATGACAATGACCCTGAAAAAGGATTATGTATAATGTAGAAGTTATCATTAATAGAAATGAACAATCAAAAATTAACCTGTTTCTACACATGATACCAGGACACTATCTGGATGCATATTTATTTTTTGCCTCTAACAGTTGGAATTACATTTTGTGATGTTGGAAACAATTATTTATTAATGTATTGTTTCTTTATGGCAGCCAGTTGGAAAAATTAATATTTTTATCCAATGTATTTCTTTGATGAGGGGAGAGGTCATTTATCAATAAAATGGCATTTGAAACTGTATTTTAAAGAATTAGCCCAACTATAGACTTTTATGGATGTCTACTGACACAGGTCTACTCCAGCTAATAAGACTGATAAATCAGTGAGGTCTTGGAACAGTGGGCTCAGACTTCCGTTTGGCAGTCTTGTCATAGACAAGTTTTCCTTGTCGCTGACATGGCAGTCAAAAGGTCTGCTGAACAACATAATGCAGTGCAGTGTACAAAATAACCAGTTAACAAACAAAAGCTGTCTTTGCTGCACATCCGATTACGTTTGCTAGTCAACAAAAGATTTTCTTGCAGGGAAAAAAAATATTTCTCAGCAGACCTATTTCAAAGGCTGCCTTTTTACTAATTTTATTCCAGCAGTGTGGGGAAAGGTTTTTGTGAGAAAATCCTAGTGCTGGTGTTGCTGGGCAGTATGATGTAAAATGTATCCCTTTTCTTATCCACTTCACCTCCAAACGTTAAGTATCATTGAGGGATGGCTTGCATACAACAGTTAGATTTCTTGAGCCAGGCTTGCCATTTTACTAACAGCTGTTTCTTTCTTCCTTTCCCTTTCAGAGTGAGGATGTCTTTAATTTTGGTTTATATTTTGAAGCCCTTCAAAAACACCCCCTTGACACCTGTGTGACTGTAGTCTATGTGGTACATTGTTATCTGATCTCACTGTTTCAGCTACTACAAAAATTTAATATGTGAATGTCTGCTGTTAACCTTTTTCAAATCTTTATCTTCTTCTAGAGGCCCTCATATGATATGCACTCCCTCCACTCCACACAGCTTTCTGAATAGAGACACAGTTTCTTTAATTTTAAACCTCCAAATTTCTCTATGATCTTCAAGGTTTAAAGTCCTGTAGGAGCTGTGGTTATAGCTCTTCATGGAGTCTGGTAACAAACCAGTGCAGCAAGAGATGATGTGCTTGAAGGTTTGGTTTGGAACACCTGTTAAAATGCTTTGCAATGGAAGATTTCACTTTGTTCTTTGTAGAAAGTGGTGAATGTTTTAGTGTCTTCACAGCTTGTTTAAAGGTTGGTTATGCAACTCCTGGTAAAAATGGCTTTAAAAGCTCAGTGTTTCAGGACTTGTTTTGCCTTTCAGACTCATGGCCCAGGTATACCTAAGTAAATGCCTGTCACCATTCAGATGTGCTTATTATCTTCATTGTGCCTAGAAAACTCTTACACAACCACAAAAAAACTCTTACACTCCCTGCCATTCATTGTCAACCCTGGCAAAATTGCCTTTTTCCTCCCAAAGAGCATTTTTTTTCTGCCTTGTCCCCCCTGCTAGCCTCCTCTGCAAAAAAAAACACTGCTACCAGCCTCCTGTCCAGCAAGAGCAAGAGACTCCCTGCTCTGAAGAAAGTTCACAACCAGTCCAAGAAGAGCCTGGAAGAGCCTGAAAACCCCTGGGGTGCAAGAGGGACAAAATGGCAGCTGCAACAAAAATGTCATACAACTCAGGGGGCAGTGGGAGGCACTGCCTCGTTTTGGTGAACTTCGAGGGTAAACAGAAAAGCATGGCCTGGGCTGCTATCTAATCAGAGGGCAGCCTGACCCCACGTGGAGTAGCAGGGTAGGGGTGTGAGGAGCCAAAATGCAGCCCCCAGGGTACGGAGGGAGGCTGAGAAAACTGGTCATGTGGATGGGGATTGGGTGGGGGCAGTCAGGATGGAACCAGACAAACAAAATGCATAGCAAGGGGAGCCAGGAGGAACAAAGCAGGTAGGAAGAAATGGGTACAACAGGGCTGGTTGGGTGTAAAATGAGGCTGGTCAAGTGCGCTTGTCTGGCTGAGTCCTGCACTTGATCACCAAAGTGTCTCCTGTCATCTTACATCTTGTTAAATCCTTTCTTAACTGTCTCTCTGCATACTCTCACTCTCCATCTGGTCTGTGTGCTGCAGGGCCCAAGTGTCAGTTATTGGGTGGACCGGTGGATCAGTGGACTGGGTGCCAGCTACTGGAGTCAGACCAGGGGTGTAGGTACCCCTGACCTCTGCTGCCAGCTACTGGAGCTGGAGCCAGTGTGTGTCTTTAAACTCCAGCCATGGGGGTGGGAATGGTGTGTGTCCACAAAACCAGCTGCTGGGGGGACTGGCGTGAATGAGGTGAGTGTGGGACTCAGCACTGGCAGCTGGAGCAGGTCACAGCCTGTGTACTTGGTGCTGGCTGCTGGGGGATCTCCCCCAAACTGTTTGTGAGCGGGCGTGCATGTGAATTCACCAGCAAACTACAAGCTGGACCAACGAGCAAAGGCAGGGCCCTTGGGTCCGGGCAGGAGTATCGAGCAGGCAATGAGTCCATGCTGCTACCTGGGGGATCTGCCAGTGTGGGGTACCTGTGGGACAAGTGTGTGAGTGTTGCATATTTGTGGTGGGCACTGAGTTGGGTCAGCTGGTAAGTAGCAGTGCTCGTGGAACAGGTCAGACAGCTGGGAACCAGGCAGGGATACCAGGGGATAGAGAGGCTGTGCGAATGCTTGGGGAAATCTCCTGTCTGTTCAAGGCCCAAAGGTGGAGGGGACATGGTCCCCAGGCACCCACTGGGCTCCAGCAGCTAGGCAGGAGGGTCCTGGGCCAGAGCAGCTGGAGGACATATGTGTGTCTTAACATCTCTTAATAAAAACAGCTATTGGAAGTAAATTTATTTCTGACACTGATTCGAATATAGTGTTTGTAGGCAAATCTGATTTATTTATTTTCAGAGGAGGTGGAAAATACATGAAACAAACAAATCTCACAAATTTTCAAAGGAGTATCATACTCAGATAAAAATGAATGCAGGCTACTTTGTACTAATTGGGTTGATTTCAGAAACTGTGAAGAGAATTTTGCTCCTGAACACCCTCTATAGATAATTCCCTGAATTTTTAATACTTGTATACAATTTGAGCAAATCCAGTCAGAATGGTATAAATATTAATCCACAAAAATTATGGTACACGACCAATTATATTTCAGTCCATTTCAAATCTAAATATGTCTTTAATCAGTGGATAATCTCTTGAAATAATTGTATAATCATCCAAACAAAACAGTTCAGTGTCTGATGATACACAGCATTTTGTTTCTGGCAAACTATACCTTTTTCTCCCTGCATCACTTGGGAGTTGTACTGACAGTTCAATGACTTGAGCTCAAATTAATAAACCTGCTAAATGGCAAAAGATCATATTGACATATTTGTTAGCTTTCAACACTTATCACTGTATTTGACAATCTGTACTATTGCCTAATTTGCTTAAATGGCATATTCTAAAAGAATGTCTTTTCAAAAAGAAGTTACAGGACTTGTGAAGTTTCTGTGAAATATCATATGGATGCCAAAGTTGAGAAATGGCTTCCAGGACTGTCCGGTAATGCAGAAAGAAGATGACTGAGCTGGACAACAGCATGACTGGAGTGGACAGGAACCATTCTCCATTTCTTCCAGCAAAATCGTTGGGGAGCAATGAGCAAAACAAACAATTCAAGACTGACCAAAAGCAGATTTTGTACAAGAGGTATGGTGGCTGTGGGACCTGTTACCACAGGATATTGTGGTTGATGAACATGTAAGGGAAAACTGAGCAGATACATTGGAGAGAAGCACTAAAGGGTTATGAGAGATTTTGTAATGACATGATTTCTCTTCTGAGCTTCATATGGTTGGAGAAAGGGACAACATTGTTTTTAGGGGAGTATATACCCTTACCTTTTTTTTTTTATGTTCTCCCCTCTGTACCTTCTTTTGACCACTGTTGAAAAACATATTCTGTCCTAAATTACCACTGATCTGAGGCACTACAGCTATCTTTATATTTGTTAGGGAGTTTCAGTGTGAAACTCTGTTTCCTAAATTTACTCCATAAAGCAGCATTCCTAAAGGTTTATTGTAGTAAGGCTTTGCCATCATTCAGCTTAGAGTAATTATTCCTGTCTTTAAACAAGAAATCTTAGCAATCCACCTTGACCAAAAAAATTCATGTTTTAAAAAAGTTCCTCTGCCAAAACTCAAAGCCCTTACCTACAGCAAATGTATATTAATGTTGCAGATCGATGTATATATGCTTGTGTGTATCCCTATTCGTTAGAGAATTTGAAATCACTGTGATGGGATTGTTTAGAAAACAGATAATTGAACCAATTTTAAAATTGAAAACTAAACTTTATTAAATTCCTCCATTAACAACACAATGCCTAAAAAATTATTCATTTTTACACATTAATTTTTATCAGCTCTACAAATACAAAACTGTTATTCTTCAAAAATTGCACCTTAAATTATCTGTAAGCATACACTGCCATAGAGCTGGTGCCATATAAATGCTGTAGATGGCTACTCTCCTCAATGGTTCTTGGTTGCTGAGGCCAAAGTGCTCAGTCTTGAGAGACCTTTGATAAAAGAAGGTGAAACTGACATGAGTCTTTTTTCTTTCTTCTCTGTTTTTTCTATGTTACATTTGTGATGTTTTTATGCTTGTGCTCAAATCCCCAAATGGGGAATCTCAGCTGTTCTTCATATTATTTTGGGTTTTTTTTTTGTTTCACCAGACATCCATGTCTGTTGAGCAGAGTGTTCTGTCCTTTTACAGTCCCTCATGCTCATGTTTCCTTAGTGTGGCAAATTTTTATCACTTGCATGTCTCTGATGTCGCCTGTTTTTTTGCCATCTCGGTCATCATGTCATTCATGCTTCTGTAAATAATGTGTCTGGGTATGCCAATCATGTTTTGAAATACTTGTTTACTGTTACTGGTTACATTATTTTAGTACACTTATTAGTTTGCCCTGAACCCAAATATATTAATTATATCCTAATACACTTATAATCTATTGGTGTTGCAGGCCTCTGCTTTGAATACATTGAGAATGACTTTATAGTTTCTGTTGTTTGTCATATTGACCATCTTGAAATATCCCAATAGTGGCTGGAGCAATTTTAGTTCATGTAATAAAATGCACTATTTGAAAACATCATTTCTGCCTACAAAGCTCTAAGGCAGATTTCTACCATAAAAATCGAGGTCTGGTGAGTTAGGACTTTACCTTCAAAAGTTGTCAGCACAACTTTAGCCAGTTTTGGCCTCCCTACCAATCACATGAAGCAGCTTTACATGTGGCTACAGGGTAAATTTTAGGTTGACTCTATCAATTGATCTTGCTAATGTGAACAAAACCTAAAACATACAAAACATGCAGTTTTTCTTCTTTTAGAAATGTATTAACTATCAATCTAATATTTTTTAATCAGCTACAAAAAAGTATAAAATGAGTTCACAATTTGCACTGTTTATAAGTCCCAGAAGTTCAGTCATTTTCACTATTTAGTCATTCTAAAAAATCACTTTGCTACTAACACAAAAGCAGGTAGAGAAGCCACTCCAGAATTATGTAATCTAATCTGCAAGTCACGTTTTCTTTCTTCACTCCTCGCTTCCAGGTATGCCTGGTTCTGCCAGGTACAAATAAGCTAAGTTTATTCCTCTGCCTGCTCTCTCAGGCCACAAAACTTCATTATGGCAATAGCCTGCAACCCTTGCCATCTAAATTGATAATTCTTTGGATAATTCCTTTCTTAAGAATTAGATGAGGATAAAGAATCTCCTATGCAATTTGAAGCAGAGTTAGAGTCAGTGATGTATTGGGTTTCAGTAGCAAGGTTTTGGTAGAGGGAGGCTGCAGGGGTGGCCCACTGTGAAAACATATTTAAGAGGAAAACACTTGCACAGGCAGTGAGGAGTAAAGAATAAAAAAGTGAAAAACAACCTGCGAGCATGAAGGTCAGAACAGACGGAGGGGGAGAAGGTTTTCTGGGTGCTGGAGCAGAGACTCCCCTGCAGTCCATGGGAGAGACCACACTGAAGGGAGTATTTCCCTGGAGCCTGTGAAGAAAACAGGAACTGAGTCCTATGGAGTTTATGTTGAAGGACTGCAGCTTATGGAGAGGATACGTGCTGGAGCAGGGGAAAAGTGTGAGGAAGAAGGAGTGACAGGTGAAGTGTTATGGGGTAACTAAAACTCCCCATTGTCCATCCCCACTGTACAGTTTCAGGTGCGGGAAGGAGGTAGAGGAGCTGGGAATGAAAGAGTGGGGGAAGGTTTTGTTTTAATTTATCTTCATTTCTCACTACCCAACCCTATTTTAACTGGCAATGAATTAAATTAGTTTTCCCCTAGTTGAGTCTGTTTTACCCATGAAAGTAATAGGTAAGCAATCTCCCTGTCTTCATCTTGACCTATGACCTTTTAAATTTTATTTTCTCCCCAAACCTATTGAGGAGAGGGAGTGAGAGAGTGGCTGGGTGGGTGTCTGGCAGCCAGCCAAGGTCAACCCACCAGAACTGAACACAGAAGGAAGTGTGCGGGTGTGTTGACTGAAATAAAACTCCAATTTGAGAAGGTGGAAAAGGTAAAACTTAGTCCAAAGTTTTCTGCTGAATGTTTCTAGGAAGGAAAGGGGAAGGGAAAGGAAAGGAAAAATTATTGTCCCCAGGGAACTACATTATTTGTCCAATACTGGTTATGAAGAAATAGTTCCATGAAACTTTAAGACTTCACTTTATTGCTGCTACTTTGTTTCCATCAGCTTTATAAACACACAATTTCCTCTTTCCTGACAATATTTCCCTCCAAGAATTGTAGTACATATATTTTACTGTAAATTTCCATTTTCATGCCTCTCACCCTCATCCTGGCTCACAGCACTGATTCTATGTCATGTCATGTGGTATTCTGAATTTAGCATTCAGTTATTTCATTCAGTGATAAATTTTATGATAGTGTGCCCTGAACGTGAAATTTCAATCATTTAATTCTGTCATTGTACATTGCTTTTCTATGCTTTTCCTTACTCAAGATGAAGACCATAAGCACATATTGGAAGTGAAGTACTCCATGTAACCACTCAGTGTTTTACAAACTGGATTTTCTTGTTATAGTGGCTACAGGGGCAGAGAACTTGTCATGTTCTCTTACAAAAGACTATAGAAGTCATAAACTTTAAAGTCTGTTTACAGAACTGGGTAACCTTTATGTCTGCTTTTCTTGCTTTTTTATTATTTTTTTTTTTCATGGGAAACACATTAATGTAGCCAGCTAATATGAAGTGTTCATTTAAATAGTGCCAGAAATGATTTCTAAAACAATAGGTCAAAATCTTACGTATCTTAGAATTTAAACATGTAGGCTTAATTCTTCTTTACCCTCCCAGGCTTATAAGTAAATGTAAACTGTACTTTTAGATGTTAAAACATGATTGGTACATAATGTACTATTTTCAGTTGAATTAAATAACTTTCAAGACAAGAAATTACTTCTTCAAAAGAATATAAAAGGAGGAAATCACAGGTGTATTTCAGTTTTACTTTCAAGGGGAATTAATTGACATAAGATAATATGTGTACTTGAAACAACCCCAGGGGAAGATTTGTAAGAATAAAATAAATGAATAAATGAAGCATAGGAACAAAACCTGCATGTTTTAGGCTATAATTTTGGGAATTTTATTTTTTCAGTTATTTTTTTCCAGTGTTTTCCTATAGTTTTCTATTCATTTTTTAAAATATGAACTATTAAAAAAATATATTGAGCTATTTCCTTGGTTGTATTTGCTGTCCACTCTAATTTATTACTAGCCAAAAGGCAAATGTACCAATACTTAATTATCTAGCTGGTAATATGGTTCCAACCAGCTGATCCTAAAAGACAGGAAATGTTGATTTAACCATTGCTTTCTTATTTTAATACAGCCATTATTTTAAGAATAATGTAACATCTGTTTAAATTTAATGCTTCTTTCCTACTTTACAGTTAACTTGGCATAGTGCTCCTGCTGAATGAACTATTATTACATTAAGGAAAAACTAAAATATTCAAGAAATAATAAAACATGCATTCTAAATGAAAAGAAGCATCACAGAACAATTTCTTTACTTGTTTTCTCCGGAAAAGTTAAGCAAAATCTTATACTAGTAGAGATCAACATATCTCCTTCAACTTAACTTGTAATACATTGAGTTATATTGGTTAAGAATGTTCTACTTAGTGATGTTAGTATTGTCACTCTCCTTATTCTGTGTCCTTCTCCCTGCTGATATTCTTTTTCTTTTCACCTCCTCATTTTATGTATTTTATTAATTTCAAAGTTCTTCTAAAGTTCTGTTTGCCTTATCCTACTGAGGCAATTTTCTGACATACAGGGATGAAAATTAATTGTAGAAAAAGGAATCCTCCTTTTGCAAAAGCGTCCAAGTGGGCAAAGTTTATAAACTTCCCATGTAACACAAATCATGAGGTTGGCTTATTAGAGCTGTTGAATTTAGTGTAACACATGCCATCTTTTTGATGACAATAGATTTGCAGCAAAATATTTGTCAAAAAGATACATCTTGTCTGAAATAAGATTTATGAGTTAATGACAACCAACCATTAGAATTTTCCATAGCTTTTAGTGACGTATTCCAAGGAACAGTATTAATCAACAAGGTCTGCAGCATTTTCTAATTTCAGTTATCCTAGAAACTGAGAATAATTAAATAATTCCTCGATATGTTTATGCTTTAACAGAAATTGTAGCAGTAACTTCATTTTTAGTCTTCCACAGACACGGTTTTCACTTGAATGTCACAAGTGGGGTTTTTTGCCATTCCTCACTGGGAATAAGATTATATGACTTTTGAAAAAGAACATGTAACAGTAAAAATCCTACTTGAAAAAGGAAGTGGTTTTGCAGAACCCTTGGCATATACCACTGACTGGCCTCCAGCAGGACTTTGTGCTGCTGAACACAACCCTCTGAGCCTGGCAGGCCATCAGTTTTCAGCTGACATCACTATTTATCTGGTCTGTACTTTCTCAGTTTGCCTATGAGGATGTTACTGGGGATACTGTCCAAATCCTTGCTGAAGTCAAGTTAAACAACATGTACTGTTCTCCTCTCATCCACTTAGCTAGGTAATTTGTTTTACAAGACTTCCAGCTTAGTAAGGCATGATTTCCTCCTCATAAACCCATGCTGACTATTCCCAGTATATCTTTTGTCTTTCATGTATCTGGAAATTATTTCCAGGATTAGTTGCTCTATCACCTTCCCCACTATTGAGCTGAGGCTGTAGCTTCCCAGATCCTCCATCTTGCCCTTCCTGAAGGCAGGCGTGGCATTTGTTCTCTTCCAGTTCTCAGGAACCTATCCTGGCCACTATGACCTTTCAAAGATAATTGAGAGTGTCCATGCAATGACATCAGCCAGCTCCCTTAGTATTCATAGGTACATCCCAGCAGGTCCCTTGGACTTGTGCATGTCCACTTCGTTTAAACACTTCCTAACCTCAGATTAACATGCTGTTAATATGAACGTCAAATTCAGACACTATAGAGTAGTTACCCGTTTTTCTTCAATTAAGTTCTTAGTCTGTTAGGACAGATTTTTCCTCTTTTGCAGCTCCAAAAGTAAGGTGATCCTCACTCTTTCTGAGTTTGTTCTTCTTTTAGGATCCTTTTACAAGGATCTTGATATTGTAATGCATAGCTGCCTGTTTTAATACAGTTGTGCTGACTTAGAAGAGAGACTGGGCCACATTTCTGGATAAGCTCAATGCTTTGAGGATGTTATTATTTGTTAAAATATGTCTACAAATGTCCTAAATGTAGCTAGTATCTTCTCAAGAATTATGAAAAACTAGAGCACACTAAAGTGCTGTCATGGTTCAGCCTCAGTTGGCAACTAAACACCACTCAGCTGCTTGCTTACTCCCCCCACCCCTGTGGAATGAGGGAGAGAATCGGAAGAGCAAAAGCACAAAAAAAATACAACTTGTGGGTTGAGATAAGAACAGTTTAATAATTACAATAAACTAATAATTATAATAACAATGATTATGATAATAATAACAATAATGATAATATAATAAAACAGAAAAGGAAAAAAGGGAAAAAAACAGAAACACAAATGATACAGCCGCTCACCACCTGCTGACCGATGCTGCCCATCCCCAAGCCGTGATTGCTGCCTCCCTCACCCCACCAGCTCCTCCCAGTTAACCTACTAGGCATGACGTTACATGATATGGAATATCCCTTTGGCCAGTTTGAATCCCCTCTCTTAGCTGTGCCCCTCCCCTCCCGGCTTCTTGTTCACCCTGCAGAGCATGGGGAGCTAGAAAAGTCCTTGATTGGTACAAGCACTACCCAGCAACAACTAAAACATTGGTGTGTTATCAACACTGTTTTTATATTAAGTCCAAAGCACAGCACTATGCCAGCTACAGTGAAGAAAATTAACTCTATCTCAGCTAAATTCATGACAAGTGCCAAAACAGCAGTTGAGCTTTTCTGAAACCTCCCCCTGTCTGTGGGTTATGAAATATCTGGTGCTTAGAAGCCAGTCTTTCAGTTTTGATATAACATTGGGGGAAAACTTTTCTTTTGTGGCAGTTGCAGGATTAGCGTCTAAATATTTGCATTTGTATTATAAAGATCACCATGTAACATAAGGAAATGAACAATATCCTGAAAATTAAATGTTATGTTGTAACTAATTCATTTGGAATCATTTAACAGTCACGGGATTTTACACTAATTGCTTTATGAGAATAATTAATTTACATAGCTATTTGAGCCTCACATTTCTTGGCAAAGCATATTGTAAGAAGCTAATAAAACTGGTGCACAAGCTTCATTTGACGTGAGACAACTTTAAAATATCTGCCTAGAGACAGGGAATGTCATGCAGTAAGGTTGTTCATGAGTAGGCTGTCTCAACTGTAAAAAGTCAAATCAGAATTGTTTACTTGGTATTTTCTGTCTTGTTATTTTAGTGGATGACTCAAATAGAGTGAGCATATAGATCTTTGCAGTATGTGCTGTCTTTTTCATATTATCAGGGTAGAGTGCTGAGTCTTTCTGACTTTTTGGAGAATATATTGTAACAGATCTGCTCATGGACAAAAAATCTGAACTTTAAAAGTAGAGGTTAAAGTAGAGTCCATCTTGTATAAAATGAACAATTATATATTAAAGAAGAAAGAGTCTTAGCCTAAGTCATAATTCTGTGAGTCTTGTCTTTACAAAGAGAGCATTCATATTTTGATAAGTAACATATACAACCTTGCATATCACTGAAATGTATGTCTAAATTGAGATCACTGCTTTTATTTCCATTGGCACTTATCTTTTTAAGCCACCAGGAATTCATGCTAAGAAAAAGAGTTGTGGGTAGGCGTATGTTGTATTTATTATGTATGTATGTGTATGTGCATGGTGTACCTGTCAGGAGTTTTGTGATCAGAACAGCAGCATGTGTGCAAAATCTTTTTATGCTATGTAGTCAGAATTTCCAAAAGGAAAAGAATATATATTTAGGGAAACCCTGTAATAATGGGAAATTCTTGGTTCTGTGGTGTTGTTTATTTTTTGCCTATTCAGATGTAAATCTTGCATGACAAGCTACCTTCCATTTCCAAAAATGACTGTGCAAGTTGGTTGCATAAATTTCACTGATTTCTATTTCAATACTTAGGCATCCTGGATCCAAAGTCATATGAGCACTTTTCTACAAGATCAAATTAAACATTTAGATTTCTTCCATGTAGTTTTGCAGTTTTAACACAACTCCTGTTTTCTTAAACATTTATAAAGAAAGAAGCAGATGATACCATCAAGCACAATATATTTTTATGTAAATCTTCCATTATTTTCATTGTAATTGACCTTTCTCTTTCTCCCGTAGGTTGTTGGGATTTTTCCACATAGAAGCTTGTGAGTATAGCTTTACCTACATGAGATGACGGTGTGTGTGTAGGGGATTTATACCAACGTGTTACCTCTAGTCACCAGGTCCTTTACACAAAGGATGAGTTAAGCAATGTCTAATTAAAAGCTAGGAATTAAGGCCTTAAGATGCAGAAGAGAAGACTATAGGTTGTTATTTAGCATGCAGTTTAAATGACTGGTTCTGCATTGACATGATCCTGGAAGCTATTTTGCACTGTTTTCATAAAAATCAGTAGCTTGCTTTCTGTATTATACTGTTTTCTAGTGGAAGTGGCTGACTGCTAAATTGCTTAATACTTCCTGCTGTTCATCCTGTTAATATTCTCAGTTGCTGCTTAGAAAGGTATTTTTATTTATTATTGACTTCCAATTTAATATCAATTTGCAACAGAAAGAGCTGATCAAAATTATATCAAGGGAAGACTACTCATATCTCAGCACAGTGCCCTGTTGCTATGGTAACAGAAGAACTGAGGTTTACATAATTACCAAAGTCTAGAATAATGCTGGGTGTTATATAATGTTAGGTATATATACACACAAACACACATTCACATATACACACAAATGCATAGACACAGAAAATGTCTACGTGTAAGAGTTGTTGACCATGATGTGAAACTAAGACACTCCTTGTCCTTGCATCTTGCCTGGATCACTATCTGTTGCTGAACAAACAGGCAATTGGCATTTCTCATGACTGATCAAGTAACTGTCATTGTAGAGCCTTGAAGTCTGTAGAAAGCCTGCAGTGCTGCCATTTATTTCAGGCAGGACCAGAATTTAATCATGAGGGTCCTGGGGCATATGCTTTATCCCACTTTCCGTTCTGTACTACACAGGTCTAAGGTATGTAGAAAGTAGCCTAAAATAGCAGAACCCCACAGCATTCATGTGTTCATCATACAAAGAAGAATCTCTGTTCTCTGGAATATGTCAGATTAGGGCAAGTTATTTGAAATGCATTAATTTCTCTGCTGCAGCTTCACATTCTATGTTTCATCTGTTTCGTTTAGTTAGATAAAAAGGTCTCCAGATCATTACATGATGAATTAAAATGGAAAAGACCTTGGTCTTGGGTGGGTCTTCAGTGGCACTGACCTCAAGAAAAGGAAGGAAGATTTGTCTCCCTCAGCTGAGGAGTAAGCTTCTACATACATGCAATTATACTGATCTTTTGTACAATTTTTGCTAAATTCTTTCACCCCATTCCATCTTTCCATGCTTCGTCTTCTTTGTATATTTAAGGTAGTAAGTTGGGAGTGGGGACAGTAACTGTCTTATTTTTAGAAGCACATAATGCATCAAGGTTTTGGTTAGAATGGCTTTTCTGTAGCAGTTGTGATAATCAGAGTAACTATGAAACTATGATAGTACAATGTACACCAGTGACTAACTTATTCAGTTTATGCCTTATTTTTGCCATTTTTTCCATTACCACTTTTCTGAGGAAGCTCTGTGAATTCAAGGTTTTATAGCTCTGTTATTTCCCATGGAAGTTAATACAATTTTGATTTTGATATTATTAATAATAATTTTATTATTTATTATTAATATTAATATTGGCAATATTTTTCTATTTTAATTTTGATTTTGTTATGATAATTTTTATTTTTTTAGTTTCAAAATTTTAGTGATTATTATACCTTGCTATTAATTATCAGCATTAATGTCATTAGTATAGTATCATTTACAGTGATACGAATGAGGTCAGTGTCAAGCTGTCCTATCTTTTCACTGAAAATTCCACACAGAAATGCTGGTAGTATTATTGAGTAGAGGAAAAAAAAAACTTTTTTTTTAAGTTTTAACTGAAATTTTTAACTGAAATTTTCCTTTCAGTTCCATCCATCTCAAAACTTGTGTTGGTATTTATTTATTTGTTTGTTTGTTTTGCAGTAATATGTGAAAACAAAGCACACTACAGGTAGTCAGTGAGGCAAAGAAATGTAACTGATGAGGGGTTGTACCTCACTGTATTGTAGAAGAAAGCCTTTTCGTAATTTGGCGGGCATAAAGATATAAATGTTATTGAAGGCTGTTTCTCAGATCTGAATACTTAGAATGTAAAATATTGTTATTTTATTCTTCCAAAGCACCAAAGTCTTTTAGTGGAATTAAGCTCTTGAATTGGTCATAATCATACCCTTCTCTTAAATTTGCTGAACACCAAGTATGAGTGAGATTTCAGAAATGTTGGAAGTAACTCTGAACAAGAAATGCTTTCTCATTAAATATTGTGTTTCAGATCCTTACCTCCTGTTATGTCCTTACCTGACCCCTTTATAGCAAAGCCTAAGGTAATGTAAAAGGGGGTTAAAATCTTTTGTTCCAGCTAGTGAATATTCCCAATCATGATGTGATCTTCTAGGCATTTTAAGCAGTTACAGTGAATGATAGTGACGAGGGATGAATACGGTTAGGATACATACTGATTAAAAGGGATGGTAAGGAACAAGGATACTGTATAATAATCTATAAAGAATCTAGATAACACTGTGACTTGTAAGAGCAGTCAAGAAAAGCTGCTGAAACTTAAAATGCCTTTTGAGTCTTTTCACCTCTGAAGAAACTCAATAATAGATGAATTTAAAGCCACATTTGCACCACAGAGAACTGTGCAAAATCTATCTGTATGCAGATAGCTTTACAAATAGATATGCCTGCTTGCATTTGAAGTTGGTTAACTTAAAATGTAGAAGTGAGTGTAAGCACAGCTGAAACAACAACAAAGTGGTTTTAAACAAGAAGGAACTATAAAGCTTTAGAAACTTATATATTAAATGCAGAAAGTTCTTAATGCAGCCCATCTCAGTGCACTTTAAAAAGAGTGTGGCCAGCAGGTCAAGGCAGCTTGTCCTCCCCCTCTGCTCTGCCCTAGTGATACCACATCTGGAGTACTGTGTTCAGTTCTGGGCCCCCCATTTTAAGAAGGACAGGGAACTGCTTGAGCAAGTCCAGTGGAGAGTTACCAAGATGATCAGGGGACAGGAGCATCTCCCTTATGAGGAAAGGCTGAGAGACTTGGATTTTTTCAGCATTGAGAATAGAACACTGAGAGGGGGATTTTATCAATACCTATAAATATCTAAAGGGCGGGGGTCAGGACGATGGGAGTGGACTCCTTTTAGTTGTGCCCAGCAGCAGGCCAAGGGGCAATGGGCACAAGTTGGAACACAGGAAGTTCCATCTCAATATAAGAAAATACTTCTTTCCTGTGAGGGTGCCAGAGAATTGGAAAAGGCTGCCCATGGAGGTTGCTGAGTCTTCCCTGGAGACATTCAAAACCCGCCTGGACGCATTCCTGTGCCCCCTGCTCTAGGTGTCCCTGCTGAAGGAGGGGGGTTGGACAAGATGATCTCCAGAGGTCCCTTCCAACCCCGACCATTCCGTGGTTCTGTGATTCTGTGATAACTATACCTTATTAAATTTTGTAATTGCTGGACCTTTTATGCAAAAAACCATATAGCTCTAATTTTCTTAGGAATACATTCTAAAGCATTCTAATACATTCTATAGCTGATAAACGCATGCTATAGGTGACTGTATTGTCAGACTTGGTTCATGACATGCCCAGTTTTAAGCATATATATCTCCCATCTGATTTATGCTTCAAACACATGTCTAATACCCTAAAAGACCAAAAACTGAAGACTTGTGTAAACTTACAGCAAATAGAGTCATTAAGCGTGTTTTAAGAAAAGTTCTCTATATTTTTTAAAAATACTATTTAAAGCATTACTTGAATCTGAATCACGTGAATAAAAGAAACCCTGAAAGGAGAAGGGGGTCAGTCTGGAAATCTATGATACAAATTTATTGTTTATAGATTACAGGACTGTGTTTAAGTGGTTTAATCCATTTTCACAACCATAATGGAAACACATGAGATAAAGGAGAATTAAAAATTCCCCAATTTCCCACCAAAATTCTATATCCAATATCTAGTATCAATTTTATTTCATCACAGTTTCATGTGTTGCACTTTGACTTCAGTGGAGCTGCTTCCGAGTTAGTCTGCTGATAGCTATCAGACTGTGTATTTAGGTATATATTACAAATTATAAACTTTTAGGATCTTGCATTTAAAACACATTCAGACTCATAAAACACTTCCCCCCCCCCCCCCCCCCCCCCCCGAAAAAATTCTCAAGATGTGGAATCAGGACTTTTTAAGTGACAGTGAATGGAATGTAGTTTTTGAGTCTGTTGAGTTTAAGATAAATGGGTAAACTAAACCTTTTAGTGCATAATTTTTCACTGATTGACACACTAAATTCCTCAGAGCATAACAAGTTAAGGACAAAATAAATAATTGATTAGCTGTCAGCCTTCTTGATCATCCTTAGGAAAAGGGTTACTCCTAGCCAAGGGTCAAAGAGAAGTAAGACATGCTTCTACATATACTGTTTGAACTGCTAGGGGGCACTCCTTTCATTTTAAAAGGAGCGTCTAAAGCAATGGTGATTCATAAATGGTTGGCTGACTTCACTACTGTGCCTTTCACAATTAGTCCATAATCAATAAAGCAAATATATATAAAAATAGAAAAAATATTTATATGTTTCTGTTATATTGATTAAAAATAGGCAAGAAAATATGTGGGAAAACAAGTCCACATATTTGGAGATCAAATGACCAAGTTTCCACCTGGCTACATAACCAATTATATTTGTATTTAAAAAAATGTTACAGGCAGAAGGAACAGAAATCCTTCACATCTTCCTGGCAGTAAGTAGAACTTGCTGACTGGCCATTTATTGTTTGTTTTGTTTGATGACTTTTTGTATTAAACATTAGCTATATCCCCCCCCCAAAAAATCAAAATCAATTAAACTTCAGTGCAGCACATACTGATCCCTTAATCCAAGTTCACTTTTACAGACTGTTTTATGATACATCCAAAATCTGGTGCCAGTAAGGTTACTGGAGTGGAATAATATAGGCTTCATTTTCTAGACACAGCACCTGTTACTTTTCTTCAAAACACTTTGTCTGATTATTGCAGCTGTGCCTCTTAGCTATCCCAGAGATGATGGGGAGAGTGGTGGATTTTACTCCCAGTGAGTCTTTAAAGGAAATTAATTGTGTGGTCTCTAATCAGTCTTTGTGCTGAGAGGCCAATGATGATGCCAATGCCCTGAAAGCTGGAACGGCTCCTGACTAACCCTGTGTATGTGTGCTGAAAATTTGGGGCCCCATGTTGTGGAGACTGTCAGCACTAAATTCAGGAGGTACTAGTCCTGAAGAAGTGTTTCTCCAGCAACTTCAGATACTGCTTATTTTATAAAATAAATACAAAATATAAAATATTTTATAAATCAACTACATTTGTACACTTCTTAAATCATTGTTGTTTAAAAATTTCTTGCATCTGTTATGGAAAGGATTATTACCTATGTCTCTCTAAATAACATTGCAAAAATGCCCATTTTGAGTGTCCATATGTTTTCTGTGAAGTATAATTTAAAACATTCCTTAAACAAAATTAACAGGACTTACATTAAATGAATGGTGAGGAAAAGCACAAAAATTCTTTGAATTTTTAAGGTTTCTCTCTTAAGCTTACATTTCCTACTGTATTTACTTTCTTAGAGTTCTACTTAGCTTTTATCATTTCCTTTAACGGCCATGTAGGAATAATGTTTGTAAAACCTCAAAGCAAGCAAACTAGGTCACAAAAGAAAGTTTCTCTACAACATAAATTTTGGTGTTCCATGATGCTCTTGCTCCTATTCTCTTTTGTGAATTTGAATGACACAGTCCTACTAGTTACTGCTACAATATTAAGTGCCTTCTACAAGGGATATACTATAACCTGAGGCTTCCAGCCTACAAATGACAATACATGCGATGAATTAACTAATAAAATCCAACATGTAGAGATTTAGGTAGTAAACATAGAAGACCGGAGAGGGAAAACTGCAAGTCTGAATGTAGGGATTAATATGCTTAAAAAATTTCTAATGAGCACTATGAAAAATAAACTCAGGCTTGTGTTTGTATGGCTGAAACACCTAAGAAAGAAACAAATGCTCTGATTCGTTTTCTCTCCTTGTACTACTAATTAACATATATCTTTCTAAAGACCAGGCACAAATTTTCTAGACAAATATAAGAGAATTAAGGTAGACCTATTTGGATGAGTACAGACAGACCTGAGCTTTCTCTGGCTTTGCTTCATATTGGCTGATCAGGAAACCAGCTGCTGTGCCGTATTTTTAATTACACATTCTTGGAGTTCGGTGCATAAATTCCACCTAAATTTGACCTTAGGTTTCTCTAGTCTTTTATGTATTTGAGTCTTAGATTTCTTTAATGTGTTAAACAATGCTCTTAGAAGTAAATTACAATTTGGACTATACAACCAGTATATTGCTAAATTATATTTTGAAACATTACATTTTCATGTAGAGGCTGACCTATTAATATAATTTTAGGGATTCAAAGGGAGACTTGATCCTGGTTACATCTTTTCCTTTACTGCATAAAAAATTGGAGGAGCAAAGAGAGGTATTCTCAAACATTGAAATACTTCACCCAACATTTTAAATGAACAGGATTTTGGAGGATGTGGTTATGGTAATCTATGATTTGTCCCTACCTACTGCAAAAGAAAGTTGGGAACAACTGTCCCTTTGTCTCTTTCTAAATGTGCTGTATGCTAGGTTTGAAAAGGATCTTCAACTGACTTGTGATGGATTCTCTCACTGCAGGAACAGAATAAACTACATATGCACAGAAATGTGCACCTGTATTTCATAACACACTGTATTAAAGAATGCAGGAGGAGGTAGGAAGAGTTTCAGTAATAGCAGGTATCATAGGTACTCTGATTTACAGAACAGCTCATTGACAATCATGAGGAAACATTGGGCTTCCTCTAATATTTGTCCCAAGTAGTACCAGTCTTCAAATGGACAAGTTTTAGAATCATAGAATCATAGAATCATTATGGTTGGAAAAGACCCTTAAGATTGAGTCCAACTGCTAACCTATCACTGCCAAGTCCACCACTAAACCGTATCCTCAAGCACCCCATCTACCCTTCTTTCAAATACCTCCAGGGATGGATACTCAAACACCTCCCTGGGCAGCCTGTTCTGATGCCTGACAACCCTTTTGGTGAAGAAGTTTTTCCTAATATCCAACCTAAACTTCCCCTCATGCAGCTTAAGGCCATTTACTCTCGTCCTATCGCTTGTTACTAGGGAGAAGAGACCGACCCCCACCTCACTACAACCTCCTTTCAGATAGTTCTAGAGAGTGATAAGGTCTCCCCTCAGCCTCCTCTTCTCCAAACTAAACAACCCCAATTTGCTCAGCCGCTTCTCATAAGACTTGTTCTCTAGACCCTTCACCAACTTCGTTGCCCTTCTCTGGACATGCCTCAACACCTCAGTGTCCTTCTTGTAGTGAGGGGCCCAAAACTGAACACAGTACTCGAGGTGCGGCCTCACCAGTGCCGAGTACAGGGGCACTATCACCTCCCTGCTCCTGCTGGCCACACTATTCCTGATACAAGCCAGGATGCCATTGGCCTTCTTGGCCACATGAGCACACTGCTGGCTCATGTTCAGCCAGCTGTCAACCACCACCCCCAGGTCCTTTTCCTCCAGGCATCTCTCCAGCCACTCTTCCCCAAGTCTGTAGCATTGCATGGGGTTGTTGTGACCCAAGTGCAGGATCCGGCACTTGGCCTTGTTGAATCTCATACCGTTTTACACACAGCTCATCCCTAATCGGTTGTGGGTTTGTTTTCTTTTTCTCCCCTGTGGGTCTGTCTTCAGTGTAGTCCTTTACAAATTGCACTGCTGTATGAAATGGATCTTATACTTTCTTGGCAGAAGGACTACTTAATAGAGGAGTTCTTACCCTTGCCAAGAGATTAGGGAGGACATGGAGGCATAATCTGTGTCCTGTTTCATGTAGGTTGAGCCAGCAGCAGAAGAAATAAAGACAAGCATATGCATTTATCTTAAAAAAATTAATAATATCTGTTCTTGCAATGCAGGCTAAGAAGCTGTATGATCTAGATACTGTACTTTCTGAGGAAACACACAAAAAAGATTATTTAAAAGTCAAAGGTCATTATTCCTCCTGTATTATTCTTCTCCCTCCCTCTGTGTAAAGTGAAAAAAAAAATTATGCTAAAGGTAAAATCACCTTACCAGAACTCAGTTGGGATATGACTTCAAATAATTACAAAAACATCAAAAAGAATTATATTTTTAGTGTTTTCATTCTTATGTTCTTACATTCTTCATTCTTATTTTGAAGGCACCATATGCAAAAGAAGCAACCTGTGGTTTGTTCTTTTTGTATGTTTACAAAAAATATGTTTACTCATGTTGTGAGCTACAAACAGGGAAGCCATAAGAAATTTTTACATTATTATATCCAAAGGCTTAACATGACCTGTAGAACTTATGTATTATTTAATGGGTAACCTGGTTGACGAGTTTTTGCCAAAACTATTCCTGTCTTCTTGTTAATGTTCTTTAGGACTAACAGAGTGGAGAATCTGATTTATTTTTAAATTCAGAACATATATTATGGAAATCAGTGACATATGAATTGAGGACTTGCTTAAAGCCAGTTTTGTTCAGTAAAGCTTGTTGCACAATACTGTTCACATTTGCAGTCAGTGAGGTGCTGAGTCTTTCATAATGATTGCTCACATAAGTTCCTATATAAAAACACAAGTACATTATCCTCTGCACTTTTATTAATTAGAAAAGACAGAATGCAGCAAGTTTTTTTCCCTTTTCTCTTTCCTTTTTTTTGGGGGGGGTTAAGTCTATTCATTAAGACCTGTAGAAAACAGATGTAATTCTACTTTAAGGCATTCAGAATTCATTGCTTATTGAACTATTTTCATTACTTTGAATTTAGAAAATAAGCTTAAGCTGTTAATGGACTTTGAACAGGAAGATACAAAGAATCTCAGTCTTTGCTATTTCCTACTAATTACTAATTCTATTTCCATAAGCAGGTTTAATGTTTCTGTCTAAAAATAACCATGCATGCCTTTTAGAATGTGTATTTAAAAGAGCACCTGCTGCCATGGTAGAATTTTATTTTTTAGAATTCTTGTAAACATGCAAAAATTAACTTGTACATCTGGTTTGCAAAACAGAAAATTTCTGGTATATACAGAGACAGGTGCATGTGCACACAGACACACACATATATGTATAATTTCTTGTCCACCTGCACAGAACATGAGTTCAGTCCATGCAAATTTAACATAATGTATTATTCTAATTTCAAAGCATTTTGGATCACTTTCTTTTTGCTAAACATCATTCTGCTTCTTTTTTATTTGCTTGTATATGAACAAGCTCTCTGTGATATAGCAGAATGACCTGAGTGTCATTTAGGAAATCTGCATGCTGACATAATTTTCAAGAAATTACAGAAATCCCTGCTTCTGTGAATAACCCTTTTCATTATCTATAAAACAGATTAATCTTAGCTATAAATAAATTGAATATAGATTGTTACATATCCTGTTTGCACAATGAAAGTACCTCAGATTATACAGTATGTGTATGCAATATGTATTTACTCATCCAGTGCAGAATTTGGATGTCTAACAGTTTTCAATCCAAGTTAAGGTAATTGTGTGAAACTACTAAAGACAGTGTTCCTATATTATCTCAAACACTTCAGAATACATTGCCAAAATCAGCCAAAAAAGTAACAGTTGCTCTTCCTATGGTTCACCTTTCTCATTTGCATTGGGGTCTCACTGGTCAGCATAGGATTCCAGAAACACTGAAATGCTGTTTATGAAACAGAAGGTGATCCAAAATTATTAGAAATTAATATGGTAGTTTATGCTTAGTTAGCTTGGGTTGAACTCATGCTATATACTGGTGAATGGCGTATCACCCGTGTATATGTGTTTGTGTATGCACATGCACTGATATGTGCATATATTCTGGCACCGGAGCGTGTAACAACTCTACCAAAGGTCATGTTGGGTGGTTGAGAGCTGATTTCTGTTCTATCTCATCCAAGAACCCTGTGTACTCCATCTTATTCTGCCTTCCAACTTGATAGTAGATTTGTTTCTCACATTTCTTCAATACACTATTGCATGTAGCAACATTTACACAGCAAATAGGAAAGATTTACCTCTCCTGCTTTACTTCAAGTTTATATCAGCCTAAATCCAAGCAATCTTGGACTTCTCTCTTTCTCCATGCATTTAATCAATTCCTAGCCATGTTTATATCTACTTTCTTCTGTCATGTGTCATTCCTACACTTTCAATTTATTAATAACTTTAACAATATATAAGTGCAATGGAAAGTAATAGTCTTTAGCAGCACCATGTGTTCAGTCCGTAGAATATGTCCTTAAATGCCATATTTAGAGTTTATATCTGCATATCATCCTCCAAACATCTATTAGTAACTTACTATATAAACAAACCTAGTTTCTCCCAATCTAAAATCAAACTTGATAGCAGAAATTACTGTTAGCAATGTCTTAGCATACATTGTTTGGCTTTGCACTGAAGTGATCTGGGAGAATTTATACCACTACCGTACCGGAGAAGCTAATAAGTAATAACTGAGAGTTAAAGCCTAGCCATAAAACAGCCAATTATTATTTAGTTAAAACTGCTGAGTTATCTTTTGTAAGAAACAACTAATAAGGCATCAATGATGTAAACTGAGGTTGGGAAGACTATTGTTCAGCTTTTGACCTGTCACGCCCTGGAGCACCCACTCACCCCACCTGTGTTTGAGGACATCCCTATTAGACAGCAGCTTGGCTGTGAACCAGCCTTATCACTATGGATTGGGGCTGACTCCAACTACCCTCACAGAACCTGCCCTGTTCTTCTTGTTTATGACCTCCTGGGGAACTGTGTCCCTTGTCAGAGAGGTCCCTCCCACTACTGCCTTGCTGTCCGAGACAAAGAACCCCCCAACACACACCACTGAAATGAACAACAGACCCATGAAGATCACAATCCTCCTAACAAAGACTTCAGGACAGGAAAGGCCTGTTGTTACCCTTCTCTGTTCTTCTTCAGGATTGATGTGTCAACCATAGGACCCACAGAGACAGAGAAGGGTGAACTTAACACAAAAAAGGCTTTCTGTATAATTATTTTAGCTACATTGTAATGAGATTTTCCTGTAGTCATAACAACTGCTTGTGTACTCATTAAGTTGTTAAGAACTTAATTAGGCCAGCAGTGAATTCTTAGCTTCATACACATGGTATGTTCCTTTGTGCTCTTAACATCATTTTTGCATGTAACATATTCCTGCAGCCTCACTTGTGCTAGCTCTAGTAGTCACTTCAATTTTTAGTTAACTAATTTAAATTACTAATCTAGAAGACAATTACCCCAGGAAAACAGAACAAACCAAGAAAGCTAAGTAGTGCATTTAATTGGCCCACTAAATTGTCAGATGAGTACCAAACTTAGTAGTTTGGAAGGTTGTTCCAGCAGGACTTGCGTTGACATGAGCAGAAACATTTCAGGGACTAACAACAGTTAAATCATCAGCTGCATTATCTGAATGCAAACTCGTTGATTAGAGATAGATAAAAATTTGCCAAAGCCATGTTATTTCTTCAACTATGTGAATGACTTAATTTGCACATAAGAAAAACACTAGGGAAATGACATCTCTTTATAATTGAAAAGTAAGACCTATTGATGGTTTTCTTTTGATGTTGCATTCCGGTATTTTTACTTTCCCACAGTCACACTACAAAAGTCCTAACATTTAAATACACCCTTACTGATGAACACTTTAGTTTGTGAATATGTAGGAAAAACCATGAGCTATTTTATACTGTGTATTATTCAGTAGACCTGTGTTACTTTATTTTCTTTTACTCAAGATGACAGTTTGAATCAAATAAAGAAAGACAAAAATGTTTCATCTAAAAGAAAGGTTACCTAGCAAAAGCAAAATCCTACCAGGAAGGATCTCTCAGCAAAACAGAGTCACCTAATGACCTAGGTGCTCATTTCTTATTATTTATACAGACTTCTTGTTTTCCAGAAACGACATATGGTTAATTTTGTTCTTTTTAATATTGTGTCTCTCTCCATTGTTCCTAGGAGGTGTTTTAATACAGATAATTGAACTTCAGTTAATTCTGCATATGTTGTTCCAGATTAGTTGCTGATGTTACTGCTGATGTGGGCCTATCATTATTCACTCACTGCCACATACTCAATTCTATGTGACTATTTTTCAAGTCTTGTGTGAAAACATTGTATTTATTACTCACTAGGAAGTTAAAGAAGAATGTGCCATCTAAAATTCTTATAAACCCAATTCCCTTTATAAAACATTGTGTTCTTCTATTAGCTTGTACAGTTGTATGGCCAATTAATGAGATTATTTCAAAGAAAATTAGAATTTTATTTCTGAGAAGTACGGTGATGGTGGTGGGTTATTATATTGAATGTGTATTTTTTTGGTAAATCTCAAATAATGAGGGATGGATGCCTAAATAAAATGGAGCATCTGGGTCCAAGGTCTTCTGCTGCCAGATATGCCTCTGTTAAATAACTGCAAAGGATTACCTGTGTAACACTAAGAAATGCAGTGCTTAGAGGATAAAACAGATGTAAACTTTGTGAAATATCTGCTCATGTTGTAAAACATCCTGGTAGAGAATGTGGGGAAATAAGTTAGATATTAATATTAAAATACATTTCACACTAAATTAAATCTGGATCATGTTCCTCTGCTATTGAAAACTTGATGTTTCAACTCCTTTTTTCCACCATCGCGCAGGGGGAAATCTTCCTGTAGTTAAATCATTTCCTCACATTATCACAGAGACTTTAAAAAATCCTGAAGTGTCAGTGAAGAAGGATCCACTTTTTTTTTATTAGCTTAGATCTTGAAAATACCTTCCTCTGAAAATTGGTTGAAAGTGAACTGTGCCAGTAAAAACGAGCAGAGGTGGAATCTACTGAAATTCTTTACAATCAGAATTAAAATTCCCAAACTAGGCTGGTAATAAAGGACACTTCTTGCAAGAGGATTAAAACCTAAAAAAGAGCACTGTATTTTCTTTTGATATGACATTCGTGTTCAAAAAATGCCTATAGGTATTATAATGAAGACATTAAGTCATTATTAGGATTACAATAACAACCTCTAAAATATGTCATTCATTTACCTTGCATAAAACAGATGGGAATGGACTGGGTTTCTGAAATTTTCTTCTGGAATGGTATGACTCTGTACTTGCCTCTGTTCATTTTGGTAGTTAATTGCCACAAACTATCTTGGTTGGAGAAATTAAAGTTTTTACTGAAATGCATTTATTTCATTCAGAACTGAAATTATACTACATCAGAAAAAGAAGTCTGCAGAATTTAAGTTCAACAGCTTGCTGTTTCAAGTTCCCCACTTTTATTGGGTAAAACTTCTGCCACATTCCCATGAAGTATAGGCTTAGGTTCTGCTGCAATACATCTGGAGGTGTGACTGGAGAACACATAGACCCATTGAAGGAAATTTTATTTCCAGTGAAAGAAGCAGTGAACCTTCAGCACCTTGTATATCAGTGAAAACACAAGATGGATCACAGTTGGAGGGCAGTGGTCTCTGAATACAACCTTCTAGAAAGTTTACTGTAGGATAAAGGAATTAGAATAATTGAGCCTGTTGTCAATAGTGTCCTGAAACAAAACTGGTTGTATCTTAAATAAGTTAATGTATACCTCCTGGCTTATGCATCATTAAACAAACAAAATAATTATAAAACCATCCCTGGAAGCTTCAATATTTATATAGGAATGCATTATGATTAATTACTCTGTTCAGTCTGTTCAGGTGGGAAAACTGAGACACAGAATTTGCTCAGTCATAATCTATCATAAATCAGTAGCAATTATTTAACAAAAAAAAAATCTAGTTTGATTTCCTTGGATTCAAAAGCTATTAAATTTCACTAAGTTGTTCCCAAGAATGCAGTAGTCCTGATACTGGAGGTAGAATATAATTTGTTCTTTGACTCTAAAATAAATATTTTTCTTTAGGGAGAG
The DNA here is from genome assembly GCF_963921805.1 of Phalacrocorax carbo. Taxonomy (NCBI): domain Eukaryota; kingdom Metazoa; phylum Chordata; class Aves; order Suliformes; family Phalacrocoracidae; genus Phalacrocorax; species Phalacrocorax carbo. The sequence continues at coordinate 28,250,430 of NC_087518.1, read as the reverse complement.
AATCACTGGTTATATAGGGAAATTCTTGTGTAAGAACAAAGTTATATTCTCTCAGTTTAAAACTGACTAGACCTATGACTTTCTAATCTGATTTCCTGCATAACAAGGAGCTGTTAGAATTTTACCTAGTGATGGTTACAGTGAAGGAATTTGTATGACCTAGCTATGTAGGGGAGCATTACTAAAAATGATAAACTGCAGTGAAGCAAGACCAGACCTTTTAGAAAAAAATCCAGCCTTAGTTTAAAAGCTCCAGCTACATCTAAATTTCATTAGGTGGGCTATTCCAGTGGTAAAAAAACCTTACCACAAAAAAAGCAAACCCCCCACCCCAACCAAATCACAGTTTATTCTCAATTTTAATTATTAGATTTCTTTTTATTTTTGCCATTTTGTATTACTACTATAATGTTAATAATGAATTAACATATAGCTATTCTAAGGATATTGAACAGAAAGGAGAGCAACCTGTGCAGCTCCTGCACCAGTTTAAAAAGGAATCAAGTTGATGAATGTTGTTTATGTCTCACTAACAGCCCTAAAGGCATCTCATAATTTTGTGGTAAGAAAATATTTCCTTGTCAAGAGACATTATAATCTGTTTTTTTGAAAAGTTTAGTCATTACATGCTTTGTCTGACAACTCAATGTAGTATAGCTTGATGGATAACTGGGTGAAGGACTTGAAAGGTCTCCAAATGAAGTCAGTGTTACAAGTTTAATGAAAAATGCTGAAGTGTAATACAATTATAAATATAAGCCCTCTAATTGAAAACCATAACAAGGCACTTTCTTCTTTTGAGTGATTTTAGAGATGTTAAAGGAATAAGTAGGGATTGCCAGACTTCTCTTTGTTAAAGTTATTATTTCCTCCTCATAGATTGCTCATGTTTCAGCTGTTGACTAAAATGACTTTTAGAAATGTGTATTGCAAAATTTATACAATTTTGCACAATACAAAAAATATTTGGATATTAAGAAAAATTTCTATACTGAGAGAGTGGAACGAGCTGCCCAGAGAGGTGGTCGAGTAGTCATCCCTGGAAGTATTTAAAAGACGTGTAGACATGGCACTTCAGGGCATGGTTTAGGAGACACAGTAGTGTTGGGCTGATGGTTGGACTTGATGATCCTAGAGGTCTTTTCCAACTTTAATGATTCTATGATTCTATGATTAGAATAGAGAAGTTCTACTGTGGACTGAAATTTAGCTTGTGGGGTGTCAGTCATTAATTAATTTTGAAAATTAATTATTTTTACACAGCAAGAAAGAGGTTGAATAATATATTCCTCTACTGAAAAAATATTTAGCGATTTTAGACATAGAAATCTGTTTACCAAATGTAGTTAAAAAACTGTACATGCCTTTGTTTCCCTGCATATTTGCTGCATCCCAATATTCAGCCAACCAAGTAGATGTATCACAAGGCTGGCTTGGTTTACCAGGGAATTCAGACTGAGCTCTAATGCAGAAATGAGGTAGATATACAAGAAATGGACATGAAGGCAGGTGATAAAGGTAATAGAAATACATTGATATGAGGGAATAATGTTAGAAAAGACAGAGCTCAACTACAGTTAAAATTTGTAAGGGTTTCAAGGGCAAGAAGAGCTATTACCTCTCCATCAGCAGTAGAAAGATGAACAAGGAAATTTTTCTTGAAGGAAATTTTTTTGAGCTAGAATTTTTCTAGCTCAAAATGTCTCCTAAGCTTTTCCTGTGTTTGGTCTCAATACAAGTGTTGTTAGATTTTTCAAGTTTTATTAAATTCATAGTTTATATTTTATGTGTTTCAGAAATGTAAGATGGAGGGCATCCTCATAATTTTACTGCCATCTTTCCCTGAAGGTATACTAATCAGTTATTATTCCCAAGATAAAGTACTGCTATAAAAAAAAAGTCATATTCCACTTTTTCTCTTTTATATACATACAATTACCTTGATCATCAAAGGAAGTCAAAACTGAGTATTTAAAAAGCTGTCTATCTGACACATTCGCTTTTGTTCACACTACATCTGGGTTTGTTTTGTCAATGTACACTTGGCTAGATTTGTGCTTAACCCCTTCATTGGACCACATTTCCAGCTCTTGGTATAGCTCTGAATTCTGGTTTCAGTCCAGGGTAGCTGCTGTTTTGTGTAAAAGGAAAATGAAATATCCTTTTCTATCTGCATCTGTAATATATGAAATCAAATTACCATTACAGTTTCTCTAGGCCTTAATCTTGATTCCTGTGATGTAAGAAACTTTACATTAATCGACTTAAAGTAAGGATTGTCACATTAGCCACAATCAGATGGTGTGAGGCTGTTTTATTTTCACTCAGGTGAAACTGTCACTTAGCATAACTGTAGGGTGAATTTCAAACATTGCAGAACTCCATCTGCTTGGATATTAGATTTCTGACAATTACACTTAGAGAAAAGACGACACGTCATAGGAAGAGGGTGAAGAGAGAAGAATGCCTTTATGATTTTCAGGACTAGAAACAGAAGGCAAAGAATTCACAAAATTACCACCTTTTTTAAAAAAAAACATTAATTGGCTATAGTGGCAGGAATCAAGAAGTTGTAAGAATCTGGCTATCATGACAAAAAAAGCTTTGTTTCTTGCACAATGTTAAATTATTTAGATAGGGAGGAAGAGTCTGTGAAATTCCAGGTTCATGGGGAGAAGGGTAGAAGTGTCTGCTGTATTCTAGACACACCGAGACTTTGAGATATCTGCCAGTGCATCTTTCTGTAACTGTAATTATGTAATTATGTTGGAAATAAAATAAATTATATACATACACACATACGTATATATAAAAATTAATATATTTATATTTTAAAAATTGGCCTCATGTCCATTAACTTTTTACAGAAATCATTACAGCAATTCAGAAAAAGAGAATTAAAATCATTGTTTCATTAAAATCATTGTAGAAGTTTCTGTGTGAAGAACACAGAACCTACCCAAATCAACTATAACACCCAATTAATAAATTGAGACAGTTGAAAAACGCAAAATATTCCTCATTTTTTTTAACTATACACACACTTGAAATATGGTTCCATGGAATGAGATTTAAGTCAAGCTGTGTGCAATATTTTTTGAGAATAAATCCTCATTGTACATTTTTAATGAGAAGTTTGACTTGTTTCTACAAATAGGTTCCTAATTCTGAGCCTAAAACAAATCCTTTCTGTTAAATTGTGTCCAGTGACAGGACAAGAGGCAACAGGCACAAACTGAAACACAGGAGTTTCCATCTGAACATCAGGAAACACTATCTTACTCTGAGGGTGACCAAGCATTAACACAGGTTGCTCAAGGAGGTTCTGGAGTCCCTGTTCTTGGAGACAGTCAAAAGATTTCTGGATATGGTCCTGGGCAACTGGCTCTAGGTGCTTGAGCAGAGGGGTTGAACAAAATTACTTCCAACCTCAGCCGTTCTGTGATTCTGTAAGTATCCTTATGTGATCGTAGCCTCCTTCTAGTCCAGCCTATGGAATAGCAATAGTTGCCCATTCCTTTTAGGTTTCTGTGTGTGGTTTGGGTTTCTTTGTTTGTTTGTTTTGTGTGTGGGGTTTTTTTTTATTTACTCTCAGAGTTCCTGTTTTTCTAGAGTAATAGGATTGTTTGACATGAATCTTTCTCTTTGCATAATTGTCTCAAAAAAACAATGGCTTTACATTGAAGTGGATTATTTCACGGTATACTAAAGTACCATACTGATATGGATTAAGTCTTATTTTTTTACCTTAGTAATAAAAAACTAGACTGTCCAAGATTAATAAAGTCCCATATATTCTTACACTTCCTAGATAGTTAAAAGTTGAGTATGCCTAGACCAATTACTTTCTAGAAAACTGTAGAAGCTGTTCTAATTCTAACTCCTATTCTTCAATCAGATTACAGTAGATAGGAGCTTGAATGCCATGATTTTGTTTCTTTTGGGATGAATGGCAACCTGCCATTGTCTTCAGTCTGCCAAATCAGAATTTAAACCAGATCATAGGCTTAAAGTTAAGCTTGAACTAAATCCATGTGTGCCCTTGAAGGTTAAACAGAAGTTGTGCTATATCATTGTGAATATGAGGGAAAGAAAATAAATAAATGCTGCTATCCAATTTAGATGAAGTTTAATATTACTTACAGGTTCTTAAAATATTCTCTTCCATTGGGCATATAAGACCATTATTCAGGAAACTGAAGATTTTTGCTAACATGGAATGCTACTTGTCTTAATTAAGGACTCCATCAATCACAGTCTGTTTTTTGACTTCTTAATATTGTAAGTCATAATGTTTAATTTGTGAACTCTGTTTTCCAATCAGCTCCAGAGTATGATGACTATTTTATGCTTCATGTCTTTATTTTCCACATTTACATGGTATTGAGCCTTATTTTAATTTATTAGAATAAGTGCTTTATAAGACTGTCAAGCTCATGAGCCTTCCTTTACAATAAAATATGAAGCATTTTAAATTATTTCTTTTACCCGAAAAAAAATCTCTAGACAATACCTCAGCATGAACTAATTGTTTTGTATTTATGGTTCCATATTATTTTTTCCTCTTTTCAATGATTCACCACACTTTGAGACAAGTTTCTGGAAAATGTCACTATTTTCACAAGACTTTTTTCAGATAAATTTGTCTTTAGAAATGATTACCTGAAGGCTTCGATTTTGCATTTTAACTGCTCAATTACTTTTTTCTCCTACATTAGAGCAGCATCTTTTGGAAATTTAAATAACCCCTTATTCTGAGAGATTTATCTATCACTAACTGTCTTATTTGCGTAATGGAGTGAGAGGTTTTGCAAAAGGCTTCTACTACAGCCAAACCATTTCGCTGAGTTTACAGCAATTTGAATTTTAAAATATGTACTTGATTCCTTCTTTCTAATGTGAAAGTAAATCCAAAAGAGAGATTTAATCTCAGGAATTTCTGGAAAGGGAGTTTTGATGCTTACGGCAAGAGGCTCTAAATTCATAAAAGCATCTCATTCTAACATTTTCATTGAGTTAATGGTCAGTTCCAAAGCTCATTATAATGATTCAGTCTTTAAATACTGGCCTTTTCATTTATATAAATTCAGATTATGTTTTTCAACACTTTCCTTTCTGCAAGTATAAACCTTTTGGATTAGAAGGAGAGGCAGGAATGGCCTGCGTACTTGACATATGCTAAAATGGTAGCAGAGAACTTTTATTTAATACAGAAAATTAAAAAACATACTTGTACCTACTCCCTGTGGCTGAGGTAGGAAAAATAGTTTGGATCTCTAGCAAGCAGAGCAAAGAGAAGGAGCTGTCAGAGACGTAGCACTTATTGCAGCAGCTTTCAGACTTCTTCAGGAAACAATTTCTCATGAATCATGGTGACTTGCCCTTGTTGAGGGTAGCTTCTGGAGAATTTTGGTGTCATCAGCCATAACAGGAAGCATTTTCTAGATTAGAGAGTAAGGGACTGCATTGTCTTCAGCTGACACCTCTTCAACTGACAGCTGATCAGTGTGTCAAGCACTTATTCAACTGTGGCCTGGGGATCCACTACCTAACTGGTAGCAGAAGCTCTTACAGTGAAATAAACAGGTTATGAGAAAGGCCTAGAAACTCTGCTCAAGATTGTGTGAGACTGCTAGAGGTCGCACACCAATGGTGTCCATGCACATGGTTTTGTAGCTAGCTGGAACAAATACTCCTGGTATGTGTGATGTCTCAGCGCAGACAGAGGTCCGGAGCAACTCCAGGTCTTGGACTGCACCTCTCTTGTGCTGAGGACAAAAATTTTCTCACCTATGGGAAATGTGTTTTTTCTGAGGTGCTTGGTCATCAGGTGAAAGAGCATGACAGGAGGTGAGAAGACTGCATAATATCAGGGACGTTAAACAGAAGATCTACAAAGTCTTCACAGAAAGCCTGCAGAGCCAAGTGTTTTGAGTCCTGTGATGTGAGGAAGGATGGACAGCTAAAGACCATCCTCAAAGGAGTAGGGAATGAAGACTGGAAAATCATGACTTCAGGCAACAGAACAGTTTTCTTCTCCAATTTCACTTCTGCAATTAAAGTACAGATATAGTGGTCTGGGAACAGGTAAAGATGAACAAAGACTATCAGAGTCAGCTGGCCCTGTTTTCTTCACCGAGGGCTGCTACCATTCTTAATGGCTTTAGTTGCCGAAGGTCAAAGCGATCAGGCTCAAGGGGTTATTGATGAAGGAAGCCAAAACTGAACATCTTTCCTCTCCCTTCCTTCCCAATTTGAGATTGTCTCCTTTACAAGATGATTCAGTTTTTAGATGATTCTTAATCCTTAGCTTCTGCTCCTTAGACTCTGTATTGCCCAGTGCTGGTGTCCGTGAGTTTCCCAGGCCAGAGCAGCTGCCTTATCACATTGCTTAGCTGACGTTTGTGTTTTCTTTTAGCTGCATCTATTTTTTCTTTTTCTTTTTTTTTTTTTTTTTGGCATGCTTAAAAATCAATCCTTTTTGCAGTTCTCAAGATTGCATTTCTTCAATGCAAACCAGTAATGGACCTGATTCTAGTTCTGGGCTTCTGTTTTGACTCTGCCCATATTTTTAAGGTGTTTGCTGTTGTCCCACAGCTAAGCTGCAAATTGTAAGAAGAAATGTGATAACAAGGCCTGTTGCACATTAGAAGTTGATAACAAGCCTAACAGGCCAGGACTGGGGCCATGCATAGTTAGCATTAGGCATATAGTTAGTATGAGACCTGAGGCTATTTCCTAGCAATGGCAATAATATATTTAATGGACCATTAAGTTAAAATAAAATGCGTAGATATTATTCACCAGTTATGCTGTATTTTTGGGCTTGAGTACAAAACAAGCTGATATTACTCTAGTAATTATTATTACAAGCTAATAACTTTCATCCTGCTTAATATGCTTCTATGTTTATGAGTGAAAGAGTCCCCTGCTTTGGTATATCATGTATAAAGTTCCAGGCATCTGCTGTTGTGTCTTTTAGCTCTGAGGGGGTGCCCTTATCTGTCCAACCACTGTAGATTCCACCTGCTGTGATTCTCAATTATTTTCTTTAAAGTTACTATGGAAAAGGGCAACATCTCTTAATTCACCTCAGGCTGGCTCCTTAGTTTTATGTCTTAGGAACTATCTATGGCCTGGAGTTAGCCAGAAGCAGCAACCTTGTATTCAAAAATATAATTTCTTCCTCCTATTATTCATGCTTTTTTTTACCACCTAGAGATGTGTAAAACTCAGAATAAAATGCACAATGATTATGTAAAAATAGATATTTCCAATAGCAATAATTTTCAGTTTGTTGGGTTTTTTCTTTCTTTTCTGGTGGATTCCAGCACCAGTGATTATGACAAAAGAATCCATATCTAAGAAAAGAACCAACTAACCAACAAAACCCAAACTTGTATTTAAGCATCTAAAGTAGAGCTGAATAAAAATGTGTGAAATACACTGATTAAAGATCTTCACACATATTCATCGTGAGTAAGAAACACGCTGCTGAGCTCAGAATATGGGTTACTGCCCAAACAGATAATTTCAAATTTGTGGGTATCTCGTAATATGTTTTTCTTTTTCCTCAAGAAACAAATTGTCACCTATGTTAAAACACGGGAACAATTTTCTGACAAAAAAAAAAAAATAATTTATTTAATGAAGAACTTTAGTGCAGATTTTTTAGGAATAAAAGGTCAAAGATTATGCTATTGAACTTCTGACGCCCTGAGAGGGATGCCTTCTTTAAATTTGCTCAAAGAAAAATTTTCAGTGTAGTTCCTTGCTGAAATTAAGGGAAAAAATAATAGTTTCTGACTCTTAAGAAACTTCTACCTTTACTTTACTGTAAGCCCTTCTTTAGGAAGTTTGGGTTACTATCTACTATGAGTCTGAGAAAAGATTTGGGACTGACAGTTTCTAGGTAATTTCTGAATTACTGTCATCCACAGAGATGATAGCCAGACCTGGGCTTGGAAAAAATGTAAGTGGTTGTATCTGAAACTATGATTCTCTTGCCATAAGAAATTTTATACTAGGTATAGATGTTTTAGTTCACAAATCCCCTAGGAAGGTCAGTCTAGGAGTTCAGTAAATATTTATTTTGACTTTCTTAAATGAGTTAGAATCTACCCCTGACTGACTTGTAGCTCATGCATTTCTCCAAAGCGATATTTCTCCTCACAGTATGTAGTGTAGGGGACACCCTACTGGACCCTGCTGGGTTTCAGCCCTACAGCACAGAAACAAGAATTGCTGAGGGCCTATTTCAGTCCTGAGTCTTCACGGGTTTACTTTTCTGAAGTTAGTGCTCACACTACAACAGATCTTTACAGGTTTTGGCTCTTTACTAGAAATTCTGGCAGCATTGAACTCTTTGAGGTAATCATTACCTTGGGACTGTGTAAAAAAGCCAATGGGGAGCTTAACAGATACAGTGGAAGGAAGTGTGTGGTTAACCGTGCCTATTTTGGCACCAGTTATTGTAAACCAAAATGTTTTCTGGGAATGATTTAGGATTTCAGGAAACACTTCCTTTCCAGAAGGAAATTTTATCAAAAAATTGCTTTCCAATTCTAGTAGTACAACAGCCTAATTACACTAATTTGCTCTAACAGTAAAAAAACTGTTCTACTTGGAGCTACATCAGAGTTTTATATTCAGTATTGACTTACAATATTATATTGGAAAAAAAAGTATTATGGTGATGTAGAAGCAACACCAATAATAATGAGATTAGCACAGGAAAATAATGTAAGACACAATGAAGTGTTCTATTTTTCCCATATCTATACACAGCTGATGCCTGGTTTGGAATAAAAACCTGAGAAATATTTACATGTACCTTTATACTGAACTGTTATGCTGGCCAGCTATAGCATGTAATTTTTGTTTTCTTTATTCCACATTGCTCAAAGATTTTGAAAACTACAGTCATAAGTGTTCAAAGTCTTATGATGCTAAAGCAGCATTTCTATAAATACTGAATTTAAGGAAAAAAATATCATGATACAACAGATTTTTCCTGTGTCTTAGGGGCCTCACTGAAACATATGTGTGTTTAACATAATGAAATAAAAACAAACTTTACTGGAGTTGCCTTTATTGTTTCTCTTGATCTGTAGCCAACATTCTATACAGTGTAGTTTCATGATTTCTCATGCTTGCTGGATTTTTAAAAATATAGTTGTCAAGAAAAATGTTGTCTCAACAACATTAAAATCTTTTGCTTGACAAAGAATTACCAAAAGAAAGTCAATTTTACTGTTGTCTTACATTATGATGACTGGTTCTTTTATGAGTGATCCTGATTTTTTCTGCATCTGCTTTCTGTTTGTCCTTGCATATATCCTCCTTGGGTACAGATTAATCTTTTTACATGATTTCTGTGCCCATATTTTTTCTCATTGTGTTGTCTGATTCAACTCCATGCTCTGCATTGACTTTGATCTGCATGTCTCACAAACTTTGACCGAGGGATACAGAAAAATTAATTGTTTATGCTGCAAAGCGTCTCAAAAATAATAACCTATGTAATGCATCTTCTGCCATCTCTGGAATGCTATCCTTTTGTTTCTGCTGCATGTATATATAATACATCTCACTTGCCTCTATGCCTGTTAAGGATTTCTCTCTACAGTATTGTCATGATTCATAATGTGTTCATAACAGAACATAGTGTCTTCATAGATGCTGACTATTTTAGGGGAGCTTGTTCATTACTGAGTAGAATTCCTGCATTTTTTTTTCACTGTATAGAAAAAACATTTTTCTATGTACATTTTTCTATATACATTTCTATATATGTTTTTCACATGTATAGAAGTATATTAGCTTTTGTTATTTCAAAGGTAAGCTTGAGCAACAAGCATTGTAATTAATACAATGAGTATTAATTAGAATGCTATATTCTGGTCAGTGGCTGCATTTGCTGAATATAATTTGTGCAGGTTTTTCAGGCATATTGTACCAAATACACAGCAAATAAAGGGAAAAATGGAAGATGTCAAATGTGTAAAAAAAACCAACCAAAATATTATCATTAACGCAGTAGTCTTACATGAGAGGTTTTAGAGGCAATAAATTATGCTATATCTTCAGCTAATATGAAGCAAAGACAGTGCTGTTTTACATCCACATTATCTATCTCAATTTCTAGACATATGCAAAAACAGTTTTAAACTTTTTTTATGAATTCACAAAACTCATGTCTTTTCAACTAAGTCCATTCTAAACCCATACTTAGAAAAGAAACAACGAATTTCTAAAAAGAAATTTGTATATGGGTATATTTTCATAAAGGTAATACCCTATAATAAAAGTACACAAAGCACTGCAATTAGAATGCCTGCTCTCAGTCCCATACTACATTGCTATAAATGGGTGGGGTTTCTTACATCACAGCGACTGAGTTATGTGTTGCTTTTGTTTTTCTTGTCATAATTGCTTTTTTCCTGTTTTGAGACCTGCTTTATAGTCCATTCTTCATTTCTGAAAATGTCTGCTTTATCAATTTCTGTTTAAATACAAATCCATGGATTAATTTTCACTGCCAGTTTGCTAGTAACTCACATTCTTCAGGGTAAGCCTATATTCATTTAATAGCTTTTGATATAAAGATATTTAAAGAAACTACTCTTTCCCTCACAGTAAAAAAAAAAAAGATAAATATCTAGATTTTACTTCCTACTGGTTTTGCAAACAAGAACTCAAAGAACATATGCAAAAGGCACACGTAATTCCTTAGCTTGTGGAAATAGAAGAAGTAATCTCATTATGTGCCTAATGAGGTTATAGAAATGAATGCTAATCTCATTTCCTCTGAAGGACATTTAAAAATAAATATAATACAGTAAGCTGAAGATAAATATTACCTAACAGGTGATATGAGTAAGATTTTGCCTAATTTCCCACTTTTTTCTTTATCCCTGTTTCTTTTTCCATTAAAGGGAAACACTTTTGATTTAATCCTGCTGAAACAAAAATGTTTTCATTGAGACAAAAACCCCAATCAAACATATTTGTTATTTCCTTTCAGAAATAAGTTTTGGGTTCTCATTAATTAATTTCTGTTGCTGCAGTTTTTGGATTTTACATCACATGAGTCATAGGTCTGTGCTCATTCAGGAGTGAACAGAAAGACAGAGTATTGTGGCCAAATTGTTTGCAACAGCACTTACACCTATTTCACAGGCCAGATGGCTTCCTGTGACAGCAAACACCACAGTCCTACTTGTCATGCAAGTATAACACATTCAGAAAACACTCAGCCAGCGTTTCACAGGGTATGGGAACAAAAATGAATCAAAACTAGGTGAGTTTGGAGAATGTAGAATCTTTACAATCCTTCAGTAGTGAAAGAACAAAAAGAGGTTCTGATGGTTAATGCATTTGTCTAGAATGCCAGGTAAGTGTTTAAAGTCTATTTTAACATCCATAAAACAGCCATCTTGTTCATATATTAAAAAAAAAAAACATAATTATAAAACAATATATGGTTCTGGGCTGCAAGATAGTAAACACCAATAAAAGATGTTAAGGTGATTAAATAAATCATTTTTTTTTCATTTTAATCTTGAAAGATTGGAAAAAAATCAGTTATTACTCCAGCTGAAAGAGTCAGCACTTCCAGTGAGTTAAATATCAACAGCAAATTCATGTAAGATGAGAATAAATCACAAAAAGATGAATACTGAAATAGCTAAGCTTTTTATATAAAAAAGCCTTATACAGAAAGTGTCATCAGATTTTATACTTTAAAACTTCTCTTGCAGTATTTTGGATGCCTTTGTTTATTTTAAGCTGAGGAAAACAGCTCCTGAATATGAAGTGTTTGAATTATTATTCCTCATTTATAACCATGACAGGTTATCTTATTCTGCCAGGTTTGGCTGTCTCTGGATGAACTGGAAATACCCCATTCTTTTGCATATATCTGGTAAAAATATTAAGACATTGTCATTGCTTAGAATTGAAAATGATATACCAAAAGAATTAAAAGGGATTTTGCAGCATTTAGAACATTTATCTGAAAAAAAAAAAAAAAAGAGGACTGCTTCTTGCTTCAACAGATTTGTTTTGTGCTCTGCTAGCAAATCATCTAGCCTTTAAATGATTCAGTTCCTTCTTCTACCTCCCTTTTCTGAGCATCCTCAAGATTATGAAGAATCTTAAAGCTTTTGAAGCCACTAGATCAACACAACCATCTAAAACCTATTGTCGTGTATGACTACAGTATTTAAGCATCATTAGAGCTTAGTTTTTCAAGCCCCAGTATCAGTTTTGAAAATGAGTGTCATAACATTTTATCATTATAAAACTTCACTCTACGCTTGACTTTTTAAAATTTTTCTTACTATTCTTTCAAACAGGGGACAATATTGACTCTGAGGTAAAGAAATTTATTAATAATTCTGAAATGCTCAGATGCTGTGGTAACAGTATTTTCAGATACACTGAAAAGGCTTACCCTTACTTGCTACTTTAGTGGTTGGCAAAGAGGATGCACAGCAAAGGAGCACTTCTGGCCAGCACTGCCAGCTGTTACATAGCTTAAGAAGCTGCACTCACAAAAGTAGAGAAATTCTATTAAATACTTGCTCTGATGTAATGTGACCACTCACATGTACTGTGTTTCCAATACAGTCAATTTAATTTTTATTTGCACTTTTTCACCCTTATAAATTATTCTGCTAATCATCATGCTTTCCTCGCTGGGACATAATGAGCAGAGGAACTAGAAAGTGGTGGTGATCTGTTTAGACAGTAGCTTGTTTTTATTTTTCTTCATAAAGCCAGCAACTCAGCCCCACACAGCTGCTCACTTACTCCTCCAGTGGTGGGATTGGGGAGAGAATCAGAAGGATAACGTTAGTGGGTTGAGATAAGAACAGTTTAATAATAAAAATAAAACAATAATAATAATACCAATAATGTAATGAAAAGGAAAATAATGAGAGAGAGGTGAAACCCAGGGCCCTGTACAAACTCCCCCGGTTAATATACTGGTGATGACATCATATGATATCCCATTGGCCAGTTGGGCTCAGCTGTCTTTGCCCTGTCCCTGCCCCTCCCAGCCTCTTGCCCACATGGCAGAGCATGGGAAGCTGGAAAGGTCCCTGACTACTACAGGCGCTACTTAGCAACTCTGAGCCACTACTTAAGAGAAACTAAAGCATCAGTGTGCCACCAGCACTTTACCAGTTACAGTGAAGAAAATTAACTCTATCCCAGCCAAAACCAGCACATTCTCCACCCTTTATTCCATACCATTTACACCTTGCCCAGGTCCCATACTGTTCAATACCCTCTGTATCCCTGACTCCAAAACCCTAGGGGTTAACCTCAGGTCTCCCCTGGCTCTTTCTGCCAGAGGCTCCAGGTAGGGCCATTCTCCCCGGCTGCAGTGCAGAGCACATTTTTTACACCTTGTCCTGCCCAGACTGCCCCAAGGCCTACTGCATGAACTATCTCCTGTTTAATCTGTTCAAAGGCTTGTCGTTGCTCAGGGCCCCATTTGAAATCATTCTTTTTCCGGGTCACTTGATAGAGAGGGCTTACAATCAGACTGTAATTTGGGATATGCATTCTCCAAAAACCCGCAACACCCAAGAAAGCTTGTGTTTCCTTTTTGCTAGTTGGTGAAGACATGGCTACTATTTTGCTGATCACATCTATGGGATCTGATGACATCCATCGTGCCATTTGTTCCGAAGAACTGGATCTCCTGTGCGGGTCCCTTCACCTTACTTTGTTTTATGGCAAAACCAGCTTTCAGAAGGATTTGGACTATTTTCTTCCCTTTCTCAAAAACCTCTTCTGCTGTGTTGCCCCACATGATAATATCATTGTATAGTTGTAGGTGTTCAATGTTGTAGGTGTTCGATATTGTAGGTGTTCTGGAGCTTCTCCCTGTTCCAGTACAGTCTGAATCAGCCCATGGCAAATGGGAGGGCTGTGTTTCCACCCCTGGGGCAGTCGATTACATGTGTACTGGACAACCCTCTGAGTGAGAGCAAACTGTGGCCTGCACTCTGCTGCCAGAGGGATTGAGAAGAATGCATTAGCAATATCACTTGTGGCATACCACTTGGCTGCCTTTGACTCCAGTTGGTATTGAAGTTCTAGCATGTCTGGCACAGCAGCACTCAATGGAGGAATGACTTCGTTCAGGCCATGATAGTCTACTGTTAGCCTCCACTCTCCATTAGACTTCCGCACTGGCCATATGGGACTGTTAAAGGGTAAATGAGTCTTACTTATCACTCCTTGACTCTCTAGTCAACAAAGGAGATCATGGATGAGAATCAGGGAGTCTCCAAGGCAGCTACACCAAAAGCCCACCTGTACCCTTTTGGGTCCTTGAAATACTCTCTCCTGAGTAGTCTATGCCAAGGATGCACAGGCCAGTCACAATGGGGTGCTTTTGCCACTCATTCCAAGTTAGGCTCACTTCGGCCTCCAATACAGTTAGCTCTTGGGATCCCCCTGTCACTCCAGCAATGTTGATGGGTCTTGCCCCTATAGAGTTTGATGGCATTAAGGTGCACTGTGCACTGGTGTCCACTAAAGCTTTATACTCCTGTGGGTCAGATGTGCCAGGCCATCAGATCCACACAGTCCAGTAAGCCTGGTTATCCCTTTCCTCCACCTGGCTGGAGGCAGGATCCCTCTAGTCCCAGTCATGGCATTCGCAACTCACTTCCTGTAAATGTGAATCAGGAGTCTCTCTATTAAGCTCAGAAATAAAATCAGCACTTCTACTCCTTTGTCTGGGGACCTGTTCACTGGAAACTGGAGCAGCATCTTTCCTGGAAGACTGTCCCTGAGTGATTGTTCTTCCTTACAGTTCACGTACTTGACCCTAGAGGCATGAGGTAGGCTTGCCTTGCCACCTCCTGATGTCCTCTTCATGGTCACACAGGTAAAACCATAGGGTGGCCTGTGGTGTGTATCCTCTCCTTTCAGCCAAAGGACGCTTATTCCTAACAGCTGAGACACTACTCTGTAGAGGTGGGGAGCAGGACATATCTTCTTTGAGTTGCTGGATAGCTTGGCACAGATTCTCCACAGTACAGACAAGGGAGGAAGAGACATGTGCTATATAATCCCTGAGTTTATCAATCATGTCCCACAGTCTGTGCCTTCTCAACTTTCCAGGACACTATTGCCAATGAGTTTGCATATGAGGATGGATGGTGTGCTTCATACAAACTTCCACCACATGAGTCGTATGCACTGGGCTTCATCTGGATCTTTGGGTGACTGTTGATCGTCCAAGTCACCATAAATCATGTCAAGCACAGGTAATTCCCACAGATACTGGATACCTTTCTTCATGGTTGTCCATTTTCCTGGGTGATACACAACATCATCTTTGAAGGGATACCTTTCCTTCACTCTGGACAGGAGTTGCCTCCAGAGGCTGAGGGCTTGTGTCTCTTTTCCAACTGCTCTGTCAATGCCCAATTCCCTAGAAAGGGATCCCAGTTGTTTGGCTTCTTTCCCCTCTAATTCCAGGTTACTGGCTCCATTATCCAAGCATCAGAGCAGCCAGGTGGCAATTTGCTCACCTAGATGATGGCCAAAATCTTTTTACATATCTCGCAATCACTCAAGGACAGTGATTGGGTGGTCTCTGTTTCATTTATCAATTCTTCCTCTTCCTCTCCTCATGACAGCTCTGGTCTTCCATCATGTATTTCTAAACAAGTTGACCCCTGCTTCCAAGATTTCTTCTTGCGTATGGGGGAAAGTAATACTGGCATGGGTTGATTCTCTGGTTCAGCTGCAGTGCTGGTTGCAGGGTTTGAGTAGCTGCAGTGCCTATCACTTTGTCTTTCAATCCAGAGACCTTCTCTTCCCCTTGGGAGGACTGAAGACTGTTGAGCAGGGCTCGGTACATATGGGCCAGGCTCCAGCACATTGCAGTGATCTGTGTCTCTCTGGAGTTCCCAGCATAACAACATCCTTTCTACAAATATTCTACTAGTTTTTCAGGATTCTGCACTTGTTCAGGGGGAAATCTGCCCTAGGTATTTGCCCATGCTATCCCACATGCCCTGCCACTCGTAACTATCAAGCCTTGGGGCAGATTTCTGGGTGATATTCTTAAGCTGCTTTATGCTCTTAGCCAAAACCAAAACATCATGCACAAAAACTAACAATAAGTATATCTTAACTACCCAAGGGTGTTCAAGACACAAAAAGGTTGTTGTAATGAAGGTGGAGACATCATAGAAGAAGGTGGCAAAGATACCATTCTGTATTTCCTCCATATAAAATCTCTCAGAAGAGGAGGTAAAATTGCTAATTGCCTCAGTGAGGTGGTATCCAAAGTACAGTAACGGTTCCAATACAAAACCCAAATACCAGATAGAGCTGAAAACCAGATTTGCATAACAAATCTCTTAGGCAAAACATCATTAGTCACTGCAGAACACAGCAGACTACACAAACCAACACCAATCATTAACACAATCTGCAAAAATGAGAACATGGTGCTGTGACCAGCAGCTGTCATTATCTCAAGCCCTCTGAGCCCTACGTTGGGCACCAAAAGAGACTGTTGTGGTTTAGCCGGCAGCTCAGCCCCGCACATCCGCTCGCTCACTCCCCCACTGGTGGGATGGGGAAGAGAATCAGAAGGATAAAAGTGAGAAATCTTGTGGGTTGAGATAAGAACAGTTTAATAATAAACAATAACAACAACAATAATAATGTAATGAAAAGGAAAATAAGAGAGAGAAACCTAGGGTGGGGAGGGTGGGGCAGGGTGGGGTGGGAAGGGGGAATAAACAAACAAAACAACAAGTGCTGCAACTGCTCACCATCCACTGACCCAACACCACCAGTCCCTGAGCCACAACTGCCCCACCCCACCCCAACTCCCCTGGTTAATATACTGGTCATGACATCATATGATATGGAATATCCCATTGACCAGTTTGGATCAACTGTCCTGGCTGTGGCCCCTCCTCTCCCCTCCCAGTTTCTTGTGCATGTGGCAGATCATGGGAAGCTGGGAAGGTCCTCAACTACTAAAAGCACTAGTTAGTGACAGGTAACAACAACTAAAATATCAATGTGCTACCAGCACTATACCAGCTACAGTAAAGAAAATTAACTCTATCCCAGCCAAAACCAGCACAGAACAGATACTAAAAACAAAGTAGCAATAACATAAAAAATCCTTGTACGAATCAGCCTTTTCCTCTGCATGGAGCAGACTTTTTTCTTTTTTTTTTTAATGCAGCAACCTCACTTCTCATAGTGTCTAGCAACAGATTTTGTAATGATGGTATTTTCAGCTGAGACTGAGATGATTTGGTTTATTAGTGTTCATTGTCAGTATCTTATCCATAAGCAGTAGGATGAACTCTGCCTGCCACTAATGCTCCATTTATGTCTCTTTGTGTCTTTATTTCAGCAGGAGAATGTGCTAGATGAGATACTGAAAACAGATGTATAACACCAGATGAAATACTGCTGCATCATGTTGAATTTCTGTGAGCGGCTGGTATTACACATTTTAAATGTCTCTTTATGTTTGCCAGAATAGCATAATAGTCAATTCACTCCTCAATAACAAGCTGGCTGTTCTTGGTAAATAGAAAGGTGTTACATCTATTTCTCTTTCCATAACAAAGGCTTTCTTGTTCATCCATTAGTTTCACACTTGAATTAAAATCTAAATAAGTGAAGGAAAAAACCTTCCAAACTAAGTCGTGCAAAAGTACTGAAAATAGGAAAGGTTGAAGGGGCAATTCCTGCATGTAGTACATTAAACGGATTGCAGTTTGTTTGATTGCTTGCTTGCTTGTTTGTTTCCTTTGTTGGTTTGTCTTGAACTACTTTGTGTATTTATACTAGAGCATTCTTTCAGGGCCACTTTTCCTTGGAGACACCTCAATGGACTAGAACATTTTGTTATAAACACATTGTAATTCCTCAGACATTCTTTATGACATAATATAAAAAGACCAACACACACACACAAAAAGGATAAAGTTTACAGTAACACCCCTTTAATTGTACGTCATAATTTTCCACATATTTTTCCCTGAGCATTTCTGTACCTTATTTCTTCAGGAAAACATTAAGAATGAATCACTGTAATCAGAAGTTGATTCCTGAATCTTTTCTCGTATCAAGTAGCATTTCATTCCTTATATTGCTCCATCAACTACGAGATCACAGTGAAAGACATAAATTTACATTCCTAGGGAAATTAGAATTTGACCCTGAATAAAGTACTAATCAGTGTGATTGAACTGAGCAAAGCATTGAACACTCCCAAGCACTGAGAAAATAATGTTTTACCTTTGACCCGAAATCGGTACTGTGAAAACATTGCTTAGCTTGCATTGCTGTGTGTTCATT
Source organism: Phalacrocorax carbo (assembly GCF_963921805.1). Taxonomy (NCBI): domain Eukaryota; kingdom Metazoa; phylum Chordata; class Aves; order Suliformes; family Phalacrocoracidae; genus Phalacrocorax; species Phalacrocorax carbo. The sequence continues at coordinate 28,232,058 of NC_087518.1, read as the reverse complement.
GGTGTAATCAGGGGCTCAAGTATCTTGCACAGAAATATATTCTAGAACATACAATATATCCATGTCTCTTTCTTATTATTTTTATTGATTCTTACTAGTGTTAGCACATACAGGTTGAAATACTGCTGGTTCAACCAGTAGGCTGAACAGGCATCTGACTTGAGTGGCAGCTATCAGGCAGAGCACATCTCCCAACAGCTGAGGAGACTGATCTGGTCTGTCTGAGTCTGTTTTTTCCTCCTGATGCATATAGGGTGGCATTTACATAGAGACCAGCTCTTTGAAACAGTCATAGAGACCACCTCCATCCGCCTCTAGCAGTAGTGGCAGAAGAATGCCATTTCCTCTATGCTATTTCTGCAGACTTTCTTGTTTCCCTTCCCATGTGGGGACAGCCATTGACCTTCCTACTTCTCACAAGCAATTGAATAGAAACTCTTGAAAAAGAAAGGAAAATCAGTTGATGTCTTTTCTGGATGCTGGGCAGGAAGAGGATTGCACTGGTGATAAGAGGGTGCATCTCTGGATCCCAATGAAGGGAAATCAACTGGAGGAAGGAGACTAGGATGCAGGAGGAATCCAAGATGTGATTCAGAGGGAAATTCTGCTCCTGCCACAGTCCTGATGACAACTCCACTCCAACATCCCCTTTGAACTACCCCCTTACACAGACTATTTGCTGTGGACAGTGTCTTGCTTTTCATATCCAGCTGAGAAGCCTCAAGTTGACTGTACTAACTCTGAGCTAGAATGAAATTATTAATTCTATAATAATACTGGCTCAAATGTTACAAGATGCATAGAAAATATTAATTGTGAAACAGTAAAATGTAATATTGTATATTTCTTCTTACACTTTTATTTGAAATTTTTAAATTTAAATAGTATCTTGATGGATTTCTTGCTTTTCACTTGTAGGTCTTATCTACACCACAGATTTTTAGATACATCCGTAACCCAGTAGAAATATGGTGGCTTGTAGCCCAAGCCATTTTCAACATTTTCTAATACGGTATTTCATTTGCACTATTTATAATCAAGGATCTGCATAACTTGGTTTGCTTTCCTTATATGAGAGCTGAGGCCAAAACATCATTGACGATAGCACAATCTCCATGATTGCTAGGAACCATGACTATAAAATCATGTGCCCTCCTAGTCTGTCGCCTTCCTTGAAAACGCTCCTGATGTCAGAGCTCTTAGCTCAGGCCAGTGAGGAGAAATATGAGAGGACTGAACTGGCATGAGGGCTACTGCATGAGGTGTTATTTTCAGTGCCAGGTCATGCCACATAATGTGGAAAATATGCAGTGCCACAGAAGTGCTGGCATTCTTGCCAAAGGATGTCACAGATGACACATTTGTACAGGTGTTCAAGAAGAAACTGAACAAAGTAATGACTGAAAAGTCCTCTAGGAACTGTCAGTTATGTACAAAACACATCATGCTCAGGAGGCTTCTGAGCCCTAAGTTAATGCCAGCTTGAAGATTGGTCAAGGGTGTATAATTTCAACTGGTATAATGTATGCTGGCCCCATCCTTGTAGCTTTAATCTGAGCATTAGCTTTTGGCAACCATTTGTATGTGATTAGCAACACTGAACACATAAGGAAGAGGTTTAAGTGACAAGTGTAAAAAATTAACACAGGGTCAACCACAAGGTCATGATATTGTAGTTTTCTGTGGTATGAGTTAGAAAACAACGTTAAAAGTATTTTTTTTAAGCTTTTCAGGAACTTATAGTGTTAATATACTCCCTGAATGAGAATAATGCCTTTTAAAATAACATTCAATAGAATTGGCCTTCATTTAGAAATACAAATATGTTTTGTATAATTAAAATTTGTCCAAATAGCTTTAACTCCTTTTATTTGATCTAAATAAATAAATATTTGTTTAAATCATGTGGAAAGCCCCTTTATAAAACTGGTGAAAACTATTACTTTTGCATTTCAGGTAATTAAAACTTGCTTATGTAGAACTGTGCTGATCTGACCCATACTTGACAAAGGTAAAAACATATGAGATTTTTTTTCTTCTTTGCTTAATCCAGATTTTAGTAGGGAGATTACCACTAATACATATTAAATAGAAAACTTAGCTATTTCAGTAGAGAGGAGAAGGATGAGCAAGTAGACATGGACATATTTTCCATGACAGGAGGCATTTTCAAGCCTTTTGGTAATACTTTGGGGATGCATTATCTTTTTAGCTAGCAATAATTAAATAATAAAAATGATAATAAAAAGTATAGTTTCATATTTAATTTTCCTGAACCTGAAAAGTTTGGGTTTGCTTAATGTCTTCATGATTTTATTAAATATAGAAATTGTATGTACATACAGTGGTAAACATACACTGTAATTTAATTTGTCTTGTAGGCAAAACCTAATGGTTATCCAAGCCATCCCAAACTTAAAAATATGCAACTATTCTCTGCAACTATGTGCAAATATTTCTGTGGTTGTGTATGGGGTTTACTTGTTGAGGTGTCGGCAATGTGGGGGGTGCAAGAGTGGCCTCTGTGAGGAGAGCAGGGGCCCTGATCTGGGCATGGCCTGTCCCATATGGTCTCAGCTGGTTCCAGCCATTCCAGCCAGGTCTGCAATGGTCCCACCGCCACCACAGCTGAGCCTGTCAGCCACACTGCTGGCACCTCTGGGAAAATGTATTTAAGAAAGGGTAAAACACTGTGCAGCAGAGTGAGAAAAAAAAGTGTGAGAAAAAGCCCCTGCAACACCCAGATGAAGGAAGGAGGGAAGTGGTGTATTGCAGGCTCTGGAGCAGAGATTCTCCTACAGCCTGTGGAGACACCACAGTGGAGCAAGTATTTTCCTGCAGCCCATGGAGAGCCTGAGCAGGAGCAGGTTTACCCTGAAAGACTACAGCTTGTGGAGAGGACCCGTGCTGGAGCTTGGGAAAAATGTGAGTAGAAAGGAGTGGCACAGAAGAGCTGTTACAGGCTGACTGTAAACGCCGCCGTCCCCTCACCCCATTCCCCACCCACTGTGCTGCTTGGAGGGTGGAGGGAGAGGAGCTGGGAATGAAGGAGTGAAGTTAAGCCTCAGGGGGGAAAAAAAGGGAGGGGTAGGTAGAATTTGTTTTATTTTTTGTCTTTGTTTTTCACTATCCAAATTTATTTTAATTATCAGTAAATTAAATTAGTTTTCCCTAAGTCAAGTCTGTTTAGCTCGTGAGGGTAACTGATAAACAATCTCCCTGTCTTTACCTCAACCTAAGAGTTTTTTCGTCTTATTTTCTCCCCCTGTCTTCTTGAAGAAAGGGAGTGCAAGATCAGTTAGGTGAGCATCTGAGAGCCAGCCAAGGTCAGCCCACAGCCATAGGTACTGCAAAACAAAAATGAATATTCCAGAGTATGGAGATTGATAGTAAGTATTGTTGATGGTTTGTTGCTTAAAAATAGAAAGTAAAATATGTGTAAAGACCTTTCTTTGACATTTCATCATTTTCATATTTGAATTTATCTGCTTAATTTAACATCATTTTATTTGAGGATAAAGTGTAGAAGTGGTGAAGGCAATCAAAGTGAAACAGCACAGAAAGTCATTACATAAATTTCATTACTGGAAGCAGAAGGACCCTCAGATTTGTAAATAATTGCAGCTTCTTTGACAGTCCCTAATTATTCCTGGAAAGTTTATAGTGCTTAAGAACTCTTTTGTATTGCTTCCATTGGTAGTCCTTTACAGCTGTGAATAGGTTATGTATGTTTTGTGATAGGTTTAGGCCATAGGCAGTTTCACAAACTTACTATGTTTCTTTTGCTTTACTCACTGCTTTTAACTTGGAAAAAAAAAAAAAAAAAGGCAAGTAGAGAAACTAATATTCCTGGTAGATATGTTTGCGGAATTTAAAAATATTATTATTTAAACGTTATTTACCAAAACCTCCCCAAACCTAACTGCCCCTTAGCATCATTATTTTTAAAAAATATGGTTGATTTTGTGGTTTAAGCCAGGACTTTTACTATAAATTATACCTTTCCTGTAAGATCACCTGAGAACTTCTCTCTATGCACAAGCCTATGTTTTGGGAATTTCATATGGCCTTTCTCGACCCAGTGGAACATGTACCAGTCCTGCACTAACCCCACTAAGCAAACCTGTTGCTAGTGGACCACTGCATGTAGATGTATAGGGAAAGGAAGTAAAGGCCAGGTTCAACAGAGCTGAAGTAAAAAGAAGAATTCCAGTTTATTTTAGTGGGACATAAATGTAGGATTATTTCTTATTTACCTAAGGGGACATTGGCATTATTCAGATTATTTAAAGAATGTTTGCCTGACCTGATTAGATGCATAAAGAATGGAGTACAGGTACCGTCCCTGCTGAATCAGTCATCCTTTCTTCCTGCCACCCCAGATTTCTCTGGGACAGAATAACCAGCATAAAGATGAAGGATTAGGTCTCCAGAGTGATGTAGTCATGAACTGCAGATTTCTGTCAAGGGAAGGATGATTAATAGCTTCTGCTTCTGTATTTTAGGTAGGAGTAATGCTAAGCGCAGAGAACACAAGTCTAAACAACCACAAGAAATAGTCTTAAGTATTATGAAGCTGATTCTATAGTTGATTCTCACAGATTAATATCGTTTGCAATAATACATATGCATGTGTGTATAATTCATGCAATATTCTGGATTCTATAATCTCTAGAGTGTAATAACTGCAGTCCAATTACTTCATCCACCTTTGCCGGCTTCTTTCAGGTAAATAGTGTCTCTCACCTGTATGAGACAAGGGTACTGTTAAAATAACTCAGAAAACTTTAATATAATTGTAAATAAAAATTAACTCTATTTTGGAAGCAGATGTGTTCATGAATATTTACACATTTGTCACTTTCAAGTTTTTTAATGTTATTGTCACCTTAGGAAGAGAGGACTTTACTGCTTATCTTTATGATTTATTGCTGTACATTGGTTCCTTATAGTCTTGGACTAGACATTCAGTACCCATATTAATGTGTGATGACTAAGTGCTTATTTTTCAAAAAACTCTATAACAACTGGAATTGCTAAGAGCTCCAGAGCTGACCAAGTGCAAGGCTTTTAAAGTACTTGGCACTAGAATATAATTTTTTTACCACCATAAATTCAGATCAGGCCCTGGTCTCAATGTCTTCAGAAAGAATTGCAATGCTTGTCTGCTCATTGTTGTTTTTATAGTAGCAAAATGTGTGAATAATGGCTTGGCAGCACATCCTTAAGATAAGCAACAGAAATTATGTGAAAGGGAAACAAGATACCAGTACAGTAATGCAGGTCAGAGAATCTAGTGAACTTTAGGCAATTTGCTGGCAAGAAGATTCAGAAGCAATGGATGTCTTGTAATTACTGAGATGAACGAAAAATATATTTTGCAGGTGTAGACACTACTTAACTGATGTCATTCCTAAATTTAACTTAAAAGTTCAATTGATTTGATTGTTTGTGGACCAGGAGCTCTCACCCTTGAAAGAATATCTGTTCTCAATGTGCTCATCTTTTTAAATTCATTTTGATGCTTATTTCACTGTAATTCATTCCACTTATTAGATTTGAAAGAATTGCTATTAATGGAAGTGTTGGACACTCACAGATGTTTTTATCAAAATATTTAAAACATTCACATGCTTTTAGCATGCAAGGTTTATTATCAGGCATTTTATACCTCTTTATAGGAAAATGCTTGGTGCTCCACCTAACAAAATTTTGCACATTCAGGTTTTTTCCCACATCAGATGGTACTTTGAAGGCTACTTTGATGGAGCATTTCAGAATGACAGCATCACAGAATTTTTGAGGTTGGAAAGGACCTCTGGAGATTGTCTAGTCCAACCCCTCTTCCTTAAAGGAGCATTAAATAAAGTCCTTTGCTGGACTCACCCCAGTAAGTCCACCATACCATTCAGTTAAGTGGCTGTTTTCACCACAGCAACTAAAGCATCAATGTGTCATTGGCACTTTACCAGCTATAGTGAACAGATTTAACTCTATCCAATCAAAACCAGCACACGGAGAAGATCCAGTTGATCTTTTTCTCATTATCTCTGATGCTGTGCAGTGTCCTGACCTCCTCCTGCAGCTCTTTCTCTTAGAAACACAGGCTTTTGACAACCGCGCTCCTTCTGCAGGCTAGAAGACCATGTGTCCCGGGCTCAGTAAAATGTCCGAGGTGCTCCCTGAAGACTGAGACTTGCAGAGCTGTCTTCCATCTGGGACCTCCATCTGGGACTACACCTCCAATGCTGCAAGGACAGTTACTCCAGTGGCTACTGGGGACTGTGCCCACTATCGCTGAAGGTTGTGTATGATCGTCTGAGCAGTGTTACTGGCCCCTTCTTTGTGCCTTTCTGTATCAGCTGCTGCACAATTAACTCATTAGTGCTCAGCCAAATAACTCCCATTGATCTTGGCTCCCATTGATTCTAGACCTTATATTCAAATCAAGAAAAATACTGTTTCTTCAGCTAAAAAACATCCTTCTGTTTATCATTTTTGAGACCTCATTGACCACTTCTTCTTTTCTTTTCTTTTCCTTTTTTTTTTTTTTTTTTCCAAGTAGTGTGATTTAGACTTTTATGTGGCAGGTGATTGTCGTTTTGAAGTTCCATTCTATAAAAGGTCAAAGAATTTTTAAATTCGTGGTTTAACTGGCATCAACCAGCTAAGGGATAGATCTGTGCCAGTGAAAACCTTGAAAGTACTAAACTTTTAACTAAGAAATATTCTTGTATTTCTCTGGATGAACAGAAGGATCTGAATCAGAAAAAAAAAGTGTGCTGAAAGATTAAATAGATTTCCTTGTTAAGGAATGTCAGGGGTATGTTAACAAACTTTAATTAGAAAGACTTGCCAAACAAAATGAATTTGAGTTCCTTATGAAAATAAAGGGTGCAAATTTATGGGTGTGTGTTCCTTCAGAAAAAAAGGAAGGGGAATGAACCAAAGAAAGATAAAATAATAACACCATAAATTTCAAGCACTGTAACTTGAATTTTTACTCTATAATTTTTAAAGCCATTAAGGAGCGTTTTCGTGGGGGTTCTTTTTTTTTTCCCCTTGGGTTCAGCATAGTAACACCATGGCAGTATACTTTGTGGAGTTAACATGGATATGTGTACCACATTCCCACAAACTTCCAGCTGTGTTTTTTGCTTATATGATTTTAGCTCATGTATGCTATCGATTTTAGTAGCTGATCTAATGCACAGTTCTATAATTAAGAGTTCTGTTGGCACACAGCAGTAACATGTCTATCAAATCAAAGCTGAAATAAATTGTACTATACAAATATATGGTATTAAATATGACAATACTTAATCTGAAGAAGAAAGGAGATAACATATTTGAAAATTACAATTTTCATGAACAATATTTTCTGTCTTTGAGTGTAATGAGGTCAATAATATAAAAAAGGTAATAACTTCACAGTTTTGGAGGTGCTTTTTGTTCTGATCATTAGTGGTGTAAGAATTAGCTGATCATCAGTTCTTGTCCTAACATGTTGAGCTGTGTGCCTATGGACTAACAATCATTTGCTGCATTTCAGCAATGGATAAAATAAGCTTGAGTATGTTCCCTAATGCTGCAAAGTATTTCAGGTGTCATCTTAATGTGCAAATGGCCTTTCGAAGTAAAAACGACAGTCTGCTTATCTAGTATCACTTTTACCAGAGTGTTCAGGAACAGAGAGACAAGTTTTCCCTCATATGTGAGAAGGATAACACCAAATATATGACATTTCTTCCTATTACTATACTAATCTTTAACTATTTTCAACCAGCAGAGCATTGCCAGAAAGTCAAGGAGTTGTTACTTGCTTGGCACTGGTGAGGCCACATCTGGAGTGCTGTGTCTAGGGCAGGGATTGAGGAGATGTTTAGAGAGCTGGGACTGTTCATCCTGAAGAAGGGGTGGCTTGAGGGGATCTTATTCATGTCTATAAATACCTAGTCAGAGGGTATAAAAGAGATAGAGCCAGACTCTTTCAGTGGTGTACAGTGACAGGACATGAGGCAGAGGGTCCAAACTCAAATACAAGTAATTCCATTTAAACATAAGTAATTGTATTTATTTATTTATTACCATAAGAAGGATCAAACTCTGGCACAAGTTGCCCAGAAAGGCTGTGGATTCACCATCCTCGGAGATATTCAAAACCTTATTGAACACAGTCGTGGGCAACCTGCTCTAGCTGACCCTTCCTGACCAAGCATTTGGACTGGATGACTTACAGAGGTGCCTTCCAATATCAGTAATTCTCTGATTTTGTGATAATATTTATATGCAGGTCTTGGATTTAAACAGTGGCACAATATCATATGTTATTTTGCTCTTTCTCCCTTCCCTAAAAATTTCTAACATTTTGTCTGACTTTTCACTCTATTGAGATGACCTCTTTGTTGGTCTGTTTATCACAACACTGATATCATGCTCTTGAGTGATCAGCTTAGAAGCAATCATAATGTTATGTTTGTCTTCCCATGTACATTACTTCACATATGCCTATAATGAATTTATGAAGTACTGTACTTGGGAGTGCTCAAGTGCCCTATTTTCAATGCTGGAGCAGGGGCATCACCTTAAGAAGCATTAGTCTTAAGACTGACACTCTAAAAACAAGTCCTTTTTCAGGCAAATGTATGAAAATTAAAGTCTTTCTAACGTCTGTGTGTTCAAATACATAGGAATCGATACAGCTGCTCTTCTCAAACCAAGGAGAGCACTTGTAGTGCAAGCACTTCTCAGAATACATGAAGAGGGGAGAAGTGTGATTAACAACGAACTACTGTTAATTAGCAGCCTCTCCTGTACTGTGTGCCAGAGGGTCTGGTAGTTTAAATGACTGATTCCCTACAGTGCTATACAAACACAAGTTCATTATCCTTAATTTTAATTTTCTTTTTACAATTTCCCTTTTGACAAGAAATGGGTTCACATATGACATTTAAGTTCTTCTGGGTTCATAGGTGTTTTCTCATTTCAGAGTGTGGGTCAGCACAATAGCACAATAGCAGAATCTATTATTTTGATTATTTTCATACCCAGGTAAGTTTTTATAATGATATAACAAAGAAAAAAAGGACCACAATAATGAAAAATATTAGTGCAAACCAGAGCTTAATATGTCATTATTTGATTGGTATGAGCTGGTATAATCTTCATGGAAGGCTTGGAAAACATAATCTCTTCTCCATTGACTTTAACAACAAGGCCAGGTCACTGAGTGCTGATCTACCTCCTTTGTGTGTTTGTGTTGGTTGGTATTTTGGGGTTTGGTTAGGGTTTTTTTGAGATAGGGTGAGGTGGAAGTATGTTTGCATCTTTTGCAAAAGCTTTTTAAAATTCCGATGTAATTTTTCTAGGAATCTTATCCTAGTACTGTATTATAGATATTTACCATGAAATAGATAAAATCTGAATTAGTTTATAATGCTGCTATTTCAAAGTGCGGATAGAACTTGCCATGAGCTTTCAGTGTGTTGAAAACTGCTATGATCTTGGGTACACTGAAGAGCTACTGATGTATTTGTGCACTTACAGGTCTCTAACTCCAGCCTGAAGAATCTGATGTTTACATCAAGCTGTCTCTAGGAAATGTATAAATTGCAAAAAAACCCTTTCATACTTGTCTTGGCTTAGGTTTATTTTCCAAATATTATCTCAGACATGGATAATTTTTAAAGCATTGTTTTTCAGTTATGTAGCCCCAGATAATGGTGGCATAACTTTAGTCAACTTGGGCAGTGGCAACACAAGCTTCCTGAGAAAATATTGAGTCACACTGTAGGGAGGTGGGCACAATTTTTGAAGATTGTTAAGTTCATTGAGAAGTATATTTTGCATGAGTAAAGCTATCATTAAACATAGATAAAATGCAGTCATTAATTTCATATGGGAAAAGAGGGTTTTTATGTCAAAAGTTTAATTTCAGCATTTTCTAAATGAAACATACCCTTTCATTTTAAAGTAGTGTTTTTATTTTTTAATTGATACAAAAAAGAAGAAAAGTTAATTAAGTCTAAAATGAGGTGCAGCATTTAATTACATGTCAAATTGAAAATAGTGAATTGATTAAAACATTTCTTGGACTAGAATTCTTAGAAGGATTCAATTTCTGAAACTAATTTTCTCCTTGTCATCTAATGTTGATCTTACTGTTCTTGATATACTTTTAAAAAATATGTAGGCATTTTGGAAGATGAAACTGCTAGGGTGAGGAGTACAACTCTGGAAACACCTTTAGGATTTTGATGCACACAACATTTAGTTCACTTTCACAATGGAGGGCAAGGGCAAGAGAGGCATAACAGAAGTGCAAAACAATATAAAATAACCACCCCCCTGAACTTGATAAACAGGGTATTATACATAAATATACAGGCACACATGCACGCCCATATGCACTCCTGTACATCTTCTCACAGGGGAAGGTTCTTCACCCAGAGGGTGGTGGAGCACTGGAAAAGGCTCCCCAGGAATATAGTCATGGCGCCAAGCCTGACAACATTCAGGAAGCACTTGGACAACACCCTCAGAGACATGGTGTGAATTTTGGTGTTGTCCTGTGCAGGGACAGGAGTTGAACTCAGTGATCCTTGTCGGTCCCTTCCAGCTCAGGATGTTCTATGATTCTATTATTTTCCTCTCCCTTGTACTGCCATCTTCTCTTTTGCGTGGCAGGTTATTCACAGATCTGCACATGCAACACAGCCACACACTGTTTCTGAGCTTTCCCATCATAGGATGCTCTATATGCTTCCCCTGGACCTTCAGGATTGTTTTAAGCTTTGTTTTTAGGCAGATAGTTGGTTATCTCTCAGCAAACCCTGGTGATATCTCCCCATTTTATTCCAAACAATCACAAAATTATATAATTTTCAATCACACTAAGTTTCATACTGGGTTGTTAACCAAGCAATTCCTCCAACACAGGGTGTGTTGACTATGCACGGGTTAGTCCATATCAACCTTCACTGAAGGTTCATTGGACTGTTTGTAATAAGTGCATGTAAAATGCATACTATTAGATGATCCCACCTGATCTAGAGGCTGCATCAAGGATGAACCCCAAAATAAATAGCAATCTTCATTTTACTTGAGATCATTTAACCTAAGAGGTTATTGCAAGGAAACATAGAGCTTCATTACTTCATTTTACAACATGGCTTTTCATAGTAAAATTGAGAAGAAGAGACAGGACAGCAGGAGAAAAATGTTTAAAAAAAATCATTGCACCGAGACTTTCAGAAACACTCATTAAAATCAATTGGATGTTGGTGCCATGTTGCTGTTTGCAAATGTTTAATATTAACTTTTTGTCTTACATAATTCACAAGTTCTTCTGTGTAATAACCACTAACACTGCTGAAAACATTACTACACTTAAAAGGCTCTTAGGAAATTCTATTTAGGAAATATACAGTTATTTAAATATGATTATTAAGCATGAAACAGATCAGCATTACATCTGTGTTGACACATTTTGCAGCTCTCTTTAAATACCCATGCAAATATTCTGTCTTGCCATAGGCTGTAGGTAGTTAAAAATGTTTCTAACTGATGCATATATAAATAGACATGTATATATTTATATCTCCACCTTTTAGTGTGCAGATAGGGATATTTTGATTTTCTGTTAGAAGTTTTTTGACTATTAATGATGTAAATGTCAGACTCCTTGAAGGCAGAAGCTGTTTGGTTCTAAGTTTAAGTTTATTTCCATACTTCCAAGTTGAGAGTATAAATGTTGCCGTTATTTTTTAGTCCATTTTAAATATGTTCATGTTGCAAAATGCCTGCAGATTTGGCATTTTTCCCTTGATTTTATTGCATAATATATCTTTCCAATCTAACATTTGTCAGTAGGACAAAATACTTTCATGCTAAATTAGGTAATGTGCAAATCTCAAAATGAAGCCTCTCAGTAAACTGAATCTTACATTCCATATGGACATGCAAACTGATAAACGTGTTTTATGCAAAATTATGGGATTAATGGGAAAAGTGTGCAAAAAAATGGGATTAACTCATGTAGCGACTGGCAATTAGACATAGTAGACAGCCAGCTTTGGATAGCTGCCCCCAAACCGTAGCTTAGAGAAATACCATGAAAATATTATATTATAACAGACATTTTAACATTATTCAATCTAACAAGTGGAAAACCTTACAACAAAGATCTCATGTTCTCAGTCAATATCTCTCTGTTGAATTCAATGGCACTGCATTCATTTTTATTTCCCAGTGATATGGCTTTTTATTTGCAGAAGAATACAATTGATAGTGAATTAAAGGAATGAAAGACCTTTTTTAAAAAAAAAAAAACAAAAAACAAAACCAAAAAATACCACAAAACAGTAGCACGCACAGTACATATGCTAATAATCTAGGGAGAAAGGTTTAGGAATAACTGCAAATATTAACCCAGACATTGCCACTGCAGTAGAGTTACAGGTATAAAGGCACAGCAGTTAGGGGAAGCTTGCATGTTTGCAGCTGCAGGTTGTGAGATGTTTCCTCTGGGCTTTTTTCTTTACAATGTTTACTACTCATAAAAATGACACAGTAAAATATTCATGAATAGCAGGTGTAATGCATTAAACATGATGAGCCTGCAGTGGAAGAATAATACTGTTGAAGTAATTGAAAGTTGTCAGCACAGAGACGTACACTGTCTAAGAATATCTGGAATGTAAGGTTATGTAGATTTCAAGGGCATCTGGTTTGTGAGGCTATCTGGTTAATGACACAAAAAAACCTAAGTTTTAAATTTTTCTTGCAAGTTTATACTCTGTTCATCTGTGTATGTGTGATTCACTAGCAAACTTCAGTCTGGACTAGCTGGAGGAAACCAGCATCTGGAAATGCTGAAATTTGGAACTGGAGACTGGATGAAAAGGAGCCCAAGTTATGGGTGTTTAATATACCCACAGATGCTGGACAGGATTAAGGTCAACTCTAGGGGCTGAGCAACCTGTGGATGACATGAATTAAGACAGTGAAGTTGTGCCTATGCCCCAGGAGCAAAATACAGTCTTGATCAGCCAGTATGGACAGCCATGTTTCTGCTCTGTGTATGTGTGTGTACGGGGAAAGGGAAAAGGAGGTGGTTGCCTGTGGCAATCCGGTTTAGGAGAACTGTCCTCTGGGCACAGCGTCATTGTTCAGTGGTGACACTCCCCACAACTAGAGTGTGGATGCATGGTCGTGACTGTGGGTCATGGTGAAAAGTAACACATGAAGTATAATCTACCGTATCCCTTTATCCTAAGGGTGGATCTTCTTTCAGTTTGTAAAAGGTTTTCAAAAGGTAACCACAGAAAACACACCATTCAGTAACCAGTCCTTTGCAGTGCAAGATGATGGATGTTTTGCAGTTGACTTTTTTAAAATGTTACGTTTAAAGAAGTTTTTCTTTAGCTGTCCCTCCCCTCAGCCTTCCACACTCTTAACTGAAGCTTGGAGAAATCTGCAAAACAGCTGCAAGCTCCATTTAACACTTCTGTACTTTTTTCCTTATATCACAATAACATAGGGTTCATTAAACACCCCATGAATTTTGTTATTGAGTTGTTTCAGACACCTTGCCCTTGCCAAAGGCTATTCTTTTATTGATGTGCTAGTCCTTTTTTTTATAAAGAAAAAGCTTTCATTTTTATTAACCTTGCTTATAATGGCATCTATCTCAAGAATACATTTGGACTCCTTTAATATTTATCCTTATTGATTCTCATTTGAATACATACAGTTTAAGTTTTTTAAGCCACTGGCAATAACAGCTGGTTGCTGTGGAGAAATTCCTAAGCAGAATTATTAAAAAAGGTAGAAAAAAAGGTACTTAGAGCTGAAACTTCTTGCATCTGTTTCCCCATTCATTTCTGGTACTTGTGTCACTGTATGAAATTAAGTATGTGGTTTTTAGTGAAAACAGAAAGTAACTTTGGGATTCTGGAGGATAAAATAACGCACAGTAAGGGTTACAATACACAAGTATTGCATAAAAGTAGATATTGAATAGAGGAGTGGTGGCACAAACGTATCATGAACAATGGAGGTTTTTCAAATCACGGAATCGTGGAATGGTTTGGTTTGAAAGGGACCTTCAAAGATCAACTTGTCCAACCCTCCTGCCATGGGCAGGGACATCTGTCACTAGATCAGGTTGCTCAAAACTGTGGAGAGACATTCTAGCCCTCTGACCATTTTTGTGGCCTTCCTCTGGACCAACTCTAACACGTCCATGTCTTTCTTGTACTGGGGACCCCAGAACTGGATGAAGTACTGGATGAAGTACTCCAGGTGGGGTCTCATGACAGCAGAGCAGAGAGCAGGAATCACTTCCCTTGATGTGCTGGCTGTGCTTCTTTTCATGCAGCCCAGGATATAGTTGGCTTTCTGGGCTGCAAGTGCACGTTACTGGCTCATGTTCAGTTTTTCATTCACCAGTATGCCCAAGCCCTTCTCCACAGAGCTTCTCTCAATCCATTCATCCCCTAGTGTGTATTGACATTGAGGATTGCCCCTTCCCAAGTGCAAGACCTTGCACTTGGCCTCTTGAACTTTATGAGGTTTGCATGGTCCCACTCCTCAGGGTCCTGTCAGGGTCCTTCTGGATGGTATCCCTTCCCTCTAGTGCATCAAGTGCATCACTCAGCTTAGAGTCATCTGCATTTTGTTGCAGATTTGTTCAGACTGTTATGAATTGTCACCATTTTGCAGTATTCTGAAAGTATAGAAAACAAGAAAAATGCACTAATAATGGCTTAGTTCAGCCAAAATTTATTAAAATATATCAAGAGGAAATTATTGAATATTTTTCATGTGAATTTACACTATTGCATACATCTGACAATTGTCGGCTTACTTGATTTGTAATGCAGGCTGGATTATTTTCAGCCAGTTCCAGGTGATGTGTCCTAGCCTGGCATATAAACCTTCAGAGAGAGAATGAAAAGAGCTGTTCTATTTTTTTTAAATCTCCCTATGTATCAAGCAAAAAGTCCCCTCTCTGCTATAGTGCATTTTTTCTTGGTGCTTTCCAATTGTCAGCTACATGCTAGTCAAATGTGCCAACACTGACCATAACATTTCCTTTTTAAAACACTTGTATACAGATTGTGGACATTTCTAAGTGGTTTAGGAACATATCTTTCATGCTTTCGAAAATGCTTCCTTGTATCTAATTCTGATTTTTACATCTTTTTCCAAGGCTGTATAATGTCATTTATTACTCTAGTGTCATATCTGTGTCTGTGTCTGACACGTATACTGGTTCTTTGTTATGGGCCCACCTGTTAAAGCAATTAAGCCATGATGTTATAACCATTCTTTAGTCCAGACTAGGACTTTTCCTATACAGGAACATGGAAACCATTAAGAAGCCCAGTGACAAACTGATCCTGGTGTTGTAGGCTATTTGATATAAATAAGTTATTAGAGCCTGTGTCAGTAGGTTTAGTTTTTACAAGGACCATCCATATTTTTAAAGACATGCATACAACTACTTTGATTATTACAGACAAATGTTTTAGAAATTAAATAAATGCATGGAAACCTTACTATTTCTTCCTTTTAACTGTTTTCTTGCACTGATTTGATACATCGTATCTTCAAGAATATGCTGAAACTCTTCAGCTTTCTACACTTCTGCCAAACATAGAAAGCTTGAGAACAAACCATAATGAGTTAATTTAAATGTATTCTCACAAAACGCTCACTTACTACAGTTTTGAACTTTACCACTGAGTACAGAATCATTTTGTGGTTAATTAAGAATAAATTCTAAACATGCTGTCAGCAGCAGAAAATTATAAGAAAAAAGAGATACAGTCCCTCCCTCCCAGTTTAGAAGTAAGAATAAAAGAACAAGGAACCACCTGGCATCTTCAGCACATAATGGCAGACTTTAATAGTTCAATTTTTTATTGAAAAGAACTCAGCTGGTACATTTAAGTAAATTTCATGTACAATAGACAGATGTTTATGAAAAATTTTCAGGTATTAGAATAGACCCATAATAGTTCAGAAACTATCCCAAACTGCCAAGTTCTTTTTTCTGTTACTGGTTGCTGCACACACATAAATCACATGCTCAGGTCTTCAGCTCTGAGTGGAGCATCAAGGACATTATACATATGTTTTCCTTCAATCTGTGTGTTTACATCTTTTGCTGGACTATAGACATGTTAAGTAATAATGGATAAAATGAAAAAATCAGAATACATCTTTTTCTGGTGCACACAATCTTATTAGGAAGCACTTTGGGGCTTTTGGTTATTGTTCCATTCATATATTCCTGTTAGGTTGGGATTTTGTTCCAGATTTCTGTTTTAGTGGGCCAGCCTGCCTGTATCAAGCAGCACAACTCTAAGAGCATTTCTGATATTTCACTGGGGCTTTGTCATCTGTTAATGTCAACTCTTGTTTAAAGGTTTCATTTTGTAGCCCTGAAACAATATAGAAAAAATTATGAACCTGATCTAGAATTAAGTCTGACTAAATCTAGAGTTAACATCATCTAAGAAAACCTCATTTAGTGTAAAAGTTATTTTGTTTACATTTTAGTACTTTCTTAATGAACTACATTGTCCCATTGGATTGCTGTTATTTTTAGTAAGGAATCTTATGTAATAATATGGGATGGTACCTCTTCCATAGATAACATCCTTGGCTCTGTATATTAGGAAAATGCTAATTATTTAATTGGTAATAGATTTCCAAGCATTTTCTGTCTAAAGATAGTCTTCTGTGTACCTGAGTATGACTTTGCAAGTAAAGATTGCTTTATATGTAAAGTTATGTTAATTCAGACCATAATACTATTCATAAGCTGCCATCAGTTGCTGTTTGCTTTTCTCTTTTGTTTTTCTTCTAGTCAACCCTCCTGATTATAATTTTCAGGATTAAAGCAGATCTGTTGTAGGTCCTTTCCAACTGAAATTATTCTATTCTATTCTGTTCTGAAACTTGTTTCTGACATGTTGCTTATAATTGGCAAGGTACCCCAAACAATCAGCCTTATTCAATAGGAGCTATAGGTCAGGATCTGCTGATATCTAAATTCTGTAGATTTTGGTTTCTCTCTTTTGAGTTTCTCCAGAGCACTGAGTTTTATTACTGGCTCTTAACACCCTGAAGACTAGGTAATAAAGTGTATGGTACATGATAAAACACCAATACTGAAAGAAAATAATGAGTAAAATTATGTGTCTCAGTGGGCATGGTCTCAATTAGCCTCACTTATTGTTGCATAGGATTCTTTACTAAAAATAAGAGCAATTTCTGGTTTTCAGTGAATGAAATTAATGCATTGTGGGAGACTGCTCGTCCATTACAGATTGCTTTGAGAAGTAAGACACTCATATTTATGTTCTGTGACTTTTAAAATTTGCATTTTTATTTGTACATTTTTTACATAGAGTTACATGGAATATACATTTTTTGTTCTGATGCTTCCTCCCAAATCAGAATGAACAAAAAACCTTCCTTTGGTAGCTAAACTTAGTAGTAAACCACATGTAAAATATAGGGGTCCTGCATAATACTTCCTTGATGACTAATGCCTTCTTATAAGGGGAAAAAAGTTAAATATAAGAATGCCCTCAAATTATTTTAACAGGTAAAATGGCCTCAGAAGCATTCACATCTGCCATACAAACTGTAAAAGCTGATGCAATAGCTCTGTTCATCAGATTGCCATTAATTCCAGTATGAATTTTTGAAAACAAGCATAAATTAAAAAAATAATTTCAGTGAGACAATATTGTTCATTAAGAGACTGCTAAAAATGTAAACAAAATTATATTTACACTAAATGAGGTTTTCTTAGATGATGTTAACTCTAGATTTAGTCAGACAATTCTAGATCAGGTTCATCAGTTTTGCTATACTGTTTCAGGGCTACAAAATGAAACCTTTAAGGAAGAAGTTATTCTGTTTTGTTCTTTTCTATTATATCCTACTCTTGAGACTTGGCTCTAGAAAAACTCTAGAAAATTTTTCTATAGAGCACAACGTCAGAAATGTTAGAAAATTACCTGGGTAATCTGTTAAGTTGCTGTTCTTTCACTGTCTCAGTTTTTAACAGTAAAGATTCTCCTTATTCATATGTTGTTTTCAGAAATTCTTTTTTACAGTATAATTTTTTCTCCCTCTTTTTCTTTTTTATTTTTTTCCTATTATTGATTATATTAGGTCAATATAAGGAAGTTTTAGGTCCATAGAATGCTCTGCACTTTTCAAACTATAAAAATAAGAGAAGTATTTCATATATTGTCTGAATGGCAGTCTTGTGCTAATAAATATTAACAATTTGTATTCTTGGTGAGAAAAAGAACCTGATAAAATAACAGATTTTACTCTATAGCTCAAATATCATGATGCTTTTGACTGTGAAGTTGTGGCATAGCAATTTAAGTAATATTTTTGTCTAAAATACTGTGTTTATAAGGAATTAGACCTTCTGAAATAAAATAAAATAAAAATAACCTAAAACAAAACACTATAACTCAGTTAAAACTCAGTTTTCATTTATCTAAAGCACAGTATATAATAAAGAGGACTATGGGTTTATTTGACAAATGAAATTCAGTAGGTGAAGTAAGAATATATGAGAAACTTTAAATAAGAACAAATATCTGTACAGTCCACTACTCTGTTTTGGACAGGAGGCACACATGAAAATAAGGTAACAGTCAGCCCTTCAGGGCCTTGCAAACTGTTAGTTATCAGACTGGCTGAACAAGGGGGGCATTCTTATAGACTCCTTTTAGCTCTTCAAACCTTCCTAGAGTATTAGATTCCATGTGATATTTTGACAGTGATTTCTACATTTTCATTATGCAACCTGAGAAAAGTTTAATTTTCCCTTACTGTATTTAAATATGCTGCAATGATATTGTAAATTGTTAAATTGCTATTCTCAGATTATGTATTTTCACCCTTTTCTCTCTTCCTAGCACTGACTATTTCACCTCTTGGCACTTCTTTTCTACATGAGAAGCCTTTCCTCACTAGCTGAAAGAATAAATTCTATCACCGTCAATCTCACAGCCTGTCTCTCTATCTTTTCTATCTATATTACCTTTTTTTCCTGAGATTGTAAAGCAAAGCTACACATAACAATAATTCTGATACAGTCTTAGTGGCATAATGTTGTATGTATGCTCTCCATTACTTGCTCAGTTTTTAACACCTTATTTGTTTTTGACTGCTACTGA
This sequence comes from Phalacrocorax carbo, assembly GCF_963921805.1. Classification (NCBI taxonomy): domain Eukaryota; kingdom Metazoa; phylum Chordata; class Aves; order Suliformes; family Phalacrocoracidae; genus Phalacrocorax; species Phalacrocorax carbo. The sequence goes on along the minus strand of NC_087518.1, from coordinate 28,212,835 downwards.
GCTGACTTACTAATTGAACTATATAACTACAAGAACTTAACTCTACTTATGCCAATGAAAAGCTCTGTTGCTTCCTTTAAAATAAAGAGAGGTTCTCTGATTTATGCTATCACCAGATCAACACTGGGCATCTTTAGGTGCAGATGCATTTGTGAATGCAGATCAAAAGATTTGTTTGTATAGTTAAATACTCATTACATACAAAGCAGCTGCTTATAACTGCCTACGGTGAAAATTCTGTTTGGTGTACTAATAAATTATTCCAATTGAACTCTAACCAGAAACTTCTTTTCATTGTTAAGAATCAAGCTGAAGATCTGTGTGCCCTATAGTTTAGAGTAACAGTCCCCAGCCCTCACTGGCCTGTGGGCAAAGTTACACAAGGAAAATCGTGTGGGGAACATAAAATTTTCCTCCCCCTATTTTCAGTTTTAATTTTTCATTTTCTGTGGCTCCCAGCAATATTGTTGTCTCTTGCAGGCAACATGCTCCTAGACAGCTGAACATGAAGGAGGAGCATGCTGAGAAAGTCAGTGATTTTCTCACTCCAATCCCACATAGCCGTTAGCACAGCCTCTGTGTCATAAAGTGATTCTGTCTGGAAGGGATCAGTTATGCCTTGACAAATCTGAAGGGTTGATCAGAACTACTATGTACGAGGACAAGCTGGAACTTAAATGTTGATGCTTGTCAACACCATGCACAGCGTTGTGTGCCGGTCACATGCTTAGTAATCTATTTTACCTGAAGTGTGTGTGTATATACCCACATGTACAGGAAGTTCTTTTGTGTAAGAGATACTTAAATATTGTCTTTGAGTTATTACATTTGGTTTGTATTCATAGACCAGCTACTCCAGAGAGAGATGTTCACCCTTAGCAATGTACCTTGGAGCTCATATCTCCTCTGCATGAGATGCGAAGGGTGAAGCATTTGATCCTGTCTTCAAAAATTCTCTCAGCCATGTTGCAGAGTTGGAATTTTTCCTCTACAGCTCTTACAGACCTAACAATTCTTTAAGATATGGCATCTCTGTATTTTCTATTCCTTGATTTTTTTCCTTCTGTTTTCTTTCCTTTAATTTGTTCCTCTGTTTTTGCTCATTATGATTACCCCAGCTAAGAAAATAAATTCCCTCCTCCTTATGGTCTCTCCTCTATGACAGACTCACCAGATGCCTTTCCTTTCTTGTGGAGGAGTATATGCTCTTCCACACAAAAAGTGGAACAAAGATCCTTCTGGGATGAGGGGTCATCTAGGCAGACCACCCCCAGCATACTACCTGCTATTGGTTTTCCATGTCAGCAGAGAAGAGGTAGCAAGAAGTCCAAAGGCTATCAAAAGGGATTTCACAGCCTTGGGTGGATGGTTGAGGGATCAGGTGCTCAAATAGTATTTCAGTAGCAGGGAAGAATATTGAATGGAACAGTCAGGTCCAGCTGATCAATACATGGCTCCAAGGCTGGTGTCATTGACAGAACTTTGGCTTTTTTGATCATGGGATGGTCTATTCAACACCAGGTCTGCTGACATTCGATGGGATGCAACTTTCTCAGAAGAGTTAAAAGGTTTTTGCTCAAGGGCTAGCAGGGCTGATTGATAGAGATTTAAACTAGATTGGAAGGAGGAGAGGGGCAATACCAGGCTAGTCAGCGATGGGCAATGGGAAGAAATGCCAATGTTTGGGGAGCTGCATGCAAGTGAGACTCTTCAGACTGCTACACGTGGCAATGGGCAGAATGTATATGCACTTGAAGTATATTTACACAAATGCGCGTAGCAGAAGGAACAAGCAAGAGGAGCTGGAAGCCTTGGCCCAGTCACAATGATTTCATATACATCATTGGCATAAGGGAAACCCAGTGGGATGAGTCCTGCAATTCGTGTACCATGGTGGATGGTTACAGGCTCTTCAGGTGAGATAGGCAGGGCAGGGAAGGCAGGGGGGCGGCATTATATATAGTGGAGGAGCTGGAATGCACGGAGCTTGCAACTGACGATAGCACAGCTGAGAGTGTCTGGGTAAGGATTAAGGGACAGAAAAATAAAACAGATGTCATGGGATTCTACTATAGACCACACAGCCAGGAGGATGACACCAATGAGTTATTCTTTAAGGAACTGAGGGATGCGTCTAAGTCGTCCGCATAAGAGTCTTTATGGGGGACTTCAGCTTGTCAGATATCAACTGGGAATACCACCCAGCTGGGACCAACAGCTCCAGAAGGTTTCTAAACCATCTGGATGATACCTTCTTGGTGCATGTACTAAGAGAAACAACCAGAAAACGTGCTTTCCTTGATTTGTTGCTTTATTAACAGAAAGGGCCTCATGGTTGAAGTGGGGATCGGGGGCTGCCTTGGCCACAGTGAACATGAAACAATCAAGTTTCAAATCTATGGTGACAGGAGGAAAGCTTCCAGCAAGACCTCAACTCTGGACATGAGGAGAGCAGACTTCTGGTTGCTCAGGGAACTACTTAGAAAGGTCCCCTGGGAAAAAGCTTTTGAAGGTGCTGGGGTCCATCACTGCTGGTTGCTTTTTAAGTACCATGTCCTAAAAGCACAGGAGCACGCAATCCCAAAGTGTAGGAAGTCAAGCAGGCGAGGCAAAAAGCTGGCTTGGCTGACCAGGGATATTCTTCTTGAAATAAGGAGGAAAAAAAAAAAGCATATGGCCAGTGGAAGCAAGGTCAGGTGACATGGGAGGACTATAGGGATGCTGTTTGTCACTGCAGGGAGGAAATACCTGTGGGCAAAACTCAATTAAAGTTGAAGCTGGCCAGTACTGTGAAAGTCAATAAGAAGGGCTCTTTTAAATACTTTAGTGGTAAAAGGCAGGCCAGAAATATCATTGGTCCGTTGCTTGATGAGAATGGCCACCTCACAAACAAGGACATAGACAAGACGGAGATGCTTGTGCAGAACTTGGTGCATCGGCTAGATCCCTATAAGTCGATGGGGCCTGAAGGGATTAATTCAAGAGTACTTAAAGAGCTGGCTGGTGTCATAGTGAGACCTCTCTCAATGACTTTTCAATGCTCTTGGGAATCTGGAGAGGTCCCAGTAGACTGGAAGCTTGCAATTATTGTCCCAGTCTTCAAGAAGGGCCACAGGGATGACCCCGGTAACTACAGGCCCGTCAGTCTCACTTCTGTGCCTGGCAAAGTTATGGAGAAGATTATTCTGGGAGTTATTGAAAAGCATCTGAAAGACACTGCAGTCATTGGTCCTAGTCAGCATGGGTCCACGAATAAAACGTCCTGCTTAACAAACTTCATTTCCTTCTCTGGCAAGGTCACCCACCTAGTTGGCCAAGGGAAGCCACTTGATGTGATCTTTCTGGATTTCGCTAAAGTGTTTGATACTCTCTCTCACATTATCCTCCTGGACAAAATGTCCAGCATACAGCTGGATAAACACATAATGCAGTGGGTGAGCAATTGGCTGATAGGTTGGGCTCAAAGGGCCATAGTAAATGGGGTTACATCAGGCTGGTGACCAGTCACTAGCAGGGTTACTCAGAGGTTCTTAGGGACAGTACTCTTTAATCCCTTTGTTAATGACTTGGATGCATGACTTGAAGGAACACTAATTAAGTTTGCTGATGACACAGAACTGGGAGGTGCTGTTGACACTCTTGGGGGCAGAGAGACCCTGCAGAGGGATCTGGACAGACTGGAGACCTGGGTGATCACCAACCATGTGAAGTTTAACAACGACAAGTGCCAGATTTTACACCTGGGGCACGGCATCCCTGGCTGTACCTACAGGCTGGGGAACGAGAGGCTGGAGAGCAGCTCTGCACAGAGGGACCTGGGGGTTCTGGTTGACAGCAAGTTGAACACGAGCCAACAGTGTGCCCTGGCAGTGAAGAGGGCCAGCTATGTCCTGGGGTGCATCAAGCACTAGCCAGTCGAGGGAGGTGATTGTCTCCCTCTTCTTTCTTTCTTTCCACAGTACATTAAGCTTATAAAGCTACTAGAGAGCGTCCAGAGGAGGGCCAAAAAGTTGATGAGGGGTTTAGAGGGGAAGCCGTATGAGGAGCAGCTAAAGTCACTTGGTTTGTTCAGCCTGGAGAAGAGGAGACTGAGGGGAGACCTCATCACAGTCTACAGCTTCCTCACAAGGGGAGGAGGAGGGGCAGGCGCTGATCTCTTCTCTCTGGGGACCAATGATAGGGCCTGAGGGAATGGCAGGAAGATGCACTGGGGAGGTTTAGGTTGGATATTAGGAAAAGGTTCTTCCCCCAGAGGGTGGTGGAGCACTGGAACAGGCTCCTCAGGGAGGCAGTCATGCCACCAAGCCTGACGCTATTCAGGAAGCACTTGGACAATGCCCTCGGAGACATGGTATGAATTTTGGGATTGTCCTGTGCAGGGACAGGAATTGGACTTGATGATGCTTGTGGGTCCCTTCCAACTCAGGACATTCTACAATTCTATGATTAAGTTGAAGCTGGTCAAGTGATGCATCAATTATCTTACACAGCAGGAGTAACACAGCCCAAGAAGTATTTTGTGAACTTTATATCATAATAAGGATGTAAAGTATCTGACAGTTTTTAATTAGTATCCATTATGAATAGCTGTGGTGGTTTGACCTTGGCCAGAGCCAACCCAGGTGCTCTCTCACTTCTCCTCCTCAACAGGACGGTTGTGGTCAGTCCGTAACAGCTCCTTCCTCCTCACACATTTCCCCTGCTCCAGTGTGCGTCCTTCCCATGCCTTGTGGCTTCATTCAGGGAATATCTACCTGCTGTCACACGGGGTCCTCTGCAGGCTGATGGGGAATCTTTGCTCTGGGGCCAGGAACACCTCATCAATACCATCATACTCCTCCTCTTTGGTGCTGGCAGGGCTGCTTCTCACACTCACTGTTGTGCAGCATTTTGTCCTTTATTAAGCATACTTTCCCAGGGGTGACACCAGCATCCCGACAGGCTCTTCTGTGGCTGCAGTAGGGCTGTTGCAGAGCTAACTGGAACCAGCTGGGACCAGTTGGAAGTGGCTGCATCCAGCATGGTGTACCCCCTGGTCTTTTACGGGGGCCACCCTACAGCACATGCACTGCCAACACCTTGCCACTGACACTCAATACAACAATATTATTTTATTGACTATATGTAAAAAAGTATTTTTCTGTATATGCACATTTCAAATTAGGTAGCTACTGCTTTTAGAGATAAGAAGACAGGACAAAAATTAATTCAGAGGAAGTTGTGAAGTCCAGACTGTTCCTAGTATAGACATCTATCAGGATACTGCTACTATATTTTTTGAGAAAAAGGACAGTTGGGCCTGGATTATTGTTATGTTACATACAGTGAAGCAGCTTATAGAACTCCTTCAGCCATCCAAAGACACAACATACACAAATGTTTGTTTTGTAAATTAAACACAGTAGACAAATCCAAACCTTACACACTCAAGTTCCAAGCTGAAATGATACAGAAGACAGATACAAAAGCTAACTGATACATTTCAACAGAATTACTCATAAATATAAAATTAAGCATGAGTATATTGAAATCAAGACTTTACTATATACTTTATTGATAGTGCTTTTGGATTGCTGTGATGAAAATGAAACAAAATAAGAAAAAAAAAAGAGGTTACCTACATAGGCTAAAAGCTACCATGGAAAAGAAAGATCTGAAGTGACATCAGCGCCCAATCTATTTTATTTCTTTTTTTTTTTTCTAATCTTGTTTTCAAGTTTCAGTATATTTAGCATACAGAAGAAAATAATGTTATCAGACACACTGTCCTGCAAACATACTTAAAAAAATGGTCTTTAAATTTCTTTAGATACTTTTGCCTTCTTACTTTTCTTGAAAAGAAAAAAAAACACACTGAGGCATAAATAATTTATTTTTCTCAAAGACATGCCTCTACTTTACATCCTGGATGTGACCAGCAAAGCCATCAACTCTGGAAAATGCTCTCATTCGGACTGTAAAGAGGACTTCAGGGACTTCTGCAATCAAAATGAAGGCTGTAATAACTTGAGTTACTGAATAATTTTAGCTGACAAATCCTTACTCTGAGCTATGATATTTCAAACTCATCTGCATTGTAATCAATCTTTCCTCATGCTTTGTGTTGTGATACTTCATATTATCACAAAACCTTATTTGGTAATAAAAAAGTTATTCCAAGTAAATCCCATGCATTGTCTCTTAGTGTAAGATGGAAATGAACCAACATTGCTAGCACATCATATTAGATGTGCTAGAGCTAATATAAAACTTCACATCATTGTTTTAATATAATTCCTATTAATGACAAAAAGACAGGAGACAGAGAGAGAGAGACAAAGCAAGCGATGGACAGAAGGAGAGGGGAGAAGATGCTAGTTGATTTTTATGTTTATAAACAGCTATTTGTAGTGTAATATCAGAGCTCCGTAGTACAGACAAAACCTGAAAATAAATGGGGTTTGTGAAACATGGAAAGGAAGGGGAGGCTGAGTAACTGTGTAAGCCATAAATGTGCATCCCATCTGCAGGTGCTAGTGAGGGAAAAAGGAGGGGGAAAAAGGAAAGGTCACCTTTTAGTTCTTTCATTAAATCTATTGTGCTAGAGAAACTGAGAGCTAGATACCATTTTTTAAACTTTCTAATGTTTCCCCTGTGATGATTAAATTGCTGGTGTGAATGTGTGTGTACTGCAATATCTTCTTTGAGCTTAGCCAATATTCCTGGACCTCAGTGATAATGTTTCCCTCTCTTTTTCAATCCCAGAATGCAGCTCAGACTTTTTACAATAAAGAAAATGCATACAAAAGGATGTTAACCAACCTTACACAAAGAATGTGTTCAGCATATGCTTAATCAGTGCAGTATCTCTTCAGAGATAAATCAATCTTGTTAACAATCAACAGATCCCGAGGATTTACTGAAGCTAGGATACAGCTCTTCTTTAGGGATAAATTAATCCAACAGTTAAATTGTTCACAAAACAGACTGAACAAGTAACAGTTCTAGTTACAGACCAGTAAGTTATCTCAGCTACGCAGAAAGAAAAGGCTAAAAGCAGACAAGGATAGCTCAAAATTTCTGATGGAGACATGTGCATGCAGGTCTATGTGTGGAGGGGAGTAAGTATGCTCACGCATTTTGTATACTTACGCAAGACAGTAAGAAAGGATAAATTAAGACAGAGGATAAGAGCAAGAAAATAAAATCAACACAGAAAAAACTTTTAATGGAAAAGACAGGAAAATTATTTTCTGAGTGGTTTTAAGGGTACTTAGTACTATGAGGAAATATATTCTCTTCTCCTTTTTAATCCACCTTTGATAAAACACCAGATTACTACCCTCGGGCATATACTTTACACAAGTATATCCTGATAGCCATTACAGGTCATGTATCTTGTTTGCTTGCCAACATTCTAGAAAAAGCATATAAGAAGGCTTTGCTGGTATTAATGTAATACTAGGATATTTCTGCACAGAACCTGAAAAATATATGCAAAAAGTAATGTAAATTGAAAAGCAGAATTTAAAGCAAAATGTCCAATATTTCCAATGTCACTATATCCATAGGCTGCTGTAGAATATTAATTAATGCCAGGCTGAGAAAATGAATCACATGCTCTAACTTATTATCTTTTCATTTGCTGTAAGAAACTGAATATGTCTTTCCATGAATTAAACTTTTTTGTAGGTCTAACAAATTATCTTAGCACACTGGCACCTGGACACTTCAAGATACTACTTTGTATTTTCAAAGTGCTGTATAGTCATTAACTCCATCCTGTTTGCACATTCAATATGGCAAAGTTGCACTCAGCTGCTTATCAGATAGCAATATAAGATACCATTTGATACAGAAATCACCAAGAGAGATTTTGAATCAGAAGCTTACAAAGTAAAGCGATAAGAACAAAACCTGAAAGCGAATATAACCTTTGTAATATAGCAGATTTGACCATCAACAGCTTTCAAAACATAAAGATTTTCTCACCAAATTAAATGGAAAGGAAAAAAAAAAAGACAATAAATGGGAGTATTGAATAATAACACCATTAGCCACATGGAGATGCCAAACTTGCTATCCGGTGAGGGTTACAAGTAACACCAGCTTCTAAACCAACATTTGTCAGGCTGTAGTTTTATATATCTATACTGTATCTCTCTTTCCCTTTTTTACCAGCTTCTTAAATGATGTCTTTTTGCCAGATTGTATCCTAAAAGAAAGTAAATGATATATTTACAAATTGTTTCCAAAAGGGAACTCTTTAGCACACAGGGCACAACAGGCAAGAAAGCAGGTAAAACTACAGCTCATCTCTGCAAGGTCTGGACAACTTGAAATCTCTGCTCACTTTTGTCAGGTTCCACCGAGCCAATGTTTATTGTTATTATTTTAAAGGTACTGAGGGAGTATGGGGGCAAAGGAGAAATGTCATATGATACACATAAACTGAAGGTAATTTTTTTGCCAATGGCTCTTAAATAACATGGTATAAACCCATTAATCCAGTTCTCATTTTATCTTAACTGCTAACTGCTTAACTAAGATTGATCCCTCTCAGGTGAAGATCATATTAATGGGATTTCAAGTAACAAAACCCCCACAATACAGTAAATTAAATTTGTATAACTGGAAATTAATGGGTTATTTTATTATACTAAGCACAGCGGATATTTAGTCCTCTTTCTGAATACATTATTATATACTCTCAGGTAGTATCCATTACAGGAATATTTTCACAGGAGGTACATTACTAGCAGAAAGTTAGACCAGAATCTCTCCTCTTTCTTGGGCAATAATTGAACAAATCAGAAGCTGAAGCTGGACACCTGAACAGCCCCTCAGATGAAGAGAGCTCTGAATTGTTAGGTAAATTTTAATCAATTTCTTCATTAACTTATTTCTGATCATAAATGCAGGCAAAGGAGCACAATCTGGAGAAGGTAGGAGATTTTTAGGTCATTGAAGCTCCTTTTTATTCTGCAACCCTTCTTCATCATCACAAAGATGGTCCTATTTTGAACTAAATGTATTAGATCAGCAGGCAGATGCTTTGGGACAGAGGCCTTTGAATTAGATGGTCTCTTTTTTGCCAGGGCCCTGATAGCATCCCTCTGTCCCTGGCAGTCAGGCCAGATCAGACACGGTGCAGAAGTCTGGCCTTGAAAATGGGGCTGGTTCTCAACGGGGCTTCTTCTGGTTCTTCAAAGATTCATTGGACCTTATCCCAAGCAACCAAATGCCCAGGAGATGATTTCTGGACTGTAGTAGAGAGCTTTAGGTGCCTTTCCCGTAGTACTGGACACCCATTGCATCCTACAAGTAAACCTTTGAGGATGTGGCTGTCTCAACATCCTGCATGCAACATTACTCAGGGCCATATGTTTGTGTTTTGCTGCTCTCTGCATAACCCTGTTATTAAATAAGAAAAGACGGAATATCACTTTCTTGAGGAACTCCTCTCAAAAATGTGTTTGGGTGAGGAAATATCTAAATTGTTTCCCTACAGATTCCTGTTACCTCATTCTGTCAGAAAAAGTATCAAGATTAGCTATAGGAACCGATCTAAAACCAGTTTTATGGTAATCCAGGGCAGACTCTATAGATGTTCTTAAATATACAGAAGATTCATTTTTCACACAGTCTTTCAGTTTCTTTAAAGTCAGTCTTAGGTCTTTCCAATGTTAGCTGCACCTGTAGAACCCATGTGAAATCTGAATTCTACAAACCCTCTAACGAGAGGCTTTATTACCTCTTCTTTGAAAGCTTCACTTTGTTGTTACAGGTACAAGAATAATATTATTTTCTTTGTTTTACTAATTTATTTCAGTCCAGCTCTTCCACCTCCTTGTGGATATTGTTAGGTTATGTGATTACACAGGGGAACAAGGCAGGCAGAGGAACACCAACAACCTCCTCAGAGCTAATGGAATATCCTGACCCATGTGCTCCCAGGGCTGTCAGAGGAGGATGGGCAGTCAATGGCTTATGCATGAGACCCATCATGAGATCTCAACAGGAGAGGGTCCCTGCATCATCTTGCAAATAGAAGAGAGTTACTGCCTAGGGGTGTGTGACTTACTAGGGGACGTGGTAATATGGCAATTGTGCCAGGCTGTACAGCCAGGGAAAGGGCGAGATACAGGTGGACTGTGGAGGATCAATGAAAGGGATTAAAAAGTGCCTTTCACAAGTAAACACGCTGCTGCTCCATATTCTTTTCTGGCCATGCCTTCTGCCTGATCACTGCACTCTGTCCTATATTATTAAAAACCCTTTCTGGCTGTTTTCCTGTGTGTATACAGAGTCTTAAGCGCGAGCCACGAGAAATGGTGCAACAGGTCATAGAGGTCTGTGCGTCTGGGGTGACACCAACAGGAGAGACAGAACATGTGGGTGAGAGTGTCAGTGTGTGTAATCACTAGTGAGCGTCAAAGTGGAATGGCCAGCGAATAGGATAGAGGTTTGGGAACTAGGTATTGCAACTGTTGTCTAACCTCAGCTACTGGAGGGGTCCGTATTTTGTATATGTGTAGATTTCCTACCAAGGGACTTTCAGTCTGGTCAGCTGGAGAGGGGAACAGCATGAGGCCATTGGTGCCATTCGTGTTTGCGTGAGTGCTTAGTGTGTCTGTGTTGATCTGTCTTGGCCATTCGTGTATCCATGTGTGTGTGTAAGGTGTAAGATCGCATGTATGCTAATTCAAAATACATGCCCACCCTAAATATGGGGATAAAAAGGTGCAGCACCTTTGTCAGGCTACCATATTTGGCAGCTCCAACACATGTAGTCCTTAAATGCCTTCCAGGCATTCTGGAGGGAAAGAAAAGGAAAGGCTAAAATGGCATGGTTTGTTTTCCTTAGCAGCTAATGTTACGTTTATTTCTTAATATTTTTTTGTCTTTTAAACTACACAGGTGATTTTAAACAATGCTACAAGCCAGTAACAGGCTTAGAAGCTCATATCCCTGTGCTCTGATATCTGTGTTTATATTGAGAGCATAGCCTATATTGGTATGAAGTTTTGCAAACTGTCACCAAAAATATTGCTTTAAAATATTGAAATATAATACTTTTTTATGCTTCCCCCTTCCCCTGTTTTTCAGTCAGGCTGGCTGACCAGGATTTCAGCAAGGATTTATGGATTTAAGGTTATTTTACATAAGACTGAAATTATAAATCCACCCTAAATTTTGGATTTTCAGACAAAGGAAATACATAAGCTCAAAAGCAATGAAAGCAAAATCAGAGATAAGTCTATGCACTGAGCTGAGAAAAAGAAGGTGAAGATGGAGCTTGTTACAGTTAAATTCTAGCACACTAGGTAAAACTGATAAGGAATGAATGAGGCTCAGCTGTCAGGAATATTGCCTGAAACAGTGAGAGGCTATTTAACTAAGATGGCTCCAGATTCCCTATGATGAAGACAGTGATTGCAGTATGGAGGGTGATTGGGATATTGTACAGCTATGCCTGGATCAGTTGAGGCAGGTCTGAGGTAAACAGGAATGGGATGAAGTATCCTTCTGCCAAACTGCATACTTCTGGACCAATGTAAAGGGTTTCTGACACAAGTTCATCCAATAAAAGAGGGCTTAATGTTTTAGTCCATAAAGCAGAAATATGAACTCCTCTACCATTAGTGGCCATATCAAAGGAAGTATGAACCTAATAAACAGCTGATGGGTAATTTCTGGTAGAAATAGAGAAAAAATGACCTGCTGTACAACGCAAAAATTAATAACATTTAATATTAATTCTAATTTAGTCACTAATTTTCAAGGATCAGGACTTCAAGCTGAACATGAACACAAATTACTAACACAGATGGGTTCATTTATAAACCTTTCCTAGCAGAAATATGTGTCTGGGACCAAAGATTACACTATAAACTCATTAAAAGATAAATATCATAGGTGACGAATACGTATAAATAAACTGCTGGCACAAGTAAGCAAGCATATTAACTGATTTTAAATAATTTTAGAGTGGAGTTTATTAAAAATTTTTACCAGCTTGAGGAGGCTTTTAAAGAGTCCTCCACCATATATTTTGGAAGTATATACAGAGCTTTATTAATTTTAGGGAGGTCTTTAGGATACAATGTGGTGACCCAACTCTCAGCATCTGAGAAGGCATCTTTTATTCCTATACTTTTAAGAAATTAGGAGAGAAAAGATTGATTAAGTTTAATGTTATATTTGTTTTTGCAGCTTTCATTATGTGAAAGTCATCAACCAGGTGCACCAAAGTCCTAAGATTTTTTAAAATAATATCTTTTTCAAATATAGTATATGTTGGATTATTTCTGACTTTTCTGACTTTTTTCTGAGCTTGTTGGTTTTGTCACAATTCAGGGGACTGAAAATCCTGCGGTATTGATACTCACATGAAGAACACAAAAAAGCTTACACAAAAACTTTCAAGAAGTCATACTTACAAGACAGTGTAACTCTCATAGTTCTCATATAAACAACAATATTTGTAAATAAGTGAGCAGAATTACCATTGTTTTTATTTAAAAAAAGTAGAAACAATGGTTCTTCATATTATTTTTAACTGACAATTTTTGGAATATTTATTTTTAATGTTAGTATACAGAAGCTAAGAAAATATTTATCCACTATTAAATGTTTTATTTCCAAAAGGTAATTTTTTTCTCATTTTCTCATACATTTTCATATCACTCATTCATTATGTGTATTTTTTGCTTGCATAAGTTGCATGACTTCATAAAATATACAGAAACAAATGGCCACACTCCTTCCATAATCATATTTATCTAGAAGTGCAAAATTATTGTAACTGCTTCCTGACCAGCAGCCTTTATACATTTTATATAAGCCTTTATCCTTTTTGTCCATTTTCTTGCACTTGTTCCTCCTGCATCAACCTTGATCCCTTCTTTCCCTGCCTTTCCATAATAAGTTTTGTACATTGCCACCATCCCTTAAAGCATCCCATAAAAAGTTTACACACTCCCACCCAACATCCCAAGATAAGTTCGCTCTTTCCCATGATAATTTTGTTTTCCCCCTTCTTAACAGGTGCAAAGATCTGTCTGAGCCCCACCAAGGTGCTGAGGAACCTTCCACTACCCATCCATCAGAGATCTGAAGGAGAGCTCAAATCTTCAATATTATGTCCATTATCCTCCTGTTAGAGTTCGTGCATCTAGAAGTCACTTATTCCCTTCGTTGTCTCTCACCTCTGTTTTTATACTGGATAGCCACTAACCTGATATCCTCACAAACCAGGTGTCCTTGCATTCCAGGTATCCATATGTCTGTTGTGGTTAAACCTGGCAGGCAGCTAAGCACCACACAGCCACTCGTTCACCCCTACCCCAGTGGGATGGGGGGAGAATCGGAAGGGCAAAAGTAAGAAAACTCATGGGTTAAGAACAGTTTAATAATTAAAATAAAATATAACAACAACAACAGTTATCATGTAATGAAAAGGAAAACAAGAAGAGATAGAGAAGTGAAGCCCAGAGGGAAAAAAAAGTGATGCAACCACTCACCACCTGCTGACCAACTCCCCTCCAGGCTCCAAGATGCGATCACTGACCCCAGCCAACTCCCCACAGTTAATATACTGAGTTAATACTCCAAACATTGTATGGTATGGAATATCCCTTTGGATAGTTTGGATCAGCTGTCTTGGCTGTGCCCCCTCCTGTCCCAGCTTCATGTGTACCTGGTAAAGCATGGGAGGTTGGAAAAGTCCTTGATTAGTGTAAGCGCTACTTAGCAACAACTAAAACATCAAGGTGTTATCAACATTATTCTCATAATAAATAATTAAAAAAACCCACTATGCCAGCTATTAGGAAGAAAATTAACTATCCCAGCTGAAACCAGGTCAATGTCTTTTACATTCCACATCTCTTTACCTTCCTCACATCCCACATAACCTTAAAAAGATGATATATGAACAATAATTTTTAAAAAAAAGTATAAAGGACTGTAAAGTCCTGGATGCTTTCTTGTAATAATATGATTTTCAAGTAGGGCCCATAGAGTGGACCTTTTGAGGAAATCTGCATTTTGTCACCAATAATACCTACATTCTCTTTTATTAAGAGGTTGTCCAGTGATCTTTTTAGAATGTAATTGTTTTCCTTAACTGTAATTTCTATGAGACTGGAAATGAATCTTGAATTAGGCTGGCTTAATTCTGCAATCTTTTTTTGCAAATTTAACAATTGATTTAAGAAGAGTTGCAATTAGGAGCATTTAAGACCTTTCATGATTAGGGGTGCTCTTTGAAAATTCAGTGTAAGCTTATTATGTTTCTGCATATCAATATATTTATAGGCACAAGAGAGGACATTGTATATTGGTTGTTGTACAATTGGTTAATCCATCCTCATTCACTACACTAAAGAGAATAATCAATTTTAGAGCTGGCGTGTTCAGGATTCAGAAGTAACTTTTGGTTCCACCCAGTGAATCTGTATGAGCAGGAAAAGGGATTCTCACTGTTGGAGAGAGCTGACTATGGAAATAATCAACCCTGGTGTTGTATCAGCATGGCTTTTCTGGAGAAAAAAGATATTTTGATTAAGATAGGCTACAAGAGCAGGATGCATCTGGATAAAAATGACGCCATCTAAATGAGTGATGGATAAATCCTTTCAAAATGTGGCAGCAGTGAAAAAGTATTTAAGGTACCAGTTTAAGGAGTTAAGCAGTTCTAAATATAAGGACAGTAAGTTACCATATTGCTATACAAATGTACAGTCTAAGACAGACACGACTAACACAGAAATTAGTTTAATAACAGAGTTACGTGACAGCAACAAGGTTCCTGACTACAGACCTAGCTATGGAGTAAAAGGCTTAATAATCATCTTAGTCTTCTGAAACTTCATTTGATACTTGGCATCCTAGGCTCTCTTTGCCCATTTTCCTGTTCCCAGTCTCCATTTTCCAATTACTACTGAAGATTCTACTTTCTTTATTTTTAAGTAACATATTTTTTTGTAAATGTGTTTCACCTTTTGTCTAAGCATGTATTGAGTCTTCACATGTTTGGGTTTTTTCTCTACACATAGTTAAGTATAACTTTCAGATGAATTTGCATGAGAAGTATCAGCTGAAAAGCTTTGAAGAGTATTAAGGTAATATGATCATGGCTAACCATTTATGTGACCTACTGTAGGAAAGTTCATTTAAGTAAATAGGTCTCTTTTTTTCCCTTATTTTAAAGCAAGTGCAAGCTGAAATAAGACATGAGGAGGGTTGTTTGATATTTGCCTCTATAGCTGCTGCCACAAAAAAACAAAAATGCTGACATAGATAACATCAAGAGAGTTTGATATTTGACTGAACTTAATCTCTGAGCACATATTTCGTGAATGAAAGACCAGCTAATTGTTGAATACAGTGTTTCCATTTCAACGTGGATTGACCAAAGGTGTGGGTTTTTTTTCTCTGAAATTGATAACTTTTACAAGCTTAAATCAGCAGGCAGTTAAATTACTACAGGAAAACCCTGATTTATAATGTTCATTGTTTTAAGCAAGCTCTGACATCTGAAACCTTCTGTATTAAGACCACCGGGATAAACACAGTTATCCTGTAAAATGTTTCATTTGCCTCCCATCAGCAACCCAGCACGGAATGGGATGTGATTCTATGATTCTATGTTTCTACTGCCAGCCCTATAAGTAGATTAGGTCCTTTGCATAAAGATCTTCAAAACAGATCTTTAAGATGCCCAAACTACATTTTACAAATCTGAAGTCTGTGACTCAAAACTTGGAAATTCTGCCTATATTTCAAAATCTGAAGTCTTCCAAGACCCTTTACACTTTTTCAGTTAATTCTCCTCATCCTGAGGACTATCCTGAAAAAAACCAAAAGAAACAAAGAGACAAAAAAAACCCCAACAAAAATAAAACCACACCAAAACAAACCTCTTCTTCCAAACACAGTATTTCTTCTAAATAAAATAGGTCCACAAACTATTTCACATGGAACAATTTTAATATTTATTCCAATTCAGAAAAAGACCTCACTTTTCTGAAATCTGATTTTTCACTGAAGTGCAGATAGTACGTGCTGAAATCGAAGTTCCCCAAGGGAAAGAGAAACTAAGGTGAATAAGCAGAGACATGCCTTAAGAACAGCGGAAATGAAGATATGTTAAAAGTTCATTGTCCTCAAGCCTTGAGTATGACAAGGAAGTCTATTCCACTATCAAAAAAAGAGGTGTTATGTTAGGCCAACCATTACCATCTCTATAGAGCAGTATAAACATGTGAAGTTGAACGAAAATTGCTTAGTAGCATTTGTAAATTAATTTTGGTTGGGATCTTTAATCTTTTGCATATTGAATATTTTCTCAGTTGGAAAACTAATAATTTGTTTTCTCATTTCTCTTCTTTATTCAAAAAGGAAGGCATTATTCACCTTAAGAAAGAGTGGCAGAATTGAGCAATATAATAAAAATGTTATTGTTCTACTTGATACTGCTGTCTCATCATTTATACTTATATTGTTCATTTTCCAAACAATAATATCAGCAGGTACATTGAATAATTATATCTGAAGGCATCACCAAGCTTCGGGAGAGATCCTTTGGTACTTAAGAGTCGTTAGCTTGCAGATGAAGGAGCATGATGCTAAAGAACATTAAATAGATTATTTCCAATGAACCCTCTTTGTAAAATTTTTTTTTTTCCAAAAGAAGGGTCAAACATTTAATTTCAACATAAATTATATTTTTACTTTCAGATAATAATCATGAGTGAGGAGTTGGGAGGGGAATACAGATTGTGTATTAAATATGCAAAACACCATTACCGTTTGGTTTTTTTGTTGGGTTAATACTTTGCATAGAATTTCTGAGAATGGAGTCCTTCAAAATGAAATGCTGCTGTTATATGAGAAAGGATGGATTCAAATTCAAGGATGTTTATCACAAATGTACTATTCAAAACCTAGGGATATTTTCCCTCTCTCTTTTGTAATTATGCATTGTTACAGAATTATTTCTTAAAATCTGAAAATCTAGCACAGAATAATAAAATTGATGACAAGAGATAACTAATTCAGGGAAGTACATACTGAAACTCATTAAAAGGTGGCAGATTGATGACATCTGTTAAAGCAGTAAATATATATCCCCAAAGCAATATTATTGGTCTTTGATCCTTTTTTCCCAGCCAAATGCAACAGATTTTTTAATAGACCTTTAAAATAACTTATTTTCATTCAGATTAGTAGGACGTAGACTAAAATGCCCTGGTGTTTGTTTATAAATAGGATATACTTGTCTCCTTCATGAACACGAGGAAGATAAAGTGGTAACATAACATGTTAAAACTATAAATAATAACTCCTGTTGAGCTTAAAAATAGTCATTCAAAGTCATAAATTAAGCTCCATGGAAAGTAGGCCCTCTAAGGACCTGAGCTGAAATTAAATAATTTAACAGTAGAATTGCAAATGACATTACTACACCTTTTGTCTTAAACATTTAGGTATGACTTGTAAAGTATAATCCTTACAGATCTTTGAAACACAAATCTTAGTATTTTCCCACTACAAATCCTTTAAGAACGTGCCTACACTTTCTTCCACAACAACCTGATATATAAACTGATGATGTATGGGCTAGATAAGCAGGCAGTGATGTGGGCTGAAAGCTAGCTGTGCTGCCAGTCGCAGAGAGTTGTCATAAATGCAAAAAGTTCAGCTGGAGGCCAGTCCCTAGTGGTGTATGCCAGTGGTCAGTCCTGGGATAAAACTCTTCAGCATCTTGATTCAGCATCTCTTCAGCATTCATGATCTTGATAATGGGGCTGAATGCACCTTCAGCCAGTTCACAGATGTTACGAAACTAGGAGGAGCAGCTGTTGCAAAATATGGATGTGCTGCCATTCAGAGAAACCTGCCCAGGCTGGAACAACGGGACAACGTGAACCTGATGAAATTCAACAGAGGCAAATGCAAAGTCTTACACCTGAGGAAGAATAACTCCAGGCTCTGGTACAAGTCGGAGAACACACGTCTGTAAAACAACTTTGCAAATGAGGACCTGGGGGTCCTGGTGGACAACAAGCTGAACAGGAGGTGAACAGCAGGTCACAGGGGTGATCTTTCTCCTCTACTCAGCACTGGTAAAATACCTATGGGGTGCTGGTCACACTAGTACATGAGACATATGGGCTTACTGGAGCAAATTCAGTAAAGAGACAACTAAGGGACTAGACCACCTTTCCTATGAGCAGAGGCCAAGTGACCTGGGACTGTTCAGCCTGGAGAAGATAAGGTTCATAGAAAGCTGATCAATCTGTATAAGCACTTGATGGGAAGGGGAACAATGGAGGCACACTTGTCACTGGTTGCCAGCAACAGGAAAAGAGGCAATGGGCACAAACTGAAAGTCAGGAAATCCCATCTGAAAATAAGAAAACCTTTTTCATACTGTGAGGGTGGTCAAACACTGGAAGAGCATTTGAATACCTCCAGTCTGTGGAGATATTAACAATCTGACTGGTCATGGTCTTGGCAACCTGCTCTAGGTAAACTTGCCTGAGCATGGGATTGGACTACATGTGCCCTCCAAACAACTGCTCTGTCAATCCATGATTCTCTTTCATGTACCCAGAAATTACTATAATATAACACTCTAGCAAGTTACAAAAGTATTATTCAGACTAAAGTACTTGTAAAATCCCTCTGTTATGTCACAATGTGCATTCTGTGAAAAGAATGGTCCTGGTTCCTGAGCATGGGGATTAGCTTCTGGGAACTTTAGTGTAGAACTTCTATGGAAAGTGTAGAGGTGCTGACTTGAACACAGAAATTTGTAGTGTACATTTAATAGAGAATTCCCTGTATGGTACATTACACCTAACTAATTTTGTTATCTTTACATATTGTTTGTTCAATGCAATCTTAATGTCTTAAAGTTTCTTTAAGAATTAAAAAATCAAGGGAAATTGATATTTTGAGGACTTAGATTCCTTAAATCTTTATCATTAAGATTTTGGAAACTGTAAGAGAAAACTTATGTTGGAGAGTAAAGAACTGGGTTATGAGAATGGCCATAAAAGACCTATGCAAAACAATAGGGAATCTCCCATGGGCAAACTGTGACATGTTCAAATCAAAACAACAGATATTCAAATTAAGTAGTAGGAAACACTTTCTGTCAAGACGGATATGAAACACTAGAACAGATTATAGTTTGAGTAAAGTACTCAGAATCCCCCCAATGAAATTTGTTTTGTACAAACAATGGTGCTTGTGGCAGTTTTACATTTTTCAAGTACCTGCAAAGCTATCACAGCTCTGTTGTGCACTGGGAATTTTTCTGTTTGGCTATGATAATTTGTACATAACAGCAAGAACATAACAAATCATAAACTAGACTGTTCCTGGATTTTTTTTTCAATATAGCACATATAAGGAAATTAATGGCATGCCATGTAAGTAAAACCTCTATTACTTATAATTAGGATGTTAATGAAAGACCATATACCTATCACCTTGCAAACTGTGAAATAATTTTTCTTTATTAAAACAACTATTTAGCAAAAAGTAAAACAATTATATCTTGCAGACTGAAAGCTTTATAAGTTAAACAATAAGTCCTCAATTGTTTTCAAAATATATTCAGTGTGAGTACTATGAATATTGTTTATCTAATATTATTAATATCTTTATAGGTATACAGAGGTATGTTGTGGTCTCTACATTTTTCAATGGATAAGAAAAATTAGGCTCCCACAAAAATAGTTATGCAAGTAGGGAACATAACTTACAGGGGGATTTTTAAAAAGTCCTCTCTATTTGTATTATCAAAACCTAGATTGAGAAGTTTCCACATAGAACACAAATAATGTCTGGTAATTCAAGACAAACAAACTATACTTACAGATTAAATACATATAAAATTTGCTTATAAATTAAAACATTTCAGTATAGAGAATTAAAAAGCTGCTGGACATGTGCAGGCATGCATATATAAAGAAGAAATCTATAGTGACAGCAGATATACTGTTCTTTCACTAGGTCTAGTTAGTATTAAAATTAGACCTTTTCCAGTGAAAAAGCTGTCCTATTGCTAACAATCACCACTAGTATTGTTTAAATTTATAGCATCCATAAACATGACGGTATACTGATGGGAAAAAAAAAGTCTTCCATGCAAGGGGAATTTTAGGACTGACCTAATACAGTCATAGAAAGGAAGAGTTTGGCCCACAGTTTTTCTTATAGGTTGTTTACAGCCTCTTAAATTCACATTTTTTGTTCTTTCTATTGTGTGGCTGACAACTTTAGCTGATATTATTAATGAATTGTGTATATTACTTGTTAGAAAAAAAATAAAATAAAACAAAACACATTTGAAATGGAAATAGTAATATTTTAAAGAATGGTGATTAAATAGCTGGTTTCCAATGTAATTAACCAATCAGGTGAACTTGCGGTTTACAGAAAGCTAAGCTTTTTGAAGGAATTTGAAAAGCCCTTCCATGGATCTACAACCTTGCTATATATGTATACACACATAGTAAACTTTATAGCTATTGCACAAAATAAAAGGAAATTAAGAATGACTTCGATCCTGTTTGGTGGAAGGAACGAAACAAACAGTATTTGCCTGGAGATTAGTGATGATAGCAGTCCAAAGTTGGTGCAAGGTGGCCTGCAGATTTGTACCTAAAAATAACAGGAAGAACTAACCTGCAACAGTAGATAAAAACAGAGCAATGACCAGATGAAGTCATCTTAGGTCAAATAAGGAATATTTGACTAAAAGTGACCCATGTAACACCTACACCGGGAAGGCAGTGGCATAAAGGCAGCATGACACAGCAACTCCAGGGAAGATCCTTGCAGGACATTTACCCGCAAGCCAAGCCACTGTGATGAAATAATTTTGTTGTCAGATAATATTAATCAATAAGTCTCAGTCTGTCTCCCTGACAGAACCACACCCACACCAAGACATCATCTACCAGTACACAACACGCTAAACCCACCACGTAGTACAAGGGCAGGAGGTTTTTAAAGAGCTGTGTGCCCATCTTCAGCTTCCAGTGCCCATGGCTGCCCTGGAAGTAACTGGTAGGACCACTGGCAGCATGAAATCCTTTCTCTTCATGAAATTATTTATGACATCCTACATTCTGCTCTCCACATCCTATTCAAACACTAGGGCACCTTAACAATTTATTATATTATTGAGGAGAAAGGCATTTTAATTCATTTTTGTCTTCAGTATATATTAGGAGCTGCTTTCTGATGATAGGTTACACTGCATATGGAAATACAACAGTCCAGCATGACTTCATAATGCTGTTAGTCTTTCTACAGATTTCTTGGAGAGGGAATGGAAATATGTTTGTAAGTATTCCTAAAGATAGAGAAAGAAAGAGAGAGAGAGAAGAAAAAAAGAAGATATTAAGACATTTTCTGATACAGGGAGATCAGAAGACAACATTGAATCTTGGCTCATTAAATTGCGGAAATCTGCATGTGTTTAACAACTGTTGAAATATAAAAGTAAGATAGAAAATGTCTGGAGTCATAGACTGGTACTTTGTTTTATCTTAAGTTTATATACGTTCATTGACATCTAGAGCCTTGGTTCCAAAAGATGCTGAAACACTGCCAGAAAGAGGGAAATGATACCATGTGTCCCCTTTCTAATACTGGCAGAAAATAAAACATGTCTAAGTATGCAAACATATGACTGCTCTGCCATAAGGATGTGTTAAGTTAAACCCCTGTTAACAGCAATAACACTGTCATGTGGCAGACAGTGCAAACAATTCTGCAAAACCACATAAAATACATCATTTAACTCAACAGTGGCCAGATTAAGCTTTAAATAACCCTAACAAAAAAGGTGTTTCTTACTGATATTTAGTAAGGAGTTAAGTTTGTCTGGTTTTATTCATGCAAGTATTCAATGTTAAATAAAATTTTAACAGAGTTGTATATAGCAGTTAAATTGCAAAGATAAAAGCTGGATTTTATGCAGCCCTGTAGCTCAGTAAACACAATGTAGTTATTGCTAGTAACAGGCTTTGGGCTTTATACTAACTTTTCAAGGACTCAAGATGCAAGTTGGTCAGGTTTTGTCTGACCTTACCTTGGCCTTGGCTTGTTGGGCTGTAACAACAGTGTTTCTAAATACCAGGTGATTAAGTCCAATTTATTTTACTTCACCCTTGTATGCCATAATCAAAATTTTTAGACAGACAGGAGTGATGGGGAGTTATTGCATGCTGAACACTGTGTTTACTGTCTTAGCCAACACTTGTCAGTTTGAAAGACACTGAAGATAAGCAGGTCCAGTAATCCTGATTCCTTGTGATAAGAATTTGAGAATCACAAATCGTAACAGTTATGCAATTAGTACTAATGCATGTATCTGATAAAGAACAGCTTCACCTTTGTAATACAGAATAACTTGTAAAATTGACAATGGAAGTTGGTTTTTTAGATTTATTTATTTTCTATATTATCTTGTCTTCTGTCTCAGTGCATGTGGATTTAGTTACCTTGCAATATCATTGTCTATATTTACTTTGGCAAAAACTTCATTATTCACAAGAGTATTAAAAGACTTATCTGTTTACTGCTGCATTTACATATCTTACAATGTTTTCCCATTTTTTATATTGTAAGAAATAACGAAAAATAAGGAATTTTTTTTTTAGAATTTGAAGTTTCATAAATCATATCTCATTTCTTTCTTAACCTCTCTGAAAATGAAATGAGCCTATTGCTTTTTCCTCCCATAATTGAGAAGGTTTCTGTGCTTTTTGGGATAGTTTTTCTCTTCCTTAAAATCATAGCCCCTGAGGCAATGTGATGTGATTCTCTTCATTTACTACAATAACTACAGCATTGCTAAATACCTTGGAATTTTTAAACAATTCAGTGGGTTTGCTTTTTTGCATTGGTATGGTATTTTAATCTAAGGAATGTTCACATTTTCTGGATTGCATTCTGGCACTGATCTACAGGCACTTTGTGTCTAAAGTTGCGTTTGTTTTAAAACAAAAGGTATAAGGATGTAGCTACACTGATGTGAATATTGCTGCTTAGTCATCAGGTCCTTATAGATTCTATAGTATAACATATTATGTCATGTCAGACTGCTGACTGTTCAGGGGTTAGTGATTATGGAGCCATGGATGAACTCAGGGCCCTCAAGGATCTTCAGACTAGCACTGCTGCCTGGAGACAGTCATCTTTTAATCAAAACCTGTGTGGGGCTTAAATCCTAGGCTCTTGTTTGTGCATAGCATGCACTATACTCAACAGTCAACTGTGCATTTCATCTTCAGTTAAAGCCTAAAATCTATTAAAATATACAGATTCAGATGATATTCCAATATCAGAAGACAATTTCATATTGGATCATATTCTACTTTGATTAAGGCAAATATGACTACTCTTTTCTATGAGCCTACTTGCCTGGGAAGATATGACAGATTATTAAGAAAAACAGCATTGTCCACTGCAAATAAAAGAAAGTATGTTTCTATTGGAGATCTTAAAGCTGCAATCAACTAAGTCCAACATAAGTTTTAATGTTACTTTAAAAATTCACAAGCAAGAAAGGAAAATCTCAGTAGACATTTGCTCATCTGGTGTCAAAATTGCAAATTTTTGAGACAGAAGGGGAGAAATAATCCATAAAGTTCCATCATTATTAGTTATCATGTGTTGTTAGAAAGTGTCACATTGTGATTTACATAATGTTAATAGAATGCCATCATTGGTGCTGAGGTATGTAATAGCATTACAGAATAGCGTTACTAGTAAATTGCAAAATCTTGCCATCAAACATCAAAACAACAATTTTAATAGTAACATCAGAATTTGAATGCCTTAAAATTAGTCTTCTTTCCAACAGTTTTCAGTGTGCTGTCTTATCAAGGAAAACATACTGCTATTAGCTTTCATTATGACTTGTGCAATGTCACAGTACAAATATCTTACCCTTCATGCTTACAATGCAACGTGCAATGCATTGATACTTGCTTTAAGCTTTAATTCACTTTGTTTTCTTCTTTTTTTCTTTCCGTCAATGAAAGCAGTCCTCCACTTACTGAGGAAGCAAATTACTTTTCCATTATAATGTAATGATGCAGAAGAGTGGTATTATCTAACAAAAGAAAATAAAACGTAGCTGTCTTTCTGAGCAAGAAAACACTTTACAACTATTAAAAAAAAAAAAAGGAATTGAGGGGAACTATGCTATAAAGGAGAATAAAATTAGCTTCCAGTGGATATTGTGATAAATAACAATGTAATGCCAGAAAAATTTGCTGCTAAGGCTCCTGTTTCCATTGTCTTTCTTAAATCAGTTTTAATAGCTAGAACAGTGTCCAGCTTTGAGAACTGGTAGAGATGAGTGGTGATGCATTTGTTCAGGGTGGTAGTCTGATGTTTATAATTCATTCAGCCTGAGAGTCACCACCTGTCTTTTCCACACTTTTGCTTAAATTGATGATTTCAGAAATATTTAAACATATACTTGAGCTAAAAACTGCTGAAGATAATGTTTAATGACAGACGGGGCTGAAAGTCAAAGTGACAGGCAATAAATTTTCCTCAAGCAAAGCTACTGATTTTTGTTAAGATTTAAAAAATGGTGCCTCTTGGTCATAGATTTGTATGGGAAATTCTTTCTGGTCCTTCTAAGAAGGTAAAGTTATATTAAAGTTCCTATCAATTAGAAAAATCTTTCCAAAAGGTTTCTCAAAAAGAGATGAAGACCACTTTCTGTATTTCTAGCACCTTGACACTTCTACTTCACATTAAGATACAAGATTCAAGTCATATTTTACTTCTTCTACCTGACATTAATAATTTATATGGCTTGGAACAGAGACTGAAAGCAACTCATCTGAGAACAGCAACAACATGACACTAGGGCAAAATAAGTGTTCAAAATTATATTTCCCACAACACAGGTAAATATCCTTTATTGCCACTGACTGTTGCATACTGGCCTCTCCCTGGTCTCTCCCTCTGCCTTTTGAAGTCACTCTCCCCTCTTGCTCTCTCTTTACTCTTTTTTTAATTAAATCCAGTAATTTGAATGCCTAGAATTTTGAAAATCCAGTTCATTACAGGTCACAATATGATTTCTGTTTAAAAATGAGCAATTTTCCACTTGAGAGAGACATATGTCTTCATATGTTTTTTTATATCCACACATACTTACTGCTTAACCTTAATGTCGCATATTGTTTGCTTTCACATTGATGTGTTCTGCATGACTAAGGGGTAGAAAAATAATCTAACAGTTAAAACTGACTTTAGAGGTACACTCTGTTTTAAACACCTTTTTTGACATGCCATCTACGTTGCGCTGAAGCAATGTCAGTCATAACCCACCATGCTGTAAGTGTCATTGGTCTCTCCCCTACAGAAAGTTTACATAGCAGCCTGTCCTGTTAAGAACCAGTTCAGAAATAGTTGAGCTTGGGACCCTTATGCTGGGGTGTGCTTTTCCAACCACAGCTGAAAAACTAACACATCTTCTGTACCCATACCTGGCAAAGACTGGTCTTATCAGGTGGAACAGCATGAAATAAATTTTATTTAATAGCACATATTTCTACCTTCTGAGAAAACTAACTGGAAGATTTGAAACAAACAAACAAAAACAAACAAACAAAAAAACCACAAAAAACCAACCAAACAAAAACAAAACCAAAAACAAATCCCCAAACCACAAAACCAAAAATACCCCTAAATCCAAAATACTCCTTTCACTAATAATACATTTTGTTCAGCAATTAGGTGACTTTCTGATGTAATTGAGAACATCCCTGAAGAGGTTAATTTTAAAAGGTGTTCTCCCTTCTACATTTGATTAGTGGACATATTACAGAGCTCACAAAGAGGCTGACTGTACAGCGATCATTAAGATATTTTTACATCAGGTGTCTGAAAAATTTCTAATGTTTTTCATCATCATCTCTTTACAATTATAATCATGGAATCACAGAATGGTAGGGGTTGGAAGGGACCTCTGGAGAACATCTCATCCAACCCATCTGCTTGAGCAGGCACACCTAGAGCAGGGGCACAGGAACGCATCCAGGTGGGTTTTGAATGTCTCCAGGGGAGGAGAATCCGCAACGTCCCTGGGCAGCCTGTTCCACTGCCATGTCACCCTCACAGGAAAGATGTTTTTCCTCATGTTCAGGTGGAACTTCCTGTGTTCCAACTTGTGCCTATTGCCCCTTGTCCTTTCGTTGGGCAACACTGAAAAGAGGCTAGCCCCATCTTCTTGACACCCACCCTTCAGATATTTGTAAGTATTTATAAGAGTCCCCCTCAGTCTTCTTTTCTCAAGGCTGAAGAAACCCAGGTCTCGCAGCCTTTCCTCATATGGGAGATGCTCCAGTCCCCTGATCATCTTCGTAGCTCTCCGCTGGACTTGCTCAAGCAGTTCCACATCCTTCTTAAACTGGGGAGCCCAAAACTGGATACAGTACTCCAGATGTGGTCTCACTAGGGCAGAGTAGAGGGGGAGGATAACCTCCCTGAATCTGCTGGTGAAACTCCTTTTTATGCATCCCAGGATACCGCTGGCCTTCTTGGCCACAAGGGCACGTTGCTGGCTCGTGGTCAGCTTACAGTCCACCAGCACTCCCAGGTCCTTCTCAACAGAGCTGCTTTCCAGCAGGTCAACCCCCAGCCTGTACTGGTGCATGGGGTTGTTCCTCCCCAGGTGCAGGACCTTGCACTTGCTCTTGTTGAATTTCATCATGTTCCCCTCAGCCCAGTTTTCCAGCCTGTGCAGGTCTCGTTGGATGGCAGCACAGCTTTCTGGTGTATCAGCCACTCCTCCCAGCTTGGTATCATCAGCAAACTTGCTGAGGTTACACTCTAGACCCATCATCCAGGTCATTGATGCGTATGTTGAACTGGACTGGAGCCAGCACAGACCCTTGGGGGACACCACTGGTGACAGGCCTCCATCCAGCCTCTGCCCCATTGATCACAACCCTCTAAGCTCTGTTGTTGAGCCAGTTCTCTGTCCACCTCACTGTCCTCTCATGTAACCCAAATTTCCTTAGCTTGTCTATGAGGATAAGATATAAAGAAAGTATAGCAGATTTCTCTTTCAGTGGATCATTGCGAGTAGTATTATCAAACTATTCAAGACAGCAGATGCAATAAACTGTACAGTTTTCCTCCTTAGGAAAAGTGTGAAAGCTTCTGTATGACTTAAGCATTATAAGACAGGAAGTGCATTTCATTGTAGAAAAAAAATCTAAATATGCAAGGGTAATGTAAAATCATTGTTAATGTTAGCTTGAGGTAATTTTAATCTGTTATGGCTCCATTTAACAACCATGTGACTGTGATTAATGTAAACCAGTGACATGGATTTAAGCCTGAACTGACTGACTATAGTCAGCTGAACAAAACAATTAAATAAAAAGTATTTCTTTGTGCATAATGCTGAATCTGTGATTTAGAAACATATATTTGGAAAATTGTAACATGACTACATGCAAAAGCATGATTTAGTAAATATATCGAATTTAATTTTTCTGAAATAAACTCACTACTACATAACAATTTATGACATTTTTTCAAGTATAGTCAAGTGTGTAAATATAAAATGGAGAACAATAGGCTAGGATGAAGTTTTAGAGAAAAAAAGCACCCCCAAAAGATATGTATAAAATATAGTTGTTTACCTCCTATTAATTCTATTAGACTTTTTTCTTAGGAAAACTAATTTTATTAAAGTTATAATAGCTCTAATCTCCCCCTCCTTCCTTTCCATTTTTATACACTTCATATGGCAATATTACTGAATACATATGATTGCACAAAAAAGGAACATGACTTTTGTTGGGGGAGAGGAGAATAAGAAAAGTGCTCAAAACCCATAGTTGATTGCTAATGGAATAGAAATTTCTAGTCCAACATGCAGTCTTACATGAACACTCTTATGTGCCATTTGGAAGATCTTATATGTTAGGTACAATATTTGAGCATCTTGCTATTCTGGTACATTTCATCCACATGATTAATAAAATAATGAAATAGTTGCACATGAAATAATTTACAAATTCATTAAGATGTTAATTTCATTAAATGTTTGTTAATTCTCCCCCCATACCTGAAAAAAAAGAAATTAAACTAAATTGTTGGTAAACAAGTCTCACTTTTTATAAAATATTATTAGAGTTCAGGAAGCAACGATGACTATACCACATAAAATAATCTAAGAAATATACATTGATACACTTGATGTCACTTCTGGTCCATAAAATATGATTCCACTTTGTACTCCTAAGCTAAGAAAAAGGGTGAGGACTTTGGAGCCACTACATTTTTGCTCTTATTAGTTAATAGACTTTCTACCTATATGTTCCCATTCAGCAGGCAAAGTACATTTCAGCTGTAAACTCTCATGCTTTGGGATTATGTACTTCTTCATTATATCTTTAAAGACCATCTATGTTATTATTTTCCTAATGCTAAATGCACAATGAACATTCAATTTTGTGTCTTTTTGCCAAGTGTCCTCTCTCTCCTTTTTCAAATAATTCATTAAACCCACATCTTCCAGAAATCCTTCATACATTTTTTTGTCCCTAATCATTAATCTCTTCATGCTTTTCACTACTTTAAATCCTGTTCAAATCCCCATTCCCTCCCTATCATTAGGTGAAGCAGACTTCTTCTTGTAGCTTTGATTAAGGATAAAATGTAAATCCCTCACCATATGGAGCCTTTGTTTAATCAACCAGGAGGAAGAAAAAGAGGTAGTTTTTCCCATAACTTGCAAAATGAAAATATTTGTTCAGAGGAGTTCAGGTAGACAGAAGGACCTGTGCTGATACTTTCCCCCACCTTGGCTTCATGGAGGAATTATTTATTCCTAATATAATATTTATCATCTAACAAACTATGAATAATTTGACATTGCAAATTATTCAAGAATCCCTTAGAAGTGCATTGATTGGTGCAGTAAGCTGTTTTGCTTCCTTGTTATGTGACCAGGTATTCCCACGCTTGTGCCTGTCATTACAAGTAAAAAATTTGTTACAAGTCGAAATTTTGTTAAAAGCAAAATGGTACATATTTTATTTGTAAATCTGAAAATGTTTGTTAGTCCAATTAATGTTCAGACTGTCTAAACAGAATTCAGCAGCTTTTATTTGTAGTTGAACTACAATACTGTATTTTAGTTATTAGTAAAATTAAAGCTGATATGTAAAAACTTCCTGGCATCTGCCTCTTTTCTCTGGTGTTATATTCACACTTCCAGTGCTCCTCAGAGCCTAAGGGCCACTGCTTCCATCTTTCTTTAGGAGGATGTAGTGGGACAGGACAGGGAGGTTACAAGTAATCAGAGTACCAAGCTCTCCTCTGGGAGGAAGTATGACATTGTTGGTGGTGTTTTGTTCTTCTTTAGCCATGGGTATGCTTGCATTTAGACATTTTATTTACACATTTTTCTTCCTTTTCATTGACTTGCAGCTAAAGTTTGGAAGTTGCAAAATAGTCTTCCACAGCTCAGTTAACAGAGGGCTATTATTTGTTGCCCAGTGACAATCTAGTTTTGCTAGGCTTTTATTGTATGTGGTATTGGCAGAGCTAAAATAGCATGTTAGGCAGTAGCCACTTGGCCTTATGCAAATGTTACCACAACTAAAAAATACTAAAAACCACTCAGTTGAAGGCAAACCCAAACAAGTCCAACATCTGCACTGTCAGAAAAATACAAAACCTGTGACCTTTTACTAGTCAGAGAAAAATCAGAATCAGCAGGCCATGTATCCTACCTACTTGTCGATCCTACAGTGATGGAAAAAAGAGCATTTATATACATGTTCAGAACTTCCACTTGACTATAGCAATGGGACCCCTAAATTTGGACCTATGCCTATTCTGCACATATATATGATACGCTGGTATCTAGGACACATCTTCCCAATCATATATGAGGGATACAGTAACTTTGAAGTTGTCAGTTCCTTATTGTTTGTCTCTCATGTCTTCCACAGGACTCTCCTTTCCACAGCAATTCAAGAGAGGAGGAAAGATATACTTTGCATTATAACTATTTAGTGTTCAGCAGGCGAGGAGTTCAATGAGCGTGGTCCTGCTTCACTGCAGTCCTGTTCCTTGACAAGCTGAAATCAGTGGCATTGACTAAAGAAGTCCATGTCCCTCACACCTTAATGTATCGCTGAGCCAGCTATAAGTCCATCAGGTCCAATGGTGACCTGGAAAAGAAAACCAACCCAATATTTAAATAACAGGTTTAATAAGCTGGGCATGTCTCACTCTCATTTATGGAAAAGAGTTACGAAAAATGGGAAGGATTACAGTAATATCTCTGAAATACTATGAATGTAAAATGACAAATAGAACTGATTTTTAACCCAGACTGGGAATTAATGTCATTCCCTTCACACTGAAAATTAGTATTACTTCTTCCACTAGATATTGTTGCTTCTTCCTTCATGCTCCTCTCCTTTGAATAATCTTGTTCACCTGCAGCCTCCTCTTTTTGTTTCAATCTCCTCAAAGCAGGGTACTGGTAGCAATTTCTCCCCACCTCTGGTGATTTAATCACCCTGAACTATCTTTTATGACAATTTCAACAACGAGGTTATTGTTTGCATATTTGATGGTTTTGATGTTATACTAATGCTAACTATTGGTAAAAAATATTGGTTTTTTAACATACTTCAATCTGTTATATAGGACAACCTTCAATTCTAATGGCAATGCATTTTAAAGTATTTCCATACAGTTATGTATACCCATAAATAATTACTAAATTGCTGGCAAGATACAAAGACGGCACATATTGTTGACAATAACTACATAATTTACAAGTTTTCACTTCAGAAACTCCATAAGCTTCTCTTAGCATTTTATACTTCATAGGAAACATTTACTATAATTAATTTATTGGATTTTTCCTTCTAAAATTTCCTACCTTACATTTTCCCACAAGAAATCACAAAGCCTATGTATTTAGTGATGTTTCCGGTCTGTGCTAGTCACAACTCAACATAATTGAAATTACAGCTGTGTTTCTTATAAGACTTCCTATTACCTTCTCCTCTTTGTCTGGTTTTGTACTACTTAAATTTTATGGCTGTTAAGTTCTTTTTACCAGCCTATTAAGAAAGAGAAAATTGCTCTTTTTGTGACCCTAGGACCTATGATATTCCATTAGTGACCTCCATCTTCATCAAATCACTTCAAATGCTGAATATTGCAAATCTTTAATATATAACAGAGTAAGTTTTAGAAGTCTCTGTTGCCACTGAAG
This sequence comes from Phalacrocorax carbo, assembly GCF_963921805.1. NCBI lineage: Eukaryota > Metazoa > Chordata > Aves > Suliformes > Phalacrocoracidae > Phalacrocorax > Phalacrocorax carbo. The sequence goes on along the minus strand of NC_087518.1, from coordinate 28,181,538 downwards.
CTCCATAAGTGGCTCTAATCAGAAATCAGTGGTGAATTTCCTTGGGGCACCAGCTCTGCTCTGACTGATTACTCTGTCTGCTCCACATAAGTGGTGAGAGCTGCTCCTGAGGTCAATGGAGGGACCCAGGAATCTCCTAAGTGTGGCTCGTTTTGTGTCACTCTGCTAAATCTAAACCCCGTGTAATGTCAAATAGCTTCAGATAAGTACATTTGGTATTAAACACTTAACCGCCACATGTGAAATATCTACTGAACCCTTCAGAGAGTATTGGACTCTGATAATTACAGGTTCTCATATCTGGTAGCAGTTTGTTCTTTTAATTTTTTCCTTTTACTCTACATCATCAGAACTGGCCTGTCTGTTCAACCTTCTTCAAACTCCTTGTATTTTCAGTCTCTCAGGATGTTTGTTCTGAAATAATGTTTGTTTACAGGCTCTTGGCAACAACAAACTGGGGAAATATCATAGGGAAAAATCAAGCAGCATGAACCAAATATTAGTATCACTGTATCTTGCCATCAGCTGATGGCAAAACCATATTCTGACATCTGCCAATCTTTCACAGTTCTACTTTTTGTTTAAAGACAAATGTAATTGTTCATAATTTTCAACTTATAACCTTTTCTAGCACATAAATTTTTCAGCAAGCTTCTCACCTCATTGTACAAACATAAAAGAAACTTTATCAGGACCTCATTACTACATAATAACTAATTTTACATATATATATATATATATATAAAGTATTAACAATCCCAGATCTTGCCAGAGAACCCCCTTGTCAGATAAGAAATCATAGTGGAGAAGAGACCTATGGTTGTACAGAAGAAATTTCTTTCCTTGCTCTTAAAGATTTCCCTTAAAAATATTCAAAGCATTTCTTCTTTTCTAGGGAATAAGCTCTTCAACAGATAAAGTCTTCTCCCAGGAGCCAGGGAGCCAAATTTCTGTTCCTCTGCCATTTACCTACTATATAATCTGAACAGGTAATTTCACTGTGTTTCCTTTAAAGAAGACAGTTTGTTCAGTTTAAGACTGAGAAGAAGGTATGAGAAATTGAAGAATTCAAGAAGGAACTAATAAAACACAGAATTAATTTTTCAGTGCAGGGATGAAATGGGGGTCAAGTCACATGCTTTGAGTTGTGTAAGTTTTAATGTATCTTGTTTCTTGACTTGGCTGATAATTTTAGCCTTTTCTCCTTTTGACCTTTCTCACATTACTCATGCTGGAAAAGCAGATCTTCTTTTTCATCTATAGTTTTTGTCTACACTAAATTTATGAACAACTTTTCCTAAGACATTCTTGTGGACATCTTTTACAGTACAATGTAACAGGACACAGATACTCAGTGATGATATTTACTCAAGCTGTTTTTAATATGCTCTTTGAAAATGTGAGAGTGAACATATTTTAAACAGGCAAATTTAAAATTTAAACAAGGTCTAAATTTGCCTGTCCAGTATAATAATGATCGCAACTTCACAGATCCAGCTGAATTCTATGCTATCTTTTGGTAAGCCCCAGTTAACAGGTTAACTAGGCATTTAATTTTAAAGTTCCATCAGCTGAATTATTTATATACATACATTATTTCTGTGCAAATAATTTTCAATTCTATATATGTATATATATATATATAATAGAATCATAGAATGTCCTGAGTTGGAAGGGACCCACAAGCATCATCAAGTCCAATTCCTGTCCCTGCACAGGACAATCCCAAAATTCACACTGTGTCTCTGAGGGCGTTGTCCAAGTCCTTCTTGAATAGCGTCAGGCTTGGTGGCATGACTGCCTCCCTGGGGAGCCTGTTCCAGTGCTCCACCACCCTCTGGGGGAAGAACCTTTTCCTAATATCCAACCTAAACCTCCCCAGTGCATCTTCCTGCCATTCCCTCAGGCCCTATCGTTGGTCCCCAGAGAGAAGAGATCAGCGCCTGCCCCTCCTCCTCCCCTTGTGAGGAAGCTGTAGACTGTGATGAGGTCTCCCCTCAGTCTCCTCTTCTCCAGGCTGAACAAACCAAGTGACTTTAGCTGCTCCTCATACGGCTTCCCCTCTAAACCCCTCATCAACTTTTTGGCCCTCCTCTGGATGCTCTCTAGTAGCTTTATATCCTTAATATATTGTGGTGCCCTAAACTGCACACAGCACTCATCGTGAGGCCACACCAGTGCAGAGCAGAGCAGGACAATCACCTCCCTCAGCCAGCTAGCATATAACACTGCATTGCTTGAATATAATCTGATGTTTGTGAGGCCACGTCTCTACTCTGTTCCTGATTTTTACAGGATATGAAAATGAAGATGAATATTTTCATTTTTTCATTAACACATATGTATAAAAGTTTGTTGATCTTTTCAGTACTAACTGATCTTCATTAAAAAGGAGTCACATGCAAAGGCCTTCCCTTCTAGAACTTCCTAAAATAGGCCAGCATTGTGAAAAAAAAAGGGAAGAAAAAAAAGAAAAAGGAAAAGCAAAAAACCCCCTCAGCCTTCTGAAAACAAAATGAGGTAGCAAAACTTTAGACAGACAAAACCAACAGTCCTTAAGTCATTCCCTGTGCTCTTGAAAATTATATTCATAATCTGCAAGTTCTGAGGGATTAAAATTAAGAGATGAATAAATACGTAAAGAATATAGATTAGATTATAATATTTCAATTCAAAATGGGCTGTACAGACACCTTCCAGACTTGCAAGATACAACAAGGAAGCAAATCAATGTGTTAGATATTTTCTTGAGGCTATGTTGTCAAAACCCTCCTCTGTCCCAGGTATGAGGTGGTGCATAAGTGCACAAGGAGAGCTCAACCACCATTCCTCCTTTGCTCCTGAGAGTTCAAAGGGGTTAATTTTTCTCCCCCTTTCCTAAACGTGGCATATGCTTCAGTCCATACTGCCTCTGATATCCTTGCTAGCACAATAAGCAAGAAGCTAAACTATTATTTTTCTCTTTGATTATATATCTTGGAGGAAGAGCATCTAGTATAACCTACAGGTTAAAGGGGCCTGTGCAGAGCAGAGTATAATTAGGCATTAGCCACAGTCTGGCCCGTATTTTTTGTTTCCTTCCCATGCTAAAGATTACATTAGCAATAATTATATTTTTGTTGTTCTTGTTGCACGTGAGCCAATATTCTCATGTAAAACTTGCATCACAGTTGAAAGTTGTTATTTTTCTATCTGACTCTGGCAATTCCTATCTCATTAAAGAAAGGAATTGTCTTGTTAATTACACTGGAATAGGCCTCAAAACCAAATCTAAAGGAACAACATAATATCCCAGCATTATCCATTTTTCCCATTGTTTAGTATTAATGTTATATGTGTGAAAGGAAAACATTTCCCTCTTCCTTCAATCCTGCTTTTTCTACTACTTAATCCTGCAAGAAAAATCAGTTTCTCTAGTGGCAGTATCAGTCTGTTGATATAAGAAAAATAAATATTAAAAGGGAGATAATGTTAGCAGTTTGAGATAAAACCTTTCTACAACTGTGCAGGAGAAGGTAAGTGTCATGGGGGGAAACATTTCTGAAAACACCCTTCAGGTACATGACATCTTGACTACATTCTCCCCTGTTTAACTCACTGGAAGATACTGGTGTGTACTGGGAAAACAGCAAAGCATAGCTAATTGCAATGGTGAAGCTTGCCCAAAAGCTCTGGAATATATCTGCCATGATTTAGGGAAATGCTGGAAAGAAACAGATACACAGAACTGTTAACAATTTTAAACCTTTGTAATACTTCTGTGGGAGGACACTAGACAATTATAGTGATCCAGGTAGAAAACTGGTGAAATAGTGAAATAATGAAAATATTAAATCATCTTGGGGAATATACATACATGGTTTTCTGACATCTTTTTAGTGTCTGATACTGCAGTGTGTCAGTTACATTCATGGGCTAGGCTACTAGCGAGGATTGGACACATTGAGCAGTTGGTTGTGAATGTCCTGATCCCCTGGTCCATGATGCTAGTCCTAACTGGGCTGGAGGAGCAGAGCCTGCGGTGGAGTGTGAACTGTGTGAATGTTGGAGAACAGAAATCTTAGAATAGAAATTATTATGCACCTGCAGTAACCCATCCTGCTTCACAAATAAACTTTAAATGACTTGCTCTTACATCAGTTTCCACCATGACAAAAATAAAAATCCTTGTTTAAACAGTGATGAGTTTGATAATTAAGGAGTAAGGAAATTAAATGTGTGAAAGTTAAAAGGATTAAGTAGGTATGTACAGAAGTTGAAAGTTTTAACCAGTGTGAAAACCTCTTTTAGAAGGCTAATGGAAGCACTGCTGCGGAAGCAGAATCTGTGGCTTCATAGTCAAAGTGTTTACTCTAAACTTTACCTTGACTATCTGCCACTACTAATCAAAAACAATTGGCACTTTTAGTTTGAAGGGGAACCTACTCAAGACCTGAGATTCCTCCTGGTCAGCAAGCATCTAAAAGTTTATCTGCACACAACAATTCATTTGAATTTGTTTACCTTTGAGGAAAACAGATTAAGAATGAAGTATATGTTCTAGCAAACCACTGAATTAATTCTAGATGATAACATCACAAACAATTTCCATTGGTAAAAATAAACTGCTGAAACAAATTCAGATTATGTTGAACAAGCAGGTTCTTTCCTAGCTGCAATATTGTGCCGACTAAGTTGGAGGGCAGGTAAAACAGACTTCATGTCTTTCTCCCAGCACTCATTCAGTGTCTTCCCTCCAAGAGTGTCAGAAACTCTACACTGAAACTAAATATCAAACAGCATGGTGATGATTCCTGCTTCTATTTTCTGGGATCAGGCTCTGAAATACAAAGGTGGTAAGTGAAAATCTTCTCTGATTCCATAATTAGCTAGATACTATGGGTAACCTATAACACATTTTCCTACTCACATTTTAAAAGACTGCATGAATCTTTTATCATTAGAAGTATACATAGGAAAGGATAAAATAGGAGCTGTGATTACTTTTTCTGTTGTTTTCCAGAAAGAAAACATTTGTGGGGAAAAAATAACCCTATCATTTTTTCTTTATTTTATTTCTTCTTATTTTGAATGGCATTTTTGGGCTGAATTAAGATTAAAACTTCATGAAAGACTACTGGAATAAAATGATTGTGTATTGTTCACTAAGGGTATTTATTTTCCAAAAGAATGTCCTGACATTTATAATAATAAAAACAAAACAAAACAAAACTGTAAGGTTTTCCTAATGAAGGATTGTTACTTTTAGGTGGAGGCACTAAAGGTTTAAAATTCACAAATGCATATTAATACACTAAAAATTACTTATAAAAGAAAAGAAAAAGGAGGTAGTAAACAATGGGGATCAACAGGTTTTGATTGTATTTATTTTTTGTTCTGACATGCCTGGAATACAGAAAATTTAAGATGTCTAGAGCATACAAGAACAAATTCCATTTAAGAGAAGACCAGAAAGAGATAAAATAGCATACAAGCCTCCAATCTACATTAAGATATTTTAAAAATTATTTTATTTTATTTTATTCATTTAATTTTATTTTTCTAAGCACAGCCCTTGAAGGAGTATATTCCAATATGTGCTACTTTTCAAACAAGTGAATTTCCATATCTGAACTCAATACTTCCTCATGCAAGCATGAGCAAACAGATCACTTTTAATGGTGTGGAAATATGAGCAAACAATCCTTAAATAATTATTGCTAAATCCACTTTGCTGCGAAATGTTAGTCTTGACCAGAGACATGTGATTAAGAAAAGGCAATTAAAAAATCCATCAAAGTAGTTTAATTTTAATAAGAAAAATACTAATATAGTTATCAAAAACTCTGAAGATTTTTAAGCACTATATCTGGGGGCGGGGGAAAATCCCAGAAAGAATATGCCCTCTTTTCCTTAACAACTGTAATGAGCGAGTGTGCTGGCAGGATTTTCTATATCAATAATACAATTTTATATCTAGATCACGATTTCCATTCTAGTGTAATGGCTATTAAGGAGAGACATGAACCAATAGATGTACCCATACGTATATCTCAGTGGCATTATTTCCTCAAAAGCCGTAGTGGGGAGCAGAAGCAGGCATCAACCAGCTGGATCAACCTGCTCCTCCTCATGCCTTTTGCCTGCACCAACAGGACCAAGGCGATATCCCCACAGCCTTGACCTTCACTCCCAGAGCCTTGTAGTCACTCCTGATGTTCTCAGGGTCTCTCCACTGGCAGTACCCTCTGCAGAACCAGAGGCAGAGAAAGAGATTTACATGTGTTACCAAAAGTAGGGACTTTCTAGCCTCCCACATCACAGGAGTTTCCATTTTTCAGCTGTTCCCTGCTTTCCTCTTTCTTAGCAACACAGGGTTCAGGTTCTTGGCCCTGTTGCATTTCTGAAAAGACCCTGTTAATCTCCTCATTCTCCCTGCCCAGCAATTGCCACTTCTCACAGCTCCTTCACCTAGTGCATCAGCACCTTGACTAGACCTCCCACAGATGAAGCCAGAAATGTCCCCAGTGAAGCCAGCCAGCACACCATGCAGCCAAGACCTGGACATCCACATCTTCTCCGAGGAGTTCTTTCTGGTCAAGGTCTGTGATGTGCTAAGGACATTCTGCGTCTCCAGTGCACATTGACCACAACACACTTCATGTCACTGTGCTGTGCAACCTTCAGTGGAGAAGGTGCAGGCCCTTGTTGCAGCTAGCAACAAGCAAAACTCTCATCTTGCTCAGTACGCTGCAGAAGCGAGTGCTCACCCCCAGTAGCCACCAGAAGCCCCTGAAGAAGCAGCCTGGAACAGCTGTGTCTCTGTGTGCTGTTCCTAGACTTAATAATCAGACTTAATGATTGTCCTAAAATATTGCTTGTGAAATGCCTATGATATTAATCAATGTTTAACAAAGGCAAAAAGTGCTGTTCACTGAATATAAATACTTGCACAGAAAGATTTAGTGTTTCTTTAGTGAGCTTAATTAAAAACCTCTACTTGATGTGAGTAGTGCCCTTTTGAGGATCTAAGCTCCTTGATAAAGAAATAAGCTGTTTTCCTTCACTTAAAGCTTCTTTTTCTTCATAAATGATGAGTGGTTTCAAAGATCAAAAGGTATATTCTCATCTACTATCTTAATTTAAAAGCTATTTTAACATTCTGGTAAGCCGAGGAGTTTTGGAAGGCTTCATTTCATTTGCCTCACTAGCCAGTGAACAAACTTGACATAATTAACCAAGTTAGATATCTCAGAAACAGCCATAGTCTTTGCATTTAGCACAGGAAGATGAAAATTTACATAGAAAAGACCACACCCACTAATGATTAAACTGCTTTATCTCTTGTTTAATACAACCAACTAATTTCAATGACAGCGAAGGTTGAGAGAGGAAGGCATTGTACTGCATTTAAATTTGATCACATAGAATTATAGAAATGGAAAGCATAATCAATAATTGAATGATGTGGAATTAAACTCTTCAGATAGAAGAGAATTTGATAACATTTTCCCATAGCTGCAGCTAAGGCAGATCCTGAACTTCTCTGATCAACGACCAATTGATTACACTACGCAAAAAATGTCAGTCTTTCTGACCTTGTGGTTTCTAGTATTATTTGGATGCAATGTATTATATAAATACAAAACCTACACCTGTCTATGCCAAGCCTGTGATATGCTGCAACAAGAACAAGAACAACAAAAGAAGAAGGAACAATTCCTTTCATATCATGTGAATGAATTGTCCCATAGTGTCAGTTGTCTGACTTTTTTCTTTCAGGAGTAAAGTTATACGATATTAATGTCCAGAATTAAAGGGGACAATGTACTTCATATTGAAAAAAGTTCCAAAAGTTATGGGGTAGATGAGAAACTAAAACTCAGAAAGATTTATATTGGCAAAGGGTTTTACCATGAGGTTACGTGAGATACTTAGATTTATCAAATCTTACTTTTTCCCTACTTTTGGGTAATTAAGTTTTTATTTTTAGATTATGGAGTCTTGCTATGAGAAAAAAAACACATTTGAATTCCCAAATTTTCCTGGAATGGAAAATTATTTTAATTGTTTTTCTTTTCTTACCTTAAACTGACAGCAGCTTTTGGGGCTTACTTCTTTTCATTAGGAAAAAGAATTTATGACAGTCAGGTATTTGGCATGAGTCCATCCAATTAAAAATAATGCACAAAATTTCTATTTGTCTTAACACCAGAATAAAATAATACTAGGTAGTTCTTCCGTGCAAAATTCAAAGTCCTTGTTAAAGTCCTTTTCATACCACCATTTACCTGTGTGGAAGCTGACTAAGAACCCAGAAGGATTTTATGACCCATTGCTCAATTTCAATTCTGCTTAACGTCAACTAACTTCCCCATAAAAAGCAAGGGAAAGTCAAGCTCACAGACTAAAACCTCAGTCCGAAGCCAACTGAATATTTTCCATCTCTGTAGTGGGCCTGGGAAATGTTTCCTATAATGTTACTGAAGGAGACTCTTCAAGTCTAGCATTTTAAACCAGGTTTTATCATAGAGAACAATATTTATTCATTTGAATCTAGAGGATCATGAACAAGCCTGTGGCTTCATTTTCAAAATAGCTGTGTCATGGCAGCTACAAACTCACAGAGATTACTTTTTCCAAAGAACTTACATAGCTCGTACACATTGAAATAAAATTAAAAGCAAGTAATAATTACTATTATTTTTGCAGCTATAGAAATGTGGTGTAGTTAAATTTCTTCAGGAATTTCATCCAAGCTTATACTGGAATCTTAACCAAGAACTAGAATTTTTCTCTAATACTTTTTGTCACATCAATACACCCCTCCTTTCCAGCAGTTATTTCAGATGACAGAGACTATTTTTTGAGACATTCAAATTACTGGAAATCAGTAATGACTCCCAGTTTTAGTGGTTACAACAGTAGTAGCTTTTCTTTTTCTTATTTCCTGCTCTCAGAAAGCTAACTATCCTCTCACAGCATGCTCAGATTAATTGCTGTGTTTTATTGTCAGGGTTCATTCTTGCTGACGAATGTTTTTTACCTTGTAGGTCCCTGAGCAAAAAGTCTGAATAAATAAGGATGGATATATTCCCTTGGTGCTATCTTCAGTCTCAAAGTTATTCTGCAGAATAGGAAATTTCAAGCATGGACAGTTAATGTCTTCCTGCCCCCTTAAGGACAGCCAAAAATAGACTGGTCAAGTTTTGATTTATATTTGATTAGAAATTATGAATCAAAATGCAGACAGCTCTAACCCTATACAGGCCCACTTGCAGTTAGGAAAGCCACATTTCCTCATAAACCAGAACATTTTAGACCATTGTTGCTCAAAACAATGAAATTATTAATAATTTTTCACTGGCTGATTTTGGCTGCAATAGCTGTTCATTGGGACTGGAAGCAGCAGATGAAGGAGTTCTGGGGAGTCAACAACTTCAGGCAGTAAAGTCAGTTATAGCATGTGTCAGTTGGAAGAGGTTTTATTTTCTTGGTCACATAACTAACAAATACTGATTTATTTTCGTATTATGCTAGTGTATCTCAAATGCCACCCAGCATGACAATATCTTCCTTCTCATACCATAGCAAAAGATCAGTAAAAATCCACAGCCTTCAGACCACCCACAGAACACAGATGATCACTTGTTCTTGTAGGCCAGTTCACAAGCAGCCTCTGTAGGCAGATTGTACAAATTCTAACAGTGCTAGCTCCCAAAATAGCACCAACATTTTTTCATGTAAAATGTACCTCTTTACGTCTTCTTTCAGTCTGCTGCTTAATAATTTTACTTAATGCTCCCCATTCTTATATCAAAAGAACTGTATTTTTCTCTGTTTTTTCATCTGATTTTTTTAATCCTATCGTATTTCTTCTTTTTTTTTCCCCTAGCTAGTTTCTTTGATTCCTCTCTATGGACATCATTGAGTATCTTTGTCAACTCCTCTCATTCTTCTCTTCTAGTTTTACTATAGCTTTCCAAGAAGGGAAATCACTGTATTTCAGGTTCATGTGTTATCACCATGGCATAGTTGTTAAGTTATGCAGGCAAATTACTATGCCCTGGCCTGAGTTTTAGCTAACTGAGCAGACCATGGGAAACTACTGCAGCTGACATGAGAAATTGCTGGGCAGAACAGATAACAGAGAGAGAATCTCACAAGAGTTACCAAGAGCACCGTGAAGGATGGCCAGATATCATAGGTGGTGGAGGGCGGCTATGTACAGGGGTAACAGCCAAGCTTCACAAATAATTCAAGGGAACCATTGGGAACCCTTCAGGAGTACAATCTGCAAGGCCAACAGCTCCTGTGTAACTACCAGTGATACCATATAAGGTCAAGTTATCCTTGGTAACTATCATAAATAGCAAATTTCGATGTACCAAAACTGAGATCAAATGGGAAAAAGTAATTAGGGGCATGACACAGGAGACAAGGGTGGAGAAAGAGTGAGATGAAAGTCAATGAGAGGAAGACAAACCATGGGTAAATGGAGAAACGAGGGATGAGAGGGGCTGATGCCATCTGGGCAGGCACAGGTGAACATGCTTGTCTAGCTGAGCCCTGTACCTCATCACTGCTATCCACCCTGTCTTTTTGTTATATCCTATTCCTAAATACTACTTGTGTGACCTCACTTTCTACCTGAGCAGGGGGAAGAAGTCTCACTACCAGACCCATAGGTCTGGGTGCCAGCAACTGGTGGGACTGGGGTGTGGGTGTGTTTCCCTGGTGATCTTAAATCATCTGTGCCCATGTGCATGCATATGCCTGTACGTCTGAGCATGTTTCTCTCTGGATTACATGTTCATCCTTGCTCCTGGTCAGACCTGCAAAGGGGAAGAGCAACAGCCACCTCCATTAGGCTGGAACAGAATATTTTACTACTCTGAATTAATTCTGTACCATCACCAAACTATTCACTTCCTTTTTGAGATAATGAATGAACACTCTGAAGAGCAGAGATTTCTGCTCTTTGGAGGATTTCACTGATAAACTGTTAGATTACAAAGATGTTTTCTCTGAAACCTCTGTAAAATCTATTCGAGCAATTTTTTTTAAAGTTGATTGCTTCGTTACTACTCACCACTCAATGCCTTATAGAAACGGATGGCTTGAGACTGCATGTGGTTAACAAATATAAAGGCCTATAATTTTTAGATATTTAGAATACATCTGCCAGATTTGTGGCCAAAGATTTGGTTTAAGGAAATAACATATGGTACTTTTCCATCTAAGACATCAATGGATATGTAATTCAGAGCACTTTTTCTCTTTATAGACCTTTCGCAGAGGGCATGCTCTCTCTTAAGTGAAACCTACTATCTCTAAAGCAAAGGCAATAGACTTTAATCAGGTTACTGCATATCACAAAGAGGTTAAAGTAAATAAATTGGAGCTCTTCACTGAAAATATATTTTAAAAACATGTAAGAAGGTTGAATCTCCTGAGATAGTCTTGTATTTTAAAGACATTTGGAGAATACCTAAGGTGAACTCTATTTTAAAACGTTTTCAATCTGGAATGTTTGATTGTTACAGAACATTAAAATAATGAACAAATAACAGCAACTATTACAAATGATCCTTCATCCAGCGATGGATCTTGAGGTACTTAACATCAAGTTTCAGAATAATCTGTGAAAATTGTTTTTGCTTAGATTGATGCCCCTCTGTTTTTGCTGGTGAATAAAAGAAACCAAACAAACCAACAAAGAAGACAACAAAAAAATCCCACAAAACAAAAAACCCTAAAATATAGGACCAATCTCATTCTCTAATGTTGGTACCTAAGAAGAAAGACTAAAATAATGAGTCAGATTTCAGTTTCCAACTATACACAAACACATAGGTCATAACATTTATCCAAACTTATTTTTATTTCTGTGTACAGAACTGTATAAAACTGTCAAGCTTTACCCAATACCAAAACTTGAGTAGTAAAAGCTGAGGAAACTATTCTTATAGAGGCATCAAAAGCCTAAATTAGCTTTGTCAGTGCAGATCTGTGAAGGAAGATTTGAAAAAAGCAGCAAATGCTAAGGATTTAAATTTTTCTTACTATGTAACCTCTTTGATCTGCTTACTAGAAAATTAAGGATATATTAGGCTTTCAAAAAGGAAGAAAAAGCTTGGAGACATGGTCTCTGAAGTCCTATACAGCCATCAAAAGTCAAAGCAGTTTACAAACAGCCACAGGTTTGCACATGGCTTGTACTATATGTAAACATATTTTGTAGTTCTCCATACAACTTTTCCCTGAAAAGGAAATGCATTGGGGAATTTCCTCTGTATATTACCTGTGTTAAAAAAAAAAATAATTTCTGTTTACTTCCTGAAGAAAGCCCAGTGCTTAGACAAGGAACAAGTGGTAGTAAGAATTAAATATATGGATGTTATTTTATGATTAAAAATAGTCTGCTCCAAAATTTATAGCAAAAATCAAGGACAGTTTTCCATTCTGTTTTCTCTTCTTAACTGACATGTTAGTCTATTAGTCTAGCTCTCTTCTGTTGTAGGGGCCTAAAAAGATAATTTTCAATTTTTTAATTAAAAATCACAAGCCACTTCCAACAGGAATGGGTGGGGTTCTTTTAAGTTTTAGATAGGGGAAAGAAAAGTAAAGATTTCCATCAAGCACATTCCCTTCAGCACTCAGCACGGCTTTAGAATCCTGACCCTTCAAGCACATCATAGTCTCTCCTGGATCATATAAAGATAGTGTGGTGATACTCTTTAATGCTATTCTCTACTCAACCAAATGAAGTATGTTTTGTTATTTGTTTTGTTATTTATTTACAGCAAAAGAAAGTGACACTATGACTTACATTTTGGATTTAGTTCACACAGTATGTATTTCCTGAGTCAGTAATATTAACTGCAATAACCAAATTTGGTTTTCATTTTAAGAGTGAGATTATGAAAAAAAGATCCTGTTGTAATTTTCACTCCAGATCACATAGTCCCTAGTAAAGTTGGAGGGAAATGAGCCCATAAACTTTGAAACTCATTTCATGTTCACTGAAAAATGGATATATTTTCTTGTAGCTTTGAAATAAGTATAGAGCAAACTTGGTGCTTATTGTATGACCTGAAATTAGATTCATTTTTCGAAGTTTTATTACAAAAAATTACACATTGCTATTTACAATATAATTGCTAAAATTCCTGAGAATAACAGATTGTCATTTTATAAGATTTTCTGAAAAGGCAATGACAATACCAGAACTCTGCATGAGGCATATCAGGAGCATCGTTACAGTTTGTATGCATCAGTAGGGATTGAAATAAGGTCTCTTCAGTTCACACAGAATGCAGATGCTTTGTCTTCTCATGGCATTCTTTATTTGAAAATTCATACCGTTGTATGTGTACTCTTCATCCCTGCTTACAAACTACCTTATTTACTCAGTGCTTGGCAAGTATGTTTTTCTCTTTTTGTTCCACAAAGGCCAGGCATCTTGGATTACAATACAATTTGTTTTCAAGTGAGGACGAAGACCTCCTACAGGAGGAAGAGATCTTAATCTCAGATAATGCTATTGCAAATACTAGATATAGATATATAGTTATTATATTCATATGCAATCTAATTAAAGTAATCCAAACAACACAGAAACAGAACCTGGTATATTGTTCAAAAGGAATGTTTTGATCTTTTCCCAGTGTAACTGAAAAGGGTCATTGAAAATAGTGCACTATATTTTCTGGCAAAAATATCAATGCAATCTAAAAATCTGTATCAGAAGTACTTTAACCACCTCTCATCCCTATCTGCATTCTACCACAATGCCATTAGCTAATAAAGTCACTAACGTGCAGGAAAATATTAACTATGACTATTACTGAAAAGAAATCTTGTGACTGTATTTTTTCTCTTTGCTTACATGGATGTTTCTTTATTATCTACTCCTTTTGTCAGTATTATATAATTTTATGGTGGAAAAATTTTTTCATCTTATGTACAGAATCCCTCCCCAGCATTGGCTGCCAATTTCAATCACAGAAATCTAGAGAAATCCAGGTAATCCTTTCCTTTCCTTGCATAGAAAAGCTAACATCAGGTTGTCATGATCCATCTTTTCTCCTTTTTTTTTTTTTTCTCAATTTTAAGATTAATATTTACGGTACATCAAAAATATGAAGGGAGGAGCCAAGTATCACAAAATTATCCGAAGACCACACCTAACATCTGTTAATAATGGCTAAAAGACCCTTTGGAAATATTTACATGGATGTTTTTAGAAAACAGTATATTGGCATCTGAGTTTCTATGTGTTCTAAGCATAATTTGGCAATTTCAAACAGGAAAAGGTGATAAAATAAAAAATGGAAGCATGCATAGTTACTTTCACACATTAAAAACACCAAGCCAACCAACCCCAAAAAAGCCAAACCTTTAGTGTTTCACTAGATGGTAAAACAGTATGTGCAATTTTAACACTGCAGTCATATTCCTCCACGAAAAAGCCAGCCATCTCACACCAGTTTCACCTACCAAGTGGAACAAATGCCAGATGTAATGAAAAACAAAAGTTAGCACAAAAGTCCTAACTTACTAACTGAAACAGTTTTGTTATGGCTTATTACACAAAAAATGGGTTAGCCATGTTTCAGTATTTGTTAATCCTGGATTTATCCAAAATTTGTCCATGTTAACATGGAAACAAAAGTAACTTTCTTGACAACACTCCTACCTCATGTTACTGGGTGAAAAATGGGAGGCCGTTTTTGAGTGGCTGACTAAACATCTCTGCCATTAAGAATGGCAGAAGTGAAGGAAACTTAGAGCTTCCTCATTTTGGAAACTGAGAGTGTTTTATTAACTGAAAACAGTATGTTTTGTAATTCAAATCTTCCTACCACATGCCTCAGATTTCTTTCGCCAGGAAGAAGCATATCCTGCAATCAGAGCCTTAAAAAATCAACATCACAGTAATTTTTGAGTCAAAAGTCTATGCCATGCTGAATACTTCTTTGATTAATTAATTAATTAATTATAATTTTTGTTACATTTTATTTGGAAAGTGATTTTTTAGCATCTGCATTTGTATTTAGGATGCCTTATTAGTTTGTCTGTTGGGGTTACATAACATAAAACATAGGTTTCCATGCTAGATTACTTATTTTACTTAAAAAAAGAACCCAATAGTAGAGAGACAACAAATAAAGGATTGATCTATTGCTTTTAGTAGATCTGTTCTGATTTGTCTGAAGTCTGTGGAGAAGAAAGGATGGTTACTTGCTAGCAAGTGGATATTCTTTGAGACATTTTTTCCATATGCACAGTCACACTGTACAGACAAATATTCCCGTGCACTGAAACCAAAGAACTTCAGCTGCAGCTAAACTTCCTACATGTAATGAAATCTGATAATAGGCACAGTACCACAGCCCACTCTCAAATCTTTTTGTCATATTATAAAGAATAATACACAGCAAAATCAAGAGAGATTAGGAGCAGAAAGAAGAGGTTGAAGTGTGAATATGCATATTAGCAACATGTCTCAAAAAACATCCCAATACTTCTTTCAATTTTTAGTGACTGTATGCTGTCAAGATAATGCTTGTTAACTGAGACCTTCAGGATCTGAGGTCAAGCTGACGGATCTGCCCAGGAAAAATTATATTTCAGCCTAACCTGCTTCCTTTTTCTGTGGGTGAATTAAAAAAATAATTTTCCACATAAAGAATCATAGAATCACAGAATGCCCTGAGTTGGAAGGGGCCCACAAGCATCATCAAGTCCAATTCTTGTCCCTGCACAGGACAATCCCAAAATTCATACCATGTCTCTGAGGGCGTTGTCCAAGTGCTTCTTGAATAGCGTCAGGCTTGGTGGCATGACTGCCTCCCTGGGGAGCCTGTTCCAGTGCTCCACCACCCTCTGGGGGAAGAACCTTTTCCTAATATCCAACCTAAACCTCCCCAGTGCATCTTCCTGCCATTCCCTCAGGCCCTATCATTGGTCCCCAGAGAGAAGAGATCAGCGCCTGCCCCTCCTCCTCCCCTTGTGAGGAAGCTGTAGACTGTGATGAGGTCTCCCCTCAGTCTCCTCTTCTCCAGGCTGAACAAACCAAGTGACTTTAGCTGCTCCTCATACGGCTTCCCCTCTAAACCCCTCATCAACTTTTTGGCCCTCCTCTGGACGCTCTCTAGTAGCTTTATAAGCTTAATGTACTGTGGAAAGAAAGAAAGAAGAGGGAGACAATCACCTCCCTCGACTGGCTAGTGCTTGATGCACCCCAGGACATAGCTGGCCCTCTTCACTGCCAGGGCACACTGTTGGCTCGTGTTCAACTTGCTGTCAACCAGAACCCCCAGGTCCCTCTGTGCAGAGCTGCTCTCCAGCCTCTCGTTCCCCAGCCTGTAGGTACAGCCAGGGATGCCGTGCCCCAGGTGTAAAATCTGGCACTTGTCGTTGTTAAACTTCACATGGTTGGTGATCACCCAGGTCTCCAGTCTGTCCAGATCCCTCTGCAGGGTCTCTCTGCCCCCAAGAGTGTCAACAGCACCTCCCAGTTCTGTGTCATCAGCAAACTTAATTAGTGTTCCTTCAAGTC
Organism: Phalacrocorax carbo; assembly: GCF_963921805.1. NCBI lineage: Eukaryota > Metazoa > Chordata > Aves > Suliformes > Phalacrocoracidae > Phalacrocorax > Phalacrocorax carbo. The sequence goes on along the minus strand of NC_087518.1, from coordinate 28,164,992 downwards.
ATGCATCCAAGTCATTAACAAAGGGATTAAAGAGTACTGTCCCTAAGAACCTCTGAGTAACCCTGCTAGTGACTGGTCACCAGCCTGATGTAACCCCATTTACTATGACCCTTTGAGCCCAACCTATCAGCCAATTGCTCACCCACTGCATTATGTGTTTATCCAGCTGTATGCTGGACATTTTGTCCAGGAGGATAATGTGAGAGAGAGTATCAAACACTTTAGCGAAATCCAGAAAGATCACATCAAGTGGCTTCCCTTGGCCAACTAGGTGGGTGACCTTGCCAGAGAAGGAAATGAAGTTTGTTAAGCAGGACGTTTTATTCGTGGACCCATGCTGACTAGGACCAATGACTGCAGTGTCTTTCAGATGCTTTTCAATAACTCCCAGAATAATCTTCTCCATAACTTTGCCAGGCACAGAAGTGAGACTGACGGGCCTGTAGTTACCGGGGTCATCCCTGTGGCCCTTCTTGAAGACTGGGACAATGATTGCAAGCTTCCAGTCTACTGGGACCTCTCCAGATTCCCAAGAGCATTGAAAAGTCATTGAGAGAGGTCTCACTATGACACCAGCCAGCTCTTTAAGTACTCTTGAATTAATCCCTTCAGGCCCCATCGACTTATAGGGATCTAGCCGATGCACCAAGTTCTGCACAAGCATCTCCGTCTTGTCTATGTCCTTATTTGTGAGGTGGCCATTCTCATCAAGCAACGGACCAATGATATTTCTGGCCTGCCTTTTACCACTAAAGTATTTAAAAGAGCCCTTCTTATTGACCTTCACAGTACTGGCCAGCTTCAACTTTAATTGAGTTTTGCCCACAGGTGTTTCCTCCCTGCAGTGACAAACAGCATCCCTATAGTCGTCCCATGTCACCTGACCTTGCTTCCACTGGCCATATGCTTTTTTTTTTTTCCTCCTTATTTCAAGAAGAATATCCCTGGTCAGCCAAGCCAGCTTTTTGCCTCGCCTGCTTGACTTCCTACACTTTGGGATTGCCTGCTCCTGTGCTTTTAGGACATGGTACTTAAAAAGCAACCAGCAGTGATGGACCCCAGCACCTTCAAAAGCTTTTTCCCAGGGGACCTTTCTAAGTAGTTCCCTGAGCAACCAGAAGTCTGCTCTCCTCATGTCCAGAGTTGAGGTCTTGCTGGAAGCTTTCCTCCTGTCACCATAGATTTGAAACTTGATTGTTTCATGTTCACTGTGGCCAAGGCAGCCCCCAGTCCCCACTCCACCCACAATGACCTCTCTAGCACTTAACTCTAACTAAACCTCTATCTTAAACATTAGACCTTTCTAAGGACAACAGATTAACCAACAGTCTCCAATTCTAACGCATGCTGTAAATGTAGAAGACATGCCTAACATGAAAGAGCAAAAGTAACAATTTTAAATGTCTGAAGATAAATCTTTTAATAATGTCTTAATACCATCTAAATACGACCGAATAGCACAACAAAAGTTGTCTTCGGTGGCTAAGTAGATTGCTTTAGTTCTGAATTTTCAGTGTTTTCCCTTACCTCTTATGTAAAATTGTTAACTTCCTCCAGAAACTAGAAAATACAAATCTGTGTAATGCAGCTAAACCTAAACGACAACAACAAAGCATGCCCATTTATCCTGATTCTTCTTTAACAGATAAAAAATTGAGATCCAATAGTTTAGATAAATGTTACTGCCAACATCTCTAAATCATTGCATTCATGGACGGCCTTTAGGATGTCATACATTAATTACAATTGATTTCCATATCATTGACATTGCTAAGAAAAGAATGATGAAATAGTAAAGTGGGTAAAATTCTAAATCACTCTACCGGAGTGTGAAATGAGCCAAGCCAGGGAAGAAAAATAAAAAGAAAATCTCCATAATAATTAAAAATTCAATAAGTAAAGGAAATTTATTTGCTAGAATAGTTCCTTTATTAGAAGAATATTTTTAATTCCTTAGGAATTTAGGGTGATCATAAATTGGGTGTATTTTTAATCTAGCACCTATGAAAGTGTTGTGTCCCGCTCAGAAAGGTCTGAAGTCCTGAATTTGAAGTTGAAACTGTCATGGTATTGTAGCTTCCAGTATATCCTTTCTGAGGTCAGTTAGGTAAGTTATAGTTGTGTTTCTACTACAACTATTTTGTATAAGAGGCAGAGGGATTCCTTGTGGGTTAAGATGTTGCCCATTATGATGCAGATACCAAGATTTAGTTCTTAGTGAGTGCATTCACTATGCTAGATCTCATTATGGGGGAGACTTTGAGGAGAGAAAAAATCAAGCCCATTAAAAGAACTGATTCTTATAATGTGTGGTAATGTTATGGGTGGCTGCATTACTCCACTACGGCTTATAACATTTTTTTGAGTACGAGCTCCGTTTCATGATCTATTATTAATGTAAAGAAAGGGAAGGATTCAGAACCTAAGAATCATTACTTTTTTTTTTTTTATATTGTCTTACATTTCTCTTTCCAAAATACACTGAATCCAAACAAATAAAAAGATGATACTTAAGTAAGGCTTTGCTCCATTTAAGGCACGTTTATAAGCTCTAAAAGCATTTGAATTTTTATGCTGCAGTTTATTGTAGTGGTGCAATTTAGGCTGTTAAATTTATTTCAACATTTTCATTACCAAGCCTCTGTTATCTGAAATTGGCAACTCAACCAAAAAAAACTCCACAGAAATACCCACTGTTTTGGGCTGAAAAAATTTGTCTAGTTTCACCCAGCAGCAATACTGTTATTTGCCAAAATTAAGTCAAAATCTAAGTATTCAGAAGTTATAAACACACAAAATTTTGTCATTTCTGAATTTCATGCTTCTATTACTGAAGCTAATACGACTCTTTTTCTTTCTGCAGTGCAAATATCCATTAAATGGGTGAAGGCCATTAAAGGAACACATACAAATTGTGATTCTTTTATTTATCTCCTTGTCCTATTGGGACCTATAGTTTATAACTATAGAAAGTCATAGCAAGACTTAATTCAAGTTTTTGATAGATCATAACCTTGCATATGCAATATTATCATAGGAAAGTGAACACTAAGAGTGTAATAACATCTATTTCTCATAAGAAAGATAACTGAAAATCCTACAAAAGATACATCATGATTAAAATAGCAGGGATATAGTTTGAATACAGAGCGTATAACACCACAGATAATCATTAGTTTAACAAAGATTTTTTTATATGTCCATCTGATAGGTTTATCGGTTGGTTTGGTTTTTTGTTTTTATTTCCTTTTTTACTTTTTTCCCATGTGCTGTGTGGTTTGCATTGTTTTTTCTTCCAAGTAAAGTAGCAAGACAGTGCTGGTGAGAGGCAGAGCTTTGGTATATATTTTTATAGTGATCCTTAGCCTCCTTTATGTTTCATATTGCCTTTGAGTGTCATTGCCTTTTGGTCCTTTATTAGGAAATAAAGGATACAGAAAACCTAGCATCTTCCTTTTCATATTCCTGTGTAGAGGTTATATGATTAGGTCAGCATGCCTAGCCACACTCACAAGGTAACTTAAATAAATAATACTGAACAATGCTTAGAAACTGTTTTATGTATGTGTCAAAAAATGCTTTTTAGTATCTTACAATAATATAAGATGTGTTATGAAAGTTACAGTGATGATAATTGCTTATATATTTTAGGACAGATGTTCTCTGGGCTGCTTTCTAAAATCCTGGTTCCTGTGTTTGCAGCCTGGCCACATCTTGTTTGGATGGTAGGACAAGATGCAGGTAGGCATCATCCCTACACCTACTGTCATCTTCACAGAAAGAAACATGGATGCATGAGCTAGAAAATTACTGCAAAACACACAAAAAAAGGCAGTCAGCCAGAACAATCAGGAAACTAAGCAGATCACCTGTCATATGACAGCAGAGCAAATATTAAGCTAAAAAAGGCTGAACTCAATGCCCTTGGTCCCCAGAATAGGAAAGACCATAATGTGTAAAACTCCCAGGTGAAGACATACCCATAGACAGTAGTTGAAAGGACTCTGATGGTCTGAGGTTTTTACTTTCTGTTAGGTTCTGCTTTCTGCTTTTTGTTTGGAAATGTGAAGTTGTTTGGCCTGTCTTATCTTTGGTACACTTCATGATTTTTATGAGCTTTTCCTAAAGCAGTTGAAGTTAAATGAAATAAAAGAATTATTTTAATATGAAAGCAGACAAGTTGTTCAGATTATGAAGATTATTTTTTTTTTATTATGAGCATCCAGGATATATTACGAACTGTGTGATCTCTTATGACTTGTCAGGCTGTTGTATTTTCACAGATTTCATTGAATATTTGCAGAAAACCAGAGGAATGTGATATGGAATATTCTCTATCATTTATAAACCTACATGAATGAGTTTACTATTTTAAAAATTGTATGGTTATAATAATATAGCTAAATTAAAGGAAGTAAGAAACCCATAAGATTCCAGCTAACTTACAAATAACAGTGGTTTTAGTCCAGATCTAATGTTTTAATTGGATGAAATTAACTTCTGAAGTCTAGCATCTGTATTATATAGTTTTAATTTCTTTTTTGACTATGGTTTCATTCCTTTCTACAGTCATTCTAATTTAAGGGATTTGCAACAAAAAGTAGCACTTAATAAATTGCAATGTCCATATACATCTCTTTGTATTAACTGTACTCTGAGACACATAGGGAATATGAGGAAGTGATAATCCATCTTTATTACAAATACATACAGAAAATGACTGGAGCTAGGCCAATATCTGGCTATGCAAACTGAACTGGTGTTTAAAATGTATTTAGTATTCTTTTAGCTGATAAAGTTTTAAACAAAATTCAAAAAGTATTTTTTATTCTTTGGGAGAATCTTTCAATTACTATATAAATAATTATAAAGAAAATTTTTTAACTGGAATAACAAAATTATAGCTAAAACAATAAAATATGTTTAGAAGATATTGGAATTACTGATACCTTACTGGATCACATCACAGCACCAATCTATGGTCCTGAATACCTTGTTGTGTATGATCCTTGCACTTCCACAACCGATTGTTAACTACAACACTTTCTCAATATGCTAACCTCAGTGAAGAATGAGGAGGAAAAGGTGTACAAGGATCTGTGTAATAATTACCTTATTTCTACTTCTAACCAAATTGGAAATAACTTGAAATATATACCACTAGAAGCCCTGTTTTTCCATTCCTAGATCCCTATCCCTGTGTTTCCATGAAAAAAAACCCTACTTCAAAAGAAGTTGTGGACAAAGGGAGATCAGTACACAATCCCCACCATATACAATTGCTTCTTTTCTGGGCTTCAGGCATGTTTAGTAGCAGACAGGCAGTGAGGTACTGCAAATAAAGTTTTAAAAAATTCTGTTTCCTGTTGCTAAGTGACTTAGGGATGTCTCTTTACAGTTTAATTAATATGAGTTGGACTAATTTAGTAGGTGGTCTTGTTTTATTCCACAAAAAAAATACAGTAATTTTAATTGCTTGCATGATAGATTAATTTGCCTTCTTGAAAATATTCCAGCTGTTATGTAAATCATGTTGTCCGTATTGCTGGGCTTCTGTTGAGACACATTTGAGGAGTCTATTGACATTACTTTAGAAATATATGTATATATATTTCTAGTTACACATTAATGTTTTACACTGAAACTCATCATTGCACAGGGAAGTCTCTTTGATTGTCAATGGTTTTGCCTGTCTGGTTTTTTTTGTTTGTTGCTTAATACATAGGTGATGGAGTTTATGTCATGGAGTAAATGACATTTGAGTAAAAGACTAGTGGCAACACTCTTCTGTAGTAAACAAAACTGTTAAAGTTGTTTGTATAAGTATTAGTTCTAGTTGTGTTGGTGTAGAGTCCCCAGTTGTTTTGTAAAAAGGGAACAGCGATATTCTGGTTGTGGCTGAGAAGGGGTTAATTCTCTTCACTGTGATGCCTGTGGTGGTCAGGGACCTTTCCAGCTTCCCAAGCTCTGCCACATGGCGGGGGTGGGGCTGGGAGGGTGTCGTGGTTTAGCGGCAGCTCCGCCCCACACAGTCGCTCGCTCACTGCCCCACCAGTAGACGGGGGAGAGAATCAGAAGGGTAACGCTCGTGGGTTGGGATAAGAACAGTTTAATAATTAAAATTAAAAGAAAACAACAGTAGAAATGCAATGTAAAGGAGAACAACGAGAGGCGCAAAGGCCCGGGGGGGGGGGGGGGCGGGGAAGGGAGGGGAGAGGGGGAACGAACCGCCGGAAACAAACTGCCCGCGCCACAGCCGCTTGCCGCCCGCCGACCTGACGCCGCGCCGCCTCCGCGCTCTCGCTGCAACTGCCCCCCACCTCAATATATTGGTCATGGTGTCACATGGTATGGAATGAACCTGCCATTGGCCAGTCGGGGTCAGCCACCCCCCACGACGGCCCTGCCCCTCCCAGCCCCCCCCGCCACGCGGCAGAGCGCGGGAAGCTGGAAAGGTAGCCGACCCCCACAGTGAGGAGAATTAACCCCTTCTCAGCCAAAACCAGCACAGAGGGGCAGGGCCATGGTGGGGGCGGCTGACCCCGACTGGCCAATGGCAGGTTCATTCCATACCATGTGACACCATGACCAGTATATGAAGGGGGGCAGTTCGTGGCTCGGGAGTGGCGCGGCGTTGGGTCGGTGGGCAGGGAGTGGCTGCGGCGCGTGTGGTTTGTTTCGGCGGTTCGTTCCCCTCCACCCTCCACCCTCCCTTCCCCCCCCCCCGGGGCTTTGCGCCTCTCGTTCTCCTTCCCATTGCATTTCTGTTGTTGTTTCTTTTAATTTTAGTTATTAAACTGTTCTTATCCCAACCCACGAGTGTTACCCTTCTGATTCCCTCCCCCATCTACCGGTGGGGGAGTGAGCGAGCGACTGTGTGGGGCTGAGCTGCTGGCTAAACCACGACAAGAGAATATTCCATTTAGTCTTTTATAGGAGTAACATAAACTTCTGTACTTCTTTGTCTAGGCCAGAGTGTAAACAATGGCATTGTCCCATTATTATCCCACGAAATGGGATCATGTGACTCTGGAGAATGCTTTGTTTTATTTAATTGTCAGAGTCAGTTTGATTTTTGTTGTTGTTGAAATCTTTCTGAACTGGTCAAGCAACATTTTATTCGACGACAATATCAATGATTACTCCTATCTATAGAGTGCACATTAAATCTGAGCAGAACTCAGGCCATTTCTTCTGCATTGAAGAAGAAACAATATTTTTGCCTATCATTTTATTGTGCATACTTTTTTCTCTGTGTTTATGTAATAGGAATATGTTAAATCCAACTACTACTTTAAAATAAGACTAAAAGATTAAAAAGAAATCACAGGGAAAAAAAGGTCTTGATTTTTCTTTCCCTGCCAGAGAATAAAAAAAGTATTTTCTTTTGTCTTGAGGTAATGTCTGTCATTTATACTGCACATATCTAAGAAATTTAATTACAGAAACATTGAATATCCTGCAAAGAATGAATGTTGTGGTAAATATATATATGCAAGTGTAGCAATATATTTCAGGACAGACTTGAGGGTGGTTCGTTCTTTGTTTTTGTCTAAGTACCACTTTTAACTACATTTAGAAAATAACAGATATTATTCTGTTATTCATAAAGTCTTTTCCAGATGCCTCATAAGAAATTGTAGAGCAGATACCATCCTCTGATTATATATAATGCAACTGTCATGTTTCTGCTTGCTGCAGCAAGCCCTGCTTCACAGAAGCTACCATCCACCAGTCTTTGCTATTTGGAGTGTCCCAAGGCATAGATTAAGAGCCTGAAAGATCACAACAGCTGCTTGTAGAGTTCCCAGCAGCCACAGTGTCTACGTGCCTAATCCTCAGGGTCATTATCTGTGAAATGAGGTGGTGGGAGGCTCAGTAATGCAGCAGCCATCACTTTTCTAAGGAAGACAGAAAAATGTCTTGCAAAGGTATAAAGCTTGAACACAAGGGGTAAATTAGAAATCAGGCTGGTGCTATTAGTTCAGTCCTGAATTATAAATCTAGGACAATGTTCTAGGCAGATATCTGCATCTGTATGAGCCCATTTTTAATAAATATTCAGATACTTTTAATCACATTTGTTTAAGTTCATGGTCCTCATGTCAGTTTAGTACATTCTAAATAACTTAAAATACCTCAGAAATTACTTAACCAGATCTTTAAGTTACCTTCACTGAACTAAGACTTAAATGAAAGTCAAGGAGTAAAACTTAAAGAATGAAGAATTTAACTTTAGAATTAAGAACTTAAAGACTTAAGAACTAAGACTTAAGTCAAAGTAAGCTTAGGCTTAAGAGACATGAATACTAATGTTTTGGGATCAAAGACAACAAAACAAAACAAACATAACAAACAAGACAAACTAACAAAACAGTAACTTTTTCATGAAAGAAATCAGTCACGAGACTATTAGCTCACTGTTATCAAGTTTGAAGATCCTGGAGTAAGTCTTATGAGATCCAGACTTATTTGGCTTTTATTTCCTGTGACATAACAAATTACTTATTATTTAATTTTTTCCAGCTACACAATAGTTACTGTATAGCTGCAGTCACTGAGCTCTTCTCTCTGGGGACCAATGATAGGGCCTGAGGGAATGGCAGGAAAATGTGCCAGGAGAGGTTTAGGTTGGATATTAGGAAAAGGTTCTTCCCCCAGAGGGTGGTGGAGCACTGGAACAGGCTCCCCAGGGAGGCAGTCATGCCACCAAGCCTGAGACTATTCAAGAAGCACTTGGACAACACCCTCAGAGACACGGTGTGAATTTTGGGATTGTCCTGTGCAGGGCAGGAATTGGATTTGATGATGCTTGTGGGTCCCTTCCAACTCAGGACATTCTATGATTCTATGACTATTTTAAACATAGTTCTTTTTTTACCCTTTTGGGGAAAAAAAAGTTATTTATACTTTAATTTGTTTTTAACACTACAATGTATAATATTGACAATAGCTCCAAGCCTTAAAACCATTATTATACATTCCTTATTATGTGGAAGAATATATCTGAGCATTAAACTGAGAGTACTTTTAAAAGTTCTGATGGTAGTACAAAGCTAATGTAGATTTAGTAGGAAAGGTCTCGTAGGTATAATATTCTGCTGTGATGCAACTTTACCTTTAATTAATCAATCAATCAATCATTCTATTAAGCAAAAACACTTCCTTAATATACTGAAGAAAAATAGAAACATTCAGAGAGGGTATTTATAACATTTATGTATCATAGAACCTTAAGCCTTTTAAGAATAAAAATCAGTTTACTACAGTTTCCTTCCTTTAATGGCTCACTGCAGAAAAAAAGAGCTCAGGAAACCTTTCTGTTGAGCCCTAAATTCAGCCCAGTGGCAATTTTTGTACATTGCAGATTAAAAGAAAAACAACAAAAAAAAACAAAACAAGAAACCCCACTAAAGGTACAATAAAAGTACTAAAGATAGTATCTTGCTGGAATGGTAATCTCAGAGGGGCACTGAAATTGTCTGGGTATGGAAAGATGGAGAGAGAGATACAGAGTGGTGGGCTGATCACAAGAAAGAAAAGTGAACTGCAATTGCTAAGGAAGTGCTACTGTGTGCATTTAACTGCTTTATAGGATCCTTCACTGCTTGCAAAGACCTCTTTTGACCATTCCTTTTAAAACTTTGATTAGACGTGAGATGGACTTTAAGTCAATACTAAGAGTCTTTGTAATTTGTTTGTTTCGTCTACATTTCTATTGAAGTTTACAGCCTTTAAGTTACTCTGTATCAAGCTGACATTCACGAAGTATCAAATTCTTATTATCATCAAATTCTTATTATTTGCTATTGACAAATAATACTGCCTTTTCACATGGTTATCACTGACAAAGGTTGGTGCTTTTTTTTTTTTTTTTTTTTTTTTTTTTTTTTTCTCCTAAAGGTGATTTTTTCCTGATTTAGCTTAAGTGCAGGTTCATGGCAGTGTCTGTGTGACAGCCTGGAAACCCTGCTTCTACATTCTTTTGCCTTGTTAAATGTCATCCCTGCAGATCACTGTCACTTTCTTTGCTAACATAGTATGTGAGATCTGAAAGGAAATATATGTAAAATTCACAGTTAAGTGTTCATTTTAGCATTCTTCACACTTACATAAGCCTGTGTCATATATGGTATTTTCTGTCACTGATGATGAGCTACTTCTGATGGTACCAAACAAAGAGAGGAAAGCCATGCCTAAATCCAGATTATTTTTTTTTTTAGTTTTAAGTCTACAAATGGTGACTAAGAAAAATAAAGCAATAAGCCTAGAATCACTATAAGTGAAATCCTTTTTTCCTATGGAAAATATTTTGTTGTTTGTCTTTTTTTTAGAAACAAAATGGAACATAGATATTGAAGTCTTTTGAGATTCTTTTTAGGAACCATTTTAGTCTTAGTTCTCTTCAGATGAAACTATTACTTCCAAATTCCTACTTTGCATTTAATAGCAACTGTTTTATTACAACATGATAGTTCTGGCAGCTCTTTGATTGGATTTTTATCTCTGTGTGCACGTATCACTCTGCGGTAAATAGTGGATTACTGTAAAGTTTTTCTGTAGCAGAAAATAGGAGCATTAACCTGAATTTGTTTCTAAATAGCATTAAATCATTGAAGATTGGCCTTAATTTGGGTAAGTAAAGTGCCTGCAGAACATTTAATGATGTTTAAATAATGTACTCTGATATCACACTTTTAAATTATTTAATTTATTTAGAACAAATGTGTAGTATGTCCATACCTTTTAAAATGTGCCATCATACCATTGTTGTGTTTGGAAAACTGTTGCGTAGTCACCAAATCTCCCTGCCATTGAGCATCCACTGGTCATATTTTTCCTTTGAAGCTATTATTTTGCTATCCCAAAAGAATACAGAAAAAGAAGATTACACATGATTATTACCACAGTAATCCAAAGATTAATTCAAAGACTCAAAAATGTCCTCTGAATTTTGATTCAAACCTTTTTCAAATATTTGAATACAGCTATAGCAGCATAAGACTGAAATTAAGAGAAAGCAAGAAACTATATGACTAACACATTTGCAGTTGATGTTTTTCAAGTACTGAATCCAGATTTTTTTCTTGTTTATTCAGTAATCATGCTTAATTGAAAAAGAAAAAAGTAGCAAGCATGAATTTCCGACTAGATATTCCATTTTTACAAACTCTCCAAGGGTCTATTAGGTACAAACGTGTCTGTGTGCTGAATAAAACTTAGGTGCAAAAGAATCTGGCCTTGTTCTAATGCCCTAGCTGTTAATAAGAGTAGTGCTGGTCACCTGGCTATAATTCAGTCCATGGTAAGATCATGATATCATTGCAGCCAGTTTATTGCTTCGCAGTTCCAGTGAAGCAGAGTGATAATTCCTTATTGTCACCTGAGCTATGATTAATTACTGATGACTTTCAGGAATATTAAATACTTGCCCTTGCTAATGTATCAGAATATAATAAAGAAATTAATTTAATAGTCACTATGAGAATGTTTCTATAATGCTCTGGAGAAAACTTGCAGAAAGTGTATTTTTTATTATGCAGATTCAGTTCAGAGTGCTTCTGAGACTCCTGATTTTCTGGATACACGGAGACAAACATAGATGGTAACTACATTCACTTCGGTGTTGGGTTTTTACCTCAAAAAATGCTGTGTGCCAACCATTGCTCAGTATCTGTTGACCTTATTAACTTTCAGAATGAGGAAATGACAAAATCATGGTTAGCACCATGACTTGAGTGGCACTACAAGTTTCAGTCCTAAATTAAGATTGATGAAATTTCCTGTCTCTGTTCCATGTTCCAGACATTTAGTTGGTCACTAATAGGCATTTTGGAGAGGCTCAGTAAGCTTCCTTAGTGGTACGCATCAAAGTGAAGGAAATGTTTTCAAGGTATACAGAGAAGAGTCAAATGTGAAAATGTTGTAAGTGTGGTAAGATCATCTTAATGTCTCTGTATTTGGATAATCCTGTGTTGGCTCAGATTGGCTTAAAATGAAGAATGCACAAAGGTATGGTGTATTTAAAGGCCTATATGAATTGCTGTGATTTTGCTTCTGCTTCCAGTATGAGGCTAGTAATTCAAACAATACTAATTTCATTTATGGAAGTTTATTTTAAACTTCAAGTCTTAAGACATTTCAGGGTAGATTCATATAACCCAGTAACCATAGAAATAGGATAGACTTTAAATTCTGTTTTTCTTTCCCTCCAGACAGGGTTGAAAATCCACCCAGAATTATTTCCCTGTTAACGGGGATTAAAAACAAATGGCTTTTAAAAATGGAAAAATTTCCATTCCCACTGTCTACATTTCACTTGTGCCACTCAGCATAGATGGACAACAGCTCCTGCATGGAAGATTCCAAGGAAAATTTATGATTGAACTAAGACATCTACTCTGATAAAGTTTTAATGAACTGTTCTTTTCCTTAGAAGATCAAAAATTTAATGTTATATATTTTAAAGGACAATATTTACTTGATTTTTGTCTGCTTGTCAACACACAGTGCAAGCTTTTGAATATTAGTGAAAACTTGAGATACGAAAAATAGAGCACTACTCAGTAATAAGGCATATCAGCAAAATCACCAAAGCTAAAGGATATAGAAAACATGCTGTGTAGAAAAACACTGGAAATTTGTTTCACCAAAACCAAATTCTCAGAGGAAAACCTATTGTAACATGATAAACACAGTTACAGTTAATGAGAAAATTCAGTGCGTCATATTCAGCTTTTTCTCATTAAAGTGAATCTGTGTAAAGAAAAAATGTCTGGAATTAAAAGTGAAATAAAAATATAAACCTTTTTCTTGATGATTAAAAGACATTCAGTTATTTGAACTAAAAATCCATTACTGATATTCCTGAACTGTATACACTTCTCAGTTATTATAATTCTTACAGGTTATCTTACAAGACCAAATGGTCTGTTTGCTTGTATCTCACTTTGTACCCACTCATTTACTTAAACTTTGACAGCAGGACTTATTTATTTTAAAAGAACTTAACTTTCAGCTTTTGAAAATAATGAAGTGTATTAATCCTACTGAGAAAAACACATAGTCTTCTATAAAGAGTAGTTGTCATCAAAACAGTCTTCCATGTATTTAGTGGTGAGGTACTACCTATTTTCATTTTAGAAATGTATGCTAGGAATTAATGAGAGAGTATTCTAAAAATCTGGTCGCAGTTTGGCAATCCATGTAGATGTAAATAAATTGTGTTCAACAAAATACACATTGTTATGGATAAGTGCTACTGAGATTAAATTTATCCATGGTCACTGAATTAATGATGTGGCTTTTCTCTGTTTGGTCTGTACAATAACAGTCAATAACATGGAAGACAGCATTTTTGAAGGAGTGGCAAATATACTTAAAAAATAGAAAATCTATAATGTAGAAGCCCTGGCTTCATTTCAGGTCTGCAGCTTGGTGGTTCCAATATATGATATGTCCTTACTGCCACTGGGTGTTTCACTCTAATGAAGGCAATTTGTTTAGACAGAGGCTGAAGGGTATCCACTAGAAATTCTCTTAATTGCTCCAAGCAAATATTTCTTTATCCCCTCCTTCTAGCATTGGTTTAAATTTATGTGATATTAGCATTGACTACTACCTTAGCACTGATTATCAAATTAATATAGACACATTAGACACATTCTTTATAATACACCTAGTTACCAAACAACACAGTTTTGAACACAGACCTAATGTTCCCTATGAAGCAGGAAGTGAATCATGACCTCCCAGGGTACAAACTGAGCAACTTCCATCTACATGGGAGTTTGGTTCTTTTTAATTCTTTTTTTCCTCTGAGCCCATGATGTAATAGAGGTTGTGATATAAAAGATATATAGATGTGGTTGGTTTGTGAAGCTGAAATGTCTAGAACAATTCAGGCCTCACCTGCAAATCTGATTGTTCTTTAATGAGATTGCTGATGAATGTGGTTCAAATAATTGAAGACGATACATTATCATTCTGCGTTTTTGTCCATATTAGAGTTGTTGCTTGAGTTAGCAGCTGGCAATAATGCTGTGTTAAAAGGCAATACCAGTTCTAATGGATTAGGCATTTTCACAATAAACTCCTAATGCCATTCTAAAAGCATGCTTTCTGTCAGTTAATTCAGTTCAACTTTCCTGAATTAAATGAACGAAATGATAGAAAGCATGACGGTTTTGGTCCATTTTTATTAGACCATTAGTTATGAGTTTTCACTAAAAGCTATAGGTACAGTGGATAAAATTATTGTTATTATTCAACCTACAAAGATCTTACAAGCACAGTGAAAATATGCAGAAAGAGGCATTGGGTTGCATAATTCCAGACATTGCCTACAGTCCCACTCATAATGTGTAACCCACTATTTCCATGCAGCGTTTTAGGCTGTATTTAAGGCTCTGTCTGTCTTAACTGTCACTGTGATATCAGGAAGTATTTTTTCGGAGTAGGTGGTTGAATGGGAAATGGTGACAAAAGTCCACAGAAAACCAAGCAGCAAAAAAAGAGAGCTCTTAACTTATAAAAGTACTTTTCCTCCCTTTGTTTAATGGATTTCTTCACACTTCTTTCTTGCAAATAGATGGCACTTAACTGCAGATATCAGGTGTGACATTAAGAGCCTGGATCTGAACCTCCTCATATGGCATCCTGCACAGATTCCACAGGCAAATGAATTACAAAATCTAGTGTCACCCCACTAGTGTCACATTGAGAAGAATGACTATAAATTTCAGAACTTAATAGATCAAAATGAAGCTTTCATCATAAATGTTTATCTTCTTTCCCTCTTGGTGACAAATTTCTTCCATGAAACTTCCAACAACTTTACAAAGGCTCAATGTCTTTATTATATAAATAATACATAACAAACACTTTTTATGCTAGAAATACTTCTGTGTGGGCATAATAGTTCTTGTGCACAATCCCATTTTCTGAAATTTTCTAATATCTCATTAATTAAACCTTGAAGTTTTCTTAGCATATTTTTAACTCCATTTCCAGTTTAAAAGGCACATGCACATACATTAACAGTTGCCAAGTGAAGGAATATTTGTTTGTGATTCCTTAATTGCATTTCTTTTACTGTATTACTATTAATCAATTGATTCTAATGTTCATTGTCTTAAGGAATCATTGGGGTTTTTAAAATTAATTTTACCCCTGTCTCTTTGATGAAAGACTTCACTTCTGGACTTTTTTTTTTTTTTTTTAATCTGTCTACCTGTGAAGCATAGAAAGTTAGATGCTAGGTCAGATATCTTGAAACATCTAGATGTGAAGGAGTAGAGATGCGTGCACTACATTTGTGCCTCACATGCTCATGTTTAAACCAGTTGCTTGTAGATGTTAAAAAAAAATGTCAAAGAATGTCAGGATATACCTCACTGTATGAGTGGTTCAAGATAACAACTGAAGATTGACAGAAAATACTTCACTGATTTTTTCCTAAGTATTGTAAGATGAACTTCATCAGACCCAACTGGTATGAAAATTCCTAACATATTTAAGTGGTCTTCCTCCTGTTGTTTTTTTGTTGGTTTTTTTTTTTCCTGTGTTTTGGTTTTTTTGGGGGGGATGGGGGGAGGTGGGTTTCCTGTTCAAAGTTGATACCTTTCCTCTTAATATATCAGTTTGGCAGGCTATGTGCAAGTAGTAGGTATTTTAGGAAAGTGATGTAAAAAGGAATTCAATATTTTGGCCTTCTTAACTCTGCTGATACATCTCTGCTTTTAGTCTTGACTAAGAATTTTAGTCTTGATTGATCAACACTATATTATTTTGTTTCTCCTGCTATTTACTGATGAGTTACTAATTTCTCCTTAGACTCAAAGATTCCTTTCAACTGAAAGAGAACATTTCAACTGAAGACTGCAGAAATTCGAGTTACATTTTAAAATTCTCACTTTTTTCTGTTGAATTAAAAGTGACTGTTAGGTTATGGGATAAAGCTCATCTACTGGGGAACTCAAACAGTAGCCTACCAGGCTACTCCCAAGCCCATCACAGGGGTCATCAGCCCATCAAAGGCCCATCCATCTGCACAAGCTCAGAGGAGCACAGGGATGCACAATGGAGGTGGGGCCCAAAGAAAGGACTCCCGAGGAAAGAGCACCTCGCCCCCTCCCAGGGCTGTCCCAGCAGAGCAATCATCCCCAGCAATCAGACCCACCTGGATATGGTCCTGTACACCCTGCTCTGGGTGTACCTGCTCAAGCGGGGGGGTTGGACAAGATGATCTCCAGCAGTCCCTTCCAACCCCTACCATTCTGTGATTCCATGAATCTGTGATCCAGAAGGTACACCCACCACCATGATCATGGGGACCTGCTTTCCAGATCACTTCTCAGACTAAGGCAGTTGCTGACAAGGGGTGGGGCACATTCTGGGCTGCATGGGAAAAGCAATTTGAGATGACACAGGACTTCCTTTGGGATGTTTAGGCAAGAAACCAAAGGCAGGACAAGGGAACAGCAGAGGTAACTTGGGGAGGAACAAGAGAGGAGAAATAGAGAGGCAAGGGTCTGAAAGGGGCCACATGTGTGTTGACAATTGTCTGGCCATGCCCTGCACTTGACCAGTGCAGTCTGTCCCATATGCCTGTTAAATTCTGTCCTGGGGGAGGGATTTCTGTCCTGCTGGCATGGGCACGTGCAGGGCTGTGAGTGTAGCAGCTGGGGCCAGACCACGGGCAGAGGGTCCATGTGTCCCTGGGGCAGGGACTGGAGTGATTGCAGGTGTGCCAGAGGGTGTGTGAGACCAGCAAAGATTCAGGACACATAAGCCAGTGAGCAGGTGACATGGCCTGGGAGCAAGGGGGTGTAATGGTTTAACCCCAGTCAGCAACTAAGCACCACACAGACACTTGCTTATTCCTCCAACCCCTGTGGGATGGGGGAGAGAATTGGAAGGGCAAAATAATGAAACTCATGGGTTGAAATAAGAGCAGTTTAATAATTAAAATAAAACATAATAATAATAACAACAACAACAATAATGATGATGATGATGTCACGAAAAAGAAAACAATGAGAGAGAGAGAAGCAAAACCTAGGAAAGAAACAAATGATGCAATCACTCACAACCCGCTGACCAATGCCCTGCCAGTCCCTGAGCCACAATTGCTGCCCCTCCATGGCCAACTCCCCCCAGTTTATATACTAGGTATGATGTCATATGGTATGGAATATCCCTGGATATGGATTCAGTTTGGATCAGCTGTCTCGGCTATGCCCCCTCCCAGCTTCTTGTGCACCTGGCAGAAGCTGAAAAGTCCTTGGGTAGTGTACTAGTACACTACTTAGCAACAACTAAAATATCAGTGTGTTATCAACATTATTCTCATACTATATCCAAAACACAGCACTATACCAGCTACCAGGAAGAAAATTAACCCTATGCCAGCCAAAACCAGGACAGGGGTGAGCAGGTCTCTGATGGCCAGCTCTGGGCGTGAGAGACCCGAGGTGTCTCTAGTGTTGAGACACAGTGGGTCTGCTCTGGGACCAGGGGAGTGTCGTCTGGCTCAGGGGCTATAGGATGGCTGTACCTGCAGCTGGACAAGGGCTGCAGCCTTGGGGACTCCAACACACTGAGGCCAGCAAGTGGGGAGACTGGGACCCGTGGGCCAGCTCCTGGGCAGGCTGAGTGCCTGAGCCCAGCTGCTGGAAGGCTCCACCTTGCCCATGTGTGTACCTTCAGTCTCATTAGTGGACTTTCATCCTGTCCAGCCAGAGAGGGGAGCAGGATGAGGCCATTGGTTTTGTTTATATCTCTGTACATGTGTACATGCTTATTTGTGCTTTGGGTATGTATCTGTTGGGAACACATCTTCAGCCTCATGGCTGCTTGGATCATAGGATAGGATACAGAGCAGCAGCTGCCTCGGTGCTTGTGGGCTGTTGGATCCTGCTGGAGCTATTTTCCTCTAAAAGCGACCACTCCATTCCAATCATCTCTGAATGCCATGTTGTTCATTGTCCATTTCCTTAGGATGAGGTACCCCTCTTATGTGCATGAATGTATAAAAAAGTCTGTAGAAAAATATAGACTGGTATAATATATGCATGGGTTTTTTATATATGTATAGATATTATTTTATAGATATAAATGCGTTCAAGGACAAAAAGAAAAAAGTCTGCAAATTCCAGACTGCCAGCTGTCACCCCAGATAACTGACTACTGAAGTTTCTCTGAGTTAAATTTACTTCTGATCTATGTGTGGTAGGCATATGTTAGCAGATATGTGTATGGCACAGCTTCTGAAAAAGGACATTAAAGATTACTGTGGCAGATGGGGATGTTCAATGGCAGCAGCTTTGGTGAGTAGGCAACAGTTTTCCAAAAATCCCATTTTTACAGTTCTAGGCATACTGTAAAAGCATGTCCACGCATGGACTAAAGGGCAAATTGGTTTCTGAAGTAACAAGGGCTTTTAAAACTATTTTTAGCATTTTTATACCTCAGAAATTACAAACGACTGATGGAAAGAATTTTTAAATCAGCCTTCAAATAGGCCATTAGAGCAAAAAAAGTTCACTACTTTCTTACTAGCAATGAATTAAAGCCAACTCTGAGTACCTTCACAAAACAGTCAGAAGATATGTTGACATTTTACAGGACTGTCTGAGAGGGAAGAGCTTGCCCATGGCTTACAGGCCTTCAACCTGTCTCCAGACCAGGAATCCAGATCACAATTTCCTGATTAAAACAGGAAAACAGAGATCAAATATACCTTTTGCAGGGATTCTGGACATCACTCTCAGGTAAGGTGTGTTTGACAATATGATAGACATTACCTGGAATAGAGTTGGGCTGTTTAACTATATATGAAGATGAACACCAGCAGATCTCTTTTTATCTTTTCTGTTCTTTGTTCAGCAGATTGCTAATTGAAAGCAGTCATGGATAGAAGTTTTACCCTAGCTGGTAATGGATTAGATCCATTAGAATGATAACTTAGCTATTTGCTTTCAACTACCATGTCTTAAAATTATTTTAACAATCACTAATCTTCTACTTATGTCATGTAATGCACATGTATATATTGTAAAATTTATTAAGGAAATTGAAATTTCAAACAACTGAGAAAGGCTCTGTGAGGGTCTAGCACAAGGAAATAAAAACTTTGAAAAGGCTATAAAACAAAGAATACACTCCACCAGTCTACAGGCACTGAAAGTCACAGCAACTTTAGTGGAAGTCTTCAGTGGGGCACAAATATTGTACCAGGTTAATAAGGATGTGCGAGAAAGCAGGTGTGTTTCATCAATGAATCATTTGTTATTGTTGTTTTGCTGCAAAGGTTTGCATGTATAGAGATTTTTAAAAGAAGTGACTCTCAGAATTTTCCTTCACTGCAAAAAAGACTGTTATAAAGGCTTATAACCATAAAAATGTGCAAGTGTTTAGGTTGGATATGGTATAAATGATCATGTCTAGTAGAAAAAGAAAATTTCAAACTGTCACTGTAACTTATAAAGTGGCATGTATTTTGCCACAAAATAATAGAAAATCTACAATTATTCTGTGTAGCTCACTATTTTTTTTCCCTTTTGTTGAGAAAAAGGAAGAGACTATATTATGTTCATTGGTGTAGTACTGTGAGTTACTCCCTCAAATGCAATTTTTGCTTCATTGTTACTGACGAAGATACTTTCAGTGCTGATGACCAGCTTCATTAAAAGTGTGTTTTAGAACATGCATTACGATTTTGTTATATATTTTGCTTTGCTGCTGCAAGTTATAAATATGTCTATGTTCATAGCTATGCTAGCCAATCATTGTATGTATTTTGTTCATATGTGATTGAGGTCTATGGAAGAATTTCTGGACACTTCCTTAAGCTGTTTTAAGCTTTACAATGATTGAAGATGTGGATGTTGACAGAGTATAACTTAAACTACTGATACTCCTCATTGAATTACCATAATTTCTTCAGTGGAAATTACAGTTTTCTTTCTCTGATGAAAAAAATGGTTGAAATGCTTGAATGGTGGAGTGAAAAACTAAAGTTTATATATATGGATAGAAAGCAAAGGTAAAGCAACCACAATACTGCCATCCTATTGTCTATTCAAACATTTATATTTGTACATTTCTACCCTTTACAAGGAATAGGAGAGTCACAATTCAAAGTTACTGCCATCATTCAAAAGTCAAGAGTGTAAAAATCTATTCCATTTTAAATAATCTTGGCATTTCATTTTTTATTTAAAAAATCCACTGTCCAGAAGTGTCATAATTTTATTACAATAGGTAAAGATGACAGTTGATTACAGTAGACAAGTGTTAAATGAGACTTGAAATACTTTGACAGAATATTAACAGGATTTTTCTGTCATTCAACAGAGGGACCATAAGCATTAAAGCAAATTTTGTCCTTTCCGACCAGAAAATATTAAGAGAAAATACATTATTCATACTGCAATTTATCAGCCTGTAGAATAAACACTTCCAACAACAGAATATTGGTTTTCTACTGTCCTGGTTTCAGCTGGGATAGAGTTAAACTTCTTCGTAGTCACTAGTATGGGGCTGTGTTTTGGAGTTTTGCTGGAAACAGCGGTGATAATGTGGAGATGTTTTAGTTGTTGCTAAGTAGCACTTACACTGGTCAAGGACTTTTTCAGCTCCCCGTGCTCTGCCGGGTACACAAGAAGCTGGGAGGGGGCACAGCCAGGACAGCTGACCCCGACTGACCAAAGGGATATTCCATACCATGTGATGTCCTGCTCAGTATATAAAGCTGGGGAAGAAGGAAGAAGGGAGGGACATTTCAAGTTATGGCGTTTGTCTTCCCAAGTAACTGTTACGCATGATGGAGCCCTGCTTTCCTGGAGATGGCTGAAGACCTGCCTGCCCATGGGAAGTAGTGAATGAATTCCTCGTTTTGCTTTGCTTCCATGCACAGATTTTGCTTTACCTATTAAACTGTCTTTATCTGAAACCGTGAGTTGCCTCACTTTTACTCTTCCGATTCACTCCCCGTCCCACCAGGGGGGAGTGAGCGAGCAGCTGCGTGGTGCTTGGTTGCTGACTGGGGCTAAACCACGACATCTACCTAATTGTATTTGCATTTATTTACTAAATGATTCAATTAGGAATTCATTGTGCTGTACATTGTAGATATACACAACAGAAAGCTGGTCTACGCTCTAAGAATCACATAAAATGGACCATACTGAAGGTATACTTTGACTCACTCTCTCCTCTTTGCTTCCTAATCATTGCAGTTTGTCTGTTCCCTGCAGTTTCTTTCTGTTCCTGAATAAAGATGAAGAATGAATTTGTGCTTATAAAGTCACAGAGTTAATTTACGTCCATATGACCTAAATAATTTTTACCACATTTACAGTGGTCAAATCTAATTAGATCTAATTAGTCAGACCAGTGAAATTACAGTCTCACTCTTCTTAAATTGCTCTTTGACTATGTAGTTGGTCTTGCCATTTTCTTATAACACCAAAACACCATACATAACCACATATACATGCAAATGTATCTTGAGAAAAGAGACAAAGAAAATGCCATGTTATAAAAATACACATATTTGGAGAAAGTATGCATGTGTATTTTCAAGTGGGGCAATCTGTGAACTTGTAATTGATCTGTACTAATCCCAATAAATTGAGATGTGCCAGTCTACAAGGACAATAAGAATATATATGATTTTCAAATCATCTTTTGAGTAAACATGCTAATAATTTTTCTATTCAATAGTTTTTCTTCGAATAGAGTTATGAAAAAGCAAGGCTGGAAACGATCTCAAGATGTTACCAAGTTATTTCCTTTCCTCTAAACTGGGATCAGTAATTTCTATGTGATTCAGGACAGATTCTTTTAATATCTCTAGTAAGGGAGAGACCACAAGTGTTAAATAATTTATTTCCTTGCTAATGATCATCTCTAATAAATAATTCTGGGCTCTTTTTTTTTTTTTTTTAATGTCTCATCTGTATTTTTTGCATTCTAGGTTACTTTTTGTTCTGGCTATGTGGATATAGAAAAATGAATTTTCCTTCCTCCATCAAATGTAGCTGAGGACTGTTAAAAATCACATCAGCCACTTCCTTAAATTTCCTGTTTTCTTCAGTCATTTCTCTTGAGTCATGGTTTCCAGACCTCTGATCATTATTGTTTTCTTCTGCTGTATTTTCTCAAAATATTCTAGAGTCATTCACCTGTGACTTTACGGTGGCTGAGTGGAGAAAAACTGTTTTACGTGCATTTATTATACGTCTTTATATTTCTTGTATGATGTCTGCCTTTCCATTGCAATGACATGATTGTCTCCTGTTCTGTTTGTGATCTATTTATTTTAACATTTGATTGTCAATAAACCCACAAAGTCATTAAGAAGACCTTAGGATAGGAAGACCAAAGAAACCTATATAAATCTCTTCCATATCCTAAATTTTTATTTAATTTTTAAGCAAGGACACATTGTAATGGAGTCATGCAAATATTTGCATTACCTAAAGATCCCTTCCTAATGAACTGCTTTCAGTTATCTGCTCCCCATTCTGCACTCATGACATTAATTATTTCTGCTTAAGTATCTTTAATGGTAAATCAAGGCTTATTTTCTGGTTTGAGCTTGCAGCTTCTCTCATACTCCATGTCTTTATTCACTGACTGATGTAACTTGGATGTGCTCAAAACTGCAAATAAAAAGAACTTTATTTTATATATATATATATATATAAAATATATATATTTTTTTATGATGTTTCTTCTGAATTAACAACTAATGGAACTTTTCTGTACTCTCTGTACAGTGTTCCTCTGTCTTCTGTTGCCAGAAACTGTCAAACAGTGATTCACTATCCATTATTAGTTCTTGTATATTTGTGCAAAGTCAATGAACAGGAGGACTTGGAATCCAGTGTTCCTAATGTAATTTTGTTATATTCTTAATACTGTTCTGGGACCAAGAAACAGCTTCAAGACAGTTGCTTACTTTAAGCTTACAAAGTAGAGTTTGGGGGCTGTTAGAATTTCTGGGGAGAAGAAAGGAAATGTCTCAATTATCATACACATAATCAGTTGATAGATAACACAAATGACTGGCAGTAAGATCTAGCATCTTTTCATTCTGTTTTTTATTAAAAGTTGTTCATATTAAAGAAGCACCTAAGAGCTTTGGATGCCTTGTTGTATTCTCTAACAGTAAAAGTTACATTTGCATTTATATGAATATCCACCACACTTGGATTATGTAAGAATGTTTGTAGTTTCAAAAAGTAAGTATATTCCTCCCAAAACATTTTTCCATTTATTCAAAAAGAAAAAGAATCTAGCTTTTTCACTAACAACTTTCATAGCTAATTGCTACATGTGAACAAATTCTGATGAGTCAAGAATCTTTCTCTCCGGTATCTGTTGCTATTAGAACAATTAACACTTTAGTAGTATCATTATGCACTGATTTTCTAATAGCTGTCTGTTAAACACTGGCAATGTAAAACTAGAAAATTATCATTAATGGTTCTTAAAGTGCTAAGAACAAATTAATAAATTAGTTCTATTTGACTTTTAAAAGCTATATTTACTCCTATAATATCAAACAGGCAAAGAAATGTTAATTGGAAAACAAGAGCCAGTTCTCTTTAATCCTTGGCCACCTACATGATTATTGTTAGTGAGTTATCTAGTCAGTCATTTTTCTTTTTTACAGCCTACTTTAACCTTGTCAGTTCCATTTGGTTGTTATAGGTTAGGTTTTAGATATGCATTTAGATAGTGTTTTTAAATTCTGGCAGAAAATGTAAGAACTACCAGAAACTGTACATTTTGCAGGCATCTTGGGCTTGGCATTGTCTGTAACTTCAGTGTTTTGGCTCTGCTTGAGAAACAGGATTTTGTTTTCTTTATTATATTTTTCATTCAGATTAAGGCTTAAATAGAGATGAGGATAAGGAATTCACTGCTGCCCTGCTTCTGTTTTTTTTTACCGAGGTTAATGGATGGTGAAGACCCAGATTCTTGTTCATCCCACTCTAATTTTGAGTCCAGTTCTGCTGTCAGAAGTTGATGCTGCCTTCTTCAGACCTCTTTCTAGGCCATGTGTAATTCAGTGGTGCTTAAGGACTGGGAAGAGTTTTACTCACTTTTATGTTTGCTGCTAGAACTTAAAAGGGTTACTGGATTACTCCCATGCTGCAGTGGGGGTAGTATATGAACATTTTTTCTGAAGCAGACAATTTTTTGTACCACAGTCTAAGTTAACCTATGTAGAATTACAGAGGTCTCCTGAGTAAATATTCATGCCAAAGTGTTTGACAAGGCACTGTGCAGCAAACTATTTCTAGACATTCAAAGACATGATAAAATGTGCATTGATTTAACTTGCAATTGTCTAGAATAGAAATGTCACAGTACAATAGGTCCAACTTAAAGTACTTTTACATTACAGTATAGAGAGAACACTCCAGTCTCAGATATAACAATTTCATGCCATACCCAGGAGTGCATGACTCATTGGTCTTAGCCAGTTCTTTTGCATCAATTGGTGTGCTTGTTTAAATTGAATAGTGCAATTGAGAGGGTGCTCTGTTAACTGAAATCCCACTGCTTTTCCTTTATGCCTCATCCTTGCTGGGGCAAAAATATCTGACCTGACGAAGAAGAAAATGTTCAGTTAAACTGTTCAGTATTGTACACTGCACAGAAACAGATACATCACTCTGCTCATGACACTGAAAAATGCAGTGTGAGGATACTGTGGTTTATCTGAAGAAAAATTGCTTTGTATGTCTTTATATTTCATAAACTGTCATTCATAATGAATATGAATGCTATCATACAATTCTATTCTTTAAAGGCAGAAACAGAAGCCAGTACCTGCCTGTTTTACATAAAATAGATACTAGCTTACATTAATGATGTTTCACCCATGTAGATCCTCTTGTGTTATGATTTCAGAAGTCTTGAATGCACTTGTGAAGTACTACCTGCTGTGTAACCACCCAAAAAAAACCCAAAGATGGAAGTGTCACTCTCTCATTTCGTATTTCCATGGTTCAAGAATAAGTAAAAGAATAGCTAGTGTGTGTATGTTTAATAATTTATAATTATTTTAAATTATCAAAAAAGCAAACCAGGATATGTCTGTCACTCCTCCCAGTTTCCTATTTCCTTTGCTTCTGCAGTTATCTTCTTCATTTGCTACCAATGTAGTACTGGATGAGAAGCCACATTTCTCCTTCTCACAGTAGATGTCAGAAGGATGATATATGGGAGAGGAAATAGGTCAGATCCCTGACAGCCTGATTACTAATCAATACAGTGAGAGTTTGAAGGACTTCAGTGGGTATTCTATATTTTGTATTTTGTATTAATGTGTTTAGTGTGACTTTTACAAATCTTGGTTTCTTCTCCCTGTAAGTAAAGTAAAATACAAGTCACCAGTGCTTTAGTCTTGATTTTATCACCACCTGAAAAATAATTTTGACAAACAATATCACCATTGGGGTCATCATTAAACATAAGCTGCTTGATGTGAATAAGTTTTATTGAGGGATTTGGTATTTGAAAGGAGATCAGAACTGGCTGGACACATAACCCATGATTATACATAACTTCAAATACAATACATGGGAAGGAGCAAAGTTTTGTGGCTCAAGGAAATCAATCTACCCAGAAAAAACTCCTGGTGAGAGTGGGTGAGATGGGAATAATCTTTCATGTCCTGGACTTTTTTCTTGCATTGTTTTATTTAAAACACAGAATCACAGAAACACAGAAAGGTAGAGGTTGGAAGGGACCTCTGGAGATCATCTCATCCAATGCCCCTGCTTCAGCAGGTACACCTAGAGTGGGGTGCACAGGACTTTGTCCACATGGGATTTGAATGTCATCAGAGAAGAAGACTCCACAACCTCTCTAGGCAGCCTGTCCCACTGCTCTGTCACCCTCAAAATAAAGAAGTTTTTCCTCATATTCAGGTGGAACTTACTGAGTTCCAATTTGTTCCCATTGCCCCTTGTTCTCCAGGCTGAACAAACCCAAGTCTCTCAGCCTTTCCTCATAAGAGAGATGCACCAGACCCCTGATGATCTTGGTAGCTCTCTGCTGGACTTGCTTAAGCAGTTCCCTGACTTTCTTGAACTGGGGGGCCCAGAACTGGACACAGTACTCCAGATGTGGCCTCACTAGAGTGGAGTAGAGGGGGAGGATAACCTCCCTCAACCTGCTAGACACTCTGTGCAGCCCCCCTGGGCCACTCTGGGATCCTAGAATAAGCCCTATTGTGCTGTTATCTTAGTCATAATGACTTGGGCATCAGGCAATCTCTGTCCACACCTGGGCTTTCTGCTCCCTGACTTGTGTATGAGAATTGTGGCTGGAATGTAAAATATTGACCAAAGCAAATAATCTCGATCTTATAACTAGTAATCCAAGAGGGAGACCTTTTGAGCTCTCTGGGACCACAGCAGCCTGTGTGACCTTGTATCTCCCCCCGGTCTGGGGCACCTCTCAGGGTAGATTTCACAAGGACTGAAGGATCGTCTGCTGATGATTTCGCAAGGATCAGCAGCCGCACGCGGATGAATGCCGGCACGTAAAAGTGAGTCATTTTTGAAATTCACAGAAAGGGAAATTTCATTTACAGGCTAACCTTGGGGTGTGGGCGTGTGTCTGCAATTTCTATATATATATATATTATCCCTATTCTTATAAACAGTTGACCAAGTCTGAGACTAATATTGGACTTAGGTTCATCTAGACTTCTCTCTGAAAGGAGTTTAGAATGCAAGGGGGTCTTTTCTGAACTTTGCAGTTCAGCAGGAGGGCCCTCCCTATCCCCTGCATCCGTGATCCCTCTGTGAATCATTCTGACTTCAGCATAACTGAATTTTCCTATGTGCACTTCTTCTATGTAGAGTAATGGAGTGAATCTTGCCATTCTTGAATCTTTTTACTAAGTTGTTATGTTGATTGTAAAAAATTGCATCAAATTGCTTTTAAAAATTGGCTGATCTTGTTAAGAATTATACAACCTAATACTGTGATCTATCTCAAAATATTACTAAATCTTAAATTTCTAACCAAACTTGCATAACAAATAATATTCCTCACTATTTGTGTAGTCAGCAGGATACACAAGGTTGTATTCATGACAATTTGACATAGTCAGCCATATCCACAAATCTCTGACACTCCTACTAAATGCACCCCAGGATACTGTTGGCCTTCTTAGACAAAAGGGCACAGTGCTGGCATGTAGTCAACCTGCTGTCCACAAACACTCCCAGGTCCTTCTCAACAGAGCAGCTTTCCAGTAGTTCAGCCCCCAGCCTGTACTGGTGCATGGGGTTGTTCCTCCCCAGGTGCAGGACCTTGCACTTGCTCTTGATGAATTTCATGAGGTTCCCCTTGGCCCAGCTCTCCAGCCTGTCCAGGTCTCGTTGGATGGCAGCACAGGCTTCTGGTGTATCAGCCACTCCTCCCAGCTTGGTATCAACAGCAAACTTGCTGAGGTTACACTCTATCCCATCATCCAGGTCATTGATGAATATGTTGAACTGGGCTGGAGCCAGTACAGACCCCTGGGGAACACCACTAGGGACAGGCCTCCAACCAGACTCTGCCCTGTTGATCACAACCCTCTGAGTTCTGTTGTTGAGCCAGTTCTCTGTCCACTTCACTGTCCACTCATCCAACCCTCATTTCCTTAGCTTGTCTATGAGGATGCTATGGGAGACAGTGTCAAATGCCTTACTGAGGTCAAGACAGACAACATCCACTGCTCTCCCTTCATCAACCCAGCCAGTCACACCATCATAGAAGGCTATCAGGTTGGTCAAGCATGATCTCCCCTTGGTGAGTCCATGTTGACTACTTCTGATAACCTTCTTGTCCTCTACATGCCTGGAGACAAGCTCCAGAATGAACTGCTCCATAACCTTTCCAGGGATGGAGGTGAGGTTGAGTGATGGAGGTGAGTGAGAAACTATAGTTTCTCAGGTCCTCCTTGTTGCCCTTTTTGAAGATGGGAGTGATATCAGCTTTCCTCCAGTCCTCGGGTACCTTTCCTGTCCTTCATGACCTTTCAAAGATGATGGATAGTGGCTTGACAAAAACATCCACCAGCTCCCTCAACACTCATGGGTACATCCCATCAGGGCCCATGGATTTATGAGGATCCAGTTTGCCTAAATGATCTCTAACCCAATCCTCCTCAGCTAAGGGGAAGCCTTCCTTTCTCTGGATTTTCTCTCTCACCTCTGGGGGCTGAGATGCCTGAGGGGCAGCCTTAGCAGTAAAGACTGAAGAAAAGAAGGCATTCAGTAACTCTGCCTTCTCTGCATCCTGCATGACCAGGGTCCCCACCTCATTCAGCAGGGGCCCACTCTATGTCCAGTCTTCCTTTTACTGCTGATGTATTTGAAGAAGGCTTTCTTGTTATCTTTGACATCCCTCACCAGATTTAGGTCCAAGTGGGCCTTGGCCTTCCTTGTTGCATCTCTGCATACCCTGACAATGGTCCTATATTCCTCCCAGGTGGTTTTCCACATACTGTAAACCTCCTTCTTCTATTTGAGTTTCTCTAGAAGCTCTTTGCTCATCCATGCAGGTCTCCTGGCTCCTCTGCTTGACTTCTTCCTCCTATGGATGCACCGGTCTTGAGCTTGGAGGAAGTGGTTCTCGAACAGTGACCACCTGTCTTGGACTCCCCTGACCTTCTAGAGGCTTGGCCCATGGGATTCCTCCCAGCAGGTCTTTGAAGAAGCCAAAGTTGGCTCTCTTGCAGTCCAGATTTGTAATCCTAATTGTCTCCGTGCTTCTACCATGGAGGGTCCTGAACCCCACCGTCTCATGGTCACTGCAGCCAAGGCTAACCCCAACCCTCACATCCTCAGCCAGGCCTTCTTTGTTTCTTAGTATAAGGTCCAACAACACATCTTGCCTCATTGGCTCCTCCACCACCTGTGTCAAAAGATATCCTCGATGCTCTGCAAGAACCTCCTGTATTGTGCATGCCTTGCTGTGTTGCTTTTCAGGCAAATATCAGGGTGGTTGAAGCCCCCCATGAGGAACGGGGCCTGTGATTGTGAGGCTTCTTCCAGCTGTCTGTAGAAAAGCTCGTTGGCTTCCTCTTCCTGATCAGGTAGCCTGTAGCAAACGCTTACAACACTGTTGCCCATATATGCCTCCCCTTGAGTTTTACCCATAAGCTCTCCACCCCTTCTTCCTCCACCCCTAGGCAGAGCTTGATACATTCTAGTTGCTCCCTCACATAAAGAGTAACTCCCCCACCTCGTCTTGTTGGCCTGTCTTTCCTAAAAAGAGCGTAGCCGTCCATGACAACATTCCAGTAATGCGATCTATCCCACCATGTCTCTGTAATTGCAATGAGATGATGGCCCTGTTTATTCCCCACGCTCATGCGTTGGTGTACAGGCAACGGTGACAGAAATCTTCAGAAAATAGAAAACAATATTCAACCCGATGTTCAAAATTTATCAAAGCCAAAAATTCAAAATAGGCATGATTAATTTGATTAATTAATTTACAAATTATTTTTTTTTTTAATACCAAAACTTGGTATTCTGGGCTTCCTCACGATTGATTTGCTAAAAAAGTAATTTATTTTCTACATCTGTAATTTCCAGTTTCCATTCAGAAGGAATTAATTTTTGTGTGTGTGTATGTCCTTACCTTTACTCATCTCTTATCAACTGGAAAAAGGGATCTCTGCTTGAAAATGAAACATATTATGCTCAGTACTTTCAACATACTTCCTTTCTTTCTTTTTTTACCTATAGGGGTGTGGTAAGATTCCTCTAATAGTTGCAGTGTGCTTTAAGATGAAAGATGTCATAGACTGATAGGATAATTCAGCCTGGAAGGGGCCTCAGGAGGTCTCTGTCCAACCTCCTGCTCACAGCGCTGGGGTCAGACCAGGTTGCCCAGGGCTTGACCAAGCTGGAACTTGAAAACCTTTGAGGATGGAGGGAGCACAATCTCACTGGACAGCTGCTTCCATTGCTCCACTGTCCTCGCAGATAAAATGTTTATCCTTACATTCAGTCTGAACCTTTTCTGTTTCAAAATTTGTCCATTGCGTCCCATCCTCCCTTGATGTACCTCTGTGAAGAGCCCAGATCTATCTTCTCCATCCCCTCCCTGCAGGCAGGGCTGTTGCTGTGGGTCCCCCTGAAGCCCTCCCTGCCCCAGGGTGACCAAGTCCTTCTCCATCCCTGACCACTCTGTGGGCCTCACTGAACTTGTTTGTGTTTGTCATGCCTTTCCTGTATGGGGGGGCCTAAAACTCAATGCAGTATCTGGATGTGTCTTAACAGTGCTGAGCAGAAGAAGATAATGCTCCCCTTGATCTCTTGTTCATGACCCTGTTCATGCCACCCACAAAGTTGCTGCCTTTGCTAGGTCATGCTGCTGGCTCATGTTCACGTTGTTGTTTACCAACCACACAAGAGGGCCCCATTGCTCATTTCTTGTCATCCCTGACTGTCTTTCCTGAAGAGTTTGTCCATTGCAGCACTCCGGACACATGAGCACACTTGAGGTGGATGCATCTTTGCTTCCACCTCTGCATGTGTAATTTTTGTTTTTGACCCTCGTTGACTGCTACCTCACTCAGCTGCAGCCTGTAGTATTCCACAGCCCCATCATTCCTAGTGATCCAAAAGCATCCTCCACGAGGAAATTGAACTGAATAAAAGCCTCTGATTTACTAGTGTAGTTGCTCCCATCAGTGCTGGGGACCACGCCCAAATTCATATCATCACTGATGTTGCTCAATCCCACAGTGTCTTCAGCAGTTTGCATCTGTCTTTTGTATGCCCTTCTGTACAACCTGCCCTGAAAACTTCTGCCCCTGGGAGCTGTGCTCAGGACTGGGCTGTTCTATCTTTTCCTTCCCCCCTCTCTCTCTACCATTAGCTTAAAGGACTCTTATAATTCCTTGACCAGGATTCTGACTTTCCAAACAGTAGCCTGGCTCTGAACATCCCGGAAGTTCACAGAAGAATGAGAAGCAGAAATGAGAACTGCTGCACAGACTGCAAGCACCAGCCACAAACAGCAGCTTGATCAGCACCCTGGGGACCCTCCACAAAACTTGTCTCAGCCCCTGTCTGCAGCCCTTCATTGCAGTGTTCCAGGTCACTGTGATCCCTAAGGGCCAGTTAAATAGTAAATGGAAGCTGGGCACAAGTATCTACCACTCCTGTGCAAGATTTCCTTCCCTGGCAGGCCCCTTCTTACAATACTAAGAATTCCCGAAGGCCTTGTGAGCACAGGTCACACAGGTAGTGAATTTGTCTCTGCCACACACTCCAGCCACGCTCACAGCAAGGGGAGGATCAAATAATTATTAATATCATTAATGATTTTCACCTTAGCAAACAGGGAGCAACAGTATGTGTTAGAGCTGCCAGAAGTGGAAATTTGAAGTACAAGAGAAATTAACAAGTAATATCCAAGTAAACCCAAGAGAACACATAATACAGATTATAGCTATTGATGTTGCTGAAAAGTGAATATAATCACATTCTTCAAGACCTAGAAAAATGGACTACTATTAAGTAAGAAAAACAATATGCTACTGTGGTCTGTGTAAAGGTGAAAATGAGAAAAGCAAATACCA
This sequence comes from Phalacrocorax carbo, assembly GCF_963921805.1. NCBI lineage: Eukaryota > Metazoa > Chordata > Aves > Suliformes > Phalacrocoracidae > Phalacrocorax > Phalacrocorax carbo. Next base: position 28,133,368 of record NC_087518.1, on the reverse strand, counting down.
AATAAACAGCAGGTGTGAAAAGTACAATTATGCAAGATGAAGACAGGGAGAGAAGAAAAAGGAGAATCTCATTAGAAATTAATCTGTTTTTAAATAATGAACATGAAATTAAAGAAAAATGATCTATTTAAGAAATGCTATTTTAAAATACATTTGTGGTCATGTTTTGAAAATGTGCAGCAAGTTAGAGACTGAAACAGTTCTGCATAGGTACTGCTGCTACTTTGATGATCAGGTAAGAGTACAAGAAAAGTAAAAACTTATTCTCTCTTTTCAACTGCAGTGTGCCACTATGCTAATTCTGTTGTTATCTAATGCACCATTACAACTCCCTTCTGTAGCAGATCTTCTTTTGAAGCACAAGGAGGAGGAGTTGGTGCAGACCCTGGCTCCAGGGCACCGCTGCAGGCAGTGCTAGTGGCAGTGAGTCCAGATGGCAGAGTGCAACGTCAGATGTCCAGTTACCCATACAGGAGCTGGCATTATTATACTTCTGCCAGCCAGGAGTTTATAACATTGTGGTAATCTCATTCTGTATTTGCAAATGTACTACAGCATTTTTAGGCTACCAAGTGTTGCAAAATAGCAATAAGATGATTTTAGAATCTGTCGCTTTCTACGAGGACAGAAAGTTTTTAAAGTGGTTATACAGGACAAAACCCACAAGCCTACTTTCAGATTTTAGGGTATCTTTCCTTTGTTTCTAATATTGGAAAAGAAGAAAATAAATAAATAAAAAGCAGCCCAAATATCAGTACTTTTATTTTTTGATTATAAGAAAAAATGCAGTAACAATTCATTTATCAATAACAACATAAAATATAAATGGATACACATGCATTAATTTGGATTAGTGAAATAGCAGTGTATTAGAAATAAAAACAGGTACTTCAAAATACGTACGTCTTGTCTTTTACATTGCACCTTTCTTAACAGGGCACTAGATAGAAGGTTTAATTAAAGCTGAACTTTCATTTCAGAACAAACTGCCGAAGTACATCTCAGCAAGTCACTATACCTTACAGTGTCGAAAAAGGAGTCCTAGAAGGTCTGAAATGGTAATTCACTGATATAAATCTGGTGTTTAACGCGCTTCTTGGATTGGCTTCCACGCAGAAGAATAGAAGTTAGTGTGGACAATAGAGGTGACAAAGGTTGAATGATACAAAGTTTCTTAATGCAAAGAATGAATACACCGGTGAATTGTTTTAGAAGGCCTCCAGAATGCTGTGTGATTGAACAAAAATGTGGCACATGAGGTTCAGTACTGATAGGTGCTGATAAGGCATTTGTTGAAAAACAGCTCTGCCTGTGCACATGGTAGGTTCTAAACTAGTATTAGCAGTCACAAAAGTCCTGTTGAAGTCTGTAGGGGAATAGACAGGGATCGGCGACCGGAAGATTACGGGATGTGACGGGAAGATAGACTCCTCCCCATAGGAGTGGCAGGAACAGGAACCGCAAGAGCTATATAAGCGTGTGACGCAGCCAAATAGACGGACATTTTGTATCCATCATATTGGTGTCTGTGCATCACTGTCCCCAGGGTGGGTAGAGCCCTGTGTCCCGGAGGTATGTGGCCCAAGATAAGTTCTCCCGTAGAAGCGTACAGCTACAAAGTCATAGTGAATTATTATATGAAAATGTCAGCTCTAATGCTTAGTGGTGGTTCAGAAAGCAAGTATTATGTAAAAAATTAGGAAAAAAGTAGAGAACAAGACAGAAGATATCACGGTACTGCTATGTAAAACCACAGGGGTATAAAAAACCTAGAAGTAATAAATGTAGAAGAGGAACAAATATGACTGCATTATAAAATTTAATCTGTTTCATTCTGCAAATGGATACATTAAATAAACTGAGATTCTTCTGCTCGGAAAAGATATCAAAAAGACTATGATGAAGATGCTAAAAGAATTCAAATCTCAAGTAGAAGGTGAATAAGGACCCATTTTTCAGCATTTCTTATAAAGTAAGAATTAGAAAGCGTCCAATGAAACTACAGCATATGTGTTCTAGAACCAATAAAAATAAAATAATACTTGAATACATTTTGGATTTCATAATCATAAGTGCTGTGGATACCAACAGCACACCTAGGATAATATAATATAATATAATATAATATAATATAATATAATATAATATAATATAATATAATATAATATAATATAATATAATATAATATAATATAATATAATATAATATAATATAATATAATATAATATAATATAATATAATATAATATAATATAATATAATATAATATAATATAATATAATATAATATAATATGATATAATATGATATAATATGATATAATATGATATAATATAATATAATATAATATAATATAATATAATATAATATAATATAATATAATATAATATAATATAATATAATATAATATAATATAATATAATATAATATAATATAATATAATATAATATAATATAATATAATATAATATGATATAATATGATATAATATGATATAATATGATATAATATGATATAATATAATATGATATGATATAAAAATATAATATTATATAATATGATATGATATGATATAATATGATATAATATAATATGATATGATGTGATATGATGTGATATGATATGATATGATATAATAGAATATGATATAATGTGATATAATATGATATGATATAATGTGATATAATGTGATATAATGTGATATGATATGATATGATATGATATATAAATTTATGGAAGAAAGGTTCACTGAGGATTATTTAACAAAAATATGGATAAGATTCTGGATCAATGATTCATTTATTCAGCAAATTGCAGAAAATGGCAAAGATTTAATTTGCTTTATTTTTCCTTTTTCTTTTCTCCAGCATAAGCCACCATAGGAGACAGTGACATAACTTTTTTCCAAAATCTTACCTAATATAAATTGAACCTAGATTTTTTGAAACAAGGGTTTCAAACTAGTCTGATAGTGTATATTGGACTTTCTGAATGCTGTTTTTATCCTGTATCACAGGAAAGAAAAGTAAGTTGACAAATGTGAAGTAATAAATAGATATAATCCTTTAAAAGAAAAAGTCCACTATGTTGCAAGTTCTTGTGGTAGTGATGCTAAACTGCTCAAACTTTCATGTAAGAAAATACCATAATAGCTGTTAGTCAGTGTGTGGGAGGACATACCTATTGTAAGTATAATGCAGTGCATAAAAGCCAGACCTGTTTTTATTTTTCCTATACTATCATTTTTTTAAGGCTTAATTTCTTTCACATTTCTCTTATTTTGTGGCTACCCAGTTTGGAGTGTTTCTCTACCCATTGTATTCCATCACTATTTTAGTGTCTATTAGTGCTTTAGTTACTAGATTTACAATAAATAATATAATCTTTGTAATTACACAATCATTTTGGCTGCACCACCTGCTCCTGTGCTGCCGCCACTAGCAGGATGCTGCCAGCTGTGTTGTATTCCCAGAATTCCCAATCACTCCTGAAAGCCACAGTCTGACTGTCCCCCAGCATCTTTTTGCCCTTGCCTAGTGACTAACATCAGCGTGGCTGACAGGCTCAGATATGGTGTAGTGGGGCTGTCGCGAAGATGGCTGGGACCAGCTGTGTGGCACAGGGCAGCTTTTGGCATCTCCCCACAGAAGCCCCCCTTCAGCTTCCCACTGCCAAAACCTTGCCACCCACACCCAGTAAAAACACATCTTGCCCCCCTTTAACATAGGTTTTCCTTACTTTTTTTTCCTATACTTTATTTGAATCTTCATTTTGCAGTTTTCAAATGCGTCCAAATAGGGCTCCTCATACAAAAAAATGTAATGCATTAGAATAGAATAGAATAGAATAGAATAGAATAGAATAGAATAGAATAGAATAGAATAGAATAGAATAGAATAGAATAGAATAGAATAGAATAGACTATTTCAGTTGGAAGGGACCTACAAGGATCATCTCTAGTCTAACTGACTGACCAGTTCAGGGCTGACCAAGTTAAAACATGTTATTAAGGGTATTACCCAAATGCCTTTTAAACCCTGACAGTCTTGGGGCATCAACCACCTCTCTAGGAAGCCTGTTCAAGTGTTTGACTATCCTCTTGGTAAAATGATGTTCCAGTCTAAATGTCCCCTGGAGCAGCTTTGAACCATTCCCATGCGTCCTACGACTGGATACCAGGGAGAAGGGATCAGCACCTCCCTCTCCACTTCCCTTCCTCAGGAAGTTGTAGAGAGCAAAGAGGTTGCCCTTCAGCCTCCCTTTCTCCAAACTACACAAGGCCAAAGTCCTTAGCCACTCCTCACAGGACATTCCTTCCAGCCCCGTCAACAGCTTTCTTGCCCTCCTCTGTAGGCAGTCAGGGACCTATAGCACACAGTACTCAAGATGAGGCCCTACCAGTGCTGAATACAGTGGGATAATCCACTCTCTTCACTGGCTGGTTATACTGTGTTTGATGCACCCCAGGATGTGGTTTGCTCTCTTGGCTGCCAGGGCAAACTGCTGACTCCTATAGAGCCTGCTGCCAAACAGCACCCCCAGATCCCCTTCTGTAGGGCTGTTCTCCAGCTACTCCTCTCCTAGTCTCTACTTGCGCCTGGCATTACTTGGTCCTAGGTGCAGAATCTGGCATTTGGACTTCTTAAATTTCATCCTATTAATCATTGGCCAATGCTCCAATCTGTCTATATCCCTCTGCAAGACATCTTGTCCCTCAAGAGTTAACAGTACTTCTCAATTTGATACTAAATTGAGTATCAGCAGACTTGCTAATGATGCATTCAGTTCCTGCATTCAGATCATTGATAAATATATGGAACAGAACTGGCCCTAGAATTGAGCCCTGAGGAACGCTGCTGGTGACAGGTCACCAGTCAGACTTAGCACCATTCACTACAACTGTTTAAGCCCTGCCCTTCAGCCAGTTCTTCACCCAGCGCATCATGAACCCACTCATCCCAGTTGGACAACTTGTTCAGAAGGGTGTTATGAGGGACAGCATCAAAAGCCTTACTAAAATAAAAAAGAAACTGCTTTGACTTCCCCTCTAAAACAATATCTAGCTTCATGATATGTTCCCATCAACCATAAATTCTTACTTATTTGTTCTCATTACATTCTGAATACTTGTCCACATACAAAATATAATCCCTGTGATCATCCTATAGTTTTAAAACCTATGGCTGTCAGTCACTTGTAATCTGAGACATCTTAAACAGAGCTGGGGTAAAGACCTGCACCAGAATAACTCCAAGATCACTCAAGACTGAAAAGGAAAGGAACCCTACCATGAATATCCTTGCAGCAAAGATCTCAGGATGCTGATGGCTTTTCACAACCTATCTCACTCTCTCCATTCTGCTTGATGAAAGCTGAAACCTTAAGTCACGGATGGACTGTCAATTTACTTTGAGTTTTAAAACATTACATTAAGGAATAGTAAATTCTTAGATTTATATCCAGGATTGTTTTCCCTTTTAGCAATATTTAGTTTTGAAGTATAACTTTTTCCAGCTCTGAATTATCTTTTTTTCAAGTGTGCATAATGGATGAAAAAGCCATTACAGAAGATCTGTACCATCTAAGTCCTCCAAATGGGGCAAACATATCAAAAATGTTAATTATAAAGACTTGGCAGCGACACAAATTGTCGCACGACTGGAAAAAACTTACATTACAATGATGAGAAAAATATGCAGAATTTTATATCACTCTTAATTTTATATGCAGAAGAAGAAGCATGGACAAGGTGTTAAGGGCACAGTGGCATCCTGTGGGTATCATTGGATCATCAAATTCTGCCATAAATTAGTGAGCTGACATTCCTTTCCTCCTCCTCAAATCAGTTAGATAACATGATCTTTTATATCACTGCTTTAATCACCTCTCATCCTCAGCGCTGGTGGTGTTTACATTATTTTCTCCTTTGTGCTGAAGCAGTCAAGCTGCATTATACTGATGAGTCAGAATAATCAATTAAACCTTAGGCAGATCTTTCTAGATTATTACTTTAGGTACCAAACCTGCAAACTGTAACTTCTGAGCTACTCTGTCAGCAATTTATATATCTTCAGTGTGCTGCAGGAAAGAGGTATTTTAGTTTCTGAAGCAAATGCAGTACAATTAAACTACCAGGAATACTAGCTTTCATTTTCCCAGTGAGTTGCTTTCACTCCTCAGCTTGTTTCATTCCTACTCCTCCAACTCAATGTTCAGCACAAGCAATCACAGACAGCTACTGCTTGGATGCTCTGGGACTTCTGCAGTATTCTTCCTGAGGTGGAATTTTTTGTATGCTTTGAAATAATAATCATGCAAGAGTGTCATTGTTATTCACTAAGGTCACTTAACGCTAACCTGTACTAAGTTGTGGGATTTTATTTTCTTGGGGTTTTCTCCCCTGCAGAAGGAGTCACTCAGAGAATCAACTGTCCTACCTGACACATTGTGATCTGCAAAGACTGTCCTATTTTCTGTGTCTGGAATACCTGACCTAAAAGATATTGCTGGGAATTGCTCTACAGTCATTTTGCTGAAATAAGACCTCCAGGCTAGCCTCTTAAAACACAAAAACAGTGTGCTATCTGCCATAAAGCATTCTCTTTTTTTTCTTGCTTTTATTTTGTTCTCCTTATACTCTTTTTTTTAACCCTCCCGCTGTCCTTTAATGGCAATAATATAAACTTAGACTCCTCCTACTAACTTCCAGACAAGTGCTAGATGTGGCAGAAACAGTTCTGTTCTATAAGAGTTTGTGAATAGTGTAGAAAAGGTTATTCAGTAGTTTATTGCATAATTACATTGGTTTCGTCTAATGAGGGATTTATGGAAAGCAAAGTGAGAAAAGAACAGAAGGACTACAAATAACATACCATCTGCAGACACTTAAGGGTTATTAACAAAAGACAGTATCATCAGGAAAAGCCTGGATCACAATAGAGCAAAGGGCAGTAACAACTCAAGTAGAGTCTTGCTTGCTGATCTCCAGGCTTCCTTGACTCTCTGCTTTATTTACAAGCCTTAAGTAAAATGACCACATGGTCTAGAACTCTCTCTCTAAATGTGGCATCCCTACTGTTAAATAGTACTTTTATTATTCGTTTCCTGTATATATATATCTCTCTCTATAACATGAATTTCCTGTGTACCAACCTGTGTCCATCGCTTCTTGTCCCACCACTGTGCACTTTCAAGAGGAATCTAGCTCCATCTTCTCTATACCTTTTCATTTGGTAGCTGAAGGAACACTAAGATCTCTCAGTCAGTTCCCTCAACCTCTCCTCATATGTCATCTGCTGCAGGTGATGAGTCTGATGGACTTGCAGTTCCTCAGATTTTCATTTTTGCCTTTGAAAACTTCAGGTCATAAGGAATCTCGCCTAGTCAACACAAACTTTCAAAAATAATCGCAAGAGACCTCACAATGACATAAGCAAATATGTAGTCCTTAAAAAAATTAGCTGGATTTGCATATAGAAAATATTTATGCAGCTTTGACATTCCTCACATCTCTCTGTGTACTTGTCCCAATAAGATTTTTTAATAAAATAATTATTTTACATATATTGTCATAAATTATAGTAAGGACAACTAACACTTCAATTAAAAAAGGATCTCATGATTTTTTGATCACTTTGGATTTAAGACTCCTTGACATCTTTTTAGATTTTAGAATGGATTTTTTCTTTACAATAATCTGTAGAAATAGTATCTTATTACGTTTAGATATATATACAATAGGAAGTAACTGTAAGAAACGATACAATCTATGGAATTTTCAGTTTGATACATTAATATGTTAAATTGTAGCAGCAAAAATCTATTTTCATTGTGATGGTTAAGGGGAGCAACCCAACATAGGTAAAAGATAAATCAACCTCAACATTTTCCTCAATTTACCACATTACCATTATTGAGATTTGTAGGACTAATTAAACAAATTCAAAGTTAATATAAATTTTTTTTCACATCCGTGAGCTTGTAGATCTTTACTCTCTATGCAGTCAAACATAACACAGATTTCTCGAGACAGAAATAGACCTGTCATATGTACAGGTTAGGTTCATGGCTGAAATAATTTATCTACTGTTTTATATTATTTCTCTTATCTAAATTTTTAACAGAAAAAATTTGTCTCTCTCTTAGTCCCATGTGAGTCCTTAAGAAAGGAGGTAGTGGCCACCAAAAACATGAATGAGTTTTAAGTAGTTATTTCAAATTTTGAAGGTAGTTATAAGTCTGTGGGCGCATGAAGTGTATGGAATCTAAACACCAACATAGTGATAAGAAGTGTCACTGTTTAACAGAGAACATTTTTTGTTAAAATGAGTTTATATTTTGCAGATTTTTGTAGAATGCTGTGGAGTTCATAGTTGATCTAATACAGTAGGTGAAGTTCAACCAGTTAATGGCTCATTGAGTATATACTGAAATTTGAAGGATTAGTTTAATTTTTAGACACTTCTAGGTATTATGTTACACTCTTCATAACTATAGTAATATTTTTAATGAGATTATAATATATATGATTTCTTCTAGCCTTTTTCATAAGCTAGAGATAATTTATTCAGATATTTAGCTTTATTACTGTGCAACTGTTTTCTTTTTCTACTGTCTACTTTTTTGGGGCACAAGATATTTTTCAAGACAAATTTTGAGAGAATTTAAATGCATTTTTTTGGTATTCAAGTAATTTGAAAATATTCTAAGCTGAAGTTCACCATAAGTAAATACTCACTCCTAGCCCATGTGAATGAGTCTTTTCACAGAGTGTGCCTGGAGCAGGCTGACATTTCATGAGTGATGATTGTCTGTTTTATCTGAGCATTTTAATGCTACTGACATATGTCAAATAAAATCAGAGGGTCCTCTGTCTTTACAGTTATTCTTGGCAAAAAGACTCACCTCCCACATTTCCTATTTACAGTTCTCCATCTTCAGATTTTGCAGATACATTCTGCACCTTTTTTGACAGTATAACACTTTATATTTGTTTACATTCTAGTATTTTCTGGAGTCCAGTGCTGCAATTAAAGTGCCATAGAATAACTGGCTTACCACTTGGATGTTCAAAATTAACTTTAGGTTATGAATTTCACCTGATTAAGTAATTCCCAATGAAGCTAACAAGATTTCTTGCCAGAATAAGACCATCAGCATTTGGCTTCTTGCATTTGGTTTATTACTTTTGTAGGACAAATTTATGTTGCTGACTTAAGTAAGGTAGCTAGGCATATAATGAAATATTACTAAGTTAAAGTTCATACTTAAATGTTCTTAGAACCTCAGAATTAGGATCTCTTCCCTGATTTAATTTTTTTTCCCTTTCATGCTGGCCTTACTCAATACTTAGCAGCATACATACAGTGAGTTATACATTTACCTCAAACATCTGCCCAGTTGTGTTTTCACCTAAGAATAAGTGAAGCTTTCATATTGTTATCCTCGCAGTTTGCACAGCAAACCCAAACACTGCAGGTCATGCTTTTCTTTTAGGCTGAAAATGTTCAGATGAATATTGAACACTTATTTAAGGTTTATTCCTATTTTGGCTGAATTGTTCATAAGCCAATTTTATTTAACATGTGGGAATTATCAATATTTTCAGATTTTGTAACATTTGCTATAATATTGTGAACACTGTATCTGATATATCAGATGATATTTAACTAACTCTGTGACGAACATATTTACGAATATGTCTATTTCTGTCTGCCCCCAGACAATTTTATGGTGTTATTAAAATACAATATCAGCAGTTCTTCTGTTTTGATTCTGTGCTTTCTTGTAACACAACTGAAGAAATTTAATAGCTACTATATTTTTATTTCATAGAAATTTTTGTAATTTACTCTATCGTTCTTCTGTCAAAATTTTTAATCCAGAAAAAAGTTCAGAAACAAATCTTGCTTTTGTTTACTCAAGTATTGCTGAATTTGCAATACTGTAAAATTACAAAGCTTTTCATTAGCTAGTACATATACCTGTGATGTCTTGTGGTCCCCTCCTTTTACTTCACTGGAAGTGCAAGATCAGGTGAGTACGGACTTTATCGTATTTCTAAACGTATTGATTTATGAATCAAAGGGACATCTTCATTTTACACTATTGTCACAAAAAATGTATCACCTATGTAAACATAAAAACCTACAAGGGTACCCATGAAAAGCAGGACCCAATCCTCAAAAGGAGCATTTTGAATTCTTACACCGTGACTTTTGCAGTAGAGATGAACTCCTGATTGACTGCATAGAAATAGGAATTATCTTTCAGTAACTGATGCATGGGTTTGAGCTTCTTTGAGTAGCAATGGCCTAATATTCCAAAGAAGCACAAAAAGGACAGTATAGCCCTCAGATTCACCAAGGATGAGCATAAAGGTATATGTTTATGTTCCTTTGGTAAATCAGTCTGTAAACTATGGAGACCAAGATGAGTTTCCTTTCCAGTTAGGTCTCCTATGTGAAAATTCATCTAAGCATCAATACAGAGACTGTGCAACCAAGGAGGATCAAGATGCCTGGGGTGAAGAGGGGAGGAAACTTGATCCTGAGGCAGCAGAGTCATGTGCCAGGGCTGGTCTGACCCTGCAGTACACTGAGGATATGGATGGGCTTGTGTCCTGCCAGCCCCAGGCGAGCCTCACAGGCAGTAGCGCTTAGTATGCTAAATACTTTAGACTGAAAAAGAAACCCTTCTCTACCTTCTTTTGGGCAGGCTGGAGTGCTCTTTGGTGATCACATCAATCTAGCAGTAGTTCTATGGGCTTTTTTGATATATTACAAATGTGTAACCAATGTTTCTTCCTTCATGGGACAGAGAAATGTTTAAATTCATTTCTGTGGGCTTAGTTTTGTGAGCTGGTACCCAAGGCATAGCTGTATTACACAGCAGTGTCAATCTCTTTTTCTTAAAGGATCTGCCACATGATGCCAGGAAGATCTGATATTTCCTGGAGGAATTGAGGTTGTTCTGCATAACTGCCTATAAAATATAATTCCGTAAATGCTTCCTAGTTGCCCTCAGAAAAAGGTTAGGCATATGTAAAGCAGTTTACTTAGCCTCCTTCAGGTTACGATCTCTCTGAAACCCACACAGTTTGAGAGTCAGGTGAATTTTTCTATTGAGCTTCCATCCTTCTCTTGATATCCTGTATGCTATGGGATATCATAGTCATATTGCAGCCACCATTTTTCTAAAAGAGTAGCGTTTTGATTCATCAGACCTGCACTTAATCCTTTACAAAACCAGCTTACTCAAATGTTGCATAAAGAAGAAAAGAGCAAAATGGTCATTTGAATCTGATGTTTTCCATTTCAAATGCACCACTTACTCTATTGGGCTTAATATTGGTAGGGAAATGTTGCCTAATACTTCAGAGAGAAAACTCAGATCTAATTATTTTTGCCAACTGAAGCAATAATTTTTTTACCTCTGCATTGATAAGGAAATTGTGAGACACCAGTTACTAACTTTAAAAATTTGTAGAAAAGCATCTTTTGAATGAGCTGAGAATGTTTGTGTAGATTTTTCCTTTTTCTAAAGTGTATGTGTACAGTAAACGAAACTGATAAGATTGTGGCTGTTACTTTTGTAGTGGTATTTGTAGTGGTCTGTGCCCAAAGTACTGCTGATGACATAGATGAGAGTCACAATTTTTCACTTTTTTTTACAATATGTAATCTACCAACCCTGCTCTAGTTTGTATTATAATGGCTCTGAAAAACAGTATCTTGTGAGGTGTTACTTTTAGGAAACATTGCATCAATGTGGTATTAATTTTGGTGATAAAACAGCAGGAACAATATGATTATTAAGCATGGAAAACTATGGAGTATTAACTACCAGAAAAAAATTTCTTTTACTGGCTTAATTTCCTAATGCACAATTTCTTCCTGCCTGTTTAACTGCAAAAGAAAAAATGGTGATGTAAATTAACAATATATTATAATCACATCATCCTTCTAGAAGTAACTGTACATAGAGATTTTTGAAAAATCATTCAACTTTTGGTGTAAGTACACATCTGCTGAAATAATTTCAAAACAGCACAGAATTGGGCATGACAAATGTTGAAGGTCTTTTGAAATTATATGCCTTACAGTGTAACTAATTGTTATTGGCTTCTTTGGTCTATGGTTCCTGACACATTTAGGTACAACATTGTGTAAAGTTATACTCCCACTTAATCAGCTATTGCTTCTTATGGACTTTTCTTTCTTCCTTCTTTTAGGGAGGACAGATTGGGGAGGAGTGCATAATTGTCATTCTTATAGCCAGTAAATGTTTTTCTTCCTCTCCTCCTCCTTATCTAACTGCTTCAAGGCTGAGATAAGGGACTTGTAAGCAATATGTCTTTAGTTGTCTTCTCTCCTTCCTTCTCTCCTTCCTTCTTTTCTGAACAAAAATCTTTGAAATCTTTGCTACCATTAATTTGTTCCTTTCATTTTTTTTTTATTTGGTAAAATGCTCTGCTTGATAAATACTGCTTTTGGCCAATGCTTGTAATTATTCTATTTCTCACTTGCATTAATGTAATGTTGATTATATGATGCCCCCATTCAAGCCAAGTGTTTACAAACTTTGCAGAGTTATTTTCCAAGCACAACAGGTATATTAGGAAGTGGGTTTGTTTTATTTTTCTTCTTTGGGGACAGAAGTTTTAAATTAACCACCAAACAGAAAAGCCCATAGGAGCCAGGCATATATTACTAATCTACTGGTTTCTAAGAATTGCATTTTGTAGGCAATTTGTTGAGAGGCCTTTGAGAATTTTGTTATTTATAAGAATGTTACAGTTCATTTATATTTTATACAGATATAAAAAATCTTATTCCCTATTGCTGGAAAGGAAAAAATGTAAACTAAACAACTCACCTACTCCCACTCCTCTAGGCAACTTATGGTAATAGTATCTTGTGTATTCCTTAATTTAAATACAAATCTATTGAAAACTGTTTGTTTTGCAACTTCAGAGATGATATTCTAACCTTAGTGAATTTACAAAGACCATAGTAGTTTATTCATTTTTTTTTCTGGGAGGGTGGGTTTGCTTCATTGCTGTACGTTGGGAGTGGTTTGGGGTTTTTTTTTTAACATTTTGGGTTATAAAATAGACTGCCTCCAGAATTCTGGACTTTTAGCTTTGCTATCAATCTGTAATATTTCTCATATTCTTATATATGTTAGTGAGAGTTCTTTCTTTTAAATAGAGAATACGAAACAATCACAAGTCAGTCTTTTAGACCTTTCTACTGGTGGTTTTAAGGTCTTTGATGCCTGTAGATCTAGATGCACAAAGTCATTGTACTGGGTCTGGCTGGGATGGAGTTAACTTACTTCATAGCATTCCCTGTGGTGTTGTGCTTTGCATTTGTAGTTAAAGCAGTTTTGATAAGACCTGAATATTTTGTCTATCATTGAGCAGTGCTTTCACAGCATCAAGGCCTTCTCTGTTGGAAGGGAGCTTTGAAGACCATCTAGTCCAACCCCCACTGCCATGAACTGAGACATCTTTCCCTAGACCAGTTTGCTCAAAGCTCTATCCAACCTGACCTTGAATACTTCCAGGGATGGGGCATCCACAGTTTGAGTGACCTGTTCTTATGTCTCACCACCCTCGTCATAAAACATTTCTTCCTTATATGCAATCTATATCTACCCTTTCTGTTTAAAACCATTGCCCCTTGTCCTGTCACCACAAGTAAAAAGTCTTTCTCTGTCTTATAAGCTGCCTTTATATATGAAAAGGTGTGACAAGGCCTTGCTGGAGCCTTCTCTTCTCCAGGCTAAACAACTCTAACTCTCTTGGTCTTTCCCCATACAAGAGCTGTTCCAGCCCTCTGACCATTTTTGTGGCCCTCCTCTGGACTGGCTGTAACATGCCCATGTTACAATACTCCAGCTGGGGTCTCCCAAGAGTGGAGTAGAAGGGCAGAATCACCTCCCTCAATGTGCTGGCTATGCTTCTTTTCATGCAGCCCAGGATACACTTGACTTTCTAGACTGCAAGCACACATTGCCAGCTCGTGTCCAATTTGCCACTCACCAGTACCTTCATGTCCTTCTCCACAGGGCTTTTCTCAATCCCTTCATTCCCCAGTGTGTATTGACATTGAGGATTGGCCCTGCTCAGGTGCAGAACCTTGCACTTGGCCTGTTGAACTTCATGAACTTCTCATGAACCCATTGTTCCAGCCTGTCCAGGTCCTTCTGCATGATATCCCTTCCCTCAAGTGTATCGACTGCACCATGCAGCTTTGATCATCTGCAAACTTGCTGAGGGTGCACTGTCCTGGTTTCAGCTGGGATAGAGTTAATTTTCTTCATGGTAGCTAGTATGGGGCTATGTTTTAGTTTTGTGCTAAAAAGAGTGTTGATAATATGGAGATGTTTTAGCTGTTGCTAAGTAGTGCCTACACTACTCAAGGACCTTTTCAGCTTCCCATGGTCTGAGGTGAGGCTGACTGGTCAGTAGTTGTCAGGGTCCTCCTTTTTACCCTTTTAAAATGGGTATGATATTCCCTTTTCTCCAGTCACAGGGGACCTTGCCAGTTGGACACAGCCAGGATTCCTGACCTGAACTGACCAAATGATTCGCCATACCATATGACATTTTGCTCAGCAATAAAAGCTCAGGGAAAGGAGGAAGAAGGTGGTGGTTATAGTGCTTGTCTTCTCAACCAACTTTTATGTGTGCTGAAGTCCTTCTTTCCGGGAAGTGGCTGGATGTTTGCCTCCCAATGGGTAGTAGTAAAGTACTTCCTTTTGCTTTTATTGCACAGCTGTTTTTTCTTTCCCTCTTAAACTATCCTCGCATTCCATGAGTCTTGCTTTCCTTCTATTTTTTCACCTATCCTGTGGGAAAAGGGAGTGAGCAAGAAACTGGTTGTGCGTTTAGCTGCTTGTCAGCGTCCAGTCACCACAGTTGGGGATCAAAAACAACAACAAAAAAAGTAACATCTTAAAGAAATTAAGCCTAATACAGGTTACTTTAATGTATGCACACTATAAATTACTCTTTCCTTTTAGCATATATGTGTGCATATCTATAAACATCTGTGATTTTTAAAAAATCATTTCTGCAATGTTTTATAATAGTGATGCCTCTTCCTCAATCACTTTCAGATTTACAGCACGAAATAGCAAACAAAACAGAAATTGCTACCGCACAAGCATCCGTCTTAATCTCCAAAGCAGTGACTAACTCCATTCTCTCCAAGGACTGGGTCTGCAGGTTGGTAGAAAAAAACCTGATTTCTGCTTGTCTGTTTCCTTAATGTATGTCCTGCTCCATTCCAAAATGACAGTGAAAGGACGTAGAAAAGGCACTTTAAAATCTGTTTGAATAATGTTGCATAAACATGTTTTTTGGTTTTGTCCCTTCATTTCTGTAACTTCTTCATTTATAGGAATTTTCAAATTAGCCTTGGAGAAAATAAACAAATTTTGATTTCCTAAACTTCTCTATTAAAATGAATAATTCTATCCCTCACATGCATCCTTCACATACTGACCTCACTAAGAAAGTGAAATTTTTCACTTTTAGTGAAATTTTTCTCCATTGGGCATTTATCACTTCAGAAAGCATTACAAAATTATCTATTTAAATGCCAGAACAAAGAATCATTGTGCAGATCTTCATGATGTGAGCTATCAAGTAGTTTAAATATGAAATACTATTCTTCTCCTGAATGCCAAAAGATTACCTTGAGTGCAAGGTAAGCAACAGTGGTAAAACCAGGGAAAGTATTTTTTTTTCCTAGAATTTTTAAAAATACACATATTGTCACCTTTGGGGATTATCAGCACAGTGAGACAGTCATTCTATGGTTCCATAATTCTAGCTGCAACTACCAGAAATTCTACAAGGGTGAGCAGAGCTAATGTAGGTCTTAGAATGCAGTCTTAGTAAAGGCCTGATTGGAGTTTAGTTAGCCTGCTTGCCAGCTGATTTTCTCTTTTTTACTGTTTTATCATATAAGACATTAAATTCATTTTAGGGGCATGAAACTGAATCATGGTGAAACTAAATCATGGAAACTAAGAACATGGTTGATCCGCAGTGACATGGTGGCACAGTTGCCAATGTGGGTTAAAAACATAATCTCCTTCTGTGTGACTTTGAACACAGCAATAGGTACCACAGTTCCAAATAATGCCATTTTTTCAGCTGATGTGTCATTGTTGAGGAAGATCAATCCGATATGAGCTGTATTCATGTAAAATATTACACTGACTTTTTTTCTAGCTTTGATGATGGACCTCTTTTATTTGATTTTTTAAAACCACTTTAGAACATTTCAAGAAGATTAGTAAAATCTCACAGCCCTACTAACTTTGCATATATGTGTTTAAGGTAAATGTATACTGTTGGATAGTGTTTATAAAGATAGTAAGTTGAAAGTAAAGAGAGTAAGTTGTCGTTGACTTCATAACACAATAAACTTTTAAACTAGCAACTTGGAAGGGAAAAGATTATTAAATTCTATGAAAATATTTAAAAACTAAATAGAATTATTATTTATAATAATAAAGATATCATTATTGTACTCATCGTTGTTTTCAAAGTCTTGTCCTAATTTCTATAACTGAGTGAAGCTATCTGTTCAATTTGATAGTAGGTCTTTCTAATTCCATTAAAGGATTTTAAGCTCAACTGGTCTTTTTCTTTTTTAAAAGATAAAAACCACTCTTTTTAGTCTGAATAAAGGAGATTTAAGTTTACTGCAGATCTACATGACCTCTGGCAGAGAACTGCTACCTGCCTGATCCCCATTAGTACGACTCAATGTAGCATATGTACTTCAGGTCACCCAGACACAGTAGCAAAACATCAATTGTGTTTCCTCTCTGTGGTCTCATACACACTCAGAAATGTTAGATGCTGAACCTGTACTTCCAATGAATATGAAAAACAGAACTTTCTGAAATTACTTGACACAAGGAAAGAGAAAAAAATCAGTTGTCAAAGTCCTTTTCCTCTGCTCACAGTCTCACTGTATTGGTGGAATTCCTACAGTTCAAGAGCTTAAATGTGTATGTGCCTAATGGAAATTGGAAAGCAAGACAGTGTTTTAAATTAGCTGCTGGGAAACAAGAATTCAGCAGGCAATAAAATGCAAGTAAATTTGATCTGAGCAATAATAGAAATCATGACCTTCAGAGGTCTCTTGATGAAATTAGAAGTCACATTGGTTTGTTGTAAGCATTAATATAGTCAATGACTGTTTCTTATTACTATATATCCTACACACCATTATTACTTTTCAACTTAAAACATATTTATATAGGAATTATTTCTCTTCTAGCTTCAGAGTTCAGTTGAAATAATATATGCAGTTCATATTCACAGATAACCTGTGAAGGAAAGTACAGGTAATCCTCTAAAAAAGTCTCAAGCGTGGAACATGTAACCTCATTTCAGGATTTGGCCTCTGCGTTAACAACACCTGGATCAGATGAAAGGAATATACACAGCTTTATAGTGGTGAATTCATAAAGCAGATGCAACACCAGTGCTATTGCAGAGACTAGAGTGATGCATAATATCGAGGAAAAACATCTTTGTATTTGTAACTCAAAATACTTCGGGCAGAGAACTGAGTATGCTGCTGTAGTGAAACAGAGAGGCAGCATGCTTTGTTTATTAATTGTGTGCTTATTTTCCTTTGATTTATTTATAGTATATTTGTTCAAAGAAATCTGTATGTTCAGTATTAGAAGCTTCCCTTCCACTCCAAAGTGCAGTTTTCTTTCCAAGGTCTTATAGCACACTTGAATTATCTTGAATATTTTTCATCCAATGTTATCTGAACAATCTGAATTAGGTCTGTGATGCTTTTCTACTGTTGTGGTTTGAATAAATATTTGGGATAAAAAAATAAATTCCAGTTTATGATATATTAAACCAAACTATACTGTTTAGAAAAATCTGGCTACAACAGGGTAAAAAAAAAAAAGTAATTTTACATTAACTCGCAAAGGGAAGAAATTGACATTTTGAAGGAATTATTTTTCTGGAGAAAAATTACAGTTCTGTTGACATTGATTCAGCTCAGAAAACTTTTGATGCATTTGGAAATCTCATTTAAACTGAAATTATAGGGACCAGGTTTTCAGACATGAATCTACACTCTGTAGAGAATAAGGTTAAATACGTTTACTTCACAAATCTATTGTTACAAGTGTGATATTAAAGTCTGAGTGTGAGTTGAAATCTATTAAAATACAATGGCTAAATGAAATTTGTCATTATGTCTTACTGGACATAACATGGCTAAATTGTCACACACCTTCAACATATTTACAAAGTCTACAGATTTTTTTTTCAGACAGGACAAATAAAAAAATGAAAGGAGGAGAAATGAAAGACAGCTTTGACAATAACCCATGCACATTCAAAACAGGTAGCTCCTACTGAGAGAATATCTGTCATGACTCTGCTAGTTTTCCCCATCACTAAGAATGGAATGACACACTACAAATCAAAATGAGGATGATCTGGAGGAGAAGAGAATCTGTTCTGCTGAAACTGATGTGGAACAGATAACATAGTTCTTTTGAAACCAGGTCAAAGAATGATAGACTAAAATTACTGATGTATGAATGTCAAGAAAAATAGATTCTTCTACTTGTAACCATTTGTAATGATTTTATACTGGAATCACACTCAACATAGTAATGGAGGTATTTGATTTTAAAAATACTGAAGGACTTGCTATATATTTTTAACAGGATTATCTTGGCACTGTTATAAAAGTCAATTTAAGAGAATAGTATAAAGTGAAATTTACCATTTGCTGTGACACTGTAGTGACATTTTTGTAGCCTTACACCGTTTCCTTATCTAAAACAGATCCCTTACCTTCCTTCTAATTTTCCTCTTCTGTCTGTGTGTCAAGATTAGAAAGAGAGAGAGAAACTCAGTTTAAAGTAGAATTGGTGTCAAACTATTGCCAAAGGGAAATTTTCGGCAAAGAAAATTTACTTTTAAAATATTTTATTATTATTTATAAATGTAAATCACAGAATCACAGAATTGTAGGTGTTAGAAGGGGCCTCTGGAGATAACTTGTCCAACCCCTCTGCTTGAGCAGGTACACCTAGAGCAGGGGGCACAGGAACTGTCCAGGCAGGTTTTGAATGTCTCCAGGGGAGGAGAATCCGCAACCTCCCTGGGCAGCCTGTTCCACTGCTCTGTCACCCTCACAGTAAAGATGTTTTTTCTCATATTTAGGGGAACTTCCTGTGTACCAACTTGTGCCCATTACCACTTGTCCTGTCATTGGGCACTATTGAAAAGAGCCTAGACCCATCATCCTGACTCCCACCCTTTAGATATTTATAGGTGTTGATGAAATCCCTCCTCAGTCTTCTCTTCTCAAGGCTGAACAATCCCAGGTCTCGCAGCCTTTCCTCATATGGGAGATGCTCCACTCCCCTGATCATCTTCGTAGCTCTCCGCTGGACTTGCTCAAGCAGTTCCATATCCTTCTGAAACTGGGGGGCCCAAAACAGGACACAGTACTCCAAATATGGTCTCACTAGGGCAGAGTAGAGGGGGAGGATAACCTCCCTGAATCTGCTGGTGAAACTCCTTTTTATGCATCCCAGGATACCGCTGGCCTTCTTGGCCACAAGGGCACGTTGCTGGCTTGTGGTCAGCTTGCTGTCCACTAGCACTCCCAGGTCCTTCTCAACAGAGCAGCTTTCCAGTAGTTCAGCCCCCAGCCTGTACTGGTGCATGGGGTTGTTCCTCCCCAGGTGCAGGACCTTGCACTTGCTCTTGATGAATTTCATGAGGTTCCCCTTGGCCCAGCTCTCCAGCCTGTCCAGGTCTCGTTGGATGGCAGCACAGGCTTCTGGTGTATCAGCCACTCCTCCCAGCTTGGTATCATCAGCAAACTTGCTGAGGTTACACTCTATCCCATCATCCAGGTCATTGATGAATATGTTGAACTGGGCTGGAGCCAGTACAGACCCCTGGGGAACACCACTAGGGACAGGCCTCCAACCAGACTCTGCCCTGTTGATCACAACCCTCTGAGTTCTGTTGTTGAGCCAGTTCTCTGTCCACCTCACTGTCCACTCATCCAACCCTCATTTCCTTAGCTTGTCTATGAGGATGCTATGGGAGACAGTGTCAAATGCCTTACTGAGGTCAAGACAGACAACATCCACTGCTCTCCCTTCATCAACCCAGCCAGTCACACCATCATAGAAGGCTATCAGGTTGGTCAAGCATGATCTCCCCTTGGTGAGTCCATGTTGACTACTTCTGATAACCTTCTTGTCCTCTACATGCCTGGAGACAAGCTCCAGAATGAACTGCTCCATAACCTTTCCAGGGATGGAGGTGAGGTTGACTGGTCTATAGTTTCCCAGGTTCTCTTTGCCCTTTTTGAAAACTGGAGTGAGATCTTCAATATATATCAAACATCCCAAAATTTCCCTAGATAAAAGACAGGATTTTCATATAAACACTACTAAACTCGATTGCTGACTCTGGTATCTTCTTATTTGGAACTCTGGAGCAGTTGTGATGGTAAGATATCTAGGCTTGTGGTCATGAATAAAGTAGTGAAGTTTGGAAGTCCTGGGTCGACTCGGACTGAGTGTGACTTGGGGTTAGATTTGAGAACCATCTAGGTCCACGACATAAAGGACCTAGCATAAGAACATACAACCTAGTGTGTCTGGAGCCTTATGGAGAATGTGGTGTCTAAAAGCTCTGGACATGTCAAGTTTTCGCAGTGCTCTCTGTAGAGTTGGTCTGAAATTTGTAAGTTTTTAGACTTGTCAGGACTGAGGAATCAGTAAATCTTAAAATCCCCAAAGGTGGTCTCCATGAGCAGGAGTGACTTGAGAAGAAAGTAATCAAGATTAAACCAACAAGAATGCCCATTTCCCCAGGATTTCTACCGGATTTTGTCCTGCCTTGAGTTATTTTTATTTGATATATTAAAATTCTGGCCCCAGCTCAGATTTAAAAACACAGATGCCTTTCCAAGAACTGGAACACCATTTTTTCAACTAAGTCTGTCCTCATGTATCTTCTGAAAACAGCTACAGAAAAAAAAATTTGTGGGAATCTTTCATGATTACATAGACATCAACAGCATTTTTTAGGTGTCTTAAATAGGAACAGGTTTGAGCCTTAAGTGGGTCATATTTGCAAACTGCTAAATGTCATAAAGTCCTTGGGTTCTTTTCTTTAAACTGATTAGAAGGGTCATATTTTGGGAATAGCACCATGTACAATAGTGAATTTTATTAAAAACTGAATGCATTTTCTAACAACATAATTAATGTCCTTGGAAAGAGGAAGCTTGAAACCCACATTTATATGCAGTATAAGACAGTAAATTACTTCAGGTAATATATTGTGTCAACACAGTAGATTAACACTTCTCCTCACTTAGCAGAACCTGCATTCTGTCTTTTAAAATGGTTTTACATCACCAGTTGTTCATGTGACCTCGGTATCTTTAGGTAAATTGGTGCACATGAAAAAGGCCAAAAAGGAAGTGTTTGGGTTTTTATTTTTTTGTTTGTGTGTTTGTTGGGGTTTTTATGTTTGGGTTTACAGAATAAACCCCTCTAGTAAAAGCTTAATTCTTAAGCCCTCTCTTTCTGTAGTGTTGTTAACTAACATAGAAAACCAGGTAAGAGGAAGGGAATTTTCTGTCCTTCAGAGTGTGTGAATGAAATCTGCATAAGCTGTATCACCAGCTGGACTTGTGACAGGTCCTGATAATTAATGACTCTGCAGAACATGGATCAACAGGTTGTATACTTCAGAGATAATCATATCTTTGTAAGTTTAAATTTCTAGGAGAACACATGACAATTAATGCTCCTAATAAACACGAGGAGCTTAGTAGAACAACAGAATATGTATTTATAGACAACTTTCTTGAAAAGATTTTTAGCTCTTCATTGACCATATCAGCACCTAAGAACTGTCTGTAGCCAATACCATCAGAGAGAAACTGTTTTCCAGTTCAAACTCTTTTCTATAGAGCATGTTTATGTTATTTGTTTCTGTAATTTTTTCCAACTGCATTTAATTAGCACTGGAAAATTATCACTTTGGAGCTTAAGTCCTTCAAAGCCAATATGGTTCAGTGGAAATCATTTCTTCTTCACAGTAGATAACTGAACATGACCTTAAAGAAAATAAAAATTATTGTGTTCATTTAATATGTTTTGCATTGATTTGATGATTAAAAAGACAGATACTTGCAGCACCTAATTTCGGACAGTGAAACTTGTAAACCAGTGAAGCTCATAGGACTTCTATGAGACTTGTGGTAATGCAAATGCTTTCCAGCCTTCACCTAAGTAACATCTGCCACCATACTATATTTTATCTACCTTTTTTAAAGCTGAGAGCCTTACTCCACCATTACTTCATGTAATGTGCTTTATAACTGATTTTGATTGATACTCTCTGAGTACAGCCTTTAAAATTTTCCGGCTATTATAGCTAGGTGACAGGGATCAGTCACATTTTAGCACATTCTGTTTTCAACACTTACAAAGGAAAAAGGTCCATTTTATCCTTCATGAAATGCAACAGATTTATGGCCGTAACAATTCATTTCTCTTTTTTTCAGACAGTTTCTTCTAGCTGTTATTCCAAGAGCTACTATCCTGGATCTTTCTGTTAACTGTTTGTCCATTTGTCCAAACATTACACCATTTGAAGAGTTTGACTGCTGTGCTTTCTTAATCCTGTACGCATTGTTTTGTCCACTATCTTACATAGATAAGATTGAAAGATTTAGAATTTTTCTTGAGGAAATTGAATTTTACTTAAAGAACCCTTGGAAAAAAGCCAGATATTTTATATATAATTCAGTAAATATCTGGCACATCTCATTTACTTCAGGATGATTATTTCCATGGAGGCTAAAAATGTGCTAACTCTTTGAAGGGAAAGATACAAAACATAATTTGTGAATCAAACTCTGCAAATGTAAACAGAAAAAATCTATCATGTTTATGGAGCAGAACCAAAACTAATCTCCCTAGGAGCTCAGTCCTTTTGAAAAATGCTTGTCTTTTAAGTGCCTAAAATGGTCACTAACAGTTGGCTACACAGTTATGCACTTTCTGGAAACTCACTTTATGCACATCCCTTGCTCCCAATGGCATGCTAAGCTGAATGTGTTGTTCTGTGATTTCTTTGTACAATTGCTCATTACTCTGTGAAACAGTATTAAATGAAAAGATTTTAATGCATCAAAGCATGCTGATCAGAGCTGCTTTATTACATTTCTGTGGAGTAAGTGTGCTAAAGACTGCATAATGTGTTTGCACTACAATGTAATTTCACTTCAGTTTGTTTGAAAGCTTAATTGTGCACAGCTGCATGGGTTTTCCTGATGGACAAATGATACTTAGTGTCTCCTTGCTAATCGAGGGTCCAGGAGGAACTCACAATGTATTTTAAATTGTTTACTTCAATTTATCTCTGATAAAAGGGACTGTGCCATCATCAGCCACTGTTACATTTAATGAATTGGTGTTGTGATTTTACTTTGTGTGCCAATTAAATGCCAGATAAGTGTGAGCCAGTGTCAGGAATGTGGAACACTTATTAGGCATATTAAATAAGAGTACATTATTAATAGTATTTCATGTTTATGGAGCTTCCGTTGTGTAGGGATCAAAAATGCACTTTAAAAGTTTGGGATGCTAACTATCATCAGGGCACTGAAGGGAAACTGAGAGACACTGGAAATGACTATTTAAATTTATACAACAAAATCTGAAACTAAGTCTAGGTAGTCTGAGTTCAGACTCCTGCTTCAAACACCAAACATATTTCCATAGTCTAGAAAATTCTAAACTTGCTACATGCTAAGGTTTGAGCTTGTTGTTAAACCGAGTCATCATCGTCTGATAATAAAAAAGTGTGAAGATACCCTGTCTAAAGTGAAAATACAGTGAAAATAAAACTGTAATTAATGTTTCTTTACTATTGTGTGGTTTATAAAGAATAAGGAATTCTTGTCTAGTCCAATGCCCAGGCTCGTGCAATAGATGTCAGGTCAGCTATGGAAATGGATGGCAAAGCCTTCAGCTAGCCATTGTCAGTTAAAATGTTTTAGTTTAAATACCTGCCACTGAGGATATGGCAAAACATTTCACTTTTGGGGGAAAGGTTGTGTATGACTGCACAAAACCAGTAACTTGACAAATCATCATAACTCAATTATAATTTGGAATTGATGATGTCTTCAAGGGCATATTTTTTAAACATTAATTAAGTAATCATTGAAAGGGCAGTAAGAGTTGTCTTTGGTTGATGTACCAGTTGAAGTAGACTTCATTTAAGTCTTTAGTTAGAGGAGGTAGCCATGCAGAGATATTTACCACCTTATTGTTTTTGAGCATTGTTTCAAATAACTTTTCTCAAATAACTGGATTCATCTGTCTGCTGAAGCACAATTTTCCCTGAAGATGTAACTGTAAGCATCATATTTAAGGTGAGCAACTGGTTGAAAGCAGTGTACATAAGTGTAAAGAAATATAAGAAGTGTAATAAAAGTCAGAAAAGGCACAAATATAGGTCAGTCTGCCATAAAACATAGAAAATTTTTACTAGCAATTACTAAAGAAGTAATTTCTCAGAAATACTGGAATGATAGAGAACTAATTCAAAATGCAACCAGTAAAAGTTAAAGAAAATTATAACTGCGTATATTCAGTAGCTCATTTGACCTGATATAACCTGACAAAATACTATTGCAGCTACAGAGCTAATGAACTATTAGGTAGAACTAGTTTTCAGTCACAGACTATTTGCTGGTAGCATGTTCAGTCAGTAGGTATAAAAACAAATGAGGTTTCATTTACTTTAGGCTGATATATAGCATATGCTAAATAAGCAGGATATCAGACATGATGGCTAGTCCAAGCATTTTTCAGTATATTTCAGATTGTTGTGGTTTAGCCAGCAACTCAGCCCCACACAGCTGCTCACTCACTCCCCCACTGGTGGGATAGGGGAGAGAATTGGAAGGGTGGAAGTAAGAAAGCTCATGGGTTGAGATAAGAACAGGTTAGTAATTAAAATAAAACAATAGTAACAACAACAGTAATACAATGAAAAGGAAAATAACAAGAAAGAGGTGAAAACTGAGGGTGGGGAATGAACAACCAAAACAAACAGTATGCAACAGAACCACTCACTGCCCCCCAACACCACCACTCCCCAAGCTACAACTCCCCAGTTTAATATACTGGTCATGGTGTCACATGGTACGGAATGAACATCTCATTGGCCAGTTTGGGTCAGCTGTCTTAACTGTGGCTCCACCCCTCCCAGCCTCTTGCCCATTGTGGCAGAGCATGAGAAGCTGGAAAGGTCACTGACTACTATAGGCACTACTTCACGGCCACTGAAGCATCAATATCCTATCAGCTACAATGAAGAGAATTAGCTGTATCCCAGCCAAAATCAGCACACAGATATACTACTGAAATTCTTGTTGTGTTTCTAGCTTGTTGCTGCACCATGCTGGTGTGGTATCACAGGTCTTTGTGAACTTCAGATACCCAAATGAATGGGAAAAATCCTTTATCTGGTAAGTAACAATGCTAATCTCTTGCCACATCTTTGTTCCTTCAAATTTCTTGGTTTCTTGCTATGTACTTTTCAATAGCCATTAGATAGACTTGTTTTGGGACAAAATGCTGATCCAATGTTAAGGTACAGATCTCTAAGAGACAATTTGCTTAGCAGTTTGGTTATGTAGAATAACTGAGGTTACAGGATAAGCATCTCCAGTTTTTTTATTTCCATGAGCTTTCTGGCAAACTGTCTCTAAATTGATTTTCTGTGAAGTCAAATTCCAGAAATGAGCTCAGAAAAGACTACACTTTCAGCAGTGTCATAGCTTTTTAGATGTGAGGCAGACAGAAGGACATATCTACTGTCAAGATACCATCCAGATAAGATCTTGATGACACCTGCCTATCTCTAGCTGACTAGATTATTCTGGTTTGGAGCTCATATCAACAGTGGACAAGCTTTGTACTTTTGGTAACACATTCAGGGAGGACACCAGAGGGTAGGAGAAACCTCTGAAGTAATTAAAAATTGGATTTAAATATGGAGAAAGCCAAAGAGATTGGATCAGCTATGGCATGAGCAAAGCCATTGGTTGTTCATGCTGGCAAACTACTACAGAAAGTAAGGAATATTGAAAACAATAGCTCCTTGGAGTAGGGGTGGTGGAAGTAACAAATCCATGGGCCTGTGAAACTATTTTGATGTTTGTACTCAAGGTGGAAGAACTGTGCGAAATGATGGAGCCACCAGACAGGGCTTGATGCATTTGTAGGTGGGACACAAATGTCCTGGACAAGTATTTTCTGGGTCTGCAGTGCTGGTCTAAACTGGACCAGAGGGGTAGGGCTTTGGTTGTTGTGTCATGCATATGTGTGTGTGTCATAGAATATAAACTGCTATCCCACTTACTATATACTTTTTAGATTTTATGTCACTGAGTGATGTGGTCTGTTCTTGTTGCCACCTAGCCAAACTACTCTCTGGTGCCAGAAATGGAAAAAACTGAGGAGCATTGTGAAAACAGAAATTATTCTTGTTTCTTTGGGGGTATTACAACTGTGTTGGCATGTGCATTTAGTAGAAGGGATGGAGAGACTTCTGTTTAAATCTGAGTATATAATATCAGTTATATTCTTTGGGGACTAGTCACACATTAAAATTGATGCATAAATAATGCATTGACTCTTTCTGTATCACTCAAATTCTAAAAATAACATGAAATTACTTCTCAAATCTGAACAGAACTGGAAGATTTTCCTCAAGTTTAAGTCTAAATATGAATTTGTTGCTCTGTGAGGGCCTGTTCTGAAGCTCATTTTGAAGTAAATAGATAACCATTCATTAACCTTAATCAGATTTGTTTCTGACCTGCACCTTGTCTCCAGAAAAGCTCTTGTTTAAGATTCTGCATTTAAAAACAACAATCAGTACATTATTTTTATTCATCCAGCATAACTACTGAGATGTAAATGAGAACTGTCTGTATCTACCTGTGTGTCTGAATTTCTTTTTTGCATATTCTAACTCATTAGGTTAAAAATATATGACGGTATTCTATTTGCTTCAGGATATTGGGCATATTAATTCACCTATTCTGTAACACTGATAAATAATGTTGGTTTACTTTCATTTCATAATAAAATATTCAATTAGCTTTTGGCTACTAATGATCACTCCTGAAAAGAGTTCAAACTGTGGTCAGTACAATATTTTCTTTCTTACTGACAGTTCAAGTGTCATAAGCATGCACTGATATTTATTGAAATTCAGCTTTACTGTTCAAGAAAGTGGAAGATCTGCAATATTTCTGTACCTTTTAAAACACTAGTTCTTTGTTCCTTTGTCCTGGGTACGTGTGACATTTTCTTTTTAAACCTGAAACACGGGAAGGCAAATGTACCCTGTAGACCTTGTACTAGTCAAAGAGCTGTCTTCTTTTTGTTTTTTCTTCCGGAAATGGTGCTTTGAATGAAATCACTGTTGTAGAACCAATTAGGTTCTTTAAGTGGCTCATTTATCAGTCACTGGAATAATGAATTCCCATTTCCTCAAAGGGTTGCATTCACCCTTCAGTGGCAAAACAAACAGGAATTCATTGCCACAGCTAGGCAACCAGAATTATTTATGCATTCCTTTCAGAATCTTTCTTTTCTCATCTTTATTGGAATTCACCATAAAGATTATTGTTTAATGAGGGGGAAGTTCAATTGGAGCTAAATGAAAAGGCACAGGCTGCCTAAGCCAGAATATATTTTTCAGAAGTGTCTTATTTGTCAGGCTGTTGCAATTCTGCTTTTTTTTTTTTTGTGAGTGTATGTGTTGTTGTTAATTAAAATACAAGTGTAAAAATTTGTTTTCTGCCTTTATACATTCTTTAAAAGTTTTCTGGACAAAGAAAGATGAAACTCTGTTCCTCAAAACCAATAAATTTTAAAGTATAATTTAAAGGTGCTCACAGGATGAACCATCACTGTGGTCCTCAAAACTTTCCACTTTTTCCCATTGTAGTCCTGGTAAGAGCATAATTGTCTTTCTATATCTGCTTAGATTTATTGGGGAAAAAAAACTTGTGGCTACATCAGCGTTAACTGAATCATAATTAGACTTCTGGAAATCAAATTTGTGTCTGAACTGCAGTCATCTGACCATCTGTAATAGCTATATAAATGCTAAAATGAGAATATAATTGTGGTGTTTGTTTCTCTTCAGCTTGTTATTTATACATATCATTTATGAGTCAAAGTTCAGAGACTATGTAGCTAACAGCAAGATCACTTCATAACATTAGAGTCTTTTGCATCCATCTTGCAGCTGAACTTTCCAGGAAATTCTGTTAGATAGAATAGCTACAGAAAATAATGCAAATTATACTTGTTTTCTAAGAAAAGTCAGTTTAATTTTGAGATTTATTAAAAATATCTTTCTGTATATGCTTTTGTATAGTTTAATATTGTTTCACTCATTTTAATGTAGGGATTTTCTTAGATCATTGTAACAAATCAAGACCATAGGAGCTTTTGTCCTATTTTCTAGATAGCCATTTGGGATATGGCTGTACTATACTCAGTTTAGATAAATTAGCTAATCTCCAAAATTAGACTAGAAGCATGGTTTATAATTTATAGAACTCTTACAGGAAAACTCTTAAACTCTGAATATGATCATACTGTTTACTTCTTAAAATTAATTCACTTGAAAATTATGTGTCAATATTTTGCAGAAACTAAAGAAAGGAATTAAAGTTAAGGATCCATGGAAAGAGTGAGTAAGGTTTTAACTCCACTGCTGCTCTTCTTTAAGAAATGGTTGCCCCTTGAACAAATACTTCTAGAGACTAGATACTATTGGAAAGGATTTTGTACAGACATACTGCGTACTTTGTAATGGGAAAATATGCTTTTTAAATCTTTATTTTTTAATTTTTTAAGCAAATCTTTTAGAAGTTTAAAAGCAAATTCAATTGGCAGGAAAGTGAATATATTGTTTGCTCACTGACTAGAAGACAGCAAGCTTACCTGAGCACTGATAGTGTAATTCACACCTCTCAACCCTAAAAAAACCCCAGTATTTCCCTCTTGTATTTGATGCCACATTATTTTCTTCCCCCAGTTTCTGCCCGTGAGGCTGTGGCAAATATAGTTTCCTCATTCAGGAGTTTATAAGTGTGACAGCACTTGACAAAGTGTGTACAAGATGCTGTCATCCTTTATCATTGTCATTCATTGGTTCCAACTCAGTGATTTATTTTACCAAGTCATTTACAACGTTAAACAATTTCACATAGGTGACCCATTTGCCAATTACATCTTTTACTTCACCTGCATTTGTTCCCCATCACTTCGATATGTCAAATGATCCCTTGCTTTTGAGAGGAGTAATTGTTTTCTCGGTAAGTGTTGTTCAGCAACGATCAATGAAGGACTTCTGCTTGGTACTCTTGGTTAAGGATTAGTTTCCTATTGGAAAAAATGGGTTTGCTTTCCTTTAACATTTTCACAGTTTATTAGTGTGATTGAACTGAGTTAATAAGAATGTGTTATTAATCTAGACTAGTCCTGCTGTGGTGAATCTCAAAGCTATTTAAAAGTGGGGAGGATTCATATGAAAAGCGGATGGACATGAAGATTTAATATCCCATAATAATTATCAACACATTTAACAATAGTGGGAAAGCAACTACAACTTTCTATAGAATTTAATATCCTCCTATCCCCTTTGTCAGCTATAGTCAGGAGCTCTCATTTCCTTTCTGCTCTATAAAATAGCTACATTTTATTTGTTCATCTTTTATTATAATGTCCATACGGTATGAAGAAAAACTAATATCAGAACAATAATAACAAAAAAATGAGTCAGAGATAATCATACAAAGGCAGTTAATGTCCACATTATACTAGTTTTTGTCTGTATTTGAATGTAAATTTTTTAGAAAGAAAATTTCTTATTTCTTATTAAAATCTTAAGTTTTTCTGCCATGTTAGTCAAACCACTTTTCTGAAGAGTGAAGCTGTTAGGGAAATTTAGGTACATATCTTACTTAGGAATAAAAAAGAAAAGAAATTATCAGCCAGGAATATTTGGAAATGTTAATCTAGGTGACAATCTAGAAACCACTGTTAGTGCTTTGCGTCACTGTGATTGTCCATGTGCAAGCATTACCAGTCCTTTTCCCTATGACAAAACTGAGAAGGATTCCCCTTTTTTGTTTTTCTTGTAACATTATGAAACAATGAAAACAAGTTTTTGAAATATGAGCTGCACAGCTATAGACTGCTCATGAATACTTTTGACTTCAAAGATCCCACAAGACCATAATGGATTCCTATCCGCTGCTACTACTTTTTATTACATTTCAGTTCTCTTACAGTGGTTGGTTAGAGAAGAGGGTAAATGAAATTTACTGCCCAGCTGGAGGTTCTTATAGCACTTGATTTGGTCTTTATTATTCTTTTCTCTATGTGTTTATTATCTTATTGGCTTTCTAAGTGCACTAGTAGGCTATGTAAAAAAAAAAAAAAAAAAAAAAAAAAAAGGGAAACACACACGCCAACGCAACAGTTCATGAGTACTGTCTAGCATATTCACGTCTGAACTTCAAGAAAACATCTAAGTCCTAATATATTAAGAGCATGATTAGAAAATACTTATCTGTCTATAAGAAGCAGCTAGAGAACAGGAAAAAGAAAGTGGTTTGAAATAACACAATCCATTTGTTATTCAAATATTACACTTTAAAGGTCTGCAGTGTGAAGTGAAGTAAGTAGCCACCAAAGGAGTAAACAAGTGTATTCAAGCTTCATTACCCAACCATGTTGGGAATTCAGTACAGGCTATTTCTGAAGGATAGAGTTGTTGACTCTTTACATTTATTTATTGACAGCAATGTAATAACTGAAATTATTAATGTTGGCTTTCCATGCATGTGCACGTTCACCAAGAGCAGAACTGAATTTGCCAGTGGCAAAACTCAAATTCTTTCGTTGAAATAACCTGTGTTTTCTATTGTCCATCACAGCAAATTACAGTGACAATGAGAATAACATGGATCTCAGAAGTGTAAAGATAATTTGGTACAATCATTTCACATGGCTATTTGGATTTTAGTTTTTATTATATTATGAAACAAAAAGGCTGAATGACTATGACTATGAACATTTTTAGAAGATTCCTTTTTTTTTTTTTTTTGATGCACGAGTATAAATGTTCCTGTAAAGACCTGACCCAAACTCTACTGAGTTAAATTTAGGCACATTTTTTCATTTTCTTTGGTTCAAGCCATAAAAGGAAAATAGTTAGTGAGAGAATAACTATTTTTCTTCTCCCTTAATTGTTTCCCTCTGTCTCAGTTTCTTTTACTTTGCCTCACACATTTTTGAATTTTTTAATAACAAAGATTACAGATCTGTTTGGGGTACAGTTATATCTGTCACAATGCATTTGCAGACAAATACACTGGAAAGGAAATGCAGAGAAGAGTTTGTAGGATAATGAAAGCATGACTTAAGTCTAGAAGACATGGACTATGTGTTAGATTATTTATAGATTAATTTACAGTAATTTTTGGCTTTTGAGTGCACTTCGAGATTCACAAATCAAAGTATAAAACATCCTTCTAGACAGCTGTCATAAGAAAAAGTGAATGGCACTTCACAGTCCTTTTAACATATTATAGAAAATTAGTATTTTGAAACTTTCTGAAATTTAAAGCTGCTTTTCTTTCCCATTGACATATTATATAAAATAATGTATAAATAGAATTTTTATTTTAAAATAATATAATAAAAATTTGTGCAAAAGAAAAATCCTACTGTATATTCAAACAGTAGGAATGAAACTGGGTTTTTTTCAACTTAATAAAATAAAAATGTTCATTTTATAATTACACAAGCAATGCAGACTATTGTTGAAGAGCTAACAAATACAGGATACTGTAATGTTGTGTTAAAACAGTACTTTTACTGTGCTAGTAGTAAGGAAAATTAGAAAACAGCGATATGTGAGATCACACATAATTTATGCCTAACTCTCTGAAAACTTCTTAATGAGCTAAATTTGTCGTTTAGATAATGGTAGACTAAATTTCAGTCAGAATTGTAAAACATAAATATTATCCTTCTGGAGTAAGTCCCTTCATTTCTGAT
This sequence comes from Phalacrocorax carbo, assembly GCF_963921805.1. Lineage (NCBI taxonomy): Eukaryota > Metazoa > Chordata > Aves > Suliformes > Phalacrocoracidae > Phalacrocorax > Phalacrocorax carbo. The sequence continues at coordinate 28,101,145 of NC_087518.1, read as the reverse complement.
TGCTAGAATATGGACAAATCTTTCCTTTCTTATTCTTTAAAACTACTTGTGGAGAAAAACTTGAAGAGTTAACTTTCTATAGTAAAAACAATTTAAAGAACTTCAAACATTTTCATTTTAAATACCTGTAATTGTTAAGCTGATGCATGCTTGATGTTCACTTAAGTCTAAAGCTAAGTTTATTAGGGAAGGGAATTAAACTGCTTCCTTCTTGGGCTGTACTGTTCAGAAGATGGAAAGAAATAAATGGATGAAAGTTGGGTCTTTGTGAACTGCTTGGGAGTTTGGTCACACACTTTTCATGGTGGTAGCTGTGTAGTTGAACTCTTTAATTTCTAGTAAGGTGCAAATGAAAAGATTTATTATGGAGACTGCTTAAATATGGCTTAAAGAGGAAATAGAAAACATACAAAATGTAATCTTAAAAGAGATACATAGAAACAAAGTAGTAAAAATATTAAATCACAAAGCATGTATTCCTTTCCTCAAGACTGTGTTTGGGGAAAATAAATTTTTAAAAAAGTTAAATCGAGGGGTTTTTTTTCCCTCTGTTTTCATCTGAATACCTGGATGCTGCATGGTATTCTTTTTGCATTTGTGCTAGATCAGTAGTGATAAAAGCAGGACTAATGAATATGATAAGGTGTTTGCAGAGTATGTGGGGATGTTGTTTTTATTTTCTACTTCAGGGGATTCTGTTTCTACTGACTAAGAAAGTGCCTTACTCTTCCGATGCCCCGTCCATATACCAGCTGTCTAGATTATGTTTCCGTGATCTTCATTTTGATCCTCATAGCACATGAAAAGGAATATAAAATTCCTAATACATGTCAGATCCTGACAACTAATGTTTTTACCTGAACGTCTAAGTGACAAAGAGTTTGAGGATTCTTTCTAACTTATTAGAATACAAAAGCATTTTAACTATTCAGTACAGTTATGAGATAAAACATTTTATTTTAAGCTTTATGTGCATAATAGTATCAGTTTCTTATTTTTTGTATTCTCCCCAAAAAATTTAGCTTAAGTATGGAAGGCTATTTATATAAGTATGTATATCTGAAAAAAAAAAAACAAAACACCCAGACTTTTAGATGCGGTTAGTGAAAGAAACTCTGCAGCTTTTCTGACAAAGCAGGAAAAAAGCTGTATGTCTACTGTACTTGTCTCTGCAGAATGTTCTCTCTGGTGAATAAACATTAATTTGGTTGAACTACCAGAGGATCTGCTTTAATTTTAGAAGTTATCATCTGAGCTGGCTGGAAAAGAAGAGAGATGCAGAAGCAAAGTGATGTTTGAAAACATCTTCAGTCTGTATTAAACTGCGACTTGGGCCTTTTGACAAAGGAAAAAAAAAGCTTAAACCTTACACAAGCTCTCAGAACATCCAATAGTCTAATACTTAGAGCATGTGTCTGCAGCCTGGATTCAAGTCTCTGCCTCATTTGCTTTAGAGGAAATACCTCCACTCAGATCATCCATGACCTGCATAAATGTTCCATACTCCCAGTAGGTTTCCGTTGAAAAGCCTTCTTATCAGAAATTCCATCCAGAACTGTCAGTGAAAGATCCACTGGAATCAGACACTTATACAAATACTTATACTTGGGTAATTTCTAAAATAAATAAATAGATAAAAATCATCTCTGTGTTATATTTTAATGTATTTCAATTTTACAATTAATTTCCACATTTGTTTCCGTTACTTTCATTTGTATCATCAGCTGGATTCCAGTTCCTGTGGGACAGGAATTATTTAGGTTGCATTGCACGTCTGTTTGTTCAGTGTTTTATGCAAATTGTGCTATCATAAACAGTACTGAACCGTTTGAAAAATATTAACAGGGAGTAAGTCTTTATGGCATAAAAGACTCTGCTTTCTTTTTATCTTGCCAGCCTTACCAATAAAAATAGAAGTTTGTTCTATCAACTTTGTGTAATGTTAGAAAGATACATTCTCATATAACCTAATGAGTACATTGAAAATACAGAGTTATGTTTTTTTTATTATACCAGGGTAGTGAAAACTTTTAAAACTTTTGTTTTTGTTCTCTGTAATTCATTAAAATGCCTTGTTTTCATTGGTGGTCTACAGATGATAGTCAATGAGGGAGATAAAAAACCTTATTCATAAACTCTGTCTCAAAGATTAAAAAGTACATAATCTGCAATGATGAATCATGAAGTAAACGTAGTGGATTGTAGTTCCTGCATCCTCATCTGCAAGCTACTTGGAAGTACTTCTCAGTATACCTTCTCTGTTGGGCCAGAAGGCACTGAAGTGATGTCTTTCTCATTTTCCGTCCTCCCCTCAAAATTATTACTAAATAGACTCAGATTTACATCAGATCCATTTTCCTCCATTCATGCAGGATTCTTCATGTCAATATCTTCCCTTTGTGCTGAAATGGTAAAGAAAGGATTGTATCTGTCTTGCCCTGTCTGTGCATACTCAGCCTCACTGCTGTCTGGACATAGGGACAGCAGCCTCACATATGTTGGGCTACTGAATACAGCAGTCTCCAAAATCTGCAAAATTATAATCACTCATTATTACCTTTGGAGTGACAACATCTAACTTAACTGGGCTCAGCTGAACTAGCTAAGCACCTGGCCAAGCCTAATTGTTTTCTTCCCAGAAGTTCTGATTCACTCTTTGGTAACATCCCCAGATTGATTAGTTCATGGGATTGACATATAGTGAGTGATGAACTTGATTACAAATACTAAGATGGGGGGGGGGTGGGGGAGTCGGGGATGGAGGGGGGGAAAGGAAAAATAGGAAGGGAGGGGAGGAAGATATATTTTGTCAGGGGGACGAAGTTAGTTCTTCTACCCATTTTTGATCATGATTCTTCCCTTCCATAGCTACTTAAATGCAGATATTGATGAATGAATAATAAAAGTGTAATATTTATACTTTTTGAAATTTCTGTCGTTTCAAGTACATGTTAATTACGATGAAGCTAAAAATTAAAGCATTATTACCATGTTTTTTCCTTAAAATAAATAAAACATACTGTCATGGTTTAGCTGGCAACTCAGCCTCACACATTCGCTCGCTCACTCCCCCACCAGCAGAATGGAGGAGAGAATCAGAAGGGTAAAAGCGAGAAAGCTCATGGGTTGAGAGAAGAACAGTTTAATAATTAAAATAAAAAAATAACAACAATAGTAATGCAATGAAAAGGAGAATAAAGAGAGAGAGACAAAACCCAGGGTGTGGAGGGAAGGGGGAATGAACAACCAAAACAAACAGCACATGACACAGCCACTCACCACCCGCCAACCCGACACTCCCAGTCCCCAAGCCGCAACCGCCCCCGTTAATATACTGGTCATGGCATCACATGGTATGGAATGAATATCCCATTGGCCAGTTGGGGTCAACTGTCTTGGCTGTGGCCCCGACCCTCCCGGCCACTTGCCCATGTGGCAGAGCATGGGAAGCTGGAAAGGTCCCTAACTACTGTAGGCACTACTTAGCGACTCTGAGCCACTAACCAACAACTAAAACATCAATGTGCTATTGGCACTATACCAGTTACAGTGAAGAGAATTAACCCCTTCTCAGCCAAAACCAGCACATTCTCCACCCCTTATTCCATACCATTTACACTATGCCCAGGTCCCATATGATGCAATACAACCGTACCAACCACCACCCCTCCCCTTCCCATCCCTTAACATAATACACAGGCATCATTCCCTTAGTCTATGGACCTTCCCTGTAAAATGTGCATTAAAATGTCCGTTGCGTTCACCCAGTCCATAACTCTGGGCTCCATCTCTTGTATCAGTCTTTCCGGGTGGGAGAGATGGTGTGTGGCATTGGGTTGCTGCATACCGAGTCAGTCATCATTCCATCACTGCTGCACTTTGCTTGTTTCATAGTTGATCTTCCATGGGTTGGGAGGCTCGTACTCTGATATCATTGGTACAACACAGAGGTGACACACAGTATTATATAGCAGTTCACATTGTGCCATGCAGTTCATTGGCTGTTTTCACCCAAAATCAAATCCTCTTGAGGCACACATCGGATTTCTCCATCCTCCCGCATCACCCACCAAGTGGACCCAGGTCCTTGAGCAAAAGCAATCCCACGAATGGGTTTGCCTTTGCCGGAGGCAGGAAGAACCCAGACTGTTTTGCCCAGCATACTTTTTACGTGCACTACAGGGACTCTATCCCCTTCCACAGTATGTTGGATTTCTGACTGGGCAGGGCCAGCTCGGTTGGCAGATCCCCTCGTGTTGACTAACCACGTGGCTTTTGCTAAATGTGTATCCCAGTGCTTGAATGTTCCACCCCCCATTGCTCTCAGTGTAGTTTTTAACAGTCCATTGTACCGTTCAATTTTCCCAGAGGCTGGTGTGTGATAGGGGATGTGATACACCCACTCAATGCCATGCTCTTTGGCCCAGGTGTCTATGAGGTTATTTCGGAAACGAGTCCCATTGTCTGACTCAATTCTCTCTGGGGTGCCATGTCGCCACAGGACTTATTTTTCAAGACCCAGGATAGTGTTCCGGGCAGTGGCGTGGGGCATGGGGTATGTTTCCAGCCAGCCAGTCGTTGTTTCTACCATTGTAAGCACATGGTGCTTGCCTTGGCGGGTCTGTGGGAGTGTGATATAGTCAATTTGCCAGGCCTCACCATATACATAATATATAATTCAGCCATTGCCCCCCATACCACAGAGGCTTTACCCACTTCGCTTGCTTGATTGCAGCGCACGTTTCACATTTGTGGATAGCCTGTGCAATAACATCCATGGTCAAGTCCACCTGTATGTTGCATCTCTCCCTTGATGGCCTGAGGTGTCATGGGCACACCAAGCTAGAAATAATTCACCCTTATGTTGCCAGTCCAGATCCACCTCAGCCACTTCAATCTTGGCAGTCTGATCTACCTGCTGGTTGTTTCAGTGGCCCAACTCTTGGGGACGTGAGCAGCCACATGACATACTTTCACAACCAGGCTCTCTACCCAGGCAGCAGTGTCTTGCCACAGTGTGGCAGCCCAGATGGGTTTGCCTCTGCGCTGCCAGTTGCTTTGCTTCCACTGCTACAGCCAGCCCCACAGCGCATTTCCCACCATCCAGGAGTCAGTATAGAGATACACCACTGCCCACTTTTCCCATTCAGCGATGTCTAAGGCCAGCTGGATGGCCTTTACCTCTGCAAACTGGCTCGATTCACCTTCTCCTTCAGCAGTTTCTGCTACTTGTCGTGTAGGACTCCATACAGCAGCCTTCCATCTCCGGTGCTTTCCCACAAGGCAACAGGACCCATCAGTGAACGAGGCATACTGCTTTTCAGCTTCTGGCAGTTTGTTATACAGTGGGGCTTCTTCAGAATGTGTCACCTCCTCCTCTGGTGATAATCCAAAATCTTTGCCTTCTGGCCAGTCCATGATCACTTCCAAGATTCCTGGGTGACTGGGGTTTCCTACTCGAGCCCGCTGGGTGATCAGTGCAACCCATTTACTCCACATAGCATCAGTTGCGTGGTGTGTGGAGGGGACCCTCGCTTTGAACATCCAGCCCAGCACTGGCAGTCGGGGTGCCAGGAGCAACTGCGCTTCAGTACCAACCACTTCTGAAGCAGCTCGAACCCCTTCATATGCTGCCAATATCTCTTTTTCAGTTGGAGTATAGCAGGCTTCAGACCCTCTGTATCCCCGACTCCAAAACCCTAGGGGTCGACCCCGGGTCTCCCCTGGTGCTTTCTGCCAGAGGCTCCAGGTAGGGCCATTCTCCCCGGCTGCAGTGTAGAGCACATTTTTTACACCTTGTCCTGACCAGACTGCCCCAAGGGTTACTGCATGAACTATCTCTTGTTTAATCTGTTCAAAGGCTTGTCGTTGCTCAGGGTCCCATTGGAAATAATTCTTCTTCCGGGTCACTTGATAGAGAGGGCTTACGATCAGACTGTAATTTGGAACATGCATTCTCCAAAAACCCACAACGCCCAAGAATGCTTGTGTCTCCTTTTTGTTACTTGGTGGAGACATGGCTGCTATTTTGTTAATCACATCCATTGGGATCTGACGACGTCCATCTTGCCATTTGATTCCTAAAACTTGATTTCTCGTGCGGGTCCCTTCACCTTATTTTGTTTTATGGCAAAACCAGCTTTCAGAAGGATTTGGACTATTTTCTCTCCTTTCTCAAAAACTTCTTCCACTGTGCTGCCCCACACGATGATGTCGTCAAGAGAAGAATGCATTAGTGATATCACTTGTGGCATAACGCTTGGCTGCCTTTGACTCCAGTTCATATTGAAGTTCTAGCATGTCTGGCACAGCAGCACTCAATGGAGGAGTGACTTCATTCAGGCCACGATAGTCTACTGTCAGCCTCCACTCTCCATTAGACTTCCGGACTGGCCATATGGGACTGTTAAAGGGTGATTGGGTCTTACTGATGACTCCTTGGCTTTTCAGTCGTTGAATGAGCTCGTGAATGGTAATCAGAGAGTCTCCGTTGGTGCGATATTGCTGCCGGTGCGCTGTTGTGGTGGAAATCGGCACCTGTTGTTCTTTGATCCTCAGTAATCCCACAACAGAAGGGTCCTTTGAGAGGCAAGGCAAGGTAGACAGCTGTTCAGTTTCCTCTGTCTCCAAGGCAGCTACACCAAAAGCCCACCTGTACCCTCTTGGGTCTTTGAAATACCCTCTCCTGAGACAGTCTATGCCAAGGATGCACAGAGCCTCGGGGCCAGTCACAATGGGGTGCTTTTGCCACTCATTCACAGTTAGGCTCACTTTGGCCTCCAATACAGTTAGCTCTTGGGATCCCCCTGTCACTCCAGCAATGCTGATGGGTTCTGCCCCTATAGAGTTTGATGGCATTAAGGTGCACTGTGCACCAGTGTCCACTAAAGCTTTATACTCCTGTGGGTCAGATATGCCAGACCAGTGGATCCACACAGTCCAGTAACCCCAGTTATCCCTTTCCTCCACCTGGCTGGAGGCAGGGCCCCTCTAGTCTTGATCATGGCATTCACAACTCACTTCCTGCAAATGTGAATCAAGAGTCTCTCTGTTAGGCTTAGAAGTAAAATCAGCACTTCTACTCCTCTGTCTGGGGACCTGCTCACTGGAAACTGGAGCAGCGGCTTTCCTGGAAGAACCTCCCTGAGTGATTGTTCTTCCTTGCACCTCATGTACCCGTGCCTCTAGGGTTGACGTAGGCTTGCCATCCCACCTCATCATGTCCTCTACGTGGTCACGCAGACAGAACCATAGGGTGGCCCATGGTGTGTATCCTCTCCTTTCAGCCAAAGGACGCTTATTCCTAACAGCTGAGACACTACTCTGTAGAGGTGGGGAGCAAGACATATCTTCTTTGAGTTGCTGGACCTCTCGGGACAGTTTCTCCAGAGCAGAGACAAGCAAGGAAGAGATATTTGCTTTGTAATCCTGGAGTCTATCAATCACCTCCGCCACTGTTGGTGCCTCGTCTCCTCTCCAGGACATTACTGCCAATGCATTTTCATATGAGGATGGTGCGCTCCGTACAAACTTCCACCTATGTGGGTTGTGTGCACTGGGCTTCATCTGGATCTTTGGGTGACTGTTGATCATCCAGGTCACCATAAGTCACCTCAAGCACAGCTAATTCCCTTAGATACGGGATGCCTTTCTCCATAGTTGTTCATTTTCCTGGGCGATATGTAACATCTTCTTTAAAGGGATACCTTTCCTTCACTCCGGACAGGAGTCGCCTCCAGAGGCTGAGGGCTTGTGTTCTTTTTTTTTCCAATTGCTCTATCGATGCCCGCTTCCTCAGAAAGATATCCCAGTTGTTTGCCTTCTTTTCCCTCTAGTTCCAGGCTACTGGCCCCATTATCCCAGCATCAGAGCAGCCAGGTGGCAATTTGCTCACATAGACGAGGGCCAAAATCTTTTTGCATATCTCGCAACTCACCCTAGGACAGGGATCAGGTGGTCTCTATTTCATTTATCACTTTTTCCTCCTCTCCCCGCGATGGCCCTGGTTCTTCATCACCCTGTTCTAAACGAGTTGATGTCTGCTTCCGATATTTTGTCTTGTGTATGGGGGCTACCGATATACTGGCACGAGTTGATTCTCTGAGCCAGCTCCAGTACTTGTTATGGGTGTTTGAGTAGCCACAGTGCTTGTCCTGTCGGTTCGAGTGGCTGCAGTGCCTGTGAGTTTGCATTTCAATCCAGAGACCTTCTCTTCCCCTTGGGAGCACTGAAGACTGTTGAGCAGGGCTCAGTACACATGGGCCAGGCCCCAGCACGTTGCAATTATCTGTGTCTCTCTGGAGTTCCCAGCATAACAACATCCTGTCTCCAAACATTCTACTAATTTTTCAGGATTCTGCACTTGTTCAGGGGTGAAACTCCAAAGCACTGGGGGTGCCCACTGTCCTAGGTATTTGCCCGTGCTGTCCCACATGCCCTGCCACTCGTAACTATCAAGCCTTGGGGCAGATTTCTGGGTGATGTTCTTAAGCTTCTTTCTACCCTTCACCAAAACCAAAACAACATGGCCAAAAACTAACAATAAGTGCATCTTAACCACCCAAGGATGTTCAAGATACAAAAAGGTTGTTGCAATAAAGGTGGAGACGTCATAGAGAAAAGTTTCAGGTACCATTCTGTATTTCCTCCATACAAAATCTCTCAGTGGATGAGGTATAATTGCTAATTGCCTCAACAAGGTGGTATCCAAAGTACTGTAACAGTTCCAGCAAAAACCACAAATAGCAGATAAAGCTGAAAACCAGTGTTTGCATAACAAATCTCTTAGGCAAACTTTACTAATCACAGCAGAACACATTAGACTAACAGTGACCAGCAAGTGTCATTATCTCAAACCCTCTGAGCCCCACACTGGGCACCAAAGGAGACTGTTGTGGTTTAGCCAGCAACTCAGCCCCATACAGTCGCTCACTCACTCCCCCACGACAGGATGGGGGAGAGAATCAGAAGAGTAAAAGCTCATGGCTTGAGATAAGAACAGTTTAATAATTAAAATAAAACAATAATAATAACAACAACAACAGTAATGCAATGAAAAGGAGAATAATGAGAGACAAAACCTGGGGCCGGGGGAAGGTGGAATAAACAACCAAAACAAACAGCACGTGACAGAGCCACTCACTGCTCACTACCAACCAACCTGATGCCACCAGTCCCTGAGCCGCAACTACCCCATGCGTGCCAGCTGCCCTGATTAATATACTGGTCATGATGTCACATGGTATGGAATGAACATGCCATTGACCAGTATGGGTCAGCTGTTTTGGCTGTTGCCCCACCCCTCCTGGCCTCTTGACTACATGACAGAGCATGGGAAGCTGGAAAGGTCCCTAACTACTATAGGTGCTACCTAGAAACACTGAGCCGCTACTCAACAGCAACCAAAGCATCAATGTGCTATTGGCACTTTACCAGCTACAGTGAGGAGAATTAACCTCATTCTGGCCAAAAACAGCACACACCACCACTGCAAGAGATCCAGATGAGTTGTAGCTTCCTTTTTTCTCTGGCTGACCTGTTCAGGATGCTGCCGCTGTCTCATGGAAGCATGCTAAAGGATGTGTAACCCTGGAACATAACACTAACTTGTGCACCACAGCACATATGTGCCCATAAGCTTTACAATCTACTCAGGTGCAAGAGCATTGCCTTTATCACAACATAGATTTTGATATTAATGAGTTACCTGGGTGTCTGCATGCTACTCCACCTCCTTTCAAGTGAATGACACCACATGAACAAATTGCTGAGTTCATGGATCTCAAATCCTACAGCTACCTACAGTCAATGAAAACCTCTTGTCTAGAAGCTAAAAGACTTCTCTCTAAATGCAATCATCAGAGGAAAGAGCAATTTTGTGCCACTGAGGGAACATGTGTTGAACTATGACATAAATCCAGAACAGTGAAGCCTTTAAAATGATCATCATAGATCAGTGTCCCATCAGTAGGAACAAGAAGGAACAGGCAAAATAATCCAGCCTCCCACCCCCATCCTGGAGACAGAAGATGGTCTATGGCAAATGAGTATTGTCTAAAAATTTCTGCAGCTTTTGGTCATGCAGTGAATGCACCCTTTTCCCACATTTCTGCTAGGGCCTTGCAAATGCAGAAAATGTTAATTTAGAAAAATATTTTTTTGGAGACTGCTAAAGACTTGCTCTTTATTATGCCTTGGAATGTGGTGTGGTGTTAGAGTAGTCAGCAACTGCTGTATCAGGGGCTGCACTGTAAATGCCCTTTTATCAAATTTGTGGAGGACGTATTAAAGTTCTTAGCAATAACCCCTTATTTCCACCTCATAAAATGTACAGGGTTGTGATCAGTGATTTGATGAACTCTGCTGGTGTGAGAAACTGAAAAAAACCAAATTTTACTGACTGAGTATATCACAAGAATCTTATCAACCTGTACGTTGCACAGAATACAGTTTGTTTGTTTGCTTGCTTGCTACTCTGTTATTTCTATTTCCCAGGGCAAGAAGACCCATAACATCCCTCAGCATAAAATACATTGTATTAAGAAGCCCCAAGATGAACTTGATGCTGTGTCTTGTATCCCTAGTGAGACAGATGTACCCTGGCAATGTGGAAATTATCCTCAACTTAGTAGCCATGGGCTACCCAAGAAACTTGGAAAGAAAGTGATTGTTTCCAAGGGCAAGAGAGAAAAATTACTTTTTTTTTTTTTGAGGATCACCAGCGAGAGTAAAGAGCAAGGTGGAATAAGTTATATTTCAGAGGGTCGGGGATTACATTTCACAAAGGCTATAGTCTATGTATGTTTTGTCTCAGTAAATGTATCAAACAATATAAATGAAAAAGGAACGAGAATTAAAAAAAAATTAAAATGACTAAACTCAGTGCTCTCCTGACACTGTTCTTTGAGGGTTAAATAGAATGGGAGGCATTCAGTACTTCATATAATCCACTTGCTTGCATGGATTTTATGCAGAGTTTTTATACATAAGTGAAGACAGACAGAGAAAAGGAATGTCATTTCCCTTCACTGATATGCTTTAAAAACATTGGAGGACTAAACTATCTCCTAAAGACCTCTATATCCCAAATTAGATATAGAAACATTATTCCAATGTGAGCATCTGAAAAGAAGTGCTGGGAAGACTGAAATCTAAATGCCACCAGTCTATGGAGGTATGGATCCTAGCTGACTTTTATTTTGTTATTAGGCTTTGCATTGTTTATTTAGCTAAAGTGTGGTTCTACCATGTTCTTCTTTCTTCCATTAGATGTTTTGTGTCTTCCTCTAGCTGTTACAGAATTTCACAGGAGATAATTCACTGGAATCTTCTTTTTTCATTGTGACAATGAATTAAGTGGACACCACTGAATATGATTCTGCATATCTGTAGAACTTTTATAAATCTGTGATTTTCCAGAATTATTACTTTCATTTAGTTTGTGTCATGTTTTCAACAACAGAAAAATAGTTGATGCTTACATAAATGTTTGCAGTATATCTAAACAGTCTGCCAATGTTTGAATATAGTGTGTTATTTTCAGACCATAGTTACATATATTCAAAGCATACTGTACAACGACTGAAAAAGTTGGTTTGGCTTTCCACACTGGTTCATGGTAAGGAGCTCTAAATTCTTTTATTTATTCTTGAATCACCATTTCTCTCAACAATAATAGCCACAATTTATTGTCCCTGTCAGTTTTGAGTTTGCATATGACCACAGACGCCATTTTTGACACAGAATGTTTCTTCACACTTATGTCAAACTCAGGAAAGGTGGATTTGGGTGACAGGGCTCTACATTTCCTTTGAGCTTTTGCCCTACATCTCTCTTTTGAGAATTCCTTTCTTCAGCTAATTAATAAAAATAGTTTCAAAAATGATTAGGCTATTATAAGTCATCCTCCTTTGTGGTTGTTTTATTTTTTTCTTTCCCACAGCTATCATGATCTTATGTGTCCACAGATTTTACCAGATTTGAACAATCTGTATTTCATAAGCAGGTCACTCAATTTCCAAAAATAAGAAATGTCTATGAAAATTAAAATGCTTCAGAACAGTAATGTAATAATAAAAATTTAGAGTATTTCTTTGTAAAGCATTCAACAGAAGCTAAATCTTACTAAATTCTGTCCTCATTGTAGTTACTATTGCATTTACTTCAATATGAAAAGAGTTGTACATGTATGGCACTTTCTTCTGAATAGTTTGACTGTAGTCAATAATTCCACTTACGGTGGCTGAAGCAAATAAACAGGTATGAATGAAACTGGGCCTGAGGAAAGATCAGTTTCTAGGATGTGGCTGTGTCCTCCTGGTCCCTGTGTAGATGTTTTCACTGAAGGAATGTACTTCCCTTCAGTGTCTTGTCAAAAGGCACACATTCTCCTAATATTAGGGAATGTCAGTCCTTGGAAATTAATATATGCATATCTCATATCTGCAGGGAAGCCAGGTAGAATTAATGCTGTCTGAGATTTCATAACAATTTCTGGAACACATGAATACAATATTGCAATACTTCCACTTCCAAGCTATTAAAAGGTTACAGGATATGATTCTGCACATATGATTTTGTGGTGTGAATTTTTACATTTCTGCAAGATTACTGAAGAAAAGAAGAGGACTAGGAAGCTTTGGATTTGTAGTTAGACTGTGTGCTGGAAAGGTGATGCAAAGGGACATGTCCAGTACTGAATATTAAATCATTCCTCATCACGTTGCAATGTACACCTTAGTTTCTCATAAAATATTGGTGCAGATAATGATGTGATTTTTTATGTTGCTGTAATCTGAGTCAAATTTATAATATTCTTTATATCCTGTGGTAACTACATCACATGTGAAGAAGCAATTACAGGTACCTTTTTCTGGTTTATGCATATTTAAAAAACATAATTATTAATAAAATATACTCAGCAATTTTATAACTCTATTTCTTCCCATTAAAAATTACAGGCTGCAACAGTATAAAAGGTGACCTGTTCCCTGTGACAGTCAGACCCAACAACACCATTGACTAGAACCATCTGGAAATGCTCTGCCAAAGCAAATACCATGTTTTTAAAGTCTATACTAGCAATTTAATGCATTGCTTCCCAATGACAGTAAAAACTGACAGTTAAGCCTAGGCTTCTCACAGATGTGAGGAATCACTAATTATGTGTCGGTCCATTCTCAGCCCTCAGTATTTTCACCTCAGCAGAAGGAACCCAGCTCCCACAGTTCTGATATCAAATTAATTTCCAATACTGTTGTTACTATGAGACCCAGCACAGAGCAAAATCTATAGAATTTAATACCATTATAAAATAAGATGTGTACATCTTACCTGTAATATAGGTGAATATATGAGAGAGAGACAGAAAGAAAGAGCAAAGGGAAATCCTGAGAAAATAGGTTATCATTACTTATACTTCAGTAACAATATCAGCTGTGTGTATCCCCACACTTCAGTTTATACTATCTAGCACCAGGAAACTGATATAAAATTTTATAAAAGAACCTATTTCTAGCAGTTTTGTGGCTTTTTTTTTTTTTTTTACATCCAGAAGAGCTTTCTTGATCCTGTTCAAGCATAACTTAACAAAAAATCATGTTGGCATGCTGCAGTGCAGAGGCTGGTACATCTTGCAGAATATTGCTGCCACACTGGCTCTGTTGTGAAATCAAGGGTTTAATTTGATTGATAGGATGTAATCTGAACATGCAACAGTTCAACTGCCATTGAGTTTTACCAACATTATGCCAAAGAATTTTTTCTTTTTTAAAAGAGGGATAAAAAGAAGAAATATGAGGCAGCTTTGGATGTGTTTGCTTTTAATTCCTCTCCAGTATGAGGGAGAACCTAAGAAATGAGATCTGTGATCTAAAATTGATATAAAAGAAGGGATCACAAAATCACAGAATCATAGAATGGTTGAGGCTGGAAGGGACTTACAGAGTTCATCTGGCTCGTCCTCCCTGCTCAAGCAGGGTCATTTAGAGACAGTTGCTCAGGAGATTTTTATGCATAAATAAAAAGAAATTAAAAAAAAAAAAAAGTGAAAAGGATTTTCTACCCATTACCTTTTAAGTGCTTTTTGAAAATTAATTAAATATTTTTTAAAATTTGCATTGATAATATGGCAAAATATATTAAGTGTGAGATTTATATTCATGCTTGACTTCCCAACCAGGGTACATGTTAAGCTTTTGTGATGCATTTTGGCTGGGAGAATCTAGAGAGGAGGCCAGACCTGAATACTTATGCTTGCTTAAAAATTGAATCCTGAAGAAAAATCTGGAATCTGATCTTTGATATTACTGCTACCAGCACCCCTTTTCCTCTGTCCCCCCCCTTTTCTTTTTTTGTTTAAAAATAAATCACCTCACAACTGAAAATACAAAATCCCAGGCAAGTAGGATAAAGTGAGCAAGATATTTCTTTTTGCACTATTGTTCATGAACGTAAGACCAGAAAAGCAATTAAAATCAATATCTTGCAAAGTAGGTGATAAAGCACTTGGACAAGTGTGTCTTTCTCTAGAAGCAAGACTGCAAGTAACAAGAATGCCAGAAAAAGAAGCTGCATTTTCCATCTTCCATTTTCTCTACATTAATTTTGCTTTGTCTTAAAATGAGGATCTAAGCTGAATTTCTGAGACCCATAGAAAAATCTCAATTTATTTTCTGCTCTTCAAAGGGACAGTATTTACCATGTTTACAGTGTTAGTAAAGACATCCAGACTTTTCGATTTGTTTTACATTATACCAAAACTTTTAATCTAAAAGCAAGCAAAATAAGTATTTTATTAGAAAGCTTCAATATCTTCCAATTCAAATACCTCAACTTTTCCCTCTCTCCCCCCAAATATTTTTAGATAGTGTAAAATTTGTTTAATTATTTTGCTATGTCACAAAATATACCATAGCCTCTTCCTGTTTTATTGTTTATGGCAGATTTCTACACCAACAAAATAAACACTGATAATTAAAAAAAGAAACACAAAAAACCAAAACCCAAAACAAAACAGAGAGAGTGACAGTTAAAGATCTTTAGAGATATGGTCCATGCCATCAGTGATGTAGGAGGAAAATCTGGTAAGGACAGAATCATGGAAGCCTGGAAAAGACAAAATATCAAGAAAAGAAAAGAAAGTCAGATGCATGGAAGACAGACAGCAGGGCAAGGAGGAAGAAAGGACACTACTTTTGAGATAAGCTAGGAAGAGGTATGCATGTTTAAGTGATTTCAACTGAGTTATTGGATAGAAGAGGATTTACGAGAATATTCTAGAAGAGGAATTCAATGCCCTCATCATAAAGGATTGCCTCAAAATCAGGCAAAGCAGACTTTAAGGCTATCGTACGGATTACTTTGTGCATTGGCCCAAGTATCCTTTTCAGCTTCACGGTTGGTTCTTGTCATCAGGAAGCCTGGAGAACTTGAGGTTTTTTTTCAAGTTTTTATCTTATCAAAATTCTTCTTTATTGAATATATTTTACTTATGGATATAATGAATGAAACTTCTGTATAAAACTGCAGAGAACCTCCTTTTCCCACTATTTTAGACATGAGAGATAAAGTTCAGTAATCACTGTCTAGGTCTACAGTAGCAAGTAATTTGCTACAACTGGAGGAGACCTGTAGAGTAACAGAAAGGACCCAGAGACTAAGAGCATACACATTTCAGGAGAATTTAATTCAGACATCTAGTCTTTGTACACTCACTGGTGGTTGAATCACACTGAGTGCAGTGCTGGACTGTACTTCTCTGTTTAACTCCATCTGAATGAAATCCAACTCTAACACTGTTCTGCAACATGGCAGTGAGTGGTGCTGATCAGTAGATTTGAAAGCATATTCCTTACCCAAAACAAAGCAGTAACATAGATACATCTATTGCCAAAACACCTGACTGCTGTAGTGATTTTAAGTTACTTGAGACTTCTATCCGTTGCTACACAGTATGCCATTAAGATCCCTTATATGCAGCTGAGCAAAACAGCATGCAACACAGAGACTTTTGGATGGATGACAAACTTACAGAAGCTGAAGTAAAAACATATAAATAACACTACGATTTTTTTTTTAGAAAAAAAAAACATTTCTAACAAAATGAACTATGCTCCATTAAAATGAATTAAAAAAAAATAACTTCGCTGTTAATATGTACTTATTCTTAAAAGTTTAATAGTTTAAATAATGGTGTGACGTTGCCTGAGAGATGACCATTTAACAGATGAACATTAAATTGGCCCTGTTAAAGTGATTGGCAGTCCCAGACTCTTACAAATTGACTGAGGATTTTGCTTAATAAGATATTACATTTTCCCCAATGGTAAAAAGGGCAGAAAGTGACCTTTTTTACCTACTGCTGCTTTGTTCTATGCTACCTTGGTCTTGTGAAATACACAACTCTACGGATACTTTCTCAGTAATCATCATTCTCTCTTGCATACCTTGCATTTGCTTGATGCTCTTAAACCTTCAGAATGGAAGGCAGGGTGAACAGACATCATGCTGAAGACCTAGACCTCAGTTTAATTTTCAAGGCTCTTCACAAGGATCTGTTATTTCGAAGTCCATAGTTTTGAAATGTTTAACCACACACTTAAGCACACAAGAGATGCTTCTATCTTTCAAAGAATTTTAAAATATAGCTAAACATGAAAATAACTGCTGTCTTAAAAAAATATCAATGGGATTTTGCTTGGGATAAATATGCTTTTCCAGTTTGCCACTTTTTTAAAAAACATGATAGATTTGTGTTGTCAATTATAAAAAGAAGAGTTTTCTTGCTTCTGAACTATTCATGATGTGTTCTGCCATTAAGAAGATTGCATTCACCATTATTTAATTTGATAAGCAAAAAGTAGTTGCTAATCCCTACCTGTATCTTCATAATTTCCTTACTTTTTCCAGTACAGTTTTTTGAGGAACTATGCATTGAATTGACTTGGTGAGCCTTTTCAGGTCATTAAATATTCATCAAAAAGAGGTTATACATTATTGCCACTATGAATTTTATTCTTGCACGGTAAATATTAAATTTCATTTGAAGCGAAGCAGAATTTGTGATGAAAGGACAAAATTTTTGGATATTGAAACTCCTATTGTTTTCATCTACTTCATTTATTATTCAAATTGTTTGACCTTAAAGAAACTACTGAGAATGCATTAGGTTCATCTTGCTGTTCAGAAGATTTCAGAAATATATTGGTATACATCTCTCCCGGGGAAGTAAAAAATGAACAGAGTAAAGATTTAATAGTAGACACTAGAATAGTGATTTCATCTGAGAGTCAGCTGTGAATAACTAAACCCAGGATCAGTCCAGAAATAAAGATGGGGATGTTTAGCAGAGTAAGAATAGACAAATAAGTGACAGGAGTAATGATTCAGCTGCGACATCCTTTCAATGAGATCAGGGATTCTTGCATGGTTGAGAAAATAGCAATCTTGAGAGCAGCACAGGAAATTCACAATTAATTGAAGATAGGTCAGAAAGGGATGTAAAAATCCAAAATACTGAGGGCAGAAAATATAAATATCATGAATGGAAATAGCATAATAGGAAAAATGAGCTCAAAAGGGAAAATTCAGTATAAGACAGATTATAATGAAAAGAATGAAATGCACTGAGAAATATAGAACAACAATGGAATTTACGTTTTTGCTGATTTCCTGGTTCTGTGGTACACATAAACACTTTTACTGATAAGATCAATAATTTAATACAGGCAACAACTGACAAGGCAGGAAAAAAAAAAAAAAACAGAAAAAAAAAAAAACAACAAAAAGAGATAGCAACAGAAGTTCATATCCCAAGAGTCTTTCTGTAAGTAGCTGGAATAAGTTTCTTCATTTACAGGTGAGGAGCTCTATGAAGTCCTCCCAGCTAAAAATATCTAACAGAATTTTTTACTTTGTTGACTCCCCAGCTGAGCAACCTTAAAAAAATTAACAGATTGGTTAACAGAAAAAAAACCCCACTATCTTATTTTTTTGCAAAAAGGGAAAATGAAAAAATTAAGTCGGTAGATGAATTCTTAACAGTCCAATTTCACTGGGCTTACTTGCATACTTAGAGATGACCTTGTGGAGGTTCATAAGGCTAATTCTATGAATAATATAATATGTTGTTACCATTCAGTGGTTTGTTTCTATTTATATGTATGCATGTGTATAGATATGTGCAATCAGCTGCAGTAATTATGAACAAGAACTTGCAAGGCAGTGTTTTTAGCCTGAGTCAGTTTGGTAATCTGCTATTGTGTGGCTTCTCAAAACTGCAATAACACACTGGGGCAGTGAACAGTGGTATGAGAAGCAAATCAGACTTAAGTTTTCTTTACTGCAATTTTCATACAAATTGCTTTTTCAGAAGAAAGCCTTTTATTAACATCCTTCAAAACAGCCGTCATATTGGTGAGAGTAAATGTTTTTCTGTAAATGAACTGATTGTACTTTTGGAAAGAATAGAAAAATAATTTCATGCCCTCAAGTAATGATAATTTTTTTGTTAAACAGTAGGGGGAAAAAATCACTCAAAGATACACATAAAAAAGTTATCAATTTGAAATCTCCCAAAAGTAAACGATCTTCAAACTGACAATCTGTTTCCTAAATCTAAGAATGTTCTAAGAATTGGAAGGCTCTAAATCACAGAAACCGTTCTACTCCGTTAGTCCTCCTCCAGTATTTCTTGTCCCTAGTAAGCCATGTTAACTCTTTTTCCAAGTGTACTATAGCTTGTAGTGATCTGAAAGTTCTTTATTCTCCTCTGAATCATTAATCTGTGTTTTCCTTTCTAATGATACAGCAGATCACGTTTTATGGTCATAATATGTAAAATACCAGGATTTTCTTACATATTCCAAAATGAAGGAGAGTAAATACAGTATCATTAGATTTATTGACAAGTCCAGGAGACATTTGCTTGCGAAGTTACTTACAGCAAAATTTCACTGGATATAGAAATTCATGTAAGTATAAGTTAATTATACTTAGATAATTAACTTTCTTTTGGAAAATTTAGTTGTTTGTATTTTAACTTTAATATTTCTTCAAAATTACAATAGTTGAGAAAATATCAAGCATTTGTCCAGATGGAGATTAGTGACAAGTGGTGTCCCTCAGGGGTCCATACTGGTACCAGAGTGTTTAATATCTTCATCAATGACACAAGCAGTGGGATCAAGTGCACCATCAGCAAGTTTGCTGATGACATCAAGCTGAGCGGTGCAGTTGACACACCTGAAGGACAAGGTGCCACCCAGACATACCTGGACAGCCTTGAGAAATAGGCCCACGTGAACCTCATGAGGTTCAACAAGGCCAAGTGTAAGGTCCTGCACCTGGGTCAGGGCAACCCATGATACCAATACAGGCTGGAGGATGGAGGGATTGAGAGCAGCCCTGCAGAGAAAGACTAGGGGGTACTGGTGGATGAAAAGATGGACATGAGCCAACAATGTGCGCTTGCAACCCAGAAGGCCAACCGTATCCTGGGCTGCATCAAAAACAGCATGGCCAGCAGGTTGAGGGAGATGATTCTCCCTTTCTTCTTTCTTCTCAGATGAGACCCCACCTGCAGTACTGCATCCAGCTCTGGAGTTGTCAGCAGAGGAAGGGCCACAAAAATGGTCAGAGGGCTGGAACACCTCTGCTGTGAAGAAAGACTGAGAGAGTTGGGGTTGTTCAGCCTGGAGAAGAGAAGGCTCCAGGAAGACCTTATGGTGGCCTTTCAGTACTTGAAGGGGGCTTAAAAGAAATACGGTACAAACTTTTTAGTAGGGACTGTTGTGATAGGACAAGGGGTAATGGTTTTAAACTTAAAGATGGTAGAGTTATACTAAATATAAGGAAGAAACTTTTTACAATGAGAGTGGTAAAACACTGGAACAGGTTTCCCAGAGACGTGGTGGATGCTCCATTCCCAGAAACATTCAAGGTGAGGTTGGACGGGGCTGTGAGCAACGTAATCTAGTTGAAGATGTCCCTGCTCACTGCAGGGAGGTTGAACCAGATGATCTTTCAAGGTCCCTTCCAACCCAAATTATGCTATGATTCTATGACTTCTGTTCTCTGACAAGTAAAGTAACACTAAATGGCAGTTACTTACCTTCAATTGACAACTTATTTCCTTCATTTTTGAAGTCTATAATGGGCAGTACAAAAGATTAATTCTTATTATTTTTAAAGTCTATATTGTATACAATGGCATATAACATCATAGCTGTCATGATATTCTCAAATATTCTTTAAAAACCATTAATACAATATGATCATTGAAGCCTCCTGGAGACAGTGGGTTTCACAGATTAATTATAGACTATAAAAAAATCACCCCTTCTAAAACTACTGACAATTAATTTTGATATGTTTAAATTTCTTATCACATTTCTTAAAGTGGAAAGAAAGGTAATGACGTTTTTGGTAGACATGGCATAATTTTAAATATAAATGAGGGTAAGTAATTTTGTCCTTCCTAATTTTTCATCTTACACTAATTGTAAGTGCTGTTTTGTCTTTTTTTTATATTTTTCTTTTTTTTTTTATTTAGCCTTCACAGTCAGTTCAATTCCGCACTTCCTTTTTCTCTTATTGTTATTAAACATTGCCATGGAATCCCCACCAATCTTAATATCCAATTTTTTTATATGTACTCATGAAGACTGATACTTTCCTTATAACAAATTATTATGCTAAATTTATACAAAAATTATATACCATATAGACTGGTAATAGTTAATAGGATAGAACATAAGTAAACTGGCATGCAGCTGCTTATACTAATAGAGCTTATGTCTGCACTGGAAAAAGGATGAACTAAAACCCCTGTGAGATTGTTACACAGTTATTACTCGGAGCATGCGAAGAGTTATACTGGAAGGCCTATTGCAGTAAATACCTGCTCTTCAAACCAAATGGTATCAGACTGCAATAAATATTTTCCCATAGCTAGTTCAACATGTCTTGATAGCACAAAACTCATTCCTGAAAAAAGGAGAGTAACAGAAAGAATTTAAATAGTCAGTGTGGCTAAAGGGAAATAACAGAGCTGGAGTGCTACAAAATATATAATGGAGATATCCCTTTTCCATTATTTTGTCCTTTTCTCTCTCTGATTTTAAGTATCCAGCACAGAGGAAACCAACCAAGGAACCTGTTGTGGTTTAACCCCAGCCAACAACTAAGCACCACAGAGCTGCTCATTCACTCCTTTCCAGTGGGATAGAGGAGAGAATTGGAAGGGTAAAAGTGAGAAAACTCATGGGTTCAGATAAAGAGAATTTAATAGGTAAAGCAAAAGCCACACAAGCAAAGCAAAACAAAACAAGGAATTAATTCACTCCTTCCCATGGGCAGGCAGGTGTTCAGCCATCTTCAGGAAAACAGGGTTCCATCACTCATAATGGTTACTTGGGAAGACAAATGCCATCGCTCCAAACATCCCCCCCCTACTTCTTCCCCCAGCTTTATATGCTGAGCATGATGTCATATGGTATGGAATATCCCTTCGGTCAGTTTGGGTCAGCTGTCCCAGCTGTGTCTCCTCCGAACTTTGTGCACCCCTGGCCTACTCTTTGGTAGGTTTGTGTTAGAAGCAGAAAAGGCCTTGACTCTGTGTTAGCACTGCTCAGCAATAATGAAAACATCCCTGGATTATCAACACTGTTTTCAGCACAAATCCAAAACATAGTCCCATATAAGCTACTATGGAAAAAACTAACTCTATCCCAGTCAAAGCCAGCATAGAACCATCCTTTCTTTAGTCTCTATACACAGTCACTCATCATTCCCCATGGAAATTTCTAAGAAAAATTTCACGCAGCCCAGCTCTTTGTAGCACTGCATTTTCTCCTTCTACATCCAATAGATGCAGAGGACCCTCAGAAGGAAAGGAGAGGCTTTGAGGACAGTAGATTGTAGGGTGGAAGTGAGAGAGTGGGAGGGTAACTTCATCTTACCAGGGAACAGCTGCTGCTGTCCCCAGATATTATTGTCCCTCCCATGGCCGCAGACAAATTTGTGCTAGAAGAGTTATCTGCAGATTCCTCCATGGGATGCACAAGAGGTATACTGCTGAATTCACTTTTGCTTACTACCTTGAGATAGCTCTGTAACCTCCCTGTGGAGGCAATACCCACAGGCATGGGTTTTGAATCTCCAGTGCACAGCCACTTGTATCAGGGCTAAGCATGTGTAAAAATGTTGTAAATCAGGACAGTATTAATACCTGGAATTAACAGTAAGAATGCCTATTCCTATACCCCAGGTGCAAAAATCAATCAAAAAAACCATCATGCCCCTGAAAATTACAAACTCCTGACTACGGAAAAATAATAAAAAATAATCTGTGAGATGAGCTAACCCTGCTCCTGCTCCTGCTCACTTCCAAAATTTTTTATAAATGTGAAATGGATGAAGCTGGACAAGGTTTCCTATGTAAGAAAACTGATGGATATTTATCATATATAGAACTGGCTCCATGTTAACTTTTCCTAGCAATCATGTCTAAAATCTATTCATCATGCCTAAAATCTATTCATGACATCAGTACTATGTATAACTATCCCTCTCTTTTCAGCAGCACAATATGCTTACAGAAGTTCATTTCACATTTTTTCAATTCTATGCAATATAGTTTCGTAATTCTTTCATTCACTGTGCTTTATGAGATTTTGCACTACAATGACTGACACTTACTATCTTTTTCAAAAAATAGGCCTGAGCTGTCAAATCTTGTGCTGGCATTGACAGTAATTTCAAGGACTTTCTGGCATTCCATTATCCATTAATTACCATGTCACAAGTCACATATCACACAGATTAAATAACAATCTTAACTAGATACCTTTAAACCAATGAGGTCTAACAAAAAAAAATCCAAAAAAACAACCAAACAATAAAAAAACCCCCAACCTATTATTCTATGATAACTTAATAGAAAAAATTCTTTTATTTATAAAAGAAACTATTAGAAATAATGTTTTGAAATTTCTGACCTTTCAAAAATAGCATGACTTTTTTTGTAATGTGCTAAAGTCAAAAATCTCCTAGAAAAGGCTCCTTCTTTACACTTTGTACCTATTTCCCCTATGAGTTGGAAAAAAACAGGGTAGAAACTTAGATTCAAATTTTGGATTTGAAAGACAAGTAGTTACTTACATTAAAATACTTTTTCCTTTATATTAGGCCAGATCTTATCCCAATTAATATTATAGGAAAAGCTCTCACTAACCTGATTAAAAGGATTTTTTAAAAGCAGGATTTTTGTAAATGTAAGGGTATGTGTGCTAGTTTTGGTTGAGAAGGGGTTAATTCTCTTCACTGTGGTGCCTGTGGTGGTTGGGGACTTTTCCAGCTTCCTGCACTCTGCCGTGTGGCGGGTGGGGGCGGGGTCTGGGAGAGGCAGGGCCATGGCAGGGGCGGCTGACCCCGACTGGCCAATGACATGTTCATTCCATACCATGTGACACCATGACCAGTATATTGAGGGAGGGCAGCTGAGGCTCGGAGAGGCACGGTGTTGGGTCAGTGGGCAGTGAGTGGCTGCGTCGGGTACGGTTTGTTTTGGCAGTTCATTCCCCTGCCCCCAGAGTCGGCCCACCGGGTTTCATGCCTCTCGTTGTTTTCCTTCCCATTGCATTTCTGGTTTTATTATTTGTTTGGAGGGTTTTTTTTATTTTTTGTTTGGGTTGTTGGTTTTTTTTTAATTATTAAACTGTTCTTATCTCAACCCACGAGCGTTACCCTTCTGATTCTCTCCCCCATCCTGTCGGTGGGGGAGTGAGTGAGCAAAGTTGTGGGATGAGCTAAACCACAACAGTCTTTTTGGCACCCAAAGTGGGGCTCAAGGGTTGAGGATAATAACAGCTACTGGTCACAGCACCATGTTGTCCTTTTTGCAGTTGGTGTTAAAGATTGGTGTTGGTTTGTTTAGTCTAATGTGTTCTGCTGTGATTAGTAAAGTTTTGCCTAAGAGATTTGTTATACAAACACTGGTTTTCAGCTTTATCTGGTATTTGGGGTTTTTGCTGAAACCGTTACTGTACTTCAGATACCACCTTGTTGAGGCAATTAGCAATTATACCTCCTCCTCTGAGAGATTTTGTATGGAGGAAATACAGAATAGTACCTTTGCAACTTTGTTCTATGATGTCTGTGCCTTTGTTACAACAACGTCTTTGTATCTTGAACATCCTTGGGTGGTTAAGGTGCACTTATTGTTAGTTTTTGGCCATGTTGTTTTGGTTTTGACCAAGCAACTTAAGAACATCACCCAGAAATCTGCCCCGAGGCTTGATAGTTACGAGTGGTAGGGCATGTGGGACAGCATGGGCAAATACCTAGGGCAGTGGGCACCCCCAGTGCTTTGGAGTTTCACCCCTGAACAAGCGCAGAAAAACTAGTAGAATGTTTGGAGACAGGATGTTGTTTACGCTGGGAACTCCAGAGAGACACAGATAACTGCAACATGCTGGGGCCTGGCCCATGTGTACTGAGCCCTGCTCAACAGTATTCAGTGCCCCCAGGGGGAAGAGAAGGTCTCTGGATTGAAATGCAAAGTGACTGGCACTGTAGTCACCTCAGCCCTGAGGACAAGCGCTGTGGCTACTCAAACCCCCACAACAAGTACTGGAGTACAACATTCAGATGTCAGTGCTCTATCAATGACCACACAGCCATCCAAGGAGTAGGGCCCCACTGCCATTTAATGCATGAAAACTTTGAATATTTTCCTGTTTTGGTCACATGTATAGTCCAGTGAATAGAGTGGGTCAAACGTCTCTTTTTCCTCTGGTGACAGCCACCAGAAGGGAGAAGTGTTAGGTTTGAGGTACATAAACCGGCATGTAGCCATGTGTGCAGAAAACAATGTAGTATTCAAGAAGAGGTCCACGGAGCAATCTGCCTTCAGATTTTCACCTTTCTTATACACTGTGTGATAAGTCATCACTATATTCTCATTCCTCTGTGATCTTTTTGGGAATAGTCACATACTTGTTTCTGCAAAGAAAGAATCTTGTCCTGAATAGTTGTGTGTCATGAAAAGAATTGTTTTTTTGGCTCAAGCACTGTGCTGTCCACCCCTTAATACTCTGGTAATGGAAGAGGACCTACACATGAATTTGTTTTTCAGCAGTGTTGAAAACTGGGTAAAATAACCTCTTCAACCCTTTAATTCCAAAATCTTGGGAAGGCTGTTGAGTTTAATGAGTTTAACTGTTAAAAAATGGAGAGTCTATGAAATGTATACTCATGCTGGAGACATGTATACCCAGGATTTTACCACCATGGGGCATTAACTGCTTGTCCGTTTTTTTCTTTCAGAAGCTGTCTGACAGGGTGCTACTGTGATATCCTTTGGTGTTATGGGCAATGAATGTGTAGTCCCAAAACTGTGTTCATAAACAACCAAATAAAGTTCAGGAGGTAGGTGTCCTCTTTAAAAAAACATTCTCCTTCACCTGTCTTTTCTACCGCTTCTTCTTCAGCCCATGGTGCTTCCAGTGCTAAGTCCAAGGCAGAAATAGGCTTCATATGTGTTCCAGTTTCCTGAAAACAGTCAATATAATAGGTAAAATAAACCCGCTCTGCTGCTTGGTTTTTGATCACAAGTTACAAACACTGCTTCTGGACTATGTTATAAATCTCCTCACAGCACAGTACCTCCAGCCTTTAAAACTGTGATACTTTTCCATGTAGGCCTTTCACAGCTTTAGAAAATCATAGCCAAACAAACAATTTGTTCTTTAATAGCCAGGGCCTATCTGTACACCCCTATATATACGTGTATATATATTTATGGGTATATGTGGTGCTGTTTCTTGGTGGTAAGGACGGGAGTGGCTGCTCAGAAGGCACTCTGCCATGCCAGGGTGCTGACAAGATGGTGGTCACACAATGTTTTCCTGACCTACAAATATCACAAAATTTGTTTTTGTTGTGCTGTACCAAAAGCAAAAGCATCTTTGTTCACTGTTCATCGAGCTTCTGAATTGGTTCTTCGTTACTCATCTAGTGACAGTTGCTATGCTGGGTACAGATAAGAAAAAAACTCACAATACTGTTACTGTAATAATAAATCTAAGTGCCAAAACCCAATCTTCACTCTTGCATGGTATTTCATGATATTGCCTTTCCATCTCCTTGATGAATAAGCCAGCACAAGCCTCAAAGGAATAGTATTTTTGAGAAATATTTTTCCTCACAGAACCCCAGATTTTCAAAATATGATGAAATAAAACATACATTCATCTTCTGGAAGGATATATCTTTTTAACTAATATTACCAATTAGCTGAAACCCTTGTGTAAGAGGCTACAGGTCATTAAGGATTAATAGAGACTTATATTTCTGAAGAGGAAGAGAATAAAAAAATCTCACTTTGGAATAACTTTTGTGAACTGAATTCCAGATTTTTAGCTTTCTCCCTGGGCTTATTAAAAAGAGGATTCTGTCATGTAGGTAGTCACATGTGAAAACCAAGGCATTTTTATAGTTCTTACTAAGGCTCTATTACAGTTCCAGGGTTAAATCATATATTATCAGCAGGTTTCTGAGACAAATTTTGACAGAGACTCCTGATGCTAATGCACAAGATGTACAAGGCTTACACAAAGCAATGGTGAAATTGATATTTTGCAATAGGCATTTAGTATTTGCGTTTACTATACCTTTTCACCTATTATCTTTAATCAGTAAGCAGAAATTTATAAATCCCTATGTTTACATCTGTGGTCAGAACCCTTTGCCAAGAAAAAGCAAGTACTGAAGAGCTAAATTAAGAAGGTGAGATTGCATGTACTGTGATTGTTTCTTGCTCTATGTGCTACATCACAGGTGGAAAACTATATTTAAGGTGCTGTGGGGCATACTCTGTACTAAGAGATATTTTAGGAGTTTATTCATACAATATTAAGTATTTCTAGAATATCTTATTATCTAAAGCCTGAACCAGAGTACTTATTTTCATAGGGCAGAGACATACTACTCTTGAAAACAAAATGCTTATTTGGAACAAAAAAATAATATACTATAGTCTCTGCTTCTTAACACAATTACTTTCCTTTTAATCTGTCCTGATGTAGAGGAAACTTACAACCTCTCTGAAAGTAAGAGCAGTGATCTAGTCACTTTGTTTTATATATTTACATGAAATGCCTATGCATAGTGTTCAAACACCAGTTCTTTCACCTGAGACTATTGTATTTTATGTTTGTGGCTCATCATTTTGTAAACTGAATCTCCATTATTGCGAAGGACCTCTAGCTCTTCAGGAAAAACATGACTCTACTGTTTTGATCACATTTAGGTGTTATTTCCCTGCTAGAAAAACCAGTATTTTTCACAGTTAACACCTGCCAATATGTTTCGCTTTTGTACTTTCCATCTGTTTTGGTTAGAGGTATTCTAGGATTTTTAAAAATATATCTCTCTAATAACCAACACTACACCTTTTTGGCAAAAACAAGACTATAAATTTAACATAAATTGTATCCAGGGTATGGTAAGAATCAGGTCATTAAATCCACAGAGTGACATGAAATCAACCAAATCTATTTTAAAATTAGGGAACAAAATGAGGTAAAAACAGTAGCTTATCTGTTTTTTTAACAAGGTCTGTTCTGGAGCCTGAATCTTTTCGGTGAAATTCTAGTCTACTCAGGAGGGTGGGGAAAGTCTTTGTCTGAGAGAGCTATAGAGTTAAGATCCTGCCAAAACTTCACTTGTTGATGTGGGACTCTACTACTGCTGTTTCTAAAAGAGTAAACAAGATGTTAGGAACCAAAAAGACTCTTTTCTATAACTTTGAAAATGCCTTCATTATGAAATAATAGTTCTATGAAATCACATTGCATTTTTTCTTTGCTTTATTTTAGATACTATGTGGGCCAAATGCCACTAAATTATCCCCATCATTTTATCTTCATGATTTTTTCTTAGAACTTAGAGGTAGATAGAAAAAGAATTTTTACACTTACTGTACCCACAGAACACTGATCATACTGCAATTCATATAATGCTCGGATGAATTGTGTTGTCTGTTTCTGGATGCTGGATAGAGTGATACTGCTTTACAAATAGCATATTAAGTACAGACAAGCATTAAGAAGCAACACTAATTAGTAAATATTCTCACCTCAAAATTTTACTAACCTGGACTGTGTTAGATGTGGCATGAGTGCACTTGTCTTCTCACTCAATGAATCTATTTTTCTCATGCATTTCAGTCCAAATTCCCCCAAGTGCTGAGTTTACCATATCATATAATTAATGGCAAGAGACACAGAGTGAGCCAAGTGTCACCTTATTGGTTGTACTCTTTGAATTAATTCATTTGCCTCATTAGCAAACATACTTTTATATTTGAATGTTTTTATCTTCTGTCTTTCAGTGTCCATCAGTTCTAGAATTTATTTTTGCTGATTTCCCTATAGTGCTGCTGCTTGTGGTAACAATATCAAATGCCTCATAATGAGATTTTTTAATACAACCTAGGTACTTTCTCTGGGATTGATGGTAAGATTAAAAATCATTATGTTTGTAATTTCTTAGAGGGTATTATTTCTTGTTTAAAGTGGAAATTAAAATGAAAAAAACTAAGATATTCAGAAAGATAAAGATTTCAGTAATCAGCCAATATAATTTGCTTTTGGCCATCTAGGTCTTTTGAAAATCTTCCTTAAAACACTTGCTCAATTAAAAGGAACCCTACAAGGAAAGAAGATAGAAAATAAAAGATACTTTTCATCCAGTGACATAATTTACACTGTAAAGAGGGTGTAAACTCTATTCTTTTCAGGCTTCTTTTGCTGAAAGACATTTACAGAAATTTTGCTATAAATGTTGGTTCCACATGACTATAAATGAAGCCCCAACTAGTGGCTTTCCTACAATACATGCTTACCAGGCCCACTTTCAGATGATGCTTCTCACTGTGATATGAACAATTTCTCTAAACTACTGTTTTTCAGTGCTTAATCACCTGTTATCAATGTGAGGTTACACAGGAACCACTTGTTTCAGGATTTCAGGCAGATCCTAAGGATTCTAAGACTAATTCAAAACAGTAACAGTTATTAAACACTCTTCTATGGATAAAATGAAAATGAGGGCTGGCAGCACTACCTGCTTCCATCCAAGCTTGTCTGAATTTTGTAAAGATTTTGAAAATAAGCAATTTTTGTTTATAAACTAAATCATGCAGAAGCCATAGGGAATATCTAGTTGTTAATTATTATTTTTAGTAACATTTTTCTGAATTTCACATGATTGATAAAGTCAAGATTATAGATTATAGAGGTTATCTACAGATAATCTAAACCTCACCTAAACCTGGTGGGGTTCACAACTAAGTGAGAAAAGTCAAGTGTATCTACCAAGAAGTAATAAAAATCTTGAAAGACAATCAATTTGTATGCCAAAAAATTGTCAAAATTACCATGGAATACTTCTAGAGTAAGTATGTTACCTTCTGCACAACAGAGAACTGAATTGTGTCAAATGCCCTAACCCATTCCAAATAAAATAGTCTTAATAGTAATTGCTGAAGATGGAAAAGCTGGTGTTTTATCAATGAATTGTCATAGTGGTCACAGGATTTATTTGGGAAGGAGAAGCTGTACTTCTGATAACTTTTTTAAACTATTTAAGATTGAATCAAGTGTTTGAAACACCACAACCTGTCTTATAGTATCACTGATAAAAGGAATGAGGAAGCAGGTGGCTGTTGCAAAGCCATTGAACATCATCTGTATGAACCACTGATCTAAGCTGTTTGCTTTAACAAATAATAAGCTGGCTGTGTACTGCTAAGTCTTAGCATAGTCTCTTCACTCTGCAGGATCATATCATCTTTTCTACTGACAGAGGTTAGGAGTACAAACTATATGTCAAAATGTAGCAGACAAAAACAGGTCCTGTGATGTTTTTTGCCTGTAGAAGACAAGGAAGCAAAATGCTATGTATAAATCGAGTGGAGAACTCTGAGGTTTAATACTGGTCTCTTGAAACTGGACTGATCACAACCATCTGAGCTCCACCATTCAGCCAGTTCTCAATCCACCTTTCTGTCCACTCATCCAACCCATACTTCCTTAACTTGCCCATGAGGATGTTATGGGAGACAGTGTCGAACTTCTTACTGAAGTCAACAACATCATCCACTGTTCTCCCTTCTTCTACCCAGCAAGTCATGGCATCATAGGAGGCTATCAGGTTGGTCAAGCATTGATTGACATTGATATGTCATATTTCATGTTACGTTTTGACTTCATTGTTCTGGAGAGAGTAACTACCCTAAAGGTAGTTTTGAAGTGGATGTTATTGCCTTCCTTTACTGCCTTATCTACTTAAGGTACATGAAATTGAAAGAGTTTGCTCAGGTATCACACTGCTTCATCAAGTAAAATAGAAACTGCCTCTCTTTAAGTTTTTATTGTTGATTTGAATATATGAAAGCATTTCCCTGGTTGATATTTGGGGGAGTGGCACTGGACCTCATCTGTTCAAAGACTAAGCAAATCCCTGCAAAATCGTGTTTCTCCAAGTTCTTAAAAATTCCAAAATTTACATGGTAATTAAAACATCATATTTTAAATTCAAAACAAAAGGGTTTATAGCAACTTTATATTTTAGGTTGCAAAGTAGTGATAATCTAGAAACCTGACAACCTATACAAGGACTTCATACTATTTGTAGAAATTTGAACTGAGAATTCTTACCTCTGCTAAACAGGCCTCTGCAGAATTTTTTATTCCCTACTGTCCAACTCAAAAGAATCATGTAAAGCTGTTCTTACTAAAGGCTGTTAACTACAATGGTGTCAAAAGCTCCTAGAAATTGTAAGCTACATGAGGTTCTACTGACGTCTGCTATAGTTCCAAAGGTCGAGCAAAAATCTTAAATGGAAAACTATGCTAGTATTTTGCAAATCTAGTCTTATCCAAGAGCACTATGTAAGCAGAAGCTCAAGTACATTTACAGATTAATGGTGGAATCAAAGAGATCACAGGAAGAGTGCTTTGAATATAACCATTGACTGCCAAATATTTTCTGAGCTTCAGTTGAGATGAAAGCTGGAAGCAAATCTTCATTGCCAGCATGACTTGGAAATATTCTTCCAGATATCTTGACATGGTTGGTAACATTCTGTAGGAAATGCTACACATAGTAATGAATACATGATTTTTTCCCCCTGCACTGGTATCTAAGGTTTGTTTCATGCTGGAGGCCTTATAGTCATGTTGTTTCCATAACAACATGAAATAAAGCACAACTGAAGCTTCTTGTGTAAGCATACGTGGAAGAAGAGTGCCTACTCCTTTAAGTGAGTCTCGTCAAGGGCCTTTTTCAATACAAAGAAGGGAAACAAGAAAAGGAGAAAGCCATAAAAAGGAACATAAAAGGACACAAACCTGACTGACAAATGATAAGGGAGGCGGTGATGAGAACCGCTCATGGTCTGTCATACTAATTGATGAGGGCATGTGAGAATGTTTATTCCAGTGAGGTTATCTGGTCAGGGATACCTCATAAATTGAGAAACAAAGGGGAAAAGGTAGAAACCAAAACCAAAATATACAGAGGCACAGACCTGGCAAAACAAGCATGGAGACCAGTGACAAGAAAAAAAGCTCGCCGCTCACACTAATTGCTGCACTATACAGAAACTACAGGCATCACTTCCAGGAAGATCAGCCAGGACTTTGCCACTGATGTAATTGTGAACGAGGGGAGCCAGTCACAGGCTGGGATGTGTGCAGGAAAAGATGTACCTGTAGAGATCCATGGAGGCTGTGCAAGAGAAGGGGAGCTGGAAAGAACAAGGTGGGTAGGCAGAAGGGGGTATGGTTGGATAGAAAATGGGGCTGGTCAGCGTGCTTGTCTGGCTGAGCTTTGTGCCTGAACACCACAGTCTATCCTGTCATCCTACATCTTCTTATTAAATCCTTTTTTAATGATCTCTGTGTATCTCCCTCTCTGCCTGGTATGTGTGTGTGTTGCAAGGCCCAAGTGCCACCTACTGGGGGGACTGGTGGGAGCAGACTGGGTGCCAGCTACTGGAGTCAGTCCCAGGGGTGTAGGCACCCTTGGCCTGTGGTGTCAGCCACTGGAGCCAATGGGGTCCCAGTGCGGCTACTGGAGCCAGTGGGGGGTCTTTAACCTCCAGCCATAGGGGCAGGAATGGTGTGTGTCCCAAAAGCCAGCTTCTGGGGGGACCTGTTTTGCTAGCAAGCATCAATCTGGACTAGCCGGTGAGTAGGGGACCCACAAAGTGGGTAAGGGGGCAGAGGTGCCAGGAGGATAGAAGGGCCATGCCAGTGCTCGACCTATCTGTGTCTCTGGAACATGTGCTCAGCTTCATTACTGATTGAACCTGCAAATGGGCAGGTGGCTGCCACACACCTCAGACTGGGCAGAGATCCTGGGTCCACAGGCACCGGGCTGGGGGAATTGGCTGTGAACTTCTTACATCACTTAACAGTTTGCAGCATTGCTGAGGTGTCTGTAAGAGCAAGAAGTCACTTTGAATGTTCAGGATACATTTAATATAGAGGTAGGGCCCACACCCCATTACATTTCATACTGGATAGTCTATCAATTCCACAGAAATTCCTCCTACCTTAGTCTCGGTTATATATTGACCAAAAATTTAATACATCCATTCACTTTGACAGTATGTATTTAAGGCTTTGTATATATCTATAGGTATGAAGAAAAAAAAAAGTCTTCTCTTAATTTTAAATCTGTATTACTATCTGTGGTAGTATGGTTAAGCATATAACATGAATCCTTTGTATTTAGTTCTGAATACTGAAGACATGCAAAGCAAAGGTCAGAAGAAAAATAAATGCACTTATTCTACTTTTCTCAAGCCTATACATTGATTAACTATGACCCCATTAAATGTCACCTTTTTAAAGTATTCAAAAGGTATTAGATGTGGGGGAAAGTATACAAAAGAAACAGGAATATTAATCCTGTTAACAGGATGATAATCCCTCCATGTGCTGAGAAACACAATTACTAAATTACAATAGAAATAATTACTGAATATACCAACCCAACTAAGGCAGCATTTAGGTTTGGTTTTTTGTTTGTTTTTTTTTTTTTTTTTTTTTATTATTTTTTTTGTAAAAAGCTAGAAGGTCCTAGTTGAATCCTGAGTGCTATCCATCTTAAGAAAAGTATTCTAAGAACATTACATGCAGGTATCCATTGAAACAATGAGATTTTGAAATGTCCTTCAGACATCTTGAAAGGGAAAAGTTGATGCCTCTATGACACTGTTAAATCTCAGAATGTTCAGTTCAGCACTTAAAGAATGGGAAGACACAATTACTCACTACCTCCAAAACATCTGAGTTTCTTAGCATCTTATATAATCTTATAGCAGAGTCATGGATAGAATCCAATTGTCTGGGCATTTACTACTTTATGTGAAAGTCTCCTTTCTCTTCTTTCATTTCCCTGATAATTTATTTAGTTTTTCAATAGTATAAAAGATATATTCAATATACAATAGTGTTCCCTAGAACTTAACAATCTCATCCCATAAACCTACACTATGTGCACTGGAAAAGTAGACTTTGGTATAAAAATCTCATTGTAGAAGGAAAACAAGCTCTTTTCTCCTTATTCGGTAATGTTTTCTTCTCCAGTATGCAACTGGTTGTGGAAGAAATTGATAATACCAAAAAAAAGAGAAGATTTTTGCACTCAGTTCAGGTATCAGGCCCCACATCCTAAATGGTTTAGTGCAAGCAACTCCAGCTTAGACTCAGATAAAAGCCTGTTCAGAGGAAACAATTTCTGATAATTAAAGTCCTCTACTCCTGATTTTTCGGAGACCCAATATTTGGATAACTTCATATTTATCTCCTTGGTGGAAAAAAAGGGTATTTTTATACAAATGATGTGTGTCACCCTCAATTTATAAGCAAAGCAGATTAAACCTTAAAAATGAAAGGTGTTGGAATGATTTCACTGTGGATCAAATATCCTGTTTATTGATCATAACCTATATCATTCATGACTACTTCCTTTCAGATCTTTGGGGCAGAGGTTTAAAATAGTGGTTCCATCTTGATCCATTATTTCTAGTCATTGTTGCACCACAGTAGTTTACAGAACTGGATAACTTACAGTAGCATCTTCCACGCAATAGTTTTACAATTATATTACATCAGTTCATTGGACTGTTTAATAAATAGGTACTTTTTCTGTCAAAAGTTGAGAAAAGTACTATTACCTTTCCATTCAATGAAAATCAAAGCAAAGTAAAGGTAACAACCAGCACATGATTTGTCCCCTCTAGACACAGTAGCAGGGTAAACACTAATGAAAAATAAGATGACACAACAAGAGCTGGACAAGAGAATGTGGTGCGAGAATGCATTTCAGACAGAAAATAAGGGCTGGACTGCAATCATAGATGGAGGTTAAGGGTCTGGACTTTAAAGTCCATATTTGTCTTCATGTATTATTTGATTTAATAGCATCATTAACATTAAATCATATGTATTCCCAAGCAAAGAAACAGATAATACTGTTTTATATTTTGTTGAGTATTTAAGAAACAGAAACAACTGGGAGAGTTTGAGGCTGGTAAATGATATACTTCTTGGTAGTTTATGTTGGCTATTAATCCACCTGACTCTTTGAACATCATGAATGTAAGTCTTTTTTGCCAGAGACAAGTGGTTCTATCTCTTCTGCCAGTGGATGCCCATTCTCTAAATTCACGAGTAAACACTGAAGAGCTGCAAATTGTTATTCCCTATCTAAAATGATTGTACATGATGAGTACATTATTGTACTCATCACAATAATGTCTTTGAAAAATTTATCTTTAAAGTTCAGAATTACAAGAAAAATAAATGAACACAGATTGACAACCCAATTGGGCCAACACCACAAGATATACTCAGAAACATTGTTTTGAAGAAAAGTAATTTCAATAATAGTCTATTTGTCTCTCTTCCATGAGTTTTTAACAGCATTTGAAAATGTAAATGTTTGTAAGAATGTTTATGGAAAATTGTTGAAAATATTCATGCCAATATTTATTAAGAGGAATACCCAGATAACTCAGATAATTTAAATGCATTTTTGCAGTGTTATCTATCAGGAAGTCTAAGCATCATGGCCAGAAATCAGTTAAGAACAGCGAGAATCCATAATGAAAATTTTGCTATAACTGAAATGATCAGTTTGAAAACCTGGCCTAAAAATGTTTACTTAAAATAAAGCAGAGGAAGAAGTTCTGGAGCAGAGTCTGTGAACTGAAACTTACGCATCAGGTTTGGTGAATACTCTCACAATTTTGTCACTCAGTCTACCTCTTGCAGGGGAAAGGAATAGTTTTTGCTGGTGAACTGAGCTCTTGTCTCTAGTAGCATGGCTTCAGAATTATTACAAATGAGAAACACAGTATAATCCAGAACAGCCTATAGAGTTCTCCCCTTCCCTGTGTGAGCACATGAGCAGACACCACTAGCAGCTCTGTTTTCTCTTCTTTTCTGGATAGCTCTTAAAAGGCATTTCTAGCAAATCAACAGAATTAATATTTAAGATTAAATTTCTTCTCTTACAGTGGATGCCTAAGCTGATTAACTTGCCTTTCCAACTGGAGAAAGGAAGAACATAACAACTGAAGAGCTGAAGGATCTTTTCCACACAACATATGAAAATGAACTGCTCTAATTCTTCTGAAATAAATAAATGATTGTGAGACCATTGAGATTTATACAGCCTACACTTTGTGTCAACTGAACAAAGCCCATCAAAATTCAGCTACGTGCCACTTAAAAATAGTAGAGCAGAGTTCTGCTGTAGTGAGGAAAATCCTTCAGCACCTTGGCTTTTTTGCTTTGGGTAGTTAAGCAGGTGATAAAAGGAAATACGTTCACAACTTTATGACTGTGAATATATCATTATGACAACTGTTAAGACAGAACAAAGATCCTGTTGCTCAGCACAGGTCTTACTCACTGAACTATGGAAAATCTCTTATATTTGATGTCAGTACAGGACCTCTGACACTAAGCTCAGCTTTTCCTATCCTCCTCACCTGTGCCAGGTATATACACAGCCATTTCATTGGAATACATTCCCTATACTGCTTACCACTGTCTTGTAATAGTAGGTTTTAATCAGCCCCGACACTGCAGTTCACAGCTTTTCAATAAGGTAACATTCTCTGTGATAATTTCATAAAGTAGATCAAAACTGGTGTACCCAAATGCCTGAAAGGCTTTTAGTAATAATATATATTTGAAAAAAAAGGCACTTCTTTTGTGTTTTTTATGAACCACAAGCATCTGAATTGAGTGATAAAAGTATTATGGAATTAGAATGACAAGATTTTCACTCATTTACATCTGTATTGTTTTCAGCTGTATGTTTGCAAGTCACATTTAGGGAATGTTGCCAATAATGTAATGGCCTGAGGAACATTTTGGCTCAAACTCAGTGTGTAAAAGTCTATGAAGCATTTTTGTATACTAAATTGTGTCTTACAAAATCCACTAATACAGCAACTGAAGAAATTAAGAAATATGTGCCTTGAAAACCCATCAGCAGGTCCTCTTACATGGGTATGTTATGGTACATATTTTGTAACATAATCCTGTATATTGAAAATAGAATATTCAAATATAAAAGCAGAAATGTTTGATGCCTGTTGATCGCTGCTGATTTTGTAATATATCACAATTACATAAACACCTGTGCTAAATGATTTTGGGCTGACAATGGCTGAGAGCATGTACAGTGTTCAATACTGCTCAAAACATCTAATTCCCTACTATTCCGAATCCTCTCAGTATTTTTTTCCCTCTGATATCTTCAAGACTGCTAGAATTTCTTTATGCCTGTATGCCAGTGCAAACATACAGATTTTTTAATAAAAGTTACATATAACAGACAATTGAATAATTCAATTGGCACATGTATAAAGCTCTGGGAAAGCAAGTGAAAAATATTGGTGCCCAAGTCACTTCTCCTCCATACTACCTGTTGGAGAAAAATGGGCAACTAGAAATAGGCAAATAATACAAATCAACTCCTGATTACGTGGCTGGTGTCGATGTGAGGGTTTTGGCTTTTATGACAATGCAACATTCTTCAGCAACCATAGGCTGCTAGGGAGGGATAGACTCCACCTGTCTGGAAGGGGCAAGGGTATCTTTGGCAGCAGGCTGGCAAACTTGGTGAGCAGGGCTTTAAACTGAGGAACCTGGCGGGGAAGGGGACAAACTAGCAATGCTAATGCCACCACACACAATGGGGGAATAAGACAGGACAACCTGAGCAGTGATAAAGGTGCCATAGCAGCCTCATGCAATGGCAACCAGGAGACCATCCACCTCAAAGGTTTGCATGGCTATAGTGGGTCCTCGTACACACTGCTGGGGAAACTACGTGCTCAAGTACCTTTCTGAAATGGCTGTACACCAAAGCACGCAGCATGAGGAATAAACAGGAGGAACCTAGAGGTCTGTGTTCGTTTTCAGGGCCATGATCTCACTGCAATGACAGAGACATGGTGGGATAGCTCACATGACTGGAATGTGGTCTTGGATGGCTACAGGCTTTTCAGGAAAGACAGACCAGCAAGGCGAGGTGGGGGAGTTGCTCTTTATGTGAGGGAGCAACTGGAATGCATCGAGCTCTGCCTTGCAGTGGAAGGAGAAAAAGCTGAGAGCTGGTGGGTAAAAACTGAGGGACAGCAAAAAATGGATGACACTGTTGTGGGTGTTTGCTACAGGCCACCTGATCAAGAAGAGGAAGTCAATGAGGCCTTCTACAGACAGCTGGAAGTAGCCCCGCAATTGCAGGCCCTGGTCCTCAATGGTGGGCTTCAACTACCCTGATATTTGCTGGAAAAACAACACGGTGAGCCATGCATGATCCAGAAGGTTCCTGCAGAGCATCGAGGAAAACTTTTTGATGCAAGTGGTGGGGGAGCCAACGAGGTGAGATGTGCTGTTTGACCTTATCCTAACAAAGAAACAAGGGCTGGTTGAGACTGTGGGAGTTGAGGGTAGCCTTGGCTGCAGTGACCATGAGATGGTTGAGTTTAGGATACTGTGAGGTAGAAGTAGAGCTATAAGTTGGGTTACAACCCTGGACTGCAAGAGAGCCAACTTTGGCCTCTTCAAAGACCTGCTGGGAGGAATCCCATGGGCTAGGGCTCTGGAAGGCAGGGGGGTCCAAGAGAGATGGATGGTATTCAAGGACCACTTCCTCCAAGCTCAAGATCAGTGTACCCATAGGAGGAAGAAGTCAAACAGAGGAGCCAGGAGACCCGCATGGATGAGCAAAGAGCTTCTGGAGAAACTCAAATGGAAGAGGGAAGTTCACAGTATGTGGAGAAAGGGACTGGCCGCTTGGGAGGAATATAGGAATGTTGTCAGTGTGTGCAGAGATGTGACGAGGAAGGCCAAGGCCTACTTGGAACTAAATGTGGTGAGGGCTGTCAAACATAACAAGAAGGCCTTCTTCAAATACATCAGCAGTAAAAGGAAGACTGGGGATACAGTGGGCCCACTGCTGAACAAGAAAGGGGCCCTGGTGACGCAGGATGCAGAGAAGGCAGAGTTATTGAATGCCTTCTTTGCCTTGGTCTTTACTGCTAAGGCTGGGCCTCAGGCATCCCAGCCCCCAGAGGAGACAGGACAGTTTGGGACAAAGGAAGACTTACCATGGGTCAAGAAGGACTGGGTCAGAGATCACCTATGCAAAATGGATCTTCACAAATCCATGGGCCCCAATGGGATGCACCCAGGAGTGCTGAGGGAGCTGGCAGATGTTCTTGCTGAGCCACTCTCCATCATCTTTGAAAGGCTGTGGAGGACAAGAGAGATGCCCGAGGACTGGAGGACAGAAGATGTCACTCCCTTCTTCAAAAAGGGCAATAAGGAGGACCTGGGGAACTATAGGCCAATCAAACGCACCTCCATCCCTGGAAAAGTGATGGAGCAGTTCATTCTGGAGGTCATCTCCAGGCATGTAGAAGACAAGAAGGTTATCAGAAATAGTCAACATGGATTCACCAAGGGGAGATCATGCTTGACCAACCTGATAGCCTTCTACAATGGTGTGACTGGCTGGATGGATGAAGGGAGAGCAATGGATGTTGTCTGTCTTGACTTCAGTAAGGCATTTGACGCTGTCTCCCATAGAATCCTCATAGGCAAGCTAAGGAAGTATGGGTTGGATGAGTAGACAGAAAGGTGGATTGATAACTAACTCAACAACAGTGCTCAGAGGGCTGTGATCAACGGTGCAGTGTCTGGATGGAGGCCTGTAACTAGTGGTGTCCCCCAGCGGTCTGTACTGGGTCCAGACCTATTCAACATATTCATCAGTGACCTGGATGATGGGATAGAGTGTACCCTCAGCAAGTTCACTGATGATACAAAACTGGGAGGCGTGGTGATAGACCAGAAGCCTGTGCTGCCATCCAACGAGACCTGGACAGGCTGGAGAGCCGGGCCGAAGGGGACCTCATGAAAATCAACATAAGCAAGTATAAGGTCCTGCACCTGGGGAGGAACAACCCCATGCACCAGTACAGGCTGGGGGCTGAACTACTGGAAAGCCGCTTTGTTGAGGACCTGGTAGATCATGAGCCAGCAATGTTCCCTTGTGGCCAAGAAGGCCAGTGGTGTCCTGGGTTGCACAAAAAGGAGTTTCACCAGCAGGTTGAGGGAGGTTATCCTCCCCCTCTACCCTGCCCTAGTGAGACCACATTTGGAGTACTGTGTCCAGTTTTGGGCTCCCCTGTTTCAGAAGGATGTGGAACTGCTTGAGCAAGTCCAGTGGAGAGCTACGAAGATGATCAGGGAACAGGAGCATCTCTCTTATGAGGAAAGGCTGAGGGACTTGGGTTTGTTCAGCCTTGAGAAGAGAAGACTGAGGAGGGATTTCATCAATACCTATAAATATCTAAATGGTGGGAGTCAGGATGATGGGACTAGGCTCTTTTCAATAGTGCCCAATGACAGGACAAGGGACAATCGGCACAAGTTGGAACACAGGAAGTTCCCCTAAATATGAGAAAAAACATCTTTCCTGTGAGGGTGACAGAGCGGTGGAACAGGCTGCCCAGGGAGGTTGTGGATTCTCCTTCCCTGGTGACATTCAAAACCCACCTGGATGCGTTCCTTTGCCTCCTGCTCTAGGTGTGCCTGCTGAAGCAGTGGGGTTGGACAAGTTATCTCCAGAAGTGCCTTCCAACCCCTACCATTCTGTGATTCAATGAAAAGCTTTTGTAGATGACTATTTTTGTTCTGAAATGCCTAGCAGGCCTTATCTAACATACTGGGATTGTAAAATAAATGGGGTTGGCAGAGAGCTCAGGAGGATTTCTCTAGTCCTACTTCCTGTTCCAAACAAAGCCAGCTCCAAAGCTAGCACAGGTTGTTTGGGCCTTTTTCTACTAGAGCTCTGAAGAACTCCAAGACTGAGACACCACAGGCTTCTTGGGCAGCCTGTGCCAGTTCTGAACCACCCTCATGGGGAAAATCCTTCTCCTCCTTTCTGCAGCTCTTTGCCTCATGCCCCTATGCTGGGCGCCTCTCAGAAGCATCTGACTCCACCTCCTCTCTAACGGCCATCATGGAGCTAAAGACAGCATATTTTGCTCCATCTCCTACCCCATATCCTTCTCCCCTTCAGGCTGCACTATCCCAGGCCTGTTAGGTTCTTATACTTTCCATGTTCCAACCATGGTGCATTTTGTTGATCCTCTGCTGGACTGTCTCCAGCTTATCGTTATCCCTTATGTACAACAGGTCATACAGAGCCAGGTGCAGCCTCACAAGTGCCAAATACAGCGACACTGAGCTCTGCTTTGTGAATCCTAGGCACTTCTAATAAATTTCATTAAGAGAGTATGCTTATTATTCTTAGCAATATCCCCAATTTATGTCCTTTTATTGAGTGGGAAAGATTGTAAACTAAAAACCATTCTGATAACCTATTATTTGCTAACAATTATCTGGGTTTATTAATTGAAAAGCATTATCCTCCAAGCTTTTCTCACCAACTAAATCAATCATTTAAATTTTGTTTTCTACCTAGCTGCTTCTATTGACTTTATCATTACAGAACCCGGGTGACTCAATTTTACATCTCTTTTGAACGGCATTGACAAAGAATAGGATCTGCATAATTTTGAGGGCTGTTTATAAATAAAAACAACAGATTAAAAATGTGGAAAAAATGGATAACTCAGTTAATGATAAAGATAAGAAATAGAAGGAACAGAGAAAAAAAATGGGTGTAATGATTAAGTGCTACTAAGGAAGCAAGACTTTTTTTTTCAAAGTTATTTTCATCACATTGCCTTTTTGACCTGTAAGCTCAAAATAATTAAGGATACAAGCATTTTCACTGCTTCTGTGGAGAAATAGGTATAAGGTAGATCACCAGAAGACAAAAATAACTGAGAACTATTGAGGAAGAAAATAGGACTCCTAATATTGAAGACAGAGAGCTTCTAATTTTGCTAGCAGGAACATATATTTAAGACTTTGATCTACTCTGTAAGAAGTGCAGTGGCAAAGCAAACAAAAACTGATGCAGCTCATCACTTCATATTTTCTATGCTACTTTCACGGGCTAAAATTAATTGACTAACAACCAAAATCTTTACATAAACTAATAAATAAAATATATTATAAAAATAGA
The DNA here is from genome assembly GCF_963921805.1 of Phalacrocorax carbo. NCBI lineage: Eukaryota > Metazoa > Chordata > Aves > Suliformes > Phalacrocoracidae > Phalacrocorax > Phalacrocorax carbo. Next base: position 28,059,445 of record NC_087518.1, on the reverse strand, counting down.
AATAATTGAATAAGAAAGATGGAAGAACATACATGCTGGCTATAAGGAAAAAAAAGGTACATTTTCAAGATGATTCAGGTTCCTCTGAATAAGAGATGAACAGACATAAAAAAGAAATAAGCAGTGTGTAACAACAAATGTGTTCTATGAAATGCTATCATGAAACCCATAACTGTAGCAGCCATATATTTCAGGAGGCTGGGAAATTGTATTTGCAATTCTAAATGAACAAAATGCATATGAAGCAATATACAAGCCTCTTCTTTCCATCATGTTAGGAACTGTGAAATGAAATGAGGACAAAATAACCATAATTTTAAAAAGATTGAAATAAAATAAAAACTGAATAAATATAGGAAAAAAGTGCTACAGGAATAAAGATGACTTTCAGTCATAAAAAGCATTTAACAGTAACAAAGAAAGCTTAAATGCTCATGACATGCACAAAGACTGAAAAAAGAAAAAAAATCTAAAAGTACATTCGTTATTTGATGAATAAAAAAATCCACTTTGCAAATATTACGAAGCTTGCTGCCTTAGATTACTAGGTGGAAGGAAATACCATTTTTTACTGAGATTTAAAAGTGTAGGAAAGGCATGTAGTTCACTTAGAGACTGTTGGCACATGATCTTTTGCAGATATTATCAACATCTGGAAAAGTTGGTGAGAAGGAACCACAGGTCTGTAATGCTAGTAGATTTTGGCTAATTGTTCCTGGAAGTGACCACAAATATGTTGTGCTACTTGTTTTCTCTGTGTGAGTGTCAGTGAGTTTATCAGATATCAGAGGAAGTCTCCTGTAGGACCTTCAGATCACAAAGAATTGCCTGAGATATTCATTCTACTATGAAGCCCTATTAGAAACACTATATGCACATTTGACCATGGCCAAAAAAAAGTGTGCATGTGCACACATGTATACAAGTAATATCTTTTTATATATGCATAAAATTTAAATATGTTACAAATACATACTGTATATATCTTGCCAAGTCAATTAGACTGGGAGGGACCTCTGGAGATCATCTAGTCCACTCCCCCTCCAGCTCAGGCAGGGTCAGCTAGAGCAGGCTGCTCAGAACCACATCCTTTCATGTTTTGAATATCTCAACAGAAAGAGTCTCAACAACCTGCCTGTACAAACTGTTCCAGTTTTTGACCACCCTCACATTAAAAAACCTTTTTCTTGTGCTCAGATCTAATTTTGTGTGTTTAATTTGTGCCTATGCCTTCTTCAGCAGTCATTGGGCACTGATGAGGACAGTCTGGTTCAATTTTCTTCATTCTCTTCCTATCAGCTTTCTCTTCTCCAGGTTGAAAAGTCCCAGCTCTCTCAGCCTCTCCACATATAGAAGATGCTGCAGTCCCTTAATCATCTTTGTGATCTTATGCTGGACTTGTTGCATACGTCTATATCTGGGGTTATTTATCCCCACGTGCAGGACTTTGCATTGCCCTTTGCTGAACTTCATGAGGTTCCTCTCTGTACAGTTCTCCAGCCTGTCAAGGGCCCTCTGAATGGCAGCACAAGTACCTGGTATATCCATCCCTCCTCCTAGTCTTCTAGCCTGTGTGAACTTGCTGCTGGTGCACTCTAACCCAGTGACCAGATCACTAATGAAGATGTGAACAGTACTGGCCCCAGTATTGCCCACAGGGGTACACCACTAGTGACTTGCCTCCAACTTGACTTTGTGCTACTCATCACAACCTTCAGGACCTCGTTGTTTAGGCAGTTTCCAACCCACCTCACTGTCCTCTCATCTAATAGTACTTTATCTGCTTGTCTATAATGATGTTATGGGAGATAGTTTACTAAACTATATAGGCTTTACTAAAGTTGAGGTAAACAACATCCACTGCTTTCCCCTCATCCACTAACCTAGTCACCTCATTGTAAAGGGCAATGAGTCTGGTCAAGAATGATTTCCCCATTGAAAATGCATGCTGACTACTTCACATTACCTTTTTGTCCTTCATGTGTTTGGAAATAATTTCTAGGATGATTTTCTCCATCCCTTTCCCAGGGACTAAGGTGATGCTAGCTGTCCTTTAGTTCCTCAGATCTTCCTTCCTGGCATTCTGGAAGGTAGGAGTGATATTTGTTCTTTTCCAGTCTTCAGGAACCTATCCCAGTGACTAAGACCTTTCAAAGACACTTGAGACTGGTCTCACAATGACAGCCAGCTCCCACAGAATTCCTGCAGGATGCAACTTGTCAGGTCCCCATATAGGTATGTTTAGTTTGTTTAAGTGTTCTTTAACCTGGTCCACCTCCACCACATGCAAGTCTTCCTTGCTCTAAACTTTCCTTTTTGTTTCAGGAGCCTGGGTTATATAGAAATATATTTTAAATATATGTATTAAAGAAGTAACTGCTCTAGAACATTTTCTTACTTTATTACAGCTATGTTAGCTGATTTATTTCATCATAGTTGTGTAGAACGTCAATCAGTAACAAACAATTTGAAAAGCTTTAGGGATCTGTTACTGTTAGGGAACTACTTAGCTTGATGATCAGAAAGCTTATCATTCTTTTGGTCATTCTCAGACTTTTGAAGACCCATTAGATTACACCAGATTTGTATATTTCTCTGTTTCTCACTAGCACTTTAACGGAAACATTCACAAATCTAAAATAGCCCAGATGTACTGAAAGTTATACAAGCAATGAAAACTCAGAAGGCATATTTTCTAATCAAGGTAAAAAAAACTAGGTATAAAATATCTTTAATTAGTACATAATCGAACATAATTAAAGCAAAGTTGTGCTTCAACAGCTGATCAAATGAGCTTCAATATTTTGGATTTCATATATTCATTTCATAGTCTCTAAGGTGAGTCCTGTTCATATTCATGTGAGTGAAGGAAAATGAAGGCTAATACCAATCTTGTAAAAATAACTGATTTCAAACAGTTAAAGAGAATTTTTGCTATGAATTTTTCTTATAAAGATTTTAAACTTTCTCTTTTCTTTTTGTGTTAGTGCAAGGCAACAGTAAAATATTATTTTGTCTGAGTTTGCCACAGTGATGTAGAACAAAGGAGAACAGAGAATGCGCCAGGCAACGATTGAATTTACAGGTTAGAACTAAAATAAACCTGTCTACTCAAAATGAAATGTACAGATTACATTTCAATGCTCCACTGCATCTGTAGATAAGATAGTTCATTTAGCTTTTCTCTATCCCATGTTAATGTCCATTTTTCAGTTTTGCTAAAGGCCAGTCCAGCCATAATATAACATTTTTCGAAACAGACTGGCTGGATTATTTTAAGTTACTACTATCTGAAGTGGTGTAAATCCAGACACATGAAGTACTAATGTCCATGCTTGAAGAAAGTCTACAGCTTCTGGAAAGAACTGTATGTTGTTCAATAAATTGGGGATCAGCACATCTTCTATCCCATCCCATCCCATCCCATCCCATCCCATCCCACCCCATCCCATCCCATTCTAGTTTTCTTCCATTTAGTTTTCAAGAAACTAAATGTGTTTTAAATATTTAAAATAGAAATGCTTGTGAAACATTATGAAAAATTCTGAGGGCAGTTCACATATATTTGTTGTTCAGCAGCTATATCTTCTTTAACTTAGATGATTCATATCAGTCTGTTTAAAAAGTGAAGTATCTGAGGACTGAAATGAACTGAGGTACACACTTCTTAATGAAATTAATACTTCCATAAATTTCAGTCCTAGTATCAGAATAGGTATACAAAACACTTTAAACATTTTCAGATAAGCTAACCATCATGAAAAATTAAACATCATATATTCATATAGCAGGTTTTAAGTCAAAATTACTTTTGTCTTGAAAAAAACTACCAAAGTCCTATATATTTCAAAATGCAGAATTAGAAAGGAGACATATGAAAAAAAACCCAAAACCCAAACCAAACCACCAACAGCAATGAAGAGACAGATAAAGACAAAAAAGAAAAAAAAAACAACAAAAAAATACAACAAGAAATATTTCTGTAACATGAGAAATCTGACTAGGTTTATTTCAAGCTTAGTGATTTTTCTAGTGAAATATGAAACATAATGTTTCCTAGAAATATGAAAAAAAAAAATCTCGTCAAAGACCTTTTTATAAATTGGAGTTCAGCTGAGACATGTCCTTGAATTCTAGTCTTCATTTGGAAACATATTACCTGAATAGCTACTTTTGCACTCACAGAGTTTTCTGGGTAGGGTGAGTCACCACACTTACCAGATTCCAAAAAGGTGTAAAAAACTTACTGACCTACAATAGAAAAGCAATGGTTGAGTCTTACTGCAGAAGAGGAATCTTTATGGAAAAATAAACAGTGCCCACAAGACAATTAGGAAGAGCTTGTTCCTTTTCCTTTGTTTCACAACCCAGCTAGGAAAGCAAACAGCTAAGAGACAAGCATAATGTCATATGCCATTGAATTTAATAACTGAAATATCTGTACCTTTATTCAGTTAATAGGGCTCATTCCTAAAACTTTTTATTTGATTAAATTCTTGTTTTGACAGTCATTGCTATATGAGGTCCACTGATATAAAATCTGTTCCTGAACTGTTCTTTTACTAACTTGACCTTTTCAAATATGGAACATTTGGATATGCTTGCATTTATAGTCGTGGCTATACCACACGGTGATATTTCAATTGAATATGACATTTTTACTATGTCTTCTGTCTAGGAGTAGAGTTTATGGACACAGTACAATAACTAATAAAAACTGTATAATAAAACAAAAACAAAACTGGGCAACTTTGTCACTGAGATGTACTAAATTGCTTAAAACAGATAATTTAAAAGACAAAACTGGACTTACTAAGAAATTCTGTATCATATATTTCTAGTACTGTTTGTTTGGTTTTTTTTTATCGTCCCGTACATATTCATAGCTAGGGTATCTTAAAGCACTTGTCATTGCCACAAGTTACAGGGTATTATAGACATAATATGGAATTCAACAAAAGTCTTGACTACTGATTTCAGTGGTTATGAGGCAAAGGACACATATATTAAATGAAGCATCCTTAGACCCCATTTCCTGTCTCTTATTCTAATCATCTCAAATACATGTTACATGTAACATCTATGTAGGTGTCACAGGTGAAGAAAAAAGCATTCTTTACTAGTAGGCCAGAGCTCGAGAAAAAGCATTGATGTGGCTCAAGTACTCCTACATCAAGTTTAAAATCTGTATGATAGCATGTATTCATGAGGTAGCATGAAGGTGACCAGAGAACTGAAATATCTTTGTTGACTGACTCTTTGTAGCTCTCTCAAATTCTCTATTCTGCTTATAAGATCTCCTAAGGAGGAAAGCTATCTGAATGAAGAGAATTTGTTGTAGCAAACATGGAGTCCCAAACAGTTTTATAATGAACCATTCTTATACTCCAGGCACATAGTTTTCTTGAAAGTCTCCCTAATTCTGAATGTATTTACAGAGATAGATGGCATTTGCTCCATCTTCACAGCCACCAAGTAAATATCTTCAAATTTTTGAATGATTGTTAAAAGGTTCTCCACTGTTACAGGAAAAATCACAGAAAATTTATCAGTTAGCTGTGTAGAATGAAATCTAGATAAAATTTACAAAAAGAAAATTTAGGTCTCGGTAAAGTTATTAACTGTGATGTCTACTCCTAAGACACTTAATGCAATTTTCCAAATGAACCCCTCTGAATTAGAGTAAAACGTGTTTAAAAAATATAATATTAATTTTTTAAAATAAGTAAAAGTGGTGAAACCCACAGAAGCTGCTACAGATTGTATTTATTAATAGAGAACATGGAATATTTTATACTAGTAATTTTATTTTAACATTTATAATCATTTCTTGTAAAATTATTTCAGAATTAAATAACGATAACCTGTAGCTCTTAGTTGTTAGCGAATGCCTTTTTATAGAGAATGAGAGATAACTTCTTAAATAATGGATAAATATACAGATCAAAAGTTCTTTAGAGTCTTATAAATAACTAGTTGGGTATTTTTATTATATATTTTATGTATTGTATTGCAAACAGCTCAGTGGTAACTGCCCAGTACAAGATTAAATTGAATTCCTAAGTGAGACACATTTGATGAGAGAATTCATAAAACTAGAAATGGAGTTTTCAAATCAGCCAACACTACATCAAATCCATAATTACACATTATGGTAAATGTTTTGCGTTTTCCCAATTTAAACACATTTCCTTATCTGATATATTTTAGATTTTTTCTTTAAATCAAACTGTATTTATTCTAGGAGCTGCACATTATGTTCCACCAAATATAAGACTAAAACACAAAGTAAATTATTTGTACAAAATGGATTCTCACTACTTTTTGAACAATTAAATCAAGAATAGCCAAGTCATTTTGGTTCTTGTTGCTAAGGAGACTCAATTATTTGTTGATAACAGAATATTAGTCCAATCTTCTTATATTCTACACTACCACATTTTTTTGGCAGATAAATTTTAATTAGTTAAACAGCCACAGTCTTCAGGATAAGTACACTGTTGAAATGGAATGGGGAAATTAGGGAATGCCTGATGCCTTTGCAATAACTGTGTGTGTGCTCAAGGGGATTTCAGGGTATGCCTTCCTGTGCCTAGGCAGTTTGCATTGGCAAGAAAAGGAATATCAAAGAGTAAAAGGTAGATGCAGAATGAATAGAATTTTAAAAATATATTTGCTTATACAATTCTTTCCTTGAGCAGTACTTTATACCTTGTCTCTAAAAACTAACATAAGAAAAAAAGGGTAGGTTAAAATCAGTAAGACAGGGTGCTGTGAGGGGAATCAGGCACTAGACTAAACTAAAAAATAAAAAATAAAAAGGTCATCCATTTGACATAAGTCTGAGATGACATATAAATTGAGCATTTATATGAGGTCATTTATATGAGCAAACCTGAATGTCATGCAAAAAACCAAGATCAGTAGAAATTAGTGTAATAACAATTTTTTAATGTTCAGAAAACATCTTATTGTAATTACTGTATTGAAATTTCGGGTGCATTTGTTCAGAATAAAAGCTTATTTCTGCATCAAAAGTGTTAGGATTTAGTTGTAGCAAACTGGAGAAATTTGCAGTTTTGTATTCAGAATAATACCTTGCTACTTTGTCAAACATATACTGTGCCCTGGGAAAGGCACACTGAAATTTCATCATTGAGAAAAAAGTCTTGAAAATGTTACTTCTCCCTAAGAAATTGCTATGAAGTGAAACATGGTCATGTTTGCAATGCCTTAGTGACAAATCCTAGTCATTGGTTATATGTATACTTCATTATTCATTTGCACACTATGGCAACTGAAACAGGTTGTCATTTGTCAGATCTCTTACCTTCAGGGTTTGTGTTAAAACTGTTTATGGCAAGCAATTTCAATTAAGTGAATGAAGAACAGGTAACTGGAATAAATCTCTCCCTGAACGATGGATCATGAGAAGCATAATGATGCATCACAACTTCACTTTTGATCAGGACAGTATTTTCTGTGCAATTCAGGTTGGAATCTAAATCGAGTATCTATTGACATTAATAGGCTTTATCGAAGTATTCATAAGTAAATCAGAATTATAAATATGACAGAATAGTCCCTGAATTTTGTTCCTTTTTAATGTACTACAAAACTGCAGAGTTTTTTTAAAATTTAAACCAGAATACAACCAAGCTATGTTAAAAGATAAACAAAAGAAAATATGTGAAAGAATATCAGGAAGTGCTATTTATAATAACAATAATAGAACTGCTAAAATTTTAGGAAGGTGGGAGGCAAGTGAAAGAAACATACTATCAGGAAATTAACAGGGGAAACGAGGGGAGGTATGGAATTATAGAATAATAGAATGTCCTGAGTTGGAAGGGACCCTCAAGGATCATCAAGTCCAAAACAGAAACCACTTTCCCTAGAACAATTAATATTTTAGCAACTATATTAAGAAAAGGGAATAAATTATTCACATAATTCTTCACAAAGAGTAGCTGAAAGGCCCAGATTGGTGCAAATAATTTAATCTGAGAAATAATTTATTACTTGAGGGGACATGTGTAAAAGCAACATACTGTAAAATATTCACACTTGTATGACAGCCATGTTAATCAGATGTTCTGCTTTTACTGACCTGTCAGTGAATAACCAGGACTAATGATTTTACTCAAGTCTAAAATACTTTACCTTGCAGACTGCAAGCTGCCAAGATGGAGGCTGCTCTTCATAGTGGAAGCTCATGACCTTGCAAGAATGAGATTTTTCATTACACTTATTGAAGTGTAATGCCATTAAAACGAATTTAATACATTCATTTCAATTATATGGTAATTTTATGTAAGATGCAATGTAGTTAGGTTGTGGAAAGATTGGAGGGTTTTTTGTAACTCCAATTCACAGAATTGGAATGGTATTTATATGACAGATGCTGTTGTTATTATTTTCCATTTGATATTTTAATTTTTAAAATAACTATTAGAATCCAGGTTACATTACTAAGATTATAATTACTTTTTATCTATTCCCAGTAATATTATTGCTTTCTGGTCAAAAAGTGTAATTGTAGTGTACTGTAGTGTAATTTCAGAGTAGTTACTCTGATATTTCTACTTGCACATCATAGAGCTGAAAGGAATGTTTTCACTGCTTACAGGATTTTGTATGGCAAAAATAACAGGCAAAAGAGGAAAGATAATTTAAAACGTATTAAATATAAGAGATTATCTCCACCCCTCCCATGCTTTACTTCTTAGATAACGGGAAGAGCAAGAATTAATGCAATTTGATCAGCAGTGTGAATAGGCTATTGGAATTAATGTAATATACAGCATGAAGATTTAAAAGGTAAAAGATAAGAGAATCAATGCAGTAAACAGCAGTGCCTATCTTGGAACTGAATTGCAAAATATTTACCAGAACAACTAAAATTGTTGTGCATCCACTAATACTGTTTCTTGACACAAATAACAGATTGACAGTAAAGATATACCGAATCAAGAAACCATTACCTCACTGTGGCTTCCTTTGATAATAAAAAAGTCATCTGACCTAGGCTGTCCACTGGGCAAACAGTTTTATCAGAAATCGCACGAGGGAGTTATGTCACCGAATCACAAATGGTCTATTTTGCTATAAAACCCAAATTGAACTCAGGTTACAAATAGTAACCTGACTAACAGTAAGCGGGCCAAGTAGCTGAAGTTGGAATCTAGAGCAAAGTTTAATCAGCTTTTTCTGGATCCATACGAAGGTGTCCCCAGAACTGCAGAGTGTTCTGTTCTAAAAGAAATTCTATGCTGTAGCTTATCTAAAAAAACATCAAGATTTAGTATGTTGCACTTCACAATGATCATAGAAAATATATAATTTCAATTTTCTATTAAAAATATAGACAAAAAGTACCTTATTTGTTACAAAATGCCTCTTTTCGTTTTACTAATACCATCAGACAGAGTGCAACCTATCACTGGAACCTACATCACTATTTGCTCCTTGTACTTTGTTGAGTGATATAACATTTCTTAGGAATGTTATTAGGAATTCTTCCTCAAAAAGAAATGTGCCATATCTGCTCAGCTGTCCAACTAGTCTTTCACTGGTTATTTGTCTGTCAACTGCTCTTTTGAGAGCTGGCTGTTTCACAAGGCTAATTTTCTCAGTGAAATGAACAATGTATATCCTGACTTTTTTTCAATAAAATAAATTTTAATCATTTTTTCCTTCTCACATTCACTGAAATAGAGTATCATGTCACTACGAGTTTTCTGAAAACCAGGAAACAGTACATGTATGTAAACATACCACATAAACAGACGCAATTTAGAAACATGTAATGGTACCTAAATTGGCAGGTGAGAATATGTTTCAGAATTTAGTGGGAGAAGAGAAACTGTAGTAGGAAGTGGGGGAGGAACAAGCAGCATATTAAATGTTGCTTGAAGTGATTTTTACATTATATTCTTGTATGTTTTCTTGCAGATAATGTAATATAATAAGGTATTTAAACAATATTGTTATCTTTCTTAAAAGCCCCCTTGATTTTAGTTATTATTACTACTATCTTTTCTTGACTTATCATAAATCATGTTTTCTGCCTACTAGGAAACCATATGATATAGAGATGTCTGAGTGCTAGTCTTAGGTAAGTGGACACTTTTAAAATTATACTTAACTGCTTACCATTTTGGGGGGAATGATGTTACCAACACTCATTTCACCTGGAAACAAAAGCTTTTTAATTCTCTCTTGATTCTATACTGCATCAGTTTTGAGTGTTTTATATTCATAGATACCTGGCACTTAGTAAAATATGCAATACCAAGTTGCCTACAGTCTTTTAGAATTTAGCAAACACAATGTAGCTACCTAAATATCTTTGAAAAGTTCTCATCTAGAAAACCTAATGACAACTTTTCGCTTTAAAAGTTTAGTAGAAAATATTTCCTCTTAACAACATGTGCAATATTGCTTGTCCTGTTGGTGCTCTCTTGTTAGTTGCAGATCATAAATCATTGCAGTGTTACTGACAGGTTGTATCACTAACATATTCTACCTTATTCTGGACTTAATTATATGAGCATCTGATGGCAACACCATTGAAAAGGGTTTGTCAGCATTTTCAGTACATGTTCATTTTTTTCCAAGGTGGATGAAAACTTAATATGTCAGTAATTTCAAAAGTGTATCTGCTTGAACAGATACAAATGTCAGTCAGGATTTGACTTTATTTGTGCAGATTATGTTTTAGTTTTATTTGGTTTTTTTTTTTCAATAGGGATTGAGAATAATACAGCAGCTTGTGTGTATTTTTAAAAGTTCCTATTAAAAACCTGTTCAGTACTTTTCACTTATTTAACTACTAATTTTGGGTAGATAAATGGCTGTTGAATAATGAAGTGTTAAATATACTCAGTGTATACATAAAAGTGCTCTAGGGTGGGAAAGAAAATGTTATCAAAAATAATTACCTGCTAGCTATGCCTCCTGGGATCATAGTAAGCAAAATTACATTGTGATTGTGATTTTTTAGAGGAATTTTCTGCCTTTAAGAGAGTTGTGAAAAATCCACTAGTCTTTACATCACCACACATTAATATATATTTCTTCCATGTTTACACGTCAAGCTTTCATTCATTTTGGATTTCTCCCTTGGTAATTTTTTTCTGTCATACTGAGGAATTTATATTAATGTAATATATATTGTAGGTGGTTCTAGTTCTAGAAATTAGCATTTTAATTTTAACTGTGATTAAAATCGTTGGCTATTTCCACACTAGTTCAATTTTTCTGAATGAGGCAATAGCTACAGAAAAGAGGGTGGATTAAATGAGAGATTACTTTGTTGGTAAAATATCAAATTAATCAGTAAGACACAATCTGACAGGTGGAAACAGTACTGATGGTGGTGAATACTGATTACTAGGTGTTGATAGTTCAGGGAAAGTGTCACTTACAGCATCAATAGTAATAAAAACAATCATATGTTGGACATTTTGCTGCCATTTCATTCTGCGGCACCAAAGTCAATGAAAAGAATCAATACAGTTAGCTGTTGGCCTGGGATAGTATCCATCTGGAGCACTCTGGCTAACACTGTTTTGCACCTGGGAAATACTCCAAATTCAATTTAACAAGAAAGACTTAGCACATTTGGTAGAACCACCTCTTCCACATTCCTCAATAAATTTGCCTCGTGTGCAACTCTGCACTGTTTTTATTTCTTTATATTTTGGACTGTCAGTACATGTTCTTTCCTCAAAATTGCCACACCATACTAATGAAATTATTTCTGATGTTTTTTCTTCTATTGTATATATTTCCGTGAGAGTTCTGCCACTGATGCTTTTTGTCTCAATGAAGTCTTCCCAAGCTTTAATGCTGTAGTCACCATTCTTGGTCCTCTTCTTACCATATACGCATATATTTTGTAAAAATTGGCAACAGTTAAAGGCTTAAGTGCCCAGAATTGAGAAAACAGTCATTGTAGTACCTCAGCGCCTGTCCCTTAATGTGCAATATGATGTGCAGGATGCCAGAGTTTTCCAAATCACCTCCAAATGATGTTTAAGGCAGCGCCTGTGAAGAGCAGTGGATCTGTCCAGAGCCAGGCAATAAAAAGCACCATTGTTGGTAGAAAGTCTCAGGTTCGTCTTTTCCTAGCCCCTTTTTCTTTTGATACACCCTGTTGAGGAGGATGGAGGAAGGCTTTCCAGAGCCACTACAAGTGAACAAGAGGTATAAGTACCATAATGACTGGATGTTATGGAGAGAAAGAGAAAAAGACAGGTTTCCCTGTGGATGCTGTGTGTAATAGCTACCCCGAAATAGGAACTAGACACAAGCCCTTCACAGTCTCTCTTGAAGAGAAATCAGAGATGCAGTGGATGGTAAACTCATGTAAACAGAATTTATCACTTCTAAACTGTAAAATAATGTTAACCTTTTTTCCAATATTCACAAAGGACAGAGTTTAATAACACATTTTTACTTATCTCTTGCACCACTGAGATGTTACTTCTGGGACCAGTGCTTAATGTCTTTATAAGATATAGCTATGTCTTTTTATTACATTTATGGTGAGACTTCTAATCCAGGCAAAGAGATAAGGCCTGTAGGTATCACCTTTCACATCTCTCCAAGTAGACAGCCTACCTGCTCTTATAGCAGAGTTGATATGCATCCATCCTACTGAGTTCGTCAAGGACCAAAAATAAACCCAAACCCCACAACACTGGAAAATCATTTTATGAAAAAGAATATATGACTTGCCTGCACAGTTACATAAACAACTCATGTTTCTTGCTGCTGACTATGGGATTGCTTCCTTCCTTGAAAAGTAATTACATTAATGTAAAATATCAAGAATCTTTGGAGCAGAAACTATGACTTAGGGCCTCCCTTGCCTCTGCTTTGTACTTAGAAGAATTCTTATTCTTCTCTTCCTTCTGTGTTTTTGTTGGCTCCGCTTCCTCTCAGACATGTTTGGTAGGCAAAAGGAAAAAAATTATTTCCCTGTATAATGTATTTTTTCCATGAAGATGCAGCTTCAGAGACCACAATTCTGCTAAGTCATATTATTGTAAATTGACAGCACTCTGTTTAACCAACACGTTTATTCTGACTTTATGCTGCAGCTTTCAAAAACAGAATTCAGCAAAAAAATTTATAAAATTATAAATATTTACTTGAATATTTCATTTTAGCATATATTGGTCCTACATGTGTTATTTTTCTTTTATTTTGCACTTATATTCACATGTGAGGCAACATATTAATTGACAATACTACTGTATTAGAGAGACTTATATTTGAAAGACCTAACCTGTTCAGCTAGAGTATTACATATGCTAATATAAGGAAAGGTAAGCGAGCTTTTTAAAAAAAATGAAACCTTAACAAAATTTCAACTACACAGATCTAGCCAGGCTTCCTACAGTTTTCTCCTATGGTAGTAATCAGTCTCATAAGGAGGTCTGTAAAACTTTGGCAACACAATGAGAGCACAGCTGAATCCAAACCATGATAAATCACCAGAGATCTCATTGCAATGCTTATTATAGCTGTACAAAACGTGTCTGAGCAACTCAAAAATCAAATCAAGTCCTTGTGTATCTCAGGGGAAAAAGCATCAAACGCAATCCATAAAGGGTAACTACACAGAGCAGCATCATATTCTGCTGTCAGAATACCTTTCCAGCTTCATCAAAAATCATATATTTTTTATTTCTTGGAAAACCACCATCTTATGAAAGGGTGACGTTATATGAAGAAAAAAAAACAGTTAATGACTGGATTTCGTGTTACAGAAATCAGGCACAGGAAGCAAGGATGAGTCTTCATAACATGATTTTGCCTTTTGGGAAGAAATATGCTCACAGGCAGTATGACTTCAGTTCCTAATGCTAGTGTTCTGTCTCAGACAAAGTTCTATTTCGGTTTAGTCAGTTTCCTAAGTAAGAAGCAAGGATGTGAGGTCTTATTTTGCTCAGACTGAGAGTACTGTGTGAAGGTAAGCAAAAACCTAAATCAATTTATATACTCTACATTTTTTTCTATTTCCTGTATATTTTAAAAACACTAAGTTCAGTGGTGCTTTGTTGATACTAACAACCAAATATTGTCCACATGGTATTTATATAAAATCAGTATTTCAGGTGAGCCCAGATTTTCAAGTGATGAGCATTCCCCATGGAAAGCCAGGTTTTCAAAAGAAATTAGATTCTCATTTAGGCACCTAGGTAGGGACCAGCCTTCTAAAAGGGCTCAGCTTTCAGCAGCAACAACCACAATTCCATTAGACAAATTTTCAAAGACATCTAAAACCTAAACATGAGCTCATCTGAACTTGCAGGATGAGACCACATCTCCTTTGAAATCAGTGGGGATTTTGCCACTCACTATAAATGAATAAATCCCACTAAGGGATTGTTTCCCTTTAACTGATTGTGGATGCCAAACTTTTTTAATATCTCTGTCTTTGCTGCTTTTATCTGAAGGGGCCACAAAAGTTTTATGAATTATCTTGATTATGATTTTCCATAATCAGAAAGTGAAAAAAATCCATAATAATCCTGAAGTATCTAGGCTATTAAATCAACACAATTATCTAGACCTGTAATGCAACTTTTTAAAATTGATTAAGAACCTGTCCTGTTGTAAGATACTTTTCCTTTAATTTAGTAAACATTTGGAGAAAGCTCTATAGAAGCATATGACTGTATGTTCAATTACAGGTTGTATTAGAAAGTCAGCATCATCTTTAAAAATCAAGAGGTTAGCAGTGCCATCATAATGATGGTGGACAGAAAACCATGTTTTTCCAGAACAAAAAGGCATATCAACATTTCAGAGTTACAAACGAAATCTCAACAGAGAGTATTAGATTAGATGAAGAGTACACATCTAATACTCCCTCAGGGGTCTGTACTGGGGCAAGTGTTGCTTAATATCCTCATCAATGACATAGACTGTGAGATTGTGTGCTGATGACATCAAGCTAAGCGATGCAGTTGACATGCCAGAAGGATGGGATGTCATCCAAAGAGATCTAGACAAGCTGGAGAGGTTCAACAAGGCCAAGTGCAAGGTCCTGCACCTGGGTCAGGGCAACCCCCAGTATCAATACAGGCTGGGCAATGAAGAGGTTGAGAGTAGCCCTGCAGAGAAGGACTAGGGGGTACTGGTGGATGAAAAGATGGACATGAGCCAACAATGTGCGCTTGCAACCCAGGAGGCCAACCGTGTCCTGGGCTGCATCAGAAGAAGCGTGGCCAGCAGGTTGAGGGAGGTGATTCTGCTGCTCTACTCTGCTCTGGTGTGACCCCACCTGGAGTGCTGCATCCAGCTCTGGAGCCCTCAGCACAAGAAGGACATGGAACTGTTGGAGCAGGTCCAGAGGAGGGCCACAAAAGTGATCTGATGGCTGGAGCACCTCTCCTGTAAGGACAGGCTGAGAGAGCTGGGGTTGTTCAGCCTGGAGAAGAGAAAGCTGCAGGGACACCTTATTGCTGCCTTTCAGTACTTAAAGGGGGACTACAGGAAACATGGAGGCAATCTCTTTAGTAAGGCCTGTAGTAACAGGACAAGGGTTAATGGTTTTAAACTAAAGGAGGGTAGATTTAGACTGGATATAAGGAAAAAATTTTAACAGTGAGAGTGGTGAAATACTGGAAAGTGCTTCCCAGAGAGGTGGTGGATGCCTCATCCCTAGGAACATTCAAGGTGAGGTTGGACGGGGCTGTGAGCAACCTGATCTGGTTGAAGATGTCCCTGCTCACCGCAGGGGTGTAGGACTAGATGAACTCTAAATGTCCCTTCCAACCTAAAATGTTCTATGATTCTATGGTTTCCTGTTAGTATGCAAACACCAATAGCCATAGACCCACACACAAAAATTAAGCATGTTTCCTCCTACCAGAATAAAAGACTCATCAATCTATTTCCTTTAGGACTTAATTTTAAGGGAGCAGAATCTAGAACAAGCTCTTCCAAATACTGATGGCCTCTTGTTTACATACATATTAGGAAGTTGGTATGCATATGGCTGATATTCTTTTCATGCAATAAGCCTTAAAAAGCTTCACTGAGCCCTGAACCTAATTAACAAGTCAGTCTTACCCCTCCCCCCCCAAAATATCTTCAATGAAGCAGTAATCATTTAATGCGCTAGACAACTAAATTGGTTATATAAAGCTGTTCTGTGGGCACGTAGCAGGAATGGATCTGAGCCAGCACCCATGTTTCCATTATAATTTTTACTTATTTCCACTGCTCCTGGTACATGCTACTTTAGTCCATTTTCTAGAACTCTATTTTAAGTCTTTCACTTGGGTATTTGAAATAAGGACTAAACTTCAGGCAAATGGCAATCCTCATGCCCAATTACAAAAGAAATCAATCACATGTCACAATGGGAAAGGCACATGAAGCAAGTACAGCGTATACCACACCACACAGAATTTCTTACAGCAGGATGCAGCTTCAGTTTCATCAGTAAATCACTGGGGATTTTCGTCTTTCTAACAAGTATAATTTGTTAATGAAAAATGTTCCTACCATTATTTAAGTGTACTAGAACTTTATAGCTTGAATTTCTTTATTTTATTGAACAGCATGTCATTAATTACCACTGGCACGTTTCTCCCATAAACAGTAGCTGGAGCTGTATTTCACAGATGGAATGCAGCAAATTCTGAATCTAAGATTAAAGAATGCAAATGATAGCTTGTGTTATGGTTTTTCAGGGTGTTATAATGTACACAAGACCATTACACTGCCTGATGCTGTGTAGCATAACATTAACAATTTACATTTATTTGTATCTCACTACAAACCTCCTGTTAACAAGCAAGGTCAAAAGAACTCCCTAGAGAATAAGTCCAGGACCAGAATGTTTCTTCCTAAGTTTATGGCAAATCACAGACGTCTCACACTATATAACTACTCAATATAAAGTGAGTTTAAAACACATACAGTACAGTTAAGGCATGGTTTTCAACCTCTGTAAACTACAAATATTTTGTAGCACAGTGAAATCCATATTCACATTTAAAATTTCTACAAATATGTAAGGAAATGGTGACAGGAGATACTCAGCATTAAGAAATTACTTTCAACTGAGAGAAACCTTATCAGGTGGGATGAAAACCTTGTCAGATGGAAATCATTAGTCAAATACATATGTACAACTTTAGATTAGAACTCCAGGTTATTGTCTCTGTTTCTGGTCCAGTCTATAACAATTTGCTAAGTGCATCTGTGAGAGACAGCTTTTAAGTTTTCTTTACCCTATTTTTAGTTTAAACAGTGGCACAAACTGCAGGATTATTTTGCAGTCACTGTGCTCCACCTTAGTCTTAGATTTTCCACAAAGAATTTCAATTTATTTCCAGGACCAGAAGAAAAGATTGAGGAACCCAGGGTCTTTCTAGCAATGCTAGGACAGATAGGTATTGAAAAGTACTGAGGTAACTACTACAAACTATATACCAAAAGGCAGAGCAAGGTCTTCCAATTTATCTTGGGACAGAAACATTTTGAGGCAAAAGTTTGTGGATGTTTTTCTGGATGGGTATTTGAAAATTCCAGAGGCTCATAATTGTTAAGGAGCTGGGTAAGTTACATGTAACGATTACTTGACCAATGCAGTAGTAAGCTGAAGGAAACATAGATCATAATGCATGTTACACATCCTCTGCAGTAACTGATTTTTTATACATCACTACATCAACATTTTAATATTATTTTCAATCATGTGTTTTTACCTTTATTTAAGAGGAGAATGAGAAGAAAGCATAGCTGAAATCAGATAGCTTAGTATTGATATACCTCGTTATATAGAGAATTAAATCGACAAAAAATTTTATGAAGTTCTATAAACAATTTTTGTCTTTTATAGAACAAGAGATTTGTCTTTGATATGATGAGGTATGATGCTTCATTATTCCACTAATGAATGGAATAATTTCAGACCTGAGCAAAAGAACTGGACATTAACATTTTTTAGCAACTAGCTATAAACTGACTTTTAAGGTCCTTTGAACTTGGTGAAAACATTTGCAATGACTTAAGGAGTTTGTTAAGTTGTTATGCTTTTTCCTGCTTAGGAGGTCCATCTATGCCTGACTTTAAAATTGGAGGAGAGAGATCTTCTTTGAGTGGTAAATACATGATTTGAGAACTGCAAGCAATCTTCTGTTTTTAGGATCCTTCCAGACTGGTAAGTGATTGACTGCTTTACTCTATCATGTCTTTTTAATGCAATTTATTAATCTAGTAATTCACTTCAAGTTGGCACTGCATGTTGCTGAAAAGAATAAAATAAAAAGAGCATTGTGATAAAATATTGTCATCTTGCCATTGATGCAAGTCTGAATTACAGCAGAAATGAAATTCACACTCATAAACTGTTATGTATCTCACGGTGACATGGTTACTATACCTTTAGGTCAAAAGACAAACTGCACTGTAAAGGAAAGAGTACTTCCACAGTTTTAGAAATATTAAACTATGCTGCATGACTGGACTGCCTTGACAGCACAGTCTACCTGCTTGTAATAAATATGCAGCAGTTGTGAAATTATCATGTTGTTGAATCAGTCATGGACATATACAGAAATTTCTGAATATCTTCCTTTCTCCTCAGCCAGATGTTCCTTTATGAAGATAGGAGCCATATGAACTATGATATTTCTGTCTTGATTTTTCATATGGACAAGTGTCAAAGAGATATCCTTTTTCTTCTATTTAAAAACCAGAGGCTTCAGTTCCCAAATCTGGGAACCATAAAGATCTGCAAAAATATAGTACAAATTTTTAGAAAAACAGGAGAGTCTGCATACAGTGCTAAATATCATTGAGAGTGAGCTGAAGGGGCCCTGAGAAAGTTCAGATTTTTTACTGTTGAATTGGAACTGGTAACATGGAACAAACACGGGGTCCAAGTACCACAAGGTGACCAAAGTCTTCAGATGGCTGATGGTTTTGAAGTCCAGGAAGAGCAGACTCCGAAACTTTGGAGCTGCTTAATATTGGAGCATCCCAGAACCATGATTACGGTACCAATAGTTGTCTTTATTGTGGATACTTCTGGTCAGTGCTGCAGAGCCTGATGCATCCAAGAACTAACACAAACTCCAATTTGCCAGTTATTTAGACCTAGGGATCACATTTTATTTCTGAAACAACATATTCCAGTATTTCCTGCAGTGGGTTCTCTTTGAAACTTTTGAGGTGTGAGGGGATTTTATATCTTTAAATTTTTAATGTAAACCACAGTTATATTTAAGAAGTGAAATTACTTCCAAAAAGTGATTCCCCCTCACTCAAGTTATGCAATCCTATACGTATTGTATTTCAGCAATTTCCATTTAAATGAAATGAGATTGTGCAGCACTGCACCAGCATTCATAGAATCATAGAATTTTTAAGGTTGGAAAAGACGTCTAAGATCTTCAAATCCAACTGTCAACCTAACATCACCATGCCTCCTAAACCATGTGCCAAACTGCCACATCTACACATTTTTTTAACACCTCCAGGGATGGTGACTCCACCACCTCTCTGGGCAGCCTTTTCCAATGCCTGACCACTCTTTCAGTAAAGAAATTTTTCCTAATATCCAATCACAACCTCCCCTATGGCAACTTGAGATTACTTCCTCTCATCCTATCACTAGTAACTTGGGAGAAGAGACCCACAACTACCTCAATACAACCTTGTTTCAGGTAGTTGGAGAGAGCTATAAGGTCTCCCCTCAGCCTCCTCTTCTCCAGGCTAAACGACCTCAGCTCCCTCAAGCTGTCCTTATAAGACTTGCTCTCAAATTTGTAAAGATCTACCAGAGTTTATTGCTACAGAGATAGAATTGATACATACCATGGGATTTTTTTTCCTTTTAAATATTTATTTAACACTCCATATGCCCCAAAGTGACCACCACTTTTTTTCCACAGGTTGAAAAGGGATTTATTTCCACTGACTTGACTACTTTGTAGACTACAGTGCCACATAGCTAAGAGGAACTGGGCTCATATTGCAAAATTACTTTGTTGGGGTACTGGAAGGTAGTCCATGATAACCCAGATCCCTTACAAGTTAATTTACTATGCTTACTTTCATGAAGAAAAATATTGAGCAAAAGCTGCATTGGATTAACAGTATATGACTGGTTCATACTACTTTACCATCTATATGATTATATGGCAGACTTAAAAGAAGAAAAATATGGATTTAAATTTTTTAAAATAAAATCTTTATTTCCTTCCACTACTGTAACAAAATTGTACTTAATAATTAATTGGATTTTTAGCAGTGATATAGAGAGTTATTGGAGTCTCATCTGGCTATTACAATGATAAATGTCTTATTAACAATAAACGGTAGTATGGTTAGAAGCAGTTACCATGTCCTATTACAAAATGTTCTACTGCCCTTTAAAAAATAAAAGGAACAAAGACAGAAGTATTTTTCTTTCTGTAGAAGACTAAATTAACTCAAAGACTAGTATCTAGCGGTTACTGGCATTTTTGTTATGGGTCAATGACAAGTATGAACAGTTTAGTGTCTCTTAAAAGTTGCACAATAATGCTTTATAATTGAAAATAAAATTACTTATTTCATGTAGTGAAAGTCATTTTGTGTTTTCTATACTTGCATTTTTTCTGGGATTAATTTGATTTTTTCCTAATGTGTATCAGTGTTCTTTCTTAGTTTAATTCTTACCCTTTTTCTCTCAAAATTTGTAGTATATTTTAAAAATTCTTTTAATGTTCTACAGCAGGAATATGAAACATAGAGTGAAAAACTGTTGCCCTGACCAATGCCAGTAAAACATTCATGCACTCGCGGAGCTCCTCGGCCAAGGACTGGGGAGATATAGTTAATTGCCTCATCAGATTTTAGGTTAATTTCTGCTATAGTATATACACTAAAAAAATTAAGATACCTGTAGTTAACTCATTAAAAATAAAACTATTCATTTTAATTGGCGCTCTAATAGTAAAACTAGTAAACTTCTAATAATGACTTGATGAAATGAAAAATGAAAATTAAAAAAAGTAATGTTACTGAGATAAGAAAACAATGTTATAAAATACTTTTCAATACATCTGTGAAGACCATGGGCTTTGCTTCCCAATGTGAATTTTGTCTGGAAATACTTCACAGCAAAAATATAATCACATGAATCAATAAACTAAATTCATAGGAAGCATTCACAGCTCTGTTCTTTCAAGCCTCTCGACTTTCCAGAGCCTTCTACTCTGCTAACAAAAAGGCAGCAGTATTTTCCCTACTATAGATCTGAGAAATAATTCTATTACAGCTGCTGTTTTTGCTAACCAATTAAGTCTATTAACAAAGTACAAGGACTGTATAATTGCAATTAAATGTGTGAACAAAGCTGAGACCACATATTGGCTCAAAGAAACACACCTCCCTAGGAGTCAAAGTCTAAAAGATGGGATGATTTTTTTCCCCATAGCTGAGTCAGAGAGAACACGAGACATTCATGCCCAGAAGCCACAGAAAATGTCACAATGGTCAGAGATGACGGGCTTTTATCTAAAAATCACCAGAGGGAAACCACTGGCTCACATTTCCTTTCAATATATTGATGATAATTTATATTGTGCTGGATGTGAAAATGAGAGATTAATTGGTATAAACAAGGGTAGGATCTGTCGATGGTTAAGAAATCTACATGGAAGTCAGATTGTGCTCTGTTTCTATAATATTTGATCAGGTAACTGCTTCACAGGTAAGTCTTATTTCCTCCTCAAATTTCTTTTACCACTACACTTTCTGCAGGAATATCTATAAAGAAGGGAGGGCAGGTAAGAGTGCTGGCTGCACAAGACCTATTCAGAGAATTTTTGAAGTCTCAGTGAGGCAACTGTGGTGGGTGTGAGAGTTATTTTAGGCGGCACAACATAACAAATGAAACAAACTGAAAATCCTCTGCAAATGAAGTTCTTCAAGTTAGGAATGATAAGACTAAGTTTATCAATTTATTCCTTACAGTTCTATGTCTCTCTTGGTGATAACTCAATGGACTAGAAAGATGAAAAGCACTGTGCATGCTAAATGTTTTTCACACTGCTGGTTTCTTCTCTCTTCTGAACCAGACTTTCATAGTCAATATAGAATAACTCTCCTGTGTTTCAGTTAGCATAAAGAAAAAAGGAACTGTGTTGATAGCCCTTTTGACCAATAGTATTGACGATCTTCCTCTTTTAAAATACATTTTTCTACTGTCAAAACAAATCATCTAAGAAAATAACACAATTCATTTAAGTAGAAATGCAAGTCTGTAATAGTATAAATGACATCTCTCTAGATTGCCACTTGCCTCAGAAAATAGATCTGAAATAAAGTCTAATGCTTGAGAATTTATTTGTAGAAAATCCATCAGGTGTAATACTGAGAATCCTCTATCAACATCAAACATAAAGCAAGGCCTGTCTAAAGCATATGTAGTCAAAGTCTTTTTTTAATAAAAATTACTTCTTTCCAAGAAGCCAGAAGGCAAAGCCTCCAGAAGATTTCTACTTCTGACGGCTGCAAAATGTTTTTCTTTAATTGAAACATATGAAGATTTTTGTTAAGCTTTTATATTCTTCAGAAAGCCTTTATGGCTGTCATCAATTTTATGTTTTGATCTAGGGCTTTGTAGTCAACATCTACAATATTGTTTTCAAGCCACATACTTCTTAAATGATTATGATTTTCTTTGGTATTGAAAATACATCCTTTCACAAGAAAAGCAAGAAACAATGCTTGTCTTTTACTTATATTTTCTTCATTTACCACATGTGTTAGCCCATGACTGGATCTGAACTACTTAAAAAAGTTTTGTGGAGGGAAATAATATCTTCCATTATTTGCATTTAACTTTTTGTCCAATATTAGTCGAAATTATGTAACTGGAAAACAACAGATGGCTTTCAGGAGCAGATTTTTAGTCGTAAATGGAGGATTTTATTTTTTCTGTAGTCTGATTCCATTTATGGGATGTTCATAAGTCAGAAAGATTTCTCTTAATATTTATGTAGAGTAGCACATGATATTTCACTAATTCGATTAAGCAGTTAAGTATACGAGAAAGAAGTTTTTTATGACAGTAATTTGTATTTTCAAGTAGTCTTAGTTCCTGAATTAGAAGATAGTGGGGGATGCATTTGCAAAATATATTGTTGTGATAAATTCACAGTAGGTGGAATATGTTATCAAAACAGCTATTTTCTTTATCTACAAAACAATGCCTACCAATGAGTAAAATATAGACAATAGCAACTTATTACATACTGAATTTGTATTAAAAAGAATTGTGCTAATATAAATATATAATGGAACAAGTTTAACCCTTCTTGCTAAGAATTTACTTATGTACATTATGGCTAACTAACAAGGCAGGTTAACTGTCCAAAAGCAGTTATGATTTAAACTTCAGAAAGAACTCCTATTGCAACAGCTTCGTTACGTGTTTTCCACTTTTGATGCACTTTATTAACAGAATGTCCATTTCACCCAGAAAAAATTCAGAATGGTTTGAACTGCAGATCTGGAATAAAAATGGTGTCATGAGGAGGTCTATTGCACTTTCAAAGGAACCCAAGACAGCGCACACACACATATATATATGCATAAAATTATATTCGATTATAAAGAAAAAGTAGATATTTTGAGTCTCAGTGTTTCCAGGAATAAGTTGGGAGTTTTTTTGCCTTTTTAGTCTTTGGGCTTTTTAGTCTTCCAGCTGGTTGTCTCACCTATACTTATATTCATCTAGCATCACCAAATTGTTTAAAAGACAGTCTTTTGTTTTGCCAGGAAATATTTTATTCAGTACCAGATTGGAGATTGCTTTAGCTTGTCTGTTCATATCTAAAATGATTTAACTGGCCCAGGGATATTTTAAAAGTAGTGCATTTGATTAAATCAGGCAAAAACAGTTAATTGCTTCTAAGATCCTACAATGCCTAAGATACCAGAACAAAGAAGTTCTTGCGGTCAGGTCTTCTATTATGCCAAAAGGACTTTTTTTTTTTTTTTTTAATATGTTATTATGAATTTCATTAAATGAAATTTACTGAATATCAGAAAAATTAAGAAAGACATTGTTCAGAATGGTAGGCTTGGATTGTCTATAACAGATGATTAGTCACTTTATTTTCATATTTGAAAAAATAATAATGTACACCTCTTGCTCATGTATTTCAATAAGGGACTAGATATAAGGAATCAACATGTGCACTAACAAAGCATACAGCCACTATAAAATTTAAAATTATTTTACTAAAAGGGGCTATTTTAATTTGCTTGTTTTTTTCAGTATATTTTAGGAAAATGTTTTTTAGGATTTTTCAAGACATTATAAGGATGCATGAATGAGAGAGATGAAGAAAACTTTAGAAAATCAAATGAAAAAAGGTAGTGTATTGAGTGGGAGAAAATCTTTCTTTGTTGAATAATTACAGTGGCATTAGAGAGTTCCCTGTTCATAACAGCAGTGGCAGAGGCATGGTGTAAGAATACCAGAACTGTGTAAGAGAAGAGATTTAGATTCTGCATGAAATTATTGAGGAAATAAATTTCTCTAGATCTGCATGTTTGGTGCAACATATATTTGGATTAATTTATTTGAAGTATTGGGGCTTAGTATACTGCAATAGTGATGGATTGTTTTAATTTAAGACAACTATCAACCATTTTTGAAGGTCCCAGACAAATTAGGTGGAAAAAATCCCTACTATGAGTGAAGTACATACAATAATAAAATTATTTACTGTTGCTTTTACAATATGCTATAGAAAAATAAAATTAAAATAATTGTACTACATAATTCAAATGCCAGAGATACTAGGGAATAGAAATATCTTGCTCATCATGTGTGTTTTAAAACTGTCTGACATTTCCAAACCGTGACTAAATAAAATACTTCACGTACTTTACTTTTCAGCTTCATACACCTATACACTCATCGTTCTTTATTTGATGCTTTCCCTATTTAAATAAACCATTCCCGTTTATGGGAATGGCTTTGGGTAGCTATTAATAAATAGATAAATATACCCACTGAACAGTGATTTTTTACCAAGACGTTTTATGTGCCATAACATTAAAAAAAATAAATAAAAATTTTATATCTTCAATTCCTGGTCAAAGCACCATGTATTCATACTTTCACTCGTACATATTAATGTATGGGTATATTTGAGTATTGGTGGAATGGGGTTGGGAGAAGACATGATCTGCTACAGAAGTTGATTACTATGACCTTGGGAATTCGTTTCTGTTAGTCACATTATTGAAGTAATTTAAAATCAGTGTCAACTAGAGAGCTGCTGTGTAAATGAACACGCACCATGTCACCTGGATTTCCCAAGAACCATGTTTGTAATTAAATGTCTAATTCATATTAGACTTTTTGCAATAAAACTAGACTGTGTAGTCTTGGGGAGCTGAAACTTCTTAGATTTATAAAGGGCTTAGCAAAGGGCTCTAATTTTGTCTTCAAGAATCACAGAATGGTTGAGGTTGGAAGGGACCTCTTGATAAGTATTGATAAAATTCCCCCTCAGTCTTCTCTTCTCAAGGCTGAACAAACTCAGGCGTCTCAGCCTTTCCTCATAAGAGAGATGCTCCAGTCCCCTGATCATCTTGGTAGCTCTCCACTGGACTTGCTCAAGCAGTTCCACATCCTTCTTAAACTGGGGGGCCCAGAACTGGACACAGTACTCCAAATGTGGACTCACTAGGGCAGAGTGGAAGGGGAGGATAACCTCCCTCAACCTGCTGGCCACACCCCTTTTAATGCATCCCAGGATACCATTGACCTTCTTGGCCACAAGGGAACATTGCTGGCTTGTGGTCAACTTGATGTCCACCAGCATTCCCAGGTCCTTCTCAACAGAGCAGCTTTCCAGCAGGCCAACCTCCAACCTGTACTGGCGCATGGGGTTGTTCCTCCCCACATGCAGGACCCTACACTTGCTCTTGTTGAATTTCATGAGATTCTCCTCGGCCCAGCATTCCAGCCTGTCCAGGTCTCATTAGATGGCAGCACAGCCTTCTGGTCTATCACCACCCCTCCCCGTTTTGTATCATCAGTGAACTTGCTGAGGGTACACTCTATCCCATCATCTAGGTCACTGATGAATATGTTGAATAGGTCTGGACCCAGTACAGACTGCTGGGGGACACCACTAGTTACAGGCCTCCATCCGGACACTGCACCGTTGATCACAACCCTCTGAGCACTGTTCAGCTGGTTCTTAATCCATCCACTAGGGTGGATTGACTAAAAGGCCCACTAGAGTGGAGTTACTCTTATCTCATTCCAGGCCCTGGTGGCCTAGGAGTCATGTTATATTTTAGTTCAGACCTTTACTGTAGAAGTCGCAAGCTTTTAATTATTTTGCTGTCTAACTCATTCTCCAGACAATTTCTTAATACTTGACTTGTAACAAAATGTTTCTCTCCACTATTTTGCCAGTACACCACTGGATTCCCAATTTTCATATACTTGTGAAAAGATTTTAACAGAGATGTTATGGTACTATGAGTATTACTTTGGTACTTGGTCCAAAACCAATACTTGATCAAGGAAATTTGACCTTTCATATAAAATCAGAAAAATATTTTTTCAGAACTTTGCAGAAAATTCACAGTATTTTCAGTACAAAAATTAGATTACATTTGATCTGCTCCTCCTTCACCAGTAGAAAATATTCAGATATCAGCAGAAAATCCATGATCTACATTTGTATTTTTCATACAGGAGTGTCATTCATTCTCTTTCCTCTTGTTCGTAATACTACATTCAAGCAGTTGTTCAGTGAAGCCGATTATAAGAAACTTTGAATTTTAGGCACTTAAGAGCAATATAGACTACAAATTATCACCCTATCTGGCTTATTTTCTTTAGAAGACCTTAGTCAACTACATGAATTAAATTAGTTCTATAACATTGCTGAAGTGTTCATAATCTATGAGAAAGCTCCCTGACATTACAGACTTTCAAGGAACTTCAACTGTAGCTTTCTCTTTGTTTAGGTGTTGTGGCATTTTAAAATATGTTGTCCACTATAGTGTGAAATATGCAGTTTCCTTCTCTTTTCCTGCAGTAAAGAGGTAAAAGAAAGACAGATAATTTTCTAGGTGGGAAGCTTCGACTTTTTCATTCTATATAGATACATCCTAATATTTTACCATAAAATCACTCAAAGTATTCAACTCCTTAGGCCTGGTTAATTCCTGTGTCTTCTTATCTCACTTATCAAAAAAATAATTGGAGTCCAGGGCAACAAGTCAGAATCTCTTATCCTGAATACTTTGTTTTCCCAGGTATAAATGAAAGATTCATAAAGAAATCACAACTCCTTTTCACCAAAGTAGCATAATTTACTTGTAGGTATTACCCTTTCTACTTTAAGGTATATCTTCCCAAGCTAGTCCCTTAGACCATAAGTTTTCACCATAGCCTGATCACAGAGTCTAGGACATACCCGTTTATCATAACTTCTTTTATTACTTTATGCAGTTGAGAAACTTTGGGGAAAAAAACCAGTAGGTCTCATTGGTGTGAGCCTAAAATCAAATACCTTGTATATATACTGTTGACTATATGCTGTAGTTATTGCTTAAGAAAGAATTTTGCATAGTTATGTTATGTCATTGATCATAATCATGTATCCACAATATTTGTTCCCTGAAATCTTTTGGGAAATTAAAATAAAAGGTTAATACAATTTCTAATGAATTTTAAATCAATCTTAATGCATACACTGATTTAGCAACACTATGGTAAAGAGAATGTGTGGATTGGTTCTGACGGGTCTCGGAGCATTTGCCAGCAATAATATTACCAGAAATAATGAAAATTATTTTTCCAAGTTCAAAATTCTATCTACTCACCAAAGGGGACTATTTTTTTTTTTTTTTAAATCAGGTCTCAAACCAAAATTGGCATTTTTCTGTTCATGGAACTTTATCAGTATATGCCCTGTTTTGCAAGTTTAAGCAGGAGGTCTTCAAGTTCAATGAAAGGTCATATGAAAGCTTGAAACCTAAAGGGTAAAAGGCCCTTTCAAGAATGGGTGGAAAATGCTTTGTGTGTCTTGCAAACAGATGAAACTAATTTGCTCTCCTAATCTGTAAAATTAATAAAGTTCATGTAGCATTTCCATTAAAAAGTGTTGGAAGGTGACTATTGACATTCCCCTATCTGGGTAAAACAAAAAATTTCCTGCAGTAAACTCATCACATTCGCATGAAAAAAAGGGAACACTAAGTACCCTCTTCTGTAACAATCTACAGAGAAACTTTCTGTCACCTCTCTACGTGTTCTGTAAACTTTCATGTGAGAGCTGCATTTATAATGCAGGTGGTTTTTAGCCTTTGTAATTGGCCTTTACGTAAGTACCCTTTTGGTTCAAAAAGTGTCATAGCGACCTACAATATTGTTTAAATACACTGGACAAATCCGATAAAAATTTCCATCTGCAGTCTACAAAATACCAACACATACACTTGCGTGCAATATTTCACACATTTGATTTGCTCTGCTCATAGCATCTGTTTCCTCAGTGGTAGACTAGTGCAGTATTTTTTCTTAAAATGTAACATATCTGTGAGAGAAGTTTCCTAGAATATGAACACTCAACTACCTTCCATGGCAATTTTTCTGTTTTTTTTTCCCCAGTAATAAAATGCAGATGATATTAATATGACCTGTTCTTCCTCAGAAACTAAAACTGGAAGAACAAGTGCTATTTTACCGTGCACTATTTCAACTATCTTAACAAGATACAATTCAAAGAAAAATAAAAAATACATAGTAATAAATCCCTTGTCCTCAAAATATGGTATCACAATATCCATTATTGTCTTTATTGACAATGAAATATTAATTTCTAGCCTTGACTGTTTATTACCTCATTGTCTTGAGCTACTGAAATCTAGCCCTGCAAGATATATACCTAAACTAGGAGCAAATGAACACTATGTGAAGTTCAGGATTCAGGTGTGAGTCTTACCTATGCTACTCCTTACTGTGTTACTCCTTCTGAGGACAGGATACAGTTTTTTTGCTAAATCCATCCTCAATTTCTTAGGTTTTTTGGGTTTGGGGTTTGTTGTTTGGTTTTGGATTGTGTTGGGGTTTTTTTTGGTGGTGTTGTGTTGGGGTTTTTTATTTTTTTTCCATAGGAAGGAAAAACAGATACTCAGAATTTCAGCTCTTCTGTGCTCCATACTTTGATCAGGAGACCAGAATTGAAGGAAAGGCTTTGAATTTGTCTTTTCTTCACTAGGTGATTCACTAACCAGTTTCTCTTCTGATTTTCTGCCAGTTCTGGTGAAAATCATGTAATAAATCAGTAGCTAGTGATAAATTGTATTAATCTTGTATTTTGGGCAGCCTTGCTTACATTCTGCCTACCAATCCATCTCCTGCAGAGCTACTTATGCCATTTCAGACTTTCCAACAGCTTCAAACTCACGTGGCAGTTTAAAAGACACACGAGATAAATAACTCATTTTTTCCCCTCTGAACCAGTCCATATGTGATAGTGTTCTGAGGTACAGGACAGAGAATATTCAGTCTTGTCATGATAACAAGATTATCTCATGTTTTTACAAGTCATCTGTAAGACCATATGGGACCTCAGACCCCCAGAATGGTAAATGGTTAACTTATCGGTGAGGTATAAAATTTTCACCTTTTATCCTGGAAAATATCCTGAAAAATCATCTATGTATTTGATTTTCAGCCATTCTTCTCACGTAGCCACTTCCTAAGTAGTCACACTACAGCATATGTAGCATATGCAGATAGCATAACATCTAGTTATGGTTTATGAATTTGCTTGGCACAGCTAAAGATGATCTGAAAACTTAATAATGCTTCTCTCCAAAACAGATCTGATCAAATCTTCATGTGTATGCCACCGTGACAAAAACCCCTCACACTCAGAAAGTCATTGTGTTTTATTAGATTGCCTTTGAATGTTACCTTGGTTTTAGTAATAGTATTAATTTCTCCGGAGTAAGAGAAAGAGTTTCTTAGCTCTAAATATGTTCATCTGTAAATAGGTTCTTTTTAGTACTGCCTTACAATACAGCATCAAATGGAGAACCAGATTCCACTCTTATTACACATCAACGATGTAGAAGACTGACTGACGTCATCATAGATCAGGTGAGTGGGCAATAGCCAGGCCACTGCCACAGCATGTACGGATTTACCCAGAGTTCCTTTTTCTTCCAGAATTCAATTTTTTCAGAGATTAATGCAATTCCAATACAGTATAGGTTTGATTTACTTTTCAAAACAATGTCAAGAAAGTTAACTCAAGCCCCAATCTAGAAGTAACTTACTTTTTTTTGTGGTGAAGTATTGTTTAAGTTAAATTTTGTGTTTTGATTTTGACATACCTTTAATAGCTGATATGGTAAAAAATACTCTCCAAACTGAGGGCATGAAATTTCTGCATACTCTCATATACTTCAAAACATATGTACTTCTTCTCATATATAGTATAAAGTACTTCTCATAATTCAAAACAATTAAAGAGTAATTGGCATGATTTAAAATACTATCAATTAAATTGTAGTATTAATATACTCACAATTTTGTCTTCTAGTAGCGCTGCTTACGCAAAATACATTCAACCTCTGTTTCTTCTGACTACAATTAAGGATGCTTCAAGATGAAAGTATATTGTGGCATCAATTTTAACAAGACTATAGGCTTAAAATGGAACCCAGTTTTAAGAACAGCAAAAATTCTCAGTTTGCTTTCAAGCTTTTTCTTTTTTTTTTTCCCGAGATATATTAGAAAGATTATTATCACTTAAACCAAGTTTTAGCAAAAAGTTTATATTATAGAATAAAAGAAATATAGGACACTTCCTCAGATTAATGCCTTGTACTTCACATTTCAATCTGATTTAATTTTCCATAGGTATTACAGAAGCTTGAATGAAATGGTAACTTCAGTGAAGTTAAGATTAATATGTTTGTCACTTGTGTACTTAAAAATTGCTTAGGAGTGTTGAATGCACCCATTTGCATTGGAAAGTCACACAGATATAGGCTATTCTCAGAAATGTAACCATTAAACGCAAACTGAAAAAGGTGTTCTCTTCAATAAGAAATAATAGGAAAACAAAGTCAGTGGTTCCTGTATACAACAACAGGCATATTGCCTCCCATTCTCTTTATTTTCCATACATGCAAACAACTTAATGTATGATATACCCATATTGATTTGCAAGTGACATAAGATTGTGGTTTTGTCACTTTGTCCTAAAGAATATTCAACTTGCTTATTATTTTCTTTCCTACTTCTGTCTAAAATAAGCTCCTTCAGCACAACACTTCATACACAGGAAGACAGTAACATCAGGTCCTGAAAGAAAGTCATTTTAAGAAAACACTGAACAAGTAATGAAATGGAAATAAAATGCCTTTAGAAAACTGTATGAATCTACCTCGATGCAATAAATGAGGAGGGCATGAAGAAGTGTTCTAGACTGGAAAGTCTTCCTTTAAGCTTCTACTCAGACTAACTGACTACTAAATAATTACATCTGTAAAATTATATCTTTCTGGATTGAATGGGGATGGGGCTTACTTGAAATCTTTTGGCACACAGGTTTAAATAAATTACATATTTCTGATAATTGATTTTTGCAGAAGGTAATTCAGCTTTGAGGGTGACCTGTCATTAACCAAATTGCATGCTGGTTCTTTTATAGCTATCTTTCACAGAACAGTAGGAAATTTAATTTTGATTCCTATGTTGATTTAGGCCCCTTCCCCTCTTCACATCTCATATTATGAAAAAAAAGAAAATAAAACACTTTAACTAATGGAAGGTGAAAAATATTTCCTGCCATTTTCTATTTTTACTATCTCATAAATTCTCTTCCATCAAACCAGAAAAACAAAGATAAAAAAGGAAGTCTAGTTTTCCTCCTTTATACTATTTTAATTTCCTTGCTTCAAAAATATATAACGTGGGAAAAGAGTTATGGGAAAGATAATTAAATAAAATTTAAGCCTTTCTGATGTTTTCTAGGTTCATGAACTGCTGCTACAGATGGCTAGGAATAGCTTCAAGTATTACTTTTAGAATGGCCATGGATGCTCTAAGGAAAAAGCAGTGACTTTGAAAACCACAAGAGAAAAAGACATCTTGATGTTTCCTTCATGAGCATGAATTTAGCAAGGTGTGTGTTCAGGAGGTCATGTTACCATATCATTTCTGCAAGATTTTACAAATAATTCCTATATTAAAGGCCCTGTGAGTTGAAACAGGATGCTGCATTACCTTTGAGTAGAGATGTAGGGTTAGGAGATGTGGAACTGAGGACACAGCTGCAGGTGAACATAAGGTTGGATGCTCACCAAGCAGATTAGACAGATGAATAAATACAGCATGGAAAAATGAGTCAGACTTTGGGAAGGGCTAAGAGAAGCTTTCCAAAGAGGATCTTTGTACGTATATATAACCTGATAGAAACCTTTTTCGTCCAAAGTTTAGTGAAGTGCAAGATATTTGTAAAATAAGCCTCTTCATAACTACAACTCTAGTTAGTTCTGGAATGTGTTACGGTAGCTATTCCTTACATCTCGATTTCTAACAAACAAAA
This sequence comes from Phalacrocorax carbo, assembly GCF_963921805.1. Lineage (NCBI taxonomy): Eukaryota > Metazoa > Chordata > Aves > Suliformes > Phalacrocoracidae > Phalacrocorax > Phalacrocorax carbo. The sequence goes on along the minus strand of NC_087518.1, from coordinate 28,026,812 downwards.
ATTATAATTATTAAAATTATCAAGCTGTTATTTCAGTCAGGTAGGTTAGGCATAATTTTTTCTATATAGTTCACACTTCCAGTAATATTTGTTGTTCCTTTCACACAATTCAATGAAGGGAATAAAAAAATAATTAAGAAGGGTGAAATTGCCTCTTGTTCTTACTTTCACAGCAGGGGTACTGTGTCCCAATTAAACACCTGGACACAGTGGAGGCTGGAGGAAAAAAAGCTACATTTAGTGTTTATACCTCATCATGATATCATACAGCTCCTTTGGTGAAAATCTAAATGACAGAAATTAATAATTATGACCTGATATTTCTATCATGAGCATTAAATTTCTAAGAACACTGTAAAAAATGGGGGCATTCTTTATGCATTGGAAAATAACTATAGGGAACAGATTTGTATGCATTCCTTTTGCAATTAACCCATATAGGGAGGTTGGCATGTTGCATGCAATCCATCCAACTGACATAGTGACTGTACTGTCACTTACAGTGTATACATAAAAAAGCCTGCTCTTTCACTTAAGGATCATGTCCCAAATGGGAAAGGAAACCTTTGTATCAAAAAACAAAGGTCAAATCAGCTGGTGTAAATCAGCTTAGGCTTTTAAACCACCAGCATCAATAAAGTTGGCTGACTTTTGTCAACTGAATATTCAGATCATTAATGCCACCAGATCTGTAAAAAAAGGACTTTGAAAAAACCCTAGGATTCCTCACAAGTAGCCAGCAGGAATACTGTTCTAATTTCTAAAACTACTAAAAACTAATTACATGTGGGATATCTGGAAAGCAAAGGACACATAGTGAACAATCCAGACTCAGACTGTGTGGACTTAATCTGCCTGTGAACAAGAAGGCCTCAAGGATGTTGCAAGTTAAAACCAATGTATGTAGCTATTACTAACAAATGTGATTTTGTATTTACCAAGACTTACAAAGTGGCATTGTACAAACTTACTGTGGGGCCGTGCAGGATGGCATTACGTCTTCCTATTAAGTTGCAAATTCCAAGGTTGGCCACAGGCGCTACTCTGTCAACAGGGGCCGCATCCCATATCACCGGCGGGAGTGTCTCATTACAGCATAGCAAAACCAGGGCAATCCACATTCAGGAGTTCCTGATGCTGCTAGTGGCTATCCTTATGATGAAGCCCAAGGCTTGTGTACAGTTAACAATAGACTTGTGTATAATAAACAATAGGCTTGTGTGTAATAAGGTGATTACAGAGCTATATTAAGCGTGCTGTGTTTGTAATAAGCTGGCATTTGCTTGATCATATTGGTCGTGTGCGGTGTCCGTGACTTCCGCGTCAGCAATTACAGAATTCTAAAATAAATGGGGTTGGCAGGGAGCTCTGGAGAATCTCTTTTGTCCAACCCCCTGTTCCAAACAGAGCCAGCTCCAGAGCTAGCACAGGTTGCTCAGAACCCTGTTGTCTAGAGCTGTGAAGACCTCCAAGGATTGAGATCCCACGTGCCAGCCTGGATTAAGAAGGATCTTGTATCCACAAAACATTTCTTCTTTCTAAGGGATGATATAAGCTTCTCTAAACACCACAAACTTCACCTGGTTTAGGTAGATTGCTCAGTTCAGTTTGGATTGTTGCTGGAAAAATTCTGATTTAGCACATACACAAAAAAAAAAAAAAAAGAATTAAAATGCAGTATTTGGCCTTGAAAATGTGCATATATGCATTCTGTGAAATTATTTAACATTCAGCAAATAAATTCTGTCCTTTGACAGATCAATATTTGAATTCCTGTGGAATGAAAAGAAGTATGGTTTTGGGGGTGGGTTTTTTTGTTCTTCCCCTCCCCCCCCCAGCTAAACTTAAAGGTATAAATAATTCATGAAGTTTACTCATTGAAAGACCAAGTACAACAGGCTTTGACAGAACATATGTCAGCATGATATTCAGCAAACATACTGAAAGCCATGTTTTGAATCCCAGTTTTATATTAAGTACCAGGTCCCAGTTACAGGACTGTTAATTTTTAATGCACTGTGTCAGTCAAAGGACCGTTTCCTCATTGAGGAGAACAGCAAAAATCTGCTAGCTCCTTCAAAGGGTGCTTTAGGAAGCCAGATAACATTTGTTTTTTCCTTCTTCTTATACTGAAAGGAAAAATATTATGTTATAGTGTTACATGAATGTATTAAGCATTGTATATTAGCCATACGAGAGACTTGTTCCAAGGGATCTTCCTGGCATGTTGCATACCTGAGCTTGCAGTCTGGATGCCAGAGTTTTGGATGTCACAAAGTTAAAACTGTTAAATACAACTGTTTCTGAACTGTTAAATAGGGGAAAAAATATGTTAAACTCCTTCCTTATAGCTGGACCTCTCCTTTGACATTTAGGAGAAGTGACCTTCATACTCTTTAACAGACCAACCATTTCCAGCTGCAAGTAGTAGTGGAAAAGTTTAGTCTCTGATGAGCCTGCACTAACCATAGGTGGGAGTTCACTGACACTAGAGAGCTCTGAGAATCTAATCTGCGTTTTAAAGGTATATTTATAGGCCTTACTAGAACTGATCTCTTGTAAAGGAACAATTTTTTTCTTGAGGCTGTCTTCCACTAAAAAACCCAGAAGTTACAAAGACACAACAGTGAATATATTTTGTCAATGACAAGCTTAAATTTCCCACAGAACAACCAAAGTAATTGGTCCTAATTTTGTGTGTCTCCCTATTTAGGAGCTCCATCAATGTACCTTCTGAAACACCACAGGTCCTTAAGAAAATCAATATATAAGGCAGATAATGGCTGCAGTGAAGTAAGATCATAAAATGGCCTACAATGCTTACTTCAGTAAGAATGTCTGGAATTCAGTTGAGGTTATTTCTGAATTTTGAAGCTTTCTGTTGCTTTAGCAGTTTTAAAGTAGCAAACCAACCCCTGTTATTTATGGTCAGAACCAAATTATATTAATAGTCCATAAATGTATGGCTTCCTGCCAGCTATAACACTCTGTAACCTGGCATATAGTTTGAAGGAAGCATTATTTGTTTTTAATTTTTGTTCTGTTTATTTTCTAAACAATCTTCAGAAGATATTTTTGTCTGTGTCAATATAGTATGCAAGCTAACATTTAAAAGAAAATTCTCATTCAGATTTTTAGTTTGATAGCCCTGCATTTTTGATATCTATAATATATTTGTCTGGAATAAACAGGAGCAACCGTGGTTTTCTCTTTAAAATGGAAACAATATTAATTTAGAAAGTGGTTTTATGTAACTGGGTCAGTCTTATGTAACAAGAGCATATGTCATGAAAAGGTACTTGTATAATAAGATGTTGAAGAACAACTTTATAACTACATGTGACTATTACTAGATCTGGTCCCAAAAATCACATCTGTGGTAAACCCCAGTGTTCTAAATTAATTCTGCTGCTGGTTAGGTTGTTCAAAAAGGAGGCATTTTACAGGAAAGCTCTGGAGAAGAGTAGAACTAATATAAGAAAGAGGAGCAAGAAAGAACACAAGACCCCAATTTCTATTCCATAAAGCTTCAGTGTCTGCTCCTTTACTGGTCCTTACCATCCACATCAGCCCCACTTGTCACATTGCCTTCCAAATCCATACTGACTGGAAGCTGAATATCTCGCCATCACACTTTCAGCCCGCTTAGTTGCCACCGTAACATTTAATTTTATCTGGACTGCTAAGAAGCCTTAAGCTCTCTCTGGAACAGTTAGAGATGGGTTTAATCTCCATTGAGTCTGACAGCTTTAAGCACTTCATTGTAGAAATCTGAGATACAATATATTTCTGCCAAAAAGAAAGGCAGCAGAGTAATTTGTATGCACTGAACTCAGAGGTTTTATGGATTTTTTTGTGTGTTTTCACTTTTGTTTCCTTTTTCCAGTTAATTAAATAAAAGAATACTTGAAGAGGAAAACTCTTCAAAATATTCTTCAAAAGGTATTTTATCACAGAATAACATAATTTAGCTGGTTTTAAAACTACATGTTTCTGAGCTCTCTTAAAGTAGTCCATAGTCTGAGATGAAAAACACAAATACCAGCAGAATTTTCCAACTTATAATTTTATGCTTTATACAAAAATGTATCTAAAGATTTTGAAAGATCAGAAAAATCACATCAAAGCGGCATTTTCATCAAAATCATAAAAATAGAAATAGATCAAATTACTGAATTTCAATAAATCAATCATTTGTATCAGCTGAAGACAAATTCAGTTTTATTATGTCGATGGGGGTTAAGAAAACATATCCTTTTCAATAATATTCTCTGATAAATTTGCTAGTAATACCATTGCCAGTATACATATCATTCCTATGTTATGCCATCTTCTATATTTGTCTTGGTCTTTCCTATATAAAAGAAACACTTTCAAAACCTTGTCAGTCCTTTAAACTATTGACATGTGTTTTACTGTAGTACTTTTAACCTTTTCAGTCACCTGAAAAGCTGTTCCTATCGCCTATGTATGTTGAGCCTTAATAAAATGTCAGTTCTGACAGAGAAATGAGATGGTTTAATGATAAACTTCTAAAACAAAATTATTCTTCCACATCTTTATATATACCTATATATTATAATGCTTAGATGATATTTTTACATAGTTAGGTAGGAAATATTTTATTTTCATTATTTTGCAGATAAATGCTTGTATTACTTTGTATTAGTTACTGTACATTTATAAATGAGCAGCTTAGAATGATCAAAGCAGTCCATATGGATGACCAGATCTTGCAATCAGCTACACCAGAGCAGCTTTTCTGAAGCATATTGAATTAGCTGAGATTTGCACAAGTATAACAGAATCAATTAACTTAGACCCCAGTTTTCAGATAGCTAACTGGAGAAATATATGCAGCGATTAAAAAATGTTAATTATTGTCGAATAATGTACAGTAGAGAAATGGTTTCTTCTTTCATTCATTATTTTTATTTCCTTAGAGATCATTCCCTGAACTTCCTTTACCTTAATTATAGATTTTCAAGGCTGGTGCAATCAGCTTTAGAATTTATGTTTATCTATTCTAGTCTTCTTATGAAGCATACTGTTATACTTATTAGACTGAAACTTAACGAACTCTGTTTTCATTGATGTTATTTTACCTCCTGTTAGAGAATGTCCTTACACTGGGGTGGGTTTTTTTGCATTTGAAGGTATATGGTTTCTATACAAAAATAAATTTTAAAAAATACAAAGAAAAATCTGTAAGAAATTTTATGTGAATGGGAATTTTTTTTAATCTATTTTGGGTCACATATTGTAATCAAACCAGCTAGCATCTTTCTCCAAGACATGGTGAGGAATTGAATAAATAAGGTTAAAAAGATAATATCAAAATACTGGTTTTCTTTAAAATGATATATCTATAAGAATCTGTATTAGAACTACTAAAAGTAGACACTGGACTCTATTTTCCTGTAACTTACTGTCGTGGTTTAGCGGCAGCTCAGCCCCACACAGTCGCTCGCTCACTCCCCCACCGGTAGATGGGGGAGAGAATCAGAAGGGTAACGCTCGTGGGTTGGGATAAGAACAGTTTAATAATTAAAATTAAAAGAAACAACAGTAGAAATGCAATGTAAAGGAGGACAACGAGAGGCGCAAAGCCCCGGGGGAAGGGGGAAGGGAGGGGAGAGGGGGAACGAACCGCCGAAACAAACTGCACGCGCCGCAGCCACTCACCACCCGCCGACCCGATGCTGCGCTGCCTCCCCGCTGCCACTGCCCCCCCCCCAGTATATTGGTCATGGTGTCACATGGTATGGAATGAACCTGCCATTGGCCAGTCGGGGTCAGCCGCCCCCGCCATGGCCCTGCCCCTCCCAGACCCCCGCCACGCGGCAGAGCGCGGGAAGCTGGAAAGGTAGCTGACCCCCACAGTGAGGAGAATTAACCCCTTCTCAGCCAAAAGCAGCACATTCTCCACCCCTTATTCCATACCATTTACACCATGCCCAGGTCCCATACGATCCAATAGAACCGTACCAACCACCACCCCTCCCCTTCCCATCCTTTAACATAATACACAGACATCATTCCCTTAGTTCATGGACCTTCCCTGTACAATGTCCATTAAAATGTCCATTGAGTTCACCCAGTCCATGACTCTGGGCTCCATCTGTTGTATCAGTCTTCCCGGGTGGGAGAGATGGGGTGTGGCGGTGGGTTGCTGCATACCGAGTCAGTCATCGTCCCATCACTGCTGCACTTTGCTTGTTTCATAGTTGATCTTCCATGGGTTGGGAGGCTCGTACTCTGATATCATTGATACAACACAGAGGTGACACACAGTATTATATAGCAGTTCACATTGTGCCATGCAGTTCATTGACTGTTTTCACCCAAAATCAAATCCCCTAGAGGCACACATCGATTTCTCCATCCTCCCGCATCACCCACCAAGTGCACCCAGGTCCTCGAGCAAAAACAATCCCACGAATGGGTTTGCCTTTGCCAGAGGCAGGAAGAACCCAGACTGTTTTGCCCAGCATACTTTTTGTGTGCACTACAGGGACTCTATCCCCTTCCACAGTATGTTGGATTTCTGACTGGGCAGGGCCAGCTTGGTTGGCAGATCCCCTCGTGTTGACTAACCACATGGCTTTTGCTAAATGTGTATCCCAGTGTTTGAATGTTCCACCCCCCATTGCTCTCAGTGTAGTTTTTAACAGTCCATTGTACCGTTCAATTTTCCCAGAGGCTGGTGCGTGATAGGGGATACATTGAGTGATACACCCACTCAATGCCATGCTCTTTGGCCCAGGTGTCTATGAGGCTATTTCGGAAATGAGTCCCGTTGTCTGACTCGATTCTCTCTGGGGTGCCATGTTGCCACAGGACTTGTTCCTCAAGACCCAGGAGAGTGTTCCGGGCAGTGGCGTGGGGGACAGGATATGTTTCCAGCCAGCCAGTCGTTGTTTCTACCATTGTAAGCACATGGTGCTTGCCTTGGCGGGTCTGTGGGAGTGTGATATAGTCAATTTGCCAGGCCTCCCCATATTTATATTTCAGCCATCATCCCCCATACCACAGAGGCTTTACCCACTTCGCTTGCTTGATTGCAGCGCAAGTGTCACATTCATGGATAACCTGTGCAATAATATCCATGGTCAAGTCCACCCCTCGATCAAGAGCCCACCTGTATGCTGCATCTCTCCCTTGATGGCCTGAGGTGTCATGGGCACACCGAGCTAGAATTAGTTAACCCTTATGCTGCCAGTCCAGATCCACCTCAGCCACTTCAATCTTGGCAGCCTGATCTACCTGCTGGTTGTTTCGATGTTCTTCGGTGGCCCGACTCTTGGGGACATGAGCATCCACATGACATACTTTCACAACCAGGCTCTCTACCCAGGCAGCAGTGTCTTGCCACAGTGCGGCAGCCCAGATGGGTTTGCCTCTGCGCTGCCAGTTGCTTTGCTTCCACTGCTACAGCCAGCCCCCCAGCACATTTCCCACCATCCAGGAGTCAGTATAGAGATACACCACTGCCCACTTTTCCCATTCAGCGATGTCTAAGGCCAGCTGGATGGTCTTTACCTCTGCAAACTGGCTCGATTCACCTTCTCCTTCAGCAGTTTCTGCTACTTGTCGTGTAGGACTCCATACAGCAACCTTCCATCTCCGGTGCTTTCCCACAAGGCGACAGGACCCATCAGTGAACAGGGCATATTGCTTCTCATTTTCTGGCAGTTTGTTATACAGTGGGGCTTCTTCAGAATGTGTCACCTCCTCCTCTGGTGATAATCCAAAATCTTTGCCTTCTGGCCAGTCCATAATCACTTCCAAGATTCCTGGGCGACTGGGATTTCCTACTCGAGCCCGCTGGGTGATCAGTGCAACCCATTTACTCCACGTAGCATCAGTTGCATGGTGTGTAGAGGGGACCCTCGCTTTGAACATCCAGCCCAGCACTGGCAGTCAGGGTGCCAGGAGCAACTGCGCTTCAGTACCAACCACTTCTGAAGCAGCTCGAACCCCTTCATATGCTGCCAATATCTCTTTTTCAGTTGGAGTATAGCAGGCTTCGGACCCTCTGTATCCCCGACTCCAAAACCCTAGGGGTCGACCCCGGGTCTCCCCTGGTGCTTTCTGCCAGAGGCTCCAGGTAGGGCCATTCTCCCCGGCTGCAGTGCAGAGCACATTTTTTACACCTTGTCCTGACCAGACTGCCCCAAGGGTTACTGCATGAACTATCTCTTGTTTAATCTGTTCAAAGGCTTGTCGTTGCTCAGGGTCCCATTGGAAATCATTCTTCTTCCAGGTCACTTGAAAGAGAGGGCTTACGATCAGACTGTAATTTGGAACATGCATTCTCCAAAAACCCACAACGCCCAAGAATGCTTGTGTCTCCTTTTTGTTACTTGGTGGAGACATGGCTGCTATTTTGTTGATCACATCCATTGGAATCTGACGATGACCATCTTGCCATTTGATTCCTAAGAACTGGATTTCTCGTGCGGGTCCCTTCACCTTACTTTGTTTTATGGCAAAACAAGCTTTCAGAAGGATTTGGACTATTTTCTCTCCTTTCTCAAAAACTTCTTCCACTGTGTTGCCCCACATGATGATGTCATCAATGTGTTGAAGGTGTTCTGGAGCTTCTCCCTGTTCCAGTACAGTCTGAATCAGTCCATGGCAAATGGTAGGACTGTGTTTCCACCCCTGGGGCAGTCGATTCCAGGTGTACTGGACGCCCCTCCATGTGAAAGCGAACTGTGGCCTGCACTCTGCTGCCAGAGGGATTGAGAAGAATGCATTAGCAATATCAATTGTGGCATACCACTTGGCCACCTTTGACTCCAGTTCGTATTGAAGTTCTAGCATGTCTGGCACAGCAGCACTCAACGGAGGAGTGACTTCATTCAGGCCACGATAGTCTACTGTCAGCCTCCACTCTCCATTAGACTTCCGGACTGGCCATATGGGACTGTTAAAGGGTGAGTGGGTCTTACTGATGACTCCTTGGCTCCTCAGTTGGTGAATGAGTTTATGGATGGGGATCAGAGAGTCTCGGTTGGTGCGATATTGCTGCCGGTGCACTGTTGTGGTGGCGATTGGCACCTGTTGTTCTTCGACCTTCAGCAACCCCACCACAGAAGGGTCCTTTGAGAGACCGGGCTGTGGGAAACTCTAGCCCGGGAACGGCTAGCAGAAAGCGGGCATTGAAGTAGAAGGACAGGCTCAGGGTCGGAGCGACCTTGGGCCCAGCTGTTGTTGACCAGTAAAGGAGTGTGAGAAACAAGTAACTGCTAATTGCAAGGCTGAACACAAGAGATAAGCATGGGAGGAGTTGGCATCTACCTCCCAGCCAAGGATGAGCTATGCTTTTGCAAATATGTATGAGCTAATTTACGAACGGTATAAAAGATATTTGCTAATTGCCAATAAACGAGACTTGATGATCATCATCGGATGGTGCCTGTCTCCCGCTGGTTTTCCGTCAAATGGTGACCCCGACGTGATACCATGGACGGTCCAGCGTAGGGTTCGGGTCCTGCAAGCAGAGGGACGGCAAAATAGACAGCGCAGCTGGTCTGCGTACCCTGGGCAACCACATAGGTGGGCTCAGTCTGCGTGCCCTGGGCGACCACATAGGTGGGCTCAGCCGATACGTGCTGCCGAGACCTTGGGAGCTGCAACGGCGCCGACGAGCACAATGGAGAGGCAAGCAGCATATGATTTCTTTACATCTCTTTTAGAGAGGCGTAACATTAAGGGTATAGATTTACGTAAAGAACTACCGTTGTTGATAAGCTGGGGATGCGAGAAGGGACACTTTGTAAACCCACATACGGTGCATGAACTGGCAGAGTGGAGAAAGGTGAGGGACAGTTTGTGGGAGGCGGTGTTAGAGGATGATAAAACTGCAAAGAAAATGAGTAAGCTATGGAAGGTAGTACATAACGAGTTATTGCAGATACAAGCAGAAAAGCGAGCTGTGCCGCAAGCTGTCTCAGCTCAAGAGCGAAATCGGAGCTACGGCTCAGGCTGGGGACTTAGCACCCCGGGCCTGCCTGCGGTTTCAACTGTCTACCTGCCCCCTGGGCCGGCAGACCCCTCAAACTTGCCCTCGTCACCCGCAACTCCCGCTACTGCGAATAACCAGCCCGCAACGGTACCGGCTCCCGGCCTAGGCCATGAGCCGATTCTTGGAGCGGAATCTGACTTGGTAGAAGCCATTGCACGGGAGCGGCGAGAGGCATGGGTGGCATTAGCGCGGGAGGGGGCAGAAAAGGGTGATCCTGAACTAGTTGAAGCCGGTGGTACTCTCGCTTTTCCGGTAATTTATAGACCGAATCCCGGGGGAGGACTGCAGGCGGAGATTACTGCGTTAGACTGGAAATTATTGTCCCAGTTACGGTTCACTGTTAGTCAGTTCGGAGTATCGAGTGAGCCTGTAAGACAAATGCTGGACTATCTGTTCACTGCACATGTCTTGTTGCCTGCCGATATTAAAGGGCTCGCCGAGTTGATTTTTTCGCCACACCAAAGATTGCTGTGGGAGGCTCACTGGCAAGCTGAGGCACAGGCGTCAGCTGCAACCCAGAGGGCACCGGGAGATCCCCTTCAAGGCGTTACCATGGATGAACTGTTAGGACTGGGAGCGTTCTTTAGAACGGAGGCACAGGTTTTATTGGGACCAGAGAAGTGTAGAGAAGCGATGAGAGTTGCTCGAGCAGCTATGACTAAGGTTAAGGATACAGGAGGGATCCCCTTTTATATGGGAATAAAACAAGGGAGAGCCTATGATGATTGTTTGTGGGATTTGGTGATAGATGACGATAAGACAGCGGAAAAGTTAATGAAACCTTGGTGGGAAGTGATTAACTGTATGAAAAAATATAAAACTGAAAAAAGATTAGCAACAGCCGCCTCTGATCGGCTAGACAACTGTGACCCCAGTGCTGGAAAGATTGGAATTGGCTTAGACAATCTCTCTCCTCCCTTCTCGGGGATCCCAGTTGTCGTACCTCAAAAACCCCTTATTCCCCCCCCTCCCGCCCCTGATAAATCTACATCTGTAGAAACTAGCGGAGGAGGAATAAGCTTGGGAAAGGGAGGTGAAGATATTGAAAATTTATGTGATGTAGTCTCTCCGGTGAAGGAAAATAAGCCGAGCACGCTGTCTAGTCACCGTTCTGTGCCTGCTGTGCGCAGCCAGGTTGACTGGCGAAAAATCGGGTTAGAGGCATTACAGAACGGGGACCTAGAGACCGCCGATTTGTTAGCTCAGGCTTTCCCTGTCATCTATCAACCGGACCCTGCTAACAATCAAAATTTATTAGCACACCATAATCCTCTTGATTGGAAAATTTTTATGAAGGGCCCATTGCTGCGTCAATGTGTTATGGAAAACTCCAACCATGCTGCTAAAAGCATTTTAATTACACTTCCCCTAGACGCAGGCATTGAGGTGATGCTTGAACGCATGAGTCGGGTACCTCCCGGCCCCCGAGCTATGTTAGTTGAAGCATTGAGGGAAGTTGGGCAGGGAATGGTACACGTTCAGCAACAAGTTTGTGCCGCTCTCGCCCCATTGGGTCCAGCCAAAAACTCTCAACAGTAACCAAAGAGGGTCACTGCCGCATGGACTTTCCCAATCCCACTGACATGGCTCACAGCAGAGCCAGTATGGGTCGGGCAGTGACCGCTCAAACGGGAAAGTCTACAACAAGCCTGTATATTAATAAAACAACAATTAGATCAAGGACATCTCAAGCTGTTACATGATCTACGGGCAGTAAATCAGCAAATGCAAGCGATGGGGGCTTTACAGCCTGGCCTTCCAAATCCAGCCATGCTACCAACTGGCTGGCATTTACTAATTATTGACTTAAAGGACTGCTTTTTTACTACAAAGCTGCATCCTCAGGATACCCAGCGGTTTGCATTTACATTACCGGCAATCATCAGAGAGGGTCCTGACTTACGCTTCGAATGGACAGTATTGCCACAAGGCATGCAGAATAGCCCTACTTTGTGTCAACTCTTCGTAGATGCTGCATTGAAAGAAGTGAGGCAGCAATGGCCGGACACTATAATTTACCCTTACATGGATGACATCTTGTTTGCGCAAGTACAACCTTTCTCAGCACAGCAAGAATTATATTTACAGCAACAGCTCCAGCTACACGACCTAGTAATAGCAGCAGAGAAGGTTCAACGTTCACCGGTATGGAAATACCTTGGGTGGCGCATCAGTGACTCTCAATTCTTCGCCCCATGTTAAAGGGCACTGACCCTGCCGCGCCGGTCCGACCGACTGCTGAACAACACACTATGATACAACGTCTTAGCTCCGAGATCGTCCAGAGAGCAGTAGACCGCCTGGACCCCGATCTCCCCATCGATCTCCCCATACTCCATGGTTCTACTCACATTTTGGGTGCACTTACTCAGTGCAAAAAGAAAAAGGGGGAGAAGATAAGGGTGTTGGAATGGCAAAAGTTTTGTTTGTGCAAAAGTTTTGTTTGTATTAAATCACTTATGCCTATTTGCAGAACACGATAACCCTCCTGCGTGGGTGCGTCAGTACAACACATTGCAGGTATCCCTCACAACCCAACGGGTCAAGCAATAGTAGAACGAGCTAATGGGTTGCTGAAAACCTATGTTCAAAAGTATGCAGATATAAAAGACCCGCAAGAGCGGCTGGTAAAAGCACTGTTTGTGCTAAACTATTTGTGTGTATTTGGCTCTGAGGGAGTGCCTGCTGTCATCGTTCACTATAGACAGAAAAAAGACGAACGGGAGCTACCCCGCGTTTGGGTCAAATACAAAGACCCGCATACGGGTGTATGGTCAGGGCCTGTGGAGGTTTTATATTGGGGGAGGGGGTATCTCTGTGTTTCTACCCCTACAGGGCCGCAATGGATTCCAGCTAGATGTGCCAGACCCGCCACCTCCCCCACACAGCGCGACGCAGAACAGTTGCCCACCGCGGCACCAGCCGAAGCGGCACCCGAATGGTTGGGATCAGCGGAAGGAACCCAGAGGAGCGCTGTGCAGCACTCACCAGTGAATAACCACGGTCCAGGAGGAACAAAGGTCCCAGAGGGTGCATAGCGCCCGAGGTTTGGTCTGGTTTCGACCGAGAATACAAGGCGGACTGATAATGAGCTCTGCTGAACAGAAATTATGGGTATTAGCCCTTTTAAATGTATGTAGCACTGCCCTTGTGCCTAAGGTTTTTGACCCACGAGAAAATATCTGGGTCACGCTAGCTAGATCATTGAATACAACTAGCTTTTGTGCCAGCCTAGCAACGCCCGACTCCCCATTTGTCACATGTCTTATTGGGGTGCCTTTACGTAATGCAACCTTTATGACTTTTACTCAGTCCGTAGCAGAGCTGCGACAGCAGCATAATATAACTCGGAAGCGTCCCTTTAAGTGGCGTGACGCCCCTTCGGTGTTTGCTGAGTATGATATCTGGGATGATGTACTCCCCGTGGGCCCAGAACCACAAGAGCTTGCCCTTGCGGGCTCTCTTAATGCTACTGCTTGGTGTAACTATACCTCTGTAAATATATCACGCTCTAACAATATGCCTATTGTGCTACCTGCAGGTTTGTTTTTAATTTGTGGAGATCGAGCTTGGCCTGGCATCCCGTCACATATAAAGGGAGGGCCTTGCTCTATAGGTCGCCTAACGTTTCTTACCCCTAACACTTCAATGATTTATCAACATCATAGAAAGATGAGAAGCGAAAGGAGCCCTCATAAGTTTGAGGATAACCGTGACTCTACAGCTGAATCTTGGAATCCTACAAAGATCATAGCTGTTTCCTTCTTGGCTCCTGGAGTTGGTTTGCTCAAAGCCTCATGACATTAAACAAGCTAGGGTGTTGGCTAGCTAAGCAAACAAATGCCACATCAAAGGCATTATCTGACTTATTACTAGATGTAGACTCTGTAAGACAGGAGGATCCATGGCATTGGTTTAACAGCTTGTTTAATGGATGGGGCATTGGCAATGGGATCAAGAGTATTTTGCAGATGGGATTAATAATATTTATACTGTTTATTATTATATTAATGTGTGTCCCTTGTATATCACAATGTATGCAACAAATGATGGAAAGAAGTATGAGTGCCGTGTTCCTTTCTCAAGGAACAAAAGAAAAAGGGGGAGATGTGGGAAACTCTAGCCCGGGAACGGCTAGCAGAAAGCGGGCATTGAAGTAGAAGGACAGGCTCAGGGTCGGAGCGACCTTGGGCCCAGCTGTTGTTGACCGGTAAAGGAGTGTGAGAAACAAGTAACTGCTAATTGCAAGGCTGAACACAAGAGATAAGCATGGGAGGAGTTGGCATCTACCTCCCAGCCAAGGATGAGCTATGCTTTTGCAAATATGTATGAGCTAATTTACGAACGGTATAAAAGATATTTGCTAATTGCCAATAAACGAGACTTGATGATCATCATCGGATGGTGCCTGTCTCCCGCTGGTTTTCCGTCACCGGGCAAGGTAGACAGCTGTTCAGTTTCCTCCGTCTCCAAGGCAGCTACACCGAAAGCCCACCTGTACCCTTTTGGGTCCTTGAAATACCCTTTCCTGAGACAGTCTATGCCAAGGATGCACGGAGCCTCGGGGCCAGTCACAATGGGGTGCTTTTGCCACTCATTCCCAGTGAGGCTCACTTCGGCCTCCAATACAGTTAGCTCGTGGGATCCCCCTGTCACTCCAGCAATGCTGATGGGTTCTGCCCCTATAGAGTTTGATGGCATTAAGGTGCACTGTGCGCCGGTGTCCACTAAAGCTTTATACTCCTGTGGGTCGGACGTGCCAGGCCATCGGATCCACACAGTCCAGTAAGCCCAGTTATCCCTTTCCTCCACCCAGCTGGAGGCAGGGCCCCTCTAGTCCTGATCATGGCAGTCACAACTCACTTCCTGTAAATGTGAATCAGGAGTCCCTCTATTACACTTAGAAAACAAAATCAGCACTTCTACTCTATCTGCAGACCTGCTCACTGGAAACTGGAGCAACAGCTTTCCTGGAATAGCCTCCCTGAGTGACTGTTCTTCCTTGCAGTTCACGCACTTGTGCCTGTAGGGTCAAAGTAGGCTTGCCATCCCACCTCATCATGTCCTCTCTGTGGTCACGCAGGTAGAACCATAGGGGTGGCCTGTGGTGTGTATCCCCTTCTTTGAGCCAAAGGACGCTGTAGGGGAATAGACAGGGATCGGCAACCGGAAGATTACGGGATGTGATGGAAAGATAGACTCCTCCCCATAGGAGTGGCAGGAACAGGAACCGCAAGAGCTATATAAGCGTGTGACACAGCTAAATAAACGGACCTTTTGTATCCATCATATTGATGTCTGTGCATCACTGTCCCCAGGGTGGGTAGAGCCCTGTGTCCCAGAGGTATGCGGCCCAAGATAAGTTCTCCCGTAGAAGCGTACAGCTACAGATGCTTATTCCTAACAGCTGAGACACTGCTCTGTCAAGGTGGGGAGTAGGACAGATCTTCTTTGAGTTGCTGGACCTCTTGGGATAGTTTCTCCACAGCAGAGACAAGCAAGGAAGAGATATTTGCTTTGTAATCCTGGAGTCTATCTATCACCTCTGCCACTGTTGGTGTCTCGTCATCTTTCCAGGACATCACTGCCAATGAGTTTGCATGCGAAGATGGTGCGCTCCATACAAACTTCCGCCACATGGGTCGTGTGCACTTGGCTTCAGCTGGATGTTTGGATGACCGTTGATCATCCAGGTCACCATAAATCACCTCAAACACAGCTAATTCCCTTAGATACTGGATGTCTTTCTCCATAGTTGTCCATTTTCCTGAGCGATATGTAACATCTTCTTTAAAGGGATACCTTTCCTTCACTCCAGACAGGAGTCGCCTCCAGAGGCTGAGGGTTTGTGGTTTTTTTCCAATTGCTTTGTCAACGCCCCCTTCTCCAGAAAGGGATCCCAATTGTTTGCCTTCTTTTCCCTCTAGTTCCAGGCTACTGGCCCCATTATCCCAGCATCAGAGCAGCCAGGTGACAATGTGCTCACCTGAACGACGGCTATAATCTTTTCGCATATCTTGCAACTCGCTTAAGGACAGGGATCGGGTGGTCTCTATTTCATTTATTACTTCTCCCTCCTCTCCCCGCGATGGCCCTGGTTCTTTATCATCCCATTCTAAACGAGTTGATGTCCGCTTCCAATATTTCATCTTGTGTATGGGGGCAACTGATACTGGTACGGGTTTATTTTCTGAGCCAGCTCCGGTACTTGTTGTGGGGGTTTGAGTGGCTACAGTGCCTGTCCTCAGGGCTGGAGTGACTACAGTGCCAGTCACTTTGCATTTCAATCCAGAGACCTTCTCTTCCCCCTGGGGGCACTGAATACTGTTGAGCAGGGCTCGGTATGCATGGGCCAGGCCCCAGCATGTTGCAGTTATCTGTGTCTCTCTGGAGTTCCCAGCATAACAACATACTTTCTCCAAATATTCCACTAGTTTTTTAGGATTCTGCACTTGTTCAGGGGTGAAACTCCAAAACACTGTGGGTGCCCACTGCCCTAGGTATTTGCCCGTGCTATCCCACATGCCCTACCACTTGTAACTATCAAGCCTCGGGGCAGATTTCTGGGTGATATTCTTAAGTTGCTTGGTCAAAACCAAAACAACATGGCCAAAAACTAACAATAAGTGCACCTTAACCACCCAAGGATGTTCAAGATACAAAGACGTTGTTGTAACAAAGGCACAGACATCATAGAACAAAGTTGCAAAGGTACTATTCTGTATTTCCTCCATATAAAATCTCTCAGAGGAGGAGGTATAATTGCTAATTGCGTCAACAAGGTGGTATCCAAAGTACAGTAATGGTTTCAGCAAAAACCCCAAATACCAGATAAAGCTGAAAACAAGTGTTTGTATAACAAATCTTGTAGGCAAAACATTACTAATCACAGCAGAACACAGCAGACTCAACAAACCAACACCGATTTTTAACACCAACTGCAAAAAGGACAACATGGTGCTGTGACCAGCAGCTGTTGTTATCTCCAACCCTCAAGCCCCATGTTGGGCGCCAAAAAGACTGTTGTGGTTTAGCGGCAGCTCAGCCCCACACAGTAGCTTACTCACTCCCCCACCGGTAGACGGGGGAGAGAATCAGAAGGGTAACGCTCGTGGGTTGGGATAAGAACAGTTTAATAATTAAAATTAAAAGAAACAACAGTAGAAATGCAATGTAAAGGAGGACAACGAGAGGCGCAAAGCCCCGGGGGAAGGGGGAAGGGAGGGGAGAGGGGGAACGAACCGCCGAAACAAACTGCACGCACCGCAGCCGCTCACCACCCGCCGACCCGATGCTGCGCTGCCTCCCCGCTGCCACTGCCCCCCACCCAGTATATTGGTCATGGTGTCACATGGTATGGAATGAACCTGCCATTGGCCAGTCGGGGTCAGCCGCCCCCGCCATGGCCCTGCCCCTCCCAGCCCCCCGCCACGCAGCAGAGCGCGGGAAGCTGGAAAGGCAGCCGACCCACCACAGTGAGGAGAATTAACCCCTTCTCAGCCAAAACCAGCACACTTACGCAGCATCAATCAGGGTTTGACAAGATGGCGGAGCTATGTGTGAAAAGTAGTTATGTTATGAATTATTATTCCTGTACTTATTGACAGCTAGTAGTGCTCAATGAAGCTAAAGTCCTTAGAGAAAAGTAATTCCAGTGCCGATAAATTACTTACCTAGTTCAGGAGATAACAGATTATCTTTGATAGGATCTTGCATATCAGTTAGAGTTAATGGGGTTTGGTGGCAATATTGACCTTCAGGATCTCTGAGGATATGCTCAATAAGTGATGTAACTGGGTGTCACCAGAAATTAAAGGGCTGAGCTGACCCTCTCCAGGCTAGGCCAAGTGGGACAGGAAATAGTTGTGCTAAGAACAGACTGATCAGAGGCATAAACGTGACTTTCATGCCCTTCAGACTTTTTAAACAAAATCGACCTGCAGCTAATGAGAAATTAGTCCTAAGGAGACTGTTAAGAGGACAGCAAATCAGAAAGACAAAGGTAAGGCACCTTAAAGAAACAAGGTATAGGAAGACATGAAGATGCAGAATCTCAGCTGGGCTCCTTCATACCTGGTTTTCTACAATCTTCCTGAGGCTGAAAACTTCAAGATCCCAGTTGTTCAAAGAGAAGTCCCAATCAAAGACCAAAGAGGGATCCCCTAGCTTCTGACCAAGAGAAAAGAATGAAGTTATGCCTGTACTGTGCAGCCTAAAGGTGATTCCCCTTTCCCAGGTCTGACTGTGCACCCTGCTTGCATCCCTATTCCAGATCTCTCATTTGTTACCATCGCCCTTTTTGGCCTGTGCATCCAAATTGCTATGTTTTTTTCCAGGAAGATCCCAAGCAGAATGTTTGACAGGTGAGAAAGTTTGGGGTGAGCCCCAGCGCACTGCAGTCAGTGCGGACACAGCCAGATGTGAATAGTTGCCAGGAGAAAAACAGAGAGGACACTGGCAGGGCAAAGATGGCATACAGAAATGGCAGAAAATTAGTACTCCTAACTTGGAAATAAGCTGGGCCTCCTTGAAAAGATTGGCTTATCAAGAAACGTGGTGGCTTTTGCACAGATCTTTTCAAGTGTTGTATTCCTCCTGGCCAATAAAACTTCCATTACATTGGAAAGCTGACTATTTCGCAGATCCCTTGAGAGGACAGGCAGGCAAAAAAGCCAACAGGGCATGTCTATTTAAAAAAAAAAAAAATTAAAAAAAAAAAAAGAGAGTGGGAGAGGATTCAGCCCAGGAGTATGTTTCAAGAAAAGCAAAGCTGTTTATGTTGTAAGACACCAAGGTAGCTCCACTTATGATTTTCTGTGTTGCCCCAGACTTGTAATTCAGATTTAAAAGAGGAGAGGGAGAAAGCTGTTGCAAAGAATTACAGAGAAGAATTACACAGAATTACACAACCCAAATAACTTTCATTTTTAGTCACGTCACCTGCAATATGTTACTACATTTGCAACCACCAATCTAAGGGAATTATTTTACACAGAAAAAAGACTCAATTTCCCCTGCACATTTCTCTTGAAGTTAATCTTTCTCTTCGCATTAAACCACTAGCATTTTATAGAATTTTTAGGAATAAATATATTGTTTAGGAACAGACTGTAATTTTTACTTACTACCATAAATTATTTAATCAATAATTAAAGTGAAAGCTGTATCACAAAGATGTGCTATCTTTGTGCCTGGAGATATCAGTTCCTTCACAGATATTATAATTTCAGTATTTAAACTTTTTTATTTTCTCAGGTTTAGTAGTCTCTATTACTTTTCACATTGAAATAATTTGACGTAATTTAAGATACTTCCAATTGTCATAAAGGAACAGAGCTTATGAATCATTAAAAATTGTTAACTGTTATCATCTGAGTAACACAATTTCACAGATCAAATGTTTGCTTCAAATCTCAGACTGTCAAAAATATTTTTTAAATGCATCAATGTTTTGATTTTGGAACTTAGATTTTATATTCTACATGGTGGGATACTAAACACAAATAGCTGTGTACCTTTTCAAATATATGGCCTCTTATTTCAGCTGCCTGAAGGTTGTTGGTTTTGTTTTATTTTGAAGCAATAAAAACTGACTTGTAAATATAACCTGAGGTGGGTTAACCTTAGCTGTCTGCCAGGTACCCACCAAGCCCCTGTCTCACTCCCCCTCCTCAGCAAGAGAGGGCGAGAAAATATGATCTTTGTGCCTAGGTAAGGACAGGGAGGTCACTCACCAATTACTATCATAAGCAAGGTTCAGATTGGGGAAGATTAATTTAACTTATTGCCAATTAATAACAGATTAGGATAGTGAGAAACAAACAAACAAACAAATTAAACCAACTTCTCCCTTACTCCCCCCTTCTTCTCAGGCTCAACTTCACTCCTGAGTCTTCTGCTTCCTCCCTTCCTACCACTGAGTGGCACAGGGGTTGGGGAAAGAGGGTTGTGGTCAGATCATAACAATTCTTTCTCTGCCACTCCTTCCCCCTCACACTGTTCCTCTGCCCCAGCACAGGGTCCCTACCGTGGTATACAGTCATCCATGAAATTCTCCAACATTGGTCCTTCCCATGGGCTGAAGTTCTTCAAAAATTGCTCCAGTGTGGGTCCCTTCCTAGGGGTACAGTCCTTCAGGAACTCTTCCAATGTAGGCCCCCCATCGGCCACATTTCCTGCCAGAAAACTTGCTCCTGTGTGGGCTCTGGTCCATGGGTTGCAGCTTCCTTCAGGCCACATCCACCTGCTGTGGCATGGGGTCCTCCCTGAGCTGCACTGTGCTCCATGGGCTGCAGAGGGACAACCTGTGTCACCATCATCTCCACTGCAGGCTGGAGGTCAATCTCTGCTCCAGGGTCTGGAGCAACTCTTCCTGGTCTCTGCAGGACAGTTTGTCTCACATTTTATCACTCCTCTCTCCAGGTGCTACTCAGTATTTTTTACCCATTCTTAAATATGTTATCACAAAGGTACCACCAGTTCAGCTGGCCAGCAGCGGACCTGACTTAGAGACGGCTGGAACTGGTCTCTTCTCAAAGCAGCCTCCTTTCCTATCAAAACCTTGTCACATAAACCCAATACAGACCTTGAACTGATGATCATAGAAAAGGTTTTGTGTTTTTTAACCCCGACATTTCCACATTGCATTCTAATCTTTTGTAGTTTTATCAAAGACAAATAATTTATTCCAAACTGTCAATGAAAACAATGTTAGGATTAGAGGACACATTACAAATAGACAAGGAAATGGAGGAAAACATAGGTTAAGAAGCCTAAGGTGATATAAGAACTGTAATTGTACAATAGAAAGAAAATGTATGATTATTGCACAGCAATAATTTCCTGTAATAAGACAAAATGCTTCCATGAATCAGAAATAAGGCACAATCTTTAAACCTAGGATTTTCACAAGATATTAAACTGGTTTTAGTGTAAAATTTTAGGATCACACTGTGCTACTATCTGACAACTGTAGAGACAGACATTTTATGTGCTCTTCTGAATAGTCCCTTTTTTTTTAAGGCCATTAAGTAATAGTACTATGCGGAGAAAAAATAGGACCAAGACAGTTGCAGGAAAATAAAATTTGAAGATATTTTTCTTTTTTTTTTACCTGAACATCTGATGAAATAAAAATTAATATCACTATATTCATAGAATCCTAGGATCATAAAATGGCTTAGGTTTGAAGGGAACTTTAGAGGTCATCTAGTCCTACACCCCTGCGGTGAGCAGGGACATCTTCAACCAGATCAGGTTGCTCACAGCCCCGTCCAACCTCACCTTGAATGTTCCTAGGGATGGGGCATCCACCACCTCTCTGGGAAGCACTTTCCAGTATTTCACCACTCTCACTGTTAAAATTTTTTCCTTATATCCAGTCTAAATCTACCCTCCTTTAGTTTAAAACCATTAACCCTTGTCCTGTTACTACAGGCCTTACTAAAGAGATTGCCTCCATGTTTCCTGTAGTCCCCCTTTAAGTACTGAAAGGCAGCAATAAGGTGTCCCTGCAGCTTTCTCTTCTCCAGGCTGAACAACCCCAGCTCTCTCAGCCTGTCCTTACAGGAGAGGTGCTCCAGCCATCAGATCACTTTTGTGGCCCTCCTCTGGACCTGCTCCAACAGTTCCATGTCCTTCTTGTGCTGAGGGCTCCAGAGCTGGATGCAGCACTCCAGGTGGGGTCACACCAGAGCAGAGTAGAGCGGCAGAATCACCTCCCTCAACCTGCTGGCCACGCTTCTTCTGATGCAGCCCAGGACACGGTTGGCCTCCTGGGTTGCAAGCGCACATTGTTGGCTCATGTCCATCTTTTCATCCACCAGTACCCCCTAGTCCTTCTCTGCAGGGCTACTCTCAACCTCTTCATTGCCCAGCCTGTACTGATACTGGGGGTTGCCCTGACCCAGGTGCAGGACCTTGCACTTGGCCTTGTTGAACCTCTCCAGCTTGTCTAGATCTCTTTGGATGACATCCCATCCTTCTGGCATGTCAACTGCATCGCTTAGCTTGATGTCATCAGCAAACTTGCTGTGGGTGCCCACAATCTCACAGTCTATGTCATTGATGAAGTTATTAAACAGTTCCAGTCCCAGTACAGACCCCTGAGGGACGCCACTCATCAGCGGTCTCCATCTGGATGTTGAGCCATTAACCACTACCCTCTGTATGCAACCAGCCAGCCAGTTTCTTATCCACCGAACAGTCCACCCATCAAATCCGTATCTCTCCAGTTTAGAGAGAAGGATGTTTATATTGTGTATATGACCATGCTCTCACCCAAAAATCCTTTGAAATAGTTTCAACTATGTGTTTCATGGTGATGGAGCTTTTATATCTCACCAAATGCCAAGTGAAAATGGGATAGTTGTTAAATGAGGGGAATCCTGTGCCCTCCATAAGCATTCCAACAACAGGATAAGCTTCAGAATGTCTTCAGAACATCTTCATAATTTGCTAATTCAGAGAATAAAGACAACTACACAAAAACCTTAGGTTTCTTACTTTTGCACATCATGAAGCTTTTTTTTTTAATCGTTCTGTCTTTTCATGTACACATGAAAATAGAAAATTTTTTATTTTTTCGTCTACACTCAAGACATTTTTCTTTTCTCCTTTGGAGGCAATCTGCAACATTGAAAATGGCCTCAAGTTGTGTCAGGGGAGGTTTAGACTGGACATTGGGAAAAATTTCTTTACTGAAAGAGCGGTCAGGCATTGGAACAGGCTGCCCAGAGAGGTGGTGGAGTCACCATCCCTGGAGGTGTTAAAAAAAACTTGTAGACATGGCACTTCGGGACATGGTTTAGGAGGCATGTTGGTGTTGGGCTGAGAGTTGGACTTGATGATCCTAGAGGTCTTTTCCAATCTAAAGGATTCTATGATCCTATGATTGATCTAGGGTAGGTTAACAATAACAATTAAACTTATTGCTCATTAATCTGTGACAATATAAAAATAATGGCTCAATCCCATGAGTAAGAAGCAGCAAGGATTTCTGCTTTTGATTTGGAGATCTGGAACTATTTGGTATTTTTCCAGCTTAAGAACTGCTGAGTAGTGAAAATCCAGTCTTCAACACCTTACCATTTAAATAATTAAGAGCTTGATTTACAGTTGCTTCCCAAGTAAAATATAATTATCATTTCACATACAGGTTTGAGACAATATGATGCTATTATTGATTTTTAAAAAATATTTAAGTGGTTTAGAGTCTTAAAAGAATCATGTGGGATATTACATATTGGTCTGGAAAACAAGAGTAAAATACATTGAAGCTAGTTGTGTGCTAGGACACAGCTGGGGCCAGAAGACTCTCAGGGCCAGGAGCTAGGGGGATCCCCACAGGACCATATGGCTAGGGCCTGTCCCACCACCCCAGCTAGGGAACAGGACAGCTGACGGTGGGGTTGTGGCAGCCCCAACCCCAGACATTGAGCACATCCATAGCGACAGCAATGGGATGGGACATTGACCCATGGGCCAGGCCTGGCTCAGCAGGGCCCAGTAGAGCTCAGCAGTGGTGGGGCTAGAGGTGGACATCCTACAGTGTTGCTGTGATGGTACTGAGGTCCCAGTAGGGATGACCTGGGGTCTGGGCCCATGAAGTCTGTGAGTGTCCTCAGGACCAAATGACAAACATCCTTAAAAACTTTTCTAAAGCTAAAGAGCATAATTAATTGAGTAGCCACAATAAGTAGCCTTCCTCATCATATTTTTTCTCTGCTCTGAGGTGGACTCGTCATGGCCTGCAGTCCTTCAGGATAAACCTGCTCCAGCATGGGTCATCCATAGGCCACGGTTCCTTCAGGAATTATCCACCTGCTCCTGTGTGGTGTCCTCCATGGGCTGCAGTGTGGATAACCTGCACCATGGTCTCTCCATGGGCTGCAGGGGCACTTGCAGCACCTCCTCTCTTCCTTCTTCTCTCATCTATGTGTTATAGGGCTGTTTCTCACATTTTCTTCCTTAGTTCTCTGCCTGTCCAGCATTTTTGCCCTGTCTTAAATACATTTTCCCAGAAGCACCATGTTGTGGTTTAGCTCCAGTCAGCAACCAAGCACCACGCAGCCACTCGCTCACTCCCCCCTGGTGGGACAGGGGAGAGAATTAGAAGACTAAAAGTGAGAAAACTCATGGGTTGAGATAAAGACAGTTTAATAGGTAAAGGAAAAGCTGCACGCAGAAGCAAAGCAAAACAAAGAATTCACTCGCTCCTTCCCATGGGCAGGCAGGCGCTCAGCCATCTCCAGGAAAGCAGGGCTCTGTCACACATAACAGTTACCTAGGAAAACAAATGCCATAACTCCAAACATCCCTCCCTTCTTCCTTCTTCCCCCAGCTTTATATACTGAGCATGACATCGTATGGAATATCCCATTGGTCAGTTGGGGTCAGCTGTCCTGGCTGTGTCCCCTCCCACTTTATTGTGCACCCGGCACAGCATGGGGAGCTGAAAAAGTCCTTGACCAGTGTAAGTGCTACTTAGCAACAACTAAAACATCTCCACATTATCACCACTGTTTCCAGCAAAAATCCAAAACATAGCCCCTTCCTAGCTACTATGAAGAAATTTAACTCTATCCCAGCTGAAACCAGGACACACCACCAGCAAAGTTGATTAGCTCAGCTGTGGCAGGGCCTTTGCAGAGCCAGCTGGATGCTGGCTCAGGTCACCCCCTGGCCTTTTCTCACAAAGGTACCCCTCTGCACCCCCCCACTACCAAAATATAATTAACCGCCAAATCCATCTAGTATATGGGGTCATGGGGGAAAAGCACTTAAGTGCAGGCTGTATTTTAGGGAACAGTGGGACTAAACGCTCAACCTTGTTATTGGCTTGACCTAGAAATGGGAACAGCAGCAAACAAAGAGGAGGGATCCCCTGAGTCCTAAAGACCAACATACTTTATTTCCCCTACCATGCATCAATGTGTGAGAGTGTCTTTGGTTTTATGAGGAAAATAGTTCAGATTAGGCAGAAATTCTTCTGGTTTGTATTTAAATGAAAAACAATCAAAAGAAATACACTAATGTAATAAAATTATTATGTATATTATAAGAATTCTGTGTAAAACATTAATGACAACGAATTCCAGCCAAGAGAACTCTGATTTAATGGAAGTCAGGTACTGAAATAAGTGGTACATGAGAAAGCTGTCAGGGGAGAGTGTAGCTAACCAGGATTTTAACTTCTGAAGCAAGTGTTCAACATAGCTGTGTTCTTAATTCTTTTATCTAGCCCCAGATCATTCCTTAACATTTCTAATAAACATGCTTTCCTTAAAACAGTTTCCAAATAAGTCAGCCTGCATCAAATTGTCATTTTCCATCTCAACTTGTTTATGACTTAGTGTTTGATCTGACATGCCACACTTGACTCTCTCCATAAGTACTAATTTTAAAAATATTTTGGGAATCTTAGCTATGGCAACCACAGTTTTTAGAAAGTGAATATTTCATAGAAGTATAAAATGATTCAGGCTTGACTATTCCCCATACACATGCTGTGAACAATGTGGACCCTTTTCTTTCTCTTGGTTGGTAGAACAGAAGTTACTCCTCATTTAGAGGGTATTCAAAAAAACATCCTTTAAAAAGAAATAATTAGGGAATTCCTAAAATGAGCAAAGAAGATGCACTGCTTGGTTTAAGAACTTACCTCAGGAAAACCTACATCCTCACAATATAATACGAGCTACTGTTAAGGCTGCTAAACTTGGACCCCTGATCAAAGACCATGTTCCATACTTACTTCTCCTTGCAACCTTCTCTCTTCCATTTCTATATTTTATTTACTATAATATTTACTATTCTATTTGAACCATGAATCTTGTAAACGGCAGTATTTGGTAAAATCAAGCAAAATAAGAATTAGTACTAAACTGCCGTACAAGTTTACTTCTCCAACCATTTGAACAGTAAGATGAGTTTCAGGTGACTGACTGTCTCCACATCAATAGAGCTGTGGGTCTGTGATCTGAGTACACCTGGAAAATGTCTTGTTTCTGTAATGCTATAATTTTTTACTGCTCTGTTCATACACCTAGTTCCAAAATTAGCACTGTACATCTACATAATCATTAATCTATGAGAACGTCCTAGTTTATGCTTTATCATGACCATAAAAGTGGTTGTCAAGTGATATAGAGTTACCTGAGCAAGACTTGAGAATTTCAAATGTATTTTGGCAATCTTTCTTTCTTTCCTTCCTATGTCACATGTGTCCTTTTCAGCTTTTCTCATATTCCTGAATGCTTGAATAACTGGGTATGTACATGTGTTGCCAAGCTTCTACTTCTAGGAAAGGGATGCAGCTGACACAAATTTCTGGGAACTGTAACTGCCATTAACATATGTAGAACAGTCAATCCACAGCTGATATTACACAGCTTTGTTTCATTCGTGTCACTGGAATCATAGAGTTTGACCTTAAATCCTCCTGAATTTTTTTATTTTGTTTGGCAGAGATCGTTTCAATCCTCATTACTAAAACTTTGGAAAAAATGTACTATTTTTTCCTTATGTATATATTTTCTCACAGGAAATATATTTTTCTGCTGACTAAATGCCTGCTCTCTTTGCAGGAGAAATCAATAAATAGCAGAACAAGCTAAACTTGTATTTATTAGCCTGAGAATTTTGTTTTTATAAATATTTTAAAAATATGTTCTCAGCAGATTTCAACACAGCCCTTACTGCTGAAATATAACATAAATTACAGATTTTCCACCACCCATATCCCCCCTGCCACAAGCTTGAGATGTAGAAACAGAGACACAGTGATTTCTGGACATTGCATATCTTGCTTTACTAAGAAACTAATGTGCAGTATTTACATATATACATATGAATTGAATTAGATATTTATAAAATATAGAATAATTATAATTTCATTACAGAAACTCTCTGTATCCAGGTATTTACAAGAGCCTATCTCATAATTTCTTGGACTCTTGTAGTGTATCCTCAGCTGTGGAAAACTGCTATAATCTTCCTTCCAGCCAAATTCTCTATTTGCTGTGGCTTTGCATATTTCCTGTGGATTGCTTCCCACCCAAAATATTTTAGTCACTTTAGAGATGAGACAAGAATTATTAGTAGATGTAGAGACAACAATACAACAGGACTTGATATTTTGACCAAGGTCACTAGACAATACGTGATAAAATTGCAAATAAACCAGATTTTGTTGGGCTCTTTTTCCCTGATGCAGGCATTCAGACTGTCTTTGCACCATCTTCAGTGCACAGCTTTTGTGGAATTGAAACAAATTAGTAATTAATACATTGAGCTCTAATTCCAATTGCTTAATACCATAATATCCTTTTAACTTCAATTTCACAGCTACAGAGACTTTCTAACCCTACAATCCTCCTTTAAAGCTATACTGAAACTCAGCGACTGTACACCTTCTTGCAAACCGTAGACACTGAATTGGATCCATGTCACCTTGTAGACCAATAGCTAAACCAAATAATCTGTTTGCTGTGCGCAGGCAGTGAGAATACATGTCTGAAGGTTTATGGAAGACCTGTGATAAAATATGCTTTTCAAATTAGCTTATAGATAGTGAGTGGAAGAACAAGCCAGATGATTTGGAGTAGCTCACTAGAGTTGGACAGCAACTGACCATTCTCTTTTTTAAAATAGATGTGTCTGCATTAATTCATTCCTTAAAGAAATTGTTACAAAGAGACAACTTCAATATATATTTAAAAAAAAAGGGAGGGGAAGCAATGAATGATTTATTTGAGTTCTAAATTAGAAGGAGAATTTAAATTTCACATTGTAATTCAGTCAAATGCAATACTCAATTTTGTGAATGCTAGAATCAGTATTAGCATTCAGGAAAAAAGTAAGTGATGTTTTGAACTTTTAGCAACATAATTTTTTTTTCAATATATTTTTAAAATCTTGGACAATGCTGGAATTGCACTGGGGATTTGAAAGCAGTTGAAGACAGATCTCAGAGGGTTGTGATCAACAGGGCAGAGTCTGGTTGGAGGCCTGTAACTAGTGGTGTCCCCCAGCGGTCTGTACTGGGTCCAGACCTATTCAACATATTCATCAGTGAACTGGATGATGGGATAGAGTGTACCCTCAGCAAGTTCACTGATGATACAAAACGGGGAGGGGTGGTGATAGACCAGAAGGCTGTGCTGCCATCTAATGAGACCTGGACAGGCTGGAATGCTGGGCCGAGGAGAATCTCATGAAATTCAACATAAGCAAGTGTAAGGTCCTGCACGTGGGGAGGAACAACCCCATGCACCAGTACAGGCTGGGGGTTGGCCTGCTGGAAAGCAACTCTGTTGAGAAGGACTTGGGAGTGCTGGTGGACGTCAAGTTGACCACAAGCCAGCAACGTGCCCTTGTGGCCAAGAAAGTCAATGGTATCCTGGGATGCATTAAAAGGGGTGTGGCCAGCAGGTTGAGGGAGGTTATCCTCCCCTTCTACTCTGCCCTAGTGAGTCCACATTTGGAGTACTGTGTCCAGTTCTGGGCACCCCAGCTTAAGAAGGATGTGGAAACACTTGAGCAAGTTCAGTAAAGACCTACCAAGATGATCAGGGGACTGGAGCATCTCTCTTATGAGGAAAGGCTGAGACGCCTGGGTTTGTTCAGCCTGGAGAAGAGAAGACTGAGGGGGAATTTTATCAATACTTATAAATATCCAAAGAGTGGATGTTAAGAGAATGGGACTGGACTATTTTCAGTGGTGCTCAATGACAGGACATGGGGCAATGGGCCCCCTGAGAAGTATTTTGGAATCAGTTGAAGTTGTCATCTCTTTTACTGTGAGTAGAAATTACAACAAAAGTAGAATTAAGTAGTTCAGGGACTTTTCCCTTTATAATGTTCAAAAATTATTTCCCATGTCTTTTTTTGCATTAATAGTAGGAGTCTGAGGAGTGGAAAGGACCCTCCCTTTGAGTCACAAGGTTCAGACAGGACCCCCTTGCTTTCTAAACTTCTTAGAGAGGAGTCTCAGTGTGGCTTAGTCTCAGACTTGGTCAACAGTTTACTTTCTAAGGATTGTAGATGTAACCACTTCTCAGAGTATTTGTTGTTAGTAACTAATTTGACAGATGCCCGATTATACGTAACACTGCTGGTCGCATTCAATAAGAACTACCATGGCTAGATTAATGAGTAGTACAATTAATTAAAGCAACTGATACACAGGTTCTTAGATTACCAGTGATAAATTTGCTGGTTACAAGGCACACAACTACAAGTGCATTAAAAAAACAAATATAAAGTGACTCTAATGCATTGGAGATTTAAAGTGACTCTATGTATAGGATTCTAAGTTTTCTTGCAGGAACACTTGGTATAACCAAGTGTTCAAATCTCACCCAAAGGCATCCCAGTGGGGAGGAAGAGAGGCTCAGCCCATCGACTGGTCCCAGAAGTCAGAGTGGTACACGATGGTATCTTCCCTAACACCCTCTTTCTCTTAAACTATTTTATATTATTTTTTACCTTTTAGGTGGAGCTTGAGTGACTCCAGTCATACGTACCTTTATTATGATTGGTTTAAAATTTCCTTGCTTTGCTTTTAAAGGTGTAGACTAGAAAAATTTGAAGCGCATGCCCAGTGAGGGCTAGTCGCACCTTAGAGGCAGATTGCTTTTGGGATGGAGGTGTGTTTTGGTATTATAATGATATTATAATGAGCAAAGCTCACCAAAAGGACAGTGTTTTGTCAAAAGTATGATGGACTGTTGGCTCAGGGTGGCAAATATACAGCATACCAGCTCCATGGTACCTCAAGTTTCCATTTATCACAGAGCCTGGCTGTGATGCCTCCGCACCGCTCCACCCTCCGTACAACTCCTCTTAGAGTCAGTACATCAAGTTCTCCTGGCATTGCCAATATCGAAGGTTCCTAGGGAACTTCCATGGAATGGATTCCTCAAATGTCAGCTGCACTCCATCCTGAAAGCTTCTTCAATGATGTACCTTTTCTAAAAACATAAGTTTAATTTCTAAGTCACCTCCAGCGATTATTCACAGTCTTGAAAACACACTGTCTTAGCTAGATGCTAGATAGAGAGCATTGGGTTTGTTTGTTCTTTGTTTGTGGGTTTGTTTTGGGGTTATTTTGGTTGGTTTTGGGTTTTTTTTTTCATGTTGGTATACCCATACTATATAACAATATCCTCCATTTCATATGTATAAGACCTATGCCTGTGACCATAATTCAGGTTGAAAGGGACCTCAGGAGGTCACCTAGTCCAACCTCCTGGTTAACTGTATTTCTTCAGGTAGATATTTTCATCGAATCACAGAATGGTTTGGATTGGAAAGGACCTTCAAAAATCATCTAGTCCAACTGCCCTGCCATAGACAGGGACATCTTTCACTAGATCAGGGTGCTCAAAGCCATATCCAGCCTGATCCTGAACACTTCCAGTGATGGTGCATCGACAACTTCCCTTGGCAACCTGTTTCAGTGTCTCATGCACTCAGCAATTTCCTCCTGTTGAATTTAAATCTACCCCCTTTCAGTTTAAAACCAATAAAAGGCAAAAGTTTCAACGATAGAGATTTAGTCCTGTCTTTGTCCCTCATCCTGCCTGCATGGATGAATGACTTGTTATCTCTGTAGAGATTTTCTGAAATATAAAATTCAAGCTCAGTACCTGAAACAAAATGTGTGCATTAATTGTTCCTTCATCTGGCAGCAGAGTTATGCCTCTGGGAATGGTAGTATTTTGGAAATTGGACAGATCACCATTATAATTTTCCATCCTCAGTAAAACTGATTTAAAATATTTGCTGACACATTTACAGTACTTCTTCTGATTCTTCTCACAGAAAGACTTAGCAATCATCCTTTACATCTTTTGTAGCCAAAGAGTAAACCCTAATCCACTAGTATATGCTGTCCTCAGATACCTTCAAAACACTTTATTAGTTTTTGAAAGAAGTCTTGGAGATGTAAGTACCCACATTCCAAAGAGAATCACACTATTTTAGAAACACCATGTCCTTCTTTAATCCCAGCCTTTCTGTTTACTAAATGTAGTGATTTAGGTGAAGAATGCCACTTCAGTCTGTGGATGCTCAAAGGAATAATAAGTAAAAATGACAAGCTGGCATTGAAGGACATTTTACCGCCATGTAATGAAAGATGGCAAATCAAATAAAACATTAATACATCATTTTGAAGGTCACCAATGTATCTGCCCATTTTTCACAAACACACTGTTTACGTGAGCAGGAAATTCAAATTACATCGTCAGCAAAGCTTGTGTTTAATTTATTCACTAATTCTTCCACAAATGGTTCTTGGTAATAAATGCACAATTGCATATATCAGCTTGTATATATCAGTTGTATACAGCCATCACCTATAAATTAGCTATGCATCTGACTTGTATATTTAAAAGCTAAACAGCTCTTGTTCTTGCTCTTGCTATACAACTTGCTCTTACACTTTCCCCACTGTCAACCTACACCTACTGTCTCTTTCTTATTCTTTGGCTAACAGGTATACTTCTTACATCATTGCCTAATCAAAGGATGTCTAGAAGAGGCATATTTGCCTGCGTGGCAAAAATACCATACAGGCAGAAGAGAAGGGGGTGGGGGAGGAGTATGAGAAACAGCTCTGCGAGCACCAAGGTGAGAGAAGAAGGGAGGGAGGAGGTGCTGCAGATGTGCCAGAGCAGATTCTCCTGTCGTTTGTGGGAGAGACTACACAGAAGGTTTCATATTGAAGGACTGCAGCCTGTGGAAAGGAACCATGCTGAAACAGTAGAAAAGTGTTAGGAGGAGAGGGAGGGCAGCGGGAAGCTGTTGCGGAGTAGCCATAATCCGCCATTCTGCCCTGCACTGCTTTGCGTGGGGAAAAGTCAGAAGTGGAGTGAAGTTGAGCCTGGGTAAAGGCAGCTGGGGAAAGTGTTTTAATTTTGTCTTCATTACTACCCAAATATATTTTAATTGATAATAAGTTAATTTCCCCAAATTGAGTCTGTTTTGCCCGTGATGGCAATTGGCTGGTGATCTTCCTGTCTTGATCTCAACCCATGAGCTTTCACATTCCTGTTCTTCCTATTTTTCTCCCCTTGTCCCACTGAGAAGGGAGAATGAGCAAGCAGCTACTGGTAGCTTGGCTCTTAGTCAAGGCTAACCCACCACGTCAGCAAAAAGTTTCTCTTACAGTTTTGAAATTTAAGTGTTACCAGGGAATTACAGGTGGGTTGGATGCAGAACCACACTACTCAGTGACATATAATCAAACATTTGTCTGCTAAGCAGGACATGAAGTGATTGGTCTCTGTTCTGTTACACAAAGTCTCATCAGTCAAGGCCATGCACCTGTGGTCCAGTTGAGACCACACCATAGACCCAGGGAAAGAGAACACCCACTCCCACTGGCAGGTGACTGGCTTCCCAACCTGCAAACAACTTATACTGTTTAACCAAGTGACAGCTGAATCAAAAGTCATACTCTGGATGTCCTGTATTTCCTTCTCTGGTGTCTGATTATTGTTTTTGTTTTGTCCCAACTGGAGACCACTGAGCTGCTAAAAATGTCATGGTTCTGAGGAATGTTGAGCCCAGTCTGGACAGTAACAGTTGTTTAAATCTGTTTGTATTTAATTTGTTAAACATTAAGCATCCTTTAAAACTCACAACTATGTTTTAATTGAGAAAATTTAAATCCTGCAAGTTTTTCTTTTCTGGAATACAAGTTGGGAAAAAACCCTGAAACTTAATCTGATACATCACAAGGCTACACTGTGCACCAGGTAACCTTACCCTTTCTAATGCTGAGGGCCTGTTACTTGCCATTTGCCATTCTGTAGTCTCCTTTGGCTTGCATCTCTGGTATCCTTTCTCTTTTTTTTTTTTGGCAGGGCTCTTTCAAAGTCTCTGTGGAAATCTTTTTCCCTTTTTGTTCTCATGGTGTTGTATTTGTGCTGTTGTTCTCATGACCTAACATCTGCAAATCCTGATACGATTGTTATGGTGTGTTACTCCTCTTTTCTTTATCCATTAGCTTGTAACAAAGTCCTTTTTTTCCCCCTCCCACAGAAGAAAATTTCACTATTAGAGTTGAGCTGTGCCATCATCTATGGACACTGCTAATGAAGCCTTGTGCATGTATGTCAATCTCTTCATCCTTTAGGAAAAAACAGGTCCTCTTTCCTGGTCATACTTACGTCACTGCAGAGCCCTGTAATTTTCCCAGGCAGCCTACTACAATGCCTCACTAACCCAGCAGTTTGAACTTTTTCCCAATTTTCTTCTACCTCATTATATCTTGTCCTGTTTGTTTTCTGTTGGCTTACAACAGAAATAGAAAACAACTTTTTCATTTCCATTTACAGCAATAAGGGCTAGAAACCTACTTTACGTTTTAAGTGGAAGATCACATTTAAGATTAAAAGAATCAACAAATATCTTCAAAACACAATAAGTTACAATCAATATAGTAAGAAGAGAACTATAAGAAAGATTTTAATGGCGATAGGAAATATTCTAATAACACACAGTTTATCATTCTCTTTATACCTTAATTATACAAAATGTTATAAATAATATGACTTCATATATAGTCACCTGGGACATAGTGATATTTTTTATAACATACTTCTTCTCATAATACTACCAGCACATTCTGATAACGAATTGACCTTATTAAGCTAATTGATCAGACTAAATCCAGAGTTTCCATTTCAGCAAAGCACTTAAAACATATATGAAATTCCTTTCTTAATACAAAGAAGTACTTAAGTATGTGCTTAAATCTTGCTGAAGATAGTTGAATGAAACACAATTTAAAGTTATGTTAAACAGTGCATTAAGCCTGTCTGTTTGTTAATTTATTGAGTTAAAGCCAAAATAAATTAGAACAAGTCAGAAGCTTTGATAGTCCCCAAACAATATCACTTCAACAATATCACAAACAAGAGGAGCTGGAAGCCTTGGCCCAGTCCCAGAGATATGACATCATTGGCATAAGTGAAACCCAGTGGGATGAGTCCTGCAACTCGTGTACCATGATGGATGGTTACAAGCTCTTTAGGATAGGCAGGGCAGGCGAGGTGGGTGGATGGCATTGTATGTAGCAGAGGAGCTGGAACGCATGGAGCTTGCAACTGACGATGGCACAGCTGAGAGTGTCTGGGTAAGGATTAAGGGACAGACAAATGAAGCAGATGTTGTTGTGGGAGTCTACTATAGACCACGCAGCCGGGAGGATGACACCAATGAGTTATTCTCTAAGGAACTAAGGGATGCCTCTAAGTCATCCGCATAAGTGTCCTTATGGGGGACTTCAGCTTGCCAGATATCAACTGGGAATACCACCCAGCTGGAACAAACAGGTCCAGAAGGTTCATAAACCATCTGGATGACACCTTCTTGGTACAGGTACTAAGGGAACCAACGAGAAAAGGTGCCTTCCTTGATCTGTTGCTTATTAACAGAAAGGGCCTCATGGTTGAAGTGGAGATCAGGGGCTGCCTTGGCCACAGTGAACATGAAACAATCAAGTTTCAAATCTATGGTGACAGGAGGAAAGCTTCCAGCAAGACCTCAACTCTGGACATGAGGAGAGCAGACTTCAGGTTGCTCAGGGAACTACTTAGAAAGGTCCCCTGGGAAAAAGCTTTTGAAGGTGCTGGGGTCCATCACTGCTGGTTGCTTTTTAAGTACCACATCCTAAAAGCACAGGAGCAGGCAATCCCAAGGTGTAGGAAGTCAAGCAGGTGAGGCAAAAAAGCTGGCTTGGCTGCAAAGGAATATTCTTCTTGAAATAAGGAGAAAAAAGAAAGTATATAGCCAGTGGAAGCAAGGTCAGGTGACATGGGAGGACTATAGGGATGCTGTTTGTCACTGCAGGGAGGAAATACCTGTGGCCAAAACTCAATTAAAGTTGAAGCTGGCCAGTACTGTGAAGGCCAGTAAGAAGGGCTCTTTTAAATACTTTCATGGCAAAAGGCAGGCCAGAAATATCATTGGTCTGTTGCTTGATGAGAATGGTCACCTCACAAGCAGGGACATAGATAAGGCAGAGACATTTCATGCTTTCTTCACCTCAGTCTTCAACACTGATGGTAGGCTCTAGGACTCCCAGAACCCTGGGCTAGGGAACAATCACTGTGGGAATGATAAACTCCTGATAAACCCTGAATTTGTGCAGAACTTGGTGCACTGGCTAGATCCTTATAAATCAATGGGGACTGAAGGGAGTCATCCAAGGGTACTTGAAGAGCTGGCTGGTGTCATAGTGAGACCTCTCTCAATGAATTTTTAATGCTCTTGGGAATCTGGAGAGGTCCCAGTAGACTGGAAGCTGGCAAATGTTGTCCCAGTCTTCAGGAAGGACAACAGGGATGACCCCATTAACTATAGGCCCATTAGTGTCCCTTCTATGCCTGGTAAAATTGTGGAGAAGATTATTCTGAGAGTTAGTGAAAAACACCTGAAAGACAATGCATTGGTCCTAGCCAGCACAGGTTCACAAGGGGAAAGTCCTGCATAACAAATTTGATTTCCTTCTATGACAAGGTCACCCACCTAGCTGACCAAGGAAAGCCAGTTAATGTGATCTTCCTGGATTTCAGTAAAGCTTTCGATACTGTCTCTCACAGTATCCTACTGGACAAGATGTCCAGCACACAGCTGGATAAACACATAATGCAGTGGGTGAGCAATTGGCTGATGGGTTGGGCTGAAAGGGTCATAGTAAATGGGGTTATATCAGGTTGGTGACCAGTCACGAGCAGGTTTCCACAGGGATCCATCTTGGGGCCGGTAGTCTTTAATCTCTTTTTAAATTACTTGGATTCAGGACTTCATGGAATACTTATTAAGTTTGCTGATGACACAAAATTAGGGGGAGCTGTGACACTCTCGAGGGCAGAGAGGTCCTGCAGAGGCATCTGGACAGACTGGAGAGCTGGGCAATTACCAACCATATGAAGTTTAATAAGGGCAAGTGTCGGATTTTACACCAGGGGCGTGGCAACCCTGCGTATGCATACAGACTGTGGGCCGAGGCTGGAGAGCAGCTCTGCAGAGAGGGACCTGGGGGTTCTGGTTGACAGTAAGTTGAACATGAGCCAACAGTGTGCTCTGGCAGCCAAGAGGGCCAACTGTGTCTTGGGGTGCATCAAGCACTGTATTGCAGCCAGTCAAGTGTGGTAATTGTCCTGCTGTACTCTGCGCTCGCGCAGCCTCACCTTGAGTGCTATGTGCAGTTTTAGGCACCACAGTATGTTAAGGATATACAGCTACTGGAGAGTGTCCAGAGGAGGGCCACAAAACTGGTGAAGGTTTTAGAGGAGAAACCATGTGAGTAGTAGCTAAACTCACTTAGTTTGTTCAGCCTGGAGAAGAGGAGACTGAGGGGAGACCTCATTGCGGTCTACAGTTTCCTCACAAAGGGAGGAGGAGGGGCAGGCGCTGATCTCTTCTCTCTGGTGACCAATGATAGGGCCTGAGGGAATGGCAGGAAGATGTACTGGGGAGGTTTAGGTTGGATATTAGGAAAAAGTTCTTCCCCCAGAGGGTGGTGGAGCACTGGAACAGGCTCCCCAGGGAGGTTGTCACAGCACCAAGCCCAACGCTATTCAAGAAGCACTTGGACAATGCCCTCAGACACATGGTGTGAATTTGGGGTTGTTTTGTGCAGGGAAAGGAGTTGGAGTTGGTGATGCATGTGGGTCCCTTCCAACTCAAGATATTCTATGATACTATGATTCTACCATAGAGGCTCTCAGGGAAGAGAAAGCCTTCACTGGTTTAGGCTGGGATAGACTTAATTTTTTTCGTAGTAGCTAGTATGGGCCTATGTTTTGGATTTGTGCTGGAAACAGTGCTGGTAATTCAGAGATGTTTTCGTTATTGCTGAGCAGTGCTTACACCGAGTCAAGGCCTTTTCTGCTCCTCATACCGTCCTGCCAGCAAGTAGACTGAGGGTGCACAAAAGGTTCAGAGGAGACACAGCTGAGGCAGCTGATTCCAACTGATCCTAGCGATATTCCATACTATATGATGTCATGCTCAGCAATAAACTAGGGGGAAGGTTGGCTGTGGGGACCACTGCACAGGGACTTGCTGAGCGTTGGTCAGTTGAGGGTGAGGAATTGTTTTCATTTGCCTTCATAAGGACATTCGTTATACAAGTTTAGTTCTATGGCTGTAGTTTTATCTTCCAACATTGAACATTTCAGAGAATAATTTCCATTGGCTGGTTACAATAATCCAATATCTGGGATAACTATTCTAATAAACCTGAAGATTTGATGAAATTAAATTTTGACCCTTCATTGTAGCTTTGATAAGGAGTGATGAAGAACACAGGAACAAATTAAATTTGACTCTTTGGGGCAACATTAATAAAACCTAAATTAACGTCGTCCCTGGGTTAGTCATCTTCTTTATCTCTGTCCCAATTCAGACTCCTAAATCTTTCTCTAATTGAGGCAAAACATTTATCTGGAGCTTTTACTGGGTAGGAAAAAGAGAATGAGAATTTCATATTTAGAAATTATATTACATGGAGAGTAAAGCAGCTTATAGATTCCCACATTTTCTGATTTATAAAGCATGCTATTCTCTGGGTTATTGAACCTCACAGGAAAAGCAAAATATTCTTAGTATAGTCGTTGCCTCTCTGGGAATAAAGTTGCTTTCTTCAATATGCATATCTTAAACTTTTGCAATATAAACCAAAGATTTTCCTTGTTTCCTGATTCTTTTTTGTATTGTCTTTTTATTATTATTTTCTAAATAAATTTTCAGAATTTTACTGAGTATACATGGTGTGGTATTAGCAGGGGACATAAACTGATATTGCCCTGTGACCTGAACTGCAAAAATGTACTAAATAACTATAAATCTTGTTCAGAGGTTGCGAATACATTTTATTGATTCACAGAAAATAGGCTTAAACTAGGAAAAAAAATTGCCCTCTTAGTTCAAAAGATAAAGTCTTCTGCCTGATGTAATTCCATAGCATTTATACAGTGATGGGTAACAAAGTGCATACAACAAATCAGGACAAGCAGGAAAACTGTGCAAGCAACAAAGACAGTTTTTAAAGTGAAGGTCTGAAAGTTGGTTTGTTTTGAAGTGTAATGGACTGAGGGTGACAAGGAGAATGAGAGAAAGCAGGTCTTGTTGGTTTAGGTAATTTAAAATTATTCAGTTCCTTTTGCATGTAACAAAAGGCTCTGGAGATGTAGGTCTGAAGATTAAAAATATTTTGTGTCCCTGCTTGAATCGGAGAGATAAGACAAATTTATTAGCTCTCTAGCAGACTCTCTAATCTCTTTGCATATTACTACCAAGTAATTTCTGAGTCGTGCTTGACTATTTCTTCTTCCTGATTGGTAATGCCATTTTCTAGGACTATATCCTGTAACCTGAAACCTGTAACCTGAAGTTCTGACTGCAGAAGACTGTCTGGACTTCTCTGTGGAAGCTCTTGGAACTGCCATCTCAACCTGGAAGACCTACTGAATATTGAACATGGTAACAATACAAATTAAGAACTTTGTGACAAAGGAATCACAACTGTGAGATCAGTATTAGTTTGTTATTTATATCCTCACCCCTAAGCGACTCCGGAGAAATATTTTTATTTTCAAAACCTTCCAGTAATTTTTGTCAATGATTTTACACAAATTTGTTTATGTACTCTAAAGGTTTAAGATAAAAGTTTTTGAAGTCACTTATGGAAACTCCAGTCCAGTGTACTGAATATTGATCAAGCTGCTAATATAGCAGACATATTTTGCACTCTGTAGTTTAGAAGTGCATAACAAAGCAGTGAGTTTCATTAACTCAAAATTCTTTACCATTGAGAATTATGTACTTATTTTTTAATTTTGTAAAGAAAGGTAGAAGCTTTATCTGTCAATGTAATTTGAATAAAGTTTATATTGTTTACAGGTTGCTATTCCTTGGCGACCCAGATTAAACTTATTGCCCATCTTCATCCATTTCATCAAGACAGATGCCTTCACTGTAAATGCAACTTATTGCCAGATGTGCTGGCATTGCCAGTAAATTAGGCTTTAAAAGGACGTGGAAACTTACTTCTCTTCTACTTCTGTTAAACCTAATAGCTAATTCAACAGTGATCGGCAGGGTGATAGAGGAAAAATTCTCAA
Source organism: Phalacrocorax carbo (assembly GCF_963921805.1). Classification (NCBI taxonomy): domain Eukaryota; kingdom Metazoa; phylum Chordata; class Aves; order Suliformes; family Phalacrocoracidae; genus Phalacrocorax; species Phalacrocorax carbo. The sequence continues at coordinate 27,987,635 of NC_087518.1, read as the reverse complement.
CTATTTATATTCTCATTTTTTAATGTTCTTTTTATTTATATATTTCCATATAGATGTGTATATATATGTGTGTGTGTTTGTGTGTGTGTATACATGTGCATGTACATATGTAGCTACCTACATATATATATATTTAAAAAATTCCCTAGAATCTGTTATTTATTAAGGGTTCATAGGACATGGCATCTCTTCTTAACTTCCACAACACATTTGGTTTTGTCAAGAGCCTTGAATGTATTTCCTGTCTTAGTACCAGAATCTTTTTTGGTAACAGAAATAGGGCTGAAACACTAAAATGGTCATGTCATTATTATCTTCTAAATGTTCACAAATGTCTTTCAAACCAGCTTCTGCTTAACTAACAGCTCAGTATGTAAAAGTTGTAGAGCACATAGTCACACAGCAGCAAATAATGATGAGTAGAAATGGACAGACTCTATTCGTGCTAAAGATTTAACCGATTTAGTCACTCACATTTCCAAATTACACTATCTTTTCCAACCTCCTCATTACCAGTAGAGCTGGCAGAAAACTGGAAAAAAAATACAAAGATGTTAGAGAAATGGTTATTTTTAATATATGGACTCCTTAATCATTAACTGCTACCAATCACTCAAATCCTTGCCTACACAAAGATTTAAGGAATGCTATGCTCAGAAGGTGAGCCACAATTATTAGCTAAGTTGCTTACATCTTTTGCTCACAAATTTTTCTTTTTGGGACATTGTAATTCATATTCACGCAAAGTAATGTCTGCTTAAACAATGGAATTACAATGGAATTCATTATTTGCTGTTCACCATTCTTTTTTTTTCTAGGAAATTTTTCATTCAGTCAAAACATATGACTTATGCTGACTAATTGCATTTAAAGTGTATTAAATTGTAAACAGGTTGTGAGCAGTTTATCAGCTTCCCATGGGTGAAAATTTTATTTGATACATCATTTGAAAATAGTAAATTGTGTTTCTTTATAAACACTTGGTTAGGGGTTTCTGAAACCAAGTTGGTATCTGAAGTAGGTGAATATTTAACTATTTTTAAATAGATTTAACTATTTTTCATCAGACTATGTAATTTGATCCAGGAAATATTAAGGATATTGAAGATTGAATTGTAAATGCTCTCTACTAGCCATCTAAACAGAGATCTTTTCCATTCCAGGATGGAAATGGATGAAATCCATGGTAAATATTATCCTATACCATAACTTCTAAGCAGGTTTACAATTTGTAGTTTCCAGATTATGCTTTTCATCTATAGTTTCAATTAAATGATTACTCGCAATTCCAAAGAACTTTTCACTTTTAAAATTTTCAAATAAGTAATATCTAATTACGTTGTTACTCTCCTAGACAATTTTCTTCTGGATAAATAATATACCATGTTGAAATATGTTTTCTTTTTTAATTGAAAGAGTAGGAGTGAGTGAGAGTCATATTAATAGTAAAAGTATTCCTTACCATGCAACCTAAATTATACACTCATTTCTGTGACTCCATAACTAAGCAGCTGGCTGAAGCCGCTAGAGACTTTTTATCTTTTTGGGAAGATTTTGCACTTGTCAGGGTATTCTGTAAAATGTCTGCACTCTACAGAATTTGCACTCTGCATTTTATATTTAAATGTCTCTGCTAAAAGGTGTTATCACACATATGTATTCTCTACTTTTCTGAGAACACCTGCCTTGTCAACCTTTTGAAACGTCATACTCTGAAATGAGTAATGCATAACATCATAGATGATACCTTTGTTATGAGAATGTATGTATTTATTATTGGAAATATTAGATTATGTATTTTATTCTTGTCTTATAATGTTGAAATAATTTTTATCTCCGAATCTTTATAGCCATCAGTAATATGAATATTTCTTCTTGGACAGGGAGCCCAAATTCTGACTAATACAACTAGAAACACTATGATCAATATTTAGTGGGTCATAAAATTGCTAAGAAACAATTGGTCTCACTCACACCCGTTGAGATCTTTTCTTCAACTTAATTTTGGTATAGTGAAAGCCACCATGTGGGATCTATTGAATGCGTAACATTTAAGGGCCATGAAGACTAGGGGAGCTCTCTACTTTAAAAATTTCTGAGAGATACTAAACATCACATTTACTATTGTTGACTATACCTTAAAAATAGAAATTACTCCAGAATTTTTTTCTATTTCTTTCTTGGTTGCTATAACTTGAACATATGTGCTTTGCCTCTTTCAAGAGGTGAATTTTGTTATGTCCCATTATTCAACAAAAACTTTCCAGCAAAGAGGTTATAGAAGGGGAAAAGTGCAAAGGTGTATTTTAAAACATGTTATTTTCTGTTAACCAAGTCCAGAACTTAGATGGCCATGTTTTCTTCATCCTTTTAAAGTGCTCATTAAACTGAAAGCGCAACTATAATTGATTATTTACAACCATTTGCACCAGTTCAACTCAGATTTGTCATTATCTCATTAGGTTCCCCGAATTCCTGTAATTCTGAATAATTTATAAAAAATATATTTGTTCATTAACAAGGCCTGCTGTCTTTGTTAAGCTTTATTCAGAGCTTCATATATTTGAAGGGAACCATCAGTAGTGCCTAGCATAAGATTTTGTTATTTTCTTTTCCCATATCTCTAACAAAGAAAAAAAAAGATCACAATGAATAATAGAACAAGTTGGAACACTGAAGCAAGTTTATTGTATTTTACGCATTTTATCTGTTGGTTTGAGCAGGTTTTATACAGACAATAAAATTTTCTGTATAAACACGATCACATCAGCTACTTTCAAAGGAACAAAACCTATCTCAATAAATAGAATTTCTGTAGTCCACCTGCACTCTAATATTACCTTGCTAAAAAAGGATGGAGTTTTTGGTAGAGGAAAAGAACCCATATGGCAAACTGCAGTCTAACTTCAGTAAAAAGAACCTTTGGGATCTGGATGAAAATTTGTTATGGCATGCCCCCCTCCCATAGCAATGCTCAATAATTTGCTTCAGAATAGTACTAATACTAATGTTAATGCTAAAATATACTAATACTAGTAATTATAAAAGAAAAGAGGCATGGAGCAAAAAGAAATATCTATTTGGGGCACTGAGATATGTCTGCAGAAATTGCTTTCTCTGGATTTAACACTGAAAAATATTTTTAAATAATAGAAAGGGAAAATGTTTTTATATTGACCAATATAAACAATGACAAATATGACAATGGCTGGAAGCTGAATTTTCAGCATCTTCAATGAGCTCAAGAGAATAACAGGATATCAAACACAAGCAAATATTACATTTTTGCTCTCCTAAGACTATTTATAACTGGAGGATTAGTTCTTCATGTTGCCATTGGTGTAGATGGGAAATCAGTATACTCAGCATTTAATGCAATGCAGGTACGGTGAAAATGCAATGTCAAATGCAGCTGTTTGCAATCACCTCCTCCATAATAACATTGACCCACATTCTTTGCCCTCTCCAGCTTGTAGCTGAAGCTGAAATAAGGAAAGTAGAGAACATGAGGTAATTCTTTGTATATTCCATATGCTTTTATAGTATTTGTGTATATTTATGTGTACATACAAACACCTCTACATACATACACAGACTCACAAATACACTTTCTATGAGAAAGAAAATTCTTAGTAAAAGCATCTTCTATCTGAGTACTGACCTAAGACTTAATCTCTGAGAACATCTTACTACATTCAGGTATCTGACACATTGTGTAGCTAGAAAGAAATGTTATTATTTTGTCCATAGACTATTTGGACTTAGGTGAATTCATCATAATACCCCCTATCTAGGAAAATGCTTAAGCACAGGCATAGCACTCAGCAACTTGCTTCTTCTAAGATAAACTAAACAAGTGCTTAGCTTAGATTTAAAAGAACCTGCAAATTATTTCAATTGTCTAAACTGTCATAGGGCATTGGGGCTTGGCTCTGGCTTGCCTTAAATTCATGATATCTAGCTCTGGATTGACTAGGGTTTTTTGCCTTCAAAATGGAGATTTCCCATCAGAAATTATATCATATAAATGCCAGGAGGCTAACTCAGATTACCAAAACTCAATTTAAATTCTATTTCAGATGAAATTCATAAATGCCCTTGAAGGATAATTTCAGTAGCCTTTGCATGAATATAACAGGAAAACACATCTTTGTTAAAGGTTTATAACTATACATAGACAGAATCTTTACTGGATAAAAAAATTACTTGGGAGAGAGATAAGAAGGTGACACTAATTGGTTGTAACAACAGCTCTTACCACCACCACTGTTTTTTCCTTATTCATTCCTCCTTTGTGCAAGTTGATTCAAAACTCGTCTTTGCTTGCAGCTAGTACTGGAGTATCTGCTCTTTTTCCTGTGTTATTTGCTTTCTCTTCTAAAATGTTGCTTCCTGACACTTCAAAATAAATGTTTTTTCTAGACATATAAGATGAAACTGTTTTACTGGCAGGTTTCTTAACCTGTCCACTCCTAACTATCTTTTTTCATTTTATTTTGCATTTGGCATTCCTTCTCAATATTTCTACTAAATTTCAGTTCATAGGAGACAAAAAATTAATTTCTGTAGGTAATCTTATTGCCTTATGTCTATTTGCTCTTTTCTACTCTATTTCTATACTTTTCTAAACATGTAGGCTTTCAGTAAGAATTTCTGAATGGAATGATTTCCTTTTTTGTATTTATTAGTTACCCTGTATTCAGTGGTAATTTTATATGGAAACTCAATGATTTGCCTTTATTAGGACCTACACTCACTTTGCTACTTTTGGATGAGTTTCCACCCATGACAGAATGAATATCTGGAAAAGAAAACTGCAGTTCCGTGGTTGATTTTTATGTAGTCATAAATTGCAGCTACTTGGCCATTGCATGGTAGATCTAACGGATGAGGAAAATTAAAGGTTCTTTCTTCTTTTCTGTTGTCCCAACAGGAAAAATTTGAAACACATTGTAGAAGCAGTATAGAAAGGTTGCTTGTGCTGCAGTTGCTGTTAGGAGAAGCCTTGTCATAATTGAGATATATCTCTGAGTACTAACATTTTCCTGGAGATTTATTCCATGCGAACATGAACTCCAACCTGGCAGTGTAACTTGAAGCCACTGTGTAGTTACCCTTTATTCAATCTCCTTGTGAGAAGCTCATATCTGATTATATCTTATGAGTTAAGGGCAAGAGGCAGTTTTTTTGGGCTGCTCTGCTTTGTTTTGTTTTTAATTATAGTTCACTGAAAACCTAGCCTTCTCTTGCTCATTTCAGTATGCCTCTGACTCATCTTTCCATTTAGCTGGACCCCCTTCATTCTAAATTGTGCTACTTACTGTTGCTGGGCAACCCTGCCCCGTTGCAGTGCTTGTACATTAAGCAATACCACCAGTAACTCTTTTCTTACATTTTGTTTTTCACAGAAGAAATAGACACAACATAAAATGCATTATGCCTTAACATAAGCAGGTTACCCTGGTGGACAAGGAAAAGTTGCTTTGTATTCAATTCTTTCTTCTTTCTGATTTTGCATTAGCATTTGATTGCCTAGCACTAACATCTGCATGCATGTTACCTAGGGGTCACTGCTCTGAATGATCTTTGTGGCAGGAAATTTGTGTTATAGCTAGCAGCCAATCCTGAGACAACTATGTTTAGAGCCTTTGTGATAAACCATCATCGAAACAGACTGAATTGGATTAAAAAGAAAGCTTTTGACACTGTTTTCGATTTTCAGCCATGTGACACATTGCTGAGTAATCCTAAAGAAAAATTTGCATCAATATTTAAATATTTGTGTTTGTGTTAGGAGTAATTGCAATTGTTAATATCCTCAGGCAGGATTCCATGCCTTAGAGTGTTTGTCAGCTTACAAAGAAAACAGAGATTGCCCTAAGGAATATAAGGGGAATAGGTACTCATCTTGGGATGTCTCCTTTTGCAGAAACAAATTTTGATTGCTAGTTTTAGCTGGATCATGGCTCCTGTGGCACTCCTATGGTGGCAGTGTTGAGCACCTACATTGTTTTTCAAGTAGTGGAACTAACACTGATTTTAGCTGACATCTAAACTCATCTTTCTGTAATCATAAATCTTGGAGAAATTTTAATTATTCCAGTAAATTGGTTAATCCTTTTTTTGACAGGAAAATTGACCAATTCGCCCTTTCATTATTCCAGAATGTTCTCAACCTAGCCTTTGCCACATCTTACATAAATTTTATACTTTATTTTCTACAACCTCTTAGATATGAAATATTTAAAACTTTTTAAGTATATCCACAATATGTTTCATTAGTAGTATTTTAAAATTTATACTGTTTCAACTATGGTGCAGTTTGCATGTATTCTATAGAGATAAGAACATTACAGATTATATGGTATATAATAAAGTCAATCATATCTTCAGTGAACATGATCCAATCCATTTTTCTATATAGTTCCATGTGAAAAACTGAGATCATCACTTCATGAAACAATTCAATAAACAGTTTGTAGTGCAGTTTACTGCAAGACTCACTGACCTTTTCTTTCTTGAAATCCAGTGTAAAATGAGCTTAGGCAACAGTGACTAAATAGTCCATCTGATAACTGCTTTCTTAAGAGCTCCATAAAAGGTATCTAGTAAACAGTTTCAAAGTCCACAACATCTAAGGAAAGGAGTGTGTTTAGAAATTCTGAGCAGACCTGGCACTTGCAGGAAAAAAAAGAAAAAAAAAAAAGAGAAAAAAGAAGGTATGTTTGACATATAGATGAAGAATGAGGAATATATTCCCCTTAAAAATGTTCTAACGTACAGAGCAACTATGGTATTCCTCATTTCAAACATATCTATGCTTTGCAAAATCTACTAGAACTGTATGAGGAACAATTGATTTGATTTTATTTGAAAGTACAAATATTCCAGTTATAATAATTTGTTACTTCCTCATCAGCTGATTCAAATGAAACATGTTGCACAATTCTGTCAGATTTATTACTAGTTAAATTACAGTAATTGATTTTGTTTGATGAGAGCCAAGGCTTGATAGAATCACTCTGTAAGAACAGGACAGGACTACCATGGATTTTTCTTTATATATGATACAGTAGTTCAGTTACTTTGCCTATTTATTCTTTCAGTCTCTTCTGCTGTTAATATTGCTTGACAAAACAGGCCAGTGATATTTTCCCTCTTGTTATGATTTAATTAACCTAGTATTAGAAATCTAGTATCTGTTATGTTTTGTTAGAACTCTAATTTTCTATCAGGTTTTTTTGTGTGTTGGTTTTGTTTGATTTTTTGTTTGTGGTTTTTGTTTTGTTTTGTTTTGTTTTTTAAGTGGAAGAGTATGGGGATGATATTTCCATGGCACAATAGGCCAAGGTGAATATCTACCAACTGCCAGCAGTTGGACCCAAGAATAAAATGACTGATAGAAAGGACCAAGAAAGTGGAAGAAAGACAATTGGGTTAAAAGAGTAAAATCTGAAGTTAAGAAAAGGGAGTGTCTACAGAGGGAAACTTTTCAAATCATTCAAAAACATTTAAATAAACATTTTTGTTAAAAAACACTTATACGAGAACAACTTGTCTAACTGCTCCAAGTACTAACTGCTGAATGAAGGATTGTCAAGTGTTTAGAGTGTCCCAGAACAGGAAAACCCTGGCTTCAGTCTTTGACATGACCATCGGTTTCCTGTGTTTTAATCTGTCTGGTTCATTCTAGCAATACATATTCTCCCTCAAAATAAATAATACAAAATAAGTATATTTAAGTTTGTGAGGATTTTAGGTACTGGACTTACAGGAGTATTGCTTATAATGATATAGAGTATAGTGTGGTAGAAGCATTTGCTATACGACTTGCACTGAGAGAAATTAAAATACCAGTGATTTCAATATGATGTTGGAATAGAACTTTTTTCCATTAATATGTATAAAGCAACAATAATCTTTTTATTTTTCTTTTAATTTGGTTTTGATACTCAAAAATTTGTGAAATGTTTAATGAAAATAATATATGGATATACATTTTTACTAGACTTAACTTTTTACATATCTTTGATGAGCACTTTAAAAATAAACCTTCAAATATGTAGTTAGGACTATTGCAATATTCTGTATAAAAACTGAGAATGTAATAAGAATATCAGTGATTAATCAACAAAACCAGCAAAAGCTGCTAATGAGGGAGGCCTGTTGGAGTAAGAGGCTAAGTAGGAATCAATGATTATGACCTGATTCCTTTTGTAATCAAGGCAGAAAAGGCAGTCTGTACTTGTAATATTATATAGCTATATTAGTCCTTCAGATAGCTTAGATTCCTACTTTCATGAGAAATTAGAAATGAAAATTATCAAAAGAGAAAAAGAATCTCAGTAAGATTTAACTTCATGGAAACCATTACTAACAACTTAGGAGAGCTGGCTATGCTTTTCAAGGGAGACTAATATGCTCTTTGTTTCTGTAAGATTTCATGCAACTGTATTTAGTTTCTTCTTATATTATACAGCAAAATGTTATTTATTGTGAATAAGCATGCCAGAAATTGACTCTAAAAAAATTAAGGAACAATAGTACATCAGAGCAATACCTGGAGAATAGAATAGGATAGTTCAGTTGGAATGGACCTACAATGATTATCTAGTCCAAATGCAACTGTATAAGTATTTCTATGTATAAGTATTTCTATGCTATAGGTATTTCAGAAGACACAGGTTAAACTGTATACATTTAGAAAGAAACTGCATCCTGGAAAGAGCTCATACTGGAGCAGGTTTATCTAGTAAGACTGCAACCTATGGAAAGGTCACACACTTAAGGAAGGGAAAAGTGTGAGGAGGGAGGAGCTGTTATGGATGGATTGCAAACCTTCATTCCCCATCACCCCTGCACAGGAGTAAGAGGTAGAAGAGCTAGGAGTGAAGGACTGAAGTTGAACCTGGGGTGTGGGAGGAAGGTGATTTAGTTTTTGTTTGTTTCTTACCATCCAATTATAATTTTAATAAACTAGATTAATTTTCCCCACATTGTGTTGTTTAGCCCATGATGGTAATTGGTACATGATCTCCATGGCTTTATCTTGACTCATGAGCTTGTTCATCTTATTTCCTCCCCTTGTCTTGTTGGGGGGAGGGGAGGACTAAAAGATCAGCTGGGTGAGTGTCTGACAGCTGGCCATGATCAACTCACCACAACTAAACAAAAATTCTCACTAACATCATCTGTTAATTTCTTAAAGTCATACGATATGTATCCTTAACAAATTACACATTAATCAACAGGGCTGAGTGACATAAAAACAAACATAACCTGACAAAGCACTCGTGACACAGACAAAGTAAAACGGTGTTCAAGGACTGAAACCCACATAAGACCATAACATAAAGGGGACAAAACATAAGATTGTAGAAGGAAGTTGTATATTTTATTTCCCATTTGAATAGATCGATGTGAAAATATAATAAATTAATAAAAATAGCTTTAGCTTGGTAGTGCGTCAAAGAAGTTGACTAATCTCTGCTTCTGAAGTTTCTATTTTGCACAATAACCTGCAGTGAAATTACTTCACATATGAAAAGCTTATTTACTTCTGTAAATATCATGCTCCCAATACCGTCATTTTCCAAATACTACCATATCATAAAATGTTACAGAAAATAATAAGGACATTTCATAATTAGAACTGTGCAGAATCACAATCTGAGATTACTCATTCGCTTGAACATTCCTGTACCACCGTCTGTATGACATTTGAATGTCACAAAGCTTCATTTATTAATATTTGCACAGTAGTGGGGAATACTTGGATAATAGCTTGTACATTTGCAATGAGTTCTTATTAAATCCCATGTAAGTCATAGATATTCTCAGTTTCCTACAGTTTCAAAGTCAATGTCTATAGGACTCTATAAACAGCTAATGTTCACTAATAAGTAGGTTAAGGTTTTTAAGAGTAAGAAAACAAAGGATGAAACAGCTTAAACATTAATCCAAACACAGAAAAGTGCCAAAAATATAGTAGTAATGACATAAAAAGACAAATTCTCAGATGTCACAAGGTAGTACTCCCCCATCAATTTGTTGCATGCTGCAATGTGAAGAGACCAGGTTTAAAATAGGGAAGAAGAATGCCAACTTGCTAGTCATGATTCTTTGACACTATATTTTGCTGTTCTCAGACTCCAGAGAGCCATGCTTTAAGAAAGGTGACTGTGAAAGTGATACTAAATGGATAGGTACGTGGCTAAAGTGGTGTTTCACTATTAGTTTCACGTTCTTGCGCATAAGGATCATTACTTAAAGTACTAGAAGTGAGTTCTTTTTACATCTTTAACTTTTTTAAAAAAATATTTTAGTTATTTCTATTAAGAGGTCACAGAATTTCTTTCATGGAGTGAATCACAGGCTCTGGAGTGACATTCTTGTTCAAGAGATAATTTATTTGTAAACAGTTTTTTGCAACTTAAGAGGTCCTGTTTCTTGGGGTTTTTTTTCTTTGATGCCTTCACTTCAAGTATTTCCAGTGATGCTGTTTCATGTGATAATTTACATTAAATTATTTCACGAGTATCTATAAGCAGATTAAACCTTAGAATCTCCGCTTGCCAATAGTAGCATATGTTTTTTCCATTCAACATAAAAAAAAATTTGTCAAGCCTATGATCTTATTCATTAATAGTTTATTAATGACAAGCAATATCTTCACTTGTTTTTACTTCTTGTATTTTCCTAATTTATTTTTCTTACTGTATAAATCCACTGCCTTCCTCTTTCACATTTTTTCACAGAGAATGGGGCTTATTTTCAATGCCTTTTTTCAGATGTTTCCTATGACCAGCTGTTCTGTATTAACAATTAACTGGAAATGTTTGTGTTAATTGAAGAAATTTAGAGGCTTCACCTGCCATGCTTTTATTGTGAATTCTTATCACATTGAAAAACACATCCATAAATCTAAAATGTGTCTTTGCTTTAATCTTTCCTCTTTGACAAGAAAGTCCTAAGGTTATTTTACTAGGTACAAGATCAGAATATACAACTTATACAATTTGCCACAGTATGTGCATAGGAGCTTGAAAAAAAACTACAACAAATACAATAAATATTTGTTAGCAGTACTGAAAAAAAGTGAACAAAATAAACTTTTTATATAAATCATGCATTCAAAAGTGAAAGTACTATTTTCTTCCATGTATCTTGTTAAGGAGAAAAACAATCATTAAACACTGTAAACCAAATAATTTATTCCCCTGTGGATATCCAGTTTAGGTCTTTCTAATGTCTTACTACAAATAGATATTAAATTAATATCAAAATTCACACAGGAACTTCTTTTATTTCCAAGATATAAATTAAAATATTTAATTATACTTGAACTATTTTTTTTGTGGCAAGTGGCACTCTCTTTGTCTTCAAATGGAATGAAATTTGTTACACAGAAGGTACATCATGCCTGCTACCTCCTGCATCATTTCACATGATGGAAAAACACTTCTTTTAAAAGAAGGACCATTAGGAAATTGTTCCTGGAAAATACTACCTTCTGATGAGTAAAAACCCCTCAACTCTTTTGAGGTGGAAGAATATCTGATAGATTTTTTTATTCAGAGGTCTCATCAGAAAAAGATTGACTTAGTTCAAACCAGAACAGAATCATTCTGAGGACTGCAATATATTAAATAAAACATGTTGGCCAGCTCAAACTATTAATTCCTGAATACTAATTCCAGGAGTTATTTAATCTTTAATTTTACTTTCTAAAATAATAAAAATTGGTTTTGAATAAAGATAGAAAAGTAGCTAATCTATAAAAAGAAAAGTTTGTCAGGTTTTTAAGGTCAAGCCACTACTGGCATTTACAAAAATTTGTCAGTAGGTTGGGTTGGTTTTTTTTTTTTATTTTTTTATTTTTGTTTGTTTGACCATCCGTTACTAGGTACTATAAATAACAAGCTTTCAATTCAGCATAATTTCTGTCTGCTGTATTTGGAATGTTTTCTTTATTGGTTGAGCCAGACACCTGAAGTCTTACACTGCTGCTACTCTTTGTGACACAGTGTCACTGAAAACTTGCAGGAAACTTTAACTGGATTTTGAGTCTGGATATGAAATTATATGCAAGTAGAGTTGCCAGCTTTCTCTTTGTAACCAGAACAAGTCTACATACATTTTTCTCCTTTGTTGTCAGTATTTCATGGTATTTTGACTTCTGATTTCAGCTTTCCTTTTTCATTTCACCTAGTGTTTTTTTCTGCCATGTGTATGACACACTTTCTTTTCTTTACATAGTGTTCTTTAACTTCCAGATCTCCATTTCACATTATGTTTTTGTCAGTCTGAAGTACCTCACTTTGCTGTCACAGTGGGGGGTGGGAACAAAGTTGGTTGGAAAGAAGGTTTTCTGTATAATTTTTTTCCACATAGGTATTTCTGTTTGAGCCCTAAGTGATATTTAGTTTTCTTATCTTCCTTCTAATTTCATAGTCTCTTTTTGAAGCAGAATATTAAAATGACATTTTAAGGTAGTCCAAAAAATGTCTTCAGAATGGTCATTATCTTTTGAAGGTGTTTATATTGCATTGTGTTGCAGTGTATACACACACACAATTACACTGTATGCATTACAGTTGAGACAGCCTATTTTCTTTTCTTCTAAGCTCCTTGTATACTAATTAGTTGCACTTAAAATCCATGTTTTCCTATGGTCATTGTTTCAAAAGTCTTAATAGCAGTTATTTATTATCTGCTGTATCACCTTCCATATACTGCATTGTTAAATTATTTTTTTACACATCAACTCTTGCCAACTGTTTTTTAATTTTTTAAGTTAATCCGTGGATTCATGACTCTCTGCGTTATAGTAAACACTGCCTGTTCAATTAGTGGAGTTTTTGCTTCTTCTCATAGTATTGCCAACAGAAAAGTTAAAAAGTCAATATGTAACATGAGGATTTTTGCTACAAATGCTACTTACTCTGGATAGTTCCATGCATGTAGACCTATCACTGTTTTCTCATATGATAGTTTTTGATTCAATTTACAATATAGCTAGGTCAAATTAATTCAAATTGTTAATAAAATTTTTGTATGTACTGTATTAAATTATAATCTAACTTTTGTGGTAAAGAAGTTTTCCTTTAGAAAAATCTTTGAAAACATTACAAATACACTACATAAAGCCTTAAAATATGGACTGGTTTTATTTTCATTGATATATTCCTCCAGCTGCTCTAGCAATTCAAGGATTTTCCGTTCTTAATACTTCACATAAGAAATCACTTCAGTTGCATTTTCCTTTCTTTCCTTTCTGTCTTGTATCACTTTTTTTTTTCTCCCTCAAACAAACCCAGTGTTCCACTTGTCCGCCAACTGTCCCACTGAAGAAGAATTCAGCTGATACAGCACACATCTCATTGTAATCCATATTTCTCTGGAATCCCCTCCTTCTAGTTATATCAAAGATCTTTAATCCAAATAGTTTATAAAACCTTTACAAAACAATAAATCAGCCATAATCCAAATTGTGACTTAAGTTCTTTGCTCAAGAAACCATCTGTGAAAAATTAAGAATATTTGATTCCAAATCTCAGCCACATGATTCTTGGAACTGTAATATCTGCAAAGGAATTCCAATGCCCCCAAAATGATGTTCTAGTCAGATTTGGTGAGGTATTTTTTTCCTTCTTTTTTTCCAAAAAATATCTTTGCTTAAAAAAAAGGATTTAATTTTATGGCTGCAATGACCTTTTAAGAAAAATGTTTTCACACAGTGTCATTAACTTTGATTTTAACTATTGCTGATTCTCCATCTGATATAGTTGCAGTAATGTATTTAATAACTGTCCCCAAAATAAATGTTTTCCACGGCATTCTACAAATATAGATAAATAAATAAGACATTTAATTACATTTGTAAAAAAATCTCTTCAGCAATTAATGATGGTGAATTTGGAAAGAATATGCTTAATCATGGTCTTTACATTTTCTTTCTGGAGTTGTAAGTACAGAGGTTCACTAATAAAGTTCCAGCTTAAAAGGCAGGTTTTGCAACACAACAAAATTAGATTAAAAAATAAGATAGTATAAAAAGAATTAGAAAAGAAATCAGAAAAAGGCTGGTTTTTTTCATTGATCTTTTTGTTTTATAAAATATAAATAATTCTAGAGGTCTAGAGATCACTAGGGATCTAGTAATTACCAACAGAGGCTACAAAAAGAGGGTTGATTTTGAAGAGCATTTACTAAGAAACCAGGTTAGCATCAGAAAGGAAATAAAGCAAATACCCGAAAGAGTAAATTTCTTTGAAAATTAAAATATCCTTATGATGGTGTTGTTCACAAAGTTCTATTTTATGAAGAAATTATTTTGCAACTGTTGTGGTTTAGTCCCAGTCGGCAACTAAACACCACAAAGCCACTTGCTCACTCCTCCCACCCCTGTGAGATGCAGGAGAGAATCGGACGAGCAAAAGCAAGAAAACTCATGGGTTGATATAAGAACAGTTTAATAATTAGAATAAAACAGTAATAGTAATAATGGTAATGATAGTAATAATGATGATGATGATAATAAAATAAAATAAAATAAAATAAAATAAAATAAAATAAAATAAAATAAAATAAAATAAAATAAAATAAAATAAAATAAAATAAAATAAAATAAAATAAAATAAAATAAAATAAAATAACGAGAGGGAAATGAAGCCCGGAAAAAAGAAAACAGAAGTGATGCAACCACTCACCACCTGCCGAGTGACACTGCCAGTCCCTGAGCTGCAATCGCTGTCTCCCCCCGCCAGCTCCCCCCCAATTAATATACCGAGAATGATGTCAAATGGTATGGAATATCCCTTTGGCCAGTTTGGATCTGCTCTCTTAGCTGTGCTTGGGGGTTGGAATAGCCTCAGTGCCTGTTGTTTTCTTTTACTTTGTCGTCTTAGGTCCAGAGGTTTTCTATTCCCCTTGGGAGAACTGAATACTGTTGAACAAGGCTAGGTAGGCATGGGCCAGTCCCCAGCCCATTGCAGTAATTTGTGTCTCTCTCGAGTTGCTGGGTTGACAACATACTTTCTCCAAATACTCTACTATAGTTTTTCAGGATTCTACACTTGTTCAGGGGTGAGGTTCTAGAACACTGGAGACGCCCACCATCCTATCTGGTTGCCCATACTATCCCACATGCCCTGCCACTCATACCTATCGAGCCTTGGGGAAGATCTCTGGATGATATTCTTAAATTGCTTATTAACCTTAGACAAAACATAAACAATCTGCCAAAGAAATACTAATAGATGTATCTTAACTACCCAAGGATGTTCAAAATACTGAAAAGTTGTAATGAAGGAGGAGACATAATAGAAGATGGTAGCTAAGGTGCCATTTTGTATTTCCTCCATAAAAAACCTCTCAGAGGAGGAGGTATAATTGCTAATTATCTCTGTGAGGTGGTACCTGAAGTACAGTAATGACTTCAATATGAACTTCAAATACCAAATAAAACTCAAGGCCAGTGTTTTAAAAACAACTCTCCCAGGCAAAACATCACTAATCATTACAGAGTACAGGAGACTACAAAAACCAACACCAATCTTTAACAGACACAGCAAATACAAAACCATGGTGCAGATCGGATAAACTAATATTAAGAACAGAGTCTATGTTGTGGCCAGCAACTGTTATTATCTCAAACCCTTTGTGCCCCACGGTGGGGACCAAAAATTACTGTCATGGTTTAGCCCCAGTTGGCAACTAAACACCACGCAGCCGCTCATTCACTTCCCCCCACCCCTGTGGGAGATGGGGGAGAGAATCTGAAGAGCAAAAGCAAGAAAACTCATGGGTTGATATAAGAACAGTTTAATAATTAAAATAAAATAGTAATAGTAATAATGGTAGTAATAATAATAATAATATATAATATTATTTATATATTATTATATATAATTATATAAAAAGGAAAATAACAAGAGAGGGAAATGAACCCTGGAATAAAAGGAAAAAAGAAAAAAGAATCGATGCAACCACTCACCACCCACCAAGCGACACTGCCAGTCCCTTAGTATAACAGGTTCGCAGGATTCCTATGCACAAAATTCGCCGACACACCCAGTGCAGTTATTGGCATATTGTTTTCTCTTTATGAGAGTCTTACTGACCCAGCTATGCCTGAGACACAGCTGAGCAGGAAAGTGACCATTAGTGGGGTTATCAGGGAGGAGGGAGGTAGGCACGGCACCTTCGGGGTGCCCCCTGTGGTTCATAGAACATGCTCTCTGTCCTCTCTCTCTCTGCTTTGAGCCACCCCTTTTTATACCCTCAGCAGATTCAATGCAAAAGTACTGACTAGGTGTTGCTGCACACATGGCCAGCGCATGCACCAAGGCTTACTAGGTGTTTGCCCTGCCTCCCCCAGCCAGCTTCCCCCAGTTAATATATTGAGCATGACATCATACGGAATATCCCTTTGGACAGTTTGGATCCACTCTCTTAGCTGTGCCCCCTCCCCTCCCGGCTTCTTGTGCACCCGGCAGAGCATGGGAAGCTAGAAAAGTCCTTGACTGGTACAAGCACTACCCAGCAACAACTAAAACATTGGTGTGTTATCTCAACATTATTTTCATACTAAGTCCAAAGCACAGCACTATGCCAGCTGCAGTGAAGTAAATTAACTCTATCCCAGCTAAAAGCATGACAGCAATGTACCAATCATTACCTAACAGTGCAAATTTTGGGATTTCTTGGATCACTGTTAAAATTCTGGGTGCTTAAAACCGGTTTAAAACCAGACAAATGCAGTCCTCTGTACAGGACTGTATACAATATAATAAGTATTCCCTTTTAAAGTTCTTTTGGATGTTGTATATATAATACAATTGCTGATTTTCTTATATATTCAGCATCTCAAAATTTGTGTTTTAACAACTAAAAATTCATTATTTGGAGTCACTAAGTGTTTCAGTCATTCATTCCCAGGATATCTAGCCTTGTTCAAATCTGTAATAGTGACTTGAAGGAAAAATCACTTGTATGTAATGTTAGTAAAGGCCATGATCCTGCCACCCAGGAAACAGAGGATATTAACAGTGACGACTAAATTTTTATTAAAATTGTTCCGCTTTACTACATGGCAGCACCAGAAAGAAAGAAATCTGGAGTCTTCGGGATATTAATGCTCTTTTTATGCTGTGAAATGTACTGTACAATCTAGTCCCATGTTTGGTTGTTCATATCTTCTTTAGAGCATTTATTATGAACATCTATTGTCAGTAGCTGAATTTCAGTACTTGTAATCCCATCTGTTACTCACTTTCATTGCTGCTAGTATTATTTCCCAGGAATAAAGGGTCTTAGGGTATACATTCATCTTCACGGTTTCAATATCTACTGGTTTTAGACAGCATTTTTTGCCTCTGTCACTTTTGCTTTACAGATACTGTAAAGGAATTGGCATTTCCAGAGGTTAAAAGAGGCTCAACAACAGAAAATAAGGTTTGGCAATCATGTGGAAGGCGGACACAGTTCAAGCTGCCCTACCAATATACCAGGCAACTACCAAACCTTCAGCAGAACAGCTCTTGGGAGGGTGAAAATCAATGTGTCCTTTTATGCTCTTTTGAGACATAAGCTGTTTTTTCTTCTACGAAGTCATCCAAATGAAATTTTCCTCAGCTATGCGTTAGTTTCCACTTGATGTTGACAAGATGTGAAATCAAATGTTAATGTACAGGTAATGACTGAGAAATTATATGTTTACACTAATGGATTGCTGTTCATTAGCACACTCTAAGCACACATCCTCATCAATCACTGCATCTTCATTACTTTTGCAAGTGCTTTGCTGATTCTCAAATGTATTGTTTATCAGAGCAAAAGATCATACTTATGCTATAGTCATGTTCCTGTATTTAAAGGCTTATCAAGTGGTGGTTTCCTGCCAGAGCAGCATTTTAGAGGGGGTTTTGTTAGTTTGTTCATTTGTTTTAGTTTTGTTTCTAGCAAATTGCCTCCAGGTTTGAAATTTGTATCAAATTGTGCCATCATCTTGATAAAATCTTCCAAGCTGAGTATTAATACAAATTGCAATTTGTTTCCAACAGTTTATGCTAACACTAAGCATTCTAATAAGGCTTACTAAAACAGAAATAATTAAAAAGAACATCTATTTCAAATAATTATTTTTAAAGATTTACTTATATTTTTTCTTCATTTATTTCTGCACTGGTAGCATCTTCCTGTACCCAGTGTTTCATTTTCTAAGGACCAGATAGCTGCTGAATGTTATTATCACATGGATGTAACTGTTTTTAAAATACCAAGTTCGTTGTTGACTCATTGAGGACAGATGAAATAACTAAAGACTGGAGGTGGGTAACTGTCTGATAGTCAGTGGGAAATCTGCTCTTGTTTTGTTGCAGGCAGATGAGTCAGGAATGCTGAATGTTTGAACTTCTTCCATGGACTACTATTTTAGTACAGCACTAAACAGACAATTAAAGACTTTTGTGGATTTTCTAGTTAAGGACTGGCAAATTCTACGTATATATCTCAGAAGTAATCTATGTTATGCTGCAAAAACTGAACCTATTTCCTGACAGTTTACAACACGTGTGTGTGTGTGTGTTTCTCTGTGTCTGTACACATGCATACATTTTTCTTTTTATCTATTTTAGCATCCATAAGGGTTCTTTTGCATTGCCATGTAAGAAGCCAAAAATGAAAAAGTAATTTCCAGTCTTAAATTTCGAGTGCTGTTGTTGCTGTGCATTCTTGAGCTTACAAACCCTGATGAAGCCAAAAGAAGGACTCATTCTTACATGTTTGTATCACCTTTTCACTACTAACAAAAATAATGTACTGATAAACATATTTTTCCACTGAATGCTTCCTGAGCAGGGTGTTTTTACCTAGGAAAAAAAATCAACACTAGAAGAAAAATACGGGTTTGGCTTCTTTAGCAATGTGATAAATCCTAACCAAGGTGTCAGGCATATTCTTAGTCACTTTGAAAGCTTAAATTAGTATGACCTTCTAAAATTAGCTGTTCTGATTTAGCAACACAATACAGGCTTGATGGTTTAGGGTGTACTACCACTAGTTTTAATATTCATGTAATGTAAGAGATCTTACCAGACAGTGGAATACTTTTTTTTTTTTTTCAAACTACAAATCTATACATTTCTTATTTGATTCACTTAATTTCTTAAGTTGCTTATGCAAACATGGCATATTTACTACATTATTCAACTAATTCTTACTTACACAGCTTAGTATCTGCTGTACCTATGCATTGATTTTATATGATTGCAACATTTTTTTTTACCACTGCAAGTATTTGCAGTATTTTTCATATGGATGCTATAAAGAGGAATAAGTCCAAGATGGTTGTGAAGTGATGTCTCCATGACAGCAGGACAAACAAATGGAAAGGTGTAAAATCATGGGTGGATTTTTGTTGCTGATTTGTTTGTTTGATTGATTTAGGGTTTTGTATTGGGGGAGGGGGGAGGAGGATGTCTCTCTTCTTCCTCCATAGTAAGCTGAAATTGGACAAAAGGAAAATTAAGACTTCACATATTAGTAAACTACTGACAGGATGTGCAATCTGATGTTAGAGTTATATTTAGTCTGTATCGTTACTGATGTTACACAGCAAGTGGTTTCATGCAAAAGTTTACTCAGGGGACAGGCAGCAGAAGGTGGACAGTGTTTACTGAAATGAGGAAATCTGCATTCCTTATGCTCATTTTCTCTCTTTCTTCAATGAGTAAATAGCATGACTCCAGAAAGCAAAATGAATGGGTGAAGAGAGAAGACGACAGATAATAAAGCATTTAAAGTACAAGTTGCTAGAGTTTCTAGAAAATGCCACCTACAGTGTGAATCACAAACTTCTTATATATGTTAGCTTTATTTTAGGGGAAAATAAGGAGACCTTTCATTTCATAAATGAGTTTAAATCTAAATAATTATTATACGGAGATTAATTTATAAGGAAATTAGATAAATCCCTTAGTTCTTTACAATCCCATTCATTTGTAGTATCTACTGTGAGAGACTGATTTCAGTGAGTATTATGTGCTTTTGTGGAAGTTAGGTACATAAACATCTTTGACGATGTGGGCTTCAGGACCCCATGCTGTTTAAACATTGTCATCAATGCAAATATTTCTTATAAAAGTATTGCAATTATTTTCTATGACATGATGTGGAGGAATTAAGAAAATGCTACTTAGCCAGTCTGAAAAATAGTGGTATCTTATGAGTTAATAACATATTGATACCTCTTAAACTAATGAGAACCCAGGTGAAAAGGACACTTTAAAACCTTTTCTACCTAATGAACGTTAAAAATGCTGTTACTGTTTTTACTTTTTGTACTAAGTATGAGGGGGGAGAGGTGTTCATTTCTTACATTTTAGTTTTATGCCTGTTACTTAACATATTTAGTCCTAGAAGCAAGCACACATTTTCTTCAAATGTCTTAATCATGAAGAAAACATATTATGCTTAATTTATTACACATTATATATATATCACAAATATTTTTCTCTGATCTATATTTGCTTCCATGTATTTTTATATATTGTGCATGTCTGAATCTAGCTCAGCGGTACACAGTACAAGAAAGATATGGACCTATTGGAGCAGGTCCAGAGGAGGGCCATGAAAATGGTCAGAGGGCTGGAACACATCTGCTATGAAGAAAGGCTGAGAGAGTTGGTATTCAGCCTGGAAAAAAGAAGGCTCTGGAGAGACCTTATTGCAACCTTTCAATGTATAAATCATAGAATCATAGAATGATTTAGGTTGGAAGGGAACTTTAGAGTTCATCTAGTCCTATACCCCCTGCAGTAAGCAGGGACATCTTCAACCAGATCAGGTTGCTCACAGCCCCGTCCAACCTCACCTTGAATGTTCCTAGGGATGGGGCATCCACCACCTCTCTGGGAAGCACTTTCCAGTATTTCACCACTCTCACTGTTAAAATTTTTTCCTTATATCCAGTCTAAATCTACCCTCCTTTAGTTTAAAACCATTAACCCTCATCCTGTTACTACAGGCCTTACTAAATGTTTCCTGTAGTCCCCCTTTAAGTACTGAAAGGCAGCAATAAGGTGTCCCTGCAGCTTTCTCTTCTCCAGGCTGAACAACCCCAGCTCTCTCAGCCTGTCCTTACAGGAGAGGTGCTCCAGCCATCAGATCACTTTTGTGGCCCTCCTCTGGACCTGCTCCAACAGTTCCATGTCCTTCTTGTGCTGAGGGCTCCAGAGCTGGATGCAGCACTCCAGGTGGGGTCACACCAGAGCAGAGTAGAGCGGCAGAATCACCTCCCTCAACCTGCTGGCCACGCTTCTTCTGATGCAGCCCAGGACACGGTTGGCCTCCTGGGTTGCAAGCGCACATTGTTGGCTCATGTCCATCTTTTCATCCACCAGTACCCCCAAGTGGCTGCCTTGAATCACCTCCCTGTCCTCGATGTGCCTTAGCAGAGCTTCTAGGAGGATCTGTTCCACAATCTTCCCAGGTACAGAGGTGAGGCTGACAGGATGGTAGATTCCCAGGTCCTCCTTTCTACCCTTTTTAAAGATGCGCACAATGTTAATAAAAAAGGGGACTTAATAAAGGGGGCTTATAAGAAAGATATAGAGAAACTTTTTACCAAGGCCTGCAGTGACAGGACAAGGGGGAATATTTTTAAACCAAAAGAAGGTAGATTTAGTTTGCATATAGGGAAGACATTTTTTACAGTGAGGATGGTGAGACACTGGGACTGATGACCCAGAAAAGCTGTGGATGCCGCACTGGAAGTGTTCAAGGCCAGGTTGGATAGGGCTTTGAGCAATCTGATCTAGTGGAAGATGTCCCTGCCCATGACAGGGGGACTGAACTAGATGATCTTTAAAGGTACCTTCCAATCCAAACCACGATTTGAGTCTATGATCCATATTCACATTCTATGTATGTATATACTTACATAGATTCATCTACTGACTACATTACCAAATATTTGCAATAAATAATTGCAATATTTTCAATAAAAACTATATCTATTTTTCATTAAATATTAATATTACTCCTAGAAACAGAAACATATTTTTACTATCTGCTCAGTGTTGCTACGAAATCTGAGTTTAGTAAATTGAATGTGGGCAAACTTTCAAATCCTAGAGTTATTAAAATCAATATTTCTATTCTTCCATACAATCAGGTAGCAAAAAATCCTCATTCTTAAAGAAAACACCAAAATTTAGGAAATGCAGTGAAAAAATACTATTTGGAAATCTTCTGATAGAATGGATAAAATTTATTATCATAAAAAGATTTGTTAGATCTAATTTATTAAACTGTCTGCATAGATATTTTCAGACACCTGAAATACTGGGCCTGTTTAGTGAAGATTAAAGAAGTCAGTTTAATTTCAAAGTAGTTTTTTCTGCTGTAATGTAATCCTTTGAGGAATGTGGTATTTCTGTTTGATGGCTGCATCAACTCAATCATCCCAATTACATCATTGATTGATTTTACCTATTATACACAGGAATAATCAACTTCTAAGCTAATCACTATAAGTTTGCTAAACTGGAAACTAAAATTTGCAGTGGAGGCTGTATATGACAGCCACTGACATATTTCTTACAACCAAAATGAAAGCAGGAGTTTGCTTGATTCTCTGCAGTTTCTGCACATCAAGTTTCTTCTGAAGGTACAGGGTACTGCAGCATATTCAGGATCAAGATACCTGATATCAAATGCTATGTCAAGCTTGTTGACATAATCTCTACATTAAGTCTGCAGTAGCACATGGAGATACTTGAATTAGCTCCAATATAGGCAGTAGTCTGAATAGTGAGTAACTTCATGTAAATTAATTTACCTTGGTTCCTGAATATTGGGTAGATTCAGTGGCTGAGGGTATAGTTTTTGTTTTGTTATTATTTTGTTTTCTCTGACAGTTTTGATCATTCCTAAGCATGGGCTGGAAACACAGGCCTCGCTCTACACACTATAAACAAACCTCTTTTCATTCAGTAATAGAAAAATGCAGTCTTTTTTTCCTATGAGAAATGTAATTGGGTGAAGAACTTGTGCCTGCTGAAGACAATAACCAAATTCTCCTTGACAGCAGTGAAGGCAGGATTTAACTCACTGTCTTGATTCTTCTTTATAACAGACTAGCTCATTATTAGACCTATTATCAAACATGTACACGGAAGACAATGTCTGGTGACCTGACAGTCTTTGGAACCTTTTAAATCCCTGCTGTTTTTCAAATCCAGAACTAAAGCATTTTCCACTAAATCTCAGTAATATGGTAATGTTAGAAGGTGATACTCTGTGCAGAGAGAATCCTCTGAAGCAAAAGGAGCTTTTAGAAAGTTAAGGGTATCTGCTTTATAGGTAGCCTATATTTTTTGCAGAAATATTGGAAAAGATGAAGTTGTACAGGAAAGCAAAAAAGATCCAACAAACCAGCTTTCTGGAAATGCCCCACACAAATCACTCATTAATGAATTCAAAGGCAACATTTCTCACTTTGATGAAGCTTTAAAATATACCATTCTTATTCCCATATTCCCTGCACACTCAATACTCTAAGGTTCAGAGCTGTGGCAAGCAATGACAACAAAAAATAGCAGAAGGCCTTTATATATGGTTTTGTGACATGAAGCAAATGCAATTCAATGCTGACAAATGTATGGTGTAGGAGCTTGGCTGCCAATAGAATAACAAATAGAAAATGCATTAAGTGTACCAGACTGAGAAGACTGAAAGTTATATTGGCATGTATAGACATGCTGGATCGCAGACCCTTTGCCTTCTTCTTTCTGTGTCTAGTGTCAATCTTTTTTATTATTATTTGGCTTTGTCCTCTTAAAAATCCTTTGACATTATTTGTTTCTTTCTTTCTTTCTTTCTTTCTTCAATGTGCCCTTTCTCTTTCATTGAATAGGTGACCACAGGTTACATAATATATAGTCTGTCTCAGAGGCTGATATAATGTGCCATAGTATATCTGATAACCCACACATCACTGAAATTGAATATATTTTAAGGTAGTTTTACTCTAAAGGCTGGATTTAAAGATGGCCTTACCGTATTCTGTGCTTCTATTTTTACAGTGATACAATACAGAATACGGCCAAATTACAAATAACAATATATACTAATTTCTTTCAAATTTATCCTGTGTTCTTAAAGCCAAGCTGTTTCTCTTCCTTCTCACATATTATGACACACATTACATTTCCTTAATTCCTTAAGCCATGTCATCCCCTGTGTGGCACTTCTGCTTTTGCAATGTTTATTCAGACATGATTCAACATAGAACTATCATATCTGCTGAATCATGTCTATACAGTCTAGTGAACTCTGAATTGTACAAAATTGTGTTTCAAAATATGCTATTTGTATATGAAATGTTGGGCTTAATAGAGATATCACAACCAAATATATCACCATATTAGGATATCCAGCTTTTGACAGTGAATCAGTGAATCATGAGAATGTTTTGGCTGATATGTATTTTACAGAGATAAGGTTTGCCTTTCTAATATGTAGTGTATCTGCAAATAATGTGCACTCCTGCAGATACTAACAGAAGCCAAATAATACTTCTCTAATTAATCTGCAAACAATCCTTCTTTAACTGAAATTATTTATCAAACTCTGTTTTGAAACGGTAAACTTTCATCTTATATAGTTCTTTTTTGTTGTTGTTGTCCCTCAGCATATTTGCTTTTGTTTTTTTTCTGAGAAGAGTTCCGTCCGTCAGACTGTGTTTTAAAAATAGAAAAAATACAGGTGGCTTATATTCACAGTATGTACACTGGGTATTTTAATACAGATCCAGCGTGTGTTTTGTATAAAAACAAGAAAGTGGGTTTTTCTTCTTTAATTCTATACATCAGTTTCCAAGTGTGAAACTGTAACTTTGATAGCATTTTTGAATCATCATAATGATATGCCATTTGATAATAATGAACTATCTCAGATTTAATGGATCTATAACTAATACTTAAATTATACTAATAGCACATCATGTCTGTAAATAGGGAGAATGTTTAGGAAGCAGAAAGCCATTTCAAGAGGAAAATAGTAAGCTTAGCAGAGAAGTTCAAGATACCAACACCTGATAGGTCATTTTATTCTTTAACCACGAGACTGATGAATTTATTATTTTATTTTGAAATTATATTAAAGCAAAGAGGGTTTTGTGGTTTTGTAATGCTTTCACTTTGTTTTCCTCTCTGTTTAATGTATAATTACAAAATTAAGGTCATCTTTGAAATAAAATGTGCCAAAATAATCCAGTACTTCTGTCTTTAAGTTCTGGCTTTATTTCTGTGCTGGTTTTGGCTGGGGTAGAGTTAATTTTCTTCACCGTAGCTGATATAGTGCTGTGTTTTGGATTTGATATGAGAATAGTGCTGATGGAACATTGATGTTTTAGTTGTTAAGTAGCGGCTAAGTGCCTAAATAGTGCCTATACTAGTCAAGACTTTTGCAGCTTCCCATATTCTGCTCCGGGCACAAGAAGCCAGGATGGGAGGGGACACCGCCAAGGCAGCGGATCCAAACTGACTGAAGGGATATTCCATACCAGATGACATCATGCTCAGTATATAAAGCTGGGGGAAGAAGGAAGGGGGGGATGTTTGGAGTGACGGCATTTGTCTTCCCAAGTAACCGTTATGCATGATAGAGCCCTGCTTTCCTGGAGATGGCTGAACACTTGTCTGCTGATGGGAAAGAGTGAATGAATTTCTTGTTTTGTTTTGCTTGTGCATGTGGCTTTTCCTTTTCCTTTTCATTATATTATTATTGTTATTGTTATTATTGTTATTGTTATTATTGTTACTATTACTATCACTATCACTACCACTATCACCAGCACTGTTACTGGTTTGCTTTACCTATTAAACTGTCTTTATCTCAACCCACGAGTTTTCTCACTTTTACCCTTCTGATTCTCTCCATCATCCCACTGGGGGGGAGTAAGCAAGCAGCTGTGTAGTGCGGCTTAGTTGCTGGCTGGGGCTAAATCACGACTACTTAGAATTAAACTATTGCAATCTCGGTTGGTATATATATATAAAATACACCACAAAAAGGTGCATTGCACTTGTGTAAACCAATATAGGACTAGTTTCTTTTAGCCTTTAAATGCTGAGTTTTCTATGGGAAGAACAAATGCCTTTGGGGAAAATTTTATAGAAAAACTAACCTTTTGCAGAAAACAAGTCTAACAATGATAAAGTTGAAGCTTGAATCTTCTGTCATATCACATTTTGACTGGTTAGAGTAAAATTAACATGTAGACAAGTAAAAATGTATTTTTATTATATTAAATTTGTTGTGACATAGGAAACCTTCTGGTCATGAGAAAAAATAATTCTAAATGTTATTTGAACTAAGAAGAATAACATGGGAAATAACAAATTTTCTCAAACTGATCCTGAGATATGATCGACAGAAATAACACAAGCAAATGCAAAGTTCTTTTCTAAAAAAATCCAAACAAACAAAACTAAAAACAATTAAGTATATAGATAGGCAAATCTATATCAGAATTCTGAAAGGCTACAGTGACTGCATCTTAATTTCTGGATACATGTTTTCATTTTGACATGGAAATACAGAATTTTATATACAAAGAATTTCCATCTAAAACTTGTAATCATACTCAGTTTCTGTAATATTTGAAAATAATTTAATAATTAAATAATATTTAAACCCATCATCAAACATAAACCTAAGATGTTATTATTGATATTCAGAAAAGGCTAAAAAATAGCCAAAAATGCCACACCATAAAACAGTACATACTTCTTGAAAAAGTAGCTATTTTGACAATTCAGTTTTACAAAAGAGAAAAAATAGCCAAGAGTTTCAGTAATCAAAAAAAAAAAAAAGTTAATTCTTGAAACAGACAGTATTTTTTTTAATTGTTGCTTTTCCATTACCTATAACTAAAGCTGGCATTTTGGTTGCTACATGAAATAAAAGCTTCAAAGCTCTTATTTTGAAGGTTTTTTTCTGATGCTAGATGAAAATCACATCTGTACCTGACATTTCCCATGGAACTGGTATTTCAGAATTTGTCGAGTTTTCACCATCACAGTCATCAAATTTAATGCCATTCGTGACACTTGCATAAGAGTGACACTAAGGAAACACTTGATAGTGTCAGATAGCATACTTTATTAAGAAAGGTGTTCTGTTAGTCTGGAGACATGGAAAGCTTTCACTTCTATGAATGAGTTCCTTGTTCACTTTTTCCAGTATTTTATCTTCTATAAAGTGACTTGATAGATCTCATTTCAATATCTACCCAACAAATTTTTGTATCTTTTTCTTCTAAATTTAGAATAATCTTATTTTCAGAAATGGGTTATATAGTTGTATTTTATGGTTCAAATTTATAGAACATGAAACAGCTACTTTATAACTGTCTGTAAATTAAATGACACAGATTTGGTTTCTTAAAACTTACGGCATGCTCTTCAGGAGTTTTACATGTCTGGTTCTTTAGGCTTTGGAATCACTCTCAGGTGAACCACTTTTTCAGCATTATTTCTGAAGGTTGGGAATCTAAATTAAAGATATTCCGGTAACAATCTGACTGGATTATGAAGAGAATACCACTCCCCTGTTGTTACTCAACACCACTTGTGCTCATAGTAATCAATATTTACATTAGCCTTATTTTTTCCTATGACTGTGTGAATTTAAGAAATCCTCTCCAAGATGATTTATTCTAAGATCTTACCTCCTTCAGGGCTGCTAAAATTGTACTGAATATTTTTGGCACAACTCAGACCCTTATGTGATCCTACTGCTCAGACAAGAGCTCTGATCTTTTTAACCTGATGTGACACTTAGTACAAAATAGACTTCTTATAGAATCATACAGTAATAGAATCATTAAAGTTGGAAAAGACCTCTAGGATCATTGAGTCCAACTGTCAACCCAACACTACCATGTCTCCTAAACCATGCCCTGAAGTGCCATGTCTACACATCTTTTAAATACCTCCAGTGATGGTGACTCCACCACCTCTCTGGGCAGCCTGTTCCAATGTCTGACCACTCTTTCAGTGAAGAAATTTTTCCTAATATCCAATCTAAACCTCCCCTGATGCAGCGTGAAGCCGTTTCCTCTCATTCTATCACTAGTAACTTGGGAGAAGAATGCATGGTATAGCATTGGGCTTGGAACTATGATTTCCCTAATAATATCCTCTATTGTCCATCCACTTCTGCAGTTTCTGCTTGGCAAAAGAGAAGGATAGAAAGACTCAACCAAGGTGACCCTTGATGAAGTGCTAGTGGGAACAGATCCCCCTGTCCTCATCATAGCCCTGCCACTAGTAATTCCCAGATCTGAAGATCTACCATCTTCAACTAGTTTCTGAGCTGTACTTAACTTCTTTTTACACGTTTCTGTGGGCATCAAACAAATTTTGATATTTAAACAAATTAAACAAACCAATTTACAATCTAAAGCATAACACTTAGGTATACATGCAGTAACACATGTTAAGTATGATTATATATGTATACTGTGTAAGAGCTGTGTTATACAAAACCATGTGATTGACTTTCATGATGAAACTACTCATTCTTTTGTACAGTGCATTCCATATTATTTGCATTGTTTTCCCTGTGATTAGCATCAAATAACTGACTTAAAATTGACAGATATATCATTTCTCTCCCTCCCTTTTGAAATACTGTGTGACATTAACTTCCTAAGCCTTCAGTTGCTCCAGTTTTCTAAGACTTCATAGTAATAAACATGAATGATAAAAATTTCTCCTTGGCTGAAGTTCTAATACCATTGGATGCAAATCTTTCACAGATTTTGAAATGTAATGTACACCTACCTTCTGTCAGGGTCTTCAGCAACGCAGTTCTACTTCATCCTCATCCTAACTCTCATCTTCAGCTGCTGGTTCTTAAGGCCCACTCTGATGTGGTACAAATGGGTAGCCTTGAATCAGACTAGTGTGAGAGGAGAGTCTGTGAGCAGTCCACATCCCCTCCACCCCATTTTTTTCAGAAGCTGTGTTTTAGCTGGGACTCTTGTCCTTAGTCCTTGCCAGAGAGACTTTGCAGCTACACCTGTATCAGGCAATGTACCTCACAAAACAACTTGTACTTTGAGTTTTAACTCTGTCTCAAATGTATCTAAAGATGGCAATTTGTGGAAGCCAAAGACAATTTTTCTTGGCCTTGTGGAGACACATAGGAAAAGGCAATCAATTTGAAATTGGTGTGACTTTGTCAGCACAGACAGCAAGGAGAACTGAAACCTCTGTCAGGCCATTACAAATGCACAACGATGGGGTTTTTTATTTTATTTAGTTACTATTTATTTTCATTAATGTGTTTCTGAATGAGAATCTTATATTTTATTCAAATTATTTCAGATTCTAGCTGTAATTTTTAAATGTACTCTTCATCTTAGCTAGCAGACAACCTACACCACGCTCTGCTAAAAATAAGTAGAATCTTTCCTTTGGTTTCCTGGGAGGCAGGATCCTCACATATTTACAATACTAAGGATCAGATTTCACTTTTATTTTTATTTTTGGTAAGGTAGTACAATACTATTTTTTTTCCAGCTTTCTTATTACAGATATCTACAAGTAGGGCTGAATCAAATCTTCAGAGCTGAGCAGCCTTCAACTTTCTGCAAGTTATTCAATATCGGTGCCAGATAGAAATCTGGACTACTTCCACTATGGTATATCAATAGGCATATGCTGTTTATTAATTAAAACTGCAAGATGATTTTAAAAGAAAATGAAAAACAAAAATAACAAAACACAATACAACAGCTGTTTATCAGTATATTTCTATATTCCTCATTTTGGTTCCTATTCATTTTCATTATAGTTTGATCCCAGAAAGGCACATCTGCAGATGACGTTGCAAGCAACGTACAGAGCAACGTTCAGTGAGGTAAGTAGCCCTCCTTAGTTGGCATCACAAAAACACTTTTCATTCCCCTGGTTGCAAGCAAATTGTGTCCAGGCCTCCATTCCAGCATCACTTTCACCTTTCCTTATCTCCTATTTCTCTACAATGGAACAGATGCATTAAGTGCACTGATAAGGTCTGGTCTGAGAAATAAGATTAAAACAAAATATACAGAAAACTGAATTCTGTGTCTTTCTGAGATACTCAATAAATATTCTTAGCTATCTCCATTGTGAACCAAAATACATATAAAATCAGGTGGAAAGAGGAAAAATTATTAAATCAAGGAAAATGGGAAAAATATTAAGTTTAATCTAATGCAAATATTTTGAAGCTTGGAACTCAAACAGGTTAAATATCTGGCATACCCTTTAATATTACACTGATCATTATGGGAACTGCTCTGTAGGTTTTTGTCATTTTGAAGACCGCTTTCCTGGATATGTTGGAAATTGATTTCAGCTTACAAACCAGATTTACAGAAGAGAACCTGACCTTACTTGTAGTGCTAGTTAAAGCTTTGAACCAGTTCTTTTGTTGTCTACCTGTGGACTTGCAGAAAATTTGTACTAAGTCACTGAGTTGAAAAAGAACTCTTGCATTCTGGAAGACATTAAAAAAAAAAAAAAAAGGATAACATTGTTAAATGCCATTACAGTACTAAGGATTATAGGCACTCTGTGCTGTTCAGGATGAATCTTTTGCATTTTGAATCATTATCTGCCATAGTCAATGTAAGTCTTCTGTTGAATTCAAATAACTTTGGTATCCTGCCAAAATCTATGTGAAACTGAAATTAAAGGCTTGAGCTAACGGAGTATCCATTTTGAATAAGTAATGTTAGCATATATATTTTGGAACTTAAAGTTTCTCACTTGCCACTAAGTAACCCTTAATTTTAATAATCTTTTGTTATATTAAGAACTTCAGGTGCTTGTAAACATTACCTAATGAAAATCAATTTGACACAGCAATACATGACAATAAGATGCTTTGAACTTCAGTTGAATTAGTTCATTCAGAGACCTTTGAAAGGTTAGGTTATATTAGGAGGTGGAAGTTGAATGATAATTCAACAATCCTACAATAAAAACACTGGTTCTAAAAAAACCAAACAAAAAAGGCAGTTTCTCTGAAAGTATTGATTAGCCTAACTGTATGAGGGGCTATGTACCTATGGAAAATTACACCTACCTACAGCTTGGTGCAGCCCTTACGATTCCGTATATGTAAACAAAAACATGACATTTGATAGCTACCAAATTGGAACACTAAATACAAAAGTCATTTTTAGGGGTATATGTTGTGTTGGTCAGTTGCAGGAGTAAGATTGGCCTTATATCAGAAGGGAACAGCATAAAGGACTTCCTAGCAAAGTACATGTTAATCCAATTGAAAGTTAAAAGAATCTCAGAAAGTTTGGGGTTTTTTTATTCACTTACCATACTTTTTTTTTGTGGTTTTTAATTTTGTAGACATATGAAGTCTTTTAAATTGTGATTTCACTTTGAATTCTGTCCAGTTTTGGGCCCCCCAGTTTAAGAAGGACAGGGAACTGCTTGAGAAAGTCCAGCGGAGAGCTACCAAGATGATCAGGGGACTGGAGCATCTCCCATATGAGAAAAGGCTGAGAGACTTGGGTTTGTTCAGCCTGGAGAAGAGAAGACTGAGGAGGGATTTCATCAATACCTATAAATATCTAAAATGTAGGTGTCAGGATGATGGGACTAGGCTCTTTTCAATAGTGCCCAATGACAGGACAAGGGACAATCGGCACAAGTTGGAACACAGGAAGTTCCCCTAAATATGGGAAAAAACGTTTTTCCTGTGAGGGTGACAGAGCAGTGGAACAGGCTGCCCAGGGAGGTTGTGGAGTCTCCTTCCCTGGAGACATGCAAAACTCACCTGGATGCGTTCCTGTGCCCCCTGCTCTAGGTGTCCCTGCTGAAGCAGTGGGGTTGGACAAGATGATCTCCAAAGGTCCCTTCCAACCCCTACCATTCTGTGATTCTGTGATTCTGTGATTCTGTGAACTGGAAAGTATCATCTATGACACAGAATCCTAGAAGAGCTGAGTTTGAAAGGCACCTGTGGATATCATATAGACCAACCCTCCCGCTGAACAGAGAATCCACAACCTCTCTGGACAGCCTGTTTCTGTGTTCAAACACCCTCACAGGTTAAGAAAAAAAAAAAAAACTCAACCCAAACCAAAACCTTTTTCTTACATTTAAATGGAATTTCCTGTGCTTCAGTTTGTGCAGATTGCCTCCAGTCCTGAAACTGGGAACTACTGAGAAAAGTTTGGCTACTTCTGTACTGCCACCCTCCCATCAGGTATTTATACACATAGATAAGATCCCCCCAAGCATTATCTTCTCCAGGCTGAACAGGCCCAGCTATCTCAGCCTCTCCTTGTATGACAGGTGCTGCAAACCCTTAAAATTCTTTGTTGACCTTTGCTGGACTCTATATAGTACGTCCATGCCTGTCTCAGACTGGGAAGCCCAGATCTGGACACTATTCCAGATGTGACCTCACCATTGCTGAGCAGAGAGGAAGGATCACCTCCCTCTACCTGCTGGAAAAGCTCTATCTAATGTTGCCCCAGAGGCTGTTGGCTTTCTTTGCTGTGAGGACACATTGCTGGTTCGCAGTCAGCTTGATGTCAGTGAGGACCCCCAGGTCTTTTTCTGCCAACCTGACTTCCAACTGGTCACCCTCCAGCCTGTACTGGTGCCTGGGGTTATTCTTCCTCAGGTGGAGGATTTTGCGTTTCCCTCTTTTGCACTGTATAAGATAATTTCTGGCCCATTTCCCTTGCCTGATGTGACCCCTCAGAATGGCAGCACACCCATCTGGTTTATCAACCATTTGTTCCAATTTTGTATCATCTGTGAACTTTTCTGTCACCTGGGTCATAAGTGAAGATGTTGAAAATATTGGCCCCAGGACTGATCCCTGGACTGCTCTACCAGTGACTGGCCTGCAATTGGACTTTGTGTCACTGATCAGAACCCTTTAAGACTAGCAATTTGGGCTGTTTACAGTCCATACCACTATCCAGTTACCTAGCCTGTACTTCATCAATTTGTCAATGAGAGTGTTATGAGAGACAGTGCTCAAAGCCTTACTAAAGTTGAGATAAGCAGCATCTACTGTTCTGCCCCCATCCATCAAGCAAGTGATCTTGTTGTAGCAGGCTTCTTCCAGGCCTTAGAAACCTCCCCTGAACACCATGGCTTTTCAAAGACAACTAGGAGTGGCCTTGCAATGACATCAACCAGCTCCCTCAGCACTCCTGGCAATATCCCATCAGAGCTCATGGTCTTGCACATGTCCAGATTGTTTAAATATTCTCTAACCTGATATTTCTTCACCAAGGGTAAGTTTTCCTTAGTACATACATTCCCTCTTGTCTCAGGGGTCTCAGTTTCCTGAAGGCAGATTTTACCAGAAAAGACCAAGGTGAAGAAGCCATTGAGTACCCCTGGCCTTTTGATATCCTTTATCACCAGTTTCCTAGCCCCATTCAGAAGTGAACAAACATTTTCCCTAGTTTTTCTCTTGTTGCTGATGTACCAGTGGAAGCCTTCCTTGTTGCCTTTCATGTCCCTGACCAGATTCAAGTTCGGGTAGGTTTTGGTTTTCCTAACCCCATCCCTGACTTGGACAGTGTCTCCATACACCTTCCATGTCATCTGACCCTTCTTCTACCTCTTATATGCATCCTTTTCATATATGAGTTTTATCAGGAGCTTCTTTTCATCCATGCCGGCTTCCTGACATCTTTGCTTGATTTCCTGATTGTTGAGATGGTCCATTCTTGAGCTTGGAGGAGGAGATATTTGAAAATCAACCACCTCTCCTGGACCCCTTTTCTCTCCAGGACTGTTTCTCATGGGATTCTTCCAACCAGATCCCTGGACAGGCCTAAGTCTGCTTTTCTGAAGCCCAAGATTGTGGTTCTCCTTTTTGCCTTGTTCCATCCTCTCAGAATCCTGAACTTCACTGTCACTAAGGATGCCCCTGACCGTCACATCCCCAGCTAGTGTTTCCTTATTGAAAGTCATGAGGTCCAGCAGAATAACTCTCGTCATTGGCTTCTCAATCACCTGTGTTTTGAAGTTATCATTAATGCACTCCAGTAATCTCCTGGATTGCTGGTGCTCTGCTATCCCTCCAGCAGCCATTAGAGTGGTCCCTCAGCCCAAGCAGGGCCTGTGAACATCCGCCTTCTTCCAGTTGTCTAAAGAAGATCTCACCTAAATCTTCCTGATCAGGGGGTCTGTCACAGTCATAATATTGTCCATGTTGGTCTGCCCTCTAATCCCAACCCATAAACTCTCACCTGGCTTATCAGCCATGTCCAGATATTCCTACTGCTCTCTCACCTTACTGGTACCTCCTCAGCTACCCAGTCTGTCTTTCCTGAAAAGCCTTTATCCATCTGTTGTGACACCCTAAGCATGTGAGCTATCCCACCATATGTCCATGATCCCAATGAGATCATGCCCTGTAACTGCACAGAGATGTCAAAATCCTCCTGTGTGTTCTCCATGCTGCATATGGTTTTTCTCCACTTAGTAATGTGGATCGTGTCTCATCCAACCATTCCTTGATTTTCAAAGGGTAGCATAATTATATTATGGCTATCATCCATCAATACAATATTTAAATTTTTTAAACTATAAGCTGAAGTATAATGGACCCAGTAGTATGAGCTAAGAATAACTCATAAATCAAATAGCCTTTTCTGTTATTTTAGCCGCAGTTACAGACCCAGTAAATTTCTGAAAGAAGAACTCTAATTGGAAATTGTATGACTATTTGTTAGTAAAAACAATAATGAAAACAAGTGCAATGAAACAGGGTGTGAAATTGCCTCTGGTATTTCACCATTCAAATATATAATTTGAAATGATGAAGCTCCAAACAGAAGCAAGAGTTGCATGTTAAAGGAGGCAGGGGAGGAGAGGAGGGTTATGGGAATGAGTAATAGATACAGTTATAGATATTTTTTTTAGTACTGAAGCTGCAATTAGACTTACGCTGCTGAAGAGATCATGTATTACAGTTTCATGCAAGACATTAGTCTAAACTTGGGCATAGATGGTAGCTGTGGATACAAACAACTGCCTTAAAAGTAGAGAGAAAATTATTGGTTTTGGATAAGCTGTGACCCCAGGATCCCCCCTGAAAATAAAGCAAAGCTGAAGCTTAAAGCTTGAAGCTGAAGGTTACAATGTACTGTATAGTCAAATTCAGAAAGGTTATGACCTTGCTTTCAAATGTGCTGACAATGAGCAACAACCTCTGAAGCAAATGGGAAGGCAAAGTCATTTTCTCTTCCTATGGTTAGAATGACACTTATTTGTAGTGTAAGTTAATTTCCAAATACTGAGTTTGGCTACTGAATAATGTCATGGTGTGAAACAACATAGACCATTCTCCCTTTATACATTTTCACTGTAAAATTTCATGGACCAAAGTATGTTCTAGAAATAGCAGGTACCTTGATCACATGAAATTTTTTGTTTGTTTGTTTTAATCTGCAACCTTACATTGATTCTATTGATTGCTGAGACCATTTTCCATATCAGACTTTCTTTAACATATACAAAATTTTGTTTGTACTTCTGAAAAAGTGTGATGCTCAAAATAAACACCAAAAGAAAGGGAAAAGAATCATTCTATGTAATAGAAGATAGCTAACTGCATAGAGTTTCTACTTAGTCATTAAAGTTTTCAAAGGCTCTTTCAGAATTAAACTAAAAGGGAAAAAAAGTGACAGCAAGGTTTCACTGAATAAAAAGGAAAATTAAGAACAAAACCCTACAGGTTATCTGTGATCCCCTCCTTTGCTTTCATTCCTCTTTATTCATTCCAGATCTGTGCCAAAATATTCTGAGGGAAAAAAAAGTAGAGCCATTCAAAATTGATTTATTCCCCAGTTTTTTGCAGAATAGAAAACACACCTGCAATTTTTCTGTTGGACTTCAAATGGGAATGTTGCTGTACGCTTCTACGGGAGAACTTATCTTGGGCTGCATATCTCCGGGACACAGGGCTCTACCCACCCTGGGGACAGTGATGCACAGACATCAATATGATGGATACAAAATGTCCGTTTATTTAGCTGTGTCACACGCTTATATAGCTCTTGCGCTTCCTGCTCCTGCCACTCCTATGGGGAGGAGTCTATCTTTCCGTCACAGCCCGTAATCTTCCGGTCACCGGTCCCTGTCTATTCCCCTACATGGGAAATTCTACCTTTTTACCTACTTCTTTTCTTAAACGTACTACCAAAAAAATGGCAATACAAATTACTTATCATTATATCATGCAGTTTATCACTTGAACATAAAAGTTTTATCATTAATAATCCTGAAGTCATTTGTGAAACACTGAGAAAAGAAATTTTGCAAATGTATAAAATTTTCCTATTTCTACTGTGTATATTATTTGCTTCTTGGGCTTTTAGAATTGCTGTACTAACAGTTTCAAGCAATCAAATATATCATTCACATTTACTGTGTAACAAATTTGAATTATTCATAAAATTGGATAAAACCTACAGAAAGTAGCTTCCTAATGTTGACTTTATTTTAGATAAGTGAAAACATAAAGAAACCATAAGTTACTTAAAGATTTTTTATCAGATTAAAGCTATTCAATCTGTACTAATGTCTATTGTGTTAAACATTTATCATCTGATAACAGCAGAAGCTGTTTCTTACAATGCCCAATGACTGAATTATCATATTAGTATACAAGGGTACATGAATAGAATACTAGTATTTTTAGCAAGCCATACATTTGGATTGCCAGAAGACAAAATTCATCATTATGTTTCCATGATTATCTGTTAAAATTTGTATTATGCATAGTTATATATACACATAATTGCGCTCTCATTTTCATTTAAGCAAATAGAAGACTTTTACGATGGAGGAAAGGTAATTGTGACCTAATAATGGAAACATCATGATGTTTATTGAGAGATGGCAATCAGGAGGTATGCCAAAACAAACTCCTTTCTTGAATATGTATGAAAGCCATCTGAATATGGCACAAGTATCAGAAATTAACATTTGATTGGTAAAGGATAAATCATCAGAATAGTAATTCTGTCAGCGACAGAGATGTTGAGATAGTAAGAAATTCTGAGTTTACTTTTAAGTGAAACAATCTGTTTTGCTTTTGTGTATGTTCACAAAGATATGTGCAAGTGCAAGACATCCCAAAACCACCCTACATCTGAGCAACTACACCCCCTGTGGGAACGAATGACTCTGGAAACAGTTTTACCCACCTGCTGTAAGTGCAGTTTTTCTGAAAAAAACTCGGTGAAAATTCCACTCACTATTCCATCAGCTCCAATCATTCCTTTGTGAAGAAACTTCAGAAAGACAATCTAATTAAGGTTAATTAAGGAAAAAGAAGCCTTGGGCTTGTCTGGTTCTTGGCTAAATGTTGTCTTGAGACCTGATGATGTATAGGTTGCCATGTGTCAATGCTGTTTTCTGATAGGCTGTTATTGTATCTCCAACTGTTTTGATATAATACACTAACATCAAAGTCATCTTTTCCTCCAGTGGCAGTAATCTTTAAAAATGGAAGCCCCTTCAAAGTAATCAGTATCCCAATACTAAGTCTCCAGGGTACCTAGAGGCTATGTCCTTCCAATTTACTGCATGACCCAGTTGGCAAACCAGTAACTCTGGAATCTGTTGGAGGCCTTTGCACATGCCTAGCACCAACCATGTAACATGAGACAGCATGCTTATAGAATTTAGAGGCACAACTGAGTCAGAGGTTGTAGCAGTTTTCCAGTCCATAAGTTATTCCAAGCAACAATAAAATCTGTAGGTCAATAGGGTTGATTTTTTAGATTAAGAAATTTTTATACACACATATATATGTATATACCAGAAACACTTCTCTCAGGAGCAAAATGTCTACAGAATAGAAAGGACTGCCCTCAGGAAAGCATTGTTTTTCCTATGGAAAATTGTTAGAGGCAGCCTGGGACACTGCAGGATTACAAAAATTGGAAAGCAACTAAATGCTTGTAGAAAGAGCTGAAGAAGTCATTGATGAATCAGTCTGGAGCAAAGACTGAGTTTGACAGACATGAGTATAAAATCTTTGCTTTGAGAGAGGCATATGACACTAGGAAAGGCAACAGAATTCAGAGCACTGTTCAAAGAGCATTACTATGAAAAGATTATTGGGTAGTTAATTTCCTCCAGCCAGCAGTCCATTTCCCTTTTGGAACAGTCAGTCAGAATAGTTTTGGTCCTTAGATACAGCCCAGCTAAACGCAGCTAGTCTATGGGAAGAATTCCAGTTTGATTAAAAAATAAAGTATAAAAGTTAAAATAAAACCACAGCAGATGAGAAAGAAGAAAAAGATGCACTGAAATTACAAGGCATATCAGAAATGGGAGTCGCAACGAACTGATGAGTGAACTCAAAGTGACCTAGACTATCATTTTAGGATTGTCTCATTGTGACAGGCTCTGAATTTGGCACCTTGCCCCCTTCAGCAGTCATACAGTATCTGAGCATGCACAGAGGTTTACACCTCAATCTGGACAGTGAAGTCCTGTTAGTTTTCAGTTTAGGGAGAAAGGGAAGTACTTAAGAAAGTCTTTCCTTAGTGTAAGGGACTAGAAACTTGTCTCAACATTGTCGGCAGAATGGCTTGACTACCAAGGCTTCACCACGATGGCAACTGAGGAAGTTCTACCCAACAGGCTATATCTTGTTGTCTTGGAGCACATAGGTCCAGTCCTCTGCACATTCACCGGTCCCCAGGGTCATCTTACAACATATGGGAGGGGGGCTTGGACCCCCTGGAACCCTCTGGAACTGTCAAGCACCCTCTAGTGATGATATTGCTCATGCGCCCCACTGCAAGTGGGAGGTGTGGCCATGCAAACCAGCTCATTGACTATGCAGCGGGACAATGCTATAAAAGGCGGAGCCAGCAGAGACCAGTTGGAATGTTCCCCCACCGGACTGAAGATACATCGGACTGATGGGACGCCGCAGAGACATTGTAACTCCCTGTCTCTCTTTTTCATTTTTTTCTCCTCTTTCTCTCCTTTTCTCTTGCGTACTTGTTGGCGGCCAAATAAAGGGACTTGGCACTTGACTCCGGTTTGAGTCTTAATTCTGTTCCCGAGAATACAACAAACCTGGTCACGATAACACATCCAATCGAACATCACTCAGAAGTTAAGCCCAGCCACCCCTAGCCACCCAGAATTATCTGAGGTTGGTTAGAAAGCAAGGGGGCTCAACTTCTGCCAAACTGTGCAACCCAACAGTGGATCGTGACACTTAGGAAGTTTTGACTCACTCCAGAAAAAAAGTGGCAGAAGATCCACTGCAAGAATTAGCCCATGAATAATGAAGGACTCTGACGAAAGCCTCTGCCTAAACTTCCAAACTATGCTAGTATATGGATTGTTGCTGTACGCTTCTACGGGAGAACTTATCTTGGGCCGCATATCTCTGGGACACAGGGCTCTACCCACCCTGGGGACAGTGATGCACAGACATCAATATGATGGATACAAAATGTCCATTTATTTAGCTGCGTCACACGCTTATATAGCTCTTGCGCTTCCTGCTCCTGCCACTCCTATGGGGAGGAGTCTATCTTTCCGTCACAGCCCGTAATCTTCCGGTCGCCGGTCCCTGTCTATTCCCCTACAATGGATAAAAGGTCAGAGGCAATAAGAGAAGACACAATTGTTCATTTGGTAATACTGTACAATTCCAAAACATTTGTGAGAAGGTAATAGAAGAGGTTGTTTGCAGTAAAGTTCTCAAAAGCCTTGGGGAAGTAGCTCCTGAGATGGATTTACAGGTGGAAACTGTGATATATTTGGAGTCTAGCACTCAGGAGAAGGAAAAAGGCAAAATGGAAATCTCAGTAAGAACAAAAGGACAGCCATAAAAACAGTCTGATGAAATTTTCTAAACAGTGTCCAAAACCTAGAAGCTTCAGAAACTTCATAAGCCTAGTGAAAGCACACAGTGAAACTTTGTCAAGTACTCTCCCAACCTACAGTGCTCTGCAGTGACTTCCTGAACAGTTGAAGATACGTGTTTCAGTTCTCTTCAAAAGGTTTATTTTTCATTTACTTCTTTAGACTTCCCTGTATAAAGTCTTAGCATCTATAAAATCCTGGTACAAGGAATTATGAAGCTTAATCATAGTTTTGAACTGAAGAACCTTCTCTTTTTGTATATTTATATATCTTCTAGCACCATTTCATAGAATCATAGGTTGGAAAAGACCTTTAAGATCATTGAGTCCAACCGCTAACCTATCACTGCCAAGTCCACCACTAAACCATATCCTCAAGCACCATGCCTACCCTTCTTTTAAATACCTCCAGGGATGGAGACTCAACCACCTCCCTGGGCAGCCTGTTCCAATGCTTGACAACCCTTTCGGTGAAGAAGCTTTTCCTAATATCCAATCTAAACTTCCCCTTGTGCAGCTTGAGGCCATTTCCTCTCATCCTATTGCTTGTTACTAAGGAGAAGAGACTGACCCCTGCCTCACTACAACATCCTTTCAGGTAGTTGTAGAGAGCAATAAGGTCTCCCCTCAGCCTCCTCTTCTCCAGGCTAAACAACCTCAGTTCCCTCAGCTGATCCTCATAAGACTTCTTCGCTGGACCCTTCACCAACTTTGTTGCCCTTCTCTGGACATGTTCCAGCACCTCAATGTCCTTCTTGTAGTGAGGGGCCCAAAACTGAACACAGTACTCGAGGTGCAGCCTCACCAGTGCAAAGAACAAGGGCACTATCACCTCCCTGCTCCTGCTGGCCACACTATTCCTGATACAAGCCAGGATGCCATTGGACTTCTTGGCCGCCTGAGCACACTGCTGGCTCATGTTCAGCTGGCTGTCAACTACCGCCCCCAGGTCCTTTTCCGCCAGGCATCTCTCCAGCCATTTCTCCCCAAGCCTGTAGCATTGCATGGGGTTGTTGTGACCAAAGTACAGGACCCGACACTTATACTGTTGGCTCCGGCCCAATGATCCAGCCTGTCCAGGTCCCTCTGTAGGGCCTTCCTGCCCTCCAGCAGATCACCGCTTCCACCCAGCTTGGTGTCATCTGCAGACTTACTGAGGGTGCACTCAATCCCCTCATCCAGATCATCAATGAAGATACTGAACAGGACCTGCCCCAACACTGAGCCCTGGGGAAAACCACTCGTGACCGGCCACCAACTGGATTTGACTCCATTCACTAGTACTCTATGGGCTTAGCCATCCAGCCAGTTTTTCGACCCAGCCGTTTTTGTCCAAGCCGTGAGCAGCCAGCTTCTCCAGTAGAATGCTGTAGGAGACAGCATCAAAGGCCTTACTAAAGTCCAAGTAGACAATGTCCACAGCCTTCCCCTCATCCACTAAGCGGGTCACCTTATCATAGAAGGAGACCAGGTTAGTGAGGTAGGCCCTCCCTTTCATAAACCCATGCTGGCTGAGCCCGATACCCTGGGTGTCCCACATGTGCTGCATAATGGCATTCAAGATGATCTGCTCCATGACCTTTCCCAGCACCGAGGTCAGGCTGACAGGCCTGTAGTTCCCTGGATCCTCCTTCTGACCCTTCTTGTAGAGGGGCATCACGTTCGCTAGTTTCCAGCCGTCTGGGACCTCCCCGGTTGACCAGGACTGCTGATAAATGATGGAGAGCATCTTGGCGAGCTCTTCTGCCAGCTCCCTCAGTATCCTTGGGTGGATGCCATCTGGCCCCATGGACTTGTGAACATCCAGGTGAAGGAGCAGGTTGGTGACTACCACCTCTTCAACAACTGGGACTTCATTCTGCATACTAGCTCCATCTCCCAGGACAGGGACCTGACAAGCCCGAGGATGACCAGTCTGACTATTAAAGACTGAGGCAAAGAAAGCATTAAGTACCTCGGCCTTCTCCTCATCTTTCGTGGCAAGATTACCTTCTGCATCCTCAATTTCCTGCTCCTCAATTTTTGTTTTAGCAGAGACAGTGAAGAATTGTTTTCTGTTTATCCTTTTTGTGACACTTCTTAGCTTGTAGACCTTCAGTATGTCTTCAGAACCTTTTTTTCTCTGTTCGATTGCATCCTCTTTCAGATAAGAGAATGAGAACTACAGAAAACATGCAGGAACTACTGCCAAGATGCATGACTTGATTATATAATTCTCATTATTTCCTATATGATGTTATGATTTAGTTCTATATGTCAATAGGGTGTTAAATAAAAAATGCTGGGCTAAGTAGGAAACGTTTGTGTATTTATTTGCTTTAGACTAGACTGAGTGCTAGCCCAGAAAGTTTTTCAGAAAGATGAAGTACAGGGAAATTGTTCCTAAAGATTCTCGAGGAATACTGTTGGAAAAGTTGTTAGCAAAGGTAGATATCTGCAGTAGGTAAATATTATGGTAGTCTATATAAGCTGACACATGGAAGAGTCAATAGCTGAAGATAACATCTGAAAACCTCAACAAAGATTTCTTCTTGCCTAGAATGTAAATTGCATTAAGGGATTATTTGGTTTCTGAGCACAAGGTCTCAAAGTTCTCTTTTTTAATTGAGACATTAAAAGGAGAGCAACGTAAAGACCCCATTACCTGCATGGACTGTTTAGAGGGTTGGTAGAGTGAGGGCACTGTGTGCACCTAAAGGCTTTGCAGCTTTTTACTTTCCTGAACATTTAGCTGTCCGTGCTCGTGCTCAGCTGTGTAATCCTGGATAAGGTTTATACAAGAATCACCTTCAGAGGCCCCTGTCCCTGACAGTGACACAGGGTTTACTAGTGACATGGCCTTCTTGTGAACAGCATTCATTGGAAAAGGTGTCAGCACAAAACAGGAGGCATGGGGATCAGTAAATCTGAAGAACCTAGCAGGAATTCTTAACTACTCTTAGGAAGTGTCTTTTTCTTACATACCTGAGCACTTTCTGCCATAGCCCTGAATATGTCAGTCTCACGTTCTTCTCCAAATGTAAAAAATCATGATGTATTTTTCCTAGGTCATCTCTGATGCATCTTAGAAAAATAACAAACAGATATTATGTTTCCCAACTGAATAATTGATGTTGAATTAAAAAAATGTTTTTAAGATTAAATTTTGAAGAAATCCAAGAAAATGAAGAAAATTGTGGTACTTACGGATGAATAACAGGTGACAATCTTATGAGAAAAATCCAC
Organism: Phalacrocorax carbo; assembly: GCF_963921805.1. Taxonomy (NCBI): domain Eukaryota; kingdom Metazoa; phylum Chordata; class Aves; order Suliformes; family Phalacrocoracidae; genus Phalacrocorax; species Phalacrocorax carbo. Next base: position 27,944,449 of record NC_087518.1, on the reverse strand, counting down.
TGAACATGTCTTTGTATTCTGCTGATCTTATTCAGACTAAAAAATCAGGGTGATACATAAAGATATCAAGGAGTAAATTAGTTCAGGTGTAAATTTTCAATAGCATCTGTGTGTTTACAAGATGTGCTTTTCGAAAAGTGATGCACAAATTTAAGTCTGGTTAATATTTAAATTGAAGTTAGTTCCAAGACAATTCTTCCCCCCATAATATTCTGATCCTCTTGTACTGGAATAATGAAATATACAGGAGTATGCATACTGAATATGTTCCATCTGTTTTTACCCGTACTGACTGAATATTTTTCCATCTCAATTTCCTTATAGAACAACCAAATAATGACTTAATAAAGCCTGTTGAGTGCTGATATTTCCTGTCTAAAAGCCACACCTGCTGGTCTCCCATAGAGTTCACAGGAGATGGAGACAAGTTCAAGAAATCATTCCAAAGCCTAGTTTAGCGGACACTTTTTTTCTCCTGGTGGATGTTGAGATTACTTAAGGCAATATCAAATTTTTATTTTGGGTCAATAACTAACAACATCATGTTCTGGTGATTGGTGTCCATTTCTTGCACTGGTAGTAATGTTGCTATAGTTAATTAAGAAAAATTAAAATCAAATGTCAATTAATGAATTAAATGCAAGGTTCCCTTGGATTTCCATGATGAATTCCCATGTTCAGTTAGTTCCAGAAATTATTTATTTCTTCAATGCGTTAACCAACAAAAATCAGCATCAGAAAAACTAAGCCTCACTCATTAAATTCATTGTGTTATGTGAGGACAACTGAGGGTCCTTACATATTGATTAGTTAATGTGAAGTCTGTGCTGCTAATGGTGCTGATTCAGGAAATGAAAATATGTCAGATCAGTTTTTGTGGGGTTACTATTAACAAGTAATACAGCTCATTGCCAATATTTTTATTGAAAATGTGGCACGTTTATGGTAAGATTTAGAAGTCACCATGAACATGTGACTGGTTTTTGATGACGTTGAGACTTTTTTTTCCTTTTGATGGTGGAAGTCAGAGATACCCAAATTTCTGGATGTCTTGAGGCTATTTTGCCTTAAAGAGATACTGTGGCTGCTATATTTACAATGTCACCCCTGTCAGTCAGTTTAGCATAGCTATAGTTGCTAAAGTACTGATTTTCAACTGCAGTTGCATTCAGTGGCCAAAAATTACATAGGGGGCATAAATATTCTTCTCATATATTTATTAGACTTCTTGCAATTTCCATGCCCATATTTAACTCCTGTATGTTTGAAAAACATCTTCAAATTGACTGCAACTTTTCAAAGAATGAAGGTGAGTGGATAACTTCCATGCAGTGATTTACTGACAAACAGTTATTGCACTTTAAGTCTCTTGTGTTTTGAGAAAGCCAAATTTTAGGCATGTTATTTCCCATTCCATAGCAGAAGGAACTTAATTAATGCAATAGCTAGGTCTGTCTTCTAGGATATTTTTTTAACTATTTCTATAAGCCACAATACAGAAAGATGTGGGAGACCTAAATATTAATTTTGTCTCATTTCTAATAAATTACCTTCAGTAATATGTGTTACCTTCATTATAATGTTCATATGGTATTCTCAATATTAAGCTAAACATAGATTTAATATTCACCTTTATTTTAAAAATGCCTCTGTGAATGTACCTGATTCTGGGTTCCCAAAGATTTTATACTCAGTATGGAATATAATGCCAGTAAAATTAATTTTCTGTGTAATGTTAAGGACAACATGTCTCTACTGTTTAACAGTGCACCCACGGAGTTGCTTCTGGCATTGCTGAATAGCAAAGTACTAATGTTCTTTCTTTAAGTTCTTCTAAAGAAAAGGATTGTGTTCATTTACAGACAGGTTAGTGCTCTATCTCCTGGGTAATGAAAAAGGATGCAAGAAAATTTTTTAACTTATTTTAGTATGCTACCAGTATTTCTGGAAATAAAAAGAGTGTCGACCTCATTTAAACTTTCTGGCATTAAATACATTGTCAAGTGTTTATGTGTTCATGTTAAGTGTAATGTAATACATTTTCTTAAAAAAATATAGCTTGCGTATTGACTCATTGGAACAATGTTCTAGACAATATTACACATGACATTTAAAACATTTAAAGATTGATTGTTTTCCATTTAGGTCACAGAGTATCTGCTAAGAAAATCATATATATTGATATCCTAGCTCAGGAAAGAAATTGAACACTTTCTTTAATCTATTTATGTACAAAGTGGATATATAATTCATATATAATTCATATATAATTCAAAAGAATTCAAAATATGTCAAAATAAAGCACATGCTTAACTTACAAATAGACATGCGACATCTATTCTACATAAGCACACCTTATTGAATCAAAGACTGATGTAACGTATAAATGAGGAAATCTCTTATTCTTCTTTTCAATGGCAGTAAAAAGGAAACTTTTAAAATCAGATAAACATTAATTAATATTGATATTGTCATTGTTAGTTGTTTTGTTTCAGTGGCTAGTTGCACTCAACAAGAAAGAGAACACATTTGAATTAGGCACATTCTTTCCAATAGCCCTTAAGAAATAATTTTAGTAGTTGAAAACATTTCAAGGATGTAATTTAGATCAAAATTTCTTTATATAAGCAAGGTTTCAAATTAACTATTTCACTTCATTATTTCAAAGGTTTTGTTCAATATTAATTGCAAAATCTCATACAGAAAACATTGCTAGAATGGCTTCAGTTTATTTCAATTTATCATATTTCTAGTCTTTAAGTAGGAAGCACAGCCCTTGCTTTTGGTTGTATACCATCAAAAGGAATGCCAAGAAAGAAGTCCAACTTTGCTGTAGTACTTTCTTTCTGAGGTCTCGCTCTGAAAGTTTTGACTCCCATGAAAGAATGAATTTCCCTTATTATGCAACCAGTATTCCATTCAAGACAGTTCAGAAAGAAAGCTGCAGCCATCGTCTCCTCTCTTGTCTGTTGTAGTCCTATAAATACAACCTTTGTTTTATTTAGTAGAAGGCTGTGGGCTCTGCGTTGACCTGATAATACAAGACCTCAAGATTCTCTGGGCTTGTCTTGAACATAATTGATTTTGTTTATTGTAACAATTGTCTAATGATCGAATGACTGACTTTATAACTCTCTAAGTGTAAGCATTGTGAATGTCATCTAGGAAAATGGCCTGATGAAGACAGGGAGCCACTCTAATGAACAACAATCCTTGATGTCAGCTAAAGTTGAGGGAAGCTAGTCATTTCAGCTTGGCATTAATGTGAAAGAAAAAGACTGAGTTAAGAATATATAAAAGTAATCCCAGTGGACCCAGGACTGAGGAAGAAGGCACTCCCATCACCATGAACATCACATTCCTCCTGGCAAAGATATCAGGATGCTGATAACTCTTCATGTTTCCCTGCTCCTCTCTTCTTCTGGAGGATGCCTTCAGTTTCAGCCTCAGGACCCACAGGGACACTGGAGGGATGAGTATAACATCAGGATAAAGGTGTAGGTGTAGGTAGATTTTAATGTATAACAATTATAAGCGTACAACTAATGAGGCCTCTCTATACTGAGTTGGGATAAGGGTATTTTTAGTATTATACTGGACAATAACTATTTGTGTTTAATTACACTGTTAAAACATTAGCTGCACTAAAAGTAATTTCTTAGCTCCAAATGTAAGTTCACCTTTGCCTGTCACAGGATTGTGACAATGTGCAGCTTGATTAGCAAAGTCATCAACATTTGCCAGCCTGTCATTTGGTGGGTACCATGATTCTGGAGAGTGTAGGGGAGACGTGGTAGTGGCCTGATTCACACAGCATCAGAAATATATGCCCCATCCTTTATCAAAATACCACAAAATTACTTTCTATCACATACCCAACAGTGAACAATGCTGACAGTAGGACATGTTTTTACAAAAATTTAGCATAAATAGGCCCAATGGGAATAATGGCAGGAGTCTATCCATTCAGTTTACTAGAAAATAAATAGAAAACTGGAAAGCATTCTGAGCAGTAAAGTTTGACTGCTGGAAAGTATAACACTGTATAATTTAGCACCATTTTGTGATCAATAATGACACTGAGGACCACTATCGATCTTTATCTTTCCTGAATTTCAAGGCTGAATATCAGCTGATCATTCTTCAACTCCATTGCTCATTCCCTAACACCGTGGGATTTCACAAAAACTAAAGGAAATTCAGATTACATACTCGGATCTAAGTCAGATTAAATAAATGCTTTTCCAAGTAGTAGTTCAAGGGGTTTAGCAATTCCTATCAGCACAAGTGAAAGATTTCTGAAGGAATTAAATAAACTATTAAATAAGCAATTCCTCAAAATAACTAAAAAAATATTATAGAAAAGAATAGGGAATTCTGGAGAATTCATGCAGAGAAACATTGAAAATTCACACAGATTCACTCTTTTAAAAATTATCAAGCTTCTATAAAGAATCTGCTTTAGGTATTTAGATGACATCAACTGCCTCTACTTTCTAAACAAGATAAATTCTGAGTGGCTGGTGTGGTTTAACCCCAGCCAGCAACTAAGCACCACACAGCTGCTCGCTCACTGTCCCCCAGTGGGAAGAGAGAGAGTATCGGAAGCATAAAAGTGAGAAAATTTGTGGGTTGAGATAAGAAAAGTTTAATAATTAAGATATTGTAGTAGTAGTAGTAGTAATAGTAATAATAATAATAATAATTAAAACAAGAGAGAGAGAGGAACAAAACTCAGGAAAAACAAGTGATGCAGCCACTCTTCACCCACTGACCGATGCCCAGACAGTCCCTGACCAGTGATCATTGCCCCCCAGCCAACTCCCCCCAGCTTATATACTGAGCATGATGTCATACGGTATGGAATATCCCTTTGGCCAGTTTGGGTCAGCTGTCCTGCCTATACTCCATCTCAGCTTCTTGTGCACCTCCTTGCTGGCAGAGTATGGGAAGCTAAAAAGTCCTTGAGTTAGTATAAACACCACGTAGCAACAACTAAAACATCAGTGTGTTACACATAAATCTCATGGTAAATCCAAAACACAGCACTATAGCAGCTACTGGGAGGGAAATTAACTCTACCCCAGCTGAAACCAGGACAGCGGTATGATTTCTAAATGTGGACAAATATCTCGGAATCATTTTAACAGACAGCCAACATACCCATCAGATATTCTCTTGTAGCTGATATCTAGCAAATGCTGTAGGTGTTTAATTCTATACAGCTGAATTGTGTACAACAAACAGCTAGGAAAAGTCTGCAAAAAATAATTTATAGCATTGCAACCTTGATGTAGTAGGACATTAATCAAGAGCTGTTGATCCTGCTGAAACAGCAATGTCCTTAACCTTGCTAAATTCCTGATGTGTAAATATGAAGGCTTAACAATATGGCCCTCAGAACAAGTTTCAGGGTCAAATATAACACCAAAATTATTCAGTGAGGAGGCAATTTTATATTCCCAGCAAATGGTACCATAAATGAGGAACTGCTATTTGGCAGGCAATGGGCCAAATAAAATCAATTCTCTTTTAAGCACCAAATGTTAGCAGACACTCAACACTTAACGTCTAATAAGTATCCTTCCAGACTAGAGACAGATTTATCTAAGTCATTGTGAACTGTTTGATATACCTATTATATTTGGATGTCATCAGCATAAAGATAGTAATTAAGATCCTGTTTATAGAATAAATGACCCTACTGGGAGCACACACCATGCATGTTAAATAGGATAATCATGCTTTATAATCAGATTTTATAAAGTCTATTGTAGGATTTCCAGGTTTTATCAGAAAAGCACCTCAACACCTGTAAAACAGAATTTTAAGAAATACAGAACAATAACTGAACAACATTAAACATAATTTCATTTTGTTTCATCCTATCAAAATAAGTAATGTGGAAAATAGTGTTGCTATTCAATCTCACTGTGACTTTAAGAAAGCCTGTGGTGTAGTGTGTCAGGGTTTTGATTTTGTTTGGGTGTTGGTTTTTTTTTTTAATTTACTTTACTACCTGCCAAAACGCAGCAGTTATGTGCACAACAAATAATGAAATCCTGCTCCCTATTCACATTGAATTAGTTAAAATTCCTAATGACAACATGGAGAGAGGGAATCTTTAGAAAAGCAATATGCATTATTAGGATTTATAAGCTGCTTGTTCTGCACTTCTGCTTAGTTATTACAATATAATTAATTATCCACTACATGAAAGGGGAGATTGAGCAGAGCGATCTCCTCCCAAAAAAAGAGAAAAAGTGTTTTAGAACTTTAAATTTATCTTTCATTAACCTGTTGACATTTTTTTGTAGTTTTCTACACACTATTGTTGATTTTTTCACATGTACAAACTATTCAGTACTTGTTCATATATCCTTAACTTTTAAAATTGGAAGAATAAAAAATCAGAGGAAGAGATTCATTTATTCTACTCCCTTTATAGGTTACAGGCATTTTTTTGTTTGCTTTTAATTCTTTTAATTAATTGCACTGGGAGCTGTGTGCAGAGGAGAGGGGATGAGGGAAAAACTCATAAACAAGCTAGTAAAGCAAAAGACTCATAGAATTAAACTTCTGAGTCCTGTTTTCTTTTCTGTAAGAAATATAACTTTGTATTTAATGTATTCATCACTCAGTCTAACCTTTATATGCTTACATGAATAAATATGTATTTAGTCTGACAGCTTCTTTAGTTTTACTGAAAAAAAAAATCTGAGCTTTCATTGCAACTGAGCAGAAATGTTCTTCCTGAATGCTTTTGTTCTTTATTAGTGGGGTCTATATGAGAATCTGACAGTAGCTTGTTTTTTTACAGCACACAAAATTAATCAGATTTCTCACAAGTTTTTTTATTATTTTTCACTTTTCATTTGGCTGTTTTTATCAGAAACATGGTAGTTCTGTAAAATTATGTTACATATACCAAAAGATACCCCAAAAAGAAAAAAAAAAAAAAAAAGAAAAACAAAAGGAACTAATGTAAATGATCTTAGGTCAAAATTAAAAGAACTGAGATGAAAGCAGGATGACACTTTTTTAACTGTCCTAACTCCACAGGCAAATTATTATCTAACACTCATAAGCCTGTTCTTTTGTTTTCCCAGAGAACAGTCAAAATAATATTTTTTCTTTTTTCTTTTTTTGTAAATAGTTTTTGTTGCTTTTTTTTCTTTTTTTTTTTTCATTTTTTCCCCTAGGCCTATCACAATTCAAGATATCAACCAGAGTTATTGTCTTGCCAGATCCCGGTATGGAAATTAGAATAATCTAGTGTCTGATATGACACAACAAGGACGTCTGGTTTTTACTATAATTTTCTGATGTAGTAGTAAAAGTACACAAAGAGAACTGTAGAAATCTTTTGCAAATTCTATTCTTCTAATGTCTCAAAAAATAATTCTGGTGAGAATTTGGGAATTTTTCTAAAAGAATTTAACTCAATTTACTAATCTCAGCCTATTTCAGTAATGCAATTCTCAACCATTAAAAATGCAAGCAGGAACAGGGAAATTAAAGTTGATATGTCAGCTGTTAAGAAAGTCCAGTTTTAGCAACAGTTTTTACTCAAACTGACTTTACTAAATATTTACTTTAGAATCGAACAGTGGCTCTGTTTAGAGAAATACCACATTCCCTACATCCAATAAGTACATTGTGAAAATGTTAACAGATTTCTAATAATTGTTACATATTTCCAAGTAAGTTTGAGAAATGGCAACAAACAATACAAGCATAAGATAAATTGAGTTAAATTTAATAATCATGTGCATATATGAGACTTATTCATAACCCTTACAGAAAACTGTCTTAAGACTCAGAAGACACAGGGCAAGTACATTTTAGCTTCATACTTATTCTCCTACAATTTGCAAGGGCAAAAGAGGATTTATGAACAGAAGCATAACAGTAAATAGCTTAAATGAGCTGTATTCAATAAATATTTATGTAAATATAAATACATACAGGATTATTAACATTGTGTTTGATGGTAAGGACATTTTTCTGGCAAGCAGCAAGAAATCTGTTTTCTCAGGCTTCAACACTGACAGGAGGTAGTACAATTTTGATATGAAATCTACTCCAGTACTTGTTTTTTAGAGAAAGAATTATAAGGATCAAAATAATGATTCCATAATTCTGTGAAAAATCTGCCTAATACTGGTTATAAACACATTACAGATTATATGAAATAATGTTTTAACCATAGCTTCTACCATAAATGCTGTTGATGGTACCTACTGAGAAACTGAACTCCAAGGATCATGGATCATTCAATATTCACGTATCACCAAAAATTCACTTTATTGCTGATACTACTCATTAGCTACATTGATCTGACAAAAGTGCAAGATATTTCTCAGGTATAACTAAAGAATTAAACTACTTCCATGTTTCAGCATATGAACATAGTTACATATTAAGTTTCCAGGATAAAAACATTATAGATGTTACAAGTCCTTTTTTCAGAACAAAAACAATTTAAAAATCAGTCTCCTTCATGCAGATCTTACAAGATACACTTTGTTCTGAATAACATATATGATAAGTTACTTCATTTCTTTATGACTCTACTAAGGAATATGTACAAATTTTGTCATAGTTTGAGAGATGAAAACATTCTTATGTTTTTATTTTATTTATTTTAATATATTTCAGCTTGGTGTAAAAATCAGATCAGTTATGGAACTTTCTTACTAAATTGAGAATTAGTTTTACTGTCCAATAATATTCGTGCAAAGCTTGATATTTTCATTTTAAATACATGATCAGAGAAGAAAAATGCTATCAAAACTTACAAATCATTCTGTTTTGATTCTAATTTAAAGATCATTCAAATGGGAGTAAAGTAGGCTAGATCTCTCCCACGAGGAAATAATTATATGGACAAAATTGTCTTAGTATGTTTAATTCTTTACAGTACAAGGAATTTTCATGTTCTACATATGACCACAGTTTTTTGATTGCCCTATTCAAAACATAAGTGCTCCTAGTAATAGCTCAAAATGCCATTAACTTGTTAATGTTTATATAGTAAAGAGAGAAAGGAATATTCACCTTCATATTTAATATTTCATTATTGTCAATATTTTATCAATTTTATAAGAATTTTAAGATAACATAACAATCTGTGTTCAGTTCTAAGCTATCTTGGCATTATATCAAGTTGACAGATAAATCAATATAATTGATAATCTGCTTTCTGGTGTAACTAAGTATCAAGTGGACCTTAAGTCATCTGAGGAAAACTGATAGCTTTTTATATTGTGACTTGCTTTAACTGTGTCACTACTGCACAGCAGAACTTCATTCTTAGAAAAGCTATGAGTCATAGAAAGGATCATTTTCACTCCAATTATCAGGTGGTTATATTAACATGAAAACTACCAGGACACCAAGACAGGACAAAGAAATTAGGCTCTTCCCTTCAATATTTTTCCTTTTTTATTTCTTTTCTGTAAAGAAAAATCCATACATTTCATGCAGTCCTCAGCACAGAACAATGCGGAAGTGAGGGTAAAAACTGGTAGGTATTCAGTGTAGCTGAGCAGTGTTACAATTGCACATCTATTTCCACTAAAACAAGATCATCTTCTTGTGCAGATATCTTTTCCCCTTAAACATTTCTAAATCACTGTGCACAAAAAAAGCTAAGCCCCTCAAATATTCTATCCCTGCTTGCTGACATGTCCCATCATTGGTACCTGAGCACAATAAAAAGGCACCTCCATATCCTAAATCTCCCTCCCTCAAGTAAATATTTAACTCAAGCCTCTCAGAAACACACTGAAGACTACTCTTATTTGAATAACATGGTCAGAGGAGGTCCAATGAATATACCATTATATTGTAAGTAAGCATTTAGACGTCTTACTCAGGAGCTGGTGGATCTTGGGTAAATTTTTCACTGTCTGAAGAGTTTCAAGAGTGTGACTGCCACAGGAACTCACCAGGCTTTAGCCTCCAGCTGATTTCATTGTGTATATGATAAGCACAATTAGCTCCTCCTGTTCAGAGGAAAGAAGAAAACCAAACAAAGAAATAAAACAAAACAAACAAAAAGCAAACACCCCACACACACTACCCCCAAGAAAAAAAACCCAAATACATAAAAAGACTAGGAATGAGTAAGAATAAGCTTTGCTTTGGAAGACTGAGTCCTGAGATTTAGTTTTTGCTTGAAGCACTTTGTAGATGACATAAGAGTTATGATTTAGTTCAATATTAGCATGTGTCTAAACCACAGAAAACACACTTATATAGACAATTCTAACTCTATATAGCTCTACCAGAGCTAGCCAGCATGTCTGACTAAGATTTTGAAGATTTGGAACTTTGCATCCTTGGAGGTGTTCAGATTTATGTCACAGGTATATATACATGTAAAATATATGTTTTAGATTTAGGGGCTTCTATTCTGCTCAAAATTCTCCTCAGATGCTTAAGGTTTTTTTGTAGATGTTTTGGATTGTTTGAAATTTTCAGCTGGCCACCTACTACATCATTATGTACAGTATCTTTAGTATTCAAGGTTTCAGAGGGCTGAGCCATGCCTAATAATAAAACATTTTTAAGTGCTTAGACTTCTAGTGAATTCTTAATAAAGCAAAATTTTCCTGGATACTGGGTATTCTTACAAAAGGTTTTACAAATTTTATTTAAGAACTTTCTATAGCAGCCATTTTTGGGGGGCTTTTTTAGCTTTTTTTTAAAAATTTGCCTTTATTAGTAACCAAATTCTTTTGTTTCAAGTAAAATTTCCTGCAAAGGTTATAATACCTGTTCTTTATAAGGACTTTAACAATCTGCCTAATATCATTGTAACGTCTTTCTGGTCAAGATATAAATGATAAATCCTGTGCTCTGTGTAAACAATGTTGTTAGATGCTGATTCCCTTCAAACTGATACAATCAGGTTTATTGAAGTAATCTTTAGGGTTCTTGCTAGATTTACATTGCATTTCACAAGCAGATTCAGTATTTTCCAAAACTTTTGCAATGTAAGCCATTTTTGCCTTGTGTTTTCAATGTGATAGAATATACATTTTAAAATATACACTTTAATGAGAGAAATCACCAACTTGCAGAGAGCAAAAACATTTCCTATAAACAGGCCTGTGAAGACCAACTCACTTTGACAAACAGCACACAGAATATTTAAGGTTTTGTTTGTGTCTTTTAAGGACAGTAAAGCCATCACACAAAATCAAATAAAATATTTGATGGCTTTAGGTAGAGAAAAGCCAAAGAATGACTCAGTGAAAGATGTATATGTGAGAAACACCTTAGAATCATAGAATGGTTTAGGTTGGGAAAGACCTTCAGAGGTCATCTAGTCCAACCCCCCTGAGTGATGTCCCCCTTAAGTGGGACACCTTCAACTAGATCAGGTTGCTCACAGCCCCGTCCAACCTCACCTTGAAGGTTTCTAGGGATGGAGTGGATTACAAAAGGAAGAACTATGTTTCTCTATGCCACTAATTGTTGCAGTGCTTGGAAACTCCAAGGACAGACTAGAAATTTTTAACAGGTAACATTGTAGTGGGTGTCATGGCCTTGCAGAAGGATCTAGTCAGATTGGGGCACTGGGCAATTATCAATGGGATGAAATTTAACAAGAACAAATGTGGAAGTGGAGAGGGAGATGCTGATCTCTTCTCCTTGACAGGGCATGTGGGTATGCTCAAAGCTGTGTCAGGGACTCACAATCCTCTACTTCTGAACTAGTACATTTCACTGATGCCAAATTGTCAATTCAAAATCATAACTCCACAAGTCTGAAGCCAGCACCAAATAATTAGCTCATCTAGACATAATGACAGGGTCATGCATGCAACATAAAAATATGAGACACAGCATGCTTACTGGTCCTAATCCCTTAAATGTTCACATTAAAGTTCCAGAAAAAAGCATTAAGACTTTGTTTGGATTGTATGCTTTTTTGTGAATGCCAGGATGCTCATCCAGGCATGGGAACAGAGTTTAGGCAAAGCTTCAATTTGAAATATTTTAACTCTGAACAAACAGTGCTCAGTCCTATGAAAGCTAAATAATTAAAGGAAATCACTTCTAGTGTGTCAATATCTACCCAGATAGTGTGGACTATGCAAATGTGCAGATCCTTGCAAGCATTTCTGACTATGCATATTTAATGATGACATCTGCCCTTCCCTAAATCAAGATTTCAATTTTATACAGTTTAAATACTTAGTCTACAAAAGCAAAACTTTCCTCATTTAAGTGAAGTTTCAGAAGACTTGGTACCAGCATTGTTTCACCTTTGAATGTACTTAAATTAATAACATGTTGTATCTTTAGATTCTATGGGATGTATTCTTCATCTTAACCAGCAAACCTATAAAGGTAGTTATAAATTTATGACTGTGACACAATACTGTCTGAATATTCCATGATTGTATGGCACTGTGTCTGTCATAGAGGAAAAGCATAGTGTCTAACCTCCTAAAAGGAGGATTTTTGCAGTGCAAATCAAAATTCTCTGAAAACTCTAAGTGAATCATCTCTTGTAATGCTTTGCTGTCCTGAAATCCAAATAGTGCTTCAACTTTATGAAGATTTTTCTTAGTATTAAAAAAGTCACATGACTATCTTAAGCGAATATTAATAGCCTTTGTGAGTAAAATAATTGTGACTCCTTTTTTTCATGAAAACAAATAAACTCTTATTTCTGCAGCCTCTAACATTTACAGAATCCTAAAAGGTGTAATTTGTCAGATATAATAGTTGGACTCAAATATCTGACTGGAGTGTAAAGAAGTCACAGAGAACATCTCATGTCTAAAACATCATGAGCACTACACTATCAGACCACTGGTGAAGTCAGATATTGGAAAAACATTTAACCAATATTTTCAATTTCTTTTTAGTATCACAAAGATGCTGATTTTTTACACTAAATTTCACATACTAACATGCCAGTGTGATGTTGTATTAAAAAGTTTTATATTAAACTTTAGAAAACTGGTTTAACTTTACCAGTTTGTCTTCCTTTCGCTAAGGTTATCTCATTTGTGGTCTGTTTTGGGACAAAAATGTAAATACTGTTGGTCACTATAGCAGCTGCTTCATTTCTCTTCCTGTGTTTAGTACCCTGACAGTATCTTCCTTCAGTTGATTACTGTGTTTTAATGCTGCAGCCAATTCAGGAATAGTGTAGAACATTAAGTGTCTTTCTATAAAAAAAAATTAAAAAGGAAAAACTTATTTTGTATGTTCATATGAAAGCCTTTTCTTACCAATTTAAATAAATATAATGTATGCACAGCAAAATAATTTCTCTGAAACTCTTTGAAAAAAACAGCTTTCACTCCTTAAATTTACATTTTGTTCCAAAGATTCAAGATCTTTTTTTCAAGGGCTTACAGCATTTCTGTAGTATTCATTTTACTATGGGATACCATACCGCAAAGAATAATATTGTGACATCAACACATCACTTTTCTCATGAACATTTGGGAAATTTAAAATCTCATAGAATGTGAGTCACTTTTACAGTTTTGAAGCCCCCTAATATTCCTTTTCTACATGTATTTGAAGTCTTCCATTGCTTTCCAGACTTCTGAACTGTAGGCAGTCAGATTAAAAAGTAATCCTAAGAAGCTAGAACCAGAAGCCAAGACTAACTTTGTCCTAACTGCCGTAACCACTAAACCATAGTCTGATTCCCTTTTCCTTCCTGTCCTTCTCACACTCTTGGTGGCACAGTGGTCTAGTTTCTCTCTACACAGATCACTTGATAGTTTGATCACCATGTCATTTTTCTGAAGGGTAAGGTGTTCATAGGTTTCAAAGGATCCAGAAATTGAGGGTTTCCAGAGAGAAACTTTTTCAGAAAAGTATAACCCATCATGGGCTGTGTTTTCAGTGAAAGGGACAGTGTCTTTGTGTTGGACATGCCTTGAGCATTGCTCTTAGGGATACAAATAGAGGATGGGCACAAATCATCCTGATGCCTGATTTGTGAAGGAATTTAGATCAGAGCTAACATGCATAGAAACCTAAATGTAAGTAAACAGAGAACTCTGTAATACAAAACATAGATGTTAAACATATTTATGCATGCAGTATTTTTTGTTACAGGTGAAGGGGGAAGACTTAGGATCTCAGTTTTAAGTACAGGTGCTAACATTCTGTCTAACCCCATCTTAAACCTGAAGTAATTCCACCCTCTGTCCTTACTCCTGCTTTTACTTGATATTGAACATCCAGTACACATAGTGCCCAAAATGATATGTCAAATAAAGGAGGAAGTGATATTTGGCTTTAGTCTTAATTACTCAAGTTTTTTGCCAAGAGAATACTAGAGCAAAGTCAGCAGAATAGTATTCAATGGATATTAAAGATGTTTATTTTAATTAATTTATCCAAACTCTTTTGGAGGTTATAATTTGCCTTGTAGCCATCTGAAATCAGAAACTTATTTCTACCCAATTACTTAATCATGGGGGTTTACTTGATTTCAGATTTCCTTCCTCCATTTCCACAAGGGAGTGTTATTTCTGCCTGAATTTCAGAGAGTGTATTAAGATAAGAATTATTTAGCAATTGACGTGTTCTTAATGATAAACCATTAGGGAAATCTTTTTGTCTTTTGAAGACATAATACTTAGAGGAAAAAAAATCTCTTATCTCTCTTTTGCTTTGCTATTTTCTACAATGAGTTGAAGATGTGGGTTTTGATATCATGCTGGAGGACTGGTGTTTCCTTAAATGAAGGCCACCTTTGTATACTGACCCATTTCTACAAGTATTTTCTTTAATAAGTATTTCTGTTTAGTATCTCCACTTATTATTCTCTCTCAGAGATTCTGTAATTGTGTAACTAGGTGAAGCTTTTATGTCACACTGAAATTAAATGTTTTGTTGTTTGAAATATGTAATCTCTGAAATACATGATCATTTACAATTTAAGTGTTCTGTAGAAACAGAGTTGCTGCTGGGTCTAATGAAATATCACCTGATAAACAGATTCCTTCTTGCCTTAGTATAGTAAATATTCTAGGGCCAAATCCAGACCCCGCCTACAAAAATCTTGCTCAAAATTGTATCCACTCATTTAATGTCCAATAGGGCTCCAAAAATCAGTTGTCACCAGCTTAATTACTGTCAGAGAAATATAATTAAATCTTTGTCTTTTGCTGCATTTAATAGATTCAGTGTTTACTATTTTTAAAAAAGTAATAATCAACAAGACAATGTTTCAGTGGTTTAATATCATTTTCTAAAAATGTGAATACATGATTTTTTTTCAGATGGGTTCCTAATTATGAATTATGTCCAAAACACCTCAATTTTAATAAGGTAAATGGATAACTCTCTGTCCTTGTGCACATTCTTTTTTATAGCAATACGAGAGAAGCTGGTTAGTACAGTTATGAAAACAGAAAAGTTTTTATTGTACACTTCTGTTTTGAGTTATTTATATGACCCTGCTTTTTGTAGCTGCCTTCCTATAGAAAAATGTCTATCTCACCAAAGGCAGGTGCAAACTCTTCAGCAATTAATGTTTTCAAGACCTCAGCTGCGAAAAAGCATCTAGTTAGGAGTGGAAAGATTAACTGCTGGTTTGTATTAGACCAGGGTGAAATATAGAATTTGAGTTTGTTTCCATACACTGATGTTATTTTTAAGGGTCATCTAAAACAATGAAATAATCAGAGAGCAAGAACACCTTTCTTATGCAGAAAGGCTGAGAGAGTTGAGGTTCCTTAACTTCGAAAAGAGAAGGCTTCAAGGAGACCTTTATGCAGCCTTTCAATCTATAAAGGGGGCTTCAAGAAAGGTGGAGAGAGAATTTTTATCAGGGCCTGAGTGACAGGGTAAGGGGCAACAGTTTTAAGCCCAAAGAAGGTAGATTTAGACTGAACGTAAGGAAGACATTTTTTTCAATGAGGGTAGTGAGACAATGGGACAGGTTTCCTGGAGAAGTTGTGGATGTCCAAACATTATAAGTGTTCAAGGTCAGGTTGGACAGGACTTTGAGCAACTTTATCCAGTGGAAGATGTCCCTGCCCATGGCAGAAAGGTTGGACTAGATGATCTTTAAAGGTCCCTTCCAAGCCAAACTATTCTATGAATTATGTTTTCCATGGTAGCATCTACTAATTCCACCTAAAATCAGTTGTACTGTGAATGTTACAGATAAAGTGTCCCCCGAATTATTTGTAGCCTAATCAAATATGAAAACAAAGATATTAAAAAGGAACATTCCTAATTTCATATTTTACAGGTGATGAACTGAGACAACCAAGAATTTCCTCCCTATTAAGATCTGACTTTACATTAACTGCCCTGAAGCAGAATATTGCTTGTTACAATTTCAGTGCACACAGTCCATGAACCTAATTTCTCTTACGTAATGCAGGCAATAAATATGCCATTTGAGTATGGTTGCATATGTATTATACATGTGTAATTTAAAGTCTTAAATGGTCTTATTCAGTAAAGATAAATTAATAATTTATATGCAGTAACAGCAACCCAGACTACAGAAGCTAATGCCCAGAGAAACACATTTTGAATAACGTAATAAGAATCAGTTGTTAGTGTCACCTCTTATTTTTCCTGTTGAACATGCTTTGTCAAAAAAAAAAATTGCATTAATCTCTGTACTCCTTTTAGACTTTCTAATAATTTTATTTATTTATTTATTAGAAATACAGTTCTAGAGTCTTAATATCTGCCACTCTGTAAATCATTACAGCACACTGGAAAGCTCCAAACTGTCACTGGTGATGTATTAATTGGTAGTTATCATCCTAATCTTGGAGCAATAAGAATCAAGAATTACCAAGAAATTATACTTTCTGGGGAAGATTAAGATTAGTTTCCACCTTCTTCACCAAAATAAGCACATCCAAGAGTAACTCACATATTGCCTTGATTTTCCAGGGTCCAGTCATCTTTCCATTTCTCCAGCATTCTGGATACATAAGAAATGTAAGGCTGCACAGAAAAGAAATGCAACTAAGACATTTTCCTAACAGTTTCTTGACAAGCAGTATTAGCTTCTATAAATGGCGAAGTGCTTATAGAGGAATTAAATGTTTTCCCAGTTTACTATAGAATGAAAACTAAGGTATAGAAAGCAACTCATGCAACATTTTGTAGGCCAGTGACAGAGACAGGAATAAAATGAAACCTTTTAGACTTCATCTCCATTTCCTATGTAATTGCACCTGGCAGGTATCTTTTTCCTACTGAGAATAAAACTTGTAAAATTTACATATGCTTTATATACAAATATGTAAAAATAAATTGTAATCTTTACAAAATGAAATCCTAAGTATATAATATATGGAAATAACTGAAAAAGAATTAACCAAAGTGTAAATTTGACCACTCAGTGTGAATTTACAGGTTTATTCTGTTATTACCTACCTACAAAGAAAACAGTATGACAAATTTTGAAAAAGACTTTTGAAACTCCGTTGTCCTAACTTTTCTCACTGGTACCGAAAAAGGTAGTTTTAGGCTCTGAAGTCTATTTACAGAATTGATTTAAGTACAGATTCTCAACGATTTTTAAGGAACTACCGGGAGTTTTGGTTCTTAAATAGCTGTGAAAAGGCAAGGTAAGGCAGCTATGATTTTGATGCTGAGCAGCTCCCCTATTCCTTCAAACTTAATCCCAAGTGGAAGTGCAAGGCCACTTAACTTCTCACTGAAAAGCTCTTGTACTAGATGTTTTCAACCAGGACAGATTGAAATAGTTCTCTGATAAGGTCTTTTACAACGCAACATCTAAGATCACTGAGCAAACGTGAGGTGCATACATGCAGCTCTTGTAACTGATTCACTTACGCAGAGCAGATGGCTATTGCCATTAGCTCATTACAGCTAATTAAGGAATGTAAAAAAGTTTGTCTTGCCCTAAATTGAAAATAGGTAGTATCAGCATGCATAGGATGGTGAATGTGTAGCTAGCTGTAAGGTCAGGAAGATTCACAAATATAGTAATAATATTTAGAAACAATATTTAAAAGAAGCTTTTAAATTTATAATCTTTTTTTCTTATACAAGCAGGAAGAAAAAATGGTTACTCAAAGTGTGTAAAAGATTCCTTACTTGTTTGTTTTCAGACTTAAGGTGCTTAAACCATGTCTCTTATATTCTTGGGTTTTATCCTCTTCCTTCCTTAGTATAATAGAAATCTGTGTGTACTTTGCCTCTTTGTTCTTATTGATGTTTAATGGTAACATAGTAGATGATTGAGCTTTCCTAATGTTTTTTCCATTCATTCTACTTTTTCAGCCAATTGATTCTTTAACAGCTATTATCTTCTCAATCCAAAATAGCTGGTCTATAAAAGCCAACAATTGGAAAGTTGTTGGATTTTCATGACTGCAATAAATTAGCTGTAAGCAATTAATTTAGATCAGAAAATGCAAATGCATCAACAACACTCTTAACTGCTGAAGCATTGTCTACCGACATTAGTGGAAAGGTTATTATTGGCTGGAACAGGCTTTGGAGCAGACCTTTAACAGGAAAGAAAAAGGCAGATATGAGCTAGAGAAAAAAAGCAATAAGCTAATAGATTTATTTAAAATTCACTTTCTTTGTTAGATTGAATGTAAGTTCAACCTTTCTTTTTCTGTTCGTAGTTTTAAGTAACATGATAACTCATATGGAAAGTCTAATGACGATTGTGCATATCTGAAGCTCAGAAGTCTTACTGAAATGTTAAGTAACTGTAGAAAATATTCAAAAGAATTCTAGAGGTTTTTAAAAAAAAATTAAAAGAAAACCCATACCCTCTCAGCTATAGCCAATAGCTGCTGCAAACTGATTTTTTGAATCTTTGTCTGATTTAACATGTTATATCACATTATAGTAAATCTCATTTGTCAATAGATATTTTCCTGAGAAGCAGAGGTGTACAGATTAGTTTTAGACATTTTTTATTTTTGATAAATACACAGGAAAAAGAGCTCAGCAAATTACTTGACTGAAAGTTTTTTAAACTGCCTGTGGAATTTCAGTGTGTTGAAGAAAATAAAAATTCTGGTTTTCTCCTTAAGATGTCTTCTGAGTATACAGAACAAAAGGAGCCAAGGGTGAAAATAGTTGGTTTTGCTAATAACCTTATTCTAGCACTGTGCAGCTCTCTACCAGTCTACATGTTTATAAGCTGTCTGCCAAATGGGTAATGTGTTTTTCTCTGTGTATTTAATAGCAAATAAATTTAATTATAAAAGGCCAGTTTTATGCTTACTGACTAAGAAAGCTAAGGGTTTTTTTCTAAACAAGTGAAAACTGTCATTTCCAAGAGTGAGAGAAAGTTAATCTGGTTTTCGAAAGTACCTATCAAATACACACAAGAAGCTAAGTGTCAATACCATCTCCAGGATTCTTTCAAATCATCCCTTTTATGCTAACTAGTTCAAAGAGATTTTACAGAAGAAATCTTGAGTGATGTGATTTTAGAACCCTCAGGTCAAAACATTAATGAAGTATCAGAGATTTTGTCTTTATTTCCTGGCATTGCAACTCAAAGGTTATGTTTTGCCATATCAGGATCTGGAAGGTTTAATGGGAAAGGGTAATAATATGCCTCTGGATTTATGAAGGGTGAATAAGCAACCAGAGATCCTTGTTTAGCAACACATCCGTTTCTAATGCAGCTACATTGGAAGCCTGTACACCAGGAGTCTGCCTAGGATGCAAGAATATGACCTCCTGAAGCATCTTTCTCAAAGCTATTTCTGTATCTCTGATAATTTATAATATTTTTTTCTAATAGAAACATGATTTTTAAACTGCACTGTACTGCTATATTTAGGGATTGCTACAGACAACTGGAAAAAACCACCAGTTCTACTAAAATTGATGGACATTTTTATGTAGCATGATTACTACTTATTTTTCTTCCTTGGTAAAGTCCAGCCTACAAAGGAAGTCCTCATCTGAGAAAATCAAATTACTAAGAGCTGGGTGGAAAACTGCTTCTATCTGAAGAAAGCCATTTTAAAAATTGTGTCTACGGCATAGCAAATAAAGTACTTTGTAAAATAGTTCTAATATTTTCAAGAATAGATCATGGCTCTAAATAAAATTCTTTTCACATTTATTAATTGAAAGTTGCTTATTCATCCACGCTGGGATTAACTGTTCTACAAAAGATATTTTTACCTTATTTTTGTCTAAATTTAAAGCTGCATGTTTCTAAACAGTGGCAGCATAGAAACATTCACCTTTGTAATCTTGAGATCTCTCTTACAATACAGTATTCTATGTCCCCTTACCTGGTACACTTTTACTTTCTAGCTAAATGATCACATTAATCGCCTAATAGGCTTGTCATTACTCTTATAGAAGTAGCTGAGAGTAATTTCAAAGACTTGCTTCATAAAAAGAAATGAGTTCAATAGAAGTTGTAAACTAGTCTGGCACATATGTCTTAAAGATATTTGATTACCTATTTAATTTTCAACTCTTCTGTGATGGGGGAAGACATCCAGCAGGTGTACAAAACCAGAAACTGATTTAACGTACCCTATAGAAGAACTTTCATAGAAGACTCTAGGACCTGTGACAACCCACAACAGTAACAAAAGGCAATAACTGTAGCGATTTGAAGAAACTGGTTTCAAGAATAGGCAGGTGGCTAGAGGAACAAAAGGTTTCTGAGGCTTCCTCATGCTGCTGTTGGGGTCCATTCAGTAAACCTAAAAAGGGTTTAAGAGCTGCTAAAAGGAAACTTCTGAGTGCTGGTGAGACAGTTTGATGTTAAACCAGGCATGAGCAGATCACTGCTATGTGCTGAATTACCATCACTCTTAATTTCTAAGCAGAGATATAACAAAGGAATCATTGTGGTGTGCTCCATGTATGATGAATAGGTCTTTGCATACATTTTATAACAGTATGCGTTGTTGCAGTTACCTTGAGGTTAGGTAAGCTATTTACCACATCTCTGCTGGCTAGCATTGGCAACAAGAGCAAGCTCTAGATAAGGCTATATTGATTATTGTTAGGGGTTGCTCAGTCTGGTAGCATGATAGATGTGGAGTTGTAGTGGCTCAGTGCCTCCAGCTGAAGCCTCTGGCAAGGCTGAGAAGGTTCTCCACTGGTGCATACACACACACACATACGAATGGCTAGCCACGCTGATCAACACTGACAGAAAACTGTGCCTTAATTGGCACTGATGTAAATGCACACCCTGCTTACATGCAGCATAGATGGCCTGACCCTGTCCCTTCCCTCTAACTAATCAGCACTGAAGTCCACTTGTGGGATATACATGTATCTGCACACAACTGGTAACATTCCAGTAGCTGGATTCAGGCCCTGAACTGACCCCATAAACTTCCCAGTTCCTAGTATGTGAGCACATGAGCTTCCAGTGTTTGTTGCCACACTCTGGTTGCACTCAGACCTCCTGTCCTACTCTTTGCTTGTTTCTGCTTGATGTTAACTAGCACTCACCCACACCCATTCAGAACAAAGAGCACCCACACAGCAAGTAGTATAAGAAATTTCTCAGCAGTTTTCCCATGCTTGTTGTCCCCCACACATCCCCCAGTACATCTTGATCTTTCCATTTCCTTGGCTTTTGTTGTTCTGGATATCCCATACTATATTCTACATTCCCACAAAACCTGTAATAAATTCCACAGTAAATTTTGTACACCCCCAAATGCTCTTCTCCTGTATCCCATATTGAAGCCTGTTGGCAATAACCCATTTGTGCCTGCAACACATTCTGGGGGTTTCTTTGGTTGGCTTATCTTGGTGTGTTTCCCAGCAGTGACAAGGGGTCATTCTCTCCAGATAGCCCCAGAGGAGTGGAGAAAGGCAGTAATCCTAGGGTTCCCCTGCCTGCCATTGTTCCTCTGATCCTTGCTGGGATTTATGTTTATGGTGATTTGCCTTCAATCACACAACCTAACAATTACATTTGGTTTCCAAAAGATGCATACTTCCCATTTTTATATTAGATCTTTCACTGAAAGTCTTGTGAACTTTTAATAATGGAGCATTGTGTAGTTTAAAATAAATGGGGGAACAATGTGGGGAGGGTAGAAGACAAAGAAAACCACAAGATCAGACTTAGTCAAATGTTTTTGATCAGTACTCTACCTTTTCAAAGCTTATTTTGCAAAAGTTAGGGACTTAATGAAATTGCTGATTTGTTTGTTTCTTTCTTGTTTTTCTTTTGAATTTCCAACACACTTAAAATGTAGATGAATGTGAGAAACATTTACTCTGTTCACTGCTCAGTAAATTGTTCATAAATTCTCAGTTTTACTGAAAATTCCTGGGAGAAAGGGCTCAAAAAGGCAGTCCTTCTTCACTCTTCCCAACCACAGATGCACATCCTCTGGAAGATGGTGTGGATGAAATAATAAAAAAAAAAAAGTTTCATAGAAATAGAGATAATGCTGCACTTAACATCTAATCTCCCATTTTGCATGTGTTTGATGGCTAGAGAGGATTGGTGGAAATTATATGGGGGGAAGGTAATTTATACAGGCTTTTTGATATTTCCCTAGTGCAGGAAAATTGGGATTATGAATCACAGTTCTGTGATGGCCTATTGTCACAGGCTTTTAAAAACATAATGTCAAATTAGGCTTATTTAAAGTTTCTGTGTATCTCTCATTCATTCTGGAGACCTGATGTCATGACAGAACCTTCTGTTAGGTGAAAAACATAACTATGACATTCTGAGAGTGAGGTAAGGCTAGGTCTTTCTGACCAGTTACTACCAGGTCAGCACTTGTAACACTGGAGTACAATGTTACATTTCAGAAACTCCATCTTTCTGATGTTCTGCTAAACCAAAGGCCATTTCACCAGCTTCTCATCTCTAGCTTGCTGGATTAGTGTCAAAAAGATATCTCTCACTGTCAATACCTACACATCTCCAGCTCACTGAAGTATGGCCAAAGCAGAGGTTCTTAGAGCATCATTGTCTTGGGAAGCAAAATGGTGGAGGAAGACAATAGCGGCCAAATCTCAACTAAGTTCTTTTGTCAGTTTTGAAGGAACGTGAATATGGAATAACTACATCTGCAGGTGCCCTAGATCAAGAGGCATTTGTCCCAAGACAGAAAAACTTCATCATATGAAAATGCTTTCATTTTGAAGAAAACATCAAGTTGGCTTACAAGTAATAGTGGGGCACAAAGCCATTTATGAAAAGGTAGTTTAAGAAGAATGCATTTCAGATAAAAAATTTCCCTCAGTTACTGCTTTTTGTCAAGTTTGATGAATATTGAGTTATAACAGCACATACTTTAATGTTCAAACATTGTGATTACAAGAACAAATCACAGGATCACTCATGGATCACAGCCACTCTTTGTAGAATTCATTCACTTTTTGTAGAATTCATTCATTCTGGAAAGCTCATAAATATTCAACATACTGCATACTGACTGTTCCTCATGACTACAGTATATTGATTTCTATATTTATGCCATAGACCCTTCTCAGTTTAAAGAGAATTTTTTTCCCCAACAGACTGTAAATAATTGATATGATGTGCTTTCTCTTAATGTTTTAGAACTTTCTGAATTTGAATATTTTATCATTGACTTAGTGTAACAATGGGAACAGCATGTCGTGACTATCATAAAAGGTTACTCAAGGGAAAATACTCTTGTCCCAACACTTTCCAGATGTCTCATGACATGTATGATTATATAGGAAAATACTGCTCCCTTTTTTTGTCATTACTCTTACAAAGGCAAATGTTGCTTAAATCTCTTCCCTGACCACCAACAAAGTTTGTGCTTATGAAGAAATTTGCACTGAAAGCCAACCAACTTTTGTGGTGATCAGTGGCATGAAGTGTAGTTAGAGGCCAGTAACTAGCACTGTACTCCAGGGGTCAATACTGGGTCTGATCTTGTTTAGTATCTTCATTAATGATCTGGATGATGGGGAAGATTATGTACTCTCAGCAAGTTTGCAGATGACACAAAACTGGGAGGAGTGGCTAATATGCCAGAGGCTTGTGCTGCTATCCAGAGGGATCGTGACATCTTGGAGAAATGGGCTGACAGTAAACTCACTAAATTCAACAAGGAGAAATGCAAAGTCCTGCACCTGGGGAAGAACAACCCCAGGCACTTATGCTAGGGGCTAGCCAGATGGAACACAGCTTGGCAGAAAAGGACCTGGGGGTCCTGCTGGACACCAGGTTGACCATCAGCCAGCAGCATGCCCTTGCAGCAAAGGCGGCTGATGGTAACCTGGGCTGCACTAGGAGTGACACTGACAGCAAGTTGAAGGAGAGGATCCTTCTGCTCTACTCAGCCCTGGTGACGTCACACCTGTAGTGCGGTGCCCAGTTCTGGGCTTCTCAGTACAAGAGAGACACAGACATACTGAAGAGAATCCAATGAAGGGCCACGAAGGTGATTAAGGGTTTGGAGCATCTCTCCTTTGAGTAAAGACTGAGAGACCTGGGACTGTTCAGCCTGGAAAAGAGAAGGCTCCAGGCGATCTTATCAATGTATGCATACATGTGCCCCATTTCTGAACTACTTTTCTCTAATTCTTCATTTCCTTTCATTATCAAGGTGGCCCCACTGGAAATCTTGAGACACTAGATTTCACTGTTCAGTTTGAACAAGATCCTAAACGTGCTTAGACACTTATGCTCAAATTGCCAAGAACAAAAGGGAATGAATAGTTGTCAATTAGCTATTTTGAGATTCTGAACATAACAGATGCCAGAAGATGATGACCAAAAATATATTTTCTGTAACAGGCTAAAACTGGCAGATGAAACTGCAAAGATAAAACTTGCAGAAAATAATTACCTGGATTTTTCTATCTTCCTGTTGTGGTTTCACCCCAATCGGCAACTAAGTACCACACAGCCACTCGCTCAACTTCTCCACTCCACCTGGGATGAGATGAGGGAGACAGTAGGAAAAAAGAAGTAAAACCCATGGCTTGAAATAAGGACAGTTTAATAGGACAGCAAAGGAAGAGAAAATAATAATAATTATAATGATAAAGGAATACACAAAATAAGTGATGCACAATGCAACCGCTTACCACGCACTGACTAATGCCTATCTCATCCCTGAGCAGTGAACACTGCCCCACCAGCCAAGTCCCCCCAGTTTATATGCTGAACATGATGTCATATCGTATAGAATATCCCTTTGGTCAGTCAGGGTCTGCTGTCCCGGCTATATTCCCTCCCATCTTCTCATGCACCTGGCAGAGCATGGGAAGCTGAAATGCCCTTGACTAGTGTAAGCACTACTTAGCAACAACTAAAATATCAGTGTGTTATCAACATTATTCTCATACTAAATCCAAAACACAGCACTATACCAGCTACTATGAAGAAAATTAACTCCATCCAGCTGAAACCAGGACATTTTCCTTTTGTGATAAGTACATATAATCTTTTCAGAAACTAACCTGGTAGATTACAGGAGGCTTATTATACTTGTGCCAGATGCCCATGATGTTACAGCTCTGTCTGGAGTAGAAAGGGGAAAGGGTTGTCAAGCATTGGAAGAGGCTGCCCACGGAAGTGGTTGAGTCACCATCCCTGGAGGTATTTAAAAGACATGTAGACATGGCACTTAGGGACATGGTTTACTGATGTTAGGTTAATGGTTGGACTAGATTATCCTAAGGGTCTTTTCCAACCTAACTAATTCTATGATTCTATGGCTATTTAGAGGACACCAGCAAAGCTACTTGATTAAAAGTGAATATTCCAGAAGGTAGTTATTAGATCATATCTACAGTTAACTTGGTTTTGTCAATATGTTAAATGTGAAGGTAATAAACATTTCATTTCTGAGGATACAGTTTGAAGCACCTGTTACTCTGATATTTATAATTAACTTAATTAACTTAACTTAATTAACTTAAGGTTAGTCTCTCTCTGTTGTGCCTAATTCAGCAACACTAAAAGATAAGTGATTTCCTTTAATTATTTCACTGGTAGGTGCATCCACTGCTAGATGATGTAATTATCAATCCTCTGTTGCAGAAGTTCAGAATCAGGTCGGAATATAAGAACATCTTTTATTTTTTGAGTATTAAAAAAAAAACAAGGATGGAAAAGCTGCTGCTCTGCAAGTGAACCATATCCAAACAGAATCCATGTGATCCTCTTTGTTTTCAGAGCTCCTTGAAAAATAATAAAAAAAGAAGCCTCCTGTGCTTTAAGTAAAATGTGTTTTAAATTATCCATTTCTTCATTCTCAGCTTACCTGCAAAAACACCATATTAATTCTATATTGATACTAGACAAGGCGGCTCACCTAATGTATTCAAAATAACCTTCCCCAAACTAAATGTTCCATGAATAATGACTAATGACACAGGACCAGGTTCATGATTCCATGTCTAAACAATAATCTTTGTTCAGAAAGCACATGTTTTGGAGACAGTATTTGTTATGTGCAGGAGGGAGAATCCTAACTCCTCTGCCCAGGTCCACATCAACTCAGTTCTCAAAATCTCGGTAGTGTTGCTCGTTCATAATAAGTAGGTTAGTATTAATCTCCAAAGACAGCCAGATTCTCTCACCTGTTCTGGTTTTCCTTTCTACTTCAGGAAGACCAGTGGGTTAGTGCTATGGACTTTCTGTTAGTAGTATTCGTCCAAGGTTATGTGTCTTAACAGCCTAAATAACAACTGATTACATATGTTAGACAACTGCCTTACTATCCAGTTATATTAGCTGGACACTAAACAATTTACATGATACTGGATGTATCCCAACATATTTCTGTGATCAAATTTCTCCTGTTTGCAAAACTTGGCATTTTTATGTATACTTCTTACATTTGAGTTCACATTAGTGAATGCATCTGTTCTCAGTTGCTGCTAAAAGTAGGAATGATGACTTGCAGAAGTTACTTTTCTGTCTATTTTTTAGGACAGTAAGTTTGTGATTAGCTGTGATGTCAATGGATTCCACAGATATTTTGAACAAGTTGCTGCTACCAGGTTTATAACAATATCAGACCAACATGTAAGAGGCAGTAATGAAGGAACAAGAATCCAACATACCAATCTCACTTCCTTTCCCAAAGAATCCAACAGCCAAACAACTTAGAGGATTTGTCATCTCAAAACACTTAAGGTAAAAACCTTGGCAGCATCAAATAGGTAGTTTTAATATGAAATGTACTCCTGAATAAAAGTAATTATCTTCAGAAATGATTGATGATTTTAAAAAAACTCTATAATGAACAGACTACATTTCATAATCAGATTTGCTATGTTTTTTGACTTTTTTCTTCATTTGAACAAAAAGGTTTTTGAGCACAAAGCAAGGAAATGCTTGTCCTCCATTTTGTTCTGAGCTCTCATTTCCTTTTTATACTGTCCTGAAATAGTGTTTTGCTGTAGAGTGATTTTTCTTGCTTATTCATTGTTACTATTCTTCTCCGAACTCCCTCTGATATTGTACTGGTTTCAAATGTAAGGGTATATGCCTGAAAACTCCTACTGCTGTATATTGGTTTATCATCTTGCTTGTAAGAAACAAAGATTCACAGGTAGCTCACAACTCTTGGATTTGGCAGCATGGAAATGTTAATGCTTATATTCCATGAATTGATTAGTTTGTGGGAAAGCAGTTATAGAAAGAAAAAGGGAGAACTGGAAAATGAAAGTGATCATAGGCAGAAAGATGCTTTTGCGAGCAAAGTGTGATGAGTTTCATTTAAAAAAAAAATAGAGTAGAGGTAAAAGTTAAAAAAGCAGTTGAGAAATAAGGCAAAGTTATATAGCTCAAAGGTGTTGCTTGGGAGAAAAAAGTCACTTTGTTTTATAGATTAAATATCAATTTATGTAACTGAACATGGAAATATGCACCAGGGAAATATTCCTGTAGCAAATAAGGTTATATTTATAGAAAATAGTTATAAATGTGTTTACAATAAGGTCTACATTTTTACCTAAAAAAAAAAAATTACAATTCTAAACTCTAAAAAAGTAATTTTGTAGACCTCTAATTCCTGTTATAATATTACTGTTAATTTCTACAGTTCAGATAAAATAGACCATCCAAGTGACTCATGATATTTTTCAGAACATGGTCACAGTGTACTCTAAGATAATGAGAATTGGTTTACAGCCAAGGGAAATGAAAGTGAAGAATCATTTTAAACACAATTCAGAATCACTATCCTGATTGCAGGACAGGGAAAAACCACCCTCTTTGGATTGTGCCAGCATCAATTTAAATTGACACTGTAAAGCTAAGAATCCATCTGGGAAGATAGAAAAGTGTCAGCACTCCCTTTTGAACTGGATGAAAGCATGAAGCGCATTTCACAGAAATGGCTGATCATATCCATTGTAATACTGTTTTACGAAAGGATGAAAATCCCACTTTCATGATAAACTTTTTGATATCTTCTCTGGGTGGAGTGACAGTTATTCTACCTTATCCTTCTACCAAGATGAGAAAGAAAAGTAAAAATGGATTTCCCCCAGCAACGAGTGGATACGGCCATGTATGATTTATACTGAAAATTAATAAATAAGAACAACCTCCATCACAAGAATATTTTGCTTTATGTATGTTGGGTGTATAAGCAAACTCTGTTTATAATGAGCAGGTTGCTGATTAATAGAGGTATTTAATTCTGCTTACAATTTATAATTAACATTTTCTCATTCTCTATTCTGCTTCTTATGCTCGAAGGTACTATCATGGGTATTTAAGTGATGAAGTTAGTTTGTCATAGTCCCTGCAGTCATGAACCATTTTAAAAATTGAACCATGTGGAGAGATGATTGATGTGAAAAGGAAACCATAGTGGTAAACTACTGCACCTTAGACAGCTCCTTCCCATATATCACTCTATACACAAAAGCCCTCCAGATTAGCCTTGTTTAAATATTATTTGCATTTAAATTGCAGGATAGGTTATAGACTGTGTGTTTTATGAACAAGGCTAAATTCTAGAACCAGCAGTTATATACTCTTTTAAACAGTGAAATTCACTGCTGCATTTTGAAGGCACAGTTATAAGCAGACTGCAGAGTCAAGGACATAAGAGGAAAATCTATTTTGATGTTTGTAAGGTTAGGGGCTAAGAGGCAGTGCGGAAATGCACTGACTCTGGGTTCTGAATTGTGAATAAAGGGAAGTATTTCCACATTCTTAGTAGCGCCTTTGTAAACAGATTTTCATTAACGTATTGTATAGCCTTAATGGATTTTCTATACACTGCTTTTTGTTATTTTGCAGTTAAACTTTAAAATGTTCTGTAGAACTGTAGTATGGTAATAGAGTACTACAATGTCACTTCTACCCATAGCTTAAGTAATGAAGACTCTAACTGTATATTGATGCTAAATACCATTGTTAAGAAGCCCAGTTATATTATTTTCTATGCTCAGTTTGAATAAGTGCAGCAGGTCAGTCATTCTTAATAACAAATCAGCTTTAAAGCCTTTCCAAAATATAATTAATTATTTGAAAAGTCCATTGTTGATTTTAATTTTCCTAAAGGTGGTTTACAGTTTTAAAAAAGGACACTTTTCTTCTCCAGGACCTTTCAAAATTCAGCACCTATCTATTTAACAGACTGCCAAAAACCCAAGATGTGCATTTCCATTACAAAAAAATTCTCATGCAAAAGGTTATAAAATGGAAAACATAATTAAAAATTTTCTATATGGGTTAAAATCTGTTGGGCTTCCCTTCGTTGTGCAATAAGGTAACAAAATGCCTGTCGAAATTTGTTAGAGAAGGGTATGACAATGTTCTTAGGAGACTACTAGTATCAAGGACCTCATTTGGTATCAAAGAAGTCTGCCAATTCAGAGTATTACAGATGAGATCCTGGAAAATACTGTCTGACAAAGAATCTGGTCTTAATCCAGAAACTAATGGGAGAATGGAGTATGTGTGGGGAAAAAATTTCCAGTGGCAAAGGTGATTATTGAAAGATTTCATCAAAAGAATGAAGCTGTGTCACAGTTTGCTTGCTGTGACTTTCAGGGCACTGGTAATCAGGAACAGAGCTTGGTAAATCATTCATAATGAATAAAGAGTTCATTTTAGAAATATGAGATCATTTGTCCATGAAGTTAGAGAGTTACTTACTTGAAATGTTCAGCTACAAAATTGTAATAACTCACAAGCAGCTCAATGGAAGTTCTTCTACTATGTGAGACACTTTAATGGTAGAGATTGCATTTACAGTGTGTTTGCATAGGTCATTGAGATACTGCATTTGATTACAGTCTCTAAGACAAACTTTTAAAAAAAGAAATGAAGCACAGCATAAATTACATTTCTCTATGCAATATGCGTAGTAGCTCCAGTGGACTGTGGCATGACTAATAGCAAAACATTTGCAAGTTCTCATATTTTGCCTTGTCATAGAATCATAGAATAATAGAATCATAGAATCATTAAGGTTGGAAAGACCTCTAAGATCATCAACTCCACCTATCAAACCAACACCACCATGGATGGGGATAATCTCTTTAGCAAGACCTGTTGTGACAGGACAAGGGTTAATGGTTTTAAAGTAAAGAGGGGTAGATTTAGACCGGATATAAGGAAAAAGGTTTTTATAATGAGGGTGGTGAAACACTGGAACAGGTTGCCCAAAGAGGTGGTAATGCCCCACCTCTAGAAACGTTCAAGGTGAGGTTGGACGGGGCTGTGAACAACCTGATCTTGTTGAAGATGTCCCATTTCAGGGGGACATCACTCAGGGGGGTAGGACTAGAGGACCTCTAAAAGTCCCTCCCAACCTAAACCACTCTATGACTCTATGATTCTATGCCTCCTAAACGATGTTCTGAAGTGTCATGTCTACACGTCTTTTAAATACCTCCAGGGATGGTGAGTCCACCACCTCTCTGGGCAGCCTCTTCCAATGCTTGACCACTCTTTCAGTGAAGAAATTTTTCCTAATATCCAATCTCAACCTTCCCTGATGCAGCCTGAAGCTGTTTCCTCTCATCCTGTCACTTGTTACTTGGGAGAAGAGACCAACACCCACCTCACTACAACCCCCTTTCAGGTAGTTGTAGAGGGCGATAAGGTCTCCCCTCAGCCTCCTTTTCTCCAGGCTAAACAACCCCAGCTCCCTCAGCTGCTCCTCACAAGACTTGTTTTCTAGACCCTTCCCCAGCTTCGTTGCCCTTCTCTGGACACGCTCCAGAACTTCCATGTCCTTGTACTGAGGGGCCCAAAGCTCAACACAGTACTTGAGGTGCGGCCTCACAAGTGCCAAGTACAGGGGCACAATCACTTCCCTGATCCTGCTGGCCACACTATTCCTGATACAAGCCAGGATGCTGTTGGCCACCGTGGCCACCTGGGCACACTGCTGGCTCATGTTCAGCCAGCTGTCGACCAACACCACAGGTTCTTTTCTGCCAGGCAGCTCTCCAGCCACTCTTCCCCATGCCTGTAGAATTGCATGGGGTTGTTGTGACCCAAGTGCAGGACCCAGCAGTTGGCCTTCTTGAATCTCATACAGTTGACCTTGTCCCATGGATCCAACATGTTCAGATCTCTCTGCAGAGCCTTCCCACCCTTGAGCAGATCAACACTCTGTGCTGGTTGTGGCTGGGAAGGGGTTAATTCTCCTCACCGTGGGAGGTTGGTTACCTTTCCAGCTTCCCGTGCTCTGCCGCATCGGTGGGAGGCTGGGAGGGCCAGGGCCACGGTGGGGGCGGCTGACCCCGACTGGCCAATGGCAGGTTCATTCCATACCATGTGACACCATGACCAGTATATTAAGAGGGGGCAGTTTGAGGGTGCACTCAATCACCTCATCCAGATCATTGATGAAGATATTAAACAAGACTGGCCCCAATAGTGAGCCCTGGGGAACACCACTCGTGACCGGCCACCAACTGGATTTAGCTCCATTCACCACAATTCTCTGGGCTCAGCCATCTAGCCAGCTTTTTTACACAACAAAGAGTACACCTGTCTAAGCATGAGCCTCCAGCTTCTCTAGATGAATAATGTGGGAGACAGTGTCACTTCTCTATCTGTTAGCTTTCACCTTATTTAGGGCTTGAAACTTTTACTATTCCCAGACCAGGTCTAAGTCAGTTAGTAGTCGCTGCCATAATTAAATCTAATTAATTCTGAACACTTTGAAAGTGTGAGGAGCAAGCACTAGGCATAGAACATCAACGGACAGGGTAAGAGATCAGAGCTGGATGGGAGACCTGGTGGGAGACTGTGGGAACCAGGATTACCGTACTTAAAACTGTTCTCCCCAGCTTCTTCCTACAGCAGCTGCCTTCACCCTATATGCCATGCCACTCACGCTGTCTTTTCAGAAGCACAAGCAGAGTATCTCAGCCAGGGTCTGCTCCCCCAGGCAAGCTGCACATGACCAAAGTTGGTATTGACCTAGCAAATATGATTATTTGTGATTTCATGTATATGTGTACAGTAGGTAGAGGAAATATTTTGAGCAACACATGTGAAATATTTGGATAACTGTTGAGACTCTGTTAGTGATTATTAATCCTGGTCGTAATTCCAAAAAGTGTCTGCTCTTTATTTGTATCTCAGAACAGCATCTCAAAATAATAGGTTACACACAAAGTCAAGGACACTGGGTTCACTGATGCATCAGCTGCTTTCCCAAGTGGAATTCTTTACAGATGGTTAATAATCTGTTCTGCAGTAAGAAGTTTACAGCATTTTTTTCTTAAACTAGAAGTGCTAGAATTGTATATAAAACATAACTTCTGGTATTTCATTAAGGTTACTGACCTTGTGTCTAGGGGAATAATAAGATGCCAGAAAGCTGCAGGAAATGCAAATAAAAATGATACATTGTTCTGGGACTGTTGTTTTTAATGCAACTAATATGTTGTATTATAGAAGCATTAATTCTATAATGTTATCATTGGCTTGAGAATAGTAGGCTAAAGCTGAGAGCTACTCACACATATCCTCAGTCACAGGAAGTTTTTTAATGTACTTTTTTAACCATTTGTCCAATGGTCTATAGCAAGATGGTATAGAGCAGACATTCATATTGTCAAGTTTTAGACTCCTAGCATAAATAACTCAGTTAAGAAGTTTGCATGTTAAAATACACAAGTTAGCTTCCTGCTCTGGTTTACACTATGGGGAAGCCTGTCTTTCTCCTGTTACTACAAAAAGAACACAGAGTTCCTGAATGTTTAAAATTTGAAATAATTTTCTTCTTCTCTCTTTAATTATTTTAAATATGTTGAGTGTTAAACTTCATCTATTGTGCTGTGTATTTAAACTGTAATTTCTGTGTACCTTGAAGAGAAATCTGTAATGGCAGTTTTAAGTTCATTCCAGCACAGCATGTGTTCAGGAACTGGTCCCTTCTACAGCACTGGTAAGGGAAAACTGATTATTTTCATTCATAGTAATTGTCAAGAGCTTTTGTGGACTGTGCCAGTAGGTAAGAACTAGTGAGATTCCAAAGGTACCTACCAGGGTGCCTTCACTTGCCAAATGTTAATCTTCAAAGGAATCTCTCTTCTATGAATCTTTCAGTGATCATTCAAAACATCTGCAGGGCAGCTTTCTGCTGCAAAGAGGACTGCATACTCCTTATGTCAGACTGCAGAACTGATCTCTGAAAGTAAGTTAGTCTTAACAGCCACTATTATTTAAAAAGTATTGTGTACCTGATTTTGAGATAGTAATATGAAGAAGCAACAAAATGTTTCAGATATCTTCTAGGGAGACCGTATAAGCTATAGTCTATGCAAGACAAGTTTTCTCTTCTTCAGCTATATCATCATCTTAAGGGAAATGTCATGCTGTTAAAGTGTTCTTAAGAGCTGTGTTTGTTACAGTAGAGTATATAAAAACCGTGAATATGATCAGCTATAAGGAAGCACACTAATTATTACAGAATCCCTTCTCAGGTTTTTCAGGTGGGTTATTATTGTCATCAAAACTACTTCCACTTTCAAACAGCAATATTATTTTTGACTGGATGAAGGGTCTAGATAATCAGCACAGAGGAAACTTTAAAAGAAACTCCAGAAATCCTCTTCTGTATTTTCACAGCAGCCACTATACAAGATTCCTACCCTAGTATGAGGGTTTAGATTTCACCATGGTTGAAATATGTAATAATAATGACAATATAAGGCTTTTAGCAATCGATGTTGGCAATATATGCTAGATCAGGCAGAAACATCAAATAGGAAAACAGTATTCTGATTAATACTATAATGAAAAAGAGAAAGATAATTTCATAAACTACTGAGATGTCGTGCAATTTGCAGAAATTAACTGGAATTTTTATTTCACTTGTAAGCGCCTGAGAATAACAAAGACCTTGAAGATGGAAAAGGCCATTAGGCTGAGAATGAAGGGCAAACCTGTCAGGGAGGGATGTTTTGTTCTGATGACTGCTCTGTTCAGAGGGTTTTTTCTCTTTTCTCCAATTAATGGAAGAAATATGACTGCTGCATTGAGAGGCTACTGTCAGGGACCTGAGAGCACTAATAAGCCTCATCAGCCCTGATCAGCCCCACTTGTGCCTCACAAAACCCACCCCTGGGCCCAAGACCACATGCCAGCCTCTCTGGACTGTCCAAAAGTGTTATTGATCTCCAGCCCTGCCACCGCCCTGCCCTGCCTGTCCATGGACCTGCTGAACCAGGTCCCAACCACAGGTTGACGTCCTGCTATGGCCCTGGCCAGCTGTCCTGAGTCTGTGTCTGACCCTTGCACTCCTCACTGGGTCGGATCCTGGCCACCATCCACAGGCTGACATCCCAGCCTTTCCTCAGCTCATCCCCATTCATAAGCACCAATGGGATCTGAACGTAAAGGCCCATTAAAATAAACGTTGACAGGCATATTCCATATTTAGAAACAGTAACCAAATGCTTAATTTGCAGTTATTCCCACAGCCTAGATGGAAAACAGTCTGTATGTCCATCTGTGCACTCCTCCAAGCAGCTGTGAGCATGCAACACACAAATTCTTCAAAGGTTATAGTTTTTAGTCTCAGCACCTAATTAAAGTATGTTCAGCATGTTTGATATGAAAGCCCATCACTATTTTATGTAGCCAGCTTTTCCTCTGTGTTGCTCTTATCTCTCTCTTTACAAATGTATTTGTTTTTCATTGTACATTTTTAAAATAGAGTTACTACCTTGCAAGTACTTAAAAAAATTATCTTGCTAATGACATGACTATAATACAATTCCTTTGGTTATTGCATACTAACTGCAACATGCAGTTCAGCAGCATTTAACTCAGTAATATGTTATATCTCCTGCTACATGTTAGTGAATGTCATTAAAATGTGTACACCCCTAATCATTCACTGAGACAATTGTTTTGCACACATGTACACAGGGAACATCTATTCAAGATATGAAAACAGTTTCTTTTAGCTATGTGTTTACAGAAACAGTGGGGGAATCAAAGGTCACGTAAACTGTTACGTAAAATGCTATCTGCAGTATGCATCAGCAAGTTAAAAAGAAAAGGTTTGATTAAGAGTTCCATTAAATATTTATATTAACTGTAAACATTCTCACCTAGGAAAATCCTTTGCATTCCTAATTTACATTGAATTAAATAAGAAAAACTTAGATAGGTATTTCTAAAATACATTTGCAATAATATACATGCCAAAAATTAGTATTATAATATAACATAATGTATTGTGTTATAGATTTATTGCATATTAGATATTGTTAAATATTATAAAAGGAAAAAATTAAGAGAAAATGTATTTAGCATCCTGTCCTATAATAGAGAAAACTTCTGAAGGACTCCCTGTAGAGGAATTCCTCTAAGTTTCATTCTTCCACATTTCATAAAAATTATGCAAGGCAAAACAGAGTAAAAAGCATCAAACTTCATTTTAAGAGCTTAAATGATAATCAGCTGGAAAGTTTACGTTCTAGTGTTAGAATTCAGTCGCATATTTTCAGTAATCTTAATGTGTTAATTTTTACGTTTCCAGGTTCCTAATTTGTTGGTCCATCTACACATAAGCACTACACAGAATTCATTTCCCTAGAAATCCCTTCCAAATTCAGTATGTTACCTGCTTTTTCAAATGTCATGTGTTGGCTTTTTTGATTTAAAACTTGTAACAGCAAAGTCAAATATCCTATTATGCATCACTTTCAGAAGTGATAGACATTAGCAGCCCATTAAAACAAGTGAGTTAAATAGAGATATGTTTTTTAATTTATAACATGCTTACAAGTAGTGCCAAGTCACAAAAAAATTGTCTTGTTTTTATGAGGTCTGTCCTTTCTGCTTTATCCTCTCTTTTCAAACACAGAATCATTTCAAGAAATATCAGAGGACTTTTTTAAAGACACTTGCCCGGCTTTTTATGATACCCTTCATTGACTGCTCTGATGAGTTATTAATGAACTTCCTTAGACACAGGGGACAATGTGGCAAAACCCTATAATTTATTGTCATTATGAACCATTATTTCTGAGATAAGAAAAAATGGGAATTATTAGAATAGTGCTAAAAAATTCTATTTGTAAGGAGAAAATAAATAAATAATCAAATAAATAACCAGGGAAAAAAACCTAACTTATAAGCCAGGGAAGAATTAAAAATATCAAAACCTCTCAATATTTCACTTTTCCTTCATAAACTTAAAAGAGTAAGAAAATTATTGCTACAGCAATATCGGCACCTCCTCATTCTCTCTATATTGTTATCAAAGAAGCAAGTAGAGGACCAAAGACACTGATAATGGCAACGCTCATACGAGAAGTGAACATATGGCAAGGGCAGAATGTGCCATATATCAGTTTTTCTTTGCCTTCTTTTGTATTTAAAATAAGAAAATAAGGTAACCAGTTTTTCTCACTTATGTTACACTAACATATTGCTCTCCTCCCACTCCCCAAAATTGTCAGCAGTCTATGGTTTTTCAGCTGCTGCTGTACACAACTGTACTACAAAAAGGAGAGGATAAAATTATCAAACCTGCTAAGCTATTCCAATTTTTGTAGTCTTTTGCATTTAGTGAGACCGACACTTCATGAGAAAAGGAATTGTATTGACAATGAGCAGACAGGCAGCAGCAAATAAGCAAACATGTAAGACCCCCTGTTACTCTTATCTACTTTTTTCATGTGTGATGACTTTGAAGGATTCCCCAACTTCTCTATGGGCTTGAGAAACTGACATGATACAGTTACCTTGACACAGAATTTATCTCCTTGAGGTTTCTTGGGTCAGCCTTAAGTGCTTATATGTCTAAAACCTACAGACAGTTCCATTCTGTTGCCCAGAACACCTGATTTACCAAGGTCTAAATACCAACAGTACCATCAGTGGTGCTAGTAGTAATATTTAAAGTTAAGCAAGTTTGATTGTCCTCCTGAGTTGAGGCCAAAGATGTAGTGTCAGCAAGAGAAATCTTAGTCAGGAGTCTTACAGAAACAACTTCCATGAAGATCAGATCTCAAAATATCCTCTTCAAATCAATTTTGTGGAATTATTCTAGTTCACAGAAATAATCAGTAGATTTTTTTTTTAATAATACCATATATATATAAAAAACAATATCTATATAATCTTCTTCTAAATTAAATAAGTCTTTTCTACTAAAGATCATGAGCGTCTGTTGGAAAATTACTAGTAAATTCAATTTCTCATCTGTGTATGCCAGTTAAATTGAAATAGAAGGAAACAGATCTACTAAAGTTACAGTTGCAGAAGCAACTATACTGCAAATGAGGATGCTTGGAAGTGATGGTTGCAATACTGTTTCTAAAGTTTTAAATTTTACCTCTCTAGTTTATATCATGTTTCAATGAACTGAGGATTATTTTCTTTAAAGTTGATGTGCGTGAATCCAGTTATACTGATAGTCATTATCAAGTCAAATGAGATGTTACAAACAACCTCAAGGGCAGCTTGAGCTCCCTGAAGGGAGAACTAGGAAAAAAAAAATCTAATTAATGGAATTTTTTAAATATCTGCAATGTTTGGGTAACTATTTGAAAAATAGTCTACACTAGTAGATTAGACAAGTTCAGGGAAATTTGCTGGATTTGCTTGCATGCTTGGTAGTAGAACTCCATGCTGTAAAATAAGTTGAATTTGTCTTAACTGAGTAAGGATCCTTTGTGTATGCTAACTCACAGTGGTCAGGATTTCTTTGTGCTACTGCTATGAGGTCCATACCACATTGGTAACAAGCAGTTCTACCAGTGTAACATCATTAAGGATTTAGTTCTTATGCCAAGAAATGTCTTCTGGAAATGTTTAAATTTTTTGGTATAAATGTCTCTATGGGATTATCATGTCCCCATAGCAAAAGAGAACAATGATATGTTTACATGTGGCTGTGCTGTCTTAAGAACTAAACCAAAATGTCAATGTTCTGGAAATCTTCTATGAACATACAACCACAGAATCACAGAATCATTTAGGTTGGAAAAGGCTTTTAAGATCATCGAGTCCAACTGTAAAACTAACACTGACAAATCTACTACTAAACTGTATTCCGAAATGTCATGTCTACACATCTTTTAAATACCTCCAGGGATGGTGAGTCCACCACCTCTCTGGGCAGCCTCTTCCAATGCTTGACCACTCTTTCAGTGAAGAAATTTTTCCTAATATCCAATCTCAACCTTCCCTGATGCAGCCTGAAGCTGTTTCCTCTCATCCTGTCACTTGTTACTTGGGAGAAGAGACCAACACCCACCTCACTACAACCCCCTTTCAGGTAGTTGTAGAGGGCGATAAGGTCTCCCCTCAGCCTCCTTTTCTCCAGGCTAAACAACCCCAGCTCCCTCAGCTGCTCCTCACAAGACTTGTTTTCTAGACCCTTCCCCAGCTTCGTTGCCCTTCTCTGGACACGTTCCAGCACACTCCGAACTGCTGCTTTTAATCAAAAAACACACAGACATAAAGGGAAGGTCATGACCAGATTTGTTTTAAATCAAAGGAAATCATTATAGAAGAAGCCTTTCTAAAGACATCAATCGCTTTATGAATCAAGAACAAAGAAAAAGCATGAAATACAGAAAGAAATGGTTTGAGCATCTTTGGCAAGTTTGGAAAATGTTGTAAGACTTTACATAGTACAGTTACTACTGATACACAAGCCATGAAGTGAAAGGTGACCCATCCCCAGCTTCCAGCAGAAACCACAACCCCTCCCAGCAGCCTCAGGGGCTAATTCCCAGAAGTCTCTCCACTCTTCCAGTCATGTGGTCAGTTGCGATTGGCTGCAGGACCCACTGCACCCACTAGTTTACCCAAAAGTACGTCAGGCCCTTCTCCTACATACTCCTACTCCTACAGAGGATGCCTTTTTGTTTTGTTCATCATTTTATAGCAGGGAGCTGCCATTTTGTTGAACGTGATACTGCTCTGTGACAGGATGATGGCCATTTCTTGATATCATCAAAAGCACACATATTCTCAGGCAGCCCTTTGACTGGCTGCCAACCTCCTTCAGACCTGGAAGGACTAAGCTATAAAATATATACATTTATATACAAACCGTACATAAATAGGTTTTTATATGTAGATAAATTTATTTATACACATAGATTTATATACAGTATGTGCTTATATAGAAATAAAGGAGTGTACCAATATGTATAAATATATATTTAAAATATATTTAAATATAATGCATTTAAGATTTAATATTGACTATAAATATATAATATGTAATATATAATATATAATATATATTTCATTTATATATAGATACACTATTTTATAAACTTATTTAAATA
The DNA here is from genome assembly GCF_963921805.1 of Phalacrocorax carbo. Classification (NCBI taxonomy): domain Eukaryota; kingdom Metazoa; phylum Chordata; class Aves; order Suliformes; family Phalacrocoracidae; genus Phalacrocorax; species Phalacrocorax carbo. Next base: position 27,904,732 of record NC_087518.1, on the reverse strand, counting down.
TTAATATGCATGTATGTGTATATTTTATATGTACTTTTATAGAGCTATAGAAATGAAATACATATACCATAAGAGCATAGGTATAAAATGGATAAAACATTATTTAATAAGAACTAATGGAATAATTAAAATTTAAAAGTGAACAAAAATGTGAAAAAAATGTAAACAAAATGTTTAAATGTAAAAAAAAAATAAAGGTTTGGGTCAGAATCCTCCAGTTTACCAGACTGCAGAACAAAACAAAATGGCACCGTCCTGGATTACAAGCAGAAATTAAAATTAATGACTAGGGAAGAAATCAGGCAATGAGTGTGATGATGATGGCAAAGAAGATGTGAACATGAAAGTATAAATAATTGTGTGCTTTTATACTTACAGTCCCTAATAGGCTCAGTCAAGGTAGTAGTTATAGGGCAAAACCTATGAGGCAGATGAGAAGTTAATTGGTGAGGTCAGAAAAGACCAAGACCTACAGCCAATCCACAGTCTGTGAGAAGCAGAGCCTTATCTTCCACTTGATTATGGTGATGGAAGTATGCCTCAATATTGCAGACCTGCTGATGGGGAAAAGCACATACTCTCTGGTTTTTGAGCATCTTACAAATTCTTCCCAGCTTCCCCTTGTCTCATGTGTGATATTAGAGGAGTTAGAGGGAATGAGTGAGTTTCCTGTGTCACTGCAAAGGAAGAGAAATGGAGTGTTAGTAAAGAAGACCAGAATCCTTAAAGCTTCCTTCCTCCCTCCAGTAAATACACAGTTCGGACAGAAGAAAATCCATTATTCCTGTTTCTTAGATAGAGAACTAAAGCATGAAGGGGCTAAGTGATTTGATTCAGATAGATTATGAATATGATTATAGAAGAGATGGGAAGTGAGATCTAGGACTGTGCCTGGTTTTGTTTGGGTTTGGGGTTTTTTCCCCTTTTCCTGTCAATGGAAAATCTTATCCTATTTTTGTATGTATTCCCTTCCTGCTTATTATTTTATCTTTATAGTGCAAAGTTCTTAAGATATGGGGGATTTAAAACTTCCATGCTGCTTTGCACAGCACTGCTTTGGTCTAGCAGCATTGCTTTGGTCTTTTAGAAGCACATGTCCAGATGGTATAGAATAAATCATAAGTAACTAAAATACAATAAAAAAATCAATAGATAGCCTAACTAAAGTAACAAATTGCTGTCCAACCAGCTTCTGTAAAACTGCAAACCTTCCCACTGGGACAAATCTTCAGGATCTAAAAAAAAAATGTCTTATAGCTTAAAGAGTTGTGGAATCCTGCTGATGATATGTGTTCAGCATTCATTTAAAAAGTAAGCCAAACTACATCATAAATTTTTCAAGGAGACAATGGAGACATGGAATTTGTGATCATTGACTCTTGCTGAAGGCTGATCCTGTAGATGTGTATTTGTCATTTCAATTGCACAAAGTCATTTTTTTGGTTTTTCATGGCTGACTGAAGGGTTAGAGTGCCAGTGAAAACATCACATTGAAATAGCATGTCAGAAATATTGCACAAGGCACTGGGAGCTGCTTTAAGAGACCTTGTAAAATATTGCTCCTTCTTACACCAAACATAGGGGTAAGAGTATTTCTAATTTGCCTTTTAAGTCAATTGGCACTTTGTCTGAACTGGAACGATAGGGTTAGGCTGTAAGGGAATTTCAGTTTCTGCCAGTACATGTGAAGACGTTCTTTAAAGGCAGTGAGCTACTTGCATTGGCTTTTACTAAACAATAAATAAATTGGCTATTTTAATGTTCCTTGAATAGTATAAAAGCATTGAATCTCTCCTTTAGCCGTTCCACTGAAAAACATTTAATTCTTGTCCTCTGTTGAATTTATCTAAAGAAGGGTTATTAATTTTCTTTTCAGTTACTCTTTGCTTAGGGAATATTCCTCAGTGCTTTTCTGGCTTGAGCTATGCTTGAAGGTTTTGCCAGTATAAGTATGTCAAACAAGAGTGTGAAAAATCATTTCCCTGTCAATCGCATCTTTGCTAGAAAAAACCAGCATGAGTAAAGAACGTGACTGAAAAAAGAGTGAATTTTTAGCAGTTAACCAAATTTGTACAGGGAGCTAGAATAAGCTATGCTAACAAATATATTCCTTTGATGATCAGGTTTGTTGTTATGTCAGTTAACAATCACTCTCTAATAAAAGTAAAGTACTGTTTCTGCTCTTCCCAGGTCTCCTAACCAGTTGTCTGCCTGTTGTTTTGTTTTGTTACTTTGTTGTAATAAATTCAACCTGATATGGTTTTTCACTCTGTTTACAAGAGAAAGTAGGCATTTTTGAAGGTTGCTCTTGGATTTCCTGTCGAGTTCCCTATACCTTTTCTGCTATTAGCTATAGACTTGATTTGTTACACTTCAGTTGCCTGGAAAAATGAGGTATGGATTTCTGGCAGTCTCCCCTGGGCCTGAAGCACCTTGCCAAATACCTGTTGAATCAGTTATGATGTAGATGATACTCAGACAAAAGTAAGCAGTATGACATGGGAGGCGCTATTCAAGGCCAAATATAAGCACTGGAACTAGTGGGAAGCATGTGCGTACTACATGAGACCAGGATGACGTTCTGACTCAGAGTGTCATAAATGAGATGCCTGAAATGGAAGAAAAATGTTCCTTCACAGAAGTGATATGAAGCCAAAGTACAAGTGTGTTGATGTTAAGATGTGGTAGATATGTCTGAGATGTGGTAAGATGTTGAGACACTGCATTCGAGTCCACATACATTTTCAAAGTTCTGAATCGAGGACTAAATTAAGGCAGCAGGGCGAGGCAACAGTGATGTTGATAATAGTGATTAAAGCACATATATGCAGCATCCAAAAGGAGACAAGTTCTGTATTGATGGAACCCAGAAATGGCTCCTACTGCAACCATCATGGATTATTGGATGTCTTTTTTCTTAAAATGAGTTTAATAAAGTCAGAGACTTTATACAGTGGTACTATCTTAGTTTATATGTGTTCCATTTGACGAAAATTTCACTGAACATTGTTTATGGTGAGAGATCAATATTTGCCTGGTACTGCATTAGAAAATGCAGTTGTCCATATGTATTAGGTAAAGTGCTAACATTGTTGAACAATGCCCCAGGCAAGCAAATATTCTATATTATTTTTTTCCTGTAACAGAAATTTTATTTCGAATTTGTTCAGTATGGATTTGGTAAAGATTCTGATTTTGAGAAAAGCAGACTGGTACTACAATAAGAGAAACAGAGAAACACAAACTAAAGTACTAAAAAGCCAGGTAACCACAAGTTCCTCTTTTGCAGAAGTATGAAATCAGGAATGGAACTCAAATGCTTAACTTCAAAAACATCCTGTAATTTTAAACATCTTTCTTTGTGGGCCATTTTGCATAAAGTCTGTATAACCCTTGCATACAAGTATTAAATATTATAAGAGCAACTGAAAGTGTTATTCCTATTAAAAAAAAAGTAATTTCTCCGCTAAAAAGGATAGAAGCTCTGTGTTAAATGGAAAATAAGCAGGAGCATCTAAATTACGCAAAAAACTTAATTCCCCAACAGAACTAGAGCACTATGTCCAACCAAGAAGTATGTGGACCCTCAAGGAGAATACAGAATCTAAGTTTTCTAGTCTTTGGACAGTATTAGGACAAGTGTTGTCCTCTTATTTCTAATGTACCCAGTGAGACTGAAGTGGTAGCCTTGAGCATAGGAATGGTTTATTTCTGGATTCTAATGCGTCTTAACTTCAACTGTTTCATCCTTGCCAGCAAGCAGAAAGGTTTGGTCTGTAGGTCTTCCCACTTTCCTTCCTGTAACCTGTTTGCACAGTGACTCAAGTTAAAATGATAGGGCATCTACTCAGTCCACAAGACAACCAATCCTAATCAGTGTCATGGTGGTTCTACACTACTATAGCACAAACTTTTCCCAGGAGACATAGCTGAATGAAAAAAATGTAAGAATTTGCCCATTTATAATTTATTAACTACTGCATCTATTGTTCCTCTCATTACCTAAGATAAACTAATATGAAATTAAAAGGTAATACACGTATGCTTTACGGCTTTAACCTCTGAGCACTAGGGACCCTTGTTGTGTTCATACATACAGACCTTGTAGGTGCCTAGATGTCACCATAATGCTATGGTATAAGCATTAGTGTAGGAATTTTTTTTTTTGCTTTTTCATTTAGAATTTTATTGAAACACATTAATAGCGAGCCTGTCAAAGCTGAAGAAAACAAAACAAAACTAAATAAAAAACCCCTCTGCTTCTACTTATTAGAGGGGAAAAATGGTAGGTTGTGTTTTGTTTTTTTTAAAATGAGAGACATCTAAAAGAAAGCTTCATATTTTGTTCTTCTGGGTTTTTATTCTTTCTCATTTAAATCCTCATATGCTTTCCAGTAGGGATCAAGAGGTGAAGGTAGAGAAGCGTTATCAAATCTTAAATTAGTGTTGTTGTTTCTTCTCTCAGGAGATGTAACTTTTGACTGTATTGTCCCTTTGCATGTAGGTGTTTATGACTTCCCTTGTCCATTAAATATTACAATCTGTTGGCCAACCTTAAGTAGTTTTTGGCAGAAAGAGTGGAGTATTAAATTCTTGCTAAAATAGATGGCAAGACAGAAGACAGAAAATTAAGTATTAATGTATTAAGTATTAATGCCTTATTGAAGAAGACCACTGTATTAGATACCAAAGAATCCATATAAAATAATTATATGAAGAATTTTCATCCTAATAAGTTTCACTCCAAGGTTACACCATCAGTCGATACTGGGAAATCTAATCATACAAAAAAAAGCCAGAATAAACGAAAACTTTGCTAATTGTAATATGAGACAACCACATGTATTATAGCTGAAATGAGAATAACGGTTTTACTTTAAAATATTCTTTTTAATAAAAAATCTGAAATAAAAAACAATTTTATTTTTAAATGTGTCAAAACGAAATCCTGCTAAAGGAATACATGCTAATGTTAGAACTTTAAAGTTATAAATTAATAAGAACCTAACCAAATTACACACTTATCTTTATTTTTCCAGACTATTTTCTCTTAGTTAGAATAACTTCTTTTTTTAAAATAACCTATGTTCTGTATTCTCTGAATTGATTGCTTAAAGAAATCATGTGCTGATATGTCTATGTACATTATATTGTACACATATATACATGTGACATGACATATGACATGAATATACAGTCAAAATAAAATTACTAAAAATTCCATTCACAAAGATTAGTGTGAGTGATCCTAAGAATAGAGACTAGAACTCTTTCCTAGAAATAAAGGCACCCGTCTGCCAACCAGACAGGGAGTCACAAGAGTTTTGCTCCCTTCCAGGAGCTAAGATCTGAGACATCACTGAGAGCATGCCACAACTTGTCAAGTGCACTGATTATTATCCTCTGCTACTTTTCCGTGTGGGCACAAATGATGCTGCAAGCCAGAGTCTGGGTAGAACTAAGCAAGACTATAAAGCTCTGGGAAAGCAAGTGAAAAATATTGGTGCCCAACTTATCTTCTCCTCCATACTATGTGTTGCAGAAAAATGGGTGACCAGAAATAGGCAAATAATGCAAACCAACTCCTGGTTACATGGCTGGTATCAGCATGAGGGTTTTGGCTTTTATGACAATGCAACGTTCTTCAACAACCATAGGCTGCTAGGGAGGGATGGACTCCACCTGTTGGGAAGGGGCAAGGGAATATTTGGCAGCAGGCTGGCAAACTTGGTGAGGAGGGCTTTAAACTGAGGAACGTAGGGGGAAGGGGCCAAAGTGACAATGCTAATGCCATCATGTACAATGGGGAAATAAGACAGGACAACCTGAGCAGTGATAAAGGTGCCATAGCGGCCTCATGCAATGGCAACCAGGAGACCATCCACCTCAAAGGTGCGCATGGCTATAGTGGGTCCTCGTACACACTGCTGGGGAAACTACGTGCTCAAGTACCTTTCTGAAATGGCTGTACACCAATGCACGCAACATGAGGAATAAACCAGAGGAACTAGAGGTCTGTGTGTGGTCACAGGGCCATGATCTCATTGCAATCACAGAGACATGGTGGGATAGCTCACACAACTAGAATGGGGTCGTGAATGGCTACAGGCTTTTCAGGAAAGGCAGACCAGCAAGGCGAGGTGGGGGAGTTGCTCTTTATGTGAGGGAGCAACTGGAATGCTTCGAGCTCTGCCTTGCAGTGGAAGGAGAAAAAGCTGAGAGCTGGTGGGTAAAAACTGAGGGACAGCCAAAAATGGGTGACACTGTTGTGGGTGTTTGCTACAGGCCACCTGATCAAGAAGAGGAAGTCAATGAGGCCTTCTACAGACAGCTGGAAGTAGCCCCGCAATTGCAGGCCCTGGTCCTCAATGGTGGGCTTCAACCACCCTGATATTTGCTGGAAAAGCAACACGGTGAGCCATGCATGATCCAGAAGGTTCCTGCAGAGCATCAAGGAAAACTTTTTGATGCAAGTGGTGGGGGAGCCAATGAGGCGAGGTGTGCCGTTTGACCTTATCCTAACAAACAAGGAAGGGCTGGTTGAGGCTGTGAGAGTTAGGGGTAGCCTTGGTTGTAGTGACCATGAGGTGGCCAAGTTTAGGATACTGTGAGGTAGAAGCAGAGCTATAAGTCAGGTTACAACCCTGGACTGCAAGAGAGCCAACTTTGGCTTCTTCAAAGACCTGCTGGGAGGAATCCCATGGGCTAGGGCTCTGGAAGGCAGTGGGGTCCGAGAGAGATGGATGGTATTCAAGGACCACTTGCTCCAAGCTCAAGACCGTGCATCCCCAGGAGGAAGATGTCAGGCAGAGGAGCCAGGAGACCCACATAGATGAGCAAAGAGCTTCTGGAGAAACTCAAATGGAAGAGGGAGGTTCACAGTATGTGGAGAAAGGGACTGCCACTTGGGAGGGACATAGGAATGTTTTCAGGGTACGCAGAGAGATGACGAGGAAGGCCAAGGCCCACTTGGAATTATATCTGGCAAGTGATATCTGTCATGGTTTTAGCTGAGACAGAGTTAATTTTCTTCACTGCAACTGGCATAGCGCTATGCTTTGGACTTAGCATGAAAACAATATTGAGATAACACACAGATGTTTTGGCTCTTGCTGGGTAGTGCTTGTACTAGTCAAGGACTTTTCTAGCTTCCCATGCTCTGCTGGGTGCACAAGAAGCCAGGAGGGGAGGGGGCACAGCTAAGAGAGCGGATTCAAACTGCCCAAAGGGGTATTCCATATTATGTAACGTCATGCCCAGTAGGTTACCTGGGAGGGGCTGGCCAGGGGAGGGAAGCATCAACTGCAGCTCGGGGACAGGCAGTGTCAGTCAGCGGGTGGTGAGTGGTTGTATAATTTGTTTTTCTGGTTTTTTTTACATTTCCATTTTATTATATTATCATTATTGTCATTATTATAATAATCATTATTATTATAATGATAATTTTATTGTAATTATTAAACTGCGCTTATCTCAACCCACGAGTTCTTCTGCTCTTCCGATTCTCTCCCCCATCCCATGGGGTTGGGGGAGTGAGCAAGAGGCTGCGTGGTGTTTAGTTGCCAGCTGAGGCTGAACTGTGACAATGTCAAAGATAACAAGAAGAACTTCTTTAAATATGTCAGCAGTACAAGGAAGGCTGTGGATGCAGTGGGCCCACTGCTGAACAAGGAAGGGGCCCTGGTGACACAGGATGCAGAGAAGGCAGAGTTATTGAATGCCTTCTTTGCCTTGGTCTTTACTGCTAAGGCTGGGCCTCAGGCATCTCAGCACCCAGAGGAGAAAGGACAAATCTGGAGAAAGGAAGACTTGCCATCAGTTGAGGAGGATTGGGTCAGAGATTATTTAGGCAAACTGGATCCTCACAAATTCATGGGCCCGATGGGATGCACCCATGAGTGCTGAGGGAGGTGGTGGATGTTCTTGTCAAGCCACTCTCCATCATCTTTGAAAGGTCATGGAAGGCAGGAGAGGTGCGTGAGGACTGGAGGAAAGCAAATGTCACCCTAATCTTCAGAAAGGGCAAGAAGGAGGGCCTGGGAAACTATAGGCCAATCAACCTCACCTCCATCCCCAGAAAGGTGATGGAACAGTTCATTCTGGAGGTCATCTCCAGGCATGTAGAGGACAAGAAGGTTATCAGAAATAGTCAACATGGATTCACCAAGGGAAGATCATGCTTGACCAACCTGATAGCCTTCTACGATGGTGTGACTGGCTGGGTTGATGAAGGGAGAGCAGTGGATGTTGTCTGTCTTGACCTCAGTAAGGCATTTGACACCATCTTCCATAACATCCTCACAGGCAAGTTAAGGAAGTGTGCTTTGGATGAGTGGACAGTGATGTGGATAGAGACGTGGCTCAACAACAGAACTCAGAGGGTTGTGATCAATGGGGCAGAGCCTGGTTGGAGGCCTGTCCCTAGTGGTGTCCCCCAGCGGTCTGTACTGGGTCCAGTCCAGTTCAACATATTCGTCAGTTCCCTGGATAATGGGATAGAGTGTAACCTCAGCAAGTTTGCTGATGATACCAAGCTGGGAGGAGTGGCTGATATGCTGGAAGGCTGTGCTGCCATCCAACGAGACCTGGACAGGCTGGAGAGCTGGGCCAAGGGGAACCTCATGAAATTCAACAAAAGCAAGTGCAAGCTCCTGCAAGGTCCTGCACCTGGGGAGGAACAGTCAGGTTGGGGATTGAACTACTGGAAAATGGCTCTGTTGAGAAGGACCTGTGAGTGCTGGTGGACAAGTTAACCATGAGCCAGCAATGTGCCCTTGTGTCAAAGGAGGCCAACGGTACCCTGGGATGCATTCAAAGGAGTGTGGCCAGTAGATCGAGAGAGGTTATCCTCCCCCTCTACTCTGCCCTAGTGAGACCACAGCTAGAGTACTGTGGCCAGTTTTGGGCCCCCCAGTTTCAGAAGGATGGGGAACTGCTCAAGCAAGTCCAGCAGAGAGCTACCAAGATGATCAGGGGACTGGAGCATCTCTCTTATGAGGAAAGGCTGAGAGACCTGGGTTTGTTCAGCCTCGAGAAGAGAAGACTGAGGAGGGATTTCATCAATACCTATAAATAACTAATGGATGGGTGTCAGGATGATGGACTAGGCTCTTTTCAGTAGTACCCAATGACAGGACAAGGGGCAATGGGCACAAGTTGGAACAGAGGATGCAATCATGGAACACACGGGAATTAATAAAAAATACTATGTCTTTGTCTTTTCAGCACACATAAGAAAATGTAGTAAGTGAATAGCTAAAATCTAAAAAAAAAATCCATAAGAAAAAATGACCAAATTGAATTCAAGTCCACTGATTTTGCCCAGTGTGTGATACAATCCCAATTAAAGTCAATGAAATTACTCCTATTGACTCTGAAATATTTTCAGTCAGGCCTAAACCATAATCCCAGTAAGTCTTGTTAATACAGAAGTGCACAATTTAATAAAGTTAAAAGGTTCTTTCTTTATCAAGAAACCTAAAAGTTACAAATGCATTTTATATACTTCAGGATATGTCTAAACCAAAGCACACAGTGGCAGCTCTGCAAGGCAATACCCTAAGGTATATTGAAAGCTACCAAAAAAAAATTCACCAGCTCCTGGAGATCACTTGTGCATAGGAATGACAGACACTTCTCAGAATGGCATTTCACTCAACTTCTCGCTGGTAATGAAATTACTTTGGATCAGATTAAAATCTTGCTAAAATGGCATTTTGAAAATGGATCTACCATGGTTAGGTACCTATGAATAAGTTGTGGTTTAAACCAGGGTATTTTTTTAGTATTCTGTAATTTAATGATTTTTTTTCATTATGTGATAAAATAGTAATGGTGCATACTATAACTTAATGGGATAGTATGATATAATGAGTCAAAATATATATTTTTTAAAATAGAAAAAAGCTGCTGTTTTGCTGAAAAAAACCATCTTTTTGTATCAAGGTTTATCTGAAATACATAATATTAAATATATCACAGTCTAATTAATTCATTCCAACACCATTATGATATTATTCTGATATGTCATTTTTACTATCTTATTACTTGCTTAACAATCATGAAAAAATATAAAGTGTATATGAAAATTCACAATATTTTTATAAATGTTTTTCTAAACCCATTACTTAAACCAGTTGAAAATGAAGTGTCAATGGTTAAAACCAACATTTTCCTGCAGTGACAAATTTGGAAATTTGATGCATAAACAAACTACACCTTCCTCTCAGTTCTGTGGAAAAGTCTTTTAATAGCTGTCATATATCTTTTCATCATATTCTTATTAGAAGAGGAGGGAGATTTGTAGAAAATATACATTATCTTTCAAGGGTATGTTTTTTTTAATTATGATTTTTCTTTTAATACAGGCATACTTAAACAGAAATATTTTGCTCAACAAACAGCCTCTCCCTCCAAAAGACAATAATTTCTTATTTCTGTAGTAAACATTGGACTGTTCACTAGTTACCAGGGAAGGTCCTGAATGAACTGGTAACCAATGACTTTTAGGGAAGTCACAACCTACTTTAATTTGACATGCAGCTTGACCAAATCTGACAGTGTGTTTTAGATGGAAATAATTCAGGAAAATTTTGAACAAACAAAGGTTTACATAATTGTGTAGTGCTACTTGTACTTCTTTTACTAACCCTATTAAAATAGCTGAATTATTTTTAGTAGTGTAGCATTGCAGACTGAGTACTTGTACTCTGTTTTTTTCATCTGAGCTATTAATAAACATATTTAATATATAGAGAGTATTTGCAGGAAAAAAAACGATTACAGATGCTATTTTGTTAAATGTTAATGATATTGTTGGATCAAATAATTTGTATGAAAAAATTAAACATTTTCTTTGCAGAGGAGGAAATCAGCTAAATGGGATAGCAGGAAGAGCTTACCTTTGTGCTGATAATGCTCTTGTAATCCCATGTTGATTCACAAAGGTTTTCTCTAGTTGATACAGGTAGTAAGCCTAAATTTTGATTAATTCAGTCACAACAATAATCATGAGTATCTAAATTATGACTGTACCTCATGTCTTTAGAAGACTTGGCAAACAGGTTCAGAAGCTACATCTTCTCCCCAAGGGAGGCTAGAGGGTTTATAATATAAAAGATGAGATTCCTGGTGTGAATAGGTTCAATCTTTTTCTATTGAAGATATGGATAATAAACCAAAAGAATGATTTATACAATACATTGAAACCATTGCTCCCTGAGGTTTCCATTCATTGTATATAGAAAGAGACTAGAGTACTGCTGAGACTGTGTGAGTTATGTTGCTCAGGAATAAAATCACTGCAGAATTTTAGAACCCTCCTTCAGGAGAAATTACATTTTAAGGTAGTGCAAAGAAATTCAACTTAGGAAGTAAAACTGAATATTCTGGTGCTTGCTAATGTGGGGTTTTTTGCATGTGTTTTTGGTCTCTTTACCACCTTCTTATAACCAGTGATATATATATATCTCATCACTAATGTTAGCCTAGAAGATGTCAGTCTTAGACATATGGAAAAATTGTAATTCTCCTGAAATTGAAGAAGAAATGCAATTCTTGAATACAATGGCTTTTTAGCTGTGTTGTTAAACACCTTTTGTAGTGTATTACAGGAATAATTGTGTAACTAAAACAGCAAAATGAGGTTTTGTCAATTATTTCTCAGTTATACAGCATTTATAAGCCAAGTAGCCAAACTGATGGTGAAGATAGGATAACTAGAAGTTTTCTTCATGTAAATTGTTCCTAAGTAAAAGTTTTTAGGGATGTGGACAACTTCTTAAAAAGATAGTGTGCTCTTTCAATAAATGTGTCTATTGTGGCTACTACAGGGAAACTACCAGCTTCCATTCAGTTTAATCTTTATCTGTATTTTTAACCTTTTCTCAAATAAGTATAAAGTAGAACAGTCAAATGTACACATCAGTCATCCCTACATAAGACTTGTCACCCACCTACTCTTTAAATATACAGGTAGTGGCATTCTTTGCAACATTTCAAAGTACTGACTTGCAATTTATACCCAATCACAGTGTTTCAGCTGAGACCTTCTCTTGACTTCCCAGTGTGTCAATGTACTACAGCATTAGACTAATAAAAACAAAAAAAGGAAAAGGTGTCTAAATCTCAGTCATCTCTATAAATTGCTCTATCAATGAGGATAGGAACTCCATATTATTCTCTATGTTGCTTAATAATAAAATAATTTCTAAAAAAATTACAACTCCAAAATTTCTTCCTTCTCCAAATCTGTGCAACTAGCATAGTCCTGGCTATACTTGAACCAGTAATGACCAAAAATAAATAAACAAAAATTTACTGCTTGCACTATGGTAGTGCCTAAGGAAAGCATTGCTCCATTTCCAGGCCAGGCCATAATACTCTAGCCTTGATTAAGGCTGAACAATAATTTTGAGAGTGCATTCTTATTTTTGGTGGGAGCTGAGCCTTCATACTGCCCATAATTTAGAGAATTCAGCAGCATAAGCAGTAGTTCCAAATCCAGAAAGCTTCAGCACACCACCTCTTTTGGAACTTGAGATAATTAAAAAATTAAATCTCCCCTTTCCCACTCTGTCCCCAGCCCTTCTGTGCTACATGACACAGCTGATGCTGACCACATGTATAATCAATAATTCCTAGAGGAACTGTGCTAGGAAAAACAAAATCTGAAACGCGGCTGAGAGAATGCAGGGATATGGGCCTATAGAAGGTGCAAATCATTTGCAGGACTAGCAATGGGAAGAAAGAGTACCTTTTTTAATGACCAGGTAAGGAAATCTCTCTTGGAATCACTGAGATCAATAAATATGAGAAAGTACTGCATTATATCTGCAGAGAAACTTTGTGTCGTAGTTTAGCCGGCAGCTCAGCCCCACACAGTTGCTCACTCACTCCCCCACCGGTAGATGGGGGAGAGAATCAGAAGGGTAACGCTCATGGGTTGGGATAAGAACAGTTTAATAATTAAAATTAAAAGAAACAACAACAGAAATGCAATGTAAAGGAGAACAACGAGAGGCGCAAAACCCCAGGGGAGGGGGGAGGGTAATTAACCACCAAAACAAACTGCACGCGACGCAGCCACTCACCACCCACCAACCCAACGCCGCACCGCCCCTAAGCCACAAAACTGTGCCCCCTCAATATACTGGTCATGGTGTCACATGGTATGGAATGAACCTGCCATTGGCCAGTTGGGGTCAGCCGCCCCCACCATGGCCCTGCCCCTCCCAGCCCCCAGCCATGTGGCAGAGCGCAGGAAGCTGGAAAGGTATCCGACCCCAACAGTGAAAAGAATTAACCCCTTCCCAGCCAAAACCAGCACACTTTGTTTTGGCTTTTGTGAGGCCTTTAAATGTTCATCTAACTTTGGTAATCAAACACTGAAGGTGCAAGTACAGTTTTTCACTAGTCATGTCAAGCTTCCTTTATGTTGTTAGGAAACATTCTTACAAACAATTTTTAATTAGAAAAAGTTCAATAATTAATTTAGTGAGAGCTACCTAGGTTATTTCTAAGTTCTGCATATTCACTCTGAAAAGAAAATTATGGTCTTTATAATAAACTTCAAAGGGAAAGGAAATTATCCACTTGTCCTCTCTATTGTGAAGAAAGTAAAAACATATGGCTTAAACCATGATCTTTTCTTGCTAGAATTTGATATTTAAAACATGTTCTGCTGGCTAATGTAAGAGTTGTGAAACACTGGAACAAACTGCAAGGGAGGGTTGTGGAGGTCCAGTTACTGAAGTTCTTTGAGAACAAAGTAGACCACCACCTGCCAGGAACTGCATTTGGACAGTTAGTGCCGCCTTGCTCTAAGAATATGGACTAAATGATGTTTCAGCCAGCCTGTTTTCTGTGATTCTATATGTGCTAGTCATTTTTTATGATACTGTACAATGCACAAAAAAATGTGCAAGCAAGGAGATAAATCTTTATGGACAAGATGGAGCAAAAAAATTTTATTTGTCCCTTGATGCATTTCATTATAATAACAATATGACCTGTTTGAAATTGCAAACTCAACTGAAGAATTAATGCCTGTTTTCTTACTGATTTTGGATAAGACTTACCCCTCACAAGACATAAGCCTCAATATTTTTGGGGGGTGGGGCACTGGTTTTGGTTTAATGTAGCATAAGGAATTGTGTATATTTAGAGCTTTTGAATGACGAAATTGTATTTAAAGCTTTCAAACCACCAAATCATTCTTTCTGACAATACAGTTTTATATCCTTTGTACTTAACTGTCAATATTATTGTTCTATCATGCATTTGCATGTATATGAAGAGATCTGATGAGATTTTCTGTTCCCATAAAGGGGAGACAACGTGGAAGCTTATTGGTTCTTGGAGGATTGAAGTAACACAAATTTTTAAGTACTGCACTGTACTATATTTATGCTTAATGTTTCCTTGGTTTTCATCCAGCCCTGTTGAAACAGTTCATTCGCTTGGGTTTTAAGGCATTATTTTTGCTTTGGTTATTGTTAAAATTTATTAGCCTTCCTTCATCAAACAGTGATAATGTTATTTGTGAGAGAATTTAGAAGCTGTTCTGGAGGAAACATTTATTGCCTTATGGGTTGCAGGCTATAGTGGATCTATATCGTATCTGAGTTTTCTATGTGTTCTTATGGCCAGATCCTGGTATCAATGGCAACATCATAAATGTGAAGAAATTATACTGGCCTTATGCTAATTCTGAGTTTGAAGCTGTTTTAGGACTGAGCTGAATACCAACCTAGGTTGTACATTCAGTTGTCATTGAGTGAGGAACACACAAACCATTTTCTTCTTCATCATTGGATGTTGAAACTTAATAACATGAGTTTCAGGTGTCGATTGATTTCATTTCCAAATCTTCTATGTGCTGCAGGTAATTTTCAATTAATTATTCATTAGATACTTTTATCAGCTCTATATACAAAAAGACACAGAGGGATAGTTGTTGAGTGACTAACATATTGGTAAGTTATAAATATATTTTTGAACACACTGTATTAAAGCTGATGTCTGCTTTCTGTTGTATTTTTTTTTCTACTGATCATTTGTAGGCTTAGGTTTGCATCCCACCTTGATTAATGGGACTAACAAAAGGAAATTATCTTCTAGATGTAGTAATGCTGCCACTCTCAAATTATTTTTCTATTTATATATAATTTTCCAAATTTTGATAAGATAAATTAAGAAAAATGCATAAGATAATCTTAGAATTACACATTCTGGGCCGTAAGTAATGAGTGATTTTTTTCTATATTTTAAATACTATTCTTTATCAATAAGAAAATATCTGATCCTGTTCCTAACCCTGCTCAGATTCCTGTTAAAGTGAGTTTGAGTTAGAGAACTTCATTTACAGAGTGTTCATAAATATCAGTACCTTGAACAGAAGTTGTTAGTATTGCACAGGGCCTTAGAAAAATATCTACTGAAGTTCCACAGATGTTTAAAAAACCCCAACCAATTACACCACACACACACACAAAAAAACCCCAGCTTTCATGAACTGTTATTTCTAGAAGGTTCTCTCTACTCTACAAGAATGTCACCACTTAAAATACAGTTACTTACTTCTGACAGAGATCCTGAGATCATCAGGTAGAAAATATGAGGACCCAGAGTTGTCCCTCTAGAAGTACATGGTCTTGAAAGGAAACCTTGGCATAGATTTGGTCCTTAATAAAGGTTTCAGTGACCATGGAAATGCGTCACACAAAATAATCCTATTAATAAATGTCTCTGTGTGTTCTGCGAGCTCCCCCCATCAGTAATTAGTATGCTGGACTTTGGTATCTTTTCCATACAGCTTTATAAGGGAAACTGATTTTAAGTAAGAATATTCTGACTACGTAAGTATTCTTACAGTTTCAAATGGTAAGATTCTATTACCTTCTGAATGCATTTTCATATCATATCGAATAATTTCCCTGCTTTTTTTCTTCTTCTTAATATAAATAGCTGAGAAGAGAATAATTTTGCACCATTTGTACTGTTATTAGGCCCCAAACAATGAGATGCTGAGAGACACTAAGGGATGCCTGTAGCACTTAAATTCTTCACGACTTCTCCAGAATTACACAGGACCATAAAGAATGAAGCTCTAAATATTTTAAGAAATGCACACTTTTCTTATGTTAATGGAAAGTTTTCATTATGAATCAATAAGAAATTACCGAGGTGGTCTTTCATTTCAGATCCGTTTGCCTCTCTTTGTGGCAGCTTTACAATGAGTTGTATTGAATTACTGAGCTCTGACAGCCAATGGAGCTAAATTGCACAGTGGTAACTTCAGTATGCTGCTTACAGGCATCATACAAGCATATTTTGCTATGTGCAAGGTGCAAAAGGTGTTGTGCTGGAACAACATGGCAGTGTTTCTGCCATTCAACCATTCATTTGAACTCCTACAGCTGTTTTGTTTCTAAGCAATGAATGAAGTAGTGAGGAGCCCTCCTTCTAGTTGGCCTAGCAGGAGAACAGAGAGACTCAAATATGTTTAACAGTACAGAAAAAAGAGTTAATCAGATACTTTCTTGGTTGTTGGCAAGTGAGAGCTCCATATTGACAAATCACAATCAAGCATCAGGCAAACAATCATTGCATTCCCATGTTCACAATGGAAGAAATTACCAAGAAATAACAGCATTATCAACAGTGCTGTTAGAAAGCTTCAGCACCGTTAAATACAGCCAGATTGTAATAGCTTAACTATTATAAAGGAGAGTGTAGGAGAGAAAGGCAGCAGGTGCCTGTGCCCTGTGTTTAGAGAAGAGAGCACAAGTCGCTCATTCTCCCTGAAGAGAATATAGAGCTCATGGGGATGAGGCTCTTGCAATCACCATCATGAACTTGCATGTGTCCAGCAGTTTTGAGCAACATTCACTCTCTCCAATTGATTTTGATGCTAATTGACCACTTCAAATATTTCAGGACCTCAAGAGGAGCTCAGCTGGAGAGGTCTCTGCAATGCCACAAATCCACTAGTCGCCAGGGTCAGTGATTACTTTTAGACTGAATTGGCAGCAAATTTGTGTGCTCCTGGTGAAAGTACAGCACAGGAACAATATTCCTTTTTGCTTTTGCACCTAGTTGCAAAAGGTAATAAAAAGGGACTGCACTTTTCTCTGGTTTTTTCCCAGAATCAAACTGGTTCATGGTGGTGTTCTTCCTACGTAATGCCTCTTGCAGAACCATAATCCAAATTAGAAAAGCAACATTTTTCTCATAGTATTTTAATAGTGCAAAATAGATCCATTACGCATGCCTCTGGACTTCCTGGAAATGAAGCAAACATTAATTAAGAAAGATTAATTGCAACATTACCTTTGGCACCATTACAGGTACTTCAGCTCTTTATTGATTTGAGTTTGGCACTGACACCTCGCTTTCCTTGCAAGTGATGATGTAGAGCCTGGTGAGGGAATAAGAAAGATTTTGTTACTACAAGAACAAGGAGTTACTGAGGTGAATGTACATAGATTCTTTTATATCTTCCCATGTAAGAGATATCTGTCAGAGTTGTTATCAGTTGCTGAGGCCGGTCAGAATGTTTTTCAGTACAAGATTCAATTTTATTGAAAATTAAATATCTCATGGAATTTTGTCTATTTTGACAGCCTTTCTTATAGAAAGTTTTATGAGGTCCTGGTAAATCCATTGGCTGAGAAGATGAAATGAAACCCAAATGTCTCTGAGCAAAATCTAGATATTTGCAAAATCATGTTTTTTTGAAAGCCTTTTAAGGTTTAACATTTTCTCCAAAGTAGAATGAAAAAAGAATCTAAAACATTACAAAATTGTAATTCTTGTATCTGTTAACCATCTGTTATTCACATAGCTGTTGAACAGGATCTTCCTGCAGTCCTTTGTTAACTGTTAGTTTTTAGATATAAAAGTAAGGATTAGTACAGACAATTTTATCTCAAACATGCAAGAAAGAAAAAAATGTCAGGAAGAAGAGAGGAGAAATAGGGCATTTCTCTAAAGGAAGAGAACAGCTGTGTAAGACTGGGGTAGATACTGCACCTGAACTAAAGGCTAACACAGTGTAATGAACATTTGACAATGAAGCCAGGGAAATCGAAAAGTTCTAGAGGTGTTTGGAAGTTAATGAGGCAGCATTGTAGTAAAGCCCAAATTAAATTCTCAGTTCTCATTGCAAAAACACATTAAAACTAAAGTACTGCAGGATAAGGCTGTCTCATGCTGCTTGGTGTATTATTCCTCCTAATTGTTCTGCTTTCTTTTTTTCACTTCCAAGGAATGACAAGATGTTTGGAGTTTTTTCCTGCTCATACAGCTAACTGAAATTCAGGATAGAGTTCTGATTGCAAATATGAAGTAAGTGTAGAAACTTTGGTGAATACAGTGATGAAAATTGAATATAGAATAATTTGTCAAATTATTTGCTATATCTGCCTGAAATCATGGACAGGAAAAAAAAAGCCAAACAAACCAAAACCACAGCACCAAAAAGCCAAGCAAGCCACAGTTTCTCAGGCTCCTGTTTTCTGCAACATTCTCTTCAACTTTCAGGATTATGATTTTTAGAGTCCATTTAATTGCTGTGGTTCTGTGCAGAAATGCTTTCTTCCCTTTGACCCATCTAATTTAGAGTTCCACTTAGGGTAGTTAGAAACCCCAAAGTTTCATAATTATTCATTTCTGAAAAGCAGCTAATTTTATAATTTTCCCCACAAAATCCAGATCAGAAAGTACCTTAAAGTTAGGATTGTGGCGTCCTCATGAGAAGAGATGCTTACAGCCAACAACATTAATGTTAAAAATGTTAAATATTTAAAGTTCTATCTCCCTTTATGCAAGAAATACACATGGAAAACATGTTACTGATTTGAGTAACAACAATATATTGATAGCACCAATGTCAAGATGTCCTAAAATACAGCAAGTACACTGTTCTGTCTCGGGTATTTCTTCACATGTTCTTTAGTGAAGTAGTGTCTCAAGACAATAGTACCAACTCAAACAAATCAGAATACAGAACAATAAACCTGTCTTGTACCTTCTAGTGAGCCAAAGAAATGTGAAAAATAGAAATAAATTTGCTAATTTCAAAATATACTTGAGACAACTTGAGAAAAAAAATCTTACAATGATTAATAAGATTCTTTGCATAATATAGTATAGAATTCTTTATAACAAATTACTCATTAAAAGTTATTACATAATTACATTAGATATCATAACCTCTTATTCTATAGATATCTCATACTTTATATTTGTGCAGAATAAAGAAAGGACAAACATATCGTAGATAGGGATGATATAATTCTATTGCCATACTCATTGCTGCTGTGAAAAAGCTGAAACAATTGTGCTTACATATAGTCATTGACTTTGTGCTGTACATTGACATTGATATAAGAATAATTTAAGTTATTTGAGTGGGCTGCAACCACACAGATATATGAACTCAGTATTGGTCTCTTCACCCCATCTCCTCCCCCCCACCCCCCCCACCCTTACAATGAAAAGTTAATTATGGCTAAACTACTACCACCAAAGATTTCATGTATCATATGTTTATAGGATCCAGATCTCCCTGCATGCTGAGAGTGGTCTGTGCGCAGGTTGTTCCCTACACACTGCAACAGCTTAATAGAATTTGCTGTCTACAGCCTCATTCTATATTTCTTGCCACTGAAAGAAAAGCCCTTTAAAGTCTTATAACAGCAAAAACACCACATAGAAAATATCTTTTCATATCCATTAGGATAACCAATACTAGTTGCCAACCACCAGCTACTTAGTAATTTCAGGACTTGGAAGTCCTGTTGACTAACACCCTGTATCATGTATTAAAAAGAGCTAGAAATGATTACCTTATTTTTTCATCTTGATTATTTAGGTTATGAAGTCTTTGTTTAATAGATAATAAAAGTTTTATTTTCAGCTTAACAAATATTAATCTTCAACAGATTTGTTCAATTTTATGTTCTTGATTGATTTTAACCAATGCACTTTCTTTTCTTTTTAGGTGCAACCTATATTATACATTTGATGCACTCATAGGCTAATCATACTGACAGAAGCAATCTGGACAACGAAGGATACTTATATGAGACCAGTTACCTTTTCATATAACTTTCGTACTCTACATCATTATTTAGTAACCTAAATATAATTACCTAAGTGGTTTGAATCAATGGAAGTTCTACTAAAGTGTGCCTTAATTGTGTGGTGTTGTTAGGACAGAGGCTTAAGGTTGAAAATGGAAAATAATATCATTTTGTTTTGAACCATCTTTCACTATAGCCATGCAAATAAATATAGGAATAAAGAATTAATATGCCCTTGTTTTATTTTAAAAGAACTTTCTTTTATTTTTTCCTCCCTCCCTCCCTTCCTTCCTCCCTCCCTCCCTTCCTTCCTCCCTTCCTTCCTTCCTTCCTTCCTTCCTTCCTTCCTTCCTTCCTTCCTTCCTTCCTTCCTTCCTTCCTTCCTTCCTTCCTTCCTTCCTTCCTTCCTTCCTTCCTTCCTTCCTTCCTTCCTTCCTTCCTTCCTTCCTTCCTTCCTTCCTTCCTTCCTTCCTTCCTTCCTTCCTTCCTTCCTTCCTTCCTTCCTTCCTTCCTTCCTTCCTTCCTTCCTTTCCTTCCTTCCTTCCTTCCTTCCCCCCACCCCGAGCTGCCCAAGAGCTTATGTTTTATACTCTAAGTCTTCTCTTATTTTGTGAATCATGTTACATCATTTAAGTGAAAAGACATATATGAAATAGTGTTTAGGGTTGCAGGTTCTGTTGTTTAATTTCTGAGACCTTTAAATTCCCTCATAATCTTTGCTTCTTCTCTTTCAGAGGTGTCTCATTCAGGGACTAGATTTTTTCCTCAGAGAATAATTACCCGATGTTATATTTGGGATTAAGCCTTTTGACAGATCTCAGACCAGGAAAAACACCTACATAGGAACAACAGAGTCAAGTTGACTCTTTCTTTGACAAAGTTTGACCAGGGGAAACTGTTATGAACTGCTGTCATCCGTAACTGTATTTCAAGTGCTAAGAGTAGTCCTGTGCAAAGAATAATGCTAAGAAATTTCTAATACTAAAACTTCTATATCTTACAGAAATCTAGAAATAGAGTTCCACTTTAGGTAATATTTGTAATGTTATTTACAGTTCTTCAGTTAATGTTGAAGCTTTTTGGATGTTAATATTTGAAAATTGGGAGAGTTAAGATTTTTTAATGAGGAATATGCAGAAAAAGGATGGTAAAAAAATGTTTTGTTTTATAGCTTTTCAGGCACTCTTCTTCCAGATTTAGTTTACTCAAGAAATAGTAAGAAATTACTGAATAGCCTCTCCGTCAGAAAGGATTTTCACATGAGTAGGTTTGTAGAAAGAGTTCCGAACAAACTTTTACAATAAGAAATATTTCTGTAGAAAGTAAACTGTAGATGGTCACAGAAAATTAAGAACTTTTTGACAATTGGATCGCAATACCTATCAAGAGCTTACAGGAGATTTAGGCAGTAATATATGGTGTAAGTCACGGCTTAACACTGACATGAAAATCAAGCACAGTGTCCACTGCAGGAGATGAACTAGTCAGATGTTTCAGAAACTTCCCTTGCAGCAGGAGCGGATGAACTGCAGACAGCTATAATCTCTCCTGTATCTGTGGTTATTAGTAACCTATTATAAATCTGATGGTATTAAACAACTAATTTGTGATTTAAATGCTAAGCAGAAATAGAGGCCATTCCCTGAGCTCCTGTTTAGATTTCTGTTTACCTACTAAAATTAAATTAATACTGGTTTCCCATGTAGGAATGATGTCTAAGTGTGACATATACATAGCAGTCTGGTTTCATCCACACCTTGGTTACATTTGCTAAAAATACAGTGCCTAATTGCCAGCACTGTTGGCTCTCCAACTGCCTGGACAGCCTAAAGGAGAAGGCAGATACTCTTTTGTAGAGATGGAGATACCTACAGATCAGACAGGATACTGCGAGAAAGTAAATTGATCTTGGGAACACATAATGCAAGAGATCAAAGCAGTAGAGATCTTTTCATTAGGTAAGGCTTAAAACATACAGGTATTTTAAAAAGAGAGTTAAAATGTTTCTGTTCTATCAAGCACTGAATATTTCTAACAGGAATATTTGTTAATAAATCCCACTATTTATCTGGAAGGCCTAGTTGAGTTTAGATTCTGTCTTATGTATCATCAAGGAGTTTTGATTTCAGCAGAATTACTCTTGGTTTTATGTCAGCTGAGAAGCAGTATATAGCTCCACTCCTTTCAGCAGCCTAGAATTGTACCTACACTTCCAGACTGGCCCCTATCTGTAAGGATATAATTTAATTGGCAAGGAAATAAGGGTGGTGAATTCAGAATTGGAAGGGGGAGGGATAGATTTTTCTCACCAGCTGGCACAGAGAAAGCTTGTTTTCTTGGGAATGTGAAAAAAAATCTCCTTTTGGCAGCAGAGCTGAAAAGGTAGTCACAAAATAAGCGGTACTGCTAACAGGAGCTGTCACTGTATTTAAGGCTGATGAGTACTAATTAATGCAGATTCTTTCAAGTAAGACTTGCAAGCTCAAATGGTGCTTAGTGATTCATAGGGGAAGAGGAAAGTGAGAGAGAAAGGCTCTCACTTTGAATTTGAATTTACTCCCTGTGGAAGTCTGAAAGTAATGGTATACAGGTTTCATAACCTTCAGAAGCAATGAAGAAGTGATTCTGTGTGTTTGCTTAAATTGCAGGAGGCTTTAAATACAAGAGCATTCACAATTAGGAGCGAACCTAATACATTCTTACTCTCTTACACACTTCAGATCTGAGGGTAACTTAGAACCTGATGGAAACTTTCAGTTCTCTGGCTCATTCCTTGGTATTCATAGTCCTCATACTAAGATCACTGCAGGGTTTTATGAGTTAAATATGTGTTTGTCTAAGAATGACAGAAAAAGTTGACATGGATGACAATGATTGAATAGTACTAATTTAATACCTTCCATTTAGCTCAAGTGCCAACTGCCTGGAGAAATACATCTTAATAAGATGTATGGTGTAAGGTGTGAGATGTAAGATACAGGATATGATAGATATAGATATTTTATGTATAAGAACCGTATATCTTCTATCTTATGTAATTTGCCAAATTTTAGATGGAGGCACACTGTGTAACAGTGGGGCTTATTGTGTTCAAACAATCTGTCATACCATAAAAATGTTTATAAGCTTTGTAAGCACAATGTAAAAGACCACAAATGTCTTTATTATTTGTTGTAGTGTTGATCCTTTCAACGTATGGATACTGTAATTAATAACAATCTAGAAACCAAAAAAGACATATTTTACATTACAGATGGGCTTTACAGTCTTAATATACAATGTACGCATTACATAAATGGTTAAAACATAGCCCCACTGATATCAGGGGAGGTAACAGCTCAGCTCTTCCCTGATTCTTATTTAGCTCTTGCCAAGCTGCAGCTATTCCAAGGATAACTTCTTACCCATTCTCATAATAGTTAAAACCAATGCAAATGCACTGCTTCACCACCCACTTCCACTAGATGAAAAGTGCTCAGTCATGTCCTGCCTTTAAGATTCTTTGAACTTTTAACATTCTGGAAGATGAAAAGCATGTCTTGTGAGGAAGTTCTGAATGGGCCATGGAGTTATTTTAAATGATTCACACTTCACTTCGCTTAGACACACATCTCCCATTGCAAAAAGCTTTCACATTGAACTGTAATTCATTACAGTAAATAATAGCCATGTCTGTGCTATCTGTAAGCTGTGTGCGATTTGACAACAAGGTTTAAGGAATAGGTATCTTCCAACCTAAATGATTCTATGACTAAGATTAAGTTTTCTGGCAAATTGGCCTACTAGTGAATTTTACCTTGATTTAGCAAACACAGATAATCCCAGACCTTTGCTTTCCCTGTTGAAGTCAGACTGTATATTCCTGATTTTAAAACTCTTTGGGGAACACTATCTATGGTCAATTAAAGTTGGGCAGTACAAAACAAAGAAAAATTAAAACAACAGCTTCCACCTTCCTCCATACCTCCCTTCTTCCCAGGCTCAACTTCAGTCCTTCACTGCAAACTTCTATACCTCCTCCCTACAAGAGCAGTTAAGAGGGAATGGGGGAGTTGCACTTAGTCCATAACAGTTCTCCTCTGCAGTTCTTTCCTCCTCCAACTTTTCCTCTGCTTCAGCATGAGTCCTCTCCACAGGCTGCAGTCCTTCAGGGAAAACCTGTTCTGGCGTGGGGTGTCATGGTTCAGCCCCAGTCAGCAGCTAAGCACCACACAGCTGCTCGCTTATTCCCCCCACCCCAGTGGGATTGGGGAAAGAAATGGAAGAGCAAAAGTAAGAAAATTCATGGGTAGAGGTAATAACAGTTCAATAATTAAAAGTCAAATAGTAATAGTAGCAGTAGTAGTAGTAAAAAAAATATAATAAAGAAAAGAGAGAGAGGTGAAACCCAAGGAATAATAACAAGTGATGCAACAACTCACCACCTGCCGACCAACACTGCCAGTCCCTGAGCCACGATCACTGCTTCCCCCAGCCAGCTGCCCCCGGTTAATATACTGGACATGACATCATATGATACGGAATATCCCTTTGGCCAGTTTAGGTCAGCTGTCTTGGCTGTGTCCCCTCCCCTCCCTGCTTCTTGTGCACCGGCAAGAGCATGGGAGGTTGGAAAAGTCCTTGACTAGTATAAGCACTACTTAGCAACAACTAAAATATCAATGTGTTATCAACATTATTTTCATACTAAATACAAAACACAGCACTATACCTGCTACAGTGAAGAAAATTAACTCTGTCTAAGTCAAAACCGTGACAGGGGTCCTCTGCACAGGCTGCAGGGTAGATATTTGCCCCACTGTGGTTTTTCCATGGGCTGCAGGGGAATCTCTGCTTCAGGGCCTGGAGCACCTCTTCTCCCTCCTTCTCTCAACTGGGTGTCACAAGGCTGTTAGTAACCCTTTATTCCTCAGTCTGTTTATTTTCAGAATAGTAGTATGGTAGAGTTTCATTAACAAATGAAATAGTTTCTCTGTGTGGTGCAGATTAGATGCTCCATTGGTATAATAATTCTATTTAAGGTTCTGTCCTATTTAGCGCAAAAGTATATATGACATAAGACAAAAATGCTGGATATGTTGAATAAAGAGTTTAGTCCTCCAGAAAGAGTATCCTCCTAAGGAGCCAAGAACATTGTAGCATGTAAAAGAATTTGAATATAAAATTAAAGTTCAGCCAAGGATAGAAAGAGTCTTTTGATTTGTTGTGAGCTTCCAAGTAAAAAAAAAAAAAACACAGACCAAATCAAACAAAAAAAACCCAAACAAAAAAAACCCACCAGTAATTAGAGAGCTATATTAGCATTAACTACATACACTTAGCATAATAAAACAAAAACAACAAGCATTTGAACCTCCTAATCAGGCTTAAAAATCATGAGACTGCATTGTAAATTTGAGGACTTGTTTACTGTATTGGTTTTGATTTTTCACACCAGGGAGTTTCAGCCACAGATATCATTTGTACTCAGATCAAGGACAGTGAGAAGATTTTTATCTACCACAGAAAGGGAAGACATTACATATCAGAAACATTGATGGCTTTGGCATCTTGGAAAACTTCAGATTTTCCTTTTAGATTGAGCCTGGTATGGAATATGCCACCTGGAAAGCTATTCTCCACTATATTCCCATTATATTATAAATTATTTCTAGTCAAGCTTGAGGACTAGAAGCTTTTTGTGTGTGCACAGTGAAGACTCATTTAATGACAGCTTTCCAAGACCTGGACTTTAAAACATATAGCAGGTATCATCAGACTTACAGTAAAATCCCCGACTTTGTAAAACATCAGTACTTCCTAAATTAGTCAGGTCAGCCTGCCTGCTAGCAGGGAGAATATACATTTGTTACAGGGAAATTAAAAAGAAAAAAAGAAAGAAAAGAAAAAATATAAAACAGCTAATCAAAATGGTGTTTTATTTATTTGCAAGATCTATTTGGCAAAATATTAATTAATTTTCTTAAATAAACATCAAGTAAAAATCACCTTTCCTCAAGACAGAAATTATCCAAAGCATTCATAGATCACTCTTGATCAGTCTTGATAATAGGCTTTTTCTGTGGAGTCTATTTCACCCAGTGTGCAAAGTGCAGATCCTTACTCTCAACTTAATGAATTTAATAAAACTTAATGAAACATTTGTAAACTTAATGAAGCACTCTAGAAATTAAAACAAAGACAAGCCAATGTCCTTCTGAATGGAAACTAGGCTGTCATACTAGCACCACTGGAATAACTGAAATTGTGCTAAGCTTTTCATGTGTCCTTTGGGATTAATAGGGTAGACCAGAGTATCACTGAAAATCCTGTTACAGTAAATTTTTTTGTATTATTAAAATCTCTAAAAGCTTCAGTCAGATATAGGTATTTACACTGCATTTAGTGATTTTCTAGACAAGTAGGAAGTGTAACGCTGGAATAAGGTATTGCTAACGATAGTAATGGGTCACAAACTGTAATGAGTTTGCAAAGCCTTAACACTGAGCCTTATCAGGCTTCCTCTGTCTGAACTTTCTTGACTTACTTACTGACAGTAGCTTTGATTTTACTCAGTTTAGCTATAACATTTTTTCCTAGGAACTAGGTGGCTATGGCTAATTTGTTTTTATTTTGCTTATTTTTCTATGGTACAACCAGAGTTTTTATATAAATAGTATTGAGTAGTTATTTTGTGTAGCAGAACATGACTTGAACATAATGATGTAGCATGGAGGACTACGGACTCAGTATAGCAGCAGAACCCTTGAGTCATGGAGACACAGGCTGCAGTATAGAGCAGGTCAGCACAGGATAAAAAGAGATGGGGCACAGGCTTGGCACTGGCCAATTCATCTATAGTCAATTAAAAAAACAAAGACCTGGAGTTGGACTAATATAGTTTAGAGGTAATGAAGAGAACAAAACCAAAGTATCTAACCTATGAAAAATGTAGTACATGCAGTGAATTCACATATAATATAAACTTTCACACCAGTGAAGGAAGAGCAACGTGTATTAGGTTGTTAGAAAATGTGAAAATACCAAGCATATCCCTGCTGTGTGTGTGTGCGTGTGTGTTTGTCTGTGTGAAAAATCACATCCTATTCCTCCCAGAAAAGGATTTGGGATGCTGATAACTTGCTATACTTCTCACCACATACATTTGCCTGATGCCAAATAATAAGTTTGGCTATTATTGTTGTTGTTGTAATTTTTTTCCTGTCAAGTAGTATTTTACTCTGTGTTTTTATTCTAATAATTTGATCTGAACTAATATTAACACTGGTTATACTGATAAGGTTTTAAATAGGCTGATAAGTTCTTGTTTTTACGTATAATGTGTGTTTTATTGTTGTCTATAACAACATCTTAATGTTAACAGAAGCAACTAATTGTTACAGGCTGTTTTTTCCTTCCCCTTTCCTGTGGAGATGT
Source organism: Phalacrocorax carbo (assembly GCF_963921805.1). Lineage (NCBI taxonomy): Eukaryota > Metazoa > Chordata > Aves > Suliformes > Phalacrocoracidae > Phalacrocorax > Phalacrocorax carbo. The sequence continues at coordinate 27,877,229 of NC_087518.1, read as the reverse complement.
CTGAGAAATGAAATACTTCTTTGTCTGGAGAAGTCATATTTTTAACAAGACTTTTTTCTGGTGGGAGGAGGAAGAAGAAAAATTTCTGTCTTTTTGTATGTGTTTGTGTGTGTGTCTTCTTTTTAAAATCAAGGCCTTCTAGATATTTGTATAAAGATGGAGTGCTGATTCTTCAGAAGACAGATTCAAAGTGATGTGGTTTAGAGCATAAAATGGTAAGGTTTTCTACCATCTTGGATTCCTTGGGAAGGCTCCACTGGCCCAAATGGGTCTACATAAAAATTCTCTAATGTACTTCACTGGGCCAAAGAGTTTTTATGGAGTTACAGGCTTTGTATCATATGGTTTTGAAAGCCAATGCAATAGGGTGTCTGTAAAAGCAGAAAAAGTTCAAAAGTTCCTTCTGATTATGAGGCTGAATGTCTGTCTCCTTTCTAGGGGCAGGTGGGAGGCAGATCATCCACCAGTGTCATAAAGAGATTTTAGCTTCATATCCTTATCCAAGCTGTAGGCTGGGTAGATCTTAACATATCATGTAAGGTCAAATGTATCTGTAGCTCTTTTGATCTACTCTTGCACACAATTCTGTTGACTTTTCTGCAGTCCAGGATTGAAACCAATACTTTATGTTCATAAAACATGGATCATGACTTTTTCCACCAGGTCCCAAATTCTCAGATAATGTAATACATATAGTTTCTGGACTGCAGATTGATTGTTTAGTAAACTGATAGGCAGAACAGAATTATATTGTTTGAGAAAGCCATCTGAATTTATTTTTTTTCATCCAAAGAAAAAAATATGGGTTTCATTGAGATATTTGCATTTTGATTTCTGTTTGGGTTTTGGAGTGTTTGGTATTAAGGATTGGTGAAAAAGGTTTGCCCACTAAGTGGTTACTTCAAGTAGGATTCAGCTTTATCTTTGCGTCCTTATATTAAGATTTTGAGCGTATCAGTCTTTGTCCACACTTAAGCTTTCAATTAATTATCTTCAGCCAGTATACTTTGACCAAGATTTAAGGAAAGCTGCCTGTTAAACAGAGAGCAAAGGCATTATCTGAAGACTTGTGTGTTGTTTATCATGTGTGCAGTAATGCTTTGACTGTTTTAATTCTTTTCTCAGATAGCAGACCACTGTACTCTTTCCCTCAGTTGTGAAATTTTCTTGGAATATGAGTATTTCCACAATGTCTGTGCACTTGTTCTTCTTGTCCAGAACCAGAAAGGTCTTTACACATGGCCCTAATGAGACTGTGGTCTGGGGGAGAATGCCCACCTACGGCAAAGACCGGGTCCTGATTTTAGCAGCTGCTCCTGCTCATCCAGAGGAAGAAGAGAATTTCTTCTGTAGAATTTTGTGATTTCCCAGGAAAACATGCCTGTACACTGGGAAAAATGTATCACTGACTACCCTTTCTCTTCACCTGTATTCTTTATGCTGGCTGTACCTTACACATAACAGGACTTTTTCAGAGTTATTCCTACAAAAACTTCCAGATTTTTTCTCTGCAGAAATTCTACGCTTTCTCATTGTGTTTTACAATGGATTGTTCCTTGTGAAATTTATCTTGTAACTGAAGCTAGTGAATCACAGAATTTGAATTAGAAGATATTGTTCCGGGTTTCTTGTGTTCACTACAAGAGTGCACTACAGTGATAATTCATAATGATGCATCACAGGAGAATCCAATACTCATAGTACAAGCCAGATAAATTAATAAACTTTATTTCCAGTTTAAAATGAGTTTTAAAGCTATTTTTGGGCATTTCTAATATCAGACCAATTAATGTTGTAGTGTGGTCAGAAATGCCGTAACAGAAGTGGCATGTATGGCTGAGACTGTAAGTTTTAACTTCTTTAGCCTTATAGAAACACAGTTGGGATCTCTGGGAGGGATGTCTGGAAATCATCTGGTACCATCTTCTTTTGAGACCAATGTCAGTTTATCAGGTACCCTACCAAGGCAAGGCTTGATTCCATCACTTTGCACAATCCATTGCAATCGCTGCAAAGTTTATTGTTGTTGCAATCAAGATTTTTTCTTTATATCCATATGGATTTTCCCCTGAAGCAAATTGTACCCATTACCTCTTTTCCTTTCATCCTGCATCCTGGTAGACAGAATTCCTTATGCAGTCTTCTGTTGAAAGACTGGGATTAGATCTCCCCCTCAATCCTTCTCCTCTCTGGGCTGAACTCTAATTCTTTCAACCATGGCAAGTTTTCCAACCCTCTAATCATCTTGGTGGCCCTCCACTAGACCATCTTCAATTATTTAATGTCTTTTTTGAACTGGGAAAATCTGGACACAGTATTCCAGTCCTAACATACTAGTAGTCCCTGCTTCTTTTCCCTACTGGCTTTGACCTACTGAGCAGGAGCTGCTGACTCAATAGCCTCTTCCATCATAAGAAGAACTAATTCATTTCTCCTCCACCTTGCATTGCTAGGACTCCATGTCTCTTCTCCATCTGTTTTTTCCAAATGAGGGGAGAGGGTGGCTGTCTTGGTGCCAAGGATGCCAAGCTTTGAAGATCTCTTGTCCTAAGAATCACTGCCCTCCCCCTGCCTGAGCCTTGCTTTTGGCCATCCTAGTCTGTACCCTGAGGCCTCAGCTCTCGTCCTTTCAGCATCACTGCTGGCACCCTATTGATCTCCTGCTCAGCTTCCCACATGGAGCATAATCCACTGACCTCTTCCTGCATCTCATCATCTGACTGCTCAGTGACTGATGACACACCTCCCACAGACAAAGTCTGCCCCCATCTCAGCTCTTGGAGGAGCACCAGCCACTTGCTGCAGCCCATCACCTGAATGACTAACTACATCCCCTCAGCAGCTCTCTCTGAGTTGGTGCCTCCCATATACTAAAAACAGCCCAGGGGCTTGCTACATGAGCAAGATCCTTTGTTGTGTCACCACGGTCTGAAATGATCACCAGTGTTCCTGCCAGAGCACCACCCAGCACATACCTCACTACCTCAAAGCAGCTCAAGGAGCATCCTTGGACATTCTGACCCCCTTCTCCCCCACAAAAAAAAAAAACAACAACTGGCATGCAAACTGATACGTCTCAGTTGGCGAACCCTATTTACAGCACTCCAAGTCACTGTGCTCCCTAAGTGCCAGTTAAATACTAATTAGGAGCCAGGAACAGGTGCTTCCTTCACCAGCAGGTCCTTTCTTGCAAGACTATGAATCCCTCAAACGCTTCCCAAGTGAAGTTCAAATCCCTGGTGACTACCATTGCTGATTTCCTAGCAAATGGAAGCTGGTCACAGATGCCTTCTACTGTATCTAATCAATTGTATATGAAGTCTTGCACAGTCATATAGTGTGGCTTTTCTTTGAGATTTAGTGATAATTTTTTAAGGAGAAAGATCTAATTCTTAGTCCTGCAATAAACTTCTTAAGCTGAAGGGTCTTCATTCACAACATTTTGCCTGTTCTCTAGCTGCCTCATGCCTGCTAGCACAGACATTGGAGAAGCAGATATCTAAGACCTGATACTTATTTGAGCATTTTCAGATTCAAATTTTGGAGTAAGCTCCAAAATTATTTGAGCAGAAATTTTTTCATTACTGTGAATGTGCAATAAGCTCTCGAATAAGATCAAGTGGTGTTGTAGCTTGCTCATGTGGACATTTCATCCCATATTTTACAAAAACAAGCCTTATTTGCAGTTGTCTAGGCAACATAAAAAATGCCTGTTCACAGTTCTATCCAGGTCTAAAAGGCTCATTTCATGTCATTGAATTTATCCTCATGCTTTCTGGCTTGGACATGCATCACTTGAAGCATGCCTAGTTCAGACTAGTGATTTATGAGGCAGGCTGAGCTCCCTGAGTTTAATTTGATTTAGGGAAATTTCCCAGAACTTACCAGGGGAAATTCAGTTATAAATCCAAGCATCATATTTCATAAGAACATTTTCCATTTTCTCCTACTTTTTAAAAATATTTCCTTAAGACCCGATTCTGAAGTACTCTTCACATTAAGCTACATCACACCTCACTGAGCTTCAGTGCATTGATTAAGGAAGCTTCCTGCATGATTATGCAGTGTCTAAATATGGCCCTTAATACTTCTTACTGGTTTTTTTTTTTTAATGTTCTTTTATTAATTATTGCTTTCTTTTTTTTTCCTTCCCCCCCACCTTATGTTGCAGATTTTCCTAGGGAATGGCTCTAGGCTCAACAGAGTTGGCATAAGTAACAGCCTTAGGACTTCTGCCCATTTTTGTACATGGTTTGATTATTCGCGCTGTCCAACATTATAAGTCTAATCTAGGTGAGAAGCCTGGGATTTTGGGATAGTTGATGGACAGGTATAGGCTAGTGAGATGTCTGAATTACCCTTCAGAGCTTTATCACAAATAGATGCCTGTGCTTCTATCTTAAAACCCTAATTTTAAATGCCTGAAGTTTTACCACATGAATGCCTCCATGAGGTATGGATGGCTTCAGTGATCTGAAACATGTTTCCTGATATCAGTGTAACAAAGAGCTTGCTAACAAAGCAACTTCAGCTTCTCATTAATTGCTTGTTCCTAGAGTGCTTACATGGGAACAACATCTATTAACCTAAAAGTCAAATACCTGGACTTGTAGGGAGATTGCTGCTCAGTGTATCTGAGCTCTTTTTATATAATAACCTTTCCCAATTTATCAAAGACACTAAAAGTTTTCTCTTAAAGAAAAAAGTAACTAGGCAAGTTTGATGAATAAGTGTATGTTACCTGAAGGGAAGTTGTAGTGAAGTGGGTGTTGGTCTCTACTTCCAGGTCACTAGCAATAGAATGAGAAAAAACAACTTCAAGCTGCATCAGGGGAGGTTTAGATTAGATATTAGGAAAAAAATTATTTACTGAAAGAGCGGTCAGGCATTGGAAGAGGCTGCCCAGACAGGTGGCACTTCAGGGCATGGTTTAGGAGACATGGTAGTATTAGGTTGACAGTTGGACCTGATGATCCTAGAGGTCTTTTCCAACCTTAATGATTCTATGATTCTATGTGTGCGTATAATCCACATACTTTAATAAATAATCACATAATAAAAAACTTTCAAATTTCAAATATGTCTGGGATGAACTGAAGTGACAGAATTACTCCAATCTATTATAATAAGAGCATATGACAGGGATTACATTGTTTTTTCTGATGAATGAAAAGATTTATTATCAATATATTCCATTTAACCTAAGACTTACTTGAAATAACACTGATATTTTCAATCTAAGCCAGTTGCATTTGTTCATTTTGCTCTCTTAAACTGTTAAAGCTGAGAAATAATACATGAAAATAAAGGCTTATTAGTTTTCCATGTTTATAACTAAATTCTGGTTGGCTAGAGACTTTAATGTGGTCAGTGGTCCAGATAAAAATTTAGCTAAGAATTTCTATTTTCTGTTTTGTGCTAAGTCAGCATTTTAAAATGCTCCCATTCATAAGGGTGAGTGTGTTAGCACAAGCTATAGTTCAGATTCTGTCATCTACCTGTCAAAGAAACCATTGCTTCTGAATTGGAAAAGACCGATCCTTTACCATATCACATTTACCTATCTTCTGTCGCAGCTCTATTGCCATGCAGGAGTCAAAGTTAGATGTAGCTCAGTAGAGTAGTGATGTGGGTGTTGATCAATTTTCTTCCTTGGTGTTCTGCTATGTTTTGCTTTGTACCTGGAATATATGCTGTATTTTCAAGCAAATGACCTTTTGACAATCGTAGCACCCTCCTTCATGTCTCTGTCCTCTTTCCTGCTCAAGCTGCCTTGCTGCTTACTCAGCCTGGCTTTTGCCTCCTTACCAACTTGAAGTATCTGCTGAATAAGCACTTTCACAATAAATGCAGTCAGCATATGCAAACTTTCAGAAGCAAAGGCTCTTCTTCCAAATAGTTGTACAGGTATAACCGTTCTGCAGCAAAGGAAGAAACACCCTGGAATGCATCTACACCTCTCCTCACCTTCAGCCACAAGAATTTAAACATGTTTTCTGTCTGCGCATATGTTTTCATTAAGAAATGAGAGACATGAAAGTTTATTCATCTTCATGATATCTTTAATACGATCCAATTCACCCTCTGTATTCTGAATTGTATCACCCAGAGGTTTAGATCACTCCGGCAAACCTAATTCTGATCCCTAGGTAGTGATAAGGTAGCCCATCTTTATTATAGTTTTTTCCTGCAATGAAACTTCCAGACATTAGTTTGGCCCCCAACCTTCAGACATGACCTGAATTGTATTTGTTTGGAAAATAGTGTTATAAGAGTTTTATATCAGATAACAGTTACTTTCACTTCAGCAGGAAGGTGACTATGTTAAAATTAATATCTACCTGGTTATTAGAACTATAGTCACTGATGTTTGTTCTGAATATTGTTTTAGGTTGTCATGGTACAGTTCATATATTACTTTAATTTCCCTGCATTTTTTTCAGTTTATAATGGCATGTTATAACAGCATTGGTGAATGCAAAGGGAAATGGACAACAAAAAAACCCAGAGTCGGGATCTGATGTACAGCATACACTAAGTAGGAGAAGCATTATTTGCAATGTCCAGATGGAAATGATTGTACATAGATGTAGCCACTGTTCTTTCTTCCCAACAAATGTGTTCATATCTTATTACATATTTTTCTTATGGATCAAGTTCTGGACTGTTTTAACTTATCCAATCTTCTGTTTTGTTTTGCGGGTTTGGTTTTTTTTGTTTGTGTTTGTGTTTTCTTTGTTTGTTTTGTTTTGTTTTTTTTTTTTAACACACCCCGAACTTCTTTCTGAGAACATGGGAAGATTTCAATTGGAACAGTACCAAAAGAGAAATATTGTTGACTCCTGTTTGTAACTGGAGAACCAGATATATCCTGTGACTATATTTTTTCAGTATTAACTTTTTGTTTTTCCTTTTATATTTATCTTTATGGAATCCAGTTTTGGTCGACTAGAAACCCTCATTATTCCAAGATCCCACAGGTTCCAAAATCTGAAACTAGTCCATGACTAGTAGGCTAAGAAAGTTGTATCATACTTTAATTTGGCACAAAAATACAGTAATGACAGGGGTTTTCCACTAGTCCAGTCAAATACAGTTACTGTGTTTTATAAAAATTAAATTAGGTCTGACTGAAATGTCTTTTGTTTTCTTCTTATTTGTACATTTTATTGTGTACATATTTGGGCATAGCGCAGAATGTTCCTTCTTGGCAGAGAAAGATATTTAGAAAAAAACAAAACAGAACAAAACAAAACAAACCAACTAACAAAAAGAAAACCCAAACCCAAGCCAGAAGGAAAAAATAGTCATTGAGGAACTATTTTAGGAAGGAATGTGAAAGAGGGGGATAAAAACCTCAGAACATTACTGTGATGTATTAGTATACCCCTAGTGAAGGGATAACATAAGCAAATGCTTTATTTAGCATTGCCCCACATTTCTGTTGTTTTGCTTTCTATGAACAGAAGCGGATATTTTTCTTTTTTATTCATTTTATAGCATCATAGTCTTTTGTTTATTTAAAAAGACTACACAAGGTACTGAGTAGTAAAATCAAACTATCTATTCTACAATTTATTGTAGTTGTCAAAGACATACCAAACGACAGACTTGGAGATGAAAACAGGAATAGTAAGAACCTTAACTGAGAAAGTCTTGTCAATGCAAGAGCAAGCGAAAATTTTAACACGTAGAAGAGGGGCTTCCTAGTGTAGAAGTTCTTAGGAATTATCTGAATGAGTAGTGGTGAAATGGTAATGCTTATAAACATTTGGTGAAATCAGGAAAGACAGGAATCCCTAATTTCCTTGGCAGTAGGCTTTCTGAAGTATTTTTAGCTTTGCATTTTATTTTACTTACATATATTTAAGAAGCATTATATTTCTTGTCCTGCTGTGGTCTAGCTAGAAATGACATGAGGAGTATACCTTAAATTCAGATTAGGCTAAAATTCAGAATTAAATTGTAATATAACTAAATTGAAATTAATAAAATTTAATTTAATTGAAATTAATTGAAATTAATTGAATTAAAATTGTTTATCAGTTAAAGATGGGGCTTTTTTTCATTCTGTGCTTGCACATAAAATGGTAGTTTTGCATGTAATTCTTTCCCATTTTAAACAACAAGTTGGCTTTTACATCAATGACACATATTCAGAATTAATGTGAGGACGTGCTACTAAAAGACTGTATTAATTTCCTTCACTTTACCCTGTATTTACTAGCAAGGACTCTGACAGCCAAGCCATTTGTACTATTCTATTTCAAGAGGCAACAAAACCTTCTTTAGCATCCCAAGTTCTGCTATCTTAAATGTATTTTTTCTACTGAATGTGTAAAACACCAAGAACCTAATTTTGTTCCACATTCATCCACATTTAATTAATTTCATTAACTTATAATGACATATTTATTTGCACTTTCAGCTTTATAAATGAGATTTCAATAGCTGTCATGTATCTGTAAAAAAGTATGTTTTTAAAAAAACCTGAAATATCTTGCACTGAAAGGATATTATCTGTACCAATGAAAAAAAATATCCACTTAATAAACAGTGGCACTGTCAGGGAATTTTTTAAAATTAATTTTAATCTAATCAGCATGGATGGTATTTAGGTAAATAGCTCAAAACAGATAATTCAAGATAAATACTGTAGTGTGTGTTTTTGGGAGGAGGTAATGTATACATGTGCTTAATTCTTTCTATAAATAGGCAAAGCAAAGTATTATGGAGACTTTTAAAAAGTGCTTTGGCTGAAAAAGGTTATTTCGTTTGGAACATAATATCACTTGCAAAGACAGCCTCTCACCTGTCTCCTATTGAGCTAATGCAACATTTCTTTGCTGTGCATCTCACAACACTAACCTCCTGTCCATCCTAAAACACTCAATATTACCACTCTGGGAGTCTGTATGTCATGTTAAGTACCTTCAAAAGGACATGCCTTAAGAAAGTCTCAAGTGTAGCAAGTAAAGCATCACTACAGTTGTCACTTCAGCTCAGCATGAACATTTAGATCCGCATCCCAAGACTAAAATATTCCTTGACTTTTCTACAGTTTCTGTTAAAATCTTGAGTCACTATCTTCTCTTTACCTACACCTCCTGTGTTCAACACACACAAAAGTGTATGAACATTACTACTTTTGTGTAAGAAAAAAGGATCCCACAGCATTTCTTTTTAATAACTGTTCAGCTACAAAATTTTATTGGTATCCTTCTATGTTCCCTCTAGAGGATGTAATGCACAAAAGCATTGCCACGGAACATATAAAATTACAAATGAAATTTATTGTAAAAAGTAGAATGTCTTCTAGCCTGGTGTCAGTATTTATTTAATTCATAAACCAAAACTGCAGGTATAATATATTCATTTTCAGCAAGTTCATGTGTGTAAATTGCCATCCAACAGTATTGACTGATATAAGACAGATATTGAAAAACAATTTAAATTTACTCTTCCAAACATAAACTGTTCCACAAAAGCACTGTAAAAACTCCTTCAAGGTTTTGTGTTGTGCTTCACATTTATGGTTAACTACATAATTTGGTTGTATCATAATCCACTGTGTTTGGCAATTTGGCATTAAAGGCCTGCAAAGCAGATTGAATCCTCACCACTTCACTGGTAGACAGTTTGAGTCTATGACGGAGCAAGCAAGAGAAGAGGTCTAGACGACGTTGACCAGGTGGAGAGAGTTTATTTACACGATCCCGTATCTCTAACAACTGCAAAAGTGCTGAGTCCTGTGATCCCTGAGTATAGGGGTAGTCCAGCTGCAAAATCAAGTCTCGAATTGCTTCTGGGTCAAAGTGCATGCTGTAGCCAAACACTTGGATGTTATTGATTTTCATGTAGCCCAGATTTCTTGAGGGATCAATAAATTCCAGGGGTTCATAGTAGATGCTCTCATTGCCATTTGGACCATTTGACTTTATTCGACTCCTCAAATAAATGTGTACGGTTTCAAAAAATGTCTTCCACTTGTTGCCCAGAGTCAGTGTCCAGTTATAACACTGAAGGGGTAAGTCCAGTTTAGTCCGCTCCCAGTCTGGGAAATTATTTTCATTCACAGGCATAAACCAGCTCTCAGAGTGGCTGCCCCCAAAAGGATTGACATAAACAGCAAGAACGGGCTCTAAGGTGCTGTTTTTAGTTAGGCAAATTTGAAGAGAGAGGCCCAGTATCATATGGACTAGGCTAGACTTGTACTTGTTACTCTTAAGAGTAAGGAGCATCCGCTTGCGCCAAGAAGGATCAAACCAGCTGTTGAGGCGCATGTCGTTGCTGATGAAAATGGCATGGACCTCAATTCTCCGGTCCGTCTTCTGCAATAAATACTTCATTTCCAGGTCCTGAAGGTCAGTCTCAAACCCAATGTAGTGCTCTGTTGATTCTGCCACTTCAGGCTTGCAAAGCCCTTGGCTCAGCATGTAGCCGGCATTGCAGCTCCCACAGCGGGTGCGATTGTCAGGAGCACAGCTCAAGCATGCAGAGCCATCTCCAACCGTGCAGGGAAGGAACCCGTGGCAGGCAACTTGGTCATTAGGGCAGGTGCATGTGTGGGTATCTTCAGAAAAGCTTCCTAGGAGGCCATTTTCATTGCAGTAGAGAAAGGACTGGATGCGGTTGAGCCAATACTTGGAAGATCTGCAATGTTAAAAAAACTTATTTTAACACAAAGAGAGACCTGTGCACAATAAATACAACCTTGTTGGTTTTTTTTAGAAAGAGAAAAATAAAGCTGTATTTAGTAGCAGATTAAGGCACTAAAATCAGATGACAGCATCTCCTGTCAGATAAATACATGTATAAACTGCATTTTAACAATGCAAAACCACAAAAGAAAAGTTTTCACATAAACTTATAGGCACAACAGAGGCATTTGATTCATGTATTTGCTTTCTCTGTATTTCTGTCAAGGAAGCCTGACAAAGAGCCATTTTTCTGTATTTGTCTTGAGATTAACATCTTGTAACCCTAAACATTTAGGATTATTTTTCCTCATACTGTTTGATCAGGGAGGTGTTTTGTATGTATATGTGTGTATAACTCTGTACTATCTCTCTATTTCTTTATGAAGATTTTTGTAAGCTTGCAAAATTTCTTCTTAGTGGCTGGAGCTGCTTTGATTCACAGACAGTGAGCCAAAATTCTTTCCTGGAAGAGCAAATAGGACCCCGCACCCCACTAAAATAGATCCAGTCTTGATTCTTCAGATGACTTCCAGCACAACAACATCCCTACAGGAAACCAGGTATGAGCATGCTGTGTTTACTTTTCATCTTTGGAGACAAAATTAAAAGATCACTTTAATGTCCTTCTTGTCATCTCATTTTGGTTTCCCTAGAAGCAACAGTTAATGTGCTACATCACACTGGGAAAACAGATACTGAAACCAACAGTGTAGGCTAATGAGGCACAGTCTCTTGAAGAAAGACAATAGGAACAACAGAGTTACATGGAAATAGTCAAGAGAAAAATTACTTTCTTTCTTCGTATTTTTCAGTTCTTATTAATCTTAGCAATCCACAGTTTAAAGAACTTGTTTTGGCTGCTGCGGAGTCGGTTCTATTGTTGTCCCATGAATGACAATGGTTGTATGGTTTCTTCCCTTTTTATTGCATTGTTTCAAAGAGAAAATGCAAAAGCCTCAATTACTGCTAAGTTACTTTTTAAGTCACATGTGGATTTGTCTCAAGCATTGAATGGTTCAGAAATCTTTTGTTGTTGTTGTTTTTCTGACTATATCTTAAAACTAAAAATCTATGGCATCTCAAAGTCTGATTCTTTAGAAATATGAAAATAAAGATCAGTCAAATTACATCACTGTATACCCTGGTGACTTTTTAAAATCTTTTTCCTTTCTCTTTCTTTGGTTAGGGACAGGAATCTTGGTTGGTTTGGGTTGGGTATTTTTATATACATAGAATCTATTGGTGTTTTCTAGATGTATAAATAAATATAGTAACACCCATTACATAAATGCCTTAACACCATTCTTCTTTGTGCTTATTTAAAAGTCAGCATTAAGCAAAAATATTTTCACAAGTTTATTGCTTCATCTCCTGTTTAAAAATCATGAAGACCGTTCTACAAGCAAGGTCAATGCCACAATATAAAAGTTACTCCAAAACTGACTAGAACATTAAAGCTATTGCTCTCTCAGGTGGAATAGGATGTTCCCATTTACTTTTTCTGGGTTGTTTTGATAGTAATCTGTACCTACTGAGCTTGCCCTGGCAGCTCACAGGAACTGCAGTTCAGGTGTGTTATGACCCTATTTCCCATTATGGGATGAACTTTGCAGTCAGGCTATGTCTCACATGGTCTATCTTATTGCTATTAGCCCCATAAAGCATCACAGCAATCAAAACAGAGATGATCTTTGTCCAAAGGAGTGAAACTAACCTTTCAAAGGTCTCATTACAGCTTTTCCCTAACTCCTTATGGCTCTCTGTGCTTATTTAAGAACTGATACTGAGTTCCAAAGGCTGCTGGATGTAAGATATAGAAGTCTGGGGTTTTTACTTTCCTTAGATCTTTGGGTTATGCCATTTGCTTCACAATAACCTTCATAAAGTTTGTACCTTACTTTGATTTGTTACCTTGGACAGATAAACTGGGCAGATTTCAAGAATATGTCATTTGGTTTTTAATCTCCAAGTTTTCTGCTTGTACTGTTACTACCAGTTGGTACCACATGACTACTGCATCAAGGTCAAGCACATTCAACAAATGATATTGCGCCAGTTTATAAATGTGAATTTTAGCATCGTCTTCCACTTCTCTTATAAGCAGAAGTCCATGCCTTTGAAAATGCCTTTGTTATATACTAGGAGTATATAACCTCATTTTGCACAGACCAACTCTCAGTTTACAGCTGTGGTTTTGAATTAATCTCAGTAGAGGATAAAAATTTGAAGACTTACTGTTATAACTTTCTATGTATCACAGTGTCAACCACAGACACTAAATCTGCTTGGGTCTCTCACAGAAAACATCAACTGCGCTACATAGTTTGTAGCATCTAATGACATGTTTGCATATGTTCTAATCAGAAGAAAGCTACCTATGCCTGAGCTGCAGAGCCAAACAGAGCCACACGACTATGTTAGTTTTTCAGCAGAGATTAGTAGCTTGGATTTGGCATTGTGTACTATGTACAAGAAATTTCTGCATGGCTTGGAGGCTAAGCATTTAGCCTGTCTATGAGTTCAGGCACAGTTAGCTTTAAACTACACACCAGCTATGAATTTTTGGAACATAATTTTTCATACATTCTGACAGATTTTAATGAGTGAATTTTTTAATATTGCTTTATTGAGGTGTATTGGGTGTCACTGGCAAGGTTTTGACAGTGGACGAGCGGGCACAGGAGTGCCCTCTGTGAGAAGAGGCCAGGAGCTGCCCCATACCAGACACAGCTGGTTCCAGACAGTTCCAGCTGGTTCCAGACACCTGTTCTTATCCCAAACCACAAGCTTATTTATTTTATTTCTTCCCACCTTCTGTTGAACAAGGTGAGTGAAAGAGTAGCTGGGTGGGTGGGCAGGCATCTGGCAGCCAGCCTAGGTAAACCCACCACATAGGGTGAGATAATTTGCAGCTTTAATTTGATCCCTATTCTGCTTCATCTACCCTTTCTTCCTGTTAGATCTAGTGGATAGGATTAGTTTGGTCTTTTTTTTTTTTAATATATTATTATTTATTATTCTGCTTATTATTTGGCATTGAAATAAGTCAAATAATGTTCTGCACATTGTTTTTTTCTTATAGAGGAGCTTCTGGGGAAAGAAGGGGATTAATTCTCCTGTGCATACACACCTGAGCATGGTTAGATGGAACAAGTATCTGGAATGCAGGGTGTACCAGGCAAAGAAAGAAAGGGATACTGTGGCATTACCATGGACTGATGAAGAGAAGGGAGCTGGGAAAGCAGGAAAGGAATTCTCTCAGTCCACGTTGATGATTGGAAAAGGGAGACCTGGTGAGCAAGATGACACTGTTGGAAGAGGAGAATATTCTATTGTTGGAATAAGCCTATTTAAACCAACAAAATTTATTTACTGGGAAGAGTTGATAAGGTTTGGGTTACTCACTTCTCCAGCCACACAGTCTTTAAACCTTTTGTTCCTTATTAATGATCAAATCTACTATTTCTATTATTATGAGAAACAAAATCTTTAATTTCACTTTTTTAGTATTTTTACTTTTTATGAGCCAATCTTCCTTCTTTTTTTTTGGTAAAGGATAGAAGAAACAGTCAAAAAGTCTGCATGAAATTACATAGCTGCATAATTGTTTACTTTCTAAAACTTAGTTATCAGTTTATAACTTAGTATTTAGATTATTAAAATGACTATATCTTTGATCATGAGCAGTTGTAAGGAGTAGAACTTTAGAGAGAAGGAGGTTTTCTCCTTATTCCAAGTAAAGTTCAAAACAATAACCTAATACTTTTTACCTTATTTTGATTTTTTTACCTGATTTTAACCAGAAAGGTTTCAAGAAGTTCTACGTATACTTGTTTGTCTTTGATCAGTTTACAAACATAAATTCTTTTTCAAAAAATAAAATCAACTGCCTTACTCAAAGGGGTTTTTTTTAAGTTGTCATTAAGGAATATTCTTTGTAAATTTATTGCTTTTACTCAAGTAAATTAAGTGAAAATACATAAAATGTCAGCAATACCCACTTAATTTAAGCTACTTATCCTTAATTACATAAATTCTCACTGGAATGTCATTCTGAAAGCTTTCTTTTTCTCCTAGAAATAAAAGATCATTCACAGTTCTGGACCCTGCATTCAAGGAGAAAGGCTTGGTTAGAAGCAGATGCCTCCTGCAGGTCAACACCTGGCTGAATAATAGCTGGTACAGTCAGCTAGGCAGGGCTTAGGCTTTTACAGCCACTGGATCCTCTTTGAGGATGGATGGCAGCTGGGGATAGATGGGATCTAACAGAAATAATGTGTGACATCTTAAGCAACACACTTGCTGACCTTGTGAGAAGAGCTTCAAGCTATGTGAGCTTGGGGCTGGAGTCAACAAGGGGGCTAGGGAAAAAAGCCTCTGGGAAAAACACTCCCACCAGAAAGTGGTACTACAAGGGACCCATTTCAAGTGTCTAGACACAGATGTAAACTGTGGGAAACAGATGGAAGCTGTGGTTAGGTTCAATGCTATGACTTCATTGGGATTATAGAGATGTGGTGGTATTAGCTTGGGGTGCTTGTGATGGATGAATAGGGACTCTTTAGTAAGAACAGGTGGGCAGTGGTGATAGCTGCACTCAACACAAAGGAGTACTTTGAACTAAAACTTTGCTATTGAATGAACAATGAACTGGTCGGGATCTGAAGCTCTGGAATCAGAGGAGAGGCCAGCAACAGGGAGGCTGTGGTCAGAATCTATTACAGACTAGAAGATGAAGAAAAGGAAGTGGATGAAGCCTTCCTTAACCAACTGGAGGAAGCAACATGACCACAGGTCCTGGCCTTCATGGGAGATTTTAACAATCCCAGCAGAGATGGTGGTGGTGCCGCTACTCACAAATAGGGAAGAACTGGCTGAGGATGTGAAAGCCGATGGCAGCCTTGGCTACACTAACTGTAGGATGGTCAAGTAAAAACTCCTGAAGAAAGTGAGGCAGGCAAGTAACAGAATAGTTTTCCTAGTCTTCAGGAGAGCAGCTTTTATCTTGTTCAGGACATTAGTAGGTTGGGTACTAGGTAAGGCTGTCCTAAAAAGGAGAACAGGTGATGTGGTTGGTCTTCAAGAAAGATGTCCTTATAGCATGGTAGTCTATTTGGATGTGCAGGAAGTTGAGCAGGCACAGCAGGAGACTGACTTCGATGCACGAGGAACTCCTGTCTGAGCTCAAATACCAAGTTTACCTAAGTTGAAAGTTGGGCTAGGCTACTTGGGAGAACTACAGAAACATGGCCTGGACATACAGTAATTAAATTACATGATATTTCAAAATTCAGCCTGTTTTGAAACGAGCGAGCACCGTGAGTGATAACAAAAAGAACTTCTACATGTACTTTTTTGGCAAGAGTCAGACTGAGGGAAATAAAGTCCTGTTGCTGAAGGAGGAATGATACCTGGCAACAGAAATGGTTAATGTATTTAGTGTCTTCTTTGCCTTCCTATTATCTAACAATATCTGATTCAAGGCAGAGAAATGCAAAGTCCTGCACCTGGAACCAGAAAAACCCTATGCAACAGTTCAGGCTGGGCATACCACCTAGAAAACAGCTTTATGGGAAAACACCTGATATCCTAACAGGTATGAAGCTGAACAGCTGAACATGAGCTAGGACTATTGTTGTGTGGCAGAGAAGACAAAGTGCATTAGTAGTCCCAACAGGACAAGGGCAGCAAATACTCCCACATGTTTGGTACTTGCAAAATGGCATCTTGGACATTGTGTCTGGATGTAAATCATCTGTACAAGAGAGTTATCAACACACTGGAGCAAGTCCATTAAAGGGCCATCAAGGTGTTCAGAGGGCTGGAGCACATAACATATGAGGAGAGCCTGAAGGAACTGGATTTTAGGCTGAGGAACATAAGATTAAAGGAGGATCTAAATGCTGTCTCCAAATACCTTCTGGAATGACATAGAGAAGGTGGAAGGTGGGCCTAGACTAGTAAAAGGACAAGAAACAGTGTGCAAAAGCTGTAACAAAGCAATTTTGATTAAAGAATAGGAAAAATTCTTCATTGCGAGGCTGGCCAAACACTATAAGAAGTTGATGAGTGAGATCTGGAATTGCCATCACTAGAGGTGTTTCAAGCCCCTGACCACACTTTGAAGGTGACCTTGGTTTGGGCAGATGACTTGCAGAGGTCCATTATGACTTAAATCATTCTATGATTCTATGATTCTATTTTCATTTTACTTGTAGGTAAATTTTTTGAGAGAATTACAAAAAATATTATTAGAAGTATTAAAATCAGTACATAACTATACTGCTTTAGAGATTTTTATGTACTTCTACAACTTCATGTTTTAAGGTTCTGTCCTTCCTCAGTGTTTATTGCAATTTGAAGTAGGGTGAGTATCTAATACCTAGGGAGAAAAAGAACTTTTCTTCCTGGATAATGTATAAGCCATCCAAGACTTTGCTACTTTTCCTGAGCTTGTTATACAAGACCAATCAAGACCATTAAACTGCATAACATCTTCCACAAAGACCTTGGCCACAAGTTGACAGAAAACTTCACACAACTGAATAACATTCCAATTCAGTATTTATTCTTATATTACGCCATGTAGTTCTGAAGACATTAAAATAAAAAACTGTTCAAGGAAAATCAAAACATCAGTTGAATATCTTTTTGGATTGTAAAAGGATCCAGTTTTCTTTTTTCTGTTAGATAATTTTGCCATTGCCTTCAGACAATGGCAGAGGGTGGGAACATATTTTGAAGCCCAGTGCACTTCACATGAGACAAACAAAAGCTCACTTTTCTTCCAGGTAATTATTTCCTTCACATATGATTCAGGCAATGTCAGTTATTGCTTGTTCCCATCCATTAGGTTTCTTTTTTCTACTCTATTAGCCAGAATTATTATTTAATTTTTTAAGTTAATTGGCAGAACTAGTGCTTGGTTGTCTATGTACTCTGTTGTCCTGGTTTTGGCTGCGATAGAGTTAATTTTCTTCCTGGTAGCTGGTACAGTGCTGTGTTTTGGCTTTAGGATGAGCATAATGTTGACAATATACTAATGTTTTAGTTGTTGCTAAGTAACACTTACACTAGTCAAGGACTTTCCAGCTTTTCATGCCCTGCCCGCAAGAAGCTGGGAGGGGGCACAGCCAGGACAGCTGACCCAAACTGGCCAAAGGGATATTCCATACCTTGTGACATCATGTTCAAACTGGTGGGAGTTGGCCAAGGGGCAACAACTGTGGCTTGGGAATGGGCTGGGCACTGGTCGGCAGGTGGTGAGCAATTGCATTATGCATCACTTTGTATATTTTTTTATTATTGTTGTTGTTGTTGTTGTTATTATTATTATTATTATTTTCCCTTCCTATTCTGTCCTTTTAAACTGTCTTTATCTCAGCCCATGAATTTTACTTTTTTTTTTTTTCCCCCCTGTTCTTTTCCCTCATCCCACTGCAGGGCAGGGAGGCAGTGACCAAAAGGCTGTGTGGTGTTTAGCTGCTTGCCGTGTTAAACCACAACATCTGTGCAAACCTGAGTATACCACTACTAATTCTTTTCTTTCATTATTCACCATTTGACATATTCAAGATCCACTCCTTAGTCTGATGCCAGAAAGAAAAATGTTTATTAACTCTGTCATAGGACATCATTGTATTTTCCTACTATTTCATTTTTTTTCCAAAGTTGGGTTGATATGTGAGGTCTAGAGAAGTCACTAAGAAAAACTGTTTAATTTGATAGGGACAGAATCTGAATCCCTAACTTTAAGGTCCTTAATTCCAGATTAAAGTTAATAAAAGTCTTTGCTCAAAATTTAGTATACTTTTATTCTTCTTTTCAGGTGTAATAAATTGTTGGTACTTCTTTTCTTACCACATTGTTCTGTACATATTCCCAGTGTTCTTTTACCTTTAATCAGTTTTACTTAAACATTTTTATTCTCATTGTGTTAATGGGATACTAGTGACAAAGGCTGCTTATCTTGAGAAGTAACTTCTTGTTTATAGAAGTTAATAAATAAACTAAGACAATTAGCTTCTGAGGGAGGGTTGAAAGATCTCTCCAAGTATTCTTTTAATGACACTGTAAACATTATTATTTGAATTATATTTACTGGCCTTATGTGTTATTTTTCCAAACATTGAGATAGAGAACTTCTGACCTCCAAACCTGGTGAAACCAGCAAGAATCTTCCTAGTTATTTCAATGAGCTTGAAATCAAAAGGGAATATCTGAAATATCTGTCCTTCACCATCACGTAAAATTATATGATAAACTGTAATCAAAAGCTAGTTTTTGTGAATCATACACTTGAAATAACAACTTTGCTTTAGAAATAATTTTTAATTTAATGAAATAAAGTACTTGATAAATATAGGATACTTCTTATCAAATTATATATTTATTTAGAGGTCCCTGGAAATTCTTTAGAATTTTTTAACACTTTTCTGTTTATTGAGTGATTGAGATCAACCTTTCAAAAGCAGCACATGTTGGCAAAAGAAGTGCTAGGTCCAGGGTGGAATTTCTATTAAAATATAAATATTATTGACTGTCTGGTTAGTTGAATACCTGTTGTCTGTATAGGAAGTAGCCCATCAAGCCTCTGCTCTGACTCATGCAGAGTAGAACACAGAGCCAGATAACCCAAACAAATCACATACTCTTACACTTTAGTTAAGGCCCCTAAACTGGCTCTCCACTATTCTTAGGTTTCAGTCTCACATGTGACTGCAAAGTTTCTAGTCATGTGAACCACATCTCTTGTGTGGGTGAACAAGTCCCTCCACCCCTATTTAATTTGTTTGATCAATACACATCAATATGAATATACTTAGTTGTGTGTGGCAATATTCCACAAATTTCTCAATTCTTAAAATTTACTGGGAAACAGATTGTTAATTAATTGTGGTTTGGTACAGCTCCAGCTCCACCTTCTTACGTTCAATGCTTTTTTCTACTACACTACAAGATGATCAGGCTGCTGTTGCTGGGTGATAAGACTTTTGTGGGTAAACCTGGTGCATAGGATGCACTAAGCAGTTGGCTACCATGCTTTTGGCTAGAACACTTACAGGGAAAAGAAAGCCTGCCATATAATCTTGAATTTACACAAGCATGATAAAAAATAGGATAATCCTATAGAAGTTAATGTGTCAGTTAACATCAGCCAAGTTTCTGCTGAGAATCGTCTTAATGAGGGATATAAATCTTAAGTGTTTTGGTAGGTGAAATAATTCTTCATGAAGTTGCACTTAGTTACCTCATTATGAAATACTGTCTAATTCTTAATGCTAAAGTGTATTTAAAACATTTTGCAGTATTTTTTTGGCTATGAAATAACTTTACTTTAAAAAACAATTAATTTATTTGAACAATAACAGTTACAAGTTTAATCCAAAACATGTGCTTACTCTTGTTCAATACAGTGTAACAATATAGGAGCAAAGCAATGTGGTCACCTTATATAATAGCTGTAGCAAGTATTTAATCATGATACGACACTTTTACCTCCTTCTCTACCTCACTAAGTGCTTAGCATCTGTTGTACATCAGATGGCTCAGTAGCAGATGATGAGTACTTAGTGAGGCAGATGCTAAGTAAAAAAATGAATACAATTTAACAAGAAATTATAGGCAATAAAATACCCATTACCTATTTTTCCCTCCTTTGGAGGCTGAGTCCAGTATAAATCTGTAAGACAGAAACATCGACACCAAATGCACTTACAGGCATCTCTAAAATGTCCTACTCTTGATCTTGTGGGATCACCTCTTGGGAAGGACAAATAAGACTCCAAATACTTTGTTTCTGTTCTGTGATTCATAACAAGAATATTAACTGTTACTAAATTTGATAATGGTCTTCATGTGAATGCACTTTTCTTCTGGGAATCAGGATAAAACTAGCGACTGTACAATCACCAGAAGGCCAGTGAGTGATTAGAAGAATGAACTTTTTTACTTTATTCAGCCTCACAAAATTAAAACATCACTTTAACTATAACCACCACTCAAATTAACATGCCTGAAATTATTTCACTATGATTCATGTTACAGGTATGTCAGTGACACTCTAAATGACAGCTGCAAATCCTACTCAAAAAGATGATAAACAGGAACCGTGCAGCTGTTCTTACTTCACATCTTACAGTTTCACAGCTGTCCGCACCTAGGCCAAATACTTAAAACTGATCTAAAGGTCTGAGCTAGCTATGTACACTATGGTGAAAAAAAAGGTAAGAACACTGTGAATTAGAGAAAGAATATGATACTTTTCTAAATGTATATTAAGGAAAGAAAAGCCTCTGCCTACAGGCATCCCTTTGCTAAAAATCCCTTGTTAGTATACACAGAAAGGATATTAATTAGATATGAAATTTTTATGGAAATGTTGATTCCATATGCTAAAATTTCTTTCAGCATAGAAGTGAATGGAGTAACTAAAGAAATCTGGTTTGGTGTGACATGTTTCTATGGTGGCTATACTACAGGAAAGGGACTGGATGAACCAGGAGGCTGATTCTGGGATTATGTTGGTGGGATTAATAACAATCTAAACTGAATCTACATTGATTTGTGGAAGTAAAATACCTTGTCATCCCCTGTTAATCATGTTTAAGGAGAACCTTTGCAGATCTTCCAGCCCTTATGCTACGAATCTTCAGCTGTTGCCCCTCCCTCCCCTTCTTAAGGCTGATAATCTATATTTTAAAACCAATAATGTATGTCACTTAAATTCCAGATAGTCTTTGCGTTATGAGTACTAGAGGAATTAAACCCCTATATTAAATGGTGTAAACCTATTGCACCTGCTAGAACAAAACTGCCACGAGATATGTGATATTCCAGACTAAACAATATTTTGACATTAAAATATTAAATATTTCAGAGGGTATTTCTAGTTACCCTGTTATGAATTTCTTTACAAATATTTGTAGCTTTAACTACACTGATGTTTCATCCTTTTAATTCTCATAGTAATGTTTTTTAGTATGAAACACTTCCACCACAAATACACCAAAGGATAGATATAGAAAAAACATTTTAAGATAACACACCCACAATTTTTTGATGCAGCTATAACCATAATGACCACTGTGCTATAATGAAATAGGAATCAAACTGTTTTGTAGTACCAGCTATTTATTTAAGGAGGTTCAAATCAGAGACAAGATTTGAGAGATTTTACTAAATAATGATCCATAGCACAGCAGAGACAAAGGAAATACCAGTCAAATTAATTAATGGTGTCAAAAGCAGAATTAAAGGAATCAGAGCTGTTAGGAAAACTAAAAGTTTTCATGTATAGGGGGAAGAAAGATGTCACACACAAAAAAATACCCCAAAACCAACCAACTGACAAAAAAAAAAAAAACACCCCAAAAAAAACCAAAAAACCCCAGCAACAAAAGAGAACCAAATTTTTTAAAAAAAGGAAAACAAAACAAAACAAAAAACCCCATGCTTACTTCTTGAAGCTACTCACCTGTTATGTATCTCTACGTGTGTGTACTTGTGTTTGTTGTGTTAAATGAGTGCAAAACTCATCTTGGGCCACAGATTATCCATTAATTTAGTGGAATTTTAGGTGAACTTTTCCAGGTAGATATTAAAGTGTAGTTATAAAAAAATTATGAAGTTATAAAAAGCTTATCTAGATCCTTCAGTGACAGATTAATATGCCCCGTTAAGACATTACAAAATTAACAGCCAACCTTACTGTAACATTATCAGGTTTTTTGTGTGTGATGGAAAACTGAGAAAGTGTTGTAACATTGGACAAACTGCAAGTAGACACCCCCACACCACTTTTACAGAGATAGGCAAAATAAAGTCATGATAATGCCACATACAAAACTGTACACAATCACAGAATCATAGAATGGTTTAGGTTGGAAAAGACCTTTAAAGACCATCCAGTCTGACCCTCTGCCATGGACAAGGGCATCTTCCACTAGATCAGGCTGCTCAGAGTCCTGTCCAACCTCACCCTGACAACTTCCAGGGATGGGACACCCACAACTTCTCCAGGCAACCTGTTCCAGTGTTTCACCACCCTCATTGTTAAAAATTTCTTCCTTATATCTAGCCTGAATCTATCCTCTTTCAGTTTAAAACCCTTACCCCTTGTCCTATCGCAACAGGCCCTACTAAATAGTCTGTTTTATAAGCTCCCTTGAAGTACGGGAAGGCCACAATAATGTTTCCCTGGAGTCTTCTCTTCTTCAGGCTAAACAACCCCAAGTCCCTCACCCTTTCTTCATAGAAGTGCTCCAGCCTCTGATCATTTTCAGGGCACTCCTCTAGACCTGCTCTAACAGGTCCATGTCTTTCTTATGCTAGGGGGCCCCAGAGCTGAATGCAGAGTCCAGGTGGGTAATCACACGAGTGGAGTAGAGGGGGATAATCACCTCCCTCGACCTGCTGGCTGCTCTTGATGCAGCCCAGGATACAATGGGCTTTCTAGTCTGCAGGCGCACATTGCTGGCTCATGTCTAGTTTTTCATCTGCAAGTACCCCCAAGTCCTTCTCCACAGAGCTGCTTTCAATCCATTTATCTCCCAGTCTGTGCTGATATTGGGTATTGCTATTGTTGTTTCCCTGAACTATTGCTAGCCTTTCCCTCCCAGCTGGATTTATGAACTTTGAAAGAGGTTCACATTAATATATCTTGAGCAATGGCCACTTGAAGCTCTTTGCTCTACATTCAACTGCCCATAAGGTAGATGTAAGAAGGAATGAACTGAAGGGAAAGAACACTCTGCCTTAGAAAAAGGAGGAAAATTATATGGAATTTTGAAATGAAAATATCTTCCACTGAATAACTTAAGATGGAAGTGTAAAAGTAACTAATTCAGGAGTGTCTTTGGATCTTAAAATACATATAGCTATGAATCAATTATAGAATGTTTATGAAGACAGGGCTTCATCAGAATACTTGTATATGCTGGCATAAACCTAATCTGAATATGTAATCTGAAGGAGGAAGGGAGACATAGGGGCTACTAAGACCAGCTGGATTCCCTTATCAGGATACATCCTGAGGCCAAATGCACAAGTTCAAATATAGTCTAAGGCATACCTGTGAACTGCATTTGCAACAATAACAAACTGTACCAGCAGCTCTCATTTGCAGTGGAAGTTCTAGAATTAATTTTAAAAAATAGCTTTGACTGAAAGGTCTTGATATGTAATGCAGCAGATCACACAAACTATTGCAAAATGCATACAAATTATTGTATGTTTTAATGTTGTATTTAGGATAGGAGGAAGCAACATCGATTTTCTTGGAGTATTTTATTCAAAACAGAAGTAAAATAGAAAGTTAAAAGGATTGAGATAATTTCTGAGCTGGAAGCTTTCAAATATTTTGTAGGATGATTAAAAATCATGTGATAGGGTAATTGGCAGGGTGGCTCTAAACCGTACTAAAAATGAAAAAAAAACCTGTGCTGACAAAAGTATCCAAAGTTTTAATCATGTTGAGGGGTAAATCTGGATATGGAAAGATATTTAGTGACAGAAAAATCAGCCAACAAGTGTATGATTTTTTGGAATTAAACCTTGTCACTACAAGTAAAATCATAGCCTCACTAACAGTACCAGAAAGGCAAGTACATGATTACATCTGTGAAACTGATACAAAAACATTATAGTTTCCTAATTTCCTACTGGTTTTGAGGTAGGACCTCTATTCCTCTTTTAGGCAACCTTATTCCCAGATACAAATAACTGAAATTACAAAAAAAAACCAAAACCTGTTTCTGTTCCTGCAAAATTTGTTACAGCTATAATTATGGAGGTAGAGAAAAATATGGATTCTATTCCAGGCTCCTTCACCATCTTTCTGTATGACCATGACTATGGACAAGTCATTTGCCCTTTTCCTTTGATAATGATCTTAATTTTTTCCCTACTGTTTGCCTATTTGGATTATAAATTTAGTTACCTCTAGATGCTACTGTAATAAAAACAGCAATAATCTGTCATTTTCTTCCATTGTGTAGAATCAGAAATATTACACCAAAGCAAGGATCTCCCAATAAATAGTTTTAATTAAAGATTAAAACTGTATTCATAACTCACTTATCATGATAGTAAAAAAAATTAAATAAGACAAAATTCTGGGCTCAGTGTGCTTTTTTTCTCTCATGTTATAATAACAGAAAGTAAAACAACTATAATTTTGAGTGAACCCTTAAAGTTTTAATATAAGCATAAAAGTTACAGAAAAGAGGTTTCTTTTCCTGCCATGATATGTCTGAATAAATTTTAAGGACACCCTTAATTTTCTGAAGAAATGTTGTATCATGTTGTTTTTAAAAACAGAATATATTTCACTTAATAATGTATAATTCTTGTAATAAGATGTCACTTGTGTAACAGTCATAGAGGAAGTATTAACATAAATGACCAGATGTTGCATATATATATAATATAAATTAGGAGACAGTATAACAATACTTATAAGCAAATATCTAGTAAGTGCACCTCTTCTGACATTTTTGTCTTCCTTAAACAAACAAACCAACCCACAGGCTGAAATACAATGTATAAGTTGATAGAAAGGATGAGATTGGGTCAACAAAAGAAAAATTTTCTCCACATATATCTGCAAAAAAGGAAAATTAGTATAGATAACTGAGGGAGAGGAACCACAGTCCCACCGTAGGAAGCTACGCAAATTTCTTTTAGAGTAGATAAAATTACACAAAGATGAAGCGATTTACCTTGTAGAACTCTCATTCACCCACCAAGAAAAAAAAAATCTACATACACTATTCACAATAATAATCCTTCTCACAGATTGCTGAAATCTTTATACTTTCTGCTCATCAATATAACTAGCTCTCTCTGGTTACGACTCACAGGAGCCACAAGCAATTGTGATGTCAGTGGCAGAAGCCAGGATATGTAACACCTCTCCATAAACCCCCTGAATTTATTCTGGCAGAACCATGTCAAAATATGCAGTTGTGGTATGTACCACAGCTGAAGTTTAACTGCTGTACAATACTTTGTAACTTTCAAAAAGTCAAAGTTAGGATATCTCACAGATATCTAATTGGAATTTGCCCTTTTTAAAATTTTATTCTTTTTTCTGGACATTTTATTTGCTTTAGAAAACATGGTTAAGGTAATCTGTTTTGTCCATAGTTTTATTTTCTGCATTAGCATTTTAGCTGTTAAAGTAAATCATAGATGCTGGAGTGTAGCAGTGGGACTGTGTGCAGATCCCCTCCCCCTGAGAAGAGTGTATGAAGGGTAATCAGCTATAAATCATACCCAGAAGAAATGACAACTCTTGTTGCAAAGAAAGAACGTATTACTTCTGATACGCTATTTATCTAGATATTGGATCTCATTCTGTTGAGTTGATCTGCTCCTCATTATTACATGTTTTTATACACCATAATACTTAAGGATAAAAAGAAAATCTCCCCATGCTGAACAACTTCCTGAATACCTTACAATTAAAAAAAAAACCCCAAACCAACCAACGAAACAAAAGAAAAAAGCACAACAAAACCCAAAACCAAACCCACAACATTTTAGTCCCTTTTAAATTCCTTCCTAGCGAAACTATCATGCTGCTGCTGGAAGGAATTAATTTAAGGAGCCTGTCTTTCACAAAGAATTTCTGAAAGTTAACAATAACCAAAAGTGGATTGGAGCAAACAAGATTTACTTGTAGGGAAGAAAACCCCAACCTTTTAAAGAATATATTCTTCTGATAAGTGACATATAACATCTCAGAGCTTACAACAACATATGTTTTAAGACATATTTAACATTCTTAACACAGTTATTTTAAATATCTTTGATTATAAGCACTGTGGCATACTAAAGACTCTGGAGGAACTCTCATTAACAGGGTCTCCAGTATGCTTTCTATATATATATATCTATGTGAGTGTATATATAAGGACACACTCCTTAATACCCTAGGCACTCTCTGAAAGATTTATCTGTCCCTTCCAGAAAGGACAGATGCTCTCCCCTGAAAAAAAAAAAAAAAAAAAAAGGAAAACAAAAAAAACACCACAAACCAACCCAAACCAAAAAAACCCCACCCAAATGAAAAAGCTACAAAAATCCCCTAAAAAGTCATCCCAAACCCAGTCTCAGGGCTGCAGCTGAACCAAGGGAATAAGGGTCATGATGGCATTAGGGGAATAATGATGACTCTAATTAATGGAAATAGTGTGAGGTAAATTTTAATTTTTTTATTTGGGACAGACAGATTATAATAAATTTCCTACATACAAGAAGCAGCACAAGACTGACTTTAAAAATGATTCAGCTCTGCTGAATCATTGTAGTGTAACTTGCTGGTCACAACCCAAAACTTCAGAGAAACCATGTGTACTGTATGTTTATGTCTAGCTGTTAAAATGTACTTCTGTTAAATGAGGTTTCTGATACAAAATTTACGTTGAACTACAAGCAGCTTGCTTATTTTTGGAGAGTTACCTGAAGGGAGATTGATGCACAAGCTGCAGAAATGTGCGATGCTGTCCTCAGTTATTACAGAATGAAATGCCATGTACAGCAACTTGCTATCTTTTCCTTGATGGATTTGGATGTTATGCGTATTCATCTTGGAACCTATATACAAATAGCTCATTTTTTTTTACCTTGCACAATATTGTATATCTCCTGTAATTCAATACCTTTGCACTTTTAATGAGTTAAGATCAGAAAAGATGGTTAAACTCTAAGATTGTGAATCAGGTCATGAAACATGAAGAATTTCATAGTGCTAGTTTTTAAATAGTTAATTACTAAGGTAACAGGACTACCAAGATGTCCCTAAAAGGATTCCATCCATTCTTTTTAACACTCTACAAATATTATTGTACTTTCTATTGTATTTATAATAAAAGTGACAACAGGAAAAGCCTGAACACATTGTCCATGTGGAAAATGCCAATCTGCCTCAAGAGTCTTTGCCTTGAAGAGTTTCCAGTCTAAGTGGAAAACATACTAAAGGAACAGAAATAGGGTGTAGGATGTCCTCACAAAGGTTTTAGAAATATAGTGAGGGGATGATGGAGACTGGAGGTGGATAACTGCAGAGCCACTAGCTAAAGTACAAGTTTGGATCTTTAATATTTCCTCTGTCCTGCAGAGGATTTCCTACTGTGCACAATGAATACCACTGAATAACAAGGAATAGCCACAAAAATAGCCCTAATGTCCTCAGGCAAACATAATCCTTTATTTTACCTGTTTATCCAAGGCACAATCCATCTGCATGGGTTTTAGAGGTATCTTTTATATGCGTTTTGGTGGATAAGGCGATTTAGCATATATATTAAAGGAGAATTTACACGGGCAGAGAGATTTTGGTGGGATCTTTTTCAGCCTGCTTACTATGGCACTTTCACTCAATGCATTAATGCTTTTTCCCTCGTCTCTAGCTCCTACCGTTTTCTGGCGCTTTTGATTGACAGCAAAGGCAAGCAGGCTTGTCACTGGGAAAGCAAGCAGGGCTCCAACACAAACGCTCTCACCATGATGAGTAATTACATTGCCTCTGCAACACAATCAGTCTCTGCTGGCAAACGGATTGAGAAGCCCAAATCCACACATAATCCAGTGTTTTTCACAAGGCTGCTTACAGCTAGAATTGACATTACCAGAAAGTTAAAGAAAAATTGACCCTGCTCAAATGTTGCTTGTTTGTTTTATTTTGAAGTTAACTCTTAACAGCCAAATACTCATTCACAGAAAGCCAAGCTGTATGTGAAATAAGGCGTCCAAACGAATGCTAGCTTTATATCTGGCAGGACTTTTACAGTCAGTGCCACTTCCTGCAATATAATTCTGTCAAACTTTACTATTATCTGAATGCTTATTACCCTCTTATTCTATTTAATTTACCTCATTATGGACTGGCTCAAAAAAAATTATGACAATGGTAAAAAGGATGCCTTTAACTTCAAAGCACTAATGATAAACCACTTACATAGTCCTAGTATTTTTAATACCAACTGTAGCCCTGTGAGAAACTACACGCACGACTAGAAGCTGCAGCTCAATGATATAATTTTTTAAATATTTAAGAATACCACCTATATTGCAAATTATCCTTATTTATTCAAATATAACTCGACTGAATTATTTTAATACTATCTAGCAGTTTTTACTGGCTGTTTTTAGTTTCTATGGAAATCATTTCGGTTATTATTTCTAACATAGGACTGAATTGCTGCATAGACTGCCTGTCCATATATGAATACCTGAACTCAAATGAAATATCTATAACCTCAGCTCCAGAAATAGAGGATTTGTTAGGTACTGTAAAATAATTTAATTTCCCAGGATCAAATAATTGAGACAGGTGGGAAAATGTGAAACTTGAAGTGTTATGGCATAATCTCTAATGCATCCTGCTATGTCCTGCAGGTTGAGGATTACAACAATTTCCCAACTTCTATATGAAGAAAATATTAGCATAAAAGTAACCATTAGAAAGAGAAGAGGAAAGGGTTATTCATCTCAGTTGCTGTGGTAGAAAGCCTTGTTTGCTTGCCAAGGGGGTTATTGCTTTTGGTACATGCTGATCTGCAACTTGATTGATTCTTTCTACTGAAGTTGAGCATGGTTGTCAAGGAGGTTGTTTTATAGGCTATAACACAGTTTATATTTGGTCTTTTACAATGTCCACCATGAGGAAAAAAAAAAAAAGACTACGCTTTTTAGCCAATTTGTATTCAGCTAATGCTGTTAAGCATGTAAAACATAAAACCACTAAAATTAGTTTAAAAGCAATGTCTGTAATGCCAAGACATAATGTCCCACCCCCAAATCAAAGTACTTATCCTTCAGGTAATCCTAAAGTCAAGTATAGTACTCAAATACATGAACAGAAGGCAGAAAGAAGTAAGACTGACTGAATTCTGACAGGATGCCTTGGGTAGCTAATTCCCATGCCCTTTGCTAAAGCACAAATCTTGACTTAGTCAGGGAACTTTAGGAAAACAGCCACTGGATTTCATACAAAATGGAATCAAGGTGAAGAACAGAAGAACAAAAAAATGAAAGCCCTCTGCAGAAGCCTAGCTTTAGTAGTGTTGCATCAAAAAGAAAAAGATTTTCTCAGTTCATGCTGTTCTGCAGAAAATTACCATCTTTGTAATGTTGGAAAGCACTCTTTATTTTCTTCTTGATGACTTTTTAATTTCTGTTTTGCGTTTATGTATGATTCCTTTGGAGAACAGAGTTACAATATCTTACATAAACACAGTGCTAATTATGAACACCTTAAAACGGTGACCAGGTTTTCCTCTAAATATCATTGGGACGTTGATAACGAATAAGAAAAGATGGTCCACAAACTTTTTTCTAGGGAAGCTTGGCAAATACTGAGGAAAATATATTGCCTACATTGTGCTGAGAAACACCTTATTCTAGTTCTAGACCCAGAGCAATTTTGGAACAGCTTTCTTATTTGTGGGAAGGGTGAAGCAGCGTGTTGTCCTTACATCAGATAGGTGGGGATGAATAAAAGATTACTTTTTCCTCTTTTGCCAGTGACTAGTTCAGATGTTGGAAATAACTGCAATTCTTTATCTTCTTGATCAGAGATCTTTCTCAGAAATGATTAATGGATAAGACTTTCTGTCCCCAAACTATACTCTACCAAGGGCAAAGAGACCCAAAGCTACTTCTAAGAGTCATATGAGGTCACACATCACAGTGAACTCAGAACTATCACTGCATTGAATATTTCATCCCATTTCCTTTCCTCATCAAATATGAACCTTAAAACAAAACAAAACAATAACAATAACAAAACCAAACAAGGAAATAAAGCATCCAAGTCTTAGAAGTGCAAATATTTGTGGTTGCGCCTAAACCTAAGATTTCCCTGTATTGTATGCATCCACTGGGAATCATCTTTTATTTATTTGTCTTTTCCTGCAACCAGTTCTTCTTTCATTTACACTAAAAATGGCTCATGAATTACCCACATCTCACTCTGTTTTAGAGAGAATTTCAGACCATTCTAGTCTGCATTGAGTCATGTTGAATATACTAGTCATCTGTATAAGTTTTCAAAACCTTTGATACAAGAGTGATTGAGCTCATCTGTAGAAATATGAAGCTTCTCTACTCAGGATACACTATAATGTAAATGATTTGTGAAGATGTTTTTTCAGACACTACTCATGATTTTCCTGTGTTGCTACTAGAGTTGTGTAGGCTCTGAGCAGTGAATCTATTTTAGTGCATGAAGAGCACCTGCTTTGTTCAGCATAACAATAACTTGCAAATGATTTTTTACACAAGGATGCATACTACAGGCTTGAGAAGATCCGTTCAGTTAATACCAGATTGTCCTTAATAGAATCTATAAATGTTCTATTTTCTTTGGCAAGGTTTTTTTTTTCTCTTGTAACAAGTTTACCCCAACTGTTTTTTGTTTTATTCTCCTGATAAGACAGCAAATTCCATTTCCTGCCATCTGTTGCTAAATTTTCAATTTCCCACAATTTTTCACTGGGTATATATAGTACTTTTTTTTCTTTTTGTTACTTTAGAGAGCTTTCTACAGATAGGCAAAATGATTGTTCCATTTTTGACTTAGCAAATTCTACCCTGATGGTTTTATCAAAAAATAATATTAAAAAAGACTAAGATTCTGCTCCTACATCATCTACATTGTGAGAGGATTTGTTGGCTAAAACCAAAAATAAAATCCCATTCATCTGTCCATTCAAACTAACAGTCTATTTATTTTGAGATGTTATAATTTCTAAAGCTTGTTTTTATCAACTTAAAAGTGGTCTATTACATTCCCTCTTAAATGCTTATAAGTCTGTTTTTGATGGACCATTCCTTTAAATATCTTAGAATCTGTAGAGACAAAAGTAATTTTGCTGCAGCATTGTTATAGTTACTATGTACCCACATGGCAGTATGTTTGCTGTTTCCGTTTTTTATTCCTAAATCTCCACATAAATGCTTGTCAAACTTAAATCTCCTTGGTGCTCTTTGGATGTTGAAAAACATCATATGAAAATCTGTCCATGAGCATGGTGCTGATATTTAACAGAGATCTCAAAGGAAAAGGAAGAAGCAGTGAATATATGTTCTGCTCTATAAATAATTTAAAATCAAGGGAGTTTTAGGAAAAAATCATCATCATCATATATGAACATAGAGAAGTTCTCAAATATGTATGCACAAATCTAATTTGGAGATTATATACTCATTAAGGATAAATCCTCATAATTTTTTTTCTAGTGTTAGGACTTCTGATAACTTTATTGCCATTTAAGGTTTCTCATTTGGCACTATAAAGGAACCACTCTTCTTTGTTTTGTTTTCATGTTGCATGTTTTCCCACTTGGATTCTGAAGAAAACAAAGCTTATATAGCAGTAATGTCTATCAGTCCTGTCTATCATTCATGATTTCTGCCAACAAGCTTTGGAAGTGTTCAGCTAATATCAATAAAATTTGGAAAAGGGTCAGAAATATCAAAAACATTGAGTTCCTCCAGGTTTCATGAAAACAAGAAGATAGTCCATAGGGTGAAGATCCTATTAAGTTGCAGTGTGAGCCCAAATATTCCATAAATTCATATGGGAATTCAACAACAGGAGGCTAACTTATAGGAAAACGGGACTTACTAGTTTTAGCACTGACAGAACTATTTTCTTTCTGAGTTTTCTTTTTTTTTAGGCAAAAACTGCTTAAAAAATAAAAAGATTCCTAAAAAAAGAAAAAAAAAGAAAAAAAAAGAAACAGTCTGGTAGATGCCTGATGTATTTTAAATTGCCTTTTTGTAAAACTTGCATCATTAACAGATCTTCTATTAAACCTGAAGTCAGTCAAAAGACAAAACTAATCTCTCTGAAGTAGAATCATATAATCATTAAGGTTGGAAAAGACCTCCAGGATCATCAAGTCCAACCATCAACCCAATACTACCATGCTTCCTAAACCATGCCCTGAAGTGCCGCGTCTACACATCTTTTAAATACCTCCAGGGATGGAGACTTTACCACCTCTCTGGACAGCCTCTTCCAATGCCTGACCACTCTTTCAGTGAAGAAATTTTTTCTAATATCCAATCTCAACCTTCCCTGATGCAGGTTGAGGCTATTTCCTCTTGTCATACCACAAGTTACTTGGGAGAAGAGACCAACACCCACCTCACTACAACCCCCTTTCAGGTAGTTGTAGAGAGTGATAAGGTCTCCCCTCAGACTCCTTTTCTCCAGACTAACACAACCCCATTTCCCTCAACCTCTCCTCATAAGACCTGTTCACCAGAACCTTCACCAGCTTTGTTGCCCTTCTCTGGACACACTGCAGCAACTTGATGTCCTTCTTGTAGTGAGGGTCCCAAAACTGAACACAATATTCAAGGTGTGGCCTCACCAGTGCCGAGTACAGGGGCACGATCACTTCCCTGATCCTGCTGGCCACACTATTCCTGATACAAGCCAGGATGCCGTTGGCCTTCTTGGCCACCTGGCCACACTGCCGGCTCATGTTCAGGTGGCTGTCAACCAACACCCCCAGGTCCTTCTCCACTGTGCAGCTTTCCAGCCACTCTTCCCCAAGCCTGTAGTGTTGCATGGGGTTTTTGTGACCAAAGTGCAAGACCTGGCGCTTGGCCTTGTTAAATCTCATACGGTTGGCCTCAGGCCATTGATCCAGCCTGTCCAGGTCCCTCTGTAGAGTCTTCCTACCCTCAAGCAGATTGACACTTGCACTTGGTTTGCATTTGATGTCATCTACAAACTTACTGAGGGTGCACTCGATCCCCTCATCCAGATAATTGATAAAGATTTTAAAGAAGACTGGCCCTAATACTGAGACTCGGGGAACCCCGCCCGTGACTGGCCACCAACAGGATTTAGCTCTGTTAACCACAACTCTCTGGGCTTTGCCATCCAGCCAGTTCTTTACTCAGTGTAATTAAGATATATCACTTTTCTCCCAGGTTAATATGTTCATGACAAATGAAAAATGACCACAGGAAAACACTACTCGTTGCTCATGTCAATAGCTTGCTTGTTCTCCAATATAGCATAACCAACATTTGATACATTCAGAAAGCCACCAGCAGTTCTGTGCACGTCTATTTATGATAGGGTGTCAAAGAACAGTGACAGTCACACTCACAACTACAGTCAATATGCAAAGCTGAACCCTTGTTTTCACAGTAAAGATGGTTCTCTAAATCAGTGTGTCAGTGTTTAAACAACTGGAGTGAAAACTATTATTTACAAGTATTTTTTAAAGCATAAAGACCAAGAGTATTTTTTAACTATAGAACAGAATTTGTTAAGATACGTTTGTGTTATTTATCATGAAGATGGTTTTGTTAAGCTTTATTATGTTTGCATTATCCTACTTGCTGTCACCTAAAGTGATATGTCACCCATTATTCTTCACTTCCTTCTGACCTGCTAAAGTATTTCTTATTAAACTTAAGTTTCTCCTAGCAGGATCTACCCTTGTAAGAACTTGAGGAACAAAAAAGTAACACTGCATTAATATATCAAAACTACTAACAGTTTTCAGTGTTTAGCTTTATTTTAAGTACACAGTCATTGCCTTACAATGTTATATAATATCATAAGCTTACAAATAAATAGCTGAATAAAGCTAATTTTCTATAGAAATTTACAGGTTTTAAATGTATTTAACATTTTCTCTTATTGATTCTCTGAAAGCTTAACATATGCATGATAAATTAAATATTATTACAGGAAAGCAGTATCTGAGTTTATGTTAATAGCTTGTTTGGTCCTTAACATACATACTGAAGAACATACGAGTACAGAAGTGTGTATTTAATCAGTTTTATTCTTCTATTAAAAAGGAGAAAAAAAGAGCTAAAATCCTACTCAGGAAATTTTAGTTTTTTAAAGGATCTTCAGAAAATTTTCTTTATTGTTAATTTTATTTGTAACTGTATCTAATACCTGCCAGATTGAGAGCAAGTTGTTCTGTAGATCGATATGATTGCTGCTGAAGGAACCAAACTGAATCCTTTTCACTATGGATACAGTTAAAATTAATGAAAATGAAGTCTTAATATTTCATTAATGATAAACTTTTACTGTCTTACAAATAACAGAAAAAGGAATGGGAGAAAACTTAAGCAATAAGAAATTTCTCTTCTTGCAACTCAACTGGTCATAAATAACAATATCTTTGAAAAAAAGGCTATTAATCAAGGAAAATTTCACTTGTTATAAAAAAGTTTCTTAATTTGGATAGTCATTATAAAGAAAAAATTATTATGCAGTGAGATCAGTTGGTATCTTCCAGCTTATGCCAGGAGCCTGTTAAATGGACATCCTTTGTGAGCAAGTTTTCACATGACACATAGAAGCAACTCTATTTCCAGATGAGTTTCAGCAGAATTTAGTTGGCTGCAAATTTTTGTCTTGTAAATAGTGGGCAATGACAATCCTAAGTAAAATACCCTTTATATTCAAAGTTGTTAATATACTATCACCTCCCTATTCCTGTTCTGGTTATTCAGGTGCTTGTGTACAGATCCCAGCATGGATACTGCCATCATTACCACAGACACTCTGGGCATCTCTTCAGGCTCAGACACAACACTGAAAGAATATGTGCTTGATCCTTAGAAGTACATAGGCACTTTCCTCACACTGTAGTCATGGCTTTGTGGCTAATCCCTTCACCATGAGGTACAGTAACAACTATGATGGTGGGGCTCAGAACACCAGTGCCCAGCAGTCAGCTGTCCCCAGGCCCAGGCACACCCTTAATTGCTCCTCAGCCCACCTGGGCCACAGAAGTTAAGCAAATAGTCTGTTCATGTACTCCCATACTCAACCGAATATTTACATCTCTTCCAGTGTTTGTATAATGACCCCAATATCTCCTAAACAGACTTCCAGTGTTTTATATTCCTTATCCTCCCTGAAGGGTGAATTCCACAGAAGACAACTGAGTTTCTATGTAGTATATTTCGTTTTCTAAAAACATGGGAGCTGTTAAGACTCCAATCATCATGTAAGTATCCAGAAGTGCTATGCTACAATAATCTACTTTTATGGGAGTTTAGAAGGTGAATATAAAACAACATAATCCCCAGCTGTGCTGTTATGTGTAAAGCCATCCCATTAATCATACTCGGTTTTACTTTACAGCTTAAAAATATGCAAAGCGTTACTGCCATTCAGGCGCCTTAATACTGCCAGTTGCACACCTTAACTGTATTTTAAAAGCTTTCTTCTCAAGAAATTAAGCACTCAGTCTTTTCCTATCCTCCAGTGGAAATGTTAACTCAGCACCTTCTGATGTCAACAACATATACAGAACAGCCTAGAAATCTAGGCAAGCAAATGAAGCCCCAGAAGTATACCAGCTTCCATACCACATTTAAAAAAAAAAAAAAAAGCTTCAATGATTCTGTTTCTTTACAGATTATCTCAACTCTGAACTGATTTAACATCTGTATTTTTCCATGAGAATACTGGGCACAAATAACAGTAAGTGGCTAACCTACACCATGGTGGGGAGAGGGGATTGGATTATTTGGGGTTCAACAGAATGAATCCTTGCTAGACTGATGTTGCCAATAAAGAAATGAAAATCTTATTAAGGTCTGCGGGAGCTTGCAGACATAAAAGTGCAAACAAGTAAATACTCAGAACTGCTCACTTCTTTCCTGGACCTAGTAGCATTGATGTGATGTTGGATTTGAATTGTGATCAAGCAACTGAGTTCAGATCTAAAAAGAAATATGTATTAATGTTGGGAAGAGAAGCAACTACTACAACTAGTTGCTATTTTTTACCTACTACTAAGAAACTCCAGTTTTCTACTTAATCATCAAGGCAATGCCTCAGAGCAGAGACAAGGAAATGTGAAATAAAGCCTTTCTTCTGAAGTGTGGAAAGTGTTATGACTCAGAGGGATTAATCTGTGATGTTCCCTCCTAAAACAATGTTTCTCAGAATGCAAAAGCAGAATCCACAAGTCAGGACAGTTTTGTAAAATTTCTGGGGGTGGATTTAAGAAACCAATTTTTTTTCTTTTAAGAGGCAAAGTTTTGTGAATTTTAACTTGTGTGCACAAGAAATTTCTATTTGATGATTTTGAAGAAAAGTTGTACAGTTTTGTTGAAGAGACAGTGCTGCAAATGTTCTTTTCAGTTTTATTAATCAAATTTATGTAAACGTGTGAATATGATTCTGTGTCTGCAGAGTTGTATATTTTATATCAATGATTAGGTTTTATGATCTGCAAAAATTGCAAGGTATTTCTACTTATGTTTACCAGCAAGGCTAGACATTTAAACTAGGAATTACATAAAAACTACATTAATTTCACACACAGAGAATATTTATTCCCTTTCACTATTGCCTTCACAAAAAGGGTGGAAAGGATATAGTAAATGCCATTGCAAACTTCAAAGATGAAATAGATTAAAAGATGTTTTTTGTAAAATATATTTGCAAGTTTGGGTGAGATGTGTGATCCCACAGGCTGAGACTTGCAATGTCATTGATTTCACAACTGCATGGCACCATTCATCTGAATTTGTCTATTCAGCTCTATAATCAGATGACTGTCTGCTATTCAGCAAAAAGAAGAAAGAGGCTCTGGAATCATTATTTGCCAAGATTCACAGGTGCCTCCTGTAGAAAACTTCCTTATAAAGCTTCACTCCTCTTTGTCAGGATACTAATCTCTATTCAGTACAGAGAAATTTTGCCTTTCATAGAGAGAGGGTCTATTTTTATCTTTGAAGTTAATCCAGCCACAAGTTGCAGCAACACTTAGAAGCACAGATGCAGATATTCTGTATAGACTTCCTTTTAAATATTCATGGTTGGAAACCTGTTTCTCTAATTCTATCATTCAAAGCTGAGGATTCTGGCTTTTATAAACTTTTGCTCATCTCAATCCACAAGGAAAATATTTCCTCTCCAGTACAGTTGACATTATATCCAAATGTGGATATACATAGATAAGTAGTCTAAATATGCAGCAGATGGTCAGCAGAAGAAATAAAACATCACTTAGTGTTGAACAATCTCATACCAGTGGCAAGATTCATTAAACTGTGGACTAGACTCAGCAAGACAGAAAATACCACTCAAGTGTTTTGCAAGGTATTGAGGGGTAAATTGATGAAACAGAGTCTGCATGCTACATTGGCCTCTACTCAGAGCTTATTTAACTGAAGTTTTCTAGAGAAACATTAGGGAAAGCACAGTCAGCAGCTTAGCTATCCATTTCACAGTACCTTGCTCACATGTTGGACATATTGCCAACTATCTAATTTATATTTATACTGTATCTTAGCCATCACTCCAGGAATTTTCTAAACCAGTAGTGCTTTCTGCAGGTAATACACTGGTGAAGCAATCTACACAGATGGTAAGCTTTCACTTTACATTAAAAAAATAATCAGTTATTGCTCCTATTTTTTTCCAAAAGTAAGGCAACTTAGTCCAAAGATGTGTGGAATAATATATGCATAGTTTCAAGGGCATGATGCCTTTGGGTTCTTCTAAAGTCAATTAAATATTTCTTTTGGAATTTCTTAACTATCAACCAGAATTTTCTCAAATTTGGAAGTTTACAAAAAAATAAAAATGAATAAAAGTTTAAGATAATGACCCTGAATTCAGATTTTATTGAAAATAATTCTTTTTACAATAAGGAAGGAGAGTCTTAAGAAATATAATGAACACAGTCTAAGCAATTTTGAGAGAGATTTTTATTTGCTGTTGTTTAGAATGCTATGCATTTTGAAAAGTTTATTTCTCTCAAAATTTCTTTTTTAATATAAAGGTTTATACATAAATTTTAATTGCTGTAACAAATCCTGACATTTGCTGCACTTCTATGTAATGAGGAGAGATTTGAATGCATACTGAAGTAATTCCTGTTGTATGGGTAGAATTGGAACTATTTATCTAGGAATCTGAAAGACCAAAAATCCAGATAATCAAAGGAAAATAAAAAAGAAAAACTTTCATTGTTTTTCTTTTTTAACTAAAACCTGGAGAAAATAAATTTTGTGGTAGATATGACAGCAGCTTCACAATTAGGAAAAAAAGCTTGACTCTCTGTAGACATTGCATTTATTTTTATCATTTCTTCAGTTTTGAACAAATATGTTCATTTATTATTGAAAAGTAAGCAAACAAAAGGTGATTCTGGGTAGAATTCAGAGGAGGTTTTAGTTTGGTTTGGTTTGGAAAAGTAAGCAAAGAAAAGGTGATTCTGCTTAAAATTCATAGAAGGTTTTGGTTTATTTTGGGTCATCTTTAATATCTTGACAATTGAGAGAAATCAGTCATTAACAATAATAAAATAAAACTACATTAGAAAATTAGCAAGTGTCACCTTCTGTCTGGAGTGCCAACAATTTTTACTGCTTCTGCTCCTTGTAATACATAGATTCTTTATTTTATACTTATCATCTGTGGTGCATATACAGATTTCTAGAAAACTGATAATACGACGACTGGGATAATTTCTTGACAAATTAATTGGAATTAATGCCTTCTGCAGCTGTGCTGTATCATCTGCTACTTGAGGGATTTTTTTAATGTTCTGTGGTCATGAGTTTTAAACTATACTACTGACTGTATCTCTTTAATGTGCCTTAGAGTCCGAGAAAACATGCACTAGATGGGTAGCTTACATATTCTGAATCAGCGCTTGCCTTCCAGCCATGTGGGATAGATCGTTGGAATCCCAGGATGTGATTTCTATGTTATTCCCTCTTATGAATTCTGACACCTTCCTGTGGAAAGAAAACTCTCCTGTCATTTTCTTCAGTGAGGTGTGTGTTGAAGCCATGGAACAGAGGTGTCTTAGACTTTTCACTTCCTCTTTCTCATTGGTTGTTATGCAGTTATAGAATATGGGGAAAACTCCAAAATACTGATTGAACCATGAATGCGGAGGAAGGAAACTTGATAGAAAGGAAATCTCATTTTCATTTCAGATGTTGTTTTAAGGTCCTGATCTCCTGCACTTCATGAAAAAAAACTTCATTTGCATTCTCTCAGCCTGAAGCTTTTCTGTTCCCTGCCTTTAAAAAACACTTTAAAATTGATTTTTTTAAAGAATGATATTGATAACACAGTGCTTGGTATTCATTCTCTGTGGTATATTTATGACAATTTTCCAAAAGAACAAAAATATCTATAAATATCTAGGAATATCTGGAAAAAATGCATAAATGTAGGTCTATGCCTTTTGTACACTAACATCTTATGAAAAGTCTCAATAACATAGAATTTTTTTTTCTTTCCAGAACCATTCAACCTAAGTTTACATGTCAATAAAATAATGAGTTCTTCACAGACTATAAACGTCCATGGCAGTTAATGATTTTTATTGTCTTGTTCGGTAAGTAGTCTGAAAGCAAATAATCCTATTCCATGTACAAGCAAATTGGTCAACCTGAGGAAGGATAGCAGAACCCACTCTTGAAATTTTTCTAACTCTAATGCTACCCAGAGTAAGAGATGATAATCTGCTGTTTATTAAATGTTTGGAATATCTTTTGGGATACAAAAAATATCCAAGTTGTATATAGTCATATCGGAAACAAGGTAATACCTCACTAGATATTGCCACATAACAGGCATAAGCTGAACTGAAAACTCTGGAGTTAGTTTGTGTTAGCTGGGGTCTCTGAGTGTAGCCCTTGAGCTACATTAAGTTTATAAGAAATCTGACAGAAATGTAAATGTTCTGACAACACAAAATATGAGGTGTATACCTCAACAATAAAGCTTCTCCCTGTCCACACCTGTCCACACCACACACGTCACCACCACAACTGGCGTTCTTGCTGATGCTCTCAGCCAAGAAGCCGGAGAATAAAACAGTACAGAGTTTATTATTTATCATCGACTTGCTTTCACACCCTCTAGCTATGATCCCTCTCAGGGAAAGCTGAGACACATTGGCAAGACAGTGCAAGCCTGGGCCTGCTACCGATCGTGTCTCTCTGGGAGCACATCAGAGGGCTGGATGCTTCTGAGTTGTCTGCCTGGCACCTCTCTGAAATGATAAATTCATTCAGAAATTGGGGAAGGCAGGAAGGGAGAAAGAAAAGGGGAGGGGGCAAAGACAGTTTCTAGTGCATGTCATACCACTGCTGTCAGTAGAAATGTTGAGTTCGCTACTTGGTATTCCTTGGGTAAATGAACTGTATATTGTTTTTACCAGTCTGCATATAGCTACATGTGTAAGATATCAGTATGGAATTAATAATTTGAAATTTTTAATCTGTCAGAAGTTTTTTTTATATTTCCAAAAATTAACTACTGTTGTCCATAAAATTTTCCTGCTGTTTCTATCTATAAATTACTCTACCCTTGACAATATCCACAGCAATTATGCACAAACTATTCTTATCTAGCAGTACAATTTCATAAAAATTAAATGACTCCCTACCATTTACCCTTCACCCTTCAATATGCACATTGTTCTTTCTACTAATTTATTTTGCTCTTATCAGTACATAAAAAAATTTAGAGAATATATAATACCAAAATTAATGTATTTTTGGTTTATAAAATACGTAACAGACTGTAAATAAGAAAGAATGACTG
The DNA here is from genome assembly GCF_963921805.1 of Phalacrocorax carbo. Classification (NCBI taxonomy): domain Eukaryota; kingdom Metazoa; phylum Chordata; class Aves; order Suliformes; family Phalacrocoracidae; genus Phalacrocorax; species Phalacrocorax carbo. The sequence continues at coordinate 27,835,940 of NC_087518.1, read as the reverse complement.
ACTTTGCATGACCTGGAAGCTGATATATTAGAGTTATTTCTTTATTTGTGTTGCAAATAGAAGAATAACATAGTATGAAACAGCCATATCAAACTCTGAATAAGTCTTTTCATGATCATAACTGTACATATTGGCCAGATAGGAAAATTGTTCCCAGAACTATGTAATTTAGAGGTACTTAAGACACAGTGGGATTGGTGCATTCTGCAGGTTCGAAGCAAAGGATTTATTTTTTTAAAAAAGGAACAAAAGAGTAGACATGAGACAAAACAAACAATTCAGACACAGGCTTACTGTACTTTTCAAAGCATTTTTAAAAATCAAAATCTTGAAAACCCACCATGAAGGACTGAAACTATCCAATCTCCAAATTTATCTAAAGACAAAGCTATTATATGTCTTTAGCTAAAATGACGTGAGGCACAACCCTGAAGGTTAAAATCTGGCATTTCATGTCCCCTTGGAGAGCTAGTATCTCACCTTCTGAGCAAGCTAGCAGAGTAAACTGCGTATGACTTAACACAGGTGAGAAATATAAGACGCTGTGTGTGTCCATTTCTATGTCAATGCATATTTCATGGTTCTTTGACTTGTTTAATTGAGAAGTTTTTCTGATTCAGAGCCTGAAAACTTGTTTTCAGAGTGCTGACAGACATGACCTGACAAGCAGAGACCTCTTTGTCAAAGTGAAGCATCAGAGTGATGAAAGGTTTTGCCTGAAATATGGATGTTCATGGCAATAACCCCCCACAAGTCCAACCTTCATCTTCCCTTTTATTCTGCACTCATGTCAAAGCTTTCTTGTGCTTTGTATTAATACCACCTTCCCACAGAGGAGACACATTTTTACTTTAAATAGCACAGACCAGAAAAGCATTTATGTTACAGCAATTCATCGCAGCTTCAGCTGAGACTAGGGCCCCACTGTGACATGTGCTGTACAAACACATAGTGAGAGAGCCTCTGTATCACTCTAAAAAAGCACAATACAGACAAAAGAGAGCAAGGGAGATGTGATATCATGAGCCTGTTGTCAGCCCTGTTGTGCTATGGTAGGCACAGACAGTGGGACTTTGGTGACTCCAAAGAGAAAGCCTGATGCTGGAGACAGAATATCAAAGATCATTCTTTCTTATTTTTCTCTTGTCTTACTTAATAACTCATAGATGATAAAAGATGTGTACTTTATGGTACGATACATATTATACTCTTCTGGATCAGATAAAACAATGTTCAAATTGCCTTTATTATACAGGTGAAATCTGGAAGATATTGCAGCTTTCTGGACTGGAGGATAGCCTGAAGCCCAGGGTGCTCCAAGATCCAATGTGTCATGCTGGTGTCCTTGCCTAACCTCCAGCTGCATTTGTGGTATACATTATCATGATACTTGAAGGTGGGGGGAGGTGCTATCTAGAGAGCATCATGGCCATCACGTCACATGTCATGACTACAAAGACAGATGGTCATCAAGCTAGGAGAAAAAAGAAGCTGCCAAGCAGAGACATGTGTGCCAGGACCTATCCACATGTCAAGTAATTATTTTAAAGTGTAGGCTTGCAAGCCTTGTGAGTCACCACAGTGTTGGCTCTGACGTTGTTTCTACAAGGGTTTCATGTGGATAGGTAATTAAGATATCTTTAAATTTGGCCTGAGGGAAGGTCGTTTACAGCAGTTTGGTCACAGTGAAAACCAAAAGGCAAAACCAAGACCCTCAGTATTACAGATCTACACTGAGGATTAAATCTGCTCAATACTGTATCTTTATAGATTAAATTCTGCAGCAGCTTTTTCTTTCATAATACTGCATGTCTATAAAATAAAATGTTATTTTAAGCTGCTTGTGTTTTATTGCCATCAAAGTTTCAGGCTCCAGTACTGATAGCACCAGCTGCATTACAAAATTTGCCTGGAAAAATAAGGAAGTTTGGACATTCATGTTGGAAACAACAAGGGATTTTGGTAGGTGGAAGGGACAGAGGCAATTTGTAGTGATATGAGTGTTAGCAGATCTGAAAAAAATGGATACTCTATATACTGTTTCAAGAGAGAGAAGGGGAAATTAAGCCCAACCTTCCACTTTTCAGAACTGGACTGTATAGAGGAAATTGGTCTTCCAACAGAATATGGGATTTCCTTTCCTATCACCCTGTTAATTTTAGAAGAGAGTCCACAAGAAAGACGTGGACACTGAAGTAGTCGTTCTTCTTGAGTGCAATTATTTCCTTGAGTCATCTTCTGCTGTTGCACTTCTGAATATGGTCTCCTTTCACATATTATCTGACTATTCAGCAATATTATATAATATATGGGCAATACATGGAATGAAGGCACATCTTTCATGTTAATGTTTTGTCATTTTAAAGTATAAAGTGTTTGCCAGTGTACCAGTGCTCTAATGGTTAGTGATTCAATAATCATATTTACAGTATTGCAAGACTCAGAACAAGGTGTCATATGACATCCTGCATTATTATATTAAGATCATATCATATAATACTATATTGGTATAGCTTCTTTCATGTCAGATGATTCGGGCTAAGCTGATTTTCTTTTTTTAACATTTTGCATTTTGTGACAAAATGTAAAATATGATTGCTTATGCACTGCTATTAGGGTACAGTTGCACTGGTAAGTAGTTCATACTTTAAAAGAACAAAACATTGGCATGAGAGATGTGACTTCATTCCACATACTGCATGGATGATATTTCCAGAGCACAGAAGCAGGCATGCTCCTGCTCTGTGATGTTAGTGTAACCTGTCTACTAGTTTCACAACACTTTATGATATGGTGAAATTGGTTCGTTCTAATGTTGCTATTCATTAAAAAAATCAAAAGTGGAGTTCTGGGGAGGCTGGAAAATTTTTCATGTCTAGCATGTGATCAAGAACGGAAGAACAGGCTCTATGAGTATGTAATGAAGTGCTGCAACATTAGAAATGCTAAAAATTAAAAATTGAAAAATGCTAGAAATTGAAAGAAAACATATTACAAGGACAGATGCTAAAAGCAGTCTGCCCCTCTGTACATACAGTTATTAAAATGTGTGAAAACTCATATCTACATAAAAGTTTAACTTAGCTTGTTGTTGCTATCAGACCTATTATTTGCAGGCCTGTATATCATATTTTTATGTCTGTCATGTTAGTTTTAAATAACACTAATCCCCAATTCAATTAAAGGTATCACCTCAAAGCAGATAATTTTATTTCCTTTGAGTAAAGGTGCAGACTTATTATTCATTTTAGTAAAGTAACCATTGCCAAACTGACCTTCATTTTATCTCAGATACTTTCATCTTATCACCTTCCTTTTCTATGGCATGCAACTTTCAGATGTGCATCTGGTGTGTTAGATCAAATTAAAGTTTCCACTGGAGAGGCATTCCTTTACATTGAAACTTGCAAATCCATTTTTAACTCCCATATGCAATACCTTAATTGAAGCAGATCAAAAAATTTTCTGGTATTTTTTATAATACAAAATGATGTGCAATCTAAATACATTTTCTTTGTTCTTTCTTGGAATGATTTTTGTTTAGAAACGTCTCTATAATACATTGTATTCTATTAAATGGAGAAGATGTTCTAAAACCAGGCAGAATATTGCTTGTTTAGCATCTCTTGTTTGAAAGCATCATGTACATTAGACCCAGTCCATTCAGCCAAGCTTTTGCTGTCTTACACTGTCTTTCCATAACAAAATTTTCATGTAGACTCACTGTTCACCTTCTTTCTAGTAGGATGCTAAGTGATGTATAATTAGCTTTTTTGCCTTATATCCAATGACGTAAATGTGCTTTGAAAAGAAAAATCTTGGTGTGATATACTGTGAAACTTCCATGCATTGAACTTTGTGGCTTCCTATGTTTAAAATGTTATTCCTTTGTAATTTTGTGTCCATTAATTAATTATCTGAATTAATTATCTAAAGTAGATTATAACCAGTTTTGGATATAAGAAACTAATCCTTTGTAACATCCTGAAGGCATGGGATTAATCTGTACTGAAGCATTCTGAAGAAAACAGATTTCAAGGCCTCAGAATTCTGATGGACTGTGTTATAGATACTACAAAAAGTCAGATATATCTTTTTTTCTGCATATGGACTGAAGAGAAGACAAAGATACAAGTCCCTTTTCTGAAGAGTTTTTACAGTATTCAGGCCCTGTTTTGCTCCTAGGGCATTTGAATTCTTTTGCTCTGTGAAATTCAAAAAGAAAAGAAAAATGAGAAAATGCAAATTCATGGCTCTCTCTGCTTTTATAGCTGCCTGTGGTACATTCTATGGGAAATTTGAGAATAAATTCTGTTTTTGAAAACAAGAATTCTTTCTGCAGCTCTTCTGTTTGATGCAGCCATTCACTGCCTCTAGTGATGAACTCCTCCTGAGTCTACATTAGCTTCAGAATATGTGTCTTAAAAAAAACCTTTATGAATATAAAGCTGTTGAGAATGGATTTCTCTTCAGAAATAGGATTTTTATATGTTAAATAAAATATTTTTTCAACGTTATTAAGTAGTTTTGTCTATATTAACCTTCAGCTTGTGTTACCAGAATAAGAACTTACTAAGAACTGGCTAGACTGTTGGTGTAACCAATACCTTCACTGTAAATGTTATGGTAATATTAAGCAGCCAGTCTTTTCAAAAATTCAAATACTGTCATTTTATTCAAGATTATATGCTTTTGTGTGCAAGTGTTTTACCTTGGTCTTTTAAAATTAAAATTCTTATTTGAGTTGCTCACAATCTTTGGTTGTAGTTTGTTGCAGCAGAATTCCATTTTGTTAGTAAGCCAAGGAAGATGTAATTTTTTCCAATGGCATATTATTGTATTTACATCACATTACTCCTTTTAATATTTTTGTTTATGTCTTTATTAAATCACAAATTGTGCTGGCAAATTTTGGTACTTTTTCATTACAATGTGATTTAAACCACATACAGATAAGGTTTGTACATATACCAGTATACTGTACTGAGTGCATTCCCTCAAACAGATAACATTAGCCAAGGAAATGATTTGAATGACACAGAAAAGAATGAAATCAAGTGCTGAACTGACACTTCTGAAGGAAGAAATTAAACCTTTTCACTGTCCTCAATGTCTTTCAGTAGTATTTGGATATTAAATCCCATCACAGGAAATCATTGACATTCTTACAGAAAAATATTTTGGAAAGTGAAGATTCTCCTTCTCCACCAACACAGTTTATATTTCTTTTATACTTTCAAGCATGTATGTTCCAGTTTTCTTATTTTGGCTCCATAATTTGGGTGGAAGTATGTGCCTCCTTACCCTCAGCTCTGGTTCACATCAGGTTTTCACTGACAGCAATTCATGGGTAGGATCAGGCTTTCTGTTCCTGTGACTGTCAGCTTCTTGGCTTACAGTAATTACATTTGAAAAGATATCTTTCTGTTGTGTTAACCAAAACAGAAAAAAACCAAACAACTTTCCCTTTCCATAACACAGTGACAAATGCATAACCACAACTTTGCTTGTTGCTTTACTTCTTCCCATTGCCATATGTGAGCTACTGTGTCCAATATATTGGACATCCCTATTGAGTAAAATTTATATTTCTTTATTCCCTCCACTTATTTTGTCTTTGAAAAATGAGAAGATTCAATCCAAAGGTGAAGTTATGATGAGATTATGCATGCACAGTTCTCATCTTTCAGTGCAGGTGTGAGTCACAATGCTCAGACTAAGCTGTGAGGAAGCCTGCCCTTCACTGCCTGTAACAGGGCAGCACTTTCTCACTTCATTTGAGAAAGATGCTGGAATTGAGAGCTTGGACTAACTTAATGACTATGTCAGTCCTTTTCTCAGAGTATATACTAGACCACAAATACCATACGCAAACTCCTTCTAAAGATTAACAATCGTTCCTAATACCTTATGGTCCTAATTCAGAAATATGCATGATGAGCTTAGGGCAGACATGTGCTTTTACACCTCATCTTGATTCCTACAAAGCTAAATGTATTGTATTTCTATCACTGTTTCAACCACCCTTCTACATACATTTTACAAAACCTACTGATTCTGGCAAAGCAAAATATATTGTACCACTAGCCGTGTTTCAACAACCTTACTGTACAAAAACTGCAGCAAGAGCTGGCCATCTAGTGGAACAACAATTGCTGCATGCAGTGGACTCTGGACAAGCAAACACAATGAATGAGCATATGATACTGCAAGTTTTTAAGGCTATTGTGCCAATGCAATGAGAACATATCAGTAATAATCACTTGACCATTTTGAAGCAGCAGAGCCTCAAATTCATGACAGCAGTAGCTCACCTGGTAGCATTTTTCACAGAACGTCAAGTATCTTTTTCAGAGTGCATTTTTTTTAGTCTTGTGATTTTTTCTTTATTTCTTGAAATTGAATGTTTTGTCATTCCAACCCTATATACAACATGGGAACAGATTTTCTCCATAGCAATTTCTGTGCTCCTTGTTGGGTTTGGATTTTCAGTTGGCATTTTTCTTTGAGCTCAGACAACCAGTAAATACTTCACTGATTACAGAAAGTGTATTAATTAATTCAGGTGAATTTTAAGTTATACTCAGCGGTACCATGATGGTATGGAATGTACCAGAATGGAAATCTATGGACTTTTGATGTATCTTGGCACGATTTGACTTTCAGGAAAAGGAACAATGATCTGTTTCATGTTAATGAAAGAAACCTAAAAATCTGGGAGAACATCTGGAACTTGAAAAGATTTGCAATGAACAGAATAAAATAGAAATAGCAATGCTGTTCCCATTCCCAGTGTATACCAAAGTGCTGCAGTAAATAAGACATTGTTCCAATCACTAGTGCAGACTGAAAGAAAACTATTTATACATTATTCTAGCTGAAGAATGTAAACTGTGTTTAAAAAGGAGACACAGGAATGTAGTTTATTTAACTTGCAAGTTAATTGACTCTACTGCTATGAACAATGATGCTACAAGAGGATTCAACAGTATTTTGGTGCAAAGATTAAAAAATTAAAATATAAATGTAATTTAATCATTATTATTAAGTGGCCTGGTTCTTCAGAAAATATGGAAAAAGTTGCAAGCAGTTCTGTCTAACTGATTAATTGAATCCCATTTAAAAACTGTCAAGCAACAATTTGTTTCATGTTCAGTAACAAAATTTTGAGGCCAGAATAAAAAACAGGTATTTTCAGTAATGAATTATAACATTGACAGTATGTAGGAGCTCCTTCAAGTGTGACGAAATTATTTCTGGCAGGCTACATAGATAAATCGTTATAAAACTCAGTCTCATAGGAAGTTTTAATGAATTATATTAAACTTTTAGAACATACCTCCCAGCTTCATGAAAGAGAAAAATCAGCTCTCACTTTTGACATATTCCTTTAAAAATCCTTTGTATGTATCTTCCATTGACTTGTGAAATGCAGTGTAAAATTAAACATTAGCACAGTTACTTTGTTTTTACTCACTGCCAGCATCATGACCTTTATTAAAAACTGAAGCATTGGCTCCTTAATCTGTATCTGAAAAGACAAGTGCCCATAAAATACAATATTCATATCTCCATTAAGTCTGTCTAATTTCTCTTTCCATAATAAAATTCACCTTAACTATCAATAGCAGAGCTCAAACAGTAATTTGAAGGAGTTGTTTGGAAAGTCTTTGGAAAGGATTACATTTTGTTCCAATTTCCCCTTCTTGGTTCTTTGTAGCCTAGAATATTATTGGCACATGAACCTGTGATTTTTTGCTTTTATTTCTGTCTTCCCTTAAACACAAGAAATTTAAGTACTTGGTTTTTGTTCTGTTATTCCACTCAATTTCTGCTGAAATGTCTGTTTTTACAGCCTGAGCAATAATTCATGTTCCTCCATTGCATTACTTGGGTATTCATTCTCCATTGCATTACCCGCTATTCATTTGCGCACTTACCTGTATTGAAAAGTTGAGTACCTTGTTTGGATTATGTATCCTCTCATCATGAGAAGTACCTGAATACTGTTCTAACACTTGTGTTTTCTTTCTCCTCATTGTCTGTCTTTTCACTGCTGATATTCCTTTATCCAGTCCCGTATCTTGGTCTATCAGATTTTTCTTAACCAGGTTTGGAAATTAAACCAGTTTCTTTTGACCTTTTCCCCTCACTTCTCAGTTTAAAGCTCTTCTTATCAGCCATAAAAGCCTTGATGTCAGAAGGCAATTCTCCCAGATAGGCACATGGAATCCAGCCTTTGAAAATGCTTTCTTTTAGCAAATACATCCTACTGCTCGGTATTCCCAAACCTGTCTTTATCACTGATCTTTGAGCCATCTATTGATCATCATTATGTCATCATACATTCAGTCTCCCTCTGTACTGACTAGAAAAATTTTAGGGCCGTCATTAAAATTGGGACATAGTTGTCATAAAAGTAAGTTATGATATTCCTAAGTTAGAGATGTGTTGCAAAATCAGTGTGTTATGAAAGTTTAGTACAACTCACTGTAAAACAGGCAAACTCATTGCTAGTAAAATTCATTATTAACAGATAAACCATAAACTCACAAGTTCTGCATTTGAAAAAAAAAATTGTATCCTTCACATAACAAGAAAGGTGTGTTTTGATCATTCATTTCAACTGATCTTTGCGTTTGATATCTCGGTTCATCAGTACTCTATCATTGCCATTACAAACAGCAACCAAAGATTGCCTCAAACCTGATAGAGGTTTTTTTTGGAAGACCTGATTATTTTAAATTGGGGGGGGAGGGGGGGAGGGGGGAGGGAGCTTGGGTTCTGTTTATTGTGTTTTAAAAAGCTCTGTGTTCCTGCTGAAGTCATGTTGAATCATCTGTTTGGCAGAATGCTTATTCAGGTCATGCCCAAGAAACACAGGAGATTATATCAAAGCATTGCAGTGACTATATAACTTTTGTCAGTGGAATGATTTCTGATTCGAAAAGACCCCAAAAGTTAAAAATACATTATTTTTTTTCAACTAGCAGAAAGCCATAACAACTGTCTCTCTGAAAGAAAACGTGGAAGGATTAGCTAAGTGCCACGTAAAGGCAAAGAGGAATTGATGGACCTTTAGCTTGCAATAGAAGACCTGAAAGCAGGGGAGAGTAAAGTACCCCTGACAGTTCTGGAACACTGAACCTAAACTACGTTTCTTTAAAATTGACAGAGATACTTCCTAAATGAGGAGTCACTGGACTAGGCCCACAATGCTTGTGCTTAGAAGAATAATGTCCTTAAAAGCTTATTCATTTCAGGTTTACTCTAGTGTCATTCCACTAATTTCAATAAAGCAATTTTCGATCAGCAATCAACTATAATCACTTTATGTTAATATAGATTTGACTAGCTAGCTTTCACGATCTCTCTGTTTCTAGGAAGGACTAAAACACTTCTATTTTCTTTCCTTAGGCATCCTTTCAAATTTAATTCATGTCTGACAAATGAGACAAGAAATCAATAGTATGTAGTATATACTGTATAATGACCTGGAAAGTTCTTAAAATAGCTGTGCTTGCTTCAGAATAGGTATTCAGTATTTGGTATACAATTTTTGGCACTGTTACACTTGGCTAAGTTCCCCTGAAAATGTGGTTCAGTAAAACAGAGCCAGACCAAATGGGATGAATCTGTATGCTCATGTTATTTTTAAGTTGCCTCACATAATACGCAGTCCTATACAAATCAGGTTTTATTTTGACCTTCCTGATAATATTTAGGGAAACGTGAATGGAGCAATATTGAAAGCTGGGATTGTTCAACTCTTACAAATATAAAGATTGCATACTGTGCATGTACCATATGTTGCACACATTCCCAGATCTATCCCCTTAAGGAGATTTTAGTGTCAGGACGGCAGTTTGAGTTTCTCAGGTTTTCATAGGCTTTCTTACCTCTGCCTTGGCATGCGAATGAGTGGCTGTTTATGGCATCTCTTACTAAGGCCGAAGAGCTTGTGAACAGTTTTCTGTGCCTTGAGGAAGAGTTGCTTCATGCTGTTTTCTAGTTGCTCATAGCGACGTTGAAAATTAGAATCCATTGTCCACAAATGCATTACAGTAGTTGTGTTCAGGAAATAATTCATGGGCAGCCTTTTCATAAATAATTTGAATTCATCTGAAAAAAAATTAATAGTCTTTAATTATGTAGTTATGGCTATTGTTGCAGCAAAAATGAACTTCCAATTTGTTTTTTCTTGAACTACTTATTTTTTTAAACTTGAACTTCTGCAATTTTAGAATTTAATATTTTAACTCTTTCAAAGTAGAAAGGTAACTACATTTTCAGTCAGCAAAAGTAAATATTTACATAATTTTTAAATCAATGTTAAAAAAATGCAAGCTCTGTCAATATTTCTCAACCTGGATAATATGAAGATTAAATAAGAATCAGTTTCTTACCTTCAAATCTGGGATCTGAAAGTAAATATGCATATAAAGATCAATGTATATTGACTCATTTGGAGAAGATAGGAAACTGTCTTAAAAGGAGTATATCCCAATGCTTATGAAATGCAAGTAAATGTGATTTTCAGGCCAGCTTTCTTTTAGACGCATAATTTCACCTGAAACAAGCCATTAAGGATCAGACTTTCAAAAGTATTTAGAATTGAAATGGAGCATTTCAAAGGATTTTATGGTACTTTGCCACTTCAAAAATGTCCCCATAACTTCTTTTTGACTCCCATCCCCATCTCTAAAGTGGTAAAAAGGAGTTGTTAAATCACAGGATCACTGTTACTGTGAACATCCTATGCTTTGTGACTTGTTCTGGCAGCTCAGTCCACATAAGATACATAGACTGAATCTTATTAACAGAATTTTATTAATCAGTGAGTCCATTTGCATAAGTAGGATAATTTACATGTTAATTTAGGAGGTTTGAACCTAAATAAACTTCCGTCTAAAAGGGCTTTAATTAGTGGGGGAAAAATGAGAAAATGAGTAGTACACTTGAATGCATATGTTTATCCTTTTCCTTTCTTGTTTCCATATTTCAGTATGTTTTCCTGTCTGCCCTCCTGCCTACTGCTATCCTCCCACCCTTCACAATCCTTTTTTTCTTTTGGCTTGTTCCTGCAGTGAAGTCATTTATCCCACAGTTTGGCTCTCACTCTGCCAGATGCTCCCTTTGGTAGTCTACACTTCAGCAGACTATGTGAATGCAATGATCCAACTGACTGAAGTAGCTTCCTGCTTAAAACTAGAGTTACTCATAATATTTAACATTGCTATAATTTTAAGTTTCTCATGGGAAAGGGTTTATTGGGGGACAATGTCTGCTCACATGAAAGAATACTCCATTACCATCATTGTTTGTAAGTCTTTTGGTTTTAGCTTTAGCTTTGGTTTAGCTTTTTTAACAACATTTTTACATAAAGAAGGCAAAAATATTCCTTTTTTTATGGGCGGAGAAGTAAGAAATTTTCTAAATGATCCAGAGTGACCCTTACCCTCATCCTGAGGGATGTGGGGCCATGATGAAATAGAATAGCCCTATTTTGGTATAGAACTTTCTGTGATGGATGAAGATTCATCAGAAGACAAAAAGCATTGAATGGTCTTCTGGAAGGTAAAAAATGAAAGGCAAGAGGCAAAGGTGATGTTTTTATATTTAACAGAGTGGTTTTAATAATTCGTCTGGGAAGTCCTTGGCAACTTGTTACTCATTTTCTCCTTATGCCTTCCTCTTTGGGTAGTAGTCGTCCACTATTCTCCCCTCAAGGAAAGCACCATTGTCCCTCTGCTGTCCCTGGGTACAAATTAAGGGACTGAGGAAAGGAACTGTTACTTTATTTTATAAAGTATTCGGAGCCTACAATCCTTTGCTTTTTCCCTTTCCTAATTTTGTCTAAGAAGTTGGTTCTTATCCTCTGTCCAAAAACAGCAAGTATCTGTTCCAGGGTTTGTAGCTTAATAATTAGGATTAATAGGCATATTTAATTAATTCTACATTACCAGATGACATCTCTGTGAGTCTTAGTGTAGTTTTGTGAAAACCATTTCCCTGTTTTCCCCTTCTCAAATGACAGTTATTCCTTTGTCTTCTTATACTACACATCTCAGTCCTCACTTTCTTTCAAAGATTATGTCTGGCTTGTCTAAATGAGGCACAGCCCCATTGGCTTGCTAAAGCCTTCCAAGCCTAAGGAGTGCATTTTCAAATGTAACAAATTGGTAGTAAAACAAAATGAAAAGAAAGAAAAAAATTAATAGGAAATAAGATTAACTGAACTGTTATAAAGTACATCCTTTAGCAAAGTGCAGATCTGCAGTTTGTATAAATTGGCCAAGCTTTACTGACTTCAGAGGAGTGTACTAACACACGTAAGGAGGATCATATCCAAAAGCCACAACCCTGGCTACTTTTTTTAATCACTAACTTCTCATTTCCCTTCTGTTCTTCTGAGACATTGGTATACCTACTTAAACTCAGTTTCATGAAGTCCAAAACAAACCCAAATCCCTGAGGAGAGAATATGCTCACAAGATGCCTTTTCAGTTTTCATATTGCTGTAGTAACTTATTTAAGAAACATTGTCAGTTTGCTGTCCTTTGCACAATGGCAATAAGCTCTACAGCTAACAACTAATTGGAATCAGTGTTTAGAACTGATAAGGAGGGTTTACACTCCTTAACTTGCAATGCAAAAACATTTCCAATAGGAAATGCTTCTTTTACTCCCTGTAATAAACATCATCTTTGACTATCCCTGTGCCCTGTACGATCATACTAATGAGCACCATAATGGAAGTAAAAAAGACAGAGATAAAATGGGCATGGTTACATAGTGTCTTCTGAAAAAAAAAAAAAAAAAGAGAAGAAAAGATAATGTGCTCATATCTTAAACAGACATATTTCATGATCTGTGAAACTACAACATGAACTCCTATCACTGAGAGATGATTAAACTATTACACTCTAATCAACACATTGTACCAGCCATTCCTGGGGATTAATAGACAGTATTACAGTGCTGGGGGCCATGGAAATTAATACTTATAAAGCATCATACTTGATACAACATATCATATGATTTCAGCACTTCCTCATTTATTTTCACGAGTAGCATATGCAATACCATTTTTTCATATTCTTAACTAATTGTAAATAATGGGGAAAAATGTAAAACTTTTTATGCAGTTGTTGATCCTATAAGTTTATTTAACTTTCATTTTATGGCTGGTCATGTCTGTTTTTCACTTCCCCCTTTCTGCAAGGTAAATCTTCCTTGTATTAACAGTGTTTAGAGACTGAAATGGCATACTATATTTCAGTGGCAAAGAATAAATGAAAAATATAACAATGGGGGCAAACATTATTGCTGAAATCAGCTGAAAATCAGACATATTTAGGCTGTAAGAAATACCTAGAACTTCTTAGCTTGTAACTTGGATTCTCAGTTTTATTCAGTATCAGAGCAGGGCTCAATGCTGAATTCAGTGATTAACATTCTGCATACAGAGCTAGCAAAGACCAGAAAAATGCAGTAAACTTCATCAAAGGATTTGACAACGCTCTGCTACCAGGAAAAAAGGCCCTGCTCTGTGTTGGAAGAGAACAGGACCCCTGATTTCTCTGCTACAAATATTTTGCATATCCCTGGTATTTTGAATTATAAGATCAGTACAAGACTATCACACCTACAAGACCATGGCACTCTTCTGGTTTTGTTTCAGCTGAGGCTGAGTGGTTTATGCAACTTTTGCAGGCTATCACAATGTCTTGTGTTAGCTTGTTTCCTAAGAAAGATCCCTTTTGGAGGATCTGTGGAAGCATCTGAGAAGACAACAGATTTATACCAGCTTGGGAACTCAGAACACCAGGTTAATAAAGGTAACACAGGCTAACATCTGACTGTGCAATGTAATACTGACAATATTAACATGCCACATAGTATCACTGCACTTTCTTCTCCTATTTTCTTTAGATTAAACAGAGCATGTCCATGACTGATCTTTCAAACTGTCATTCATAACATTTTCTTATAAATTATATAGCTACTGTTTCACCAATAAATGCAACAGAGATTATTTCTAGTTTATGGGTGTTAGAACAATTTCTTCCTCACAGACCAAGAAATAGTCTGTGTAAAGAAAGAGAACAAACTTAGCTTCTGCAGTCAAGATAACATGAGCAGGAGGATAAAACAATAATTCCTTTAAGCCATAGCTTGTGCCTAAGGAGGTGTCAGTAATGTACTTTATGGAAGATCAAAATTCCTGAGTCCCCCGGTAAATAGGAAAATTCAAATTTGACTGGATTTCTAACAAAGAAAAATACACAGAGTCCTTTTTTTTTTTTTTTTTTTTTTTTTCCCTGCTGGCTCTGTATTAGAATCACAGAATGTCCTGAGCTGGAAGGTACCTACAAGCATCATCAAGTCCAACTCCTGTCCCTGCACAGGACAACACCAAATTTACACCATATCTCTGAGGGCATTGTCCAAGTGCTTCCTGAATAGCATCAGGCTTGGTGCCATGACTACCTCCCTGGGGAGCCTGTTCCAGTGCTCCACCGCCCTCTGGGTGAAGAACCTTTTCCTAATACCCAACCTAAGCCTCCCCTGGCACATCTTCCTGCCATTCCCTTGGGTCCTATCATTGGTCACTAGAGAGAAGAGATCAGCACCTGCCCCTCCTCCTCCCCTTGTGACGAAGCTGTAGATCTCCTGTCAGTCTCCTCTTCTCTGGGCTGAACAAACCAAGTGCCTCTAGTGCTACTCATACAGTTTCTCCTGTAAATCCTTCACCAACTTTATGGCCCTTCTCTGGACACTCTCTAGTAGCTTTATAACCTTAATGTACTGTGGCACCCAAAAGTGTACACAGTACTCAAGGTGAAGCTGCATGAGTGTAGAGTAGAGCAGGACAATCACCTCCCTCAACCAGCTAGCAGTACAGTGCTTGATGCACCCCAGGATACAGTTAGCCCTCTTGACTGCCAGGGCACACATTATAGTTGAAATGAATGACAGCATATGTGTACATGTGAAGAAATTAAGTGAGAGGACAATCTACTTGCAGTTTAGGAGAATGTAAAGCAAAATACAGTTTGAAAATAACCTGCATTTGGTGATATGTTAAGGAAGAAATTGTTTCACAATGAAGTAAACTGAAAGAAATTTCAGTCATCTTCTCAGCCTAGAAACATCTGTTTCTGGGGTGATGACACTCCATCAAGTTTTATTCTGTCATTTAATGTAATACCATATTCTGATAAGCCCATTTACCTGAAATGAAACAATTTAATCTTATGGAATCAAAACCTTTAGTATTGGAAATTACAACATCATGTTTCAGTAAATATATAACCCTGTCTAATTTTAGATTACATAGTCTCACTTAAACTTAATTTTAATTTTTCACCAACATTCAAATACAGAAAAAGCAATGATATTTTCTGAGCAAAGGCAGCCTGACAATAACTGAAAAAGTATTTTGCCTGGCCAGTTTAAAAAACCTTTATAGACTGAAACATACCATTGACAATAGGCTTATATATAATCTATGTATTTTCTAAAACGAATAAGAATTTGGACTGTAGCAGTTTTTTCATTTAACAAAGCTCAGTAAAAGTATGTCTGTAAGAGAAAACCCCTTTTTACATCATATTATCTTGTCAAAATCTTCCATTAGACAGCAACTGAAATGGGTTGTTTTGTCATTTCTCTAAATGATGCTTTAATGAAACATTTTTCTCCCTTATTTATCTAAGAATAACAATAGAAAAGTCTTTGACAAACTTTGTAGTGAATAAAAAGGTGTATGTTCATTAGTTTGATAGACAGCACTTGTGACACTTCAGCATTGTCTGTAAATTTTATGCATCTGTCGTTCGTACATATGTCCCCTTTTTCTATCAAGCTCCTTAACTTGCTCTAAAGGTACTAAATTTCTGCCATCACAGGGTAGAAGTGTATAATACCTCATGTAAAAACTGTTCTGCTTCAGCTTTAAGAAAATGCTACAGTGGGCTTAAGGCAAATTGACAAAAATCCACTAGTCTTTAACAAGTAAGGGCGTCATTCTATATGTCTGAACAAAACATTATGCAGTCTGATATGCTAGTCCAAATGAAAGCATTTCATACAGTTTCAAAATTAGCTGAAATGAATTCATGTTCTACATTGCATTTCATCTTTTCATCTTATAATGAGAATTACTTGCAAATGACCACTAGTCTTTATAGATCACTACTACTTTTGGAAGCTGTCTCCCTTCTTAAACCGTAACGATAGGATCTGATGTTAAATCAGGCTTGATGTGGCCTTGGGCAGTCTCTAGTCTCTTGCTCCAAGCAGGTCATCTCTGACATCAGACTGGGTTGCTCAGGGTTTGGTCCAGTCTGGTCTTGGCAACTGCTGAGGGTGGAGGCAGCACAACCTCTCTGAGTAACCAAGACTCAACTGGGAAAAAAACTGAGAAAAGTTTCTCCATATCTCCAGTCCAAGTCTCTCTTGTTTCAGTTTATGCAAGTTGTCTCTCACCATACAGAGCCTGGCTATGTCTTCTTGATCCCCTCCCTGCATACAAGATGGCTCCTTTTGGACGCCCAAAGCCTCCATGCCCGAGGTTGACCAAGACCTCCTCCTGTGGCCTCTCTTCCCAGGGTGGGTACTCCAGCCCCAACTGCTCTGGGGACATCACTGATCATGCTCCATTTTGCCAATGCCTTTCCTGTACTGTGGAGCAAAAACTAGATGCAGTATCTCAATGTGGTCTAAAAAGTACTGTGGCTAATCCCCTCCTTGATATCCTGATCATGCTCCTGTTCATACCACCCAGGATGTTGCTGCCCTTGATGCTGTCAGTCCACTACATGCTACTCTCCACTCACTGCCAACAGGCCCCAGGAACTTTCCTGCAGAACTGCTCCTGGCCAGGCAGGTCCGTCCTGGATCTCTGCTGGGGCTTTGCTTGCCCAGGGCAGGGCGTTGCATTTGTCCTTGTTGAACTTCATCAGGTTCCTGTTCCCCCATTCCACCAGCCTGTCCAGGTCCCTCTAGATGGCAGCCATGTTCTTGAGCATATCAACAGGTTCTTGTCCCCTTCCCTCAAATTGGTATAATCTGCAAACTTGATAAGAGTGCACTTCATTGCCTCCTCCAGGTCATTGGTAAAGAAGGTAAACAGAGCAAGTCCTGGAATAGACCCTTGCTGTATTCCACTTGCTACTGGTCTTCAGGTAGGATATGTGAATCCCCTAACCCTATACTCTGTCTCCCACAATATTCCAGTATCCAAGTTAAAATACAGTGGTCTGGATGGAAAGACAAATAAATGGGTAAAATTCCAGTTGCATGGCCAGATTCCACATCTAGAGTCTTGCTAAAACTGAGGTAAATGACATCCATTTCTCTCCCCTCATCCATAAATCAGCATTTTATCATAGAGAGAATGAGGTGGGTTAGACATGATTTACCCAGTCACCATCTTCTTTCTCATGTCCCTTGTGCTAGCTTAACTTTGACTGGCTGCCACATGCCCACCCAGCTGCTCTATCACTCTTCCTCCTTAACAGGACAGGGTGAGAAAATTAGATGAAAAATCTTATGTGTTGAGATAAGGACAGGGGGATCACTTACTAATTATTGACATGGGCAAAACTGACTCAAATTAATTTATTGATGATTTAAAATAGAGTAGGATCATGAGAAAAAAAAGACAAAACTAGAAACACCTTCTCCCCAGCCCTTCCTTCTTCCAAAGCTCAGCTTCACTCCTTACATTCCCAGCTGTTTTATGTCCTCTCTCCCATAAACAGCACAGAGGGATGGAGAATGAAGATCGTGGTCAGTTCATAAGACTTCATCTCTGCAACTCCTTCCTCCTCATACTATTTCTCTACTCCAGCATGGGGTCCCTGCCAGAGGATATAGTCCTTCACAAGCTGCTCCAGCATGGGTCCCCCACAGACCACAGGTCCTGACAGAAATCCTGGTCCTGCATGGGCTCCTCTCCACAGGCTGAAGCTTCCTTCGGTGCATCTCCACCTCCTGCAGAGCGGAATACTCCATGGGCTGCAGTGTGGATATCTGCTCCACTGTGGTCATCCATGGGCTGCAGAGGGACAACCTGCTTCACCATGGTCTTCTCCACAGCCTGCAGGGGAATCTTTGCTCCTGCACGTGGAGCACTTCCCCCTCTCCTTCTTCACAAGTCTTGGTGTCTGCAGGGCTGTTTCTCTCACATTTTCTCACTTCTCTCTCCTACATCTGCTGAGCAGTGTTTTTTACCCTTTCTTAAGTATGCTATCACAGGGGTGCCACCAGTGTCACTGATAGGCTCAGCTTTGGGCAGTGGTTGGTCTGTTTTGGAGTCAGCTGGACTGGCTCTGTCTGACACAGGGGCAGCACCTGGTGTCATCTCAAGACAGCCTACTGCTGCAGCCCCACCCCTACCAAAACCTTGCTACATAAACCCAATACATCTCCAGAAATGTTGTCCAAGAAGACTCAGT
Source organism: Phalacrocorax carbo (assembly GCF_963921805.1). Lineage (NCBI taxonomy): Eukaryota > Metazoa > Chordata > Aves > Suliformes > Phalacrocoracidae > Phalacrocorax > Phalacrocorax carbo. Next base: position 27,817,473 of record NC_087518.1, on the reverse strand, counting down.
CCATGATTTTCCCAGGGCCCCGAGTGAAGCTGATCAAGCAGTAGTTCCCTGGATCATCCTTTCAGACTTTTTTGATGATTGGCATATTTGCTTTTCTCCAGTCATCAGGAATCTTCCCCAGTCCCCATGGTCTTTCAAAACTAGCAGAGAGACAGGCCTTATAGGGATATCATCCAGCTCTCAAAACCCACAGATACAGTCTGTCCTTAAAACCTGGCCAGCTTTCCAGAGCTCCTTTTTCTTCAGAGCTGCCTCGGAGGGAATACCACCTACAAGTTCCCAGAATTAGGTGAAAACTGCTTTTGTGAAGCCCAGCTCTACATTCTGCTGCTCTCCTTAACCATTTCTTTCCAGATCCTGAACACCACTATTTCATGTTGTCTGCAGCCAAAGTTGCCATTGATTATCCCATCCCCAAAGAGCACTTCCTTGTTAGGGAATAGCCAGTCCAGCTCTGTGTCACTCCTGTTGATCCATCCAGTATCTGTATCAAGATATTATTCCTGACACCCTCCAAAAAAATCTTGACTGCTTATGTCCCACAGTGTTGGCTTTTCAGTGGATGCCAGGGAGGTTAAAGTTCCCCACAAGAAGGAGGGTCTGTGATCCAGACATATTCCCAAGTTGCTTAAGGAAGGCTTCATCCACTTCCTCATGTTGACTGGGTGGTCTGTAACACACTCCTACTTCAATGTTACCCTTGCTGGCCTACCCTCTGACCCTGACCCATGAGCTCTCATCCCTGTCATCCATCCCATAGCAGAGCTCCATACATCTGAGCTACTCCTTGACATAGAGTAGCTATGCTCCTCAGCAACTACCCTCCTCATCATCCCTGCCTGTATTTAGTGATGAATTTCCATCCGTCCTTCACAGTACTGCAGTCAGGCAAGCTGTCCCACCCTGTCTCTGCCATCCTAAAAATATTTTGCCTCTGTGACCTCATGAAGAGTTCTGGTTTATTTTCCCTTTACTTAGTAGTAGTAGTAGTAGTAGTAGTAGTAGTAGTAGGACCAAGACACAACATGGGCCTGAGCCATGTAGTCACTCCTGATATTCTCCAGCTCTCCTCTGGTAGTATTGTTGCTACTCGCATGGATGAGCAAAAAGGGGTAATAGTCTAAAATGAGCTGAATGAGCCTCAGCAGTCTCTCGTCAACTTCCCAGATCAAAGTCCCCAGAAAACCTCCCCGGATAGCAGGTCAGGTCAGCAGAGGGGGACCTCTATCTACAAATGCCATTATCCACTGCTTTTTAGGGCCTGCATGTGTGTAGGGCTTGGCTGGCTCCCCAGGACGCTGAACCTATTCTGCAGTCACCGATCTACAGGTGGAAAAGGAGCCATCTTCCTGGTCCAAAAGTCACAAGCCTCCCATTCCCCTATCTTAACAGTCTGCATTTGCCACTTGATGAAGTACAGACTCTAGCTGACCATCATGTGCAGCTGAGGGTTCAGATGCTTGGCTCTGCAGGGATCTGTGAAGCTTCTATTTCTTTTTTAAATCTTCCCTAGTGTTTTGCAGAGGGAATACTATTGCCTCTCTGAGGAGTGATTCATGAGATGATGTTCCAAAGGCAGGTGCCTATAATAATGCCTTTCCAGATTCCTGCCTGTCAGAGGAGAAAATACTTAAGGAACTTGACACTTTGCATTAAGTGAGGATTCAGTTGGTTGTTTTTTGGATTGTTTGATTGTTTTTTTTTTCTTTGGTTGGTTTGTTGTGGTTTTTTTTAAATAGCCGGTTTCCTTGTCTATGCTAATCATTTCTCTACACCTGGTTTTAATATGGTTCCAGCCTTCCTTTCGCACAATTCATTCTAATAGGAAGCCAGAATAAACAGGTAGTATTGCATAAAGAAAATGAGCAACAGTCAGAGCCAATAAGAAATATTCAGACCAAAATCTTTAACTGAAAAACACTAAGGAAATATCTCTAGTAACTCCAGAAATCTATTTACCTACAGAAAAGATGACACAGAGCAACAAAGCAAGCCATCCATCCCTGCTCTGCCAATTTCCTTAACCTCTGTGCCCATTTCAGTGCTGACCTTATCTGCTGATGCTGTAAATAAGCCTACTATTTAATATAAACACTGGGTTATTTTTTTTAGAGGTTAGAAGCTGGAAAGAAGACTACCAATTAATTTCACACACAAGATAAGGAAAGCTGCTAAAGCTATTCATTTCAAAACAAAGAAGGCTCTTAAGCAGAACTATGCAGAGCACAGAAAATCCATTTTGTGAAAGGATTTTTAGCATTCCAAAATTAGAATGCAAGCTAAATAATTTGAAATTCTCTAAATTCTCCAAATGCTTCTAATTTCTCTGAAGGCCTCTAGAAGGAACATTGCAAGATTTTCTTGTTTTACTTTGCTTTGGATCAGTCAAAATACTCCACCTTAATGGAACAGAAGTTTAACATTTTTATATCAGCCTCTAATTTCATATTATAACATAAAAGTTACAAAGAAAAAAATTACAAAATCAATAATCATTTCAAAATGAATGGTCAAAATGCTTTACTATATTCTGTCAAAAAAGCACCATTTTGCAGTTATTGAAAGATTATTCCTGTTGTGTTTTTTTTTTAAAACTTTTGCCTCAATATTTTGTAATATTCTGTAGATAGATCTGTTTCTCTGCTACACTTAAGCTGTCTTCTGTTTAGACTGCAAGTTTGACAGGGAAGAGCCTGTCCCTTATTATATATAAAGCAGTTAGCACAATAGACCTGAAATTTAATTTTTGACATGTAATACAAATAATAATAAATTTTCTTATGGCTTCAGGCAACTGCATCCTCCTTGGAGTCCTCCGTGGTAGCTGCAATTAGTGTGAGGAGCGAGAGTTCTGGTAGGAAAGATCTTAAAATCCCTAATAGTCTGTTACACTTTCTACATAACTGTACTCTAGGTGAAAAAAATTTTACTCTGACAAAGTGACCACGGTATTATCATTCCTTTCCCATAAAAATGTTTTTAATTGTAATCATGGCAATAGATGTGACAGCAAGTCAAATACCAGTGTCAGCTGTAAATTGAAACCTCAAACCACAAAGCTGGTAGTCTGAGAGAATAAAAAGCAATAGGACCTACATTTCAAATGGTTGGATACAGTTGCTGTTCAGTCAAGTGCTGCCTCAATATGGTGTAGATATTATGAACAAGATTTATAAAATATATAGGGTTTTTTTTTAAATATCCCACCATGATTCAAAAGCCTGGAGAAAACAGGGTACTAAAACGAACATATATTTGGTTTTATGTTGCAATGAATTTTAGTTGTTCATGATGCATTACTTAATTTGTCTAAGAAGTAGCAGCTGTATTCCAAGAAATATGTTTGAAAATAATCCAGTTGAAGGAAGCATAAGACTGCAGCTTGAAACAACCTTATTCACAGAAAAGACAGTAAAGCTGAATTTTTCTTCCCCTCCCTACCCCCATCTAGGATAAATTGTTCATCTTTCCCTATAATTAAAAAATTTTATTCTCCAAAGCAAATGAACTCTCCATTAAATTTTCCAAAGGACAAAGAGAAGGAAGGAAATGTATGTGATCTGGAAGATACAGACTGCATATGAAGGAGGAGAGCTCAACATTTAATATTGGACAGGCTATTTGAACTGGTAAAATTAAGCTGTTTTGTAAGCCTCAGGGGAAGCAAATTTTTATGAGTCTTGCAGTGGGGTAAGCTTGCGTGTTTTTTCTGTTGGCTTTCTTTTTTGAATTTAGGAATGCTGCAGGGATAGCTCCTCTAAATGCTAGGCTTTGCAAAAAAGGAAAGAACAGGGCTAAATATCAGCAAATGTGAAGGTGGAATTGGAGAACAGAGATCCTCTGATAATTCATTAACATATAGTTTCTGATAAACCTCATACAAATATTACAATACAACTGATTTTACATATGTTACACACATTTATATATAGGCATGTATATATATGTACGTGTTATACATATAGTTAATGCAAGTAATGTCAACCTGTTATAGGAATAGGAAACCACAGATACCAACCTCATGAGCCTTGGGACTCTCTTGGTGCCCAGATAAACACAAAAACATTGCAGAGTCAGAATTGGTAGTAAAGATAGAATATCATAATGCAAGTCATGGATTAATTCTGAAGTTTTACTAGGCAGGAGATAACCTTCCCTAGACTCTTCTGTGAACTGAAAGGACTAACATTTCCTATAATCAACAAGTGACTGGTTTCTTAATCTAAATATGACCTTGACAGCAAGTTCACTTTTCAGAAACTAAAAAGCCAGACTCCAACAGCTACCTCTGTAAATCCCAACATCTGAAGGATACTCCCTCCCTTCATTCTGACAGGTTGGGGGTTTTTTGGGGTGTGATTTTGGTTCATTACTCTTTTAAAAATGTTTGTATCACTACCTTCCAAATAAATGTCCCTTGTAATTAATTGTAAGCTGTCAAGTAAAAATTCTCAAAAATTTATCTATGGGTTATTTCAGATATTTTGTAAATGATTCGATCATTTATATATGTTTTACAACTATTCCTGCAGCATGGATGTTCCATTTTCTATCCATTCCTAGCTATTATTATCTTTCTATAGCACTATAAATGCACGTAATGTTTAGGACATAATTCTTCTGCATAGACTTAGATATAACCTCTGTCACCTCAAAAGTTACCTTACTTGTTCTTGGTCATGCTGGTAATTCCTGCAGTTTGAAAACTAGTTAAGGTAAATAAACATGTAATGTATCACAGAGGATAGTTCAGGGAAAAGAATGAGTGAAACAGACAAGTGTTCTTGGAAAACACATTGAAGTAAATAATCAGTGTTAAGCTGTTACAAGAGAAGATTTAAGAAGCTATGAATCAGAACAGACAACTCTGCCCTAGAAGAAAAGAGAGGCCAGAGAGTGACATCCCTCTTGATAGTCCAAAGCTTCCAATGCAGATTGGAATTCCACTAAGAATGAGGATTTTTGTCACTAGCTTTGAAGTCAATTTCATTATGTCCTGTACATGGTGGACATAAGTAGATTTACATTATATCAAGCCTTCTGCTTCTCCTCTTATTGCAATGTCATCACAATGTTTAAAGTGTCTGAGAATGCAATGCCATGTAAAACTTTAATAAATTGGTTTGCCAGATGTTGCTTTAGCAACCATTCATATGCTTTTAGTTTTGGAACAGAGACAATTATATTGATAGGACCTAATTGGCTGTACCTTCATTTTCGGGCTAGGAGATGAACAATTTAGACACTGACTCTCTGAAGAAATTATGCACATCCCACCTGTTCATTTTATTAAAACAGTGATACCTCCACAGGGGTGGGAGAGGTGAGGAGGGGAGTATTAGTCACAGAAGGAATGACAGTTGCTGTATCTGTTCATGCTATTGATTAAACTTGCTGACAACCACATAGGGAAGTTAATTACTGGGAGGCAAATTAACACCCTTGCAAGATAATAGAGAAAACAATAATTATATTAAGAACTCAGGGGGCTAAGTTTTCTTGGCCTTGAGCCTGAAGCTGTGAGCACTGTTTTAAAGACAACCACGGCTCTAGTGCTCAGGGGCAAATAGGTTGAACCATATTGATTGAAGTCTTTATTCTCAGAGATTAAAAAGCACCTTCGACTGCCAGTGAGTCTGTTCAGTCTTTTCACAAGGAGCCTTTCAATTAAGATTTCAAATGAGACTCACTTTGCATTGTAATCAGTCTACTCTGGTCAACAAAGGGAGAGACTGTGCTACCTGAATGACCTGTGCAATCATACCTTGTGTGTACTGTGTACAATGCTCTCGCACGGACTCTTTGATGGGTGTGTTCTCTTATCCTTCTGAATCAATGAAAACAAAGCTTAATAGAGAGCAAGGTTAAATTTCTTGATTTTATAAATTGAAGAAATCCTACAGTATTCAGGTTTAGTTCCAGATTTCATTTTTAAGCTTCATGCATTTGAATTGAAACACAGTACCTGGACAAGCACTAATATGTAAATGGACTATGGTAAGAGAGAACTTCTAGTGGAAACTGTCTTCACTGCAAATGACTGCAAATGTAGCGCTAAATTTAAAGTCTGTCTGTGATGCTAAATCAAACCTAGGCATCTTGCAATGTTTTTTAAGACTTGGAATCTCAACATAGCCTGAAAATCAGTCTGGGTACTTTTCTTCCATTATAATTGCAAGAAGTTTCTTCCAATCAGAGTGTACATATAGCAACATCTATGTTTAAACTGACATTTCCAAATTACACCTGCAGTTACCTTCTGCCCTTTTACTCACTTTTAGTAATTTGGAACAGGTGTAAATGAGACATGTGGTATATTAACTATGTTTTAAAATGTCCCTACAAACACCTAGATGATTTTTACCTAGTGATTAAAAGGCAGTCTGAAAATTTTTGAACATCACTGTAGTTTACACAAGAGTTATTGAGGGCATTGTTTAGATCTTAGGGTTGTCATTACTGCTAGCAATAAGGGAGGAAGCTAGAACCCAGGTTGATGTCTACACACTGTACTCAATCTCCAAGCTTAGCAGCTGGGAAAAATTACCTTTTTACTTGTCAGCTAGATGACTTTGATTTGCAGACAGTGAGAGACAAGAAAAAGGAATTCCATAGTGCCCACTTTTGCTAAAGTCATTTTTAGAAAGAATTTGTGCCGGAGGAATAGCAAAAACCTGTGACTTACTGGGATGGCAAACACAGTTATATTAGATTTTTCTGACTAAATAGAGGGATTGTTAAAATTAAACATCACAGACTAAATGCAGACTTGCTGTTGGAGTTATCCACCAGAAAGAATGTGACACGCTTTAATCACAGCAATATTTTAAAATGCTTCTCTGATGGAGAGGAGGAGAAAGAATGAACCACATGAGGGACACTGGTTGCATTCCTTAATGCACTACTGGGAGATATTAATATAAATAATAATTACGATTATTCTAGAACTTCAGCTGACGACAGTGTATGAAATTTCAGAAAAGCTAATACTTGTCTGATGATGCAAACTTCTTTCCTCCAAGTTTCCTGTGTCTTTATGCTGTTATTCACATTTGATTTTGAAGATTTGGATTTGTCACTGGCTATAATCATAATGCATTCTCTCAACCACACATCTAAGATTTCTGTCTTCAGCACTGGCCAATTTATTTTAATTTATTTACATTATTTAATTATGTAACTTTAAATTTAATCTATTTAAACCTAAGATAAAGATTTAACTTTACATTTTGTTTAACTGACTGGTTTTGTGCCTGCTTTTTTTAAGGATAATCTTTTTTTCACAATTTAAATAAGTCTGATTACTCTGGATACCTCTACTCTTTTTTAATTGTTACTCAAACTGACTGGAACAAAAAATTTAACAGATGTATTACTATGTGTTCAGATCTAAGACTCTCTACATGCAAGAATATTGACTGCAAAATTCTCTTTCCTGATAAATACTAAGAGATTTGTGTAGATTTTGAGATCAAATATGATCACTTACTATGGATGTATATATTGACTGACTGTGTGACTGTCACACCCGGTCTCTGACTTTGTAACAACCTTAGAATTCCCCCTTTATAGCTTCTTTACAGCCTCAATAATCATAAAGGCAATGCTGCCCATCTGTAGCAAATTCATAAGGCTAGCAGAGAGTGTAAAGAATTCTCCCCTGAGCATCTGCACTTCCATGACAGTGCCAATTGTAATTTCCACTCTTGATTCTACTGTATTTTACCATGGTTTGCAGCCTGGATATTGGAAACCACCTTCACTGAGAGAATAGGGCTCTTCATCTCCACAAGAAACAGAACAACAGTTTTGAAGCCTGGAGTCAGAACACAGTGCTACTTTATAAAGACATGTAGTCATGACTCAGATGTCTATACAGCAAGACCATCACCAATCCCAAAATGCAAAGTGTAAATTGAAACATATTCTGTCTTTCAGTAGTGTTTAATAGTAAAAATATTTGTGAACTTTGCATATGAGTTTCAATTGATTAAGGTCTAGATTAACTTCAAGAGTGAGAGAACACTAATTCTTCAGATTTTTCAAGACCAGCTTTGGCCTTCTTGTGTGCTTGGTTTTAATAAAACAGATTTGCAGATCTAGGAAGTAGATGTTCTTAGTGGAAAGAGCCTTTCTTGTTTCAAAGTTGGCATTTTACACTATACTCATGTTTCATATGGGAAAATAGGAACTGAACAAGAAGGGAGACAGTTCTGAAATATCATCAAAATATAATGGTTTTCCACTACTATGACATTTTCATATTTTGAAGATAGAGATATAAATTCATGACACTATTAAATGGATAATTCTTTAAATCTCACTGAAGATATGGAATGGTGATGATCTCTCCTATTACTTTCTGTAGATTTTACATAAAAGTAATTATATAAGATGCAAATGCTACCCCCAAAAAAAGAATGGGATGCCTGAACTTCCTCATCTTCAGTATTACTGATATTTAATTCAGTAATAAGCTTATCATGTCCTCTATTATAACCTGCTCTCTTCAACCCTTTAAATCGAATTCTTTTATACTAGGCATTTTGAGAACATCATTAATTCAATTGTTAAAAAGAAGTGAAAAGATATAATTGAACTGAGGAATCAGAACTCTAAAGTCTCAAAAGCAATCTATGCTGATACGAACAAGAAAAAATTGGTAACTTTCTATGTAGTGCTATACATTAATTGAGGATTCAGATCTAATTTTTAGATGAACGTTTCAAAACTATGGATTTTTTTGAGATGATTTTTAGTCAGCACAATTAAAGGGTAACCAATGCTCAATAGCAAGACATCCTGGAGTTAGTAGGGAATTATGAAATGCATTAGACATGAAGTCCAAATCCACTGAATCCAGGGATTTAAGATGAAATAGCTTGCAACAGCAATTCACTTCAGCTAGTACTATGCAATCAAAGCAATGATGAAGGCTGGATGCACAATGGAAAATAGTTTCAGCAAATATTAATGTGAAAGTTGATATCAGTTTAATTTGGCTGTACTTATACCACTTGCACTTTCTGTGATACTGACATTTACCTTGTGAAATATCTCCATAAAGCAGATACAGAAGTAATCGAAAAAATCAAACTCCACATTTTGAGAAGTTTGTCTTTTAAAGCTATAGAAGGATGCGTTTCAAAATATTTACAGGATTACTTTTGATGTTTAATTATGCCTGTGAAGCTATGTGTCTGGTATTATGATTATGATTCTGAACACAGTTTTTGTGTTCAGTGGGCCAAGATCTTCAAGGTCCTAGATGGCTTTGATCTATTTAAGCTGATGCTGAACATTTAAGCACACAAGTAAAATCTATGAAGTTAATGAACTACAAATTATTAAAATAAGCACGTATTTCAGCATTTCACTGAATCACCTTTAAGACCAACTGCGACAGTAAAATTTCTGTCCAGTTTGGTTTAGGCGTGCTATTTCCTTCCATAGTATTTTGTATTTAAATGTTTGAAAGAATAAGATTTCAATTTCAAAGCTACTTTGAATATATACCTCATAATATTTGTTGCACATCTCCTCATCCCATGCCTTTCAAGGAAATAGTCCAAAAGAGATTTTGTTGCCTTAAAGGGGAAAAAAATATCAGCTGCTCAGCACTTGGGAAATATGCAAAGACAAGGCAGCAAGCTGCCATTCATGTGAGCTATGTGAGAATAATTGCTTGGATGGAAGATTTTACTTTCATGTTTCCAGGAGGTCCCATAAATGCTAGCAATAAAAAAAGAAATTATGAAAATGCACTTTTGGCATATTCTGCTGTTTGAGCAACCCTGTCATTCATGTCCTTATTTATTTTAATAACCTTTTTTTATTTAGAAAAATGAAATTAAGTTGCAACATGGACCACTACAAATTTCTTTTAGATGTCACTGAGAAGACCACCTTAAAAGAAAATTGCTGTTATTTAAATTGTTTAAATAGTGTGGCCAGATTTCCAAAGGCACTCAGTAGCCAACCACACCAGGATTATGGTACAGACAATGCATGATCATATTCTTATCTTTGCTGTCAGAATCCAGAGCCTATGGATGTTTTTATGGGTCTTCATGCCTTTCATGTGTTTTAAAACAGTGGGTCATAATCTCTGTAAAAAGCTAAATTACCAGTCAGTCATTGACAGAGTTGCATGTTAGAATTTGCTTCTTTTTAGATTAAGTCATACCAAGAGAGTCCCAAAACCTTCCAAAATCAGCGATGTATAACAAGACAACATATTCACTAACACCGTCTTCAACACTGCTGTAACTATAAGCTGTGAAACTCCTCCAACCTTAAAAAATATGTGAAATTTTTCAAGGAATCTTTTGACATTCTTTGTGGCATGAAACTAACTAGCACTTGAGTGCTTACATCAAAGCTTTTTCCTGAAACAGGAAGATAAATTATACTGAGATGATGAGGTGGGAGGTGGAGCTGGACAAGTACACGTTCTTAGTATTAGGGACAGAAGGGGTACAGGAAAATTCAGAATATTAAATGAACAACACATTAGAAAGGGGGGGCAGGCTACAGGTGTACTAGTGAAGATTGTAGTGCTTTAATCTAACTAATGTAGGTGGACTCCATATTCTGGAATCTCAGAGAAACTTAGTGGATTAGCAGGTCAACTATATTATCTAGTTGTCCTTTTAAGCTACAAATTCCTCTGAAAAGCTAGTTTCACTCAGATTAAGAAAGGGTGAATGAAACACTGCTTGATTTCTTTAGAGGTGATATTTTTAGGCCACGTGTTAAATAAGAACACAGCTTCTTGGAATGATGTTCTCAGAGAGAACTTTGCTAACACATTAATTCAGCCAAAGGTCTCAAGAAAACTAATGAAATTTGTTAATGAAGGCTGAACAGCATTTTTATAGATTTTTTTATAACGAAACGGCTGTTCATTTGCAAGGGCAGTAGCTGAGTCTGGAGGCCACAAGATATGATAAAGAATAAGCAGATGGTTCAAAGTAAAAAATTTAAAGTAGCTCTTGTAATTTCTTTAAGAATTTAGTACATACCCTGATATTAAAAGGTTATATGAAACCCTTTGAGCTAATAGCAATCAAGTATGTATTGCTGGAGGGCAGCTAGAGGGATGAAAAAGGCAGCCAAATTTACAGAGGGATAAATAACATACTGGTCTATGTCCTCCAAAATTATATTCGAGTAGTTAAAAGGTGCCAGAAGAACCTCAATGAAATGAAATCTACACATAATGATGAATGACACATTCTGAGCTGCAATGTGTTTGGTCATCTAACCAATAACAGTCATAGTTGCTCAAAAGAGAATTGTCACTACTCAAATTGCAGACCAGAGTCCTCCTATGTGAAAACCAGGAAAATTCTTTGATCACAGAGTAACAGAATGGTTGAGGTGGGAAACGACCTCTGGTCCAAATCCCTGCTCAAGCAGGGCCACCTAGTCGCCCAGGACCATGGCCATTCAGTTTTTTAATATCTCCAAGGAGGAGGACTCTGAAACCTCTCTGGGCAACCTGTGCCAGCACTCAGTCACCCTCACAGTGAAAAAGTGTTTCCTGATGTTAAGAGGGCATCTCCTATGTTTCCATTTCTGCCCATTGCTTCTGGTCTTCTCACTGGGAACCACAGAAAAGAGCCTGGCTTCATCTTCTTCAACCTTCCCTTCAGGTATATTTGTCTACATTGGTAAGATCCCCCTGAGACCTCTCTTCTCCATGCTGAACAGACCCAGCTCTCCTGGCATTTCCTCATTAGAGAGATGCTCCAGACACTTCATGATCTTCGAAGACTCTCTCCAATATGTCCATGTCTCTCTTGTACTGAGAAAAGGAGACATGGACACAACACTCCAGGTGTGGCCTCACCAGTGCTGAGGAGAGTGGATGGGTCCTCTCACTCAACCTGCTGGCAACAGTCCTCCTAATGTAGCCCAGGATACCACAGCTGACTTTGCTGCAAGGGCACATTGCCGGCTGACGGTCAACTTTGTGTCCACCAGGACTCCCAGGTCTTTTTATGCTAAGCTGCTTTCCAGCTGTGCATCCCCCAGCACATGCTGGTGCCTCGTGCATGACTCCCTAGGTGCAGGACTTCAGACTTCGCCTTGTTGAATTTCATGAGGTTCCTGATGTGGTACATGCTTTCATTTCACCCAATACTACATTTATCTAACATGACTACTCACTGCAGTTGGACATGTATGCATAGAGTGGTCATACTAAACTATTATCTTTTTGCACTTGTAACTGTAGTGTTCAGGACCTTGGACTTTTAATTCAGTAACCACATTTTTCTTTCACATCTCATGATTTAAAAGGTAAAACAATAGTGTAAACTGCCTGATTTGGAAGAGAGCAGTAGGCTGTGGAGAAAACAGTCCTGTTCATTTTTTGTCCTGTATTCTGGAAATTCAGACAGAGAGTTTCAAAGACGCAAACTAAATTTGGCTACCCATTGATTTCAAATAGGTAGACATTAATGGTAGACATTAATGAACTGCATTTTTTTTCTTTAAAAAATCTGTTCCTCAGTTGTTTTATTTTGAACAGACAGAAGGAGAGATAACCAACAGTAAACAAACCATCTTAAATAGAATATATACTTCTTCCTCTTTAGGCTAAATTCTGTCCACAGATAATGTGCATGACCTCAAGTGAATGCAGTAAGTTTTACAGGACCATATTAGAGGACAAAATTCGGTTTTGGATTCAGAGGACTATTTTATTCTATGTAAGGTAAGGAAGGGTTTGGAAGGCAGAAAAGTTAGAAAATTAATACACTTGTATTTAGCTTTACATGAATCTGGGGTTGAGAGTGTCAGAGAATGGAATTCATTCATTCATTCATTCATTCATTCATTCATTCATTCATTCATTCATTCATTCATTCATTCATCTTCAGTTAGTAATAGACTATATGGGCCAGTAGTTAGTGCTCTGTATTATCCTGTCCTTGTTTACTCAGACTCTAAATAACTAAATAATCTGTCCTTCTTTCACCCTACCCATTTCTAGCTAAGTTATTTTAATTATAAATTGATTAGAATAAAACAACATACTCTTATCTCAAAAGCTGATTTCCACCAATCTAAAGACAGACTGAAGGATATATATCCCCCATCAAAGTTATAAAACATCTATTTAAAACATTAGTTTTGTTTAATAAAGGGCACTTTTCTTCTCAGAACACGCTATTAATATGAATCAAATCAAACTGATATTTGCTAATAGTGTTTTTCATAGTTTAAATGTTGCACAAGATCTAAATTTTTCAGAATATGTCTCAGCAATCAGTGGCTAGAAATATTTACAGACTATGGAAGAGCTGTTCAGATGGTAAGATATGATTTATATAGGGAGGTTGAACGGGCAATGAATAAGCTATCTGTCAAAATTTCACATGCCAAGATTTTTTCAACAAAATATAGACCTATACACATATAAGGTTACCTATCTCATCTTTCCATGAACATCTTTATGCAAAACAGTTTATAAGTTAAAAGCAGAGATTTTCTAAGATACTTATGAGATGTGGAAGTCATGCTTTGTATATTTGTTAGTTTAAAATTATTTCAATATTGCAAGGGGTAAAGAGAGGGTGTGGCATATGTCTTAAAGATGTTAATAATTTGTATTTCACACTTTTTGGTAACCACACCTACTAGCAATTACTTAATTGACAGATGTATGTGAAGTTGCCATTTTAGTGATCCATTGCAGCATAGATAAAGATCCTTTTTTAGAAGCACAACATTCATCTCTTACCCATTTTTCCCCTGACATTCATGTCTCAATCCTAAACATGTGACTATACATGTAGTTGACAACTCTTCAAACTCATAAGTAATTTGATGCCCCTATACAGCTTGCTCTAAGAATCCTCCACAGATTCAGATATGTGTGTTCTTCAGGCTTAAGTAAAATTGATGTTAAGTAGGTGCCATCAAATGACATTCTTCAGGCACTGAACAGTATCACATCCTATTCAAATACGACAGAATATGTTGAACAAAACTGTGACCCTCTGTACAGTCAACATACTTGTCCTATTTTGCACAGTAGTAAATGATAGCATGACTCCATAAATGCTTAAAGGTGTCAAAATAGTAATTGGGAAGGGCATTTTTACATACTCAAAAACAAAACATAAATTCATGCTTGTATAATCAGAGAAGTCTGTGATCCTCCAAGATGAAATACTGTAAATTCTGGTGTCCTCATACTAATAGTGAGACTGGGGCTGGGGAAAGGGTCTGAGATCACAGAACCATAGAAACACAAAATGGTTTGGGTAGGAAGGGACCTTCAGAGTTCATCTAGTCCAACCCTTCTGCAGTGAGCAGGGACATCATCAACTAGTTCAGGTTGCTCTGAACCCCATCCAACCTGACCTTGAATGTTTCTAGGGATGGGGCATCTACCACCTCTCTGGGAAACCTGGGCCAGTGTTTTACCACCTTCATAGTAAAAACTTTTTCCTTATATCGAGTCTATATCTTTATCTTCTGATATATATCTAATTCTAATATAACTAATACCTAATATATCTAATATATCTAATTCTAACCTATATCTTATATCCAGATCTTCCAAACAGACTCAGATTTAGATGTCAGGTCTCACTAAACGTAACAACCAAAATTTTAATTGATATAAGGTCTTTTGAAATTCTCAACCTTGAATTGAGAAATCAGTCTTTAACAATAAAACAACAAATATAAAAAAAATGAATGTATACAATGTAATGTTCACAGTTAGGTGTTGTACTGATATTTCTTCATCTCTCCCACACTTTTCCCTTGACCACTGAATAGTCTTCTTCCCCCTCTTTTCTTCTGACTTACCCTTTTTCTCCAACACAACTAATTAAAAACTGTGATTTTTTTGGTTTGTGTTTTCTTTTCTTCTTCCTTATCTCACTCTCCCCTCCACCCCCCAGTGATTTTTCCCAGGTCTGCTGAGCTGTCCTTACTTTTCCCACCATCTGGCTAGACAGCTGTTACTGATATCACTGAGTGACTGAGTTGTGAAAACAGTTGTTTGGAATCCGATTTTACCTGCAGTTCCCATTCTCTATGGGACTGGAAGTTCTGATGATCAGGACAGGTGAAATGATGTATGAAACAAACCTCAGTGCTTTAAAGAAGGCCAATGTGGCACAAACATGTTTGTAGAGACAACATGGATAGGTCCAGTTTAAAGAGAAATCGTATGATGAAGCAAGTTGCCAACTATGATGGGATGAAATATTAACTACTTGGTAAATCAAGGGCTGGTTATGCTCTCCATGTCAGCTTCATGGTATCACAGGATAAAGAGGAGGTACAGGAGAAACTTTGACCCAACACTGAAATTTGGATGTGAAATAAAGCAGCTGTTTCATCTGCATTACTGAACAGAAATGCAGAATACCCATATAAAGTGTATAACCTGACTTTGTTCCTCATTTGTTCTGCTTTCTGTTGCCTCCAGCACACTTCTTGCTCCAACAGAGACCATGCCCTCATGGTCCTGGACTCCACAAAATGGAGACCAACCTCTAATTCCAAACACAACTGCCTAAATCCTAATGTAATTACACAGACTGGTGATCATCACAAGGTGAGGACAACACTTCCTATCAGAATGTTATTATGATTAAGACTCAGATCCAGGATGCATTTAAGAGTGTTTAGCTTCAGATGTATAAACAATTCTGGAGATTTCAGATGGATTCTGGTGTATAAATACTTTTTGTGAGATACAGCCAAACAGAAAAAATTTTATAAAACATCTCACCAGATTCTTCAAATTCAGTGTTGTATGCATTCCAAGTCTCACTTATGCGGAGCAAATTTTCTTCCATGGCTTGAATGTCCATGTAGGGACAGTTGCACTCTGGGAATTTGGGACCACACTGACACCAGCAGTCATTGTCCTTGCAGATGAACTCCCCTTCTGAATTGCAGGCAATATAGCTCAGAGCTGCCTGGACAAAATGTTCTTGCAGATACTCAGGCAGGATGACCTGAAGACCTGAAGGAAATAGAGTAAATATGTTATTAAATACAACGGAATGATTGAGCCCAGCAGGTTCCACAACATATGTAGCAAACAAACAAACAAAAGAAAAAATGAAAAAGTAAACTATATGGGGGGGTTTAGGACAATTTAGACAACTGTCTAGGTTTTGCACTATGTCATATATTTCCTTTCTTAATATCTAATTTCAGACATATTCCTCACACATCCCTCTTAGTATGGAACATCCATTCCACTAACTAGCAGCCTGTGTTCCTCAGAGCATTTACTGGTGTCATTTCTTTCTAAGGGGATTGTCAAAAACAGAAAGAAAAGATTAAATCAACTTCTTGTAAAGAATTGCTGAATGAACAGGATCAGTGGTAAGAGTTTTGCAGTAAGAAAGCATGCAGCTGAACTATAATCTTATAAAATTCGGCTGATATTCCATTTCTTATAACATTGGTATTTACTTGCTAAGGGACAGTCAATTGGATGTGATGGGTAGGGCTATAAAACCTTGAGAAAGAACATTAATTCATAAATCTACTGAAGGTTTAGCATGGGGAAAATGTGCAAAGTCTAGCTCCCATGGTGTTTCAAAAAACTCCTGTTATGTTGCAGATCCCATTGCAAAATGCTTTCTCGCTTTACCCTGCCATGGCATGCAGAGGCCTTGAATAAGTATTTCACATTGCTGTATCAGAACCATTGAGCAGGTGAATCAAAAATTCAGAATATCTGTGACCAGAAATTTAGACTTACTCATCTGAAAATTTTGACCCTTGTTTACATGATTGTAGTAATGGGAATGAGTTTTTTATATAGAAGCATTTTAACTAGCTAGCTATTAGTCACTCAGCTACATTAGTAATCAACCAATCAAAAACCACCGCAAGGTACTTTATAAGTTTTTGTTTATTTTTTGTTGTTATTTTCTGTGACAAAAATAATCTCTCTGGAACCAGTGGAGCTTATTTGTCAACCAAGTAATTTCTTAGCATATGAACTGGTTATATGTGATGAAGGTTTTTTCTGCATAGGCACTTGGAAAATTTCATAGAGCTTTATCCCTTATTTTTAGGTACATAAAAATGATAGCTGTAACAGTAATGTCATAACCCTTCTCAATCAAAATTCATAGCACAATTGCTAAAATCAGGTCTGTCTGTTCTTTTTTCTACCTTACGTCAAAAATTGTAAAACTCTGTTGTTACCTGAATGAACTTTTTCAATGTACTTGTATACTTGTGAAAAGCCTTGTACTTGTGAAAAGAAAAGAAAGTCCAGCTAAGCAAACTTGAGTCTTGTTCAAATCCTCCATATTAAGTATGGAGTAATTTATGCAGTTCTGATAATACATTTCTCACAATGATAATCCAATGGCATGCATCAAACCACTGTCTGAGGGATGCAAGGATTATTTTCTGAATTTTAACTGACAAACATAGTGCATATGCTGGAGGCCGTTAAAAATGACAAATTATTTCTGGAAACATTTCATTGCATCCCAGTGGAAATTACAAGTTCTTTTTTTAAAAATATATATACCATCTCTGAAATAATTGTATGATTTTATGGCTTTTAATGTATTCTGGGGAGAGAGAAAGGAAAGGAAAAAAGCTCAAAACACACAAATGTTTTAAACAGGAAGATAATCTTTCCCTGACAGCCATTCTAAATAATCAGCAACGATGTCACAATATATGTCCAACTGATTTATGAACCAATATGGAAATTTTTTAAAACTGGAAATAATTGTATAGCTACCTGTAATTGTAAATTAGGAATTTTACTCTTCTCTCATTGAATATACACAGACATATACACAAGTACATAAATTAAAGATAATTTAGTCTGTTTTCATAGTAGTAATAATAAGTTGTTCATGGTACATTTGTGTAACCAAAGAAAAGCAATTATTAAGGGCGTAATGCCCTGGGCAATTACTTAAAAAATGCTTATGTACCTAATATGCAGGTTGAGAAATGCATCTACTGGAATTAACAAAAAATTAATTGAAATGATCCTTCCTTCCTTCCTTCCTTCCTTCCTTCCTTCCTTCCTTCCTTCCTTCCTTCCTTCCTTCCTTCCTTCCTTCCTTCCTTCCTTCCTTCCTTCCTTCCTTCCTTCCTTCCTTCCTTCCTTCCTTCCTTCCTTCCTTCCTTCCTTCCTTCCTTCCTTCCTTCCTTCCTCTCTTCCTTCCTCTCTTCCTTCCTTCCTTCCTCTCTTCCTTCCTTCCTTCCTCTCTTCCTCTCTTCCTCTCTTCCTCTCTTCCTCTCTTCCTCTCTTCCTCTCTTCCTCTTCCTTTCTCTCTTTTTTCCTTTTCTTTCTTTTTTTTTCTTTAATATATAATTACTATTATTTTTCTAATGAGTGAGATGCCTAACCTTCCACGTTTTCTTAAAATTCCCAAGAGGAGCCTTTGGATTCTTCATTATTTAGAGTCTTTGAAAAACTATAACCTGACCCTACAGTGACTCCATTTCAGTGGGATGACTGCATGAAGTATAAGCTACTCCTCATTATGTGCAAAGCAGGCTGAGCACAGTAAACGGCATTCCCTGCTTGGTGGAATATATGTGAACGCAGGCTGTTTAAAAAGTGTGCAAGTGGTTGCTAAATAGGGCTGTAAAATGTTAACAGCATTATTCAAATTATTTTCTGATGTGTACAGAAATTGTTTCTATTTCGAAGGCAACATGAGTTACTGACATTTCTTTCACTTTGTCTAGAAGCTACTTATTGCACACAGAAAAATAATTAGGAAAATGACCTTGTATGAGTTGGAAGAAAGAAAAACAAATAGTGTCATAAATGTCATCCTGTTCCAAAACAAATTAATGAAATTGCACCTACATACCTTGCAACTGAATCTTATTTTCAGGACTCTGAACCAGAACAGAGCTGACAGAATCTAGGTTGTCATAGTTACTGCAGCCAAGAGGACCGGTCCGTGTTTCTGTTACCTGATGGTACGGGAATGGAAAAGCATTTGCTCTATTATTCAAAACAGACTGAGGAGTCCAGAAGCTTGCTTCATAAAGTTTCCCTTTAATTCAGCTGGTGGTACATTTCAGACTTAATTAAGGTGAAATAGCTCAACTTAATTATGAAAAGGATGACTGCAAATGTTTTACCACTACTACAAACTTCAGAGACTGTTATTTCTATTGCAGAGAATCTTTGCAGAGAATACTTTAGTTGACCAACAGTCTAAAAACAGTTTATTTCTTCATAGCTATGGGAATTAGAATGAGTTTAATAACAGTGGTTAATAAAAATGAGGTCTGTGATTTTCACTGATGAAGCTTGTGTACCTGAAAAATCCTTGTGGAAACTATGGAAAAATTTTGACTTTTTCTGTGTAGCACAGCAGGATCCAGAAGTAAAAACCTTTTATGAGCTGTATATATAATGGTATTAGCAGTGGGATATTTTTCCTCAGAAAAGGGCCTAAGATAAGATTAGACATAAAACTCTAGACATTCTGCCTATCGTAATCTCTGAATCCATGACCACAGAATGAAAATACAGCTAAATTAATAAAAACAGAATCACCACAAGCAGAGCTCAGGCTTAACAGTTGAGGATTGTGCTTGACAACAGGAAGTTAGTTAAATGAATGAATAATTAAAAAAAAGTCAACAATGGAATATTATAGATAATTCTTAAGTGTCAAAAAAAAATTATAAAAGTTAATTTCTTTTTTAAATGTTATTCTAAGCAAAAAAAAAGTGTCTAATGTAGTTTGTCGCCAATGAAGCACTCCAGCTTTTGAAGCACTGCTGTGATGCCCAGAGGACAAGTAGGCAGCTCCACAGCAGACTAGGCAGCACCTCAGTTTGTTTTTGTGGTGTCTTTGTTTGTTTGTTTGTTTGTTTGTTTTTTGTTGGATTGGGTTGGTTTGGTCTGTTTTTTTGTCTGTATAGGGAGTCAGGGAAAAAACCCTAATGCCTAGGTTAGACAGGTATAAAATACTCATTTTTTTAAACTGGATTGGGTGCTGTAGAAAATTCATTGTTTTGTAGTTCCTTCTCTTCTATACCAAGACTAGGCAGAAAGAAGAAAGCAGAAGTGGAATAAAACCAATACAAACAGAGCCATAGGAGGAAATGCTGGCCATAGAATATTGTCCCAGTCAATTGACAAAGTATAACCAATTCTTCTATCATACCCCCTCCTAAACTTCCTTTTACCATCTAAGAAGTTGTGTCCATAGTTACCCTTATTTCATGATCTGCCTCAGTTTTGAATACAACCACTTCTATCTTCTTTTCCTTTAGGTATTGCATTCTGCTCTGGATCTCCTGGAGAATAAGCCTAAAATATGGGGTCAAGGAGCTCATTTCCAAAAAGCACACCTCCATTGAGCTGCCAACAGACATGCACACAGATAACTAACTTTAACTCTTATGAACAGAAGGAAGCTTGCTATTTTAACAATCTGTTTTGAAAGGAATATGAAGGTCTGCTGAAAGAATGCATGAATGTTCATGTATTGCCTGGCTCTCTTACAGCCTGTGCTACTGCCAGCATGTGTGGGTGGCTGCAGCTGGATCATGCTATTCTTGAAACCACCAAGATTTCACATTTTCCAAGATCTCTTGCACTTTTGCAAAAAGTAAATACAAAATCTTAGGTTCTTCCAAGCTCTTGACACCTTTCTGTCACTTCACACTAGTGTTCCTGAGAGTGGAGGAGACCCTTCGCAATGCCAGCAGCCTGAGGACAGGACACACAGAAGTAGCTTCAGCCACATCTGTTAGCAGAGTGCCAGCTGCACAAGGAAATGAGACAGTCAGGATGTCTTTCCTGCACACATTTGGCAGTCTTTAATATCTATGCCAGCGCCAGATTTACTGTGTTTTTTCTTAATCATCCTGACTCAGCACAAAGACGCTTGCATGGGCATCAGATTTGGCTTGGACATGGCTGGAATGACAATTTTGATTTACCTGGGATCTTTCAGTCCTCTACTCTCCAAACATGTGATGTAAAATTCCATTCTAAAATTTCATTTGTGTGTAGTACCCGCAGCCCATATACAGAATCCTATTGTTTTTACAATAACAGTCAGCTACGTCAAATAAGATGAATAGCCAGAAGGCAATAAAAGAGGGGTGGATGTTGTTATGAATTTTATCCTAGTTCTGAAAGATTATTCACAGCATTTGTCTATGCAATTCTTTATTTGAAGATCATTTTATTCACAGAATCACAGAATCACAGAATGGTAGGGGTTGGAAGGGACCTCTCAAGATCATCTTGTCCAACCCCCCTGCTTGAGCAGGTACACCTAGAGCAGGGGGCACAGGACCATGTCCAGGCAGGTTTTGAATGTCTCCAGGGAAGGCGACTCCACAACCTCCCTGGGCAGCCTGTTCCGCTGCTCTGTCACACTCACAGTAAAGAAGTTTTATCTCATATTTAGATGAAACTTCCTGTGTTCTAATTTGTGTCCATTGCCCCTTGTCCTGTCATTGGGCACAACTGTCCAGTGCCATCCTCTTGACAACTGCCCTTCAGATATTTATAAGTACTGATGAGATACCCCCTCAGTCTTCTCAATGCTGAACAAACCCAGACCTTTATTTTAGTGTTGTTTTGTTTTTATATTATTATTATTATTCTTTTCAACCATTTGTGTATAAGGCAATGCAGCTTCAAAGAGTTATATGAAATGTGGAAACTATAAAGTCAATTTTACAATTCCTATCCATTCATATAATTTGTATGCCTCCTGAAACCACAAAATAAGGAAGGTTAGTAAGTAGCTTTATAATTATTTTGCCCCTTTTTGTTCATGCATCTCCATTCTTCGTTTGGATTACACAAGATATAGGTAGAGAATACCACTGTTTTGATTATGGTAGTGATAGCACGTGGCGTAACGTGTGTTGAGAGGCAGAATGGAGAAAAATCATCATTAAATGGCTTTTTTGACTTCTTTTTTAGAGACTGGTTATATAAATCCACTGATTCAAAAGAAAACTATATATATGAAAAAACCAACACAGATTTTGAGATGATTTATAGATGCTTATGTTTGTTATAAGAAAGCAATAAAGTATTGTTCTAATAATAGTATTAATAAATAAGATTTTATAGGTAGAGCAAAAAATAAGGACCTTTTCCAACCAGTATGTTTTCTGTCACATCTATATATTTGTATTATTCAGTCTTTTACTTTTCCAAGGACCCTAGCCTTACTTTGTCAATTCCTTTGCCCTGATATTCTTAGCTTCTGCATATAAAATCCATTGCAAGAAGAAAATCATAATATATAGTCCCAATATACAATGAAGTAAGACTAATGCAGGTAAAAGTAATCCAAACTCCAGCTTTCCATGGATGACGCTTCTAGTCAGAGGTCAAATATGCTTTTTAATACTCTGTACAAATACAAATATGTTTTTAATACTCTGTACAAATACTACTCAACAAAAATTGTAAATCAGAAGAAAAAAATGAGTATTCGATAAATGAAATCCTCAAAATTCTGTCAAATTTTCTGATCAAATGAAAGGATTTTGGGTAACTCATTTAGTTACAAAGCATACTAGAGAGGGAAAACCAAAATGTTACAAATGTATTAATTCTGATTTGATACAAGTGTTACTGAAACTAGTGATGATTTTACATTTTCTGTTTCAGGAACAATAGAAACAAAACTGGAAAGGCAATGACACTTCTTTAATTATCTTCCAAGCAGAGAAGTGTGACTACATTCAGTCCCAAAATCACAGCTGAAGTGTTTTGTCTAAAAGTGTACAGTAAAAGATAAACCAGAAACAGGAGAGGGAAAGGTAAAATATAAATGCAAAGAGTATGCTAAGATGCTAGCATAGTCCAGAAGTGATTGTATATGAGCAAAGAGCATCATAACCACCTGCTTGTTTTGCAAGAGCTAGGCCTGCAGTCCATAAAGGATGTTAACTCACAAAGCAAAATACCACAGAGCAAAGTTATTTAATAACCAAAACCCCTTAAGAACCAGTAACAAAATATGTGTGAAATCATCTGACATGAACCAGGCAGGCTATTCTCAAGTGCCTTGTTTTCAAAGATTATCACAGAAAGGTTTCCCTGGGCAGCAGGGTTCTCAGTTCCCAGAAATAAACTATAACATTTGGCATTAATGAGACAAATGCCTACAGTTTTCAGTCAGTTAAGCCTCATAACCATGGTGATAACGACCTGATTATAAGTGCACTGAGAACATACCTCCTAGCACTTAAGCAGGGCTGAATTCTTGTGATATCAGTGGGTAGTATTTCCCTGGGAACTGTGCTTTTTTTTCCATGATAATTAAGCCTGTATAAGGCTTTCCTAACAAAAGAGGCATCTGTTTTTGCAGAATTTTTTTATTTTTCCTGGAGCATCCTTTTAAATGCACTTATCTAATATTCTTAACTACATGCCCATGCAGAAGTAGTGTGCTGTCTTGTATAAAGGACTATGCTCTTCAGCAAGACTCTTTAGAAATGTATTTGGCTTCTAAGGAAGATAACTAAGCCAACACAAAGGAGAATGAGACAATGTTAGTCACTTCAAAATAGGCAACTGCATTCATATTTATATAAACCTCTTCAATATTTTAAACATTAAAAGAATTATTTAGAGCAAATTCATCATATATGCATGACTACTCATGGAAGAAGGACTCTTCTGAATGATTGGTGCAGACAGACAAATTGGCAAAAGCATGGAGGGAGGGGAAACCTGAAGTCTTTAGGATTCTCCTGTATGACTCTCCTATCAACCTCACCTTCAGGACTTGTCTTCCAGCCCATGTTCCCACACATTGTCATCCCTGCACATTCTGCAGTCAGTGCTCATTTCACCTAAAAAAAAGTTGATCAAATGAATAGGAACTAAATGTACTTTCTATTTAGAAGTGGTTCTCCTGCCAACTTTCATTTTTTTCCCCCAGGCTCAACAGTTTTTCACAAAAGCACCTTTCTTTCAACGCTTTCCTTTACCACACAATAGTTGCTGCTCTGCTGTCCTACTTGTGTCATTGAGCATATTAAAAGACTCCCACTAATTAGTGTGGAATTAAAATAAATAAAATCTTCTGAATGTTCCAAGCACTGACACTTGTCGTGTTACCAGCTAGATGAACATTTCTGAAGGAAGTATAGACAAAGAAACAGCACCCACAATGTTAGGGCTGGATTAATATTTTGAAATATTTTTTTTTTAATTGCCAACAATCTAAAGCAATACCTCATAGGCTTGTAACATTTTCAGCACATTTTCTAGCAGCAATATTGATGGCATAGGACTGTCTTTTAATTTGAAGAGCGCACTAACTCAGGAGACCTGGCATTGCTCCCATCTTATTTTTCTATCATCTGTTGTTATAAGATGGAACATAAACAGTAAATTTGATCTTTCTGCAAATGAAAACAACAGCAAAATTTCCATGAACTTCATTAGAAGTGTTATAAGGACTTCTTTCAAGTTTTTGGGCAAGGACACGACTTTCAATTTCAATGAATGCAGCAATAAAACTTCCCAAGAGAACAGTGTGATCCCTCCATTCCCTCTCCTTTGTTTCTACACTCTCAGGAATTTATTGTGAACTGGATTACTCCATTACAACAATAATGAACTTGAAATATATTACCCCACATAAAGCACAAAATACCACAGAAATCAGAATATTCTAGGAAACGGAAATGAACTCAGATTATTTTAATTCTTTTCTGTTGTTACATACTTGAAAAATATGATTTAAGGGTGCTTAGGTTCATCTGATAGGGAGCAATCACCTGTCTGGTCAGGCCTATTCCCCACTACCTCAGAGAGAAATTTATTATCTGTAAATTCCAGGTGAATCCACAAGAACATCAAAAATTTTTTTGAATCTATGCTGTGCCACAGGAAAATTAGACAAGAAACCAAACTGTCAGGAATGTCTCAGCTCTCAGCTAGCAGGAAATATATATAGGTTGAACTAACTTCTAAAGATACTTGAGTTAGGGGTCAGGAAGGGAGGAAGAAATGATTAGTCCTTATGCTGTTCTGTAATGCTGACTCTGCAGACTGTGCAACACTCCTGAGGGAACGGAAGTTGAAAATGAGGATTTACCCCAGCTGAAATCACTGGCAGTGTTGACAATTCTGCCATGGGAGCCACAATTTTCCCTTTTCAATGACATTTTAAGTCCACTGCATGTCAGACACCATGTTCCCTATGCATCCTTATGTAAAGCAACAGGAAAGTTTGCAGGAAATGAGGCTGCTGGTAAAGCAGTCAGGGCAGCTGTACCAGAGCCTTTATTTCCAACACTTTCAGAAAACAAGGTTGCATCAGCCTTATAGAGAGAATAAGGACAGGCATTCTCTCAGAAAGAACAAGTTATATCTTTTAATTAATCTTGAAGAACAGATGAGAGTGAAATTCTTTTATGGAGAAGCAATAGATTTAGCAAAAACGTAATAAAAATGAAGTATTTTGTTTCACTTTACATTTAGATACTTCTGCTTGTCCACATTTTACTGGAATTAATACAAATATTATTTTTTAACAAATTTTATTGCCTAAAGACAGATGAGCAACAAAAATAAATGAAATCTATATAGTTTGTTTAAAAGATAAAATTACAGAGGACAGCAAGATACAAATTAAAATAATATTTCATGTTCATAAAAAGCAAAAGCAAAGAAACTTACTGAAGTAAAGCCCAATTCCTAACCCTCCATCCTTTCCCAAATGTAAATCCATTACTATATAAAGGACAAAAAGCTGTAATGAAATCTTGGGGCACATAGTGTAAAGGGAGACCATCTAACTACATTTAGCCCAACTGCAAAATCCCATATAAAGAATTCCCAGGAGTATTAGGAATAGGATTTATATCTTCACGGCTCAGTTCCAATATACAATGCTGAGGCTACTGGGATTTTTAACCGTGTCCCTATTAGTTTCAAGTAGACAGCATCATTTGGCTATTTATAGGAGTCACGGATATTATTAGTCTTAATAATACTTCAGTTGAATGGAAAATAATTTTCTTAGGTTGGGAAAGTGTGAATAAAATATATAGTTCTTCCTGAAACAGAATAAAAAGTTAAAATGTTATTTTTCTTTGTGAAGTAACAGGAAAAAGAAAGTTTAAGTCAGTATAAAAATTATCTTTGGATAATTTGAAAATATAAACTGACCTTTCATAGAATCATAGAAGCATTAAGGTTGGAAAAGACCCTTAAGATCATCAAGTCCAACTGCTAACCTATCACTGCCAAGTTCACCACCAAATCATATCCTCAAGCATTACGTCTACCCTTATTTTAAATACCTTTAGGGATGGAGACTCAACCACCTCCCTGGGCAGCCTGTTCCACTGTTTGACAACCCTTTCAGTGAAGATGATTTTCCTAATATCCAACCTAAACCTCCCCTAAGGCAGCTTGAAACCATTTCCTCTCGTCCTATCACTTGTTACTAGAGAGAAAAGACTGACCCCCACCTTGCCACAGTCCCCTTTCATGTAGTTGCAGAGAGTGATAAGGTCTCCCCTCAGCCTCCTTTTCTCCAGACTAAACAACCCCAGCTCCCTCAGCTGCTCCTCATAAGACTTGCTCTCTAGACCTTTCACCAACTTCGTTGTCCTTCTCTGGACATGCTCCAGCACCTCAATGTCCTTCTTGTGGTGAGAAGCCCAAAACTGAACACAACGTGGTCAGTTTTAGAAATTATACATAAATTATATTTTAAGATAAAAAATAAGAATAACTTGTTCTAAAGAAAAAATAAGTGCTAAAGGTTAACATTAGGAAGTAAAAATAATATAAAAAAGGATTTAAAGTCTTTAAGCTCAAAAATCAAAGTGATAAGGGCAGATTAATTAAGAAACAGATTTTCCATGGAGACCCTAGTTATGATTATGTATTTCTTTACAACTCTAAAACTTAGTTGCAATATTCTCTTTAGTAATATCTCTAACATCTAATAATTTAAGGTATTCCCAGACCTTATATTTTCTTCCTGGAATGCATGTGAACTGTCCATAGCACTACAATTGCTAACACTCTTCACCTCACTTACTATGACATCTGCAGCAGGACATTTTGCATGCCCACTTTATTTTGCCATATTCCAGTTAAACTCCCCCTTAGGGGGTTGTCATTCTAAACTCTCAAAAGGAATCACATTACTGTCCATAATGTGCATGTCTGCTGGCTTGCTATCTGCCTGGGTGACATATATGTTTTTAAGGATTTATTTTTGGGTTGTATCCTCATTACTTCCCACCCATTTATTCCCTCTGGTAAATGATTGTAACACATTTGCCTTTTCTGTCTCATTGGTACTGCCAACTCTCGATTTATAGTTTTGCAAAACTCTTGATTTTATGCTACTGATTTTTATGTATTTTCCTGCATATTTGAAGGCCTACACACAGAGTTAACAATTACAACTGATCTGTAATTTAATCATTAAATCCCTATCAGATGTTCAAACTGAAGGGTAGCATTTGGTTAAATTTGTTTTAGGAAAGAAAAGCAACTTTATACTGAAGCTCTAAACTTCATTTCACATGGATGCCTCCTCAGTGTTAGATGACTAGTCTAGGTATATTGCTATATAACTCTGATTGATTATGTTGTTCCATTACTACTATGTAGTTTCATCTGTGGTGAAAGAAAATCTTCAGCCTTTAAATCCCATGAACTTATGAAAAGACACAGAAAGAACATTTGGGACCAGAATCTAATTCCAAATTTTCTGCAGTAAATATGTATGTCACATATAGTTCATGGCTAGATGTTATTTGATTCTTACTCAAAGTAGGGCAATAAGATTGGCAAACTTCTTCACTGTATAAATTGTAACAGGCTAAGGATTCAAAAATCAAATCTCTGCCACTTACCTTTTAAACTAAATATATATGTTGTTTGTTAAATACTGTGTGGTACGAAAAGGCATCTTCTAATATTTATCTGTGATTGTACTTGAAACTCCAATCAAGGACAAATACGAACTTAGCTTAGGAACAGTAAACTACAAAGGACTTAGTGTTGACTCTATTCTGAAGCACACACATTTGCTGATGTTTTCTAAATCATTTAAGTAAGTTAAAGGAGCAATGCTCATAATCAAAGCTAATGTAAGCACTCAGGAACTCATTGCAAGACTCAAGAGTGCTGGGTTCTTACTTTGATAAATGAGGAATGGGTTTCATATCACCCAAGCATTTCTGAGGACTTGACTTGTGAGGTTCTCACAAGACATAGGAAACCTTTGTAGCATTTTGGCTCACCGTCATCCAGACTACTTCTGAATTCACTGTAGTGCTGAATGTTAAGGAAACATTTCAGGGCTTTTCTGCAACAATTTAAACCCTAATGGCAATAAAAGAATAAAAGTGGTCCTCATTCACCATGATTAATCTACATATGGAAATCCTCATAACAAAAATATCTCCCAAAGTCTCCTAGTTCTATTCCAGCTGGTATTCTGGAATGCAGAACCATCAACATTTACAGGCTGGTTTCAGACAGAATTAGTTGAGGAAGCACCAGGGAAGAGGGACTGGGAAAGGAAGGCAGTTTATCAGGAATATTAGCTTTCTATGTTAGGTCAAATTGGTGCAAGCCTGAGGTGAGGGTAAATACACCAAACCTGATTAAGATACAAATATTTACACAGTTCTACCTAGAACTGTCTACTATGAACCAAAAAACCCCCAAATTTTTAATAATTAATTATATATATATAATTAAAAATTACTTTTCAGGTAGCAATTTTTACAGAAAACTTGCCAATGTGATGATAAGCACTATTCTAGATTTAAAAAGTGATTGGAAAAGGCAAGGCAAGAGGAAAGAAACAAATCTGCAAGTGAAGAACCGTATGAAAGAAAAATGTTTGGTGAAAAATAAACCATAACATCCTAACAGTTTTACCAAGACAGAATAAATACCCCTTTTTATTCCCATCTGAGACTAGTTTCATTCCAGATAATTCTGTTGTTTTTCTGCTATATATCAGAAAGGAGGACTGGATTTGGTTTCTCATTTAGTCAAAATGTATTGGAAATGAGAGTTGGTAGCTGCGTTCTGTATATAGTCTGATCTTTCAGATTTGGTCTGTCAAAATAAATGGGAAAAAGACTGTTTCTTTTGTACTTAAGTCCTGTCAAATATGTACAAGTCAAGAACCCTGTAGCATAAGGACTGAGATGGTTTTAGTTATATTCACCCTTAAATATAGAAACTTCTAATGTCAAGCACTCAGAAGTCTGATGATTGTAGAGATTACCTTTAGTGAACAAGAACTGGGAAGGTTGAATGAATGAATGAATGAAACTATAGTTTCATTATATCCCTTAAAGTTTAAAGAACACAAAAAAAATTATAGAGGAGGAAAGAAAGAGTATCTGTCTGTCCAAAACTGCGCATCACATCTGGAGATGGAAACTTCAAATCACAGTTCAATGTTTTATTTATAAGAGCAAAAGTAAAGCTGTATCATAAGTTTGCTGAGTTTGATTAAATAACAAAAATACTTACAGCTGCAAACATATCAGATGTTACTAACGTATTTATGTAAACGTACAGTTATAAAGACCATTACAATGGTGAAATACAAAGAATTCAAACAAAAAGCCATCTTGAGAGGTAGGAATTACAGCCGGATGGAAAATTCCTACAGACATAGCAAGATCCTATATCTTCATCAAGAAAGACCAGATCCTTCCTAGTATAAATCAACACTGAATTTAGTGGAACATTGTGGACTTGCACCATGAGGGTTTCCATGTTTTTGGCAGGTGAAAATATCTCTGGCACATGACATTGAGCATATTTCATCAAACTCTGTTGTTAGACTATAACTCATTCACCATATATAAAGACTCATGAACTGATTGCTCTTTGGAAAGTTTTTGGCTAATTACTGAGTGATTCTCAATATTATTATTTCATGAACTAGACAAAAAGAGAATTTCTAACGTACAGAAGACTGGTCTTAGAATTAGGCTCCAGGGTTAATTTTATCCAGCAGAATGCTGTGCCTAGCTGGAAAATCATTCAAATTATCCTGATTCATGGGAATAGAAAGTCCTATCTAATATCAAGGCCTGCTCATTAGGACATACATGAACGTGTCCTATTATCTTAAATTGATATAATTTTTTGGAAAAAAAAAAAGTTTAGAATATAGAATCTTGTCCAAGGGTTTGTTTTATTAATTTCTTTCTGGACTTGACATAGATGAGAAAACACCTAGGGTAAAGAATGATGTATCATAAAGAAAAGTGCATTTCTTCAACCAAAACATAGAAAAAGAAGGAGCTAGGGTTCCTATGACCATGAGGTCATAGGAAATTCCCTAAATAGGAAATTTCCCTAAATGGGAAAGAGAGAAGTTCAGAATAAAAAGGAGGAAACAAATGAAAAGAGACTGGTGTTTATTATCAGTACTGTGGAGTTCCACAGAATTGGAAAGACTTTGTTCTGCTCATAAATGAAAGGAACTCTACTACCTGCAGTGTTTGATTTGTTTGCATGTAGACTACCATGTAATTTAGAAAATTTATAGACATAACTGAGAATCCAGCTCCTTTCATGATATGGTAGGTGAAAAAACCTTTGACACGAGTTGCTTTTTGAGTTACAAGTCTTACACATGTAAACGTTTGCATGAAATGAATATATGTCACTATTATACTTTTTACGTATTAGAACGTTTAGCTTGCATGTAGTGCACAATCCTTTCTAAGCTATTACACTGGGATAGTACTATATAACTCCTTATATCCTACACTGTAGATTTGCCTGCTTTCTATATTTTCATCAAGAGAGGACAGATCCTTCCCGTGTAAATGAACACCTAAGTTGTTGCTAGACTTGATTCAATTATCTGAAGTAACTTTCCTTACTTCTTAGCATTGTAACCTCCTGATGCTGTGGAGTTTAACAAGTGAAATGCCTTTGTCTCTTACCTCAGGAAAAAAAAACTATGATACTTTACCATTCTGTTTGTGCAATATACCAACTCCTTTCTACAGGATTATTTTTAATAGATTTCTCTTTGTGAGCAAATGAAAAATTTCAAGCATAGATTAAAATCATAATGCTTCGGTGCTCTTGCATATCTTAAAAAAAAAAAAAAGCAGACCCACACATTTTATCATTATACTTTAACCAAGTATATAAATTGCTATGCTTAAAGGAACATAGATTATTTGTTTCTTACAAAGATATGCGTGGCTCAGTACTGCTGTGAATGCCATATTTCAAACAGAGTACTGGAGTAAGAATAAAGTTCACTTAAATAGACTAAAATATGACAGAAAAAAATATTGTAACGTTCCTCTTCAAACCATTTTCTCTATTATCTGCAACATTTTATCATCACTTATTTTTACATATTAAGGATTTAATGAAAAGCTGAAGGAAAAACATGTGGGTTTTCCTTTTTTTTTTTTTTTTTAATTTTTCATTTTCAAGGCTCTAGGTACTCCTGGAGAAGATACAATTATATTTCCTTATACATCTTCATACTAGGTAGGAGACTGTATACTGGTATCTTCTATTTAGTGGAATTATTATAACTGTTGGAATATTATGAACTAGTATAGCTGTGAAACTATAGTTCTTTTATAATTTTCCCCCCCTTTTTTTAATAGCTTTCTTACTTTTTACAAAAATCAAAGGAAGAATACTGCAGATATCCCAAAGACTGCGAAGTCTATTGACTATTCATTGGGAATGAGGAGGTTAATTTGCGTAATCTAGAGGGAGGTAATGAATAATAATTTCATAAATAGGAAGACGATGGTTGAGGTTGAATGGAGAAAACCCTGATCTCAATTATATCAGTATGCATGCAAAGAAACTTCTTTGACTTCAGTGGACTTTATTCATTGTATAAAGCCAGAATCTCACCACACAAATTTAGAAAACACTTTTTATTTTGGATACTTGATTCAGCAATAGAATCTGTAGAACAGTGATGAAACTATGAGCTTTTCAGACATTAAAGATCTGAAAACACTATAGTAATCACTCAATACTGTAGAAAGTCTCTTGGACAAATAATGAAATCTTTCCTAAACCCAGATTCTGCCACAGCATATATAGGCATTACAAGCATTATCTTGTTAGAGATTACATTATAGCTTTGATGTCAGAAATGTAAATCCTGCTGACATACTATGTGCAGCCCTACAGGTAGAAAGCTGTAGAAGATAGCAATGATGTAACTCTCAGAATCAGTTACCTCTAATTCTCACATGAAGGATATTTTCAGGGGTGTTTTGTACCATTAAATTAATAAATTGAACACAATGACTCAGTTTGAATCATAATTTATAACAGCAAAATATGTTAGAATATATTATGGGTATCAATTCTACAGGAAAAATAGTATGAGCACTGAAATCTTTTAACAGCCTAATATTTTTTTCTAATCTTATTTATTCTGACTCTGAGTGTCTGTTACCCTGATATGCTTCCTAATCTGACCTTTGTGTTCATACATGTTGTTGGTACATGTTATCTTGTATTTCTTGGGGTTCAGAGGTAGGGAAGTGTTCTATGAATTTTATAGCCCTTGCTTGACATTTTCTGACCTGAAGACAGGCCATAGCTGTCAGTTAGAGTAGAGGACATTGAGAGTGCTGAAGTAAGTTTCTTAACCCATACACAAAACTCTGCACAGCCAGCATAAAGACCGAATTAAAAACTGTGAAACCTAAGTGCCTCCAAATCAGAGCTGGAATGCTGCGCTCTAACAGCATTGTTCCATATGTTTATTGTAGCTCTTCCAATGTTAAAAACCTTCTCTGCTTTCTGGGTTTATTTACTCCAGTTTCACTTTTTAGGAAAAAAAAAAAAAGAAAAAAGAGAATATGAAACGTTTAAGAACTGTAGCATAAATTGTTTATACGTTTTTGACAACTGTGATGGCAAGTGTTCTGTAAGTGCTGTCAGGGTCTCTTGTTTACATATGTATATTTTTAACCTGTTTGGGTTTGGCAGTCTTTGTTTTCTTGGAGGTTTTTTTACCCTTCTCTCTTGACTAAACTACATAATTGACATAACAGAGTTCTTTAATTTGTTATGGTCTATCATGTTGTATGGTCTATCCTTTTTTATTGTTGTTTCATGGGGATTTTTTTGGTGGTTTTTGTTTTGTTTTGTTTTGTTTTTTAAGTGAAGAATAGCTATCTAAAGTCTTTCCAAAATGCATAACCTAGCATCTCTATTATGTGCTATTTTGTTGCTTTGAAAGCATTTCATGCTGTTACCAACTAGCTAGAGATGTTATAACTTCTTGCACTCATTACTCCTCTATGCACATTGCTGAAAATATAATGAGACAGTGTAGTCTGTATTAGAGGCTGCTAAAACACATCCTTTTACGAGTGTCATGCTGCAGCTGCTGTGATGTATTGTGTCAATTATGTTGCTGATTATGCATTCTGACAGCATTTAGTAAAACATGTTATTGCATTAACTTGCTGGTCCTTTTTTTTTACACCTTTTCTTTCACACTGAAATAGTGAGGGCCAGTTTCTCAAAGGAATTGTGCTGCTTTACATCAGTTGAAGAGCTGACCTCTACATTACCTGTTAGGGAAAGCAACCCTGGAGTTTCAATTTAATTAAAACTCGACTGTCCAAATGAATTAAGGTTGGTTTTAATATTATCAACTTAAGTTCTTGAATAAGATACAGAAATAAATCTCTAACTTTTACACCTTCTGTATTCTTAGAATTAGTTAATGCTCCACACATAAGAGTCACAAGATTTTGTTATACCTATAGTGAATTTGATCCAAAGATCTCCAACAGGTCCCAAACATAAATGCATAAAAGCTCATGTATTTCAATTTTAGGAGACAAATACAAATCCTGTTCTGCACAGTAGAATATGGTTTAGAGGCAGCTACCTGAGATTCATCTAGCTTCCGAAAAAGATGGGATATAGCTGTGGAAGTCCAGGGCTGCTCCTGGGCAAATAAACCATATTGAGGTATATTTCTCTGGGCACGGCTGTGTGGTACAGCTTGCAGGTCATGTCCTGCATTTCACATTTTATTGATGTTAGCACCATGTACTAGCACATGGCCTCTGTGCTGTGCTTTGTGGCATGGCTGAGCCAGGCTCAAAGACTAGAATGTCAGCATTTTGATTCCAGCTGTCTAAATGTGCCTATCCAAATCCACAGTTAAATTCAGATTACTGAAAGACACTTAGGAGCTAGGTGATACCCAAAATGTAATGGAAGCTAGATGCCTAACTGCAGGTCCCAGTTCATCAGATAAGATTAGATAATGACCCAAATTTAAGTTTAAAAATCCATACTTAGCCATATAAATAACGAGCTGATTTTGTGGAGCTTTTAATAATGAGTGAGATTTTCAAAGTAAACTGCAAAAGTATTTAATTCACACAAAAATTTCATTGGAGTTTACCACATCAAGTCAAAGATTTGGGGCCACAATTTCTACATATTTCCTGAAAATCTTAATTTTTAACTCTGCCTTTGAAAAAATTCAAGCTTTGTTCTTGTATGAAAGCAGTCTGATGTGCCAAGGTCATGGAGAACTTGGAATTTCATAATGGACCTGAAGAATACTTGTTCTTGAAAATTGGTGCTGTTTTTTTTTTTCCTTGACACACTTAAGTAATGTCACCTTACCTACACAATAGAGAAGCCACAAATATTTTGAAAGGGACAATAATTTCTGGCTTTAAATTCCTTTGGATTGTTTAATTAAACTTACACTTACTATTTAATTTCTTCAACTGAGTCAACAAGTACCTGATATTACGGGTCTTTCCGGCCCAATGTTTATAACTGTGATTTTGCAACTTAAAGCTCTTGCTAGGCACAATTTTTTGAGCTTCCCAAGTTTTGGTTATTTACAAGGCTTCTCAGCTATACAGTCTTAAAACCTGTCCACAAACTGAATAGGGAAAGTGAGGGCAAGAAGGGTTTGGGATCTAGATTTCAAAAGCTTAAAATATTTGGCTGTGAAAAACTTCTACATTTAGAATTAGCCAGAAATCTGACAAAAGCACAAGGCTTTATAGTATTTCAGCATTTCTACTTTTGATTACAGCAATTACTTGAATCCAGAGAAAAACACATTCAAGTGTGAGGTATGAAAGAATAAAAATGAAGCTAGGAAGCTTTTGCAAACAAAATAAAGAAACAAAAAAAAACCTGTTTGGATTTCAGTCTGAATTTTGAGTGACAAGCTAATGTCATTACACTTAAGTTTCCTCTCTAACAGCCCACCATGGGTCATTCCTGGGTTAATTATAAATAATCAGATATATTTATCATCACAGTAGAGCTCTGTTCTTATAAACTATTTGTAATCTAAAGTTTTCAGAGACAACAGAAGTGCTTAAATTTCTCATAGCAAAAAAAAGTGTTTTGGGGGAAGAAAAAAGCAAATTACACAACAAAATTTAATTGAAATTAGAGGGCACATTCTCAAGGATGTTTATTCTTTCTCACTCACATGGAATAAATAGGCTGTAATCTGGCAGTAAATAGCTGGTGGAAAATTCAGTTTATGCATCTGTTCTTCTGTTGCCTCCTGTTCTTTTGTTGCACTGTGGCTGTCCCACAGGTGTTTGAACCCTGAGATAACACCTACACCTGCCCTAACTCCCTTGAAAGAAAATGTATTCTGGAATGGAAGAAGATATCCTCCAAAAGACAACTACTGTAACAGCCTCACTTTATTATCCGGCAATGCTATGCTTGCCTAACATAGCTGTTTATCTTTTTGCAGAATGCAGTGAGAGTATTCAATAATATTTAATTTACTAATTTATTGTGTGATCAGTGTATTTCTTATGTGTTCTGCACAATTGTTTGGACTTAGTGAAGTTCGTTAGTGGCAGTGGTGGAATAACAGCTTCTAGCAAACAGGAATCAGGGTCACTTGAGCAGGAGTATACTGCATTAGACTTAGAAAACAGGATGAGATCTAGATGTACCATGCACAACCCTCCACATTTATCCACCATTGAAAAAGTCTCCTAATTAGTTGTTAGGAGTATGGATGCATGATCGATCTCAGCCTACTACACCAACACCATTCTGCCAGTGGGCAATGACAGGACATATTGTCAGAATCACAGTAGATGATACAGTAAGTTGTGACCTTCATGTCTTGTGTACACCATCCATCAATCAGTAAAGGAAAGAGGTCTGTCATATGGATTAGGGTCATTGAATAGTGCTAGGTCTCAGGTCATTTCACCTTCTGTTGGGCCTCCAGCTATGGTTAGATCTTCAATAGCTGCAAATTATCATGGCTATACAGAAGTAAGAACAACACCAAGTTGGAAAAGCTGAGAATATTGCTCATTAAAGATACCACACAGGGAAAGAAAAACAGTTGCTGACTTTATTTGTATTCTGTTTCCACAACTGTACAGGATTTTATTAAACAAGAGGAAAGCATACCCCATCATCCTAACACGGATGTTAATAGGGAGAGCTAACAGCCATCAGTGCATCTGAAGAGAAATTTTCATACGAAAAATCTTCTAAAATGAACATGCAAAGGAAGTAATGTTGGATCTGTAATATTTTAAACACAACAGGATGTACATTCATGTAAATATATATACAAATTAGATGCAGCCCTCAGGCACTTGGTGAGTTTCCAGTGAAGCCCTTGAGGCTGCAAACTGTTGATTTAGCATATGAGCCTAACCACTCACATTAAAATGCATGCATTAAAATAATATTGGAAGAATGTATGTATCAGGGCCTTTTAAATAAGTTAAATATTGATATAGGCTCTGAGCGGCTCCCATGGACATTTGATTTCTATTTGGGAAATGTTGTGAATGGTGAGTTTACATTTTTTAGTGTGGAATAAGCAATGTATTGTCTATGTGATTAATGCAAAGCCTCAATCAGTTATCATTGCTCATGTTATCTTAAAGGCGAATTATGTCACAGCTAACAAACTTGATTACAAACAGATTTCATTAATAAATTTGATTAATCAAATACATATTTTCCACTTCTTTCCTCATGGTGCACATTAACAGATTTTGCTCTGAATGTTATTGTTTTTTACTAGATAAATAAATAAGAAACACACATAAAGACTTTGATGTTATTCTCATTTCCCCCTTCTTAATGCTTTCCTTTCTCTGTGACATAGGTTTTTTGTAGAAAATCTTAATTGTAAAACTTATCAAACTATTATCTTCCTGCATCAGTCCCACAGAATAATGTATAAAGACCTGAAAGCGAAAAGTTCAGCTATCACATATCACAATGAATTTGAATGAAGAATGTAAGAATTGCTCAAGTACTAACTGTTTTCATTACATAAAGGAGAAAAAGGTTTCAATATGTGTTGCTTTTTAAAGAGAAATTCTTAGAATTTGAGAAAACAGATATTTATTTCTGGTGGGATTTTTTTCCAGAAGACTGATGGAACTTGATCATTCTCATGTAATATTTGATCTATTGTTAATTCAGCTCTGTAACTCAAGAGGCTTAATGGATCCCTCTCAAAGTCCCATCTGTAAAAACCTTAGACATTAACCTATTAAGGAAACACTGGAAGAAGAAGCTGGAAACATTAGTAACTGAATGGCCAAACCTAGATACAACCTTAGATTGTGAATGGGTGACTTGCTCATTGCTGTCCTAGCCGACGACTGACCTCTGCTATAGCTCTGTTAAATGCTTATCCTTTTTTCCTACCCTAGACAAATCCATTCTCAGTGGTGCTTTTAAGGTAGCTTTAAGACCTCCTCTACTGCTGCATGCTTAGATTTTTTTCTTACAGTTTCATGCTCCTGTAGATGAAAGAATATTTCTTCCCATAATGCTATTATTACGTTTTTATTGCTAAATGATCATTAACCTCATTGATGTGTTATCAATTTACAATGCATCCAGGAAGAAAATTTCTCCCTCCCCAAACCAGATAACCTAAAAGACAGATAAATCAGGAGAAAAAAAAAATCACATAAAAGGACACAGAATTAATACAATAACTTGTTTAGGAGGCTCATCATGTTGTTTATAAGTATTAACCTTTTGCTTTTTAAGAAAAAACATGCTTTTTTTTTCAGATACAACTATAGAAAGAAAGAGGTGTGAGGAGTGATCTAGTCTAACCCGAAAAAAGGAGGCTTATACTGATTTTTGGAACTAAAGGAATGAAAAATGTTGGCTTTGTTTGTTTGTGCTTTTGAAGGAAGAAAAGTGTAATTTTAATCTCTTTTCTGAAATAATATTTTTAGGGATGTCACAGCCATCAGGAAAGCCCTTGCAGAATACTACAAACAGCAAATACATGGTTGTGCAAACAGTTGTGCAAAGTTGTTTCTAACTACTGCTGCAGTTCTGTATTGCCCATAGTCACAAGCAACGTGAAAAGCAAACAGAAAAGCAATCAAGCAAATATTATCAAAGGACTCCCTTTTGTTTTGAAGTTCAAACTCCAGGAACATCTTTGTGTCAGAGCTCATTTGTGCATAGAAATGTTATGATTTATCTGTAAATATCGTATCTTTTGATTTGTGCTTCAAGTCTTACCTGTTTTGAATAATTTTGTTTGTTTGTTTTATTTAGGCACACATTCCCAAAAGGATAGTCAAATTCTTCCTAGTAAGACTATGAGTGATATGAAAAATTATAGATACTCTCAGTTCTCTCTTACTAAAATATAAACAGCTCTGCTAATATGGTACAGTCTAGTACATTGTATATTAAAGATCCATCTAAAATGTAAATAAAAGTCACTGACTAAAAAGGAAGAGAAAGCAAACTGTTCAAAAGATAACTGTCATTTCTGGTTTTTTCTTTTCAATGAAATGAAGTTATATGTACGTGCAAATTGAGTTTTAGGAGAGAATTGTTGTCTGACAGTGAATCAAAAATTATAATATCAAGTACTAAATAGACTCTGAACATTTTTTTTTTAATGATTGTGTACCTCTTGGAAAACTTCTAATATAAAGTCAGATTTTAAAGAATTTCTAAACCTGTTCCAATGCCTTTATAGTGGGTTTCTTTGATGGTGGTCAGAAGGGAGGTACGGTCAGCTGAGAGAGCTTTTCTTGGACTCCCTTTGCAAATCACCAGTTCAGTCTCTTGAGCTGAGTAAAATTTTGAGCAGAGCTGTGGTGAGCAAGCCAGATACAGAAGGTGCTGTGACCTAAAAAGCTGTCCAGTAATTTGTTGGTGTAAAAAGCACTGGGTTCACCTTCCTCCCTGCAGCAGCCCAGGTGGGGAAGGCACTCCTCAGGTACCTTCGGGTGTCACTTCTCTTTACTCAGCCCTCAAGCTGATCTGCTGGAACAGAGAGATTTGGCTCTACAGCTCTACTGAAAGCCTGTGGTCTAACTCAGATGTCAGTATATATGATTTAATAAATAATCTTGAAATATTCTATTTACAACATGGATCTCAAACTCTATTTGATGGTTTTCCAATTTAAAAACAGCAGTGTTTCAAAAATCTGCCTGGGAGAGAACAAAAAAAATGCCTTCTCTGGCTGCTTTTGTTTTCCTAGTTTTCAATAGAAACAGGTTTTTTGTTCAGTTAAGTGGTCTGACAATAGAAATCTGTAATGCAAATGCTCCCACACTGTCAATGAAAGCAAGCTAAAAAGCTGAGAGTTTCATGTATCAGTGTGCTTGCATCTGATGTGAGAACCATTTTCTAGATACCCTTGCAGTCAATTAACCAAATCAGATTTGCTGATGGATTACAGATTGCATTTGTATCCATCTCAGTGAGGGGGTGGAGAGAAAACTTAAGTCATCTTGTAGTGTTTGTAAAAAACTTTGGACATGCAGGAGATCCATTACGTAAATTGTTAACAAGCAGGGTTGAAGTTTGCATTATGACACAAACTTGTTTTTTAAAAAATCAATAAATAGAAAGGAGGAATTTCTTTCAGACACTGTTTTGTCACTACATTTCTGTGTTCTGTCTCTTCAGTTCCCACTGGTTTCAGCCTTAAGTTATCTTAACATAGAAGGAAAGTTTTGCATGTGATTTGACAGAAGGACCCTAATTTTAAAGGTTGCTGTACATCTACATAATAAACAATAAGATTATGAAGATAAATCAGATCAGAAGGATGGGTTGCCCAATAGTCTGCAGCAAGACTGTGTGATCTGACAGGCAGCCCCCAGATGAGATGATTGGATTTTGTTGGTTCTGCTGCATTTTCAGCTGTGCTGCCTGACAGCCAAACACCATCCTGCACCTGCGGATGACCAGCTCTGAGCTGGGGTTAGCTGCCATGCCACTGGCCAATACTGGATGGGACAGGAGGATTATCCTCCATATACCAGCAGCCCAAATGAACACATACTGTAAAGCTGCAAATTGCAGTTATATCCTTCTCACTGTAAAGGCCCTGACACTCCCAAAGAGTTAAATATATATTTATTTGACTAAGAGCTAAGGTAATTGGAAACTGCTTTTGGCTTCAGATGGTCTTTAATGAAGACCTTAGTTATCACTGGAAAGATCCAATGAGCAGAATGGATTCTAAATCACACCTTGCATTAAAATCTTCATAATTAATGCATATTCAACTGCAAGTTAAAATTTGATTTGTTCTTCAATGGTGGAAATGGACTGAGCGGGGTTGTTTCAAATGCACGACATTAGGCTAGAGAGCTGCTCAAAAGAACAGTTGTTGCTTTATATAGTATCTGCTAGAACACTGATCTTAGCCAAGCATCCTCCATAGCC
This sequence comes from Phalacrocorax carbo, assembly GCF_963921805.1. NCBI lineage: Eukaryota > Metazoa > Chordata > Aves > Suliformes > Phalacrocoracidae > Phalacrocorax > Phalacrocorax carbo. Next base: position 27,776,753 of record NC_087518.1, on the reverse strand, counting down.
AAGTGCTATGAGTGACCTGTAGCAGTCAGTAGGCAGGATGCTTTGACTGACAGACCATACTAGAATAAGTTCCTATCAGAAAATACAATGTGCCTCCACAAAACTGCAGAACCAAGAGCTCCAAATTGTTCCAAAGGTCAGTTAAAAAAAAAAAAAAAAAAATTAATGTTTCAGTTACTGGTTTACAATTACTATTTTGGGGAAAAAAAAAAAAAAGAAGAAAAAGAAAGAAGAAAAGAAGTATGAGGGAACTGTATGCACCCGTACATAGATATAAGTCTGCCTATAAATGCAGCTGCTCAGCACACAAGTAAAGGAGACTATCTCAATGACCAAACACTTCTATAAGCGCCATCTGTATCATTCAAATTATGTATCACATATAAAGAGTAATACCTTTAGTGTGTTAAACCCTCTTCTAAACTAGAATCTTCATTGTCAGCTGAATGCTTTGATTTAGGTAAAAGAATTTAGAACAAAAATTACTGTTTTGCTAACAAATCTTTTTTTACTAGTCCAGACACAGTTCTCCTGAGAAGCAGATAGTGAATCTGGAAACACACCTCCAGGCAAGTCCTAGAGAAATCCCCCTACCTTTATGGCAGTGGAGGCAATCTGGATGTGGTGGAGTCTGCGCAGTGTGCTGTCCCTGTCAATGAAGTAGGAGGCTGCGAGCTGGTGCAGTGTCTCCAGAGTCACCGCAGAGCTGTTTGTGCTGGGATCACTTCCTTCTGACCTCTTGCTCAGCTTCCGTTTGTCCACAAAAATTGTGAGTGACTCCTCTCCTGAGCAAGGAAGCAGAAACCACAGCATTCATCAGTGATGTCTTCTGCAAGTCTCATTTTACCAGAAATAAGGTGGCAAGCCAAAGTTTACTCTAGCTGTTTTCTAATGCTTAGATATCCCTCCCTGGTAGCAGATGCAAATACTTCGGTGTGTAACCATATGGACAACAGATACTATTCTAGGGTTTGGGGTTTTTTTTGGTACCTCATATCAGTAACAATTATGCAACAGTACACATTTATGCCTAAAATGCAATGACACGGGGAATGTCCACTAACTCCTACTTACTAACAATATAGAGATATTCTGAAGATATTCAATTTAAATGATGTATAAAATGTGTTTATTTCTAAGGTTGCTTAATACCTTAATTTTTTAGTACTTAATGTTAGCGTTAAATTAAACCAGTGTAACAACTGAGAATTTGTTTGTTTGTTTGTTTCATTCCTTCTTTTAAAACATGTATCATATCTGATTTCAGAAAAAAGATACCTTTTTACAACTTGGCATAAGCAATCCTGTTATAAGAAATCCTGTACTTTCTAATCAATTTAGCAATGCTAAGATGCCTGAAACCTGATATAACAGATGTCTTAAAATACATTTATATAACTGACTGGTGTAAAAATATATAAGAAGATTGTTAATCAGTTTCTTTAAAAAAAAAAGGAAACATAAATAACACTTTCCTAACTTTCAAAGTAGAGGTGCTTTTCTAAAAGCAAAGAGAAACTCCAACATCTTACCCTGTGGTTTTGTCACATCCTTTCTCTTTAAAGAGACATGGAGAAATACTCTTGAATTTAGAAATTTTAATTCCTGTAGGATTATTGGAAACAAAACCAAAACAAGATCTTATTTGTTTGACTGAGTTCTTAAGAACCATTCTAGATCAGACCTACTGATACTGTTAAATCTGTAAGGATTTTTCTATGTTTATTGTTTACTTCATGGGTATGTTTTTCCTGCATTTCAGGTAAGCAGTAATTCATTCATTTAGTAATGTGTTTAGGCAAAACTCTTTACTTCAGAAAATTAACTGGAAGAGTAATTTATTGATGCAGTGTTTTCTTCTGTACAATTTATGTCCAAAGTAACTACAGAAACATTCTTCTCACTTTATGAACCTATGTTTGATAACTTGCATTCTTCACCATTAATCTCAAGAACCAATGAATAATATCATTATACCTGTATTTTAGGTGCTGAACAACTCCACTGGATGTCACTTCATTGTTCACGGAAAAGAAGCTATCCTGACACAGTCTGACTTGCCATTATGCTAGTTTCATTGGTCACCCATCTGCTACAGTGGCATTTTGCCCATTCAGAGGATGGGATGCCAGCTTTGGATGGATTTACATGCCAAAAAAATATAGCTGTACAGGGATAATATGTAGGATGAAAATATGACCTCATCTTTAAAGGCTGATAATCTTGGTGGTGAGCAATGCTAAATGAAGAACGCACGCCTCGGTGCAGGAGACCACATCTGTTGACAAATCTGACACACAACTACCTTGGCTTGCAGAATTCATTTGTGTTTGGAGAAAGGGGAGCGCATTAATGATAATCAATGTACCTTACAGTGTTTTCAAATCTCTCACAAATTCATAGGACAGTAATGCCCTTCAGACCTTACATAGGCAAAACTGCCATTTTCCAGGAGCCTCTTACCTAATTAGATCTTGTCCAGTACGCTTATTTTGTCCTGGAAGGAACAGCTGCTGCCCAGGACAGCTGGCTATTCCAGCTGGAGCCTACTTCAGTTTTCACCACTATATTTATACTTCTCCTCCTACAGTCTCATAATAGGTCATTTTTTTGAGCATGCAGCCATCAGATCAGGGATTAGTTGCCTGATCCAAAGAACCAGGAATTAAAGCGACCTCCATAAGTAACAGGATTTCCCCATCCAGTTACCTAATCTTTCTGCTGTAATAGGTAGACATAGGTTCACATTTTATTTAACTGCTGCCAAAACCTCCTGCAAAGCAGACTAGGATTACTTGGCAGAGCAGGCATGAGCACACTGCATTAGTGCAGACTTGTGCACCACATTTTGCTACGCTACTCTGATGTGAGGTGGTGCTGGTCCTGTGGCCAGGTGAGCCATTATTCACACCATGCTGCATCCACATGAACTGCCATGAGCAGAGAACTGGGAAAGCACAGTGAGTCTAATGACTTGTACTTTGAAATAAATTTGCCATCAAAACCTGGCCTAGGTTCCAGCATTTTTGGCACTCCACTATGCCTATGCAATAAAACCTGCCTTTTCAAAACCTGCCTTGTGACTCTAGCTAGTATGAAAGATGTTTCTCAAATGAAAAGCAATGGAGTGGTTTGAGATTTGAGCCAGGGGCCATGGGCTTTGTGCAACAGTTTGTGGAGCTATAAAGACACAGTTGTATCACAGCAGACAGCATCAGAGCATTAGAACTCACAGAGGTAAACACTGCATCATTACCAGTTCAGGCTGCACAAATAAGGTGCAAAATTTCACTAGGAGTTTTCTCTCCATTTTTTCCCCTTTTCAAGAGGTCTTAGCTAGTACATTTAGCTAAACTGATTTTTGCAAGCTCAAAGAGCTTTCCACTGAAAATATGTTATAATGAATTGTAAGGTAAAAGACAACAAGCCCTTAATGTTGCAGGAAATCTCTGGAAAGTAGAGAAAAAAATTTTTTTGAGGTACTTTGTGTTTCATTAGACAGTATACCACCCTACCTTGCTCTGGTGTAAACTCTTTTGATTGATCTGTATTATTTATTAGTAGAGATGGTGGGACTGCTTCTATTTCAGGAGAATTCTGTGTGAAGTTTTAATATTAAAGCAGAGTTTGTTTATTTTTCTCGCATCAAAAACGTTTGTTCTCCAGGGGGTAGAGAGCAGAACTGTAATAAAAACTCCCATTTCAAAAAAACAGTTTGAAAAGGACAGTGCTGTGTGTTGCATTGTTTTGTTTTGTTTAGAAAATGTCAGGAAAATAACCTTTCAACACCCTCACAGTTTTCACATCATCCCATTACCCTAGTCCTACTTGATCCCATGCTTGCCATGGTTGATGCTGGTGGGTATGTTTTGGCAGGCAGGATCCCTTAGTATACCCAGCCCTGCAGTCTTTGTCCCCACTCCCTGACAGATATGTTTTGGTTTTCATGCTCTGTAACTGGGTTGAAATTATTTTGAATGTTTACTTTGACTCAGATCACATCAGATTACATCTCCCAAGGTTGAGCGAAGGCACACAGCTGGAGTGATGGGGCCTTTGGTGTAAATATGAAGGAAGAACTTTCTTCTCTAAAATTCCTGTATTATGGCATCTCAAACAAGAAGGACCCAGTTCGTCACTGGTATTCTCAAGCACTATGTTAATGTCAGGTACAATCAGGTAGGTTTCAAATATATTTGCTATCCAAAAGACATCCTACAGATTCTGAAAGTCTTTCATCTGTCAGGGCTGATTTATCATTTGTTAGAAAAAGTGGAATAAAAAACAGAGAACTCCCCTATATGTTGGAACTCAGGCATCCATGTGACTGCAGAGTTGTAACAGGGCTCCCTTTTGCACCCTGAACTCAGGGGTTTGTAAAGAAACATTACTGACTCATATTTAATTTGTGGAAAATAATTTGAGTTTTAAGTTAGTTTAGAGAATATTAACCACATGCCAAAAGAGACTGTTACATTTGAAATATTAATGAATCTTGTTTTTTACTGGTTACAGTTTGCCACCATGAAATAGGCTAAGAATACATCCAAGCATTAGCTAAAAAAACAAATGTAATTTAGAAAACTATTCAAGGTTATGAATTTTAAGAACTGAAAATGATTATTGACAGTGAATACTAAGACAACATGGTTATTCAGCATCGGGTCCACACAGATATGCTTTCTGTAAGCCCTGAAAGCAGTGTTGTCTCTACTTCATCAAATTCACGAGCCAGTTAACTTCAGTTTCTCAGATTTAAAAGAAATAGCATAAAAACATGTGGTAATGCTCCTAAAACAACACCATATATTCCAATGATTAGTTCAAGAAATTAGCAGAGTCACTATGCTGATGCTTTATTACCAAGTAGCTGCTGTCATTGACAGATATTCATCAGGGTCAAGAGACTGACAGTGACACTATAGACTGACCTTGGCACAATGTATTCTAATGTCCCTCTGAGCCCTGGAATTTGCAAACTTATAACTTAGCTTATATATTTAATTCTTTCTGGCTTTATAGGAACATAATTTCCAGAATTTGTATTTATAAGTTAAACTCCTGAGTTGAGAAAAATGTTCTTCATGCTGTTTTTCAAAAAATAAAAGTATGAAATAAAATAGCTATATAGGAATTTACCTAGAGTCATAACCCAGCTGCCATCATTTAGGTATAATACTCCTAAACTATAGTTTATAAACGTCATTCAGAAATTAAAAACTATTTTTGTGTGTGTCTTAATATCTTCAGGCATTATTTAAATAAAAACAAAATCACTATCATTGACATAGTAGAATTGGAATAATGGTGTAACGACTGTAACTAAATATAATAATCTACTGAAAGAGTAAATATACTTTGTTATATATAATAATACATATTCATATGATTTAAATACTTAGTGCTATTTTCTGCCTCAGTTATTGGGAGGTTGTTTTCCTGTACCCACATCTTTGTAATGATGAAAGGATCACATGCCTTGATGTTTCATATTTTCATCTTTAGACTGTGTGGTATTAGGAAAAAGCAGTGATCCAAGCAGTTCCTATCACTTCATGTCAGAAAGTGAGGAAAGGGTAATAAAAGGATAACACTCAAATGCAGATTTACCTATTTAGAGCTCTGTCTTCATACATGTATATGTATATTACAAAGGCATTAAAGCCTTTGGCCTATGAACTCCCCAGAAGTTTCTAATTAAATAGAATACCTCAGCTATAATAGCTGTAACACATTATAGTAAAAATTAAATAATATAGTAAAAAAATAAAATTGTTATGCCTTTGTTATAAAAAATAGTTTAGTGCTACCAGAAAATCTATTAATGTATGGATCACAGAATGTACCATTAGTGTTTTATCAGGTCATTTTCATAAATTTAAGCAGATGCTGATAGAAGTGCACAAGTTCAAAAAGTACATAAATTGCTGCTAGGCCAGATGTGGTATCATTTCTGTGATTCAAGTGAATAACAGTACATGTTCTTCCATACATACCATCTGGTTTAGGATTTGAAATTTACCTTCATTGAGTAGATGGAGAGAGGAAAGAAAGAGAATATATTTTTTCTTTTTTTTTCTTCCCTTTAGCATCCATAACACTAAATGCTGGAAAATTTACATACCGCGGGGACACGGGACATTTACAAGTCTGATGCTAGATTTTCAAGTCACTTTCTCACTTTAGTAATTTAGAACTGGACTCTACCGCCCTTATTTGCCCATAGTTTATAACTTACCTTGAAAGAAGTTTTATAGAAAACAAATATACCAGCAGTTAGTGTAAATGATCATAAATCCTTCAGAATTCAGTGAGATTCATTGGTTTACACCACCTGACAATTTCTCCCATCTCTTTATGTGGATTAATATACTGCTTAAGAGGAATATTAATCAGGGGCAGAAAATATGATGTGCGTAAAATTCAGTGTGTAAAACAGTAAAGGTGTAACAATTAAACACAGTTGCAGAACTGTAATCAGTGGAGGGGAGAATGACAAGAAGTAAGGGTTAAGCTGATCTGCTGATGCCTGTTAAGATTGTCTGTTGTAAAGACAAAACTATTTTTTTTCTTTTGATTCTCAAAGGCTTCAACATTATCAAGGGATATTTCCTGACCCAGAGAGGTGAATGTATTGATGGACTGGTAATGAACACCAAGGAATTATGAGAGAAAATAACAGCAAAAATAAATCAGCATCTCAAGCATTTAAGGTTACTGTTTAACCAATTACCTGAAAAGGTTCTAGTTTCATAAGAAGCCTTGGCAACCTCTTGCAAATTTTTATATACAAAACAGTTACTGTGTTTCCAGACGCAAGGAGGACTCATTTCCAAGGTCCATTATTTTCATCTTGCAAAGCACCTGAATCAGACTCACCTCACCCAAATGCCTGCAACAATGACCTATCTTTTCACTGTAGTATGTTAGTTACCTGTAATTAATTTCTCCATCATCAAGTGTATCGGTTTGCTGAACAGGTTTTACATCTATATGTGAAAAAAGCATTAAAATGAATGTCTTATAGAGTGAGACCTACTGATATTTTCATCCTCCTACACTTACTCCACAGTAGTGCCCTAGGCTTCACAATTACTTCCAGTTCTGGAGCTTACTGCTGTACACCATTTTTTGTAAACTGTTAAAGTGTACAGCAGCTAATACTTTTGCATATTTAGCAAGCTGGACCTTCATTGCATCATGCTGTATGCAAGCAAAAGAGAAAAGTATAAATGCAGAACAAAAGGAGAAAAACTATTACTGTATGTTGTCTCTCATTCAAAGATGAATCTTTGCTTTTTGGAAATGTTAGTTCAAAGCTGATAAAGAATTTAGAGATATATTTCATTGAGTCAGAAAGTAATTTAGTCTAGAAGGGACTTCTGGCAGTCATCCAGTCCAATCCCCTGCTCAAAGCAACTCTAATTAAATGAGATGCTCAGGGACTTGTCCAGTAGAGTCCTCTCTCACCTTAAAGGATGGAGTTCCCTTGTATGAGTCCTCTCTTACCTTTCCCCTAAAGCTGTTCTTGTCAGTGTTGGCTGGGCTGTGTAAATTTGCAGTTTTGCTAACGCAAACAGGATATATGTTGTCCTAGAGGAGCAGAGGAAACCTCCTCACTTCCTAGTGATGACCCAGACCCACACAGCATCTCCATTTGTGCACAGAATTTAACAAAAATGATCAGCCACGGCTCTCCTTTCTATGTAGATTTGACATTGCAGACAATCAATGCAGAAGCAAAAGTTACTTGTGTTCACAGGCATGTGAGTTAGAAACATAGAGTCATAGAATCAATAAAGTTGGAAAAGACCCCTGGGATCATCAAGTTCAACAATCAACCCAACACTACCATGCTTCCTAAACGATGTTCTGAAGTGCCATATCTACATGTCTCTTAAAAATCTCCAGGGATCGTGACTCCACAGTCTCCCTGGGCAGCCTGGTCCAGTGCCTGACCACTCTTTCAATGAAGAAATTTTTTCTAATATCCAATCTAAACCTCCCCTAAGGCAGCCTGAAACCATTTCCTCTCGTTCTATTGCTAGTAACTTGGGAGAAGAGACCAACACCCACTTCACTGCAACCCCCTTTCAGGTAGTTGTAGAGAGTGATAAGGTCTCCACTCAGCCTCCTCTTCTCCAGGCTAATCAACCCCAGTTCCCTCAACCTGTCATAATAAGACTTGCTCTCTAGACCCTTCCCCAGCTTCGTTGCCCTTCTCTGGACACACTCCAGCAACTCAATGTCCTTCTTGTACTGAGCAGCCCAAAACTGAACTGTTTAAGGTGTGGCCTCACCAGTGCTGAGTACAGGGGCACAATCATTCCCCTACTCCTGCTAGCCACACTATTCCTGAAACAAGGCAGGCTGCTGTTGGCCTTCTTGGCCACCTGGGCATACTGCATAAACCTAGTGCTTACATAGGGTCCTTCTATCTATGTCACAAGAAGATAAAATTTCCGTAAGAAATATAAGCAGTGAGAAATGTAATTTTCCACATTATCTTGTGGCAGCAAGGAAAATAGAACTTCCCTAAGTTCTCATTTCAGAATGCCTTTGAGAATTATATTTCTGTGATTACGAATAGAGACTTGGGGACACATCACAAGCAAGCATGTGTAAGAGTTCCCTTTATGGTTAAAAAGGGATATTCATGAAAGCCAAATGGCCACAGAGGCACACACGTCTTACCACACGTCTTTTGCCAAGCTTTCCTTTATGTCCATGAATACAGATGATTGGGTATTCATTACATAAAAGTACTATGCACACTCAGTTTGGTCTTCTGCTTTTGAGGAGCTACATAGGTGACAAATCTTTCAGAATAAAACAGTTTGTAATTTAAGGGAAAGTACAAATACATTACTGAAAGAAACAAATCTAATTACATGTTGATAAAGTGTGAAAAAAAATCTCTGGGAATCCCCATTCAATCTAGACCAAAACCAAGGACTAACACATAGAGGAAAGTATAGTGTTATTAGCTCATGAAATCTTTCTTAGAAATTAGTAATTCCGTGTAATTATTTTAATTGAACTGACATCTGAAGTATTTAGCACCCATCCAATGATAATGGAAAGCAGCAGGTGTGACTAAAATCATGCCTAAAAATTGAGGCTAGGGACCTAAATCAAAACCCATCAAAGTTAATATAAAAACTCCCTTTGAATTCATTAAGCACTGACAGAGCCCAGAATTCAACACTGTCTCCCTATGAGTGGAAAATTTTCGTAAGTATGTGGTAGCTGTTGCATTTTAGGGCATTTGTGAGGTAGTTGAAAGAGGGATGAGAAAAGTTTCCCTGCAGCAAATCCCGAGGCTTTTGGGAGGATATGGAATGTTTAAGCTACAATTTTCAAATCTCTTCAAAAGAGCTACCCTTAAGTTTTAGCTTTTGCTTGGGTTCATACTTCCTAAAAGGTGTCAAGTCTGTAGCTCTTTTGAGATCAGTGTGATACTGATGCTTTGTACTTTTAAAGAGCAGCTATGCTTGTGTTAGACTATTTTTCCTGAGTTGTTAGTTCCAATTTCAACTTGAAAATTAATTTCATCATATGGCTGTTAGTGAAAGTTACATTAGTTAATAATTAGCAAATAGCTAATAATCCTAAAAGATTATTTTTGCCATTAGATAACCCTTGCATTAGGATATGTGCTGCAGCCAAAACTTTAATTATTGTCCTGCTGGAAGGATACTCAATCACCAGAATTATCTTTAATATCATTACCAACCAAGGGATAAAACTGCATTTCTAAAATGTCTGTTCATTTTGTAATGCCTAGATGGGTAATAACAAGCACTAATTATCTTTCATTAGGAACAATGTACGCTCTCTCTTGAACATTAGGCCTCTTCACTGGATTTCTTCAATCCATTTGGTGACTGGATCCCAATTATACATCAGGCTACCCTTTCCAAATTATTCTTCGTGAATTTAAAGATGCATTTTCTATTAAGTTAATAAGAAAGACATAGCAAAGTATCATCACTCCATTTTGAAACTTTTAGTCCCACTGGTTAAGTGGAGACTAGTCCTAAAAGTGGTAGAGTGATAAGATAGGGACTTGCCAGCAAAGTAGTTTAAAAGTCTCTTAGCTGAAAAGATTTGTTGGAAATAATTTTTACTGGTTTTCTTGCTTCATCCCTGCACTATCGTAATGTACCCAGATACTTGTCTAATCTCTTATTATGTAAATTGTTATAAGGCCCTCTTAGAGAAAAAAATGTCACTTTCCTTAGTGATTTCTTAGTGCAGAGAAAAATCCCCAAAAGGCCAGAAGCATGCACACCAGGAACTCAGGAAAAGTAACTCAGTCTTAACAATAGGTTTTCTACTCTTTTTGTCCCTAAAATTGCTTACATAGAATCAACAAAGCAAAGTTTAACATCAGTAGAAAAAGGAACCATGAGGCTTGTAGACAAAACCTGTTCCCATGCTTTAAACTCCAGCCCAGGGAGAGTTGCTCAGCCCAGCTGATCTGAGAAGGAAGCACCACAGTTTTACAGAGAAATAAGTTGTGACCAACAGTTTTAGTTCAGTCATGCCAAACTCATGCACAATATTTCCAAACGTTAACCCTACCTCCCAAAGTAGCAGATAGTAGGAAATGTGTCCCATATTTCTTGATAAGGTTTTCTGTGATCTGTTGAAGGGTTGGGCGGCGTCCGAGTAGCCTTATATTACGAAAGAATTCAGGGGCGAGTGGCAGTGGGGAGCCAAGGAAATTTCTTCTTTCAACAGCAAGATTACTTACTTTCCAGCGGCCAAACTCTCTGCAAAACAAAGCAATTCTCATTCAGAAATATGTCATTCAGACAAATGTTCTTCATTTGCAAACTACTCTGCTCTGTTGACTTGCTGGGGGCGACTAGCTGGGTATTACAATAGCCTTTGACAGTGATACTCTGTCATGTGTTATAGGCATGGAACAAGAAACAAGTGTTATTTATTAGAAGTGGAGACAGTACTCTGTAATAAAATCATTGTTCTGAAAAAAAAAAAAAAATCCACTTAGGTTGCTGTTGTTCCTATTGTTTATGTTTAGCCCTTCATGTGATTACAGCCCTAGAACAACCAGATTTGCTAGATAATGAAATGAAATTAATGATTGCCCAAAATTTGGACAAATGCAACAAGTGTTTTCATTCACATTTGACCTTGCTATAATATTCTGGTTTTCTGTACTTTTGGCTTCCATTTTGAGGAAATATGCAGATAGTAGGTCCATTTCCTAAAAACAGATGACTTTTCAATTGTAGGAGGGATATAAATTAATTCGAAGGCTTGTCCCCTTCCCCTCCCTAGAATAAATCAATGATGGCAGGGAAAACAAACAAGTCAATTACACAGCAATAAACACATCTTTTATTCATTTACTTACCAATTAAGATACCAGATAGAGTTATTAGTGGAAGGACTCGTTGTCCTCAAAATCTAGCCAAGATACAAAGCATTTGCAGTAACTTTGCTTTTGCAAGGTACACCAATAGCTGTTTTGGTTACCCAGTCAAGTACCATCAGCATTAAGTCGATGGCAACCTGCAGACTACGGTTTAGCCAACACTTTGTCAAGTCATTGGTATAGCTATGTCGATTAAGATTTCCCTTAGATAAGATTGTAGAAAACGAAATAGACCAGAGAGCTTGAAAGATCCTACTGAAGGTCCCAGCTAAATATAGTAAAAAATTAATTTACAAAATTAACACAGAAGGCAAAAATCAGGGATGCAGCAAGCAAATAACATTTGAGGGATATCTGAAATAAAGCAGTTGCCTGTGGCTGAATGACTAGGATGACCTACGTAATACATAATAAAACCTAATATTTTTTAGTACTTTTAAGTTGACAGCTATTAGAACCCAGATAAATACATTCCTGTATAGCCCTTCTCCTTTCCAGCATCCTCCTCTTTCTTTTCCAGGCACAAACTGTCTCATCCCCAGTCTAGCTTAGATTTACATGCATAATAGGTGACAATTTGGTGTAGGTCTTATGCCTTTCCTCTCAGACACATTCTTGTAGATGCCATATTTTATCAAAAACAAATCAGAATAATCATAGTAGAAAGAGATTTATGTGACTTACCTGAAATTTAACACAATTTACAAGTCAAAAGCATGAGACTAAACAGATCCCCACAGTTTCTTAAAGACTCTGCACATCACCAGTGGGCCTAAATTAGTATTTCGAAATCATTGTTTGATAGGTGTGGGTTTTTTTCAAATTAGTTGTCAGTTTTTAAAGTTTTCTCTCACAAATATAACTTCCTTGTAAGAAACTATAAAACCAATAACCTCTTTTTTTAGCCTTCTTGGAACTACAGCATATTTCTGGAAAGAGATGAGAAAAATTGCACACAAACATTTTTTGTCTCTAAAATGAAAAAATATTCATTGAGCGTATTGACCACGTTAATGTAGGCACTAAAATCAGTGAATTACCCTGCTCTGTAAATGTACTTTTCAAGTGAATGAAAAAAAACTTAAAGACAACAGGTTTTTATTCAAATTCTCTGCTTTCTGGTCATATTTGAGTGAGTTTTTTCATTTGAATACATTAGAAATTATAGGGCAGTTGTGGTTACTAAACAGACTATCAAGACAGAATTTCTTTGACAGCAAGAAAAGAATACAGGCTTTATAAAGTAAAATATTCATGTTATACCTTGATCAATTTTTTTCTTCTAAACTTGCTATGTGACTAACTGGAAGTATGAAAGCTGAGTTTCAAACACAAGAGTAGCAGAAAAAGTTGCAATTCTTATAAAACCTAGTTTGCTGTCACCTTTCATTTGATTTTCATTGTCAGATTTTAAGGACAGAGAAGACAAGCATAATTCCCTCATCTGCCCGCTTTCTACTGCAGTCAAAGGAATATCACCAAATGGCTCTTTCTGCCTATGTCAGCAGTTTGTGACTGAAGAAACCATTTTCCAGAAAAACATATCATCCTGACTCAAAAGGTGATGCTGAAGATCTCTCAGAATTTGTTAACAATCATTAAATTTCAATTAAATAATCAAAAATGAGCATTTAACTACAGAGAGTGCATTTTACTTTCAGTTTGAACCTTGCCAACTTCAGTTTCCAATTTTTTGAGCTTTTAATACATGAGATGCAGATTAAAAGTTTTTCTAAATATTAGGTACATTCTATGTAACTAATTACAGCTCTTTTCTGAATCTCCTCTTAACCTTGGGCAAAGTTGATTGCCTTCTTTTGAGTTTCTTTGTGAATTGTAGTTTTAGACAATATGTCTTACAGCTCTTCTCCAAAAGTGGCAAATGATTTCTTGGAAGAGTAAAACTAAAAACGATGACCTCATCCACATGAAATTCAGTATTTCCAAGATGAAATCCTCCTGTTCTACTACAAGTCCTTTATTTAGTGAATCCAGGGACTGAATTATTTTAGCACTATAAGAAATTTGTTTGGCTTAATCAAACTTGGAATCCTTCTGCAGTTTTTGTTATAGAAAGATTGTTTTGCTGTATCTTATGCTATTTCAGAGAGAAGTAGGCGAATGCTTTTGCAAGAGTTTTGACATTCTGTTTTGATTCAGTGCATATCGATGGACACAAATATTAGTGCAGCAAGTAATTCTCTTTTGAAGTTCATTGCTGAGGAAACTGAGGGAGTAGAATATGGAAGCTGATTTAAAAAAAAAAAAAATCACAATTTTATAATCCTGCCACAGCCTGAGCTGAAGCTTTTAAAGAACTTACAAACCAGCTATCATATTTTCCTGAAGTCTTTCTTAAATGGAGTGTTTTGGAATATGGAGAGATGAACCCCAAAAACCTCTGGGAGAGACAAGAGGAAGCTTCATCTCTGAAGATAAAAGGGGGACACAGGACACCAAAACTGAGCTGCCTGGCTGCTGGAGCAGTGATACCTAGATGTGGTCAATCAAGAAGTGACTAGTACCTGAGGAATGCTTTCAGACATCAGAAGTAACTGGGTTTATGACAGAAAAGCATAGGAGCAGGAAAACCTGGGCTGGAGTTCAGGGTGGGGTGTGTGTACTACATTTTTTCTAGCATACTGAGTGAGGAGGCTTTCACAAACACTTTCTGGGTATGTAAGAGTCACTAGTAGCTGTTATCCTGAAATTAGAGCTAATTTCTCTTTCAGAAATTTCACTGTAAATAAAACTGTATCCTTATGTTCCTTTTATATGACATATAAATATGCATATTTTTATACCTATACGTATAAGTTCCCCTTCTCTTGATTTCACCTTGCAAGCAGCAGTATATGCTCCCTTATTTCCTTCTCCCCTCTGTTATCACACAATAAAGCTCAACCTTTATTTACCTGTTTTCTTGCAGTCATTCTCTCCAATACAAATTCTCTAGCCCTCAAAGGATTTTTGTACCAAATGTACATTATTCTCCTTTGGAAATCAGGTTCCTGTCCACTGCCAAAAGCAGACTAGCAGACCTGACAGAGTAAATGATCATCTTCTTAGCAGAGAAAATACTGCCTTCCAAAGTCACTGGAGTACCATTCATCAGAATAATACCTCCCACAGAATAGCATAGCATCAGTGCTGCCTGCTGGTCAAGAAAACCAATTATACACTGAATACAAACACTAGCAGTATTAGAAGATTATTCTTTCCTCCTCTTCCTATTCTTCTACTGTGTAAGAGCCAAGATTAGTAACTGTCATGGTGCTATCAAGAAGGTAATATTTAATAACAGGTGGTACCCCTGTGCTGCCCATCTATTTCTAGCCTGAACAATGTTAACCATTGGTTAAAGTTTAATGCTCAGGGCAAAGCCTGTTGTTGAGAAGGATGATGTCTTTGAGTTCCTGGGCTTGTACAAGAGAAAGCACATAAGTCAGTCTGGCTTCTAGGATTAAGCCTATAATGGAACCACAATAGTATCATGCGTAGTGCTAGAGGCCATGGGCAGCATTCTCTCCACCTTCCTACATATTTGAACAATGGATTTGTATGTCCTACCAAAAATCTGTTTCCTGGCTGCTTGGCTAACACATATGCAAGAGCCCTGAAGCCCAGTGGTGCCAGTTCTGACCAGCTGTAGTGCATGCTTGCCGCAGCCTCTGTTGGCTGAATAGGGTCTCCTGCCATTTGTTCTACTTACAGAAATTTAGGTTGAAGAATGATCAGTCAGGGAGTTAGTGTAGGATAAAAACACAATTTAAAATACAGTTTTTATTTCAATGTTATTTCTTTTATTATTTTCTACTATTTCTTATTTGTATTGCTATGCTATGACATTCAGAGTGATGTTTAATCTAAGAATAATGTTCTGACATGAAACACCACTTAGCAGAGTATTGTAGAAGCCATGGACATGTTTTCATCTTGAAAGAAGCTTAAATTGCTAGTGGATCTGTAAGTGATTCTAGGGAATCAGGCAACAAGGTCTGTCAATGTCTTTTTTGAATTTCAAGCCATAGCTTTTTTTTCAAACGTGCATATAAATTATACATTTTCTTCTACCACTCCACTCATTTCAATAAATTTTAAATCATATGGTATGGGGAGATATAGGGAAAGCTCTATATAAAACATCTAGTTGAAGGAAAAAAAAATGCCTGTGTACTCTAAAATTGTAGTGTGTAGAAAATTTGAAATGGGAATATAACCTCTACTATTGCATATGATTAAGTCAGAGCCTACAAAGAGATTTACAGTGAGTCTGATGGATTATTCTGAACCACAACAGTCTCTCCTAAGCTCAGCCATACACAGAATGCACCTCAGGCAAAATAGCAATGTTAGGCCTAATTGTAAGTTACTTATATGTTTTATAAAACAGTATTAGTACTGGTAAGCATAAATGTTAATTAATAGTAGTGTGGCAAATTTTGGAAAGTGCTCTTTGAAAACTAACTTCACATCATTTTTAATACTAAAGAACTCTTCTAGTTCCTTTCTCTTTATGTCTTCTAAATGAGACAGCTCCACTCTTGGATGTTGAGAAGATGAAGGCTTCAAATGGGCTGAAATGATAGTAGGATTCTGAAACCAATGTTTCCCATGCAGCTGCAAGTTAATCTGCTGTACAACAGCCAAATGGGAGAATATATGGTGTTTTTCTCTGCCTACCATCTTTAAAAGCCTGAGGATTTCTTAATGACTGAGGCCATAGAGTGAATAAAGCCAAGATGATATAAAATGAAGCTACTGCCATATTAAGCTTCAAAAGAAAAAGGTCAACAAAACATAATAATGCTCATGATTTGAATCATGCACCGATCTGTGACTGGGGCTCATGAAAGGTGCCAGCTGCACAGATACACACCAAAGACAAGCTCAACTACCTGGCTCTGATAAGTGTCACAACACTGTCAACCACATTTATTCTGTCCTGTTCAATGCAAAAGCTATATATAGCTATAGCTGTTGGGGGGAATTGTACACAGGATAGTTCCTCTGTAGGAGACAGGGTCAGAGTGGATTGTACATACGCCTCTTGGCCCCAACTACACCATGATCCTACAGATTGTATAAAAGAGGATCCCATAGCAGCAATATCCCATTACCTTGCAGCTACCTACCAGCACTTCTACAATGGTAACACGTAACTATGGAAAATATATGCTAGCAGAAAAAAAGCGAAGAAAATTACTTTTAAAGAGAAGATTCACCCAGATGTGGACAATCAGAAACAGGTAATAGCCAAGGCTGTGTTGTTCACAGATTGTCAGGTGAAAAAATTCTCCTTACCAGCTCAGGTCACAGAACTTTCAATGTTTATTAAAATCAGTTAAGTGATGGAGAATTTGCCACAACCAATGTTTTTTACAGTTGATTTTTACTATTCAAGATGAAGAAGAAGGGAATTAGTCATATATTGACCGAGCAGCCTTTTGAAAATATCCACCTTTGTATAGAATCAGGATGATAGGGACAAACACTTCATTAAGGCAAAGTAAACATAACAGCCTCCCTTGACGGGAAGAAGCAGCAGTGCCTGATAATATGGAATATATTTTATCTATGACTCTTAAAATTGTCAGTTATCTGGAAATGGTGACTAAAAAGAAAAAATATTCAAGATACAATAAGCTCCTTTTAAACTTATTTCCCATTGTTGAAATGGAAAATATTTCTTCATTAACCATATCCTCATAATTGTCTGGCATTTTCTTAAAGTTAAAACAGAATATTTGCTGAACACATATATGTTTTCTATATTATTGCTTATATATAGACTGTTTTTCACCTTATCGTGAATAAGCACTATCATTAGGATTTTTTATCTTAAATTACTGTTCCTTTGAAATATCCTAGTAATATTTTTGCCTTTCTATGCCTCTTATCTCATCAGTTTCCTAGCACTTGAAATTCTACTTCCAGAACTATAATTCATTAGTATCACTTTCTCCTTGCATTATGCATATGAAATATGTAGAAATCTATTAAAAATTTAATTAAAAATATATACATTACATACTTAGAATGTACTTGAATGTATTTCTTTTTATGACTACACATAGTCAGATTATTCCCAGCTACTGTGACATAAATTATTTGAAACATCTCACCTGTCATGAACATGGGAAGGGTTTACTACAGAAGAGGAAGTGACTTTCCTTTTGTTCATGTCTGACTGACATTTAGCTTCTGCAACATATGTACCAAAAGATTCCTCCTCTAATGAAATCTGAGAGGGGATTATTTCTGTATCTTGTCTTGTGGCATTGTGTTTTCCTTTTACCTCTATTTTGTGATATAGTTCCAAACACACTCGTGAACTTTCATTCAGAGTCTCACTGTTCACATATTTAGCTGTACGCATATCACACAAAGGTATGTGCACAAAGCTAATAGCTCTTTGTGACTTAATCTTATTTACCTTCTGCCTCAGGAGCAGCTCAATCACCCAAGCAATATACAGTAATAGCATGAAGAAATGAACTTATTAGGAATATGTTGCAAATTACACAAAAGTTAAACAGCAAGATCAGGAAGAGTACAAACAATTTTGAACTGAAACGTGTTTATACAAACTGTCTGTCTAATAGTGAGGAACCAGTGAATTAGCTTGTAAAATTGCACCAGTTTGCACAAGCTTTTAATTCAAGGATAAATTCCAAGCAAATAATTCATTAGCTCTACATATGCTAATAGTCACAGAGAGCAGAGAGGAAAGGGAGAATTCCTAGTAAAACCTACCCTTGATTCTACTAAATATGAAACAGAGAACGACTGGGATACTTGGAAAGCGTTTCTTACAGTCTGAGTAACCAGAACATAGATTTTGCAGGGGTTTTTTTTATATTTCTGGGGTTTGATTATTTAGATGTGCTCTAGCCAGTAGGTATTCTTTCCTGTGTTAATGACAATAAAAATATGGATTTACAGCCTGCTAGGCAAGATGATGGCATTTTTGGAGTCACAAGTAGCTGCCCATCTAATTAATTACAAAATGTCCAGGTCACTATTCCTGATCATTGGTTTATATATTTTATATATATATATATATATATATATATATATATATTCTTTATATATATACTCCCTGCAAGAAGTATTGATATCATGGTTGTCACATGTCCAAGAGGGTTAAGAAGATGGTTCATTCTCCCCCTGACAGTATCAAAAGAGTTTCTAACACCTTGTAACCACATTACTCAGACTAATCCAGCCCTTCTACAGTCTTGGCAAGCTCAAAACATCCTTTTTTTCATGTTCACATCTGCCCATAGGAATAATGTGTTATCTAGGCAACAGCTTTTATAAAATAGTGCATTTGCTTAGACTACAGAAGACTAAAGAAATCAACGCATTTCCTCTGACTTGTAGATTCTTGCATTTCTGTCAATTTATTTTCAACCTCTATGAAAGCCAATGTTGTCAAAAATTAATTGTGATGAAAAAGTATGGATTTAAATTTTGTAAATGTGACATAAAAACTGTTTCCCATGTTTTCCACAATACACTGATTACCTTCACTCTGTTTTCCAGAACATTTTCAGAGAAGCAGGTATCCTACCTATAGACAAAACAGTAGTTAACCTTTAAAATGGAGAAGTCTGCCTTGGACAAGAGTTTTTTTTATACAATAAGGAAAAAGTTATAAGAAAGAGAAGCAGAAAGGTATGTTTACAGTCCTTTTGTCTAACATTAAGAGTCAATAGACATTATGGTCGTGTTCCTGTAGTTGACTGTACAGGAAGAAAACTTGATGACTCTGGAATTTTATAAGAAAATGAAACACAGAAGTGTCTAGCCCTCTCACTGAAAAGGGGCTTTATGGATTTGGCTGTACCTGCTACTGCTTCACAATCAACAAGAAAATCAGATTTGTCTTCCTTTTATTATTTTTCTGACTAAAGTAAAAAGAATGGAACCAGATTTGTTGTAGAGACAAGGAAGAAAGTTGAATCTGTGGAATATTTTAGTGCATGAATCAACACAATAAATAGAGATTGTGAAGAGGGAATCAGCATAAAGATCTGTTGGAGAAAATAAAACATAATAGAGGATTCCTTGATTCAGTGTTTGTGGATACTCCCAGGTGGATCACAGGGGAAAGACAAACTTCTAATATTCTTCATCAATATGTGCTACAGTTCAGTCTCAAAGTCTTTGAAAATACTTTTGTTACTATTTTTATAATTTCTGTTTCAGAACTACGAAACTGATCTGTTGTACTGGGCAATAGAGAGGCATACAGACAAAACCAAATTGTGATAAATAATTTAAAATTTAAAAATAGTGCTTCTTATTCACCTTATTTTTAATTTGGAGAATTGAGACATAGTAAAGCTAAGAGTACAGAGTACTGTGAGCAGCATGACCTCCTTATGTCTGATACTCAGAGCAGACCAAAAATCTTTATGACCTGGCTAGTGTGGCAGAAAACATGAGCTCTTAAACCCTTTGAAAACTCTTTGTTTGTTCCTCAGATGTTACTAATGTTCACTATTGGCTTAGGCTCAGTGCCATGGACACCAAATTCCCATCTACTCAAACCCAAGGCTAATGTTGTTCCTGCCTGCCTGGAACTGGAAAAAGGTACCTTAAATAATTGGCTTCAATATATATTCTCAAAATACATATTCTCAATATATTATCAGACAAATACTGGTCTAAAGCCTTATATACCAAGCTATACATAATGTCTAAAATTGTTCCTTTTCCATTAAGAATGTTGTATAAACTTAAGTAATCTTCTATAGTGTAGATTATTTGGCTCAATTTCTATATAATTTATAAGTTTATAATTCCAAATAAGAGACTTCTTGTCTCCCATTTACTCCTATGCCACCCTTGCAGAGTGCATGCCAGAAGTACTATTTACAGTACTGATAAATGACACCTACTTAACCTGCACTTCAATTTATAAAGGCAGTTGTTTCTACCAACACTATGGGATGAGTCTGGATTTACACAAGTGTGAATCAAACACACATAGGCCTAAACTCTGCTTTGATATCTTGAAATATAGCAACTACACTAGTGCTGTTTGTAGCAATTCAAATTGTTGAAAGCAGGAGAATGTAAAGCAAAATACTTTTCTGAAAGTACTTTAGTGTGTTACTTGTTTGTTTACTGCTTAGCTCTTGGGGGAAAGTGCCATTGATCTTTTTTTCATCTAAATGTTATCCTCTTATCTAAACGTTGTTTCACTGGTAGCAGGAAATGCTCAGATCTCTACTTGCACACAAAAAATAAAGCCAGGGACTTATTCAGCATATAAAAATGCTTCAATTTTATTTTCTACCACAACAACAAAGTGTGCTTCTGTTTTAGCACTATTTGTATTAATTCCAAAATAAATTTGGAGCTTTGGTTTATTAAAAATTTTCCTGGTGTTATTCCTTTTTCCAGTGACATAAATTGCAAATGTCTCTGAAGAACCAGTGGAATTACAACAGTGAGCTGTACAGAGAATCAGGGCAATAAACCTGTCAATATAGTTCCAGATTACAAATACAAAGTTTTCTAATGCTGTTAAGTAAATTAAAGTGTTGAATAGGATTTGAGTTACTAATTTCTGCAATAGAAACAGTTAAGCTTTAATTGTATTCTCTGAAAGAATAAAGCCTATATACCTGTTACATTTAATTTTACTTTCAGTCCTTGAATGACACAGATACAGAGTTTATGCAAAGTGGGGAAACAAAGTGGGAAACAAAACTTTCAGGACTCTAGGACTTGTAAAAAACAACTTTTTGGGTAGGTCAACTTGCAATACACCTTATAATACATATGTTGGAGGCTTTGTATGCAACTAGATATATTCTGAAGCTAAGACCACATTTAAAAATGCTGGATAAGATACTTAATCCCTCTCCAGAGTCCAAATATGAGCTTTTTTTATTATTATTATTTTACTAATGTAAAATATATATCTTGAGAATACATTATTATAAAATTTCTGTGCATCTGCATCCATTTAATCATTCCTTTTTCATCATTTCATCATTCTTTGTACAATAAGTCTGAGAGAGAAAAATAATAGTGATTGTGGAAAATTTCAAATGGGACCAGTGGGACTTAAAATATTATTTACAATGTCATATAATTATCATATACACCATAAATTTTATTTCTAATACCATGAATATTGTCACAGATTGGGAAGGAGGGAGACTTCATGCACCCAACAAAGATTGGAACAAGAATGGTTGAAGAGGGACAAAGTTTACAAACAGCCAAGAGAAGTGATGCATGGCATATCCTCACAAACATTTAGCTATGCTCAGAGTTACTCTGCCTTTATACTAACATGGTTGAGCAAAAGCCTGTTCTATACCACCAGTATCTGTATTAACAGTTTCATCACTGTGCTTGAGCTAACAGCATCATTAGAACTGGTGGCTTGTTAGTGTGAGTGAAGCGCCATGTGAGCACAGCTCTACTTCTGGTTCATGCCTGGTCAGCTGGCCAGGGTCAGAAGCCTTCCTTTCTCTTCTCTTCCATTTTGTTAATGAAACAGGCATTATAACATATTTAGGAGGCAGCATAAACTATGCAGGCCAGTTGCAAAAAAGGAGTGGTAATTATTAAATCAAAATTAGCAAAAATATTATTATTTCTCTTCTAGCTATATTTCAATTTCATTGAATGAATCAAAATGATTAGCCAATAATTTCAGATTACTAGCCACAGTATAGCAACTGTGCTTAGGATTCTGTTGTACTGGCTGCTATTCTGCACCAGGCTTAAGATAATGAGGACCTACATGAAAGTTACAGTATTTTCCTAGAAATATTGTTTAGGAAGAAACAGAATGCAATGTAGTTGTACAGATCTAAAAATAAAGCCATCATTAACTGGCTTTCCAAGCCATATGCCCAGCAGACATGATGGTATTTTTATCCAACTTTATATAAGGAGCAATGCTGGACAGTTACTGGGGATTCTGTTTTGGCCACAGTAAACTTACCTTAGCTATTAATGTCTTGGCCAGAATGATTTCCATTCTATTTTAGAACATACCAGCTTTGCAATGCTGCTGTGAAAAAATACCAGTACACCTCCACAGCGTGTACTGTGTCTCATAAATCAAGATTACATGTTAAACATAGTCCAGTATTTTACATATAATAAAAATATGCTACATAAAATGAAAGAGGTGTGAGGATAAATGAAGTAATCTATATTGTAGTTGTGAACAATGGCAATGCTTTACTACAAAGCCATTCAAGTAAGAACCTGTGACGTGTTACTAAACCTTGTGCCTCCAGATTGCCAGCTTGAGTACAGTTCAATGTGGCAACAAAGCAAGCATTTTTACCATCTGATGGTTGTCTAATGGCCAGCATGACGGGAACTCCAACTCCGTTTCCTAGGGTAAATGCATATATTTCACAAATGTATTACAGGAGGAAGCTAGTCAACATACTCATAAATACTCTCACTGAAAACAATGCAGCAGAGAGAGAATACCAGGGCCTGCTCTTCCTGTCTCAGAGAATGTAAGCAGTGGGGAAAAAAAAAAAAAGACAGGATAGTTGAAAATCTTCTTTCACCAAGCTAAATTCTACCTTTATGCTGCTTGTGCATTGAGTTGGCTTGGTACAAGGCTGTTCCGTAACATGTATTGCTGCATTAGCATGAAACTCACACAGCCATCAACATCCATAGATATGTTCATCTCTGAGTTAGACCTACTGTGGTGCAGACATTAGTGATTCCTGACGCGTCTTGGACAAGGTCAGAGTGAGTTGCTGTACTATATGTGTGGCGCAACTTGCTTCACCCTTGAACCTAGGACCAGCTGAAGGCATGCCAAAAATGACAATAAATTAGGAGTAGAAAATGAGTAAATAGCCAAACAGCACAGAAACAGAAATTTCCCTTCCATGAGACTCCTTGCCTTAATTTTCTTGTAAGAATTTGGTCACACAGAGCCAAAGATACAAAAAAACAGTCTGCTTATCTCCCCTACACATCAGTTACTTCTCTGCCAGGTAGGAGGAGACAGAGGTATACATTCGTCTTGATTTTCTGGCATGAGTTCAAGCACAGTGTCATGAGATTAAAACTAATGCTCAGACAGATAGAATAGAATTATCCTCTTGATTACTCCTGCTTTTCGCTCATCTTAAACCTGACAGTTCTTTGTGGCTGAGATTTAATTCCCCTGACCACAGGGTCACTTTAGAGTGGGGAATAACTTTCCCTCCTGCAGGGGTCACAGACATCCACATCCAGGAGTGGTCTTTAGCAAAGTGGCTTCACCCCACTGAAACCAGGGTAGAAAAAGTAGAAGACCATGTTTCAAAAAGAAATGCATAACTCTTGCAAGAGCACTGGGTTTCCTCAGATATACTCCTGGAAGCTAGAAGAGATGTTTTACAAGGAGCCTCTTTGGTGATAATCTTGTCTTCATGAAGGGTCCTCACTGAGATGTCGTACCCCTTGCTATGACTGAGCTGCAGGGAAGTACACACTGACACAAAATATGGTGAGAATTGCAGCCTGTATTCATGGGTCTTTTTTCCCAAGAAAATTTAGGCACAGGGTGAATGCATATATATCCTGGTCTGAATGTGGATGAGACCCAAAAAATGCCCTTAATATGAACAATTAGGAAACACTCCTATATCCAGCAACTCGGACATAGTCGTGAATCCCTGCATTCTTTCAGGAGAAATTTGACTCAGCAGCAGCTGTACAGATAGGAACAAACACTTTCTTCACCTGTTCAACCTAAATAAGATAATGAAATTCAAAGCCAAATGGAGACTAAATCCTAGTTGGGTCAGCAGATTATTTCATTTCCTTTCTGATTTTTCCTTGAAACAGAAATAAAGGAGTTACAGCAAAACAAGAAATTAGAAGGAAATTAGAGGAAAAACATCCTCTACGTCTTTATATCCATGTAATACTAAACTGAATTTACCGAACCAGTGAAAAGTTAAAAGTGTAAAAAGTGAAAGTACTTAAAATGGTTATAAATCAAACACTTCTCACACAGTAATTTTTAATCTGTTCTCTCTCTGGTTAATAGTATACTTTGGCTTCTGTGAGAAAACATATTACAGAACTTAGGAAACGTGTAAATTTTGGTTTTGTAGTGAAACTTTTGTAGCATTCTGTATATATAAATGGCACTTCTACAACATAAATAAAGAGAAAACATTTTTGCATATAATAATTTAAAACCTAACTGCAGGGTTACACAATCTTCTCCTTTGCCATAGAAACTCTGTAGCCCCAGTAATCATCATGAAGTGCAAAACTATGTGCTATGCATCAGATAGGAGTCTTTCAAGCCACAATTTGATCTATTAGTATGAATTATGAAGTTTCTGTATATCTTTCCATGGGAAGAGTGATTACAGTCATTTGTCTAAATGGAGGGGTAGGACCTAGGTGTCTTTCAAAGATTATGTTGCTAGTGGTACATTATCAAGTTGGAAGGCTTTTACATGTAGGATCCTACAGAAATTTCCCTGAATCTGGTCCTTTTTAAAACTTTTGTTATTGAGTGGGATGATGGAAAGTATATTCATAAAATACGCAGACAATATTAAGTTGAGGGCTATGACAACTGCTTCTGAAGATTTATAGAAACCAGAGAAATGGTTGAAAATCAAAAAGATGGAATGGGATAAAAAGCAAGGTACTATGCTTAAAAACAGAGAAAATACATACAAAATAAATCATTAAGAAAGTAGAAATATGGTAAAATAGAATAGATTAGGAAAAAACCCACCTAAATCTGCTTGGAATGTCACTGCAAATATGGCAGATTCTTACATTAAATAAGAACATTTTATGTAAGACAAAATAGCTATGTCACTTTTCAGAGTTCTGCTAAGAATCTGAATGAGAATAACATCCCCAAAGAAAGTTTTAAAAAAACCCAACCAAACAAACAAACAAAGAGAAAAATATCTGTTTAAATCCTTTTGAATACAGCAAGGAGATAAAAAAGTAAAAAAACCTCTTTATTAGGAAAGTAGAACATTTTGTTTTTTCAAGAGAATACAAGCTTCTGGAGGACATGACAGCAGGCTTCCAGTATGAAATATTATTCAGAAACAAGAGGCAAACAATTGCTCAGCTAGGAAAAATAAGCTTTATTTGGGGCAAAGAAGGTTGAACAAGAGATCTGTCTCAGCCCTATATTTCTGTAAATCCAGCACTGTAAGTCTGAGTAAAACTATCATGTTGACTAATGCTGTCATATGACTTCCTATATTCCCATTCTGCTGACAGCCATCCACTATCTCTTACTACCAATTTAGATTGCATTTGCCAGCATTGCAAGTATCTTGTGGGCACCTTCAGTGTCTGTATATAATCTAGTATAGGGGAGTCTTGGTCTGTTGGCAACTCCCAGTACGCAAATTAATAATAGTTGCCGTTATTGTGCTATCTCTACTAAATAGTTCCTGAAAAGAGTACAGAAACGTTATCGCTGAAGGAAAATAAGGAACTGACAGCAAAAGAATTGGGTTTAATTACATTTTATGCAGGATAAGGATTTGCTACAAGTTGATATGAGAATATGAAGTAAAATACATTTTTAAGTGTTAATTATAATTGTTATACTTCGTAAAGGAGAGATTATATGATGGATGTTGCAGTATGCAGAGAGCATTATTCTGGAGTGCTGTAGTCTAGAACTGTGTAGTCAAAATGCTTTCACTGAAAATGTCAAATATGCAGTATTTACTAGCCGCTTCATTATTTCAATAGATTTACTATACTTAACATAAAATAGTTTGTTTCAGTGATATTAAAAATATTTCAAGATTATTTTTTAATCAATTAACAATTTTTAGGCTAATATTTTTCCAAACCCGAAACATTTTGACTCAGAGACACCAATGTCATTTTAATTATGCAGAAGTTGTGTAATTAAAAGTAATATAATACAAATTTTATCCTCATGGTGTTAAAAATAAGTAAAAGTATATACCTGTGTAATTTTTTATTATTAAGATTCTAGGCCTACTTTTAGATAACTGAGTTATCATTTTTCCTCCTACACAGGAAAAGGAGAGGGGGAAAAAAAGTATATTCATACAAATAGCAATAGTAAGAGAGAAAAATTTCCACTTGTCTCTGAAACTATGAAATTATTTCTTCCTTGAAGTCACAGAAAGAAGAAAAGTTGGTCCTATCCATGACAGCAGGTATACAGGCTGTCCTTCACACATGGCCTTGCCCTTACAAAGTAATCAGTTATTCCTGTGTGATTTGAGGGAAACCTCAAAATAGACAACTTAATTTGCATGAAGTTTTCTTTTCCTTTGGCTCTGGTTTGGGTTATGTTGTTGCTTTCTTCTAGTACATTCTTTAGTAATTGTCTGAAGCATGACAATGTAAAGTACTAATTTGGTTTACATTACTGCTACAAACTACAGTGCTGTCTTGACAAGTGTCGTGGTTTAGCCGGCAACTCGGCCCCACACAGTCGCTCACTCACTCCCCCACCGGTGGGATGGGGGAGAGAATCAGAAGGGTAACGCTCATGGGTTGAGATGAGAACAGTTTAATAAATAAAATAAAATACAACAACAAAAATGCAATGGAAAGGAAAACAACAAGAGGCGCGAAACCCGGGGTGGGGGAGGGGGAAGAATCACCAAAACAAACCGCATGTGCCGCAGCCACTCACCACCCACCGACCCAACACTGCATCTTCCTGAGCCGCAACTGCCCCCCCTTAATATACTGGCCATGGTGTCACATGGTACGGAATGAACATCCCATTGGCCGGTCAGGGTTAGCTGCCCCGGATGTGGCCCCGCCCCTCCCAGTCTCCCACTGACATGGCAGAGTGTGGTAAACTGGAAAAGTCCCTGACCACCAGTGAAGAGAATTAACCCCTTCTCAGCCAAAACCAGCACAACAAGTAATATTGATTATACTAGTCATAAAAATTCTTACAAAATTTAAATTATTTTGAAAACTAGTAAGGATTATTTCAGGTGAATGCTCTGAGAACAGCTGATTCTTTAGAATTCGATGTTCTCAGTGGGACGGAAAACAGAATGAAAAATGTCTCCTTCAAATTGGAGGAGAATTATTTATTAAGAGACTGTATGTCCAGACTTTCAGCAGAACAGCTGTGGGTCTTTAATAAACTACAATTGTAGAGATATCCGGCCCTTTCAATCCCGCAGTCAGTAATTCAAATGTGCCTGTAACTCAGAGATGATAGCTACCCTGACAGCTGGAGATAGGGTGACAAATAGCTCTTCCAGTTGAGACATTGACATAATTGAAATATGCTGCCAGGGGAGAACAAAAGAGAGAGCATGGATAAGCAGCAGCAAAACCCATGTGAAGGGTACAGTCCTTCCACTGCTCTGCTTTTACTAGCACAGCAGTTTTAGACTGTTAGGTCGGCTGCGATAATTGTTATCCCCTAATGGGATTGCTGTCACACTGGAAACAGAGTGGATTGATCTTTCATTAAACATTTACAATGCTTACAAGCTAGCTGTAGAAGATGAAATGCGAAAACTTTGTAGATGTAATGAAGTTTACAGGAACTTTACATCCTTTATGACAATATCTTGAGGAAGTATAAGTGCAATGCTATTTTAAGATTCTATTTATCTTAAATAAGATTAAGATTCTTTATCAAAATATTTTTCTACTGCATTTGTTCAGCCAACAACTGGGATGCTAATGGTTTTGTACAGTGGGCAAGGCCTGGTATCAAAAACCAGAGTTATAAGAGATCTTATCTCACTGTCATGGGTGACTAAGCATACTCATTATAGTATTTTTTGTATCCCTACACCTTTATGCAGTAGCAGAGTAAATATTTTCATTTTTCTAGCACATATTCTGGAATACAAAATATGTGAGTAATAAGTACATACCTGACCTTATGATGTTTCGGAAGTGGCCTTAGGGAATTTAAAAGGAAAATTTGTTTTAACTCAGTCATATAGCCATTGCAAATTCCACTTCTTTAAACATAATGAATAACCTCTTTGAGCCTCAGATTTCCCATCTGGAAAATGACAGGTATTGAGAAATTTATTCCTTATACATGGAAGTTCTAACAGTTCTATTTGTAAAATATTATTCAAAGCAGAATTCTATGGCACTCTGTAATGGAAAATGTCTATACTGGGAATATAATTAATGCTTTATTCCATACAAGATGAGTAGGATTTTATAAGAAGCTGCTCAGTAAGAACATAACCCAGTAAACAAAAACCAGGAATATTTACAGAGGAAGCTAATTGTCCACTCCTTTTTTTCCTCCCTGCATTCTCTAGAATTCAGGATAGTGAGATTTTACATCTCACTACCCTTAAGGCAAATTTGGGATTGCCAATATTTTTTCTTCTCTTTTCAGCCAGTCGTGGTCATTCTTTATTAGATTGACATATAGTGCATAGGGAGAAATTCCATACCATTCACCCCAATTATACTGCAAAATGCACTTTCATGCTTTGGGATGACAAAGTACAGAGTGACCCAAAGCCTCTGTCTAGGGACTAACAAGAATAGAGCTAATACTTTTGCTCTGATTAGAAGACAACCACAGCTGTGTACAGAGCTAACCTCTTGAGGGAAGCATGTCTGGAACCAGGTGGGACAAATCAGGAATTTTCCCAGGACACTTAAAGAAGGTTATGCTTGGATAAGGGCTGGTTTTAAATGATCATGTGTTTCGGGGTGAGAAGAATGACACAGAAGGTGAAGAAAGCAGAAGTACGATTAAGAAGGGATTTTAAATGCCTCTTCCAACATCATAATCCTTCTGCAAAATTAATTTTAAATTAGTATGGGGATAATCTTTGAACTTTGTAGAATATTTAGTGGGAAGGTTCTGTGTTTGTCCTTGTATTTTTAAGGGTTCTCATTGCAATTCCATGTGGCAGTGGAGCTTTGCTAGCTGTAGGCAATCATTGCTGCCCCTTGTTCTTCTTGAAACACTCAAGTTGCAATTATCTGCATTTCTGTTCAGATCTATGAGCTGCACTCAGTCAGATAAAGAGACAGGAATATAGATCTGCTAGCATAATTTTTTCTATCAAGGTAATAACCATGGCATCATAGAATGATCTAATTTATATATTTATAGCTATTCAAAAATGTGCCAACAGTCAAAATTAACAAAAGTCAAGTATATTTAGTTTCATAGGCAAATAGGCTATATCACTTATACGAACCTTGTACATTATTGGGAAGATGAAAATGGGTATGGGTGGGGATTGGTTGGTTTTAACATCTTTGCATCAAGCTGTTAGTCTAATTGCTAACAGCAGCAAAGGTATGTTATTCACAACACCAGAGTTGAGATTAGAGGGCATTCTTGATATTATTGTATTTTTACAATTGTGTACACTATCATTTTAAAATGCAGCTGGATCTATCATTGCTAAATCATCCTGAACAAAAATGAATCCTTCAGGTAGATTTGATACAAGACAGATAGAATAAAGAGATAGCAGTATAATCCTTTGCCTGCTGAAGCCCTTTTGGTTTCTACCTACCCTTTACTGCAGCAGGTCTTTTACCTCAATACATGTCAAAGCAAATGTAACTGCTTGACACTTTGTGTTCATTGGCCAAATGCTTATACCCAGACTTGGAACACTTCTGTAACAAGTGTATAGACGAGATAAGAAAAAAATGGTTGGGTATTTTAGGGGTGTCTGTGTTAACTTTAACTTCTCTTTCTATATAACACACATGTAAACACAAATAATGGTAAAACCCAGAAACACACTGCAGAGCTGCACTAATGGTCACAAAACAACAAACTCACTTTTACCTGAGGGGGGTTAATTTGCCCATATCTTACCTTAATCAAGATAAATAAAAGAATAGAGACATTCTATGGAAATAACCCCCTCTGGAAATCCTAAGCATTTCAAATGTGTCAAAAAAATACAAAAATAAAAGATGGAAAGAGCAGATTTTGTAAAAATCTATAATACCTTTGTTGGTATAAAAGGAGGTAAATTTAATTATGAAATATAAAGATAGAATAATTTTAATATAAGGTAGAATCTGATCTTCTAAGTTCAGCATCTTCTTCAGTAAGGAGTAAATATGCTAAGTGTCTGTAATTCTCTTTCTCCTTTCAATCTCCCATCTGGCCTTTGACTTAATTGATTAAAGACAACCAAAAATAGGTATAAAAAATTGCAAATGCTCATCTTCCTTTTTATCTATACCTACACATTTGAATATCTAACTTCTCCCTGAGGCATCTTTACAAAGATGAGCCATCAAAATACTTTCAATAGCTCAAATAAACCTAAATACAAGTTTGGAAGCACAACTAATGAAGTAAATAAAGATTAGTGTGAAGAAATTCAGAAATGGCTAGGGAATAAGAAGTAGTGAATAACATTTGTTCTGCACCTGCTGTAGGTATGCAAATTTGCCATGAGCCACTGGAGACCTACTATCACTGGGAGGTGTCCTCAATAAAGAAATAGAAATTTTTGTTTATAACAACATCAAAGCAAGACAACTTTCTGGGCTTATCCAGTGTCTAATAAACGTACTTCAGAACATTGATATTGTGCAAGGTTATCTTTTACCCCTACGATTCAAAACCCTCCGATACTGTCAACATGTGGTTGTGACACTACATAATCATATGCAAAGGCAAAGTTATCCAACATTGATGAAATATCAGCAGCTGAAATATTTTGATACTGAATGGACATCAGCAACTAAAGAAAAATGAATCTAAGTGTCTATTTATTAATTTGCAGTAGGTATAAATAAATTTATATCTATATTTAGATTTTCCATAGGATATATAAGATGTTCACTAATCAAACACTAAAATACCTACATTAAGCACAAATAATGCCATTAGTGAGCTCTATGGGTAATTCTACTGTTTCTATAAGTAAATTTTAAATTAAAAACTGTTAGAAAAGCTGACAATCCCATGAGGTTAGAGCATCTGATTTATTTTTTTCAGAGATCTTCACAGAGGAAAGAAGTTAATGGATGCAAAGCATTTTTCATATCAAGTCCTAAAAGTATACAAGAGCAAATGGTAAAATGAACCCTGTGTTTAATGATCTCTACATAAGTCTACTCTATAAGAGCTCAACACAAAGCCCACTGAAGTAAATGAAAAGACAATCAGAAAATAAATCCACAACCCACAAAGGTTTTTAAATTGTATTTCTATTCTTCTGGTCTTAAAACTGATTTAAAAAAATATTTGAGTAAATTATTAACAATCAATGATCAATTTGAAATCTTTGAGTTCACAGTATGTCCATTAGCAGATTAATTAAGCTATGAAAAACAATATTTGACTGTAGTGAGAATATTTTCCTTGTATTGTGTATTGGGGATAATTCATTGTATTTACCTGCTACCATACCCAGAGTACCAGTTAACTGTGATCACTCCATGAATCTTCTTTGATTGGATTAACATAAATGATAAGCAAACAGAAGTACAGCTGAACTGAATCACATGAGAACATGCTGATCTGTCCATTTCAAATTGTTTCTGTGACTTTGGGGAGAGAACAACTTAAACTGATATACTTATTTTACAAAATTGTGCAAAGAAATGGATACTAATGTTTACCTGATATACATACAAAAATAAGATTATTTACTCAAAAAAAAGAAAGTTACAGCATCTGAAACACTCAAAGGAGAGGATATCTTAACAGGCCATCCCATTTCAAATTATGAATCTGAAAAACTAGCTGATGTATTTGGTATCAAGTTGTTCTGAAAGAAATGGATCAATATAAATTTACCAAGGCCAGAAATACAGATGGTGTTGATTTCAGCCAACTAAAATTAGCTTCATTGGTTTTGGCTCTCTTATCTATTCTTGTTGATCTATGCAAGTTTGTGGAGAACTGGACAACAGCCAAAGTCGTACCTCAGTCATTACAGATGTGACCCAATTTTTTCCAGTTAAAGGATATTATCGTGGAAGATATTTTTTAATCCAAAGTATATAAGAAACTCAGTTTTAGCCAACAGTTTGTTTTTGTGTGATAAAAACAGTATATCTGCTTGTTAATCAAGTTTCAGAATCAAAATACTAAATTTTTATATCAAACAAAATTTCAGATGACTCAGAATTACTAATGACCTTTTAATTCCAGTATGAATATATCAGCCTTGAACATTTCAGATATGATTAATTCTCCTTTGTCATTTATTTTAGCAGTGTCCCAGTACCCTAAGCTACATTATCAACATTTGTTATATAAATTATACGTCACAGCAAGTTGCAACTAAAATTCATGCAGTCTTCTAGTAATAGACTAATAAGTAAAAGTAAAATATTTTGCTGTCTTGGTCTACAAATAATGTGTTGCTACCATGTGATGAACAACATGCATCTACAATACATGTAAATAACAGTAAATTGTCTCCCCACCAAAATGGCTTACCGGTATTAAATAAAGTACATTCCCAAATGAAAATGGCCATATCCTAAATTAATCTGAGGACGTATGACTGTTAATATTACCGACTGCTAACTAGTGTACAATGCAGTTTTTAAGGCCTCTAGCCAGCAAGTTGAAAGATACATTTGAAGTACAGTGATCATAGGTTTTAACTTACAGATCTATATTTCCAGCTGTACTAGGTCAGAATCAAAAGCAAAAAGGCAGCACTAAAAATGCTTGAAGCTCAAAGTGCAAGTATATAGACTCAGAAAGGTCATTGTCAGTCAATCCATATGTTTCTGCATTGCAATGTGATCTGTGGTTTGTTAGATGTATTTCTGAATACTACTCACAACTTTTCTTAAGTAGTATCATAAGTAGATAAAAGTGAGAAGAGTTTTGTCAGAATGTCCTCTGGAAGCTCCCTGACAATGAGCAAGATTGCTAAAAAGGAAAAACAAGAATGTGTAATCTTTGCTTAATTTCATTTTGTATGGAAGAATGAATTCTCATATAATGTAACAGAACATTCACAACAATTTTGTTTTGAGAGAAGGACTTACAAAGTTGTTGACTTATAATTTCTGAGTCAAAGTCTGCCAACAACTTCTGAACAGTAGAGAGGCCATTCAAAGCTTGATATATGTAGACAAAATGCTGTCGGTTTTGGTCTGACTTTAAAAGGGAAAAAAGGAAACCCTTCAAATTGTCATTAAAAGTATAGATGACTAAATGCACTAGTCACAGCTGTATATGTTAGGCTTAAATTGCAAAATTGAGGTAACTTCTAGGCAATAATGCAGTCCACCTCATACCACATTTATATTACCTGCATGTTCTGTGCATACATCTATTTTATTATTCTGTAAATTCAACTTAGAAAGCGAATACAAAATTCAGGATGAGCTTAATGTAGCAAAAAATCCATTTGTGAAGGCGATTCTTTCAACAGGTATCACTATCTGATATGACCTTTGTGTCTATTCTTCAGGATAGGAATTCAAACTGTACACTACATGTATCATAGGAGCTTACACTGTATTTTAAATGTTGATACCCAGGTCAGGACTATAAATGAGATGTAGTATGCCAGTAGGTCTGCCCATAAAAAAAAAACATTTTAAATTAACAATATTTCAGACCCAGCACAGAAGCTAAATAGAAGAATGAAGAAGTGAAACGTACACATAACTAGAGTTGTTTGAAGCTGAAATGAGGGGTACCGTCTTTTACCTTCATCACTATTTTATTTATAAGATTTTCCTCTGCATTTGAAAGTGATTATAGATGAATTTCTAAAACCAGTGCCTCTTGCAGTTCATTCCTCTGCATTCCCTGAGTGCACAGTTGACACATGGTGGAAAATATTACCCTCTGTTGCACTTCAGTGGAACTCCTGCCTTTTTTCCCCAGTGCCCAGTTTACAGTCGAGAAGTAGCTAACAGCAATCACCTTCCAAGTGGTCTGTTTATAATTTCCCTGTTTCTATGCTTGATAGCTTCCCTGTGAGGAGGCACAAGACATATCCATCTTTTTTCATGTAAATTTTCCTGTTGTTTCTTTATCATCTGCTAAATAACATCGCAGCAATTACTTCAATATATTGTCTGGGGTAACAATGACTACACAAGCGAGAAAGTGCTGAGTGCACCAACTCTGTCATTGTTTCAATGTTAGCTTGTCCTCCCTTGGGTTTGTTTTGCTCTCTTTGTGTATCTTGTCACCATAGTTCTAGTTTGGCAAATAACTTCTATTCTAATTATTGCATTTCTGAAATATTTGTACCTTGATGAAGGCATTGAAGAGATTCTTGCTTTCTCTCGCCTTTAGGATGTATGTGTTATTTCTTCAGTCCTCACTTGGCACCTGCATTGAGGCAATTACACACACCCCTCGACAAAATTAACCATTCTCCACAAGCAAGCAAATTCACTTTAAGTCATCCTACCTTTTATCACCACACAAGCAAAGGCACACAGTGTACTCAAAATAGCCAATTCTCAGTCCTTCCCAGGTGCTGCAGGAGGAAGGTCTTATCTCCAAAGCACTTCAACCTTTTTCATGTAGGGTGATAATCTTACTCAGGCTTTCTTTGGCTGAAAGTCTTACTTTTCTCCATTTGCTCTCAGTCAGCTTTCATGGTAAGGAATTACTTTTCTCATTATAATCACTAGCTTTTCTTCATAAGATATTGTACAGCTCAGAAATGACTTTGAGTGTGCCCTTCCCCCGTTTTTTACCAATCAGTTGGCATGGTGACACAACAGCTGCTACAAATCACAGGAAAGATGCTTAACGGGTACATTTTAGAGAAAAGTTCATGCTGAAGAAACCACTAAATTTGCAATCATAACACTTGTTCTTTGGGTGGCTATGCTCTTACGGTTGTAGCTAAGGGAAAAAATATTTTAGATGTGTTGCAACTAATGTATGAACAAGATTGTGCTGAGAAACAAGCTATGATGTGATCTGATGCATTTACATTCTGTGCATGAGGTGATTATTGACTTCATTGTCAGAGATAGAACCCCCACAGGTTGGCACCACGCAGATTCAGTGACACCAAGGTGCAGCTAATGATGCTGCCTCAGCTTTGAACTCCTTTGGCCTTCCATACCATTACAATATCTCCAATGCTCAAATCTGTGAAAGTTTAGAGTTAAGCCCATTGTGTAAAACTGTAATACTCACCCTTTCTAGAGTGATTGCAGCTCTGGAAATCACTAGTTGACAGCACAATGAATTAAGCTGTAATGTTTAAGGCAATCCTGTATGCCAGCATCAGAGCTAGGCGCCCTCTCCCTCCCATCCTGCTCAGGAACAGATAGAGATTGGCCAAAAAAGGACTGCCAATACTTTCTACTACTTCCTTTTTTGGATGGTTTTGTATTTAAGGATGGTGTTTATGCCAGCTAATTGCCTTTTCAGACCTTGTAATCCACCTTATCAGATGTTATATCACTTGTAACAGTCCTATGTACACTTCCTTTGAAGATCCCCTGGGTCCCATTTGGAAATTCCCAGTGGCATCTTAGGATCACAGCCAATTGTATTCAATTCTTTTTACTAGATTTTTTTTTTTTCCCCTGGTACCCTGCTTTTCCAGACTGTCACTTATTTCCTGACTGGTGTTAACAACATCAAACAGGTCTGATATATCTTTTCCCCAGGCCCCTCCCTTCCTCTGGCTACAGATATTTCTTTAATAAGTGGTTTATGGACCATTTGGATTTGCAGCCAAGATTTAACAAATCTTCAAAAATTAAACCAAAATTCTTGACACTGCTGTTTTCAAGAAGAGGTAAGTGACTCTCTTTAAAATTACTAATATTCCTTTAACTGGTGGTGTGCTTGAATTTTATCCTGGATGTTCCAGTTTTCTGCTTAGAACACACTTTTTGCAGATGAACCCATTAAAATGAGGTTTTTAATGGAAATGCTGACATAGTGCAGCAGAGAAGCTAGCGCTACTAAAATTATTCAGGTTTAATAACCAGAAAAGTAATCAAGAACTGAAAAACTCAAGGTATTGAGGTGGGATATATTCTTTCATATAAATTATGTTCTTCTTATAATTAGGACACTCTTCTTTTGCAGTGATGAGCTGCTCATGGTTTTAGCTTATGTTTTTTGGAAATGTTATACCGGCTACCAGGAAGCATGTTTCCAAGTTCAGTTACTTAACAAATCAGTGAGTATTAAATTAAACAATCATATTATTCTTCAGCATAACTGGCAGTTTCAATCTGGACCTTCCTCTCACCTCCTCAATTTTTTTTTTTTTTTTAATTTTAGTTAGTTTAGTATTTATAACAGCAATATCTTGTGCTTTTCAGGAGTAGAGTGAGAAGTATTTTAATAAAGGTTTGCCTTTATAACAGGGGAGATACAATAAGCAAAGTGACCAGAAATGGTCCCAGTCTCCCATACTTCTTCGTAACACCCTCCTAGCTAGAACTTACTTTTTCTTTTAACTCATAAAATTTAAGATGTTGAAAGTGCTAATATCAAGACTTTCAATTTTACTTTCACTGGTGGTGTATATACATATATGTGTATATACACATATTCTTGGCATGTTATGTATATATATTAATACATGTTTTTGGAGGACAATTCAGCTAAATAATGCTTTCCAAAAAGAGATTTTTCTCTTTTCTTTCCTTCTTCTTAAAAGCATTATATCTCGGAAAAGCATCTAATAATTTCACCTTTGCTAAGGCTGATTCAACAATTAAAAATGAAAACAGAATATATGTAAAATGTGTTCCAACTTTAGAGAACACAAATATGCACTGCATGTTTGGAGAGATGTGTGGAGTTATTTTGCTTTTAACTGTGAGGTTTCCACAATGTCGACTGTGAAAAAGCTGAACTGGTGCTTTTGTGATATTGAACATAAGTGGCATGGCTTGACTGTGGAAACGCTGATAAACTAGACAGCCAAATCCATGGGGTCCTAATCCCATGTGTATCCATGAGAGGTAGGAGGTGGTTTCTGTCCTCATAAAATTCAATAGTAATTTTGCAGTTAGTTTAAATATACTCAAATAATAAAAGTGCTCAAAACAATACATTAAAGAAATTATATTCAGAGATTAAACGTATGTAACTCCTGACTCTTTCTTGTTAGTCCATCTTGGAGCAGTTTACAAAGGAGTTGAGAAGCACTATCCAAATTTTAACAGTGCTACCAGAGTTAAAATGTTCGAAGTCATCCAGCTGGCTAGCAAGACACCTCTTTCCCTGACATGCCCTATACTCGCTTAGTTCAAACCAGGCATAACGCAGGCTAGATCAGTTGCTGAGCTATATAAAATGAATGACAGAGAAGCAAAACTAACAATGAGAAAACACAAGAAGACTTGTAACTGTTGTTTTTGGCATTATTGTTTTTCACTTCTTAAATACCTGGCTGTAAATGAGATGCATGTGTGTGTATATGTATGCACAGGTTATGTTCAGCCATAACAAATGCATAGCTATAAGAAAGGGAAAAGATCATCCCAGAATAATTTCCAGAGAAGTTTTTATTTAATGGAAGAATATCTACTTTCAGAGTAATTCAAAATTTTGAAATGTTTGGAATAAGAGCTGGAGCCTCTGTAACTCTCCAGAGAAACAAAGCTTTTAGATGTCTTATGTGATTCTTAAACTTCGTATTTTTAGTATCATTATTGTTGTTACATGAGGTATATGTTTCAGAGGTGTTCTAGGTTGTGACATATTTTTATGTTTGTTGTTGGTCAATCAGAACTTTAATATCTTCTGCTATCCTGAAAAAGCTTAAACTCTGAACTCGTGAGAGGGAGATGGGAGAGGATGCAAACTGAGAAGGGATGCTGCATTATTGAAGACTAAATAATGACAGCAACTCTTTGCTTGGACTGCAATGTATATTTTTCCCCACTTAATTGGTCTTTCACTTTTCTGTGCTTCCAGATATGGTTATGGGAGAAACAGAAATAATCATAAATAAAAATATTCATTGATATAGAGGTAAATGCTTTTCTAGAATTGTTATTAATATAATGATTTTAATTAATAACTGAACAGATATCTTCCCTTTCAAAATCTTCTGAATGTTGCATACTGATCCTCATGGTGTTTCAATGACTTGCTCAAGAAAGTAAAATATAATTGGTACTTCTCAGATATTATACACATTTCCTCATTTCCCCTTCTTACTGCTACATGTACTGAAGAAGTGAAAGGTTCACCTAAAGTAGAGTTACTTTACAAGGTAACTCATCCCACAGTACTCTGAAGATTATGGCAGGAGCCTCTTGTAACCTCAGCCAGCAGGAATGGTAGGGTCCGTTTGCTGGGTGAAACAGCAGTAGAGCCTGTTGTAAGCATCAACTAGATAAGAGAAATAAAAACTGAGTGGTCACTGTGTACTTCCAAGCATATTTTGATTCTGATTTCCTTGAAGGAAAGGAGGATTCTCCATGCACATGTGTAAAAATAACCTGACTAGCAAGAGCATCAATGATTGTGAAATTATCGTCCAAAACAAATAGTTGCTGTAATGATATTAATACTGCAGGAATGGTCATAAACACCTACAAGATTCAGTCAAAGGCCCAAATCGATCAGTCTTCCACCTCTATTCCTTTAAGCTTTGGCACAGGTTTTGCTGTCATTTTTAGACTTCCGCACGACAGAGGGTACACCAGCAGAGATATCTCCTTATTACAGCGTATCTCAACTTCAGAGTGGTATGCCTACTCCTCAGTAAGAATTAAATGTTTTGTGTTATGACTTCACAGCAAAAGCCCAGAGAGAGGAAGTGGGTAATTTCTGCTGTGTGGCAATAATAAGCCATTTTCACTGTAATCACTCAAATCAGTTATTTTGCTTAGCTTCTTCAGCACTCCTTTTCCCAGCTGTGCTGTGGTTGAATGACAGTGTGACACTCTGGAGAATGTGTCTGCCCAGTTATGAATTCTATTCTGTTTTGTGAACACCATTTGTAATTGCAATAACCACACCAGATTAAATCACCCTTTTTTTCCTTCCTTTTTTTTTTTTTTTTTTTCCTCCAAACTGCATCAAAATTGTGGGGACGTACTCTGAAAGACTGTGACAAAGATATCATATTTTATCATCTTGGAATGACTCTTCCTAGCTTAAATAATGGTGCTACCATCAGCAGGGCTTTTGATTAAGATGGATTTTAGGCAGAAAGCTAAACCAAGCCTGGCCTGTCCTGCGATACCCAGAGTCTTCCAAGTTCCACCTCACCCAGTGACTTAGAGAACTGATTTACACTACTTGGCCAAGAAAGCATAGGAGCTTTGCCTGTTAGCCTGCAATATGGTGTGGAAATACTTTGAACAAGCAAATGCTGTACAAGAGCATTAAAAATAAAATACTTCAATATATTTCAACATGATAATACAGAAAATGCTGTAAATTTCTGTTAGCAGCCTTTATCAGCTCTTGGGTCTGTGAAAACAAAGATTTTGCAATAGTGGGCACCTTTTAAAACACTATCCTGGTTATGGGAAGCAGCATAGCTACACAGCATGAATTATTTCACATTGAATAAGACAATGTGCTGCCTGACTATATGTCAGCTGAGGCTCTGGAGTGTTAAAAGTCTAGAAATGTGGTTGTCTTCCATTTATAAAGATGTTTATCTACACAGTATATTGATGTCAGACTGCATGGTATGATGACCTGACCATCCTGGTCATCCAACCTGGCCATCCTACCAGAACACCTTCGACCTCACACTCAATCATGTTTAGTCCCTGTAAGCCAAGACAATAAATGGAGAAAAATCTCGTGCGTGGCAATGCAGTTCTATGCACGTCTTTCAACAGTATAGTACATTTATTGAAGAGTATCATGTCCAAGAGTATTGAAGAGTATCATAAGCTTCAGGTACTAATTACCAGTTCCAAGATACAGTAGGGCTGTGAATTTTTTCTGTTGAGTTCAGTGAGCTTTGGATTCCAACTTACATCAGCAATTTGGGTCTCTTAGTATGAAAACTAAATGAATTCCAAAAGCAGTGTTAAAACTGAGAGAATTTAATAGCTGTCAAAGCTATATACAAAGATACAAATTGGCCTAAGCAAAGGTAGGAAGATGGTAACCATCTGGACAGCTTTCATGTGTTAACTGCGTGTTCCTCAGGTTAGGGATTTGGCATTTCATTTTTTCTGAGTTTACAGCTAGCCACAAGGCACCTGAGTAGAACTCACATTTGGAGTTTTTCAAAGGTCTGGACCTCTTTCATATGGCCTGCAGTTCAACAGCTTTGGTTTGTTGAAATATTGCCACAACCAGCCTTTGTGGGGCTTGGCTCACTATTTCTGCATCAAGGTACAGGATTCTACAAAGGGATCAATGTTGCCTTAATGCTTTAGCTAAAGCTAAAGTCTTGTCAGTTTACTTACTCAAGAGTTCATGCTTGCTGACCTGATAGCCTAAGGAAACAGGCTGCCAAGAGACCAGTATTCCAGTTTCATTACCTTGCTGGGTGAAATTCAAGGCAAAAGCTGCTGTGGTAGTTGAATATTTCTAATGTTCACATATGACAGTACTAGACATTTGTGAAGTTACTGGTTATAAGCTCCAGCTCATTGCAAAACCTCCTGTGATTGGTATCTATGGCATGCCAGGTGTATTTTAATAGGAAGGAAGCCTAGTCTATATCACTGACAGTCTGCACCAGTGTCAAGATGAAGGGCTCTGGGATGCTTCCAGCTCAGGTTCTCTGCAAGCCGGACTGACATGACAGCAGAGGACTGCATTAAGCTCCGGGTTCACCACCTATTCTTGATTGGATGATAAGATACACAGGTTTCTATGAGGTCAAAGGAGCAGTATCAATAGATTGCTGGGATGATGGGGAACTTTTTGAAAACTAATGGCTCAACAGCTGCAGCTGAAAGGTACCAAACCGCAAACCCTAGTAAGCTCATTAATCCAATCTGTCCTTGTGGGAATTCAGTGTCAAGAAGCTCAAAGCCTTTGCCTTTCTGCCCTGATCTTGAAGGTTAAATTTCTGGTTTTCAAACTGTTGATTGTATAATCTTTGTGAGGTTGTTAATTGTACATTTGAGTCTTTTTGATCAGATGTTTGGGCATTTTGAGGTAATTAACTCTTCGGTGTTGATAGGACAGAACAAGGTTCAGGGAGCCAGGGTCCAGCTTTTTCTGCTGTTACTAAAATATGTGGGTTTTGTAGAATCACTGGGATATCACATTTAGCTGCATGGTCTAATAAAGTGCTTTGGTATTATTGCCATGTAAATCAGGCTATATAGGACAAGTAGAGGAGTTTTTTCCAGTTTTTAATCCATTTGTCATATATTTGTTGTATATGGCTCCTGATGGAAGTTAGATACAATATGATTAACATTTTACTGTCTTCATGGATTTTTATTAAGCAAAAGACAGTAACTTTTGGTTTATAACCTTCGGAGATACATTTTTGTCAGCCTCATCACCTAGTCTGTACTTTAGTCTACTGAAGTTTGGTATAGTGGAAGGCTGAGCATGGGGTGAGGGGGAAGTGAGTCATGTGGGTTGTCATGCACAGTCAGAGCTATGAAGAGCTAATTTAGCATTGGATTACAGAAAAAACATGACAAATGTGAAAGCAGAGAGACTTTGAAAATATTTTTGAACAGAAAAAAGATTTATATTTAGAGTCTGAATAAAGTGCCAATCTTTGCTTTCAGTATATTGTTACTGTGAAATCACTCAAAATGTCTTCTTACCAATAGGTAAAAAGTTACATTAAAATTTCTGGTGTGCAGTCAGGAAGATTTAAATATACTGTAACAAAGTTGAAAATAAAATTAGACTTATCAAAATATTTTCTGATAAGTGCAGCTGTATGCAACAAAGGAAAAAATATATTACAATTAATAATTATTTTGATTTTCCATTTTTCTTCTAGTTTTATTAGTCTTTTAAATTGAGGTATTTGAAAAGTCCAGAGAATTAGGCATATTGTATTAAGGTACGCAGGTAGATGGCTAAGCCCTGATCTGAGATTTGCTGATCTGAGATTTGGATAACTGAACAGACACTGGTAAACTACCAGGCATGGCATGAGAAATTGATGGATATAACAAATAACACAGTGAGGACAAAAGTTACAGATAGTGTTGTTAGGAATGGCCGGATTTTACAGGTGTTTAATGGGGTTTATGTGAGAGAGAACCACATTTTACAAATATTTGGAGGGGAACACTGTGGACATTTTGTGTAGACAGTCTGAAATTCCAGCAGCACCAAGGGAACCATATCAATAACACTAAGATTGCCTAGGAAATGCTATCAGAAATACCAAATTTGTGTACATAAAACAAACAAACAAAAAACCCAAAAACTTCTATGGAGAAGAAGTAACTAGGGGCAAGTCATTTATTTAGGGGGAGCCCAGAGCAGAGAAGGAGAAATTACAGTAGCTGGGGGAAGAACCAACATGGGCAACTGGTAGGAAGGGGCTAGAAAAGGAGCCTGTGTGTGGTCTGTGTGACTGGCTGTGCCCATGCTGTGTAAGTGCACATGTGTGTGCATCTGTACCCCTGGAATAGGTGCTCCGCTGGCTGATGGGCCAGCAAAGAGGAAGGGAACTTCCCCTGCATCCTGAAGTCCAACAGTTTTGGCTACCCAGAATTCCCACAGAATTTCAATAGACTGAGATGTCATCAAAAAAGTTTCAAAACTTTCCTTAAAAAAGTGCTTTCATAATTTACAACATTAATAAGAATGTTAGGAAAATGGTACCTTCTGATATTTTTCTGGTGATTTTTCCTAAAGAAACTA
The DNA here is from genome assembly GCF_963921805.1 of Phalacrocorax carbo. Taxonomy (NCBI): domain Eukaryota; kingdom Metazoa; phylum Chordata; class Aves; order Suliformes; family Phalacrocoracidae; genus Phalacrocorax; species Phalacrocorax carbo. The sequence goes on along the minus strand of NC_087518.1, from coordinate 27,733,632 downwards.
AACTTAAAACTATGTTTTATTTTACTTAGAAAAGATCATAATTCAAGCTCTCTCTGCTTTTTAAAGTAAAACACTTATATTGCATATAAGGTCAATTTTCCTCTGATTACTACTCTGTTTCCCTAGGTGCAAAAATAATTATTCCTCAATCCATTTACAAGCTTTATAGGAGCTTAGTTGTACAAATACTCAGTCACCTGTGTGAAAGGTGCTACAGGTTTTACAAACTGATTTAAAAAAATCCAACAACCTAGGACAATTAGAAGCAAGCATCAAACAGAAATATTTTGAGCTTTTCCTGCAGTTTGAGTAGTAGGGGCATTTTTTTTTCTTCTTAAGTAAAAAGAATAGAATATGTAAAGTTTGATTAATCTGTGTTTACTGTAACAACAATAACAAATTTTATTATAAATGCATTGGTTTAAGTTTGTTTTTAAAGACAAATAATTCCTCATACCTGGTCAAATCTGGTATTAAATGTTGATTTAAATAATGCTATTTTTCTGATCCTTCATACATATAAACACATAGGGTTCCTCCCCTCATTTGCTGATTTCTCCCGAAGTTTTAGATATTTTCTATTATAAAGATTACTTTTATTTTATATAAAAAATAAGGTTTATCTACCAAGATATCTCTGTTTTCTGGTTTGCTCTCTCATGTTATTTTTATTGCGTGGGCTTATTCTTATTCTCTAATCCAGCAATAGCAATTTATTATTTATTACTTTGAGTCCACTTTCCTCCCAAGCACTCATTCTATGTATGCTGTTTCACATTTTGCTCCCTTTCTTCTTTCTGTCCATCTCTCCAATGACATGAACTTTCCTATTCCCAAGATGAGGATAAAACTGTTCCAGGCAAAATGGACAGATGAAAATATATGTGTAAATGAACCATCTGAGAGGACATTTGCCTCAAAACTGACAACGTTCAAGAGGAAGACAGCTGTCAGTCAGGTTAAGGAGTAAACAGACGTTGCCCCACCAGCATCATAACCACCATCTGGGCTGGCTCTCATGCAGCACCCAGCTTGTAGGGTGACACTACAGGGACAGCATCCAGGGACACTCAGTGAGTGTGCAGCTGTCTTCTGGGGAGTCTGGGGGACAGGGACATGTTTGTGTTTATTTGTGTTAGATTAGAGCTCTTGGGATCAGTTGTAGAAGTACGGCTGGAAATTAAAGGTGTATGTTTACTGCCTGTAGGCATCTAGCACTGTGGTTTATCCATTGTATTGTCAATATTGATCCTGAATGTATCCTGACAGTTAATTGTTTAACATCAATACAATGCTTCAAATCTGATTTGATTTAAATCTCATTAAACCACTTTTTCTTTGGAACAGGTATCTATGCCATTGATGCTCAGAGCAGGTGCTCTGAAGCCCATGGGACTGGTTACACAGGGTAAAGCTGGATATGTGACAGGTATCTTTTATAGTAAAAGATCCATTTGAAAAAATTCAGTATTACATCTAATGGAAAATCTTTCTCCCATTATCTTTTCTTTCTTTCCTCATCCAAGTAATTTTTTTAAGACTGTAGGTGTTTTTCTTTCCTAATGGAAGGCTAGTACTTCTTGTGGTGGAATAGATATGGATTTTTGTCAAAGGTTTTCTTTCAGATTTTCTACAGCAGAGTTGAAGCCAGTCCTCTTCAACTCGTGGCTTTTCTCTGTGTCCTTTAAAATATCTTGTCCCTTTTGGATGTGTCTCAGCCTTCTCTTGACACTGGGGGAAGTGTACTGTACTATCAAATTTAGCTCCAAAGATAGAACCTCTTCCTAAAACACTTCAAACTAATATTTCAGGAACTGATTTATAATTGTTATGTTATTCAATCTTTTTTCACCCCCACGAGCCTTTCTGTGCTTTACTTCATAACCTCATACCCTAGAAAAGGGATTCATTATCTTCTTTGTTCAAGCAGTACATAAAATAGCAGCCACAACTCCACTTTACTTACTACATTAATTTTTACTACTGTCATTTGAAAATGTCGGGAGCCAGAGATCTAAACAGTCTGAGGACCAAGTGAACAATTTGTTTATGATACAAATAAATGTTTCCAGACTGCTAGACAACTTCCAGCATCTGCATTACATACTTTCCAGTCTGTGACCTTGACAGATCAGACAACAGCTTCTTCTCAAAAGGGAAAAAAAAAAACGGGGTGTGGAATGTGATGTTGCATCTTTATTTATCTGAAAGTATATTTCCATTTTTCAGCCAAATGAATAGAGGATGGCAGAATGCACTGTCAGTGACAGCAAGAAAATTAAAAGCAATCTGTAGGTCACAGAAGGTGCATTTTCAGATGACTTTCCAGGGATGCATATGGCATACCTCAAAGGCAGTGTAAATAAATATATTTTTTCAATTTGTTAGGTGTTTTTTTAGGTGGCAGTTGAAAATACTATGGTTACACGGATACCCAAAATGCACCACAAAACATGGTTGCTTTCTATCATATACATAGCTACAGGCACACTGTACACTGAGTAGCCCACAGAGAAGACAGAATTGTACATGGCTGTGGTAAGGCACATTTTGCATGTAGTTCAGACTGCAGATAGTGTGAACTGTGGCTGAAGGTTTCAAAACAGAAGAAGACTTTGTGGTTTGCATTAAGACTGATGATTTAAGAGACTCCAATGTCATAACCCCTGTCACTGAGATTACACTAGGAAGGAGAATAAGCACAAGAGAGACAGGAATGTTAAGCAGCTGCATAATTGCATGCCTATGAAATTGCTTGAGCAACATTTTTTGAGTACATGAAAAGGAGGAGAGAATCTGATAGTAGGATCAAATGGGAGCCTGCATGAATAAAAATGCACAGGAAGAAAATTTATCCTACAAGCAAGAAATAAGAACAGAAATTTATAACTTCACATGCAAATAAATAGGAAGAGGAACAACATAACTCTTTGAGGAGCAGGAGAACCTATTGCAGGCTATAATATTATCACCAAGCCAGGCACCTGGACCAAAATTTGTTCAGAACATGTATGTGTGAGCTCAAGCCTCAGTCTCCTCTAAATTATCTCCTCATCTAAACTGTATGTCTTGTGCATCCAGAATGCTAACTCAAGGCTGTAATTGGCCATTTTGGGAACCTACTGTTGGGAAGTAGAGCACTAGAGTTTTTTCCTAAGCTTCCATATCTGTCTTGCCTGAAGCTGAAGAATGATACCTCTTCTGTCCCATTCCTCTCTCCCCAAAGGGAAAGGCCAGCTATATTCCTGTACTGTTGTCTGCTCAAGGAAAGGGCCTGTTTGTTGGTAGGATTTTTTTTGGAGGGTATATGTTAGATAGTGAGAAAGAGGAGAAAAAAAGGGAATGGAACAGACCACACACAAGGATGAATTACTAATTTTTAAGAAAAAAAACCCACATCTCATATACCTATCTCATAGAAACTTTTTGTCCCTTCTTCTTTGAGAGATCATAAAACACTCACACATGTGTTGGCAGTGGCTGCAGGGGTGGCTTCTATGAGAGGAGACCAGGAGCTGCCCTGTGCTGGGGCAGCTGGTCCCACTAGTTCCAGATGGTTCTGCAATGGCCCCACCACAGCCATACCTGAGGCCATCGGTAACGCTGGTGGCTCTTCTGGGAAACCACATTTTTAAAAAGGCAAAACATTGCACAGCAGAGAGGAAAAAAAGTGTGAGAAACAGCCCTGCAGGCACGAAGGTCAGGTGAGGATGAGTAGCGGATATGCTCCAGGTGCCAGAGCTGAGATTCCCCTGCAGCCTATGGAGAGACCACAGTGGAGCAGGTATTTCCCTGAAACCAATGGAGACCAAGCTGGAGCAAATATCCACACTGTAGCCCATGGGAAGGACCCATGCTGAAGTGGAGGAAAAGTGTGAGGAGAAAGGAGCAGCAGAGAGGAGCCATTATGAACTGACCATAAACCCCCATTCCTCTTCATCCCTGCACCACTCGGGTATGGAGGAATTAGAGGAGCTGAGAGTGAAGGAAGAAAGTTGAGTCTGCCAAAAGAGGGGTTGAGGGGAAGGTGTTTCAGTTTTTGTCTTTGTTTTTCACTTTCCTAGTCTATTTTAATTGTCAATAAATTAATTTTCCCTGTTTTGCCTGTGATAGTAATTGATAAGTGGTCTCCCTGTCTTTATCGCAATCCATGAGCTTTTTTGTCTTATTCTTATCCTTGTCCTGTTGAGGAGGAGTGTAAAGGCAGCTGGGTGGGAGCTGAATGTTGCCTAAGCTCAACCCACCACAATATAAAAAGAAACCTAAAATTTATAGTGAGAGTTTAACATTGAGTGTTTAAGAGCACCATGTAGTTCCTGGCTTTCCTAAACCTTCCTGGTTTTTTATACACCCTTTCTTACCTAGAAGAGTTTTTATTTTTAGAGCCCCTAATTGCATTAGATTTCAGTGACCTTTATTGAGTTGCTAGTTCTCAGATATTGTAACTACACAACATTCTTGCCTCACTCGTCCAAGTATTTTATTGGTGCTTTCTGTTGTCATTTAACCTTTGTGTCCTTTTTCCTTTACAGACTCCTATAGAGATGGAGGGGAAAAAAAAAACAACCACCACACACAAAAAACAAAAACAAAACAGAACAAAAACAAACAAAAAAACCCAAAAAAACCCAAACAAACAAAAAAAAACCACACAAAAGCCAAGCTCACAAAATTCTGAGTGTTGGCAATATCTATTGGTGCAATACAGAGTGGAGAAAGCTCAACTTCAAAGTAAGGGTTCTGCACTTACATGGCAAGTAATATTTTTTCTACCAAAATCTACAACAGAGAATGAAAAGATTTTAAGATAAGTGGGTTTTTCATCTTTTACTTGACAAACATTTTCTTTTCAAACCCCCCTTTTTTTTTCATTTCCAGCACCCATTGCAATGCAAAAATTCATGTAGACTTGTCTTCTCCCAGCTGCAGTGCCAAATGAAGAAGACTCTCAAAGTCAAGCAAAAGAGGCATAAGAAGGACATAATATATTTCTTCTAATTCATGACCTTAATTACATAAGCCTGGGGGATGGAAGCACAGTTGGAGTCTACATGCTTCCTTTAGTTCTAGCAATAAGGAAAACAAAATGTTAACATCAGAAATCTCTGATGAGTTTCTCATTTCTAAGAAAACACCTAACACATTTAATTTGCTAAATTCCTAGTTTACTAATCATTGGTACTTACCATGACATTATGGATTAAAATAATCCATAATAAAAATTAATACTAATTAATGATAAAAACAATAATTTATAATAATTGATTTTTGGTATAGAAAAGTTATTTAAATTCAAATTTTATAAAGAATGTATTACTTAAGTGCAATGTAATTTCTAAATATGTGATTTCCTAATTGTGAAATGACATAACACAGCAGGCCTTTTAAAATGTAATTATAGTACACACCACTCACAGCAAAAATCCTACAAAAGATTCTAAAAAGACTTATTATTTAAAAGAAGCTTTCATAATACTACATCACTCTCTGGTAAGTGTAAAGGACTGCTCTTTTCCCATGAATTGCTACTTGAAATAATAATCTTTTACTTATGACTTTACAAGGTGGTTTTGTGGGAGGTTTGTAAAAAGGACAATACCTACAGGTGATTTAGTAAACTTGAGGAGCCCTTAGGAAATAAGGGCAGTATTTTCAGCTGAAAGTTATTAAAAAGGTACATTAGAGGGTAAAAAAAAAAAGTATTATAGCTGTGGAAGTGTTTCCGTACAACCACTTTTTATTGTGTTCTGTGATATATTAGACTTCGGAAAGTTCAGCACAATAATGTCTACAGAGAATACAGTGAAGAAAATACAGCAGTAAAGAAATCCTTCTGTGTATACACCACCTATACAAACACCATCCGAGAAGCCACAAGGTACAAAGACAATGTTTGTAATTCCTCACTGCTTAACCTGTGAATGATTAGCTTTCTGTATGCTGAAACCCTTACTACTACCATTAAATGTCAGCATCTACATTAACCTTGTATCTTCCCTGTCAGGACTGCATATAGTTTTGCTGCGGGATGAATAAAGCAGCTCACAGAAAATCAGGTATGTATCTTTTTTTAAAGCTATTTTTTTCCTATGAGGTCAAAATTATCAAGTTTTTAGTCAATTATATACATGGACATGCAATTAAAGTCTAAAGATATAGTTTTGTGACCCTGATGCTGTACTTGATCATGGTACACAAAAAAATTGAGCAAAGCACTTTAGCTACAGCAAGTTGAAGCTCTCATTAAATTGATAACTCCTATCATTTTCAATGAATAAACCACACAAAGTATAACTCAGTCACTAAAACATATATGGAGGCTACAAAACATCAAACTTACCTGCCCCAACAGTACGCAAATTCATGCTCAGCCTTCTTAGAATCATAGAATCATTAAGGTTTGAAAAGACCTCTAGGATCATCAAGTCCAACCATTAACCCAATACTACCATGCTTCCTAAACCATGCCCTGAAGTGCCATGTCCACACATCTTTTAAATACCCCCAGGGATGGTGACTTTACCACCTCTCTGGGCAGCCTCTTCCAATGCCTGGCCACTCTTTCAGGAAAGAAATCTTTCCTAATATCCATTCTAAATCTCCCCTAACACAGCTTGAGGCCATTTCTTCTTGTCATACCACAAGTTACTTGGGAGAAGAGACTGATACCCACCTCATTACAACCTCCTTTCAAGTACTTGTAGAGAGCGATAAGGTCTCCCCTCAGCCTTCTTTTCTCCAGACTAACACAACCCCAGTTCTCTCAACCTCCCCCCATAAGACCTGTTCTCCAGAAACTTCACCAGCTTCATTGCCCTTCTTTGGGCACATTTCAGCAACTAAATATCCTTCTTGTACTGAGAGGCCCAAAACTGAACTTTCCAGCCACTTTTCCCCAAGCCTGTAGTGTTGCATGGGGTTATGACCAAAGTGCAGGACCTGACATTTAGCTTTGTTAAACCTCATACAATTGGCCTCTGCCCATCGATCCAACCTGTACAGATCCCTCTGTAGAGCCTTCTTACCCTCAAGCAGACCAACACTCACACACAACTTAGTGTCATCTGCAAACTTACTGAGGACGCACTCAATCTCCTCATCCAGATCACTAAGAAAGATATTAAAGAAGACTGGCCCCAACACTGAGCCCTGGGGAACCCTGCTCATGACCGGCCACAAACTGGATTTAGGTCCATTCACCACAACAATCTGGGCTCGGCCATCCAGCTAGTTTTTCACTCAGCAAAGAGTACACCTGTCCAAGCCATAAGCCACCAGATTCTCTAGCAGGATGCTGTGGGAAACGGTGTAAGCGGCTTTACTAAAGTCCAGGTAGACAACCTCCACAGCCTTTCCCTCATCCACTAGGTGGGTTACCTGGTCATAGAAGGAGATCAGGTTGGTCAGGCAAGACGTGCTTTACATAAAGCCGTGCTGGCTGGGCCTCATTCCCTGGTTGTCCTGCACTTGCCTACTGAGCTCATTCAAGACGAACTGCTTCGTAATCTTCCCTGGTATTGAGGTTAGGCTGACAGGTCTGTAGTTCCCCAGATCCTCCTTCCAGCCCTTCTTGTAGGTGGGTACCACATTGGTAAGCCTCCAGCTGTCTGGGACCTAAGTTGTTCTTCTTAAGAAATTGCAAGTTCAGAATTTCCCAGTTTATATTAGCAGTAGATGTGCTATAGGTAATTTAGGGAATAAGAGATTATTGGAACAGGAAATTCTTGGAAATCAGGAACTCCTGAAAATGGTCTAACTAATGAGTATGAATGCCTTTCTATCTATAGATCTATAGTTGCATGTAAATTAAAAACAAGCAACTTGTTATAAATTAAGTAAATGCAATCATTTCACCTTTTTACTTGAGTTGGAACAAATCTAGTATCTAAGTTTATTCTTGTTTCTTTCTACACTAGTGACAAAAATTAACTATCTGATTTCTGATATGATTTCCTGGTTTGCAGCAATTTCCTTGTTCAGTGGGTGACTGGTTCTTAAAGTTACTGGTTTCCAGCTGTAACCCAAATACCACAGCACACGACAGCAGTCAGGCATCTGCCAAGACTGTGTGACATATAATATTTCCCTGGTGACCTCCCTGAATCAAATGACCTGCCATTCTTCTTCCACATTACCTCACGATATGATAGAAGTTTCTTTCCCAGAACTGGTTTTAAAAAATCTTCTCCCTTTTACAGTTCCGTGGCATTTGTATTTCTCTTGAGCACTTCATCGATGATCATCACTAAGGTACCTGATGGTCTTTCTTTCTCTGAAATGATAATGAAGGAACAAAGTCTTCTAAAATGGTGTGGGTGGCATTTGCCTTTCACTGGTGGCACCATGGCAGCTTTGATTTTAATCTGGCATTGAGTGAGTGGTGCCAATTGTTGGCAAAGTATTGTTAATATATTCTTTTAATTGATGAAATGCACCCAAAAGCCTCCTAGGGAAAATAAGCAAGTTTGTATTTATATGCATGTAAGCCTAAAATTTTTACAATTAAAAACCAGAATGTCAGCCAAAATATCTTAGTCTCTTATAGCAAATCACATTTCAAACACTATACTGACTCTAAACTTACGTGCTTCATCCCCTGAATAGGATAAGGGACTACAGAAGTTACACTAATTTTATTTTCATTCTGAGGTCTGGGGTTGACATGATTGCTCCCTAGATCAACTACATCCTCACAGACATTTACATTTAAGCATTTTTAAGTACAAATTCCTCCAAAGGGTCATAGCCAAGCCAAGATAGATTATTTTCATGAATAATTCTTGTGAGCTACGGTATCAAATGCTTTACAAAGTTCAGATATTAATCTAATGCATTCTACTGTTCTCCCCAGAATATGGAAATTAGAGTCAGTGGTTCAGAAAATTCCTCAGTGAGGCTGGAGGTCCTTGTCGCTGAAGCTATGAAATATGTCTTTTGCTTCAAGGATGGCTGGATCAATGAATAAAAATCGAATAAGTAGCCTACATATTTTCAACGCTTCTGGAGGCGTAGGTAGCCATATTACTCTGTGTGTATGTGTGAATTTGCTTGCACACACACACTGGTTAGACAAATCTGTATCAGAACATAAGGCATAAGGCAAATGAGACACTTGTTGGATTCAGACATAAATCTTTTGGGATGGTTGCTAAGATGATTTCCTTTGTGCAGTGTCTTCTAGAATTTAACTGTAGGGATGAACTCAGTGGAAGGCCCCTGCATTTAGAGGTAAATCAAGTTTGCATTCTCAGAATAAGTGAAGCCAGATTGTGGCTGAGATTTGCTTATAAGTATACCAAGATGGAAGAGCTCTTTCCTTGAACCATCAAAAGAAAGCTCTAGTGTGACTGAGGAGTAAAGTCAGATTCTCTCCTTGCAAACTTACAAGCATTAATTTCCCCAAAGTACAGAGAATGGATATGGATGAAGGTAAGGTTTCTGATCCCTTATTTATGTATGGATCAAGGTCTACTATTAGTTCAGGGCTACTAAATTCAGTAGTGCCATTATCGGAACAATGTCTGCTAACTTCACTTGTAGGACAAGACTCCAGTCTGCTAAAAGTTCTGTAAAAACAGAACTAAAACTGTCCTTTAATCCACAAGGCTAGTACAGGGAACTCACCTAGCTCCAAGACAAATTTTAATAATATTAATTGGAAACCTGACTGCAGGGTTGTCTCTTAATCTCTTGTACCTCCCTCTCCCCTTCAACAGCTTCCCACAGGATACCAAAACATAATAGTCCTCAATGGCAAACTACCATAGCTCTTAAGTTCTCTTAGCTAGGGTTTATTTTGTATGTTTAATTCAGAGGAAGAGCAACTGCTCTATCACTCAAAACCTATTCAGCTTTTTTAAGATTCTGATTTTACTTCCAAGCTGTCATCTTTTACTGCCCTTGAGCCAGGAAAATGTTTGTGAGAAGAATCATATAGTCATTAAGGTTGAAAAAGACCTCTAGGATCATCAGGTCCAACAATCAACCCACCACCACCATGACTCCTAAACCATGCCTCCTAAACCATATCCTGAATCTTAGGGAAATTCTTGTTCCTAATATGCTACCTTAGTGTCATATAAGGCTTGCTTGAATGCACATGTATTTGCATTCCTGGAAATGAACTCACATATAGTACTAAAGTGGAATTATGTGTCTTATAACTGAAGACCATATAAACATGTCCAAATAAATATTGCTTATGAATAATCTTGTTCCAACACTTTTGCAGTGAGGTATCTTGTTCAGAATTCTAAAGTTATGAGGAAACAAATAGATTGGAATATTTTTAATATGCTAGAATTTAATTAAAATTGCATTACTGAAAGTTGTTTTAAATATGAAACTCTTGCTTCAGTTGCAGGCAGTTTTTTCTCCATTTTGAATTTCTGCTTAGATCTAACTCTTAAAAATCAATGTGGACTCACTTTCCTTTTTTTCAAACAAGGAATATGTAGAACTGTATTAAACATATATATCTCTCTGTTAAAAAACTGGGATTCATGTTTTTCTTCCTAATGAAGATAGGAAACCTCATCATCTTCCCCCCCTACAGCCAGGAACATTTTCATTAGTATAACCCCAAGTCTTCTGTTATTAGAAACAAAGGCAAAAGTGAAGTCCAAAGAAAGTCACGATCTATGAAGAGTCACTGGAGATGAAGGCTCTGGTAATAAGACCCAAAGCAGATGAAAATTAGAAAGAAGGGTAGTAGAAATAGAGGTAGCAAATTTTTGTACTGAGAAATCAAATAAGCTTAGATGTGGGCAGTGAGGAAAGAAAGTAGTGGAAGTAGAAATGAAGAAGACTAATGGAGTCAAAAAAAAGACAAAATCCATAGGAAAAATGTGACAACATAAAAAATCTGGTTTTCCACTCACCTCTTATCACATTCAATTAACATGGCTGTTGTTGGAGAATTTTTATGGTACCCCTTGGGGTAAATGAAACAAGTTTGTGCTTAAATATATATAAAAAAAAAACCAAATGAGCAATGCATTGGGCAGAGTCTACCACCATAAGCAGTTCTACAGGGAGTCTTCAAGGATGCATCACTAGCCAATTCCTTATATACTCTTGTACCAGCACCGATCCCATGAGCAGTGGCATCGGGTGCTACAGCCCAGCCTTGAGTCCATCCCCCCCAGCTCTGCTGCTCAGAGGTGGCTCCTGAGTATTACAGGATGGCTACAAGACAATGCTGAGGCTGTCCCTCACCAAGGAAAATGTCACTCACTTTCAGGGAGTCCTTCAGTCTCTGGCATTCCTGCTTCCAGCCAGTTTAACCCCTTCTGCAGCTGGTCCTTCTTGCCCATCCTGCCACATCATTCCTCTGTTACAAATTACCACTGCTGAGCAGTTACAATTTGAATTTCCCCTTCATTGTGTGAAGCAGTGAATTATCATAGAATCATAGAACCATTAAGGTTGGAAAAGACCTCTAAGATCATCAAGTCCAACCGTCAACGCAACAATTATTATGTATTCTGTAATATAGTATAACCTTGTCTTATTTTTATGCACCTGGGAATTTTCTAGGAAGTAAGCAGAAATTACCGTTGCTTAAAAAACTTCCAAAGCTCATGTGGGTTTCTTCAGCAGCTTAAAATTAAAGTACTAGTACTGTCATGCATGTATACTTTTTGATAGTATTTCCACAGTGTTTGCATTCCATAAGCACTTTTAGCACTGATGTAATACCTTCTGTTTCGCAGATGAACAAAACCAGCTCTGGCCAGTTATTCAAGATCAGGCTGAAAGTAAACTATTATCTCAGACAGTAAGGGAATACTGTGAAAGTTCTGTGCAAGTGTGACTTGAATAAAACATGGTACCTAGTGATGGGGAACTGAATGTTGTTCTTGGCTAAGCCAGCTAGACAAGTCTTTGAATGTAAGAAATTCCCCTTTTAGAGAAACACTTTCTGCCTGTATCCCAAACTACAGATTTGTAACTTTGCACTCATATACACACACTAACCAACTTCAAATGGGCTGAAACACTTTTATCCTGTCAAAAGCATCAGCTTGATCTGTAAGCATGACATTCAGATTTTGAAAATGCATACTGAGTAATGCTGCATTATGCAGAAGAGAAGACATATTTTATAGGAAAAGTTAAAATATGCTTTTGATTTTTGATTCTAAGAAACTAATGCTTCATTACCATATTTCATTTAAATGTGGTTTTTTTTAGTCCTATAACAAAAAATTACCACACAGATTTGCAACAACTACCTTGAAACTGTTAAGGGCCATTGTTATCTTTTGGAAGCCCACAGTTTATATTTGTGTGTTTCTTGTAGGAAAATGCTTACAGTGGTAATATTTCTATACATCAGATTGCTCCGTGAACATTACAGGCTAATACTGCTAGTGTGTGCGTGTGTGTGTGTGTGTGTGTGTGTGTGTGTTAGCTAATTTTACATTCTGTTTCAATTCCCTTGCACCATTTCAGCTGGATGCAGAAGAATGTCAGCTGCAAAAAGTGTTTCCTTAAACAGCATAACCTGGCAAGAAGACACTGCTTGTAGCCTGTAGCCCCTCAGTTGACTGCGGCCCCTGAGACTAAAGGTATTGAAAAAGGAACTATGGAAGATACCATGGTCTGACCCTGCTCCAAACCCACACCTCAGGATCAGCTGCACCTTCGACTCTCATGCCATATTTCTATGGTATGCACAAAGGTAAGTACAGACCTTTCCCTATTACAGTGTTATAGATTCTTCTTTGGACAGCAAGGCAATACTCAGTGATACAGTTTCTCAAGAATGTGGATCATAGTTCAGCCAATTCGGATATTAAAGTCAGATTCTTCCTTTTTTTTGACCAGCCTTTACCATGGACTCAAGATCTCAATATATAAATAGATTTTTTTTACAAAAGTAACCTTCAGCTTCAAGAAGTGAGTTGCCCAGGTCAAAAAAAAAGATACAACAAGTGCTGATGACTCACTGTAGGAATTCAGGTATGACAAAATGAAGGGGAAAAAAGGCCATTCTGTGTGTGTCATCCCCTGTGCATATCACAGGGCATGAAAACCCATAATCCTTCCTTTCCATTTCTATATTCTACAAACATTTGCCTTACCTGTAGCAGTCCATATTGTAGTCTATTTGCGACTCATCTGTTTAAAAGAGGTCCAAAATTGAAAGGCATGTATTCACCAGGAGACATGGTAGCAATTCTGAGACCTTTTGATAGTCTTTTAATACTATGCAGCTAATATTCAATCGTAGTGTAGCATCAACAGCATTGAACTTGTGCATTGAAATGCCCTTTTAAAAAGAACTTGTTCTAAACTTGTGGCTTCACTACCTATTAAGAAGTATGTCTTCTGTGAATGATGGTGCTTAATTTAAGTCATTAATTGTATGTCTCCTTTTTATGTAGGCAGAATTTTTTTAAGTTGGCAATTTATACAAATATATTACATTAATTTTTCTTTATTTCACTGACTATACCTCAGCTTTCAAAATCTATGATGTTTCAGGAAAAGCTATGAAGCAATTGTTAGCAGAAATGGCAGAACTTCAAAATTATTTGTCTATGTATAGCCTTCCATACACATGGTTCCTATACCAAATCTTATCTCTCTTGACACAGTTCCTCTCCTGTTTTTCCTCTCTGAGTAAGCATATGATAATGGATAGCCCTGTATTTGAAACAGACTAAAAATATAGCTTTAGAACAATATAGCTTTAGAATTTGTACAGTCCAGTTTTCTGGATTTAGTGACCCAAAATGACAATCATATTTAGCTGGAAATGCCAAGATGAAAATTGCTTAGAATTTGCTCATTTTCTATTTCCCAGACAATTATTATTTCAGTCTTGAACTATACAATCTCACAAAAAAGTTACCCATCATTTGGGGCAACTGCAGACATTTTTCAAGGCATGGCTTTGAAATTATATTCATGACACATAAAACATGATATCTGTATACAGAAAGAACAAATGGTGTTCAAACTTCAATGTTCATGTCATTATAAACACAGATGACACTAGAAAATGTACTAACAGATTAAATAACGTAATCTTTTACTTCTGTCTAAGAAATAAAATCCATGAGTGAGTAAAGGATTGAAATAATATCAATAAGCTGCTAAACCAGTGTGATCTGATTGGAAAGAGGCATGTCAACAATATCACCTGTTCATATGCTGGTTAGTTCTCCCAAGTACTAGCATAACGCTAAAGTTTCACATACTGGTACATGTAATTGTATAGTGAACTAGCCTCTTGATTCCATATGAATGTGCATTGTGACACATTATTGCACAAGACATTGAGATTAATACCATTAATAACATTAGTAGCACAAGATGAATAGCGTATATCATGTTACCAAAAAATTACACCATCATATGCAGCAACTTCTGTGTTTACAGCATACTAGGATGGTAGAATACATGGTAAGTGCTATAAAGAATGCTTCAGTTTAACAAAGCTTAGCTAATGTTACCCTAAGTCCTTCTGAATTTGTTGCTGCAGGCTTCTTTCTTTCTGCATAAAACCTTTGTGTTTTAATAGTGACAGGTCACTATCTGGCTTTGGGATAAGGAGGAAGATAAAGAAGTTGTCCCAGGACTTTGTAACTAGTAAGGCCGTTGGTGACTTATGCTAGCAATCTAATTCAGAAAACAATAAATATTGAAAACAATAGTCTACCTATGGGGTGCTCTGTACAGAAACATCTAACACTATGTTGAAGTCAAAGCCCAAGGTGACACCACTGCATGTAGGGGCTGGGTCACCAGCCAGGACTAAGGCATGTCAAGTGGTGAGAGTGAGTGTGCTGTCCCCTTGAGTCTAAGGTGACTGTTTGAACTGGAATGGAGGATCTGTGGCCTTGGCAGGCATAAGTGTGAAATGTGTGAGTGTCCAAGGATAGAAATCTGAGAGCAGAAATCTATATCCACATGCTATTCCAATCCCACTAAGCACATACATTTTAGATTTTGTGACACTGAGTGATGAGGTTCTGTTCTTGTGGTTACTCTACGCTAAATTCACCCATGGTGGTTCATGTTGGAGTTCCTATTACAGGGCAGAAGGGAAATAGGAATGAAAAAATTATAGAAATCAGAATTATGCAAGTCCAAATCTGTCAGTTCCACCAAAGGGTTCCTAGTTATCCAGCCCTCAAATAGAAATAAAAACCAAAAGAAGCGACTGATCTGTGTCTTCTGAAACTGTCCTTAGAATTAAGTCCTTTATATTCCTTAAGTTACCCTATGGGATGGAGTTCTTTTCTCTTCTTCTTTTTGTTTTTAGCTAATTTTAGCAATAAACAATTTCATTTATATCAAGGATATTGCCAGTTGACTGCCAGTCAACCATTACCTATCCCTTTATAAGTCCTTCCTAATAGTACCCTATTAGCCAAAGTGATATGAGGATGACTGCATTAAAGACTGGGAGATACTGTATTAAAGGACACATTTTTAAATTTCTATTGTAAATAGAACATTTGATTTGAAATTATTAAAATACGTAGAAAATCATTCCTTAAGTCAGTTGGTGTATTAGCCAGTAGATGCAGAGGAAATGCTGAGGGGTACAAACAGAACTTCAGGGACTAATTCTTCATTTCCATACCCTGTCACAAGGCAGAAATTTAAAACAAGAATAATAGCTGTTAAGCTACCTCAAAGTATTAGTGAGTATGAACTCAGTCCTCCTAAACATGATGCTTCCATTAATAACAACTTATTTTCCATGGCAGCTGAGCACTTGGTTTCTGTAGTAGATAGAGTTCTGTCGTGGCTTAGCCCTAATCAGCAACTAAACACCATGCAGCCCTCATTCACTCCCCCCACCCCTCTGGGATGGGGGGAGAGAATCAGAAGAGCAAAAGTAATGAAACTCGTGGGTTGAGATAAGAGAGATAAGAACAGTTTAATAATTAAAATAAAAGAGAAGGAGAAGTAGTAGTAGTAGTAGTAGTACTAGTAGTAGTAGTAGTAGTAGTAGTAATAATAATAATAATAATGAAAAGGAAAATAACA
Source organism: Phalacrocorax carbo (assembly GCF_963921805.1). Lineage (NCBI taxonomy): Eukaryota > Metazoa > Chordata > Aves > Suliformes > Phalacrocoracidae > Phalacrocorax > Phalacrocorax carbo. The sequence continues at coordinate 27,717,621 of NC_087518.1, read as the reverse complement.
ATAGAGAGGGAGAGAGGTGAAACCTCGGAAGGAGGGTAAAAACCCAAACAAGTGATGTAACCGCTCACCACCTGTCGACCAACATCACCCGTCTCCCAGCTGCAATCACTGCTTACCCTGGCCAACTACCCCCTGTTAATATACTGGGCATGACATCATATGATATGGATATCCCTTTGGTCAGTTTGGATCAGCTATCTTGGCTGTGGTCCCTCCCCTCCCAGCTTCTTGTGCACCTGGCAGAGCATGAGAGGCTGGAAAAGTCCTTGACTAATAGAAGCACTACCAAGCAACAACTAAAACATCAGTATTATCAATATTAGTATTATACTGAGTCCAAAACACAGCACTATACCAGCTACAGAGAAGAAAATTTACTCTATCCCAGCTAAAACCATGACAGGTTCCCAACTATGCTGAAGCTTAGCATTTTTACAATGTACTTTTCCCTTTCTTTAAAATAAAAAAAGGAAGACAACTCCATTCAGACAAGTAATTCTCTGAAGACATATGCCATCTTTAGAGTTTTACCTTTAAGGTCTTATCTGTTTGATTTTCAGATCATGCTGTGTATAGAAGGCTAATTCAGTGACACTAGATCAAGAATGGAAAGTGGCAAACTCAGAAATATACTTGAGGTAAGACTTGACATGGTTTAATGGAGAAAGATATGCTACTCTTGAAAACACTGTTGCTTTTACAAGATTTTTTTCTTTTTGAAAGAGTTTATTAAAGTCTCACCTTCAGAGTACGAAAAATAACATAAAATAGTAACAACTATATACAGACTGGAACTAATATTTCTCCCTCTTAATAGTTTATTTGTATTTGAGATACTGAATAACAAAAGCCAAACAGAATATTATTTGTTAAATATCACTCTCTAAAGTCATTAAAATTGTAAAGAAATAAGAAAAAAACCAAAGAGATTATAAAATGGAAGAAGTGGTAAGTTGGAATCATGATGCTGGATATTCTTTAGAAGCATGTAAAAATGAAACTTTTTTTTATTTATTTCAAGGGACATCTATTTCCGAAACAGTGATTTCATCAGGCATGAACTTTGTATCACAGATCTTAAGCAGTTGATATAGAAGCATCAGATGGAGTCACAAAAGGGGTCCATCTGAAGCATTCCATAGTTCTTACAATCAAAAATAGCAATCTAAACTAAATAGGTGCCAAATGTGAAGTACAAGAACCATGCTGAATTTAACTGTGCAAAAGTATGTAATCATATTGTTGTCTCTGGAACTAACTCTAGTGCTGTGAACCAGCCTCACCAATAATCAAACATGAAATGATTACAATAATTGAGTTCTGAGACTGCAGAAGTGTGAATTTTTACTGGACTGTCAGCAGATTACTCTGTGTCTAAACAGAGTTCCAAAGCTAACAAAAAAGGCGTGCAATAATTAAGCATAGTGAAAAACTAAAGAGAGCCTTTAACTTTTACTTAATCTGCTTCCCAAACTTTCAGACAAATTCTCTCCAGCAGAGAAGGCAAGAAAGAATTATTTAATTAAAATAATCCTTGTCCATCCCATCAGCTGTGTTTTTGTCTTGGAGTGAATGAAATCTGCTGCCTCCAATTCATTACCATTTGGACAGTTTTCAATCTGGAAAGGTCCATCTGGCAAAATATATATCTGATGATGATACTAAACATACTGATGCTCCCAACCTTATGACATCCTCAGCAGCTTTGAAGATATGTAAAGTTTTATCTATAAAATGCTCATTGCCTAAGTTACAGCTTGGTCAGTCACTAATCACAACTCATTGCTGATGATTTTTCAAAGCAGGACTAGGTGCTGCAGATGTATCAGCAATACCCATTCATCCCAAGGCAACAGAACATACCTGATTGTACCAAAAAGCCACCAAAAGAGTTACATAACCAAGTGTTACTACCCTCAGTCTTAAGTTGGAGCACAGTTCTGCTGGTATGATGTGCACAGCTAGAAATCAAAGCTGGAGAATGGAACAAACCTATTCCTAAATGGAGGCCATTTACTGGCCATTTACAGGCATCCTCTGACTGAAAAGCCACTCTCAGATACTTTCCTCCCATAAGTAAAATTTGTGAACAGATTAGATACACCTCAGTGTAAATCTTTTCTGAGAGCCGAGCAGACTCAAAATATTTCAGTGGAGTATTTCAGCACTGTTTCCTCCCCAGTAAAGGGGACAGCAATGGCAATCAAAATTTACAATATTACTTCAGCAGTTAATCCCACTAGTTTAAGCAATGTAAGGTCATAACTACAGCTTGCCAGCCTCAAGGATCCAGTGCACTAAAGCCATGGAATCAGAAGCCAAATTAAACTGTATTAGAGGGCAGTGGTCTACTAAGATGACAGGGCTTTTAAAAGCCAATCCAAAAATATTGAGGAATGTATCCTAAAGCAAATATATCATAGCCACAAAGAAAATAATTCAAATTGAATGTAATTAGAGCAAGTCTGAAACCCATATAGATTTTAGTAAGCTTGCATTTGGAAAAAAATATGGAGGTGTCTAGTCTATACCTATTTGCATTTTATTTGGTGTCAATAACTTCAGCTTGCTTTTACTCCAAACTGGGATAGTTTCCCTGCACAAATACATGTATTGACCTTCCTCACTTCTGCTGAAGTCTTATATAATCATGAGCTCACTCAATGTATGTCTATGTTTACTGCAAAAACAGATGCTACTATATATATTTTAAACCTGAGTCTGAATTACATGGTCTTCATAAAGCATCCAGCTGGAGAATATGCATCTCAATGAGAAGGGGCAAGTTTTCCGTAGCTATTTCACCAATATAAACTATATGTGTTTCTTTATACTGGTTTTGGCTGGAATAGTTAATTTTCTTCATAATAGCTAGGATGGGGTTGTGTTTTGGACTTATGATGAAAACAGTGTTGATAATACATGGATGTTTTACTTATTGCTAAGCGGTGCTTACACAGTGTCAAGGTCTTTTCTGCTCCTCACATGGCCCTGCCAGCAAGTAGGCTGGTGGCACACAAGAAGTTGGAAGGGGACACAGCCAGGACAGCTGACCAAAGGGATATTCCGTACCATATAGCATCATGTTTAAGAATAAAAGCTGAGGGAAAGAAGAAGGAAGGACGGACATCTAGAGTTATGGCATTTTTCTTCCCAAGTAACCATTATGCACAATGGAGCCCTGTTTTCCTGAAGAAGTCTGAACACCTGCCTGCAGATGGGAAGTAGTGAATTAATTCCTTTTTTCTTTGCTTGCAAGTGAAGCTTTTGCATTACATATTAAACTGTCTTTATCTCAATCCATGAGTTTTCTCACTTTTACCATTCCAATTCTCTCCCCATCCCATGTGGGAGTGGCGGAGTGGGGGTGTGAACAAGTGGCTGGGCGGGGTTCAGCTACCTACCAGGGTTAACCAATAACACCCTTGTAATAATATTTCTCTTAACATGAAAGCATGCGCATACTGTACTTCAGATTTCAAGGAACTTACTTCAGTACCTCCTCACAGGGCTACTTAGATTAATTCTCTTACACAAGAGATGGAGGACAGGCTTGAGCAAGGAGTAGGAGGGCAGATTTCAGAGGTTTAAGGGATAGTCTTAATTTCACTAAGCCTGTTATTCAAATTTCACTGGATAGTTTTGTACAAAGGAAAATGTTTTTATCTCCATTCTGTTGCCTTCCAGTACATACACATGGAGCTGTAGAAATGTATTTGCTCTTTACATCAGGGCTTCTATGTTAAGGATTTGGGTGTTATTCTGAATCTGCTGCTTACTCTTTATTGTCATGTAGAAAGATGGTAGACAATTCCTGGTGCTTTGCTTTTTTCCCTCTGCCGTTCAAATATGTGACACCTATACTATGTGTCTCAATAGAGTCTTGATTTAAATACCATAGGCATGTGTAGGTGGGAGAGACACCCATGAAATATATCATTATATTTTATGAATTAGGGTATCAAAATCTAGCTTTAAACAGAAAATAGACCTTGAATTTCTGGGGTGCTATATAGAAAAGAAGGATTATGTGTGTGTAATATTTTGTAAGGATTTATCATAAAACGTGACCACAAGAAAATGTGTCTTAGAAGTTTGGGTGCAAATATGTTTATTTATAGTGGGTGAATATATATTTATGCTATAGCACAGGTAACTTCCAAGTCATCATACCCTCCACAAGCTCACGATTTATTGAGGAATAACTTTGTCCCTGATCAGGGTCTCTAACGGAAAGCTAAACCAAATGCTTGCTTTTTAAAAACTTTTATTTTGCAAATTTTTAACATCCAATATTAAAATAAAAGAGATGCTGAAATAATGATATCTACTCATTTTAAGAAGCTTTCTGTGAAAATTACAACCTTTCTATGTCGATTTTGAGGGTATCATTAATGTTTTGGAAATTCACTTGCACTAATGATTTTGTTTTAATGATAAGTTGTGTCCTGAAGGTTTTTTTATAAATGTTTTTCCCAGATTATTTTATGACCTTGTGGATTCATGGTTTAAGCTACAGCTATCTGACAAAGCTTTGTGACTCATTTTCTGCTTGTTGTTTCAGGTGTGTCTTCCAGGACCATTAGGAAAGCACATTTATCCCTCATTATCCTTGGAAACAGACAAATCTGATGAAACAGGTATGACACCAAAAAGAATAATTTCTGTCTTTTATCTTTACTTTAATTGCAGATTTCTGTGAAGCCATGCCACTTTTCTGTAAGTTAACTAAAGGCTTGAATTGCTGATTTTGTTGTTATTTCAGCTCAGATTTTTTGAGTTCATATTGTGGCATAAAAATATTTTCTTAATATCTGTGTTGGTAGTGAACCAGTTATGCACCACTTCCAGTATCTGAATTTTATTTAGCTGTTCTTTCTGAGCTAAGGCTTGGTCAGCATTCCTACATATAAAAATTTACATCCATTTGCTGTTATCCTATTGCTCCAAATTAACCATTTTCCCAAAATATCTGATAAGACAAAAGAGTGCCCAAATATTCAGGTAAGAATTATTCCTAGCAAGCCATGATGCAAACCTGTCCTTCAAATAAAACTGGTTTTACAACTTGCAAAACTACAGAGCATTTTATAAATAGGCTGTTTACATACTGTTCATATGAACATATTTAAAACAGAAGATTCCATGCAAGCCACAGTGCACTGTTTCTAACAGAAATATACATCACTCTTGGAGATGTTCATATAGTTCCCTGCCCAGCATATATTCACATCACAGGTTTAAAGGTTATAATTTTCTTTATTTAACTGAGAAAAGGAATCATGTTGGTAAAGCATTAAATTCAGCATGTGGCTTATGGGAGTTCAGTTTTTTTAGTCCCCCAGGGAGTTTTTATATGATCTTTGAGAAATATCTCTGTATTGCGTTACAGCCATCTAAGAAACAGGGATGGTAAATGTGTCTTTTTCCAACTCCCTTTGTGCTGTTACTCATTCAGTACTAAGCACTCTCAGACTGTTCTGCTCTAGGAAGCATTGGGCATGCAAAAAGAGCAGGTATTAGGTTCTACAGTGATGCAAATGCTGGTAGCTAAGTCAAGCAAAAACTGCAGCAGAAAAAAATATGACTAAAGCAATGCAACACAATTGCAAAACCATGGATTTGAGTCCAGTACTTTTATTAAAACCTTGCTTCAGGACAAAAAGTTTGCTTCTCACTAAGAAGCAGGATCTTTGTCTTAAAAAATGAGGGATTTCACAATTTAGAAATGGCAATAAATACAACTGGCAAAAATCTGTGATCTGTTTTCTTGTACTGAAAACAAGAGTAACAAGGCTAACCTGTCTGGCAGATTCTAAAAGATATTTTGTTAGCACAAGTGACTCTCATTCTCACTGCAGGACACTGATAATTTATGAGATAAAAGATTGTGTCTGATGAAGTGCACACAATACAAAAACAAAAACTGAAGAAATGCCAGGTTCAAGCCTAGCTGAGGATTTAGTTCAGGAAAGGATCTTTTAATAATCCGTCTGGGGCTTGCATTTTAAGAATCCTTTGCAACAAAGCAATCTTCATATTGTTCTTGCTTCCTGATCATCACAGTACTCAGCATGCTCTTTAAGTTCCACAGATTTCCATCTCTGGTGTTAACTCTTCAGTGTGTCTTTAAATGCTTACAAAGCTTTTGGAATGGCCTCGAATACAGCTTAGACTAAGTTCTCATCTAAGTGTGTTATGGAAGATGCTGGTGTTTTCCTAAAAGCATGAGCAGCCTTCAGTATCTGTTGCACATTTTTATCTGTATAAATACATAAACAAACATATCTTCCAACCTGTGATTCTGTGATTCTGTGATATTTTTATATATCTAGGTAAATGTTCCTTCTCAAAATATGTGAATTTTTTATACAGATCTCACAGTTGTGCCCTCTGTACTCTGTTCAAAAACTTAACTTTATTAAATAAGAAATGCTATGGATCAGTCAAGTGCCTTCCCTGTTTCTGCATTTTTTCTACTGTTGTCAACTCACATGATTTTCTTCCCCTTTTCTTCTTGCCTGCCTATATGAACTATTTCTCCTTACCTCTCTCTGAAGAATATTTTTTCTCTGAATGTAGGAGGTTAAAGTATAGGAAACATCTAACAGCAAATAAGAAGGAAAAAAAACCTAGAAATTGATTCAAAGGAAACTACCTGCTGGGTTCAAATTCTCATCTACTGCTATGCTAAAATGGTATCTTTCAGGAAAACACCCTGACCTCCCATTAGTTGTAAAGGGGCAGACACTATGAGAACACTCATTTCCGGGAAATATAGCAAATGGTTAAAGTGCATTCCTTTAACACACCCTTCTGAACAATGGTTAAGATCTTGCTTTGTCTGTTTGAGGTCAGTTATCTTACCTGGATTTATCAAACTTTTCATTATTTTTCTTCTATGCAGGCTGTCCATCAGAGTTGCATTTCCTCAAGTAGCAGACAGTACAGTTTGGCTAACCACCTGGTAGTACTAAAAGCTAATAAATCTTTTCAGGAGGACAGGCAACCCTGAGAATGCTCTGAATTTAAAGTCTGATTTATGTCCTTGGTTTAGCGGAAAGATACCCACTGTAGGAGCAAAAGCTCCAACACCTAAGTAGAGCTGAAAATTCTTGAAGTGGCAAAATATTACCTAAGCTCAAACTTAGGTAATAAATAAGTAAATAAGTGTCAGTGAATAAAAACCCATTAAGGAAGGAAAAACTTACTTCTAAACCCTTTTTTTCCCCCTAAAATCTACTTGGATAGTCTGAGAGAAAACTAATTGTACAAGATTTAGGACTATTTTGTTGGATGTGTCTTTCCTTCTCCAGATCTGAATCATGTCTGAGCATCAAAGAAAGAATCTTTATAATACTGTGTGTGTTTTTTTCGAAAGAAGAATCTCAAGTGCCTGTATTATTTCATAGACTCACAGAGTAATTTAGATTGAGAAGAAACTCTTGGGTTGTTTAGTCCAAACCCCTGCTGAAAGCAGGTCCCATTAGCTCAGGCTGCTCAGGACTTTTTTCAGTTGAGTTTTGAACACTTGTCCAGTCAAATTTTGACCCGAGAAGGGACATATTAATATTTTCACTTTGTGGACAACACACTCTGCTGCTCAGACACTCTTACTGTGATTTTTTTCTTATATGCCCAATTGAAATATCTCTTGATGTAACTTTTGATAATTTTCTTATTGTATTTTAACATGCCTATCTCTGTCTTCTCTATAACCATAGGCAATGTATTCAGTTATCTTTGTAAGACCTGGCAACTTCAGATAGCTATGTCTCTTCATCCTGTGGCTTTTCCATTTCCATTTGAAAGTGTACTATATATATCATAGCTACTGGACTTGTACATATACATTGTGAAAGCCAATATCGGAAGGGTCAGTCAGGACCCAGCTCTATCCAGGAAAAGAGGCAACAGTCCCCCAGTAATTTCTAACCATTCAGGAGTGAATATCTCAAGTCTCACCAATTTTTTAATTATGTTTGCCCTTCTTTGTTGCAGATCACTGGTTTCTAGCTTCTGGCTAGCAAACAGTGTGTTTCCATAACCAGAAAAAGCTGCCAACAGAAGGACAATAAGAATAAAAGTTGATTTTTTTTCTGGTACCTTGTTCTCTCCCAGGTATGGTTACTTATGGGACTGTGACTAGCAGTAAACACGGCTGTTTTCCTTGCTTTTAGGGGAAGTTTAGAGAACAGTAGAGAAAGATGTTCCAAAATTTACCACAAGGAGACTTCTCCAATTTACTGAAAAGGCATGGATCAAACAGGAAATAAAACCATTATGCCAATATTATATGTATTATTTTAACATTTAAATTGATTTAATCTGTTTTGTCCATATGAGGATTTCATATATTTATGAAAGATATTTTCTTTCTGTGGTAGGCTTTCTAAAGCTCAGAGCTCTTGCACTCTGTGACACATAGCATCCTTTCTGTTGATGAAATATGAGATTTAAAATAAGCTGTATGCCTAACATTGTTCTTTATACTTTGATGAATATTACGCTTATTCCTAAATTTATGAGAAAATGAAAAACTTTTGTAGTTACAGACTAGAAAACAGAAAATAACTTTCTCATTTTAATAACTTGAATTAAGTTTTTCTATGTACTATAATTTAAAAAAAAAAAATGAACAGGAATAGATACACTAGCAAGTAATAAATCAGCCTTGCCATTCTTCTGTTATTACTAGCCATGAGTGAATGTTACAGATTTATGTTCTGGTAATTCATCACTTTCCATCCATTATCCTGTAGGTTATTTGTTGTGTTTATTATAACAGATTCTCAAACTCATATTAAATCCTCAGATACTAGAAAGTCTATAAAATTGAAGGTAAAAAAATCCTGAATATGCCATCTGCTGCTTTGGTAAAATATGGATACAAAGTTAAATTTTTTTTAATTTCAGAGGTAATAAAGCAGCATTTACCCACTGCATCACAATGAGGGATGATGGTTAAAGCATCTGTCATGACAGCTAGAAGCATATTAAGAAGCAAAGATCAGCTGAAAACTACAAGCCCAGTCTCCTAATGTTTGCTGCTTCAGATTTCATTAACTTAAACACATTAGTTCTATCTGGTATCTTTTTGTTGTGTGAAAACCCAGACACTTTACTATCTAACAGCAGTTAGCATATATTACACATACTGTTGTGTTTTATATCTTGAAAAGGTTGTTCTTGCAAATCTAGCTGGCAAATCTCTAGCTAGCCTTGATTACTTAAACCATAGTTACTTTTGTGACCAATATCACCGTAGCAGGTGATAGACAAGACTGATTTTTCAGTTCATCATCAAAGGCAAATACAGAGTAATAACAATTGTATGGACATTCAGGTCTAAAGGACTGTTAATAATAGAATTGTTTCCACTTTGACATGTGGGAAATAGGAAAAATAAGGTTTCTCACTAACAGCCTCTTTATCTGTTTCATGAAAGAAGATTGGCTGTTTTTTGATCTTTCATGGTGGCATGAAATTCTTCAGACAGCTACCCTGAAGGCAGTAATCCAGATCCTGATGCACCATTGTCTTGGATTTACCTGTCTCTTATTGTCTTTTACTTAATATATCTCATAGCTTGACTTAAATTATATATTACGTTATAAGGTTCGGATTTTGTGTAAGCTTATCATTGTAACATTGGTTACATAATTCCACTAGGGCTTAAAAATATTGTTAAAGTAATTTGTTTATTAATTTTGTTTAAAAAATAGAAATATTGTCATTAATAAACTCTGAAGCCATTCAAATGGGAAATGTAAACTAGAATGAATACCTTACTGAAATACTTTAAAATGTGCACAGGAGTTTTTAAACAATTCTAAGATATTACTTCAGACTTGGAGTCTTTCTAGTTCTAGATGCCTGATTTTGGACAAAGCGCTTGATGGAGTATTTGTCCCTTTGGAAGTGAAACAGCAAGATATGTTTGAAGTGTATATACCTACACTCTAGACCATGGTAGATTTTTAGGATATTTAGGACGTGATCATTGCAGGTTCATCCACTAATGAATGCTCTTTAGTACCTTTTATATTACTGCACTTAGCTACAAGTGTTTTAAATATTATCTTATCTATGACAATGTAATCAGAATATACATTCTTCCATATAAGCTTGATGGTATTGTAACACTTAGCAGTTGATAAATTCTTTCTTCCATAGCAAAACGCAAACAGCAGAAACTTGAGAACATAAGTGTAATTCTGTTTGAGTCACTTCCCAAACTGAGGAACTCAGTATGTGACTTTTCCCGAGTTCAGGTCTTTCATACCTTAAATCTGAGTTCCACTTTTTTTTACGTAGGTATAAGTAAGTTGTAGTCTTCCTCCATATTCCAGTTGTGAAAAATAGACATGTTCAAACACAAAACCAAAGCAGTATAATTAAACTAGGCCCTAGGAAGCAAATCATCATCTGGTAAATCTTGCTTTGTGAATCTAAATTACACATTGGCCATACTTTACGCATTGAAGATGGAGAGGCAGTTGAGAAAAAGCAATTTTTCCCAGAGATATGTCTCCTTCTGATGAAAATACTGAAATGGCACTGTCACAATTACAAATAGAGATGAGAATGTGTTTCTCAAAAGGCAGATTACTTTACAATGTCATGCAGATAAATGACATGTATGCTTAATAATACTGAAAGATACAAATTTCAAACCAGGATATAAAAGCAAGTCTAACGTCAGGGTACCACATGGCTGCCAGGTGCTCGACCCTTAACACCCACTCATGAGATGGGGATCAAGAGAGCCTGAGAAACCAGACACTCAGAACAACGGATGGAAAAGGTGATGTTCAAGCATAAAACAGAAGAAATAAGTTTTTAAAACCAATTATATTGATGCAAAAACAAAACCCTCATTGATGACCACAGTATAAAACTTCTGAATCTTGTAAAACAAAAGCTGTTTTATATTTTAATTCTGAGTCCTACCTCCAAATGATCAGCTGGAGGTGGACAGGCTATGAAAGAAGAAATCCTGACTAGCTTACCCAAACTTCAGAGACCACCTGGGACTACCCTGTCCAAGGACCTGGGACACTTCAAGGCATATTCTGATGACAAAACCTCTAAACAAATACAAGTTCAGTACATGACAACACTGCCTTTATGGTGATATTTGCACTCAATTTTTATTTTTGCGATCTCGTCAGTTTTCACTTCTCTGTGTAATGTTAATTTTTCCAATGGGAGGATTTTGCAAGACTTGGGCACATTTTCTAGTATGAAGACCTAAAAGGTGGTCAGCAGCAAACTATGCACTTTCATTTGTCATGAAAGCTTAATGCCAAATTCACTACAGATACGTGAATCACCTCCTTCCATTCAGGTAAGACTAGCACTATGGATAATCCATGAACGAAAGACTGAAGAAAAGACATGAGAAAAATTAAGCCCCCAATGTGCAGTTTACAAAAAAAAACCCCACCCTGAAAAAATAAGTCTATTTCTAAAAAAAGAAAACCCAAATAAGTGTGAAAATATTCAGAGACTTCACTGCCGAAAACTAACATAAAGTCTTAAACTCTTGCTAAGCATTTATGATTCCATTTTTTTCTGATAAGATAGTGTGTTTGGATCCTCGTGCACCCTTCCAGAGAAACCTGTGTACTCAATTACCTCTATGAAATGTCTGTACACCAACACGCACAGCATGGGGAATAACAGGAGGAACCAGAGGTCTGTGTGGGGTCACAGGGCCATGATCTCATTGCAATTACAGAGACATGGGACAGCTCACATGACTGGAATGCTGTCATGGATAGCTACGTACTTTTTAGGAAAGAAAAGACAGGCCAACAAGGTGAGGTAGGGGAGTTGGTCTTTATGTGAGGGAGCAACTGGAATGTATCGAGCTCTGCCCAGGGCTGGAGGAAGAATGAGTTGACAGCATATGGGAAAAAATTAAGGGGCAGGCAAATATGGGTGACACTGTTGTGGGTGTTTGCTACAGGCCACCTGATCAAGAAGAGGAAGTCAATGAGGCCTTCTACAGACAGCTTGCAATCACAGACCCTGGTCCTCAACGGTGGGCTTCAACCACCCTGATATTTGCAACACAGTGTCGTGCGTGCAATTCCGAAAGTTCGTGCAGAGCATTGAGGACAAATTTTTGACACATGTAGGTGAGGAACCCATGAGGTGAGATGTGCTGCTGGACCTTATACTAACAAACAAGGAAGGGCTGGTTGAGAATGTGAGAGTTGGGGGAAGCCTTGATCATGGATGACCATGAGATGGTGGAGTTCAGGATACTGCGTGGTAGAAGTAGGGTGACAAGTTGGATTACAACCCTGGATTTCAAGAAGGCCAACTTTGGTGTCTTCAAAGACCTGCTGGGAGGAATCCCATGGGCTAGGGCTCTGGAAGGCAGGGGGGTCCAAGAGAGCTGGTCAATATTCAAGTACCACTTCTTCCGAGCTCAAGATCAGTGCATCCCTAGGAGGAATAAGTCAAGCAAAGGAGCCAGGACACCACATGGATAAGCAAAGAACTCCTAGAAAAACTCAAATGGAAGAACGAGGTTTACAGTATGTGGGAAAAGGGGATTGCCACTTGGGAGGAATATAGGAACATTGTCAGGGTATGCAGGGTTGCAAGGAGGAAGGCCTAGGCCCACTTGGAACTAAATCTAGTAAGGGATATCAAGGATAACAAGAAGGGCTTCTTCAAATATATCAGTAGTAAAAGAAAGAAAGGGGAGACCATGGACACACTGCTAAACAAGGTGGGTGTCCTGGTGACTCAGGATGCAGAGAAGGCAGAGTTATTGAATACCTTTTTTGCTTAAGTCTTTACTGCTCAGGCTGGCCCTCAGGCATCTCAGCCCCCAGAGGTGAGAGAGAAAATCTGGAGAAAGGAAGACTTACCATCAGTTGAGGAGGACTGGGCTAGAGATCATTTAGGCAAACTAGATCCTCACAAATCCATGGGCCCCGATGGGATGCACCCATGAGAGCTGAGGGAGCTGGCAGATGCTGTCACTAAGCCACTCTCCATCATCTTTGAAAGGTCGTGGATGACAGGAGAGGTGGCAAAGGACTGGAGGAAAGCCAATGTCACTCCCATCTTCAAAAAGGGCAAGAAGGAGGACCTGGGAAACTATAAGCCAGTCAGCCTTTCCTCTGTCCCTGGAAAGGTGATGGAACAGTTCATTCTGGGGGTCATCTCCAGGCATGTAGAGGAAAAGTTTCTCAGAAGTAGTCAACATGGATTCACCAAGGGAAGACCATGCTTGACCAACCTGATAACCTTTTATTATGGCATGACTGGCTGGGTCGATGAAGGGAGAGCAGTGGATGTTGTTGACCTCGACTTCAGCAAGGCTTTTGACACTGTCTCCCATAACATCCTCAGAGGTAAGCTAAGGAAGTGTGGGTTGGATGAGTGGACAGTGAGGTGGACTGAGAACCAGCTGAATGGCAGAGCTCAGACAGTCATGATCAACGGGGCAGAGTCTGGTTGGAGGCCTGTCACTAGTGGCGTTCCCCAGGGGCCTGTGCTGGGTCCAGTCCTGTTTAATATATTCATCAATAACCTGGACGAAGAGATAGAGTGTAACCTCAGCAAGATTGCTGATGATATCAAGCTTGGAGGAGTGGCTGATACACCAGAAGGCTGTGCTGCCATCCAACGAGACCTGGACAGGCTGGAGAGCTGGGCACAGGGGAACCTGATGAAATTCAACAAAGGCAAGAGCAAGGTGCTGCACCTGGGGAGGAACAACCCCATGCCCCAGTACAGGTTGGGGGTTGACCTGCTGGAAAGCAACTCTGCTAAGAAAGACCTGGGAGTGCTGGTGGACAACAATTTGGCCATGAGCCAGCACTGTGCCCTTGTGGCCAAGAAGTGCAATGGTATCCTGGGGTGCATAAATAGGATTGTGGCCAGCAGGTCAAGGGAGGTTTATCCTCCTCCTCTACTCTGCCCTAGTGAGTCCACATCTGGAGTACTGTGTTCAGTTCTGGGCTCCCCAGTTCAAAAAAGACAGGGAACTACTGGAGAGAGTCCAGTGGAGAGCTACCAAGATCAGGGGACAGATGCATCTCTCTTTTCAGGAAAGGCTGTGAGACCTGGGTTTGTTTAGCCTGGGAAGACTGAGGGGTGATCTTACCAATGCTTATAAGTATGTAAAGCGTGGGTGGCAAAAGGATGGGGCCAGGCTCCTTTCAGTGGTGCTCAACAACAGGAGAAGGAGCAATGGGCACAAGCTTGACCACAGGAAGCTCCACTTTAAATATGAGAAAAAAACTTCTTTACTTTGAGGATGACAGAGCAGTGGAACAGGCTGCCCAGAGAAGTTGTGGAGTCTCCTTCTCTGGATATATTCAAAACCCTCCTAGATGTGATCCTGCGCACCCTGCTGTAGGTGTGCCTGCTCAAGCAGGTGGGTTGAATGAGATAATCTCCAGAGGACCCTTCAAACCCCTACCATTCTGTGATTCTGTGATTAAAAAAAAAAAAAACCACAACATTTTTTAATGAACAGATACTGATTGTGCTGGTAGGATTGTGGGATCACAGACTAGAAGGAACCTCAGGACATCTCTGGTCCAAACTCCTGCCCAAATCAAGGGCAGCTCTGAGGTTAGACCAGGCTACTCAGGTCTTTATCCAGCTAAGTGCTGAAAACCATCAAGGATGGAGATAACAGTTTTATCTGCTTTGATCTCCTGAATTATGGCAAGGCTATGGAGAAAAGTGGTTTTTTTTCCAGACAAATTCCCAGTCACAGGATGAATTGAATTAGTTCAGCGGGCCGTGCCTGAAGCAAGGTCTTACTCACTGTGTTTCAGAGTATCAAATCTGGCTCTCAAGAACAACTACAGGTATTACCTTATCAATTGAAATTATATCCCGTTAAAAATGTATAGAAAATAAATAATCCTTTCCAAATGAGTAAAAGAAAAAAAAGTATTTGCAATGCAGAGTGGTCAGCAAAACCCTTGGAAGTGGTTGTGAAACTAGAAACTTCTGAGCTGAAGATACAAAAATGAAAAGCATGTTGCAGAAACAGATCAACTCCTGTATAAAATAGTAAATGCTATGGGGAAACATGGGATCTAGAGATTTTCAGCTGCCCTAAGGATGTTTACAGGTCACGCAGGCAGAAAGCAAAAGGGTAGGAATGTCCTCTAAAACTTATTTAACAGCAATAAATGTCCACTGATATTGTATTGCTAGAAATAATTAAAACTTTTCATGACAAGCACTGGAAAGTACCACTGTGCAATTACAGACACAAAAAGGGAGAGAGCCTCCGTGAACCTGCCTTCAAAGCTGCAATTATCTGCAATACCTCTGTCAAAGAGATGAAAATTAGCTACGGGGGGGGGGTGGGGGGGTGGGGGGGGGGCAGTGTTTATTTATTAAAACAGAAATTAACTTAGGAATATAACTTAAGAATTAAGTGATAAGGAGCTAATATAGGGTCTGATATTGAAACAAAAAGCTTGCTACCATCAATGCTTCTTATGAAAAACTAGCTTGTTGTCTGAAGCCCAGGAGAATTATATGCAGAAAAAGATGCTGAATTTAAATAACATGAGAAGACATGTCAGCTCATTGAAAAACCTCCTTTCTATTGCGTTATGGCACAAGTAACTTGGGTGCTACTTTAAAACCTTGGAAGTGGTTAAATTGTGCTTATCTGCCTTCTGATTGCATTTTCTACAGGACAACTTTGCACTGCTTGTAATTTTAACATTAAGAATACTATGTCAGTCCAGCCCATGCAAGTACACACTGTGATGTTCAAATTCAGAAAGAGGTGTTAGCTACACTTGCCAACAAAACAGAATCCCTGCGATGTTTTAATTAATCCTGAAACATAATGGTATAATTCCTCAGAAGATTAAGCTGTTGCTTGAGCCCAAACCTGCCTTCAGAGGCAAGCCAGCCCTCAAGAATGGGCATTAGCTGAGTGTGATAAGACGCCAAGCTGAACAGAGCTTTGAGGTTGATCTGCGTTGACCTATCCTTCATATCAACTACCCTAAAAGACTGAAATTCCTGCTCCTAATAACCAGATAAATATTTAATAAATAAATAAATGAAATTAACCCCTCCAACTTTTAAAATATTCAAAACAAAGCAACTGGAAAAGGTAAGATAGAAATAAAAAAATAATTTATGCATTTCTTTCTATCTGTCCACTCCTGCCTTCAGTCTTCCTAGTTCAACAAGTATGCATTAAAGTACCAAGGCCTATCCCTTCAGAAATTTCCCAGGACCCTCAAGGGATTTCCCTTACCTCCACAGTCTGTCTCATTCATGCTTCTAGTTTCCCTCTGTAACTCACTTGTTTGCTCCCTCTGAAAGCAATTCTGTCCTAGCTTTCTTAACCTCTTCCTCACCCTAAGGGTTCAGCTCATCTTTTTCTTTTATAAAAGCATAAAGCAAAGCAGAGCAGGGAGTGGGGAGTAAAACAAAGGAAGATATATCAGAAGAAGCAGCACCCATTAAGCAAAGCTTGGTCTTGGCTGTCATTCATAAAGAGGCCAAATATCATTCTACTTACAGGTGCAGTAGGATGAAACAGTATTCATATACAGAAAAAGATTTCCTAATTAAAAAAAAAGAGTAGGTAGGATACTTACCTAATATTTTTTCTAGAAATAACACCAGTTTTACTGTTTCTTGACCAGAATCTCAGGTGTGACTTTAAGGACTCTGGACTTTACAAATAAAACACGGTAGACTTTAGTAAAAGCAAACATTGAATCTTTTTCGAAAATAACAATAATAAAAATCCTTAGAATTAATCTTCACAATAAAACATCTTAAATGTGTTTAACGTATCATTGGAAATCTAATGGCAGACCAAACAAATTTGTAAACAACAATTAAAGCAGACAAGTGTATTAAGAAGTCTGCTGTTTCCAAATATAAAATTATTAATCAAGAAACATTGAAGTTGATAGGTCCTACCATAAAGTATAGAAATAAAGTCTTTTCAATTTAGATGGGATGGTAAGTATTATGTTTGGCTCATGGAAAATTTAATATGCATTGAAGAAGGACCCCACTAAAGTTTTTGTTGTTACTTGAGTACATAAAAATGGAACTGGTGGTGATAAACTACACAGGAAGAAATCTCAGTGCCAGCACTGATCTCTGATTATCTTTCTGGTGCGTTCGGACAGCAGTCCAAAAGCAGAAAAAAGAAAACCCTTCAAAATGAATCAATTAGTTGTCCCTAACCAAAGACTAGTATTTCAGAAGAAGAGAATATATGTTACCAAAGGTTTTACCAATGAAAACATTTCTGACTTTATTCCCTGTGAAATCCTGTATAATTTACTGTGCTGGTTTTGGCTGGGATAGAGTTAATTCTCTTCACTGTAGCTGGTAAAGTGCCGATGGCACATTGATGCTTTAGTTGTTGTTAAGTAGCCACTAAGGGTCGCTAAGTAGCACCTACAGTAGTCAGGGACCTTTCCAGCTTCCCATGCTCTGCCACGTGGGCAGGAGGCCAGGAGGGGCGGGGCCACAGCCAAGACGGCTGACCCACACTGGGCAATGAGATATTATGTATCATATGACACCATGACCAGTATATTAACTGGGGGAGTTGGCTCGTGGAGGGAGCTATTGCAGCTCAGGGACTGGCAGCGTTAGGTCAGCAGGTGGTGAGCGGCTGTACCACATGCTTGTTTTGGTTGTTTATTCCCCACCCCCGGTTTTGCCTCTCTCTTGTTATTTGCCTCTCTCTTGTTATTTTCCTTTTCATTACATTATTATTGTTGTTGTTATTGTTTTATTTTAATTATTAAACTGTTCTTATCTCAACCCACCAACTTTCTCACTTTTACCCTTCTGATTCTCTCCCCCATCCCACCTGGGGGGGACTGAACAAGCTGCTGTGTGGGGCTTAGTTGCTGCCTGGGACTAAACCACAACATTCATTTACACAAAATGCTCATACTCTGAGGCATTCAGCTGCTTCTACAGTGCAAGTTATAGAAGTGGAATACAGTCCTAATCAGTTCATCAAGTATCATTTTCATGCATAGTGCTATAACACTACATAATAGCATGTGGCAGGAGAGGTTCGCTGCTATGGACAGATACCATGTGGTTTTCATACCTTTCTACCACAGAGAACCAAACATGATTCAGCCATTTATTAGCAAAAACAATGTAGGATTCAGACTTCTGGGACCAGAGGACTTGATGTGTCACCACTTCCAGCCCTTCCCTCCCTGAAGCCTCAATATATTTCCAAATCTATTTCCAGTTTTACTGTATTCTACTATACCTTAGCTCCCATGAAAAGAAATATGTTGCTGTAATTAGTCCAAAAATACTGGCACAGGCTTTTTACTTCCAAAGGTGTAATACAGCTAATTTTCAAAATTCTTCAGTACCAAAATGAGAAGTTATCTTTCATCCTGTGCAAATGACAAGCGAAACTACATGCTGTAGATAACGGTAGCTGGTATGATTTCAGAATTTCTTTAAGCTTTACAAGTTTATTATTAAGGTCACAGAAACTGTGGAAAGACATTTGCATCCAAAGATAAAGCCACAAAGACTATCACAACATGTCAAAAAGGTGTCTTGCACTACTACCAATTTTGGACGTTAATGATTATTCTTCTAAGAGCATAATTTTTATTCTTATGAGATTGAATAAATCTAAGTATTGAACAAAAATGTACAGCAATGTCCTTTATTTTAATAAAATCATAGTGTTTGTAAGTTCCGTCTTCTAATGTTGTTTTATTTCAAGTAAATAATGCATATTTCTCCTGCTTATATTTGCACTATGATGGTAGTGGATGTTATAGAAAGGTGATTACCAGGAGGAACAAACCTGTCAATGTTAACAAATATTGAAAATATTGCTGTCTTCACATCAACATAAAGTGTCCTAATAAAGAATTTCAGAAGTACCAGACTCAATTTCCTTTCAGAAAAAGGAAAATAACCACCTTTTTTTAAAGTATAGCAAATAAAACAAAGTTACTCATTTCTTTAAAGATAATTCCCAAGTCATCTGAAACACTGGAGGACCACACAAAATGTTCCTGAGAATATCCTCAGGTAGATGATTTAAAACCAGATATTCCAAAATATTCTTGTAAATTCCCTGATCCCAGGCATTGAAACTGGTATCCAGAGCTGGCTGAACATATACTGTCATGTAGCATCACTGAAAATGTCTGAAGTAGCTAAAGGCTCAGTCAGAAATTACTGAATGATTGTATTACCCAGAAAGCAAGACCAAATGTTTATAGACTCTCTTTCCTACTTGATAAATGTAAGCATTTTATTTGTTTTCATTGCAGAAACATCTAGAAATTTTCACTGAGTGAGGTGTTGCAGTGCCTTAGGTTGGTTAAGCTTGTGCTGCTACCAGAAAGGGAGGGAGGAAGGAATGCCTTGTCTTCTGCCTGGCCAGGCTGACTGTGATGTTGCAGAAAGGCTCCAACTGTGCAGGGCAAGAAATGCAACTGCAGAGCAGAAGGGTAAGGCAAAGACATTTCTTTCAGCAGGTTAAGCAGCATCCTTCATCAACATTTTTGGCAGAGCCAGGGTGGAGCCCTGTGTCTCAGTTTTGCAGCTCAGCATCTCATTTACCAGGGCATGAAGAGTCAGAGCACTTGCCTCTTTCCCTTCTCTTTCACTATTCTTCCTCTGGGAATAATTGTTTTTCATTAGCTTGGCTACATGATATATCTGGTCTTTTTTTTTTAATGGAATAATGTATGTTTGAATAATAACAATAAAAATATTTTATTCTTTGCTGTTAATGAATACTTTGATCTCTAAGGTGTGTTTAGCATGGGGAGTCAGGTGGTCAACAGGAGCCTCATAAACCTTATTTGTTTGTTGCTGAGATACTGAGATGAAGTTAGAGATAGCTCGTGTCCCCCACCTTCTGTCACACTCTTTTGATATGAACCAATGCGGTTCACGTTTCAGAGCAGATTACTGGTCACCATACATTTATTTCTTGGTTTATGTGGTCTTCTTTAACCTGAATATGAGATATTATACACATACTACAAGATATACTGAAAATACTATAATAACACCCAAGATACTACATTTTCTCCTGTGTCAACATTAAAAGGAAAAGACATGTCCCGGAAAACCACAGCTTTCTGTGCTTTGTTAACTTGAAATATCAATAAATTGTTTTTTCTACATCTACACAAGGGATAATTTAAACTTATAACCCTTTTATGTATTACTATTTTAGTTGATCTAGACTATAAATTAAAACTTTTAGTTTTTATTTTTTAACACAAAAGGCAAATTCTTCTTTCTGTTTTTTTCCCCTAATGTTCTAGCTACTAGGAAGAGGAGGAAACCATCCTTTACTGATTGCCTGGTTTTGACTCATGCTAATTTAATGATACAGACAGTGATGATGCTATTATGGGATGGTACACTGAAATGTGAAGGAAAGGGACAAAAAGAAAAAAGAAAACACCTGGACATAGCCACCATTTTTTTTGGCTCATACAGGACACTATTAAAAGATTTCACTGTTTGACATTATGTTTCCCTCCATTGAGAATAAAGCAACTAAAGTAGGTAAACATTTTGACTTTGATTAATATGGAATAAATATTTTCATTTATGTAGTTCCTTTTTAACTCAAAAGTACCATTAAGTTCTTAGAAAAATTTTACCATATATACAGGCTCTACAGATGAATCACTTCATCCACTACTGGAGTGGAACTACTGCTGATGTGAAATATGAGAGATGTTTAATGGTTCATGACAGTACAGTCAGGCACAGGCAAGGAACTGAAGAATAGCTCTTCCATCTGAAGCTGAAGTGAAAATAAACTTCATAAATGGAAAGTGATCCAGGCTTTGGGGCTCACATCCCTTTCCTTTAACACTTCTTGGCCGTTTGGCCAAGGCGCTTGGACAGATTGTAAGTTGTATGTCTCCCAGTCATGTGTGATTATTTCTATAAATGGATTATTTTCAACTATATAAACACTTTTTCTATATATCTGTAACAAGAAATAACTGAAATGTTCACGACTATTAGAGCGATAGTTCAATACTATTGATTTGTGTCAAATATGCTGTGTAATTTGGCTTATTGGTAACTTTTCTCACCAGCCCACATTGAGTGAGGTGATGAATTGTACTGCTTTGTTATACATTTCTGGTGTCTCAGATACCAGTTCTCTTCAGAACATCTAGCCCACTAAAGAACTACATTTTCTTCAACAAAAAACCAACTCTTTCTTTTGCCTTTCAGGGCAGGTCCTCCCTGTCAGCACGTGGAAGAAGCAGGCTACATAGACAGTACACTTTTTCCGGAGTGGCAGCTGTGACTGCCTTTTGCCCAGGCAGTCAGGTGCTTCCTTCATCTCTTCCATTTCAGATGCTTCCATCTCAGCAGGTACACAGGGGCCTTTTGCACTTGAGTCCAATGTATCAGCTTATATTCTTTGGTCTGAACACAGAGAGAAGTTATTAAAACACACTTTGTTTAACTTCTTAAGTGTGCTTGGGTGGCACTAGTTTAAAGAAATGGCAGCTGCATGGCCCCAGGACTTTTTTAATATGTCCTGCTACTGTGATGCAAATAGCATAAGTAAGTGCCTAAAAAGACATGGCCCAGCTGGACATGTTAAGAGGCATGACACTCAGTGGTTTAATAAAGACCCAGTTCTATTACTAACACCAAAGGCGAGGTCAGTTCAGGAAACACTGTCTCTGATTCACAACCTATTTCTTGCTCCTTGTTTTAATGAGAAAACACAGTATGGCTTAAGATGAAAGTGAGACTTAGCACTGCATCTTACATTGTATTTCCAACAGTAGATATATTTATATGGTTCCTGGCAATAGTTGCAGAAAACAGGCTTTGATTTCTTTTTATGTCCATCATTCATTACCTGTTTCATAAACAAACACCTACTTTTACATCTGGAAACTAAAGATATATTTTTAAAAGTCTAGTGTTACACATTTATATCCTGCAGTGTACCCCAGCTAGGCTCTCTAGCCTCACAAAGGCACAGAGAAATGCATAAACATTTCTGAAAGACACAAAATACAAGTGGCTTGGAAAATACTTCCAAAGAAAAGAGTATTTAATGAGGAACACCCTGCTTTGAACTATCAGAATGTCCTGAAGTGTATGAGGTTTTATACAGAAAAGGAGCAACTAAAGCTATACTTGCCTAGAAAGTGTAAAGTGTCATTATATAATCGTTGGAACTTTTGACCTGTTCATGTAAAAAAAGAATGGTTGAAATCCCTTTCTGGGGAATGGGAGGGTGATCTAGATGCAGAAGACTCACAGTCAGCTGAATTGTACATCTCATACAAAAAAGCTGTTACTGTGGTTCTACATATATCTAGTTATATATTTGCTGTATTTCATTTTCTTACCTTATCTACTGGTGATAAACTTGGCTTCAAACTGATGTCACTAGGGTCATCTGAAATTGTTAGTAACAAAGGTGGTATAGCTAACTGTCACATGACTGATTTACAGCCTGCCACTGTCAAGTGTAAGAAGACTGAAAAAGAGGGTCACAAAAAGAGCCTTTGCATGAGACACTTGAAATCTGTAAGTATTCCAGCTAAAGCAATTTGAGTAACTGAGAGCAAACATAACAAATTTTATTTACAGTGTAATAACTTTGGGATGAAGGGAAGGGGCAAGCTTCAATGGGCAAAGTTCTTGAAGGTTGTAGACTGTGATCATCTCCCAGAGAACTAAAAAGCGAGTGAATTTATGTTAGCCCGCCAGTTTCTTTATGTTGTATGTGCCTAAAAAGCAGTATGGTGCAGATTCGCAGAGTCAGAGTTTCAGAGAACTGCTGCTGCTTGCAAATGAAACAAAAACTTCTTGTCATGATACCAAGCTTCATTATTCCCTGCACAATAGAAGGGACTTGAAAATAAAGTTAAAATAAAAAACAAGGTAATGAAAACTTACTGTAGCAAGAGTCATTAACTGCTTAAATAAGTGCAGTTTCTGAGATTATTACATTAGAATAAGTGCCATTTTTACTGACTTGAAAATGTGTGCAGCTACTGCGAACTACTGCTACATCACCATAAAAGATAAAGGGAGAGGGATTTTATAGGCTCACAATTATGTTTACCAGAGGCTAGACAAAGGAAAATGTACTAGTCAGATAAAAAATTATGTATGCATATTTACGGTAAAGGACAGGAATCATCTGATAGGAAGATAAGAAATAAAAAGCTTGTTCAAATTCCTCTACTGCAAATGATCTTATTTATCAGTTTATTTACTTCCATTTTTTATGGAAGGATACTGATAATTATCTAAAGGCTCTCCAGCCTGTCAAAATGGAAGAGATTATTTTTTTTCACTTATTATACCAATTTCTTGTGGAATGAGGAGCACTTTGCTTGCTTTCACACTGTGGGGTCAGTTCTGCAAGATGACAGGTCTTTGCTCTAGTCCAAGAAGTATACAAAATTTTAAGTATACCAAACAAACGGGACTGTTTAGTTATGGTTATGCTCAGTGTCTTGTCAGAGTGCTAAGGACCTGTCCTGTTTTTGCCACCTTCTGCCGTGTCCCACGTGTAAAACTTCTAGGTATGTTTTCCTCCTACTGTTCTCCAAAAGGCCTGGATCAGACCTCTTGGATAGAAAGGGCAGAGCAGCAACTTTACTTGATATCTTACAAAATTCAAAAACTCTTAGAAGGACATGCTTATTGCATAATTCTCAGAAGGTGCAATAAAAGGAATGGAAAAATAATGGAAAAACAATGAAGTTATTTAGGGCGATGATGAACTGCAAGCCTTAGAGAGTATAAAGAATATAACGTATTATACCATTTCTCAATTTCTACTTAAAAAAAGGGAAACATCATACAAATTTCTTTGCTTGACTGGGGAGAATTATTACTGAGCTATGATAGTACCCTGTAAAAGCTGTTTTAAATATGCTTTTAATCATGACCTCGTTGCCAGGTGCAAAATTACTTTAAATGAAAGTTAGATGTCCAAGGCAAATGGTGTTTTATATTTTCAGTAAGTTTCATTGCCTTATGCAGCACAGCTTGGAAACCAAAGGAAGTCTAAAGCCTGTAAACAGCTTTCCTTCTCATTTAAAATATGCATATTTTCCTCTTACCACCAAATAAAATACTAAACTGGGCTAGAGGAGGACAGATATCGAATTTTAAAGCATCAGAGAAAAAGAGAGGCTGAAAGGAGAGACTACCACATGGAAAAAGAATTAAAAGCTGGTTTCTGCAGAATGTATAAAAAAGTTAGCAGTCGAACAGTGGAAGACATATGCTTTACTCATTAATTTCTCCAATATCAAGGTATGTTAAAACATACCTGTGGCTGTGCCATAAGGCAGTCTGAATGAAATTCAGTATTCTTAAAAGGTTGTCAGCTGATGATGATTCAAAATCAAAATACTTTATCTATGAAATATTCTCTTGAAAATAGCTAGCTGATAGTCACTTCATATGCTTTTTTCCTGGCAAAGCTAAAAATGTAAGGTGAGCCTCATCTCCAAAAGCCTGCATTTTAAATCCAATGTTAGTTGACTAAGAAATAAAATAATTTCTGGTTTTGGACTCTTCAGTTGCCTGTTTCCCAAATTCCAGTTTTTCAGTAAGACCCCTGAATTACCTTATTCATATAATACCTGAATTATTCTTATAGGGACAGAAAGCTTTTTCTGAATTAAGGATGATTTTCTACTCTTCTCTTGTATTCTCTTCTCTTGTGCCCAAGGTGCCTCTTTCCGTTGTGCCACTGAAGCACAACAACAGGGCACAGAGGAAGAAGTCAACATGTGTGCCTGAGCTTATTTTATTTTCTAAATAGAGGGATTTTGTCAGTAGAGTATGTCACTTTCAAAAGTTCACATTAATATTGGGAGAAAAAAATTATAGAAATAAATTACAGGTTTTAGAAATGCCTTAAATATCTATCCCTGTTCAGAAGTTTCCTTTGGAGAAATGAGCTCATAACTTAGTTAAGTATGATTTTGAGGCTGCCTCTATGATGAATTTATAATTCACCTCTCCCTTTATTTACACTTTCCTTCTTGGATCCTCTTTGTCCCCTGCCACATATTTCAGTGTAAGTATATGGAATGACCATGGTTTAACAGGCTATTGTTCCAGTGTTTTCTCTGTCTCACCTCCAACTGTGGTAGACTGGATGGTTCACAGATGGGTAGATTAACATCCACAAAGTATTTGGCAGGGGATGCAAGCCTGTGAGGTATTCAGCTTCACTGGAAGTTGAAGGCATTCAGCACTCAACTGACAAGCTTTAATGTGCAATATTTCACCATGGAAGTAAATTTCTTCATTGCCCAGGTGGTTATCAGTTTAAAAACCAAAATATGAACACTAGCAGTGTTGTCAATTTTATGTTAGAAAATCTACAGCTGTCAATGTTATTCATAGAAATATCCACACCTTTTTGCAATCTAGGTAAAATATTTCTCCTACTGTCCTGTGACAGTATATTCCACAGATTTAGTTGTATGTTATCACTTGCAATTTTTAAATATCGTGCCTTCTTTGTTTTGTTGAAGGACTTACACATCCACTGTATAAACTTGTGGAGAGGCCCAATGAATTTAGCAACATATCCCCATGGAAGCAAGAGGGACAGAATGGCTGATTGACTGATGGACCTGCACCTTTATGTGCATGGGAAGTATACACAGCATTTCCCATGATCAGCAAACCAGCCAGTACTGTTCCTGTCTTTCTTCTGATTTTTGTCTTGATCCTATGCCTCAGAGCTATGCAGACGTGTTATTGTACAGAGTGGTTTCATCAGTTTTGGCAAGCAGAGAAAATAATAGAGAATATCACAATGCCACTCCTTGGTGGAGACATTACATTCTTCAATTTGGAGGAACATTGCTTTTTTTCAGCTGAAGTATTAACTTCCCAAGAAACTGCTGGACCATATTTTCTTTACCTGTCCCTTGTCTTGTCTCCTGACTCTATGAAATCTTATACACTTGATGCTGCAAATATCCCCTTGGAGACAGCGAAGGGCATGAGGTCTCAACTTGTGCAAAACTACAGCTTTCATTTATAATTTCAGAAGATGGAATATGTTTGTATTCAGTGAGATCATTACGTATCATATGAATAATACTCTGCTTGATGACAACATACAAAACAGTAACCAACTGACATTTTGATAACAGCACAAGCAAGTGCTTTGGAGAAAATTCGTGGTTTCCCAAAGATGAATTTGGCATCAAAACTGAGGTTTGATTGACTCATTTTTAAAAGAAGGTTTCAAAATCTAGGGCATAGAAATATGGGAATAATTCAGTCTTTAAAAACAAGCTGTATAAACAGTCACAATGCATTTTTTTCAAAATGTTGTGTAAAACCCATATACTAGCTTTTAACCAGAACCAAAAGGGTACATGAAAATATACTAGTGTTTTAAACTATACCTTCTTGTAGTTGTTCAGGGTATTTTCTTCATATTATAGAAGACTACTTGGTGGAAATTTCCTGGAGAAGAAATATTTACCTTCTGTCTAAGTTTTTTGATTTCTTTCCTTATTCACTGTTGGTACCACTGTTGTCTCATAGTATTACAAGGGTCAAGTGGATTTCTCTGCACCGTAAATGAGATTGGAAAGATACTGAGACCTATTTTACTATATGTCTGCTACAAAGCCTACAGGCAATCTGGCTTGCCTACTGAGTGTAACTAGAAATTTAATTCTCACTCTTCATTTACAGCTTAAATCTTATACATCTACAAATTACATGAGAAGGATGTGATCATAGTGGGTTGCAAGAACTTGTGTTTACCTAGCACTGACCCCTCAGTTTTGTTCAGGATTTAAAACCAGGAATTTGAATCGTGCTGGATCAGCCGATAAAGGTTTATTACTGCTTAGGATGTGAGCCATGATGAAAGGTGCTGGGAAAATCGGAATAGGATCTGATCAACAGCAGCAGGGAGCATTATGTGGATACAAGGTAAAACATCTCTGGTGAGACACCAATTTTTGCTATGCCTGTCCAGTGTATTTGTCCCAGTGTACCACTGCAGTATGGAAAGAAAAATGGGCAGGCTTTGATGATTTTACAGTAGTAATGACACTGGTCCCATTACAGCTTTTCTGGAGGGGGTTATCAGAGGGAGAGTGTTCTTTCCCCCATCCAAACTGAAACAGCTTCACTTTAATCTTAGAGCATTCAGCTTTCCAAAGGCATCAAAGTTTCCTAGCCAAAATCTCATTAAGAAGCCATGATGCAATGGGACAAAAGAGAAGATCCTCTAGTGGATTAATAACTTGCTAAAAGACAGGAAACAAAAATAGGAAAAAAAATGATGGGTTGTGCGTAAGGTAGATGATCATCATTGTTTCCCACATGGATCTCTTTTGTTCAGCCTATTCCTAAGCCATCAGGAAAACGGGGTGAGTAATGAGGTGAAAAAGTCAAAACTCCACATTTTAAAAATGTATTAAAGATCTTCAACTGAACTGAATAATTTCTCTTTGGACTGTTTGTTCACAAATACTTTATTGTATTTAAACTGTTTGGTCCAGTATTTGAAACCTATTTTTAACATAGGAGAATATTTTCTTACCCAGCTCCATTTCTGCACGTCTACTAGGTTTGCTGAAGAAATAGTCAAATTATAATGGCAGTTACAAAACTCCTTTCCACCTTCATAAGGTACTACCTTACTATCTTACATCTCATGCACATTCTAAGTCAGAAGCATAGTAACTTGTCGTGTCTGCAGCTCTTTTTTCAGAAAAGCAACACCTATTCTCAAACCTATATTGCAAGTAATTTGATACTTGTAAATGGAAGGAAACAGATAAGCAAAGGATTTTTTCCCTTTCACTGCCTGTCTCCAAAGCTGTTAAGTCCTTGTGCTGCAAATTCTTCATCTTTGCTGTCCAGGTAAATCAATGAGAGAAACTTTGGTAATACCCCAAAGCTATTCCTGTTGCACCTCTGTGCAGTGAATAATGAATGAAGTCGAATGAAGTCAATACTGCTTTTGCACTTGTTCTTCTGTGATATACAAGGACACTTGTTAACCTCTGAACATGCTACAAAGTTCAGCTTGCAACTCCAGCCTTTGCAAAGAAGGGTATCTGAATCCTAGAATGACTTTATATTTCTCATCACTTTATCTGGGTATAACAATCAGATATTCAAAAGGTGAACACAGTGAAAGCACTGGATGTGAATTGTTAACATTTGTGTTGGCTATAGTGCTCTATACATATTTGTTGATTCCCATATTTTAACACACCAAAATAAAAACAGGAGGGCACCTCCCAGTTGTCTCAAACTGTCTCCAATGATTCAGAGGAAAAAAGTGAGCATCAGATAATCCCTATATGGTGCTTCCAATGATGTATGGAGTGTAAATACTGGAGGGGAAAGTAGGTGCAATGTACTGTATAAAAAGATATGGAAAGTGTAGCAGATGCTCTCATTGTGTGGACTGTCCCCTCGTTTCAAGTGACATGGTGATGAGCTATGGGCAAGATGCATCCTTATTTCAGAGATTCATATGTTCATGTGTTTTAAGGCCAGAAGGGACTGTTGAGTTCATCTGATGTGACCTACCGCAGTGTAGGGCAGTGAATTGTGTTTCAGAATTTGTCCATTAGAGAGAAAGCTTCCTCCTTCCTGCAGAAGTGAACGATATTACCCCAGGAACTGTGGCTGAACAGCAGTCTCTCAAGTACATCCAATCACAAATGAAGCACTCTGGATCAAATTCTTACTTGTAGTGCTAACAGCTATGGAAGATAGTGACAGAATCCTATAAATGCCTACAAATTCTTAAATGTACTACGTGACCAGGTTACATTGGAAACTAATGTTTATTGGATAACCCACAATAATTCTTTGTTGCTTTCTGCTTCCATTTCTAGGATAAACCTTCCTTCTTCCCCCTGTTAGTCCAGGGAAAACTCTTAATCAGACTTTTCTGATGTTTCTATTTCCTCTGTGACCCTGTACTTTATAATTTTCAGCTGCAAAAAATTTATCAAGGGATCTGTGTGGAGCTGTGTTTGAACTACAAGTCGTCTGCAGCTCATCTCTCACCATCATTCCTTCACAAAGCCATCACATGGCAGCCAGATCCTACTTCTTAATAGGTGAAAGGACTGGAAGATTTGTCCTGAAATCTTCCATATGCCACTTTGTTTTTCCTTCTACAAAGAACAAACAACACCTTGAAGTAGAAATGAAACCTACATTACATATTATAACATACCTACAGTATGCTGAAAGTCAGAACAGTGCTGTAATACCAATAACTAAACCATGCAACATGTTGATATAATTGAAAAAGTTAAATTACTCCCTCTGTGCTAACAGAAGTTAAACTTTTTAAACATAAACTGAATTTATAATCACTATTACTGCCTCCTACAATATTTTTAATTTCTAGAGGATTCAGCTGAGGAGATACACATAAACATATACACAAAACGATACCCTTATACCTATATAAAGATTAAATAAAAGGCATGCCTCTTGTTAGCTTAATGATCATGTGCCCAGTGTTTGAGAAAATATTATGGACATTTTCATTATACAGATAATTAATAATAAGAAGAATTATTTTTGTTACCATTTTATATTATTATTACCCAGAAAGCTCAGCTTAGAAAGACACATTGTGGTCTAAATGGGAAAGGTCAAGCAGGTCCAGATTCAGTAAAAGTGGTATTCATTTAATCTTCACGCCCCATACCCTTGCTGTTGTACCTGGACACATTTACATGTATTCATTCTGATGGTTTCCTGTGAGGCAGGAAATTGGTTTTATCTGTTTGAAAAGGAGACTAACGGATTTGTGCATGGTCACACAGTGAATCTATAAGGAAAAAGGGATTTGGTCATAAGTTTTCTAAGTTGCAAAAAGCACCCTAAGGCCTAGATTCTTAATCTATTTCAAATAAAAGCATTAAGATTAGTCATCCATATTTTCTCAGGTAGCAGTCAGTTTTGAGTCCCTTAATGAGATGTATAAATCAGCACTTTTCCACAACTTAATCAGGAAAGACCAGACTCTGCTCTCTTAAACCTACAGGGGTAAATCTCACCGAATACATGCACACTGCCTACTTTTATCAGCTCATAAAGCAGATATATTTGAGCTATATGTAAGGAAAATATAATGGAATATCCTTTCTCTGCAAGAAATGAACAGTAACGCTGGGCAATGCTTTTTCTGCATTTAAACAGTTTTCAACAGGAAAATGTTTTTCATTAATCAGAAATACAGACAGAGTACATGTCTTCCTCACAGTTTAATTTTTCCTTTTTTCTTAAAAAGCTGTCTCTTCAAAAGGGAAGAGTGGTGTTCACTGTGTTTTGGGAGAGGTGGGGGTGGGGAGAAGTTCTTCTATGTTCAGCCACAACTTAAAGTGCTTTCACTTGAAAACAGTATCATGGAAATTCATGAAGAATTCAGACTACTCACGTCATACTCTGTTTCCTCTGGTGATGAATACAGTGTGGAATAATCACTGGAGGTGACTTAGAAATTAAACTTTTGTTTTTAGAAAAGGTACAGCATGGAAGAAGCTTACAGGGTAGAGTGCAGCTGACATGTGAGAAATCCATTCCATGGAAGTTCCCTAGGCTTGTAACCTTAGATGTTGGCAATGCCAGGAGAACTTGGTGTACTGACTCTAAAAGGAGTTGTCCGGAAGATGTGGAGACACCATGGTCAAGCTCTGTGATAAATGGGAGCTCAAGGTACCATGGAGCTGGTACACTGCACATTTGCCACCCTGGTCAACAGTCTATCATGCTTTTGACAAAATGCTGTCCTTTTCATGAACTTTGTTCATTATAATATCATTACAATGCCAAAACACACCTCCACCCCAAAAGCTACCCACCTCTAAGGTGCCACCACCCCTCACTGGGCATGTGCTTTGAATTTTTCTAGTCTACACCTTTAAAAGCAAAGCAAGGAAATTTTACACCAATCATAATAAATGTATGTATGACTAGAGTCACTCAAGCTCCACCTGAAAGGTAATAAAAAGTATGAAAGAGTTTAAGAGAAAGAGGGTGTTAGGGAAGACACCATCATGTACCACTCTGAATTCTGGGACCAGCTGTCAGGCTGAGCCTCTCTTCCCCCCCTGCCATTGGGACACCTTTGGGTAAGATTTGAGCACTTGGTTATACCAAGTGTTTCCCTGGGAAGACTTAGAAACCTCTATATAGCTTTACGTTAAGTCTCCAATGCATTGGAGTCACTTCATATTTGCTTAACGCACTTGTAGCCTAGCAGTGTTGCTCATTTTCTTAGTATTTGTGTATGCCTTGTAACCAGCAATTTTATCACCTGTAATCCAAAGAACCTGTGTATCTGTTGCTTTAATAAATCATACTATACATTAATCTAGACATGATTGTTCTTATTTAACATGACCAGCCTGGGCAGTTGCCAAATTAGTTACTAACAACAAATACTCTGATGAGTGGTTACATCTACAGTCCTTAGAAAATAAACTGTTGACAAAGTCTGAGACTAAGACTGGACTTAGCGACACCTAGACTTCTCTTGGAGAAGGAGTTTAGAAAGCAAGGGGGTCCTGTCTGGACCTCATAACTCAATGTTAGGGACTCTCCCTAGCCACTCCTCAGATTTCTACTATTAACACAACATACAGTACCTCTCCCATGATGCAGTTGCAGTCATAGCATTGTACTGAACTAATTTTCAAACATGTCTCTGCAACATTTTATGGGCAGCACAGCAAGAAGCGATCTTGATCCAAAGAGGAAAAAGGAGGGAAAAGACTCTATGCATATTGCCATCCCAAAGCGCCATTTTGTCTTCTTGTTGTTTTTGTTTTAATTGTTACCGAAAAGTCAACATTTGACACAAAAATATTCTCTGAAATATTCTAATGGTAGTAGTACATTCTCAATAGCACACCAACATTATAAGGGTCATAGAATCATAGGCTCAAGAGATGCAAGGGACCTCACGCGGGCTCTAGTCCAACCTTCTGCTCAAAGCAGGGTCAACCATGAAGTCAGACAGGGATGGAGACTGCACAATCTCTTTGGGTAACCTCTTCAATTCTTAACTGTCCTCATGGAGAAAGTTTCTCCTTACATCCAATCTGCCACTCTTGCTTCAATTTATGTCTGTTGTCTCTTGCACTCTTATTGTGCATTTGTTCCTGTTGAACTACATTGGATCCCTCTACACCTGCTCCTCCAGCCTCTCCAGGTCCCTCTGGATGGCAACTCTACATTCAAGCTGTCAAATGATTCCACTTCCTCCCAGTTCAGAGTCATTCACAAATCCGACAAGGCTGTGCTCTGTCTCATCCTCCATATCACTGATAAAGAAGTTAAACAAGCAAGGTCCCATGGTAGACCACTGTTATATTCTGCTTGTTAAGGGGCTCCAGGTGGTGTAAGGCTCATTAACCATTACATTCTGAGACCAATCATTCAACCTGTGTTTGTTATCCATCTGATTGTCCTCCCATCTGTAATGTAATGTCAAAAGTTGTATTCAAGCATATTGTAAGAGACTATGACAAAAGCCGTACTAAAGCTGAGGTAAATGACATCAGATGCTCTCCTCTCATTTGTTAATCTGGTCACTTCCCTGAAAGGTAATCAGGTGAGTCAAACATGATTACCCTTGGTCAATCCATACTGTTCCCAGCTACTTTCTTCTCCCTCATGTCCTCAGAAATGTGCTGCTAGGGGTCTTAATCCATGATTTTTCCCATGGATTAAAACAAATCTGATCAGTTTCTCAGATTATTCTTTTGGCCTTTTTGAAGCCCTTGTTGCCCCTTTTAAGTCTCAATTCCAGTTAAGCTTTGGTTTTCCTAACACCATTGCTGCATGTTCAAGAAAAGTTTCTTAAGTTTATCCATGGTAGCCTGTCCACCTCCTGTATAATGTTTGTTTGCTTTGAAGCTCTGCTATGAGTTCCCTGCTTAGCCAAGTGGTCCCTTGATACATCTACTTATTTTCCTGCGTGTGCTTGGAGGATGCTTAGACGATGCTCTCCCTGTAGCCTTGCCAACTTTCCAAAGCTCCTTTGCCTTCAAAGGAGCTTTTCAGTTCCCTGGATAACCCAAAGTTTCTTCTCCTAAAGCACAAGGTCTATACTCTGCTATTTTCTGTCCTCATTTCCTCCAGATCCTGACTATCACTATTTCATGATCACTACAAATTCTCACATTGCCATACTGCACTTTCTTAGTAAACAACAGATCTGTCTGCAATCATGTCTGTTGATTCTTCCAGTACCTGTAACAAGAAGTTATCCCTGCCAACCTCCAAAAGCCTCCTTGACTGCTTGTGTCCCACCGTGTTAGCAGATATCAGGAAGGTTAAAATACCCCATGAGAACCAGGGTCAGTGATCCAAATATGTCCTTGACTTACTTAAGGAAGGCTTCATCCATTTCCTCACCTTGACCAGGAGGACTGTAACACAATGCCACTGCAATGTCACCCTTGCTCACCACTCCTCTAATCCTGAACCACAAGCTCTCTTCCCTGTTGTCCATCCCATAGCAACACTCTGACATCTCAGCTACTCCTTAACATAGAGGTAAATGACCACCTTTTTGTCCCTGCCTGTCTTTTTGGACAAGCTTCTATGGGATGTTGGTGGCAAGATGTTGACAGTGGAGGGCTGCCAGGTGGCCTCTGTGGGAGGAGTCTGGGGTTGATCCCTACCAGACACAGCTGGTTCTGGCTGGTTCTAGCCACCTCCAACAGACCCGCTGCAGGACACAGCTGAGGCCATCAACCAAGTGGGTGAAAATACAGGTAAGAAAGGAAAAAGAGGTCTGCACAGGTAGAGCAGTAAGGTGGAAAAAGGGAGAAACAAGACTGTGAACACAGAGGTCAGAGAAGGAAAAGGAGGATGTGTTCCAGGTGCCAGAGCACAAATCCCCCTGCAGCCCATGGTGAACAGCATGGTGATGGAGGTTGTTCCCCTGCAGCTCATGGAGGACCATAGTGGAACAGATATCCACACTGCAGACATTGGAGGACCCCACACTGAAGAAGAATGTGCCCTGAAGGAAGCTGTCATCTGTGGAAAGCCCACTCTGGAGAAGGGAAAAGTGTGAGGAGGAGGGAGTGGCAGAGAGAAACTGTTCAGGACTGACCAGGAACCCTCATTTTTCATACCCCTGCACTGCCTGGGGAGAAGGAGGTAGAAAAGTTGGGAATGAAGGAATGAATATGAGCCTGTGAAAAGAAGGGGAAGGAAGATGGGGTGGGAAAAGGTGTTGTTTTATTTTTGGGGATTTTGTTTCTCAGTACCCAAATCTATTTTAACTGATAACAAATTAAATTAATTTTCCCCAGTTGTCTCTCTTTTGTCTGTGGGAGTAATTGGTAAGTGATCTCCCTGTCTTTATCTCAACTACAGGCTTTTTTCATCCTATTTTCTCCCCTTCTCCTGTTGAGGTAGGAGAGTGAGGCAACAGCTCTCTGGGCATCTGGTCCTTAGTCAAGATTAACCCACAGCTTGGATCTATCCATCACAGCACTGCAGTTGTATGAGCTGTTCCACCCTGTCTCCATTATTCCAATAATGATGTAGCTCTGTAACTGCTCTTTGAGCTCCAGTTCATTCTATTCATGTGCCAGGCCACATGTTTTGTGTATGCATCTTGAGGCAAGTGCATCTCTGTTCTTCTGCTTACTATATTGTATTCTTCTTTCTCCAACCCAGTCCTGCTCTTCCTCATTTATTGTGGTTCATTATATCCCTCCCCTGCTGTTCACAGTTTCAAGTTCTCACCAATTTGTTCAGTCTGTTGGAAAAGATGCTCTCATCCTACTCTGTCAAGTGGACCCCATCTCTCTCTAGCACTCCTTGATCCACAAAGAACCACAAGCCCCTGTTGTGAGTATATCCTGTTGACCTGCAGGATCCTGCAGTCATTCCACAGCCTTTCCCCTTCACTGGGTGGCCTGACGAAAACATAATCTGAACCTCCATGCTCTTGAACCCCCAGAGACCTTCAGTGTCTGTTGATACACTGAAAGTCTCCCCTGGCAGTAACATTGGTGCCCATGTGGATGAACAGCAAGACTCAATAGTCTGAGAGCCAGACAAGCCTCAGCAGTGTCTCCACAACATCCAAATCTGACACCTCAGCAAGCAGAAAAATCCCTAGGCAGCAAGTCAAATCAGCAGATAGGGGCCTCAGTCCCCAGGGAGGGAGATGCTAGAACATTGAAATGACAATATGATATGCTATAGACATAAGGATTGAGGACAAATACATTATGGAAGTCATAGTAGTATGTTATGGAAAAGTAACATAGCAAAATGCTCCATTCTCAACAGCAGTAGTGTCATCACATCAGGGAAGCCATGTAGAGGATTTTGTTAAATGATAGGAATATAAGCAAAGGTGCTCTGGCCAGAAGTACTCCTTAGCCATAATTTGGAACCTTTGCAACATCTCTGTGCACTTAATTTCTTCTAAAGAGCAAAAAATCCCAAAGACGTCCCTAACACAGTTACTAACATATTCTTTTTCCAGGTTTTCAGCAGGAGACAAAATAACCAAAAATATGTATGTTTCTGCCAAGCCTCTCAATGCTTGTGTTAGTCAATGTCGTAGCATGGAATCTCATTTTAGGGAGTGCCACAGTTTCTTTAAGATTCATTTGACTGCAAACAGATCTAAAATGCAGAGCTATAATAAAGTAAAAGTGTATAGTATAGCAGCTGTTGCCGAGGATAACTTAATTGTAGTGCATGCAAGACTGCTGCCCTAAGAACATGCACACAAAAAAATGTAGAATAATTTGGCAACATTATTTACCCAAGTTGAAGAAACCTTTCTATGACCTTAAGGAACCACACTAGTTAAAAATCATTTGCCAAACCGTGACTTCTAGGCACAAATGGTTTGTGGCTCTATTTATTGTGACTTTATGTATTCACCTTTTTGAAAGGTAAATGGTTGAAATGAAAAGAGCTGCAATAAAATGTTCATCTGTAATGGTGCCCATTTTAGTGGGTGGCATTTATACTTTGCATTCTTGAAGTGACAGGAAACCCTAAAAACAACAAATTTTGCTTTTGTTCTTATATATAGTGCTTCATCTGTTTGGTTTTTTTCTGGTTTTGTTTGGGAGATTTTGTGGGGTTTGATTTTTTTTTTTTTGTGGTTTTTGTTTTCATTTTAACAATAATGTGGCAAAACACATTTGTTTTGCAGGTAACTACTACTCTTCCCTCTTTGTTTGGTTTTTTTTTTTTTGTTTTCCCCTCCTCTCTACCTTCTCTCTTTGCTTATCAGAGTGAGAGGGAAAGAGAACTTGAGAAGAGAAGGGCATGATGAAACAGTAATTTTGCAAAGTGGTACCAGGGGTTCAATCAACACTCAACATGTTTCTGCAATATATAAACTTTTTTATACTTTTTGTGTGAGAAAGAAAAAAAAAGCTTAATTTAGAATTGTAGAATCATAGAAAGGTTTGGGTTGGAAGGAATCTTTAAAGATCATCTAATCTACCACCCTGCCATGGGCAGGGACATTCTACTTTGAAATAGAGATACCACAATGACATTGAAATGCAGTTTTTCATTATGAAAAAGATGGACTGCAGAATTTTTTAATATTTCAGTGTATGAAAGAATTTGTCAGATACAATTCTAATTTTAACACAGTCTACTTCCCCAAAATATATATTTAGAGGGAAAGAGGGAGGGAAGGAGGGAAGGGGAGGGAGGGAAGGAAGGCAGGGAGGGAAGGGAGGGAGAGAGGAAGGCAGGCAGGAAGGAAGGAAGGTCAGTCTAGCTCTATCTAACAACTTAGGTAGACTAGACTAGACTAGGCTAAAGTAGTTCAGTTAGAAGGGACCTACAATGATCATCTAGTCCAACCACCTGACAACTTCAGGGCTGACCAAAAGTTAAAGCATGTTATTAAGGGCATTTTCCAAATGCCTCTCAAACACTGACAGGCTTGGGGCATTAACCACATCTCTAGGAAGCCTGTTCCGGTGTTTGACCACCATCTTGGTAGAGAAATGCTTCCTAATGTCAAGTCTGAACCTCCCCTATGCAGCTTTGAACCAATTCCATGTATCCTGTCACTGTATACCAGGGACAGTAAATGATCACCTCCCTCTCCACTTCCCCTCCTCAGGAAGACACAGAGACCAATGAGATTGCCCCACAGGTAAATCATTATTCTGGATTCTGGATATAATCACAGGATTCTTTACCTTATTTAGGCATAACTGTACAAATGTGAAATTTATATTTTCTGCAGCATGAAAGCTATTTTTCTCAGAACTGAGAGCTTGCATGAGTGACTGTCTCAAATGAAAGACTTGATCAGCGACTTAGAAGAACAGCAGTCAGAAAACACTAACTCCAATGTTTCATGCTGATTTCATACTGATGATGAGGAAATAATGGAAAAAAGAGTGTGCAGGACATATAAAATCATCATTTTCACAGCATTTGTGGTTTTTTCTTCCCAAATATCACCATAATTACCTTATTCCCAGTAACAACGGGGAAGATTATAGCACTGAGTAGTGCTAATACTGACTTGTGCAACTGTCAAAGTGTGTTAATATTTCAATATTAAAAAGAATGAATTGTAAAATGCTTTCTTAAAATGAAGGAAACTTTCAGCATTTAAGATTTCAGATCACTTTCATATTTCATGGATATAAAATTTTAGAAAGAAAAGGGAAGAGCTTGAATGATATTTTTTCCTTTTCTATCTAGATACTAATATAAAGGGTTATTTGTTTGGTGTGATATTTTTATTCCTAAATAAATCAAATTGTAGGAGTTTTACAAAATGAAAATCTGAATTAAAACAAACAGGTGGAGGATTGTTCTGTCCAGAGGGTAGCTGAAATTAGGGTTGTAATTAATTTTTGATCAGAATTGTGACTACTTCCCACAACCTAAATCTCTCCAGAATCACAAAACATCCTTTATATGCCTGTTCACTTTTGCAAGCCATTACACTATATTAAGTTCACACATTTTTATGT
Source organism: Phalacrocorax carbo (assembly GCF_963921805.1). Classification (NCBI taxonomy): domain Eukaryota; kingdom Metazoa; phylum Chordata; class Aves; order Suliformes; family Phalacrocoracidae; genus Phalacrocorax; species Phalacrocorax carbo. The sequence goes on along the minus strand of NC_087518.1, from coordinate 27,679,579 downwards.
TTTAATAATGAAGTAGATAATTCCAGAAACTACCATGAAGACCTATGGAAAAAAAATTAGGAGAGATTTATGTTTAGATCATGCAGAACTATTTAGTCCTCAACAACTCACTGATTCAAATGGGTACCTAAATGAAATTCAAATGCCAAAAACAATTCTGAGCTAATTGAGTGCTTTAAAAATTAAATCCTGTGAACATTAAATGATACTAAGATTCTGTGTTTCAGATGGTGAACTGCTATTTAGCTGCACAGTCTAGATCATTAATAAAAATGCTTAAAAACTTCAGTATATCATCTTTGCTTGTGGTTACCGCTGAATCAGAACTGCTGCTTTTCGACATGGCATGAGACTAGGGAAAATTGCCTTGCTATTGCCAGAGCTATAATTGTTTCTGAGAATATACAAAAATTTTCAAAAAAACAGCATTTCTACAGGCTGTTTGTCTAACGCATTCTACAAGCACTGATCTAACTTTCCCGAGAGGTAAACATACTGAAATTAAAAACACAAGTAAATATTATATAACTGTGGATAGGACAAGTTGTGGTGTTAGGAAGTGGCACGTTTTGTCCAATCAGGACAAAAAGGCACACTGTAGGAGATGTTTAGATCTCATCTATCAGTGCAGGTTTCCCCACTCAAAGAAGTTTAAGTCTGCAAGAGGCTTTCAGTAAATTTTATCGTGCATGGCAGGAAGGTGAGTGGCTGCCTCTGAATGTGGGTCTGTTGGTTGTTTTTTTTTCCACCCAGCAAAATAGATGTTGAGTAATGTAATGATTTAGTAATGCTAGGCAAGGTCCTTACAAGAGCAGCTTCCATTATGAAAAAGACTGCTGGATTAGCTCTCTCTGCTAAATGTGAGTTTTCAGAAGGAAACTGAAGTGATAAGCAGCAGACAGGAAAAAAGATTGTTCTAGCAGAGAATATAGATTTTAAAAAATGTTGTCTAGGGTCTAACCTGACCTTTCACCTGTTGTTACTAAGAGGTTTGTGAGATCTGTAGCACATGTGACTGAGAAAGGCCATATAGGCAAGCAAATCTATTAGCCGTGCTCAAAGGAGTCCCTCTGCTCAACGTACTCTATTTCCATCCAAAGTCTGCAGTTTGAAAGAGACACTCAATAACTGGAGTAATAGTCTCTACAGTTTTTAAATTACATATGCCAACGCACTAGAATTTTTGAAGAATTTTTTCTTTCCCCTCCAGGATATGCTTTGACTACTCTAAAACAGTCAAATATAGATATAAATACCAGAATACTAGTAGGTTGGGAAGGGGCTCCAAAGCACTGAAGAAATTCTGCAGTTTATCTTGTAGACATGCTAGTAGTTTCCTGACAACTTGGCTTCAGCTTCAGCTTTCTTTCTCCCAGCACCAAGTACCATATGCTAACTGTTACAATGAAATTACATCCCACAAGACTGCAACAGAGATGCTATATTTAAATTCAACTGTTAGGTGAAAGTATGTTTTATAAAAACTCTAGGAAGCTGTAGCCAGATGGTTACAGAGAAGAATCTATATCTAGGGACTTTGGGGAAGATAACAGGTTACAGAAGTATCACTTCTGAAATTGGGGTTATCTAGTGGCTATTCCCTTTCCTTTCAGGTAGAACTAAAAACATTGCATAATGCAGTATTTGGCATACATCATCTTGATTATTGTGGCAGAAATACATTTTTAATAAACTTGATTTCTTTGGGATTTTCTTATATTTATTTCTGCCTGCATATTATCAGTCTCAACTTCTTACTTGAAATTAACAAAATGAAATAAAAAGAAGTGTTTATATATTTATTTCAAGCTTTTTGTCAGTATAACTTTTAAATGGCAGAAAGACACTGGGGGAAATATCTTTAACTGTTGGAATTATCAACATGGAGTATTTGACATTCTGAATTAGATCATTTCTAGCTAGATTCTGTTCCATAAAGCAAGAGATGGAAGTCAGGGAGCTGATTATGTTTTTCAGATTTCCAAAGGAAATGCCAGTCCTGACAGTACCTAACACAGTTCAACAAAGCTGCAACTTTGGCACAGAGCAGATGTCTTCATCTTTTGGAAGACATGTTTTAGAGTAGCTAAAGGTATGTATGCATTAATGTTAAAGAGTTTCTTAGTCTGGGTAAGGACTGACTATGCCTTGCAAAACAGTTTTGGAGATTGAGAACAGCCCACCACCAGAAAATCTGCAGTTTGTCAGTTCATTCCTTAGTTAAGGGAGACATCTGAACTCCAGTCTTATGCTGCTGATATGACATCATGTATTGTCCTTCTACAAGTTTGTTTTAAAACAAACAGACGAAACAGATGTGAATCAACATTATTTTCTGAAATACTTCCAGAGCAGTAACTCCCCAAAGTAAGGTCACATTTCTGCTGGTTTTGTTTAAAAATCAGAGAATCATAGAATAGTTTAGGTTGGAAGGGACCTTTAGAGGTCTAATCCAACCAGCCTGCAGTGCGCCGGGAGATCTTCAACAAGATCAGGTTGCTCAGAGCCCTGTCCAATGTCACCTTGAATGTTTCTAGGGTTGAGGCATGTACCATCTCTCTGGGCAACCTGTTCCAACAATGCTTTTGATGTTACTATAATGATTGTATGAAGTTATTAATCTAAGTTCATGTAAAGTATCCTGCAAAACTGCATTTCTTTATATACATCTGAGTGCACCTGCATGTGAACATATGCATACATGCTTACTACTAAGAGTATTTCATAAATATCAGCTAATTTCAGTGAAGTCTAGAGCTTCCTTACATTTACATAACAATGCTGCAACAGTTATTATGAAGGCAGGATATTCTCAAAGCCCATATATAGCATCCTATAAAGGCAGCATGATGGAAAATTGCATTATGCAGGTACACACACATGTATACACTCAAATTAAAGCAGCAAATGAATTTCAGAACAAGTACATCGTAAAATATTCTGATTGGGAAGCTGTCAGCATGCTTCTCACTGGGAAAATCATGAAAGGCTGTCAATGAACAGTGAAATAACACTATCTTGAAAAAATAAAGTTAAATTTCTAAAGCTTGATTGAATTGACCAACATTTCTATCTAATCTGGTTACTCCCCAGCACAGCACCAACCTGACACTAATCAAACAACAAAGCTACTAGTTTTCCTCACAGTTTTTTAGCAAAAGTCTGGCAGGCCTCAGTTCTACTCTCCCCAAAAGGATCTGAACTACAAAATTCAGTTTAAGAAAGCTCAAGATAAATCTTTTAAGATTTGATGAGCAGACTTGTTCATTTAGGCCCATGGGTTTCTGCCCTGATTCGAGGTATACATGTAGGTTTTGTGTTTCAAGAGAGATGAAGGTGTATACTGTGACTTGTATTGGTGCCTGTACAAGGATGCCCACTGTTACATTTGTGGACAGAGCAGAATAAGAATGGGTTGAGGTGTACAAACAGCAAAGGGTCAGTGTCACTTATTCCCTGCCAGCTAAGGCTTCTCCATTGATTTGTCTCAGTTAATGAGGCATATCAGGTTGGCAGAGCACTTTTTTATTACCCACATTGGACTTATAAGACACATCGTGTGCAGAGGAGTACAAGTTTCCTTGGATCTGCTTATGCTCTGGTGTCAAGTAATCCACAAATTTGCCATTAATATATCCAGTTATTTAGCTATGCCATGGATTCACCTTTATTCTAATTTACAAATGAGTATCCATACAAGGAATAGTCCAATTCACTTTCACTCAGTATAAGAATGGAGATCTACCTTTTAATGACAATTACACACAATCAGTGGTTTCAGCAGAAGAAAAATGTACCACATGGGGAAATTTTACTGTGGGACCTCCAATCAGGCTAAAGGGAAGAGAGACATTACCATCCACAGTCCCATCTATTATTAAGGCAGCTGAATCCAGCCCTAGACACCATTTGCCAAAAACTAAGAGCTTGAACAATCCCATCTGAATGCATATTCCCTAAAAGAAAAAGAAAACATTGTTACACTCTCTTTTAGCTGTCATTATTCTTGTGCTTTAATCCCTCTTTCCCATGTGCCAATTTATTCTACAGAATGGAGCAAGATGGGCATGACTTTCTCCTGCCTTTGTGCTCCTGTCCTGCGCTGTTAATGCAGAATGTTCCCTATCACCTTGATACAGGGTGCATTATGAGACCACTGCCTCTAACACATATAACAGAGAAATAAAAGACGAACAGATTTGGTAACAGTAAAATTTCAGCCAAAATGTTTCTCTCCTCTCAGAAATACTTCTTGACCTGTTCAGAACATTTGAGAAATAAACTAGGTCCCAAAAGAAATCAAGCAACCAAACACACCATCACACAGCTTAAGTGTTTTGGGTTTTTTTGGATTTTCTTTAAAATAAAATAAGTGCAAACCAGAAGAATCAAAGCAGATAGATTGACTGAACTGTTCACAAGCATTCAGTAATTTTTTCCCTTATCTTGGAGAGAAGTTTTCAATAGATTGCTTTATGTTCTACTGACAGAGACCAGCTCAATCATGGACTTGGAATAGCATTAACTTCTTCACAAAAGACCAATAGGAAAAGTAAACAGGCAATGAACATACCATCCAACACAGCCGCATAATGTTCTCTTGGTTAACGCAGTGGTATCAGCTGGCATGTATAGACACTTTACAGTGCCAGGACAGGTTCTTTTGTTTCTTTGGGTCTTTTTTCCTGTTATGTTATGAAAATTTGTTTCCTATTTACTCAGGTAGACCATCATAAATGATGAGTTCACACCTTTTTAAGAGCAATCAATTTATAATTCTAGCTGTTCAAAGGTCAGGTGTGCCATTAGGAACCAGAATGAATAGGAATCCTCCTACTTTCTTCCACATATGACATTGGGTCAAGACACTTCTTTGCAGGTAAACCAAGTAGGTCAGTGCCATTGTCAGAAGCCAACACCAATGGTTCAGAGGCCTAGGAAAGGTGGAGGGAATTGTTATCTCTTAATTCCATAACAAAAGGTTCTTAATGGCATCACAGAAAGCAATACATTAGAAATTAATAAAATAAATATTTTTTGTTTTAGCTGAGTGATATAATGTCATTCACTGCCATAACAGGTGGCAAAAATTACTCAAGGCAGGATGACATAAGCTATATAAAATGATGATACACCAATACACTTCATATTATGCAAAAATATACAGTAAAAATAATTTTAAATTCAATGACAGATTTCTTATCTGAGCTTGTCACCTGTAAATTTTTCCCTAATTCTGTTTGAAGACCTCTTAATTTCATTATTCTATATAAATGCCATTTTTCTGCAAACTCTTTTCATGCTCCCTAATCTTCAAATACATACTACTAGATCATCTCATGTAAGTAATTTATACCCGTGTATAAAACTTCTTTACCTCACAAAACCATCAAGGTTTCTTCCAGATAGACTGATTTTTTTTTTCTTTTTTGTAGCCTCACATCATTATTTATTTTGTTCCTCTATCATTCTCTGTCCCAAAATTTTTGCAATCAGGATCTGAATTTACTAATCCAAACTACTAGGCATAATCTTGTTAAACACATCAACTGTTTACCCAAATTTAAAGTAAACGTTAGACCACTATTGACAGCAGAACTGTCCTAGTTATTAATTTGAAAACTGGTGAGACTGGTGAGTCTTCAGTACAGCTCTTGCCCTTCTTAGGTACCTAAATAAACAAATGTCACATCAAGCACTAAAGTCTTTTGAAAGTATTAGGGCCTTCTGAGAATCTGGTTCTGAATGTTAATGCTAAGCTGTGTAGAAATTTTCAATAATAATTGACTACTGAGAAAAAAAATTGTACTTAAAGAGCATATTAATTGTTATGGCATTAGCTTCAATGATATTTAGAGAACATCAAAGATAAAATTAGAACTTCAGCAGAATGATAAAATTTTATTCAATGAGCAACAATACTTAGGATAACAAAATATTCTATGCAGCAAGTTTACTCATCCTCTTAACTTTATTTGTGTAGCCTGAAATTGGATTCCATAGAAATGCAAAGTTTTTTAGATTGCTGAGATCTGAACCTTTATCTTTCCCTGCAGGCTATTTGTATTAATCTACTTTTCTTTGAAGCACAAAGCTGTTAAACCGTTAAAGATCATTTAAAATGTGGCTACATTTCTATCAATAGACCCAGATAGCTGAACTATAGATTTTAATTGTGCTTTTTATACTCTGGAGATGCTTACTTAGAAATAAGTGTAACAAAAGTACGCAATTAAAGAGCCTTTATTGCTGCAGATCAGTGAATTGTGTCTATATTGACAGCAAAAGATGGCTTATTAATTAGAATATACATGGGCCACTTTTTATTAGTGAGTAATATGAAACTCAGAGTTAGCTTTGTTCCCCTACTTTTATTAGTATTTTGTCATTAAATCAAAGCAGATCAAAAGGTGTGAAAAAATTGAAATGCCTTATGCTTTAAGAGTGAGATACAAGAATATTTCATACTTGAATAGCAACCATCCTACAAAATCAGTTAAATACATAAATGCAAAATCAGAATTCATGCTTACAATTTTATCTTCTATACATCTGACATGTCTGGCTAACTTTTCCAGTTTAGCAAAACCAGAGTAGGAGAGTATAGTTAGCATGGCATTAAGACTGTGAATCTTTAAACAAAAAAGGAAATGCTAATTATAGCTGGTGGAGGGAACCTTCTGCATTCTACTGCATGCTGCAGCTATGGGATATCTATGGTTTGGGGGGGGGGGCGGAAAGGAGGAACAAGCATTGCAGCAAAATGGTAAAGGTGAACTCCATTTATTTTCCAGCAAGATAGCAAGAAGGAGTTACTTTATGCTTTGCCAGATCTTGAATAAAATACCATCTTGTACCATTAAATACCTCTGGCAACAGAGTGGAAAGATATGGAATAAAGCTAATCCTTTCACAAATACCACCAACTTGACAAGATTTACCCAGCAGAAACGACATGAGCACGTTAAATAAGACCAGGAAATAGAAGGTGTTTATAACAGACAGTTGTGTTCTTTCCCAAAATTGCTAATTTTAGCTTATTAGCATTTAAAAAATGGTTGAAAACAGAAATTAGTATAAACTACTTCAGAGGAAACACAGTGTGTGTGTGTCTAACATCCTATATGCCTCAAAATGTGTTCCAAAATCTGCACACACAAACACATTTTCTAAAAGTTTTATTTCTTTTGAGTAAAAAGTTAATTATATCACTGACTTCAGTGAAACTGGTGGTTTAGAATATTATTTGGAATAAAAAAGGTGTTCAAACAACCTGGAAAGACCTTAGAGAAGTGTAACAAACCAGGAGAATTTAACTGCTTAGTGGTAGGTATTAAAGAGTACTGCATCATGCAGCATTTGTGCTTGCTTCGTCCTCTCATTATGATTTCATGCTATGTTTGGACCAACATAATTGGGACTAAACTTCTCCTCTGATACACAAATCAGCTTCCAATGTTTCAGTGTCCTGTGTAGAGTATGTCAGTTTCCAGCACACTATGGATAGTCCATAGAACAACAGGATGAGAACAGCAACCAAAATTAAAAAGAATTGGACAGTTTTTCCTCTCTATTCAGGCTTAATTTGGGAGTCACATTAGGACTTTTAGTTATTGGTATTTAGGATTGTTCCTAAGAAAAAAGAAAAAAGAAAAAAGAAAATCAGGTGTCAGAGGTGTTTGGGGTGGTGGTTGGGGGTGAGAAGTAAAGTCTCTGATAACTTGGATATAGAAAAAAATTATTGGTTGAATTAACGTTTTCAAAGAATACTTAAAAATACAAAATTTTCATTTAATTGGCCATTAGCTTGCCATTAAGAATATATTTTGGTGGAAAATTATTGACAGCTCAGAAACTGGTGGGGTAGCTATCACGTTGATATATTGCATTCATTATGAGATTATGTTCTCATAAAAAGTAAATGTGTAGCCCTTGAACACATTAGTTGAGAAGACCACCTTCTGATTCTGCCTGTAAGAGCATGACCATTCCTCATTTCACAGCATGAGAATTAAATCTCCATATCACTGTTCCAAATTCCACCATTTGTTATCAGTGATAAAAACATCTATCTTTATGTGAGAAAGGAGTTAAATCCAAAATCCTAATCCTTTTTCTGGATTAGTCTCAGCATCAAGTCCACAGAAAATACATTTATACTTTATATATTTTCCTCTGTGTATGCCTGTCTATTCACAATGAAGATCAACATACTATTTCATGCTAGTCTAAACCGAGAAACTTCTGTAGTCAGTCGGTTCAGACCCTTTGCTTTGACTACAAATGGATTACTTCATCTGCAATAGTGAGTTTACTATCCCAGAAGACTAATTTACAGTTAACTCCATGTCATTTTTGCATAACGTTGTTACAGAGATAGTGTGGTCCCTGATTTTCAGGACCTAGTAACAGTCAAAGGGTAAATAACTAGAGGGGCTTTGCCCAGGGCATCTGTAATGTGAAGTCTTTAATTTTGCTCCATTATTGCATTTCAGCATTGATTAAAAGGTACTACCTACCCTTGTGGCAGGAGAATAATTTAATGATTTTTTTTCAGTGAAACAGAATAAATAACAACTGTATTTGCTTCTGAGTTAATGCTGTGAGCCACCTTCCACTGAACATTTAGCTAAGACCCAACAGGTGAGACACTCAGTGACATCTCTTGTGAAATTATAAACAGACAAGAACTATATTGCTTAATAGTGTTAAAGTGCAGAGGAAAACTGTTCATGTTGTCTGATTGCCTGAATGGTGAAAGCCACACAGACTGTCTTATTGCTGTCAACAATGATATAAAGTCTTGCAAACCCACTCATGGTTTGGTATTCTTATGTTTAACTGTGGAGAGATATAATAAATATCTCTCCAACAAATATAGAATAGGTACATGGAGACATTTTTAAAAGTAGAAGCACACTTATTTTGTTTTATTTGAATGTGTTAGTTCACGAACCTTTTAAGTTTAAACATTAGTATTAATTGTCATTTAATTCCAATAAATTATTGCGGTTAAAATTTCTTTTTAAGTTATACATATTCTATCAATCTCATTGTCTAGGAAAACAACCATAACACACCAAAAAATTTTAACTCTTCGGTTTTTATTTTGTTTGGGTTTTTTGCCTCTCATAACAGAAAGGGCAAGTGTCAGGGGACAATATATTGTACTGATAGTTAACACTCCTTGATGGCTCTGGTACCGAGGACACGCATAGACAAGTCACACAGAACTTTAATGTCAGAACCAGGAAACAAGCACACATTTGCTTGTGCTCATCCAGGCCAAGGAGACAGTAGTAAAAATAGATAAAACTGTTACTTCTTCAGGCAAAAACAGATGGACCTTCAAAGTCAACCATATGAGAAATAGCTTTAATAAAAGGAAAGCAAATTTCAGAGGCAACTGAAATAAAAATATCTTTCAGATACTATTCAATCCCTGATACCAGAAAAAGTTAAAAGACAAAGGTGTCTAAGCAGGACAGAAGTCCTTGAGGAAATTAGCAATGAAACAGACACTAGTGAGCCTTTTAAGAGGCATATAAAAAGAATGGATCAGGATCCAGTTTTTGTGTTGTACTCACATGCTGTTAGTCATAACTTGTGATAAGTTACATATATTTTTTTGTTAATCTTAAAGAACTGTAAGATTAGTTCAGAATTAGTTAAAATACAAATAATTATTTTAAATTAATCAATTATATTTCCTCAGGCCTCAGATTTTGTTGATCTTTCAGAATATTTGGTAGAATGTGTCTTATGCTTTTGATTTTAAATTATGTTACTCATATAAGTCAAAACCTGTATATGTGTTTTTCCCTTGAGAAGTTAATATACATTGCTTAAAGCCAGATGCTATCTCTTATACGCATATGAGACCTGCATACACAACTTCTAAATTGCTAGTGGGCTTTGTGTGTAGTTTTCAGAGCTCTCTATATATCAGATTATCTAGTCAATAAAAATATTTTTTATTCTCAAGCTGCTTAAATAAATTAGAAATTGAGAGTATCAGAATGAATTAAGATAAGGAGCCATTAATGACTTTAAGAACATTATTATCCATAACAACCATACTGGGATTTTAGGGAGGGTCGAGCAACAAGACATTATTTTGAAGTATTGCTTTTCTTCACAAGGTTCTCTGTTGGAATGAATCTGTAGCTACACAATAAAAATACACAACCAACATAATCACTAGTAAAACCTGTAGAATCAATCAGTCAGAGCTAGAAGACAACTAAGATTTTAATTCTGAGATATTGACCACAACCTTAAGTCAATGATAGTAAAAGAAAATGACAAAAATTCTTGAGTGAGCACATATGATGTCAGTTGTTCTTTTTCTGTACAGAAAAGGGACAAATACCCTTCTATACAAAGAATCATGCATTCCAATCAATACTACTGTCCTTCTATACAGAAAACATTTCTGTGCTATTCAGTTCTTTTCTTGATGTAAGGTATAACATACCACCCTTACAGATTTAACATATGGACAAAAAGAAAAACCTGAAAGCCATTCTTTTTGGAGATGACTACTGACTGAGTAGCAGTAAGGAAAAATAACAATATAAGGGTTAAAATGAAAGCGCAGAGAACTTGATTCGAGAAATAAAAAACCCTTTTTTTTTCAGTAACCAAAAGAAGTCTTGGTAGTTGTTTTTGCCTTTTCTGAAGTCATCAGCATTTGAAATCCCCTACATCTTGAATACCAGTGATAGTCCTAGCAAGGATATTTAAACAAAAATGAAAAGGAAGGGCAAATGAAAGAGTAAAGACCCAACTAACCAAAAAACTTCAAAGAATTAAAGAAAAAGACCTGATTTCATGCCCAAGATCCTGGCAGACTATCCTGCTGACTGAAGAATGAATCTATTATTAGTGTTTAACAGCTTTTATACTACTTCAGTGATTTCATGAAACTGTTAAGTTACAGCTTCTATTATCCTAATTTTTTAGGGCAATGTAAACGATTGATGAACTTACTGACCAAAATGATGACACACCATATTATGTAAATAATTGTCCTTTGTTGTAGGGAAACATATCAGTAGGAGGTTTGATCTAATAATTATCCTTAAAATATTAGATTTTGAAAGTGGGTATATTCTGGAAATGGATTATGGTAATGTTTACAAAAAATAAGGTTCACTCCCCTTCTTATCATTTGAGTTTCCCTGGGATCTTTGATTAAATACACCAAACAAATAAGAAGAAATACAAAAAGAGATTGTCAAAACACAGACTCCTGCAGTGTATTATAAAAAAATACAGAAGGCAATCTTGGCATCAATATTATCTTTTGTTGCCAAGCTGAAACATGCTTGTGTTCTTGTCAAACAAACTGACTCTTGAGAACACTCCTAATCCTGCTAGCCTAGCCAGCACCATTCCCTAGTATCCTTCCCAGTGCTAGCACTTATTTATCTCGCTGAGAGAAACTCTACCCTTGTTTTGAAACCCAGCAGTTTAATACTGAGCCAACAAAATGCCGTGAGAGGATATGGGGTAAGTCTGATCCTGGTTAGTGGCAAAACATCTTAGAGGCTTTTGAATGGTGTGGGATTAGGCTCACTGATAAATTTCTTGTTGTTCACTGAGATTTCTGCAAGATTCTGTAAGAAGCCGACATCTCTTAAAAATATACTGGGTCATATCCAGTATATATCAAGTAAATATATCAGGGTCTGGTCATGCTTTTCCCAAGACCTTCAAAGATGGACTGAGGGTTCAGTGGATCAGTGTCAGAAGTGACCCTGATTTCTCCTGTGCTCTTGAGCGATAAGTGCTAGCCCTTTACCTAGAGCAGATGACTCCTCTGTTGTGCTGCCTTGTATATGTAACAGAGCTCGAAAGAGAGGGACATTCTAGGAATCAGAACTCCCTACATCACTTTGATCCTTTCTGCCCACCTCTGAGCCCCTCTTGTCTCTCTGCTGTTCTTCCTGGGCCACAAGTGTTTACATGAGCTGAGACTCTTTTATCATTGCCCTTGGAGATATCATTTATCGTTGTTTGTGAAGGTATTCCTACCTGGGGCAGATGTCTTGCATAACTGGGATTGTGAGGACAGGCCTAAACAGGTGTCTAGTCCTTAACTCCTGCATGTCTGGTATCTCTGGTACCCATCTGAGGGGCCCCTTAGGCTCCCAATGGCATTGGAGGCAGCCCATACATGGTAGCCATAGGAATATCAGTGAAAGACTCCTTCACCTTTGTGAACATCCATCTATGTGCTTGTCAACCCCTTGAGATTACCGGTAAACTGAACTAGGGTCCGGTTATAATTAATCTGAAAACATTTTTTGAAGTTTTCTGTTACGTATATGTAGCTTCTCAATTTAAATTACCTCTTCCTTTTTTTCTATCATTTCACAAGCAGATACCTTCCAGAGAATCCCCTGGATAAATAGATCAAGAAACTAATATAATTTTGATAATAGGAATGGCTAATTTTAAAGCATCACTACTTGATATGTGTTTAGGCCTTAAAGGTAAAATAAAAATGCTTTCCTATGAAAGAGATTTGCATTTGAAACAAAGGTCTGGATATTAGATTATTTTTGGAGAACATTGTCCAGGTATTGCTAGACCTGGAAATGCAGTCATTTAGAGCTTTTATTTTGCTCAAGTATATACTTATGCAATCACTTTCACCAAAGGCAGTTATTTAACTTGCGTCATGTCTTTGTTTTGCCCAATTAACTAGACTGAGAGAGGCTGTTAAAGTATATCACAATCAGAAATGAAATTCAATATTTTTCAGATCCAGACATTCTTTTAAAATGACCTACTTTTTTTTTAAAAACTTTAATTAAACTATTATGCCTCTGTAGGAAACTACTGCTGTTCAATTCCTCAGGACCAAAATCAGCATCTTTTTGTTCTGTGTACCTATAACCCCTGTAATAATAAGGCCACACTACTGGACTACAAATATTATTTTTCAGTGGAAATCTATCAACTCACATTCCCAAAAACTCTCTTTGAGCTGCTCTTCTCTGTTCCCAGCCTAGGAGCCACTGGATTTAGAAAGAGGACTTTGTGAATTCAGTAGTCTAGCCTTTTGTAAACATTCTGAGAATTATGATCCATCCAATTACTGTACTTTTATCCACCAGATTGAATGGAAAATTCCCTAAAGCAAGCTGACCAACTACAATGCAGGCCAGAAGCAATTTATAGATACAGTGAATTATTTGAAAAGGCAGACAGAAGTCTTCCTGTTATTTATTCCCTATTGATACAGCAATTGTAGAAGATGCTCTTTGGTGCATTTATAATCCCAGTTCTCAGTTACCCAGCAGTAATACTGTGCATGTAGTTCAAAGCCCAAGGAAGCAAATGCTCTGAGAGTTGAAGGCAAGGGTTGACCAGTTTGTTAAGCTACCTGGTGAAAGCTACTTTACCATCATCCATTAGAGTTACAGTTTGCTGACTACAGCCCATTTCTTTCCTCAACTTCTACAGTATTAATTTGCCTCATTCCTTTCTTTGATATATCCTGTTCCACTCCTCTGTCACTACCTCCCTCACCTTTTCTGGGTTTTGTATGTGATGTTTTGTGTTAAGGAAACTGAGGTCCATGGCTGAGAAATGAGCTCCTGTCTTAGTTTCCAAAGAAACAGCCTTATTTTTAAAAAAACAACAGCTCTGATGCTTCCAGTACCAAATGGGCCCTTCCAAAAAATTGTCAGTGACAGTGGCTTCTAGAGTGTGATCAAATGTACATCACCGATAAATTCTATGCCATTGTTTCCTTAGACTTTTGAAAGGTATAATGGCAGACAAATCTTTTCAGCCTTCTATTTTACTAAATATTTGTATTAGAAGAACTTGTTGAATATGTTTTATTAATTCTTTTCAACACCTTAAAATTCCTAAATTATAATTTCAAAGCAACCTTGAGAAGAGCAGAAGGAAATGTCATTCAAGACTGTACCTGGGGTGAAAATTGCAAATCAGGGAATGTTGATGTGTACATCCACAACTGAACCCCACAGGTTTTTTTTATTAACACTGTCTGTCAGGAGTACACATATGTGAAGTTTAGTGATAGCTGTGGGCTAAAATATATTGATAGGGAATAAAAAACACAACCAACTTTAATGTTGGCTCTACTTAACTTCACACACGATTGTTAAAACATATTGGTGAGTGTTCTACTACAGTCTTCAGTCTTGCTCACTTTACCCTATAAGTTCAGTTACCAGAGGATTCAGAACATATGAGAGGAACTTAATATATCTTAATACAAAATTTGGTAGCATTATTTTCTAAACCTTTTTTTTTTTAATAGTCCATGAACAAACACAATCCCTTTTAAAACAACCTCTAAAGGAACACTTAAGTGACACAAATAACATACACAGAGACAGAGCTACTCAGTTCTTTAGGAGAGGATTTTTTTTTTGCCTTTTGCATACTAGTATTCTACACTTGTTAGGGATGCTTACCTCAAAGGGATTTCCGTGGTTACTATCATAAGCACTGCATCTTATAACCCTTTCTCCATATTTTTAGGATTGATAAGGTTTTGTACCTTAATATGTCCCAGAACTATTTTATTCTAATGATTAGAAACCTTTTCTAAATTGTCAGCCTAAATTTATTCATAGCAGTTTATACCAATTTGGTTTTATGACAGTGATGGCTTTTGGTTTAAATAGTTCTTCTCACTTTATGATACATATATTGACAGGAATTTCATCCTCTTTCAGCTCTCTCTTCCCCCATGCCCTCACCCCAAAATGTGCCAAACATTTCTGCCTTAAAAGAAAAAGCTAGGCTCTTCCTTCCCCTGATTTTTCACATCTGTTTCAGATTTTCAATCATTTTGTTTGAACAAAACTACACAGTATCCCTGAGGAGATTTCCTCAGGACCTTATTTGATAGCATGAATATTTCCCTATCTCTGTAGAAATTACCTCTTCTGATAAAATGTATGTTCTTTGCATAATTTCACAATCACTCTTTCCATCCTGGTAACCTCTCATCTCATTCTGTTTGGATTTAAATTCTTTTGTATGGGTAGCTGATTTACATAAGAGGCACAGTACTCCCACTGTGTATTAAATAACAAATTATAAACTTGATTTTCCTTGCTAAAATGTTTACCGATATTAACTACAGGAACCACCTTCTGTATAATATTGACACAGCATTCCCACTAATTTAGAGGTTTTCAGTAGCCATCCAGGTACTTTCCTAGCATTTCTCTTTGTAGATCTGTGGTAATGAACACCACCAAAAACTGTGGCAATTATTAAGTTTCCTGCAGGAGGATATTTACTTTGAAGAATTGTAGGGAATACCACACTGCCACATAATCAACATAACCAACCCACTGTTCCCAACTTCTAATAATGTTGGTAACATCAGTTTCAATTATTTAGTGTTCTGCAATACTTGATAAAAAACATTATTACATATATATTTATCTCTTTCAGCTCTATCCTGGAATACTGAAAGTTCTTCTCCTTGGGGAGCTAAGCACACTACAGAATCAGCTTGTTTGCCCATGGACGTAACTGAACTTTAATGTATACATTAAAATATGGTTGACAATAGATTCTTCTATTGCTACCTTCCCTAATTTATGCATCAGTTGATTTTACTACATGGTAGTTCTATGCTCTGAAGGCTAGATAGGGAGATAAGGCAAAGTGTAACTTTTGTCTTTAAACTATTTTATGCTTATGTTAAGACCTCTCATAAGAAATTAGGCTTAGTTAATAAGTGTGCTTCTCAGCGCCAACCTTTGGCTTCATCTCTACAATTTATAACAGATTCACAGTCAGATGAACAGTTTTTTTATAGTGATCAGGGACTGTGGATACAAAGCAGTTGCTTTTTGCCTCATTGGCATAGAAACAGAGGGAAAATAGAATTGCTAGCACAGAGCCCATATAGTGATAAAATTTTCTTAAGTGTTTTAGTCTAAAAGTTAGACTCCATCTATTTTAAAAGCAAACACGTTATATAAGAACGGAAAAAAAAAAAAGGCTACTGGACATTATGCAAAACAATTGCCAATTATGTTTAGCTGAAACTAAACTTCAAAAATCAGTCTGTCTCCTGTTGTGCAAATGACAGGAATAAGGCAAGTAGCATAACATTGTTTTACTCGTTAGCTGAGAAATAATGACAATGCTTCCATCAAGTTTCATGTAATCTTCATTTTAACTTTCTTTATCCTCTTTAATCTAGTAATCTAAGTAATCTTAGTATGTTATCTTTAATATGTGTTTTTCCAGTTCTCTGTCCTATTATTTTTATTTTAATCATTTTCTATCTTTCATGGGCCTGTAGTACATATATGACCCCATTCAAATCAGTGTTAAACAATGGTGCAGAATAAAGGCCTTCATCTCTGGCACTTCAGTATTTACTTAAATATGGATTACCTGATTTATCCAAAAGCAGAACAGCAAGCATTCTCTCCTTTTTAATATGATCTTGATTATAATAAGGAATGCTATTTTGAAATTTTTTTTAAATTGAGCAGTTAATAATTTAATTGATTTTTTTTCTACATCATTACTGTCTCTCTTGAGACTGCCAATGGAGGGGAAAAAATAATGGGAATAAAAATATAATCCTATCTGCTGCATAATCGTTCCATTGTTGTAAAACAAAAGTCATGCAGCAGTCTCCTGCTGAGATCTCCTCTAACACATTTTAGAGTACTACACGCAGCATGTGCAACTCACTGGTGTTTTTATATTATATTTATGGAGAACATTTAACTCCTGTTAATTGTAAACACCTAGTCCCAGTGTTAGGTTCATCGTCCTGAGCTGGTTCCCATGGGCAGCAGTAGTTGTTAGGTTTTGGCAGAGAAATACAATGAGTAATCTTCTGTGTATTGCTTGGATGCCATTGTTCTGGAGATGTGGAGAGAGAGCTACTACTTGTCACAGTCCTATCAATTATTTTGAGGCCAACTCCTTCCCCAAAAGAGAGGTATACCTTTAGGTAGTCTGCAGCTAATTGCCATATTTGTGCCATAAAAAAAAAGGAAAGGAAAAAATAAAAGAAAATAACAAAAGGTCTTCAGCAATTTCATGCTTGACATTGCATGGATGTTAAAATGAAGGGAGATGACTTTCCTTCCCCTTCACTCTTAAGATGTAGGGTCTCAGGTGTGGACTTTAAGGGCTGAAGCGAAGAGCAAAGTGAAAGGAGGCCCTCTTGTTAGCCCTGTTAGGAGTGGCGCCTTTCTTGTTAATATGACTCAGCTGAGTCAATGCAGGCCTGTGTTTTCCCCTTCCTTACCTCTCCATTCAAATCAGGACTGTGTTCCTGAGGGATCATTTTCATTAGGTAAAAGATAGGTAAGGGAATAAACAGA
This sequence comes from Phalacrocorax carbo, assembly GCF_963921805.1. Taxonomy (NCBI): domain Eukaryota; kingdom Metazoa; phylum Chordata; class Aves; order Suliformes; family Phalacrocoracidae; genus Phalacrocorax; species Phalacrocorax carbo. Next base: position 27,662,219 of record NC_087518.1, on the reverse strand, counting down.
CCAATTAGACTTCAGATCCCTTAGACTGGGAAAGCTCATAGGAAAGCAACAGGGATTAAATTTACAGTGTGTGGTTCATAACAAGGTCACCATGTTCTCCACTACTTGCTCATGGGACCATGTTTTACAAGGAAACTTTGCAGTAAGGTTTGTATTTGGAGGACTAAATAAAAAAATGCACCTTTTCTTTTGATTCAGGTATCTTGTGCTTCTTTTGACTTCCCAGCTCATTTCTTGGAGGGAATATGTAGAAGATAAAAATAAACACAAGAAACACTTTCTGTGGGATTGTGTAAATTAAAGTCAATTGAAACCTATGCTCAAACCCAAATAAATAGCAGATATGATTACAGATCTATGAAACTTAACAATGTTTCTGTAATGATGGTAGAGAGGAGAAAAATTCTCAAAGACCTAATTGAAAGAGCTGAAATGAAATACAATTCCATCTTTCATGTTTTTAGCAAGATAATTTTGCTTCACCGTTGACTAATACAGAATAATACGAATAAAATATGCTGCCTCAGTCTCCGTATTATTGGCTTTATATTATTGGTCATGACGGCTGGCTTTTAAAACACCATAAATATCGGGCAATGCTGTTCTGCTAAGACAAGCCACTTCATCAAGCATATTCCCAAATCACACTTTATTTTCAAATTGTGTTTAATTTCTCTATATATGACAAAGCAGCCCACTGCAAAATCGACCTGCAACAGAGTGCCCTCTACTGCATGTATTTAGGAAAGGAAAAATAAAGCAAGTTTCTTAAAAATAAAGTCTTTACAGACAGACCAGCAGTATTGTTACAGGCCACTGGACATTGAACTAAAGGATGGTGTATACATATAGGCATATATCACTCTTACCTTCTTCTGAAGAGCTGGATACCACTTGAGAATAGTAGTTTAAAATAGGTATGAAATTTGCACAAATTATTTCATGGTTTTAAGTTAAATTAGTGTGTATCTTTCCATACCAAAATGGTCTGTATATACAGGTTGGAGAGTTATTAGGGAAGTTAGCAACGTGTCCTGTATTGACCTGCTGCCACCCCTTTCTCTTTGCTGCCAGGAGGGATCTATAACAATATGAAGTGAAAAAGTCTCTCTGCTTATAGATTTGTTTTCTCAGTCCTTAATCTCTCATGCTCCCTCATTTCTGTCCCTCTTCCTATTTGCCATTGGGTCACTACTATTAATGTGAACTCTCCTTTTCAGACTCAGGTCCTTGATAAACCTATTCGGTGTTACTGAGCTATGCCTCTTGCAAATGATTAAGAAGATATTTTACTAGTGCTGTCTCAAAAGAGTGGAAAATGACAGGTTACAAATATATAATTAAAATTTTTCTACAGCAAGGCACAAGTTCTTAAGCAGACCTGTACTTTTGAACTCTTCCCTTGGTTTTTTTCTTTTTCCCCCCATTGACTCCAAACTGGGCCAGCCTAATGCTGAGTTTTGTGATGGACTGAACACCGGCAACTTCTGTAGAAACTCACAGTGGCTCTTATTGCTCAGTCCCTCGGGGGTGAGAAAACTGGTTCTCAAAATACTGGTATAAAGTAGCACAAAACTTTTTTAGTCACTTTTAAAATGCCCTAATTTGTAAAATGAAGTCCATGCTTTGCCAGCTGTATCCGTGGAGCCACTATTTCATTAAAGTCTCAACCTATGTCTTGAGCCACACTGAAAACAATTAAACTGGATCTAGCTGCAGGATCAAGTGTGTTCCATGTTAGCCCTCTGCAATCAAAGATGGTGTTTGAATACCTTAGGACATTTTTCAGTATGTCAGTAGGGCAGAGTAGAGGTAGGTAGTAAACAACGTTTCCCAAAGCAACACAATCAATTACCAAAAGTTCTTTGAACAAAACAACACAAGCAGGTATTTCTGTAGTACACTGTGCATATATGGCCTTGCATATATTTAAGCAATGAATTTTGTGTCTATGGGTTTGTTCCCACATCTGAAACTTTCCTTTAAGGAAACCTTTGTTGATAGTTTACAGCTTCTAAGGATATCTCTGTAATTGCTTTCCCTTTGCTTCATACCTGTAAATCTTGTATCTTGTGCTAAATCCCTGTCGACTTCTGTCCACAAAATCTGTGTATTCCTGTGAGCGATGGAAGGGTCCCTTATCAGAGAGGAGCCAGTCGAAGGGGCTTGTGGCATGCTGATCCGAAACAGCAGCAACTGCTAAAACCCAGCAATGAAGACTCAGTGCTATCCACTCCCATAGAGCCATCAGAGAGAACAATTCAGCACCAGCACTGCATCGCCATATCATGCTTCCACTGGGGACTTAGAGCCTTCATTCTCTTAGCTTTCCCTCAACACCTAGACAAAATACACAGTCAATTAGATAAGCACACACTAGGCATCCCTTGGAAGTAGAAACAAGTTTCCTTTCTTTCAGCTTAAAGAGATAGTGGCCTCTACTTTATTACATTTTACATTAGCATAAACCCCACTAGGCTAGTTAACAGTGGAGTGTTTTAGTACTTCAAATGCTGTGAAACTAATGTCTTCATTAACATCATCAGTGATAATATTTACTGTTGAAGGGAAACCTTCACAAATTGTCAGGGGAGGGATTGTTGGGGTTTTTTTGCAATAATGCTAGTCATTAATGAAAAATATGCAACACAAGGACTGTTGCCTGTTAGTATCAGTACAAAATCATTCAGCAGTATCTATGCATAAGATTGCATTTCAGATATTGTACAGGAAACAGATGAGATTCAGAAAATCCAGATTGCTTTCTTTTTTTATGTCCTTGGAAAAGTCACTTAATGGCTTGTCTTCACTACAAACGTAGTTAACAGACTCACATCATTGTGTTCAAACTAACATAACTGGACAAAGAATGACTGCATTGATCAACAGCACAGGAGCTACCCAGATTGATGAGTTCAGTGAGTTATTCAAGCCCCAGATGCTGCAATTTTGAGTATCCTTAACAGGAGCATTTGACTTGCAGTCGAATTCACTCCAACCCAGTGGATCACCCCAGCAACACTGTTTAAATTGAGCCTAAACCAATTGTTTGGGTGTCCAATCAAAAATCAAGTATTAACCATAGTCTTATGTAGGAACTCGGTGAAGACAAGCCACAGTTTCTCTCTATACTTCAGTCCCATACCTGTGAAATGGGAAAATGATCCTGTATCCTGCTCATATTTTGTGAAAATATCTATGCAGAAGCATGAAGTTCTCAAAAATATAAACCATACAAAATACACGACAAAAGTCATGTAAATTCCTAAATATATAGAAGCAATCAGTTCTAGTTTTCAGTGTAAAGCAAAACAGCACAGAATAAATTAAATTGTGAGAGTTAAATTGTGAGAATTAAAATGTGAGAGTTTTCATTTTTCTAGCTGATAATTTACAGGGAAAAATATTTTTGAATTCACATTCACTCAAAACAACGCTCATTATGACATTTTTACAGTACCCTTTACTATGTTTTTCTTTGGCAGGAGATTTTTCTTTACTATCAGTGATTTAATTTGTAAGTGTACGCCAAATGAAGGTTGCTTCCAATAGAACAGTTCTGCAACTGCACACTCAGTTCCACCCATCCATTATAATGGAAATAGTGTAGCTAAATACATATGCTCTGTGCATATATTCTAGACATTAATATTCTGAAAAGTCTTTTGAGTAGATTATAAACATATCAGCTACAGGAAGTTAACTGCCTCTAGAAGAGCATGGAAGTTCATATGAACCAACAGGAATTTACAGTCTGAGAATATAATAATCTATCCATACAACCAGAGAAATAGTCAAGGTTTATTTTCATCTTAGGCAAAATTGTAATTGTTTGTAACATGATTTGGGCCTGATCCTGCAAGCAATAAACAAGTAAGTAATCTTGCTGAAAAAAAAGACCCTAATTGTATATTTCATGCTGAGCATATGCCAAAGCACTGAGTTATAGCCATAAATGATTACAACAACGCAGTGGTTTATAATCATAAAACACGGATTGTATTAAATTTTTTAATCCTTTCGAAATGAGATTCCAGAAGTCTACAGCAAAGAGCTCTCTAACTTTTATTTATACTCTCAGCAGTCACTTACATGCAAAAAGCCTGCAGATCTGTGTACACTCTATGAAGTTTCAATATCTTCTCCCTAGATTGGTGGTTTTTTCTTTCACAGGTTGAAGTTCATGTATGTGAGGTTACTCTATTGTGTAACCTTCACAACATCATATGAAAAAGCATACACAGATCTGAAGCAAAACTGAGAAGGAATAGCTTGTTCTCCTGGCCCATAAAAGCCATGATGTTCATTTGTTTGCCATTTCCTGTTAAAAGTTAGCTCAGCATGAATGAAGAAGACGTGTCAGTCACTGTCAGACAGGCTAGACCTGCTTTTGTATCACAACAGAGTGAAAAATCCACAAATACTCTGCCCCTTTTTCTTCCCACCAATCAGGGAAAAATATATTGCACAGCACTCTCATTCCCCTCCATGATCCTTTTCATAGACTAGGAAGACCCTGGACATAATTACTTTATATCATATGAAGCTAAAAATCATATAATGAGGATTTTAATTTTGATACCTACTGCTGTTATAAAATTGCTAGCTAAGACATAAAGTTCTATGTTTCCTAAATTATCTTTCTAATGAAAAAATCAGGTAATGGTTTAAATTACAAGAGGTAGGAATTTACTTTTTTGGGTACTTATTAACACTAAATTGTTTCAGGCCATTAAACTGTAATGATGACTAATTGAGTCCCTTTTGAATTTAAAATTATAATATTAGGATTGGAAAATTAATTACTTTGTATATGTAGCATCTTCCTAAAACTAGAACAAATGAGTGCTTGAAAAGGAATAGTGAAGAGCCTGCTCTATGCTTGGCTTAATGCTACACCTCATGGCATGTCATAAATTAACCACTGGCAAAACACCTTTAGAGTACCCATACAGTTAGAGAAGAAAATCATCTCCTTGTTTTAAAGATATTAATGTGTGCATTTCTAAGTGATATTTATCCACTTGTCTATAGTGTTCAGTCATTGTAGAATCAGTCTCCATTGCATTCTCATAACACCCTTGAGAAGTAAACTTGTAGCTTGATTTAACAAACAAGGAATGAAGAATGAAAATACCAAGCCTATGATTTCTTTAAGCTGTTAGAGGGACTTAAATGTGTATTTCCTACTAAAATATAATTTAGAAAATTCCAGCCTAAGGAATATTCCTAAGGTTACAGTGTGAAAAATATCTCAAAACTTTAAATACTCAAATTCTGTAATGAATGCAAACATTTTGAAAAGACAGTTACAGGCAAGTGGAAGATACAAAGGTTGTCGTTACAACAGCCATCACAGAACTCCAGGGAGGAACAATCTGAATTAAATTTGTGGTAAAGCACCTGCTGGTTTCAGGGTGGGTTGTGAGAACTGAAAAATAAATGAACACCTGTTAAGTAAGAGAGATGGTAGATTTTAAAGTGAAGAAGACACTTCAAACAGAACTGTATTGTCAACATGCTGCTTCTTTAAAGTGCTAGCTTACAGAACAATTACTAGGTATAGGTGCTCAGCACAATTACTTTCTATTATCCCCACGGTTTTACCCAGCTATCACTTGGAAATGCTAGTAAGTTTTCAGTCCTTCCTCTACTAAAATCTGAGGTTAGACTGAGTTCAAGAAGCATAATGGGCTAAATTCTTCTTAGACATTCATTGTCTCCTCACTGGTGTTAGTGCAGAATGAATTTGACTCAGCATCTTCTGGAAACACCATAGCTAAGTCCTAGCTTTCATGAACATGTGAAGGCTGCTGAAGACTGTTAAAATCCATGCATTTACATCATCTGAGAATATAGTACTGGCAAGTGTAAAACAAATATGGTGGCCACTAGGACAAATTTCATCAAGTTTCAGCTTTGAACAAGAACACAGGAAGTCTGTAGTGATCTTGTTGTGATCCTATTGTAGAGCAAAACCCACCAAATTCAGTCCTCCTATTTCATGTAAATATTTTTTTAATGTTAGAAATAGTATATAATTACATATAGGTAGTTTATGAACTTACTAAGCTACGGTACCCAATATAGTACAAATTGAAGTGTTTGCCTGATTTATGAGTTGAGCTCTCTTGCTTACAGAATATTAATTGATAAATCATGTATACAAAGATACACAGAATAACATAGGGCCAAGCCATATGTGTGGACAGCAATATTCAAGAAAAAGCAAATCCTTCCTAAAATGGAAACTATATAAAATTTTCTCAGGAAAACAAGCAGAGATCTGTAGTAACCTCACTGCATACAATCTTTTTATTTTTTTCTAAGATGTGAGAGTCGTGTAAAACAAATGAACTAGTATGCAGTAGAGATATAGCTAGTAAGTAGATTGCTGCCTACTGGTTCACAAGTGGAGTAACTTTTTGTGAGTCAATAAAGTTGATGTTAGGCATCACCAGTAGCATTTTTGGGCCACATCTACAACTGAGGTTCTCAAGAATCAAAATAAAAAACCTGTACACTAAATGTACAGATATTTTAAATAAGATTGGGGGGGATTTTTTCAGTATTTCTCTCTATTACACAAGTCTGGGAGGTGCTGTGGCTGTGGTCTGAGATATCCTCACCTCTGTTACACATGGAACAATGTCCTTGCAATCTCTGTCAGCATCACAGAAATGAACACAGCCTTGCCTCTGTCCCTGCCTTTTTCTCTTTGCTTCTCACAGAGGTCTCCTTCTGACAGTGGAAATGCAGACAACCAGGATCTCTCTGAAGTCCTTTGATTTTTTTTGCTCACTAGAATACCATGAAAATGCTAAAACATCCCAGTTCTCCATGGAAAGGTGAGAATCCTCTATGATGGAGTAGGATTCTCCTGGCTGTAATTTCCCATAATGATGAAATAAATATTTAAGATTGTTATTCTCAGATAAATCCTTTTGAAGGAAAGTAATAAGTAACTTATCAGAAAACACTATGTTCGTCTCTTCACAAGTATTAAAAACCTTAATGTCTCTAGGATGGTGGATTTTTATGTAAAACACAAAGCCTAGTTTTCTTTTAACTAATCAAAATAATAATTAATAAGTATATATACCTTTAAAAACAGAACAAAAAAAAAACCCCAAAAATCTGAAAACAAATGGGAATACAACAAAGTCTGTCTGCAGGTAGTTAGATTTCAGTAAGATCATAATTTTATAATTTATGAGAGTTTTTGTACTCCATCCCTTCATTCACTTATAAGCCTTAGGGATTTCAAAGCTACTACTTTTGATGAAGTATGATACTAGGTGTAACAGGGTACACTTGATATTTCTTTTAGATTGCATATCATGGAAAAGAGGAATGAAGTGAATTCTTTATTTTCTATTACAAAAAAAATTCTTAGGAATGCTGCCAGTGACTTCAACTATGAATCAATGGCAAGAAGCAACATTTTATTCACTGCAGCTGGAAAGCAGAGAAGCTCACAGAAGGCAAGATAAGTCAGGACCATTTTTTCAAAGGTATTCTGACACTGAAAGATGGAAAGAAATTTTACATAAAGAATAAAGCAGTAGTCTGAGTCTCAGCGATTACTCTTATCTCCTATAAGACCCTGGATTTATCACTTTATGTCTCTCTGCTTTCACTTCCTCATCTGAAGTGCGATGATCATGTTGTCCACGTTCGTAAAGCACTACAAGACCTACTCATAAGAACTCTGTGTTATAATCAGTGATTTTTTTTTCCAGAAGCAATTTTTTCACGATAACAACTTTAAATGAATGAGACCTGTGGAGGCACTTGTCCTTGAAATTGTCACACAGTCCAGTGTAAATGAAACAGCCATGAAGCTGGTGAGGTGTTGTGGAAGAAAAGAGCAGAAAGTGCTGCAATTGGTATCAGCTACAGAGGAAGACGGTATAGCAGATTTCAAAAGACCATCTCATTTGTGCTCTGCTGTCATCCACTACATGGATTCTTTTCTTCAAAGGATGATACCAAAATCCACAGAATACTCTCCCAAGCTGAACTTCCTGCAGGATAGCAAAAGGACTCATGATCTGCAGTGGACTATTCTGTCCTGTGCTCACAGGCAGCTGTTTGACAGTGGTCAGTTTTCACACATTTTGAGAACGACTGGGAGGCTGGTGCAGTAACAAGACAGGCAACATGTATGTTGGTAGAAAAAAGAAACAGAACAGGAGTGTGAGGAGTTGAAGAATGGAGAGCTCTCCCTGCCACCAGAACTGATACACATGAGCTGTAGGGTACAGCTTGTGCCATTACGCAAGAAGCAGAAGGCATCTGGACAGACAAGATATATTTGTCAACAGATGATTTTCAGTGAGGGGGTTGAATCAGCTTGCTCTCTGTTATTCATTGTGAGCTACAGTTACTCCTGCCCTAGCAACTGTCCTCAGCAGAGACTCAAAAGCAGATGTGTCAGCAAATCTGAAAGGAGAAGATATTTCTGTCTAACATCCTTAAGCAAGTTCTACATCCCAGGCTTAAAAGTAAGTGGGGTCCTCATATCAGGTCCTGGTATCTGCTTTGACTACATCCACCTTAAAGCAACACCTTTTCTTTGTTCAAATAGAGTTTCATCCACTGCCAGATTTCAGCTTTCTTCTTTTCTTTCTGTGTGAGACAAGGACAAGACCCCTGTAACTATGTCCCCAAAAGCTGAAACAGGGAACAAACAGGATGTCTGATGTTTTGTTTTATTTTTATTTTTTTGTGTAAAAGCAGTCCTGTTATTTTTCCCTCACAGAACGAGAGCAAAAATCAAATGCACTCACAGAAAGAGAGACCATATGTCAGGCTGACCTCTGCAGCCATCATCAGTTCTGTCTGAAACATGAGAGTTGATTCCTACAGGTTACAGCTACTGCCCATGAAACGTGCCTAGGTGTTTGTTCTGTCCCTGCAGAATTTCACTCTTCCAAGCACCTGTAAGTCTTTAATTGGATGTACCCATGTGCTTCCTACTACATCTCAGTACAGCTAGTGCCAGTCTTATTAGCCCTTGGAGTAGGCATTGACTGTCAGATGTACCGAGGTAATTGTTTTAATGCCTGATATTTGCAAAAGACTTAATTTTTTCCTTTGCTGCCCAGATCATGATGTATAAATTCCCTTAGGCACTTTTTCAATCTGTTAATCTAAGTTTATCCTCTTATGCAAACAGATCCTTATGTGTTTTAGCTGATGACATAGGGCAGCATCCCCAAATTGCTATTTCAGTCTTTCTACCTTAAAAAGTTAATCTGTTCCTAGAGAGAGCACACTGCAGGAAAGAAACTAGCTGTCAGGGACCTGACTGCACTCACCCACCCTGTCTGACTGGGGGCTCCTGAACCTTCAGTCCTTGTCTGGGTGATGCTGGTATGACTGCTTCAGCCCCCACAACAGCACTCGGGCTCCCTGGCTGGACCTTGGGTCTGGCTGCATGCCTCCTTGCCTGGAGGTCACTATGCTCAGGTCCTGGCTCAGATGCAGACACTGTCTGCTTTAGCCCTCATCTGCACTCATGAACCAGAAGGAGCCATGGTCCTTGACTATGTAAAGGCAGAGTGTGTGGTTTATGAGGCACCGGGATGCCTCAGCATGAACTGTGTAGATGTATAACAGAGAGAGAGTGTGTCAGTTCCTCATCTTTAAATGGGGGCTAGTACCTCATTCCTTGGCAGATGACATGCATCAGTCACACAAGGAGCTAAAATCAAGCTAATTTCTGGAAGGGTTGAGCAGGACCTTCCTTTTCACCCATAACTATTAGTCCCTAGACAGTACCCTGGCCTAATTTATCAGCTAAGTATCAGATGGCTATGAAAAGAGCATGCATACTGAGACACAGATAAGCTAGCTATATCCAGTAAACCACATCAGAGTAACAAACAGCTCTTCCCTGTTTAATTTCATCCTTCTTCTAGTTTTAAAACCCAGAGCTGTTTCAGTTGTTGCCATCTAGAATGGGAGGAAGCAGCTTTTTACAGGTTGTACACCAAGGCTTTTGTTCTAGGTTTTCAAGTCTGATGACCAATTAAAATATAACTGATTATTCTTTAATGAAGGAGTCATATCAGACTAAATTGAGATAGGGTGGGAGGAAATTTTGCTCACCAACAGACTATTGAGCTGAAGAAGATTCAGTTTATAGCAAAAGGAGAGTACTTGGAGCAGAGTTGCCTTGAAATATAGCTGTGATTTTACTGTATAACCATTGACAAGTCCCTTAACCTTCTTTAATTATAGTTTCTAATCTGATCTAAAGTTCAGGAAAGAAGGGTATTGTGATGCCTGAATGATTAATGTCTATAGAGTACTTTTAAATTGTTGGATGAGAAAAATATCATAAAATAAAAGGAAAGATGTTCATTCTACTAACAGAGTAGCTGACTATTTTTGTTGCTACCTAAAGTTTCTATTTCTGGAGATTCTGCAACAAATGTTCAGAAAAGTATTGAGAGAAAAGGAATTGTTAGTCTTGGAAAAGAATAAAATTTTCTTTGACACTGTTGAATTGCTAATATTGTTTGTATTATAATGAATAGAAAAAATAATAGTGTATAACTGTTCTCTGGTCTTAAAAAGAAGGCCAAATAAGCAATGAACTCTATTGACTGTAATGAGGGCATATTTACAAAATCCACCTTACAGCCTAGTTTCATGTACTTCCATGCACTCAGATATTACCTAACCTAATCCATGACCCTGTTCATGTTTCAAAATATTACCACAAAAATCATGGGTTTTGATTTCTAAGATTGAAATTTTCAGTTTAGGAATTTTGGCTCTGGTATGAAATACCATCCTGTAATTTTAGCTAAGTGATATCTGATCAAGGATTTGCACTCTTCTTGATTTTATTTTCCATGTGAAAAATGAGTGGTTACAGTTTAGACCAGTATTTAGAAATAATTCCATAAAGAACTAAGGGCATGATGTTTTTCTTTCACTGCATTTTTCTGGATACATTACAATCCAGGGTGATTTTATATATTTTATTTCTTAACATTGATCTCTAATAGAATAGTAATGTTTTTGATTCACTCTTCTGCTTTGTCTTTCAGAATAAAGTGCTCCAGAGCTCATAGCATATTTTACAGCTGATTTCACAGATGAAGAAGCTGTTTTTCAGCTGGTGTAAATGGATGGTTAAAAATCCTTTCAGGTCTCATGCTTCAACCTATTTATGCTAGCAGGGAAAAAAAAAAAAACCAAACCCAAACCTTATACCACTGCTGTTCTCCTGTCACAGATGACTTGTAACGTGTTGTGCAAGTTCCCTGGACAGGACTCAGAGAGAATTCAAGAGACCATGGTTCTACAGCTGATACTACTGTAAACTGTTGTGTGACTTTTCATAAGTCCCTTTGCCGCAACATTTTAAGCCTAGCATTAGTGTATGGGCAGTAGCCAGATCCTCTTAAATGTTCATGTTATAGCTATTAATTTTTTACAGTGAGGGTAGGGACTTTATGGCTGACTGAGCAAAGATTGAAGCTTCAGCAATCCAGTCTGGACCTAATTGCATCTCAGGATGGATAATTCACGAATCTTGATTGTACAAGTAATAATTATGTCATTTGTACTGGGCAGCCTGCTATCTCATATAAATATAACACCAAAGCTTCCTCGCAAGTCCTGATTTTTGACAAATTTAGAATAAATTACATAATTAGAGAGAAAAAAAATCTGTCTGCTAAAAGATGTCTTTCTTGTGAACATCATGGTACCAGGAGAGAAAGTTAAGGCTTTAGAGCCTCATCACAAATTACAATCTTCCAACTGTTTTAATTTAGTCTAAAACCACTTTAGTACAAAATTATCACTATTTCTTTTTGTAGGTCATAGAAAACATCCTAAATTATTAGAAAGGTGCTAAGCTAATACTGAAAAGTTTTAAACTTTCAGCTAGCATCTTTTCAGTGCAAAATAAAAGACACATAGTCTGTTTGTTAGAGATTACAGACCACTGCAGTCTCTCTAAGTATGAGGAACGTAGGTTTTCTTTATTATAGCCTCTTTTTTTTCCTCCAGAAAGACTGAGAAAAAGAAAATGTTCTAGACTTTGCCTAGCCAAGATAAACCAGTATGAAGAAATTAAGCTGTTTTATAAATTAGTACCTTTGAAAAAAGTCTCTTCAACAAATGTGAATCAGTCTAATAAACATATGCTAACAGATAGCTTAAAGGGTACTTAGTAACTTACTAAAGCTTTTTCTGTTTAAGCCAGAGTCAGATTCATATGCCACAGGAGAAGTGATTAAAAAAAGAGAACATCACCAACTAATAGCCATCACCAGCTAATGGCTCTGTGAAATAAATTCATAGCCTCCAGAGGCTGGCAGCAGGATAAGTCCTCACTTGCATAAACATTGCTGTTTTAGATAAACAAGCATCTTCATTAGAAATGTTGGTACAAAACTGAGGAATAAGGTGATTAATCCAAGAAATGCTGAGCATTCTCAAGGAAGAGGTGGGTATCAGCTTTGCCCTGTAGATCAGCTAGCAGTTCAGGATGGAAGAACAGAAGATTGAATGCTGGCATTCTCTTTCCACTGTTTTAAATCTTTCCTATAAGCAAAGAGAAGTGCTAATATGATCACTTTCAAGATGTTAAAGTACACATATATCTATCAACTACATGTATGTAAAACTTCATGTTCAAAATTCAGCAATTCTAGCTTTTAGGGCTGCACATTAAGTACAAAACAGACAAAAAATATTATTAAATATATAATTTGTTGTAATAAATATGTTCTGTCTGTCCTCTAAACTGCTAATGAATAAGGGTCAATAATGTTTTAGGGGAAAAATAGCTAATTAAAAATATACTCTTGGGCTGCCACCTCAATCCACAATACCATTTTTCAGCATGCAGCAGTATTTTTCACCAGTGATGTTAAGCCTCCTTAAAAATAGAGATTTCAAATAGAGAAAGAAAAAAAAAAAAGATTAAGAAGAAATGTATTTATAATGGATTTTAATAATCCCATTTGACTTCGAAGTGGTCATCCATGTTCTGCTAACCAGGTGTTTTTGTATTATAAGTACTGAAAGAGTTGAAATAGCTCTATAGAGTTCTCAGGAGTCATGAATAATATGGGATTAAAGATAGAGAGTAGTGTTCTGATTCCCCAGATTTAAGTCCTTTACTTGGCAAAGTATAATAAATACGTTAGAAACCACTTTTCTCATTAATCAAGTGCTGGTAGATGTGGCAGTGAAGGTGTTACTGCAAATTAGCAGAATTTTCTAATCACCATTAATGTGACTGCTACAGCAAAGGTATCTGACTGACAAGCCTTAGGATCTCACCTCATTGTAAGAGAAACCACTACAGCTTAATAGTTTTAATTTAGCTAACAGTATATATTGTCTGGTCAATCTTCTTTTGAAGGTGGAATAAAATCTGTGGCCTTTGTGAAAGGCTCATTTGTTAAACATGAAAAGCTTTGAGATGGCAGAGAGTGTCCTTTCCTCTTGTCAGATCGTTATTTTGTGGCACATAGAGCAAGTGGACACTTTCAATTGAAGATGGGAAAAAGACTGTGCTAAATAATCGATCACGCGGTATGGGCCAGGGCAAAAGAGTAATTATACATACCATGTGTATGGATGGATATGTGTAGTGTATATCATACATATTTACATCTATGTATGCATATGTATATACAAACTATGTTTATGTATGCACACCTTCTGTGGTACATATAATTGATTCATTTCAGAGCCAGAAGACCAAATTATTCACATTACAGTTTTCAGCAGTATGATGACTTAGTGGCAAGATACTGAACACCTGCAGCTCAGCAGGGCACTTCAGAAAACGGAGGTCTCTTAATGTTCGTCAAATTCATATAGAAAAATGTAGATTTATCAATGATGATAGAGTACTGAGACCTAAACTAACATAAGACCTTCAGTTCTTTAGTATTTTAATGATATTTGACTCAAGATACACAAAGCCTTACACTGCTCAGTATGCAGCATGTAACTTCATGATGCTCACTTTTTGTTTTGTCTAAATCTGATGTTCATTATTATCTTGGAAATTGATCTTGTTTCCAGTGAAGTCAGTACCAATGCTCTGATCTCCTTTAATTGTGCAAGATCAGGCCCTCACTGAACAGCAGACATATTGAACAACAGGAAAGCAATGCTACAAAGAGAATGGGGTTGTAATTTTATTTTTAAAAAATGTTCTTTCTTATGAGGGTATAGGATGGGATCAAGAAGAGTAAGATAACTTTCCCATAAAATGACTAGCTGTAAGTTACTACCTCCAGCTGTTACAAAACAGGACAGATTTCTTCTATGCAACCTTTCTGAAGGAGCATTTTGGCTCTTTGTCAAAATGTGTTTCTGGTGATTTTGCTCCTATGGTTTCAGGAGAGAAAAAAAAATCCATTATGATTAAACACAATACTTCTGACTTTGAGGAGAGACGAAGCTTTGGGAGGAATAAGAAAGGGCTGCACTAGGCATACATGACAGCTATAAAACACTTAATGTTTCCAGAAAGTGTCATCTAATACTTCCCACCACTCCATTTTTCTTCTAAGCAAAAACTTAGGTAAATTGATTGTTCTTCCAAATGTCCATTTAGATTTTCAAAAATTGCTGAAGAAGCAAACCTGCTGGTAAAAAGAGTTTTATTTTGTTTTCAATGAATGTTGTATCTCAAGCAAGAAATTTCTTAGACCAATCACAGTCAGATATGATTACCCAATTTCAAATTGATCCAAATAAAGTAAAAATTTTTTAGTCCCATAAATCATGGTCTCTACCTGGGATTGAGAGGAGTGAAAAGTCACTGAAATCTTTGTGACTAGAGAAATAACTTTTCAGATACACCTTGGTGTAAATAATGAGTAGACTTCTGTAATTAATTCTTCACAATAGCATTCAGACAGTAGTAGGAAAGATGGGAAAGAATAAGATAGGATGATTACATCACTCGAAGATTCTCAGGTTGTTTTGTTGGCTTGTACAAATGCTGCCTTCTGCAGTGAGATCTGTAAAACATTCAGCTGCTTGTTTTCATGTTTCTTATTTAACGTTTTCACTCACAGTGTTTCAGCATTTCATGAACAAGCACCCTAAACACAGCAACTCTGGTGAACTCAGTGTCTGTTGGAGAGGTTAGCTCTCACTGGATGTGTATCACCTTACTGAATATATAACAGATTTTTTTTTCTCCCCCATTTAAATTATTTACATGATTTAGAGAGAAAAATTTTGAAGGCAAAAATTTGTAGACCATTTCTTTATGGAACTCTGATAATTATAGAGAACTGTCACAGTATCTAATATTACGGTTCTGTTGTTATGCTTAGATACAGAAAGGAAGAGATACAAGTCAAATGTTTCTATTCTCAGGGCTAGGTCTTATGATAGAGCACCTAATTAAAATGAGTAATTCCGTGTACGGTTGGAGTTGAGCATTGACAGCAGTCTGTAAAGTCTGATATCTAAATGGATTGCTCCTTCAAAGTTATTTTTTATAACTTGTAAATCTAAGTAGGGATACTCTAGCTTTATCTCTGTATACTTAATGTGTCAGAGTCACTCATCTTCGAAAATACAGACTATAAGGTTTTGACTTAATTTCTTTTTATAGCATTATTTTCTGATGTCATCATTAAAAAAATTTAGACTTGGGCTTTTCTTGGAAAGAAGTTTTTTTGTTTCTTCTGTCAGACTTGCTTGTCAGATGTTTTTGAATTATTCTATATATTTTTTTCAAAATCAGGTCTACCTCATATTGGCCTTCATTTGATACAGATCCATGACTGATTTTGATGTTACAATAGAATGTCCTTCACTTATCGCATACATTACATTTTTCTGCCCGTCATAAATTTACATGCATACACCTGCTTAATCTCTAAAAGAAATCTTTACAACTTGAAACTGATGTAACCTTTAAAAAAAATTCCCAGACAGTAAATCATACCACATTCCACTTTCTTCCCACTCTCTGTGCTATGCAATTTAACGCTTAATGAAAAGTACACAGAAAATGCACTCGAATTTGGAAGTGGACCACAATGCATATTGCTGTTAACAAAGCCCTTACCGTTTTTAATGCATTATGGTCTTTAAGTGACACAGAAATTGTAGGCCAAAAAATCATGTGTCCTGTCTTCCTATATACTGTGGCAGTTTATACCCTATTTTGTTTACCTGCCTTTTTACACCATGCCACATACAGTTCATGCTTCTGATGCCTAGGATTGGCTAGTGCATCTATGAGGCTCACACAGGACTCACACTTGGAGCACCCTGCAACCCTTGATTAACTCTATAATCGAGCCTCCCTCCCTCCCCACTGCAGGCAGCCTTGGCAAGCCCGCACCACACAGATGGGTAGCTTCTGGGCTAGAGCGGTGCAGGCACCCACTTCCTTCGAGGTCTGATTTCTCTTTCCCCTTACAAAACGGCAGGCAAGGCAGTAGAAGCTGCCAGCTACCCTCTCCTCCTGAGGCTGGTGGGACGTTGGGGGTCCCAGCACTGCTGCCTGGCTGCAGGAGCTCACTCCACCCGGAGCCCCTCCTGCTGCTGTGGGCAGCAGGGCACAGCCCCTGGTCCCCCACTCCTCCCTTCCTTCCCCCAGCACCACACCTAGGGACACCCACAACCTGAAGGGGCCCACTAGAGTCAAGTCTGGGGGGATGACCAGGCCGGCTGAAGGTTGCCATGCATCTTTAAAGATGTCTCCTCTGCCAGAGCCCCCTCCCTGGGTGTCCACCTGCCACTGCCAATATTTGAAATTAGGAAATTAACTCCCAGACAAATGGGAATCCCAAATCTACCCAGCTCCAAGGGAGGTAAAGGCAGCAGAGGAGGTGGAGGTAATCCTCGATGGTGAAACCAGACACAAAGAAGCAGAGAGGCTGCACATCTAAGTGAAGACAGCTGTCTGGGATCATTCCCTCGGCAATGGGCCACAGATTTTGGGAGGTATTTACACACTACCAGCCTTTTCTTCAAAAAGCAAAAGAACCAACCAAAGCAAAGCAAAAAAACCACCAGGCTGCTCCTGGCATTCCTATTTTTTTCTAAGTCATCCAGCCCAATATGAGTAGAGGGTATCCTCTGGTCTGGGAGTGCTGAATGCTGGAAATAAACCATCCCGGCTAATAGGAATCTTCTCTATTAAGCATACCTCATGCTCCCTTGTTACAATCACCCATTAAGCCTACATTAATTGCATTGATTTATTTGATGTTTGTATGCAAAGGGTTTCATGTGCCGTGTCCCCTCGCCACCTTCTGCTGAGTATAGAAACACCACCCGGTCCAACCTGTGTCAGTTTTACTGCCCAGGCACCGTTTTACTGCCATCCATCAGTGACTGTGATCTAAACAACTCCAATGCCCTCATCCTGCGTCCTACCGTCTTCCACCCCATCGGCACAAAGGGAATATAGAGTGCTCTTAAACCCAGGAAATATTCTGCTGATGGGCACATAAATCTCTTCTGCAGAGTGCTATTATTTAACTAGCGCAGCAAGGTAATGCTCACTGTGTGAGCTATTCCCACAGCGAGTTAATCCCTCAGGACATCTTGGGGGTTTTTTCCCCAAGGTTTTAAACAAACAAACAGACGCCCCAAAAAAACAACAACAAAAGGATTAAAAATCAGGTAGAGCTTTTGAAACCCACTTACCTAGGTAATCCTCTATACCTAGGAAGGGAAGGGGCTATGACTGCACGGAAACTTTCCTAAGCAGCTGGTGCGGGAGGATCCCAGAAGCAGCACCAGCCTCAGAGGCGGGTAATTCAGGACAAATGGTTGGGATGTGGTTGATTACCCCAGTCCGGGACGAAGAGGCCGGGGCAGGAGGGGGTGTTTGCGGGGTGGGGTGGGGGGCGAGGGGAGGTGTTTGCGGGGGTTGGGAAGGCAGGTCGGCAATGACGGTAATGGGAAAACCTCCACGAAGGGAGACTCCGGAGGAAGATGCTTAGCTGTAAGGAATGGAGTAGACATAGGGGTTTCGAGCTGCTGAGAGAAGAAAGGAGCTGGAGGAAGGATTAATTTGGGATCCTACGTTTGAAGGGCTTTTTCACACACACCTGTTTCCCGACATCAGCTAGCAATTTGGAGGAGAGGGAGGAGCACGGTATTGAAGGGGGCATTGATCTCTTCTCTGCTTGCCACTAGGCAATAAATACAAATCTCGTGTCTTTCTCACTGGCATCTCTACCTGCTTGCAAGCCTTTAGCACCTTCCCTGTGATCTCTGCGTGAACTGCTTTGGAGACATGACTGCACTCACACACACACTTATCCTGCACATCAAATGACAGTTAAATGCAGCCCAGTCAATAACTCCCCGTGAGAAGTAACATGTTCCCTCCCTACCTTCTGCTATTGAACGTGGGTGGATCTCTGCTGCTAATCAGAGACACAGAAATACTGGAAGTATTAACCACAAATAGCACTCTGAAGGCATTTGTCCTTTTTATAACGAAAAGTGTTTATTTCCCTTGGTCCTCTTCTCTATTTTTCTTTCAAAGAAGCCCCTGCTTAATTCAAAAGACACTACACTTCAAAACGCGGCAGGTAGATTTATATATGAGCGGACGTTTTGTGAAGATGACGCCTCGCTCCTCAGGCCAAGAAAAATAGAGGTATTCCCGAAAACAGCAATAAATTAAATCAGGAGGTGCAACGGGATCCAGAAATGCGGGAAGGGCGTGAAGGGAGGGCAGGCAGCGGCGGGCAGGAGGCAGCTGCAGCCGCACACGCTCTCCCCGCGCCGGCCGCAGCCCGCCCAGCCTCCCCTGCCCTGGCACCTTCCAGCACCAGCCACAGGACAGATTTAATTAGCTCTGGAAATTCTTTCCTGTCCCTTCTGGAGAATAATTCCCCACCCCCACTCCAATCCAAGCTTCTTCAGGAGATCAGAAAGAGTAATGAAGTTTTTTCCACCTTATCTCCCCATGCAGGCTTCCAGACACTCCTTCAGACCCTCTCCCGACTCCCTTAACCACCAGTGATTTCTGGCCACGGTGAGAAACACTGAGCCCCTCCAGCATCCGTTCGAGCAGCTGTATCTGCAAGGGTTAAACTAGAGAATGTAGCAGGTACAGTGCCGGATGAAAACATGAATAAAATGTGATGAATAGGCAGTGGAATAGTAAAGATTCCGCGCGTGAGACTGCGGTGCTGATTGCAACTTAGTGCCGGGAGCGGTGACTCCCATACAGAATGGATGTGGGCTAACAGGCTTGGTGCTTCCCAATTTCTTCGAGCTCAGAAAGTGGAGTCAGCCACGCTACTGAAAGGTTCAGAAGGAAGGCGAGACAATTGAGACGTTGTTTTTTTTAATTTTCTTTTTCTTTTTTTTTTTAAGTAACCTTTTTGTTGAAAACAAGCAATCTGAGCGTGAAATAAAACCTACTTACCGGGTGAAATTGCAGGAAGCGAAGCGGCTGTGAGCAAAATGCATTCCGACTCCAAGCATATAGTCCATATTCTTCGGCTTCAAGCTAGAGGAGGAGGGCTTTGCATGGTGGTGGGACTTTGGAAACCATCAGCAGTTCTGCGTGGCACAGCAGCAAGTATAACAAACCATTCACACCGTGCGTGCCTCTGTGTGTGTGTGTTGGGGAGAGAGAGGCTCAAGACCCAAAGGAATGGGGGGGGAGGGGGGTAAGGGAGGAAGGAGGAGGGAGGGAGGGAATGAAATGAAATCTGAATAGCAAGAGGAATTGCGGGGAGGGATAGGTTTTTCTGGGGCTGGGGTGGGTTTTTTGGCGGTGATGGTAGTGGTCTTCAAGGAAAGAATAACAAATTGTGGGAATCTCAACAGCGGGCAAGAGGAGTGGGGTTTTGCCAAGCTAGGTGGAGCAAAGACAAGACTGCACCGAGCCGCGGGCGGCTGCAGCAAGCCGAGGCGGTCCGGATCGAGGAGAGGGAGGCTTTCATCCCGCCAGCTGCGGCAGCGGGGCGGGCCGGGGCGCGGGGCGGGGGGGACACCCACCTGGTCCCGGGGCTGAGCGCCCCGCAGAGCTCCCCGCGCCGGGGTTAGGATTTGCAGGACTTCGACTATCTCCCTCGGGAAGGCAGGGAGGAAGGGAGGGAGAGGGGGAGGCAGCCGCCTGCGCGGCGGGGCGTGAGGAGCTGCGGGAGCCAGCTCTGCCCTTTCTCCGGGGGGGAACGACACACGGGTGGGGTGGGGGGCGCGGCACGGCCGAGTGCAGCCCGCGGGGCTGGGGGCACAGGCGGGGGTCACGGCACGGCGCAGCCGGGGGGCCGGGCGGGCCGGAGCGGCGGGGCGCAGCCCGCGGGCCGGCTCCTGGGTGGCGCGGCACCCGCTCCTCCTCCTCTTCCTCCTCCTTCTCCACCCGCAATCTAGCGATCCACAGCGGCGTTATCGACCGGTAAGGGGACCCCTGCTCCAGCTTCTCCCCCTACCCTTAGCTTCTCCCCCTACCCTTAGCCAAGCCTTTGTTTCAGGTCCCCTTTTTTTTCTTTTTTTTTTTTTTTACGCAGACAGGTTCCCCAGAGCTGGCTCTCCCCGCCGCAGTCCGCCTGCCTGGCCGTGGCCGCCGCATCCTCCCCGTCCCGCCGGGCCCCGCTCTCCGGTCCCGGCAGGGAAAGGCGGCGGTGGCGGCCCTGGCGCGGGGAACCGGCTGCCCGGAGCGCGGCGGGGAGGCGGACATCGCGGCGATAAACGTTTGTGAGGTGGGGGAGAGGGATGGGCGGAAATGTTCCTGCTAATCATCCGTGCTCCCCTCCCTGCCCTGGGTAAACTAAGCATTCCCCCTTCATCCTCGCCTTCCCGGTGCTTCTGGGCTTTCTGTATGGAAATCACGAGCTGGCTCGGTGGAAAAATCTCCCTTTTCCTCGCATAGTGGTTCCAGAGTGTGTGCTGAATTTCAAGGTGTGTGTGGGAGGGAGAGGCAGCGCCAGCAGTTAAGGAGCTTGGTGTTCCCCCCGACACCCCCCCCGGTCCCTCTCCTACATGTGTGCTGTAAGCAGACACGCACGTTTATGGCTAATAAAAACGTATTTCCCTATGAGAGCCTGGTATGAGTAAACTGAAAGCCAGTCCGTGTCAGGGAACAGCCTGTAGATCAATAAGAAGCTTTGGCATTTGCGTGTGAATAAGGTATCCTGGCTGTGCTCACACAGTGATCAGTAAGCAGAGTGACCATATAGACTACATGATTTATACATTGGACAACATGAAGTGCCCACCGGTATTATACCAGCACTTAGCCCTTGTGCTACATGTGGTCCTCAAAAGAGATTGTAATTTCTGTTGAGCTTTTTGATCAAGAAGGTTTTTGTCTTCTCTCAGTTATCTCCCTAAGTACTAGTGTGAAGTGTTCATGTACGTTTGCCAGTCTGGTGGCTTTATGTTTCCAGAATCTTTTGTGAGAGATTCAGCAACTGCAGAAACCCAAGATTCCTCTGGCATCACATTGGTTTGTTCTGTCAGCATGTTTAATCATTATTATAATAAAGAATTGTGGAGTGATCTGATCTTAGCAACAATTTAGCCTGCTTTGTTTTTTATTGTCCTTTTCTTTATAGAGAAGGGAAGAAAAGGAGTGGAGGATGGATGTTATGGTTAGTGAAGAAAAAAAATACAGTATCCATTTCAATTGTAGTAGCTGTTAAACATGTAGGCATATGTATGATTTGTTATGCCATTATAAAAACAAAAGGCATACCATCTCACCTCGTTGCCTCAGAATACACTTTCTCTTACAGCAACAAGTAGCACAGGCTTCTCTCCCCCTTCTCTCTCCCTCCCACCTTCAGCCCATCCTGACAAAATGCCAGTTACAAAGGTCAGCCTGTTCATGTAAAGATCACTGTGTTTCTTAACAAAGACTGCTGCACATCAAGTCTGCAACGACTATCAAATAGACTTTTGGATTCAAGACGCTCAGTAAGAGTACTGTTGGTTTTCTAGGACTGATAAAATTCCAGAGAAAACAAAAGACAAAGAGACATAGTGTGTGAATGGGGTAGATCCACAGCGCTAAGGTGCACATGGGCAGCTATTTCTTCATAGCAGCATTTGTTACTGCAAGTGTTAGCAAGATCCAATGGACCTTTATATATATGTACACATACACACACACACACACACACACACACATATATAAAGCGGCTTGCTGATACGCTAATGCTTTTCTGCTCTTCTCTTTAGGTTTCTTGCTAGGCCTACTGATGTCCTAGGCTGAACTTGTTCCGCAGCTACTTCACACCAAAGCGAGCTTAAATCAGTCACTGAGAATTTTGAGTGTGGCCAACCCAACCCTCCCAATAAAAGAGGTTGACTGCACTAGACTTTGGCTCAGACCCTTCACAATTAGGTTCAGTTTTCATTTCATAGCATCCAGAGGTGCAGTGGACATAGTCTGATCTTTATTTCACTGTGTTCCCTTTCCCTCCCTGCCAGCTTGTTTAATCTAGAGAGCAGTACAACTTTGTTGCGTCAACTAGTATGGCCTCTTCTGGTTCTTTCCCACTTTAAATATAATAAGCTTACTCTGATATTATTCACTTGTGTCTACATGTCCAATACCTAAAGGTTAAAAAAAGTTTTCTTGGAGCAACGACACAGATCTTCCACTGAGATAAATTCCAAGACCTAATTGCTACCACAGTTCCATTTTAGCCTGAAGTCCTGAAGCAGAGTTAAAGTGTAGAGGACTATGATGCCTTTTTGTCCAATGGTGCTAATAATCTGTGGCCTTATAAATAATGTTACAAAATCTCATCATAGGGCTGAATTCTGAAATTGCAAACAATAGAACAAACTGTACTTGAATGGGGCAGGAATCACCCACTGAAAATGCTAAATCCAAACTTGGGACCCAGTCTTAACCGAGGACCTGCACAGTATCATATGAAACAAGAGAGGCACATCTAGTCCTACTGACCTAAAAACCCCGTGGCCCCAAGTTACAGGTCATTAGATTCCTCTGTCCTGTAAATCTGCATTAAATAGTACTATATATCCGTGTTGGTAAATGCACATTTTAATAGTGTATCCCATAACATTTTAATTTTTTTACTTCATATATTCAGTCTTTTGACCCTCTTTCTTCCAGAACCTGCTGCATGTTTATCTTTAGCTACTGAAAAATGTCTGTAATCTATTAAGCCAGTTCATAGTTCCCCTTAGTTTGCAACAGGCAAACATATCATGCAAACAATACAGTCACCTTCTTAAAATGCCTTCTTTCTCCTAGCTATAATGAATTCTCTGCATGCTACTCTGCTGTAAATCTCCATCTAAAAATTCCATCCACTACATGTTTTGTCAGGGGAAACTGTACTTGACTTTTGAAACAGTTGGGAGGAGCAAAATTATAACCTACTAAAGTGTCTTGCCCTTAACTGAAATTATGGTGAAGTAATTAAAGTTAGAGCAAAAAAGCTTAAACTTTGGACTGCTTATGTTCTTAGTGTTTTTGCTTGAGTGAGTTTTTTTTAGAAGTCTGATTTGAATGTCAAATTTGTATATTGGGCTAGAAAACATAGGGAATACTTAATTGCCTATGTCCAGTGTTCATATTTTGTTTTGAAAACAATGTGTCACATATACCTGGGTTTCATTTCCAGTTACTGTTTTCATTCATAAATTGGACTGCGTATTTAAATAAGTCCTGTATTTGCTCATTATAGAAACAAATATGCTGTATTTAGAAACTTGCTTTACACACATATGAGAGAAACATGCTCAGGCTGGAAGGCTGGAACAGCCCAGGCTGGAAGGAACCTCAAAAGGTCATCTGGCCCAACCTTTCATTGGAAAGGGAGCCTAGGTGAGATTATCTAGCACCCTGTCCAATCATCTCCTGAAAACCTCCAGTGATGGGACTCTACCATGTCCCTGGGAAGGTTGTTCGAATGAATGATTGTTCTTATTGTAAAAAAAGTCTTTATGTTGAAATGAAACCTCTCCCAGTGCAACATGTACCAGTTGTCCCTTGTCTTCTCCATGTAGTTACCTGTGAAGAGAGAGCCTCCATACTCTTTGCAGCCACCCTATAAATACTAGAACACTATGATGGGGTCCCCACGAGCCTTCTCTTCTCCAGGGGGAAAAGATCTAACTCCTTCAATATTTCATTTCAGGGCAGGTTGTCCAGCCCTTTGTTCATCTTTGTGGCCCTCCTTTGAACCCTCTCCAGTCTGCCCACTTCTTTCTTGAATTGTGGGGACCAAAACCCCAGGTGCAGCATGACAAGTACTGAGTAGAATGGGATGAGCACATCTCTATCTCTGCTAGTAATGTCTCTGCAGATGCAGCCTAGGATGAAATTTGCCTTTGTTGCTGCAGCAGCACACTGCTGACTCATGTTCAGCTTGTTGTCCAACAGCAACCTATTTAGACCTACACATTTTTGCTTTAACAGAGATAAGATTCACTTGAATAAAATTATATCCACTGACTTTTTCTTTTCTTGCAGATGAGATTATTTTTAGGATTTCCCAGCATTTCACTTACAGGGAATGAACTGGTACTGTAGAATTTCTTTAATTTCTCCCCTAAAATTAGATCAAAGTAATACAGCATTAACAATGACTGCATATTCACTTTCCCTATCCTTTGGCAGCAGAGGACAAAGTTAAAGGATTTCTTTTCAGACTTTTGCTAACATTAAAATGCCAGTACTCTTAGGATAGTCTTTTTGAAGAGACCTATGATATTTCTCTACCTCTTTCAGAAGACATTAGTTGCAAGATCAGTAAGCTCACATGTACTTACTAGACACAGGTAGATGTACATATCTAGAAGGAATACAGTAGCACTCGAGATGTGAAGGCATGAACTTCTCCAGGGGTTGGCAGTCTACTGCCCCCTGTTCATGGAAAATTATTTAATCTATTCTGGAGAATCTTCACAACTGTTATTATCCGTGCTATGTAGGGTGCTACAAGGTTGTCTCCTTGTACTGCAAATACACACAGCAGCCTGAACAACAAACTGTCTTTGAATGAACAGAGGGATTTAATGGCTCTAGTGTTGTAGACATTGTTTATAATTGTAAATTCTCCTTAGCACATAAAGCAAATGATGACTGCTATCACACAGCTTTATAGGTAAAATCAGAAGACTTCATTAAAGTGTTCCCAACCTTGACATTAGAACAGAAGTGGGCAACAGGAAATGAAGTAATTGTATCCAAATCCATTGGACAATGACAATAATAATGTGCTACAATACTCTTACTGACTTTTTTTTTCCTTTTTTTTCTTTTAATTAAGGCACATTTTTTTTGCATGTTTCCATGACCAATGGCCATGCAGGCATAAATAAGGACTTGGCATTTTTAAGGCTCAGATGTATTCATTTATTCACTTTTTCTTGCTAGCTGGACTTTAGAAAATCATTTAAGACTCTGTTACTTTCAGGAAAATGAAAAAATAATTGTAGAGAGAAAGGTAAAAAGGAGTTGCATTTTAAATCACATCTAAGCATTGTGGTGGAGAGTCCTATGCATCAAATGCCTGGTTTTCTTAGGGAAAATTTCTTCTCAGTGGCTGTGGTAGTTCATTGCCAGAAGGAATGTCCTCTGAAAGTAGTGCAATATATACTTCTAGTAGTTGATATGATGGAAATGGAACAGAGGCCTCCATCCCACAAGCACTGACTTCACAAGCAGTATAAGAAGGACTGGCCTAAAACTTCAGCGGATTTGTAGAGGAACAGAGGTGTATTTTTAGTGTGTTTGAGTTTAAATACAGAAGCCATGCATCTTCTATCAAGCTCCTATCCCCACCTGATTTTAGTGTTCTCACACAGCCTTAAATAAAATCTAGCTGTTAGTGTTGCGTTACTTCTGTGTGGTCAGAATTGAGTCCCTTCCAGACTAGGCAAGGTATTAACATAAAAACTCTCTATCCCAGAGAAGTCAGAGTCTGAAATGCATTTGAACTAATGATGGAGGACAGGAGAAATATTGAAATTAATAGAAGACTCCTCAATGCATTTTCTGTGGTGCACATAAAAAAGCAAGACCCACTTTCAGACAAGATGAGTTTTTGGAAGGATGATGGAGTCAAATGAAGTTCTGTTATATCTGGTGCCCGGTACAAAAGATAGATAGACTTACTATAAGTTATAGCAGAAGTAAATCTGTATTCAAGGTGTAAGACATCCTGATTAGAATCTATGTACTTTCCCTTCAAGAATGTTTGCAGAAGTAAAAGACACATTTGCCAGAGCGTATAAAAGAAATTTGTCATAGGCCAAAAAGGGAACAGACAGGTACCAGTGAAATTCTCTGTTGATGCTTTGCAGCATCAGGGAATTACACACTAGAAAGGCAGAGTTTTAAAGGGTGGCTATGCTGGAAAGAAAAGGGCATGTAGAGAAAGCAATTTGCATTTGAAAAATAGATTATTTTACAGATATTGGTTCAAATTGATAGTCATTCCTTGAATAACATCTGGTGCATTATCTCAATAGATATGCTTATCTCCCATAGAACTGAGCAGAGCAAAAGATCTGTAGTAAGATTTGAAAATAACCTTTGTTATTATATGTCATTACTTCATAAGAATCAAAATATATGGGCCACTAATGACAACGAACAAGAACAATTGACAATGAACAAGTTTCTTGAGCAGTCTGTTGAATGCATTTCCAGTCTCTAGCATGCACTTAAAATACAGCAATATTGTAAACATTTATCATTTGTCTGGGCCATGGAGTTAAGGAGATAGAAAAAAAACATGAAGAATGTGGATGGATGAAGTCCATTTACTTAATTTCCAACTCAAACATAATGATATGAAAAATAAGTAATATATGGATAAAGCTTTTCGTTTGTTTGGTTTGGTTTTTCTTTTTTTCTTTTTTTTTTTTAAGACTTCTTGCCTTGTAACAGCCTGGATTGGGTCTTTAAGGCTCACAACAGGTATGTATTCTTGTCAGCAGCAGCCATCACCCTTGTAACACTTCTACTTCTCCCGACTCGCAGGGGACTGAATTTAGGAAGATGTCAGGTTCTCTTCTCACTCACAAAGGAGGCAGTAGAAAAGATGTCTCTTACATAATTTATTTGATTATGTTCTCCATTTGTCAAAGCAGTGGAGCACAAAGCCCAAATGTATTTTGTGAAGCACTCTGGAATCTGCTTGGTTTTAAGCATGTGCTTAAAAACTTCAGCAAACAAGGATGGCTTTATGTCATTGATTACTCTCTAGCATGTGTTTTGCTCAATCATATGGCATCAGTAATTTTTATATTTAAGGTGGTGCAAATATCTTTACCAGAATGCCATATTTTCAGTTGCATTTCTTTAAATTACATTGGAGGGAAAGTAAATAAAATCTTAGGACCTGATCAAAAAAACATGTGCATCCAGTTTAGAGTTAGTGATCTTGATTTTGCTCAACCTTATTAAAAATATTCACTTTTTGCCAGAAATCTCTGAAAGAGCAGAACACTAAGTTGTGTTCCTGTTTTGGACATTAGGAGATCAGACATCTGTTTCCTTGTTTTTTTCAGATAAAGACATGAAAAGTAACACTGGCAAATGTATTAACAGAGGATAATCTCAATGTCCCTATTAGTTGTTCACTTTACATAGCTAGGTAAAAAAAAAAACAACACAACAAAACAACCCTAAGGTAACAATCTCGTGAGTGCTGTTTGGAAAGTTTAGAGGAAATAGAAGGGCCTCTCAGTCAGTTACTGGAATTTATTGGACAATTCGTTGTCAGTATATCAAGTAATTGGCAGTTGCTTTTTTTTTTGTCAATTAAGCACTGTTAGAACCTGAATAAATGTTGTAGCTAAAAGCTGACATGTATTAATCCAAATATGGTTGGAATAGAGTTAGTCAATCTATATCTTACAACTGTACCTTACAGTTAATGCTCCAATCATTGTCTACTCTTAAGAAATAACCTTAGCATGATTACTTTTTTTTCAAACACGCTAGTGAGCACTATTGTTGTGTTAGTGCAAAGAACTGCATAAATAACCAAAAAAATGCAGTTACAAGTATATGAAGAAAACATTCACAGTTCCTCTGCATTCTGAATGAGTAAAACAATTATCTTTGTACAATTAAAAAAATGAGAAAGGAAGGACAAGGATATTTAACTTGTTCTACTCACAAAAACAAAAAGAAGTCTCGAACATTAATTTTCCTTCCACAATAGAAGAAAAAATCAGTGAAGCATAACCAAAAAAGGTCTACTACCACACCTTCAAAACAAGTTACTCACTAAAAAAGGGTCCTTATCACCGAATATTGTGGTTGGAAAAATATACTGACCCAGTATGTAGCTTAGTTTGTTATAGAATAGTCAAATCTGCTTTTTAAGAATATTCAGTTTTCTGTAGGCCTCTGTACTGGGTCTGGCTGTGATTGAGTTAGTATTTTTCACAGCATCTTGTGCGGTGCTGTGTTTTAGCTTTGTGGCTAAACCAATGTTGATAACACACCAAAGTTTTAGTTATTGCTGAGCAATGCTTACTCAGCATGAAGGCTGTCTTTCCATAAACACTCCCACCCCAAAGGTCGGTAGGCTGAGGGTGGGCAATATTTTGGGAGAGGACACAGCCAGGCCAGATGACCAGAACTGACCAAAGGGATATTCCCTATCACATGATGTAATGCTCAGCAGTAAAACTGGGAGCTGATTTTTTCCAAAGTAGCCATTGCTCATAGACTGGCTAGGCGTAAGTCTGCTGGTGGGAGGTGGTGACATCATTGCCTTGGCATCAGTTGGGTTTTTTTATTTTGTTTTGTTGTTGTTGTTTGGGTTTCTTTTTTACATTTATTAAACTGGCTTTGTCTTAGCCCATAAGTTAGTCTCACTTGTGCCCTTCCTATTCTCTTCCCCTATCCTGCTGTGGCGGGGAGGGGGGGAAAAGACACACAGAGAGAGAGAGAGAGAGAGAGAGAGAGAGAGAGAGAGAGAGAATGAGCAACTGGGTGGGGGCTTAGCTGCCTACCAAGTTACTTAACCCACTACAGCATCCAAGGCCAGTTTTGGAAATGGCAAAGTCATTGTGCCTCAGCAGTTGTGGAGTTTTTGAAACAGAGAACAGACTTTTCTGCCAAACTCTACAGCTCCATCCAGCTATCCTATTTCACTAATCTCAAATTCTGTTAAATAAATATTTATCTATCATCCTAAGAAATGTAGGAAAGCATAGAAGATAAGAACAAAAACTTAAGAAAGTGGGAGCACATTCTCATACAAACAGTACTAATATTATTAGACTGGCTTTTGTGACAATGTTTCATTCTCTGGGTAGCTGTCAATCACTGTCATGTTTCTCTACTATGTGACTTTTGTTTGTTTGTGTTTGTCTCTTCATTTGGTCATTTATTTCCTTGAGAACTGAACGCAGTTGGTACTTTTCCTGCTACTTGTGGCTGAACACACAAAAAATTAATCTATCTACAGAAATATGGAGGCTCTGATGGCGTCATTTTCTGTGATTTTGCTGTAAAGTATGTATGGGATCTGTGAACCCAGCAGGGGTTAGGTAGAGCCTCTGCTGAAGGTGGATAATGGTATTTTTTGGTATTTGACATCTTAAGTGAAGCTGAAGTCTTATGTAATGCAGGTAGAGATTTATTTGGGAACCTAAAAGGCTTTAGCACCTGTTAGTACGAGCCTGTGGGACTCCACACATATGCCGTGTGATGTGGATGTGATCGTGCAGCATTCAGCTTGCTCTGGTTGTAGATAGGCTGTGGCTTCATCATCCACTTAGGCACACAACCAATAAGTATAACTGAAGGATCTTATCACTGCCTTAACTCTCCATCCACATTGCCTGCTATTATGCCTTATGCTTACTTGTTATGCTTTGATCACAGTGAGGTCGGAACATTTTTGGTTAAAGAATTCTGGCTTATTGTAAATTTGCACACATGGCTCTGCAGGGCTCCAATACTGCCTTGTAATATTGTGGCAACATTGCAGAAGGAGAGGAGATAGTGCTAATCTGTGGAATGCTATCATATACTGATCTGTGATCTGTAAGGTCGACTGTTTATGGCTTGGAAATTATTTTATGTGTTTTGTGTTTTAAAAAGTATTAAAACATGAAAACCAAGCTGGTACAGAAATACATATTTTTCATAACCTCAGCAAAATAAGATTGTAAAATTGTTCCCAGTTTGCTTATAAATTAACAGTAATCCAAAACATATAAGGTTTTAATTAGAACAATTTCTGTGGCAAAAGTAGCTGATAGATCAGGCATTAGATCATTCCAGTTGTCAGTGGATATTTGGGTTACTAACTACTTCTTTTTCTGAGCCATGTGAGACAGACACTTGTTACTCGATCACATCCTCTGTACCCTTCCTTGTAGATTGCTGGCTAACTGAAATAAGCCCACCAACTAAAAATTTTACTCTAGATCTGAGAAAATTTGCTCTGTTTCATCTTCACTTTCTATAGGTCAATTTCTGAAAATTTACCAGGCATTTCACTGGCAACTTGCAATCAGCTTCAATTGTAACTGTATTTTAAGGACTGCATTTTAACTGCACATAATATAAACCTGCCATTAAACTTAAAAATTAAAAAAACCTGTATGTAGATTAAAATCTTCCAAAATGCCTCATTCTTATAATAACAAACTCCTTTCATTTTAGAAGTCTGTGAAGAAATGAACTCAGCAACATGTACTGATGTTCACCAGATCTTAGGGTTTTTTCAAA
Organism: Phalacrocorax carbo; assembly: GCF_963921805.1. Taxonomy (NCBI): domain Eukaryota; kingdom Metazoa; phylum Chordata; class Aves; order Suliformes; family Phalacrocoracidae; genus Phalacrocorax; species Phalacrocorax carbo. Next base: position 27,631,537 of record NC_087518.1, on the reverse strand, counting down.
TGTTAAATGTTTCCATAGATGTGTAAGATAAATATCTTTCAAATATTTTTTTAACATCCCATTCTTTTAGCACTGCATTTCATTAATCTCATATGCTTGCCTGTAAATGATCTTATTCTGCAAGGTACCACATGCAACAGTTGATAAAAAAGTGCCTAATATATAAAGTAATATTTCATGCTTGCCACAGGTAATTGTGGTGCACTTTACAGTGGCTTGGTTAAAGAGTTTCTCTTCCTGTAGGGCTGCAAAGTTGGCAAGCGACAACGAATTCTGCAAAGTTTGCCAATGTATCCACCGTTTATAACAGTACTGGGAGTATTTTCCATTCTCAAATCAGCAATTGGAACAATGAAGTCATTTTAAGTTATGCTGTTTTTTAATGTGCTCATTGCACAGTAATTACTGTATCATCCCCTGCAACATCTTGCAGTACCGGAAAATTAAAACCATTACCCTAACAAATGTTCTACAGGATATTTTTTACAAGTCAACTAAAGGACGCGCAAAGCAATCCTACTAGTGTCTTCATGAAACCCTAGTTCTACACCCAAAGTTATTTTCACACTACTCAGACACTCTCCAGTATTACTTAAAGAATCCGCTCCCAAAACTTTTCACTACAATGACTGATGTCTTTGGCCAGTCTTAAATATATTCTTATTTTGGTCACAGAAAACCTTTCCTGGACGTAAGCATATATAAGCTCTTCTTCTCCTCAACAATCACAAATATTTAAACTTCAGTCTCTAAGTAACTTGAGAAAAGTGTCTTTAAAAATTCCTTTGATAATGTATCATCATTAAGGTAAGATTTCTAGGTACATTCACAATGACCTAAGTCTTAACCATTGAAGCTGGTAGAAATTGTACTTGAAACATTCAGAAAGTACTCCATTTACCTCCTGTGATAGAAATAATTTATACTTGTGTTGGATTGACCTTGGCTGGCTGCCAGATGCCCACCCAGCTACTCCTCCCCCTCAACAGTATAGGCAGAAAAATAAGATGAAAAAGCATATGGGTTGAGACCCAGGGACAGGGAGATAATTACCAGTTGCTTTCATGGGCCAAACATACACAACTTGGGGAAAATTAATTTAATTTATTGCCAGTTAAAATAGAGTTGGAAAATCAGAAACAAAGAAAATTAAAATAGCACCTTCTACCCCTATTTTTCCCAAGACTCAACTTCAATCCTTCATTCCCACCTCCTCTACCTCTTCCCCCAACTCTGAGTAGCAAAGGAAGATGGGAAATGGGGGTTGTGGCCAGTCCGTAGCAGTTCCTCTCTGCTGCTCCTTCCTCCTCACCCTTTTCCCCTTCTTCACCATGGTCTTCTCCACAGGCTTGCAAGGAAACCTCTGCTCTGGTTCCTCAAGCACCTCCTTCCCCTTCTTCTTCACTGACCTTGGTGTCTGCAGGGTTCTTTCTCACACTTTTTCCCCCTCACTTCTCTGCCTGTCTGGCATTTTTGCCCTTTCTTAAATACATTTTCACAGAGGCATCACCAGCATCACTGACAAGTAGATTTGTCTATGCCTTTTCTTTGAAGGAAGAAGGAAGAGGAAAACAGAGGGGGAATTGACTTTCCAGATGACCCTATAGCTAGATGAAGAGGGACCTTTGTTCAGTTTAGATTTTGAGTTTACCTAATGCTTCTCATAACGCTTACCTGTGTGTTTATCTTTGCTCAGGTGCTTATATGCTATTTTTGCAGAGAAATGGATCCAAAAATATGCCTGAGTGCTTTCCTGAGCCATGGCCAAAATCTATACATACATGAAAGAGAGTCTATTCTAGTTTATTTTAAAGATATTATTGGGGGGAAAAAAATGGCAAGCACATTCCATAAGTTGTCAACATAGGCAATAAACTAAATAAAAAGTCCAGAAAGAAAGGGACCTCTTCTTTGTATGCCAGCTTCTTCAGCTCTCACTATAAGAGGCACAATAGTATTTTCCCTAGGACTTTATCAGCTTTGTTAATTTGCCTCTTTTCTGAAAACTTTGTGAAAGAAAGCGCAATATAAGAGTACAAGATAATTTCTGCCCCATGCCAAAGTACAGTGAAACTACACAGAAATAACAAGGCAATTACTGTAAGGATAAAGGACCAAACACTCAGAGGGCAGATACAGTAAAAATGTACAAATTGCAGCATAGTCTACTGAAAAATATACAAAGCAGTCTCGATTTCTTTCCCAGTCCGCTTTTGAGAGAAAGAGGTGCACCAGAGAGTACATGACATGAAAATCTAGTATTTTCCTTTTGTATGCAAATCACAGCAGTTTGGGTAATTTGCGGGTTGGGAGGGCTGGTAGAAAAAATAACATTAATTTCAGACTGGAGAGTAACTTCCACTTTCTACTTTAAAAAAAATATAAAAGCCACTACCCACGAATAAATGTTTCAAAAGAGAGGAGAGAAATACAGAGCCTTGTACCCATAGAGTGGACTGTCTGTTTTGGTATACACTGGCAATACAAAGTAGAAAATTATGTCTTGACTTCAGCAAATCTCCTCTATAGTAAGGGAGCTATCTTTGAGGGGTTTAGAACAATCTTAATAGTGCCTATATTAACTGACATTTTTCACATTTCATGTAAACAGAATACCAAACAGTTCTCAAACCAAACAGTTCTCAAATAATCTTTGTGGCTGGATTCATAACACCATTTGCAGTCACAATTCCAGAAGTATGATTTCTAGTTTGGTAACCATGGTCTGGGAGAAAGGCTAGATGGTCTCTGTCTTGACCCAGAGCTTAGATTCAGAAAAGCACGAGCTTGGTTTGGTATGGCTGTTCTCAAACAGCATGTGGTGCTGCTTCATTCCATTTAAGGGTCTGGGACCATAATTCTCTGTGGCAATCTGGATCTGAACAGAACCACAAAATGGCAAGTACTTCTGAGCTTCAAGTGCTGGCTCAAGATTTAGAGATGCGGTACTTCTCTTTCAGTTATATAGAGCGAAATCATGCTGGTGACTGGCAGATTGTAGTCAGCAAAGGCATTAAACCTGTCTTCCAACATCCCTTGAGTAGTCATTGTTGGACTCGTGGTTTGGAGACATTGGAATCCCAAACTAATGTCGCATTTAGGTTTAAAATGTCCCATAGCTGTATTACCAAAAGGTGTAGTGCAACAAGAGAGGACCTGTAGAATGAAAGATCATTAAGGACCTGAAAAGCCTCACCGTTCATGTTTCAGGAAGAGGAGTAATGTTACTTTAGACAGGTTTTTATTAATAAGGATTCCAGTTTGGGAGGTCCAAGATTGCTAGATAGTGAAAACCAAAGTGCGGTAAGTGACCATCATGACCAGATTCACTTTAAAAGCACACTCCTGTTTTGAATTCAGATGCTAATCCCTTATTTCATTTAGTTAAACCATAAAAAACAGTTAGAGCACCAATTAATTGAATCTGGATGTCAGCAAAAATGGTATGAACTGAGAGCATCTGACCATCAGAAATTTCACTCCTGGGAGGCACAGTAAGTACAGATTGATCAGAGAAACCTAACCTTTGAAACCCTGACAAGTTCATAAAATAAGTGCCACTAATGAACCACAAATCTCTTTCATTTTCTCCTGAATCTTTGGTTTTCTACACTTTGGCTACTTTTTTTTTTTTTTCCTCTAGGGATAATAATGAGTGTTCATTATAATAGCTTTATGTGTATATTATCCTTTACATAGTGTTTTCTCAATGCACTATATATGTAAGAAACCTATATGATAGAATAATCCAAAAGTTTACTGTCACTCTTGTCTGTGTTTGATTTACCTCTGGCTCTTTCACAATCAATCATGATGTCCTTATCACCTTTCTATGTTGCATAGTAGCTGGAATTCAGTCTTCCCAACTTTTGTTTTGCATTATGTGGAGCAATTACCTTAGGACTAACGGTATACCATACAGAAATTGTAATGGAGAGGTGCAGACCATTAGGGGCTTTAATAGGGGTTTAGAAATGTGCTGAACTGGTTTCTACAAAGAAACTTTAGGCTTATTTTGTTAAGAAGCTGGAAGCCATGTGATGCTCTGAGAGACCACTGCAATTCAGAGAAAGGGTTGCTACATGTTCTTCTACTTCATGCTTTCCAGTGTTATACTGAATGTATATAATATGCAATACATATGAAAATCTTTAGCAATAAAAACCTGTGAGTCAAATGGTCGTCATTTTTGTTCTTCACTCTGCTTTTTGTTGGTTTTGCACTGGATGGGACCAAACGTGATTCAGAAAGCAGCCCCTCTCTGGAACAAGTTTTGATCTTTTAGAATCTCTCTTTCAATGATATTCCAGGTAATACTAGCAGGTATGTGAGCTAATGGAATGTGGCATGAAGACATGTATGCAGTCGTCATGACAGTGTTTGTGGTGGTATCCTCCATTGTGGGAAACAAGGTTGATACAGTTTGCATTCATCTGGCTCAGACCTATGTTAATTATATCCAGGTTCCTTCTGGTAGGATTTAGCAGAAGAATTCCTTCTGCAACACAGCAGGCAGTGAACAACAGGCAGTGAACAGCAGGGATGCAGCATTGACAGTCAGGAGACTGGAACTCTTGGAAAAAACACAAGGAACAAACCAAAATGACAGAATAGAGTTACTATGATACTCATAATTTCTCATAGTTTTAATTTCACTCTCTGTGTTTTTTTTAAATAAATGTGTCCTCCAAAGCCTTTTTTTTTTTTTTTTAACATCAATATCATCTTTATAGAGATATTTTCTGGAAGTTATGGAGATGTTTTAATGACTTCACTTCTCATCTCCATCCAGAAAGAATATGATCCTTATGTAAAAGCATATAAGCATGCTGTTCCCCATTTTCTTCAGCCTTTTGCTTTTGCTGTAGACAGTTTCATAGCCCAGGGTTTAGAACATGTAAAGGAGCCTGAACCTCAGTAAGGCTAAAGCCACAGTACTGTTTGTATCATAAATATATTTTTCAAACTAGTTGGATAGATCAGTTTCAACATTACAAATATTTTTACTCCTCTTCATTGGTATAACTTGACAGATAATACCATCCAGTAATCTTATAGCATTCTGTGTGCTGCTCTATAAGAACCATCTGCCCGTCCTGAATAAGCCTAGGATAATTTTTCCCAAGTTTCTTGTCCAAACATTTCTGCCATGAATAGATGTTCATTAAGATTAGTTTTTTGGGGGGAAATGGGACAGCAGTGTAGAAACTGAGGTTTCTTGTGGGGAGCCAGATGTATAGGAAATACTTACTATAAAAGAAGTAAAAGTGTCACAAACAACAACAATTTCTTTGCAACGGGTGCCTTGTTTCCATCTTCTGCAAAAGTGTAACTGCTTGGATTTCCCTTCTGATCGGAAATAGTTGTGCTACTTTTCTAAACCAGGTAGGCCTTTATATAACTGTATAGAATCACAGAATCAGAGGATGGTAAGGGTTGGAAGGGACCTCTGGAGATCATCTTGTCTAACTTTGGACCACTAAACTGATCTATGTGATAGAATGAAGTACGTACTGGAGAAAAAGGTACCCTGACTCCCAAAGGGTGCTATGTGTTCTGTTGCTGTATTTTGTAATGTGTTGTTTTTGTGAAATTTTAGTAATAAAGTGATAATTTTATTCCGAAAATGTAACACTTTGAGCTTTTCACAGAATCACAGAATGGTAGGGGTTGGAAGGGACCCCTGGAGGTCATCTGGTCCGATACCCCTGTTTGAGCAGGCACACCTAGAGCAGGGGGCACAGGAATGCATCCAGGCGGGTTTTGAAGTCTCCAGGGAAGGAGAGTCCACAACCTCTATGGGCAGCCTGTTCAGCTGCTCTGTTACCCTCGCAGGAAAGAAGTGTTTTCTCATATTTAGGTGGTATAGACCTGTTAATATCTGTACTAAAAGAATAAGAAAGTAATACTTTAATTTATATTATAGTTTCTCAAAGGAAGTATTAGAAACATAAGGTAGACAAATTCTTTGGTCCATGCAGTATAATTATACCTTTGACTCACACAACTATGTATTTACTTGACTTTCCTTTCATGAGAGTTCCTTTAAAATTAACGGGTCTTCTTCATGGTGTCAAAGCTAAAACATGTGTTTGTGTTGCAGCCTTCTACTGGAGAAAAAGACTTCAGGTACTACCAAGAAAACAATTCTGCTGAGTACAGTGGACAAAGTCACCTAAACACTTACTTATCTCTGCTATCAACAGTTCCACATAAAAAGCAGATTTATTTTAAAAACCCAATTTATTTATAAACTGATAAAGACTGCAGAGTTTTGGAAGGTACCTAGGTAAACAGATTTTCTATTAAATATCAACATTAACGTCATGCAATAATCATCAAAGTGTATGAAAATTAATATATAGGACATATAGGCTACAGGCATGGTAGAAAAAGAAATTAGAATGGAAAAAACATAGCAATCAAACTCACTACCTCTGTAATATGTGTACTTAGATGCATTATTTTATACATTCAGCTATATCAAGAAATTAACAGAGGCTGATTTAGAAATTTGTCGTTTCAGTTGACAGATCCAGTGGCTTATAAAATTCAGCCATGAAGAGGAAGAAAATAAGAGGGCATGGTTAAAAATAGAAAGCCTTTGAAAAGAATGTCTTATCTCCATCCTCAGCAAAAACAGTCGAGGTTTTTCTCCTGATCACAGGTTGATAAAAGTGTAGTGGATACAATCATGCACTGCTTTTATATCAGATTAATTGACTTTGACAGAAGTACATAGATTAAACCAACTAATAATCTGGCCCACTTGAGGTACTGAAATTAAAATATTGAAAAACACACCAATTTAAATTCATGAAAACAGTTAGATCAGCACAGTATCAGTGTGCTGAACAGTATGGCAAAACCTCATCTTTTCTGAAAAATGTTGAGTTCAAACTAGACAGTTGAAGTTGTTCACCAGTACGTAACCCAACAGATACAATTTTTATGATTACTAGTAAAAGAAAAAGACCATTGCTAGTAAAAGCCTCAAGAAGATATCAAGGCTGAGGAGAACAAAATAGCTCTAGGTGACAACTGCACATGGTAAACCACCCCTTCCCAAACCCTTGAGGAAGACCAGAGCTGTCAACTTTGGGATACAGAGGAACACTGGAAGGCTAAACATAGCACTAAAGCAAAGCAGTAGGTACTATGAATACCTTTTTCTCTATAATAATTTTCATTGCATTATTTCTGTAGCAACTAGAAAATTTTGGCTATTAGGCAGTTAAAAGATTAATGAGACTGAAGCCAGAACTTAGTGTCGTATATGTAGTTTTTCTTTGCGCATAAAACAATATTTTGATTGTTAAGGTTTCAATAGTGGGCTGAGCTCCAAGATGGGAACACACTTCCTTAGACTGCTCTTGGGGTGGAATCTTAGAGTGATTGAGACCTTTGAAAAGGAGTACGGATCACTGCCCAGCTAATGTGCATTTTTCCTTTCCTGTCAGGTAATTCAACCAAGCTAAGCAACAGGAACTGCTGCTATTAGGCTCGTCATGCAAGAGTATCACCATGCTAGAAGGGACGACAGACATCCTGATTCAAGGGTAACAGGGTCTAGGTTAGTCTTTTATTCTCAGTGATTACATAATTGCAGAGAGGAATCCATAAGCATGGAACCTTCTTGATGTTAAATGTATTTCTAGAACTTCTGTGTGGATGAGTTGAGTACATGGTACTTTTGTTTTGCATTTTGCATAGCCATTAAAGAATTCAGCCACTGTTAGGAGGCTAGTGAGTTTGGCACTTCGGAAGGTTGTAGCTTTTATTGTTACAATGTTTTAAGTCAGTGACACGATGCTTAATGCTGCAGCACTAGCCTCTTGCTTTTAGTCGAAGTACCTTTTAATTGTGTTTTTAGCCATCTTCCCAAACTTAAGACAATGCTTCATATTCTTAAGTGCAACAGCTTTTCAGCATGATCCATGATAACTGCATGATTGTAAGGCAAAATAAATAAGAACTAGCTTCTCAGCGTTTATATTAAAACAGTATTTTTACAGCAGTGGCTCAGAACACTACATCTTGCAGTAGTGCTTCTTTAATGCTCTAGGCCACTACTGCAGAACACTCTTATTTTTATAAGCTTGATGGAAAGATTAGGTGTCAAATTTAATAAACCCTTTGGCTCTTTTTCTATTATTCTATGCCATGGGTCACCTCTGCTTTGAAGTAGAATACTTTTTCATTTGGTGATAGCAATAATCCAAATATATAATTTGATATAATTTGCATTGATTGGCAGGTTTAAAGCTAATCTGTATTAATAAATTTCTGCATATGTAATGTAAGTGGTTCAGACAGACTAGGGTAAAAATCTTATTAGTAAAGTATAGGGAAAGCTGTATTTGGATAAACAAAAATTTCATTTCTTCTGCACTGAATGATTCTAAAAACTGGGTATGACTCCAGGTGTAAGGAAAACAATTCAAATATTTTTGCTCATAATCAAAAGTACTCAGTAAACTGACTAGCCAATGCCTGTACATCTTCTCTGAGAGAAGCCTCTTTCCCTCACTTACATAAGCCCTTCGGGTGTGTGAATACATTCAGATTGAGCTGCATAGGAAATCTTTGTCGGTATGGCGATGCTGGCTTCTATAAAATGTTTATTTATCCAAGACTGAAATCTCTCAGTGAGAATGTACTGGCTTTGACTAAAATTGCAAAATGAAAGATCTTGGAGGGGGTCTCTGTATGACTTCATGATCAGAGAATAATTAATACCTTGATATCCGGATAGACATCAGGGCTATATGAAATTATATTTAAACCTGTAGTCTTAATCAGGTAGAACAGAGGTGTAGGTCTCATTTGCAATCTGTGTGACCAGATTACTAGCCTGTTAACGATTTACTTTTCCCTTTACCCGTAAGAGGTCTTGGTTTCATCTAAGCGCTGAACAAAATCAGGAAATCTCCATTTTTTTCAGGATACAGTGCTTCATGGATAGCTTAGTTATATGGGATAATTATTCAAAGGGAATGAAAGACCTTGACATGGATGTGAAACTGAAATCAGTTCTAATGTTTAAGTGGAATACAAAAATGTCATATGGCATTTCTTGAAAGTCTTAAAGAAAACAGGATAATGCTTTGAAAAACTCTGCAGAAGAAGCAATGCTTAAGTTTTGTGTGTAGGTGCTGCTCTAAACCCTTAGAGACTGTCATGACTGACTTTGTTTTCATTAAAATAGCATGACCTATTTGTAAACAGGCATGAATGAGGAGGAGTAAAACATTGCAATATGCAAGGCCTAATGAAAGAACTTCCTAGGGGTAAGAAATAAGTGGAAAGTTGAAAGACAAGAATATTCTCCAGGTAGTACACTAAAACAGTCCTTTGGGTTTGGGTAGCTGGCTGAAAGAAAAGCTGGTTGGAAAACACAGAATCAGAGGACAGGGCATGATGAAAATGCTTTCAGCCTCTCACAGCAGTGTCTTAAGCATCTTTACCAGTGTTTTGAAAATGAGGTGGGATGAGAGGAAAGCTGACAATTTTTCTTAATTAACTATTTGTTGAAATTAAAACCATCAACATTTTATAGTTCAAAATTTCTAGTATAAAAACAACTTGCTCAAACAGGGAGTCATATTTGCCCCTAGAGGTTCCTGTCTTTATCTTCAGTGTCCCTATTCACTATCCTTTGCTTTCTTTAAGGAATCAGAGGAAAGAAACCAGCTTCTCATGAAATAGAATAGAAAAAGTATTTTTATTTCCTGGCAAAAACTTGAATAATACATTCCACTTATAAAAGTCTCTATAGCTTGAGAGCTGAGCAAGGTCAGAAGACAACTAGACAGTAACTGTGCCTCTGACCCTACTACTTATAATGATGCAGTGTTTTACCTACAGTTTTTTACTCTCAATTACATGTTTCATTCACCAAGCTAAACTTATACTAAACTTGCCCATCTAACGCTGTTGCCTGCAGTTTCATAGACTTTGTTCTAGATAAGGTGAATTTTTCCTACACTTTAAAAAAAAAAAAAAAGAAAAATGCTGTGATAATGGAGTGCAGGTGGAGCTCATTTAGAGTAATGAGATTCTGAATGGGTGTTTTGCAAACAGAACACTTTTTGTGACCTAACAGCTCAGCCAATTCACATGCTGTTCCTAAATGGTTTGTTTTGTTCTTTCTGAACTCAAGTGGAAATGAAGATTTCTTCTGGTGATGTTGGTGCTTCAGAAAGGGAGGTACAAATTAGCAGGCTGCCATTTAAACAGGAAGATTCACTGATTCTCCCTTTTTGTGCTTGAGCTGCTCTTGCTTCCTGCCAACCCCCTCAGTCAGAGGGACTGAAACCAAACTGACAAGTGCAAATGAGTTTGGGAACTGGATTTTTTGAATTCTTTTAGGCACACAAGCAACAGTCACTCAATTCTGTCATTGTTACAGTGGCTACAAGGCTACTCACAGGGCTCTTTAACACAGTATTCAGGGAGCTCAAGGTCAGAGTTCAGCTTGTACAGAGTATTACCTAAACCCATGGTTGATATCATTCTGTGTAAGAAAGTATGCTGTGAGGAAGGGAACAAAAATGTTGTCATAGCTCTTGTGTATATAAATTTATTATTAAACCATATAAACCACAGAGTGCTATACTGGGCACAAAAACAGGCACTCCAGTGGGGCTTCTTTATGCAGCATATCCAGTGAACTAGTTTTTGGGCTTGTAAATATACGGTGGACTTCTGGTCTCTGGCACTACTTGGTCTAATAAGACCCGTTATTAGCTATAAGATATCTATATTCTATATTACTGGATATAGAATACATTCCCAAACATCTCTAGCCACTTGATTTCTGAGTCGTCAGCTGGAGTGACTCATTTTATTTCCCTGAATGAAAAAAAGGGGGGGGGGGGGGGAATGGGTGGGGAAAGAGAGAGAGTATAAAATGCAGAAACAGCATTTGCAATTTTTTCTTGCAGTTGTAAGGAAGCAAAGGTCCTACAAAGCATCCCTATGCCATGGTCTTTAATTCCAGTCTGATTCAATAGAATATGATTATCCCTTGTTTAAGGAAAAGTGGAGATGGAAACCAGAACCACATGATGAAAATTTTACAGCACAAGTAAGAATACTCATCTACAAAACAGAGTAGTAGCAAGACCTGAGAGTGATTAAGAATAATGCATTATCCATCTGCACAATGTCTGGTAGCAGCAAGAAGGTAAACAAAGTCTTGGCATGTATTATGTTTCTAGAAGTGAGATGTATAAATCAGAAGTTAAATATTCACATATAGAGCAATAGTAAAGCCACATTTGGAATACTCTAAGCTTTTCTTTTTAGGATAGTATATGAAGACTATACAAAGCTGGAAAAGATCAAAAAGCTGTGACAGAAGGTATGAGGTATGCCAGTGCGACACCCATCTATAAGAAGGGCCAGAAGGAAGATCTGGGGAACTACAGGCCACTCAGCCTCACCTCAGTACCGAGGAAGATTTTGGAGCAGTTCATCTTGAGTGTGCTCACCAGGCATGTACAGGACAGCTAGGGGATCTGGCCCAGCTAGCATGGGTTCATGAACGGCAGGTCCTGCCTGACTACCTACTATGATCAGATGTCCTGCCCAGTGGATGAGGGAAAGGCTGTGGATGTTATCTACCTGGACTTTACTAAAGCCTTAGACACTCTCTCCCACAGCATCCTTCTAGAGAAGCTGGTGGCTCATGGCTTAGACAGGTGTACTCTTTGCTGGTTAAAAAAAACTGGCTGGATGGCCGAGCCCAGAGAGTTGTGGTGAATGGAGTGAAACCCAGTTGGTGGCCGGTCACAAGTGGTGTTCCCCAGGGCTCAGTGTTGGGGCCAGTCTTGTTTAATATCTTTATCAATGATCTGGATGAGGGGATCGAGTGCACCCTCATTAGGTTTGCAGATGACACCAAGTTGTGTGTGAGTGTTGATCTGCTTGAGGGTAAGAAGGCTCTACAGAGGGATCTAGACAGGCTGGATCAATGGGTCGGAGCCATCTCTTTGAGGTTTAACAAGGCCAAGTGCTGGGTCCTGCACTTTGGTCACAAAAACCCCATGCAAGGCTACAGGCTTGGGGAAGAGTGGCTGGAAAGCTGCCCAGTGGAGAAGCACCTGGGGGTGCTGGTCGACAGCTGGCTGCACATGAGCCAGCAGTGTGCCCAGGTGGCCAAGGCGGCCAACAGCATCCTGGCTTGTATCAGGAATAGTGTGGCTAGCAGGAGCTGGGAAGTGATTGTGCCCCTGTACTCGGCACTGGTGAGGCCACACCTTGAATATTGTGTTCAGTTTTGGGCCCCTCAGTACAAGAAGGACATTGAGTTGCTGGAGCGTGTCCAGAGAAGGGCAATGAAGCTGGTGAAGGTTCTGGAGAGCAGGTCTTATGAGGAGAGGTTGAGGGAAATGGGGTTTTGTTATCCTGGAGAAAAGGAGTCTGAGGGGAGACCTTATTGCTCTCTACAACTACCAGAAAGGAGGTTATAGTGGGGTGGGTGTTGGTCTCTTCTCCCAAGTAAACTGTGATATGACAAGAGGAAATGGCCTCAAGCTTTGTTAGGGGAGATTTAGATTGGCTATTAGGAAAAGTTTCTTTACTGAAAGAGTGGTCAGGCATTGGAACAGGCTGTCCAGAGAGGTGGTGGAGTCACCATCCCTGGAGGTGTTTAAAGACTTCAGGGCATGGTTTAGGACACATGATAGTTTTGGGTTGACAGTTGGACTTGATGATCCTAGACATCTTTTTGAACCTTAATGATTCTAAGATTCTATGATTCTACGATTAAATATTTGTTGATATTGCATGATAATCCTTGCTTTTCCCCTATCCCTCTGGAGTGTGAACTTCACCAATGCATGATCACTGCAGCTCAGGCTGCCTCCAGTCTTGATGTCACCAATGAACTCACTTGCATTGGTGACCATCAGGTCTGGCATTGCATCCCCTCAGGTAGGACCGTCTATTACCTGGCTCCAGAAGTTTTCTCAGTGCATTCTAGGAATCTCCTGTATTGCCTACAGCTCACTGTGCTAATTTTCCAGCAGATGTCGGTGTGGTTGAAGTGCCCCAGCAGGACAAGAGCCTGCAAGCACAAAGCCTCCTGGAGCTGGAGGAAGAAGGCTTCATCAGTATGCTCCCCTTGATCAGGCATCCTGTAGTACACACCCACCACAAGGTTCCCTTTGTTGCCTCTGTCTTTGACTCCTACCCATAAGCTTTTGACCTGCTCGAGGCTATTCTTCAGGGACAGCTCTTCACACACTATTGATTTCTTGATGTGGAGGGCAACGCCTCCGCCCCTCCTTCCTCACCTGTCCCTTTTGAACAGCCTGTAGCCATGATAGCCAGATTACAGTCATGGGATTCATCCCACCAAGTTTCAGTAATGACTATCAGGTCATACCTTTCTAGCAGCATGGTAGTTTACATCATCACCTGTTTGTTTTCCATGCTGTTTTTGTTAGTGTAGAAGCATTTCATCCAGGCTGTGGGCCATGTCTCCTTCTTAGTGGAACACCCCTTGATTCCCTTGAGTTGTTTCATAGAAGTTTCCTTGTTGGCTCCTACTACCTTAGGAGCTCACAGCTCATCTCTGCAAGACTTCAGCTGTGCTGCAGTGTCCCCAGAATGCCTCTGGGAAACAGGTTGAGGGCTCATACTAGCATCCCATTCCTCTAACAATCATGTGTTGTCCCACAGCTTGTCACAGGCAAGCCTGATATGTTCTGCCTTCCCCTTCACCTCTAGTTTATATAACAACTCTGATTATGAATTTTGCTGTGTGCATGTAATTTGGCTGCCAGCATCTTCTGTGCACTGGAACTGAACTCTTGGATGTGAGCAAGTGCTTTAGAGTTTCTTAGTTTTTTAAATGTGATTCCTCAGTGCCTAATCAAGGTCAAGATTATCAAAGACAAAATAACCATAATTTCTTAGTTGCCTTCTTTCTTATTGCTGTTCAGATGCTTTGTGTTTTATACTCTAAGTTTATAAGGATGGTACGAGAAACCTGCTTCCTCCCAGCAATGTCCAGGAGGTTTATAGGGTCACAGAAGTTAATGCTATCCAAGATTAACAGGCCTGATAGTCTGTTTTGAATTATTTGGTACAAAGCCCATGGAAGGTGTTGAAAAGACTGCCAATGATTTTTTGCTTTAAGAGTTGGTCTAGGAGCAGGAATGAACGATAACACTTTCTGCATCCTGTTTATGTAATAAACAGACAAGTGAGTTTTTCTGCCTAAACTAAAACTGAGTTATTTTGAGTTGAACAGTCATAGCACTGTCTGAATACCCATGAATGAATTTTAAAAGGGCATAGAAATAGATCTGTAGTTGTAACTGTGTTTCTCTGAAAACCATGTGGATAATAAAGTAAAATAATTGTCTCATTGTCTACTACACATCATTCTCATATTATATACTTTTTAGCATATTTTTCCATGAGAATTATAATTGCTTAAAAATCAGAAAGACCTTTAAATATTGTCTGGTGACGTGGGAATCTAATTATCTGGTCATGCTCTCAAATTAATTTGTCATTGATGGGAGTATTGTGTTTCCATTTCCAGGTTTAAAAATATAGGTCCTACAAGGCAGTTAAAGCAAAACCTTCTAGATAGTTTTCATAGGGTTGTATACATTTTTTAAATTTCCTTTTAAATTATAAACTGTGTTTTTCAGCTCAGGAAGTTAAGCGAAACAAGACACACAAAACAAAATCTTGATATCCCCACAAATCCTGCTCATAAGGCATTAGGTGGAACACAGGAAGTTCCACCTCAATATGAGAAAAACTTCTTTCCTGCGAGGGTAACAGAGCAGCTGAACAGGCTGCCCATAGAGGTTGTGGACTCTCCTTCCCTGGAGACATACAAAACCTGCCTGGATGCGTTCCTGTGCCCCCTGCTCTGGGTGTCCCTGCTCAAACAGGGGCGTCAGACCAGATGACCTCCAGGGGTCCCTTCCAACCCCTACCATTCTGTGATTCTGTGAAAAGCTCAAAGTGTTAAATTTTCGGAATAAAATTGTCACTTTATTACTAAAATTTCACAGAAACAACACATTACAAAACATGGCAACACGTAGCACCCTTTGGGAGTCAGGGTACCTTACCTCAGAATTATCAGTACTGAAGAAATTTAACCTTAGATTTATTAAGCAAAGTTCAGTTCCAAAATCTTGTGGCTTCACTGAAGTTACACCTACAAAATTACCTTTACTTCTGAATCATCACTAAACTTTTGCTGAAGTTTTTGTTCTTTAAAGAATTGATAAAGATTGTTTTTCACTCCCCATCCTCTCCCTCCCCCAGAAAGGCCCAAATCCATAATAAAGTGATCCATTAATTTTTTATAATAGGTTAATTGATGGGCTGTTAAGGCATAAAAAAAAACTACTGGACATTTGTTCTCTTCTTTACCGCTTCTTATCCTATGCTTTTTACTGCTTGAAAAAGGAAATGCATAAAACTGGAACTACCTGTTGAAAGCCAAGCCTCCAGAATGGCAGGAGATTCCCTTTATTTCATTCATAAAGTCATGCCGAACACAAAGATAGAGGGTGTCATAAACCTTGAAATATATTGTCTAATTGGCCAACTAAAGGGGTTCAAATTCTGTTATTGAATAAGACCCAGCACCAGCATTTGAATAATTTAGATTAACACACACAATCTTTTACCCAAATGCAACTTTTGTCAGCTTAAAGAAGAACAGTTTTCTTCTCTACTCCAGTTTTCCCACGGCCAGACTTTATATCTCAGTGGGATATGTTGCCAATTAAAGAAGCACTACTTTGTTTCCTAGTTCAGTGCATGTTGTCTTCAGGTTGCAAGGGCAGGAGAGGCAGGTAAGGTTTTCCAGTTGACAGCTTTTCCAAACATCTGCAGCCTTCCAGTTCGACACATGTAAGACATAACCCTACTGACTGCTGAGCAGAAATACAGATGATACAGTTAGTGGAATACTTCTCCAGTAGCAGCTGAATATTTATTTGTCAGTGGCCACTACAGCTTTGGCAGGTGTGGTGGTTCAGCCCCAGTCAGCAACTAAACACCACCCACCCATGAGGGATGGGGAAAGAATTGGAAGAACAAGAGAAAAAAAAAACTTGTGAGTTGAGCTAAGAACAGTTTAATAATTAGAATAAAATAATAATGAGAATAATATTGATTATTATAACAATAATGATAATAAAAGGGGAAAGGGAAAAAGGAAAAAACACAGAAACATGAACGATATAACCGCTCACCACCCGCCGACTGACGCTGCCCATCTCTGAGCCACAATTGCTGCCTCCCTCACCCCACCAGCTCCTCCCAGTTAACATGCTGGGCATGACGTTACATGATATGGAATATCCCTTTAGTCAGTTTGAATCCGCTTTTTTAGCTGTGCCCCCTCCCCTCCCGCCTTCTTGTGCACCTGGCAGAGCATGGGAAGATAGAAAAGTCCTTGACTAGTACAAGCGCTACCCAGCAACAACCAAAACATCGGTGTGTTATCAACATTATTTTTATACTAAATCCAAAGCACAGCACTATGCCAGCTGCAGTGAAGAAAATTAACTCTATCCCAGCTAAAACCATGACAGCAGGGCAGCATTATTTGCTATTGATTTAAGTAGAAACGTAATTTCATCTTTAAGAGAAAATTTGTATGCATAGGCTAATAACTGAGGGTCCTAATTTTGACCAGTGAGTAGTGCAAAACTTGAGACTTTAGTCTTCATAGTCTGTGCCTGTCCCTCACCCTGTTAGTGTGCATTAACATCTATTGATACCTAAATGGATCTCACTTATTAAAAGACTAGTTTATGATCTTATGGCATACATTCCATTTTCATAGCAGATGGTACTTCTTGTTACTGATGCTGATCATATTTGTTTTCTAGTAGAAAGTATAACGCTATTGACATAACAAATTTAATATGTGAAAATAAAATGAGTTCTGCATTCTGCATAGAGATGTTGAAGTCCCAGAAACCTGGCTTTCTCTGACAAGGTACAACCTCAGATACACTTTTTTAACAGTTATATTTCCCAAAATATTTAATCATGGTTTTCATCTTAAAATCTCAACTTTTCTTTCCCCCACAATGCCTTTGCAAAGGCAAGTTGTCTGAGTTCAGAGATAATCACTTTGAGAGCTCCACCTTTTCTTTCTAATCTTCCCCCCCTTAAATGATGGTTTTTTTTATATAAATCTAACAAAAGATCAAGCTTTTCTTTTTCCATATACATGAACAGTATTTCAAGTGGACCTGAGGCTTCCCACTGCCTTAACTGTAAAACTGTCTTTTGTGGTCTATACCTACACTTAGGTATTTCAAACTTACATACAAGAAAAAAGTATAAATCAGAATTTCACAAAAGCCAGAAGATAACAATTTACATGCAAGAAGTTAAGGCAAGTCCAGATAGAATTAATTTACCTGTAAAAAGTTAAGGCAGGTGACAGTATTCCCTCATGTCCGGGATCAGCTGTTGTAGCTTAAACGTCTCCTAACTACTACATCCTCTGCTGCTAGATGGAATGTTGTGTTTTGTAGGGGCAGTGCTTCAAGAGGCAGTCCTACCCTGAGACTTGAGACAAGCTCAAGAAGTGAGGGAAGTCGTGGAGGCCCCATCCCTAAAAACATTCAAGATGAGGTTGGATGGGGCTCTGAGCAATGTGATCTAGTTGAAGATGTCCCTGCTCACTGCAGGGGATTTGCACTAGACCTCTAAAGGTCTCGTCAAACCCAGCCATTCTATGATTCTATGATTCTGTAATTTCTCCTTTAGTTGGACATAGTCTTGAGTCACTTCAGATAGTAAGAGCATTTACTTCTGGTTATATACATATCCAATTTACATCTTGTTACTGGAAGTCTGAGGGAGGGTGGAAAGTGTCCTTGTCCACTCTGCTTTTTCAAGAGAAAGCTCTGGACTGCTTCTGGGTAACAAACAGGAGGAACTGGAAGCCACTGTGCAGTTTGAAAGCTATGATCTGATTGCTGTCACTGAAGCTTGGTGGGATGAATCACCTGACTGGAGTCCTGCAATTGATGGCTATAAACTTTTTAGGAGGGACAGGCAAGGAAGGAATGGGAGAGTACAGGGGTTGCCTGCTACATAAAAAAGTGTATTGAATGCACAGAGCTGCCTTTGAAAACCAATGCAGAGGTTGAGAGCTTATGGGTGAAAGTTACAGACCAAGCCAACACAGGAAACCTCATGGCTGGCACTTACTACAGGCAGTGTAATTAAGGGGACCCTGTTGACAAAGCGTTCTTACCTCAACTACAGGAAGCATCACGCTTACAGCCCCTGATCCTGGTAGGGGATTTCAACCGCTGCTGGAAATGTGACACAGCAATCAGTCTAAGAGATTCTTCAAGTTCATTGAGGATAACTTCCAAATCCCTTGAAATAAAAATCCAACTAGAGCAGATGACTTCCTGAGCCTGTTGTTTACCAACACAGAGGAACCTATTGGAGAGGTGAAGACTGGTGGTAGCCTGGACTGCAGTGATCATGCCTTGGTGGAATTAATGATCTCGAGGGATATAGGCCAGGAGAAATGTATAGTCAAGACCTGAAATCCTAGACAATTGAACTTTCAGTTAAGGAACTGCTGGATGGGTTCTCCTGGGAAGCTGTGCTCAGGGATAAAGGAGCAGAACTGGTAGCTATTTAAAACATTTTTCTTAGATCACAAGAACTCTTGATTCCCATGAGCAAGAAATCAGGCAAGGAAGGCAGCAAATCAGCATGGCTGAGTAAGGGCCACCTGGTCAAACTGAACCACAAGATGAGAATGCATAGGCAGTGTCAGTAGGGACATACATCCTGGGAAGAATATAGGGATACTGCCTGGGAGTGTCAAGATGGGGTCAGGGAAGTTAAGGACCAGCTGGAGCTAAAGTTGTCAAGGGATGAGAAAAATAAGGGTTAATACAGGCACATTAGGCAAAAAAGGAAGATTAACAAAGATGTACCCCTGCATCACTCCCCTGATAAATATGACAGGAGAACTAGTGACAACTGACATGGAGAATGCTGAGGTACTCACCAACATTTTTGCCTCAGTTTTTAATGATTGCTGTGGTTTAGCCCCAGCTGGCAACTCAGCCCCACACAGCCACTCACTCAACCCCCAATGGCAGGACAGGGGAAAGAATCAGGATGGTAAAAGTAAGAAAGCTCATAAGTTGAGATAAGAACAGTTTAACAATTAAAATAAAGCAATAATAACAATAATGCCATGAAAAGGCAAATAACAAGAAAGAGAGGTGAAACCTAGCATGGGGGGAAAGGGAACAAACTACCAAAACAAACAATACATCACACAACCACTCACCAAGCCACCACCAACCCACATGCCAACTCCCCTGGTTAATATACTGGTCATGGTGTCACATGGTATGGAATGAACATCCCATTGGCCAGTCAGGGTCAGCTGTCTTGGCTGTTGCCCCGCCCAACCTGGCCCCTGCCCAGGGGGGCCAGGATGGAAAGGTTGGATGGCCAAGCTGGAAAGGTCCCTGACTACTGTAGGTGCTACTTAGTGACCCTTAGTGGCTACTTAACAACTACTAAAGCATCAATGTGCCATCAGCACTTTACCAGCTACAGTGAAGAGAATTAACTCTATCCCAGCCAAAACCAGCACAATGGTAAACTCTCTTCCCACTCTTCTCAAGTCCCTTAATCCCAAGTCAGGGATTGGGTGAAAAAAGTCCCTCCTGTCATAAGTGAAGATCAGCTTTGAAACCACCTGAGGAACCTAAACATACACAGGTCCATTAGACCCAATGAAATGCATCCCAGGGTCCTGAGGCAACTGGCAGATGTTTATATTTGAAACGTCATGGCAGTCAGGTGAAGTCCCCAGTGACTGGAAAAAGGGAAACATCACTTGTCTTTTGGCCCTTTTGTTGTTCTAATATTAAGAGACTTTTAAGCTTATTTTGATATGAAGCTTCTCTTTTCTGATGGGTTTCTCTGTGGAAGAGAAGGACTGTAGTAAAATATTACGTAGTTACACTTTGTAAATTCTTACAGAAAGAAATTTCAAGACAGTGCTGTCTCTTCAGGACACAGTTTTAAAACAGTGCAAAATAAATTTTCTCATTCAGAAATGAAAAAATATAGCTGTTGTATTTTAAAGTTGACTGTCTTAGCAGAGTTATGGGGGAAGAAAAACATGACTGTTGATCTGAATGTACATGCTGTAGTTTGGTCAGGCAAGATGTTCTGTAAGACATCACCTTCTGGATTGATTCTTCTCACTGGCAACTGATATCATGAGCTAAAGAAAGACAGCACACAACAAGCATGAATTTACAAGACAGCTTAAAATTTTAGTGGAAGATGTAGCATCTGCAGAAGACCAGCAGATAGCTAGATTTAATTCAGAAATCTTTAAATTTTCAGTTACTCTCAGTATTTCAAACAGATAGTATATGTAGCATCCAAATAAAAATACAGCTACTGCTTTCATTGTTCTTTCCAATATATCATTATATCATCATTTTTGTAGTGAAACAGAACATGGCAGACTACTGAAACAGAGGATTAAATAGATTTTGAAAAGTAGCATTTAATTCAATTCTACCCGTATTTCTGTGTGGACTAATGTTCTAACCCAAACACAGTAATTACTAGAAATCTTGGGATTATTAACTGGGCCTGTGGTACCACAGCTGCAAACTAATGTTTTCTTGCACACACATATTGAAAATATGGAGCTGTTGTTTGATGGTTTACAAAGGAGGTAAAAATGTGCTGGTATTTCCATACACTTGCATATAGCAAGGAAAAGAAGTAGCTTTCTAAAACACAAATACTCAAGGTGATCATTTACACACATTGTAGTTAAAAAAAAAAATTCATAAAAGGGCAGTATTAAACCTTGTCAGTAATACTGGTAACCTCAGTAACTATGAACTATATTAAAGTGCAGCAGTGTCAAATTACGTTCAGCTCCTTATATACTAACAGGCCTAGAAACACTGGCAAAAAAAATACCTGCTTTAAGGCTAGATTCCAAAATCCTCTATTTGCTCTGCAGACTGTTAAACTCTATTAGGTGTCTTTGATGAAAAAAGGATATAAAAGGACAGATGTACCAATTTTGTGCTTTGTTTACACATTGGAAAAGAACAAGATAGCTTTTTTTTATCTCCCCCAAGGAAATTTAAAGTGTCACTGAAGTTAGTAAACAAAGACAAGAGAGCTAGAAAGATGCTTCATAGTTTCCTGGTCTATAATTGGTATGGAAAGAACTTAAAAAAAAGAAAAGGAAATAGTTAATATTGAAATTTGGACTCTGATTTGTTTCTCTTACAGATAAAAATAGATGTGGGGAAATAGATATTATGGGGTTTTAAGTTCTTTTTAAAGACTTTAATCTTTCCATTTGTGAGAACTTTTACTTGGGTTCTTTACTCCATTTATTAGGTTATCTATTAGGTTCTCATTTCTCTCAGCCTCTCTGCTGAGGGTTTATATGAATTCTGAGATTTATATTATACATAGATTTCTGTGTGGAGCAAAGGCCTTTTTTTCATGTGAATATTTCAAATAAAAAATCTTTAGTCTTCTGTGGTACTCAATTAATGTCTTGATTTTCTTTTTTGAAGAATTAGAAGTCTTAAGGTAACCACTGCTGCTACAAACACACTTTACTGCTTTTTTTACTACTGCCTCACTTAATAGGATAAAAACGTGAACATGTCAGGCTCAGCTAAATGATGAGGTGGTTAAGTTAAAATATCACACGGTCTTTCATGTGCAGTCTGGGCTTCCAGGTTGCCATCTCTAGGTTGTGTGCATCTACTGTGTTGCATGGTGCTACTGTTTCTGGGCAGGCCATGACACAGAGCCCTGGCACACAGCTTGGAGTTCTGTATGCCGATACTATGACGGCAAAGACCCTCAACCCTCCCTCTTACTTTCAGACTATGCACCTTAAATTTCTCATGCACTTTTGCCTTCAGTAGACTTGTCAATTAATGGATTCTGCACAGAAGATAATGCTGAGTAAAGCATCTCAGAGCTGAGTGGTTTGAGGGATGTGTGAATGCCTACAAATTTATTTCTCAGGTTTCTCTGTATAATGGGCTATAAGTCAGTACAGGTATAGTATCAAAGTTTGCTTCTCTTGGAGAAAGTGAGAGTAAAATCAAGGAGATTAATGGAACATAAAATGCTTGCTTATATTCCTGAGAGAGCTCTATCTATTGCTTTTCCTCTCTTAAATATATGCAGACATACATTACATGATCTGACCTGTGCTTTCTGGGGCACAGCATTTGCTATCCTGTACAGGTGAGTAAGCTAGAAGAAAAGAGCATGCTCTTAGTCATGTGTTAACAAGCTGTCAGTTCTTCTTTTCACACCTAATTAAGCAAGACAGGAAGCAAGAACAATGGTCTTAAAGCCTCAGCACATTCCCTGGAATAACCTTAGGGCAGTGTTTTGTACTTGGACAAAGTACATTGCAGGTGACTGACCAAAATAATAACAAAAACAATAATAATGTGAGCTGAACTTCTGATTGAAGATGCTTTATCTAATCTGAAATTATTTTTTTTTCAGAGGAGAAAATTAATGATGTTTCATTAACACTTTATTTTTTCAGCCTTAGTCTCACTTCTGTGTCTAGTAAAATTATGGAGAAGACTATTCTGGGAGTTATTGAAAAACACCTGAAAGACAATGTAGTCATTGGTCCTAGCCATCATAGGCCCATGAGGGGAAAGTCCTGCATAACAAATTTTATTTCCTTCTATGACAAGGTCACCCACCTAGCTGACCAAGGGAAGCCAGTCAATGTAATCTTTTTGGATTTCAGTAAAGCTTTTGATACTGTCTCTCACAGTATCCTCCTGAACAAAATGTCCAGCATACAGCTGGATAAATACATAATGCAATGGGTGAGCAATTGGCTGATGGGTTGGGCTCAAAAGGTCATAGTAAATGGGGTTACTTCAGGCTGGTGACCAGTCACTAGCGGGGTTCTGCAGGGATCTGTGTTGGAACTGGTACTCGTTAATCTCTTTGTTAATGACTTGGATGCATGACTTGAAGGAATACTAATTAAGTTTGCTGATGACACAGAACTGGGAGGAGCTGTTGACACTCTCAGGGTCAGAGAGGCCCTGCAGAGGGATCTGGACAGACTGGAGAGCTGGAAAATCACTAACTGTATGAAGTTTAGCAAGGGCAAGTGCCAGACTATACACCTGGGACTCGGCAACCCTGGCTGTACCTACAGACAGGGGAATGAGAGGCTGAAGAGCAGCTCTGCAGAGAGGGACCTGGGGGTTCTGGTTGACAGCAAGTTGAACATGAGCCAACAGTGTGCCTTGGCAGCGAAGAGGGCCAACCGTGTCCTGGGGTTGATCAGGCACTGTATTAATAGCAAGGGAGGTGATTGTCCCACTCTAATCTGTGCTGGAGCAGCCTCACCTTGAGTACTATGTGCAGTTTTGGCGCCACGGTACGTTAAGATATAAAGCTACCAGAGAGTGTCCAGAGAAGGGCCATAAAGTTGGCAAAGAGCTTAGAGAGAAACCATGTGAGGAGTGGCTGAAGTCACTTGGTTTGTTCAGCCTGGAGAAGAGGAGACTGAGGGGAGACCTCATAACGGTCTACAGCTTCCTCACAAGGGGAGGAGGAGGGGCAGGTGCTGATCTCTTCTCTCTGGTGACCGATGACAGGACCGAAGGGAATGGCCGGAAAATAATGACAGGCAAGGTTTAGGTTGGATATTAGGAAAAGGTTCTTCACCCAGAGGGTGGTGGAGCATTGGAACAGGCTCCCCAGGGAGGTAGTCATGGCATCAAGCCTGACACTATTCAGGAAGCACTTGGACAATGCCCTCAGAGATATGGTGTAAACTGGGGTTGTTCTGTGCAGGGACAGGGGTTGGACTTGATGATCCTTGTAGGTCCCTTCCAACTCAGGACATTCTATGATTCAATGATTTTATGGGCCTCTTCCCAGGTAGGACCCTTGAACCATTTTGCATTAACATTTTCATGAACCATCTTCCTAAATTCCTCCCTACAAAAAAATATTTTTTGAAACACCTGTAGTCACAGTTCAGCCTGAGATGGAAAGAATTGTTGTATTAAAACATTTTGACACAGTATTTACTGTTGAAACCCTTAAGAAATAATAAATTTGGACTGTCAGGGGGAAAAGGAAAAGAAGAAATTTGAATCTGTGTTCCTTGTTCTGGTCTCCTTTGCACAGCACAACAAATTAAGACATTCCTTACAGAAGTCCAGAATTGCTTGTCCTTTCTTTGTAGCTCCTTTCACAGTATCAGAATTGAGCAAAGGTGCCACCTTATAGCTGGAAATAACCAACAGTCATGATTACTGTTTCTCACAGTATGACAAAATCAGCTGACAAAACTCTCCAGAATTACACATCATCCAAAAAAAAAGTGATGTCCATGCAGTTTTTTAATTGCATCTGTTACTATGACTGCTTTAAAATAGTCAGAAGTGCCATCTGCTGCTACTTACAAGAATCCCACTCTCTTCCTCACCCCTGGGTAAAAGGGACTCAAGATGAAGCACTAACATCTGTGTTTCTAGCAAAACAATAAACTCAGTCTTCAGCTCATGCCAAAGTTAAGTGTAGTCCGCTAGTTGGATTTGCTTTTGTTAGGAATTTAGCCACATGTGGATTTTCCTTTGCTTCTATTAGCATCCAATTTGCTGAGAAGGGTTTTACAATGTACATTAACAGAAATTGAAAGACTTACCATGTTACCATCAAACTAACCTTCAGAAAGATTATTTTTATATAGCAATGGATGAGACAGACTGAGAAACAGAAATAATCCAACAAAAGTTCTTTGTAGTCTTCTGTGAAGGCATCTGAGAACAAGAGGGAATGGTAAGTACAAGAAAAAAAGAAAAATGCACTGTACAGGCACACAGCAATTTTGGAAAGATTAGATTCTACTATAGTAATTCCAGCACCTCCAAAGGAAGGGGAATATATCTTAATTTTTTTTCTCTTGAGCAACTGTTACTGATTTTTGTTAAGCCTGTACTAAACCATTACCCTAAATTTACAATGATAAACCAAAATACATCTCTAGGAAGGAAAATCACTTATCAGACAAGTCTAGGGGAAAATCCAGCCAGCCAGCTAAAATAATTTCAATGAGATGCCCACGGAATTAATCTTCAGTGAGAGAATAACAGTACTGAGTACCTAAGCACAGATGTTCAACTTCTCTATTGCTGCTGGTTCTGTTTTATTCATGGTAACTACTCCATCTGCTGCCATCACATTTGTGATCTTGCTGGAATCTCTTCTAAGAGCACAGCCACAAAATCCTAGCCTTACTGGCAGGTAAAATGTTTGCCTACATACTCTGCAGTAATAAGCCGGTTAGGTGAGTTCCTTTTCTTTTTGTGCTGTTTCATTTTTGGAAGACAAACTACTTAGTGTTGTTGGCTGAACTCACATATAATAGTTGTATTCCCTTTTCCTCAGTGAAAATTTCCCTGCTGAAAAATAAGCTTTTCAGTAACATAAAAGATAAAAATTTATGTCAATTTTACTTAGCCTCAATCAAAAGATAGGATTGATTTTAAAAGTACAGGTATGAGTGTCTACATGTAATAACTTGTTGGTTTACTAGCAAATGAATTGATTTTATAACTGAAAAGCAGAATATATTTTGCTGAACATATGAAAACTTCATATATGTCAACTGTACACCATAAGAAAAAACAAATTTGTTGATAAAAGCCTACATTTAGTACAAATGAGTTAGCTGTTTTTAAGATGCAACAGTATTACTGGTAAGATTAAGTTCAGAAAGGATTTTGGAAAGGCAATTTTCAAGCTTAGTGAAGATGAAGATGGCAACTGCATCTCTACATTAAGTGAACCCTGATCCTTGGTCACTCACTCACTTGCAAAGTAGAACTGAGAGCAAGGAAAATAAATGCAAAGGGACTCAGCAATATTGGGAGGTAGGACAGAGTAACACAATGAGACTGAATTTTGCAAATGTCAAGCTAATACACCTAAGGAAGAATTATTTCAAAACTTCAGTGATTCACTGTTGATGTGGGAGACAAGAAAGAAAAGTAGAACTCATAAAAGACAACAAATTAAACCTGTACCAGTAAGGCAGCATGCCAGAAAGAAGCAAGAAAAAGTGCTGTTACGGTTTTTGTGTTGCATATGTTAAAGTTATATCATGATGGAAGGCAGGAGTAATGCCAGATTACACCACTGTTCTGCAACCCACCTGGAACATCATATTGGACTTTAAGGATGTGAGAAGGTGTCAGAATTAACAATATGCACCACATGGATAAAGTGAAGTTGATGGAGTTCTGCCAGAGCAAGAACTCCAAGCTCTCTTCATTCAGGTGAATAACATTTTGAAAAACCACAAAGTTGAAAAAGACATAAAGCTTAAAAAGGTCATTAATAAAACCTCTAATGTTTCCATCTTGTATTTTTGGGCAATCTGCATGGCCTCCTGTGTTGGGCTGACCTTGGCTGGATGTCAGGTGCCCACCAAACTGCTTTATCTTTCCCCCTTCTCAACTGGACAGGGGAGAGAAAATATGATGAAAGGCTCGTGGGTTGAGATAAGGACAGGGAGATCACTCACCAGTTACTGTCATGGGCAAAACATACTCGACTTCAGGAAATTAATTTATTACCAGTTAACAAAGGAGTAGGATGTCAAGAAATAAAACCAAATCTATTTCATCCTCTACTTCAGTAGTCTATCATGTTCTTCCCTTCTTCCTGAGCTCAGCTTCACTCCCAATTTCTGCACTTCCTACCCCCGAGTAACACAGGTCAACAAGGAATGGGGTTTTCTGTCAGTTCATCACATGTCCCTGCCACGCCTTCCTCCTCATGCTCTTCCCCTGCTCCAGTGTGGGGTCCCACACACAGGAAAGAGTCCTCCATGAACTTCTCCAAGTAGTTGCTTCCCATGGGCTGCAGTTCTTCATTAATTGCTCCAGCATAGGTCCTTTCCACAGGGTGCAGTCCTTCAGGAATGACTCCTTCAGCATGGGTCACAAGTCGTGCCAGAAAACTTCCTCCACGGGGGGGGGTTCCTGTCCACAGGGAAGCTGTGAAGGGGCTGCCAAGGGAAGGTGAGGGCGAGCAACAGCTTTCACTTGGCCTTGGCCAGTGGCAGGTTCATCTTGGAGCCGACTGGAACTGAAGCTTTTACCATCTTCTCACAGAAGCCACTCCTGCAGTCCCCCCACAACTAAAACCTTGTCATGTAAACCCAGTACACCTTTTCTTGGTAACATGACCCAGATAACTCAGGACGAATGTGAGTACCAAGAGTGTGTGTGACTGGAATACCCAAAAATATCTCCTCTGAGAGGATGCTTGACCAAGCGCTTATGATGATTAAGAGCAAATTAACAATGTTGATGATATTCAGCCAAATTAAGCAGTATCCAGAGCATGACCAAGAGACTTGAGATGAAAGGAGTCAGTTTACAAAGCCATAAAATTAAGAATGGAAAATATATGATGCAGGGAGAGGCCTAGGACTGAGAACAGGGTAACGGACAGCAGTAAGCCTGGGTTTGACACCACCAGAAGTCACCCTTCCAGCAATCCTCCGAGGCCTATGTTTATGCCTCACGAACAACCATCCCAGCCAGACACTGTGAGATGTCAACACCCAGCTTGTGTGTTGACAACACAGGGGAAGCACACAGGGACCCACCTTGGGTGTGCAGCTGTGACTCTGTGGTATTTTTCACCAGTATGTGGGTCAGTGGGGTGTGTGGAGCTCAGGGGTACACATGAATCTTGAGCACTCCCACCTCCCACAGAGTGTGTGCAAGAAGGGGAACCTGCAGTGCTAGGAGTGGGGATGTTTATTGACAGCACACATGGCAGGGGAGTGTGGACCTCTGTGAGTATGTGAATGACTCTGTGTGTGTGTGCATACTTGGAACTTTTTGGAAATAGTTATAAAAAGGTGTTTAGAAATTTGTAGGTTTTTATTAACAGCTGTTGAGTGTCTACTAATGTCATTTATATGTCATATTGCTGATATTCATTCTGAATGTACAGCTCTGTGATTGCCATTTAATTATGTGTTGTTCAAAAAATATCAATGAACAATTCTGATACTGATTTGAGTTAAACTATATAAGCAGAGCAGTTTTTACTTGTGCTATTCCATAACTTCCAAATCAGGTATGCCTATGTAGCTGGCATGGGCACTAATTTTATTCAGATAGCATTCTGAAAAGCTTGGCTAGGGATCATTTGCTTTATTTCTTGGCACTTCTGTCTCTTATTTCATTTCTTGTGTGTGAAGCAGTGATGACAAGAAGGTCCCCAAGTTTTCTGCAATTAATTTTTAGAATTTACTACTAAACTACTGCCTGTTGGAGAAAAATATTCCAAAAATCCACATTTTGTTTAAAGAAAAGTTATTTCTAGTTGCAAAGAAAGTCTTCAAAGCACTAGAAGTGAACAGGGAGATGCAATATTTGGAGACAGACTGCAGAGGTGTTCTGTTTTTAGGCCAACCAGAATGAAATGTTTTTAAAAAGTTTTTGTGACCTCCTCTTGTAGAAACAACCATTTGCAACCATTTTCCACCACTCACCTGCACTCTGCTTTGTGCAAATCTGAGTGGATTTCTCTGTGATGGCAAGAAGGGGAAGGATTTGGGCTGTTCAGGATACACTTACTGCTCAAAAGCCTTTTCCTTTCTCCAGGTGCAGGAAGTGAGCTCGATAAGACTCTTCCACAGGCTGGAAGTGGACCCATTCTTTTTGTGAGGATGTATACTTCAGCTTAGCTATTTAATAACTGTGTTCGAATTGTAAAGTTTTTATTACTTCTACAGTTGCACCAGCAAAACCAGTCCTGTCATGCCATACCATCAAATGATCAAATGCTTCTGCTTCAACCTGGATCACTTGATTGGGAGTTCCTCAACCAACCAGGGAGTTATTGATTAAGTGCCTTCTGAGTGGATGGACATAGGCACAGCCCTCATATCCAGCTACACCATGATTGTAGCTATGGCACAAACCTGAATTTCACCCTGTTAACACATTTATAACATGAATTTCCTAGCTTTTGTCACACAGTTGCTGTCCCAGGTGTTAGGTAGCTCCATGCCTCTGGCTGGGTTGCTTCAACAGAAGTGACTGAGCTTGTGGCCATTACAGATCCTGGGGTTCAGGAACAGGAGAAAGTATGTCAGTAAAAAGAGGAATAACTTAATTATCTGAAACAGATGATTCTACTGAATTATCATGTGTCAGAAGACACAAACTACAGTGTCCCCAAATACTTTTGCCTCTGGGAGCTCACAGAGATTTCTGCATAAGCAATGGCCTGCATGGATGTTCCCTGGATTTTTTTCTAAGTATATATTGATGCTGAGGAGACTAAGCTGACTAACCTTAAATCAATAGACTGTTTAATTCATATTGACTTTGTCTAAATAATTCGTTACTTTTGTGTTAATCATAAAGTAATACATTACAGTTAAAAAAATACTCCAGAAGTCCCATTAAGCTGACTTTTTGTTGCCTAAATGCAGCTTCACTTGTTTCATAATCATTCATGTCTTAGTTTTCAGTGCCAAAGACAGTCTATTGCATGTTTTTGTACTTGCATTTTAAAGATGTTTGAAAGAAAAGTGACATTAATGTATGACACATCTGAAAAATGTCCTGCACTACTCTACCAAAATTGCAACCTCCACCTGACCCACCAAACCCCTGTAGCTACATCCATCAGAGCACTTTTTCTGCTGAAAGACACAAGGGACACAATCTGCTGTAAATACCAACACAGGAAGCCTTAAAAGATTTAAGTATCTTATAGCAAACATAAACTTGCATCTGGATGATAAAAATGGCCTCTGTGCTCCATGCTGGCATACTACTTCTTGTCTCAAGCTGCTGCAGTGCTTTGTACTTTGGCTTTGATACTTAAGCATGAAAAGAAAAAACACACCAAAACTTGGCAGAAAATCTTAACTTAATTTTCCGTAATTCGGGTTTTTGGATCAACACAAGGAAATGTTAACTTAGAACTCCTCAGTGTCTTGAGTAGATCTCTAAAAACAAGACTAACATTTTAATGTCAACTGTCTTTAGCCCCTGTTTTTCAGAATAGAGGGCATGAGAGGATGGGTTCAAGGGCAAGACGAATAATTTCAGTGATATTTGGAAGGGGCCCTCTACAGTGATGTAGTGTCTCTGGGAACAGGTCTGCCTGCTCTGAACTACTACAGGGGGGCGGTGATTGCTGTAATTTACCTGCAGTATCGAAGGAACAGTAACGGACACTCAAAATTAAACTGAGGTCCCTTTAATACAATGAGTAGTCAGCAGATTTGCCTTTTGTTTCCTTATTTTCCCATGAAACCTGTGATTACCAGAAGTGTGTCTTCTATGTTAATTTAAAATGAATAAATAAAAGAGGTTATGTATTTTGTGTTGAGTGTTTCTTTTTGCTTCAGAAGTGGGTAAATAGAGGCCAGTTAATTGCATCAGTAGTTTTTATGAAAAAAGACTGTTTTTCAAATGAATTACTTTAGTGAAGCATAAGAAGTGGTGTTAGAGGATTGTTGAGGTTTATTTCTAATTAGGACCCCTGAAAATGATGCTATTTTATTTATTACTATGTTGAATTAATATTTCATATTTAACAGCAGGTGTCCATTTCAATGGTTTAGTCTGTTTTAACCATTAAAAAAATACAAAATGGAAATCCCTCCTTCTTAGAGACATACCACAGCATTTTTTCCCCAAAACCTCTTTCCTGCAAAATGAGAACATATACACACTGATTTTTATAACTAGTTAAGATGAAAATAAATTCAAAAGATATCTAAACAAAAATTGTCTTATATTTTTTAACAATTTTTTTATTCAGACTCATTGAGAGATACAGTTTTACTCCAACCTGGGAATCCACAGATAAAAAGGATAAATTAGGAAGGCAATTTTTAAGGGTAATTTAAAATTCAGTGGAGTTAATCAACTTCATGAAAATCAATTTCAAGAGTTTTTATGCTGTAAATAATATATTTTTTATTATTTTGGGTCTTAAATGGTGCTATCCTAGGAAATAAATACAGCAGAAACTGAGGAGTGTCTTGGGCTGCAGAAATGCTTCTCTCTAATGTATTTCTCAGATATCTTCTATCCTTGCATGACACAAGTAATATCTAGGTGGTTTTTCTTTTTCTGTACACAATATTTGTCTCTTTCTCCCACTATAGCTCTTGCCTATGTGTCACACTTTCTCTTCATTCCTTCTCTTTAGCCCATAGTATGCAAAAGTGGGATGCACACCTAAGAAAATATTTCTTATTTAGGCTAGTGGCAAATATACACAATCCAATCCTGTGTGGTGTTTTTACACTTGTGATTGTTTCATCTTTTTGTGTTTTTCTCTACAGATTAGAATAAACCTTAAGAGGTTTTCTTTTTTTTAAAAGACTGTCTCTTGGAGTTGCCAGTGTGAATCCCATACATCATTACACAGCAGCTAGAGATCTGCTGTGAATGCTCTGCTTTCTGTTTATGAATGATTAGCTATTCTCTTTTTGAAACATTGCAGGGAGGCAGCCTTTGATCCTGATTGCATTTTGGCTAGGCCTCCAGACTTTGGCTTAAACAGATCAGAACTTTTGATCCTAGAAAAAAAAATGAGAACAGTATTTAGGAGCAAATGTACTTTTCCCCATAGAAAGGACATAAAGACAAATTTTTGATTCTTCTTAGTTTAGCGTAAAATGAAATACATATTTTCATTTTGTTCTGCCTCTTTATTGTGGGTTTTCAACTCAATTCAGAATAATTATAGATAAAGCAATTATTTATTAGTTAGAACAATTTGCCCTTGAATTATCAGGACGCTTTATTCATCTTCCATTAGGAACTGTTGAGTATTCGATACGTTATCTTTTTGGTGTGGGACACAAGGATCAATTCTTTCCATAAGGGCAGCCTGAAGAAGTACTTTGGTGGTGAGAGTCGCTTCATTTTAAAGAATAATAAACTAAGATTGTATGTGAACTCTTTCTGACAGCAAAGAACATATTAACTTTAGGGTGAATATGTGTAATATGAAAATATTACTTCCTTTTTATGGTTTGCCTATATTATATTCTTGTAAATATAGTCAACTACTAGACAGGGTACAAATGAATGAAGAGGAGATTAGCTGCTAATTCCATTATTTTTTAACATGTTTAATGTGTTTTTTTGCATTTCAGAGAAGCTGAAACAACAATACAGAAGGGATACGTTGTAAAAACAGTTTTGTTAATGCATAAGAAGAAAAATAACCTTGCACAAATAAACAATCTTTTTGTTGTTTTTTAAATCAAAATCCAGAATTGTAAGAGACAGGCTCTCTTTCAAATGAGTTTTACTTTCTTAAATTACTTCAGGGTTTGGATTTTTTTTTTACTTTGATTAACTCTGTTTCATGACTTTTTAGTTGTGTTGATAGTTATAAAATGTCGCTGAGTATCACATTGGTTCTGTTTGGACTGGGTAGAGGAAAATGAGGGAAATAGGTGGAACAACACGGGATGGAACAGAGGTTCTCCATCAAAAGGCCATCTAGGCTGTTACGTCACTCTTTATTTTAAGATCTCTAACCAACTACTTCAAGATAATGGATAATATTTTTCACTTTGGCCCATAGTGGAAAATTAGTTTACAGGACTAGGTAGAAGGTAACTGACTCTGATGGATGTCTTGGAGAGATGGAATAATTTTATGAAAACATGCAACATTGGATCCTTTTTTTTTTCAACCATGAAATTTAGGTTAATATTGGCTGCAGGGAAGCTTTTTTAAATGGAATCCCTGTTGTTTGTTTTAAACATTCCATGACTACATACTATACCATTTGCCTTACTATAATTTGGCACTAGTGAGAATGAAGTCTGCCTTTCCTAATAACCTTTACTTTTCTAATTTCTAATTGCACAAATTATAATTTACCTACATAGGTTCTAGTAAGAAGTAAAATGTGCTTCCCATCACATGCCACAATCTGACAACACAAATAACAGTCTCTGTATCCTGAGTCAAAACTGCTTTCCTCATTCCAGATGTCAGAAGGCTTGAGTCTAAACCTAGAATCTGATTTTAAACATGACAGAACAACTTGTTTTTTATCTTCATGTTCTTTAAACAGGCTGAACAGAAATTGAAAACCTAGAGAATCTATATGCATGGGCATCCTTGCATCTCAGCCTGAGTGCAAGGTTTCTTAGACATTGTTCTTCCCATGTGATCTATATCTGTCTGCTTTGTATAGGGTGTACTTCTACAAAATTGTATTTCATAATCTTTTTTATAGTTATGGATAATTTTCATTTAAGTCTTTGTTTGTATTTATAGTCATCTGGCATTTATTCTACAATTATTTTTCATTTTATCATATAGTAGAAAAGGAGCTTCCTGTTAGCTAAATTGTGCTGGAACCAAGAGTAATAAATCTGGAATTGCATTGTGAATTTCATCCCAAAATATTTGCAACAGCTTTAGACATTTCTAAAAGCAACATACAAACTAGATCACCTTTTGCTGATGCAGAGGTGGTTTCAAGGCAGTATGTGCCAACTGTCTTATGCCACATGAACATTTATATTAGAGCTAATAGGGCAGATTCAGCTTTCAGTTACACTGAAGGAACTGTAAGATTGCTGCATTGGTTAGACACTAATGTCTCTAATAATTGAAAATATATTTTTGCAATTGGAGTATAAGTCAGGATATAGGAATTGATAAATCTGTACATTTTTAACCAATTAATTATTCCATGAATCATGGTTAAGAACCTTAGCAGGCACAAATCAAAATTATTGTAGATCAGATCATCTTCAATTTTGTGTCTCTCAAAAAATGCAGCTTTGCCTTTTTCTTATAAGAAGGAATCAGTGTTTTGCATTCTCATCTATGACATCTACTGATTGTTTCAAGATACCAGCAAAGGTATTAATCTCAAGAAAATTTCTAATGAAATTTGAATTATTCCTTCTTAAAGATTGGAAACCTCCTGTCTTATGATAAGAATTTTAAGGCAGGATGAACATACAACAGTCTTCACTCATCTGTGTAAATATACCCTTTTAATAGCCTGTAAAAAGTTACATGTTCCATCTTCATTTGTTCACTCTTCTTTGCCTGTATGTGCTTCTTTGCACCATTAATCAAGTTTGTTTTGCTATGGTAGATCTATACCAACCTGATGCAAAACAATCATATATATATATATATATATATATATATATATATATATATATATATATATATATATATAAAACAATCCTGCACAGCTTTCCTCAGCTGAGATTTGTAGTAGGAATATTAAGACTGGTATGAATGAGAATTTAGGTGTGCGAAAACACTATAAGGAAAAGAAAGGATAAGACATACGGACAGCAGATGCTGATGGCACCTAATTAGCAGGTTTTCAAGATCAGAGCACACTACTTACAGCTTCGCAGACACTTAGACAGTGAAAGCCTTAGACAGCCTAAAAGACAGATTGGACTTCACTGACACTATTGCTCTGGAAATTTACTGCCTGCCCCATTGTTAGTGTAGTAAGGC
The DNA here is from genome assembly GCF_963921805.1 of Phalacrocorax carbo. NCBI lineage: Eukaryota > Metazoa > Chordata > Aves > Suliformes > Phalacrocoracidae > Phalacrocorax > Phalacrocorax carbo. Next base: position 27,596,915 of record NC_087518.1, on the reverse strand, counting down.
TGAATAGAGTGGAAGGATTGTTTTATGTGTTGGAGATGTGATATTCCTTAGCACATATTGCACATTTCTTCTGTTTACAATAGAAATCTTATATTGATTTATGCGTGTTTATAAGACTTTCTACACCTCTGATCCTTCTTTGCAGACCTTTCAGTCATCAGCTTTTAGTATTTGCGTAATAGTCTGCATGCAAGTGTAGCATTTTGCACATGCACTTGTTAAAATGCATTTCATTTGGGTTTTTTTAAAACCACTGTTTTTACATATCAACACCATTTTGAATTCTAACCAGCATATTTAAGAAAGCTTTAATATTATGTAGAGATCTCAAAATATAAGATTGAATTACTATGAGATTAAATAAGATTAAATGAGGACAAGGTGTGCTGCTTTTGGCTGGAATAGAGTTAATTCTCTTCACTGTGGCTGGTAAAGTGCCCACAACACATTGATGCTTTAGTTGTTGTTAAGTAGTGGCTAAGCATCGCTAAGTAGCGCCTATAGTAGTTAGGGACTTTTCCAGCTCACACCCCCAAGAGTCGGGCCACTGAAGAACATCGAAACAACCAGCAGGTAGATCAGGCTGCCAAGATTGAAGTGGCTCAGATAGATCTGGACTGGCAACATAACAGTGAATTATTTCTAGCTTGGTGGGCCCATGACACCTCAGGCCATGAAGGGAGAAATACAACACACAGATGGGCTCGTGATGGAGGGGTGGACTTGACCATGGATGCTATTGCACAGGCTATCCACAAATGTGAAACGTGCGCTGCAATCAAGCAAGTGAAGTGTGTAATGCCTCTGTGGTTTGGGGGACAATGGCTGAAATATAAATATGTGGAGGCCTGGCAGATTGACTATATCACACTCAAACAAACATGCCAAGGCAAGCCTCATGTGCTGACCATGGTAGAAGCAACTACTGGTTGGCTGGAAACATATTCTGTCCCCCACGCCAATGCCCAGAACACTATCCTGGGTCTTGAAAAACAAGTCTTGTGGCAACATGGCACCCCAGAGAGAATTGAGTCATGCAACGGTTCTCATTTCCGAAATAACCTCATAGCTGGGCCAAAGAGCACGGTACTGAGTGGGTGTATCATATCCCCTATCACTCACCAGCCTCTGGGAAAATTGAACGGTACAATGGACTGTTAAAAACTACACTGAGAGCAATGGTGGGGTGGAAAATTTAAACACTGGGGTACACATTTAGCAAAGGCCACCTGGTTAGTTAACACTAGAAGATCTGCCAATCGAGCTGGCCCTGCCCAGTCGGAACCCTTACATACTGTGGAAGGGGATAGAGTCCCTGTAGTGCACTTTAAAAATATGCTGGGGAAAACAGTCTGGGTACTTCCTGCCTCAGGCAAAGGCAAAACCATTGGTGGGATTGCTTTTACTCAAGGACCTGGTTGCACTTGGTTGGTGATGTGGGAGGATGGAAGAGTCCAATGTGTGCCTCGAAGGGATTTGATTTTGGGTGAAAACAGCCAATGAACTGAATGACATAATGCAAACTGCTATATAATATTGTATGTCATCTCTTCTGTGGTTGCTATATGTCATATCAATGATATCACAGTACAAATCTCCCAATTTATGGAAGATGAACTTTGATGAAACAAGCAAAGTGCAGCAGTGATGGAATGAAGGATGACTTTGGTATGTAGCAACCCAACACCACACACACCATCTCTCCTGCCCTGAAAGACTGATACAAGAGATGGAGCCCGGAGTCATGGACTGCGTGAACTCAATGGACATATTAATGGACATTTTACAGGGAAGGTCCATGAACTAAGGGAATGATGGGAAGGGGAGAAGTGGTGGTTGTTGAGGTTGTATTGAATAGTATGGGACCTGGGAATGGTGTGAATGGTATGGAATAAAGGGTGGAGAATGTGCTGGTTTTGGCTGGGATAGAATTAATTCTCTTCACTGTAGCTGGTAAAGGGCCAATGGCACACTGATGCTTTAGTTGTTGTTAAGTAGTGGCTCGGTGTTGCTAAGTAGTGCCTATAATAGTTAGGGATCCCATGGTCTGCCACATGGGCAAGAGGCCTGAAGGGACAAGGCCACAGCCAAGACAGCTGACCCAAACTAGCCAATGCAATGTTCTATACCATGTGACACCATGACCAGTATATTAACTAGAGGAGTTGGCACACAGGGGAGACAGTTGTTGCTTGGGGACTGGTGGTGTTGGATTGGCAGGTGGTGAGCAGCTGCGTCATGTACTGTTTGCTTTGACTGTTCATTCCCCCTTCCCCCCACCCCTCTTTCACCTCTCTCTCATTGTTTTCCTTTCATTGCATCTTTATTGTTGTTATTATTGTTTTATTTTAATTATTATACTGTTCTTAACTCATGAGCTTTCTCACTTTTACCCTTCTGATTCTGTCCCCTGTCACACCAGTGCAGGGGAGTGAGCAAGCGGCTGTGTGGGGTTCAGTTTCCAGCTAGATCACAACACAAGACATGAGTTGATTCCTCTATATCAGTATACAGTTTATATCTTTTTTGTGTAATCTTTGTTTTATCCCCTTATGCACATATATTGTTCTTGCAATTTGGATCTTGCATTTGTACTAAGAAATAAACTCAGCTGATAGAAACTAGCATGACCAGTTATCCCCAGGCTATTCAGCCTCCTGATCTGGAGACAGGGATGGAGAGCAAAATAGGCTCCCTATAATCCAGGAAGAAACAGTTTACAACCTGCTGTGCCATTTGGATAATCACAAGTCTGCAGGATTGGATGGGATCCACCTGACAATACTGAGGGAGCTGACAGAGGAGCTTGCCAAGCCACTCTCCATTATTTCTCAGCAGTCCTGGTTAACAGGGGAGGTCCCAGAGGACTGGAGACTTGCCAGTGCGACACCCATCTATAAGAAGGGCCAGAAGGAAGATCTGGGGAACTACAGGCCACTCAGCCTCACCTCAGTACCGAGGAAGATTTTGGAGCAGTTCATCTTGAGTGTGCTCACCAGGCATGTACAGGACAACTAGGGGATCTGGCCCAGCTAGCATGGGTTCATGAACGGCAGGTCCTGCCTGACTACCTACTATGATCAGATGTCCTGCCCAGTGGATGAGGGAAAGGCTGTGGATGTTATCTACCTGGACTTTACTAAAGCCTTAGACACTCTCCCACAGCATCCTTCTAGAGAAGCTGGTGGCTCATGGCTTAGACAGGTGTACTCTTTGCTGGTTAAAAAAAACTGGCTGGATGGCCGAGCCCAGAGAGTTGTGGTGAATGGAGTGAAACCCAGTTGGTGGCCTGTCACAAGCGGTGTTCCCCAGGGCTCAGTGTTGGGGCCAGTCTTGTTTAATATCTTTATCAATGATCTGGATGAGGGGATCGAGTGCACCCTCATTAGGTTTGCAGATGACACCAAGTTGTGTGTGAGTGTTGATCTGCTTGAGGGTAAGAAGGCTCTACAGAGGGATCTAGACAGGCTGGATCAATGGGTCGGAGCCATCTCTTTGAGGTTTAACAAGGCCAAGTGCTGGGTCCTGCACTTTGGTCACAAAAACCCCATGCAAGGCTACAGGCTTGGGGAAGAGTGGCTGGAAAGCTGCCCAGTGGAGAAGCACCTGGGGGTGCTGGTCGACAGCTGGCTGCACATGAGCCAGCAGTGTGCCCAGGTGGCCAAGGCGGCCAACAGCATCCTGGCTTGTATCAGGAATAGTGTGGCTAGCAGGAGCTGGGAAGTGATTGTGCCCCTGTACTCGGCACTGGTGAGGCCACACCTTGAATATTGTGTTCAGTTTTGGGCCCCTCAGTACAAGAAGGACATTGAGTTGCTGGAGCGTGTCCAGAGAAGGGCAATGAAGCTGGTGAAGGTTCTGGAGAGCAGGTCTTATGAGGAGAGGTTGAGGGAAATGGGGTTTTGTTATCCTGGAGAAAAGGAGTCTGAGGGGAGACCTTATTGCTCTCTACAACTACCAGAAAGGAGGTTGTAGTGGGGTGGGTGTTGGTCTCTTCTCCCAAGTAAACTGTGATATGAAAAAAGGAAATGGCCTCAAGTGGCACCAGGAGAGGTTTAGGTTGGATATTGGGGAGAATTTCTTTACTGGAGAGTGGTCAGGCACTGGAACAGGCTGTCCAGAGAAGTGGTGGAGTCACCATCCCTGGAGGTGTTAAAAAAATTTGTAGACATGGCACTTCAGGGCATGGTTTAGGAGGCATGGTGATGTTAGGTTGACAGTTGGATTTGAAGATCTTAGAGGTCTTTTCCAACCTCAATGATTCTTTGACTTAGCTGGGCTATGTCACCTCTGTGACATCTGAAGGTCAGGTCTATGTTGTATATAAAATGGATTGGATCTGGGAATGTTTGAACCTAGGTGTTTCCAGCAGGGATTCAGCATGGCATGCACTCAGCAGCAGTATATATGTCGGTGACAGTGTGTGCTTGTAACTGGGTGTTTCTCCTGTATCTGACAAATTAACTCCCTCTGCTTCAATTGCTGCTCTCAATAAAGCTTAACTGATTGTCACTTGAATCCACCTAGTTGCTTCTTTTTGAGTAACGGGAGAACAGTTGCATGATCATCCACTGACATACTAATCATACCAGATATTATGCCTGCAGTTAAATATTTGTATTGTGAGACCTGTCTTCCATCCCTGAAATCTTCCATGCAGACTTGTATGTGTGACTTTATATTTCTGAGCTATACATGCCCGATTTTGAAAACCACTCTTCATGTGCACAAAAATGACCACCAGGAGATCTAAAAACTCTAAAAATATGTAGCCTTTGAGATACAACAGTCGTTCTCTTTGTACAAGTAATGTAAATCACAGTAGTTCTGTGTGTGACTGACACAGACGAAACCCTGAGTGAAGTAGAAAACTCCACTCCAGTCACAAAGAAATTTGACCAAATACTGTATGAAATTATATCTCACTCCCTTCTGAGCACATTTAAATATTTTCCTTTTGTCTGAGTGAGGCACATTCATGTAACTTTCTAGCATGACAAAAAAGGTCAAATACCACGATATTTTCTGTGTAAAATTAAAAATCAAGGCAGTGGAGAGGTGGGGGAAGCAAGTTAAATTTTCACTTCTTTTTCCTTTAAACATTTGCCTGAGTGCCTAGATCACCTAAATTTCTTTCATAAATCAACTGTTACTGTCCTTGTCTTATTCAGGAAACTAAGATTGCTTGTCTAAGTCTGTTGTCTAAAGAAGACAGCAGGAATCCCCCTGTGTGTGCACATTTGTGATGTAACTTTTAAGCAGCCACAGCTAGAGGTGGATCACATTTTTCCTACAATTAGGCTCCTCCAGAAAACCAAAAATGCTCTTAAGTTCAGCAGAGCTTCCCCTATGCCTTAAGGAATGAAACAAGCAAACTAAGAATGACCAAATAAGCTGATGCTATCTGTCACAAAATCCTTTGGCAAGTTCAATATACATTTAAGGAAAAAGAAAACTCCTAAGATATTTGTATATTCACTAATTACATTCTTTAAGTGCAGAATCATAAACTCACAGATTATTTTAGTCTGGTAGGGACCTCAGAAGGTCTACTAGTCCAATCCCCTGCTCAGAGCAAAGCTGACTGTCACAGTAGCTCAGGTTGCTCAGGGTCTTGTTCTGTTGAATAATAAGTATCCCAGAACGTGGGGATTCCACAACAGTTTCTAAAATTTCTTGACATTCTGTACTTCCAAATGAAAAGCTTTGACAGAAATGTTTGCAATTTACCTTCACAGGTTTGTGCAGGGGGACTGACTCATTATCTGGATGTGGATATGATATACTACAGTTATCAACATTTAAAAAAATAAAGAGTAAGGTGAAGGAATTTTCATACACATTTTCTTTGAATATTTTATTTGATCAACCTTAAATTTTGGAAAGGGATAGCTCCCTTGCCCTAAAGAAAGGAAGTTTCTTTCTGAGTCTGTTATAAGCAGGGCTATTTTTTCTTGGTAATAAAAGCTGTCAGTGACTTCCACAATCCAGTGACAGGAGTAATTAGTGCTAGCAGGATGAAGCTTTGTAAGTGTGCAAAAACAGGTAGAAAGAGACCTGCATGAGATCTCATTTTTTTTTCTCAAAAATGGAAATTGTTGAGGGAGGAAGGCTGAGCTGCACTGTGTGTTTGGCATCGAAATATTAGGCATATGGGGATCTCAAGAGAATAATGTAAAGAGTAGTTCTGCCTGAAATATTTAATAGAATTTACTGAATTGTTTTGTTCAAAATTATTTCACTGCAAAGTGAATTTATCTTTCTTTTTTTGCTGAACTTATGAGACAGAACCTTTTCCATCCCTGTAGAACAAGCAGCCAGTGTGCTTATAATTATTCTACACCATGAAATATTACTCTGCATGTGTTCCCTTTTCCTCTCATAATCTTTGCATTTAAAAGACGAAAATAATTTTTAAGCACTTGACTAGTGTTGTTGAAGGGGTTCCATATAAGTCTGCATGTGAAGTGTGTCTGAAAAATCCCACAGGTCTCCTGTGAGGCACCATTTATTTGATTTAAAGGAATTAACAAATGTCTTTAAACTGCTCTGAAAATCTTTTTCTCTTGAGTGAGAAGAACTCTTAAAACAGTGGACAATTATGCTATAATTATGTACTTATAAAATGTATAATTATATAAGTATGTAATTATATGAATATCTAATATCATTATACTACAGACCTGGCAAAATAGAGGAAGTCATTTCACAATGCCTTTGCAGTGCACATCTGCAATTTGAGAGTCCTTTACAGTGCCTTGGAATAGGAGATCTTGGAAACAGAAGAATGAAGGAGTCAGAAAGGATGAATGTCAGTGCATGAAGAGTCCACATAGCCACCCTGTGCATTTTGATAAGGTGTTAGCGATAGGCTTTCTGCATGCTTATTTGTCCCTCTTCCAAATTAAACACTAGAATTTCAGGATAAAAATAAACTACTCCGAGAATTTTCAGGTAACTTAAGGAAAGTCTTTCCAAGATGACCTTTTGCTAGTATTAGAATATTGCAGTTTACAGGCTAAAGAGGACTATTCCATCCTTATAATAACTTTCATTCATTTTTCTTATTGATTTTTCTCATTTGCTCACTAAAATAACATGAACTTTTTGTTACCTTTTGAACTGAGAAGTGATGTGTTTTTCTGAATTCCACCTTCCACTGATTGATGGAAGGCAGGTAAGAGGGCTGTTTAGCTAGCCAGTATAGTAAATTCTTTTAATAATATATTTAATACAAACAGGTCTTTGAACAGAGTTTAACTCATCATTTTGCAAGAAAATTTTAACTTTTCTTTATCTCCCTGCAATTATCTGTACCTGGAGCTGTATCATGCAATATTTTACAAAGATAAAGGCTTCATGTATTAAAATTGAGCAGTAGTTATTAATTTTGCCACCACTTAGTAGATATCAGTTTTCTTTCCCAGGCAAAACTAAATTTAAAAACAGAAGTAAGAGAGCCTGATCCAGTTCCAGTGAAGGCACTGGGAGATTTTCAATTGCTTTTGGTGGGATTTGTATTAAAACTGAAAGAGTAATTACAGCATTGGTAGATTTTTATGAACAAACCTAATTTATTTTTTGAAAAATCCTACTTAGTGGATAGAGTAAGTGTAGTGTATTTATTTTATTTGTATCTTAGAAATAGATTTACTATGAGGTCTTAAAATTTTAATTGAAAAGTTAATTTAAATTAGCTTTCATATAAGCTATCATGAGGTTTGAAAATGTGCTAAGTGACCACCTTCATTTCTAAATTCTTCTATTTCTCTGAAAGCTCTATCAATTGTTAAAGAGCACTAGAGACCTATAGGAAGACCATTTTACAGAAGCAGCTGAGCTGTGCATTGAAAGTCTTATGTAGTCTGGGATTTGCCAGCTAATTACATATTATTGTGAAGCAAATTCATTTATTTTAGCCTATCTCCAAATGTGTGAACATGTGTCACTTCTCCATAAACCTCATTAGTTTTCGTTACACAGAGGTCTGATATAATCTGATGGTCATTCTTACCTCTGTATTGATTAGTAATGCTATATCATTTTGAAATACTGATGATTAAGGCTTTTTCAATGAGGGCTCATAAGCATATTGAGTTAGAATGTATTCCATTAATTTTTTTCATTAATAACCTTGGTCCATTTGAGACATTGCTTAATAGTCCATAACTCCTACTTTAATAGGAAACAATAATTGATTTCTACTTGTACTTGAATACTGTAGGCTATAAATTTTAACACATTGAATACCTAGTTAATGATATACCTTCGGAAATACTAATGGAAACAGAGTCTGAGCCATCATTGTTTACATATGTATCCTTGAAGATTTACAGGGTATTTACTGAAATCATATAGACTACAGGGGAACTAACCATTTTTCTACAGGATTAAAAAATAAGGGCTTATACTTTTACCTGGCTTCTGTCCCCACAAGTTTTATGTGTGAGGCCTAGATACAGATGATCTATAAATACGATAATCACTCAGCAACAGAAAGCTTCTCACTTAGAAGAGGACATGCATGCAGCTATGAAAATGTTAATAATATATTCCAGCATATCATTTTAGAAGTTGTAAAATTCTTACTATCAGTCTATAGACAAAGCAGAGGCCTATAGCACCCATAAAGTGGAAGCAGACTAAACAAGATGTGATTACTGTTTTCTTGCTTTAGAACCAGACCAAAGTATATTAAAACAGTATAACCAACAGCAGTACTTCATACATTTGTGACTTCAATAACAACATGATCTTCATTAAGCATTTTGTAACACAGCTAACCATAAATATATAAATAATATACAACTGCAAGAGGTCAAAGACTTGGAATACATTTGTACAAACGGGGTTCAGAAAATCACATGCAAGCAGAAAAATCTGCAAGACAAACAAAAGATGAAGAGCGGGCCAATAGTATCATCCCCTTTGCTTTTGCAGATCAAGTCAGGAAGCAGGTTCGTTATCACTAATTATTTAAGTCTGTAGCTCTAAGGATTATTGAGTAAGAAGCAACCATTAGTGCTGTGTATTGTTAATGAACACTGATCTAGTAAAATCCGTAAGTTTGAAATGGATCTGATTTATCAATCTTTTAAACATTTCTATCCCACTGATCTCTAATTCCATAACTGAACTATGGATATACATACATTCACAGAACACAGAAATGTTGAGGTTGGAAGGGACCTCTTGAGATCTTGTTGTCCACCCCTTCTTCTCAAGGAGGTCACCTAGAGCAGCTTGCCCATGACGGGTTGTGTTGCAGTTGTATTCAGTTGCAACAAACCTATGCTGTAGGCAGATTATGCATGGAACACCTTGATTGTTTCTTGCATACTTCACTGCTCTACAACTGGCAGGAATTTACTGGGATGTGTAACAAACTGTTACTTCAGATGAGTGAGATGGGTGGAGAATTGAGTTGCAAATAGAGTGAGTCTATATATCTCTACTGATTGAATAATGACACACAAGCTTAAAAGATGTCCTGTTATTCTTTTTGTTTAGAATCCAAGGGGTAGCTTTGAATACTATAGCTAAACTTGAGCATCACTTTTCTGTTAGTTGAAAGGAAATTTACTACAACATAATCTTATATTTCTGCTCTCTCTGTGACAGGCAAACAGAAGAGAATAAAAATATTGCATGTATAATGTTACTTTGCAAAGTCATCTTTTCCCTAGAAGCTAGTCACTTGGATGAACTTTCTAATCTAGATACCTGATAGAAGATACAGTTTGCTAACATTTTTATTTGCCAAAAATTTAACCATCTTTTACTTCCTCAGGAGCAAGAGGGACTGTGGAGGCAGAAGAAGGAAGGGAGGGAGGGAGGTAGCAAAGAAGGAAGGAAGGAAGAAAAGAAAGAATGAACAAACATCCACAGCCGTGTACAGTTTGGCAATTATATATAATTGAACATCCACAGTTATAAAAACTACTGCTTGTGTGTGAAGCTCCAGGTCAGTGCTGATATTTAAAAAAGATCTGAGGAAACACCAAGGTAGCAGGCAGAATGAAAATGAGTAACTGATTCACCTTCTTTAATAGTAATCTAAATCAATAGGATGACATCAAGATACAAGAGTCAACCCAGTGTTCTGGTAAGGGGTGGATGATGGAACACACAAAAGAGGTTGCTTATACTGTTTTTCCTTAGGTTTATAGCTGTTTCAGATTTGCAAAACAACCACTTTTAATGTGGATTGACAGCCTAATTACAAAGTAAATAGAATGAATGGCGTATCTCCACAGCTAAACATTTTAGATGAATGAAACAGAATACAGTTTAGAAGGCAGAGGTACCTTATAAAGTTATAATAAATACCACAGCTGGTGCCTGTAAAATTATCAACTTTTTAACTTTTCATCCTAATAAGTCATGTATATCAGGAGCTGTCATTTTATTGAAGTTTAGGTAAGTCCATGACTTTAGATCCAAAAAATTAAATTAAATGGTCCTAATGAGTTAGGGAAATTATGTCAATAGTTCTGCAAGGTTTTTGGAAGTGGTCTTCTATTAACTATTTGAAAAAATAGTGCTAAAAAAAAAAACTCTGTGGAATTTTAATATTTTAGTGGTTTTGTCAGTATGCTCAGTGTTTTAAGATTTTTGTTTCTACTTTGTTTTTAATATATTATAGCACTGAATTATTAAATAGATGAAAAATTACATTCTACAGTAGGGTGACAGTCATTATTGATTGGGCCTTTTTAGCACTGGAACAATTTTTTAATGTTTGAATAATTTTCTTTTTTTTAATATTAAATTGGGATGAATATTTGTTGACTGTATTTTATATACAAATCCTACTTCAGGACAAGCATTCAGCGTGGCGATTTCTTGAGATCTCTCCCTGATCCATTTCTTACACCTCTAATGTGATTATCTTTCAGCCAAATTTAGTTATATTAGTTTTTCTGAAGGTCTATAAAATCAGACTTACAGTTTGATTTTTTGGTGTTTTTCTATTGAATTAGAATTGTGTTGTATAAATATGCTTGACATATTTGTACTAACAATGGCGGCTTAAGTTATCTGCAGCATATCTCCAGTCACAAGGTGCTTTTGCTGAAATCACATTGAAACATAGTATAATTGCCACAATTTTTTTAGAATCACTCATTTGAGTAATGGATAACTGTGGAAATAAATAACTTCAGCCCTGAGTATCTGTTGTTTATTCCGCAGTTGCATTTTATTTGTCTTCAGAAGCTTACAAGGGAAATGTGCTAGAGGAGTACCTTATCTTTACACTAGAAGTTAATGGTTAATAATAGGCTTTGTGGTTACATAGGCAGATTGTAATTCCTGAAATCTATAAAAAGTTGTTACTTGTGAAAATTATAAATAGCAAATGTTTGTGGAGATTCACCATCATAACATATGGGTTGTTGTCCTCTTGAGTATGATTTATTTTTCTTGAAACTAAACTGAAAAGGTAAAGCCATCCAAAAAATTGGATCAGAGCAGATTTGGTTTTATTTCATTTCAAACAAAGACCAATTCATACTATTATTTATTTCAGCTTTGAATTTATCCCAAGGACATCTTGTGCTTTCCTACATCTGCTTTTCTATAACGGCACAGTAGACTATTATGGTTCATCAGCAGTCATTCACTTAATCTGTAATGATGGATTATCACCCAGCAGTTTCAAGCACAGCTCTCTGTGTAAAACCTCAGTGGAAGGGTATGGATAAGAAGGACTTACATAAATCCTTCCTCATTCTTGGATATACAGGACTAGCTCAGAGAATGTTATTGGTAAACAGGATTCCCAAAGAGCAGAAACTGCATAGTGGGAGAACAAGCAGGGAGCAGACAGCTGCTCAAGAACAAGTAGAACTACTCAGTTTGGCGCTGAACCTATGCTTTGGTTAGCGATGGCCAAATTATTTTTGTAACCTTTCCTTAAAGATTACATGAAGTAGAATGTTTCCCGTTTTTAAAGAAATCTCTCTTTTTTTTTTCATAATCTGTTAAAAAGAAACCTTAGGGATTAGCAGGTAGACTTAAAACTGTAACTCAGAACTGTAAAAAGTCACTGTTGGATCTCTGATTATTAAAGTTAAAATTAAGCAAGAACAGTTAGAAATGTTTGGAGGAAAAAGGATAACTTCTGTTACAAAACATATATGATAAATATAGTGTGTGTTATTTTGTGGAAAATCAACTTTATTACACTTAATCTTCAGACATCTTTTTTTTTATGACATTCTGAGATAATGGCAGATATGATAGCAATTAAAAGGGAAGAGGGGTATTAGGAAAGGTAAGGAGTGATAGCTGTTTCGACATTTCATTCCGTAATCTTATAATTTTAAGAGTTCAGTTATATTAGCAATATAGCATATAAACCTTAATTTATTTTTCATTTCCAACAACAAAAAAAAAAAGCAAAAGAAATTTAATTCTGTAGACAAGTTCCTTACCAACCTTGTGTAGGATGTTTTTCTCCTGCTGTTCCAGTGAAATAGGAAAATCTAGAAATAACATGTACTGAAGTATGGGTAGACCTCACAGTGTTTACCATTTTTCTTCCTGTTTTCAGCATCTGCCTCAAAAAGGGGTAGGGGGGAGTGGGAGAGAAGTACAATTCCTAAAATAGTTTAGATTTGCTTTCATTTTATTTCAGATGTGTCTTTCTTTAAAAACAAACAACAGTGGGACATGACAGAAGTCCACTGTTTTATTTAATGGATGTTAAAGACCACTCGGTTTTCATCTTGCTGCCTTAGGAATGTATTTGTCCTCTGGAACCACTTTCCATAGGATAGCAGCTATATCAGTTAATACATTGATCAGTAATGATAAGATACTTGAAATACATATTGGGCACACACTGAAATACAAGACATTCCAACTAAACATAAAGAAATATTGGGGGTTTTTTAACTGCTAAAGTGGTCAAATATTGGAGCAGGTTGCCAAGAGGGTCAACCTTCGGAGATATTCAAAACTGACTGGCCACAGTACTGGGCAACCTGCTTAATAAAGGGGGTTGAACTGCATGATCTCCAAAGGTCCTTTCCAGTCTCAACTATTCTGTGACTTTGTGTTTCTAAAATAAGAATGAACAAGTTGTGAACTGGGTAAGAGGAGTAAAGAAACAGTTATACCTACAACAAAAACGTGATGTTAATGAAAGGCAACAGTATGCATCTATTACTACTGCTCCACTCTTTGAAAGTAGCATACAATTAAAACACAGGGGAACTGAATCAGGCTGAAAATCAGGGTTTTTATCTAGATTTAGCATTTAATCCTCTATACAATTTTCAGTTTATTAGAACATGTTTTTTAATATTTAACCTTAGTGTTCCTAGCAAAGGTAATGATTATATAATACTTACTCATAAGTATACCTGTTTACTTGGCACCCATTTTTCTTTCTGTGAACAAGCAGATTTACTACTCCAACTGTGTATAACATATTGGACCTGTAAATAATGTCCACTATATGGAACAGGAAATGGCTTTCCTGGAAGCTGTCCATGTTTGATTTGGTCTCCTGTTAGAGCTAACATTAATTCTTAAAGTACGGACTGACTGCAGATCTATCCAAGTGATGCACTGAGGAAGGCTGGTTTGATATTATCATAATATCAATGGTTATGTCACTGATATACCAAAAGTCTAAGGAAAGGTAACAGCAGTTTTGTGCTAACTTATTAACTTGATCAACCTGATCACAAATAACTTCTTCCAACTTCTCTAACACTTCAACACCTGGGAAATACACCATCTGATACTGAGGGCTTCCAATTTTTGTTGTGATTTTGTTCTTTCCTAAATGAATTAAGTCTTTGCCTTACGGAGAAGGACTCGGGGGAGAAAGACTCAGGGATGGTAGATGAAAAATTGGACATGAGCCAGCAATGTGCACATGCAGCCCAGAAAGCAAGTCATATCCTGGGCTGCATCAAAAGAAGCATGGCCAGCACGTTGAGGGAGGTGATTATTCCTCTCTACTCTGCTCTTGTGAGAATCCACCTGTAGTACTGCATCCAGCTCTGGGGGGTGCAGCAAAAGAAAGACATGAACCTGTTAGAGCAGGTCTACAGGAGGGTCATGAAAATTATCAAAGGGATGGAACACCTGTCTTATGAAGAAAGGCTGAGGCACTTGGGGTTGTTCAGCCTGGAGAACAGGAGGCTCCAGGAAGACCTTGCTGTGGCCTTTCCATATATAAAGAAAAATGGAGAGAGACATTTTACTAAGGTCTGTAGTGACAAGGCAAAGAGCAATGGTTTTAAACTGAAAGAGGGTAGATTTAGATTGGCTGTAAGGAAGACATTTTTTACTGAGGGGGTGGTGAGACACTAAAACAGTTTTCCCAGAGAAGTTGTGGATGCCCCGTCCCTGAGAACATTCAAGGTCAGGTTGAATGGGCTTTGATCTACTTTGATCCCACCTCATCTAGTGGAAGATATCCCTACCCAGCGTGGGTGGATTGTACTAGGTGATCTTCAAAGGTACCTTCCAACCCAAACTGTTCTATGATTCTAGGTTTCTTATTGCAAAGGACAGGTAATAAAGTAAGGAAAAATAACTCCTGCAAGAGTTCGTTTTCATGCTGTGTTTTCATACTTGGTATTGACCAAGAATATAGCTTTAAATTTATTCTACTTCCAGACTATGGTGGTAATTGAAATAGACAAGAAAGGTGACTGAATGAAAGAGAGAGAGAGAAAGAAAAATAATACATATCTGTTGTGCATGGGATATTGATAAGTAGATTACCAACTCAAATGATCAATCAGTCAATAAATATTCCTCTCTGAATAGAAGTGTATGAACTTCCACTGTTGAATTAATTCAAGAAAGGGCAAGTAAAATGAGAATGAAATACACATCTAACATAGCTACTTGTTACTTCATTTACCTGTCTGCACAGACAAGATATCCTAACTTCCAAAGCCTTTGTGTAACTGTTGTGGTTTAGCCCCATTTGGCGACTAAACACCATGCAGCCTCTCACTCACTCACCCCACCCATGTGGGATGGGGGAGAGAATTGGAAGAGCAAAAGCAGAAAAAAACCCCAACTTATGGGTTTAGATAAGGACAGTTTAATAATTAAAATAATAATAGTAATAATGGTAATTATAATAATAATTGTAATATAATAAAAAGGAAAATAATGAGAGAGAGAAAAGAAGCCCAGAAAAAAAGGGAAAAAAACAACCCACAAGCAATGCAACTGCTCACCACCTGCTGACTGACGCCACCAGTCCCTGAGCTGCGATCGCTGCCCACCCCCGGCCAGCTCCTCCCAGTTAATGTACGGGGCATGATGTCATATGACATGGAATATCCCTCTGGACAGTTTGGATCTGCTCTCTTAGCTGTGCTCCCTCCCCTCCCAGCTTCCTGTGCACCCGGCAGAGCATGGGAAGCTAGAAAAGTCCTTGACTAGTACAAGCACTACCCAGCAACAACTAAAACATCAGTGTGTTATCAACATCATTCTCATGCTAAGTCCAAAGCACAGCACTGTGCCAGCTGCAGTGTAGAAAATTAACACTATCCCAGCTAAAACCATGACAATAACACACCCAAATAATTGAGGCACTTTGGAAAACTTCATCAGCTTGTTTGCTCATGAAGAATTCTTTGATATGTATTGGCCAGAACTTCCTCAGTCTGAGGTGTGTTTAAGCGTATTTAGGCTTTTAAAATTATTTCCCCATTTTCTCATGTTTAGATGTATTACATTTTCTACCTAGGTTGTATTTAAGAAACAGTTTTCACTAGATATCATTTCCACAATATAATGATGAGAGGAATAGTCACTAAGTTAGTGCAGTATCTTTGCTATCATTTCCTTTGAGAAAAAATTCCTGACACAAAAATGTGCAGTGATCATGAGACTGATGCAATACCAAAAAATACATTAATAAAATAAGTTACAGCAGATGAGTTAATCTTGTTCTGAACAGAAATAATTTACTGAATCCCCAGATTTAGCTTAGCAATATATGACTATAAAATACTAGATATGAGTATTGAGAAAACCCAAAACCTGTAATAAGAATAAAGTAGAAGGTTTGTGAGAGTGTAAGGTAAATCAGATTAGTTTGTTCAGGACAACTGTGCATGTAGACATGTACTTTTGAAGCTTTGTTAGACCTTTGTTTATTGTTGTGTTTCAGGTGGAATCCACTGAAAACAGGAACTGGATGTTGGAACAAGTTTTGAACTCTTTTAGAAAAGAAATGGCTCAAGACCAAAAGTATGAATCCTAATGTTTCTAAACTTCAGACTATGCCTTTTAACTTGTTAGACTTTGATCTAATAAATAGTTAATTGTTGCTAATAAATAGTTAATTATTGCTAATAATGTTGCTTCAAACAAAAGATTGTTCATATTTGTCAGCTCAGATGTGACTATATGGTTTGTATAGTTGGGGCCTTTGTAGATGACTCTGACTTCAGAAATAAAACAAAAAAAAATAGCATAGGTTTCAACATTCTGCATTAAGATCCCAATGTAGATCTTGGTTTTATAGGTTAGGCCTTTATCCAATTGGAAGATATGTTTTGTTATCTATTCTACTTCTAAATTTTTAGATAAATCATGTTTTCAGTTGACTATATTAAAGATTATGGAAAATGACAGAGAGATTGGAATAATATTGATATATTTTTAGATGTTGTTTTCATTGTAGCTTTAAAGAACTCCAAATCACAAGGCATCCAATAATGTTATTAAAAACTTTGATGTCTCCTTATTCCATTGCTTCAAATATAAATCTTTCTTTGAGAAAACTGTGGCTGCTTTTTAATAAGAATATGTCAACCTGTGGTGCAATATGTCAGTTCTTTTAGACCTATTTGGATTACTTTGCTTTAGATAGATCAGCCTGAGAGTTTTTTAAAGGAGATTTTATAATATGAACATGTTAATATAATAATATAGCTGAGACAGACAGTTTAGATCCAGATTTCACTTTTTTTTAAAAATTGATCTTGTGTTCTATTTCAGGATTATAGATTATATTTATGTTAAAAGTGTTCAAGGAATTGCTGCCTGATTCTGTGAATAAGGAAAATCCCTAATTGTATATATGTGTCCATGCAAGAGGGAATAAATGGTGAAATGACTTCTTATCCCTCATTGCTAATTCTGTCCTCTGCCTCCCTGTGCAAGAGCTGAATCAGCCCTTTACTCACTCATTAAGTTTGAGTATTTGTGGCTGGAAAAAAATTGAACCACAACCCTTCAGGGTGTCACTTGTCTCTCCTTATTGAACTCTTCTATCTGACAGAGGGTTTTTTCTTTTTGTGTGTGATCACAAAAAGGCTCAGAGCTAGAGTATTAGCACTACCAGTCTATTGTTTTTTTTTAATACTGTGCAGAAAAGTGATTTTTCTTAAAAAAAAAAAAAATAGTGGGCCCAGTTAAAGGGATATGAGTGTTGTATGTTGAGTAAATGGCTTATTTTCATCTTGACATGGGCTAAATTTATCAGCTGTTAGCTCCCACAGAGAACTAAGGTCCAAATATTTTTTTTGTAGATCAATATATGGCCATGCTGCTCTTCATTGACATCTGTTCATTGTTGCTAAAGAGTGCATAATTGTGATTTTAGTAAATCTTGTCTTTTCATGATTTGTAGAATCCTTACTTCACAGTCATCTCCAGCTTTCATATCTTCTGTTCCCTAAATGAATGCCATCTTATAGAATGCAGTATATAATCACATGAAAATACACCTGCAAAGGCTAAAATTATCTTTAGCAAAAATAGAAATCAACCTTTTTCTATTACAACTGATGTCACGTTAGAGGCAGAATAGTGTATTTTTAAAGTTATAAAATATTTGGATTTGTTTTTTCTCTCCACCTTCCATTTAAGATGCTTTTTTCTGTATCCAAAACAGTGAACAAAAGTAAATCAAGCAGGATATTAAATGGCTGGAGAAGAGACTGAATATCATCTAGTATGCAGTACTGAAGAATTATAGCCAGAATTTGGCATATGGCTTACCTCTAATTCCCGTATGCATTATTTTATTAACATATATACACTACTGTCAGCATAATTCATTATGAATTAGAAAAGTGAAGGAAACTCATCCAAAACTAAATGGGAAGAATAGCAAGTCAGAGGGAATCTGGACTGCTGACAAACTGGGACAAGTAATGACCATGTCATGGTCACTAATGCGGGCTGAAATAAGATGCTTGTCCTCTCTTTAGGGGAGAGGGGGAATTGATGATAAGATCTGGAGCCAGCACAGTCTGTGCATCTGTAAGTGGTTCAAATGCAGCAGAAACTGATTATAGAACTTCTTTATATATATTCTTGAAAGGAGAAAAGACCCTGAGGCAATTCAATGAAACCTCAAAGTAAGCCTGGCAACACATGATACAGTGCCTCAAAATTAAGCCAGAGAGTCTCCCTCTAGTGGATAATAGATCTATTGGATTTCTAGGCCTGTTCAGTCTTTCACGTCCTCTCTAAAAACTTGTACAAAAGTACCCAAGTGCCAAAAAATGAAGAGTTTCTATCTAATAGTCATACCCACATACTTTTCAGTGATCTCCTGCTCATCTATATCAAAGGTCTGCTGTTGATACCAGATTGCTTCTTTTTGCAACCCGAAATTAAACCAGAGCCTGACATAGTAACAACAGGAAGAGAAAAAAGAACATTAACTCTGAGGGTAATTTGCTGATGTTGATATGTTGAACCATATCCGAGGCCACAATAAAGTATGGACATTTGGGTTTTCTACTCCCAAAGCAAACAAGTAGAGACTCAGGTGGAGCCAGATGTCACACCTGAAGGTATGGACGATTTGCAGTAAGTGAGGACAAAACTCCCAGCTTCTTAGTCTCGTATTGTTGCATCAAAACCTTTACAAACTATATCCATCAAACTATTGATCACTAGTTAGCTGCGAACTTCAGCTGTGTTCAAACCAATCATGGCAGTATTTGATAACATTGATATTTCTGAGAGAGATCTGTTATTAATTTTAACATTTGTTTTCTTTACATAAAAAGTTTTCATCAGAACTGTTTCTATTTGTTCTACACTCAGATGAAAGAAGATTGTATAGATTGTGAAAGAAGTGGACAGCATCATTTTTAAAAGTGCCTAAAGAAAGTATCCAGTTGTTATTGTGTTCTCTTATGTTTTACCAAAAATTGGTACTCAGATAGAAAGAACATACATTTTTTCTACACTCAGAAAATTCAAATGATAACTGTATTCTATTTCAAATGGGAGCTTGAACTTAAAGTTTAATAGAAACAGATGGCCATTTTTAACATTTACCTACAGTATGAAACTTCATTCCCTTTTTTCCTCTTGAGAAAAGCAGTATTTAGTTTTGGTACATATTTTTGGGTTGGTCTGGCTGTTACAAAGAAAGCCATAAATAAATGTGCAGAACCGTCAGTATTTCATTGTTTTCCTAATCACAAAACTGCATTTCAGCTGCTTCTGATTGCTGTTATTATAAATTATACAGAACTTGAAAACATCAATTAATTGTGAAGAACTAGAAATAAAAAAATGCTTAATTTTATACTTAGGATTTTTGTAAGCTGTCATCTTCTGTATGAAGTTGAGAGTTTGGTTTTCCAAAAAGAAAATTGAAGAATAGTTGAAACATTAGGGTTTTCCAAGAATGCACCAGTCATATTCAGATATGCTGTAAACTAATGTTCACCTATGGCTGACTGGAATTAACCAATGCTCTGAGTAGCTGTAGCTAATTTAGGCACTGTCTTATTTCTTGTGATTTATGAAAAGGTCAGACTAGTCTGTTTGCATTGCATATGTAATGTTTTGAGTTTTCTGTAGTATCTTATAGTGTTTCTGGTACTGAAGTATCATTAATGATTTGGAGGAGGATCAAAGATTTATTTCTCCATTTTTGTGTTTTGCTTTTACTTCACCCTTGTCTACCTTTTCTATGCTGCAGAGAATGTCTCTACAGCTCACAATTTTACAGGTTTGAACTACTTTTACCTTTAAAATTACGGTAGCAACAATATTTATACATTTTGTGAAAGGTTTTGAAAAGCCCCTGGCTGTTGCTTTTGGCTGCAGGAGAGTAGGATTATGGAGACATGGGTACAGACAACCCACAGAGAGGTTGGGGTAGGTAAAGCACTAATTCCAGTCAAAATGGTGAAAAATTAGGTGCCAAATATAATGAGATTCTTAAAGGGCATTTTAAGACTTAGGGTCTCTTAATTTTAACTGTCCCTACTCTTTGTATTGTGCATGTAAAGTTAACGTCACTCCCCAATCTACTGCTACAGTGCTTTTGCCTTTATTCTCAACACGTTTGCTGCTGTCTTCTATATTACTTTTGTAGTTGACAGCTCACATCTATATGACTGTAGTGAACTGCTTCTCATCCTTCTGCCCAGATCCTGGCCTTACTCTCTTTCTGCTCTTGGATATGGCCAGAAAACAGAAGTTAATACCCTTTTCAAGATGGGGCAGAATCCATATGTTGGTTGTGCAAGGCAAGAGCTGTTCCTTTTCTGTGGATAGAACTGGTTTGCTTACGACTAGTGAAGACATTGCTGCTTCTACTACAGCCACAAGTCAAATATAAAATGTACAAATAAGAAATTAACTGAAGGCAGAGTTTTTCTGTTTCAAAGAGCATACAAACTGCATAGGAATTTGCAAGATATGTTCCAGCATTAACCAACACTGTGTCATTCACTTGCCAAGAAATTAACAAGATGGGCAAAGCAATCAAAGCAAGGAAACATCTTCAAAAATATATAACTATTCCTATCATTTTACACGACAGCACTACAACCCGTAGGGAAGCTTTTTTCCTTCTTTTACCTTAGTTATTCTTCAGTTTACACTTCCCTGTCACTCTGGATGGATTTAGAGCAAGATCCATCATCCCAGGGCCTGAGGTGAGAATGACTGGCTTCTAATTCCCCAAGTCCTCCTTCTCACCCTTCTTGAAGATAGGAGTGAAATTTGCTTTCCTCCAGTCCTCGGGCACCCCTCCCAGTTGCCATGATTGTTCAAAGATCATTGAGAGTAGTCTTGCAATGACATCTACCAGTTCAGTCATCTCCCATTGGGGCCTATGCATCCCATCAGGGCATATATACCTATCAAGTCCAGTTTGCTCAAGTATTCCCTGACTTAATCCTCTTCCACCAAGGGTACGTCTTCCTTACTCCAGACTTTCCCTGCATCTCTGGGACCTGGGATTCCTGAAGGCTGATCTCGCTAGTAAAGACTAAGGCAAAGAAGGCATTCAGTAGTCCAGCCTTTTCCATGTCCTGTGTAACCAGGTCACCCATCTTGTTGAGCTATGGGCCCACATTTTCCCTAGTTGGCCTTTTGTCAGCTATGTTCTTATGGAATTCCCTCTTGTCTTTGACATCCCTAGCCAGGTTCAATTCCATTTGGGCTTTGGCTTTCCTAACTTTGTCCTGAATAATCAGACAATGTGTCTGCATTTCTCCCAGGCTACCTGTCCTTACTTCAACCCTCTCTAAGCTTCCTTTTTTGTGTTTGAGTTTAGCCAGGAGCTCCTTGTTCATCTGTGCAGGCTCCTGGCATTTTTGCTTACTTCCCACTTGGTGGGTTGGTCTACACTGGAGCTTGAACTAGGTGATTCTTGAATATCAACCAGCTTTCTCAGGCCCCTCTTCCCTCTAGGACCCTATCCCACAGGACTCTTCCAAGCAGATCTTTGAAGATAATAAAATCTGCTCACCTAAAGAACAGAGCTCTGATCTTTGTTTTTACCCTCCCCCCTTTCCTCAGGATCCTGACCTCCCCCATCTCACAAGCACTGCAGCCAAAGCTGCCTTGGACCTTCACATCCCCAACAAAGACCTGATATGAGATCACACAGAGCATGTCTCCTTGTTGTCTCCTTTATCACTTAGGTGAGGAAGTTGTCTTAAATGCACTCCAGGAACCTCCTGAAATTGCTTATGTCCTGTTGTATTGTCCCTCCTGCAGTTATTAGGGTGGATGAAGCCCCTCATGAAGACCATGGCCTGCAAACATGAGGCTGCTCCTATCTGTTTGTAGAGGGCCTCTCTTTTTCCTGGTCAGGCAGCCTATAGGGGACACCCACTATACCCTGTCCCCTTTACCTGTCCCAATCCTAACCCACAAACTCTCAGTTGGCTCCTCATCCATTCCCAGGCAAAGCTCCATGCACTCTAGCTGCTCTCTCACATAAAGGGCAACTCCCTATCCTATACTTCCTAAAAAGCTTGAATCCCTCCATTGCAAAACTCCGGTCATGGGAGCCTTCCCACCACGTCTCCATGATCCCAACAACATTGTAGCTCTGCAATTGCACAGGTTGAGAAAATAGATATTAGTGCACCTGGGTTTTTTCTGTGTATCAGTTGGGCCTCCAATCAGACATAATAAATAATTTCTTGCTTAATTGTTATATTTTAGCATAAATCATCTCAGTACAGTCATTAGGACACATAATACACCTTTTCATTTAATCTCATTCAGTCTGACTCCTTTTTTATTTTTTTTATTTTTTCTGTTAAGATTCATTCCTGTAGCTGTAGGAATTTATGGATATTCATCCACTTATCAACACTTAAATGTACCACTGGGGTAGGCCAGGTAGACCCTAATTATAACAAAAGATATAAATATATTCCTGTTCCTTTTAATCTGTTAATGATGTGCTACATTTGTCTTGCAAAAGCATATTTAGTGCAGATTCAGCTTATCACACCTGAATTGGGGAGAATATTTTGAAATTCCCTTAAATTTTTATTCTTGCTATTGATCTCAGATATTACGGTTTCACAATAAACAACTGAAAGAAAAAAAGGCATTAATCTCTCCTGGGCAAAAAAACCATCAGCTTTCCAAGGCAACTAACAGTGACAGATTTGGGTTGTTTGGCTCATCTTCTGTGTTTACCATACAGTTTACGATATTGAACTATGTGATTAATGTCTTGCTAAAAATTATAATCTCCTAGGACTACCTTTCATTGTCAGTACAGCAGAAAACATGATCATTCCTCTTAAGGAGTTACTAAGAGAATTATCTATATTTTTAAGAGGGTTAAATTAATCACTACCTGAAAATATTTTTTTTTTCCAATAGCCTTTTACCTTTCTGCAGTTTTCCATTAGAAGGTAAAATAACATTATCTGTCGCTGTTAGGTACCACAATCCAATAAAATATTGCTGCATGCTGGATGTCATTAGGATTAAATAGTCTTTCTCTTCTCTTCTTGTTTCAGTAAAAACTGCTACCTACTTGTGAAAACATAAATGCAAGCTGGGTGTCACTTGGATTAATTAGATCTCTGCCTCTTTTCTTTCCTGTCTTAAAAAAAAAATCTGAATTAACATTTTAAACAAGGTTTACCAAGATTAATAAGATTAATCCACTGCATATTTTCAGAAACAGAAAGCTGAGACAATGGTTAAAAACTTCTTAACAATGCAGAAATCAAAATGACGTAACAAGTTTTCCCTCCTAGTTATAGTATAAACTCTAGCCAGCCAGAGTTGGGGTTTTTTTGTTGTTGTGTTATTTTTTCCTTTTTTTTTTTTTAATGGATGGAATAAAAGGGTTTTGTCCTTTTTTTCTCTTCTGGCACAAACCAAAACATCATAATTATATATACATAAAGTGGTACAGTTAAAAGCACCAACTCTGAGAAATTTTTACAAATCATTTTGCTCAGCAAAGAGGTCTAAAAGGAATATTTCAGGATGTAGAATGACATAACAGCAAGCCCCCATCAGCTTCAGTAGATTCTGGCTGCATGGCAAACTGACGCTTTATATGTGTATATATCATGCATGTCTCTGTACAGCATGCAGTATATGTATATATATAACATGTATACAGAAAATTTGCAGAAAGACTGAAAAGACATTACCTATCTTGCTCACTGTAATACAATGCTAACTTAGAAGCTCCAAAATGTCAGGTGACATTGTTACTATCATTAATATAATTTTTCATCTTTTTGACATAACGCCATAGTATGGGTTAAATTCTCATCTCTATCCAAAAGATAGTTAATGCTAGTAAATTATGTCCTATCGATCCACAGAGTGTAGTTATTTAACATAAAAGCCAGTGATCCCTTGGGAGCCAGTGCCGGAGTCTTCCTTAAATTATGTGTGCCAGGATTTTGCCATGGCTAGTTTCCAAAATCTTTAGTACCAGACTTCTGCTGGTTCCCTTGGGAAATGGTTTGGCAGTTAAAATCTCTCTATTAGGAAACTTTCTCTGATAACTTCAGCCTATTTTTTTTTCAACTGCTCAGCACAAGCCCATTCATCCTATTATGTCTCTGTCCATAAAATACTTAACAATTATCAATCAAAAGATGAGAAAGTAGGAGAGTGTGACACAAGAGTGAATTTGCTAAAGAAAGGGAGAGAAAATGAGAAGTGCATAACCTTGAAGGCTATAGTCCAAGAGACATTTCAAGCCTTTATCTTAAAGTTTCCCTAAAGTGAATGAACCTAGGCACAAGCTTATGTGCTCTTCTGAATGTAGGTGGCCTTCGAACTAGGAGCCTTAACAAAGATTTCTTTTTGGCTGGTGAAAGGAAACGTATATTCTTTTGAAAAGCAGCATTTGTGTGATGAACAAAGTCATTTTGTCTGGTGTTTTTACACTCACACACATTTTTGTTTACATTTTCAGTGAAGGTTTATACAACTTTTTGCTTTTGAAAGTGTTAGGGATGCAAAGGAACAAGACTGCTTAGAGCTGCCCTACACAAGATGTACATCAATTGGTATAAATTATTTATGCTGTTTCAGATCATGTAGTCCAAACTCTTCTATTTCTCAAGATTTCTAAGTGTGATATGCTTTAACTAATTATTGACATTCTTAGCAGACAAGTCAAAACAGTTCTCGAATCGCATTTCAGGCTCACTTTTCAAGACTGCAATGGTTTATAGAAATATTTATTAGAATGGAAAATATATAGTTAATGTGAAATTTACAGCAAGCAGTTATTCCTTGTATACCTTGTTTTCAAAAACTAAGCCATCTCTATTAATCTTACAGTGCAAATATAGTATATATTCTAACCTGGAAACAGTGTGGTACTTGTTCCACATACAATAAATCATGTACCGCTTTCCTGATGAGAGTCTACATTACCAAAATTCTGCCACAAACCTAAGGAAGAGATGAGGATGACTACTGTATTTCAAATGGAGTTCAACCCATCTCTGGATGTTAAATCATTCTTGACAGGAACAGCTTTTATCACTCATACTCATAAAAATAACTTGGAAAATATAAGATACCTTAAAGCACAGTGTCTGTCACTGGAAAGGAACCAGACAGATCAAAATAGATTTCTTATATTAGACTATTATATTTTATTTATATATTTAAAATAATTTATAATGCATGCATATACAAAGATGTTTCGAGCTTCCTCTTCAAGTTCTCTCCAGTTCATTTTTTCCCACTGGAAAAGTGTATGACTTAAAGGATTGTGTACTTTTAAAGCATTAAGGAGACAGATTTAAAATTTGTATAGGTATTAATACTGAAATTCTTCTAAGACTGATTGCCAAGTGATGTTAACTCATTATTTAGTTATGAATTTCTTTCTTTAAAAATATTTCAGTGTTAATAAAAATGTTATTGCATTAATACTTCTATAACTGTGATACTATTGTAATGTTTATGCTAAATATTAATAATACATGAGCTCGTCATGGATAGAAATCCACTGAATTAAATATCACCAGCATATCACTGAAGACTAATACAGATACAATGTATAATTAAATATCTCTGGTACAGCATGCATGTTTTGTTGTATCTTGTGTGAAATTCACTTAACTACACATTGAATTGGTGCTGATTTATTATCCAATGTATGAATGAGCAACCAGGAATAGGAAACTTACTCAGACTTTATCAGTTTCTTAAAACCATTTATCCAGCCTCCATTAATAATTCTTGTTCTTAAAGTATACTGCACTAGGGAGTAATGACAGGCAAAATACAAATAGCAAAGGTGACAGAAGGCAGTAATTAGAGGTTGTCCTGTCCACAGAATTTTTGAAAATTGCCAGGTAATATATTTTAAAATAGTTGGGGTGGGTTCTACAAAAGACTTGTCTTGACTTTATGTAAATCAGAGGATGTGTACATCATTATGTACAGCACATTTCAGAAGCAGATGACAAGATGAGCATGTATAGCTGTGCAGACATGCACACATTTCTCTAGAGAATGTTGCAGTTCCCATCTGTTGCATTATGTCCTCCTCCCTTCTCATGCCTTCTCCTGTGACTTCTCGTTCAACTTGAAAGCAGGGACTGCTGATTCATCCTTTTTTTCTAAAAAGGTAAATCTTTAGGAAGGGCAGGAAAGGAAGATATTGAAGCAGAGACTGTTTCCATCAGTAGTCATCCTCAACAGCTTCCCTGTGTATTTTAATATATAAATATGTGAGATTTGTATGTGTGATTACTTTTGCCTTGAAATTGTTCCACTGCTGGTTTGTTATGATTTCTGTGCATCCTGCAAACAGCAGCTTTGTTTGGTGTGTTTGTTTGGGTTTTTTGGAGTGAGTTGTTTTTTTTTTTTTCCGTTTGGGCATTTGTTTTTTCCAGAGGCATGGTGCGTGAAAATAGGACAGGCAAACAGAGGAACAGATTGCACAGAGAGGCTGTGCTGTCTCCATGCTTGGAGGCTTTCAAGCCCTGACTGGACAAAGCCTTGAGAAACCTGGTCAGAACTGCACTAGAGACTTTCTGACGACCCTTCAAACCACAGTGATTGTATGCTTTTCTGCAAATAGGGGACAGAGGTGGAGGAGCGAAGGGTGCATGTCTCTCAAGAAACAGGATAATCACAATATCAGGTATGGCCGTTAGGAACAGGGGAGTT
Organism: Phalacrocorax carbo; assembly: GCF_963921805.1. NCBI lineage: Eukaryota > Metazoa > Chordata > Aves > Suliformes > Phalacrocoracidae > Phalacrocorax > Phalacrocorax carbo. The sequence goes on along the minus strand of NC_087518.1, from coordinate 27,570,023 downwards.
GTGTGTGTTTTGTGCAGTTAAGTATGTCTCTCAGTTTACATGTATGATATTCTCTGATATATCAGAATGCCCAAAATTAACTCAAAGGAAGAGTAACAAGGCAAATACAGGTTGCAGAAGTAAATTCCCTGATGGAATGAATACCAAAATGTCAGAATGCTTCTGGCTCAAGACCTGGTAAGTTGGAAACATTTATAATGAATCAAATTAAAGATCCAGGATTTGATGATCAAAGGGCATAAAAGCCTTAAAGATACTAGTCAAAGATTGGCAGTGAATGGAGGTAAAGGATGAGTAGCTGATTAAGAAATTAAGAATGCCACTGACTGACTTTGAGACAAGGAACATGCTTCAACAGTGCAGGCTGTTCCTTGCAACCCAGAGACTGAGGTCACCTAAGCTGCTGTTAGAAGTAAACCTTGTCAGGAAAGGTAAAATTTTAGGAGAAATATACAGAAAACTTTTTCTTTTTTCCACATTTCATCAGCTTATCTTGTACCTTTTTAAGTGAAATAATAAAAATAATCCAGTTTGCAGAAAATATCTGTTAATCATTTTAAAGAGCTCACTGTATACTGTATCTGAAAAAAGAATTCATTTGGTGTTAAGCTCCACTGAGCCTGTTCCATTGTCATAAATGGACACAAGAGACAGCTTGTACCCAGAAAGTCTCGGAGCGGTTGTAAGTCTGGATCCGCTCTTGAGAAAGGTAAGACCTGTCACCTGAGTAGCTCACTGAGATGAAGGAGAATTTTATCCTGTAATAACTGGAGTCGTCATGCATGACAACTAGAATAATTTTACTGAAACACTGTTTTAAAGCTGTAGCTCTTCAAGTATTATGGCTTACTGAGAAACAGGGTGTATTTACAGGTCCTTAGGCAAGTTGAGATAAGTCTCACAGGTAGCTGAGAAGAGAGATTTAAAATTAAGAGATTGGCATGATCTTTAAATGCCCAAGCTATAATGTGTTGACTCACCTTGCGTGATGCTTGCCTTAGAACTGAAAAACATCCTTGTAATGATCAGGAAGGGCAAAAAACAAGCTATCATTTGTGGAAGCACTCTGTAGTCCAGCTGAACATTTCCAGGATGTTGGTTTTTTGGGGAGCGCAAAACCCGAAAGGAATCAGGTTAAATGTGAGAATAACTGCTCTTTCTGTTCCATGCTTGTGAACTTCTCTTACATTTGAAATGGTTTTGTAGCTGTCCTGAAGAGGAGCTCCTGTCATTTGGAAATCTTATTGAGACTTTATTTTCCTGTGAAAAGGTATGCTTAACTTCAAAGAATGAAGAACACTCCCTATTACCCGTCTTATTGGGGGTGGATTGCCTGAGATCACCACAGTTGTGTCAGGGGTATTAGAAGGATTGGAAAAATGAATTTTAAGTCTCAGAATGGTGCATTTCAACCATACACTAGGAAAGGAACTAAAGAAGAGATCAGAAGATTATGCTTCTTCTGTTGCTGAGGGAGGTGTCACTTCTTGCTGTTCTCTTATACGTCCTTATGCCTCATGGTGTAGCAGATGGAACATTGTTCAGGCCAGAACAGTTGCTTACACCTGGGGAGGCTCTGCCTGCAACTCTTTCAGGAAGGAGCTAGTCTGCACGACATACTGAGTCCTTTCCAGACCTGTTAAAAAAGGCCTTTTCATATCGAGGGGAGATTGAGCTTTCAACTCTTTCAAAAATTGTGAGGCTTAACTACAGGTGAGCAAGGAACTACATTATTTTTTTCCTTCCAGAAAGAAACACCTGTCTTTAATGCAGATGTTCAGGGTTCTGTTTCCTTTTCAAAGTTCCTTAGTTCCACTGTGTTGACCTTGGAAAAATGTTAAGAACCAGGAGACCTTCATAATGTTGGGGTGATTCCTCTGAAATTTACATTTTCCAAAATCAGGACCTGTTCTTTGTCACTCTGTGTGACCTGTAATACCCAGATGATCCTCTGATCAATGTGTCATACTGGGAGGCAGAGAGAGTTTTAAATGTGTCAAAAATCTCCTTTGAAACCCTATATGTGCAATAGGTCTCTGTAGAGTAAGGATGAGCCTACCTCTACAGTTTTGCATGTATTTAGATTCTAAAACTTAGGGCAATGTTCCATTTTCAGGTATCTATGCATAGCTGCTGGAATACTGAAACCCTGGTCTGGGTGGGGGCTAAATAAATAAGTGTAAAGTAACTACTTCATTTAATGCAATATAATAATAATTTATAAGCATTCTATTTATCAGTAAATGGATTATTTTTCCTGTGATGGAATCTGAATCTTAAATTCTATTGCACAAGATAATCTACTTTTTAAAATAGTTCACATGTAAAGCAGAAAAATTTTATTATTGTTTTTATTTAGTAAAGACCAACTGTTTTCGCAGAACATGAAAACAGGTTTTGAGTAGTTTCTGATAGTTTTCTTCTCATTTTTTGAGTGAAAAAGATGAAGTTTTAATTAAATAAGAAATTTGGCAGGCAATTCCTTAGTCATTAATCTGGTCCTGTGCTTTCTGCTATTTATAAAATAATGGCTTTGTACAGTTATGAAATTCATTCCTCATAAATGACCAATACTTATATAGGTTTAATAGACTTAAGTCGCTAGTTCACAGAAAGCAGTCAAAGGCTTTTGAATTAATTGTATTCTTCACCACATTACAATAAGTTCCAGTACGATAATGGATGAGCATCCTAATTCTGTGATTTTTATGGTTATGCCAACAGACTTTTTTCATAGCCCAGTATAAATCAGGTTAGTTCTGTCACATACAAAAATACTGCAATAATGGGAAATAAATATATTATAATCTCAAATATTTTTATGTCTCTATGAAAATTCTTTATGAAATACAGAGATGAAGCCAATAAGGTTTAAAAGTTAACCAGCAGGATACTGAATCAGGAAATGTATCTTCTCAAGAAGATTTTAAGATGCTTTATGCATATAAGGCCATATCCATACTATAGCTTACCCCCTGAGTTTTGCAAGCATTGTCTCAGAGCCTGGATCTCAGTGTGATTTTATTTGCTATTTTTACTATTTTTATATATAACCAGTCCTTATGGAAGCTTAACAGACCCATGGAGAATATGCACATTAGTCATCTGAACTCCATGTCGAAATAGCCTGAAATAACTCTAATAAATCCAGCCCAGCATTTCTAAACAACAAAGCATTTGATACTGTGGTTTTATCCTAACCAGCCTGAGCTTTACTGAATAAGTTTCTTTTTTAGTCATCATGTCAGGGTCTTTCTCTTCTCAAAATTAGATCATTATAGCATGTTGTGCTTCAGGAAAAGGAATTATGAATTACCTAATGATGCTCTGACAGCTCAACAGTTACATATCTCACCACTAGTAGAATCAGGTTTTCTTTCGCTTACTGGGACATGTCAGTCATAGGTCTTCTGACTACCTGTAGGTGTTTACATTTTTATCCTTCTTAAAGTCTTGCAGGGAAAAATACTTTCATCACCTAGGGGGATGTTTTGATTATATATAATTTTTTTTGTGAGTGTTGGAAATTTTTTTCTGCTGTTTGAATTTTTTTTCACCCAAGGACAAAAATATTTGTTTTAAGAAACACTGAATGGGTAAATTAATTTAAAAGCTGAAGGTTGTGCACTCATGTTTTGGCTTGATGGAGCATCTCAAAAAGTAAAAACCCAAAGAGCAAACCCCTTCAAACCTTCCAGTTAATGTTTGCTTGCAGGTCTAATTAATCCTTAACCTTTCATATTACTTTACATTAAAATTTTCAACTGCCTGGGAAGAGAACTACTTTCTTAAAGTCATTTAAGAAAGAACCTGCAGTACGGTTCTTCTAGCCTGGGGTCCTCTGGTCCATCGAAGTTTCCCTCCAGTCTTTGGCCCCAGAGTTGTGTATTTATAAGGGCAGGTGGAAAGGAATGACAGTCTGAAACAAAACCGGTTTAGGTACATACTTTTGTTGGCTTATTTCTAATAAACATGATAATTTTTAATGGACTGTATATCTTGCTGTTTTGTTTTTAGTTCTATGTTTTGTTGTGCCAGTAGGATGACTAGATTAGGTAGAAGAGCAACTGAACATGAAAAGTTGCAGCAGAGGGTATAAAATTGCCATCAAGTGTCATCCAGGCTTTAGGGGCAAAGAGAAGGAGTTCCCAAGGTCCAGAGAGGAACGGGTATCATTCATTAACACTCAGAAGGTTGCTGAGTGATGGAAATTAAATCTGGAAATGAGAACTCAACTGCAATTCAATCTAGAAGCCAGAATAGCAAAGGGACAGTGCTTTTCTTAAGTCTTCATTGACAGATAACTGCATTTTAGCATTCTTTCTGCTGCAGAGCTGTGCATAAATCTTTTTTATCTTCTGTTGTATTGCCCAGTGGCAGAAATCTTGAGTTCATGTAAAACTTATTATTCCAGATTATATACTAATAAAGAATTTTGACTGAAAATCATGGCATTCTGTGAGTATAGATCAAAGTTTAGAAAAATCTATCAATTATTTCCTGATGACTTGGAGACCTGTCACAATGTTATTTCTAGACCTTAAATACTGAAATTACATATATTTTAGATAATTAAAGCTAATGTTGACCTCTAGCTTGTAGAACTTTACTTTGAGATCTCCCAAAAATATTTTAGCAATTTTTGGCAGACCTAATATAACAATTAGCTGTTCCAAACGACAGTGTAAAGAAGTACCCTGTGCCTTTCTTTCGATACTAACATTGGTTTTGTCACTGACACACTTGTGCAGGTTTCAGTGTAGAACAAGACACCAGTTTGTAACAGTGAGGGACCCACCATGCTTTCCATTTTCAATTCTTCATTTAAAGTTTGATTGATCCCTCCAAAAAGTAACAGCTATTGCTAGCTGTTGGAGGTATATGGAGTGTACTTTGTTTACAAATATAATGATCTATGTAATGATGTGCTAAAAGCAACCTGAAAATGAGCCTTTTCTTTCTAGCAAGTGGTTTATCACTTCCTTCCTCCCCGCTCCTCCAATTTTCGCAAGGCTTGATGCCTTAATGTCACATAAAATCTTCTGTGGTTCAAAGGGGGGGGGAGTAATTCTGTTTATGATGCATGTAACACAGGAATAACAACCTCATCTTTGTCTCACAGCAGAATCAGCTGTAGAAGAGTTGATGGTACCAAAGAACTATTTCTGAAATGTCCATACATTAAGTGCTGAGCAGACCTGACTGGACATGCACACACAGTTGGTGTGTTGAGGAAGAAGAGATTTTTTGGATAACACTCACTTTCTAATTTTCTTAGAACACACATAATTAAACTAAATAAAATTTCCCATGTATGTAAGCTGTATTAGCAAAGTCTTACAGCAGTAGCTTCCCTCTTTTTCCATGTGACTATGCATGTGGGAATGATCACAGCTGAAGACTTCACAAGGGTGGCTCAGGGAGACTTGACAGTATTTTGTCTCTTGAGTAAGAAAAGAAGCCAGAGCTACAAGACCTCTGACAGTGATGATACAGGACTGGAAGAGCCTCAGCCCTTGTTTTCTGTTAGTTGCTCCTGAACAAAAAATGCTTTTTCATGTGAATAATCTCATTAAATAATTTCTCATGCCAACTACGTCATAATGTCAGTCAATATTAAGACTTTCATATTCTTGCAGGGAAAAGCCACTCAGTTCATGTAGTTTACACTAAATCAGAATTAAAGTGGTTTATTGATTTAGTAATGACATAACATTAACCAGCAACAAGGAACTATGCAGCCATGATCTCTATCAGCAATACAACAGATAAACAACAATTCTAGACACTTACAAAATGTTAATGAACAGCTATAGAGTTCCCAACGGTCTTCTAAAACTCGTACCCCAAAGTTCTAATTCCCTCCACACACTCACACAGATTCCAATTCCTCTTCAATGTGATCAGTTTTGTAGCAAGACCCTCTCAAGACAGCTCTGTATTTTCCATCCAAACACTGTTGACACTCACACTCTTATCTTACCAGTTTTTGCTATTTAGCTCCTTTGCCAAGCGTGAGTCATGGAAGTCACCACCACACAGGTCTTCCTGCTTAATACTGCATCTTTCTGAAATGGGTTAATTAATCTCCATCCCATTTTTATTTTGCTGACTCTTTTCCTTTAATAACAGACTGTTGGCTATTTTTGCAGTTTCTGTCTTTTCCTGTCAGTCTGTCCTTTTATATGTTTCAAATCAGTTGTTTCCAAAAAATTCTCAGCAACAGCAGCAGTACAGTCATGATGTTGGCCTTTAATGAGATACCGTAAAAAAAAAAAGTTTTATTATTTATTATTATCTAGACTTCTCTGGCCTCCACACAGAAGATGTGAGGGACAGAAGATCGAAAGGAAGATAAAGAGACAGTAAAAGTCTCTGAGGTTCTGACTTTTCACACAGAGATGTGGAGAAATATAGTGTTCTTATACACATATTGACATATCAGCAGAAGCAGTTCAGTGTAGTATTGAGCGTTAAAGCCAAATTCTATTGATATGCAATTAGTACTATACTTGGACATGCAGCCTATTAGGTTATTGGACACAACTCTAGTATCAAACTAAAGCTCATGTTGCTGTGTAAAGACCAAAGTGTTTGGAGATTAGTAGCAATTTTTGCTGAAAATTTAATCAGTATTGTCTCTAGAGCTCAAAGCTGAGATGTTTTTCAAAGCATGAGATCTCTTCTGGAATACTTGGGTATGATTTTGTCAATTCTAATTAAAAAAAGAAAAAGAGAGACCACTTTTTTTTTTTTTTTTTAATTTTTCTCAAGACCTAAAATGCACTTTCTCCTAAAAAAAAAGTTATTTTTTCAAAAATACCTTTAATTGATTCTTATTGAGAGTTAAAGCCAATTAATGAAGTAATCTTTGTATTCATTCATGCAAGGTTATAAAGTGAAGCCATTATTATCCATCAATACGGTAGTTCAGAAAGAGAATGTGACAAAATTGTTGAAAATGGAGGGTACCTCTGGCAATCGTCTAATCCAATCCCTCTGCTCAAGCAGGGCCAGCTAAGGTTGGTTGTCCAGGAATTCTTCCAGTTTGGTTTTTAACCTCTCCACTGGAGACTCTACAATCTCACTGGGCAACCTTTTCCAGTACATGATTTCTTAGTGTTCCCTAGTGTGAGAAATGCTTCAGCCTTTTAGCCATCTTTTTAGCCCTAAAGTAGGGTAACTGATTTCCAAGAATGTAATAAAGAATTTGCCCACTGATGGCGAAATTCTGTATATAAGTTACATGGATTTTTTTTTCTGTATGTTTCTAGGCTAAATTACTTCATTTGAGGCCCTAGGAGCTTTGTCTTTTCCTTTAATTAATGCTGTATCAGTAGTGAAGAAAGAACAAATGCTATTCAATATTTCTAACCATTAGAACTGGATCACCGGGGAAGTTCACTCTGTGGTCTACTGTGCACTGTCATACAGATCTGTTTCCTTAATGGTTCATATCACAGAGAGTGTCCATATTGGCCATGGCTTCCCACTGGTGCATTCATCCAGGTATCTTTAATCTAATGCCAGGCTTGAATGGGCTCAGGTTTTACCCCAGCGTGAGGCTGGATCATGGATTGGGTTTGAAAGGTATTGTGTGTCTGAATTTATATGGAAACAGAGATACAGCAACATGTCACAGGGAAAGCTAGGAAAAAATCTTCAGTATTTCTAAGAGAAACAATTATACTCTCTTAAAAAACACTCTTAGTGTAACCTCTCAATTTGAGCTGTAGGTGATGCCATTTGCCCACCTCAAACCATTCACTTCCAAAAACATTTTTATATTCTACATTACATTATCTTTTTCTATATACATTTGCAAGCTATAATATGCATCTTCCTCCACCTGCACCTCCATTCTGCTGAGAATTATTATTCATTATTGATTTTAAGTACTATTTCTAAAGTTTGTGACCTCTACTATGATTTCTTTTATTCTAAAGACAATCGTTGATAGTGTACTAAGCTTTCTCCCTTCTCTCATAAAGTAAAGCTTTTCCATGGAGAGCTTGATTTTAAGTAGAAGTATAAAAGTGCTCTCTTATAGAAACATTTCTTTATTGTGTTTACTGATTAGTTTTTCCCAACTCTTGATGATCATTGTATCATAGACTACTTTCAAATATTTTGGTTTCAGTCTTTATTTCCATTAGAAGTTCACAAAAGAAAAACAAAAATTAGTCTTTTATTAGCTAATGATATAGTCATAATGATGACTTCATAGATCTTTTGTATAAAGTGAGGTTCTGAAGACAGACCTATATATTTGTTTAGATCCTGGAAATTTGCAAAAGTTGGTCTGTTCTTCAATGTAAGAAGCTTCCACTCAAATGTTTTATCCCTGAAATTTTAGCCATCAGAAGTTATAAGGATAAAAGAAGTCCCGGCCATTTCCTTTTTCCCCATTCTTCCTAAAAAGCCAGTTTATCTGGAAGTACAAACAAATCTCTGTTCTCCTTGAAGAGCTCTTTATTCCAGCAGGGCCCTCCAGTAGTCTGATTCACAAAGACCCCACAGTTTTCCTCCAAGCACTAATATTATCCAATGCTGTCTAAAACACTGATGCTTTAATACATTAAAGATAGTGTTGCTAAAATTAACTCATTGGTCCCAAGTTTGCTGGAGAGTATTTTAGATTGATTCAACTGCTCATGGATATGTAGAACAAGAACATACTGGCCCCAACAAAAATGTCTTTGCTGGTTGTACAGTTGACTAACCATTACAGAGCTGGCATCCCTCTCCTTAACCTTTAATTGTTTTAAAAATCTGTAAAGGAAACTTTACATATTTTTCACAAAATGAAAAGCATTCAGGGACTGTTGCTGTACACTTCTATGGGTGAACTTATCTTGGGCCGCATACCTCCGGGACACAGGGCTCTACCCACCCTGGGGACAGTGATGCACAGACATCAATATGATGGATACAAAATGTCCGTTTATTTAGCTGCGTCACACGCTTATATAGCTCTTGCGGTTCCTGTTCCTGCCACTCCTATGGGGAGGAGTCTATCTTTCCGTCACATCCCGTGATCTTCCGGTCGCCGATCCCTGTCTATTCCCCTACAAGGGACAAATAGATATAAGTACTTGGGAAAATCTTGATAAAAATAATTTTTTTTCTTTTTCTGACCAGGAAAAAGTTGGTTTAACTTGAACTCTTTTCTCTTTTTATTGAAATGAACTAGCTTTCACAGAATTCTAAAAGGAAAAATTCTTGAAAGACTTTTTTCCAGTTTAAAATATTTTACATGCTATATATAATCATTATAGGCTATTATGTTCATAGAACTTTGTATGGTGTTGGTGACACCATTATGTGGAGTGACTCATGATATGTCTTAATATGGGAGTTGAAATTTTTTGTTTTAAATTCATTTGTAAAGAGCTTCCACAATATCAGTAAAGTCCATAAATTCTCTCTCCTGATTTAAAACTCTTATTTGTTTTCTTTTCAAACTGTCCTTGCAGATTCTGCACTGTAATGAATAGGTCTGAAATTTTGACACTGATGGGTAAAATGTGCAAAGAGTTCATGTACTTGTACTGCTGACATGACATGCCATAATGGAAAAATACTATAATGACAATATTTTGAATGAAGTTTTACATTCTCAGATGAAATCCTTTTAACTGTCATCACCATAAAATTAAAAGAGCCCATTCAGAAATAAAACAAATGTAAAAATATTTATTTCCCACAAAACAGGTGAGCCTGCATTGCAAATGAAAATTGGGAACTCTAACCTGGATCCAGCTAATAAGAACAGTCTCTGCAGTTCTGTCATTGCTGCCACAAATAACTTAGAAAAGACTGCCTAATTTGTTAGTTTATTTTTCATGTTTATATGTGTATTCTACTGGCTGTCTGTACAAGAGATAAAAATGAAGAAACAGACATATTTTAGAATGTTATGATTTAATAGAGAACTGCAAGGAATAAACATTTCTTCAGTTGGAAGCTTAATTTTTCACCTGATTATTTATAAAAGGGAATCAAAGTAAAAGCGGTATATCAAAAAAAGAAAGTGGCCAGGATATAAACATGCAGATATCTATTTAAAAATAATAGGATCACAGAATCATTTAGGTTGGAAAAGACCTTTAAGATCATCGAGTCCAACCGCTAACCTATCACTGCTAAGTCCATCACTAAACCATGCTCTGAAGTGCCACATCTATACATCTTTTATGTACCTCGAGGGGTGGTGACTCCACCAATTCCCTGAGTAGCCTGTTCCAATGCTTGACAACCCTTTCGTTGAAGAAATTTTTAATATTCAGTATAAACCTCCCCCCAGTGCAACTTGAGGTCATTTCCTCTTGTCCTATTCCTTGTTACTTGGGAGAAGAGACTGACACCCACCTCACTACAACCGCCTTTCAGGTAGCTGTAGAGAGCAATAAGGTCTCCCCTCAGACTCCTTTTTTCCTGACTGACACAACCCCAGTTCCCTCAGTCTCTCCTCGTAAGACTTGTTCTCCAGACCCTTCACCAGCTTCGTTGCTCTTCTTTGCACATGCTCCAGCACCTCAACGTCTTTCTTCTAGTGGGGGTCCCAAAACTGAACACAGCATTCGAGGTGCAGCCTCAGCAGTGCTGAGTGCAGGGGGATGATCACTTCCCTAGTCCTGCTGGCCACACTATTCCTGATACAAGAAAACTAAGTGAGACAATTAGTTGATATAGGATATTCCTCATAATAAAATCACAGCTCTTTAGGTGACTGAATAGTTCAAAGAATGCTGTTGGGATTCTTCTTCACGTTAGATGCATTAGGAGGTAGAGGTCTCTCAATTAGTCCTAGGCAGACAATTTCCTTAAAAAGCCTGTTTGATATGCTTTTATGCCTTGCAATTAGACCTGTTGATATCCCTAAAACAGTCCTAGGTGACTATGTAAAGATCTGTTCAGGGGGGTTTTGTTATTGAACCTACATCAGATAAATTCTAAAATATTTTCTCATACAAATAGTCCTCTATAAATAAAATAAATGCAATAACACCACCCCCCCCCCCCAATATTTCTAGATATTTTCTTCAGAAAGTTGAGGAAGTGCTTATTAACAATGATTATTAACTATGATTTGGTTTCGGCTTATCCCCATATAAAAAACATGGTACAGTAATAATTTATTGATCCCATTTAATTATCATGACAGAAAAATCATGTAAAGGAAATGGTGGATGTCAAAAATAATGAAGGAATTATGTTGCTCAAAACATCTAGTGTTTATCATTTTTACGGTCTGTAGTACATTATCACTTTCCAAAGAGAAGAAAAGGATTTTTAGTCTTCTAATACATTTTCAGGCTTTGTATTTCTTAGAACATATTACCTGCATACTGTTTTGGGCTTTCACAATTTATTTCTCCACAGATTTTTATAGGGGAGCCATTTAAAATACTGTAATAATAATAATAATAAAATATTTTTACCAGCTTGGCAACTCTAGAAAGAAATGGTGATGTAGGGGAATAGACAGGGATCGGCGACCGGAAGATCACGGGATGTGACGGAAAGATAGACTCCTCCCCATAGGAGTGGCAGGAACAGGAACCGCAAGAGCTATATAAGCGTGTGACGCAGCCAAATAAACGGACATTTTGTATCCATCATATTGATGTCTGTGCATCATTGTCCCCAGGGCGGGTAGAGCCCTGTGTCCCGGAGGTATGCGGCCCAAGATAAGTTCTCCCGCAGAAGCGTACAGCTACAAGGTTTAAAATTTTCAACTATTTGAAAATATTTATTACAGTCCTGACAATGAGCAAGTTCATGATTCACACATATAGCAAAAGAAAAGTAAAGTTCCTGAACCTCTTTCATTGCTAAAATCCTGGTTTGACTTCCACAACTAGAATAAGCTGCTAAAAGTTCTTAAACTCTCTCTCCAGATTTTTGAGCCAAAACTATACAGTAAAAGGTTGATTGCAGTCTCATGCTGAATGTAAAATTTACAATCCATAATCAGTGTAAATTTAAGGAGTGGACAATCTGGTTTCTCTTTTTTGCTTTCAGGAGGAATCAACTTTTTTCAGGAGGAATCAACTTAAATATAAAATTCAGATTCATGAGTTTGTTCCAGGCATTTGTAAGAAAAATAATATACTTAAAGCCCACTCTTGTGCTTTCTATGGCACATAGCCTGTGGTTTCTTACTCGGCCATGGGATAGATATGTATTGCTTTTGATCTAGACTGGTTTGTAGACTCTTTTGCTTTTCCTTCATTGTGTGAATTTCAGTACCAAACTAAAATTTAGCTAATCCTGTGAAGTAAAAACACCGTTAACATAATCCCTTGCCTTGTCTTTCAGTTTTACCTAGAATAATACCAGTACTTGAAGTGAGGGACGATGTTGCTGTATTTGAGTATTTTAGAATTATTTCCTTCGTCCTCCAATTAAGCAGATAAAATGTCTTTGAGACACTGGAGTATCACTGAGCATAGATTATCATTGAGCTGACTACTGTGACATGCTAATCTTTTTTTTCTGCTTGTCTGTTTTTATCACAAGCCTTTCACCGAGTGAATAATTCAAATTCTATGTGATGTCATTGTGTGTAGTGAACAATTATCTACTTTTTATTAGGTCCTCCAGAAGTAAAATCCAGAAGGGAGGAGAAACTATTTCAATACTATTATGTCAACTTGCTACTCTTTCACTTGTATGGTAGCTACCTACTTAAAGGATATCCTGAACTCACATAAAATGATATATTTGATCTCCTTGCAGGTGTATCTCTTACATTGAGGACAGTGGTTTTATAACTGTAAGGCTCAGAGAGGTTTTATTTCTCCTTTGCAGTAAGCACTGATAGCATGCAATACTATTACCAAACTTGGCATCACAACATGCCAGGAAGAGAAGGACACAACAAAACACTAAGTGGACTGTGCCTTCCTGCTGTGATCCCACAGGCTAAAAAGCTTGAGAGCCACTTCTGTTTCACTGAAGTTCTCACTTTCATATAAAACAGCATCTTGTCTGGTTTCCTGTTTCTACAGGTATCTGCTCAATATTAAAATATTTTATTCTTGGAATGTTGATTATGTATGGCTTTCTATGGAACTTCTAGATGTTTCTAGCAAAGGAGAGCACTCAACTTTTAAGAAACATAGTTTAATGAAATAACTAACCATTTTTTCCCTGCCAGTGTCTTATTTTAAACAGGCAGGTATGTTTGTGAATGAAAGCAATGAAATTGCATGCTTGCTGAAGTAGCTCATTGAACCAGGTTGTTATGAATAAGCAGAGTGACGTTCTCCTTTTGTTTCATGGAGAAGGCAGCTGTCATATTCTGCTCATCTGCATTCTTATAGCCATTTTTATGATCTGTAGTTGTGTATGCATTTCCTATTCTTAAAACTTCATAAGTAAATATTGTAATAAACAATTCTGGGCAGGCATTAATCATAATGCTATACTTGTTAAAGTCTTCATGTACCACTTTTCCATTTTGAAAGACATATTTTTAATCCCACGTGCATGCCATTTTGTGACCAGTCAAAAAGTAAAAACAGATCACAGAAACCTGTAAACACATTCTTTGTGGCATAGTTCATGTAGCAATAATTTTAACAGAAAGAATGCCTTTATACAGACCACAATCAGATTTTAAGTAATTCATAACTAACTTCAGGAGACAATTTATCCACTTTGAATAAATCAGCCAGCTAGGCACATATATATTTTGACATGGAGAAAGTTGTCCAGAAAGATATATTTTTGATCAAATTAGTAACTATCTTTGATTAGTCTATTACAATGATGATCCAAAGAAATGTGAGTGGCATTGCTAGGGACCTTCATTAAAGTGATTTATAGTTTCAATATTCATGATAATAAAATAGTAGTCTTACTACTATATTCAGAAAAAATTTAGAAATATCTTTTGATGAGTTACATTAATTAAATTATATTAGCTATGCTTTGGCATTGTATGCACTGGTTTAAATATGCACTTTGAATTCTATTTTTATCAACACTACAAAATGCTGTAGTTGTTTTTATTTTCCATAATTTAATTTTAACTTCAGTGTCCTCTCCCTTAATATTTCTATGGCATAGCGCCATCTTGGGGATGCTGTAAGAATCTGAAAGGACATAAGCCAAACACAGGCTCTGAAAGAGAATCAAAAGATTTTTGCTATACTATGTTGTTAGTGTAGGACTCTAAAAATAAATGTGACTGAAATCTATGATTCTCTAAACTACTGAGAGTATCACAGCTAATGGCATGTCTACAGAAACTACTATGAACTCTTGAATGTCGCAGGTTAGCTAATATTTTAAAACCCTGAATTCTAGAGTCTGTCACAACTGAGAATCTCGGCTTTTCCTTTAAAAAGGAATTGAAGGAAAATACTGACATGATTCTAAAAGGCTTGGAAGGTTGAAGAGATATTGTATTGCTTTAAAGACAATGTCACAATTTTGGGGAATCGTCATCCTGATTTCTGGTAGCTGGTAGATTTATAAAGAGGCTTTTTTTCTTCTCAGTGTGTAAAGGAGGAGCAAAACTGCAGCAACATTCTTTTAGTAGCATTCTTGTCATTTTTAACTTGATCTTTATTAATAGTTGTCAGAAGCTCAGAGCATAATTTGAGTTTTCAGGACTCTGCCTCACTGTCACCTTCATTCCCCAAAGCAAAACCAGCTGAATCTGCTGATAGTGTGTTTTAGGTATATGGGCTGTTATTTCCCCCAAACCATTTCAGGATTTTGTGCCTTATGGCACAACCATACAGAGGGACCATTGCTCCATCATCAAAAGCAAAACCTAGATTTTGCTGTACATTTGTTTGAGTAACATTAAGAAATGTTCCACTGTATGAAAACTTTATGAAGTTCTATGGATAGACATTTATCAATGTAGCTATTTGGAGAATAATATGGAACCACATCCTGCAGCTGTAGAGGTGGTTGGGAATTTCCATCCTAAAATGGCTAGTCCTGCTTCTGGTGGGTTTGTTGTTGAGCAAAGTGTTGAGATATGTACAGGAGACAGCCCTTATTTCAGAGATCAGCTCTTTAAACAGCAGTTTTGGAGAATACCCTCCTGTCCTCTCCAGCTGCATCTGCATCTTTTTCCTCTTCACAGTTTAATAATGTGGACTTGTGGCAGAAATTTCTACAGTGGCTCTGAGATCGTACCCAGTTTGTGGAAGTAGAAGATGAGAGGTAGGATGTCTTACACACTAGAAGCTAAAGACAGTAACAGAGCCCCAGAGGAGAAGGTAGGGTAGAGTGGGAGGAAGACCACTTCTGCTTCATCCTCAAGCCTCTCCTTATGTCATCGTTGTGCTACAGCCTCATTATTGACTTTCCTTAGCCTTTCTTGCCTCCTCTCCCTCTTCTGAAACCTGTGCTGGTACTGTAAAAAATAATTTTGCTGTCCTAAAACTTTTTGGAATGGTGAAATTATATAATTCTTTGAGCTGACTCTGGGATGATACCAACTACAAGGTTTATATCTATTCCTATTCTGAAATAATCTCATCACTGTGGATCAAGTGGGTACTTGATCATCTTGGGAGCTTGTGCAACAGTAAGGAGAAGTTCAAAAAAACTTGTGTTCAGATATGAGAAGGGAAAGGCCAGAGTGTTAACAAGATGAAGCTTTGGTATGAAGTTTTGATTGGAAAGAAATGGGTTCCAGTGAAAAGATCTTAGAAGACTGATTATGATTTAGCTGCTGTTTTATGATGAGTGACTTCGGGGAAGAGTTGCAACAAGATCCATGTGTTAAAATTAAAAAGCTAATGAGCAGCAACTACATGTTTAGAAACCAGAAAATACTTGTCTCACTGCATGGCCTGTGTTACAGGTGAACAACAGGAAAGCTAAGTGTTGAAAAGCTTTGTGTTGGTTCATTATCAATTCAAGGTTGAGGATAAGGATGCCCACCAGTTATCCAGGCAAAATTTGTTCCTTAGAAATTAGAAAATTATAAAGTTAGACATTAAAACCCATATAGAAAATTTAAAATAGATATATTTTTAATATGCACTATAGTTCTAAAAATTGTGTGAAATAGAAACTGTATCTGGGGGAGAGGCAAGACGCAGGCGTGGAAGAGAAAAAAGAGCAGCACCCAGGGGTTGCAGCAAGAAGAACTGAACACTGATGTCTGCCTACAAAACAGTTCAGAACAGCTACTCCTGAATCCTGTTGTAGCTATATATAATTATCTAGCAGTCATCTTCTTAATTTAAAATTATGATATAATTTTCCTTTTAAAATTATGAAAGCTATGGTGTTTATAGATCAGGTTTTGTGCTGGTTTTGGCTAGGATAGAGTTAATTTTCTTAATTGTAGGTATTAGAGGGCTAAGTTTTGGATTTGTGATGAAAACAGTTTTGATAACACAGGGATATTTTAGTTACTGCTGAGCAGTGCTTACAGAGTCAAGGCCTTTTCTGCCTCTCACCCCACCCCACCAGTGAGTATGCTGGGGGTGCACAAGAAGCTGAGAGAGGACACAGCTGGGAGACTTGACACCAACTGATCGAAGAGATATTCCATATCATATGCTCAGCATATAAAGCTGAGGGAAAAAGGAAGGGAGGGACATTCAGAGTTATTGCGCTTGTCTTCCCAAGTAGCTGTTACCCTGATGGAGCCCTGCTTTCCTGGAGATAGCTGGACACTGCCTGCTGATGGGAAGTAGTGAATGAATTCCTTGTTTTGCTTTGCTTGAGCATGTGGTTTTACTTTATCTATTAAACTGTCTTTATCTCAACCCACTAGTTTTCTCACTTTTTCCCTTTCAATTCTCTTCCCCAGCCCACCGGCGGGGAAGAGAGAGAGTGAGCAGCTGTGTAGTGCTTAGTTACTGTCTGCAGTTAAACCACGAAAAGTTTTCAAAAACCTTGGACATGAGAAAGAAAAAACTTTTTATACCACATGTAACTCTTGAAAGTGTCTATGAAATCACCATTGAAACTGTCACGTATAAGTATCCAAAATACAGAGTGTGCTGGTTTTGGCTGAGAAGGGGTTAATTCTCCTCACTGTGGGGGTCGGCTACCTTTCCAGCTTCCCGCACTCTGCAGCGTGGCGGGGGGGGGGCTGGGAGGGGCAGGGCCGTGGTGGGGGTGGCTGACCCCGACTGGCCAATGGCAGGTTCATTCCATACCATGTGACACCATGACCAATATATTGAGGGGGGGCAGTGGCAGCGCGGAGGCGGCGCGGCGTCGGGTCGGCGGGCGGTGAGTGGCTGCGGCGCGTGCAGTTTGTTTCGGCGGTTCGTTCCCCCTCTCCTCTCCCTTCCCCCTCTCCCCTCCCTTCCCCCCCTCCCCCGGGGCTTTGCGCCTCTCGTTGTTCTCCTTTACATTGCATTTCTACTGTTGTTTCTTTTAATTTTAATTATTAAACTGTTCTTATCCCAACCCACGAGCGTTACCCTTCTGATTCTCTCCCCCATCTACCGGTGGGGAGTGAGCGAGCGGCTGTGTGGGGCTGAGCTGCCGCTAAACCATGTCACAGAGACAGATAATTTCACTAGATATACTAGATATACTAGGGATCTGAACAACTTTTTCTTTGATGGGTCTTTGAGAATTATATTGTATTAAGAAATAAAACAAATTAAACTTCGCTTATATATGGAGGTAAAACTGTTTTCCTTTCTAATTTATAGCGATATTTCAACTATGATATCTCTATTTTCATATTTTGGGAGATTATTGTGCAATATCAAAAAATATTTAATCATAGAATCATTAAGGTTGGAAAAGACCTCTAGGATCATCAAATCCAACTGTCAGCACAACACCACCGTGTCTCCTAAACCATGCCATGAAGTGCCACGTCTACATGTCTTTTAAATACCTCCAGGGATGGTGACTCTACCACTTCTCTGGACAGCCTGTTCCAATGCCTGACCACTCTTTCTGGAAAGAAATTTTTTCTAATGTCCAATCTAATCTTCCCCTAAGGCAGCTTGAAGATGTTTCTTCTCGTCCTATCACTAGTAATTTGGGAGAAGAGGCCAACACCCACCCCACTACAACCTCCTTTCTGGTAGTTGTAGAGAGCAATAAGGTCTCCCCTCAGACTCCTTTTCTCCAGGATAACAAAACCCCATTTCCCTCTCCTCATAAGACCCGCTCTCCAGAACCTTCACCAGCTTCGTTGCCCTTCTCTGGACACGCTCCAGCAACTCAATGTCCTTCTTGTACTGAGGGGCCCAAAACTGAACACAATATTCAAGGTGTGGCCTCACCAGTGCCGAGTACAGGGGCACAATCTCTTCCCAGCTCCTGCTGGCCACACTATTCCTGATACAAGCCAGGATGCTGTTGGCCGCCTTGGCCACCTGGGCACACTGCTGGCTCATGTGCAGCCAGCTGTCGACCAGCACCCCCAGGTGCTTCTCCACTGGGCAGCTTTCCAGCCACTCTTCCCCAAGCCTGTAGCTTTGCATGGGGTTGTTGTGACCAAAGTGCAGGACCCAGCACTTGGCCTTGTTAAACCTCAAAGAGATGGCTCCGACCCATTGATCCAACCTGTCCAGGTCCCTCTGTAGAGCCTTCTTACCCTCAAGCAGATCAACACTCACACACAACTTGGTGTCATCTGCAAACCTAATGAGGGTGCACTCGATCCCCTCATCCAGATCATTGATAAAGATATTAAACAAGACTGGCCCCAACACTGAGCCCTGGGGAACACCACTCGTGACAGGCCACCAACTGGATCTCACTCCGTTCACCACAACTCTCTGGGCTCGGCCATCCAGCCAGTTTTTTTTAACCAGCAAAGAGTACACCTGTCTAAGCCATGGTGTGGCCATCAGGAATGCTAGGGTGAACCAAGAATGTGACACTGATAAAGATCAAACTAAAACTGGGAACCCAGCTGGTAGGAAAGAAACAGTACCATATTAAATTGGAAGCCCAGAAAGGATTAGAACCACTGATAAATTCCTTTTTAGAACAAGGACAATTAAGGGAATGTCAGTTGGAACATAATACTCCTATTTTGCCTGTAAAGAACCTTCACTCTCAGGAATATAGGTTAGTACAAGATTTAAAAAATATTAATGTGAGAACTCTAGATGTACACCCTGTGGTCCCAAATCCATATATCCTCCTCGCCTCAGTTCCTGACAGTAGTGCTTATTTTACAGTGTTGGACTTGACTTGAAAGGTGCTTTCTTTCACGTACCTGTGGATGAGCAGATTCAGACCATTTTTGCCTTTGAATGAGAAAACCCAAAGAGAGGACAGAAGATGCAGCTCTGTTGGACTGTCCTTCCCAAGGGCTGAAAAATAGATCCACATAGTTTGATAATGCATTGGTGAAGGAATTAGAGCAATGGCACAATGCGTATAATAATGTAACACAGTTACAGTATGTAGATGACTTAAATCCTGCCACCTTACTCACAGGCTCTGACTCTGATGAATTACAAATTGTCTAACTACCATTGAATAAGTGTATTCCAGCAGACCAGAATTATGGGATGAGCTTTTGCCTCATGCAGAAGTGAAGCTGTTCACTGATGGTAGCAGCTACTTGTTGGAAGGAAAATGAAGAGCTGGATACACAGTGGTAACAAATACCCAAACCAGAGTACAGCCTGGTAATACATCCCCTCAAAAGGCGGAGTTGATAGTGCTGACTTGAGCCTTAGAACTGAGTCATGGAAAAAGAGTTAATATATATCTACTGACTCTGAATATGCATTTGGAGTGGTACATGCACACTGGGCAATTTGGAAAGAAGGAGGACTATTAAACTCACACAGGCTCCAATAAAATATGAACAGAAGTTATGAAACGTCTGCGAGTAGTTCTTTAACAAAAGGAGGTTGCAATAATATATTGTAAATTTCACCAAAAGGGAAATAACAAAGGTGAGAAAGGTAATTGAAGAGCAGATCAGTTGGATAATAAGTAGCCCTGAAGCAGCCAAAATTTGAAGAAGCCTACTTCCAGGATTTTATTTAGAACTATGGCCACTAGAATATGCTGAGAAAGAAAATTTGTTAGTGGAACAATTAAATTTCTCCAAAAATTATCAAGGTTGGTGGGTGATGCCATTGAAACGATTATTGGTTCCTGAGAAAATGTTGGAAATGTTACTTATAAGACTACACCAAGAAGTGCATACAGGAGCAGATGCACCGGTATTAACTGTTAAAAGAAACATACTTTGGCCCAAGATGCAGACTATAGCAGATATTGTAGTGAAAGAATGTACTGTCTGTTGTGCTAATAACCCAAAAATCAGGAAGAAGATTATAGGAGGACTTGTAAGACAAGGAATAACTCCCAGGGAATACTGGTAGATAGACTTTTCAGAGTTGCAAGTATCTATTGGTATTAGTAGATACTTTCTCTGGTTGGCCAGAGGCTTTCCCTTGTTGTACCACCAAAGCTAAAGAAGTAATTAGGATTTTATTGAAAGAAATTATACCCAGATTTGGTATCCCAGAAGGTATCTCCTCTGATAATGGGACTGCAGAAGTAGTGCAAGGAATTTCCAAGTTTTTATGGATTAAGTGGGAACTACACACCCCCTGGAGGCCTCAATCTAGTGGAAATGTAGAAAGGATGAATCAGATCCTCAAGAGGCAAATTTCTAAACTTTGACAGGAAGCACACCTTAAGTGGACAGAAGCCTTACCTTTAGATCTTTTGCAAATTCAAATAATCCCTAGGGTTAAGGAAGGAGTAAGCCCCTTTGAGTTAATATATAGGAAAGCATATCCCACAAACCTTTTAAAGGTCAAGGGAGACAAAATGCATATAAGAGGACAGGCTGCAATCAATATTTTATTTCTCTCTCACAGACTTTGTCTTTGCTACACGGGTACCTAAATCAAAGGGTTTCTCTTCCCTGGATGCACCAGTCCACCCATTCCTGTCAGAAGACACTGTATATGTATGAACCTGGAAAGATGAACCCTTGAAAGAAACATGGAAAGGACAAACAAGTGGCAAAATCAAGCCAGGACCTGAGGGCTTAAATGGAAATGGGATGGTTAACCAAAATATTCCATAAACTTGTATTCTTCCTTACTGGATGGTTGCAAATCTTGTTACAATGTTGTAATTATAATTCTGATTGCTTGTATATTATTTGGATGAATTAAGAGTATGATAGTAAGACAAGTTATGGGAAATCATATACTGTTTATGAAAATAAGTGAGACTTAAGGGAAAAAGGTCTCAGAATATCAAAGAGGGGAAAAATTATAGCCTGCAGAAAATGAAATTTTCCACTAAGTAATAACAATGGACCATGTGAGCTTTGCAAAACTGAATGTGGTGGTCAGAGAAGGGAGCATGAGAGATAAGGAAGCATTTGTTTTATGACTATATCCTTGAAGAAGAACAGAGACTGATAAGAGGGAAAATCCCACCTCAGAAGACACTGAAAGCTGGGTGATAGAGTGTGAAGTTGGTCAAAACTCTGGTAATTAAGGGAAAAGTAAAAGCGGCAATGGGAGATCATGACCACTGACTCAGCTCAGGACTGAGAAGGTCTGCCTCCTCACTCTCTTAAGGAACATGCGTGCTAATTTACATAGCTAGTGAGGCTAGTTAGAATATAAATAACCAATAGCAGAAGAGTCTACTCAAATACAAAAGGAGCGAATACCAGAGATGGAGAAGTGGAGGATTATCTGTTGACAGCTATAAGGGCATTTCCAGAGTGTGCAGAGATGCAGTTAGAAAAGCAAAACCCCAGCTCGAATGGAAAGTGGCTGTAGATGTCAAAAATAACAAGAAAGGTTTCTTCAGGTGTGTTAACCACAGGCAGAAAAAGAAGGAAAACATAGGCCCACTGTTAAACGGAAAAGGAGAGGCAATCACCAACGATGCTGAAAAGGCAGAGGTCCTCAACACTTTCTTCACTTCTGTCTTTACCATCACTGCCAGGTCCCAGGCTTTGGGAATGAAACTGGCAGTTGATCCAAACACCGACCCACCATCAGTGAAGGAAGAGTTAGTACATGAATTACTACTGGAGCTTGACCGCTACAGATCAATGGGCCCTGACACCAACCACCCAAGGGTGTTGAGATTGCTGGTTGACATCATTGCAAGGCCACTCTCCATAATCTTCGAGAAGTCATGGAG
Source organism: Phalacrocorax carbo (assembly GCF_963921805.1). NCBI lineage: Eukaryota > Metazoa > Chordata > Aves > Suliformes > Phalacrocoracidae > Phalacrocorax > Phalacrocorax carbo. The sequence goes on along the minus strand of NC_087518.1, from coordinate 27,547,913 downwards.
GATGGGGGATGTCCCTGAGGACTGGAGGAAGGCAAATGTTACCCCTATCTACAAGATCAGGCTCGAGGGATGATGCGGGTAACTCTAGGCCCATCAGCCTTACTTCAATCCCTGGGAAAGTTATGGAACGACTCCTCCTGGGCAGCATCACAAGTCAAATGAAGCACGTGACTGGGAAAAGCCAACATGGCTTCACTAAAGGCATATCATGCTTGACAGACCTGGTGGCCTTCTATGACAAAATGACTTGCCTGGTTGACATGGGGCAGGCAGTGGACGTTGCCTACCTGGTCTTCTCCAAGGCCTTTGATACGGTCCCCCACAGTGTCCTCCTGGAAAAACTGATGTGTTATTGCCTAGACAAGTGGTCTGTGCAGTGGGTGGGGAATTGGCTGACAGGCTGCACCCAAAGGGTGGTGGTAAATAGCTCTTTCTCAAACTGGCAACCTGTCACAAGTGGAGTCCCCCAGGGATCGATATTGGGCCCAATGTTATTCAACATCTTCATAAGTGATCTGGATAACGGCATCAAGTGTAGCCTGATGAAGTTTGCAGATGACACCAACTTGAGTGGGGAAGTAGACACTCCAGAAGGGAGAGCAGCTCTGCAGGGAGATCTGGATAGGCTGGAGGAGTGGGCCAGCAAGAACCTTATGAAGTTCAACAAGGGCAAGTGTAAGGTGTTGCACCTGGGAAAACATAATCCAGGAGTGCAGCACAGACTGGAATCCACCTGGCTGGAGAGCAGCTCTGTGGAAAGTGACCTGGGGGTCCTGGTGGACAGGAAGCTGAACATGAGTGAAAAGTGTGCTGCTGTGGGCAACAAGGCCAACAGGATGCTGGGTTGCATCAAAAAGGTCATTGCCAGCAGAAATAAAGAAGTGATTATCCAACTCTACTCAGTGCCTGTCAGGCCACACCTGGAGTACTGTGTACAGTTCTGGTCCCTGCTATACAAAAAGGATGTAGACAGGCTGGAAGGGGTCCAGAGAAGAGCCACCATCAAAATGATCAAAGGACAGGGAAGCCTGCCGTACAAGGCTAGGCTGGGAGAACTGGTTTGTTCATCCTTGAGAAAAGGAGGCTTCGAGGGGATCTCATTACTGTGTACCAGTACATAAGGGGTAGCTACAAAGAAGATGGAGACTCTCTTTTTAAAAGGAGTCACATGGAGAGGACAAGGGGGAACGGACACAAGTTGCTCTTGGGGAGATACCGATTGGACACCAGAGGGAAATTTTTCACAGTGAGGACAGTCAACCATTGGAATAATCTCCCCAGGGAAGTGGTTGACTTGGCCACGTTGGACACTTCCAAGATTTGCCTGGACAGGGTGCTGTGCCATCTTGTCTAGACTGTGCTCTTCCTAGAAAGGTGGGACTAGATCCCTGATGTCCCTTCCAACCTGTGATTATGTGATTCTGTGTGATTCTGTGATTCTGTGAGATGATAATTACTGACCAATGAATATGAATTTTGGCATGTTTTTACTAATCATGTAACAAGATAAATACCTTGTATTTCTCTTTGCAGTGTGCTAGCTTGTGGAGTTACCAGCTAGCACCCATCTTTGCGCAAGTGTTCTGTGTGTATTTTGGTGCATTGCACACTAGGTGAATGATCCCACTTTTGGGAAGAAAACACTTCGCTTAATCCGTGCTATGTCCAGTGAAGTCAAGGCTCCAATGCTTTGATGTAGCAGCCAGGTCTATGGGTAGATGTTTCTGCAGAGTTCTCATAAGATCTTCCCCAAAGTTTTTTTAACACATTGGGTTTATATTATCAGTCTCCTGGTCTGCCTGTTACATGGATTACCCAAATATTACTTTTGATGGTTTCACTCAACCATATTTTTATTTACTGTTGTTACTTACTTCCTAAAATTATTTAGGATGCTAATCCACACTCATTTGTTTACTTCTCACCTAATTTTCCATCACTAATGTCCAAGCAAAACACTATATACTTCCTTCCACCAATATCCTTTGGTTTTCTTTTCTTACAGCCATAAGGACTACAGCTGTAAAGATTACTATATGCATATTTGTCTCTTGCAACGTCATAGTGCCAACAGAAGGTCATGCAGACTCCTCCACAGGTATTTGAATGGGAAATGTTAGAAAGATTAATACTAATTAATTTTCTTCTGTTTTCAAATGCCTGAGATAATTCTCTAGGTGGTACAATTGTGCAAGTTAATGTTGTTTAGCTGCTTTTATAATTAACAGAAAGTAGGACAGTATGCTCTAGTCTGTAAACAGCAATTTTGTCATTCATGCTAATGCATGACTAGAAACATTTTTCTGTTTTTATAAAGGCACTGTTAAAAAAAATTATTCATAAATATAGTGTCTTGCCAGTGAAAATAATTGACTCAGTTGCTACTTAAGGAAAATTATGTAACAAACACAGAGCCTGAAGTGCTATGCATGGTTTGAAACTTGCTCTCACAGATCACTGAAGCTTTCCAAGCTAAGGTTTCCTTTTTTGAGTACATCTGTTAGCAGTTAGTCTTCCAGAAGTTCATATACAGCAAAAATGAAACCGTTGCAACTTAAAGAGCATAGTTGCTCTAATTCTGTCAGGACTGATCTGTATAGCATTTTGGTATGCAAGATAGGCATATTGGTTTGATATATGCCATTGTTTTTGCCTTTCCACAATGAAGGTTTGCCTCATGTCCTCAAGAATATTTCATGCTGTCTTGTGATGGAAAAATGTTATGTTCTTCTGTTAGACAGGTGTTTTAAAACATCAACTCTTTTGCCCTCATACAGTTTGAGCAAAAGAAGTGAAAGACCCTCTGAAAACTTTTATATCTCCCTGAAATTCAGAGTCACAGAATAGTTGATGTTGGAAGAGACCTCTGGATATTATCTAGACCAATCCTCCTGTTTAAGGAGGGCCAGCTAGAACGGGTTCCTAGAAGCATAGTTCCTTAAAACAAACAAACAAAAATGTTGAAAGACACAGTTTTCAATCATATTTTGTTGTTGTTACTGTTTGTGATTTTTTTGTGAGAGTGGGTTTCTGATTTACTGAGGGATTTCTGCCTGGATTTCTAACAGCTTTTCCATATGAGAAATTTTGGGGCAAATAATACAGATGTGGAATATTTTGTTGTGGATCTGAGTCTTAATGAACTTCTGCGCATGCATTTGCTACTTAATATTCTTTATGAGTTGGGACATTTTGAAGTTTTGAAGTAAAGGAAAATTATTTATTGTGTGAAAAGAGAAGGGGTTTGACCCTGATTCTGATAGAAACAGAGTACCTCAAGACTAAATTGGAAAAAGCATGAGTAGAAATCCTTAAAAGCACCATTTTCCTGTATACCTGCTTTTGCATTTGCAATTACATCAGCACATGGTCTACAGATACTATTCATAATGGAAGACCTATCAGAGAATCTGCTTTAGTCTGGTTTAAAAAAGACCCATGTGCTGATTTTGGGTTAATTCTCTTCACTGTGGGGGTTGGATACCTTTCCAGCTTCCCGCACTCTGCCGCATCCGCGAGAGGCTGGGAGGGGCAGGGCCATGGTGGGGGCGGCTGACCCCGACTGGCCAATGGGATGTTCATTCCATACCATGTGACACCATGACCAGTATATTAATGGGGGCAGTTTCAGCTTAGGGAGGCGTGGCGTTGGGTCGGCAGGCAGTGAGTGGCTACGTAGCATGCGGTTTGTTTTGGTGGTTCATCCCCCTCCCCCTTCCATTCCTCCCCTCCCCAGGTTTCGCACTTCTCGTTGTTTCTTTTCCCATTGCATTTTACTGGTGTGGTTTTTTAATTTTAATTATTAAACTGTTCTTATCTCAACCCACGAGCGTTACCCTTCTGATTCCCTCCCCCATCCCACCAGTGGGGGAATGACTGAGCTACTGTGTGGGGCTGAGTTGCTGGCTAAACCACAACAACCTTCAATTTAAAAATAAAAATAAAAAAATAATCTGGGCCATTCTTCCATAGGTTTCTTTGTCTGTTTTGTTTTGTTTTTGTTTTGTTTGTTTGTCTGCTTAAATTATAAGTGTTAGTATCTTGCTTAACCAAATGCTTGGTTTTGGGCTGCCTCTAAACCAGCAGTCAATATATGGGTCATCTGCTTATATGCACATGAATAAAGGTACTTGCTGAGTGGAAAATTCACATAGTCCATCTACTACAAACGTTTATTTGACATGAACAAAGCTGTATGTTTCTGAAAAAGAAGCAAAAACATTAAAGTAGTTAAAGTTGAAATAACATCGCTTTGCATAGGTCTCATGCCTAGGTCTAAAGGATAGATGATAACCGTGCCTACATAGGAGTTATTACAAATTCTAAGACTAAAAATGGTGAGAAACCAGGTGAATGGGGGAATAACACAATAAAAATGTCATGGAAGATAGCGTGACTCTTAGGGAAGTTTATAAACTGAGCTAAAGTAAATAGTAAAGAAAAATATTAATTCATGAAAAGTAGAATATGAAGAAAAGGACTGAATCCATTAAAATGTAGGAGACAACAGAAAATTGTCAACTAGATCAATGACACTCTGTAAGGAAAAACAACAACAACAATTACTTCAGAAAGGTTGGAAATATTATCAGTTTGGGGACAAAATAAAAAGGATCTGACAGGATACTGTTCACATTCTAAAATGAGCATAGTGAATATGACAGTAGATCAGAGCAAAGAAAATAAATACATTTTTCTGTGATAACTGGAATAAAACACAATGATAAAGATAGTCCTGCTTCTACTATAGCAGACTGTAAAGACTATTCTGTAGAATAAATGTTGAGATAGGAAGAAGAATTAATTGTTATTCAGCTAACATCCTGGTCCAAAGTCATTAAATACAGTGTGTCCCCAACAGCTAGAGATTTTCTTTGTTGTTTGCTGTGGTCAATAAGATTTTATAGCTTAAGATGACTCAGTTTTGTTAAAAGTGGTTTTTTTTGGATGAACATAGCCTAAAAAGATGGTTGACTTTTATTAATTCTTAGTTTCCTGCTTTTGTGGATCTTTATTCCATAGGAAATATTGCCCTGGAAAACACACAGAAAAGATCTCAGATTTGCAAATAAAAATAAATTATTATGCATATTATGCATGATTTCCTTGATTTACACACAATCAAAGATGATACATTCCTACAATGAATGGTAAGAAGTAGAAATCTAGCACATTACCTAATAATGGTGTTGAGAAACAGACAATTATGAACATAGTGCCCATAGGAAGAGACTTAAGTGATGGTCTGAAGTATACTTCAGTTATTCGCAAGATAGTCTGTTGAGATGGTGCTTTGTGCACTTAGGGTGACACGACCATCAGTCTAGGAACTATGAAATATGAAGAAACTACTGTTTTAGAAGGTTTTAACAATGTCTTGTATATTTTTTTCTTTTTTTTTGGGGGGGGGGGTTGGTGGGGAATTTTCAGATTTAAATATTGGAAGCTCACTACATTTCCAAATAGATATTGACTAGAAATGAAAAGAAATTCCAGCATTTACATTAAAAACTTAGTGTTTTGATAGAACAACTGGTGTGAGTTAATGACTAATGAATAATTAAACATCTCTGAGAACATTTTAATAGTCCATGACTTTGCCAGAGGCCGTTAAACTACAGTTCAACCCTCAGATAGCAAATGATTTAGAGGTGCTGATATATTATTATTAATATCGTCAAACTTCTTTTCAAGACACAGATGTTCTTGAGAACTATTGCTATATGAAACATTCCACAATAAAATTAACTGTTGTAATTCATGATTTGCCTCACATTCTTGAAGTTCAGTAAAAGTCTGACTTAGCAAACATAGCTGAAAGTAACGTTTCTTGCTTAATATTATTGACATCAAAAACTTTCTGAAAGTTTATACAAAATATACACTCATTACATAGTTGTTTTACTACTGTGATTGTTCATATGAAATTATGATTTAAATTCTAATGCCAGGATTGGCAAGAAATTACTCTGAGGGTGGACATGCCCAGACCAATAAAACCCAAACAAACAAAATCAAAAACCACACCCTGAAAATATTAGTTTCTTGCTGTTTTAACAGGTAAAGGTCACTGTTATCTGAGCACATATTTTGTTTCTATTCACTAGTCTAAACTGGCTTATATTCTTTTTTTTGATCCATTTATTCCTGATTTGTTTGGGGTTACTTTGTTTTTATAAGCTAAATGCTAAAGGAGCACTTAGAACCTTTCTAAAAATTGTTGAAAATAGAAGACTTGGCAACAGTGAGCTGTAAATTCCACTTGCGCTCCTTGCATGTATGTTGCAGATTAGTTCTATAGCATTGAATATTCTTGGGAAAAGCCTCACTTTGCATACCTTCTACATTACGTTTTACTTTGGAAGTGAAATTAAAATAAATTGTAGTAGGTTCTTCTGTAGCCTCTTTAATAAAAGAAAGAGTGGGGTGAAAAAAAGGAAAAGAATGGCTTACTTTGTACCCTTGAAAAGTAAAGTTCTGATAGACTGCCAAAGGTGTGAAATGGTCAAAACGGAAATCTTGGTTCGTTCTTTGTATATTGGTTTCACATAAATGCAACTGCACCTAAGTAAATTACCTAAGAATGTAACTATGCGCTAGCAACACAGGTCCTTGGAAGCGAATATTTGCTGAATAGAGGGCTGAATAATCTCTAGCAGTTTTCAAAGATGGACAAGTGAAGGGGCATACCTATGAATGAGCTTCCAAAGTTCTTATTATCTAAAAGTCTGATAAAAACATTGCCTAACTTTTTGTTTAGGACAGGAGGTTTATGTATAAAATGAATTTACGTAATTCTCTGTTAAAACTTACTAGTCAGCATGATACTCTAATTGCATAAATAAGATGAACAAAACAGAAGAGTATTTTCATTCCAATGTGTACATATCTGTAATGATTACTTGATTTTCTATGAGCATCCTGTCAAAATTAAGGCACAGCTGTTGTTGCATGATGAGGAGAATTACAGACAAAAAATATTTCCTTCAGTGGGAGCTGAAACCAGTCATTATTTAGCAGAAAGAATTCAGTGTCTCACTGATTTGTTCCCCTACGCTTAATGGCACCCTTCTAATTTAAATCACTTCTATGCAATAGATTTATGGATTGAACCCCAGTGAGTACAAACTGAGCTAGTTCTTCTGAATTCAAAGATATTTAAGTGTATGCAAAGGGAGAATCAGTCTGTGATTCATAAGTTCAGTTTATATATGCAGGATGTACATTCATTCATAACTAATAGTGAGTGTAAACTTGTTAAGTAATTTCTAAGTTTCTCAGAGATTGTTGATCGTTGAAATAATTTCTTACTCAGTACTCAGTCACAAAGAGAAGGCAGACTGCATAGTCTCAAATTGGTAATCAGCAGATGCAAAGTGGGAAAATTTATAAGACTACAAAATCAAATGAGGTTTCACACAGATACTCTGCCTATTGTGTCTCACACTACTGTTTACAACCATCCATACAGTCAGTGCACATACTTTAATAAGAGATAAATGGGAAAGTAGTTCTGTTTGCCTTGAGGAAGAAAATAGAATATAAAAAAGACCAACCTGTAATTTTGGTATCATTGCCTCTACAGTCAAACACTTCTGCTTCACAATACACTTAGTGGAAAAATAACCAGGCAAGCTGAAGTAAGAATAATGACACAGAAAACTGCTAGAAGGATGTAAAACCCAATCCAAACTTCCATGGCTCAAGACTTCAAGAAGAAATTGCACAGCTCATATCAGGTTTCACACTGAACCAATTAAGAAATCAAAAGGTGAAGAAAATAAAATCCCCACTGAAATAAAAAAAAAAAGATCTCCTTGCCTTTTATTTCTTTGCAGGCTTTACATTATTCTTTAATAAAGACCTAAGATTCTGAATTTCATGTGGTTTCTGGGAGAGGAAAACTAAACCTTAGGAACAGATCTCTGAAGTTATACAACTGCAGAAATTTCCTCAAGCTCTTAGCAATCTTTAGGAAAAAACATAGAGGGATAGACAAAATAATCACCTCTTCTATCTCTGTTCTTCATTTCCATTGAATTTTAATGTTGTTTTCCTCCAGATCTCTCTTAATGAGCTCTAACTTTTGACTTGGCTGTTATTGAAATGCACTTTTGGTATTCTTTTAGACTTTAATTAAACATTTTTTTAGTTAGTATTTTTATGGTGAACTGAACACTTCTTCAAAAGCCTGTTGCAACCAGAAGGTTTTTTGCATCTTTTTGTTAATAACTTCAGTAGATTTTAAAGAAGGATTTTGAGGAATAAGGATGACTATAAAAATGAGGATTTAGACTATGAGCGGCAGTTCTGTGGAATGAGCATGTCTTCTAAATAGTCCAGCAAGGAGAGAGGATTAGGCTAAATTTCAGTTGCAGACTTGCATCTGTATTTGAGCATTGTGCTTCTACTTTGGTAAGTTTTGTTTAGTCAAAAAAGGTTGGCTGAGTAGCTATTGATGGAAAATAATTATGATTTACATGAAAGTCGTGGTTCAGCCTCAGTTGGCAACTAAACACCATGCAGCCGCTCGCTCACTCCCCCCACCCATGTGGGATGGGGAAGAGAATCGGACGAGCAAAAGAACTTGTGGGTTGAGATAAGCACAGTTTTATAATTACAATAAACAAATAATTATAGTAATGATTATGAAAATAATTACAAAAATGATAATATTATAAAATGGAAAAGGAAAAAAAAAACAAACAGAAAAACAAACGATACAGCCACTCACCACCCACCGACTGACACTGACCATCCCCGAGCCGTGATTGCTTCCTCCCTCCCCCGGCCAGCTCCTCCCAGTTAACATCCTGGGCATGACGTTACATGATATGGAATATCCCTTTGGTCAGTTTGAATCCGCTCTCTGAGCTGTGCCCCCTCCCCTCCCAGCTTCTTGTGCACCCAGCAGAGCATGGGAAGCTAGAAAAGTCCTTGACTGGTACAAGCACTACCCAGCAACAACCAAAACATCTATGTGTTATCAACACTGTTTTCATACTAAGTCCAAAGCACAGCACTATGCCAGCTGCAGTGTAGAAAATTAACTCTATCCCAGCTAAAACCATGACAATGAATAAGAATGTAATACTTTAAAAAATACTATAATTATTTATACATAGAAGAAACACCAGATCCATGAAATGTAATATTTTATTATACTGAATATTTGGAAGATGCAAGTTCTAGTTTCTTTACTGTAACATCTATGTAATGTAATCACAACTTCTGTGTATTATAGTCACAACTTTTTCACAAACTAGAGTGTAAATTCACCATGAGTTTCTCCTGAAGGTTAGTCAAGTGTATGCTGTTAGATTTGTGATGTTTACATTGAAATGAAGGTGATTAAATCAATTCAGAAAACTATGAACTGGTCCATGTCACGTCCAGTCATGCAAGACTCAATGACGGTAATGATAAGGTTGAGTGCTTATGGGTAAGGGTCAGGGGGAAGGCCAATAAGGGACACATACTGGTGGGAGTCTGTTATAGACCACCCAACCAGGATGAGGAGACAGATGAAGTACTGTACAAGCAGTTGGCTGAAGTCTCACAATCTCTAGCCTGAGTTCTTGTGGGAGACTTCAACTTATCAGATATCTGTTGGAAATACAACACAGCAGGGAGAAAGCAGTCTCAGAGGCTTCTGGAGTGTGTGGGAGATAACTTTCTGATGCAGCTGGTAAGCGAGCCAACCAGGGGAGGTGCCCCACTGGACCTGCTGTTTACGAACAGAGAAGGCCTGGTGGGTGACGTGGTGGTTGGAGGCTGTCTTGGGCTCAGCTACCATGACATGATAGGGTTTTTGATTCTTGGAGAAGTAAGGAAGAGAGTCAGCAAAACCACTACCCTGAACTTCAGAAGGGCAGATTTTGGATTGTTAAGGAGTCTAGTTAAAAGAGCCCTTTGGGAGGCAGTCCTGCAGGGCAAAGGAGTCCAGGAAGGCTGGATGTTATTAAAGAAGGCAGCCTCAAAGGCGCAGGAGCAGGCTGTCCCCATGTGCCGTAAGTCGAGAAGGTGGGGGAGAACACCGGCTTGGCTGAATAGGGAGATTTGGCTGGAATTCAAGAAAAAAAGGAGAGCTTACTGCCTTTGGAAGAAGGGGCAGGAGACTGAGGAGGACTACAAGGATGTTGTGAGGTTATGCAGGGAAAAGATTAGGAAGGCAAAGGCCCAGCTGGAACTTAAACTGGTTGCCACCGTTAAAGATAACAAAAAATGTGTTTATAAATACATCAGTGACAAAAGGAGGGCCACGGAGAATCTCCCGCCTTTGTTGGATGTGGAAGGTAACCTTGCCAGGAAAGATGAGGAGAAGGCTGAGGTACTTAATGCTTTCTTTGCCTCAGTCTTTAATAGTCAGACTGGTCATCCTCAGGGTTGTCAGGCCCCTGTGCTGGGAGATGGAGCTAGCATGCAGAATGAAGTCCCAGTTGTTGAAGAGGTGGTAGTCACTGACCTGCTCCTTCACCTGGATGTTCACAAGTCCATGGGGCCAGATGGGATCCACCCAAGGATACTGAGGGAGCTGGCAGAGGAGCTCGCCAAGCCACTGTCCATCATTTATCAGCAGTCCTCGTCAACCAGAGAGGTCCCAGACGACTGGAAACTAGTGAATGTGACACCCATCTACAAGAAGGGTCAGAAGGAGGATCCGGGGGACTACAGGCCTCTCAGCCTGACCTCGGTGCTGGGAAACATCATGGAGCAGATCGTCTTGAATACCATTGCGCAGCACATGCAGGACACCCAGGGGATCGAGCTCAGCCAGCACAGGTTTATGAAAGGGAGGGCTTGCCTCACTAACCTGGTCTCCTTCTATAAGGTGATCCGATTAGTGGATGAGGGGAAGGTTGTGGACATTGTCTACTTGGACTTTAGTAAGGCCTTTGACACTGTCTCCCACAGCATTCTTCTGGAGAAGCTGGCTGCTCACAGCTTGGAAAAGTGCACTCTGTGCTGGGTTAAAAACTGGCTGGGTGGCCCAGTTCAGAGAGTACTAGAGAATGGAGACAAATCCGGTCAGCAGTCAGTCACGAGTGGTGTTCCCCAGGGCTCAGTGTTGGGGCCAGTCTTGTTTAATATCTTCACTGATGATCTGGATGAGGGGATTGAGTGCACCCTCAGTAAATTTGCAGATGACACCAAGCTGGGTGGAAGCAGTGATCTGTTGGAGGGCCGGAAGGCCCTACAGAGGGACCTGGACAGGCTGGATCATTGGGCCGGAGCCAACGGTATGAGATTCAACAAGGCTAAGTGCTGGGTCCTGCACTTCAGTCACAACAACCCCATGCAACGCTACAGGTTTGGGGAAGAGTGGCTGGAAAGCTGCCTGGAGGAAAAGGACCTGGGGGTGGTGGTTGACACCTGGCTGAACATGAGCCGGCAGTGTGCCCAGGTGGCCAAGGTGGCCAACAGCATCCTGGCTTGTATCAGGAATAGTGCGGCCAGCAGGAGCAGGGAGGTGATTGTGCCCCTGTACTTGGCACTGGTGAGGCCGCACCTCGAGTACTGTGTTCAGTTTTGGGCCCCTCAGTACAAGGAGGACATTGAGGTGCTGGAGCATGTCCAGAGAAGGGCAAAAAATTTGGTGAAGGGTCTAGAGAACAAGTCTTATGAGGAGGGGCTGAGGGAGCTGGGGTTGTTTATCCTGGAGAAGAGGAGGCTGAGAGGAGACCTTACCACTCTCTACAACTACCTGAAAGGTGGTTGTAGCGAGGCGGAGTTCCGTCTCTTCTCCCTAGTAACAAGCGATAGGACAAGAGGAAATGGCCTCAAGCTGCGCGAGGGGAAGTTTAGGTTGGATATTAGGAAAAACTTCTCCACTGAAAGGGTTGTCAGGCATTGGAACAGGCTGCCCAGGGAGGTGGTGGAGTCTCCATCCCTGGAGGGATTTAAAAGAAGGGTAGACGTGGTGCCTGAGGATATGGTTTAGTGGTAGACTTGGCAGTGATAGGTTAGCGGTTGGACTTGATGATCTTAAAGGTCTTTTCCAACCTTAATGATTCTATGATTCTGTAAGACCCAGGTGAAATTTAAACCTTTGCCAAGGTATGCTCTCTCTCATTTTCTAACAGTGCTTGAATACATTTGAAATCCCAGAGAATCCACAGAGCAATAAGAGTAGAAGTGGAATCTTTCTAATCCCACAAAGCCAGATTTTTGCCATCCGGCAGCAAAGACAATCTTTCAGCTCTAATATTTATGGTGAGAACATGGGAAAATCCCATACTATTTAACAGGAGTCAAAGTAACACTAATTATATGTATTTAGAGGGGAACCCTGGGAGGCCAGTGATGCCAGATGTATGCACGGATCACTGAAGAAGTTATGGAGAAGAGAAGCTCTAAAAAGAGTGTATAGACCACACCTCATTCAGCTGATGTTGCAGTGCTCCCTAGCAACTTAAAATGCTAATACCAGCAGGTGTAAGGAACATATTCAAGCATAGTAGTTGCATACTGTGTGTGAAAGGCAGATGATAAAGCTATAAAAAAAGAGCAAAAAAAAATTCTTTACTGCATAAAACTAAAATTTCTACTTCCTGTCATAGGCCAGTTCTTGGGATATATTTTCACGATTATATTTTTACACCTAAGACAAGCTTATTTTATCCTGCAGCTCCAATAAAGCACAGTGACTATAACTGGAAATAATAATAGGTGTTTTAAAATTCTGATTTTAATATAATTTATCACAATTATATTTATTATAGTGTAATGTAATGTAGAAAGAATTATAATTTTTGGTTTAATAATTTTTGTTTTATTAAAGTAATGAATGGAATACTATTTTTCCTAGATATTGCTTTAGTGGTATAATTATATATTCTTTTTAATATGCTTTTCTCTAACTCTAAAATATTAAAAGGAAGAATAAATAGGTCACAGACCAATCTGATCATGAAAATAAGGTAATGACTTCAACAAGACCAAAGGAGGGAAGTATACACATGAATTTTGTTCATGTGTCTATAAATGAGTAAATGATCAAGACATCAGTGATAACCATGTGTGTGTAAATATATACCTATGTGTATACTTTAACCACTCCTGTGTAAAGATCATGAGTTTCGACATGTCAGTAGAATCATCCTGTCTCTTTCTCTTGTCTGCTTCAAAGTATGGTCTTTGAATTAAAGACGGTTCCTTCATTTGGTTTTGTATAGATCCTGTGATAGACACCAGTGGAAGCATCTTGCTGATTTGCCCATCCATCTCAAAAGGCTTGGCTTCAGTGTGCTTAATAATGTTTATTCATCCATTAAAGAAGTATGTGCACAACTCAAATTTCAAGAAAGCTTGCATTAGCAAGTAATGAAAGAAAAATCAATGAGGTTTTAGGTAGATTAAAAGTCTTCTAATGACAAGTCCATGAAATGACACACTTGGATTAATCATTAAAAAAATCAGCTGCATTTTTGTTATCAGTTTGCAGTAATGTGATCTTAATATGTAGTTTAAAAAATTGAAATAATGGGTACTGTTGAGTTATTAGAGAATATATATTTGTTCTTATAAATGGATTATAGAAAACTATTCAGGAAAAAATACTGAATGCCATAATTATATAAGCTATGCATTTTTCCTTTGTGAAATGTATACAATGAGACTATAAATTACGTTCTGTTGTGGAATGAAGCTGAAACCTTCTGAACCTTTCTGAAAACAATGATACACAGTTGTAGAAATTTTCTGTTTCAGGAAGAGCTATGTAAGTGGGGCTAAGGACCCATCTTCAAAATTCAAATGCCTGTGCCTGATATAAGAAGGATATTTTGGTCTGAAAACTCTGAATCTCACACTTTATCAATGGCATACTATTCTATGAAGCAGTACTATCTTGTTTGGTAACGTCATGTTCAGTGTTCAAAGGAGGGTCTATGCTGATTGCCTTCTTTCTAAGAGATGTCGTTTACTATCATAGTGCCTCAAACCTGTGATGCTAAATGCCACGAGGATGGGAGATACAGTTTCTTCAAGCAAGATTACATCAGCTCATGTATCTGTATTCTAAAATGTTCATTTGTAGTAGAATAGAATAGAATAGAATAGAATAGAATAGAATAGAATAGAATAGAATAGAATAGAATAGAATAGGAATAGTTCAGTTGAAAGGGATCTAAAACAATTATCTTGTCCAACTACCTGACCACTTCATGGCTCACCAAAAGATAAAGCATGTTATTAAGGGCATTGTCCAAATGTCTCTTAAACACAGACAGACATGCAGCATTGACCACTTCTCTAGAAAGCAGGTTCCAGTGTTTGACCACCCTTTTTGAAAAGAAATCCTTCCTAACGACAACTCTGAACCTCCCCTGATGCAGCTTTAAGCCATTCCCATATGTGCTATTATTGGATCCCAGGGAGAAGAGATCAGCACCTCCTTCTCCTGGTTGTGTAGGGATGGGGTCAGTGGGGCCAAGGTGCGACTGAAGCTGAATTTGGCAGAGGATGCTGTTGCCGTACGCTTCTGTGAGAGAACTTATCTTGGGCCACATATCTCCGGGACACAGGGCTCTACCCACCCTGGGGACAGTGATGCGCAGACATCAATATGATGGATGCAAAATGTCCGTTTATTTAGCTGCGTCACACGCTTATGTAGCTCTTGAGCTTCCTGTTCCTGCCACTCCTATGGGGAGAAGACTATCTTTCCGTCACATCCCGTGATCTTCCGGTCGCTGATCCCTGTCTATTTCCCTACATCTCCCCCTCCCCATGCCATTAAAAGTTCTACAAACCTACTCACATAAGCTCATACATATTGCGGTCAGGCCTATGTTCATGTAACTCTTGCAGGTGCTCTCTGATTTGTCTTATAACACAGCATAACAATGGCAGCCCACAAGTAACCATGATTACTGCACACAACAAAATCCCCCCGATTATTACTATCCAATCCCAGTTCATATCTCTCTTTGCCGCCTCTTTACATTCTGCCACATTAACAGCTCAAGAACTCCTAATAGGCAGAGCCCGTACATGGTGTCTTCCTCGATGCAAAAATGCACTGTTGCATTGCATGTTAACACAAAAGGAGAACATAGACAGGTATTTTGCCCAGTTCCACCAGTATCCTCCTTTTACTGCGGGTGTGATGGCTAGCATGAGGATCCATGTCAGCAGACCCCGCAAAGAGACAACTCAGAGAGGGATCATTCATTGTACATCCCTGCACAGTTCTGCTTTCACACACTTTGCAGGCACCCATTCTATGCGCCCTTCATTCTCAACTGCGGCGTAGCCCCTTCCCAGGCATCTCAGTTTCCATCCTCTCTCCCATTGCTCACTGCCCGGGAACCTGCGGATAGTGCTCGCCTGCTTGAGCTTTGCCAAAGTGCTTCTCCACTGCTGTAACTTGCTCCTGCCTGCATATAAAATGATTAAGCGAATATAGCACACGCATTAAAATAGTTTGCTGAGCTGCTATGGGTATAGTTCCCTTATACCCCTCCCCCTCCCCAAGCTGCATTATCTTTGCTTTCAAGGTGGGATGAGCGCGTTCAACAATTGCCTGCCCCGTGCTATTGTAAGCAATGCCATGTTTTAACACAATGTTCCAAGCTCTATACCATTCCTCGGTACTTCGAGCCCGAAAGCATCGTCCATTGTCTGTTTTTATTTCGGTGGGCTTTCCAAGCCATGCCATCACCGTGGTCCAATGCGCAGCCAACCGCGTTGCGGTCTGCTTCTGACGTTGAGTAGCCATGATGACTCCGCTATATGTATCAATTGTAATTGCCACGTGCCTTCCGGGGGCCAACCGTGGACATTCAGTAAAGTCAGTCTGCCAGATAGCATTTGCTTCCAGCACTCGAGGGTTGACTCCTGCCTCCCACAATGGCGAGTGCTGACAGTAAGGACAGGTGGCTACTACTTCTCTTGCCGCTCTTATTGAGATGCCACACTCCTTTGCCAAGGCTTTAGCACCCAGGTGCAGTTGTTCATGCAGTTTCTTTGCCTCTGCCAAGGTCCAGACTCCCGCGGCTGCCTCATCAGCCATGCGATTCCCCTCAATCAGTGGTCCAGGCCCCGTCTGATGACTGCGAATGTGAATTACTGTCACAGTTGCTCCTCGCTGCAATAAGGCAACCTCTAGCATCAAGGCAATTTCCGTGTGTGGTACACCCTCTCGTTTCATGGACGTGACTAATTTATACACGTATAAAGAGTCCATGCACACATCTATATGCTGATCTATAGCCTTTCGCAGGGCCATCTCTAGCGCTTTCGCTTCTAGCCACTGCACACTTTTACCCTGCTCCTCATACGTCTGGTGCATCCAATTATTCTCGTCTTTCCACACTACCGCCGCTCTGTTCGTCTTCGAGGAAGCGTCTGTGAAATATGTTGGTCCTGGGTGAGGGGTATCCAAAACTCTACTATCCACACTCAAATCCACCACTTTGGCTGTCTCGGCCAACCTCTGTATCGTGCCCCTGACGATTTTTCTGGGGTACAAGTATACCACCAATTGTATATCCTCTTCACTCTCTACAACCTTCCACCATTTCTCCCCATTCCACGGCACTGTCAGCTTATCTGGCTCCTTCCCAACGATTTCTCTTCGCAGACGCCAAATCATTCCCCCAGCTATCTTGACTTTTGTGGAGAATGCATCCTTGGGAACCTTCTGATATACCCATCGCAGTGGTTTTTCTTCTCCAGCCTGTATTTGATACAGTAGTCCTAGTCCTCCACCGGCAGTTAGAATCCAACCTGCTATTAATTCCTCTTGAGGGTCCCACCTCCATACCCCTTCCTTCTGCATTCGACGTTCTATCATCTGCAACTGCTGGACTGCCTCGGTGTCTAAACTCCTGGCCTCCCATGGGTCGGTCCCTTTCAGCAACACATAGAAAGGTTGCATTTCCTCACCAGTGATGCACACGAATGTCCGCAACCACTGCAGTGTTCCTACCAGCTTCTCTACATCGTGTAAATTTTTAACCTTAGGTGTAAGTTTAATGGGCTGGGCTTGTATGCAATCCCCTTCTATTCTAGCACCCAGAAATCCACACACTGGTCCTCGTTGTACCTTTGCCTCAGCTATCTTGAAGCCTTGTCCCTCAAGGCCCCTTTGGGTGTCTGAAAAGACTTGTTCACATAACCCCTCTGTGGGTGCAGCTATGAGGACGTCATCCATGTAGTGGATCATGTAGATTCTCTCCTGATACTGTCGCCTTACTTGCTGCAATGCAGAAGCCACATACCTCTTGCAGATCACTGGAGAGTTTTTCATCCCCTGCAGAAGTACTGTCCACTTCCATCTACTATGTGGTTCTGCGCGGTTCACCGCGGGCACAGTAAAGGCAAATCTCTTTCTATCATCTGGATGTAGCGGAATGCTGAAGAAGCAGTCTTTGATATCTAAAACAATGACTTGCCATCCTTTTGGGACAGCACTCAGATCTGGTAGGCTGAGTTGGAGAGGCCCCATGTCCTCCTTTTGCTGATTTACTGCTCTAAGATCATGCAGCATCCTCCATTGGTTTTTATCTTTCTTTTTTATAGCAAATATAGGGGTGTTCCAGGGGCTCATCGAGGGCTCTAGGTGCCCTGCTTCATGCTCTTGTTTTACTATAGCTCTTACAGCCTCTATTTTCTCTGTTGTCAGGGGCCACTGCTCCACCCAGACGGGCTGTTCGGTTTTCCACACCAACTTGTGCTGACGAAGCCCGTCTGAGGCAGTGGCCCCTATGCTAAATTTTTCAACCCTATCCCCATCTGGGCAAGGGCATCCCACCCCAACAAGGGGCTTGCTACCCCATCTGCCACTAGTATTGTCACTACGGCCGTGAGGAGCTTCCCTGCGTCCTCGTCCATGACTTCGAGTTTTACAGGGCAAGTACTAGTCCTCGTCTGTTGTTCTCCTCCCACCCCTATTATACTTTTCCCCATAGAGAGGGGCCAAGTTGGTGGCCACCATTCGAGTGGCATCACTGTGACATCCGCCCCGGTATCCACTAACACTCCCAGGTATATCCGTGTCGGACAACTTGGCTCTTGTGGGTAATCATCACTGCTGCCATGGGTCTCTTGTTACAGCCTAAGACCAAGGCCACGCGGGGGCCGTAACCTGCAAATCTTGCTGGTTCTGCTCCCCTGCCTGAAGGTTCACTCCCCCTTGGCCCGCTACGATGGGCCAAGCTCCTGGCACTGGCACCATGATGGGGGCCGTTTGACTCACAGGAGGCGTGAATCCCCCTCGCTTCACCCTCCTTTGGTCGTTTCCCGGCTTTGTGGCTCGACAATCTCTTGCCAGGTGTCCTGGCTTCCCACACGCCCAGCATCTCCCTACTGGACGTGCTCCTCCTCCATTACATCCTCCCCTTTCCCCTAGCAGGCACCCAGCTTTAAAGTGCCCTTGCCGTCCACATAAATGACATCTCGGTCTCGCCCCCGCCGCTTGCACCAGCACCCTTTCTTCGCTTCCACAGTCAGGGTTCTGGCAGATGTGCGCTCCCGCACCACGATGCTGATTCAACGCCTCCTGGTGCAAGACATGCCTGATGGTTTGACCTAATAATGCCCCTGCCGCCAGGGTGCAGAGGACATCTTGTGTCTGCAGATTTGCTTGACTTCAGAGGCAATCCATAAGGACTGCCTCCTTGGCTGCTGGTGGCAATTCTGATTCTATAATAGCCTTCTGCAACCTGTCACAAAATGTTGTAAATGGCTCTCCTAGTCCTTGCTGTATCTTCTGCCAAGGTTCCGCTCTTTTTCGTACCTGCCCACTTTGCTATAAGCTCTGCGGGAACTCTCCGTTACAGCTTGCAGCTCCCTGCCACTCAATGCCGCCACCTGTAACTGCGGGGTTTCCAGCCCTTGACCCTTTCCAGTAAGCCGGTCAAGAGTGGTCCCTCTCAGCGGGTGGCCAGGAGCCACCGCCGCTTGCTGTACGAGGGCATGGCAGGCACTATTCATTGCTTCCTTCCAAAGTATGTACAATGTGGGAGCCAATATTTCTTTCGCCAACTGCCTAGCATCAGAGGGGGTCAATGGCGCTGCGTGCGCAGCATCTAGCAGCAATCCTACCCCTTCATCCTTTAGCCCCTTTTCCCTAAATTCTTGCCATAAACTTTACACTAGCTTGGCATCTATCGGTGTCCACTCCACCCCTCCTCCAGGAGCTATTCAGAGAGGGAATATCCCGGGCATCTCTATCCTTACTCCATCGAGGCTACAATCTCTAGCTATCAGCCGCCAGTTAGGTAACTCGACTGACTATCGCTTGGGCGCACCCTTCGTTAAGACTCCTGTCTGCCTCCGAGTTACTTCTCCTAGTGCGCGCATAGCCTGCTGCAGCTGCCGCAGCACGTCCTCCGTGGACTCCTCCAGAGCTGCAGCGCTTCGGACCTCCCCTGTTGGTAATCTCTCTCTTCCTTCATTCTGATTGGTCCTCCGAGTCCCTGCTGCCTTATGCCTCTTTTTTGCACGCTGCAGGCAATCTGCCCCATCTTCCCATATTTGGATGTCATTTTTTCCCTCAACTTCTGATTCACTGCTACTTGAGCTTGATCTATATCCATCCTGTCCTCCCCTCCAGGAACCCCAATCCTCCTCCTCATCTGACTCCCATCTCAAGGGTTGCCCCAGGAGCCAGTCTTGAGGATCGGGCAGAGGATGGCACCATTGCCGGCGCTGATCATCCTCCTCCTTCTGCTCCGTCACTCCCGCTCCCTCTCGCCCTTTCCATCCTTCCACTCCCATGCCCCCGGCGCCTGCTGCATCCACTGCTATGTCCCCCTCCCCGCGCGCAAGTACCCGCGCCTGTGCCAAATCGCCCCAGGGGTATGAAGGGGGGTGTTCCAAAGGTCCTGTTGGCTCAACAGGGAACACAGCCGCTTCCCGATCCACCTCTTCAGGAGCCTCAGACTGAGTCGCTGGCCAGGCTATTCCGTCCGAACTCCCCACTTCTTCCCCAGCCCCCGCAATGCTTGCCCCTGTCTGTGTCCCCACTGCCCATCCTGGGTCTATTTCCGGGCTACTGTTGACTGTGGCACCGTGGCAGGCACAACCGCGCCTGCTACCATGTCTCCCGATCTTCCCGAGCTTTCAATAGCAATCGGTGTATTTTTCCCCAGAGCTGTATGTACTGGGGTTTTCCCACCATAGCCCTTTATCTTTATCAAATATGCCCCAAATATGCTTTATCAAAAAAGCCCCAATTATCTTTATCAAATATGTCCGCAGGACTCCGTATGAGCCCCTGCGTGATCATCCATTGGATGGCCCTTGAGGTAGGCGCCTTCGAAATCGAAGTTCCATATTCCTCCCCAATCCCTTCGGTACCTTTACGACTGTACCCATGGTGCGCCCGCTGTCCTGCGGCTCACCGTCCCACCCTTGCGTGCCTCAAGCTATCATTTCCCCCCGGCGAACTTGCCATGTCGCCCCACTGATCACGTCGGGGTCACCACTTGTTGCCGTACGCTTCTGTGGGAGAACTTATCTTGGGCCACATATCTCCGGGACACAGGGCTCTACCCACCCTGGGGACAGTAATGCACAGACATCAATATGATGGATGCAAAATGTCCGTTTATTTAGCTGCGTCACACGCTTATGTAGCTCTTGAGCTTCCTGTTCCTGCCACTCCTATTGGGAGGAGTCTATCTTTCCATCACATCCCGTGATCTTCCGGTCGCTGATCCCTGTCTATTTCCTTACAGGATGCAAAGAATAACAAGAAAGGCTTCTACAGGTACATCAAACAGAAAAGGAAAGTTAAAGTGTACCCCTCCATGATGAACAGGAATGGTGACCTAGTATCAACAGACAAGGAGAAGGCTGAGGTACTCAGCAACTTTTGCCTCAGTCTTCACTGATAACCTCTCTCCTCACCTCTCCAGAGTAAATATACAATGAGATGGGGACCAGGGGGATAAAGCTACTCCCACTGTAAGGGAAAATCAGGTTCATGACCACCTGAAGATCCTGAACATACACAAGTCTATGGGACATGATGAGATACATCCCAGAGTCCTGAGGGAATTGGCTGATGTAGTTGCCAAGACACTCTCTGTGCTATTTGAAAAGTCACAACAGTCAGCTGAAGTCCCTGGGGACTGGAAGAAAGGAAACATTGTGCCTATCTTTAAAGAAGGTAGAAAGGAGGACCCTGAGAACTACTGTCCTGTCAGCCTCACCTCTGCGCCTGGAAAGGTCATGGAACAGATCCTCCTAGAATCTATGGCAAGGCACACGAAGGACAGGGAGGTGATTTGAAGCAGCCAGCATGGCTTCACCAAGGGCAAGTCCTGCCTGACCAACCTAGTGGCCTTCTATGATGGAGTACTACATCAGTGGACAATGGAAGAGCTACAGATGTCATCTATCTGGAATTCTGTAAAGCCTTTGACATAGTCTCCCACAGCATCTGTCTCTAAACTGGGGAGATACGGATTTAACGGATTTAATGGGTGCACTGTTTGGTGGATAAGGAATTGATTGGATGGTCACATCCAGAGGGTAGTAGTTAATGGCTCAATGTCCAGGTGGAGACTGGTGACAAGTGGTATCCCACAAGGGTCCATACTGGGACCAGTACTGTTTAATAGCCTCATCAATGACATAGTGGGATCGAGTGCACTCTCAGCAAGTTTGCAGGTGACACCAACTGAGTGGTGTAGTTGACATGCCAGGAGGATGGGATGTCATCCAAAGACACCTGGAGAAGTTGGAGAGGTGGGCCTGTGAGAACCTCATGAGGTTCGACAAGGCCAAGTACAAGGTCCTGCACATGGGTCGGGGCAACCTTCGATATCAGTGTAGGCTGGGGGATGAAGCGATTGAGAGCAGCCCTGCAGAGAAGGACTTGAGGGTGCTGGTGGACAAAAAGCTGGACATGAGCCAACGATGTGTGCTTGCAGCCCAGAAGGCCAACCATATCCTCGGCTACATCAAAAGAAGTGTGGCCATCAGGTTGAGGGACGTGATTCTGCCTCTCTACTCCCCTCTGGTGAGACCCCACCTGGAGTAAAACGTCCAGCTCTGGAGCCCACAGCACAAGAAGGACATGGAGCTGTTGGAGTGGGTCCAGAGGAAGGCCACATAAATGATCTGAGGGATGAAGCACCTCACCTATGAGGACCAGCTGAGAGAGTTGTCATTGTTCAGCCTAGAGAAGAGAGAAGGCTGTAAGAAGTCTTTATTACAGCCTTTCAGTACTTAAAGGGGGGCTATAGGAAGGATGGGGACAACCTTTTTAGCAAGACCTGTTGCGTCTGGACAAGGGGTAATGGTTTTAAACTAAAGGAGGGTAGATTTAGACTGGATATTAGGAAAAATTTTTTTACAGTGAGGGTGGTGAAACACTGGAACAGGTTACCCAGACAGGTTGTGGAGGCTTCATCTCTAGAAACATTCAAAGTCAGGCTGGATGGGGCTCTGAGCAACGTGATCTAGTTGAAGATGTCCCTGCTCACTGCAGGGGGTTTGGACTAGATGACCTCTAAATGTCCCTTCCAATCCAAAACATTATATGATTCTATGATTCTTTCCACTTCCCCTCCTCAGGAAGCTTTAGATACTAATAAGGTCACCCCTCAGTCTCCTTTTCTCCAAACCAGACAAAACCGGAGCCCTTAGCTGCTCTTCACAGAACATTCCTTCTAGCCTTTCCACCAGCTTTGTTGCCTTCCCTTGGACACATTTAAGTTCCTTCACATCCCTCTTTAATTGTGGGGCCTACGACTGTACACAGTATTTAAGGTGAGGTGGTACCAATGCTGAACACAGTGGGGTAATCACCTCTTTTGAAAAGCTGGCTGTACTGTGT
Source organism: Phalacrocorax carbo (assembly GCF_963921805.1). Taxonomy (NCBI): domain Eukaryota; kingdom Metazoa; phylum Chordata; class Aves; order Suliformes; family Phalacrocoracidae; genus Phalacrocorax; species Phalacrocorax carbo. The sequence continues at coordinate 27,525,118 of NC_087518.1, read as the reverse complement.
TTGATGTGGTTTGCTCTCTTGGCTGCCAGGGCACACTGCTGACTCATATCGAGCCTGCTGCTAACCAGCACTCCCAGATCCCTTTCTGCAGGGGTGCTCTGCAGCCATTCCTCTCCCAGTCTATATGTGTGTCCAATGTCTTAGGTGCAGAATCTGGCATATGGTCTTCTTAAATTTCATGCCATCGATGAGTGTCCAATGCTCCAATCTATCCAGATCCCTCTGTAAGGCCTCTTGTCCTGTAAGAGAGTCAACAGCACCTCCCAGTTTGGTATCATCAGCAAACATGGTAATGGTACATTCAACTCCTGCATCCAAGAGATATAGTAGATATCTCCTGACTCCACTTTCACTGCTACACTACCTTTAGCAATATAGTGCAAGTGTTGATACCTCCAATAAGAGATCTGTACTGGGTGACACATGCTGAGACTGATTCTTTGTCCCTGCGTATAGGAGAGTCAATCACAGCTGAAAGCTTGACTCCACTCTTTCTTTGGAAGGTGAATGATACAGACAAAATATATGGAAGAAAGAAAAATGTTCAGACATGAAGCCTAATCTTATAAAATCTCAGAAACATAAACTTCCTCTTTTGTATTATTTTGCATTTGAAATTATATATTTACGAATTATTAAACATAAATAAGTTAGTTATACAACATGCCACTGTTCCTTGAATCTTCATAACATCACAAGAATAATGTCTTAATATAGGCTTTTTCTTGTTTAGTATTAAATAGTAAATGAGGCAAATATAATTATTTGAAGTCCATAGGACTTTTAACTGTCATGTTGCCAAACTGACGCTCCTTTATTGCATTTTAAATATTTCAGATAAAAATAGCTTTTTAATATATTTTAATTTTACTTGAGAAGTATGAGAATTACCCTAAGCGCTAATGTAAGTGTGGCAAAGTATCCTAAACTATATAAATCAATTGCTAAACAGTGCACATGTAATGTATTACAGTTGGGTATGTAATATTGGTTTCATGTGAGGTAAAATCTAAAAATATTTTAGGAATGGCTGCTTAAAAATGTGTCACATCTTACAAGAATAAGCATGTTGAAATACTAGAGATCTTGGGATGAAAAAGTAAAATAATTTTTTTATGTTACTTGAATTTGTGAGAAAAAAATTATTCATGTAAATGAGTGGGTCCATATGTGTAAATAAGAAAACAACTATCTTATTTATAACTCATAATTATACTAAGTACAAAATACTTTTCCACTTATACTTTTATTTCTTTTGACTTATATAATGACACTAATGATTACAGAACTAGACTGTAAAGAATTCAGGCAGTGTGCTGGAATGATAGCTAGAGGGATGACAAATTGTTATTGATTGCTTTAGAATGTAGAGACATGTCTTGGAGGTGTAACTTCTGATCCACCTTGGGATCAGTAAGTTTTTAGTCAAAAACCTGGACCTGAAAATCCTGTAGTGTTCTGCATGGAGTCTGCCTGTTTGCTTACAGTGTCGATGTAGCCAGAAGCATGCGTCACACTTTTTCTTTGTTACCTGATGGAAATAGAAGTGAAATTTTCCCCCAAAAAAAGCATCAGGCCAAATAGCATTGGTCCAGCCTGAAGCTGACCAGTTGGGTCATCTTAATTAAAGGACTATTGTAAAAAACAAAAAACCTCATAAGAATTTCACTTACTCATCTAAAAGCCCTCAGTAAGTTACATCAGATTATGGAAGAGCACAACTTTCCATCAAACTTCTTGTAGGACTGTTTAAACAACACATGCAAAACTACTACTGTGGAGGATGAATTAAGGCAAAATTCTTTTTAAGTGCTGTCACCTTGCACTAGTGGTCCAGCTGCTGTGAGAACAGGGATGAACTTTTACGGGAGAAATTAAATGAAATAAAGTAACTTAGCAAAGGCTGTCATAAGCTGCTGGCATTTTCTTGAACAATCAGTGCAGGACTCTGTCTAGAAACTACTAGAAGTTAAAAACATAGTCTTTCTATGGTCCATTCTAACTGAAACCATTCTATGATTTCATGTGAAAGATGTCCCTGCCTGTGACGGGGGCAGGGGTTGGAGTCAGTGATCTTTAAAGGTCACTTCCAGCTGAAACCATTATGATATATGTTTAGATTCTGCTATATCTGCCTTCAAGAAGGCATATAATCAGACACATCTCATGGGTCAGCTCAGTCTTCTGAGAAAATCTTTGTCCATGTTACTATCTTCCTGTTTGGTTTATGCTCTGGAAAGTAGTAGATATGTCTGAAATTTTATGTAAAGTCAGTGTTTCTCACTGTTCATACAGAAGGGGCAACATTTTCAGTCCATGGTTCAGCTGAGTAGATTTGGTGAAAACAAGCCTGAATGAGTGTATTGAAATGGCTCTCCTACTGATCTTCCAGTTACCATGCTGACATACAAACCCTGAATGCAGTGTGATGAGAATGGAGTGCTGGACATGTGGAACTGGTGATGTGTGAGACAATGCAAAATCTTCTGTAATAAATCCTATTTTCTCACATGCTATGTGTTTTATGTACCTTTACTTGCCAGATAATTTAACAAAAACATAAAACGGTTACACAACTTTTATGTACAGTTAAGGTAATCTATTTTTAACTGGACATGTACCACTTTGAGTTTGTATGGCATAAACACACACACACAAAAGGACAGATTTAAAAAACATATGCCTTTTTCCCTATTATTATACTTTTGTTTGTTTGCAGCAGTATTGCTTCTCAATCACACCAAGCTATAATTCAGCTATAGGATTCTGCTGCATATATGTAGCTTCTGAAGGTCAGAGAAACCGCTGCCTTCTCTCTCATGTGGCACCACATAATTTTCATATATAAATTAATACAGGGCTTTGTATCTGAGACTCCATGTGACATGATATTAAGGAGTTTTGGAACAGGAAGGAGAGACAGTACATGATTCTTTTGCAAATAATGTGGCTTTGATTTTTGTTTTTCTTGTGGTCTAAATCATAGACAATTAAATAATTCTGTATTCTTTTATACTCGTAAGATATACAGTGCAGAAATTCATGTGATCAAGCTCTTCAGTTTTCATGCTGTCAGCTGAAAGGAGAAAGGGAAAAAACTGTAGCTACAGATCATGTATCTATGTATCTATCTTTGATGCACAGTTTAAAAAAATCCTCTGAATTTTGTATCAGCCATAATTGCAACTAAAGAGACATAGGAAGGAAATTGTATCCTATCTATAAACTTCAGCCTCTGAGTGACAAATATTCCAGCTACATATTACTGTGATACTTAACTTTGTTGTGTTCTCTCTCAGAAACCTGTTTTAAATTATAATTGTGTTTGGTTTGTCAAGCAGTGTTAGTTCTACAATGTGGATACAGGTTAATATTGGCCATGAGGTGTCTGCACGTAGTGAATTAGATTAAAACCTCTGTTTTTTAACTTCATTCTCAATCACAAAAATCTTAGTTCAGGTAAACTCCTTCCCTTTAATCCAGTCACGCTGTACCAAATTCCTCAAAATGGCATATATGAAGAGTAGTAGCTACACTGAGTGACAGGAGTCAAAATTTTTTGCTTTTTGCATACTAAAAATGTGAGAATTGCTGCCCTTCCATTACTCCTTAGATATATTAAGCAGCAGGAAGAGTAGTATGTCACCTGTTAGGCCCCTACAGAAAATAGATTTCTATCCAAAAAGGTCATCTAAGAGTTCCTCAAAAGCTATGCAATTTATATTGAGTTTTTCTGGTGTTCTCTAACAAGACGGTACTATTTACAATCAATCATACTGTAGGCAGACTGTAAAAGAGATCATGAAGATATTTGGTATGTATCTGTCCTCCAAGGGGACTAAGGAAGATGTATTTATAAATGCTCTACTCAAGAGGTTTTTTTCGGTGCACTGTATTTCACAATGTACATTTTGGAGTGTGTTTATCCATGACACCTAGAATCTATGCATAAATGCAATGAAATTATGAACAGGGCAGGCTCAATTATATTTTGATTCTGTTCCTACTGATAAAAGGCAGCAGCATACTACACCAGGTCAAGGATATGCTAATCCTTGGTTTCAGGTATTGTTATCTGAATGAATGCAGTATAAAGTTTTCTGAATAGGAAGACTATACTGTATTTGTTTTGTTCTTCTCAGGGCTGTTAATGGTAATGTTAAACTGTAAAGTGTAGCTGTACGCTTCTATGGGAGAACTTATCTTGGGCCGCATATCTCCGGGACACAGGGCTCTACCCACCCTGGGGACAGTGATGCACAGACATCAATATGATGGATACAAAATGTCCGTTTATTTAGCTGCGTCACACGCTTATATAGCTCTTGCGCTTCCTGTTCCTGCCACTCCTATTGGGAGGAGTCTACCTTTCCGTCACAGCCCATGATCTTCCAGTTGCCGATCCCTGTCTATTCCCCTACAGTAAAGCATGATTCTTCTGTGATTACACTTCACTGACTGCCATGAAGACAGTCTTTGCTCATGCCAAACAGCATTTTCCTCTAAAGATGGCTCCAAATGTACCAGTAAGAGTGCTACCTACCCAAGGGCTGGATTCTGATAGCCCTTAATTTCCTATGCCACTGAATTATTACAAATGATATTTTGTTGGTTAAAATTTCTTTTGCCTATAGTACTGAGTTTAGAAAACCCAATAACAATTCACTTAAAGAAGAAATATTTTTGTGGTTTTGAAATAAATATTGACATCCACTTTATTTCAAGATTATATTTTTATAAGTTCTAAGAATAAATTTTCCTTTCATTGAAACTGACTTAGACATATGTAAAAGAGTATGTTTCTAAAAAAATGGATATTTCAAATTCTTGTAGGTCTTAAAGGCACCTAAATAGCTCATGGAACAGTACAAGATTGAAAGCAAGGCATTAAATGTTCATAGTAATAAGTTATTTATTGTGTTGTTTCCAATAAAGCTAATGCTGTTAGCATTAAAGGTTATACTCTGGTTGAACCCCTCCACCACTCTTTATCTCTTAAGAAATTACATTTTATATCAGAAATGTGTAGACTTTCTTCCTAAAAATGCTTGTCAAAGAACATGTAATGTTACTTTATGGGCTTTATATTAAATGAACAAATACAAAGTTTGTGAAAAGTAAAACAAATATTTCATTATAATTTCTTTATGATAGTGACTTGTATGTTGTCTACATTTTTACTTAGTCTGTCTTCTACAGAAACATGTGCAAGTCAGTTTATATGACTTATTATGATTCTTCCTGAAGTTCACAGTAATTGCTTTCAGTCAGAGATTACAAATTCCAGCAAGCTTTAGACCTTTCACCAGATCATTTTTAAAGAGAAATGCTTCAACTGGACTTTCTAAAGCAGTTGTTCCTAACCACTGGTACATATACAAGAGGAGGACCAACAGAGCTCTGTGTGGTATTGGTTGAATAAACACACACACAAAAAAAAAAATTTTAAAAGTTTTACCAATGCCCTGAGGAAAAAAACAGCACTGACTTTGGTTTGATGAAGTTCACTGGTTCATGTTACTATACTGACTAGTATTCAAGCTGTTACAAAGGTATCTGTGAAAATGTGGACAGACCTACTCACTTGTGGCAGATTTTAACGTACTTCTTCATATCAAATTTTTAAACTAATTGATTGATTAGTTAAGTATATAAAAGTATGTATATAGGGGGGGTTGGCATATATATATGTAGAGTTCATATATATATAGTAGATATGTGTGTACGTAGATGTATAATAATACAGTCTAAAACGACCACATGCATAGCTTTGAAATACAAAGACCAAAGTGTTTATTCAATTAAACTCTAAATTAAAAATTTTTCCCTGAACAATTTCATCTGACTCCTCAAAATTAGTGCCACTAAGGTCCAATTCTGCTTTCTTATGTGCTTGATATCTGATCTTAGCTTTAAAGTCATGTATGAGAGTTCAGACTACCTAGTTGCCTAATTTACACTTATGCACACATACAAAAGAAAAGAAAAAATTTATTCATTCTTCTTGGTAGTATGAAGTCAAAAAATACCTAAAAAGCCTGAAAAATACCTTCTCTTTTCCTTCTCTGTCGAAAGTTCAGAGATTACAGGAGTGAATCTATTCGGGTATTTTGTACACATTATATTCAAAGTAGTGTTCAGTGAAGCTTATAAGAGAAATGACACAGCCCTCGCTGATAATTATAAGACTTCATGCAGTAATGTCATATCTAACATAAATCTGGAACCTTCTTAACATTTTGTTACTGTTCTTCAGCCCAGATAGCTACAAACTTATTTATTCCATCATTTTCAATGACTGACGTGTTTATCTATGTCGTGATTGCTTGCTTTTAACCAATCCATATCTGAAGCAATTACTTTCAGACTTCTAATAAGAAGACACTTCTTGGTATTTTAAATTGCAGGAGGATAAATACAAAAGCCATAAACCACCCAGTGGTTAACTCTTTCAGTGCAGTTTGCCTAAAGCACTTCAGGTTTGTTAAAAGTTAATGTGCAGATCTGCCTCCTGCTAAAGTGAGTGCTCTCTTGGTCAAATTACTGCATCAGGTTGATGTTGCTTTGGCAAGATTACTCAGCATTTTCCTTGGGACTACTTTGGAATATCTACAGCTGAAAGAAATATGTGAGTTGGTTTTGTTTCTTACTCAGATTTTGGCCAGATTCTGCAGTGTTTTTATTTTGTTCCTCAGCTACCCTGTAGTTGCATCAAATGCACATAAAGCCCCTAGTAACTGGCATTTGAGTTCATGATGGAATGTAGCAGGGATACTTTTATAATCATAGGACAATAATTTAATTTTAGGATATTTGGATGTTACTTATTTTTACCTAAAGATACTGGTTCTGAAAAGCTACCTAAAAATCAGAGGGTCATAACCAAGGCATTTTTCCTGAAAGTGGAACAATGTCCTGAAACTGTTGTTCCTCTATTAACAGGGGCTATTAATACTGTAATTATAGGTGGTCAGAATTTTTCAGTGAAACACTTGTTCACTGAGAATGCTACTTAGTGAAAATGAAGATATTGCTGTACCCTTTTGACAGAAAAAGATAAGGAATGAAGGGAAAGTTTCTACAACAGCAATTAGCCGTAACTTGTCAATGCTGACTGATAGAAAAACAGCTTAAGCTCATATAACTGAGTTGATCAGCACAATTCAGCACTGCATTTTCACTACCAGGCTACAGCTTGTTCTGGGAGGCTGGAGATAGGGAAACAAACAAATATAAATTTTTCAAACCCAATCTGTACTGAAAGGCAATTTGGTTTTGTTTTTAAGATATCCAAGGTTTCACTGTACAAAGATACATATTCAGAATTGCTTTGGTTGATGTATCCAGAAATTCACTGAGCAGAAACTCAGTTCTGACAAAGATTGTGCTGGAAATAAGCTATGAAAAATTTAGATTGAAAGAAGAAGGGATACAAAACCAAGAAGAAAATAGAGTTACAGAGCATATAATGGATTTTTATTGTCTTTTAAAAAGACATGAGTAGTCTTTTTTATTTTTTTGTATTATTTTTGAATCACTTCTCTGATAAATATTATGGGGAACTTTAACTGAACTCAGGCCTTTAACTTGGTTTTACCTCTCCTTCTCTCCCACAAGATCAACCTTACGGAAAACACAAGCTTCTACTGTTCAGTACTTAGAGCCCTTTATATGAATGATTGGATATTAACTCATAAATACGTATATTTGTCTCAAAACTCATAAGGAGGATTTAACACCTTAGCAATATTTTCAAGTAAAGAGTCCTTTGAGAGCAATGGTGGTGGAAAGGATTTTCAGATTTGAATAATGTGAAATATGAAAAGTAAGCCTGCATTTGATGGATCTCTAATGGGAAGAACTATAGACCTTTTCTACAGCACGGTGAAATAGTACAGCAATAGAGGTGAAACATTTATCTAAGGAGGAGATAATGTAACAATCCTTGCGGAGTATGTGCTCAGTTCTGTTACATGAGCGGCTTGAAGTTACCTAGCCAGAAGAGTAAGTAGCAAGGTGTTAAGATCCCAGACTGAATGAATTAACTTGTTGAATATGACAACCTGAGAGAGTGCTGGAGGTTGTAGATCGAAACCATCTAACTCTTTAGCAATATGCTTCACTAAGCCTGTGTTAAGTATGAATTTGTAAGTATGTGAACATGTACGTTTGACTTTAAAATATGGAAAATTGAAAAAGCTTTAATTGCAAGGAATAAATATAAATTAAATATGACATTAATGATATAACCAGAAAAGCTTCCCTGAAGTCTGTTGCTGGATTTTTAGCTCTATTCACATGGCCTAAGGGTTCTATAAACTAGTGAAAATTCAAAAATACTCATTTAGATCACCGTATAAATGGATTAATGTACTTCAGAAATATATTTTCATTTAAAGTTGTGTCTGTCTTTTTTGCTGACATTTTATTTTTGTTCTTACTTCATGTTTTAGCCAATATTTGACAATACCAAACACAACCTTCTGCTCCTATCTATATCATGACCATTGTTATGTAAAGTTGTCTGTACAAAAGATGTTTCCCTCAGAAAATGTACTTTAATATTATTTTCCTTTGAATTCTAGTCTTTTTAAAAAAATCAGAGACCAGAAAAAATATTTGAACAATTGCTTTTCCTACTGTGTCTTTGAAGCCTTAGTTATTATTTTAATATATTCTCCTCTTAACTCTATCTTCCACTTGCCAATGGATCTAATGAATATAACATCAAAGAACATTTTATCTCATCGTTCCCAAGGTGGCTAGTATTTGGATTCATGCAGGTTTCCATGTGTAAACTTTTGTATGCTGTTTTATGCCATAACTATTATGAGCAGTCTTTTTTTCTGAAATGTTTTGTCCTCTGAACTGCTAGACATTTTGAAAATACTGCTGAAGCTTGAAATGATCTTACTGTACCAAAAAGAAATTCACATTCCTCTTTATATTGTGTATCTACTGTCTGCAGATATATTATTATTTAACAGATTTCATATTTTCAATTGTCTTAACCTCATCTATCAAGTTGTTTGACTGTGCCCTTATACATCAGGGTGTTTTTGTGCCTAAGACATTGTCTAAAACCCACCTTCAGGTCAACCTGGAGTGAAAAAGAAGTAGAAAAAGAAAAAAATTATAGAACAACAACAAAAGAATCACAATTCATGTTGTCAGCATAATAACAGAATCACAGAATAGTTGAGGTTGGAAGGGGCATCTGGAGACCGCCTATGCCAGTATGTGTCATGGTTTTAGCTGGGACAGAGTTAGTTTTCTTCACTGTAGCTGTTATAGTGCTGTGTTTTGGACTTAGTATGAAAATAACATTGATACCACACTGATGTTTTAGCTGTTCCTAAGTAGTGCTTATACTACTCAAGGACTTTTCACAAAATCACAGAATGGTAGGAGTTAGAAGGGATGTCTGGAGATCATCTTGTACAAAGTCCCTGCTTCAGGAGGGACACCTAGAGAAGGGGCCACAGGAACATATCCAGGTGGGTTTTGAATGTCTCCAGGGAAGGAAACTCCACCACCTCCCTGGGCAGCCTGTTCCACTGCTCCGTGGCCCTCAACAGTAAAGATGTTTTTCCTCATATTCAAGTGGAACTTCCAGTGTTTCAATTAGTGCCCATTGCCCCTTGTCTTGTCATTGGGCACTACTGAAAATAGCCTAGTCCCATCATCCTGACTCCCACCTTTTAGATATTTATAGGTGTTGATGAAATCCCTCCTCAGTCTTCTCTTCTCCAGGCTGAACAAACCCAAGTCTCTCAGCCTTTTCTCATAAGGGAGATGCTTGAGTCCCTTGATCATCTTGGTAGCTCTCTGCTGGACTTGCTCAAGCAGTTCCCTGTCATCCTTAAACTGGGGGGCCCAAAACTGGAGACAGTACTCCAAATGTAGTCTCACTAGGGCAGAGTAGAGGGGGAGGATAACCTCCCCTGACCTGCTGGCCACAGTCCTTTGAATGCACCCCAGGATACCGTTGGCCATCATGGCCACAAGGGCACAGTGCTGGCTCATGGTCAGCTACTCGTCCACCAGCACTCCAAGGTTCTTCTCAACAGAGCCGCTTCCCAGTAGTTCAGCCCCCAGCCTGTACTGGTGCATGGGGTTGTTCCTCCCCAGGGGCAGCACCTTGCACTTGCTTTTGCGGAATTCATGAGGTTCCCCTTGGCCCAGCTCTCCAGCCTGTCCAAGTCTCATTGAACGGCAGCACAGTCTTCTGGCGTAACAGCCACTCCTCCCAGCTTGGTATCATCAGCAAACTTGCTGAGGTCACACTCTATCCCTTCGTACAGGTCATTGATGAATATGTTGAACAGGACTGGACCCAGTACAGACCCCTGGGGAACACCACCAGTGGCAGGCCTCCAACCAGACTTTGCCCCATTGATCACAACCCTCTGAGTTCTGTTGCTGAGCCAGTTCTCTGTCCATCTCACAGTCCACTCATCCAACCCACACTTCCTTAGCTTGCCTATGAGGATGCTATGGGAGAGACTGTCAAATGCCTTACTGAAGTCAAGACAGACAACACCCACTGCTTTTCCTTTGTCTACCCAGCCAGTAACACCATCATAGAAGACTATCAGGTTGGTCAAGCATGATCTTCCCTTGGTGAATCCATGTTGACTACTTCTGATAACATTGTTTCCCTCTATATCCCTGGAGATGACCTCCAGGATGAACTGCTCCATCACCTTTCCATGGATGGAGGTGAGGCTGATTGGCCTATAGTTTCCCAGGTACACCTTCTTGCCCTTCTTGAAGATTGGAGTGATATTTGCTTTCCTCCAGTCCTTGAGCACCTCTCCTATCCTCCACAACCTTTCAAAGATGATGGAGAGTGGCTCAGCAGGAACACCCACCAGCTCCCTCAGCACTCACGGGTGCATCCCATTGGGGCCCATGGATTTGCAAAGATCCAGTTTGCATAGGTAATCTCTGACCCAATCCTGCTCAGCCGAGGGGAAGTCTTCCTTTCTCCAAATTTTCTCTGTCTCCTCTGGTGGCTGGGATGCCTGAGGGCCAGCCTTAGCAGTAAAGACTGAAGCAAAGAAGGCATTCAGTATTTCTGCGTCACTAGGGCCTCTTCCTTGTTCAGCAGTGGGCCCACTGTATCCCCAGTCTTCCTTTTACTGCTGAGGTATTTAAAAAAGCCCTTCTTGTTATCCTTGACGTGCCTTGCCAGACTTAATTCCAAGTGGGTCTTGGCCACTGCATACCCTGACAACACTCCTGTATCCCTCCCAAGTGGCCAGTCCCTTTTTCCACATACTGTGAACCTCCTTCTTCCATTTGAGTTTCTCCAGAAGGTCTTTGCTCATCCATGTGGGTCTCCTGGATCCTCTGCCTGACTTCTTCCTCCCGGGGATGCACCAATCTTGAGCTCGGAGGAAGTGGTCCTTGAATACCATCCATCTCTCTTGGACCCCCCTGCCTTCCAGAGCTCTAGTCCATGGGATTCCTCCCAGCAGGTCTTTGAAGAGGCCAAACTTGGCCCTCTTGAAGTCCAGGGTTGTAATCCAACTTGTCACCCTGCTTCTACCACGCAGTACCCTGAACTCCACCATCTCATGGTCATCCATGATCAAGGCTACCCCCAACTCACACATCCTCAACCATCCCTTCTATCCTGGTTTCACCTGGGATAGAGTTGATTTTCTTCATAGTAACTAGTATGGGACTATGTTTTGGATTTGTGCTGGAAACAGTGGTGATAAAGTGGAGATGTTTTAGTTGTGGCTAAGTAACACTTACAGTGCTCAGGGACTTTTTCAGCTCCCCATGCTCTGCCGGGTACACAAGAACCTTCGAGGGTACACAGCCAAGACAGCTGAACCCAACTGACCAACGGGATATTCCATACCATATGATGTCATGCTCAGTATATAAGGCTGGGGAAGGGAGGAGGAAGGGAGGGATGTTTGGAGTGATGGCATTGTCTTCCCAAGTAACCGCTACGCGTGATGGAGCCCTGCTTTCCTGGAGATGGCTGAACACCTGCCGGCCCATGGGAAGTAGTGAATGAATTCCTTGTTTTGCTTTGCTTCCTCATGCAGCTTTTGCTCTACCTATTAAACTGTCTTTATCTCAGCCCATGAGTTGCCTCACTTTTACTCTTCTGATTCTCTCCCCCGTCCCACGAGGGGGGAGTGAGCGAGCGGCTGCGTGGTGCTTGGTTGCTGATTGGGGCTAAACCACGACACCTTCCTTGTTTGTTAGGACAAGGTCGAGCAGCACACCTTGCCTCATTGGCTCCTCCACCACTTGCATCAAAAAGTTGTCCTCGATGCTCTGCAGGAACCTTCTGCATCATGCATGGCTCACCATGTTGCTTTTCCAGCAAATATCAGGGTGGTTGAAGCCTCCCGTGAGGACCAGGGTCTGTGATTGCAAGGCTACTTCCAGCTGTCTGTAGAAGGCCTCATTGACTTCCTCTTCTTGATCAGGTGGCCTGTAGCAAACACCCACAACAGTGTCATCCATATTTGGCTGTCCATTAATCTTTACCCACCAGCTCTCAACATGTTCTTCCACTGCAAGGCAGAGCTCGATGCATTCCAGTTGCTCCCTCACATAAAGAGCAACTCCCCCACCTTGCCTTGCTGGTCCGTCTTTCCTGAAAAGCCTGTAGCCATCCTTGACCACATTTCAGCCATGTTAGCTATCCCACCATGTCTCCGTGACTGCAATGAGATCATGGCCCTGCAAACACACACAGACCTCTAGTTCCTCCTGTTTACTCCCCATGCTGCGTGTGGTGGTGTACAGACATCTCAGAAAGGTGCTTGGGCATACAGGTTTCCCCAGAGGGGTGTATGAGAACTCACTATAGCCATGCAAACCCTTAGGGTGGTAGGTCTCCTGGTTGCCATCACATGAGGCTGCTATGGCACCTTTATCACTGTTTGTTTGTCCTGTCTTATGTGTGTGATGGCATTAGCATTGCCAGTTTGTCCCCCTCCTTCCCGAGTTCCTCAGTTTAAAGCCTTCCTCACCAAGTTTGCCAGCCTGCTGCCAAAGATTCCCTTGCCTCTTCTCAACAAGTGGAATCCATCCCTCCCTAGCAGCCTAGATAGCCTAGGGATAATTTTATCGTTATCTGGGATAGCAGTTGTCTAGCAGTCAGATAAAAATTACCTAAGTTTTTTAGTTTTCTGTTACACTGTTGTAATTTTAGAATAAGATGTATTTCAGAAAAAGTGCTGGATGATACCAGAGGCACCAGACTAAAATAGTAAATCACTGGTCACTACAGGAATCAATCTTATGAGTCAGGTAAACTGATTTTACAGAACAGAAAGTGAATAACTGAGAACTGATTAAAAAACCAAACATGTAGGTAGACTGTTTAGAAAACTCAAGTGGGCCTGATACTCAGGAATAAGAAAGCATCAGCATTATCATTATGTTCCTCCCAGCAAAAAGAAGGAAGAAACTTCCATCATGAACATTATATTTTTCCCAGGAAGGTCTTGGATTGCTGAAAACTTGTCATAGCCCGATTCTTTTTCTTAGGAAGATTGAGGCAGTCAGCCTAAAGGCCCAAGCTGGTAACGGAAGTCTGACCAAAAAAGCAGAGAAAAGCATATATACTTGGAGATTTTCTTCTTTAACCTTTTAAGTATATCTAAACTTCAGAGCCGATGGGATACTTTGTGTGTTAGTGTTCATCCAACCAAAATGATGGTAAGAACAATGGTTTGTTTTATTTTGGTGACACTATTAAACTTCTATTTAGATTAAAAGTTGTGGGGGTTTTTTTATTCACAGAAAAGGAGTGTTCCCCAGAGCAGGATTTTGAGAATAACAACAATAATCTGCAAGATCTGCAACATTTCTAAGATGGACAGCTGAATTGCTAGGAGTTATCTCGGTTACTACTTCAGAAATGAAATACCTCTTACTGTCCCTTGGTGAAAAGGCATCTTATTTATTCATTCTGGGTGCTAAGTAACTAAATGAAAATTTTTATTGAAACACATAGATCCATTTGTATGAGAAGCAACCTCAAATCATCGGCCCTTTCCCCCATATGTTTAGTTCCTGAAGATCTCTGCTTGTATAAAATGCATCTGAGTACTATATTCACTGAACTTTAATCACCATTTTCCAGTATTTCATGGCTTTAGTGGTATTTGATTAAATATATTTAAAATGCCTTAAGGTCTGGGAGATGGGGCCAATTGATACGGTCACAAGAAAGAGTAATAGAATGATAATTATTCACCTTTTTTATTACAATGCCTTGAAGGGGGACTATAGGAAGGATGGGGACAACCTTTTTAGCAAGACCTGTTGCGTCTGGACAAGGGGTAATGGTTTTAAACTAAAGGAGGGTAGATTTAGACTGGATATTAGGAAAAATTTTTTTACAGTGAGGGTGGTGAAACACTGGAACAGGTTACCCAGACAGGTTGTGGAGGCCTCATCCCTAAAAACATTCAAAGTCAGGCTGGATTGGGTTCTGAGCAACCTGATCTAGCTGGGGATGTCCCTGCTCACCGCAGGGGGTTTGGACTAGATGACTTCTAAAGGTCCCTTCCAACCCACACCATTCTATGAGTCTATAATTCTATGATGTTCAATACTATAATACCGCTCCAACAATATTTGGATTTTAGGTGCTCTTTCATTTTGCCTGGAGCTGCTGGATATTTTGCAGCCTTTTTTGTCCTTGCAGGAAAATGGCAAGATAAATAACATCTGTGTATCAGTTTTTGTGAATTTCATTCCCAAATTAGGTGTCCTGGAAAACTGGTCTACCCCTGTTCTGATAGTTTGTCATGATACCCTGTTTTGGCCACTGTTTGAGGTAGGATATTAGCTGTATGGACCATTATGCAGACCTAGTGCGGTCATTTTTGCATTCTTGTAGATCCTATAGATTAAATCACCATAACTTACACTTGAGCCCAATAAATATGACTTCTGCTCTACTAGTAAAAGACTATATCTGTGCATTGATCTGCCAGTGCAGGTCTCAGAATTTGACTGAGCTTGCCTTGGCCTGGACTGGTTATAGCTTGCAACAATTGTCTAGTGGTAAGGTTGTTACTCATACTATGCAAACACCATGTGTGGTGAAGATTTGACAAACATTGGGAGTCACTGTTAATAAGCAAAGTAAGCTAATATAAAAATATGTGCAGTTGTATAAGCATGATCTGTGCCTGTTCAATCCGACTCTAAAACTGACTTCTTATCAGAGGCTTGCCTCCTTTCTAGCCATCCTCATCTCAGCGTAGCAACACCATGGAAATCTCATGCTTCCACACACTGCCCAGCTGATGCCCGCAGAAGGATATGCACAGTGATAATGATGCGCACCTCTCCCTGATGCGGACCAGGGTCCACACATAGCATGTCTGCCTCAGGTACACAGTGAAGGTATGGCCCTCTTCATCTTTTTTTTCCCCAGTTGGTGGCTGGGCACACCAGTGGGTCACTCTTACCAGCGTTCCAGTCCTCCAATGGATCACCTCCCAGGACTTCAGTGGAACTTCTCCATACATGATATGCCCCAGCTTGTGCTGGTGATCTCTGATCTAGGTGTCACATGGATACCTGTCAGGTATTTTGTTATTTATCTTGCCATATTTTTATCCACTTGTTCTAAATCTTCAGCACACAAAGCTCTTTTACTTTTGACCAGTTACCTTACAAGTCAACAGTTAGTTATCTTTTCTGGTAAAACCAATCACTATAAAGCTACAATTTATTAGACAATTAAAATATTAATGGGATTAACACTAAATTGTTGGTGATGTAAATATGGTGTGTTCCCTTTTGCCCATAACAAGATCCTGTATGTAGTCTTAATATTGGGGTTTTTTAAAGATACTGTAGTATAGTTTTTCTTTTGCACTCCAGAAGTAGAGTAGAACCCTGGTTTCCTCCTAGAGTGCCCTGTCACAGATGGGTAGCACTGTAGGCACTGGACATGATCAGCTTTTAGTATGCCAGAATCAGCCAAGGCTGATTCCAGCACAGATGAAGCCATAACAAGCTCAAAGCTGTCAGAGTTTTTAGAAATATAAATGTGACAGCAAAAAAGAATGAGTTTTCAAATGAAGGCTGTATGTAGCCAGATGTGAATACTAACTCTAATTTCTAGAGCAATGATTTTCCTATGTAGAGTTCTGCAGCCACCCTAGCCTACACAAGGACAAGCTTTGTGTAGCCAATAATAAATGTGTCTTTAACATCATCTGAGGGTAAAGACTACTTGAGAACTACAACTCCGTGTATGTCTCTCTTGCATGCATGCATACTTTGGATTTATGGGGATACAGGAAAACCTGATCCCACTCCTCCTTTTCTGGAAATTCGGGATGCAGTCATTAATAAAGCCATTATCTGCAAAAGACTATGGCTCTGTTAAAGGGCAATGTGAACCATTTGTTGCATTAATGGTAGGAGTCTGAGAGGTGGCTAGGGAGAAACCCTAACATTGAGTCACGAGGTTCAGACAGGACCCCTTTGCTTTCTAAACTCTTTCTCCAAGAGGAGTCTAGGTGCGGCTAAGCCCAGTCTTAGTCTCAGACTTGGTCAACGGTTTATTTTCTAAGGGTTGTAGAAGTAACCACTCATCAGAGTATTTGTTGTTAGTAACTAATCTGGCAGATGCCCAGGCCGGTTACATTCAATGAGAACCATCACGGCTAGATTAATGAATAGTGCAATTTATTAAAGCAACAGATACACAGGTTCTTTGGATTACCGAAAATAAGACTGCTGGTTACAAGACACACATAAATACCAAAGATATGAGTACACAGCTAGGCTACAAGTATGCTGAACAAATACGAACCAATGCTAATATGAAGCAAAGCAACTCTAATACGTTAGGGATTTAAAGTGACTCTGTAGAGGTTTCCAATCTTACCCAAAGTTGTCCCAGTGGGGCAGAAGAGAGGCTCAGCCTGTCGACTGGTCCCAGAGGTCAGAATGGTACATGATGGTGTCTTCCCTAACACCCTCTTTCTCTTCATACATTTTATACTAATTTTTAACTTTCAGGTGGAGCTTGAGCGACTCTAGTCATACATACATTTATTATGACTGGTGTAAAATTTCCTTGCTTTGCTTTTAAAGGTGCAGACTAGAAGAAATTCAAAGTGCATGTTCAGTGAGGGGTGGTTGCACCTTAGAGGTGGGTAGCTTTTGGGATGGAGGTGTTTTTTATATTATAATGATATTATAATGATATTATAATGAGCAAAGTTCACCAAAAGGACAGCATTTTGTCAAAAGTATGACAGACTGTTGGCCCAGGGTGGCAGATATGCAGCGTACCAGCTCCATAGTACCTAGCATTCCCATTTATCACAGAACCTGGCCACGATGCCTCCACACTGCTCCACCCTCCTGACAACTCCTCTTAGAGTCAGTATGTCAAGTTCTCCTGGCATTGACAACTTCTATGGTTCCTAGGGAACTTCTGTGGAATGGATTCTTCACATAACTGCTGCCCTTCACCCTGATAGCTTCTTCAATCCTGTACCTTTCCTGAAAACATAAGTTTAATTTCTAAGTCACCTCCAACGATTATTCCACACCATTCAAACCATAGGAAGCCGACACTAACAGCAGCAGCCATGGCAGCAGCGGCTGTTGCCACATGCTGAGAACAGTGCAAGATTTGTGAGGTCCCCGAGAGGTGTCTGAGGGGGCTTCTGGGGGTCCAGCACTCTTGGGCTCTGTGTGTGTAACGACCAACCAGTAGGCGCCAGGTTTCCTGAGAGAGGCAGTCAAGGGTTGAGTGGTGCTGGCTGTCCCCATGGCCGGTTCAAACTGCAGGAGGGTGCATATAACTGACTTCTAGGGAGTCCCAGCTTCCAGGAGTTCTACGACCAGAGGATGGAAACAGGAAGCAGTGCCTGAGGGAAGCAGTGCATCATGCATATCAACAACCGGCTTTCTGGCTGTTGTTGTCATGAGGGCTTTGGCTTCTATTATCATGGAGTGTTCTTTGATGAATGCAGATTACTGGGGAGAGATGAGATCTACCTATCTAGAAGAGACAGAAAAATCTTTGCTGGCAGATTTGCTGACTTAGTGTCCTGGTTTCAGCTGGGATAGATGTAGTAGCCACCATGGGGCTAAGTTTTGGATTTTTGCTGGAAACAGTGGTGATAATGTGGAGATGTTTTAGTTGTTGCTAAGTAGTGCTTACACTGGTCAAGGACTTTTTCAGCTCCCCGTGTGTAAGGGACTAAAAACTTGTCTCAACATTGTCAACAGAATGGCTTGTCTACCAAGGCTTCACCACGACAACAACTGAGGAAGTTCTACCCAACAGGAACATATATATCGCTATATCTTGTTGTCTTGGAGCACATAGGCCCAGTCCTTTGCACATGCACCTGGCCCCAGGGTCATCTTACAACATATGGGAGGGGGGCTTGGACCCCCTGGAACCCTCTGGAACCGTCGAGCACCCTCTAGTGACGATAATGCACATGCGCCCCACTGCGAAGTGAGAGGTGTGGCTATGTAAAACAGCTCATTGACTGTGCAGTGGGACAATGCTATAAAAGGCGGAACCAGCAGAGACCAGTTGGAACGCTCCCCCACCAGACTGAAGATACATTGGACTGACGGGACACTGCAGATCTGTGGTGGTAGCTATTGTAACTCTTTCTCTCTCTTTCTCTCTTTTTTCTTTTTTTTTCCTCTTTCTCTCCTTTTCTGTTGCATACTTGTTGGCGACCAAATAAAGTGACTTGGCACTTGACTCCGTTCTGAGTCTTAATTCTGTTCCCGAGACTACAACAAACCTGGTCACGATAACACATCCAGTCGAACATCACTCAGAAGTTAAGCCCAGCCACCCCTAGCCACCCAGAATTATCTGAGGTTTGTTAGAAAGCAAGGGGGCTCAACTTCTGCCAAATTGTGCAACCCAACAGTTGATCGTGACACCGTGCTTGGCCGGGTGCACAAGAAGCTGGGAGGGGGCACAGCCGGGACAGCTGACCCCAGCTGACCAATGGGATATTCCATACCATATGACATCATGCTCAGTATATAGCTGGGCGAAGAAGGAGGAAGGGGGGGACGTTTGGAGTGATGGCATTTGTCTTCCCAAGTAACTGTTACGCATGATGGAGCCCTGCTTTCCTGGAGATGGCTGAACACCTGCCTGCCCATGGGAAGTGGTGAATGAATTCCTTGTTTTGCTTTGCTTCCATGCGCAGCTTTTTAGTCCCTGGCTTTGGGCTCCACCTGTTCTTGTGGTCACACAGGACATGAGAGGTGGTGTGTTGCGTGGTGTTACTGGGCACCAAACCAGCTCAGTTGGGTCACTGCTGCAATTGCACTGCTTCTTGAAAGGCTTGTGTTCCATTGGTTCAGGTGGTTCCTGCTGTAGTAATTCCTGTAAGATGCAACTCAAATCAGAGGTTACAACAATTTAAAGGTATATCCATTACAGTCTCCACCCCTGGCCCCTTTGAGCCAGGTTATAGGTTTTAACATTGCAATGAACTCCTCCCCTTGCTCCCAGCCTGGTTAGCAACAAGGGGTTTTTGGTATAGAAATTTCCATAACATGTAACTCAAATCTCAGGTTAGAACAGTTTAAAGGTATTTCCATTACAATCTCCATCCCTGGTCCGTTTGGACCAGACCATCACGTTTAACACTGTAATGAGGCAAATTATTTCCTCACTTTTCACTGGCAATTGCTCTTCCAACATCTCTTGAGTCTCTGAACCTCAAGGCAGGGACTGGGGGAATGAAGTTCAAACCACTGTAGGAGAAGATCTGGTTTAAGACCATCTGAGGAACCTGAATGTACACAAGTTTATGGGACCCAACAAAATGCATCCCAGCATTCTGAGGGAACTGGCAGATGGAAGGGCACCCTCAGCAGTTTTGCAGATGACACCAAGATGAGTAGTGCAATAGATTCATTTGAGGGAAGGGATGCCACCCTCAGGGACCTTGTCAGGCTAGAGGAGCGGACCCATGTGTAGCTCATGAAGTTCCACAAGGCCAAGCGCAAGGTCCTGCACATGGTTCAGGGCAATCCCCAATATCAGTACAGACTGGGAGATCAATGGATTGAGAGCAGCTCTGCAGAGAAGGTCTTGGGGGTACTAGTGGATGAAGAGTTGGACATGAACAAGCAATGTGTGCTTGCAGCCCAAAAAGCCCGTTCTATCCTTGGTTGCATGAAAATAAGCACGGCCAAGGTCAAGGGAGGTGACTCGTCCCCTCTACTCTGTCCTTCTGAGACCTCACCTGCAATACCACATCCAGTTCAGGGGATCCTGGTAGAAGAAAGATACAGACCTGTTAGAGCTGGTCTAGAGGATGGCCATGAAAATGATCAGAGGGCTGAAATACTACTTCTGTGAAGAAAGGCTGAGGGATTTGGGATCGTTCAGCCTGGAGAAGAGAAGGCTCCAGGAAGACCTTATAGCAGCTTACCAATACCTGAAAAGGGCCTACAAAAAAGACAGAAACGCACTTTTTACTAGGACTGTAGTGACAGAACAAGGAGAAATGGCTTTAAACTAAAACAAGATAGATTTAGATGGTATATACAGAAATATTTTTTTACAATGAGGGTGGTAAGACACTGTGACAGGTTGTCCAGGGAAGCTGTGGATGACCCATCTCTGCATGTCTTAAAGGTCAAGTTGCATGCGGCTTTGAGCATCCTATTGTAATGAAAGATGTCTCTGCCCATCGCAAGGGGTTGGACTAGATGACCTCTAAATATCCCTTCAAACCCAAACCATTCTGTGATTCTATGAAACTTCTGGTTTTACCACTCAAAAAAAGAAGGAGGTTGAATATGACAAAGAATAGTATAGGGAAAACAGAAAAATATAACTGAGAAAGGGAGAGAAGTTAGGTGAGTTGGGAGTGTTGCAAACCATAACTTTAGGTCAATCTTTTGAACTAAATTAGTGCTTCTATCTGTATATAACTTTCAAAAGTCTTTGTCTGGAAGAAAAATCTGTGAGTCCCCTACAGTGTTCTCATTCAGTTCGTCAAAAGCTGGCACTCAGTCAGGATGTTGGCAGCTGAAAATGAATCACAGAGTCATAGAATCATTTATATTGGAAAAGATCTTTAAGATCATTGAGTCCAGCTATTAACCTAACACTGCCAAGTCCACCACTAAACCATGAGCTCCATGCCTATACATCTTTTAAATACCCCCAGGGATGGTGACTCAACCATTTCCTTGGGCAGCCTGTTCCAACACTTGACAACGCTTTCAGTGAAGAATTTTTTCCTAATACCCAGTATAAGCCTCCCCTGATGCAACTTGAGGCCATTTCCTCTTGTCCTATTGCTTGTTTACTTTGGAAAAGAGACTGACCTACCTCTCTACAGCTTCCTTTTATGTAATTGCAGAAAGCAATAAGGTCTCCCCTCAGCTTCCTTTTCTCCAGACCAACACAACCCCAGTTCCCTCAGCTGCTCCTCATAAGACTTGTTCTCTAGACCCTTCACCAGCTTATTGCTCTTCTTTGGACATGCTCCAGCACCTCAATGTATTTCTTGTAGTGAGGGGCTCAAAACTGAACACAGGATTCAAGGTGTGGCATCACCAGTGACAAGTACAGAGGGACGATCACTGCCCTAGTCCTGCTGGCCACACTATTCCTGATACAAGCAAGGATGCTTTTGGCCTTCTTAACCACTTGGGCACACTGCTTGCTCATATTCAGCTAGCTGTTGACCAACACCTCCAGGTCCTTTTCCACCAGGCAGCCTTCTAGCCACTCTTTCCCAAGTCTGTAGCATTGCATGGTCTGGTTGTTACCAAAGTGCAGGACCTGGAATTTGGCCTTGTTGAACCCTCTATGGTTAGCCTCAGCTCATGGATCCAGTGTGTCCAGATCCCTCTCTAGAGCCTTTCTACCCTCAAGCAGATCAACACTCTTGCCCAAATTGGTGTGGCCTGCAAACTTACTGAGGGTGCACTTGATCCCCTCATCCAGATCATTGATAAAGGTATCAGTCAGAACTGGCCCCAATATTGAGTTCTGGGGAACACCACTTGTGATGGGCCACCAACTTGACTTAGCTCCATTCACTGCAACTCTTTGGGCCCAACCATCCA
Organism: Phalacrocorax carbo; assembly: GCF_963921805.1. Taxonomy (NCBI): domain Eukaryota; kingdom Metazoa; phylum Chordata; class Aves; order Suliformes; family Phalacrocoracidae; genus Phalacrocorax; species Phalacrocorax carbo. Next base: position 27,503,020 of record NC_087518.1, on the reverse strand, counting down.
GCCAGTGTTTTTACCCAGAGAGAAATACACCCATCCAAGCCATGAGCAGCCAGATTATGCAGGAGGATGCTGTTAGAAACAGCGTCCAAGTCTTTACTAAACTCCAGGTAGACAACAACCAATCACAAAATCGTAGGATGTTTGAGGTTGTAAGAAACCATAAGAGGTCATCTGGTCCAACCACCCTGCTCAAGCAGGGTTACCTAGACCCAGTTGACCCAGTTGACTAGGACCACATCCAGATGGCTTTTGAATATTTCCAAGGATGGAGACTCCACAACCACCCTGGGCAACCTGTGACAGTGCTTGGTCAACTTCACAGTAAAAAACTGTTTCCTGATGTTCAGATGGAACCTCCTGTGTTTTGGTTTGTGCCCACTGTCTCTTGCTCTGTCACTGCACACCACTGAAAAGAGCCTGGCTCCATCCTATTTGCACCCTCCTTTCAGGAATTTGTAGACATTTATAATATACCCCCCACTCCCCACCTTGAGCCTCCTCTTCTCCAGGCTAAGCAGTGCCGGCCATCTCAGACTTTCCTCTCGGGAGACATGCTCCAGTCCCTTTGTCATTCCGTGGCCCTTCCCTGAACTCTCTCTAATATGTCCTTGTCTTGCACTGGGGAGCCCTGAACTGGACCCAGAACTCCAGGAGTGGCCTCGCCAGTGCTGAGTAGAAGAGAAGGATCCCCTCCCTCGACCTTCTGGCAACACGCCTCCTACTGCAGCCCAGAACACCATCAGCTTTCTTTTCTGCAAGGGCACATTGCTGGCTCACGGTCGACCTGGTGTTCACCAGGACCCCTAGGTCCTTTTCCGCCAAGGTGCTCTCCAGCTGGCAGTGACTCTCAGTAAGTCCTGGTGCGTGGGGTTGTTCGTCCCCAGGTGCAGGTCTTTGGGCTTCCCCTTGTTGAACTTCATGAATCCATTATTCTAGCCTGTTGAGATCCCTTTGGATGGCAGCATGACCCTCTGGCGTTATCAGCCACTCCTCCCAGATTTTTATTATCAAAAGTTATTTTTTTTAATTCTACCTCAGCTTCTTCATGCTGCTGAATGATTTTGTACTCTGTACAAAGCTGGAGATATAATTCTGAGTCCAGTGGAGATAAAGCTGTCAAAATCTTTTTTAAACAGTATTTTGTATTTTAGAAAAGTATACCACCTCTATGTTTCTCATTTTAGTTCACACTCATAATCTTTTACCATACGTGTGGGTTTTTCTAACAGCCATATACAACACTGCAGGTCCATAAAAACAAACATAACATTGGTATAACTTTCATTGCTGTCCCAGTTTAGTAAGAACTTGAATATACTGGAAGCACTGGATTTGGGGTTTTTTTTAGTGTTTCTGTTTAGCAGTTAATTTCTTTCTCAAACTTATAAGGTACAGTGCCTCATAGAAATAATATATTTTTTATTTCAAAGCTAAAATGGAAGAAGTAATTTAGTTAACAAAAATGCTTATTTTGTTTTTGTCTTGTTTCTATATCATTCGGTTTGATGAGATAATAGTGTTAATGCTTACAAACAGTCTGCTTACCAGGATACAGATAAATAATTAAAAATTTGGTAATAATTCTCTCCAAATGTCTCTTTAACTAAAAGCAAGCTATCTGCGGTCAGTTATGAATGATGATGTGACCTGGATGGTTTTATAATATTTCACATATACAGGAGAAGGCTTTCTATCCTTGTAGAAAGTTTCAGAGACAGATGAATTTGAGGCAAGTCTTCCACAAGGGGGCTCAATATTTCAAACTCAGTCTTGCCAATTCTCATTTGACAAACTGTCCAACAGAGACTGATGTCACATAATCAGCAGGACTTTAGTTTTCTCTTAGTAAAAATATTTTTATTGGCATTATGAGTCTTCCACAGTATTGCTTAGATATGTCTATGTAGCATTTCTGACTCTATGTTTATTTACTGGAAAGAGTTCCAAAGTATGTGTTAAACTAATATTCTTTCTAATTTGTGTGTGTACACCACAATAAAAAAAAAAGACACTTTTAATAAGATCTCAGAAACTTCTGTAGCTGTCATTCTCAGATATAATATGGATATCTTCTATCACCTTTTTTGATAAATCCTTTATATAGCTGAGAGAATTTTATGGTTGCATAGGGTCTAAGGTTCAAAAAATGCTAGAAGCAGCCCTTTCTATTTTGTTCATTCATTTAATATTGTTATGCTTCTAAAACTGCTTTAAGACAAAATTTAAAGAAAACCAGCTTGCTCCCTCATCATGTAACCGTTGAAGAGGATATTTTAAAACACTCTTTTTGAATTGACTGCTTCATCCCCAAATTCGTTGGCAATATCTACAAAATGCTAGATTCCATGAATTGATGTTAGAAATAAAATAGCAACTAAAGCAATCCTATGTCTCCAGTTTGGATTTTCCTTTTTTTTTACTGAGAGATAAAACACAAATGACAGCGTAATAATTTCAATTATTTTGGTTCCCTGTGATTATTGAAAAGGTGTAAGTCATGTGGGTGGCTTCTTAAACCCACTTGCTGCAACTTATTACTATTTAGCCAACAGAGTTGCTCTCCATTTACTGTAATGTGATGGGAGGCAGAATCATACCTCTAACATGTTTTGGCTGTACAGAAGTGAATGTAAGTAATATTTTTTTCAGCTTCTTATGGTTTAGAATATTTGCAGGAGAAAAATGAATTATTCTTTGACCCTTAGTCAAAGAAAGTGCAGAAACAGATGAAAACGAAAAACTATGGAATGGAAGAGTAAGCTAAATTGTGTTCAAGACTAAAAGGTAATTATTTTAAAAAAAGTCCTAAAACTCTGCTTCACTCTTGTAAAAATGCTAAAGTTACTTTTGTTTAATTTCCTCTTCCTTATTAAGTTCTTTGAAAAAATGAAAATAAAATATGTAGAAAAAGTTCCTGGGTTCTGGTCAAAGCAGAGAATCATATTCTGTGCACTACAGAAATTAATACATGGGCTCTAAATTATACATAATTTCAAAATGCTGATTAGCATTTTTGAGACTCTGTGTGCCTTTACTTTGAAATACAAATATTTTGTGCATTTTCTGTATAGCTTGAAGTAATTTTTACAAAATAGACTGTCTTATTAAGAGTTTATTTTTAAAAAATATGCCTCACAGCACATTTATTTCCCATCTATAACAACCATCCCTAAAAACCTTGAAGCTGAGGTTTTGTAACAGCAAATGGATTTGTAACAGCAAATGAAAACAATTAATTTGATGTGATATTAAAATGTCTGTTTAAAGAAATATGGTTCCTGAAAATACCTGCTTGTTTCAGCTGTAAATAGAGTCTGAAATTGTCATTGGTGTCAGAAACACTGGGACACAGGATCATGCATTATTGCTTCTTGGTAACAGAACCTGTGTTAGCCTTTCAACAACTACAATTTTACCTAGCACTTGTGATGGACTGCCTGTGTATGGGTATGCAAGTTAGTCTGTCTCCTTCACATAGTGATACATGTCTTCCCTAATGGCTAGAATATTTGTAAGTGGTTTACAAAGGCTTTTTCAGATCTATTAATAGAGATTGGTGTAGATTGGAAAAATTGTACCACAGCAACAGTCTCAGACATTGTGGTAACAGAGTACAGAGCAGTTTCCTCGGCAGGTGTTGGAGCAGCTGTCCTTGCCAGGGTAAAGGCCTTGATACAGGCTGAGCTTGACATGGTGGATGCAGTTTTCCAAGGCCCAGGCTGCAGATGTCCCTCTGTCCTGCAGGAGGTGTGCTGTCTTAGAGAAGTTGTGCCATCAAGTGGAGGAGTCACAGGAGCTGCAAGCAGGCTGCATAGCATCAGAGAAGATGGAAGGAAGACAGACAGGCTCTTCTCTGAGGCAATAGCTTGAAGATTCCTGAACCCCATCTGTAACAGAGAAGCAGGCAGGGTTCACCTCTGGCATCTGAATTCCATTTCTTTGTGTGGAAAACCCATCCAAATGAGTCAATGGGAAAGGCTCTCCAGAGCACTTAAAAAGTGATGGAAGGTTATTGGATATGAGGTAAGGGACACACTATGGAATGCAGGTAAAGAGTGTTTTGCGAAGACTTTCTATAGGATGTTCAGAGGAGGAACCAAAGGCGGGGAAAGGGAGGTATCATATCAAGCGGTCTGGGGGCGAAAGAGGGGATAAAATGTCTGGTTACCTGTAAACAATTTGCTGTTCAGTATGCTTGCATGGCCATGCCCTGCACCTGTTCGCTGCATACAGTCCTGCCTTGTCATTAAACCCCATTTCTAACTATTTTCCTGTGTATGGAGAGCTAAGTGCCAGCAACTAGAGGAGGACACAAGGGTCATAGAAGCCCATATTCTGTGGTGCCAGCACCCAGAGAGACCAGAGTAAGTTAAAATTTATGTGCCAGCAACTTAAGTGGAGACCATATGTCATATGACCTACACATCTCTAGTGCCAGCAATGGTAGTGAGCATGGGTATTCATGTCAATGTGTGATTATGGTCAGATGTGCTTGTGAGCAGAGCGGGTGATTTGGGAGGATGTACAACTACAGCAGTTGTTTACCAGAGGAATCAGTAGGTCTGGGCCAACTTCTAGAGGAAATGTGGGGTCAGGAGATCAAATGAGAGACCCTCTTTTATGTGTGTCTGTGGAGGAGGGTGGTGTGTGTGTCCATGAGATTGTACTAAGAGATGGACCAGGACTATGGGCCTCCGCAGCTTACTTGCCCAGATGCCAGCAGCTGGGGAAACTGAGAATCCAAGGCCCATTACTGGACAGACTCTGTGTCTAAACCCAATTACTAGAGGGATGTGAATTGTGTATATGTATATATTTCCCACTGATAGACCTTTGTTCTACTCAGCTAGAGAGGGGAACAGGATGAGGCCAGTGGTGATGCTTGTTTTTGTATGAGTGTTTAGTGTTTCTGTCTCTGTTGGTCAGTGTGGCTGTGTGTACACATGTATTGTTTTCACAGCCTTAAGAGTTTCTCAGAGACAGAGGCTCCCTTCTAGATAAAAATTAAGTCCTTTTATATGATAGAGACATAAGAGGGCGTAGGACACCACCACTTCAAGCAGCCAATAGATGCTGTTAATTTATATTTTTCGCTTGTAACAGCCAATAGATTAAGATATTTTCTATTCTTTCAGGCAAATTTTATTTTCTCATACTGTTTTCACTCTTTCAGATGATAAGCTGCTGTTACAGTTTCTTGGTTTTGTACTTATTAATGGTATCTCAGGATGTCTTCATTTCCAGATACCCCAGCTGTACTTCAAAGAGGTCAGCTGCACTTTTCAAGGGTGTTTCTCGTTCCCAATCCTAGTTCCCAGGCTGGCAGACATTTTTTTTCTGTTCAGTAATTTCCCCTTTCTAACCAGGCCAGCTTTCTGGCTGCTGACATCAGTTGTATAAATGTGTTTGTGTGGGGGGGCCTATTTGGGATCCATGCTCAGCCTCACTACTGGTTTCACCTTAGGGGTGAGGGATTGTGGCAGCCTTACTTCTATCAGGTTACCAGATGTAACAACTGCTAAAAAGTCTATAGTGCTGTTTGACAGCAAAGTTGAATATAAAATGTGTACCTAAAGCAGTGTACCTCTTTAAAATAGTTGTATACCTAGTTGCATTTCCAACAACAAAAGGTCAGATACATTTCACAACTTGTACTGAAAGCGAACTTTAGAGACAATACAGCAGGGTGCTGTACATCTTTTTCTTCATTCATAATGAAAGAAGAGACTATTGTGTACTGTACATAGAAAGCAAGACATATATAGTTGGCTTAATGAGTTTTGTTCTGTAGGGTCATAAACAATTTATGTTCATTGGATACATAGGGAACAAAATTCAGTGCAATCATCTTGGTCTCTTTGAGTTGGCTCCCTTCACACTGATGTACAAAAAAATAATTCTGAAATCCTTACATTAATATCACTCTATTAATTGTATTCAGTGTTCTAGCAGTAGTCTGGAGAGCTTGGGAGAATGACTCCGGTAAGAGTTTTAGGAAAGCGTGTGATGGGGTAGCTGCTTGAAGGTGGAATAGGAACGATCTGATTATCTGCAGATGAGTTTGATGAGTTTTACTTTCCACTGAGGAGGAGGAAATAGGTGACTACATGGGTCAGCTGTTGCTGCTGGTATGAGTGCTGTCAGCATACATGACTGGAGCAGCTGACATTAGAAGCATGAGTTGGCTGCAAGGAGTCAGGGTAAGAAGGGAATGATGGTAGTAGGTGCATGAGGATCCCTAACCTTCATTTTTTTGTTGTTTAGTTGCATATAGCCCTGTAGCCTGAAGGCTGAAACTGTTAATCTTTTTACATCCAGCAGTCTTCCTTCATGTTCTTGGCATATTCCATCTTTCCAATCTGTTTTGCAATTATTCCTATATGATGATGGAATATTATCTCTAAGAAACATGTATTCTGATGAATAAAGAAATGGAAGTGTGAATGCTTAGTAAGAAGCTACATTTTAGGTCTTATTTTAGTAGCATCATTCGTGACATTTCTCCACTGTTTAATAATACAGCATAAAAGTCGCATCATCTTCTTTTTAAATAGAGTTACCCTGTGTTGGCAGAGCTGCTGTGTGACTACTTCCTGTGCGGTTTGAGGTATAAAATGTCTAGAAAAGCTTTAGTCTCTGTAATGAAAAGTCTGATTCTTGTAAATGGGATTTTAGGGGGTAGATTAGTAATCTGATCACAATAGCTATGGGCAATTTTTCTTTATTATCATTAGTGCACAGCTGGGTCTATTGAGCTCACTTGGTACTGTCTTTTTCTGATGAAGCACTTCAAATTTCAGTTAGTGAGACCTTGTTCAATCAATATGTAGTGCCGTGGTAACATATTCTGTGTCAAGTTGTTCAGAGTATTCTTTAAAGTATTCTGTTATAGTGTCCAATGTCAGAGGACGAAAATCATATATAAAAATTTAAAATCCCTTGTTAGCTCTAAATGCAATAAATTTATCTTTAGTGGGGCAATAAATACAAGTTTGAGTTACAGAAGTTTGCCAAAGTCTTACTTTCCTCTTCCAGCAAAAATTGAGTGGGTATCTCTTTAAAAGATTATTTTGCTATTGTCCTTCCATGGCTTCTCACAGAAAGTCAGCAGCAGTCCAACATGTCAGTTCTGTCAATGTGAGCAAGCTGCTATGTGCCTAAATTTAAGAAATATCCACTTTTCCTAAATGAAGATGAAACAGACTATCTTCTTGATTTTACCTTCGTATTTCATACATTTTTAAAAACAAATGTAAAAAAAAAAACCCTATGTACACTGAATTACAGCATTTCTGCTTCCCAACTATCAGAAAATAAACCATCAGGTTAGTAAAAGCAGATCTAGATGCAATATATATTTCATAACGAGGTAAGCAAGCTTTCCCTGGCTCTCTGAGTTCCCAGATTGTGCTAGAGAGGAGGTGATTCCTCCTTGTTTGATTTCTAACAACATTTCAAGACCTGGAAGAGAAAATTACTGATGCAGACCTTGCACTGGTGTTAGTGGAACAGACTTCTTTTCATGTAGTTCAGTAAATTCTATGCTTTTTTCAATTGCTTGTGACATGATCATATTTTAATTTTTTTGGCTGAATCTGCCTCAGGGTGATTTTTCATGGGTTGCCCCCACATACTTTCTTGTCCTAATATTGCCAAAACCAAGACTACTGAAAAGTAAACTATTCTCTATTATTTAAAATTCTGTTGATCTCATTTTTGAAAAACTCTAACTTCACCAGGCTTCTGAGCACATAGTTAAAAGTTCATGGTGGTATAGCACCTGTGATGCCTCTGTGCCTCTTATCATCTGTATAAACCCTGCCCATATTTGACATAGTTTAATGCTTAAAGAAATATATAATTTGCATGCCATCGCAAAAAAAAAATAATTAGATTTTAAGAAATGGGTAGTCATTACACACCCCATACACACACATATATTTCAGTCAAGGACTGAACAGGCTGCACCCAGCAACTGCAGCACAACTGCTGTGAGCATGGTCTGAGTAATGCAGATGAAAACAAAGACTACCTCTTTTGTAATGTACATTACTTCATTTTTAATATGCACAATATAATTAAAGAAGTTGCCTGATGTGAATACAAAGGTAACAATAACTGGGGAAGGAGGAGGAAAGGAGACAGGCAAAGCAAAGTGTAGAAATGGAAAGATCAGATTAGGTCAAGAAACCTAAGTTGAGGGAGAAGCTGGTCCAGTCTTTGGTTGGCTGGGGACAAGAAAATTGTTTTATGATGAAGATCCAAAAGGAAAAGGTAGCTAGAACTTGGGATTCTTGCACGTAGAGTATAAAGAGCAAAAACATTTTCATTTCGGAGTGTAACTTTTGACTTTGCAACATTGCTAGTGAATATTTAACTTAGCACTTACTTGTGCGCTGAGAAGCCCTTTTGTGATTCAAAAAAATCTGATCTTTCTTTTAATTTGTTCAGTACTAAGAAGAAAAAAAAAGAATCCAAAGGGGGAAAAACTGATATAATAATGGTAAAATTATCAGCCTATTAAAATTAATGGGAACTTTCCTAGAAAAAATATTTCATTCTCTTCCCAGCAATAAATTACTGCAAACTCTCCAATTTTCAAAGGATCCTCTCAGTAAAGTATTTGTAAAGAATTACTTTAATTAATTCTTATTACATCCCCTTAGGCTTAGTTTTTACTGAGTTATTAGAGAAAATGTTACAGTTTATGTTCATCTAGATTTATTTGCCCTTGAATATACTTAATTAACTTTGAAGAATGACAGATTTTTCAATTCCTTGTGTATAAATATTGAGATACATAGAATGTATATCAGAAAGACCATTTATGGTCTGTAGTGTATTTTTCATACTGGAAATATATGCTAAGTCTATAAACCTTTTTTAATTGTTGTTTTGGGTTGGTTTTTTTTTAACAATTATAGTTGCTTCAGCCATTCAGCAGTGTGCATAGATCATGAACACACTGAATGTGGGCAAATACGGTCAACTTGTTTGAAGTAAATTTTACAGTTTGCACCATGAACCTGAACTCACTTTGCAGTTCTCGGAGTTCTTAGAAGTAAATTATTATACACAGTCATGCGTTCCTGCAACAAAATTTAAAGCCTTATAAAAATAAAACAGTGCAAGAAAATCCAGGGTAGGTGCAAGGGAGCTTTTGTTAGATTATACAGAAATTATTGAAAAGTACTTAAATTCAGAACTTCCCAACAGCAGCAACACTCAGAGAAATTTCACTTCTGTCTGCATGGTAAATAGAAATAAGGAGGAAACTGACCAGTGCTGTGTATCTTTGTCCTCTTTCACTATCACTCTTCAGATAGTTGTTCTCTCTTCTTCACAATGCTTTTTTATGCCAAGATGTAAATTTTAACTAAACTTCCAGCTGTTATGATGAGTAGTTGCTTTAAAAGGTGAGCTCATTTTTTGGTGATAGGTCAGGAAGAGATGCGGCTCTGAGATCTTGATAGAGCGAGTTTTATTTGCTAGTATGGTAAATTCTTCCAGGAATAAGAAGAATCTCCCCTTGACCCTAAGACTTCCCCTCAAGAGAACAAGTGTATGGGAGTCAATATGTTCATGACAGAAGATTAGTTTTCAAGCTTTAGTGCATTGCTATTAATCTAAATGTTCCTCTCTGTCTTCCAATTTATAGAACTTTTGAGTGGTACGATCTGCAATCACTGTTTTTAGGACTAGACCTTAGAAAGACAGGGCTTATTCACTGAAAATTAAGTCTTCATTTAATGGAAAGCAGCAGAAGTTGGATTCAGCAAAGGATCCAGACCAAGGAGCAGTAAGTGTTTGTTAGGATTCTTCCAAACATATGAGATAGTGTCCCTCATAATTTCTGCAGTTCAGAGCTCAAACTGAAAATATTAGTACTGGAAATATTAAGGTTGATCAAATGTTGTAGCCTTTGCCCACCCAGAAAATATCAACTGTGATAAAGTAAATGACAATTAGTCTGAAGTTTCCTTTTCAAGATACCTTTTTTCTTCAAACGTCAAGTTGTTCTCCTTTGGACAAACCACTAGTCAAAGACCACTGGAGATGCGGGCTTAAGATTTCTGCACAAGTTCATTAACTAATATGGGTCTCATTTCTACCTATATAAAGTAGCAAAACAACATTAACGACAGCCGAATATTGACCACATATTTGCTATCTTAATAACAAGATGTCTGATACAAGTGTATTATCAGTTACTTGTTTTGACTCAGCTCAGTCCTTTGTGAGACAGGAAGCCAGCACCGATAAGTGTTATCAAACAGACTTTACAAACATCCCAGGATCATATGAATACATTTTGTAGGGACTTCCACATGCGTTTGAAATGAAGTTGCCTTGTATGCAGTTGTCCTGAGGTAAAACCAGAAATGTTATTGACTCCAAAAATTGCATTTGTGCCCAATCCATTTAACAGCAAAATAGCTTTCGTCACCTCAGAATAGTGCTTAAATTGTCAATATAATTACGCAGCACAAGTATCAACCATTTTAAACAAATATATCCTTCTTGTAGTGCTCCAGCAACATGTTTTTACAGTTTACATGGAACTTGATGTGGATTTGAGGTTACAGTATATTCCTAAGTGTTCAAGAGACCAGCATTTTATCCACCTTGGCCAATTTTTCAACAACATGGTCAACAAAGGAAGTTCACAATGTCTTTCCACTTTTCTCTTGTACACAGAGATTGTACACAGAGATTTTTTACTGCAAGAATGTAATCAGTGAAGTCTTCTGCTCGTTATTACTATGACTCACATGGCTCTACAGTGCACTGTTTCTTATTTTTTTTGTTCCTTAAAGAACCTTGCAGCCTTAGAAACTGGTGTTCATGGAATTACTGCAGGGACTTAGACAGAAAACTCACTGGGGGAGTGAACAGTCTCTTGATTATTCCTTCTGAGCAATGGTAGAGAGAGGCACAGGTGTTTTTCTTAAAGCAGAGCCTTGGGATTGAGAAGAAAACCATGTTCAGCAAAATAGAGAAAAAGTTTCATCCCTGCATGAAACACTGTGGATGAACTAAGGAAAAGGTCCATCGCACAAATCAGGTTACCTTTCAGCTATTTCCTAACTCGCTATTTTTTATTTTGATATGAAACTCAACACTGACTTGGACTCCTGTTGCAATATGTTCACATTTAAGAGTCCTTGTTGATAACTTCCATGGCTCAAAACTTTCTCATCCAGAAGACTGGGGGACTTTCTTCGGTGTGTGTGCTGTAAGGATGTTGTAAAGCTGTGTAGTACTTTGTTATACAAAGCATCCACTTTCTAAATTTGTTTTGCAGATAAATAGAGAAGGGATTTTTACATGGAAAATACAATAGATTTTTATCAGCAATGTTTCATAAACTGTTAAATGAGAATAATTTTTTTCTAATATGCCTAATTGAAAATTAAAATTAAGAAATTAACCAAGCTGAAGAGTAGATGACTGAACTTGATGCAAGACCCTGTGTATTAGCTGAGTTTTCTTTCTGTGCTGACTGGAGTTCAACTCACATAAAGAGCTGATGCAAAATCAGTGCACCACTTACTTTCTGAAAATAAGACTTAAATGTGTAGAGGACCCTGTGTTGGTATTTTGCTATGACATTTTACTCACCTCATGCAATACTGTGCAATGTCTAGTTATTTTTAAGATATTTATTTATTCTTAAAAATAATACAAAACCCCCCCAAAAACCCTAAGTATAATCTAACTTCCTAGAGTACAGGCAAAAAAAGTAAAAATGTCAATTCTGTAATAATGTAATTAACAAAATAAAATTCTGCTGCTAAGAGTTAAAAATCTATGAGGGTACAACCTCCATTAATTCACTTTGAAAATATATGTAACATGTTTGGCAGCTCAAACTACCAAAATTTAGAAACTGTGAAACTCAAAGTGATTACTATGTCTTGTGAGCTGATACTATGCTAAACTTCTGACATCCTGTTTCAGAGATTTCTTCAGTAACACAGTAAATCAGTACAGAAACACTGAAAGCAAAATTTTAGAAACTTCAAAACAGAGAAAGTACTGGAAACTTGGTTATAACAACAAACTTCTTTTTAATGTAGTTGATATTGGTAATACCAAATATTTTTGTGATATCTTTTTTTGGTGCAGTTTTCGTGGATACATAATCTATGTTTTCTGCAGGGGGATCTTCTTGCTCCTCTTCTGGAAGATGCCATGATTTTTTTGAGAATGATCCCTTCCTCAATTTCAGAAAAATATCTTTTTATGCTTTTCACAAATTTCAGTAGTAGAGTTAGTTCTTTAGATCAAATAGGAGATAGCTTGAGGAGATGCTGATTTTCACTGGACTGAAAACAGGTTTTATAGTGTATGGATTTCTGTGCTGTGATTGTTTTTACTCCCACATTGTGCTTGTGGAATGAAGATTCTTGATGATATAGGCTAAGTTTAGGAGTATGAGTATTTATCTGTTTGGCTTAAATTCTTGGCAGGAATTGCAGGTGCACATATGAATGAACACAAACAAAATCTAAATCTGATGACTGTGTGTATGAGATTACAAAAGGCTAAGCAATTTCTAGATACATTGTGGAACATATAGGAAAGTTATTTCAAATATGACTTTCTTATTTTTCTATAAGCTGTTCATGTCTTATACACCACCAATGCAAAAAAAAAACAAAACCACAAACCACACAACACAAAAACCATGTATTTTGGTGTTCAGTAAGTGAATAGCTGAACAAAGACTGGCACTGCAGACTGTTCTAGTAACGTGAGCATATATTTTATTTGTAAAGCATTGTCTTCCCTAATTATAGCACTCATAATAAATTTTATGGAATTAATCACAGAGTCATAGAATGGTTTGGGTTGGAAGGGACCTTTAAAGCTCATCTAGCCTAACCCCCCCTGCCATAAGCAGGGACATCTTCAATTAGATCAGGTTGCTCAGAGCCTGGTCCAACCTGACCTTGAATGCTTTAATGGATCGGACACCTACCACCTCTCTGGGAACGTGTTCCAGTGTTTCACCACCTTCATTGTAAAAAATGTCTTCCTTATATCTACTCTGAATCTACCTTCCTATAGTTTAAAACCATTACCACTTGTCCTGTCATCCTACTTAAATGTCTGTCCCCATCTTTCTTAAAACCTGCCAGTACAGCTGGAAGTAGAAGAATGAGCAAAATGGATAACTTTGAAGCTTGGAAATGCCTTCTAAATTCAAAAACATAAAGTAGTACCTGTTATGCACTTCTTTTACCCCATCACCTTTGTATAAGAGTGTCTTCAAGACAGTGATACATATAATATTAATGAAAACATTTTAATTCTTGCTAAACATCTTCAACTGCAGAATCGATTCCAATTTTTTTGAGATCAAATGGATGCAACTGAAGTAATAGTTTGAAACTTGCTGAAACTGTTTTAAGGTGGTGGGTGAGCTGGAACAAACCTAGCATGACTTATAGGCTCCCATTTATATTTGAGCATGGCAGTTAAGAAAAAAAAATCATTAAACATAACCTAACCACAAAATATGTAGTAACTGAGATAAATTTATGTGGCACAGTTCAATGAGAATAGAAGAACAATTAAGGGAAAAATACTTTGTAGAAAACTACCTTTCCTACCCATCATGTTTGTAGACACTGTATTCTGCATTTAGTCTCAAATCATCTTCCTGAAATATTTTCTTCTTCCCAAACACTTGTTCATAATCCTATTACAACTCATGCTTGTTACTCAATCGCTTACCAACAATGGGAAGAAGATACCAGTGGTCATCGAGAGGTATCCTGGAGGAGTGAATGGCAGAAGGTTTGGTGAGAAAGAAGAAGTTGAATTTGGGAGCAAGTTGTCTATGTATTCCTCATCTAAGTGGCATCAGTAGTTGCTGGCATTACACTGCTGAATTTATTCATGAGTACGTTTATGAAATGCCTTCAGAAAGGCATTTGTATTTTTTCTTTAAAGAAGTAGTTTCAGAGTTGCTGAGATCATCTAGAAATAATTTTAGGTGTGAGATAGTGAATACAAGAAGCAAATTAAAATGGTGGCAGGGACAATAGTATGCTTCTATCTATATAGTGCCTAGCTCCCGAAGCGTGTAGAAATATAGCACAGGTCTATATGTAACATTACAGAATCAGAATTTTATCAGAATGAGATTTTCAGGACTGTCTTTCAATGGTTAATTCCATGGCACTCAGGAAAGGCATTCAAAAGCTAGAAATATGAAGATGACTTCTCCCACAATTGAAGACATTAAAGTTTATGACCCTCACACCTTACAGAATAAAATTACACAGACTATTCCTAGCTCAATAAGATATGCATGATGATGTGTTGAAAATAGCCCAATGGTGAAAATCTCACCATTGTTTTTCAAAGGTCTGAAGACATCTAGTAAATGCTGTTGAAAAACTTAAACTAGTTTAATAGCTTGAAGAGACTGTAAAGAAGAAACTTAAAAAAGAATGCTGTAAGAATGTTACATTAAGAATATCTGTTGTGGATAGTAATTTGATAATTTCATACCAATTTTTAAAGTCTTTTTAGACCTTTTTGAAGATTATTTTTTTAAAATTGCATATGTATTTTTTGGACTTTTACAACACTTTTTGCTTTTAATAAAAGTGTGGCTGATACGCCAGAAGGCTGTGCTGAAATCCAGCGAGACCTGGACAGGCTGGAGAGCTGGGCCAAGGGGAACCTCATGAATTCCGCAAAAGCAAGTGCAAGGTGCTGCCCCTGGGGAGGAACAACCCCATGCACCAGTACAGGCTGGGGGCTGAACTACTGGGAAGCAGCTCTGTTGAGAAGAACCTTGGAGTGCTGGTGGACGAGTAGCTGACCATGAGCCAGCACTGTGCCCTTGTGGCCATGATGGCCAACGGTATCCTGGGGTGCATTCAAAGGACTGTGGCTAGCAGGTCAAGGGAGGTTATCCTCCCCCTCTACCCTGCCCTAGTGAGACTACATTTGGAGTACTGTCTCCAGTTTTGGGCCCCCCAGTTTAAGGATGACAGGGAACTGCTTGAGCAAGTCCAGTGGAGAGCTATCAAGATGATCAAGGGACTCGAGCATCTCCCTTATGAGAAAAGGCTGAGAGACTTGAGTTTGTTCAGCCTGGAGAAGAGAAGACTGAGGAGGGATTTCATCAACACCTATAAATATCTAAAAGGTTGGAGTCAGGATGATGGGACTACGCTCTTTTCATCAGTGCCCAATAACATGACAGGGGCCAATGGGCAATATTATCATAGAATCATAGAATGATCGATGTTAAGGTTGAAAAAGACCTTTAAGGTCATCGAGTCCAACCGCTAACCTATCACTGCCAAGTCTACCACTAAACCATATCCTCAAGCACCACGTCTACCCTTCTTTTAAATACCTCCAGGGATGGAGACTCCACCACCTCCCTGGGCAGCCTGTTCCAATGCCTGACAACCCTTTCAGTGGAGAAGTTTTTCCTAATATCCAACCTAAACTTCCCCTCGCGCAGCTTGAGGCCATTTCCTCTTGTCCTATCGCTTGTTACTAGGGAGAAGAGATCGACCCCTGCCTTGCTTTCAGGTAGTTGTAGAGAGTGGTAAGGTCTCCTCTCAGCCTCCTCTTCTCCAGGATAAACAACCCCAGCTCCCTCAGCCCCTCCTCATAAGACTTGTTCTCTAGACCCTTCACCAAATTTTTTGCCCTTCTCTGGACATGCTCCAGCACCTCAATGTCCTCCTTGTACTGAGGGGCCCAAAACTGAACACAGTACTCGAGGTGCGGCCTCACCAGTGCCAAGTACAGGGGCACAATCACCTCCCTGCTCCTGCTGGCCGCACTATTCCTGATACAAGCCAGGATGCTGTTGGCCACCTTGGCCACTTGGGCACACTGCCGGCTCATGTTCAGCCAGGTGTCAACCACCACCCCCAGGTCCTTTTCCTCCAGGCAGCTTTCCAGCCACTCTTCCCCAAACCTGTAGCGTTGCATGGGGTTGTTGTGACTGAAGTGCAGGACCCAGCACTTAGCCTTGTTGAATCTCATACCGTTGGCTCCGGCCCAATGATCCAGCCTGTCCAGGTCCCTCTGTAGGGCCTTCCGGCCCTCCAACAGATCACTGCTTCCACCCAGCTTGGTGTCATCTGCAAATTTACTGAGGGTGCACTCAATCCCCTCATCCAGATCATCAGTGAAGATATTGAACAGGACCGGCCCCAACACTGAGCCCTGGGGAACACCACTCGTGACTGACTGCTGACCGGATTTGCCTCCATTCACTACTACTCTCTGAGCTGGGCCATCCAGCCAGTTTTTAACCCAGCACAGAGTGCACTTTTCCAAGCTGTGAACTTCCTGTAACACAAGAAGTTCCACTTAAATATGAGAAGAAACTTCTTTCCTGTGAGGGTGACAGAGCAGTGGAACAGGCTACCCAGAAAGGTTGTGGAGTCTCCTTCCCTGGAGGCATTCAAAACCCACCTGGACGTGTTCCTGTGCCCCCTGCTCCAGGTGTACCTGCTGAAGCAGGAACTTTGTACAAGATGATCTCCAGAGGTGCCTTCCAACCCCTACCATTCTGTGATTCTGTGAAGGTTAAAGCAGACTCATTTACATGACTTGTAAATTATATGAGGGATTATTTTTTTAATTGAACAATTCTGTTAATGTGTTTTATAGAATCACAGAATGATAAAATTATTTGGGTTAGAGTGGACCTTTAAAGATCATCTAGTTTCAACCACCCTGCCATAGGTAGGGACATCTTCCACTAGGCCTGGTTGCTCAAAGCCACATTCAGCCTGACCTTGAACATTTCCAGAGATGGGGCATCCACAGCTTCCCTGGACAACCTGTCACAGTGTCTTACCACCCTCATTGTAAAAAAATATTTCTGTATATACCATCTAAATCTATCCACTTTCTATTAAAAACTGTTGCCCTTTGTCCTATCACTACAGGACCTACTGAAATGTTTTTCTCCATCTTTTTTGTAGGTGTCTTTTAAGTGTTGAAAGACTGCAATAAGATCTCCTTGGAGCCTTCTCTTCTCCAGGCTGAACGATCCCAAATCCCTCAGCCTTTCTTCACAGAAGTAGTATTTCAGCCCTCTGATCATTTTCATGGCCATCCTCTAGACCAGCTCTAACAGGTCTGTATCTTTCTTCTACCAGGATCCCCTGAACTGGATGTGGTATTGCAGGTGAGGTCTCAGAAGGACAGAGTAGAGGGGACGAGTCACCTCCCTTGACCTTGGCCGTGCTTATTTTCATGCAACCAAGGATAGAACGGGCTTTTTGGGCTGCAAGCACACATTGCTTGTTCATGTCCAACTCTTCATCCACTAGTACCCCCAAGACCTTCTCTGCAGAGCTGCTCTCAATCCATTGATCTCCCAGTCTGTACTGATATTGGGGATTGCCCTGAACCATGTGCAGGACCTTGCGCTTGGCCTTGTGGAACTTCATGAGCTACACATGGGTCCGCTCCTCTAGCCTGACAAGGTCCCTGAGGGTGGCATCCCTTCCCTCAAATGAATCTATTGCACTACTCATCTTGGTGTCATCTGCAAAACTGCTGAGGGTGTGCCTAATAATACACTAATTTCTTAAATAAATCTCTTGAGATATGAACATATGAATTAATAAGAACAAAGCATTTTCAAAAATGCTTTTGCTCATAAATGAGTAAATTCTCTGACTTAATACTATTTTGCTTTTCAGACAGGGAGGATAAAAAGTGAATCTTAATCAATAATTAGTCAAGCTAGTGGTACTTTCTTGTTAAATAATGAACTCTTGGACTGCAGTACGAGTTCAGTTTTTCCTTTCCTTTTGTCAAGCTTATCCTTGAAGTTAATTATACATTGTAATTCCCCATCCTTTGAAATAGCTAAATTGCTCTTTCAAATTCCTTTGTATTTCTCTCCATTTTGTAAAAATTAATTCTTGAAAAACTCATTATTACTGATGCTACAATTGCAATCTTTTGGTTTTTCTCGCTTTGTTGTTTTGCTTTGTTTCTACTTGTAAATGGCTAAATAACCTTATACTTTGTTTAGGGCTGGTTTTAATTTTTATTTATTGTTGTTTTCTTTTGAAGAGTAAGAGCTGTTTGGCCATTCAAAAAGACCTTTCTTGCTGTATGTATTGGTACTTTCAAATAAAGATAGAGTACTGCAATGACAATGCACCTTATGCAAAAACTGGTGATTCAGTTGAAGGTTAATGGCCAGCATTGCAGGAATGCCAGTGTACAAGCTATAATTAGGAGTGTCTGATGGCATTTCACACTATAATATAAACAAAAAACATCTGCATGCTCATAGTAATGACAATATCTGTCTCTCTCCATACAGTTTTTTGTGTTTTAATGGCATGTTTATCACTAAATCTTAGATTCTTATTAAGTCCAAAGCTAAAGGAAAAAATAAGTTTAAATGATAGTTATGTAAATGGAGGACATGGCATGTGTAGCACTTTAGGCAGTAGTGGATTCTCCACTACCGCCTAAAATGCTAAACATGTACTTTGCTTTTAACAATGTTTTGCCTTGCTTGGGTGGGGAATGTGAAGGATGTATATTTTTGATAGAGGTATTTACATATTTCAGAATAGAAATATGTACAGGTAAAAATTCATTCCTTTGGTGACTGATAATGCATTTATAGGTGAATTTCCTTTTCTCCTCCTGCTAGCAGACTTTACTTTTGTCCTTGTGCTTGTAAACAATCTTCAGAGGAAAGAGTAGGACTCAGGTCTCCTCTTTGCAAGTAGTGTCCTGATCAATACTGTACATCTGTACAATCTTTCTCTGTCTCAATGATCGTTGATTTTTCTTTTGTAAATTTGCATACCTTCCTGACTGAAATGAAGAAAGTGTGACTCCAGAGTAGCCCATAATCTGGTGATTATGGCCTTTTGAGAAAGCATGACATGGTAGAAAACTGAGGGCACTTTGGGATCACATGTCCATAATGTAGGTGGCTGCTCAAGTCATTAATTACTGGGGACAAAACCGCTCATCCCTGGTTATATTTTTAAAGTAAAGAATAAGGTTCTGCCAGCCAATAAATTAGGATATGATGTCAGAGTCAAGATTCAAGGCAACAGGAGATCATGAAGGTAGCTCAGTATGTGGACTTATGCACCTTGTGGTTCTCACCATGAAAAGGAAAAAGAGATTAAGGCCACATTGAAAACTGGATTCCTGGGGACAGGAACATGGGATTAGTCATTTAACAAGCATTGTGAAGCCACAGACTCACAATGTCATTTATACACTCTGCTGGCAAACTTCCAATCTCAAATTTTTCATATGACCTTCTTTTCCTCCTCTATTTATAGTTCTAAATCACCTTCTTTGAGTTGGGGTTATTTGTTTTATTTACTAGGCTACATCAGGTAAATTTTAGGCTACCCTCCCTTTATCAGCACATTCTGTGACTTCAAGGATATACCTGTGTCATGGTTTTAGCTGGGATAGAGTTAATTTTCTTCA
Organism: Phalacrocorax carbo; assembly: GCF_963921805.1. Taxonomy (NCBI): domain Eukaryota; kingdom Metazoa; phylum Chordata; class Aves; order Suliformes; family Phalacrocoracidae; genus Phalacrocorax; species Phalacrocorax carbo. Next base: position 27,483,538 of record NC_087518.1, on the reverse strand, counting down.
CTGTAGCTGGCATAGCGCTCTGCTTTGGCCTTATTATGAAAATAATAATGATAACACACAGATGTTTTAGTTGTTGCTGGGTAGCGCTTGTACTAGTCAAGAATGTTTCTATCTTCCCATGCTCTGATGGGTGCACAAGAAGCCAGGAGGGGAGGGGGCACAGCTTAGAGAGCAGATTCACACTGACCAAAGCGATATTCCATATCACGTAACGTCATGCCCAGTGTGTTAACTGGGAGGAGGTGGCCAGGGGAGGCAGGCAGCAATCTTGTCTCGGGGACCAGCTGCGTCAGTTGGCAGGTGGTGAGCGGTTGTAACATTTGTGGTTTGGGGTTTTTTTCCCTTTTTCTCTTTTCCTTTTTATTATATTATCTTTATTATTATTATTACCATAATCATTATTGTTATCATTATTGTTTTATTTTAATTAATAAACTGTTCTTATCTCAACCCATAAGGTTTTTTTTTTGCTTTTTCTCTTCAAATTCTCTTCCCCATCCCATAGGGGTGGGGGGAGTGAGCGAGCAGCTGTGTGGTGATTAGCCACCGACTGGGGCTGAACCATGACAACCTGTCCTTAATATTCAGGTTTTTTGTTTTCACATCAATGTTTTGCTTTCTCCTGTACCTTCTTGTGAGGTGTCATTTCACCACTTCTCATTTCCACCCAGCTTTGACTATATTGCAGATATGGAGTCTAGATATTTTGGTGCATTTAGATTGTAATAGAGTCCCTATCATCTTATTTTAATCCTTCAGCTGCTCAATGCATTTCATTTCACTAACCATCTTTCCTAATTTGACCAATGTATCTTTTTCTTAGTACTCAGGTTCTCAACATTTATCAAGTGATTGAATATCATTCTTTCTTTCTGGTTTTCAGGATATGTGATTAATAAATTTCTAACTGTAACTTTTAGGTCTTACCACTGTTCATGTTCTTAGAGCTGTCACCAGTTGCATTATATGTACCTGTTTTAGTGGCTGCACTTCATCATGCCCGATTATGTTAATAACTGCTTTTATTAGATTTCTGTATATGTAAAGCCAGGATTTCAGCTGATATAAGTTAGAATATGTATATTTAACAGCACTGTGCCAGTTTGGTTCAACTGCAGCAGAAGCAACAAACTTAAATACTGAGGGCAATTACTTGGAATTCAATTTCATTGTGTTTATTTGTGTGTGGGATTTACTGCCTGAACTGTTTTCTAGTCTTTGTTTATTTTTTATAGTACAGAAACTGTTTATAGTACAGAAACTTTTGAAACTAGGGTTTGATTTAGGGAGAGAAACCATGTTTTATCCTTGATTCAGTGGGTGTTGACTGTTATATTCTGTGATATCAGTTTCAACAAATACCTCAGGGACAAAGCAAGACTGAGGTGAAATGCAGAATTTACTATAATGTTCATATAATAATTGTAGTCAATTTTCACAATACCATGAAGTGCATTGCTCTAAGTGGTATGAATGCAGGTCTATGAATGCTTCTTTTGTTGTGTGTGCACCCTTTTTCAAATGAACTGCCAACACAACTTGGAATGCAACAAAAGTTAAACACAGATCTGTCCCTCATGAAAAGTAGATTTTAGTTTAAAGAACAATGATCCTATTTGAAAATACATTTCAAAAAGACTTTTTTTTCTGTATGTCACAGAAAACCACAAAGGTATTTAATTATCTCTTCCCTTCATAATTTAATCCCAGAAGGTAATGAGAACCCATGATTTTTTTAATATGTATTGTAGTAAAGGACTATTCAAGGGAAAACCCTGCAAGAAGCAAGGTTTTATATAACTCTTACCCTGACTCTATCTGCAGCTCAATCCTATCACATTTCCTTGAAATTCTAGAGTGGCTTTATGTCTTAATCTAACATAAGACTATCTTAATCTAATGTCTTAATCTTCATGTCTTAATCTTATGTTTTAAGCTTAAAACTTGATCTTTGTTTGATCTCTATTTTTAGAAATGAAGTAGAGATGCCAGTCCTCATACAGTCATGAAAATTACTTATGTTTTATTCTCCTCCTCATCCCTCTAGCAGTAGCAAAACTGGTAGCAGCACGTATTTAATGGTTAAGTGGTGGAGTACTACTGAATTCACACCGTGTTCCTTCCTCCAACTGTATCTTTCTCATTTGACCTAGTGGTTAGGTTAGGTTAGGTTATTGAATATCTGTTCTGTTTTGAAAATGAACTCTATGATGGTCAGAAACATAGAATAATTTGTTTTTATGCTCTGCCTGCTTTTTATTTTACTGGCAGTCTCAGCTAGGCAACATGCACTTATAGGCAACTTCATATTTGTATTTAGCAGGTTTCAGAGCTATACCTACAGAACTCCATCTGCTTGTCTTAAAAGGTAAGGAGATGACCTAATTACAGGCTACAGTATCTATACGGAGAAAGACCTAGTAATGAAAGGCTAATAAAAGAGCAGAAAAAATATGGATTTAACTAAATCTGATAGATCAAAGATGAAAAAAACCTAAATCAGAAGCAAATTTCCACCTGTGAAAGTAGTCACTGGTTAAGAAGCCTTCATCTGTGGTGAAGGACACATGGTGAAGTATTGCTTCATACATAATCTGTTACATTGCCTTATCTGTTATTACTTTCCCCTGCCATTGGCATGGGAAATTCTGATGGCAGGTGTTACTGTGACTAAGTCACCATTTCTGGCATAATAAAACTACCTGTCTGAAAATATTCTACTAATATTGAAGATCAGCTTTTTCAAAGGAAAAACTATGGTTTTCTTCATTTGCATATATTGTCTTATGCATACCCAGGGAAAATTAAAACAGTCATCACTTTACAAAGCTCATTTTTTTTCTACTGAATAAACTGCAGTAAATCTCTGTAACCTGTTCCTTTGCAGTGTTTGGGGGTAGCAGATAAAAAGGGACAAGAATTTGTCACAATACATTAGAGAAAGTGTCCTTTTTACCTTTTACAAATAGATTATAAAGTGCCCTTCTAAAAGAAGTGTAGCATATAATTAACCTTGAATTTTCAAAATAATAATTATTTTTAAAATATTTTCCAGTCGATTTTATAAACTGAAGAGCTCCAAACCACAATTACCTGTCATATTGCTTTATAAAAGGACAAAATTTTTTAAACTCTTTTCTACACTGGATGGAATAATCTGTGGATTACAGTAGTTATAGTACTGCTTACAACAGTAGTTTTACCTAATATAAGTAGAACACATGGTTTTCTATTTATGTAAGTATGACTACAGTTTTCCTAACTAACACAAATCGAAGATATCATTAATGTTTTTTAAGTATAATGTTAGTTTTAATTCATGGGGCAGTAGAACTGCTGAGTTTGATACCTTTATCCATGAGCAACATCCCCTTACCAGAAAATAACAGGTCTGAAACATTTTGTTCTGGGTTATGTTGAACCATGTTATGGTCTGACTTAGCAGGTGATATCAGAAGACCTAATGCAAACAGGCACCTGTGAACACTATCTATAATATTGTCTGTGTGTCAAATACATCCTGCTATATTATGGATAATTAGCTAACTATATGTGACAATATAGCCAGCACAGTTAAATCTTAGCTAGATGTGGCAGTCAATCAACAACAGATCAAAGGAGAAACACTGATCTGCAAATGCTTGATTATACCAATTTTATTGAAAAAATACAAAGTATTTAAGTAACCTTCATGTCTTAAGGAATCATAATGCTCTTTAAAAAAGGTAAAAGCGTATGGGATTTATCTTACAGTTTACTTCGGTCCAGAAGATCTCACTGACAATAATTTTTTGTTGCTCCTTTTTTCTTACTTTCATAATTTTTGTGGGCTGGGTGCTTTAGTCCTTTTCAGAACAAAGGCTACTGTGATGTACTTACCACTTTTCATCACCATCTTTAAAGTAAGGTCGGTTGAAAGCTTTGTTCTAAAACATAAGTTAAATCTAGTAACTGTTTCTTCTGAGCTATCTGTAGTGATTTTCAGTCTGCTCAAACTTTAAATTCAGAAGTACAACATCATTAAAGTGATAGAAGGTCATGAAAAGAAAAGTTTTGGACAAATCTGCACGTAAAATCTGAAGCTAAATAGAGCTTTAATTTTACCCTATATATGACTCACTTTTGATAATAACCATCAAATTTTTTTTTTGTCTAAATGTCATTCTGTACAATGGAGTGTGATATTTTGGGAGTCCCTTGACTGAAAGCCATTTCATGAATCCAAATAGTCATTGCTGTTTGTTTCATTATACTATGTTAATGATAAGAGCATCTCTCTTTAAATATAGGGACCAGCCTGTCTTGGTAAATTAATATTGATCTGCTTGTCTCTAATAAGAAAGGATATCAAACAAGTTCAGTGCAGCAACAAGAAATACTGTGATGTGATAAAACTCATAACTCTGAACATATTAAAGGTATCAGGGGTATGAGACACTCCTGAGCACTGGGTCTGCAGATAATTCTACTCATTCTTTGTAATGACTTAATGGCTTTTTGAATGTGCTGTATGTTATCCCACCAGCCTTGATCAAAAGACTCGAGGTCGGGTGTGTTTGACTTCTGTAATTGCAAGATGAGATAGAAAGGTCACTTAAAAATTATGATTATGTTATCCAGTGAAACCCTAGGGAAAAAAAAACAATAAAGATAACACTGGTATTATATTCAGTGTATACCTTATTCGGTACAGAGAAGTCCACAAAAGAACTGCAAGTAGCAATTGTGAAGAATATAACTGAATCATCACTAACTACAAATTCTAGTTACCCTGTACAGTCCTTTCCTTTTCAAATACAGTTGCACAGCTTGGCAGAAACAGAGTGGAAAAGTCAAAATATGTAAGGGAATTGCTAATGAACAACAGTACCAAATATGCCTTTTATATAATGAATCTATTTTATATACTTAAACTATCATATGTTTTTCAAACACTTCCTAACCAAAATAGCTAACACAACTGATATATGAAATATAGTGGCTATACATGTCAATTTCATCTATCACATTTACAATTTTTAACAGTTTTATTATCATATCATCACTTTTCTAATCAAAATAGTTGTCATAACCAACATAAACAGTTTAATTTTAAAATTTTGTTTGTTTTTTTTTTTTTTTTTAAGGAAGAAACTAGATTGTTAGACTTTCTCTGGGAAACAGGGTAGTTTGTATATATAAACATCTATTCATAGCCATTGAATTACAACTGCAAAGGCTGAACTTTTCCCTTTATGTCAAATTAAAAACTTTTGATGGGGAGGCAAGGTGAGATGTAGAAATACCTTGCAGAATAATTTCTACACTGATAGAATGGAAGACCAGTATATTTAGGCTAAAATCCATAAAAAGTATTTGGTGACTTTTCTGATTTGTTGTTTCATGGTTGTACTGAACAGGTACTGAGCATGTACAGATACCTCTAACACCAAGTAGACCTCCGGTCTTCTGAAGATCAAGCCTGATCCATAGCCATTTAAAGAATGAAACTGAGAATCATTTTAGAGCTACTCTTGAAAGTACTGTTGCTGTTCATCTTGGAAAAATACAATCTGGAGCATCTCTTCAGTTCCATCTTCTGCACTGCATAAAGCTTATGTTGACAGGGATGTCTTATTGGGAATAACTTTTCCTGAAAAAAATGTCTCAGCTACTGACCCATGTTATCCTTGAAATTTCATTGTTTTTTGTTAAAAATCAAAGCTGCTTCCCTTGATATTTGTTTTGAGTGTGGACTGTTTTCACAAATGGATTTGAAAATGTTGAAATATTCTTTGCCTTTCATGTCAGAATTATCATCCTAAACTCATAAATTCCTGCCTTAAAATATCACTATTTCACCCTTAGCATACAGGGGGGATGGGGGGTGGGGGGTGGGGCGAGAACAGTAGGGACCAAAATCCTCCTTGAAGGAGAATTGTGGTAATATTAGTGGATGGGGTTTTAAGTGCCATAACTTTTGAAATGATCTAACCATATCATAGAGGGCTTTAACTTAGTTGTACGGGAGGCCATTATCTTGCTGAAAGTCAAGGTAACATTTTCTTTTTGCTTACTAGTTATCCTTCTCATCTTATATGCACATGAATTATATTAGAAAAGAGAATGTGAAGGTATAGTAGAAAGCCACCTTCAGTGACATAAAATATACAGGGAAAACGATATGCAGTAGTGATAACATTTGCAAAAAAAAAACCAAAATATGACATGGGCCTATGTGCTTCAGTGAAGCAATTAACTTTTACTAAAAGCAAATTAAGCATATAAACACCAGGTATCTTTGAAAATAAAATTTGATGATAGGTTGCCAGATACCAAGCTTAGTAAGTTAGCTCCTGTCAACTGCATCTCAGAATGGTTTTGATGAACGATGAAGGTTAAAACTAATATTTTGCTTTGCCCACAAAATTGTTTTCTGTGGCTCATCTAAGAAGTTGCATTTTATCTCTTTAGATTATCTGACAGTATGTTTAGAATTTTCCGTCACTTTAGGACTTCTGAAGTCCATGTCCCATATTCTCACACCAGTCTTGGGTGTCAAGATTTGAAAAAATTCTATGATGAAGATTTTTTAAATAAAGTTTATTTTACGTGAAAATCAGTCCAGTTAGAAAATTCCCAGAAAGTTTTAACTGCAGTTGGTTGGTTTCATGATTTGAAATGTTATTAGCCCTTCAAAGGTAATGGAGTAAGACGGTTAAAAAACTGGGATTAAAGATGCAGCTGTAGTAATTGCTTCTTATGATTTTTATCACAAGATTAATATTCTGACCAATCATGTTTTAGATACATGGTACAAATAAGCAGTATTAAAATTATGCTGTTGTTCAATATTAATTCACAGTATACTTTCTAAAAGCTTCATAGGATCTCCGATGATATAAAATACACTTTAAAGGTATGCGAAGAAAAATAAATAAAACTTGACTAATTGTAATCTCTAAAGCAAATCCATATTTGCCAGTTTTTAGATACTGACACTAGGGTCAGGAAATAAGAAAAACAAAACAAAACGATAGGTGAAATTGTAGTATTCTGGCAGAATATGAGCAAGCAGTGTGCCCAAGTGGTTAAGAAGGCCAAAAGCATCCTTGCTTGTATCAGGAATAGTGTGGCCAGCAGGACTAGGGCAGTGATCGTCCCTCTGTACTTGTCACTGGTGATGCCACACCTTGAATCCTGTGTTCAGTTTTGAGCCCCTCACTACAAGAAATACATTGAGGTGCTGGAGCATGTCCAAAGAAGAGCAATAAGCTGGTGAAGGGTCTAGAGAACAAGTCTTATGAGGAGCAGCTGAGGGAACTGGGGTTGTGTTGGTCTGGAGAAAAGGAAGCTGAGGGGAGACCTTATTGCTTTCTGCAATTACATAAAAGGAAGCTGTAGAGAGGTAGGTCAGTCTCTTTTCCAAAGTAAACAAGCAATAGGACAAGAGGAAATGGCCTCAAGTTGCATCAGGGGAGGCTTATACTGGGTATTAGGAAAAAATTCTTCACTGAAAGCGTTGTCAAGTGTTGGAACAGGCTGCCCAAGGAAATGGTTGAGTCACCATCCCTGGGGGTATTTAAAAGATGTATAGGCATGGAGCTCATGGTTTAGTGGTGGACTTGGCAGTGTTAGGTTAATAGCTGGACTCAATGATCTTAAAGATCTTTTCCAATATAAATGATTCTATGACTCTGTGATTCATTTTCAGCTGCCAACATCCTGACTGAGTGCCAGCTTTTGACGAACTGAATGAGAACACTGTAGGGGACTCACAGATTTTTCTTCCAGACAAAGACTTTTGAAAGTTATATACAGATAGAAGCACTAATTTAGTTCAAAAGATTGACCTAAAGTTATGGTTTGCAACACTCCCAACTCACCTAACTTCTCTCCCTTTCTCAGTTATATTTTTCTGTTTTCCCTATACTATTCTTTGTCATATTCAACCTCCTTCTTTTTTTGAGTGGTAAAACCAGAAGTTTCATAGAATCACAGAATGGTTTGGGTTTGAAGGGATATTTAGAGGTCATCTAGTCCAACCCCTTGCGATGGGCAGAGACATCTTTCATTACAATAGGATGCTCAAAGCCGCATGCAACTTGACCTTTAAGACATGCAGAGATGGGTCATCCACAGCTTCCCTGGACAACCTATCACAGTGTCTTACCACCCTCATTGTAAAAAAATATTTCTGTATATACCATCTAAATCTATCTTGTTTTAGTTTAAAGCCATTTCTCCTTGTTCTGTCACTACAGTCCTAGTAAAAAGTGCGTTTCTGTCTTTTTTGTAGGCCCTTTTCAGGTATTGGTAAGCTGCTATAAGGTCTTCCTGGAGCCTTCTCTTCTCCAGGCTGAACGATCCCAAATCCCTCAGCCTTTCTTCACAGAAGTAGTATTTCAGCCCTCTGATCATTTTCATGGCCATCCTCTAGACCAGCTCTAACAGGTCTGTATCTTTCTTCTACCAGGATCCCCTGAACTGGATGTGGTATTGCAGGTGAGGTCTCAGAAGGACAGAGTAGAGGGGACGAGTCACCTCCCTTGACCTTGGCCGTGCTTATTTTCATGCAACCAAGGATAGAACGGGCTTTTTGGGCTGCAAGCACACATTGCTTGTTCATGTCCAACTCTTCATCCACTAGTACCCCCAAGACCTTCTCTGCAGAGCTGCTCTCAATCCATTGATCTCCCAGTCTGTACTGATATTGGGGATTGCCCTGAACCATGTGCAGGACCTTGCGCTTGGCCTTGTGGAACTTCATGAGCTACACATGGGTCCGCTCCTCTAGCCTGACAAGGTCCCTGAGGGTGGCATCCCTTCCCTCAAATGAATCTATTGCACTACTCATCTTGGTGTCATCTGCAAAACTGCTGAGGGTGCCCTTCCATCTGCCAGTTCCCTCAGAATGCTGGGATGCATTTTGTTGGGTCCCATAAACTTGTGTACATTCAGGTTCCTCAGATGGTCTTAAACCAGATCTTCTCCTACAGTGGTTTGAACTTCATTCCCCCAGTCCCTGCCTTGAGGTTCAGAGACTCAAGAGATGTTGGAAGAGCAATTGCCAGTGAAAAGTGAGGAAAAAATTTGCTGAGTACCTCAGCTTTCTTCTTGTCAGTTGTCACCAGATCCCCTGTCTCATTTATTGGTGTGGGGTACAATATATTTGTCTCCTTTTCTGACTAATGCCCCTGTAGATGCCCATATTATTTTTCTCATCCCTTGACAACTTTAGCTCCAGCTGGTCCTTAACTTCCCTGACCCCATCTTGACACTCCCAGGCAGTATCCCTATATTCTTCCCAGGATGTATGTCCCTACTGACACTGCCTATGCATTCTCATCTTGTGGTTCAGTTTGACCAGGTGGCCCTTACTCAGCCATGCTGATTTGCTGCCTTCCTTGCCTGATTTCTTGCTCATGGGAATCAAGAGTTCTTGTGATCTAAGAAAAATGTTTTAAATAGCTACCAGTTCTGCTCCTTTATCCCTGAGCACAGCTTCCCAGGAGAATCCATCCAGCAGTTCCTTAACTGAAAGTTCAATTGTCTAGGATTTCAGGTCTTGACTATACATTTCTCCTGGCCTATATCCCTCGATCATGAATTCCACCAAGGCATGATCACTGCAGTCCAGGCTACCACCAGTCTTCACCTCTCCAATAGGTTCCTCTGTGTTGGTAAACAATAGGCTCAGGAAGTCATCTGCTCTAGTTGGATTTTTATTTCAAGGGATTTGGAAGTTATCCTCAATGAACTTGAAGAATCTCTTAGACTGATTGCTGTGTCACATTTCCAGCAGCGGTTGAAATCCCCTACCAGGATCAGGGGCTGTGAGCGTGATGCTTCCTGTAGTTGAGATAAGAACACTTTGTCAACAGGGTCCCCTTAATTACACTGCCTGTAGTAAGTGCCAGCCATGAGGTTTCCTGTGTTGGCTTGGTCTGTAACTTTCACCCATAAGCTCTCAACCTCTGCATTGGTTTTCAAAGGCAGCTCTGTGCATTCAATATATTTTTTTCATGTAGCAGGCAACACACCACCGCCCCACACCCATCCCCCATCATTCTTCCTTGCCTGTGCCTCCTAAAAAGTTTATAGCCATCAACTGCAGGACTCCAGTCAGGTGATTCATCCCACCAAGTTTCAGTGACAGTGATCAGATCATAGTTTTCCAGCTATATTCTGACTTCCAGCTTCTTCTGTATGTTACCTGTGCCTGTGCGTATCGGTAGAGGAACACTTCAGTTGGACTGTCAACTAACTGTCTAACCTTTTTGATGGAACTTTTTTGGAGGTTGGTGACCATTATTGACTACTGTAGTAGGTATGCTCAGCCTGATCGTGTTGCTTATAAACACAGAAGTATCATGGTTTTCGATGTCATATCCCAGGTTCATGAGTTCAAAGCATAATTCACTAAGTGTCCTGGTTTCAGCTGGGATAGAGTTAAATTTCTTTGTAGTAGCCACCATGGGTCTATGTTTTGGATTTTTACTGGAAACAGTGGTGATAATGCAGAGATGCTTTAGTTGTTGCTAAATAGCACTTACACTGGTCAAGGTCTTTCTCAGCTCACCATGCTCTGCTGGGCGCACAAGAAGCTGGGAGGGGGCACAGCCAGGGCAGCTGACCCCAACTGACCAATGGGATATTCCATACCATATGACGTCATGCTCAGTATATAGCTGGGGGAAGAAGGAGGAAGGGGGGGGATGTTTGGAGTGATGGCATTTGTCTTCCCAAGTAACTGTTACGCATGATGGAGCCCTGCTTTCCTGGAGATGGCTGAACACCTGCCTGCCCATGGGAAGTGGTGAATGAATTCCTTGTTTTGCTTTGCTTCCATGCGCAGCTTTTTAGTCCCTGGCTTTGGGCTCCACCTGTTCTTGTGGTCACACAGGACATGAGAGGTGGTGTGCTGTGTGGTGTTACTGGAGAGGGTATTGCAACAACCCAAAAGGGTGCAGGTGGGTTTTTGGTGTAGCTGCCTTGGAGGCGGAGGAAATTAAACAGCTGTCTATCTTGCCTGGTCTTTTGAAGGACCTTTCTGTTGTGGGGTTGCTGCAGGTCAAAGAACAACAGGTGCCGATCGCCACCACAACAGTGCTCAACAGCATTATTGCACCAACCGAGACTCTCTGATCCCCATCCAAGAGCTCATTCACTGACTGAAGAGCCAAGGACTCATCAGTAAGACCCACTCACCCTTTAACAGTCTCATATGGCCAGTGCGGAAGTGTAATGGAGAGTGGAGACTAACAGTAGACTATCGTGGCCTGAATGAAGTCACTCCACCGTTGAGTGCTGCTGTGCCAGACATGCTAGAACTTCAATACGAACTGGAGCCAAAGGCAGCCAAGTGGTAAGCCACAATTGATATTGCTTATGCATTCTTCTCAATCCCTCTGGCAGCAGAGTGCAGGCCACAGTTTGCTTTCACTTGGAGGGGTGTCTAGTACACCTGGAATCGACTGCCCCAGGGGTGGAAACACAGTCCTACCATTTGCCATGGACTGACTCAGTCTGTACTGGAACAGGGAGAAGCTCCAGAACACCTTCAGTACATTGATGACATCATTGTGTGGGGCAACACAGCAGAAATAGTTTTTGAGAAAGGAGAGAAAACAGTCGAAATCCTTCTGAAAGCCTGTTTTGACATAAAACAAAGTAAGGTGAAGGGACCCACACAAAATATTCAGTTCTTAGGAGTCAATGGCAAGATAGACATCATCAGATCCCAATGAATGTGATCAACAAAATAGCAGCCATGTCTCCACCAACTAGCAAAAAGGAAACAGAAGCTTTCTTGGGCGTTGTGGGTTTTTGGAGAATGCATATTCCAAATTACAGTCTGATCATAAGCCCTCTCTATCAAGTCACCTGGAAGAACAATGATTTCCAATGGGACCCTGAGCAATGGCAAACCTTTGAACAGATTAAGGAGGAGATAGTTCATGCAGTAGGCCTTGGGCCAGTCCGGGCAGGACAAGATGTAAAGAATGTGCTCTACACCGCAGCTGGGGAGAATGGCCCTACCTGGAGCCTCTGGCAGAAAGCACCAGGGGAGACCTGAGGTCGACCCCTAGGGTTTTGGAGTCGGGGATACAGAGGGTCCGAAGCCTGCTACACTCCAACTGAAGAAGAGATATTGGCAGCATATGAAGGGGTCCGAGCTGCTTCAGAAGTGGTTGGTACTGAGGAACAGTTGCTCCTGGCACCCCGACTGCCAGTGCTGGGCTGGATGTTCAAAGGAAACGTCCCCTCCACACACCATGCAGCTGATGCTACGTGGAGTAAATGGGTTGCACTGATCACCCAGCGGGCTCGAGTAGGAAACCCCCGTCGCCCAGGAATCTTTGAACTGGCCAGAAGGCAAAGATTTTGGAATATCAGCAGAGGAGGAGGTGGCACTTACTGAAGAAGCTCAACTCTATAACAAACTGCCAGAAAATGAGAAGCAATATGCCGTGTTCACTGATGGGTCCTGTCGCCTTGTGGGAAAGCACCAGAGATAGAAGGCTGCTGTATGGAGTCCTATAAAACAAGTAGCCGAAACTGCTGAAGGAGAAGGTGAATCAAGCCACTTTGCAGAAGTAGACATTGCCGAGCGGGAAAAGTGGCCAGTGCCCTATCTTTATACTGACTCCTGGATGGTGGCAAATGTTCTGTGGGGCTGGCTACAGTGGAAGCAAAGCAACTGGCAGCGCAGAGGCAAACCCATCTGGGCTGCCACATTGTGGCAAGACATTGCTGCCCAGGTAGAGAACCTGGTTGTAAAGGTACGTCATGTGGATGCTCACGCCCCCAAGAGTCGGGCCACTGAAGAACATCGAAAAAACCAGCAGGTAGATCAGGCTGCCAAGAGGCCATGATCATCAGGCCATGAAGGAAGAGATGCAACATACAGGTGGGCTTGTGATGGAGGGGTGGACTTGACCATGGATGCTATAGCGCAGGTTATCCGTGAATGTGAGACATGCGCTGCAATCAAGCAAGCGAAGTGGGTAAAGCCTCTGTGGTATGGGGGACAATGGATGAAATATAAATATGGGTAGGCTTGGCAGACTGACTATATTACACTCCCACAAACCTGCCAAGGCAAGCGCCGTGTGCTTACAATGGTAGAAACAATGACTGGCTGGATGGAAACATATTCTGTCCCCCATGTCTATACCTGGAACAGTATTCTGGGCCAGGAAAAACAAGTCCTGTGGTGAGACAGCACCCCATAGAGAATTGAGTCAGACAATGGGACTCATTTCCAAAACATCCTCATAGACACATGGAACATAGAGGATGGTACTGAGTGGGTGTATCACATCCCCTATCATGCATCAGCCTCTGGGAAAATTGAATGGTACAATGGACTGTTAAAAACTACACTGAGAGCAATGGGGGGTGGGACATTCAAACACTGGGATACACATTTAGCAAAAGCCACCTGGTTAGACAACACGAGGGGATCTTCCAACAAAGCTGGCCCTGCCCAGTCAGAACCCTTACATACTGTAGAAGGGGACTGAGCCCCTGTAGTGCACTTAAAAAATATGCTGGGGAAAACAGTCTGGGTGCTTCCTGCCTTGGGCAAAGGTAAACTCATCTATGGGACTTCTTTTGCTCAAGGACCTGGTTGCACTTGGTGGGTGATGCGGGAGGGTGGAGAAATCCAGTGTGTGCCTCAAGGGGATTTGATTTTGGGTCAAAATAGCCTATGAACTGAATGACATAATGAAAACTTCTATATAATATTATATGTCATGTCTATGTTTTATCAATGATGATATAGTACAAGCCTCCCAATCCATGGAATATAAATTTTGATGAAACAAGCAAAGTGCAGCAGTGATGGAACGATGACTGACTCGGTATGCAGCAACCCAACGCCACACACACCATCTCTCCCACCCTGAAAGGCTGGTTTGACAGATGGAGCTCAGCGTCATGGACTGGGTGAACTCAATGGACATTTTAATGGACATTTTACAGGGAAGGTCCATGAACGAAGGGAATGATGTCTGTGTATTATGTTAAAGGATGGTAAGGGAAGGGGTGGTTGGTAAGGTTGTATTGGATTGTATGGGACCTGGTCATGGTGTAAATGGTATGGAATAAGGGGTGGAGAATGTGCTGGTTTTGGCTGAGAAGGGTTTAATTCTCTTCACTGTAGTGCCTGTGGTGGTCAGGAACCTTTCCAGCTTCCTGCACTCTGCCACGTCGGTGGGAGACTGGGAGGGGCAGGGCCATGGCTGGGGCAGCTGACCCCGACTGGCCAATGACAGGTTCATTCCTTACCATGTGACACCATGACCAGTGTATTAATGGGGGCAGTTGCAGCTCGGGGAGCCATGGCATTGGGTCAGGTGGTGGTGTGCGGCTGTGTTGCGTGTGGTTTGTTTCGGTAGTTCATCCTCCTCCCCCCCCGCACTGGGTTTTGCGCCTCTCATCGTTTTCCTTTCCATTGCATTTTTGTTGTTGTTTTTTTATTATTATTATTTTAGTTATTAAACTGTTCCTATCTCAACCCATGAGCATTATCCTTCTGATTCTTTCCCCCATCCCACCGGTGGGGTAATGACTGAGTGACTGTGTGGGGCTGAGTTGCCGGCTAAACCACGACATTTGAGATTTCTGTAATCAAGTGTTTCACTGCTGATAAAAGGCAGGCTACAAGTCAAGCATATTTTTTTTTGTGCATATGGTATCCAGTGGGGAGGTCAGCTCCTCTGTTTGTGTTCAATGTACAGTTGGTGAGCCCAGATCTACTAAGATTTCAAAGCATGGATTCTTTGCTTTCTTTATAAATGCTTAATTTTTATCTCTTCCATGCAAGTTTAGGTGTTGTTTGCACATAAAATGTAATAATTCAATATTAATGTTATTTTCTATTATTCCTTTTGGTTACATAATTGAGCCAAAGGTACTAATTTTCAATTTTCCATTATTTAAACTGTCTCTGACTCATGCTAATGGAGCTGGTCAGCTAATGAAGGCACTGTAATTTTTTTTTATTCTTAAATGGATGAATTTAGCTATATACTAATTTCTTCATCAGTTCCTGTGTTTTGCTGTTGAACATTTGATTTTGCCCCACAGTGGGTAATCAATATTAAAAATAATAATATGTTAAAATTTATCACCTTTACCCATTTACATAAAAACACAGATGACAGAAGATACTTGTAGATGTAATCTTAACAGAAGGAAGAAATCACAGAATCACAGAATCATAGGTTGAAAGGGACCTCAGGGATCATCTAGTCCAACCTAGGAAGAGCACAGTCTAGACAAGATGGCTCAGCACCCTGTCCAGCCAAATCTTAAAAGTGTCTCAAGATGTTCAGCCCTCTTTCAAATAAATTGTCATTTAGTCTTTGATAATAAACTGTCTAATTTAAAGACATCCCCCCCCAAAAAACCATTTTAAAGAAAAAACCTCAGTGGAATAATATCTTTCTTATGCTAACAACTTTATGTGTTACACTTTGTCTATATATTAGCAGTTTGTGGAGTAGTTTCCCCAGAAAAGTGTACAGAAGGGGTTCAGAAACTGTGCTGAGGACAATGTTTCTGTGCTCAGCAGTAGTGGTGATGCACTACAGGGAACAATCCCTAGCATCCAGTGGAGCAACTATCCCTGGCATAGCAGAGGCCTCATTTTAGACTGAGCTCTTGAGGGAGGATAAAGCTTTCCAGATCTGGGGCTGCAGGAACTGAGTGTCTGCGGTCTCTTGGGGATGTTGGGGCTGGAGGAGATGGTCTCTTTGCCTGCAGGACGTGGCTGCCAAATGAAGAAGCTGTGGGGAGGAGGTTCAACACACTATGCAGCATCAGGGATAATGAAAGACACTGACTGGACATTCTCCAAGACCTTGCAGCTTCAATAGCCCAGCTGTACCAGAGTAGAGGCAAGCACAGTCTATGCTAAGCAGGACAGGAAACTGAGACTCCCATGTCTATGAAGGCTTAAAGCTTGTGACTTACGATAAAGTGAGAATGCTTCTGCTGTACTTGCAGAGCAGCCAGTACACCTGTAGCAGGTGAGGCTGGCAACTGTGTCAAATGAATCATCTGTGTGCACTGAGCCTGAGCCACACAGGAGCACCAGGAGGAGCCAGTGAGTCATAGTAGTGGGCAACTCTTTGTGGCAGGGGTCAGAGGTACATATCTGCTGATCTAACCTGTCAGATCCCTCCTGTCTAGAGATATTTGATGCTTGCTGGTAGCTTAGATCCAATAGAATGACTCATGGGAGATGTGATGGTAGGTGGTTGTCTTTGCCACAGTGATCACAAAATGGTTGAGTTCAAAATCTTCAGTGTAATGGGAAAAAAGGACAGCAGAGTTCCTACTGTAGACTTCAGGAGAGCAAATTTTAAGATATTTGGGGAGCTATTTAGCAGAGTGCCCTGAGAATCTGCTTTTGAGGGCTTAGAAGTCCACAAGTGCTGGTCAGCCTTTAAGAACCACAGCAGCAGGCAATCCCCTTGGGTTGTAAGTCAAGCAAGTGGGACAGAAGACCAGCTTGGCTGACTAGGGAACTCCTCATGGAGCTCAAGAGGAAAAAGAAATTGTATGATCTTTGGAAGCTAGGTCAAGCTTCACAGAAAGATTACAGAGCTGTGGTTTGTACATGCAGGGAGAAAACACGAAAGGCCAAAGCTTAATTAGAGTTGAAACTGGCCAGTGTTGTGTTAGATAACAAGAAAGGCTTTTTTAAAGTATGTTAATAACAAGACAAAGTCTAAAAAAAAATTGCATCCATACTTATTAAGATGGTCATCTGAATAAAAAGGATGAAGAAAAAGCAGAGGCATTCAATTTTTTTTTTCCTCAGTCTTTAAAAATATTGATAGACCTTCGGCTGCCCAGTTGCCTGAGTCAGAGGACGGACTAGCGTGGGAACAGTGACTTTCCATTTGTGGACTCTGGAATTGTAAGGCATTAGCTGTATCAGCTGAATATTCACAAGTCAATGGGGCCAGATTGGATTCATCCTAGAGTACTGAAGGAACTAGGAGATGTCATGGCAGGACTCTTCTCAATCATATGCCAAAGGTCTTTGGAGTCTGGGGAGGTCCCTGCTGACTAGAAGTTAGCCGGTGTTATTCCAATTTACAAAAAGGATGTGAGGGAAGACCCAGGAAACTACAGACCTGTTAGTCTAACCTCAGTTCCTGGAAAAATTATGGAGAAGATTTTACTGGGCATTACTGAAAGGCATTTAAAGAATAATGCAATCATCAGGCATCCTCAATATGGGTTCACAAAGGGAGAGTCCTGTTTAAGTAATTTCATATCTTTCCATGATAAGGTTTTGTGGTTTAGCCCCAGTCAGCAACTAAATACCTCACAGCCACTCACTTACTCCCCCCACCCCTGTAGGATGAGGGAGAGAATCAGAAGGGCCAAAGAAAGAAAACTCATGGGTTGAGATAAGAACAGTTATCAAAACAACTAACAGTTAACAGAATAATAATATAATGAAAAAAAAACAATGAGAGAGAGAGAGATATGAAACCTTGGGAGGAGGGAAAAAACCCAAACAACATGTGACTCAACTGCTCACCACCTGCTGACCGACGCAGCCAGTCCCTGAGCTGCAATAGCTGCCCGCCCCGAGCCAGCTCCCCCCAGTTAACATGCTGGGCATGGCATCACATGGTATGGAATATCCCTTTGGCCAGTTTGAATCCACTCTCTTAGCTGTGCCCCCTCCCCTCCCAGCTTCTTGTGCACTTGGCAGAACATGGGAAGATAGAAAAGTCCTTGACTAGTATAAGCATGGCCTAGCAACAACTAAAACATCTGTGTGTTATCAGCGTTATTTTAGTACTAAGTCCAAAGCACATACTATACCAGCTACAGTGAAGAAAATTAATCCCAGCTAAAACTATGACATAAGGTCACCCACCTAGTGGATGAAGTGAAGGCGGTGGATACAGTTTTTCTGGATTATAGTAAGGTTTTTGATCGTCCCTCACAGCATCATTTTGGGCAAGTTGTCCAACTGTGGAATGAGCAGGTTCACGGTGTGCTGAGTGAAGAACTGGCTGAAAGGCAGACCTCAAAGTGTTGTGGTGAATGCGGATACATCTGGCTGGCAACCAGTCATCAGTGGTGTTCCTCAGCATTCAATTCTAGAGCCAGTTCTGTTCAATACATTTATCGATGATCTGGAGGCATGAGTTGAATGCACCATTAGCAAGTTTGCTGGTGATACCAAACTGGGAGTCAACAGCTGTTTACTTTCTTGATGGACAAGAGTCCTTACAGAGGGATCTGGATAGATTGGAACATCAGACACTCATCAAAGACATGAAATTTAAGAAGACCAAATGCCAAATTCTGCACCTAGGATGGAGTAACACTGGGCACAAGCATAAATTAGGAGAGGAATGGCTGCAGAGCATCCCTACAGAAAGGGATCCGGGGGTACTGGTTGGCAGCAGTCTCAATATGAGTCAGCAGTGTGCCCTAGCAGCCAAGAGGACAAACCACATCCTGGGGTGCATAAAACAGAGCACAACCAGCTGGCCAAGAGAGGGGATTATCCCATTGTATTCAGCATTGGTGCTGCTTCCCCTTGAGAACTGCCACACAATTTAAGAAGGACGTGAAGGTCCCTGAATGCATCCAGAGGATGGCAACAAAGCTGGTGAAAGGGCTGGAAGGAGTGTCTTACAAGGAGTGGCTGAGGAGTCTCAGTTTGTACCGTTTGTAGAAAAGGAAGCTGAGGGATGACCTTATTGCTTTCTACAGTGGAGAGGGAGTTGCTGGTCTCTTCTCCCTGGGATCCAGTGGCAGGAGATGGGGGAATGGCTCAAAGCTGTCCAGGGGAAGTTCATATTTGACATAAGGAAGTATTTCTTTCCCAATAGCGTGGCCAAACACTGGAACATGCTTCCCAGAGATGTAGTCAATGCCTCATGTCTGTCTCTTTAAGATATTGTCATGGTTTAGCCCCAGTCAGCAACCAAGCACCACGCAGCTGTTCGCTCACTGCCCCCTCGTGGGACGGGGGAGAGAATCAGAAGAGTAAAAGTGAGGCAACTCATGGGCTGAGATAAAGACAGTTTAATAGGTAAAGCAAAAGCTGCGCGAGGAAGCAAAGCAAAACAAGGAATTCATTCACCACTTCCCATGGGCAGGCAGGTGTTCAGCCATCTCCAGGAAAGCAGGGCTCCATCACGCATAACGGTTACTTGGGAAGACAAATGCCATCACTCCAAACATCCCCCCCTTCCTCCTTCTTCCCCCAGCTATATCCTGAGCATTATGTCACATGGTATGGAATATCCCATTGGTCAGTTGGGGTCAGCTGTCCTGGCTGTGTCCCCTCCCAGCTTCTTGTGCACCCGGCAGAGTACGGGGAGCTGAAAAAGTCCTTGACCAGTGTAAGTGCTACTTAGCAACAACTAAAGCATCTCTGCATTATCACCACTGTTTCCAGCAAAAATCCAAAACATAGACCCATGGTGGCTACTACAAAGAAATTTAACTCTATCCCAGCTGAAACCAGGACAGATATATTTGGACAATTCCCTTAATAAGGTGCTTTATCTTTTGGTGAGCTCTGAAATGGTCAGGCAGTTGGACTAGATGACCGTTGTAGGTCCCTTCCAACTGAAATAGTTCAGTTCTGTTCTGTTCTATTCTATTCTATTCTATTCTGTTCAGACCTTGTGGAAAGGCTGTCAAGACTTGTCCAGCCTTTTGACTATTACCCTTGTTGCTCTTCCACATAGGCTCCAAGGAAACTGCCAAAGGAGATGTGGAAAGTATCTAGTGTGATGACTTGGCTCCCTGAGCAATGTTCAAGGGTTAGGTGGTATATTCCTTAACTGTGCTGGTGAGGGGAAAGGGCTTGAGGACGTCTGGACAGATTCTGCAGGTAAATGATTCTTTGGACAGATGATGTTGGTTTCTATGACCATAGGACTCCCTCGGAATATTGAGAATTGTTAGGAAGAGTTGGGATCCACATGACCAAGTGAGGTAAAATATCTCTGCCAAAAGGCTGGACAAGCCTTTAAACTAGAAATGATGCAGGAGCTACATGGTGATCCATAATTGAATGAGATTTTGGCCACCTGGGTTGTCAAGCGTGATGTAAACATGATGTCATGATGTAAACGCGATGTCATGATGTAAACAAGAGCGGCCTTGTAAGGAAAAAACAGGCCTAAAAAGGTCACATTGAGTGCAGGCACATAAGTAAGGAAGTGCTTACAGGACAGCATTATGGGGAAATCAGAATGGTAGGACATTTCTTTGAAGTGCTGTACAGTAATTGTACATGTATGTGTACATGTACAGCATAGTGAACAAGCACGAGGCATTTGAGGTCTCTGTGACTTTACAGGGCTAAGGTCTCTTTGGGATTACAGAGGCATGGCTAGTGTGCTATGACTGATGGATACAGACTTTCTAGGAGGACAGCCTGGGAAGACAATGTCAGGGGGAGGTTGCCCTTTATCACAGAAAACTCTAGAAACATATGGAGCTCTGCCTTGTGAGGGATGACGAGCCTGTGGAGGGCCAGGATAAGAGTGCAGACAAACGTCAGTAATGCTGTGGTGGGTGTCTGCTACAAACTGCCTAGTCATAAACAAGTATATGAGGCCATTTTCAGGCACATGGAAGAAGCCTTATGTTTTTAGGCCCTAATCTTCACAGAGGATTTCAAACACCCTGATATCTGCTGAAGGAACAACATATAAGAGTAGAAGCAATCCAGGGCATTTATTGATGATAACTTCCTGATACAGATAATTAAGAAGCTGATGAGGGGAGACACTCATTCTTACGGAAAATGAAGAACTGGCCAGGGATGTGGAGCTCATGCAAGGATAAACCCTGGCTTCAGTGATTATGAGGATCTTAAGAAGAGTGAAAAAAACCCAAAAAGCAGGTTCACACCACTGGAATTCAAGGAGAAGACTGCATCCTGCTTGGGGAAATCATATACACTATGTTTGTCCAGAGAAGAGGGGCCCAAATGAGCTGGTTGATCTTCAAAACTCAGCACCTTCAAGCTCAAGAATGGTCCATCCTGAGGAACAGGAAATCAAGCAAAAGTGGCAGGAGGTGTGCACAGATAAACAAGGAAATACTGGCAAAACTCAAACATAAAAAGACAACATACAAGAAGGGGAAGCCATTTCAGGTAAACAGAAGGAATATAGAGACACTAGCCGAGCATACAGGGATGGGGTTAGGAAAGGCAAACCTCACCTGCAGTTGAATGTGATGAAAGTCATGAAGGGCAGCAAGGAAGGCTTCTACAAGTATGTCAGCAGCAAAAGAAAGACAAGGGAAAACCTGGACCCACTGCTGAATGGGACAGGGAACCTGGTGACAAATAATATGGAAAAGACTGATGTATTCAATTAATTTTTTGCTTCAGTCTTAACTGTTGAGAGCAGCCTTCAGGAATCCCAGACCTGTGAGAGCACAGGTAAAGTATAGAGTCAGCCTCAGCCTCAGTGGAGGAAGATCAGGTTGGGGAGCATTTAAACAAATTTGACAAGCCCATAGGACCTGATGAGATGTACCCACAGGTGCTGACTGAGCTGTCAAATGACATTGTGAGGCCACTCTCAATAACCTTTGAATGGTTATGGTGATGTGGGTTTCCTGAGGTCTTACAGAAAGAAAATGTCACTCCTGTCTTCAAGAACGATCCTGAGAACTACAGGCCCATCAGCCCCTTCTCAATGCCTGAGAAGAAGATGGAGCAAATCCTCCTGCAAACCATTTCCAAACATATGAAGGACAAGAATGTGATTGGGAGTAATTAGCATGGATTTAGGAAGCCAAAGTCATGTCTGAACGACCTGATATCCTTCTACAACAAAATTTCTGGCTCAGTGAACAATGGGAGAGAAATAGATATTTTTTTGGTGTTTTGTTTGGGTTTTTTTTTGCATTATTTTTAACATTAGTGAGGCTTTTGATGTTGTTCCTGTAACACTCTCATAGACAACCTGATTAGTTACAAGCTAGATAAGCAGACAGTGCGGTGATCTCAAAGAGCTGTGATCAGTACTGAAAAATCCAGGTGGGGGCCAGACAATAGCAGTATACCCCAGGAATGGATAATAGGTCCAATACTGCATAGGATCTTCATTAATGACCTGAATGACTGGGTGGAGTTCACCCTCAGCATGTTTGCAGATGATACAAAACTGGGAGGAATGGTGGATATACCAGATGGTTGTATTGCCAGCCTAGGAGACTTCAACATCCAGAGAAATGGACAGACATGATTTAATGTAGTTCAGCAGAGGGAAACACAAAGTCCTGCATCAGGGGAGGAATAATCCCATGCACTGGTAGATACTGGGTCTTGACCAGCTTGGAAAGCAGCTTGGCAGAGAAATACCTGGGTGGACAACAAGTTGAACATGAGCTATCAGTGTACCCATGTGTCAAATAAGGCGAACAGCATCCTGGACTGCACTAGGAAGAACATTCCTTCTCTCTCTGTTTCTCACTGGTGAGAACACATCTGGAGTGTTGTGTTCGGGTCTGCAGTCGTCAGTACAAGAGCAATATGGAGCTACTGGAGAGAGTTCAGTGAAGGGCCACAAAGAAGACGAAGGTACTGGAGAATCTTCCCTATGCAGAAAGGCTGGCAGAGCTGGGATTGTCCATAAGAGAAGGCTCAGGAGGATTTTATCAATGTGTTTAAATACTGATGGGGGTGGAGTAAGAAAAGAGGTGATGGGCACAAACTGAAATACAGGAAATTCTGTTTAAACATAAGAAAAACCTGTTTTACTATGAAGAGGAATTCAACCCTGGAACAAGGTTCCCATAGAGGAAATGAATTCTCCATTCTCCAACATATTCAAAACCTCACTGGATACAGTCTTCAGCAACCTGATCAAGTTGTCTGTGCTTTGAGCGGGAGGAGGTGGAGTAGACATCTACATAGGTCTGTTTCATTCTGTGATAATGAATAATGAACAACAGAGACCTGACATGAATTCCCATCAAAAGACATTTAAATTGCGTGATGAATTTTTAACAGTCTGATGATGTTCAGTTGAATAAAATATATCAAGTAGACACTGTATTCATTTGTAAAAATTCTGTAAAAAGAGGAGAACAGAAAATAATATATATTAGAATTTCTAGCTTCTTCAGCAGAATATGAATTCTTAAAGAAAATATGTATCAAATGTAGCAAGGAGATGTATGAGTGATTAGGTTTCTAACCTAGTTAGGTTTCTAACCATCAAATGTGACTATTATCTTTAAGAAGGAACATTTTGTACTTGAGAGAACTAAGAAAACATTGATAACTGTAATAATTAGTGGGGCAGTATTGCTGTTATAGGTGAAGGATGAATATTGTTTCCCCATTAATCATTAGAAATAGACTCACAAATAAGGATATTGATAATGAGGATTATATGATCTCTTTGACTTTGGAGGATTTGCGGCCCATAATTTGTCATCAACTTTACTGAAGAAAATTTATCACAATTCTTGGACAGTGAAAAAACTAATGAAGGATCATACAACTAAACTGTTGATTAAAGAAACAAACAAAAAAAGCAGCTCAATACTTTTACACAGTTTTGGCAGTAAAGCTCTCTATTAAAAAAAAATTTCTAATTGTTATGCCACCTCCTCTTGCAATCATGGCATCAAATTTCCCCTTTTCTCTCTTCTTACTAATGATTTGATCATTTCTTGTAAGTGTACAGAACCGTATGGTAATATCAGTAGGCTTCGAAAAATATATAGACATTTATTTTCTTCCAGCCCAGCAATTCTTTTTAAAGCTTGTATAACTGGGGTCTATGATAGTACCCTCTGGGGAGAGTGAAAAACAGGGAGTTCCTGTTAAGGGGGAGGTTAAAATCCGGACAGCTAGGCACCCTCTCAATTTGTTTCTTTACGGACATCCTGGGATATTACAGGGATCATTGAGGTCCTGCATCCTGTCCATCTAATCTAGCAGAAATGTAAAGACAGTGCACAAGCTACAGGATTTGTTTCTTCTTTTGGAGCTCCTTCTGTAGCTTATGTTGCTTTCCATTCCAAGTATATCATGTGCCTCTTCTGCCCTAACTACACTTCGGATCATAGAATTATTCAGGTTGGAAAAGACCTTTAAGATCATTGAGTCCAGCTATTAACCTAACACTGCCAAGTCCACCACTAAACCATGTCCCTGAGCTCCATGCCTATACATCTTTTAAATACCCCCAGGGATGGCGACTCAACCATTTCCTTGGGCAGCCGGTTCCAATGCTTAATAACATATTAATGAAGAATTTTTTCCTAATACCCAGTATAAGCCTCCCCTGATGCAACTTGAGGCCATTTCCTCTTGTCCTATTGCTTGTTTACTTTGGAAAAGAGACTGACCTACCTCTCTACAGCTTCCTTTTATGTAATTGCAGAAAGCAATAAGGTCTCCCCTCAGCCTCCTTTTCTCCAGACCAACACAGCCCCAGTTCCCTCAGCTGCTCCTCATAAGACTTGTTCTCTAGACCCTTCACCAGCTTATTGCTCTTCTTTGGACATGCTCCAGCACCTCAATGTATTTCTTGTAGTGAGGGGCTCAAAACTGAACACAGGATTCAAGGTGTGGCATCACCAGTGCCCAAGTAAAGGGGGACGATCACTTCCCTAGTCCTGCTGGCCACACTATTCCTGATACAAGCCAGGATGCTGTTGGCCTTTTTCAGCACCTGGGCACACTGCTGGCCCATATTCAGCTAGCTGTTGACCAACACCCCCAGGTCCTTTTCTGCCAGGCAGCTCTCATCACAGAGTGTGACTACCAAGGTCACACTATAATGCCATACTTTTAATCCTAGGATACTCTGGTTCGTTGTATGTTAGACAAAATGGCAACCACTGTACTTCAGTTTCTGAAGATTAAAATGGAGCCTTCTCGAAGGGTGACTAAAGGTTTATGTTTGAGATGTGAAAATGAGAAGTGTTTCTTAAGTGCAACAAACTGACTTCAGAAACAAAAATGATGAAAGATTACTTTCTGTTTATGTCTAATTTTGAATAGGAAATGAGACATTGCACCTGTCAGAATTACTTCTCCCCCATGTAGTTCTAAAGCCTGACAATATTATTTATCTAGACACATTATAAGATTTTTCTCAGAGAGTAGGCTCAAGAAGTAACTAACAGTTTTGCCTTAGCCAGGCATAGCACAGCTTGTATTCTCCACGCAGCTCTATCCACTTGCTTTTTTTGTGACATGTAACAGTTCAAGACATTGAGTTTTAAGTGTTTCCTTTTTTCTTTTTTATTTTTTTCTCCTCATATGCAAACAGGACGTCATGCATTTTTCAGCTAGATTATTTAGATTCGATTAAGGGAACTAACAAAGGAAGAAATGGTATAAAAATAGCCTTAGAAAAAACACAGCTCATTTTGTAAAAAATAGTTTAAACTGAATACGTAATGGTCATGGCCACTTATTTGTATTATGTATTTTTTAAAAAAATAGTCATAAACACCTTGAGAAAGAGACGTACTGAGGAGAACTTCATCTCTGTTTCTTCACCATTGTCTACAGGGAAGCAGCATACTCAGCAATTTTAATTGTTTGTTTGGTCAAAACCTGTCTGTCCATTTGAGGAGACTACTCTTAGTCTTACATCTTAGCAACAACATACAGATGATTACATCAAGCCATAAATGGGTACCAGTGTAATTGTAAAATACATTATGATTTCATGGCATATGAGGTTGTTTAAGCTTGGTTAATGAAAGATAGTTCCAAATAACAAAAGGAATTTGAAAGTCAACAGCCATAGCCAAATTCATTAGGAAACTTTAAACATTTAATTACATGTCCTTTCTTTTTTTGAATTAATCTTTTCCTTAATTTGTGTTGCTTATATACTTGAGAGCACTTGGGATACCATTTGTTCAAGAGGTGCTTTGACACCTGCCTTGGATTTAAGGAGAATTAAAAGCCTTTTATTACAAAAACAGATTCTGAAAAATCAGTCATGCAGGACAATTATTTATTTTGCAAGCTTTATTATCTCAGTAATGCAAAAATACTAATTTTCGAGGAATAATTTTGATCTGAAATCGAATGAATGCTTAAAGATCATTTCTAATTTACATTAATATTAAAGATCCTCTTTTCAGCAGTCTTTTGGTTACATCTATGCGCTAGTATGATGTGGGGGATCCTGCTAAATGAATTCTATTATTCTTTCTCTCACAGGAAAATCAGATGCCTGAGTTTATTAATCAATGGTGTTTTGCACTTTAAAAATTTTCTTGAAATCTGGTTCTTTGTTGAAGAATGTTATACTCTATCTATACTATATCTGAGTCATCTATAGAAAAGTTTAAGTGTGGAAAAAGAGGGTTTTCAAAGGACAAAATATAAGCACTTGTATTTATTAAGCCATGGTGCTGATACGCCACGCATGTGGTACACAACTTCCGTCTGGGCATGCAGCCAACATACTGTTGCCAGATGATACAATTTTGACAGCCTGACTTTCATTGGGGAAAAAATTTTGGAGTAGGGGGGAAGAGAGGGAAAATTTTGTGTTTAGATATTTATGTAGATATATATATGCATAATTTAAGGAAAATTACTGCTTTTGATGAGATAAAAGTGGCAGAAGTACCACATTTTGATACAGATGTAGCAAAATTCAGAACTGGGTGAAAGTAGTGAGGTTTAGGTTGTTTATCTGAGAGAAGACTGGGACAGAGAAAGTGAGGTACAAGGGCAGCAAAACAAAGGAACAACAACAACAAAAAAAAAACCCCCCAAAAAACCCCCAAAAAACCCAAAACATAAAAGGGGATAATAAGGCATGTGGAGGATGCACAGTTTTGGGGGTACCTACTGGCAGCCTTGCCCTTGATCACTCCAACTTAAATCAGGACAATGAACCCTAGTGTTGTTCTAACCTTGCTGTATGATTCAAAATAGCTTTTGTGGTCAAAAGGGAGCATGGAGTGCTTTCCCTTGCTAATATCTGAACAGGCAGGGAACTACCTTTACATAGTTTTGCCCATGAGAAATTCCTTCTGTCTTTCTGTGACTATTTAGAAAAAGCTTAATACCTTTATGATAGATCCGATATATTTTGGACAGAAATGTCAACGATACTGCCACTGATGATCATCATTTCAGGCATGTCAAATACCACAGTTAATAAGTTATTTTGAGTTTTAACTATTCCCTCTTGCTTTTCGATAGCAGGGACTTTTTCTGGATCTATTAGGATTCCATTCACATTAAGGTGGTGGTCAAACAGACTAAATCCCAAGATCATATTATTGGTTTACCCAAAAATAAGGGTAAAAGAATGACTAAAAATAATGTTATTGTTGCTTTGGAATTGAGAATTATTCTAAAATTGGAGGGAGTGGGGATTGCCTGATAGTGCTAAGATTTTTCTCTTCAGACAGAAAAAAAAATAAGATTTGTTTATTCTGGAAGGAAGTAATGGCATGTTGTGACATTTTTCTTTGGACCTTTGGATCCAAGAAATAAAGTTCAAAAAGTATATAAACAGCTTTCTCCTTAGATCTCCAAATTCTGAACAGACACATATAGATGAAAATTCTGAGGTTAATAGAGAATCCACCTTTTTAGACAGATGGTGGCAATCAAAAAATTAAAGCAGTCTGTATTGGCCAAAAGACAGAGGGATTACTAATAATTTTTTTTAAGCTGACTGATTTTTTTTTTTTTTTTTTTTTTTTGTATTTCAGAAATCTTCCTCTATAACAAAAAAGGATGTGGACAGGCTGGAAGGGGTCCAGAGAAGGGCCACCATCAAAATGATCAAAGGACAGGGAAGCCTGCCGTACAAGGCTAGGCTGGGAGAACTGGGTTTGTTCATCCTTGAGAAAAGGAGGCTTCGAGGGGATCTCATCCCCATGTCCCAGTACTTAAGGGGTAGCTACAAAGAAGATGGAGACTCCGTTTTTACAAGGAGTCACATGGAGAGGACAAGAGGGAACGGACACAAGTTGCTCTTGGGAGATACTGACTGGACACCAGAGGGAAATTTTTCACAGTGAGGACAGTCAACCATTGGAATAATCTCCCCAGGGAAGTGGTTGACTCGGCCATGCTGGACACTTTCAAGAATCGCCTGGACAGGGTGCTGGTCCATCTTGTCTAGACTGTGCTCTTGCTAGAATGGTGGGACTAGGTGATCCCTGAGGTCCCTTCCAACATGTGATTCTGTGAAATCTTCTGGCAAGTTGGTAATGTTTATAAATACTGGAAACTGCTTATATAGCATTAATTAACAAAAGTTTAGTAGTCCTCACAGACAATGGCTCCCTCTGATCTCATTTCTGAAGAAATCAGAACCGGTGTGTAGTAGAAGTATTTTTCATGTATGATTGAAGTGTAAATATTACAGAACCACTCCTTCAAGTGTTCTTTTTTCAGATCCATGGACAGTAGGATGATTCTCTTGAAGTATGAAGAGGGTTTTTTAGGCTCAGGATTAATACTGAGCTATGTTTTTCCTATTTGTGTCTTTAACTGGGTTTACAGAAATTGTTTACGGACAAGACTGCAAATACAGATAGGTTTTGAAGGACTTTGAAAGTGTTGCATGGGGATCAATGGAGACATTAACAGTTGGGGCCTGTTTGCAATGTTTATTCCTTCTTCATCATGTGTTCTAAAGGGAAGCTGCATTTTTAGCACTTCAGAGCACATTTCCCACTGATATCAGCTGCAGTGTTCAGTTATGCAGGATTTGTGAATCTGACAAATTTTTTTCAAGAACTGATGAACACTGTCTGTTGCTTCTCAATAACTTGCCTTTTCTGTGACCTAGAGACTTCCCATTGACAGAAAGACAAATTATTCCAGCAAAACCAAAACATTTCCACATGGTTTCTGCAGTCCTTCCACTCTTTAACTACATCCTCTCCAGTAGGTGAGCTATATGAGCACAGACATTTGCATAAAATCATGAATCACAAGCTAACAGTCAGTCTAGTGTGACTAAGAAGATGCATGCAGTTCCTATATCAGCAATATGCCAAACTCTATGATTTGATGATATCATAATGAATATGTCTAGGTAGTGTGTCTGAAGTTGCTTAGCATTTCCTAACTTGGAAATGTTTCACATTGCAATCCTACTCTTTTAAGGTGTTCTAATTTAATATAACACTTTTTACAGTGTTTCACTTATTGCTTGGTTGGTTTACTTTTGAATTCTCTTGCAGAATTTGGGTTTTGTCCATGTTCCCTGAGAAATTGTATTTGGTGTATGTAGCATTATTTCAGCAGCTAGGGGCCTGCAGGGGTGGCATCTGTGAGAGGAGATATGGGGTTGCACCATGCCATTTCCAGCTGGCTCTGTGATGGCCCCACCACAGGGCACAGCCGAGCCCATCAGAGACATTGGTGGCACCTTTGGTAAAATGTATTTAACAAAAGGCAAAACACTGAGAGAAAAAAGGGCACCACCAAGGCCAGGGCAGTAGGAGGGGCTCCACTGCGGAGTTGCTACAACTCCAAAGGGACTGCGGCCCATGGATGGGTCCCTCCAGAGTGGAGGAAACAACTGTGAAGAAAGGAGCAGCAGAAGAAAAGAGTTAAGAACAAGGAGCAACAGAGAGAAACCATTGTGTCCTGACCTCAGCCATCGCCTCATGGAGTGTAACCTATGACAATAATGAAGGGAGTGGTGACAGGGATCAGGAAGGAGGAGCATCTAGTGGTGGAGCCTGGGAAAGGGGGCAGAAATGTGTTTTCCCTCTGTGTTTAAATGTTTGTTTTCTTTGCTTCTCAACACCTGAATCAGTAATTGAATATTTATATTAACTGGCAATAAATTAAGTCAAATTCCCCGAGCTGAGTCTGCTTTGCCTGCAACAGGATTACAAATAACCCATGGAAATTAAAAAAAAAAAAAAAATTCACTATGTTTAGTTTATCTTATGAATAAAATGCCTGTGTTCAGCTGGATCCTACTTTCCAGACATACTTCTGTCAGCTTTCACAATTAAAAACAGGAGTTGCAGGCTATTAGTTTTACTTTGTGTAAAGATTTTATTAGGTTTACGCTATATATAACGCAAGAAGGACTATGGAAAAGTGATGAAGATAGAAGGAGAAACAAAGAAAATAGAGATCCTCTCACAGCCACAGAAATAGGCTGGACTGTATTTTGTTAAAGATCAATTTGAACTAAATTACCTGATTTCCAGAATGGAGGCTGAGTACTTCAGGAAAAAGTTAAAACAGTATAGAAAAAGTACATTTAGAGATCTCAAATACATAAATTGAGTGTAACAGGAAAGTGAAAGAGGCACTTACCCCTTTAATTCACATTATCAGTTACTTTTCTAATAGTGAACAGAAAAGACATTTTTATTTTAACAGACTTTATTTAATAATTTACTGCTATTAATTTGTGAGCACACTTTTGTATGCATTCAAAGGCTGGATTTTTGGTTTGATGGTTATAAACTTTTATCCAAAATTACTTTCTCCAAAATACAGTGATTTTTTTTGAAAACTACAGTCTATTGCAGCATTTGATACAAAATAACTATTGATCCTTCCATTTGCCCTATACTCTGCCAGCATTTTTTTCTATTAGTAAAAGATGTGCTGTGACTTATCCAGTCAGAATGGGTCTTCCTGATTCATGTTTTTTTTTCTAGAGTGATAAGTCAAATACATAGGAAAATATATATTTAGTCTTGATAAAAGACTTTTCAGGTATAACAGTAAATGTCTTGAATTATTTTGATTGATGTTTTATACATTATAAATGTGTCATGGTCTCACAGGCTTTAAGTAGCTGGAGGTTTCTTAAAATTGTTATGCATAGTCCTGCCAGATTTCTGCTACAGGAAATTAGTAATATCTATATTGTGATAGGCAGTAATATGTTTCTGACATCAGACAGTGTTTTGTCTTCTCTATGCATGTTAAAATGACACCATTACTAAAATTTTAGCTTCCATCTGCTCTCACACCTAAACATATGCTTGACTTTACACAAAGCCAAGTGTTTTAGGACAACATAGGGTAAACAAGGAGTGGAGTGGGTACAAATAGTAGCAGTGTATTCTCTTATGCTGCTTACTGGATAATTTAGAGTTCCTGCTAGTGTGCTTGCTTCATGTATGTCATTTTATACAATGCTATGAAACCTGTCTGCAGTGGTTACTGAATATTAATCAAACTAAATGACATTACTGGGACAGAAACATTTATGACTTCATCTCATAAAAGATATCAGAGATTTAAAAGAGTTTCTTTCACTTGTTCAGTAAGAAAAGGTTAGTAACTGTAAATGGATTGCACAAAGGAAATTGCAGCTGCTAAGACACAGTTTAAAGAATGCAATGCTGAAAAGCCTAGTATTAAATCTCATTAAAATTGTAGCAAAACCTGACAAAATCAGAAAACTCAAAGCTAAGGTCATCACCCTGTTGTTAATGCAAGCTACTTCTGTATAACCCAAATTGCAGGAGTGTCATGACCTTAATGTGATGATTTCTCATTTCAGTGCATTTGAGGAAACGTGTATGAATTAAAAGACTGTATATGAGCAACCTAATTCAGTTAAAAAAATTATTTTGAATGACAATATTTAGTCAAGCTGTGGGATTTGTATAAAAATTGTGGAACCTGATGCATGCACTTCTATTAATTTTACACCATGATGTAAGCTATTGCACCAGATTAGCACCACCTGTAAGAAAGAAAGAAAAAAGTTTTACCATTTGTTACCCTTTCATATATGGGCATCAAACGGTAAAAGTAGAAAAAGGATACATTAACATTGTATGCATTCAATTTTAACAAAGCAGTTATTAGTTATTTGCAAAATAATCTATAATATTAACAGTTGACAGCATAATTAATGCCACATTCCAGTTGACTATCAGATGACAGAACTACTCATCACTGAAAACTGAATTTGGAAGAATACATAGCACATAACCTGAGCGTATGATAGAACTGGTATAATTTAAAACAATGGGGATCTAAGACTTGGCAGAAAGCCTAAGCTAATGTTTCTCTCAATCTTTTTCCCTATCGTCCTGCTTTTGCCTCCTCCTTTTCTCCCTACCCCAAGATAAAAATAAAATTACCTTGTACATTTCCATAGTTTTTTGATACTAACTCAAAATTATCATGGAACATTTCTAGGTCTGCAGAAAGCATTGCAAATTTGTCTTCAGGAAATAAAGCTGCTTCTTGGAAACTCTCAGTGCTTTGTGTTCAAGTTTGTGAGGATTGCTGAGAATTCTTTATGAAATATTGATAAAGATATGCCAGGAAATTGTATGCTGGGGACATGGTGGAGGAAGTAAAGCACTAGAAAGCATTACTTTTTGCCATCTCTCACTGTGTACGGTCTGTCTAGAAGGGCTGGCTCTGCTCAAGTTCTGGTTTGATGTGAACTTAGAGAATCAAGGGACAAAAGTCATGTTTAAGTCATTAGAAAAATGTCTTCAGTCAGGTCTTCATCTTAAGCTGTAATATGTTGTTGAGAAGCATTTCCATCTTTTCAACAAAAACTTATTTACTTTTACAACAAGAGATGTTGTCCCCATCATAGACAAAAAAGGGAAAATAGACAACTGATGGTAACATGGAAGTCATATTACTCAAACTTTGTTGATAAAGGTGCACAGATTTTACCCAATTGTCTGGCAACCAAGAGACTTTTACACATTTGCCAGTAGGATATGCCGCAGTGTATGCCAGGGAGATCATGAGGTGGAAGGGTTCCTCTTCTGTGCAACTTTACTTTTATTTCTTTTGGTTTTCCTAAAGCACTTTCAACCCATTCTTCTGCTGATATGTCCCTTTTAATGATCCATTTTCTCTTTCCAAGTAACAGAAAGTGCAAACCTACTAAGCAGATAACTCCATATTGATTTTTGTCATTTGATTCCTACATGTGTAGGTGGGTTTGGTGCCTGCAAAGGAAGCGGGTAATATCTTTGATTCTTGCATGTTTTTGTCACTCTGAAGATTTTATCAGTTTGCTGTGTCTGGCTTTCTCTACCTCTTTAGTTCTCCTATAGTTCTCCTTATGTTAATATGGGAGTTATGAGAAATGTTAGGGGGGCAATCAAGGCAAAAGTATAATTCATCAATCTAATGTATGTGAACTGTATTTTAAACTTACAGAATAAACCTATGGAAGAGTATGAATTTGATGCTGTATTTGAAACACTTTACAGCAGCCATACCATATAATTGGCTCTAATGTGTCACTTCTTCAACATAATATCTTTTGGCTTTAGTCAGTATTCATTCAAAGCTTTTATGGTTAGATTCTATGAAGAAAATTATTTTCACCTCAGCCAGACCCAGTACATCACATTAAAAGTAAACAGAAATAATTGTTGACTTAGAATTTGCAGATTTATATATATTACTGAATATTTTTTCAATCCGTTGGTCCAGGTCCTTCAAGTTTGACATTAAGATCAGAGCATGACTAATGCTTCTGAAATATTGGATAGAAAATGAGACAAGTGGAGCAGATGTTTATATTTACCTGCCCATCTTAGGGGTGATTAAATGTTCCTAGAACTCAGCAATGATTCCAACTTGAAGCACAGTCTGACTCTATCTAGGACTCAGTTCTGTGTGAAGATTCAAGTAATTTCACAAGCTACTATGTATTTGTATGTAAAACAGTTTATCAAAAAACACATGACAAACAAAACCAATACATCAGTTATTTAAGATTTCTTCTCCTTACTTTGAAATGCAGTCACTTCTGCAATGCAAGTTAATTAACACTTGAAGACAGGAACCAAATAAATTCATTTCAGACTGCAATAAAACTCTGCCAGCTGGAATATAGTTGTCAGTACTGGCATTTAGCTGTGCCTCTCATTTGACTGTTTCTTCTGGGTTATAACAAGATTCCTATAACAAAAGTATCTGAAGGCCTGACACAAACGATGAGTGCTTCAGTGGACAGTTTATTCAGAAGACATCACAGAGTAATTTCTTCATATGATGTGATACGAGCTAACATTAGTGTGCCAAATCATCATCACCTCTTCACAAGTGACCCTTGCAGACTGCTCATTCACCAGCTGACTCAGCCTATGCAGCTTAGGCTAAGGGAACGGATGAACACATTGGACACTGTTGTATGACTCCAGGCTAAACTGTGTATGGGTGCCTACCTCATTAGGTTCTTTCACAAGATGATGACTGAGACCTGCTAAAGACTTCTGAAAATGTGCCCCTCAGTGTTTTGTCCAAAATAAAACTTTTAAGAATTATACTTTTGTCTCCTAAATATTTTTCTGATATTTTTACCAGAAAATCAGTCTTACAACTATTTTTCTCAGTTTCTGTATTTTTAGCACGGAAATTTTAAAGGCCTGGTTGGTGTCCACAGGTAGGAGGTGCAAAATGAATTTCCAATAGACATTCAAAGTATTAAAGCAGCATCTCTGCAAACTTAGCTTCTTTACCCACAATGTTACCACAATTTTTGCAGTTCAAGTCTCCCTTCAGAAAATGATCAGCTGACGCTTGTGAGAACATTGACTCTTTTCATTACTATGGCTACCTACATTAAACATTTTAATAATAATTTTAAAAATCTATTAGTGCTCTTGAGCATACTCTTAATTGCTTAATTACTACACCTAAGTTTTTAAAAAAATCATAGGCAGACATATTTTCTACTCAAATAAAGTAGGATTTTACCTGTTGCTTTGCCAAGACCATATGCACCAAACCCAAGAGCCTATCTGCAAAATATTTTAGGGTTGGTTTAAGAATTATAACAGTTTACCACTGGCTGTATTTGCAAGGTATGTCTTAGCGAAATAATTCTCCTTACTTTTCGAGTGAGGAGTACCTTCTCATTGTAAGATGCAGCTGTGTATAGAGACATATCTCCTAAAATCTGTATTAGAAGCAGTGTAGAAAAGGTAAAACTAGACTATGCAGAGCTTTGTGGTAATGCTGTTGTATGGCTTTAAATATCCAGTTAGCAAGGAACATTGCAGGTTTGCAGATCTTTCATATGGTGATTTTTATATTCTTTTTGAGTAACTATGCATTAATTTGGAAAAACAGCAAAAAATGTTCAAAGTTGTCTTGAGGGTTTGTTTTTGCTACAGTCTGTCTGCCACAATTTGCTCTGAAGTTTGAATGTTTTGAATGCTGGCCAGACCCATGATTGCTTTGTTTTTTGGCAAGACTACCATTCTTTTCAAAAGACATAGTACATGGTCACCTGTGAAGCCAGCCTGTGAGTCATGACAAGTCCCTATATGTGACATATGCTTTAGCTGTACAGAAAATTGCAAATAGTAACTAGTATTAGTAATAACAATATGAATTTTTTTCATATTATGAGATATAACTTTCTTAAGGATTAGAACGCTAATATTCTGACTGTCAATACACATAAAGCTGAATCTGACATTTCTTCATAACCTTTATTACATGAGCTAGTCAGGTTAGACTCACTATGGTGTATGCTGCACTTACAACAGATTATTGGTAAAGATACACAAGGAATAAAACGTTAATTGTGACACATATAGAAGGACCATAAAAGAAAAAGACTCCCTTGGAAAAGAAGACACAGGGAACAAGGGGTAAGGGAAGCTTCAGCAGTAGGCTGGCTAACTTGGTGAGGCGGGCTTTAAACTGAAGGACTTGGGGGGTGGCATCCGTTGCGAAAATGCTCACACCAGCACGTCCAACAGGGCAGTAAGTCAGGCCAAGCAGACTGGTGATAAAGATTCCTTAGCTGTCTCCCAAGATGTGAAACAGAACGGTAATCACCTCAAGTGTATGTATATGAATGCATGCAGTCAAGGAAACAAACGGGAGGAACTGGAGCTCCATGCCCACTCAGAAGGTTATGACATCATAGGAGTAAATGAGACACAGTAGGACAACTCAAATGACTGGGGGATTGCAATGGACGGTTACAGGCTCTTTCGTAAGGACAGGCAGGGTAGAAGAGGTGGAGGAGTCGCACTCTACATTAAGGAAAACCTCAAATGCATCAAAGTAGAATATGGTGATTGCAACTGCTCTATTGAATGCCTCTGGGTTAAAGTCAAAGGGGTCATCTCCAGGCATTGACCTCACAGTGGGCATCTGCTATCGACCTGCTAACCACGATGACAATGCCGATGAAGCGATACTTGGGGCACTAAAGCAAGCTTCTGGCCAACAGAACCTGTTCCTGATGGCTGACTTCAACTACCCAGATATTTGTTGAAAGAACAATACAGCAGCTCGCACGTCATCCACCAAGTTCCTGGAATACATAGAAAACTCTTTCCTGATACAAATGTTAGATGTGCCAACCAGGAATGAGGAAGTGCTGGACTTGCTATTCACAAACCAAGAACACATGCTTTGTAATATCTCAGTTAGTGATAGCCTTGGCTGCAGGGACCACAATATTGTGAGGTTCAGGATCCTCCCAGAGTGTGCTGAAGGTCAGCTCTAAGGCAAGGGTTCTGGATTTTAGAAGAGCAAAGTTCAGTTCACTCAGGGCCCCGTTGGGAGGGATTCGATGGGAAGCTTCCATGGAAGACAAAGGAGCCAGTGGGTGGTGGGAATTCTTCAAGAACTCTCTCTTGGAAGCACAAAGCCAATTTATCCCCTAAAAAAGGAAAGGGAAGTAAGAGGAGCAAGAGGCCCCCTTGGATCAACCGTGACCTCCTGGGTCTACTCAAATCCAAAAGGGAAGCACACCAGGGATGGAGAAGTGGAGGATTATCCGTCGAGAACTACAAGGGCATTGCCAGAGTGTGCAGAGAAGCAGTTTGAAAAGCAAAACCCCAGCTCTAATTGAAAGTAGCTGTAGACGTGAAAAATAACAAGAAATGTTTCTTCAGGTATGTCAACCACAGGCAGAAAAAGAAGGAAAACATAGGCCCACTGTTAAACAGAACAGGAGAGTCAATCACCAATGATGCTGAAAAGGCAGAGGTCCTCAACACTTTCTTCACCTCTGTCTTTACCAACACTGCCAGGTCCCAGGCTTTGAGAATGAAATTGCCAGTTGATCCAAACACCCACCCACCATCAGTGAAGGAAGAGTTAGTACATGAATTACTACTGGAGCTTGACCACTACAAATCCATGGGCCCTGACACCAACCACCCAAGGGTGTTGAGATTGCTGGCTGACATCATTGCAAGGCCACTCTCCATAATCTCTGAGAAATCGTGGAGAACTGGGGATGTCCCAGAGGACTGGAGGAAGGCAAATGTTACCCCTACCTACCAGAAGGGCTCGAGGGAGGATGCGGGTAACTCTAGGCCCATCAGCCTTACTTCAATCTCTGGGAAAGTTATGGAACAAATCCTCCTGGGGGACATCACAAGTCAAATGAACCACGTGATTGGCTCTAGTAAAGCCAACATGGCTTTTCTAAAGGCAAATAGTGCTTGACAAACCTGATGGCCTTCGATGACAAAGTAATTGTCTGGTTGACATGGGGCAGGTGGTGGACATTGTCTATCTGGACTTCTCCAAGGCCTTTGATACGGTCCCCCGAAGTCTTCTCCTGGAGAAACTGATGCGTTATGGCCTAGAGAAGTGGTCTGTGCAGTGGGTGGGGAACTGGCTGACAGGGTGCACCCAAAGGGTGTTGGTAAACAGCTCCTTTTCTAAGTGGCAACCGTCACAAGTGGAGTCCCCCAGGGATCGATATTGGGCCCAATGTTATTCAACATCTTCATAAGTGATCTGGATAACGGCATCAAGTGTAGCCTGATGAAGTTTTCTGATGACACCAAGTTGAGTGGGGAAGTAGACACTCCAGAAGGGAGAGCAGCTCTGCAGGAAGGTCTGGATAGGCTGGAAGAGTGGGCCAACAAGAACCTTATGAAGTTCAACAAGGGCAAGTGTAAGGTCATGCACCCGGAAAAACATAATCTGGGAGTGCAGCACAGAGTGGAGTCCACCTGGCTGGAGAGCAGCTCTGTGGAAAAGGACCTGGGGGTCCTGGTGGACAGAAAGCTCAACATGAGCAAACAGTGTGCTGCTGCAGCCAGGAACGCCAACAGGATGCTGGGTTGCATCAACAAGGGCATCACCAGCAGAGATAAAGGAGTGATTATCCAACTCTACTCAGCACTTGTCAGGCCACGCCTGGAGTACTGTGTACAGTTCTGGTCCCTGCTATACAAAAAGGATGTGGACAGGCTGGAAGGGGTCCAGAGAAGGGCCACCATCAAAATGATCAAAGGGCTGGGAAGCCTGCCATAGGAGGATAGGCTGGGAGAACTGGGTTTGTTCATCCTTGAGAAAAGGAGGCTTCGAGGGGATCTCATCCCCATGTCCCAGTACTTAAGGGGTAGCTACAAAGAAGATGGAGACTCCCTTTTCACACAGAGTCCCATGGAGAGGACAAGGGGGAACGGACACAAGTTGCTCTTGGGGAGATACTGATTGGACACCAGAGGGAAATTTTTCACAGTGAGGACAGTCAACCATTGGAATAATCTCCCCAGGGAAGTGGTTGACTCGGCCACGCTGGAGACCTTTAAGACTCACCCAGACAGGGTGCTGGTCCATCTTGTCTAGACTGTGCTCTTGCTAGAATGGTGGGACTAGGTGATCCCTGTGGTCCCTTCCAACCTGTGATTCTGTGGTTCTGTGGTTTCTTGCTGTGTTGAACTGACCTTGGCAGGCTGCCAGATGCCCACTCTGCTCCTCTTCCACTCCTTCTCCTCAATAGGACAGGGAGGCAAAATAACAGTAAAGCTTGTGGTTGACATGAAGACAGGGAGATCATATACCAACTACCATCATGGGCAAAGCAGACTTGATTTGGGGAAAACTAGTTTAATTTATTGCCAATTAAAAATAGAGTGTGATGGTGAGAAAAAAAGACAAAAACTGAAACATGTTCTCCCCATCCCTCTTTCCCCTTCTTAGCCTCAACTTTACTCCTCCATTATTAACTCCTCTATCTTATCCCCTAAACCAAGCAGCACAGGGATGAAGGGAAATGGGGGGTTTGTTCAGTCCATAATAGTTCCTCTTTGCTTCTTTTTCCTCCTCACACTTTTCCCTTGCTCCAGTGTGGGTCCTCTCCATGGTCTACACTCCTCCATGATAAACATGCTCCAGTATGGGCTCTCGACAGGCTGTAGCTTCCTTCAGTGTATATCCACCTGGTCCAGTGTAGGGTCCTCTACAGGTTACAGTCTGCAAATACCTGCTTTAGCATTGTCATTTCCATGGGCTGCAGGGAAATCTCTGCTCCAGCACCTGGAGCACTTTCTCTCTTCTTCTCTCACCTTGGTGTTGCAGGGCTGATTCTTACACATTTTTTGTTCCTTAACTCTCATTCTTGGGCAGAGTTTTGCCCTTTCTTAAACATGTTCTCCCAGAGGTGTCATCAGCTTCACTGATGGGATCAGCTGTGGCCTGTTGTAAGGTCATAATGGAGACAGATGAAAACAGCTGTAGGTGGCTAGAACTGTCTTTGTCCCAGCACAAGGCAGCCCCTGGAACATTTGCACAGAGCACCCCCCTGCACCTCCCCTGCTGTCAAAACCTTGCCACCAACACTCAGTACATTTGCTTTCTTGTTCTGTGGAAAATATTACAAGGACATAATTAACATTCATTATACTTGATAAAAACAAATCTTCTCATCTGTTGTCCACATTGCATTTGCTGATATGCATTTTGACATTTTAGTAATTTTCTTCTAGAAAAGCAAATTATGGAAATGGAAGCTCCTAGATCTTTTTAAATGATTCTTAAGAAAAGGAGCATATCTGCCAAGGTGCCTTAAAATAGTTGGATTCCCAGGTGTAGTGTAAACTTTTGAAAATGTTTACTGATACTGAGAGTTTTCCAATCTTGGATAAGTATCTAATCCTTTTGTGGAACAGCATGCCCTAGTTTTCATTATTTCTGGCATAGGAGGGCAAATTACATGCAAGAATCATCATTTCCTCCTGCTGTCTAAAATCACTTTCTTTGAAAAATAATGTATGGAAATCACTTTCCACTCATAGCTTCCCTTAAACTTGTTCTTGTTGAAAGCTTCCTTCTTTATGCAGACTAGTAAATCAGTGCTTGGAAAAGGAATAAATGGACTTCTATCTTTCAATCATGCCTTTCCTAATGCAGTTATCTGTACTGTGTAAGTGCCAAAAGGTGACATTCCAGTGGCAATAGCTGTAGGGAATGGTGCCAGCCAGTGGAAAATTGAGGGAGCACAAGGCAAAGAAATACTGCCTCTGTGATGCTATACCTTTATTAATTAAGTGCAGATTCAACTAACTCTGCTTCCCCAGGGGTGGATGAAGGAGTAATTACTGTAATTTAAGGTCAACAGGAGAAAAGGACTGTTACATATCAACAGAAGGAATGTCACTGAGACCTGTCTGATATAGAATCACAGAATCATAGAATGCTTTGGGTTGGAAGGGACCTTTAGAGGTCATCTAGTCCAAACCCCCTGCAGTGAGCAGGGGCATCTTCAACTAGATCACGTTGCTCAGAGCCTCATCCAGCCTGACCTTGAATGCTTTTAGGGATGGGGCCTCTCTGGGCAACCTCTTCTAGTGCTTCACCACCCTCAGAGTAAAAAACTATTACCCCTTATATCCAGTCTAAATCTACCCTCCTTTAGTTTAAAACCATTACCCCTTGTCCAGACGCAACAGGCCTTGCTAAAGAGATTGCCCCCATCCTTCCTATAGTCCCCCTTTAAGTACTGGAAGGCTGTAATAAGGTGTCCCCTTAGCCTTCATTTCTCCAGGCTGAACAACCACAACTCTCTCAGCTGGTCCTCATAGGTGAAGTGCTTCAGCCCTCAGATCGTTTACGTGGGCCTCCTCTGGACCCACTCCAACAGCTCCATGTCCTTCCTGTGCTGTGGGCTCCAGAGCTGGACGTTTTACTCCAGGTGGGGTCTCACCAGAGGGGAGTAGAGAGGCAGAATCACGTCCCTCAGCCTGATGGCCACACTTCTTTTGATGTAGCCCAGGATATGGTTGGCCTTCTGGGCTGCAAGCACACATCGTTGGCTCATGTCCAGCTTTTTGTCCACCAGTATCCTCAAGTCCTTCTCTGCAGGGCTGCTCTCAATCCCTTCATCCCCCAGCCTATACTGATATTGAAGGTTGCCCCAACCCATGTGCAGGACCTTGTACTTGGCCTTGTCGAACCTCATGAGGTTCTCACAGGCCCACCTCTCCAGCTTCTCCAGGTCTCTTTGGATGACATCCCATCCTCCTGGCATGTCAACTACACCACTCAGCTTGGTGTCATCTGCAAAATGGCTGAGGGTGTACACGATCTCGGTGTCTATGTCATTGATGAAGATAACAGCACTTGTCCCAGTACGGAACCTTGAGTTACACAACTCATTACCAGTCTCCACCTGGACGTTGAGCCATTAACCACTACCCCCCAATCAATTCCTTATCCACCAAAGACTGCACCCATCAAATCCATATCTCCCCAATTTAGAAAGAAGGATGCTGTGGGTGACCGTGTCAAAGGCTTTACAAAAGCCCAGATAGTCCAGATCCATTTCTTTTCCCTTGCCTACTGATGTAGTCACTCCATCATAGAACGCTGCTATGTTGGTCAGGCAGGACTTGCCCTTGGTGAAGCCGTGCTGGCTGCTTCAAATCACCTCCCTGTCCTTCGTGTGCCTTGCCATAGATTCTAGGAGGATCTGTTCCATGACCTTTCCAGGCACAGAGGTGAGGTTGACAGGACAGTAGTTCTCAGGGTCCTCCTTTCTACCCTCTTTAAAGATAGGCACAATGTTTCCTTTCTTCCAGTCCCCAGGGACTTCAGCTGACTGCTGTGACTTTTCAAATAGCATGGAGAGTGTCTTGGCAGCTACATCAGCCAATTCCCTCAGGACTCTGGGATGTATCTCATCAGGTCCCATAGACTTGTGTATTTTCAGGATCTTCAGGTGGTCATGAACCTGATTTTCCCTTACAGTGGGAGTAGCTTTACGCCCCTGGTCTCCATCTCATTGTATATTTACTCTGGAGAGGTGAGGAGAGAGGTTATCAGTGAAGACTGAGGCAAAAGTTGCTGAGTACCTCAGCCTTCTCCTTGTCTGTTGATACTAGGTTGTTATTGTTGTTCATCCATATACTGGAGACGTGGCTTTGTTTCATGGACTAGGTTTTCAAACTTTTGCATTTGTAGAACCTTCATATTTTTAGGCTCCTCACCTATTGGCCAACACAACAATTATTTCCTGGAAATTCTGTATTTCTAGTTTGGAAGGGGTGATTTCCACATTCTCCTTAGAAGTCCTTCAAGCCCTCTTTCTCTTCTGTTATCTTGTCTCTTAAAATAAAGTGAAGTCTTTATATGGATTTATTAATCTGTTTTTCATACAATCTTTGGATGTTTAGCACTGTATAAAGCCTCTTGTTTGTCAGTAAACATGTACATAGCCTTTATATTTTTGTGCACCTTCCTTTCATACCCTC
Source organism: Phalacrocorax carbo (assembly GCF_963921805.1). NCBI lineage: Eukaryota > Metazoa > Chordata > Aves > Suliformes > Phalacrocoracidae > Phalacrocorax > Phalacrocorax carbo. The sequence continues at coordinate 27,441,088 of NC_087518.1, read as the reverse complement.
CGTACGGGTATCAGGAAAAGAAGGAAAATGTCTTACTCTTCCCTGGTCCACCTTTCTGAACTTAGAGTACCAGCAGTAAAGCAAAGAAAAGCAATGTCGTTGTGCGTGGAGGACTCATTACAAGGAATAGCAATACCTTCTTAAAGGTAATAGTATTGAACATGCTCTAAGGTCCCAATGCTAACTGTTCCCAGATCTTCCCAGATATTTAGCGTGCTACTCTATTTAATTAATTTCTAAATGCTGTTAAGCATTCTTCAAAGATTAGGTTTTTCATTTATGGATGTGTTCATATCTCTGTCACTTTGACAAGCTGACCAATAACAATGCACCAAATAACATGAAACTCATATCCTGAATTTTTGCTGTTGAGTGGCCTTACATGTATGTGATAGCTTGATATTTTAATCTACTCTTTTCTGTAAACCATTCTCCATTGCAGACCACAGTTTAACTAATTATTTTCCTTTGTATTTATTAGGTGTTATTACATTGCCTGAAAAGTGATTTGTTTTCCATTATGCAAACAACATACCTTTTGGTTCAGTATTGCAGATTTTCAGCTGAATGCTTTCAGTAAAGCTAGTAAATAAAGCTGACTTTGTCACAATTTATCCTATAAAGAGATGGAGGAATAAAAGCTGTAAAACAGTCGATGTTCTTGCAGAAGAATTAATCTCCTTTCTGTTTACTTATGGCAAACAGTCCATCTGGATACTTCTTGCCAACTGCTTCTTGCTAACTCTATTCAGTACATAGAAATAATTTATTTTAATGGCATGTAGTTTTTAACTTGCAGAAATACATGTAGTGAGTTGTTTTTGAAGTTGCTGTATATTTTGCTATAATTAATATTAACAAACTTGTCTGAATATTCTTATATCACTAATACGGGGCTGGTGTTACCTATTACATTAGTTATACTTGTCATGGTTCAGCCTCAGCTGGCAACTGAACACCACGCAGCCGCTCGCTCACTCCCCCCCCACCCCTGTGGGATGGGGAAGAGAATCGGACAAGCAAAAGAACTTGTGGGTTGAGATAAGCACAGTTTTATAATTACAATAAAATAATAATAATAATGATAATAATGACAATAATGTTAATATAATAAAATGGAAAAGGAAGGGAAAGGAAAAAATAGAAAAAGAACCCACAGAAACATGAACGATACAACTGCTCACCACCCACCAACTGACGCTGCCCGTCCCCGAGCTGCGATTGCTGCCTTCCCTGCCAGCCAGCTCCTCCCAGTTAACATCCTGGGCATGACATTACATGATATGGAATATCCCTTTGGTCAGTTTGAATCCACTTTCTTAGCTGTGCCCCCTCTCCTTCCGGCTTCTTGTGCACCCAGCAACAGCCCAAAACATCTGTGTGTTATCTCAACATTTTTTCCACGTTAAGTTCAAAGCACAGCACTATACCAGCTAGAGTGAAGAAAATTAACTCTATCCCAGCTAAAACCATGACATTACTGCATGAATTTCCAATATTATATACTATAATATGAAATTATAATCTTGTTTTCTAATATTTGGCTTGGTTTGTATAAATTTGTAATACACATGCCTTTGAGCATGGCAATTGCTATGAGATCCGGGCAATGTTGTAATAGCTTTCTAAGATTTCAAGGATATTTGTGAACTTTATGAAACAATGCAAACAGTGACTTGATACTGAAAAGGCAGGTGAGACTGCTTTACGCACAGCTGTCATCAATGTGTCTGTCCCACTACTGCCATAAAGTTCTGTTAGTGTGATGAGGAAGTAAAAGCCACTGCTAATAGTATTTGAGTGATCCTCATAACATATTGAAAGGGTTTTTTACATGTAGCAGTATTATGTATGTTTAAACTGGCTGGACTGCATGTTGTACACCTCCCTGAAGCTAGGAAACAATGATGTTTAAAAGATGAGTAGATGTGTGATCAGCTTAGCTAGCTCAAAAAGGATTTTGAAAGTATTTGCTTACTTGTTATTTACAAGTATATTGAAAGGAAAATGTATGTGGATTGCTGCAATGTTTTAGTATTACCAATAACATGGCTGTGCCTTTCCAAGTTGTTCTTAGAGATATAAGAAAACTTTTTTTCTCTCTCCAAACCCTTCAGCTGGTTATTTCCTGTTTTGTATTTTAAGATTACATAAATGCTGTAATTCCTTGTTGTCTACTTTCTTTTAAATTGAAGAGTTTTTAAAAGTGCTCAAATGTAAACTGACAACACCTAACATAGTCTTTCCACCCATGCAACTTTTAGATTAATTCTGAGAATAGAATTAGTATGAATTAGGTTTATTAAGGATTTGAGTGCTTCTTAGCTGCTTTAAGCAAGGCACTTTGTTGTGTGTTCTAGCATGAAGACAAAAGATATCTTTTAACACGGAGTAGTGTCATTAAAATATCATGCTGCTCTGTGATAAAGAGGAAGATTTTATATGGAATCTCCTAGACAACCTTCAATTTAGCCAGGCACAGCTTAAGAGGGGGGTGTGTGTTGCAGTGAGTTCCTGTTACCAGGTTATTGTGGCACTGTCAGTGAATGCCTTCTGAGCTCAGATTTTGCAACTCATGGCCTCCTGACTAGTAGTGACTGACTGTATTTCAACCCAAAGCCAGACAGGTTCAGCTGCTCATGAGACATCAAATGCTATGGCAGCTATTTGCCTGCATAAATGCTGAGTTTTCAATAGCAAATTTTGTAATTACATTTTACTGAAATAACTTTACTTTCTAGTTAATTGTAAGCTGTAGCTTTGTCTCTTTCTTCTACTAAAAATACGTGTATCCATGTTGAGCTTAGCACTTTAAAACCATAGCACAAAAAAAGAAAAAAACACACTTTTTTTGATTTGGTTTTTTTTTCCCCTATTGTTTTGTTGCATTTATTAAAGTCAATCTTCTTTTCAATGTACTCTTGTTACTTTGTATAAGGGAACCCAATTTTGTATCACTAGATCAAGACATAGTATCTCAGAATTGCAGAATTGAGTTCCCATGATCAAATTATGTTCTGACACAGAGGGTTTTTATTTTAGGCTCTGTGATAGTAATTTATACAGCCTCCATTGTGACAGCAACACCTCAGCTTGATGTTTGCTGTTGTAACTGTCCTGGTCGGAAGACCTTTTTACATCAAGGAATTAGTAATCTGCATAATAGTTACCCTGAACAGGCCCTGGCCTGTGCTGTGCTCTACGTATACTTGGCCCCAGAGTAAAGTCAGACAGCTAATCATCCCAGCTGGCACCTGGTGATGATGTCAGCAGCATTATTGTAGAAAATGGATCCTTCAAATTTTTTTGAGACATTTTAATAGTGTTTTAAAAACAGGAATAGATAATACACAGCTCAAGAATTTACATGCAATTCTCAGTTGTCCAAAATACACTTTTTATGAGTGAACAAAGTAGAAAAGCATCTTCCAACAAATATTACCACATCTAAAAGCTCATATTGTTGTATTATTTCTTAGTAAACCACACCTACTTTGCTAATGATTGTTTCTCGGAAGGCTATATATAAATACAGTAGGGTATTAATAGTACATAAATGGAATAAAGAATCAAAGGAATTTTTTCATTACTTTTCAGAACAAATTAATTATAGGCTATATTTGTGTAAAAAAAAATTAATAATGGTTTTAGCGGATGCCAGAAGCAGCTAACACTGAAGAAAATGAAAAAATGCTTTTAAGGCAGTTTCATGATCAGCAATGAGATTCTTTGCTATTTGAGGTGAAAGCATAATGCATAAACTGACAGTATTGTTGACATATGGACTACAAGCAACATGGTTGTCTTTAGCCAAGATTTTCAGTCTTTGGTCACGAATGTTATACAGATTTCTCCCAAAAATATTTGAATGTTTAGTATTTGTAATATATATCTATAGAGAGAGTTCTTACAAACTGTAAAAAACACCCTGTAAAATAGTTCAAAGAAAAATGCATATTTTAATGTAATGGGAAAAAAAGTGTCTAGACTTTCATATAAATAAATTACATAATTCTGTCTAAGTGCCAATAGAAGAGCTTGACTTAGATAAGGTTTTCCGATTAAAATAAAAAGTCAGTCTAGATTCACATGTTATTGATAGACAGTTGGGCCTGGAAGAGCCTTAGAATCATAGAATCATCAAGGTTAGAAAAGACCTCTAAGATCATCAAGTCCAACTCTCAACATAACACCACCATGCCTCCTAAACCATGTGCCAAAATGCCACGTCTACATGTTTTTTAAACATGTTTTTTTGACTACATCACCTTTCTGTTCAGCCTGTTCCAATGCCTGACCACTCTCTCAGTAAAGAAATTTGTTCTAATATCCAATCTAAACTTCCCCTGACACAACTTGAGGACATTTCTTCTCATCCTATTGCTAGTTACTTGAGAGAACAGACCTTGCTACAACCTCCTTTCAGGTAGTTGTAGAGAGCAATAAGGTCTCCCCTCAGACTCCTCCAGGCTAAACAACCCCAGTTCCCTCAATCGCCCCTCATAATACTTGTTCTCCAGACCCTGCACCAGCTTCATTGCCCTTCTCTGGACATGCTCAAGCACCTCAATGTCCTTCTTGTGGTGAGGGCCCCAAAACTCAACACAATACTTGAGGTGTGGTGTCACCAGTGCTGAGTACAGTGGCACAATCACCTCCCTGCTCTTGCTGGCCACGCTTTTCCTGATACAAGCCAGGATGCTGTTGGCCGCCTTGGCCACCTGGGTACACTGCTGGCTCATGTGCAGCCAGCTGTCGACCAGCACCCCCAGGTCTTTTTCTGCCAGGCAGTTTTCCAGGCACTCTTCCCTAAGCCTGTAGAATTGCATGGGGTTGTTGTGACCCAAGTGCAGGACATGGCACTTGGCCCTTGTTAAACCTCATACAATTGGCCTCAGCCCATTGATCCAGCCTGTCCAGGTCCCTCAGCAGAGCCTTCCTACCCTCGAGCAGATTGGCACTCACACAACTTGATATTTTTTTCGAACTTATTGAGGGCACACTGAGTCCCCTCATCCACATAACTGATAAAGATTTTAAAGAAGACTGGCCCCAAAACTGAGCCCTGGGGAACACTGCTTGTGACTGGCCACCAACTGGATTTAGCTCCTTTCATCACAACTCTCTGGGCTCAGCCATCCAGCCAATTTTTTACTCAGTGAACAGGACACCTGTCTAAGCCATGAGCTGCCAGCTTCTCTAGGAGGATGCTGTGGGAGACAGTGTCAAAGGCTTTACTAAAGTCCAGCCTTTCCCTCCTCCACTAGGTGGGTCACCCTGTCATAGAAGGAGATCAGGCTGGTCATGCAGGACCTGCCTTTCGTGAACCCATGCTAGCTGGGCCTGATCCCCTGGTTGTCCTGCACGTGCCTGGTAAATGCACTCAAGATTAACTGATCCACACTCTTTCCCCGGTACTGAGGTGAGGCTGAGTGGCCTGTAGTTCCCCAGATCTTGTAGGTGGGCATCACATCAGCAAGCCTCCAGTCATCTGGGACTTCCTTTATTAAAAAGCACTGTTGATAAATGGTGGAGAGTGGCTGGGCGAGCTCCTTTGCCAGCTCCCTCAGTACTCTTGGGTGGATCCCATCCAGCCCCAGTGACTTGTGAGTGTCCAGGTGGAGCAGCTTCCTCCTGGATTATGGGGGATTTATTCTGCTCTCTGTCCCTGTCTTCCAGATGAAGGGGCTGAATACCCTGGGGATAACTGGTCTGATGGTTAAAGACTGAGGCAAAGGTGGCATTTAGTACCTCAGCCTTCTCTTCAACCTCAGTGGCAATGTTCCCCTCCACATCCAATAGAAGGCGGAGATTTTCCCTGATGCTTCTTTTGTCATTAAGGTATTTGTAAAAACATTTTTTGTTATCCCTTACAGCAGTGGCTGGGCTGAGTTCATTCTGGGCTTTTGCCTTTCTAATTTTCTCTCTGCAAGACCTAACGGGATCCCTGTGCTCTTCTTGAGTTGCCTGCCCCTTCTTCCAAAAGTGATAACCCCTTTTTTTATTCTAAGGCACAGCAGAAGGTCCCTGTTCAGCCAGGCTGCTTGTCTTCCCTGCCAGTTCCTCTAGCAGCACATGGGGACAGCCTGCTCCTGTGCCTTCAAGACTTCCTTACTGAAGAATGCCCAGGCTTCCTGGACTCCTTTGCTTTTCAGGACTGCTTCCCAAGGCACTCTCCCAGCCAGTGCCCTGAACAGGCCAAAGTCTGCCCTCTGAAAATCCATGGTAGTGGTTTTGTTCACCCCCCTCCTCACTTCACCAAGAATTGAGAACTCTATCATTTCATGGTGACTAAGCCTAAGACAGCCTCTGACCACCAGTCCTTCTCTATAAACAGCAGGTCAAGTGAGGCACCTCCCATGGTTAGCTTGCTTACCAGCTGTGTCAGGAAGTTATCTTCCACACACTCCAGGAAGTCCTAGGCTGTTTTCTTTCTTCTATGTTCTATTTCCAGCTGATATCCAGTAAGTTGAAGTCCCCCATGAGAACAAGGGCTAGGAATTGTGAGACTTCTGCCAGCCACTTGTAGAATATTTCATCTACCTCTTCATCCTGGTGGGGTGGTCTATAACAGACTCCCAGCAAGATATCTCTCTTGTGGCCTTACCCCTCATCCTTACCCATAAGCACTCAACCTTATCATCACAATCGCGATCACGTACAAATGAAACATTCCCTAACATACAGGGCCACCCCACCACCTCTCTTTCCTGCCTATCCCTTCTGAAGAGCTTACAGACATCCCTTGCAGCACTCCAGCTGTGTGAGTAATCCCATGTCTCTGTCTTGGCAACTAAGTCATAGCTATCCTGCTGCACAATGGCTTGCAGTTCCTCCTGTTTGTTGTCCATGCTGTCTGCATTGGTGTAGATGTACTTGATTTGGGCTATAGATTTCACCCCCAACCCTGGCATGCCACTGCAAGGCTACTCTGTAGTGAGCCTGGTTAAATCCCCATTCTCTTTGAACCTAGTTTAAAATCCAGTTGATGAGCCCTCTCATCACTCATGAGTGAGAATCCTTTTCCCTCATTGAGGGGGACTGAAGGAAAACTGTCCCTTTCTCTTGCTTTTAAGCAGGACTTAGTATATCCCTGGCATATTTAGATAATTTGTTTTTGTAAATTCCCCTGACTGAGATATTGCAAGCTCCTCTTCTTTATCACTAGAGATTGATGATCATAGTTAAAAGTAGTTCTCTAATGTTTAATCTTCCCTCGTGGCAAAAATACGTATTTTGGTAGGTTTTTTGTTTTCATTTGGTTTTTTTTTTTTTTCTTTTTCCTTCTAACTCAAGTAGCTGTGAGCATTGGTTGACACTTGCTTTCTTTGTAGCAGTCTTCCGTATGTTTAATCATAAGAATGTCTTTCACATCTCTATTTTTTCTTTCCAAATTTTTCATATCTATTTGCTCCACTATTTGCTTTGGTGTATAAACACCTCAGAATCATATCATGCTGTATCTTCTCCTGAGGCAGATTTCAAAATTGCACAGTTACCCCAAAGTTGTTTGCAAGGATTCCTCAGGGAAGCCTTGAAGCCAAGGGTGCAATTCATGATGCCCCCCTCAGAGGAAGCTTCAACTTCCACTGAGGCTGAAGGTGCTTCTGTGCAGCAGGGGCAGTTGTGGTGTGGAATAAACATTTTGGTTTAGGTTCCAAACATTAAGCCACAAAATTTATAATCCAACCCTAACAGCTGAATAAAGACAGCTTGGTCACCCATTGGAAATCTGGTTCAATTTTATGAGAAGGGCTCCTTTCAAACACCTGTTAAACACAGAATATGGTAATTTTGAGACAACACTGTCCTCAAATTTTTTGTTGCTTAGCTACCATAGTTTTTCATGCACTAAAAATATCATATGGGGTAATGGACAAATCTGCAGAATAGCTGTGACAAATTAAAAAAATCACTGCAAAAGATGTCAAAATTACAAAATGTGGCCACAATAGGTAGAGAATTGAAAATAATCATAAAAGCGTGAAATTGTTTTTTTCACAGTTATTTCTGAATCAAGGTTTATCTTTCTATACCTGGCAGTCTTTTCAAAGAAACAGATAGTGCTTACTATCTAATTAGTATGGCAACATGTCTCTGTCATTTACTTGCATCTCCAATTAATATTATAGTGAGGTTGCCACATTGTTTCAGCAGTACTTTTCTTCTGCTACAGTTGAGGGAAAATTATTACCTGTGAGAGCCAACACTTTTTTGCATAGTATCTGTTATTGCAATTGATATAATTTATTAGTAAGAAATCCAAAATTTCAGAGGCAAACTAGCTGAAAACTGATTTGCAAAAAAAACCCAGATAATATTTTGGAGCTCCTTTTTCAGTTTATCTTGACAGTTTTCTCTCCAAATGTCATGCAGTCCCTCAGGTTAGGAAGATGGCTGGAATTGTAAATTTATGGGTATTTTGGCCAATTCCTACTTACATCAATTAATATTTTACCCTACTTTATAGGTTAGTTCTGCTATGCCTTCATAATCTTTTCCTTTCTCTTCCTTTTTTATGCCCCATATTCAAGTACTACTTTTCAGAACATAGTTTCCTTCTTCATTCTGAAGTCCTTAGTATTGACAGAACAGCTATTGAGATTATTTTATGCATTTGTCAAGATATGTTGCAACACTGGACTTCCTTTTAGTATGTAAGAGAGAATGATCCTTAATATATAAATGCAGGAATTAGCATTTCCAGATTAGGCAGCAATCTCAAACTGAAAGTGTTCAACAGCTACATTTGTCGGACATTGTCATTGTTTTGCAGTTACTGAAATTTGCTTTACATATTGAGTTTTGTTCAACACATTACATCTCCTATGGGATTATTTTTAACATTCTTTTTTTTTAATGCAATAATTACCAATACTACCTGATTGGCTAATTGAATATTTCAGGATTATTTAAAAAATAATCGTAACATTTTATCCAAAGTGAAAATAAAACTATTCCAAATCGGTCTTTTTAATTAAATTATGATTTTTAAAAAAGACTGCAGTGTCTTGTAAAACATTGCCAGATTTTCGTTTTTCAGTTAGTGGTATATCATTGAAAAATGACTGAATTGAAGGTGAATGAATGATTGAAGATACAATTGTTCCCTCATTAAAGTGCTTTTGATGTGGGTGGAGGCCAGTTTGAATTATCTGCTCCTGTGTAAGGGGTAGAATAGAATGCTGAAACTTTTGTTGAGCCATAAAACCAGGAAAAGAATTTTAAATATAGGCTGAATGAATTATCACATATTGTTTTGTACTTGTCTCATGATTGAAATCTAATAATTTCTGGTGATGTTGTGTGTGATGGAAGTAGTATTTTAGATTGAAAGACATCACAGAAGCTGTAAAAAAGTTTATTATTTCCTATCTTTCCTATATAAGACACTTTATGACCTGACAAGCATTTAAAGAATGAAGAAGCTATGTCATCTTGTTAATCCTCAAACAGTGTCCTGGTGTAAGCTGGAAATTTCTATCCCTTATTTTTTTAAAATTATTCTTTCAAAATACAAATATAAGAATCATGTTTATTGTTAAAACAATTATACTTTTAAAGATCCCATCTCTAACATACAAGTGTACATCTGTTGCAGCTATTGTTACTATTTTAAAAATTATTAGCTATAGAGTGATGAGATAACACCAGTTTATCATACTCTTTCAGTCTTTTTTTGAAAATTAACAATGAAGAGAATAACTGAGTTTTGGCTGATTTTCTGAAGCATCTAATGGATCCAGATAGTAGCATTTAGTAACATGTAAAGACTTACTGACTCCAAAAATCCTTCTGCCTTAATCTTGCTTTACTCCATAATCCTTCTGCTGATCAGAGCATCAGTCTACAAGAACTATGAGAACATTGCAAATGTTTTGCAAAAAAAAATATTGAAATACAAAGAATCATTAAATTTATACCAGGGCACTTAAAACTTGGTGTTTTATGAATTTGTCAACAACTCCTAGTATCAGACCAATCAGAAAAAAAAAAAAAAAAAAAAAAGAAAATTAGTCATGGATAATACTCTGCTGCATTCAGTAGGCTGGAGTGAAATTGTGGAGTCAACTCCGAGTTACCAGATTTAAAATTTGCATCTTGAGGTTAGGTAATAGACTTCTTTAGAGATGGAATATCCACATTAGCACAGATCCTAGGAAAAACAGCATCCTAAAACACAGGAAATGGGTCATATCTGGAAACATCTGTCTTCAGAAGCAAGCTCCAGGAAAATTTCTGAAATATTTCAGTCCTGGAGCTGCAGATCCTGGGTACTCTGAGGTGTCTCAGACACAGAATATTCCTGAGAAATTCCATAAGTAAACAGACAGAAAGCAATAGTGTGTGGCCATGTTTCCATACATCATTTCACAGAACCACAGAACCACAGAATCACAGGTTGGAAGGGACCTCAGGGATCATCTAGTCCAACCTTTCTAGGAAGAGCACAGTCTAGACAAGATGGACCAGCACCCTGTCTGGGTGAGTCTTAAAGGTCTCCAGCGTGGCCGAGTCAACCACTTCCCTGGGGAGATTATTCCAATGGTTGACTGTCCTCACTGTGAAAAATTTCCCTCTGGTGTCCAATCGGTATCTCCCCAAGAGCAACTTGTGTCCGTTCCCCCTTGTCCTCTCCATGGGACTCTGTGTGAAAAGGGAGTCTCCGTCTTCTTTGTAGCTACCCCTTAAGTACTGGGACATGGGGATGAGATCCCCTCGAAGCCTCCTTTTCTCAAGGATGAACAAACCCAGTTCTCCCAGCCTATCCTCATATGGCAGGCTTCCCAGCCCTTTGATCATTTTGATGGTGGCCCTTCTCTGGACCCCTTCCAGCCTGTCCACATCCTTTTTGTATAGCAGGGACCAGAACTGTACACAGTACTCCAGGCGTGGCCTGACAAGTGCTGAGTAGAGTTGGATAATCACTCCTTTATCTCTGCTGGTGATGCCCTTGTTGATGCAACCCAGCATCCTGTTGGCGTTCCTGGCCGCAGCAGCACACTGTTTGCTCATGTTGAGCTTTCTGTCCACCAGGACCCCCAGGTCCTTTTCCACAGAGCTGCTCTCCAGCCAGGTGGACTCCACTCTGTGCTGCACTCCCAGATTATGTTTTTCCGGGTGCATGACCTTATACTTGCCCTTGTTGAACTTCATAAGGTTCTTGTTGGCCCACTCTTCCAGCCTATCCAGACCTTCCTGCAGAGCTGCTCTCCCTTCTGGAGTGTCTACTTCCCCACTCAACTTGGTGTCATCAGAAAACTTCATCAGGCTACACTTGATGCCGTTATCCAGATCACTTATGAAGATGTTGAATAACATTGGGCCCAATATCGATCCCTGGGGGACTCCACTTGTGACGGTTGCCACTTAGAAAAGGAGCTGTTTACCAACACCCTTTGGGTGCACCCTGTCAGCCAGTTCCCCACCCACTGCACAGACCACTTGTAAATGACCATTTTCAGATGGAGGATGATTCCATTAAAGTTTCTGACCCCATACACTTTATCACACTTTTTTATAGCGCTATGTTGCAAGTTATAACTGATGTGAAATTTCTTCTCTGCATTACTATCCTCAATTTGTATAGGCTTCTGTACTTTTTACAAAGTAAGCTCTCTGACTTAATTCAAAGGAAAATTCAGTGAACTAAGATCACATATAGGATGGTTTTGTAGCACCTAAAGATTCATAGAGATGACAAAGAATACTTAGAAAATATCATCAATGTGAAAAGTTGGAGCTCCTCTTCTCATGGAAACCCTGTAGACATGTAAATCCACCTGTAAAACCGATTTCCACAGTAAAATGTGTTTGATGACAAAGAAAATAGTAGCATATATTTTTCCTTTACTCAAACTACAGCATTTCTACTTACTATTTTCCAACCACTGACTGACTTTGCTGCAATATTAAATTATTAAAGACAGAAAATCTTGGGAGGCATTTAATATCTCCTTCCAGCTATTGTTATCCACATTTATTAAGTAAACTGAATATTTCTTCTCATTTTTGGGTATATCCTTTTAATTTTTTACCAGCGACTGTTCCCAAAACACCAAACATTTGAGATGATACATGAAAGCTGAAATGAAATATTTGTGTTTCACTCTGCGAAGATAAAGATCTTTATCCATTTCCTTATCTGAACTGAAATGAGAGGATCTGTTCTCGTGTGACCAAGTAATATTCTCATTGACTCCAGGTAACAAAGTTCAGTGTTATCTTGTTTTTCTAGCAAGTCAGGAGATGTAAAAAAATACTAATTCCGAGTAAGATTAGGAATAAAGTTTTCATGTCAGCCCAGTATGCTAAAGCACGGATTCTTGGTAATGCTGGCTATGGGCAGCATACAGAGCCAGCTGGAACCAGCATGTCCTTGAGTACTCGGTGGAGAGGAGGGCTATGCTGAGAACTCCAGAAAGTGGTGCTTTTGCATTCAGTTTGGAAACCCCATCATAGCCTTAATGATATTTTCCCAGCTACCCTTCTAGAAGAAGATGAAGGAGGGCACTGATCTTGAGACTATGCCAAAGAACAGATGTTCTTCCTAGGGGCTAGTCTGCATCAACCGGTTAATTGGGAGCATGGTGGTACCAGTTTCTCATAAAGCAGGGGTACTTATTCTGTACCCTTCTGTTGAGTTATTAAAAATTTGCTGGGCTATTAAAACTATTCTACAGTACACTGCACTGTGGGATCTTATGTTTAATATGTAGCTATTCCTTAAAATAAATAAAACAACTGTGATGTGTGTGTAACCTTGACATATCAGTGTTCACAATAATTTTAATCACTATTATTAATGTTTAGCTGTGCTTTTTCTCAATAATTTTAGGAAATCTTAAATATAGTCATTATTAGTTAACAAAGTTTGAGCTAACTGTCCTAGCTTTCTGAAATACTTTAATACACTACATTGCCAATACAGTTGCTATACTCCTGTTAGTATAATTGCTGATTAGAAACAGTTTAATTACTATGGTTTGCAGTTCATTTACACAGAACAAGTATATTCCAATAAAAGCTGGCTGGAAGTGCTGGCATGCTTTTCAACCAAGAGAAGAAAACATGAAAGTAAGCCTAGCTGAAGACACATTAAACCTGGAGAAATTACATTTCTACTAATAATGTAACCAGAACTACAAAGTGACAAATTCTGCTCCCAGAATGGTCAAAAGGAAAGCTCCTGTATACCTCAGTGGTTGCCAGGTTTCATTCAAAATCTTGTTTGCCACAGTGTTTTGAGTCCAAGTATTATGTATGTCTCATGTAGCTTCCCGTTATTTTAGCAAGCAAGACAGTTTATTTGTCAGAGGTTTTGTAATCACTTTAGGGTTTTTTCCCTCCCTTTTTCTTTTCTTTTTTTTTTTTTTTTTTATTCTTTTTAACGAAGAGACAGGGCAGTTATTTATTTTGGAAGGAATTATAATTATACAGCTCATTTTAAAAAAATGTTTGGTTTGTATTTTGTCTTATGAGTCCATAAATATTCATAACCTATCATAACAATTTTTTAAGTGTGCTTTTCACTGAAGTTTGTATAAATCTTGCATTATACCACTGTGGGAGAAAAAGATTTCCACCAGCAGCTCCAGTTCTGTCTTGTTTCTTGATGTCTAGCATTATTTTCATCTTTATAAGAACATTATTCAACCACAGAAATTTTGTAATGAAAGGAAACTTGTTCTTTCCTTGGATGGTCCCCTAAAATTATTGTTTTTCCTGAGTGGTATTTATTTTCTTCAGGTGTAAAACATGCTAACTTTTAAGGAGCCATCAAGGCACAGAAAGTTATCTTTTCTGACTCTACATTCATACTTTGTGTTGGTTGCTAAGTCAAAGCAAATTAATAGAACTTCAGTGAAACCACTGAAATTACAGTGGTTTACATAAGCTGAAGATATGGCATTTAGAAAACAAAGCATTGCAGTAATGGTGTATGACTGTAGAATAAGATCTGCTGGAAAGCCACATGATACAGGTTGTAAGAAAGCAACATACTGAACTGTCCATTCAACACGTTAATTTATTTTTTAAATTTAGTAGTAACCTCCTTCCTGTAACTCCTGTGACGCCCTGCTTATCCTCAAGGCACCATTTAAAAAAGATTAAAGAGGGTCTGAGTGCAATTTTTCTCAAGACCTGTTTGATGTGTGAAGCAGGAGTGGATGAAGTGAAGGTGTTTGTGTGATTAGTTAAAAGCTACAGTGAACCTGCTCAGGAAAGGAAGCACAGTGGGAGCATTTAATAAAGTGCTAATTGGGAGAGTGAGGAGAAGGCAAAAGAAGCAGAGGAACTGACCAGGAGGCCTGTAGTTAGGAGCGGAATTAATCTTTCTGACAGAAATTAGCACAGACTTAACACTCCTTTTTCTGCTGCAACCTTTGCTATGTAGCTGGTGGTTTTTTTCCTTCTGGTAAACATAGCATGGTGTCATGACCTATCTGCCTCCCTGTTGTGAAGCAGCACATCAGGCAGAAAATTTCAAAATTATTATTTTTCAGAAGTCAGCAGTCCTTATCAATCTTATTGTATATATACATAAAAATAATAACAATAATGCATAAGTAAATAAATACATATAAACACACCTCTATCTTCTGTGTAAGAAGCAGGAAGCAATACTGATGCCCTATGCCAAAACAGGTGCAGTACTAGTGGTTTTCTTCATAGGATATTGCCAGCCTTTCAACTGAATCAGGGAGAAAAAAAGCCACCATTTTACAACAGATCTCATTTTATTCATCCGCAGGTAGCAGTGGTTTCCTTGTCCAACATCAGTGTTGATTCTTTCAGCTTCCAGGGAGCTGCTACTGTAACTAAAGTCATATCTGTGTAATAAGACCTATACCACCTTAATCCTTATCTCAAGCACTGCCAAGCGTGCCCTTCAAGTTCTGTGAGAATGCAATAAAAACTTCTTCTAACACATATAAATAAGTTTTACAATTCTATACTTTCACTCATAGACTAGTGGTGAATGGGAAAAATAGACCACGTAACTGCAAGTTTTCTGTTTGCCTGAAGTTAGAACTCCCATAAGGCTTTATTAAGTTAGGTTCCTGGAGCCAGAAAAGACTGTTAGCTACATTATGGTTTTCATCTTTGTATAAACCCTAAAGTTCTTCAAACATTAGATCTTCTATCTTCGCTAAAATTGATTAAATACATTAAAAGAATTACTCTTAAACAGAGAGGGAGAAAAAAGCTATTTATTTACCATTAAAATAAAGTTAAGGAAATAGACCACTAACCAAGTTCTCAAAAAGCTGCATCATTACAAAGCAATCAGGAAGAAGTAGCTAACTGTTCCCCAGTGGGGTACATATTGTTCTAACAAAAAAAAAAAAAAAAAAAAAAAAAAAGAAGACACTGTATATTGTGCATAAGGGTATGCATTTAATGTAAACATGAAACAGGCATTTAATGTAAATCTGAAACATTAACTTTGGCATTTACAATACGAAAAACAAAGTAAAATACGTGCAATAAGTATATCCACAGTAAAGATGCAAAAAGCATAATTACCAATCAGACTATTTTTTTCTTTTTTATTTTATTTCATCTTTGTTATATCTTTTTGAAAATACAGAAATGGGGTAAAGTATATCAGCTTTCCTAAAGTAAATGACTAAGTTGTTTATTTCTACAGTGTGAATATTTTTGATCTTTAAAATCCAGTTTTGGACTTTTGAATATTCCTTTTTGGTTTATCTAGCTTTGAGATTTGTAATATAATTTCTCATCAAATAGGGATATAAGAACACATTTTGAGAAAATGATAATCATTATTTTCATTATGCTTTTTATATTTAAAAATTTAGATGAAGAAAAAAGGAGAAAAGGCAGGGAAACAACACTTCAAATTGTCAAAAGAATGGAAAAAGAAATAAAGGTAAACAAAACAATATCCATAAATGTAATCTCTAATGTCCTATTGCCATGAGTTTTTTCTCAACTATTTAAAGAATCAGGAAAATTACATATGGAGAAAAAGGGTGGCATTGATATCAATAATTAGCTGTCATTGCCTTTAGTATGGCAGAATTTCATCCTTTGTCTTTGGTGACAACATATTCTAGCATGTCTGTGTTGCATATTTCTCATCTCCAGTATGACATTAACTTCAGGAGATCTTATTTTCACAGATATTACATGTTAGAAATTCCCATTGCGTATAATAAGAATGTTACAAATTGGGAAGAAAATATGTCAGATGGTAGACTCACATAAGGATGTTGAATTTCAGGTACTAATATGAACCCATCTAACATAAGTTTATTGGGAGTGGGTAAGTGAAATGGCATTTGAGGCCTTGTTTAATACTGTTGCTGTCTTAAGAACACATTGACACAGATTTATTTTAAACTTTAAGACTTTATGAGGTAGAGGATTTTTTTAAAAATTTTTCCTTCTCTTTTTCTTGCTTTCTTCCTCATTTTATAGTGATGGAGTGGGAAGAAGGTGAACACATGTATTTAATTAGTTTCAAAATTGCAGGTGACAGCAAAAATAAATATTTAGGATGTTTTTCTTTTTACCTCAAAGTTCAGTCCACTACTTCACTGACACCTGTAAATAAACAGACTTAGGGAGAAGAAAGTCTTGTGGTACAAATTTCTGTATTCATTCTTAAGAAGTATTCCCTCACTTTCAGGTTTCACTAATACATTGGCACCACAAGATGTTCAAAGGTTCAAGATGTCACCTCTCCCAAGCCCCTGCTGAGCATGAATGTCACCCAGTAGGGTGAGCAGGAAGGATCAAGTTGTTGATAGCAATTCTGTACCTTAAAACCTAACACTCCATAAATTAAGACAGATGTATATGTATTGGAACTATATTCAGCCTGTGAGATTCACTGTGGCCACATCAATTGTAGACTATATGCCATGGCCAGTCTGAGATGTATGCAAATGCAATATGAAGACTGGTAGTGTTGCACTAGCTCCTGTTCCCAATGTGTTTTCTACTTACTGAAAACTGTATTTTGTGCTTTTGCTGAAAACAAAGACAGAATTGTTAATGATATATTTTTTTTTGTATTTTATTTTTAAGGTGATATATTCTCCTCCATAAAAGTAAAACATGAAATCATTAAACACTTGCCCCCAGTCACTAAGCAGGAAGTGAGCTGGCTGGAAAGTCAGCTTTTACAAAATTAAATCTATTGAATGTGTGAGTTTACATTTGTATGTGCAAATGAAAATCCCTGTGCTTGTAAGGAGATTTTATGAGTGTCTTCAGAGACTACGAGAAAAATATTATAGGAGTGATGATCTTGATGCTTTTAATATCTCTCAAATGAAAATGGCTTTTCAGTGCATCTAAAGAGCATCTGGAATGTGGAACAGAATAAAAACTATTTCTTCCTTGAATTTTCAGGATACAGTAAATACCTCAGGATTCTTTTGAATAGATGCTAGATGTTGTTTTGACTATTATTATGATGGCAAAATAGTATATTTGATTTGTACAGAACAGAACATCTCCTTTATATTAGGCATTTGAAGGTACCCTGTGCTGAGGAAAATAATTGCTAAAATACTCTCTCACTGATAATATTAAGAAATACTTTTGAAAATCCTGTGTACTTTGCATCTGCTTCTGAAGGTAATAGATTGTACAGGAATGTTTCTGATCTCTGTGAAGAGATTCTAAGTTCTATATCAATATTTTCTACAATCTATATAGTCTTGCAAATGTCATCAGGGAAGGACAATTCAACTTCATGGAATTATTACTAAAACAATACTGATCAGGAAACATTAGAAAAGTTTTTGTAACTATAGCTGTATGGTATTTGTTATGTATTTTTGCTGGAAGAAAAAAAAAATCTTGTTTTTATTCAAGAATCAGCCTGAACACTGTTGCACAGAAAAATCCTGGCTTGAAGACATACAATTTAACCAATAGAGCTACAAGTGAAAGAGAAACCCTTAAAAAACAAAATCCCTGTAGCAGGGATTTGAAAGAGTCTAAAGAAAATTTGCATTATAACACATTTTTTCCCTCCTAATTCCTGCAGAGGAACCTGCTAGAACAATCACACTTCTCTGAGCTCACCACTTCAGTTTTAATCAGTGCAGAAGTCCTGTTCCTAGATGCATAAATGAGTCACTTAGAAAAAGACTTTCACAGCAGCTAATGCCTGTTGCCTTTAACAAATGATACACTTTTTATTCCAGGATGTGAATGAATTTTTGCATAGAAGTTAGTCAGAAAATACTGGTTGAGGGACTGTTCTGTATATCTAGTATATGAAAAGTCAAAGACATTTCTTATTATAGTTTCGGAGTTTGGTGTTTGGGTTTTTGGGGTGGGTTTTTTTGTTATTTTGTTTAAACTGTATGTGGTGTTCATACACTATATTGGGTTTGTCTCTGAAAGACATCAGGCATGTGACAGGTGTTTAGAAAAGTAGTGAATAAGCATACTAATTTGAAACTCTCCCTGTAAGTGTTAATACCAGGTATATGCAAATTTGAAAGTGAGGGGTGGTCTAAATGATATAAAATGCATAACCTTAAAAGAGAAGTTGAAGGAACATCTTTTATTTTAAGACAATTTAAAGAAATACATTTATCTTCTCAGATAATTCATAAACAAGTGTATTGGGCAATGACAATGTCAAAGTGCTTGATTTTGTTGTGAGGATGGCTGGACTACAAAAACAACAATCAGATGTTCAGGATGCAGAATGCTGCAGGGACAAATAAGTGCATACTGTAACCATTTTCTCAAATAATGTCCCATGCAAACATGAAGAAATTTGAAAGTTAAGCAAATCTCAGTATTTCCTATTCCATACAGTGCACTAGTCTTATGACTGTAAGTTTAGAAAGGAATTAGAACTCACTGTGTTCTTTATAATATCAAAGAACAAAGCAACACTGTGTTTTGCATATAGCAAATGCAGAATAAAGACCATTACTGTGTCAGCATGAGTCGATCATTTTGCATTGTCAAAACCTCTGGGTTTGTCAACTATATTGAGTCTACAATGGCAATAAGGGGGGGGGGGGGGATGGGATTAAAATTATAAAGTAAAAATTTTGTAAGAATATGTATTCGCTCAACATGAGCAAACAGTGTGCTGCTGCAGCCAGGAACGCCAACAGGATGCTGGGTTGCATCAACAAGGGCATCACCAGCAGAGATAAAGAAGTGATTATCCAACTCTACTCAGCGTTTGTCAGGCCACACCTGGAGTACTGTGTACAGTTCTGGTCCCCGCTGTACAAAAAGGATGTGGACAGGCTGGAAGGGGTCCAGAGAAGGGCCACCAAGATGATCAGAGGACTGGGAAGCCTGCCATATGAGGATAGGCTGGGAGAACTGGGTTTGTTCATCCTTGAGAAAAGGAGGCTTCGAGGGGATCTCATCCCCATGTCCCAGTACTTAAGGGGTAGCTACAAAGAAGATGGAGACTCCCTTTTCACACAGAGTCCCATGGAGAGGACAAGGGGGAACGGACACAAGTTGCTCTTGGGGAGATACCGATTGGACACCAGAGGGAAATTTTTCACAGTGAGGACAGTCAACCATTGGAATAATCTCCCCAGGGAAGTGGTTGACTCGGCCACGGGAATAATCTCCCCAGGGAAGCGGTTGACTCGGCCACGCTGGAGACCTTTAAGACTCACCCAGACAGGGTGCTGGTCCATCTTGTCTAGACTGCGCTCTTCCTAGAATGGTGGGACTAGGTGATCCCTGAGGTCCCTTCCAACCTGTGATTCTGTGGTTCTGTGATTCTGTGATATCACCATAATAATGTATGTTATCCTTGTAAGAACATATGCCATATATGTTGAAAAAGCATAATGACATCTTCCTTTCAATAAAGTTTGACGTCAATAGCTGCAGACAAGCCGCACTGAAATCAATTTGCCTGCAACAGGTTTTTCTAATGGCAAATTAGTGCCCTTTAAAAATAAAATATTATATATTCAGATTTCATTAGATCTGTATTTAATGTGGTTATTTCTGGTTTACTGTATGGAGTTATTTGAACTGAAATGATATCGTTTAGACCTGATGAAGCTTATCCCTTTTAAAGGTTTACCTTGTCATTACACAAATTAACATTATCTCAGTGGAATAATTAAGTTGTAGTGTTTTAATTTGTTAATTAATGTATTCATTTATTCTAGTGGGGGAAGTCTGAGATTATTGGAAAGGTTTTGTTTTAATCAGCCCTACTTTCTGTAATGTTCACTCTTTCCCACCAAGATTCAGCTGATTTTGGCTCAGGGAAGGCTGTTGGGAAATTGCCCTCAGAGCTTTATTTGAAGGCACAACAGTCTTAGTAATAAATTGTTTTACTGTGAAAGTCATGCCTAGCATGTTGATTCTTTTCCTAAGTTAGACTGCTGAAGCATATTGTGCTTTCAGTTACCTGCCTGACAAGTTGTCTATTTAACAGGAAAAACCCATTCTGACTGTGATTGATATTGATGGTGCAGCTGCCCCATTTCAGTGATGGGGAAAATAATGTGAGTCAAAGTAGAACTGGCTATAGCGTGGCAGATGCTGCTTCCTTGTTTCTCTTCATTTGGATAAGAAGGTTTTGCTTTAAACACACTTATTCCCACAGTATCCTATCTACCAACCACTGTTCACATTGCTTTCTTCCTTTTTACTTTGAAATTACTTCAGAGACATTACTCTGTACTGAACTACATTAAAGAAAAGTGAGGGTTATATTTTTTTATAATTCCTGTTATGTGCTCTCCAAGTCAAGGACAACAGTTTTAAAAATAAGAACCACTGGTAAGGGCTGAATAGTGTCATTCACCCTTTGGCTTCACTTTCTCTCTGTATTGTGACATTTGGTGTCAGGCTCTGTTTTCCCTATGCTGATTTCTCTGGTATTGTGGCTTGGCACCTGTCTTAACTTTACAGAGAGACCACGTGCACATTGAGAGAGCACAAAATTTGTCCTGAAGCTGCTGTACCAGTTTAAATGTGTTTGACAATGTCGCTTTCAGATGAAGGGGGCACAGTCATAGACCTAAGAGTTCATCTCCTGCCTAGGAGGCTGGTGGCGTGAAACTATATAACTGCCACTAGCTTTCCATCAGCTGCACGGCTCAACTGATAAGGAATTCTGCAGCTTATCTTCTCCATATGTCACTCTGGTAGTGAAAAGGATGAGCTTACAAGGAATCAAGTGATACAATCCATGCAGTCACAAGGGGTATAAAAAAAAAAGATATTAAACAGGGGACTTGCTAGTGGAAGGGGGAAAATTGTACTTAAAATCCACATACTTCACAACTTTGCAGTTTATCTGGCATTTATATTCAAACACAATATGCAGAAGACTGAATTTATATCAATATAATCACATCTCCAACTCATCTATTCCTTCATTTTGGTGGAAATTTGAGACAAGCCAAATACCAGATTTGGAGGTGCAAAGAATATAATATCCTTCCTATTTACATCTTCACACCATTTCTATATATGCCTGCATATCTGAAACTAGGCAACTTCAGCATGCTTTCTTATCCATGGCACCACTAAGTATTTGTGTCTGTTGGGGGCTGGATCATCTTTCCAGATACACAGGTACATTTGAGAAATAGGAAAGAATTCTGAAATAATGGACACTTCTTATAACTTAACTTATTTGTGGTTCTCTATGGAGCAAAGATTGGTTGACAGTATCAGGTTGAGGCTTTCTGCTTTAGAGGAAATGTTGCCTTCCAGAGGAAAAAATTGTGCAAAGGCAAATGTCTGTGTTTTTCTCTTCTTAAGCTGCAAAAGTAGAATAAAGAGAGTAAGTTCAAACTGCTTAAGCCTGCTTTCTTTTGTACTCTTCTAATTGCAGCAGGGCCTTCAGAAGTTAATAATGTCATTCCACTAAGAAAATCTTGGGTGGTATGTGATCAAGAATAATAAAGATACACATGGATCTTTTGTGAACTGGTTGCTATGCTGATGAAATGTTAATGAAGAACTTTACATTCATGAGAATTTGTGGTCATCAGAATCAATGTGTTGGATAGACTCTCCCAGTGAGTCAGAAATACCATGTTTATCTTCATTTGACTGTTTTGCCAGTTCTTTGGTATTTTAAAAGACATTCCCACATTAAATTTCTTCTGGTCTACAATAAACCTTAAAATACAAAGGAGAGACTGGGGGACTTGATTAAACTTGTTCTGCCTTTTAAAAATTACAGTGCTACTTGGCAAACAGGTGAAGGAACTATATTGCTAAGTATTTATCTTTGTTATATGCAGAAAAAAATAACCATATGGTATGCTTCCTCTCTGGTGAGAAGTGATCATTGTGATGGGATTTGGAACTGAGACAACTCTTCCAATATCATTGAAAAACTCCAATGACTTTCTATGTAATACAGGTCTTTGCAGGGGTATAGACTTTGTTCCTCATAAATATGTAGTCTTTAAGGATGAAAAATATGTTTCATATGTGACGGTTTGTCCAATCTCCTTTGCAACTTGATAGAGGAACATGAAAGACATCATTCCTGCATGTTTCCATTCTTAGATATGAAGGGAATTATAAATAAAATAGAATGAGGATTGCACAAGCAATATGTGAATTCTAGGAAATGGCACTCAAATGCTGAAAAGTGTGCTAGAAATATAGTGAAGCTGATGATGAGGCATCAATACTCAGAATAAAACAGGGTTAAAGGTTCACCCTTCCTTCTTCTTCATTTGGGACACCATGAGCTCACATGCAATTTTTACATTATCTATGACTGCTCAGGAAAGAGTTGCTCTAGTTTGATCTCTGGAAACAGTAAAACAATGCTTAGATAACAAGTAAAAAAATACAGTCAGAGTGGTAAGAACAGCTAGAAAAGAAATCAAGAACAAAACAGAAGATGTTATGACCCTATAAGCTTACATGCTTACCAAGACTGCTGGTAGTTTGAATACCAGAAATGCAACTCAGGTCTCCCATATATATAAGACATAGAGAACTTTTACAAAGTATTCTGGAAGATGATCAAAACTACTTGAGCAACTTCTATGCAAGGAGAGAATAAATTAGCAAGATTTTTTTATTCTGGGATAAAGATAGGGAGAGTGTTTAGCGAAACAGTAATTCTCCATTTCTTA
The DNA here is from genome assembly GCF_963921805.1 of Phalacrocorax carbo. Classification (NCBI taxonomy): domain Eukaryota; kingdom Metazoa; phylum Chordata; class Aves; order Suliformes; family Phalacrocoracidae; genus Phalacrocorax; species Phalacrocorax carbo. Next base: position 27,417,983 of record NC_087518.1, on the reverse strand, counting down.
CACAGAAGAAAAGTGCACCAAAAGAAATTGCCAGGTAAGAGCAGTAGAACAATCCTTTAAGACAACACAGATTAATTTCTTTCTCTTTGAGAGATGTGGTCAAAATTATAAATTAATTAGAAAAAAATATATATTGTTTAGAAAATAAATTATTAAGGTGCACTGGTAGATAGTTCAGATGCAAGTGTTGACCTGGACATCCTTAAACTGTTGGCTTTTGGAAACTATGTGTGGGAAACTTAAAAGATAAGGAGTCATATACCTATCATGTAGTTAAGCATTTGCTATTAGCTACTGTTGTAAAAAGGAGAATCTTTACATGCATCATTGGTATGATTCAGCATAAATGTTTTTATATTCACTAGAACATAGATTCATCAATAGGTTTAATGATCAGTTGCATATCAGGATGAATTTGGCATCAGGTGCGATGCATTTTAACTTAAAATCTCTCTTAATGACTTAAGGGAGGTCCTGGCTCTTACAAAAGCTGGAATATTTGCCAGAATAAGAATGGATTTAATGTCCACAGAACTAATTAGAATAAAATATAATAGCTTTTATAGACTTTCCTAGTCAGAGCATCTAATTCTCCAAAGTGCATCACAGAGTAATTTGATAGATATGAGCGGTGTAATAATTATGTCAGCATCTGGTTCTTCTCCCACTGTGCACTCAGCAGCGCTCACATGAAGCCCTCTGTGCCACAGGTGCTTGCACTGTGACTGGGAAGGCTGGCCAGGATCCCCAAAATGACTCTTCTTTTTTCCCCTCTAATCAGGAAATAAAGACTCTTTACCTTCCTCTTGTCCTTTGGTTATTAAATTTAGCCTGATATACTTTCAGGGCTGTGCTCCTGAAGTTATGCTCCAGTTCAACCTTGTCTCTGGGGTTCAGCCATTTTTTAAAAATATGTATTAACTCATGAAATGTATGATGTCAAATGTGTAGTTTTGGAATTAGTAGGCAAAGACTCAGATTTGTCAAAAGATGTGAACAACTCAAGTGTGATGTGGCAGGTACCAAAAAGAAGGAAATATGAAGGAGTCCAGTTGATACTTGCAGCCACTGCTTGGAAAAACAGGTTGTATACTCATGATGGAAGTGGTGTCAAGGGGCTTAGGCAGGTGGTACCCAAAACAATGTTACAAGCAAAGAAGAATCTCACATAATTCAGTTAGAATTCAGAATTCAGAATTATATTCTTGATTCTTCTGACACCAAAGATATCCTTTAGCAAGTCATTTTGCTTCTTTATGTAAATGGCAAGGCATTAAATTTAATACATTTTGGCTGCAGTAATGTAATTTGTGAAACTAGAACTATAGTTTTTGCTGAAGGATGAACACTGTTAAAGCTCAGAGCTTTGTTTTTCAGTGTCAGAAATAGGTCAGTTACCATCATGATTAGTATGGGAGAAATTTATTTACTGACACTGCAAAATAAAATATAGGCATTCATATTTTTATATATTTTTAAAACATCATGACTGGAACACATCACTGGACATATATAAGAAGCAGTGATGCTTTCCATTACAAAATATACATTATGAAATGAGTCATGGAGTTGTACAATGAACTAGTAAAAAGCAACTAATAGGAGTAACTACTTAAATAATAAAATGCAGAAGTGTTTTGTACAGGCAAGGATTATGATAGCCAAGAAATGAATTATAAATGTACTTGTGCCTTATCTATTTAAAAAGCCCAGACCTGATGGCAACTTCTTCTCCATGGAACTTTTGTCATTTGCAACAGCTGTTAAGTAAAGACAGAAAGATGGTGAGTGGGGTGGAGAGGAGATATTTTGGGATCTCCATACAAATAGCTTGAATCAATACTGGAGAGAGTTTGGAAATACTTGACAAGAATCATAATTGTATATTTCAGTCTGTCAATGGCAAGAAATAAATTAACATGCTCAACTTGCTCATTTGAAACCAAGAACACTTAGCCAAGCTAAACACCAGTCACCTTTCCCCTGACTATTTCTCAAATGGGAAAATCAATTCCCACTCCTAATAAAAGGAAGAGACAGGAGAAAGACTGTTTTTCTTTGTAGCAAGTACAAATTAAGGTTTTATCTGGACCATGATGTGTTTGATCCACAGCATTTCAAAAACATAAAAAACTTGCATGCTTTTGTGCTGCCTCTTCCAAATTCCAAAGAAAAAAAAATGATATTTCCATGATCCTAACTTCAGGTGCATGATACTACATTTTTGTGAGCAGTGCATAATTTAGTGGCATTGTCAGATGCCAGCTCCTAGGGGGAAAAAAATTGTTTTGTTTGTTTTTCTGCACAGCCTATTATCCATTTAAGATCTTTCTCAAATACACTTTTTAGTCCTATCTGCATGTTTATGTATCATATCACCAAAGTGACAAGTCTCTATGGTGATAATTATTGGAATTATGAATATGGATCTTTCCTTATTTCTTATAAACTGTTTGAAAAGTGATTAAAAATCAAATTAAATCTAGTTATAGTTTTAAAATTATCTTTGTAAAGACATCCTTGTCAAAATGTACATTTGGCTGTTAATCATACCCTAGAATAAATATCAGACATAAATCAATCAATCAATGTCTTTCTTTTTTAATTTTGTCACATCAATGCCATTTTGGTAATTTATAATATTCCCCATATTTTTATTTTTAGACAACATTATTCTGCTTTCCATTTGTCTCTGCTTTGTAGAACATGAAACAGAGCTGTAAACAAATTTACACACAGGAATAAATATGCCTGTAATTAGGTTTGAGAAAGAAGATCACTGCCATATCTGCTTCTCTTTCCATATTAGTTGCAAAGAGAGAAAATACAGGGGAGAGTATGGGGATCTATAGTATCAATGACATGTAATTTAGATAGTTATTTCCTGTGGGGAAGAAGTAACTTGGAGTTTGGGCCCAGCAGTCCTGTTAGTGTTAGAGCAATCTCATTTTTGTTGTTTGCCATTTTTTATCTTGCTTTTCTGTTACATCATTTCACTCTAAACTTGCCAGATAGAGGCTCTAAATTATTTATATAAACTTCTCAAATTGACAGACACTTCAGCTTGTCCTAGTTAATTTTAAAATTTGCATATGCTACTTTACCACTGAGATATTGAGAATTGTTTGTTTTCCTTTAAGCCTCATAAACAGTAAGCTGATTTATTAGGGATACAGTGTACCAGTGTCAGCTGGGTCTGGGGCGCTCAGCCCTTCTGCTCAGTAGCTATAATTATCCCACACAATTAGCCAGTTTCCTAATAAATATTCTTAATACATCATTCTCCCTTGCTCTCTAGTTTGTTCATACAGTGATTTTCTTCCGTTTCTGTAAGTGATTTCCACTGCAATTTAAAGTACTCTTTAGAAACTGTTATACCATTTTATATTAGTCTTTCTTGTGCCAGATAAAAACATTGGTTAGACTATATTTTGCCAAACTACAAGTTTTTAATGAGAAATACCTGTCCATAAAGCCTCATTTTCCCAGTGCTCAGGGGCAAGTGAACCTCATCTTTTCATGCAAATGGTGACTGCTAACACTGGGCATAATCAAAGACTCTTCTTCTTCTTTATGTATTTTAACTATTTAATTTTTAAGATTTTTCAAAAGTCATGTCTTGAGTAGACTTCATCCACTGCTTTTCATTATCAGCATGTCATTATCAGTTTTAAATGGCCTGTTTGGTGCCTTATCATCATATGGTTTTATAAATTCATGTGTATTTGGTTGGAGCTGTATTATATGCAAGAAAATATACACTAAAAGGAGAAAGCAGATGATTCTGACAACTCTTTGGTCAATATAAATAGAAGTATCTGGACTGAATAGCTTTGCCTTGCTGTGGTTGGTCAAATCCCAGCCTCATAAAAGGTAATTTCTAATTTGCCTTTTCAGAATATTGTACTCCAGCTCTTGAATGATCTAGTAAGACAGTGAAACTAGGTAGCAAGGCTGATTTAGGATGTACCAATGAGAGTGGAAAAAATCTTTTTGCTCTAAAATTATTGTGGTATCTTTTCTTTATATATTTTTAAAGAATAAAATTTTTTCTTCAATAAACAAGCCTAGATAGTGTGTTTAGCCTCATTATGCCTTTCATATGGAAGTAGCAACCTTACTCAGAGAGGTTGTTATTTAGTTTTTTCTAAAAACAAACAATATCAGATATTTTTAGTTACAGATGAAAATGCAAAATTACGTCATTTTGCAAGTTGCTTGTAGTAATTGTTCAATTCTCCTCCTCAATGTATATGTAGTGTGATATATTTTTAATTTAATGCTCTCATCTACATATTTTTAAGAACTGTAATCTAATTCACTGCTAACACAAACTTTTCTAAGGCTAAGTCATTACTATTTTTTTGTTTCCGTGTGTGCTTGCCCCTTTTTTAACTCTTGAAAATAAAGTAACAACTGGTCCTCAAATGTAAGTTTTTGTTTAAGAAGTGATTAACAATTTGTGCTAACTTTCGTCTACTATTATAAAAGTTTGACAAAATTATAGGCCTTTAGATATGACTCCTTGGAAAGAATCTCAGTATCCAACTTTAAATTACAATTGTACTTAAGAAAATAAGGAAAATGTGAAATCTCTAAGTTGGTCACTCAGTTTGCATCTAAAATGGTCTGTAATGATATGCCTAAAAGATTTAAATTTACTGCACAGATAATAAAACGCTAGGTATTTTATTTGCATTTTTAAAGACAACTCCTTTTAAACTACAGTGTAAGGTCAAACATATTCAGGACAGTGGCTCAGTATTCCAATATGATGACTTACCTTCAAGCAAATGTTATGCCCTGTGTAGAACAGAATGGTTTAGGTTGGAAGGGACCTTTAAGATCATCTAGTTCCAACTCCCCTGCCATGGGCAGGGCCACCTTCCACTAGACCACGTTGCTCAAAGCACTATCCAAACCTGGCCTTGAACACTACCAGGGATGGGGCATCCGCAGCCTCTCTGGGCAACATGTTCCAGTGCCTTACCACCCTCACAGTAACAAATTTTTTCCTTATATCTGATCTAAATCTACCCTCTTTCAGTTTAAAGCCATTACCTCTTGTCCTATCACTATATATCCCTGTAAAAAGTCCCTCTCCAGCTTCCTAGTAGGCCCCCTTCAGGAACTCGAAGGCTGCTATAAGGTGTCCCCACAGCCTTTCTTTTCCAGGCTGAACAACCACAACTCTCAGCCTGTCCTCATAGGATAGGTGCTGCAGCCCTCGTATCATTTTTGTGGTCCTTCTCTGGACCTGCTCAAAGAGTTCCATGTCCTTCTCACGTTGAGGGCTCCAGAGCTGGACGTTGTACTCGAGGTGGGGTCTCACCAGAGGGGAGTAGAGCAGCAGAATCACCTCCCTTGACCTGTTGACCACACCTCTTTTGATACAGCCCAGGATCCAGTTGTCCTCCTGGGCTGCAAGTGCACATTGCCGGGTCATGTTGAGCTTCTCATCAACCAACACCCCTAAGTCATTCTCTGCAGGACAACTCTCAATGCATTCTCTACCACAGCATGTATTCATGTTTGGGATGGCCCAATCCATGTGCAGGACCTTGCACTTGGCCTTGTTGAACCTCATGAGGTTCCCACAGGCTCACCTCTTCACCCAAAGTGCCCTTGTGGCCAAGAGGGCCAAAGGTATCCTGGGGTGCATTCAAAGGACTGTGGCCAGCAGATCAAGAGAGGTTATCCTCCCCCTCTACTCTGCCCTAGTGAGACCACAGCTAGAGTACTGTGGCCAGTTTTGGGTGTCCCCAGTTTAAGGACAGGGAACTGCTTGAGCAAGTCCAGTGGAGACCTACTAAGATGATCAGGGGATTTGAGCATCTCCTTTATGAAGAAAGGCTGAGACTCTTGCGTTTGTTCAGACTGGAGAAGAGAAGTATGAGGAGGGATTTCATCAATACTTATAAATATCTAAAGGGTGGATGTCATGACGATGGGACTGGACTGTTTTCAACAGTGCCCAATGACAGGACAAGGAGCAATGCGCACAAGCTGGAACACAGGAAGTTACACTTGAATATGAGGAAAGACTTCTTTCCTGTGAGGGTGACAGAGCAGTGGACCAGGCTGCCCAGAGAAGTTGCTGAGTCTCCTTCCCTGGAAACATTCAAAACCCACCTGGATGCGTTCCTGTGCCCCCTGCTCTAGGTGTGCCTGCTGAAGCAGTGGGGTTGGACAAGATGATCTCCAGAGGTCCCTTCCAAACCCTACCATTCTGTGAGTCTGTGAAAACTTAGGCTTCTAACTTGTGGTTATTCAACTCTGCTCGAGTGTGATGTGTGTGACCAAGTCACACCAAGAGATAGTGTGAATGCCCTCTCTGGACAGATAATAAAAATTCCATATGTTAAAGTTTCTTCAAGATTCTGCGGCATTCCTGTCTGCCATCCACTCACTTTTGTTTATACTGCACTATTTTAAAATTAAAGACCTGATCATCGGCAATCTCCATTCAGTTCTTGTTTGGAGCTATACTGAAAAAGGTCTGTGCATGTTTTTAATCTTATTTTGCATCTGGACAAAATTAAGACTTCTCAAGTTTGTTAAAAGAAAAAAAGAGAGAAAGAGGAAAATACATGTATGTACCCATGCATCCATACTGAGAGACCCTGGCTCACCCTCATCAAGTCCTGTATACCACCAGCCTGAGACCCTTGCTAAGTCTATTTCTGGATAGGGAGTCAAGCATCTAGTCTCTCGCAACTCATGTGAGTGCTCTGATCACAGCACCATTGCTTACATAGGGCCATACTTGTCCTTCTACTTCTAACCAGAAATTCCATTCTAGAAAGTAAATTTTCTTGGAAAATCTCAGACTTGTGCTGATCACAATTTTTCTGAAATGAAAGTAATGAGAGTGAGGAAATACCCTCTATGGCAACAAGGATTCTGGATTTTAGAAGAGCAAAGTTCAGTTCACTCAGGGCCCCGTTGGGAGGGATTCGATGGGAAGCTTCCATGGAAGACAAAGGAGCCAGTGGGTGGTGGGAATTCTTCAAGAACTCTCTCTTGGAAGCACAAAGCCAATTTATCCCCTAAAAAAGGAAAGGGAAGTAAGAGGAGCAAGAGGCCCCCTTGGATCAACCGTGACCTCCTGGGTCTACTCAAATCCAAAAGGGAAGCACACCAGGGATGGAGAAGTGGAGGATTATCCGTCGAGAATTACAAGGGCATTGCCAGAGTGTGCAGAGAAGCAGTTTGAAAAGCAAAACCCCAGCTCTAATTGAAAGTAGCTGTAGACGTGAAAAATAACAAGAAATGTTTCTTCAGGTATGTCAACCACAGGCAGAAAAAGAAGGAAAACATAGGCCCACTGTTAAACAGAACAGGAGAGTCAATCACTAATGATGCTGAAAAGGCAGAGGTCCTCAACACTTTCTTCACTTCTGTCTTTACCAACACTGCCGGGTCCCAGGCTTTGAGAATGAAATTGCCAGTTGATCCAAACACCCACCCACCATCAGTGAAGGAAGAGTTAGTACATGAATTACTACTGGAGCTTGACCCCTTCAAATCAATGGGCCCTGACACCAACCACCCAAGGGTGTTGAGATTGCTGGCTGACATCATTGCAAGGCCACTCTCCATAATCTCTGAGAAATCGTGGAGAACTGGGGATGTCCCAGAGGACTGGAGGAAGGCAAATGTTACCCCTACCTACCAGAAGGGCTCGAGGGAGGATGCGGGTAACTCTAGGCCCATCAGCCTTACTTCAATCTCTGGGAAAGTTATGGAACAAATCCTCCTGGGGGACATCACAAGTCAAATGAACCACGTGATTGGCTCTAGTAAAGCCAACATGGCTTTTCTAAAGGCAAATCGTGCTTGACAAACCTGATGGCCTTCGATGACAAAGTAATTGTCTGGTTGACATGGGGCAGGTGGTGGACATTGTCTATCTGGACTTCTCCAAGGCCTTTGATACGGTCCCCCGAAGTCTTCTCCTGGAGAAACTGATGCGTTATGGCCTAGAGAAGTGGTCTGTGCAGTGGGTGGGGAACTGGCTGACAGGGTGCACCCAAAGGGTGTTGGTAAACAGCTCCTTTTCTAAGTGGCAACCGTCACAAGTGGAGTCCCCCAGGGATCGATATTGGGCCCAATGTTATTCAACATCTTCATAAGTGATCTGGAAAATGGCATCAAGTGTAGCCTGATGAAGTTTTCTGATGACACCAAGTTGAGTGGGGAAGTAGACACTCCAGAAGGGAGAGCAGCTCTGCAGGAAGGTCTGGATAGGCTGGAAGAGTGGGCCAACAAGAACCTTATGAAGTTCAACAAGGGCAAGTGTAAGGTCATGCACCCGGAAAAACATAATCTGGGAGTGCAGCACAGAGTGGAGTCCACCTGGCTGGAGAGCAGCTCTGTGGAAAAGGACCTGGGGGTCCTGGTGGACAGAAAGCTCAACATGAGCAAACAGTGTGCTGCTGCAGCCAGGAACGCCAACAGGATGCTGGGTTGCATCAACAAGGGCATCACCAGCAGAGATAAAGGAGTGATTATCCAACTCTACTCAGCACTTGTCAGGCCACGCCTGGAGTACTGTGTACAGTTCTGGTCCCTGCTATACAAAAAGGATGTGGACAGGCTGGAAGGGGTCCAGAGAAGGGCCACCATCAAAATGATCAAAGGGCTGGGAAGCCTGCCATATGAGGATAGGCTGGGAGAACTGGGTTTGTTCATCCTTGAGAAAAGGAGGCTTCGAGGGGATCTCATCCCCATGTCCCAGTACTTAAGGGGTAGCTACAAAGAAGACGGAGACTCCCTTTTCACACAGAGTCCCATGGAGAGGACAAGGGGGAACGGACACAAGTTGCTCTTGGGGAGATACCGATTGGACACCAGAGGGAAATTTTTCACAGTGAGGACAGTCAACCATTGGAATAATCTCCCCAGGGAAGTGGTTGACTCGGCCACGCTGGAGACCTTTAAGACTCACCCAGACAGGGTGCTGGTCCATCTTGTCTAGACTGTGCTCTTCCTAGAATGGTGGGACTAGGTGATCCCTGAGGTCCCTTCCAACCTGTGATTCTGTGGTTCTGCGAACATCTTTCTTTCTCCACAAAGGATTTTCTGGAGTTCAAGATTATCCACAACTTCAGCAAAGGCAGTAGTTATTGGGATTCTTCCCAAAGCACTGGAAGGAATTTTCCCATGGAAAATTACTATAGCTGAAATTTTATGGATTCTATCAATTCTATGCATTTTCTTCCAAACTTTTACTCCTGTTGAGAACATATTTTGCTCCTTTACTATTTTTGCAATCTGCATATTTTATAGACTCGTTTGTATTTTGCTTTTTAAGAAATTATTCCATGTTCTTCCAACCTAATTTATCTCATCATCAGGTATCACACACAGCTGTTATGAAAAATGTCTTGTAATTAAGATTAACACACACGACAGCCTCCCAGATTTTACCTCTGTTTCTTCAAATAATTTCAAAGCAATACATTTTCTTTTATGCTCTGCATGGGCACATGTGAAAAATTCAACAGTACAGTCCTATAAAAGCAGACAGGATACAGTTGCTATTGATATCAAAGGAATACTTACCACTGATTCTGTTTTTTTTTTTGTCACCTTCTGACCTCCAGTGGAAGTAGTATTTTGGCTGGAGTATGAACAATGTTAATCAATTCATATGGCAACCTAGTTTAGAGATTGTAATTTATAGACTGTGTTATTTTCTTCTCAGTTTTGTTCATGTTTTCCAGGTTGGTTTGTTTGTTTCTTGTCATTAATCCACAAGACATTTAATAAGAGTTTTCCATTTGTCTTCTCAGATTCTTAGGAAAACAATAAATAAATTATTTAACCAAATACCCTTACTGTGCTACCAACATTTTGTACAACTGTTGTTTGCAAGTTCTGATTTAATTTAAAATGAATGTGGAACATCTTGCAAATTAAATATAACGTCTACTTACTCTTTTAGCTGTAGAGAATGTTCATACATATATCTGTGACCAATGTAAAAAATTGAGCTTAGTAAATAAAAAATAATTCTCCAGTTTTGGTTAAAAGGCTCACACCAGCTGTAGAGGCCTTATTTTTCAAAACTGCGTGCCACAACTTTATTTTTTTCCACAGATGTGGTCACTGAAGGACTATGATAGCAAAAATCAAGTTTTGCACATTTTAATCTCATTCACCCTATACTTCTTCCCATTTACTTCACTGGTACTTTTTCTCCTGTAAAAGTTTGTGTAATTAAACTCATCTGGCAACATTTTTCCAAATTATCCCAAGTGGTAGTGCTAGAATATTAACAGGAGAGATGACTTCATCAATTAAAAACATCTTTCTTAAAATGATATTGATATCCCTTGTTCAAAGTAATTTAAATTTTTTTAAAATTTCCCCAGCTGCCTCATCTGATCTTGACTGTCAAGGCACAGCACAAGGAAATGTGTTACAGATATGTCTGTAATAAGTCTAATTTACAATAACTGCATGAAAGCCTCATAAGAAGTTGTCTTAATTCCTGGATAAGTTATTGAAGTGCTTTGTAAGAAAGTGTGTGTTACCCAATACATACTGTTATGATAATGACTTTCTAGAATCATTCTAATGAAAATTTTTAAAGGTTCAGCAGAGCCTTTTCTGATTGAGACTCACATGGTTAGTGTTTTGCTAGAAACATGTTTAAATGTCCCTCAGTTTAAAAAGAAAGACACATATCCCTGTTATAGTTTTTCAGATAATTTCAAGCTTTCTTTCTGTTATTTCATGCAACATTTTTTGCTCCACAATTAGAAGATTAGCCATTTTGAATTCTGATTTTTTTTCTGTGTTGTATATAGACTGAGGTTTTAAATTTCTTTAAAAACCATAAAATTATGTGTGTGTAATACAGGATATTATATGGTATTTCATCAATAGTTGATAAATATGTTCATATTATAAAATAAATTACATTTTTATTTATACAAAAAGACCAGAAAATCCATTTTATTGAGCACACTTTCATTAAAAATATAAAAGGAGATGAATGGAAGGGGTTTGTGAGGCAGTTACTTCAGAAAGCCATTATGGGAATTTAACACCTCATTTTTGAAAGGTGCCTATGTAAACTGAGGAATCTTTCAGTGTGTTGAAGACTACCTTCCCCAAATATTTCTTACATTACTCTCATATTTAAAGCATTTAAAAATTAAGTAGAGAAAATGTTTAAGTAAATTATTATTGAAAGTATAGAAAGAAAGAATTTTTATTCTAGCTGGTTAATTATATTGTCCCTGTATGCTACAGAGTTTTAATAAGAGTGAGAAAAGACTGAGTATGTATAATTGAGCAAATATGTCTATTAATTGTAATTTTGATATACTATCTGAATAATTTAGATAGGTCTATTTAAACAATGACTGTGTAATAGAAAATTTTGCAGAATATGACACAACTTTTAATTTGCTTCATTAAAAGAAGAGGCAGCAAAACAGCTAGACCATGACACTGGAGTAGAGAAATAGTTCACCAACAGTTCCTTCCATTTAAAATTGTAGAGAAACCTTTTGCTGAGGGTAACTAGTATCAAGCTTTTGTATTTCATGGTATTATACGAAACATATTGCTGACCTTTGAGATGTATGAATGAAGAGCCTGTCAAAAAACAGTAGGATTTCAGGCAGCATAAATTTGCCCAGAGTGTCTTCAACCTAAGTCTGGTGCAGTTGCAATGACAGTTCAGCTGTGCCATCAGGCAGGAATGGACAACCAGGACCTTGTTGCTCTCTTGCAGAGGTTTCTTCTTTGCTTTCTTTTCACAGAATGGTTGAGGTTGGAAAGGCCCTCAAGAGATCATATGGTCCAACATACCTGCTCAAGCAGGGCCACCTAGAGCTGATTGTGCAGGACTGTGTTCAGATAGCTTTTGCATATCTCCAGGGAGGGAGACCCCACAACCTCTCTGGGCAACCTGTCCAGTGCTCTGTCACCCTCACAGTAAAAATGTTTTTCCTGATGGAATGGGAGGGACCCCCCATGTTTCATTTTGTGCTTACTGCCTCTTGTCTTGTCACTGGGCACCACTGAAAAAAAGCCTGTCTCTGTCCTGTTCGAAACCTCCTTCAGGAATGTATATACATTGGTAAGATCCCCCTGAGCCTTCTCTTCTCCAGGATGACCAGTCCCAGCTCTCTCATCCTTTCCTCATAGAGGACATGCTCCTGTCCTTTCATCATCTTTGTGGCCCTTCTTGAATTGCCTCCAGAATTGTACTGTGTTTTACTGGGAATCCCAGAATTGGACACAGTACTCCATGTGTGGCCTCACCACTGCTGAGAAGAGAGGAAGGACCTCCTCTCTCAACCTGCTGGCAATAATTTGTCTAATACAGTTGAGGATACCTATACACTCATTAAAAATTAGATTATTTTTTTAAATGGAACTGTTGCAGAGCTGCAAAACATCCAAGAGTGTCCATGTTCCTGTATAGATTTGTAGGGAGTTAGCTACCTTAGAAAGTAGCTGAGGAATTTTGTCATTTCTGGGGAAAGAAATTGCAGTTTCCTAAGTGGGAAGATCCTTGCAGATCCACTCATTTTTTTTCTGAGAATTTAGAGAGGAATAAGGTCCTCTGATTATAAAGTAATTGAAAGTATTCCAGTGCCATTAGCTTGCAGGGACTGAACTCTCAGAACATGAATATAAAGATGAAAAGTGGTTGTGTTTCAGCCCAAATATCTGTGCTTTGCAGTCTCTAACTCCTGGTCTCTCTATATCAGCTAAATATTGGAGAAGATATATGATGGTAGTAAACATATAGATAGAGGTTGGGATAGAGAGTTAATTTTCTTCATAGTAGCTAGTATGGGGATATGTTTTGGATTTGTGATGAAAACAGTCTTGATAGTATAGGGATATTTTAATGTTACTGCTGTGCAGTGCTTACGCAGAGTCAAGGCCTTTTTGGCCTCTCACCCCGCCCCACCAGTTCACAGGCTAGGGGTGCACAAGAAGTTGGGAAAGGGAGACAGCTAGGACAGCTGACCTCAACTGACCAAAAGGATACTCCACACCATATGATGTCGTGCTCAGCGTATAAAGCTGGGGGAAGAAGAAGGAAGGGTGCGACATTTGGAGTGGTGGCATTTGTCTTCCCAAGTAACTGTTATGCTTGATGGAGCCCTGCTTTCCTAGAGATGGCTGAACACCTGCCTGCCAATGGGAAGTAGTGAGTGAATTAACTTTTTTCTTTGCTTGCATATGCAGTTTTTGCTTTACCTATTAAACTCTCTTTACCTCAACCTATGAGTTTTCACACAGTTTCCCTTCCGATTCCCTCCCCCATCCCACTGTGGAGGGGAATGAGTGAGCAGATGTGTGGTGCTTAGTTGCCAGCTGGGGTTAAACCATGAGAAAGGATAATGTTTTGATAAGCTAGATTTTGTTCATATAAAAATAATGTCCAAAATCACTTGAGGAAATAACATGCCCTACTGTAAAATAGTATTTTTTGAACCTTAACTTGACTTTACCATTTTAAAAATTTCTGCACTAAAACCTCATTTTGTAGAGCATATGCAAATTAGTATAAGCAGCGTCACAAACTGCCAGAATGAAAGTAATTTCCTGGATGATTAAAAAGGACAACTTCAAAAGTTGTGATTTATTCTGGAAGTATGAGTTTTGAGAGGTACAGGTATTCAGCTTTTTAAACGATAACTGGGAGAAGTGACACATACAGCACAACATCTTTATAAATAAAACATCCACAAGTGTGGACACTTCAGAAACAGAAAAACCTGACAAAATGAAATTTTTGCTGAAACTCCTCTTTTTTCCATATTTCTTAATTTGCATAATGACCTGATACATTAGCACAACAACCTGTAGGAAACTGAAGGGAATGAAAAGCCTTTTAGAAACGTTGGGTTATGTATTCAATGCAATTTTAACTGGTGCTTCATATTTGAAGAACAGCTGGGAGACAGAACACTCAAAATGCAGATAACTTCTGGAAATTTCTTATGCAAAGTGTCATCAGATATGGTGCTTTTTCCTTATTTCATCTGTTCTCCTTAAAGAAATACCAGCTGAGTGGAACTCTTTCAAAATATTTCAATATAAATTTTCAATATATTGTCATACTTAAGACATGCAGACAGCAAATTAGAATATCTGCTGGAGCCCTAATCCGTCATACGTAATGGAAATGATTTAGTTTTCTATGCTACTCATTCAATTATTTACATCCCAGGAAAGGAGCTTGTCCATCTTTATTTTCAGCTAACCAAGAAGAGAAATTCACTAGTTTAGGAGGTAGGGTAAGAATGATGATAGTAAAACTTCCTTAAATTTCTATACAATGGTTTAAAACATCTAGTCCTTAGAGGAACTGAAGACAAGATACAGCTCTTGCAGTTCAGTTTAAGAGCTTGACAGTTGGATTCATACAGTTAGAAACTCAGAGATCTTCGGGAAAGGTAGAAGAATTTAAAGTAACTTTAATTTACAGAGTTGATTTAGAGTACAAGTTAAGTTTGGAAGCCTGAAGATGAGTCCAGAAAAGTTCCAAATAAAGAGGAGTTTGGCGAAATTACTAGTTACCCCATGCAGGAAGGATACAGAATCAAATGGCTGAGGACCTCTGGAGTTTACTTAGTAAAACATCCACTGATCAAGCAGGGTCACCTAGAACTGATTGCACAGGACCACATCCAGATAACTTTTGAATATCTACAAGGATAGAGACTCCACAACCCCTCTGGGAAAACTGTGACAGTGCTCGGTCACCCTCACAGTAAAAACATGTTTCCATATTTCCTGATGGTCAGACAGAACCTCTTGTGTTTCAATTTGTTCCCATTGCCTCTTCTCCATTTGCTGGGCACCGCTGAAATGAGCCTGGTTCCATCTTCTTTACACCCTCTCTTTAAAAGTTCATATACCTTCCTGGATGATCTCCAAGCTGACCAGTCCCAGCTTGACTTTAGGAAGCATTTCTTTACAGTGAGAATGATTAAACATTGGCACAGGCTTCCTAAAGGGGTGGTCCATGCCCCAAGCCTGTCAGTGTTCAAGAGGCAGTGCCCTTAATAACATGCTTTAGCTTTTGGTCAGCCCTGAAGTGGTCAGGCAGGTGGACTAGATGATAACTGTAGGTCCCTTCCTACTCTTCTCTTCTCTTCTCTTCTCTTCTCTTCTCTTCTCTTCTCTTCTCTTCTCTTCTCTTCTCTTCTCTTCTCTTCTCTTCTCTTCTCTTCTCTTCTCTTCTCTTCTCTTCTCTTCTCTTCTCTTCTCTTCTCTTCTCTTCTCTCTCTTCTCTTCTCTTCTCTTCTCTTCTCTTCTCTTCTCTTCTCTTCTCTTCTCTTCTCTTCTCTTCTCTTCTCTTCTCTTCTCTTCTCTTCTCTTCTTCTCTCTTCTCTCTTCTCTTCTCTTCTCTTCTCTTCTCTTCTCTTCTCTTCTCTTCTCTTCTCTTCTCTTCTCTTCTCTTCTCTTCTCTTCTCTTCTCTTCTCTTCTCTCTCTTCTCTTCTCTTCTCTTCTCTTCTCTCTTCTTCTCTTCAGCACACCTCCTGCAAGGCAGAGGGCCATCTCTCCTGGTGTCAGAGAGAGGCCCCAGGCACTCCTTGCAGCCTGGGACTTGCAAGGCTGCATCCATCACCTTAACCTCCATCTGGGTCAAAGACTCTATCCTGGCAGGTACAGCTGCTCCTTCACCTGTTGGGGAAACTGAACTATCACTACCATACCAGAGACTGTTTTATTGGTTTGAACTCAGCTTAGGCCCCATTCTTTGCACCCTGCTGCAGAAAGTGCTGCATCCATTGGCTGCACTCTAGGTCTGGTTCTCACATAGGCCTCTCTGGAGCACCAGATAAAAGGGTGCTGGACCCTCTCTTATCAGTGGACAGCTACAACAAAGGCTTCAGGCACCCTGGGTCAAGGGCAGTTGATTGAACTCATCAGAAGCTGCTAGAGCTTCCTCAGGCCCACATCTTTCTGTCTTCATCTGCCTGGTCTTTACCTGGCAGCAGCAGTAACCCTCAAGTTTCTCAGAATTTGCCAGGCATTCCCCAGTGATCATTTTCCCAGAATATCATAGAATCCTAGAACCTTAGAATATCCTGAGTTGGAAGGAACCCGCTAGGATCATCAAGTCCAACTCCTGAATCCAGACAGGGCAACTAAAATTTAAACCATGTATCCAAGAGAGTTGTCCAAATGCTTCTTGAACACGAACATTCCTGGGGCCATGAACTCTCCCCTGTGGAGATTGTTCCAGTGCTTGACCACCCTCTCGGTGAATAACTTTTTCCTAAAATTCAATCTGAACTTCCCCTGACACAGGTTTAAGCCATTCCCTCGCATCCTATCACTGGACACTAGAGATCAGCACCTCCTTCTCTGCCCCCTCTCATGAGGAAGTAGGCAGCATCGAGGCTGCAGTGGAACAACCACATCTTTCGACCCATTAGCTATACTGTGCCTAATGCACCCCAGGATACAGTTGCCCCTTTTGGTCACCAGGGCACATTGTTGACTCATACTGAGTTTCCCACCAACCACCTGGCCTCAGATCCATTTCTGCAGGGCAGCACACCAGCCTCATCCCCTAGTTTGTATGTACACTCAGGATTTCATCATCCCAGGTGCCAAATCTGTCTTTTTCCCTTGTTTACCAGGCACTGAAGTGAGACTGACAGGCCTATAATTAGCAAGGTCTTCTTTCTTGTCCTTCTTGAGAATTGGAACAGCATTTGCTAGCTTCCAGTCAACAGGGACCTCTCCAGATTCCCAAGACCATTGATAAATAAAGGAGAGAGGCCTCAAAATAACATCAGCAAACTCTTGCAGTACTCTGTGATGAATCCCATCAGGCCCCATAGACTTATTTGCATTCATCTGCAGCAGCAAGTACTGTACAAGTTCAAAGTCAACTGGGAACTTATCACACCCCCAGCTGCAGTCCTCCAACCCAGGACTGCAGGAGTCCCACGGCCCATCATTGGTGTTAAAGACATAGGTGAAAAGGCTTTTTCCCAAAGTGAAATCCAGAGACTGTTCCACAAACTGTTATGTCTGTTGGCTGCCTCTGTTAGTTGAGCTTTCAGAGCGCAGCTACTGCCAAAAGCATTGTCTGCTATTTGTCATGTCCACTAAAGGTCACATTTTGGATACACCTCGATTAGGTCACAGTCTTTGACTGAAAGACAGATGGCAAATTGGCTGCTGGTTTCAGGCAACTGCAGACTGTACAAATACAGCCGTAACTCTCCATCTGCTGTAGTGTAGTACTGTAACATAAACAGTTTGCAAGTGCTGTGCAGATGAAGGTTTGCTGTTTGTATTCATAATAACATGGCATTTTCAACTGTACCCTTTGTCAGTGATAGCGCTTCTGAGCTACATATTGTGTTCAGTGTTTGTATAGTGCTGCAAATCCAATTTGTCATGGGGTTTGCCTGATACTGTACCAAACAACTATCTAGCACATATGAAGCAGGTGCTCAGCAGGACAAGAAATTGAATTACGTACTCACCTATATTACAAAAATATATTTTTCTCTTCCTTTTTGCTTTGTTCAGATTTATAAAGCTTGCTTGTTAACTCAGATCCATATGCTTGTGGAATGACCATCTTTGGTACTTACATCGGTTCTGTGGCCCCTTTAATAGCTCTCAACATTTGCTTTTAGGGGTTTTTATCTTTCTTTTAATGTTTATGAGTTTATTGTGTATTTCAATTGGTTAAGTTTTTTACTTCAAAGAGAACATACCAAAAGGCACAACAGATACTAAACTGTAGAGCTTTGTTTTATAAAAAACATGAAAAATACAAACTGGGTACAAGGTACCTCTAGCAATAGAAAAAATCCTTGCTAGTTAAAAGAGACAAAGTGAATACTTGGAAGTAATGTCCCATCATTCAGCCTTTCTGATAGGTCCCTTTCTTCAGTGCTTCTTTCTACACTGGCAACTTCTAATACCTCCTTGCATAAATGAATATGGTAAGGATTCGTCTAGATTCACAAAAAAAAGTGCTTCTAACTCCAGCTTAGTTTTAGATCTTTACTTCAGGCATGAATTTGTTCAGCCTCATGCTGCAATGTTGGTCTTTTATCTTTTAAACTCTGTGTGTCAAAATATTCTTGAAACGATAATCAGTTGTTGTAGGGAAAAGAGCAAAGGCCTGCCTTCCCCTGTTCTCATGTCCACTATGGTCAGCCTTATCCTGAGTGCATCTTTAATGATATATAACCTATACGATTAATATGGCATTTAATGTGGTATATATTTGCTAATGCCGCTTGAAACCATTATGTGCAGAATACAAAGTTGGACTGTTCTCAGTCCTGTATATAAAAATCATAGTATAGGGTAACTCGAGCTTAGACTAGATTTTTTTTAAATACAAAAAGTTCCTAGCCCTGATTCTAATATAAAAATATTGATAAAAAAGCAGGTTAATAAGACATATAAAACTTTGCTTTAAGTCCTGATGCGTCTTTTGAACTTAATGACAATATTACCTTTTCCCTGTGATTGTAAATAAAAACATCCTTTTAATATGCTAGGTAGTGCATTTGGGTGAACTTGTCATGTTCTGATCTTCTATTCAAATTAAAGGATGCTTTACTAAAGCAAGATTTAAAGTTCAGAACATAGGAAGGGTTTGAAGACTGCTTTCACTGAGACATTTTATCATGCCTTTATAGATTAGAGTAACAGTCATGTCTTCAGTTGAGATGCAATGACCTCGTACAATAAAGTTTGCTTTATTGAAGTGTAGCCAAGGCGCTATCATTTAAGCCTCTACTGGCCTCTCCCATAATAAATAAAACATAAGAATGAAGAAATGAAGATGAAAATAGTGGAAGAATTTGGCTATTAATGTTCACTGTGGTACACAAGAAACAAGACTGAACTGCGCTCTCCAAATCCTGTAATAATTACGGTCCTTGATCCAACAAAATTTTGCTTCTGTTTTCTCTCGATCATCTCTTCATAATACTTAATCTTAATTACTGTTTCATCCAGCCTCACTGGAAATTTAAAACTACGAAAGAAGAATACCTTGGGCAAAATTGATTTTCAGTTGAGTTTAGTTGATGCTTAACTAGATTTAGTGCACATCATCCCATATAATTCCTGTTCCAGAATGATAATTTCCCCAT
This sequence comes from Phalacrocorax carbo, assembly GCF_963921805.1. Classification (NCBI taxonomy): domain Eukaryota; kingdom Metazoa; phylum Chordata; class Aves; order Suliformes; family Phalacrocoracidae; genus Phalacrocorax; species Phalacrocorax carbo. The sequence goes on along the minus strand of NC_087518.1, from coordinate 27,398,852 downwards.
TCTTCTTATTTCTTAGGGGGAGAAATACTTAAATGTAGAATCATAGAATATCCTGAGTGTAAGGGATCCATAAGGATCATCGAATATGACTTTTAAATATTCAGTAAAACCCTGAGTATTCATTTTTCAGTAAGAGTGTGTCATGGATTTACCTGCGATACAGTTAATTTTTCTTCACTGTAGCTGGCATAGTGTTGTGCTTTGGATTTAGTATGAAAATAATATTGATAACACACAGATGTTTTAGTTGTTGCTAGGTACCGCTTGTACTAGTCAAGGACATTTCTAGCTTCCCATGCTCTGCAGGGTGCACAAGAAGCCGGAAGGGGAGGGGGCACAGCTAAGAGAGCGGATTCACACTGGCCAAAGGGATATTCCATATCATGTAACGTCATGCCCACTATGTTAACTGGGAGGGGTGGCTGTGGGAGGGAGGCAGCAATCGTGGCTCGGGGACTGGCAGCATTGGTCGGCAGGTGGTGAGTGGTTGTACTGTTTCTGTTTCTGGTTTTTCCCTTGTTCCCTTTTCCTTTTTTATTATATTATCATTATTGTTATTATTATCATAATCATAATCATTATTATTATCATTATTTTATTTTAATTATTAAACTGTTCTTTTCTTAACCCACAGGTTTTTTTTTTTTGCTTTTGCTCTTCCGATTCTCTCCCCCATCCCACGGGGGAGGGGGGGGAGGAGGGTTTGAGAGAGTAACTGTGTTTAGTTGCCAGCTGGGGCTGAACCACAACAGTCCTTTTTCACACCCAACATGGGGCTCGAAGGGCTGAGGTAATAACAGTCATGGCACTGATTCATCTGTTCTCAATATTAGTTTATCCCTTCTACACCATGCTCTTTTATTTGCTATGTCTGTTAAAGATTGGTGTTGGGTTTTGTGGTCTGCTGTGTTCTGCAGTGATTAGAGATGTTTTGACTGGGCGAGATGTTTTTAAAACGTTGGCCTTGAGTTTTATTTTGTATTTGAAGTTTATACTGAAGCCATTAATGTATGTCGGTACCACCTCGTGGAGACAATTAGCAATTATACCTCCTCCTCTGAGAGTTTTGTTATGGGGGAAATACAGAATGGCACCTTAGCTACCATCTTCTATAATGCCTCCTCTTTGATTACAACAGTTTTTCAGTATCTTGATCATCCTTGGGTGGTAAAGGTATATCTGTTGATTCTGCTTTAGCAGTCCATTTCAGCTCTGTTTAAGGTTAATAAGCAATTTGAAAATATCATCCAGAGATCTGCCCCAAGGCTCGATAGCTATGCATGGCAGGGTATGTGGGATAGTATGGGCCTAAGACGGTGGGCACCCCCAGTGTTGTGGGACTTCACCCCTGGACAAGTGCAGAATCCTGAAAAATTAGTAGAATATTTGGAGGTAGTATGTTGTCACCCTGGCATTCCCAGAGAGAGACAAATCACTGCAACTTGCTGGGGCCTGGCCCATGCCTATCAAACCCTGTTTAACAGTATTCAGTACCCCCAAGGGGAAGACAAGGTCTCTGGATCTGAAAAAGACAACGAAAAGGAAAGCGAGAAGCACTGCGGCCACTCAAACACCCATGACAGATGCTGCGGCTACTCCAACCCTAGTGACAAGCACTGCAGCCACTCAAACCCCTACGACAGGCACTGCAGCTACTCGAACCCCAGTCACAAGTGTTGCAGCTGAATCAGAGGACCAACCTATGCCAGTATCAGTTGCCCCTATACAGAAGAAGAAATCTTGGAAGAGAAAGTCAGGTCATTTAGAAAGAGATGATGAAAAAGCAGGGCAGTCATGAGGAAAGGAGGAGGAGGAAGAGGAAGAACTCGTGCAAGAAACGGAAATTACCTGATCCTTATCCTTGAGTGAGCTATGAGATATGCAAAAAGATTTTGGCTATCATTCAGGTGAGGACATTGTCACCTGGCTGCTCCGATGCTGGGATAATGGGGCCAGTAGCCTGGAATTAGAGGGGAAGGAAGGCAAACACCTGGGATCCACTTCTAGGGAAGAGGGCATTAACAAAGCAATTGGAAAAAGAACACAAGCCCTCAGCCTCTGGAGGCGACTCTTTCTGGTGTTAGAGAAAGGTGTTCCTTCACAGAAGTTGTTGTATATTGTCTAGGAAATTGGATGACCACGGGGAAAGGTATCCAGTACCTGAGGGAACTAGCTATGCTTGAGGTGATTTATGGTGACCTAGATGACCAACAGTCATCCGAAGACACAGATGAAGCCCAGTGCACATGACCCATGTGGCGGAAGTTTGTCCAGAGCGCACCATCCTCATATGCAAACTCATTAGCAGTAATGTCCTTGAAAGAGGACGAGGCACCAACAGTGGCAGAGATGATTGATAAATTCTGGAATTATGAAGCAGATCTCTCTTCCTCCATTGTCTCAGCTGTGGAGAATCTTTCCCAGAAGGTTCAGCAGCTCAAAGAGGATATGTTCTACTGCCCAGCAGTACGGACCTGTATTTCAAACATTACACATATGCGTCCCCCCGCTCAAGAGAGATGATACACACCCTATAGTTTTACCTGCGTGACCACAGAGAGGACATGAGGAAGTGGGATGGAAAACCTACTTCAAACTTAGAGGCACGGGTACATGAGCTGCAATGAAAAACTTTTACTCAGGGAGGTTCTTCCAGGAAAGCTGCTGTTCCAATTTCCAGTGAGCAGTTCCCCAGACAGAGGAATAGAAGCACTGATTTTATTTCTGATCCTAATAGAAACACTTGTGATTTGTATCTTCAAGAAGTAATTAACGAATACTATGGTCAGGACTAGAGGAGCCCTGCCTCCAGCCAGGTGGAGGAAAGGGATAATGGCTTTACTGGACTGTGTGGATCCAATGGCCTGGCACACATGACCCACAGGTGTATAAAGCTTTAGCGGACACCTGTGCATAGCACATCCTCATAACTTCAAACCATATAGGGGCAGAACCCATCAGCATTGCTGGAGTGACAGGGGGATCCCAAGAGCTAACTGTACTGGAGGCCAAAGTGAGCCTAACTGGGAATGAGTGGCAAAAACACCCCATTGTGACTGGCCCAGAGGCTCCATGCATCCTTGGCATAGACTGTCTCAGGAGAGGGTGTTTCAAGGACCCAAAAGGGTACAGATGGGCTTTTGGAGTAGCTGCCTTGGAGACGGCGGAAATTAAACAGCTGTCTACCTTGCCTGGTCTCTCAAAGGACCCTTGTGTTGTGGGGTTGCTGAAAGTCAAAGAACAACAGGTGCCGATCGCCACCACAACAGTGCACCAGCATCAATATCACACCAACCGAGACTATCTGATTCCCATCCATGAGCTCATTCACCCACTGGAGAGCCAAGGAGTCATTAGCAAGTCCACCTCACCCTTTAACAGTCCCATATGGCCAGTGCAGAAATCTAATCCAAGGTGGAGGCTAACAATAGAGTCACTCCACTACTGAGTGCTGCTGTGTCAGACATGCCAGGACTTCAATATGAACTGGAGCCAAAGGCAGCCAAGTATTATGCCACAACTGATATGGCTAATGCATTCTTCTCAATCCATCTGGCAGCAGAGTGCAGGCCACAGTTTGCTTTCACTTGGAAGGGCGTCCAGTACACCTGGAATTGACTGCCCCAGGGGTGGAAACACAGTCCTACCATTTGCCATGGCCTGGTTCAGACTGCACTGGAACAAGGTGGAGTTCCAGAACACCTTCAATACATTGATGATATCATCATGTGGGAAAACACAGCAGAAGAAGTTTTTAAGAAAAGAGAGAAAGTAGTCCAAATCCTTCTGAAGTCTAGTTTTACCATAAAACAAAGTAAGGTGAAGGGACTGCACAAGAGCTGTTCTTAGGAATCAAAAGGCAAGATGGTCGTTGTCATATCCCAATGGATGTGATCACAAAACAGCAGCCATGTCTCCACCAACTAGCAAAAAGGAAACACAAGCATTTTTAGGTGTTGTGGGTTGTTGGAGAATGCATATTCCAAATTACAGTCTGATCATAAGCCCTCTCTATCAAGTCACCTGGAAGAACAATGATTTCCAATGGGACCCTGAGCAATGGCAAACCTTTGAACAGATTAAGGAGGAGATAGTTCATGCAGTAGGCCTTGAGCCAGTCCGGGCAGGACAAGATGTAAAAAATGTGCTCTACACCGCAGCCGGGGAAAATGGCCCTACCTGGAGCCTCTGGCAGAAAGCACCAGGGGAGACCCGGGGTCAATGCCTAGGGTTTTGGAGTCGGGGATACAGAGGGTCCGAAGCCTGCTATACTCCAACTGAAGAAGAGATATTGGCAGCATATGAAGGGGTTCGAGCTGCTTCAGAAGTGGTTGGTACTGAGGAACAGCTGCTCCTGGCACCCCGACTGCCAGTGCTGGGCTGGATGTTCAAAGGAAACGTCCCCTCCACACACCATGCAACTGATGCTACGTGGAGTAAATGGGTTGCACTGATCACCCAGCGGGCTCGAGTAGGAAACCCCAGTTGCCCAGGAATCTTGGAAGTGATCATGGACTGGCCAGAAGGCAAAGACTTTGGAATATCACCAGAGGAGGAGGTGACACTTACTGAAGAATCCCCACTGTATAACCAACTGCCAGAAAATGAGAAGGAATATGCCCTGTTCACTGATGGGTCCTGTTGTCTTGTGGGAAAACATCAGGATGGAAGGCTGCTCTATCGAGTGTTCTTCATTCTTTTGTTTCCTGAGATTGCGGGGTAGTAAGGATAATGTATGAACTGCCAGGAAAACCCTGCAGGTTTGAACTTGTTTTTATTATGGATGATGGCAACATATTTTGCTTATGCCATTACTTCTTGCATTTAAGGCGAAAGATTAACACTGTTGTTCAGGGAAAAGTTTCACATTTTCATGTCTTTACAAGACTTCTCTTCCATGGGCAACTGTGAAGTCTTCAACTTTCTTGGGTTAGTATTCAAATAAATGTTGTTGAGGAAATAACTACTTACAGTAACCTCTGTGTTAATGTTGGAGGGCCCTTGAAAGACAATTCTGTAATCTTCTCTGTGCCAAGTGCCATGAGTGCTAAAAAGCTAATGGTCTGAGAACCTTTACAAAGTCAGATTTTAAATTAAAACAACCTGAAATTTCTTACTTCAGCATTCTTGCTTTTACAGAGAAGCACATTATAAAGAGGATAAAACATAGGGAAAAGCAGTTCTGCATTCATTTCCTTAACAATAACACACAGGACATAAAGCATGTTAAATCCACAAGATTCAGCAAAGACTACTTTACTTCCTTATTCCATTCTATGCCATAAACTTTTCTCAGCCACTAGTATTCAGTGCAAAGCAAAATCATTAACCACCACAACAGGGATGCAAAGGGGAAACCAAGATCACCTTCCAAGCCTTGGCAGGTTTTGCCTGGTAACATATGCTCTAGATGACCATTTGGTTTATTACATATCACAAGGAAGAAAAACTACACCTCTCTGAGATTCTGTGTCTGAGAATAATGACATTTCTCTCCTTGCCCCGTATTTGGTGGTCAGTAAAACACAAGGAAAAATGTAAGAAGCAATCTCTAAAAATAGCAGAATATGTTTAAAATAAAATACCGAGAACTTTATATGCCTTGACATATGAAAAAAATAAAAGAGTATAAAGAATTATCACAGCTTGCAGTTATCAGTATAAGAAGATTAAACAGCTCAATTCCTTTCTTTTCTTTCCATTACTCAGTTTATCTTCATTCACACAGTAGCCACAGAACAAGACTGGCAGACTTCAAAGGCAAATTAATACTGTTGCTCAGGAAAAAGTTTCACATTTTCATGTCTTATAAGACTTCTGTTCTTGTAAGTCATGAATAAGAACATGACTCTGTATAAGAGTTTTAAGTTTCATCATTAATGTTACATTATATTTTTAGCAGTTTTCCTTCTTATCCCTCATTTGGTGAACAAATTTTTCACATAAAATAAATAGGAATTAATAAAATTTCTGGTATGGGAGTGAAGGAAATAAGGTGGAGTTTTTTCATTACCTAGGAAATGACAAATCTTTCTTTTTCTATTTTGTTAAACTCATATTTTCTATTAAAACAATAGATGAACAAGTAGTAACAGATTAGCTGGTTTAGAACAAAAGTTTTGATAAGAGTTTCCTCTTTTTTATAACACGTTACCAGCTTTTATGCTTGTTGACCTCTGATTTCAGTTGTTGAGACCAAACACTTTGCAATACAAACAAACAAAAAAATTAGATCTTAAAATAGGTAGTCATATTCTAAGGTCATTTAAAATACTTGCTCTTTTGTTAGTTGTTTGTAGTTATTTTTTTGTTTGCTTTTTGCATACTTTCTTTGGCTCAGATAACTAGTACCCATAACTGTAGTTAATATTTTTGATGTCAAGTTCTCTATTGCTGAAGGGACACCCTCCTTAAAACACATTCCACTCTGGAAAATTCTGTAGATTTTGAGGAAGTAGTGTCAGTATGGAAACCTATATGCTGAGGAATTAATAAAAGTCAACAAACAAATTATAATAAAATGGGGAAATATTATAGTGGTGTGAATTTTTTTTTCTCAGAAAAAAATATTTTATGCTCTAGAAGTAGCGGTGTCTCCTTTTAATTAGATTGCCATTATAACAATAATCTAAGTTCTTCTGGAGATGTGCAGGGTGCATAGCTTTCTTTTATTCTCTAACAGATGGGAGCAGTCTTTTTAATGACCTACTGTTAAACTCCAGGCATGCTCTGCTCATTTTACACTCCAATGTTAATATTAATTGAATATCTGTCAATATGATAGTGAGGTCAATATGACGGTCAGTGATAGTGAACAATACTAGCCAAAAATCCTACAGATGTCTGCCATAGCACGTGTTAAATTTATACCCACCATGCCCATATTATGAATGATTGCTTGCAGTCCAGTTTTAGTTCTTGCCCAAGCTAATGTTTTTGCCTTCACAGGAAAATTTTGCTGAATTTAACTGCTGGCAGTTAGAGTCCTGTTATTTAGATATTATTTCAGCTTGTCATTTTTAAAGATGTAGCCTGCCCATAGACATATATTCTGCACCTTGGCCTAGCATTGTCACATAGACAGGATGTTGCCCACATCTTCTGAGATGACACGTAGAGCACACTACTGCCATGTAAGGTATTCTCAGATGCAGAGGCATCCTCACCCTGGCAGAGAACAGGACATCTCTGCTGGCCAAACAGAGTGGTGGTGTCTCTAGTGGCTCCTCCTGAAAATGGGGTTTACCTTGCCCTCAACATTTTGCTAAATTCCTGAACAATGATTTATTGTGGCTTTTGAATGGCCATCGGCAGGTGGCTGTCGTGAACCTTGTAGCACCCTCCAGTTGTCTGGAGTTCATCCAGTTGATGCCTCTATTTTCTCTCTCTAAGGCACTGCTAGAAAACTAGTGGGTGGGTATCAACCATTGGGTGGAGATCCACCTCCTAGCACTGTTTTCTGGCAGACCCATTTGCTTACCTTATGTCCAAGCTCTGATCAGAAGCTGTTTTGAATGCATGGCATGGAGTCACCTTTGTTGTGGACACCAGAGCCAAAATCTCAATATTGGATCTGCAGCCACCCCTTCAGGCTGTCCTAGAAGTGACTTTGTGTTTCAGGAAGTGATGATGTCCGCGATGAGCCCAGAGAGTTGTAAAGCATTTCATAGTCATGACCAAGCCACTCCCTAACCAAAGCTGGGGTTCACTAGATAAAAGAAGATACCAACCCTGAATTGTAATCTCCTTCCCAGCTTCTCTCATAGTAATTGGGAAGGCACCACAGTATTCACCTCCTGAATGCCTGCATAGTTGATACTTAATAGAGGTGATTCTATGGTACTGTTTTGTTGCTTCATTTTGTTGCTTCATCACATGTCCTTCCTGAGGAGCTATGAGTCATGTGGCAAAAATTAAATTAAACTGATCCAGAGCCCATGATTGTCACTGAATGATTCCTAAGCAAACACCATCTAGAACTACTGATATGTATTGAACCTAACCATATGTGTGCCCATCTTGTGATACAACAGCTTTCAACTTGGGGGTCAAGATGTTATTAGTGCCTAGTACAGAGAGCATATATTTTGACTATGTAACTTACACACCGCAAAAGTCAGAACACCAACCTCACATAGCTTACCATATAGTTAACAAACCAACAAATAATACCTTAGCCTATAACTCCACATGAAAAGATGATTTGCGAGAATCAAGGGGTAGAATAACATCCTAACCCTTGGCCAGCATTGTCATGTAGGCTTTTTTTTTAGGTTTGCTATCAGTGATTGGGTGAGTCGCTATATGTGTGCATTGTTGCTCATCATTCTTACTACCCTAATAAAGTTTTGATTATAATGTGTTGTCAGACTCTGTAACTCATACATGTTTTTGCTTAGGTTAACTCATGAAGGGCTGGCAGCCCAGTACAGTCAGAGACCTGTTCTTTTACAAACTATTTCAGCTAGCCATTTTTAATGCTATAGCCTGCCCATAAATTCATCAAGATGTTGAATACAATGTGTCATCATCTGTGGTAATTTCTTTCATTAACATTTTGTCATTTCCCTGTATTTTTTCAGAATTATACTTAAACACTTTAAATTTCCTAGTAAAAAGAAGACACTTTAAAGGGTAAGGTATGAGAGATGAATTGTTTTCTCCATTTAAGGACTTCTGTTTCCTCTGAATTCCTATTGATAGTTTTCTTCCCACTATAATAGATGATACATCTAAAAAACATCCCATAACTGATTTGGTATTATACAGACTTTTCAATGGATAAATAGATTTGTAATATAATTTATGATTTAAACTGCAGGTAGCTAAAATGATAGTTGTGTTTGGAGAAATTAAATAATTAATTAGAATAGTAAGACTCTCAGCTGACATAAAATTCAGTTGACTTCACTTGGAATATTCTGCTCTTATTAGCTAAAAATCTATTTTCAAATATTTAAATATTATTGTGGCATCATCAGCTTTCTTACTGCACATTTGAAAAGGACTTTTAACGAATAGACTATAAAAGGTGGAAACAAAACTGGAACTGACTCCTTATACAGAATCAGTTTATGCTTCCATGTAAATGTCTCTGGAAATTCTCCACAGAAGCCAAAGTTTTGTTTCTGAATTCTTAATTATTTCTGTAGCTGGTAAATGGGTTCCTTGGGCACTCCAGGCTAAGACTTAGGTTCTTTTATACATTGCAATCTAACTGATTTTTAAATTGATACTTGGAGGTTAATTACTCACTGAACACAGGTTCTGTAGTCCATACAAGTTAAAAGCAATAAAACTGAAAACTAATTCAAAACATCTTTCAGCTCTTCATCTTGACAACACCTTAAGCTCTCTTATATTTCTTCTATTACTAGCTTAGCTAATATGTCTGATTTAATTATTCCAAAAGTAATAATTGCATCTCAGACAAATTCATCTCCAGCCTTACTGACATCATTCATTTCCTTTACCTTCACTGCCAGTATATTTTTAATGACCTTATGTTCCCCCAGGAGAGCATCACAGTGCATGATGGCTTGTATTCAAGAATTTGCAATGACCTAAATTTTAATGTGATTTAAAGAGTCACAGTTGACAAAACCTTTTTTGTAGTAGTGTTTATCCCTTTTCTTTCAATATTTGTTCTATTTACTCAGGTTGTTCACAGTTTCACTACTCCTTTCCAAGAAGTTCTACTGTTGATACGTGATTTCCTTGGGGACACCAGATCTTATGTGAAAAGGATGGATTATGAAAAGGGAGAAAAACTCTGAGAACCACATTTTGCTTTGGGACTAGAAAACAGAAGAGGAGTCTTTCTTTGCTTCTGATAAAAGAGCCTGTTTGTGTTCAGCTGGTAATTCTGATGACATCACTAAAATTTAAAATTTAAAAAGTTAAAATTAAAAGTTCAGAGTTGCTTTCTTGCATTAAGCACATAATCCTGCTTAGAATCAAGTGTCTTGAGGAGCAAAAGAGAGGAATAAGTGTGGAAAGAAAGCAGAGAAGTGGTGGCCCCATCTGAGGCAGAAACAACAGTGGTAAGAAATGAGGGAGAATACAGACTTTGGTGAGACTTTGTTGGGCCAGTGATCCAGAGGAGCTGAATCTGTGGTTTGGAAAGATATATGCAACCTGAGCACCTGATGCACGCAGAAAGGTCCAGTGGTTTTGAAAAGTAGAGGAAAGAGTCCCTTCTCTGAAATGTCCTGTAGCATTTCCACAAAAACTGAAGGTTGATACATAATCAGCATGGTACTCACCAGTGAAAAACAGTAAGCTCAGAAATATCCTTTTTATATGTTAATCCACCTTGAAGCAGGTTCCTATTCTATTGTCATGGTTTTAGCTGGGATAGAGTGAATTTTCTTCACTGCAGCTGGCATAGTGCTGTGCTTTGGACTTAGTATGAAAACAATGTTGATAACACACAGATGTTTTAGTTGTTGCTGGGTAGTGCTTGTACTAGACAAGGATTCTTCTAGCTTCCCATGCTCTGCCGGGTGCACAAGGAGCCGGACGGGGAGGGGGCACAGCTAAGAGAGCAGATTCAAACTGGCCAAAGGGATATTCTATATCATGTAACGTCATGCCCACTATGTTAACTGGGAGGGGTGGCTGTGGGAGGGAGGCAGCAATCATGGCTCGGGGACTGGCAGTGTCGGTCACTGTGGTGAGTGGTTGTATTGTTGGTGTTTCTGTTTTTTTCCCTTGTTCCCTTTTTCTTTTTTTATTATATTATCTTTATAATAATAACAATAATAATTATTATTATTTTATTTTAATTATTAAACTGTTCTTATCTTAACCTAAAGGGTTTTTTTTTTGGTTTTGCTCTTCTGATTCTCTTCCCCCCATCCCACAGGGGTGGGGGAAGTGAATGAGTGGATGCATTGTGTTTAGTTGCCTACTGGGGCTGAACGACAACGTCTATCCTGGTAGCTGTTGTAAAAATCAGCAATGACTTTTTTCAAATAATCTTTCCTATTAACTAGAAAAGGGCAATTGAACTGTTAACTGAACTTCATGGAACAGATTTTGCTGTAGTAACATTGACTTTGCATTTTGTGTGTCCTTACTCTATGCTTGTTCAGTATTTAAAAAAAAAAAAAAGAAAGAAAATTACATTTGCTATTAAGGAATTGCAAATGCAGTGCCAGGTATTCCAAGATATAATAAGAATTACTCCTAGCATGGTAATAGTAGAACAGTTTGTTAATCTTCCAACAGTGTAAGACAAAATTTGACCAATTCTAAAAGTCAAAGTTTATTTTTTCTTGGAAGACTTGTAAAAAGAAATAAATGACAGATACGTGTAGAAAGAAAAAAATCTTGGTAGATTTAGATACTGTTAACCTTTATCTGCTTGTGAGATAGGATAGCTGTCCTTTCTTTGATGGGATTAATAGCATCTATCTCCTTTTCTTTTGCTTTTCATAGGTCCAATAGCTCTTAGAAAATTCTCATGCCTCTGCCCAACACTGCCTTAAGTTGTACATACAGATGCTGTTTCTCTTCAAAACCTAACAAAAATTAATATTTTTTCAACTCTTACAGATATGATCCCTCTATCACAATACTTAGTTAGTATGTTTACTCTATACTTACTAGACTCTGTGTGCCCAAGAGACTGATATGCAGAAAACCTGCAGTGCAATACACATCTAACTGCATTGGTGTATTCCTGAGAATGACCATTGTGTCTTAATTAATTTTGGAAACTTCTGTAGAGGGTATGCAAATGAAAATTTTCTTCAGAACAGTAAGACATGTGGGTAAACATGTCCTAATATTGAGGAGAATAATTTTTTACATTTAAATCAGTATAAGTTTTATTGACCCTTGTCATTAAAAAGCCTATATTTAAGTGTTTTAAAATGGAAGCATTCTTGGATCAGAATGTATTTCTATCAGCTGTAATCTACCTGTACCTTATTAAATATTTTTTGTGTTAGAAAGTTTTCTGTAGTGTTAGAATAACAGATGTGATGATTCATTGTTTTCTTATAATCTGTTCCACTGGAAAGAAAATATAAAGATGTATCATTCACCTCCCTTGCATGGGAATAAAAAAAAAACATTGTGGAACACAGGTTGTGGATTACATTCCATGTTAAAATAGTTTAATATGCATCATAAAATACATTCCATTAAAATAGTTATCACTATGCATGCTTGTACAGTGCTGAAAAAGATTTAAAATGGTCATGTAGAGAATATAGGACGGAAAGTAATTCAGTGGCTTCTAGTGCAAATTTAAGAAAATTATCAGAATTACAATGTCTTTAAGGAAGAGAGGAAGCCTATTGATTGAAAGCAAGAATTAAGAAGAGTTTGTATTTCACTGCAACATAGTCTGCTAATCCGTTTGACATGGACATGTTAATTTTCCATTTAAAAACCTATTCTTGCTTTTTTCTTACTAACTTTTATTCTTTCTTTACATTTGGTTGGTCACTAACTTTAGTATTCAGAGAATCACAGAATCACAGAAAGGTAGGAGTTAGAAGGGATGTCTGGAGATCATCTTGTACAAAGTCCCTGCTTCAGGAGGGACATCTACAGCAGGGGGCCCAGGAACGCATCCAGGTGGGTTTTGAATGTTTCCAGGGAAGGAGACTCAGCAACTTCTCTGGGCAGCCTGGTCCACTGCTCTGTCACCCTCACAGTAAAGATGTTTTTCCTCATATTCAAGTGGAACTTCCAGTGTTTCAATTTGTGCCCATTGCCCCTTGTCCTGTCATTGGGCATTGTTGAAAACAGTCCAGTCCCATCGTCATGACATCCACCCTTTAGACAGTTATAGGTGTTGATGAAATCCCTCCTCAGTCTTCTCTTCTCCAGGCTGAACAAACTCAAGTCTCTCAGCCTTTCTACATAAAGGAGGTGCTCGAATCCCCTGATCATCTTAGTAGGTCTCCACTGGACTTGCACAAGCAGTTCCACATCCTTCTTAAACCGGGACGCCCAAAACTGGCCACAGTACTCTAGCTTTGGTCTCACTAGGGCAGAGTAGAGGGGGAGGATAACCTCTCTTGATCTGCTGGCCACACTCCTTTGAATGTACACCAGGACACAGTTGGCCTTCATGGCCACAAGGGCACAGTGCTGGCTCATGGTCAACTTGTTGTCCAGCAGCACTCCAAGGTCCTTTTCAACAGAGCTGCTTTCCAGTAGTTCAGCCCCCAGCCTGTACTGGTGCATGGGGTTGTTCCTCCCCAGGGGCAGCACCTTGTACTTGCTTTTGTGGAATTTCATGAGGTTCCCCTTGGCCCAGATCTCCAGCCTGTCCAAGTCTCATTGGATGGCAGCACAGCCAGGTCATTGATGAATATATTAAACTGGACTGGACACAGTACAGACTCCTGGGGAACACCACTTGTTACAGGCCTCCAACCAGACTCTGCCCCGTTGATCACGACCCTCTGAGTTCTGTTGTTGAGTCAGTTCTCCATCCACGTCACTGCCCACTCAACCAACCCACACTTCCTCAGCTTACCTATGAGGATGTTATGTGAGACAGTGTCAAATGCCTTACTGAAGTCAAGATAGACAACATCCACTGCTCTCCCTTTGTCGACTCAGCCAGTCACACCATCATAGAAGGCTAGCAGGTTGGTCAAGCATGATATTCCCTTGCTGAATCTGTGTTGACTACTGACTAGGGATCAAACCTTTTGAGTGTCAATGACTGAGAAGTATCATATTGAGGAAGGTAAGTAATTAAAGTTTCATAGGCCTTTATAGGTCTCATTACTCATGAAACATTTGCAGCTAATCGTCTTACCAGTCAGTAAGATTGAATTAACAAAGATTCGATTTTACTTAAAGGATGTTCTGTCTAGGACTTCCTTATCTGAAGTGTTTCAATTGTTGTTTTTTACCATATCTTGCTTTCCTGAAATGTTTTTGGTGAAGAATGGGTTGCTATACTAAATATATATATAGGGATGCACCAGTCTTTAGCTCAGAGGAAGTGGTCTTTGAATACTGTCCAGCTCTTTTGCACCCCTGCCTTCCAGAGCCCTTGCCATGTTGATTTTCCAGCAAATATCAGTGTGGTTGAAGTCCCCCACGAGGACTGGCAGTTGTGAGGTTTCTTCCAGCTGTCTGCAAAAGGCTTCATCAATTACCTCTTTTGATTAGGTGGCCTGTAGCAAACACCCACAACAGTGTCACCCATATTTGGCTGTCCCTCAGTTTTTACCCATAAGCTCTCAACTCCTTCTTGCTCCACCTCTTGGCAGAGCTTGATGCATTCCAGTTGCTCTCTCACATAAAGAACAACTCCCCCACTTTGCCTTGCTGGCCTGCTTTTCCTGAAAAGCCTGTAGCCATCCATTGCCACATTCCAGTCATGCGAGCTATCCCACTGTGTCTCCGTGACTGCAATCAGATCATGGGCTTGTGACCACACACAGACCTCTAGTTCCCCCTTTTTATTCCCCATGCTGTGTGAGTTAGTGTACAGACATTTCAGAAAGGTGCTTGAGCATACAGGTTTCCCCAAAGGGATGTACGAGAACCCGCTATAGGTCTCCTGGTTGCCATCACGTGAGGCCACTATGGCACCTTTATCACTGCTCAGGTTGCCCTGTCTTATTCCCCCATTGTATGTGATGGCATTAGCATTGCTAGTTTGTTCTCCTCTCCCAGAGTTCCTCAGTTTAAAGCTGTCCTCACCAAGTTGTCCAGCCTGCTGCCAAAGATTCCCTTTAAAGAAGTTCTTTTTCCTCTATTTTTAAAAGTTACTTCTTCCTCTTCTTCAAAATGCCCTTTTTTTCCCTACGAAGGGAATTAAAATTAATTTTTAAGGAATGGTCATTTACTTTTTCTTCAGTCAAAGATTTCAGAACGTACTACTAACTTCTATATGCCTTTTTTTTTTTTTTAATTAGTTGTTTATCTCAAATTATTTCTCATGATGTTGCATGCCTAGCTGTTCAAGGTACATCTACACTGAGGTATAAAGAAGAAAATATAGTCAGAAGAAGGTGCTTACTCCATGTAATGTACAATATTTTTAGTGATGGATCAAGATGAAAAAGGTTTGCACAAATATTCATTGGAGACTTGCAAATTGTGAGGCTCCAGAATTTTATAGCCTTTCATAGAAGTGGGAGGTGTAAAATAATGATTTAGCCCCAGTCAGCAAATAAAGACCACACAGCTGCTCGGTCACTCCCGCCACCCCGGTGGGATCAGGGACACATTCAGAAGGGCCAAAGTAAGAAAACTTCTGCGTTGAGATAAGAACAGTTTAATAATTAAAATAAAGCAGTAATCATAATAACAGTAATAATAACAATAATATAATGAAAAGGAAAACAATGAGGGAGAGAGGTGAAACCCTGGGAGGAGGGAAAAATCCCAAACAACAAGTGGTGCAACTGCTCACCACCCGCCGACCGACGCTGCTGGTCCCCAAGCCGCAATTGCTGCTTCCCCCGGGCAACTCCCCCTATTTAATATATTAGGCATGACATAATATATTATGGAATACCCCTTTGGTCGGTTTGGATCAGCTATCTTGTCTGTTCCTCCTCCCCTCCCGGCTTCTTGTGCCCCTGGCAGAGCATGAGAGGCTGGAAAAGTCCTTGACTAGTACAAGCATTACTTACCAACAACTAAAACATCAGCATGTTATCAATATTATTCTCATGGTAAGTCCAAAACACAGCACTATACCAGCTGCAGTGAAGAAAATTAACTCTGTCCCAGCTAAAACCACAACATGTAAGTATATATTCAAGGCCTGTTTCTTTGGGTATAGGTAGAAACTATGTCTGCAGTTCTTGCTGATGAGCATGCTTTACATCTCCAGTGAACATTGTGTTGCGTGTTTGCTAGTTGTCCCATTACAGAGATGTAATATGCAGAAGTAGGAAGAAATTGTATTTTGACAAAAGTTATGTGTCAAATTTACATTAGTTAGTTAACGGAACCTTTCTTTTCCAGGACTAAATCAATAAAAGATAATGCTTGTATGTAAAACATGCATTTAAATTGACTTGGTATGAGTAGAGAAGAATGACTAATTTTTCAAAGGCTGTGCCTCTGTATATGAAGGGATATAACATATGTAAGCGCTTATTGTTAATGGAATCAGAGGCTTAGAGTGGATGATGAAAAGGAAACTATTGTCCTGTTACAAGAAATAACACTGAAGAAATGAAGGGATCGGAAAGTTGTTCTGTTACAAGTCTTACGCATTTTTCAGGAGAAGGTAATTTGAAGGATTTCTAAAAACTGAGTTAGACGGGTGGTGTGCCTTTGTGACCTTTAGTTTATCTTTCTTACCAGGTAACTCTTAACATCTTAATAAATACCTATTGGATATTTTTCAATTAAATAGGTGTCTAAGAAAATATCCAAAGATCTTTGGACCTGCTAAAAGCTTCATAGAGCACGGACAAAGTAAAATAAGGAATTATATAACAAAGCATTTTAGCATTTAACATTTTATCTTCCGTATAGTAGAAGGTGGAGAGTCAAGCACAACAACGTTTTTCCAGAAAAGCTGTGAAAAGGTGAGAGATACAGCATAGCTTTCAGATCTGTGAAAGTATTTTCTCCTTGCAATATTTAACCAATGTCTTTGTTTGCTGTAGCTTCTTCTTTTTGATTAATGAGTATGATTTGTCCTCTGTTGTTTAGGCTGAAGATTACTAGCTCTCTGATTTTTAAATTTATTTCTCCAATGTGTTTATAATTTTTTTATTTATCTCCTTTTTCTCTGAGAACAGGTATATTGTTGTGTAACCACTTCCCAACTAATGCTGAACAGAATGAAATTACTGTTAATTGTTTCAGGCATGTGACACCCATCAGTACAGGTCTGGAACTGATGAAGAGCAGGTAACGTGACTGAGGCAAAATTCATCCCAGAGCTGGTCTCCATACCAGTGGGTGAATATGGGTTGACATAATTCATAGTCAGTCTCTAAAATTGTAAGAGTAGCCAGAAGTAAGCATCAATGTAAATTTGCTAGGAAAGTATTAATTTTAAATACACAAATGCTGAGTAGGTTCTTTATTATTTAAAAAATACTGAAAGTTCATAAACACTGAGGTAGTGAGAAAAGTCTGATTCAAATTCAGGTAACAGTAGTCTACTGTCAAGCAACTTTTTCTTTTTATTTATTGTCAGAAGGATCAGCTCTTAAGATTAGTTTGGCATCTCTTCAGAAATCTTAGTGTTGTTAATGGGACTGCTCACATTTCATGTGTAAACCCACCCAGATTCTGTGTGGCATAGAGATCACAAAGGGGTTTCACAGAAAAATAACAAGCAAAACAATGGTGCATTATGTTTATTACTACTTAGACTATCTTTTTTTTGTGTGAAATTTCATTCCATTACAACTTGGTTTAAGATAGAACTTTAATATAGTATAAAAGTTTTATATTAGACTTCCAGAAAGATAGTATTTTACTAAGGTTCAAACATGAACTCTTAGCATTTACAAAACCTTATAAAATTCTGATCTATTTAACTTTGTGAAGTGGAAAGGAAAAATTGACCACTGTCTGTAAAATTACACACTTTTCTGTGAATATATCTTCACTGTTCAGTAGATATTTAATGGTCTAGAAGCATATTTCTTAGAAAATAGATGTTCTTCAAATGGCTACATGGTAGTGAAATGCCATGTGGTCAAATGCTCTGATTTAGATAGTCATATTTAGATTATCAGCAATTATTTCTTTGAATATTTGTTCTGCCAAAATAAATAAGGCAATTCCATTAGACCAGGCCTGAGATTAATTCTCCAGTACTTCCTGGTCAGTGATGCTATAGTGATGATATCATATCAATGACTAAATAACCCATAAGACTTGCAAGTGCTGTTCATCAGACATATGATGAAATTAGCCATTTCTGACAAGTAGTATTCTCTGGTTTGACTTCAAATACAAATAAAGACAGTATGAAATGTTTATTTTAAATACTTCTTTTAAAGTATGCCTTAACTGTAACAGGTTTGGTATTTCCTTTTCATTTCATTAAGTGTTTAATAAGTTAAAGGTGAAATGTGTTGTAACATTGTGTAATAAGCTTTCTTTTTTAAACCTAGGTAGAAAAAAAGAAAAACAGATTCTAACAATCTAAGTGAAATCTTGTATATAGCATATAGTAGATAACAGCTTACCTTATATGATGCTTTGGGATGGACTATTTCATGTTTAATATTTGAGTAACAGCTAAGAGAACAAATAATTCCACACAAAACAAAAATTTACCAAATGTTTCTCAGTCAATGCCTCTTTCATATCATGCTAGTTTTGTTTACGTTGGTAATGGTAGGTGCCACTGCAGAAAGAGGTTTTCAATGGTTTTAAGCATGTTGCCAAATCTGGTGTTGAAAAAAAAATTTCAGAACTTTTGACCAATTTTTACTAATTTAACCAAATATTGTGTGATACTTGGCTGCCTTTTTTCCTTTTTTTTTGGCCTAAACCACCATTGCCTACTTCTTTGGAAGATTATAACACAATATTTTTCCAACATTTCAGAAATATCAATAAATCTGGATGCATGATAAGTATCAGTTTTGAAAAATTAAACAAGGAGAACAAAGAAGCTGTGATCTTCATTCAGATATTTCTAAATCCTTTGAGAAATAGACTACATATTTCTTTCTGTCATTTCCAAAGTGGTGTAATTTCACTCAGCCATGTGAAATAGTAACAACACTACTTCATTTCCAAGAAAACAGATTCTACCATAGGCTGAAATAAAGTGAAGAATTATCTACAGAAATATATAGTTCTTATTGTCTCCTCAGAAATCCAGTGAAGGTAAATATAAGTTTGGATAAATCATTACATTTTCGGTGAACACAGAGGTCCATGGCCATTATCTTCCCCCTTGTGTGTCTCTTTGCAAATCAAATGTTACATTGACTTCCTCTGAGTAGGTAAAGAAATTTCTTTGTATATATTCGTGTCAGCTAAAATAATTGAGTAAAACTTTATTGCTGGATATTCTCATTATTTCTATTACATTTGACTGACTGGATTGTGATGGAAAAGGGTGTCTACCACTTACTAGGTTTATATTGACATATATTTTGCTCTATTGATGAAAATTTTGAGGGTTTTTGTAAATACTGAGTAGAATCTAGGACCTGAAAGTAAGAGAAGCTAAATCCAGAGATCAGCAAGGGCACAAATGCGACAGTTATTTAAGCTGGCTACTGATAGTAGCAGATGAACCTGCACTAGTATTCCATTATTTATTAGATTTCAAATGTTGATAAGTTTATAAATTTTAGTAAAAGATTTGATATAGTATTCTGGTGATCTCCTTGCAGCCTTTCATACCCTTTAAAAGAATATAGTGGCAGTCCCAAAATCTTCATTTACACACTTAATTCCAGAGTAGCCCTACAGATAAAACTCCAGAGGAAATTAACTATGCTGAAAGTGACCTTCAATCAGATTAAACTGTGATCAAAGGACTTTTGAGAAAAGGAGTAAGTTTGGAAAGATTAATAAAAGAACATAAAACCTGTTAAATGTGGGGAAGGACTCCAGAGTGAGCAGGGGGAAACATAGCAGCACTCAAACCTGGCTTGATAATGCCAGATGTCTCCGCATGGGCATTGCTACTCCTGTCCAGGTGAGACAGAGCATCCTCCCCACCAGACACCATGAGTTGCCAGCACCCAGCTTGTGGGGTGACAGCACCAGGGCAGCACACAGGGACTCACCGCAGGTGTGCAGCGGTGACTGCTGGGGGAAGTTGTTACTGACATGTAGTTCAGCAGGGTGGGGGGAGCCACAGGGGTATACATGAAGCTGAAGCACCCACATCTCTCAGGGTGTGCAAATATGGGGACCCACAGGACTATGGGGGGGAAGGGGCAAGACATTTTATGGAAGAATTACAGAAGGGTTTTCATTAACATTTTGTAAGTGTCTACAATTCTGGATTATCTATTGTGTTGCTGGTAGTGATCCTGGAAGTATAGTTCAGTGATTGCCAGTTAATTACATGTTATAAGAAAAGCAGTGAACTGCTTTGATCCTCATCTGATTTAAACCACTTAAGTAGTTTTGCCTTGTGATGCTATAGCTAATATTATTGCCTTTACTATTCTTTAAATACTTTCAGGGAAACATTCCCTGCAATTCCACATAATTTATATAATTGCTCTTTATTCTACAATTTTCAAGAATCTAAGAGAATATGTACATTTCCAAGCATAAATAGATGACCTTGTATACAAGAAGTGCAACTGCACTCACTTTACTGATGTTTTTCACTTCTCACACAAAACTTTTTTTCCTGAAACCGGTACCTAATTTAAAATAGCTCCTGAAATACATGAAGCGTGTTTAGAGAGGAGACACTGTTTTATTCTGTGTGGGGTGAAAAGTGGAATATTTCCACAAATCAAGCACACCTACTGGAGTTCATTTTGACATTTATTCATGACAGTTAACACATCATGACTATCTAACACATAATCATAGACCTGACTGAGCATCCTCTTCTTCCATTGGTCTGTATCTTTTCTGCTTAATTTTAAATCTACAGTGTGATTTTAATTCAGTGTACACACTCAGAAGGAGTGTGTGTGGGTAGTCCTTTCGTCCCTCGATTGAGTCAATGATCACAATGTCCCCCTGCTGGAATTACCTTTCCCCCAGTTATCGTGCTTTGTCAATTGTCCAGTATTTCAGCACCTTCTGGGGCAAGATGTACACTTTTATCACTGCTGACCTCACATTTGTGGCCTTCCCTGATCTTAACAACCTTTGTAGCAGGATGTTTCTCTTGAGATCACGATTTGTATTCTTTTGAGGGATGCATTGCTAATAACCTCTTATCTGGCCTAAGCGTTATTTACTACCTTGAATATTTTAATATTCTCAGTTGTTAGTTTCCACTCCTAACTGTGATCCTTTTGTTGTAAGGGGCCTCAGGCAAGAATGCACTCAAGGAAACAAACTTCACAAGCCTGATGGGGAACATCCTGGAGGGATGAAAACAACCAAGCAGCAGATGCCAGTCAAAACTAAGACAGAAGGAACTAAGGACATCTCCATCTAGATAAGAGTCAGAATGCCAGCTGAAACTAACACACCTTGCAACACACTGTGACAAGATTACCCGATAGGCCAGCTCACGGCCTTATGTGGAAGAAGGACTCAGAGTTTATGGAAAGGACACAAAAACCACCAGGAAATCTAATGCATATGTGTATAACTGAGCAATATAAGTTCTGTCTACCACGACTTGCGCTATGTATGCTAGGAGGAATTATCCCCCATGCATCCAGCCCCAAAATGAAGAATGCTTGCTTAATATTACATTGGTGTTAAGCAGTTCTATTCATGATCTTGGTGACACTTTCTTAACTACTAATAACTCCTGTGTTATTTCCATTCCATCCCATTCCATCCAAGAATAATACATATATGTTTGAGGTAACAAAACCTTAAAAAAAATTTTAAGGTTTCATTCTTGGATGCCAGATATTTAAACAGTTCATTTCATCCTTGTTCCTGCAATTAGGACTTAATCCTGCAGTCACCTGACAGATTCAGTGTGGAGGATACACAGTGAATGAAAATCTGGGCCTTGGCATTTAATGAGAAAAAAATTCTATTCCTACCACTGGTATCCTAATGGAAATGAGTAAAAGAGGGAATAATAAACTTCCTGAAACCAGAAAATAAATTTTTATTTTATGCCATCAAAGCAAAAAAAAAAAAAAGAAAAGAGCTTTCCCTTATATCTTTTTTTTCTCAAAGTAAAAGCAAAATCCAAGTACAAAATCCAAACATACCAGACCATTCATATTTAGGGCTTTAATTTAAATCAGAAGAGATTCAGTGGTAGGGGTTTTCATACACAAAACCAATGTAGCATTTATACTTTAAACTATTATTGTCATATGTGAGCAGTTGTTTACTTTAACAATACCACTTTGAGTACAGAAGAAATGATAACAAAATATCACTTGTTCTAAGCAAAAGGAGGTGACTGAAGGTTGAAGATTGATTATAACTCTGTCACAAGCAGCCTTGTGCTTCCATAGTGGAAGGAATTTGAAGAGGAGGAACACAATTTTGTTACTCTTTTTTCCACTCTTTCAACTCCAGTACTTTCGGCCCTCTACCCAGCTGTGGATCTCTGCATCAGCAACAGTTCCTTTAGATGCAGTTTCCATATAGATTAATAGCGAAATCTGTAGTGTGAGCAAAACAGCAGGATTAATCCCCCATTTTATAAACTAATGCATGCAGTATATTTTAAGAGAGAGAAGACATTTGCATAGCTTCATATTTTTTTACCCTTGCTTTTTCTCCTCTCTTAAAGTCGGAGAAGACTTCAACAAAACATATTTGGAATGTTATGCACTATTTTGCTTCATTTCTATTCCCATTTGCTAGTGTCTTTCATTGCCCTTATAAAGACTGAATTTTCTTTTTGTCTTATGCTGATGAGAAGTACCTAGCAGAGTCAGTAGAAAGATTAGGAAATCTGAAGGTGGCTTGTCGTAATCAATCTTTCATTTTTGGTGTTTCCTCCTTGTGCTCATAAATTACATTTTTCACTTCAGAAGGATTAAATTTTTGTGAGATAAATTTCAACATTGTCTTTCTGTGCTGCAAGGAATGCATTTTAGATCTACTAAGTGAAAAACAGCCTAAGTGTTTGGTGGTTGAGCAGACATTCTTCATCTTGCTGTCACCAAAATCAGAAATAAACCTCGTAACACCAATGTAGTGTAAAAAGGCAGGCATTCTTTAATCATGGTGCCAGATGCATGGGGGATCACTCTGCCTAATGTGCATACTGCAGATTACATCAACCAAAACTTATATTGTCTGATTACATACATATGCATCAAATTTCCCAGAACTAATTATCATATTTACATAGTCATTACACATGCGTCCTTGAAAGCTGAGGGGCACGTCAGGTGGTCCCTGGTGGTAGTATCAAGTGTCCTTTGATTGACCCCTTCTTACGTGCATGCGCACTGCTAATGTAATTTGTTTCTTTCTCCATAGCACCCAAGTGGAACATAAAATATATAAGGTAGGACACCCTTCAGCAACGTTTCTAAAACACACCACAAACCTGTTACTTTGGTTATATTAAAACACTCCTCAACCTATTGTTAAAGTGGATAGGATACACAGGTAGTAGCTTAGCAACAATGTTAGTGTTTTAACTATCCCATAGCAATAATGCTAGGGTTTTGTAACTGTCCCATCACCTTGGTTTCAAAGACTAAGACACAGATCAAAAAAAAAAAAAGCATAACAAAAGCACTACTATCTTGGTGACATTGCTCTGCACTGAAATAGTTCATGACTCTTGTTTCTTGCTAAATGTAGGGTAAAGGTGCAATCACTTGAAATATCTGTGATTAAGCTCAGCAAGTAAAACTCCAAAGTACTGAAGAGGAAACTGTTTTTTACCTTAAAATATATATCACAAAAATGCCACACATCACTCTCCATAGCAGGCAACCATAAAATGGCTCTCTTTTGACCTGTCATTAAAATGTTAGGGTTGCTTCTGAAATTCTGTCAAACAAGATGTAATAAGATGTGCTTCCTTAGGTGACTAGCTATAAGAAAGTTTATTGCTGATTCTTTATTGCATTTGAATGTGAGTACATCAAGGCCTATATACCCAGGGATGCTATACGTTCTGCAGTGCTGAAGAGCACTGATTTAAAAGTACATCCTCCAGAAATTCTAATCGCTTATTCATTGTACTGTTAAAATAGGTCTTTTTTTTTTTCCCCTTTGGTAATCATAAATGTGGAAGTTATTTTATCCATGCATGGGTGTTTACAAAATGCTGTTGTTAATGTATGCTTTAACCTCATATTTTGCTGAGATTTTCCCCAAAGTTTCTCTATTAAAAATCAAAACTGTTTTGAAAGTCTTACAGTATTTATTAATGATTAAATTTGGATAGCAGTTCAAAGACAAATCCCACCATAGGTATCCACCTATATTGGTTCAGGTTAGTCCCTCATAAAATATTGCTAACTGCCTGCTCTCTAAGTAGATGAATTTTGTACCTTAAAATTCAATTGTTTTGTGTTTCATTAGATGGAAATTAAATCTGTAGATGGAATTCCACTCATGACAACTTTACACCCCTGTCATTTCCATAAAGTTCAATGCAAGGGACTGCTCAACCATACCACTCTAGATTTCAATTCCTATCTTTATTCATGGGAAGAGAAGGCACTAAATTAAAGTGTTAAAGATGATCACAACCTCTGAAAATACAGATAGCATTTAGTGTGTTTCATGTGCACTTAAGTCTGACAAGGTTGGCCACTTTTGCCAGTTAGTGCCTTGCTGAAAATTGTGCCTTTAGAAGTTTTCTTCAGGGTGAAAAGTTAAAGGTGTCTTCTGATAAATGGAATAAATACAGAAAACTTCACTCAGCTTCAGATAACTTGTTTTAGGCAAAGTCTTGCTGTTAGACAATTTGACATTTTACTGTTCATAAAGAATATTTCTCTGCGACATTGTAACCAGGGTGATGAAGTTAACCAAACATGGATGCTGCTATACCATCCAACTGAACATTGAGTCTGGGGACAATCAATGTGTTAGTTAATCTGTGTTTTAGTCATTAGTTAATCCTTAATGTAATACATAATGTGTTTCTGTCAGAACCCCTCTCCTTTCAGACTCAAAGCCTAATTTTTAGATCCAACACCCTCACTCCTAGTGCTTAGGGTCCAAACCTCTGTTTTAAGGATTAAATTAAAGCCTCACTTTTAGGTAGCAATGATTCAGGGTATAAATGGTTGGGAGTTACTAATACAATCTAGTGTATCTCAACTAAGGCTGGGACCCAGAGCCAAAACTTAGCCAAGATAATGAGGCAGCCAAAACAAGAACAGCCTGCACAATGACTAAACCTTGTTGCTTTAGGGAGTCAAAGAGGCCTCAAGATTCGAAGTACCTAAACAAAGTCACAATGACATTTGGCCTTAAGAAAAGCAGACATACAGAGCCATAAAGATAAGGGACTGCAGAGCAAGCACTAAACCAGAACAGACCACCCTCAAGGGCAGTACATATGTAATCTCAGAACTGAGTTTGCGCAAAAGCAAGGGTTAACTAGCAGACACAGGGAGGAAGAGTATGTCCTTCATCCAGAGACCCCTGACAACCACCTGGAGACACTAATAGGCGTGTGCATATGGCATCCGCATATAATGAATATGTATATCTTTTATCAGAAAGCTAAAGAATATTTATACAAAGCATGTACTTAACTGGCACAATGAGATCTGACCGGATGCACGTTAGGAGGAGCGATCCCCTGTGCATCTGGCACCGCAAATAAAGGATGCCTGCCTTTTAACACTACATTGGTGTTATGACGTTTATTCCCAGTTTTAGTGACATAGGGACGGGGCATCCACAAATTCTCTGGGCAACATGTTCCAGTGTCTCACCACTCTCATAATAAAAAATATCTTCCTTATATCTAATCTAAATCTACCCTCTTTCTGTTTAAAAACTTTGCCCCTCGTTTGTCACTATAAGCTCTGGTAAAAAAAAAAAATTATTTCTCTCTTTCTTATAAGCCCCCTTCTGTGATTCTGCCCACATCTGTTCCATGATATGCTGAGAGCAGAACTGAAAACAATTTCAGAGAAACAGTCCTCTAATATCTCTTGAGGCAGTAAAGGTTGCACTGAAATGCATAGTCTTCTTATACTGACATTCTTAACTTTTTCTAATTAATTCTATAATCTTGTTCCATTTTTCTTAATCCTCTTCTATTTCTTCTACTCAGTTGTCCTTTTTGTATCATAACCTGTTTGTTTCAAAGTTCAGAAAGCAACTGGCAAATTAAGTCTCCATGGTCTGGGACTATGAGGAACATTTTCTTGTGAAATAAGTTGTCACATTAGTTTCAGTAGTCCCTCTATATTTGCTACAATAAATATCATGGTATTTGCAATATGCACTGTGTATATTACAAGGAATGCCAAGGGAAATCTGTGTTTTCTATGAATCATGCTTAGATGACACAAAGTATTCAGGACTTGGAAAATACCCTGCATGTAAATTAACACCAGCATATATGGAAACAGTGCATGCTAATTGTTATTTATTTCAGACCACCAAAATATATCAGATATTTTTATGAAAGTCAATTAATGTCTAATTCCATTATTTTGCAATTAAAAATCCTAGCAATAAATAAGAGAAGAAAAAATTGGTGTTTTGCCACAGAGATGATGCTATTTATTAATTCTAATATGTTTAATAAACTCAGCAGATTTCATAGTCTAAAAGGCTGCTTCAAAAACTCATTTGCAGACTGCAGTTTGTATTCTTTTCCTAGAAAGACTTAAAGATACACATTATGTATTATTTTTTAATTTTTCCCCCCAATACTGCCTTTTATTTTTTTTTCTAGAGGTGGAGTATAAACATAAAAATATTTGGCTAATTATGTGCTTCTGATTTGGAATCAAGCTTGATTCCTCCTTCCTCTTCACATTATTTCTCCTTTTCTGACCAGGACTGTTTTTTCACTTCTTCTGTCCTTCGCTGCTTTCTTCACTCAGCTCTGACTTGTCATTTTGATATTTCTTCCCATATCTCTCTGTCCTCAATGTATGTAAAGCTGGGATGGTGTTCTTCTTCCATTAGTCTTTTCCTACCCTCTTTGTTTGATCATTGTGGTCATTGTCACTAATCATCAAGACTGCAAAGTCTGGACATTCGTCGTACTTTGTCCTTTTATGCAGGGTTTTAATCTTATCAGGTACCTCTGAATCTCCACATCATAATATGTGTGACTGTTTTCGCAATGTTTACATGTACACTTAAGAATTTACATGTGTGCTTTTGGTGTGAATTCTGGTAAAATCGTGTTCTTTCCAAGTTCTTTCTTTTCTCTTGGCAAACAAAATCTTGCTCCATCCACTTCCATTTTCAACAGAAATTGTCGAAGTTCATATTTAACCGTGCTTTGTATTCCTTTTTCCCTATCCCTTGACAAAGACTTCAGGCTCTGTATCATTCTTCTTATTGTCCTTTGTTTGTTTTGAAGATGTCTGTGACTGACTAAAGCCCTAGCAGTGGAATGTGGCTCACTGAATAACCCCTTACAAGGGAAGAAAGATCAGTGGAGATGGGTAAGGATGACGTGCTCATGAAGCTCAGGAAATAATGCAAGGAAGCTGACTTTTTCTCACCACAAAGGGGACCAAAGGGTGGACTTTGTTGTTTTAGATAAAGAGCTCTCAACAGCTGAGTAGATCAGCTAGGCATGAAAATGTCTCCCTGAGTTCATTAAAAGAGTGTGAATGTCTCCCTGAGTTAGCTAGACCAGCATAGGCAAAGTGAATACATGGCACAACCCAACCTAGAGTACAAAAACTAAGCAACTGGAAAAAGAATTTTGAAAAGGACTTGAGCTGGCTTCAACCCATGTATTTCTTCCTGGTGATTGGTGATGTCACTGAAATTGGGAATAAACCTCGTAACACCAATGTAGTGTTAAAAGCCAGGCTCCTTCATTCACGGCGACGGATGCACAGGGGATCGCTCCACCTAACGTGCATACCTCACACACCTTTCCCATGTGATTTGTATAGACCAAAAATATACATATTCATTTTATCCATACATATTCAATATTATTTTCTTTGGTGATTGGTACAAACTTGCTCACTTCACATGTAAATTATTGTGCAGACTCAGTTGTCCTTTCCCATTGTTCTCTTTTGAGTAGGTGGTGTTACTTGGGTCGGTGGTCCATGACTCAGTGGTCACGATCTCCCTCTGCTGGAATTACCTTTTACCTACTTGGTTCTTAATCTTGGCAGTCCTGGCCAGTTTTCTCAGACCACTACACGAAACTACATTTTGTCATCCTTTTCTGACAGAAGCACATTGTCTATTGTTTCGTTCACATTAATGATTGCCTAGAGACTAAAATACAGATCAAAGAATACACTGATTTGTATACTCCATGTCCCCAGACTTAATGTCCAGTTGGATAGGGCTGTACAAGGAGTATAGCAACAACCCTGGTTGGTTAATTCCAATACCCTGGTTACAGTGACACCCAGCATTGTGATGATGAACATAATAATGAGATTGCACTGGCACTGTGATTGAACTGCATATTACAATTGTTGCATTTTGCTAAGTATAGCTTATATCTGTATTTGGTTTTTTGTATATTTTGTATCACTTTGCTACATCATAACTCTCATGTAACATCAATCTGATATTAAAGATTACACCCTCTATGTATGGAATATCCAAAGAACCTGGTCGGAGAGTATTGAACTCTGATAGTGCTGTACCTTGAAATATTTGGTAACGCTGTATTTGGATCAAAGTGAAAGAACACAAAGGAGCTTTGATTTCTTTACTCAGTGTTTATGAGAGTTTGGGAAGTATATATTTAGGAAAAAAGATAATAATCTGCCCATAGTCTCTCAAATATTTTTACTTCTTTAGTTCCAGAAGTTGCTTCTCAGCAGACTAATATTAATCCACAAAATCCTTCCATGAGAGAGCATCTGTTTGAATATGTTACCCTCTTTGCCTGAATGTAGGATGTTTCTCAAACTAGAACACTGGCAGATCCTCACCAGCACATACATGGGGTATGTTCATCTTTAGTAGGAGAACCTGGTCTTATATCTGCAATGAAGTGGTAAACAGGAAAAGTTTCTTCTCCACACACCATCACGTTTTTGACTTTATTCTTTATTTGTCACTACATTCCTGAGGGGATGGGGCTTCAGTTTTTGTATTCTTTCTCTTTCTGACAAGAGCAACCTATGTCAATGTTGTTATTTGCCAAAACAATTTATCTGCCTTTGTGAAATGAGACTTTAAAACACTAATGATACTTTAAAAAGCAAACACGAAGTAAAGTTAAACAGTAGCAGGAAACAATTAGAAAGCCAAGAGTCTAGTAGCTTGCCGTCCAGTATTGATGGCTTGTTCAAGAATCACTAGGCAAACTCTTTAGTCTTACTAGTTTACATTTTACCCGAAAAACATGCTTGCAATAATTTTCAGTTACGCTTTAAAAAATCAGCCCCCTCCATATGCATGTAAACAGGCATATTTAGAGACCTCTAGGAATGATTCACCCTCAAATGCCTCAGAAGGCAATACCAAAAAAAAGAATTATTACAGCCTAGAGACACTGATAGCACATGTATAAAAAAAATCTTTACGGAAGGCAAATTGTTACAGTACAGAACAAAATGAAAACCTTTTTCTCAGCAGATATATCAGATAGTTGAAATGAAACTGAAAAGGTTCATTAGTTAACTATTTTAAAAATATATGTTGCAGGCTTCAAACAAGACAACAGAGATTACTAGATTATTGAGATATTTAGATTTTTTTATTATTTGAAAATAAAAATGTAATACTAGTATATTTATTTCAACAAACTTTGTAAAATAAGCCAATAAACATCAAAGTGATGATGTAGTACTTAAGAATACCTCAAAATAAGTAAGGAACAAAAAAGGGTTTCTCTGTATTTTTACTTCTGTTATTTACCTTTTTTATTTTCCATAATTAGGAAACAAATATTCATTTTTGTGTCCAAAGGAATTCTAGAAGTATTGTGTTTATCCCTCTGAACTAGGTAGTCTCTCATTTCTGCAAATGATTTGTAAACTTCAAACTCAGCTCGTGGCACTATGTTCAGACTTCTCAGGAATATCTTTTTAAAAAATCTGCTACAGGTATGATTTGCACAGTTTTTGGATGTCTTCCTTTGGACCTTGAGAACCCTGAATCAGAAACTCAGAAATCTGGAAATTCTGTCTAATGAAGTAGTTGCAATGAAAAGTTTCAAAAGTTTTTCTTTGTACTATAAACAGCTTCTACAATAGGGCTTAAAAGCTGCAATCTCTTAGCCGAACCTGCAGTACAAGAAAGTATTACTCTCGTGCTTCTATGAGTTTAAGACCAATATTAAAAAGACGAGGCCCTTAACTAGGGGGGGCAAGGGGAAGAAAGCAACAAAAGTCATGTGCACTGATTATGTATTAAGTGCCCTAACAGAATATTTGTTAAAAAGAGCTTCCAGGTGACATAGGGAAGTGGATCATATTATGAACTCTAAATTAGGGCCAATAACACTCTATAATCTGTGACAAAATATCCTACACTTACTAAAATTTGCAGGTTCTGAATGCTGACTCTGCAAGACAGACACAGCAAGAAGCTCTCAGAGATATTTTAGAGTCATTCCAACCAGTTACTATCCTGACTCCTGAGTCCTATGTCTCGCTAAGACAATTTGCAGTGTTTCAGAGAAGACAGAAAAAATCGCAGAAGCCTTGTTATATTTCAAGGGAAAAAAAAGGTCTTAAATATGAGTGATAAATGAAAGGTCTAAAGCTTGGGTTGGATGTTATATAAATATGATGCAATAAAGTAGAAGTTATTTTCATATGCACTTGGAGATAAAGACATATCATAATCAAACATGGGTTTCTCTTTTGGGGAAGTCTTGGTGCAGTCCTTCTGTATTCTTTGAAACCTCTAATTTTATTTCTTATTCTTTCTAAAATAATATTTATATTAAAAATAAAACCTTTGGGAGAGAGGACAATTTCTTTGGCTGTTCTATTTTGTTTCCTGGTTTTCCATCTTTCAGAAGTTATTTCAAGGTACAGTAGAATAATATAATTAGCTGGATTCATCAACAGTAATATCAGCTAACGTTCTCTATGCCTTTTCTGTGCTAAAGCTGAATGCAGTTTGTGTGAGCTGGTCTCTTCAAAGAAATTTAGACACCACATTTGGACTTTGCATGCGTGCAATTAATGTGCTTACATTTAAAATAATTGGATTGCACCCCAAAATGAAAAGGCTTGAGAAAGTAGAGAAAACCAAAAGGTCTGATTCACCATTGTGTTACATAACTTCCATGCTGGTTTATCTCTACCAGATTTTCCATGAACAGCACAAAACTAGTATGAAACTATACTAATGGAGTGTTGAACAGAGCTTAATTTGAGCTGATGAGCTAGATCATTGTTGTGATCAACAGCACCTGTTATAACAATGTGTTCTGAGGATACACAATCATGATCCAAGGTTTATCATAGCTTTATAGCTTTTCATGGTTTTCAGGTTTATCATGGAGCAATTAACATGGCCTTATGAAGCTAACCTATCAGAAGAGGAATCACAGACTTTGTGTTGTGAGAATAAAAGCTGTTAAATGATAAACCAAAAAAATCAGCATTCTCTGGGGAAAATTGTAAGTGTTGTTCAGGACAAAAAAAAATTGCAAATTAGAACTTTTAGGGATATTTCTAAAATATGGATAACATAATCTTGTTGAAAATATCAACACGAAAAGAGATAATATACCAAATTTGACAATTAAGCTTGTTTGATATAGCATAGCAAAACTATCTTTATCTGGATATAGAGGATGAATAATTTTTCCAAGAAACAGAAACATTTAGACTCGATATAGAACGTGATTGCCAAATTTAGTTTACTATTATTTTCAAGTGCAAATGATAATTGAAATTTAGAGAAATGATGGCTCTAGATTTTACATATAAAAGAGAAATATAGAAAAAACCATGGCATTTTCCATTTCTTTAGTTTTGCTCAATTTACCTGCAAAGCTGTTAAATTTTGCAAAGACATGTTTCGTCCTTCTTTCAGAGTAAAAAGAAAACTGTCTACCTGTAGATTACATGCACTCTTTAGTGTATTAATTTGTCAAGTTTTAAATGTTCT
Organism: Phalacrocorax carbo; assembly: GCF_963921805.1. Lineage (NCBI taxonomy): Eukaryota > Metazoa > Chordata > Aves > Suliformes > Phalacrocoracidae > Phalacrocorax > Phalacrocorax carbo. The sequence continues at coordinate 27,367,079 of NC_087518.1, read as the reverse complement.
TATCTAAATACTTCTCTAGTTTCTGTATGAATGAAGGGCTAAATAAATGTTCTATTCAACATTCAGCTAAACAAAATTACTGACTGTAAAGGGGGAAAGAGGAGGAAGAGAAAGGAACTAATGAATTATATGGATTAGCATGAGAACAAATAATAGAGGATAAGAAAGTGGGTGGCCCTATTTCATCTCTTGACAAATCTGTTACCTAGGAAACAAAAGACCAAATGATTGCATAAATGACCCTATGCCTGTGGATTTAAATTGATGAAATTATATAGGACTGAAATTTATGCAGAACAAAGAAGTAGATTGTCAGGGGCACTGTTTATTAAATGAAATTTAAAAAAAACTAAAAAGCTTACTTTAATTTTCATGAGTTTTTAAAGCATTTATTACATCAATTTTCTGTCTTTATTATCTAAGTTTCTGACCTAACAAACCTATGCAATAAAAACTAACCAATGACCCCAGGCAGATGATTAATCACCCTTTTTAAAGACTCCTGTAGAGGACACTAATCATTAACTGAACTCCAGCTCTCATCAGCAGGACTCAAGCTGATTCCAACAGACATACAGATGGTATTGTTAGGACAGCATTTTGACTACTAACAAGGAGTTCATTCATCTGCCATGTCTGCTGGCCTTCCACCAAAGGCAATCCAGTTGAAGAAACCATAGTGTGTCCTCACATATACTGACGAACAAATATCACTCATTAATTTTATAGTAGAAAAAGCTGTTAATGCATCATTTGCTATTCATATAAAAACCTTTGTAAAACTAAGAAGTAGTCATCAAAAGAATGATAGTGTTTGCCCCCTATTGACAAAATAACCCCGAGGAACTCAGAGAAATACTTGCAGGAATTCAAAGGCCATTTTTTTTTTAATACAGTGCAATTAGCTTTTTTAGATGTACTTATCTTCACCAACTTCCTAAAGCTTTAGGAAGGTTTGACTATTTCCAATCATCTTCCAGTGATCTTCTAGCATCCTCTAGCACACTGTTTCTTTATTTTCTGGACCAATAAAAATCTTCAAGTATATTTAAAATAAAGAGGAGAATATAAAGGCAATTATGTTTGAAAAGGCACAGGAAATAATATTTGTAACGAAATTCAGAATTGTCAAACTGAGTCAGCTCAAACAGTCACTTCACAAGTTGGCCAAAACATAATGTTTGGGAATAAGTATAAGAATGGAGCAAGCATAAAATAAACAGAACCTGGATCAAAATCTTGACTTGCATTTGCTTTAAAAGTACCTTAAGATAAGCAGTTGTCAGTATTAAAATCAAGAGCAGACTCACCTTGAGAATGGTGTTTCAGTAATATTTGGTTTAACATTTTTATTCAGAGAAAGATGTGACGACCCACAGGAACAAGTTTCTGTTACGATGAACTGGACAAATGTGTTTCTGGGGTAAAGGCGGAATTTCACCAAGTTCAGTTTCAGTAGAATCTCTTCCATGAGATATTTTGGAAGAAATAGAATGTTGTGACACTGATGATGGTGTTCGTAGGTCATATATTATTACCCTGGAATATACAAAATGATAAATAGATTGTATCATAATTATCTGTCAAAACCAAGCTAAAATACTGAGAGGTTGGAGGACACCATGCAAGAGAAGGGGGAAATTTCCTATAGGAGCTGCAACCCATAGAGAGCCCACACTATATCATGTTTATCCTGGAGGACTGCAATCTGTGGAAGAATACACCCTGGAACAGCTAGCGAAGGACTACAACCTGTGGGACTCACACTGGAGCAGAGGAAAAGTGTGAGGAGGAAGGAGTAGCACAGAGGTAGGGGGACATTTAGTTTTTGTCTTTGTTTGTCACAATCCAACTCTGTTTTAATTGGCAATAAATAAAATTAATTTTCCCAAGTCAGTCTGTTTTGCCCATGACAGTAATTGTTAAGTGATTTCTCTGTCTTTATCCTTACCCATGAGATTTTTCATTTAATTTTCTCCCCTGTCCTACTAAGGAGGGGGAGTGAGAGAGCAGCTGTGTGGAGATCTGAGAGCCAGATAAGGTCAATCCACCATACAACTTTCATCAGACTCCACTTATGCTCTGTAGACTTATAATGTGAGATTCTCTAGGTCAGATCCTTTCAAACAAATTTTGTATTGCAGCCACAGCTTCAGCAGTAAAAGGAAAGAACTAAGAACATGTTCACATAACTGTTACATATAAGCTTGCTGATGCTTGCATATGGCTTTAATTGCACTTACACAGAAGTTTAAAGCAAAGCAGCTATTTTCACTAATTCCTTATATGCATATTTCTTCCTTTCTGCAAAATTTCATTTTTTTGTTCAGGAGAATTCACTTTAGAAGACCTTTTCAGCTGAAAGAAAAAAAAAAACTCAGAAAATATGACATGTTTTTGTAGGAAAGTTAAATCAGGAGAGTTATTTTGGACCATTTCTCCAAACATAACATAGTGAATGATTTAACACATGTTGAGTTAATGGTAGGAGTCTGAGGAGTGGCTGGGGGGACACCATACCGTTGAGTCACGAGGTTCAGACAGGACCCCCTTGCTTTCTAACTCCTTCTCCAAGAGGCTAAGTCCAGTCTTTGAGACTAAGATTGGTCAATGGTTTATTTTTGAAGGACTGTAGAAGTAACCACCCATCAGAGTATTTGTTTTTAGTAACTAATTTGGCAGATGCCCAGGCCAGTCACGTTCAATGAGAATGATCACAGCCAGATTAATGAATAGTGCAATTTATTAAAGCAACAGATACACAGGTTCTTTGGATTACCAATGATAAAACTGCTGGTTACAACGCACACACAGATACTAAGAAAATGAGTAACACTGCTAGGCTACAAATGCGTCAAAGTGTCAAGCAAATATGAAGCAACTCTAATGCATTGGAGATCTAAAGTGAAGCTATAGAGAGGTTTCTGAGTTTTCCCAGAGAAACACTTGGTATAACCAAATGTTTAAATCTTATTCAAAGGCATCCCAGTGGGGGAGAAGAGTGGCTCAGCCCGTCGACTAGTCCCAGAGGTCAGAATGGTACACGATGGTATCTTCCCTAACACCCTCTTTCTCTTCACATATTTTATACTATTTTTTATCTTTCAGGTGGAGCTTGAGTGACTCTAGTCATACATACATTTACTATGATTGGTGTAAAATTTCCTCGCTTTCCTTTTAAAGGTGCAGGCTAGAAAAATTCAAAGTGCATGCCCAGTGAGGAGTGGTCGCACCTTAGAGGTAGGTAACTTTTGGGATGGAGGTGTGTTTTGGTGTTATAATGATATTACAATGAGCAAAGTTCACCAAAGGACAGCCTTTTGTCAAAAGTATGACAGACTGTTGGCCCAGGGTGGCAAATGTGCAGCATATCAGCTCCATGGTACCTTGCGTTCCCATTTATCACAGAGCCTGGTCATGATGCCTCCGCACCGCTCCACCCTCCTGACAACTCCTCTTAGAGTCAGTATGCCAAGCTCTCCTGGCATTGCCAACATCTATGGTTCCTAGGGAACTTCCATGGAATGGATTCCTCACATGTCAGCAACACTCTACCCTGACAGCTTCTTCATTGCTGTACCTTTTCTAAGAATATCAGTTTAATTTCTAAGTCACCTCCAGCAGTTATTCCACATAATCCACCCTGTGACTATAGTCACTCAAGCTTCACTCTCAGACTTCATGAGATTTGGGATGCATTGGGTGTGTCACATTCTATTCTTGTGAGGGAACTTCTGAGGGAAGCTAGCTGGTGGCATGTTTTGGCATGAGGAAAGAAATAGCAGGAGGAAGAATGCCAGTACAGAAATCTTGAAGCAATCTTGTGAATAGCACGTAGTTTGGACATCATCTGTCATTTTGCCAATCTTCCTTGCACCTTCAGCCTTGGCAGTTGCAGTTTGGTAGTCTGTGACTCTGCAAACACTGCAGCTGGTCTTAATGACAGGCAAATCTGCTTTGAAAAAAAGACACATATTTCACCTTGCCATTTAGAGGTAGACATAAGCAGTTCTTACAGAAATCTGAAAGCGCCCACAGGCGTTAAAAACAAGCTTAGACTAACAAGAAAGAGAAAATATTTTCTTGCACTTAAGTCAATCACCTATTTCTACTTCAGTAGAAATACTTCAGGCTTCAGTAGACTGAAACAAAAGAACAATGACATAGTTCTGGTGTTCCTTTCTTTAACTTCTTTTCTTTAACTTCTTTAACACACTAAGCCCTGCTTGTGTATGCCTATTTTATCCATTCTGCAGACCAGAAATATACGGATTTTTGAAGACTTCTGTGAAGCAAGTGAAATAGAAGGTGATAAGGCTGCCAAAGCAAGTACAATCAAAACAGATGAAATCTTTCCTTCGTTCAAAGGCACCTAATATATAAGAAATCTGACACTATTGTGATGAATCTGTTGTGCCTATTTTAAGGGGCAGATGTGGATTACATTCTGTGCAGGTAATATACTATGAAAAGAATCTCCGGTTTTCTTTGATGTACCAGGACAAACCTGAATATTTCTCCTTGAGTACCCACAATTCGTTATATTAAACATCCTACGGTAACCTCTTCTCTCTTATTACCATATTTTCAGGAAGAGTTAGTACTTTCCCTTCTATGGAAGCTTACTGATAAGAATTCAGTGTGATAGCTCAAACATATTTTCCATTATCCCATTATTATTTTGTTTTCCGTAACTTTATTTCATATCGAACATTTATTTAGTTAAATAACCTGAATTTCTTATGCAATGAACAGTTAGCCATATAAAAAATTTTAATTACTAATGTATACACTACCTGTCAATGTGTTTCCCTTTATATCTGATCTAGGGATTCTGTGATTCTGTGGTAGTCAAATTATTCTTTCCATGCACACTAGCTCCGTGCTGCACCGGTTCTGCTGTTCTCAAAGTATCACTACAGAGCAACTATGCTGGTGAAACTTGCGGTAAAAATAATGACAACAGGATCCTAACCTATGCTCAAACTGTTCTTTCCTCAGGGATCCAGCCAGTGAACTGGGACAGTATGAAAACTGGAAGACTTGATTCTGCTGACAAGCTTTTCAAGCTTGATATACCAAAGAAGCAGTATTTACCAAGTTTACCATTTTATGGATGACTGCTCCACTGAAGAAGAAAATAAACGACCTTTCAAATAAAAGTACAAAACTGTCTTAAAAAGTAATATTACAGTTCATGCAAAAAATTCTCAGTAAGATAAAACAGTAAATATATTCAATGATGAACAGACATTGTACCTGATGATCAGATTAATAAATAGCCTGAATTATCCATGGCTTAAAGGCTTAGGCCATGCTCCCACGAAAAATCAAGTATTCTCAAATTTCTTTCAGATTTGAATTAATGAAAATAATTTTTAACATGTAAAAGTAAAACATTTCCTTATCTTTATTATGCATTTTCAGATCTTCCGTAAGGAGTTTGCATGCAAAAATAGGTCCTACTAGAAATATTCAAGCAAACAGTTATGTGTAATGAATATTCTAGCAGGTCACTCACTGAAGCATGGGGGGCTGACAAGTTGTTTTCTAAATGATTCCTCTGTCAAGTGGGAATTCTTATGCCAGAACTCATTATATATTAATAGTGACATGGTTCATTAATCCTTATGGTGAACTAGGTAGTGATGTCCCATTTTCCTTTGAATACTCATAAAAATATCAGTGTTGCATTATTGTAACTTCCAGGATGAATAAGAATTGTTTATAGAGCATTAGAACAACCCTCACAGCTTTACATCCATGTACCTTGTTCAAGAGATGAAATTCAATTAAATAGAAGAGTTAATGTGAACCCGTTCTCTGTTTCTAAGTCATCAGCAGATTATGAAACTGAGTCTTCAGGAAAACAACTTTGATAGTTATGTTGGTGTCTTTACCTCTAGCTAGAACATCAACAAATCACACATACTTTACCTCACAGTCAATTACTTGAACTCACAAAACTTCATGAACAACCTGTGTTAACTGTTTAGCTTTGCCTGAAAAAACCCAGATTCTTTAGTGTCCTTAAGATCTAAGACAGGTGCGTAATAAAGCTTAACTTTAATTGATTTAATCCTGAAACAATGCCAGTGGAGTTATGTAATGCTGAATGTTTCACGCACACCTGAAAACACACCTAATAAGAGAGAGCAGATATTCAGCATGACCTGGAGATTAAAAAAAGAAGACGTTCCTTTGTTAGGTTACTTAATATTACAGATAACTGTGTATCATGAAAGTAAGTAATGGTGTCAAAAATCAATGCATGGGAAAAACTTTCAAACCAATTTCTTATGGCAGTTGATAGATCAAAAAAATATGGAAAAAGTAAATCAGCATATGATAAATAGTAAGAAGGGGAAATTTTAAAATATATGTAATTTGGACATTAAACTCATTTTACCAGGATTACGATTACATTTATTAAGAAGTACCTGGCAGATTATCCTTACATTTCATTGTCACCGAAATCGGGAATGAACCTCATAACACCAATGTAGTGTTAAAAGGTAGGCATCCTTTATTTGCGGTGCCAGATGCACAGGGGATCGCTCCTCCTAACGTGCATCCGGTCAGATCTCATTGTGCCAGTTAAGTACATGCTTTGTATAAATATTCTTTAGCTTTCTGATAAAAGATATACATATTCATTATATGCGGATGCCATATGCACACGCCTATTAGTGTCTCCAGGTGGTTGTCAGGGGTCTCTGGATGAAGGACATACTCTTCCTCCCTGTGTCTGCTAGTTAACCCTTGCTTTTGCGCAAACTCAGTTCTGAGATTACATATGTACTGCCCTTGAGGGTGGTCTGTTCTGGTTTAGTGCTTGCTCTGCAGTCCCTTATCTTTATGGCTCTGTATGTCTGCTTTTCTTAAGGCCAAATGTCATTGTGACTTTGTTTAGGTACTTCGAATCTTGAGGCCTCTTTGACTCCCTAAAGCAACAAGGTTTAGTCATTGTGCAGGCTGTTCTTGTTTTGGCTGCCTCATTATCTTGGCTAAGTTTTGGCTCTGGGTCCCAGCCTTAGTTGAGATACACTAGATTGTATTAGTAACTCCCAACCATTTATACCCTGAATCATTGCTACCTAAAAGTGAGGCTTTAATTTAATCCTTAAAACAGAGGTTTGGACCCTAAGCACTAGGAGTGAGGGTGTTGGATCTAAAAATTAGGCTTTGAGTCTGAAAGGAGAGGGGTTCTGACAGAAACACATTATGTATTACATTAAGGATTAACTAATGACTAAAACACAGATTAACTAACACATTGATTGTCCCCAGACTCAATGTTCAGTTGGATGGTATAGCAGCATCCATGTTTGGTTAACTTCATCACCCTGGTTACACCTGAAAGCGTTCAAGGTCAGGTTGAACAAGGGTTGTGAAAGACATCCTGTGAAAGATGTCCCTGCCTGTGGCGGGGGTTGGACTTGATGATCTTTAAAGATCTCTTCCAAACTAAAGCATTCTGTGATTCTATGTTTGTATGATTCTGTAATTCCATGATTCTACCTTTTATTCATCACTTTGTATGCAGAGCTTTTATGTTACTCAACAAATTTTTGTATACCCCATTTTGTCAGCTACAAAATTGAACACATTTTACCCTTCCAAGAGGCACTTTCTGTCACTTTCTAGCTTTAATTTTTGTAATGCGAATTCACAGTTGTGCCTGTAATTTCATAATTTTAGTTTCCTTTGAAGCTCTAGGCCACCTCATAATATGGTATACTGTTCCTAAAATCCATAAAATCCAAACTAAGTTTCTGCCTTTTCTCCTGTAGTTGATTAATTGAAAGTATTTAATTTATTGAAGACTATTTGTTTCTAAAACTGATGTCCTACTAGTACTCTGTCTTTGCGAGGTCTGTCTATTTGCTTAAAAAGAAAATATGTAAAGTCTACCTGGGAGGTGGAAGTGTAAAGATATTTTCCCTCATCTTCTCTAGCATATGAATGTAGCTGATCCTTTGGAATTTTATTAAAACTCCCAAGCATCAACCTCAGTGTAAATTTTTTGCCCACTTATTTTAAATAATTAAAGCTTTAGTTATTGGTAGTGACATAACCTCATGCTCTGTTGTCTTAAGTCTTAGGATTCTACAGCATGACAATCACCCCTTGCAGTTCTTCTATTGTCTCCATCAAACCGTTCTTTTTTCGTATTTGGAAAAGTTATACTTATAGGCTCTTTAAAAGTTCTTTTTATATCATTGATGAAACCTTGATATCCCAAAGAAAATGGAATTTTTGGAATTTTTCACTAAAGATGTAATAATGAAATATGTGAGCTTGGCAAAACAGGATTTGATGGCCAGAGACAGGAACTGAGAGATAGGGAAGCACTTGTTTCATGACTATATCCTTGAGGAGACCTGAGAGACTGATCAAACCAAACATTCGACCTCAGAAGGCGCTGAGAACAGGGTGATAAAGTGTATAGACAAGGAGAACAGCTAATTGGGATGTAGATAAGAACTAAACCAAAGTGCCTAGTAGGGGAAATATCCTCATCATAATACTAAAAATCAGGTCAATAGGCCAGAAATCGCCCCCCCTCTAGTAAGTCGCTTACTCCCTGAGCATGTGTGGTAAATTAAAAGTGAGCTGTACCTTTACATTGAAGTGAGAAAAAAATTAATCAATTATTAACTGAGGCATGTGAATATTAGCTGTGTTCGACACATTTAACTGTATAAATGTCCTGTAGTTTTTTGGTGCAGTGTTCTAGCTTTGTGGGTTACCACCTAGCACCAATCTTTTGACAAAAATGACTTGTATAAAATACCTCCACTCTGTGTTTAGTTTGGCGTTTTGCACACCAGGTGAACGAACCCAGTTTTTGGGATAACAGAACTATATATATGTTCTGACACAGAAAGCATATCATAGTTCTCTTTCTTAAAAGGAAGAAAAGAAGACAAAAATGCAAGATCCGTAGGGGCAGAATAATGGTACAAATAGACCCTATTCTGCTTAAGTGGTCTGGCTTCATGGGGCTGCAGAGAACGTGGGAGTGAAGTGGAAAATATTTTGTTTAAAAATCTTCTCATGTGAGTGAAGCTTCTAGCATCACGGGAGCTTTTCTTCCTTGTTCTACCTGGGAACAAGTTATTTAAATCTGACAGGCTTTTTGGTATTATGAGTATGTTATTGGGAGTGTGGAAGATTTTTTTGACTCTTTGTTCATGCTGAGTTTTCTGAAAGGTGACTTTCACCTGGGAGCAGTCTTACCACAGATGTCCCCATGGAGGCGTCCTTCAAAGACGACTGAGGGATTCTGCTTGTGTGCAAAGTGAAGTTGCCCAGTATAGCAAGGAGAAGAAGCTGCTACCTTGAGAAAGGAAATGAAGCTTCAGATAGGCCCTTGGGAGATTCACTAAACTGTGCTCTGCGGTTTCAGCAGGGTGAGGGTGTTGCTAATGAAAAATTATTTGGCTCAAAGCCTCTGTTGTCAGTTTGTGGATTATTGGTTTAGTTAAAGATTAATTTCCCTGAAGGTACGTTGAGGGTCACTGTCCTCCTTGATGGATTTGGGTATTATTCTCTGTTGCAGCTAATGTTCAGCCGAAGTCAGTGATCTGGGTATAGGTCCTCATTTTTTTCTTCATAAATTCAATCACAGGGTATTTTTATTCCCTCCAGAAACACACCACTGGACTTTTGTTTGTTTGTTTTCTCCCATGAAACAGCTTCACAATGATATTTGTTTGTCGCTCCCAAAGTAATTATCTCATTTCTTTACATGTGGTCTGGCCCTCTGGTGACCTCTGCCAAGCATTCACATCGACAATATTTCATATAATAATAAACAATAATGTCTCCATTGGGTGCCTTATACATTAATCTAAGGGCACCCCATTCTAGTCCTGCATAAATGTGACTAAACTATGAGAACTGTGTCTTTAAATATTTTTAAGTCACTATCTAAAAGAAAAATGTTGAAAGATAACCCAAAATTTGAAGGTGCTTTGTATATTTTTCTTTCAGTGGAAAAAACCCACTACTAATGATTAACTTTCAGAGGAAAAGAATGAAGGAAATCTTAAATTAAAGAATAAATTAACTCACACCTTTTATTTTTTTTTTATTTTTTGCTTGGAGCCTCAGAAATGTTACTCTTTTTAACATTACTGTGTTCTCCTTGGGAAAGATCACCTGTTACTTTGTACAATATCCTGCACATTTTTCTGATCTCTTCCCTCAGTATTCCTTAGTCGGTGTGTCTATTTTTTTACTATTTAACCCTGGAAACTAATCTTGGACAACTATTGTGTTGAGAGAGAATAGGGACCATTTAGTGAAATTAGGCAGAATTAAAGTTAGCAGTGTGATTGGCTTTTTTTTTAAGGACACAGTCTTCCATTTCTAGTCTATTCCTCTCTCTGAACCAAATATAATGCATACAGGAGTTAATGAAATTATTTCCACTATGTCTTTACTAATACTAGGTTCCTTAGGCAGATCCTCAGTGTTAGAAGATTATTTTAGGTATAACTTTTCACTTACAATTTTTTATGTGTGTGTGAACTTCCATATTTAAACCTCCCTTTCTTCTGACACAGAGAGTGCAAATGCTATTGTTTTTGTTATTGAAGATGAGGAACTCAATGTAACAGAGAAAACATATTTCAACCTCTAATATCCTAAACTTTTATTATGGTACAATTACGAGAATAATCCTACTTAGAATACTGCTGTTGATGAACTAGCATGATATTCTTTGCTGCACACTAACTACATGTAATACCTTTTTTTTGGCATATCAGTTTAATTTTAACAACTAGATTAATTTTAGACTATGACAATGACTAATAATAATCATACTACTTTTTGTATTAAATATACTTACTTTCTGTGAAAAGGTTGTACATTTGTGGTAGCAGTCTTCTGCCTTTGCAGAACAAAGTACAATTGTATTTGTATCTCTTTTTATACAGCCTTTTTATATTAGACTAGAAGGAAATTGGACTGGATAGAGATCACCACAGAACTTTGGGGTTCGGAAGTTTTTTGCCCATTTTCTGGTTTTCTGCTAGTTGCCTTGGTTAGAGGACTTTTTTCCCCATGTGTCCTTCTATCTATTTTTAGTTTGTTTAATGATCTTTAGTAATTGGCAATTGGGTCACAAATATGCACTGAAGCATATGTTTATTGTTGTCAGAGCTCAGAAGGAAATTACATCTCATGGTATTTTGTGTCTTAATTTTACATCCCCTGGGGTCAGGTCTTCACATGACAGTGTCTGGTTGCAGATTTGCCTACTTGTATTCTTTCTCTAACAGATTTAGACAGAAAGAGACTTGACAAAGAGAAAGAAGAATGGCAGGCTGGTTTAGAGTAAAATTCATTTAGTTCAGTACCCAATGTCCAAGTAGAAAAAAAAAGTACAATACAATAGTTTCCTCTGATGCTTTCTCAAGTTCAGCAAATGTCACAACAGAAGATTTTTATGCTTTAATAACTCTCATTAGGTATGTCTTTCATGTGTCTTTCACTCTGCTTTTGACATAATGTAAACTTTTGACACCTTTCAGCATGGAGTGCCATGGATCAACCAGATACTGCACTAAGCACAAAATCCTGTTATTTGTTTTGAAGTTAGCTTTCTCTTGACACCACTTATAATTAGAAGATAATTAACAGCTCAGTAAAAAACCTCAAAACATGAATTGCAAATATTGCAAATTTATGATTTTTTTTACTCCTGGCATGATTTAAAACCAATATTTGACAATATTTTACATGTTTCCAATAACTTACAATCTTAGAGAATAATGTGAGCAATAGCATTGACTTCAGTGGAACTGAAGTCTACCCAAAATGAATTGACTTCTTAGGAGTCTGAAATATGTATAGCCAGATTTCTGTTTGATAAATTGCATGAGTTCCCTGTCAGTGTTCTTGATTAATGTAGTCCACCCTCCATCAATTAGTAGGATGAGTTGCAAGAAGGAGAGCAGTAGCTAGAGCAGATGCTATGAAGTAGTTAGGAAACTTAGACCAATTGACCAATTGGCAATGTTTTCAGTGTAGCTATACAGTTAAATCTCAGCTAATGATGGCTAGCCAATCGTGTAATAAATAGCCAGTCTCAAAAGAGAGAATGTCTTTTTAAGATAATTGTGTTCTACTTCCAGGTTTTTTTATCAGTATTTAATATCTATTGCAAACTCTGGCAGTTGGCAGATTTTTCTGAGAAAGAACGTGTAACTTAGAAGTATCCACAAATATTTTCCTAAGTGTTTCGTTTTGCAAGGCCCAAAAACTACAGGACTAGCACAGCTGGAAAGTGTTGTGCAGAATTTACTTTTTTAAAAATTTCATGACACTTCAGTTAAAGTATCTTTTAAAAAGTTTTATTGGGGAACAGTTATTAAAGTTTACTGTTAAAGATTGGCTTAGGAATGTAATGAAAGACAGACTGTTTTTCCTTGGTATATGAATCCACTTAGTGACTAATATATAATTTCCTGAATTCTAATCTAAAGAGACTCTAAATTTCAAAATTTTAAATAAATGTCCTTAGGATATATTTCCCATTGCAAAGAGAGTTCAAACAGCTTTAAAAAATCCAGGTTTCCAATGTTACCTTCCATTTATGCATAATATGGTACATGTACATGACATGATGATGATGACGCAGATTTCCTGCCTTACTGTATGGCAGTGTGGAATGCCACTGGATTTGAGCAGTGACATTATTACTTCTGTGTATGTCACACCGTAAGCATGCAAATTTTCTTCTATCCAGAGTTCCACTCTGTAGTTCTGTATGTACTGTTTATGACAGAATTCATTACATATCAAAAAGTTATCTCTCAATCAAAAATTTTTTGTTGCAATGAAGACTCCCAAATATACAGTGGGTAAACTTTCATAGACCAATACTTTTCTGCTCCTCCTGACAGGCTGAAGCTACCATTTAGGGAGATATCACCACTTCCCATCTCTCTTGGTGAAATGTTCACTCTGAGCAACTAGAAATGATGTTCAAATTATGTCTACCAAGTGAGCTGGTTCACTTACGGTGTAGTAGGTGAAGTATTTCCATTTTAGAAGGATAGTGCTTTTTTCATCTTATGCCTGGTCGAAGGCAGTACTTTTATGGGCATACTTACGTTTACTCTCATAGTTTGTATCATACATGATCTGCTTATCTGAATAATATTTGCATAAATAACACATGACTTTTAGAGACCACATAAGAGAGGGCCATATGCTAATTATTGTTCTAGCCATCATGAGTTTATTTAAGGCTTCTGACACTTCAGTTACTTAAGCAAATTAGGGCTTAAAAGGAAGGTTAAAAATTCAATTGCCTTGACTTTGGAAAGCCAAGGATCATACAGACTGGATAACTCAATATTAGGTATGAAAACTTCATCCGCAGTGACTAGTTTGGGGTAGACCATGAATCTAGAGAAAGACAGTGTTGCAATTTATCTTCAGTAAAGGTTAAATATTAGTTTAAGAAAAGCCTAAAAGGAATGACATAATTTCTTTAAGTAGCAATGCAAAAAGAATATTGGGGCCAGTTTTCTTTGCCGTAAACTTTACCTGCACAACCACTGCTAATATCTGAATGGACAGAGGGATATCCAAGGAGAAAAGATAAATAAAATTAACTTAGAGGTGAGTTTTAATTTCAAACAATATTTCAAACCAACATTGTTTGTGAGAGTAAGAGGAAAAGGGTGGCTTGTGGATTAATACACGGGATTATTTTTCTGGTCTTTTTCTGTCTTGAATTACCTGTCCAAACCAACATGTACAGCCAGATATATTTATAATTGCAATAGGCGTCCTCACAGGGACTTAAATAGAGGCTGAATAAGAAGGCTAATTCATTATCCATAAATTGGGAAAAATAAGAATAAATTAATTGCTCTGGAGTTAACAATATGGATAATTAAGAGGTGATTTGGGAAACTGGAAATGTTAGATAACTCCCAGGTATTACTAACTGTCATAGGAATATGCTTGGACTCTCTCTATGTCATTCATAGAAGGGAAAATGTAATTTGACAATATATATCAAAATATTAGAGCAAAAATGGAAACAGGGCAACTGCTTTATTTATAGTGCAATAAAAATATTGAAATTAGAGGTTCCAATTGGCTCTTCAGGCATAAGAAAATCTTCAAAGAAACAAATAGTTCTACTTGAGACAGGAATTCTGAAGTCAGTGAATAGAGATAACATACAGAATCATAGAATCATTATGGTTAGAAAGGACCTTTAAGATCATCAAGTACAACCATCAACCCAACAATACCATGCCTCCTAAACCATGTCCCAAAGTGCTATGTCTACACATTTTTTGAACACCTGCAAGGATGGTGACTCAGCCATCTCACTGTGTAGCCTGTTCCAATGCCTGACGACTCTTTCAGTAAAGAAATTTTTTCTAATATCCAATCTAAACTTCCCCTGATGCAGCTTGGAGCCATTTCCTCTCATCTTATTGCTAGTGACCTCGGAGAAGAGACTGACATCCACCTCACTACAACCTCCTTTCAGGTAGTTGTAGAGAGCAATAAGGTCTCCCCTCAGACTCCTCCAGGCTAAACAACCCCAACTCCCTCAGTTGCTCCTCATAAGACCTGTTCTCCAGACCCTTCACCAGCTTAATTGCCCTTCTCTGGACATGCTCAAGCACCTCAATGTCCTTCTTGTAGTGAGGGGCCCAAAACTCAACACAATATTCAAGGTGCAGCGTCACCAGTGCTGAGTACTGTACAGTACAATCTGTTCCCTACTCCTCCTGGCCACTCTATTCCTGACACAAGCCAGGATGCTGTTGGCCTTCTTGGCCACCTGGGCACAGCGCTGGCTCATGTTCAGCCAGCTGTCAGCTAACACACCCAGGTCCTTTTCTGCTGGGCAGCTTTCCAGCCACTCTTCCCCAACCCTATAGCCTTGCATGAGATTGCTGTGACCCAAGTGCAGGACCTGGCACTTGGCCTTGTTGAACCTCATACAGTTGGCCTCAGCCTGTGGATCCAGCCTGTCCAACTTTCCTACCATTGAGATGACACACCCAACTTAGTGTCGTCTGCAAACTTACTGAGGGCATACAAAATCACCTCATCCAGATCATCAATCAAGATACTAAACAAGACTGGCTCCGGTATTGAGCTCTGGGGAACACCACTTGTGACTGGCCACCATCTGGATTTAGCTCCTTTCACCACAAGTCTCTGGTCTCAGCCATCCAGCCAGTTTTTTACCCAGTGAAGAGTATGCCCGTCCAAGCCATGACCTGCTGGGAGAATGCTGTGGGAAACAGTGTCAAAGGCTTTACTAAAGTCCACATAGACAACCTCCACAGCCTTTCCCACATCCACTAGGTGGGTCACCCTGTCACAGAAGATCAGGTTGGTCAGGCAGGATCTGCCTTTCATGAACCCATGCTGGTTTGGCCTGGTTGCCTGGTTGTCCTGCACATGCCTGGTGAGCACACTCAAGATCCATACTCTTTCCCCGGTACTGAGGTGAGGCTGAGTGGCCTGTAGCTCCCCAGATCTTCCTTCTGGTCATCTGGCATGTCCCCTGTTAACAAGCGCTGTTGATAAATGGAGAGTGTCTTGGCAGGCTCCTCTACCAGCTCCCTCAGTACTCTTGGGTGGATCCCGTATGGTCCTATAGACTTGTGAGTGTCCAGATGGAGCAGCAGGTTGTAAACTGCTTCCTCCTGGATTATTAGGGGTTTGTTCTGTCATCCATCCTTGCCTTCTAGCCCAGCAGGATGAATACCCTGGGGATAACTGGTCTGATGGTTAAAGACTGAGGCAAAGGTGGCATTTAGTACCTCAGCCTTCTCTTCAACCTCAGTGGCAATGTTCCCCTCCACATCCAGTAGAGGGTGAAGATTTTCCCTGATGCTTCTTTTGTCATTAATGTATTTGTAAAAACATTTTTTGTTATCCCTTACAGCAATGGCTGGGCTGAGTTCATTCTGGGCTTTTGCCTTTCTAATTTTCTCTCTGCAAGACCTAATGGGATCCCTGTGCTCTTCTTGAGTTGCCTGCCCCTTCTTCCAAAAGTGATAACCCCTTTTTTTATTCTAAGGCACAGCAGAAGGTCCTTGTTCAGCCAGGCTGGTCATTCGTCCCCGCTGGTTCGTCTTGCGGCACTTGGGGACAGCCTGCTCCTGTGCCTTCAAGACTTCCTTACTGAAGAATGCCCAGGCTTCCTCGACTCCTTTGCTTTTCAGGACTGCTTCCCAAGGCACTCTCCCAGCCAGTGCCCTGAGCAGGCCAAAGTCTGCCCTCCAGATATTTTTGGTAAGATACATGCTGTTATCCTATCTTTCCTGATTTGCAATAAATTTGTGTCTTAGCACTTTCATTGTTGATTCTGATTTTTTTAAGTTGAACTGATAATATTTCAAAGGGGAAAAAAAAGCAAGAATATGATGGATGAGGGAGGAGGAATACAGCATGTGTGTGTATGCTTCAGTCATGAAAACATAAATATGGAATATGATAGAGGTGTATACTCATAGAGGTCACAATTTCAAGTGTCCTGTATATGGAGGGGTCTTAAATATCACACTTATTGTTGAACAACTTTTTCAGACAGAACAGAAAGTTCCCTTTGTACTACAGATCTTTATTTTTTTAATGAAAGCAGTGCAGCATTTATGTTGGCTGCATTCTGTAGGTAGCATTTCTAAGCATTTGACAGGACTAAATAAAGATATTAGTTGCAGGTACCATAGAGCTTCAGAAAGATATAGTTTAATTATGAATTATTATTTTCATACAGATCTAGAAACTTTTACAGATTTTACTTTCATGTCAGCTGAAAACATAAATTATAAATTGCACAATCATTTGTTTTTCTGCTTACCTCTGAGGAGTTCCTCAACTCTTTCCACAGCTGCAGGTAACTCTGCAATTGAATCTTGTGCCTCTCTCTGTATATGGATTATAAATGTGAAGGTCACAGATAAAAATATTAGCTGTAAAGAAATATAAATTTGAACATCAATAATTCCTTATGCATACATCTTCCAAGACCGGCAGATATTTCTTTAGAAATTTAGCCTACTATAACGTGATGTCTATATATCTCATCTTAAAACGATGAGGAAGCATACTCCTTATTCCAGATTTCAGAAATACTCAAGAATTCTAGTCTTCACCAAAAAAAATTTGAGGAGTACGTATGAAAACATCTGAGGATGTTCATAACTCATTGAGAAGACAAGTATGGACAATGGTTGGGGAAGAACTTTGAAATACAAGAAAATAAAAAATTTTAAACTTTTTCAATGTTTCCAGGTTTATAGGAAGTAATTACTGTAAAAAGTGTAGTGGATTACTCATAAACATACATTTATAATTCAGATTTCCTTATTCAAATGAACTCAACTATCCCATGCTGATTAATCATACTATGTGCAACACAAGCATTTCTGTTATTACCTTTATGATACAATTTCCACATGCTGGCATTAATGCATTGTGCTAGCACAATGATGATTCTATTCCTATAAAACATTTATTTAGATGATGTAAAATTATCAAAGTTCACACAGTAGTTTGCTTTATTAATGACTGTACTTTATTGAAGGATCCTTGTGGAGACAGAGCTTATTTAAACCAAGCTTTTATTGCTGTAGATTTGTACACAAAGAAGCTCAGTGAAATAGCTTATCAGGTAAACTTCTTGTTTTCTCCTATCATCTGATCCATTTAATTGACAACACATTTTTCTATATCATAAAAGATTAAGTAAACCTACGGAAAAGCCTACATAAGGAGCTATAAATAAGAGAAAACTTATGAGTAGTATCAATAACAATAACAATAATAAAAATAAAAATATTATTATTAATAATAATATAATAATCTGAACTACATGGTGCTTTTCATTTTTAGATCTAAATGGACCTTCTAAAAATAAGTTATTTTTACTGTCTTTGGGAAACCAGGGCACAGTCTGTTCAACTCTCTTGACCAATTAATTCAGCAAAGCAGAGAGATCCAATGGAGAAATTAAGTTTTTTCAGTCCTCTGTTGTGCCTTGTATCATTGAACAGTTCTGTCACCCCTGTTTACTCTTCATTTATTTGCACAGTAAGGGATGATGAAAAGAAAGTCAAGGAAAGTACTTACTCAAGAAAATAATTCCCTAAGGTTCATCCTCCACTACAGAAAGCAATAATAAATTAACCTCTAATAACAGTCACTGGCTTTTAATGATAGTAAGTGCTGCTTTCATTGAGTTTCCATATGAAAAAGCAGATGGTTGTGCTAAACCACTTTAAACTGCATATAATCATCCTGGGAGCTAACTATGACTACAGATTTGCATGTCTCTGACCCTTAAGACAGATAACATAATTCCAGCCTCAGATGCAAGGAAGTTTCTTGACTTGTGAGGTCTCTTAATACTATATCAACCAGTTCCTTTAAAAACATCAGTCTATGAATCATAAAATCATAGAATATCTCAGGTTGGAAGGGACCCTTGAGGGGCATCAAGTCCAACTCCCTGCTCCTCACAGGACCACCTAAAAATAAACCATATGACTAAGAGCATTGCCCAGATATTCCTTGAACTCTGACAGGCTTGGTGCTATGACCATTTCCCTGGAGAGCCTGTTCCAGTGACCGACCACCCTCTCAGTGAAGAACCAATTCCTAATGTCTAAGCTGAACTTCCTCTGTTGCAGCTTCATTCCATTGCCATGTGCCCTGTCGCTGGTCACCAGAGAGAGGAGATCATAATCTCCCCTTCCACTGCCTTGCTTAACGAATTTCTAGACTGCGATGAGGTTATCCCTCAGTCTTCTGAGTTTTCATACTGAATTTCATACAGTTGGTTTCAAACTGAATTTCATACAGTAGGTGATTTCCCAGGTCGTTAGTCTATCCAGATCTTTCTGTAAGGCCTCTTTACCCTCAAGGGGGTCCACAGATCCTCCTAGCTTAGTATCATCAGCAAATTTCCTTCATGTACATTTGATTCCTGCATGCAGATCATTTATGAAAACATTAAGGTGCACTGGCCTTAAAATTGAGCCCAAGGGAACCCCACTAGTGACTGGCCAGCAGCTAGATGTAACCCCATTTACTGTAATTCTTTGAGCCCAACCTATCAGCCGATTGCTCACTCAACATATTATGGACTTGTCTAGCTGTGTGCTGGACATTTTGTCTGGAAGGATACTGCAAGAGACAGTATAAAAGTCTTGACTAAAATCCAAACCCACCACTTCTACTGGCTTCCCTTGGTCAACTAGATGGGTGACCTTGTCATAAAAGGAAATTAAGTTAGCCAAACATACATAGTTTTACTTCTGTGAGTGGTTAAATAGGAGTATTCTGAAACTAACAAACAACAAAACCAGGAGCAAAATACGTATATTGTCTGCAGAATGAAGATCTGTACTTTGAATATGAAAGATTTTTCACTTGCTTCCTTGCAAAAAAATGTTATACTCCTCTTCAGAGAACAACTTACAGACTTATATATGAGTGTGCTGCTTATGATGAAAGTAATTCTATATTTTAAACTATTTATTTTATCCTGCAAATATAAATTTTGAAGGAATCTTCAAAAACTCTAAGAATATTTTTTTCTTAATTTAAGTATTCATGGAAATTTGTGTTAATTAGTGAACAATTTTTGCTGTATGGAAAATTCAGGTGTGCCAATACTTACAATCATCCGAATACAACAGAACTGAATTGTTAGAATGGAAATACATTCTATTCTATAATTGAAATGAATTAATTCTATAATTAAAAAAAATTTCTATAGAAACACTGGTATTGAATGCATGTCAGTATCTTTCATGGAAAATTTATTTATTTTTACAATGCAAATAACCTCTGACTAGAACTTGGATGTTAAATTCTCAAGTCTCATGAAGTTTTACAGAAAATTAAGACATTAAAAGAGAAATTGTTTTCATTTATATATGAAATATTTGAGGGTTTAATGACTCTGCAGAGCCATGCTCGCTTGTGAGACCTGGAGCCACCTGAGAAGGCTAACTACATGGAAAATTCCTCTTATAGAGAATTCCATTTACAGTTTTTTTTCTTACAGGAAACCAGTTTGCATAATAATGTTTTGTAGCAGGGATTAAGGACTTGTCTCTGACTTTCCTCTTAAAATGATAATGCTACATAAAAAGTGCATCTCTGGTAATGTTTTAATGTTCTCAAATGTTCTCATGTGTTTAAATAGTAGGAATGTAACTGTGCTAGGTTATAGTAGGCAGGAACACACAGCTGCCTCTGTGGTCAGCTCAGTACAGGGGTTGATCTCCTTTTGACTCAATTTAAAGATGCCTTGAAACTCTTTGTTCACTTCTGTTATAGAATATTCTTAGACTATTCTTAGATTGACTAAGAGGAGAAGAGGCGTATGTGACATAAAGTAATTTCAGTGCTACACAAGACAACATCTTTGTCCTGGTTTAAACTGGGATAGGGCTAATTTCCTCCTAGTAGATGTGTTGTGGCTTTAGTATGAGAATAATGTTTATAACACATCGATGTTTTACTTGTTGCTACGTAGTGTTTACACTAGTCAAGGACATTTCATCATACCATGTTCTGCCAGGTGACATATACAGAACCTTCTTCTTGCCTTTCTTAAGGATGGGTGTGCGGCGAGCGAGGAAAGCAAGCGGCCAACTCAATGTGAGTGATAGAGCAAGCTTCCGCTTTATTTTTAAGTCACAGCGCTTTTATATGCGCTTGTAAACAAGCTTCAACAATTACCTAATACAGGTTGCGACACCTTCTTAACAAACAGTCTATTTCTGTACTTCGTGCCTAATTCCTTGTTCTTGTTTATCGTTTGCTCTCAAGGCCGAGAGATATCCCTGCCTTTCTTCTTTGCTCTCAAGGCCGGGATATCTCTCGCCTTTCTCCCTCCTCCTGGTGACTTGCAGATTCTCTGTAGTTTTCCATCAGCGGGTCTGACGCCGGGTCTGTAGTCAAGCTAATTCCATCGCATACCTATAACTCTCCAGCCCGCTTTCTATCTCAAACAACTTATCATGAGACCCACATGCTGATTCAAACCTATAGTTTCCCACATATCCCCCTTTTTCTTTTGTTCCTTGAGAAAGGAACACGGCACTCATACTTCTTTCCATCATTCGTTGCATACATTGCGATATACAAGGGACACAGAGTAATATAATGATAAACAGTATAAATATTATTAATCCCATCTGCAAAATACTCTTGATCCAATTGCCAATGCCCCATCCATTAAACAAGCTGTTAAACCAATGCCATGGATCATCCTCCCTAAGTTCTGAGACCCTTCTTCTTAAGCTCTCAATACTTGCATGTATAGATTCCAAGTGATCTGATAGATTCATGCAACACATCCCTTCAAATTCAGCACACCCATGTCCTTGGGCTAAAAGCAAAAAATCTATGGCTGCGCGGTTTTGCAGCGTAGCGTGTCTTACAGAGCCTACATCTAGTAATAAGTCAGATAATGCCTTTGATGTGGCATTTGTTTGTTTAACTAGCCAACATCCTAGCTTGTTTAATGTCGTGAGGCTTTGAGCAACACCAACTCCAGGAGCCAAGAAGGAAACAGCTATGATCTTTGTAGGATTCCAAAATTCAGCTGTAGAGTCACAGTTATCCTCAAACTTATGAGTGCTCCTTTTGCTTCTCATCTTTCTATGATGTTGATAAATCATTGAAGTGTTAGGGGTAAGAAACGTTAGGCGACCTATAGAGCAAGGCCCTCCCCTTTATATGTGACGGGATGCCAGGCCAAGCTCGATCTCCACAAATTAAAAACAAACCTGCAGGTAGCGCAATAAGCATATTGTTAGAGCGTGATATATTTACAGAGGTATAGTTACACCAAGCAGTAGCATTTTTATATATACTTAGGGTAGCATTCACAGACCAAGAAAGAGACTGGTTCTTTCCTGTGTAAGTAAAATATAAACAAACATCCATTGACAAAGAACCCAATAGCTCAAGCTCTTGTGGCTCAAGATTAGTTTGAGGGCGATGGACTGCCCAACTGTCCCAATTATTCACACAATTCTGGGGAGTATCACAAAGGCTTCCTAAGTGTGGTGTATTTTGTGGTATCACTAGCGTCCAATTATCAACTGGCACTCCAACCAAACAGGTGGAGAAGGGATTCCCTGGCGATGACAATGATAGGCAGATGGAATCTTGGCCTGTTAGATTTGCCAGGGTAACCCATACATTCTGTTTGGGCTGGGGCGGTATGTATATGCCCTCGGTGATTCTTATCACGATACTTACGATGACTAATGGGAGTACTCTCGTGTACATTTTTTCTTTGTCTTTTCCCAGTGCCTTGGTGTTACTTCCCATATTTCAGGTGTATCGTCTAGAACCCTCTACCTCGTGGCCTGTGATGATTAAAACCTTATGTGTCTGTAAGTGGTGATAGTAGCAACTGTCACACCACCTCCTAGCTCGATGGGTTTTTACCCACCTGCGCTATTGACAGTTATGACACTCTCTTAGTACCCAGGGTCGGCACTTATCGCATTGGGGACACTATCCGTATCCTGTCTACCTCTACTGGTGTAGTCATACGTCTTCACCGTCTACTTCGCAGATTTCGTTCTTCTGTTCACTAGGCATAGCCTTTACCTACCTACTGGGTATCCACCTTGGACCTGTGGGGGTAAGCACACACATGTAACCTCAACCAAAATACTTGACTTCTACGGGCCCTTGCCATAGACCAGTGGAAGGGTCTCGATACTTCACCATTACTGCCTGTCTTGACTCTTTCCTATCGTCATTTCCATGCACCCACACAGGAGGGTTATCGTGTTCTGCAAATATGCATAGGTGATTTAATACAAACAAAACTTTTGCACAAACAAAACTTTTGCCATTCCAACACCCTTATCTTCTCCCCCTTTTTCTTTTTGCACTGAGTAAGTGCACCCAAAATGTGAGTAGAACCATGGAGTATGGTGAGATCGATGGGGAGATCGGGGTCCAGGCGGTCTACTGCTCTCTGGACGATCTCGGAGCTAAGACGTTGTATCATAGTGTGTTGTTCAGCAGTCGGTCGGACCGGCGCGGCAGGGTCAGTGCCCTTTAACATTGGGCGAAGAATTGAGAGTCACTGATGCGCCACCCAAGGTATTTCCATACCGGTGAACGTTGAACCTTCTCTGCTGCTATTACTAGGTCGTGTAGCTGGAGCTGTTGCTGTGCTGAGAAAAGTTGTACTTGCGCAGACAAGATGTCATCCATGTAATGGTAAATTATAGTGTCCGGCCATTGCTGCCTCACTTCTTTCAATGCAGCATCTACGAAGA
The DNA here is from genome assembly GCF_963921805.1 of Phalacrocorax carbo. Taxonomy (NCBI): domain Eukaryota; kingdom Metazoa; phylum Chordata; class Aves; order Suliformes; family Phalacrocoracidae; genus Phalacrocorax; species Phalacrocorax carbo. The sequence goes on along the minus strand of NC_087518.1, from coordinate 27,343,749 downwards.
GTTGACACAGAGTAGGGCTATTCTGCATGCCTTGTGGCAATACTGTCCATTCGAAGCGTAAGTCAGGACCCTCTCTGTTGATTGCTGGTAATGTAAATGCAAACCGCTGGGTATCCTGAGGATGCAGCTTTATAGTAAAAAAGCAGTCCTTTAAGTCGATAATTAGTAAATGCCAGCCAGTTGGTAGCATGGCTGGATTTGGAAGGCCAGGCTGTAAAGCCCCCATCGCTTGCATTTGCTGATTTACTGCCCGTAGATCATGTAACAGCCTGTATTTCCCTGACTTTTTCTTGATAACAAAAATAGGGGTGTTCCAGGGGCTTGTTGAAGGTCGGAGATGTCCTTGATCTAATTGTTCTTTTATTAATATATGGGCTTGTTGTAGACTTTCCCGTTTGAGCGGCCACTGCCCGACCCGTACTGGCTCTTCTGTGAGCCATGTCAGTGGGATTGGGAAAGTCCATGTGGCAGTGACCCTCTTTGGTTACTGTTGAGAGTTTTTGGCTGGACCCAATGGGGCGAGAGCGGCACAAACTTGTTGCTGAACGTGTACCATTCCCTGCCCAACTTCCCTCAATGCTTCAACTAACATAGCTTGGGGGCCGGGAGGTACCCGACTCATGCGTTCAAGCATCACCTCAATGCCTGCGTCTAGGGGAAGTGTAATTAAAATGCTTTTAGTAGCATGGTTGGAGTTTTCCATAACACATTGACGCAGCAATGGGCCCTTCATAAAAATTTTCCAATCAAGAGGATTATGGTGTGCTAATAAATTTTGATTGTTAGCAGGGTCCGGTTGATAGATGACAGGGAAAGCCTGAGCTAACAAATCGGCGGTCTCTAGGTCCCCGTTCTGTAATGCCTCTAACCGGATTTTTCGCCAGTCAACCTGGCTACGCACAGCAGGCACAAAACGGTGACTAGACAGCGTGCTCGGCTTATTTTCCTCCACCGGAGAGACTACATCACATAAATTTTCAATATCTTCACCTCCCTTTCCCAAGCTTATTCCTCCTCTGCTAGTTTCTACAGATGTAGATTTATCAGGGGCGGGAGGGGGGGGAATAAGGGGTTTTCGAGGTACGACAACTGGGATCCCCGAGAAGGGAAGTGAGAGATTGTCTAAGCCAATTCCAATCTTTCCAGCATTGGGGTCACAGTTGTCTAGCCGATCAGAGGCGGCTGTTGCTAATCTTTTTTCAGTTTTATATTTTTTCATACAGTTAATCACTTCCCGCCAAGGTTTCATTAACTTTTTCACTGTCTTATCGTCATCTATCACCCAATCCCACAAACAATCACCATAGGCTCTCCCCTCCTCTACTTCAAAAATCGACTCCGATTCTTTAAAAAACCCTTTCGCTTTACCCACTGCAACTAATCCTGACAAGTCTTTTAACTGACTTACTCCCCGCTTTTCTAAAAAGCGCTTTAATAATTCGAAAGCTACCTCGACCTCCATCGCCCGATGTGAGGAAAATCAGCGTCTTTGTACGGCTCTCGCTCCCAGGTTAGCTTCAACTGCGGAAAGCGGATCCCCTCTTGAATCCCGAGGTTGGATCCAGGCCGGAGGGTCGGGATGTATCAGAAATGATGCATAAATCGACTCCTTTTTGCCCCCTGGCCACCGTCTGCCAGTGCGTCTCCGTCTCTCGCTGCCGTATCCGAAATAATCCTTTTCAGGTCCCTGTTCGGGCGCCAGTTGCGGCGAGCGAGGAAAGCAAGCGGCCAACTCAATGTGAGTGATAGAGCAAGCTTCCGCTTTATTTTTAAGTCACAGCGCTTTTATATGCGCTTGTAAACAAGCTTCAACAATTACCTAATACAGGTTGCGACACCTTCTTAACAAACAGTCTATTTCTGTACTTCGTGCCTAATTCCTTGTTCTTGTTTATCGTTTGCTCTCAAGGCCGAGAGATATCCCTGCCTTTCTTCTTTGCTCTCAAGGCCGGGATATCTCTCGCCTTTCTCCCTCCTCCTGGTGACTTGCAGATTCTCTGTAGTTTTCCATCAGTGGGTCTGTTCTCTGTAATTTTCCATCAGCGGGTCTGACGCCGGGTCTGTAGTCAAGCTAATTCCATCGCATACCTATAACTCTCCAGCCCGCTTTCTATCTCAAACAACTTATCATGAGACCCACATGCTGATTCAAACCTATAGTTTCCCACATGGGTGTGACATTCGTCTTTTCCCAGTCACAAAGAACCATTCCTGATCATCGCGAGCTGTCAAAGATGACAAGAATCACAGTGACATCTGACAGTTCCCACAACACCTTTAGATGTATCCCATGTGCTCCCAGGGATTTGTATATGTCCAGCTGGCTCAAGTGTTCCCTAGTGTCTTCCTCTTCAGAATATTGTTTCAGGCCAGAGGGCAAAGTTTACCCATAACAACAAAGGCAAAGAAAGCACTGAGCACCTCAGCATTTTTAATTTTGGTCTGTTGGTCCTTGTTTTTGGTTTACATGGCAAGGTTTTGGTAGTGGAGGGGGGGAGGTTGGGGTTTGCTGTAGGGGTGGCTTCTGTAAGAGGACACCACTAGCTGCCCCCATGTCCAACAGAGCCAGTTCCAGCCAGCTCATAGACGACCTGCCAACGGCCAAAGCTGAGTAAATCAGCGATGGTGGTAAGACATCTGAGGTAGCATATTTAAGAAAGGGTGAAAAACACTGTGCAGCAGCTGCAAAAGAGGAGTGAGAAAATGTGGGAGAAATATCCATGCAGATACCAAGGTCAGGAAAGAACGAGGGGGAAGACGTGCTCCAGGTGCTGGAGCAGAGATTCTCCTGCAGCCTGTGATGAAGACCATAGTAAAACAGGTTGCCCCCCTGCAACCTGTGGAGGTCTATGGTGGAGCAGATATCCACCCTGCAGACCATGGACGACCCATTCCACAGCAGGTGGATGTACTGTACAGTACAATCTGTTCCTTACTCCTCCTGGCCACTCTATTCCTGACACAAGCCAGGATGCTGTTGGCCTTCTTGGCCACCTGGGCACAGCGCTGGCTCATGTTCAGCCAGCTGTCAGCTAACACACCCAGGTCCTTTTCTGCTGGGCAGCTTTCCAGCCACTCTTCCCCAACCCTATAGCCTTGCATGAGGTTGTTGTGACCCAAGCGCAGGACCCGGCACTTGGCCTTGTTGAACCTCATACAACTGAGCCATTGACTGCAACTCTTTGGGTGTGACCATCCAGCCAATGACTTAGCCACTGAGTGGTCCACCCATCAAATCCATGTTTTTCCATTTGAGTGACAAGGATGTGTTGCAGGACAGTATCAGATGCTTCGCACAAGTCCATATATATGATGTCAGTCACTCTTTCCTTAACCACCAATGCTGTAACTCTGTCATAGAATCCTTGCTCCCAGTCTGGACTGATTAAATACTGAACTGTTTTGCAATAGTCTTAAAGTTAATAATCATAATAATGATGATTATTATAGTAATAACAATAATGATAATATAATAAAAAAGGAAAAGTATAAAAGGAAAAAAAAACCCAGAAATACAGATGATACAACCACTCACCACCCGCCGACCAATGCTGCTGGTCCCCAAGACATGATTGTCGCTTCCCTCCCACAGCCAGCTCCTCCCAGTTAACATACTGGGCATGACGTTACATGATATGAAATGTCCCTTTGGCCAGTTTGAATCTGCTTTCTTAGCTGTGTGCCCTCCCCTGCTGGCTTCTTGTGCACCTGGCAGAGCATGGAAAGCTAGAAGAGTCCTTGGTCGGTACAAGCACTACCTAGCAACAACCAAAACATCTGTGTGTTATCAACATTGTTTTCATACTAAGTCCAAAGCACAGCACTATGCCAGCTGCAGTGAAAAAAATCAACTCTATCCCAGCTAAAACCATGACAGTATCCACCCCTTATTCTACATCATTTCCATCATGCTCAGGTCCCGTACCATCCAGTACAATGTCAATAACCCCTACCCGCCTTATCATCCTTTAATAGAATATACAGATTTAATTTATCATTCTCCTAGTATATGGAGCACCCCTGTAAAAAGTCCATGAAATGTCTAATGAGTTCATTTACTCCATGACTTTGGGTTCCATTTATTGTACGATTCTATCAGACAGGTGCTGTATGTGGTGTTGGATTGTTGCATGCTGAAGTCAGTCCTCGTTCCATTACAGCTGGACAGTTAGCTCTTGTTCTGTCACACCTGTACTTTGCTTGGTCCAATCAAAGTTCTTTTTTTTTATTAATTTGGGAGATTCCCACCATGATAGAATTGATATGGCATAGAGCGACCATAGTAGTGATGACATACAACATTATATAGCAATTAACAGCATACCATTCTGTTTATTGGCCGTTTTCACCCAAAATCAAATCCCCTTGAGGTATACACCAGACTCCTCCATTGTCCCACATCACCCACCAAGTGCAACCAGGTCCTTGAGAAAAAGCTATCCCACAAATGGGTTTGCCTTTTCCTGAGGCAGGAAGAACCCAGACTGTTTTCCCCAGCATATTTTTTAAATGCACTACAGGGACTCAATCCCCTTCCACAATACGTAAGTGTTCTTATTGGGCAGGGCCAGCTTGATTGGCAGATCCCCTAGTGTTGACTAACCAGGTGGCTTTTGCTAAATGTGTATCCCAGTGTTTAAAGATTCCACGTCCAATTGCTCTCAGTGTACTTTTTAACAGTCCATTGTATCTTTTAATTCTCCCAGAGTCTGGTACATGATAGGGGATGTGATACACCCACTCAATACCGTGCTCTTTGGCCCAGGTGTCTATGAGGTTGTTTCAGAAATGAGTCCCATTGTGTGACTCAGTTCTCTCTGGGGTGCTGTCTCACCACAGGACTTGTTTTTCCAGGCCTAGAATACTGTTCCGGGCAGTGTCATGGGGCAAGGGATATGTTTCCTGCCAGTGGTGTTTGCTTCTACCATTGTAGGCACATGGCGCTTGCCTTGGTGGATTTGTGACAGGTTTACCCACTTCGCTTGCTTGATTGCAGCGCATGTCTCACATTCATGGATAACCTGCTCAATAGCATCCATGGTCAAGTCCACCTCTCCATCACGAGCCCACCTGTATGTTGCATCTCTCCCTTCACGGCCTGAGGTGCCATGGGCCACCGAGCTAGAAATAGTTCACCCTTATGCTGCCAGTCCAGATCCATCTCAGCGACTTCAGTCTTGGCAGCCTGATCTACCTGCTGGTTGTTTCGATGTTCTTCGGTGGCCCGACTCTTGGGGACGTGAGCATCCACATGACGTACCTTTACAACCAGGTTCTCTACCCGGGCAGCAACGTCTTGCCACAATGTGGCAGCCCAGATGGGTTTGCCTCTGCGCTGCCAGTTGCTTTGTTTCCTCTGCTGTAGCCAGCCCCACAGAACATTTGCCACCATCCAGGAGTCAGTATAAAGACAGAGCACTGGCCACTTTTCCCATTCACCAATGTCTAAGGCCAGCTGGATGGCCTTCACCTCTGCAAAGTGGCTTGATTCACCTTCTCCTTCAGCAGTTTCTGCTACTTGTTTTATAGGACTCCATACAGCAGCCTTCCACCTCCGGTGCTTTCCCGCAAGATGACAGGACCCATCAGTGAACAGCTCATATTGCTTCTCATTTTCTGGCAGTTGATTATAGAGTGGAGCTTCTTCAGTAGGTGTCACCTCCTCCTCTGCTGATATTCCAAAGTCTTTGGCTTCTGTCCAGTCCAGAAGCTCATGGATGCGAATCAGATAGTCTCGGTTGCTGCAATATTGCCACCACTGCACTGTTGTGGTGGCGATCAGCACCTGTTGTTCTTCGACCTTCAGCAACCCCATAACTAAAGGGTCCTTTGAGAGACCGGGCAAGGTAGAGAGCTGTTTGATTCTCTCCATCACCAAGGCAGCTACACCAAAAGCCCACCTGTACCCTTTTAGGTCCTTGAAACACCCTCTCCTGAGACAGTCTATGCCAAGGATGCACAGAGCCTCCGGGCCAGTCACAATGGGGTGTTTTTGCCACTCATTCCCGGTTAGGCTCACTTCAGCCTCCAACACAGTTAGCCCTTGCCACTCCAGCAATACTGATGGATTTTGCCCCTATATGGTTTGAAGTTATGAGGGTGCACTGTGCACCGGTGTCCACTAGAGCCTTATACTCCTGTGGGTCATCTATGCCAGACCATCTAATCCACACAATCCAGTAAGCCCAGTTATCACTTTCCTCCACCTGGTTGGAGGCAGGGCCCTCTAGTCCCAATCGTGGCATTTGCAACTCACTTCCTGTAAATGTGAATCAAGAGTCTCTCTATTAAGCTCAGAAATAAAATCAGCACTTCTGCTCCTCTGTCTGGGGACCTGCTCACTGGAAACTGGAGCAGCAGCTTTCCTGGAAGAACCTCCCTGAGTGATTGTTCTTCCTTGCACCTCACGTACCCATGCCTCTAGGGTTGAGGTAGGCTTGCCATCCCACCTCCTCAGGTCCTCTCCGTGGTCACACAGGTAGAACCATAGGGTGGCCCATGGTGTGTATCCTCTCCTTTGAGCCAAAGGACGCTTATTCCTAACGGCTGAGACACTACTCTGTACAGGTGGGGAGCAGGACTTATCTTCTTTGAGTTGGTGGACCTCCTGGGACAGTTTCTCCACAGCAGAGACAAGGGAGGAAGAGATATTTGCTTCATAATCCTGGAGTCTATCAATCACGTCTGCCACTGTTGGTGCCTCGTCCTCTCTCCAGGACATTACTGCCAGTGAGTTTGCAAATGAGGATGTTGTGCTCCGTACAAACGTCGGCCGCATGTGTTGTGTGCACCGGGCTTCATCTGGACCTTTGGATGACTGTTGGTCATCCAGGTCACCATAAATCACCTCAAGCACAGCTAATTCACTTAGATACTGGATGCCTTTCTCCATGGTTGTCTATTTTCCCAGTCAATATGTAACATCTTTGAAGGAACACCTTTCTCTAACACCAGAAAGAGTTGCCTCCAGAGGCTGAGGGCTTGTGTTCTTTTTCCAATTACTGTGTCAGCACCCCCTTCCCCAGAAAGGGAACCCAGTTGTTTGGCTTCTTTTCCCTCTAATTCCAGGCTACTGGCCTTATTATCCCAGCATCAAAGTAGCCAGGTGGCAAACACCTGCCTTGGGGCCAGCATTGTTCAGGCAGAAGCCACAGCAAGAAGTGATGTAACACCTTAACTCAGTGATAACTGAGAGGATGCAGATAAGACTTCTGGTTACCTTAGGTAATGATAATATCAAAATCACACCCCTGGGAGAAGAACTTAGATGGAAATGTGAGAGCACCTCTAATATAATGAGCCAAACTAAAAGTAAGACACGTGTGGCTGAACTTTTGTACAAATAAACAATCAGATATTTTAAAGTAACTTCTTTTTGTTACTGATTTGTATAAAAGACTCCATGTATTTCTCAAAGTCCTGCTCGCTGATGTTAAATGCCTGGCACCCACTCTGCAGACTGTAAATGAAGATAAATATCTTTATCAACTGTGCTGATTTGGCGTTTTGCACACTATGTGATGAACCCTGATTTAAGTAGAACAGAATTGGTCACTTTTCTTTCTTTATTTCTTACTGATGCCTTCTTGCACTATTTAATAATTGCTTATTTTCAATCACTGCAAATTTGATTGAAGCATGTCTCTACTTTATCTACATATCACACACAAAGCAGGGAAGAAGTAGGGCAACAAGTTGGATTATAACCCTGGACTTCAAGAGGGCCAAGTTTGGCCTCTTCAAAGACCTGCTGGGAGGAATTCCATGGGCTAGGGCTCTGGAAGGCAGTGGGGTCCAAGAGAGCTGGATGGTATTCAAGGGCCAATTCCTCCAAGCTCAAGATCGGTGCATCCCCGGGAGGAAGAAGTCAGGCAGAGGATCCAGGAGACCCACATGGATGAGCAAAGAGCTTCTGGAGAAACTCAGATGGAAAAGGATATTCACAGTATGTGGAAAAGGGACTGGCCGCTTGGGAGGGATACAGGAGTGTTGTCAGGGTATGCAGAGATGCAAGGAGGAAGTGCAGGGCCCACTTGGAATTAAATCTGGCAAGGCACGTCAAGGATAACAAGAAGGGCTTCTTTAAATACCTCAGCAGTAAAAGGAAGACTGGGGATACAGTGGGCCCACTGCTGAACAACGAAGTGGCCCTAGTGACGCAGAGATACTGAATGCCTTCTTTGCTTCAGTCTTTACTGCTAAGGATAGCCCTCAGTCGTCCCAGCCCCCAGAGGAGACAGAGAAAATCTGGAGAAAGGAGGACTTTCCCTCGGTTGAGGAGGATTGTGTCAGAGATTACCTATGCAAACTGGATCCTTGCAAATCCATGGGCCCCGATGGTATGCACCCAGGAGTGCTGAGGGAGCTAGTGGGTGTTCTTGCCAAGCCACTCTCTATCATCTTTGAAAGGTCGTGGAGGATAGGAGAGGTGCCCGAGGGCTGGAGGAAAGCAAATATCACTCCAATCTTCAAGAAGGGCAAAAAGGAGGACCTGGGAAACTATAGGCCATTCAGCCTTACCACCAACCCCAGAAAGGTGATGGAGCAGTTCATCCTGGAGGTCATCTCTAGGCATGTAAAGGACAAGGAGGTTACCAGAAGTAGTCAACACAGATTCACCAAAAGAAGGTCATGCTTGACCAATTTGCTAGTCTTCTATGATGGTGTGACTGGCTGGGTCGACAAAGGGAGAGCAGTGGATGTTGTCTGTCTTGACTTCAGTAAGGCATTTGACAGTCTCTCCCATAGCATCCTCATAGGCAAGCTGAGGAAGTGTGGGTTGGTTGAGTGGGCAGCGAGGTGGATAGAAAACTGGCTCAACAACAGAACTCAGAGGGTTGTGATCAATGGGGCAGAGTCTGGTTGGAGGCCTGCCACTAGTGGTGTTCCCCAGGAGTCTGTACTGGCTCCAGTCCAGTTCAATATATTCATCAATGACCTGTACAAAGGGATAGAGTGTAACCTCAGCAAGTTTGCTGATGATACCAAGCTGGGAGGAGTGGCTGATACTCTGGAAGACTGTGCTGCCATCCAATGAGACTTGGACAGGCTGGAGAGCTGGGCCAAGGGGAACCTCATGAAATTCCGCAAAAGCAAGTGCAAGGTGCTGCCCCTGGGGAGGAACAACCCCATGCACCAGTACAGGCTGGGGGCTGAACTACTGGGAAGTGACTCTGTTGAGAAGGACCTGGGAGTGCTGTTGGACACCAAGCTGACAATGAGCCAGGAATGTGCCTTTGTTGATAAAAAGGCCAATGGTATCCTGGGGTGCCTTAAAAGGAGTGTGGCCAGCAGGTCAAGGGAGGTTATCTGCAGGAATGAATATCACCGACTCCTGACAGATATTTTGCAGAAGACCTTTATTCTCAGCTTTTCATTGCTTATATACTTTTTGACCCATTCCTCACGCAATCATGCGCACAAACAATTTCTGTTTTTCGTCAGCTAGCTCTAAACACACGCCTTATGCTACATTCTAATAGGCTGTTCTGTTTGTGCTACTTCATTTGCTTTTGCTTACTTAAATTCTTCTAGGCATTTCCCACGCTCCTGTCTCTGTCTTTTACTGCCGCATTGCTTCTGTTCAAGGAGGTGTTAAACACTGCTCAGTTACTTGCAAATTCATCTTCCACAGTTATCCTCCCCCTCTACTCTGCTCTAGTGAGACCACATTTGGAGTACTGTGTCCAGTTTGAGCCTCCCAGTTTAAGAAGGATGTGGAACTGCTTGAGCAATTCCAGTGGAGAGCTACCAAGATGATTAGGACTCTGGAGCATCTCCCTTATGAGGAAAAGCTGAGAGATTTGGGTTTGTTCAGCCTGGAGTACAGAAGACTGAGGGGGAATCTCATCAATACTTTTATAAATGTCTAAAGGGTGGGTGTGAAGAGGATAAGACCAGACCCATTTCAGTGGTGTCCAATGACAGGACAAGGGGAAAGGGGCACAAGCTGGAACACAGGAAGTTCCACTGGAATATGAGGAAAAACTTCTTCCCTGTTGTAGGGAAATAGACAGAGATCGGCGACCGGAAGATCACGGGATGTGACGGAAAGATAGACTCCTCCCCATAAGAGCGGCAGGAACAGAAAGCGCAAGAGCTATATAAGCATGTGATGCAGCTAAATAAACGGACATTTTGTATCCATCATATTGATGTCTGTGCATCACTGTCCCCAGGGTGGGTGGAGCCCTGTGTCCCGGAGATATGCGGCCTGAGATAAGTTTTCCCACAGAAGCGTACAGCAACACCTGTGAGGGTGACAGAGTAGTGGACCAGGCTGCCCAGAGAGGTTGTGGAGTCTCCTTCCCTGGAGACATTCAAAACCCACCTGGATGCGTTCCTCTGCCCCCTCTTGTAGGTGTACCTGCTCAAGAGTGGGGTTGGACAAGATGATCTCCAGAGGTCCCTTCCAACCCTTACCATTTTGTGATTCTGTGATTCTGTGAATCCTGTCATAAGACTTCCAGAACAAAGTGTAATTCTGTGCAGACTGAAAACAAAAAAAAAGAACAATCTTCAGGAAGTTAATGTTTCTTTGCCTGTATGTCTTTGGCCCATTGAACTCTTCTTGAGCTCATTAAGAATCTTTGTACCTAATGTAACCTAGTCTCCCCCTCCTCAAAAAAAAATTATTAAAATTCTGGACATATTTTTCAGTAGCTCGTACAGTTACTCACAATCAGCTCTACTTTGTCATAAGATCTCAAAAAGAGATAGCTAGGACCAATCACCTAGAAAAGCTCTGATTCTAGTAAATAAATTATTTTCTGTGAGCTGCATGTGTACCATATTCTGTCTACTGCTGTTACTGCCAGTCGTGGCTGAGAAACTGAGAAACAGAAAGCAAGCTAAGGAAATTGGCCAGGAAGTATAGACTAGGGACAGCCGTCGACCTGCTTCCTCTACCCTTTTTACCATTTACAAAATACTTTATGAATTTTCTAGTCTGCTTCATTATTTCTGTGAATCCAATTTGTTCTCCTAAGCTATGGAAGGTTAAGATAGCCCTTGAAATTCCCCTTTTCTTAATATGTGAATCCCAAGTAATTATTTTGTCTAGTTTTGGGTTTGTTTTTTTCTCCTGTTTTCTCCATGTTATCTCTGTGTTACAGCATTTCTGGTATTCCCCAAAACAAGAGTTATAGTGAACACAGACCTAAACTCTTAGGGAAACTGTTGACAAGCCTACCATCGTAATGGATTGTCTGTTACATCTTGCCTTTTTTGTAATTTGAAAAAGTGTACTTTTATAGTCCATTCAGCACTGTCCAAACAAATGGGGAAAAGTAACACATGAGCACATTTTCCACCAGCAGAAATACCAATATTTGTTCAAGCTGATTCCTAGCAGTGAGTATGGGTTAATAAAATTTTGAAGGACAAGATCAAAACACTTACCATTATTCTTAGTCAGAAAATATTTCCCATTAGTCACTAATAATTCTACTTTATATTATTAATGTCAGCTCAATACCAATACTTAATACTAAGGCAACAAAAATTCTGCTTGTTCAGATTTCTTGTTGGATGTGTGACTTTCCTAGTAATGCAATGAGCAGTACAACAGAACTCTGACAAAAATCTCTGTCATAATTTATATTATATTCTGTGAAATCAGAGAGAACATTGCTAGTTATTGTCATGTAAAAAGGTTGACAACTTGGAAAGAAGGGACAAAAGTTATCTCACAGGGGAGAGTGGCTGCATTGCAGAAAGAGTGAGTGGTGAGAGTGATCATATAGAAATAGATACAGGATTTTCTTCGTTTGCTTTTTCCTGAAAGCAGAACACTCCTTTGGAGGCAAGGTAGATTTCCACCAGGACTTCTGACTTAAATGTTGAGTTATTCATAGTTACGTAAACTCCAACTTCATGTCTTTATATCAGCAAGAAACAACCTGGCTCACATTAGAATAATAAATAATTCAGGATAGCAGTATTTGTAAGACTGTGTTGCCAGATTTTGGTAACAGACAAAAGACCGTGGCAAAGAAAACAATACTCCTGCCAACAACTGCTTGGTATTTTACCATCACAAAAAGCCCTTGGGATTCAGTGTGCTTGAAGGACTGATAGCCAATTCTGATATTGTGTGTAAGAGTACAGCTGAAACTGTAAGGTACAGAAGGATTTTCACTAACAGGTGGATTTTCTTCCATGGAGAAAACATGGAAGTTGATCCTGCAGTCATTATCCATACACTAGAAAGCAGAATAGCATAATATTTACCTTGCAGTATGCTTAGATGCCACTGTACAGGTTAAATACTGTGAAACACAACCCTATTTTTCTTTCATTCTGAAGAACTCTTTAAGTCAGAAGACGACTAAAAAGTGGTTTAATTTCACTACTTGTACCTTGTGTCACCATCTGTATCTCTGAGTGTCTTCCCAGATAATTTAAAGGCAATTTTAGAAGAATGAAAAAGAAAAGAAGATTTTTTGGGGGAAAAAAAGTCTCAAATTCAAGAAAATAGGCAATAGCTATCCTGGATGAATCACTGAGCCTATTATATATTTGATACATTGCCATTACTTTCAGTGATTGGAATAAATCTCATTTGCACTTTCTCTTTCCCCTATGGCTATAGCTAATTTATCCTCTCCCCCTAAACGCTGCTCTGACAAAACATAAAATTAAACTGCTGTGCATGCCAGAGTTTCATGTACTGTGTAAGAGTTGCTGCTGAGCTTCGCATATTCCATGAGTTCTTCTACTTTTATTATTTCGAGTGAGTGAAGAGGTTGATCCATTAGAGGAAGAAAAACTGCTAACTGCAATTGCTTAGACATCAGTCCTTTTATCACATGGTGGCGTTAATATCATTTGCTCAGAAAAAGATCATGGCATCAGCTACACAAATGTGCCTTACTTCAGACAGTACTTGAACTTATTTATCAATGTTTTTTCTCATATTATGGCTATATGATGTGTTCCCCCCTTTTTTGCAACCTATGCTGTAATATATACTTTACAGTTTTCATCCTGCTAGCACTCAGTTAAAAGAAACATCACTGGGAATACTTCTCCTAATTTTCAAGGGCATTGAATTATGCCCATACGAAAAATTCTACCCCATACAAATTTACCAGTATTTTTCTAGGCTTGGGGAGGGCTTTTAAACAGTTAGGTGGACTAGATTTCTGTTCCTGAGTTGCATTGTTTATAATCCCAAGGACATAAAATCCTTTTGCTGGCCCAAAGCTGAGCTTTTAAATACATAATGTGGTGCATACAGAAATAAAAGTAACTGTAGGTATAAATGGTGTTTTGTACTCACCCGCTGGCCTTAAATATAGAGTATAACTTAAAGACACATACTAATAATAGGTAGGTAATAGACTGATTTTTAACTCTTTAAACATTGTGTATTTTCTGAAAACATATTAAAAACCAGGTAGCTTTTCATATACCATTATAAGTTCAGTTTATGGCTTAGCTTGTTTAAACCTGCAGAGTTTATGTATACTCAGTTAAAATGATGAAATTTATTCATTAAATGTCATGACTTTTAAAAATTAATTTGTTATAAACTTCTTCTATCTGCCCAGAAGATTTAATTAACAAAAAGTAACACAGGCTTTTATGTGACTTTCTTCCACACTCGCGCTTTCTAATGTAAGTGAAATATTTTAAAATGTGATGCCCAGTATGAATTTTGACATTTGTTCACAGTGGAGCATGTACTGTAAAATAAGGCTATTCCAGAAGTTAATACAAATAGTGATGTAACGAATTGTGCTGGTTTTGGCTGAAAAATAATTAATTCTTTTCACTGTAGTGCCTGTAGTAGTCAGGGACCTTTCCAGCTTCCCATGCTCTGTCACGTGGGCAAGAGGCCAGGAAGGGCGGGGCTGCAGCCAAGACAGCTGACCCCAACTGGCCAACCATGTGATGCCATGACCAGTATATTAACTGGGAGAGCTGGTGCCTGGTGCCTTTTATACAAATCAGTAACAAAAAGAAGTTACTTTAAAATATCTGATTGTTTATTTGTACAAAAGTTCAGCCACACGTGTCTTACTTTTAGTTTGGCTCATTATATTAGAGGTGCTCTCACATTTCCATCTAAGTTCTTCTCCCAGGGGTGTGATTTTGATATTATCATTACCTAAGGTAACCAGAAGTCTTATCTGCATCCTCTCAGTTATCACTGAGTTAAGGTGTTACATCACTTCTTGCTGTGGCTTCTGCCTGAACAATGCTGGCCCCAAGGCAGGTGTTTGCCACCTGGCTACTTTGATGCTGGGATAATAAGGCCAGTAGCCTGGAATTAGAGGGAAAAGAAGCCAAACAACTGGGTTCCCTTTCTGGGGAAGGGGGTGCTGACACAGTAATTGGAAAAAGAACACAAGCCCTCAGCCTCTGGAGGCAACTCTTTCTGGTGTTAGAGAAAGGTGTTCCTTCAAAGATGTTACATATTGACTGGGAAAATAGACAACCATGGAGAAAGGCATCCAGTATCTAAGTGAATTAGCTGTGCTTGAGGTGATTTATGGTGACCTGGATGACCAACAGTCATCCAAAGGTCCAGATGAAGCCCGGTGCACACAACACATGCGGCCGACGTTTGTACGGAGCACAACATCCTCATTTGCAAACTCACTGGCAGTAATGTCCTGGAGAGAGGACGAGGCACCAACAGTGGCAGACGTGATTGATAGACTCCAGGATTATGAAGCAAATATCTCTTCCTCCCTTGTCTCTGCTGTGGAGAAACTGTCCCAGGAGGTCCACCAACTCAAAGAAGATAAGTCCTGCTCCCCACCTGTACAGAGTAGTGTCTCAGCCGTTAGGAATAAGCGTCCTTTGGCTCAAAGGAGAGGATACACACCATGGGCCACCCTATGGTTCTACCTGTGTGACCACGGAGAGGACCTGAGGAGGTGGGATGGCAAGCCTACCTCAACCCTAGAGGCATGGGTACGTGAGGTGCAAGGAAGAACAATCACTCAGGGAGGTTCTTCCAGGAAAGCTGCTGCTCCAGTTTCCAGTGAGCAGGTCCCCAGACAGAGGAGCAGAAGTGCTGATTTTATTTCTGAGCTTAATAGAGAGACTCTTGATTCACATTTACAGGAAGTGAGTTGCAAATGCCACGATTGGGACTAGAGGGCCCTGCCTCCAACCAGGTGGAGGAAAGTGATAACTGGGCTTACTGGATTGTGTGGATTAGATGGTCTGGCATAGATGACCCACAGGAGTATAAGGCTCTAGTGGACACCGGTGCACAGTGCACCCTCATAACTTCAAACCATATAGGGGCAAAATCCATCAGTATTGCTGGAGTGGCAAGGGCTAACTGTGTTGGAGGCTGAAGTGAGCCTAACCGGGAATGAGTGGCAAAAACACCCCATTGTGACTGGCCCGGAGGCTCTGTGCATCCTTGGCATAGACTGTCTCAGGAGAGGGTGTTTCAAGGACCTAAAAGGGTACAGGTGGGCTTTTGGTGTAGCTGCCTTGGTGATGGAGAGAATCAAACAGCTCTCTACCTTGCCCGGTCTCTCAAAGGACCCTTTAGTTATGGGGTTGCTGAAGGTCGAAGAACAACAGGTGCTGATCGCCACCACAACAGTGCAGTGGTGGCAATATTGCAGCAACCGAGACTATCTGATTCGCATCCATGAGCTTCTGGACTGGACAGAAGCCAAAGACTTTGGAATATCAGCAGAGGAGGAGGTGACACCTACTGAAGAAGCTCCACTCTATAATCAACTGCCAGAAAATGAGAAGCAATATGAGCTGTTCACTGATGGGTCCTGTCATCTTGCGGGAAAGCACCGGAGGTGGAAGGCTGCTGTATGGAGTCCTATAAAACAAGTAGCAGAAACTGCTGAAGGAGAAGGTGAATCAAGCCACTTTGCAGAGGTGAAGGCCATCCAGCTGGCCTTAGACATTGGTGAATGGGAAAAGTGGCCAGTGCTCTGTCTTTATACTGACTCCTGGATGGTGGCAAATGTTCTGTGGGGCTGGCTACAGCAGAGGAAACAAAGCAACTGGCAGCGCAGAGGCAAACCCATCTGGGCTGCCACATTGTGGCAAGACGTTGCTGCCCGGGTAGAGAACCTGGTTGTAAAGGTACGTCATGTGGATGCTCACGTCCCCAAGAGTCGGGCCACCGAAGAACATCGAAACAACCAGCAGGTAGATCAGGCTGCCAAGACTGAAGTCGCTGAGATGGATCTGGACTGGCAGCATAAGGGTGAACTATTTCTAGCTCGGTGGCCCATGGCACCTCAGGCCGTGAAGGGAGAGATGCAACATACAGGTGGGCTCGTGATGGAGAGGTGGACTTGACCATGGATGCTATTGAGCAGGTTATCCATGAATGTGAGACATGCGCTGCAATCAAGCAAGCGAAGTGGGTAAACCTGTCACAAATCCACCAAGGCAAGCGCCATGTGCCTACAATGGTAGAAGCAAACACCACTGGCAGGAAACATATCCCTTGCCCCATGACACTGCCCGGAACAGTATTCTAGGCCTGGAAAAACAAGTCCTGTGGTGAGACAGCACCCCAGAGAGAACTGAGTCACACAATGGGACTCATTTCTGAAACAACCTCATAGACACCTGGGCCAAAGAGCACGGTATTGAGTGGGTGTATCACATCCCCTATCATGTACCAGACTCTGGGAGAATTAAAAGATACAATGGACTGTTAAAAAGTACACTGAGAGCAATTGGACGTGGAATCTTTAAACACTGGGATACACATTTAGCAAAAGCCACCTGGTTAGTCAACACTAGGGGATCTGCCAATCAAGCTGGCCCTGCCCAATAAGAACACTTACGTATTGTGGAAGGGGATTGAGTCCCTGTAGTGCATTTAAAAAATATGCTGGGGAAAACAGTCTGGGTTCTTCCTGCCTCAGGAAAAGGCAAACCCATTTGTGGGATAGCTTTTTCTCAAGGACCTGGTTGCACTTGGTGGGTGATGTGGGACAATGGAGGAGTCTGGTGTATACCTCAAGGGGATTTGATTTTGGGTGAAAACGGCCAATAAACAGAATGGTATGCTGTTAATTGCTATATAATGTTGTATGTCATCACTACTATGGTCGCTCTATGCCATATCAATTCTATCATGGTGGGAATCTCCCAAATTAATAAAAAAAAAGAACTTTGATTGGACCAAGCAAAGTACAGGTGTGACAGAACAAGAGCTAACTGTCCAGCTGTAATGGAACGAGGACTGACTTCAGCATGCAACAATCCAACACCACATACAGCACCTGTCTGATAGAATCGTACAATAAATGGAACCCAAAGTCATGGAGTAAATGAACTCATTAGACATTTCATGGACTTTTTACAGGGGTGCTCCATATACTAGGAGAATGATAAATTAAATCTGTATATTCTATTAAAGGATGATAAGGCGGGTAGGGGTTATTGACATTGTACTGGATGGTACGGGACCTGAGCATGATGGAAATGATGTAGAATAAGGGGTGGATACTGTCATGGTTTTAGCTGGGATAGAGTTGATTTTTTTCACTGCAGCTGGCATAGTGCTGTGCTTTGGACTTAGTATGAAAACAATGTTGATAACACACAGATGTTTTGGTTGTTGCTAGGTAGTGCTTGTACCGACCAAGGACTCTTCTAGCTTTCCATGCTCTGCCAGGTGCACAAGAAGCCAGCAGGGGAGGGCACACAGCTAAGAAAGCAGATTCAAACTGGCCAAAGGGACATTTCATATCATGTAACGTCATGCCCAGTATGTTAACTGGGAGGAGCTGGCTGTGGGAGGGAAGCGACAATCATGTCTTGGGGACCAGCAGCATTGGTCGGCGGGTGGTGAGTGGTTGTATCATCTGTATTTCTGGGTTTTTTTTTCCTTTTATACTTTTCCTTTTTTATTATATTATCATTATTGTTATTACTATAATAATCATCATTATTATGATTATTAACTTTAAGACTATTGCAAAACAGTTCAGTATTTAATCAGTCCAGACTGGGAGCAAGGATTCTATGACAGAGTTACAGCATTGGTGGTTAAGGAAAGAGTGACTGACATCATATATATGGACTTGTGCGAAGCATCTGATACTGTCCTGCAACACATCCTTGTCACTCAAATGGAAAAACATGGATTTGATGGGTGGACCACTCAGTGGCTAAGTCATTGGCTGGATGGTCACACCCAAAGAGTTGCAGTCAATGGCTCAGTTGTATGAGGTTCAACAAGGCCAAGTGCCGGGTCCTGCGCTTGGGTCACAACAACCTCATGCAAGGCTATAGGGTTGGGGAAGAGTGGCTGGAAAGCTGCCCAGCAGAAAAGGACCTGGGTGTGTTAGCTGACAGCTGGCTGAACATGAGCCAGCGCTGTGCCCAGGTGGCCAAGAAGGCCAACAGCATCCTGGCTTGTGTCAGGAATAGAGTGGCCAGGAGGAGTAAGGAACAGATTGTACTGTACAGTACTCAGCACTGGTGACGCTGCACCTTGAATATTGTGTTGAGTTATGGGCCCCTCACTACAAGAAGGACATTGAGTTGCTTGAGCATGTCCAGAGAAGGGCAATTAAGCTGGTGAAGGGTCTGGAGAACAGGTCTTATGAGGAGCGACTGAGGGAGTTGGGGTTGTTTAGCCTGGAGAAGAGGAGTCTGAGGGGAGACCTTATTGCTCTCTACAACTACCTGAAAGGAGGTTGTAGTAAAGTGGGTGTCAGTCTCTTTTTCCAGGTAGCAAGTGATAGGATGAGAGGAAATGGCCTCAGGGGAGGTTTAGATTGGATATTAGGAAAAATTTCTTTACTGAAAGAGTTGTCAAACATTGGAACAGGCTGCCCAGGGAAGTGGCTGAGTCACCATCCCTGAAGGTTATTTGAAAGACATTTGCATGTGGTGCTTAAGGACATGGTTTACTGATGGACTTGGCAGGGTTAGGTTTACAGTCGGATTCAACGAACTTAAGGGTCTTTTCCAACCTAAATATTTCTATAATTCTACGATTCAATGTCCAAATGGAGACCAGCAACGAGTGGTGTACCTCAGGGATATGTACTGGGACAAGTACTATTTGACATTTTTGTAAGGGGCATGAGCAGTTTTATCAAGTACAGCTTCAGCAAGTTTGCAGATGACACCAAGTTGAGTGGTGTGGTTGATACTCTACAGTGAAGTGATGTCACCCAGAGGAACCTTGACAGGCTAGAGAGGTGTCCCCATGAGAACCTCATGAAGTTCAAGAAGGCCAAGTGCAAGGTCCTGCACCTGGCTCAGGGCAGTCCTAAACATGGACTAGATGATCTAAGGGTTAGACTAGATGGTCTTTAAAAGTCCCTTCCAACCCAAGGTGTTCTATGGATAAAAGCTGTGTGATGAGTGGATTGAAAGCGGCCCTGCAGAGGAGGACTTGGGGGTATCAGTGGACAAAAAAAAAACCTGATTATGAGCCAGCAATGTACATTTGCAGACCAGAAACCCAACTGTATCCTGGAATGCATCAAATGAAGCATGGCCAGCAGGTTGAAGGAAGTGATTCTCTGCTTCTACTCCACTCTCTGTAGATCCCACCTGGAGTAATGTGTTCAGCTCTGGGACCCCAAGCATAAGAAAGACAGGCCTGCTCAATTGCATCCAGAGGAGGGCCACGAAGATGATAATGAGGCTGCAGTACCTCCCCTGTAAGGACAGGCTGGGTGAGCTGGGCTTATTGAGCCTCAATAACAGAAGACTCCAGAGAGACCTTCTTGCAGGCTTCCACCACCTAAAGGGGGCCTACAGGAAAGACGGGGAGGGACTCTTTGTGAGGCAGGGTAGTGATAGGATGAGGGGTAATGTTTTTAAACAGAAAGAGGGTAGAATTAGATTAGATAATACTTTTACTGTGAGGGTGGCATGGCACTGGAACAGGTTGTCCAGAGAAGTTGTAGATGCACCCTTCCTGGATGTGTTCAAGGCCAGGTTGGATGGCTTTGAGCAACCTGATCTAGTGAAAGGTATCCCTGCCCATGGCAGGGGGGTTGGAATTAGATGAACTTTCATGTCCCTTCCAACCCAAACCATTCTATGATTCTCTGATTCTACGATTCTGCAGTTCTATGATCGTACAATTCTATGATTCTATAATTTTACGATTCTCTGATTTAGACCAGAGGAAATCACTTTACGCTTACTTTGGGTAAATAAACTATCTTATGATGATGAAGAATATTAATCTACAAAATTTGTCCTGAAATGTACTGATTCTTAAAGAACTTGTTTAAGTAAATCTGAATTTTCCAGTAACAGGGTACTTGGTGAAAGCTTTTGACCAGTTCCAGCCTTATATATATATAATTTTTTTTTCTTACAAATACTTTTGCCTTAGGGAAAAGTTTAAAAAGGTATATGGAGTGTGTGTGTGCATAGGCTAGAGAAGCCTTGTAATCATCATTTGTGTTTAGTATCTTCTTGACATCCTTGGGTGTAGAACCATCTTGATTGATGGTGCCACCTATTGATAAATGGAGAAGCCAGCCAATAGAAAATACACTAGGCAATAAACACTGAGAGGCTGATTTACTATGTATTGATTATTTAGATGGAGGAGATGTACTGTCAAGTAATTACATCATTCTGAAAAGCTTGCCTCTGAGTCTGGTTATATGAGAAAAATCTGTGACATTACTAAACCAATTTAATTTCCTGTGTCATATTTAGAAGTGTGCAAATATTACTATGCACACAAAATAAGACTGAAATAATATACATGTAGATAAAATGTACTTGGTGTAGCACCACATAAATTATAAGATATATGTAAATACAAAAGGTAATTTTAACCCATTAGTAATATATATTTAGGGAAAAAAAAGGAATCATGAGGTAATACTGCTTCTTGGTGTTCAACTCATCAGGAGTCTGTAGCAAGCTTTTTGTCTGTTATGTTTCAAAAACAATATCAGTTATAACTTGTTGCAGATGTGGATTTGAAAGCTGTTCTGGGCTCAGCATGTTTTATGTCATGGTTAAGGGTTCTTTAAATTATTTTTCGTGTAATAGCAGCCTCTTACAGCTACATACAGGTAAATTTAAACGGATGCTTATTTTAAAACTGTAATTACCATAACATTTCTTAAGAGATAATTTTTATAATGATTGCAGTAACCCTACTTTCATTTTCCTGAAGTGCTGTTGTAATCATCACCTATTCACTCTCATGGTTATTGCTCCACAGACTAATAACTGATAGAACCATTTAACTAAAGCTTGATTCCATATGAGTTACTAGTAACGGATATGTTATAAAATGATCAGCCAAAGCATCTGCTGAACTGACTGAGATGTAATATATTCTCCACAAACAAGTCCTGCAGACAAATTTTATTTACCCTTTTCGAATACCTTTAATTCCTTAAAACATTTGCTTAAAACTTGCACAGAAATAATGATTATAAGAAGTAGATATAGTTGAGACTTAACAATTTTCCTAATCTTGTCAGTGATTTAATTAAGATGGAGTTGTGGTTGATGAATGAGGATTCTGATCTCATTTCTGTTGATGCAAGCTTATAATAAATACAGTGAAGCTGTATAGGAAGATCTCCAGAACTGTATCAACACAGCTAAGAGCAGAATCAAGATGATGAGACTTATATCTTTGTCTGACTATAGAACCATGTTCCTGTTTGCAAGTAGCCAGATTTGTATGTCTGACCTGCCATCTAGCTTGGGCATAACAGCATTACTAAGACCGTTGTTGTAGTGTCCAGGTGTTTTAAACCTGTCTGAACTCTTGCTTGTTCAGGTAACAAATCTATACCTGCTCTTAAATGTGCCTTTGTAGATTCACTGCTGTGGGTGCATGACAGATTCGCTGGTACGTGATCATAGTTAGTTCATACAGGTCCCTATGGGCACTGCAGCTGAAATGAAGACATCCTCACAGTTTAGAAATCTGACCTAGTTTATTAAAGACTGATTATTAGCCATTTATTTCAAGCTGTAAGTAGCTACTACAAAAGATAATGGTGCTGGAGTACTCATAAAACTGCCTGCATACCAATGCAGGTAGTACAGTACACGGCTCTTCATCAGACCAAATATTCAAATGTGATTAATTATGTTTATAAGTTAAATTTTACAGAATCCTAGCTAGGCAATGTTGGCAATTTGATGCACCTATAATGAGCTGACCATCTTTCATTTTCTCTGAAGTTGTTTATTACACTAATAGGTCCTTTTGCTCACTTAATCTTGTCAACACGGCTAATGCTTAATATAGTAGTTGAAAGACTATTAAGAAAAATAGCTATCAAAAAATAAAGGAATTAATAAACCCTTCTGCTGGTCTCTTTGGGGGAAGAGTCTATTTCAATACCATTTTAAGATTTGGTTAACAGTTGCCACCTGAATATATGATTCCCTGGAGATTTCGTCAAAAGGAAATAAAGACATTGAAAGAAATTTGAGCAACACAAAAATAACACTGAAAAGTCTACAGAAACAGTAAGGAGAGTGAAATGATTCAGTGGAAAACTATTTTAAATTACTGAGCAGGTACTGCTTTCAGCAGTTTTTTAGCTACAACTGCTATGAATATTAGAAGTCAATCTGAAGCCATATTAAGAAGGTCTGCTCCACTCAGCAGTCATAGCAGTACCAGCTGTTGGAGGCAGCAAGTGCCATGACTCTTCTGAATGCCCCTTTGCTCACATCTTAACTCCACAGTGATAGAAAGCACTCTAAGTGTAACATTAATTAACAATGAATTGTTATTTGTATGTTCTTGATTGTTCTAAGGAAAAAAATGAAAAGCAGACTCAAATGAGGGAGATAAGCAACATTTAAAAAGATACTTGAAAACAAATTAGGCCCTTTAATACTTTGCAAAATGTTCTCCTTTTGCTAATGAATTGTGTTTTGAAGACATGCTTGACCAAACAGTTTTACACTGTCCATCAGTTTATATTACCATGCTATTAATGACAGGTTTTTTTCATGAGTTTTTAATTCTACAATGTACAACAGAATTAATTTAGGTACATTCCTATCAGTCTTCCTAAGTTTTGAGTTCACCTAGATGATTAATAGTGAAGGTATCATTATTAGTCATATTATCATTATTCATGTCATATAAGGCTTATATTCCTGAGTGTTCAATGTAATGCAACTTCAACAAAGAGTCATGGTTATTTTAATAATGACAGTATAATCAGTATAATTATGATGTATTAGAAATTATAAATCAATGTTCACTACATTTTAATAACCTTTTTAAATGAAAATTAGGAATTGGACTAACATCGTATATAAAGGATATTGCTTAAAGGTATGATCTGGGAAATGGTACAAATCAGACTTATCTGGTATAGTTTTGGTTACAATCATAGAACAACATGGAATTATTTGCATTGATAAATTGGCACACAACTAGAAACTGCTCTGTGTTTATGGATCTGGAAACAGAATGGGACTTAATTTCTCTCAAATGTTTTTGAAGTGACTAATTTTGACTGACTCATTAGCTCTTATTATCATCTTAATAGAATTTTTCAGTGCTCAGATCCTATTTGAGGCTTCTTACTGCTGTCTTAGGAACAATATTAGATCTTTGCTGAGGCAGTATTTAGACCACCCTGTATTATCTTTTTTTTTTTCCTGAGTACATGTAGCATTTGTAACAAAGAAGTTAGTACTCCTGTTACTCACTAGTTTGTAATAGTGCACAACTATCACAGGATTTGTTTGGTATTTCAAGGTTAAGGAAATATTGTCAGAAGCCTTGAATAATTTTTCTGCCTGTTGTGGTTTAGCCAGCAACTCAGCCACTCACTCACTCACCAGCAGGATGGGGAGAGTATCAGAAGGGTAAAGCTTGTGTGTTGAGAAAAGAACAGCTTAATAATTAAAATAAAACAATAACAACAACAATAATGCAATGAAAAGGAAAGCAATGACTGTGAAACCAGGGGTGGGGAGAAGGAAGGGGAATGAACCACCAAAACAAACATGACACAGCTGCTCACCAACCCAAGACCACCAGTCCCCAAGCCACAACCACCCTCCTGTGTGCCAACTGCCCTGGTTAATATACTGATCATGGTGTCACATGGTATGGAATGAATATTGGCCAGTTGGGGTCAGCTGTCTTGGCTGTGGCCCCGCCCCTCCCAGCCTCTTGCCCATGTGGCACAGCATGGGAAGCTGGAAAGGTCCCTGACTACTACAGGTGCTACACTGAAGAGAATTAACCCTTTCTCAGCCAAAACCATCACAGTGTCATATACATATTTTCTGATAGCCTGAGCTGTCCTATTCTAGAGCATCCTGTGGCACCTCCGTAATGTACCCAGCCCTAACTTCTCTTTCATGCACATAGCCTGTGACCATGCCAGGACAATGAACCAGAAACCAACAACAGAAACTGAGACAAGGGGAAAGGAAGCTGGGAGGGGAGAGGTTGCTAAACATTTACACTGCAGGACCTAATGATTCTCTTCTTCAGACTCTTGTTGCAGGAGGCTAGAGATAAAGATGACACCTGCAAAAGTCTTTTATATATATATATATATATATGAGTTCCATAATATTTCTGAGTTCCTCCATACACATTTTTGCCATTCAAACTATTTCTGAATATATATGAATTTACCTAATTTAAGGTCAAGTTAGATAAATTTGTATGGGAAACTACAGACTAGATTATTTCCCTTTAGACTGTGGTTCAGAAAGGTTTCTTTGAGATACCTGAGCATGGTGGCACACTAGTTGTTGAAAAGTGTCACTAAACCTGGGAAGGCTCCAGGGTCAGTCCTGTGACTTTCACAGCTCTGAAGCAGTTTGTAATTGAATTTTAGCAGAAATGAAAGTATGAAGTAGGACAAGTGAGGAGTGGGTCTAGTGCATTCTTCTCCATGAGTGATATTATTGGCACTTCTCCATGTGTCCTTGTAGCCTACTTTGGTTGCAAATGGATTAAGAACTTCTTGGTGCTTCAAGTACTATACCCCTCACTAAGAAAACAACTTAGATCACAGCTTTGGTATGAAATAATATAGATAAAGTGTGACATATTACAAAATTAGATTCCTGTGCAAAACAGGAGATGTATCAGTGTGTTAGTATAGATGCAGCTTTTAAGATTATTTAAGAGTATATGTGGGAAGAAGAACACAGGTCACATTGAAACATGACAATTAGCACGAACACTAAAATGCACCTTAAAAAATATTTGTAATTTTTGATCTAATGTTTTTATTTAATATATTTTAAATTAAATTTTAAAATTTTTAGGTACTTGAAGAAATGCTGTCAAGGTATTTTGAACACTTACTCAGAGTCTTCTGGCTTACCAAGGAGCATTAGTAGAAAACTTCTTTGTTCATTATCAGTAGTTTTTTTATATTTAAATTTCTTAATGAAGATTTGTTTTCCTGACAGATTAGATTATGATATTTGAAAATCTTGCACCTATAATAGTGATTTTCATAAAGCCAGATTATCCTAATTACAGTTTGGCAATTCCTTTTGACAGTCTCAATCTTTTTCTCATTCCTTTCCAGTGGCTGTTTGCGAAATGAGTTCTCAGTAATGAAATCCTAGCAGACTGAAATACTCTACAGGCAGAAAATTACCATTTTATGGTTGAACAGGGTCAATACAGAACAGTATATGTTTAGGTAAAAAAAAAATAGAATTATGTGAAAGGACTTGTAATGTGTTTCAAGTAGTATTAGAAATATTTTTAAAGGGATATCTAGGAAAAAAAAATAGTGCAAATAGGTGTATTCTAAACTTAAAAAAAAACCCCAAGGTGGTTCCCAAGAAGTCAGTCCCTTCACCACAGCCGTACTAGTAGATCAATCTACCTTTGTAGAGAGAGGGGATCACTAGGTAGCCTTATTGCCACTCAGTCAGAATTCTTGCTCACTTCCACATTTTGTCTCAGAACATCAAATTACTAAAACAACTTGTCATTCTGATGCCATTATAGGTAGAATTTGAATCATACACTGAAAAGTGAGGAGCTGCTTTTGCTTCTTTCTTTCTTTGTTCACCTTGGTAGGTCATATCTGCTTACAGTCATAACCTCACAAACCCTATCACTGCTGAACCTCTGAGATGTTAGTGCTAAATATACAACAGGCAGCTGAAAGTGAAGGGGGGACATGGATTAGAAATAAATAAATGGCAGGTATCCTGGTACAAATTAAGTAGGAGAATCATAGGACTGAATGCAAATTATGAGTCATGAGCTTGGATTCGAGCAACTTTTCTGAAACGAGGTGTCACTTAAATCACAATGTGGTGGTGTAGGGGAATAGACAGGGATCGGCGACCGGAAGATTACGGGATGTAATGGAAAGATAGACTCCTCCCCATAGGAGTGGCAGGAACAGGAACCGCAAGAGCTATATAAGCGTGTGACGCAGCCAAATAGACGGACATTTTGTATCCATCATATTGGTGTCTGTGCATCACTGTCCCCAGGGTGGGTAGAGCCCTGTGTCCCGGAGGTATGCGGCCCAAGATAAGTTCTCCCGCAGAAGCGTACAGCTACAAGTGGTGACCCCGACGTGATTAGCGGGGAGGCTTGGCAGGTTCGCCGGGGGGAAAAGAGAGCTTGGGGCACGCAGGGGCGGGACGGGGAGCCGCAGGTCGGCGGGCGCGCCATGGATTCAGTCGTAAAGGTACTGAAGGGATTGGGGAAGGAATATGGTACTTTGATATCGAAGACGCCTACCTCAAAGGCCATCCAATGGATGATTACACAGGGGCTCATACGAAGTCCCGCAGACATATTTAATAAGGATAAGTGGGTGAGGATTAAAGAGGAGTTAGCCGAAAGGGCTATGATGGGAAAACCCCAGTACATACAGCTCTGGGGAAAGATACACCGATTACTATTGAAAGCTCAGGATGATCAGGAGACGTGGCGGCAGGCGCGGCGGTGCCTGCATGGTGCTACAGGCGACAGTAGCCCAGAAAGAGACCCAGGAGGGGCAGTGGGGACGCAGACAGGGGCAAGCATCGCGGGGGATGGGAAAGAAGGGGAGAGTTCGGACGGAGTAGCGTGGCCAGCAACTCAGTCTGAGGCTCCCAAGGAGGCGGATCGGGAAGTGGCGGTGTTCCCTGTTGAGCCAACAGGGCCTTTAGAGAGTCCCCCCCCCGCATACCCCTGGGATGATTTGGCACAGGCTTGGGAGCCCGCGCGCGGGGAGAGTGACGTGGCAGCAGACGCAGCGGGAGTGACGCAGTGGAAGGAGAAAGATGACCAGCGCCGGAAGCAGCGCCGGCAGCGGCACAGCCCTCTGCCCGACTCTCGAGACTGGCTCCCGGGGCAACCCTTGAGATGGGAGTCGGATGAGGAGGGGGATTGGGGTGCCTGGAGGGGAGGACAGGGGGAGTATAGAACAACTTCGAGTAGCAGCGAATCAGAAATTGGGGGAGAAACCGATGCCCATATATGGGAAGAGAGAGCAGCTTGCCTGCGGCGCGCAAAAAAGAGGCACAAAACAGCAGAGACTCGGAGGACCAATCAGAAGGAGGGAGGAGAGGGACCGTCAAAAGGGGAGGTCCGGGGCGCTGCAGCTCCGGAAGGGTCTGCGGAGGACGTGCTGCGGCAGCTGCAGCAGGCTATGCCCGCACTAGGGGAAGTAACTCGGCAGCAGACAGGACTTTTAACGAAGGGGGCGCCCCAGCGACAGTCAGTTGAGTTACCTAACTGGCGGCTGATAGCTAGAGATTGTAGCCTCGATGGAGTAAGGATAGAGATGCCCGGGATCTTCCCTGTCCGATTAGCTCCAGGAGGAGGAGTGGAGTGGACGCCGATAGATGCCAAACTAGTGCGAACTTTATGGCGAGAAATTAAAGAAAAGGCGCTGAAAGACGAAGGAGTAGGATTGCTGCTGGACGCTGCGCATGCAGCGCCATTGACCCCCTCTGATGCTAAGCAGTTGGCGAAAGCAATATTGGCTCCCACAATGTACATACTTTGGAAGGAGGCAATGCACAGTGCCTGCCATGCCCTCGTACAGCAAGTAGTGGCAGTTCCGGGCCACCCGCTGAGGGGGACCACCCTTGACCGGCTCACTGGCAGAAGTCAAGGACTGGAAACCCCGCAGTTGCAAGCAGCAGAATTAAGGGGCAGGGAGCTGCAAGCGGTAACGGAGAGTTCCCGCAGAGCGTATAGCAAAGTGGGCAGGTATGAGAAAAAAGCAGAACCTTGGCAAAAGATACAGCAAGGTCTAGCAGAGCCATTTACAACGTTTTGTGATAGGTTGCAAAAGGCTATTATAGAATCAGAATTGCCACCAGCAGCCAAGGAGGCAATCCTTATGGATTGCCTCCAAAATCAAGCAAATCCGCAAACACAAGATATCCTCCGCACCCTGGAGGTGGGGGCGCCATTGGGTCAAACCATCAGGCATGTCTTGCGCCAGGAGGCGTTGAACCAGCATGGCGGTGCGGGAGCGCATGTCTGCCAGAACACTGACTGTGGAAGCGAAGAAAGGGTGATGGTGCAAGCAGCCGGGGTGGGGCCGATATGTCACTTGTGTGGCCGGCGAGGGCACTTTAAAGCTGGGTGCCCGCTAGCGGAAAGGGGAGGACGTAATGGAGGAGGAGTCCGCCCAGTAGGGAGGTGCTGGGTGTGTGGGAAGCCAGGACACCTGGCAAGAGATTGTCGAGCCACAAAGCCGGGAAACGACCAAAGGAGGGTGAAGCGAGGGGGATTCACGCCTCCTGTGAGTCAAACGGCCCCCATCATGGTGCCAACGCCAGGAGCTTGGCCCACCGTATCGAGCCAAGGGGGAGTGAACCGTCATGCAGGGGGGCAAGATTTGCAGGTTACAGCCCCCGCGTGGCCTTGGTCATAGGCTGTGACGAGAGACCCATGGCAGCAGTGATGATTACCCCACAAGAACCGAGTTACCCGGCACGGATATGCCTGGGAATGTTAGTGGATACCGGGGCAGATGTCACAATAATGCCACTCGAACGGTGGCCACCAACTTGGCCCCTTGCCATGGGAAAACGTATAATAGGGGTAGGAGGAGAACAACAGACGAGAACAAGTACTTGCCCTGTGAAACTCGAAGTCATGGACGAGGACGCAGGGAAGCTCCTCACGGCCGTAGTGACCATACTAGTAGCAGATGGGGTAGCAAGCCCCTTGTTAGGGCGAGACGCCCTTGCCCAGATGGGGATCGGGTTGAAAAATTTAGCATAAGGGCCACTGCCTCAGAGGGGCTTCATCAGCACAAGTTAGTGTGGAAAACCGAACAGCCCGTCTGGGTGGAGCAGTGGCCCCTGACAACAGAGAAAACAGAGGCTGTAAGAGCTATAGTAAAACGAGAGCACGAAGCAGGGCACCTAGAGCCCTCGATGAGCCCGTGGAACACCCCTATATTTGCTATAAAAAAGAAAGATAAAAACCAATGGAGAATGCTGCATGATCTTAGAGCAGTAAATCAGCAAATGGAGGACATGGGGCCTCTCCAACCTGGCCTACCAGATCTGAGTGCTGTCCCGAAAGGATGGCAAGTCATTGTTTTAGATATCAAAGACTGCTTCTTCAGCATTCCGCTACATCCAGATGATAGAAAGAGATTTGCCTTTACTCTGCCTGCAGTGAACCGCACAGAACCAGGTAGTAGATGGCAGTGGACAGTACTTCCGCAGGGGATGAAAAATTCTCCAGCAATCTGCCAGAGGTATGTGGCTTCTGCATTGCGGCAAGTAAGGCAGCAGTATCAGGAGAAAATCTACATGATCCACTACATGGATGACGTCCTCATAGCTGCGCCCACCGAGGCGTTGTGTGAACAAGTCTTTTCAGACACCCAAAGGGGCCTTGCGGGACAGGGCCTCAAGGTAGCTGAGGCAAAGGTACAGCGAGGACCAGTGTGTGGATTTCTGGGTGCTAGAATAGAAGGGGATTCCATACAAGCTCAGCCTATTAAACTTACACCTAAGGTTAAAAATTTACACGATGTCCAGCAGCTGGTAGGAGCACTGCAGTGGTTGCGGACATTCGTGCGCGTCACCGGTGAGGAGATGCAACCTTTCTATGCGTTGCTGAAAGGGACCAACCCATGGGAGCCCAGGAGTTTAGACGCTGAGGCAGTCCAGCAATTGCAGATGATAGAACATCGAATGCAAAAGGAAGGAGTATGGCGGTGGGACCCCCAGGAGGAATTAATTGCAGGTTGGATTCTGACCGCCAGTGGAGGGTTAGGATTGCTATATCAAATACGAGCAGGGGAAGAAAAACCACTGCGATGGGTATATCAGAAGGTTCCCAACGATGCATTCTCCACAAAAGTCAAGGTAGCCGGGGGAATGATTTGGCGTCTGCGACGGGAAAGCAAGGTAATTTTTGGGAAAGAGCCAGATAAGCTGACAGTGCCGTGGAATGGGGAGAAATGGCAGAAGGTGGTAGAGAGTGAAGAGGATATACAATTGGCAGTATACTCATACCCAGGGAAAATCATCACAGGCACGGTACAGAAGTGGGCCGAAACAGCCAAAGTGGTGGATTTGAGTGTGGATAGTAGAGTTTTGGATACCCCTCACCCAGGACCAACATATTTCACAGACGCTTCCTCAAAGACGAACAGAGCGGCGGTAGTGTGGAAAGAAGAGAATAGTTGGATGCCACAGACGTATGAGGAGCAAGGTAAAAGTGTGCAGTGGCTGGAGGCGAAAGCGCTAGAGATGGCCCTGCGAAAGGATATAGATCGGCATATAAATGTGTGCACAGACTCCTTATATGTGTATAAATTAGTCATGTCCATGAAACGAGAGGGTGTACCACACACGGAAATTGCCTTGATGCTAGAGATTGCTTTATCACAGCGAGGAGCAACGGTGACAGTAATTCACATTCGCAGTCATCAGACGGGGCCTGGGCCACTGATTGAGGGGAATCGCATGGCTGATGAGGCAGCCCCGGGAGTCTGGACCTTGGCGGAGGCAAAGAAACTACATGAACAACTGCACCTGGGTGCTAAAGCCTTGGCAAAGGAGTGTGGCATCTCAATAAGAGCAGCAAGAGAAGTAGTAGCCACCTGTCCTTACTGTCAGCACTCGCCATTGTGGGAGGCAGGAGTCAACCCTCGAGGACTGGAAGCAAATTCTATCTGGCAGACTGACTTTACTGAATGCCCACAGTTGGCCCCCGGAAGGCACCTGGCAATTACAGTTGATACATATAGTGGAGTCATCATGGCTCCTCAACATCGGAAGCAGACCGCAACGCACTTGACTGCGCATTGGACCACGGTAATGGCGTGGCTTGGAAAGCCTACCGAGATAAAAACAGATAATGGACCATGCTTTCGGGCTTGAAGTACCCAAGAATGGTGTAAAGCTTGGAATATTGTATTAAAACACGGCATTGCTTACAATAGCACAGGGCAGGCAATAGTTGAACGCGCTCATCGCACCTTGAAAGCAAAAATAATACAGCTTGGGGAGGGGGGAGGGGTATAAGGGAACTATACCCATAGCAGCTCAGCAAACTATTTTAATGCGTGTGCTATATTCGCTTAATCATTTTATACGCGGGCAGGAGCAAGTTACAGCAGTGGAGAAGCACTTTGGCAAAGCTCAAGCAGGCAAGCGCTATCCGCAGGTACGAGTAAGGTTCCCGGGCAGTGAGCAATGGGAGAGAGGATGGAAACTGAGATGCCTGGGGAGGGGCTACGCCGCGGTTGAGAATGAAGGGCGCATAGAATGGGTGCCTGCAAAGTGTGTGAAAGCAGAACTGTGCAAGGATGTACAATGAATAATCCCTTTCTGAGTTGTCTCTTTGCAGGGTCTGCTGACATGGATCCTCATGCTAGCCGTACCATTGGGAAAAGAAATGAGCTCCTTGACAAGATCGCAAGCAATATTGCAACGAGAGCGACACTGGGAAAGGGCGGCAAAAGAGAGATATAAACTGGAACTGGATAGTAATAATTGGGGGGATCTTGTTGTGTGTAGTAACCATGGTTACTTGTGGGCTACCATTGTTATGCTGTGTTATAAGACAAATCAAAGAGCGCCTGCGAGCGTTACATGAATATAGACCTGACCGCAATATGTATCCCCTTACGCAAGTAGCTTTGTAGAATTTTAGTAGCATGGGGAGGGGGAGATGTAGGGGAATAGACAGGGATCGGCGACCGGAAGATTACGGGATGTGACGGAAAGATAGACTCCTCCCCATAGGAGTGGCAGGAACAGGAACCGCAAGAGCTATATAAGCGTGTGACGCAGCCAAATAGACGGACATTTTGTATCCATCATATTGGTGTCTGTGCATCACTGTCCCCAGGGTGGGTAGAGCCCTGTGTCCCGGAGGTATGCGGCCCAAGATAAGTTCTCCCGCAGAAGCGTACAGCTACATGGTGGGATGCTGAAAAGTAAGATAAAGTCTGAAATCTGAAAAACAAGGATTTCGAGACATTTCCATAACATGTAGAAGTACAGTTGAAGTGCTGTTTAGAACTATTTTATAAAATAATTGGTGATGACAGATAAAATTTTGTGTAGTATTTTAATATTTGTTTTCTAGAATGTGTCACCAACTCTTCAGGAGAGGAAAGGTTTTTCGTGAGTAATTACAGTACTAACATGCATTGATCTGTAAGGCAGAAAAATTATACTGGCAAATAATGCATATCAACTCCTGATTACATGGCTGGTGTTGACATGAGGGTTTTGGCTTTTATGACAATGGGACATTCTTCAGTAATCATCGCCTGCTATGGAGGGATGGAATCCACCTGTCTGGAAGGGGTAAGGGAACCTTTGGCAGCAGGCTGGCAAACTTGGTGAGGAGGGTTTTAAACTGAGGAACTCAGGGAGAGAACAAACTAGCAATGCTAATGCCATCACATACAATGGGGGAATAAGACTGGACAACCTGAGCAGTGATAAAGGTGCCATAGTGGCCTCACGTGATGGCAACCAGGAGACCTATAGCGGGTTCTCGTACATCCCTTTGGGGAAACCTTTATGCTCAAGCACCTTTCTGAAATGTCTGTACACCAACACACACAGCATGGGGAATAAAAAGGAGGAACTAGAGGTCTGTGTGTGGTCACAAGCCCATGATCTGATTGCAGTCACAGAGACACAGTGGGATAGCTCACATGATTGGAATGTGGCAATGGATGGCTACAGGCTTTTCAGGAAAAGCAGGCCAGCAAGGCAAAGTGGGGGAGTTGCTCTTTATGTGAGGGAGCAACTGGAATGCATCAAGCTTTGCCAAGAGGTGGAGCAAGAAGGAGTTGAGAGCTTATGGGTAAAAACTGAGGGACAGCCAAATATGGGTGACACTGCTGTGGGCGTTTGCTATAGGTCACCTAATCAAAAGAGGTAATTGATGAAGCCTTCTAGAGACAGCTGGAAGACGCCTCACAACTGCCAGTCCTCGTGGGGGACTTCAACCACACTGATATTTGCTGGAGAAGCAACACAGCGAGCCAGGCATGATACAGAATGTTCCTGCAGAACATTGAGGACAACTTCTTGATGCAGGTGGTGGAGAAGCCAACAAGGCAAGGTGTGCTGCTCAGCCTTATCCTAATGAACAAGGCTGGCTGTGGATGTGAGAGTTGGGGGTAGCCTTGGTTGCAGCAACCATGAAATGGTGGAGTTTAGGATACTGTGCGGTAGAAGTAGGGTGACAAATTGGATTATAACCCTGGACTTCAAGAGGGCCAAGTTTGGCCTCTTCAAAGACCTGCTGGGAGGAATTCCATGGGCTAGGGCTCTGGAAGGCAGTGGGGTCCAAGAGAGCTGGATGGTATTCAAGGGCCAATTCCTCCAAGCTCAAGATCGGTGCATCCCCGGGAGGAAGAAGTCAGGCAGAGGATCCAGGAGACCCACATGGATGAGCAAAGAGCTTCTGGAGAAACTCAGATGGAAAAGGATATTCACAGTATGTGGAAAAGGGACTGGCCGCTTGGGAGGGATACAGGAGTGTTGTCAGGGTATGCAGAGATGCAAGGAGGAAGTGCAGGGCCCACTTGGAATTAAATCTGGCAAGGCACGTCAAGGATAACAAGAAGGGCTTCTTTAAATACCTCAGCAGTAAAAGGAAGACTGGGGATACAGTGGGCCCACTGCTGAACAACGAAGTGGCCCTAGTGACGCAGAGATACTGAATGCCTTCTTTGCTTCAGTCTTTACTGCTAAGGATAGCCCTCAGTCGTCCCAGCCCCCAGAGGAGACAGAGAAAATCTGGAGAAAGGAGGACTTTCCCTCGGTTGAGGAGGATTGTGTCAGAGATTACCTATGCAAACTGGATCCTTGCAAATCCATGGGCCCCGATGGTATGCACCCAGGAGTGCTGAGGGAGCTAGTGGGTGTTCTTGCCAAGCCACTCTCTATCATCTTTGAAAGGTCGTGGAGGATAGGAGAGGTGCCCGAGGGCTGGAGGAAAGCAAATATCACTCCAATCTTCAAGAAGGGCAAGAATCACAGAATCACATGTTGGAAGGGACCTCAGGGATCACCTAGTCCCACCATTCTAGCAAGAGCACAGTCTAGACAAGATGGACCAGCACCCTGTCCAGGTGACTCTTAAAGGTGTCCAGCGTGGCTGAGTCAACCACTTCCCTGGGGAGATTATTCCAATGGTTGACTGTCCTCACTGTGAAAAATTTCCCTCTGGTGTCCAATCGGTATCTCCCCAAGAGCAACTTGTGTCCATTCCCTCTTGTCCTCTCCATGGGACTCTGTGTGAAAAGGGAGTCTCCATCTTCTTTGCAGCTACCCCTTAAGTACTGGGACATGGGGATGAGATCCCCTCGAAGCCTCCTTTTCTCAAGGATGAACAAACCCAGTTCTCCCAGCCTATCCTCCTATGACAGGCTTCCCAGTCCTTTGATCATCTTGGTGGCCCTTCTCTGGACCCCTTCCAGCCTGTCCACATCCTTTTTGTATAGCGGAGACCAGAACTGTACACAGTACTCCAGGTGTGGCCTGACAAGCATTGAGTGGGATAATGACTTATTTATCTCTGCTGGCGATGCCCTTGTTGATGCAACCCAGCATCCTGTTGGCCTTCCTGGCTGCTGCAGTACACTTTTCGCTCATGTTCAGCTTCCTGTCCACCAGGACCCCCAGGTCACTTTCCACAGAGCTGCTCTCCAGCCAGGTGGATCCCAGTCTGTGCTGCACTCCCGGATTATGTTTTCCCAGGTGCATGACCTTACACTTCTCCTTGTTGAACTTCATAAGGTTCTTGTTGGTCCACTCTTCCAGCCTATCCAGACCTTCCTGCAGAGCAGCTCTCCCTTCTGGAGTGTCTACTTCCCCACTCAACTTGGTGTCATCTGCAAACTTCATCAGGCTACACTTGATGCCATTATCCAGATCACTTATAAAGATGTTGAATAATATTAGACCCAAAAGCTATCCCTGGGGGACTCTACTTGTGACAGGTTGCCACTTTGAGAAAGAGCTATTTATCACCACCCTTTGGGTGCAGCCTGTCAGCCAGTTCCCCACCCACGGCACAGACCACTTCTCTAGGCCATAACGCATCAGTTTCTCCAGGAGGAGACTGTGGGGGACCGTATCAAAGGCCTTGGAGAAGTCCAGGTAGGCAATGTCCGCTGCCCGCCCCATGTTGACCAGGCAAGTCATTTTGTCATAGAAGGCCACCAGGTCTGTCAAGCACGATTTGCCTTTAGAAAAGCCATGTTGGCTTTACTAAAGCCAATCGCGTGGTTCATTTGACTTGTGATGTCCCCCAGGAGGATTTGTTCCATAACTTTCCCAGAGATTGAAGTAAGGCTGATGGGCCTATAGTTACCCGCATCCTCCCTCGAGCCTGATCTTGTATATCCCAGTCCTCTGGGACATCCCCCGTTCTCCACGATTTCTCAGAGATTATGGAGAGTGGCCTTGCGATGATGTCAGCCAGCTCTCTCAACACCCTTGGGTGGATGGCATCAGGGCCCATTGATTTGAAGGGGTCAAGCTCCTGTAATAATTCACGTCCTAACTCTTCCTTCACTGATGGTGGGTGGGTGTTTGGATCAACTGGCAATTTCATCCCAAAGCCTGGGACCCGGCATTGCTGGTAAAGACAGAGGTGAAGAAAGTGTTGAGGACCTCTGCCTTTTCAGCATCATTGGTGATTGACTCTCCTGTTCTGTTTAACAGTGGGCCTATGTTTTCCTTCTTTTTTCTTTGTGGTTGACATACCTGAAGAAACCTTTCTTGTTATTTTTGACATCTACAGCCAGTTTCAATTCAAGCTGGGCTTTTGCTTTTCTAACTGCATCTCTGCACACTCTAGCTATGCCCTTGTAGCTCTCAACGGATAATCCTCCACTTCATCTCTGGTATGCTTCCCTTTCGGATTTGAGTAGGCCCAGGAGGTCATGGTTGAGCCAAGGAGGCCTCGTGCTCTGCTTGCTTCCCTTTCCTTTATAGGGGATAACTGGCTTTGTGTTTCCAAGAGAGAGTTCTTGAAGAACTCCCAGCACTCACAAGCTCCTTTGTCTTCCATGGAAGCATCCAATGGAATCCCTTCCAGCTGAGCCCTGAGTGAACTGAACTTTGCTCTTCTAAAATACAGAACCCTTGTCTTAGAGCTGACCTTCAGTGTGCTCAGCAGCATCCCAAACTCCACAATATTATGATCACTGAAGCCAAGGCTATCACTAACTGAGATATTACAAAGCAGGTGTTCTTGGTTTGTGAATAGCAAGTCCAGCACTTCCTCATTCCTGGTTGGCACATCTAACATTTGTATCAGGAAACAGTTTCTGTGCATTCCAGGAACCTGGTGGATGACGTGACAGCTGCTGTATTGCTCTTTCAACAAATGTCTGGGTAGTTGAAGTCAGCCATCAGGACCAGGTTCTGTTGGCCAGAAGCTTGCTTTAGTGCCCCAAGTATCGCTTCATCGGCATTGTCTTCGTGGTTAGCAGGTCGATAGCAGATGCCCACTGTTAGGTCCTGCCTGGAGATAACCCCTTTGACTTTAACCCAGAGGCATTCGATAGAGCAGTTGCAATCACCATAGTTGACTTTGATGCATCTGAGGTTTTCCTTAACGTAGAGTGCGACTACTCCCCCTCTTCTACCCTGCCTGTCCTTACGAAAGAGCCTGTAACCATCCATTGCAATCCCCCAGTCATTTGAGTTGTCCCACTGTGTCTCAGTTACTCCTACGATGTCATAACCTTCTGAGTGGGCACGGAGCTCCAGTTCCTCCTGTTTGTTTCCTTGACTGCGTGCATTTGTATACATACACTTGAGGTGATTACTCTTCTGTTTCACATCTTGGGAGACAGGTACAGAACATTTGTCACCACAATGCTTGGCCTGACTTACTGCCCCATTAGATGTGCTGCTATGAGCATTTCTGCAGTGGATCCCACCCCCCAAATCCTTTAGTTAAAGCTCGCCTCCCCAAGTTAGCCAGCCTGCTGCTGAAGATTCTCTTACCCCTTTTGGACAGGTGGATTCCATCCCTCCCTAGCATGTTGTAGTCACTGAAGAACACCCCATTGTCATAAAAGCCAAACTCCTCACAGTGGCACCATCCACATTACCAGGAGTTGATATATATTATATGCCTGTTTCTGGCTGCTCCCTTCCCTCAAACTGGCAAAATGGAAGAGAAGATCACTTGGGCGCCAATATTTTTCACTTGCTCCCCCAGTACTTAGAAGTCTTCCTTGATTTTACCCAGGGTATGGCTCTCAGTGTCAGAAGGATGGCTCTCAGAAGGAGGACCTGGGAAACTATAGGCCATTCAGCCTCACCACCAGCCCCAGAAAGGTGATGGAGCAGTTCATCCTGGAGGTCATCTCTAGGCATGTAAAGGACAAGGAGGTTACCAGAAGTAGTCAACACAGATTCACCAGAAGAAGGTCATGCTTGACCAATTTGCTAGTCTTCTATGATGGTGTGACTGGCTGGGTCGACAAAGGGAGAGCAGTGGATGTTGTCTGTCTTGACTTCAGTAAGGCATTTGACAGTCTCTCCCATAGCATTCTCATAGGCAAGCTGAGGAAGTGTGGGTTGGTTGAGTGGGCAGCGAGGTGGATAGAAAACTGGCTCAACAACAGAACTCAGAGGGTTGTGATCAATGGGGCAGAGTCTGGTTGGAGGCCTGCCACTAGTGGTGTTCCCCAGGAGTCTGTACTGGCTCCAGTCCAGTTCAATATATTCATCAATGACCTGTACGAAGGGATAGAGTGTAACCTCAGCAAGTTTGCTGATGATACCAAGCTGGGAGGAGTGGCTGATACTCTGGAAGACTGTGCTGCCATCCAATGAGACTTGGACAGGCTGGAGAGCTGGGCCAAGGGGAACCTCATGAAATTCCACAAAAGCAAGTGCAAGGTGCTGCCCCTGGGGAGGAACAACCCCATGCACCAGTACAGGCTGGGGGCTGAACTACTGGGAAGTGACTCTGTTGAGAAGGACCTGGGAGTGCTGTTGGACAGCAAGCTGATCATGAGACAGCAATACGCCCTTGTGGCCATGAAGGCCAATGGTATCCTGGGGTGCCTTAAAAGGAGTGTGGCCAGCAGATTAGGAGAGGTTATCCTCCCCCTCTACTGTACCCTAGCGACACCACATTTGGAGTATTGTGTCTAGTTTGAGCCTCCCAGTTTAAGGAAGGATAGCAGGGAACTGCTTGAGCAAGTCCAGTGGAGGAGAGCTACCAAGATGATCAGGACTCTGGAGCATCTCCCTTATTAGGAAAAGCTGAGAGATTTGGATTTGTTCAGCCTGGAGGATAGAAGACTGAGGGGGAATCTCATCAATACTTATAAATATCTAAAGGGTGAGTGTGAAGAGGATAAGACCAGACCCATTTCAGTGGTGCCCAATGACAGGACAAGGGGCAATGGGTACAAATTGAAGCACAGGAAGTTCCAGCTAAAATGAAAAAACATCTTTACTGTTGAGGGCCACAGAGCAGTGGACCAGGCTGCCCAGAGAGTTTTTGGAGTCTCCTTCCCTGGAGACATTCAAAACTCACCTGGATGTGGTCCTCTGCCCCCTCTTGTAGGTGTACCTGCTCAAGCAGTGGAGTTGGACAAGATGATCTCCAGAGGTCCCTTCCAACCTTACCAATCAATTATTCTGTGATTCTGTGTTTATACCAAAAAAAAAACCACCCCAAAAACCCCCAAATTCTTTGAAAAGCTGAACTTGTGGGACATAGGGTTGAAACAGAGCAACTGTAAATTCTCCACTTTCTCTTTTGATTTCCTTTTATTTCAGACACATTAGTGTATAAATCTTTACAAATTATTTATTACTTTATAATTTTCCAGTGAAAATTACATCAGCCAAAACTGTTTTTCTTTAAATTTGAAACTGAAACATGGAGGATATTTCAGATATTTTTCTCAATAATTAAAATGTGAACATTGGTAGCTTGGTTTTTCTGTCTTGCCAGCTAGGCAGTTACAATGACAAAGTTTATTCAAAAATTATCAGTTTATTGATATTGTAATAATTAAAATAATGGTATGCTCACATGAACTTTACATTTTTATTGCACTGGGAAATTGATGCGATGAATTTACATTTGAATTTGCAGGATGAAGGCCTTTAAGATATTATCAGAAAAGAAGTGTTGAAATACATTGAATCATAAATCAGGAATGTTTAAAGCAACCTTATTAATGCTAATGACAAGGATGAGGCCTATCTTGGGAAAAGTTATTTCATTATGGATTTCCTCTCTCCAGCAACCATCAGGTATGAAATTCCAAGAGTAGGTCCAAACAGGTCTTTTCAGTCCTATGAGTGTTGTTGTATTGGATTTGTGTGTTCAGGTTTTGGAAGCTGGGGCTGCCGTACATAGGCTTTCTATAAGACGAGATCAGGGGCTGCTCTGTGTCAGACATAAGCAGTTCCAGATGATTCCATCCAGTTTTGGCCGCTCCACAACAGATCCACCACTGTACAAAGCTTAGTCCATAAGCAAAGCTGGTGCTGCCTCTGGGAAAACATATTTAAGAGAGGGCAAAATACTGCACAGGAAGTGAGGAGTGAGGAAGAAAGTGTGAGAAACAGCCCTGCAAGCACCAAGGTGTGAGAGAAGAAGGAGGGGGAGGAAATGCTTCAGGTGTTGGAGCAGAGAATTTAGAAAAAATGTAGACATAAACAGAATAAGTAGATTCAGAAAAAAAGAAGGCATAAACAATTAAAGAAGCACTTAATGAAACATCTTTCATTCCCCTCCCCCAGACTTAAGTCAAACAGCTTTCCTCCCACTTTCTAATCTCAACTTTCTGTGGTTTTGCTGCATGTCCCAGTTACTTTGGTGAGGCAAAAAAAAAAGTTTCTTGCTAATTTGCCAACACTGATCCTTGCTTCTTACTTGTTTCCTTTACTTCAGCATGGGTCCCATGGCTGCAGTCCTTGAGACTTGATAGGTCACCCACAGCTACAGTCTATCAAAGTTGTCTCTACCTTGTTATGCAGTACCATTTTTCAAGAGCACATCTCCAGCTGTGTCTCCAACAAGGTCTAATTTCACATGTATCCCTATTCCTCCTATCACCTCTCTTCTATATCTTCTCCCTCCAGTGGCTGCCGTTCTTAACACATCTGAGCAGAGATACAGTATACTCCCATGACTAGTTGTGATTTGAGCACACAGTAGGGTGTTTACACCAGCTTCAGAGTCAGCAGCAACAGGCTGTGAGCAGTATGGGGCAGTTCATGGAATCCTGCCACACAGGGCACCCTGCCGCCCCTGAGAACAAAGCCATTCATATAAGGTATGGCATTTCCTGTGTGTAAGCTGCCTATACCACCTCCTTAGGTGGCAAGTAAAGAGACAGCAAGCAAGGAGAGCATAATCATATTCTGAATTAATGGAGTCAAAAGCGTTGTCGCTAACATCAGTGGCCATCAGAGCATGATGGCAGGGTATACAGAATAGAAGGACTGAAGGTAAAGTAGAACAAGGAGGTTTGAAAGGTAAGAATTCTTGCAAGGGACTTCTGAGATACCTACAATCTCTTTTCTGTATGTTCTGTATTTCTTTTCACTCATTGCACTCCTGGGACTCAGGGCACCTGTGTTCTGCTCTTTCTGTAGAGACAGCTGGCAGTGTGAACTCCCATAGGCTCCCCAGACATTGTTCCTTCTTGTCATGGCTGTCCCATCTTTTTCTTTGATGGGTTTTGAAGTTCCTCTTGTGGAGCCTATTTCTTGGTATTTATCTGTTTCCTGCTCAGCATGATGTATTTAGAGACCTGGCTGAAATCATTGTTATAGCAATAATGATACAGTCAGCTTTCATTTATTATGAATGGGATTACCCATGCCCCCAACTCCTAACACAGTTACACAGGGAGACCATAAATAATACTTTCATATTATGTCTAGCAGTTTCAGCTGCTGTTGGTTAATAGTATCTGCCCACATAATTTGCCAACAAGGCTTTCCAAAGGCAGATATACTAAATATATTCAAAAAGCTTAATCTATATATGTTGTATTAATTATGTTTTCATTCTATCATCCACATTTATTGTACTGCATAACTGAAGTGTCATCAACATAATTTTAAAATGAACATTTATAAATAAAATTATTATAAACTCTTTTAAAGGTTTCAAAAAAAAATTACCAAAATTTTGATCTAAGTATCTTACTCATAGTTGCATTTGTTATTGAAAAACAATGTTAAAAGCAAGCCTGATCATGCTGAGAAAAAAATACGCTGCAGGAACATCAGCAGAGATCGAAGAGAATCAATCACTCTTGAAAGGCAAAGAAAAAGAAAAGATATGGATCCTAAGGCAAACAGTGACCTTAAACAGGCAGAAATGGCAAATCCTTGCGTGGAAATGTTCATGCCCTCATAGCTATTAGGTGACAACTATCCAAAGAATATTTGTATCCAATG
The DNA here is from genome assembly GCF_963921805.1 of Phalacrocorax carbo. Lineage (NCBI taxonomy): Eukaryota > Metazoa > Chordata > Aves > Suliformes > Phalacrocoracidae > Phalacrocorax > Phalacrocorax carbo. The sequence continues at coordinate 27,301,914 of NC_087518.1, read as the reverse complement.
AAGTTGGTGAAAAATTATTTTCTGAAGTAGAACTCAGAGAAGCAATAAATTTGTGTATGTAGGTGTGGAGATTTTAGCCATATGAGTTATCAGAATGTATTCCTACTGAGGATATAAATTACTCTATCACAGGATGAAAAAATTTAATTAGAAGTGAATATGATGTGAAATATCTGAGTTCCTATTACTGCAGCAGCCGCTTTTTCTCAGGAAGTCCTTGAACAGAGCAAAAGCTAAAAAAAAACCCTAAAGAATATATACATTAAAAAATTATTTCTAAATGTTGATGAAAACTTAATCCCTATTAAATTTTACTATGTGAATTCTCTCCATTTACATAACCATTTTCATTTCCCTGTTTATATGTCTCCTAATGTAATTTTACTGTCATTCTAAAGTGAATTCCAGGAAATATTTTGATTAGGCCAAAAAAGTAATTTTAGCAAGAAAGAGATATATAGTCAAAACAGATTTGGTGAATCCAGTATCACCTGTAATCTATATGCACTATTGATAACTATACCACAAACTAATGAAACATGTAAGCAAAAATCAAAGATCCATTGCAGGTCTTTCCATCACTAAGCCAAAAGAGGCAACACATATCAGGAAGAGAGCTTTATCTCTTTTTATGAAAGGTTTAGAGATGCTATGCTTTGTAATGGTCACCTGAATTAAATAGAATAATATACCTCACTCTCTGTATAAAAAATTTTAAACCAAACCATTTAGGTTATGTCTTTAAGTTTTTGAAATAAATCTTCTCTGAGAAACAGAACAAGAGTATTGAGACCTAGAAGACTGACTTTGAATTTTGGATTCTCTTTAGCAGTACCTAAAGAGTATAAATTTATTGCTTAAGTTATAGGATCTAATCCAAGAGTATTAGGCAAGCATTGAAACTTTCAGGCCTGCCGGGGCAGTAGCAATTCTGATTACACATATAAGCACATAAATTTTGTTTTAATTCAACTTCAGAGCCTAAGTCATATAGTGGATTTGATGCTTAGAATTGAAAAGGCTACATCCCAATGTAAAAAGACTATAAACGGGTGCAGATCCTTTTTCCATAAAATGGAGAAAGTGCAGAACTGACTCTTCATAACTTTGCCAAGCAATAATTACTTAAGAGATTCTGTTCAGTGTTAAATGTTCTATTGAAATCATGTGCAGAATTTATTTCTAACAATACAAATCCTAAGAGAAAATAGGTAAAATGAAACAGGTCTGAAAGAAAATCTGACTTGAAAAATTTTATTCGTCATTTGATATTTTGTGAGGCAGTGTGTTTAAATTTTTAGATTAATATAATAGAGAAAACATCGATATTATTTTAATTGAAAATTAATAGATCAGTGGTTTTACTGAATTTTTGTGACATCAAAGATGTTTTTGCAGGTTTTTAAACATAAACTTCAGTAAAATCAAAATGAGTTCATGGAATATCTTGAAATTTTCAAATCTTCTGTCCCTGATCAGTGGCAATAAAATAATATTACAATAATCATTTAGTCCTGTTGTTTTGGGAAGTTATTTATGGAACAATGACTGTGGTAAGTTTCTGAAGTCTCCCTTCCCACCCAAGAAGCTATAAGGATATAATTTTATACATGCCTTGAATAAGGAGGTTCTAATCAGTCATTCAAAAATGTCTATTAATGTATACCTTTGTTTTAGGCTACCAGTTACATAATAAGCAGTCATGATCTCCATTTGTCCTGCAGGAGTGAAATTATGTTAATGTTATTGGGAATATTTTCTAGCTATATATTTAAAATTGTGAACAATTTAGCATGTGGAATATCATTATAGATTGTAGGGGAATAGACAGGGATCGGTGACCGGAAGATCATGGGATGTGACGGAAAGATAGACTCCTCCCCATAGGAGTGGCAGGAACAGGAACCGCAAGAGCTATATAAGCATGTGACGCAGCTAAATAAACGGACATTTTGTATCCATCATATTGATGTCTGTGCATCACTGTCCCCAGGGTGGGTAGAGCCCTGTGTCCCGGAGATATGCGGCCCAAGATAAGTTCTCCCATAGAAGTGTACAGCAACAATAGATTAAATAAGTCTATGTTTTATTTCTTAATACTAGACTATATCGCAGAGAATGAAATGATGTAATTACCTTTAAACGTATTTTGAAATGAAAAGCTTGTTCATCATCCCCAGTGGAATGTATGCTTTATACTTTATTTGATAATTTATATTGGAAGTCAAAAATTAAAACAATATCAAAAAAGAACAGTAGCTCTTCGAGTATGAATTAAAATGTACCAAATCCATAAATCTTAGTTCATTTTCACCTGGAAGCTTATTAAAGCAAAATGTTCTGTACAAATTAGTCTTTCCAAATAGAATTACTCTCAATTGTTAATGAGATTTCCACATGAAGTATCATCTGCCAAATTACAAAACAAAACAAATCAAATGCATTCCATGCTAGATTATGTCTAATATCTATTTGTTTAGTTAGGACATTGGTTCAAATTTTTAATGCAATCTTCTATGTACATATGTGACTTCAGGATTTGGTGACTTGCTCCATTGGTGTCAATGTTTGGATGTTTAAAAAAAATTTGTTTAAGCTGATATATAGAACTGTTAACAAAATTGTCTTTCATTTGCATTATGTTCACATTTTAGGCAACTAAAGTCTTTCTAACAGACATGTTAACAAATAAAGATAAAAAATACAACCCCCCCCACAAGAATAAATAAAGCTTAAAATTAATGGAAGATGTAAAGCTTGTTAGGTGCCAAGTAAAAAGAACAAGACACTAACACATTTAGGACCAGATCCTGTGGGTGTCTGTTAGATACAGTAAGAAAAGAATTAGAACCTTGATATGTTATTCTGATTCTAAATAGTGGAACTAGAGGTAGAGGGTCTTAACTAAAACATGGGGTTTTGTTACTCTTTCGTGTTCATTAAGATTATGGAATTTTAAAAAATTAAATATTATTCATATTAAAGTGTTGAATGACACATTGGATTATGCTAGACCAGGCTTAAAACCCACTTATAACTTTCCCATCATCATACATAAATAGATTATACACACCAAGCGTGGAGAAATCCTTGTAGACAGAAATCTCTCAAATTAGGATTCGAAGTCTAGAAAAGGAACTAGAAAATACAGTTAAGGAACCAAATCACTCTTTCCAGTAGTTATAATTCATTATTATGCAGTTCCATGCCATGACAGAGCAGACTGCTGGATGCCTCTTTTAAAAATCTAATATTCCTAAATTTCCAGACCAAATACTTCTAGAAATGAAGATGACATGTTAGCTTAATACAATGAAGCAACGTGAACAGACTGGCTTATTGCCATTCTGGGAGCTGGATAGTGCATCAGACTCCAGTTGCTACTTGGTTTGTCACGTACAAAGCCAGGCTGATCTGGTGCCTAATTACAGGAAATGAAGGAAGGGATGGCCTAACAGCAGAACCTTACCACAAATATTACTCAAAAGAGAAGGAAAGAGAAGAGGTGGTTAGGGACATGGATTTATGGATTATTACTTTTTTTGTTCAAAGGTGGTTAATCATTGTTGTTTCCATGTGATATGTAGCTGGACTTCAGAGATGTGTGTTTGTATATTGTGCAGTTAGGTGAAGGGAATAGTCTGATTAGAAAAGTTCTCTCTAACATCCAGTTAAGAGTTTTTTTATTTTTTTTGCATAAGCCCAGCTGGTTCTCTATTTTGCACTTTGTTTTCTTTTAGTATAGTAGGATTTAAAATTCTTTAATAAAATATCACAAAAGATGATATTTAGTATAAATAATGTACTAAATACTTTGTAATCTGGATATTGGGTTTAAAATATAATTTGCTTGATTTTAATGAGGAGTTTATTAGCTTTTCAGACATATTCTTTGGCTCCTAGGAATTGTTCCTCATAAAGGAAGAATAAGGGTGCAATGGAGTTTCATCATACTTCTCTGAATGAGACATTTTTATAAAACATTCCATGAAATACAGATAAGAATTAATATTTATTGTCAAATTTTGTCCTGAGGGCCTTTTACACATTAGAAAATATTTTTAAAGTTTTTCAGATATTTAAGGTTTGTCTCTGAAGAATTCTTACAGTATAAATATTTTCCTAGTTTTATGGTTTCTTTTATCTTCAGCAGTATGCAAATAGTTAATTGGTTTGATAGCTGAAGCAAAACAATCAAGCAAATATGCTTTGGTTCAAACTGAAATACTTTTTTTTTCTCATTTACTTCTGATACAGCTCTGTAATTTGTTATTCTGACCTTTTTGTAGAATTTTTTTTAAAACCTTGCTTTACTGTTGCAGTAATACTTCTGTCTGATGTCTTGCTGTTGCCATCCTTTTTTTTTTTTGCATGAAGTAGAGGGAGTAAATTGTAAAAATTATCTTTTTTCACTTCTTACTATGAGATGTTGCACCATTAATTTTAGTATATTTTTGGCAATTTGCTGTTTGGGATTTTGTAGGATTTTAATCAGGTAAGGAAATAATGAGTTTAGTTTGTGGTTGTCTACAACAGCTAGGTATGCTTAATGCATCTTCTTTTGCACCAGTCTGTTGGGTTCATGTGGCAAGGTTTTCGTAGCAGGGTCAGCTGCAGGGGTGCTTCTATGAAAAGATACCAGAAGTTGGCCCCGTGTCTGACAGACCCAATTCTAGCTGGCTCCAAGACTGGCCAAAGCTGAGCCAATCAAGTCACTTTTGTAGCACCTCTGTGATAAAATATTTAAGAAAGAGTAAAAACTGCTGTACAACAGCAGCTGAGACAGAGGAGTGAGAATATGTGAGAGAAACAACTATACAGACACCAAGGCCAGTGAGGAAGGATGGGGAGGAGGTGCTCCAGGTCCTAAAGCAAAGATGACCATGGTGATGCAGATTGTCCCCCTGCAGCCTGAGGAGGTACCTATGCTGGAGTGAGTATCAGGTAGAGAGTATCAAAGTAGGTTCACCAAAGATATGTGCAGTTTTATAGAATCACAGGATAGCTGAGGTAGGAGGTCCTTCTGGGGATCATCTTGTCCAGCCACTGCTCAGAGGAGAAGATTGCCCAGGACCATGTCCACTTGGGATTTAATATCTCCAAGGATGGAAACTCCACAATCTCTCTGTGCATTTATTTACTAATGACCAATGCTCAAATATTTGTAAGGCTACTAGTGAGGAATCTGTTTCCATTTTACACCTCTCCTGTCCCATCCCACCCCAACCTGTCCCATCTAGAGTGCAGGCTTTCAGGGAAGACAAAAGGTGGAGTGAATTTTTCCTGTATACACTCAGAGAAAACCATTGATTTCTCTTTTCACAGAGGAAATTCCTTATAAGCAAAAAAGAATAAAATACGTATTGACAATCATATGAATCAGAAGAAAAGGTTACAATGAGTGTTGGTTGTTAAAACTGGTTTCACAACTATCACTTGATAAAAGTCTCTTGATAAAGAAATTAATTAAAAAATTTAGAAAGGACCTAGGGAAATCTTCTAACCCATCCCTGCCTTAGTCTGTATGATCTAAACCTAAAGCACTCTTGACAGATATTTTGAAAAGTTAGTTATAATTAGAGTTTTACTAGGAAAGAAAGGATAGAACTGTCTAAAATAGGGAAAGAAAAGCTTAGTGTGTTTTGACATCAATTGTTTTGAAATTAAACAGAACTGGCGAATTTAATCTGAGATAATGAAATATATTGGTTGAACAGCATTGCAGTACTTTGAAGAGAGTTCTGAGGGCAGCAGTAAGGTTAATTATACTAAAATAAATGTGTTTTAAGAGGACTGATTGGAAAGTTTAGGGCTGAGAATAGCCTTACAAAGAATATGTGAAGTAGGCAAGAAGTTATTGCAAAACATGTCTGTTTCCATGCTGGATAGTACCAGAATCAGAGCTCTTAATCAAGAAGTAAAGACATTAGGACATTAGAGAAAACATTCTAGTGGGAAGGATGGTTAGATACTGGATTAGACTGGGACACACAGTGGAGTCCTTGTTGATATCTTTAAGATCCTTTCATGAGGCAGAATTTCTACAGGAGCTCTCAATAGTCTTTCTAGATCTGGAGATTCTAGGGAAGATCCAATAACAGCTTTTGACAGCCTACTGTGAATCAAAAAGTATTCATTCTCATATGTAAACCTATGGAGTTCATGTATCCAAGATTACACTCTGAGATATGTTCTTAAGTGTACTCTGGGATGTACAAAATATTCTAGGACAACAGTCCCATGTCATATTCACATGTGGTCTCTTAGTTTTCCATCAGAGATCAGTTCATAGGACAATGTTTCTGTCTCCTTATACAATATAGGTATGGGTTTTTCTGACATAAACTACAACTAGCTAGGGAGCTTCCACTGCCCAATAAGAAAAGGATAAGGAGAAATAGTAAACTTACAGGAAGTTTTGGCTTACTGAGATTGATTATAAAGTAAGGCAGGTTGTGGAATGGAAAAAAAAAATGTGCAGTAATGCCCAATACGTAGGCACCATATCAGCTGAATACTACTGCAGCCTCATTGTATTGCAATGGCATACATAACCTTAGAAGACCTATACAGGTTTTATAGGTACATGGTGTCACTGGCATGATTCAAAATTTATACTAAGTAAGGGTGAAATCTGCTACTTAATCTGTAACAGACAAAGTTCTCTGGCAGTCAGATACCTTGTTTGAGCCTGACAAAGATTTCCTTTTAGGACAATAAATAATACTGCTTCTAGCCAAATTACTTGATTCATTTGAGATATAACAGTACACTTTCTAGAAATCATTGATGATTTTTGTTCAGCATTTTTTAATCTTTTTAATAGTTACATATCTTCTTACCTTTTTTAAGTTATTTTGCCAAAAATATATTTTTCTTTTTTTATTTCTAGAAATAACCCATCAGTTTTCTCTCTTAATATTTATTATATATATATTAGTTTATATATATTAGTATGTATCAGCCCCTGTGCACTGTTTTTGCAAGGTACATAAGCACATGGCATAAGTGCTGAAGTGGTTAGGTATGCGGTATAAAATCATCTGTCTTTAAATCATCACGTTAGACTTTACAAATTTCCCTCTTTATTCAGGGGAACTAATATGACTACATTAATCTTCATTAAACTAACTTCTCAAACCCAGTATAATAACTTGGTATAATTATACGTTTGCAAATCTGAAGTACAGCACAGGAAGAAAGACAACTGCAGTATACTAAAGAATCATAGTTTATGAATGTAACATTTGCCTCTGCCTTATTTATTTTCTCCCACTAATATTGCCTTACACCCATCTTCTTGTCTTCTCTAGTTTGCGTGTTACGGTCTCTGACTTTCCTGACATTTCATAAATCTCTTCCATTTCTCTCAGTTTAACCAATATTCTTACTTTATTTTTCACTGCAAGATACACAGACATAATTTCAGTCTGCCAAAGAGCTGTAACACAAAGACCTCCACCCTTGTTCCCCACCTAAGGTGGGCAATCTAACAATTTCTAAGTTTAATAATTGGCTTGCTTTTCCAAATTTTGCACTATATGTTGTAAGGCCTAACACAGGTATCTATCTGTGCGATGTAAACTACCTGCAAAAAGCAGTAGATTCTGATAATTCTGGAAAATATTCGAGCTAATTTGCATTTTCTTAGTGGTATCAGTGTAAAAACATGACATTATTTAATATACTTAAATATTTATACTACTAAATTATTTAAAACATCCATGGTACTTGCTATGTTTTTTTGATATTCCCTTAGCTTAAATGATCTTATTATATGCATTTTCATTTTTAGGGACTCTCAAGGTATTTTCACTTGAATAAATGAATTGTGGTTTTTTTGAGTAATCTGTTTTGTCTTCACCTTAAATAATTTACTGCCCTTCATTTTATGTTTTAAAATATTTTAGCTCTAAGACTGGTTTTGCTGCTGTCAGTTTTCTCCAGAGTGACTGGATGTCTGAGCAAATGATGCCAGATTTCTACTATTGCCTTAAATGCAGGATTCCTCACCCCTTTCCTGCTGCAGAAGCTATGCTTTCATTGAATACTGTCCTCTGTGATATTTTTAAGGCATTCTCTTTTTTCTTCCTCAATATTAGGTCCTTCTAATAAAATTTCTCTTAAAGCTATGACCTTATCTGCTCTTTCTGTTCAAATTCCTTCTTTAAATTTTAAATAGCAAAATTTCTATTCTTTCATATGTTAAATTATAAGACTGATGTGCAAAGTATTTCCACAGATTTTATAATGATAAGCCATGGTCCTGCAAAACCCAGCTCAAGTTTTAGGCATGCTATTAAGCTAGATATTGCTATTTAAGCCAATATTATAACATGCAGATATCTCAGTTCAGGTGCAGACACAAATTTACACAGTGGCCTTTCAAACCCTTACAGTTTAAAGGAGTATAAAATCAGTTTTAAATTTAACAGGCAATGCAAAGCAAGACCAGGAGCTACAGCTACGAGGGTAAATGATCTAAATAATTTCCACTTAAAAATTTATTAACAGGGATTCTCCTGAATAAATACACAGTACACAGTGATTTTTGTTTTCTGTTCACTAATATGCTATTGTATCCCAGAACATGGTTTAACTATCATTCTAATATAGAGTATACAGTTTTTACATTTTTGATGCTTATACAATATATATTTGTAGTTCTGTCCACATGTTTATCTCAAAGCAATGGAATGATGAAAAAGAAAATTTTATTTTTCTAGTCAGGAAAGGGGCAAAAATATTTTTCTCTGTTCAAATCATCTGTAACAAAACAGGATACAAAATCAGATATTTTTACTTTAGCCTGATGACTTTAATCTTTGTATTAACTTCATTCAAATATAATAAAATATGTCCCTGAAAAATTGAAAATCCAGTAGATTACATAAAATCTTCCAACAGATTAATATGAATTAGAGTCAAAATTCAGTAAACACAAAAAAAAAAGAACTACAAAATATACTCAAAATATATAGAATCATAGAATTATTAAGGTTGGAAAAGGCCTCTACAATCAAGTCCAGCTGCTAACCCAACAACACCATGCCTCCTAAACCATGGCTCAAAGTACCACATCTACATGTTATTTGAGCATGCAAAAGGCAATGAAAAAAATAGAACTGATTATAGTGAGTACATAAATAAGTTCATATTTACTTTAAGTACCTAAAAATCCACACCCTGTATAAGTACAAAGACACAGACTGAATAACTTCAATGAAATATTCAAGTATTCAGAATTCTTTAGAAATAATACCAGATTTTAATAGCATTTTTCACAAAAAGCACAATTGTTAATGTAATATGTTCAGAATTTCAGTTGCCTGCAATCCTGAGATTGGGTTCAAACCCTGAGATTTAAAATTCTAAAGTTTTACTTTGGCTTCTTTTGACTTCCTCTGTTCCTACAGGTTAAAGTCTTTATTGTTTTGCAGATTACGTTTTTATCTTTTCACTGCAATTATGTTGATTATTTTTTCTTTTTGTCTTTTTCTGGACTTCCCATAAGAATAAGCTATCTTAGCATAATTGCAATTAAACAAGTGATTTTGCTCTGAAGGGAGTAAACAATCACATTACTTACAATTATAGCAGGTTAACACCCTCATATGTATCAAGCTAGGTGATATGCACAATAGATTCTGATAGAAAGGTCCCAGGTTTGTACTGTAGCTCTGGACAATCCTCCTCATAATCCAGTCACCCTGGGTACAAGCATGGTCAGATACATTATTGTACCAACTAATGTTCTGGAAAACTTATACTTTCAAAATCATAACAAAATAAACTATGGAGGAAAGTGTATTTTTAGTGACATTTACATGATATAAATGTACATAATGATGAACATAAATGAACGTAAATGAACATAAATTAGTTAGGGAGAGAGACCTAGACAAGCAAGAATGGTGGCCCAGTGTGAACTTCATGAGATTCAACAAGGCCAAGTGCAAGGTCCTGCACATGGGTCAGAGCAACCCCCGCTATCAATACAGGCTGGGCAATGAAGGGATTGAGAGCAGCCCTGCAGAGAAGGACTGGGGGTAGTGGATGAAAAGCTGGACATGTGCCAACAATGTGAGTTTGTAGCCCAGGAGGCTACATCAAAAGAAGCAGGTCGAGGGAGGAAATTCTGCCCCTCTACTCTGCTCTGGTGAGACCCCACCTGGAGCACTGTGTCCAGTTCTGGAGCCCTCAGAACAACAAGGACGTGGACCAGTTGGAGTGTGTCCAGAGGAGGGTAACAAAAATGATCTGACGGCTGGAGCACCCTTCCTATAAGGACAGGCTGAGAGAGTTGTGGTTGTTCAGCCTGGAGAAGAGAAGGCTGAGGGGAGACCTTATTGTCACTCTTCACTCCTTAAAGGGGGACTGTAGGAAAGATGGGAGCACCCCTTTAGCAAGGCCTGTTGCAACAGGCCAAGAGGTAATGGTTTTCAACTAAAGGAGGGTAAATTTAGACTGGATAGAAGGAAAAAAATTTTTACAATGACGGTGGTGAAATACTGGAACAGTTGCCCAGAGAGGTGGTAGATGCCCCATCCCTAGAAGTATTCAAGGTCAGATTGGATGGGGCTCCGAGCAACCTGATCGAGTTGAAGATGTCCCTGCTCAATACAGGGGGTTTGGACTAGATGGCCTCTAAAGGTCCCTTCCAACGTAAACCATTCTATGATTCTATGATAGTGTCGTGGTTTAGCCCCAGTCAGAAACCAAGCACCACACAGCCCCTTGCTCACTCTCCGCAGAGGTATGGGGGAGAGAATGGTATGGAATGAACATCCCATTGGCCAGTCAGGGTCAGCTGCCCCGGCCATGGCCCTGCCCCTCCCAACCTCCTGCTCACATGGCAGAGTGCAGGAAGCTGGAAAGATTCCCGACCACCACAGGCACTACAGTGAAGAGAATTAAACCCTTCTCAGCCAAAACCAGCACATTCTCCACCCCTTATTCCATACCATTTACACCATGACCAGGTCCCATACAATCCAATACAACCTTACCAACCACCCCTTCCCTTACCATCCTTTAACATAATACACAGACATCATTCCCTTCGTTCATGGACCTTCCCTGTAAAATGTCCATTAAAATGTCCATTGAGTTCACCCAGTCCATGACGCTGAGCTCCATCTGTCAAACCAGCCTTTCAGGGTGGGAGAGATGGTGTGTGTGGCGTTGGGTTGCTGCATACCGAGTCAGTCATCGTTCCATCACTGCTGCACTTTGCTTGTTTCATCAAAGTTTATATTCCGTGGATTGGGAGGCTTGTACTATATCATCATTGATAAAACATAGACATGACATATAATATTATATAGAAGTTTTCATTATGTCATTCAGTTCATAGGCTATTTTGACCCAAAATCAAATCCCCTTGAGGCACACACTGGATTTCTCCACCCTCCCGCATCACCCACCAAGTGCAACCAGGTCCTTGAGCAAAAGAAGTCCCATAGATGAGTTTACCTTTGCCCAAGGCAGGAAGCACCCAGACTGTTTTCCCCAGCATATTTTTTAAGTGCACTACAGGGACTCTATCCCCTTCCACAGTATGTAAGGGTTCTGACTGGGCAGGGCCAGCTTTGTTGGAAGATCCCCTCGTGTTGTCTAACCAGGTGGCTTTTGCTAAATGTGTATCCCAGTGTTTGAATGTCCCACCCCCCATTGCTCTCAGTGTAGTTTTTAACAGTCCATTGTACCATTCAATTTTCCCAGAGGCTGATGCATGATAGGGGATGTGATACACCCACTCAGTACCATCCTCTATGTTCCATGTGTCTATGAGGATGTTTTGGAAATGAGTCCCATTGTCTGACTCAATTCTCTATGGGGTGCTGTCTCACCACAGGACTTGTTTTTCCTGGCCCAGAATACTGTTCCAGGTATAGACATGGGGGACAGAATATGTTTCCATCCAGCCAGTCATTGTTTCTACCATTGTAAGCACACGGCGCTTGCCTTGGCAGGTTTGTGGGAGTGTAATATAGTCAGTCTGCCAAGCCTACCCATATTTATATTTCATCCATTGTCCGCCATACCACAGAGGCTTTACCCACTTCGCTTGCTTGATTGCAGCGCATGTCTCACATTCATGGATAACCTGTGCAATAGCATCCATGGTCAAGTCTACCCCTCCATCACAAGACCACCTGTATGTTGCATCTCTCCCTTCACGGCCTGAGGTGCCATGGGCCACCGAGCTAGAAATAGTTCACCCTTATGCTGCCAGTCCAGATCCATCTCAGCGACTTCAGTCTTGGCAGCCTGATCTACCTGCTGGTTGTTTCGATGTTCTTCAGTGGCCCGACTCTTGGGGACGTGAACATCCACATGACGTACCTTTACAACCAGGTTCTCTACCCGGGCAGCAATGTCTTGCCACAATGTGGCAGCCCAGATGGGTTTGCCTCTACGCTGCCAGTTGCTTTGCTTCCACTGCTGTAAACTCCCACACAGAACATTTGCCACCATCCAGGAGTCAGTATAAAGACAGAGCACTGGCCACTTTTCCCATTCACCAATGTCTAAGGCCAGCTGGATGGCCTTTACCTCTGCAAAGTGGCTTGATTCACCTTCTCCTTCAGCAGTTTCTGCTACTTGTTTTATAGGACTCCATACAGCAGCCTTCCAGCTCCGGTGCTTTCCCGCAAGATGACAGGACCCATCAGTGAACAGCTCATATTACTTCTCATTTTCTGGCAGTTGATTATAGAGTGGAGCTTCTTCAGTAGGTGTCCAGTAGGTAATCTGGAATATGCATTCTCCAAAACCCCACAACATCTAAAAATGCTTGTGTTTCCTTTTTGCTTGTTGGTGGAGACATGGCTGCTATTTTGTTGATCACATCCATTGGGATCTGACGAGGTCCGTTTTGCCATTTGATTCCTAAGAACTGGATCTCTTCTGCAGGTCCCTTAACTTTACTTTGTTTTATGTCAAAACAGGCTTTCAGAAGGATTTGGACTATTTTCCTGTGGAGAGCCTAGCCCGGGAATGGCTAGCAGAAAGAGGGCATTGAAGTAGGAAAACAGGCTCCAGGTCGGAAGCGACCTTGGGCCCAGCTGTTGGTCAACAGAAGAATGTGAGGCCAGCTGGTGTTTTACAAAGGAGTGTGAGCCCAGCTGTTGCTGATCGGTAAAAGAATGTGAGAAACAAGTAACTGCTAATTGCAAGGCTGAACACAAGAGATAAGCATGGCAGGAGTTGGCATTTACCTCCCAGCCAATGATGAGCTGCGCTTTTGCAATATGTATGTGCTAATTAACGAACGGTATAAAAGATGTTTGCTGATTGCCAATAAACGAGACTTGATGATCATCATCGGATGGTGCCTGTCTCCCGCTGGTTTTCCGTCATTTTCCCTCCTTTCTCAAAAAATTCTTCTGCTATATTGCCCCACACAATGATGTCATCAACGTATTGTAGGTGTTTAGGAGCTCCAACTTGTTCCAAAGCGTTATGGATAAGTCCATGGCAAATGGTAGGACTGTGTTTCCACCCCTGGAGCAGTCGATTCCAGGTGTACTTGATGCCCCCCCAAGTGAAAGCAAACTGTGGCCTGCACTCTGCTGCCAGATGGATTGAGAAGAATGCATTAGCAGTATCAGTTGTGGCTTACCACTTGGCTGCCTTTGGCTCCAGTTCGTATTGAAGTTCTAGCATGTCCGGCACAGCAGCACTCAGTGGCGGCGTGACTTCATTCAGGCCATGATAGTCTACTGTTAGCCTCCACTCTCCATTACACTTCTGCACTGGCCATATGGGAGTGTTAAAGGGTGAGTGGGTCCTACTGATGACTCCTTTGCTCTGCAGTGGGTGAACGAGCTCATGGATGGGAATCAGATAGTCTCGGTTGCTGCAATATTGCCACCACTGCACTGTTGTGGTGGCAATCGGCACCTGTTGTTCATTGACCTTCAGCAACCCCATAAACAAAAGTGTCCTTTGAAAGACCGGGCATGGTCGACAGCTGTTTAATTTCCTCTGCCTCCAAGGCAGATACACCAAAAGCCCACCTGTACCCTTTTAGGTCCTTGAAACACCCTTTCCTGAGACAGCCTATGCCAAGGATGCACGGAGCCTCCGGGCCAGTCACAATGGGGTGTTTTTGCCACTCATTCCCAGTTAGGCTCACTTCAGCCTCCAACACAGTTAGCTTTGGGGATCCCCCTGTCACTCCAGCAATGCTGATGGGTTCTGACCCTACATGGTTTGATGGCATTAAGGTGTACTGTGCACCAGTGTCCACTAGAGCCTTATACTCCTGTGGGTCATCTATGCCAGACCATCTAATCCACACAATCCAGTAAGCCCAGTTATCACTTTCCTCCACCTGGTTGGAGGCAGGGCCCTCTAGTCCCAATCGTGGCATTTGCAACTCACTTCCTGTAAATGTGAATCAAGAGTCTCTCTATTAAGCTCAGAAATAAAATCAGCACTTCTGCTCCTCTGTCTGGGGACCTGCTCACTGGAAACTGGAGCAGCAGCTTTCCTGGAAGAACCTCCCTGAGTGATTGTTCTTCCTTGCACCTCACGTACCCATGCCTCTAGGGTTGAGGTAGGCTTGCCATCCCACCTCCTCAGGTCCTCTCCGTGGTCACACAGGTAGAACCATAGGGTGGCCCATGGTGTGTATCCTCTCCTTTGAGCCAAAGGACGCTTATTCCTAACGGCTGAGACACTACTCTGTACAGGTGGGGAGCAGGACTTATCTTCTTTGAGTTGGTGGACCTCCTGGGACAGTTTCTCCACAGCAGAGACAAGGGAGGAAGAGATATTTGCTTCATAATCCTGGAGTCTATCAATCACGTCTGCCACTGTTGGTGCCTTGTCCTCTCTCCAGGACATTACTGCCAGTGAGTTTGCAAATGAGGATGTTGTGCTCCGTACAAACGTCGGCCGCATGTGTTGTGTGCACTGGGCTTCATCTGGACCTTTGGATGACTGTTGGTCATCCAGGTCACCATAAATCACCTCAAGCACAGCTAATTCACTTAGATACTGGATGCCTTTCTCCATGGTTGTCTATTTTCCCAGTCAATATGTAACATCTTTTTTAAAGGGATACCTTTCCTTCACTCTGGACATTAGTCGCCTCCAGAGGCTGAGGGCTTGTGTTCTTTTTCCAATTACTGTGTCAGCACCCCCTTCCCCAGAAAGGGAACCCAGTTGTTTGGCTTCTTTTCCCTCTAATTCCAGGCTACTGGCCCTGTTATCCCAGCATCAGAGCAACAAAGTGACAATGTGCTCACCTAGATGACTGCTGAAATCTTTTCTCATATCTCGCAACTCACTCAAGGATAGGGATCGGGTGGTCTCCGTTTAATTTATCACTTCTTCCTCCTCTTCTCCTTGTGATGGCCCTGCTTCTTCATCATCCCATTCTAAACGAGTTGACTTCCTCTTCCAATATTTCTTCTTGTGTATGGAGGCAACTGATATTGGCACGGGTTGATTCTCTGACTCAGCTCCAATGCTTATCACACATGTACCAGGCCCCAGCACATTGCAGTCATTTGTGTCTCTCTGGAGATCCCAGGGTAACAACATCCTACCTCCAATTATTCTACTAGATTTTCAGAATTCTGCACTTGTTCAGAGGTGAAGCTCAAACACTGGGGGTGCCCCTCAAACACTGGGGGTGCCCACTGCCCTAGGTATATGCCCATACTATCCCACATGCCCTGCCACTCATATCAAGCCTTGGGGCAGATTTTTGGATAGTATTCTTAAGTTGCTTAATCAAAACCAAAACAGTATGCCCCAAAACTAACAATAAGTATATCTTAACTACCCAAGGACATTCAAGATACAAATAAAGGCAGAGACATCATAGGAAAAAGTTGAAAGATACCATTCCATATTTCCTCCATACAAAATCTCTCACAGGATGAGGTACAACTGTTAATTGCCTCAAGAAGGTGGCACCCAAAGTACAGTAATGGTTCCAGCAAAAACCCCAAATACCAGATAAAGCTAAAACCCAGTGTTTGCATAACAAATCTCTTAGGCAAAACATCACTAATCACAGCAGACTAAACAAACAAACACCAATCTTTAACATGAACTGCAAAAACAAGAACATGGTGCTGTGACCAGCAGCTGTTATTACCTCAAACCCTTGAGGCCCACATTGGGCACCAGAAGAGACTGTTGTGGTTTAGCCGGCAACTCAGCCCCACACAGCCGCTCACTCACTCCCCCACTGGTGAGAGAGAAGAGAGAATCAGAAGGGTAACAGTCATGGGTTGAGATAAGAATAGTTTAATAATTTAAATAAAACAACAGCAAAATGCAGTGGAAAGGAAAACAATGAGAGGTGCAAAACCCAGGGTGGTGAGGAGGGAAGGGGAATTAACCATTGAAAGAAACAACAAATGACATAGCCACTCACCACCCACCAACTCAAAGCCACCAGCCCCTTAGCTGCAACTGCCCCCATTAATATACTGGTCATGGTGTCACATGGTATGGAATGAACATCCCATTGGCCAGTCAGGGTCAGCTGCCCCGGTGGCCATGGCCCCAACCCTCCCAGCCTCCTGCCCACGTGGCAGAGCATGGGAAGCTGGAAAGGTCCCTGACCACCACAGGCACCACAGTGAGGAGAATTAACCCCTTCTCAGCCAAAACCAGCACAACAGTTTAATAGGTAAAGCAAAAGCTGCATATGGAAGCAAAGCAAGACAAGGAATTTAATCACTACTTCCCATAGGCAGGCAGGTGTTCAGCCATCTCCAGGAAAGCAGGGCTCCATCACACGTAACGGTTACTTGGGAAGACAAACGCCATTACTCCAAATGTCCCCCCCTTCCTCCTTTTTCCCCCAGTTTTATATCCTGAACATTATGTCATATGGTATGGAATATCCCGTTGGTCAGTTGGGGTCAGCTGTCCTGGGTGTGTCCCCTCCCAGCTTCTTGTGCACCCGGCAGAGCACGGGGAGCTGAAAAAGTCCTTGACCAGTGTAAGTGCTACTTAGCAACAACTAAAGCATCTCTGCATTATCACCACTGTTTCCAGCAAAAATCCAAAACATAGCCCCATACTCGTTACTACGAAGAAAATTAACTCTACCTCAGCTGAAACCAGGAAAGTAACCACCCCTTATTCCATACCATTTATGTCATTCTCAGGTTCCACATTGTTCAATATAACCTTATTAACCTCCATCCCACTTCCCTTCCTTTGATAAAATACACAGATATCATTTCGTCCATGACTTTGGGCTCCATCTGTTCTGGTGGTCACTCAGGACAGGAGAGGTGGTGTGTTGTGCGGAGTTACTGGGCACACCAATGTGGGGCACAAACCCATGACCCAGTTATTAAGAGTCTCATGCTCTACCAACTCTATCCCAGCTGAGACCAGGACAGATAGTAGAAGCACGGTGTAATATTTTAATATTGTTACATCTGCATAACTCTCCCATATTTCTTTATTCTTTAAATTCTATTACTGTAGATTAAATCTCTGTTTCTTAAACTGATCGATTACAGTTCTTTGCTTTGTCATATTTTGTTTTATTCTGTGGGCAAGGATATTGCTCTTTCTTAGCTATGGTCCCTTGAAAACAACCATGAGCTGAAGACCTTTTGCAGTGAGAAGTTTGAATTTTCAATAATCTGCTTAAACCTACTTTGTAGATAAATGTGTATTTTTAGTGGTGACAGATTGGGCTATTTCATATGCACTGTCATCTTCTTTAACAGAGTAACAATATTCACCTTATTTTGGATAGTTTCAAATAAATCAGGAGAGTTACAGAAGTATTAAGATTAAAAAAATACCAGTGACTCACACTGCTAATGTTGCTAATGGAAAAAGTAGTTTAATAATGTTTACACTGATAACTTGATGAGCAGGAAATTGCAAAATTATTTTAGCATTAAAAACCTCGTTAAAATTAAGACACTTAAAAATACATCTACAGGAGAACCTATGACTCAGAGTGTGGGAGAAGGTATTTCAGTATTTCTGTGAACTCTGAGTGCAGCTGGCATAACAAAACACAGTACTCAGAAGAACAGCAAATGGTGAAACAGTTTAGTTGTGTTTCAGCAGCCATGCAATAGAAGTTACTTCTATATTCATAGAACAGTGTCTATTCAAATCACCAACCCACCCTATTAATGAAAAAAATCAGTGCACATTGTGAACATTGTGCCTTTTAGTTTATTTAGTCTTCTTTGCATTTTAAAGTTAATTTCTCCATAGATTTCTGTTTATTATAAAATAAAAATAATGTAATTTGTTCATTCTTTAGTCAAAGGGAGCAAAAAGACTAAATGAAGTACAATGTTGTGTTCGTAGGGAATGATATTATTAAGTGGCAAGTTTGCTTCTAATGGATATAAAGTTCAGGAAATAACAGTCTCTTGGGGCTTTGCACATTTTGACCTTTTATGCTGAGCTCTTTTCCGAACAGATTCGTGCACCAGTTTTCATCTTATCACTCAAGGATGAATTTTAATGAACAGAAGTTCTTAAGGTGAAGAAAACCTTAGTTCATGAACAGGGCTGTGAAACTTTTAAGACTCCTTGAGGAATAAGGACAGATTTTGTCACTTATCAGATCTAGATCTGATATTCCAGGGTCACTGTATTTCTGCTTGCCAAATCACATAATCCTATGTATTCTGATTCCCTGCTGTCTTAGACCACAGGATTTCTGTGGCCTGCTATTTAAGGATTACTATTTAATATCTTCCAAACTTATGACTACAGTATTGTGGTGGGTTGGCCTTCACACTGCCCACGAAGCTGCTGTCTCACTCATCAGCATGACAGGGGGAGAAAATAAGATAAAACCCTCATGAGTCAAGATAAAGGCAGTTAAATGAAAGAAAACAAAGGCTGCTCATGGAACAAAAGTAAAAAACCCCGAACAAATAAAATTATATATTCTCTACTTCCCATCAGCAGGTGACGTCCAGCCACTTCCCAAAAAGTAGGGCCTTAGTATGTGTAGCAGTGGATTCAGAAGACAAATGCCTTAATAATGAATGTCCCCTCTTCTTTTTCCTTTCTCCTATCTTTTATTGCTGATCATGACATCATACGGTAAGGTATATCTCATTGGTCAGTTTGGGTCAGCTGTCCTGCCTATGTCCTATGTACTCTCCCAGCCTCTTGCTCACACCCAGCTTTGGAGGGACAGTTGGGAACAGTTGGGGGGTGGGGTTTGAAGAGACTGCCTTGATGCTCTGTGAACACTGCTTGGTAATAGCCAAAACACTGGTATGTTGTCAACACTGTTCTAGCTACAAAGCCCAACCCTATGAGGGCTGCTATGGGGAAAGCTAAATCCATCCCAATCAGACTCAATACAAATATTAGATATTGTCCTTTTCAATGTTCAGATTTAACAAGTGAAAATGATAGCAATAGTGTCAAGAGTGCCCACATCTAAACAGTAAAGTTAAAGCTTTAAATAATAATTAGAAGTTGAGAATACATAAATCATATATATAATAAAAGGCCTTATATTTCCCATCCTTCCAGTACAGCTTGTAAACATAATCTGTGCTCCTTGTCTTGGGGAGCCTTTAGAAGGGATTCTGCTCCACTTCCCTGCATAAATCACCTATATCAATAACAAGAAATGCAAAAGTACTTCCTAGAAAAATATTAGAAAATTCTATGTGAAAAAGACAGACAAAAGATGGAAAAATGCAAAGAGGGAATTTTACTGCTGCTGTTGTTCTTAGAACAATTGCTACTAGGTTACCATTGGAGAGAGCAGATAAGCTACCTTTGGAGTTCTTGCAGGGTAACTATTTCCAGGACAACACAGGGAAAGAGGAATAACTGCCCCAGAGATGAAAACTGAGGGGATCTCTGCCAACTAGTTTTATGAGGATTATCACTATGAAACCATAAAACTAGGCATAGTAGCTGCCTAAAATTAAAATGCTAACAGAAAATTATGATAGACAGTGTTATAACACTGAAGCTGGAGTGCTTTCAATGGTTGAGAAAGAACCTGTCATAGTATAAGGAAAATTATGCAGGAAGACAAGAGAATTAACAGTTTTCTAATAGCAACTCAGTGGTGTCACCAATTGTCAGCAAGTCTTTCCAAATTAACTTTTCTCTAAAAAGAAGCCTGTCAAATTATGTCAGTTATAGTTTTTTCATTAAAAAAAATAAAGCAGAAAATAATCTATCCAGGACTTAACCAAGGCCCTCCCCAACCTTCCGCTGTTTCACAAAGCAAAAGTACCTCGATTTATACTTGATTAATCTTTTGAGAAATTTCTGTCTTTTTTACATCTCTATAGAACTGTAATGCACAGAGATTATATTTACTATTACTTTTTCTGGCCTTATCTGTACCTTCTTTTTTTTTTATTCTTAGACATCAAAGCACACCTAAACCTAGGGGATGCTAGGAGAAGTCAGACTTATGCTGCTGAGCTTGTTTCCCCTCTCAGTGTAAGACCTAGGTGCAACTATTCTATCAAATCAGATCACAAATGTGATCCACTTTACTTATGTGTCTGTCAAGATAATTTTAAAATACTGAAGTGATTTTTCTACTGTTATCAAGAATTACTTAGAATCATAGAACAATAGAATAATTAAGGTTGGAAAAGACCTCTAGGATCATCAAGTCCAACCACCAACCCAATGATACCGTGTTTCCTAAACCATGCCCTGAAGTGCCACATTTACATGTCCTTTAAATATCTACAGGGGTGGTGACTCCACTACCTCTGTTATAGCTATACACATTATTCAGGAGAGAACTAATGAATTGCACAAAATGGAACATCTATAGATGAAATAAAACAAAAAGATTATGAAATAAGACAAAATGACCTGCAAAATTCTGCCTTGTGACAACATGCCAAAAAAAAGAGAGTGTAAGTAGAATTTTAAGAAAGTTCAATATTATGAGTCTATCAGTCTTTCAGTGTCTGTGGAACAAGACAGGTATTTCTGTGTACTCATTGTACATAGTACAGAAGATATGGCAGTTTATTCCTGTCCAGCACATAGCAAAACACTATAGCATTTATTTCTTTGTCTTCTTAGAAATATAATAATGAAGAAATGAAACAATAAAATAAGATTAAGGATTAAATTTTATTTTAAAAAAATCCCACATGGTTTTCATTAAAACTACTTTTTTATGCATTATGATTATTTTGAGATGTATGATTATGTAATATTTCTATTACTCATTCAACAGTAGGCTGAAATATTCTCTAAGAATTGGAAGAAGACCAGTAAGCTTGTGAGAAGCACCACAGAGTACCAATCAGGAGGAGAGGTATTGTGACACATTTCCAAACCAATATTTTCTTCATTTCCAAGTAAGCAACTTATATAACAGTATTTTAATCGTAATGGCTATCTACACATAAATTCTATGGCAGAGGCAAAAACTGAGACAAATTTATCATGTATCCAGTACAGTACTTAAGCACTAAATAATCTACATATTTTTTTTCTTGTGGACATCTTGCCACTTCTTTGAACAGCAAATACATTTTGTCAGACACTAACCATTCTGACTAACCTCCATATAACTCCTAAATAAAGACATAATGATTATATAATATATTCATAAAGGTATCAACATTTCTGGTAGGTTCCTCTGAGCTCTTCACATAGGTTTCACAGCTGAAGTGATTATTGCCTTTCTGTTTGAAATAGCTTAAGGAACATATAAGCAGTCATAATATGTTTCAGGACTATAATGATTCCTAAGTCCTTATTTGCAACTTTAGCATTCTATAAAGGTGGTTAATATTTATTCAACTTTTATACTGTACTTCTGCAATTAAGGTTAATTCTGTAATAGAGGTCAGCATATCTTAAAATATTATATGATATTTCGATAATATATTTTCAGAAAACCTACATGTTCTCATATTTCCTGAAAATGTGTACTTACACATTTGTCTTTTCCTTTGCTTTTGGCATTTTGTTAATCCTCAGTCAAAATGGAATTTAGCTTAAAATTTATTATAACACCATCATTTAGACCCAAATCCTGCACAGAAGCTTAAATGGCTACTGTGGTACACAAGCCACTTTTTTCAGAGAATACAGTGGTAATTGTGCATATTTCAAGTAATTTGTAAATTTTTGCAGGATCACATCCTTACACACCTTATCTTGAATGACAGTGGAGATTCCAGCAGAACATAAGAGGGGAAAAATATATCAGTATAAGGATAATGAAGCCAGCATGGGTTTATGAAAGGGAAGACCTGCCTCACTAACCTGGTCTCCTTCTATGATAAGGCGACCTGCTTAGTGGATGAGGGGAAGGCTGTGGACATTGTCTGCTTGGACTTTAGTAAGGCCTTTGACACTGTCTCCCACAGCATTCTCCTGGAGAAGCTGGCTGCTCACGGCTTGGATAAGTGCACTCTGCGCTGGGTTAAAAACTGGCTGGATGGCCGAGCCCAGAGAGTGGTGGTGAATGGAGTCAAATCCAGTTGGCAGCTGGTCACGAGTTGGTGTTCCCCAGGGCTCAGTGTTGGGGCCGGTCCTGTTCAATATATTCACTGGTGATCTGGATGGGGGGGTTGAGTGCACCCTCAGTAAGTCTGCAGATGACACTAAACTGGGTGGAAATGTCAATCTGCTGGAGGGCAAGAAGGCCCTACAAAGGGACCTGGACAGGCTGGATCGTTGGGCCAGAGACAACGGTATGAGATTCAGCAAGGCTAAGTGCCGGGTCCTGCGCTTCAGTCACAACAACCCCATGCAATGTTACAGGCTTGGGGAGGAGTGGCTGGAAAGCTGCCTGGAGGAAAAGGACCTGGGGGTGGTGGTTGACAGCCGGCTGAGCATGAGCCAGCAGTGTGCCCAGGTGGCCAAGAAAGCCAATGGTATCCTGGCTTGTATCAGGAATAGTGTGGCCAGCAGGAGCAGGGAGGTGACAGTTTTCTTGTACTCAGCATTGGTGAGGCCACACCTCGAGTACTGTGTTCAGTTTTGGGCCCCTCACTACAAGAAGGACATTCAGTTGCTGGACTATGTCCAGAGAAGGGCAACGAAGTTGGTGAAGGGTCTAGAGAACAAGTCTTATGAGGAGCAGCTGAGGGATTTGGGGTTGTTTAGCCTGGAGAAGAGGAGTCTGAGGGGAGACCTTATCTCTCTCTACAACTACCTGAAAGGAGGTTGTAGTGAGGCAGGGGTCGGTCTCTTCTCCCTAGTAACAAGCGATAGGACAAGAGGAAATGGCCTCAAGATGTGCCAGGGGAAGTTTAGTTGGACATTAGGAAAAACTTCTTCACTGAAAGGGTTGTCAGGCATTGGAAGAGGTTGCCCAGGGAGGTGGTTGAGTCTCCATTTCTGGAGACATTTAAAAGAAGGGTTGATGTGGTGCTTGGGGATATGGTTTAGTGGTGGACTTGGCAGTGATAGGTTAGCAGTTGGACTCGATGATCTTAAGGGTCTTTTCCAACCTTAATGATTCCATGATTCTATGATTCTAAGCATTGGAGAAGGTTGTCAAGAGAGGTTATGCAGTATCCATCTTTGAATTTTTGGGACACAGGTGCACACGGTCCCGATCAACCTAGTCTGACCACAGAGTAGAACCTGCTCTAGGCAGGAAGTCAGACCAGAGACTACCTGCAGCCCCTTCTAGCCAGAGTTATGACTCAATTCACTTAACATGATGTTACCTTGCCTTGATTTTTTTCCAGATTTATTTTTAATCCCTCCTCCAAATAAATCAGATTTTTTTCTACATCTTCTTGGCTCATGGTTCTTCCTGTCTTTTTTTTGGTTGCTTAGCCTTGGCTAAAGCCAAATGTCCACTGAGGTGCTCCCTCCCTCTCCAATCTCAGTGGGACTGGGGAGAAAATAAGGTGGAAAAAGTTGTGGGAGATTTCTTATCAATTACCATTGTGGGCAAAACAGGCTTGATTTGGGAAATATTAGCTTAGTTTATTGAGAAATAAAACAGATTCATGTAGTGAGAAACAAGACAAACATCAAAACACCTTTCCTCCCCCTCCTTCCTCTCTCACGTTAGTGATCAGAGGTCCGTTTCTCACACTTACATCTTTTCTTTTTGTTCAGTCCTGTCTCCATCCAGTGATTACTACTCACAATCGGAAGCTAATTTTTGAAAGACAGAAATTATATGCTTTGGCTCTTCACAAATTTTGTGGAATTTTGTCCATTGAAACAGTGATGGCTATCAGTCTTGGCCAGTGAAAATTATAAGGAAGTTTTGGCTGTTAATGATTTTCCTCCCTCTTTGTAATCTTGCATTTGCAGTTCTGTTCATTTAGTAATTATTTAGATATACTCACTCCAAATTAATATTTAAAATCATATGTTATTCTTTGCATTAAATTTAATGATTAATTTATATTGTCTGGAGAGTCTTGTTAAAAGATAAGATAAAAATTCCATAAGGATAAAAAGTTTATCTTTTACATAACTGTGAAAGACCAACTCACTTCCCATCCCAAAGCTATCTTCTGCACATGACAATATGTTCTCACTTACCAGTAATGTTATGCTTGAAATTGCTTTTAAGGGCAAAAAGAAAACACAATTTTAATATGATACTGCAAATTTTTGTTAGTATAACTAGAATCTTAGAAGTCTAATCAAAGAATTATTATTAGTCAATTGCAGAAAAAGAAAGAAAAATAATTTATACATGCAGAAAAATTCCCCATCATAATAATATGGTTAATTTTCTTATGCACATGCTTCATATCCTTTTTCCTGCTGTTATACCCATGCTTCAGCTGTTCCTCTAAGTTCTAAAATATATGGTTTCATGCTGGGGTGTTAGGGCAGGGGTTACAGTGATGCAAATCCTTCTCTGGAAAAAGTGTGAGTGAAAGAGAGTGCCACAAAGTCATTGTTAGGTCTCCCAAAAGCCTTCTCCAGGCTGAACAGTTCCCATTCCATCAGCCCTTCCTTACAGATTATGTATTCAAATTCCTGATGATCTTGGTGGCCCTCCATTAGACTTCCAAAGTGTTTTTTTCTTTTTCCGGGTGGGGACAGGGGAGTGGAATTGGGTGTAGTATTTCAGCTGCAGTCTAAGAAATACCAAGTAAAGGGGAATAAACACTTCCCTTGATCTACTGGCTATGCGCCTCTTGATATGCTCTGTAATGCTAGCACTACTGTCTCATGCTTAGCCTATTCTTCCCCAGAACCCCTGGGTACTTTTCAGCAGAGCTGCTCCTTGGCCAGTCAGTAGCTAGCAGGAAGTCACTATGGCTCAGGCTCAGGACTTCACATTTGTCTTAATCGAATTTTATGAGATTCCGGTTGACCCATTCCTTCACTCTGTCTAGGGCCCTCTGTTCACAAGCTTATTGACTGCATACGAATAGTTTGGTGTCATCTGAATGGAGGGAAGCCAAATTTGCTGGAGTTCAGGAGGCAAGGAAGGTCTCTTTCCTGGCATACTAGGATCAACTTGGGCACACTCTTAGACCCCAGGGATTCCTCTCATGTCATGCCATGCCATGCCATCCCATCCTACCCCACTCCATCCCATCCCATCCTACCCCACTCCATCCCATCCCCTCCCACCCCACTCCATCCCACCCCACTCCATCCCATCCCATCCCATCCCATCCCATCCCATCCCATCCCATCCCATCCCATCCCATCCCATTTCCTCCCATCCCATTCCAATCTGGCAGATGCGATATCACTGCAGCTCCCTGTCCCCAGCCCCAGCCACTAGCAAGGCCAAACACCTATTCCAGGGATGCAGATACAAACAAACACATGCTCGCAACCACTGTCACATCCACAGGCCTCTTGAATATTAGTGTAGACTTTAAGTCCATGCAGTATCCATGCCTGAATCCCAGGCAACTTCTCTAGTCACTGTCTCAGACTTTGGGTCTTTCCAGATTCTGGTCTCCTTCTACTAGCTTACTAGTCTGACTTGAAGTTTGCTAGCAAAGTTCACCCACAGCCACACTCAATAGCACGTGAGGTCACACAGAAAATAGAAATAGAGTCTAATAAGAAGATAGGACATATCGGGCACAGGGTTTGGTCAGAACCTGCTTGCTTTCTCCCTTCTTTCAATTTTCCCATGCTTGTTCTCCCCTCATGTACCTTGTCTTCTTCCTTTCTTTACCCCTGTGTCTTCTCAGACAAACAGCCCTCTTTCTGACTACTTTTTCCTCATTAGTCCTATCTTTCCTACACCCATATGCAAGTTTGGTATTTCTGATATCGTTTGCTGCTTTTGAAATCTTGGCCTTACATGACATGACTGAGATTTACTCAGGTGCTATTGGGCTTGCATGAAAGGTCCCCAGTGCTCCCCTCCTATCACCAGTGAAGCTCAGCTGTCTCTTACATAAATCCCCTTTAGACAGCTGTGAAATCTGCCTCTTGGCACTGCCTGTAACTTTCATCAGCTTCTCACACTGTTGTCTATTATGGCCAGCAATTGCTCATGCCATGGTCAGTAGTTTCTCAGGGTCTGTTCAGTTAGCTAAGCCTCAGACAAGGTCCTAGACATCTCCCTTGCATAGCCAACAGCCTGCAAACTTGATGAAGGTAGCCTCTGGCTCTTCTTCCAGAGCACTGGTTAATCACTTCTTTTTGAGTCTGATAATCCAGACAGTTTTTCACCCATGTGCTAATTCACTTTGCAAGACCACTTGAACTTGGAATACAAGGAACCTATTGGAGATTATCAATAGCCTTGCAGCAGTCAAGGTAAACAGCATCCACTGCTCCACTTCCTGTAGAAATCCAGTCATTTAATTATAGAAAGCAAACAAGGTAACAAGGCATGATTTAGCCTTGTGAACCCCATGCCCAACTGTTAAAAGAGCAAGACTATTCTTCTCCTTCATATGCACAGAAATAAGCTCCAAGAGAGTTCCTTCCACAAATTTGCCAAGGAAGAAAGTGAGGCTGGCCTGCCTGTAGCTCCCTGGGTAGACAGTTTGGTCTTCTCTGAAGATGGATGCAACATTTGTCTTTCTCCACCTGTTAATGACATTGTCTGATCTCCACAGTTATTCAAAGAGAACACAGAGTGGCCTTGCGATCATATAGATCAGCTTCCTTGGCATTCTCAAATCCATCCCATCAGGTCCCATTGGTCAAGTTTTCTTAAGAGTTGCATGACTCTTCTTGAATCTCATCGTTCCGCAAAAAGATCTGGGAGACCATATCAATGAAGACTGAGACAAAGAAAGCATTATGCACTTCAGCTTTATCTGCCCTTCTGTTATTACACCTGCTCCATTCAGCAGTGAGCCTACATTTTCTTTTTTTTTTTTAAATTTTACTGCTCGTGTAGCAGAAGAAGCTCTTCTTGCTGCCCTCCATGTCCATTGCTAATCTCAACCCTAACTTTGGCTTTCTAAACACTGTGCCTGTATGCTCAAGTAATGCTTATAATGTACATAATCTTTGATGTATGATGCAAGAGGAACTGTAAAGCTCCTTCACAGTCTTCTGGAATTGTGCTCTCACAGTTGTATTTTACAGGGTGTAGTACAGAACTGGAAACATCCATAATGGTGATAGGCAGATTGGACAGCACCTCTCCTTTCCTGTGCCTCATAACTTTTGCCATCCTAGGCAATGCTGGCAGCAGCATAATACTTCCTTCTTTCCCTCTACAATACTTAAATTTATTCCAGGTTATAGGATAGGACAGGCAGCTCAAGACTGAAATTGTGAATTGATTCTACTACAAGGAAGGACATGGGACAAGGGCTCATAATCATGGATTTCCTCCTATGAGATTGGTAAAGGCATTAAACACAAGGCAAGATAAATTTAAACTAGCAAATTGTCTTAAAACTTAACTATACATATTATTTCATTTAATTCCAATAATAGATTCCAAGTTAAACTACAGTTATTTTTCTTTTTTAATTTCTGATACATTTCATGGGTGAATTCATTTTCCACTCAAAGACATTCCACCTCAAAGCCTTGAAGAAAATAATTCTTAAAAGTGAAAGTGGGAACTAGTCAAAGGATTTTTGTTCTGAGGAACAAAATGGAATTCTACTGATAGTTTATTTTAACAGATTTGTTCAAGTAAGGAAAAGACAACATATCAAAAAGAAAGTTATACAGGTAGTAGTGTATTTTGAAAAATTTTCTAAACAAGGAATGACCTTTCACTCCTGGAGAAGCCTTTGCAACCAACTAGGACTTGCTACCCTCAGGAGGTTAATCAGTTAAAGTTCATATAACTTTGAAGATGCATACTTTTCAAAGGCTTTTGAAGCCAAAGGCCAAAAGGCTTTGAAAGAAACTGAGAAAAATGAAGCACACTATAACCACTGTCAGATGGTTCTCACTTTTCACTAGATAACTTAAGTCCTTATCTGTGTGGATCTATCCATAATTTATTCTGGTAACTTCTTTAGTAAGAATATTTTAATAGATGGGCATGAATGCCTGAATATCTGTACTGTATTGGGTTTTCTTGGTAATGTATCAAAAAAACTCCATGTAACCATATGTAAGAAAGGGACTTGAAAGCATATGTAAAATCAGAATATGCAATCTGACACAGCTGTCTAAATGCCCACTCAGGATCATAACCTTGTAAAGATCTGAAGAAGATAGATTTAGCAGAAGTCAGGTTACAGGGCAGGGGCTAGCTTATAGATGCAAAGAAAAAGGCCTAATTTTACAGCTGTAACACCTTCTTCAGAAGTAAGCATGCCATGCCTTTAATGTTCCGGTGTTTGCCACAAGGAAACTTTTCTGATTAATAAGATTTGCAACCTAATCTTGCATTCACTTTACAGAAAAAGTGTACGACTCCTTTACACACAATTTTCCTTTCAGTTCAAATAGCAACCATCAGAAAGAAGAACAAAAAGGCACCTCAAAGAACCCTTCATCTAAATTTTCCAAATTACTTTGTGCTAAAACACAGTACTAGATCTTCACTGCGGAAGGTGTACACCTGCATTCTCTCAATCCTATTCTCAGTGTTTTGTCTGACCATCTCCTTGGCTGCATTTACACATATCATATCTTCTGTGAAATCACTGAAAACAGAAAAACTATAATAACCATATAGTACCCATGACATCATACCATAACTTTTTCCCTTTTCTTTTGATAACACCGTGCTGTTGGGCCATGTTACATTTAAACTGCACTCTTCCAGGTTTGGAGCTGAGCTAGTAAGGTATTTCACACATTATTATTGCTCAGTACTGCATTATAATTTCTGAAGTTGTTCATAATATTAATTAATTAATAAACAGATCTTTACCAGTAGATGATAAAAGCTATAGGTGACTTCTCATCTGAAGTCTCTGAAATCCTATTTTGGGCAATATAGCAATAGTATCACTAATTTTCATTTCTTAAACGTTCTCGCACTACGTATTATTTAGTCTGGGAAGGAAGAACATTGTTAAGGATGAAGAATGAACAAATGGATGAATGCTTATCATAAACATCACAGAATAATATTTTCATCTCTTCTGTATTTTGGTGACAGTATGGGACTCAAGCCATGCAGTGGGAACACCTTTGTTTCCTACAGCATCTAGACTTTTTTTCAAATTCCAAGCATCACAGAGGAATTTAGGGTGGGGTTGCTGCTAGAAAAGAAGTAAAACACATCCCTCAGTGACACATCTGAAATGTGTTAACAAAAGTGGGTAGGAATAGTGGATGGATAGTAGCTTATATTCTAAGTTTTATATTCATTGAAACTCACACACTTCATATCCACACAAATCAAAGCCTCTGTGCCTCCAATCAAGTTTAGATCTGCACCATGGACCCAGAAGAACAGCATAGTCACTCCAACCACTCAGTGCATCTGAGCCTTGGCTGGTGGCTCTGCCCTTAAGCTATGGTTCCCCATCGAGGTCAGCATTTGACATAGAAGGTATGGAGTTCTCCCTTAAGGAGTTAATAGCTTTTTATATTACATTTATATTGATTTATATATATTATATAAAATTATATTATATTTATATTAATAGATTTTTAAAATTAGATTGTCAGCATAAACTGCCAGCAGCCTTGATAGTCATGTAGCCTCTCTTTCTGACTTTCCCCCTATCAAAATCCATTTATCATTTTTTACCTTGGTTTCTCTTGCTTTCTGGCCTCCTAGACCAATTGTTTCACTAGAATGTCAAGTTATTAGCAGTTATATCTGTGGGTTTTTATCTTTTTTCCACATACACCAGAGTAACCTAAACAGTTAGAGCAGGAAACATGTAGCCTAGGTCTCACTGAGTACTCGTGTCAGCTGGGTCATAGAATTGCAGAATAGTTTGGGTTGGAAGGGGCCCTTAAAAGTCATCTAGTCCAACCCCCATGCAATGAGCAGGGGCATCTTCACCTTGACCAAGTTGCTTGGAGGTCCATCCTACCTCACCCTGAGTATTTCTAGGGATGGGGTATCTACCACCCCATGGGCAACCTGTTCCAGTGTTTCACTATGATTACCATAAAAAATTTCTTCCTTATATCTAGCCTAAATCTACCCTCTTGTAGTTTAAAACCATTATACCTTGTCCTGTACCAACAGGCCGTGCTAAAAAGTTTGTCTCCATCTCTCTTGGAAGGTCTTATTAAGTACTGAAGGCTGCAATAAGGTCTCCCTGGAGCCTTCTCTTCTCCAGGCTGAACAATCCCAAGTCCATCAGCCTTTCCTCACAGGAGAGGTGTTCCAGCCATTGGATCATTTTTGTGGCCCTCCTCTGGATCTGCTCCAACAGTTCCATGTCCTCCTTGTGCTGAGGGCTCCAGAACTGGACACATTGCTCCAGGTGGGTCTCACCAGAGCAGAGTAGAGAGGCAGAATTTCCTCCCTCTACTTACTGGTCACACTTCTTTTGATGTAACACAGGATACAGTTGGCCTTCTGGGCTGCAAGCACACATTGTTGGCTCATGTCCAGCTTTTCACCCACCAGCACTCCAGGTCCTTCTTTGCATGGGTGCTCTCAATCCCTTCATTGCCCAGCCTGTGTTGGTATTAGGGGTTGCCCTGACTCATGTGCAGGACCTTGCACTTGGCCTTGTTGAACATCATGAGTTCACATGGGCCCACTTCTCAGGCTTGTTCAGATCCCTCTGGGTGACATCTCGACCCTCATGTGTGTCAACTGCACCACTCAGCTTGGTGTCATCTGAAATTTGCTGAGGGTGCACTCCATTCCCAGTATGTTGTTGTTGAAGATACTAAACAGCACTGGTCCCATTACTGGTCCCCTGAGGGACACCACTTGCTGCTGATTTCTATCTGCACATTGAGCCATTGACCACTACCCTCTGGATGTGACCATCCAGCTAACTCTTTATCCACCAGACAGTCCATCCTTTGAATCCACATCTCTCTAATTTAGGGGGAAGGGTGTTGTGGCAGACTGTGTCAAAAGCCTTGCAGAAGTCCAGATAGATGACACCCATAGCTTTTCCCTTGTCCACTGACGCAGTCACTCCATCATAGAAAGCCACTAGGTTGGTCAGGAAAAACTTGCCCTTGGTGAAGCTATGATGGCTGTCTCAAATCACCTCCCTGTCCTTCACATGCTTTAGCATAGCTTCTAGGGAGATCTGGTACATGATCATTCCAGGGACACAGGTGAGGCTGTCAGGTCAGTAGTCCTCAGGGTCCTCCTTTCTATCCTTTTTAAATATGGGTGCAATATTTCCTTTCTTCCAGTCACCAGGGACTTCACCAAACAGCCATGAATTTTCAAATAGCATGGAGAGTGTCTTGGCAGCTACATCAGCCAGTTCCCTCAGGACTCTGGGATGTATCTCATCAGCTCCCATAGACTTGTGTATGTTCAGGATCTTCAGGTGGTCATGAACCTGATCTTGCCTTACAGTGGGAGGAGATTTACCCCCCTGGTCCCCATCTCATTGTATGTTTGCTCTGGAGGGTTGAGGAGAGAGGCTATCAGTGAAGACTGAGGCAAAAACATTTCTGAGCACCTCAGCCTTCTCCTTGTCTGTTGATACTAGGTAACCATACCTTTTCATCATGGGGGGGTGCACTTTCTTAAACTTTCCTTTTCTGGTTAATGTACCTGCAGAAACCCTTCTTATTATTCTTTGCATCCTTTGCCAAACTCAGCTGCAGTCACGCCCTGGCCTTCCTGACCCCACCCCTGTACAAACAGGCAGCATTCCCATACTTTTCCCAGGATAACTGTTCCTGCTTCCACTGCCTGTGCAGTTCCCTCTTGCACTTCAGTTTGACCAGCATGTCTCAACTCATGCATACTGGTCTCTTTCCTTCCTTTCCTGATTTCTTACACCTGGGTATCAAGAGCTCTTGCACTCTATGGAATGTGCCCTTGAAGATCTGCCAGTTCTCTTCTGTTCCCTTGTCCCTGAGGACCATTTCCCAGGGTGTCCTTCTGGCTAACTCCTTAAGAGCTGTAAGTTTGCTCTCCTAAAACTTAGGGTCCTGACTATACTGCTTGCTTTTCCCCTATCCCTCAGAGGTGTGAACTCCACTAATGTGTGATCATTGCAGTCCAGGCTGCCTCTAGTCTTGATGACGGCGATGAGTTCACTTACATTGCTAACTATCAGGTCCAGTACTGCATCCCCTCGGGTAGGGGTGTCTATTACCCAGCTTAAGAAGTTTTCTCCGTGCATTCTAGGAATCTCTTGGATTGCCTATAGCTCACCGTGCTAATTTTCCAGCAGATGTCGGTGTGGTTGAAGTCCCCTAGCAGGACAAAAAGTCTGCAAGCACAAAGCCTCCTGGAGTTGGAGGAAGAAGGCTTCGTCAGAATGCTCCCCTTGGGCCTGTAGTAGACACCAACGACAAGGTTCCCTTTGTTGCCTCTGTCTCTGATTCTTAACCATAAGCTTCTGACCTGCTCGTGGTTATTCTTCAGGGACAGCTCTTCACACACTATTGATTTCTTGATGTAGAGAGCAACTCCTTCACCCCTCCAGGTCAGATCATCTGCCTAGCTGTGTCCCCTCCCAACCTTTTGCACATCACCCAGTCTATTCACTGAGGGCGCAAAGTGAGAAACAGAATAGGCCTTGATGCTGTGCACTGTCCTGCAATAGATAAAACATTAGTGTGTTATCAGCATTGATTTGGTCACAAATCTAAAACACAGCACCATACAAAATTATCCCCATCCCAGCCAGACCCAGTACACCCAATCAATTGCTGTTTATCTAGGATTTTGAAGATGCCGGTCATCACTGTATATTAATATTTTTCAAATACAACAGATCAGAGACTACTACAGAGAGCTATGTTCCATGGCAGCAAAAAAATGCACACATAAAGTCAACTTTCTATTTCATACATTCATGCTATTGATTTGAAAAACACTGAGAAATTTAATCTGTAAACAAAAACTGGTAGAAACATATGCTTGTGCTTTGCTTTTCCCAGAAGAGATTTAACTGTGAAGTGTAGTAGAAAGGTGTCATGGTTTTAGCTGGGATAGAGTTAATTTTCTTCACTGCAGCTGGCATACTGCTGTGCTTTAAACTTAGCATGAAAAAAAATGTTGAGATAAAACACAGATATTTTGGCTGTTGCTGGATAGTGCTTGTGCTAGTCAAGGACTTTTCTAGCTTCCCATGCTCTGCTGGGTGCACAAGAAGCTGGGAGGGGAGGGGACACAGCTAAGAGAGCGGATTCAAACTGACCAAAGGGATATTCCATATCATGTAACATCATGCCCAGTGTGTTAACTGGGAGGAGCTGGTCGTGGGAGGCAGGCAGCAATCATGGCTCAGGGATGGGCAGCGTCAGTCAGCGGGTGGTGAGCGTCTGTATCGTTCGTGTTTCTGTGGGTTTTTTTCCTTTTTTTTTCTTTCCCTTCCTTTTCCATTTTATTACATTAACATTATTGTCATTATTATAATAATAATTATTATAATTATTATTTTATTGTTATTATTAAACTGTGTTTATCTCAACCCACAAATTCTTTTGCTCTTCCGATTCTCTTCCCCATCCCACAGGGGTGGGGGGGAATGAGCAAGCGGGTGCATGGTGTTTAGTTGCCAGCTGAGGCTGAACCACGACATGTAATATTTCTGAAGTTGTGATCATAGTCAGTAGTGTATTAAATATTGCCATATACTAATTCAGGCTCCCATCAAGATTCATATCATGGGAGAAATTCAGTCCTTCTTATCGGACATGAGGAAATGTCAGTCTCTCACCTTGGAAGCTCTTATTTCCAGAGCAGAATAGCATCATGAAGGTGGATTCTCAGATTGTATCAAAGTGCAGGGCACAAAGTCTTTTCCTGCAGCACTGCAGCTACTATTGAAACAGAAGAAGTATCTGATACAAAAAAAGCAAAACTACCTGAATGAGAAGAAAAAGTTTAAAATGGCATCCCGGATGTGTGATTCTGTGTAAGCTGAATAACTATGTAATGGAATTTAATGCCTTAGAAAATACAGGACGGGGAGTGACACCTGCTCAGATTCCTACTGAGGTTAGATGCACAGGGTTACCAAATATTTAAAAAGTCAGAAAACAGAAACCCACCCATTACCTTTCTGCTACATTGTGAAATACAGACTTCTGAACTCTCAGTGAGCTAAGGCACTTGTTTCCTGCATGATAAAAGTAGAACTTGATGAATTGGTGTTGCAGGAAAAAACACTGTTAAGATGAAAGATTGAGATGGTCTGTTTCTTAAAAAAGCATGGCTCATACATCACTCAGAGCTTAGTACAATATTTGTAATGACACTTTAAAAATACCCTCAATGAGATATTTCAGCAAGTTTTAAAAAATGTTGTGTTGATCTGATATGGATGTGGTGAACTGTCGGACGCACTTTTATTTGAATATGCTAGTTCAAATATGAGTGATATATCAGGTAGCCTTTTGCTTAAAGAGCATATTTTTCTACAAGAAGCTGCTCAGTCTGTTTGTGGCTACAGGTTTCTACCTCAATTCTTGGGCAAAAATTGTATGGACTATATTAGCCATTAACCATGGTGGAGGAGATCGATTGATTTTGATTGTAGTATAATCATTTCCTGCAAAGTTAAGCTTTTATCACATTTTCAGATCACACTTATCATAGCACTTTCAGTGCTATGCTCGACAAAGGCAGATACTTAAAATATTTATTACCTCTAGATTTAAAGTGTCTAATTCCAGCATTTAATGTGGCTGTTTGTCATAGATACATAACTTTTATCCACTTACTCCTATATGGGCTCTAAAAAATTGTGTTTGAGGCAAGGTAGTTTGAGCTTGGCTAAAGTATGTCTTTTGGAAAGGCATCTTTTTACAAATTCATCTCTTAATATTTGTTTTGGACACTTGTCACATTTATTTATTTACTAGGTCAGCTATAAGTTCTTTTTAAACTTAAACCCTTTAAAGCCTATTAAATTATGAAGGTATTCCAGTCTTCTGTAACTCTTGACCAAAGCTTATAATAGCAATAATGGTATTTACTGATATTAGCTAATCAAGATTACCAGTTACTATACTAAGTTTCAAGAAATAACATAATGTTAGAGTATTTTCATCAGGGTGCAGCAAAGGCTTATGGCTCTCTAAAGGATGGGGAGCAGCTGAAGGGAAGGTCCTCTCCAGGCAAGGCCCTGTCTCACAGTACTCAAGAAAGACAAGAAGTGCAGAGCTCTTCTTGCATTGGCCAAGAATGCCAAGGATGGCAAGGCCAAGTTCAACCAAAATGCTGGTTCGTTAGGCAAGTTTGTGGTGATGAAGCAAGTGAGAGGTCAAACTGGGAAGTCAGTCTACAGGTCATGGTCAGGATCAGGTCCAGTAAACAGGGTCGGACAACACCTGGTGATTTTGGGGCACATCCATAGTGATGGGACAGGCCCAAGGCCAAGTTGAGAAATCAGTTCACAAATCAGGATCAATAGGGCTTCATGGCCAGGGATGGCTCTGGCTGAGCTGGAGACTAGGACTTTTGCAACATAGCTCAGAGAGAAATAGCCATGACATGGCCAGGGAGTATGGATGGAGGCCCCCGGTGAGGCTGGTCAGAATCATTAAGTGCACTGAGACCCCTGACAGGCTGTGGAATCACTAGGCAATTTCTTTTATTTAATATCCTAGAAGCAACAGGTAAAGAACATTTCTGCAAAGCAAGTTGTCCTAAACCATGATGGCTTAAGCATTAGGCAAATACAGGTGATTACACTTGCATGCTCTTTGATTGTTGTAAGAAAGCAATTGTGGGCTTTTTTAAAATCTCTGGCTGTGATCTAACATCAGCACTCTGATTCAGTGGATGTGGTGTAGGCTATACATTTGTATAAATGAGCTGTCAAGAGTAAAATAATTAGTAGCTATCCATTCATATAAATATAGTAACCTCTTCAAACAAACTAATAAAGTTGACTATTTAGCATATTTCTCAAGAGAATAAAATTTGTATTTATGGGGAAAGGTAAAATGCTTTACAAGGACAATGTGTTTTGATCCTCAAAAGCAATTTTGGCAAGACACACTCTGTATGTGGATGATATCTACTGAGCCAACTGCAAGTATGCTGGCAGTGAGAAGCCTGTAGGTTTATTCTTCCCAAACAACTAAACCTTGCAGGAAAATTCTGTTCATGGTAAATTTAATGTTCAAAGATAGGTGAATGACAAATTTTGAACACTGACACAAACAATCCTTAAAAACCATCTGCAAAATATTCTGTGGCATTTCTAAAAAGAAATATTGCAAAATACAAGGAAATCACTGCAGATATTTGTAAATGCTATAAACTAACTGTAAAAACGGTATTACCAAACAGGTAATTTCTTACCTATTGCCTTTAATTTTACATATTCTAAGTTAACTTAGCCCCTTCAGAAAAGAACAAGACTCCAGTGATTCCTGTAGCAGTACATTCTGAAACTTGATCACCACATGTTTTGAACCAGACAATATGCTGGTTTTAGTTTGTGTGTTTTCTTTTTAGTTGATGGTTTCTTTTTTTTTTTCTACAGTTTGACTAAGGTGGGCCGTGTTTCACTTTTCATCATAGCTGAAGACTCACTGATTGCACAACCCTTGGCAAGGTGTTACAGTGATAAAACTTATGCATTTATAGGGAAAGACATAAGATAGCAAAAAATGCAGAGGTATTTAATCTATTAGACAAGTCTAATCCAGTGGTTGTAGCTGAAGAATCCCATACTGGAAGTCTAGTGCTCATTTTTACCACTGAGGTTATTTCAGTCTTGGTGAAGCAGACCAATAAATATGGGGGATTTCAATCTTTCCAGGTCTTGAATTCAAGACTGTATAGCTCTATTGAAGAGATGAATTATGGGAATTCAGATATGATATCTATAAATAATAAGTTGGTAAAATACATCTATAAACTGCATACTAATATAATGGCTTCGTATACTAATAAAATAATTTTAAAAGAACAAGTAAAAATAATTATTAAAAACAAGTAAAATGGAATGTTTCATGACATTACTGACAAAATTAAGTGGCAAGTGCTAGAAGAGGGCTTTTAATCAACTGTGTATTGGCATATTATGAGATTCCTAGAAAGGTCTCAGATTTGTAAATTTTTAAGTCCTCCTTTAATCGGTCTTGTACTCCTACTTTTGTGATGCCTCTTCTGGAAATACTGCACAGTTTCTCTCCTCTGACTAAGTGTTCTAACCTGCCACACTATTTTGTGACTGGAGTTATGTGCAGCTTCACAGGATTACAACCCTCTTTTCATTGAGGTAATGATTCTGGTATTGTGATCCTCATAAGTGTAAAGAACCTTTTGTTTTTTTAATCTTGAGCTCCATGGTCATGCAGTGCATGATTATTTTTACAGAAACTTTAGGGAAAGTATACATAGTTAGTAGCATCGTATTTGTTGGGACTTGTGTATTAAACACCACCATCTCTTTTCATCTTTATTTTAGGCCCCCAAAAATATAAAAATATTCTTATTTGAAAAGTGATCAGTGCCTATAATACTACTGTTATGTTCCTGTGAAAACATATCTCCTCAATTAGATCACTTATTATGATAATCTTCTCTTTAATACTCCTACATATTTCTTCTATATAATTAGCCTTGAAGAAAATAAGCTTATTAAGGAGTCTTTATAAAATGACTAAACAAATTCTTAGACATTATTATAATCGTTTATCATCTGTCCTGAAATACTTCCTATTTAAAATCCTTGTATGGGAATATGTTTTCACATATCAATACTTTCAGAATTTGAGGATGGAGATTATTGAGTTCCTTTAATTGAATGTACGGAGATCTTTGAATTTTATTCCAGTTGCAGTTATTTCCATAGCCTCATTCTTATTATCTCCTCCTTATTAAAAATTAAAGCAAGATATCAATTTGGGAACCTTCTTTTTTAAAGGCTGTCTTCATTCTTAAATACCACTGCATAGCACACCATCTTCATTTCTTCTTTATTTATTTTAATTTATATGACCACAGAATCTTTTTGTTTTAATACTTTTTGCAAAGACTAGTTTATCTTGTTTGAAGCAATTTGCAAATTCTCTTTCTCCTCTTGACTTTTAAGGTGCATCTTCTTTGCTTTTCAATCATTTATTTTATCCCTGTATACTGTTTACTCCTAACATGATTACTGGAAGAGTTAGTCAATCCTCAGGTTCCAAGTCCTTTCTCGTACTGTTTTCCCTGTGGTTCATGATATAAGATTAAACAAGCAGTATCTATCTGGAAATGAAAAATCCTATATGACATTAAGCTCCTTAGTTTACCTGATTAACTCTTTCCCTGAAACTCTCAAACGTTGCCTTTCTGAAATGAAAAATGTAATTTAAAACCCTAAAAACCAAACAAACAACCCTGCACAACATTTCATTGTTTCATCTGTTCTTACAGTAAATGAGTAGCTTTCCTACAAAAATGTCCCCTTAGTAGAACTACATCTGTGCTACCATTAACACATTTTAATTAGGCTATTTGAAAAATTGGAGCAACCTCGGCAACAATTGTTATATAATCTGTAACTGAGACATTAGGTGTCTCCCATAACTGTAATTTGATCAAGCCCAATGTCATGGTTTTAGCTGGGATAGAGTTAATTTTCTTCCCTGTAGCTGGTATAGTGCTGTGTTTTGGATTTATTATGAGAATAATGTTGATAACACACTAATGTTTTAGCTGTTGCTAAGTAGTTCTTCCAATGTTTGATAACCATATCAATGAAGAAATTTTTTCTATTATCCAATCTAAACCTCCCTGATGCAGCTTGAAGCCATTTCCTCTTGTTCTATCACTAGCTCCCTGGGAGGAGAGACCAACGCTCACCTCACTACAACCTCCTTTCAGGTAGCTGTAGAGAGTGGTAAGTTCTCCCCTCAGCCTCCTCTTCTCCAGAATAAAGAACCCCACTTCCCTCAGCTGCTCCTTTTAAGGCCTGTTCTCCAGGCACTTCACCAGCTTTGTTGCTCTTCTTTGGACATGCTCCAGCACCTCAATATCTTTCTTTTAGTGAGGGGCCAAAACCTGAACTACCTGCCACAACTGAACTGCAGTCTTACCAGTGCCGAGTACAGGAGCAAGATCACTTCCCTACTCTTGCTGGCTACACTATTTTTGATCTAAGCCACAATGCTATTGGCCTTGTTGACCACCTGGGCACACTGCTGGCCAGCAGTCAACCAAAACTCCCAGGTCCTTTTCTGCTGGCATCTTTCCATCCACTCTTCCTCCAGCCTGTAGTGTTTCATGGAGTTGTTGAAACCCAAGTGCAGGACCCTGCACTTAGCCTTGTTGAATCTCATACAATTGCCCTCAGCCCATCGATCCAGCCTGTCCAGATGCCTCTGTAGAGCCTTCAAGCAGATCATCATTCCGTCCAACATGGTGTCATCTGCAAACTTACTGAGGGCACACTCAATCCCCTCATCCAGGTCATTGATAAAGATATCAACCAGAACTGGCCCCAGTACTGAGCCCTGGGGAATGCCACTTGTGCTGCCAATCCATTCACCACAACTCTTTGGGCTCAGCCATCCAGCCAGTTTTTTACCCAGCAGACAGTATGCCCATCCAAGCCACGAGCAAGCAGTTTCTCCAGCAGGATGCTGTGGGAAACAGTGTCAAAGGTTTTACTAAAGTCCAGGTAGACAACATCCACAGCCCTTTCCTCATCCACTAGGCAGGTTATCTTGCCATAGGTCATTAGGTTAGTCAAGCAGGACCTACCTTTTATGTCTGCGTTGACTGGGCCTGACCACCTGGTTGTCTTGTATGTGCCATAACATGGCACTCAACGTGATCTGCTCCATAACCTTTCCCAGCAGACTGACAGGTCAGACTGACAGACCTGTAGTTCCCTGGATCCTCCTTCTGACCCTTTTTGTAGGTGGGCATCACTTCTGTTAACCTCCAGTCAACTGGGACCTCCCCATTTAGCCAGGACTGCTCATAAATGATTGAAAGTGGCTTGGTGAGCACTTCCACCAGCTGCCTCAGTACCCTTGGGTGGATCTCATCCAGCCCCATAGACTTGTGTCTAAATGGTGTAGCAAGTCACTAACCATTTTCCCTTGGATTATGGGGGCGAATCATGGAGGTTGTCTGGCTTTATCTTTGCTTTCTGAGCCTTTTAACAAAATAATGTAAATTTGTACTTATAGAGGGGAGGTATTCAAACTGATACCCAATCAAAGTCTTAACTGCTGTACCACTCCAGGCTAAGAGTACAATGCAGATCTTCGTACAAAACAGTTGTGTTATGAAAACACTAATAATTTGAATGCTGTTGATATCACTTTGGCAGATCATCACTTTGGCTTTATCATCACAAAATAAGAATGAATTATAACAATTAGAAAGATTGAAGTGTAGTATAAGATGATTATTCACTTTTGTTTCAGACCAAATGGGTCTGGAGAGCTAAATATAGTTGTGCTTTGTCAGTGGTTAGAGTTCATAAGAGGCAATAATCATATTGATCAAACAATAAAAGATTTTCTGATATAATTGTTTCTTCATTAATGCCATATTATGTTAATTTGCCAGTGGTTCCTGATGGAGTAATCATGGCTTTTTTTTGTAATTGCAGAGCTCAGAAGATTTGTTATATATCTCTATTTGTTATGGAACAGAATTCAAGCAGACAATGATAAGAGTTTTGTTCCACATCACCTTCAGTACCTTCTAAACAGTTCTCTACTTTAAAAGCCCCCAGCCTAAATAGAATATAAATAATGTTGTTTCCTTTAGAGTTTATCAGTCTTCTGTTTTGTTGGAAAGAGCCATGAAGTAGTACTCCTTTCTAACCCAAGGTATTTTCTCAGGTCATAGTTCACTATCGCCCTGTGACTATCAGCTTGTTGGTTTGCAGCAAAAGAACATCTGTATCAGAGAGGAAAACCTGATGTAAAGAAAACTCTGCACTGTACTGTAAGCTCAGTAAACTCCTTTGCTGATAAGCAGAAGTACAAAAAAGGAAAGTGAGAGAGAGGTGGGGAGAGAGAGGAGGAAGGGATGTTGCCTCTTAGATTGCCCTAAAACAGCAGCTAGAGAGTACACTACTGAACAACCAGGAAATTCAAATTACTATAAGCATAGCACATAAACAGCTGTTAAAAAAAATTCACCGCAGTATAAACTACTTCTGAACATGACACTTCATATAATCTAGAGATGGGGAGAATTTATTAGGTCATTCAATAGAGTCATGATGAGCAGTATCAGATGGTCTTGTAATTTCATCTTTGTTTCCCTAGTCTCATATGATAATCTAAGCAAGTTTACCATCATGCTTTTAATTTCTGAATGGTAGTTTGTTGGCTTTGTAAGTATTTTCTATATATGGAGGGCACCATTTAAAGGCCAATACCCAGTTATCAAAGCTTTTGTTACCAATTACCTATATTATAGTGATAATTTATGTTTAAGGTCACTTCAAAAGACCACTTGAAACCTTAATATGACAATAAATATGTCTACCCTCTTATACAGCAGCATTTCTGCATTAAGGATATTGTATCCTCACTCTAGAGAAAGAACAGATTAAATTGTTTTCTCTAGCTGAAGTTTAGATAGTGAAGTCAGTTTTGGTTTGTCTGCAAACTTCAGAAAAAACCTTCTGTCTGTGTTTTGTAGCAACGTCTGAAATACCAGCTCTGTCTAAGCTGATGGTCTGGAGTTAATAGAAATTTGGATTAATCTCCCACATGCCTAATGCAACTCCTGAACCTACACTATGATACCCTCTGGCCCATGGCTTGAAACCCTCCAGCCCATCAGGTGACTGTTGGACTTACTACTCTGACCTGGGTCACCTACCTAAGCATGACTAAAAGGCAGTGTTGGAAGCTGCTCGTAACAACTTAGCTACAGGCTAAAATGTTGACTTAGCCATTGGTAGACCTTTTGTGCCAAGTCCAAGCCAACACCAGAATATGTTGCTTAATTGATAGCTAAATTTCTTGAAGTGTCAACTATAAGCATGGCCTCTAAGCTGAGACAAAAAATTTGCAAGTTCATAGGAACTCCTAGAAGAGGACAGT
This sequence comes from Phalacrocorax carbo, assembly GCF_963921805.1. Lineage (NCBI taxonomy): Eukaryota > Metazoa > Chordata > Aves > Suliformes > Phalacrocoracidae > Phalacrocorax > Phalacrocorax carbo. The sequence goes on along the minus strand of NC_087518.1, from coordinate 27,259,461 downwards.
TTATGCTGTCAGCCTGCGGTTTCAGCAGTTGGAACTGCTAGTAAGTGTTCTCCAGCTAAGCTACCGTGGTCTCAGTCAACAGGTTTTCCACAACAGATAAGGCCTGGAGAGCTTGGAAAACAAGCACAGAATTAATTAAAATTTCTTCATTAATTAAACACATTATTGTGGTGGACTGACCTTGGCTGGATGCCAGGTGCCCACCAAGCTGTACTATCACTCCCCCTCCTCCACTGCACAGAGGGAGAAAATACAACTAACAACTCATGGGTTGAGATAAGGACAGGAAGATCACTCAGCAATTACCATCATGGGCAAAACAGACTGGACTTGGGGAAATTAAGTTAATTTATTACCATCCAAATCACAGTAAGACAATGAGAAATAAGAATAAATCTAAAAACACCTTCCCCCCACCCTTCCCTTCTTCCTGGGCTCAACTTCATTCCTGATTTCTCCACCTCCTCTTGCTGAGTGGCACAGGGGGATAGGGACTGGGGGTTACAGTCAGTTCATAACACATTGTCTCTGCTGCTCCTTCCTCCTCACACTTCCCCTGCTCCAGTGTGGGGTCTCACCCACGACAAACAGTCCTTCAAGAGCTACTCCATTGTGAGTCCTTCCCATGGACTGCAGTCCTTCAAGAACTGCTCCAGCATGGGTTCCTTCCACAGTATACTGTCCTTCAGGAATGGACTAATCCAGTGTGGGTCCCCAGGTCCTGCCAGGAGCCTGCTTTCATGGTTTAGCCCCAGTCAGCAACTAAGTACCCCTGGTGGGACAGGGGAGAGAATCAGAAGGGTAAAAGTGAGGAAACCTATGGGTTGAGATAAAGACAGTTTAAAAGGTAAAGCAAAAGCTGCACACGCAAGCAAAGTAAAACAAGGAATTCATTCATTACTTCCCATTGGCAGGCATGTGTGCAGCCATCTCCAGGAAAGCAGGGCTCCATAAAGTGTAACAGTTACTTGGGAAGACAAACACCATCACTCCCCGTCTCCCCCGTCCTTCTTGTGTGTAGGGGCAATTGATACTGGCCTGGGTTGATTCTCTGATTTGCAATGCATGTTGTTGGGGTTTGAGTGGCCACAGTGCCTGTAGCAGGGGTTGGTGCAGCCGCAGGGCCTGTTGTAGGGGCTGGAATGTCTGTGGTGCCTGTCACTGGAGTTGGAGAGGCCGTGGTACATGTTGGAGGTGGAGTGGCCGCAGTTCTTGTTGCTGGAGTTGGAATAGCTTCAGTGCCTGTTGTTTTCCTTTTCTTTGTCTTCTTAGGTTCAGAGGCTTTCTCTTCCCCTTGGAGCACTGAATACTGTTGAACAGGGGTTGGTAGGCATGAGCCAGGCCCTAGCACACTGCAGTTATCTGTGCCTCTGAGTTGCTGGGGTGACAAAGTACTTCCTTCAGATATTCTACTAATTTTTCAGGATTCTGCACTTGTTCAAGGATGAAGTTCCAGAACACTGGAGGTACCCATGATGCTACGTGTTTGCCCATTACTATGTCACATACCCTGCCACTCATAATTATCGAGCTTTAGGGCAGATATCTGGATGATATTCTTAAATTGCTTATTAACCTTAGACAAAACCAAAACAATCTCCCAAAGAAATACTAATACATATACCTTAACTACCCAAGGATGTTCAAGATACTGAAAAGTTGTTGTAGGACATAACCTCTTTGAGTTGCTGCACTTTCTGGGACAGTTTTTCCACAGCCAAAACAAGGGGGGAAGAGAGATTTACTTCATAATCCCAGAGTCTATCAACCACCTCTGCATACGATGATGGTGTGTCTGTACAAACGTCCGCCACAGGAGTCCTGTGCACTGGGCTTCATCTGGATCTTTGGATGACTGTGGTCGTCCAGGTCACCATATATCACCACAAGCACAGCTAATTTCCTTATATACTGGATGTCTTTCTCCATGGCCATCCATCAATCCAGCCTGCCCAGGTCCCTCTGTAGAACCTTCTGTAGCTGTACGCTTCTGCGGGAGAACTTATCTTGGGCCACATACCTCCAGGACACAGGGCTCTACCCACCCTGGGGACAATGATGCACAGACATCAATATGATGGATACAAAATGTCCATCTATTTGGCTGCGTCACACGCTTATATAGCTCTTGCGGTTCCTGTTCCTGCCACTCCTATGGGGAGGAGTCTATCTTTCCGTCACATCCCGTAATCTTCCGGTCGCCGATCCCTGTCTATTCCCCTACATCTCCCCCTCCCCATGCTACTAAAATTCTACAAAGCTACTTGCGGAAGCGGATACATATTGCGGTCAGGTCTATATTCATGTAACGCTCGCAGGCGCTCTTTGATTTGTCTTATAACACAGCGTAACAATGGTAGCCCACAAGTAACCATGATTACTACACACAAGATCCCCCCAATTATTACTATCCAGTTCCAGTTTATATCCCTCTTTTGCCGCCCTTTCCCAGTGTTGCTCTCGTTGCAATATTGCTTGCGATCTTGTCAAGGAGCTCATTTCTTTTCCCAATGGTACGGCTAGCATGAGGATCCATGTCAGCAGACCCTGCAAAGAGACAACTCAGAAAGGGATTATTCATTGTACATCCTTGCACAGTTCTGCTTTCACACACTTTGCAGGCACCCATTCTATGCGCCCTTCATTCTCAACCGCGGCGTAGCCCCTCCCCAGGCATCTCAGTTTCCATCCTCTCTCCCATTGCTCACTGCCTGGGAACCTTACTCGTACCTGCGGATAGCGCTTGCCTGCTTGAGCTTTGCCAAAGTGCTTCTCCACTGCTGTAACTTGCTCCTGCCCGCGTATAAAATGATTAAGCGAATATAATGCACGCATTAAAATAGTTTGCTGAGCTGCTACGGGTATAGTTCCCTTATATCCCTCCCCAAGCTGTATTATTTTTGCTTTCAAGGTGCGATGAGCGCGTTCTACTACTGCCTGCCCTGTGCTATTGTAAGCAATGCCGTGTTTTAATACAATATTCCAAGCTTTACGCCATTCTTGGGTACTTCGAGCCCGAAAGCATGGTCCATTGTCTGTTTTTATCTCGGTAGGCCTTCCAAGCCACGCCATCACCGTGGTCCAATGCGTAGTCAAGTGCGTTGCGGTCTGCTTCCGATGTTGAGGAGCCATGATGACTCCACTATATGTATCAACTGTAATTGCCAGGTGCCTTCCGGGGGCCAACTGTGGGCATTCAGTAAAGTCAGTCTGCCAGATAGAATTTGCTTCCAGTCCTCGAGGGTTGACTCCTGCCTCCCACAATGGCGAGTGCTGACAGTAAGGACAGGTGGCTACTACTTCTCTTGCTGCTCTTATTGAGATGCCACACTCCTTTGCCAAGGCTTTAGCACCCAGGTGCAGTTGTTCATGTAGTTTCTTTGCCTCCGCCAAGGTCCAGACTCCCGGGGCTGCCTCATCAGCCATGCGATTCCCCTCAATCAGTGGCCCAGGCCCCGTCTGATGACTGCGAATGTGAATTACTGTCACCGTTGCTCCTCGCTGTGATAAAGCAATCTCTAGCATCAAGGCAATTTCCGTGTGTGGTACACCCTCTCGTTTCATGGACATGACTAATTTATACACATATAAGGAGTCTGTGCACACATTTATATGCTGATCAATATCCTTTCGCAGGGCCATCTCTAGCGCTTTCGCCTCCAGCCACTGCACACTTTTACCCTGCTCCTCATACGTCTGTCGCATCCAACTATTTTCTTCTTTCCACACTACCGCCGCTCTGTTCATCTTTGAGGAAGCGTCTGTGAAATATGTTGGTCCTGGGTGAGGGGTATCCAAAACTCTACTATCCACACTCAAATCCACCACTTTGGCTGTCTCGGCCCACTTCTGTACCGTGCCTGTGATGATTTTCCCTGGGTATGAGTATACTGCCAATTGTATATCCTCTTCACTCTCTACCACCTTCTGCCATTTCTCCCCATTCCACGGCACTGTCAGCTTATCTGGCTCTTTCCCAAAAATTACCTTGCTTTCCCGTTGCAGCCGCCAAATCATTCTCCCGGCTACTTTGACTTTTGTGGAGAATGCATCCTTGGGAACCTTCTGATATACCCATCTCAGTGGTTTTTCTTCCCCTGTCCGTATTTGATATAGCAATCCTAATCCTCCACTGGCGGTCAGAATCCAACCTGCAATTAATTCCTCCTGGGGGTCCCACCGCCATACTCCTTCCTTTTGCATTCGATGTTCTATCATCTGCAATTGCTGGACTGCCTCAGCATCTAAACTCCTGGGCTCCCATGGGTTGGTCCCTTTCAGCAACGCATAGAAAGGTTGCATCTCCTCACCGGTGACGCGCACGAATGTCCGCAACCACTGCAGTGCTCCTACCAGCTGCTGGACATCGTGTAAATTTTTAACCTTAGGTGTAAGTTTAATAGGCTGAGCTTGTATGGAATCCCCTTCTATTCTAGCACCCAGAAATCCACACACTGGTCCTCGCTGTACCTTTGCCTCAGCTACCTTGAGGCCCTGTCCCGCAAGGCCCCTTTGGGTGTCCGAAAAGACTTGTTCACACAACGCCTCGGTGGGCGCAGCTATGAGGACGTCATCCATGTAGTGGATCATGTAGATTTTCTCCTGATACTGCTGCCTTACTTGCCGCAATGCAGAAGCCATATACCTCTGGCAGATTGCTGGAGAATTTTTCATCCCCTGCGGAAGTACTGTCCACTGCCATCTACTACCTGGTTCTGTGCGGTTCACTGCAGGCAGAGTAAAGGCAAATCTCTTTCTATCATCTGGATGTAGCGGAATGCTGAAGAAGCAGTCTTTGATATCTAAAACAATGACTTGCCATCCTTTCGGGACAGCACTCAGATCTGGTAGGCCAGGTTGGAGAGGCCCCATGTCCTCCATTTGCTGATTTACTGCTCTAAGATCATGCAGCATCCTCCATTGGTTTTTATCTTTCTTTTTTATAGCAAATATAGGGGTGTTCCACGGGCTCATCGAGGGCTCTAGGTGCCCTGCTTCGTGCTCTCATTTTACTATAGCTCTTACAGCCTCTGTTTTCTCTGTTGTCAGGGGCCACTGCTCCACCCCGACGGGCTGTTCGGTTTTCCACACTAACTTGTGCTGATGAAGCCCCTCTGAGGCAGTGGCCCTTATGCTAAATTTTTCAACCCGATCCCCATCTGGGCAAGGGCGTCTCGCCCTAACAAGGGGCTTGCTACCCCATCTGCTACTAGTATGGTCACTACGGCCGTGAGGAGCTTCCCTGCGTCCTCGTCCATGACTTCGAGTTTCACAGGGCAAGTACTTGTTCTCGTCTGTTGTTCTCCTCCTACCCCTATTATACGTTTTCCCATGGCAAGGGGCCAAGTTGGTGGCCACCGTTCGAGTGGCATTATTGTGACATCTGCCCCGGTATCCACTAACATTCCCAGGCATATTCGTGCCGGGTAACTCGGTTCTTGTGGGGTAATCATCACTGCTGCCATGGGTCTCTCGTCACAGCCTATGACCAAGGCCACGCGGGGGCTGTAACCTGCAAATCTTGCCCCCCTGCATGACGGTTCACTCCCCCTTGGCTCGATACGGTGGGCCAAGCTCCTGGCGTTGGCACTGTGATGGGGGTCATTTGACTCACAGGAGGCGCGAATCCCCCTTGCTTCGCCCTCCCTTGGCCGTTTCCCGGCCTCGTAGTTGGACAATCTCTTGCCAGGTGTCCTGGCTTCCCACACACCCAGCACCTCCCTACTGGGCGTGCTCCTCCTCCATTACGTCCTCCCCTTTCCGCTAACGGGCACCCAGCTTTAAAGTGCCCTCGCCGGCCACACAAGTGACATATCGGCCCCACCCCGGCTGCTTGCACCATCACCCTTTCTTCACTTCCACAGTCAGTGTTCTGGCAGACATGCGCTCCCGCACCGCCATGCTGGTTCAACGCCTCCTGGCGCAAGACATGCCTGATGGTTTGGCCCAATGGCGCCCCTACCGCCAGGGTGCGGAGGATATCTTGTGTTTGCGGATTTGCTTGATTTCGGAGGCAATCCATAAGGACTGCCTCCTTGGCTGCTGGTGGCAATTCTGATTCTATAATAGCCTTTTGCAACCTATCACAAAATGTTGTAAATGGCTCTGCTAGACCTTGCTGTATCTTTTGCCAAGGTTCTGCTTTTTTCTCATACCTGCCCACTTTGCTATACGCTCTGCGGGAACTCTCCGTTACCGCTTGCAGCTCCCTGCCCCTTAATTCTGCTGCTTGCAACTGCGGGGTTTCCAGTCCTTGACTTCTGCCAGTGAGCCGGTCAAGGGTGGTCCCCCTCAGCGGGTGGCTCGGAATTGCCGCCGCTTGCTGTACAAGGGCATAGCAAGCACTGTGCATTGCCTCCTTCCAAAGTATGTACATTGTGGGAGCTAATATTGCTTTCGCCAACTGCTTAGCATCAGAGGGGGTCAATGGCGCTGCATGCGCAGCGTCCAGCAGCAATCCTACTCCTTCGTCTTTCAGCCCCTTTTCTTTAATTTCTCGCCATAAAGTTCGCACTAGCTTGGCATCTATCGGCGTCCACTCCACTCCTCCTCCTGGAGCTAATCGGACAGGGAAGATCCCGGGCATCTCTATCCTTACTCCATCGAGGCTACAATCTCTAGCTATCAGCCGCCAGTTAGGTAACTCAACTGACTGTCGCTGGGGTGCACCCTTCGTTAAAAGTCCTGTCTGCTGCCGAGTTACTTCCCCTAGTGCGGGCATAGCCTGCTGCAGCTGCCGCAGCACGTCCTCCGCAGACCCCTCCGGAGCTGCAGTGCTCCGGACCTCCCCTTTTGACGGTCCCTTTCCTCCCTCCTTCTGACTGGTCCTCTGAGTCTCTGCTGTTTTGTGCCTCTTTTTTGCGCGCCGCAGGCAAGCTGCTCTCTCTTCCCACATATGGGCATCGGTTTCTCCCCCAATTTCTGATTCGCTGCTACTCGAAGTTGTTCTATACTCCCCCTGTCCTCCCCTCCAGGCACCCCAATCCCCCTCCTCATCCGACTCCCATCTCAAGGGTTGCCCCGGGAGCCAGTCTCGAGGGTCGGGCAGAGGGCGGTGCCGCTGCCGGCGCTGCTTCCGGCGCTGGTCATCTTTCTCCTTCCGCTCCGTCACTCCCGCTGCGTCCGCTGCCACGTCACTCTCCCCGCGCGTGGGCTCCCGAGCCTGTGCCAAATCATCCCAGGGGTATGCGGGGGGGGGGACTCTCTAAAGGCCCTGTTGGCTCAACAGGGAACACCGCCGCTTCCCGATCCACCTCCTTGGGAGCCTCAGACTGAGTTGCTGGCCACGCTACTCCGTCCGAACTCTCCCCTTCTTTCCCATCCCCCGCGATGCTTGCCCCTGTCTGCGTCCCCACTGCCCCTCCTGGGTCTCTTTCTGGGCTACTGTCGCCTGTAGCACCGTGCAGGCACCGCCGCGCCTGCCGCCACGTCTCCTGATCATCCTGAGCTTTCAATAGTAATCGGTGTATCTTTCCCCAGAGCTGTATGTACTGGGGTTTTCCCATCATAGCCCTTTCGGCTAACTCCTCTTTAATCCTCACCCACTTATCCTTATTAAATATGTCTGCGGGACTTCGTATGAGCCCCTGCGTAATCATCCATCGGATGGCCTTTGAGGTAGGCGCCTTCGATATCGAAGTACCATATTCCTTCCCCAATCCCTTCAGTACCTTTACGACTGAATCCATGGCGCGCCCACCGACCTGCGGCTCCCCGTCCCGCCCCTGCGTGCCCCAAGCTCTCTTTCCCCCCAGCGAACCTGCCAAGCCTCCCCGCTAATCACGTCGGGGTCACCACTTGTAGCTGTACGCTTCTGCGGGAGAACTTATCTTGGGCCGCATACCTCCGGGACACAGGGCTCTACCCACCCTGGGGACAATGATGCACAGACATCAATATGATGGATACAAAATGTCCATCTATTTGGCTGCGTCACACGCTTATATAGCTCTTGCGGTTCCTGTTCCTGCCACTCCTATGGGGAGGAGTCTATCTTTCCGTCACATCCCGTAATCTTCCGGTCGCCGATCCCTGTCTATTCCCCTACAACCTTCCTACCCTCGATTAACAATACCTAGCCTCTTAAACCATCCCCTGAAGTGCCATGTCTACATGACTTTTAAATCCCTCCAGGGATGGCAACTCCACCACCCCTCTGGGCAGGTTCTTCCAATGCCTGACCATTCTTTCAAAAAATAATTTTTTTCTATTATCCAATCTAAACCTCCCTGATGCAGCTTGAAGCCATTTCCTCTTGTTCTATCACTAGCTCCCTGGGAGGAGAGACCAACGCTCACCTCACTACAACCTCCTTTCAGGTAGCTGTAGAGAGTGATAAGTTCTCCCCTCAGCCTCCTCTTCTCCAGAATAAAGAACCCCACTTCCCTCAACCTCTCCTCATAAGATTTGTTCTTGGATGGCTATAAGATTTTCAGAAGGGATAGGCAAGGAAGGAGTGGCGGTAGGGTGACTCTATATGTTAGGGACGGTTTAGATTGCATTGACCTTAGTAATTGTGATGATAAGGACGAGTGCTTATGGGTAACAATGAGGGGGAAGGCCAACAATCCAGATACCTTGCTAGGAGTCCACCCCAGGGTGTTGCCTAAGGAGAGTCGGTCAGCACCACAAATTATGACCACCTCTGTTAAGAAGAAAAGGAGGGTAATTATTGAAGGTAATTCTCTTCTGAGGGGGACAGAGGGCCCAATATGCTGACCAAACTCATCCCACAGGGAAGTCTGCTGCCTCCCTAGCACCTGGGTCAGACATGTTACTAGGAAACTCCCTGGTATGGTACTGTCCTCTGATTACTACCTGCTATAGGTTGTGCCGGTGGGCAGTGATGAGGTAGCAGAGAGAAGACCAAGAGCAAGCAAAAGGGACTTCAGGGCACTGGGGTGACTGGTCGAAGGATCGGGAGCACAGGCAGTGTTTTCCTTAATCCCATCAACACCAGGGAGGAATAATATTGAACGGACCAGGAAAACTCCTCTGATTAACATGTGGTTCAAAGGCTGGTGCCATCAGTGGAATTTTTTATTTATCATGAGGAGATTTACATGACACCATCACCTCCAGGGATGGTGACTCCACCACCTCTCTAGGCAGCCTCTTCCAATGCCTGACCACTCTTTCAGCAAAGAAATTTTTCCAAAAATCCAATCTAAACCTCCCCTGACGCAGCTTGAAGTTGTTTCTTCTTGTTCCAGCACTAGTGACCTAATGAGAAGAGTCCACCACCCACCTCACTACAACCTCCTTTCAGATAGTTGTAGAGAGCAATAAGTTCTCCACTCAGCCGCCTCTTCTCCAGAGTAAACAACCCTAGCTCCCTCAGCCTCTCCTTACAAGACTTGTTCTCCAGCCCCTTCACCAGCTCCGTTGCCCTTCTCTGGACATGGTCCAGCAACTCAATATCCTTGTACTGAGGGGCTCAAAACTGAATACAAAATTCAAGATGCGGCCTCAGCAGTGCAGAGTATAAAGGCACGATCACTTCCTTACTCCTGCTGGTCACAATATTCATGATACAAGGCCGGAACCTGTTGGCCTTCTTGGCCACCTGGGCACAGCGCTGGCTCATGTTCAGCCAGCTGTCAACCAACACCCCCAGGTCCTTCTCTACCAGGCAGCTTTCCAGCCACTCTTCCCCAAGCCTGTAGTGTTGCATAAGGTTGTTGTGACCCTAATGCAGCATCCGGCACTTAGCCTCGTTGAATCTCCTACAATCGGCCTCAGTCCTTCGATGCAGCCTGTCCAGATCCCTCTGCAGAGCCTTCCTACCCTCGAGTAGATCAACACGCCCACCCAACTTGTTGTCGTCCACAAATTTCCTAAGGATGCACTCGATCCCCTCATCCAGAGCATTGATAAAGATATTAAACAAGACCGGCCCCAACACTGAGCTCTGGGGAACCCTGCTCGTGACTGGCCACCAACTGGATTTAGCTCCATTCACCATACTCTCTGGGCTCAGCCATCCAGCCAGTTTTTTACCCAGTGAAAAGTACACCTGTCCAAGCCATGATCTACCAGTTTCTCTAGGAGGATGTTGTGGGAGACAGTGTCAAAGGCTTTGTTAAAGTCTAGTCCATCACAGCCTTTCCTTCATCCACTAGGTGGGTCACCCTGTCATAGAAGGAGATCAGGTTGGTCAGCAGGACCTGCCTTTCATGAAGCTGTGCTGGCTGGGTCTGATCCCCTGGTTGTCTTGCACTTGCCTAGTGAGGTCACTGAAGATATACATTTCCATATTCTTCCCTGGTACCGAGGTGAGGGTGACTGCCCTGTAGTTCCCCAGATCCTCCTTCCTGTCCTTCTTGTGGATGGCTGTCACATTAGCAAGCCTCCAGTCATCTGGGACATCCCCTGTTAACCAGGACTGGTGATAAATGATGGAGAGTGGCTGGGCGAGCTCCTCTGCCAGCTCCCTCAGTACTCTCGGGTGGATCCCATCCAGCCCCAGAGACTTGTGTGTGTCCAGGTAGAGTTGCAGGACGTAAACTTCTTCCTCCTGGATTATGGGGCGTTTATTCTGTGATCTGTCCCTGCCTTCCAGCTCCAGGGGCTGAATACCCTGGGGGTAACTGGTCTTACTGTTAAAGGCTGAGGCAAAGAAGGCATTTAGTACCTCAGCCTTTTCCTCATCCTCAGTGGCAACCTTCCCCTCCATGTCCAATAGAGGAAGGAGATTCTCTTTGGTTTGTTAATGTAGCTGTAAAATCTTTTTTTGTTTTCCCTTACAGCAGTGACCAGGATGAGCTGTAGCTGGGTTTTGCTTGCCTAATTTTCTCCCTGCAAGACCTAACGAGGTCCCTGTACTCTTACTGTGTTACCTGCCCCTTCTTTCAAAAGTAGTAGACTCTCCTTTTTTAACTGAGTGCTAGCAAAAGCTCTATGTTCAGCCAGGCCAGTCATCATCCCCGCAGGTTTGTCTTGGGACACTTGGGGACAGCCTGCTCCTGCACTTTCCAGACCTCCTTCTTGAAGAATGTCCAGCCTTCCTGGACTCCTTTGCCCCTCAGCACTTCCTCCCAAGGTAGTCTCCCAACCAGTGCCCCGAACAGGCCAAAGTCTGCTCTCCGGAAGTCCATGGTAGTGGTTCTGCTGACCCACCTTCTTACTTCGCCAAGAATCGAGAACTCAATCATATCATGGTCGATAAGCCCAAGATGGTCTCCGACCACCACATCTCCCACCAGTCCTTCTCTGTTTGTGAACAGCACCTCCCCTGGTAGGCTCACTTACCAGCTGTGTCAGGAAGTTATCTTCTACACATTCCAGGAACCTTCTAGACTGATTCTTCCCTGCTGTGTTGTATTTCCAGCAGATATCTGGTAAATTGAAGTCCCCACTAGAACAAGGGCAACTGATTGTGACACTTCCGCCAGCCACTTTTAGAACACTTTGTCTACCTCTTCATCCTGGTTGGGTGGTCTATAACAGACTCCTAGCAAGGTATCTGGCTTGTTGGCCTTCCCCCTCATTGTACCCAGAAGCACTCGTCCTTATCATTACAATTACTAAGGTCAATGCAATCTAAACAGTCCCTAACATATAGAGTCACCCCACTGCCTCCCCTTCCTTGCCTATCCCTTCTGAAAATCTTATAGCCATCCATTGCTGCATTGCAGTCGTGAGAGTCATTCTACCATGTCTCTGTAAGAGAACAACCACTCCTTGGAATGAACAGGTATTGTACTTTTTTAATTAGCATGAATCTAGACACCTTTAATAATTAACCTTAGCTTAGGGCTGGGATATCTTGGCCATCAGCGATTATCCATTTAATCAAGGACAAGCTTTCCTTTTAGAAGAAAATTATGGAAAGTTGGCAAGAGAAAATAGTCTCAAATTGTCCTTGGGTAACACAGGACCATATATGGGTAAAAGGGTTACAGTACTTCATCTGTAAAGGCCACCAAGACCCCTGAAAACGGGAAGGTATGCACAGAAGAATCTGAAGTGGAACAAAGAGGAGTGACTTTATGCCATTATGCAACCTATGTAGATTAGAATGAATATGTATTAGGCAGAATATGTATGGACTTACTGTATAAATATAGTGAGGTAGCCATCTTCCGTGTGCTTGATTTGTGGAAAACCACTGAATACCCAGGCTTGCACAACCCTGAAATAAGTTAGCAATGTCTCTCCTGAATGTGTGATTATTGACTCATTGCACACCAGGTGACAAATCCACTTTTCAGACAACATCTCTGTGATTGCAAGTAAGTCATAGCTATCCCTCTGCACAATGGCTTCCAGCTCCTCTTGTTTGTTGACCATGCTGCGTGCATTGGTGTAGATGTACTTGAGCTGAGCTATCGGTTTCACTCCCAACACTGGCACACCACCCCTAGGCTCCTCTCTAGTGGGCCTGGCTATATCTCCTTTCCCCTTCGAACTTAGTTTAAAGCCCTCTCTAAGAGCTCTGCCAACTCCTGTGCAAGAATCCCATTCCCCTTTGAGACAGGTAAACACCATTTGCCACCAGCAGGCCTGGTGCCATGTAAACAAAATTCTACCAATAGCACCAGCCTCTGTCATGTGTTAATCAGATGAGTTTTTCTGTTCCTTTCAGTAATATTCTTCCCTGCCACTGATGGGACTGAGGAAAACAGTACCTAATGTTTGCTTATTGCTCATGATTCAATTGTACACAAACTATTTAGCCTAACACTTACAGAGAAAACATCTGTGTTCAGGGAACAACTCATGCTAAAGGACCTATTGCTGCAGAAATACCATCTTTCCAGCCATTGGCAACTCAGTTTGATAACAGCAGGGAAATCCCAGGCCTCTGCACACCACCTGACTGGTGGCTGGGACATCATCATCCGTGGTGATGACGGTAGACCACTCACACCAATTTGGAGCATGCTGATGCAGCCAAGAGTCCATACATACAGTTTTCTGCCTCAGGCACATGGCAGAGGCAAGGTCTTCTCTCCAGCCAGCAGTCAGGTCTGCAGCTGGGACTTTTCCTGGGTCCTTAAAAAAAATTTGACTTGACATGATACAGCTTGTGCTTATATTGGTGATCTCTGGGCTGGGCATTATAAAGGTTGGCCAATCAGATATTTCTTCATTACCTGATTTTATCCAACTGTCATCAGCTTCTGGCACACCAGGCTTTCTACTTGTATAATTTCAACCAATCATCTTAAAGTTCAACAGCTAATTACCTTTCTACATACATTGTCTTAGAGTTCAAATTTATTTATTTATTTCTCTCTCTCAGACTTCAGATATTTAGGGTATGCAATATGGATTCCTCTGCAGTAGATAGCTTAACCATTTTAGTATCACTGTACTTAGATTAACCGACAATCCTAACAGTCCACACTACCTAGCATTTCTGAAATTCCTTTGAAATTTTCTGAGTGTAGTTACCTTAAAACTGAGACAAGGCCATTGAAAAATGGTGACAGTTTTCTTCTTGTTTGTAGGTATGTCATGTTATTTCTTTATATGTTGTCATAGACGAATTGCACATAGAAGGAAAAGATGATTAAGAGATAGCCTACGTGTAAGGAAGATCTGGGTATAATTTCCTCATGAGCATAATCCCATATTGAAAATTACAGTTTCAGTGAAACTTTAGAACCACTAATATTTCTGAGATTAAATACTTTATCTGGAAATTATTTAGATTATTTTTTCAAAGTGCTGCCGTTGCAAGCAGAAGTTACCCACTGTTTCAGATCTGAGCATTTGCAGTTGTATTCTATTCAGTAAACTTTCAAGTGTTCTGTTACAGAATACAGCTTGTTTTCCATATATTCCATTAAAAAAAAAAAACTTGACAAAGAAGTTACAATGTTCCTCAAAATATTAGCCAAGACAACTGAGAGGCTAACTATAGATGTAATGAAATTATATGAATTATTTTAAGAACAGCCATTTTTCTTTTGATTCTTAACAGCATTTCTTTATTTCAGTTAACAAAAATTTCTGAAAGGTTGTCAGTATTGTTATTTTCCTAGGATAAGATATATTTCCACTGAACTCACTGCACTTCATCAACTCTTGCCCATTACAATCTGAGCTTCTAGGTCATACTTTGAAAGGCAAAAATGAGACTGTGAATGTATTTTCTTGAAGCAGTTGTGTTATAAGCAATGATAACGTCTGTAATTTGTATTTCACAAAAATACTTTATTGGTAGATTGAGAGACAAGAACATGGGAGAAAAATACTTGAAACATACTTTCTTATCTTAATAATCTTCTACAAGTTTTTGAAATCTTATTTTCAAATTCACATACTGAGAATTGGGGTGGGCATTTATTTGCTGCTGTCATAGCTTTTCTGTTTTCTTTCAAAGTAGCTGTGATTTCAGTGTACTGCTTAACAGTTCCTCGTTGAAGTGTCTTTACAAACTTTAGCTGTGACCACAGTCCCCAGTTCACACTACGCAGTAATTATTAATTTCAAGAGTGCCTAGCAGTTACTTACAAAGCAGTAAGAACCAGCATTCTTCACTTCTTGAGACATTTACATTTGCATGTTTTTCTGTCATGTGAATATTGAAATTACAACTTTATCAGAGCCAAAGATCTGATGTTTGCATACCTTGAGCAAAATGATTAACTGAGGAGACAAAGCTGGGTATTCACAACTTTCTTACCCGTTTCTCTCTCCTTTTTTACACAATTAGTTTCCACCCTTCTCAGGCATGAAGACTGTTGTCCAGATTCTGGCATGGAAAGGAGTGTTCTTGCTGGGAAACTATTATTGTGACACCTGAGAGGTGTCACAATGCTTTTGTTTTGTACTGGTTTTCTAGGAAGTTTTCTCTCTTTACTTTCTTTGTAGGAACATAGCTATTCTGAAAGCCAGGAGAAGAGTTTTCCTTAAAAGAAAAACATTCATTCAGTGTACATAAAATCATGTGACTGTTTCTGTCATGGACTAAAAAAAAAGATAAATTATGCTACTTGAGTATCGTTTTTCTTGAGGGAAATCTATAGCACATACATGGCAATTTATTTTTCTTACTTATTAAGAAAGCTTGCTGCACACAGAAGTGGTTTTTGGATTTACTGGATTCTTTGTACGATCATCAAACCGGCGTCAAAGTACAAAATCAAGTTTCCCAAGCTAAAGTGAGAACAGCTTTAGAATGAAATTGTAATGATTGCAACTTTAAAATTATAGAGTATTTTGGCAAACAAAGAGAGTAAAACATGTAGATTCATTATAATCTAATTATACAAATTTATTATATATGGTAACACTGTTTTGAGTCCAATTCAAATTACTTCATTTTGAGTGTTTATCTAAAGTACAAAATTATGGGGAAAATTGTCAGTGAGTGGCTTTTATTTGTTTACTGCTGTTTCTGCCATTAGAGATGGAATCTAATTCTGATGCCGTGAAAGACCGTAATCAGGACTCAATAGTCTGAATGACTATTAAGCAGGTATTCTTTATTGCAGCGCTGGACATACAGGGGATCACTCCTCCTAATGTGCATGCCCGCACAGGGTTAGTTGCATAATTTATACAAGCTTTACATACATATGCATCGGTTCCCCCAAAGATATACATATTCGTTATTTTCCGAGGACTCATTATCATATGCAAATGTCCTTTGAGCATACCTGTTGGTGTCTCCAGGTGGTCATCAGGGTTCTCTGGATAAAGGATATACTCTTCCTCATTGTGCTACTTAACTTTTGCTTTAGCACAAACTCAGTTCTGAGATTATGTATATACTATCCTTGAGAGATAATCTGTTCTGGTTTAGTGTTTTGCTCTGCAGTTCCTTAACATCTGCTTCTTCTAAGGTCAAATGTTGTCATTGTAAATTTGTTTAGGTGCTTCTTGTCTTGAAGCCTTTCTGACTCCCCCAAAGCAACATGTTTTAGTCATAACAGTTCTATCAGTTCCTTTGGTTCATGACTTCTTTCCAGGACAGATACAGAAGTATCTTCAGAGTAGCTGAAGTTTTGCACATTTAAAGCCCACTGATACGGAGCTGGAGATTAAGAATAGAAGACAGTTGTATGCCTTGATCTCAATTATTTGCAAAGCTTTGTGAAAAAAAGGCATTTGTCTGTCCATTGGCATCACCTCAGAATCTCTTAATAACTTACATGCCAGTATACTTGAAATGCTGCTAGCAGAGAAAGATATGATTATAGAGAAAGGAACAGTGAAATATAGACACCAGAAATAAAAACACACTAATGGAAATGAACAGAGATCAAGGTGTTATATAAAATCACCTAGAAAGGAGTGATAGTAATGAAAAAATAGATAAATTGGACTACGGCTGTTTGAAGGACAGTAAAGAGAGACAGTAAAGTAAAACAAAAGCAAACAGCTACCGAAGTGAGAGCTACTTAAATATACAAAGATCAGGGACTGAACAATGCTATGCAAAAGGGACATGTGCTGACAGAAAAAGATCAAGTGCTGTAACACAATGATCTATGAGATAGGGGCACTAATGGGAAAAAATTAACTCCTAGCACCGTGCCATTCAGGGAAAAAAAAAGGATGCTTATAAAAGAACTGGAATGTCAGAGAACACACAGATTGTACAATGTGGAGAAATATAACATAGGGACAAAGAGAACCTTCCATTGAACAATAATTGTAGTGTTTGGAAATAAGTAAAATAATACAAAACTAGATTTTCATGAGTATGGTTTCTGCAAATGTATGCCATGTATACTGTATATATAGGCAGGAAAAGGTTGGGAACCAGTTAAGCGGCTGTAGTTTGCTTTTTTGTAAAAAACCGATGGTTAGTACTCAATTGGCATCAATAGGAGCCAATCTGGAGTCAAACTAGCAATAATGATACTTTGATGCTTCTCTTCTGCTGTGACCCATCAAGGTGTAGTTAGCTATGCCGTATTTTGTACACAAATATGCTTATGACAACAATATGTAAAATAGTAGGTATTGTACATGATGTATAAAAATTAAATCATTACAGTACTTTCCAAAATGACTTTGTCCCAAAGACTTTCAGGATCAAATAAGTAGCTTTTGTTGCAAAATGGAATATATTAACTTGTATAACCCTAACTCTGACAAGCAAGACATAACATGTAAAATGCTAAACTGGAGGACAATTTTGTAGTGATGCTAAGCAGAAGACCGTTGTCCATCAGGAAGTTAGTGCTCCACATAACAGTTAACCTGAGTAGCTGCAGAACTCTGTGCTGTGCTGTACTGAACGTATGTCATGGTTTAGCCCCAGTCAGCAACTAAACACCACACAGCCGCTCAGTCACTTCCCCCAGCCCTGTGGGATGGGGGAGAGAATTGGAAGGGCCAAAGTAAGAAAAGTTGTGGCTTGAGATATGAACAGTTAATAATTAAAATAAAACAGTAATAATAATATAATGAACAGGAAAATAATAAGAGAGAGAGGTGAAACCTTGGGGGGACAGAAAAAAACCTAAACAACAAGTGATGAAATGATCACTACCTGCCAACCGATGCCACCAGTCCCTGAGCCACGATTACTGCTTCCCCAGGCCAACTCCCCCCAGTTAATATACTGCCCATGACATCATATAATATGGAATATCCCTTCGGTCAGTTTGAATCAGCTACCTTGCCTGTGCTCCCTCCCCTCCCAGCTTCTCATGCATTCAGCAGAGCATGAGAGGCTGGAAAAGTCCTTGACTAGTACAAGCACTACCTACCAACAACTAAAACATCAGCATGTTATCAATATTATTCTCATGGTAAGTCCAAAACACAGCACTATGCCAACTACAGTGAATAAAATTAACTTTTTCCCAGCTAAAACCATGGCATGCACTTGGTCTTCAGGAGTGTGCTGTGCACATCACCTGGCTACAGGACAAACTTAGAAGGCTGATACTAACACAGAGGCCTATAGGCAGCTTCCATATTATACTGGTGTTTACACTGCCTGCATGTCCTTGTCCATATCTTAAAGGGAAGATGCATGCTGTCCTGTGAACAACCATTTATTTGAGAGTAGAAATTATTATTAGAATTGTTTTCACTAAAAGAATTAATTATAACGCAATAATAATAGTAACCATTTTTGCTCAAAAGACCAAAATGTTGAGTAACCTCTCCACAGATGGGCTTTACACTGGATGTTGTTTTCTGATTAGAGGTCCACCTGAGGTTGTCCAACCTGGGGTTCCCATCACTGGAAAAGACATAAGATTGCCCATCCTCTTTCTCCTCCTAGTGTTAGCTCCAGTAAATGGTATTTTAATCAATACCTTATGGAGTCTGAGTGCCCTTCTCACTAGGATCATAATAAAAAATACCCATGGTGCCTTGCACCAGTGCACAACAGATTTAATGACTATCAGCTGGCTGTGACAGTGTCTGAGGATCTTCTGTAAGTATGTGATATTGAGGAGGGTCTGGAACATTATTTGGAGTCAATGGTGATTGATTCATGCTGACTTCTTCTAAAATGCATGCTAAACTTACGCACCATCTTCACAGGGGATTTGGGAATTCCAGGAAACAGAACAAACAGAAGGAAATGCATCTATTTTGTGTGATGTGTAAAACACTTCTGTTTCATAACACCTTGCGAAAATGTAACTGTTTTCTAGTTATAATGAAAGAGTACAGAAGAGTTTTTATTGTTCAGATGCCACACAAAATTAAAAATTAAACTTTTGAAAAAATAGATATTGGCTTGGAAGATAAAACTGCTACAGTATTGTAAAAATGAAAAAAAAAAAAAACCAAACACCTTAGTTCCCCTCTATTACTAAAGAAAGAAACATAAATGATTGATTGCATGGACATTCTGCTACTTCTTATAACTTTGGAGATTGAGGTCAAATTACCAAAACAATTTAAATCTAATTCTGGAAGAGAGAAAGAATTTATTAATTCTTAAATGTTTAATTTATTGGAAAATAAGAAATCAGATGGGAACAGAGATATGAAATCAACCTTATGTGCTTTATACATAAACTTTTGAGAAAATGTTATCAATACCTCTTCAATTAAGTCATGATTGCCATGCTAGGATTGTAAGAATCATATCTAGAAACAGTGAGATGTAAAAATAGGCTTTATTGTACTTGCAGCAGTGAACAGTATGGTTAAAATAGTTTATAATGCATCCCCTTTACTTAATGTTGTGGTTTAGCCAGCAACTCAGCCCCACACAGCCACTAGCTCAACCCCCAATGGCAGGTTGGGGGAGAGAATCAGAAGGGTAACACTCATGGGTTGAGATAAGAACAGTTAATAATTAAAACAATAACAACAACAGCAACAGCAATAATGCAATGGAAAGGAAAAGAATGAGAGGTGCGAAACCTGCAGCTGGGGGAAGGGAGAATGAACCACCAAAATAAACCACATGTGACACAACCACTCACTGCCCACCAGTCCCCAAGCCACAACTGCCCCACCCATGTGCCAACTGCCCTGGTTAATATGCTGGTCATGGTGTCACATGGCATGGAATGAATATCCCGTTGGCCAGTTGGGGTCAGCTGTCTTGGCTGTGGCCCTGCCCATCCCCGCCTCTTGCCCATGTGGCAGAGCATGGGAAGCTGGAAAGGTCCCTGACTACTACAGGCACTACAGTGAAGAGAATTAATCCTTTCTCAGCCAAAACCAGCACACTTACTCTGAATCTTTTTTGTTTGTTTGTTTAGTGGTAGTTTTTTAAGTTAAGAACTCTGTGCAAAGAAGCTGTATTTCTACCCAAAAGTAATATGCACTGCTATCACCTGCAATTCAGAGTTCTACTATGCATTTAAGGCATTAAACAGCTCATATTGTTATAACTAGGATATATTAAAAATGTTTCTTTCAAATCTTAGAGCAATTATTTTTTTCCTTTTAATGATTTGCCCCTGTAGTCAGCTCTGGTGAGGCCACACCTTGAATACTATGTTCATCTTTGGGCTCCCCAGTACAATAAGGACATTGATTTGCCAAAGCATGTCCAGAGAAGGGTAAGGAAGCTGGTGAAAGGCCTGAGGAGCAGCTCTTATAAGGAGAAGTTGAGGGACCTGGGATTATGTTAGTCTGGAGAAGAGGAATCTGAGGGGTGACCTTATTGCTGTCTACAACTACCTGAGAGGAGGTTGTAGCAAGGTGGGTATTGGTCTCTTCTCCCAGGTTACTAGCAACAGAACAAGAGGAAATGGCTTTAAGGTGCCGCAGGGGAGGTTTAGATGGGATACTAGGAAAAATGTCTTTACAGAAGGAGTGGTCAGGCATTGGAACAGTCTGCCCAGAGAGGTGGTGGAGTCACCATCCCTGGGGGTGTTCAATAAATGTGTAGACATAACACTTCAGGGCATGGTTTAGGAGGCATGGTGGTGTTGGGTTGACAGTTGAACTTGATGATCCTAGAAGTCTTTTCCAATCTTAATGATCCTATGATTCTATGATTTGCCTCATGGTGATGTCAACAGTTTCTAGCAAAAAAATGAACCTCCGTTTTGATTGTTAGTGGACATAGGAAGAGACAGTATTTCCAAACATTTTTACAGAGAAAACTGTTGCAGGAACATGGTAGGTGGCTGAAATGTTTTATTAAATGTGTTGGCCTTTCAAAGTGTGCTGAGCTCACAAGGGTGTCTGCGGAATCCAGTAGCAAAACTACTGACCTTGGATATTGGAAAGCTAAGTTATGTTCATATGTTGCTGAATTTACTGTGATTATTATTATTACTACTAATAATAATAACCCCTCAGAATTAGGGAGAGTAGAAACTTGGATGGAAGTATCAAACACACAATATCATTCTGTTAGCCACTGTATACTTTTCAATAGAATTCTTTCTGGTGTTAAAAGTTCAGTTTCATCACACCAGAAATTTGTACTGAAAAGATTAATCAGGTTTATTATATTTCCGGCTAAGGAACTGAGATGAAGCAATTGAATGACCAGTCCAGTGTCACAGAATAAATCTTTAGGATAGGTGAGATCTGGCTACAAATTTCCAAAATTCCACAAAGTAACTTTAAGTATATTTTAATAAGTATAATTTAAGTATATTTTAATTATTAAATTTGCAGTTTATATTCCAAGGTTAAGGTCTGTATCTTCCAATGTAAAAGCTTTCCCTTTCATTTGAAATGAGATAGAAGTATATGCTGAAGAGAATTAGAAAAGCTCTTCAAGCATTCTATCTATCCTTTTAAAAGTTAGTAGCTTAGAAAATTAAGTAAACAAACAGTTTTTGTAATCCAGTCATATATATTTTTTGTAGTTCTGTTATTTCCTTGAAAATGTGAAGACAGTGATTTCAGGATTGTCTACTGAACTTTATTTATTACAGCAATTATATAAAAAGTAATGCAGTCTGAAAAAAACATGTAGACACACTGGCTGAATAACAAAAAGTATTTTTGCAAATCTATTTATGTTTGTTTTTATTTTATCATACACTCTTGTATTCTTTCCCTCACTCCTGTCCCTCTTCTCTTAACTCTAGAGAACATAAACTGTAAAACCTCTACATTAAAATCCATATATAGTTTTACTCAATACCACAGATTATTTAAACAACAAATCATACCCAAATGCCATGAATGCATATTTATTATTCTAGGTAAACTCTCTCCTGAATTCTGAGAAATGAGAGCTCATATTTCAATTACACTATTCCGCAGTTGAAACAGAGCATCACATCTACTGTATGTTGTCATGAAGAAAAGCTACTCAATGCGCACAGCTTGAACCAAATCAGTGTACAAGTAGTTTAGTGATTTGTTAAAAACACATTATTAAACAGCAATCAGTGATCTATCCATTCAGGAGCAGTATCAACAATACACCAGATGAACCATAATACCAGAAAGTTAGAAAAATGCAATACACATCTAAATATTTGCAAACACCCTTCTATGGCTAACTAATCCCAAATCCCACAAACACTCACCTAGCCATCCTCACACATCCCCCCCTCCACACTCCAGCAGCGTGTGCTACCAGCACATGTCCCTTCTCCTGGTACTGCGGGTTGAACACTTTCAGTGGGAGATGTGGGTACTCCAGCTTCATGTGTAACCCTGCTGCTTGCCACACCCTGCTGGCCCACATGGCAGTGTCAGGTCCTTCCAGAATTCACAACTGCACACCTGAGGTGCTTCCCTATGTGCTGCCCCTCTGCTGTCACCTGATAAGCCAGATTCCTATTCCTGTTATTTCCACTCCAACATCTATGCCCAAAAGATACAAAAATTCTTGTATATGTTATTTATGCTGGCAGCTTTTCTTTCAAAACCCCCCATGCTGTTCCTCAGTTACTGCTCAGCCCAGCTCATGGTCTTTTTCCTCTTTAGCATGATTTCTTGGCAAATGCCCTCCAGACTGTATTGTGTGTTTCTCTCCCCCTGTCTCCCTACCTCTCTCCCTTCCCCACACCACCCTTGCCTCTCTCTCTCTCCCTCACACACACACACACACACACACAGAGTTGACATCTGTTTATCTTACTAGGTGGTGACATGCAAGCCAATTGCTAAGGGTGGGCTGTTATCCTGGCTTTGGCTGGGATAGAGTTAATATTACAGAGTTAATAGACTATTCCCTTTCTTCTTCAGCCTAGTTACAACAGCTTTTGAGATTTTTAATATCCTTGGGATGTGCAAACCAGGCAGATCTATAACTTTGGGATAAGGATTGGCTTCAAGGGCTGGGTCGGTCAAGCCGGGGCATGAAGCGGGGCTCAGTGTGCATCATGGCGGGATGATGCACAGCACACTAACCACCAGGCACATGTGTGGTGGAGGCTCTGGATGCAAACAGGGCCCTTCCTATGCATTGCCCCAGCTGCTGCAGGAGCCACTCGTCCCCACTCCACTAACTGCCACTCCTGCCTGTAGCCCCTGTATGCAACAAGAAATACATAAGAAAATCACCTTGTTTAGTAAAGGATGAAGATGAACCAGAGCCATTATGAGACAAGGAGAAAGAAGAGGCAGAACCCATAAATGAGATGGAAACCACCCGATCCCTATCCTAGAGTGAGCTGTGAGATATGCAAAAAGATTTCAGTCATTGTCCAGGTGAGCACATCATCACCGCATCATCACATGGAAGGCTGCTGTATGGAGTTCTACATGACAAGTAGCAGAAACTGCTGAAGGAGAAGGTGAATCAAGCCACTTTGCAGAGAAATCTAGCTGGCTTTGAATACTGCTGAATGAGAAAAATGGCCAGTGCTCTATCTTTATACTGACTCCTGGATGGTGGCAAATGCCCTGTGGGGGCGTCTACAGCAGTGGAAGCAAAGCAACTGGCAGCGTAGAGGCAAACCCATCTGGGCTGCCACATTGTGGCAAGGCAGTGCTGCCCAGGTAGAGAACCTGGTTGTAAAGGTATGTCATGTGGATGCTCACGTCCCCAAGAGTCAGGCCACTGAAGAACATTGAAACAACAAGCAGGTGGATCAGGCTGCCAAGATTGAAGTGGCTGAGGTGGATCTGGACTAGCAGCATAAGGGTGAATTATTTCCAGCTCGATGGGCACATGACACCTCAGGCCATCAAGGGAGAGATGCAACATACAGGTGGGCTCGTGATGGAGGGGTGGACTTGACCATGGATGCTATTGCGCAGGTTATCCATGAATGTGAAACATGCACTGCAATCAAGCAAGCGAAGCGGGTAAAGCCTCTGTGGTATGGGGGACAATGGCTGAAATATAAATATGGGCAGGCCTGGCAAATTGATGATATCACACTCCCACAAACCTGCCAAGGCAGTCGCCATGTTGGAAACAAGGCAAAGCCATGTGCTTACAGTGGTGGAAGTGACGACCAGCTAGCTGGAAACGTATCCCATGATGCATGCCACCACCTGGAACACTATCCTGGGCCAGGAAAAACAAGTCCTTTGGTGACATGGCATCACTTAAAGGACTAAGTCAGACAAGTGGACTCATTTCTGAAACAACATCATAGACACCTGGGACAAACAGCATGGTATTAAGTGGAGTATCACATCCCCTATCATGTACCAGCCAGTGGGAAAATTGAAAGATACAGTGGACTGTTAAAAACTACACTGAGAGCAATGGGGGGGTGGAACAGTCAAACACTGGGATACACATTTAGCAAAAGCCACCTGGTTAGACAACAGGAGGGGATCTTCCAACAAAGCTGGCCCTGCCCAGTCAGAAATCCTACATACTGCAGAAGGGGACTGAGTCCCTGTAGTGCATTTAAAAAATATGCTGGGGAAAACAGTCTGGGTTCTTCCTGCCTCCGGCAAAGGCAAACCCATTCATGGGTTAGCTTTTTCTCAAGGACCTGGTTGCACTTGTTGGGTGATGCGGTAGGATGCAGAAGTGCGCTGTGAACCTCAAGGGGATTTAATATTTAAGGTGTAACTTCACCAGTGCTGAGTACAGGAGCACGATCACTTCCCTAGTCCTGATGGCCACACTATTTTTGTTACAAATCAGGATGCTGTTGGCCTTCTTGGCCACCTGGGCACAGCGCTGGCTCATGTTCAGCCAGCTGTCAACCAACACCCCCAGGTCCTTCTCTACCAGGCAGCTTTCCAGCCACTCTTCCCCAAGCCTGTAGTGTTGCATAAGGTTGTTGTGACCCTAATGCAGCATCCGGCACTTAGCCTCGTTGAATCTCCTACAATCGGCCTCAGTCCTTCGATGCAGCCTGTCCAGATCCCTCTGCAGAGCCTTCCTACCCTCGAGTAGATCAACACGCCCACCCAACTTGTTGTCGTCCACAAATTTCCTAAGGATGCACTCGATCCCCCCATCCAGAGCATTGATAAAGATATTAAACAAGACTGGCCCCAACACTGAGCTCTGGGGAACCCTGCCTGTGTCTGGCCGCCAACCGGATTTAGCTCCATTCACCACAACTTTCTGGGCTTGGTCATCCAGCCACCAGGCAGTTTTTTACCCAGTGAAAAGTACACCTGTCCAAGCCATGAGCCACCAGTTTCTCTAGGAGGATGCTGTGGGAGATAGTGTCAAAGGCTTTGTTAAAGTCTAGGTGTACAACATCCACAGCCTTTCCCTCATCCACTAGGTGGGTCACCCTGTCATAGAAGGAGATCAGGTTGGTCAGCAGGACCTGCCTTTCACGAAGCCATGCTGGCTGGGTCTGATCCTCTGGTTGTCTTGCACTTGCCTGGTGATGCATTGTTTATTCCCACAATTTAGTGGTGGTATGTGTATTCATTTTGCAGTACTTGTGTGCTTGTCTTATTACCAAATAAATGTAAATAACACTGTAAAATACCTGTTAGTATAAAGAGCCTTAGACCAACTTGCACATAAGGTTTTATATCACTGATGTCTCATTTCAGCTGGTATTTGTTTTGCACACGCCTATGATGTAGGGATAGACTGAGAAAGATTAGGTGTACATAAAATATTTGAGAATTATAGGTATGTACAGGTATGTACAAGTGATTGGCACCTCACATGGATTTGGACACACCCAGTTAAAATTGCATAAGAGTTATAAACAGGGACTGAAGCAAAGTATGTTTCCTTCTATCATATATTCTGTAAGAGGCATAATATACCATAGAATATAACTACAGACGATATATGTATCAGATTATGAATATTTCTTAAAAACTGAACTGTGATCTTGTAATGTGGAATCCATTGTGCAGTCTTATGTGGAAGCATGTAGTTTGTGAATAGAATAGATATAAATGTGATGGTGACCATTCTGAATGATGGCCTAAGACACAGAATTGCTTCTTTCTTCTCTACTAAGGATTACTGAATTTTTCAAATATTTGCAACAAAGCCTTCTTCACAGTACTCAATGCTACATTATATTCCTAATAGTTAATAGTAGATTCTTTTATGTGTTTTCACTTGTCTAGCAACATTTTTCCCAAAATTTTATGTTGTTTTTTCTTAAAATGCTCTTTTTTAAAAAAAAAAAAAGCACATAAAGCCAAAGCAAATAAACAACAAACCCCACTTAAGATACTTAATATATAGGTACTTAAAACCTTATACAAGTGAATGGCTAACATTAATCTCTTTTCATAATTATTCAGAGCCCTTTTGGCCTAAGCTGCGGTCCAATAATTAAACAATTCCTGTATTTGTTCCTAGCTATGGATCAGAAATAGCTCTTTTATTACCAGGAGCTTCAGGGGATCTCATGAAGTGGTCATATTTCTTTTAAATTATATGATAGTGTAATTTTGCCCTACTCAAGTCCACCAGGGAAGATGTACAAGTTACTTAGGGGACTAACAGGAATCAAAATTCATCAATCTACCATTTACAGCACAAGAAGCTGATAGACTACAATGAAAAGCTTTTACATTACTCTGTCTATAGCTTTCTAAATGACTACTTATTAGCAAAGCCAGTTTAAATCCATGCTATTTAGCATTGGCATAGCAACTCCTGAGCTCTGGCAAAATTCCTACAAAGCACTTCACAGCACAGCACCTTGTCTTCAGTTTTCTGCATCTGGCAATGGGTAAAGGATGTAGAAAAATGCTATAATCCTGATTTGGAAAAATAAGTAGTGCCAGTAGTGTGTCAAAGGAAGAGAAATTGGCTAAAAGCCCTATGGCTCATAGCCCACTTGTTTCATGTTCTCCAGGATGAATTTATGACTCATATTACTTAGGGATGCCACTATAAAAATGTCTTCACATTCAGTCTGCTTATTGTAGACCCTCAGCAGTCTTAGTACCTATTGAATCACTCTTCAGTAAACTACCATCCATAAAAGGACAGTTTGGTAAATAGGTATCCTGGCATACAACATCCAGGCATTAAAAAATCTTAGGCTGGCCTTCCAGAATTCTGACATGAATGTAAAAGAAATATCATATTAAATACACCTAAAACATGGAAATCTTCTCCCCAGTCTTCTTCTGTCAAAGGTAACTACGTAGCATCCATGTATGATAAAGCAGGAAAAACTCTACTTTGAATTTGACCCTTGAATTAATAGCCATCAAGGGAAAGGAGATGACATCTATGAAATGTCTGGAACAGTTTTTACCCAGATATAAGGTGTGTATACTTTGATATTTTCATTCTCTTTTTCAGTGTGTACATGCATGTTCGATTTACCAACCTTTCTTATAACCGTGGGGGCTCAAGAGTTTTAAGAAAGCTCAGAACTGTTGATGACTGCACACCTCTCTGAAAAGTTGCTGTTCACTGAGAAGTAAAAGAAATGCCAAGTATCAGGAGACAAATGCACAAGCTGGCAATACTGTGTACTCCAGCAAACTCAATCAGTCATATAGGAAATTACCTCCTGTAGGCAGTACAGCTTCTCTGTGACCAAGCATAGATGGCTGCTGACTTAGACAATTCTGCATATTCTCCCACTCCAGTATGTGTAACATACTCGATACTTCAATAAGGTTATGTAGTTACACAAAAGCTACTGCTGAAACATGCCTGACTGAGGAAGATTTTAACGGTTGAACTGAAATGCACAACAAAGTCTTCCACAACCATTTCCTACAGAAATACTGTTTTATCAGTGAACAAGAAAAAAACATCATAACCCCCACAGTGAGAGATTCATCATCAACATCATAAACCCCACAGTGTAAGGAATTCTACATATTTTTATTTGAGTAAAGCTTTTTATTAATAGAACTTTCTACAACTGGGAGCAGTAGCAAAGGCTTTTGCCCATCTCAGCAGGAACCAAAATGAATTGCCTCTTTCTCTTACCTTTGTCTAACTTCAGAAGTAAAATTGTTGTAGATTATAGAAAAGCTTACTTGTACTGCCTGTTATTACACTTATTCTGTGTTTTCACTTGTCCTTTTGTCAGTAATCTGATTGTTTAGCTTTGAACAAACAAGGCTCAAATTTATATACCTTGTCCCAGACTTAGGCTGCATATTTCTAGTTTAGATTTCAGACAAAATACTTCATGGAATCACAGAATAGTTGAGGTTGCAAAAGACCTCTGGAGGCCATCTGGTCTAGACTCCCTGGTCAAGCAGGACCACTTAAAGCCAGTTGCCCAGGTCCATGTCAAGATGGTTTTTATTTAAAAAGAAGGAGACTACAGATACCTCCCAGGGCAACCTGTGTCAGTGCTTACTAACCCTCACAGTAAAAAAGTGTTTCCTGATGTCCAGATGAAGCTTCCTGTGTTTCAGCTTGTGACCACTGCCTTTTGTCCTTGTTACTTCTGAAAGCTAGATTAAAGAAAATCATGTTTTATCTATGTTAAAATGTCAGTGTTCGTGTATGGACTTTGGCAGAACCAAGCCCTGAGATTCTGCACTGCTAGACCAATAGAGATTGTGGGCTTTACCAGTAATGGCCAAAGTTGCCCAAAATCAGAAATATAGGGCTACATTTTTACCTGTAAAAATATGTCTAGCTTTGTTAAAGTTAAAAAATTCAGCTCATCACACATTACATTTATGTAAGCTGAGAAGCCAGAGTTATGTTTTATTATTTGTTCCTTGCAGATATTTGCAGTGTGAATATTCCTATTATGAATGGGCATACAGGAGCAGACTAGAAGGTGTATGAAGCGTAACTCTAAATGACATATAGTGGGGATATCAGATGGTCAGGACCAGCTACTTTGCTCTAGAGGCCTACTGCTACTGCGTTGTACTACTTGCTAATGTGTGGTGGGCAATATGTCTTTGCATTTGCATACTTCCTTGTGATTTTTCTTTAAGAAAAACATCAAAAAATATAGCATTTTTCACCCTGTATATGTAGCTAGCAGAGACAAGTGATAACCAAAGGAGGTATGAACAGTCTTGACTGTTTCCTTTCTGCATGTGGGTAGATTATTAGTTCTCCTACTTTCAGCTGGGGTAGAGGTAAATTTCTTCGTAGTAGCTAGTATGAGACTATGTTTTGGATTTTTGCTGGAAACAGTGGTGATAATGCAGAGATGCTTTAGTTGTTGCTAAGTAGCACTTACACTGGTCAAGGACTTTTTCAGCTCCCCGTGCTCTGCCGGGTGCACAAGAAGCTGGGAGGGGACACAGCCAGGACAGCTGACCCCAACTGACCAACAGGATATTCCATACCATGTGATGTCATGCTCAGTATATAAAGCTGGGGGAAGAAAGAGGAAGGGGGGACATTGGGAGTGATGGTGGCTGTCTTCCCAAGTAACTGTTACGCATGATGGATGTTATGATTAATTTAGCCTTCAAAGGAATTTCAATCAAAGTGTACAATTTATTGAATAGAGACAAGCAAGCAGCGCTGGATGCACGGGGGATCGTTCCGCCTAACGTGCATACCGTCATACGATACTACAGGGTTTATATTCAGTTACTTAATTAATAACAATTAGTAAAAACACGCCTAAGTTTACACTCTTTGGTCAGTGATAAGCATTCCACTTGCCGTTGGTCAGCCGTATTTAAATTAGCCACGCTTGCCATGTAGATGAGCACGCATGCTCTTTACAGGGGTGGGGGGGCAAGTCTTTTTGGTCCTGAATTGGGTCGGTGGTCGCAATCTCCCCCTGCCGGAATTACCTTTCCCCCAGTTTTCATGCTTCAGCGCCTCCTGAGCCAAGAAGTTCCCTGTTATCACTGCTGGCTGATTTGTGGCCTTCCCTTATCTTCTTTCTCTCCTTTGTAGCAAGATGTTTCCACTGTTAGTCCTTGAAGTTACTGAGTTGTATCCTTTTAGGAGGCCTCTTGACAATGAAGCATTCATTGCTAATGCCGTCTTGTCTGGCCTAAGCATTATTTATTATCTTGTTAAAATTCTCAGGTGTTAGTTTCTACTCCTAACTAAAATTCTTTCTTAACAATTAACTACACAAATTGTCAATCAACATCCCAACCATTAAGACAGTTAACAATTCAATTGAACACTGAACGGCCTCTCGGTTACACAAGCACAAACAGAACGGTCAAATGCTAGAGGGTCACACTTCACCGTGTGACTCTAGCATTGTTCCATATTGACACGAATCAGATGAACACATTTTACAATGGAGCCCTGCTTTCCTGGAGGTGGCTGAACACCTGCCTGCCCATGGGAAGTAGCGAATGAATTCCTTGTTTTGCTTTGCTTCTGTGCACAGCTTTTGCTTTACGTGATAAACTGTCTTTATCTCAAACCATGATTTACCTCACTTTTACTCTTCCGATTCTCTCCCCCATCCCACCAGGGGGGAGTGAGCGAGCGGCTGCGTGGTGCTTGGTTGCTGACTGGGGCTAAACCACGACACTGCCTTTGACTCCAGTTCGTATTGAAGTTCTAGCATGTCTGGCACAGCAGCACTCAGTAGCAGAGTGAATTCGTTCAGGCCACAATGGTCCACTGTTAGTCTCCACTCTCCATTAGACTTCCACACTGGCCATATGGGACTGTCAGAGGGTGAGCGGGTCTCACTGGTGACTCCTTGGCTCTCCAGTTGGTGAATGAGCTCATGGATGGGAATCAGGGAGTCTTGGTTGGTGCGATATTGCCACCACTGCACTGTTGTGGTGGTGAGCAGCACCTGTTGTTATTTGACCTTCAGCAATCCCACAACAGAAGGGTCATTTGGGAGACCAGGCAAGGTAGACAGCTGTTTAATTTCCCTCCTTTCCAATGCAGTTATACCAAAAGCCCACCTGGACCCTTTTGGGTCCTTGAAATACCCTCTCCTGAGACAGTCTATGCCAAGGATGCACGGAGCCTCAGGGCCAGTCACAATGGGGTGCTTTTGCCACTCATTCCCAGTTAGGCTCACTTCAGCCTCCAATATAGTTAGCTCTTGGGATACCTCTGTCACTCCAGCATTACTGATGGGTTCTGCCCCTATATGGTTTGAAGTTATGAGGGTGCACTGTGCACCAGTGTCCACTAGAGCCTTATACTCCTGTAGGTCGGATCCACAGAGTCCAGTAAAGCTGGTTATCCCTTTCCTCCACCTGGCTGGAGGCAGGGACCCTCTATTCCTGATCACAGTATTTGGCACTCACTTCTTGTAAATACGAATCACAAGTGTCTCTGGTAAGATCAGAAAGAAAATCAGCACTTCTGCTCCTTTGTCTGGGTAATTGCTTACTGGAAACTGGAGCAGCAGCTTTCCTGGAGGAACCCCCCTGAGTGATTGTTTTTCTTTGCAGCTCACATACCCGTGCCTCTACGGTCAAGGTAGGTTTTCCATCCCACTTCATGTCCTCTCTGTGGTCACACAGGTAAAACCATAGGGTGCCCCATTGTGTGTATTGTCTTTCTTGAGCAAAGGGATGGTTAGTCTTAACACCTGAGATACTGGTCCGTACAGGTGGGGAGTAGGACCTATCTTCTTTGAGTTGCTGGACCTCTCGGGACAGTTTCTCCACAGCAGAGACGAGCAAGGAAGAGAGACTTGCTTCTTACTCTGGAGTCTATCAATCAGCTCTGCCACCGTTGGTGCCTCGTCATCTTTCCAGGACATCACTGCCAATAAGTTCCCATGTGTTGATGTTGCGCTCCGTACAAACTTCTGCCACACGGGTCGTGTGCACTCAGCTTCATCTGGATCTTTGGATGACTGTTGATCATCCAGGTCACTATAAATCACCTCAAGCATGGCTAGTTCCCTCAGGTACTGGATACTTTTCTCCATGGTCAGCCATTTTCCTAGGCAAAGTACAATATCTTCCTTGAAGGGATACCTTTCTCTCACACCTGACGGGAGTTGCCTCCAGAGGCTGAGGGCTTGTTTCCCATTTCCAATTGCTTTGTCAATGCCCCCTTCCCTAGAGAGGGATCCCAGTTGTTTGGCTTCCTCCCCCTCTACTTCCAGACTACTGGCCCCATTATCCCAGCATCAGAGCAGCCAGGTGATAATGTGCTCACCTGAATGATGGCCAAAACCTTCGCATATCCCACAACTCACTCAAGGTTAGGGATTGCATAGTTTCCGTTTCTTGTACAAGTTCTTCCTCTTCCTCCTCTTCCTATCCTTGTGATGGCCCTGATTCTTCATCATCCCTTTGTAAACGAGTTGACTTTCTCTTCCAGGATTTCTTCTTGTGTATAGGGGCAACTGATACTGGCACGGGCTGATCCTCTGATTCAGCTGCAATGCTTGTCAGTGGGGTTGGAGTACCCGCAGTGCCTGTCATGGGGGTTTGAATGGCTGCAGTTCTTCTTGCTTTCCTTGTCCTTCTCCTTTCAGATCCAGAGACCCTCTCTTCCCCTTGGGGGGAGGATCCTGTTCCCTGCTCATCATCGCTTTTCCTTTAATCAGGTATTTCCATCTCATCCTTTGTGTTTCAGTCTTTCTCCTTTATTATATATTTAAAAATAATGTGTCTGATTATCAGTAGGTGCAAATCAGCACATTTGTCTTTGAATCTGGACTACAATGACTAAAAGGAACTAAGAATATGAATTTTTGGGCTGTAAGATCTAAATATGTATAAGCACAAATATGTGTGACTGCCTAGATATCATGTAAGTGTAATTATCTGGGGGATGACAAATTAGCCATGAGCTGGCACAGTGCAAATGCAGCCTGGAAAGCCCATCATATCCTATGCTGCACCAAAAGAAGTGTGGCCAGCCAGTTGAGGTAGGTGATTATTCCCCTTTACTCTGCTTTTCTAAGACACTGCCTGGAGTACTACACCCAGCTTTGGGGTCCCCATTGCAAGAAAAAGGGCAAAAGATTTAAGTGGAAATAGGGTAGATTTAGTTTGGGTATAAGGTAGAATTTTTTTTATGATAAGGATGGGGAGACATTGGAGCATCTTGCTAAGGATGTTGTGGATGTCCCATCTCTGGAAGTGTTCAAGGTCAGGTTGAATGGAGCTTTAACAAAC
Organism: Phalacrocorax carbo; assembly: GCF_963921805.1. Lineage (NCBI taxonomy): Eukaryota > Metazoa > Chordata > Aves > Suliformes > Phalacrocoracidae > Phalacrocorax > Phalacrocorax carbo. Next base: position 27,226,734 of record NC_087518.1, on the reverse strand, counting down.
CTAATCTAGTAGGAGGTATCCTTGCCCACAACAGGGGGTTGGACTAGATGATCTAGCGGTCTTTTCCAACCCAAACCTTTCTATGATTCTATGATCTAATAATATAAGGCTGATAGCACATAAATCAGAATAAGTGGTAGAAATGTATAATATGCAATATCATAAGTGTACAGTGCATGATTTTAACATTTTATACAATTTCAATTTTACTTTTTGTCATACTTCTAACTTTTTTACAACAAACTTAACAACTTTACATTCTTTATCCATCTCCCAACTAGTTGTTTCAAAAATGTCCGTTCATTTAATGTAATCTATTTATGTAATCTACTTACACTTTAAGTAGTTACACTTTTCTGTAATTATGTTCTGTTTGCCTATAAATAAATTCAAAATCAACATATAACACTGTTTAAGGAATAATAAATATTTCATGGTATACATATTGCAGTGTATCCTTTATAATTGGTACTAATAAATGACTCAAACTAAATAATGGTCTAGGAGTGGAAATATGACCTATTGTATTAAATTAGTCCTCTGTGATGAAAGTAGTCTTATAGTCATTCCTAGCAAAAAATTTAGATTCAGTTTCTAGATTAAGATCTCCAATGAGATATCAAGAATTTTTTCCCTTTCTTTTCCATTCTAAAATCAACTCAGTCAGAGGCACCGTAGTACAGACTTACACTTACTGCAACTGAAGTCACCAAAAAGCTTATATTGATTTGAGTAATGAGCATCAAGCCCCATCACTGTTGCAATTGTCACCACGCTGTAGTCCATGAGCTTTACCACTGGCTTCTATCATAGAATCATAAAATGATTAAGGTTGGAAAAGACCTTTAAGATCATCGTGTCCAACCATAAACCTAACACTGCTAAGTCCACTACTAAACCATCTCCCTAAGGGACACATCTACATGTCTTGAATACCCCCAGGGATGGTGACATAATCACTTCCCTGGGCAGCCTGCTTCAGTGCCTGATAACCCTTCTGATGAAGAAATTTTTCCTAATATCCAACCTAAACCTCCCCTGGCACAAATTGAGCCATTTCCATTTGTCCTATTGCTTGTTACTTGGAACAAGAGACTGACACCCACCTCACTACAACCTCCTTTCAATTAGTTGTAGAGAGCAATAAGGTCTCCCCTCAGCCTCCTTTTCTCCAGACTAACACAACCCCAGTTCCCTCAATCACTTCTCATAAGACTTGCTCTCTAGACCCTTCACCAGCTTTGTTGCTCTTCTTTGGATGTGTTCCAACACCTCAATATTTTTCATATACCAAGGGGCCCAAAACTGAATACAGTATTCAAGGTGTGCATCACCAGTGCTTAGTGCAGGGGATTTCAGTCCGTATATAGAATACAGATAAAAATTCCACTTTAGAAATTTTCCCTAGACTTTTTGAGTCTAATATATTTCAGGATCTTCCTTTAATATCTTCTTTGCTACTTGTTGCACCCATGTTACAGAAAAGGTTGCTGTAATTCTCACTATGTTGTTACACAAAAAACCTTGCTACAAGCAAAGATGGAACACATCTTATGTGAAAAGCAAGAGATTTAGTATTAATGAAATTAAAATCTTAACAGTGTAAGCAGAGAATTATTGTTAGCCCAGTTACAGTGATGTTAACACAGTTCCAAATGTAACGAATTGGAACTAATACACAAAATCTTTCTAAAATCTGCAAGTCCATGTTACAGCCAACATTATTACATGTGGTATACTTTATCTAGAATATGGGCTGAACCTGGCCTTCATCCCCAAGTCTTCCCTGCTTTCCTTGTTCAGGTACTGTGGGACTGGGACCTGGCTGGTGAGGACACTACCAGCTTCTTCATGCTATGCTCCTGGTTTCCCCTTCCCAGTTCCTCCCCCTTGAGAGCTCAGTACCGTCCAGTGCTCTTACTTTCAAGGCCCCTGTGATTGCTTTTACAAGGAAGCAAGCTAAGACACAGCTCCAGACAGGATGGAGCAAGTCCAGATAAAGTCCAGCAAGTCCTGAGGTCTGTATTGTTAGCTGAACACAAATGTTGAGTCCTATTACAAGCAATGGCAGTACCATTATTCTTGAGTACAAAGCTACATTTGTTTCCTCCCTTTGTTGATTAACTAAAGGATAATTATGGATCTTGAAGACACTCCAAGAAAAAGCAACCCTAAGGAAAAGGAAAAGAAAGTTAAGAGGTAGATTTCTTTGTCCTGCTTCTCTTTTTCCTCTTTCCTTCACAGTAGGGAGACAGATATCATGTTGCATGTTCCATCTCTTCTCTTGATTGCATTACAATAATCTTCTGGACTTTTGGGGGATTTTGTTGACCTTTCAAATGCAGGACATTTTTTAAGATGATTGAATAGTCGTGAGTTACAAATGACTCTCATGTTTCGTTAAGATCTGATTCTTGTGTTCACTAACAGTAGCAGGGGAAAAAAAAGAAATTACTGCAGATTATATTTGAACAACAAATATTTTTGAGTAGCAAAAAAATGTCTTTAATATATTCAATAGACAGAAACAAGGAGATAAAAGAAAGTAAATTATTTAGTGAAAATATGTTTCTTCATGTCTAGCAATAACCCTGGATAAGCACTGCTTTTGGGTAAATTACCTGTCTTTAGACCTGCCACTATTAAATTAAACACAAATTAGCTATTACATCTGTTTTAGAAAACATCTAATAAAAAAATATATACTGCAGAAATCTCTCTTCCACTTATTAGACTTTTTTTCAAGAACAATCTGTATTTGACCTTCAGATAAAAAACAGTGTTCTGAAATAATGATTTAATTCCTATTTTATTTCAGAAGCATTGATTAACTTTACAAAAATTAGTACATATTTAGATATTTTCAATAATAAATAATTTGATATTTATAAGGCCATTTTTTCCCAATGTTCTGAGGATTTATTTTCAAACTAGTGGATCAAATTCTTGGTAAAAAGAAAAGAAAGAAGCAGAAGAATGTAAAGGGATGGGAGAACGAAGAAGGGGGAAAGGTAGAGAGTAAAAATCCTTCAGTTTTTTTCTGAGATTTTTTTTCCTTAACTCTGTACATTTCACCAGAAAAGCTGTCATGTGAAAAATTGCTCTCCAGGCAGAGCTTCATGTAGCAATTCTCCAGAGTTGAAAGGAATTATTTCAGTCTTTCACTGCTTTACAAGCCTTTAAATTAAAACTTCCTAGAGAATAACTGGAGTGCATACCATGAAGTCCAGAAATGTTTCTTTTGGGGGAAACGAGAAAGGAAAAAAGGTAAGCGGAAGATGGAACATAAATTTGCTTTTGCTGCCTAGTAGCACTGGAACTCCTAATAGAGATTTTTACTTACATTTATCCAAGCATTTTTTGTGTTTGTTTTGATATGTAATAAGTGCATTTATATTTTTTAAAAAAAATACATATTTTAATGTTATTCTATAGGGGATTTTTTTGTTATAAACAAAATAACATGTTACCTAAGTAGTAATTTCCCTTTCTTTTCTGATTCTTAATTTCACAGACAACTTATCTCTTGTGTCTTTTTCAAAATAAAAAGCATCAGTCTTTTCAGAACAAACTGTGTCAATTTCCCACTTTATTTTTGCAAATTCCTTATCAGAAGTGGTGTATTATATACATTTTCACTCTAAAACATTTTTCAGAGCTCTAAGTTGAGGGATGTTCATTTGATGTTTGATCCAATCTTTTCTGTCCCTTTGCAAAGTCCATGTAATGATTTCAGTTCTTTTTTTGAATAAGTTCAATAGTTTTATGACATCTAGGCAAAAAAGAATGAAAAATAAACACTGTTCTATTCTGGATTTTTAATAAATGGAAGTACAACTGATGATAGAGAAAAATTGTTTAGAATTAGAACAGTTTACAGTTTCCAAAGAGATTAAATAGTTTTCCTTTGTTATGTATGAATTATATATATATAAGGTGGAAAAATTCCACAACAAATGAACTCTCTAAATTAATATTCTTTTTCATTTAAAAGCAAGAATTTAAAATATAATGGTTAACAAAATTGAATGCTTAGGTATACATGTGTTCTGGTTATTTGGCTAAGTTTACAGAGCAGAAAATTGAGTGTTTGACAATTTATTTTTTTAATACATTTATTTGCTTTGTGCTTATGAAGGATGTCATCTTTATGGATGAGAAATATTTACCTGCTTTTTCATAGTCTGGGAGATATTGTGTCTGGGGGGACAATGGTGATCACTGAAATAAACCACTTTAAAAGTCCATTAAACCTTTCTCAAAAGAAAACTTTACTTGACATGGTTTTCTTTTAAGTGGTTTTGGTTTTCTTTTTGACATGTTTTTCTGTTATCTGTAATGTAGCTCAGACACAAATTCATCTCAAAGGGATCTCAGCTGAAGTCTTACTTCATGTAGTTTGGCATAGATTAGATACATGCGATCAAGGTCTGTGATAGTAAAATTGGAGCAGGAGAAAGCTCAACTCTTTCTGTTGTGAAGGATATCCACATTCTCTTTTGGTGATTGTTGAAACTGAAAATATTATTATCTGTACTGGGAAATTAACAATTGCTCTGATGGGAGTGTTTAGAAGACTGACAAATCAGGCCAGTTTTAAACTGTGAAATAAAACATTCCTAAATCAATTCATTAACAGCGGACTCCCTTTTAATGGTGAATACATGCATAATATTAATAATCATAATTACATATAGAAGAATGTTTCTTTTTTGACAATGATATTTTAAATAGCTGTGAGCATACAATAACACGAAATTGACGCCATGAAGTTAGCACTGATGACTGTGGTCCACATTGTCTCTTGGTCACACAAGCAATGTGAAGAGCATGATGATGAGAGAAGTTGGACCCCAAGTAGGCATTTCTTTCCTTGCTTATATCTGTTGGTATGTTATTTCCTTCCTCACCAAAACAGGAGACCCCTCTACTCCTAACACTTCTCTTGTTTTCTTTTGTCTTGCCAGTCTTCCTTCTGTGCGTTCGGGAGGGTGTTCTGTCTTGGCAGTCTCTCATGCTTACCTTGTTCTTGTCTGGCAACTTTTATTACTTGGATGCCTCCTACATGCAGCTATGCCTGTCTTAGTCCCATTTTTGTTCACACTGCTCACATACTTAAGTAAAACTGTGTCTGGTGATACGGTCACATTATCTATTGTGAGTTACACCATTCTAGAACACTTGTAATTTGCACCTCTGCTTTGGCTACAGGACCCTTTGATTTTTGGGGACAGTTAAAGTTCCTGTTCACTGAGCAGATTTCACCCACCTTATGTTGTCTAAGTACAGTTGAAAGTTTTTTCAAGGGCTGGCTAGAGATATATTCTAAGGGTGAAATAGAATCAATGCATTCCTGTAGTCCTATAAGCAAAGCATTAAGAAAGTGCTTTAAATCCATTCTATACTACTTTATAAATTTGCTTTGCAATATAAATCAGTATTTGGTAGTACTAGTTTTTCTAAAGGCCATGCTGCTGTAAGACTAGGACATCCTTAGACTTGTTTTCTAAAAATATTATCAAATAAAAATATCAGTCATCACCTCAGAAATGGAAATACTCAAAGATGTGTCATTAGAAAAGTGACTTGAATCAAAGAAAATTCAGGCATGAGATCAATTCATACTTAAAGATTATTTAAGAAAATGAAAATAAAGAAACCTTTTCACAAAGTAAATATTCTTGTAGTAAGAATAATAACAGATAAAATTAAAAAGGTAGATTTTCATTCCAACAGTCTTCATCCTGGTAAATTTTAACACCCTCTATTGTTTTTGGACAGTTCACATAAAATACCAAAATAATGTCTTTTTATTAGAAACCATGATCACATAACAGATTTAGGTACCAAAATATATTGTCCTTTCCCTATAAAGATTTGTTCTGACTCCAGCTTTAAAAGAAGTAACTGAAAGTCATTCGGAGTTGTAATTATGAAAGATCAGAGAAAAGTGGATTAAAAGATGACTAGCCAATTGTTCATCAGTGTCATTGTTTAGCCCCAGTCAATAACTAAGCACCAAACAGCCGCTCGCTCACTCCCCCTACCCCTGTGGGATGGGGGAGAGAATCGGAAGGGCCAAAGTAAGAAAATTTATGGGTTGAGATAAGAACAGTTTAATAATTAAAATAAAATAGTAGTAGTAGTAGTAACAATAATAATGATAATAATGATAATAATGATAATAATGATAATAATGATAATAATAATAATAATAATAATAATAATAATAATAATAATAATAATAATAATATATTGAAAAGGAAAATAACAAGAGATAGAGAGAGAGGTGAAACCTCGGGAGGACAGAAAAAAAACCCAAACAAGTGATGCAAGTGCTCACCACCTGCCAATCACCTCCACTGGTCCCAGAGCCAAAATTGCTGCTTCCCCCTGTTTAATTCCTCTATTTCCAAGGTAGCTATAACAAAAGCCCACTTGTACCCTTTTGGGTCCTTGAAATACCCTCTGCTGGGGTATTGCTTGTCATGGGTGTATGAGGGGCCACAGTGCTTGTTGCCACAGCACCTGTTCTGGGGTTTTGAGTGGCCGCAGTGCTTGTTGCTTTGTTTGTCTTTGACTTTTTAGATCCAGAGACCTTGTCTTCCCCTGGGGGGGGTACTGAATAGTGTTAAACAGGGCTCAATAGGCATGAGCCAGGCCCCAGCAAATTGCAGGGATTTGTATCTCTCTGGGATTGCCAGGTTGACATCATACTTCCTCCAAATATTCTACTACTTTTTCAGGATTCTGCACTTGTTCAGGGGTGAAGTCCCACGTCACAGGGGGTGCCCACCGTCTTAGGCATTTGCCCATACTATCCCACATACCCTGCCACGCATAACTATTGAGCCTTGGGGCAGATCTCTGGATGGTATTTTTAAATTGCTTATTAACCTTAGGCAGAACTGACACCGTCTGCCAAAGCAATACCAGCAGGTGTATCTTATCTACCGAAGGATGTTCAAGGTACTGAAAAGTTGTTGTAATGAAGGAGGAGACGTTATAGAAGATGGTAGCTAAGGTGCCATTCTGTATTTCCTCCATAACTAGCCTCTCAGAGGAGGAGGTCTAATTGCTAATTGTCTCCAGGAGGTGGCAGCCAAAGTACATTAACGGCTTCCATGCAAGACCCGAATAACTGATAACGGTCAAGGCCAGTGTTTTAATAACAAATATTCTAGGCAAAACATCTCTAATCGCTGCAGGGCACAGCAGACTACAAAAACCAATAGCAATTTTTAACGTGTACTTCAGAATCATCATCATGTAGATCTGATAAACTAATATTGAGAACAGATGAATCAATGCTGTGACCAGCAATCGTTATTGTCTCAAATCCTTTGTGCCCCACATTGGACACCAAAAAGGACTGTTGTGGTTTAGCTCCATTTGGCAACTAAACACAACACAGCTGCTCGCTCACTCGGAACTGCCAAAGTAAGAAAACTTGTGGGTTGAGTTATGAACAATTTAATAATTAAACAGTAATAATAATAATAATAATAAAGATAATAATAATATAATGAAAAGGAAAATAATGAGAGAGAGAGGGGTGAAAACTCGGGAGGAGGGAAAAAATACCAAACAACAAGTGATGCAACTGATCACCACCTGCTGACAAATGCCACTGGTCCCTGAGCCATGGCCACTGCTTCCGCCAGCCAACTCCCCCTAGTTAGTATAGTGGGCATGATGTTGTATGATATGGAATATCCCTTCGGTCAGTTTGAATCAGCTACCTTGCCTGTGCTCCCTCCCCTCCCAGCTTCTTATGCATTCAGCAGAACATGATAGGCTGGAAAAGTCCTTGACTAGTACAAGCGCTACCTAGCAACAACTAAAACATCAGTGTGGTATCAATATTATTCTCATAGTAAGTCCAAAACACAGCGCTATACTAGCTACAGTGAATAAAATTAACTCTATCCCAGCTTAAACCATAACAACCAGGCATTTAAAAATGGAAGTTTGGTGGAAGAAAGAGTAGAATATTTTAGTGGTAGTCTTGTGAAATTACAAAGGCAACTGACTTTTCTTTGTATTGACAAATTCATTTCTAGTCAACTGACAGCAAAAGTGATTTCCACATGAGATTAGAAGATATAAGCTTAAAAAAACTATAAAGTTTTCTATCTCTTATCTACCCTGTACTTAATCAGGTTGTCTATGAGAATGTCATGGGAAACAGTGTCAAAAGCGTTGGTAAAGTTGAGAAACAATATTCACTGCTCTCACCTCACCCACCAAGCAGTCATCTTAAGGTAGAAGTCTGTCAAAATGCTTAAATAAAATTTCCCCTTTGTAAATCCATGCTAACTGCTCCCAAACACCTTGTCCTTTATGTGTTTCAAAATGTTTTCCAGGATAAGTTGCTCCATTACTTAGTTTGCAACAAATTGAGATGAGGCTGGCTGGCTTGCAGTTCCCTAGACTTCCTTCTTGCCCTTCTTGATGACAGAGGTGACATTTACTTTCTTCCAGTCCTCAGGTGTCTCCACTGATCACTGGGGGCCTTCACAGATAATTAAGATGGCCTTGCAATGACATCAGCCAGCTCTCAGCATCCTATCATGCCCCAGGTACTTGTTTACATTCAGTTTGTTTAAGTGTTCTCTGACCTGATCCTTCTCCAGCTAAGGTAAGTATTTCTTGCTACGTACATTTCCTAGGGTATCAGGGGCCTTGAATTTCTGAAGGCTACCAGCCTTCAGAGGAATGAGGAGAAGGCAGCATTGAGTAACTTGGCCTTGTCCATGTCTTTTGTTAAGAGGGTCTCAGCTCCATTCAGAAGTGGATGCACATTTCCCCTGGCCTTCCCTGTGCTGCTGATGTACATGTAAAAGCCTTTCATGGTGCCATGTTGCCTTTCACATCCTACATCATATTCAACTCCAAATGGGCTTTGAGTTTCCTAACCACTTTTACCAGTCCCTGAGAAATTGTCCCAGTTAAGCAATTAGAGATTACTATTATTAGGATGCTTTAAAAAAACTGAAAAAAATAGGAACTGAGGCAGGATTGTCTTCTTTTTCTAATTTTTCTTGCTTATGTCTGATGGCTTTATGCTATTGCACTCATGAAAAGGGGGTCCTCTCTGCTGCTCTTCACTCTTTATCTTGGCTTTTCTTTTGTCAGTCATCCCTCCTGTACATTCAGCATAATGTCCTGCCTTTTTGCACTTTTGTGCTTATCTTGTCATTCCCCTGGCAATCTGTTGATACTTGAATGACTTCTGTGTACACATACACCCATCTATGTTTACAATTTTTGTGGTACTCTCATACTTATGTGAAATAAGTATGCAGTGTGTTTGGCTCTGTCATTAGAGAGTTACAAAATACTTACATACTGTTGCTGGTTACATGTTAAAGCATGCTTTAACATGCTTATATTTGAGTTTAAGGCAAAATAATTTTAATTATAATCTAACTAATATATATGTAAACTACAGGTGTCACAGGCCTTTAACAGGCTGCAAAATTAACTCAGTGGTGAGGCAAGAAGAAAAACCTCCATGAGGCCAGTGTCTGTCTGTCCTGTTATATTAGCTACTTTTCTGCTGTACTGTTTGACTCATTTATCTTTTTCTTTTTAAGTGACCTTGAGTCCTTCTGACTGAAAGCAAACATTGAACATTTTGCAAACAGAACAGTGGGCATAAGTGTGAGCAGACGGCAAACTATACTGCAAAGTTTTAGTGCTGCTCTCTGAAAAGTGACAGATGAAAATGGAACTTCTGTTAGAAACTAAAAAGTGAGAAAGCCCATTGAAATTTCCTCTCTTTTTCATGAATAGACTGATAATATCTCGAATGGAAATATATTCAACATTTCTCTGTTATGCTGTAGAACCAGATGCCGATGCAATGGTTTTATTTCACTAGAGGCCATGATATTTTTTAGAACCTCATTAACCTATAGTATAAGGCTCAGATATTAGAACTCACTTAGATAAATACAGTCAGTCATAGTAGTAGAATGAAGACCAGCCTAAGCATTTTCTGTTATGAATGAATAGTGTGTGTTGCACACCATGAACAATCAAATGAGTAAATATATTTTAAGGATCCATAAAGCAGCTGATCAGTCAGATTCAATTCTTAACTAAAAATTATGTCTTTAAAAAATAGGAAACTTCTTATACTAATAGGATGTGGCAGCTCAGGCAGTTATTTCCTTAGCGTCTTTGGAAGCTGTATATTTATCACAATGAGAACCTCAGCTTCTGTCATTTTCTTGCTTGATATAGACTTTCCTATAACACTTGAAAAAATGTTTATTTTTATGTAAAGCCAAGCCACAGGAACATATTTAATATAATACAATTAAATACCACTACTGCTACTAAGTGTAAAGATATTACTCATACTAAAACAGCTACATGTGCAAGCTAAACCTTACCTCTCCAGTGTGTCTTAAAATTTTGGGTCAACAAAATGATTGTGGAAAATTACTCTGTATTTAGTTGGGGACAATTAGATGTTCTATAATTTTCTTTTACAATAAGAAGTATATGATCCTTCAGCCCTGCCTTGAACCCATTTATTTATGTACTGATTTACTCTTCAGCTCAAATATTGCAAGGACACAAAATATGGCTTGACTCTCAGTGTGGCATGAAAAGCAACCATCAATGGTATAGTGCAAAGGCTATTTTTAGATACTGATCCTACAAATGCTACTGGACAGGCAGTCAGTTGTGGGGATACAGCAGATCCTGTCATATATTGCCTGACCTCTTGAAAGGACCTTTTCCATAAAGTACTAATTTCATAATTTGTACTTTTAATATTTTTTGTAGAATATCTCTTATGATTGTACTTTGGTATTGAAAAGAACGCTTGGATGTCACTGCATCAGTGTATTAAGTAGGACCACATGCAGTTATGCACTGATGCTTAGGTAGATTAATAATCCATCTGTTTTATGAAGTTTGTTAGAACTTCTTCATTTTCAAAGGTGAGGTGCTGAATATCTAGCAAAAGGCAGAGGATGGGAGTGAAAGAAAGAAGAAAGTAATAAATTGGAGCTTTATACAGTCTTTCTTGAGGATTTCGTTCCAAAACAATGCTTCACTCTTTTTCATTACTGTTAAACAATTTTAAGAGTTGAAAATATCTAGTGGAAATTCAAGATTATATGTGGTAAGGGTTCTGATTCTCTCCTTTCCTTGGGAATAAGGAAAGGAAAAATGTTTGATTCAGGAACACTTCTGTTGCTCTGCTAGTGTGAAAAGATCAGACCCATCAGTACGTTGTAGAAATGAACTTTATTTATGCTGTAGGTGTGAAAGATGTTGAGAGGGAGAACACTGAAAAAAGAAATAAAATGTTAAGAATACTTTTCATGCCCCAGTGTGAAGTTTTGTCATCAAGAAATGACTAGGAAATGGTTGGGTAAAGGTAAACAAGAATAACATTAATGCTGAAAGTGCCAGAGTTATGATGCCTTTGAACCAGTTGGCCCTCTTCTGGCTTAGTTGAAGTAAATGCCATTGAGTTTTTATTTATTTTATTAGAGGCTTCTGAATCCAGAAAGTCAAAGTAGGTGAGGCAGCTCCATTTATCCCCAACAGGCATATGCAGAAACACATATGTACAACACATACACACGGTCCACCACGCAGAAAAATACAAATAGAAAACACATCATTCACTCAAAACCAAACAGTACCAACTGCCTCATCATTTCTCTTCTTTGGCTGAGCTGGGTGAAGGTCCACTAGCGTATATTTATACATATGTACAGGTGGGTCCCTCCAGAAGCTGTGCTTAGGCACTCAGCTACCCTTGGAATCCAGTCTCCCCAGTTGCTGGCCCTGGACACAGGAGCTCCCAAGGCCACATTCCTACTCCAGTTTCTGGTACAGGCCCCCCTTACACAGACACACACTGTGAATACCTCCAGTAGCTGGCTTTAGACAGACAGTCTTCTCACACAAAAGCACAAGTACATGTGCAAAAGGATGCAAACTGGTTGCACACACGTTACCTCAGACCCTGCAATCTCTCCAAAAGCTAGTCAGGATCAGATCCCATCATCCCTCTGATTGATAGCCAGTTCCTCCTGTGATCACACTCACAGAGACATACCCAGACATACGCAGACACCCTTTCTCCCAGGCCACTTCACCCACTTGCTGTTTGTCTGGCATGATCCTTGGTGGTGATCACATGCTCACACACACCCATACTGGCTCTAGTCATTGGCACCACAGATGCACAGTCCCCTTTGAGCCATGGTCCCAGTGCAATTGCTAGACTCAACCTCCCCACCAAAACACAGATGTGCATGCTGCATAGGGAACCTTCACCGAGGACAGAGTTAGGAAGGAATTTAAGAAGACAGGACAGACAGTGCTGGGGTGGCACAAGGTATGGCCAAGCAAGTGTATCAATGTGGCATGTGCTTACACAAAATCCACCACTCATTCTTTTTTCATTGTTTACCCATGCTTATTCTTCCCCAAACCACCTTAGATGCCCACTTTCTCTACTTTTGTCTCCTCCTCTAAATATCCCATTAAAAGTTCTTGTGCAATCCTAAAATGCTCTTCCCCTGCACCCGCTAATTTGTCCCATACTCCTGGGCAGTGACCCATTCCAGTTTGTGAGGTGACCTGGGGACCCGATCCACTGTCTTCATGTATATTTCTAGATGATCTATTTTAGATCATTGTTTTAGGATCTGAGTACTATCTCTAAAGTCTCCTTAACTCACTGTGACCTAGTTAATTTAAGCTTGCAGTTGGCATAGAAAACCCTGTATTAAACTAAACGAGGACCTAGTTAAGACACAAACAGGAAAGGTCTGATTCCTGAGTGATAAGTACAGGTATTCCATAGTCTTCATGGCCTCCAGTCGAAAGAAAATATTTCAAGCATAATAAATAAAATAGTAATGATAATGGTTATGTTAATAATGACAATGATAATGTAATAAAAAGGAAAAAAGGGAAAAGGGAAAAAGGGGGAAAAAAAGCTGATACAGCCGCTCACCACCTGCCAACCGACACTGCCAGTCCCTGAGCCGCGATTGCTTCCTGCCTCCCCCGGCCAGCCCCTCCCAGTTAACATACTGGGCATGATGAGACATGATATGGAATATCCCTTTGGCCAGTGTGAATCTGGTCTCTAATCTGTGGCCCCTCCCCTCCCGGCTTATTGTGCACCCAGCAGAGCATGGGAAGCTAGAAAAGTCCTTGACTGGTACAAGCACTACCCAGCAACAACCAAAATACCTGTGTGTTATCTCAACATTTTTTTTTCATGCTAAGTTCAAAGCACAGCACTATGCCAACTGCCGTGAAGAAAATTAACTCTATCCCAGCTAAAACCATGACATAAACAAAACCTATCTTTTTTTTCTTCATATACCTGTAATTAAAACATGTAAGTTTTCCCATCATTGTTTACTGGTATCATTTCTATAAATATAAATTAAGAATATAAACAATAAAATATTTTTTTTGCATTCCCTGTGATATGGCAGTTTACTGTTACTGTCTACGTCTCTGCATTCTGAGTCAAAGATGCAACATCAAGCTTAGTTTCTATGCAGAGCAATGAATCTTTATGTAAAGGACAGTACAATTGTTTAAACTGAAATTACTGCTCACAAATAAAGGAAAAATGGTAGGGTTAAAATTAGTCTAATATCATACAAGGTTTCCAACCGTATAGCTGTGGAATAATCACTGGAGGTGACTTAGAAATTAAACTTATGTTTTTAGAAAAGGTACAGCATTGAAGAAGCTGTCAGGGTGGAGTGCAGCTGACATGTGAGGAATTCATCCCACGGAAGTTCCCTAGGAACCATAGATGTCAGCAGTGCCAGGAGAACTTGGGGTACTGACTCTGAGTTGTCAGGAGGGTGGAGCGGTGCGGAGGCATCATGACCAGGCTCTGTGGTAAATGGGAACGCAAGGTACCATGGAGCTGATATGCTGCACATTTGCCACCCTGGGCCAACAGTCCATCATGCTTTTGACAAAAGGCTGTCCTTTGGTGAACTTTGCTCATTGTAATATCATTATAACACCAAAACACACCTCCATCCCAAAAGTTGCCCGCCTCTAAGGTGCGACCACTCCCCACTGGCCATGCGCTTTGAATTTTTCTAGTCTCTACACCTTTAAAAGCAAAGCGAGAAAATTTTACACCAATCATAACAAGGGTACATATGGCTAGAGTTACTCAAGTTCCACCTGAAAGATAAAAAATAGTATAAAATGTGTGAAGAGAAAGAGGGTGTTAGGGAAGATACCATCTCATACCACCCTGACTTCTGGGACCAGTCGACGGGCTGAGCCACTCTTCTCCCCCACTGGGATGCCTTTGGGTAAGATTGGAAATCTCTCTACAGCTTCACTTTAAATCTCCAACATGCTGGAGTTTCCTTGCTTCATATTGGAGTCACTTCTTATTTGTTTAGCATAATTGTAGCCTAGCAGTGTTATTAGTTTTCTTAGTACTTGTGTGTGTCTTGTAACCAGCAATTTTATCACCGGTAATCCAAAGAACCTGTGTATCTGTTGTTTTAATAAATCGTACTATACATTAATCTGCCTGTGATTATTCTCATTGAACACGACTGGCCTGAGCATCTGTCAATTTAGTTACTACCAACAAATACTCTGATATGTGGTTACATCTACAACCCTTAGAAAAGAAACCGTTGACCAAGTCTGAGACTAAGACTGGACTTAGCCACACCTAGACTCCTCTCGGAGAAGGCGTTCAGAAAGCAAGGGGTTCCTGTCTGAACCTCGTGACTCAACGGTTGGCTCTCCCCCTAGCCACTCCTCAATGTCATAACATTAACAGCACAATAGTTAAGGACTATTACAGGAACAAAAAAACAGGTGAAAATCTATATTTGTCAAGAAAATTTTCTAACTGTAACACTTGAATGGTAGTAATAATTATAACTCATCATTTAAATAGCAACTTTGGGTCTTCAAAGCACATTAACTAATTAATCTTCATAAAACCCCAAGGAAATTAATGGCCTAGACAACAGTTAATGGAGTATGTTCTTCAAAATCCCTAATGCTCTTCCTCTAGCACTTCTTAAATGATTAAATTGTCCAAATTAATTAATTAATTGCTAGGACGTGTACCAAATAGATTGGGCTCACAAAAAAAAGTGAAGTGTATGTGTTTTCCTTCATCAATAGACTCAAGTACTTTTCGTAGACTGAAAGTGTAATCTTCCAAAATTAAAAATTAATAAATGTCCAGATGTTCTTATTTCTACAAATTTAACAGCCCCACTACTAAGTGCTTGCATCAGACTTACAGGTTTTACAGATATTGCAATGGCAGGGGGTGAGGAAACTGAAACCTTATTTTTAGCCACTTGGGGAATTATAAATTAGACCAAAATCTAATGACATTAAGCATCCGGCATATTATTACTGCTTCTTCCATGAGACACAAGGGAGTGGTTAATCTGAAAAATGTGTGCACACAGAATCACACAAATGACTACACGTGCTAAAATTCAGTTTGAACTTTTTCATGTAATGACAGCTCTTTAGGATCTATTGTTAAAATCCCTTTAAAAATAGGAAAGACTAAAAAAAAAGTCCAACTTACTCTTCTCTTCTTGCTTTGATTAATAAATAAAAAATAGAAATGTTTCTTGGAGTTACTGAAAATACCAAAATATCAACTCACATATCATAGTCTAAATTAAATATCTTACTACCTTACAATAATTAATTTTGTTAATCTTCCACTGCAAACTAGGAACAAAGTACAATTTATTCAAATCTGTTTGGTAATCTCCAAGTTCAAAATGTTACACGTAGGTGCCTTTGGCTGGATTAATTACCATACTTAGTAATTCAATATTTGGCTGGCAGTGACCATTCTGAATCAGACTTAAAATTCCACTGGGGAAAGAGCTCATTAAAGGCTATTAGATAGTCTCTGTCACTTATCAGTTCTTCGCAGAAGGCACCCATAGATAACAATCAAAACGGCTCAGAAAATAATTTTCATATGAGCTGGAGAAACGTGTGGAGAGCAAAATAGAAATATCTCCTATTACCTTTTAGGGGTTTCTTTAATATATTTTAAGCATATTTAAAATATTTTAGAATTTATTACAAAATATATTTAAACAATCAATGCTCATGCAAAGGTATCTACTGGATAGGCTGTACAGATCCTTATGTTGTACAAACTCTTACGTAATTTCATACTCATATATCGATTTCCCTAAAATGTGTGTATATTTTGTGCATTCTATGACACTGACTTTTATATATGTGCTATATATGTTACTATAGCATATATAACATATGTATATGTGTTACTACAGCAGTATAAGCCATTAAAAATTCTCTTTTAATTACTAGCACAATCATACAGATATTTAAAAATGTCCAAGAATAAGTGAGGATGATAAGTGATGTTGGGAGAAGTAACTGTTCAAAATGACTAATAACTTCCGCTTAGTTATGCCAATCTTTATACGATCCTTTTGCTGGCTGCAGGGAGAGACTAATGTCTCCAGGGTGATTCAGAGAGGGAGCTGAACTTACCCCTTTATACTGTATTTGGGAAGGTCGCTCTCCTCCTTTCTCTTCCTCTTTCCAACTATAGAGGGAAAGTTAGAAAGGAAGGCTCACTAAATTAATCTCTGTGAACTATTAATCTACATCAGGTTTCAGTTTACAGACTTGTCTCTTATTTCACATCTTCAGGAATTACTGTGCTTTAAAATATACTTCAATTTTTCTACAAAGACACAATTAAAAAGCTCACCCAAAACATTGTGGGATTAGCAAATAAATTAATGTGTAAACTGTAAAGGATCCAATGCTAAATATGTCTTAACTGGAGACAGCTCCAATATTTCCCAAGTTATAAAGTCCTGCAGAGAGAGGGCATAAAAACAAAAAAACATTGCTCAGAAACTTTAATTGACTCTACTTATATGAACTGGATTATAAATGTTACACATAACAAACTTGCAGGTCCCTAAAGAAGATGATTTCTTTCATTTAATCTATATTTCAGGTTTTAATTAGTGCAATGCAAAACTCAATTACTCATGAAATTATGTCATTATAATTTGTAACCCAAAAGAAAGGAATGTAATGCCTCTTCATTTTGACATCTCACTGAAAACAGGGCTTTGCCTTTCAAAGCTGAAAGCTCTGAGGACAGACAGGAGTTGGTTTGCATCAGCCTATGTTTATATTCAAAAATTTGATGTTTACATCATAATTTTCAGTAATTTTCTGGAATGGCTTCCACTGATCTTTTGGGTCAATATGCAATATTATTTCTACTGACTTGATGTTTATTTTCTGTGTTCAACCTAAAGATTTTGAAATACTTTGATTTTTTGGAAGAGCTTTGCCATAGAAGGATGGAGGCTCTTTTTTTTCTTACCTTGAGGGGTCAGAATTCATGCCCCTTCTAATGTCTTGTCACTAACCTCCCTCACACTCATAACACTAGTGAAGAAATTCAGTAAAGAGATGAAAATTTTTGTTACATTGATTACAAAAAGTGTCCTCATCTTTTAGGAAATTAATTAATAGGGATTTTTCACCTATATGATGCTAAAAAAACTCTGAAATGATAGAATTTTTACTCACAATTTTAGCTTTCATCACTGTGTTAGGAAACTGATGCAAAGACATATTATTGGCAGCATGCAACCTATTCCTATTACTATTATCAACATCACTTTTTAATATTTCAGCAATGGAAATTCTTATGTGAAACCCAAATATTCACAAGATTCGATCACTACAGTTTTATCATATTCCAGTACCCAGGTATGAAATAATCACTGGAGGTGACTTAGAAATTAAACTTATGTTTTTAGAAAAGGTACAGCATTGAAGAAGCTGTCAGGGTGGAGTGCAGCTGACATGTGAGGAATTCATCCCACGGAAGTTCCCTAGGAACCATAGATGTCAGCAGTGCCAGGAGAACTTGGCGTACTGACTCTGAGTTGTCAGGAGGGTGGAGCGGTGCGGAGGCATCATGACCAGGCTCTGTGGTAAATGGGAACGCAAGGTACCATGGAGCTGATATGCTGCACATTTGCCACCCTGGGCCAACAGTCCATCATGCTTTTGACAAAAGGCTGTCCTTTGGTGAACTTTGCTCATTGTAATATCATTATAACACCAAAACACACCTCCATCCCAAAAGTTGCCCGCCTCTAAGGTGCGACCACTCCCCACTGGCCATGCGCTTTGAATTTTTCTAGTCTCTACACCTTTAAAAGCAAAGCGAGAAAATTTTACACCAATCATAACAAGGGTACATATGGCTAGAGTTACTCAAGTTCCACCTGAAAGATAAAAAATAGTATAAAATGTGTGAAGAGAAAGAGGGTGTTAGGGAAGATACCATCTCATACCACCCTGACTTCTGGGACCAGTCGACGGGCTGAGCCACTCTTCTCCCCCACTGGGATGCCTTTGGGTAAGATTGGAAATCTCTCTACAGCTTCACTTTAAATCTCCAACATGCTGGAGTTTCCTTGCTTCATATTGGAGTCACTTCTTATTTGTTTAGCATAATTGTAGCCTAGCAGTGTTATTAGTTTTCTTAGTACTTGTGTGTGTCTTGTAACCAGCAATTTTATCACCAGTAATCCAAAGAACCTGTGTATCTGTTGTTTTAATAAATCGTACTATACATTAATCTGCCTGTGATTATTCTCATTGAACACGACTGGCCTGAGTATCTGTCAATTTAGTTACTACCAACAAATACTCTGATATGTGGTTACATCTACAACCCTTAGAAAAGAAACCGTTGACCAAGTCTGAGACTAAGACTGGACTTAGCCACACCTAGACTCCTCTCGGAGAAGGAGTTTAGAAAGCAAGGGGTTCCTGTCTGAACCTCGTGACTCAACGGTTGGCTCTCCCCCTAGCCACTCCTCAGACTTCTGCTATTAATACAACACCAAGACGTGTATTTACCTTCATGAGCAGGAGTGTCTAGTGCTGGGAAAATGTGAACAATTGTGCTACAAAGGCTGTAAGTCTCTTTGAGCTCCTGAAATTTGGTTAAATATTAATTAGACAAAGAATGTAATTGTCTATGGAGAACGTATGTTAGAAGTAGAATTGAATGGCAAAGGGTAGCTATCTCATCTACCCAGTGGAAAAATGCAGATAGTTTTGAAGAAGAAACAAAGGTACAAGTTAGAGAACTTTATAAAAGAATTAGGTGGGAATGTCTGAGTAGCTGTCTGGAAGACAAGAATTATGTTTAGAACTTACTTTTCAACTTAAGGAGAAAATATAATAAACTTAGAATGTAGGTAGGAAATATACTAAAATTGTTTACAAAAAAATATGTCTAAAAGGTTACTAAGACAACTCCTGTGAAGGTATTCACTTAGGGGGGACAGGTATCACAAAAATTTTTTTTGGAAGAAGTAACACCTCTTAACTTATGGAATTTAACACACATGAGGTATCCAGTGAACCGACACTGCAATCACATCCACTACTACAGAAGAGGTATGAAAACAGAAAGAGTTAATAAAAAATCGAAACATTTCTTGAAAGGCATCCTTATCCACCAAAAATATACAAAGAATCTTTTCAGGGGAGAAAGTAATTTGAGTATTTGAGGAAAACATTCTCTGAAAACAGTTGTTCCTTTAGAAAAGAGAAAAGAAATACCACCTCCAAGCAGGGCATTGCTTAATTTCTACCATACTATCTTCCAGTAATAATAATGTGGATGAGTGGTCCAATAGCAACATAAAGATCTGTTTACAGTCTCTAAGGATTGCAAAAACACTTTTTCAGTTCTACCTTGGTACACGTTACGCAAGTAAATGGAACATCAAAAACATGACACTGCTAAACTTGAGTTAATAGTAGGCCAAGTATGGCATAGGCCATGTCAAAGGGAGTGTTTCACTCACACCTGCATGCCTACACACACACCACTGACAAGGACATGCTTGGGTTACCGCTTCTGTGAGATGGCATAGCTGAGCTAGAGGAAGGTGACTCTCCTGACTTCCTTGTGTGGTCTGAAAGCTACATACCAAACACTTCCCCAGTCTCTGCCTCTGAAGGCTTTCATAGGTGTCAGCCCAGGACACCAGTGTGAACAGTCCATGTTGACATCCTGGTGCATCTTTCCAGCAATTTCAGGTAATGCTTTCCTGTGACATACTGGTCCATGGCCCAAATCATGCTCATAGTCTAATCCTGTTCGCATTGTCCTCTTGGCCATGGCTCATTATACTTATCACAGTTTGCATTGCATTGAGCTTTTAGTCAAGGTGAGGTCATCAAAATCCCATGTCAATAGAGGACCTCTGTGAAAAATCCAAGCTTCATGTAAAATAAGGATTAGGAGAATGAGCAACAATGAACTATCATAACCTTATTCTTCTGTGGATTAGGGGACAGAAAAGCAAGTAGAACACATTCAAAGGACTAACACACTGGAATATAGACAGACTTTCAAAATATGACTGGAAAATATTTTTAAAATAAGCCTTATTTAGGCAATAGACAATGTAATCAGATTTCTTAGAAATCCCAAATGTTGGGTGTTGAATTATTTAGAGAAATTAGGATCTGAGTCCCAAAGAGAACTGTCATTTACTGATAATTATCTTAAATAGAGGTGAACCATTAAAAAATTTGTTATCAATTTTACATGATGATTAGAGAGTCTGTCAGACAACATATAATTCTTGTTAAACTGCATTTCAAAAACAAGACAATCAGCCTCACTGTAATCAAGTTTTAGTTTGTGTCTGAATGCCTTTTTTCAGTAGGTGTTAAAGAACCGGATGTCACAACATTAATTTTAGGTGGTGCTGAATATCAGTCTACAATAATAATGTCTCACTGAGGAAGAACCTGTGCTAAATAAAATTGTGACATAAACTTGCACAAAATAAATGAGCACTGTCTTAACTTTAACTTGCATAAAATTAATAAGCACCGTCTGATCCAATTGTGACCAACAGTGAATGTGAAACTGTTTTCCTTTCATTTATTCTTTAGCCTTTCAAACTTGTTTCATAACAACCTGTTATCTTCTGTAGAAATCTGTGGAGCTGATTATATGAATTGCTTGTACCTTCCGTATCTTAAGGCAATGTAGGTTTTTCTGAAGATTAATGAATAAACAATCACCTAATACTAGCTGAGTAACACATATTGTTGAGGTTTCCTTGTGTATGATAGGACCATTATTGCTCACTCCATTTCCAGTTTACAGCTCCAGGAAATATATTTTATCAGGGTTTTTAAATTAATGTTTTTAATAAATAAATTATTTTGGCTAAAGAAACTGTCATTCCTGTACTCCAGTTAGTACAGTACCAAGTTTAATAGAACTGGCTAAGAAGTCTGAAATTTCTGTGGTTGTAAGTCATCCTAGAGAAGAGTTGCAATGGTATGAATTAGTAGCAAACTTCTCTCCATTGAAAGGCCCAGCAGTCATCATCACAGTCCGATTAGTAATAAAGGGTGTGAGGTGGCTCACTGCACTGTCCAGCTGATAGCTTCAAACACCTGGATTTTCAGCACATCTAAAGCAAATCTGGATAGTTTCCATAAGGGATAAAATGCATGGTGGATAGCAGAAGTGCCATGCTTTCCAGGACAGAATATAGAGGGAAGGACAAAGTGATTCTATTTGTTTATTTATGCTTATTAGAAACTCTCAAAGGAGACTGAAAGCATTTCTAAGTCCAGCTTAGAATCTTTTCATATAACACATTAATTTCTATGAGAGTAAATACTGAGTAAACATTCTCAATTATTCTGAGATTTTTAGTAAAAAAATAGTCACCTGATTTTATGAAGCTAACACCCATCTTTGAAATCCATTGTAATGCTGCTTATATTTGGGCACCATGAATAATACAAGATAGATCTCAAAGAAAGAATTAAAATGGAAGAGGGCTGAAAGAAATCAAGATATATAAGTCTTTATAGCACACTAAAAAGTCCTCCCAAACCCAGAAATTTTCTGTGAATTTATGAAAACCTTTAGAGGGGCTCAAGAAAGAAAAAAAAATTCTGAGAAAAAGCAACCATCTCTAATTCAGTTTTAATTATTTCCTCCCTGATTACTCTGAAATAACAGAACAGTCAGCAGCTATGTACTGAAAAATGTAATGATCTACACGACATAAGTAAACAAAATGGATTTCCCAAAACAAATTTTGACAACTTTCCTCAAATGTTTTCATTTGGATTATATTCAATCTTTTATTTTAATTACCATTATTTACATGACATTTTTGGACAGTGTCTGGGTTTGGTCTGGGGTCCATTTTAAGTATTTTGAACATCTAAGGAACAAATACCTGAACAACATTGCCAGATGGCCTTGAAAACCAGTCACTTCCCTAATAAGATAGAATACTTATTTTAATAAATTAGAGATAGTTGAAAAGCTACTTATGGGTATACGCAGAGACTACGTAGCACAATATAAATGGAGCATAAGGAACTTCCTATGAAAATGAATATATTTTGCTTTATAGAATTTTCAGATAAACTTACAGATCTTGTTTTATGTTTTAAGGAGGAGATAAATGAACATATTTTCAGTGCATAATCACTTTTTTATTGCCTTTGCCTATTTGTTCTGGAAGCATAGGTTACTCAGTATGCCTGGAAGGGTAAATTTTTCAGATTTGTTCAACAGCTCCCAGTTAGAACTGCCTTTAAAAATCACAATGTAGAATCAGAAATACTATCCTTAATATGATTAAGAATGCTTGAACATGTTACAGGAGGACTGTGAAAAATGGTCACTGAAATGTATTGCTTTGCATTCTGTAGGCTTATTATGATGTTCCTTGTGGTTTTTTTCTTATGAACAGCTTCTTGTTATTCTGTTCCTCTTTAAAAAACTTCTGAATAATGTGGAAGTACTTAATAAGTCTGGTGGGGTTTTTTTCATCAGAAGAGCTAGATTTCCTAACATTCTTATAGTCATAACATCTTCAGACATTATTGATGTAAATGCATTAATATAATTTTCATTCTATTCAAGAAAACTAATTAAATATACTAAGTTTTATTTACTTAAATTTCATTGCAATATAAATGCATAACATTTATGTAAATATTAACACACAGTAAAGATTATTTGTCTTATTATTCAGGTTATATTTGCCTACTACTGTTGTGGGGTTTTTTATTATTATTATTATTATTATTATTTTATTTTTGTCCTTAGAATTTGGGTTTTTAGGACCTACAGTTTTTCCATTTCAAAAAAATTCATTACTGTTTACACAGATGTTGAGAGGACTCTGACAAAAGCTTTAACTATTAGTGTTTTTTTTTAATGGGTTTAAGCATAAAAAAGCAATAATCAACTTAATAATGTTTGTCATTTTTTCAATAAGCTTTAATACTTGAAATACATTTTGCTTTACTAAAGCAGGTATCGAAATTAATTTTAACATACACAACTATTCCTAAGCCCCCTAAAACTACCTATAAAAGAGAAAAAAGTGGTATTCCAGTTACAATAGATCATTGTTTTAAATGTATTTTAACTTAGTTTGAAGATATTCAAAACACTGTGCCCTGAATTCTGTAGCTTAAGATGGTCCATAAAACAGAACAGTTTTTCAATCCTTTCATCATAGGAAGATACAATGTTAAAATTTTCTCCCTCATCTGAAAATCTCAGAGATTCCCTGATACTTTAGTGTTCTTTGAATGTTCATTGGCAATGAACAGTTTTGGGAAGTATTTTAACATAGCCTCTGGAAAAATACAAAAGGTATTTTATATGGGAACTTAAGCCTAACATTGAACAAACAGCTTTAAATCTCCTTCACATCCCATGCAAATCAATTGGCATTTTGTTCCTTTTCTTACTCCGATGGGAATGCTCACTGTGACTACTTCTCAGTCAGAGGACCAGATCTGCCTGCTGTCTAATACTTACATGTAACTGCTGTTGATGCTAATGGAAATTGTGGACAAGTCTCAGAGGACAGAGTTTTGCACAGAGAATTAAGTAATGGAAACAATCTTTTATTTTGTGCATACAATTTGGAAATTTGATATGCTTATATCTTCATAAAATCTGCACCCATATGAGAAGGATTGAATAATGTGAATACATCAGTTTCCCCATGCTGCTTCTTCAACTTACTTGGCAGAGAGATCATTCCTAAGAATGACAGTGTAACTCACTGTCATCCTGCTGTGCTCTGCAGTTGATCAGTGACAAATATATTGGAATAAACCAATAATTTTATTAGTAGTAATGTTGTAAGGGGCCTCAGACAAGAATGTGTTCAAGGACATAATCTTCCACAAGCCTGATGGGGAATGTCCTGGAGGGATGCAAACAACCTAGCAGCCGATGCCAGTCAAAACCAAGACAAAAGGAACTGAGGACATCTCCATCTAGATAAGAGTCAGGACACCAGTTGAAACCAACAACCTTGCAATGCACTGTGACAAGATTACTCCATGG
Source organism: Phalacrocorax carbo (assembly GCF_963921805.1). Taxonomy (NCBI): domain Eukaryota; kingdom Metazoa; phylum Chordata; class Aves; order Suliformes; family Phalacrocoracidae; genus Phalacrocorax; species Phalacrocorax carbo. The sequence continues at coordinate 27,202,253 of NC_087518.1, read as the reverse complement.
GCCAACTCATGACCATATGTGGAAGAAAGACACAGAGCTCATGGAAAGGACACGAAAAACACCCCTCCAACAAACCACTAGGAACCACCAGGAACTATTCCAGGAAATCTAAAGTATATGTATACAACTGAGCATTATAAGCTTTGTCTATCATGACTTGTGGTGTGCATGCTGGGAGGAATTATTCCCATGCATCCTGTGCTGTAATAAAAAATGCCTCTTAATACTACATTGGTGTAAGGCGTTTTATTCCTGATTTTGGTGACAGGAACACCTCAAAAATCCCACATAATCATTATCTACTGGCCTGTGACAGCAGGTTTCATGACTTCTACTGGGGACCAAGGCCTGTTAAAGAAATAAGTTTACAGATTTTGAGGTGATGCAATTGTTTATTTATTCATAGAGGGGGTAAATATGAGCTAGAGCTCATGTTCAAAAAACTTCAATTTTTAGAAATGCATAATCAAGACCCAGGTAACTCACTTGTGCTGTGTGTAAATATGCGCACATGCTCAAAGAAAGTTCCAAGCAGCTTTTCTTTGCTTCTGTGTAGTTTCCATGTGCAAAGTTTACCAATATATGTCAAACATTTTGTTGAACAGACATGTTGTAATTTAGCCTCTCTTTATTGCCGTAGTACTCAATTTTGATTTTAGTAGGGCAATGCAGAACCAGCCTTATATCCCCCCCATTTTATTGTCATATGCCACATGCTCTACAAAAGAGTTTAAATACAGTGGATCAAAACTGCAGATGGATAAATGGCTAATCTTTGCCATTTGATGGGTAACTGTAGCAAAGAGTGCTACTTTCATGCAGATTGATTGGAAAAAAGTTGAATATCATGGGACTTTAAGCAGTGATGAGATTCGATACATCCGTGAAATTAGTTAGAACCATAACAAAGAGACAGTGCCACTTAAAATGAATCTTATTTATAAAGCAAATAACACATTTACTTATTTCTATAGAGAGCTGATAGGGTAAGAGAATGAATTGCAGTAACAAACCTTCAGGCATACAGTCATACTGCTACTTTATTTTGTGGCTTACCTAAAAGAATAAATAAAAGGCAAGAGTTGAGAAAAGTCAACAAAATTGTTCAGCTTTTTCTTGGTGCTATGAATGTAAGAGTGATGAAGAATTAAATGGGTTACAGAAGCAGAAGGTCACTTGCTCAGATAATTACACTAATGATGATATAGCAAGGTTTTCAGTTATAAAATATCCTTTCTATTTCTATCCTTCTTATTTTTGGCTGAAACCTAGTAGATGTATGCTGCACTTTAAAGGATGTTTTTACATAAAACTAGAGTATTTTTAATGTAGTCCTTGTATTTAAAGATCTCAGTAAGATGAATTTACCACTTTCATACTTTTTCACACTACTATAATATGGTTCAGTAACAGTTTCTTAGCACTAATGTTATGGAATTGAAAATACTGAGATTTAATATTTAATTATTCTCATTCACACTTAGCAATAGCTTGCACCACAAATTCACTCAACATAGTAAAACAGCCATTTCTATTATTTGGATATGCTCAACAGAAGAAAATTTTAACAAAGACACTGCAAGGATTTGAATTAATGTTCATTAAGGACTGAGTCAAAATCAAAGAGGCAAAAGTGAAGGAAAAAGTATTTTCTTACATCAGAGCTGAAATTCTGGAAAGACATCAGAATTATAAAATCTGTAGTGAAACTTTCTATGATTTAGTTATCTAATTTACATTGTTACATGTGTTAAAACTACAGCTTCACCACCTCCTGGGCAGCCTCTTCCAATGCCTGACCACTCCTTCAGTAAAGAAATTTTTCCTAATATCCAATCTAAACCTCCCCTGACTCAACTTGAGGCAATTTCCTCTCACCCTATTGCTAGTAGTTTGGGAGAAGAGACCAACACCAACCTCACTACAACCTCACTACAACCTCCTTTTAGGCAGTGAGCAATAAGTTCTCCACTCAGCCTCCTGAGACATTGCATACTGACAAATTTGTCTTAAAGCACAAGTATCTCAAAACAGGTTTTCCAAGGAACACTACATCTATCAGGTTGTTCTGGTGATTTTACATATCGAAACACAGATATATATTCTGCCACCTGTCTCCATCTGCACAAACATGTCTTTTGACTCTCAAAGTCATACTCAGGTTTTTTTCCAACACAAAATAAGCAACAATATGAATGTTAACATAACATAATCTATCCACACAGAAAGTCTTCTAATGCTAGTGAATTCTGTGTTTAGTTCATGCCATAGCAATGTATTAAGCCATCCAATTGAAGAAAAAAAATCCTCTCTTTATAATCCATTATTTTTCCAAACCAGCCCAGACAATATGATCTGAGACCGTTTTTACCCAATTTTTATGCAAATCATTCTTCCTTCCTCTTAATCCCTGTTATTGGCCTTGGATTCTTATTTAGATTGTGATCACTACTGATGAACAGATGTGAGAGAGCACTCCTTGCTCCAGCTGGACAATTCAGAAACTTTAGGAGGGCAGGAAGTACCCCTAATCATCTCAAATCAAGTTATATGTCTTGTAATGACAAACTAATTATTAGCTACAGGTTATTATCACAGACTCCTTTAAAGACTTAGACATTAAAGGTTCATCTGCGGAAACAAGAAATTCCAAAAAAAAAATAATCCTTACATTTTTAGATCCTAACTTAAATAGGTAGTAAAAGACAAAATAGGTATAAACAGACTTACTAAAGAAATCAGTAAATTTTTTGGGAAAAGGATTCTGGAAATTGAAGAGGTGGTTTAGGTTATTTAACTAGCATTAGACTCTCTCCTGGCTCCAGCTTCCTTGTCAACATAGCAGAATCTACATGTTCCTGTTCAGAACTGAATCCCAACTATTTTTATATCCACTAAACAGTAGAAGGAGTTTCAGGATTCTAGTTTCAAGGCAATGTCAAAGTGATGGGACACAATTTTTAAAGAAGTTAAAGATGGAAAATATGTTAAGGCAAATATAGATGTTAAATGTTGTGCAAAGACCTAGTTAACATCTACTTCAGCTTTTTGGCTTCATTTTGGTGAAAGTCTTTGGCACTGTGATTGCATGCAATATTTGCAGGACTAAGGCCTGATTACCCATAAGTAAAGCACATAAATAAGCATGGAAGTTTCTCGAGACTAGTCTACAAATCCCAGTGCAAATTGGTTTGACCTCACTGCTGACACTACTTTGATCTAGAGTTTGGACTAGATACCTCCTGAGATCCTGTCCAACATGAATTATTCTGTGACCCTGTAATTATTATTCATATCAGTTTATGGTAGACTGCTTTGCTCATGTTCTATGACTTAAAAGGTTACAATGACCTGTTTCCTGCAGTCCTGTTATGTGTCATTCATAAATCAATAAAATGCTTGCTTATACTACATGAAATGAATAGTTTTTTCTTCCACAGCATGTAACTTAAAAATTCTTAATAAAATGGTCAATAATTTTCTAGTATGACTCACATTCAGATCACTTGGTCAATATCCATATTATAAACCACAGCAGCCTTGTGAGGGCTCTGCCAAGGTGCCCTCTCTTATATGAGCTGAGCTGCGTGTAATGACTAACTAGAACATCTACTTGTGGGTGAGGTAATTAAAAAAAGCATGGAGAAAGACAAGAAAAATCTTTATATGGTTTGAATGTTGGAATTGCCACTTTGCAGGAAGTTGGGGATTTAGGTAATTGATCAGATGTCTTTCTGAAATTTTAAATGCCTGTTGCCATTTGATGTATGGATTGGTCATCTCCAAACGCTCTAGATTTACTCTTGCTGCCTGCCTCTCCCTGAACCTAGATTATGTATTGCTAGAGTTAGTTCTGTAAACCTAAGAAAATAAAGGCTCTTGTAGATGATATTTCATGTTGACTTCTCCCATTTTCTTTTGAAAGAGAATAAACAAAGAAGAGGAATCACCATCTGCTGAGTAGAGGAATGGGAACAATCTTGAATAATTCTTTTCCTGAATAAAACATCTAATTCCCAAAGGTAACATGAAAGTGCGAAATGCTTACTCTGGTAATTAGCAAAGTCTAGTTAGTTTCATACTTCCGTTAGTATGTCTGAATAAAACTGTGATATTACACTGCAGTGAGTGTTATTTTAAGGCACCTATCCTGACAGGGTTTCCTGTATATATTTGACATGAAGTTTTCCTTTTACCTCTCTCCTTTTCCCTCTCAGATTCTATAAGTAGTGCATATATAAGAAACTACAAATGACAGATTTTAAAGAAGTAATTTTCTCCATATTTTCAAATCTTGAAGTAATTTCAATGGCTTGTATGAATTTGTCTTATCATCATAGTTTGAAATTAGGTTTTAATGTGATCTCTAAAGACGAGAAGCAACATAAGGCAATTTATTACATACATTCTAAACTAACCTTTCTGAGATTTATATTGACACATTAATTAATCACGATTTCAGGATGACACTGAAGTAAATTTGAATAACTCAAAAATATATTAAAATTCACTACCTTAGATGTTTAATATTCTCAACTCTAGTTGTCTTGTATTCAGGTTTTATTTTTTGAAATTATATCAAAACAATATTGTGGTAGGCTATCTTATATGACCCATCTGTGAAGACTGAATCACAGATTCAACTCTAAATATCTGCTTACATACCCTATTTCAAAGGTATTTAGATGGAGCATAAAGAATATTAAGGAAAAGGGAAAATATTCAGAAAAATATCTGAGCATCATAACTGTAAAAATATCTCCACAACACACTTTCTGAAAACTTTTTCACTAATTCCATTTTTAGACTCAGGATTTAAAATAACTAATGTGCATGTCTTTCCTCAGAAATTGAACTAGAGGCGAGACAAAATAATCTCCTATTTTCTCACAATATTAAGAAAAGTTTGTATTCAATCGCCATATGGGAAAAGACTGACAGATATTTTATTCTAAGAGGTAACATTTCAGTCAGACTTTCACCTGGAGTAGACGAGCATGTGTTGATGCCAATAGAGTTACATAAATTTTTCTTAGCCAGTATCTAAACACTTAAAAAGACAAAGAAATCTGCAGGTTGAACTTGAATATTCTAATGAGCTGATGGGTTTTTTTTCTTTGGTTTTCACATCAGTGACTTTCTGCGTAATTGAGGTATTGAAATCAATTTATGAAAGGCACAGTCATGATAATTTTATTCTTTCAAGGCTAAAGAAATCCTGACTGAGCTATTCTGAATGGGCTGGAAAACAACTCAGTGAAACTCTACTTCTATGCTCAAGTGCTTCCTGTAAGAGCGGAAGGCTATGCATGAGTATATAGGCAGGCAAAAGAGAGTAAGGCAGAGGGCCTTGCAATGTGATAGCTGGTTACATTACCCTTCTCAGCTTGTTTGCAATGTTCATTAGGGAAAGTAGACAAAGTGATGCATCTTTAATGGGCACATAATCTACAAATCAGCATCGTATGTCTTTTAAGTTTTAAGTGTTTAACTATCCATAGTTCCTTACAAACAGAAAAAGAATATAGTATCCTGAACAATATCATTTTTTGTGTGTATGTATTATTTCCTTTAAAATAACATGATGGGTACAGAAAGGATTCTTATATTAATTAAGAAAGAAAAGTCAGAAGGAATGAGATAAAATCACCATTACCTATTTCAAAAAAATGATGTATTTTTCTGCCACCAAAGAGAATGTTCTTAAGTGTACTTCACCTGACAGTAGGTGGCATTGCTGAAGCACAAACATAACTGTCTACTACCTGTTTATCAAAAAAGTGTGCACACATGATATGCATATCACTATAAAACATCTTTTCTCTGTAATGCCAGTACAAGAAATAGAGTGCCTATCCTGAAAAGTTGTGCTCTCCTAGTGGTGAGTCAATTGTAATAATTATGCTGTGCTCATAGTCTAAGCGATTTTATTATAATAGAGCAAACTTTTCAGTTTTTTTCTTTGTCTACTGCTGAAGCTTTCTGGCTTCCATTTCCTTTCATATGTGCAGAAAATATATTACCAAGTCGAGCTTTCAAGGTCTCATTTGCTGAAAAGAAGTATGAAAAGACATATATCTTACAGTCACAGAAACACAGAATGACAGAGGTTGGAAGGGACCTCTGGAGATCATCTTGTCCAACCCCCCTGCTTGAGCAGGCACACCTACAGCAGGGGGCACAGAACCACATCCAGGTGAGTGTTGAATGTCTCAAGGGAAGGAGACTCTACAAACTCCCAGGGCAGCCTGGTCCAATGCTCTGTCACCCTCACAGGAAAGAAGATTTTTCTCATATTGAGGTGGAACTTCCTGTGTTCCAGCTTGTCCTTATTGCCCCTTGTCCTGTCATTGGGCACTATTGAAAAGAGTCTAGTCCCATCGTCATGACATCCACCCTTTAGATCTTTAGATATTTATAAGTATTGATGAAATTCCCCCTCAGTCTTCTCTTCCCCAGGCTAAACAAACTCAAGCCTCTCAGCCTTTCCTCATATGGGAGATGCTCCAGTCCCCTGATCATCTTGGTAGCTCTCTGCTGGACTCTCTCCAGTAGTTGCCTGTCCTTCTTAAACTGGGATGCTCAAAACTGGGCACAGTATTCCAAATGTGGTCTCACTAGGGCAGAGTAGAGGGGGAGGATAACCTCTCCTAATCTGCTGGCCACACTCCTTTTAATGCACCCCAGGATACCGTTGGCCATCATGGCCACAAGGGCACATTGCTGGCTCATGGTCAGCTTGCTGTCCACCAGCACTCCCAGGTACTTCTCAGCAGAGCTGCTTTCTAGTAGGTCAGCCCCCAGCCTGTACCGGTGCATGGGGATATTCCTCCCCAGGTGCAGGACCTTGCACTTGCTTTTGTTTAATTTCATGAGGTTCCCCTTGGCCCAGCTCTCCAGCCTGTCCAGGTCTCGTTAGAGGGCAGCACAGCCTTCTGGTGTATCGGCCACTCCTCCCAGCTTGGTGTCATCAGTGAACTTGCTGAGGTTACACTCTATCCCATCATCCAGGTCATTGATGAATATGTTGAACTGGACTGGACCCAGCACAGACCCCTGGGGAACACCACTAGGGACAGGCCTCCATCCAGACTCTGCCCTGTTCATCACAACCCTCTGAGTTCTGTTGTTGAGCCAGTTCTCTGTCCATCTCACAGTCTACTCATCCGACCCACACTTCCGTAGCTTGCCTATGAGGAGGCTATGGGAGACAGTGTCAAATGCCTTACTGAAGTCAAGATAGACAACATCCACTGCTCTGCCTTTGTCGATGCAGCCAGTCATGCTGTCATAAGAGGCTATCAGTTTGGTCAAGCACAATCTCCCCTTGGTGATTCCCACGTTGACTCCTTCTGATAATCTTCTTTTTCTGTACATGCCTGGAGATGACTTCCAGGATGAACTGCGCCATCACCTTTCTGGGGCTGGAGGTGAGGCTGACTGGCCTATAGTTTCCCAGGTCCTCCTTCTTGCCCTTCTTGAAGATGGGAGTGATATTTGCTGTCCTCCAGTCCTCGGACACCTCTCCTCTCCTTCATGACCTTTCAAAGATGATGGAGAGTGGCTCAGCAAGAACATCCGCCAGCTCCCTCTGCACTCCTGGGTGCATCCCATCGGGGCCCATGGATTTGCAAGGATCCTGTTTGCATAGGTCATCTCTGACCCAGTCTTTCTCAAACCGATAGTAAGTCTTCCTTTGTCCCAATTTGTCCTCTCTTCTCTAGGGGCTGAGATGCCTGAGGGCCAGCCTTAGCAGTAAAGACTGTGAGGCAAAGAAGGCATTCAGCAACTCCGCCTTCTCTGCATCCTGCGTCACTAGGGCCCCTTCGTTGTTCAGCAGTGGGCCCACTGTATCCCCAGTCTTCCTTTTACTGTTGATGACTTTAAAGAAGCCCTTCTTATCATCTTTGACATATATATTATAAAGACCTTCCAAAACCACAGTTTTAGTTCTCTTCTATGTTCTAATTTTAATGAGTTCTGGAAATGATCTAGTGACTTAAGATCAGGAATACTTATTTATTATGGGATAATTCTGTTTTTGAAACAGAATATTTCACTTACACCCCTTACACTTTATTTCACCATTTTGGAGCCTAGGGAAGTTAGGTGGACACTCTATTATTACCTATTACCTGACATTCTACTGCAAGCACAACCCATATTGAATTACTGTACTAGAAAAGACCCACCCCCATCCCCCAAAACAAATTTTTAACTAGATGTGAACTCACCTTTGAGGTGAGTTCCTACCATTTGGTTGCATTGGAGCAACCAAATCAGCTAGGATGAACCCATTTATATCCTCGGACAGCATTAAATGCCTGCCTCCCTGAGAGGAGGGCTGATTTCAGTCCAATAAAAAAGATTCCATGAATAGGAAAGGCAGACCATTCCAGAAAGTTACTAATTGATGGGTATCCTGAGGTTTTTATCTGTGGAAGGAGGAGTGAAAACTTTGTTGTTTTCAGCCTTCTTATTAAATTCCTGTGCATCAGGAATGTTTATTCATTAGGGCTATTTTGCAAACATAATGTTGGTTGCATGGATTTATGAATAAAGCCTCAAAAATATTATTTATTTGTAGGTTGTTTCAGGTACCCCAGTATTTCAATGGTAGAAGCACTCAACAGAATTATATAATTCTAAATGTAAGTTAAGCGTAACTGTTCTTTGGAACAACTGTAAAGAATAATTAGTACTTATTATGCTTTAGCCTATTAAAACTTTTCATTACCTCTAAAAAAGTTAATTCAGCCATTAAATATATTATTTACACTTCTTTGTCTTCTCTTATAGACCTAAACCAAGAAATAATCCAGTTGAACAAAAGAAAGGTACCACTATTTATTAACAAGATACGCAAAGGTTAAGCTGTCTGCAAACATTACAATAAAGAAAAGTCATTATACAGAAATGGATATACATTGTTAGCAATTCTTAATCCACATTTTCAAATAGAAAATAAAAACTAGTTTTGTATGACAATGAACACAACTATGAAATTACGTTCTTGAAAGCAAAGGCATATGTATCAATCCACAATCCTTCCAATTTTTCACAGAGATACTGTAACGTGAACTGCAGCTAATGAAGAAAAGCTTAAAGAAGGGACTGAATGTGACTAAAAAAAGGGCAGCAAAATATTTTTTTCTGAACACATATTGTATTCTGTGCTGCACGTGGCAATTAAATTAATGAAATATATCTACTGACAACTTCCTATAATGAGTATCTAATTTTTCTTAACATGAATTTTTAAATATTGCTTGGTTACCTAAATTCTTCAGCTTGTCTTCTCAAATTAAAGCATAAGGCGTGGAAGATTGAGATAGAGATCAAAAACTGGAAACACCTACATACAATATAGGAGTTCCCAAAACAATTTAATAATATTCTACTGTATAAACTGTAGAAATATCTCAGGGATGCATTACTTTTTTGTTTGGTAGGGAAAGCATACTGTAAATTGTGTGGCTTAAAGATAAATTATATTCATTTTCAAAGGAAGAAATCAAGCCTGCAAATACATTTTCCTCCTTTTGTATTTTTCAGCTGGTCTGTTATAATTTGTGTACAGTACTTGTATCCTAGTACCGAAGCGGATTACTTAAAATGAAATTTTAAAAAGCAAGGAAAGTAGAGGTTAAATTCTGTTGTGCTGCAATTTCTTTAGTTGTACTCTTTTTCAAAAGACTCTATGACCTAAATGTTGTTTTGTTTTAAGACAAATCACCTAGAAGAAAATAACTGCTTTAAAGTCATTAATTCTGTTTTTAATCTGTAGACAAATCGTCCAGACTAAATTGACTTGATACGTTCTAACCTTCAAGATAGCCTGAGGTTCTGGCAAGTAAAACACTTGGAGACCGTGCCAATCCATTCAAGAGACTGTAGAGGAAAACAAAACTTCTCTTTAAGGAAGTAAGCAGGCAGAGGCAGAAGTGGTTCTCTTGTTAATCTTGGTGTTTATTGTTAATATGCTTTAGAATAATAGAAAAATTTGAGCTGGGTAGGACTTCTGGAGGTCATGTAGGTCAGATTCCTGCTCAAAGCAGAACTAACTCCGTAGGATGTGAAGCATTATTCCACAAAAATTATATATGGCCCTTATATAGCACTTACATTTCAACATGAAAACATGCTAAGCTGTATAAAAACTTTAAATTTAGTTGTATTTCAAAAGCTTACGGTTTAAAAATACCATAGGTCATATCCTTTGCATCTACATTATTCCGTATCAAATATGATCATTTTACCAGGGTGATGCTATGCTCTCAAATAGCCCTTCAGTTCCTGTCATGGTTTCAGCTGGCATGGGTCCTGTCGTCTTATGGGAAAAGCACATAGGAGATGGAAGGATGCTGTAATCAGTCCTGTACAACAAGTCACAAAAACTGCTGAAGGAAAAGGTGAATCGAGCCACTTTGCAGAAGTAAAGGCCATCCAGCTGGCCTTAGACATTACCGAAAGGGAAAAGTGGCCAGTGCTCTGTCTCTATACTGACTCCCGGATGGCGGCAAATGCCCTGTGGGGGAGTTTACGGCAGTGGAAGCAAAGCAACTGGCAGCGCAGAGGCAAACCCATCTGGGCTGCCACATCGTGGCAAGACGTTGCTGCCCGGGTAGAGAACCTGGTTGTGAAAGTATGTCATGTGGATGCTCACGTCCCCAAGAGTCAGGCCACTGAAGAACATCGAAACAACCAGCAGGTGGATCAGGCTGCTAAGATTGAAGTGGCTGAGGTGGATCTGGACTAGCAGCATAAGGGTGAACTATTTCCAGCTCGGTGGGCACATGACACCTCAGGCCATCAAGGGAGAGATGCAACATACAGGTGGGCTCGTGATCGAGGGGTGGACTTGACCATGGACGCTATTGCGCAGGTTATCCATGAATGTGACACATGAGCTGCAATCAAGCAAGCAAAGTGGGTAAAGCCTCTGTGGTATGGGGGACAATGGCTGAAATATAAATATGGGCAGGCCTGGCAAATTGATGATATCACACTCCCACAAACCTGCCAAGGCAAACGCCATGTGCTTACAATGGTGGAAGCAAACACTGGCTGGCTGAAACATATACCATGCCCCATGCCACTACCCAGAACACTATGCTGGGCCTGGGAAAACAAGTCCTGTGGCATCATGGCACCCCAGAGAGAATTGAGTCAGACAACAGGACTCATTTACAAAACAACCTTATAGACACCTGGGCCAAAGAGCACGGCATTGAGTGGGTGTATCACATCCCCTAACACGCACCAGCCTCTGGGAAAATTGAAAGATACAGTGGACTATTAAAGACTACACTGAGAGCAATGTGGGGGTGGAACATTCAAACACTGGGATACACATTTAGCAAAAACCACCTGGTTAGTCAACAGGAGGGGATCTTCCAACAGAGCTGGCCCTGCCCAATAAGAAGCCTTACATACCGTAGAAGGCAATAGAGTCCCTGTAGTGCACTTAAAAAATATGCTGGGGAAAACAGTCTGGGTTCTTCCTGCCTCAGGCAAAGGCAAACCCATTCATGGGTTAGCTTTTTCTCAAGGACCTGGTTGCACTTGGTGGGTGATGTGGGACAATGGAGGAGTCTGGTGTATACCTCAAGGGGATTTGATTTTGGGTGAAAACGGCCAATAAACAGAATGGTATGCTGTTAATTGCTATATAATGTTGTATGTCATCACTATTATGGTTGTTATATGACATATCAATGCTATCATAGTGGGAATCTCCCAAAGTAATATAAAAATGAACTTTGATTGAACCAGGCAAAGTGCAGCAGTGATAGAACAAGGACTAACAGTGCAGTGGTGATGGAACAAGGACTGACTTCGGCATGCAACAATCCAACACCATACATACCACCTCTCTGAAAGACTTGTACAATAAATGGAACCCAAATCATGGACTAAATGAACTGAATGGACACTTCACAGACATTTTACAGTTCAGTAAGCTCTCCTGTTCACCAGAAAAAAGATGGAAAAATTGATTTGTTTCCTTGGAATAGATTCCACCTTCTCTCTCCCCATCTGATAAGATCACTATATGAGTTTTTGATAACTGATATTGAGTTCTACTTTGGACAGGTAAATTATTTTATTATAGGTAAAGACATTCCATTTCAGGTGCTGTGGCTCTATTTGTAAATGGGCAAAGGTAAAATATTGAAAATGCAAATACTTAGGTATCTAAAAGAAGGTATGTAGGTTTTGAAAAAACAGAACAAATATTTATTAATGTTTCTATTCTCATCAAGAAAGGCTTTATAGGCTTTTGATAGATATCATTTTAGACAATTCAGGCAAAATTGAATTGTACAGCTTTGCAGATGAGAAAAAAAGTAACTCTGATGTAGGATATTTGTGTTATTGCCAATCTTCTTGCTCTTCTTCAAGGCAGATATGACAATGATCGCTTGTTTTTACCAGGACTGAATGGTGTCCCTCCTTCTATATTCTTAAGCTTTCTTCTCCTTTCATGTTGGAGCATGTTGGTGGCCAGCCCAGCAATAAAATTCTGAAGCCATCTCTGTAACCCTGTTTCTGCTTCAAAGGGAGAAAATTGTGGAGAGTTTATTGGATCCCTTGCTGATTTCTGCTCTCCTCCTGTGCTGTGTAAAGGAGATATGAAGCTGAAGGTGCTGAGCGGATTCTGATGTATGGAATGTGGCAAAATGTCTTACCATTAATGGGGCTTATTTCCTCCTCCTAGCAGTCTCCTCCTTTGGCCAACTGCCTCATCTGCACATTAGTAATCCCTGGCTTTGCTAATGTGCATTGGGAGCATTGTAGAATACATTGTCTTTGAGGAGTTAGTGACCTTGAATGAGCCATGTGTGCTTAAGTACAAGCCACATCATGCCTTTTACTTAGGGTTTGAGAAGCCTGTATGTATACAATGTGTTGCATATAATATATCATTGGGAGAGAGAAACTCTAAGTGAATCAAAGGGGAGGACTGTACTGATCCCCACTGACAAACCGTTGCACTTTTAGGAGTTAGTGATTGACAAAACAGTCAACCTGAGCTGTTCCAGGCCTGTGCTGTCCAGCGTGGCCTTCAGGCTGTGCTGTGCTTTACAAGTCCCTTGGCAGCAGGATGAATACAACAGCTAGAGAAGATCTGCAGACAGCTCCCACTCAGTACTAGCAATTATGCTATCTGCATGGCTGTGCATTCATTAACAGTGCAGCTAGAAGTTCTCATGTGAACACTGCTAAGGAATAGCGGACTTCTTCTTGTTAGAAATTATGTGATAGCTCAAATGATCAAAAAGGAAGAGGTTCCCTCTCTCCATGGATGGGATCTGCACAGACTGCCATGGGAAAACCCATCTGGAGTCCATCTAATGTTGCACAAATGCAACATGTTGTCAGCATCTGAAGGGATGTAAGATTTACTCACTATCTATATCCCTCTTCTTATTCTGTCTAATTAAAATGGCTATTTTACTGATCCATTCGTTGTTAGGCCATTTTTACTGAGACCTGGAAAGAACCCTGCACCATTTCTCTTTCACCTGAAACCAGATCTTCCTGCACCTCCCCCCTAATGCAAACCAGCTTCTTAGCTTTGCTTGAAATAAGAACTGCAGACTAAATAATTTAATATTTTAACAGGAAATAGTGTTTAAGCAACAATATCATTTGAGTTTTCCATAAAGATCATCACAGAAAAAAAAGTAGATGCAATTCTTTGATGGTGTTTTGGAAACCTCTGTGTAGATGTTCTTGTGATATTCTGGTGTTGCAGAATCAATGCTGTATTAACAGTTTTGTTCTAAATGCTGTGAAGCGGGTCCATTTTCCTTTCTGCCTTCACTGTTGTTTTTCACATAGAAGAATGACTCTAACAGACTGACACAAGATGATAATGTTGAGGCAGAAATGTCAGAGAAATTGAATGAAGGGAGAGTAACAGCTTCTCCCTTAACTGAGAGATTTTTAGTCTTCAGGTAAGTTTTTCTGGAAGTTCCAGACATACATCTAAGAATATAATGTAGTTTACTTGTCACCAGATGCCACCATTTCATTAGGTCATACCCTTCATGGACATTTCTAGTAGAGTCAGCACAGCGTGAGTATTCATTTCAATGGGTCTACAAAAAAAGGTCAGAGCTTTACTTCTGTCTAGGAAGCTTTCAAAACATCTTTAGGTTCTGAGCTTTAATTTCTTCTTTTTGTTGTTTGAAATACTGTTTTTCTCCACTACATGTTAAAAGGCATGGACATTTTAACAGACAAGTCTTTTTTTTCTTCCCTTAATCCCTCAACTGTGAAATATTTTTCTATAAAAGCAACTATCATTATTATTAGAATTAGTTGTAATTTAAATTATGCTTAAGAAAGGGATCGATACTTCTGTGTAACAGAATGATGACTACCACCTCTCTGAGAGGGGAACTTGTTGAAGAACTGACAGAGCTAATCAATTAAGCAACTAATACTTGAATAGCTTCTTATTGTAGCAGTCCAATGATGGTAATGATCTTAGTATATGTTTTCAATATACATTGTACTGCTTATGTAGTTAAAGCTTCAGGGAATTATTATGTGAACTACAGCACTCCAGAATTCTTGAGGACTAAACAAAGTTCGATGCATAACATTACCTAACTCTAGGTATTTTTTGTTAATGTCACAAAATTATTTTACTTCAGTAAATGTTCTAAGAATAAAGTAGATAGTTCTAACAGGTTTATTTGTGATTCATGCTAGAATACTGAACAGAAAGCGCTACAGATACTCCTTTGAAAAGCTGCCAAAATCAAGCAATGTTTACCTGAAAAGAAATATTCTGTATTTCAGGAGGGTGCATGACTTGGTAGGCTGTTATACTAGGATGTAATTATGGGACATCTACTCTGCAAAAATATCTGGCAGCTCTGCCTGGAGAGCTACCTTTCAAAAAAACTAGTCTTAGCCCTCTTGTGTATAATTGCAAATGTCACAAGTTCTAGCAATGACCATTAGACAATTTTTCTCTGCCATAGGAATATTCCCATTTTGAGAAAAAAAACCCCACTCTCCTCTTGATTTGATTAAAAAATAAAACCCTACTAATAATTTAAAAATAAAAACAGGAAAGATAGCAAACACTGAGAAATTTCCAAATGTTCTGTCTTCAGAATCTGCACTCATGGGAAGTGTTTTAGTGATTAAAATAGAAAAATCAAAGGAAGACAAAAACAAACCCTTAGCAGCAGGTTTACTCAAAAGTGACCACATTAAATTATTTATTTAAATGCAGTAAATGAGAAATATGTATTGCTCTTGGCATTAAATGATCATTTGTTAGGAAATTCATATTCCAGATAACTTTTTGGTTCTTTTTCTGGCTTTCAGTTGCTTTCCACCCTCTACTATTCAGTCTCTCACTTTCCATTTGTTATTTTCTGTTGTTACTCTTTCCTATGCCTTTCTTTCTCCAAGCTTCTGTCCCTTCAGACTTCTCCCCATATGCTTTGGTACATTCAGATCTGTTCCCTCTGGTGTGATTTTTTTCTTTTAATTACTTGTTATTTAGTAGCAACAAACTGGACAACAGTAAATACCTCAAAATAAATTCTAAAAATTTTCATGAATATTAATGACCTAAAGAAGGTCTCACATCTTGGTATATAAATAGAACAGTGTTTTAACAGAAGGCACATTCATATTTCATAGCTCCTGTGATTTTTATTACTTTATCTTCCTTTTCTATTAATATTTCACATTTTTTCACTCTTCTTTTGTGTTGATCTTTCTACTTTTTCTGTTTATGTCACCTTCAAGTTCTTTAACTTTTTATTCTGTATTTTGTCCACTACTTCTCTCCTCTGCTTAGTTATTTTTTCACTTTCCGTTTCTTTTACATATACATTTTTTCTAGTTTCACGCCCATATTTTCTAACAGTCCTCTCCATAATATTCTACTGCTTCCTTTTTTTCCTCATTAGAGCATTTTATCTTGAAATATATAAAAAATTGTAATTTCCATTATAGTTCACTGCAGTTACTTTGGGCCTTATTATTTCCAAAGATATACTGGGACAAGTCTCCAGGTGCTATAATCAAAGAAGCAATGTCATTATACCTCCTCTTAGCTCTGCTACTTAGTACTTTACTGTAGCATGTCTTCTGTAGCATCCTGCAGCTTCTGCACCTTTTGGTATAATTTGCCATGAAATGATGGTAATCCTTCTCAAAAGCAAGATAGACCAGGTCAGATTGAATCAAGTCTTCTCTTGGACTGAACATTCACTGAGTACTACCTCACCTTCCTAGCAGTACCATCCTCTGTTGTGCCTGATTTTCTTCTTTCTTTGTGGTTTTGATCAATACTTGCATGAAACTACAGGAGACAATAGAACTTTAAGAAAACCTCACATGCAATCAGACCACATAAGGGTTTAATAGTGAAAAATTTAGGCAGACCTCCTTTAAAGAAAATCCTTTTTATCTTCAAATGGAACAACATAACATCACAAAAAAGACTCTTAAGTGTCCCTGAATTTTTATGCAGCCACTTTCTGGAAAGCACGCGATATAGCCCTAATTGAACCAATTGAGAACAAATGCAAAGGAAACATAAGGTAAATGATGCATTACATCATCAAACACTACACCTGGAAAATAAGTCAACCTTAATTGTAAAATAGTAGATAGATACATGTTGTACATACAAAATAAAATAAAAGCTATTAGAATTTTAAAAGTATTTAAAAGGCCATATACAAATATCAATAGAGTAAAAAGTAATGAAGAATATTAGTTAATACAATAAAATTGGATAGATTTACTGGCTTTGCATATTTTATTTATTGATGTTTATATGATACACTGGACAGACATAAATAACAATTCCTATGAAATAAATAATCCTAGATATAAGTATTATTAGTGTCTTTGAAATTATTTATTAGTTTTAACAGCATGAGAAGCCAGCATTATCTACCATTTTCATGCCTTCTTGGTGTTAAGTACATCTAATGCCACAGATTTCTTTTTTTTAAATACTTTCTTTAAGATTAGTTTGAATTTTCATTGTGCTATGAATAAATTCTGATTCCTTCTGTTTCAACAAACATAAGTGAAAAGTTTTTGGACTTTACATTTACACTTATATTTACATTTACACTAATATAAAACTGTTACAAGCAGGAAGAGAAATAGCATTCAATCACATGATACCATCAATCCAGGTTTTAGCATGCTGTCCCAGATTCATAATAGCTGCCTCGTATCTGGCCACCTGTCACGGTTTTAGCTGGGATAGAGTTAATTATCTTCACTGCAGCTGGCATAGTGCTGTGCTTTGGACTTAGCATGAAAACAATGTTGATAACACACCAGTGTTTCAGTTGTTGCTGGGTAGTGCTTGTACTAGTCAAGGACATTTCTAGTTTCCCATGCTCTGCTGGGTGCACAAGAAGCCGGGAGGGGAGGGGGCACAGCTTAGAGAGCGGATTCACACTGACCAAAGGGATATTCCATATCATGTAACGTCATGCTCAGTACGTTAAGTGGGAGGAGCTGGCCAGGGATGGGAGGCAGCAATCGCGGCTCAGGGATGGGCAGCGTCAGTCAGCGGGTAGTGAGCAGTTGTATCATTTGCGTTTCTGTTTTTTTCCCTTCTTTTTCCCTTTCCCATTTTATTATATTATCATTATTGTTATTTTATCATAATCAATATTACCATTATTATTTCATTCCAATTATTAAACTGTTCTCATCTCAACCCACAAGTTTTGTGTGGTTTTTATTTTGCTTTTGTTCTTATGATTCTCTCCCCATCTCAGAGGAGTGGAGGTAGTGTGTGAGCAGCTGCACGGTTTATTGCCAACTGGGGCTGAACCACGACACTACCACAACATATTCTCTCACACCCTGTATACTCAAGTCCACCGTTAGAAATTAGAAACAGTAATGCATGTCTGTCTAAGAGGATTCATTTTTTTTCCGTCTCCTTATGAAGATGCTTATGTGATTAAGAATAAATTCACAGTGTTATCTATGCTGTTCTATCAATAACAAGACTCTGTAGGTTAGGAATCAATGGTCAGAAAAAATGTGACACCACAAAGGAGTAATATCGTTAAACTGAAAGACGGTGTATTTAAAGTAGGTTTAAGGAAGAAAATCTTAACTATGATAGTCAGACATTGGAAAGATATGCACCATACCTGAAACTGTTCAAGGCCAGGTTGGATGGGGCATTGAGCAATCTCATCACAGAATCATAGAATCATTAACGTCAGAAAAGACCCCTAGGATCATCAAGTCCAACCGTCAACCCAAGACCAACATGCTTCCCTAAACCATGCCCTGAAGTGCCATGTCTACACATTTTTTGAACACCCCGAGGGATGGTCACTTCACCACCTCCCTGGGCAGCCTCTTCCAATGCCTGACCACTCCTTCAGTAAAGAAATTTTTCCTAATATCCAATCTAAACCTCCCCTGACTCAACTTGAGGCAATTTCCTCTCACCCTATTGCTAGTAGTTTGGGAGAAGAGACCAACACCAACCTCACTACAACCTCCTTTTAGGTAGCGAGCAATAAGTCCTCCGCTCAGCCTCCTCTTCACCAGGCTAACAAAACCACAGTTCACTCACCACTCCTCTTAAGACAACCACTCCTCTAGAACCCTTCACCAGCTTCATTGCCCTTGTCTGGACATGCTCCAGCAGTGTAATGTCCTTGTACTGAGGGGCCCAAAACTGAACAAAGTATTCAAGGTGTGGCCTCACTAGTGCCAAGTACAGGAGCACGATCACTTCCCTAATCCTGATGGCCACATTATTCCTGATAAAAGCCAGGATGCTGTTGGCCTTCTTGGCCTCCTGCGTACACTGCTGGCTCATTTTCAGCCAGCTGTCAACCAACACCCCCCCAGGTCCTTCTCCAACAGGCAGCTTTCCAGCCACTCTTCCCCAAGACTGTAGTGTTGCATAGGATTTTGTGACCCTAATGCAGGACCCAGCACGTAGCCTTGTTGAATCTCCTATGGTCGGCCTCGGTCCATCAATCCAGCCTGTCCGGATCCCTCTGCAGAGCCTTCCTACCCTCGAATAGATCGACACTCCCACCCAACTTAGTGTTGCCTGCAAACTTATTGAGGGTGCGCTCAATCCCCTCATCCAGAGCATTGATAAAGATATTAAACAAGACTGGCCCCAAAACTGAGCCCTGGGGAACCCTGCTCGTGACTGGCCACCAACAGGATTTAGCTCCATTCAACACAACTTTCTGGGCTTGGTCATCCAGCCAGCTTTTACCCAGCAAAGAGAACACCAAGGCCATGATCTGTCATCCTCTTTAGGAGAATGCTGTGGGAGATAGTGTCAAAGGCTTTGCTAAAGTCCAGGTGTACAACATCTACAGTCTTTCCCTCATCCACTAGGTGGGTCACCCTGTCATAGAAGGAGATCAAGTTGGTCAGCAGGACCTGCCTTTCATGAAGCTGTGCTGGCTGGGTCTGATCCCCTGGTTGTCTTGCACTTGCCTGGTGAGCTCACTCAAGACGTATCACTCCATAACCTTCCTTGGTACTGAGGTCAGTCAGACTGGCCTGTAGTTCATAAATCCTCCTACCAGCCCTTCTTGTAGATGGGCGTCATATCAGCAAGCCTCCAGTCATCTGGGACATCCCCTGTTAATCAGGACTGTTGACAAATGATGGAGAGTGGCTTGGTGAGCTCCTCCACCAGCTCCCTCAGCACTCTTGGGTGGATCCCATCCAGCCCCATAGACATGTGAGTGTCCACTGAACTAGTGGAATGTGTCCCTGCAAATGGCAGGGGAATTGGAACTAGATGATCTTTAAGGTCCCTTCCAACACAAACCATTCTATGATTCTATGATACTATGAACTGTACTAAATTTGTTTACCTTGGAACATAAATATTTATCATAAAAATTAATACCTCAGAGTTAAGTATTCAGCATGGTAGAAGCTGATTTTTCAAATATTTTGTTCATTAAATAGAGTGGTGAGTTCCTAAGAGTCTGTCTGTTTATGTAAATATCTGAGAATGTACATGCAGAAATCAGTATATGTGGAAATTTTTTTTTTCAACACAGAACATTCCAATGAGAGAAACAATATAGAAAAATCAAGCATAAGAGGAAAAGAGACACTAGTAAAATCTTATTTTCCTTCCCTTCTGATTAAAATAGCATAATATCTATTCTCAACAGTCTCCCTCAGACCACTGTATTTTTATAAACTTTTTATTAGTAACATCAGCAACCTTTGTGTCCTGATTGCTAACTTTTTTTTTATAACCATATACCGTGATGATTTCTGATAGCTTGGTGTTGGTATTTAGTTAAGAATAAAGTGGATGCACAAATGATGGTGAAGAATTGCTCTTTCTTTCCTGTTTCTATCAGGAATAAGCAGAATACTTTTAAAGAAGAATAAATGAAGTGTTCTGCAGTATTCTAAATTTTCAAAATTTCAGGTATTTTAAATTTTTTTTACTGAAAACTATGAAATAAGAAAGAATGCTGATTTTGAGAGGTAAGAATGCTTCACTGTTGAAATATCATGTCTCTGATTTTTGGAAACAGAGAAAGCATCTCTTATTTAATATATGGATTTAAAAATTAATGACAAAATTACTGTTCCTATTTGTTCAATTTAATCCTATTCTTGCAAAGTAGCGTGATGCATAATGAATAAACATTAGATCCTACATTCACAAATTCACACGCAGTTTTTGTTAGTTAAAGGATGGAGTATAGAGAGGATAATGATCTGTAGCAAATTCTCATGAATTTCAAATTTTCTTAGTTATGAAACCCAGCACCACTGAATTTTGCCATCATAGTATAACATATTCTATTCTCCTTGGGAACACACTACAGAAAAATTAAACAAATAAGAATATTAGTAAGCAAATTATAGTTATTCCTAAAGGAATTGGGTAGCTGCAGGTGGTCTTGTCTCTGGTGAATACTTTGTCTCATTGGCCAGTCTCTGGTTATTAGTAAATGAAAGCTTTAATAATTTTTCCTTATTCTTTTTGTTTTATTTTCTCTCTCTCTCTGTTTTGTTTTTTTTTTGTTTTTTTTTTTTCTTCCCTTGAAAGCAGCTTTTAAAACCCAGGGAAAAGAACAGAAAAACACATCTTTGAGGTGTAGTATCTGTCTACATTGCTTGTAATTCCATAGAATTTTCTAGGACCTAAGTTCAGCTAGTGAACTTCTCTTTGCTTACGAAAATAAGTCAGAAGGTACACTTCCTTCCTGTAAAGATACTATTTTCTTTCTGGGTGGCTTAAATGGCATAATTTAAAACTATTTATATAAATAAATACAGATAACTTATTTACTTTGTATAGTAGTGAGAATTATAGTCATGTGGAACAGTGCAGTTACCTGTTGGTTTTGTTCGGATATGAGAGATTGATATTTCTGTGTAATTTTTTACATATTTGACACAGGGCGCAGTTGTTGCTATGCCTAAAAATCAGTCCTCTTAGGGAGCTGACATGCATAGCATTTTGCATGCAATTGATGTAAAAGAAAAAAGAATACATCACTAATCCCTCAGCTGGCGATAAATACTAAAAAAAAAAGAGAAAAAAAACCCTCATTATCAATCATATCCACATTAACTGCACAGAATCTCTTGTCTGTGATTTCATAAATAGGTGTAAGCTAGTATGATTGTACTTACACTGCATGAATATGTTGAGAGAAACATGAGCCACATGAGCAAGTTTGCATGAAACTATAATCCATGACTTTATCTCAGGAACCCAGTGCTATTATTTTCATATTTCTCACTTTTATGCATGTAATAAATGCCATACTATATTTTATGTAAGCTAAAAAATAATTGTTCTGTATCTTTACCTATTCTTTTCCTAAAATCACAATTCCCTTTATCACCGAGTCCTCAGAAAGTGCCACTTATTTCTGTAGATATTGCTCATATTTAAAGATCTATCTTGCAGTTTGAATGTATCAAGGTTAGGAACACCAGTCAGAATCAGTAGATTTGCAGAGTGCATAAGGCACTAACTGCACATACAGAAACCAGTCACCATTGAATGCATTAGAGGATTTTCGTGAATAGCCTTGGAAGTGCATTAAAATATAACCTTTCTGTAGAAATATATTGGACAATTCATAGATGCAAATGCCAGGTTTTTGTTAGTAACACGTTTAGAAACACTCTTAGATTTCTTAGGTAATTTCATGTTAACTTACCAGGAGTATGTCAGACAGAATCTCAGTCTTGTCACAGTTTTGTTGTTCGTTGTCCCGATTGAGACTAAAATCCCTCTGTGTTCAAAATTATGCTTTTTGATGAGCTGTGTCACTGGTAACACTAATCACTTGCTTCCCCACAGATTGAGAAAATGCAGAGGTGGTAGATAGTGCCCTTTTTTTACATAGATGTATGTAAATGTACGTAGTTGTTGTCCTTTTCTGTACAACGGAACAATGGTTTTCAACATCCAGGAAGCTGTAGGCTCTTCCTTCTAGCCCTGGGATCTAGAGGTCAGAGATGCTCTGCAATAAGTACTTGGCTAGCCTACTTACTCTGTTGCAGTTGCCACTCTTTCCTGCTTTCTTCAAATTCACTGTTGCCTGCTTTCTTCAAACTCACAATTATTTTGTCTTCAGCTGTATGCTCAAAGCACGACCCTGGAAAGTTGTGTTCACCCTCTTTTGTCTGCTACAATGAAACTTTAAATACTCCAATACTCCAAGATTAGTAGCTCAACAGAAAGGCACAAGAGCCTTATTTTAGAATGGTCTAAGGACAAGACAAGCACAAGGGACTGTAGGCAGGACATCTTCCAAAAACACAAGACTGACAAAGAACCCCACAAGATAAGCCATACCAAGAGCAGAGGATGGGGTGGGGAGCAACAGCACATAAATCCCACAGGTATGATTGAGGAAAATTGCAGAAGCAAGAAGAGATGCCCACTTCATTTCTGAGTTCTCTTGTCTAAGTGTTCTCCAGCATGATCACCTTGACCAATAACTAAGAACCATAAGAACTGTGAAGGGTCCCAGCCAACAGTGATCAATCACTACATGGTATCAGCTCCATGAAACTGTGCACTCATAGCTAATTTAGAATAGGATTGTAAAGACTACAAGCTTTATATACTTAACGATGACAATTAATATTATATAAGGCTATTTGCATGAGGTTTGCTGTTAACGAATTCAGTGAAGTTTGAAGTTCAAAGCTATCTTTATTGGTCAGACTTTCAAGCACACCCATTACAGTTATTACTTTCCCCCGATATATGTGTATACATAAATACATATAGCAATTAAAATATGGTAATAAAATACTAAGTTTGTGTACGTCTTGAGAAAGAGGATGCAAGCAGGAGCAAGGAACATTTTTAATTTTTTCACCTATGAGAAAAATAAAGCGTGAGTTCAAACACTGCTAAATACTTGAAAATCCATTTATGAGAGATATAATGAATGCCTTTGAAAAGGTACAAGGCTCAGGATTTTTTTGTGCATGTATTTAGGGTTTTTTTTCCATCTGGTAAGGTGGGAATGCTTTTCTGAATACCATAATACAGCATAAATATTTCTTTAAAAATACCCTCAGGTGTTGCACTTGACTATAGGTATTTGAAATTTCTGTTCTGGATGATATTGTGATCTTTTGAACTGTGTACCAGTGCAATAAAATCTGTTCCTAATTAAAATACAATTTCACACTTGTACAGTTACATATTATTTACTGCAAGATCTTATGGAAATGTGTTAAAGGATGTTATGTGGTTGTCAACTCCAGCAGCTCCATGACCAAGGGATTCCTCCTGCCCAGCTTCTGCAGCCCATCCCACTCCAGCATGCCTTGGAGACCCATCTCCACCCCAGCCTGATGGATGTGGCTGCTGCTATCCTGGTTGCAGGTTCATCCAGTAGCAAGGCTGAGCATGCATCCCAGACACACAGGCACATGCACACACACACAGAGGACTGACATGGTCAGCTGCACAGACTGTCACAGACAAGGTGCTGGCTTCAACAACACCCACAAAACCCACTGCCAAGACTCACACAAAACTTAAGCGAAGGTAGCCAAGTCCCCTTTGCCCATCTGGCTGGGTGGGATTGAAGCTTTCTAGTGAAAGCCCACCTGTCCTCATTCTCTGGATCCTTAAGCACACAGACGTTTGTGCATCTCCTGAGTACCAGCATGGCCCCTCTCTCTGCCTGGTAACCCTGCCCAGATCCCAGGACTGTGGTCCACATGTCTCCTACTCACTAGCCAGCCCAGCTTGACACTCATTTACACACAGATGAATAGGCTTACACACTTTTTTCCATGGACACCCCATGCTTGTGCGTCCTCCTGGGTACCAGCATGGGTACCTCCATCTGCCTGATACCCCTGCCAGGACTCCCACATACATAAGATGTATTTTCATTTTAGGAACTCATTGAATCACTACAGTTCTAAATCATTCAGACCAGCCTAATTATAGCTATAATGCTGTTCCTATCTTCAGTCTTTGGCCATTTAATAAAAATTATTTACACCAGGCAAGTAGAAATCTGGAATTTGGGAAAATGTTTATATATGAAAGGCAGTGTAATAATTGCTCTTTGAAAAAACAATTTTGAACATAGTATAGCTTCAAATAGTGATGGATATGTTACTAACAGCCATGATATTATCTGTTGTGTGTAGTACATGTGAAATTTTAACTAAAGAGTTTCTGTCCAGGTACAAGAGATAGTAGGTCAAAACATTTCCTGGGAAGCTGCAGACTTCTATCCTTAACAGCCCTCTGATTGCTACTTCCTTAATTTCCCCTGAGGTTTTCTCAGAAGCTTTCAAAGTTCTTAGAACTAGAGTAAAGAATTAATTTACTACACAGATGTTAAAGGAACATTTTCTTTCTGCTATACTGAGTGTTAAAACATTGAAAGGCAAGTAACTCCAGATGAAACTAAAGCCTAGCAAAGGATCAACTCCTTTTTCAAGCTCACAACAAAAGGTGCTGACAGTGCTGTAGCAGCCTTTGAATAGTTTGTTCTACTGAAGATGGATTAGATAATTTGATTCAAAGAGACTATGTTGCTGGTAAATTTAGGCATAATGATACTGCTGGAGACTTCTGGATTTAGTTTTGCTCATATAGATCTGGTTATGCATTAAAAAAACAAAAGCAGAGGGCTGTTAAATCAAGTAGAAAAATAGTTTTCACTCTAATAAGATTAAAAATGCAATACTCTAATGATTGTCTGCTGGGTTGGTAGTTTCTGATCACTTAGTGAATTAGTGGGATCATACGTTTAAAATGGTATTAGCTATCAATGCATATTGAGTAACCTGAAATGATAAGTTGCACAAATAGATATACCTCACTTGCATTTAAAACTTGAAAGTTTTAAAAGCTCTAGTCAGGAAGCTTTTTCTGGAATTCAGACTCAATCCAATGCAATTCTTAATTTTGCAGTGAAATCAGAAACTGAATATATTTAGAGGACAGATTTACCAATTTAATAAAGTGGAATCCTTCAAAAGAAGTACTAGCATTTATTTTCTTGATGCAAATTTTATCTGATTTCATGCTTGTATGCCCATTTACATCCTCATCAAATGGTTAGTAAAACTGTCATTTATTTGTTCTATGCCTTTAGTCACATCTCACAGACTGTTTTCAGTTTTATCCTGCAGAATGCCACCTCTTTCACTTCTACAGTTTGCACCTGTATATACATTGAGTGGCTTTGTGGGAAAATTAAGAGAAATGTGGTCTCCTGAAAAAGCACTTACTGCTCAATTTATAGCTTCTGGGAAAGGGATGTCAGTAAACTAAATGATCAGCCATGCATCTCCCTGGCAGATGTGAGTCTGTGCTAGCTTATGTTAGGATCTCTAGTTCTTAGCTTTATTTTGCAAATTATGCTGATAAATATATAGGAATAATAATAATAAAAATACCCAGCCAACCCTTTGGTTTATGTAAATCAGGTGAATGAAACAGTATCAGATGAGATTCTGGATTGCTTTGTATTTAGTAAGGTAATTTCTACTAGTAGCAGGATGAAAATGGAGTAATTCTTAGTGTTGAAGTTCTAGCCACAATATATTATTTAATGCAGGAGTTCTGTATTTCTTCTCTCTTGACTTGAGATTGATGTGGTATCCTAAGTGAAGATTAAATTCAGACAGTGTTTATCACAAATAAAACCTCTTTTCAATCACTTTCGAACTTCTAGAAAGGTGACATAACCCATTACTAAAGAACATTTAGAATACTTTTAAAGTAATTTCATTCAGCAATTTTGTTACATCTTCATCTAATTTTTCTCAGTTTTCTATGGTAACCTCTGCCCCTGAAAAGTTTCACAGTTTTCTGTATGAACAAAGAAAAGCCCTGATGATGAAAGGCTTGAAGTTTTTAGTGTATTATATTTTATTTAAAGGGCCTTTACTAGTTAAATTTAATATGTTAAAGAGAGAATAGAATAGAATAGAATAGAATAGAATAGAATAGAATAGAATAGAATAGAATAGAATAGAATAGAATAGAATAGAATAGAATAGAATAGAATAGAATAGAATAGAATAGAATAGAATAGAATAGAATAGTTCTGTTGGAAGGGACCTACAACAATCATCTAGTCCAACTGCCTGACTACTTCAGGGCTCACCAAAAGTTAAAACAAATTATTAACCGGCATTGTCCAAATGCCTTTTAAAAACTGACAGGCTTGGTGTACCGACCAGCACTCCAGAAACTCTGTTCCAGGGTCTGTCCACCCTCTTTGTAAATAAATGCTTCCTAATGTCAAGTCTGAACCTCCGTTGGGACTGCTTTGAACCATTCCCATGCATCCTTCCACTGGATCGCATGGAGAAGAGATCAGCACCTCCCTCTCCACTTCCCTTCCTCAGGAAGCTGTAGAGAGCAATAAAGTCATCCCTCAGCCTCCTTTTCTCCAAACTAGACAAACCGGGAGTCCTCAGCTGCTCCGCATAGGACACGCCTTCCAGCCCTTGAGCACACAGTGCTCGAGGTGAGGTCATACCAATGCTTCATACAGAAGGATAATCACCTCTTTAGACTGGTTTATACTGTGTTTGATGCAGCCTAGGATGTTGTTTACCAGGCAGGCTGCTGACTCCTGTAGAGCTTGCTGCTAACCAGCACCCCCAGATCCCTTTCTGCAGGGTTGTTCTCCAGCCACCCCTCTCCCAGTCTATACTTGTGTCTGGTGTTACTCCATTGAACCTACAGAAGGCAGTATTTGTTCTTTCAAATTTCATGCCACTGACAATTGCCCAGTTGTCCGATCTCTCTAGATCCCTCTGCAAGACATCTTGTTCCTCAAGACAGTCAATGGTACCTGCCAGTTTAGTATCATCAGAAAACATACTAACAGTGCATTTGAGTATCATGAAGATTTATTAATAGGGACCAATCAGCTATTTTACTTCAATTAAATTTATTTCAAGTAAGGTCAATTCAACACGCCAATGAACATTACTTAATCACATGTTCAGGATGCCAGGTGGGAACTATTACTGCACAGCTAACTTTAGAATTCGTAAGTTTCAGGATGGTGATCCAAAATGTACAGTCACTCACCTGAGAAGCTGAGGGCTCTCAACCTTGAGGAGTTACCTTAGGTGGCATCCCAATTACGGGGAGAGTCCCCAGCTGCAGACCTATTGCTTTGAGGGGAAATGACTCCATAAGCCCCCTCGGCAGGGCTCCCTCCATTCCTTAGTCGAATCTGATCTCTGGTCATAAATGGTCACAGGCGTTTCCCATTGATGGGGGGTTGATCTATTGGCAGCTGTATACGTGACTGCAGTCATGGCAAGACAGCAAGGGTATGAAAATAAAGGCATGAAAATAAAGATGAAAAAGTGAGGGTGTGAAAAGTATCAGCATCTGCTCTGCTTTAGCAATCAGGCAGACCCAGGGCGAGAACATCTGCCACATCAACTCATGCCACCAGATCATTGGTAAAATTATTGAACAGAATTGGCCCTAGAATTGAACCCTGAAGAGCACTGCTGATGACCAGTAGCTAGGCAGGTGTAGCTCCATTTACCACTACTCTTGAGCCATGCCATTCAGCCAGTTCTCTCAGCACACAGAGTACCTGCTCATATCACAGTTGGACAACTTGTACAGAAGGATGCAGTGAGGGACAGTATCAAAGACCTTACTAAAATGCAGAAAAAAACCACATCCATTGCCTTATCTTCATCTACTAGGCAGGTGACTTTACTGCAGAAGGATGTCAAATTACTTTAACAGGACTTTTGCTATGTGAACCCTTGTTGTCTGTGCATGATGATTGGATTGTCCTTTAAACACCTTTCGGTAGCAGTTGGTATGAACTTCACAATAACATTTCCACGTATTGAGATTAGAGTAACATGTCTATAGTTACCTGGGTTTTCCCTCATGCAATGCTTCTAAATTGGAATTGCTAGCTTTCAGGCAAAAGGGACCTCCTCAGACTTCTAAGACCTATGGTAGATAATTGAGATGGGTCTTGCTGTAACATCCACTTACTTATTCAGTACTGTCATTGTTTTAGCTGGGATAGAGTTGATTTTCTTCACTGCAGCTGGCATAGTGCTGTGCTTTGGACTTAGCATGAAAACAATGTTGATAACACACCAGTGTTTCAGTTGTTGCTGGGTAGTGCTTATACTAGTCAAGGACTTTTCCAGCCTCTCATGATCTGCTGGGTGCATAAGAAGCTGGGAGGGGAGGGGGCACAGCTTAGAGAGCAGATTCACACTGACCAAAGGGATATTCCATATCATGTAACGTCATGCCCAGTATGTTAACTGGGAGGGGCTGCCAAGGGGAGGGAAGCAGCAATTGCGGCTCAGGGACGGGCAGTGTCAGTCGGTGGGTGGTGAGCAGTTGTATCGTTTGTGTTTTAGGTTTCTTTTTTTTCCGCTTTACCATTTTATTATATTATCATCATTGTTATTACTATAATAATCATTATTATTATCATTATTATTTTATTCCAATTATTAAACTGTTCTCATCTCAAACCACAAGTTTGGGATTTTTTTTGCTTTTGCTCTTCTGATTCTCTCCCCCATCCCACAGGAGTGGAGGGAGTGAAGGAGTGGCTACGTGGTGTTTAGTTGCCAAATGGAGCTAAACCACAACAGTCCTTTTTGGTGTCCAATGTGGGGCACAAAGGATTTGAGACAATAATGATTGCTGGTCACAGCATTGATTCATCTGTTCTCAATATTAGTTTATCAGATCTACATGATGATGATTCTGAAGTACACGTTAAAAATTGCTATTGGTTTTTGTAGTCTGCTGTGCCCTGCAGCGATTAGAGATGTTTTGCCTAGAATATTTGTTATTAAAACACTGGCCTTGACCGTTATCAGTTATTCGGGTCTTGCATGGAAGCTGTTAATGTACTTTGGCTGCCACCTCCTGGAGACAATTAGCAATTAGACCTCCTCCTCTGAGAGGCTAGTTATGGAGGAAATACAGAATGGCACCTTAGCTACCATCTTCTATAACGTCTCCTCCTTCATTACAACAACTTTTCAGTACCTTGAACATCCTTCGGTAGATAAGATACACCTGCTGGTATTGCTTTGGCAGACGGTGTCAGTTCTGCCTAAGGTTAATAAGCAATTTAAAAATACCATCCAGAGATCTGCCCCAAGGCTCAATAGTTATGCGTGGCAGGGTATGTGGGATAGTATGGGCAAATGCCTAAGACGGTGGGCACCCCCTGTGACGTGGGACTTCACCCCTGAACAAGTGCAGAATCCTGAAAAAGTAGTAGACTATTTGGAGGAAGTATGATGTCACCCTGGCAATCCCAGAGAGATACAAATCCCTGCAATTTGCTGGGGCCTGGCTCATGCCTATTGAGCCCTGTTTAACACTATTCAGTACCCCCCCCAGGGGAAGACAAGGTCTCTGGATCTAAAAAGTCAAAGACAAACAAAGCAACAAGCACTGCGGCCACTCAAACCCCCACAACAGACACTGCAGCTAGTCCAATCCTGGTAGACAAGTGTTACAGCTGAATCAGAGGATCAGCCCGTGCCAGTATCAGTTGCCCCTATACACAAGAAGAAATCCTGGAAGAGAAAGTCAACTCGTTTACAAAGGGATGATGAAGAATCAGGGCCATCACAAGGATAGGAAGAGGAGGAAGAGGAAGAACTTGTACAAGAAATGGAAACTATGCAATCCCTAACCTTGAGTGAGTTGTGGGATATACGAAGGTTTTGGCCATCATTCAGGTGAGCACATTATCACCTGGCTGCTCTGATGCTGGGATAATGGGGCCAGTAGTCTGGAAGTAGAGGGGGAGGAAGCCAAACAACTGGGATCCCTCTCTAGGGAAGGGGGCATTGACAAAGCAATTGGAAATGGGAAACAAGCCCTCAGCCTCTGGAGGCAACTCCCGTCAGGTGTGAGAGAAAGGTATCCCTTCAAGGAAGATATTGTACTTTGCCTAGGAAAATGGCTGACCATGGAGAAAAGTATCCAGTACCTGAGGGAACTAGCCATGCTTGAGGTGATTTATAGTGACCTGGATGATCAACAGTCATCCAAAGATCCAGATGAAGCTGAGTGCACACGACCCGTGTGGCAGAAGTTTGTACGGAGCGCAACATCAACACATGGGAACTTATTGGCAGTGATGTCCTGGAAAGATGACGAGGCACCAACGGTGGCAGAGCTGATTGATAGACTCCAGAGTAAGAAGCAAGTCTCTCTTCCTTGCTTGTCTCTGCTGTGGAGAAACTGTCCCGAGAGGTCCAGCAACTCAAAGAAGATAGGTCCTACTCCCCACCTGTACGGACCAGTATCTCAGGTGTTAAGACTAACCATCCCTTTGCTCAAGAAAGACAATACACACAATGGGGCACCCTATGGTTTTACCTGTGTGACCACAGAGAGGACATGAAGTGGGATGGAAAACCTACCTTGACCGTAGAGGCACGGGTATGTGAGCTGCAAAGAAAAACAATCACTCAGGGGGGTTCCTCCAGGAAAGCTGCTGCTCCAGTTTCCAGTAAGCAATTACCCAGACAAAGGAGCAGAAGTGCTGATTTTCTTTCTGATCTTACCAGAGACACTTGTGATTCGTATTTACAAGAAGTGAGTGCCAAATACTGTGATCAGGAATAGAGGGTCCCTGCCTCCAGCCAGGTGGAGGAAAGGGATAACCAGCTTTACTGGACTCTGTGGATCCGATGGCCTGGCACATCTGACCCACAGGAGTATAAGGACACCAGTGCACAGTGCACCCTAATGCCATCAAACTATACCGGGGCAGAACCCATCAGTAATGCTGGAGTGACAGAGGTACCCCAAGAGCTAACTATATTGGAGGCTGAAGTGAGCCTAACTGGGAATGAGTGGCAAAAGCACCCCATTGTGACTGGCCCTGAGGCTCCATGCATCCTTGGCATAGACTGTCTCAGGAGAGGGTGTTTCAAGGACCCAAAAGGGTACCAGTGGGATTTTGGTGTAGCTGCCTTGGAGACAGAGGAAATTAAACATCTGTCTACCTTGCCTTGCCTCTTGAAGGACCCTTCTATTGTGGGATTGCTGAAGGTCAAACAATAACAGGTGCTGCTCACCATCACAACAGTGCACCGGTAGTAATATCTCAGGGCTGAACCACGACAATATGCTGTCACATATTTTGAAGTACATCAGAAGAAGGTAGTTAAAAGTAGGTTTTCTTCCAATACTTTCAGGAGTGGATCAGCTACTCTACCAGCTTCTCATAAGAAGATGGTCATCAGATGCCTTTGCTAAACTTTGTGTCTTACTGTGTAACGTTATTTCTTGAATTTTAAAATAAATCTTTATTTTTCCAGCATTACACCCTCACAGTAAGAGGCAGGGTCTGTGGTAGAGCTGCAATATAGTTGAAGTAAGACATATAATTCCATGGTGAGACACTAAGCTCAGCTGAAGGGTATCACATATCTGAATTCAAATCACCTGAGAGCATTGTAGTGACTGTCGTATTGAAATGTACTGTTCAGCAGTTACACATTAGCTAGCATGAATACTTTACAGGGATATTGTTATCTGAATATAAATCAGGATCTGCAGCATCAATGATCCCAAATCGAAGATGTCTCCACCATTAGCTTCAACAACAGTTCCTTCAGCTCACCACTAAATAGTTAGCTTTGATATCATAGCTAAGGGAGATTGAATACAATATAAGTTGCAAATGTGAAATACTCAGGAGTAGAAAGTTATTACTACAGACTTGAAACAATGAAAACCTTTTTTCTTAGGCCCTGCAGAACACTACTCCAAAGAAAAAATTAAGTCTTTCGCACAACAGAAGACAGAGTGTACAGACACCAGAGCTTCAGCTGGGGACTAAACAGGCACAAATAAAAACTCCATGTCCCAGCAATACTGTAAAGCTTGCCTTGAATTTGTCAGAAAAACCTTGTTTGCACTTCTGTTGCATTGATAAAAATTTTGACTATTTTTACATAATATGTGATCCACTATCACAGATATAGTGGAAATGACCCTTCAAAAAAATTATCAGATAATTCTGTAAGTCTTCCATTTATAGTCTCGACATCTGTCATGGCTATATAGGTGAGAAATGGATGGCATACTATATATAGCGTGTTCGTGCTAATTTACTGCTCTGCAGCATAATCTCTGGCCCATTTCAGGCTATGCTGTGTTGTTGTGTTGTCACTGGTCAGGTCACGTCAGTCACATGATATTACTTTTCTAAATGATTTTATCAGATAATAAAGATCCTGGATTACCGATCATGGGAAGATAATTTGGTGGGTTTTGTTTTTTCTCCATATGTAATCCAGCATAGAAGACTGAAAATGAAAATATGTAAATGCATTGGCGGGGAGGGTAATGAAGTAGTACAAAGGCTACACAAATATTTTTTAAAATTACATTGTTGATATAAACTTCCTTGCTGCCTTTTCAGTTTCAAAATAATAAATGTTTCTCTTTAGCAGTAAGCATTAATGCATTTGCACTAACATTAACAGTTTCAATGTCCTATTGACACAAGAGCTTGGCCCCACAGGATCAGTCGTTATCATCCCTGATACCCCTGTATCTTTTAATATTAAAGACTGTTTATTAATCACCAGATTCTGTTTTGATCTTTGTTTTTAAAACTCAACAAAAGGAAAAATATCATCTACAGAAATTGTTAGAGTCATGATGGACCTACAGAAAAATTGACTTTAAGCAAGTCTTTCCCCAGTTCTGGAAACTTCAGTTCATTTTGATAATATCATAGCAGACAGTCAATATGTTGTTGCCATGTTAATGGATATAAAACTTGTTCCACTTCCAAAATGCATGGATAAGGCTTTATAGTTTTGGTTTTATTAAGAAAAATGAGGTCAAAGTATTGATGTTCCCAGCACTCCAGGTTTCAGCCTATAATTAATAGCTTGTTTCCTTCCTTTTAAATAGAGGCAATCAAATTCTAAGCTAATTAGATATGGGAAAACCATAAATTACATCTTAAGTTGAGGGAAAAAAATTGGCTTTGAAGTAAATGGAATACAGAAGTTTGAGAAAAAAATGTTAATGAAACTTGATCTCAGATGCAAAGACCACTTTTTTCTTTTTTTTTCAGAGACTATTTTTTTTAAGCCAACATACTGTGGAAGCCATGATTTGGCTGCAGTGAGACCTGCTCTTCTGTAACTGCATTATTTTCTCAATTAGCATGGCCAGCAGTTATAGTGAATTGTCTTTCAAGGTTCCCACTGCTCAACTTGCAGTTGCAAAAGTAATGCATTGGCTGCAATTATAAAAATGCAATATTTTATTACATTGACATTATAAAGGACGTTTCCTCAATTTGCTGTGGTCAGCATTAATTAACAGATTTCTCCATTTCTAAGAAGAAACAAGCACTATATTTCTTTTCTCCTATTTATTGATCAAGTTGGTGCTGTTATGTAGAAGTATATTATATTTATGATTAAATGATTCAACAGACATTGAGTGAACAGTGAAGCAAAAATGAAAAAAAAAAATAGTACAGAGAGGATGGAGATTAGCTTTGATCAAATCAGATATTCTCCTGACACTGAATGCAAATTGTCAGCATGTGAAACAGAAGACACAATATAGGGTTCTGCTCTGTTTTTGGCATACTCAGAACAAGGAAATTCTAATTTCACATAAGGAAAAAAAAAAGTTCACACTGATGGTTTTTATACACTGGAAAAGGGTACCCAGAAAGGTTGTGCAACTACTAGTAGAAATCCTAGCTTTAAAAGTCCATTCTAGCAAAATAATAATGCACATGCTTAGTTTCATATGACTGAAGTCGGAGACATTTTGGTATGTACCAGATGTGAGCAGCAAATTAAAAAAAAAAAGGAAATATCACAAAATGGCTCCTGTTGTCTTTGGTTTCGTACCATTTGGGTAGTCAGACAGGTATTAACCTTAGAAAATTATTCTAATTGGTCTCCTAATTGGGGAATATTAGGTTATGTGATAAAACTCTTTTGCACACCCACCAAAGAGTTCATAGAAACAATGGCACCAGGGGAACCCAAATCATAGCCTGCTGGGCTAATTCCAAGCCCGTCACAGAGGCCATCAGCCCACCAAAGGTCCATCTGCCCAAGCCCAGAGGAGTGCAGGGATGAACAGTGGAGGTGGGGAGCCAAATCAAGGACTCCTGAGGTACAAGTACCTTGTCCAGCACTCTCCCAGCAGAGTCATCAGCCCCAGTGTCCAGGTGGCACACCCACCACTGTGAGCTCTCCAGATTACTTCTTAGAATATGGAGTTTGAGGAGAAGGAGTGGGACTCAATCTGGGCTGCGTTATGCATATAATCTAGGAGCTGAATAAAACTAGGCTATTGATACTTTCATGCATGGTCATGAGTTTCTGACTAGACTTTTTAGTGTACAAATTCAAATTCAAACTCAGGTCTTCTGAAATTATGTAGTTCTGAAATAATTTTTCAAGAATCTATGTGTGATAGATTTACATAAGAAAATTCTTACATCCTCCCCCAGTCTGCTACTTTCAACCTCATATTTGAAAATAAAACAAATGAAGACACTTCATATACCAAGGGTCTTGGAGCTACACAATAAATGATATAATTTTGATATATTACAAAGATTAAATATATAGCACTTTTAAGAATCTGAGCACACTGTAGAGGCATGTGGTAAAACAGAAAATCTAGATACTATCAAATGCTATTGTTTACAGGCAAGGATAAGAAAATTCCAAGCTGTTTTTGACCACAATACAGGATAGCCTTTAATTCATTTTTTTTATTTACCAAAAAAAAAAAGTGGTTACACATGATCTTGGTAAAGCCAAAAATGAGGTGTTTACTGTTGTCATGATTAATCTAATATGTTCATGTTCAATTAAAAAAGCTGAATAAATGCAATTTTTATCAGTCCCTTAAAATCAATGTTTCTAAAATTTAAGATTACATGGCCAAAACGAAATACTTCATCTGTGAAAAGCAAAATACTTTATAACAATAGAAATGTGCATCATTAGGATACGCTTTAAAAAACATAAATATATTCTTCTGTTGTGCTTTCATCTGTACTAGTTGTCACTGTGCTGATGTATGTTTTTCTGATTTTTTTAACTTAATATATGCATTATGCAACTATCCATGTATTCTTGCAGGTATGGCTCATGTAATTTAATTTCAAATGAAATGTTTTAGATTGTTTTTCTCTTTTGTGTTCATAGCTGCTTATATGAATATTTAAAGTTTAATTTAGTATTTTCATGCTCATTCAATCAGACAAAAGGCCATAGGACTTATTTCTCATTAGTCAGATAACAGAAATCAGCTAGTGTACCTTTAAAGCTTTCAGGCATGCTGTGGAAATCTGGCAAATGACTGTATTCCTGCTCCCCTTTCTTAACCTATCACTTACCAAACTATTCAGAAGAAATGTCCTGTGGCACACTGATTTGCCCCCAGACATTGTTCGTGCAATGTACTCAGTAAGATCCTGTGAGACTGCGTAGGCTAAGTAATACATACGATAATATACTTAGGTTATATATGGACCGGGAAATACTACTCAGACTTTGGCATTATTGTCTTTTCAGCCTAATAAACAACATTAAAAGAGAGTTAAGAAATTTTATGGAATATTTCTATAACAAAGATATCAAAAAGGGCAAAGTTATTGACCTAGTGCATGTGAAGTCTAAAGCTGAGCATGAAAATAAACAATATCTCTCTGAATGTACAAGGGATGGAGTAATTTAAAAAAATCTAACATGGGATATCATCAGGTATTAGACTGAATTTTCTCCTGTGTAGCAGAGAGGAGAGTACAGAGGTGTCACTGTGTTGAGGTGCATTATCTCAAGGTGATGGTTGATTTCCTTTTCCTTCCTTATTTTTAATAATTTGAAAATTATATTCTTATTAGGTGTAGAATTCATTGTTAGATTCAACTTGCAAGGCTGAGATGAAAATAAAGTATTACTTTAAAGAAGATTACCATTTTTACTATCATCTTAATGATCTGAACAGTAATATATCAAGAAGATCTTGGGTTGTCTTCACTGCCATCAAAACACATTTCAGAACTAGTCCTGAAAAATTACATAGAATTCCCACACATGAGTAGAAGCTCAACTGTTTGAAAAAAGGAGGAACACGACTGAAGCATGCTATACATGCATGTCTCTTTTTCACGCAACCACTGTTGCCACAGTATTTGATTATACCTAGATTCCAGAATGAAAAAGCATATTTTCAGATACAGCAACAGTTATAAGGCATATGCTCAGATTCCATTCTTAAATTAAGTTTATCCATCAGACACAAAAGTCTCCACAGAGCTTTGAGCTGAAATAGGGCTTGTGCAGATACGCTGTTTATATAAATGAACTCAACTTTCTGGTAAATTTCACACCAATGCGGTAGAATGAGAGAAGTCCGTGGGACTAGAGAAATCCTAATATTCATGTTGGAATAGAAAAATAGTCTTTATCCACTTTCTCCAAGGCATTAATTAAATTCTAATCCTCTATCAAGTGAGCCCTCATTCATTCTTTACCAGATTGTACACCTTGCCTACTCAGAAATCTTTCATAAGAAAGGTTTTTAAATACTGTGATTATCCCACCTTTTGAACTTTTTCCACTTCTGCTATATAAATTTGAGATGAGGGAACTAGAATTGTGCAGTATTCAAAATATGCATTAACTGAAGATTTATACTGCAGAATTATGATGTCCTCTTATTTATTTATCTATTTATTCCTCTCCTAATAATTGCTTTCCTAATAATTACTAACATTTGCATTGCTGCCTGGTTGATGTCAAATGCAGAGATGACTGTTTCACTGAACTGCAAAGTCTCAGTCCTGAGTACCAATGACCAGTCCAGGGTCTATAATTTGGATATAATTTGTTTTCTTCCTCTGGACATCACTTTACATTTAGTCATAATGATTTTAATTTATCAGTTTATTACCCAGTAATTAATTCCCAGAAGATTTTTCTTCAATTGTTCATAAGATGTCTACATTCCTACTCAGCTTTGAATTTCACATCATCTGCAGACCATAACATGCTCATCAGGAACTGTGATTTTGTTAATAAAGTAATTTATGAACATACAGAAGATTTGAGGAAGAGATGAGATTATGAGGATATTGAGGATTTGTGTATAGACTATGGATTATGAAGTTGAAGAAAAAACACAGATCTCAGCAGAGCTAAAACTCGAAGTTGTTGTGAAAATTGACCATTTATTCATGTCCTTTATTTTCTACCCTATCTTATTTTCTATCCATATGTTCTTGATGCCTACGAAAGAATGTAAATATGTATGTATACATATATGTATATGTATATGTATATGTATATGTATATGTATATGTATATGTATATGTATATGTATATGTATATGTATACGTATACGTATACGTATATGTATATGTAAATATGCATGTAAATAGATCCTTCTAACACTGTAGTAAACTCTTGTTCTTGTTTCAGGTCTGAATCCACAGAGAAGTGAACACTTGTAACCATCAAACCATGGGACAAATTCAGTTTGAACTAACAGTTTTTCCAGGATATCAGTAAGATTGTAACTGTTTGGAAACTGATTTCCCATAGAGCTGAAACTACTTATTTTTACTAAATAGTGTTCTGAGCTCAATAAAGTGTAGCCTTGGGCCCAAGAGTGATATAAAAATTTCAAAATCTTCATAATTTCAGTTTTTATTTTCTTCTCATTAATTAAAAAAAGAATCACTGAAAGTGTTTTACTCCACTTTTTCAAAAACTCAGGCAACAGTGTGGATTTGGAGTAATATGCTTTTTATTCCAAGGGCAAGCAGATAAAAACCCACATACAATAGAAAATAAAATGGAGATAGAAAGGAGATATGAACTTTGTTGAAGGGTAAAAGAGGGAGTAAGCAGAAAACTTATGTTAATGGGAAATGTAATTAGAGAGAAGGGATAAAAAATAAGTGAAAAGAAAGCATAAATGAAATGCACTTTCTCTAAGGAAAACAGACTTTTAAAGAAATATCTAGATTTCCAGACTAATAGATAATGGTTCCTTTTTGCCCCATAGTTTTGGAACTGGAGAACTGTTACAGTATTTGGGTCCAATTTTGTAAATGAGAGTAAAAAATTACAAAAATAAAATTGCAGTCTGAAATTTTGAAAGCTTGTTTGAATTAAGCTCCAAGCTGATGGAGAAGTTGAACAAATAGAATACTAATATTGCTATAATGCTTGCAAAAAATTACACTGTCCGTTGCAACCATTGCTTTGTATTGATGAACTATAGTATACAATTAGTTTGCACATGAATGTTATTTGTCTGGGGAAAATATGGTGTGAATACAATGATTTAACTATATAATGTAATCATTCAGACAGTAATGGAAGCACACAGCCGCCTCCCCAGGATTAATGTTGATTGTGGGCGTTGATCCTCTTTGATGCTGCCAAAGATCTTTAACTCCAGATCACCATGTATTGTCCAGGAAAGGCTTTAGATCAAGACCTCTATTTTAATTAAAATCCTCTTTTCAATAAAAGTGCTTGAAAGGATGAGGATGGAGGCTATATTTCTGCAGAACTGTAATTTAATTCTAATTGATAAATAGGCAAAATATGCCAGAAGTTTTGGATTTCCTTTCTAAAGCTGAAATTTTTCCCAGTTTTTTTAACTTCTGGCAATTTGTCCTAATTGGTATGAAATCGTTTTGAATTACGAGGCTTTTTCCAAGTTGTGGACTAGTTTCATGGCTTCTTAATTAAGATATGAGCTACTCCTTTCTTATAGATTTTGACTTCTTCTATATGAGATTCACTAGATTCTCACTTTTGAATTCATCTAAAACTTGACCTTAAACATCTTGGTTCATTTGCCAGTATTCTATATTGTATGTTTCCCTTTCAAAATATTGTTTCTCTATGAGGTGTTTTTTTCTATTACAACACTCAGCAACCTAAAAAAATATTAAATTTGAACAAAAATTATATTGATTTAGTAATATATTCCAAATTTCCGGTAATTTTGCCTATAAAGAAGAAAGATTTAGAATGTCTTTGGTTTTGCCTTCTGTCATAAATAGACAAAGTCAAAAATCTTTTTTTCTATTTTTCCCGCTTTCTTCTTACTGTGGGTGCAATATTGACAATCTCAGACCCACACTGAGGAAGAACCCTATATCGATGTTGATGCGTTTGCATGGTGAACAGATATTGTCAGTGCCCATTTAGCTTACTAAAGACTTAGAATCATGGAATTGTGGAGTCATAGAATCACTATGGTTGGAAAAGACCTCTAGGATCATCAAGTCCAGCTGTCAACCCAACACCACCATGTGTCATAAACCATGGCCTGAAGTACCATGTTTACACATCTTTTAAATATCTGCCGGGATGGCTACTCTACCACCTCTCTGGACAGCCTGTTTGATTGCCTGACCACTCTTTCAGTGAAGAAATTTTTTCTAATATCCAATTTAAACCTCTCCTGAAAATTGATCTAGAAAAGGAATCTTCAGTAAGGATTTCTGGAAGCAACTATATGGCATTTTAGCTCTTGCTTGACTTTTGTTATTAAAAATGCTTCTAGTAGCTCTGATTTTGTAACCAACGTTTCTGGTTACAGTTATTCCAGTATTCATTATATCTTCCTCAATATTGTTGATAAATGTATGTTTAAGAGTTATGTAAATCATCTACATGATTTGATTTTGGTACCACAGGAATCTATTAGGCAGCATGATATCATTATAGAGATTTAACAGTAGAGATGTAGAATAAAAAACAGCAAAATTAAAATGAAGCACCTTTTTATGATAAGTCAAAGATCATAGAATCATAGAATGGTTTGTGTTGGAAGGGACCTTAAAGATAATCTAGTTTCAACCTCCCTGCCATGGGCAGGGATAACTTCCACTAGATAAGGTTGCTCAAAGCTGCATCCAACCTGGCCTTGAACACTCCAGGGAGGGCATAAACAATAATAATAATAATATAATTTTTAAAAAATATTTTGTTATTATCCTGAGCCCATAATCCATGAAAATGTAAACCATTTTAAAGAAGAAGGGATACTTTTGTTTTGGAGTATTATAAATAGGATGGTTTCTTCTAATGTATGTCATTAGTAAATTCCAGTCCCATAGAATGTTTGGCACACAAGATTATCCATTAAATCAGAAGCTTCAGAAGTTTGCTTTTATGTTCCTCTATGTACCAAACTGATTTGAGATTCCAAATAATTATTTTCATTTATCTGTCACTGGTACTTATCAAATTTAAACCGTCAGTCTTTGGAACACTATAGGCAGTATTTAGTACTTCAAGAATTTCGTAACATACTGGCTCTCCTAAATTCTGGAAAGTTTCCAGTATCATTGGCAGAGATCTCACCCAACACAGAAATGAGGTTGAACTTTTGTTCTTTTTTGGTCTATTCCGAGTAAATTTCTCTAGGGTAGTTCTATGTGATTCCTTATTCCTTTTGTTCAAAAAAAGCCCCAGTAAGACAAGCATTGAAAATATAAAAAGTAATAAATTGCATTTGTTGATGAGGGAGAAGGTTGAAAGTTCATTCTATCTCTACTTTGTACGATGCCAAAGTTCAAGATACTACAGATCAAAATGAAAACAACTGTACTTTGGAATATAACTTTTTGGAACAAGGGTTCCATCTTGCCACTACCAAGGACTGTATCTTTATTTGTTCATTGATGCAGGATAGCTTAAGATTATAATTCATTACTTCTATGTCAGTTCATTGATGAGTTAGTTCTGTGTTGTAAGTTTTCTGTAAGAATACATGTAGTGATAGAAATATTTCTGCAACACTGAGGCCATACAGTGCCAGTTTTGTCATTAATTTCCCATTGGGTTTACCAAAATCCAAGATTGCAATTTAATGAAATAATAAAACATAATTACTAAAAATAAATATATGAAAGTTTTGGAGCAAGGAAAGGGTTCAAGCTCTTGAGGAAAAGCAACATTAAATAAAACACAAACCAATTTATTCAGTACAGCTGGACAGAGAAGTCATACATTATCTTTAATCCTTTGTGCAGATTACCCTATTTTCTAGTTGGGGTTAAATAACAGTATTGGCCCTACAGATTCCCTTTTCTGCTACAGAGAATGAGTGAAGGGCTAGTTCCATCCCCTGCCTCCTTTTGTCAGTAATCTCAAATCTCTGTAAACCAAGAGTAGGCTGTAAAAAAGAATCCGTGCCTCAAAGGCACCATTAAAGTACTTTCTGCAACAACACAGAATAAGGAAAGAAACCATATGTTTCATCACCTGTTTCTTCCCAGGAACTGTGTTGTGATTTAGCCACAGTCAGCAACCGAGCACCACGCAGCCACTCGCTCACTGCCCCTTGGTGGGATGGGGGAGAGAATCGGAAGAGTAAGAGTGAGAAAACTCATGGGTTGAGATAAAGACAGTTTAATACGTAAAGCAAAAGCTGCGCGCTCAAGCAAAGCAAAACAAGGCATTCATTCACTACTTCCCATGGGCAGGTGTTCAGCCATTTCCAGGAAAGCAGGGCTCAATCACATGTAATGGTTACTTGGGAAGACAAATGCCATAACTTCTAACGTCCCCCCCTTCCTCCTTCTTCCCCCAGCTTTATATACTGAGCATGACATTATATGGTATGGAATATCCCTTTGGTCAGTTTGGGTCAGGTGTCCTGGCTGTGTCCCCTCCCAGCTTCTTGTGCACCTGGCAGAGCACGGGGAGCTGAAAAAGTGCTTGACTAGTGTAAGCACTGCTTAGCAACAACTAAAACATCTCCACATTATCAACACTGGTTTTAGCACAAATCCAAAACTTAGCCCCAGACTAGCTATTATGAAGAAAATTAATCTATCCCAGCTGAAACAGGACAAGCTGTTATAATGTTATCTACTAAGTGCAAGTTTTCCCATATAATTAATATATAAAAATATTAAAC
The DNA here is from genome assembly GCF_963921805.1 of Phalacrocorax carbo. Classification (NCBI taxonomy): domain Eukaryota; kingdom Metazoa; phylum Chordata; class Aves; order Suliformes; family Phalacrocoracidae; genus Phalacrocorax; species Phalacrocorax carbo. Next base: position 27,159,760 of record NC_087518.1, on the reverse strand, counting down.
TGAACTTAGAATTCCAAATAGTATTCCTATTTTAACTGAATTTTATATCATGCTTTTTTTTTCTCTTTTGTTAAAATTAATGAGTTTCTGTTTTAGAATTTAAGATGGCTCCTTGTCACATAGGGGAGAGTGCGCTAGAACAGATTGGGCCCTCAAACTTCTGTAAAATACAGATCGATTTCAGCACTGCTATGACACTTTTCCCTGCCAGCCATATGATCTTTTAAATTATATCTACATAAGGTTTATTAATGAACTTAGACATGAAACTGTAAAACACAGAACAAACATGGTTGATAGTATCAGACTCATGAACTACTTCTACTGGAGACAGAATTACAATTGCATATTCCCTCTAAATAAATAACGAAAACAAAACCCCATTATATTTGATAAACCAGTACTTCCTACTAGATTATGATAGAATCATAAAATCATTAAGGTTGGAAAAGACCCTTAAGATCATCAAGTCTAACCACTAACCTATCACTCTGAACACAATTCGGACTACATTCTTAATTCCCACATAATTTTAATGTTGAGGTATTTCAGAGTAATTTCCAGTGCTCCAGCAGGAACTACAGAAATCACGGGATTTTCCTAGCCTGAAACCTTTCCTGTATCCTGTTTTTCTATGTTTATTCTTGGTTTGTTTGTTTAGGTTTTTTAAAATATATTTTCCTCTTATTCATATTTAATATATCTGTCAACATCCCTGATCAGTAGTCTAGCCTCAGGCAACCTTATGACACTGGAGAAATTTGCTTCCAGAACTCTAACATACATACATAAAACTTAATTTTGCTAGACAAGACTCAGGGTAAAAGGCTGGAGTGGCTGAAGGATTTATGCAAACACATTTGTGCTAGTTTTGTGATTCTGGTAGGATGAGAATCCAAATGCATAAGGTATTTCTTACCTCTCACCCTTTTCCAGTTAAGACCACTTTGAAGAGGAGCCAAAAGTAGCTCTCAGGTTCTAGGAATATTGTTAAGAAATATAAGCAGCTATTCAGCATCAAGTGTTTCATACATGTCTTGATTCTCTCAGCAGCAAATTTCAAATATTAAAAAGCTTAGAGGGGAGCTTAAAGGTGAATTCTTTCCTTAGTATTACCTTGATAGGAAACTCTACACAAAACATAAATGGAGAATAATATTTTAAGTGTTTAGAATTTTGCCATTATGCAGATTCTTGCAAACATTCAAGTCAAGTCTCTCTTGTAGTTTTATAATAAAATCTTACTGAAATAGTATACTTTAGAACTCAGTGGATCAGATACAGAATTTATTATGATTAAGGTTTGCAGAAAGTAGGAAGCCTTTTTTGTTTGACCCAAGCAAGTTTTCCAATCATTTAGTAATGTCTGTAAGCACATTTTCAGGAAGAGAATCTGCTTTTTTTTCTTTTCTTTCCTAATAGGGCCTTATCTACCTGGGTTATCATCTTAGTCTTAAAGCATGAAGGCCTTCTTATAAAGAAAATAAAAATGAATGTTAGACTGGCCTTACTGGGTCAGAACAAAGTATCATGCCTGACTAATCTTGTGGCCTTCTGTGGTGGATTGACTGCATCAGTGGACAAGGGAAGAGCTACAGACATCATCTACCTGGATATCTGTAAGGTTTTTGACATGGTTCTACACAACATCTTTGTCACTAAACTGGAGATCATGGATTTGACAGATGGACTATTCCATGGATATGGAATTGGCTTAACGGCCTCTTCCAAACAGTTGCAGTCAACAGATCAATGTCCAAATGGAGATCAGTAGTGAGTTGTGTCCACTCGGCCGTCCATATTGGGACTGATACCTTTCAATATTTTTACTAATGAGATAGCTAGCGGGATTGAGTGCACCCTCAGCAAGTTTGCAGGTGACACCAAACTGAGCAGTGCACTTCATTCACTTGGGGGAAGACATGCCTTCCAGAGGAATCTTGACAGCCTTGAGGAGTGGCTCCACTGTGAGTACTCTGATAACTTGAGCTTTTCTTATTAATTATATTTTAATCATTTTTTATATGCATATATATAGAATCAGCTTTTTTTAACCTGACAGTTTCTGTCATCCTAGAGCTACATTTTGTTTCCTGTGAGAGAGAAAATCACAATCTTTTTCATAAACATTAATTACATTCAGAAAGCAACATAAGCATGTTCAGAACTCTCTGGGTGCTTGGGTATTTCAGCATACGTATTTATAACGCCATGGTTGATCATAGGCAGATATTATCCATAGGATCCATCCAGATGCGTCTGTCTTGTGTTCACATTATGTTCTCACTACATCAAAAGTTGACAAAAAATAAAGTTTTTAAACTTCCTGTGCTTGTAAATTAATCTAATGTTTTCTCTCTTACCTTGCAAGAGACTTTCTCATCTGATTTATCTTAACATACTAGGTATCCTTAGTGTTAGTTTTTTGAGATTTTTGGACAGATCCCTGACTGCTAGTGTTTAGGACAGTTGTTAGCTCATTGATTTGATTTATTGCTATTATCTCATGACTGTCATTACAATTAAATGTGAAACTTGGCTAGAAGAGGTGATGGGTTTTGAAGCAGAACACATCTATACTGCACTTTTGTCCATTTTCGTGAGAAGAAATGTGCAAAACACCATTTTCAAGTACAGACCAAGAAAAAGTTAGAGGTTTTGAGTATTAATTGAGGGACAAAATCATACTAAACCCACTTCTTTCTGAAGAATTCAGGAGGACCATCACATAAGGCTGGATGTGAGTGAGGATGACTTTATAAAAGATGTCTTCGGTGGTACCAGAAAAACTCATATCCACTCATGAGGGAGGTCCAAGAGATAGTGGCTGTTTTGAGACAGGACCTCCTTGTTCATCTATGTCATTATGAAGTTTGCATGGATCCTGGTCAGAGGGGTCTGTAACTGAATATCAGACACTTCTGAGTTCATTTTAACGCAAGAAGAAAACTGGCCTTCTCTTCCCTTGAGAATGTATGTTTTTTAAAGAACAGAGTTTTGAAGGACACAGATGTGCCCAGTTAGTCTTATCTTGCTATAAATATTTTTACTTACCTTGAGCATAACCTGATGATCCACTTGCAAAGTCTCTTGTTCTTTCTTAAAGGCTTTTATTAATTATAAAAATCTTTCTGATGGCCTACTAATTATCATTTTTATGACCACTAGTAAAAGGATTTTTCTTCACCATGCAGTAAAGAGTCTCAGGACTTGTCTGGGTTCATGATGGGCTGAGATAATTCTAGCTTGCTGTAGCAATTGTTTAGTGTTCAAATAACTGCTGCTTTGTAACTTCTTTTAGCATAAGCTCTGTGAATATCACATGTGATAAAGATCTGTCCTCTCTCCTATGCTGCTTGAGGAAGAATGAAAATTGATCTTAGGACTCAGAAACCAGAAACCTGAACATAACACCAAGAACAGCTGTGTATACTAGGTTTTATTTCCTATGAATAAGACTTTGAGTGTAATAGAGATTGAATAAAAAAAATCTGACTCCAGAAGTAAAGGGAGGAAATGCACAAAGTATTTTAAACAATATTATTTTCATTTGTTTCTGCTACTGCTCAGCCTTAAAAAATATTAATTCTTACATATTTTTAGCAGAACATGCCTACACTTGTGTCATGGTTTTAGCTGGGATAGAGTTAATTTTCTTTACTGTAGCTGGCATAGTGCTGTGCTTTGGACTTAGTATGAAAACAATGTTGATAACACACTGATGTTTTGGTTGTTGCTGAGTAGTGCTTGTACTAGTCAAGGACTCTTCTAGCTTCCCATGCTCTGCCAGGTGCACAAGAAGCCGGGAGGGGAGGGGGCACAGCTAAGAGAGCGGATTCAAACTGGCCAAAGGGATATTCCATATCATGTAACATCATGCCCAGTATGTTAACTGGGAGGAGCTGGCCGGGGGAGGGAGGCAGTAATCACGGCTCGGGCACAGGCAGCGTTGGTTGGCGGGTGGTGAGCAGTTGTATCATTTGTGTTTCTGTGGTTTTTTCCTTTTTTTCTTTTTTTTTTTCCTTTTCCATTTTATTATATTAACATTATTGTCATTATTATCATATTATATATTATATATTATATATTATATAACATTATAATATTATTATAATATTATTATAATTATTATTTTATTGTAATTATTGAACTGTGCTTATCTCAACCCACAAGTTCTTTTGCTCTTCCAGTTCTCTTCCCCATCCCACAGGGGTGGAGGGGAGTGAGAAAGCGGCTACGTGGTGTTTAGCTGCTGAGTGAGGCTGAACCACAACAACTTGAATAGGTAAGTCAATGCGAAGCTACTCTTCCCTTTCTATTGAGAGAGAATGTAACACTACACAAGACTTTCTGGATCATCCCTCTGTGATCAAGATAAAACCTATTATGGTAACATTATCACCAAAGAGAAGAACTTATTTCCAGAATGTGTTAACCTCTACCTTAATCTTATCCTGTGAAAGACGTTAATCAAAACAGCCTGTGAATTCTTTTTGTCTCATGCAAAGAACTTCTGATCACTTCTGATCTGCTTAAAATAATCCCAAGTTGTGAATGTGGCATCAGTAAATTAGATGAGCAATGTAGACTGGATAACCCTCACTGACAATCATTATCAATTGATTTGTCTTCCCTCAAGGCAGCCCATTTCCACAGATTTCAGGTCCAACCAGGAACTTATTTCCTGCATTGTCCACAAAAAATAGAGTCACCAGTCATCTCTTGTCTTCCACTGTGGAGTCTGTAGTTTTCTTCACTTCCTGTCAAGAGACCAAACCTATTGCCTGAGCTCAACAGGGCGCTGTTTGTATACAGCACACTTCCTCCCTCCAAAAGACACTATCACCCTTTCCCGAGGAGTAATCAGCTGCTTCTTCACCAATACTGGTAAGGCTTGAGGGCTGGTCTCATATAACTTCTTTGTCCTAATCTGTAGTGATCATGTCATCAGTGCCCTATAGCCACAGATAATTTTTAACCTGATCACCTACTCACCTACACCTGATCACATACTCTTCAGTGCTTCATAAGAGTAAAGCAAGTACCTCTTTTATTGCACACGATTTTGATTCTTGCCTTCTGTGCTGCTGCAGGTTCTGTTCAAGGATCACTATTTTGACACACATCTCAGACATGGAAGTATAAAAAGAACTGAGAACGGTAGTATCTCTTCCCCACTCTTTTGGTGTTGTGATCTTTTATAATGTGATCCTTACCACAACGTCACAAATTTCTTCATAAAATACCTATTTGATTTCTGCTTGTTTTGATATCTGGGAGGTTCTAAATCTTCTGGATTAGCTGAGCCATGCTTTGGGTTTTTTAAGCAACAAATGCAGCCTTGGGCAATATGTTGCTATTGTGGTTGATACTGACAGCTATGCCTTTCAATATATATGTTTTTAAATGGGAGCAAGGTAAGGATAAGTGAAAACCTCCCAAGAAGAGGTGTACATCAGCTACCCTACTTTGTGCTTCTTTGTTTTGCCTCAAACAGCATATCGTTTAGTCTTAGATAGGCATTCCCATTTTGCTATTTTGTAACTGGCTGCTTTTGCCTACTAAGTTCAATTTCTGTTCTCTCTGTTTCTCACCCTTTTGCCAAACTTACATGATTTGTTCTCTGTGTAAGATGACCCATTTTGTGCATTGTAGTACATTTTGTTCTGTAGCTAAAATATTTGTAAGATACCTCTTCAGTAAGAACTGAAAAGTTAACCTGCTGTGGAGTAGCTTGAAACAGATTACCAAATACTTGGTGTTTATGTGGCTTTTTGTCTTGTCCCAGCTACCCTGTGTTCCTTGAGAGTCTATAATTTTTTCTGTATTTTCCTTCCTGCTCAGATGCCTTTTACAAAATCTACCTCTCCATCTAGCTGGGGGTTTTTGGGGTGTTATGAATCTTAGAGGCCCACATCTTTTCACTGTTTTCCTGGATGGCATTTCATGGCCAGTGTACATAAGAAAATAAATCTGTATCAATGCTGAAAATTAATTTTCTGGTTTAATTTACCATGAATTTTTCACATGCAAGGATAATAATTTATATTATCTTTTTACCTCATCTACTGAAATTTGACCCTGCCTATGGCAGGAGGGTTGGTCTAGAGGATCTCTGAAGATAAAGCCAGACCATTCCATGATTGTATGAGTATATTAAAGTGTACTTAATAGAAGGAGAAATACTATTTTCCCATAAAGTAAGCAAACCCCCATTGCTTCCAGAAAGTTTCTATCTTTGTTTAAGTTCTTTGGCTCTAAATAATGTAACAGCCATGAGCAAATGTTGATACAGAAAATGAGGAAAATGTGAGTGACTATGTTAAATTGACTTCCTTTCTCAGTTACCGCGGCAATACTGTCTTCCTGTGGGGGGAACTTTGTCACATTATAGTTACATAATTGCTAAAGTCTTGTCTAATATTAGACCTATACTGAGCACACTGCCAGTTTTCTGTAGTATATTGCAAAGCTAAAGAATATTTTCTGAACTTAAGTGCATATGATTGTCTCATTGTTTGGAAATGGCTGTATATAAGGATTTGGGATTCGGTAGCTCTGGATAAAGCAAGCACTCCGATAGACCATTGATTTCAGTAGCATTCGTTTTTCCTAACAGAGTGAACAATGCAAGCTCTGATTATTAAGAAAACAAATCAACAAGTATCCTACTGAGAAGCAGAAGTGTCTTAATTCTACATTTGCTTGGTGCACTGAGTTCATATGTACAATGTGAGCTGATTTTGGTTTGATACAAGGAGCAAACAGGTCTCTTGGATCTTGAGGCTTCTGAAAAATATGTTACTGTTCAAAGACAGTGAGGAATCTGGCAATTTGCATTCATGTAGCTTGAAGCACCTGAGTGTTAGGGATGAACTCAGTATTACTTTTATCCTTTCCTGGACTCTTGTTTGCTTTACAAATCTGTAGTCTCAGTCCTAGGCATCTTCTAACTCCAGAACGTCCATCTCTTCTGTATTTAATGAGTATGCTTCCTGGAATTCAAATTGCACTCAATTTTTCCTACTGACTAAAGAAAGCCTTCCAGATTCACGTTAAGAGGTGTGAACAATAACGTAAAAGAAATGTGAAGTACTCAGGACATGATCTGCTTTGAATAGTGACTTGTGCACTCAATTTTTGACAATGCGTTTCTTGAGGTTCTTACTGTATATATAGGTTAAGTGCCAAATGTTAAATAACAACTGTAAAAACTTAAAATTCACAGGTATCTTCAAATTATAGGCTGTAGTTTATTTCGAGTCTAATGCTCTGGGGGAATGATGTTACCAAGGATGGCTGATTAATTTCAGAAATTTCAGAAATTGAAAATATTTATTTTAAAGCTATTTTCCCACCAGTTTTGTTAAGGCTATGAATTGCACAGCCATATAGGACTTTTTCTTTCTTTACATAAGATTAGGATTGGAAGCAATAAGAATAGGAAATCTCAGATGAAATACTAACCTTATGAGAATTCTATCCAACTCTTGTGAGTCTCAAAAGAGCACAAATACTTTGGATAAACAAACATTCAGATGTTGCTTTTTTCTAGCTTCTTGTGTATCTTTTCAGGTTATTTTACAAAGATACGCTGAAAAATATTTTCCTATTTTAGGCATTTGTTATTTAATGTTGAGTCCTTAAAATATGTAAGAAAATATAATCCTAAGAAATATCTACCTTGCTTAGCACAATCCTCTTTAGAGTAGCTAATACCTTTGAGTAGCCAAATATCTGTATAGATGTGGACTTCCACACTCAATCATATTTAAACTCTATTCCAAAAATATCTAAAAGAAGTCCCAATTTTTCATCAACTTTGATCTGCATTAATTGTAATCCTTATTTGGAGGCTTCTTCTGATTAGCATATATAACAAGTAGTAGGGGATGCCATCATATTGCATCTTTTCTGGAAGCTGTCTGCCTTGCTTTCTGAGAGCTTTTCCATCCCTATCTTTTATCTGTCTTTCCTGGATCTCTGAGCATGTTAAGAATATTCCTTCACAACAGCTCAGTGACATTAAGCATACTTTTTGTTTTGCCTGCAAGTTGACTTTGTCCCTTTGCCTACAGTTTGCTGGATGTGAAAGGGACAACGTTAACATTGTGGATTAATTTGAGCTATGCTGTAAATGGCAACAAATTCTGCTTACAAATATACCTTTATGTCAGCTTTAGGGAAAGTTAAGGAAATACTCATCCTAGACAAAAAGATGTACATTGGAGCAAACATTTGTGCTTTCCTTTGCAAAAAGAATTTAACTATCTTTTTCCATCAGTTTATTTGCTTGATAATTAATAGTGAATCTATTACTAAAAGGCATATTACAGGAATTGCCAGCAAGCCTGAAGGACTTTCTTTCTCCTCTTTAGTTGTTACCTCCACAGTTACATCCTATAGTCTCACTAACCTACAAAGGGCTGACTGTTCCAATGTTAAATATCACTCCTGGAAAAAATAAATCAAATCCAAACTATGTATGACTGGGGAGAGAAAGCATGGGAATTTAATAAAGGAATTCATTCTGAACATGTCAACATGACCTCAAAAGCATTTATCGCATACCTCAAGATGTAGGGCTTCAATAAGAAGGTGACTGAAGTGCTAGCTTTAATGTCAGCTAAATTAGCTTTTAAGAGAGGAGATGCTGTCACCTTTTAAATTGGGCATATATCTCTTCAGTAATCACAGGGACTTGTCATACCTTTTAGTTTACCAGTGCATATTTCTTAGCTTATCCATTTGTGGTTTTTGGAAGAAAAATTTAAAGACTACAGCTTCTGAGGTGGGACTCATCAGCAGAGAGCTTTTGCCTTTTCTTGCACCTCCTTTGCACTGTGCAGTAAGTGCAGAGCAGCTCTGGGAAGGAAACTTCACTACATAGTGCTTCTGCTTGTTGGCTTTTGATCTTTATGAAATAATACTTTGACTCCTCAAACCAAAACACCAGGACATTCCTCTCCTGTGGATGAAGCTGCTACATCTATTATAGTTTCCAATATACAAGTAATTGCTGTGGAATAATTTGCTCTGCAGATATTTTAATTGGGCTATAGTTCCCTGTTCCTTCTCCAGACTCCTCCTTCAGGAAGATGATTTACCTTAAGTTTTGACAGCAAATTATTATTTGTGTATAAATACAAAATGGTGAGGAGGCATTAGAGTATGAGAGCTGTCTTTCCAGCTATATATGTGAAACAATAGTGACATCTAGTAGTCAATTCTGGTAAACACAGGTGTATTTATTTGGTAATTATATTTTCTGTCCTGTAAAGAAATGCTGTTAAATTATTTGTCTTCCACTTACAATGAAAAGCACCACTCATTTGTACAGCTAAAGTAATTTACAAACAAGAATTATTTAGACTTTATAGAACTCTTTTTAGAAATTTTTAAAACCAACACCATTTTACAGCTGGGTAAACAGAGTAAGTATAAAATGGTTTGTCCAAAGTCTCCAAAAATTTCTGTGATGTAATTAGGAAGGGAACCTAATTTTGACTACAATTGACTATACTCTTTCAAGAAGTTACACTATCTTGAATTCTCAGGGATGAAATAATATCCACCATTGCTAGTGCAATGTGGCAAAGAACTATCTCCTGATTGCACCAAATTTATAGTCTACAGCTGAAAATGCAAAACATGGGAACCAATAACTGTACTGGAATCCATATACAGGCAAGTACAACAGCAGTCTTTGAGCACTTGCCTTTTCAAAGGAGTGCAAGGAGTGTAATGGCAATTGCTGTTTTCCATGCCCTGTGATTCATTATTGCTGTAGCACGTGTGAGTGCCAGCTATGAATTCTAAGTGCTGGGTTTTGATCCTTGGGACAAGGATCTTGCGTTCATTCAAACTACCTTTTGAAAATGTTTGTCTGCATATTGACTTTTACATGCAGTAGCACTTAGAGTCTGGCTATGACTAAGACCCTAAACTTTAGGAGAGCAAACTTTCATTTGTTTAAAGAATTAGTGGATGGGACTCCCTATGAAAATGTCCTCAGGGATAAAGGAGCAGAACAGAGTCAGCAGTTATTTAAATATGTTTTTCTTTGAACACAAGAACTCTCAGTTCCCATTTGTAAGAAATCAGACAAGGCAGACAGGAGACTGGCATGGGTGAATAAGGACCTCTTGCTCAAACTAAAATATAAGAAGGAAATACAGAGACAGTGGAAGCACATCCTGGGAAGAATACAGGGATACCCTCTGGGAGTGTAGGGATAGGATCAGAAAAAGCTAAGGCATAGCTGAAGCTGAATTTAGCAAAGAATATGAAGAATAATAAGGGCTTCTACAGGTACATTAGTCAGAAAAGGAAGATGAAAGAAAATTTACCACTCTTCCCCTCCACCCCCCTGGTAAGTAGGACAGGAGAAGTAGTGACAACTAACAAGGAGGCTGAGATACTCAACAATGTTTTGTCTCAGTTTTCACTGGCGATCACTCTTCCCACATCTCTCAAGTCCCTGAACCTCAAGTCAATGGAGTGGGAGAATGAAGTCCCACAAATTGCAGGAAAAGATCAGGTTCAAGACCACCTGAGGAAGCTGAACATGCACAAGTCCATGGGAACCACTAAGAGGTATCTCAGGGTCCTGTTGGAACTGGCATATGTAGTTGCTAGCCACTGCCTCCATCATATTTGAAAAATCATGGCAGTCAGGTGAAGTGCCCAGTGACTGGAGTAAAGGGAAACACCACATCCGTTTTTAGAAAGGGTAGTAAGGAGGACCCTGGGAACTACTGACCACTCAGCCTCACCTCTGTGTCTGGTAAGATCATGGAACATATCCTCCTAGAAGTCAAGGCATATGGAAGACAGGGAGGTGATTAAAGACACCCAGCATGGATTTCTCAAGGGCAAATTTTGCCTGATGAATCTGATAGCCTTCTACAATGGAGTGACTGCTTTGCTTGATAAGGGAAGATCCACTAATGTAACCTACCTAGACTACTGTAAGGCCTTTGATACTTTTCCCCAAGAACATTCTTGCTGCTAAATTGGAGCTATATGGGTTCTGATATATAGACTATTTGGTGCATAAGGATGGATGGCCGCATTGAAAGAGTTGCAGTCAATGGCTCAATGTCCAAGTGGAAAGCAGTGAAGAGTGGTGTCCCTCAAGGGTCTAGTACTATTTAATATCTTCATAAGTGACAAAGATAGTGGGATTCAGTGCACACTCAGCAAGTTTGCAGATGATGCCAAGCTGAGTGGTACAGTTGATTCTTTAGAGGGAAGCTATACCTTCTCGAGGGATCTTGACAGGATTGAGAAGTGAGCCAATATGAACCTCATGAAGTTCAACAAGACTAAATACAAGATCCCACGTCTGGATTGGGGCAATCCCCAATATCAGCACAGACTGAATGATGAATGGATTGAGAGCAGCCATGAGGAGAAGGGCTTGGGAATACTGGTAGATTAAAAATTGCGTATGAGCCAATGTGGTCTGAACAGTAATGGAGTCTGACAACATATAAAACAAATCTTTATGGAAGCATTAAGAAAGATGAGCAACAACACACCCATACAGTGACTCACTTGATCACTGATAGCAAACACAAGATCATATATAATGCCATGGCTCCAGCAGACTGACAGGGACACTTAGCATCCAGTATATCTGGAAGCAACAGCCAGTCATGCAAATAGCTTTTGAATGTGGGTAAGACTTGTGCCACCTTCTGGGTCCACCAACAGTACTGTGATTTGCAAGAATCATACCGTACATAGAATCTGGGCACTACCTTGCCTGTGCTGCCAACATCTGTCAAAGTGCAGGATGTCAGGAGGTAGGGTATCACTCCCGGCAGGGAGGAGGCAGGGTATCACCCCTGGATACTCTCAAATCATCACTTGATACAGAGTTATAGGCTAGGGTGTTAGGTGGCAGTTCATTAGCTGTATAATAAGCTGGGTGATGTTGATATTCTAACACTTGCAGGATATAAGCTATATAGTTAGGCAGGAGTCAAAACCTGCTGCATCACAAAATAGGTACCATAGAATCACCTCTATCAAGTATCAGTTGCATTGCCATCTGGGTGGTGATTACTATGGCATCTTCCCAAATGCTACAAGAGAAGCTGTAAGAAGACATTACAATTCAGTATTAGCATCCCCTTATATCTAGTGGTCCCCAACCAGTGTTGGGGGAAATGTTTTACAACACAATCTACAGCCCCATCCTCTGACACAAAACAAAACATAAACAATGACAATAAATAAGATAACTTCAAAAAGAAAAACCAAAACATTTTTAGAACTACCCTGAGATCTGGGAACTAAGAGATAAACCATGACCAAAATTCAGCAGTTCCCCAGTTAGAATTTTTGATTGTCACCTTATGCGAGGCCTTTAGTTGTTCCCAGATTTTCTTAGTAATGGTCTCAATGCATTCACATTGGTTTACATAGAAAACAGTAGGTAGTATTTACTAACACGCAAACTTCACCTTCTGCAGCCAGCAAGTAGTAGTCCCAGGCCAGACACTTCTGAATGGTAGTCTATGATACCTCAGCAACTTCTTGCTACAGTGCTTGCTTGGCAGTGATAGTTCCATTCCCTATATTTTCCAGTGTAGCAGACAAATTGATGGTGCCTTTCTCTAATTTGGAGATCCCTAGCCAAGGAAGGAGGGGCCAGGCAACCTGGAGAAATGCAGATCCTCCTTCTGCCAAAGGGTTAGTGACAGAATCACAGAATGTTATGGGCTGGAAGGGACCTCTGGAGATCATCTTGTCCAACCCCCCTGCTTGAGCAGGCACACCTACAGCAGGGGGCACAGAACCACATCCAGGTGAGTGTTGAATGTCTCAAGGGAAGGAGACTCTACAAACTCCCAGGGCAGCCTGGTCCAATGCTCTGTCACCCTCACAGGAAAGAAGATTTTTCTCATATTGAGGTGGAACTTCCTGTGTTCCAGCTTGTCCTTATTGCCCCTTGTCCTGTCATTGGGCACTATTGAAAAGAGTCTAGTCCCATCGTCATGACATCCACCCTTTAGATCTTTAGATATTTTTAAGTATTGATGAAATTCCCCCTCAGTCTTCTCTTCCCCAGGCTAAACAAACTCAAGCCTCTCAGCCTTTCCTCATATGGGAGATGCTCCAGTCCCCTGATCATCTTGGTAGCTCTCTGCTGGACTCTCTCCAGTAGTTGCCTGTTTTTCTTGAACTGGGGGACCCAAAACTGGACACAGTATTCCAAATGTGGTCTCACTAGGGCAGAGTAGAGGGGGAGGATAACCTCTCCTAATCTGCTGGCCACACTCCTTTTAATGCACCCCAGGATACCGTTGGCCATCATGGCCACAAGGGCCCCTGTTACTGCACTCAGTTCCCAGTTCCCCATCCCCCTAGGGATATCACTGACAAAAATAATAGACATAAAAAACCCCTTTTATTTAATGAATCTTGAATCTTTAATAATGCATCAACTGTTTTACAGTATCTTCTTTGGGCAGATGAGTCTTACAATTGAATGTGTTTACTGAGAAAGACAAGTGGAAACACTGCATACAGCAGTTATTGCCACGAAAATTCTTGTCCTACAAGCCTATGTGAAGAGGCAGTACTATTCCAGAGTCTCAGCTCTATTTTTAACCAGATTTGTTCAGAAGAAATCCCACTCCTTCACACAGTAAATGGCTCAGCTGATAATCTTATTCGAAGAAATTCAGTGTTAGAGACAAAGGGTAGTATTGAAGAACTTCTGCTATTAACTGACTCTGACTGGAATTTAATCTGTGGAGATCACAGGCTAAAGGCTCCATGACATTTCTCTTTGCATAAATAACATTTAAAACCTAAATTGCTGGACCCTCAAAAATTATTCTGAAGGATGAAGTGAAGGTTGTAACCCATATTAGTTATACGCTGTTATATGTTACTTCTTTAGTACAATAGTGGTATTTAGTGTTTCATTAACTAACAAAATTATGAAGACCCTCTTCTGAGGAATTTAAGTATAAGCAGCATCTGTAAGGGATGTGGACTAATTCAGTAGAATAGAAGGACCAGGGTTTGGTTTTAAGTAACTGGAATATGATTGTTTGACATGTTGATGTATCTAAACTACATCATTCAGGTGGAAACAAGTTTGTATCTACAAGCATGCACAGAGGTATATTCTGACATTATGTTTGATTGCTGTGTCCTAACAGGGAGAATTCTAAGGCAGATTCTGCAACTACTAATATACATCAGCAGTTGCTAACAGGGATTTTCTTAAGTTTAGTAAGGTACTAAATAGTCACTTCACCCTATTGCAGAGTTAGCTGTTTTGCTATGGTCACCAAGATCATTCTGCTGTTTGTTAACCATGAAGACAATAGTAAGAAAATTTCCACAGTACATCTAGGAATCTGCTTAACAACCTTTCCAAAATGATCATAGTTATTAGTTAATTAAAAACATTTCACATGATCTTAATAGAAAGAATAACATATTTGCCATATGTGTTCTGTTCCTTTTGTTATTACTGAACTTACGGATATGTTTCTGAGTCTGGTAGAGGTAGTCTAGTTAGTCCTCTCAAAGTTAAACTCAAGTGTCATGTAACTTCCAATAAAAAACCCAAGTGCTTGACATACCAGGACTAATTGTCTATCACCTATTGATACAGGTTTTTGATGCGTTTGCAATTATATTTTGCATTCTACCTTCCATTAAGTGAGAAAATCTATATAATGATGGCCTGATAAAGACACTCTCCATGTATGACAGCAGGTGGAAATTGATATGTGTACCTTGTTGTAAGTGGGACTAATATGAACAGATCAGTTTTTATTATGAGAGAAATACACTTTATTTAAATAATCTATTAAAAGCTACCACTCCTACAACCGGAGTTTTTCTGATGTACAGCTCTCCTTGTGTCTGCTCTCCAGTAGTTTTATGCACTCCTGCCAAGTGCATAATGAAGCACTTGTCCTGACACTCCAGAAGCTTTTGCTGGGGTTTCTTTCTTTATTATTCAATTCTTTGTCTCATCCACAAATGGGATTTCTGTTCTCATTGATTCTTATATGTAATATGATTTCTCATATTCTATTGTTATTTGCTATTCATTAATATCAAATAGGAAAACACACTAGTACTGTTGCACACAGGAAATATGCTTGCTACATGCAATTTTGCTGTAACTAAATGGCACCAAGCCATTTGTTCTTAGGAGGGCATCAAGTGGAGTTCAAATGGTCACAGATGTGCCCTCAGGTAACAGTACCCACACATCCACATGTAAGCATACAATATAGGTATACCTACAATGACATTTGTGTTGTGTATTGAGGTATAGAGTAAGAAAATTAGGAACAGCTATTAAAAGAGAGCCCATTTCATAAAATAAATTTCAACTGCAATGGAGAAAAGTGTCCATTATAGTAACAAAGAGAAAAGAAAAGATATGAAAAAAGTAAATATGGGGTTTTTTATATCAGTTATATAACATTTAGCTAGTTGCAGACTTTCTGATCTGAAAACATCTCAAAGAAGAAAGTATTGATAATCTCTCACTTTCTAAAATATGTATATTTGAATTTTAAATGTCTAATTGAAAAGTTTTTCTGTACCTATGTTGTCAAAAACTACATTAAAAATTTATCTAAGCTGTTTATTGAACAAAATTACCAAAATGAGTAATCTGTGCTGTAATGATAGCCTGCAACAGATACTATGCAGCAGTTCAGTGCAAATCCATGCTTCTGGAACTATTGTTAGGCTCTTGTAAAAATAATTATTTCTTGTTTACATAACAGAAAAGCAGAGAACATTATTTTCTCTCTATGAAGCGACAAGTCCCACTTCTATATCTGAGGGATGTATTTTACTACATTAAAATTTCTAAAAAATAAAATTTGCACAAACCAATAATGGCACTTTCAGTTAAATGACATGCATTCTTCTTTATAGTTCTTTTTATTTCTTCAGCTGACCTGACAGTGAATATGTTTGGTTTAGAAAAAATAATGAATAACTCTTTCCCTGTTCAGAAGGCATTTGAGACGATATTCATTCAGTGTTGTGGCTTGCTTAAATGTCAATGCCTCATGGGGCTGTAAAAGTTGAGGGGTTTTTTAACTGATATTTTAACTCCTTTTTTAACTGAGAACTTACTGGGCCCTGAGCAGCTGCACTTGGGTCTAATGTCCCCTTTGCTTTGTACCAATGATCTTGTATTTCTTCAGAATGTTTACAGTATTTCAGTCAGGAGATGGCTATTTCTTTAATTTAAAAAGTTTAGAGTCATACTTCTTGACAGCACTTTGGAAAGTATGACTGGCTTACAGCAAGCTTGTTGGTTTGAGAAGAACAAGAGAATAAAAACTTCTGGGAGAGGCTGCTAGCCAGAAACACCATCACATTTCCTTATTTGACTTTCTTATATTTACCAGTAGCCACTCCCTACCTTTTGTTGGACTCTCTCCAGTAGCTTCATGTCCCTCTTGTACTAGGAAGCGCAGAGCTGGACACAGTACTTCAGATGAGGCCTCACCAGTGCTGAATAGAGGGAAAAGACCACAAAACTGGGAGGAGTGGCTGATATACCAGGTCATGCTGCCATCCAGAGGAACCTCGACAGGCCTGAGAAATGGGCTGACAGGAACCTCATGAAGTTCAACAACGGGAAGCCTAAAGTTCTTCAGCTGAGGAAGAACAACACCAGACCCCAGAACATGATGGGCACCACCCAGCTGGAAAGCAGCTTGGCAGAAGAGGACCTGAGGGTCCTGGTGAACATCAAGTTTAACAGGAGCCAAAAGTGTGCCCTTCTGGCAAAGAATAAAGGTATCCTGAGCTGCATTAGGAGTATTGCCAGTAAGAGAGGTGATCCTTCTGCTCTACTCAGCACTGGTGAGGCTAAACCTGGAGAGCTGTCTCCAGCTCTGCAATCCTCTGTACAAGAGAGTCCAGTGAAGGGCAATGAACTTGATGAAGGGACTGGAGCATCTCTCCTATGAGGGAAGACAGAGAGAACTGGGACTGTTCAGCCTGGAGAGGAGAAGGCTCAGGAGGGATCTTATCAATGTCTATATATACCTGAAGGGAGGGTGCAAAGAACGTGGACCCAGGATCTTTTCAGTGGTGCCCAGTAACAGGGCCAGAGGCAATGGGCACAAACTGAAACACCGAAGGTTCCCTGTGAAGATCAGGAAACACCTTTTTACGGTAATGGTGACTGAACAGGTTGCCCAGGGTGTTGTGGTATCTCCCTCCTTAAAGATACTGAAAACTTGCCTAGACACGGTCCTGGGCAACATGGTCTAGGAGGTCTTGCTTTAGTGGGTGTGTAGGACCGGATGACCTCCAGAGGTCCCTCCAACTTCAACCATTTTGTGATTCTGCTGTAAAGAAATAGAGCAAGTACTACCCAAAATAATAGATTTAGATGTGTTTATGTTTAAAAATGGCAATAGTTTAAGAGCAGCTACTCTAGGACAGTCTGAAACAAAATAGGATATCTAATGCCTTTTTAAAAGAAACAATCCTACTGAAATAATCTTTCAGCATTGAAAAATATGAGACATGGATTTCAGAGAGGCATTTACAAGATCAAGTTTCATTTTTTTCAGTGGAATTCAAGCTCCTAATGATTTGTGAATCCAGATTTCACTGCTTTCAACCTAATCTATTGATCTTTTAAAGGATTCAATATCTGTCTTTTTTACATAAGAAAAAGATACAATGTAAAAATTGCTTTGACAGCATGCACAGTAGAACTTGACCAACAATGACCTCATCAGTACAACATCTGCTGTTAAAAGAAACCAGACCAAACTGGCTGAAGCCAGCAAAGTTGCAACAAAATAGTGCAAACTCAGCTAATAAATATGCATTAAGCATGCTTACACGGAGTGTTCATGTGAAAAAATACTCAAACGTAAATGGTAACAAGTGATGTCATAGCTAAAGCCAACAGATTATATAAATTGTAAAAATAAATATGTGAATAGTATTCAAATTGTATATAAAAAATCAAGAGTGTAACGCCAGGTCCTTCTCAGGCTCCCAGCCGAGAGGGACCTTTATTGCTTGCAGTAAAAATGGTTTTAACTGGAACACACTTCTACTGCCTTCTTTCTGGTACCCACACACAAAGAAAAAGAAATGAAAATACAAACAACTTCTCATTACTAATACTTAATTTAAAAAGATGTACAACTGCAACAATTTTTTAAATAGATGATTTATTTACATGAAAACATGTTTCAGCAATATATTATTTTGCTACGTGGCTATGATTACTAGTAATTCCAGATAAGAAGATGTAATTCAGTTACATATTATATTTTCATTATAGAGATTAGTAATTTCACAGAATCATGGAATCACAGAACCACAGAATCACAGAATCATACAATGGTAGGGGTTGGAAGGGACCTCTGGAGATCATCTTGTCCAACCCACCTGCCTTATCATGTACCTACAGAAGGGTGCACAGGACCAGGCCTAGACCAGTTTTGAATGTCTCAAGGGAAGGAGGCTCAGCAACCTCTCTGGGCAGCCTCTTCCACTGCTCTGTCACCCTCACAGGAAATAAGTTTTTTCTCATGTTTATGTGGAACTTCCTGTGTTCTAACTTGTGCCTATTGCCCCTTGGCCTGTCATTGGGCACTATTAAAAAGGGTCCAGTCCCATCATCATGACATCCACCCTTTAGATATATATAAGTATTGATGAAATCCCCCCTAAGTCTTCTCCAGGCTAAACAAACCCAAGTCTCACAGCCTCTCCTCATATGGGAGATGCTCCAATCCCCTGACCATGTCGGTAGCTCTCCACTGGACTTGCTCAAGCAGTTCCCTGTCCTTCTTAAACTGGGATGCTCAAAACTGGGCACAGTATTCCAAATGTGGTCTCACTAGGGCAGAGTAGAGGGGGAGGATAACCTCTCCTAATCTGCTGGCCACACTCCTTTTAATGCACCCCAGGATACCGTTGGCCATCATGGCCACAAGGGCACATTGCTGGCTCATGGTCAGCTTGCTGTCCACCAGCACTCCCAGGTACTTCTCAGCAGAGCTGCTTTCTAGTAGGTCAGCCCCCAGCCTGTACCGGTGCATGGGGATATTCCTCCCCAGGTGCAGGACCTTGCACTTGCTTTTGTTGAATTTCATGAGGTTCCCCTTGGCCCAGCTCTCCAGCCTGTCCAGGTCTCATTAGAGGGCAGCACAGCCTTCTGGTGTATCGGCCACTCCTCCCAGCTTGGTGTCATCAGTGAACTTGCTGAGGTTACACTCTATCCCATCATCCAGGTCATTGATGAATATGTTGAACTGGACTGGACCCAGCACAGACCCCTGGGGAACACCACTAGGGACAGGCCTCCATCCAGACTCTGCCCTGTTCATCACAACCCTCTGAGTTCTGTTGTTGAGCCAGTTCTCTGTCCATCTCACAGTCTACTCATCCGACCCACACTTCCGTAGCTTGCCTATGAGGAGGCTATGGGAGACAGTGTCAAATGCCTTACTGAAGTCAAGATAGACAACATCCACTGCTCTGCCTTTGTCGATGCAGCCAGTCATGCTGTCATAA
This sequence comes from Phalacrocorax carbo, assembly GCF_963921805.1. Taxonomy (NCBI): domain Eukaryota; kingdom Metazoa; phylum Chordata; class Aves; order Suliformes; family Phalacrocoracidae; genus Phalacrocorax; species Phalacrocorax carbo. Next base: position 27,140,200 of record NC_087518.1, on the reverse strand, counting down.
GAGGCTATCAGTTTGGTCAAGCACAATCTCCCCTTGGTGATTCCCACGTTGACTCCTTCTGATAATCTTCTTTTTCTGTACATGCCTGGAGATGACTTCCAGGATGAACTGCGCCATCAACTTTCTGGGGCTGGAGGTGAGGCTGACTGGCCTAGATTAGAATCATAGAATCATTAAGGTTGGAAAAGACCTCTAGGATCATCAAGTCCAACCATCAATCCAACACCACCATCCCTCCTAAACCATGCCCTGAAGTGCCACCTCTATGCATCTTTTAAATACCTCCAGAGATGGCAACTCTACCACCTCTCTGGGCAGTCTGTTCCAATGTCTGACCACTCTTTCAGTAAAGAAATTTTTTCTAATATCCAATCCAAACCTCCCCTGATTCAGCTTGGAGCCATTTCCTCCCATTTTATCACTAGTGACCTGGGAAAAGGGACCAACACCCAATTCACTACAGCCTCCTTTCAGGTAGTTGTAGGGCCTTTAGTTTCCCAGGTCCTCCTTGTTGCCCTTTTTGAAGATTGGAGTAACATTTGCTTTCCTCCAGTCGTCGGGCACCTCTCCTGTCCTCCATGACCTTTCAAAGATGATGGAGAGTCGCTCCGGAAGAACATCCGCCAGTTTATAAATACTGATACATTGTTTCCAATGTAGATAATGTACTTTTTTTTCTTAAAGAAATAGTCAAAAACTGAAAACATCACGAATAAGAAAGTTTACAACATTATATGATATTTTCTACAGATGTCTTACTGAGGTAATGCAGTTACAGTTAGTAAGTTCTTCAAGAGAAAGAATAGGTTCAAGTACATCTGTTTTACATAAGTAGCAAAGTCCTTAGCAAAAAAACAACAGCCAAAGACCAAAAAATCACCACCGCAAAGTTATTTATAGTGACAGTTAAGTTGACAATGATTATGAACAGCATTCTACCTGGATAAAATCAACTGTGTTTTAAACTTCTAGAATATTCAATTCCTTACAGAAATGCATATAATTTGCTAACATTTTATGAGGAATTTAATGGACATATACAAAGGTGGGAGAGGAGAAGAAAGTTAAAAAACCAGGAGGCTGTTCACAAAATTAAATAGTTTTCATCTTCCTTCATTTCATTTCTATTTCATAACCTGGGGAAAGCTTTCTTTCCAAACATACATGACATACAGTAAGCAGTGAAACACTCTTTGGAGCATTTAAAAAAGTGCCACATTTATAGTGCATAACTAACACGTGCCCCACAGTCAGGACTAACATTTAATAGAGTGACAAACTGCTCTCAAAGTCCAGAGCTGTCAATCACAACAATGAATAAAGGCTTCTGGTGTAGAGGTAAAGAATTACCTGGACAGACAAAGTGGTAAGCCACAGGGAAACATACTGGGACTATGTAGAATTCAGCTTGAAAGTTTATACTGCATGAATTTTAATCTAAAGTAAAATAACTCTATTTAGAGCATAGATATTTCTTTATTAGGCAAAATCTAACAAAACTTAACCAAGCTGCCAACTGTCTTTTTTAAGAATCTTCTAATTTTGTAATAAGAAAGAATAAAATAAAGGATAACCTTATTAATAAAGGATACTTATTTAATCTTTAAAGACTTTGTTTCTATGATAGTATGGCATCCCTTAGAACATACAAGTATCACAAATGGGCAAACCAGAAAAGTTAACCTCTAAGACTACAAAAATAGTGGTGAAATTTATACAGCAAGAAGAAGCCTTTATATAAATTTTAAAAGCCAAGGTGAGTAATTGGAGAGAGTATAGTAATTCTGCATATGCATATGCAATGAATATTGTTATAGAGAGAGAGCAGTTCAGCATAAACAAAACAGAAATTTCGAGGATGTGCATAAGACTAAAAGAAATGGACAGTAAAACTCTCCTCTTTCAATACTTTCTACTTGAGGATTTCAAAGCATATTATAAAACTAATTAAACTTATTAATTTATTCTTTAAAATTCTCAGGAGTAGAAGAACCTTAGATAGCACCATGATAAATGTTATTTTTAGAGTTGGAATGCCAAAATTGGATATATAAAACTAAATTTTGAAACATATATTGTAAAAGATTACTTTTTATAGATAGCCCTACTCAAAAGCATTTTTACTTTTTATGTGCTTTGTCACCTTCTGTGATTTGATCAAAGTTGCACTTGTAAAGAAGGTTCTATGGTTTGTATCTCCTTGTTCTCACTCACTTGCTGATCTTCACTTTAACTTCCCTGTCTTCACAATTTATTCAGCCTCCTACAGAAGCAAGCTACATCTCCTGCAAAGCAAAATCTAGTACCAAAATCAGTCCTTCCTGCCTCTGTGAGGGCTTTCTGCATGGCTTTGGAAACAGTGGCTACAAGTCAGATGAATAGTGTTTCTACTTTAAATTATTTATTAGACAAGTTTCTTAATTCCCTGAGTTTTGACTGTACTTTTAAAAGTGCAGTGTTTCTGGGATGAGTGCTTTCCCCGCACTTCATGTCTAAAACTCCAGAGCCAGTAGGTCAAAGAAACAGCATCTGAACATTTGTAACTTACTGAACACAACAAGGTTTATAAATTACAACATTTCCCAATATGTGACTTAGATGACCATTTGGTTTGTTTCATGATAACACTTACTTCATATCCAAGATTTCAGAGTCAGTAGGTCAAAGAAATAGCATCTGAACATTTGTGACTTATTGAACTCAACAAGGTTTTTACAGCTCCTCCCCATATTTGATTTAGTTGGCCATTTGTTTCGTGTTCCATGATAACCCTTAGAGCTGTATTAATAAATAAGGAGGCTTTGGAAACAAAATTGTCAGAATTGCTGGTCACTGCACCATTTGTTCTTTAATTTTATAAGACTGCAAATGCTGTTTTGCTGCCTATTAAAACACTTTTCTGTTATGAACACAGAAGAGATTTGAAAGACTGGCATAAATTTGTCTAACAACAATATTTTAAAAAATATTAACTAGAAAATATCTTATTCTTTAACTTGTTTCCTATTTGGACACTCATCTACATTGTATTATTTTAAAAAATTAAAAAGTGTCAGAGAACTATTCAGAACATCATCAACATTTTTGCATCTCTCAGCAATAGAAACACGTGTATGAAATATGATTGGTTAGAAATTTACATTTGAAGAAAAATACAAAGCAGTGGCTTTACTGTATAATTTTTCCTCTTAGGAAAAGTCTTCAACTTAATTTAGGATATAATGAATTTTACTGTATACTTTCAATCAAAGAGGCTAAAGGTAATGAAAAGGGAAAAAAATGTTTTGTTTTCTTATTTAACACATTGTTAATTAATAGCTTATAGGAGAGACACTTTGCTGTTAATGGCAAGTGAGTATTTATGAATTTTAAAGCCTTAAAATGGAAACAGTGTTGATTACATTGCCTTGACTTAATCTTTTTATGTTTATGCTTGTAATGTTGAAATTATTCTAAGTCCTTAGTGGAGAATATTTTTGTGGTCACAGTAATAGTTTGTAAAGGATAAGAAGCTACTTCTTGAGTGTTTTGTTCACACAGCTTGAATCTGAGACTTAATTTAAAGGATCAAAATCATCCTAGAGAATTTAGGACAGTGGGCCGTTAAGCAAAATTACTGTTAAGTTCATATAAGTGTTAACAGAGTCTAAAAGTTTGATAGAAAGGTCTCACCTGGTATTGTCAGCAAGGCTTACAAAAATATCTTACTGTGTCCTTTCAGAGACAATTTACATGCCTCCAATGCTCTTAGGACTTCCTGAGAAAGACAAAATACTGTCTAAACTTGATAACTGCATTGGTTGAATATTAATCTGATTTTAAACTAGATTTCTAAAACCTGATGCAAAAGCTTGTATGGAACTGGAGATATATTGTGAAGAATAAGCAAATAGCCTGCAGAAAGGAACTGTAGATTTCCTTTATACAGTCAAAATGTGGTCAGACTGAATTTGAGGGATCATTCTGTGCCCATTAATGTTTGTTCTCAGGGAAAATTTATGAAGCCTTTAGCTGTTTGTGTCATCCTTAGGCAAAGAATGGGGTACATGGGAGTTGGGGGAAAGTAGACACAACATTTGGATCTCTTTGCTTTACAAAATAGCAACTTATTGAGAGAAACAGATGCAGGTTTTGTTTTTCTACTTTCTGTCTTTTCTACTTTCTATTTTAAATTTGTAACAAAACACTTTGCACCATATGTATGAAGGTAGAGTAAGCATTTTTGGCACTTGCCTGAATTTGCTGTATGTTTCTGTAACTGTGGAAGATTAGAGCTGGTAAAAAAGAGTGATTGCCCTCGGTACAAATGAGCATCCATTCAATTTTCTACCAGCTAAGTTAAACTACTTACAAGTATTTTTTCAGTTAAGTTAATACAATTTGGTAAATATAGATAAATCATGAGCTCTTTATCAATGAAAATAAAGGGAGTTGAGGAAGATTCACAAAATTGAGGCTACAGTGACTTAGGAAATATGATGTCATAAAAATGCAGGTTTACATTATGACCCCAACAGGTGTTTGCTGGGGAGGCAGGGGGAAGAGTTTAGAATCATATCCTGTTTATAGTAACTCCAGAAAAATGGAGATAGATTATCTATACAAAATTCAGTTAGCAAAACAATTAGTAACATGCTTGACTTTAAATAGGTAGCATCATTGACTACACTCACTAAACCCCTGGCTCAAAGATATCTTTCTGAATTGGTGCCAATATCACTATCAAACAAGAAAGAAAGAAAAAGGGAGCCTTTCCTTAAGTACTCGCCAATTTCCTATGCTTTATTTTGCCAGGTAATGAGCCTGTACCTACTGCAGCAAATTCCTTACTCTCCTTTATAAATGGTGCTTGATTAATTTGTAAATTGGTTTGAGAATTTTAAAAGGAAATTAGTGAACTGAATGTTAAAAAACATTAAATAATTCCCTAGTTAGGAATTACCAGCTCCACAGAAGTATCTGTTACATACAAAATTCCTATATAGCTTTTGTGTATATAGATAAAAATAAAAACAAATGTGGTGTTATTGCCAGTTTATTTAGTCAACCCTCTTTTTTAATCCTAACAAAGTTGATTGAGTTTCAAATGATTCTTGAATTAGGAAAAATAGTTAATATCACCTATGATTAATACTAATTCCCTTGACTAAAAGAAAGCAATAGTTAGCGAACATGCCATAAAGGACCCTCTTCAACCCAAGATGTTGTTCTTTTTGTTCATGGTACTAAGGTGCAGGATGTGCTAGTCAGTAAATTCATGGTACTAATATAAGTTATGTTATGAAGTGTTATGCTAGATTGGTTGGCCCTTAAATGCAGTGTTCAAGGACATTTCCTACAATAACCTCTTGAAATTTATTGTATCAGAACATAGATTTTCCCTGAACAAAATGGGTACAGCAGTTATAGAGCATAGGAATATTTTTGATGGCATTAGAAAATGCTACTTTCAAACTGATAGTTTTCCAAGGAATGTATATTTTCATTCATCCTTCCCATCATATCTTTTTAGTTATCTAGCCAATCTGCTCCCAGTGTGTGCCAGTGCTACTGGTCTTAATAAATGTGACTAAAGTAACACACCAAAACTCATGTTCTAAGATCTTTCATTTTTTATTTATTTGGCTGGCAGACAGACTTCACGGAGATCCACATCTAAAGAAGGTGAGCTGTAAAGGTTTGTGCACCTATCTGTGTCAAATATAGAGTTTTATTTAACAAGCCACTTAAATAGTCTTTTTATTTGAAGAGCTAAAGTGTTGTCGTGAATAAGTGCATGAATAAAATTAAAGACATTGCATATACATATTGAAAAGTCTTGATAACACTAGATGGCACACTAGACAGTACAGAGACACTGTCAAAATCAAGCATTAGTGAAAAATGAAAGGGTAGTAAACCCAATCCCTTTAATGCTTCTGACACTCCTTCCTTGCTGTAGAATCATGTGCTTCCTTTTTTCCCCTAAAAACTCTCTTTCTTCAGTGAAACATGAGAGATGCCCACCCACAGGGGGAGCTGAGTAATGATTCTCCAAAGAAGAAAGCAGAAATGTATATACTGACGGCTGTCAAATTAATGAAGCAAAGAACTGGATAGAAGACTTGTAAAAAATTTCATCTCAGCTTTTCCATTCACTTCTTTGAATAATATATGTTAAACAAAATTGGCAGGTTTCATATAATTACCTTATTTTGTTGACAGTAGGAAAAAAAGAAGGTAAATTTTGCATGTAACTGAGGACACACACAGCCTCTCTACTTTTGTTGTGGGCCTGTTATATAAATATTTATGGGGGTGATCAGCTTTGGCATATGAGAAGCTTCATTAAAATCTATTATACAGCTCAAAATCATAATCTTAGGCAGTAATGTTAAGACATGAAGTAACTGAAATTTTGTTTCATAAGGTTTAATACACAGTTGAAATTTATACATGACCTGGATATATCACTTCATGCAAGAGTATGGATTTTCATATTAATCAGAATAAAATGAAAGGGTAGCATATCTTCAAGGTTGCCTATAATTGGTCAATGGAATGTCCCTCTTGAAACTTTGTAAGGTAGATTCATGAAGAGTTTTGTTGAATTATCTGGTTTTGCACTTATGAAATCTATAGCAAAGATTATATACAAATGTATTATTTAGTGCAGATCTTTTTTTATTTTCTATTAACACCGATAATTAATTTCCATATCCATAATCCTTGTCAACTTAAAAGCAGCTAACTAGAACATATTTGTAGGCTACAGTAAAAAATCCCTAAAGCTTTAGTCATAAACATTTTTTTTCAAAGAACTGTCTACAAAACACCAGTGTAGCTCCATTAATTTATTCCATTCTACCTCATTATTTTAACCCACCTAATACAACCACTCGTTTGTTCTTAAGTTCTCAAATGGGTACAAGGAAAAGGCAGGTTCTCAGTCATGCTTCACTGCTGTATGAATGGTAGTGCAAAATGTGTATAATGGCTTAGTGTCAGAACACTTTATGACTGAAGAAGCCATAAATACATCTCCAAATTTTCTGGGAGATTAAGCTCATCATTCTCTCAATAGGATGAAACCTTTATGAGAATCTTGTTACACTGTCAATATTAGAAGTTGAAAAGCAAAAAGTCTCATTGTAACATTTTAAACTGTGCTCCACTTCTGTAACAGGAAATTTGGTCTCTTAAAAATATCAACTGGCAGCACTTGATGAATATTTGCACTACTCTATTACAGGATAAATTAAAGGAAATGCATTTGATCTGGATACTGACCAGAATAATTATATGTTGTGGGATTAGTATGCAGAAGCCTGAATTCAGAAAAATCCTCTTCAGAAGAGAATTTATGCTTTACAATCAACATCAAGGAAAAAAATATATGTTTATTTCCAGCTTTTTTATTAGAGATGGGTCTCTAACTGTATAAGAAGACAGCAAAACATAAGTGCCTTTTCATTCAGTTTGCATCTGTTTCCCTCCATGGTTCACTTTGCTAAACCTTCCTTTTCTCTTTCTCCTACTTTCTATGCTTTTTAGTACTGTCTTTCCCATCTGCACAGCAGAGTATCTAAAGGAAAGCTATGGGATTCCTTTTAAGATAGTTCTCCCAGTATCTAGACTTCTGTTGTTGTCAGCCTGCACAGAAGATGGTCTTCTGTAAAAGCCTAGGAATGTAGTCTGCACACAGACGCTATTTCTAAACATTTAATATGTGTGCTGCGAATGACAGTAAGCAAAATCTAACATAGGTCATATCACCGAGAAAAAGTTGTAGCTTGCTCATACTCATACCTGCCAATGGAAGATGACACACTGGAGCAACAAATAGGAAGTGTTTTTCCCAATACACTTTGCATTACACTGGAATTGAATTTCAAATAGGTTTCTATAGAACAAAATAGCAATGTGGCTTTATTTGCTTTACTTCTGCCTCATGCTTTTATAGGTATGTCTTTGCAGTGCTGGCAAGTGGCTAAAAGTACCTTTTGTATAAGCAATGGCTTACCAAACGTAATTCTTTTCATAGATGATATTTCCTTTTCTCTTGATACTTCTCTGATCCTAACTGGATTTTAAGAATAAAACTTTAAACATTTCCATATGGATAAGATATGAAAGACATTAAGAAGACATAGCACAAATATAAAATGGAGAAGGATATAAACTAATTGGCATCTTCAGAAGCTTGTAATAAAACCGGTCTAACTTCCTTCACTATGAGCATTATGAAGAAAATAAGAACCCCTCTAACTGGTCTTCTTATTACAGTAGGAGAGCAAAAATAAAGATTAAAATGAGACACTCACAGGTCCTAAAAATATCATTTTTTTAACCTTTTTTTTAGGAAAAAAAACCCACACAAAAAGCAACCACAAAACAACAACAACAAAAAAAATCCAAAAGCCCCACCATTTTGAATTCAACAGTTTCACTTCACCAGCTACTTTAAAAGACATTAAAATATGGTCAGTATGCAAACAAACACAGTTTTTCACAAAGCAGAGCATGATTAATGAAAAGTTTTGGTGACTGCATATGTTTCCAGCTGATGAACTAGAATAGTAATAGATAATGAAATTTCTGGTAAACCTGACATCAGTGGTAGGAAGAAGCAATATCTCAAATGTTCTTTATTTTGCTCATGAAGAAAGTAGCTCAGTCAACATAAAATACTTAATATGAGGGAAATATTAAGTAGCCATAGACCTGTTTATATTGTTATTCTAGAAATATCAGTTAAAGTAGAAACAAATGAACAGAAAAAAATCCAAGGAAAAAATGGGAATTAATAGCAATAAAATCACTAAAGAAACAAAATTAGCTTGAATGAATGTATCTATGTCCTAGTTTCAGCTGGAGAGAGTTATTTTCTTCCTAGTAGCTGTCATAGTGCTCTGTTTTAGATTTAGTATAAGAATAATGTTGATAACACACTGACGTTTTAGTTGTTGCTAAGCAGTGCTTACGCTAGTCAAGGAGCTTTCAGCTGCTCATGCCCTGCCAGTGAAAAGCTGGGAGGGTGCACAGCCAGGACAGCTGACCCAAACTGACCAAAGAGAGATTCCATAACATATAATGTCATGCTCAGTATATGAAATGGGGGGGGGTTGGCCCAGGGGTGGTGACCACTACTCAGGAAGTGGCTAGGTATCCTTTGGGAATTGGTGAGCAATTGCATTGTGCATCACTTGTTTAGTATATTCTATTATTATTATTATTATTATTATTATTATTATTATTATTAATTCCTTTCCTTTTCTGTCCTATTAAACTGTCTTTATCTCAAAGCAAGCATTTAAATTTTTTTCCACAATTTTCTCCCCCACCCCACTGCGGGGGGGGGAGTGAGGAAATGGCTGTGTGCTGTTTAGCTGCCTGCTGGGATAAACCACAACAATCTAGCTGTTGATAATCAAAGGCACCAATAAAATTGGTTGATTCAAGTTCCTAGAACTGTTTGTTCCTTGGAGCAATTAAATGAGGGAACAAATTAAACATGTACACATAAGAGCCAAGTTAATGCTTTAAAGTAGCAATTTTAAGCTTTTCTTTCTAAAACAAACTTGACTGTGGGTTCCGTTACTGGTTTCTAAGCTGTTTAAACTGAAGACTTTCTATTAATATAGTTCATATTTTTATAGCTGACATGAATTAATTAGAAATATATTAATACATCTTCTGGGGGCAAAATGAAAGACAACTATGTTCTTAAAATTCATCTAATTCCACCTCATATACCTCTTCCAAAACTGGTCACTGGAATCTTTAAAGTTTCTCTGTAAGCTTTTCTGTATGGATGATAGCTGATATGTCAAAAAGAATAAGAAGAGTAATATATTATATGAATTAAGAAATTCAGGTTTCACCAACATACAAAAATAGAACATGAGAATGTGAGGGAACATGTAATAAGTTTCCCTTTAAAAGGAGTAAATAATATTATTTAAATATAGACGTTTACCAATCTAAGAAGGCTAACACCTAGATAAATGATTCAATTAAAATTCTGGCTACAGCTGTTACCATAAACCAATGGTTTGTCTCAATGAGATACTCAGAAGGCAGGCATAGAAAATTGAAGAAAATTTGCTCTACCCACAGCAGTTTCAGGTCCATTTTAGATACGGTCAGTCCATAGAAACTCCTCTCTACCACTCCTTCCTCCTCACAGTCTTTCCTTGCCCCAGTGTGGGGCCTCTCCATGGGCTGCAGCCTTCAGGATAAACCTGCTCCTACATGGGCTCTCCATGGGCTGAAGTTCCTTCAGGGCATATGCACCTGTTCTGGCATGGATTCCTCCATGGGCTGCAGTGTGGATACATGCTCCACGGTTGTCCTTTCCATGGGCTGCAGGGGGACAACCTGCATCACCACAGTCTCTTCCACAGGCTGCAGGAGAATATCTGCTCTGGCACCTGGAGCACCTCTTCCCCCTCCTTCACTGGCCTTGGAGTTGCAGGGCTGTTTCTCTCACATTTTTTTTCACTACTTCTCACTGCCTATGCAGTGTTTTGCCTGTGTCTGGCACAGGGCACCCCCTGGCCTATTCTCACAGGCCACCCTTGCAGCCCCCAACTGCCAAAGCCTGGACACATAAATCCAACACAGGTATACACATGTGATTAAACATAACAAAAATACATTTGTGTTAAAAATATATTGGTCCTGACCATACATTTATACCACTGGCAAGAGCACAGTGGCTCATTTCAGTTGTCTTTTCGGTCATTGCAAAGGTTTCGAAAATAAAAGAATGCTGAAAATGGAAATATCCTAGATCAATATTAAACCAATATTGAAGATTCCATTTTCACCACTGCATTGGATATCCTTTACAGAAATTTACTCAGATCTTAAAGATTTACAAAAAAGACCAAGAGGATTGGAGTTGAATGGCTTCTGCACTAATAGAATTTGGTCTCCTAATTCAAGATGTCTGAAGCACTAAAAAAGTCTCTGATCACTACAGAATGCATCTCTCATGGTTTTAGCTGGGATAGAGTTAATTTTCTTCACTGCAGCTGGCATAGTGCTGTGCTTTGGACTTAGTATGAAAACAATGTTGATAACACACTGATGTTTTAGTTATTGCTGGGTAGTGCTTGTACTACTCAAGGATTTTTCTAGCTTCCCATGCTCTGCCAAGTGCACAAGAAGCTGGGAGGGGAGGGGGCACAGCTAAAAGAGCAGATTCAAACTGGCCAAAGGGATATTCCATATCATATGATGTCATGCCTAGTATATTAATTGGGGGAAGCAGGCCGGGGGGAGGCAGCGATCCTTATGCACCAAACAGTCTATCTATGAAAACCTGTACCTCTTACATTAACAAAAATTCTGGAAGAGGGAAAGTTCCCAGAATGGAAAACCAAAAGGCACGTTTCTGGACAGTTGATAGGAATTGATAAGTGCATCAGAAACAGTTTAATGTGCAACATTTCACTAGTATACTGATCAGTAAGAAATTATTCAAGACATCGTCTCTCATGGAGAATTATGTTTTTCATAGTAAGACAATGACCACAATGTCAGGCTTCAGAATAGAGCTGTAATAGTAATGTCATTCACTTAATGAAATGATTGACACCTTTAAGATATTGCAAGGAATGACAGAGTAGAACAGTGAGTAGTGAAAAGGAATGTCTGTGACTTAGTCATCCTGCAAGATGCTTGAAATACGTAGTCATTTCACAATTCACTTGTTTTGAATAATAACAAGCACAAAGGTAAGTTTAATGTCTTGTTACATGTTTTCATGTGCCAAATATTCATAAAAAAGGCATACAGTCACACAGTTAAAACAATAAATTATTAAGCTGTTCTACTAAATTAATCAAGTTACTACAACTGATATTTCAGATTAAGGTTTTATTGATGTTTCTATCTTTTTTGCTCTCCAAAGAATAAAAAAACCCCACTCCTCAAATTTGCGAGTAAACCAACGTTTTAATCTCATGCAAGATTATCTGGAATCAATTCTAATAGCACCGTGGCTACAGAGTTCTCAAAGCAAAGATATAGCAAATTTTTAGCCCTAGAAATGCAATTCTCCTCAAAAACTGTAGCACCTTCTCATACAAAAGATCTTCTACAGCATGTATTCAGGGTCCTGTTTTAGTTTTGTGTCTTAAGTAAGGCAGAAATGATTGCTTTTGGTTGGTCTTTTGCCTTCCTATTCCTGTTTAGTGCAGGTAAAAGAATTAGAGCAATGACACTATTATAAACATTTTTCTATTCATGAACTCTTAAATTTTTGAGGTATTTTGACAAATTGACAGTTTATTTTACAAACTTAGCAAGGACTGATTAAAGATTTAACTTTAAAAATCTTTAAGTATTGCCATAGCTTTGTAGCACATGAGGTTTATCATTGAAATCATTTAGATAACATGATGTTTTCCACCAATGTATATGTCCTGTATTTGCTTTATTGTAGATCTGTAAAAATCTCTGTATTTTTTCTGTAGAAGAATCACATTTTTTTGTTGTAGTGTGGGATTTCAGTCACTGAACTTTATCCCATATGTTATTTGGTAGATTACGTTCTAATCACACACTTGTTAAAGGTGTAGGTTGAGGCCATGCTTCAAATGCTTTGCCTGGACTCCAGCAAAGAAATGCAAAATAAAACTAGATTTCCATGAAATACGACCAATCATTGCTACTAGTGTATCTTGCACCTTGAAGCCCACATATTTCACATAACCTTTTAATAATATATCAAGTTTCAGAAACAGCTGCTGGATTAATTGTTTACCGGCTAGTTCTTGCAAATGCAGATTTGTGGATCCTGCTTACTATGCCAAATTGTCACAAATAAAACCTTGTGGATATGGCCAACTACACCGAATAGTCAGGAATATGATTTGTTACATGGCTTTGGTTAGCAATTTAAGATTTATTAATATTTTTGAGGTAGATCATAGTATTAGGTTGTATAATTCTTAACAGCATCAGCCCATTTAAAAGAGCAATTTTAATGGAATTTTTGACAATCAACATAGCGACTTAGTTAAAGATTCAAGAATTGCAAGGTTCGCTCTATTACTTACATGGAAGAAGTGTACAAAGGAAAATTCAGTTACATTAGAGTTAGAATGATTCAGAGGCATTGTGGATGCAGGGGATAAGGAGGACCCTCCTGTTGAGTCACGAGGTTCAGCATAGACCCCCCTTGATTTCTCAACTTCTTGCAGGGAGAAGCCTAGGTGCAGCTAGGTCCAATCTTTGTCTCAGACTTGGTCAATGGTTTATGTGATAAGGGATAGTCAAATTGCACGCACACACACCCTCCAAGGTTAACCTGTGATTGAAATTTCTTTTTGTGAGTTTCAAGAATTACTCACTTTTACGTGCTGGCATTCATCAGCACACAGCCAGTGAACCTCATGAAATCAAGCCTTTGAGTCCTCACAAAATCATAGCAAACGATCCTTCAGTCCTCACAGAATCTACCCAGAGAGGCGTCCCAGCCCAGAGGGAGATACAGGATCACACAGCCTGCTGTGGTCCCAGAGACCTCAGAGAGTCTCACTCTTGGATCACTAGTTATAGGATGGAGATGATTGGCTTTGGCCAATATTTTACATTCAGGCCACATTTCTGGTACACAAGTCAGGGAGCAGATGGCCCAGGTGTGAACAGAGATTGCCTGATGCCCAAGTTGTTATAACCAATATAACAACAAAATAGGGCTTATCTTGGGATCTAAGGGTGGTCCTGAGGTAGCATTCAGGCAGCAGATAGCGCAGGTGTGGACAGAGATTGCCTGACACCCAGGTCATTATGACCAAGTTAACAACACAATAGGGTTTATACTGGGATCTCAGAGTAGACCAGTGGAACTGCACCACCACACTAATGTGGATTGCTTAACAAACAAACCCCAGCAAAATCAATCCAACAAACAAAAAACAACAGAAAAAAATAACCAGGAAAAAAATGTTACTTTCTCCATATGGTAAGTCTAACTGGCAGTAGCCACTTTACCCCTTTATTTTCTTTTCAACTTAACCATAAACTTGCCATGGATTCTATAAAATCTTGTTTTTACCATTTCAGACAGTACAATAGGTCACAGTGGGCACAGCCAAGACTGTAATAGTAATGTTATAGCACAAACTTTAATACAATGTGGACCTATAAAACAAAAATAAAACTGCCCCCACATTTTGTTGCATTTGACCTTCTCAAGAACACTGCAAAAAATACTTTGCTGTAACTTAAATTTACAATAAAAATGCATACATTTCAATCCTAAAAACATCTGTCATTCAGGTGGCTTCTTGTACTACAGCACCACCTAGAGATTTAAATCTGGTGTAGGATCTCAGTCTTCTTAGGATCTGGTAAACGATAAGATCCACTGTGAACCAGAACACAGTCTAAGGGGTCTGAAAAGCAATGGAGGCGTACCAGTCCAGCATGTCAAAATCTTGTTTGGTGTTATAGATTGTTTGGGTTAGTACTTAACCAGGAAGCGGCATTTTCATTTTAGAGGTTTTTGTCTTCTATTAATAATAGTAAAGAAATAGCCTTATATGATGGCTTTATATTTGTCACCATCTTTCACAGGTGAATGAATATAAGGTCACTGCAATATAGAGGTTAATACAGATTTGCCCTGTAAAAATGGAGACACTGTGGCATAAAGTTATGGCTTGTTTCAGGACACTTGGGAGGGCACGAGAACAATACAGATCTTGTGTGCGGCAGTGTTTTAGGCATGAAATACAAGTAACAAATGCCTAGATACTGGTCTTTAATCCATTTCAGAGTGCAAAAAGGGTTGATGACAATGTTAGGAGTTCATTGTCTGCTTCTGTGAGTTTCTGACAGGATTTAGCTGTGCAAGGATATATGTGCTCTCACAGATATTAGGGTTTTGTGTTTTACTGTGGGCAAGATTAATGTCATGAGTATGCATCATGGTTTTAGCTGAGATAGAGTTAATGTTCTTCACTGTAGCTGGTATAGTGCTGTGTTTTGGACTATGTTGATAACACACTGCTGTTTTGGTTGTTGCTGGGTAGTGCTTATACTAGTCAAGGATTTTCTAGCTTCCCATGCTCCGCTGGGTGCACAAGAAGCCAGGAGGGGAGGGGGCACAGTTAAGATTGTGGATTCAAACTGACCAAAGGGATATTCCATATCATGTAACGTCATGCCCAGTATGTTAACTGGGAGGAGCTGGCCGGGGGAGGGAAGCATCAAAGCAGCAATTGTGGCTTGGGGACCAGCAGCGTCAGTCGGCGAGTGGTGAGCAGTTGTATCGTTTGTGTTTTGGCTTTTTTTCCCTTTTTCCCTCTTCCTTATTAGTATATGATCATTATGATGATTATTATTATTATCATAATCATTATTATTGTTATTATTTTTAATTATTAAACTGTTCTTATCTCACAAGATGTTTTCCTTTTGCTTTTGCTCTTTTGATTCTCTCCCCCATCCCAACAGGGGAGAATTTAATAAGTCTCAAACAGAGACTATTATAGAAGTGTTTTATGTTTGTTTGCAAATTTCATAATAATTCATCCTTTCAAGGGCCCAAGTAAAATATTTCCCTGTTTCCACTTGGTGTCTAATCTTATTTCTCTTCCAATTACCGTATGTTCCAGCTGAATTTCGACAACACCAAAGAAAACATCTAAGACACACACAAACAAACATTCCTAAAACCATTAGAGTAACCAATCCAATTAATAATTGTTTTAACCATCTTAAATTAGGAAGCCAAGAAGCCAATTTATCCCACAAATCATAAAACCCTAAAGAAGTGTCATCTAGAGATACGTCATGGAATATATACATTTTTTCCCAAAGTGCATTCTTCTGATCTGCTTCTATCTGCTTATCTTTATTGATATATGCACAGCAGCTGGTATTAATGATCATGCATATGCCCCCTTCTTTGCCAGTCCCTAAACCTAATACCATTCGATTTTGCAACACAACTTTGCAGACAGAGATGACACCTCTGTCTGCAAATTCTTTATAGTCTTGAATCTTTATTGCAGTGAAGGTGGTCAGCAACAGCTGGCAAGGTCCATTCCACTTCTCTCCCAGCAGATTACCTGAAAAATTCTTAACATAAACCCAACCTCCAGGGGTAAATGGGTGAATTTCCCTTCCCAGTATTCCCCAGTTGTACCCGGTTGCCTGTATTAGGATTATTTTTCAAACATATTTCACATTGCTGAGTCTCCTGACATAGTGTAGTATATACATTTCTCCCTATTAATTTCTGATTTAAAAAGTTATACAGGGAGTCTGCCTCTCGGTGTGTTCTATTATTGTGGTCCTCTTTAACAATTCCCCATATCTGTTTGGCAGGAATTATAACCTGGCCGTCGCTCAGATAGGCCCATCCTCTGGAGGGAACCTGCCCTACCATTTCTTCTATTCATTATTTGTCAGCCTTAGAATATTCAATATTTTCTTGGTCACCTTGGCTCTCACTTCGGTTTTCTGGAATTAAGGCTAAAATCTCTTGCACTGTCTCCGCTGCCTGTTTAGCCTCATAGTCAGCCAATCTCTTAACTTTTTCCAGTTCAGTGTCACCCTTCGGGTGTCCTTGACAGTGCGTGATGGCGACTTTGGTTGGCAGTTGAATTGCCTTTAAGAGGCGAAGTATTTCCTCTTCATGCTTTATTTGTTTTCCTTGTGCAGTTAGCAGTCTTCATTCTTTCCAAATTGCTCCATGAGCACGGACAACTCCAAAGGCGTATTTGGAATCTGTCCATATATTTATCTTTTTCCCTTTTGCCAGCTCCAGGGCCCTCGTCAGGGCAATAATTTCAGCCTTTTGAGCTGATGTTCCAGCAGGTAGTGATTGAGATTCAATTATTTCATTCGCTGTTGTCATCGCATATCCGGCCCTTTGAGTACCTTCTCGGACGAAGCCGCTTCTGTCCGTGAACCAGGAATCTTGTGCATCTTCCAGAGGTGGTTCTTTCAAATACGATCTGCTAGAATATACAGTCTCTATGGTCTCTAAGCAATCGTGTGTCAACGACTCAGATGTCACCCCACTGAGGAAAGAAGCTGCGTTCGTAACATTAGTTACTTCAATATTAGTATCATCTGGTTCAACCAGAATGGCCAGGTATTGTAGAAATCGAGATGGGGAAAGCCAGTGATGCCCCTTCTGTTCCAACACAGCTGATACCGTGTGTGAAACCAGTACTGTGATCTTTTGGCCTAAGGTGAATTTCCGGGCCTCCCGAGTGTTCAAGACCACAGCTCGCAGGCACCCTGGCCACCCCTTGCTTACTTTGTCAAGCTGTTTAGAAAAAGAGGCCACAGCTCTTCCGTAGGGTCCTAGCTGTTGAGCTAGGACTCCCAGAGCTATACCTTGTCTTTCATGGGAAAACAGCCAGAAGGTTTAGTCATATCAGGTAGGCCCAGGGACAGGGCCTTCATTAGTTCCTTTTTAAGTGTCTTGAATGCATTTTGAGCTTCTTTGGACCAGACCAATCGAGTGGGATTGTTATTCAAAAGTTCATACAAAGGTTTTACTATTATTCCATAGTTATAGATCCATAACCAGCACCAACCTGTCATTCCCAAAAAGGCCCTGAGTTCTTTTACCGTCTGAGGGAAGGGGGTTCTGCAGATGGCTTCTTTTTGTTCTGTTCCTAATTCCCATTGTCCTCCAGATAATTCATATCCAAGGTAGGTTACTTGTTGCCACACCATCTGAGCTTTCTGTTGAGAGACTGGATACACATTTAGACCCAAAAAGTTCAACAAACTGATAGTCCGTTGTATACAATCAGGTTTTTTTCAGTTGCTATTAAGAAGTCGTTCACTTTCTGCGAAAGGACTCCTTCCCTGGAGGGAGGATCCCACGTTTCAAGTTCTTGCACTAACTGATTTCCAAAGATTGTTGGGCTATTTTTAAAACCTCAGGGTAACACTGTCCACGTAAGCTGGGTTTTCCTACCAGTGGTAGGGCTTTCCCATTCAAATGCAAATAAACTTTGACTTTCTTTGGCTAAAGGCAAACAGAAGAATGCGCCTTTTAAATCTAATACCGTAAACATACTTGATTATCCCATAATTTAGTAAGTAAGGTATAAGGATTAGCTACCACAGGGTGTAGGTCCTTAATAATTTTGTTCACTTCTGTTAACTCTTGTACTACCTGATAAGTTCCATCCGGCTTTTGTTACCAGTAATATAGGGGTATTATATTCTGATTCACATTCTATTAATAGCCTGTGCTGCCAAAATTTTTAACTGGTCCTTCTACTCCCTTTCAGCCTTCTAACTTCTAACTTCATTTTTCCAATGTCCTTCCTCCCGACAATACACACTGATTCTTTCCCAGTCCCTCTCTATTTCCAAAGGGCCTTCCCCTTCCTTGTCCTCTGTTTACCATTCCTCTCTGTTCCAAGGCTGCCACCGTAGATGTTGCCATCACTTTTGTCAATTTTCCTCTATCCACATTCTCCCAATTCCTAAAAACTCTCCATGCCTCCTCAGGTAGTTTCTCAAAGTTTCTTATCTCCAGTTCCTTTAGTTTCTGTAGCTTCTTTCTTATATCTGTAGAAGATTGCCCCAAAAACAGAGAAACAAGTTGTTGTTGTCCCACATCTGAGGAGGGATCTAGGGTAGCGTATTTTCACATAGCATTTCTCAACTGATCTAAAAATTCAGTAGGGGCTCTATTTCTGCCCCTGTTTGATAGCATATAATGCTGACCAATTTACAGGTCTTGCGTTTTCTAATCCAAATTTTATCCAATCTTGGTATCTTTCTAATAATCTATAATCACGCCCTTCATTGGGGTCCCCATGTGGGTCAGTCAGGTGAATGTAATTGTCCACATTCTCTTGTAAGATTCCCCCAGTCATTTGGGCCTGCATATGAGTTTGTGCAGTTTTTAATACTAATTGTTTTTTTGTTTCCGTCATTTCCCCCAAAATCAAATCTGCATCAGTCCAATCAGGGTTCTGGTTGGGTTTTTTTAATTATTATTATTCAAATCATTTGCCACTCAAGAGGGTCATCCCAGCATCCCCTAGCTACCTCTTTTGAAGCATCTAAATCAGTAGTGGAGAAGGGTACTTTTACTCTAGCTAGTCCTCCTGTCCCTCGTAATGGAGTCAAGAGTTGTGGGGCTTTCTCTGTTCTATTCCTGGTCCGTGCTGTAACAGGAGTAAAAGCACTTATTGCTCCTTCCTCCTCCATGTGTTATCATCCGTTTCAGGTAACAGTGATGGATGAGGGGGAGACAGATTAAGGGGTGAAGGGGACAATCCCAGATCCTCGGGTTGATCCTCTGTCTCCTCCCTTTTCTTTCAGGGGTTTGTTATTTTCAGACATCTCTGCCCAATACTACATGCTGAACAGGACCTCCTTATTCTCTCCCGCTCCTTCTTTTCACTTCTCTTTTTTTCCTAAAGATAAAAACAGGGCATCTTCTGGTGGAATATTAATACTGCAATCTTTCTAACACTCTCGATGATTCTGCAAAGTGCAAAACATATCTGCATACATAACCTCATCCCACATTCTTTCTTTTGTTAAAAAAACAACATCAGCTGCAATACAGTGTTTTCTTATCCACACTCCCACCTGGTGGTCCCCCTATATCTTTCCAGTGTGCTAGGATACATCCTAGGGGGCTTTTCTTTGGAATTTCGCTGCTCTGATTCCCCCCTCCCCGTTCCATTTTCTTATTTATGAGGCACACAGGATGTCAATGTGTACGTAGATAGCACAATATTGGTCCGTAATAACGTTAACAATTGCTTTGTTCCGGTCATACCCCTCGCAGGATAGTGGAACCAAGGGTCAGAACTCCACGCTCGCTTTGCAGCTATGCTGCATCTCAGTCACTCATTCATTCACCAGTCACACCAGTTACCTCAGCTCATTCATGCTTAGTTATCAATTTTACAACACCTGACAGATATATCCAAATTCAATGTCAACAAGCCAGTATCCGAGTTCAGTATCAATAAATCCGTACCACCAGAAGTACAAAACTTGTGCGAGTTACATAAGTGTACCAATACCAAAAGTACGTTACTGCAGCAATACGAAGTCTAACCCACGCCCATACCCATGTACTAAATACCAGAATACACTACCCACGATGAGTGTGCACCACCAGATGTATCCCTCAGGCACTAGTAGCCTGGATACGCTGTGCTCTGCATAGTACATCTACTACGGCTTATGAGAACCCCAAATGACTGGTCCCAGATTCCAAAACAGAAAACCAAAAATATTTAAAGAATACTTGTATTCCTTTAGATGGTCCTTGTCTGCTCCCACAGTGATCCAACTGAGGTGAGGAGTCCCGCTGGGAAATCCCAGGGGTACCCTAGGGAGTCCTGTTCTCAGCGGGTGCTGCAGCTGAGCAGAGAGGGTCTCATCTGGGGTGCCAAACTGATGCCATGAAAAGCCGAAATCAGGACTTAATAGTCTGAACAACTATTAAGCAGGTATTCTTTATTGCAGTGCTGGATGCACAGGGGATTACTCCTAATGTCCCTGCCCACACAGGGTTAGTTGCACAATTTATACGAGCTCTACATACATATTCATTAGTTTTCTGAGAAAATATATACATATTCATTATTTTACAAGAACTCATTAATATGCAAATGTCCTTTGCGCATGCCTGTTGGTGTCTCTGGGTGGTCATCAGGGGTCTCTGGATAAAGGATATACCCTTCCTCACTGTGTCCACTACTTCTGCTTTCACACAAACTCAGTTCTGAGATTACGTATATACTGTCCTTGAGGGATAGTCTGTCCTGGTTTAGTGTTTTGCTCCGCAGCTCCTTATCTTTATGGTTCTGTACACCCGCTTCTTCTAAGGTCAAATGTTGTCATTGTAAACTTGTTTAGGCGCTCCTTGTCTTGAAGCCTTTCTGACTCCTCCAAAGCAACAAGTTTTAGTCATAACAGTGCTAACTCTATCAGAGGGATGTCCAGGTTTTAGAGTTGTAAGAGAACAACCCGTCCTTGAAAAGAACAAGTATTGTGTATGTTTGGTTAGCATGAATCTAGACTCCTTTAATATTTAACCTAAGCTTAGGGATGGGCTATCTTGGCCATCAGGGATTATGCATTTAATCACGGACAAGCGTTCCTTTTAGAAGAAAATTATGGAAAGTTGGCAAGAGAAAATAGCCTTAAATTGTCCTTGCATAACATGCGACCATACATGGGTAAAAAGGGTTAGGGTACTTAATCTGTAAAGACAACCAAGAACCCCAAAGGGAGGAAGGCATGTGCAGAAGAATCTGAAGCAGAGCCAAAAGGAGTGACTTAATGCCATTATGCAACTTATGTAGATTAGAATGAATAGGTATTAGGCAGAATTAGCCAGCTTCAGTGTGCTTGATTTGTGGAAAACCACCGAGTACCCAGGCTTCCACAACCCTGAAATAAATTAGCAATGTCTCTCCTGAGTGTGTGATTATTGACTCATTGCACACTGGGTGACGAATCCGCTTTTTGGACAAAAGAGACATGGGAATGAGAGCATTTTATCCGGAAAATGTATAGTTAAAGTATAATTGAATTATAATTCTGCTTGTGATGCACATTAAATGTTAGGTTCCAAAACACAACCTAACCTTTCACACTGAAATACATTTTATCAGTTTAAGTACTTATAAAAGAGTAGCTCCATTAAAATAAGTTACTTCTGTGACCTTTCAGCATCACCCTTTACAGTTCAGGTATTCAGATTACATTACATTGAGCAAATAAATAAACGGTTAATAAAATTTATATCATGAGATCATCAAAAATGATACAAATCATAGTTAAATGCTAAATTAGAAGACAGCCAACAAGATCACCCAGAATATCTGGTTCTCGATTTTTATTGGTTTGCTTCATGAAGTATTTCAGAGTGTACGTATTTTGTAAGATGTCTGAAAAGTTAAGTTGATATCCTGAAGGAAATGGAAATTTTTGAATTTTCCGCTAAGCTGTAAAAATGAACTATGTGAGCAGCTTGGCAAAACAGAAGTTGAGGGACAGAGATGGAAACTGAGAGATAGGGAAACACTTGTTTTATGACTATATCTTTGAGGATTGCTGAGAGATTGATCAAAGCAAACATCCTGCCTCAGAAGATGCTGAGTGAGAACAGGGTGATAAAGTGTATAGTCAAGGTGAATAACTAATTGGGATGTAGATAAGAACTAAAAGTGCCTAGTAGGGGAAATATCCTCATTATAATACTAAAAATCAGGCCCATAGACCTGATATAACTGAATAATACTAAAAATCAGTGTCCCCCCTCTAGTAAATCCCTTAATCTATGAGCATGCATGGTAAATTAAAAGTCTTTACATCACCTTTACATCAAAGCAAGAAAGAAATTAACCAATTAGCTGAGGCGTGTGAATATTAGCTCTGACTGACACATTTAACTGTATAAACGCCTTGTAGTTTCTCATTGTGGGGTGCTGGCTTTGTGGGTTACCACCTAGCACCAGTCTTTGCACAAAAATGACTTGAATAAAATACCTCCGCTCTGTGCGTAGTTTGGCGTTTTGCACTTCAGGCAAAGAAACCCACTTTTTGGGATAACAGAGTCACTGAAATGTCTTTCTTCCACCAAGTTCTGCTTAGCAAGTTGGGGATCAAATAAATGCAAATACTGCATATTTTGTTTTTAGGCATCTGGAAGGGTAGCTGTCCTTATACTGGTGGTAGTGAAACAAGTAACTCTGGTGAAATTTAAGTGTAGTAATCCTGACCAGAAGACCACTGCACATCAAGGAGTTACTGATCCATAACACAGTCAACCTTGTAACCAGGGTGATGGAATTAACCAGCCATGGAGGTTGCTAGACTCCTTGTACAGCCCTATCCAACTGGACATTAAGTCTGGGGACATGGAGTATACAAATCAGTGTATTCCTTGATCTGTATTTTAGTCTCTAGGTAATCATTAATGTGAATGAAACAATAGAAAATATGTTTCTGTCAGAAAAGGATGACAAAATGTGGTTTTGTGTAGTGGACTGAGAAAACTGGCCAGGACTGCCAAGATTAAGAATCAAGTAGGTAAAAGGTAATTCCGGCAGGGGGAGATCACAACCTTTGACTCACAGACCTCCTACTCAAGTAACACCACCTACTCAAAAGAGAACAATGGGAAAGGACAACTGAGTCTGCACGATAATTTACACATGAAGTGAGCAAGTTTGTACCTATCACCAAAGAGAATAATATTGAATATGTATGGATAAAATGAGTATGTGTATTTTTGGTCTATATAAATCACATGGGAAAGGTGTGTGAGGTATGCACGTTAGGTGGAGCGATCCCCTGTGCATCCGTCGCCGTGAATAAAGGATGCCTGGCTTTTAACACTACATTGGTGTTACGAGCTTTATCCACGATTTCAGTGACAACCTGAGCATGCCCAGGCCTGTGCAGCGCATCCAGCATGGCCTTTGGGCTGGGCTGGGCTGCAAAAATCCCTTGGCTGCAGGATAAACTCAGCCGGCTCACTGTAACAGCGCAGCCTGCTGGCAGTTCCCAGTAGGTACCAGCAAGTACACCACTTGCCTGGCCGTGCCTTTATCTAAAAGTGCAGCAAAAAGTTCTCATGAGAATACCGTTTCTGTTTTGAATGTGGCAATGATAAAGAGAGTTGTGTCCTTGTAAGAAAATCCTGTAATAGCTCAAATGACCAAAAGGGGAGGGTGCCTCCTGTGGATGAGGTCTACATGGTGTGCTGCCATGGATAAATGGTTGATGTGAGACCTTAAACATTTAGCATCAGTAGAAACTGGTAACATGTTACTTACAGGCAATAATGCTAGCCAGACTGATTTGGGTTTCAAAGAAATAAAGAGTAAATAAAGTATTTTTGCTCTTCATTTTTAAGATATCCTGGATTCCATGATTCCCATTATTGAAATCAGAGGATTACAATGGCTGGAATTAAGTACGTTACTGGATGTGGTGGCGGCGAACTCATAGATGGGCAGACTTTGTCATCAAAAAGGTGATCTGAGATACTTTTTAATATGATACTTTTTCAATATTGCAAGAGGCAGCAGATAAAAATCAGTATTTTTAATAATAGATAATGTTTTAAATTCAGCATGACAAATTGAAACTTCCTTTGAGAAAAAGTAATGATGGGTTGTTCAATGACAGTGTGCCTGAGGGTGCAGTTTTACAAGATGTTCCAATTCACAGCTAATTCATGCTTTCTGTCCAAATACATTGCCTAATAGCATAATGGTTGTAAAAGTCATTGATTTGTACAGAAAGAGAGGAGGAAATTTTCACTGTAAGCCTAGACCCTTGCTTCTTTAACTGCAAAATAAAACTGATATTTTTGTCTTCTGCAATGCTGTAAGCTTTTAAGAGAGGGGGAAATAGAGTAGACAGGAGGGAACAGACTGACTACCACTCACGTGTATTTGTTCTAGATAATGAGCTTGCAATGAGTTGCAAGCTTTTATTTTGACTGCTGAATCATGCAAGAAATTTGAATGTTATTTAAATAGAAGGATTACTGTGAAAAGCTGGCTGTAAAAGGGGATCTTTCTTGTCATTTGACACTGAATTTTGGAGAGTAAGGACCTTTATTCTGATTACTTTGAAATAAATGCTTTGAATAATAATGCAGAAATTGAACTGAAAGTTGCCTCTCCTTCCAGGTGTACCCAGGTTTACTGGTACCTGGGTGGATAATCTGCTATCAGATTTATTGACAAATATGGACTAAATAAGAGAATTATATCTGCTGTCCCTTAGATTCATATGAATCAACCAACCCTGTATGCTTTTGCAGAGCCACTCAAATATGAAATGAAATTCTGGTGAGTTAGCAACTGGAGTGGGGAGGCAAGGGGGAGTAGGTAAAAGCTAGTTAGGTTTTAGAGCTATGATGAACATTAAAGACTGTTATCTGTCCATATATAAATTAGACTGACCTTGTTAAGGATTGCCTGTCATTCAAACAGTGAAATCATTAATAAAGCCGTATATGATGTATATTTTGATAGTGTGCCATACCACACTAGAACAGAATTGGCATTAAATAAGTAAAAGCTTATTAAAAATTAAATGCACTCTAAGATTATAAAATATGTCAAAATACACAAAAAAAGTCTTATACACAGCTTCTGCGTTGAATAACATGTAATATGTAAAGGGCATCTCTAAAGTGTTTCATTGGAATATTTCACTCATTCATATTCACCTTCAAAATTTTAACATATGATATAAAAGTAGTGGGCAATATAAATTATATATCAACAAAAAAATGTTTTGGTATTTTATCAAGCTCTGTCAGGCTCATTCAGGTTCA
This sequence comes from Phalacrocorax carbo, assembly GCF_963921805.1. Lineage (NCBI taxonomy): Eukaryota > Metazoa > Chordata > Aves > Suliformes > Phalacrocoracidae > Phalacrocorax > Phalacrocorax carbo. The sequence continues at coordinate 27,114,891 of NC_087518.1, read as the reverse complement.
TATTAAGGTTTTCTATGCTGTTGCTGCCCAGATATGAAAAGAAGATTTAATCTACAGTAGCTGAGCTTCATACTGCTGGAGAAGTGTGAAAAGAACATTTTAAATGCTCAGAGGAGCTAAGCACTTCCTCTAGTTTTTGCCTTATTAGTTCTAGTTAACTTTCCAAATGTTTACTTAAATACAGCTGATACTTACATGTTCATAAAAGAAATAATCCAAGAAATACTGATTTTGCCTCATATTTGAGATTCAATAAGGTTATAAAGAAAGCAAGCTTCTGTGCTTTGTACATATCTTTTAGTGTAACACTGAATAGGGAATATTATAAATTCTCATTCTCCCATTGTATTAAGAGTACTAACTATAAAGACATTATGAAAAAAACGAAGTATTGAATAACTGTCAGATAAATTTGGCTTACATGAATTATTAAGTACAATGACTTGGCATGCATAATACACTGCAAGAAGTTCCACAGCATAAATCACCATGATCCACAGCCTAAGAGTTGAACAACACAGTATCATAAGAAGTTTTTTGTGAGTTATTGTGGTTTTGAGAAAGAAGAAATCCGTAGTAACAATACTGGCAATGTGTATGTTCCAAATTCACAGCTGGTGGAGGAACTAGAATAATTTTGTTTGCTACATATGCAGCTTTCCCTTCCTGGCAAGAAACAATGCTCTGTGGCTAGTAAGTGTCTATACTGCAATATACTATTGTGCTCTGGTGGTTTAAGGAACTGTTTCAATCTGGAAGAATCTAAAAATATTACAGTTTTTATTGGTTTGTAGATCCTGCACGATAGACCATTAACAACACTGATATATGTAAGTACAAATACATAAAGGTAACTGGTACAAACTGCCGACTCAGTCGGTGAGGAGCACAGCGGCTGCAGGGGCAAGTCCTGTGGCTCAGCACTAGATCAGCACAGGCAAGGCAGTTCCTTGAACCCGAGAAGCCCGAGGGTGAGCAGAGGGACCCGTCAGGAGCCGGCAGCTCTCGCGAGCGAGGCTGACGTGCAGCTGACGTGGCGTGGGGTGTTGCCAGAAGCAATGGCGGGAGTTTTAAACGCCTCCTAGGGAGCACAAGTGACCAGGAGTGCAGCGTGGCAGTTCACGCAAGCAGGGAGAGCAGGAGGGATGCCGGAGCCCACTTGTAGGTCTACTGCCCAGGCAAGTGCTTCAGCCTTGGGCGAAATGGTGGGCACTCACCTCAGAGCTAAAACCACTGTTCCTACAGAAAAAGCCCCTGAGATGTCAGACGCATCCACCCAGATGGGTCTGGTAAGAAAGTAAACATCAGTACAGGCAGTGGGTTGCAGCAAATGCCCAAACCTTTCTTTCTCCTGATGAAAAAGTAAGTACCTGCACAAGGTGTGCACAGGTTGATGACCTGTTACGTCAGGTGGCCGAACTGCAGGAAACAGTTAAGAGGCTGCACAGTATTAGAGGAGCTGAGGCAGATAGACAGGTGTTTCATAATCATGTTCCTGTGGCAGACACCACCAAGAATGAGGGTCTGTGGATCCTGGTGACTCACAAAAGCAGGATTCCACATCAGCCTGCACCCTCCACTATCACAATCAGAAACAGATATGAAGCCTTAACAACTGAGGACACCCATGAGCAAGCTCTGCAAAGTCCCCTGCAAGAGGAAACTGTACCAGCAACACGCAGTGGACATTGTAAAAAAAAAAAACGAGTGCTCCTGGTGGGTGACTCTGTTAAAGGGTACAGAGGCACCGATCTGCCGACCTGACAGGGAGTCAGGAGAGGTATGCTGCCTTCCAGGAGCCAAGGTTCGAGACATGGCCAAGAAGGTGCCACAACTCATCAGAATAGACTACTATCCACTGCTACTATTTCATGTAGGCATGAATGACAGAGAGCCGTAACCTGGCTAAAATCAAGGAATACTTTCGAGCCCTGGGGGATCAAGTGAAAAACATTGGCGACCAAGTGATCTTCTCTTCCATTTTGCCAGTTTGAGGGAAGCGAGCAGCCAGAAACGGGCGCATAATGTATATCGACTCCTGGCTATGTGGCTGGTGCCACCGTGAGGGGTTTGGCTTTTATGACAATGGGGTGTTCTTCAATGACTACAACATGCTAGGGAGGGATGGAATCCACCTGTCCAAAAGGGGTAAGGGAATCTTCAGCAGCAGGCTGGCTGACTTGGTGAGGTGGGCTTTAAACTGAAGGACTTGGGGGGTGGCATCCGCTGTGGAAATGCTTGCACCAGCACGTCCAACGGGGGAGTAAATCAGGCCAAGCAGTGTGGTGACAAAGGTTCCTTAACTGTCTCCCAAGATGTGAAACAGAAGAGTAATCACCTCAAGTGTATGTATACGAATGCACACAGTCTAGGTAACAAACAGGAGGAACTGGAGCTCCGTGTCCACTCAGAAGGTTATGACATCGTAGGAGTAACTGAGACACAGTGGGACAACTCAAATGACTGGGGGATTGCAATGGAAGGCTATAGGCTGTTTCGTAAAGACAGGCAGGGTAGAAGAGGTGGAGGAGTCACACTCTACATAAAGGAAAATCTCAGATGCATCAAAGTCAACTATGGTGATTGTGACTGCTCCATTGAATGCCTCTGGGTTAAAGTCAAAGGGGTCATCTCCAGGCAGGACCTCACAGTGGGCATCTGCTACCGACCTCCTAACTACAATGACAATGCCGATGAAGTGATACTTGGGGCTCTAAAGCAAGCTTCTGGCCGACAGAACCTGGTCCTTATGGCTGACTTCAGCTACCCAGACATCTGCTGGAAGAACAATACGACAGCTCACCTGTCATCCACCAAGTTCCTGGAATGCATAGAGGACAGTTTCCTGATACAAATGTTAGATGTGCCAACCAGGAATGAGGAAGTGCTGGACTTGCTATTCACAAACCAAGAACACCTGCTTTGTAATATCTCGGTTAGTGATAGCCTTGGCTTCAGTGATCATAATATTGTGGAGTTTGGGATGCTGCTGAGCACGCTGAAGGTCAGCTCTAAAACAAGGGTTCTGGATTTTAGGAGTGCAAACTTCAGTGCACTCAGGGCTCAGTTGAGAGGTATTCCATGGGATGCTTTCATGGAAGACAAAGAAGCTAGTGAGTGCTGGGAGTTCTTCAAGAACTCTCTTGGAAGCACAAAGCCAGTTTATCCCCTATAAAGGAAAGGGAAGTAAGTGGAGCAAGAGGCCCCCTTAGCTCAACCATGACCTCCTGGGCCTACTCAAATCCAAAAGGGAAGCATACCAGAGATGAAGTGGAGGATTATCTGTCGAGAGTTAAAAGGACATTGCCAGAGTGTGCAGAGATACAGTTAGAAAAGGAAAAGCCCAGCTTGAATTGAAACAGGCTGTAGATGTCAAAAATAACAAGAAAGGTTTCTTCAGGTATGTCAATCACAAAGGGAAAAAGAAGGAAAACATGGGCCCACTGTTAAACACAACAGGAGAGTCAATCACCAACGATGCTGAAAAGGCAGAGGTCCTCAACACTTTCTTCACCTCTGTCTTTATCAACACTTTTGGGGACCAGGCTTAGGGAATGAAATTGCCTGTTGGTCCAAACACCGACCCACCATCAGTGAAGGAAGAGTTAGGACGTGAATTATTACAGGAGCTTGACCCCTTCAAATCGATGGGCCCTGATGCCATCCACCTGAGGGTGTTGAGATTTCTGGCTGACATCATCGCAAGGCTACTCTCCATAATCTTCAAGAAGTCATGGAGAACGAGGGATGTCCCAGAGGACTGGAGGAAGGCAAAGTTTACCCCTATCTATAAGAAAGACTCAAGGGAGGATCCGGGTAACTACAGTCCCATCAGCCTTACTTCAATCCCTGGGAAAGTTATGGAACAAATAATCCTGGGGGGCATCACAAGTCAATTGAAGCACATGATTGGGAAAAGCCAACATGGCTTCACTAGGGACAGATTGTGCTTGACAAACCTGGTGGCCTTCGATGACAAAGTGACTTACCTGGTTGACATGGGGGAAGCAGTGGACATTGTCTACCTGGACTTCTCCAAGGCCTTTGATACGGTCCCCTACAGCCTCCTTCTGGAGAAATTAATGCGTTATGGCCTAGACAAGTGGCCTGTGCAGTGGGTGGGGAACTGGCTGACAGGCCGCACACAAAGGGTGGTGATAAATAGCTCCTCTTCCAAGTGGCAACCTGTCACTAGTGGAGTCCCCCAGGGATCAATATTGGGCCCAATGTTATTCAACATCTTTATAAGTGATCTGGATAACGGCATCAAGTGTAGCCTGATGAAGTTTGCGGATGACACCGAATTGAGTGGGGAAGTAGACACTCCAGAAGGAAGAGCTGCTCTGCAGGGAGATCTGGATAGGCTGGAAGAGTGGACCAACAATAACCTTATGAAGTTCAACAAGGAGAAGTGTAAGGTCATGCACCCGGAAAAACATAATCTGGGAGTGCAGCACAGAGTGGAGTCCACCTGGCTGGAGAGCAGCTCTGTGGAAAGGGACGTGGGGATCCTGGTGGACAGGAAGCTCAGCATGAGTGAACAGTGTGCTGCTGCAGCCAAGAAGGCCAACAGGATGCTGGGTTGCATCAAAAAGGGCATCACCAGCAGAGATAAAGAAGTCATTATCCCACTCTACTAAGCGCTTGTCAGGGTACACCTGGAGTACCGTGTACAGTTCTGGTCCCCACTGTACAAAAAGATGTGGACAGGCTGGAAGGGGTCCGGAGAAGGGCCACCAAGATGATCAAAGGACTGGGAAGCCTGCCATACATACTATGTTAGGCTGGGAGAACTGGGTTTGTTCAGCCGTGAGAAAAGGAGGCTTAGAGGGGATTCAGTATTTAAGGGGTAGCTACAAAGAAGATGGAGACTCCCTTTTTACAAGGAGTCCCATGGAGAGGACAAGGGGGAATGGACACAAGTTGCTCTTGGGGAAATTCCGATTGGACACCAGAGGGAAATTTTTCACAGTGAGAACAGTGAACCATTGGAATAATCTCCCCAGGGAAGGGTTGACTCAGCCACATTGGACACTTTAAAGGTTTGCCTGGACAGGGTGCTGTGCCATCTTGTCTAGACTGTGCTCTTCCCAGAAAGGTTGGACTAGATGATCCCTGAGGTCCCTTCCAACCTGTGATTCTGTGATTAACTCAAGTGAAAACAAATGAAACTAAGAATTTAGACCAGTTGTGCATTTGATTTCACATATCCAGGGATATTTTATAACATGTCATATACTTTATACTATATCTAATAGGTCATATACTTCGATAGAAATAGGGAACAGATATTGCATCATGCTCTTTTATCTTCAAGAAAGAAAAATGCAAAACTTCAGTACATTTGCTATAGAAACTGAAGTTCTAATGGAACGATATGTGCACACTGCTAGATCCAGGAAATGACACAAAAATATTCATATGCTTCAAAACTCAGTCAGGACTTCTTCAGCTGATCACTAGATGAAAAAGATATAGAATCAAACAGAAAATTCTTGGTCATATCCCTTCACTGGCCTTAGAAGAGCAACACTCAGCAGGACAGGAAAAAAAATAGTATTTTGAGATATGTTACTGAACGAAGATTTTGTGTCTAGTATCTCTCACTGTATTCAAGACAAGAAAGTTTGGCAAAATCTTTTCATTTTCTGTGACAGATTTGAGCAAGTTTCAAGATGCAGCTAAAGTATGAAATACACCTTATTTTAGAACTTCCATTATTTTTCTAACTGCAATTATTTTTATCTATGTTAATGGTACATTTTAATCTTACGGAGTTTATAGCGTTCCCTCTCACTCCACACCATTCTTATGCATTGCTTTGGTTTACCAAGTTAATTTCAGTGAGTTAATTCATTCATATCATTTGCCCTAGTGCCACCATGGAGAATTTTAGCAAACCATTAGAAGCGTTAGTAGTAGTAGTATTGTATGTATTATTATTAATGCAGACATCTGCCACAATCAATAAAGTTTCAGCTTATGAATTTACTAGGTTTGTTAAATAAATGTGCACAACAACATGTTGTGAATAATACAGACAAAAATAACCTTCTATAATGTTAGTAAACTATCAGCCAATATTGATAATCCAGCTACAGTCAGTGCATGTGAATTACTCATCATGCTTCAAGCTCTCTACAGAGAATTATTATTCATAAATCAAGTAAATTTTGTTTTAGTTGTAAGGTTTCAAAAATCAGTTCTGGATTTCAGAGAAAGTTATTAGCTGGAGGATAAATGCACTGATAGTCCTATGTAACAAAAAATTATTACCCTCTGGAGATACAAATTTCAAAATATCCTTAACCATTATATTTGAATATACATCCAGGATATTTGCAGTCTATTTTTCTATGAGTTTTGTATTCACAACATATCTTGATACATGAAGGTGACACCTATATTTTTCCCAGTTTAAGAGAGTTATCTGTGGTTCACGAGAGAAAATTGCATCAAAAACATGTGTCACGTAATAGCAAATAATACCTGATTCTGTGTTTCATTTTAATGGAATATTTTCTTGCAGGATTCTTCTGAATGGTTCAAAGGGAATAGTTTTATCTTCTCCAGTGAAGAGAATCAATGAACAGTGTAACAGTTTTAAGGAATAGGCTCTTATTCAGAAACAAAAAATGGACAGTGCACTTCAGGAAGAAATTACTGTTTTCTGCCTGAGAAAACTGTCAGATAACAGCTTAAATTTTGCACATTAATTGTATCTGCTTTTTAAAAACAAACAAACAAAACAGAAAAACCCCAGGAAACTTATTTTGTTTATGGAAATGAGTTTAAGAAGGTTTAAATAACTACATCTTGCCTGCAGTTATCTCTTGTTCAAGAAATGTGAAATAAAATAACTATTGTCATCACTTCTCTTTTGGTCAGTTAGATTAATGTTAGAGTTATGTATGAGACATAACAGTAAAGAAGTGTCTCATATAAATGCAGATAAATATTGTTACATACCAAAAAAAATTCTACTGATGTGGGTTGTTCTTGTCAATGTTATTTTGTATAGGAGAGGAGCAATTTCTTAGCCACAACCTGCAGTTCCTTGGATGTTAGTTTTAATTCTAGCTTTAAATTAGTTCTTACTCATAAAATATCAAAAAAACCTCAAAAACCACAGTCATTATGAAGATTATAAAGGTTGTGAGAGGTTCTCTGAAAATAAATAATTACTTTTTGCTTTCTAATTAATCAAATTAATTATATGAAAAATATTTTAGGTATTTGTCTGTAACAAAACAAAAGAGATCAAATTCTTCTTCATCTTCCCCTGATCCCTAAAATTCTCCAAAACTCATTATGTTAAATGATTCTTACTTGTCACTAAATGATACCAAAATGGAAGCCCAACAAAATGATCTGCTCCCTACTCCTATTTAAAACAACTTTCAACTGAGCTCTGATTATAAATTGACACCTTCCACTACATAAAACATGAAATAATGAGTTTCTTTAACTTATTTTAGCTGTAGTGAAAACTGCAGAAGCTCAACATTTAGGAAAAAGAAACCATTTAAAATTTCAGTCCTCAGGGAAAAATGTTTATGCTGTTATAAAAAGTGCAACAAACATTTTCAGTGTTACTTTTCAATTGTACAGAGTCATTAAATTACATTAGAGTGAAAAAAAAAGCTAGAAATCCTGTTCCACAATATAAAGTGCACTGCTGTGTTTGGACAATGCAGGACCCTAAATCAGGATCTCCCAGGTAAATGGTCAGAGGATGCATGGGTGGGGGACCCAGGTGAGGCTGATCAGGACAATTATGGCCTACTGGTGCTTTCATGGCCCCCACAACCTCAGTGAAAAGGATAGAAAGATAATTCATAGTCTGCTTCTCTAGTACAGCTATACGTTGAAAAGTGGAAAAATAATCACAACAGAATGGTCAAGGCATGTCAAAAGAGTGTAACAAAATAATTAGGATCCTAACTCATTTCTGTAAAGGTAATTACTGATGAAAGAAAGCATGCAGAGGAGATCAAAACCTTCTAGGAAAATAATTAATGAAAATATTTTGAAGACTTATTTTTCATGGCTAATTTCCAATTTAAAATTATTTTGAAAAAATGTTTCCCATTTCTAAAAGTAAAAGCATTGCAAAATTTAGCATAAAACTTTAAAATGGCATTTTGAATTTATTAGGAAAAAAAAGGTTTTACAAAGTTTTTCACCAGGGCACATGAAGAAATCAACAAAGCCACTGTGATAAGATAAACGTCAAATATATTCTTGTGAAAATAGGTTTCAAAAAATACGGCATTGTCATCAAATGTAAGCACCTGCACTCAGCCTGACATAAGACTCCCCCAAAGTAAGTAGAAATTGTTTTCAATGAACTTCAGATTAGATTAATTATTAATTTTGGTTTTATCTTTTACCTGGAAGCTACATCAGCATTATAAAGAGAAATCAGATTTCCTAACATCAACTGAACTTCTCAGCTTTGCAATGGAAATTCCTCTTTTTAGTTCATAAAAAAAGATTCCAGACCTTGGGTAGGCACAAGTGACCACTGCCTGATGATAATTTCTGTACCTTTATAAATCAAAGAGTAACTCTTATGAAAATGAAGCACATTCAAGTCACTTTATGAAAATATTTCAAAGGATCATGCTTCCCATTCCATTGACAGTAGTTTTAGAGTGTGCATAAAAACTTATCATCAGAACAGTCTTGGAAGCAGGGAAAAGTACAGTTACACATTAGATTTTTAGTGATGTGGTGTGACATGATGCAGGAAGACAATAAAGTTTATGAAAATCTTGTTTTGCTTTGTACCTACAGAAATGGCATCCATAAATAATGTTTAGCACACTTTGGTTTATGCTGAAGACAGTTCAACAATAAAAATTACCTGTTCTCCGCCTGAGATTAGATATTGGTTTTGTTTGGTTTAGTATTCATAGTTTGACTTGATCACATTTCAATGACTTTCAAGATGCTTCAAAGGTGAGATATTCTATTATTAGTTGCCCTGATCATAAAGCAATTGCATTCTCTTAGACACATGTCTTTGTATCTTAATGTAAAGCTCTGTTAAGACAGACTGACCCAAACTTCTTTGTATATGGTGGCTTTTATTTTCTCTGAATAGAGGGTGATTAGCAAGGAAGATCTATCTTACTGATTAACTTGTAAAAACTGCTCTGCAGAGAAGATAAAGTGAAGCTATTTTTATCACAGTCCTTGCTATGGGTCATGGATACTTCAGATTCCTGTGCACAACATAACATGCACTTGTGCAGAGGCTTCAAGCTTCCCAAAACTATATATGGCAAACAGCCAAAATAAAATAATTTCTGGTTTATGTCATTCTATCCTTTGTTTCTGCAGAATTTACTAGGAAATAAAAAACTAGTGAAGTTCAAGTGTCCAGGGTTTGATAGACAATATTAGGATTGATGAGGAAGAGCACACAGAAAAAGGCTTTATATACAAGACATGTTTAAGAAGTAAACATGGTAGAGTTTGAAACTATGTATAAGACTGAACACAAATAATCACTGTTAGCAACATTGAGAATAAAAGAAATTTTAGTTGATGCAACTCTTTTCTATTATTAGAAAATGGTCATGGTTGCTAACCAGTAGCAGACCAGACACCCTTATCCTTTCACAAAGTGAAACTTTAGGAGCCAAACATGCTTTCATAGCTGTAGATCTCTGCAGTTGTGACTGTCTCTACTGGGTAACACCAAGACAAGACAATGAAAAGTCGAGACCTCTCTGTGGTCTTTCATCCAGCAAAAGAGTTCACCTTTCAGTGTTGGACAAGACCAAACACATTTTATTCAGAAAAATTTTCTGAAGACACACATTTTATAGGCCCCAAAGGAAACCTGCTTCCTGGTAGATATGTTCTCCAATGTTATCTTAGAGTTGGGAATGGACTTGTACTAATTGATCAATTTTTGTAGCTGTTCTTGATAAGCAGTTATGTAAACTGGTGTATGAGTCTTGAGTTGTTGGTTTGTTGTTGTTTTCTTTTATCATAATCCCTATTTGAAAACCATACAACTGAAGAAAATCAATATCATCTGTATGGCAAAGTAACTGATAAAGGTGTTACAAAGTGCATACTGCATCTTCAAATGTTCAGCAGCAGAGATTGCAACTCCTAATTTGGTATTTTATTCCGTACATAGTGTAGTCAGCACCAGTATGTTATCACTGTCTCTGTCACAGACACTGCATATCTTGTGCTGCTTCTAATTTGAAATTAGGTTGATCTAGAATGAAAAATACTTCTTTGTGTTCTTCATTACTCATGGGAATATATATAATATTTCTCTAATAATTTTTTTGTAGTCTTCTATTTATCTTTTAGCTCATAATGACAGTATTTACATCAACACAGTCACCTCACACACACTTTCAAACAGTTCTTTCACCACAAAATATCCTGTGGAGCAATTATTTTTTGCAATGAATGATTTTGGCTAATCTAGTGGAGTACAAACCTTACTCAAGTAAATAGCTAGATTTATTCACAAAGGTAGTTTGAAACAGTAAAGAATGCTTTATCACCTTTTTACAGATGCTTATTTATTTGAAGGAATCTGTCTGTGATACTAAATTAATATTTTAATATTTTGAATTGTTACTAGTAAGGAAGTACTCTTCTGCCTCCCACAGAGGACACAGAGCTGAGAATCAAACTTCTAACCTTTCTCCACTGGAAGGTAATTTCAACTCTTCAAGAGATGACAGTATTTGAATTGTATTTTATAAGAAGGCTTGTCTTAAGGTCAAAAGGTGACTGAATTGTTTTTTGTCTGGAGCTTGAGCAAAGAAATGCCAGGCTGTCACTTGTCACTTGCCTTCTGACAAACAACCTTTATTCTGGGCCAAATTGTGCTTTGACATGCGCAGTGCTCCTCTAGGAGGCAAATCAGAAACCTCAGGTGGTGTGACTTATTCTTTGTTTACCCTAGACCAATTACTTACTTCTATATCCTTAAAACCAAATAAAAATTTGAAATGTTTATCCTCCGTATCATTACTACTATGCCTATGCTGGCTAAATACCAAGGAATTTGGTAGGAAATGTAGAATGATTCCAATATATTTACTAGCCTAAGAAGATGAATGAATCTTTATTTTGTAATTTATAATCCAAGATTGCACACATCTATTCAGTTCTAAGTGCATTTAAATATGCACATAATAATTTATGATCCATAGATCATATGCAGATGAATTGACATTGTTGGAGGCCTAACGTCCTCATTAGTCTCCAAAAGCTGCACATGGTTTCCAATCACAGTGCTTCATCCAACCTAAAAAATGAGCATTCAGAACAAAAGGGTTAAGTAAATATCAGAGAGAAATTCAAATTGTTAATGTACACTGAGCATGTAGAACCAAGGGAGGAAATTTCTGAGTGTTTAGATCTGCCTTCAGTGTAAACTGAACAAGTGTGAACATCAGTTAGAAGGGCTTATATCTGCAGGCATTGAGTAAATTAATTCCTTGAATGATTTCAGCAGTCAGCGCAAGAGGTTTCTTTGTGATTAATATTACTACACGCAGGAGTATGGTCATAGACCTGACAATCCTTCTGACTGAGGGAGTTCCCAGCTGTCCAAAACTTGTGCAAGGGGCTGTCAGTGGTCTCAGCCTAGGTTCCCCTGGCCACAAGCAGCAGCCAGTCAAATGGTGATTGAGAAGGGGGAAGGGGGCTCCACTGATCCATGTGGGGTTCACTATGCCTGTGGTTTTGGTGTTTTACTACAGGGTCATATTTATAAGCAAATCAGGAAAAAAATAGCTGTTTTGTTAGCTAGTCCAACCAAGCAAAACTTGAATTCATGCTCTTTCTTGAAAGTTGACTGCTGCTACCATGCAGAAAAATGACTGTAATTTTGGCTTCAGGGATTTAGCCATAGGATGTTCTTATTTAAGTTTTCCTCTATCATCCTACTGAAAAAAATAATCTGAAATAAATTGTTTAGACAGTTATGTAGCAGGTAAAGACATAATCACAGGTGGGATATATGAAATTTTGTTCCTGTTCTAAATAATACATATTTATCTAAATATTATGCATCAAAAAGCAAGTCTGAAAATCTTAATTCCTTCCTGCTAGCTAAGGTTTGTGTTTAGAATGTAGCACAGTGGCCAAGGATTCTATCAGATCTGGAAATTTTATTCCATGCTCTGGTATTGCTCAATTAATTAACCTTAGGCAACTCATTTGAAATTTTTTGTCTCCCTTCTTGTTTTAGCATTCCAGTCTTCAGGACAAGATTACGTCCTATGGGATTTCAGTGCCTAGTAGAGTGATCTCCCTTGTCTTCATAGTCAGTGTTATAATTTAAATATCCAATGTGATGACCTTTATATGACAATGCAAATATAATATTGACTAGAATTCCTCTGATCACTCCCTGTCAAAAAGGAGCAGGCATTTCTCCTACCACATGCTTTTCGCTTTTCCCACAATCCCAATTATTCAGTAGTCCACAGAACAGAGAGTATAAGGGCAAGGGAGTTTTCTTTATTTCCTTCTATGATCTCCTTATGATGTCCTTCTATAACCAGGTGACCCGCCTAGTGGATGAAGGAAGGGCTGTGGATGTGACCTACCTGGACTTCAGCAAAGCTTTTGACATTCTATCACACAGCATACTCCTAGAGAAGCTGGCTTATCATGGCTTGGACGGGTATACTCTTCAGTGGATTAAAAAATGGCTGGATGGTCGAGCCCAGAGAGTTGTGTGGAAAGAGCTAAATCCACTTGGTGGCCAGTCATTAGCGGTGTTCGCCAGGGCTCAGTGTTCAGGCCAGTCTTGATTAAGATCTTTATCAATGATCTGGATGAGGGGATCGAGTGCACGCTCAGTAAGTTTGCAGACAGCACCAAGTTGGGTGGGAGTGTTGATCTGCTGAAGGGTGGAAGGCTCTACAGAGGGATCTGTACAGGCTGGATCGATGGGCCAAGGCCTGTTGTATGAGGTTCAACAAGGCCAAGTGCAGGGTCCTGCATTTGGGTCACAACAACCTCATGCAATGCTACAGGCTTGGGGAAGAGTGGCTGGAAAGCTGTACGGCAGAAAAGGACCTGGGGGTGTTGGTTGGCAGCTAGATGAACATGGGCCAGCAGCGTGCCCAGGTGGGCAAGAAGGCCAACAGCATCCTGGCTTGTATCAGGAACAGTGTGGCCAGCAGGAGCAGGGAGGTGATCATGCCCCTCTACTCGGCACTGGTGAGGCTACATCTTGAATACTGTGTTCAGCTTTGGGCCTCTCAGTACAAGAAGGACATTGAGTTGCTGGAGCATGTCCAGAGAAGGGCAACAAAGCTGGTGAAGGGTCAGGAGAACAGCTGAGGGAACCAGGGTTGAATTAGTCTGGAGAAGAGGAGGCTGAGAGGAGATCTTATCATTCTCTACAACTACCTGAAAGGAGGTTGTAGTGAGGTGGGTGTTGGTCTCTTCTCCCAAGTTACTAGCAACAGAATGAGAGGAAATGACCTCAGGCTGCATCAGGGGAGGTTTAGATTGGATATGAGGAAAAATTTCTTCACTGAAAGGTTGGTCAGGCATTGGAACAGGCTGCCCAGACAAGTGCTGGAGTCACCATCCCTGGGGGTGTTCAAAAAATGTGTAGACATGGCACTTCAGGGCATGGTTTAGGAAGCACGGTAGTGTTGGGTTGATGGTTGGACTTGATGATCCTAGAGGTCTTTTTTGACATTAATGATTCTATGGTTCTATTAATTTAGAGCTAATACAATGTGAGGGTTACACACCTGAAACAGTGGCAATTGTTGCTGCTGCCTGAAGCACCTCCTTTAAGAAAAATCTTTCTTGGAGCTTAACCTAAATAGGACTGTAACTGAGTGGCATAATGTGGTCTTTTCTAGAATAAGATTTATGCCTTTAAAGCAGTATTTCATAATACACTTATTTAAAAGCAAATAATTGAATACCTCATTCCTCCTTAAGGAATATAACGCTTCTATAGTACAAGTTTTGGATACTTCTGCTATGAGCATTTTTATTTTATCTATATAAGCCGAACACATCCTGTTGGTTTTAATTGGTTTTAACATATTGTGCTACAAAATAAGATCATACACTTCATAGTGTATTGTAGTTTAAATTACCTCATTTCTTGGTCATCCTATCAAGCAGTTCTGTTTGTTTTGCATACCATTCTATTTTCATCTTTCAAGTTTTGTCTTCTGATTAAGATATGAGACAGTGGTGTTGGTTCTTCACCCCTGTAAGGGACTTCACTAGATTACTGGATTGTGGAAATTCCAAGGAATTCCAATTCCTCTTTTGAAAATTGAGATTAATTAAAATGATCCTTCATATTAATACTCTCAGACTAATTTTATGGGCAAGGATTGTTAGCCAGTTTCTCATAACTTACTACAGTTCCTTGTGTTTTTGCACTGGTTCTTAAATATGCAGAATAATCATGGCAGTTCAGGACATGGTTTAGGAGGCAGGATGGTGCTGCATTGATAGCTGGATTTGATGATCTTAAAGGTCTTTTCCAACCTTAATGATTCTATGATTTTATGATTCTATGACAAAATGTCAATCATATAAAGGGCATTATCCTTGCCTTTGGACAGGGATAACTAAACTGAATTTTAAAAAATTATAGAGAAAATGAAATGTTCTTCTTAATTTTTACTTAGAGGACTGTAAACAACGAGTTTAAGTGCATACACTCTCAACTGCATAGAACAGTCCACTCAAGCTTTGTATGCAATGGTGTCATGAATGAACAATTTAGACCTTTTGAAGAACCACTGTTAAAGGTATCAACAAAAGTGGTTTTATTGAAATATGATGTTGTAGAAGTGTGACTTAACAAAGTTAGATGGCACGGTTCACTCTATTACTTACTGCATAAATGATATAATGATTCAAATCTACCAAGACAGAATCAAAGTTATCAAGAAAAAATCAAAGTTACCAAGACAAAAGTCAAAGTTACCACAACAAAATCTTAGTGTACTTTAATGCAAGTTTATGTGTAATATTGTTCACTTACCAATGATCTGCCATTGTTAAGATGTCTCTGCCTCAAGGAGCAATCTTAAGAGGCATCCCAGCTCAAGGGAGATCAATGCCATACAGCCAGCTGCATAGCAGGGATATCTCAAAGGATGCTTGCTTAAGCTGTCATTTATGGAATAAAGTGGTTGGCTTCTAGTCAAATTACATGTGATGGAAAAGGATGCATGAGACTCCTTGTACTGCAACTTACTTTGTCCCTTGATAAATGAGTCTTGGAAAAGCAACATGCTTTTCATGTGTTAATCACATGATCAGTGTTCCAAGCTCATCTGCATCAATGCTCACCATGCCACTCAGCTCCTATGTGGGTTTTCAGATAACAGATTGGAACTAGAGAAGTTCTTGGCCCTGTTATGGCTTAGGCCTTTACCTCCTTTGGAGCCCATACTAAACTATCACTAGTTTGGTTAAGGAGTTGAGTGCCTCCATCAAAAATGGGAATCTGCAGTCACAACTATTTAATTAAGAAACAGAAATGCAGCATGTGAGTGAAAATTAACCTGCAGAGGTTGGCATTTTAATGTAAAACAGAAAATGCTTCACTTATAATAATTAATTACCAAATTAAGTATTTGAATAACTCTGAACTACAAATAAACTGAATAATTGTCCCATTTACAGCAAACCTGAAAATGGAACATGTCAAATTATTTCCTATCTATTATTATATGACCTTTCCTTTAATGTTTTACACTGATTTTTGGATGCATGTTGATTGAAATGAACTATGAAAAGCAAATTATCATTCATGCTTGTGGCTAGTAAGGTATCACAGCCATATTTTTATATCTGTGCTTTAGCTGAAGTCTGGAACAGGCTGATACAGACACAGTAAATACATAATTTTGTTATCATTCATGAAATCCAAGGGGAAAAGAAAAAGCTCTTTGTAAGAGGATAGAAACAAATTCAGCCTTTTAACAAAGCAGAGGTTTTCTCTTTTTTTTACCCTGACTGCCTCAAGGAAGGAAAAATTATTTTTGTGGAAGTAGTTCAGTAAATGGTATAAATAGCATGTGTAAATGGAAGCTCTGAGAATTTTCTTATACTAAGCCCAGCATTTTTATATGTTAGTCTTGAGATATCACCTACAAAACCTGATGATTTACAATGTGTGAAAAGGTGCAGGGTGAAGCAAAGGCTGGAGCCATTATGAGCTAGTCTTCATAAAGCACTGAAATAGACCAGGAGGGATGTGTTTCATTTCCTCAGTGGTCTGTCATAACATTTCACTAAATTTTGTCAGGATATGAGTTTTGTATTTTTCTGTGTCTGTAGATGCTCTAACTAGCTAGAGTAGACTTCTTCCCATCCACTGGGTTTTGGGCAACATTTGACACCTCAGGCAGGACTTGTTCTTCAGGATCATTCTTGTTCCCTTTCTTTCCACAAGTCTGAGCTTAAAAGTGAATTGTGGATGTTATTACTGATTTCACTTGAGAACAAGAAGGCTGGCAGAACTCAAGCGTGACCAGACTCAAGGAGATTCAGAAGCCCACTAGTATATGGTCTTAATGATAGCAAATTGTTTAGATCAACACTGTGACTGAGTTTTTTCTTAATAGATCTGGAATAAGCTCTGTTTCTAAAATATCACGGTTTGAAACTGGTAATTCGTTTTCTTAGGCAAATCAATAAATTTCTTTTCTTTTATTCATACATGAATTCTAGGTAGCACCAGATGTCAAATCTATATATGGTGTTTGATCTTAGCATGACTGGACATTAGGTATCATTTTTATGATAACCGTATCAGAGGTTTCTTTCAGACTACCTTGCCTCCTGCAGATTTCTGTATAAATGCACACACAGCTGGTGAACAGCTGGAGAAGCGAAGTTTGGTATGATTATGTATGAATCATATATGCATTTGTTTGCTAATAGCATGGTTTCCCAAGGGAAAAGAAAGAGAAGAAAAGGGTTGCCATCAAATTGTGTTTCAGTGTTGCAATTATTCATGGCAGTCTGTGGCTCAAATCCTGGGAATATTTTGGAACTTAACTTTAGAGTGTACTTGCTTTGATAGAATTGGAGCTTAATTTTTTATATTACATTGGTGCTTGCAACACTCCGTGCATACACTACACACAATGTGATCTTGTGAAAACAAATTACCTGGTTTTTTAAATGTAAATATTTTTCATAACAGATCAAATGAAAAAACTGAAACTTACAGAACTGGTTAAAAATAAAATGGTTTTGAAGATCACTAGAATTTATGTGTCATTTCCTGTGCCACAGGTGCTTCTAAGTTTTTGGATTACAGTCTTTATTATCACCCACCCTACCAGCTGTCTCTATATTTTACACAATATCTTACTTACCACAGACCTAAAATCACTGGATATTTTTTGCTAACTTGAGTAGTTTTCTTTCCAATCTTATCTGAAATATTTTCAGCTGGTAGAACTGATAAATAGCAATTATGTTTAAAAAAAGTACAAGTGGTGTTACTGCTTTGGTTTTCTCTACTTTCTAGCTCTGCATGTGTTGGGGAGAAACAGTGAGGTGATTAGCCAAGTGAGGGGTAATGAAGCAATACAGGATAGTGAGATGATGCAAGACTGATGAGTGCATTGGGAAGTGAGCAAGGTACAGACCCAGAATGGAGAAATTAATTATGAACATGAAAGATGATTGAGTTACCTTGCAAATGTGATGTAAAAGACTATAAATGAAGGCAATGAGGCACTGCATTTAGAAGAATAATTCCCATCACAGTATTTCTGTCTTCTTATTTACCTTGTCAGATTTACACAGCCATTAGGAAAGCTGCATTTTTAAGAGTCTTTTTGATAACTAGATGTTAAGCCCTAATATGTCCTGCACTGTTTGCTGCTTCATCATATCTCAGCTGTAGTGAAAATCCATTGCCAATCCACTGCCATTTCCCATGTTACTCATGCTGTGTTGTCTTCCTGGAGGCAGTTTAATTCTATGGCTTTTCAGCTGAGTTATGTCTATTTGCACACAGTGGTTTCTTACCATGTCCCTTGTCAGGGGATGTAAAAAGGCCAAGTGACTACAGCTATCGAAAAAAAGAGGTGTGGGAGTGAAGCCATTTAAGTAATAGGATGGTCTCTTCTGCTCTCCTTTACTTTCTTCTTATCAACATCTCATAAGGAGAAATCCCTAGACCTGTAGCAGGAATCTGAACATACTCTAAGGAGGCTATACTGGAGAAGGGTGTCGTAGTTTTACACTCCAATATCTGAAGTCAAGTGTGGTCATTCAATAGTTAATTTAGAGCACAAGCCCTGCCACTCCAGCTTTCCAGGATGACAGAAGGAAGCTGAGAGGGTCTTCAATTCTCCTTCCCCTCACAGTGAACCCCTTCAACAAAGAGTGCTACTGCTGCTGCCTTTAGCCTTTAAAATGTCTGGGGGTGTGGGGGAGGGGGATCCATGCAGTTGGACCCTGAAAACATAACATGGACCATCCCACGTGCCCACAGTTATATATCATCCTGCAGGGACAGAATCTAGGAAGGTCTCCATAGTTCATAGATTTTCTCTGTGATACTCAAGAGTTGTGTTACCTGGCTCAAATGTTTACATTTCTCTGTAAATGGAGGTCATCCTTTTGCAGTTAAGTATTTTCCTTTTATGACTGATTTTTCTCAAATATAAAGGTTCCTTTTGTAGACAGCTTGGCTTTATCCTAATTCTCTCAAGTTTCTTCCTGCTCCATAGCTAATATCATTCCTTGATTTAATAATCCAAAGTGACCTATTTCTCACAGGAGGCCTTGTACATACTCAGACAAGAATACAGACCAGCAGCTGCTTACATGCAACCAGCCTTTTTTATCCCACCTTACCTCTGGTTTCTCACACTTACTCCTCTGCAATCAACCCAGATCCCATCCTTTTCCCCACATTTGCACCTTCCTCTAAACCTCCCATGATAAATTTTGCACAGGACCCTCCAGGTCTCCTTCAATACTCCTTTTCCATACTAAGTTACTCTTGTTTCTCCCTTCTTAGCAGTTGTGAAGTTCAAGTTGACTCTCTTCAAGGGTGGGCCTGTGTAGTTTCTTGATGGCCCATCAATCAATAGCTGGAGAATTCTGGTCTTTATTATTTTCTCCCATATCACCTACACACTTGTCAAGTTTATATATCTTTACATTTAATTTACCACATTCCTTGTTATTCTTTTTTTCTTTTATACTAAGTTCTCCTTAACCAGATCCAGATGAGCCAGATCCTCTTGCATTCCACACACCTCTTAGAGATATTGTGCACACAGAGCAAATAAAAGAAGTTATTAATTTAGCCCAGTTAATGACCTAGACTAAGATTCTGCTTTGTATCATACTTGAATTATTAATGGTCATCCCATGACAATCTGCAGTAAAACTGATTTTCCTGCTTCTCTGACTGATGCTAGCTTTTCATGACCACAGGGTGATAAAATGCTCCTGAGTTGTTGCAAGACAGGGATATTGGATCTATGAAATATCAGCAGTGAAGACCAAAGTAAAAATGTGGAAAATACACCCCATTTGGTTCCTGGAATTATCATTCCTGTGAACACTAGCCATATTTAAAGATGGCTTACCTACAAAGCAATCACATGGTGGTACATATCTGGATTATAGCATCAATACTAATAAAGTAATGAGGATCAAAGTGGGGGACAAGGCAAAGACAGCAAAGACAGTTCTCTCTTTAAAGATCTCTAATGTGACATTGCTTCTACAACAAAAGACATAATGCTGCTAATAAATTATACTCTCAGTGGAGTCTTTATGCTTTTCCATCGTAGAAAAAGCACAGCAGTGTTTCCCATTTGTGTCAGTTAGCCAAGTATAAATGGCACATGAAAGATGGGATAGCTTGTATACAAGTCCCCTTATGATGGTGATTTATCCTTTCATGCTTTCTTTGCTGCTGAGACATTTATGGTTTGTGCATAGCTTGTGCTTTGCTAACAGAGAATAATAGAACCATAGAATCATTAATGTCAAAAAAGACCTCTAGGATCATCAAGTCCAACCATCAACCCAACACTACCGTGCTTCCTAAACCATGCCCTGAAGTGCCATGTCTACACATTTTTTGAACACCCCCAGGGATGGTGACTCCAGCACTTGTCTGGGCAGCCTGTTCCAATGCCTGACCAACCTTTCAGTGAAGAAATTTTTCCTCATATCCAATCTAAACCTCCCCTGATGCAGCCTGAGGTCATTTCCTCTCATTCTGTTGCTAGTAACTTGGGAGAAGAGACCAACACCCACCTCACTACAACCTCCTTTCAGGTAGTTGTAGAGAATGATAAGATCTCCTCTCAGCCTCCTCTTCTCCAGACTAATTCAACCCTGGTTCCCTCAGCTGTTCTCCTGACCCTTCACCAGCTTTGTTGCCCTTCTCTGGACATGCTCCAGCAACTCAATGTCCTTCTTGTACTGAGAGGCCCAAAGCTGAACACAGTATTCAAGGTGTGGCCTCACCAGTGCCGAGTACAGGGGCACGATCACTTCCCTACACCTGATGGCCACATTATTCCCGACACAAGCCAGGATGCTGTTGGCCTTCTTGCCCACCTGGGCACGCTGCTGGCCCATGTTCATCTAGCTGCCAACCAACACCCCCAGGTCCTTTTCTGCCGTACAGCTTTCCAGCCACTCTTCCCCAAGCCTGTAGCATTGCATGAGGTTGTTGTGACCCAAATGCAGGACCCTGCACTTGGCCTTGTTGAACCTCATACAACAGGCCTTGGCCCATCGATCCAGCCTGTACAGATCCCTCTGTAGAGCCTTCCACCCTTCAGCAGATCAACACTCCCACCCAACTTGGTGTTGTCTACAAATTTACTGAAGATCAGAGGCTTCCTTAGGTCTGCCGTAAAACAGCACTATGGAAAGTAGCTAATCATTCCCCTCTTAATCACAGTCTCATTAATTAGCATACAATGATAGGGGTGATATATCTTTGTGAAATAAGATGTACGTGAACAATGAAGGTAACATATTGTATAAACCCCAGGAAATAGCAGTAGGAGTTTTATTCTCTTTTGTACTAGTTTTCATATGAACACTAGAATAAATAGAATTCTTGTTACAGTTGAACCTACAGTGACTACTACTGTATTGATTCAAAATAGCTTCTAAATAGATAGATGATTTGTTACTTCCTAAGTCTTAGCTAAAATCCAAGGAAAACTCTGTGATGCACTATTTTTGGTCAAGGGTCTTTGTAATTTTCTTTACTGTGACAGCTGCTTTTAAACCTTTATTTTTTACAGGGCTTTGATTTGCTATTAGTTGTAGTTCTTGCATACATCTAATTGTTTTATTTCAAATATAAGAAAGAGATAATTTGTATCTTTTTTGCTCCTTAGCAGTGCATTTGTGTCCCACAAATTCTGTCTCCTTTTGTATGATGTGAAGATAATACTTTGTAGAAAAATGTGTGGAATGGAAGTAGCTCAGCAAATATTCTAACATCTTGGAAGTGTCTTCAGCACACTATACACGACAACTTTCAAATGTATTTTTTATTAAGTCCCATATGCATAGCTGTAAGCAGTAGACCTGTAAATTATCTACTGAAGATAAAACTGACCCAAGTCCAGGATGTTTTAGTACTGCAGGCCACACGTATTGTAACTGGTTAGTCAGGATTCATTTATTTGCAGGGTACACCTTGACAATGGGTATGAATTTCTTGCTTGTTTACTTTGAAGAAGCTAATGTAGTCTTTCCCCAGTGCCTAGCTGTCAGACCTCTGATTTATTTAGATGATAATCTGCTCCCTGTGGAGAGGTATTGTCATGCCGTATCATACTCTCAATCCACTTGATCTCTGCTCTGTGGATTGTAATCAAGAAAGTAAAGTAATTTTGAATACTGTATCACTTACCAGACTTTCTAATAATTTAATCAGTTTCTTTTTAAAACATGAACCAGTTTAATAAATTAATAAGTGAGTCTTGAAACGAATTTGTCAGATAATTTCTACGGATAAGTCACTGGATTATTTTTGGTTTTGGTTTTTTTTTTTGTTTTTAATTTGCATTATATTATAAGCTAAGAAGGGGACCTCATTGTCTATCAGACTATATTAACCAGTTTTGTTAATAACTTCCGTTGTGCCTTTTTTTTTCATTAATCTGCAAGGATTTCTTAAGAATTTGAAATACTGTAACTTTTTTGTCTATACCAGACTATATTAAATGGCTAATTTAAAGGGCTAGTGGGTGGATATCACTGAAGAAAGCTTCAGATGAATGAAGGTTTGCATTCAGGTTTGGATTGTTGAAAGTATTCTTAGTTTTGGATTCTCACTGTTTTTGTTTGGTTTGGTCTTTTTTCCTAAAGCCTGAAAAAAGATTTAGGAACAGTGTGAGAACATCTTCATTTAGGAATAAAAAATAGCTTGTCATCGTGCTGGCTGAAGTTCTGGGTTAAAATAAAAATATATATCCAGATCTTTTAAAATGAGTGGAAAAAATAAAAATATTTCCATAGGAGCTTCGCAGTGGGAAATAATTTCTTATTATTTCCAGATTGCTGTGTTCCATCATAATGGATGGATTTACTGCTGAATATTTAGTTGATAACATGTATTTTTAAAAATGAATTGCAAAAAAATATTCTAGGAAGGTTCCAGATCACTGGAAAAGTACTATAAATTATACAGTTCCTCTTCAGAATCAAATTTCATAAAAGTAGACTAATAAGTGTTTGAATTAGGTATTCAAACATTTCATTTGAAATATATTTCCACTCAAGATTTGAAACGCAGCAGTCTTCTAAATTGTGGGTTTTCTTGAAATGATCCTAAATGGGCAGGTGTTTTCAAAACTAATACTTTTGTAAGTACTACTAAATGATACTGCTCTAAAATACTCAAAAGCAAAATACTTTTTATTACAAAAGCATGGAATTACTCTGGTATGATTATACTAACCGTTAGTCATACAAGTAATAAAGCACAATTTCTGCCTAAGAGAGTTTACTTCCAAGTAGACAAGGTACGCAATAAATTGAACTAGTAGAGATTACTATTTGCAAATGAGGAACTCAGGATAAGGACGTATAAATTACTTGTGCAAGACTGCACACATTCTACAAAGGTGCCCTAAGATACTTTAGTAGTATCCCAACTAACAGACCCAGTATCTTGAGTGTCTGAGTTTGCTGCTAGACACTCATGCTGGCACATGAGTGCCTGAGTTTGCTGGTAGTCCAACAGGCTGGGTGAAATATGACAGGCATGTTGACTATTAAATTCTTATATACTTCAATACTTCAATAGCTTTATTTTATTTTATTATTTTATTTTATTTTATTTTATTTTATTTTATTTTATTTTATTTTATTTTATTTTATTTTATTTTATTTTATTTTATTTTATTTTATTTTATTTTATTTTATTTTATTTTATTTTTCAAGATACAAAGATTTAATTCATGCCTCTCATCCTATTTTTTTTGGTGTTTGGACTTCCATTGGATTCTAAATTCACTTTATGGGTCATTCATAATTAAATCTGTTCAAAACCTGATTTAAAGAAAAACCTAATCTAAAGAAAGCTAAGTCAGATCCACCTCATAGATCTGTAACTGTAAAGCAGTCCAAAGATACCTGAGCTTGTTTAAAGCTAGTTGATTCAAGTTCTGGCATCAGTCTAGTCATATGAGCAGTGCTGAGACTACCTAAAAAAGGCCAGAGAAAAAGTGGAAAGGAAATGTACTCAGCACAGTCAACAAAAGCATCTCTCACCTTCACTGTTGTGACTACGATTTGACATATTTTTGTTTCAACAGCTCACTTGGTAAGTCAGGCTGCATAACTCACATCTGCTGGTTGCCACAACACAGTTCCTTCCATGCTATGTTTTATCACTCAAATACTGAAACTTAAGAACATCAAGCAAAACCATCATGGATTATTGCTTCTTGGGACTTCTGTTCTTCTTCTTTCTTCTCTGCCTTTTCATCAGACCTGTCACAGGCTTTCCCATACTGAAGATTTAAGACCCTTTAAATAATACATTTTGAAATTCATGCTTTTCAGTACAAAGCTTTTGTGCCCAAGATAGTGGGTATCAAAAAGAGAGTTATTTAGATAGAATTGTCCATATAAAATTGTCCAAATAACAAAAATGGGATTGGCACATTAATGACTTAGTATAAAGAATATTTCATCTTAGGATTACTTTAAAATAGAATTAACACTTCTACTGTAACAGGTTTTAGAGACCTGAATGACAGCTGTCATTATGAGTGCCCTAGGGAACTAGCCACAGAGTGGTTCAAATGAAATAGTGGCCCAATATAGTTCATATTCTTTTCTGCTGTAGGTGCTGAGGGATCTCCTGGGTGTTGAAAATTTTAGGTTGGGATAAAAAATGAACTTGATTCTCATCTCCCATAACATGTAGTCAACTATAGGAAGAGTAGCTGCTACCAAAGCAATGTAGACCCTTCTTGTTGTGTTCTTTAGGAGTGCTCTGAAGCTCTAAGGCATTTCATTAGAATATTACTTCTGAATTCCAGATGTTTCTTGATACAGAAGTAGGTATATAACAGTTCAGTGGCATGCAGAGAAGCATCTAGAGAATTTAAATGCAGAACGAAAGTATTAGGGGAATCTAAATAAGAAATCAGCCAGAAGTAACTTATGAAACTAAGCAGCAATTTTAGAATTGGGTGGATTTCAGAGATCCTAGATCCTGCTGTATTTATAGTCACAGGCTTTTATTCTTCTAACTGATTTGCAGCTATCCTCAGTGTATCTTAAATCTGTAGCTATGATCTAATTTGTATACCCCTTGCAGCATGAATTGATGAGGTTTCAGAGTTCCCTGGGGTTTTCAGCAGGTTTTTTTGTTGTGAGATTTTTTGTGTGAGAAATGCGTGCTTGTATGGGCATGATTTCATAGTCTAATTTACAGTATGTGACTTTTTAAAGTGCTGTGTTGTTACTCCTGAGGTGCAGTGAGATAGATGAAATGGAAAGCTTATGAGCTGGATTAAAATTCTGTCTTGCTGGAAGACTATTATATTTTATTTAATTTAAATCACTTTGCCAAAAGTTTCCTTTAATTCTTCTCAAAAAGACTTACCTCACTGGGTGCTTTTCACTAGGCCATCATAAATTTAAACTCTAAGTTCCTACTTTTCCTGGTACAATTCAATCCAAGTTGCTCTGACCCAGTATATTTAATCAGATTCTATATCTTAGTGCATCAGGTATATACATACATATAATTTAAGGCAAAAATGTAAATAGGTTGGACATTGCACATACAAATATCAATGCAGACTTACTCACTTACTTACTTGGCTTCAGTATGCCAGCTCCATGTTTCCAGTGTATGTGTTATAAATTTTGGGAATATTAATTAGTTTTTAACAACTTCCTGAAGCATTTCTAGCCACTGGATTCACATCAAGAAGTCACATTTTTCTGAACTTACAAATGAACAGAGCTCTGTCTTGTGCTCTGTCTTTTGTTATCTTTTGACAGTGGATGTAATGTACTTTGGCAGCTGCTGACTGCAACAACTCTGAGTTTTTCCGTATTCATCCTAGGATAAGCTTCTATTAGCAGGACAGTCTGTAAATCCTTTCTGAACATCACAAGGCTTTCAAGAGCCAGAATAGGCAAATTAACTGGCATATCTGACCCTATCTGGCAAAGCAGGGGATTTAATGAATAATAACAGTTAAACAGTATAGGTGAGCTCTGTGCTTATAAAGACCCCTCTAAATCAATGGAGTTATTTACACTAATCAGCTGAAGTCAGAATTTGGTTCTACTATAATGCATAGACATTATCTCCATAACATTATGAAGGAATGATCTTCTTGGGAATAATCCAATTGACCTAGATCTCTAAGGAAATTAAGCACTGAAGCTAAGTGCCACAATATTGATTTTTTAAGAGATGGAGGTGACATTCCCATTAGTGCATTATTGTGCCTCAGAAAGATTATCCCAAAACACCCTAAGCTTAAGATACCTCTTCTTAAGGAAAGGAGGTAGTCATGGGGAACCAGTCAACAGAAAACTTTGAAAAGTTGGAAGATCCAACCTCCATGCCTCAGCCTCTGTCCTCTCAGGATCTGCACACTGAAACCTTTCCATTCATGCCCAACAAACAAGCTAATCTTTGCTTTTCTTCTTAATGGAGAGTTAAGAACAATTCCCTCATCCTCTTTAGAATGACTGGAAGAGTAAATGTAGGAACGACTGATTATTTTTTTTACTGTTTTAGTTTGGGGTATTTAGATTTTTACCTGGGTCTTGGGAAATTAATGTTATTTTTTCTCCATTTTCATAGAGGATTTGAGAATACATCGTCCTCCACACTCTGTCAGAGATGTCCAGATCTCTTACTTGGGGATCTGAAGTGAAGGACTGCAAGTAGTTCCTCCCCACCTTGAATGCTGGATTAGGAGATGCAAGTTTGAATCCTTTCAGGAAAAGAGAGATTTGAATGTTTTGGCCTAGTGTTACAAGTGTTCTGTGCACTTGAATATTATGTAAAAGGAGACCAACACATTTCCGCTCCATTATTTTAAAATGTAGCATTAACAGTGAGTGATCCAACCCTGCCTGTCTCTGCTGGAGGTGTTGTAGAAAGACCGGATTAGGACCCTCATTGGATTTAGGATAAGAATTGCAAAGATCACCATATTTTTCTCAGACATAAGTACTAGAAAGTTACTGAAATACCTAATTCTCCCAAAGCAAGGTGGCTTGTCTCATCCTGATATTTTGAGAACACTACAAATTGCAACTGCTTTGGTACAACTCCATGCATAAAAGGCAGCTAAGACCTTTTTTATTTGTTTTCCAAAGACACAGGCAAATGAACTAGTTGCTGAGTGGCTAGATGTACCATCTGTGATATATGTGTCTTTCCTTCAGAAAAAGTAAAATTGCATTGATTCTTACCAGGAAGCGAGTTTACAAATTGTAGTTACTATAAGTTCACATGCCTCAGTTTGGCTCATGTTAACGTTTCTTTTAGGAGTTTAAAGTTTCTAGCTTTCATCCAGATTTTCTACTGGAGCTGGGCTCTTGCTTTTTCTTTGACAATAATTCTACCCAAATATATGCTACTTTGCTTGGGTAAAAAATAAATTACACAGGAAAAATAAATCTCCAAATCTTGGTAGCAGAACTGCATTTTTGCATTTTTTTTTATATAACTACTGCTCAGAAACACAACAGATCGTAGCTCAGGAAGAAAATAAAACACATCTCCTCTGTAGTGACTAATAGCCTATGCTGCCTTGGAAAGACACATTTATTACTTTATTAAATATGCTTGGATATTAAAACTTCTACTTTTTTTTTCAGGGACTCCAAGTCAAAGGAAAAAATAAAGAGGTATATCTCATCTTAAAAATCTGCTCTGTCAACCATAGCTGACTATCCTCATGACACAGGTAGATGTCTAGAATTGTTATGTACTAGAATGTTTCCTTGTAAGTCAAAATAGCAGCCTTTCAAACAAGATTGAGAAGGTGCATTTAGTTAGCATGCAGGAAACAAAAAAGATACATTTAATAAATTTGTAGGATATAAACAGTTTTATTCTGCTCAGCACATTATCAGTACCTCATTGAACTTATTTTAAGCATTATTAGTTATATTGTGGCAATAATATAATTTTCTTGGCACCTCGATAGTACAGGGACAACTTTTACTCAAGATAAGACATGACAGGTGCCCTGTCCCCAGCTTCCAGCTAAAGTGCAACCCCCTGCAGGCAGCCACCTACACTGCCCTAGAAGTCACATCTCTCTCCTGGTCATACGGTCTGTTGTGATTGACTGGCAGGACCATCCAACCCCTTCCAGTTTACCTGGAAGTATCAGGAGGTGACCAGGAAGTTCCTTTAGCTATGTACACAGGGTCCACCATTTTATTTTAGCCACCATTTTATGGCAGGGAGTTGTCATTTTGTTAAATGCTTTTATGCTGCTCTGTGATTGACTGATGGACACTTCTTGGCACTGTCATATCTGTGTGTTCTTAGGCTGTCTTGTGATTGGCTGCAAAGCCCTGTGTTTCTACAAAGACACAGTCAGGAAGCAGGAAACAGTCATGCTAGATGGCATCAGTAATCAGGGGTTTAGGCAACACCCAGCTCTGACAGCGCAGTGTAGCAGGATTGAACTACTGACATACCTCCACAGTAACACTCAAGACAAGCTTCTGTTGACCAGCATGGATTTAAAAATTAAGCCAATGAGCAGAAAATCAACTTTTTGTGTGTGAGCTCCCCTGCAGCAAGACCCTCCACGATGGTTATTACCTCTGCCTCGCTATTTGTAAAGAAGGTGCGGGTGGCATCTGGATTGCATTTGGAGCATTACTTATGGTCAACACTAAATACCCAGGGGAACACATAGACAGAATGTTCAGCATGCTGGCCAGCAGTTGTGTCAACAACCAGGAAAATTCATTTCTGGAACAGCTGCTGAAGCTGGTTGTTATTGGGTTCATAGATAACGTTTCTTTTTACAATAATTATGCTAGGAACCCTTTCAATGTTGTGGTACAAATTTTGTGGCCCTGGATGTGGATGGTGAGCCAGCAAAACCACTGCAGCCTGATCTTAAGAATGGCTGTTGTGTGAGAGAATACATACATATCCTTTAGATGATTGGCGACCATGTGAAAGACTATTACCCACTAGCTGACAGGAAATAATTTGCCCCGGTTGTATCCTGTTCACCTTTGCCCTTTCTCCAGGCAAAGAATGTGCTGATTGCTATTCCCTGGTGAAAACATGAAACCTGAGAGCAGAAGTGTGTTTTGCTGAGGCCTTGGTCACCACCGTTAATATGATCACAAATAGTGTATTTGGCAACATGATACAAATCAACTAGAAGAGACATCTGCTCTTCTACTACTTGTGAGGATGGACACTGAGCAGCTCTCTTGGGGTATTTTTCAGCAGCTCCTTTGCCAGAGAAACATTTATAGGTATTTACCCAAGCAACCAGCTCCCTAGGGTCCATGTTTCTCTAAGTCCAGCAAGCATGACTGTGAATAAGAAGAATTCACACCATCAACCTGGAGAGCACTGGCTAGCAATTTGGCTGGCACAGCAGAATTTTTTTACTCATATGGCTGTCCTCAAAAGAGTGCTTTCTTTCCTCAAAGCATCATGTCCTTCTTAAAACACAACACTGTATACTGCTTTCCAGGGGAAACAACTGCAGCATCCCCTTTCCACAGCCTGTAGATACCAGTGTCTTTTTTCCTACATCAGTGTAAGAATAGACTATTTTCTGAACAGCCTTTAAAATTGTATTCTAGCAATTTAGTAGAAAATGACAAGATGGTGATGCATTTTGTAAAATATGAATAATGTGGCCCTTATGGACAGGGTTTAGTGGCGGACATGACAGTTTTAGGATAATGGTTGGACTCAATGATCTTAATGGTCTTTTCCAACCTAAAGGATTCTATTCTATGATGACCATGTTCTTAAGTCTGCCCTGTTAACAATATAGGGTGTCAGTAAAGCTCCTCTCTATTTCTTGCTGAACACAGGTCTTGCCTTTTTTCAATATGTAGGTAGGCCACTCTAGTGGGAAAAGACCAGTTCTTAGTCTAAAACTCTCAGGGGTAGAAGCATTAGACATCCAGGTATCTGTAGGGTGCATGTGTAGCATCTTCAAATGCTTCTAAAAAGAACAAGGCCTTGTATCATGGTTTTAGCTGGGATAAAGTTAATTTCTTCACTGCAGCTGGCATAGTGCTGTGCTTTGGACTTAGTATGAAAACAATGTTGACAACACACTGATGTTTTAGTTGTTGCTGGGTAGTGCTTGTACTGGTCAAGGGCTTTTCTAGCTTCCCATGCTCTGCTGGGTGCACAAGAAGCCAGAAGGGGAGGGGGCACAGCTAAAAGAGCAGATTCAAACTGGCCAAAGGGATATTCCATATCATGTAACGTCATGCCCAGTATGTTAACTGCGAGAAGCTGCTCATTCTCTCCCCCATCCCAGAGGGGTGGAGGGAGTGAGCAAGCAGCTGTGTGGTGTTTAGCACTACTGACTGGGGCTGAACCACAATGGCTTGTCAGGATGTATCTAGCTGGCTAGGGACAACCTAGAGTTTAACCTGGGATTTCTTAAATGACATCATATATTTTGTATTGAGCATGATCATGCAGCTCCTTTTACCCTGGAAAAAAAAATACCAACAACATTTTGCATGATGTTGCTAAGACTACTGTGATGCAAATACTTGTTAAAAAATCTCTGACTGTTTTCACTCTCACAAGCAGAGTTCAAATTTACTGCACCATATTTACTTTATTAGGGGAAAGAAATGGTTATTACCAAGGCTTTCAGGTATGTTCTCCAAAATTTGATAAAAAGATATTTACAGGGAAGTTCCTGGTACAACAGTTGCCAACAGCTGTAACACAGCACCATATTCTCAGGCATAACAGAGAGTACTCAGTGTTCTCCAAAAGACTTTTAACAAATAAGTTTTCCTAGTTGCTAGTATAGCAGAATATGGCCACTTCTAGAACTTGTCCATGATCACAAAAAATAATTGTGGCTTTTAAATTTTTTGTCAACACTCCTGTCATAGATAGGGTTCTGTGTCTTCTGAAGAGGCCTTGTTTCTATTGCCCTCTTCTTGTTCCTGACAGTCGAGCACTGCACTATGATCGTTTTACAGCTGTCACTATAGATGTATGCCACAAACTGATATGAGGTCCCTCAGTACCTAAAAATCTACCTTTTCTCTGTCTGTGGCATTTAGAGTGATACCTTTAATTTTTAAACACCACTTTCCTCCAGACTACAAGTAGCTGTAGAATTTGGGGCCTAATGACACAAATTCAGTAATGTGCTCATCTGGTTGCAACTCACTTGGCAACTTGCCTCAGTAGTCAATGAGCAGGGGGCTCCAATCCCCACACAAATCACAAATACCACACTGTCTGTGCCATGATAAAGGCAATGTTTTTTGCAGGGCATCTAAAAGAACACAAAGCTCTGAGTGTGGACATGCTACAGTGAAGCATACTATAAAAATGTTAGTGTTGCGCGCCGGGGTCAGGTATCTTCTGGTGTGCTTCGATGA
This sequence comes from Phalacrocorax carbo, assembly GCF_963921805.1. Lineage (NCBI taxonomy): Eukaryota > Metazoa > Chordata > Aves > Suliformes > Phalacrocoracidae > Phalacrocorax > Phalacrocorax carbo. The sequence continues at coordinate 27,083,757 of NC_087518.1, read as the reverse complement.
GACAGTGGCCACATCCTTATCAATAAAGTGCCAGGAAAAGAGGTAAAGCCAGAGAAAAGAGGTATACACACAACTCACCTGGTTTTCTTACAATGGTGGTGCTGTTCAAATTTTCCCAACAGAGAATTTAAAAATAGTTCTGCTATTTCGCATGTAACAGGGGTTTACTTCATAAGTTCAGGGTGCAAACAGACATCTTCTTTCAATCTGTAATATTCAACATATTTGGTTTTTTTGTCATCATCTGTACACCAGGCTGGGTAGCATGAAGCTTCCTGCTTGTGGTAGAGGTGTAGTTTTAGATATCATCTGAGAAAAGACTACTCTCCCTCTACTGAAAATGTCAAAACTCATGGATTTCACAAACACCGTAGTCCTTCTCCAGAGGTTTATTCAGTCCCAAGTTACACCAGGTGCTCACAATAGCTCTTTCTTCCTCACTGTGGGTGCAGGTTTCAGGACAAGCCTCTGTTGGCTTTACATGGCAAGGTTAGGGGTGGAGGGAGGAAGACAGGGGTGGCCTCTGTGAGTAGAGACCAGGGACTGCCCCTGTGCACTTCCAGATGGCTACAAAACGGACCCACTGCTGACCAAAGCTGAACCCATCAGGGAAGCTGGTGGTGCATCTAAGATAACATGTTTAAGAATCACAGGATGACAGAATCACAGAATGGTAAGGGTTGGAAGGGCCATCTGGAAACCATCTTGTCCAACATGCCTGCTTCAGCAGGTACACCTACAGCAGGGGGCACAGGACCGCATCCAGTTGGGTTTTGAATATTTCCAGAGAAGGAGACTCCATAACCTCTCTGGGCAGCCTGTTCCACCACTCTGTCAGCCCCACCCTCAAATCCGTAAAGATTTTTCTCATATTCAGGTGAAATTCCTGTGTTCCAAGTTGTGCCAGTTACCCCTTGTCCTGTCATTGGGCACCACTGAAAAGAGTCTGGCCGCATCCTCTTGACACCTACACTTCAGATATTTATAAGCACTGATAAGATCCCCCCTCAGTCTTCTCTTCTCCAGGCTAAACAAACCCAGGTCTCGCAGCCTTTCCTCATAAAGGAGATGCTCCAGTCCCCTGATCATCTTTGTAGCTCTCTGGTGGACTCTCTCCAGTAGTTGCCTGTTTTTCTTGAATTGGATGTATGTGCTGGTTTTGGCTGAGAAGGGGTTAATTCTCCTCACTGTGGTGGGTCGGCTGCCTTTCCAGCTTCCCGCGCTCTGCCATGTGGTGGGGGGCTGGGAGGGGCAGGGCCATGGTGGGGGCAGCTGACCCCGACTGGCCAATGGCAGGTTCATTCCATACCATGTGACACCATGACCAGTATATTGAGGGGGGGCAGTTGTGGCTCAGGAGTGGCGCGGTGTTGGGTTGGTTGGTGGTGAGTGGCTGCGTTGTGTGTGGTTTGTTTTGGAGGCTCGTTCCCTTCCCCCCTCCCTTCCCCACTCCCCCAGGTTTTTGCACCTCTCGTTGTTCTCCTTCACATTGCATTTCTGTTGCTGTTTCTTTTAAGTTTAATTATTAAACTGTTCTTATCCCAATCCACGAGCGTTACCCTTCTGATTCTCTCCCCCATCTACCGGTGGGGGAGTGAGCGAGCAACTGTGTGGGGCTGAGCTGCCAGCTAAACCACAACAGTCTTTTTGGCGCCCAATGTGGGGCTTGAGGGTTGGAGATAACAACAGCTGATGGTCACAGCACCATGTTGTCCTTTTTGCAGTTGGTGTTAAAGACTGGTGTTGGTTTGTTTGTTCTGCTGTGATTAGTAATGTTTTGCCTACAAGATTTGCTATACAAACACTCGTTTTCAGCTTTATCTGGTATTTGGGGTTTTTGCTGAAACCGTTACTGTACTTTGGATACCACCTTGTTGAGGCAACTAGCAATTATACCTCCTGCTCAGAGAGATTTTATATGGAGGAAATACAGAATAGTACCTTTGCAACTTTGTTCTATGATGTCTCTGCATTTACCACAACAACCTTTTTGTATCTTGAACATCCTTGGGTGGTTAAGGTGCACTTATTGTTAGTTTTTGGGCATGCTGCTTTGGTTTTGACTAAGCAACTTAAGAATATCACCCAGAAATCTTCCCCAAGGCTTGATAGTTACGAGTGGCAGGGCATGTGGGATAGCATGGGCAAATACCTAGGACAGTGGGCACCCCCAGTGTTTTGGAGTTTCACCCCTGAACAAGTGCAGAATCCTAAAAAACTAGTAGAATATTTGGAGAAAGTATGTTGTTACGCTGGGAACTCCAGGGAGACACAGATAACTGCAACATGCTGGGGTCTGGCCCATGCGTACTGAGCCCTGCTCAACAGTATTCAGTGCTCCCAAGGAGAAGAGAAGGTCTCTGGATTAAAATGCAAAGTGACTGGCACTGTAGTCACTCCAGCCCTGAGGACAGGCACTGTAGCCACTCAAACCCCCACAACAAGTACTGGAGCTGGCTCAGAAAATAAACCCGTACCAGTATCAGTTGCCCCCATACACAAGACGAAATATTGGAAGCAGACGTCAACTCATTTAGAACGAGATGATGAAAAAGCTGGGCCATAACGGGGAGAGGAGGAAGAAGTCATAAATGAAATAGAGACCACCCGATCCCTGTCCTTGAGCGAGTTGCGAGATATGCAAAAAGATTATAGCCATCATTCAGGTGAGCACATTGTCACCTGGCTGCTCCAATGCTGGCATAAGGGGGCCAGTAGTTTGGAATTAGAGGGAAAAGAAGCCAAACAACTGGGATCCCTTTCTGGGGAAGGGGGCGTTGACAAAGCAATCGGGAAAAAAACACAAGCCCTCAGCCTCTGGAGGCGACTCCTGTCCGGAGTGAAGGAAAGGTATTCCTTTAAAGAAGATGTTACATATCACCCAGGAAAATGAACAACTATGGAGAAAGGCATCCCGTATCTAAGGGAAATAGCTGTGCTTGAGGTGATTTATGGTGACCTGGACGATCAACGGTCATCCAAGGTCCAGATGAAGCCGAGTACACACGACCCGTGTGGCGGAAGTTTGTACAGAGCACACTATCCTCGTATGCAAATGCATTGGCAGTAATGTCCTGGAACGATGACAAGACATCAACAGTGGTGGAGGTGATTGATAGACTCCAGGATTACAAAACAAATCTCTCTTCCTTGCTTGTCTCTGTTGTGGAGAAACTATCCCAAGAGGTCCAGCAACTCAAAGAAGATATGTCCTGCACCCCACCTCTACAGAGCAGTGTCTCAGCTGTTAGGAATAAGCATCCTTTGGCTCAAAGGAGGGGATACACACCATGGGCAACCCCATGGTTCTACCTGCGTGACCATGGAGAGGACATGATGAGGTGAGATGGCAAGCCTACCTCGACCCTACAGGCACGAGTGCATGAACTGCAAGGAAGAACAATCACTCAGGGAGGCTATTCCAGGAAAGCTGTTGCTCCAGTTTCCAGTGAGCAGGTCCGCAGATAGAGTAGAAGTGCTGATTTTGTTTTCTAAGTGTAATAGAGGGACTCCTGATTCACATTTACAGGAAGTGAGCTGCAAATGCCATGATCAAGATTAGAGGGGCCCTGCCTCCAGCCAGGTGGAGGAAAGGGATAACTGGGGTTACTGGACTGTGTGGATCCAACGGCCTGGCACACACGACCCACAGGAGTATAAAGCTTTAGTGGACACCGGTGCACAGTGCACGTTAATGCCAACAAACTATGTAGGGGCAGAACCCATCAGCATTGCTGGAGTGACAGGGGGATCCCATGAGCTAACTGTATTGGAGGCCGAAGTGAGCCTAACCGGGAATGAGTAGCAAAAGCACCCCATTGTGACTGACCCAGAGGCTCCATGCATCCTTGGCATAGACTGTCTCAGGAGAGGGTATTTCAAGGACCAAAAGGGTCCAGGTGGGCTTTTGGTGTAGCTGCCTTGGAGATGGAGAGAATTAAACATCTGTCTACCTTGCCCGGTCTCTCGAAGGACCCTTGTGTTGTGGAGTTACTGAAGGTCAAAGAACAACAGGTGCCGATCACCACCACAACATTTCACCAGTGGCAATATCGCACCAACCGAGACTCTCTGATCCCCATCCATGAGTTCATTCACCAACTGAGGACCCAAGGAGTCATCAGTAAGACCCACTCACCCTTTAACAGTCCCATATGGCCAGTGTGGAAGTCTAATGGAGAGTGGAGGCTAACAGTAGACTATCTTGGCCTGAATGAAGTCACTCCACCGTTGAGCGCTGCTGTGCCAGACATGCTAGAACTTCAATACGAACTGGAGTCAAAGGCAGCCAAGTGGTAAACCACAAATGATACTGCTTATGCATTCTTCTCAATCCATCTGGCAGCAGAGTGCAGGCCACAATTTGCTTTTACTTGGAGGGGCATCCAGTACACCTGGAATAGACTGCTCCAGGGGTGGAAACACAGTCCTACCATTTGCCATGGACTGATCCATAATGCACTGGAACAAGGTGGAGCTCCAGAACACCTACAATACATTGATGACATCATTGTGTGGGGCAACACAGCAGAAGAAGTTTTTGAGAAAGCAGAGAAAATAGTCCAAATCCTTCTGAAGGCCAGTTTTGCCATAAAATAAAGTAAAGTTAAGGGACCCGCACAAGAGATCCAGTTCTTAGGAATCAAATGGGTAGATGGCTGTCATCAGATTCCAATGGATGTGATCAACAAAATAATAGCCATGTCTCCACCAACCAGCAAAAAGGAAACACAAGCATTTTTAGGGGTTGTGGGTTTTTGGAGAATGCATATTCCAAATTACAGTCTGATCGTAAGCCCTCTCTATCAAGTCACCCGGAATAAGAATGATTTCAAATGGGGCCCTGAGCAACAACAAGCCTTTGAACAGATTAAACAGGAGATAGTTCATGCAGTAGCTCCTTGGCCAGTCCGGGCAGGACAAGATGTAAAGAATGTGCTCTACACCGCAGCTGGTTAGAATGGCTCTACCTGCAGCCTCTGGCAGAAAGCACATGGGGAGACCCAAGGTCGACCCCTAGGGTTTTGGAGGTGGGGATACAGAGGGTCCGAAGCCCGCTATACTCCAACTGAAAAAGAGATATTGGCAGCATATGAAGGGGTCTGATCTGCTTCAGAAGTGGTTGGTACTGAAGCACAGCTGCTCCTGGCACCCCGACTGCCAGTGCTGGGCTGGATGTTCAAAGGAAACGTCCCCTCTACACACCATGCAACTGATGCTACGTGGAGTAAATGGGTTGCACTGATCACCCAGCGGGCTCGAGTAGGAAATCCCAGTTGCCCGGGAATCTTGGAAGTGATTATGGACTATCCAGAAGGCAAAGATTTTGGATTATCAGCAGAGGAGGAGGAGGTGACACGTGCTGAAGAAGCCCCACTGTATAACAAACTGTCAGAAAATGAGAAGCAATATGCCGTGTTCACTGATGGGTCCTGTCGCCTTGTGGGAAAGCACCGGAGGTGGAAGGCTGCTGTATGGAGTCCTATACAACAAGTAGCAGAAACTGCTGAAGGAGAAGGTGAATCGAGCTACTTTGCAGAGGTAAAGGCCATCCAGCTGGCCTTAGACATTGCTGAACGGGAAAAGTGGCCAGTGCTCTATCTCTATACTGACTCCTGGATGGTGGCAAATGGCCCGTGGGGCTGGCTACAGCAGTGGAAGCAAAGCAACTGGCAGCGTAGAGGCAAACCCATCTGGGCTGCCACATTGTGGCAAGATATTGCTGCCCAGGTAGAGAACTTGGTTGTAAAGGTACGTCATGTGGGTGCTCACATCCCCAAGAGTAGGGCCACTGAAGAACATCAAAACAACCAGCAGGTGGATCAGGCCGCTAAGATTGAAGTGGCTGAGGTGGATCTGGACTGGCAACATAAGGGTGAACTATTTCCAGCTCGATGGGCCCATGACACCTCAGGCCATCAAGGGAGAGATGCAACATACAGGTGGGCTCGTGATCGAGGGGTGGACTTGACCATGGATGCTATTGCGCAGGTTATCCATGAATGTGACACATGAGCTGCAATCAAGCAAGCGAAGCGGGTATAGCCTCTGTGGTATGGGGGACGATAGCTGAAATATAAATATGGGCAGGCATGGCAAATTGATTATAACACACTCCCAGAAACCCGCCAAGGCAAGCACCAAATGTTTAAAATGGTAGAAATAACTACTGGCTGGCTGGAAACATATCCTGTGCCCCACGCCACTGCCTGGAACACTATCCTGGGTCTCGAAAAACAAGTCCTGTGGCGACATGGCACCCTAGAGAGAGTTTTGTCAGACAATGGGACTCATTTCTGAAATAGCCTCATAGACACCTGGGCCAAAGAGCACGGCATTGAGTGGGTGTATCACATCCCCTACCACGCACCACCCTCTGGGAAAATTGGACGGTACAATGGACTGTTAAAAACTACACTGAGAGCAATGGGGGGTGGAACATTCAAACACTGGGATACATATTTATCAAAAGCCACCTGGTTAGTCAACACTAGATGATCTGCCAATCAAGCTGGCCTTGCCCAGTCAGAACCCTTACATACTGTGGAAGGGGATAGAGTCCCTGTAGTGCACGTGAAAATTGTATTGGGCAAAACAGTCTGGGTTCTTCCTGCCTCGGGCAAAGGCAAACACATTCATGGGACTGCTTTTGCTCGAGGACCTGGTTGCACTTGGTGGGTGATGTGGGAGGATGGAGGAGTCTGGTGTATACCTCAAGGGGATTTGATTTTGGGTGAAAACAGTCAATGAACTGAATGCTATGGTGTAAATTGCTATATAATGTTGTATGTCATCACTACTATGTTTGCTTTATGTCGTATCAATGCTATCATGGTGGGAATCTCCCAAATTAATAAAAAAAAAAAGAACTTTCATTGAACCAAGCAAAGTGCAGCAGCGATACAACAAGGACTAACAGTGCAGTGGTGATGGAACAAGGACTGACTTCAGCATGCAACAATCCAACACTACACCCACCGTCTTTCTGACCTTGAAAGACTTGTACGATAGATGGAACCCGAAGTCATGGACTAAATGAACTAAATGGACATTTAATGGGCATTTTACAGTGGCGGTCCATAGCCTAGGGGAATGATAAATGAAATCTGTATATTCTGTTTAAGGATGAGAAGGTGGGTAGGGGTTATTGAAATTGTATTGGATAGTATGGGACCTGAGCATGATATAAATTATATGGAATAAGGGGTGGATACTGTCATGGTTTTAGCTGGGATAGAGTTAGTTTTCTTCACTGTAGCTGGCATAGTGCTGTGCTTTGGACTTAGTATGAAAACAGTGTTGATAACACACAGATGTTTCAGTTGTTGCTGGGTAGTGCTTATACTGGTCAAGGACTTTTCTAGCTTCCCATGCTCTGCCAGGTGCACAAGAAGCTGGGAGGGGAGGGGGCACAGCTAAGAGAGCGGATTCAAACTGGCCAAAGGGATATTCTATATCATGTAACGTCAGCCCAGTATGTTCACTGGGAGGAGCTGCCCCGGGGAGGGAAACAGCTTGGGGACTGGCAGTGTCAGTTGACAGGTGGTGAGCAGTTGCACCATTTGTTTTTGTTTATTTTCCATTTTTCTTTTTTATTATAGTATCATTATGGTTATTTTTATAATAATAATTATTTTTTTCATTATTATTTTATTTTATTTTATTTCTTAAACTGTTCTTATCTCAACCCATAAGTTGCTCTTTTTTTGTGCTTTTGCTCTCCTGATTCTCTCCCCCATCTCAGAGGGGTGGGGAGAGTGAGTGAGCAGTTGCATAGTGTTTAGTTGCCAACTGGTGCTGAACCACGACGTGGAATCAGCCACTAGATCAGATTCCTTAGGGACCTACAGCAGGACATCTGCAGCCTAATCTAGACCTATCCTGCACTAAACATGTGTGGTGGGTTAGCCTTGGCTAACAGCTAGTGCCAACCCAGCCCCTCACTCCCTGCCCCTACTCAGCATGACAGGGGAGAAAACAAGCTGTGAAAGCTCACGGGTTCAAAAAGGTGGGGATATTACTTACCATTTGCTGTCGTGGACAAAGCAGACTTGTCTTAAGGAAAATTGTTTTCATTTATTGCTAAATAAAATAGATAAAAATGACAAACTTAAAGGAGCCCATTTTATTTTCCTTTCTCAGTCTCAGATTCACTCCTTCACTCCAGGCTCCTTCTTTGTCATCTGACCAGTACAGGAGGGATGGGTGTACTGCAGTCAGTACATACCAGTTTCTGCTGCTCATTCCCTCTCACACTTTTCCCCTTCTTTGTCCTGAGTTCTCCATGGGCTGCAGCTTCTGCCAGGAGAATCTGCTCCAGGATGGTCTCTTCCGTGGGCTCCAGGGAGTATCTGCTTTGCCATGTAGTACCTGTTCCTCTTCCATCTTCTCTGATTTGGCATGCCCTTTACAGTTTCATACTCTTTTTGTTCCCTCCTCTTTCCATCCAGTATTTTTGCCCTTTCTTAAGTATGTTTTAACAGAAGTTCAGCAGCTTCTCTGATTCAGGCTCAGCTGTGTCCTGCAGAGGGTCCTCTGTGGAGACAGCTGGAAATGGCTGCATCCAGCACAGCGTAGCCTCTCAGCTCTTCTCACAGAGAACCTCCTACAGCAAGAAACTGCAGTCAAATACTGAGGTATTTAAGGAACTTTTGTACCTCCAGACATTACTCAACAGAAGTTTTTTGGAGTGCAATTTTGGCCTTAGGCACCCTAATACCTAATTATACTCTGGGTGAACACTTTTTTATGAATCTGATTCTTAATATGTGACTCAATTTCATGCTGTATGAAAATTGGCTCAAGATATATCTCAGTTACAAGAACTTTATGAAATCAATAGAAACTGCTGCTTTTTAAGGGGTAATAAAAGCTAGAAGATGGGGGAAAAAAAGAAAAAAAAAAGTGGAGTGATGTTTTATGACTCTATGCATAGGCATTTGATATTTTGAGCAACCTTGAAAAAAAACCCAGACAGATGAAGTAAGGGGGAAACAGGAGTGTGTTTTTTTTAATGGACTCCTTTTTTATTTTTCCTTTCTTCTCTGTTTTATGGGGGTTTGTTTGGGTTTTTTTTTTCTGTGTGTGTTTTTTTTTCTTTTTCCATAGTATAAGTGATGACTGAGGATTTCTTCTCTCTCTTTGAAAAAAACCCTCAACCCTTCTCAAACCATAAACAGCTCCTGAATGCAGATCATAGAATCATAGAAGCATAGAATGGTTTAGGTTAAAGGGACCTTCAGAGATAATCTAGTCCAAAACCCCGCAGTGAGCAGGGACATCTTCAACTAGATCACATTGCTCAGAGCCCCATCCAGCCTGGCCTTGAATGTCTCTAGGGATGAGGCATCTAACATCCCTCTGGGCAACCTGTTCCAGTGTTTCACCATCCTCACTGTAAAAATTTTTTTCCTTATATCCAGTCTAAAGCTAACCTCCTTTTGTTTAAAACCATTACCCCTTGTCCTGTCTCAACAGGCCCTACTAAAGAAATTGACCGTACCTTTCCCATAGTTCCCCTTTAAGTACTGGAAGGCTGCAATATGGTGTCCCTGCAGTCTTCTCTTCTCCAAGCTGAACAACCTCAACTCTCTTAGCCTGTCCTCATAGGAGAGGTGTTCCAGCCATTGGATCATTTTTGTGGCCCTCCTCTGGACCTGCTCCAACAGTTCCATGTCCTTTCTGTGCTGAGGGCTCCAAAGCTGGACGCAGTACTCCAGGTGGGGTCTCATCAGAGCGGAGCAGAGGGGCAGAATCACCTCCCTCGAACTGTTGGCCACACTTCTTTTGATGCAGCCCAGGAGACAGTAGGGCTGCTCTCAATCTCTTCATTGCTCAGCCTGTATGGATACCGGGGGTTGCCCTGACCCAGGTGCAGGACCTTGCACTTGGCCTTGTTGAACCTCATGATGTTGTCACAGGCTCACCTCTCCAGCTTGTCTAGGTCCCTCTGGACGACATCCTGTCCTTCTGGTGCATCAACTGCACCGCGCAGCTTGATGTCATCTGAAAACTTGCTGAGGGTGCACTCAGTTCCACTGCATATGTCATTGATGAAAATATTAAATAATACAGGTCCCCTGAGGGACACCACTTGTCACCGGTCTCCATCTGGACACTGAGCCATTGGCCACTGCCCTCTGGATGCGACCTTCCATCCAATTCCTTATCCATGCAACAGTCTACCCATCAAATCCATATCTCTCCAGTTCAGAGAGAAGGAAATTGTGGCGGACCATGTCAGAGGCCTTACAGAAGTCCAGATGATGTCTGTAGCTCTTCCCTTGTCCACTGTTGTAGTCACTCCATCATAGAAGGCCACTAGGCTGGTCAGGCAAAACTTGTGCTTGGTGAAGTCGTGCTGGCTAACTCGAATCACCTCCCTGTCCTCCATGTGCTTTAGCATAGCTTCTTCTAGAGGGATTTGTTCCATGATATTCCTAGGCAAACAAGGTGAGGCTGACAGTTTGGTAGTTCCCTGGATCCTCTTTCCTACCTGTTTTAAAGATAGGCACAATGTTCCCCTTCTTCCAGTCCCCAGGTACTTCACCTAACTCCCATGACTTTTCAACTATCATTGAGAGTGGCTTGGCAGCTACATCAGCCAATTCCCTCAGGACTCTGGGATGTATCTCATCAGGTCCCATAGACTTGTGTATATCCAGGTTCCTCAGCTGGTCAAGAACCTGATCTTTCCTTACAGTGGGAGGGGCTTTATCCCCCTGGTATCCATTCTGCAGTCCATTGGCTTGGGAGGGGTGAGGAGAGAGGTTACTAGTGAAGACTGAGGCAAAAAGGTTGTTGAGTACCTCAGCCTTCTCCTCGTCTGTTGATACCAGGCCACCATTCTTCTTCATCGGTGGGGGTTACTCTTTCTTTGACTTTCCTTTTCTGGTTCACATACCTGTAGAAGCCTTTCTTGTTATTCTTTGCACCCCTTGCCAAATTCAGCTCCAACCACACCTTGGCCTCCCTGACCCCATCTCTACACAAGCAGGCAGCGTCCCTATACTCTTCCCAGGATATCTGTCCCTGCTTCCACTGCCTGTGCAGTTCCCTCTTGCTCTTTAGTTTGACCAGCATGTCTTGACTCAGCCATGCTCGTCTCTTCCCTTCCTTGCCTGATTTCTTACACCTGGGAACTGAGAGTTCTTGTGCTGTATGGAACACATCCTTAAGGACCTCCAGCTCTCTTCTGTTCCCTTGCCCCTGAGGACCATTTCACAGGGAGTCCTGCTGACTAACTCCTTGAAGAGATGGGATTCCACTTTCCTAAAATTTAGGGTCCTGACTATACTCCTAACTTTTCCCCTGTCCCTCAGAAGTGTGAACTCCACCAGTGTGTGATCAGTGCAGCCCAGGCTGCCTCCGGTCTTGATGTCACCAGTGAGCTCACTTGCATTTGTTACCATCAGGTCTAGTATTGCGTCCCCTTGGGTAGTGCTATCTATTACCTAGCTCAAGAAGTTATCCTCAATGCATTCTAGGAATCTCCTGGATTGCCTACAGCTCGCCGTGCTATTTTTCCAGCAAATATCAGATCATTAATGTCAATGTGTTACCAGTTACCTGAGGAGCTGTCTGCATCTGTTGAGCCTCCATATGTATGGGCCTCATTTGTTTGCTACATGCAAAAAAGGAAAGGTTTAATAATGAGAAATTTCTGCAACTGCTTCATTAGAAACCATTTTGGGAATAAGTAGAAAAGGCAATTTGGTCAGTAGCACTGTCAGGGCTCTGGTATAAAGTACTATACCATCAGTTTTTCTGTATTGCTTATACCTGGTGCTCCTTCTGTTTTGCTCTGCAGCATTCTTAAGCAATCTCATCCCTCCCTGACCCATGCTGAAATGGGTAAATATTTAATTTAATTTATCACCAATTTATGTACTTGGGACAGGCAGAAAATAGAAATACAAGAAATTATCCTTCACCAAATATCTGTCACTTGTAGCTACTTCCTCAAAATATCACAACTGCCAAAAGATTTGAACACATTCATTTCAGTTGTAAAGTGTCATGGTTTAGCCAGCAACTCAGTCCCACACAGCTGCTCGCTCACTCCCCCACCGGTAGATGGGGGAGAGAATCAGAAGGGTAACGCTCGTGGGTTGGGATAAGAACAGTTTAATAATTAAACTTAAAAGAAACAGCAACAGAAATGCAATGGAAAGGAGAACAACGAGAAGCATGAAACCCGCGGGGGGGGGGGGGGGGGGGGAAGGGGGAGGAAGGGAGGGGAGAGGGGGAACGAACCTTTGAAACAAACCACACGCGCCGCAGCCGCCTGCCGACCTGAAGCTGTGCTTCCCCCGAGCCACAAACTGCCCCCCCTCAATATACTGGTCATGGTGTCACATGGTGTGGAATGAACCTGCCATTGGCCAGTCGAGGTCAGCCGCCCCTGCCACAGCCCTGCCCCTCCCAGACCCCCGCCACGCAGCAGAGCAGGAAGCTCCTCACCCACCACAGTGAGGAGAATTAACCCCTTCTCAGCCAAAACCAGCACATAAATGGGTCAAGATGATAAACCATCCAAACTTATGACTACTTCTAAATCTAGACAATATTTCAGGTTACCATTTATATGTCTATTTAGGGAGCATGTGGATTTTCTATCCAGTTTGCCCAGAAAACCAAGTAGAAATATTGTAAGAATATTTTCCTTCTCTTAATTCTCTTAACCTCCCCAAAATTTAGAGTACTGACAGCAGTAGACGCTTTGCTTTTTCTGAAGAATAAATCTACACTGTTAGGTACAAAAATGTATGGAAACAGCCAAGTCTGTGCCTGACATTTAAAAGAACAGAAAGATCCAACAAATATCTTTCATTGGTTTTCCTTGGTTAACACTCTAAAGACAATGTTTCAAGACCATTAGAAGGTTATACTTTCCATTATCTCAGCTGGAGTAGCTCTGTAATGCACTAAAATGTAACTTTTATTTTTTAAAGGCAACAGAATGATTTAACCAGATCTCTTACTTGCTAAAAGAGATTGTTATTCTATGTGTAAGTGAAGAGTTGATTTTAAAAACTTAGAAGAGTAAAATGTATTTAGGTCTTTCTTAAGTTTTTAGGAGAAAAGTTAAGAGCTGATGATTTTTCTTACCATAGATATATCTAAGTATCCAAGGAACATGGAAGATAGTGAACTTAATTTTCTCATTTGTATGACACTAACTTTTATTAGAAAAGTGCTGTGCTCTTCCAAAACCTTGGCTCTGGAACTCCAAACTGTGGTGACATCCCTGACTGTGGGAATATGCCAAAAATTTTTGGTTGATAATGTCTTTAATAATTAAGAGGATTTACTTATTTGGCAACAATGCCTGTATAAAGACAAGAATGTACATGCAATTATAAATATTCTATATATTGTTGCAATTCAAGGGAGAAAGAGTAGGAAGGACATTAAACAGCTAGTCACCCAAGTGCACAAAGTACAAGGTAAATTTAAAATAAACTGGTAATAAACTAGACTTGCATACAGGGAATTTATAATTTTCTAGCACTGTCCTTGCCTAGGAAGATAAACAGCATTGTTTTTGCATTACAGGCCCTTTTTACTATGATAAACTTGTTGAAAGGAAACCAATTCTATAATAAAGAGATTTAAGCAGAAATGAGGAGCAGTTGCCTAGTTATAATAATGTGCTGTGGAGTTTGATGAATGAAAAGCAAGACAGCTGGGGCAGGGTGCCAGAAAGAGCAGGCACAAATGTACTTGGTTGAATCTGACCATAGCTAATCTGATATCCTGAAAACATTATGTAGCCTAACATACTGGGCAGACCTTATGAAGCCTTATACAAAGCCCTGGATTTGTTTGGGAGGGCTTGGGAGGTTTGGGGTGATTTTTTTAGTTGTAAGGGCATGCACCCCTTGTCTGGGAGTCATTTCAAACAGCTAGTTTGGAAATCTAATCAGTACCCTCCAAGGTAAACCAAAGAAGAAAACCATTTTATTGTTCATTTAAAACTTTCAGTGAAACAATGCTGAGATTTACAGAAGCACTGAGTGACTGCTTATGTATGTAATTCTATTTTCAGCTTTTAAACGTCTCCACCTACACTCTTTTTATATATTTATATAAGGCCAGATTATTATCACAAGGATAACAAAGAATGTCTGTTGAAAGGCTGGGCAAACTGGGCAAAGTATGACTTCCTGCTGACTTGATCTAATATTTTCTAACATTTATTCCATAAATTCTGAGGACTGTAATCTCTGGCTCCTCAGCCCTAATATGCTTTAGATTGTGTCTTCCACAGATCTCAATACAACCTCAACATTTGCATACTGACAGTAATTTTAAGGTGCCAAAAGGCTCTACAAGACTTGAGCGCTAATGTTGCTGATGGGATAAAATAAGCTGCCTACATGCAGCTCTTTGGAAAAGGAAAATGATGAGATTTTGGGACACCTTTGAATGGGAAGTGAAAAATACTACTTCTTCAAACTACTGAATTAAAAATATTATTACATTTATTATATCAAAGCCCAGAGAAAACAACAAAGTATAGCTTATTTTATGTGGTGTCAGATATTAATTTATAGGCTGGCCAGGTAGGAGAAAAAATTATGTACTGTTATCCCAAAATTGGAGGTACTGGACTAGGGCTCAAAGAAATTTGGAAACAGTTCTGCAAAGTTTAAATCCTATGATGCTTGACTTTAAGCATGAAATCATCTCTGTGGAGACAATGAGCATACATAGAAAATGAAATTTTGATCGTCTTGAAATCACTGGAGGATTTATTAGCAACAAAAGCATGATAATATCCTATTAATATAAATGTGAACGTATGACTCAGCAAGATCTGGGCTTGAGTTATTTCCCAAAGGTCACAAAGCAGCCTGTGCCACCAGGCTTGAGATTTCATGATTATATTTTGAGTTTCTGTTTAGCATGTGCCAAAACAGGTCAAGATTTGACCTATTCCTATATTGAAATTATAACACAGAACTTAAAAAAATACATGTTGAAAACCGTTCACCCACACACCTATGCAAGAAATTTTTTTTAATTAAAATTCACATTGCCTAATTCGAACTTCTTTGTGCTTTACATTTAAAGAGTTACACCATAAATTATACATTAATGAATTCTGTTGATTCAAAACATGAAATAGCCTTTTAAAGATAAATGATTTTACAGAAAAAACCCACATTTTTTCAATGTAGTTATTAAGTTCTGGGACTGGAAGGTTAGAAATGTGTTCCTTATTTAAATTTTGTAATATTTCAATTTTCTAACTTTTCACAGTTGTTCATAAACAACTATAAACATTAATATTATTTCAATAGTTGGAAATACAAAGTTCAAACACAAAAGCAATAAATTTTAAGAAGAATAACATAACACAGGAGTACAGGAATATTTCTTGTGTTTTTGTCCTGAACATTACTCCTCCTAAGCACAGCCATGGTTTGGGACTTTCTCACTGTTAAACCCTGTTGAATTAATCTTAAATACTTCCCCCTTCATTAACAAGGGGTTAATGAATACGCACACTCAATATACAATTTTAATGGCATGATGTGTAGGCACTTCAATTGTTTTTGTAATGTATATGAACATGAAGTTTTCTGTAACATCTACACATGTATATATATACACATACATAAAACCAGAAGTGAACAAACACAATTAACTATGGCTATATCTGATCTGTAATAGAAATATTACAGTTAGGAACACACTATAAACAAAGTATAAGTAACTTTGGAAAGGTTTTTCATGTGTGCCATATTTAGCTGAGTTTGAACAAGTTCTTCAGATCTCTATTGCAGGCTTGCCTGTGCTTTATTGATTTATTTTATTACAGATACGTGTGTGTCTGTGCACGTGTGTGTGCATGTGAGTGTGCCTTTAATAATGACCAAGAAAAATATCATTGCCTGAACTGTACATGGATTTTCTTCTATACCTCCTTGACAAAAAGAGAGAAATTTTCTAAACTATATACAATGCACATAACATATTATCTTTATAACACACACAATTAAAATACACTTGGCTAGAAACAACTGTAAGGACTGTTAAATTGGATGATAAAAAACCCCAACACTATAAACAGATTCAGGAAAATTCAAGTAAATTTGAGGACCTGCTAAAAGAGCCCAACGAAAACAGTACAGGAAGTACAAACTCTCTGGAGCATTATGAGTGAGCTCATTGTGACAATGAATTTTTCAATGTCTCGGTACAATGTCTTGCCAAAGTGGACCATAAACAGAGATGACACTATTTATTTCAAGGAAATTCAATTCTGAAATGGGATGAATAAAGGAAAAGGATAATTCTGAGACACCAAACAAAAATACATTATTACAAAAAATAATACGCATATCTGAATTTTCTTGTCACAGGAACAGGAACATATTTCAGTAAAAGCAAGATAATATTAAAAGAATCTAAGAGACACTAGTATGGAAAAATGTGCAAAATCTCACAAAGCCAGTGAGACTTAAAATCTGCATCAAAAAGCATATAAATTAGTGCAATGGAGAAAATAAAATAAGTAGTCTCAAATCAGATAAATATATATATAAGGAAAAATAATGATCACAAGAGCAACTAGATTAAGAACATCCTTAACTTCAAAGACCTGGAAAATGACAATAAAATCTCAAAACTTATAATAATTTGTTTTTATTATAGTAACAGAACACTCCAATGAAAAGAGAGGCTCTGCACCAAACTGCTTATGGTTTAGACCAGACATCCTGTATAGCTGTTGAAACAATGAAGGACTGGTCTTGATTGGGATCTTAAAGTACTAATGTAATACAAACTCCACATATTAATGAATGAGGAGTGAAAGGAGAGAAGGAAATAATTTATCCAAGATGGTGCACCAAAGAAATAGGGTATGACGTTCAAATATTCTAATGCTCAGTCTAATGCCTCATTATTTAGATCTACACTGTTCTTCTCCATACTGTACCATAAACTGTAAAACATAGCCCTAACCAGCAGCACTGTAACAGAATATACAACACATAATGATAAAATATATTTAACACTCAACCTCTGAGAAATTCCCCAATCACTGTTTTTTCTTACGTTATTCTAGGCTGTTCCTCACATATTTTTATCAGTCATGAGAGATTCAGTTATTCAAGAAAATCTATACCAATGGAAATCTTATATTAGCTCATAGGCTTTAGTTCACCTGATGAACACAATACTACCCCAAAAGAGAATAACAGAAAAACTCTGCCTTAGCTCTTACTGACAGAGCTCTTTAACACACACTGGTGCACCCTGTAAATGCACATCTGTAGGAGATTCAACCAGATTCTGTATGTGGAGGGCAGAAGAGATCTGACCCTGCTATCTTTTCTGTGCTGACTCTCTACAACAGTCCGTAACACAAGTATTTATAACACAAGTATTTGTAGCACAAGCAGTATAAGAGAATTTTATGCCCCAAACTCCCTTCTTGCAGGTGAGAGCCATCTGGCCTGAAGATTTACCCATGTAAATAAGAATGTCTCTCTTAACTGCTGAAGTAAACTGTGAGGCTTAAGAATCAACTGATAAGCATTTGCATGTATTTGTCTATGTCTTTGTGTGGGAATAAACTGGGGCAGGCAAGGATTGTGCATCTAAGGCTACTGGAAGGACCCCCCATGCGTGTTTGTGTGTCCATTTATGTGTGCTTCTGTATGAAGGGGGTTTGTACCAACAGCTGGAGTGGGGCAATGCCCCACAAGGTCCCTTTATTTTCTGTCCCAGCAGCTGGAGAGACTAAGATCCAGGGAAAGCTACTGGGCAGAGTGAGGATCTAAGGCCAGCAGCCAGAGGGACCCATGTTGTACATGTGTATATACGTATTTACAGCAATAGACCTCCCTCCTGATCAGCCAGAGAGAGGAACAGGATGAGGCCATTGGTGTTGTTTGTGTTCATGTGAATGCTCAGAGTTTCTCCGTGTGTTAGTCGATGCAGCCATCCATGTACGTATGTAGAGGTGCACTGTATCCATGTGTATATAGGGTCTGTGTGTGTGTGCGTGCACACACACATGTGCCTTTTGGGAATCCATGCTCAGCCTCACTGTTGGCACATGGAGCTCTGGCAGCCTTGCCTCTGTCAGGCTGCTGGATTTTGGCAACAGCTAACACAGGCCTTTTGTTGGGTGTCTGCAAGGCCTTCAACGTCATCTTTCATCCTTTGAACATGGTGTGGTGGAAGTACAATAAAGCATGTAGACCTTGCAGCCAATAAGATTATGTAATTTTTTAAAACTGAAACAAATCATTGAAGATCAAATCACATATTTTGGTCATATTCAGCATGCACAATGAGCTATGCATTTGATTGCATTGTGAAAATATATACATGTCAGCATGAAAGACCTTAATCCAGGTGTTACTGTCATTTTAGCAATTTGTTGCTGCAGGCTGTATTGAAATAAAATACAGAAAATTTAAATTTTTTAAGCACATATTGAGGGGAGGGTTTTCCAGGAAGTTTTATATCTTCCTTTATTATTGCATTTTTCTTCATTCCAAAGTGTATACAACAAAAAAATTCAGAAAACATAGTTATCTTTATGTGCAACAAGCATAAAAAATCAAAACAAAAACTACATCAGTTCATATACATTATCTATAACAGCAGGGGGTTTTGTTCTTTGCTTTGAAGCTGTGTATATTTCCTTAAAAAGAAATCTTTTTTCATTTATGAAAATACATATGACAGAACCGGTAATTAAGGTCAGTCAACAATGGGAAATTTTCTACTGATGTCAGAGAAAGGCAGATGCATGCTGTTATACATGAATAGGAAAAATGAATTTGCCACAACAATTTATTTGTAAACTTAGAATCATAGCATGTCAGAGGTTTCAAATAATATGGTATACAGCCATTAATAAAAGTCTGTGCAATAAGGAAGTGTAATTTCCATCCAGTACCACTGAAAACAGTATGAATCATCCTTTGTTGCACTGGTATTCCTTGTTGCAGTGGTGAAGTCCCACTTCCTATTAGTGTTAAACTCTGTCTAGTTGGACCATTCTTAAAGGAGAGGCTGAAATGTTTACATCCTAAAAAACAGCAAAGAGGGTCTGAACTGGGAGTTGAAAAGAAAAGACTACTTGTCTCCACTGGGACAAAACATTTAAAGTGATTACAAGTGATCTCAGTCAGGCGCTTTCAGTCAGACTTGTGAATTCAACCCTGACCACCTGATTTTAAAGTCAAATTAATTTATCAAATATTGTCTTTTTCTTCTTGGCTGGAAGTGCTCATTCAGGCTGAAATATGAATATTCCAGAAAAGTTTATTTTAAAACTCTTTTCTGAACACTCTTTCAGCTGTGCTGTCTTCTACATAAGAATATGAGTGTACCAAAAGTTCATTTAGCCCAGTATGTTTCTTCCAGCCCATATATGAGTGAGAACAGGCAAACATGCATGTTGTTTCTCTTAAAATTTTCAGTGTGTATGAAAATTTTCAGCTTAGAAACTTCCTACGTCATCACTTTGTTCCATAATTTATGGATAACCTTAGTGTCAGATTTCCACTGAGTCCTCCACAAAGATGGATTTCACAGATAGTTTCCATTTCTTCTGAATTTCATGAAGCCTCATGTTTCTTCCATAGTGAACATTTATGCTAAGTGTTCATTCAACTTCTCTGTAATGATCTTCTCATTGTCCTCCTTAAGGTGATCTTTAATTAGCTTCATATGCTCTGACAGATTTTATCTTCACATTTTTCAGCAAGGAAATACTAATAATTTTGGTCTTCCTCTTTGTTTTGATTTTACTTTTCTTTAGTTATCAAATTATAGGTTATTTTGGCTAAAACTAGAAGATACTGAAAACCTAGAAATAAGTCTGCCACTCCAGTTACTGGACCAATGAGATTCAGAAAACTGCTGAGAAAACAGAATATAAAGGGGTACTTGCTGTTAAATTCCCTAACCAGTTCATCTGAAGAACAAAATTTCATCTTAAATGTTTAGTGTAACAACTGTCTCTGAACAGTTTCCAGCGCTTAAGAGTTTCCATGGCTTGGATGATAAATTCTTTTTTGGGGTTGGGTTATTTTTTTAGATTCCTTTTCATTAACTAATATCTGTCTATTGGAATGAAGCCTAGAGGATAATTTTGAATGCAGCTTTATAATACACACTGACAATTTACTCTAAATTATAACGCCTGTTTAAGAATTAGAAAGCAATTAAAAAATAATATTTTTTTCACTTTGGTATCATGACTGTATAAGACATTAATTAAAAGAGTATAAAAAACCAGACAAAGAAACCTGACCCAGATTTTCACTGCTGATTAATGTTGGCATGTTCTACCTTGTAATCATGAATGTATCTGGTTTTTACTCTAATATATCACCTCTAAGCACACCAATGTCTATATTTTCTGTTAAGCCTAATCCTATTAATACCTGTGATTAGATTTTTAAGGGATGTTAAGACCGGCTGCTTACTTCAGCCACTCTGGCCCAGGAACCTCCTGCCCAGTTGCTGAAGCCCAACCTGGTTCCTGGGGATGCAGAGCTTCTGCCCCAGCTGATGGATGCAGCTGCCACTTTCCCCATTGCAGGTTCAACCAGCAGCGAAGCTGAGCACGTGTCCCATTGTCCTGGCTTCAGCTGGGGTAGAGGTAAATTTTTTTCATCGTAGCTAGTATGACTATGTTTTGGATTTTTGCTGGAAAAAGTGGTGATAATGTGGAGATGTTTTACTTGTTGCTAAGTAGCACTTACACCAGTCAAGGACTTTTTCAGCTCCCCGTGCTCTGCCAGGTGCACAAGAAGCTGGGAGGGGACACAGCCAGGACACCTGACCCAAACTGACCAAAGGGATATTCCATACTATATGGCGTCATGCTCAGTACATAATGCTGAGGGAAGAAGAAGGAAGGGGGGGACATTTGGAGTAACGGCGTTTGTCTTCCCAAGTAACCGTTACGCGTGATGGAGCCCTGCTTTCCTGGAGATGGCTGAACACCTGCCTGCCCATGGGAAGAAGTGAGTGAATTCCTTGTTTTGCTTTGCTTCTACATGCAGCTTTTGCTTTACCTATTAAACTGTCTTTTTCTCAAACCATGATTTGCCTCACTCTTACTCTTCCGATTCTCTCCCCCGTCCCACCATGGGAGAGTGAGTGAGTGGCTGCATGGTGCTTGGTTGCTGACTGGGGCTAAACCACGACACCCAGACACACACAGACACATGCACAGGACATGGACACAGCTGGTCACAGACGCTGCCACAGACAAGGTCCTGCCATCACCAGCACCCACACACAGCACCCACATCACACACCAGCACTGACAGCCTCTGGGGCTGGAAGAGACAGAAGACCACTAGTACAAGCACACGTAACACTTTCTGGGTTCACAAGCACATGCATGCTCACAGGTCCCCCCAAGTACCAGCATGGCCTCTCTGTCCCCCTGGTACCTCTGTGCAGGTCCCAACCCTCTGACCCACCCACCAGCTCCCTGGCTTACTGGATGGTCCAGCTAGTTGCTCACTGCAAACACACAGCACTCACACACTCATCCCATGGTCACCCCACACTGGCAGATCCCCTTGGGTACCAGCATGGACCCCCCAACTGCCTGATAGTCCTGCCTGGTCCTGAGGGCTCTGCCCTTACTGGCTGGTCCAGCTTGAAGTTTGCTGGTGAATACACACACACCCTACAGACATCCTGTTTGGGGGAGATACAGACCCTTACCCCTCACAGCAGCCAGCACAAGGCACACGAGCTATGACCCATGGTCTGGCTCCAGCCACCGATGTTGAGCCCCTCACTCCCCTCACTCCCCAGTCCCCCCAAGAGCTGATTTTGGGGACCTACTCTGTTCCTGCCCCCATGGCTGGAGCTGAGATCCCCACTGGCTCCAGTAGCTGCACAGGGACCCCACTGGCTCCAGTGCCTGACACCACAGACCAGGAGCACCTACACTCCTGGTCTGACTCCAGTAGCTGGCACCCAGTTCTCTTATGCTGGTCCCCTAAGTAGTTGGCACTTGGGCCTTGGAGCACACACACAAACACACACACCCCTGAATGGAGAGTAAGATTACACAGAGACATAGTTAAGAAGGGATTTAATAAGAATATCTAGGATGACAGGACAGACTGTGGTGATCGGGTGCAGGGCTCAGCCAGATGAGTGCACTGACCAGCCCCATTTTACACCCGACTGGCCCCTGTTGTACCCCCTTCTGCCTACCCACCTTGTTCCTTCTGGCTCCCCTTCCCCTGCACATCCCCCATGGTTTTGTATGAGCCTATCCATTCCTGCACCCCTTCCAGCCTATGATTGGGTCTGCCTCGTTCACAGTCACATGAGTGGCAAAATCCAGGATGATCTTCCCGGAAGTGGTGCCTGTAGTTTCTCCGTAGCCCATCAGTGTGAGTGGTAAAGTTTGTTTCCCATCATCTCCATGACGGTTTTGTCACATTTGTGTCTCTGTATGGTTTGTTTCCAGTCTCCTTCTTTTTCCCTTAGTTTCGCAATAGGCAACATGGCCTATCAGATAACCTTGATGGAATAAACACTCTCACACTCTCACATGTCCTCATCAATTAGTGTGACTGACCAGGTTTGGTTCTGCCTCCCTTATCATCTGTCAGTCAGGCTTGTGTTCTTACATGTTCTTATTTATGGCTTCCTCCTTTTCTTATTGTCCCTTTTTATCTTTTTCAATGAAAAAGGTGCTTGACCAGATACCCTTAGGGAACAGACACCCTCCTTCCCTATAACCTTACAGAAATAACTGATTTCATTTAGACTTAGAGTTTCTGTAAGTCTTTAAAAATCAGAGGGCATATTTCTCAAAGTAATTCTTTAATAATAATTTTTATTATTTTGCTATTTTAACTTTTCATTTGCCCATGAAAGAGTGAAATTCAGCCATCTTCAGCAGATTGTTAAATAAAGAACAGGCTGAGCACTTAAAATTGTCAGAGAGTTTAGGATGGAATATGCTATTCAGTTTTTTGAGATTAAGTTATACTTGTCCTCCAATGGACATGTAGAATGTTGGTTACACATTACTTTTTATATTGTTTCCAAATTAATAATTCTTATTCACTGTTATTTTCCTTTTATATATAGCTATGAAAGATGCCAGTGGGCACTTTATTTTCAGCAAGT
This sequence comes from Phalacrocorax carbo, assembly GCF_963921805.1. Classification (NCBI taxonomy): domain Eukaryota; kingdom Metazoa; phylum Chordata; class Aves; order Suliformes; family Phalacrocoracidae; genus Phalacrocorax; species Phalacrocorax carbo. The sequence continues at coordinate 27,060,606 of NC_087518.1, read as the reverse complement.
GAATGAAGTACTCCTAGTGTTTCAATAGGTATTTAAGTTGTGAGGTTTCTTAATTAAAAAAAAAAAAAACAAACAAAACAACCAAACATGAACTTAGACAGCAAAAATTGTCTGTATGCTCAGCATTAAACTACCACAATATTTCTGCTTTTTCCATCCTCAGCATGCCATTATTAAGCCTCATGTTACTTAGGTGTGTCTTTCTGTTGATTAATTTGCACTTAGTACCTGTTTTCATTGCTAATTTGACTAGAAAGATTAGTAGAATAAGAAGTTGTTTGGCAAACAAAAGGCAAAAAAAATTATGTTTAAAGTGCAACATTATAAATAAAGATGTGTTTCCCTCTAGCACTGATTTTCATTATATCTTATTCTACCATAGTTATTTTCTAGATAAGAATGTGAGAATTTCCAAATTAATTAACATAGGGTATTTAATCCTGTGTTACATCTTCTGAAGTGATCAGACAAGCAATCAAAACAAAGGAATAATAACAACTTATAGGCAGTGTTATATCTTCCTGGTTTTCTGGAAATTAGAGGTGTAGTGGCATGCTGAGCCAGCATTTGCTGTTAAGCCATCAAATTTAGAAGTTTCCATCCTCTCGATATACCTAAATCTGACCACTCTAAAGTATATGAATTGTCTAGTTTGCATTAGTATATATTTATATCCCTAAATAACCATGATTTAAAATAATTTTTTTATACTTGATGTTCTGATATTTGTTCTTGAGAGAAATTATATTCTCAGAATTCTCAGTGGGCTCATATTTCTGCGGTTCCAACCTTGCCTATTGGACCTGCCATAAGATGAAGAGAAATGGTTGGAATTATGTAGGTAATGCATTGCTCACTTTTCAGTAAATGCTGCAGAGCAGTTTGAAGTGTAATGAGCAGATTTCATTAATAAAACATCAAAAAGAGATACAATATAGTCACAGTCATCTAACAGTAATGATATCTTGGCCCAAGATTGAAGGTTTAAGACACAGGTGTTGTGCAACTCCTTAAGCAGTTACTTGATAAGAATTTAATTAGATATGCATAAGCACAAATATTATATTCCAGAAAAAGATTACATTCTGCTGGACATGCTAATGCTAAATTAATAAGTCAATTTATAATTATGTTAATGATGGACTATATAGAAACTGTAATTTTTCCATGTGCAATATTTTGTGTTGAAAAAAAAATCATAAATACAATCTTAACTTCCAAATAAAATATAGCTATTATTTCTTGTCTTGTAACTGGAAAATGTTTTGAAAAAGACTGGTGAAATCAATAGGAGCTTTACTACCTGTTCTTAAGTACTTTCCATCAAACCCCAAGCCTCAAAAGGGTACATGAGTAAAGTTAGTATTTGGTCTGAGAAATAAAGTCAGTACACAATGATCAGTAAAACTTACGTGCTAACTCAGACTGGGAAGGATGGTACTGTTTTATGATGAAAAGACAGAAACAAATAACTTTGTCTTTTGAGGGTAGTACTGTAAGTAACTACTTTGTAGGTATACTGGTTTGAATTGGCCCCTCTTATGAGGATGATCTGTTAAAATCCATTGTAAAATTTTCATAATTTATACCATAAAAAATCAATAAGCTACTTTATACTAGGGGTTTTTGTTGTTGTTTATCAATATTTCTAATACACCATATTTCACTGTTTCTTACAATGACTTGGTCTTATGGAATGTTCACATACATACATCTATATAAATTAAGTAACAGGCAATTATAAACTTTGACTTGTAACAATTCATAATTATAATGCTAAGTGAAACTTGATTTAATAGGTGCAGAATAGTTTCCAAAGTGTCATATAAATGAAAACTTTTTGATTGAGTGGTGCACTTAATTTTCCGGTAATAAAAATATCTTTTTTATTTCAGTAATAAAATTTGACAGAATAATTCATTGAAGATTTTATGGTGTCCTGAAGCACTTTCATGGGTTATTCTACTGAAAACACATTAGTGACAAGCTCATAGCAAGAGCTATCTTTTGTTCTATCATTTACATGATAAATAAAAAGCCACAGAATGACATAGCAGAATGGCAACAGCTTAAACTCCCAAGTGAGATGAAAATAGTAAGTTAATATCAAAGAGGCTTTCTAAGTCCAGAACTAATTTTGATTTTATTCAGTGTAGGATTCCAGTTGAATATCAGCCATCAGTGAAACCAAGGCAAAGCTCTTTACAAGCTTCAGTAAAGCTATAATTTTGATCTTCTTAATATTTGACATATTTCATTGCATCAGATCTCATTTCTCCATGGCTAAACTTTTCATAAATACTGGAGTACAATGTTTGTTACCAGTCTCCAACTTTATGCCGCTGACTACCAATCTCTGGGCCCAGCCATTCAATCTGTTTTGAGTCCACCTCACTCTGCTCATCCAGCCCATGCTTCAACAGCTTCTCTATGAAGATCTTCTAGCAGAAAGTGTCAAAAGCCTTATTTGAAATCTAGGTGGACAATATCCACTGCTCTCCCCTCATCATCCAGGCCAGCGATTCTATCATACAAGTTTATCAATCATGACTTCTGCATGGTGAATTCATGCAAGGAGCACTAGCAGCGGCAGCAGCAAGTAGCAAGTAGTGGTGGGGGACACGAGGGGTACATGTGGACAAGGAGAGACTTGACTGAATAAGGGGTGTTCCCTGAGCAACTGAGCCTGTACCCACTGACTGGAAGAGACAGCAAGGGGCAGCAGATTTAAACAGGTGAAAACCATCAGCCCAGCTGATTGCAACGGATGAGCATATATATGTCCCAGTGGGCAAGCACGCAGCAGCAGGCAGCATGATAACCACCTGGCAAAAAAAAGCAGTATCCTCTGCTTCTCCTGAGCTTCTAGCACCCAGTAGAAACAATGCAGCCACACAGACAGACCTCATGTCAAAGCATGTGACCACACAGGTTTCCATCTGTGGGATGTGCTCAAGGATATTCATGGAGGTAGACAGTGATATCAACCAGGCCTGGGGGAGATGTGACCAGATAGGTTAACTGCTCTGCTCGGTGGCTGAGCTATGGGAGGAGGTGGGCAGACTGAGAAGTTTTTAAGACAACTCAGTCTGCATGCAAGCCAACACAGCATGACCACTAAGGAGGCAGGTCTAGGATCTGTTTTGTGCCGGGAGAAAAGCAGCATTATGAGGGATAAGGAGCGGTGGAAGAAGGTTACAGCACAGAGTGGTAAGAGAAAACCCTTCTTACCCTCTAAGATACACTTACAGTACAGGTACGAGGACCTGGGTACAGTAGAGGAAGCACATAATGAGATAGAGGAGGAACTTATGCAAGCAGTCTTGCCAAAGTCAGACAGACCAACCCTTTGCAGCAAGACCTGCATTAAGACCAGCACCGAGAAGAAACAATGGTGAGTTATAGTCATCGGTGATTGTCTCCTGTGCAGAACGGAAGCACCCATTTGCAGACCGGACCCTCTTTTCAGGGGAGTTTGCTGCCTCCCTGGGGCCCAAATTAGGGATGTCACCACAAGTCTGAAAAGGTAAGTACAATCTTCAGACTACTACCCATTCCTGCTCTTTCATGTGGGTACTAAAGATATTGCAACAAAAAGTCTGAGGTTAATCAAAAGAGATTTCAGAGCACTGGGAAGAATCCTAAAAATTCAGGAGCACAGGTACACTGCAGCATTGGTTAGTTCCTAGAACTATGATATCATTGGTATTAGTGAGACTTAGCGGAATGAGTCCCACTATTGGAGTGCTGGGATGGAGGGCTACAAGCTGTTCAGGAGGGGTAGACAGGGCAGGCGAGGTGGAGGTGTTGCGCTATATATAAGGGAGAGGTTTGATTGTACAGCCCTCACAGTTAGTGGTGATGTGGTTGAGAGCCTCTGAGTGAGGATTAGGGGGATGGAAAACACAGGAGGCATTGTAGTGGGTGTTTACTACTGATCACCCAGCCAGGTTGTAAACACTGATGAGTTATTCTATAGGCAACTAGGAGAAATCTCTGGATTGGTAGCCCTTGTCCTTGTAGGAGATTTCAACTTCCCAATCATTACCTGGGAATATCATATTGCTATGATGAGCAGGTCTTGCAAATTCTTGAAGTCTGTAGCAGATAACTTCTTGTTAAAAGTACTCAGTGAGCCAGCTAGGAAAGATGACCTCCTAGACTTGCTATTTGTGAATAGAGAAGGAGCCATAGGAGATGTGTTAGTAGGTGGCTGTCTTGGCCACAGTGATCATGAAATGGTTGAGTTTAAAACTGTGAGTGTAATGAGAAAAAAGGGCAGCAGAGTTGTTACCCTGGACTTCAGCAGAGCAAATTTTAAGCTATTCAGGAAGCTATTTAGCAGAGTACCCTGGGAATGTGCTTTTGAGGTCTTAGGAGTCCACAAGTGCTGGTCAGTTTTTAAGAAACGACTTTTGGAACCACAGGAGGAGGCAATCCCATTGTGTTGTAAAGCCAAAGAAGTGGGATGGAAGACCAGATTGGCTGAACAGGGAACTCCTCTGGAACACAGAAGGAAAAAGAAATTGTATGACCTCTGGTCAAGCTTCACAGGATGATAACAGCTGTGGTTTGCATACGCAGAGAGAAGACATGAAAGGCCAAAGCTCAGCTAGAGTTGAAACTGGCCACTGTTGTGTCAGACAAGGAAGGCTTTTTAAAGTAAATTAATAGCAAGGAGAGGTTTAAAGAAACCATTGGACCAATGCCTGGTGAAGGTGGTCACCTGACTAACAGGGATGAAGAAAGAGCAGAGGTATTCAATGTTTTTTTTTGCCTCAGTCTTTAGTATACTGATAGACCTCGGGCTTCCCAGTCTGCTGAGTTGGAGGACCATGACTGAGGGAACAGTGACTTTCCATTTGGGGTCACTGAAATTGTAAGGGACGAGCTGTATCTGTTGAGTGTTCATAAGTCCGTGGGGCTTGTGATTTAACCCCACGGGGAGTTTATTGCAGTGTTAAAACCTGTAATGGGCACTGTAATAGAAGTACTTTTAAATTATTTTAACCCTGGATTTCAGTTGGATGTTATAGGAATTACTGTAGTGGGAACCACCTGAACAAATGGAGGACAAGCCTTACAGGAAGAAGTGCAAGTGCAGCAGCGACCCGACCTGAGCTGGCTTTGATGCGTAGTAACTCCATGTAACACAGACCTCTCCTGTCCTGAGTGACCACCAAAACAGATAGAGCCTAAAGTCATGGACTAAATGAATTCAATGGACATTTTGTGTACATCTGTGGACATTTATTTACATCTTACCAGGGTTATCCATAGTCTAAGGGAATGATAATCTGTGTATTATATCAAAGGATGGAAAGGGGGGTGGTGTTAATGAGGTTGTGTTGGATAGTGTGGGACCTAAGCATGATGCAAATGGTACAGAATAAGAGGTGGAGGATGTACTGGTTTTGGCTGGGCTGGAGTTAATTTTTTTTCATAGTAGCTGGTATGGGGCTGGTTTGGATTTGTGCTAAAAACAGTGTTGAAAATCAGGGATATTTTAGTTACTGCTGAGCAGTGCTTACAAAGAGTCAAGGCCTTTTCTGCTTCTCACACCACACCACCAGCGAGTAGGCTAGGAATATACAGGAAGTTTGGAGGCGACACAGCCAGGACAGCTGACCCCAACTGACCAAAGGGATATCCCATACCATATGACGTCATGCTCAGTATATAAAGCTGGGGAAGAAGAAGGAAGGGGGGCATGTTTGGAGTGGTGGTGTTTGTCTCCCCAAGTAACTGTTACATGTGATGGAGCCCTGCTTTCCTGGTCTTGGCTGAACACCCACCTGCCAATGGGAAGTGGTGATGAATTAATTCTTTTGGTTTGCTTGCATGTGCAGCTTTTCTTTACCTATTAAACTGCCTTTATCTCAGCCCATGAGTTTTCTCACTTTCACTCTTCTGATTCTCTCCCCCATCCCAGTGGGATGGGAGTGAGCAAGTGGCTGTGTGTGCTTAGTTGCTGGCTGGGGTTAAACCACAACAGAGCCTGATGGGATTCATCCCAGCATTCTGAACAAGCTAGTGGATGAGGGTGGTGAGGCACTGAAACAAGTTGTCCAGAGAAGCTGTGGATGCTCCATCCCTGACAGTGTTCAGGGCCAGGTTGGATGGGGCTTTGAGCAATGTGGTCTAGTGAAAGGTGTCCCTGCCAATGGCAGGGAGGTTGGAACTAGATGATCTTTATGGTCTTTTCCAACCTAAACCATTCTATGATTCCATGACTCTATTTTACATCATCTACCAAAAGTCTTGGGATTCTGCGGAGGTTCCTGCTGGCTGGAAGCTTACCAGTGTTATTCCAGTTTACAAGCAGGGTATGAGGGAAGACCCAGGAAACTACAGATCTGTGAGTCTAACCTCAGTTCCTGAAAAAAATATGGAGAATATTATACTGGGTGCTATTGAAAGGCATTTAAAGAGTAATACAATGACCAGATACAGTCAATATGGGTTCAGAAAGGAAAAGTCCTGTTTAACTGATTTGACATTCTTCTATGATAAGGTCACCCACCTAATGGATGAAGGAAAGGTGGTGGATATAGTTTTCCTGGTTCTTAGTAAGGCTTTTGATACTGTCCCTCACAGCATCCTTCTGGACAAGTTGTCCAACTGTGGGATGAGTGGGTTCACAGTGTACTGGGTGAAGAACTGGCTGAACAGCAGGCTCAAAGGGTTGTAGTGAATGGGTGTACAACTGGCTGGTGACTGGTCATCAACAGTGTTCCTCCGGGTTCATTCCTAGGGCCAGTTCTGTTCAATATGTTTATCAATCATCTGGAGGCAGGAGCTGAATGCACCTTTAGCAAGTTTGTTGATGATACCAAACTGGGAGGTGCTGTTAACTCTCTTGAGTGACAAGATGCCTTACAGAGGGATCTGTATAGATTGGAGCATTGGGAAATCATCAATGGCATTAAATTTAAAAAGTCCAAATGCCAGATTCTGCACCTAGGCTGGAGTAATGCCAGGCACAAGTATAGATTTAGAGAGGACTGGCTGGAGAGCAGCCCTGCAGAAAAAGATCTGGGGGTGCTGGCTGGCAGCAGGCTCTATAGGAGTCAGCAGTGTGCCCTGGCAGCTAAGAAGGCGAAATGCATCCTGGAGTGCATCAAACACAGTAGAACCAGATGGTCAAGAGAGATGATTATCCTGTTATATTTAGGGCTGGTGTGGCATCACCTTGAGTACTGTGTGCAGTTCTGGGCCCCACAATTTAATAAAGATGTTAATATACTTGAATGCATCCAGAGGAGAGAAGGAGTCTGAGGGGTGACCTCATTGCTCTCTGCAGGTTCCTGAGGAGGAGAAATAGAGAGGGAGGTGCTGATCTCTTTTTTCTGAGATCCAGTGACAGGATGTGTGGGAATGGTTCAAAGCTCTGCCAGGGGAGGTTTAGACTGGACTTTAGGAAGCATTTATTTACCAAGAGGGTGGTCAAACCCTGGAACAGGTGGCTGATGCCCCATGCCTAGCAGTGTTTAAGAGGCATTTGGACAATGCTCTTAATACAATGCTTTAACTTTTCATGAACCCTGAAGTGATAAGGCAGTTGGACTGGATGATCATTGTAGGTCCCTTCCAACTGTAATATTCTATTCAAAATTGAATTTTATAGGACTGGCTTCCTTAATATTTTAATTCTTGAAAGAACAAAGCTTCTGATGAAAAAAAAAATCAGCGTCTCAAAATGATGAATTTTTCTGATACAAAAACATGTGTTTTTTCCCTTCACTGTAATACTAGATGCATATAGTGTGCATTATTAAGAAGAGAAAATTTAATTTTTGGAAGCATAGATTTAATATTGGAGATCACCAGGTTTAGCCACAGATTATATGGCTGGACCTAGCAGTAATTAGAGGAGGAAATGTAGCTGTGCATAGTATGATTTGCTGTTGCTGTTTTTGTACTATTTACATTTAACCATTAATTATGAATAATATTCTCTTTTAGCACTGACCTTTCTATTCAAATACTTTATAATCTTAGCTGTAGAACTCAACTCTGTAGTACAGCTGGTATTTAAAAAACAAAAGGCAGTGCAACACAATAAAGGGCAAAAACAATGCAGAGGAAATGTGAAAAATAAGGAAAGGAGGATTTAAAAGCCTAGCACTTAGGAGCTGCAGGGGGAGGTTATCTTTGCAGTGAAATCAAGTCCTCCACAGTGCATGGAGAGGCTACATACTTAGGTGGGCCCCAGGACTGAAAGCAGAACTGGTCTAGTTCTGAGCAGGGACAGATTTACCCAGAAGGAGGCACTGGTCACAGAGGTGACCCTGCAAACCTGAACCAGGGGAGGAAGTATAATTAGACTATGTCCTGAAAGACTAGGTCTTTCTAGTGAAGAACTGAGAAGGGTTTTCCCTTTTCTTTTAAAAGAAAAATAGAAAAATGCTCTCTTCCTCCCTCTATACCCCACCATTTTATATGACAGCTACATACATAAAATATTTTAAATAATGGGTGCACTCAGTTAATTTTCATTCTCTGCAGGAAGATCAAATTGTAGCCCAGCAAATATAGTTTTTGCCATTTCTAATAAGGACCATAGACTTTTTATTGACCAGAAGGTGCAGGATACAAGGACTTCTCTGGTCTTGTCTTGACCTGAGCTGGTTCTAAGTTTTTAAAAAAAACTGTTCAGTGTTCAGGTGATTACCTAATTTGTCTTACCTTAAGTTCTTTGAATTCCATATGCAGTAAAAGTCTGACAAACCACATAAGCCACTGTAATAAGCAATATTTTGTGTTATTTGGAGCTGGGAAGGGGAGCTATTTTGCAACTTTCAAACTTTAGTGGGACACCACTGGAAAGGAAGCAGGCTGTGGTAAGGAAATATATCAAAATAGCCCCAGGCAGCCTCAAAGATTGAGGAAGAAGGGATCTCCATGATCAGAACTGATTAAGCTGAATATCTCAAATTGTTTATGACTCCTGAGATACCCTAACACCTCTTTGATTGAGGAAGACTGGAACTGTTGACCTTAGATTCCAGAAGAATATTGAAATGGTCAATATAACACCAAAGAAAAGAGGATGATGCCAGGAGTGATTTCTTTCTTTGTAACTGTTTTAACATCATGATGCATTCGTGTCTTAATTTAATAATTTAAATTATTTGACTTTTTAAACACTACTTAAACTAACAATAAATTCTCTGCTCCCTATGCATGGTGCCCTTTCTTTTCCTATATATGGTGTTCTTTCTTTCACCAACAAGATGACTAAAAAAATGCAGAACTACACACTGAGAAATAATCTTCATTTCCAGATAATTTGACTGGTATACTCTTAGTCTCTGCTCTTGTAGCTGTCACTCTGCAGAAAGGACCTAAGATTTCTCAGAGCAAGTGGGAAAAGTGTCAGTGACAGAGAAACAACTTAATGAGGAGTGTTGGTTGATAGACAAAGGCTTAGGAAATTTACCTGATAAGTGTCTGGGAAATCTGGGGTTCCTGCTGTCAAGCCTGTTTAGCTACATCTATTCCAGCAAAGAATACACTTCTAGGGTCTGTTCTCTGTCCTAGAGGTCAAATGGCATGGTCAGACTTAGCTCATACTCACAACTTCTTAAACGGTATGGACTTCATCCAAATGGCTGCTAGAAGTTGGCCCTTGACTGTGCTGACCTCCCTGCCATGCCTGCAAAGTGGCTAGGGAAGGGCTTGGTGGCCTAGGTGATGATGGACCAGACACTGCTAGAATTATCCAACAGAAGGGACAATGGCATTCCAGCACCTAGGCATAGGCCCTTGCATAGCTTAATTCACTAGAATAAATGGAGATTTTCTGTGTTTGTTTCCTTGATTTTTTAATTAATAACAGGAACTGCCTCATTGACAGTGAGACTTTCTTTTCTGAGTAGCTTTGAATAAGATAGATGCTAACTCCAAGTTCTTTGCAGAGACCAATGCTGTCATCTTCTATGTGTCCATAACAAAACTGTATGAAATATTAATTAATTGCCACACTCTTGCTTAATAATCCTCAAATCATTCACATGTAACTGCAGGTGTCTGCTGAACACTCATGTAAGGTAGTAGAACAGATGTGGAGTTTAGTCACTTCTAGTATTAAGCAGGAATATTTCAGTTTATAGTAGTAAATTTAAGCACTTAAATTTCATCTAAGTCCTAGTCTAGCCCCTGTGTTTTCTGTTGGCTCTTCCCCAAAGCAATTAGCCTAGAATTTGGCCAGAAACCAATGTGAACAATTCCAAAAAATACCCCTCACAAAAGATTTCCCTCAGTCTGTATAGTACTGGAATGACAAAAATCTGGCAGCTTCTTTCTTTATTCCTCACCCAAAAGACTTAATAATTCCACAAGATCAGTGAAGCTTGCCTAGTTTCTGAATGTGTATTGCTAGCCGAACAAAATCTGTTTTCTAGAGGTCCATAAACCAGCACAAACTCTGATTTGTCTGTGAATTAACAAAAAAAAAGTGACTCTCTGTACATACTTATATTGCAATACAGAATAAGACTTCTTTTTCAGACCAATTGTGTTTTTGTAAATTGCAGATAATAAACATGTATTGTAACCAAAATAGTTTCACAAGTATTTTTTAAACCTTAGTGATTTTTTCTTTACTATTATGTAAACCTTTCTGGTACTCCATATGAAACTGCTGTTAGGAGAATTCTCCAGAGGTCATATGGTAAATGTATGGCTGGAAATTGGTAGCATGAGTAACTGAAATTATTTCCAAAGAACATTGTTAAGTCTTTGTATATTTTCTTGCATGTGTCTGTTCAGACTTCATTTTATAAGTTCTTTGGTTGAGCCCTAACCGAAATGTATCTGTTGAGGTACAGCACATTATGTACAACTGAAGCTTCTTCAGTCAATAAAGCAAATCTTTTAATTCAAGAAAATCAGTTAATAATTTGTTTGATTGTTAATTAGAGGAAATACATTTTTCAAGACTTTGTATGAGGACAACATATAGCATATAACACTTTTATATATATTCTGAAGTGTGGTGAGAGATATATATACACAAAACTATGGTACAATTCACCAAAATATTTTCTCCAAAATCACAGAATCATAGAATATCTCAAGTTGGAAGGGACCCATAAGGAGCATCGAGTCCAACTCCCTGCTCCTCATAGAACTACTAAAACTAAACCATATGGCTAAGTGTCATCCAGATGCTTTTTGAACGCTGACAGGCTTGGTGTCATGACCACTTCCCTGGGGAGCCTAGTCCAGTGACCAACCACCCTCTCAGTGAAGAACCTTTTCCTAATGTCCAATCTGAACTTCCTCTGATGCAGCTTCATTCCATTTCCTTCTGTCCTATTGCTGGTCACGAGAGAGAGGAGATCAGCACCTCCCCCTCCTCTGCCCTGCTTGAGGAAGTTTTAGACTGTGATGAGGTCACCCCTCAGCCTTCTCTTCTCCAAGCTGAACAAACCAAGTGACCTCAGCCTCTCCTCATATAAGTCTTGCCCTGGAGAGCTTTCACCATCTTGGTCACCCTCCTCTGGACACACTCTAACAGTCTGATGTCCTTCTTATATTGAGGCACCCAAAACTGCACACAGTACTCAAGGTGGGGCCACACCAGTGCAATATAGAGTGAGACAATCACCTCCCTTGACCAGCTAGCAGTACAGTTCTTGATGCACCTGAGGACACGGTTAGCCTTTTTGGCTGCCAGGGCACACTGTTGACTCATATTCAACTTGCCATCAACTGAAACCCCCAGATTCCTTTCCACAGGGCTGCTCTCCAGCTCTCATCCCCCAAGTTGTGTGTATAACCAGGCTTACCCTGTCCCATGTTCAGGATCCAGCAGTTGCTCTTGTTAAATTTCATATGGTTGGTGATTGCCCAGCTCTCTAGTCTATCTAGGTCTCTCTGTAAGGCCTCTCTACCCACCAGAGCTCCTCTAGCTTAGTATCTTCAACAAACTTTGTTCATGTACATTTGATTCCTGCATGCAGATCTTTTATAAAAACATTAAAGAGCACTGGCCTTAGAATTGAGCCCTGCATAACCTCACTGGCCACCAGCCTGATATAACCCCTTGAACTCTTTGAGTCCAACCTATCAGCAATTGCTCACTTAATGTATTATGGACTTGTCTAGCTGTGTGTTGGACATTTTGTCCAGAAGGATACTGTGAGAGACAGTATAAAAGCCTTGTCTAAAATTCAAACCCACCACTTCTACTGGCTTTCCTTGGTCAACTAGATCGGTGACCTTGATATCCTGAAGGAAATGGAATTTTTTGAATTTTCTGCTAAGCTGTAAAAATGAACTATGTGAGCTTGGCAAAACAGAATTTGATGGCCAGAGATGGAAACTGAGAGATATGGAAACACTTGTTTTATGACTATATCTTTGAGGAGAGCTGAGAGACTGATCAAAGCAAACATCCTGCCTCAGAAGATGCTGAGTGAGAACAGGGTGATAAAGTGTATAGTCAAGGAGAACAAGTAATTAGGATGTAGATTAGAACTAAAACAAGGTGCCCAGTAGGGGAAGTATCCTCATTATAATACTAAAAATCAGGCCTATAGGCCAGGAACTGCACCCCGCTCTAGTAAGTCCCTTAATCTATGAGCATGCATGGTAAATTAAAAGTCAGCTGTACCTATACATCAAAGCGAGAAAGAAATTAACCGATTATTAGCTGAGGCGTGTGAATATTAGCTCTGACTGACACATTTAACTGTATAAATGCCTTGTAGTTTCTCATTGTGGGGTGCTGGCTTTGTGGGTTACCACCTAGCACCAATCTTTGTGCAAAAATCACTTGAATAAAATACTTCCACTCTGTGTGTAGTTTGGCATTTTGCACTTCAGGTGAATGAACCTGCTTTTCAGGATAACAACCTTGTCATAAAAGGAAACTAAGTTAGTTAAGCAGGACTTGCCCCTCGTGAACTCATGCTGGCTAGAACCAATAACGGCATTTTGTCTCAAGTGCTTTTTCATAAACTCCCAGAATAACCTTCTGCATACTTTTACCAGTCACTGAAGTGAGACTAACAGGCCTGTAATTACCAATGCCTTCCTTCTTGCCTTTCTTGAAAACGGAACAACATTTACCCACTTCCAGTCAACAAGCTGACTCCCAAGACCATTGAAAAATAATGGAGAGAGGTTTGACAATGACATTGGGCAGCTCTTTCAGTACCCTGGGATGAATCCCATCAGGCCCCAGAGATTTATCTGTATCCAGCTGGAGCAACAAGTCTCAAACGAGTTCAAAATCATTTGGGAGTTGGTCATCCCCCAGTCATGGCCTTCCAACACAGGGCTCTGGGGGACCCAGGTCCCATCATCAGTGTTAAAAACAGAGGAAAAGGAGGCATTAAACATCTCTGCTTTGTCTATATCCCTATTTGTGAGGTGACTGACCTCATCAAGTAAAGGACCAATGTTATCTCTGATTCTCCTTTTGCTGTTAACATATTTTAAAAAGGCCATTTTGTTGTCCTTCACAGCACTGGCCTGCTTGAACTCTGATGAAGCTTTGGCTGCACAAATTTTCTCCCTACAATGCTGAACAGCATCTCTCTAGTCCTCCTGTGTCACCTTGCTTGGAACCTTCATACACTTCCCTTTACTGCCTAAGTTCTAGAAGATCCCTGATCAGCCAAGCTGGCCTTCTGCCCCACTTGCTTGACTTCCCACTCTTTGGAATTGCCTGCTCCTGCACCCTTGAGATGGCTTTTAAAAAGTGACCAACATTCATGGACCCCAATACCTTCAAAAGCAGATTCCTAGGTGTCACAGAAATAAGAGTTTTACGCAGTTTTGGTCTAGCAGCGATTTAGGATTTATTAATATTTTTGAGATTGATCACAAAATTAGGTTGTATAATTCTTAAGCATCAGCCAATTTAACAGAGTGATTAAATGGAATTTGTTACAATCAAAATAGCAACTTTGTTAAGGATTTGAGAATGGCAAGGGTCTCTTGAAACTTACAGCACACACAGGTGGGGTTTAAATGAAATCACGCACATACACAGACAGACTGACAAACAGCTCTAAATCAAATTGCACACATACATCCAGACAGGCAGAAAAACAGTTTAAATTAAATTGTGCACACACACACTCACAGGGTGTGTTATTAAAATTTCCCTTTTCATGAGTTTCATGATTTACTCACTTTTATGTGCTGGCATTCCTCAATGGACAGTTGGTGAACCTTGCAAAGTCAGGCCTCTGAGTTCTCATGAAGTTGTTGATGGATGATCCTTCAATCCTTACAAAATCTACCCTGAGAGGCATCCCAGCTCAAGGGGAGATGTTGGATCACACAACCCACTGCTGTCCCAGAGAGCTCCAAAGGTCTCACTTTTGGATCACTATTTATAGGATCTCGAGATGATTGGCTTTGGTCAGTATTTCCCTTTCTGGCCACAACTTGTGCTGAGTTGTTCTGGTATACAATTCAGGCAGCAGATGACCCAGGTGTAGCCAGAGAGTGCCTGGTGCCCAAGTCACTACGTGTGACTAAGATAACAGCACAATAGGGCTTATCCTGACATCTCAGAGTGCCCTGGGGTGGGGGTGACAAGATGGATGGACAGGGACTGCCCCACCACACTAGAGGACCTTACTGTCTAGTTCCCTCAGCAGCCTGAAGTCTGGTCCACTCATATCCAAGGTCAAAGTTTTGCTGTCAGCTTTTCTCTTGTCAGTAATGATTTGAAACTCGACTACTTCATTAAGTTTATACAATTATTTACCACTCCTTTTGCCAGGAAATACTTTTGACCACTATTATTCCATTGCAACCTTCCTTTTCTTTTTTAAGACAATTTTCTTATGTTATTTGTGCCAATTTCCTGATAACATCCTACAAATGTGTTTGCTCTGCCTGCAGCTTTTAATGAGGAATGATTCTGTTCATGGTTGCTAATGGGACATCAGTTCAAGAAGCTGTATTTGTCACAGTGAGTTTTTTTAAAAAATCCTATAGAAGTTTAACCACTAAACTGTGGCTTTACTGCTCATTTTTTTAAAAACAAAGCACTCCCTGCGCTTAAAGTGAGCTCCTCTGTTTGAATACCAGTTAAAACCAGGTTAGTAAAAGTGTGAATGCACTCCAGTCCATCACTTTGGTAGCAAAAGAAAGCTTATTACTGAATAAGTCTATGGTCTTGGAAGCTACAATATTGGTATTATCCAATTCCTGAATAATTGTATCTGTTTTGGAAGAAAAATATTAGTCAAACAAGGAAAATTAGCTGTCTGATCAATGAGGTTCCACATACCAAGTTTTTGTTTTGTCTTTATTAGTATCAGTGTCAAATTTCAATAAGCAGTGAGCCATGAACAGAGCAGACAGCACTCATTTGTGTATACATATGTGCCTGCACTGGAGCAAAAGAAAGTGGCTGGAAAACAGCAGGTGAGTCTGGTAGGATTATTCAATACAGCTGTGAAGGCTGCTTTACAATAAACCTTTAAAAGATTTCAGAGGTCTTCCTATTTGTTATTTGTAGGGAGTATGCAGCAGATAATACATACAGACCTCATCTCAGGCCAGTCCTCTTACTGGCATAGGTATGGTTTACAAGTTTACAAGTGCAAGTCTCTGCTTTGTAGAGTTTACATGTTAAATTGAGCTAGCAGGTAGAGTTTGGAAGAAATACAATCATTATTGTACAATAGGAAAAATTGGACCACACATAGTTTGTGTAATCTGACAGTGACAAAAAATCTGCAGCAAAATTTTCAACTGGCCTTAAGTTTCCTTCAGCACCTGAAGGAAATCTATAACCTTTAGCAATGTGACTGTCACCCTTTTTCCTCCCAGCTTCCCTTCATGACTTTAGAGCAAAAAGGCCAGTCTTGTAAAAAAAGGCTGTGAAAACTAGTAGCAACATCCTACTTCATACCCCTAGCTGGAACTGACAGGAATTTAAACCCACAAATGATTTGTCCTGCAATAAGGAGATGTGGCATTATGATTCACACCTGTATTCAGCTAATGATGGTGCTTATCCAAATATTTATCCTTTTCTTACAAGAAATTATGCATGAAATGTTAACTACCCTTGTAGCACGAACAATCTTTACCAAATAGCATTAATTTCATTAAAAGAAGAAAGGGACTATAGTACATGTAATAGCATCATACTAGTCCAGTGCCACTTGAAGACTGCACTCATTTTGGTTTGCTATACTTATAATATTGAGAAAAGCTATGAACAAGGGTAAAGAAGCAACTAATAGTTTTGACCAAATCTTTTTGTCATTCTACTAACTTCAACAGGCTTATGCCAAAGGTAGATTTGTCACAGCCTATTTACAAAATGTTATTGCACTGATGGCAAGAAAATTCCATACCAATCCAGTCATCTACATTCAGGGTTTCTTTCCCTGGAGAAGAGAATTTTCTTGAAAAATAGAAAATTGCAGAGAAATTGCAAAGAGACTAATAGTGTGAAAGACTAATCTGTTTGTTTGGGTGGTTGGCTTTGTTTTTCCCTGGTATTATGAACTTTGCCTTTTTATCATCAGGATTTAATTATTCCAGGCTATCTGACAACATTGAAAGCTATAGGTGGAAAGAATAATTTTAGTGTGAATTATTTTATATTATCATAATCTTATTGAATGTCCTATGTAATCCCCATTAAAATCAATGTTTATCACTGTGAACTGTTCATGTTTGCTTGAGAAATGATTGATTTGTCAGGTGGCCAAGTTGCAGGGAACAGTTAAAAGGCTGCAGAGTATTAGTGGAGCCGAGGCAGAGATAGGTGGTTTCAGAACTACGTTCCTGTAGTGGACACCACTGAGAATGAGGCATCTTGGACCCTGGTGACCCACGAAAGCAGGGTTCTGCTTCAGTCTCCACCCTCTGGCATCTCTACAAACAACAGATATGAAGCTTTAACAGGAGCAGGCTCTCACAAGCAAGGTCTGCAATGTGCAATTGTACCAGCAACACATAAAAAGAAGAGATGAGTGCTCATAGTGGGTGACTCTCTGTTAAAAGGCACTGAGACGGTCATCCACCAACCTAACAGGGAGTCACAAGAGGTTTTCTCCCCTCTGGGAGCTATCATCCAAGACATCACTGACAGTGTGCCACACCTTGTCAAGATCACAGACTACTATCCGCCATTACTTTCCCATGTGGGCACAAATGATGCTATAAGCCAGAGCCTGGGCAGAACCAAGGAAGACTATAAAGCCCTGGGGAAGCAAGTGAAAAATATCAGTAACCTAGTCATCTGCTTGCCTATTTTACCAGTTAGAGAAAATTGGACAGCCAGTAACACATAAATAATGCAGATCAACTCTTGTCGTGGTTCAGCACCAGCTGGCAACTGAACACCACGCAGCCGCTCGCTCACTCCCCCACCCCACCCCTGTGGGATGGGGAAGAGAATCGGACAAGTAAAAGAACTTGTGGGTTGAGATAAGCACAGTTTAATGATTACAATAATATGATAATAATAGTAGCAATGATTATGATAATAATGACAATAATGTTAATATGACAAAAGGGAAAAGGAAGGGAAAGGGAAAAAAGGGAAAAAAAAAAAAAACACGGAAACACAAACGATACAACCACTCACCACCCGCCGACCGACGCTGCCCGTCCCTGAGCCGCGATTGCCTCCTCCTCCCCCGGCCAGCCCCTCCCAGTTAACATACTGGGCATGATTTTATATGATATGGAATATCCCTTTGGTCAGTTTGAATCCGCTCTCTTAGCTGTGCCCCCTCCCCTCCCGGCTTCTTGTGCACCCAGCAGAGCATGGGAAGCTAGAAATGTCCTTGACTAGTATAATCGCTACCCAGCAACAGCCCAAACATCTGTGTGTTATCTCAACAGGTTTTTTTTTCCATGCTAATTTCAAAGCACAGCACTATACCAGCTAGAGTGAAGAAAATTAACTCTATCCCAGCTAAAACCATGACAACTCTTGGCTACATGATTGGTCCCGCTGTGAGGATTTTGGCTTTTATGACAATGGGACTTTTCCCAGGAACCATAGCCTGTTAGGGAGTGATGGAATACACCTGTCTAGAAGGAGCAAGGGAATCTTTGGCAGCAGGCAGGCCAACCTGGTGAGGAGGGCTTTAAACTGAAGGACTTGGGGGGTGGGGTCCAAAGTGGCAATGCTAATGTCATCACATCCAACAGGGGAATAAGACAGGCCTACCAGAGCAGTGACAAAGGTGCCTTAGCTGCCTCACAAGATGACAATCAGAAGACAAACCACCTCAAGGGCGTGCATGGCTATAGTGGGTCCTTGTGCACCCCTCCAGGGAAACCTGCTGCTCAGTTACCTCTCTGAAATGGGCATACACCAACGCATGCAGCATGGGGAATAAACAGGAGGAACTAGAGATCTGTATGTCGTCACAGGGCCATGATCTCATTGCAATTACAGTGACATGGTGGGATAACTCACACGACTGGAATGTGGTCATGGATGGCTGTGTACTTTTCAGGAAAGACAGGTCAACAAGGCGAGGTGGGGAGTTGCTCTTTATGTGAGGGAGCAAATAGAATGTATCAAGGTCTGCCAAGGGGTGAAAGAAGAATGGGTCAAGAGCTTACGGGTAAAAATTAAGGGACAGGCAAATATGGGTGACAATGTTGTGGGCGTTTGCTACAGGCCACCTGACCAGGAGAGAAAGATAATGAGACCTTATGCAGACAGCTAAAAGTAGCCTTACAATCGCAGGCCCTGGTTCTCATAGGGGACTACAACCACCCTGATATTTGCTGGAAAAGCAACACAATGAGGCATGTACGATCCTGAAGGTTTATGCAGAGCATCAGGGATAACATTTTGACACATGTGGTTGAGGAACCAATGAGGAAAGATGTGCTGCTGGATCTTACACTAACAAATGTCTAGCTAAGGATGTGAGGGTTGCAGGTAGCCTTGGATGCAGTGAACATGAAATGGTAGAGTTTAGGATCCTGCATGGTAGAAGCAGGGTGTCAAGCAGGATTACAGCCCTAGACTTCAGGAGAGTTAAGTGTGGCCTATTCAAAGACCTGCCTGGAGGTCCCATGGGCTAGGTCTCTAGAAGACAGGGGGGATCCAAGACAGCTGGTCAGTATTCAAGGACAACTTCCTCCAAGCTCAAGATCAGTGCATCTCTAGGAGGAAGTCAAGCAAGAGAACCAGGAGACCCGTATGGATGAGCAAAAAGCTTCTAGAAAAACTCAAATGGAAGAAGGAGGTTTACAGTATGTCCAAAAAGGGTCTGGCCACTTGGAAGGAATACAGGAACATTGTCAGAATATGCAGAGGTGCAATGAGGAAGGTTAAGGCCCACTTGGAACTAAATCTGGTGAGGGATGTCAAGACTGGGGATACAGTGGGCCAACTGGTGATTGAGGTGGGGGCCTTGGTCATGCAGAATTTGAGAAGGTGGAGTTACCGAATGCCTTCTTTACTTAGTCCTTACTGCTAAAGCCGGACCTGAGGCATCCCAGCCCCCAGAGGCAGAGAAAATCTGGAGAAAGGAAGACTTCGCCTTGGTTGAGGAGGATTGGGTTAGAAATTATTTATGCAAACTGGATCCTCACAAATCCATGGGGCCTGATGGGATGCACCCACGAGTGATGAGGGAGCTGATGGATGTTCTTGCTAAGCCACTCCCTATCATCTTTGAAAGGTCATGGAGGACAGGAGAGGTGGCCAAGGACTGGAGGAAAGCCAGTGTCACTGCAGTTGTCAAAAAAGGCAAGGAGGAGGATCTGGGCAACTATACGCCAGTCAGCCTCACCTCCATCCCCGGAAAGGTGATGGAACAGTTCATCCTGGAAGTCATCTCCAGGCATGCAGAGGAAAAGAAGGTTATCAGAAGTAGTCAGCATGGATTCACCAAGGCAAGATCATGCTTGAGCAACCTGATAACCTTCTATGATTTTGTGACAGGCTGGGTTGATGAAGGGAGAGCACTGGATGTTGTTTCTCTTGACTTCAGCAAGGCTGTTGACACTGCCTCCCATAGCATCCTCGGAGGTAAGCTAAGGAAGTGTGGGTTGGACGAGTGGACAGTGAGATGGACAGAGAACTGGTTCAACAACAGAATTCAGAGGGTTGTGATGAACAGGGCAGAGTCTGGTTGGAGGCCTGCCCCTAGTGGTGTTCCCACTAGTGGTCTGTACTGGGTCTAGCCCTGTTCAACATACACATCAATGACCTGGGTGAAGGGGTAGAGTGTAACCTCAGCAAGTTTGCTGATACAAAACTTGGAGGAGTGGTGATAGACCAGAAGGTTGTGCTGCCATCCAGTGAGACCTGGACAGGCTGGAGAGCTGGGCCAAGGGGAACCTGATGAAATTCAACAAAAGCAGTCCTGCACCTGGGGAGGAACAACCCCACGCACCAGTACAGGTTAGCGGGATGACCTACTGGAAAGCAGCCCTGTTGAGAAGGACCTCGGAGTGCTGGTAGAAAGCAAGTTGGCCCCGAGCCAGCAATGTGTCCTTGTGGCCAAGAAGGCAAATGATATCCTGGGGTGCATTCAAAGGGGTGTGGCTAGCAGGCCGAGGGAGGTTATCCTCCCCCCTCTATTCTGCCCTAGTGAGGCCACATCTGGAGTAATGCATTGTCGTGGTTTAGCCGGCAGCTCAGCCCCACACAGTTGCTCACTCACTCCCCCACTGGTGGATGGGGGAGAGAATCAGAAGGGTAATGCTCATGGGTTGGGATAACAACAGTTTAATAATTAAACTTAAAAGAAACAACAACAGAAATGCAATGTAAAGGAGAACAACGAGAAGCGCAAAAACCCGGGGGAGGGATTAAGGGAGGGGGGAGGGGAACGAACCGCCGAAACAAACCACACGCGACGCAGCCACTCACTGCCCGCCGACCCGCCGCCGCACCGCTCCTGAGCCGCAAACTTCTCCCCCTCAATATACTGGTCATGGTGTCACATGGTATGGAATGAACCTGCCATTGGCCAGTCGGGGTCAGCCGCCCCCACCATGGCCCTACCCCCCCAGCCCCACGCCACGTGGCAGAGCGGGAAGCTGGAAAGGCAGCCAACCCCACAGTGAGGAGAATTAACCCCTTCTCAGCCAAAACCAGCACATTCTCCACCCCTTATTCCATACCATTTACACCATGCCCAGGTCCCATACGATCAAATAGAACCTTACCAACCGCCACCCCTCCCCTTCCCATCCTTTAACATAATACACAGACATCATTCCCTTAGTCTATGGACCTTCCCTGTAAAATGTCCATTAAAATGTCCATTGAGTTCACCCAGTCCATGACTCTGGGCTCCATCTGTCATATCAGTCTTTCAGGGTGGGAGAGATGGTGTGTGCGTGGCGTTGGGTTGCTGCATACAGAGTCAGTCATCGTTCCATCACTGCTGCACGGATTGTTTCGCAGTCTATCTTCCATGGATTGGGAGGCTCGTACTCTGATATCATTGATACAACACAGAGGTGACACACAATATTATACAGCAGTTTGCATTGTGCTATTCAGTTCATTGACTGTTTTCGCCCAAAATCAAATCCCCTTGAGGTATACACCAGACTCCTCCATCCTCCCACATCACCCACCAAGTGCAACCAGGTCCTCGAGCAAAAGCAGTCCCATGAATGTGTTTGCCTTTGCCCGAGGCAGGAAGAACCCAGACTGTTTTGCCCAATATTTTCACGTGCACTACAGGGACTCTATCCCCTTCCACAGTATGTAAGGGTTCTGACTGGGCAAGGCCAGCTTGATTGGCAGATCATCTAGTGTTGACTAACCAGGTGGCTTTTGATAAATATGTATCCCAGTGTTTGAATGTTCCACCCCCCATTGCTCTCAGTGTAGTTTTTAACAGTCCATTGTACCGTCCAATTTTCCCAGAGGCTGGTGCGTGGTAGGGGATGTGATACACCCACTCAATGCCGTGCTCTTTGGCCCAGGTGTCTATGAGGCTATTTCAGAAATGAGTCCCATTGTCTGACAAAACTCTCTCTAGGGTGCCATGTCGCCACAGGACTTGTTTTTCGAGACCCAGGATAGTGTTCCAGGCAGTGGCGTGGGGCACAGGATATGTTTCCAGCCAGCCAGTAGTTATTTCTACCATTTTAAACATTTGGTGCTTGCCTTGGCGGGTTTCTGGGAGTGTGTTATAATCAATTTGCCATGCCTGCCCATATTTATATTTCAGCTATCGTCCCCCATACCACAGAGGCTATACCCGCTTCGCTTGCTTGATTGCAGCTCATGTGTCACATTCATGGATAACCTGCGCAATAGCATCCATGGTCAAGTCCACCCCTCGATCACGAGCCCACCTGTATGTTGCATCTCTCCCTTGATGGCCTGAGGTGTCATGGGCCCATCGAGCTGGAAATAGTTCACCCTTATGTTGCCAGTCCAGATCCACCTCAGCCACTTCAATCTTAGCGGCCTGATCCACCTGCTGGTTGTTTTGATGTTCTTCAGTGGCCCTACTCTTGGGGATGTGAGCACCCACATGACGTACCTTTACAACCAAGTTCTCTACCTGGGCAGCAATATCTTGCCACAATGTGGCAGCCCAGATGGGTTTGCCTCTACGCTGCCAGTTGCTTTGCTTCCACTGCTGTAGCCAGCCCCACGGGCCATTTGCCACCATCCAGGAGTCAGTATAGAGATAGAGCACTGGCCACTTTTCCCGTTCAGCAATGTCTAAGGCCAGCTGGATGGCCTTTACCTCTGCAAAGTAGCTCGATTCACCTTCTCCTTCAGCAGTTTCTGCTACTTGTTGTATAGGACTCCATACAGCAGCCTTCCACCTCCGGTGCTTTCCCACAAGGCGACAGGACCCATCAGTGAACACGGCATATTGCTTCTCATTTTCTGACAGTTTGTTATACAGTGGGGCTTCTTCAGCACGTGTCACCTCCTCCTCCTCTGCTGATAATCCAAAATCTTTGCCTTCTGGATAGTCCATAATCACTTCCAAGATTCCTGGGCAACTGGGATTTCCTACTCGAGCCCGCTGGGTGATCAGTGCAACCCATTTACTCCACGTAGCATCAGTTGCATGGTGTGTAGAGGGGACGTTTCCTCTGAACATCCAGCCCAGCACTGGCAGTCGGGGTGCCAGGAGCAGCTGTGCTTCAGTACCAACCACTTCTGAAGCAGATCAGACCCCTTCATATGCTGCCAATATCTCTTTTTCAGTTGGAGTATAGCAGGCTTCGGACCTCTGTATCCCCACCTCCAAAACCCTAGGGGTCGACCTTGGGTCTCCCCATGTGCTTTCTGCCAGAGGCTGCAGGTAGAGCCATTCTAACCAGCTGCGGTGTAGAGCACATTCTTTACAGCTTGTCCTGCCTGGACTGGCCAAGGAGCTACTGCATGAACTATCTCCTGTTTAATCTGTTCAAAGGCTTGTTGTTGCTCAGGGCCCCATTTGAAATCATTCTTATTCCGGGTGACTTGATAGAGAGGGCTTACGATCAGACTGTAATTTGGAATATGCATTCTCCAAAAACCCACAACCCCTAAAAATGCTTGTGTTTCCTTTTTGCTGGTTGGTGGAGACATGGCTATTATTTTGTTGATCACATCCATTGGAATCTGATGATGTCCATCTTGCCATTTGATTCCTAAGAACTGGATCTCTTGTGCGGGTCCCTTAATTTTACTTTATTTTATGGCAAAACTGGCCTTCAGAAGGATTTGGACTATTTTCTCTGCTTTCTCAAAAACTTCTTCTGCTGTGATGCCCCACACAATGATGTCATCAATGTATTGTAGGTGTTCTGGAGCTCCACCTTGTTCCAGTGCATTATGGATCAGTCCATGGCAAATGGTAGGACTGTGTTTCCACCCCTGGAGCAGTCTATTCCAGGTGTACTGGATGCCCCATCAAGCAAAAGCAAACTGTGGCCTGCACTCTGCTGCCAGATGGATTGAGAAGAATGCATTAGCAGTATCAGTTGTGGCTTACCACTTGGCTACCTTTGACTCCAGTTCATATTGAAGTTCTAGCATGTCTGGCACAGCAGCGCTCAACGGTGGAGTGACTTCATTCAGGCCAAGATAGTCTACTGTGAGCCTCCACTCTCCATTAGACTTCCACACTGGCCATATGGGACTGTTAAAGGGTGAGTGGGTCTTACTGATGACTCCTTGGGTCCTCAGTTGGTGAATGAACTCATGGATGGGGATCAGAGAATCTCGGTTGGTGCGATATTGCCGCCGGTGAACTGTTGTGGTGGTGATCGGCACCTGTTGTTCCTTGACCCTCAGCAACCCCACAACAGAAGAGTCCTTCGAGAGACTGGGCAAGGTAGACAGATGTTTAATTCTCTCCATCTCCAAGGCAGCTACACCAAAAGCCCACCTGGACCCTTTTGGTCCTTGAAATACCCTCTCCTGAGACAGTCTATGCCAAGGATGCACGGAGCCTCTGGGTCAGTCACAATGGGGTGCTTTTGCTACTCATTCCCGGTTAGGCTCACTTCGGCCTCCAATACAGTTAGCTCATGGGATCCCCCTGTCACTCCAGCAATGCTGATGGGTTCTGCCCCTACATAGTTTGTTGGCATTAACGTGCACTGTGCACCGGTGTCCACTAAAGCTTTATACTCCTGTGGGTCGTGTGTGCCAGGCCGTTGGATCCACACAGTCCAGTAACCCCATTTATCCCTTTCCTCCACCTGGCTGGAGGCAGGGCCCCTCTAGTCCTGATTATGGCATTTGCAGCTCACTTCCTGTAAATGTGAATCAGGAGTCCCTCTATTACACTTAGAAAACAAAATCAGCGCTTCTACTCTATCTGCGGACCTGCTCACTGGAAACTGGAGCAACAGCTTTCCTGGAATAGCCTCCCTGAGTGATTGTTCTTCCTTGCAGTTCATGCACTCGTGCCTGTAGGGTCGAGGTAGGCTTGCCATCTCACCTCATCATGTCCTCTCCATGGTCACGCAGGTAGAACCATGGGGTTGCCCATGGTGTGTATCCCCTCCTTTGAGCCAAAGGATGCTTATTCCTAACAGCTGAGACACTGCTCTGTAGAGGTGGGGTGCAGGACATATCTTCTTTGAGTTGCTGGACCTCTTGGGATAGTTTCTCCACAGCAGAGACAAGCAAGGAAGAGAGATTTGTTTTGTAATCCTGGAGTCTATCAATCATCTCCGCCACTGTTGATGTCTTGTCATCGTTCCAGGACATTACTGCCAATGCATTTGCATACGAGGATAGTGTGCTCTGTACAAAATTCCGCCACATGGGTTGTGTGCACTCGGCTTCATCTGGACCTTGGATGACCGTTGATCGTCCAGGTCACCATAAATCACCTCAAGCACAGCTATTTCCCTTAGATACGGGATGCCTTTCTCCATAGTTGTTCATTTTCCTGGGTGATATGTAACATCTTCTTTAAAGGGATACCTTTCCTTCACTCCGGACAGGAGTCGCCTCCAGAGGCTGAGGGCTTGTGTTTTTTTCCCAATTGCTTTGTCAACACCCCCTTCCCCAGAAAGGGATCCCAGTTGTTTGGCTTCTTTTCCCTCTAATTCCAAACTACTGGCCCCCTTATGCCAGCATTGGAGCAGCCAGGTGACAATGTGCTCACCTGAATGATGGCTATAATCTTTTTGCATATCTCGCAACTCGCTCAAGGACAGGGATCGGGTGGTCTCTATTTCATTTATGACTTCTTCCTCCTCTCCCCGTTATGGCCCAGCTTTTTCATCATCCTGTTCTAAATGAGTTGACGTCTGCTTCCAATATTTCGTCTTGTGTATGGGGGCAACTGATACTGGTACGGGTTTATTTTCTGAGCCAGCTCCAGTACTTGTTGTGGGGGTTTGAGTGGCTACAGTGCCTGTCCTCAGGGCTGGAGTGACTACAGTGCCAGTCACTTTGCATTTTAATCCAGAGACCTTCTCTTCTCCTTGGGAGCACTGAATACTGTTGAGCAGGGCTCAGTACGCATGGGCCAGACCCCAGCATGTTGCAGTTATCTGTGTCTCCCTGGAGTTCCCAGCGTAACAACATACTTTCTCCAAATATTCTACTAGTTTTTTAGGATTCTGCACTTGTTCAGGGGTGAAACTCCAAAACACTGGGGGTGCCCACTGTCCTAGGTATTTGCCCATGCTGTCCCACATGCCCTGCCACTCGTAACTATCAAGCCTTGGGGAAGATTTCTGAGTGATATTCTTAAGTTGCTTAGTCAAAACCAAAGCAGCATGCCCAAAAACTAACAATAAGTGCACCTTAACCACCCAAGGATGTTCAAGATACAAAAAGGTTGTTGTGGTAAATGCAGAGACATCATAGAACAAAGTTGCAACGGTACTATTCTGTATTTCCTCCATATAAAATCTCTCTGAGCAGGAGGTATAATTGCTAGTTGCCTCAACAAGGTGGTATCCAAAGTACAGTAACGGTTTCAGCAAAAACCCCAAATACCAGATAAACCTGAAAACGAGTGTTTGTATAGCAAACCTTGTAGGCAAAACATTACTAATCACAGCAGAACAAACAAACCAACACCGATCTTTAACACCAACTGCAAAAAGGACAACATGGTGCTGTGACCATCAGCTGTTGTTATCTCCAACCCTCAAGCCCCACGTTGGGCTCCAAAAAGACTGTCGTGGTATAGCCGGCAGCTCAGCCCCACACAGTTGCTCGCTCACTCCCCCACCGGTAGATGGGGGAGAGAATCAGAAGGTTAATGCTCGTGGATTGGGATAAGAACAGTTTAATAATTAAACTTAAAAGAAACAACAACAGAAATGCAACGTAAAGGAGAACAACGAGAGGCGCAAAAACCCGGGGGAGGGGGGAAGGAAGAGGGAAACGAACCGCCAAAACAAACCACACGTGACCCAGGAGAACAATGAGAGTCGCAAAACCCTGGGGGAGGGGGGAAGGGATGGGGGAAGGGAGGGGGGAAGGGAACGAGCCTCCAAAACAAACCACACACAACGCAGCCACTCACCACCAACCAACCCAATGCCGCGCCACTCCTGAGCCACAACTGCCCCCCCTTAATATACTGGTCATGTTGTCACATGGTATGGAATGACCATGCCATCGGCCAGTCGGGGTCTGCTGCCCCCACCGTGGCCCTGCCCCTCCCAGCCCCCCGCCACGTGGCAGAGTGGGAAGCTGGAAAGGCAGCCGACCCACCACGGTGAGGAGAATTAACCCCCTTCTCAGCCAAAACCAGCACATGCATCCAATTCAAGAAAAACAGGCAACTACTGGAGAGAGTCCACCAGATGATCAGGGGACCGGAGTGTCTCCCTTATGAGGAAAGGCTGCAAGACCTGGGTTTGTTTAGCCTGGAGAAGCCTAAAGGGGGATCTTATCAGTGCTTATAAATATCTGAAGTGTAGGTGTCAAGAGGATGTGGATAGACCCTTTGCGAGAGAAGGAAAAATTTTCTTTTAACCCTTTGTCTTACAACAGTACAAGTGGCTGCAGGTTTTGTTGCTACTTCTCAGTGCACTGTAAAGAATGGCACTTTTTAGTCAATGAGAACAGATTTCAGATGTCCAGTCAGCTGGGTTCAAGTCCCAGTGCATGTCGTTCTGACCCCATTCCCTTCTCATCGTTGTCCCGGGTTGAAAGAAAAATGAAGCAGTTACAGAAATTGCATCAGTCTTTCCCTCCTCTCTCTACAGGAAGAGAAGAGGCAAAACACATGCTTTTGATGAATGACATCTGAAAAACTTCTATACACAAGCCTGTGTTTTTCTTTTGTTCCTTACAAAGCAGTAAAAGAAAGGAAACTCAAAAGCCTGATGACTAGCAAGCCAGCTAATGGCATATCATCATAGAACACTGGTCAACTATACTAAGCCATTGACTAATATCCTCCCACTTCTTCTCCCCCTGGGATTTCACTGCAATATCTTTCCACTGTCATCCCAACTCCAAAACACTCCATTCCCAATATCACACATATACTCTCGATTTTCATTACCATTTTACTGTCTCCACTCTGAATGGATAACTTACCTCAGATTTCACACTAGAACCCCAGCTTCTAACAGCTGTGTCTCAGTGCTTTCACTGATTTTCATCTCCGCAATGAAGAGCTAAGAGCAATGCTATCTCAGGCCCAGCATCTTTCCAGTTGCTTACAATTCATTGGCACACCCAGTGTGCCATAGTTATTAGGGATGCAGAAGGAGCAGTGGAGCTGCTGAGAAGGATTAAAAAGGTGGCAGCACTAGGTGTTCAGGAAGGTGAGAAGGAGGAGACATAAGTTTCCTTGGAGGAAAGAATATATCAGCAGTGCAGTTGCTCCAAAAAAGCTAAACACTGTAAGCTTTCCACTTGCCCAGAAGCAATAATTCATTAAACCTGGTTTTGGCATCAGAGGGAGGAAAAGACCCAACAACTCTTACTTTAATGTTTAGTTGTTTATCTCAGGGGAAAAAAAAAAGAAAAAAATAAAAAAAAGAACTGGATGCATATGAACAAGACCTCTTGAAGGTAGTAGAAAATGTCAGTGGAAAAAAAACCAGAACAAAATAACCTGACTGTAGATGATGCATTTAAGGTGGAAATTGGCTTTTTTACATGTTGGAAAATGGATGGTCTGAAATAACAGAGAGTGGGAGAAGTAAAAAAGAAAGCACCGGAAACATAAATACTTTTAAGCTAGAACTTGCTTTGATAAATGTTACAGGTTATAAGAACCAGAGGTGAAAGATCAAGCACTGTATTGCTAGCTGGTTGAAATAGGTGATTGTCCCACTCTACTCTGCACTGGTGCAGCCTCACCTTGAGTACTGTGTGCAGTTTTGGGCACCACAGTATTTTAAGGATACAGAGCTACTAGAGAGTGTCCAGAGGAGGGCCACGAAGTTGGTAAAAGGTTTAGAGAAGAAACCGTATGAGGAGCAGCTGAAGTCACTTGGTTTGTGCAGCCTGGAGAAGGGGAGACTGACGGGAGACCTCATCGCAGTCTACAGCTTCCTCACAAGGGGAGGAGGAGGGGCAGGTGCTGATCTCTTCTCTCTGGTGACCAACGATAGACCTGAGGGAATGGCAGGAAGATGTGCCAGGGGAGGTTTATGTTGGGTATTAGGAAAAGGCTCTTCACCCAGAGGGTGGTGGAGCACTGGAACAGGCTACCCAGGGAGGAAGTTGCAGCACCATGCCTGACGCTATTCAAGAAGCCCTTGGACAACACCCTCAGAGACACGGTGTGGATTTGGGGTTGTCCTGTGTAGGGACAGGAGTTGGACTCGATGACCCTTGCCGGTCCCTTCTCACAACTCAGGACATTCTATGGTTCTATGATTCTATATTCTTAATTCAGCATATAATTACCCTGTGTTTACAACTACTAATCTCCATATCATTTTGTCATGGTAAAAACATAGATGGAGAGAACAAATACAGAGAGAGAGAGAGAGAGAGAGAGAGAGAAAAGAATTTTATGGATTTGAAGAGCAGTCTCTAAAAAGAATGAAATCATATTGCTCTTTAAAGGACATGTTCACCATAGATAGTATAAATATTTTTCCTTACTGCTAAAGGAGGTTGCATGCTTATATTGATGTATGTTAATGGTGTAGATTTTTTTAAGTACTAACAGTGTTTTTGTGCTAACCTCCAAAAAACTTCATTTTGATTTGAGCCTGAGACTGTGAATAGCAGAGCCTAAAACTGATGTCACTTGGGCTATAAACGTGATTACCACAGGCAGTAGATAAGAAGACTTATGTCCTTTAGGAAGATTTTGTTAGCTGTAACTAACTGTTAATGGGATTTTAAACAAGTGAGTGCTCTAGTGTAAGCAGAAACACATGTGTGTTATTGTGCCTCCATAGTCACTGTGACTCTATAGGTATACATTAGTTGGATTTCACTTAATAGATAGAGGTATTATTTTTTGAGTCTTTTTTAGATCAGTGGTGTCCAAACTTTTTGGATCACATACCCCTATCAGTGAAAAATTCTTGAGCACGTTCCACTTAAGTATGTTATTTCACTTATTGGTAAGTATGATGATTTCATATTGAGTTGGCAGGGCTCATTGAGAAGGCTTTAAACTAGGTTTGAAGGGGGAAGGGGTTGTAGCCAGACCCACCAGAGAGGAGCCTAGGGGTGGCATGCCAGGGTTGGGGGTGAAACCAATAGCCCAGCTCAAGTGGATCTACACCAATGCACACAGCATGGGCAACAAACAGGAGGAGCTGGAAGCCATTGTGCAGCAGGATAGCTATGACTCAGTTGCCATCACAGAGACATGGTGGGATGACTCTTACGCTGGAGTGCTGCAATGGATGGCTATAAACTCTTCAGAAGGGATAGGCAAGGAAGGAGAGGTGGTGGGGTGACTTTGTATGTTAGGGAGTGCTTCGACCGCGTAAAGCTTAGTGACTCTGATGGTAAGGTCAAGTGCTTCTGAGTAAGGATGAGGGGGAAGGCCAGCAAGGCAGGTACCCTGCTAGGAGTCTGTTATAGAGCGCCCAACCAGAATTAAGAGGTAGATGAAGTGTTCTACAAGCAGCTGGAGGAAGTATCACAAACGGTTGCCCTTGTTCTAGTAGGGGACTTCAATTTACCAGACGTCTGCTGGAAATACAACACAGCAGAGAGGAATCAGTCTAGGAGGTTCCTAGAGTGTGTGGAAGATAATTTCCTGACACAGCTGGCAAGTGAACCTACAAGGGGAGGTGCCTCGCTTGACCTGCTGTTCACAAACAGAGAAGGACTGGGGGGAGACGTGGTGGTTGGAGGCTGTCTTGGGCTTAGCAACCATGATATGATTGATTTCTTGATTCTTGGTGAAGCAAGGAAGTGGGTCAGCAGAATCACTACTATGGACTTCCAGAGGGCAGACTTTGGCCTGTTCAGGGCACTGGTTGGGAGAGTCCCTTGGGATGAAGTGCTGAAGGGCAAAGCAGACCAGGAAGTCTGGGCTTTCTTCAAGAAGAAAGACTTGCAGGTGCAGGAGCAGGCAGTCCCCAAGTGCCGCAAGATGAACTGGTGGGGAGACAACTGGCCTGCCTGAACAGGGAGTTTCTGCTGACACTCAGATAAAAAAGGAGAGTCTACCACTTTTGGAAGAGGGGGCAGGTAACACAAGAAGAGTACAGAGACCTCATTAGGTCTTGCAGAGAGAAAATTAGGCAAGAAGAAGCCCAGCTAGAACTCAACCTGGTCACTGCTGTAAGGGATAACAAAAAATGTTTTTACAAATATGTTAACAACAAAAAGAAAATCAAAGAGAATCTCCATCCTCTGATGGATACAGAGGGGAACATTGCAACTGAGGATGAGGAAAAGGCTGAGGTACTAAATGCTGCCTTTGTTTCAGTCTTTAGAAGTCAGAACAATTATCCCCAGAGTCTTGAGCTCCCTGAGCTGGAAGGCAAGTATGGATCACAGAATAACCCCCCAATAATCCAGGAGGAAGCAGTTTACAACATGCTGCTCTACTTGGACGCTCACAAGTATATGGGGCCAGATGGGATCCACGAAAGAGTACTGAGGGAGCTGGCAGAGGAGCTTGCTGAGCCACTCTCCATCTCCATTATTTACCAGCTTTCCTGGTTAACATGGGATGTCCCAGGTGACTGGAGGCTTGCCAATGTGATGCTCATCTACATGAATGACAGGAAAGAGGATCCAGGGAACTATAGGCCGGTCAGCTGGACCTCAGTACTGGGGAATATTATTGAGCTGTTCATCTTGAGTGAGTTCACCAGGCATGTGCAGGACAACCAGGGGATCAGGTCCAGACAGCATGGATTCATGAAAGGCAGGTCCTAACTGACCAACCTGATCTCCTTCTATGACAAGGTGACCTGCCTAGTGGATGAGGGAAAGGCTGTGGATGCTATCCACCTGGACTTTAGTAAAACCTTTGACACTGTATCCCACAGCATCCTCCTAGAGAAGCTGGCAGCTCATGGCTTGGATGGGCATAATCTTCACTGGGTAAAAGTCTGGCTGGATGGCCGAGCCCAGAGAGTTGCAGTGAACAGAGCTAAATCCAGTTGGCGGCCGGTCACAAGTGGTGTTCCCCAGGGCTCAGTGTTGGGGCCAGTCTTGTTTAATACCTTTATCAATGATCTGGATGAGGGGATCGAGTGCACCCTCAGTAAGTTTGCAGACAACACAAAGTTAGGTGGGATTGTTGATCTGCTTGATGGTAGGAAGGCACTGCAGAGAGACCTGGACAGGCTGGTTCAATGGGCCGAGCCCACCTGTATGACGTTTAACATGGCCAAGTGCTGGGTCCTGCACTTGGGTCACAACAACCCCATGCAATGCCTCAGTCTTGGGGAAGAGTGGCTGGAAAGCTTCCCAATGGAGAAGGACCTGGGGGTGTTGCTTGACAGCCAGCTGAATATGAGCCAGTAGTGTGCCCAGGTGGGAAAGAAGGCCAATAGCATCCTGGCTTGTATCAGGAATAGTGTGGCCTGCAAGAGTAGGGAAGTGATCACCCTGTACTTGGCACTGGTGAGGCTGCACCTTGAATATAGTGTTGAGTTTTGGGTCCCTCAGTACAAGAAAGACATTGAGTTGCTGGAGCATGTCCAGAGAACAGCAATGAAGCTGGTGAAGGGTCTAGAGAGCAAGTCTTCTGAGGAGAGGTTGAGGGAACTGGGGTTGTTTAGTCTGGCAAAGAGGAGGCTGAGGGGAGACCTTATTGCTCTCTACAACTACCTGAAAGGATGCTGTAGTGAGGTGGGTGTCAGTGTCTTCTCCCAGCTCACTAGCGATAGGACGTGAGGAAATGACCTTAAGCTGTATCAGGGGAGGTTTAGATTGGACATTAGGAAAAGTTTCTTTACTGAAAGAGTGGTCAGGCACTGGAAGAGGCTGCCCAAAGAGGTGGTAGAGTCACCATCCCTGGAGGTATTTAAGACGTGTAGATGTGGCACTTCAGAACATGTTGTAGGAGACATGCTAGGGTTGGGTTGTTGGTTGGAATTGATGATCCTAGAGGTCTTTTCCAACCTTAATGATTCTATGATTCTATGATTTGTACTATCATTAACTCATATCTCAAGGCATAATATACAGTTAGGGTGAGGTTCGTCCTTAATGATAGCAGAGGTAAATCCATACTTCAGATAGCCTTCTTCATAAGTACAAACTCATTTGGTGTTTTGTTCTGAGATCTGATTAGATCATCTTTATATTTTTCTCGTAATGTAGCTGATGAAGGGCTTGTATTAGGAGTAGGAGAAGCATCAGCTCTGCCATCTGGTTTGCTTGTGAAAATAATATTAGCCTTATCTTCAGTCTGTGTCTCTCTGCAGGAATCTTTTTAAGGTACTTGTCTATTTTGTGAGGGTAAGCTTTGTTATAACTAGACCAATGTAATCTGTGAATCCACTTTACTGGGCACACTTAAATTGCAATACGTTGTAATATGCTGAAAATAAGTGAATGTGTGAGGTCACCCCTCTGCACTGTGAACACCCACTCTTCCCCCAGGATGCTTCACCTACTGTACATGATACAAGACTGACTGACATATGGACCAAGTGAGGGCATCAGCGATGTACATCAAATATAAGTTAAGCTTAATTTTGTTCTTACTTTTTTTTAGTAAAACTTAAATATACATATAAGTTCTAATGATTTCTTCATGTATCCCAATGGGTTGTCTTACACATCCCCTGGGGAGTGCACACACTTGAATTTGGAAACAACTGTTTTATATTATAAATGTCAATATACTTAGTGAATTATAGGTGGCGGTGTGCGTGAAGGAAGGAAGAAGAAGCAGTAGTTTCCAAAACAGCCTGCATGATTCTGATTAATTTAGATTCTCTGACAACATGACAACAGAGTCTTCCCTGTTTGAAAAATCCCACCACAAATCTTAAGGGGTGGGTGCGCGTGTAGGGAGCATGCCAATAGCATAACCTTCAAATGTTCAGGCAAAGGATACAAATCTATACCTGAAATGTCTGGGTAGTATGAGGGATTTTTGTCTGTGGAAACTCTTTGAACTTCTGATTTTAAAATAGATTATAAAAAACTTCAGTTGTCAGAATAATGTTTGAAATATCATAAAAGACCTTGTTCCCACAGTTTTACGTTTAATGTTGGTTTTTATAAAAAGAGAACAAGAAGTAGTTGTTTATTGTGATAAGAAGCTTAATTTACAGTGTTCTGAAGGGTGGTCTTAAACATTTGTCTTTCTGTTTACTGAAAAGGGTGCTGAAGAGTTGAAAATTAAAATGACATATTTTGAATGAATTTGCTTCTGAAAAATAAATTTGTTACTCCTCAGAGTTTATTAAAATCTCATTAATATTTACGAGATTTATTCATTCTGGGAAACTGTAATTGGCCCTACCATTTCATAGTGATATGATTATGATAAACAGCTAGCATGGGGCTGTTTTTTATTTTCACATAAAACCCCATTTTTGTTCATGACCAGTACCAAAGTGAAAATAATCTTACTGTAAATCTCAAGCAGAAGAGCTTGCAGTCAGATGTGTCAGTGATTTTTTTAGTGAAGCACTTAAAAGACTAATCATAAAGGAGGAATTCAGCATGTGGGATACTTCAAAATTAATGAAAAGAAGGATTATGACTTCTATATGTACTTTGTGTTACAGAACCTGTTTTTGTTGCTGCTGTCTAAAGGTTTCATATATGGAACACTGAAAATAACAGCATAATAATGCTTTGCATTTCTGGTCCATAGGCCTCAGATTGTGAGACCTCAAACTTCATGTCTTTCAGGTAGTTTTGCATTCTGTTTTTCTAGAGTGGCATTCACAGGAAATACTGGAGGTGGCAATGCATTCTAAATCCTCTTCCAAGAGTCCCAATGGCTTTATACACTAAATGTATAAATTATATATATTAAAATAGATAAACATATTAAATGAGGTCAAAGACACTGTTAAAAATGAAGACATGATTTGGAAATTTTAAAGCTACTTTGACTTTTATCTTCAGTAAATTAACGAAGGAAGCTCACCAAAGTACACGGAATTTAATAAAAACACTCGGTCATATTTGAAAGAGTATATTCTGTATATTCGAAGGACTGAGAGATTTTCCAGAAAGGATCAATTATTTTTTGAAAATCAAAGTTCTATTCTGAAACTTAAGTTGCGGGAATTTTATTTCCTAGGTGATCTGAATTATACAGTAAAATCCTGTATTAATACATATAATACGTGTTTATAAATATATAATAGATTATAAATATATATTTTATAGTTAATATATAAATTAAATATTTATTATATACTGTATTATGTATACTTATAAAGTATAATACTTTATCTTCACCTAATATTTATGAATCATTTATTAAGGAGAAGATGGCTTAAGGTCAGTCTCTGCATTATGGGACAGAGAATATGCTCTTGGTGTTTGCCAGCCAGTCACTTATTCTCACCAGTTAATCCAAGAATTTCCAACAGGAAGCCTGTGAGCTCAAGAATCAGGATAACACCAGTTGTCTCACCACCTATCAGGAAATTTCTTCTGGTAATTTTCAGGACATTTAATGAAAAACTTACTAGTTACCCTGTACTGTAACATATAGAGGTTTAACTGTTAGATAAAAATATTCTAGCTGGTCTCCTAATTGGGGAATGTTCGGTTATGTGATAAAGCTCCTCTGCACACCCACTGAGGAGCTCAGAGAGACAATGGCACAAGGGACAACACAAATCACAGACTGCTGGGCTACTCCCACGCCTATCGCGGAGGCCATCAGAACACCTGCACAATCCAAGTGCAGGGGTGCCCAATGGAAGTGGACAGCTGATTCAAGGACTCACAAGGATGAGCACTTTGTCCAGGGCCCATCAGCCCCAGTGTCCAGGTGGCACACCCATCACCATGAGCCATGGGTCTGGCTCTCCAGATCACCCTTCAGACTAAGAGGCTTGGTTCCAAGGAGTGAGACAATGCAGGCTGCATGGGAAAAGCCAATTAAGAGAATGAAGTTGTGGTGGACCATGTCAAAGGCCTTACAGAAGTCCAGATGATGACATCTGTAGCTCTTCCTTTGTCCGCTGATGCAGTCATTCTGTCATAGAAAGCCACTAGGTTGGTCAGGCAGGACTTGCACTTGGTGAAGACATGCTGGCTCTCTCAATTCACCTCCTTGTCCTCCATTTGCCTTACCATAGATTCTAGAGGGATTTGTTCCATGATCTTCCCAGGCACACAGGTGAGGCTCACAGGTCAGTAGTTCTCAGGGTCTGTAAGGGACTAGAAATTAGTCTCAACATTGTTGGCAGGCAAGTTTAACTGCTGAAGCCTGATCACCGGAGCAACTGAGTGGGACAGTTTAATTGCCAAGGCAGCACATTGAGTTCTACCCGACAGGAATGTGTGTCCTGCTGTCTCGGAGTACATGTCCTCTGTGCATGTGCCTCTGCCCAGGGTCAACTGACAACATATTGGGGGGGGGACGGGGACGGGGGACTCAGACCCTCTAGAACTTTCAAGCACCCTCTAGTAACGGTACTGAGCATGGGCCCTACCGCCTAGTGGGAGGTATGGGCATGCAGAACAGTTATCGACTATGCAAGAGGACAACCCTATGAAAAGGGGACACTAGAGGAGGAGCGTTCTGGAACATCCCTCCCTCCACAGGCTTCAAAGATATATTGGACACAGGGACCCCCCCACCTGCCCA
This sequence comes from Phalacrocorax carbo, assembly GCF_963921805.1. Taxonomy (NCBI): domain Eukaryota; kingdom Metazoa; phylum Chordata; class Aves; order Suliformes; family Phalacrocoracidae; genus Phalacrocorax; species Phalacrocorax carbo. The sequence goes on along the minus strand of NC_087518.1, from coordinate 27,024,004 downwards.
GACTGGACAGACCGGATGGACCACTGCAGATCCATGGTGAGAGCTATTGCAACATTCTCATGCTCTCTTTTTCTCTCTCTCCCTCTCTCCCATTCCCTTTTTCCCCTTTTCTCTCTTTCTCTGGTTTTCTTTCGGCATTTGTTATTGGCCAAATAAAGTGACTTGGCACTTGACTCCATTTTGAATCTTAATTCTGTTTCTGAGAATGTAAAAGGAACCTAGTCATGATAACACATTGGAGTTAATCAGAAGTTAAGCCCAGCTGCACCCAAACTCCCAGAATTATCTGAGGTCAGTTGGAAAGCAAGGGATTTAACCTCTGCCAGATTTTTCAACAGTGGATTGTGACAGAGTCCTCCTTTTCACCCTTTTTAAAGAAAGGTGCAATGTTTTCCTTTTTACTGTCACGGAGGACCTCACCTGACTGCCATGACTTTTCAAATATCATGGAGAGTGGCTTAGCAACTACATCAGTCAATTCTCTCAGGACTCTGAGGTGCATCTTGTCACACCCCATAGACTTATGTATGTTCAGGTTCCTCAGGTGATCTCAAACATGATCTTCTCTTGCACATATGTACATACATATCCTCACTATTTGACTTCAAGCCGGCCCAACCAGAGAGGGGAGCAGCTGTTAGTGCTGTCTATGTTCATGTGGGTTCTTGTCTGTGATCTGTGTGGCCTGCCATGTATCTATGTATATAGGTACCACATATGTGTGCTTTGTGCGTGCCCACTGAGAACATATCTTTGACTGCATTACTGTTTAGGCCCAGGGACACGGAGCAGCAGCTTCACTTCTTCCAGTCTGTTGGATCTGGCATGATGTGTTTTCCTCTAACAGTTACCTGTCAGTCAGAAAGGACATAGAGTTTAGGGACACATAAGATTGATTCAGATGAAAATTACTATGCCTTATCACAGTAAAATCTGCATGAAATTAATGAAAAAATTCATTCACTCAGTCATTTATACCAGATGCATACCCTTGAAGTATGTCCAGTGGAAAGTTCAGTGTCTCACTGATGGTCTTGTAAGCCAAACTCAGTAGCAAAAGATTTACCATTTTGACATTGCTATCTAGCTAGTCCTTTTTCCTTGCCTTGTGATTCCACAATAAGCAATACCTTTTAGTACATGGTCTTACTGTAATGTTGCTGCAAATTATGGTATTGTGCATGCCTTTAAACTGCTGTCAACATCCTAAATTACAGCCATCATCAAGCATTTCAACTAGTTTGTTTCATGGCGTCAATGTGGAACTGTCTTGCTTTAGAAAAAGCTGGCAATCTAAATGCCCACCTTTGAAAACAAGTTGACAAAAGAGCACCATCTTTACCAGCTAAACTGGCTTCATCCTATAGAAGAATGGTGGACCTCCATCCTCTTTGGATTTTCAGTGTCCATCTGTCTGCCGCAGCCATGTGGTGCTTAGTTGCTGACTGGGGCTAAGCCATGACAGTCCTTTTTAACTGTCTTCATTTATATAATATATTATTAATTAAAAATATTTAATTAAGAAGAATTACATTCTTTTCCTACAGTATTTTTAAGGGTTGTGGGAGCTAAATAAATACACCTTTTATCTTAGCAGGAGCCAGCAGCAGCCAAAGAACTGACTTTCACTTGTAGCAGATTTCAGTATGGTTCTCATTGGGAATAAAAATATATTTGCTTTTCTTGGAGCATTTTGCAAAAGAAATTAAATAAAACTGAATCTTTACAAAACTGCTGCCTGTAGAACTTATTAAAAAATATATTATTAACCTTTTTGTAGATCTGTGGAGCATTCTTGCATATAATTTATTCCAATATTAGACAGTTGGCATCAGAGATAAAACATGACACATGCACTGCAGAGATCCTATTTCTAAGTAGGAAATAAAACTGTGTATTTCCTGTTTTGTTTGATAATACAATAAAACTTATTAATAACAGTGATAATAAAACTTATGAATAACAGCATAATTGCTGAGTGAATACCTTCAACTTGCTTTTGTAGTCAAGCAGTCCTTTCCCAGCATATAACAATTATAAGAACATGTGAGTAGTAACACTCTTCTGATCAACTTTCAAATTACTCCCTTTCTTGAAGAGTTGTGCAGTTCTCTAATGATGTCCATTATGCTGCAACAAAAAAAACTAGAGGGCCAGTGTTTCAAGATAATATACTCCCTTTCAGAATGTACTGGTGTTATCTCTGCTAGTTTCCTTGATAAATGTAGTCTCTGATTATTCTGAAAGCTTCAGACAAACTATAGTAAAATGAGCTTTTCCTTATTCTCCTGACACAGCAAAACTCCTTTACATATTGATTAAAACTTCTTTTCAAACATGAATGTGTATTGTTTGAAGAAGAGCCTTAATGTCATAGAAGGAGCAGCTAATCTTCAAGATGATGATACTGGGGTTTGATTCTGCTCTCACATGTAATAGAGGATTAACTCATCTCCAGTCAGTAAAGTTAACAGAACGTAAAGCTGTTGTAAAAAGAGGAGGAATAATGCCACTGAGTGGAACATGCACTGCTGTTGATGATTAGGATCTTCCTAAAGGAATATTGTCTATTCCTAAAGCACACAACCCTTCCCATCATACCATCATGGCCTTTACCAGCCAGAGCATCTTCTCACTAAGTAATAGGGTTAAGTGGAAATCCAGAACCACTGGATCTGAGCCCATTGCAGAATAAGTCCCACAGAACACAGTAAAGGTACACTTGAACTGGATCTAGCCAGCAGTCTAGCTCCACAGCAGGGCTTACGTGGTCCGTCACAGTGAAAATATAACTAAGCTGCTTCTAGACCATGGTTTGAGGCCATGGATCTTAATAAGGTTTGTGCCTTTTCCAGTGAAAAAACATGCCCACTGGCTTTGAAGTTTGCTTCTCTTCTCAGAAGGCCGTGGAAATCCTCCTTGCTACTATTGAAAAACCAATGATGCATGTCCAGAAACTTCAGCAATATTTGATTTTACACAAACCACTTCCTTCTGGATATAGGAAGTTTCTGAGATCAACTGCTTTTTCATGTCTTCATAGCTCATTGAAAGAAAGAAGAAAGCTTTGAAGAAGGTATATGGAAGAGAGGACATGGGTATCTGAATATTTGTGTTTCTTGTGAGGATAATCTCAAGTTCAAGAATGTTGTTAATTTTAAATTGTTCTTATTTTTTCCTGTAAAACTACTTGGTCTTTTTCATTTGTTTATTTCTAGCTACTCCAAGTACTAATATTTGCATCTAGGATTTTGTTAATAGGCAGATGACTTTCTTTTCATTAACTGATGAAAGCTGAAAACCTCTGGATAAGATGAAATGTAGTAAATTAAGCACCTGAAAGGTAGGACCTTTGTTTTAACATACTGTTCACCCAGCTCTTTTGAGTAGAAAATTTAAAGGTACTCCACCTCACAAAAGACCAAAAAGCTTTAAATAGCTCTTTCCTGGCATTAGATTTTTCTGACACCGCCTGAGCCCTTTTCTTCTTCTTCAGAAAGAGAGGTAGGGGTAGAGGAAGCAATAAATGAAAGAATACTATTTCTTGTCCCTGCATAATACAGATTCAGCACAGGATAAAAAGGGAGACACATGCAACAACACCATAAATTTATAATGTAATATGCCGCACAGTAAATTACTTTTAGCTGTATACCCTAAGTCTTGTGGTTCTGTCGTGATTTAGCTCCTGTCAGTAACCAAGAACCACGCAACCACTCACTCACTCCCCCATGGTGGGATGGGGGAGAGAATCGGAAGAGTAAAAGTGAGGCAAATCATGGGTTGAGATAAAGACAGTTTAATAGGTAAAGCAAAAGCTGCATGTAGAAGCAAAGCAAAACAAGGAATTCACTCACTTCTTCCCATGGGCAGGCAGGTGTTCAGCCATCTCCAGGAAAGCAGGGCTCCATCATGCATAACAGTTTTTTGGGAAGACAACCGCCATCACTCCCAATGTCCCCCCTTCCTCTTTCTTCCCCCAGCTTTATATACTGAGCATGACGTCATATGGCATGGAATATCCCTTTGGTCAGTTTGGGTCAGCTGTCCTGGGTGTGTCCCCTCCCAGCTTCTTGTGCACCTGGCAGAGCATGGGGAGCTGAAAAAGTCCTTGACTGGTGTAAGTGCTACTTAGCAACAAGTAAAACATCTCCGCATTATCATCACTGTTTCCGACAAAAATCCAAAACGTAGCCTTATACTGGATACTACAAAGAAATTTAACTGTATCCCAGCTGAAAACAGGACAGGTTCACTTTCTACACAATCAGAAGGCTAGATTGACCCATTTATCAACTGTAGCTTCTGGCTTTACTCTAAAGCTGAAATGCTTTTGTTTGCTCTGCTAAGATTCAAAATCCTAAGTAACTGTTGCACAGTACCTATTCCATAATAAACTCTAGGTGCTTTCTGGTGCTATCCTTTCCAAGACCTTCCTTTTCTTCTTCTAGTAGTTTCCTTTACCCATAGAAAGAGCTTGGATCCATCTGACCGACCAAATCCAGTCTCTTGTGATCCTAGCTCTAGGCCTATACTCTTCAGTCTGGACTCCACATAGCAATATAGCTTTTTCAGGTTCCTTGTTTTCAGTCTCACTTTTGCCTGTGTTCATGCAAACAACCTTGCAATTTTTGAACTATTTACTTCTGTGTTTTTTCCAACTTCATCATGAGCTTCATGATTAGGTTGTTGTTCTGAGATAGTCTTTGGCTTCTCTGGGTCATGACTGTGTCCAGCTTTGACCCCTACGTCTAAACTGTCCAAACCTGCTGATCCCAACTGTATTTTTCTTAAATGAGTTTCCATGACACAACTAGAACAACTGCAGACACAAATGTTAGTTTTGAAAGTCTATCAAAATTATTTCCTCAAGATGGAGGAAATGTGTTGTTTGCACTTTCAGTCAGCAAAACAGCAAGCCACTCATTCTAGTCTCTATGTGCCAATTTGATGAATAAAAAACATTTAATGTTTTTGATACTACTATAGCCATGACATATAATATGATCTTGAGATCCTGGTGGAAAGCAAATGTCACTGGTGGATGAGGGTGGAGCAGTGGATGTTCTTTATCTTACTTCAGTAAGGTTTTTCTAAACTCTCTCCCATAACATCTTCATAGACAGGCTGATGCAGTACAGATTAGATGAGTAGAGACTAAGTGGACTGAAAACTGGCTGAACTTCTAGGCTCAAAGGGCATTTTTTAGTTGCATGAAGTCCACCTGGACACCAGTCACATGAGGAATACACCAGGGGTTTATATGGAGTTCAGCATTGTTTAATTTCTCAGTTAATGACTGGGATGATGGGATGGAGTGCACTCTCAGAAAGTTTGCAGATATTGCAAAACCTGGAAGACTGGCTGTTAGTGCAGATGGCTTTGCCCCACACATCCCACAGAAGTACCTCAGCAGGCTGGAGACATGAGCAGATAGGAACCTCATGATGTTCAGCAAAGGGAAGTGTAAAGTCTTGTACTGGTCAAGAGGACTTTGCATGCAGGTAGACATTGGGGTCTGACTGGCTGGAAAGCAGCTTTGGAGACAAGGACCTGGGTTCCTCATGGACAACAAATTGAAATGGAACCAGCAACATGCCCTTGCAGCAAAAGAAGGGGAACAGCATTTTGGGCTGCAACTGGAAAAGAGTTCCCAGCAGGACAAGAGAGGTCATCCCTGCCCTCTATGCAGCAATAGTGAGGTCACACCTGGAGTGCTGTGTTCAGTTCTGGAGCCTCCAGAAAAAGAAGAGTTGACTTGATGATCTTAAGAGTCTTTTCCAGTCTAAATGATTCTATGATTCTATGAAATGATTCTAAGAAAGACATGGACATACAGGAAGCATGGTACAGTGAAGGACCACGAAGATCATTAAGTGACTTTTACTGCTATGTTAGTCACTTGTCTGGTCCAGCTACTAAAGTGATATTTTGCTTCTACTTCATTCTTCTCAGTGGCATCGCTGAAGTCTTAAGTTCAAGAAGATTTTGTAAATATGGGGAAAGGACCAAGAGGAATCAGCTTGCAGGATAATAAATGAGCACAGCAGCAATTTAAAGTTAAGAATCTGCCTATTTCTATTCAGTTTAGTATAGCCAATGGGTCATAGCCAGGATTCAAATCTTGTGCTCTGTGACTAGTTTCAGTGAAAGTTCTCAGCCAAATTTTGCCTTTAGCTATACCTGTGCTTCTCTGTTTTATTCTAGTTCTGTTAAGATTCAGATTGCATTTTCTGTATCTTCACTTTTTCTATATTTTTTATCTGCCTGTATCTAAAGAACAAGAAAAAGCTTAAGAAAAAGTACCTCTGTGAGTAAGTACCTGTATGAGGTCTTAGTTAAAACTCAAGCTACTTCAGCACCTCCATAAAGTCATTATCAAAAGCATCTCACAGAAACAGTTAGTGTATTGAAAATAATAGAAAATGAAAAACAGGAAGCCTACACTGGAAAAGTGTCTGCTACAGCTGAAGGTTACCTACAACCTTCTGGACATCTAGAAATATGTGATAAAGTTAAAAAGGGAATTAGTTTTCATCCTACATGGAGGAATGATCTTCTTGTTAATTTGCCTACAGCTTCTCAGTTTATTGACAACAGTGCTAGCTGGATTGTCATATTATGGATCATATATACCTTATTTTTCATCCAGTGATACTCCTAGGAGTTGTGATACCTAATCCTTTTCCACAGGAAGATCTACAAAAAATCGGTGTGGCCTTAAAAAAAAAATTACTAGATTGCCCTATACGTGTGCCTTGAATTGGGAGGGACATGTACAGATTGTAGTAGGGAGGTGTTAGAGGAGGTAGTAAGAAGCCAATATATATGCATGTGGAATATGTATGTGACAGTCCAAGGATCTTCTGCAGACATAGTTGCGTTTTATTTCCCCATTTAATTAAATGAACCTTTCTGCAGACATGGCCTCCCTCAAGCCTACTCCTACTGCATTTACCCAGCTGATTGTAAGCAAACAGAAGTACTTTGAAGGCTGATAATGGAACAGATATCACAGCTTTGGGTGACAGTGCAGAGAACACTTGGATGAAAGCTTCCCAACCTGACCGTGAGAGCTGTGACCAACAGATTTTTGTTTTTATTGATTATTTGATTTTTTCAACTCTTCTATGTTTCCATTCCTAACCTCAAACTTATGGAAACACTATGTATATCAATCATACATTAAACAAATATTAACTGTAAATATTCTACAAATGTATATAACTAAATTCTTTGACTCATTACTTTTCAGTAATATATTATTCTATCCCAAGAATATCCAAAAATGGTGCGATTTTTCTACTCTTCTGCATGGCTTTGTCAGCTGCTGTTACCTATGTTTTCAGAAAATACTCCTACATAGATAAACTACTCATTTCCAGAGAATGGGACAAATTTACACAGGGCCAAAGCTATTTGACTCTCATTGGTGACACTTAAATGTATTCTCCTCTTATGTCCAAAGCAGATATGTATTAGCAAACTGTCATGAGAAGTGATGTATGAATATATATCTGTGTAAATAAACATACATCCAAGGAAGGAGAGACAAACGTTTGGATATGTGTAATGGTCATTTTCAGAGGCTATATAGATAAGAATATTGGTTGCAAAAAGACAGTTTTAGAGGAGGTATCTGAATATTTACAAACAGACCTACAGAGGACTGCAAAGAACATTATTTTTAGGAAAACAAACAAATCCTCTTATATTGTAAATGAGTGTGTACAGACTCTATCAGAGATGGACCCAAGTGGAATATGGAGTTTTATGTGTAATCTTTGCTTTTTAACTGGACTTGAGGCACAGATCCTCTGTTCGATCTTTCGTCCCATTACAGGAAGAGAAGTCACATGCAACACATAGATTTGGGATTAATATGATTTTCCTTCACAGATAAGGATTTTTGAAAGATTAATTTTAGTTTTAATTAAGAAGCTGCACTATGAGGAGACCCCATCCTCCTCATCCCCACAGAATATTGGCAAAGACTCTTTACTAGTAAATACAAATATCTTGTTTAGAAAATAACACCTGCATAAGTCTTTAATTTATTATTTTCTGCATTGTTCCAGCTGGAGAATTCAGAAGTCTAGCTAAACTGTACATTCTATGATTGTGTGTATGGAAACAGAAAGTTGCCTTGCAAATTTTGAAATAAGTCAAGTATTAATATTTCATACAGAAGCCAGATCTAGTTTCTAATAACTTCTAAACTTTTTTTTAGCATCCCTTGAGACAAATTAGGCCTTCAGATGCTTGCATTCTTTTATCTCTGAGTTTGCTGTAAAAACCTGAAGTACCTGTTCTTCATCTCATTTAAATCTTTTTATAGATTTCTGGGTTTTATGAAATAATATGTCATGGTTTAGCCGGCAGCTCAGCCCCACACAGTCACCTGCTCACTCCCCCATCGGTAGATGGGGGAGAGAATCAGAAGGGTAATGCTCGTGGGTTGGGATAAGAACAGTTTAATAATTAAAATTAAAAGAAACAACAATAGAAATGCAATGTAAAGGAGAACAACGAGAGGCGCAAAGCCCCAGGGGGAAGGGAGGGGAGAGGGGGAATGAACCGCCAAAACGAACCGCACGCGCTGCAGCCGCTCGCCGCCCGCCGACCCGACGCCGCGCCGCTCCTGAGCCGCAAACTTCTCCCCCTCAATATACTGGTCATGGTGTCACATGGTATGGAATGAACCTGCCATTGGCCAGTCGGGGTCAGCCGTCCCCACCATGGCCCTGCCCCTCCCAGCCCTCCCCCCGCCACGCGGCAGAGCGGGGGAAGCTGGAAAGGTAGCCGACCCTCACAGTGAGGAGAATTAACCCCTTCTCAGCCAAAACCAGCACAAATATGAGACTGAAGGTGTTTCTTATCTTCCTCTATAGCAGAAAACTCTTTTACAGAGGAAGTTTTACTTATATTGTATGAATGAAAAAGAATAGCAAGAGCTAGTGAGTGTTCATTTACTCCTATGTTTTTCTTGTGGATAAACTCGCTTAATTTAAGAATAATTAACTAAAGATATTGAGAACTGCAAATGATGACAGTCCCTGGTTTTTGTGTTGATAAAATAGATCAGATTTCAAAGCAAGCATTCTGTAAGAAACTGATAAACTGGGGAGACAAAAGACTTTGGGACAAATGCAAATAGATGAAGTTTCCACTGGAACTTGGACATAGGCTAAGCATGTATACTTGAGACCTTTCAGAAAGTTAATCAAATCAGAGTTGGGGAATCATAGGACAGTTTAGGTGCAAGGGACCTTCAAATATCACCTAGTTCAACCTGCCTGCCATGGGCAGGGATGTCCTTCACTAGATCAGGTTGCTCAATTCTCTGTCCAACCTGACTTTGAATATAACCAATGATGGGGCTTCCACAGTCATAGACTCAAAGAATCATAGAATGGTTTGGGTTGGAAGGGACCTTTAGAGGTCATCTAGTCCAACCCCCTGTCATGGTTTTAGCTGGGATAGAGTTAGTTTTCTTCACTGCAGCTGGCATAGTGCTGTGCTTTGGACTTAGTATGAAAACAATGTTGATAACACACAGATGTTTTAGTTGTTGCTGGGTAGTGCTTGTACTAGTCAAGGACTTTTCTAGCTCCCCATGCTCTGCCGGGTGCACAAGAAGCCGGGAGGGGAGGGGGCACAGCTAAGAGAGCAGATTCACACTGACCAAAGGGATATTCCATATCATGTAACGTCATGCCCAGTATGTTAACTGGCAGATGCTGGCTGGGGGAGGGAGGCAGCAATTGCAGCTTAGGGACCAGCAGCATCGGTCAGTGGGTGGTAAACAGTTGTATTGTTTGTGTATTTGTTTTCTTCCCTTTTTCCCTTTTCCTTTTTACTATATTATCATTATTATTATTATCATAATCGTTATTGTTATTTTCATTAGTATTTTATTTTAACTATTAAATTGTTCTTATTTCAACTCACAAGCTTTGGGTTGTGGTTTTTTTTTTGTTTTTGCTCTTCTGATTCTCTCCCCCATCCTAGAGGGGTGGGGGGAGTGAGCAAGCAGCTGCATGGTGTTTAGTTGCCGACTGGGGCTGAACCACGACACCCCCCTACAGTGAGCCCAGACATCTTAAACTAGATGAGGCTGGTCAGATCCCCGTCCAACCTGACTTTGAATATTTCTAGGGATAGGGCCTCCACAAACTCTCTGGACAACTTGTTCTGGTGTTTCACCACCCTCAGTGTAAATAATTTTTTCCTTATATCCAGTCTAAACTTAACCTCCTTTAGTTTAAAACCATTACCCCTTGTCCTGTCACAACAGACCTTGCTAAAGAGGTTGTCCCCATCCTTCCTGTAGTCCTCCTTCAAGTACTGAAATGCCACATTAAGGTCTACTCAGAGCTTTCTCTTCTCCAGGCTGAAAAACCTCAACTTTCTCAGCCTGTCCTCACAGGAGAGGTGCTCCAGCCCTCAGATTACTTTTGTGGCCCTCCTCTGGACCTACTCCAGGCGTTCCATGTCCACAGCTGGACTCAGTGGTCCAGGTGGGGTCTCAGCAGAAGAGAGTAGAGGGGCAGAATCATCTCCCTTGAACTACTGTCCATGCTTCTTTTGATGCAGCCAAGGATACAGTTGGCTTTCTGGGCTGCAAGCACACATTGTTGGCTCATGCCCAGCTTTTCATTCACCAGTACTCCCAAGCCCTTCTCTGCAGGGTTGCTTTCAATCTCTTCATTGCCCAGCGTGTATTGATACTGGGGGTTTATTGAAGCGGAAGTCACAGACACTGCACACAACCAATATGATCAAGAAAATGCTAGTTTATTACAGACACAACACCGTTAATATAGCTCTGCAACCACCTTATCACACACAAGCCTCTACTGTTTATTATATACAAGCCTATTATTAGTTGGTCAGCATGGCCTTGGGCTTTATCCCAAGGATAGCTACTAGCAGCATCGGCAACTCCCGCCTTGTTTTGCTACGCTCTAACGAGACACTCCTGCCAGTGGTATGGGATGCGGCCCCTGTTGACGGAGTAGCACCTGTGGCCAATCTTGGAATGCAACATATCAGGAAGATGTAATGCCATCCCACACGTTCCCACAGTAAGCTCATACCATGCCGCTTTGTAAGCTTTGGGAAATACAAAATCACAGCTGTTATTAATAGCTACATACATTGGTTTTAACTCACAACATCCCTGAGGCCTTCTTGTTCCCAGGCCGATTAAGTCTGCGCAGTCCAAGCCTGAATTGTTCACTACGTGTCCTTGGCTTTCCAGATATCCCACAGGGGTTCCCTTTGATCAAGGTGCAGGACCTTGCGCTTAGCCTTGATGAACCTCATGAGGTGCTCTCAGGCCCATGCCTCCCACTTGTCTAGGTCTCTCTGGATGACATCCCATCCTTCTGATGTGTCAACTGTAAAACTCAGCTTGGTGTCATCTGCAAACTTGCTGAGGGTGCACTTGATCCCACTGTCTATGTCACTGATCACAGAATCACAGGTTGGAAGGGACCTCAGGGAACATGTAGTCCAACCTTTCCAGGAAGAGCACAGTCTAGACAAGATGGACCGGCATCATGTCCAGACGACTCTTGAAGGTGTCCAGCGTGGCCGAATGAACCACTTCCCTGGGGAGATTATTCCAATGGTTGACTGTCCTCACTGTGAAAAATTTTCCTCTCGTGTCCAATCAGAATCTCCCCAAGAGCAACTTGTATCCATCCCCCCTTGTCCTCTCCATGGAACTCCTTGTAAAAAAAGGAGTCTTCATCTTCTTTGTAGCTGCCCCTTAAGTACTGGTACATGGGGATGAGATCCCCTCGAAGCCTCCTTTTCTCAAGGCTGAACAAACCCAGTTCTCCCAGCTTATCCTCATATGGCAGGCTTCCCAGTCCTCTGATCATCTTGGTGGCCCTTCTCTGGACCCCTTCCAGCCTGTCCACATCCTTTTTGTATAGCGGGGACCAGAACTGTACACAGTACTCCAGGCGTGGCCTGACAAGCGCTGAGTAGAGTCGGGTAATGACTTCTATATCTCTGTTAGTGATGCCCTTTTTGATGCAACCCAGCATCCTGTTGGCCTTCTTGGCCGCTGCAGCACACTGTTCACTCATGTTGAGTTTCCTGTCCACCAGGACCCCCAGGTCCCTTTCCACAGAGCTGCTCTCCAGCCAGGTGGATCCCAGTCTGTGCTGCGCTCCCGGATTATGTTTTCCCAGGTGCATGACCTTACACTTCTCCTTGTTGAACTTCATAAGGTTCTTGCTGGCCCACTCCTCCAGCCTATCCAGATCTCCCTGCAGAGCAGCTCTCCCTTCTGGAGTGTCTACTTCCCCACTCAATTTGGTGTCATCCGCAAACTTCATCAGGCTACACTTGATGCCGTTATCCAGATCACTTATAAAGATGTTGAATAATATTAGACCCAGTATTGATCCCTGGGGGACTCCACTTGTGACAGGTTGCCACTTGGAAAAGGAGCTATTTATCACCACCCTTTGTGTGCAGCCTGTCAGCCAGTTCCCCACCCACTGCACAGACCACTTGTCTGGGCCATAATGCATTAATTTCTCCAGAAGGAGGCTGTAGGGGACCGTATCAAAGGCCTTGGAGAAGTCCAGGTAGACAGTGTCCACTGCTCCCCCCATGTCAACCAGGTAAGTCACTTTGTCATCGAAGGCCACCAGGTTTGTCAAGCACAATCTGTCCCTAGTGAAGCCATATTGGCTATTCCCAATCACGTGCTTCATTTGACTTGTGATGCCCCCCAGGAGGATTCATTCCATAACTTTCCCAGGGATTGAAATAAGGCCGATGGGCCTATAGTTACCCGGATCCTCCCTCGAGTCTTTCTTTTAGATAGGGTTAACATTTGCCTTCCTCCAGTCCTCTGGGACATCCCACATTCTCCACAATTTCTCGAAGATTATGGAGAGTGGCCTTGCAATGATGCCAGCCAGCCCTCTCAACACCCTCGGGTGGATGGCGTCAGGGCCCATTGATTTTTGGGGGTCAAGCTCCTGTAGTAATTCATGTACTAACTCTTCCTTCACTGATGGTGGGTCGGTGTTTGGATCAACTGGCAATTTCATTCCCAAAGCCTGGGACCCGACAGTGTTGGTAAAGACAGAGTTGAAGAAAGCGTTGAGGACATCTGCCTTTTCAGCATCATTGGTGATGGACTCTCCTATTCTGTTTAACAGTGGGCCTATGTTTTCCTTCTTTTTCCCTTTGTGATTGGCATACCCGAAGAAACCTTTCTTGTTATTTTTCACGTCTACAGCCAGTTTCAATTCAAGCTGGGCTTTTGCTTTTCTAACTGTATCTCTGCACACTCTGGCAATACCCTTGTACCTCTCAACAGATAATCCTCCACTTCTCTGTCTCTGGTATGCTTCTCTTTTGGAGCACTGATGAAGATATTAAACAGCACTAGTTCCAGTACTGACCCTTGAGGGATGCCACTCATCACGAGTTTCCATTCGGACATTGAGCCATTGACCACTACCTTCTGGATGTGACCATTCAGACAATTCTTTATCCACTGAACAGTCCACCCATCAAATCCATATCTCCCCAGTTTAGAGAGAAGGATGCTGTGGGGGACCAAATCAAAGGCCTTACAAAAGCCCAGATAGATGACATGTGTAGCTCTTCCTTTGTCCACTGTTGTAGTCACTCCATCATAGAAGGCCACTAGGTTGGTCAGGCAGGACTTGCCCTTGGTGAAGCCATGCTGGCTGCTTCAAATCACCTCCCTGTCATCCATGTGCCTTAGCATAGCTTCTAGGAGGATCTGTTCCATGATGTTCCTGGGCAATGTCTCTGGGCAGCCTGTTCCAGAGTCTCACCAAAATAATTGTAAAAAATTTCTTCCTTATGTCCAGTCTAAATCTATCCCCTTTTGGTTTATAACTACTGCCCCTTGTCCTGTTGCTATAAGCCCTGGTAAAAAGTCTTTCTCCGTCTTTCTTATAAGCCCCCTTTATTTATTGAAAGACCACAACATGGTCTCCCCAGAGCTTTCTCTTTGCACGGCTGAATTCCCTCAAACTTTCTTTATACATTCACTAATTCCTTAAGCAACTGAAATTTTTCTCTCCTAAAATTCAGGGTTCTGACTCTACTTTTTGCCCAGCCCATATTGCTCATGACTGAATTGCAGCAGGGCATGATCACTGCAGCCAGGCTGTCACCAATCTTGACCTCACTAATTAGGTCATCGTTGTTGGTAAGCAACATGTCTAGTAACAGTTTACTATTAATAAAACTCATATGTTAATAAATTTAATTTTCTCTAGAATACTTTAGGTTATATTTTAATGGTGTGATGAGGGAGACAGAAACACCACTAAGTTCGACTTATTAGATGAACCAAGCCAACAATAAAGACTTCTTATTCACTCAGACATGCACACATGAATACAGTTGAATGCTCACACAGGTACTGCATTACTATAAAAAACAGAAATGTTTCCTCTTTCCATTTAAAGTTTCTACATTACTAAACAGTAACAGCACCATAAAACAATACATATATGTAAAAAAATCCATTGTGGATATGGAAAATCTGCCACGTGTTCATACAATGAACACATTCTTTACAGATGGGAAAATCTCCATTAAAAAATGTTGAAAGAATTTATGAAACACATTATGGACCATCATTTGTTGGTCATAAATGGCCCTGTCCTACTGTCATATATGAGGACTACCAGATGGATAGGAAAAGTATGGAGAGAAGAATAGTGATAAATTTGTACAAAATGAAGGACTGAGTTAATATGTCCTGTGCTTTATTGGCAATTCTAAAAAAGAATCCTTTGTTACACATGTGCTGCTGAATATTAGGAGAATAGATTTTCAGAATCTGCAGCTGCTGTTTGCAGCCCTGAACTCTGCACGAAGATGCATAGCAAGGTACCTCAGTCACTGCGGTGCTCTTCTGCTCTCAATAACCTTAAGAAAATAAAAGTATCACAACCTAGGGATAAAGTTATTTCATTGTTTCTCTCTATTTCCTATTCTGTCTCTGGTATTAAACCTTCAGAGTTTACGAGGAAGGAAAAAATTTACAGAGATGTCACCATGAGCTAAAATTGTTCCACAAGTAATCTAATTTCTCTGCTACTATTAATAGCCTGATACCTGTTTACAAAATCTGGTCTTCTCATTCCATTTCTCTGCTGCCTGTTTTAGAATTCCTAAAGAGGACAGCACGTTTTCCATGCTCACTGCTGATGGCAATTGATATGAACAGAAATGCATTTTGTTACTTTAGAGGTGTACAGAACAACAGGCATCCTTCTCTATGGTATGTGAACTTCAGAAAGTCTACTGTCAAAGCCAGCTACACTGCTGCCACTCACAGCAAAGCTCTTTTAGACCTTCTTTTGCACTGCTAGTAGATGCCATTATTATAGCACAGAAATGGTATGGTGGGTAGGCATGATTTTCCTGGCTATACGTTACTTCTGAAATAAAGTAGTGGTACTAGAGTCAAGGTGGGAATGACACCATTTACCATTGTAGTATGGTTGACAGCCGGCTGAACATGAGCCGGCAGTGTGCTCAGGTGGCCAAGGAGGCCAATGGCATCCTGGCTTGTATCAGGAATAGTGTGGCCAGCAGGAGTAGGGGAGTGATCGTGCCCCTGTACTCAGCACTGGTGAGGCTGCACCTTGAGTACTGTGTTCAGTTTTGGGCCCCTCAGTACAAGAAGGACATTGAGTTGCTGGAGCATGTCCAGAGAAGGGCAACAAAGTTGGTGAAGGGTCTAGAGAACAAGTCTTACGAGGAGACGTTGAGGGAACTGGGGTTGTTTAGTCTGGGAAGAGGAGGCTGAGGGGAGACCTTATTGCTCTCTACAACTACCTGAAAGGAGGTAGTAGCGAGGCGGGGGTTGGTCTCTTCTCCCAAGTAACAGGCAATAAAATGAGAGGAAATGGTCTCAAGCTGCGCCAGGGGAAGTTTAGGTTGGATATTAGGAAAAGCTTCTTCACCGAAAGGGTTGTCAGGCATTGGAACAGGCTGCCCAGGAAAGTGGTTGAGTCTCCTTCCCTGAAGGTATTTAAAAGAAGGGTAGACATGGTGCTTGAGGATATGGTTTAGTGGTGGACTTGGCAGTGATGGGTTAGCGGTGGGACTCAATGATCTTAAGGGTCTTTTCCAACCTTAATGATTCTATGATTTGAAAGTACTGTCAAGATTATGCATGTGAGGTGCCATTCATGATTACCCTCTTCAATAAGATGTCCAGAAAAAATGCTGCTCTATTGCAATTCTCAAGTCTGATTTTTTGGAACAGATTTTAAAAGTAAAAGAAAATATGTGTTGTATGTCCACTATACAGGTTCTTATGCTAAGGATTATGTGTTCCTAGATTTCCTTTCTGTATCAGAATGCTTTAATGAGACTGAAGTTATACCTGAATTGCTGACTAAACTGCTTAACTTCTATGAGCTTGTGGAGTTTTCTTCTTGAAATACATTTTCAAGAAGCTCTAAAAAATTCAGCACATGCATCAACGACTCTGAGTTTGTTATCTGAGCTAATACTTTGCTACTGGATTTACTTTGTTTTTAATCAGTTTTTATCCAACACATACTTTGATTCTCCTATTTTTAGAAGCCTAATACCTCTCCTTTAGAATGGGAGTTCACTTCTTGCCTCTGCCTCCTGATAATTTAACAACCTGCTGGGAAAATGCTGGTCATCCTTATTCATGTTCCAAGAGCTTTATCCCTCTGGGATACTGCTAAATCATACCTCCCAAAGCTGATTCATCCCTGGAACTCAGGCTCATAAAAATACTTTCAAAGAGCACTGCTATTTTTCCCTTTTGGGAGAGACCCAAGTGCAGCAGATGTCCCATACTCTTTGAAAAGTTTTCACAGTGGATGATGTAAGGTCTCCTTTCCTCTTTTTCAAATATTAGTCACTGTCTTTATCTCACATGTCCACAAGTCCTATCTACTTTCTATTCCTTTCTTTTCCTTATTCCCTCAATTTATCTCATATAAATCTCAAGACCTACTCAACTCCCATTTCCCCACCCAGAATTCTAGTGGTCTGTAAATAGAAAATAAAAATATTATTTACTAATAAATCATTACTGTGAGAAATCTCCTCTGCTAAAAAAGAAATTTATAGATTGATAATCCACTATCCATATCCATGGACTTCTCTCTTTCTGCATCTTCATCCTTTCAAATCCGCAGCTGCAGTGTTGTCACAAGCTAGTTAGGCAACATGTTTTAGATGGTCCAAGTTCATACATGGGCAGCTTTTGCTGCTCTTTTCAGGAGAATTCTACCACAGCCAACAGTGTTTTAAGTGACCTGCTGAACCTTTTCTATACTACATGTTGGTTAGAGTACCCCTTTTCTGTACAGCACCATTGTTCACCTGCTTCTATTCTTTGCCTGAAGTTTGGTGACTAAGCCACTCATCTACTGGTAGCAGATATGAATTTAGTACTCCTTAGGATAACAGGACCTGAATCGAGGACTCCCACTGCCAAGTAGAACATTAACCAAAAACAATAACCGGTAATAGCTCATCCTCTGACTATAAATTTGGGGTTTTTTGTAAATAAAGTTATGGCTGTCATCTGTAAAAGCCTTGATTCTGTGGGGGTACATAAGCTTGCCAAGACACTAATAAATTCAGTGCTTCCTCCTATAAATTTGTGATGGACCTAGCAGTATAGTGTTTCGGGTTAAGACAGTGCTTGGCAGGCACAGAGTGGGAATACAGGCAAATAGGTAAAAAGAGGTAAAAAAAGAAATAACTTATTACTACAAAGAAGGATGATAGCTATGGTTTCAGATCCCAGTTTGTCATTTGATCCACCTCCAGTTGTTTCATTTTCCCAGGATCTTCCTTGGATCTGCACCAAAATAATTGTTTTACAGGTTTTAGCCCTTAGTTGTATGAACCATACAAGATATTCTCTCATATGTGGTTTTTAGCAGAGCATAAATATAGTTGCCCCTTATCATAGAAAACAACTTTACTTCCTTATGCTAAAGGCTGTGGTGTGTGTATAGAAACACTTTCACTTCCCTGAATAAATCTGAGCATATGGCTGGAAAAACTGCTTACCAGAAGGTGAAGAGGTGCCTGTAACTGCATTATAGAACTTCTGTACTATGCTTTATGAAAATTTCATGAACAACCAAAGTTGCAGACTTACTTGTTTTTCCTTTAAAGCAATTACCTAGTCTGACAAGACCCCCTCCTAACTGAATAAGAGCAGTCAGTGAGGATTGAGTTAACTATGAGATACAATCTGTTTGGATGATTCCCCACCTGTTTTGGAACTGAAAAGCCAGAAGGGATCTGTTGAAGTAGAATTTTCTTTGGCACTTCTATGTGCCCTTTACATATGCTCTCATTGTCATCTAACATAAATCTGATTACTTCACTTTTAAATTTGCATTCCAGGTGCTATTTAGATTGGACAAATATAATTTCTATGTCACCATCTGTGAAAAAATATTATTAAATGATAAACACTGAAGAAAAACAGCAGTAATGATGCATGAGAAGTCCAAGAAATAGATGCTTAGAAGGTATGGTCCTTCTAGGGTTTGCCTGAGCTATGAGCTAAATTGCTGTAAGGTGCTAACTCTGATCCTGGGAACATGCTGGGAGTGAGAAGACATTTACTGAAAGTGAAATACAAATTCTATTATTCAAGTAATTATCCAATGCGTAAGTAAGTGACTTTATTCTGTTGCCATTTCAGTGTTCTTTTTCCACTAGGTCATGAGAAAACTTATATTCATTGTTGCATTAACTTTCTAATTACAGTTAGGGGGAATTTTTATTCCACCTTTATACTGTAGGTGCATGATATTAATCTTTCTTTTGATAACTTGGCAGCAAAACTTCTGTTGATCTGTCGTGGTTCAGCCCCAGTCAGCAACTAAACACCACGCAGCTGCTTGCTCACTCCCCCCACCCCTGTGGGATGGAGGAAAGAATCAGAAGAGCAAAAGCAAAAATAAAAAACCTTGTGGGTTGAAATAAGAACAGTTTAATAATTAAAATAAAATAATCATGATTATTATAATGATTATGATTATAATAGTTATAATAAAAAGGAAAAAGGGAAAAACACAGAAACATAAATGATACAACCGCTTACCACCCACCGACTGACACTGCCCGTCCCTGAGCTGCAATTGCTGCCTCCCTTACCCAGCCAGCATCTGCCAGTTAACATACTGGGCATGACGTTACATGATATGGAATATCCCTTTGGTCAGTGTGAATCTGCTCTCTTAGCTGTGCCCCCTCCCCTCCCGGCTTCTTGTGCACCCGGCAGAGCATGGGGAGCTAGAAAAGTCCTTGACTAGTACAAGCACTACCCAGCAACAACTAAAACATCTGTGTGTTATCAACATTGTTTTCATACTAAGTCCAAAGCACAGCACTATGCCAGCTGCAGTGAAGAAAACTAACTCTATCCCAGCTAAAACCATGACATGATTTTAGTGAAAGCAGAGTACAGAGTCATGGGATTTCACAATTTTCTGGAAATGCCAGTATTTCGGGAATTTCACTTGACCATATGTTTTCTGCTGGTCTTCTTATATAGTTTGACAAAACTGTATTCAGTATCATGGAAGCTAATTTGGAAGATGAGCTTTGGTTACATGTGAAGTTAGAGAGCTCTTGGGCCTATTTCAGTCTTGTTTACATTACCAGAATAATGAAGTCGAAGAAGCATGTGCCACAAGAAGGAAATGTGGCATAGGCACATAGGCAGAAAGGAATCAAATGATGTCTAAACAAGGAGAAGGCATGTCACTGTGGCACACTGCCAGAAGGACCCATACAAGTATGTACCATTGAGTAGCTCTGTATTATGTTGAGAAGGTACACATAAAGGCAGAAGTGCCAGAGAGACTTTTACTCTTAACCAAGCAATTCCAGTGCTTAAATTACAAGGCAGGGAGGAAAAGTATCAGTTAGTCAGGTAAGATCTGGGAGCAAGGGGTGAAAGAGTAGGGTATTTAAACTAAATGACTGGCTGTACTGCCTCTCACTGGGATGGAGTTAATTTTCTTCGTAGCATCTGTGTTTTGGATTTGTGACGAAAACAGTGTGGATAACACACAAATATTTTAACTGTTGCTGAGCAGTGCATGCATAGTGTCCAGGGTTTTTTTGTTAGTCGGTTGTATTAGGTTTTTTTCCACACTCCGGTCCTCCAGTACACTGGTGGTAAGCAAGAAGTTTGGCATGGACAGAGCTGACAGCTGACCTGGGCTGACCAAAGGGACACTGCATGCTATATAATGTCATCCTCAGCAATATAAGTTCACAGAAAGGAGAAAGAGGGAACATTTGTGGTTACAGTGTTTGTCTTCCCAAGTAACTCTTAGGTGTCACGAAGCCCTGTGTTTCCAGGAAGTGGCTAAATATCTGCCTGCCAATGGCAAGTAGTGAATTAATTCCTCATTTTGTTTTGCTCGCACACTCAGCTATGCTTCATCTGTTAAACTATCTTTATCTCGACCTGTGAGTTCTCAGCCTTTGCTTTTCTGATTCTCTCTCCTGTAGTGCTGGTGGGAGAAGGCAGGGAGAGTGAGTGAGCTGCTAGTGGGTTTTTAGTTGTTGGCTGGGGTCAACATACTGCAACAACAGAGATGATTTCTTAGCAGCAGCATTTTGGACAAGCTATTTTACCAGGGCAGCTATATCAGAACACATCAACCACAGAAAATGAGGACAGAAAATGGCTTTAAACCTTTTGCCTGTTAGATTAAGTTCAGGATTTGGGCTGTTTTGATGTGGAGGTAGGATTTTCTCAAAGAAATTTAAGCTATTTTTCCTTTGACTTTCACACACACACCAATGTACCCTCCTTCCCAGTCCCTCATCTTTGGAAAGGGCATACAGCACACTTCTTAAAGCTCAGATTGCTGAAAATTGGTATAAACTTCTGAAGAAAATTAAATATATCTCAAAAGTAGTAACTGAACCTTGGTATGTATACACCAGTTTACATTTCTTTATATCGGTTCTACATGAAGGACAGTGGAGAAGCAAACTGCAATTCAGCCAGCAACAACCTGCTTCCTGGCTCCTTCTTGCAGCTGAATGCCCAGAGTCTCCTACTTCTGACTAATAGTATAATAGTGCAACAGAATAATAGTGCAATGTATGTTTACAGAATTAGCTCTGCCAAATATCCAGTCTGTCTCTTTTTCCCAACCTTCACTGTGTGCAAAAGCGAAAAATAGTTCACTTTCAAAGCAAACAGTTTCAACAAGACATATAGGTACACATACTTCATTAATCTTCTTCAAAACAACAAAGCTGAGCCTCAGGGCAAAGTAATATTGCCCTGCCACTTTTCTCCCAATAGGCACCTAGTCCTAGCTTTCGTATTATTTTGATAGCTGTGCTTGTCATCTCTTTTCCTGAACTGATGTTTAGCTTCCCCATGTGTCAGAAAACTGTTCCTTTATTTTTTCCTTGGTATGGGCTGTTAGTACATTGAGGTGACCTGGTTGAGCACAGAATCTGACAAGCTTCAGAATAGGCACAAGAAAATTGAGGGAGAGAAGAAAAAAGCATGTCTGTGAGCAAAGCAGAGCAGGCAAGCAGTAAGAAAGTATTTAGTAGGATTCTCTCTTTTCAGCAGTGACAAGGTGTCAAATTAGCTCGAGTTGGAATGTGTAACTTTCTCCTTAGTCTGTACTTTCTCCTTCAGGAGGTCTTTTATGTGTACTGTAATACCTTCCAATCTGAGTTATAAATGTATTGAAAGGATATTGATCACAAGGACAACAAGGATTCAGGGATATCACCTCTGTGGGGAAGGTGCTGTTCTTTTCATGAAAATATAAGGACTGAATAGGATAAATGACACAGAACAGTTAACAAGGAGCTAGAGACAAAAATATGTCAACCGCAAGTCACCTTTACACAGTGACTAGCATGACATAAACCAGTTGTTATTTATTTTTTTAAAAAGATATTATCTTCTGTCCTCTCTGTTAATATAGTTCAGAACATTTGCTACTCTCAGTCTTGTCAGTTTGTTAACTGCTTCTGTTTCCCAGCACAGAAGACGTTCATAGCATTTGAAATCTGAAAGAACTTATTTCAGAAAATGCTGCTGGTCTATAAAATCAAATCAAATCAAAATAGGAATAGCTGGGAGGTACTGACTGTAAAAAAAGATGATCACTCAGTGTGCCTGGTGATAAGGAGCTCCATCTACTGTGCTGCTTGTGCACAACCTTGGAAATGTTTCATGGATTAATGGATACTTGTTTAGGCCAAGCTTGTACATAAGAGTTTCAAAACAGTGTTGTTAAGCAATAATGAAAGCTGTTGTCCAAAGCCATTACTTTTTTTGTGTACTAGGAGAGCTTTTAAAATAAAATTTTAGTCTCTGTAGAAATTGGCAGTAAAGGCCCATATTAGCACTGACAATTTTGCCAGGCAATTAGGTTCTTTTCAACATGTTCAACTTAAAATTGATATATATATGGATATCTTTCAGATCTTACTAGAATGAGATAGATGAATACATATGAAATATATGCTCCCTCAGTATTTAAGGTTTCTTTTTCTCTTTTAAGAAATGTTTGCCTTCCAAAGGTGTCTTTGACAGTTATAGTTCAATAAATTTCTGGTACATGATCTCAAATTGAGTTGAAGCAAGGTAGTAATATACAAATAAGTATCTCACTCAAAAGCTAATAATGTGAAGCACTGTGTGCTTCATTTGTGATATAACTGATATTAAATTATCTAGATGCAGCCATTTTGTTGAATACCCAATAGATTATCAAGCTTTCCATAAAATTTTAACACATTAGTAGTCCCCTAATTTCTTTTTAGTTCCTAAGTAAATTTGTGGTTAGCTTCATAACTTGGCTTGTTTTTGTTGTTCTAATTGTCTACGATATATACTTTAAATAAATATTATTAGTAGTTTAACAAACAAAAATGTGAATAGCAACATTGCATATGTATTGCATTGTTAGTTGATAGTTTTCTCTGTTAAAAATATTGCTGCTTCTTTGCTGAGAATGTGATGTCTCCTGGAGAAATTAAGACTGAAAGTTTCTTTTACAGAACAGTCTCCCTGGGCAGGAAGAGACAAATGAAATTTTTGGTTTGTAGTTGATGCCATGAAAAGCCAAAATCAGGACTCAATAGTCTGAAAAACTATTAAGCAGGTATTCTTTATTGCAGTGCTGGGTGCACAGGGGATCACTCCTCCTAATGTGAATCCCACAAGTCATGATGGACAAAGCTTATATTGCTCAGTTATATACATATGCATTAGATTTCCTGGAACCAATTATAATACTTGCATCTTAATTACCCACGCATTTTAAGTCCCTTCTTCCACGTATGGTCATGAGTTGGCCCATCTAGTAACCTTCTCACAGTGTATTGCAAGGTGTGTTGATTTCAACTGGTGTTCTGGCTCTTATCCGGATGGAGATGTCCTTAGTTCCTTTCATCTTGGTTTCGACTGGCACCTGCTGCTAGGTTGTTTGCATCCTTCCAGGACATTCCTCATCAGCTTGCAGAAGATTATGTCCTTGAGTGCTTTCTTGCCTGAGGCCCCTTAAAACAGTGGCAGTTGTGAGGCTGTTGTGTGTTTGTCCTGGGTGCTTCTGAGGGGAACGTCAGGGATCATGAGGTGGTTTCCAGACAGGAATTTGGTAGTTCTGCAGTGTCCTTATCTTTATGGTTCTGTACATCTGCGTCATAAATTTTGTTTAGGCACTTCTTCTCTTGAAGCCTTTCTGACTCCCCCAAAGCAACAAGTTTTAGTCACAACAGCTCTAACTCTATCAATCTCTCCTTTTCTTTTGAGGACTTGTAGCTTACCTGCTACAGTCCTCAATATAAGAATTTAATAAGTCTCAAACAGAGACTATTATAGAAGTGTTTTATGTTTGTTTGCAAATTTCATAATAATTCATCCTTTTCAAGGGCCTAAGTAAAATATTTCCCTGTTTCCACTTGGTGTCTAATCTTATTTCTCTTCCAATTACCGTATGTTCCAGCTGAATTTCAACAACACCAAAGAAAACATCTAAGACACACACAAACAAACATTCCTAAAACCATTAGAGTAACCAATCCAATTAATAATTGTTTTAACCATCTTAAATTAGGAAGCCAAGAAGCCAATTTATCCCACAAATCATAAAACCCTAAAGAAGTGTCATCTAGAGATACGTCATGGAATATATACGTTTTTTCCCAAAGTGCATTCTTCTGATCTGCTTCTATCTGCTTATTGATATATGCACAGCAGCTGGTATTAATGATCATGCATATGCCCCCTTCTTTGGCAGTCCCTAAACCTAATACCATTCGATTTTGCAACACAACTTTGCAGATGCACAACTTTGCAGATGCACAACTTTGCAGATGCAGAGATGACACCTCTGTCTGCAAATTCTTTATAGTCTTGAATCTTTATTGCAGTGAAGGTGGTCAGCAACAGCTGGCAAGGTCCATTCCACTTCTCTCCCAGCAGATTACCTGAAAAATTCTTAACATAAACCCAACCTCCAGGGGTAAATGGGTGAATTTCCCTTCCCAGTATTCCCCAGTTGTACCCGGTTGCCTGTATTAGGATTATTTTTCAAACATATTTCACATTGCTGAGTCTCCTGACATAGTGTAGTATATACATTTCTCCCTATTAATTTCTGATTTAAAAAGTTATACAGGGAGTCTGCCTCTCGGTGTGTTCTATTATTGTGGTCCTCTTTAACAATTCCCCATATCTGTTTGGCAGGAATTATAACCTGGCCGTCGCTCAGATAGGCCCATCCTCTGGAGGGAACCTGCCCTACCATTTCTTCTATTCATTATTTGTCAGCCTTAGAATATTCAATATTTTCTTGGTCACCTTGGCTCTCACTTCGGTTTTCTGGAATTAAGGCTAAAATCTCTTGCACTGTCTCCGCTGCCTGTTTAGCCTCATAGTCAGCCAATCTCTTAA
This sequence comes from Phalacrocorax carbo, assembly GCF_963921805.1. NCBI lineage: Eukaryota > Metazoa > Chordata > Aves > Suliformes > Phalacrocoracidae > Phalacrocorax > Phalacrocorax carbo. The sequence goes on along the minus strand of NC_087518.1, from coordinate 26,999,013 downwards.
CTTTTTCCAGTTCAGTGTCACCCTTCGGGTGTCCTTGACAGCGCGTGATGGCGACTTTGGTTGGCAGTTGAATTGCCTTTAAGAGGCGAAGTATTTCCTCTTCATGCTTTATTTGTTTTCCTTGTGCAGTTAGCAGTCTTCATTCTTTCCAAATTGCTCCATGAGCATGGACAACTCCAAAGGCGTATTTGGAATCTGTCCATATATTTATCTTTTTCCCTTTTGCCAGCTCCAGGGCCCTCGTCAGGGCAATAATTTCAGCCTTTTGAGCTGATGTTCCAGCAGGTAGTGATTGAGATTCAATTATTTCATTCGCTGTTGTCATCGCATATCCGGCCCTTTGAGTACCTTCTCGGACGAAGCCGCTTCTGTCCGTGAACCAGGAATCTTGTGCATCTTCCAGAGGTGGTTCTTTCAAATATGATCTGCTAGAATATACAGTCTCTATGGTCTCTAAGCAATCGTGTGTCAACGACTCAGATGTCACCCCACTGAGGAAAGAAGCTGCGTTCGTAACATTAGTTACTTCAATATTAGTATCATCTGGTTCAACCAGAATGGCCAGGTATTGTAGAAATCGAGATGGGGAAAGCCAGTGATGCCCCTTCTGTTCCAACACAGCTGATACCGTGTGTGAAACCAGTACTGTGATCTTTTGGCCTAAGGTGAATTTCCGGGCCTCCCGAGTGTTCAAGACCACAGCTCGCAGGCACCCTGGCCACCCCTTGCTTACTTTGTCAAGCTGTTTAGAAAAAGAGGCCACAGCTCTTCCATAGGGTCCTAGCTGTTGAGCTAGGACTCCCAGAGCTATACCTTGTCTTTCATGGGAAAACAGCCAGAAGGTTTAGTCATATCAGGTAGGCCCAGGGACAGGGCCTTCATTAGTTCCTTTTTAAGTGTCTTGAATGCATTTTGAGCTTCTTTGGACCAGACCAATCGAGTGGGATTGTTATTCAAAAGTTCATACAAAGGTTTTACTATTATTCCATAGTTATAGATCCATAACCAGCACCAACCTGTCATTCCCAAAAAGGCCCTGAGTTCTTTTACCGTCTGAGGGAAGGGGGTTCTGCAGATGGCTTCTTTTTGTTCTGTTCCTAATTCCCATTGTCCTCCAGATAATTCATATCCAAGGTAGGTTACTTGTTGCCACACCATCTGAGCTTTCTGTTGAGAGACTGGATACACATTTAGACCCAAAAAGTTCAACAAACTGATAGTCCGTTGTATACAATCAGGTTTTTTTCAGTTGCTATTAAGAAGTCGTTCACTTTCTGCAAAAGGACTCCTTCCCTGGAGGGAGGATCCCACGTTTCAAGTTCTTGCACTAACTGATTTCCAAAGATTGTTGGGCTATTTTTAAAACCTCAGGGTAACACTGTCCACGTAAGCTGGGTTTTCCTACCAGTGGTAGGGCTTTCCCATTCAAATGCAAATAAACTTTGACTTTCTTTGGCTAAAGGCAAACAGAAGAATGCGCCTTTTAAATCTAATACCGTAAACATACTTGATTATCCCATAATTTAGTAAGTAAGGTATAAGGATTAGCTACCACAGGGTGTAGGTCCTTAATAATTTTGTTCACTTCTGTTAACTCTTGTACTACCTGATAAGTTCCATCCGTCTTTTGTTACCAGTAATATAGGGGTATTATATTCTGATTCACATTCTATTAATAGCCTGTGCTGCCAAAATTTTTAACTGGTCCTTCTACTCCCTTTCAGCCTTCTAACTTCTAACTTCATTTTTCCAATGTCCTTCCTCCCGACAATACACACTGATTCTTTCCCAGTCCCTCTCTATTTCCAAAGGGCCTTCCCCTTCCTTGTCCTCTGTTTACCATTCCTCTCTGTTCCAAGGCTGCCACCGTAGATGTTGCCATCACTTTTGTCAGTTTTCCTCTATCCACATTCTCCCAATTCCTAAAAACTCTCCATGCCTCCTCAGGTAGTTTCTCAAAGTTTCTTATCTCCAGTTCCTTTAGTTTCTGTAGCTTCTTTCTTATATCTGTAGAAGATTGCCCCAAAAACAGAGAAACAAGTTGTTGTTGTCCCACATCTGAGGAGGGATCTAGGGTAGCGTATTTTCACATAGCATTTCTCAACTGATCTAAAAATTCACTAGGGGCTCTATTTCTGCCCCTGTTTGATAGCATATAATGCTGACCAATTTACAGGTCTTGCGTTTTCTAATCCAAATTTTATCCAATCTTGGTATCTTTCTAATAATCTATAATCACGCCCTTCATTGGGGTCCCCATGTGGGTCAGTCAGGTGAATGTAATTGTCCACATTCTCTTGTAAGATTCCCCCAGTCATTTGGGCCTGCATATGAGTTTGTGCAGTTTTTAATACTAATTGTTTTTATGTTTCCATCATTTCCCCCAAAATCAATTCTGCACCTGTCCAATCAGAGTCCTGGTTTTTATTATTAATTCATATCGTTTTGCCACTCATGATGGGTCATCCTGGTATCCCCTAGCTACCTCTCTCCAAGCATCTAAATCAGTAGTGGAAAAGGGTACTTTTACTCTAGCTGGACCTCCTACCACCATTCACAATGGGTCTAGGAGTTGTGGAGACTTATGAGTTTTACTCCGAGTCGTGCTGTGACAAATCTATGGTTTGTATAGGAACAAATAAATTTTTATTTAATTTGAATGACTGTGAACGCTCTCACACTTCATAAGACATTAGATCATGGAATTCTTCTGTCAGACATTATAATTTCAGGAGTATTTAATGTAGTGTCTAAAATAAATTGAAGATTGAATAAGGAGATTATAATTAGTTGAAAAATGCCTGTTTCAGTAGATCCTTGCCAATAAACCTCAGGTACTTTTTTGCTTATTTATGAAGAACTATGTATTAGGGATGAGATTTTCCCTAACCATATTTTACTAATTATGTCTGTGGAAATTTCAGAGGATAGTTGTGCAAATTCCTTTGTGTGGTTATGAAAAACTTTAGCCAATACACTTTAAAATATCTTCTACTATTAGTCAGCTGTACTGGTTCTGGTTGGGATGGAGTTAATTTTCTTTATAGCAGTCCTTATGGTGCTGTGCTTTGGGTTTATGACTAAAACAGTGTTAATAACACACCAGTGTTTTGGCCATCGCTAAGCAGTGCTTGCACAGTGTCCAGTTTGGGGGGTGAGGAGGGGAGGGGCAATTCTAACTCTGCCATCTCAGTGAGTAGGCTGGGGGTGGGCCAGAGGTTGGTAGGGGACACACCTAGGACAGCTGACCAAAGGGATAGTCCATACCCTCATCATACACATCAATAAAAGCTCAGGGAAAAGAAAAAGGAGGACATCCGTGTTACAGTGTCTGTGTTCCCAGGTAACGGTCATGTGTACTGAAGTCCTGCTTTTCAGGGCATGGCTGGACATCTGTCTGCTGATAGGAAGAAGTGAATGAATACTTTATTATGTTTTGCTTGCATGCTCAGCTTGGCTTCTGTCTTTATCTTTGCCCACTAATTTTTCTCGCTTTCACTCCTCTGATTCTCTCACCCATCCTGCTGGGATCCCAATTCTATTCAGTCCACGGAAGATATCTCATTCTTCTTTTTTTCTATAGAATTTTTACTAAACTTTTGAAATTTTTTTTCTTATTTAGAATAACATTTCATATATTTTTTTTCCTTCTTCCAAAACAATACAAAGCTCACATTCACCCAACCAGAATATTTATTTCTTCAAATTTTTCACACTATAGTCTGTTAAGGTATGTGTTATATTAAAACCTCATATTTAGCAGTGGAACTTAAACATTTCCAGAGCGCTTGTAGGTGTTTTAAGGGTATTTAAAGATATTTAAGACAGCAGTTATTTTTAACAGCAATAAACAACAAATATCAAATATATCCCAACAGTGCTTTTATACACTGCAGATTGTGGTTATTCATGTACATTTTCCAAAGTATTGTGAAGTGAGTTTATCATTAAATCTTCGGAGATTCAAACCATACTATTCATAATTACATTACTGCACTTCTTTTTTACCACAGAGGCCAGCAATGTTTATTAATTTCAGTGTTGTTTAAGTCATTTTCTGGCTTTCAGTCTGACAACCTCTTTTTTTTCCTGTAGATGAATTTCAGAATCTAGTGGGTGGATGATAAGGTGAGCAGATGAAATTTAGTGTAAAGGATGCTTTTATAGCAATACTCCCTTTGGCCTCATGTAATTCTATTGTTTATCTTCCATGTTTCCTGTCTTTCCTGATGTTGATATGTGTTTTGTTCAAAAAGCTGTAGTTACCATGATTCCCTAGTGCTCCACATGGCAGAAGGGAATAGAGAAGGGGAAATTCAGGCTGCCTTCATTCAACTAAGAGGAGGTTGCTAACAATAGACCAAGACCTATCATTAAAGACTGAGGAAACAAAACAAAACAAAAATCATTGAATGCCTCCACAGTTTCTTCATCCCTATTTCTCAGATGACCATCTTTATCAAGGATTGGTCCAGTATTTTCCTTAGACCTCCTATTGCTACTAACATACATTAAAAAGCCTTTCTTGATGTCTGCTGCAACACTGGCCAGTTTTAACTCTATTTGAGCTTTGGCTTTTCATCTTGTCTCCCTACACATGCAAACCACAGCTCTGTAATCTTCCTGAAAAACCTGCATCTGCTTCCAGAGCTCGTACAATTTCTTTTTCTGTCTGAGTTCCAAGAGACATCCCCTGTTCAGCCAAGCTGGTCTTGTGCCCTGCTTGCTCGACTTTCGACACAATAGGACTGCTTGCTTGTGTGCTTTTAAAAGGTAGTTCTTAAAAACTGACCAGCTCTAATGGACACCTAAGTCCTCCAAAGCAGAAGCAGTAATTTCAGTTCCTCTTAATTTCATTTTAAAATCAAATTAAGTTGATCACAGTATGTAATATATAAGATTTCAAATAATTTTGATCAGTATGATTATTCCTTAAACCTTTAACAATTCTCTTACAACATAGATTATAATGATTATTATACTGTAGTTCATAAATACTATTAATGAGCTTAATTCCACCATTCTGAAGACCTTCACATTCAGAAAAATAAATAAAAAGATGCAAAGCCTGTTGTTTACAAGTGGAGTTTACATTACAGTGAGTAGAGCCTATCCTCATTATAGCACAGTAATTAGCACCACTGCCTTTAATGCACTACAGTAATACACATATGAATATTATACTGCAAGTCTCAGATAATTTCCTCCATATTAAAGGTCTCATTCCAGTCCTCCTGAAATGAGTAGATATCTTCCCATCACTGTTACTGGACTTCTAATGTGGTCCTAAAACTATAAGCAACACTCAATCTTTTCAGAGAAAAGGAAAATAATCTTGAAGATAATAACCTTTCTTATTCCTTTATTTCTTCTTCCCTTCACAAGGATGGAAAAAATATATACATGCAAGAAAGTAGCTATGCATTGTGTCCAAAACCTAGTTCTTTTAAATATCTTAAGACAGACAAATGCAGTATAAGTAGAATGTGTTTAAACAAATGTATGCATTGAGGAGTAAGTTGTTTCATGTACAAATGGAAGAATCAAATTATTTAGCTCAGTAGTGTACCACATGAACTTGGAAAGAATGGAAAGAAAAAAGGAAAAAAGTATCTTTAGTTGTGTTCGTGCTCTAACCACTGGTGAGTCTGCATAGTTGGTACAGGTCAAAAAAGCAATACTTTCTGTTAAAGTCAAACTGAATTTTAAGTGTTTGCAATTTCTTTGAAAGAAAATTCTTCCAGCAATATACCTTTCCTGCTGGGTTTCTACCACCAGTTTTCTTTCTGTAATTTTTAAAATGAAATCTGTCTATATATATTTCAGCTTAATATGTAGTTTAGAAATACAATAAAATGAGAGAAAGAATTTTGTACAAGTTTTCAAAATCTATACTACTATTTCTTTAAAAAGCTAACATTGTCTGTTTCCTGTATTGTTTTTTAGCTAAAACCTAGAAATGTTGCAATCTAGGATCTAGAAATGTTGCAATCAACAAAACGTCCCTCCATGTCTTCAAAAACACCCACATGTGAAGCACAAACCCAAATGTGGCCAGGTTACTAGTAAGGGAGAAACCTTACTTCACTAAAGGAAAACTTATTACTGCTTGGCAGCTAAGTTTTCTGGGATCATAACTGTTATGAACGTTCAGCATTCCAAAGTTATAAGAGCTAATTTATTTTCAGTTTCAGAAGGTCCTCCATCCTTATGTTTCTCAAGACTTCTTAGCCTTCCTAGCCTATGGTGGCTGTGGTATACTCTACAGTATAGCTTAACCTAGCTCAAGACACCCAGGATCTAATTTATACCCACTGTTGCACTTTTGTTTGTGGGACCTCTTCTTCAAACATGCACCAGGCTACAGATTGAAAAATTGTTTGTTTTCCAGTTTTACAGAGAAGTCTTTTATTGCTGAGCTTTTGGTCACTTTTAGTGTTCATCTCTGTTCTTCTGTTCCTATTCATAAAATGAAAGGAGTTTCCTCAAGCACTTTTGGGAAAAAGTTTTAATATTTCCAAAATGAATGACAGCACAGTCATGATAAATAATTATTTTGTATTGATGGAACATTTTGGTAATATTTATCATGAAGAAACAGGGACTTTCAAAAGAATCACAGGATCATAAAATTATAAAATCATAGAATAATAGAACACCCTGAGTTAAAAAGGATACACAAGGATCATCGAGTCCAACTCCTGTCCCTACACAGGACAACCCCAAAATTCACACCGTGTCTCTGAGGGTGTGGTCCAAGGGCTTCTTGAATAGCGTCAGGCTAACAAAATCTTCCTAAAGGACATAAGTCTTCTTATCTACTGCCTGTGGTAATCACGTTTATAGCCCAAGTGACATCAGTTTTAGGCTCTGCTATTCACAGTCTCAGGCTCAAATCAAAATGAAGTTTTTTGGAGGTTAGCACAAAAATACTGTTAGTACTTAAAAAAATCTACACCATTAACATACATCAATATAAGCATGCAACCTCCTTTAGCAGTAAGGAAAAATATTTATACTATCTATGGTGAACATGTCCTTTAAAGAGCAATATGATTTCATTCTTTTTAGAGACTGCTCTTCAAATCCATAAAATTCTTTTCTCTCTCTCTCTCTCTCTCTCTCTCTCTCTCTCTCTCTCTCTCTCTATTTGTTCTCTCCATCTATGTTTTTACCATGACAAAATGATATGGAGATTAGTAGTTGTAAACACAGGGTAATTATATGCTGAATTAAGAATATAGAATCATAGAACCATAGAATGTCCTGAGTTGTGAGAAGGGACCGGCAAGGGTCATCGAGTCCAACTCCTGTCCCTACACAGGACAACCCCAAATCCACACCGTGTCTCTGAGGGTGTTGTCCAAGGGCTTCTTGAATAGCGTCAGGCATGGTGCTGCAACTTCCTCCCTGGGTAGCCTGTTCCAGTGCTCCACCACCCTCTGGGTGAAGAGCCTTTTCCTAATACCCAACATAAACCTCCCCTGGCACATCTTCCTGCCATTCCCTCAGGTCTATCGTTGGTCACCAGAGAGAAGAGATCAGCACCTGCCCCTCCTCCTCCCCTTGTGAGGAAGCTGTAGACTGCGATGAGGTCTCCCGTCAGTCTCCCCTTCTCCAGGCTGCACAAACCAAGTGACTTCAGCTGCTCCTCATACGGTTTCTTCTCTAAACCTTTTACCAACTTCGTGGCCCTCCTCTGGACACTCTCTAGTAGCTCTGTATCCTTAAAATAATGTGGTGCCCAAAACTGCACACAGTACTCAAGGTGAGGCTGCACCAGTGCAGAGTAGAGTGGGACAATCACCTATTTCAACCAGCTAGCAATACAGTGCTTGATGCACCCCAGGACACACTTGGCCTTCTTGGCTTGGTTGAACACTCGTGTTCAACTTGGTGTTGACCAGAACCCCCATATCCCTCTCTGCAGAGCTGTTCTGCAGCCTCTCATTCCCCAGTCTGTACGTACAGCCAGGGTTGCCATGCCCCAGGTGCAAAATCCAGCACTTGCCCTTGTTAAACGTCATATGGTTGGTAATACTACCAGTAGTAATTGGTAACAATAAGTAAGCAATAATATGTACCAACTAGTAAGTAGTTGTGTTGCTGTACGCTTCTATGGGAGAACTTATCTTGGGCCGCATATCTCCGGGACACAGGGCTCTACCCACCCTGGGGACAGTGATGCACAGGCATCAATAGGATGGATACAAAATGTCCGTTTATTTAACTGCGTCACACGCTTATACAGCTCTTGCACTTCCTGTTCCTGCCACTCCTATGGGGAGGAGTCTATCTTTCCGTCACATCCTGTGATCTTCCGGTCACCGATCCCTGTCTATTCCCCTACATAGCTGGTATTAGTAGTTATACCTAGTAGTACCTTCAAAACGTAGTATGTCTCCTTTTAAAAAGAATAGACAGAAACATTGTGCACAAAAGCTACATGCACAGTTTGTATTCTTTTAAATTATCTTTTTGCAAAGATGGTAAAAAAATGCACAAAAGGCTTGTTAGTAATCTCTGCAGGGTACCTGTAATAAGACTGAATGGTTATGCACTTGAACTAACCCGTTGGAGTATTCAGAAAAGCCTATTCAAGGATCACCCTTGCAAGCTCAAGAGTGATGCGTACCAACAAAGGGGAAGTCTGGCAAAAATGCCAGGAGGCCTGTACAGATGAACAGGGGGATCATAGACAAAGAGAAACACAAAAAGGAAGCCTACAGAGGGTGGAAGCAGGGTCAGGTAGCCTGGAAGGAATACAGAGAAATTGACCGAGCAGCCAGGGATCAGGTTAGGAAAGCTAAAGGCCTGATAGAATTCAATCTGGCCAGGGGCATCAAGGATGACAAGAAAAGCTTTTATAAATATGTCGGTGATAAAAGGAAGACTAGAGAGAATGCGGGCCCTCTCCAGAAGGAGACAGAAGACCTGGTTACCTGGGATACGGCGAAGGCAGAGGTACTCCATGACTTTTGTATCTCAGCCTTCACCGGCAAGTGCTCGAGCCACACCGCCCAAGCTGCAGAATGCAAAGGCAGGGACTGGGAGAATGAAGAACCACCCACTGTAGGAGAAGATCAGGTTCAAGACCACCTAAGGAACCTGAGGGTGCACAAGTCCATGGGACCCGATGAGATGCATCCACGGGCCCTGAGGGAACAGGCGGATGAAGTTGCTAAGCCACTATCCATCATATTTGAGAGGTTGTGGCAGTCTGGTGAAGTTCCCACCGGTTGAAAAAGGGGAAACCTAACCCCCATTTTTAAATAGGGAAAAAAGGAAGACCCAGGGAACCTCTGTGCCTGGCAAGATCATGGAGCAGATCCTCCTGGAAACTATGCTAAGGCACATGGAAAAAAGGAAGTGATTGGTGACAGCCAACATGGCTTCATTAAGGGCAAATAGTGCTTGACAAATTTGGTGGCCTTCTACAAGAGCGTTACAGCTTTGGTGGATAAGGGAAGAGCAACTGATGTCATCTACCTGGACTTGTACGAAGCATCTGATACTGTCCCGCATGACATCCTTGTCTCTAAATTGGAGAGACACGGATTTGATGGATGGACCACTCGGCAGATAAGGAATGGGCTGGATGGTTGCACTCGAAGAGTTGTGGTCAACGGCTCAACGTCCAAGTGGTGACCAGTGACTAGTGGCGTTTCTCAGGGGTCAGTACTGAGACCAGCACTGATTAATATCTTTGTTACTGAGCATGACTAGGCTAATAGTGATCATACTGTTAGTGAATCCCTCGCGGACTAACAAGTGCTAACTGGGTATCACTCAGAATCTAAGCCCAGCTGCCCCTAGCCCCTCTGACATCTGAGGACTACCTGGATTGCAAGGGGTGTTATTTTCTGCCAAATTTCTTCACCTATTAACGCAACAGTAAAATTGGCATAGTCGGCAGGATTGCCATGGATAAACTGCTGCAAAAAGAAGCCTGCATACAGGTAACGTACGAGAGACAAGTTCAGGAAATCCCCAATGGTAGCTCCCATTGACCCGGCACGATTAAACCCTCTTACTCGTGGTCTTCCTGAGAGTCTAAAAATATTTGCAGCAAATGTCCAAGATTGCTACAAGCCATTCGTACTCAGAATGAAAACACCAGTCATGGTCGTAGAAGAGGTCAGCAAGACCCCACCCTGTCAAACCCCATAATCACCTGGAGTGAGCTCGTACAAGAAATAGATAGACACAGATGCTGCATGGGCTGGGTTAGTGCAACCTAAACAAAACCCCAGTACATGCCCGGTGGATTCATCAAATCCATACCTCGCCACCCAAATCTGATGGGAGGCTTAGACTTAATAAAGAGGAGAGTGAATTGTGGCTAAAAACCCTAGCTCTGGGTGTGCCTTGACAATATTTACATGGTGCCCACACTGATGACCTCTGCATATTAGTACAATCTCTGAGTAAGAGGAATAACTCGGCTGAGGAAAATTACCCAGCCAAGAAATCCCCAACCTGTGATAGAAATATACCCTCTGCACCGGAGTGTAAGTTAGCTGATTTGACAGAATCCCAACCAAAAAACTCTTGCTCCCAGGGAGGGCAGTGAGCCACCCTGCCTGGCGGGCACTAATGATTCAATGGCTCTCTGATAAATGCTCTGAACCCAGCATCACAATTCTTGTTGGAGCCCAGAAAATAATGGTAGATTTTCTTATTGATACTGGAGCCCAGATGTCAGTAATTACTAAAAACCGGCAGAAACCGTTGGCATACAACCTGGCTGGTGCAGGATAAAATACACAAGAATTGAGGGTGTGATAAAGGAATGCCCCACTGCAAAACCCATTCTCTGGTTACCAGGGGAACAAAGACTAACCAAGGCAGAGATATTACTTAGTGCAGCACACACTGGCATGTGTGACACAGTGAAGCATGACCAGCAAGTTTAGGGAGGTGATTCTCCCCCTCTGCTCTGCCCTCATGAGATGAGACCCCACCTGGAGTACTGTATCCAGCTGTGGGGCCCCCAACATATGAACTACACGGACCTGTTGGAGTGAGTCTAGAGGAGGACCCCAAAGATGATCAGAGGGTCGGAGCACCTCTCCTATGAAGACAGGCTGAGAGAGTTGGGGCTTCTCAGCCTTGAGACGAGAAGGCTTTGGGGACACCTTATAGCAGCCTTCCAGTTCCTGAAGGGAGTCTACTAGAAAGCCGGAGAGGGGCTTTTTATAAGGGCTTGTAGTGATAGGACAAGGTGTAGTGGCTTTAAAATGAAAGAGGGTAGATTTAGACTAGATATAAGGTAGAAATTCTTCACTGTGAGGGTGGTGAGGCACTGGAACAGGTTGCCCAGAGAAGTTGCGGAAGCCCCATCCCTGGAAGTGTTCAAGGCCGAGTTAGATGGGGCTTTGATAAACCTGGTCTAACGGAAGGTGTCCATGCCCATGCCAGAGGGGCTGGAACTAGATGACCTTTGAAAGCCCCTTCCAGCCCAAACCAATCTATGATTTTATGATTCTATGATAATTATTTGAAAGTAATTTTACATTCTGATTTAAAAATAACAGCAATGTTTGGCTTGTACCTGCATTCCTCTCCACATTAGAAATGTGGAGCACAGTGTTGGGGGTGAGAAGAGGGGGAAGAGAAAGAAACCATATGAGTTTTTGGCTGTGCAGTTCCATGATGTTTCTTTCTATGCTTACTCTTCACAGACTAGTCAAAGAGATGGTGCTGTGTTGGGGGTTTTTTTTTGGCACAACCGATGAATATTGCTTCCCTTCAACAGAAAATAAAACAAACCAAACCCCACAAAACAATAGAGTTGGTAAAAGTAGGTCTGAAAGGAAGCATAGAAGTCTGAACAGTGATACAACATGAGCTCTGGTTAATAGTTCACTGGCAAGTAACAAAAGTGATTTGAAGAAAGATTGGATCAAACTACAAAGAATTTGGAAGGATCACCAGAGAAGAGCACCTGATTGCACTCTAAGTCTCAGTGCTGAACTGACTCACTCGATCAGGGCTTCAGTGGTATGAAGCTGAATTGAAAACGCCTGCACCTTTCAGCTAGGACTTATTAAGAGTACAGTGCAATGTCCTATTAGTAATGATGCCTACCAATTATTCTTTCACAAAACCCATGGTCCTAGGTAAGTCAGTCATGATTTTGCCACCAGCTTTATGCGTCACTGTCAAACAGCGATGTAACTATCAAAAGACCTTAAGGAACTTTTCATATTTTATGACCTGTACAATGTTGGTTTCTCGTCAAATATAGATGGCTTTGTGTCATGGTTTAGCCGGCAGCTCAGCCCTACACAGTTGCTCGCTCACTCCACCACCGGTAGATGGGGGAGAGAATCAGAAGGGTAACGCTTGTGGGTTGAGATAAGAACAGTTTAATAATTAAACTTAAAAGAAGCAACAACAGAAATGCAATGTAAAGGAGAACAACGAGAGGTGCAAAACCCGGGGGGAGGGAGGGGGGAGGGTAATTAACCGCCAAAACAAACCGCACGCGATGCAGCCACCTACCACCCGCCGACCCAAAGCCGCGCCTCCCCCGAGCCGCAAACTGCCCCCCCTCAATATACTGGTCATGGTGTCACATGGTATGGAATGAACATGCCATCGGCTAGTCGGGGTCAGCTGTCCCCGCCATGGCCCTGCCCCTCCCAGCCCCCCGCCACGCGGCAGAGAGCGGGAAGCTGGAAAGGCAGCCGACCCCTCATGGTGAGGAGAATTAACCCCCTTCTCAGCCAAAACCAGCACACTTTGAAAACACAGTACAGCTCCCTGTTTGTCTATGGACTTTGCATAGATAACTTTGATTTGAGATTTTTTTCTTAAGATGATTAGCCTGTTTTCCAAAGGCTTTGTGAATAGCTCAATAGTTAGAGAAATAGCTGTGGATCATAAAAATTACTTTAGAGCTTTCTGTGCCTCCATTTGTGTCATCAGCAACATCAATAATATTCTACATCTTCTTTCTGTAGTTTAGAATATCTTTTATCCTTATCATAGGTCATCATCGTGGGGTACGTAAAGCAAACCAAAACATTGATACTGTCAGATGATGCAGGTGGAAGCAGGTCGCAGGCTCATTCATTCGTTACAAAGTGCAGTGCAGCCTGCAGTGCAAAACAGAAATGCTTATTAGCACCAGTCAACCTTCTCCATTCACACACAGTTCTGCTGGATAAAATTGCATTGCTATAAATTTGTTGCCCATATTAGCTAATGAATCTACAAGAAAAGTTAAACTAATTAGTGCATGAAAAAGGAATATCTTGCTCTAAATATATGTGGTTCATTCCCCATGGAGGTGTGTGTAAATTTACATTTATTTGTAAATATTGTAATGTAATTTGTAATGACCAAAATTAACTTGTGCGTCAATAAATTTACCCAATTCTAGGCATATAGGCATTTTTTAGTTATGCGTTTAGACTGGTTTCTAACGGTAAATGCCTGGGAGAATTTCAGAAGCTTCAGAACAAGCTCCAGAACAAGCATATTTAGAGCTACTGAAACCACAAGCAAAGCTGCAGAAAACCAAATAAGCCTGTTTATTTTATTGCACAGCCCTGAAATATTGCTTCAAATGGATACCACATTTTAAAGATATGAGCTGTAAAATTATCTCATCATACAATAGACAGAAGATGAGGATGTTATTCTTCACTCAGTGTATTTAAGAAAAGTGCATTAAACTTCCAAAAAAAAAAAAGAAATGATACTGTAAAAGGAATGTGCTGGTGATAAATCCATATATAGCAGAGAACTTTTCCTAAGTTCAGTCATGTAGAATTCTTTTATGGCACATTGATGCTTTAGTTGTTAAGTAGCGGCTAAATGTCACAAAGTAGCACCTATAGTAGCCAGGGATCTTTCCAGCTTCCTGTGCTCTGCCACATGGGCAAGAGGCCAGGAGGGGCGGGGCCACAGCCAGGACAGCTGACCCAAACTGGCCAATGGGATATTCATTCCATGCCATGTGATGCCATGACCAGTATATTAACCGGGGCAGTTGGCACATGGGGGAGGCAGTTGCAGCCTCAGGACTGGTAGCATTGGGTTTGTGGGTGGTGAGTGACTGTGTCATGTACTGCTGGTTTTGGTTGTTCAATACCCCTTCCCCCCTGCCCCAGGTTTCACCTCTCTCGTTATTCTCCTTTTTATTGTATTTTTATTATTGTTGTTGTTATTATTGTTTTATTTTAATTATTAAACTATTCTTATCTCAGTCCACGAGCTTTACCCTTCTGATTTTCTCCCCCATCCCACTGGTGGGAGAGTGAGCAAGCAGCTGTGTGGGGCTGAGTTGCTGGCTAAACCACAAAACTTTTCCACAGGTATAGTCACTCAGTCGTAGAAGGCCACTAGGTTGGTCAGGCAGAGGTGAGGCTGACAGGTCAGTAGTTCTGAGGGTCCTCCTTTCTACCCTTTTTAAAAATGGGTGCAATATATATATAGTATACATTAATTTGTTTTTCCTTCCTAAGAACTAAATCTTCTGGGTTTTGGGGCCTTATTCTACCTTATCTGCCTCTTATAAGTAGAGTCTTTGCCCTCCTTTCAATAAAAGATATACAACTGTCCCTGGAAAAATAATGTGTGTGAATGTACACAGGTGTAATTCCTGTGTGTTTTCTTGTTTTATTCCAATAGTTTTTGCAAAGCAGTCACATCATTGCTATACATTTGATATATTTTACATCAGAATATAGTTGTCACCTATCTATCCTTGGGAGATAGTTATTAGTACTGCTTCCAACCTCATTGGACTGAAGTCTATAGAAGCACAATGACTCACTTTATTGGAAGTGACTTCTGTTTTTTGGATGTATTGGGATGTGAGGAGAGACCTGAGGCTGCCCTCATACCAGACACAGCCAGTCCCAGCCAGCCCCCAAATGAACCTACCACAGGACACAGCTCAGCCCATCAGCAATGCTGGTGGTGCCTCTGTGATAACGTATATAACAAACAGTATAAAACACCGTGCAGCACGTGTGAGATGTGTGAGAGATGAGTGACCAAAAGGAAAAAAAAAGTGAGAGAAACATGCCTTCAGACACCAAGGTCGGTGAACAAAGAGGGGAAAGAGGTGGTCCAGGAGCCAGAGCAGAGCTTCCCCTGCAGCCTGTAAAGACGACCATGTTGAAGTTGGTTGTCCCTCTGCCTGGGGCGGACACCCTGCTGATGGAGGACATTGGAACAGATATTTACACTGTGGCCAGTAGAGGACACCACACTGCAGCAGGCTGACATGACCTGAAAGAAGCTGCAGCTCATGGAGAGCCCACGTTGGAGCAGACCACTCGTGAAGGACTCCACCCCATGGAAAGGACCCACACTGGATCAGTTCACAGAAGCAGAGGATCACAGAATCACAGAGTGGCTGAGGTTCCAGTGGACCCCTGGATGTCATCTGGTCCAAAAACCCTGCTCAAGCAGGGCCAGATAGACCCTGTCGCCCAGGAGCAAATCCAGATGATTTTTGAATATCCCTGAGGAGGGAAACTGCACAACATCCCTGGGCAACTTGTTCTGGTGCTCAGTCACCCTCACAGTAAACAAACGTTTCCTGATGTTCAAATGGAGCCTCCTGTGTTTCAGTTTGTGCCCATTTCCTCTTGTCCTGTCACTGGGCAACCACTGAAAAAAGCCTAACTCCATCTTTTTTGTGCCCTCCCTCTAGGTATTTACATACATTGATAAGAACTCCTCTGGGCCTTCCTTTCTCCAGGCTGAATAGTCCCAACTCTGTCAGGCCCTCCTCATAGCAGAGGTGCTCCGGGACCTTCAGCACCCCTGTGGCCCTTCACTGGGTTCTCTCCAGTACATCTATGTCTCTTTTGTACTAGTGAACTGTCATGATCAACTGTTGGGTTGAACAATTTGGCAGAGGTTTGCAGCCAACCTCAGGTAGCTCTGTGTGTTTGGGAGCTGCTGGGCTTAACTTTTGATTAACTCAAATATTTTATCATGACTAGGTTCTTTTACACTCTTGGAAACAAAATTAAGACTCAAAATGGAGTCATGTGCCAAGTCACTTTATTTGGCCAAGAATAAGTATGCAAGAGAAAAGGAGAGAAAGAGAGAAGAGTGAGAAAGGGAGGGAGAGAGAGTTGCAATAGCTACCACCACAGATCTGTGGCATCCCGTCAGTCCAATGTATCTTCAAATCCAGTGGCAGAACATTCCAGACATCCGCCGTGGTCTCCGCTGGTTTCACCTTTTATAGCATTGTCGTACTGCATAGTCAATAAGTTCTCAGAACTGTTTTGCATACCCACACCTCCCACTCGGCCATGGGGTGCATGTCCAGTACCATCACTAAAGGGCGCTCGAAAGTTATAGAGGGTCCGAGCCCCCCTCCCCCGTCCCCCCCTCATATGTTGTCAGTGGACCCTGGGCCCAGGCATGTTGGCAGAGGACTGGGGCAATGTGCTTTGAGACAACAGGCCCCACTTGCATTCCTGTCTGGTAGAACTCACTCGTTTGCCGTGGTAATGAGGCCTTAGTAGTTAAATTGTCCTGGTTGCCATGATGATGAGGCTTCGGTAGTTAAACTGTCCTGCTAACAATACTGAGACAATATTCTAGTCCCTTGCACAAGCCCAGAGCTGGACACAGTCATTCAGGTGTGGCCTTAGCAGGCTGAGTAGAAGGGAAGGATCTCTTCAGTCAGCGTGCTGGCAGTACCTTGTCTTTTGCATCCCAGGATGTTCTTAGCTTTCTTTGCAGATAAGGGCATGTTGCTAGCTCGTGGCCATCTCAGTGTCCACAGGACCCCCAGGTACTTTTCTGCCAAGCTGCTTTTCAGCTGGGTGACACCCAACACACATTGCTGCCTAGGGTTTTGCCTCCCCAGGGACAGGACTTGGCACATCTCCTTGTTGAACTCCATGAGGTACCTGTCAGCCCATTTTTCCTGATTATTGAGGTCCCTCTGAATCACACTACAATCCTCTGGTATACCAACCATTCATTCCAGCTTTGTCTCATCTGCAAACTTGCTGAGAGTACACTCTGCCCCATCATCTGAACCATTAGTGAAGAAGTTAAACAGGATTAGACCCACTATTGACCCCTGGGGTACACCACTAGTTATCTGCCTCCCAGTAGACTTTGTGCCAATGATCACCAGCCTCTAGGCCTGGCTGTTCATCAGCTTTCAGTCTACCCTACTGTCTGCTCAACCAGCCTGTACATCAATATCTTCTCTAAGAGGATCTTCCGGCAGACAGTGTCAAAGGCCTTACTGAAGTCCACGTAGACAATACCCGCTGCTGTCACCTCATCTACCAGCCCAGTTATTTCATCCTAGAAATCTATCCAGTTGGTCAAGCATGACTTCCCCTTGGTGAATCCATGCTGACTACTTCTCATGATTTTCTTGTCTTTCAAGTGCATGGAAATGGTTTCCAGGGTTAGCTACTCCACTTTCCCAGAGATCAAGGTGAGGCTAACCAGCCTGTAATTCCTTGGGTCCTGCTTCTTGCCCTTCTTGAAGATAGAAGTGACGTTTGCTTTGCTCCAGTCCTTGAACACTTCTCCCAGTCACCATGTTTGATCAATGATTTTCAAGAGTGGCCTCGCAAGGACATCTGCTAACAACTTTAGTGATCAGATGTGCAACCTATCAGGCTCCAAAGACATGCCCAGTTTGTTCAAATGTTTCTGAACCTGGTCCTTTTTCATCAGTCTTCACAAGTCTTCCTTCACCTAGATTTTCCCTCTGGCCACTGGGACCAGGGTGCCTGAAGGCTGGTCTTGCTAATAAAGGTTGAAGGAAAGGCAGCACTCAGTCCCTCAGTCTTTTCCATGTCTAGTGGAACCAGGTCCCCTGTCCAATTCAGCAATGGGCCCATATTTTTCCTAGCCTTTCCTTTGTCACCTGTGTACTTAGAGAAGCCTGTCTTTTCTTCAACATCCCTTGCCAGATTCAATTCCAGTAGGGAATACAGTTAGGCTTTCCTAATCTCATCCCTGCATGGTTAGGCAATGTTTCTGCATTCCTCCCAGGTAACCCATCCTGGCTCCCACCCTCTGTAAGCTTCCTTTTTGTGTTTGAGTTTGGCTGGGGTTTCCTTGTTCAAACAGGCAGGCCTCTTGTCATTTTTGCCTGGCCTCCTGCTCAGTGGGATGGACCACTTGGAGGAGGTTATCCAGGATTATAATCCAGAATAAGTGTTTCAATAACCAAGAATAATTATTTCTTGGGCTTCTCTTCCTTTGAGGGCCCTATGCCACAGGACTCTTCCAAGCAGGTCTTTGAAGAAGCTAAAACCTGTTCTCCTGAAACAGAGGGTTGTGAGCTTGCTTTTCACTCTCTTCCCTCCCCTCAGAATCTTGAACTTCACCATCCCATGGTTACTGAAACCAAGGCTACTTTTGATCTTCAGATCCCCAATGAGCCCCCTTGTTGGTGAGTATGAGGCCCAGTGGAGCACCTCTCCTTGTTGGCTCATCTGTCACTTGGGTCAAGAAGTCGTCACCGATGCTCTCCAGGAACCTCACAGATTGTTTGTGGCCTGCTGTGTTGCCCCTTCTGTATATATCAGCGTGATTGAAGTTCCCCATGAGGACCAGGGCCTGTGAACATAGCTACTCCTACCTGTCTGTAGAGGTCTTCATCCACCACTTCTTCCTGGTCAGGCAGCCTATAGCAGAAAATGACTACAATGTCACCTTTACCTGTCTTCTCTTTAATCCTTAGACATAAACTCTCATTTGACTCCTCATCCATCCCCAGGCAGAGTTCTGGAAAAATAAATTAAAGACAGAAATCCTAGCTATGCAGAGGTTTTGAGATTAAGATATCAAATTATCATATCTTTCTATTTAATTGTTTGGAAATGCTTCAGAAGAATTAGTCAATGAAATAAAAGATTTTTAAAATTAACATGATACTTATCAACCTTTTATTGTTAGAAAGAAGTAATTAGAAGAACTAAATTGAGTTTAGTATTGGTAGCATTTAAAAAATCTTGTCTCATATTTTACATTTTACATGAAAAAGCCAATATGAAATTCAGTAACCCAGTTTGTTCCCTTTGGATTATATTTTGGAGTGTGAAAAGAACAGTTATAACAAATTTTTAAAAAAGGGGAGAAGCAACAATTGTAAATGCAGTTAAAAATTCTGAGACAGTAATAGAGATTTATTGGTAGTAACTTGATATATTTTAAAAATCTTGCCCTAGGAGAGTACGGTTGACTGATTTCTTAGAACTTCACTTCATATGTATGAATGGTTGAACAGTATGAAATGGAGTGTCTGCATTCTGAATAAAGTCAGTTTGTCACTATAAAGTGAAATGAGAAAATGTGTTAAAAAAAGAAGTTCCTAGTTGTCATGGTTTCAGCTGGGATAGAGTTAATTTTCTTCACTCTAGCTGGTATAGTGCTGTGCTTTGAAATTAGCATGGAAAAAAACCTGTTGAGATAACACACAGATGTTTAGGCTGCTGCTGGGCAGCGCTGATACTAGTCAAGGACGTGTCTAGCTTCCCATGCTCTGCTGGGTGCACAAGAAGCCGGGAGGGGAGGGGGCACGGCTAAGAGAGTGGATTCAAACTGACCAAAGGGATATTCCATATCATGTAACGTCATGCCCAGTATGCTACCTGGGAGGGGCTGGCCGGGGGAGGGAGGGAGCAATCGCGGCTCAGGGACGGGCAGCGTCGGTCGGTGGGTGGTGAGCGGTTGTATCGTTCGTGTTTCTGCATTTTTTTTCTGTTTTCCCTTTCCTTCCTTTTCCCTTTTATTATATTAACATTATTGTCATTATTATCATAATCATTTATCATCATCATTTTATTGTAGTTATTAAACTGTGCTTATCTCAACCCACAAGTTCTTTTGCTCGTCCGATTCTCTTCCCCATCCCACAGGGGTGGGGGGGGGAGCGAGCGGCTGCGTGGTGTTCAGTTGCCAGCTGAGGCTGAACCACGACACTAGTACATCAGCTGCAAACATGCCAGGAAAATATAATATCTGTCACCTGCTAACTGACTATAAACTGTCCTTTTGGAGTCCACACAGAAAGTTCTGAACAAGTTCTTTACTTCATAAATTTAATCTGTGATTCCTCATGGAACTATTTCACTCACTTTAAAAAGCACATTAATAGGTAAATAACATGTAATAGGTAATAAAGATCTAAACTTTTCATCAGACTTACTTTTAACCTTCCTTTCTACATCTATTTGGCTCAGGAGAAATGTAACCAGAAGTAGAGTCTTATCTTTTTATTCAGTTACATAGATAGGATGAACTTTTGTAATCTGAAATAGTAGAGGTGCTGGGAACATTTTTGAATACCATTTGATTTTTTGAAATTGTTGTGGTTCAACCGTGGCCAGCATTTAAGCCCCATAGAGGTGTTCATTAACGCCTACCCCGGTGGGAGTGGAAAAATAATCTGAAGGGTAAAAGTGAGAAATTTCATGGGTTGAGATAAGGGCAGTTTAATAGGTAAAGGAAAAGCTGGGCATGCAAGCAAAGCAAAATAAGAAAATAAGAAATTCAATCACTACTTCCATTTGCAGACAGGAGTTTAGCCATTTTCAGGAAAGTAAGACTTCATCACAGCTGACTCTGTCTTGCGAATACAAACACCGTTAACTCCAAATGTGCCCCCTTCCTTCTTCCCACAGCTTTTATTGCTAAGCACAACATTATATGGAATGGAATATCCCTTTTGTCAGTTGGGGTCAGCTGTCCCAATTGTGTCCCCTCCCAGATTCATATGCGCTCCCAGCCTACTTGCTGGTGGGGCAGCATGACAAGCAGAAAAGGCCTCGACGCTGTATACACACTGTTCAGTGATAACTGAACACTGTTATCACTGTTTAGTGATAACATCAGTGTGTTATCAACATGGTTTTGGTCATAAATCCAAAGCATAGGACCATAGACACTACTATGAAGGAAATCAATTCTATCTCAGCCAAAAATAGTACAGATATACACCACCTCAGAGTCAAATGTTTCATGGGTTTTCATCACATTCTTCAGTCTGGAGTTACACATGTCAGTAAGAAAACTTGATCCAAACACCTTGATCCACATTTTGACATGATTTCTCTAAAGGACTAATTTTGAAAAGTTTTATTTTATTGAAATTACTAATGACATCTGTCAGGAAACACAAAAGTTTCACAGAACAGAATTGTCTTCTAGCTAGCAACAGAAATGGCTATCCATTTATAGAAAACCCCAACATTTATCAAGAACTTCAACTTTTTGCAGTGATATGTTCCATAATGGAACACAGGCTTCTCTATGGCCCGCTCATTTGGCAGAACATGAACCGATTTACAGTGAAGAATAGAACTTTATGAGGCATATCTTCATACAAAAGGGGTTAGTGAGAAAGGGATAAGAAAGAGGCTGTTTTGCAATGAAGAACTATGTGACAGATTTAACACTCTGTCTGGGTCTAATCCAGTGGAAGAATGGAGAGCACTCTTGTTCAGACCATGATAGTCATAGGACAGGGCCCCATATCATTCCAGTTTTGGCAAGTTAGATAAAGCTAAGGGATAATATAAACCATTAATGCTGATAATTTTCAAAGCCAATTGTGTTGTAGACTGAGATTGACTTGTGTGCCAAAACACTCAATTATAGATAATGTGTCAAAGGACTATTGGTTTTGAACTAACTTCTGGAGGGATGAAACTACTGACGAGGGCATATTTGAAATTCTGTTATTTAATTCTAAAATATTTTTATATCTAAATTAGAAAAATATTCATTTTATATGCCCTAAGAGGTAATTGGAGAAGGACTTTTGCACTCAACTCTTACTTTATATCATACTTGTATATCATGAACTGAGACAGGATAAGAGGCCATCACAGGTGGTTTTACCCCACTGAATACATGTAAGGACTAAACAAACCCATATTCTATTTTTCTTTTTTCCATTTTTATTTGTTCAAGGAAATACTAATATCAGACTTTAAAATGCCACATTTTCCTACATGCTGGGGGCAGGTTTCTGTTTCATTTCGAGAAGAATGTTGCCTCTTTAAGAGATACAACAATACGTGACATTATTTTACCTACTTTAGAAATTTAGTTGCTATGGATTTAACATGACAGAAATTTAAAAGATTTCTTGCAAAATCATGTACTGATAACACAGACAAGCTTCACTGTCACTAGGAGTGTAATTCCTTTTTATAGAGAATAAAGAGCCTTAGTCTGAAAACAATGGTAATAACTAAAGAGAAGATTGTTTACTTTAGCTACAAAATGACCAAAAGTCAAGATGAGTGAAAAGGAAAACCTCAGGTTGTAATTGGGGCAACATTTTTTTTTCTAAAATGACAGATGCGGAGACTTAACATAGATGCTAAGAATTTTTTTGTTGTTGTTGTTCCTCAATGCTGCAATGTTGACGCTTCTTTTAAAAATGAAATTTACACTGGAAATGGTTTTGTTCAGAAAAATGGGAATATTTTACACAAAATATTGTCTCTCCCTTCATCCTCCCTCTTGCACCCATAAGTTAACCTATACCTTGGCATATATCTTAAAATTTTGATCTTTCAGAGAAAATCAAGCCCTGATCCACAGCCTGAATTTTTCACATCATTATGCTGGTTTTGTTATATCCTCGTTAAAAGACCACAATGAGAGTAATGCTGATACTGTCTACACTGGATATGTGAGTGGACAGAATTCCAGTGTGAATATGGACACATAATCTGAATGCATTAACAACCTTCTATACTCTGCTATGGTTATTGCAAGTTAATGTCTAAACTAGCAACTACTACACTCTTGTATCTGAAGTACTACACTACTACACATGCCAGAAGTATCTGAAATCTGAAAACAGAGAATGATTACAGTAACTCAGTTGCTACCAAGTAATAGCAGATGGTGATGGTAAATCATCTTGTTTAATTACAGCCATTATCTAACACATTCCCATCTGGAGCATTTGCATGTGTGTGCAAAGAAGAGTAAACATTATGATCCTCCTCTGCAAATGGACCTATAAAGGCACAGAAAGCAAAGAAGTGAGTGGGGACATTGCCATAGTATACTACCTCCCTTTGCAATTACTTTCTTTGAACCCATTATGCAGAAGTTACAAACAGACTATGGAAGAGTTTAAGAGCTGTAGATTCCATCATAGTCCTTACCTAGTTTCCATGTACATATGACATCGTGAGATCCAAATGCTGTTGACTTTGTTGTCCTTCCACATGCAGGTCTGATAAGGTTACTGGGACTCCTCCTCAGCCAGGAGTATATGGAGCATTTCTGAGGAAAAAGATGTAAAAAATTCACTATCAAACTTTTCCATGTTGCTGTATTCCAAGATTATGGAGTGGCTTTACCTATGTAGCTGTACTTTCGAAATAAAAACATTTCAGGTACTTCTGGCACTCTCTATTCTTCAGCAGCCTGCTGCATATATTGTGCTGTTGATGGATAGCCATATAGCAGTAGATATTAAAATATGCATATAATTAATCTATAGCAATTTTAATTCAGTTTATAATTATATTTATTGTGATACTTCATTGGATATACATAGATTAAACAATTTCAAACATGGAATTATAAATATTGAATGTGATTATACCATATTAGCACTCAATGTGCGCCAAATTAAATGCAATGATCACTGTGTGAAGCTGTATAACATGGAAAATATTATTTTTCCTGGTTAGATAACCTTCTGGTTTCTAACTAGTTAACATATGGAAGCAAGTGAGCAACATGAAGACCTCAGTCAAGAAAAATGCTGGAAAGTACTTTTAATTTTGCACATGGGGTAGTTCCATTGATTCCAGAAAATCATCTGCTCACAGAAAATAATCAAGGGCTCTGATGGACGAGGCTGCTATTCTAAAAACCGCAAAAAGACTTGATTACTCTTTGCTTTTTACTGCCACCACCAAATCATCTTGATGTACTTTTCAGAAGTCTCAGTCAATCCTTAGTCTTCTGCAGCAAGATAATTTACAAGTGTATAAAAATAAGCAATTTAGTAATTTCTTTACTGAAGAGCTTGAATAGTTTAATCACCCCTGTTAGGAGCATAATCTTAGTTCTACCTCATTCTCTTAATCACTTTCGTGAATGTAGATTCTGTATTTTTCTGGTTTTATTCTGTTTGATGTTTTCACAGTCTGTAAATGAGGTAGTGAACTTGGTTATTGAAAGAAAGTACCACATTCAGTATTTTATGCACAACACTATGATACAATAATATAATGATATTTTGGACTATGTTTCTAAACTCACTACCACAAAAAAAAAAAAAAAGCAGCGTGTTAGATAGAACATTTTAACTGGCTCCCCAGCACAGTTGTCCCTTCAAAAGAAGCAAGCTTTAGGTAGATCTCTTACTAATGCTGCAATGTGCTTCTGGTGAAAGTTTTTATAGTCACTTAACCCATAATCAGTGTTGCAATTTGTTAAATTACTGGGACAGATTTCAGATTGTGAAATATAATCCAGTGCATCTATAAAACCTAGAAGTAAATTTCTAACAAAAAAAAAGCATTTAATACTGCATATGGATTTCAAAACCAAGCTTTAATATTTTTTGTGTCTGGCACTAGAAAAATGTTGATTAATATCAACCAACACAGGGAAAAAAGATATGTTTACAAAAGTTATCCATCAAAGGCCTTTCTCTTCCCTTTTCAATCTGATATAAAAATGCTTGTTTTCTCCTACAGTAGAAAAGAGTAAAACTGCACTAGCAAATAATAATTTATATGCAAATTTAATTAATATCCTCTCACTTTAAAACTCTAAAATGCTTTTCCATTTTGAAAGATGTTTACTTCCATAGCATCCTTTTGCATTTGGATAAAAAAATGTATCATTTTACCTCCTTCTACTGAATTTCTTTTCCTCTTTTCAATGGAGAAAGAACACACTGGTACCCTGGCTATGTTAACACTGTTTTCATCGATCATTGATTTGCTTAAGCTTCTTCCATTTGGGGAGGAAAAGAAACAAAGAATGTAGTACAGTATCTTTGCTATTACTTTATTTTTTTCCTCTATCAAATAGTTCAATAAAGTATCAATACCAATAATTTGATTAAAAAAAAAAAACATGCAACATGTCTGTTTCACTCCCCGACTGGACAAGTGGCTTACAGAGATATATGCAGTTTCAAAACATGCTTCTAGTGTTTAACAGCAAATGGGAAGTGACTGAGATTTAGGTGCAAACACTCCAAAGAAGAGATGTTGGGTATTTCCCATACAGATTTATAGTGCATAGAACACAGTGTAACCCTACTTCCAATTGAGACTTTTCAGCATTTAACCTATAAAGAAATCAGTAGTCTTTTCTTTATAAAACTCAGGTCTTAAAGGTGAGTATACATAACTGCACACAAGATCATGCATATGAAGACCACCAAGATATTATTATGCTAGCATTATTCACATTGAACAATGCCTCCTCCTGTAAGGTTTTCCTGGATGTCTTCATCAGCTTGCAACTCAGCATGAACAGGGGAAGCAGAGTATGGACTTATTTTATTTTAGTCAAGTAGAAAAAAGAAACATCACTCTTAGTGTTAAAGAGCTGATTTATTTGATCTTTGAAAGTAAGCATTGAATGTTGTCCTGGTTTCAGCTGGGATAGAGTTAATTTTCCTCCTATAGTCCTGGTATAGTGCTGTGTTTTCAATTTAGTATGAGAATAATGTTGATAACACACTGGTGTGTTAGTTGTTGCTAAGTAGTGCTTACACTAGTCAAGGACCTTTCCAGCTCCCCATGCTCTGCCATGAGCAAGAACAAGAAGCTGGGAGGGGACACAGCTGATCCAAACTGACTGGAGGAGGAGGAGGAGTACCCCAACTTCCTTTCCAAAGCCTATTGCATCCTAAGAAGACTCAGTAAAAATTTTACAAAGATCAATGAGACCACATCTCTTCTTATTCTGTGAAATAGTTCCGCAGTTAAATCCATTTTTCTTTTGATCCTGAAGAACTGGGACTTCACTTATGAAAGGATGAAAAATCTGCCAAAACTGCCTTCTTTGACAATACAAAAAACCTACACAGCTAGCAGCTACAAACAGACATCTTAGTCTAGGTTGGTTAAAGTTAGTTAGCATAAATAAACCTGCAGCAGCCAGGCATATAAGTTTTGACTTCAGAATCACACGTTTTCTGAAACAGTGAAAGAAATTCTATGCAGCCTATGCAGATTACAGTTAATAAGGAAATATATGGATCTATAATCCCTTATGGTACCATAATTTTTTTCCATATACACCTCTACTTTTACTGAATTCACTTCCTCTGTCCTCCCCCACTACCAACACAGACTTGTATAACAGTATATTTTCATCTCCCCTAAGAATCATAGTTTAACTCACAAAGATGCAGCGGATTAATATTTTAGTTTTTTAATTATCATAAAGCATGAGTGGAGGTATACAGAAATAGTTACAGAAACAAAGAACATTTAATTCATTTTTTCCTAGGAACCATTGTAATTGCAGTGGTTCTGGGAAGTAAAGGGTGTAGAGCACTATCAAACTGGACAAGTTCTGTTGAACTTCCAAACATTTTCTCTCTCTGCTACTTGCTTTTATGCTCATGTAGAGCAATAAACAGCATATTCAGGACTGACCTTAGATCATCACAAAAGACAATGTTATAAACTCATTTACTGTCTAATATGTCTTGATGAAATTAAAAATCCTACAGCAATAGAAGAGGGAAAGGTATGCCTAATACATATTCATAATTAACATTCTACATATTAAACTGCATAATATATACACTTTGGAATTAGTACATTACCCAAAAGAATCACAGTTTGTGATCTACATTAATGAAGAATGTTTCTTTAGAACAGTGACATGCATCTTCAGATCTCATCTTTACAGACTAAGAGACCATGTTTTGTTTTGTATCTTGTTGGTTCATAAAATCTCTTTTGCCAAGAGTTGTAAATGCTCCCACTATGTTTCTGCCTTTAACGCTTTAAAAGTTGCTGTCAAAACCAATACATTTTCCTTCTCCAACAGCCCATTTTTGACATTGTAGTCACTTCTGTGGCTTTACTGCCCTATCCTGTCCAGTAGCTTTAAGCAGTCATCTTTTGTGTTCTTTCTTTGAACGGTGAACTGTAGTATCTTTAATGGATTAAGTTAATAATGCCATTCAATTTTACACTGGTCTCATATTTCCCAGGTCTAGTATTGCTGGAATTATATAACCTGGTCCACAAGCCAGTTGAGATTCAGCTGTTTCTTATGAAACAGCTAACTACAAATATGGAAGGATTGTTGCTTCCCAGTCAGGCATATGCAGTCAGGGCCCTCCATTTTATTAATATCCTTTTCTCTATTAGAGTATTCCAGCCTCTCAACTACATCAATGGAAAACAAATTAGTTAATGATACATGGAGCCTTGGCATTATTTCCCTCAGGCCAAGCATTCACCTTTTGTGCACTTTGGCACAGCTCCTAGCTTACTGTAAGCTACGTGCTTTCTTACTGATTGCCTTCCCACCTTGCCCCATCTTGCTCCTTGCTCTGTCTGGAAGACTGACATCACTTCAGAGTCGCTCTTGCTTTGATGATAAATTTAGTGTATGTTCCAGAGCCTCCAATTACCCAAACCTCTGCCCTTGTTCCCAACTCCATTCCCTCACTTGTATTGTAATACCTATTTGAGAGGCCATACTGTAAACTATATCGCTGAAATGATTTGGATTAAAAATGCCTCCCTTTTTAGCAGGAATGAATAGTGAGAGGTAGTGAAAAGCAATCTCCTAATTTTATTTCACTGCTGAAGCTAGTTTTCCAGGCTAGCCCTCTCTTATATCTGTTTCTCCCTTAGATATGTATCCATCCTCTAAGAAATAATACTTTCTCTAATTAGGGAATTTCTAATACTACCAATTATATCTTTGGATATATCTGAGATATAAAACACACAGGTAACCAAATTTTTTATTAGTCATATGGTTTAGTTTTAGGTAGCCTTGCGAGGAGCAGGGAGTTGGACTTGATCTTTATGGGTCTATGGCTCTAGGATTCTATAATTCTCAGTATTATGGGAGATTAAAGTCCATTTCAAAAACTGAAAATACTTTCAAAACTAATAAGGCAACTGCTGAAAGGATGCTGAACACCTATGTCCCTAACTAAATCTCCTGTATTCAGATATTATAGATAATATAATCTCTATATACTGCATAATATATATTACATAATACATAATATTATGTAATATATTTATGTAACACATGTGTAAGAGATAATATTTATAATTATGTGCAAAATACTATATAATATATTGCCATATTTAAAATTCTAATAATATATGTACTAAAAACTGTATTAAGAACACTTAACTGCAAGTTTTTATGTGCCAGCATTTTTCTGAAGGCTAGCCGACCACACCCATTAAATCTTATTCCAAACCATCTGGTAATAGAACACTATACTGATTATTTTTAAAGGCTAGAAACATCTAGATCCGAATCTAGAAAGTGATAAAATAACCATGATTAAAATAAATAATTTCCCTTTGATTTTACATAATAACTTTTACATTTACTTTTTTCATGTATTTTTTTAGTTTTATTAAACTGTTGACATGTGCTGTAATTTTACTCTTTATAGACCTGAGTTAAATAAGGAAAGTTTTCTTTTGTGCACACATATCAATGATTGACCATAACTGACCTTAGGGTACAGATCAGACACTATTTTGCTTTAAAATTATGATGTTTTCAATAAAATTAGGAAATAAATTAATCTGAAGTAATATGATACTAATTATTTCTTTCTATCTTACCAAAGCTTGGTATTTGTACAACACCAGATAACTAGTGCGCATCATTTGTTCACATGATTTTATAGCTATGTTGGATGCAAACTTTTATTTGGAAAATTTCTGTTAATAACTAGAGAAAAAATTCTAGTTAACAAGAAGAATAACAGCAATTTATCCTTTGATGAGGCATATGATAGACTGCAACGAAACAGCCACTTCATACACGGCTATTCCTGTCAGAGAAGATAAAGAGAGACAGGGCATAGCATCCACTTCTCTCTTCATCGCCTGGAACAAAGCTTGACTGACAGGGAAGGTTGACACTGTTAGCTGATCTTGCAGAAAACTTTTATTCTTTCTGTCATCCTGGGTGATGTGAGAAGACAGAAAGTCAGCCTGGTTAGAAGAGGAAAATCACTGAACAGAAGAAAATTTCTGCTGGAAAATACTGACAGAGAAAGGCCTGCCAGCCTGGGAACTACAAGACTGGGAACTCAGCCTGTGAATCAGAAACACCCTTGAAAATTGCAGCTGGGTTACCTAGAACCTGGAGACATCCTGAGATACCACATATAAGGGCAAAAACAAGAGACTGTAAAGACAATTTATGATCTGAGAAGGTGAAAAACAGTCCAGAAAAAATAAAATTGGTCTTAAAGAACCGAAAGCATCATCAACTGTTGGCTGCTACAGGTGAAAAGTAGAAATTAATTGCATCTATTTGTTGCTTGAGGTGGTGGTGTCCTATGCCCTCTTATGTATCTATGACATAAAAAGGACTTAACTTCTATCCAAAATGAAGCCTCTCTGAGATCTTCTCATGCTGTACTTACTTTTCCTTTCCTAGACAGATTGAACTGTCCACACAAACTTTCTATATCTTGGACTCTCACCAGGGATGCCTGGCTGACTCCAGACATTGTGACATGGACCATCTCTGAAGCGAGACCCTGCCTGTTACTTTAAAGGTCACTCTTTGAGCCTACTTTTGGGGTTAGTTCTGTTTGTCCTCCTTTTTGAGATGGTTTTCTGCCTTGCTGCCCTCTGAAGTCTACCTAATTCACTTGATATCAATATCATATATCCATATAATTAATCATAAGCGTATCTACTGTTATATTGTTGATAAGTTGCTTCACTTATGAAGAGTTGATAATAAACTGTAAGAGTATATCCTTACCTGGTTGTTGCAGCTATTGGTTATTGCTATACTCTAACAACTGATACTTTAATGTTGATTAATACTATATTATTGATTGTTGATTAATTTATAATAGCTTGATATATAAATATATTTATCAACTGTAGGTATTCTTGCTAGTGGTGATTTTGTGGTATTAGTGGTAATCTGTAGTAAAGTAGGGTAATTTAAAGGATAAAGCCTCAGTGTTCTTGTGTATTATGGAATCCTATGAACTCACGGTAACAATCTCTACACACCTGCAGGCTGGGTAACCCTTTAGGTTGTGACACATGGATCTTCCCCAAAACAAAATTCTCTCATTGGAGGGCTTATCACTCACAGAATCTCTTGTCCAGAACTGTAGGAGCCAGTGCGCCATGACTGAGATCAGGCACTTGCCTAAATGTACCATCTGGAGACACTTGGACTCTTTTCACCTATATCCAGAGCAGGCTGATGTAACTGTCAGTTGCACCCCCTGCTTGTGTAACAGTTCACTTCCATATAGTCCATCTTTAGAAGAATAGCACAGAAGATGAAGCATATGCTCTGGCAAACCCTTTTTGAGTCCAAAATCACATTCTAAGTATGTGACTCCAAAATAATAAGGCAAAGATTTTTTTTTAAATTTTGAAGTGCACTATTGTTATGCCTCTATTGTTTTGTAGCAGGCCTCATTTGTCAATTGCCAGTTCTTCAGGATTCCATGCACTGGAAGCCCCATTGCAATTATATTTAATAGATTTGAACATGACCGTGCTCAGAAAACAAGACTGATTGCATGCATTCAGAATTCATCACGCCACGTAAGACTACAATGAAAACAATATTATATCAATGTGACATCAAAACTCTCTTTAAAACCTGAAACATATTTTTTTAGCAAAATAGAAAATACAGAAACACAGGATCTAAAAAGAACTTTACAAAACCAACCAATCTAGCCTCCTCACCAAAGTAAAATAAAAATATACTGTCCATCTTGGAGTAGTTATATATTGGAGAGGGAAGCAATCTTCCCAGTGTCAGGGTTTCTAATACTCTCCACTTAATAAAATCTTTATGTTGTTGTTCCCTTGTATTTAAAAAAGGTAAAATACTTCATATATTATACCTTGTGAAAACAGATAACTCGGTACTGATCTCTTTACAGCTTCCTTTTCTGTATGAAGAGATTGCTTTTCACAGACTTTTTTGTGAAAGAAAAGAAGATACATTTTCACACAGGTGTGACATAGGTCAATTTCCCAAGCCTTTTATAATTCCCGTTGAAGTCTCCCAAGTTCGTCTGCATCTTTGATGAAAACTGGTATCCAAAACTTAACCAGCACTCTTATATACTACAACGAACTCTCTCATTAAGACATATAAATCTCAGTTTCATGAAAGAATCCTGGAAGATTTCACTCGAAACACTTGACAGCTAATTATTGTTACTTATTCTCTGAGTTTACTTTTCAATCAGGTCTACATTTCATATATTTCATATGAGTAGCCATAGCATATGATGACTACATCACATTTTTGTTCCCTCTTTATAATTGTTGAGCGTCATTTAATCTTTGCAAATATATAAGTATTATTTAAAACCATGCTATTGTTCATCTGCTACTTTAAAGCTCATACTTTAACAGTTCATCCCCAGCATGGAAATCATACTGAGCAGTTTACAAATTGTTGAAATAATTTTTTCATATTTTTAAGCATATCTTTGTCCTTAACAGGTCTGTTGAAGTACTACCGTATGTCTCACACATCCTATATGAGTTCTTAGAAATAATTTAACCATTTCAGCTGCTGCTATTTCCTTATGTACTCTAGTACAGGATAGTTTATTTTCTTCCTAGTAGCTGTTATAGTGCTCTGTTTTCAATTTAGTATGAGAATAATGTTGATAATGCAATGATGTTTTTGTTGTTTCTAAGTAGTTCTTACACCAGTCAAGGACTTTTCCAGCTCCCCATGCTCTGCCGGATGCACAAGAAAGTTGGAGGGGACACAGCTGATCCAAACTGACCAAAGGGATATTCCATACCATATGACATCATGCTCAGCATATAAAGCTTGGGGGAAAAAGGAGGACGGGGGGATTTTTGGAGTGATTGCGTTTGTCTTCCCAAGTAATCATTACACCCGATGGAGCCCTGCTTTCCTGGAGATGGCTGAGCACCTGCCTGCTGATGGGAAGTAGTGACTGAATTCCTTGTTTTGCTTTGCTTGCATGTGCAGCTTTTGCTTTACCTATTAAACTGTCTCAACCCATGAGTTTTCACTTTCCCTCTTCCAATTCTCTCAGCAGCTGAATGGTGCTTAGTTGCCAGCTGGGCTTAAAGCACCAGATCCTCAGATAGCCTAACGTTATCAGGAAGGTCTACTTGCTTTAGAACAAATAGCTTATTTACATTCTGTCCAAACTTTGTCCCATGAGACTGTTCCATTGCTAAAGAATGAACAGTGCTACATTTCTGGTTGACACCTGTTTTTAACAAATTTTTGAGGGAAGTGCAAGTAGGGGACACTCAGATTATGCCACAGTCTAATGAAGGCTTATGCCCACCACTCTTTATGCTGGCTGACTCATAAATCAGCTTTCTCCTGGCTCTTTAGCACATAGGTTGGCAATCCTACTGCAGGGAATATTTCTATAGTCAAAGGCAATGCCATGATCCACCGTTGGGTTGAACAATTTGGCAGATGTTAAATCCCCTTGCTTTCCAACTAACCTCAGGTAGCTCTGGGTGGTTGGGGGCAACTGGATTTAACTTCCTATTAACCTAAATGTTTTATTGTGACTAGGTTTCTTTTACATTCTTGGAAACAGAATTAAGACTCAAAACGGAGTCAAGTGCCAAGTTGCTTTATTCTGCCAACAACAAGTATGCAAGAGAAAAGGAAAGAAAGAGAGAAAAGAGCGAGAAAGGGAGAGAAAGAGAGTTTGATAGCTACCGCCACAGATCCACGACATCCCTTCAGTTCAATGTATCTTTGAATCTGGTGGAAGAACTTTCTTCTTTCTTCTTTCTTCCTTCTTCTTTCTTCCTTCTTTCATCCCTTCCCTTCCTGCAGGTCTCCACTGGTTTCACCTTTTATAGCATTGTTCTCAGAACTGTTTTGCATATCCACACCTCCCATTCAGCAATGGAGACGCATGCCCAGTACCATCACTACAGAGTCTAGAGGGTCCGAGGCCCCCATATGTGGTCAGTTGACCCTGGGCCCAGGCACATGTGCAGAAGACTAGGGCTATGTGCTCTGAGTCAACAGGATGCATATATGTCCCTGTCTGGTCAGACTGTCCTCTTTGCCGTGGTGATGAGGTTTTGGTGGTTAAACTGTCCTGCTCAGTTGCCGTGGTGGTTAAAATGTCCTACTTGCCATGGTGGTTTACACTGTCCTGCCAACAATGTTGAGACAAGTTTCTAATCCCTTAGAGCCAAGAATTAACTTTAATCTAAAAGGGAACAAAGCAAAAGGAAAGAGGAAATAAAGCTGTGACCTTGTACCATTTCTCCAGTGAACAGCAAGTAAAAATGAGGAAATGTTTCTGTGTACAGTTTCTTTTAATAATTATTTTCTATTATTTTGCTTTTTCAAATGTATCAGTTGCACCATGCACAGGAAATCATGAGGATGTCAAGCCAATAATTATTACTGCTTTAAATGAGATATAGATAGGATGAAAAGAAGGCATCAGGGAAAAAATTTTAGAAAATTAATTAATTATAACTTGATAACAAATATTAGCATATATGAAAAGTTTCTAGTGGAATCTTCAGGCATCTAAATAGAAACACTGATCTGAATCGTTGCTACTGTACGATTCATTGCTTCTTTTGGGGTGGAAAAAAGGAACTCTGGCATATTCTTGAGGAAAAAAAAAGTATTGTAAACCATTTAGAAGAAGAAAAATTTTCACTGTGAAAAATAATTCTAAATACAATGTACAGCAAGATTATTTTAAGAAATATGAAAAATATTATTTCAGATTTTGCTCTTCAGTTGATGTGAACCTCCAGAAATGTGCTTCCATTTGGAACTCTCTCCGTTTTCTGTACTTGTCATCATGTTCTCTGCTGCAGAAATACATTCCATTTATAATACTAAATAAGGGAGCTACTTCAGTTTTGACGATAAGACACTATGTAGTCTGCAAGCCCCAAAGTGCCACCTTAAATTACGTGTGTAGTAACCATGTGCTGCCACAAGTTATGCAGGTAGCTATTACATAGGATAGCAGTTCTTTGTTACCAGTATTCTATTTCTAAGAATCATAGGATCATTAAGGTTAGAAAAGCCCTCTAGGATCATCAGGTCCAACCGTTAACCCAACATTACCATGCCTCCTAAACCATTTCTACACATTTTTTTTAACACCTCCATGGATGGTGTGTCCACCTCCTCTCTGGGCAGCCTGTTTCAATGCTTGACCACTCTTTCAGTAAAGAAATTCTTCCTAATATCCTATCTAATCCTCCCCTGATACAGCTTAAGGTCATTTCCTCTCATCCTATCACTAGTAACTTGGGAGAAGACACCAACACCCATCTCACTACAACCTCCTTTCAGGTAGTTGTAGAGAGCAATAAGGTCTCCCCTCAGCCTCCTCTTTGCCAGACTAAACAACCCCAGTTCCCTCAACCTCTCCTCAGAAGACTTGTTCTCTAGACCCTTCACCAACTTTGTTGCCCTTCTCTGGACATGCTCCAGCACCTCAATGTCTTTCTTGTACTGAGGGGCCCAAAACTCAGCACAGTACTCAAGGTGCAGCCTCACCAGTGCCAAGTACAGGGGCACGATCACTCCCCTACTCCTGCTGGCCACACTATTCCTGATATAAGCCAGGATTCTATTGGCCTTCTTGCCCACCTAAGCACACTGCTGGCTCATATTCAGCCAGCTGTCAAGCAACACCCCCAGGTCCTTTTCTGACGGGCAACTTTCCAGCCACTCTTCCCCTTGCATGCAGTTTTTGTGACCCAAGTGCAGGACCCAGCACTTGGCCTTGTTAAACCTCATACAGTTGGCCTTGACCCATGGATTCAGCCTGTCCAGGTCCCTCTGCAGAGCCTTCCCACCATCAAGCAGATCAACACTCCTGCCCAATTTGGTGTCATCTGCAAACTTACTGATTGCACACTCAGTCCCCTCATACAGATTATTGATAAGATATTAAAGAGTGGCCCCAAAACTGAGCCCTGGGGGACTCTGCTTGAGACCATTTGCCAATTGAATTTAGCTCCATTCACCACAACTCTCTGGGCTTGTCTATCCAGCCAGTTTTTAACCCAGTGAAGTGTACACCCATTCAAGCCATGAGCTTCCAGCTTCTCTAGGAGGATGCTGTGGGAGACAGTGTCAAAGGTTTTACTAAAGTCCAGGTAGACAGCATCCACAGCCTTTCCCTCATCCACTAGGCAGGTCACCTTGTCATAGAAGGAGATCAGGAGGCAGGTCAGGTAGGACCTGCCTTTCATGAATCCATGCTGTCTGGACCTGATCCCCTGGTTGTCCTGCACATGCCTGGTGAACTCACTCAAGATGAACAGCTCTATAACCTTCCCCGGAACTGAGGTCAGGCTGACTGGCCTGTAGTTCCCTAGATCCTCCTTCTGGCAATTTTTAAGATAGGCATCACATTGGCAAGCCTCCAGTCACCTGGGACCAACCCTGTTAACCAGGACTGCTGATAAATGATAGAGTGAGTTTGCACAAAAGCAGAAGTTAAGTAGCAGACACAGTGAGGAAGAGCATATCCTTTATCCAGAGACCCCTGACGACCAACAGGCATGTGCAAAGGACATTTGCATATGATAATGAGTTATCAGAAAAGTTATTTCTATGTATATCTTTTCTCAGAAAACTTATGTATATGTACGTAAAGCTTGTATATGTTATGAAACTAACCCTGTGCAGGCATGCACATTAGGAGGTGTGATCCCCTGTGCTGCAGTAAAGAATACGTGCTTAATAGTCATTCAGGCTACTGAGTCCTGATTTTGGCTTTTCACGGCATCATCATAAAAAATGGGATTCATTAAGGTGAGGGAATACTTGACTGCGTTTCATCCGAATTTAATCCAAATTTGAATCAAATCAAATCCAAATCTGAAAATGCCTAGATAAGAAAAAGTGTACCAATTTACAAACTTTGTTTTGGTGTCAACAGACTACACTTCAGGTGTGCAGGAGAACAACTGGAAGAACAAGCAATCTAACACCAAGGCCAAACTGCTTGATCTGGTAGTCAGAGGAGGGAGCTGCGAGACCAGGAAGCATTTGTTTTATGATTATACCCTTGAAGAAGACCTGAGAGTCTGATAAAAGGGAACATCCTGCCTCAGCTGGGTAATAAAGTGTCAAAAATGTGTTAACTAGGGGAAAGGTAAAGGCAGCAGGGGGAGATCACAATCACCAACTCAATTCAGGAGTGAGGAGTCTTGCCCCCCCCTTAAAGAGCATGCATGTTAATTTCCATAGCTAGCAAGGAAAGCTAACCAATGAGTGGGAGACAAAATTTGGTAAGGCAACAGGGAGAGGAGATCCCTGGAGCCTTTCTGAGGAATGTCTCAAGCCCTCACAAGATGCAAAAACCCAGAGGGCAGTCCGTAGTGACTGGCAGACATAAAAAGCAAAGGCAAGTGCCATAAGGGAAACTTTTTAGACCAGTGCTCGTACTGACCAGACACCCCCTGCTGGCTGGACCAATGCTGGAACCCAGACTGATGATCTCTCTCTTCCCCCCTGCCCCTCCCCAGTCTTCACTTTTTTTTCTTTATTTCACCCTTTCTTAATAAGTAACCCAAGATTTGAACTAATTAGGTAACACAAGGCTTAAGCCAAGAGATAAATTTGACAATATTGGTAGGCTCCTGTCAGTACAATTATGATTTTGCACATTAAAAGTAATGTTTGACCTTGAGTGTAATTTTACCTTAATTCACACCAAAAGGATGGTGAATCTGAGTCACCAATCCCTCCTCTGGCAAGATGTGACAGGGTGGTCTTTAGGTGACTCTACAATCTGATTCAGATAAACATATATTGACTTTAAAATGTTCCTGAAGAATTTTTTATATTTTTAAATATATATATAATTTATATTTTATATATACTTTATGAACAATTTTCAATATTTTTTATTACTCAGTACATGACTGCTTAGCCTTAATGTTATTGTGTAAACAGATAAATAAACAGAACTGAGGACTACAGAATTTGCTAATATAGTATTATCACATTTCTATGTGAAATTAAACAAAGCCTTAGTGCAAATAGCCATTATCTCTGCATAGTCTCTAAAATGTAAAACTGATGCTTTGAACTTTTACAATATTGATTCATTCAATAAAAATCTACAACCAAGCCTCCAAGTTTAATAGTTCTTGCAGTTTAACATAGGAAAAGGCCAGGCACCGAAGTGTATTCTATAAGATTTAGGCTGAACTCTGCATGACTCCCAGATATTTACCAAGGATTACCAGTACGGCCTCCTGTGACCCACTTGTCAACTGGGGATGTTATCACCGTATTCCATAAAAAAGGCAGTAAAGGTATGCCCACTGATATATGTGGAGTAAGCAAACACTACAGGAAGGGATGCTCCAGACAGGTTGTTTCAGCACAATCATTCACAGCATATTCATTTCATATGAGTGAAAGTAATACCTTCAACAACAAGATCCCTAAAGGACTGAAAAAAATTGCTATGAATCTGGGGAGGGAGGGTTACACCTAATCTTTTGTAAATTTGTACATCACCGATTGTCACAGTCCATTTGGATCTCTCAAATATACATGGCAATGTACATTAAGCATACATGGCAACCGTAAATTAAACTATAAGCTCATTAGGAAAGAAACATGACAAATGCGAGCTCAATTCCCTTTGTACAGACTAGTATAACATGAATTCACTAAATTCATCACTTACGTAATGGGGTTTTTACCTCAGAAGTTCTCTAATTCTTAACTTGTAACTCCCAGCTCATAACTTTTGTAACTGGTAACTTGTAACTTGTGCTCCTATGAGCAAAATAGTTACCTAGCTGATGGTGAGTATGTTCATCCTTCCTCCTCCACTATGGTGCAGGCATTCCCTGTGTCACACTGGGCAGTATGAAAGCTCTAGCAGTCCAGCTGCTCTTGAATTTTCTTCCAAAATCTTTTGGGGTAAGATGAAGAATTTACACCATCCAGCTTGGAAGTTTGGTCTATGCCATTTCCATGAGTTAGTAGATTCTGAAGAAACTGCCAGGCTACCAATATGCAAGGAATATGGCTGCAGGAGATAACGGCTGCATAATGACCTTTAGCTCTTTCTGGCCACTGTGTCCTGCCTATGTGTTGCCCTTGCTTTGACCTGGTGCTGCTCCCCTCATCCATCAGGCTTTATCATGAAAATGACATTAAAAATTTATTACCTAACT
This sequence comes from Phalacrocorax carbo, assembly GCF_963921805.1. Classification (NCBI taxonomy): domain Eukaryota; kingdom Metazoa; phylum Chordata; class Aves; order Suliformes; family Phalacrocoracidae; genus Phalacrocorax; species Phalacrocorax carbo. Next base: position 26,960,623 of record NC_087518.1, on the reverse strand, counting down.
TTCCCTCAGAAATATGGAATAACTATACTTGGTTAACTCTAGGCTATAGACTACCACCACATGTAATAATATTACCCAATAATTCTACCCAAGCAAATGTCCAGCATCCAGGGCACAGGAGGTATTTACTACTAAACAGTTACACAATAAAGAAAACCACAGTATCAAGAAAGTTCATTCTTCATGTAAAGTAACAAGATAAACAACTTTTAATGGTTGAACTAATTTGCTGTTTAAAACGTTCTATTTGCTTCAGAAGATGCAGAGAGAAATGCAGACTCAATATCCTGACAACAGAAAAGGTCTTGATAGTTTGTGATACTGATATCCCACAGAAAATGGCATTTTCCAGTAAGTAATATCAATGAACCATGTGAATTTAGCAAAACAGAATCTGGTGCTCAGTGTTATCCTGAAAAGTGGGTCCGTTTGCCTGGTGTGCAAAACATCAAACTACGCACAGAGCGGAGGTATTTTATTCAAGTCATTTTTGTGCAAAGATTGGTGCTAGCTGGTAACCCACAAAGCTAGCACACTGCACTGAGAAACTACAAGGTATTTATACAGTTAAATATGTCAATCACAGCTAATATTCACATGCCTCAGCTAACAATTGGTTAATTTTCATTTTGATGTAACAGTACAGCTCACTTTTATTTACTACGCATGCTCATAGATTAAGGGACTTGTTAGAGAGGGGGAGGTTCCTGGCCTATAGACCTGATTTTTAGTATTATAACAAGGATATTTCCCCTACTGGGCACTTTGTTTTAGTTCTTATCTACATCCCAATTAGTTGTTCTCCTTGACTGTACACTTTATCAGCCCATTGTCAGCATCTTCTGAGGAGGGATGTATTTATCTTTTTGTGTTAAACAATTACTACAACATCTTTTAGACTAGACACATTAATTAATCCTGACATCTTTTATAGACCTGAATATATCTCTTGATATATTATCAGATTATAAGATTATCAAATTATCAGATTATCAGATATTTAATATCAGATATTTAATGTTTTGAGACAGGAATCAATTATATTTAGATAAAACATAGTAGTACTCTGGATTTATGTTACTTTTCAGTTATTCTAACATTACAGTTTGCATCGACATCTCTGCTTTCTGAGCAGCAACACTGTGCGTAACAGTGTTGTTGATTTCTTTTGTTTAGAATATGCTTATTTTATTAGGAAAACTACATTGTTCACTAAGTTTAAAAATACAGCTTGGCTTATTTAATAATATGCTTTCTAGTAGCAACCTTTCATATGTTAAATCTCCAAAATTTTTCTAGCATTTTCTGAAGACATTTTCATTAATAATAGGAAGAAACAAACTTGTAATCAGACTTTTTTGCCATGTATGATGAGGTATTAAATACTGACAGTAAAATTGAAGGAACAGAAAAAGCTAACACAGAAGAAGGATACAGGCTAAATAGGTTTCATTTTTAAAAATTTTCTTCTGCTCACCTTAAAATCTTCAGTTTCCTATGAAGTAAATTAATGAAGAAGAATGCCTACCACCATTACATACTTTGTCCACTAAAAATGCAGTTACAGGTTAACTGTACATATATAAATGCTGGTCAATATCATTAAATATTTTCAGTGGGTAAAAAAAGAGAAAACTTTTTTTGAAAAAAGTCAGAGCTTTTTATTTTAGTATTACTAGAAAATAGTTCTTGATTATTTTTGTGTTTCATAACTGAATGTCTAAATTTCACTCACTTTTTATATAAGAAAAAAAATTACTGAAATTTGATTTAACATTCAATTAAATTTTGGGGGGCCTCACAACATTTCTGTTTTATGTTAATCAGAAAGCTTAAACTTTTTTTTATTTTAGGACAACTCATCTTTTTTTTTTTTTAATTTAAATACAGATCCAAATAATCAATTATTCGTATTACTCTGCTAAGCAATTACACAAATTAGAGACTGAGCTGTTGTTAGTGGTTTACGATTAATCAGATGAGACCTTTTGGAATCTAACTACTTTTGACAATGTGGGAACTTGTTTATGTGTTTTTCAGAATAGACTTATTTATTTGAAAATGCTCCCCAATATGATTGTGTGGCCACTCTAAAATTGTTTTTCTAAAATCTTTCAATCCACCTTTTGTTTTACTCTGTGAGGTAATGAACTCTGTATGGAAAGTTCTAAGAGAATAGTTGTATACACTTTTAGAATTCTAAACAATCCCCAAGTTCTACTAAGGTAATGTCTTGCAGATCATCATGCACGATCCAGAGCTCTTTCTCAAAAAACATCTACAGAAGATGTTTTTGTTCCTCTCTTATACTGCTGGAAACCAGGCTGGAGTAAGAAGCATGTAGCATGCTACTGATAGGTCAGTTTATTCCTACCTTTTACACCCTCTTTATTAATTTACATTCAGGTATATGCATTTAATATTTTGCACAGAAGGAATGTAAAATTTCAAATCGTTCTATATATCTGTAAACATGACAAAGGCAGCATCAAGATCTAACGATTTATTGAAACATGGGTCTTTTGAAGGCAATGACTTATCCTATTTTTATTCTCTGATCATTTTGTCCCAAACACTATGATATTTAATAAAGCAGGTAAATGGGAATGAAAAATTAAATTCACTGCATGGTTGCAGAAAGAGATATAAACACCATGCTCTTATTGAGCATACTGATTGTAGTAAATGGGTGACAAAAACAAGCCCCACACCCAGAAGTATCTGAACTTTATTGTCTGGCACCAATCCCTCAGCACTTTATGTTACATTTATGTTATATTTTCTCCTCCTTCTTCCCACAGTTGCACCATACATTAAAAAAATAATACATTTTGCAGCACTCCAGCCTTAGCAAGGAGGGTTATCAAGAGGAGAGAAAAATACTTGAGAAGGGAGAATTGTTCCTCTCCTTCCTTAGTGACTGACTCTATGCTGTCATACGTACTTCAGCAAAAGCAAACCATGATGTTTCTAGCTAGATTTTATTTAATTTTATTTCATATTACCTCTCTTAGTGTATCGGGAAATTTTTGCTGTTCCTCAAAATGTTTTCCATTTCCCATGATTAAATCAAAAAGCAAACCAAGACTGTCTTCAACTAACTCTTTTCTTTTATAAAAAAATATGTTAATCTGTAGTAAAGGCAGTAAAAAACATGAAAGCAAGAGCTGGGTTCTCTAGTCTTCATCACAGGAAATTAAGAACTTAAAAATTGAGAAAATTCAATGGAGGCAGGTGAGTGTCTGACGGGGGAAAAAACAAAATTCAGTGCACTGAGGAGTGAGTGGCAAAATCAAAGGGTCAGGCAGAGAAAATCAGAAAAGAATTGAGTAAGAATGATATGAAGGACAGGCTGAGGACAAAAATATATTGACTCAAAATTAATCCAGTATCACAGGCTCTCGAGAGCAGTACAGATGCAACACCAGGAGGAAATAAGTTATACAGGGAAGGAAATAAGGCAAGAAAGTAGAGACAAGCCAAACCCACCTCCCAGCCAAGGGACCTAGGAGGAACACAACACATTTTCAAGCAGACAGCAGAGAGGCTCCACTCATAGCAGGTATATTAAGGATTAGTCTTGAGCCACAAAGTAATGAAATATGACTGTAAGATATTTTTAACATATGTCTTATTATCTGTATTATTTGATATCCTAGGAACAGAAGATAGATTTCATTTAAACGCCTGTTTTATTTTAGTAAAATTGAAAATACCTTTCTGTCCCTTTATGCAGGAAATATTTAAAATATGATAACACTGTGCCTCTAAGGTCAGACAGCAAAGCACATAACTTGTTTTAATTAAAGATAAAATCAAGATTTAATACAAAATTTTAACTAGGATTAGGTCTTTAATCTTATTCATCTTTAATCTTATTCAGGGTGGGATTAGCAGTGTTGACTATGGTATGCAAACATGAAGTTTACTCTTTAAAGGCATGAGGCAGTTATTTTCTTATAATATGATTATTTTAATAACTGAGATTTCAGGAAGCCACAGGAAGAGATAACTTTGGCTACTACCTACCTTTACCCAGGTCATATGATATTATTTGAGAAAGGCACCTCACAGCAGCCTTTACTTAGCCATCAGCACTGAAGAAAATTAGATGTGTGCAAAGCAAGCATTCAGTGGCCTAAGGTTATTCCCTTTCAGAGGCAGAGAGATAACTATATCGATGACCCTAAGCTGCTATCTGTGAAAAGTAATCACCCCACAGAAGATTAGCTGGAGGTGTCACAACAATGTTTTGACCTTCATGCTGTACTGGTGTTAGGCAGGCATTTCAGTGAAAGCCAGCTCTGCAGCAAGATCCTAAAGTGAAAGCATATTTTTATTAATTTTCTATTAATGCTTTGTCTCATGCTGAAAGTGTATTCGGGAAGTAAACTGCACATCACTCATTTTCTGTATGGGGCTCTTAACACATTTGCTTATACAAAACGTATTTTACAGAGGGCACCCTAGTTGTTCTGAAGCCATTTCTCCATTACAGAGTCTTGCAGCACTGATTCATCATATAGACTTTAGGTGAACATCTCTGGTTCTTCCATTTCAGTAGAACCTAAAATATACTGTAAAATAGAATTGATTGTAGAACTGTTCAAATCTGGATTTTTAAATTCAATTTACTAATAAAAAAGTATCGGATAACAGGCAATCTGTGGCAATCTGTTTGATCTTTGTGCCACAAGACACATTTACTCTCAGCCAAACTATCCAAGTTATTGTCATGGTTTAGCTGGCAGATCAGCCCCACACAGTCGCTCGCTCACTCCCCCACCGGTGGATGGGGGAGAGAATCAGAAGGGTAACTCTTGTGGGTTCGGATAAGAACAATTTAATAATTAAACTTAAAAGAAACAACAACAGAAATGCAACGTAAAGGAGAACAATGAGAGGCGCAAAGCCCCGGGGGAGGGGGGAAGGGAGGGGAGAGGGGGAACGAACCACCGAAACAAACCACACGCAACGCAGCCACTCACCACCCACCGACCCGATGCCACATGGCTCCCGAGCCCCAGCCTGCCCCCCGCTCAATATACTGGTCATGGTGTCACATGGTATGGAATGAACCTGCCATTGGCCAGTCGGGGTCAGCCGCCCCCACCATGGCCCTGCCCCTCCCAGCCCCCCCCGCCACGTGGCAGAGCGGGAAGCTGGAAAGGCAGCCGACCCCCACAGTGAGGAGAATTAACCCCTTCTCAGCCAAAACCAGCACATTCTCCACCCCTTATTCCATACCATTTACACCATGCCCAGGTCCCATATGATCCAATAGAACCTTACCAACCGCCACCCCTCCCCTTCCCATCCTTTAACGTAATACACAGACATCATTCCCTTAGTCTATGGACCTTCCCTGTAAAATGTCCATTAAAATGTCCATTGAGTTCACCCAGTCCATGACTCTGGGCTCCATCTGTCATATCAGTCTTTCAGGGTGGGAGAGATGGTGTGTGCGTGGCGTTGGGTTGCTGCATACCGAGTCAGTCATCGTTCCATCACTGCTGCACAGCTTGTTTCACAGTTTATCTTCCATGGGTTGGGAGGCTCGTACTCTGATATCATTGATACAACACAGAGGTGACACACAATATTATACAGGAGTTCACATCGTGCTATTCAGTTCATTGACTGTTTTCACCCAAAATCAAATCCCCTTGAGGCACACATTGGATTTCTCCATCCTCCTGCACCACCCACCAAGTGCACCCAGGTCCTTGAGAAAGAGCAATCCCACGAATGGGTTTGCCTTTGCCTGAGGCAGGAAGAACCCAGACTGTTTTGCCCAGCACACTTTTTATGTGCACTACAGGGACTCTGTCCCCTTCCACAGTATGTAGGATTTCTGACTGGGCAGGGCCAGCTCGCCTGGCAGATCCCCTCGTGTTGACTAACCACCTGGCTTTTGATAAATGTGTATTCCAGTGCCTAAATGTTGCACCCCCCCATTGCTCTCAGTGTAGTTTTTAACAGTCCATTGTACCACACAATTTTCCCAGAGGCTGGTGCATGATAGGGGATGTGATACACCCACCCAATGCCATGCTCTTTGGCCCAGGTGTCTATGAGGTTATTTCAGAAATTAGTCCTGTCAATTCTCTCTGGGGTGCCATGATGCCACAGGACTTGTTTTTCGAGACCCAGGATAGTGTTCTGGGCAGTGGTGTGGGGGACAGATTATGTTTCCAGCCAACCAGTAGTTATTTCTACCATTGTAACCACATGGTGCTTACCTTGGCGGGTCTGTGGGAGTGTGATATAGTCAATTTTCCAGGCCTCCCCATATCTATATTTCAGCCATCGTCCCCCATACCACAGAGGCTTTACCCGCTTCGCTTGCTTGATTGCAGCGCATGTGTCACATTCGTGGATAACCTGCGCAATAGCATGCATGGTCAAGTCCACCCCTCGATCACGAGCGCACCTGTATGTTGCATCTCTCCCTTGATGGCCTGAGGTGTCATGGGCCCATCGAGCTGGAAATAATTCACCCTTATGTTGCCAGTCCAGATCCACCTTAGCCACTTCAGTCTTGGCAGCCTGATCTACCTGCTGGTTGTTTTGATGTTCTTCAGTGGCCCGACTCTTGGGGATGTGAGCATCCACATGACGTACCTTTACAGCCAGGTTCTCTACCCGGGCAGCAATATCTTGCCACACTGTGACAGCCCAGATGGGTTTGCCTCTACGCTGCCAGTTGCTTTGCTTCCACTGCTGTAGCCAGCCCCACAGACCATTTGCCACCATCCAGGAGTCAGTATAGAGATAGAGCACTGGCCACTTTTCCCGTTCAGCAATGTCTAAGGCCAGCTGGATGGCCTTTACCTCTGCAAACTGGCTCAATTCACCTTCTCCTTCAGCAGTTTCTGCTACTTGTCGTGTAGGACTCCATACAGCAGCCTTCCATCTCCGGTGCTTTCCCATAAGGCGACAGGACCCATCAGTGAACAGGGCATACTGCTTTTCATTTTCTGACAGTTTGTTATACAGTGGGGCTTCTTCAGCACGTGTCACCTCCTCCTCCTCTGCTGATAATCCAAAATCTTTGCCTTATGGCCAGTCCATAATCACTTCAAGATTCCTGGGCAACTGGGGTTTCCTACTCGAGCCCGCTGGGTGATCAGTGCAACCCATTTACTCCATGTAGCATCAGTTGCATGGTGTGTAGAGGGGATGTTTCCTTTGAACATCCAGCCCAGCACTGGCAGTCGGGGTGCCAGGAGCAGCTGTTCCTCAGTACCAACCACTTCTGAAGCAGCTCAAACCCCTTCATATGCTGCCAATATCTCTTTTTCAGTTGGAGTATAGCGGGCTTTGGACCCTCTGTATCCCCAACTCCAAAATCCTAGGGGTCGACCTTGGGTCTCCCCATGTGCTTTCTGCCAGAGGCTCCAGGTAGGGCCGTTCTCCCCAGCTGCGGTGTAGAGCTGATTCTTTACATCTTGTCCTGCCTGGACTGGCCAAGGAGCTACTGCATGAACTATTTCTCGTTTAATCTGTTCAAAGGCTTGTTGTTGCTCAGGGCTCCATTTGAAATCATTCTTATTCCGGGTGACTTGATAGAGAGGGCTTACGATCAGACTGTCATTTGGAATATGCATTCTCCAAAAACCCACAACACCCAAGAAAGCTTGTGTTTCCTTTTTGCTAGTTGGTGGAGACATGGCTGCTATTTTGTTGATCACATCCATTGGAATCTGATGATGTCCATCTTGCCATTTGATTCCTAAGAACTGGATCTCTTGTGTGGGTCCCTTCAACTTATTTTGTTTTATGGCAAAATCAGCTTTCAGAAGAATTTGGACTATTTTCTCTCCTTTCTCAAAAACCTCTTCTGCTGTGTTGCACCACACAATGATGTCATCAATGTATTGAAGATGTTCTGGAGCCTCTCCCTATTCCAGTGCATTATGGATCAGTCCATGGCAAATGGTAGGACTGTGTTTCCACCCCTGGGGCAGTCGATTCCAGGTGTACTGGATGCCCCATCAAGAAAAAGCAAACTGTGGCCTGCACTCTGCTGCCAGATGGATTGAGAAGAATGCATAAGCAGTATCAGTTGTGACTTACCACTTGGCTGCCTTTGACTCCAGTTCGTATTGAAGTTCTAGCATGTCTGGCACAGCAGCACTCAACGGTGGAGTGACTTCATTCAGGCCACGATAGTCTACTGTTAGCCTCCACTCTCCATTAGACTTCCGGACTGGCCATATGGGACTGTTAAAGGGTGAGTGGGTCTTACTGATGACTCCTTGGGTCCTCAGTTGGTGAATGAACTCATGGATGGGGATCAGAGAGTCTCTGTTGGTGCGATATTGCCGCTGGTGAACTGTTGTGGTAGCATTTGGCACCTGTTGTTCTTCAACCTTCAGCAACCCCACAACACAACGGTCCTTTGAGAGACCGGGCAAGGTAGACAGATGTTTGATTTCCTCTGTCTCCAAGGCAGCTACACCAAAAGTCCTCTGGTACCCTTTTGTGTCCTTGAAATACCCTCTCCTGAGATAGTCTATGCCAAGGATGCACGGAGCCTCGGGGCCAGTCACAATGGGGTGCTTTTGCCACTCATTGCCAGTTAGGCTCACTTCGGTCTCCAATACAGTTAGCTCGTGGGATCCCCCTGTCACTCCAGCAATGCTGATGGGTTCTGCCCCTATATAGTTTGATGGCATTAAGGTGCACTGTGTGCCGGTGTCCACTAAAGCTTTATACTCCTGTGGGTCGGACATGCCACGCCATCGGATCCACACAGTCCAGTAACCCCAGTTATCCCTTTCCTCCACCTGGCTGGAGGCAGGGCCCCTCTAATCTTGATCATGGCAGTCACAACTCACTTCCTGTAAATGTGAATCAGGAGTCCCTCTATTACACTTAGAAATAAAATCAGCACTTCTACTCTGTCTGGAGAATTGCTCACTGGAAACTGGAGCAACAGCTTTCCTGGAATAGCCTCCCTGAGTGACTGTTCTTCCTTGCAGTTCACGCACTCGTGCTTGTAGGGTCGAGGTAGGCTTGCCATCCCACGTCATCATGTCCTCTCCGTGGTTACGCAGGTAGAACCATAGGGTGCCCCGTGGTGTGTATCCCCTCCTTTGAGCCAAAGGATGCTTATTCCTAACAGCTGAGACACTACTCTGTAGAGGTGGGGTGCAGGACATATCTTCTTTGATTGCAGGACCTCTAGGGATAGTTTCTCCACAACAGAGACAAGCAAGGAAGAGAGATTTGTTTTGTAATCCTGGAGTCTATCAATCATCTCCGCCACTGTTGGTGTCTCATCATCTTTCCAGGACATCACTGCCAATGAGTTTGCATACGAGGATGGTGCGCTCCGTACAAACTTCTGCCACACGGGTCGTGTGCACTCGGCTTCATCTGGATCTTTGGATGACCGTTGATCGTCCAGGTCACCATAAATCACCTCAAGCACAGCTAATTCCCTTAGATACTGGATGCCTTTCTCCATAGTTGTTCATTTTCCTGGGTGATATGTAACATCTTCTTTAAAGGGATACCTTTCCTTCACTCCGGACAGGAGTCGCCTCCAGAGGCTGAGGGCTTGTGTTTTTTTCCCAATTGCTTTGTCAACGCCCCCTTCCCCAGAAAGGGATCCCAGTTGTTTGGCTTCTTTTCCCTCTAATTCCAAACTACTGGCCCCCTTATCCCAGCATTGGAGCAGCCAGGTGACAATGTGCTCACCTGAATGACGGCTATAATCTTTTTGCATATCTCACAACTCGCTCAAGGACAGGGATCGGGTGGTCTCTATTTCATTTATGACTTCTTCCTCCTCTCCCTGTGACAGCCCTGCTTTTTCATCATCTCGTTCTAAACGAGTTGATGTCTGCTTCCAATATTTCGTCTTGTGTATGGGGGCAACTGATACTGGTATGGGTTTATTTTCTGAGCCAGCTCCAGTACTTGTTGTGGGGGTTTGAGTGGCTACAGTGCCTGTCCTCAGGGCTGGAGTGACTACAGTGCCAGTCACTTTGCATTTTAATCCAGAGACCTTCTCTTCTCCTTGGGAGCACTGAATACTGTTGAGCAGGGCTCAGTACGCATGGGCCAGACCCCAGCATGTTGCAGTTATCTGTGTCTCCCTGGAGTTCCCAGCGTAACAACATACTTTCTCCAAATATTCTACTAGTTTTTTAGGATTCTGCACTTGTTCAGGGGTGAAACTCCAAAACACTGGGGGTGCCCACTGTCCTATGTATTTGCCCATGCTATCCCACATGCCCTGCCACTCGTAACTATCAAGCCTTGGGGAAGATTTCTGGGTGATATTCTTAAGTTGCTTAGTCAAAACCAAAGCAGCATGCCCAAAAACTAACAATAAGTGCACCTTAACCACCCAAGGATGTTCAAGATACAAAAAGGTTGTTGTGGTAAATGCAGAGACATCATAGAACAAAGTTGCAAAGGTACTATTCTGTATTTCCTCCATATAAAATCTCTCTGAGCAGGAGGTATAATTGCTAGTTGCCTCAACAAGGTGGTATCCAAAGTACAGTAACGGTTTCAGCAAAAACCCCAAATACCAGATAAAGCTGAAAACGAGTGTTTGTATAGCAAATCTTGTAGGCAAAACATTACTAATCACAGCAGAACACAGCAGACTAAACAAACCAACACTGATCTTTAACACCAACTGCAAAAAGGACAACATGGTGCTGTGACCAGCAGCTGTTGTTATCTCCAACCCTCAAGCCCCACATTGGGCGCCAAAAAGACTGTCGTGGTATAGCCGGCAGCTCAGCCCCACACAGTTGCTCGCTCACTCCCCCACCAGTAGATGGGGGAGAGAATCAGAAGGGTAACGCTCGTGGGTTGGGATAAGAACAGTTTAATAATTAAACTTAAAAGAAACAACAACAGAAATGCAACATAAAGGAGAACAACAAGAGGCGCAAAAACCCGGGGGAGGGGGGAAGGGAGGGGGGAGGGGGAGGGGGGAAGGGGAACGAACTGCCGAAACAAACCACACGCAACGCAGCCACTCACTGCCAACCGACCCGATGCCGCGCGGCTCCCGAGCCCCAGCCTGCCCCCCGCTCAGTATACTGGTCATGGTGTCACATGCTGTGGAATGAACCTGCCATTGGCCAGTCGGGGTCAGCCGCCCCCACCATGGCCCTGCCCCTCCCAGCCCCCCGCCACGTGGCAGAGCGGGAAGCTGGAAAGGCAGCCGACCCCCACAGTGAGGAGAATTAACCCCTTCTCAGCCAAAACCAGCACAGTTATTTACCAGAAAAATTTGTTATAATTCTGATTTGTTATAATTCAGATTCTAACTGTTGGTAATGCAAACTTTCAGTCAATAATTTTTCCAAATCATGTAGATTTAACATAAATCTGCAAATGATGGAATACAAAAGTATGTGATGAAAATCTGAAATGCCACAAATGCCCCCAGCTCAATGACTTAAACTATTCCCTTATAAATCAGCTGAAGGTAATAAAAACACATCACCTGAAAGTACAGCCATTTTACAAATCAAAACGAGAAGATATGTGGCAATTTCAGAGACATCAGTAAGGTGCTCAGAAATGGCATGTCCTTGCCTGAGGACCTTGAAATAAGTCAACTCATATTTTAATCTTTTTCCTAGTGAAATTAATTCTTTTCAAAAGCCTATCCTGCTTATTGGAAATGGCAGATGTGCATTTATTCTCCAGTTCTCTTTCCATCTTTGCTGGTCTGTTTCCAAGAATGTTGCTGAGCAACAGAACTCTCTCTGGCCAGCTTTTCTGAGCATTAAAAATACAAGTGTACATGCTGAAGCTAAGGAAATAGGACTTTTCTTCTGCTTTCCACGGAGTGCACACCTGTGACATGGAGTGTCACAGGTAGCAAAACCAAGCATTTAATAGGCAAAAGGTGCCCCATGCTGTAAGCAGGAGAGAGTGCTCTGTAGGCCTTCACTTTGCTCTTAAAATGAGAGACCATCTGCAGAGACATGTTGTTGACCTCACTAGCTTGTTCCTGACCCAGATCACATTTGACCTGTGAATTAAGCAGTAATTAAGAATTTAGCATCAATTAAGACTTTGAGCAACATATGTTTAGTGGTACCAAATGGGACATTCCTTTCTAAAAGGGCTTTTATGCTTTCAGGAGGCACTGCCCGTTGAGAATTTAAGCTATCCAGATCATACACTGGCTATGTAACTATTATTTATATAACACTGCTGCCATTATTAAAAGACATTAACAGTTTCATACAACAGCAATCTTGAATATAGCACTTATTTTCAGGTTTTGTTCTATGAGTGGGAAAGTTATTAATTCTACCATTCTCTGTTAAATTTCAAATACACTGATTGAGTCTACCCCAATACATAGAATTCACATCCAGCAGGCATTAACTAAGGCCTCAGTATTGCTTCCTATTTTCTTAAAACAAGGCATGTTATTATCATAATGATTGTCATCATTATTAGATTTTTAGCTACTCTGCAGCTACTGAAAATAACTGAGCTGTAGAATCTATGAAAACACACCTAGGGCAAAATATAGGTTTTGAATACTCTAACTCCATTTGCCTCTATGTCTAGGAAATATTTAAATTCTGAAGTGTGAATAATAAATCTCTTAGAAGAGGAAAAAAAGACTGGAAACTCTCCAAGCTCAGCATAACTGTCCTTTGACTTTGCCTTATGAGTCTCTGACATAGTACAACATGAAAATTCATAATCTTAAAATAAATACGTAATTACAAAAGATCTTCAAGTAAATTCACAGTTCCTTTTTGCTTTTATTAACATGATTTGCAGGAAGACAAAAATGTACTAAGGGTAAAATTACCATGAGCATCTACATGTCCAGAAGTCTCACTGCTGGAAGGTAACAGAACTCAGAGACCTCTCGGACATCTGTCTGTCTGTGTACACTTCCCCAGAGCATGCCATGGAGATTGCTGTATGAACATTTTATGTTTCAGAAGGACGTGGACCTGATTCCCCTAAAGACAAACTGCAGATATCTCTGTAAGTGCAGACATTATCAGTGCTACTCCAGCTCTTGGATGAGTGGGTTAGGCATACCTAACAGGAAACAATTTATCTTGCAACTTTTCTCACTAACCTCTGTGAGGAAATTCACATACACTTTATTTTGTAGTTTAAGGGATACTCTAGATGGCCTTGTTCTTTGAAAATAAAACAGCTATGGCATGCAAGCCACCTTCTTCATGATCAGCACTGTGTACTGATTGAAATAGTATGATACTAAATGCTGAAAGAGAAATTCAATTTCACTGAACAAGGTCAGAGTGAAGTCAGAAATTTTTATTAATGTGTTAAGACTAAGAAAACATGGTTCAAGATCCCTCATAACTGAGATATAAAAGTACTTCTTTGCACTTTGTATGTATGCCAATTAGCCTTCCAAAAGGGTCTGATTCATTTTTCTTGTGAGAGTTACTTACTGCTATTTATACATTGCTATATTAGTAGCAGGATCTTTAGCATGATTTACATGCTCTGCTGGACACAACCTGAATCATAAAATCATAGAATAGTTTGGGTTGGAAGGGATCTTTAGAAGTCATCTATTCCAACCCCCCTGCAGTGATCAGGGGCATCTTCGACTAGATCAGGTTGCTCAGAGCCCTGTCCCACCTGACTTTGAATGTTTCTAGGGATGGGGCCTCCACAGCCTCTCTGGGCAACCTGTTCCAGTGTTTCACCACTCTCACTGTGAAATTTTTTTTCCTTATATCCAGTCTAAATCTACCTTCCTTTAGTTTAAAACCATTACCCCTTGTCCTGTCACTACAGGCCTTGATAAAGAGAGCTCTTGAATGCTGAGAAGAAAATGTGTAGTATGCACACTGCTTCTTCTACCTGTGTTTAAAGACCAATGCTTGAGAAAATGATAAAATTACTCAGCAATTTCCCTTAACTCATGTGTCTTGCCTGATTTTTTTGTTATATCTTAAGACTGATAGCTGATGTGGCCTCATCTTTTGCATGAATGATAACTGAAATTAGGCAAGCATATATGTGTATCAGGATACCAATGTGCTTCCCAGGAGATAAAAGTAAAGCATTTGCTTGGACTATGGAAAATGTTTCCCTCATTTCATGCACACATAAATATACAAAGAACATAAAAATATATTTTTATGTAATAATAAAAAAGACAAATTCTATATATCTATATATGCAACATATTTACAATGCAGGGGTTTTTTTGTTCATCAAGCAAATGCACTTTCTGGCATTTGTATCTCTTGTGTGCAGATGATCCCTACCAGTTATTTTTGTTACAACTCAGTCACAGCTCTAATTACTTTCTGACCAGTATATATACCTTTGTAAATTTGCAGTTCCAATTTAAGCAGAACCTTTTGTCCAAGTCATCATCTCACTGCTGGGTTCCATAGTAATGATATCTGACTGCTTGTCATTTTATAATAGTAAATAATTTTCTGATGCTAGGACCAACACAAATACAGATTTATAGAGAAAATACAATAGTTCATATCTATGAAAGTCAACACAAATATGAACCTATTTCAGCTGGAAAAGATGGAAAGAAGAATCAAATACGTAGTATTTCTGTACTACCTCCTGTCATTTTCCTTATTACCCACTACATCTGGTCTACTCAAAAAGGAAATAAGCTTTTTTCAGATGCGTTGATTCCTTTCATACTCATTCAAAAAAAAGGTAAAAGCACTAGATTTATGTGTAAAGGGACTGTGGAAGGTCAGACTTCATAAGAGGTTTCTGCTGCTCACACCTGAAGAGGGAATAGCAAGAGTCTGGGGCTATATTCAAGCAATGAGCACTGTTCTTTACCCCTATGATATATTTGAAGATTTATTCACACGGTTGTGTTTTTACTGCTATCACAGTATCCATTATGCTAGTCTGGTGCCTCAATATACTTTACACAGCCAAGCCACACTATGCCTTAAAGAGGAAGGGAAAGGAAAGGAGTTGAAGGCAGGCTGAGATCATCCTTCCACCTCCTGAAAGCAAAGGAGAGAAGAGAGCAGAGCAACCACATTGTGGGTTAGTGGAGAGTGTGGGTCTTCCAGTAGAAAAGCTGTGAAGGAGGATTCCTCAAGGACCTGAAGAAGGAACTGGTGATCCTGGAAGAGTTGCTGCTGGAAGGACCTGTGTAGGGACTCATATAATAGAAAGAGTTGGTACTTTAAGCCTGTCCAGTTCTACTTTTCACTGCTGCTATATCAGGAAAAGGCAGGTCCTGGCCTGTCCAGAAACATTAGACCAACAGGGAAAAGTAAATTAGTACTGGGGAGACAGAAAAACTCCCATGTGCAGTGAGCACTGTCTCCCTCAGAAAACTACTTACCTAAGCTACACCTGTAAAATGTCACCATTTAAGTAGTATGAATACATTTGGCAATGCTGTGATACTTGTTTGGGGTCAGTATTGTGAACAATTTACAGGATTAGACACAATATTTCTATTGTGGACAGACCCAACTTTAAATGTGGATCAGCATATCTGGAGAAAATAAGCCATATCATTTCCCATATACAACAGAAGACTGGTTATTTTTAGCTCCACCTTTACAATTACTAGCCATAAAAATGCTAAGTTACTATGAAGAAGGACATAGTTATTTTTTCTTTCACAACTATGGCAGAAAATACTTTTTCCATGAGATCTAAAGCCTAATTTTGCATTCCTTTTAGATTCCGGTCTTCTAGGTAAAATTTCAGTCAGGTCTTCAGCATCATGTACACCTTCATGATATCCAGTGTTTTACCATTATAAATGTAGATTTGTCTACTTGAATGAGTGAATAAGAACTTTCTGGCCTTATACTTCAGTTGAATGAATAGCTGTAGCTGCATTTAAAACAACAGAGCCAAGGAAAATCTGTTTCAAGGCATTCAGCTCGTCTCCAGGAAGAATGACCCTAGGGACTAGGTCCAGTGAATGACTGTTCTCACTGTAAATAATTTATTTCCTAATCAAGATGTAGGTGCAACTCTTCTGGTGCAACTTGTACTCAATGTGGCTCCTTGTGAGGAGAGAGCCTCTGTTCTCTTTATAGCCGCCCCTTAGTGCTGGAAAACTGTGCTAAGGATCTCCCTGAGCCTTCTCTTTTCCAGGATGAAAAGACCTAACTCCTTCCATCTTTCCTCATAGGGCAGGTTCTCCAACCCTTTGATCATCTTTGTGGTCCTCTTTGGGGGCCAGTGTGCCTGTGTCTGTCTTGAACTCTGGGGACCAGAACCAGGATCTTATTTGCCTTTGTTGCTGTAGTAGCAGTCTGATGATTCATATTCAGCTTGTCCACCAGGACCCACAGGTCCCTTTCAGCAAGACTGCTCTGTAGCCATACAGATCCCAGCCTGTACTGGGCAGGACCTTGTACTTGTCTTAAACTTCATACTGTTCTTGCTAGCCCATGCTTCCAGACTGTCCAGGTATCTCTGTAAGATGACTCTCTTTTCTGATGTGTCCACCTCACCGTCCAGTTTAGTGTCATCAGAAAACTTGGTAAGGGTACTCTCAATCCCACCATCCAGATAATTTATGAAGATGGTGAACAGCATGAGGCCCAGTATCAATCCCTGGAAGACCCACTTGTGACAGACTGCCAGCCTGAGTAAAAAATATTGATCATCACCCTCTGAGTATTACCTGTTAGCCATTTTCCCACCCATCCTGCAGACGACCTATTCAATCTGTACCTTGCCAACTTGTCCAGCTGAAGACTGTGGGAAATAGTGTTATTCTTTGCTGAAGTCCAGGTAAACAACACCCAATCCTCTCCCCATTTTAACAGAAGATATTATTTTGTTGTAGAA
This sequence comes from Phalacrocorax carbo, assembly GCF_963921805.1. Lineage (NCBI taxonomy): Eukaryota > Metazoa > Chordata > Aves > Suliformes > Phalacrocoracidae > Phalacrocorax > Phalacrocorax carbo. Next base: position 26,943,814 of record NC_087518.1, on the reverse strand, counting down.
GGTGATCAAGTTAGTTTGGCATGATTTGACATTGGTAAATCTGTGCTGGCTTTTCCCAATCACCTTCATTTGGTTAGTAATACTTTCTAGGACTCATTTCATTACTTTCCCAGGGACTGGGAACTAATGGGCCTGTAGTTTAATGGGTCCTCCTTTGGGCCCTCCTTGCAGATGGGTGTGACATTTTCCCTCTTCCAGTCATCAGGGATATCCCCTGATCTCCACAACTTTTCAAAGGTTATAAACAGTGGCTTTGCAGTAATGTCAGCCACTTCTCTTAACACCCTGGGGTGGGTTTCCTCTGGGCTCATCAATTTCTGTGGGTGGAGCCCTTGCAAGATGCTGCAGACCATTCCTTCTCCTGTTAATGGTGGGTCAACATATGCATTGCTATAGCTACTTGATTCTGTGACCTGGGGTCCAGTTACACTGCTCAAGACAGAGGGAAAGAAGCTATTGAGAACCTCTGCCTTGTCAGCATTATTTGTAATGTAGTGTTCAGCCTCAGCTGGCAAGTGAACACCACGCAGCCGCTCGCTCACTCCCCCCCACCCCTGTGGGATGGGGAAGAGAATTGGAGGAACAAAAGAACTTGTGGGTTGAGATAAGCACAGTTTAATAATTACAATAAAATAATAATTATAATAATGATTATGATAATAATGACAATAATGTTAATATAATTAAATGGAAAAGGAAGGAAATAAAAAAGAAAAGAAACCCATAGAAACACAAACAATACAGTAGCTCACCACCTGCCGAACAACGCTGCCCATCCCCAAGCCGCGATTGCTGCCTTCCCCCGGCCAGCTCCTCCCAGTTAACATACTGGGCATGACGTTACATGATATGGAATATCCCTTTGGCCAGTTTGAATCTGCTCTTTTAGTCACCTCTTCTTCTTCCCTTCCTATCTTTCAAAAAAAGCTTGTTGCCATCCATTATGTTCTTCTAGTTATGTGGGTTTTCCCACCAAGTTTCTGTTATTCCTATGGCATCATTACTCTCAGACTGGGCACAGAGCTCCAGTTCATTCTATTTGTTGACCAGACTATGTGCATTATTTTACATGCACTTGAGGTGGCTAGTCTTAGAATTCTTGCCTTTGGAGAGGGTTGAGATGCATTCCTAACTATTCTGGCTGGTGCTTATCTGTGCTGCTTCTTATGAATACACAGTTATCACAGCTTTCAACCCTACCACCACAGTTCGCTAGTTTAAAGCATGATTCACTAACTAGCCAATCTGCTAGCAAAATTTCTTCTGCTTCTTCACGATAGGATCCCATCTCTCTTGAATAGGTTGTATTCACCAAAGAACATCCAGTGATCAGAGAAACCAAAGCTCTGTCAATGACACCAGCTACTAAGACAGGTATTGGTCTGTATGATGCATTGACTTCTGTCTACACTCCTACCTCTGACTGGCAAGACAGTGGAGAAGATCACTTGGGCCCCTGACCCCTTCAGTTGTGCGCCCAGGGCTCTGAAGTCCTGCTTGATATTGCCCTGATTGTGTTTTATTGTGTCACTGGTGCTCACATAGGAAAGCAGTAGGGGATAGCGGTCATGCTTTTTACCAGTGTGGCACCCCAAACCAGATCTTGGCTCCTAGGAAGCAGCAAACTTCCCTTGACTGTATAACATGCTGGCAGATGGGTGCCTCAGTGCTTCTCAGCAGAGAAACACACTACTAGCACTTGCTGCTTCCTTTGACAGCTTTTAGTGTGTGCAACTGATGAGGTTTCTCCCTATGAATCCTGCTCATTAACTTTGTCCACTGCCAAGGCTTCATATCTGTTGCTGGTTTGTATATACAAGGAAGGGGAATGAGGTGATATTCTGTTCCCACAGGTCACCAGACACCATGACACCTCCTTCTCCAAGGTACTGTCTGTTCATTTTGAAGCTCTTTGGTAGTCCTTGGAGGTCAGTGCCAAGGAGATGTTATATTTATTCTTGTAAAGTCTCAAATTATTGTCTATTCCTTGTTCACCCTTCCTAACACAGAGTAACCTGCTAACTTGCTCTTGCAGCTCTTCCACCCACTGCCTGAGTGACTCCACCAGACCACACCTTGCACAGGTGGATCTTTCACTCTCCTGCACCCAGGAGAAGGGTACAGTCTTTGCAGCCCTCTACCTGGACAGCCACTTCCCTGATAGCAAGCTCTGTCTGGGTGACTGCTTCCAATCATCCCTGGCTAGTCTGGCTAGTTAGCTTGCTCCTTGCTGGTTCCAGCACACAGCCCAATCTCTGACACATTGCTTCCAACAACCTCAAAGCACTGTCTAATAAGCCCTTCTAATTCGCCGGAGACCTCAAGCCACCAAGTGGCTTGCACAGCCATCAGCTGGTGAAGGTGACCATCATTGCTGCAGCCTAAGTCTGTCATCATGCTAACGCATCAAAAATCTCTTCAAAAAATGAATTATAAAAGATCCTGCTATTACATTTTTCTCACAGCCTAAAAAACAAAACAAAACCAGACCCAACAAAATAACCCTAGTACATTCACCATTTCTATCTATGGCTTTCTTGATATTTGCATGGAAAATATTGAATTCCTAGAAAGATGGTCAAATAGGTACAAGTTAAATGAAGAGTGATATGGAAAAGAACTAGCTTTCCTAATTTATCTCTTCTGGGAGTCACTTTGAGTTACACTACTACCACTACCTTAAAAGTTTTGTGTCAAATGCTTCATATTTTCCTTAATGCCTTCCAACTCACTGTTCACTAGTAGCTTAGGAAGCTTACTTTGCTTTTAAGAGCAGTTTATAATGAAATATGTTAAACTTAACATCTCTCCTCTGACACAAGTCTTCAGTAAGCTCCTAAGTGTACAGTGCTTAGAAGGTGGCAGAATGTCACTGTAGCTTTTAGTCTTTAATTATTTCCAAGCCATTATTTCTGTTTTCTACACTTACTGTGTAAAATACAGAGAGAAGAATTACAAATATGTATCCACATTTTCAAAGCCACAAGGCACAACTGGATGAACTCTGATTAAATAATTGAAAGATATGTAGAATATTTTGGGGGAAATGTCATCCATTGCTTCAGAGAGAAAGTTCCCTATATTACATGTATTTATTAGGCATTTGTTGTATCTGTATATAGACTTTTTTAGTAAATTTACCTAAAAAAAAAAAAGACACTAAATTGGCATTTATCTGAATCTTTTTTTCCTAAATATAAGACGGAAACAGGAAGTAGTAGTAGTACATGGAGAAAAAATGATGTTGCAATATCTAAAAAAATATCTTCAGCTGATGCACAAAGCTGTTGTTTAAGAGAGATCAACAGTATCTACTTACTTCAACTACTGATACTCTATGAATATGTTAATTCAGCAATAGATGGATTTCTACAGCAATGGATTCAAGTACAACCAAATGTGGCTTTTGGCTACATCCCTGTAAAGATCCTCTCACATGTGAACTTTTTCCTCCAAATACGAGTAGCTAACGTATAATCATGTTTAAAAGCAATATCAGGCTTGCATTTTGTGCACACTATTAGGATTAATTGATTTTTTTTCCCTGCCTTTCTGTGCCTTTCTCACACTTTCAGACTGCAGTCTTTGCTCTTTTTCTTCAGGCTGCATATGCTGTTAACAGCTTAACACCAAGCAAAAATAAACAAATTATTAATTGAACTCTAAATTTTCTCTAATTGTTCTTCCCCACACTGTCAGTACAGACTTCATACTTTCAACTGCTGAAGTGTACTTTGTCTAGTGCTGACAGGACATTTTCCAGGCAAAAGATTCATTGGAAAACGCCAGTTTGCTTGATTACAAGCATTTCAATTTACACTTCCTGTCTAAAAAATTTTCAGTGAATTCCATGCATAACTTTTTTCAGGCACATGGTAGCAGGAGAAGAGACCACACATTTTCAAAGCCTAGGCTGGCTGGATGATAGGCCCTAAGGACTTTGGAGCTGTCTTGTCATAAGTCAGAAGGATTTGAAAGGCCTAGGTCTAATTGGGACTCACCTCTTGGCTCTGCAGAAGGGATTGAGGTACAACATTAATTTTAGAAAAAGTATTAAATAACCCAGGAGTATATTCTGTGTCTAATAATATAATTTTTTTAATGAACATTTGTTTTAATTATTTTATGGTAAGAATAATTCCCTTGTGTATAAAGAGAAAGAAGTTTTCCCTTCATTCTAGGAATGAACACTACAGGGCACCAAAATTAACAGAAAATTGTGATGCTGATGAAATCGCTCTGGAGCTAAAAAGTGCCGTTTGAGCCCAGCATGTGCACTGAAGCCTCCTTGCAGACAACATGGAAGCAATAGAAACCTTTCTGCTTTGCTAATCCTATGCAAAGTTTCCCAACTATTTTTGGTGAAAGATGCATTGTGAAAAATAATAGACCATGATAGCTGTTCACTGGGCTGAAAGCTGCATGAACCCAGCAACTATCAAATGCTCTGACCCTTTGGCACTCATGGACCTGTGTGTGTTCAGTGGTCAGACAAGAAGTCAAAGTGTTCATGTCTCTCTGCCAGCATTCTTAACTATTTAGTCTTCATCAAACCACACTCTTTATTTTTTTTTTAATTTTTAAACAGAAATTAACTCTTCTGTTATGAATAAGCTTATGGAAAAAAAATAATTTAAATACCAAAGAAGGTAAATTTCAAGAGGCCTGTTCTTCAAACATATGAGATAGCCTACATTGGAAGGAAAATGCTTGTTTTCACATAATGATTTCTTCATGCTGCATAAAAGAAATTCCACAGAGATAAAGCAACTCATTTTTTGAAGAATTTGGTAAACAACATCAGCAGTTAAACAACCATTCATATGAGTAAAACAAACAGAATACATAGCCAAATTATGCATCTAAACTTTATGATGCATATAATTCAGAATTGTTACTAGCCTAAGGTGAGACAAAATTCTTAAATTATGGGGGTTTTTTTGTCATACTTTTAAGCCTGGAGAATCAATTTACAGTGAGGCATATATCTCTGTTCCAAAGCAATTCTATAACTAAACCATTTGTAATTTTACGAAATTGCCTAAAACATTGGTCTTTCTTGGTGTGATTTTCCTGGTCCCAATGAAATATATACCTGGTGAAATGTTTAACCTATTTTCAATAAAGACTTACAGTATTTGCACAGAATAATGATATTATCCTTTCAAAGGAAAATAAAATCAGAACTAAAAGGGAAAATAAACTGTAAACATTATACATGTATACTTAATATATTTCCTAATGTTTATAGTACAATAGCTACATAACCTAGTATCAGATTCTGTAGCATCTTATAGACATAGACTCCAAGCAGTTCTGAATTATGAAAAAGACCCACATAGGTTATCATATTATTTACAGGGTTGAAGTATTCTGTAAACATTCACTAAATAGAATATTTTTCCTGTTAGTGGAATGAATGACAGAAAAACTCTTCACTGCTACAACAGACGAATATTACCACTAAAAAAAAAATCTATTCTTTTTGGTTAATTTCAGCCCAGTCCTGAACTTAATGCTATAGCAGTCACTGAACATAAGATTGATGATCAACCCCTAGTACAGGAAAAGTGTTCAGACTTCCTCTTCCACAGATTCCCAGACATCCTCTCAGTGAACATAAACACAACAATGGAAAAAATAGATTCATTGATGATACCAAAAGAGTCTTGGGGCACAGTACCTTGTCAAAAAGCACCATTATATACTGAATTGCTATACTATAATATTGCAGTATTATATACTGCCATAGCAGTATAGACTAGTGCCCTGAGCCACCAACCATTTTCAAGCAAATACCTTTATATAATTCAGGTGTAACTGTACTTAGCAAAGAACTAGAAAATGTTACAGTGGGCAACATATGTGTGAAGGTGAAGAATCGAGACAGAGAGTAAAAAGCTTTGTGTATGAAGGCCATAATTTGGCACAGCATTGTCATGGTTTCAGCTGCGATAGAGTTAATTTTCTTCACTCTAGCTGGTATAGTGCTGTGCTTTGAAATTAGCATGGAAAAAAACCTGTTGAGATAACACACAGATGTTTAGGCTGCTGCTGGGCAGCGCTGATACTAGTCAAGGACGTGTCTAGCTTCCCATGCTCTGCTGGGTGCACAAGAAGCCGGGAGGGGAGGGGGCACGGCTAAGAGAGTGGATTCAAACTGACCAAAGGGATATTCCATATCATGTAACGTCATGCCCAGTATGCTACCTGGGAGGGGCTGGCCGGGGGAGGGAGGGAGCAATCGCGGCTCAGGGACGGGCAGCGTCGGTCGGCGGGTGGTGAGCGGTTGTATCGTTCGTGTTTCTGCGTTTTTGTTCCCTGTTTTCCCTTTCCTCCCTTTTCCCTTTTATTGTATTAACCTTACTGTCATTATTATCATAATCATTTATCATCATCATTCTATTGTAGTTATTAAACTGTGCTTATCTCAACCCACAAGTTCTTTTTGCTCGTCCGATTCTCTTCCCCATCCCACAGGGGTGGGGGGGGGTGAGCGAGCGGCTGCGTGGTGTTCAGGTGCCAGCTGAGGCTGAACCACGACAGTCTATTTTTGGCGCCCAACGTGGGGCGAGAAGGGTTTGAGATAATAACAGTTGCTGGTCACAGCATTGATTAATCTGCTCGCAGTATTAGCTTGTCCAGTCTTTACCATGCTGATTGTAAAGTACATGTTAAAACTTGCTGTTGGTTCTGTCAGCTGGCTGTGCTCTGCAGTGATTAGAGATATTTTGCCTAGGAGACTTGTTATTAAAACACTGGCCTTGACTGTTATCAGTTATTTAGGTTTTGCATGGAAGCCGTTACTGTACTACAGCTACCACCTCATGGAGGCAATTAGTAATTATACCTCCTCCTCTGAGGAGTTTTTTATGGAGGAAATACAGAATGGCACCGTAGCTAATATCTTATGTAATGTCTCCTCCCTCCTTACAACAACTTTTCAGTATCTTGAACATCCTTGTGTAGTTAAGATACATCTGTTGATATTGCTTTGGCAAGTGGTATCAGATCTGTCTAAGGTTAGTAAGCAAGTTAAGAATATAATCCAGAGATCTGTCCCAAGGCTTGATAGCTATGCGTGGCAGGGTATGTGGGAAAGTATGGGCAAATGCCTAAGACGGTGGGCACCCCCCATGGTGTGGGACTTCACCCCTGAACAAGTGCAGAATCCTGAAAAATTAGTAGAACATTTGGAGGAAATATGTTGTCACCCTGGCAATTCCAGAGACATACAGATCACTGCCATGTGCTGGGGTCTGGCTTATGCCTATCGAGCCCTATTTAACACTATTCAGTACCCCCAAGGGAAAGAGAAAGGAACTACTCCGACCCCCGTGACAAGTACTGCGGCCACCCAAACCCTCACGACAGACACTGCAGCTACTCCAACCCCAGCGACAAGCACTGCAGCCACCCAAACCGCCGTGACAGAGACTGCAGTTGCTCCAACCCCGGTGATGAGCACTGTGGCCACCCAACCTGCCGCGACAGAGACTGCAGCTACTCCAACCCCGGTGATGAGCACGGCGGCCACCCAACCCGCCGCAACAGAGAATGCAGTTACTCCAACCCTGGTGACGAGCACTGCGGCCACCCAACCCGTTGCGACAGATACTGCAGCTGCTCCAACCCCGGTGATGAGCACGGCGGCCACCCAACCCATTGCGACAGATACTGCAGCTGCTCCAACCCCGGTGATGAGCACGGCTGCCACTCAAACCCCCACGACAGGCACTGCAGCTACTCAAACCCCAGTGCCAAGCGTTGCAGCTGAACCAGAGGACCAACCTGTGCCAGTATCAGTCGCCCCTATACGCAAGAAGAAATCATGGAAGAGAAAGTCAACTCGTTTAGAAAGAGATTACGATGAACCAGGGCCATCACGAGAAGAGGAGGAGGAGGAGGAACCATGTGTACAAGAAACGGAAACTACCCGATCTCTATCCTTGAGTGAGTTGCGGGATATACGGAAAGATTTCGGGCGTCATTCAGGTGAGCACGTTATCACCTGGCTGCTCCGATGCTGGGATAATGGGGCCAGTAGTTTGGAATTAAAGGGGAAGGAAGCCAAACAACTGGGATCCCTCTCTAGGGAAGGGGGCATTGATAAAGCAATTGGAAAAGGAACACAAGCCCTCAGCCTCTGGAGGCGGCTCCTGGCCGCGGTGAGAGAGAGGTATCCCTTCAAAGAAGATATTGTATTTCGCCTAGGAAAATGGACGACCATGGAGAAAGGCGTTCAGCATCTAAGGGAATTAGCCGTGCTTGAGGTGGTTTATGGTGACCTGGACGATCAACGGTCCTCCAAAGATCCAGATGAAGCCGAGTGCACACGACCCATGTGGCGGAAGTTTGTACGGAGCGCACCATCCTCGTATGCAAACTCATTGGCAGTGATGTCCTGGAAAGATGACGAGACACCAACGGTGGCTGAGTTGATTGATAGACTCCGGGAATATGAAGCGAATCTCTCTTCCTCGCTCGTCTCTGCTGTTGAGAAACTGTCCCGAGAGTTCCAGCAACTCAAAGAAGATATGTCCTACTCCCCACCAGTACGGACCAGTATCTCAGCCATTAGGAGTAATCGTCCCTTGGCTCAAGAGAAGGGATACACACGACGGGGCACCCTATGGTTTTACCTGCGTGATCACGGAGAGGACATGAAGAAGTGGGATGGAAAACCTACCTCAGCCTTAGAGGCGCGGGTACGTGAGCTGCAAGGGAGAACAATTACTCAGGGAAGTTTCTCCAGGAGAGCTGCTGCCCCAGTTTCCCGTAAGCAATTCTCTAGGCAGAGGAGCAGAAGTGCTGATGGCCTGACTGATCTTAACAGAGACACCCGTGATTCATATCTACCGGAAGTGAGTGATGAATACTATGATCAGGACTAGGGGGGCCCTGCCTCCAGCCAGGTGGAGGAAAGGGATAACCGGGTTTACTGGACTGTGTGGATCCGATGGCCTGGCACATCTGACCCACAGGAATATAGAGCTTTAGTGGACACCGGTGCACAGTGCACCTTAATGCCATCAAACTATATAGGGGCGGAACCCATCAGCATTGCTGGAGTGACAGGGGGATCCCAAGAGCTAACTGTATTGGAGGCCGAAGTGAGCCTAACTGGCAATGAGTGGCAGAAGCACCCCATTGTGACTGGCCCCGAGGCTCCGTGCATCCTTGGCATAGACTATCTCAGGAGAGGGTATTTCAAGGACCCAAAAGGTTACAAGTGGGCTTTTGGTGTAGCTGCCTTGGAGACGGCGGAAATTAAACAGCTGTCTACTTTGCCTGGCCTCTCGAAGGACCCTTCTGTGGTGGGGTTGCTGAAGGTCAAAGAACAACAGGTGCCGATCGCCACCACAACAGTGCACCGACGGCAATATCGCACCAACAGAGACTCTCTGATCCCTATCCACGGGCTCATTCGTCGACTGGAGAGCCAAGGAGTCATCAGTAAAACCCACTCACCCTTTAACAGTCCCATATGGCCAGTCCGGAAGTCTAATGGAGAGTGGAGGCTAACGGTAGACTATCGTGGCCTGAATGAAGTCACTCCACCGTTGAGTGCTGCTGTGCCAGACATGCTAGAACTTCAATATGAACTGGAGTCCAAGGCAGCCAAGTGGTATGCCACAATCGATATTGCTAATGCATTCTTCTCAATCCCTCTGGCAGCAGAGTGCAGGCCACAGTTTGCTTTTACTTGGAGGGGGGTCCAGTACACCTGGAATCGACTGCCCCAGGGGTGGAAACACAGCCCTACCATTTGCCATGGACTGATCCATAATGCTTTGGAACAAGGTGGAGCTCCCGAACACCTACAATACATTGATGACATCATCGTGTGGGGCAATACAGCAGAAGAAGTTTTTGAGAAAGGGAAGGAAATAGTTCAAATCCTCCTGAAAGCTGGTTTCGCCATAAAAAAAAGTAAAGTTAAGGGACCTGCACGAGAAATCCAGTTCTTAGGAATCAAATGGCAAGATGGTCGTCGTCAGATCCCCATGGATGTGATCAACAAAATAACAGCCATGTCTCCACCAACCAGCAAAAAGGAAACACAAGCTTTCTTGGGCGTTGTGGGTTTTTGGAGAATGCATATTCCACACTACAGCCTGATCGTAAGCCCCCTCCATCAAGTGACCCGGAAAAAGAATGATTTCAAATGGGGCCCTGAACAACAACAAGCCTTTGAACAGATTAAACGGGAAATAGTTCATGCAGTAGCTCTTGGGCCAGTCCGGGCAGGACAAGATATTAAAAATGTGCTCTACACAGCAGCCGGGGAGAATGGCCCTACCTGGAGCCTCTGGCAGAAAGCACCAGGGGAGACCCGAGGTCGACCCCTAGGGTTTTGGAGTCGGGGATACAGAGGGTCCGAAGCCCGCTATACTCCAACTGAAAAAGAGATATTGGCAGCATATGAAGGGGTTCGAGCTGCTTCAGAAGTGGTTGGTACTGAAGCACAGTTGCTCCTGGCACCCTGACTGCCAGTGCTGGGCTGGATGTTCAAAGGAAATGTCCCCTCTACACACCATGCAACTGATGCTACGTGGAGTAAATGGGTTGCACTGATCACCCAGCGGGCTCGAGTAGGAAACCCCAGTTGCCCAGGAATCTTGGAAGTGATTATGGACTGGCCAGAAGGCAAAGATTTTGGAATATGACCAGAGGAGGAGGTGGCACGTGCTGAAGAAGCCCCACTGTATAACACACTGCCAGAAGATGAGAAGCAATATGCCCTGTTTACTGATGGGTCCTGTCGCCTTGTGGGAAAGCACCGGAGATGGAAGGCTGCTGTATGGAGTCCTACACGACAAGTAGCAGAAACTGCTGAAGGAGAAGGTGAATTGAGCCAGTTTGCAGAAGTAAAGGCCATCCAGCTGGCCTTAGACATCGCTGAACGGGAAAAGTGGCCAGTGCTCTATCTCTATACTGATTCCTGGATGGTGGCAAATGCCCTGTGGGGCTGGCTACAGCAGTGGAAGCAAAGCAACTGGCAGCGCAGAGGCAAACCCATCTGGGCTGCCGCACTGTGGCAAGATATTGCTGCCCGGGTAGAGAACCTGGTTGTAAAGGTACGTCATGTGGATGCTCACGTCCCCAAGAGTCGGGCCACTGAAGAACATCGAAACAACCAGCAGGTGGATCAGGCTGCCAAGATTGAAGTGGCTGAGGTGGATCTGGACTGGCAGCATAAGGGTGAACTATTTCTAGCTCGGTGGGCCCATGATACCTCGGGCCATCAAGGGAGAGATGCAACATACAGGTGGGCTCGTGATCGAGGGGTGGACTTGACCATGGACGTTATTGCGCAGGTTATCCACGAATGTGACACATGCGCTGCAATCAAGCAAGCGAAGCGGGTAAAGCCTCTGTGGTATGGGGGACGATGGCTGAAATATAAATATGGGGAGGCCTGGCAAATTGACTATATCACACTCCCACAGACCCGCCAAGGCAAGCGCCATGTTCTCACCATGGTAGAAGCAACCACCGGCTGGCTGGAAACATATCCTGTCCCCCACGCCACTGCCCGGAACACTATCCTGGGTCTCGAAAAACAAGTCCTGTGGCGACATGGCACCCCAGAGAGAATTGAGTCAGATAATGGGACTCATTTCTGAAACAACCTTATAGACACCTGGGCCAAAGAGCACGGCATTGAGTGGGTGTATCACATCCCCTATCACGCACCAGCCTCTGGGAAAATCGAAAGATACAATGGACTATTAAAGATGACACTGAGAGCAATGGGGGGTGGAACATTTAAACACTGGGATACACATTTAGCAAAAGCCACCTGGTTAGTCAACACAAGGGGATCTGCCAGGCGAGCTGGCCCGGCCCAATCAGAATCCTTACGTACTGTGGAAGGGGATAGAGTCCCTGTAGTGCACATAAAAAATATGCTGGGCAAGACAGTCTGGGTTATTCCTGCTTCCAGCAGAGGCAAACCCACTCGTGGGATTGCGTTTGCTCGAGGACCTGGGTGCACTTGGTGGGTGATGCGGGAGGATGGAGGAGTTCGGTGTGTACCCCAGGGGGATTTAATTCTGGGTGAAAACAGCCAATGAACTGAATAATATGCTGTTAATTGTAATATGATGTTGTATGTCATCACTACTATGGTTGCATCAGTGGAATGTTATCATGGTGGGAATCTCCCAATTAATGATAATAGCAAATGAACTTTCAATGGAACCGAGCAAAGTGCAGCAGTGAGAGAACACGAACTACCAGTGCAGCGGTGATGGAACAAGGACTGACATGCAACAACCTGACCCCACGCACACCGCCGCACCGAAGGACCCTTACAAGAGATGAAATCCAAAGTCATGGACTAAATGAACTCAATGGACATTTTACAGGCATTCTACAGGGGTGTTCCATAAACTAGTGGAATGATAAATGAAAATCTGTATATATATATATTGTTAAAGGGTAAGAAGATGGATAAGGATTATTGAAGTTGTACTGAATAGTATGGGACCTGAGCATGATGTCAATGATATGGAATAAGGGGTGGATACTGTCATGGTTTCAGCTGCGATAGAGTTAATTTTCTTCACTCTAGCTGGTATAGTGCTGTGCTTTGAAATTAGCATGGAAAAAAACCTGTTGAGATAACACACAGATGTTTAGGCTGCTGCTGGGCAGCGCTGATACTAGTCAAGGACGTGTCTAGCTTCCCATGCTCTGCTGGGTGCACAAGAAGCCGGGAGGGGAGGGGGCACGGCTAAGAGAGTGGATTCAAACTGACCAAAGGGATATTCCATATCATGTAACGTCATGCCCAGTATGCTACCTGGGAGGGGCTGGCCGGGGGAGGGAGGGAGCAATCGCGGCTCAGGGACGGGCAGCGTCGGTCGGCGGGTGGTGAGCGGTTGTATCGTTCGTGTTTCTGCATTTTTGTTCCCTGTTTTCCCTTTCCTCCCTTTTCCCTTTTATTATATTAACCTTACTGTCATTATTATCATAATCATTTATCATCATCATTCTATTGTAGTTATTAAACTGTGCTTATCTCAACCCACAAGTTCTTTTTGCTCGTCCGATTCTCTTCCCCATCCCACAGGGGTGGGGGGGGGTGAGCGAGCGGCTTCGTGGTGTTCAGGTGCCAGCTGAGGCTGAACCACGACAAGCATTCAAGTTATTTAACTTGCAGCACTAAAATATCACTGTGTTGGCTAACTATGTCAAGAGAACATACCAGAATTGTAACTCTGTTGAGTTAGTATAAAGGTAGCTATGCTAGATATAGAGCTTGATGGACAGAATCCATTGCTATTGCTTTTATTGAAGCAATTCAAACTAAGTAGTACTTCTGCATCTTTAAATGTTATTCTTATACAGCTGAACATAAAGGACATCCAGAATGCTGTAGTGCCATCTTGTGGCAGCTTTTTGGATAGCGTTATTGGCATTAAGAGCCTGAATTAAACGTTTCGAAATAGCATCAAATAACCAGATTTGCTGTAGTGAGTTTGGACTGTATTTTTAGATTTTTTTTTGTTTAAAAAATTAAGACATTTCTATGTAAGCTCAACATCAGTGTCCCAAAAGTATCTGAAAATTTCTCTCTGTAAATCAGTACTCCAACTGTGTTAAGCTTTCTCAGCCTGCAGTTATTCAGGTACACAAATATTAAAGGGTTGGGCCTTCCTAACAAAACAAAACAAAACTGATTAAAAAGTTCTAAAAATAAAACACTATGTTGGTCTGGAAATTACTGTCAATATTTCCCTTGAGATTAATCTATTTCAATAAAAGAACAATGCTTTTTTTTAAAAAAAAAAAGTTACTCAGGGGAAACGAAAAAGTTTTCCTTCCCCTTCCCATTCCATTTTAGAAGTATCACAGAAAATACTATCTTTAAAAGACACAGGATATAGCCTTTCTCTGAGAACAGCTCTCTTCCATGTGGTCTTTCCAGCAGTCAGTTAATGAGCCAATTCCAGCTTTTTTCACATACTTGATATTGTCACTTATTTCCCTCAACTTCTATCAGTGAACCTGCAGGTTATCTTAGATCTTATAAACTGAAGAGTTTACTGGTCTTTTCCTCTTTTTAAATTTCAGCTGATCTCAAAAGCAGCTGCTCTGGTTCCTCTCAAAAAAAGTCAGTTCCAGAATCTTTCATTTTTACTATCAAAACCAGGTGTTCACTAGCAGTTTATGTGTGTTTATTGTAGTACCAGCTTCATTGAGACTTCTTGCTCATCAGCCTCTGATGTATTTATTGATAGTATTCATACTCCATCTGAACTTTTGTTTGCTAAGCTGAGGCCAAAGCATGTTAGGGCTCCAGTATACACTAGTGGGAGCTTGGTTATGCTAGCAGTCATTCTTAGCATATATCTTAGAAAGTATTTTTTAAAGCAGAATCTGGATGACGAGAACTGTGCAGTATATTTAAATTAAAATTGCATTCTGGTCCCATATAGCTGCGTCTGTCCCTCCCTAGCTCTAACTGGAATACCTGTCTATGTTCCTGTATTTGCTTTGGTTTCCATCAATATCACAACAGTGGCTCATAGCCTGTCTGTAAGGCCCTACTAAAATCCTGTTCTTCTCTGCCTTCATTGCAGCTGATAAACATCCAGCTTTAGCCTCTGTAAGTATATCTGAAAATAGATTTTTCGCTAGATAATCTTCTAGGGTCACAAACAACATATTTGGCTTGTCACAGATAACATTTATTTTCCTCAGACCAGCAGAGTTTATGCTGCTTAGTATTATCACATATGTAATCTTCTCACAGCAAGTTATTCTTCTAATTTGTCATTACTATTTTCCTTAGACCAGCTGGGTTTGCACTGCTTAATAGTCATACAGTGGTAATATTCTAGCTGCAAGTTAGTCTTCTACTTTTTCATCAAAATAGGATTGTATTAGTTTTTATATATATATATATACAGCGATGTTATGGATTACAGGTTTATCACTTGAAGATACTTCAAGTCACATCACTTGGACGTGACTAAAGGTTGCCAGCCACGTTAAGACAAATCCACAGTTTAAGTAATAGAATATGCATTGGTGAAAGCTGGTCTTCTTCAGGCTCAAATAAACACCTACACCTACATAAATTTATGTTTTGTATCTAGCAGTAATGATACATTCAGGATGTCACTGTGGAACTTCACAAAAGAATTTCTGTTCAAGTGCTAGGACACAGAAAAGTATGAGCCAGATCACATAACAGAAAATATAATCCCAGTGCTGTATAGATTATCTAATTATGCATTTAAACATATATAATATATAAAAATATGCAAACATGCAAATTTAAGTCCATGAGAAGTTGTAATTCAGATAAAGGAGATTAACCTGACTGGCTACTCAGTGTCACTGAAACTATACCATTCTTTTAAACTCACAAATTGTGGTTCATAACAGTTTAGTAATGCAGGAATCTGGTACTGCTCCTCTTTACAGGGGTGGATTTCATCCACTGAGAAAAGAAAAACATTGGAAAACATAAGGAACACAATGGACACTTTTTTTATTTAGTATGTAACTTTGAGGAATACTAATTGGATTAAATGTCCATAGGGACATTTAATTCCATAGGGATATTTAATTTCATACTTAATTGCAATACCAATTGTTCTATATTGCAATCATTCAGTTGTTAGAGGATTGATACCCCTATTCAATGCTGTTTCTTTTTAAGACTGTTCAATTAATTATTGAAATAACTACATTACTGAAATTACTAAGTATCAAAAAGGAAACAATAGAAAGGAGGACAGTGCAAACTCAAACACAAGGATTTCATCCTATTTTGACTGAGACAAAATAAAAATAATATAGCTTTAGTTAAAGGAAATGTACCACACTAAAATCAAGGGGGTTACTCAGGTTTCAAGTTAAGGCTTTATTAGTTGGAGCACTTGCAGAACTGAAACAACAGACTGACAAATAATACTGTTTTCTGAAAAGTGTAATATTCTGAAAGATCTTTCCCAAGAACCACTGATGAGTGTTCAAACACAGCAACAGTAAGTAACCTTCTGCCTAATTAAAGAAGTCAGAATTTTGTCTGGCAATAACTAAAATAAACTAATTTTTTTGAGCATAATTGCATAAGTCTCATTTTCAAAAGTCTACATTTTATCAAAGTTGTTTAGGATATTAATAAAGAATAAAAATATCAGTCAATAAGTGAATTGCATGTTGTACATGTAACCAGTGCAATCACAACTCAGTGAATACATCACATAAGAGGGCTTTTTTTAAGGAATGTTACTGTCAGTGGATAAAATAAAAGGAAGAAATCAAAGCACAAATTGGAGTGAGAGAATGTTTTAGTTATTTGTTTCATGAGATTGATTACGGAAATTAATCAATCTGACCACACTAAATCAATATACTAATTGATAAATCAATATATCCCAATTATTCATTATTTCTCACAATTCTGAAACTATAAAATAACTCCAGAAGCAACCAGAAAATTGTTTTAACAAAGGTTCATATTTATCATATGTCATATAATTACTTTCTCAAATTCACTGTTCAAGGAGTTTGAGGAGATTAAAAGAAAAAAAATAGGGTATAAAGGTGATTGGACAAATTTATGCAAATTTTCTACTTGCTCTGTTAAATACAGTGATCTAGATAAAACTTCTACCATAGGAAATTTCTACACAACTTATCTCCAGAAAGACGTAAGACAGACAGAGGAAGTATAAAGTAACAAGGCAAGCAACAGGACCCCTTGTGCCAGCTGGGGACCAACTAGCTGGAAAGCACCTTGGCAGAAAAGGACCTGGGGGTCCTAGTGGAAAAGCTGAACATGAAGCAGCAATGAGTCCTTGCATTAAAGGAGGCCAAGAGCATCCTGGGCTGCATTAGGAAGCTAGCAGGTCAAGGGAGGAGATCCTGCCTCTCTACTCAGCACTGATGAGGCCACATCTGTAGCCCAACAAAAAGCCACAATGATAATAAAGAATATTAATTCTGAATTCAGTTCTGAATGAACTGAAAAATGCAAAGGGGGTCTTTCTCTCCCTTTGGATGCTGTGGAGAGATATAATCTTCCCATTTTACCTGGCTAATAAATTTATAATCCCAAAGAGCCGGTCCATGCTCCACATAGCCTGCATCAGCAAACCCCTGCCTTCTTTGGCCACAGGACTGTTTCAATCCCCTTTCTCTTTTGATTTTCTACCCTTCTTTAGCCTTGATCTCTCAATATCACTCAGCTGAATCCCCAAACTGGGAGGTCTAAGACAAGCTGATGCTCCAAGTCAAACTATCCCCTTTTAGGGTGAGACTTGAAATTTAACTGATCAAGAAGGTTAAAATATTTATTGAATAAGCAACACAAATTTAGGAAACTAATAATTCCTTCATTGACTCATAGTATCCCCTCACCAGGATGTTGCTGCAAGTAATACCGAGTTCCAAGTCTGTTGTGTAGGACTACTGTTAGTACTGATACACAGGTATATTACCATGAAGAAATCTCATAAATCGCTCACAATAGGACTATTAATCTTCAATCCTATTGCCTTTAATCCTGCATTTAGTATTGAGCTACAAGCCTATCCCTCCATTCAGGTTTATCCCTCCTTTGTCCTTCCCTCTACACCATGACTTTTGGGCAGAGGCCTGCTAGAAAGTCCAGTGAGGTTGTCAAGGGGTCCCTCCCTCCAGTGTCCCAGACAACCCAGGTGCAAATCTTGGCCTTATGCCCATCTGTGGGCATTTACACTTCTCTTTGATAAATCTCCTCGCTTTTTCTTCTCTACCTGATTTTACACCTTATTCTCCCTCCTTCCTTTCCCTGCATCCACCCTTTTGCCACTTCCACATCTTCTTTTCCTTGATAACTCCCAAATAGACCAACTGTGTTTAACCTCTTTTTCTCATGGTCTCAATTCAGTTACATGCCAGAGCAGCAATATATTTGTGTCATGCTCAAACCCTACCTAGGCCCTTTAATAGCTTTCATCACACTGACAGTCCCTATCAAAAGCTTTGGCTGTTTTTGAGGCCTGATGTTCTAGTTAGATATCCTGCTCAAACTATTTGGGAATGCTAGGAAACATCTCTTCTTTTTCAAACATTACAAATCATATTTTAAAAGATGAATCAATATATAGTGATGAGAAGTCACTGTGAGGCTTTGAAGATGAGCTACTGCATCAAATGCCTCAAAAACTTTCCTTAACTGCAACAGGTAATAGTCAGTGTTTATTCAAATACTTCAGAATGCTCAGTCATTTTAAACAAAGCAAAGAGGGCATGTGTATTTCTTAGAAGACTCAAGGCCAAAGAACTGTGTTTTCTGTCCATTTAGTGAAAAAAAAAACAACTATATGGGCTTGTGTAGCCATCTTTATACTTCTAGTTCCCCAGGTTGTTAAATAGGAAACTACAGGCCAAACATGGTGTGGAGAAGGATGGATTTCCCTGTGCTCTGCAACAACACTGGACTTCCAGCCAGCACATCAGCCACCCACTGCAGTGGGATGTTGAAGGCATCTCCATCAATCAGCTCTATGGGAAAGCACATCCAACATCAGATTGGTTTAGCAACTTTCTGTTATCCCCTAATCACTCATTTTCCTGATTATACTTTATATTCAGCTGGGAAATCTTCTCCCTGGCAAGGGGATTGAAGTTGAATTTCAGTCATTTCAGGAAATAATGTTTCTCCGCTATGGAAGCAAACTTATTGCAGCTATAAAATGAGTTAAACTGGTGGTGAGATCACAAAGATTTTGCTGTCTGTGTAGGTCCTGTACTTTCTCTGTTAGCAGAGATTTGTAATCTTTCTCATCTGGCATAGCTCACTCTCCACTCTGGCCAAGTTCTTCCAGAGCTTGCACTGCAGCTGCAGCACCTCCTGTTTTTACTTTCCCCCATGTGCTATTCCAGCATGCATGATCTCTCTGGCCAGTGTGCTGCCAGTCATGTTTTTCACACTCCTTGTCCACCAGGATCTTCAGATTACTGGCCACCTAAGTCATGCTTTCAATTTCCTCCTTGCTGTCAATGCCTGGAGGAATTGTTGTGTGTCTCTGCTACTGAAGATTTGAGGTTTTTAACAAATTTGCTTCTCTCATGCTTCCAGTGTTTACTAACAGATGTGCCTTTGTCAAGCGCAATGCAGAGGCAGATTCCTGCAGGAACTCCTGTGTTTTCTTAGCAGTCCCATCTTGGACACTGACAATGAAGTAGTATTTGGTTGTTGACCCTGACAGACGAGATAGGAGCTTGTATTCTGTCTCCCCAGGGTTCTCAGTCAGTATTAACACAGTTGAGGAGATCCATGTTAGAAAGCAAACCTGCACTAAATGTGATCTGATGTATCCACAAACGTTCATAGATGCAAGGGGCTCTGGAAAGAGATCTGGCTTCTCCCTTCTGGGAAGGAAGTACCATAAAATTTCTTTCAGCTCATCTGCAATTTCCTGGGATGTATTGCTCATCTCCTCCTCCTGGTAGAAAAAGAAATTATGGTGGTGCTGGGATGGACTGAGAGCAGTGTTGAGGAACTTGGACTTGAAGAAACTGCAGTATCTCATCCACATGAAGGAGATGGTTGGCATGGATGTGCACACTGCGATCTCCTCCTTGAACCCTCCACTCTTTAGCAGGGAATGCAGATTCCAGTCCTTCACAATGCCCCTCATGGCCTAGAGCAGGTGGGTGCACTGGTAGTGTTAAGGGGAGGGAGAAGCAGTGGGAAATCAAACTCACCCATGGCCATTTTGGAGATGAGGTCCTGCTAGAGGAGGCTGACTAGTGAATTCAGAACAGCACACAGAACATCCAGGGGATGTGAGGAATCACTCCTATCAATCTCATCCAGAGAAAAGACATAATCAGAAACACCCAGGTCATCCCAGTCTACGCCGGCACTTCTCCTGTTTCTCTGGGCATGGTTTGCAGACCCATTACTTTTCCCAGAAGATTCCATGGTAAATTTCTTGGGTCTGAGGCATCTGGTCACTCATGCTTTGCTTGGTGATCTCAAGGATGTCTGTTGACTGCTGCTTCCTGGTCTGATGCTTCTCCAGGTCTTAGCACTGACGGCACAGGTTGAAGTTTCTCCTCTCTCTCAGAAAAAAAAAAATTAAGCAAGGAAATCAGACATCATTACCTTTCACTTAATGTTATTGTGTAAAAGGAGTCAAAATTCCTGAAGAGAAGTAACAAAAACATGAAAAAAAAAAATAGTTCCTGGGAGCAGTCCTGGAAAAACATTCCCTCAGGAGTATTAGCAGGACACCTTCTCTCAGAATGCCTTATTAATATCTGTTCTTAAACACTGGAGATGCTTGAAGACGTTTCTGTACTTCATCTTACATATTCTTTAGGTCCTGGGATGCTCTTTCTCAGCCTGATGTTGACTAAGCTTGGTGTACTGTAAGATCATGGCACTCATAACCAAATTTAGCTGTCTCAAAGCAGGAGCCATCTAAGCCCCCTTGTAGTAAGAGTCCTAGTTGATGACTTATGATAGGCTGGTGCTAAAACTGGGAATGCCACATGTTCCCAAAACACTTGGTAGTCTCACTGTTGCTGAAGGGTGGTAATCAAGCATGGAGGGGCAGGAGAAACTCTTGGTGCTTTTGATACCAATCACTAACATACAACATTCTCTTTCTGGGTGAGATAGCAACCTTCTTGATGCTGGTGTTCCTCCACCATCTCCCCAAATCCTAGACAGAAAACCACATTAAGATTCATCTGAGTCTTTCGGTCCCCCAGGGACTGCTCCTGTAGCCATCTTATGTGCCCTCAAGAAATTTGGCCAGTTCTGCCCACAAGAAACATACAAACCCTGAGTGGAGCAGGACCTCATTCAACAATGTTCCCACACAAGTACAGGAACTTTGCAGATGTCCTTGAAAAGAAGGCTTCAGAAACACTACCACCCCATCATCTATACTCAGGCCCTGTCAACTTGATCCCAAGGAAGGAGTTGCCCTCTGGGTGCATCTGTGCTGGGTCATGCTCTGAGACAGCAGTTCTCATCAGGAGCAAGCTGCTATATAGGTATCATTTGCCCTTCTCCTCCACTGCTGGGCCCCCTGCATTTTCATGTAAAAACGAACAGGTATCTCCAGCACTGCAGAGGTAACAGGGGGCTGAACAAGATCATGATGAAGAACTGGCATCCGCTACATCTTATCCCTGGGATCTTTAACTGTCTGTACACATCTTTCTGATTTAAAAAGTTGGGCTTTAGGGCAAATTTGCTGCACGGCAAACGATTTGCTCTTAATACAGAAGCAGAATGAATGGAAAACAGCTTTCCACACAAGAGATGGCCACTGTAAATATCTGGCGATAACATTTGGTGACTGCAATGCTCCAGCCAGCTTTCAGCATTTCATAAATGATGTTCTGAAAGAATTGCTTGAATACTGTGTTGTGGTCTATCTGGCTGAAATTTTAATACTCTCCACTAATGAGGAGTTGCCTTTAGGTGATGTCTGGGAGGTCTTGAATTATTTACATTGCCCTAGCTCTACACCAAAGTCAAGAATTGCTCCTTCTGCCAGCAGATGGTAGAGTGTATGTGGTATCTGCTTGACCTCAATGGTTTGTGTTATCAATCCCCCAAAAAACTGAAGCAAACCTAAGGTGGCAGCCCCCTTCTACTGTGTGAGGGGTGACACAATTATTAGGATTTGCAAACTGCCAACAAGATTTCATAGACAAGATCGCTTCTATTGTGGTTTCCATAAAAGTTATCAGTGTGGATGTATATGGCTCAGACTGAGCCATGCGGACTACCCACTCCCTTGGGTGTGCCCTGAAGCAAGAGATCCAAGCTGTGCTTTTTTCACTCCCACAGAATCGAAGACAAGCAGGTCCTGGTGATCAAAGTTGCTGTTGTGGTTTAGCCCAAGACAGCAACTAAGCCCCACACAGTCACTCGCTCAGTCCCCCACAGGTGGGATGGGGGAGAGAATCAGAAGGGTGAGAAAGCTCATGGGTTGAGATAAGAACACTTTAATAATTCAAATAAAACAGTAATAATAACAACAGCAATAATAATGTAATGACAAGGAAAATAACAAGAAAGAGAAAGAGATACCTGGGGCAGGGTGGTGGAAGGGGAATAAACAAGCAAAACAAACAACATGTGACACAGCCGCTCACCACCTGCCCACCTGATGCCACCAGTCCCTGAGCTGCAACCGCTCCCCACCATGCCAACTCCTCCCATTAATATACTGGTCATGACATCATATGATATGGAATGTCCCATTGGCCAGTTTGGGTGAGCTGTCTTGGCTGTGGCCCCACCCCTCCTGGCTTCTTGTGCAGGCGGCAGAGCATGGGAAGCTGGAAAGGTCCCTAACTAGTGTAGGTGCTACTTAGCAACACTTAGCCACTACTTAACAGCAACTAAAGCATCAATGTGCCATCAGAACTATACCAGCTACAGTGAAGAAAATTAACTCTATCCCAGCCAAAACCAGCACAGTTGCCTTGTAGGAGGGGCAGCCTCTCCTCAGAGAGCAGAAAACCCGACAGTGGTCCTGACCAGCCACTGCAATCTATATTAGAATCAAGGGATAAAGTGCTGCTCTCCTCAGCTTGCCTGCTGGACCACTTGGTTTTCATGCTTCCTCATCAGGTTGAAACAAAATATAGCAGAAAGAGAATGGCCCTGTCATAAAAGGAAGATAAAGATTTGGATGCACATTTTGTATGAACCTATTTAAGGGTACTAGAGGTATCTGGAGGACCCTCACACAAAGCACTGTACCCAGCACCAGTGTACCAGCAAGACTTGAAATCCATCACCCACAGTACCATGCCCATGTGCCTAATATACAGGGACCCTACCACACTGTGGCAGCTTGATCATAACCAGGACATTCCATCCAGGAAACTGGGTGGGCTCAGGCACAAAGGCACACAAAAGAGCAGTCAGTGCCTGTGCACTGTTGCAGATCCAGGGTCATGGTCCAAACCACCACTACTTGTAAACCAAGGAGCAGGGGACCCTCGCACAAGTAGTGTGACAAGCCCCAGAATACTGTAGGGGTACTGGGATGATCGCCCCCAGGCACAAAGGAGGGAAGGAATACAGATGCGCATTTTAGGATGATAGGCCAGCTGCTGGTAGACCAGAAGCTCTTGCTTCTCCATTTTCCAGACTCATGGGCAGCAGAAACATGCTGACAAATAACACTGGAGTGCCCTGTTTTATATATTGCCTGGCTTATGCCTCTTCACCCACTGCCGAGCAAGTGCAGAGTATGTTCTCCAGTGGGGTTTGAAGATACAGACACTGGCTCCACTGCAGTTGCTGGTGGCTCCTTATCCCCTTCTGCAATAGGCTAGGGAAAACTCCAGTTGGGTCCGTGTTTAAGCCTTTTGAGTGTTGTGGGTAATGAATGGATTCATTTTATCCCTTTCCAACAAACACAGTGTGTTGTGAGTGAGAGTGTTGCAGTAGTAAGGAGCATATTTTCTTACAGAGATAACAGTGCTTCCTTTACATGCAGGAATCAACCTGCAGGACTCAAGAGCAGGTTTCTTTTAATACTTCTGTGCCCTCTTTCCCCAACTCTGATCTCCTTGGCCCAAGAAAGGCAGGAGGAGGGCAGGGACTGTGAAAACTGGAGGGAAAGGTTGGGAGAAAGATGGACGGGGCAGACAAAAGGAAGAGGCACAGCAAGATGACATTACTGGTTTTGGTGAGGTTATGTGTTTTGGAGGAAGCTGGTCAGGAGAAGCAGGTGGCATTGTGGGTTGCTCCATGCCTGTAAGTGACAGTGCAGACAAAGCTGAGGAGGGAAGAGGAAAGGCAGGTTGCGGGGATGGCAAGGGGCTAGTAGGGAGGTCATGGCTGGGGTAGAGGCTGGTGAGGTCACTTCTGCTGGAGCAGCTGACAGGACAGGAGGAAGAACATGGCTCAGCTGATCCTGGCTGGCTGCTGTATGTCTCAGAGTCCACTCCTGCCCAGGCTGAGCCACCATGTGTCATTGACCTCTCTTCAGTTGGAGTGTGCTTTGGCGTCCTTCCCCCACAGCAGTGTCCCTTGCTGAGCTGCCTCCAGCTAATCAGTATTTGTTCTGCACCAGGGTGGGGTGTGCATGATTTTGGAGGGAGGAATCCCTGTACAGGGCATGGTGTTATATAGGTGGTCTAACCAGCGCTGAGTAGAGGGTGACAATGCTCCAGTCTCCTGGCCATGTGTGGTGGTGCAGCCCCCTAGGCCACTCTGGGATCTCAGAATAAGCCCTACTGTGTTGTTATCTTGGTCATAACAACTTGGGCACCAGGCAATCTCTGTCCACAACTGGG
Organism: Phalacrocorax carbo; assembly: GCF_963921805.1. Lineage (NCBI taxonomy): Eukaryota > Metazoa > Chordata > Aves > Suliformes > Phalacrocoracidae > Phalacrocorax > Phalacrocorax carbo. Next base: position 26,919,517 of record NC_087518.1, on the reverse strand, counting down.
CGATCTGCTCCCTGACTTGTGTATCAGAAATGTGGCCAGAATGTAAAATATTGACCAGAGCCAATCATCTCGCTCCTATAAATAACAATCCAAGAGGGACACCTCCAAGAGGAGGATGGGAAGGAGGCAATAGGAGAAGAAAGCAACAGGAAGCAATGTTTTGCCATCATCTTACATTGAATTTCACTTCCAGTTATGGCCATTCATCTTACTTTCCCCTGGACCCACCCTCCACAGCCCCATAGCCTTGATGACTCTCTTTGACGCAGACATCATAACTGCAGTTGTATAAATGTGGGGAAACTGGTCCAACTGGGATGTTTGTTACAAAGGAAAGAAAAAGTGAAAATGGGACTTGGTTATGGCTATGAAAACAATACAGTTCACACTGAATACATCACTGTGTAGAGAAAGAGTAAATCTACCTTGCAGGCCAACCGTTGTGTTGATCCTGAGTGGGAGACAGTTGCACATTTAGGAGTTAGTGATCCACAGAACCTGAGGAGGCTCTGTGCTCTGTTGTCCTTTGCTGAACTGTGGTGGCTTTCAGGTCTGCATTGTGCTGCACAAATCCCTTGCCTGCAAGATAAACTCAGGAGTTCATTGCAGCAGAGGGACCTGAAGGCAGCTCCCACTTGGTATCAGCCATTGTGTCCCCTACACGTCCTTGCCTGTATCTGGCAGAGCAGCAAGAAGTTCTTGTGTGATCATCCCTTAGGAACAGAGCTGTTTTCTTGTGGGGAAATGATACAGTAGCTTGAATGACCAAAAGGGAGAGCTTCTCTCTATGAACAGGATCAGCTCTGTGCAGCACATCGTGGGAAAATCCATCTAAGCTCCATCTGATGCTGCATGAAGGCAGGTGCCTAGCTTCTGAAGGGACATAAGACTTACCCACTATCTATGTTCCCCTTCTTACTTTGCCTTATTAAAGCAGTTATCTTATTAGGCCGTTTCTTGTTGGGCCTTTCTTATTGGGATCCAGAAAGACCCCTGCACCATTTCTCTCAGGTCACCCCCCACCCCCTGGCACAGAACAGACATCCAGTCCCCAAAAGTGACATTTATATCAGCTTTGTGATCTGCTTAGTAAGCAGCTCCTTTGTATTTATGAACTTATTCACCATGATGCGTACCTAATTGGCTCTTAAGCATTTTGTGATATTGCCATACCCACTCTGGATACCACATGGAACAAAGTGTTAAGGCTAACCTAGACCAACACTACCAAAGATAAGGCATTCCTGATACAAGAGATTGGAATGGCTGATTTCATGAAACTCCTTGCAGTCTCTACACATTGACATCATTCTGGAAGTAAACCAACTCCTTTTTGCAAGGCTTAAGGGAAAAGGGAACTAAGGTGATCTAATATAGGTAGAAGTGGAACAATGAGCTTGTTAATGGAAAGCATGTTAGTAAGAGTTATGGAGAAAGTCTGTTCAAGTAGTCTGAAACTATCAAAAATGGTACTTTCCAGAACTAAGTAATTTTTCTTCATTTTTTAGTCAACTCATGCCTGGGTTTCCATTCATGGAAGAGCTGTTGGACCTTCAGCAGTCATCTCCAGCACCTTTGTCTTTAGAATCTACTACTGACAGTAGACAACTCCACTTGAATAGCTGTGTCGCCTCTTCAACATCAGTCTTCTCATGAAATAAGTCTCTTCCGGAAGTGCCAGATTTTCAATAGTGATTCAAGGAAGCTGAAGTTCTACCTTAGTTTTAGATTATGGCCATGCTGTTTTGTTAACCTGCAGCTTATGCTCACACTGAAAACTCCTACTCATTCTTCCAATATGCATGTTATGTCAAATGTCCTTTCACATGGTGTCCCTTCTTAAACCAGAGAGAGAGCAAATCTACCGAAAGAATCCACTAACAAGCACTAGCCTCTAACATACGTTAAGGCAAGCAAGCCCTGTAGCAAGCATGGCAGCCTGCCAATTAATAGCTGAACTGCTCTAACACTTAAAAATTTGGTCTAACACACTCCAATACAATACAGCGTTATCCTGAACCCTTTGAGCTCAACTCTGGGCATGAGGAGGGATTGTTTTGGGTTAATCTTGGTAGGCAGATAAGCGCCACACAGTCACTCACTCACTTCCCCGCAGTGGAAGGGGGAGAGAATCAGAAGGGTAAAAGTGCAAAAGCCCTGTGGGCTGAGATAAAGACATGGGACAGGCAGTGTCTTCTGGACTTCTCCAAAGCCATTGATACAGTCCCCCACAGTCTCCTCCTGGAGAAAGTAATGCATTATGGCCTAGACAAGTGGTCTGTGCAGTGGGTGGGGAACTGGCTGACAGGCCGCACACAAAGGGTGGTGATAAATAGTTCCTTTTCCAAGTGGCAACCTGTCACAAGTGGAGTCCCCCAGGGATCAATACTGGGCCCAACGTTATTCAATATCTTTATAAGTGATCTGGATAACAGCATCAAGTGTAGCCTGATGAAGTTGCGGATGACACTGAATTGAGTGGGGAAGTAGACACTCCAGAAGGAAGAGCTGCTCTGCAGGGAGATCTGGATAGGCTGGAGGAGTGGGCCAGCAAGAACCTTATGAAGTTCAACAAGGAGAAGTGTAAGGTCATGCACCTGGGAAAACATAATCCGGGAGTGCAGCACAGACTGGGATCCACCTGGCTGGAGAGCAGCTCTGTGGAAAGGGACCTGGGGGTCCTGGTGGACAGGAAGCTCAACATGAGTGAACAGTGTGCTGCTGCAGCCAAGAAGGCCAACAGGATGCTGGGTTGCATCAAAAAGGGCATTGCCAGCAGAGATAAAGAAGTCATTATCCCACTCTACTCGGCGCTTGTCAGGCCACGCCTGGAGTACTGTGTACAGTTCTGGTCCCCGCTATATAAAAAGGATGTGGACAGGCTGGAAGGGGTCCAGAGAAGGGCCACCAATGTGATCAGAGGACTGGGAAGCCTGCCGTATGAGGATAGGCTGGGAGAACGGGGTTTGTTCAGCCTTGAGAAAAGGAGGCTCAGAGGGGATCTCATCCCCATGTACCAGTACTTAAGGGGTAGCTACAAAGAAGATGGAGACTCCCTTTTTACAAGGAGTCCCATGGAGAGGACAAGGGGGAATGGATACAAGTTGCTCTTGGGGAGATTCTGATTGGACACGAGAGGAAAATTTTTCACAGTGAGGACAGTCAACCATTGGAATAATCTCCCCAGGGAATCGGTTGATTCGGCCACGTTGGACACCTTCAAGAGTTGTCTGGACAGGGTGCTGGTCCATCTTGTCTAGACTGTGCTCGTCCTAGAAAGGTTGGACTAGATGATCCCTGAGGTCCCTTCCAACCTGTAATTCTGTGATTCTGTGTAATAGGTAAAACAAAATAAGAAATTGCTGACACTGTGTAAGTACTGTTCAGCAATAACTAAAACATGATTTTATTATCAGTATTGTTTTGGACACAAAACCACGACACACCATGCAAGCTGCTGTGAAGAAAATGAACTCTCTCCTAGACAAAAGCAGTACATAGGGTCAGCTCAAAGAGGTTGCCCAAAACCTTGTCCAAGCAGGATTTTAATATCTCCACAGATGGAGACTCCACCATTGCTCTGGGTGACCTGTTCTAGTGTCTGACCACCCTGACAGTAAAAACAAAAAGTGTTTTCTTGTTTTACATTGAATTTCCTGGGTTTTAATCCAGCCTGAAGGCAAGAAAACACGAGAGAACACAAGAAAACCCTTGCAGGTTAAAGACTTTCAGGACAGCTCTGAGGAGGTTGACTTTTTTTTATTATCATGGATATACTTGTTCAATGCCAGGGTATTACAGAGTCATTCTTTAACTGGGATTATGCAGTATACTGTGTCACAAAGCTAAATATAGCTGCCATTAGGAACAAGCTATAGCTCCGATATTTAATAAACAATTCATTTTAAATATGATACACAGAAAATGCAGGAAAAAATGAAGAAGCGAGTAATACAGAAAATTAAAGATGTTATAAAATCTGGTGTCATGAGCAAGTCAGAGCCGAGCATTAGTACACATTTGATTCCTATAGACAGATATCCTCCTCTTGTATAGAGCCACTCCAGTCTCACCAGCATCGTTTGTGACACTCTGACAATTGGACTTTTCTTCAACTCTTTCACGGTTCCTCTATTATTCCTCTTCCTTTGTCATAGTGGCTCTTTTTTCCTTTATAATGTGTTTATTTAGTACTTATCTGTCTAATTCTGTATCAATTGTCATGCTGTCTGGTTAGCTGTTCTCCTGTGGAAAGCCTCTCTCCCTCTCTCTCTCTTCTCTTCATCCCTTATTCTTCATCTTTGTTATTTTAAGATCGTTTTGTTATTTTTAGAATGTCATTACAAGTATCATTGTCTCCATCTCAGCCAATTTTAAAGAGAGTCTCTTCAGCCCTTCAGAAAGTCAGACTATCCTATTCTCACTAATGTGTTTAAAATGTGCCAAATGATTCACTCCCTAAGAGCACCTTTTTTGTTCTTTTGACTATAGAGGAGATTAAAGAAGTAGCTGAGATGGAGAAATCCACATTACAGTTGTTCAGAGCGCAGTCCAAAGACTAACACCAAATGGCCAAGTGAAAAAGTGCAGTGCGGTGAAGTATACCATTTATAGCCATTCATAAATTCATTATCTTGTACTGAAGAAACCTGCCCCCCCACCCCACCCCACCCCCCCACACACACATTAGAACTTGCTGGCATGAAAGGAAGGCACAAGCTGTTTTATCTCTCGCAGAATCTTCTCACTATTGTTGGATACATTCAACCCTGCTTTTTCAAGGAGGTCTTTGATGTCTTCCTCGGTGAAGGATGTATGAAAAGTGGAAAACTTATCTCTGTAGTATTTTACTTTACCTAGAAAAAAGGTAAACAAAATATGTAATGCCAAACAGAAAACCATAAGATCATTCAAGACAAGCACAGCCTTGAGGAAAACATTAATTCCTGGAGATCTGCAAGTTTCACATACAAGTGTTTTATCATATTAAGATCCTGCTGTAGCCAGTGAAGAGAGAGAGGAGGAGATCAGTCAGAATCTGGAGGTGCCTCTTTCATTACCTGTTTCATCAGTTACCATAGAAAGGGGGATAAATCTTTCTGGACCTGCCTGTTCCTCACCGATAACTATAAAGGGAAGTAGTAGTAGCTGGTTGCTCTGGCTTCTGAATGTGATGCCTCCCCAACTCCTCTTTAGTAGAAGGGCCACAATTTAGTTACACTGATTTACAGAACAAACCAAGAAGAGTGTTAAATCCCCATAGCTCAGGACATAAATTGCCTGTCTGAGAGGGTGAGTACATTTGTGCTCATGCAAGCTTCTCTCCATTACACATAGAGCCTGCCCTGTTTCTTTTCTTCTGGGTGCATTTGTGGCAGCAGCACTAAGTAAAGGACTCTAAAATGCTTGGTACTGGAAGTTGAGAATATGAAATGCAAATATACAGAGACAAAAACAGCATAAAGTACATGTTACCAGCACAATTCACGTTGTTGAACAGTGGAAAGTGCATGACTGTAGGGCATGACTTGTCTCCTGGAAAGATATAGCAATCAGAAGGGTTGTTCTCATCCATTTCCTGGTCCTCTATCTTGGGAAATGGGATATGGTTTGTCTGGCAGTACGTAGATGTTTCCTTTATAGTCTGAGACACAGAGAAATTGCATGCATTTTTTATTTTGTTTGCTTGTTTTTGAACTTCTAGAAAAAATTGAACCTATCTCCAGTAATAAAATTAATTGCTGCAAAACAAGTATGGTTAGTTTCTTAGACTATATTTAACTGTTACATATAATATATTTAAAAGTCTAAGTTTCCCTCAAGCATTCTCTGAGGAGCAGACTAAGTCTAGAACATAAATGAAAAGCAAGCATTCACTTCTGAGGTCACTTCTTTGCTAGAACCTTTGTATTGCAAATTACAGCTACACCCAGAAAGGCCATGTGGTGGACGTTGAAAGATGTCAAAATTAAAGGGATTTGGCATCTATAAAACAGTCTGAAGACACTGCCAGGTTCACAGACTTTCAGAACAAATTTTACTTTCCAAAGCAACCCACCCTGTTGCTCTACCATTTTAACAAATTAACAACTCACTATGAGTCGCTTATGGTGACCTGAGGAGACACCAACCCACTTGATTTGAGGCACACATTAACTTTAATGTTGGCATGATTTTGCATGAAATCATTGACTGGGGTAGGCATTGTGTTGGGAGCCTGCACAAATGGAGATTTTCTGTGGTGTCCCAGAGAAATATTATTCCCACCTGTTCAGGAGTTCAGAAGAAACAACCTTTTTTCACTCTCTCTGAATGGGTCTGCTCTAGATGGCACAAGGGTTGTCAACAGCAGCCACTTTATGTAAGCATCCCAGAGTAACTGATATCTTACACAATCCATTCCAACAACCCCTCCACAAAGAACACACTTCACAACCAAAGATGGGGCCTTAGGCACTAAGAACACTGCTGGCCTCTCCCATAGACAGGCGCTTACTGACACGGTGGTATTTCTTTAACCCCACCAAATTGCTTCAGGGGTTAGAGTCTACAGATTTATCCCTTTTCCTTAATCACTGTTGGGAAAAGATGGAGTTGCAGCTAAAGGCATGATAACTCTTGTAATCACAAAAGACAATCAAACCTCTCACAACATCTTATTCGAATGATACAAACCAGTAATAACATTTTGAAAGCCTCGCGAGTTCTTTTTTAACTCAAGCTCCCCAGATTCATCCCCTAGGCATATATGTTTTAATGGAAGCAATTACAGAAATAGTATTGTACATTTACCCTAATTTGTGATGAAATTTGTTTAGAAGAGGAGAACAGAAATTGAATATATTAAGAGGAAAAAGCCTACACAAAGGGAAACTGAGCAAAATTCTTACAGATACTAACAGGAGGTGTCCTCAAATGTAAAGAGGTATTTTGCTGTAAATAATGTCTGTTAAAAGGTGTTCTGCCTTCTGATAGGGGCTTCTTTTACCCCTGGCAAGGGTTTCTGCTCATCTTCGCTGGAGAATTACATTTTCCAATACCCTTTACCTTTATTCTTGTTGAGGTGTGAGTTGGTAAGGATGAGATCTGTCCCATGGTCCCATGATCTCCATTTAATCTCAGGCCTGGGTCGTCAACCCCTACATGAGCTGTGTTCTAGATGTGCTGGTCTCCTGCTTAGCCACAGTCATGTCCATGTCTTAGCCCTCTTGTTTGGGACCCTGATGCAAAGGCTGACTTCCCAGCTTGACCTTGAAATGGTGTTGTCACTGCAGTGATCACTGCCTAGTGATCACTGGACTGGTTACCCTCAGCAGACTTTATCCTTACCTGCCACCAATCCTGATCCATATTGACTTCCCAAATTGGCCTTGGACCTACCTTATCACAGCAGACTTGCCTGATGATTCCAACCCTTAGTTGAATGTGACTGCCATCTCCAAGCCTGCCCTGCTTGTCTCACTTGCATCCTGTGAAACTGGGCACTGTCTGGCAAGGCCCTGCCCTGCCTGCTCTGTTATCATGCCTGGCTCCCTTTCACTTAGGAGCAGCTGGCCCTTGGCAGTTAGTTCAGGCCTTCCTGAGCCCTGTGCCAAGGACTTGGAGCCCAGCCCACACCTGTGCAGGACCTTGCCACTATGACTCCTTTTGAGGGGTGAGCATGGCCCTGGGCTCTGATAGCCCCACAGTGCCAACCCATTCCCAGGCTCCTGAGCAATGTCCTTCCTCAAGCCTGCCAGCCCTCCAAGGCTTGCCAGGGGCAGCTCAGAGAACCCCCTGCTCTACACTTTTCATTCTCAATCCAGCCTGGACCCTGGCCTGAGCCCCCTACCCAATGCCAAATCTCTCGTGCCATGTCCCCTTTCCAGTTACCAGTCCCTGTGTTACCTGAATAGCCCACTGACAACCACAGCAATTACGTCACTCCACAGCAAGGCCCTTCTGAACCCTGACCTCCCAAGCATGTGGACACACTATGCTGGGATGGAAGGCTACTGTCAGGGTCCTGAATGCACTAATAGGCCTTAATGACGCTGGGGCCTCCATGTGTACCCTTCCCATTGGCCCAGGGGCCTTATTGATATTGTACAAGTAGCAGTGTTCAGCTCAGCCACAGATGTGCCTGGCCATAGGCTCTATTGATCTACACCCCAACCCATGAACTGACTTCCAAGCTTGACCCCAGACCTGCCTTTTAGCCATGGACTTGCCTGGTAATCTGGATTTCCCATTGACCCTTTCCAATTTGACCTGCTTTGTTTGTCTCTTTCAGGTGCTGCAAGGTGCTGTAAATCCTGGATTTGCAACTCAAAACCAAAGCACCTGGCTGGTGAGGCCCCTGCCCTGCCAGTCATGTTACTGAGCCTGGCTCCCTGTCGCTTAGGGAGGAGCTGGCCCTCACTGCTCCCTGACAGTCTTATTTGTAGTCAAATGGAAATGGGGACTTGAAGAGATCAGTTAATCTGTTTTCAATGCCTACTGTGAGATGCTCAAAGAAGCCAGAGCCTCTGGGAGCAGCTGCCTCCACTGTCCCTAAAGTGATCACGCTGAAAATACCCAGAGAAGCAACAGTTTGAGATCCCAGCACATTTTAGATTCTTATGAGTTACTAAACTTCATCAACTTGAATCAACCTCCAAAAGAAGTTCCAAATCAAATATTATGTTTGAAAGGAACACAAACTACAGCAAGGAATGGTGATAGTTTTGTATAATGTCCTTCCCCTCAAAATATGGAAGAAATCAACGTCAACACCATGTTTCCTCATCATGTTCACCGAGATGAGGTTCTCTTTGATGATTGCCATCAACTGCCCTAAAGGAAGGAGTAATATGCCATACAGGCAGAAAAATTCCGGTCAGCCCTTAAGGAAAAAAGGGAGTCTAAGAAACTTGTGAACTTTCCCCCTGATGCACCCTGGACAGTCTGACAGCTTGATAACCTTGGTAGATTACCATACAACACCTGTAAACAAGACAGACAAAATGGATCACATTCTTCAGTTATCTCTTTCTGCTAACTGCCTAGAAAAGAAGCCCAAACAATTAGATGATCAGCATACCAACCTGTCAGAATCCATTCAGATATGTCTCTGAAAATTGCTTTGACAATGATTGCAATGCATTTCTGCAGTCCCCAGCCCAATGACCCCAAAGGAGGTTCTCCAAAGCCATGACTACACATGTACCTCAAAAGGATCTCCAGAGCTGAAATCAAAGGAAATTATCAGATCTGGTTGCCGCTGTGCTCGAAGGACCAGAGGGTAGGCAGAATTTATTGCCAGTCCAGCATCAATCAAAGATATGGTTTCATTTTTGGTCAGGTGAGAGGGCTGAAAGTTATCTAATCCAATGAAAAAAATAAATGAGATTTCATAAAGACATACATGAATATACATACACACACACGCCCACCCCAAAAGATTCCTTTGGTCTTCACTGATGTTTCACCCCAAAAATATATTGAAACCTGCCTTTCCTTGCCACTCCTGCCCAACCAGATATCCAGATGTGTTCTGACAAGAGGAATCCAAATCCCTCTGACCAACCTCTCTCTCTGACTGTGGTCAGCTGCAGACCAGAATTGCTGATGGGTTTTTTGAAGGTCAAGAGGTCACACCCCTAAGCACCATAGTTTTAAGATAAGAAGATCATTGAGTGGAAAAAATGAATTAATGAGCCAGCTAGAGATCATGACACCTAACTGCAGTTGTCTAAATACAGGTTTCTACTTACACACTAAGTGCCAAAGCTGCTATTATCATAAGTGAACACCCAGCTAGGGCAGGCAATGGTATCTGGAGACCAATGTTACTGGTCATGCATCAGGAGCACAACTCAACTTCATAAACTTAGCTGGCCAGTTCCAACTCCTTAGGCTACTTCTTGTGTCCTCCACATTCTCCTCCAAAAGGGCACAGTGGTCCTAAGGGTTTTATTCTGTGTCTTCCAACTTAATGCTCTTGTCCCTTGTATTCAAGGGCAGTTTATGTGACATTAGATGCTTGTGTTTACATGACAGAATTGAGTTTATGTATCTGCAATGGTGTTGCAGATCTGGATTCCAGTAGCGTGAAATAATTCTGTTTATGTCTAGTTTATTTGCTGCCCATATTAAGATGCTGTTAAAAGAGGGTGGATCCTGGAAACAAAAGCTATCTAACTCGCTCTTTAAAGAAGGTAAATGGCAAAGAGAGTTTTCTTCGTTTAACATCACACAAGCACAGCATAAGAGCTCTGCTAAACCCCATGCACTCTGCCCCATAGATCTAGTTGGATAACATAACCACTCTGTATTTTCAGAATACAAACACATCATGATTTCATTGGATTTTCTTACGGCAGTTGTAGAGGAAGTTATTAGTTGTCCCCCATTTCCAGGTAGACACACATTGGATTGTTTTGAACATCACCTTAATGAAACGGCACAGTGAGCCTGGGAAGAGACAATACAATTCAGAACATAGTTGAATCTAGAGAACTTCACTTTTTGATTGGTGTGACAAAATCTGAGGGAGATGTGTGGTGATAGAAGAAATATGTGCAGAAGTGTACAGACAGCCTGAGGGCCAAGGCCTGAGTGCTTCAGAAAAGAAAGAACCATGCTTTCCTATAATTAACACTAAGCGATGGACTCTTAGTACAGCTGAAACAGATTTGAATAAGCCACTGAAGGCATAAACTATACAGGACTTGGGCCCTACACCAGCTGGCGTATTCACCAAGCTTGAGGCTCACAGGCTCTGAAGTGGACTAGTTACACCAGTGCTGTACTTGAGTTCAGGCTTGATCTTTTCTGGGCCTCCTACAGCATTCTTGTGGTTCAGAAGAATTGTTATTTCTCTTCATCTTCTTTCGAGCTGAAAGTGCCCCGAATAAAGTGAGAGCCATGCTACAGCCCAGTCAAATGACCTGTATGAGGTGGGAGATATTAGTGGAAAACCACAACAACTTCAAGATGCCATGTGAGAAAGCATGAGAAGATCAGAGCAGTGAAAGAGTTTGGAGGACTGTACTGTGCAGACGGACATAATCCAGGCCTTGTCTATGAAAACGCTCCTTGGAACAGTAATTGGGGAGAAAAAAGACCTGTCTGCAATGTCCAGATTTAATCTCAGAGCACCAGTTGGTTCACTCTGGAAGGAACTGGCCAAAACCTGCTTATACACTGTGGCTGATGGAACTAGCAGAGCCCTGGATCTAAAGAGACCAGCTAAACACTGCAAATCTATTTGAGGAATTTCAGTGTAAAATTTACTTTGCAACTTATGTGTATCCTGTTTAGACCTCCCCTGCTGTCTTTGATGCAAATCCAAATAATCCTCATTTCACCCACAATTGAGTCTATTAAATATTGCAGATATAAGCTAAATGAGTTCAGTTCATTGAAAACAACCTTTGGCTTAGATAAAAGGGCAGAAATGCCGATTAACTGCAGTAAGAATGGAGTTGCCAGTTAAAGAAAACCCACTTTTGCTTTAGGATGTCTTGGTTCATGACTTTTTATTTCAAAATTTCTCTAGTGATGGAAGTTCCATATGACACTTGACATGAGGGCACCCTAGGTGTTCAACAGCAATCCACTCAGTAGTCCACTACCTGCATCTGTCAAGATCCTTATACATCATCAGTTCAGCATGCCTAAGTCTTGCTGACAATACAGGCTCAGTCAGGAGCAAAGATAGATGGGAAACAGTGATTGTTCAGGATTAGCTCTCTCATTCTATTTACTTAGGTAGGCAAATTCTAAGCGCTTTCATAAGACCTGAAAGGTTTGTGGGTATTGGAAGCTAGTCCCTGCATGAGGATATCACTGGCATGCATGCTGTAATGTGGTTTTCACCAGGTCTTCCTACAGTGGTTGTACCCAAGATTTAACTGGAATTTAAGTTCACAAAACACCAAAGCTGGAGATTTTTCAAAGCACATAAAATAGAAAGAGCAATCAAAGATATTAAAAATGAAATAAACTTGCCTTGGAGATTTTCCTGGGGTGACTTGAACACTATTCCTAGAGGACCACCTTCTCCAAGATGCTCTGAGAAAGATCAAGAGGAGAAAAAGCACAAAAACTAGTTACATTAAAGAAACAGATAGATGGCATCCCACAGGGCAACTTTTTACTACAAATACAGTTAGGCATTTCTACCTGGGACTGGGAGGGCTTCATTGCTATGATAAGCATGAATTTACAATACTTGCCTCCAAATTCCTTTTCTATCTGTTTGCCCAGTTCAGCACAGCTCTCCATTCTTTCCTCCTTTGTCTTCATTGCCCAAGTGTTATGCATTGCTATGCTTAGCTGTCGGGATTCACTTTTTTCCTTGACTTCTATAAAAGAGAGAAAAGAAGAAAAGGAAAATAGGAGAATGTACAAGAAAGGAATCACCATTTGTAAAACAACATTACTGAGAATACAAGTGCTTAGTAATCTCAGCATCTTTCACTTGCCTGACAAATTCTTCAGCAGTTTCTCAAAGACTTCCTTAGGATCACTCCCACTTACAGCACACAGCTGAAGGTCTAGTAGAAGAATTGCAGCTTGATAAGCCACTAAGGTATCTGAACTACTCTCTAGGAAAGATAAGATAAAAGTTACATCACAGTGGAATTTATCTTACCGAACTTCTGATTAGACCCTAACTGACACATGAATTAGTGAAGATGTAGTTCATGCATTCAGTGCAATCTGTAGAAACACTGACCTCATTCCTCTTATTCTAAAGAAGTTGTTTAAGCTGGTGAGCTGAATGATGTACCAAAGTGAGTTATTTATATCTGTTGACAATAAAAACACCTAACACTGAGCATTCACATCTGGACAGCTGCACAAACATACCAGGATTCAGACAGCCTATGTGTTCATCTTGGAAGAAAGGTTCCATGAAAATAAGTAGCAGGAGGAGAAGCAGAAATATAGTTTGGAGTAAACAGGAATTTTCTACTATACTTCAAATACTTCATTTCCATTTTGAATGTAAAAATAAACAAACAAATATATAAAGAAATAAGAAAAGTAATGATGATTTGAGTGAAACCTGATGTGATTTAGAATCATAGAATCATAGAATCATTAAGGTTGGAAAGGACCTCTAGGGTCATCAAATCCAACTGTCAAACCAACACCACCGTGCCTCCTAAACCATGTCCTGAAGTGCCACGTCCACACATTTTTTTAATACCTCCAGGGATGGTGACTCCACCAGGTCTCTGAGCAGCCTGTTCCAATGCCTGACCAATCTTTCAGTAAAGACATTTTTCCTAATATTCAATCTAAATCTCCCCTGACACAACTTGAGGCCTTTTCCTCTCATCCTATTGCTTGTTACTTGGGAGAAGAGACCAACCCCCACCTCGCTACAACCTCCTTTCAGGTAGTTGTAGAGAGCAATAAGGTCTCCCCTCAGCCTCCTCTTCCCTAGGCTAAACAACCCCAGTTCCCTCAACATCTCCTCATAAGACTTGTTCTCTAGACCCTTCACCAACTTTGTTGCCCTTCTCTGGACATGCTCCAGCAACTCAATGTTCCTCTTGTACTGAGGGGCCCAAAACTGAACACAGTATTTGAGGCGTGGCCTCACCAGTGCCGAGCACAGGGGCACAATCACCTCCCTGGTCCTGCTCGCCACACTGTTCCTGATAGAAGCCAGGATGCTGTTGGCCTTCTTGGCCACCTGGGCACACTGCTGGCTCATGTTCAGGTGGCTGTCAACCAGCACCCCCAGGTTCTTCTCTGCTGGGCAACTTTCCAGCCACTCTTCCCCAAGACTGTAGCATTGCATGGGGTTGTTGTGACCGAAGTGCAGGACCTGGCACTTGACCTTGTTAAACTTCATACAATTGACCTCAGCCCATTTATCCAGCCTGTCCAGATCCCTCTGTAGAGCCTTCCTAATCTCAAGCAGATCAACACTCCCACCTAACTTTGTGTCGTCTGCAAACTTACTGAGGGTGCACTTGACCGCCTTATCCCAATCATTGATAAAGGTTTCTTCCATTTTTTGTTCATTTGTTCATATGTATTACCAAAAGAATACTATGGGAATGCATTTTGTGTTTCACTGTCATTAAAATCTAAATTTTTTCAGGTGAACTTTTCAACATGGAAGAAGAACAAAACAAAAACCAGACAAAATTCTCTGGGAAATTTTACTTTCACAAAATGAGAAAGAGAGCAGAAAAACAGGTCCATGAAAGATGCCATACTTATATTTACTTTCTTGTCTTTGGGGTTTACTGTCAACCAGCAATGCTGGTTAGCAAATATGATGCTACAGACTGCCTGTAGCATCAGAAGTGAGAGTAAGTGAGAGAGAGTGAGACCCTCTCTGCCATCCCTTTTGTCCCTGAGTTTCCCAGGTGGAAAGATCAGCTGACATATTGCAGTCTAGAGCCAGTGCTACCTCACAAGCAGTGTGGACAAGCAGGAAGTTTGGACCTGAAAGTGAGTGTGAGCCTTGAATCAGGCTTTACTTGTACTCCCTGACCACAGCAGCTGCACAAGAGTGCTGTAACACCACCTTTCCATAAGCCCATTAGTAAAGTTCATCTGACATGAGTGAATCCCTCCATAATGTCAGGGTGGTTATTTCAGTTACATGTTCCAGATTTCGCAAATCATTACGAATAAAAGAGACAAGGATGTCTGGATTTCCTTGTGCTGGCTGACACTCCTGTCAGTCCCTTAAGGAAAACATTGGGCAAGCAGAAAAGAATGTTAAATTAAAAAAAAAAAAGTTTAAAAAATCCAATGCAGAAGCACAATAACCTACCATGTCCATATGACCCCAGGTATTCACGTAAATGAAATCTTCCTCGGAGTGAGGTGAGACTGTCTTCGAAGAAGTAGAAGGATAATTAAAATTAGAATACTTCCAATAAAACAGTCATTGTATGCCAATGAAAGACATCAGGAAAGCTAGCCATGCACCTAAACATAGGTGTACAGTGCTATATTAGATTCCTTGGAGGATCTCCCTGCCTTGTGCCTGACACTCCAGAAGAGTACTAATCTCCTGCTGGTCTTGTTGCTCACTCATAGCACTGTGTTTGATGTCTTAGACACCTGACATCATCTCAGTCACCTCTATTATTTCACCAGCAGTTCTGAAAGCCTCCTACCTCAGAGTTTAAGATATCATCTGTGATGTTTCCACATCATGAGGAATCTAATGTGAAGGAGATCCGTCTACATTCACTGGCATTATATTGAAACTTTCCCCTGTGGTACCGGCAGAGATTCACCTGAGCAAAATTGGACTTCTAGAGTCCATGCTCATAATGCCATTATCACTCACCACTTCTTTCTATTGGTGCTTAGGCTAACCTGTCTCTCATTCTTCATTTGACAGAGCTCTCAGTTCCTCATGCTTGCAATCACTCATCTTTTCTAAGTGTACTAACTGTATTCCATGATTGGAAATCTTCAGGTGGAGCAGGAAACCTTCCTCCTGGTGCCAGAAGTAACCAGCTTCCAGCTCTTGCAATTGTGAGTCTCCACTTCCCAATTGGATTCCTACAGAGTGCTCCTCCTTTGCTACAGTTGGAATTTTGTCTCTTTAAGCTACACAGACTTGGATGAAAACTGGACAACCTCTATCTTGTCACCTCTGATGATGATAAATGGAGTACCAGTGGAGCTTCTGTTAGGCACAGCTGTGTTTCTGTTTGGAACTAGAGGTCTGAAGGGATTACTCAAGGGTAATGTGAAGTATGCACTCAATTTCAGCGGGTACAACAACTGATTTAAGCATACTGGCAACAGAAAAAACGTAATACCTTTTATAAACTTTAGATTTTCTACCATGCTTCCAGGAGCACTCCCCCATAAACCTGAAAAAAAGAAAATGTGCTTCAAGTGCTTGCTTTATAATAGTCTTGCTAAGAATTCAGTCTAAGTTTGCGTTTCAGTAGTATTCTTCTCTTAACTTCCAAAATTTGTGAGACCATGACTGAATCAAAACTGCTCTGCCTAGTCTTCCCTTACTGTCTACTGAAAGAATTATACATCTCCTGAGATTATTTACTCCCTCTTCCTCCTGCTAGGTCTACACATGTTTGTGGACCAGCTGTTTATGTTACTTAAGGCCAGAATGCCATGGGTACTCTCACGCTTCAGAACACTTGGTCAAGCACTTCCCTGGGCCATCCTGGAGGAATAAGTACTCTTCATGGATGTGTTGTGTTTATTTTTTTCATCTTCTGAATTAATCAAATAGTAAGAACTAGAGTGCTTTTTTCTTCCCCCCCCCCCCCCCCCCGCATGACACCAAGGGTGTGTTTTGAGGAGGCTGGGGCATGAAGTCATTAAACGCAGGATGTGTTTAAGGATGCCAGATATGTTTAGTTGTGTCACAGACAGATGAGATGAGATTTTCAGCTATATGACTTAGGCAGGGAAGGAAAGAACTTTGGGCCTGGACTGAAACAGAGTGAAACAAATTACAAAATAGGAGCTACAGTAGCATGTATGTAATTGTGAAGCATCTCTCCCTGTAGAGTGAACATGCTGGGATTACAGAACATTTAGATATCCAGGTTGGAACTATTTTATTAACTTCAGTAACCTACAATGTAGGTCTCTAACTTGCCATAAGAACCACAGAAAACTGGTCAATATAGAGAGAGGAGTGTACAGAGGCATGCAGATGTTCCAGTTTGAACATTTAAAGTGAGACAAACTGTTCTCCAGAATTCATACAATATTATGCATGCATTCATGGAATAATAGATGCATTCTCGTTACCTACAGAAAGATGCAGAATAGCTAAACCTGTTTCTTTTTTTTGGTGTTTGTTTTTTTTTTTTACAAAGCAGAATTAGAAAGACTCACCTTGCATGTAGCAAATGTTTTTACTCTTCTTTTTCTTCAGCTTACCCTTCTCAAATTCACTTCCAAAGTATTTGGTACTCACAAAAGCACCCAAGGCAGTATATCCAGCCTCGTGTGGAGTGAATTCAAACCAAGTCCCTGAGAAAAATAAAACAGCATTGTCACTCAATATTCATAAACAGAGCTGACCTCACTCTCCCAAAGTAGCATTTTCATTGTTTTTCTTCTTCCTTTCTAAAATCACCTGATATTTGCTAACGAAGATGAATTGGCATATGAGGAACAAACTAAGTTGTAAGCATTCTGCCATCCACTCTTTGATATGCTCTTGGTACCCTTCCTATCTTGGCCTCCAGCTGCCACATCAGAAAAGTTTTGATTTCCCACAGATCACATGCCATATTATACAGCTCTGTGCAGATCTCTCAGATGTGCGCAACATCTCAAGGGCCTCTCAATGTATATACATAGGTGACAGAGTCTGTCTTCTGTAACATTCTCTAGCATCAATGAAGAGAAGAGACTGGGCTTGATTCAAGTACCCACAGATATGTAACTGGGAACCCATAGTACCTAGGGACCCATGGTGAGCTGAGTCACCTGCATGGGGCCGACAGTTATGACATAGGACTGAAATAGCACTCATATTCTTTTAGAAAAGTAGGTGAAGTAGGCAGAGTATGCATACTATACAAAGTATGAAGAGTAAGGCATCTCAAATGGAACCTCAGGCCTCTGTGTGGACAACTGAGTCAAGTCTATTTGCTCCAGAGAAAGATCAACAATTTTAACATGTATGGAAAATAAAATTTGATGGCAACAAATTTTTTTTGTTGGTGGTGACTATTATCCTGGATCCACCTGCCTAAACTGCAAAGCCACCTACTCTTCATTTCAAAATCCCTTCCTTGATCATATTTCCTTTCCAGAATGAAGTTCCCAGTTCTCACTCAGACCTTCAAGGGTTATCACAATTCCAGGCCAGCTTGTGCTTGATCTATAAATCAAGTCCCATCACCTTAAATCAAAGCCTACTGTTGGTAAGTGGAAGGACATAATTTGTCCTCTGTGCAAGTAGGGGTAGGACAGACAGCCAGAGTTTTAAACTGTAGTGAGGGAAAAGTCAGTTGTTTGAAAGTAAACTTCTCCCTGTGAAGGCCGCCTTCCTAATTACTGAAAAAGGGTTTAGTTGCCTAGTTCAGTTTTAGAAGCACTGGGTTATTTTGGAGTTCAGCATGAGGCTGACAGATATGTTGGAGCATTTACAAGAGATCTGCACACTGCTGAGAACTCAGATGGAGGTCAGGAAGATCCAGGATGGCACTAGATGTCTATATTCAGGCTTCTACATTTTGAAGATACGTTTTATTGATCTGCTTTATTTAATCTGTTTAGCCTATTCTATTCTAGGGATGCCTCATCTTATCCTATTGTGAAAACCACTTCTACAGAATGTGATTCAGCCCCTGAGAGTGCATGGTTTTCTCCATTACTTATAAACAAAGACGTAGGCTGACAAACTGTGATTGGATGTCAGCACAGTTAATGCCTGCCATTAAGTTAGAGGAACTTAATGCATGGTATTTAAGATACAGTTAGACTAGGAGCCTGTATTTTACCTGGTGAGTTTCTACCTTCTTCCTGTAGTTTTTCCTTATCCACTGCTGCGTAAATCGGGTAAGGGTTTATTCCAGTTTCTGAGGCCTCCCTGTGGTCAGCCAGCTCATTCTCATCGAACTGGAAGACAAGTATGGACTTCTGAAGGAACATAAAATGCCCCTCCCCTCTGCTATACCACCAAGGACATCCCTACTTAGGAAACTGGATTAACCAAGGAGTTAGATTAACTGCTTCTATCTTTCCATATCCA
This sequence comes from Phalacrocorax carbo, assembly GCF_963921805.1. NCBI lineage: Eukaryota > Metazoa > Chordata > Aves > Suliformes > Phalacrocoracidae > Phalacrocorax > Phalacrocorax carbo. The sequence goes on along the minus strand of NC_087518.1, from coordinate 26,900,817 downwards.
GAGGTAAGTTGGCCTGCTCTAAAATATTTCTTCAATTTACACAACTCCTCAAAAAAACCACCCACCAAAGTAAAATTTAGTTGCAATTACTCTGAGATCTTCAGAACACTCCCAAGGTGTTTGCAGTTAGCTTCTTACCTGCTTCAGTATTTTGTATACAATACAGGAGGCCCAGAAGTCGGTGAGTGAGTAAAGTTCATCTTCTGATGCTTCCTCTAAGGATTCCTCTGCTTTTATAATATTCCAGTGTAAGTTATTGAGCTTTTCACACAGGTCCTTTTCCAAGAACATCAAATTTTCTGACCATTTCCTATCTTCATATAGGAGAGACATGCACCTTTTAAAGAGAAAGAAAGTCTTATCTCTAGCACAGGTGGAAACGAATGGGGCTTTGCTGCTGGTTTTTTTTTTTTTTTTTTTTTAATCCCATGCAGGAGTGTCTTTAAAAATGTATGAGAGGAGAAAGAAGTCCCAGGCTTCTACAGAAGCAAGACACTTTACATCATAGAATGGTGTTATTATTCCCTGATCAGTTATTTCCCAGCTGCATATGGATAATGTAATTTAGTTAGTTAGATAACCTGAAGCTTGATATCAGCTGGGTACTTGCCATATATTAAGGGTAACTTGCTGCAGGAATACAGATTTTGCAGGTAGCATTAGTGAAGTCTGCCAAGACACAGATAATCCATCAAAGAACTTGGAACAAACTTAAACACGTAGAATTATTTATATCATGTCATCATTTTGCACTAGAGACTTGAGACATTTTTTTGCATGTTATTAGGACCAATAAAGCTGGTACCCTTGCAGAATGACATCATCTCTCAGTAAATTTATAGCTCTCAGCTCATGCTAGCTACCTGCAGAGATGTAAAGGCTCACTCTGTTCCAAGACCAACTTCACAGGCTAATTCAGATATATATTAAGGAGTACAGCATTACTTTCTTCATCTAGAGCAGCATATGTCTTGACTATCTGCAAGGAAGGAGATCTTCTGGATTACTGCAGACACCATATACAGTACCTAACCATAGACAGTGACAGTTGAGGTGGCCTAAAGTGTTCAAGACTTCCACCCTCATGTGACAGACAATAACACAAGATCTGTGAAAGACCTCTGTCCTCTTGAACCAGCTGCTGAAAGCCAGACAGGATTTCCTCCTAGGGCATCTGAACTGTCACTGGAAGTCTGCCTTTAAAGAACGTAAACCTATCCCCTTAAATAAAATGGAAGGAGTGGTGTGTATGTCACGTACAGATATGCATATTGAGGCACCTAAATTTAGACAGAGTTCTATGCTTACAGGGCAGATTTCTATATGTGATTTATAAGCTAGACTGCCCCCACAGTCACTTCAGTGTAACAAATAATCCTGGCCTGTCACTGACATGCTGCATGTGGGCCTTGAGGTAAAATGGCTTGTTGCTGTATGCTTCTATGGGAGAACTTATGTTGGGCCACATATCTCCGGGACACAGGGCCCTACCCACCCTGGGGACAGTGATGCACAGACATCAATATGATGGATGCAAAATGTCCGTTTATTTAGCTGCGTCACACGCTTATATAGCTCTTGAGCTTCCTGTTCCTGCCACTCCTATGGGGAGGAGTCTATCTTTCCGTCACATCCCGTGATCTTCCGGTCGCTGATCCCTGTCTATTCCCCTACATCGGCTCATGTTCTTGAATGTCATTTCTTTTCATTGCATATAAGGTAAGCCTAGAAAAGTAAATGAAGTATAAACATTCAAGACCATAATGCCATTTAAGTTGCCACAAGGATGAGTGACATCACCACAGATTTGGTAGATTTGATGCAGTATGTGCAGGAGACAGTGCTTTTCCAAACTGGTAGGGGGTCAGCAAAGTAAGTACCTGAAAGGGCACTAGATAGTTACATTTAGGCACCTGACTCATTGCCATACTCTTGAGAGATATAGCTTAGTGGCATGGGCCCCTCTATTTAAACAAGGCCTTCTGCTTCTGAGTAGTATGTTACCTAGAAGTTTTCAATGCTTTGCTGGCTGCTTATCACTTTCCTGCTCCCCATGGCCTGCCAACAGGGGGAATTGCCTCCTCCAGAAAGTAAGAGCAAATGTCCAAGTTGTTTGAATCACCACTGAGAGCACTAACTTCTTCCTCTCTGGGAATGAAAGGTCAGTCTTGCTGTGCTGTAGTTAACGTCACAAATATTCCCTGTGCCTCCTACCATCGCACAGGCAAATACCTCACCTACCACTCGGTTCATCTGTTGTGAGCCCTACAGGGAGTTCTGAACAATGAAGAAAGTGTGGAATTGATGTTGAATCTATGGAACAGGAAAAAAATTCACAATCACACCAGGCAACAGGTACCTACCAAGTGGATCCTGACACTCCACACAGATACATGACAGCATCCAAGAAATTCTGTTTCTTCAGTGCCACCAAGGTCCCTAGAAGGGCTATCATGGCACGCAGGCCTCCGCCTGATCCCAGAACAGCAATATTAGGCACATTGTTCTGGGGAGTGGAAGACAGAAAACATATTTCATTTAGAGCAAAGGCTTAACATAGAAGGATAAAAGCTATTGCAATTCTCATCTGACCTGCTTCCTTGCTTTAGAACGCATTGCATAATCTGCTTCTTTTCCCCTATTTCTCCTTTTCCTTTGCATCACAGTCACAAAATCATTTCTCCTTTGTATTGTGCTATCACTTGTCTTCCTGGTACTGAAAATTTGTCATGGCTGTGTTTCTGTGCTGTAGCTTCAAAATCTAAATAAAACTTGAGCAGTACTCATTGTGTTTCTCTAGATGTCACCTGTATTCCCCTTTTCCCCTTTTGTCACCAAAACCTTTTTATCCCCCCCCCCGCCAAAAAAAAGACAAAGGTAGAGCTATTACAGCCAGCCACAGAAATTTCTCAAGAAGCACGTTGTGTTAGAACTGTCTGGAACAGTTGACTTTCTTCACAGCAGCCCATATGGTGCTGTGCTTTGGATTTGTGGCTAAAAAGGTATTGATAATACACCAATGTTTTGACTTGCTGAACCGTCTCCCACAACATCAAGACTCTCTCTTTCCCACTCTGAACTCCACCTCCAGTAAGCAGGCTAGGGGTAGGTAGGAAGTTGGGAGAGGGCACTGTTGGGATGGGACAGCTCACCCAAAATGAATAAAGGGATATTCCATACCATGTAACATTGTGCTCAGCAGTAAAAGCTCAGGGAAAGGAAGAAGTGGGGATGTTTGTGCTTATGGCATTTGTCTTCCCAAGTAACTGTTATGTGTGCTGAGGCCCTGCTTTCCAGGAAGTGGCTAACATTTCCCTGGTGATGGGAAGCAGTGAGTAAATCCCCTTGCCCGTACACACATCTTTTCAACTTTTCGTTTCCCTATTAAACTGTCTTTAATTTGATCCATGACTCTTCTCACCCTCCTTGTATTTTTTTTTTCTGTCCCATGGGAGAGGAGAGTGAGCAAGCAGGGTGTTTGGCTGTTGGCCAGAGTCAACCCACCATGCATGCCACAAGGATAAAATGAGCATGGAGTTAAGGAAAGATGTGTGCAGGGTTATCTTGTATGTCTGTCTTCACAGCATATGAAAAAGCATAGGGCTTGATGTTGCTGTATGATTATATGCGATGGTGTGCATCTGAGGATGACAGGGTTTGAACATTGAGGCAAATGTGTGTACAAGAATGCACAGATATCAGCTGTGTGCATGCTTATTAGGATACAAACACATCCAGGTGGTTAACTGTGTGTGTCTTCTGAATGGTGCATATATATTCATATATAGACATACATCTAGATTCATAAAAATACTGATGTATAAAAATATATGCAAAGGCAAGTTGATTAACTTATTAACTAGCTGATAGACATAGGAATTACAGCTGGGAATTCCACTGAAAATTCAACGTCCTGCTCCCTTTTAAATTCTTGGAGATTCCCAGCCTGAATCCTTTTCCAAGCAGAGGACCAAAAGCATGCACTGGAAAATTTGTGATGACAGATTATGCTTCCGAGGCACTGGACCTCACTTCAAATGACACTGTGTGTCATTCACATCACTGGAGTGTTATCCCTTTTTCCTTAATAGGACTGACAATGCTTACCTGGTCACAAATAATCTGATGATGACTTTTCAGGCACTCTGATATATTTTTTCTTCTCTTCTGAATGGCTTTTATTTCACCTTCTGAGAGATTGTGAGACAGACGGACTTCATCATCATCCTGGCATACAAAGTGAAACACATTCAGGGTAAGAATATTTCTCATGGCAAGAAAATCAGTATATGGGATCCATACAGATGACCCAGCTTTCTACAGACTAGCCAGTGTTCACTCTGAGCCAATACCTAAGAGCACTGTAAAGAACATCAGGGAACTAATTTTTGTATTACACTTTAAATACAGGGTGAAAGAGGCAGTATTTATAAGCCTAATAAAGAAAGCGAAAAGGAAGGAACACAAACAAAAATTTCAGTTCTTCCAGATTAAAAAGGCCTCAAACTCCTGACTGAACAAAATATTCTGTTTTCTAAGAAGAAACATTGTTCTTGTTAGCATTTTTTCACAATAGTAACCACAAATCTGAAGTATTTTTTCTTGTGGAAGAAATTTATCAAATTCAGAGAAATTTACCGGTTGATTTTCCTGAGCCAGTGGTGTATTTTTCAGTTAAAAACAAATGTCTAATTTGATCTAATATTCACAGTAACCTCAAGAAATACAACTTTCCTAGTTTTGCATTAGATCACGCTCTAGAGTACCACTTCTAAACCGTAATTCAGACACTCCAGGGGTGCCTGTTTAACTCCACTATGAAATGCATTCATGACTAGCTGTTCTGTGGAAATCTATAATGCAGATGTTTAAAGTCAGGTGAGATGAATCCTACCCTTTTTCTGATTCATGTCCTGGACGATCCTCTTTAGCTATCACCTAGAGATGAAGTCTCAAAAATTGAAGTTAGTCCTTACAGATACTTTGCAGAGTAATGTTAGCATGAAGTACATAGAACACCCATTTTGTAAAACAACCATGACACAAGTGTCATAGAATGTGGACAATGAAGCAACCAGAAGAGGAATTAGGAAATAGAGGGGAAACCAAGTGTTGTCCGAAATGCGGCTTCATCGCCCAGTGTGCAATCACACACTAAGGAGAGACATTGCTAATTTATTTCAGGGTTGTGCAAGCCTGGGTGCTTGGTTGTTTTCCACAAATCAAGCACACCGAAGCCGGCTACCTCATTGTATTTATACAGTAAGTCCATACACACTCTGCCTACCTGATGCATATTCATTCTAATCTACATAGGTTGCATAATGGCATTAAGTCACTCTACTTGGCTGTGCTTCAGATCGTTCTGCACATGCCTTCCTTTCTTTGGGGGTCTTGATGGTCTTTACAGATTAAGTACCCTAGCCCTTTTTACCCATGGTCATATGTTATGCAAGGACAATTTAAAGCTATTTTCTCTTGCCAACTTTCCATAATTTTCTTCTAAAAGGAATGCTTGTCCCTGATTAAATGGGTAATTGCTGATGGCCAAGATATCCCAGCCCTAAGCCTAGGTTAAATATTAAAGGAGTCTAGATTCATGCTAATTAAACGTATACAATACCTGTTCTTTCCAAGGAGGGGTTGTTCTCTTTCACCAGGGTAGAAAGAATCAGAATAATCAGAATTTAAAAGGCCACTACTGATATCCAATAGAGGTTTAGTCCCAGTATGGCCATGCTTCAATATTCATTTTTTTTAATGTGCATACCAGACTATTAACAGAGAGCTGGTGAAAAGAGATGTATATCTTACCTTTCAAGTAATTCATTGCTGCTAATTCTTCTTCATTGGAATAGTAATAATTCAAGAGAAGGGCTGATGTGTACTTCAGTCTCTGGGGTTTTTTCTTGCCTACATGAGTTTCTTCAACAAAGTATCTTGCATCTCACAACAAAACATTTTCCTCAAAAGCCACTGTGAACATTTCCAAAACATTCTTACTGACCAAGGCCTTGATGTCAGTTGTAAAAGAAGGCCATGCATCCACTTTTCTGTTTCACAAAATTAGGTTCTAATGAATAACACAAACCATTTGTACCACTATAATGTAGACCTTGGACCCTATGCCAGTTTGTACCAGCTGGAATCTGGTCAGGAAGAGAAGCCCTGCTTCTACCAGGCCATGGAATGTATAGGCCTGTACCTGAAGCAAAATCTCTGGCCAATGAGGATTATAACCAGAGAGTATCATGTTCAACCTGCCTGCCTTTCAGTAATTCGTCGGGGTTGGGGGATGCCTCCTGTGGCTCTGGCAGGGACTGGGTCTTGTACTGTGGCAGTTTTAATAATAGGGTGCAAAAGGGCCACTGTGGTGACACCTGTTACCTCATATGGATCAGGCTCAGGTAACAGTGTGGCTGAGATGGGGGCAAAAGGCCCATTGTCACAATCAATATCAATATCAGAATCATCCTCCTCTTCAACAGCTCCCAGTGCATAGATCTTTTGAATAATCTCACTCTCTGAGACTGGGCGACTACACTCTCTCTCTAGCTTTTGCAAAGCCAGAGGTCTAAGATTAGTTTCTAACCGCTGAATTTGTTGGCTTTTTCTGTGACTATGAGATTCAAAGCCTCTGCATCCTTAGCTCACTGTTCAGTATCTTGAACTCATTGCTCAGCACCTTTTAGCAAAATACCTGTGGCCATTAATGTCTCTGTGAGAAGCCCAGTGAAGGGTCCCTTGCTTTCTTTTGCTTTATGTTTGGAAGTTTATATGCCACTTATGAAGTTCTGTTCACAGTGTCTTCCAGTCAAGACTATTTTCAGTGATCCATCTCCTGTTTCACCTCAATGTTTTCCATCCCTTATGTTCTTGCATTTTAGCTGTTCTCCTACAGTCTTATCCATGACCTGTGTATTTACAGAATCCCACTTCTGACATCAGTTAATGTCACGGTCACAACCTATGAGGGATACCTAACTGATGGGAGTATAAAGATTGTGACCGTGGGTTTGTAGGGTTCTGTAATACACAAGGGCATGGAAACTTTGTTTCCATTGATTACTTTATTACAAATTACCACTAGTAAATAAAGTATAAATTAATTATAATTTACCTATATACACACCTATATACATATTGTTTGAGGTGTTACTGGTATGGCACTCACCAAATAACTCCCAGGAGTAGAGCCACTCAACAACCGAAAAGCCTCACTTTGCAGATGATCCATGTTGCGGAGTCCAGAGTCAGCCAGGCACCCCAGATGAAGGTATGATCTGTCTGGGAGATTTCACAGAGAAGCTCACTTTGGGTAGATAGTGAGTTACTTTTATATCTTTGGTGTAGATATGTAAGTAGGCATGAGTTGTGTAGATACATAATTGGGACACCAGTTCCTGGAACAGTTGTTGCTGACTTCTGCTTTCCTAGAAGGTCAGCTTGTAATTGTGGTTTCTTGGTTCTGTGCTTATCTCAGGCTCTGAGCTGTGCATATCAAGGATGTCCCAGCCTCCCAGCCAAGCAGATGGCCTTCTCCGTCAGTATTTTTCCATTATCACTGGGTTGCCTTTATGGCTGCTCCATCTCTATGTTTGTTCAAATGTTTCCTATGTTTCCTAAGGAAAGAAGGCTCAAGAGGACCTTATTGCTTTCTACAAGTACCTAGCAGAGGAGTATGAAGAAAGTACAATGAAAGCTTTTGTTAAAACCAGAGTAAGATACAGTAATATAAGCTACTATTTCAGGAACACTTCCAGTCATTTATCACTGTAAGCTGAAATAATTCCTGGTGGATTCCATACCCTTAAACTTGCTTCTTTTCTCTTTCACGCTGCCCTGCTGAGCACTCAGAGCAGCAATTCTGTAACTTCTTACTGCTATTGCAATTATCCCCTTGAATGCTTTTTTCTTTGTTTGTTTGTTTCTAGCAGACAGTATAAAGCAAATATCTGTTCATTTTAGTAATGAGGTTCATATGCTTTCTGTGAGTTTATTCACGGATGCTGGCTCATTTTTTTCTGGCTTGCCTGGTCAGTTTTAGTGCTGCTGATTTTGAAATAAATACACAATAAATTAACTAAAGCCACTCTTTGTATATTTCATTAAAGCTTGTGGCAAGGAGAACATTTTCTTGTGTCTTTTGAGGCTAACGTTTCTGAATAACTTAAAATAAAGTAAAGCTAAGAAAGAATAGTATGATGTAGCTGCTGTCACGGTTGGCATTTTTTTTCCCTTACCTTAGAGGAACAAGCCAGATGTCTAGAAAGCAGTGTACAGTGCCTTGCTAGTTTACCTCGGTTATCTGACACATCTGCAAGAGACTATCAGATATTATCCACGGATTATGCAAAACCTTCATCCTTCTGGAGAAGCTGAAATATTCTGACAAATGTCGATCATCCCACAGACTCAGAAGTGTCATCAGACCCCTATGTTTAGTCAACTGAATCTAACCTAAGAACTCTAATGACAGTAACAGGACCTTCAACATCTATCCTACACATAGACACCAACATATGGGTCCCAACATGGGTCTCTTAACCTACAAAGTGATTTTTTTTCTCCAGTATGTACTTCATTCTATCACATAGATCAGTTTAGTGGTCCAAAGCTAGCAGATATGACAATAGAATCCATGACTGGAGATAATCAAAGCTTGCTTGGACAAGGCCTTAGGCAATCTGATGTAAGTTAGCCACGCTCCAAATGGAAGCGAATCAGAGAATATCAGAGGTCTTCTCCAACCTCATTTGTCATACATAGGATTTACAGAACAACCATATCCTTCTGGAGCAGCAGCTAGAAGCCAAAGGATACATTATAGGTCATTTTAAAGGCACCAGGCAGTCAGTCAAGGTACATAAATTCCACCCCAAGGTAAAGCAGCGATGGGGTCTAGAGTTACTGAAATGTCCACAGGCAGACTTTACTGGGGTGATTCCTTGCCCTTACATGCCATTATCTTCCTATGTACAACCAGAAAATCAATCACCTTGTAGGAGATAATTCGCTGTGATTATAGGTACTGTTAACAGGATGGATTTCACTCTGTCTTATGTGGACTTAATAAAACAGCTCTCAGAACTTGCCCAAACTGCCAATTGTTTTGTGTGAGGACACTGCTCCTCTGTTAGCCTCCACTGTTATATTGGTTTTGGCTGGAATAGAGTTAATTTCCTTCACACTACCTCATATGGTGCTCTGTTTTGGATTTGTGACTGAAACAGTGTTCATAACACATTGATTTAGTTATTGGTGAGCAGTGCTTCCACGGCATCAAGGCTTTTTCTGCTGTTCCCGCTGCCCTGCCAGGAAGTAGGCTGGGTTTGCACAAGAAGTTGGTAGGGGCCAGGGTCAGGACAACTGACCCCAACTAACCAAAGGTATATTCCATATGATAGGTCATCTTGCTCATCAATAAAAGCTGGGGTAAAAAAGAAGGAAGTGGGGGATGTTTAGAGTTCTGATGTTTGTCTTCCCAAGTAACTGTGAGATGAAGCCCTGCTTTCCTGGAGATGGCTGAACACCTGCCTGCCAATGGGAAGTAGCGAATTAGTTCCTTTTCTTGCTTTGCTCACATATGCAGTTTTGCTTTACGTATTAAACTGTCTTTATTTCAACCCATGAGTTTTCTCACTTTGACTCTTCCCCCATTCTGCTGGGAGGAGGGGAAGTGAGTGATCAACTGTATGGTGCTTAGCTGCTCCTTCAGATTAGCTGTCTATATGTTATTTCTATCTTGGTTTTCCATTTGGAGAGATCTAAATAGATGCCACTTAAGGAAACACATAGATGGAGAAGAGAACAGTTTACTCTCTAATCCTCACAGTACATCTAGGATGGATTTGAGCCCTTCTGGACTAGAAACTGTGGCCTGTTTCTGTGTGAGGGTCACAATAAAACCATAGGGTTCCGTTTTGTTTAGTTTTGTTGGGTTTGGGTTTTTAATATATTGGTGTTTTGGGTGGGGTTTTTTTGCATTTTCAAAACAAAATGGTTAATTTAAGAAATTCCAAGTTGTTCTTTTAGCAAACCAGGCTGCTCAGGCATAATTTTCCCTAGAGTGAACCATGCTGGATGTTTCCAATCGCTTTCTTGTAATTTCTGGGCCTGGAAAGGGCTTCCAGGGATCATTGCTCCATAATCTTGCTGGATAGTGTCCTGTATTCTCTTTTTTGCCTGTCTGGAAAATGTGTGTGAAATTTTTCTTTTTCCGGTCATTTGGGAATTCTGCTCATTGCCACTGTCTTTCAAAGATGATATTATCAAGATGATATTATCAAGCCAAGTTTAATGCGAGTGGAAATTAAAAAAAAAAAAGGAATTTTTATTTTGATGCTAATAAAATACTAGCAACAACAAAAAAAGTTTTGCAGTAAAGATCAGCATATCTTCACCATGTGGCTTAAATCAGGATGTCTTGCAGATACCAGCAGTGGAGACCTCCATCTCTCTGTCTTTCCCCCTCAACCTCATAGATCAAAATATCCTTTGATCTCATTGCGAGGTTCAGAACTTTACCTGAAAAAAATTATTCAGTACTGGCAGCTTCAGCATAGCAAAAGATGGGGTGTTGTTTTGGGCTAAAAATAAAGTGGAAGTGAAAGACAATTTAGAGATATTCTTCCCACATCCTGTATAGATTGCAGCCAAGCTGTCTTCATTAGGACTACTTAAGGGGAAAACTCTTGCCCATGCTGAGCAAAAATATAGCTTTGGTTGTTCCTATAGATAAGAACATAGAGGGGTTGTTTATTTGCTTCTGTAACTATTGAGAGTGAGTGCGTTAATGCACCTTTAGGCATAAGCATGAGGGGGACGGAAGGAAGAGTGGGGATTTTGCATTCAGATGCATAAACACACTTGTGTTTCTGTGTGATTGCATGCATGTACATATAACTGCATGCCCATATCTCTGAGTGATTGTTTTTGTGAGTGGTTTAAATATTGAAAGGTATTTGAGTGTGTGCTTCTGAATATGTTTATGTGTCAAGTTGTAGATGAATACCTAGAGCTTCAAACGGGAAAATACTGTTATTTCCTGAAGTCTGTTCAGGTGGCTTATAAATCTATTTGAACTGCAATCAGCCCATTTTATTTTATCATTCTGTTGTAAATTTATGAAGCTACTCATCTGCAACATCATCACAGTGGATTAAACTGCTGGACTGATTTTTTCTTCAGATGGAGAATGAGGAAGATCTGAATTTGGGAAACATCACAAGAGTAACTCACTTCATCCTGCTGGGTTTCGGTCAACTTGCCCAACTCCAGCTCCTACTCTTTGTAGTAGTTCTCTTGGTCTTCACAGTCACTATGATGGGAAACATCCTCATTGTCCTCATATCAAGTGTTGATCCTGCCCTTCATACACCCATGTACTATTTTCTTAAGAATTTGTCTTTGACTGGCATCTGCTACAGCTTAGATATTGTGCTCGAAATGTTGATAAATTTGTTGTCAGAAAGGAAGACCTCTTCTTTCACAGCTTGTACTTTGCAATTGAACTTGATCATACTATTTATCATATCTGAGTGTTTCCTGTTAGTGATCATGGCTTCTGAACTATATGTAGCAATTTGTCACCCATTACCCTATGCTATCATCATGACCAAAAAGACATGTAGGCAAATGTCAGCAGTAGCTTTGCTTTCTGGATTCCCTGTAGCAGTTGGGCTCACCGGTTGGCTATTCAGCATGCCTTTCTGCAAGTCAAAGTCAACCATTTCTTCTGTGACATCTCACCTGTACTGAAATTGGTCTGCTCAGATACCTACATATTCAAGCTTCTGGGGTTCATTGCCACTCTGCTTATCATGGTGCTACCATTTATCCTAATCACCGTCTCCTACATCTACATTATCTATACCATTGTGCAGATGCCCATGGCTGAAAGCAGGCAAAGGGTGTTCTCCACATATGCTGCTCATCTTGTGGTTGTTACTCTCTTTTACTGTGCAACCTGCTTAGTTCAATTACATCCCAAGTCAAGCCTCCACCAAATAACAAAAAACTTGTGTCTCTTTCCTACACAGTCATTATTTTGATGCTCAGTGCCATCATCTACAGCCTCAGGAACAGTGACCTAAGGGAAACACTAAGGAGGGCTACTGGCAGAAAGATTTTATGAGAAAGACTCACAACCTTATAATTTTTCTATTAGCAATTTCAGAAGTTTCAGACAATCTGTAAAGTTAAACACAATTAATATTGTCTTCAGTTAAACAACAGCTGAATAAATATCCCGACTCTTGCAAAAGTGTGTCTGCCTATGCATAAGTCCAGTACATTTTCCTTATTCACCCTCTTCATAAATTTCCAGATTTTCCAGGTTTTAAAAAACACCACCAACAAAATCACTATTATTTCCTTTGTAATATTTTTACCACTGAGAAATAAAAAGGAAGGAAAGAAAAAAAAAAAAGAAACATAATCATAATCCTTGTTTGGGGTTCTCATCTAGTTTGCTTTCCTATTATTTGCAGATGCTAGCTGGGATAAGCCATCTCCAAGAGATCAAATCCTACTGAATTTTAACTGCCTAAATTTTGACCTTCAAGCCTAAGTTAATCAAAGAATGACCCCTTTATGGGTAATGGGAAGAAACAGTCACTTCTGGAAGGCAATCCTGCTGTAAGGTACCTGTCAAAGATAAACAGAGGAATCATTCTATAGGAGTATCATTTCTCATCATTGTCTTCAGACAGAAGACTAATGTATCTCTCAGAGATGTTCATTTCTGATGACAGTAACCCATCCAGAGTGACAGGATTAGATCTAAATACCTAACAGATGAAGTTCAGAAACTCTGAGGTTTTTTGCTTACTGATTTCTTTGGCAATGGGAAAGCAATCAGAAATGCATTTCTACCATAAAGAAAGTGCAGACCAACATTAAGGTACAAAAAGGTGATTCATACACATACAGGGAGAGGGAGAGAGAGACTATGCATGTATATAGATTTATACACATACATACATATGCATATCTATTTTTACATACCGGTGTATATATTGGTATGTATACATACATGAAAATGCATAATAAGTTATGTTTGGTTAGATGTATTTTCCTAAAAGCATCCAGCCTAGAGACCATTGACTGGTCCAACAGCCAACTGCTGCAACTAACCAGCATCCACACCCTTCAGAGCAAATACTGTCTGCAGGGATTATACAAGTTGTTACTGTATAACTCTTGGACACAGCCACTGTGGTTCATTTCTTTAGTATTTTTACAGCATAAAATGCAAGAAACACTATGAGGACTGTGTGGTACTCAGTCATCGTATGTGTGGTACTCATTCATAATAGTATTTTAACATTGTAATAGGAAAAGTACATGTTGCACACATTAATATAGGCATGGAAAGATGTAAGAGTGTTGTTGAGTGGAAGCCATGGGGTGATGGTGATACACTGTAACCTTTTGTGTTATATGTGCTATATGCTAAAGCTCTTTTGTGCACCCACAAAGGAGCTGAGAGAGACAACAGCAGTAAGGGAGCCCAAATAATAGCCTGCTGGCCCATCAAAGGCCGATCTGCACAAGCCCAGAGGAGCTGGCATAAATACCCTCCTGCAAAACCAGGATTTTTATTTGAAACCTTTCCAGGGAATTTCATACAGAAGATTCCTCTTTCCGGAATCTTAATTAGCATTCCTGCATTAAAAGTTGGTATACCCTTCTCAAAACCTCAAAATATTTTAATAGATTTTACTATAACTGTTATTGTCATGAGAAGAGCAGAACAGGGGAATGAACCAGCTGTTGTGGAATTCATCATCCTGAGTTTATCCTCCTGACATTTCCAGTGACCTACTCTCAGGGAACGTCCTGATCATGATGCTGGTTGTGACTAATCATAACCTTCATAGTCCCATGTTCTTTTTCCTGAGTAATCTGTCATTCTTGAAGACCTGTTACACTTCCACCATCCTGCCCAGAATTCTGGCCAAGTTTCCTAACAAATACAATATTTCACTTAATGATTGTTTTCTGCGGTGCTTTTTCTTCACTGGGCTAGCAGGTGCAGAATGTTGTCTCCTGACTGTCATGTCTTATGACTGGTACATTGCAATATGCAAACCATTGCATTACACAACCACAGTGAACGGCAGGTGCTGCCTCCAGTTAGCTGGTGGATCTTGGATAAATGGCTTGCTGGCTAGTGCCATAGTCACCTCTCTGACACCACTGTTAACTTTCTGTGGCTCAAATGAAACTGATCATGTCTTCTGTGACTTCACTTTGCTGGTAAAGCTCTTGTGCAGTGATACCCACTGGACTGAGCTTGTAATGTTCATCTTGGCCTCCCTTTTGACACTACCCCCATTCCTCTTGACAGTCATGTGTACATCAGCAACACTGTCCTCAGGATCTCATCCTCCACAGGAAGGCATAAGGCTTTTTCTACCTGTTCATAGAAACCTGTCACCTCACTGTGATGACACTTTTCTATGGGGCCCTGATTGCTGTGTACTTGGTACCAAAAACAAACATGCTGGGAGACCTCCACAAAGTGTTCTTTCTCTGCTACATAGTTCTGACTTCACTCTCTGGTCTAGAAGAAGGAAAAATTATCTCAAAGTGAGAGGAGGGTTATGAATATATTTAGCTCTGCCCCTACTGACAATTTGGGCCCAGCTTGCAAATACAGAAGGTGTAAATGTAACCTCTACTGATTAGATAAGTACAATGACACAGAACCTATGAGGTATGTGCCTTTTTGAACCAGAAGACTAGATGGGTTTCTAAAGAGCATCTCGACAGAACTACATGCCTGTCAGTAGGCAAATGATTTGATTTCCCTGAACTGAGATTCCAAAACACATACTGGTGTGGTTTTGAGTGCACTAGTTCCTAGGCTTTTCTTACAGTTGTGGCCAGAAGCAGGGAAATGTAGTTATGGGGTAGAAGGATGAAACCCTTCTTCAGTTTATAAATCCTCTTTTAGATATAACTGTGGTGTAGCTTTGTGCAAACCCATTCTACATAGTAATTAATTTCCTGTGTGGTCCAGCAACTGCCATGCTAGTCTCAGCATAGATGAGACAATGCCTGCCCTGGACCATGGTGCCAAACCTAGACTCATTGATAGGTCCAGTACCCATCTACTTTTCAGGTTGATCATGTATGTGCTGGAGTGAACAAAGAGCACCATAGACCAGCTCAGTGTAATAATTCAGGAGAAAAACATTTTGGTGAGTTTCGTCCTATGCACCTGAAGATGTTGCTGCAAAGGCTCTTGCAACAGAAAGTCCCATCACCACCTCAACAGGGGCCAAGCATCCTTTCTGGGAGATTTTGATTCACCTTGTGAGCAAGGATCCCAATAAATTATTATTACTTTTTAATAAACTCTGTGACCGTCTGTGCAACATAGTCAACGGGTCTGGCTGGGATGGAGGTAACTTTCTTCAGAGCAGCCCATACAGTGCTGTGCTTTGTATTTGTGGGTAAAACAGTGTCGATAACTGTCTACTAGGTTTACGCAGCAAGCTTTTGGAGTGGGGGGAGATGTGAGGCTGCATGATTGGCCTCTGTAAGAAGAGATAAGGTACTGCCCCTGTGCTGGACACAGTTTCAGACAACTCCAAAATAGACCCATGGCAGGGCACAGCTGACCCCATCAGCCAAGCTGGTGGTGTCCCTGGGAAAATAGATGTAAGAGCAGAAAACCGCAGACAGGCAGAGGAGGAGGGGAAAAAAGAGACTGAGAAACAACCCTGCGAATGCCATGGTCAGAGGGAAAGGAGGGATGGGAGCAGGTATTTCCTGCATCCTGTGAAGGACCACATGGCAGAGCAGCATGATGTTTCCTGAAGGAATTGCAGGCCATAAGAAGGACCCCACTGAAGAAGGGGAAAAGCTGAGGAGGAAGGAACAGCAGAAAATGGTTATGTATTGACCATAACACCCCCATGCTCCACAGCTTCTGTGCTGCTTGGGGCAGTGGTCTGAGTAAGGTAGAGGAGTCAGGAGTAATTGAGTGAAGTCAGGGGAGGACCCAGGTAACTGGAGGCTTGCCAATGTGACACCCATCTACAAGAAAGGCTACAAGGAGGATCCAAGGAACTGCAGGCCGGTCAGCCTGACCTTGATACTGATGCCGTGAAAAGCCAAAATCCGGACTCAATAGCCTGAATGACTATTAAGCAGGTATTCTTTATTGCAGTGCTGGATGCACAGGGGATCACTATCACTCCTTCTAATATGCATGCCCACACAGGGTTAGTTGTGTAACTTATACAACCTTTACATACATATTCATTAGTTTTCTGAGAAAAAATATACATATTCATTAATTTTCTGAGAACTCATTATCTTATGCAAATGTATTTTGCACATGCCTATTGGTGTCTCCGGTGGTAGTCAGGGGTCTCTGGATGAAGGATATACTCTTCCTCACTGTGTCCGCTAGTTAATTTTTGCTTTCATGCAAACTCAGTTCTGAGATCACGTATATACTGTCCTTGAGGGATAATCTGTTCTGGTTTAGTGTTTGCTCTGCAGTTCCTTATCTTTATGGTTCTGTACATCTGCTTTTCTAAGATCAAATGTCAACATCATAAATTTGTTTTGGAGCTTCTTGTCTTGAAGCCTTTCTGATTCCCTCAAAGCAACAAGTTTTAGTCACAACAGTTCTAACTCTGTCAGTACCAGGGAAGATTATGGAGCAGTTCATCCTGAGTGTGTTCACCAAGCAAGTGCAGGACAATGAGAGGATCAGGCCCAAGCCAACATGGCTTCAAGAAAGGCAGGTCCTGCCTGACCAACCCAATCTCTTTCTATGACAGGGTGACCCACCTAGAGGATGAGGGAAAGGTTGTGGATGTTATCTACCTGGACTTTAGTAAACCCTTTGATACTGTCTCCTACAGCATCCTCCTAAATAACCTGGCAACTCATGGCTTGGACAGGTGTACCCTTCGCTGGGTAAAACCTGGCTGGATGGCCAAGCCCAGAGTTGTGGTGAACGGAGTTGGCGACCAGTCACGAGTGGTGTTTGCCAGGGCTGTTTTGGGGCCAGTCTTGATTAATATCTTTATCAATGATCTGGATGAAGGGATCAAGTGTACCCTCAGTAAGTTTGCAGATGACACCAAATTGTGCGTGAGTGTTGATCTGCTCAAGGGTTGGAAGGGTTGGAAGGCTAGCAGAGGGACCTGGACAGGCTGGATAAATGGGCTGAGGTCAATTGTATGAAGTTTAACAAGGTCAAGTGCCAGGTCCTGCACTTTAGTCACAACAACCCCATGCAATGCTACAGTCTTGGGGAAGAGTGGCTGGAAAGTTGCCCAGCAGAGAAGGACCTAGGGGTGCTGGTTGACAGCCACCTGAACATGAGCCAGCAGTGTGCCCAGGTGGCCAAGAAGGCCAACAGCATCCTGGCTTCTATCAGGAATATCGTGACCATCAGGAGCAGGGAAGTGATCGTGTCCCTGGACCTGGCACTGGTGGGGCTGCACTTTGAATACCATATTGAGTTTTGGGCCCCTCACTACAAGAAGGACATCGAGGTGCTGGAGTGTGTCCAAAGAAGGGCAACAAAGTTGGTGAAGGGTCTAGAGAACAAGTCTTATGAGGAGATGTTGAGGGAACTGGGGTTGTTTAGCCTAGGGAAGAGGAGGCTGAGGGGAGACCTTATTGCTCTCTACAACTACCTGAAAGGAGGTTGTAGCGAGGTGGGGGTTGGTCTCTTCTATCAAGTAACAAGCAATAGGATGAGAGGAAAAGGCCTCAAGTTGTGTCAGGGGAGGTTTAGATTGAATATTAGGAAAAATGTCTTTACTGAAAGACTGGTCAGGCATTGGAACAGGCTGCTCAGAGACATGGTGGAGTCACCATCCCTGGAGGTATTAAAAAAACATGTGGACGTGGCACTTCAGGACATGGTTTAGGAGGCACGGTGGTGTTGGTTTGACAGTTGGATTTGATGACCCTAGAGGTCTTTTCCAACCTTAATGATTCTATGTTTCTCTAAGTTAAGCCTGGAAAAAAGGGAGAGGGAATGTGTTGCTCTAATTTCTGTCTTTGATTCTCACTACCCAGATCTATTTTAATTTGCAGTAAATGAATTTATTTTCCCCAGCTGAAGCCTGTTTTGCCCTTGACGGTATTAAGATAAGTGATCTCCCTGACTTTATTTTGACCAATAAGCTTTTTAATTCCATTTTCTCCCCGTGTTGTTGGGAAGGGGAAATGGGAGAGCAACTGTGTGGGAATTTTTCCCTTAGGCAACATGAACGCACCACAATAACACACCAATATTCTGGCTCTTACTGAACAGCACTTACATGACATCAAGACTTTCTTTCTTCCCCCCGCCCCATGCCCACACAGAGAGTAGGCTGTAGGTGGGCAGTAGGTTGGGAGGACATATAGCTGGGACAGCTGACCCAAACCAACCAAAGGAATATTCCGTGCCATATGACATCACGCGCAGCAATAAAAGCTCTGGGAAAGGAGGAGGAAGGGGGAACATTTTGGTTATAGCATTTGTGTTCCCAAGCAACCAATACCTGTGCTGAAGCTGTTTTCCAGGCATTGACTGCAGCCAGCATAACTGATGTCAGAATAACCTTTCTGAGAAGGAGGATAGTGAATCACTGGTACCGACTGATTAGGACTCTTCTGCTCTTGTCGTTAATGCAAGCTGGTTAATGCAAGCTGCAAAGGGAAAATGGTGCCTTTTCCTCAATGTGGTGCTGCCTTTTTCCAAGATTTAAACATAAGCTACCAGGTGGAGAAGAAACTGCAGAAGCATCAGTAAAGTTTCACTGGGAAAGAAAGGTGAAAGAACCAGGCCCAGAAATGAAATATTACAGTAATGTCATGTTAGAGCAGACTTCTAAGAGAGGTTGGCAAGTTTTCCTTCTGTCCTAAGGGGAAAGTGATGACTGCCAAGGATACAGTGCAACACACAGGGTAGTAGAAAGCACTTATTGTGTCACTATTTATCCACTGTTACATCTCAAGTAATTCATAACAGAAAATCTCAGTTCAAATTGCAACATTACAAATTGCAGGAGACAACTAAGGGATGCTTTCCCACTCTACTCCATGCCCCAATGTAAACTGCAAACTGCTTTTGTGTTTCATGAGTTTTTGCAAAAAGGACTTAACAGTAGGAAAATCCCTCAGTGTTCTGATTCTACCTTTAACTGTAAGCAACAAAGGGATTGGTATAAGTCAAGGAACTGAGTAATTTTAATTGGATTAGAAAAGCCATGTAGAGATGTTTGTGCAAGCCAAGACTTAGAGTTGGAAACTGCCAAAATCTTAAAGAAAGCATGTACAAGAAATTAAAGTTGCTGCCTCAGATGATCGTATCACAGATTTGAGCACATATGCATCACAATTCTTCCTGCAGTTGTCACAAAGATGCATTTCTGAACTGTTTTGTTTTGTTTTTTCAGTTCATTTTCACTACAGATCTTCCCAAAAAACACTCCCTTTCTTGACAGAGGCTTTCTCCAAGAAGTGTAAGGAGGATCAAAAGGAAGAAAGAATTTGAGCAGAAGGCTAGGCAGAAAAAAACAAAACCAAAACCAAAACCCAAAACAAACCCCCAAAAAACCCAAAAAACCATTCCACCATTTAGGGATCTAGGAGAAATGGATGAGGATTGAGACAATGTCCTTCTACTTGAAAGTGTTCCCCTTAGACACAGTTTCTGTAGTAATATTGAAAGGCTATGAACAGAAGGCTGATGATGCATGTTCATGGAAAGAATTACGTCAAAATTAAGGGTCTTTTACTCTTTTCCTTTAGTGTTCAGTGGATCTGCTTTTATTTTACTTTGGGTCTCTTGTGGCCTATCTATATGCTACTGCTCAGGGTTTTTTCTCACCCAGTTAGTAGGACAGACCTAATTCTTCTTTTAAACCACCTTTTGCTACAGAGGGGGGCATAGAACTTGTGAGCAAAAGACACTGAACAACCTCCTCCTGTATTCATATAAGTTTATCCTGGTGTTTACTTTTGGTTGGCCACCACTCAGTCAGACAGGTTTATGTCCCTTGCAAAAAAAAGATTCAGTCAAGCGTTAACAAACTTCTCAAGCCAGGCACAAAACTGCTGTCCCAGTATGTGACGGTTGTAAGGAGGCAAGACAAGTATGTAATATGCTTGCTGCCGTTACTGCATCATTTTTAACTGCAGAAAAGCATAGTCATATGGAAATTGATCTTAAAAGATCTCCTCCAATGTGTATTTGTGAAGGGTCCAGACGACAAGTCTTATGAGGAACAGCTGAGGGAAATGGGGTTGTTTAGCCTGGAGAAGAGAAGGATGAGGGGAGACCTTACTGCTCTCTACAACTACCTGAGAGGAGGCTGTAGCAAGGTGGGTGTTGGTCTCTTCTCCCAAGGAACAAGCAATAGGGCAAGAGGAAACAGCCTCATGTTGTACCAGGGGAGGTTTAGATTGGGTATTAGGAAAAAAATTCTTCACCGAAAGGGTTGTCAAGCATTGGAAGAGGGTGTCCAGGGAAGTGGTTGAGTCTCCATCCCTGCAGGTATTTAAAAGATCTGGTGCTTAAGGACATGGGTTAGTGGTGGACAGTGTTAGGTTAATGGCTGGACTCCATGATCTTAAGGGTCTTTTCCAACCAAAATGATTTTGTGATTCTGTTTATTAATTTTATTTAATTTTAATTCATTTATTTATTAATAAATTGTCTATTTATTTAATTATTAATTTTGGAGCTTAGTTTAAAAGATGCAGTGATTATATTTTCTGGAGGTAGTTTCCATTTCTACCTGTTTGTGGAACTGCTAAATCTGTTACTTTTTCTAGGCATTGTTTATGCTAGTAAATTTAATTGTCAGGCTTTCAGAAGATGGAAAACAAGGCATTTCTTCTTAGATAATTGGTTATAATAGTGTCTGTAGGCACTATAAGTCATTCAGGTTTGCTCATTGACAAAAAGGTTTGTAAGAGAGGATGAGAACTAAAATCAAAAAAATCAGGCCCTGCCTCATTCCTCAAATCCACCCTCCCCAACTAGATGAGAGTAATACTGCCTGTTTTTGCACTTCTATAGCCCTCCATTGGAACAGGTTTCCTATCGGTGCAGAAGGACCAAAAACATCTCCGTCTGTTTTCTGCTGAAAAGAAGAAAAGGAAAGAAAGGGCATACTGTCTGTAATACAAAGCTGGGAGAGACAGGGAGAAGATAGTGACAGTCCAGGTACTGGAAGCATTTTAAAGCTTTAAATGTTTAAAAATGTTTAAATGTTTAAATGAGTAAAAATGTTTAAAAAAAAAAAAAAGATTTAAAGAAAATCGTTGCTGTCATCCAGAGGAGTTGAGGTTTGAAAATCTTCAAGTCTTAGTAGCACTGATACATCAAAAAAATAAGAAGAGTTGACTGTTGTCTTCATGCTTGTTTGCCCACTGCTACGAGAGAGAAGCTGTCAATTAAAAAAAACCCAACCCAAATCCCCCCCCATATATTAATGTGAACCAATCTACAGCAATCTGCATGCAACAATCTGCATGTATTGATCATGCCTCTCTTGAACTTAGGACATCTCATACTCATTTGATTGGCTTGTATTTGAATGCAAAGTTCTCATAACTAAATGTGTTGAGATGGTTATATCCAGAGTTTCTGTAGGAGGAGAACTCCATGCAGTCTTTTAACTTAGTATAACTATGTTACTACAGCGAATACCAAAATTTTCAATAACTTTTTTATAAGCCCAGTATGACCCCAGGGGAATACCCTACTCCAGACAGGGGATTCCCAGAGCCCTGGGACGACTGCTAGAATACTCGGGAGTGCAGGTAGTGTTTTCCTCAATTCTCCCAGTAATGGGGGTAGACTTTGGAAGAAACAGGTGAAGCCAGGTTATCAATATCTGGCTCCAGAACTGGTGCCTTTGCCAAAAATTCAGGGTTTTAAACCATTGAAGAGCCTTTGAGACACAAGGTGTACTGGGGCCTGAGGGGGAAAATGAGTCTTTGGATGTAAGCTGGTGGAGCTGATTGAGAGAGCTTTAAACTAGAATCAATAGGGGAAGGGGTATGTGAAAAGCCAGGAAGAGCAAGGGCAGCAGAACCTGGAGTCCCAGTTGGAGCTCTGCCTTCTCAGTCTCTCATCTCTGCCCTCTGCCAAAGCTACTCACTGCTCTGCCACTCGCAGGCATTAGGAGTGAAGTTTCCCTTCTGATCACAACCAAAGAAGGAAGTCTCTGCCTCTGCTGTGTATCAGCTGCAGTGCTTAAAAAGTTTCCTGTCCTCAGTACTTCTAATGACCACTTGCTTTTCAAGTCATTTGCAGCAGTGGAAAGATGTGCCTGGATTTACCTTGCTGAAGTTCAGTCTTTCAAAAACCTCTGGTCTAGTCTACTCCACTCACAGCAAGGGACAGACGATGTGCCTTCATTTTCATGGAAGTTAACCTCCAGTTCATGCCCACATTCTAGTCCTCTGAGCACCAACAAAGCATGCATGCACAGTTAGTCTATGCTTTACAGCAAATCAACCAGGTACCTCCAAGCTGAGATTTCCCTGTGAGTCTTGGAGCAGTCAGTTCTAGGGATGCCTCCAGGTAGCTGGTGTGAATGGGACAGCTCAGGTTTGCCTCTCTCTGCTTTTCACAGTCCTCTGTGATTGTCTGAGTGGGTCTTGAGGCCTGTCACCTCCCATATGTCTCGTGACACATCCCAAGAGAGGCAGTACATGTTCTCAGTGCTCACCTTAAAGACATTGCCGTGGTAACTTGCAACACAGGTATGTCGACTCGGACCCTTCTGATATT
This sequence comes from Phalacrocorax carbo, assembly GCF_963921805.1. Taxonomy (NCBI): domain Eukaryota; kingdom Metazoa; phylum Chordata; class Aves; order Suliformes; family Phalacrocoracidae; genus Phalacrocorax; species Phalacrocorax carbo. Next base: position 26,878,040 of record NC_087518.1, on the reverse strand, counting down.
TTGAACAGAAAAATACACAGGCACAAAGAATAATAATTCCATAATGGCACCACCATGCAGGGCCCAAACATGCCTGTATCAGGTTTGCAGGATTCCTATGCACAAATTTCACCCAACACACGATATTTAAAAAGCACAACAGTATTTATTGCTCTATTATAGCCTGGCATAAGCAGTTACTCCCATATTGTTTTCCCTTTATGAGAGTCTTACCAACCCAACTACACCCAAGACACCGCTGAGCAGGAGGGTGGCCATTAGCAGGGTCATCACGGAGAAGGGAGTTAGGTGCAACACCTTCAGGGCATCCCCTGAGGTTCGTAGAGCATGGTCTGTGTCCTCTCTCCTCTGTTTTGAGCCACACTTTTTTATACCCTCAGCAGATTCAGTGGAAAAGTACTGACTAGGCATTCCCGCACGTGTGGCCAGCACATGCAACAACGCCTCCCAGGTACATGCTCTGCTGGCTAACAGCGGCCCCCGGATTGCAACAGTATATTGTTCAATAACAATCCTCCCAGTTCCCTTCTTCAAGGTCATGTTCTTACAGCTGTGTTCAGCTTGTAATTTTTCTGTCATGGCCCCACACAGACCATCATCTAAAATCCCTCACACATGCCACCGCATGGTCTGTAGTTGGGACACGACAGTATTCCACAACCCGTACCATTGTGCAGTGTAAAGCTGTATCAACAATAGTCTGAATGATACTGACTAGACATGGTATACAGCAAACCAGGCATAGCAGACAAATGCCACCTACACACAAGATCAGTAATAACTTTTTTAACCAACCCCACCCCCATGTCCATCCAGCAAACAGGTTCCATCCAGTTGCTTCCACTAATTGCTGGTTCAATCAGTGTATCATCTCTTGTAATTGTGCATGGATGGACTTCAAGTGGTCGCTTAAGTTCATGCAACATAAACCGTCAAAGTCCTTACATCCATGTCCAAGAGCTAAAAGTAAAAAGTCAATAACATCGCGATTTTGAAGTGTAGCATGGTGTATATGATCTACATCAAGTAACAAATGAGAAAGAACTCTGCCAGCTGTCCCATTGTTTTACAGGTAGACCTTTGGGCAGCACTCCAGACAGCATGTCGTTAATTGTATCATTGAACTAATTTGTGGTGAGGGGTACTCCCACCAAGCATGTTGTGAATGGATTCTGGGGAGTTGTTGTGCTGAGACAAAGGGTATCCTGTCCAGTTACATTCGCCAATGTCACCCATACGTTTTGCTCATGGGGGAAATGTGTATGCACAAAGCTGTCAGAGCAAAACCAGACAAAACCATAGTTAATGTACCCCACCCCTTCCCCCCCTTCTTTGTTTTCATTCTCTGCATTCGTTGTAGTTGTTGCACTGATACGCACAACTGGTTCGATTAACCCATAAGTGAGATAGCGATGGCCTGTGAGTCATCAGCAGCCACCACTTCAGCTGCAACTGGTCCTGGCTCTTCAGGGGGGTGATACCAAACATGTGCTCCTGCAAACATCTGCGATACAGGGTTGGGTTCAATACTGAGTGGAGGCATCATCCAAAAGTAGACAGATGCCAAAAGGCCTGCAGGGATACTCTGACTTATTGGTGTAGTATTATGCAGGCCTAAGGAGATAGGCCATCAATTGCTACTGTGTATTGGATTTATTACATTAAAGCTGCTGGCAACATGGTTTGGATGTAATGTGAAAACAAAAAGAAAAAAAACCAAACTGTGCTGGTTTTGGCTGAGAAGGGGTTAATTCTCCTCACTGTGGGGGTCAGCTACCTTTCCAGCTTCCCGCGCTCTGCCGCGTGGCGGGGGGACTGGGAGGGGCAGGGCCATGGTGGGGACGGCTGACCCCGACTGGCCAATGGCAGGTTCATTCCATACCATGTGACACCATGACCAATATATTGAGGTGGGGGCAGCTGCAGCGCCAGCACGGAGGCGGCGCGGCGTCGGGTCGGCGGGCGGCGCGCGGCTGCGGCGCGGGCAGTTTGTTCCGGCGGTTCGTTCCCCCTCTCCCCTCCCTTCCCCCCCCCCCCCCCCGGGGCTTTGCGCCTCTCGTTGTTCTCCTTTACATTGCATTTCTACTGTTGTTTTCTTTTAATTTTAATTATTAAACTGTTCTTATCCCAACCCACGAGCGTTACCCTTCTGATTCTCTCCCCCATCTACCGGTGGGGAGTGAGCGAGCGACTGTGTGGGGCTGAGCTGCCGCTAAACCACAACACAAACCCTGTCTGTTCTGCTTGTACAGTTATTTTTATGTCCAGAGGGAACCACTGGAGTTGTCCGCCAGCAACCGTTAATGTCTGTGCAGAATGAAGAGATAAAAATCCCTGCTTGGTGGTTAATGTAAATTGAGTGCCACTATCATATTGCACCAGAGTGAGTGGTACTTTTATTATGCTGGCTTGGTAATTTTTCATCAATAAGAGGGGTGTTTTATCTCCTGCCACCACGTTGTTATTCAGCACACTCATGGAGGTAGGAAGATGATCTAGCCATCCCATGTCCTTTGTTCCTCCTAATCTATGCAGTTGTTGTTTCAATAGGCCATTAAGGCATTCCACCAATCCTGCACCCTGTGGGTGGGAAGGTAAATGTCACACCCACTGTATATCTCTCTCAGCAGCCTATTTTTCTACTTCATTATTGTTTTTTTAAATGAGAACCGTTATCTGATAGTATTTCATTTGGTGTTCCATAGTGTGTTTCAATTGTGTCCAGACAGAGAATAGTAGTATAAGCATTTGCATATCTACATATCTATTAGCCACGGCCGCAGACTCTCCAGGGTGTCCTGCTCCCACATGGACTCATCCACAGGTCACAGTCCCTTTAACTCAAGTCCACACTGGAGTTCCAGTCTGTCCAGTACAGCAGCACAGGGCCAGCTGGGCCCTGGCCATCTGCCAGCCCAGGCACCTGGCCATTGCTGTTATCATAAGATTCCCAGGCACAGCAGAGTAAGGTGATAAGCAGTACAACAGTACAGCAAGCAGAAAAAGCAAAAAGCAGCCACTAATGAGCACTAGACTTTAAGGCATACAGTGTGTATATATATACAGTAAGGCAGGCAAGCCCCATAGCAAACACAGAAGCCTGCCGATTAATAGCTAAACAGCAATAACAGCTAGAAATTCAGTCTAGCACATTCCAATCAAAGCTGTTGTTATCTCAAACCCGTTGTGAATGGTTACTTGGGAAGACAAGTGCCATCACTCCAAACATCCCCCCAGTGCTTTAACACCTCCATAGCTTCCAAAGCCCCCATGGTTTGGGTCCCGCATGAGTACATGTCTCTAATTTATCCCACAAAGTACACCAAGGCTCTGTTGTCCAGCCAGGTCTATCAACTGGAGGGGTTCTTTACACCCCCTGTTTCTTTCCGTTTAAACATCTTACAAATTAAAGCTGCACCTCAGATGACCACAATACCAAACTGGATGTATCAATTGTTCCAATGAGGTCAACCTGCACCAGAACACTAAACTATAGCATAAAGATAAATCAGCTGGAATAAGTTTACAGCCACACAAACAGCACTGAGCAGTAACAAGAGCATGACAACACCCAACACAAAGGACACGCCAACATGCTGCCTCTATCATGGGGAGTCAAAACTCCAATGGCTGAGGGCTCCTTGCCCTCCCCCCCCGCCCCATACACAGGACAGCGTACCCTTAGTGCAGCTGTGCACTCCACTGACCAAGCCCTGCCCAACACAAAGGACACAAAGGTTTGTAATTTTTCCATGGCCCTACACAGACCACCATCTAAAATCCCTCACACAATGCCCCAGCCCATGGGCTCAGTAGTGTGATTGCATGGGCCAGTTCAAGAGGTCATAGGCCTTGCACAGTATCTTCTGGCTTGGAATGTTTGATTTTATTGTCAGTGATATTAAAGACTCTGATTTCCTGATGCACCACCCTGGCATTCCGCTCATGCTCCCTTATGTCACAGTTCTGTTTGTCTCTGCTTGGCTCCAACACCTTTATGGTGTTACTATCTCACTAGCGTTTGAGATTTTTCCAAGCAGCCAGAGAAGGGAAACTTGGGGTTGTGATTTCAGGTGTTTCCCAAGAGTTCTAGGATGCAAAGCTATGCTGGGGTGGTTGTAAAAGAATTACTTTGTCTTATACTCAGAAAAGCTCCTCATGGGCACAGAGAAGACTCAGTCTCTTACTTTACAGTTGTTGTGAGTTACCAGCCAAAAGAGGAACTGCTGAAAGCACCAACCCTTTCCTGGAAACATCAGAATACTGAAGAGGGGTGGGAGATTGCTCAAATGTTTATTATCATTTAGTTCTACAGCCTGGTGTTGTCTGAAATGTCTCCTCAGTTTGAGTCTGCGTTCCTCTGATAACACAATATCTCATACATCACAGAAGGCAAAGTGGTTGCAGCTATCTGCTTTATCTCTCGGTGGGATGGAAATCAGACAGTTAAAAAAGTTCCAGGAAGGAGATTAACTCAGATTAGATGTCATGCTGGCAGGCTCTGGAAGAATAAAATGTGAAAGGTGAAATCTAGTAAACAGGAGAAGCAGAGGTTTTCTAAGAACTCTGGAAAAATCAGGGAGCATGTCCTCTTATAATGCATGTCAGTGCATATGAAAGAGAGGAAGGGGGTTGAAACAGTCAGCAAGCATTTGCTAAGGGTAATCCAGACCTGACCAACATGGTTCCCTTCTGTAATAAAATGACTGGAGTTATTGATGGGGGGAAGCAGTGATTGTTGTTTATCTTGACTTTATCAAGGCTTTTGACATTGTTTCCCAGGATAAATTCTATCCAGGCTAGGATGCTATGATCTGAGTGTGTGGACAACTGGATGGGTAAAAACAAGTTGGATGATCAGGCTCAGAGAGTGGTGGTGCTGCTTAGTAGGCCATACTTTACCTGGAGACCTGTAACAAGTGGAGTACCACAGAGGTCTACACTGAGGAGAGGTTGAGGGAAGTGGACTTGTTCAGACAGAAGAGGAAAACTTGGGGGGACCTCACAGCAGCTTTCCAATACCTGCAAGCAACCATCAGGAAGACGGAACCAGGATCTTCACAGCAGCAAATGGTGGGAGATTGAGAGATAAAGATAATGGGTAGACATTAAGAAATAAATAGTTAAATAAAAGAGGTTCAGGCTACGTGTAAGAAAAACTTTTTTTCACCATGAGAACAGCGAAGCATTGGAATCAGTTGCCTGGTGAGGCTGTCCAGTCTCCATCCTCAGTGTCAGTGTCTTAAGTGCATCCCCCATCCTGGAGGTTTGACTGTCTAGGCTCATGGCCAAATTAGAGCCAGCGCAACTGAGGGCTCTGTCCCTTCCCTCTAGTAACACTGGAGCCAGTGCTCCCAGGGAGAACGTCAGAGAGGCCTCATCCAGGGCTGCTCCCCTTCTCATGGAAGCTGCTTTGAAGAGGAGAGTCCAACTCTGGTCACCACCTGAGCTCCAGCTCCAGCTGTGTCTCAGCCATGCTTGTGCCTGGTCATGTAACCTGCTGACCTGGACCTTGGTCCATGGACTGACTTCCAAGCTTGACCTCAGACTTTCCTCACTGCTGTGGACTTGTCTGATTATCTAGAAGACTAGTGCTGGAGGCTATGAGTCTCCAGTAGGTCCTGTGCCTTAGTTACTCTGACAAGTGATTTCTGATATCCCAAGGGTACCTCTGATGGCAGTCAGCTGCTCCAGTAAGAACCAGGTCACCTGCTTGGTTCAGCTCTCACTGTTCCTAACAGAAGACAGGGAAAAAAAAAAAAGAAAAAAACCCAAAACCAAAACAAAACCACCCAACCCATACCTAGGCTCCAAGGAGGCTCTTGCCAAGGGTCTCCAATGAGATATGCACTCAATCGGACATATCCCACTCCTCCCACTGCTGCCTGAGTACTGAGCACTCTGGGTGTTCTGAACAAGCCCAGATCTCTCCAAATTTTGGAGAGGACGGTGACAAAAGCATGTCATCATGTTTTGGTGACATGATTGTGACATGAACCCTGCACCAAACCACAGCTTGGGGTTTGTAAGAACAAACACAGCAAACAACAAGCTGAGGTTTCCTGTTGCAGCTCCAAACTTTGTACGTATAGTTTGCCTTTCTGTACATGTCTCCTGCCTGGCCATAACAAATCTTTTGGCTCTTCAGGACAGTGGCAGAAGATGTTGCTTCTCCTTCTGCTTGCAAGTGCTTTTCTTCTTGTGCCATGGGTTGGGGCTCATGAGTACAAAGAGATGAGATTTAGACGAGGACATGCAAGGGTAGAAATGGGCACTGAGTAGGAAAACTGTCTCGTACCTGCCTTGCCTCTTCTTATATCTCTACTGTCTGCTTTAGTCATATCTCTCAGCTCACACTGTGCCTGAAACCAGTGGCACATTACAGGTACTAGTGTAATGCCCATTGATAGCTTTTCAGACAGCCAGAGTCAGGTGTGGTCATTCATCCCCCAGAAGTGTTGCTCATTTTATTCCCCATTGTGCATAAACAATGCTGTGGACAGCCCAAGGAAGGAGAGTTATTAGCATCATTTGCATATGACATCAGAGGATGATCCTCTCCCCTCATGCAGCTCCAAACTTGATAGGAAATAGAGGTATATGTGATATTAACACTTCTCATTTCTCTTCCAGGAAGGATCATTGGCAGATTGGAAGCTAAGGCCCACTCCAGGCCCTGCATGGCTCATTTCTTAATTCAAAATGTGTCAGATGAATCTGATGTGGAGCATTCCTGTTTCACCAGGATGCAGTGCTCTCAGCAGCTCATTGTGTGGCTCAAAAAACGTAAGGCCCTGTCTTTCTTGTACATGGGATTTTTTCAAGTCTCACACAGTCATGAAGAGCCACAGTCCTGGTCTGGGGTGAAAGAGTGCTCTGTGTCTCTCTAGGCACACCATGGCTCTCTGTGAGCCAAGCCATCCCCTGTGAGTTGGAGGAATTGTCTGCTTGGGGCTGTGTGCCACTGGGCACAGGAGTCCTCAGCAGTGGTCTCCATGTCTACAGTTCTATCATGGCTCAGAGCTACTGTTAGAGAAGAGAGGCTGTTGTCTCCCGTTCCCAGCTTCCCTTTTATCTTCAGAATGGGCCATCTCAGACTTATGTCAGCATGGGGTAGGGGACGTTCATCTGCACATGGAAGGAACCCAGGTTACAGAGGGCAACTTGCTGAGAATTAATCTCTGGGGAGGCACAGCCCACGACTACCTTGATTCTATGGTTCTATAGGGGAGGTTTAGACTGGATATTAGGAAAAACTTCTTTACTGAAAGAGTGGTCAGACATTGAAACACGCTGCCTATAGAGGTGGTAGAGTTACCATCCGTGGAGGTATTTAAAAGACGTGTAAATGTGGCACTTCAGGACATGGTTTGGGAGGCATGGTAGTGTTGGGTTGATGGTTAGACTTGATGATCCTAGAGGTCTTTTCCAACCTTAATGATTGTATGATTCTACCTCCCTCAAACCACCTGACATGGGGACTGTGTGGCTGTGATCAGTGCAGCTGGAACGTGGTGGTATTTTCTCGCAGGAAAGTGAATATCACTGTCCCTCTGAGAGCCCACAACATAAATAAGAAAGAGCCGAGCCAGCAGGCATTCCACATTGGCCACTGGGTCATCCATCCCAGCTCTTCAGGAGATACCCTTGTAAATGACATCATGCTGCTGAAGGTATACTCCCACACATGCTTGCCACCTGAGGGATCTCCCCCTGCTCACTTCCCCAACCCCATGAACTTGTTCCCATTCCTATGCTCTCTCTGCTTGGCAGCTGCAGCCCAATGCCAAGTTGAATAAGAAAGTGAGTTTTATCACCTTGCCCTATCACAATGAGGATGTGCTACCAGGAACTATGTGCAAAGTGACTGGCTGGGGTGAAACATCAATAACAGGGAAAACAACTAATGTGCTGATGGAGATGGACCTGAAGATGTAGCGCGTGAGGAAATGTGTGAGATGCCTTTGAAACACTATCAACCTGTGCCCATGATCTGTGCTGGTGATGAGAATGGCAAAAAATCGATTTTCCGTGTAAGTGTTGCTTTGGGCCCCAAGCTTGGCATGAGGTTGGGACTCAGGTGGGGGACAAAGGGGATTAAAATTAACTAGGTTCTTCAGGATGATATGTTGAGGCTCCTCTTAGGAACTCTGAAGCTGACATACTCCCTGAACTGGGGTGCACTGCCCAACTGTCAGCATTGTGTGCCTTTTTACACACCTGGGGTTGTTCTACCCAGCCTAGCCACTGCTCCAGCAGACTCCAGATCTCATGTAAATCCTTTGTTATAATGTCCTGACACAGTGGGATGGCTCAAATATTCCCACATGTCTAAAGTAGGACTAGATTCTTCTTTTCAGGGATATGAAGGCAGTTTCTGAATCTCAGATGGCCTCCAGGAGTGAATTGCTTCATGGATTGGCTTAGAGGAGTAGTAAGGCATCTACAAGCCCTGCAGAGCTGGGTCTGGAGGGAGGTGGTTGAAAGAAGATGTTCTTTACATGGAGGGAGGCAAGAGGGCCAGTTTCTTCCTTAGCGCAGGGGGAGCTGTATTCTGACATGTGTGACCCCTCTCACTCCTTTTACCTTACAGGGTGATTCTGGTGACCCATTAGTCTGCAGTGGGAAGGCATTGTTTCTTATGGACACAAATGTTGCATCTTCCCTGAAGCATTCTCAGGAATCTCTTGTCTTGGATGCGTGAAGAGCTGAGGAAGTTTGTCCTCCAAGACCTCCCTGTCTCTCCCTCCTCTGACTAAAATGCTCAGCGCCCCTTTTCCACAATGCATCAAACATCTGCTAATGCTCAGAGGCTTCCAGGGGCAGCTGAAAAGGAGTCAGAGATGCCCTCACAGCATAGGCACAGGCTTCTGTGCTGAAGAATGTCTCCATGGCAAGGTAAAAACGCAGGTCCCAAGTACACACAGGTCCACATTATTCACTTCTTCCCACTGCTGCCCGACAGTGCTACCTCCTGCTCTGTTTTCTGGACACCAATAAAAACATGTTCAAACTCGTTTGTGTGTGTAGCCTCCTTGGGAACAGGATGGAACACCTGAGCACGAGAATGAGGAGATGACACTCTCTGGGACAGGATGAGCAAGATGGTGGCTGGGGCAGGAACAGGAGTCTTCAGAGTGTATCACAATGGATGTGGACAGGGCACAAAAGTTCACTGACAGATAAGGGCAGAAAGCAGAATTACAGAGTTGTCCCTGATGCATGATGGATGGATGGATGGATGGATGGATGGATGGATGGATGGATGGATGGATGGATGGATGGATGGAGAGTGGAAGGACAAACAGGTAGAGGAGTAGGTGGAAACACAGGTGGCTGTTTGATGGCAAAAGGAAGTAACACAGTTGGGGAGGGGGGGCACCTTCAGATGCTGATGTCAGGGTGATATGAAGTGTCCTTATCCATACTCCCACCAACTCAACTCATTCACTCAGAAAGACACTATGCTGGAAAAATATCAGCGGACCATTTCTGCCTGTGGCCAACCAGAGATTTGGTTATGCACTGTGTTGGGCTACAGACAGAGAGAAGATGCTGCTCCTCCTTCATAGCTCTGGGTAGTCCAGCTCAGCTGTAGGTGCCATCATTTCCACATGAACCTGGTGTTCCAGGTGAAGGGCCCATGGGGCATGCAATCCCTCCTGGCTAGCAGTGCTATCCCCCATCTTCCTTTGTTTCTTCCTGTGAAATCAGCATGTAGATACAACTGCCTTTCCAAATGACTTACCCACTCTTTCAGGAAGAAAGGCATTACCTCATCCAAGCGGAGATCCTGTGCGTTTCCAGTACCAACCGGGAGCCACCTCAGGATCCTTAGACAGGTTTTAAATCCAGCCCGCCTTTTCACACCCTTTCTGTCCTCTCAAGCCTCAGCAAAGTGTTTGCTTTGCAGCTGTAAAATGCTTTAGGATGTTGAAATATGGAGATTTTTCGCATATTGGATCATCTGAGCAGGACATGGCTGGGCAAGGATGTGCTTTTGTGGAGTGGTGACAGGATAGAAAAATTCAGAGATAGAAAATGAAAAAGCGGTATTGCTGAGAGACCACACTGACAACTTGTGCAAGACTTGTTGACTGGCTGGCCAGAAGAAAAAGAGTGTATTGAATCTGAACTGTTATTTTAGACAAACTCTGCTTCTTACATGAACCTTTGTGAAAGAACCTGTTCTCTTGGGAAGACACCAGTTCTGACAAACAATGGGTCTCACATCCCTCCCTTTATCACTGCAGAGCTGTGTGTGGTTAAGCACACATTCATCAGCATTGTGCTTAGTAGAGGAAACAGCTAAGACCCTGCTGGTACTCAAAAGCACTGCATTACCCCACTCAGCTACAGGAATACACATGTACATACCTGTACAAGGACAGAAACCGCCCCAGAGGCTCCACTGTAGCTGTAGAAACACACCTCCTTTCTAAGTCCTCCTGTTTCACTCCAAGTACTTGGCTCCCTTCTTTCATAGTATGGAACAAGTAACATCCAAAATTGCTATGTATGAGTACAGGAGGCTATAGGATGTCCAACTACATCGTAAAAATTCTCAAGCCTTCCCCTCACTCATCCCAAGCACTAACATGTATTTCTGGTCAAATGCCACTCAATTCCTGGGCCTGTCATGGGAAAAAAAAATCATGGCCAGAAGGGACCAAGGGCTGCTCACAGTCTTAGACATCACTCCCAGGCTTTGCATCCAGTTCTGCACCCCAGTGGCTTTGCTCTCATACCCCATAACATCCCCTTCCACCCAAATTCCACCCTACAATATCCCTTTCTAGGACCAGCACCACCTTCTCTCAAATGCAGTCTTCTGTGTGTGCCATGTGAGCATGGAAGGAGTAGTAAGCAGCATTAGTGGTTATGTGGAAGATGAACATGGCCTCCACAGGCTGCTTTCCTGTATTATTCTACAAGTGCTGGGTAGAAGCACTCCGTATGTATTCTGAAGCTGTGAACTACCCTGATCAACAAGATCTGGCAGCATGGCAATGCGAATGTTGAGGAGGGAGAGATTAGCAAGAGAGCTGACCTGCCTAGGTAAAGATATAAGAAATGAGGGAAAAAAATTGTCACTGTCACTGTGAGATGGGTGACAGTGTCTGCACCCCCTCCTCACCAGGAACACGGAAAGGATCCTTAATGGCCATTGAGATGCCCCGCCACAGAGTCTGCAGTGGTCACATTGACCTCCTTCCCCACCATGCCTGCTATGCCATGTGGGCCACAGGAGTGTCCTCTGCAGGGACTTTGGCATTTGCTCGGCCTATCCACTTCCTAGTAGAGGGCCTGTGGGGACAGTGGGTGGGAGAGGGGGATTGTATTGGCCAGGCATAGATCACTCTTCTCATCCACCTTTCAGCTTGCTGAGCTTGCTGCATTTTGTCAGAAGGCTACATAGCCTCATCTTTGCATGAGTTGAGAGGTGTGAAGACCAGAGAAGAGAAGAAGGGACCGTGTTATCCACCTGGAGACAACAGAAAAAGCCACAGAGCCAGCACTTGCCCCCCACCCTTCCTGTAGCTACAAAAAATTCTCTTCAAATTTCCCTGTTCATAAGCTAATACTGTGCTCTAGTCCTTTCCCTTTCTCAGCCCACCCCCTTGCCCTGGTTCACAAGTCCTACTCCACAATGGCCCAGAAGGTGTCCACAGACCTGTGAAGGCAGGACAGAGATTATTATATTGAGTCTATGGATGGACAGAAGGGCAACCTGGATGCTTGGGCTTTCTAAAAGTAAAACAGGGGGACCACAGGTTCAAAGCAAAGGGAGGAGAGGTTTCAGTGTGAAGGAGGTGGGGTAGAGCAGTGCGAGTCCAAATAAACAGTGTTCTAAAGACACAGTGGGATTGCTGGGTTACAGACCTCTAAATTTCCAGGTGGGCGGAGGGCAGTGAGGACTATGGGACCAAACACCTTGGTTCTGTAGAAGACAGGAGGATCTGAGTTGGACAGGATCATCTTCAGTGTCTGGGTACACTTAGGAGCAGAGAGGTCTATGGGTTACCAAAGATGCCTGGGCTGTAAGTCTGTACGTGCATCCTCCTGCTGACACAGTGCAGGCTGCCATGGGCTAGTCTAGAAACTCTTCCACTAGGATACCGTGGGGTAGGCTCTCCCCCAAAATCCCAGGGTTATGTGGGGCAGAGGGAGAGGGAACACTCTTCTGGAGGGTGACACTGCATCTCAGGCTGAATGTTGGCTCCTGGAAGACTTCTTGTCCTGGTTGTGGGAGAAACGTCACCTGATCCCAAGTGCTGGGAATTGTCACAATACCATCTTGATGACCCTACATGTTAAAAAAACCCTTAATGTTAAAATTTTAACACTAATTTTATGTAATGTGCACCCAGCAGTATGATATCTAAACAGATAGTCTCAATGCAATGTTGTAGTGAGCAGATACTAGCAGGATATTGTGGTCTTTAATGTACAGGATGCCAAATAAAAGCAAGCTATTCATTCGTGTTTCCCTGAGCTGCTGTTAATAACAAAAGTTCCAAAGGACACAAAGTATGATTAGCAAATCCAAGGGACAAAAATCCACCAAAAGTTACTGAACAGAAAGGAGAGAGGAATTAATTTTGCAAATCCTAGACAAGCGGCCTAAGGTGCTTTGGTATTAGGGGGGAGATACAGCCATTTCTGACATCCTCTTAGCAATTATATGGCATGAATCCCTAGATGCTAAGCAAACTATCTTTCAGATGAAAAATGCCTTGAATGTGCTTACTTCTCTTTATTACTCAAGAACTAACTGGTGGATGGTTTGTTTGAAGAGTATGGGGCAATATTTTTGCCTGGGGAATTACTACCTTTTTAGATGTCCCAGGCTATTCCATTTTGTCTCCAGCTGCTGTTCCAGAAGGTATATGGTGCATCCTGTGTTGTATCACCCAAACTATGACAATGACTCTAACACCCTAAAGCACTTCTATTGAACCTGTATTTGAAACTCAGAAGGGCGATGTCTGAAACTCATATTTGAAACTCAGAAGGAGATGTTCTGATATGTTCAGCTTGGCTTGCAGCTCCTACTGTACAGGAGCTGAATCTTGCAGAGCCCCTAAGCCGAATCTGCTAGCCCTGTTCAGGTTGTAGTCCAGAGCATCTAAAGTAGCACAAGATGACAGTAGAGAGTTCTTCACTAGGAAGTCAGAATGCCTTTCCCGTCCCCCAGGTGTTCCCTCACTAAATTTAAGAAAAAGACACCAGGTCTCTGTCCTGGTTTCAGCTGGGATAGAGTTAAATTTCTTCGTAGTAGCTAGTATGGGGCTATGTTTTGGAGTTTTGCTGGAAACAGTGGTGATGCGGAGATGTTTTAGTTGTTGCTAAGTAGCACTTACACTGGTCAAGGACTTTTTCAGCTCCCCATGCTCTGCGGGGTGCACAAGAAGCTGGGAGGGGACACAGACGGGACAGCTGACCCCGACTGACCAATGGGATATTCCATGCCATATGACATCATGTTCAGTATATAAAGCTGGGGGAAGAAGAAGGAAGGGGGGACACTGGGAGTGATGGCGGTTGTTTTCCCAAGTAACCGTTACGCATGATGGAGCCCTGCTTTCCTGGAGATGGCTGAACACCTGCCTGCCCATGGGAAGTAGTGAATGAATTCCTTGGTTTGCTTTGCTTCTACATGCAGCTTTTGCTTTACCTATTAAACTGTCTTTATCTCAAACCATAAGTTACTTCACTGTTACTCTTCTGATTCTCTCCCCTGTCCCACCAGGGGGGAGTGAGCGAGCGGCTGCGTGGTGCTTGGCTGCTGACTGGGGCTAAACCACGACAGTCTCTCAACCAGGAAGGTGTCAGACACAAGGATGGTCATGCTAGCAGCAGGTTTCTTCTCTTGTTCCAAACTCTACTGATCAGGAGCAGAGTTGCTTGACAGATGTACTGAACAGTCACCATCACATGAGTTGCTTCACCTGATGTTCTTTTCCCCTACCAAGTTCTTCCCATTTACCACTAGCTACCCTTCTCAAATAAAATGCCTACCCCTGCTTACCTTTTCCTCATTAGCCTAGGTTTTTCTACCTTTAAAGACTTCTTTGATACTTATGATATGGTTGCTCTGGTAATTTCTACCTTGCTGATTAGTTCTGTTAAGCTCATATTCCCCATTTGTTATCAATATCAATAGTGTCCTATCATTTCTCATAGTGCCCTGAGTCAGGTCAAACTATATACACACATTACACCCCTTTTGCTGTCTGCAATGCCTTCTAATTACTCCTGTTGTTGTCTTCTCAGCATAGGCCAGGAATGGTGGCCATCTTAACACATACCCTAATGCCTATTTTTAGATTCCTATACATAGGTCCAAATCAGGTGCTGAATCCAGTCACTGATGTTAGGTAAGATTATTCCCATTGCAGTTTCCTAAACGTTATATAAGATGGGTTCCAGCAAGCATGACATGAACTACTAAAACCTACAAATGTTACAAAGTGAACACTGGTTCCTTCATCAGTTAACAAAAAAAAAATACAGCTTATTTCAGAAAACATCTAGCATTCTTGCCATCTTCCCTCACTGGATCATAGTGGTAGCCAATACCCTTTAACCACTGAGGCTCTTAGGCATATGGCAGAGGCCAATCTATCACACGCTACCTATCACTGAAACTCATGAGGATAGAAGGCTCAGGCATTTGTTCATATGTAGCTGATGACATTATTTTTCCTTCTGACCCATACCTTTCCATGCTCTCTGATTCCATTCCGTGAAGGAAGGAACTGTTCTATTTGTACAAACAGCTCCTTGAATTGCATGGTGACGTTGTTTGCATAAAGCCCTTTGTATTTCCCTTCGTTCTTCACGTGGAGGTGGACTACCTAGTAAGACAGTGTTTTGTGGACTAGCCATCACTATCCTAAATCATTCAACATGGAGAAAAGATAACCAGAAATTTTGTGGGAAGAAAAAAGGAGGAGAACGAACAGAAAGCATATTTAGATTTCAGTAATTTACAAGTTTATTGACAATTGCTTGTAGATGGACTGATGAATGCATGGCTGGATGGATAGATAGGAATAGGTACATGGATGGATGTCTACAGAGAGACAGGAATGTTATTAAATTATTTTCTTTCATGTTCTCCATTGCATCCACATTCATCACCACCTCAAATTCCTGGGTGTTTAGAAATAACTATACTCCATGTGATGTTCTCCCTTAAGGCCTCCTGAAGCTGTGCACTTCTCAAGCTACAGATGATGGATTGAGCAGAAGAGATAGCACCAGTGTTCAAGATACCACCTTGCTGAGGTCCAGTCTGTTGGCTGGGGTGGGTGTGAGGTACATGAAGATGCAGTTGCCATGCATCATAGACACCACAGTGAGTTAAGAGGCACAGGTAGAAAGGCTTTCTATCTGCCAGCCATGGAAGGGATTTTGACAACAGCAGTAATGATGTTGATGTAGGATACAGCTGTAATAGCTAGGCTACCCAGCAGAGTGAACACTGCTAATAAGAAATTCATGCACTCTAGGGCCTTGGTATTTCTCATTTAAGCTCAGTCATTGGTGTGCTATCACAATAAAAGTGACTACTGAGGTTTGAACCACAGAATGACAACTGGAAATATACCACTGATAGAGAAAGAATGAGGACAGCCCCACCAATCCAGGCAGTAATCACCAGCAGGCTGCAGACTTGTGAATACATAATGTTTACATAGCCTAGAGGTTAGCAGGTGGCCACACACCTATCAAAGGATATTACAGCTAACAGGAGAAACTCAGTGGTACTTAGCACGAAGTAGAGAAAAGTTTGAGTGAGACAACACCTTCAAGAAATTGTTTTGTTGCCTAAAGCCAGGAGAAGCTCCTGAGGAAGAAGTACATGGGAGTCTGAAGAGGATGGTTTATCGGGGTGATTGTGATGATGAGAATGTTACCTGTTAAAGTCAAGATGTAGGTGACTAACAGGATGGTAAACAGCACATATTGAAGTTGATCGTCATCAGCAACACCCAAGAGGATGAACTCCATCACTGTTGTTTGAATCTCCATCTGTAGCTTATCTATAAACAGACAAAAATGTTTTAAAGGAAGATAATACCACACCACAGAAAACCCCTAAAAAGTAATGAGTGAGAGTCTCCAAACCCTTGCTCCTGAAATCAGCCAGTGTTCCCTTTTTACTGGGTGTTCTTCCAAAGAAGAGGATTCATCAAGGCTCAGTAAATCTCCACTCCAAATTGCCTGCTACCCCTCTCCACTGGTTTCTAAGATGAAGTCTACAATGCCTTTCTGGATAATACTCAAACTCAGTGATAAGCAAGTAAAGGCAAATGAATCCACACTGTAGGAGAGGTTCTTGAGTACGAAGCAGTGATCCTTCCTTCTTCTCCTTTTGTATCTGATCTTCTTGAGCCACAATGAGAACCTGATCAGGTTACCCTGAGACATTTCAAAAGGAACAAGACACCTGTATGTATGCAACCAAATCAGGCATTTAATGTGGCCAGACACCCTAAATGAGGTGCCTTAAACATGTGCAAGTCACAGCAGGTTTTTCTAATCAGTTGATGACAATAAGGATTGGTAGGCATAATCCATCTTCATCTTAAGCAGGTAATGAAGGGAAGTCTGAAAATCACCTCGTGGACCTTTCTTGCTCTTTCTACTGACAATACACAGAGCTTAAAGTACTTACTCAAATTTAGATCTCTTACTTCTAGAGATGAATACTCCTTGGACTCTTGTGCTATGATTTTGATGAAAATACTCAGATTTATTATTATTACAATGGAAAAAGTATGAATTACTACTAAAAGTTAACAGGAGTCCTGACATGAATCTATCACCAAATCTTACTTTAAGCAGCCATAGCAATAATATAGAAAATTTAAATTTATAAAGTGACTATTTCTAGTAATTTAATCGGACAGCACATTTAGAGAAGATTTCAAGGGCTAGAAAACCTCTTCTTCTGGGGAGAAGACAATATATTTTGTCTTAATAGACACATTTTCATCCCCTTCAGGAAGTCAGAGGGTTGGGTCATATGCCACACTTCAGATCATCTTTGTAATGATCTAAAAGAAGAGAGAAGTATTCACCATGCAGATTGAGAAAAATATTCCTGAGAGAAAGACCTTGTGTTTTACAAACCCTCAGAAACATCTTTCAGATCACATCAGCTGATTATTGTTCTGTCAACTAATCCCTATAAATCACCTTTTAGCCAAAGACTCCTCCTTTTGAGATGTATTCTCTTTTGAGGAGGTTTTCTTATGCACAGGTGTGGTGTGTTGACCTTGGCTGGCTGCGGTATGGTACGGAATCTCTTTGGTCAGATTGGGTTAGCTGTTCTGGCTATGTCCCCTCCCAGTCTCTTGCCCACATGCAGCCTACTGGCCTTTGGAGTGGGGTGGGTTGGAGAGATAGCCTTAATGTTGTGTGAGCACTGCTTAGCACTAGACAAAACACCCGTGTGTCACCAACACCTTTCTAGCTACAAATACAAAACACAGCACTATGAGGGCTGCTATGGGGAAAATTATCTTCATCCCAGGCAGACCCAATGCAACAGGTCACAGTGACCAGTCTCATAAGTAACAAAACCACATCTTATTTTCTAACATTTCAAGTATGTAGCCTTTTTTTAAACTAACCTGTACCTAGCAAAAAGATCTGTTGCCTGTATGCTGGTTATATGCATGTATAACCTGCCTTTCCAAGTAGATTATATATTACTAAAAGGTTCAACGCTAACTACCCTGAAGGAGAAAAAAAAAATGCTAATTTAGTGCCATTAACATTGCTTCCACTTAGCAATTACTTTAAAAGATGCTGGCCTAGCCTTTTCTCAGATCTTTTGCTGTGTGAGTGGTTACACCTGTGCTATTTAATTTGGATTATTCTAGTTTTCTCCCTTCCCAAGATGACATGTGATGATTTCCCTAGGAAGATCCTTTGTGGTCTTCTAGTAGTGTAATTGTTTGTCACAGAAATGCCTTCTTTCTTGGCTTGTTCAGTTGACTGGGATTATGATTCTTTCCTTTTGGTAAAAAGTTTAGACAGCAGTGGATATGATTTATCTTACCTATCTTTAATATCAACACTGTGGAGCTTTGATTCACTTCCCTACACATAGCTGCCTAATGGCAATTTATACGTTAGGGTATCCAGGCTTCTTCTGCAGTTTCAGAAGGGTTCAAAGATTTCTGTCAAAGTCCCAAGGTATCTTCCATATTACCTATGTTGTCAAGTCCAGCAGTTGCATGAGCTGCAAAGTAAGGACAGGATTCATGGAGCAGATCATCTTGAATGCCATTGCGAGGCATGCGCGGGACTACCAGGGGTTCAGGCTCAGCAAGCATGGGTTTATGAAAGGGACATCCTGCCTCACTAACCTGGTCTCCTTCTATGATAAGGTGACATGCTTAGTGGATGAGGGGAAGGCTGTGGACATTGTATACTTGGACTTTAGTAAGGCCTTTGACACTGTCTCTCACAGCATTCTCCTGGAGAAGCTGGCTGCTCATGGCTTGGACAAGTGCACTCTGTGCTGGGTTAAAAACTGGCTGGATGGCCGAGCCCAGAGAGTGGTGGTGAATGGAGACAAATCTGGTTGGTGGCCAGTCACAAGTGGTATTCCCCAGGGCTCAGTGTTGGGGCTGGTCCTGTTCAATATCTTCATTGATGATCTGGATGAGGGGATTGAGTGCACCCTCAGTAAGTCTGCAGGTGACACCAAGCTGAGTGGGAGTGTCGCTCTGCTGGAGGGCAAGAAGGCCCTACAGAGGGACCTGGACAGGCTGGATAAATGGGCTGAGGTCAATTGTATGAAGTTTAACAAGGTCAAGTGCCAGGTCCTGCACTTCAGTCACAACAACCCCATGCAATGCTACAGTCTTGGGGAAGAGTGGCTGGAAAGCTGCCCAGCAGAGAAGGACCTAGGGGTGCTGGTTGACAGCCACCTGGACATGAGCCAGCAGTGTGCCCAGGTGGCCAAGAAGGCCAACATCATCCTGGCTTGTATCAGGAATAGTGTGGCCAGCAGGAGTAGGGAAGTGATCATGCCCTTGTACTCAGCACTGGTAAGGCTGCACCTCAAGTACTGTGTTCAGTTTTGGGCCCCTCACTACAAGAAGGACATTGAGTTGCTGGAGTGTGTCCAAAGAAGGGCAACAAAGTTGGTGAAGGGTCTAGAGAACAAGTCTTATGAGGAGCAGCTGAGGGAGCTGGGGTTTGGAGAAGAGGAGGCTGAGGGGAGATCTTATTGCTCTCTACAACTACCTGAAAGGAGGTAGTAGCGAGGCAGGTATCACAGTTTAGCTGGCAGCTCAGCACCACACAGTCGCTCGCTCACTCCCCCACCGGTAGATGGGGGAGAGAATCAGAAGGGTAACGCTCGTGGGTTGGGATAAGAACAGTCTAATAAAATTAAAAACAACAACAACAGAAATGCAATGTAAAGGAGAACAATGAGAGGCGCAAAACCCCGGGCGGGGGGAAGTGGGGGGAGTAAGGGAGGGGGGAGGGGAACGAACCGCCGAAAAAAACCGCACGCGTCACAGCCGCCCACCGCCCACCAACCCAATGCCGCGCCGCTCCTGAGCCGCAAACTGCCCCCCCTTAATATACTGGTCATGGTGTCACATGGTATGGAATGAACATGCCATTGGCCAGTTGGGGTCAGCTGCCCTCACCATGGCCCTGCCCCTCCCAGCCCCCCGCCACATGGCAGAGCACGGGAAGCCGGAAAGGCAGCCGACCCCTCATGGTGAGGAGAATTAACCCCTTCTCAGCCAAAACCAGCACAGCAGGGATCGGTCTCTTCTCCCTAGTAACAAGCAATAGGATGAGAGGAAATGGCCTCAAGCTGCTCATGGGGAAGTTTAGGTTGGCTATTAGAAAAAAATTCTTCACCGAAAGGGTTGTCAGGCATTGGAACAGGCTGCCCAGGGAAGTGGTTAAGCCTCCATCCCTGGAGGTATTTAAAAGAAGGGTAGACGTGGTGCTTGAGGATATGGTTTAGTGGTAGACTTGGCAGTGATAGGTTAGCGGTTGGACTTGATCTTAAAGGTCTTTTCCAACCTTAACGATTCTATGATTCTATGATTGAGGACAGGATTCATATCAGTAGACAGTATAAATCCAAGGTAGTGGTTCAGGAATTGTCTTCAGTGAAGAGAGGAGTAATGATCCCTCCAAGGGGTGATTTATACAATAATTTTAGCCATCAGTCTTAAGAAAAATAAATCACATTCCATAGATCCTTTTTGGCCATGCATGGAGCAAACAGCTGTAACTTAGAAGTAAAAGCCAGAGATTACAAAAAACTTAGGAAGGTTTATGCCACTCTTGGAGTAGTAATTCCTGGCTCCATCTTAAGTACCATTTTTTTTTAAATTATGCTGCTGGTAAAGATCAGCCAATGGGGGTAACAGGGACATGAAGCACTGAGGTAAGTCATCTTAAGTTGCAGAGGTGGGAATCAGCTGCAGATGCATACATCTGGATTTAGGCATATACAGTGAAGCTTTGTATCTGTGAGTTGGGTGTCTCAACACCTGAAACAGTCAGTGCAGATCCACTTAGTGAAGTCAATTAAGCCGGCAGAGCAATTAATCTGATTAAATGCAGGTCTCCTCTAAAGTGACCTGAAAGACTCTCTTGGCCTCAGTGTCTGTGTTGATCAGCACTCCCCCAGATAGTTGGGGGATCAGAAGATCAGAACTTGGGCACTGAACAAACATAGGGACACCAACATGGAAGAAACTTAAGGTGGGAGGAGTCCATTGCCTGAATACTGATGTCTGAATACTTACAACTAATGACATTTTGCATACTCAGGAATCCCACCTGCCCTCCAAACACTGCTTCACGGGTGAAAAGCTGAGGCTATCCCACAAGTCCTTTGTTAGACCCATTTGAAAGTCTTGAATACCATAGGCAGTCTCAGATACCATTGGACACCTGTGCTAAGGCAAATTAATCCTACCCGTAGAGCATGCTTATGTTGCCAGCCTGCACAGCAACTTTTCAGTCCAGGGTTCTATTCCTCTGACATGCCATTTTGCAGGAAAATTAAATGATTCTCAGGATCCCATCTGCAGCAAAGGTTCAAGGCAATACTTAAGATGATATCTCAGAGAGTTTTAGTCTCTTGATAGGCCAAAGACTGCTCAGAGAGGTTGAAGAATTTGCTTTCTGCATTAATTTAGAAATTTCTTTAGCTCCCTCAAAACTAAGAAAGGCCACAGAGGACCAACAGACAAGCTGGGACATGGTGATATTGTCCCCCAAAGTTAGTCTAGATCTAGCAAACTCATATCTTCAGATAGTTCTTGGTACCCTAGGTACATGACAGAGTTCTTTACTGTGCATAGCTAGCACAGTGCTGAGCAATACCTTTGGATGAAGTAAATCAGTGTTCTCCAAAGCAGGGTGTCCTCACTGTGGAGTGCTGCTGGGGTCTATACCAGGACCCATCATGGTTAGCAGTGGATACCCTGGAGAATAGCAGGACCCTGGACTTGTTATGACCTCGTTCTCTGGTGAGTTTTTTAGAGCAATTTTATGGATAAAAAGAGACTCAACAAGCAGGACATGCATCATAAAATATAAAGCTATCACTTGTCTAGTGCATATGAAAGATATCTAGGATATAACAAGCTGCTATTCTTGAGTGTTGTGCTCATGTCCAACATAAAGGGGGCATAAGAGTCTCTGCTGGTGAGGTAAACATCAGTCAGGAGGGGCAGAATTAGCCTTCATGCCTCCCTGGAAGGCACCCTTGGGTCACGGCAATTGAGGCTTATTCACATACTCATGGTCCTGATGGTGCTGCAGATTTGTGGTCTGCCACAACCTCCATCAATGCTGTTGACATTGATGATGGACCAAATAGACTGATAATTCCTGACCAGCCCTGACTAGCCTGATTTGTGTCCCTCTTTCTGTTTCAGATTTTATACTTTTTTGGGTTTTTTTCTCTCTTGAATTCTTGAGCTAGCAGTGATCACATCTCAACAATTCCATTTCTGTCTGTAATCAGACAGTACTCTTTTTTTTCTCTAGATATACTTCCTCACAGCTCTTTTGTAGTTCTCTGAGACATGGTCACACAGCTGTGCCATAACACAGCCGTGTCTTAGATCCTTGATGCACCAGTAGGTGAATCCTGGCTTGCAGACATAGGATAACAGCTCTCTCCCCTGATGTCCTGGTACCTTCTGATCATCAGTGCTGTCATTCTGTTTAATATTAGAGTCTGGTGTCAGGCCAAGTATCTGCTTACACCCCTACTTAGCAGGCTGCAGACACCAGAAGACCTAAGCTCTTCTTAGTGGCTAAGCCCCACCTTACCTCTGCTTCCATGGTTAATTCATTATGTCATTCTGCTCAGGTCTTGAGCTGTGATGCTTTAGCTTTACTAAACAAGCCAGCTGTACTAACAAACATTTGACAGTGCCATGAAAATTTATTGGTTTAGTACATTAGTAGTCAAGTTGTGAAAGTCTCTCTGGCATAAGCATATTAAAATGTAACTTTATATGCACACACTATAAAATAGTATTTCATACTTTAAATGCACAAAAATATTCATGCTAAATGCTTTCTATTCAGTGGTAGCAGCATCTGCATTTTCATATGATATTCTAATGCATACCTAAAAAATTTTTCACATCTTATTGCAAACATCAGTGATCTATACAAATGTCATTACTTTGCAATAATATCACCAATTCTTTTCCTATCTGGTGAGCACTTAAGCAGGTTGCCCTATTGTCTGTTACTTCACTCACAGAGCACCAAAACCTTCTCATTCTTTTTTCTTTTTTTGTTAATTTGCTTACTGCCCTTTGTTTTCATCTTTCCCTTTTGGCAAATCAATAAACTTTATATTGAGCATGAAATAAAAATAAGTTGAAAAAGGTTATGGGTCAAGATAAAGACCAGGAGATCACATACTGATTACCATCAAGGGCAACCTTTAATACTAAGATCAGTTGTTTTCTGGGTACCCAGCCCCCTGAGCTGGAAGACAGGGACAGGGAGCAGAATGAAGCACCCATAGTCCAAGGAGAAATGCTTAGCAACCTGTTACACCATGTAGACACACACAAGTCTACGGGCCTCAATACCCAAGAGTACTGAGGGAGCTGGCAGAGCCACTCTCCATTATTTACCAGCAGTCCTGGTTAACAGGGGTTGTCCCAGATGACTGGAGGCTTGCCGATATGACACCTATCTACAAGAAGGGCCAGAAGTAGGATCCAGGGAACTACAGGCCTGTCCATCTGACCTTGGTGGCGGGGAAGGTTATGGAGCAGACCATCTTGAGTACCATCACATGGCACGTACAGGACAACATGGTGATCAGGCCCAGTCAGCATGAGTTTATGAAAGACAGGTCCTGCTTGACTAACCTGATCTCCTATGACAAAGCTTAGGGGATGAGGGAAAGACTATGGATGTTGTCTACCTGGACTTTAGTAAAGCCCTTGACACTGTCCCCCACAGCATTCTCCTAGAGAAAACAGCTGCTCATGGCTTAGATGAGTGTACTCCGCTGAGTAAAAAGCTGGCTGGATGGCCAGACCCAAAGAGCTGTGGTGAATGGAGTTAAATCCAGTTCGCGGCCAGTCACAGACAGTGTTCTCCAGGGCTGTGTTGCGGCAGGTCTTCTTTAATATATTTATCAATGATCTGGAGGAGGGGACTGAGTACGTCCTCAGTAATTTTGCAGGAGACACCAAATCAACCCCAAAATTCTGGCAGTGACACCATGCTGGGAGCCAGGTGTTGATCTGCTGGCCCTTCATGTACAAATTTTGTACAAACACTTTGTACATTCCCTTTATACAGTGGAATCTTGTCTCTAGTCACTGAGCACGCACTGTTTTGCCCTACCCAGCTACTCCTATTGTACTAAACGAGGCTTCATTGCAGCAGAGCTAATAACGTCTTAAAACTGATAAAATAGTTCCCAGGAAGGAATGACTTCCACCCCCTAAGACCTGGATGGTGAGACACAGTCTCTGATCAGAGTAAAGACTGATGTGTCCAAACTATGTAGGACTTATTTGAGCATCTATTCATCTATTCTGAATATCACAAAACAAAACACAACACAAAAACAACAAAAAAAGCCAACCCACACCAACCCCCAAAAAAACCCTCCGAAACCCCCAACAACAACTCAGAAGCAAAACCAACTATCATAGAAAACCAACCAACCAACAAACCCCCAAACTTCTAAAGCATGGATCTGAATGCCTGATTGTAGCACCAAGGCTAGAGCAGAAAGAACAAATCCATTCCAATCTTATTCATGTTGCCTCTTGAAAGGGATCTATTCTACAAACATGCTTTTATTTCACTCCAGACAGAGTGAAGAGGGAGACAACTAATCAACAGTCAATTATATCCTGTGGATATTCGTGGAACTTGGCTCCAAGGGTGAAAAAGAGTGTTAGTTGACAGCACTAAAGAAAAATCTATTTCTTTCTCAGGAAGACAAAATCCAGGAGAATTTGTAAGGAAGAATCTATTTTCACCAGAATGGGGGAATAGGACAAAACACATTTTCCTTCTCTAGTTCATTCAGTAAAAAACTCAATGCTTAGCTTCCATTTGCTGGTGAAGACACCCCAACGTAGGTGTCATCAGGTGTTTGAAACATCTGTAGTTACTTTATAGTCAGTGAAGAAGTCTTCATTACAGGGGACAACATGATTCATCTGTGTAGTCAGCATGGGAAAGAATCAGGTAAAGATGAGGACACTTAACTCTGGGTATCCAAATGAAGATGTAAATTGGCATTTAAATCTTCATTATTATCCCTGCAGGTCCAGTTAATAGATTCACATGAATTAAATTAATTAACTAAAAGGAAAATAAATTAATTAAATTGAATTATATTAAATTAGATTAAATGGTGTCTGAGAATTACAACATGTTCCCCTGTACAAGTTTCTGGAGCATAGTAAAATATTCCATAGCCCTAGCAATATATGTTAAATTATTCCTAGAGTCTTACTGGCACACTCACTCATGGTTATCTAAAGAATCAAGTTACTGAGCAAGGCAAGGCTTCAGTCTGACCTTCTGTGCATGTTCTTGGGTGGGACTCCTCCTAGCTGACCTGAGGAGAGATTAACAGACCTACAGCTGGGCACCCAAATCCTGGTATTTAGTTGTGACTCAGGCATCCAAGGTTCAGAATAATCAGTAGACCCAAAATGATTCAGCTGATCAAATGTAGGTGTTCTTGCTATGGAGACCTGAATGTCTCTCTCAAGTCCTTTCATTTTCTTGCTCTCCAGTGAGCATATTTGCAGTGTAGAGGCATAACTCAAATAGATACACCAATCTTATAAAACATGTTTTCTTTATGATATCTCATATCAAATCACTGTATGTATCTCTCTCATCCAGGCTGTCTCTGCATACTTGTGTCCCAACAGACAAATCCTCCCAGAAGTCAGAACAGCTTTGGACCTGATCAGACATGAGCCTCCTCCACCTCACACATTAAGAAGCAAGACAGATGTATCAGATATGGTGTAGTCTCACTCCTAGTGATCCATAAGTGGTTGTAGACCAAGGAATGGAATGACGTAAGCAGCCAGAAAGGCATCCTGGTTAGAAGGGTAA
Organism: Phalacrocorax carbo; assembly: GCF_963921805.1. Lineage (NCBI taxonomy): Eukaryota > Metazoa > Chordata > Aves > Suliformes > Phalacrocoracidae > Phalacrocorax > Phalacrocorax carbo. The sequence continues at coordinate 26,852,396 of NC_087518.1, read as the reverse complement.
AATTACTGAATAAAAAAAAAAATGCTTACGAGCTTGGGAACCATGAGCCTGGGAAGTAGGCCTGGGAAGCAGAAACATCATTCAAAGTGCAAATGGCCTCTTTGAACTACAGCTGGGGTACCAAGAAACTGGAGACATCCTGAGATAAAACAAGCATAAAACCCAAAAATCTCTAACAGCAACTTATCATTTCAAAAAGTGGAAACAGTCTAGGAAAATAAAACTGGTCTGCAAAAACAGAAAACATCATCATCTATTGACTGTTACAGGTGAAAAATAAAATTTAATAGCATCTGTTGGCTGCTCAAAGTGAAGGTGTCCTATGCTCGCTTAAGTTTGTATGATATAAAAATGACTTAATTTTTATCTAAAACAGAGCCTCTCTTGCTGAGAATTCCCCGTGTTGCATGTACTTTTCCCTAAATAGGTTGAATTCTCCACATGAACCTTCTATGAGATCTTGGACTCTCACTGGGGATACCTGGCTGACCCAGACTCTGTGACCATGGGTCATCTTTGAAGTGAGACTCTGTTATTTTATTGGTTTCACTTTAGGCCCAGTTATGGGGTTGGTTCAGTTTGTCCTCCCACCTCTGGGGTAGTTGGGACCCCTTCTGGGAGCAGTTTCTCCTTCCATTTGAGATAGTTTGGCAACTTCCAAGATCTCGCTACATCACTCCATACCTATCTATATCTATATAAGGAATGTGGTATATCTCTTTTTATATTGTTGAGAAGTTGCTTCACTAATGATTAAGTTTGTAGTAACGTGTAATAGTGTATATTACTTGGCTGTTGCTGTTATTGGTTATTGCTATTATATTACAGAATCACAGAATAACAGAACGGTAGGGATTGGAAGGGACCTCTGGAGATCATCTTGTCCAACCCCGCTGCTTCAGCAGGTACACCTACAGCAGGGGGCACAGGGCCACATCCAGGTGAGTTTTGAATGTCTCCAGGGAAGGAGACTCCACAGCCTCCCTGGGCTGCCTGTTCCACTGCTCTGTCACTCTCACAGTAAAGAAGATTTTTCTCATGTTTAAGTAGAACTTCGTGTCTTCCAGCTTGTGCCCTTTGCCCCTTGTCCTGTCATTGGGCACTATTGAAAGAGTCCAGTCCCGTCGTCCTGACACCCACCCTTTAGATATTTATAGGTATTGATGAAATCCTCCCTCAGTCTTCTCTTCTCCAGGCTGAACAAGCCCAAGTCTCTCAGCCTTTCCTCATAAGGGAGATGCTCCAGTCCCCTGATCATCTTGGTAGCTCTCTGCTGGACTTGCTCAAGCAGTTCTGTGTCCCTCTTAAACCGGGGGCCCCAAAACTGGACACAGTAGTCCGAATGTGGTCTCACTAGGGCAGAGTAGAAGGGGAGGATAACCTCTCTCGACCTGCTGGCCACACTCCTTTTAATGCACCCCAGAATATTGTTGGCCTTCTTGGCCACAAGGGCACAGTGCTGGCTCATGGTCAGCTTGATGTCCACCAGCACTCCCAGGTCCTTCTCACCAGAGACACTTTCCAGTAGGTCATACCCCAGCCTGTATTGGTGCATGGGTTGTTGATCCCCAGGTGCAGCACCTTGCACTTGCTCTTGTTGAATTTCATCAGGTTCTCCTTGGCCCAGCTCTCCAGCCTGTCCAGGTCTTGTTGGATGGCAGCACAGCCTTCCGGCATATCAGCTGCTCCTCCCAGCTTGCTATCATCAATGAACTTCCTGAGGTTACACTCAATCCCATCATCCAGGTTATTGATGAATATATTGAACAGGACTGGACCGAGCACAGACCCGGACCCCTGGGGAACACCACTAGGGACAGGCCTCCATCCAGACTCTGCCCTGTTCATCATGACCCTCTGAGTTCTGTTGTTGAGCCAGTTCTCTGTCCACCTTACTGTCCACTCTTCCAACCCACACTTCCTCAGCTTGCCTATGAGGATGCTACGGAAGACAGTGTTGAATGCCTTACTGAAGTCATAAGATAGACAACATTCACTGCTCTTTCTTCATCGACCCAGCCAGTCATGCCATCTTAGAAGGCTATCAGGTTGGTCAAGCATGATCGTCCCTTGGTGAATCCAAGTTGACTACTTTTGATAACCTTCTTGTCCTCTACATGCCTGGAGATGACCTCCAGGATGAACTGCTCCACCACCCTTCCAGGGTTGGAGGTGAGGCTGACTGGCCTATAGTTTCCCAGTATTGATTCTTACTATATGATTTCTTGCTGCTACTATTTAGTGCTGCCATACTACTGATAGATACTATTGTATTAGGTTTGCATGGCAAGGATTTGGGAGGCAGGGTACAAGGGTGGCTTCTGTGAGAAGCTGCTAGAAGCTTCCCCTACATCCAAAAGAGCCAATGCCAGCCAGCTGCAAGGCAGACCTGCTGCTGGCTAAAGCCAAGCCAATCAGCAACGGTGGTAGTGCCCTTGTGATAACATATTTAAGAAAAGGAAAAAAGTTGCTTTACAAAGGCAATTGCAGCTGGAGAGAGGAGTGAGAATATGTGAGAGAAACAACTCTGCAGACACCAAGATCAGCAAAGAAGGAGGGGGAGGAGGTGCTCCAGACAGAGGAACAGAGTTTCCCTCCCCTGCAGCCTGCAGTGAAGACCATGGTGAGGCAGACTGTCCCTCTTCAGCCCATTTAGGTTAGTGATGGAGCAGATATCCACCTTCAGCCTGTGGAGGATCCCATGCCAGAGCAGATGGATGCCTGAAGGAGGCTGGTACCCCATGGGAATCCTGCGCTGGAGCAGGCTCCTGGCAGGAACTGTGGACCCATGGAGAGGATCCCATGCTGGAGCAGGTTTACTGGCAGGTGAAGGGTGTAGAGCACAGGTCTTAAGAGGAACATCTGAGGGAACTGGTGGTGTTTAGCCTGGAGAACAGAAGGCTGAGGGGAGGCCTTATTGCTCTCTACAACTACCTGAAAGGAGGTTGCAGTGAGGTGGGTGTCGGTCTCTTCTTCCAAGTAACAAGCAATAGAACAAGAAGAATTGGCCTCAAGTTGTACCAAGGGAGGTTTAGATTGGGTATTGGGAAAAAAAGTCCTTCATGAAAGGGTGGTCAAGAACTGGGACAGTCTGCCCAGGGAAGCGGTAGAGTCACCATCCCTGGCGGTATTTAAAAGACGTGCAGATGTTGTTCTTAGGGGCATGGGTTAGTGGTGGACTTGGCAATGGTTGGATAATGGTTGGACTTGATAATCCTAAAGGTCTTTTCCAACCTAAACAATTCTATGATTCTATGAAAGTGAAAGAGTTCATGTCCGTCCAAGCTGTTCCATAAGCTGAAAGAATATAGTTAGTGAGGATAATTTAGAGAGTGTCCTCTGAATCACAGCCCTATCCCAAAGCAAACCAGTAAGGTAGATGCTGCCACTGCTTTGCTGGGAGAAGTCCACCACAACAGGTTATTTTTAGTCATTGATTTTCAGGGAAAAGTACATGACCAAGTATCTTTTCTATTTTCAAAGACAAAATCGAGGCGGAGGGAGCACTGGGAAAAGTGAGTGCAACAGAGCTGTTGGAGCTGAAGTTTCTCCACTTCTTCAGTTGTATAAGCACAACCTGGTTTCCTGCACAACAAGAAAACCATTGTTATTAGCCATGCTGGCCATTGAGAAGGTAGGAATCTGTGTTGCACTAAGACAATGAGTCAGGTGACAAAATTTAGGTATCTAGGGCCACTGGACTTGCCTTGGGATAGCCAAGGCCTCTGCATGCCACTCTAGAAAGACAAAAGTCCTCTTTCTGCTCTTTCTGGCCTGGTCCCACTGGGTTGTCTTCAGATATCCTGACACATCACGAAGGGTATCAGGCACTTCTCCATAGGTAATCAAAACCTCATGTAGAACATAGATATCTGCCTCTGAAGTAGAAAACTACCCGCCAGTCAGACAAACCATGCCTGCAATTCAGATGGATGTATTGGCTGGACCTCCAATGGCTATTGGAGAATATGCTTATAGATGTCTCAATGTAGATTTTTTAATACTGAAGCAAGTCCTGCCCATGAAGTTCTAATCTGATTATTCCACCCTTTCTAAACTTCCAAAAATGCTGTAGGTCCCCAAATGCAGGTTAAACCTTGTGCTTGTCAAAAACATCAGTGTAGGCCCTAAGAAATGAGTGTTGGGTCCAAAACCAGAGAAAGAACACAGAAAATGAAAAAATACAACTTCCCTGATTCTCCCCTACAATTGACAAGAGGCATTTCAACATAAAGCAAGCAGTTTCTAACTATTTTGTGCAATATACAGTCTACCTTCATCATCTGAAGTGCACGCCACTGAGACAGGTTCAACATCTTGTTTACCAGGCCTCCAGCCTGTCCTCTGGAGGGGGCTTATTTTGTCCCAGGTGCAGGACTTTGCAAATGACTAGCTAGACTGAAATTACAGCAGGCTCTTTATTATGTAAACACTGTAAGAAAGGCCTCTGGTGGATTTCAGCTAGATCCACTAAGTGCACTCAAAATACACTCTCAAGTCCATCCCTGAAATAAGTACTGATACCCAGAAGCAAAATGTTGTAAAAACTTTAATAATAAAAGCAAGAAATAAGCAATAAACTTCAGAAGGACATACTACTTCATGCCTTCAAAATATTTTTTTTTACAATCCATACATTTTTAACTTCAAGAAATATTGCTATCATCTACCTCTCTCCCAGCTGTCTATTGTTTTGCTCATTATTATATTTTTGTTTTGTTTTGCTGACAATGGTTCTTTTGGCTATAAAAAGTATATGAATTTTAACTGAAGAGTTCTAACCATTACTTTGACATTACCCAAAAATTCTTCCCTCTATTCCAGCTAAATACATTGTTCACATTTGAAATTTCTTTGTTGTAACTTCCCATGTTCCCATCATGGGAAGGCTGACAAATGGTGTTAACTTTAAAGAAAAAAAAGCTATCCCAAGCAAATGGTCCTTTCTGTAGCTCTACCTCATTAACTGTAATTCCTGAACCAGTCAAGTTGATATCCAGTTGTGCTGTCCATCTGCTAAATTATCTGGCAGGCCAAAGACATTCTTTTCTGCATGAGCATTCAGTTTTTCTTAATTTATTTCTGTTCATTCCATCGTTTAAACATTCCTTAGTCTAATTGCCTCTGAAAATTTCTGTCATCTGTCTATCTCTCCATTGAGCCAGCTCTTCTCAGGGTTCCTGTCTGGAACTGGAGTTCAGGGTGACCAGAGTAAAAGATATGACTTTCTTTTTTTAATTAAGATTTTTTCTTTCTTTCATTAAAAAAGTCCTTGAAATTCTTTTGCAACGGTGATGAATATTCCTTCTGTTTCTGTGAGTAGTTAGTACAACAGGTAAAGACAGTGTTAATTAGAGCAGACAAAGGCTTTGCAAATAAAGCCTTTGACACTGCTGTGGGCTGCAGTGGCAGGAGAGTAGACTGTAATAAGAACTCTTACTCCCAGCACATGAATTGAAATTTGAATCTGGCCACTCTTTGCTTGATCATAAAGATACTTTTCCTCTCTCTGCCTGCTTCACACCAGGATATAAAGCCAGGCTAATTTCCATTCAGTATTTCTTAATTTCCATTCTTCTTGTCATATATAATTAAAACAAATGACAAATGAAAATTATGCTGTACATGTTCCTTGAAACACATCTGGGAGCTCCCTAATTAGCTACACAATGCTTACAGCACTACGGGGAGTGGCAGAATACCAAACGTAGAGCTCATTATGGCTGTCAGCATTTTAATGAGACCCTTGAGGACTGTGGTGCTACCTCCACATTACTTTGTAGCTGTGGCAATATCTGGCAAGCTGCCTTGAAGAAATGACAGGCAGAAGCAGGAAGAAAGGTTAAGTTGGAGTTTTAATGAAGCCCAATGTGACATGCAAGACCAGAAACGTAGTTGGACAATGTGTTCCCACCAGGGCTTATTAGAGCAGAATCGCACAGACTTTGATTAGAGGCAGCACAGAAAGCCATAGACTTCTCCCATATCAAACTTCCCTTACAGAGTCAAAGAGCAATCCCCAGGTATTGAGGGAGGTGGTCCTTTCAGTGAGCAATCCCCACACACGGCATGTAGAAAGGAAATGCCATGGCTCCCGCTCTCCAAACCTGCTCTTCCAACACACTGGCAGATGCACAGGTCCTGCTTTCCAGGCTTCAGTTATAATGATCAGCCAAGACACTGAGACTGCAACCCACACTGCTGACACATTAATGAATCACAAGCCTGCTGACAGGCTCCATCCTAACTCACAGCTCCCTCCTTCCACCCCAATTTGGGTCATCTCTGGATTCAAACACATACTGGCTTAAATATTGCACCTCAGCCCCCATCCTGTCTTACATTAGACCTTGAGCACTTCCTTCTCTGCTCCCTGAGATCAAAACCACGGGCTTAATGGATTTTCTTGATGCCATGTATCCCAATACCTCTTGCCAGAGCTGTGATAATGCTCCAAGTAAAGAACTATGATAGCCTTATGACTGATGTAAGAACAAATTCCAGCAGTGTTAATTATCTCCTTGTTATAATGGAGGTAAAACAGACTGAACAAATGACCCTTTGGCACTGCCCCTCTGCTTCCCAAGTTCTGCTCCTTGCCACTCATGGAGTACGCTCACAAATGATCCTGTTGCGGTTGCTGAATCAGCATTTGTTCACTCCTTTGTAGCAAAACCTCAAGTCTACCTCATAACAAAAGCAGAATATGAGCTTGCAAAAAGTTTGAGATGCCCTGGAGTACCCCACCTGGCATCCAATGGTCTATTCAGAAGAGTGTGGTTTCCTTAGAGTTTCTACATCATATTTAGTGGCTTGATGAGAATGTCCAGGTACCCCAGGACACCTCAAATGTTTAGACAGGTGAATTGAGCTTTGTACAGCTGTATTAGGCAACCCAAAGATGGGTATAATGATTTGCTTGAATTCCATCCTGGCTGCAGTAATGGTCACAACTAGACCACAAGAACTGGCCTTAGAATTATCTTTTCAATCTATAGTACAACAAAGATGATATATAAGTCTGAAGTAGTCATGTTGTCTCTAGCTATAGTCCTGGAGAGAGAGAAACACCTCCAGAAAACAACTCTTTCCACATGTCCTTGAGACACCCGTGTCACTATATTCATCAGGCACCCCCGTCTCTGCTACATGTCTAGATTTGCAGCACTGTTATTTTTCAGCTGTACTGTGGCTGACAGCGTGCCTCTAGATTCATGGCGTGCAACCATGGGGTGTGAATCACCTAAGTTTTCACTCCATTCCTTAATTCCAAGTTCTGACTGCCCACAACAAGGCAAACAACTTCTCAATCAATAAACTCCTGGGCTCCAATGAATCCACAAATTCCCTCTGTGTTGTAGTGGGACTCTCCATCTTGTTTGTTCCAGGAACCACAGCCACAGACAACAGGAACAAACCCACATCATTTGGTTCCCTCTACAGTTCTCCATCAGCACCACTGAAAGTCTTGCAAAGCCAGACACTACTCTTCACCTTTACACATATCATAATGATTAAAAGTTTCCTACATTTTCCCTGTTCATCTTTTTACACCAAATGTAGCAATAGAAGTTCTTCTTGTGCCCTTGACATCCCTTGCAAAGCTAAACTTGAGGTGAGCACTGGCTTTCCGAACATTCTTCCTACATGCCCTGGCAATGTTTCTAAATCTAATTTTGTAGCTTATTCCTGCTGGCCACATCCATTTTACCAAAAACTCCTAGCCACCAAAATTGAGATGCCCTACCCAAATTGCCTGCTGGGAGTAGACTTTGGCTCATGCTAAACCCTGAATTGTTCCTGGTGGTTTCCCTGGGCTGTTTACCAGTCCCAGGAACATGCTGACAGTTTAGAAGCACAGATCCTTGTGTTCCAGTGCCCAGGAGTGTGGAATTACCACCCCACCAGCAACATCCAAGCAGAATATTTTTTTCACCCTGGTCCTCGGGCTATCATTAAGACATTCCCTGAATTACGTCTGTTTACACAAGTGAGAATCTGGGTCTTAAAAATGCAGTGGGAAAGACAGGAAAGCAAGAGAAAAAACCAAAAAATTCAGGCAGTACTTATTTGGCCTACACCTACCACGCCAGAAGGTCATGTTTCCGCGTAATCATAGCTGCCACCCTCATGCAGATGCCTTCAGTACCCTAATATATTGTTCAAGACCTATGTTTAGGGACTAAAATAGCACTCTAGGCATGCCTAATGCAGTGTGGGTGCCTAGACTCCCCTTCTGGTCATGGGAGAGCTTCACAACACAGTCACTGCAGCTGAGTTGTTCAGCACTGCCCAAGCAGACAATATCTGGCTGTATGAACTGTTCTCTGAACTCAGCCATGGCAGTGACTAAATCCCCACTGATGACACTGTGAATTCAGATTCCATGGCTCCCATGGAGATTCTCTCATGAAATTTGCACATTTGGATGTCCTTATCCACTGCTAAATGCTATCGAAGACTCTACAGTGTCTTTGCTGAATGAACCCTAGGATCATGACTCACTCAATAGTTATGAGATACAAAAGGGTCCTGCTGAAGGCAGCTGGGTTCCCTCTGGTAGTCTTAGGTTCTCTGGGTGTTGGAAAGATGGTCCCAATTCCTGAGGCAGGGTTGTATGTTTCCTTCCCAAAGTCTTTCTGGAACTCTGGGTACCCCGCAATGGGTAGGGAATACCTTGTTGATGAGTAGTCCCTTCCAACTGCACTGCCATTTTTTGATTTGCTGTCACCATGTTTGGCACTCCCAATGACCTTGATATGGACAAGGAACACTGAATTATGGAGCTTCTTGTGACATTGTAGACACAGGGAGATATTACTGTATTTTATTATTATTATTATTATTATTATTATTTTCTCTTATGCAAATTTTTTAAACAAAATTGTTTCCTTAGGTTTGGAAAGAATCACACAGAACTGCAGCAGGATGTTTTGGTGACCTAGACTATACCAGACCAATACAAGCAGTGGAAAACTGTAATATTCATTTTTTTAAGAACTGGACAGATTGATCAGTGTTTGTGGATACTAAACTTGATAAAAAAATGGAAATATCCAGAAAAATGTTGAGGAAGGTCTTGACAGGTATGGCTTGTCTCACTCAGAAATATTTTTTGAAACCTGCAGGGTCAGAAAGTGATATTCCAGCCAGCAGAAACAAGCTAGATTTAGAAAGCTTCAGTCAAAAGAAAAAAAGGAAAAGAAGTATTCTTGAGTGGGTGAACATTTAATCACTCAAGAGGACAAATACCATACCTATGAAACATAACAGATACAGAAGGAAATAATAAGAAGAAATGGATTTTAAATTTTAATGCACTGAGAGTCATTAAAACTATCAATCTCTCTTCTTTCTCTCTCGCTCTTCTTTCTCCTTTTTAAAATTTCTTTCTGTTTTTAGGGGTTGGGTTTTTTTGTGGGTTTTCTGTTTTGTTGGTTGTTTTGGTGTGGGGTTTTTTGTGGGTTCTTTCTGTTAAAAAGTTCCTTCGGAAGCTAAAAGAACACAAGGCTGAGGAACACAAAAGTGATCTGCCAGGGGTCTGGTGTTACTTCTTAAATGAAATATTGCTGCACACACAATTAACCTCAGTATAGAAACGCATATCTGGACATATTAATCCCACAGTCAGTTGTTCAAAGTAACTGAGATGAACTATACCGTAAGAGGATCTCGACATCTCTCTCTCCTCCCCCCTCTATTTCCACCACAGACTACAATCTTAGTTCTAGACAATCATATTGAAATATCTTTATTTCATTCTGATAGAATATCCAAAAGAGTAACACTTCAAAATAGAATAAAAAGTATTCCTGTTTCACAAACCATATTTCAATAGAAATTTTCACAGTAAATTTTCCCATCTACCTTGCTGCAAGACAGTTTGCATTTGTAAATCTTACAGGCAGACTGCTAGGGCTATCAGCAGAATTTCTACCCTTCCTATCCCAAAATATACTGTACAAATGGAAAGTTAAAAAATACCTAAGGAAATTTGGTATTCAGTTACACTAAGGTGTTACAGATTGACAGCATGCTTATTTGTCTACCTATTCATCCTCCCTGCTGTAATTTTCTTCATACCCTTTGTGCATTAATGTCCATCCTAATATTTCCACCCTGGACCAATCTTAGAGGATAGAAGAGAGTTATAAAATAATCTTTTCTAATTTGGCCAAAATAAATCTGATTTACCTCTCAGAAATGTGATTCCAGCCTTCCCTGCTATTGAAGGGGAAATTCTCATTTTAACTGCTCAGCAGTGGTAATTTGTGACCAAGGAATTATCTATCTGTCACAGAAGGCAAGAAGGCCCAGCTACAAGAAGGGGTTAAAGTGGCTGGAAGCAGGAATGCCAGACAGAACAGACTCCTTGCAAGGGGGTGAAGCTTTCCTTGGTGATGAGATTAGAAACAACCTCAGCATTGTCTCCTAGAATGGGGCCACCTATAGGCAGCAGAGTTGGACTGGGGGATAGACTCATGGCTGAGGTCCCCATGCAACTGCTCCCAGAATCTGTGCTGGTGCAAGCATGTATAAGGAATCTGCTTGTGACACATCTTGGCAGACGCCACGTAGAACTGCCAAATGGTGGTAGGAACCGCCCAATGCATGTTCATTAAATTTTTCTTTCATATTTAAGCACAAACCTATGCTTAATTCACCTCGAGAGCTACCATAAAAATTCCTCAACAGTATGATGCACCCCCACTTAAAGTGCTTTGCCTCTGTAGCTGAATCAGGTCTTCCAGTGCACAGACCTTCTTCAGATGTCTGTGGCTCTGCTCTGCCTGCCTGTGAACTGCTGAAAAATGAACCTCCATCTGCAATTGATATGAGATGGGTCGGTTGTCCCATTGTTTATTTTTCCTGCTGTAATAACAACTGTCCCTTGGCATTACTGTATTTGGGAATTTACCACTAACAACCCACAATACCTCATAAGTTTTGCAGATTTTTCAGACTACGACACAAATAGAACAGGATAAATCAGGATTTTCAGTCTGAAGTAAGATCTTTACAAGAAATTTTCCTATCCCTCTTTACAATTTATTTTCTCTGTTACTTTCTTTCCCCTTATCAGTCAACCTGGCAAGAAGCTGCTTATTTTTGTGTGACTATTACACACATTAAAATTACTTATTTTTCCTAAATGGTGTTCTATAGACATCTGTGCTTTGACTGTATATATACATGTATTTTACAAATCTGGCAACTGAATTTTACATTTTAAAAGGGACTGGAACAGGCCAGAGGCTTCAAACTCACAAAAACCATGTTTAAACTTCAGCTAATTGCTGAAACACCATGCATGCCCTTACTTAATGAACATTTGCATGCATTATTATTGTAACCAGAAGAAGTAAGAATGCTCATGGGTGGAATAACAATATAATAAGAACCTTTTAGAAAGAAAATATGTAGAAGTGTTCTTACACCTTGCATAAAAAGGGAATCAAATTTTGACAAGACCAGTTCCTCAAACTTCACAGAAGAAATAAACAACTTTTCCAGCTTAAGTACACCTGGGGATACTGCAGGTCTTGTGATCCAGTTAATCTCAAAAAAACCTGTTGGGTCTGTAATGAAATGTATAGGATAGAACCACAGAATCATTAAAGTTGGAAAAGACCTATAAGATCATCAAGTCCAACCGTCAACCCAATACCACCATGCCTCCTAAACCATGCCCTGAAGTGCCACATCTACATGTTTATTGGACACCTCGAGGGATGGTGACTCCACCACCTCTATGGGCAGCCTGTTCCAATGCTTGACTGGGGGAATGGTGTGTGAGTACTGCCTGTTTGGTGCATCAAGCTGCACAAGTCAGCAAGTAGGGAACCCATGGGATGGGTCAGAGGGCTTGGGTGCAGGCAGGGGTGCTCTGCAGACAGAAGGGTCATGGCAGTGCTTGAGGGACCCACAAATGTCACATGCTTGTGAAGCCTGGTAGTGTCATGTGTGTACCTGCACTAGTGATTTCCTGTCTCTGCCAGCCCCAGAAGAGGAGGGGATTGTGGCTGTCTGTGCTTGTGTTACACGGGTCCTGTGTGTGGGTGCTGCTGACAGCAGTGCCTTGGCTGTGGCAGTGTGATCATCCGTGTCAGCATGTCAGTGCCATCTGTGTCTGTGTTTCTTTCTGTGCCCGTGTGTGTGTCTCTGGGATAGGTTCTCTGCTTCACTGCTGGTTGAACCTGCAATAGGGAGAGTGGCAGCCACATCCCCCAGCCTGGGCAGAGACCGTGAGTCTTTAGGCCCCTGGGCTGGGCTCCAGTGCCTGGGAAAGAGGGTCCTGGGCTGGGGCTGCTGGTGATACCTGATACCAACTTCAAAAAGGACATATGGTCCCCTCTAATTGGAGCAACAAAGCTAAGTTTTAAATACTTGGAATACTTTGTGAATAAGATAGTCTTAGAATTTGCTATATGTGATTAGATGGAAGGGAGTATGGAGACACTGTACCCTTGAATAGAATAAATAAGGGAAATGTACTAGAATAAGCTAGTTTAGTATCGGTAAGAATTGTGTAACCAAGCCAAAAATGAACTGAGCAGGCCCAAAGACTGAGTTCAACCAGCAGACACGGTGAGGAAGACTATCGACGACCACCAGAGGAACCTGGAAGACCACCAATGAACATGAATGTGCATGCGTTAAGGACTTTTGCATATATTAATGAGTTCCAAGAACAGTACAAATATGATAATAATTTCCTAGAAATCTAATGAATATGTGTATTTTGATTGCATATAACCCCTGTAGTAGAGCAACTTGGTGTGCAACACTAGGTGGAGCAATCCCCTGTGCACCTGTAAGGGACCAGAAGCTTGTCTCAACATTGTTGGCAGGACAGTTTAACTACAGAATCCTGATCACCACGGCAACTGAGAGGGACAATTTAATCGCCAAGGCAGCCCATTGAGTTCTACCCGACAGGAATGTGTGTCCAGGAATGTGTGTCCTGTTGTGTCGTGTGCATGCACTCAGGCCCAGGGTCGACTGACAACATATGGGAGGGGCTCGGACCCTCTAGAACTTTCAAGCACCCTCTGGTGACGGTACTGGGCATGCACCCCACTGCCGAGTGGGAGGCGTGGGTATGCAAAACAGTTATTGACCATGCAAGAGGACAACCCTATAAAAAGGGGAAACCAACGGAGTCCACAAGGAGCATTCTGGAACATATCCTCCCCCACCCCACCCCACCCCACCCCCCGCTTCAAAGACACACCGGATGGACTGGATGGACGGACCGCCGCAGATCCGTGGTGATAGCTATTGCAACACTCTCGCGCTCGCTCTCTCTCTCTCTCTTTCTCTGCTTTTCTCTCGCGTATTTATTGTTGGCCAAATAAAGTGACTTGGCACTTACTCCATTTTGAGTCTTAATTCTGTGTCCGAGAATGTAAAAGGAACCTAGTCATGATATTACATTGGAGTTAATCAGAAGTTAAGCCCAGCCACCCCCAATCTCCTGGAATTATCTGAAGTTGGTTGGAAAGCAAGGGGGTTTGTGGCGATTCACAACACGGACTCCACATCCATGCACAAGCAAAGCCAAAAGCCGTTTATTCACAAACGAGCAGCCTTAATATAGTCTGCCTCCTGAGCTAGTATTTTTCCTTTCTCTCTGACTCTGAATGTGTTCTATCACACTAGCTTATACTACGGTATAAACATAGATAAGCACTCTCTCCTGCTTCGGTGCTCCAGTTGTGCCCCTGACCTTCTGTCCTGCATATCAAGGCCTCAGTTCTGTGGGTTTTTGTGGGTTGTTTTTCTATCGCACGGCTTGCTTCCAATAAGGGCGATGAGATCACAGGAGGCCACATTCACTTACTCCACAGAGGTTTAACCTCTGCCAAATTGTTCAACCCAACAGTGGATCATGACAGCACCTGGCGCTGCAATAAAGAATGCCTGCTTTCTAAAACTACAATTTGAGTTTTAGAGTGTTCTTATATCTGCCACTTATGATATAATTTTTGGTGACCCAGGTGGGCGACTGCTTCTGAGTCTCAGCGGATCCATGGGATCGCAGGACCTCCAGCTGTCGAGAGGTTCTCGAGGAGAGGTTCTGATCCCCAGACCGAAGAGCTCCAAGCCAACCCCTGGTAACTTTTAAGGCATTCTTTCAGTTTGGTTTGGACTGGTTGCCTGCCTTTAAGGTGCAGCGAAAAGTACACAGGTTTGGGCTATAAAGGTACCTAAGCATCCCCAAGGAGACTAACCAAGGAGTCCCCACCTTGGTTATCCCAAATGAAAATTTAGGTACACCTGGGTTTGGAATGGGGTTCAAGTCCCCAGAGTTTAAGGAATGAGTTAGAGTCCCACTGAAAGAGGTTCAAGTCCCCAGTTTGGTTAATTGTGTTGATTGGTCTCTGAATTTTGGTCTGGTTATCAGAACTACGTATTTGTTTTTGCATGTTCTGAACAGATAGTTGTTTTGGATAATAATATACTAATATAATATAATATTATAATAATACTTTATAAATAATAATTTATTTTAATTAATTTTAATTAATTCTTTTTAACATTGGTGTTGACATTTATTCCTGATTTCAGAGTATAATAAATAATACTATATTACAGTTAATGTTGTTTTGAAGAAAAGAATGAAAATGGTATGAGATACCATATGTGGATTTGTTTTTCATGTTGCAGAATGGTTGGAAAAGTAGAAAATAATGTGGATTAATTACTAAGGGTGCAAATGTTTTGGCTTTAAAACAAAATTCAGGACAAATGCCTAAATGACGTTATTCTGTGTGCAGTATTAGTAAAAGGTGTAAAAATACAAGGAGCCAGTGGAAGAGGAAGGATTATTAGTGGCTCTGAGACAGGAAGATCTACAGGGAGGTAGTGCTAAGGGTGGAAACAGGGAAGTTGGAGTAGTGGATAATAGGGATGTGAACAGTGATGCTGAAAGTGAAGGGAAGAATTTCAGTGCAGCAGCAGGAAGAACTAGAAGAAGGAAGGGCAGTGCTACAAGTGCCCTTAAGGGAGGTTGTTGGTCTGACAGGAGAACTGGTATGGGTTAAAGTACCCTTCTCGGTAGCAGGCTTAAGGGCTTGGAAAGAGATGGCTGGAACGTATAGTGAAGACCTGGAAAACGTGGCAAAGGTATTGGAAACTTTTGTGGAGAATCATGACCCAGAGTGGAGGGATATACAGGTGGTCTTAAATATATTGTTGACACAGGAGGAGAAGAGGGCTGTTGTTGTTAAGGCTAGGAAAGAAGCAGAGAGGTTTCATGCTTGGGGTGCACAGGCAGGACTGGAGGATCCCACCACCAATCTGAAATGGGACCCTAACAATCAGGCACAAAGGTTATTGTTAACTGAATATCAGAAGTTGATATTGTTCAGTGTAAGGACCGTGATTCCAAAACAGAAAAACTTGTCAGAATTATATCAGGTGGTACAAGGGAAAGATGAAACTCCTTCAGTTTTCTTTCAACAATTACACAATCTTCCTAGGATATGGATGGATTTGGATCTGCAGAGAGACTGATGCACTAATGTTTGTGACTTTTTTTGTTGGACAGTCAGATCCTGATGTTAGGAGAAAGCTGTAAAAGCTAGAAGTGGCAGGAAAAGGATCAAGAAGGAGAATTGCAAGGCTCAGTTGCTGGCTGCAGCAGTAGCAGAAGACAGCCGAAATAGTAAAAGACAAAATGATGGGTATAGGTTAAATCACCCTCCTATGGGAACAAGTATGAGGACCCCCCTCATTAGACCTGGGAAGAGCAAACCTTTGAATAAGGATCAGTGCATTTTTTTTCTCATGTAAAGAAGAGGGGCATAAATGTCCCCTCCAGAGCTAAATACCCCTTCAACTCCTTTACTTATAATAGGAAAGGATTAAAGGGGACCAGAGGAGTGTCTTCCAGTGGAACCTCTGGTTAAAGTGAAGCTGGGAAATGAGGAAATAGAGTTTTTAGTTGCACTAGGGCTACATATTAGGTCTTAAACACTTTAGAAGGAAACTTAAGTGACAAAAGCATAATGTTATTGGTGCGACAGGGATCCGTGAGACCCGGCCATTTTTCAAACCTCTGGAATTAAAACTCAGAAAACAATGCGTTACTCACCAATTTTTTATACTTGCCAAACTCTTTGAAACGCTTCTTGGGCAGAGACCTGCTTGAAAAAGTAGGAGCTGAAACCAGGTTCAAGGATGAACTTTTAGTTGAAATTTTAATCCTAGAAACCAGATTTGTTGAAGCCACAGCCTTGTTGTTAAAGGATATAAATCCGAGGTACCTCGAGAAATAGGAGATGCAGATATTCCCATTGTTTGAGCAGGAGAAGTTCATGGAAGGTCCAAAGGAGTGGAACCAGTAAGAGTTGATCTAAAACTAGTATTGGCACCAGTAAGAATTAAACAATATACTTTAAAACTATGAGCAAGAATTGGCCTAGTACCCATCATTTATAAATTTTTGAAATACACATTGCTGGTACACCAGAAGGCTGTGCTGCCATCCAACGAGACCTGGACAGGCTGGAGAGCTGGGCCAAGGAGAACCTGATGAAATTCAACAAGAGCAAGTGCAAGGTGCTGCACCTGGGGATCAACAACCCATGCACCAATACAGGCTGGGGTATGACCTACTGGAAAGTGTCTCTGGTGAGAAGGACCTGGGAGTGCTGGTGGACATCAAGCTGACCATGAGCCAGCACTGTGCCCTTGTGGCCAAGAAGGCCAACAATATTCTGGGGTGCATTAAAAGGAGTGTGGCCAGCAGGTCGAGAGAGGTTATCCTCCCCTTCTACTCTGCCCTAGTGAGACCACATTCGGACTACTGTGTCCAGTTTTGGGGCCCCCGGTTTAAGAGGGACACAGAACTGCTTGAGCAAGTCCAGCAGAGAGCTACCAAGATGATCAGGGGACTGGAGCATCTCCCTTATGAGGAAAGGCTGAGAGACTTGGGCTTGTTCAGCCTGGAGAAGAGAAGACTGAGGGAGGATTTCATCAATACCTATAAATATCTAAAGGGTGGGTGTCAGGACGACGGGACTGGACTCTTTCAATAGTGCCCAATGACAGGACAAGGGGCAACGGGCACAAGCTGGAAGACAGGAAGTTCCACTTAAACATGAGAAAAATCTTCTTTACTGTGAGAGTGACAGAGCAGTGGAACAGGCAGCCCAGGGAGGTTGTGGAGTCTCCTTCCCTGGAGACATTCAAAACTCACCTGGATGTGGCCCTGTGCCCCCTGCTGTAGGTGTACCTGCTGAAGCAGTGGGGTTGGACAAGATGATCTCCAGAGGTCCCTTCCAATCCCTACCGTTCTGTTATTCTGTGATTCTGTGGTAGAATGCAAGTCAATAAATCAGATAGTACAAGACACATATCTGGTGATTGCAAACCTGTATACATTACTAACTACCCTCACTAGTGAACAAGGCCGGTTTACAATGTTAGATTTAAAAGATGCCTTTTTCTGCATACCTCTTGATTCTGAAAGTCAGCAACATTTTGCTTTTGAGTGGGAAAAACCTGAAACAGGGCAAAAGACACAATATACTTGGACTGTTCTACCACAAGTTTTTGAGAACAGCCAGACCATTTTTGGAAATCAACTACCAAAATAATTGGAAATCTGGAAGAAAGAAAATGGACAGGGAACTGTACTACAATATGTAGATGACATCTTAAATTGCAGCAGAAACTTGAGAACATTATTTTTCCCTGACAATAAGCCTTTTGAATTTCTTGGGAAATATGGATACTGTGTATCAAAAGAAAAGGCACAGATTGTCTGAGAAACAGTCATCCACCTGGGCTTTGAGGGCAGGTAGAAGGGCAGAGGTGACTAGGAATGGAAATAAAAGAAGTTATTTGCCACCTCCCCGAGCCATGTACACCAGGAGAATTGTGAGCATTTCTAGGCATGGTAGGATGGTGGCACCTGTGGATTATGAATTATGGATTGATGGTAAAACCTCCATACAATTACTACAGGACTCCCAAAGAGGGAGCCTTGAATAGACAAATGACAGCAGAGCTGTGTTCAGACAGTTGAAACAGGCTCTGATGAGAGCACCTGCCCTGGAACTGCCAGACCTGACTATAATCTTTGAACTCTTCACTTATGAGTGGTGAGGAGTGGCATTAGGCGTCCTGGCACAGTTTCTAGGAGGACAATGAAGAGCAGTAGCATATTTCTAGCATTGGAACTGAGTGAAGGGAAAAGGTCAATATCTGGACAGACTCTAAGTATGCTTTTGGAGTTATACATGCCCGTGGAGCCATCTGGAAAGAAAGAGGACTATTATCAGCACAAGGAACTAAAATCAAGCACGCAGGACAAATACAGGAATTACTAGAGAGCATGCAAAAACTAATGGCAGTTGCAAAAATACATTGCAAAGCCCACCAAACAGTAAAGACCACAACAGAAATAGGTAATCAATTGGCAGATAAAGCTGCCAAAGAGGCTGTGGGAACAGGCTTCATGGCATTATTACCAGAAACAGGAATAACTCTACCTCAGACACCATCTAAATATGATAATAAAGATGCCAAATTAATAAAGACCTTACAGGCACAGAAACAAATGAATGGGTGGGCTATTACACTCACAGAGCAAGTAGTAATAATTAATGAAGGAAATTGCTAGGCAAGAACATAATAAAGTACCTTGGGGAACTGAAAACTTAGTAAAGCATATCTGGAAAACAGTTATAAGCTGGGCAATGACAGAAGTGATCTGGGCAATCACTGGAAGTGATGGGTGCTCCTCACATCCGTTAACAATGAGCTTCACTGATTAATCTGTGTTTCTGGGTTTGATGAACAAACTCTACATAGAGCCCATGAGACTGAGGGCTGTGAGGCAATGCTGTGTGACCTTTCTTTGTTGAGAAATGGACAGGCCCCTTTCTGCAAAGTGTCTGCTGTTAAAATATATGCAGTTTAGCCCTTTCTGTGCCTGATGAGTGCTCCCACCCATCATGCTCACAACACAAAAAGATATTGCAAGACAGATGGGGAACACAATGAAGCCCACATAATCCAAGAGGAAATGCTACACCACTTAGACACACACAAGTCAAGGGGGTTGGATGGGATCCACCCAAGGGTACTGGGGGAGCTGGTGGAAGCACTCACGAAGCCGCTGCAATCATTTATCAGCAGTCCTGGCTAACCAGGGAGGTCCCAGTTGACTGGAGGTTAGCAAAGGTGATGCCCATCTACAAGAAGGGCCCATAGGAGGATCTGGGGAACTACAGGCTAGTCGTCCTGACCATGGTGCCAGGGAAGGTTAAGGCACAGATCTTCTTGAGTGCCATCATATGGCATGTACAGGACAACCAAGGGACCAGGCCTGGACAGCATGGGTTTATGAAAGGCAGGTCCTGCTTGACTAACCTGATCTCCTTCCATGAAAAGGTGACTTGCTTAGTGGATGAGGAAAAGGCTGTGGATGTTGTCTACCTGGACTTCAGTAAAGCCTTTGACTCTGTTTCCCACAGCATCCTCCTAGAGAAACTGGCTGCTCATGGCTTGGACAGGTGTACTCTTCACTGGATGAAAAACTGGCTGAATGGCCAGACCCAAAGAGTTGTGGTGAATGGAATTAAATCCAGGTACCAGCTGGTCATAAGTACGGTTCCTCAGGGCTCAGTATTGGGGCCAGTTCTTCTTGATATCTTTACCAATGACCTGGATGAGGGGACTGAGTGCACCCTCATGTGTTGGTTTTGGCTGGGGTAGAGTTAATTCTCTTCACTGTAGCTGGTAAAGTGCAGGTGGCACATTGATGCTTTAGTTGCTGTTAAGTAGTGGCTCAGTGTTGCTAAGTAGCACCTATAGTAGTCAGGGACCTTTCCAGCTTCCCATGCTCTGCCATGTGGGCAGGAGGCCAGGAGGGGCGGGGCCACAGCCAAGACAGCTGACCCCAACTGGCCAATGGGATATTCCATACCATATGACGCCATGACCAGTGTATTAACCGTGGGAGTTGGCATGCATGGGGAGGCAGTTGCAGCCCAGGGACTGGTGGCATCAGGTCTGTGGGTGGTGAGCGGATGTGTCACATGCTGTTTGTTTTGGTAGTTCATTCCCCCTTCCTCCCCGCCCTGGGTTTCGCCTTTCTCTCGTTATTTTCCTTTTCATTACATTATTATTATTGTTGTTATTATTATTGTTTTAACTATTAAACTCTTCTTATCTCAACCCATGAACTTTCTCACTTTTACCCTTCTGATTCTCTCCCTCATCCCGTCTGTGTGGGACTAAGCAAACGGCTGTGTGGGGCTGAGTTGCTGGCTGGGGCTAAACCACAACACTTCGGTAAGTTTGCAGGCAACACCAAGTTGTGCAGGAGTGTTGATCTGCTCAAGGGTAGGAAGGCTCTGCAGAGAGATCTGGACAGGCTGGATCAATGGGCTGAGGCCAATTGTATGAGGTTTAACAAGGCAAAGTGCCAGGTCCTGAACTTCAGTTAAAACAACCCCGTAGCAATGCTACAGGCTTGGGGAAGAGTGGCTGGAAAGCTGCCCAGCAGAGAAGGACCTGGAGGTGCTGGTTGACAGCCAAATGAACATGAGGCAGCAGTGTGCCCAGGTGGCCAAGAAGGCCAACAGCAACCTGGCTTGTATCAGGAATAGCGTGACCAGCAGGAGTAGGGAGGTGATCATGCCCCTGTACTTGGCACTGGTGAGGCTGCACCTCGAATATTTTGTTGAGTGTTGGGCTCCTCACTATGAGAAAGACATTCAGGTTCTGGAGGGTGTCCAAAGGAGAGCACTGCAGCTGGCGAAGGGTCTGAAGAACAGGTCTTATGAGGAGCAGCTGATGGAACTGGGGTTGTGCTAGTCTGGAGAAAAGGAGGCTGAGGGGAGACCTTATTGCTCTCTACAACTTCCTGAAAGGAGGATGTAGCGAGGTGGGTGTTGGTCTCTTCTCCCAAGTAACAAGTGGTAGGACAAGAGGAAACATCTTCAACTGGCACCAGGGGAGGTTTAGACAGAATATCAGGAAAAATTTCTTCACCAAAATCATTGGAACAGGCTGCCCAGGGAAGTGGTTGAGTCACCATCCCTGGAGGTATTTAAAATATGTTTATATATGGCACTTATGGACAGTTGTGGACTTGGCAGTGTTAGGTTAATGGTTGGACTCCATGGTCTTAAGGGTCTTTTCTTACTGAAATGATTCTTTGATTCTACATGATGGTTCTTAGATGTGGAAGGCATCTTGTGCAGTTCCCCAGAGCTCACTCAGCTTGTCCAGGCTCATTAGCCTGGACATGAGACTCTGGCCTTTGTGTGAGATTAAACAAATATGGGACACTGATTTGGTGTGTAGTTGCTAATTTAATATTTCTGTATGCTATGAAGTTCTATGCATGGCACACATCTCAGAAAAAAGAAATTACTGCTGTATTACAGGTCTGATCAAAAAAAGTTGTAAAGATAAACTATTAAAGGACAGGAGCCATAAGTTATTATAATATACAGGTGTTTTTATGGTTTTATTTTGAATAATATGCAGCATGTACAGATGTATACTCCTTTAAAAAATAGTATTCACTCACTCTGGTTTTATTGCAAACTTTCAGGAAGTCAGTGATGAAGTGAAGCAATAAATTTCAAAAGACTGCACCATATTCTGTTTCACAAAATTCAGGTATTTTTCCTTCTTGTTTGTTTTTTCTGCGTTAACAATAGGCATTCATTTTTGAAGCCAATCAGTTCTAAAGACAAAAGTGACACAGGGGTAGGAGGAAAGGACAGGAGACTAAAAATAAACAGGTTTAAAACCAGCCACATCTCAATTTACATGGTAGCAGCGTTTGGGTTATATTTTTTAGAACAAGAAGTTAGTCTATAAAATCAACTGCTGGCTGTCAGTACAAAAAAGTTTAAAATATTTACAAATATTAAAGGAAAATGTCTGTAGAAGTGTTCAGAAAACTCACATACTGGTATGAGTTAGAGAATATCAGACTTTGAAATACTAAGAAATAATGAAGTAGCAATATTTCTAGTCTAGCATCTTGTTAAATATACCACATTGACACTGCCTGAATTCGAGCTGCTCCTAAGCAAATCATGTAAAGCTTTGTTACTGACTTCTTAGATATTAAGGTAAAACAAGAGAACTAAAAAACACCCTCTGATAACTCAGAATGCAGCAACCATTACTATTATTTCTTGGGAGCATCACTTTTAATATTTCCAAACATATTTGGAGTTACTAAATATTTAAAATACATTCAATAGAAAGATTTTGATAAGATTGAAAGACAAAACATTTAGTTCAGTCTTAATTTATTCAGCTTCTAAACAAAAAGGTCTAGTTTTAGTCCTTCTCTAGGAAGCTGTTGTTGAGCAAATGTACAAGGGAAAACAAAGATAGCTGTTTAGCAGGAATAATACCAGCAAGGCTTGCATGCAGGGAAACACCTAGTTAGCCAGCAGCCACGCTGCCCAGCAATAAGTTAAAGCATTGGGTCACTTATGTGCCTATCCTCACTCCTTAAAAAACAAACAAAAAACAAAACAAAACAAAACAAAACACCAAAAAGAGTTCTGCATGTGTAAACGTGGGTGCAGTTTAGTATAAATGTATAAGCTACTTCTAGGCTACTTACAGAGACTACTGCCACTGGCTGTGGTCTTATTGCTGGATGGGAGTGACAGCCCTTTGAGCAACCTGTCCTGTGAAGAATTGTAATGCCCGGTGCTGTTTTCATCTCTAATAATTGTAGGGCAATATTGTTCCTGAAGAGAGATAAGAATCTTTTCTTCCATCATTTGCAGTGATCAGCGAAGGGCTGAGCTATGGCAGACTGGTGTTCATAATGATGTTCTAGTCTGGCTGATTTATGGGAAATGATACAGTGGACAGGTGTGTGGCAGCATGGTGGCCCTCCAGGAAAAAGCCATGTCCTCCATTTCCCCTGAGCTTCTAGCACCCCAGTGCAGTCACAGAAAGAGGGCTTTTGTCAGAGCATGTGACGACGCAGGTTTCAGGCTGCAGGGTGTGCGTCTCCAGGAGATGGAGGGAGGTAACAAGCACAGCTGTGGGAGGTGTGCCCAGGTTGATGAACTGCTCTGCCTCACAGCTAAGCTTCAGGAGGATGTGGGAATACTGAGGAGCAGCTGAGAGCTGAGAAGATGTAGTCCAATGGATCTGTGCTCTGTCATCTCAGCATGGCCACTACTGAGGTAGGTCCAGGATGAAAGCAGTGATACAAGGGATAGGGAGGAGTGGAAGCAAGTTACTGCAGGGAGCTGTAAGAGGAATCCCTCCTTACACTCTCAGATACTTTACAGAATAAGTATGAGGTCCTGAGCACAGTAGTGTTCTGGTTTTAGCTGGGATAAAGCTAAGTTTCCATCTAGTAGCTGCCATAGTGCTGAGTTTTGGATTTAGTGTCAGAATAATGTTGATAACACACCAATGTTTTAGTTGTTGCTAAGTAGTGTTTACACTAGTCAAGGACTTTTCTGGCTTCCCATGTTCTGCTAGGTACAGAAGAAGCTAGGAGGGGAGGGGCACAGCCAGGACAGTTGAACCAAACTGGCCAAAGGGATATTCCATATCATATGACATCATGCTCAGTATATAAACTGGGGGGAGTTGGCCAGGGGGCAGTGATTGCTGTTTGGGGTCATGCTGGGCATTGTTAGGCAGGTGGTGAGCAATTCTATCATGCATCACTTGCTTTGTATATTATTTTTATTTTATTATTATTTTTATTACTACTACTATTGTTTTACTTTCTTTTATTTCAATTATGAAAGTGTTCGTATCTCAACCCATGAATTTTCTCACTTTTACTCTTCTAATTTCCCTCCCCCATCCCACTCAGGGTAGGGAGTGAGTGAGTGGCTGTGTGATGCTTAGTTGCTGGCTGGGGTTAAACCACAACAGTCCTTTTTTGTGCCCAATGTGGGCCTCTTCAGCACGTGTCACCTCTTCCTCTGCTAATATTCCAAAATCTTTGCCATCTAGACAGTCCATGATCACTTCTGAGACTCCTTGGCAACTGGGGTTTCCTACTCAAGCCCACTGGGTGATCAGTGCAACCCATTTACTCCATGTAGCATCAGTTGCATGGTGTGTAGAGGGGATGTTTCCTTTGAACATCCAGCCCAGCACTGGCAGTCAGGGTTCCAGGAGCAGCTGTGCCTCAGTACCAACCACTTCTGAAGCAGCTCAAACCCCTTCATATGCTGCCAATATCTCTTTTTCAGTTGGAGTATAGCGGGCTTCGGACCCTCTGTATCCCTGACTCCAAAACCCTAGGGGTTGACCTCGGGTCTCCCCTGGCGCTTTCTGCCAGAGGCTCCAGGTAGGGCCATTTTCCCCAGCTGCAGTGTAGAGTACAATTTTTACACCTTGTCCTGCCTGGACTGGCCCAAGAGCTACTGCATGAACTATCTCCTGTTTAATCTGTTCAAAGGCTTGTTGTTACTCAGGGCCCCATTTGAAATCATTTTTCTTCTGGGTGACTTGATGGAGAGGGGTTACAATCAGACTGTAATTTGGAATATGCATTCTCCAAATACCCACAACACCAAGCAACACTTGTGTTTCCTTTTTGCTAGTTGGTGGAGACATGACTGCTATTTTGTTGATCACATCCATTGGGCTCCGACGACGTCCATCTCGCCATTTGATTCCTAAGACCTGGATCTCTTGTGTGGGTCCCTTGACTTTTTTTTGCTTCATAGTGAAACCTGCCTTCAGGAGGATTTGGATTATTTTCTTCCCTTTCTCCAAGACTTCTTCTGCTGTGTTGTCCCATGCGATGGTATCATCAATATATTGAAGGTGTGCCAGAGCTTCACCTTGTTCCAGTGCAGTCTGGATCAGTCCATGACAAATGGTAAGGCTGTGTTTCCGCCCCTGGGGCAGTCGATTCCAGGTGTACTGGATGCCTCTCCAAGGAAAAGCAAACTGTGGGCTGCTCTCTGCTGCCAAAGGGATGGAGAAAAATGCATTAGCATCACTTGTGGCTTAACACCTGGCTGCCTTTCACTCCAGTTCATATTGAAGTTCTAGCATGTCCAGCATTGCAGCACTCAACGGCGGCGTGACTTAATTCAGGCTACGATTGTCTACTGTTAGCCTCCGCTCTCCATTAGATTTCCACACTGGCCATATGGGACTGTTAAAGGGAAATGTGAATCAAAGGTCCCTCTATTAAGATCAGTCATAAAATCAGCACTTCTGCTCCTCTGTCTGGGGACCTGCTCACTGGAAACTGGAGCAGCCACTTTCCTGAAAGAACCCCCCTTGAGTGATTGTTATTCGTTGCAACTCACATATCAGTGCCTCTAGAGTTGACATAGATTTTCCACGCCACTTCCTCATGCCCTCTCCGTGGTCATGTAGGCTGGCCTGTGGTGTGTGTCCACTATATCCTCTCTCTTGAACAGGGGGACGCTTACTCCTAACAGCTGAGATACTGATCCATACAGGTGGGGAGTAAGACATATCCTCTTTGAGTTGCTGGGACTCCTGGAGCAGTTTTTCCACAGCTGAAATGCAGACCCATAGGTATGAAGACAGGCTTTCGTCGTATTGTGGGAGTTGGCTAGCCAATTCATCAACCATTTGTTCCTATCTGTCTTCCCAGGTCATTACTGCTAGCGAGTTTGCATGCAACGATGGTGCGCTCTGTTTGAAATTCTGCCACATGGGTCACATGCATCTGACTTCATCTGGATCTTTGGATAACTGCTTATTGTTCAGGTCACCATAAACTGCCTCAGGCAAGGCTAATTCCCTTAGATACTGGGTACCTCTCTCCATTATGGTCCACTTGCCAGGGTGACATATAACATCTTCCGTGAACAGATACCTGTCCTTCACACCTGACAGGAGTCACCTCCGGAGGCTGTGGGCTCGTGCCCCTTTTCCAATCACTTTGTCAATGCACCCTTCTCTAGAAAGGGGTCACAACTTCTTGGCTTCCCTACCCTCTTATTCCAGGCTACTGGCCCCGTAGCCAGTATCAGAGCAGCCAGATGACAATGTGCTCGCCTGGATGAGGACTGAAATCTTTTCGCATATCTTGCAGCTCACTCAGGGATAGGGATTCGGTGGTTTCTGTCTTGTTTATGAGTTCTTCCTCCTCCTTTCCTCGTGATGGCCCTTGTTTATCTTCATCCCTTGCTAAGTGAGCTGATTTTCTTGTGTATTTCTTCTTGTGTATAGCAGCAACTGATACCAGCATGGGTTGATTCTCTGCTTTAGCTGCAGTAACTGTTGCAGAGGTTGGAGTAGCTGCAGTGCCTGTCACCAGGGTTGGAGTACCCACAGTGCCTGTTGCTTTGTTGTCAGATCCAGATACTTCTCTTCCCCTTGAGGTTCTGAATAGTGTTGAATAGGGCTCAGTAGGCATGGGTCAGGCCCCAGCACATTGCAGTGATTTGTATCTCTCTGGAATTGCTAGGGTGGCAACATACTTCCTCCAAACACTCTACTAGTTTTTCAGGATTCTGCACTTGTTCAGGGGTGAAGTCCCACAACACTGGGGGTGCCCACTGTCCTAGGTATTTACCCATATTACCCTACATGCCCTGCCACTCATAACTATCCATCCTTGGGGCAGATCTCTGGATGATATTCTTAAATTGCTTATTAACCGTAGGAAAAAAAGAAACAATATTCCCACAAAATAAGTTAAGAAGTATCTTAACTACCCAAGGATGTCAAGATGCTGAACAGTTAGTGTGATGAAGGAGGAAACGTCCTAGAAGAAGGTAGAGAAAGTGCCATTCTCTATTTCCTCTGTATAAAACCTTTCAGAGGAGGAGGTATAATTGCTAATTGTCTACAAAGTACAGTAATTGCTTCAGTACAAAACCCAAATACCAGATATAGCTCAAAGCCAGTGTTGTAATAACAAATGTCTCAGGCAAAATATCGCTAATCACTGCAGAGCACAGCAAACTACAAAAGTGAACACCAATCTTTAACATGTACAGCAAAAACAAGAGCATGGTGCAGATCAGATAAACTAATACTGAGATGAACCGATATTGTGACCAGGAATGGTTAACAGATCTAAACTCCTTAATACACTCTAGTTATTATGTTATTATCTCAAAACCTTCGAGCCTCATGTTGGATGCCAAAAAGGACTGTCATGGTATAACCCTAGCCAGCAACTAAGCATCTCAGAGCCACTCGCTCCCTCCCTGCCAAAAGTGGGATGGGAGGGAGAATTAGGAAGAGTAAAAGTGAGAAAATTCATGGGTTGAGATAAGAACAGTTTAATAATTGAAATAAAATAAAGTAAAATAGTAGTAGTAGTAATAATAATAATAATAACAACATACAAAGCAAGTGATGCATGATACAATTGCTCACCACCCAATGACTGATGCCCAGCCAGTCCCCAAGTATCAATCACTGCCTGAGCAGTGATCAGTACTGAGCATGATGTCATACAGTATAGAATAGCCCTTTGGCCAGTTTGGTTCAGCTGTCCTGGCTGCGCTCTCTCCCAGCTTGTTGTGCACCTGGCAGACGATGGGAGGCTGAAAAGTCCTTGACTAGTGTAAGCACTGCTTAGCAACAACTGAAACATTGGTGTGTTATTGACATTATTCTAAATCCAAAACTACTATACTATACTTAACTATACTAAATCCAACTATACTAAACCCAAAACACATCACTATAGCAGCTACTAGAAGGAAACTTAACTTTATCCCAGCCAAAACCAGAAGAGGTAGACGAAGGTAATGTTGAGACAGAAAAGGAGGAATTCTTGCAAGTACTCTCACCAAGTTCAGATCAACCAACTCCTTGCATCAAGAACTGTATTAAGACCATCAGTGAGAAGAAACATCAGTAAGTTATGGTCATAGGTAACTCCCTCATGGGTGGGATGGAGGCACCCATCTGCAGACCAGACCCTCTCTTTAGAGAAATATGCTGCTTCTCTGGGGCCTGAATCAGTGATGCCAACAGACAACTGATGAGCTTAGTGCAGCCTTCAGATTATTACATACCCCTGCTCTTTCATTTGGGTACTAATGACAACACAACAAGAAGCCCAAGGTCAATTAAAAGAAATTTCAGGGCTGTGGGAAGGATGCTAAAGGATTCAGGAGCACAGGTAGTGCTTTCCTCAATCCTGCCAGTAATGGGGAGGGACGCTGGAAGAAACGAGCATGCCCAAGACATCAATACCCAGCTCCAAGACATTAGGAAGCATTTCTTTACTGAGAGAGTGGTCAAACACTGGAACAGGCTTTCTAGGGAGGGGGTTGGTGCCCCAAGCCTGTCAGTGTTTAAAAGGCATTTGGACAATAACATGCTTTAACTTTCAGTCAGCCCTGAAGCAGTCAGGCAGTTGGACTAGATGCTCGTTGTAGGTTCCTTCCAACTGAAATATTCTACTCTTTTCTGTTCTATTCTAAATTTACATGAAAAAGTTATGTTAGTTTTTGCTCTGAAATAAAGCGCTTACTTGAATTGGTCTAAACTCTTCTTTCTAGTACATCACAGATTCTGATTATTGCCAAAAATGTCAGATTGTCACTATAATTAACAAAATTACCTTCTTCTACACTGCTATAATTGTGTCAGTGAAATTCTTCATTTTGCTTTGCAGAATTATTCAGGATTAAACTACACTTCCCTAAGTTATTGGGGAAGATTTACTTATGGCTTCCATTGCCTAATGAAGACATAGCTTCACTGCATTTCCCATGACACATTTTGTCACACACCACTGTGCCACATTCTCCAGGTAAGTGAGTTTGGTAGGGTGTAGTTCTCTGTTGCTGCTCCATAGGAGACTTCCAGCTCCTGCCTACATAGGTGCTGCTGGGAAATTTGTTGTGATACTAAGGGATTTTAAGCACTTAGAAATAAAAGGACAGGCCATTAAGATAAAACTCCAGATCTTACACTTGCAATTTCTGTGGCCTAACAATTTTTTCAGTGTATTGAATCATAAGAAGAATTAAACTCTCTTTACTGGAACAACCCCACTGACAAACTGACAAAGGTCAGAAATATATTTGTATGCTTACAGCTGCAGTGAAACAGGATTATTCAACCACAAAAACTTTTTCTAAGAGAAAACAAGTTTTCTGCATTTCAGATCCCCTGAAATGTTTTTAAAATATTTTAAAGCCCTCTCGATGAGCTCTGCCAACTCATGAGCAAGAATCCTTTTCCTGCTTTGAGATAGCTGAACTCCATCTGCCACCAGCAGGTCCCATGCCGTATAAACCTCCCCATGATCAAAAAAACCCAGAATTCTAATGATAGCACCAGTCTCTGAGCCACATGGTAATCAGATGAGTTCCCCTAAATCAGGTGAGTTTTCCTGGATCAGGTAAATGTAAGAGGGCCCTGGAAGGAGTACAGCTGAAGTAGTGTTCAAGTGCAGTTACAGACCAAAGGGTGGAGTCATCTCTTGAGGTAGAGTTGTTGAAAGATTCGTTGCCAGGGGCATTCCTGTTTCTGACCAGTGACTCAAGATGATTAGCTGGGATGTACTCTGGAATACCAGATGTTGAGGTGATGAGTCCCACCCCCTGTATGCTTTGGTTTTCATTGTCCAGGTCTGATGCTGATGCTGGGTTGTTAGGACAAATTGTACACTGTGCGATTAGACCATCTCTGAACTGCAGAGATGCTTTTCTTACCCATCATCCTGCCTCTCCTGTTTTTTTTCTTTCCATTGACAGCTCTTGAGTTTGAGTGCCTCAGCTGTCTAAGGCAGGGATTTAGTCATCTAATATGGTTTTCTAATATACACTGTAGGGCATTTCACACATTCAGCTGATGCTCCAGAAGGCTTTGCATTCTTCCAAGCTTCTCTGGATGGCTGGAGCATCCCAGGTGGTAAAAAGCACCTAGGTTGAGGCAACTGAATGTCCCAACTTTTACCTGAAACTGAAACTGAAGCCCATCACTACCCTTGCAATAGTTGGTATCTACCTATGCCAGTAACCCATCTGTGGCCAGTCTTCACTTTTGTTGTAGTGTTTAGGCCTCCCCCCTTAGCCTGGGTGATCTACACTGGCTTGGCTAGTCGTTGGCATGACTGTAGTCTAATCTAGCTCTGGAGTTCTACATAGATTCTGGTTAAAGTTTCAAAGCCCACTTCATATCTCCAGAGATAGTCTGACAGTTTTCTTTGGCCTGTGATTACTAGCAAATCAGGTTTCAGGCCCGACACATCCTTAAAAAGTTTACAAGCTGAACGAGGTTCTCCAGACTCCATATGGCCTTCTGATCTACACCCAGAAGTTAATCCTTCCCTCTGAGAACAACTCTCTGGGCATGGACGACCATGCGTTCACATTGATGACATACTTTGGTGCGCACTGGCCATATCCACACATGTAAGACTTGTCCAGAGATCTCAGATCCATGTGGCATCTCTTTGGTTCAAATACACACTAGTGTCCCAAGTAATGGAAAGGCTTGTTCAAATGATAAAATGAAAACAACTTGAAAATTGGCCTTCCTGTTTGTTCTCACCTTTGCACCCATCTGATGATAAAGACCGCTGTAGAATGAAATGTGTTTACCTCTGCATGCTGTCTGTGGTTAGAAGCTCTGGAGACCTCAACTCATAAGGACATCCATCTTTTTTATTTTCTCTTGCTGGGTAGTTTATTCCCCTTGCCTTACAGGCTCCCTGACAACCCTCAACCCTTTACTTCACATAGTCAGGGTGATTCAGTTGTCTGTACAATGAGACCTGGAGAAATTTGAGATATCTTTAGGTCCCCCACTGGCCTCCAGCCCCTGTCACAAAGGGTGCAAGATTCTTGCAGTTGCATACATCAGTCCTATACAGGTGACTTGAATACTCTGCATCACCAAAAGTCACCAGATAAACAAGATTAAGCAACTGGTTTGTGTCCCTGAGGTCATGTAGAGCTGAGTGCCATGGTTTCTTTCCTCTGTTGGGCTCAGTCCTGTACATGTTCACTACACCTCAGTGGAAGTGACATGAATGGAGATGAAAGGGCTGCAAGAATCAGGCTACAGTGATGAACAGGTGCCACAGTGACCCAAGGGAAGATGTGATCTGGGGGTGTTTGGAGAAAGGTTGCCTTCCCTAACACAAACCCTGTAATTCCTAAACCTGTACATTTGCATGCTGGAATCCTTGAACAAGGTATGGAGGGTGTGAAGAAGCAGGGAAGAGAGCCCTCCCTAAGACATGGTGAAGCAGTGCGTTATGGTGAGCATTAAGCCCTTTCCAACCAGCAAGCCTCAGTGGGATTTGCTCCACTGTAGGATCTCTTTAACCTGTAGAAAGGCCCTGGAAGTCTTGCTCCCAGCTGTGTTTTCCTCCTGCCAGAGTGATTTTGCCTGGAAAGGAGAGAGAAGGGGAAATCTGTTCTTCCTAAGTTGCCGCCTTCCCTTTCCCTATCTATTTGAATGGAAACTCTTACACCTCATTTGCCTACTCATAAGCATCAGGAATACTGGAGACAACATGGGGTGTTCCATCACTTCTTGAAGGTGGTCATGGGCCACATCTACCAGCAGCACGTGAATGTCAGTTCACCCACTTCCTCAAAGAACTTGATCTCCATGGGTGTAATGAGGCCGGATGCTCTGTGACAAAATTTGAACAAAGGCAGCTGGAACTCTCTGGGCTGGTCAAGGCTGTCACACTATCAGCACAGCCCTTGAAGTGGTCTTGTCTGAGAATCACACCAATCCTGAGAGGCAGACTGCCTGGGTTTGGTGGCCAAGTGAGAGTTCAGTGAGAGACAGCCAGGGTGTGCTCTGGGAGCAACACATAGAATCACAGAATCATAGAATGGTTTAGGTTGAAGGGACCTTTAGAGGTGACCTAGTCCAAACCCCCTGCAGTGAGCAGGGACATCTTCAATTAGATCAGGTTGCTCAGAGCCCCGTCCAACCTGACCTTGAATGATTCTAGGGATGGGGCATCTGCCACCTCTCTGGGCAACCTGTTCCAGTGTTTCACCATCCTCATAGTGAAAATTTTTTTCCTTATATCCAGTGTAAATCAACGCTCCTTTAGTTTAAAACCATTACCCCTTGTCCTGTCACAACAGGCCTTGCCAAAAGGATTGTCCCCATCTTTCCTATAGCCCCCCTTTAAGTACTGAATGGCTGCAGCCTTCTCTTCTCCAGGCTGAACAACCCCAACTCTCTCAGCCTGTCCTCATAGGAGAGGTGCTCCAGCATTGGATCATTTTTGTGGCCCTCCTCTGGACCCATTCCAACAGTTCCATGTCCCTTCTGTCCTGAGGGCTCCAGAGCTGGCCTGGCCACAGTACTCCAGGTGGGGTCTCACCAGATCGGAGTAGAGGGGCAGAACCACCTCCCTTGACCTGCTGGCCACACTTCTTTTGATGCAGCCCAGGACTTGGTTGGCTTTCTGGGCTGCAAGCGCACATTGCTGGCTTATGCCCAGCTTTTCATTCACCAGTACTCCCAAGCCCTTCACTGCAGGGCTGCTCTCAATCCCTTCATCCCCCAGCCTATATTGATACTGGGGGTTGCCCTGACCCAGGTGCAGGACCTTGCACTTAGCCTTGATGAACCTCATGAGGTGCTCACAGGCCCACCTCTCCAGTTTGTCTAGGTCTCTCTGGATGACATGCCATTCTTCTGGTGTGTCAACTGTGCTGCTCAGCTTGGTGTCATCTGCAAACTTGCTGAGGGTGCACTTGATACCACTGTCTATGTCACTGATGAAGATATTTAATAGTACCAGTCCCAGTTTGGACCCCTGAGGGACACCAGTCGTCACCGCTCTCCATCTGGACATCGAGCCATTGACCACTACCCTCTGGATGCAACCAGCCAGTTCCTTATCCACCCAACAGTCCACCCATCAGATCCGTATCTCTCCAGTTTAGAGAGAAGGATGCTGTGGGGGACTGTGTCAAAGGCCTTACACAAGTCCAGATAGATGACATCCATAGCTCTTCCCTTGTCCACTGATGTAGTCACTCCATCATAGAAGGCCACTAAGCTGGTCAGGCAAAACTTGAGCTTGGTGAAGTCATGCTGGCTGACTCGAAATACCTCCCATTCATCCATGTGCCTTAGCATAGCTTCTAGAAGGATCTGTTCCATGATCTTCCCAGGCACAGAGGTGAGCTGACAGGATGGTAGTTCCCTGGGTCCTCCTTTCTACCCTTTTTAAAGATGGGCACAATGTTTCCCTTCTTCCAGTCCCCAGGGACTTCACCTGACTGTCATGACTTTTCAAATATCATGGAGAGTGGCTTGGCAACTACATCAGCTAATTCCCTCAGGACTCTGGGAGAAATCTCATCAAGTCCCATAGACTTGTGTATATACAGGTTCCTCAGGCGGTCACAAACCTGATCTTTCCATACAGTGGTTTAGCCAGCAACTCAGCCCCACACAGCCACTCGCTCACTCCCCCACCGGCAGGATGGTGGAGAGAATCAGAAAAGTAAAGCTCATGGGTTGAGATAAGAACAGTTTAATAATTAAAATAAAAACAACAACAACAGCAACAATAATGCAATGGGAAGGAAAACAATGAGAGAGGTGCAAAACCCAGGGGTGGCGGGTTGAATGAACAACCAAAACAAACAGCATGTGACACAGCCGCTTACTGCCCACCGACCTGACGCCACCACTCCCTGAGCTGCAACTGCCCCCCTCCCCTGTGCACCAACCGCCCTGTTAATATACCGGTCATGGTGTCACATGGTATAGAATTAATATCCCATTGGCCAGCTGGGGTCAGCTGTCTTGGCTGTGGCCCCACCCCTCCCAGGCTCCTGCCCACATGGCAGAGCAGTCACTGACTACTATAGGTACTACAGTGAAAAGAATTAACTCTTTCTTAGCCAAAACCAGCACAGAGGGGCTTTATCCCCCTGGTCTCCATCCTGCGATACATTGGCTTGGGAGGGGTGAGGAGAGAGGTTACCAGTGAAGACTGAGGCAAAAAAGTTGTTGAGTACCTCAGCCTTCTCCTCGTCTGTTGATACCAGGCCACCATTCTTCTTCATCGATGGGGGTTACTCTTTCTTTGGCTTTCGTTTTCTGGTTCACATACCTGTACAAGCCTTTCTTGTAATTCTTTGCATCCCTTGCCAAATTCAGCTCCAGCTGCGCCTTGGCCCTCCTGATCCCATCCCTACACAACTAGGCAGCATCCCTATACTCTTCCCAGGATATCTGTCCCTGCTTCCACTGCCTGTGCAGTTCCCTCTTGCTCTTTAGTTTGACCAGCATGTCTCAACTCAGCCATGTTGGCCTCTTCCCTTGCTTGCCTGATTTCTTACACCTGGGAACTGAGAGTTCTTGTGCTGTATGGAACATGTCCTGGAAGATCTGCCAGCTCTCTTCTGTTCCCTTGCCCCTGAGGACCATTTCACAGGGAGTCCTGCTGACTAACTCCTTGAAGAGCTGGAAGTCTGCTTTCCTAAAATTTAGGGTCTTGACTATACTCCTAGCTTTTCCTATATCTGTCAGGAGTGTGAATTCCACGAATGCATGATCACTGCAGCCCAGGCTGCCCCCAGTGTTGATGTCACAGGTGAGCTCACTTGCATCGGTGACCATCAGGTCCAGTATTGCATCCCCTCGGTAGGACTGTCTATTACGTGGCTCAAGAAGTTACCCTCAAGGCATTCTAGGAATCTCTTGGATTGCCTACAGCTCACTATGCTATTTTTCCAGCAGATGTCGGGGTAGTTGAAGTCCCCCAGTAAGACAAGAGCCTGTGAGCGTGAAGCCTACTGGAGTTGGAGGAAGGCAGCTTTGTCAATAGGCTCCCCTTGATGAGGCAGCCTTGATCTGAAGTCAAATGCCATTTGGCACCTTGAGTGTCTAGAGAGCACCAATGAGGTGGGTTGTCTCCACCAGGGGCTGGCTGCCAGGGTGGCATGAGCACAAGGCTGGTTCACATGAGAAAGGTAGAGATGGAGCATCCCAATCCAGCAGATAAGAGACAACACCCATGTCAAAAGTAGGTACGTAAGTTTGAGCTTCTCTGCTGACTCTCCCCATGCCTCAGCTGGCCAGTATGTTGGTTTTGCTTCTTTGCAAGCCACCACCTGATTAACAGCCTGGCACTAATCAGTGCATGGACCTGAGCCCAGCCTCCAAATCTGCAGCCAGTGCTGCAGGGCTGGCAGGGGGACACGTCCACAGAGGGACCACTGCCACCTCCTCAGGCACACAGAAGACACTGCCCTGGTTGCAGGGGGTCCTTGGCAGCTTCTGCCCATTGCATCATGTGTGAGGACAGAATGGAAGGGCTGGGTGGTGGTGGGAGATTTGGCAAACTCTCTTTGGCCCGGAGCAGTCCTGCTGAGGGATTTGCAGTCCCTCCCTTGGCTGTGCCTGGAGCATCCTGCAGTGGCGAGGGACGCTGCTCCCCACCCAGCATGCCCTCCCCATTCGGGCACAGTGCGCAGACGCTCTCGGGGCTGCAGCAGCTCATGCTGTTCGGCATCCTGCAGCGCGGTTTGCAGATGCTCCCGCCCACTCTCCACTGTCGCTTCCGAGGTGGGGAGGGGGACCCAGGGACCCCGGCCAGATCCCCTCCACCGGAAGTCTCCCCTCTCCCCTCCCCATCCCACAGCCTCCCAGGCTACCCG
Organism: Phalacrocorax carbo; assembly: GCF_963921805.1. Classification (NCBI taxonomy): domain Eukaryota; kingdom Metazoa; phylum Chordata; class Aves; order Suliformes; family Phalacrocoracidae; genus Phalacrocorax; species Phalacrocorax carbo. The sequence continues at coordinate 26,816,805 of NC_087518.1, read as the reverse complement.
GAACCCAGGATCTCCGCTGTCTCCACAGCCCCCAGGGACCAAGGCGCCTGGATACTTGGGAGGAGGTTTGCAGCGATGTGTCTCCACACCCCTGGCCCTGCCTCCCCCCCTTCCCCTCTGTCTGCCTGCCTACCCCTCCGCCTCCCTCTCCATCGCAGCCATCCATAGCCCTGCATCTTCCTCTCTGCCCAAACATCCCTCCCTGTCTGTCCCTGTATCTCATCTGTCTGCCCCTTACTCTCTCTCCCACTTCCTCTTCCACCTCTCCCTCTACTTGATTTTCAGTCCATCCCTGTGGACCCCGGCCTTGATTCTCGTGAGTGTCTGCTTGTTTGTGCGTATTGTCTCTTCATCGTCCCTGCTCACTGGGGAGAGTTTTCTCCTATTGAATCCATTCCTCTGTCCATCCCTCATCCCTACTCCCCCAAGGACTTACACCCTGTTTGCTCCATCTGTCCACTGTCAGCATGATGGTGGGGTGGGTTTTTCTTCCGGTGCCCCCCCCACCCTGTCACCCCAGAGGGGGAACTGGGGAAATTGAGGTAAATGTATCTGAACTAGAGGGATGTATGTGGATGGGTTTGGGGTGGGGGAGGTACCTTTCACCTGGCACTTGGCCAGAAGACAGCCACTTGAACTACACCTTCCTCCCAGTGCCTTTCTGGGATTTGCTCTGCAATCATGGAATACCTGACCCTGGCCTCATTTCTCTCTCCATCATGTTCCCCCTTACTATCTGGACTTTGAACCTGCCCTCACAGGTATTGTGTCTTGGGCAGCTACATTCACACAATACTGTTGTGACGGGGACCTGCTCATATCTTCTAAAATGGACCCCTCCACCTGTCTATCCATCCATCCATTTCAAAAATATTCTGATGTCTTTCTGTGTGTCCACTTGTGCATCCATCTGTCCCAAAATGGACCTTGTCTGCCAATTTATCCATCCAGCCATGGATGGATAGCCATGCTTTGTTCATCCTAATACAGTCCCGTACATCCATTCACTCTTACTTTCACACCTTCTTCCCTCCATCTCCCTTTGCTATCCTGCAGTTCTCTTCAGGATTCTCCCATGGTGGGGGTGGGGTGCAGACCTTCTCAATGCAGAGATACTCCTGATGGTCTCCCAGTGCTCATGAACAGGGATTTCTGAATCTCTGGGTTTGCACTGCCTGTACACGGTGGGCTGGGGCTTCCAGCTATGTGTAGGACTGGGGAAATGGCAAGGAATCTTCACCCGATAGGGACTGCCTGGTGGTTTCTGTGGATGTCTCCTCTTACAGGAGACCCTTCTTGTCTGCAGGTCTCCCGAAATGTGGCGTCAGAGCTTTGGACTTCTAGGAAAATCCTATACCCATGACAGTGAGCTGGGCATCAGACAATGGAGGGACATTTGGGGGATGGGGGATGCTCCCAAAGGGGGATGAAGAAAGAAGGATAGACAGTCATAGGGGGAGTATCTGGGCTGGAACTTCACAAAGTGAAACAAAGATGGGAATGGTGAAGAGCTCTATGGGAAACAGGTGGGGAACAGAGGCATGGGGAAAAAGGGAAGCTGGGGCGGTAGGGGAAAGACACTGTTCTATGGCAGGCTCACACTAGACCCTCAGTAATGCTTCCCAGGGTGGGAACAGCCACATTCTGGAAGTAGCCCCAACCACCTCCTTGTGCCGTTTATGTGTGCTGATGGACAGGTTGCATCTCCCAACAGCAACAGGATCCTTTTTGCTGGGGAGGTGGCTCCACAGACCCCTGTACTCACTGCCTCTGTGTAGTGCTGTGGTGGATGTTGCTATCCAGGATTATGTGGCTGACGTGGCCGCTGAACTCATCTACCAGAACAAGAGTCCGATCTCCACAGAAGTCCTCTTCGTCTTCCCCCTGGGCCCGCACATGGCCATCTACTCATTCCAGGCCTGCAGTGAGGATGCCAAGGTCCAGGCCATGCTGCGGGATAAGGTACCAACATCCAGGGACGAATGGGTGAACCACCACAGGGACATGGGATGAGCGGCCCATGGCCTGCCTGGTAATCAGCTTTCTGTCCCTCCTTTTCCCACCCAGGCCCAGCAGCTGCATGAGGCTACAGGAGGCTGGGAGAATCTGGAATACCTTCAGGATCAGTCTCAGTATCCGGGTGAGGTGTTTGCCTGCTTCCTGGGCACCCTGTCCCCTGGCAGGGAGCTGGTTGTGACCTTGCGCTACGTCCAAGAGCTGCCACGGGAACCAGATGGAGCAGCCCATTTTGTACTGCCGCCCACACTGCATCCCTACACAAAACTCTATGGTGAGTGACCCCACAAGGAACCTGCCCTCCCAGTTACACACCCCACAGAAGGGTCACAGACTCCCCGCGTACTTTATGAACAGACATGACACAACTTCCCTTTTCACCCACAGAAGACCCACAGTTTTCCCCCATGCAGCCCCTGGACACATCCACATATTCTTCCCTGTGCCCCATGAGAGGATCCACATCTCCCACACACATTTCCCATAAAGAGACTCATGGACCCCTCCATACGACTTATTCACACACCCCCAGTTCTCTCCGGTATCCTATATATGGATGCCAAATCCTAACCCCCACACCCCTGCAGGCAGAGTCTTTGCCCTCCCTAGTGTCATGTTTTTAACTTGCAGCCTGGAATTGTCTCACTAGCAAGCTGCCCTACAGCCTGCTGCTCACTGCTAGTCTGCAGTCACCCCGTGGAGTGGCCAATCTCCAGGCTAACTTCACCCTCACCCCTTTGATCTACACTGCCCAGGACCACAGCACTGCACAGGTATGCCCGCCTGAGTGCCAGGATCCCAGGGGGAGCTGGGGAGGGGTGTCATCACTGAGAAAAAGGGGATGTACTGGGATCAGTGCCTGTGCTCCTGGATGAATGCTGGGTCTGGTCCCCTCCTCCTGTGTATGACCAGCCACCCTGTCTCCAGGTGTCACTGGCTGGCAGCCCCCCAAGTCATCATGATTTGGAGCTGCTGGTGTATTTTGGAGACCCCACTGCAGTCAGTGCTGTGGTGGAGAAAGGAGACCCTGGGGCCCCTCCAGGTAAGTGCAGCTGGGCACGGAAAACGGAGACACCTCTGGGTTGCAGGAGGCACAGGGAGACACTGGGGATTCTGGTGGGTGAGGTATCATTAGACCCTGGGATGGGAATGGGAGGCATTCAGATGGGATAGTTTGGGTCCTGGGGATCCAGGGTAGGGTGCTGGGGACACTGTGGTGAGGTATCAGATATAGCAGCATGCTTACAGGAAGTTCTATGTTAGGGCTCACTGGGTAGCTGTATTGGAGGCACTGGGTTGGAATACACGGGGCACTGGGCTGTGCAATTGGTGGACAGTAGAGTAGGGTAATGACATACCAGTGTGGGGCACCACGGGATCTGGGATGGTGGAAGCTGAAAGCACAATGAGAATTAGAACCAGGATGAGGCGGCAAGTCCTTATCTGGCCTTCATCCCACCCCATACTTCCTCCAGGCTCCCTTCTTGGTGACCCCATGGTATTGGTGACGCTGGCACCCAGCATCCCTGAGGCAGTGCCTGGGCAGTGCCAGTCTGGAGAGTTAATCTTCCTCCTGAACACCACTTTCCTTGAACATGCACAGGTACCCCAGCTGAGCAGGGACCAGGATGGGATGAAGGATGGGGAGGGGCCCAGGGCAGGCATCTACAGAGGGACAGAGATGTGAAGGTAGACTGGTGGGGCCTGAAATTCTCTTGAAATATCTCGCGTGCCCAGGGGAGTTCAGGGTACTGGCTCAGGTCATCCAGGGGTGTCCAGAGGCTTTAGGAGGACCAGACTATGGGCAAAGGCATCTGTACCCCCAACAAGTGTCTCCCAAGACCTGCCTGCTGTGTCTTTCCACAGCACTCCCTGATCTTCCTTCTCAAAAGCCTGCCCCTGGGCTGCTACTTCAACATCTACTGCTATGGAGAAACCTCTGTGGGCATCTACCCGTGAGCAAACGTGGGGCAGGCTGGGTGTTATGGGGCTGGATTAGATGCTGGTGTGTAGGGCTGGATAGTGTGGGGCATGGCTGGGTGCTGTGGGCCTAGAATGGGTGCTGTAGGTCTGGGTTAGATGCTGGAGGGCTGGTGTACATGCTCTGAATTGGCTGGTTGGTATGAGGCAAGGTTGGGTGCCAGAGGGCTTGGATTCTGGGGATGGCATCTTTGTGGCATTGTGGAATGGCACTTCTTGGGGTTCTGTTGAGCAAAGTCTTGTAGAAACTATGAAGCCAGGTATCTTCAAGAACTACTGAGAGGCAGGGACTTGCAGAGGACCCTAAGAGCATAGCTGTGGGAAGTGCTGTGGGGCAGGGTCTCAGGCAGAACTAAGCATAGAGCAATGTGCTCTCCAAACATGCTCTTCCCCCTGCAGGCAAAGTGTTGAATATACTCAGGACAACCTGACCGAGGCCATGCGGCGCATCCCCTCCACCTGCTCCAGTTTGGGTGACAACAATCTGCTGGGAACCCTCCAATCAATCTACAATACCCCTCGCCCCCGTGGGCATGCGCGCCAGGTCTGGGTGCAGGGCACGGAGGGGTGGAAGGACAGATGTCCCAGGAGGAGAGAGAGGACACAGGAGCGTGGGTGGAAGGAGCCACCCAAAGTACATGGTGGTCACAAGGGAGCAAGAAGGCTACCATGGGGTGTGGAGGAGTGGAGAAGTGGGTCTATATCTTTGGGGTTTTCTGTCCCTGAGTGGATATGTCTCCCTGAGGTAGTATCTCTACAAGGGGTATCTCTCCTGGGCCCCTCTCTCCCTTTCAGGGGCCTGTTCTCCCCATTTTGGAGTCCCTGTGCAGGGCCCCACAACTCATGTCCCTTGTCTCCCAGCTCTTCATCTTCATGGCCAGGCTACCCCCTGACAAGGAAGCCATCGCTGCTGAGGTCTGCCGTCACCGCAATAGCCACCGGTAATGGGGGACTCCCTGCCCCCAGTCCTCCAGTCACCTTTTGGTTGTCCAGTCATTTCCATCCCTGACGAGGGCCCCTGTTCACTGGTGTCTGTCCAGTCCTTGGTCCCCTCCAGTGTCCCAAAGATCCTTCCCACTGTGCACAGGTCTCCTGTGCCAAGCCTCCATATGGGAGTCTTTGCTTACTACTCCCACAACAAAGGCACCCTTCACAGAGTAAGCAGGGAGGCTGAAGCACAGGGCTTGTACACCCAGTGTGCCCCCAAGCTCTGCCCCAACTCTGCCCCAAGTCCCAGCTCTTCTCTGCCAGCTCCCTGTCTAACCCCAGCTCCAACCCCAGTCCTTCACTCCCTGCTCCTTCCTCCTGCCCCTTTGTTCTGCATGCCAGCTTTGTTCCCCTGGCTTTAAGTCCAGCCTGTGTTTTCCAGCCTCTAACCTGACATCCTTGCACCCACCTCTGGCTCTCATCTCTAACACCTTTCCCTGCTTCCCCCACAGGTGTTTCTCTTTCTGCTTCTCTGAGGACAGCGCTGCCCTGGCTATGGCCCTGGCCAAGGAGACAGGGGGTGAAGCTACCTACGTCTCCTCTGACAACACTATGACAGTTATGGTAGGAACCCAGGAGCCCCAGCAAGTCCCCCTCTGTTCCACAGACACACTGACTTCCAAGTACGCCAGCACTTGGACTGCCCACACACAGTAGTTGAGACCCAGGTGCCCCACGAACCCAAGCACTCAGGCTTCCCTTGACTTTACTCAACCACACCACCCCACTGAGAACCCAGGTGCCTGGGCTTCTGCCCCGCTATAATCCACAGACCTGACTGTGCCCAGGGAAGCCAGCTGGTACAGGCTATCCGACACATTTCACTGTCCCCCAGGGAACCTTGACACCAGGGACCATGGGCTGAACCCTGGTGGAGCTGCAAACTGTGGTGTCCTGCTCTGTGTCCCAAGGTGTTGAAGTGCCTGAAGCGGGCCCTCAAGCCAGCAGCTGAGGGAGTTTCTCTGAGCTGGACCCTGCCCCATGGCCTGGAGGTTGAGGAGCTGGGGGGCACCCCTCAGTCCATCTTTCAGGGTCAACACAGCCTCCTCTATGCCCAGATCCATGGACAGGCACAGGTGAGAGCCGAGACTACAGTCACCCCAGTTACTTCGCAATAGCCTTCCAGTAACCACTAGTAACCTCTCAGTAACTTCCCAGTATCCCCCAGTAACCAACTTGTGTCCCAGGTAATATCCAGTAGCTTCCTATGTGTTCCCAGGATACGACGGTGGCCAAGGGTATCATGACCTTGCAGTACAGACTGGATGGCCAGGATGTCACTCACAGGATTGAATTCCCACTGTGCCCACAGGGAGATGGCCGGTGAGAGCCTGTCCTAAGGGAAGATGCATGCATCCCCCTCATTTCTAACATGGACTCCAGCTGAGAGGAGGCCCAGTTAGCTTATGCATTCTCACCTTCCACACACAATCCCAAACTGGCAGAGAACCCAGCTGTCCGAACATGCCCCACTTCCCTGCTTTGACCCCGCAGGGGTAGGACCAAGGAACCTGGGCATCACTTCCCTGCAGACAGACAAAGACCCAGACATCCAGGTTTTCCCTCTGCCCATCCTCACCCCTGAAGGGAGAAAACCCAGGTGTCCAGGCGCTCTCTCTGTCCACCTTTCCCCAGCAGGGAGACAAGCCAGGTGGTCAGACCTCACCCCACTCTGTCCCCAGGCTGGCTGGGCATCGTCTGGCTGCAAGATCCTTGCTGAAGAGGTTGTTGCCAGAGATTGTGAGTGGATCAGGTGATGAAACAAGGCATCGCGCAGCTGAGATCAGCCTCACTTCGGGGATCATCTGCCCCTTTACCAGCTATGTGGGGGTTCGCATATCACAAAGGGTCCAAGGTAAGGAAAGGCACTTGTGGGAAAAAGCTGGTGGGGCAGCTCCATGGGATGTCCTCATCCCACTGGAGCTGGAACCCCAGCCACAGGGCACCCCCAGTGTCATGGGGTATGCCCCATCAACATCAGGTGCTTCTTTCCCATGTGCTTAATTCAGCCCCTTTCCCTGCTTGCCCTCAAAGGGCCCCTGGCACTGTTGTTACCCCGCCAGTCATTCATCCCCTGCCAGATCGTTGAGCTTTGTGGCTCCAGAAAAGTCTCTTCATGCTTTCCTATGCCCATCTGGGTCCCACCTGGCTGGCTGACAGCAATGTGTGACTCATGGCTTGCCTTCCGTCGACTCACCCATGCCATTGCCGCCCTGCCCCAGCGGGGGGCTTGCTCCAAAGGTATGTGATAATCTAATGCCTTATAGGAGGATTATGCTGCCGTGTCTTGCCCACGGCATGGAAACTGATGAATTTTGCCTTTAACCCTTCCTTTAGTTACCTTTAAACCTGCAAGTCCTTCAGCAAATATGAGGCCCAGCTCAGGGACACCCGGGGAGGGGAGAAGGATAGTTCTGGATCACAAATACACATTTGAATAAGATGTGTTGGGGGGTTATCAAGAGAGGTCTTGGGACATGGCTGGGCAGGAATGCCAGGAGAAGAGGCAATGGTCCAAGCTGGGGGTGAGTTAGGAGTGTCCACAAAGGACTGCAGGTGGTAGTGCTTTGGGGACATGCAGGGAGGAGCTTAGACTGCAGGTAGCTGCCTAAAGAAGAGCAGAGATAATGCTCTGGGACATTGCACAGGGGAATAGAGAAGGGTCAGCTTCCTGTGATTCTCCCAACCCTCCTGTTCACATCTTCTCCCACAGAATGCAAACCACCACAACCATCAGTTTCTTCTCTTAAGTACGTGGATGCCACAGAATTTTTTTTGTGCTCTCCAATGTTGGCGCAATGGTCCACAAAAGCCATTGCTGAGTGCCAGGAGCTGGTGGCACTGCAGAATGTAGATGGCTCCTGGGCCCTCAGCTCAGGACTGGCCTCTGTGCTGGAAATCAATGAGGCTGAAATCAAGGGAAAGATGCCTGGTGAGGTAAGGGGAGAACCTCTTATGGTGACAACATGTCATCCTGGGGCAGTGGGAACCCCTCAGCTGGTGGCAACACTGGTAACCCAAGGGCAGCCAGAGGGGAATGAAGGTATAAGAAACCATAAGCCATCATGGATGGGGTAGGAAGCAGTGAGGGGGCCGTGAGGATGCTCAGCACTGCATGCTGGTCTGAGTCGTTGTTCTACAGGTCATGGAGCCAAGCATCTGGGCCACAGTGCTGGCTGTGACCTGGCTGCACAGAAACGACACGTGTTACCAAGACTTCTGTGAGTTGTTGGAGGCCAAGGCTGTGACCTGGCTGTGCAGCCAAGCTGGTGAGTCTTGAAGGTCCTTTTCCTGCTGATCCCCACAGCACAGCCTCCTCCCTTCTGTCTCCAGTGGGACCTGCCTTACCCCTTCACAGGACCACAGTTTCCAGGGGGGCAGTTGAAGGAGTCCTGTGTCCCCTTTCTTCTTTCCATCTGTGGACTCTCCCTCCTGCCTGTCTCTCCCTGATTGCAGTGCCCCATCTGGACAAGTGCCTGGAGGCAGCCAACACTCTCCTTGGGACCAGCGTGAAGCCAAGTGTCTTCAGGCTCTGAGCTCAACGCATGCCTTGTGCTACAGACTGGCAGCACCTGCAGAGCTAAAAAGGGCCAGAAAGTATAGCCTAAATTCACCTACCATGCTGAGATACCACTGTTGCTACCATCTGGGGTCTTACACTATAGATGAATTCTCAGTGCTTGTGTCTTATGCTAGTTGGGCTGAACCTGTATCATGCTGAACTCCTCAAGAGAAAACCTCTAGTTCAGAGACTCCAGTGTGTTTTGTTTGGGCAGAGGTGGGAGTGGGAAGGAAGCATCACATTCCCCAGTGGCTGCCCTTCCCGAATTCGGCTTTGGCAAAATGGGCTACTGGCCTCCACAAAGATAGCGCTTAGGGACATGGTTTAGTGGTAGACTTGGTAGTGTTAGGTTAATGGTTGGAATCCATGACCCTACAGGTCTTTTCCAACCTAAATGATTCTATGATTCTATGGTTTCTGTCTTGACAGGAGAGTGCTGTACACACTAGAAAAGTTCAGTGTTTAGAGTTGTCAACAGCAGGCACAATAGCAGTGGCTCCCAATGAAGGACTCCTGCTGCACCCCACTTGCTGACCTCTTTGCTTTACTCCAATAGACCAGGAACTCCCATATCTGCATTGCCATGTAAAACATTTTGGAAATAAAACTCTCATCTGCACCAGACCCAGCCCATCATAATGTCCAAGAGAACTCATGTGGGGTGAGATTGGTTTGAAAACTATCATCATGTTGGAGTTGGAACTGCAGGAGGTTTTGGTCAGCAAACAGTCATGCAATGTACTCCCTACTGCCCCAGAGCCCTGTTGGCAAGCTTCTGGTTAATTTTCCAGTAAACAGTGAATCTTCTGTAAGTCAAAAGGTGTGATATAGCCTTTATTTAGTTGGGCGTATGATCCTTCCTTCCTTCCAGGGGCTATCTGTGAGTCACCAGAAGGGGCATGAAAGGACATTGCTTCCCAGAGAATTGTGTATTGTAGTACAATAAATAAGGTGCTTCCCTTGCTCTTGGAAGAGCACAGACCTGTCCTAGGTTAGCAAGAGAGGAGCTGAGGACTTGCCAGGCTTTTTCTAGACTACTTTTGGCTTGAACATATTTCAGCTTCATCTTAGAAGCAGCAGCTGTAGCAACACTTTGCCCAGCAGATAGGTGACTGATGTTTAACTTATCACAGCTGTAACACAAAAGTTGTCAGGTAATTGATGTCCAACTTGATTTTAGCTTTAACTTTCTAACTCCATTGAAGCACACAACCCTGAAAATAAATGCTGTTTTCTCTTCAAGATTCACCTGTGCTGTCTGGAGCAGACACAGTGCAAATGTTTGTGTGCACTGGCAACCCCTCCTGCCCTGGAGGTCAGTGGGGAGACAGAGGAGTCACTTTCCCCAGAGATGTAAATGGGATGGGGCTGAGAGGAATGTGCCCTCCCACACTCTTTGGGGTGTAGAAGGAGGAACAAAGGGCATTGGGGACCTCACATTTTGGAGAGGTGAATCATGACTGTGAGGATATACTGCTAGCTCAGCTTACTTCAGCCACCAACAAATGTATTGTTGATCAAGGGAGAGGTTTTGGCTTCTTGCCTCCAAAAGACTCCCAGGAATGACTCATCTGATCCTACTTTGTTGGTCTCCATGGCCTGGAGGGAATACCAGACTCTACTTCTTTCTTCCCGTTGACCATTGGCAGAGGCCGAAAAGGCAGCCTCAGTTACCCACAGCTGCCTAATTCTGAAGGAGTCAAACCCATTATAGTAGTCTGCAGGATGTGAGCCGAATCCCCTTTCTGGAGCGTCATCTGGCTCTGCTGCATCAGTTTGGAAAAGCCTGTGCTTGTTGCCCCACCTCAGTTTCTCTTTTTCTCAGAGTAGGCTGAAATGCTTTGGAGGTCTGGGGAAAGACTACCATTGCCTGAGGTGTTGAAACAGTTTGCACCAGCTCAGAGCTTTCCTCTTCCACAGGGATACACTTATGCAGTGCTCCCTCCCTTAAATCCCAGGGGAGACACCCTCCAGGGCACTATTTCTATAACACTAAGAAATGGCAGTCAGGTGCTTCAGGCCCAGAGCTCCATCTATGGAAGGAAAAGTGAAAGAGCCAAACTTTCTGTTGGCCTTCCTGTGAGATAAGGGTTTTCAGAGAGAATAGGGAGGGAAGCCATATGAGGCAGAACAGGTGACACACAGACCTGCGTCTTTGTTCCCTGTCACCATCACAGGAAAGGTCCTTACACTCTTCATACACAGTTTTCAGTGGGGGAATCTCTCCTAATAGGACTTGTCATCAACGTCTCCAGACACAATTCATCCCAGCCTAGGAGAAATGTGGAATAAGTGAATGGGGTCTCCTGTGACAGCACCATGATCTCATCACCCTTATTGGAAGCAAGCTGTGCGATAGAAAAACAACCCACAAAAACAAAGAACTGAGGCCTTGATATGTGGGACAGAAGGTCAGGGGCACAGCTGGAGCACCGAAGCAGGAGAGAGTGCTTATCTATGTGGCGCTAGTGTGATAGAACACATTCAGAGTCAGAGAGAAAGGAAAAATACTAGCTCAGGAGGCAGACTATACTAAGTCTGCTCTTTTGTTAATAAACTATTTCAGCTTTGCTTGTGCATGGATACAGAATCCATGTCGTGAATCGCCACAAATGGTGCACCATGTGAGGAGTGACAAATCAACCTAAGAATGTGAACTGGTGGCGAGCCCAACAGGACTGAAGTGCTGCTGAAAGGAAGCAGGAGCCAGCTGCAATCCCTCATCGACTGAGGTGAGCTGTGGGGAACTATGGGGAGTAATATATCGTCCAAGGAGAAGTCAGTACTGAGCCTAATGGAGGGACTCCTACAAAAGCACACGGCTGATATCGACCCACAGTCATTAAAGAAAATTTTGAAGTGGTTATTGCTAAACTGTGAGGGGGTCAATGCAGTTAACATTTTAAAACATGAAACTTGGGATGAAGCAGGAGTTAAATTGTGGGATAGAGCAACAAGGTTGGATAAAACCGCAGCAGAGCTCTTAACTACCTGGAGACAACTATTAGAGCTTATGCTCAAGCAGGAAGCTAGTTACCGAGATGCCGGAGAGTGTGAGTCCGCCACTCTACCCACTGCCCCCCGAGCGCCAGCTGAATCCGAGGTCCCAGAAAAAAGGAAAGCTACCCGATATAAGATTCAGGATTACCTAGGGTCCTCGAACAGTGATGATGACCCTGATGACCCATTTGATCCTGGACCCATTGACCCAGAGAAAGAACCTGATTTGTACCCCCCAGACCCACCTATGCACCAGTACCCGGGGGATTGCCAGAGTGGACCTGTTAGCCTTCAAACCAATAACCTTAGAAACATCTGCAGTCCATTTAATACCTACTGGAGTCTTTAGAACCCTGGTCAACAACAAAGTCCTCTCGTATTGGAGCGCCCGTCTACAACCCTACGAGGGCTATTTGTTTTACCCAGTGTTACTGATTCGGATTACTCTGGTGAAATCAAAATTATGCCCTGAACTCCCACCATACCCTGCACTATTGTGCAAGGCTCATGAATGGCTCAGTTAGTCTACTTTAATGCCCATCCCCCACAAACCACTAACATAGTACGAGGGTGTCAAGGCTATGGATCAACAGTAGCCCCGCATATTTTGAGGGCCCAAACAGTGAGTGCCACATGCCCCATGCTGCACTGTACCCTGACGGCGAAAGACAAGAAATCTGTCTGATTAGCTGGTATTATTGACACTGGTGCTGATGTCACCGTCATCTCTAAAGAACTGTGGCCCAAGGACTGGCCTCTGGCGCAACTTGGGGAAGCTTTAACTGGAATTGGTGGGAATGCTTTACCTTTGCAGAGTAAAAACATGATATTAATCGAAGGGCCTGACAAACATGTAGCGTTGGTGTACCCGTTTGTATTAGCAACACCAATTACATTATGGGAACGGGACTGTATGAGTCAGTGGGGAGCGCAAACTGGGTCAAATTTATCCTGCAGGCCACTGTGGCGCAAGCCACCTTAGAACCAACATGGACAACACAAACTCGGGTATGGGTGGAACAGTGGCCCCTGCCTGTTGTCAAATTGCACCATTTACACAAATTAGTTGACAAAAAATTATGTGCAGGACACATAGTACCTACCACTAGTCCATGGTATTCACCTGTGTTTGTAATTCAGAAGAAGAATGGTAAATGGCGTCTCTTACATGACCTAAGGAAAATTAATGCTGTAGTAGAGGATATGGGTGTGGTACAACCAGGCATGCCATCACCTGCCATGATTCCCTGCAGCTGGCATCTTACTATTATTGATCTAAAAGACTGTTTCTTTACAATTCCTTTGCACCCTAACAATGCCCCTAAATTTGTGTTTTCGGTCCCTTCCATTAATATTAGTGAGCCCCACAAATGCTATCATTGGGTAATGTTGCCACAAGGCATGAAAAATAGCCCTACAATATGTCAATAGTTTGTAGTGAAAGCCCTATCCCCAGTACGTGAACAATTTGCTGAAGCACTTGTCTATCACTATATGGATGATATCCTTACAGCTGCAGAATCTGATGAATATATTCAAATGACCTCAGCGTTTGCATCCCACCAAATAAAGCAGGTAGGTCTGCAAATTGCACCAGAGAAGATTCAACAGGCGAGCCCATATTTAGGGTGGAGAATAACAGAACAAAAAATCAGGCCACAACATGTAAAAATCCAAACTAATGTCAAAACACTTCATGATTTACAAAAACTCTTAGGTACTATTAATTGAGTTCGACTTCTGCTAGGTATTACGAATCATGAATTAGGCCCTTTATTTTCTCTATTGAAAGGCAACCCTGAGCTTTTATTGCCTCGCGTTTTAACCGACAGTGGCACTTACAAAGGTTTCTGACTCTATTGCTTCGCGTCAAGCAGATCGCATCTGTCCTGAACTACCCTTTCAACTAGTCATCTTGAATTCATCTACCCAGCCACATGCACTGCTTTATCAGTGGGATGTAACATGCAATGACCCCTTAGTGAAAATCAAATGGATATTTCTTGCTAATCAATTGCATAAGACCGTCGTGATGTGTCCTGAAAGTTTTGCCCTGCTAATTATTAAAGGACGACAACGACTCAGAGTATTAGCAGGACAAGATATTGCCAGAATCATTGTACCAGTGTCGTCACATATGTTACTGTATTTGATGCAAGCTTCTCTAGACTTTCAAACAGCTTTAGTAGACTTTCCTGGTCAGCTAGATAACCATAACCCGAGCCACAAGTTGATCCAACACGACTTTATATTATATGAAACCTCAAACAGAAGCCATGTATCTCTATCCGCCATCACCGTATTTACTCATGGATCAGGTCAAACTGGCCAGGCAGTTATTGTGTGGAAAGATCCATGTACTCAAACTTGGTGGTCAGATATCAGCCATGCTGATGGTTCTCCACAAATTGTGGAACTCGCTGCAGTAGTCCGAGCTTTTCAACTTTGGCAAGAACCCCTTAATATTGTAACAGACTCAGCTTATGTAGCTGGGCTAGTATCTCGTTTAGAAAATGCATGTTTGTGGGATGTTTCTCATCCGCTATTATTCCACTATCTATTCCAGCTGTCCTGTCTTTTGAATGACAGAAAAGAACCTTATTTTATTATGCATATTAGAGCGCATACGACTCTCCCCGGCCCTTTGGTTGAAGGCAACCGGCGAGAAGATGCTCTGACAATGCCTGTTCAAGTACTTCCCAATGATGGAACAAGCCCAGATTTCTGACATGTTTTTTCACCAAAATGCGAAGGCTTTACAAAAACTGTTTTCTCTGACATCTGTACAAGCCTGTGACATTATTAGTGCTTGTCCAGACTGCCAACACTTCTTTAGCACAACATCATGTGCAGGCATTAATCCTAGGGGATTGGCTGCCTTAGAATAATGGCAAACAGGTGTTACCCATTTTCCAACATTTGGTCACTTGAAATATATTCATGTTTCTGTTGATACCTTCTCGGGAGCAATTTTCACTTCTTGTCATGCCAGAGAAAGAGCCTAAGACGTAATCAAACACTTTACCTGTGCCTTTGCATCCTTAGGTATCCCACGTATAATTAAGACTGATAATGGCCCAGTCTATATCTCATATTGCCTACTAACCTGTTTTCAAGACTGAGAGGTGAAACACATCACAGGTGTTCCTCACTCCCCCACAGGGCAAGCTATCATTGAACGAGCACAGAACACCTTAAAATGCATGTTGTTACAACAAAGTGGGGGAGCTGGAACCTTAATTCCACAAGAGCATTTAGCAAAAGCACTGTATGTCCTTAACTTTTTGAATTTTTCTGATACAGGTCCACCCATTAGCTGACACTATCTCTCTCTGCAAACAGACCAGCAGAGCATTGAAGGAAAGGCTCAGGTCCTTGTACGAAATTTAGAATCTGGGATAATGGAGTGTCCCTTCCTCCTAATAACATGGGGGAGTGGTTATGCTTGTGTCTCCACAGGGTCAGGACCTTGCTGGATCCCAGCCCATTGCGTTCAGCCATATCGGTATCAACCCTCAACAGAAAATTCCACATCAGAAGAACCAAACCCTACTGAAGGAAAATTAAGACGCTTTGTTTGTTGATTGTATTTATGATCTGTTCATGTAATGGGGTATATTCTTGGCCAGGGTTACCCAAGCTACCATCGTCTAATAATCTTTGGGTAACACTGGCAAAAGCCATAAATCAAGACTCTTCCATTCTGAATCTATTCACAAAAGTATTCAGCAGCTAGAGAAAAAAAAAAAAACCAAAACCTGCAGAAACTGCAAATAGATGAGGATTGGAGTTGGCTTGATCAGCTCTTTAGTGGGCTACATCTGGGCGGATGGGTAAAAGTCCTTGTGAAGTATGTGATCTTTTGCATTGGTCTGTTTTTGTGTATTGTTATCTGTATCCCATATGCTTATAATGCTTATAATGTTTAATGGATAAGTCTCTGAAAACCATATTGATAGTTGAAAAAGAAGGGGGAATTGTGGAGTAAGTGATTGTGGCCTCCTGTGATCTCATCGCCCTTATTGGAAGCAAGCCGTGCGATAGAAAAACAACCCACAAAAACCCACAGAACTGAGGCCTTGATATGCAGGACAGAAGGTCAGGGGCACAACTGGAGCACCGAAGCAGGAGAGAGTGCTTATCTATGTTTATACCGTAGTATAAGCTAGTGTGATAGAACACATTCAGAGTCAGAGAGAAAGGAAAAATACTAGCTCAGGAGGCAGACTATATTAAGGCTGCTCGTTTGTGAATAAACGGCTTTTGGCTTTGCTTGTGCATGGATGTGGAGTCCGTGTTGTGAATCGCCACAAACCCCCTTGCTTTCCAACCAACTTCAGATAATTCCAGGAGATTGGGGGTGGCTGGGCTTAACTTCTGATTAACTCCAATGTAATATCATGACTAGGTTCCTTTTACATTCTCGGACACAGAATTAAGACTCAAAATGGAGTAAGTGCCAAGTCACTTTATTTGGCCAACAATAAATACGCGAGAGAAAAGCAGAGAAAGAGAGAGAGAGAGAGCGAGCGCGAGAGTGTTGCAATAGCTATCACCACGGATCTGCGGCGGTCCGTCCATCCAGTCCATCCGGTGTGTCTTTGAAGCGGGGGGTGGGGTGGGGTGGGGTGGGGGAGGATATGTTCCAGAATGCTCCTTGTGGACTCCGTTGGTTTCCCCTTTTTATAGGGTTGTCCTCTTGCATGGTCAATAACTGTTTTGCATACCCACGCCTCCCACTCGGCAGTGGGGTGCATGCCCAGTACCGTCACCAGAGGGTGCTTGAAAGTTCTAGAGGGTCCGAGCCCCTCCCATATGTTGTCAGTCGACCCTGGGCCTGAGTGCATGCACACGACACAACAGGACACACATTCCTGGACACACATTCCTGTCGGGTAGAACTCAATGGGCTGCCTTGGCGATTAAATTGTCCCTCTCAGTTGCCGTGGTGATCAGGATTCTGTAGTTAAACTGTCCTGCCAACAATGTTGAGACAAGCTTCTGGTCCCTTACAGGTGCACAGGGGATTGCTCCACCTAGTGTTGCACACCAAGTTGCTCTACTACAGGGGTTATATGCAATCAAAATACACATATTCATTAGATTTCTAGGAAATTATTATCATATTTGTACTGTTCTTGGAACTCATTAATATATGCAAAAGTCCTTAACGCATGCACATTCATGTTCATTGGTGGTCTTCCAGGTTCCTCTGGTGGTCGTCGATAGTCTTCCTCACCGTGTCTGCTGGTTGAACTCAGTCTTTGGGCCTGCTCAGTTCATTTTTGGCTTGGTTACACAATTCTTACCGATACTAAACTAGCTTATTCTAGTACATTTCCCTTATTTATTCTATTCAAGGGTACAGTGTCTCCATACTCCCTTCCATCTAATCACATATAGCAAATTCTAAGACTATCTTATTCACAAAGTATTCCAAGTATTTAAAACTTAGCTTTGTTGCTCCAATTAGAGGGGACCATATGTCCTTTTTGAAGTTGGTATCAGGTATCACCAGCAGCCCCAGCCCAGGACCCTCTTTCCCAGGCACTGGAGCCCAGCCCAGGGGCCTAAAGACTCACGGTCTCTGCCCAGGCTGGGGGATGTGGCTGCCACTCTCCCTATTGCAGGTTCAACCAGCAGTGAAGCAGAGAACCTATCCCAGAGACACACACACGGGCACAGAAAGAAACACAGACACAGATGGCACTGACATGCTGACACGGATGATCACACTGCCACAGCCAAGGCACTGCTGTCAGCAGCACCCACACACAGGACCCGTGTAACACAAGCACAGACAGCCACAATCCCCTCCTCTTCTGGGGCTGGCAGAGACAGGAAATCACTAGTGCAGGTACACACATGACACTACCAGGCTTCACAAGCATGTGACATTTGTGGGTCCCTCAAGCACTGCCATGACCCTTCTGTCTGCAGAGCACCCCTGCCTGCACCCAAGCCCTCTGACCCATCCCATGGGTTCCCTACTTGCTGACTTGTGCAGCTTGATGCACCAAACAGGCAGTACTCACACACCATTCCCACAGACATCCCACACTCGCAGGTATCCCTGGATACCAGTATGGACCCCCTGGTCACCTGATACCATTGCCCAGACTGGGGGCCTCCTACTCGACGCTGGTTTAGCTTGAAGTTTGTTGATGAATACAGACACACCCCCCATGCGCACCCAGTTTGTGGGGATGCAGTTGATACCAGGCACACAGGCTGTGACCCATGGTGCTCCTCCAACTTCCAGCACTGAGCCCCACATTTGCCTCACTCTCACAAGTCCCTTCTGCATTGCTATGTGGAGGGACAGTGTCTGCTGCTTTAAGGGTATCTAGTCAAGGACCTCCTCAATGCAAAACAAAAGGGATAAAAACACATGGAGAAAGCCATAATCAAGAACATAACAGAGGCACAAACCTGACTGACAAATAAGGGAGGCAATGATGGGAACCAAACCTGATCAGTCACACCAATTGATGATGGCATGTAGGAGTGTAAGAATTAGTCCATTAGTTTATCTGATCAGGGACCTTCTCAGATGGTATGATAAGAAAAATTGAGACAATAAACCAAAATACAGACATAAACATGACAAAAGAAACAGGG
Source organism: Phalacrocorax carbo (assembly GCF_963921805.1). Taxonomy (NCBI): domain Eukaryota; kingdom Metazoa; phylum Chordata; class Aves; order Suliformes; family Phalacrocoracidae; genus Phalacrocorax; species Phalacrocorax carbo. The sequence goes on along the minus strand of NC_087518.1, from coordinate 26,798,639 downwards.
GTACAATGACAACAAACCAACCTCACCACTCACACTAATTGATGACCAATCAAGAAACCACAGGTGCCACTTTCAGGAAGATCAACATGGACTTCACAACCATCAAGACTGTGAAACGGGAACCTTGGATGCAGACACAGGCTGGAAGGAGTGTGGGAATAGCTAGAGCTGTACAAATCCATGAGGGATGTACAGAAGGGGACATGGGGTGTTGACAGAAAGGGGTATTAAAGCAGCTGGGTGGGTGTAAATTGCAGGCAAAACGGTTTTGGGAGGACATAAAGAGGAACAACATACATACATCTCCATGCTAACCTTCACCAAATACCTGTAGCCAGGGTAATGGAATTAACCAAGCATGGATGTTACTTTACTCCTTGTACAGTCCTATCCAACTGGACATTAAGTCTGGGAACATGGAGTATAGAAATCAGTGTATTCTTTGATCTGTATTTTAGTCTCTAGGTAATCATTAATGTGAACAAAAAAATAGACAATGTGCTTCTGTCCAAAGAGGATGACAAAGTGTGGTTTTGTGTAGTGGACTGAGAACACTGGCCAGGACTGCCAAGATTAAGAATCAAGTAGGTAAAAGGTAATTCTGGCAGGGGGAGATTGCGACCACTGACTCATGGACCACTGACCCAAGTAATACCACCTACTCAGAACAATGGGAAAGGACAACTGAGTCTGCACAATAATTTACATGTGAAGTGAGTAAGTTTGTTCCAATCACCAAAGAGAATAATATTGGATATGTATAGATAAAATGAACATGTATATTTTTGGTCTATATAAATCACATGGAAAGGGTGTGTAAGAAATGCAGATTAGGTGGAGCGATCCCCCGTGCATTCGGCGCGGCGAATAAAAAATGCCTGCCTTTTAACACTACATTGGTGTTACGACGTTTATTCCCGATTTCAGTGACATACCCATGAAATGAACTGTGAGGGCAGATTAGCATGTTACCAAGTATGAAAAATCAGTATCCTGAAATACTGTAACTAATTACCTTGTTAGGTCCTTTTGATTTGTCTAACAAGTAATCCTTTTGTCATGGTTTTAGCTGGGATAGAGTTTATTTTCTTCACTGCAGCTGGTCTAGTGCTGTACTTTGCACTTAGTATGAGAATATTGATAACACACCGATGTTTTAGTTGTTGCTGGGTAGTGCTTCTACTAGTCAAGGACTTTTCCAGCCTCTCAAGCTCTGCTGGGTGCACAAGAAGCTGGGAGGGGAGAGGGCACAGTCAAGAAAGCTGATCCAAACTGACCAAAGGATGTTCCATATCATATGACATCATGTCCAGTATATTAACTGAGGGGAGCTGGCCAGGGAAGTAGGAATCGCAGCTCAGGGACCAGCAGCATTGGTCAGCAGGTGGTGAGCAAGTGCATCACTTGTTTGGGGTTTTTTCCCTCCTCCTCAGTTTTCACTTCTCCCTCTCATTAGTTTTCTTTTCATTATATTACTATTACTAGTAGTAGTAGTAGTATTTTAATTATTAAACTGTTCTTACCTCAACCCACAAGTTTTCTTACTTTGGCCCTTCCAATTCTCTCCCCCATTCCACAGGGGTGGGGGGAGTGACCGAGCGGCTCTATGGTGTTTAGTTGCTGACTGGGGCTAAACCACACCACCTTTGAAGAACCAGATGACAGCTGTCCTTGACAGTAGCTTTTCATTTCCTTCCCCCCACCCCAGGTATGCAGTTTGCCAATTTCAATTGTGTTTGATATGCATGTCTCTGTCCATGTGTTTCTGTGAATGTGTGTCTCTGTTGAGCCAATGAATGCTCCCTACAGGCACGTCTGGGGAAGCAGGGTGTGCATGTGTTGTTGGAGACTACATTGGGGAATTTGGGAAGTACATGTTTGTCTTGGATTCCAGCTTTTGATTTACAATTCTTCAAGCTGCGAGAAGGGACATTCGGGTTAGACTGGGAAATCTATAGTGGGGGTAGTCACAACGTGCCCCTGAAATCTCAGAAAATTGTCCCCGTCAGGTCTGACCTATGGTTCACTGGAAATGCAGGGATAGAGGAAGGGAAATGCAGGGATAGAGGAAGGGAAATGCCAACCTTAACTAGGAAGATGGCATTGTCTTACAATTTGTGAAAGAATGTGTAATGTAGACTGACATTACAAATGGTGCAGAACTGCCACTGGTTCCAAAAACTAAGAATTAGAAACTTAGTTAGAAAACTAAGTTTAGTTACAAAAACTAACTTAGAAAACTAAGAAACCCTAGCTGTCTTTGATAGTGCGATGCAACACAGCAGTTGGCACAGAGCTAACCCCACAGCAGGTCACCAGCTTTACCAGAATGAGGCCAAAACCGCAGGAGCCACCTGACCACAGACATCCCATGACCTGGTGCCTGCAGAGACGCAGCTATCAAAGCCAAACAATTGGACTTGCCTATACCACCTGCTACACTTACAGAGCTGTAACTGATCTTAAGTGCCTCAATATGTTCATGACTATTGCCTCTGATGGGGTGGCCAGCAACCACAGCCCTTGGACCCCCTCCCGCCCTGCTTAATGCCCAGAGGAGTCAGGCTCCTGCCACAATGTGTGCAGCCCATAGCAGGGCCCACTCAGGCTATATGGGAGTGAGGAGTGATGCAGCTTCTTCTGACATTACCTGTCAGTGCGGGGGTGTTGGGGTACGTGGAAGGAGTGCGTCTGCTCTTTTAAAGCTATCTGGTCAAAGGAGCCATGAACAAGAACATAGAGAGACAAACCTGACATATGATAAGGGAGATTGTGATGAGAACAAACCTTATCAGCCACCCTAATTGCTAAGGGTGTGTGGAGGAAGTCCAAGAACATTTACTGCTACAGCTAGCAAGATGAGTAAAGGGAGGGAGACAACCACACAGAGTCATAAAACCTGACCAATTAGCACTAATAAAGGCAATACCTGGAAATAAACATCACACTGATTGATGGGCTCTCAAGAAGCTATAAGCAACCAGGACTTTGCAACTGGTAAGAATGCAAACCTGAGTGTCCAGGGCATTGGATGGAGTCAGTGGGACCATGCCAGCATGTGAGGGAGCGTGCAAGGGAGGGGGAACTCAGAGCAACGAAGAGGGGACCAGACAGAAATGGGGTGTAAGAGGCTGGTCAGATGTAAACCTGGGCCAGTCAGTGCTGCTGTCTGAGCTCTACACTTGACCACCACATCCTGTCCTGTCTCCTTACCAAATCTTTTCATAACTCTGAGTTATCTCACTCTAGCCCATGTACATGTGCTGCAAGGACTAAGTGCCAGCTACTGATGCCAGACTGGGGGAGCAGGCTCCCTGGCCTCCAGTGTCAGCTACTAAAGCCAGTGGGGCCTCACCCTACAGCCACTGTGGCAGTAACTGTGTGCCCACAAAACCAAGTTACTGGGAGGACTGGCTTGAGTGAAGGGCTCTGCACCAGCAGCTGGAGCAGGACAAGAGCCCACCACTTGCATGCCTAATGCTGGGGGAGGACAGTGTATCTCCCACAGACTGGGGGGGTGTGGGGTGTGCATGTCTATCCACCAGCCAATTTCAAGCTGGACCAGCTGGCAAGCAGGCCTTGGGTCTAGGCAGAGGGATCAGGTACACAGCAGTCCATGCTGGTACCTGGAGGTACCTGTGAGCATGCGATGCCTTTGTACAAGTGTGTGTGTGGCATGCTTGCTGTATAACCAGGCCCAGACAGTGAGTAAGGGACCCATGGGATGGGTCAGAAAGCTTGGGTCCAGGTAGGGGTGCTGGGCAGACAAAGAGGTCATGCTGTTGCTCAAGGGACTCTTGAGTGCGCATGCGCTTGTGAACCCTGAGGGTGTCATTTGAGTCTGCCAGGCTCAGAAGGAAGGGGCACAGCAGGCTGTGCTTGTGTTACATGGGTCCTGTGCGTGGGTATTTTTGACAGCAGTGTCTTGGCTGGGGCAGTCTACATGACCAGCCATGTCAGTGTCATCTGTCTGTATGTGTGTACACACATGCCTCTGATAGGTGCTCAGCTTCAGGGTTGACTGAACCTGCAAACATGAGAGCAGCAGCTGCATTCCTCAGCTTGAGCAGAGACCCTCGGTACCTGGGCACCAGGCTAGGAGGCCAGTGGCCAGGCAGGAGGGTCCTGGACTGGGGCTACTGAAGGCAGTAGCCGCTCTTGACATGTCTTAACCATAAGCATTCACCTCAAAGACCAGAGAGACTTGTCCTCTGAAGGTTTACTGTGACCTGGGGCATGTGGGGCACTGCAGTTGGCTTGCAGAAACACTGCTAGCACTAAGCACTTTAGGGCTGGCTACCCAGCATTGGGATGACACAAGACCTGTACTTACGATCAAAAAGTCTTGCAGCCTGGGGGCTAGGGTCTCCTTATGGTCATCAAAAATAGACAGTAGTCCAAAATCTAATCTAGATCACAGCTTGCTGTCATGCTAATACGCATGTTTTTTTGGGTCCACAGTAGACAAAGGGGCATGATGTCTGTGTGAATTTATCATGATTAAAAGTCCCAATTGTAGCCAGCAGCCAGCGTTTTCGGATCCTATACTGGGATTCAGGTGTCAGAAGCTCATTTAAGTCCTGTGATATGTTCAAGCCAAATGTCATGCAGAGGCAACCCTTCAAAATCCTGAGCAAGTTACACATCCAAGCAGGGAGTCCAAGGGCTGGGAACTCTGGTTCATGGTGGTCCTTCGTGGAATATGCAACCCTCTTTCAGAAGAGCTGCAGGTTGCCAGTGCTTCTCCAGCCTTACTTGCCTTTATTTCCAATCACAACTCAAAGCTGTTGCAATCATCAAGGTACATACAGGTAGAGAAACAATCTAATTGGGCTAGCTAACCAGCTCACCTGACAGAAGGATGCTGTAGTCCACAACATCTGGGGAAGCAGACTGAAGTCTGAGGCTCTAAAAAGGTAGATGGAATAACTAAACACAAAGCACTGCTGATTGTCCCTATCATATTGCCCCACAATTAACTGGGCCTGTAACTCAGAGTAGTTACTTGAAGACGGGAAACTGAGGCACAATCCAAGCATGCCAGATTTATCTCAGGTGATGTTGCTTTCACAGCTATTTCTAAAGTCCCCGTTCACCTGGCTGTGCGCATGCTGACTATCTCCAGATCCAGCTGGACAGTCCCACTCTATTTTCCTGCCTGAAAAGTCATCAGATTGCCATTCTGTCTCCAGTATGGACTGAGAAAAGAGGCAGGGGAATAGGGAGCCTGGACTCCACCAAGACTGACCCTTCAGCTACTGTGACATTAACCTGGTATAAATCAGAAACATGTGGAGTGCTCTCTTTCTGGATAGCTTCTTACTTCAGGAGTGCAGCAGGTCTTTTTACCTGCCTGAAATACTTTTTAATATATTCTTCTAGCCCAAAATTACATCACACAAGGAATATTTCTCCAGAAGCAGCGCTATAATGAACTTAGCTGCTCTGTATATTTCATATCTCACAACCCATTTTGGCATGTGAAAATGCATTAAGGGAACCATGTGGATACATTTCCTTACAGCAGGAGATTATGAAATTGCAATGCTCTCCACAGGAGAAGAGGTACTGCTTCGCGAGGCAGCCCAGACAGCCTGGGTATTCCCACTGCCCAATCAGTGGGAACCCCTTGAACACAAGTACCACCTCATGGGATGAAGAGGGGAAAACCACCCTGTCTGGGATTCGATAACTACTGTTGCTGTACGCTTCTATGGGAGAACTTATCTTGGGCCACATATCTCCGGGACACAGGGCTCTACCCACCCTGGGGACAGTGATGCACAGACATCAATATGATGGATACAAAATGTCCGTTTATTTAACTGCGTCACACGCTTATATAGCTCTTGCGCTTCCTGTTCCGGCCACTCCTATGGGGAGGAGTCTATCTTTCCGTCACAGCCCGTGATCTTCCGGTCGCCAATCCCTATTCCCCTACGTCTACAATGAAGGCAATAGCTGATATGCACCGTTTAGACTGAAGCAGTGCCTTGCACTCCCTCACACCAAGCTGAACCACTCAGTTTCTCCCTAGCACAAGCTCAGATGTAGCTGACACCTACCCAAGGCCTCAAGAGCAAGTCCAGGGTCCCACTGCCACCCTTGTCCCCGCAGGCTGGCAAAGCAGTGTTCTCCTTCATCCCCACCACAGCATCAGGGTTATGAAACCCTGGAAGGATATGACTCTTGAGCCTAGGCTCAGCTGGAGGTTCTGACACAGCAACTTAGTGCCACCACAACAAAGCAGATGGCAAAGTCTCCAAGCCATCCATATCCAGCACCCTTTGCGCCTGCCACCCCCAATGGATCTTCTCCTACAACCACAACTCTATTCTCTATGAGACTGAGAAAGGCAAAGCAGAAGAGCATAACCAGGTCTCTGTGTGACCACGGGGGAAAGACATGAGGAAAAACAGGAAGAGGGTCTTGCAGTAACATGGAGGAGAAATACAACACCTGAATACCTCTTTCATGCTGCCACTCCTGTCTGTCAGGGGAAGAGACAATACACCACCCAGCTGCTCTCCAGGCAGCTTACATGCACACTGTGGAAAAGGGATGATGGCAGATACAACAGTCACAATCCTCAGAGGGGATTGTGCCATTCCCCAAAAGTGGGTAATGTGGAGTAAGATGGATGACTCGTAAACTGGGGATGCACAAACGGATAGGAAGGGGAAAAGATTGCTCACACTCTCTGTGTGGGGCCGGGGAAATGTCAACAAGGGGCAGGGCTACCCTCTTTCACCCAAGGGAAGTCATGTGAGCCAGGGAGCTCAAAAAAACAGGTCCCAACCCAGCCCAGCCAAGGAGTCCTCAAGCCACAATGTCCTTCAGAGCTTCAGACAGCTCAGGGAAGATGAAATGGTAGCCACTCTCCAGGGTGTGTTTTGGCACCACCCTCTGGCCCTCCAACAGCATGATGGCCCGCTCTGCCCCAAAGATAGCCCGCACAGCCCAAGCAGGCACTGGCAGCAGGGCTGGGCGCCCCAGGGCTGCAGCAAACTCCTGAGCAAAGATGCCACTGGAGGTGGCAGGGGAGGATGGGGAGACACCATTGAGGATGCCTTGCAGGCACTCACTCTCCAGGGCATGACACACAATCCCAGCCAGGTCCCGAATGTGGATCCATGGGAAGGGCTGAAGCCCAGAGCCCAAGGGGCCTCCTAGTCCCAGACGGAAAGGCCAGAGCATCTGAGAGATTGCACCACCACCTCGGCCCAGCACTACCCCTGTGGAGAAAACAGAGTGAGACCAGGACCGCACCCCATCAAAGGACAAAAGATCCCTGCACCCCCAGACCTACAACCAGGAAACAATCCTTAGAGGGCTGGAGTGGAATGGCAGCCCAGTGAGGAGAGGCACAAGACCTCATGTCCTTTTCCCTCCTCTTCCCCCAGCACCAAAGCAGAGCCACCCTGAACAGGCACAATGCTCCATCTCACCAGATCTCACCACAACACCACGAGCTGGGCTCCCAGGGATGACAGCTGCAGCTTCCCAGGAGCTCACCAGGCGTGAGAAGAAGTCAAAATCACCCCCAGGACTATCCTCGGTATACTCAGCTGTGGGGCTAGGGCGGTAATAGCCTGCAGGGTTAACAGCAGAAAGGGAGTCAGAGTTGAATCGTGACACCAGCTACCAACCCACCCTCCAAACCGACCCTCTTCCCTGCCTCCAGGAGCCCAGAATTTGATCACTCCATCAGGGTCATCCTCATAAGCAGCACAGGGTCCCTCTGATGGCAATGCTGTCAAGTTTTTGAACTACCAATGCAAGTTCAGCAGGATGCACCAGTACTCAGGTTTTGCTGGCAGACTTGAGAACCAAATATACCAGCAAGCAACAAACTGAGCTGGCTGCATAGAAAGACACGTGCTCTAAAACTGGGCATCACAGATGCTAAACTGTGGCAGCTTTAAACACTGTAGCAAGCAGAAATGCAGAGCTGGAGATATGCAGGGGGATTCCGCTGAGGTCCTGCTTAGGCAAATTGGTTCTACAGCATGCCGAAAGACTTTCACAAGAGAATGGAGAAATGATCCTGTCCTAATGAGACCAAGAGAAAGCACAAGGACACAAATTCCTCTCCAGCAGTACCAAAAAACTGATCCAAGACTTGCCTAAATGCAGTGGCACTGATGGCAATAAAGCTGGTATTTCAAGGCAAGACATGTGTCACCCCTCATAGATGCATTTCTGTCTGGAGGTATACCTCTCCAGGTCAGCATGAGTCATGTCTTGGCTGGGCCCAACCAATACCTACGCCGGTGACGAGGACCCAAGCATGGGGTGGCTGCTCAGCATCAGCAATGGCTTTGGCCATGATCCTGGTGGTCTCGACCCGGCTGCTGATGACTTCCCTGCAGAAGGCATCACCCCATCTGGGAAAGGGAGAGCCACGGGTTATACTCCCCCCAAGGACATCCCAGGAAACAACACCACCAAGGGGAGCCCCAGAAGACACCTGCTCACAAGCACAGGAGAGGTCATATGAATTTCCCCCCCCCCAACTCAGAGCACTGGGAGGACATGGGATCTTACTACCTAAATGCATGGGGACTTCAGGTGTTGGTTGCTCTCCACTTCTCACAAAAGGCTGTGGTTTTTGAACTGCCTTAGGACAAAGGCAGCAGAGGAGCTGGACATTAAAGCTGGGTATGGTGAATTCTTCCCAAGCACCCAGCAGAGGCATTTCCAAAAACACCCTCATAGAAGTCAAACTTTGGTTCTCATCTTGCACTACCTAAATGTAGGCATCCAGTGTAATTTTGGAAACATGGAACTACTTTGCCTGGCCACTAACTGTAATGCAGAAGGGAAACTGTCTTCAAAAGGCCTCCCAGAACTTAACAGGCCCACAGAAATGTTTTGGACACTTAAGAACGAATATGTCAACAGTTAGGTAACCCAAGTGCTTCCTGGACACCTTGTTTCCTCTCCAGATCCCTTCCACATTCTCTGACAATACTGGGCTATCTTGCCTTCACCCTGCCCTAACAGCACTATGGGAGACCAAGTTACCTGCGGAAAGGGTTGAGGACATTTTCACCAGCCAAGTTCACCACAGCGTCACACGGGGGCAGTCCAGAGCGGGACAACTCTTCCTAGTCAGGGGTAACAGAGACATCACAAACCCAGCCCCCCTTCTGCTCAAGCCTCCCCAACAACCAAGCAGGGCATGATCCTAAGAACTCCAGCCAGTTCTTTCCTGACACTGCCTGGAGCACAAGTATGAATGGACAAGGTTTTGCTCCTTGGAGCTACAGCAGTGCCCATCCCAATGACTATGACTGACAGAGCACCCAGGAGCCAGATTCCCCACTGCAGATTCCCTGTATGTCACAGCAGGCCAGAACACGTGGGCTTGTTCCTCAGCTTTGACATGCTCTCCCTCCTGTGACTGCTCTCATCTCATACCCAACTGATGCGATCCTTGCCCCTTTGTCGAGAGACGTGGGTCACTTCATGCCCACGGCTCCGCAGCAACTGGGTCAGGGCTGTGCCCACAAAGCCAGTCCCACCACCTAGGAGAAAGACAAAACATGGAAGATTTGCTACCCGGGCTGGCATCCCAAGGCCTTGCACAGCCACCCCCATTACCACAGCCAGCTTCTGGGGTACACTGCTCTGGGCCCAAGCCCCGGCTCCCCACTGCCCTGCACAACACCCCAGCCCCAAGGGCCCCCAGTCCCCGTGCCCAGGCGCCAAGCACTGCGTCCCGCCCCCGAGCCCCACGGGGAGGGGAACTGGCTCCAACCTCTGCCTGCAGCACCCTCAGTTCAGGCCCGCCCGGTACCGCCAAACGCCAACCCCTGACAGAGCCCCCGCACGCAGCCGCCGTGCGCAGCGCCCTGGGGGGTGCGGCCGCCCGCGGCCAGCCCGCTCCCGGCAGCGGCCTGGCTGAAACCCCCAACGCATCTGAGCGCCTGAGCAACAACGCGCACGACCGCGGCCGGCCTCCGCCCCCGGGCACCGACCTCCAACCCCCGGCCTCTTGGCACCGACCCCCAGACCCCGACTGGCCCCACACTCACCCACGAGCACCTTCATGGCTGGGCCCGCTGCGTACACGCCAGGATAGGCCGATTGCGCATGCGCCCCCCCGTGCACCCTCCTTGCCCCCCCCAAGCCCGGGGTCGCTTAAAGGGCCAGCGCGCCGTTGCGCATTAACCTTTCCAGCGCCAGCGTGCAGGGCACAGGGCAGGAAGAGGTGGCTCCGGCGGGGGTGGGCTGCCGCTTAGAAGTGTGCTGGAAAACCATCCTGTAACGGAGCAGGAGAAGCAGAGGAATAAGCAAAGCCCAAGGAGCTGCACAGCAGAGCGAGAACCCACTGGGTGAATGCAGTAAAAGGCCAGGGTGGGCAGCTTCCGATGGAGAAGTGTCTGCTGCATAGAGAGGTGAGAAAGCAACCTGGAGGAATTCATTAGGTCAATCAGTTAACCAGTTAGTTAAGAGCTGAAATAAATGGCAATGAGGTGTTTCTAAATGTTTCTAATAAAAAATGAAGAATTTGGCAGTTGCACATGAGGCTGAGATTGTTCTCACTGACTCTAAGCCTCTGTTCCCTCTGCACATCTTCTTAGGGTCATGGGAAAAGAAATTAGTTCGAGGATGTAATTCTGCTGCTGGACTTGAGATTCCTGGTCTGAGATTTGATGAAACACACATTGAAAGATAAGACTTTCCACCTGCAAGCAGCTGGGGCAGCCTTTGCTTCACACAAAGCTGCCTGTGTTGTCAGCTGCTGTTGTCTTGTGTCGTATGAAGAGCAGAGGGTGATAGCAGCCTGTAGACAGGACTTCTACACATTGGTGGCTGTTCTGAAGCAGGGACAAATGCTGGAGATATTTCTACCCACCCATCTACAGTTCAGTCCTAGTCATCCATCCTTGTCTGCACAGAGACCCATAGCCTGTCTGTCCATCTATCCTCCTTCTCCCATACCCCGCTCTGCATGTTGTTATCCCCTCTGCCACCAGCTGTATAAAAGTGTTTGGCTGCACCTGACATGATGTAATGGCTTGAGTGTGCAGAAAAGAAATCAGGAAGCACAGATGAATTCTTTGCCATTTCACACCTCTATAGCACACTCTGAGAGGGAGACCAGACTGTGATAATAACATAGATTTGGATATGAAGGAACTCTCAGTGGTTGACTTGAGGTGATGTTGCCAATTAAGCCATTGACAGCTTACATTGCATGTCTGCGTTAGAAAGTGTTAAACAGCAAAAATAATAACCTGCTGGAGAATACACCCACCTACACCCAGCACTGTGCCCAGGGCTGTCCTCACAGTGGAACTGCTACATGTAAAAACCAGCTCAGCAGCCAGGTCTGGACAACTCCAACAGCTGCAGCAAGTGCCCCATTCCCTGGCTAGCTCAGTCAGTAAAGCATGAGACTCTTAATCTCAGGGTTGTGGTTGGGCATCAAAAAGGATTGTTGTGGTTTAACCCCACCCGGCAACTAAGCACTACACAGCTGCTTGCTCATTCCCCCCGCAGTGGGATGGGGGAGAGAATGGGAAGGGTAAAAGTGAGAACACTCATGCGTTGACTTAAAAACAGTTTAATAATTGAAATAAAATAATAATAATAATAAGTTGTAATTAAAAGGAAAACAACAAGGAGAGAGAAATAAAACCCAAGAAAGACAAGTGATGCAAATGAAAACAGTTGCTTACCACCAACTTACTGGTGCCCAGCTAGACCCTGAGGAGCAGCCAACCTTCCCCCTAGTTTTATTGCTGAGCATGACATCATATGGTATGGAATATCCCTTTGATCATTCTGGGTCATCTGTCCTGGCTGTGTTCCCTCCCAGCTTCTTGTCCACCCCCAGCCTTCTTACTGGTGGAGTGGTGTGAGAAGCAGAAAAGGCCTTGACTCTGTGTAAGCACTGCTCAGCAATAATGAAAACATCCCTGAGTTGTCAACACTGTTTTCAGCACAAATCCAAAACGTAACCCCATACTAGCCACTATGAAGAACATTAATCCTATCCCAGCTAAAACCAGTTTCTTCACACAGGGTCTTGGACCAGAAGCTTTGAGTGGTGCATGCTCTGCACAGCCATGTTTGTATGAATAAAAATCAGTATCCACCTGCTATAGCCACCCTGCTTGGTAAATAGGATCTAAAAAGTATGCCACTGAGTGGTAACGTTCAGTGCTTGTGGCTACCCCATCTCCTGTTGCCTCAGGACAGCTGTGCCAGGGACACCCTGGGGGCTGAAAACCAGCCCATTTCCAAACCCTTTATGATCCAAGCCTGAGTCTGGATTTACACAAGAGGAGAAAGATGAGGATCCATCCCTGGTCACTTCTTCTTGGGCGAGCCTCTGGATTTACTGTGTTGTGAAAGCAAATGTCAGTTCTTCAGTATCCATAAATGTTTCCTATGTTAAGCAGGCAGCCAAGCTATATTTTGCAGCCCACAATTATCCTGCAAGCCCTGATATGGGGACTGGTTAGCACAGTGCTGCAGCTGAAGAAGTACTATCTTGGCATTGCAATTGGCAAGCTATAGACTGTGTTAGCACTGCAAGCCTCAGGACTTGTTTTGTTCTGCTTGGAGAATGGCTCAGCGATTATTACCTAGCTTGTTTTTAGCATTGGTTTTGCTTTGGGCAATGGAGTTATGTGTATAGTAATGTTGATATATTTCTGTAATGAGTATATAATAATAACTAGTTATTATTCTGTGTAGACTGAATTATCTATGACCCTGGAATAAAATTGAAATGAAGAGGAGTGTATTTGGATTATGTGGCAAGGTTTTGGTAGCATGGGGGCTGCAGGGTGACCTTTGTGAGAAGAGATCAGGGGCTTCCCCCATGTCAGACAGAGTCAGTTTTAACTAGCTCCACAATAGGTGCACCACTGCCCAAAACTGAGCCCATCAGTGAACTTGGTGCCACTTCTGTGATAATGTATTTAAGAAAGGGCAAAAACACTGCACAGCAGCTGTGCAAGGGAGAGGTGAGAAAAATGTGGGAGAAACAGCCCTGCAGACACCCAGGTCAGTGAAGAAGGAGTGGGAGGAGGTGCTCCAGGCACCAAAGCAGAGATTCCCCTGCAGCCCATGGAGAAGACCACGATGAAGCATGTCCTCCCCATGCAGCCCATGGAGGACCACTATGGAGCAGATACCCATGCTGCAGGCCGTGGAACCACCATTGGTCAGTTACTGTTCATGAAAGAAATGCAGCCTTGTGAACCATGCAGAAGCAGTTTTAGAGGTGGCAAAGAGAACAAAGAACAAGTATCCCACATGTATAAAACACATAACAGACTTACAACCAGTGAAGAAAAAGCAATACACAGTGCTAGCAAACCCAAAAATATCCCCCAGTGTGTTCAAGCTTGAGGAGGGCAAAAAATCATTATCAAAGTCACTCTTATCCTGGAAAAATGATCCTGACAGAGGTGACTCCCCTTGCCTATGTTTCTGTGCTGCTACTGAGAAGAAACTTTTGGCTTTTTGCTACAAGTGTCTGTGAAAAATCCATCTGGTTGTGAGGGAAGTTGTTAAAACTGGGCAGGTAATTGCAGGAGAGGGATTCATCTTCCATGCCACATCCCTTGCATGTGAAATATGATGCTTTCAGCCCCTCTGAGTGTAGTGAGGGAAGCTGAAGGGAGCAGCAGGGTGCAGCTGCAGCCTTCACCACATTCACACTGAGCAGCATTGCTTTCCTCCATCCCCCAGTCCTCTGCTGCAGCTTTGCTCTGGGTGTGGGATGCTCTTTTGGCCTAGCAGCCTACTGACAAGACAAGAGGGCATGAGCACAAACTGAAACACAGGAGGTTCCATCTGAACATAAGAAAAAACTTGGGTTTTGTTTGGTTTTGGTTTTTGCTATGAGGGTGGTAAACTGGAGCAGGTTGGCCAGAGAGTTTCTGTCCTTGGAGTTATTCAAAACCCAGCTAGACACAGTCCTGGGCAACCTGCTCTAGCTGACCCTGCTTTGAGCATGGAGGTTGGACTAGTCCATCTCCAGAGGACCCTTCCAACTTCAACTATTCTGTGATTCTGTTAGTGCAATCATCTAGTCATATTGTTCATATCTGCTACCTTATATCTCTTGAATTGCACATGCTTACTCTGGTGGGTCAGTGCAAGAGTCATGGCTCAACTTCAGATACTTTGCTACCCCAGATGCTTATCCTCGTTAATACATAAAGCAGTATCTTTTCTTTTTCTGCCACTGCTGTGACCTTTCATATCTTTCAGCTGCAAGGCTTCCAATGATTCTAGGAAATGGAGGAGACTCCAGAATATTAACTTTGTGAAGTTTTCTTTATTTTCTGGGCTGCTCAAATGCGTCATAGTTGGAACTTATATTTCTTGAAGGATCTCTACAGAAGACACAGGATCTCTGTAGCATCTTGAGGTAGGTCATTAAAACACTCCTTTCCATGACCAGAATATATCCCTGTCTACCATTCTCATCTTTTCCATGCCTGGACTGATGCTTAAATGTAATGAAAAACAATGAAAGTAATCTCACGTAACTCTGGACAGGCTTGGTGGTCAGTGACAAACATGGATGCTCAGTCTGGATTGATAAATTGCAGAATCACAGAATGATAGGGTTTGGAAGGGACCTCTGGAGATCATCTCATCCAACCCCCATCCTTACTGAGCTGTCCACAGCAGACTGATCTCACAAAATTTAGTTATCTACAAAGTAAATGCATACACCTTGGTCAGTCACCTTTCTCACATATACAGTCACTGGGGAGGAATAGATGTGATTCACGCCACACTAAAGTTAACATTTAAAGTAGGACACTCCAGCTTTTCCTCTGGAAGTGTCTGGGTTTTTTTCTACATTGACTTCTAAGAAGGGTGAAAGGGACTCCCTCAGATAATCGCAGCTTTGCTGGACAAAACAAAATAGGCCTCTATTTCTAAGACATTCAAAGCATAGAAGAAACACTTCTAAAGACTGATTCATCTCTAAACCTTTAAGCTGACTGTTTAACCACCAGCAGCAGTCAGTCAGCAAGGAGCACAGCGGTGGCAAGGGCAAGTCCTGTGGCTCAAAGCTAGATCAGTGCAGGCAAGGTGGTTCCTCGAACCCGAGAAGCCCGAGGGTGAGCAGGGGGACCCATCAGGAGCCAGCAGCATTGGCAAGCGAGGCTGACGTGCAGCTGACGCAGCGTGGGGTGTTGCCAGAAGCAATGGCGGGAGATTTAAATGGCCCCTAGGGAGCATGAGTGACCAGGAGCATGGTGAACAGGACAGGCAAACAGGGCATGGCACGTTAGAAAGGTGTGGTGCGGCAGTTCGCGCAGGCAGGGCGAGTAGGAGGGATGCTGGAGCCTGCTTGTAGATCTACAGTTCAGGCAAGTCCTTTGGTCTCTGGCAAAATGGTGGGCACTCGCCTCAGAGCTAAAACCACTGTTCCTACAGAAAAAGCCCCTGAGATGTCAGACGCATCCACCAAGACGGATCTGGTAAGAAAGGAAACATCAGTACAGGCAGCGGGTTGTGGCAAATGCCCCAACCCCTCTCCTGACAAAAAGGTAAGTACCTGCATGGGGTGTGCACAGGTTGATGACCTGTTACGTTAGGTGGCCAAACTGCAGGAAACAGTTAAGAGGCTGCACAGTATTAGAGGAGCTGAGGCAGAGGTAGACAGGTGGTTTCAGAATCATGTTCCTGTGGCAGACACCACCGAGAATGAGGGACCGTGGACCCTGGTGACTCACATGAGCAGGATTCCACATCAGGCTGCACCCTCCACCATCACAATCAGAAACAGATATGAAGGCTTAACGACTAAGAACACCCATGAGCAAGGTCTGCAAAGTCCCCTGTAAGGGGAAACTGTACCAGCAACACACAGTGGACATCGTAAAAAGAAACAACAAGTGCTTCTGGTGGGTGACTCTCTGTTAAAGGGTACAGAGGCACCGATCTGCCGACCTGACAGGGAGTCAGGAGAGGTATGCTGCCTTCCAGGAGCCAAGGTTCGAGACATGGCCAAGAGGGTGCCACAACTCATCAGGAGAATAGACTACTATCCACTGCTACTATTTCATGTAGGCATGAATGACAGAGAGCCGTAACCTGGGTAAAATCAAGGAAGACTTTCGAGCCCTGGGGGATCAAGTGAAAAACATTGGCGACCAAGTGATCTTCTCTTCCATTTTGCCAGTTCGAGGGAAGCGAGCAGCCATAAACGGGCGCATAATGTATATCGACTCCTGGCTACATGGCTGGTGCCACCGTGAGGGGTTTGGCTTTTATGACAATGGGGTGTTCTTCAATAACTACAACATGCTAGGGAGGGATGGAATCTACCTGTCCAAAAGGGGTAAGGGTATCTTTAGCAGTAGGCTGGCTAAATTGGTGAGGTGGGCTTTAAACTGAAGGACTTAGGGGTGGGATCTGTTGCGAAAATGCTCACACCAGCACGTCCAACAGGGGAGTAAATCGGGCCAAGCAGTGTGGTGACAAATGTTCCGTAGCTGTCTCCCAAGATGTGAAACAGAAGAGTAATCACCTCAAGTGTATGTATACGAATGCACACAGTCTAGGTAACAAACAGGAGGAACTGGAGCTCTGTGCCCACTCAGAAGGTTATGATATCATAGGAGTAATTGAAACATGGTGGGACAACTCGAATGAGTAGGGGATCGCAATGGACAGTTGTAGGCTGTTTTGTAAAGACGGGCGGAGAAGTCACACTCTACATTAAGGAAGACCTCGAATGCATTGAAGTCAACTATGGTGATTGCGACTGCTCTATTGAATGCCTCTGGGTTAAAGTCAAAGGGGTCATCTCCAGGAAGGACCTCATAGTGGGCATCTGCTACCGACCTCCTAACCACAATGACAATGCCCATGAAGCGATACTTGGGGCACTAAAGCAAGCTTCTGGCCAACAGAACCTGGACCTGATGGCTGACTTCAGCTACCCAGACATCTGCTGGAAGAACAATATGACAGCTCACATGTCATCCACCAAGTTCCTGGAATGGGTAGAGGAGTGCTTCCTCATACAAATGTTAGATGTGCCAACCAGGAATGAGGCACTGCTGGACTTGCTATCCACAAACCGAGAAAGCCTGCTTTGTAATATCTCGGTTAGTGATAGCCTTGGCTGCAGCAACCACAGTATTTTGGAGTTCAGGATCCTGCTGAGTGTGCTGAAGGTCACCTCGAAGACAAAGGTTCTGGATTTTAGAAGAGCAAACTTCAGTGCACTCAGGGCTCAGTTGGGAGGGATCCCATGGGATGCTTCCATGGAAGATAAAGGAGCTAGTGAATGATGGGAGTTCTTCAAGAACTCTCTTGGAAGCACAAAACCAGTTTATCCCCTATAAAGGAAAGGGAAGTAAGTGGAGCAAGAGGCCCCCATGGCTCAACCATGACCTCCTGGGTCTACTTAAATCCACAAGGGACGCATACCAGAGATGAAGTGGAGGGTTATCTGTCAAGAGATACAAGGGAATTGCCAGAGCGTGCAGAGATGCAGTTAGAATAGCAAAAGCCCAGCTTGAATTGAAACTGGTCGTAGATGTCAAAAACAACAAGAAAGGTTTCTTCAGGTATGTCAATCACAAGCACAGAAAGAAAGAAAACATAAGCCCACTGTTAAACAGAATAGGAGAGTGATTCACCAACGATGCTGGAAAGGAAGAGGTCCTCAACACTTTCTTCACCTCGGTCTTTACCAACGCTGTTGGGTCCCAGGCTTTGGGAACAAAATTCCTGGCAGATCCAAACACTGACCCACCATCAGTGAAGGAAGAATTAGTACCTGAATTATTACAGGAGCTTGACCCATACACATTGATGAGCCCTGATGTCATCCAGCCGCGGGTGTTGAGAAAGCTGGCTGATGTCATTGCAAGGCCACTCTCCATAATCTTCAAGAAGTCGTGGAGAACGAGGGATGTCCCAGAGGACTGGAGGAAGGCAAATGTTACCCATATCTATAAGAAGGGCTCAAGGGAGGATCCGGGTAACTACAGTCCCATCAGCCTTACTTCAGTCCCTGGGAAAGTTATGCAATGAATCCTCCTGGGGGCCATCACAAGCCAAATGAAGCACGTGACTGGGAAAAGCCAACATGGCTTCACTAAAGGCAGATCGTGCTTGACAAACCTGGTGGCCTTCTATGACAAAGTGACTTGCCTGGTTGACATGGGGTGGGCAGTGGACATTGTCTACCTGGACTTCTCCAAGGCCTTTGATACAGTCCCCCACAGTCTCCTCCTGGAGAAACTGATGCGTTATGGCCTAGACATGTGGTCTGCAGCGGGTGGGGAATTGGCTGACAGGCTGCACCCAAAGGGTGGTGATAAATGGCTCCTTTTCCAAGTGGCAACCTGTCACAAGTGGAGTCCCCCAGGGATCAATATTGGGCCCAACGTTATTCAATATCTTTATAAGTGATCTGGATAACGGCATCAAGTGTAGCCTGATGAAGTTTGCGGATGACACTGAATTGAGTGGGGAAGTAGACACTCCAGAAGGAAGAGCTGCTCTGCAGGGAGATCTGGACAGAGTGGAAGAGTGGACCAACAAGAACCTTATGAAGTTCAACAAGGAGAAGTGTAAGGTCATGCACCTGGGAAAACATAATCCGGGAGTGCAGCACAGACTGGGATCCACCTGGCTGGAGAGCAGCTCTGTGGAAAGCTACGTGGGGGTCCTGGTGGACAGGAAGCTCAGCATGAGTGAACAGTGTGCTGCTACAGCCAAGAAGGCCAACAGGATGCTGGGTTGCATCAAAAAGGGCATCGCCAGCAGAGATAAAGAATTCATTATCCCACTCTACTCGGCGCTTGTCAGGCCACGCCTGGAGTACTGTGTACAGTTCTGGTCCCCGCTATACAAAAAGGATGTGGACAGGCTGGAAGGGGTCCAGAGAAGGGCCACCAATGTGATCAGAGGACTGGGAAGCCTGCCATATGAGGATAGGCTGGGAGAACGGGGTTTGTTCAGCCTTGAGAAAAGGAGGCTCAGAGGGGATCTCATCCCCATGTACCAGTACTTAAGGGGTAGCTACAAAGAAGATGGAGACTCCCTTTTTACAAGGAGTCCCATGGAGAGGACAAGGGGGAATGGATACAAGTTGCTCTTGGGGAGATTCTGATTGGACACGAGAGGAAAATTTTTCACAGTGAGGACAGTCAACCATTGGAATAATCTCCCCAGGGAATTGGTTGACTCGGCCACATTGGACACTTTCAAGATTTGGCTGGACAAGGTGCTGGTCCATCTTGTCTAGACTGTGCTCGTCCTAGAAAGGTTGGACTAGATGATCCCTGAGGTCCCTTCCAACCTGTGATTCTGTGATTCTGTGTAAAGGTAGGTGTCATGGTTTCAGCTGGGATAGAGTTAATTTTCTTCACTCTAGCTGGTATAGTGCTGTGCTTTGAAATTAGCATGGAAAAAAACCTGTTGAGATAACACACAGATGTTTAGGCTGTTGCTGGGCAGCGCTTATACTAGTCAAGGACATGTCTAGCCTCCCATGCTCTGCTGGGTGCACAAGAAGCTGGGAGGGGAGGGGGCACAGCTAAGAGAGCGGATTCAAACTGACCAAAGGGATATTCCATATCATGTAACGTCATGCCCAGTATGCTACCTGGGAGGGGCTGGCCGGGGGAGGGAGGGAGCAATCGCGGCTCGGGGACGGGCAGCATCGGTCGGCGGGTGGTGAGCGGTTGTATCGTTCGTGTTTCTGCGTTTTTTCCCTGTTTTCCCTTTCCTTCCTTTTCCCTTTTATTATATTAACCTTACTGTCATTATTATCATAATCATTTATCATCATCATTCTATTGTAGTTATTAAACTGTGCTTATCTCAACCCACAAGTTCTTTTGCTCGTCCGATTCTCTTCCCCATCCCACAAGGGTGGGGGGGTGGGGGGGTGAGTGAGCAGCTGCGTGGTGTTCAGTTGCCAGCTGAGGCTGAACCACGACAGTAGGTAATATGAATCCCACCATAATCATACAGACCTAAACTGTCATATTATCGAGAAGTTCCAACTTTTTCACCTACTGTAAATGTCTCAGACAGATTTTACTTGACATTGCTGGAAGGGTTTTTGGGAGATGGTCAAAAGTTCTAACCACCCTTCTGTGTCCCTACTGTGTTTCATAGAAACATCTATTTATTGAAGTTACATTTAATTGTCTTTACATATCTGGATCAAAGAAAAAAATGCAGTTCAGTAATGTATGAATAATAGACACAAAGCACTACAATATTTTTAATTATTCATTAGAGGACAGAATCCCTAAATGGCAGTAGGGCCAAGAAAGCTTTAGCATGTTCAAGAACCAGATTGAGCTCAGTACACAGTGTATGATTTTATAGCTAAGAGGTGAGTTCCCAGCTGCTGCTTCTTTTGGAATCTGTTGTGTTTTTCTTCAGCATTCCTAAGGTCGTACTTCCCAGCTACAGCCTCAGTGGCTTACAGACAGTGGCTTTGACAAATGTAATTCATTCAGCTGGGTAAGGACACCTTTAGTTCGCATTTTTACATCTATGTAAAAATGGTGGGCTTCAAGGTTTGAGGTAGCTTTGAGGGCTCCTCAGAGAGTGTAGAGATGCAGGAATCTGCAGAGGGTAGTTTACTCCTTCCCAAGCTGAATGTCTAAAGTAAATGGAAGAGCTGGATTCAATTCACTTAGGATGTCCACAGTATAGGCATCCTAGGCTTCCTTTTCTCTCCTTAGAAATGGGCGCTTCTAGGGTGAGATTGAACTGAGTCTATTTGTGACATCTAGACTAGGAAGAAATTAATTGGCCTTCAGAATAATCTCAGATCCGAGTTCAGCTGCCCATACACAGGTACCTTGTGCTATTTGAGTTGCTGTTTCACAGGGCACTGGTCTCCTATGCATTCTGCAAAACATTTACCAGCCCTGTATATATGTCTTGGGTACACTAGTACATCTGAAATATCCCCAGGCAGTTAAGTGGATGTATCATCCTAACTAGCTGAAATAGACATTTTTGCTGACGCGGAAGTCACGGACACCACACACGACCAATATGATCAAACAAATGCCAGTTTATTACAGACACAGAGCGGTTAATATAGCTCTGCAACCACCTTATCACACACAAGCATCTACTGTTTATTATATACAAGCCTATTATTAGTTGGTCAGCACGGCCTTGGGCTTTATCCCAAGGATAGCTACTAGCAGCATCGGCAACTCCCGCCTTGTTTTGCTACGCTCTAACGAGACACTCCTGCCGGTGGTATGGGATGCGGCCCCTGTTGACAGAGTAGCACCTGTGGCCAATCTTGGAATGCAACTTATCAGGAAGACGTAATGCCATCCCACACGTTCCCACAGTAAGCTCATACCATGCCACTTTGTAAGCCTTGGGAAATACAAAATCACAGCTGTTATTAATAGCTACATACATTGGTTTTAACTCACAACATCCCTGAGGCCTTCTTGTTCCCAGGCCGATTAAGTCCGCGCAGTTCGAGGCTGGATTGTTCACTACGTGTCCTTTGCTTTCCAGATATCCCACACATTTTGTCTTTGTATCTTCCATTTCAAGTTCAAACAAATTCATCGCCACTTAGGAGATACCTCCCTCTCTCTCTTTCTTCATTAGGCAGTGAGTGAGATATTGCCTTCCAAAGGAAGAGATTATAAGGTCATTGGATTGCCTTCGGGAGTAGGCAGCATTATTCATGTTCTAAAGGACACTTCAAAACCTTTCTCAGATGCCTACAAATGTAGAGCAAATGGAATGGAATTGAGACAGTAGGAAGTACATGGCAGAGCCAAGTGGAAGATGCCTTAATCCTTCTCTACTCTGCTTCAGCCTAAGAGCTTCTCCTCTGTTCCCTGTAGGCATTTTAATTAAGTATGAACCTGAAGTGGAATGCATCTACTTTGACTTATATTAAAGATAGATATAAATGGTAGATACCCTCAGATATCTATATTTTCAGTGGAAGAAAATGATACTTTAAAGGAAAATGATAAAGAGGTATAACTCTTAGTTAACCTTAAATGGGCTTAGATAGCTAGTTCAGAAACTGGAATTTATTGCTTAGATCATTATAATGAGAAAACTCCTACCTGTGCTGTCCATCAGATTACAGAGGCAGCACGAAGAATTTTTTGCATTTAAGTCAGAAGACGTCATGGTGCTGGACACAACTTCTACTTAGTCAGTCCACATGACATTTTTCAGCCTGTTTTTAATGCTGTTGCATCTATGGGTGTATTTAGAACTGATGTAACGGAGGACCAGAATATTGCAATCACTGTGACTGAATTTGTTCTCCTGGAATTCACTCAGAGAATTGGTATACAGCATTTTCTTCTTCATCATCTACCTAGAAACGTGCATGGGAAACGCAACCATCATCACCACAGTGATCAAAGACCATCAGCTCCATAGCCTTAAGTACTTTTTTCTAGCAAACTTGGGTTTCACAGATATATATAGATATAGATATAGATATATTTCCATCAATACTCCTGTGTTGTTTCAGGTCTTCTTTTCCAACACAAGACTATCTAATTCAGTGACTGTATCCTTGAAATTGTGTTCTTCCATTTGTCAGGTGGTGCTCAAGTCTTTCTGCTTCTCATGAGGGCTGCTGACTGATATGTGGATATCTATAAACCCTTGAGGTACTGCACTATCATGAACCAAGGAGTGTGTGTATGGCAGGTAATAGGATCATGGTTAGGAGGATCATGTCACTGTTGTACAGATTAGGCCGCTTCTTCCTTTTGCATTTTTTGGTTCCAATTTGCTAGATAGTTCTTTTTTTGTGAGCTCCCACAAGTCATCAAACTGGTCTGCACCGACATATTTAATTGAACTGCTGATGGTCTCTAATGGGGGACTTACCTTTATTGTGATATATGCCATGTTCCTTATTTTCTGTATTGTTATCTTAATCAAAATAAGAGGATGTGTTAGTGAAGGGAAACACTGTCTGCTTTTTTCACCTCAGTGTTTTTTTCCCTTGCTATATCTTTCATTCCTGTTCTCCCTTTCTTTGTTGGACAGTCCACTGTTGTGCTTGTCTGTGTTTCATTGCCTTCTCAGGCATAACTGTGCTTCTCTTTTTCTCCTGTTCTGACCTATATTTCATTTTTAAAAAGTGTCTTCCAACCAGAAGCACAATTCCTCTTCCTCTGTCTCACTGGTTGGCAATGTCTTTTGAGAAACAGCTGATTATTGCATTCAGAGAAGGTAAGCAAATGGTCAGATCAATGATTATATGGAGAATTAGACAGAAATAGTCATACTTCTTTTTCTCTACTGCGACCAGCATAATGTGTAAATATATCTCATGTATACAAGATTGGCCTTTGAACAGGTGAACTGGACTCCCTCTGCAATCAATGGAGAGAGAGAGGTGTGTTCAAGAGATTATACATATAAGTTATTTTACAAATATATACAGATGGGAAGGCAGTACAGAGGTGTATGTTATTTTCCATCCCACCCAGATGGAATCTTGAGGACTCTTGTCACCTAGATTCTTAACTCTGGGATAGCTAAAGTTAGATGAGGTCTAAGTGATCTGAAAAACTGAAGGATCAGCTTGTTTCTTGATTTTCCTGAAGTTTAATCACCATTCTGTTGGATGAGGTCATTAGCAAAAGCCTGCCTGCTTTTTCCTTCCCAGTGTCACTTTTTCTCCTACTTCTCTTTATTGGATTAAACTGTAGCTTACTTACTATTTTAAACCTATTGCCTTACTGTAATCTAAACTTCTACAAATTTCTTTTTGGGACAGTTCAACTCCTTAAATATTTGTCAGACATATTCTACTTCCCTGGAGTGTTAAATGTTCCATTAATTTTTACTGTCACAGGGGGAAAAAATTAAACCACATAGAGTAGGATTCCTTTGACTTAAGATATCCACAATGTAGGTACAAGCCTTCAAGTTCATTTAGAAACAGGCATTTCTAGAGTCACCACCTGAGATAGATATTTAAAGTAGGTCAAATAAGTTGTGATCTGCTAATGCACCTTCTCTGCTTGTCTATACAGATTGTCTAGGCAGCAAGCTCAGTTTGTAACACCTACATTGTAGACGACTAATATTCTGACACCTGAACATAATCCTTAAGCTTTTGTAGACAGAAATGGTGAGGTTTATCAATCAAATATAGATTCTACAACAGGTATGTCTAACTCTGAGCCAGTCACTCTCTTTAGAATAGATCATGACAAAACTAGCCAAGGTGAATAACCTTAATTAAATGCATATAATGAAGGAAGTGTTTGACATAGTACAGCTGACCCAAACCAGCCAAAAGGATATTCCATACTGCATTATATCATGCTCAGTAATAAAAGCTGAGGGGAAAGGGGAAATGATATGGAGACATCTGTGGTTATGGCAAATTTCTTCCTAAGCAACTGTTATACATGCTGAGGCCCTGCTTCCCAGGAAAATGGCTTTATTTCTTTAATAATGTTAAACAATAAGGACTCAGATTGCTTTCATCATTTGTGAAGTAATTCAGTTGCCCAATAATGGCAGAAAGCATTCCTTCTGAAATTCTGTCAGAACTCTGTCACTGCTGGACCGTAATGTGGGGTGGGACTTACCTTAGATAATTTTTATCATTTATGGTGTACACACCTCAGGAAGCTGACTTGACTGCTTTCACAGTTAAAGAAATAGATATTTAATACCATTTATCTGACTAGTTGTCATGGTTTTAGCTGGGATAGAGTTAATTTTCTTCACTGTAGCTGATATAGTCCTGTGCTTTGGACTTAGTATGAAAACAATGTTGATAACACACAGATGTTTCAGTTGTTGCTGGGTAGTGCTTCTACTAGTCAAGGACATTTCTAGCTTCCCATGCTCTGCCGGGTGCACAAGAAGCCGGGAAGGGAGGGGGCACAGCTGAGAGAGCAGATTCAAACTGGCCAAAGGGATATGTCATATCATGTGACGTCATGCCCAGTATATTAATTGGGGGGAGCTGCCCAGGGGCAGGCAACTGCGGCTTGGAGACCAACAGCGTCTGTTGGCAAGTGGTGAGCGGTTGTATCACTTGTTTGGATTTTTGTTTTTCCTCCTCTCGAGGGTTCATCTCTCTCTTTCTCTCTCTCATTATTTTCTTTTTCATTATATTGCTATTATTATTATTGTTATTACTGTTTTATTTTAATTATTAACTGTTCTTATCTCAACCTGCAGGTTTTCTTACTTTGGCCCTTCCGATTCTTTCCCCCATCCCACAGGGGTGGAGGGAATGAGTGAGTGGCTGTGTGGTATTTAGTTGCTGACTGGGGCTAAGCCACAACACTGATTTAAGATTACAAAGTCATGTTGAGAAGAACTGTACCAAAGAAAAACACATTTCTGCCAAGTGAATAGATTAATGCTGTCCTCGTTCTTATTTAGCCAATGATGAGAGGAATATGCAACACCTAAGAAAAGTGTAGATATTCTAGGCAGTCCTAGAATGCTATTTATCTTTGCACACTGTATGTAGTGGGAACTAAACTATCAGAGGTGGGAAACAGTCTACGTTTGCTTCTTAGTATCTTAGTCTTTGTCCTACAGAAGTATGTTCAGTACTTGTGTTTTGGGTTTTTTCTTTGTCAGAATGGAGACAGGGTAATAGCTTAGTGGTTACATCAGTCAACATGTTTCTGCTCTAGCTTTTATATTTAAAAGTAAGTATGAGTTCAAATTCATTGCCCAATGATTAGTATATTCCCAAAATAAGGGTAGGTGAAAAGATTGGAATTTCAGTTCCAAATATCTGATCTATTGCATTTAAAAACAGATTGGTCATTTTTTAAATACCTAACTTAAGGCTGAAAAAGAGATGACTAGAAATCTACATAATGTGTCAAGCTGAAGTGTTTCCAGCTTTTGATTACAGGCGCACAGGTGGAATTCCAAATTTCCTTCTACTACATAAATAGCTAGTCCAAACACTTAAATGCAGTAGAAAAAAACTGAGCATTCTCTGACCAAATTGAGTGAAACTAGTTTCCCTTCTTTGGGATCAGGTCACAGGGTAGATGATGCAGGTAAACACTGGGTCAGGAGAAGAGAGTGGGGACATACTGCTGTATGCAGGTGGAGGGTCTGATGAATCATAGGGTCCTTGGAAAGTTGTTCAGTGTAATACAACCGACCATAACACGACCTTCGTGTTTCATGACTTTTCACCATCAATACAGCGAATTTGCAGAATAGCAGATGTAACAACATCTGCCCATTACCTGCCAGTGTGTGTGAAGTGCAAATTCGTAGGACTGGTTTTATTCTTAGGGCGTTATTCTGGACAAATCTGTTTCATTTATGGTTAGAAAAATTATTGTTTCTACCAGTTCTTATCAGTGCCACAGCTGTGTGCCCAGGATGGTTTACAATGAAAAAAAGAAAACCTGGAACAAACCCAAAATATCCCTGCCCTGTCCTGCCTTGTCTCCTGTTCCCTCTGTTTGTTACAAATTGGTAAGAAAAAACTCATCTACACAGTGTAGGTGAGCAGGCACTTATTTATTTCAGTGCTGGGGACATAGGGGATAGCTCCACCAAACACTTGTCCACCCTTGCATTAAAATTCACCAGGTTTTATACACTTTTTCTGTCAAGTTACTATTACATAGTTTAACATAAAAATGCATACTATATTCACTATTAAGTTTAACCTTTACATTGATTGGTTTATTTGATTATATAACTTCATTAATATTCATATTCCAGAATAAACATTGGTCACCTCTACTAATGTCTACTAATTGGAATTCTTGATATTCAAATCAAGATGAGAAGGGTAAGGGCATTTCCAAGCAGCATCAGTGGTGCATAACAAGTTTCTATAGCAAGTTTCCTTGGTTTCACAAGACTTAACCAATATAATAACTAACAAATATGGTTCCTAGAATTACATGATTCAAACGAAACTCCTCTGTTCAATTCTTCATTGTTTCATCCAGTTTCAGTTAGTTTCTTTATACAAAACTGTAACTACCTAGTGAGGTTTCTATGGTTTTGAGTTTCAAAACACACAATATGCTAACATTCTATTTCTACTATAATCAAATCTGGTGATTTGTTGTAACATGTTCTTCCTCTTCCAGGATTACAACCTGGATTATGAAGGGGAAATTCAAACTGTAACTGTTACCACTATAACAGTGGTAATTTGTGACTGAGGAATGATCTGACATGGAGGACAAGAAGGCTCAACTGCAGAAGGGATTAAACTGTCTGGAAGCAGGAATGCCAGAGACAGAATGACTCCCTGTAAAGGAATGGAGTTTTCCTTGGTGATGAGATAAGAAACATCCACAGCATTGTCTTGTAGCCCTCCTGGAATGGGAGCACTCAGGGTACCAAGCTCAGGGGCCACCTTTGGGCAGCAGAGCTGGGGCTGAGGGGCCCCATGCAACCACTGTCCGCACTGGTGCTGGTGTAAGTGGATATAAGGAATCAGCTCATGCCATATCTTTGCAGACTCCTTGTAGAATTGCTTATGGTGTTAGAACTCAGTCCAATGCATTGTTCATTTTTTTAAATATATATTTAAACACAAGTTTGTGTTTAATTCACCTCAAGGGGTACCATAAAAATTCCCCAACAATTATACCCAAATGTAGACAGCTGTGGCTTAAACTGTTCTGCTTATACGGGTCCTCTGGAGTCAGTGCAGCAAAAATGTACTTTAGGGGTGTGAATCATTTGATCAGCTTTTGTGTATACCTGGAGATAAGATGAATTGTGCAGGTTTCTCTTTTAACATTGAAATAGAGGAAAGTGTGAAGCAGAACAATTTTTAAATGGTTAACTAAAATATTGACATTACTTCCAGACTAGACAAAACTT
Source organism: Phalacrocorax carbo (assembly GCF_963921805.1). Classification (NCBI taxonomy): domain Eukaryota; kingdom Metazoa; phylum Chordata; class Aves; order Suliformes; family Phalacrocoracidae; genus Phalacrocorax; species Phalacrocorax carbo. Next base: position 26,770,796 of record NC_087518.1, on the reverse strand, counting down.
TTTTAGGATTACTATTATTATAATTATCATTTTATCATCATCATTATCATAATGAAATTTTTGTTGAAAACGTAAAGTACAATAAAATTTATAACAAAATAGCAAGAAAATAACAATAATTTTTATCATTTTATTCAGACACCAAATTGAAAATTCCAATAAACAATTAATGTTATTCATAAATAATGAATTTTTGAATACCTTCACTCCCAAAATTTTCAGAAGTGACTTCTGATTTTAAGTGTCTCAGTATGGTGAGGCAAAATCTCCACATAGCACAAACCCCAAATCAAAAATAATTTATGGAGACCAAGGCTACACAGGGTGGGGTTTGAGAGGGTCTTAAGAGAGCTAACTTTTCCATTACCATCAAAACTTGAAGAGAGGGAGGACTCTAACTCTCCTTATTTCCACTGAATGCTCTCCTTATTTCCATTGAACTCTGAAATTACAGAAGTCAAAAATAAAGGCTGGATTCAGTGGCATCAAACTTCAGCCCACAGCTTTTATTACTGGTTGTGTTTGCAATAGGAATTACTCTGAAAGCACTCCTAGGTTTTTCAACGGAATCTAAAAGATTTACATAACTACATCCCGCTGATGAGGAGAATCCTGTTTCATTTAAAAACAAAAAATCACATTAATCTGCAGGTCCACAACCCATGAAGCAGTCCAGAAATAACACTTTAATAAATGCTTCAGTTAATCCCTTGTGCTATTCTGGTATATGTGGTCAGTGAGGGGAACTGGACACCTTCTGATCCCTACCTTTTCTGTTGATCACAACCTTCCTGATGAGCCATACTTCTTTCACTGGGGTATTCTGGGAGAGGCTGGGAGGAAGGACTGCTTTCCACAGCAGACACTATTCTACTTCATTTGTGACATCTGAGGTGTTTTTAAAAAGTCCCAATGATCTGGGTACCTGTTTCAATTGGAAACAGGGTGTTTAACCCCTCTTTGTAAAAAGAGGATGTCAGCAAAAACCTACTGATTTTGCTGCCATTCTTAAGTCTTCCAGGAAGAAGATACTAACTCCAATGGAACATTTCAGACAAAGCATCAAAATCCCTCTTTTTCCCTCACTGTTGTGAAAAAGGGTGATTCAAATCACTTAAAGGCAGATAACGAAGAACTAAGTTTTAATGACCTAACTTTGAGGCCTTCCTTATAGTTAGTAGAGAAAAATAAACACCTCTAGACAGTAAACTTCTCCTACCTATCTCCAACCTAAGCAAGGGATGAAATGTTCTCTGGAGTTGCTGACACCTTGCTATTGAACATAAAAGAAACCTACACACATAGCTCAGAAACTGGAAAAGTTATATGTCCAAAAAACAGTCCTTCCCCATCTTGAGATGACCACCTTCTAAGGTGTTTATAGCTATGTAGGTAGTTTCGATGTGTCATGGTTTTAGCTGGGATAGAGGTAATTTTCCACCCCTTATTCCATATCATTTACATCATGCTCAGGTCCCGTACTATCCAACACAATTTCAATAACCCCTACCCACCTTCTCATCCTTTAATAGAATATACAGATTTCATTTATCATTCCCCTAGTCTATGGACCACCACTGTAAAATGTCCATGAAATGTCCACTGAATTCATTTAGTCCATGACTTTGGGTTCCATCTATTGTATGATTCTTTCAGAGAGGTGCTGTTTGTGGTGTTGGATTGTTGCATGCTGAAGTCAGTCCTCGTTCCATCACCACTGCACTGTTAGTCCTTGTTCAATCACTGCTGCACTTTGCCTGGTTCATTTGGAAGTTCTTTTTTTTTAATTAATTTGGGAGATTCCCACCATGATACCACTGATATGGCATATCTGAACCATAGTAGTGATGACATACAACATTATATAGCAGTTAACAGCATACCATTCAGTTCATTGGCTGTTTTCACCCAAAATCAAATCTCCTTGAGGTACACACCAGACTCCTCCATTCTCCCGCATCACCCACCAAGTGCACCCAGGTCCTCGAGCAAACGCAGTCCCACAAATGGGTTTGCCTTTGCCTGAGGCAGGAAGAACCCAGACTGTTTTCCCCAACATATTTTTTACGTACACTACAGGGACTCTCTCGCCTTCCACAGTATGTAGGATTTCTGACTGGGCAGGGCCAGCTCGATTGGCAGATCCCCTTGTGTTGACTAACCAGGTGGCCTTTGCTAAATGTGTATCCCAGTGCTTGAATGTTCCACCCCCACATTGCTCTCAGTGTAGTCTTTAACAGTCCATTTATCTTTCGATTTTCCTAGAGGCTGGTGTGTGATAGGGGATGTGATACACCCACTCAATGCCGTGCTCTTTGGCCCAGGTGTCTATGAGGCTATTTCGGAAATGAGTCCCGTTGTCTGACTCAATTCTCTCTGGGGTGCCATGTCGCCACAGGAGTTGTTTTTCAAGACCCAGGATAGTGTTCCAGGCAGTGGCATGGGGCACAGGATACGTTTCCAGCCAGCCAGTCGTTGTTTCTACCATTGTAAGCACATGGCGCTTGCCTTAGCGGGTCTGTGGGAGTGTGATATAGTCAATCTGCCAGGCCTGCCCATATTTATATTTCAGCCATCATCCCTCTTACCACATAGGCTTTACCCGCTTCGCTTGCTTGATTGCAGCGCACTTTTCACATTCATGGATAGGCTGTGCAATACTGTCCATGGTCAAGTCCACCCCTCGATCACGAGCCATCTCTATTTTGCATCTCTCCCTTGATGGCCTGAGGTGTCATGGGCCCACCGAGCTGAAAATAGTTCACCCTTATGTTGCCAGTCCAGATCCACCTCAGCCACTTCAATCTTGGCAGCTGATCTACCTGCTGGTTGTTCTGATGTTCTTCAGTGGCCCGACTCTTGGGGACATGAGCATCCACATGACGTACCTTTACAACCAGGTTCTCTACCCGGGCAGCAATATCTTGCCACAGTGCGGCAGCCCAGATGGGTTTGCCTCTGCGCTGCCAGTTGCTTTGCTTCCACTGCTGTAGCCAGCCCCACAAGGCATTTGCCACCATCCAGGAGTCAGTATAGAGATAGAGCACTGGCCACTTTTCCCGTTCAGCAATGTCTAAGGCCAGCTGGATGGCCTTTACCTCTGCAAACTGGCTCAATTCACCTTCTCCTTCAGCAGTTTCTGCTACTTGTCGTGTAGGACTCCATACAGCAGCCTTCCATTTCTGGTGTTTTCCCACAAGGCGACAGGACCCATCAGTGAACAGGGCATACTGCTTTTCATCTTCTGGCAGTTTGTTACACAGTGGGGCTTCTTCAGCACATGTCACCTCCTCCTCTGGTGATAATCCAAAATCTTTGCCTTCTGGATAGTCCATAATCACTTCCAAGATTCCTGGGCAACTGGGGTTTCCTACTCAAGCCCGCTGGGTGATCAGTGCAACCCATTTACTCCATGTAGCATCAATTGCATGGTGTGTAGAGGGGATGTTTCCTTTGAACATCCAGCCCAGCACTGGCAGTCGGGGTGCCAGGAGCAGCTGTTCCTCAGTACCAACCACTTCTGAAGCAGCTCGAACCCCTTCATATGCTGCCAATATCTCTTTTTCAGTTGGAGTATAGCAGGCTTCGGACCCTCTGTATCCCCAACTCCAAAACCCTAAGGGTCAACCTTGGGCCTCCCCTGGCGCTTTCTGCCAGAGGCTCCAGGTAGGGCCGTTCTCCCCAGCTGCAGTGTAGAGCACATTTTTTACATCTTGTCCTGCCTGGACTGGCCCAAGAGCTACTGCATGGACTATCTCCTGTTTAATCTGTTCAAAGGCTTGTCATTGCTCAGGGCTCCATTTGAAATCATCTTCTTCCAGGTGACTTGATCGAGAGGGCTTACAATCAGACTGTAATTTGGAATATGCATTCTCCAAATACCCACAACACCAAGCAACACTTGTGTTTCCTTTTTGCTAGTTGGTGGAGACATGGCTGCTATTTTGTTGATCACATCCATTGGAATCTGATGACAGCCATCTACCCATTTGATTCCTAAGACCTGGATCTCTTCTGCAGGTCCCTTAACTTTACTTCGTTTTATGGCGAAACAGGCCTTCAGAAGGATTTGGACTATTTCCTGTCCTTTCTCAAAAACTACTTCAGCTGTGTTGCCCCACATGATGATGTCATCAATGTATTGTAGGTGTTCAGGAGATCCTCCTTGTTACAGTGCATCATGGATCAGTCCATGGCAAATGGTGGGGCTGTGTTTCCACCCCTGGGGCAGTCGATTCCAGGTGTACTGGATGCCCCTCCAAGTGAAAGCCAACTGTGGCCTGCACTCTGCTGCCAGAGGGATTGAGAAGAATGCATAAGCAATATCAATTGTGGCTTACCACCTGGCTGCCTTTGACTCCAGTTCGTATTGAAGTTCTAGCATGTCCGGCACAGCAGCACTCAGTGGCGGCGTGACTTCGTTCAGGCCACGATAGTCTACTGTTAGCCTCCACTCTCCGTTAGATTTCCGCACTGGCCATATGGGACGGTTAAAAGGTAAGTGGGTCTATTCCTGATCATAGTGTTCGTCACTCAGTTCCTGTAAATACAAATCACAAGTGTCTCTATTAAGATCAGAAAGAAAATCAGTGCTTCTGCTCCTCTGTCTGGCGAATTGCTCACTGGAAACTGGAGCAGCGGCTTTCCTGGAAGAATATCCTTGAATGATTGTTTTTCCTTGCAGCTCACATACCCATGCCTCTAGGGTCGAGGTAGGTTTTCCATCTCACTACTTCATGTCCTCTCCGTGGTCACACAGGTTAAACCATAGGGTGCCCCATCATGTGTATCCTTTCTCTTGAGCAAAGGGATGCTTAACTCCTCATGGATGAGATACTGGTCCATACAGGTTGGGAGTAGGATGTATCTTCTTTGAATTACTGGACCTCTCGGGACAGTTTTTCAACAGCAGAAATGAGCGAGGAAGAGAGATTTGCTTCATAGTCCCGGAGTTTATCAATCAACTCTGCCACCGTTGGTGTCTCATCGTCTTTCCAGGACATTACTCTCAATGAGTTCCCATGCATCGATGGTGCTCTCTGTACGAACTTCCACCACATGGGTCATGTGCACTGGGCTTCATCTGGATCCTTGGATGACTGTTGATCATCTAGGTCACCATAAAGCACCTCAAGCATAGCTAGTTCCCTCAGATACTGGATACCTTTCTCCACGGTCATCCATTTTCCTAGGTGAAATACAACATCTTCTTTGAAGGGCAACCTTTCTCTCACACCTGACAGGAGTTGCCTCCAGAGGCTGAGGGTTTGTTTCCCTTTTCCAATTGCTTTGTCATTGCCCCCTTCCCTAGAGAGGGATCCCAGTTGTTTGGCTTCCTTCCCCTCTAATTCCAGACTATTGGCCCCATTATCCCAGCATCAGAGCAGCCAGGTGATAATGTGCTCACCTGAACGATGGCTGAAATCTTTTCACATATCCTGCAACTCACTGAAGGATAGGGATCGGGTAGATTCCGTTTCCTGTACACATTCTTCCTCTTCCTTCTTCTCTTCTTGTGATGGCCCTGGTTCTTCATCATCTCTTTCAAACGAGTTGACTTTCTCTTCTAAGATTTCTTCCTGAGTATAGGGGTGACTGATACTGGCACGGGTTGGTCCTCTGCTTCAGCTGCAACGCTTGTCACCGGGTTTGAGTAGCTGCAGTGTCTGTCGAGGGGGTTTGAGTGGCCGCAGTGCTTGTCACTTCCCTTGTCTTTGTCTTTTTAGATCTAAGGCCTTCTCTTCCCCTTGGGGGCACTGAGTAGTGTTAAATAGGGATCGATAGGCATGAGCCAGGCCCCTGCGCATTGCAGTGATTTGTATCTCTCTGGAATTGCCAGGGTGACAACATATTTCCTCCAAATATTCTACTAATTTTTCAGGATTCTGCACTTGTTCAGGGGTGAAGTCCCACAACACTGGGGGTGCCCACCATCTTAGGCATTTGCCCATACTATCCCACATACCCTGCCACGCATAGCTATCGAGCCTTGGGGCAGATCTCCGGATGATATTCTTAAAGTGCTTATTAACCTTAGACAGAACTGACACCGTCTGCCAAAGCAATACCACCAAATGTATCTTAACTTCCCAAGGATGTTCAAGATACTGAAAAGTTGTTGTAATGAAGGAGACATTACATAAGATAGTAGCTAAGGTGCCATTCTGTATTTCCTCCATGAAAAACCTCTCAGAGGTGGAGGTATTATTGCTAATTGTCTCCAGGAGGTGGCAGCCAAAGTACAGTAACAGCTTCCATGCAAGACCCAGCTAACCGATAACGCTCAAGGCCAGTGTTGTAATAACGAATCTCCTAGGCAAAACATCTCCAGTCACTGCAGAGCACAGCAAACTACAAAAACCAACAACAATTTTTAACGTGTACTTTACAATCAGCGTGGTATAGACTGGACAAACTAATATTGAGAACAGATGAAGCAATGCTGTGACCAGCAACTGTTATTATCTCAAACCTTTCAGGCCTCACATTGGGTGCCAGAAAAGACTGTCGTGGTTCAGCCTCAGTTGGCAACTAAACACCACGCAGCCGCTCACTCACTTCCCCCCACCTCTGTGGGACATGGAAGAGAATTGGAAGAGCAAAAGAACTTGTGTGTTGAGATAAGCACAGTTTAACAATTACAATAAAATAATAATTATAATAACAATAATGGTAATGGTTATAACAGCAATGATGATAATGATAAAATGGAAAAGGAAAAAAACCAGAAACACAAACCATACAACTGCTCACCACCTGCTGACCAATGCTGCCAGTCCCCAAGCCACGATTGCTTCCTTCCTCCCCCGGCCAGTCCCTCCCAGTTGATTTGTGATGAAAATAGTGTTGATAACACAGTAATGTTTTAGTTATTACTGAGCAGTGCTTACACAGGTCCAGTTTTGGTTTCATTTTTATGTGTTACTTGAGATGTGAGCAGTGAGATTATTAGAAATAATTACCTGTCTCAAATTTTATTCTGATGGAGGGGGTTTGGATGGACCACTCTTGACTTTTGACTTCAGAGATTTCAAGTATGCATGAATCAGATGTCACAAAGAACAAGTAGCTCACTATGAGCAGGATGTGATACATGCATAGAGGCAAACTGTGTTTTGGGATCACTATCCCTAAAATGAGTGGTAGTGCTTCCTGGCTCTCCAAAGTGTGTTTTGATTTGCAATAGGGCTAAAAGTAATAAGAAATCTAAATATAGAATAATTTTACTTAGTTATTAGTCACTACTCAGGCATACTGTCTAAATTAGTTCTTTACTGAATGGATAGGTATATAAACATTTGAAGGGTGACACCAATCTTAAGATGTAGTGAATTAGTCTTTCAAGGTGCTTGTCCATCTTCGCTGATAGCAGTGGGAGTCTGGATGACTAGCTTAGCTGTAGACCACTGACTTCTAGATGACTAAAGAAAGTTGAGATTAATTTCTTCTCTGAAGGGCAAAGAAGGTGAAATGAAATTTTGAATTAAATTGTCGTTGATGAAACTTGATATACAGGGTGTTTGCTACCTCTCTGATGAGCTTGAAAGCTCTGGAGAAAAAAATGGTTTTCCAAATAGCTCCCGTTTTCTCCCAGTTTCACATACTACCCCTCAAGCCAATCTTACATGAAGAAAGTGTACTTTTGCTTCAGAATTATTTTCCTCATGCGGTGCTTGATGTCATTGTTCTTTAGGCTTAGGGTTTAGAAACGGGGTAACCAGAGAGTAAAAAACAGAGACAGTTTTGTTGAAATCAAAAGTCCAGATGTTCTTGGTGCAAATGGACATGAAGGTGGTGGTCCTGTAGAAGATGGTGACAATGGTCAGATGGGAGGCACAGGTAGAGAAGGCTTTGCTGCGTCTTTCCCCTGTGGGTATGTGCAAGACAGTAGCCACAATAAAGATGTAGGTGAGGATGAAGGAGCTCATTAGTACTGTTGTGCTCAACTCAAAGTTGATTACTTTTATTTCAAAGACATCTTGGCACGAGAGCTCCAGTAAATGTGGTGAATTGCAGAAGAAATGGTTGATGATGTTGGAACCACAAAAAGGCAGGCAGAGGATGAAAGCAGTGGGGAAGGGCAGGTGCAAGGAAGCTACCCAACCAACACCCCAGAGTAAGCCATAAACAAGCTCTGAAATCCAAGATTTAATGTCTTCCTCTCTGCTAAACAGTGTTCGCTAATTTGTCAGTGTCATGGTTTAGCCCCAGTCAGCAACCAAACACAGGTAGCACAGACTTGTTCTGACTCAAGAAAATACTGGGTAGATACTGATCAGAGGTTTCGTGTGGTTGTGAATTTATAGTTCTTTGTGCCAAAAATGCTCTTTTTCTAACAGCACTTTATGTACCATGACACAAAGATTTTCCCTCATGAAAAAAAAGAAAAAAGGAAAAAAAAAAAAGATTACAAGCCCCCAATCCCTCCCGTTTTAGCATCAGATTAAAGAATAAGATGTTAACAAGGTTATCAATGTTTTAGTCAACATGTTCATTATTTTAGGTAACCAAAGCTTTAAAACTTTTTCAATTCAAGAAACATGAAACTCAAATACAATGTACTCCCAAATACTATCAAAAGTGTACATAACCATTTAGTCAAAAATGCAATAAAAACAAATTAATAAGATTTTAAAGAAAAATTAGCTGAAAAGTAATGTATATTCAAATTTAATGCCCATAGATTACTCTATAATCCAAATTCACATACATCAATCTGGAAAAAAGAACTTCCTAAGAGGCAGAAAGAAAACAACTAATCAAACTGTTTTCTAGTTCTTTTATATTTTCCCTTCCTTTATTGCTCAAAATATGAAAATTAATTGGAAGACTTCATGAAACATGAATGTTGGAGTTTGTCTGATATTTTTCAGAAAGAAAATATATTTTATGAAAAATAAAGTGTCATTTGCTGCAGTTTTGAAGGAAATTTTCAATCAGTGCAATGTAATTTTACACTTGCAATTTGGTACCAAGCAAGAAGAGATGTGTTTAAAATTTATTTCATTTGGGAGAACCACAGATAACCACAAACCCTTTTGTGGGAGGGGAGGGGAGGGGAGAGAAGCTTTTATGATCTGCTACATTTCTACAGCATTTGAAGTATAAAAGAAAGATGTAAAAATTCATTTGAAATGGAAACAATTCTGTTAAGGTGACAGTAGCTGATAAGAAGATATAAGAAGAAAATGTTGATTATTTACCTTTATAATCTTTTCAGCGGTTGAAGGCAATAATATAAGCAAAGCTGCAATTGACACTGATGTTAATGTTTGGGGTTTTTTTGTGAGTTGAGTGCCTAAACTAGAGGGGATGGAGTAGTTTCTGCTCATTCATGCTGCCTTCTATTAACCTATTTAAAGGTCCTAGCTTCATTTGTTTGTCACCCTGAGCAGCTTGCAACAGTCTGCTCCTCAGATCCTTGAAGACGTTATGAGCTCTGTGGCATTGTCAGTACCTCAGGTAAGGCTGCGTCTCAGCCACATATGCTAACCTTTGAATTATGTCCTTAGTGGGGAGTAAAAAAAAACCCCAAACCATGTGTGGAGGGTATGGGAGAGAAGAGGCAGAAATTTACTTCAAGACACCAAGGGTGAATTCATGAGCCTAAATCTAGATATGTGCATATATATGGCTACTCTTGTCCTGACTTTTTTTAGAATCCTGTTCTCCCATTATGGGGAGAAATGGCCTCCTTTCTGAGAAGGGGAAAGAGTGTGATGACCATTCTAAGAAGATTAGAGTAGACATCAAGTTTTCTATGACTGTGAATGCTATGAATGTTAATTTCAGCTTCCTTTTCACATGCACGATTTTCCCCTACTGCAAAAATGGCTCAACCACAAGGAAGGGCAATGCATGTGAACGCCTCTAGAAAATTTGCTTATGTAAATCTCAAAGGAAGGTGTGAAGCAACTGCCTGAAATTATTCTTGTTTCCACTTTCTCTTTCGTGTTTCCTGAATGTTCTGGATTTGAAGGGTTAGCTAGATGAATCTATGATGTTGATGTTTCTCTTGACTGATAGTTTTCCTTTTCATAAATGTTATTGCAATAAGTTGGCAAATTCTGTATGAGCAAGGGCCAGTTTTCAGTTTGTTAATGAGGTCCTCATGTGAATACTTAGTATTTGGGGAAGGCTTTGGAGAAAGCAGTGCACCTTCTATCACTTTCATTGGCACTGTTACAGGAAGGACAGGAAGTGAAGACAAGGAGAGGGAGCACCCTTTATGTGAGAGAGCAGCTGGAGTGCATGGAGCTCTGCCTGGGGATAGAAGAGGAGCCAACAGAGAGTTCATTGGTTAGCATTAAAGAGAGGACAGGTAAAGGTGACATTATACTAGGTGTCTGCTATAGGCCACCTGACCAGGAAGAAGTGGATGACAGTAGACAAATAGAAACAGCCTCATGTTTGCAGGCCCTCATCCTCATGGGGAACTTCAGTGACCCTGAGGCAGAGCACAGCAGGACATAAGCAATCCAGAAAGTTCCTGGAATGCATTGATGATAGCTTCCTCCTCTGAGTGACTGAGATTTCAATGAGGAGAGGTGCTCTGCTGGACTGCATAATCACTGAGAAGAAGTGGCTCATTAGGGATGTGAAGATCAAAAGCAGCCTTGGCTGCAATGACCACAAGATGGCAGGAATGTGAGGGCAGGGAGGAGAGTGACAAGCAAGCTCATGACCTTGGACTTTGGGAGAACAAACTTTGGCCTCTTCGAAGATCTTCCTGGAAGATACACACAGAATAGGGTCCTAGAGGGACGAGGTGCCCAAGAACTCTGGTTCATACTCAAGGATCACCTCCTCCAAGCCCAAGAGTAGTCCCTCCCAACAATAGGTAGTCAGGCAAAAATGCCAGGAGGCCTATGTAGATGAATTAATTGATCTGGCTGAAATCAAACACAAAAAGGAAGCATAAAGAAGGTGGAAGCAAGGATGGGTAACCTGGGACAAATAAAGAAACATTGTCTGAGGATCCAGGGATGAAGTTAGGAAAGCCAAAACCCAGTGGGAATTGAGTTGGGCAAGGGATGTCAAAGTAAACATGGAGGGCTTCTATAAGTACATAGGAGACAAAAGGAAGACTAGGGAAAATGTGGGCCCATTGAAGAATGAGATGGGGGTCAGGACATGGAAAAGATGGAAGTGCTGCTTTCTTTGCCTCAGTCTATACTAGCAAGACTGACCTTGAGGTGTCCCAGGTCCTAGAGACCAGGGAGAAAGTCTGGGACAAGGAATATGTACCCTTGATGGAAGAGGATCAGGTCAGGTAACACTTGAAGTAAACTGCACATACATAAGTCCATAGGACCTCATGGGATGCACCACAAGGGCTGATGGAGCCAGCAGATGTCATTGTGAAGTCACTTTTAATAATCTTTGATTGATCATGGTGACTGGGAGAAGTGCCCAAAGACTGGAGGAAAGAAAATATCCTGTCTGTCTTCAAGAAGGTGAAGAAAGAAGGCCCAGGAACTACCAGCCAAACAGCTTCACCTCAGTCCCTGGAAAGGTGATGGAGCAGCTAATCCTGGAAACCATTTCCAGGTGCATGAATGACATCATCAGATGTAGTCAGCATGGCTTCACTAAGTTCAAGTCATGCTTGACCAACTCGATAACAAACTTCTGTGGTGAAATGACTGGCCTGGTAGGTGTGGATATTGTCTACCTGGGCTTCAGTAAAGCTTTTGACACTGTCTCCCAAAAGATCCTCACAGACAACCTGATGAACCTGGATAAGCAGGCAGCGAGGTGGACTGAAAACTGTCTGAATGTCTGCACCTAGAGGGGGATGATCAGTGGAACGAAGTCAAGTTGGAGCCCAGAAAGTAGCCATGTACCCCAGAGACCACTATGGGGTCCATTTCTGTTCAACATCATTAATGACCAGGATGATGGGGCAGAGTGTACACTCAGCAAGTTGGCAGATGACACCAAACTGGGAGGAGTGGCTGGTACACTGGAGGGCCCTGCTGCCACCCAGAGGGACCTCAACAGGCTGGAGAAATGGACTAAGAGCAACGTCATACAGTTCAACAAGGAGAAGAGCAAAGTCCTGCTCCTGGGGAAGAACAACCCCAGGCACCAACATATGCTGGGGACCACCCAGCTGGAAAGCAGTTTTGCAGAAAAGGACCTGGGGATCCTGTTGGACACCAGGTTGAACATGAGACTGCAATGTGCCCTTGCTGCAAAGAAGGTGAATGGAATCCTAGGCTGCATTAGGCAAAGTGTTGCCAGCAAGTTGAGGGAGGTGAACCTTCCCCTTTGTTCAGCACTGGTGAAGCCACACCTGGAGTACTGTGTCCAGTTCTGGACTACCCAGTACAGATTTCTGGACATCCCAGAAATTTCTGCAATACAGTTATTCCAGTGTTTCTAGTTCCTAGAGAGGCACACAACACAACTGCAAGTTCACTCAATATCTTTGGGCTCATTGACCATAGAAGTGGTCAGCATAGATATGATACACATAGAAGGGTTTCTGTCTTGGAAGTTTAGCTCTCTAAATTATTTACCCAGTGTAATGGCAACTGGAGATGGAATTAGTTTGATATCAGCTAAAAATCCCATGAGTTTGTTAGGCATTTCCAACAATCTGGAATTACTTAGTCCCAAGCAGAAATCTGTGAATTACCTTCTCTTTGACATCATCCTTATTTTCTTCAGGTGAGAAAAATATAGAAGGAGGACAGCAATGTTGTACTTTATTTCAGACTCTCTTAGTACAGGGGTGAATATATTGCAGCGTTGCCTCTTTAATGTGTTTCTGTTTAATAACGTGGTAAATAACAGATACTTCTGGAAAAAGGGGGATAATAATACAACAGCTGGATAACCATTATTCTTGGCAGAAAAAACATTTACAGAAACAAGGGAAGGACAGTGTCCTGTCATTGTCAGAAAGTGCTGAAACAGATAAAATAGAAGTAGTTCAAAGACATTAGATTCATTTTAACTCTTTCTAAAACATGAATTCAATAGCAAGATGAAATTCAAAATGAAATTCAATCTCATCCCTGGGTCTTAACTCTACTCATGGTTTCAAAGGCCACTGAAGGCTTTCAGTTCCCTTGGGATTCCCAGAGAATACTATCTGTATTATGAAGCACGATCAGTATCATTTTTATGTTGCCAAAATGGAATTAAAGTGTTGTGAAGGCCTGTTTCTTACTGAAGCCTGAAATATCATTACATCACAGGCATACCAGTTTCTTACAATCACCAATATTAATAAACTATTTCATAAAGTGAGTTTACTAAAAGATTGTCATTATATAATCTCTTTACTTTTAGAAATATAATTAAAGATTTCCTTGCATGTGTATTATATTTACTCCCCTCACTTTTTCCCAATCTATTGTAAGTGTGTATGACCAGTGACTCATACCTCAGATATATTTGGCTTGTTAGGAAGCTGGACTCATTAAATGTTAAACAGAACAAATGCTAAGATGATTGGAAAAATTTAACTCTATGAGTGTACAACAACATCTGAGCTTCAGCTGTGCCATCCTTCTCTCTGCAGAGACTTATTTAAACACTGGTAGCAGGTGATCATCAATAGCTGACATCAGGTCAATTACAGCAGAGAACACTTTGGCCCTTTGGGGCTCATTAAAAGTGATAAGGATTCCAGATGCAAAGTTGTGAGCATTCTTGATGCAGTTGTAACTAGAGTCACTGATACTCCTCAGGCTGGTGTTTTTAGATGCAATCACTTCATAAGGGTCTTGATCTGGCCAAAGCCTATAACAGAATTAAGTGTCGAATGATACTCTCCCTGGTGCATTTCCTGTGATATGAGTGGTGCTCAGTCATTCACAAAGTTTTCACTTGATACCTGTATCCAGGAAGCTTTTAGGTAGAGGTAGATTCTTCCGTTTCACATTTAAAAATCTGCACTATTCTGAACATAGCAAAAGGCAGAATGTCTGATCATAGTATTAATAATGAAAAAACAATAATAATTGCTCTGGATTCCTTCTGCTTCACTTAATTGAAGTGGCTATTAGTCACATTTAGAAATCCGGGGTCCTTCTGTCATTAATGCAATGAGACATAAATGTCTCAAAGATTCTTCTCATAGAGGTTAGAGCTGCAGTAGTGGCAGATTTCAGGTATACACAGGGACACCCACACTCACCAATCATGCATAATATCCCTTGTCATGTACTAGGGGGTATTGTGGCTTTTGTTCTGGGGCTAATTCAGCAATATATGTATTCTCTGTACCATAGTCTCAGAGGTGTCAGTTTCACTCAGGAAACAACAGTACTATTCGTGTCATAAAAGACAGATGCAGGATTAGTTTGGTGGCAAGGATTCAGCTTGAAATGGGCTTAATGCATTCTTCCTAATGTTCCCAGTAAGGCAACAGCATAGACCTGTGTCCTTTAGGCCAATTCAAAGACTGCCTGATGATTTCCCTTTCATAAGAGATCAAGCCAGTTATCTACTGGACTCTACTTGTATCTATTACGTCTAATTGTTGCTGTTTACATCCTTATCATCCTTGTACTCCTATCATCATACCAATGGAAGCCATTTTGTACTTAATAAACAAAGATTTGTCGTTAGTTTTTGACAGGACAGTGCATCTCTCAATCCCTCTCCCCAACACACTTAACTGATATAAAGAAGCCAATCATTTCAGTTCCAACTTGTACAAGGCTCATTTTTATGAATGATTTAACAGAGTCTTCATTCATTTATCCAAAGCAAGGAGTGTTCCAGTGAGTCTTACATAAGGTTTGCTGAGACCTGAAGCTAATGAAGTTTTCCCAGCAGCAATAAAGTTTAAGAGTGTGGTGGCCAGGTCTGCACAGGCCTTCGGAACCTTCTAGGATCAGGCAAACAATTTAAGTGTAAGACATAAGTGCGGCAAATGCTTACCTCTTAGGTGCAGTCAGATTTATTATATTTTCGTATAAGTTAGTGTCCTACATACACTTGAAAACTGATGAAATAAAAGATGCCCTTTGGAGTGCAAAACAACTGGCAGTTTTTAGATGGCTACTTTATGAAAAAGGAATCCAGACAAAGAAATGTTAATTTCACTTTCCTGACAGGGTGATAGTGCTGTTATTCTTTTCCACGCTATGACTGTCCTAAATTAAATCAGATGGATTTCATGCTGGGAAAGAAGTGGTGTGATTTCATGCCTGACTCCTACTTTGGGCACATGGGTTGATAAGATGAATGATGACTGCTGTGTTTGCCCTTCCCCTCAGTTCGTGTGTTAAAGTGTGATATTTTTGTCTTTTGATGTGCTACCTCTCTGTTCTTGAAAAGAACTCTGCTGAAATGCTGAGTTAAGGTGTCTCTTTTAGTAGTTGTAAACATGCTTTTTGTGTTTGAGTGAGACCATTTCTGAGTGATATTTTTAAAAATCTAATTCCTAATCAAACAACTTTCCCCACAGCCAGAACATATAAAATGTTCTCAGAAGGGCCAGCTCATGGAACCCTGATTATGTCTGTGTGTAGAGGAAGGGTGGACGAAGAAAATGTATCTCTGAGGGGGATGAAAAAACCTGGGTAGGAGTGCCTGGACAGGTGCTGTGGCTTGGGATGCTAGTAGAAATATCTGGGTAGACGATACCTGGTAGATCTTTCTGTGGAATGGAATGGAAAGCCAGTGTTTCAAAAGCTC
Source organism: Phalacrocorax carbo (assembly GCF_963921805.1). Taxonomy (NCBI): domain Eukaryota; kingdom Metazoa; phylum Chordata; class Aves; order Suliformes; family Phalacrocoracidae; genus Phalacrocorax; species Phalacrocorax carbo. Next base: position 26,755,136 of record NC_087518.1, on the reverse strand, counting down.
TGCTACGATTTTTCTATCTAATTTGGAGATTCTGGAGACAAAAGCTTAGGTGGCCCATACACAGGTGGTTCACAGCAGCAAGTTGAAAGTGAAGAAAGAGAAAATACAAGTACTTACCTACAAAAATAAAGACTGTGAAGAGTGTGAAGACTGGGCTCAGTAAAGTTGAAGTAAAGAGGGAAAATATGGATATTTGAATGTGTGGTATAGTTGGACCTAGGGTCTGATAGAAATTCTTTGACAAACAAATGGGAATGGAAATAAGAGGGAGCGCTGAGGAGTGCATAGTGTTTTAATTGAAGGGAAAATTGAGGGATGGTATAGAGATGAACAGCTTCAGCACCCTTTATCCCTGTGTTATTGTGTCTGTGTCTCTCTTTTCAAAATCATCTTCAACCCTGTGCTTTTCAACATGGTCTACCATTTTCTCACTTGACTGTGGGGTGTAATTTCCCTCTCCCATCAATCCTAGTTTAAAAGCATTGTCATAAGGGTGACCAACCTGTTGGTAAAAATGCTTTTGACCTGTTTGATCAGGTTGATCACACCTCTTTCATGCAGTCCTTGATTGTCAAAGTTGCTCCCATAATCATAAAAGCTAAATCCCCATTAACAACAGCAGCTGCACAGCTAATTTTTGACCTGCAGGATCAGTCCACTTATCTTCAAGCTACTCTCGATCCTGGCAAGATCAAGGAGAAAACCACCTGGGCACCCATGTCCTTGACCATGAACTGAAGAATCATGTTGTTACTTCATAAGTTCCAGGTTTCCCCTGGCAGTATTGTTGGTACTCACAGCGAAAAGCAACAGGGAGTAGTAGTCGAAAGGCTGGAGAAGTCTCAGCAGGCTGTCTACAACATCCTTAGAAGGTCATGTTGGTAGACGGGGATCGCTGTGCCCCACAGAGGCATGCCTCCCATTACTATCACTGCCATTTCCTCCTTTTGCTACTCTGTGGTCTAGGCTTAGATGATTTTCATTCTTTGGACAGAATTTACAAACCCTCTTCTGATAACAGGGCACTGAACTTTTCTGTAGTTGCAGACATGCAGGTGGAGCAGGAAACTTTCTTCTCTTGCCAGAAGTCATAAACTTCCAATATTTGTCATCATAGAATCAGAGGATTGTTTGAAAGGGTCCTTTAAAGACCATCTAGACCAACTGCCCTGCTGTGGGCAGGGACATCTTTCACTAGATCAGGTTGCTCAAAGCCCTGTCCAACATGACGTTGAACACTTCCAAAGATGGGACATCCACAACTCCTCTGGGCAACCTGTAGCAGTGGCTCACCACCCCCTTTGTAAAGAATGCCTTCTATATGTCCAGTCTAAACCTACCTTCTTTCAGTTTAAAACTGTTGCCCTTTGTCCTGTCACTACACATACCTTGGTAAAAAGTCTTTCTCCATCTTTCTTAGAAAATTCCTGTATATGTTGAAAGGCTGCAATAAGGTTCCCCCAGAGTCTTCTGTTCTCCAGACTGAACAACCCCAACTCTCAGCCTTTCTTCATAGGAGAAGTGTTCCAGACCTCTGATAATTTTTGAGGCCCTCCTCTGGACTCTCTAACAGGTCCATGTCTTTCTTTTACCAGGGACCCAAGAGCTGACTGAACTCCAGGTGGGGCCCCACCAGAGTGCAGAGGACGAGAAAAAACACCTCACCCAACCTGATTCCATGCTTCTTATTACACAGCCCAAGATACGACTGGCTTTTAGAGTTGCAGGCAGATGTTCCCAGCTCGTGTCCAATTTTTTATTCACCAGTATCCCCAAGTCTTTCTCCACAGGGCTGCTCTCAGTCCATTCATCCCCCAGCCTGTACTGATAGTGGGGATTCCCCTGACCCAGGCACAGGACCTTGCACTTGTCCTTGTTGAATTTCATAACGTTCACATAGGCCCACTTCTCAAGCCTGTCAAGGTCCCTCTGGATGGCATTCCTTCCCTCTTTCAAATCAAGTGCACCACTCAGCTTGGTGTGATCTGGAAACTTGCTGAGGGTGCATTTAAGCCCACTGTCTATGTCACTGATAAAGATATTAAATAGTATTGGTCCCAGTATGCACCCTTGAGGGACACCACTCTAATGATTTCCATTTGGACGTTGAGGCATTGACTGTAACTCTTTGGACACAGCCACCCGGCCAATTCCTCACCGATCTACCAGTCAACCCATCAAACTCGGCTCTCTAGTTAGACTTGAGAATGTTGTGGAGGACTGTATCAAAGGCTTTACAGAAATGCAGGCAGATGACATCCATTACTCTTCCTTTGTCAACTGAAGCAGTCACTCCTTCGTAGAAGGTCACTACAGTAGTCACACATGATTTGCCCTTGGTGAAGCCACATTGGCTGTCTCTAATCACCTCACTGTGTTCTATATGTTTCAACATACCACCCAGAAGGTTCTATTCCATGATCTTACTGTCTACAGAGGAGAGGCTGACTTGTTAGTAGTTCCCAAGGTCCTCCATTTTACCCTCTTTAAAAATGTGTGTAATGCTTCCCTTTTCCCATCACTAGGGACTTTGCCTGACTGCCATGCCTTCTTCTGGGATATGATGAAGAATGGGTTGGCTACTACATCAACCAATTGCCTCAGGACCCTGGAATGCATCCCATCAGGTTCCAGAGACTTACATGTGTTTGGCTTCCTCAGGTGGTCTCAAACCTGATCTTCTCCTATAATGGGAGGAACTTCATTTCCCCAGTCCCTGCCTTGAGGTTCAGGGGCTTGAGAGATGTGGGAAGAAAGACTGACATTGAAAACTGTGACCAAAAAAATTGAGTACTTCAGCCTTCTCCATATTGGTTATCACCAGCTGTCCTGTCTTATTTACTGGGAGTGGGGACAGGATACATTTTCTTTAATCTTTATTTTCTGGCCAGTGTACCTGTAGAAGCCCTTCTTATTATTCTTTGCATCCCCTGCTAAATTCAGCTCAAAAAATGCCTTAGCTTTCCTGACCAAATCTCTGCATATCTGGGCAGCATCCATATATTCTTCCCAGGATACATGTCCCTGGTTACACTGCCTGTTCATTTCCTTCTTACACTTCAGTTTGATCAGGAAGTCCTTATTGAGCCATGCTGATATCCTCCTGCCTTCCTTGCCTGATTTTTTAGATGTGGGAATCAAGAGCTCTTGTGCTCTAAGAATGTCCTTGAAGAACTGCCAGCCCTGTTCTGCTTCTTTGTCTGTGATGGCAGTTTTCCAGGGGGTCTCATCCACTAATTATTTAAACTGAAAATTTGGTCTTCTAAAATTCAGAGTTAATTTTTTTTTTGTAGTTGTGCTGGTTTTGGCTGAGAGAGTTAATTCCTTTCACAGTAGCACCTGTAGTAGTCAGGGACCTTTCCGGTTTCCCATGCTCTGCCTCATGGGCAAGAGGCTGGGAGGGGCGGGGCCACAGCCAGGACAGCTGACCTCAACTGGGCAATGGGATGTTCATTCCATACCATGTGACACCATGACCAGTATATTAATGGGGGCAGTTGGTAGTAGAGGGGAAGCAGTTGTGGCTTGGGGACTGGCATTGTTGGGTCAGCAGGTGGTGAGTAGCTGTGTCATGTGCTGTTTGTTCTGGTTGTTCTTTCCCCCTCCTGCCCTGGGTTTTGCACCTCTCTCATTGTTTTCCTTTCCTCTGCATTATTGTTGCTGTTGTTGTTATAATTTTATTTTAATTATTAGCTGTTCTTATCTCAACCCATGAGTGTTACCCTTCTGATTATCTTCCCCATCCTGCTGGTGGGGGAGTGAGCAAGCAGCTGTATGGGGCTGAGTTGCTGGCTAAACCACAACAGTAGTAGCTCATATAGTGCTATATTTTGTATTTATGACCAAAACAGTGTTGATAATACACCCATGTTTTAGCTGTTGCTGAATAGCTCTTGCAGTGTCAAGGCATTTTCTGCTTCTCTCACTGCCCCTGCAGTGAGTAGGCCAGAGGTGCATAATAAGCTGGGAGGGGACACAGGTGGAACAACTGACCCCAACTGACCGAAAGGATATTCCATAACATAAGATGTCTTGCTCCATAGTAAATGCTAGGGAAGAGAAGGAGGAAATGGGAGACATTTGGGGTTGTGGTGTTTACCTTTCCAAGTAACTGTTAGGTATGAAGCCCTGCTTTTTTGGAAAGGCCTAAACATCTGCCTGCTGATGGGAAGTAGTGAATGAATTCCTTATTTTGCTTTGCTTGCGCATGCAGCCTTTGCTTTACGTATTAAACTGTCTTTATCTCAACCCATGAGTTTCTTCACTTTTACCCTTCTGATTCTTTCCCTGTTCTGCTAATGGAGGAGTGAGCAAGTGGTTGTTTGGGGCTTAATTGCCTACTGGGGTTAAACCACAACACAAGGGTAGTCACTGCAGTTTGTCCCGGTGACCATGCCCTGTGGCACATCACCACTGTTCTTGAGCGCATGTAGATGGCACTGTGGAATAATTACTGGGGGTGAAATTATTGAGGCTAATGTTATATCTGCATTTCATAAAAATTAACTTCCAGGGTGAAATACAATTGGCATGCTGAAAATTGGTTCAGTGATAGTTCCCTAAGCAACACAACATGCAATCTTAGTTGTTGGCAACACTGGGAGATCTTGGTCTACTAGCTTTAAGAGACATAATTGGAGGAGGGAGTGGAGTGAAGACTCCACAGACAAACTCTTCCATGAATCACTGCAGGTCTGGGAGCTAGATAGAACCATGGAACCATGCCCTGGCCAGCACCCTACAATTGCAAAATCATGCCCTGTGGATGAACTTTTCTCATTATAACCTCATTATATACGAAAACACACACCTCCATCCCAAAGTTGACCTCCAAGGTACAACCACCCTTCACTGAGCTTGCTGTCTGAATTTCTCTGAGTCTATGCCTTTAAAGAAAAGCAAGGGATTTCTACACCAATCAGTAACAAAGGTCACTCAAGCTCCACCTAAACATAAAGTAGTATAAAATGGCCTCAAGAAAGAGGGATGTGAAGGAAGATATTATCACAGACTACTGGGATCAGTCAATGGGCTGAACCTCTCTTCCCCCCTATAGGGACGCCTATTGGGCAAGACTCAAACACTTGGTTATATCAAGTGACTCCACAGGAAATTTAGAGAACAAGCTTGTTATTTTGTATTTCAGTGCTTTATACTTAAATGCACTGTCTGCAAAGCACATGCATCACTGGCAATCCAATAAGAACCTGTATTTTTGTTGCTTCAATAAACTGTACTCTTAGTGAATCTGGCCATGAGTCATTGAGCATGACTAGACTAACAGTGATCATACTGTTAGTGAATTGCCATTATGATAGTTCAGTATATTGAACATGACCAGGCTGACAGTACTGAATTGGGTATGACTCAGAATCTAAGCCCAGCTGCCCCAGCCCCTGGACCACAAGGGGGGTTATTTTCTGGGAAACTTCTTCACCTATTAACACAAGAGGCACTCAGCAGAATTTCTGGCCCCCTTCGGTACACAGACTGCTGTGTCTGTTGAATGCTGTCTCTCAGGGTGATAAGGTTTTCCTTTATATGTGCCTGGAATTTCCTATGTTGCAACTTGTCTGATGCTTCTCATCCTAAGTGTGTACCATTAGGTAGAAGAAGACAGGAAAAAATCAACCCTTCACTTTCCCTTCTTAAAAGGTGAAAAAATCCAGCCTTCAACCTCTTCTTGTACATCACATACTTCAGATCCATAACCACCTTTGTGGCCCTCTAGTAGACTCATTCCAGGATGTCAGTGACTTCCTTGTTCTGGAGGGCCCCAGCCTGGACACAATACTGCAGATAAGGTCTCACAAGTGCAGAGTATAGTGGAAGAATCACTGCAAAGTTGTTTTCTACACATTGGCCCACAGCCTGTCTGGTTATGTGAATTCATTGCTTACATTTGCCCTTACTGAACTTCATTAATTTGCCCTTGTTGAATTCCAGGAGATTCCTGTCGGTTCATCTGTCCATGCTTTCAAGACCCTTTTGGACAGCTGTCATGTTCTCCTGAGCACTGACCTACCTCTCTATTTTGGTATTATGCATGAACTTTTTGAGGGTACACGCTATCCTGTCAACTGGATCAGTGGTAAGGATGTTGACCAGGATTTTCCTAACTGTGGGATGCCAGTGGTCACTGGCCTTCATATGGGCCTTATACCACTGATGATAATGTTTTCAGCCTGACAGTCCAGCCAATTTTCCACCCACCTCATAGTCCATTTATTCAGCCCATGCACCACCAATATGGCTATAAATATAATACAGAGGACCATCTCAAAGGCTACAGTCAAGGAAATAAATATGCACTGTTTTCTGCTTATCCACAAAGACAGTCATGTCCTCATAGAAGGCAATCAGGTTGGTCAGGCATAATTTTTAATTGGATGGTTGATTCCCATCACCCTCCTGCCTTTCATGTGCTTGTAAACAGCTTCTAGGAAAATTTGCTCAATGACTATTGAGTTTAAAGTTGAAAATTAAGATTTGTATCTGGTTTACATATTTGCCTTCCTTATTAATGAAGGAACACATGGATCAAGTGACTGCATTCATTCCTATATCTGAATCAAGTAAGAAAATTAATTCCTCCACAGCAAAAGTCTTTCTTATTCATAACCATACAAAAGGAAGATGGAATCTGTAAGATCAGACTGAACTGTTCTCTGTATTAATGTTTCTTTAAGAGAACCTGAAACACTTTACCACTTTATGCTGGTTTTTGTTGGTTTTATTGTAGGGTTTTTCTTAATTTTCTTCTATTAATTCTTTTCCTCATTTGTAGGTCATTGTCAGTGCTATTGATTCTTTTTCCTCCACTGCTCCCAGAGCCTGGAGACCACCACACACATACTTTAAAAAATAATTACAGGTTTGCTATATCCTGTAATCTTTGAAAAAGGAATATAAATATTAGTGGGTTACAAGAGAGTTGTCTAGAGCTCAGGTCAGAAAAGCTCTTCCTTTCTATCATGTTGCTGTTCTGTGTCACTGATTGAAGTTAATTTAGGATTAGATGGCAGACCAGTATGGGAGACATTGTGGTTGGTGTCTGCTACAGACCACCCCACAAAGAAGTACATGAAGCCTTCATCAGTAAGCTGAAAGAAGCCTGACACTTGCAGGACCTGGTCTTCATGGGGAACTTGACCCCAGTATCTGCCGTTCATATGCTCTACCATAGTCTGGTAGAGCAGTGGACTGAAGATGGTGGTGAAGTGGTCGTAAGACATTGTCACAAGAAGAAAGCATTGAGTAGAAAGAGTCCTCCAAAGAAAAATTGAGTTGGATAACCATTATAGGAAATGTCTTTGTGTTCTGACCAGGACTTTGGGGGCAACACTGCTGGCATAAGACATCTATGAAGGCAATATTACCAAAGAAGTACATAGGTGCAGTGTGGAGTTGTGGATTGCTGACAATGGCTGTGATCACTCCCATATTCCCCACCACAGCTGCAGTATAGATTACCAAGATAAACATGAAAATGAGAACTTGCTTGCAGGGATGGTCCCAGGAAAACAAATTCATTTGGGGAAGTGTAGTTCTCCACAGTGACCAGGTGTACAGCTGAATATCTGGAGAAGAGGAGAACTGAAAGTGTTACAGGCTGAAGGTGACACGCACAACTGTTCTAATTCCAACATAAGTGAGGGTGCAGAGACAAAAATAGATATGGAAAGCTGAGTTGATTACCTTCTAGCCCTGTACATCTGTATTTCTTGGAAAGGAGGACATCTAGAAGTGCTTGCCTAGAGAAACCTTGGGTCAGCAAGGCCCTATACTACCTTTAAACCAAAGTAAAAAAAAGGATTCCTTAGCTGTGGCCCCTTTTCCTCTTAATAAGAGGGTATAGCAAAATCTGCTTCTCTTTTGATCAAAGCATAGTGGAGGGTTTTTTTGAGCAGAATGCACTGTTTGCTCACATTTACCTCCCTTCACATCAAAGAAGGAATTAACTATGCCCAAACATTTTAGCTATCCTGATCACCTAAGAAAAACACCTCCAGGATGTGTTGGGTTTGAACTGGATCATCTCCAGATATCCCTTCCAACTTCAATTTAAAGAGAGGCATTGGAGAGATGGAAAAATAGCTTGTAGAAGCCCACTTGAAAACACTCATTTTACCTTTTAAATAGGTGGAGGAAGCAGTGCGCTAGATCCTTTACTAATGCAAGCTGATTTTTGCTGCTAAAATTGGACATCACAATTCCCTTTGTCTCCTTGGACAGGACAAGGTCCTTCACACTGTCATTACAGGGAAGTGTGGTGGGTTGACCCTGACTGGACAACAGATGTCCACCAAAGCCAGTCTATCAGTTCCTCTCCTCAACTGGACAGGGGGAGAGAATATAACTAAAAGCTCATGGGTTGAGATAAGGACAGAGAGAGATCATTCGCCAATTACCATCACAGGCAAAACAGACTCCACTGGAGAAAATTAATTCAATTCATTGCCAATCAAATAAGAGTAGGATAATGAGAAGTAAAACAATCTTAAAAACACCTTCCCCCAACCCCTCCCTTCTTCCTGGGTTTAACTTTATTCCTGGTTTTCTCTACCTCTTCCCCTACAAAGTCTATATCTGGAAGAGACAAATTCTCTTGTGCTGCAATTTTTTATCAGATTCTAAGTTTAGACAGACAGACCCAAAGAGTGAAAGACAGATATCTAGTTAGAGAATTGGATGAGCTGTGTTTAGGTGTGAGTGAGAGAGAGAGAGATGTAGAGAGATGAATTTTAAACACAGGGAGATGATCCAAGATCATATTTTTACTGCAGTAAAAGCTAATCTAAGGTGATGTCTTTTAAGTGGAGGTTGCACATTAAGCAACCCAGCATAACTAACCTGAGCTTCCAGAATGAGTGAATATGAACTTCCTGAAACTTCCTTTGAGAACATAAATCCCTGATTCAATACAGCTCAAGAATCTACTGAATAATTACCCCAGAAGTTGGATCAAAGCAGTGCTACAAAGCCGTGAATGTTCTGGGGTGGAGCATGGAGACATGGGGTCTTTAGAGCTGATGTCTATCAGAAAGTTCTTTTCAACAGACTGATCTACCATCATCACAGGAGAGAAGCAGGTACATAACTGAGCATGAATTATATGATCTTTTGTAGAAGCCATTTTAGCATAAAATGAATTACCCTCAAGGAGTGCCCATTTCATATTTTAGATAACAAAACAAGACCTCCGTTTCAGATAAGGATGTTCACATTGCAAACCACTCAGACTGGTGAATGCCCCCACTAGCCCCATGTCAATATATATGTCAGACACAAGTCAAGTGACCCAAATAATTGTTCAGTTCCTGTGCTCCCACCTACAGGGTTTATCTTTCCCTTTCACTCTTTCCTTGTCTTCTTTTCTGTCCATTAGAGTGTAATTTCTCAATACGCTGTCTGTCCAGTTACTGAATTGCTTCTTTTTGTGTATTGATTTGCTTGCTTTGTGAAGGGAACAATTCCACTTAAAAATAAATAAACCAAAACAAATAAATATAGAAACATTTCAAGAAATGTTTCCCAGGGATACAATTTTGAGGAATGTCTTGGAGAATTCTGTCTCTGCTTTTAACTGAAAAGGACTCCCAGCTGTGAAAGACTCTACTAAGACAGTATAATAATGAAAAATAAAAATACTAAAAAGTAAGCAGAGACAGCATTCTATTACTCCAACATACATGAGAGAAAGTTAGAACTGTGCAGAATCCATGGAAAATGCCTTAAGCAATTGACTCCAGAGGCATGTCATCCATCCCTTCACTGGGCACACCTATGTGAGAGGAAGGAAAAGGTAAGAACTTAGAATCACAGAATTGTTAAGGTTGGAAAAGACCCTTAAGATCATCGAGTCCAACCACTAGCCTATCACTGCCGAGTCCACCACTAAACCATATCCTCAAGCACCATGTCTACCCTTTTAAATACCTCAACCACCTCCTTGGGCAGCCTGTTCCAATGCCTGACAACCCTTTCAGTGAAAAAGTTTTCCTAATATCCAACCTAAACTTCCCCTGGTGCAGCTTGAGGCCATTTCTTCTCATCCTATTGCTTGTTACTTGGGAGAAGAGACCAACCCCCGCGTCACTGCTACCTCCTTTCAGGTAGTTGTAGAGAGCAATAAGATCTCCCCTCAGCCTCCTCTTCTCCAAACTAAACAACCCCAGCTCCCTCAGCTGCTCCTCGTAAGACTTGTTCTCTAGACCCTTCACCAACTTTGTTGCCCTTCTTTGGACACACTCCAGCACCTCAATGTCCTTCTTGTAGTGAGGGGCCCAAAACTGAACACAGTACTTGAGGTGCGGCCTCACCAGTGCTGAGTACAAGGGCATGATCACTTCCCTACTCCTGCTGGCCACACTATTCCTGATACAAGCCAGGATGATGTTGGCCTTCTTGGCCACCTGGGCACACTGCTGGCTCATGTCCAGGTGGCTGTCAACCAGCACCCCTAGGTCCTTCTCTGCTGGGCAGCTTTCCAGCCACTCTTCCCCAAGACTGTAGCATTGCATGGGGTTGTTGTGACCCAAGTGCAGTACCCGGCACTTAGCCTTGTTGAATCTCATACCGTTGGCTCCGGCTCAACAATCCAGCCTGTCCAGGTCCCTCTGTAGGGCCTTCCTGCCCTCCAGCAGAGCGACACTCCCACTCAGCTTGGTGTCACCTGCAAACTTACTGAGGGTGCACCCAATCCCCTCATCCAGATCATCAATGAAGATATTGAACAGGACCAGCCCCAACACTGAGCCCTGGGGAACACCACTCATGACTGGCCACCAACCAGATTTGACTCCATTCACCACCACTCTCTGGGCTCAGCCATCCAGCCAGTTTTTAACCCAGCGCAGAGTGCACTTATCCAAGCCGTGAGCAGCCAGCTTCTCCAGGAGAATGCTGTGGGAGACAGTGTCAAATGCCTTACTAAAGTCCAAGTATACAATGTCCACAGCCTTCCCCTCATCCACTAAGCAAGTCACCTTATCATAGAAGGAGACCATGTTAGTGAGGCAGGACCTCCCTTTCATAAACCCATGCTGGCTGAGCCCGATCCCCTGGTTGTCCTACATGTGCTGAGTAATGGCATTCAAGATGATCTGCTTCATGACCTTTTCAGGCACCAAGGTCAGGCTGACAGGCCTGTAGTTCCCTGGATCCTCCTTCTGACCCTTCTTGTAGGGGGGCACCACATTCATGAGTTTCCAGTCATCTGTGACCTCCCTGGTTGACCATGACTGCTGATAAATGATGGAGAGCGCTTGGCGAGCTCCTCTGCCAGCTCCCACAGTATCCTTGGGTGGATCTGATCTGGTCCCAGTCTTGGCACTGGGAGTCTAGGGGAAGACAGGATTTTTGCTGAGCAGGTAGTGCAATAGAGTTGTTGCCTAAGCACGTCTTCTCTTTCTTTGGAAATAATTTTCTCTCCATATAATTATTACTGCTGGCCTACTTGAAAAGCTCTAGTATCTACACCTTTGTCCTGTAGCAAGAAGTGTTATTTCTACTACCTGTGCTTGCAACTAAAATGCAAGAATTCCTTGGAGAAATTGACAGTTTGCCTCTGGGGGAGAAAATAGACTTGCTCCTTAAAGATGTTCTCTCAGGGAAGTACCTACACAGGGAACACATGATCATGGTGTCTGCAAAGGCTTGCATTGAAATGCAGGAAGTAAAGGATGAGATTAGGCTGGAGGACTGAAACTGTATCAAAGCTTCAGTCATTCCTGCAGCAATGTAGGATCTGCCTAGCACATCTTACTTTGAGTGGCATGGAAGTCATGAGCAGCCTCGTGTGACGTCCAGAAGGTTATCACAGGTTAAATCCTTCACAAGGACATGGTTCTCTCCTGAGTGCTGCAGCTGCACAGACATCCTTGCTGTGGACTGATAATTGGGGGTGGGTGACTGAGGGGAGGGAATTACATTGGTCTAGCTGACAGAAAGAGATATTTGACAATAAGGTATCTAACTTAACAAATCTAAGGATGGGACTTACTCCAGTCACCTAGGTGTAGGTTTTCAGTCATCTTTCAAGTATCTTGAATATCTTATCAGGTCTCCATCTGTCATTGCATAAAGGTACAAGTCTCCTATCAGTCCTGTTTCAAATCTAACAATGCCATACTGATGTCCCATGTTCCCTAAGGCATGCCAAAGTGAATGTGGCATCTCTGTGTGGAAGCTGTTCTGAGCACCTACCCTGTCAGGTCTAGTCCATACGGTCAGTTGAATGCTGCAAGAAATTTACCAGCCTATAAGCTCTTCTTCAAGGTGAGCTGAATATTTACCTTTACTTCATTGACATAAATTAGATCTCTATTCTTTGAAATTACTCTCTTGATGTTTGTATAGCATGTAGATAACTACATTTCTTTTTTCTTATTTCAGGTGTCTTAATTTTATACCAACTTACTCTCCATTTTTAAAATGTTAGTTTTCTAGATTAAGCTCATAATTGAGCTCCTTTTAACAGACAATGAAAAGGGCAATGATCAAAGGACTTGAGAACCTGTCCTCTGAGGAAAGACTGAAGGAGTTAGGTCTTTTCCCCCTGGAGAAGAGAAGGCTCAGGGTGGACCGCATCACAGTATTTAAAAGGCAACAGAGGATGGAGGCTCTCTCTTCACAAGGAGTCACATGGAGAAGACAAGGGCAATGGACACAAGTGTACTGGGAGAGATTTTATCTTGACATAAGAAATAAATTTGTTTACAGTAAGAACAATCATTCACTGGAACAACCTTCCCAGGGATGTGGTAGAGTCCCCATTGCTGGAGGTTTTCAAGGTGCAGTTGGTCAGGGTGCTAGATAGCTCACCTGAGCTCCCTTTCCCATGAAAGTTTGGACCAGATCTTTCAAGGTCCCTTCCAGCTTGGGCTATTCTATGATTCTAAAAATACCTTCACAGGAGAATTCAACCCATCAGAAAAGCTGACTCTTTAAATTATGTGCTACATATGTATTACTGGCCTTGCATTTGTCTTTTAAATGTTAGTGAAAGCTGTACAGTTACATTAGAAAAGTAACTGTACTAAACTGTACTAAAAAAAAAGAAAAATGAACATAAATCATACACTTCTACTTCAGGCATTTTTAGTAAGTCGTTGAATTTAAAGAGGCTGAAGTTCCCCCTCACTGTTTTGACTGAACTCAGAGCTTTGAAATGGTTTTCTTTTATTCCCTAATTTCTCATATTTTGGTTCCTTCATGACAAAAATATCACTATAATGCATTTGCACAGGAATGGTATCTAAAGGCAAGATGAATCCTGTGCCTACCCCTCCTGGCCTTGGCAAACTCTAGAGTAATATCTGAGTTTTAATTTTCTAAAGAAAGTTCTAAACAGGGGCTATGAGAGTATCTTGAAAGTAAGTTCTGGTCAGCATTATAAGGTTTATATCTTCAGGTTTGATGAAAGAAATGTCCTCTGGAGTCTAGCAACTGTTTCCAGATACTTTTTACAATTAAGTGACTCACTCTTACGAGAAACTGTCTCTCTCCATTCACTGTGGAAAGGGTCCTAATGGTGAGGTGAGATTCATATATAATTTAGATAACTAGAGGTAGAGCAACAGTTTCATGACCACATAGGAGGAACCTGCTTTTGCCAAGCAGGCTTCTGACAGATCAAAAGGTGAAGGCCTTCTGAGTCTTAGTGGAATAATCTGTGAAGTTTCTTTGATACATGACTCCTCTTTTTTAGAGAAGTCTCCCTGGTTCATATAACTGTAATATGCATCAGGTTAAACTTCATCATTTAACTGCACCAAATCCCCTTTAGAAGTTTTAACGGTCCTGTTCTTCTGACATTTCAATATATATATTACTCAGCTAAGATCCTACCTCCTCATCAGCATCCTTCTCCTTCACAGCACTGTGATTTGAAATGGATTAGATACTGTTGAACACTGTTCAGTTTAGACTTACTAGTAAGTATTAGACTTACTATTTAGACTTACTATTTGACTGAGGATGAGCCAAAAATGAGATTCCTGAAAATACCAACTTCATACTTTTGACTGAAGTAGCATTGAGGATTTGTGTGTACAGGCTCTACCTGTATTATTAAATTAAACAACATCAGGAGTGTTTCTGGCACCTAAGTCAAATGGCATGAAATGTGTATACCACTTAAAGTTATTAGCTACCAAAGGTAGTGATAACTAGAAAGGACCCCTGACTGAAGCTTGTCTATAGCAGGGGGAGGCAACTAGCTTGCTATAAAATACTATCATTCAGGTGCAGAGACCTCCGTTGTACCTGAGCATAGATATCTGAAAGTGGAGCTGCATTCCATTCCAATGTCTTAAATACACAGTTTACAGATGTTTTCTGTTGGCTTAGATCCCTTGGAAGGCTAGTGGGCACTGAAGTTACAATAGTGGCCAGTGGAAAATGCTCATAGAAATACCCATGGTACACAGTCTACACAGTGGGATATTCCTCAGGTATTTTCTACATCAATTTACGATGGTTCTGTATGCATGGGAATATAGGCATCAGTATTTGTGCTTATAGTATAGATTCCTTTTATATAAAAAGAAAGAAAGAGGTAACTATGGATTCATTTAGTGACTTGTTTATTTTAAAATGGTGTTATTTCTTTTGAGTAGGAAGTGAACAAATAATTAATTTAAAGAATTACTTTCTCTGAAAGGTCATTTCTGATTTTTAGTCAGCCTGACATTTATCTTATGTTGCAATATAATGAGAACTGAGCCTTCTGGCAGGATAGTGCTTACATGATAACTCACGAGGTCATGTTTCAGAATCTGAATACAAAAGTTTCAAGTTGGTATCTTTTGAAATGTGCATTTTTTTACCAGAATTTTGAACCACTGCAAGCAGATGTAAAGTTGAACTTGAACATATTATCTTCATACTATATCAGATTGTGTTGTTACAAGCTTATCACAGAGAAATAGCTCCTGTTACAAACACTCATGCAAGCATGCACATAAACACACAGAACCAGAATTCACCTATATATTACTTTTTTGTTGTTGTTGTTAGAGAGAACTTCAGACACAAAATTTCAGTTGCCCATCAATGCTTGATGGTTGGAACCCAAATTTCAGTGGTTCCACTCATTTCTAAGAGAAGTGATTAAAAGCAAAATTGATAAAAATAGTTCAAAAAGTTAGGAGTCCAGGACAAATAAATCATTCAGTTCACTCTTGATCGACCTAATTTATCTTTGGATGTTTACAGTGAGAATGTCTCCACCTGAACTGGCTGTGTTCCAGTGCATAAAATAAGGCACTGCCAAAGTCCGAGTTTTATGTCCCATTTTAGATATCTAATACACAGTTTGATTAATTATGGCTTTAAAATGCTCGTGCCTTTTGAATGGTTATAAAAGGACTATATTGCAGCTCAGAGGGATTGTAAATGTCCAAATCTGGTTAAATGAATCCACACCACCATCTGATCTAATTTTCCTAGATTTCTTTTATACGTCCTGCTTTCATCCATTACACTGACCATCTATAATCACAAAGGACTCTTGAAAGCAAGCCCTGATGTCCCTTGATGTCCCTTGTTCTACATTCTAAGTATCTGTCTGTAGCAAATTGGACACTCTGGTCATTCTCATCCTTAGTAAAGGTACTAAAAAAGCCTATCCTTTTTAACTGGTTTTTTTCAGAAACCCTTTTACTTGTTTTGGAGGGTATAGATGAAAGATGAAAGGGTTTAGCATAGGAATAATAATAATATAGAGGATAGAGATGGTATGGTTTTTGTCAGGTGAAGTTGTGGCCCCAGGCTGAGCATACGTGAAGAAAACAGTCCCAAAGAACAAGCTGATGGTCAGCATGTGAGAAGAGCAAGTGAAGGCCTTGCGCCTGCTCTCAGCTGAAAGCATTTGGACAATAGTGGTAAATATATAAGCGTAGGAGATAAAAACCACAAAGGCAGTGCCCACAATAATTGATCCACATAGAGACAGCATTACTGTTTCATTGGCAAGTGTGTCTGAGCAGGAGGCATGCATCACTGCAGGAACATCACAGAAGTAGTAGTTTATTTCTTTGGGCCCAAAAAAGGACAAACTGAATGTAAAGCCTGTCTGGGTGGTGCAATTGATGCAGCCTGACAGATAAGAACCCACCACCATGAAAACACAAAATCTTTTATTCATTATGACTTTGTACAGCAGTGGATTGCAGATGGCAATGAAGCAATCATAAGCCATCACAGCAAGGAAGAAGGCTTCTGTTGTGCCAAAGAGAGAGAAGAACATCTGAGATGAACAGCCATTGTAGGAAAATATACTTCTGCGCAGTGACAATGTCAGTGCTGCTTTAGGAGTGATGATAGAGGAATAGCAGATGTCCAAGAATGACAAATTCTCTAAGAAAAAGTACATGGGAGTGTGCAGCTTGGAGTCCATTCTAACGGTGAGGATCGTGCAAGCATTTCCTACCACAGTGACAGCACAGATTGTTGAGAACAGAGAGAAGGGGTTGAGATCCTGGATGAGATTTGAACCCAACCAAAATGAAGTCAGTTACCTTGGTGTGGTTTTCCATGTTTCCTTAGAGATGGTGTTCAAATAAGAAATTAGGATGCAGTGGACTTCAGACAGTTGCCTGGAGAAGCAATTAGAAGAATAAGATATATGAAATATAAGAAATATGAAAAAGAGACAGATGGAAAGCAATGGCAAATGGATTCATCTATCGTATCTGAACATTTTTCTAATGTATTCATTTGCAGATGAATCAATTACCCTGTTATACTCTCTTCAGTGTAAAGAAATAATCTGCATGCAGCTCATCCAATCTAGTTTAAAGGCCACTTTACAATCAATCAAGAAACAAGCATTTCATTCTAAAGTTAGTCTAAACAACTATTTCAGACATAACTGGGCAGAAAAATCTCACCCTAACATTGCAGTTAACCCACAAAAGACTGCCC
Source organism: Phalacrocorax carbo (assembly GCF_963921805.1). Lineage (NCBI taxonomy): Eukaryota > Metazoa > Chordata > Aves > Suliformes > Phalacrocoracidae > Phalacrocorax > Phalacrocorax carbo. The sequence continues at coordinate 26,738,207 of NC_087518.1, read as the reverse complement.
ACTCCTCAACAAAAGAACAGTTTAATATGCTTCTTTAATTGATGCAAAACAATTTAAAAGTATTTGAGCCAAGAAACGCATGAAAAACAAAGTGTGGAAATTGCAAAAAAAGAAAAAAAAGCCTGTTATTATTTCTCCTTTATGGGAGAAACAGAGTTTTTTTCTTTTTTAAAAGTACTTGAATCAAAACCCTCAAATATTGAGATTTTCTCTATTAAAATGTTACTTCACACAGGATGTTCAGAATAATATTAATTTATAGAAATTTTCAAGTGACTCCTTTTCAGTTATGTTTAGTAATTTTGTTTTCATAAGTTAGGTGTCCTCTCACCTAGGCTTGGATATATACAGTGAGTTGATGCTTATATTAGAACTAATAATTTAGATTACCTTTATATGTAGTGGGTAGAAATAAACACTCTCACTTTAGAATATTTACCACAGAAGGTAAGAATCATGTTCTAGGATTTTCTGTTTCTCTCCATTGACCAAAGGGAAGTCCAGCTCAGTCACAGATATCTATTCTGTATGTATAAACATGTATATAGATGTACAAAGCTGAATGATATGAATCCCCATCCAGTTACTGTTTTGGTTTTTTTTTTTCTCTGTTGTCATTTCAATTAGATACCTTATCATAACTCTTATGTACCTAATCTTTTTAAAACACTGGATTAATTTTTGATACATTATGTCAGCCGCCTTGTTATAATCCTTGAAAAGCACTCTCAGCTCTGGGTACCCTCAAAAGCCCTATTTACTACTTCTCTGGGGTTTTTTTTGTTCATGTATCTTAGAAAAGGAAGTAGCTTTGGAGAAAGAACTCTTTGCATAACGTTGCTCATCAAATATTTTGGGTAGTTTCTTTTCGGATTTTTGTGTACAGAGAACCTAAGATTAGACGGTCAAGGTTAAGCATCCAGTCTAAGCCTATTGTCTATACCCTTTTGTACTGTTAAATTTTCCTCTATTGTCAAAAGAAAGAAATAATTGCATCCACACTGTGATTCTTCCAGTCCTTACATACCTGTTTAAAACATGGGGGGAAAACGGTCCCTTAGAGGTATCTATCTTTATTAGAAAAGGAATCAAGATAGCAAGAAAATCAGAAGAAAAAAGAGATACCTTTATCCATAATAATATAAAGGAAAATGTCAAAATTGTATGTCAGTATGGTCAACCATTTCATGAATGTGTAGTCTGGCCTGACCTAATTGTCCTTTGTTTTAAACCTTTATTTTTATTCTGGTTTTATATGTAACCATCAACGACTTAAATGTAACTTATGAAAAAAGTTCATAATAATAAAACATACTTTCAATTGAAAGGTATCCTATATCCTATTAAAAATAATTTTGTTGAAATAACAATTACTACTGCTTTAAGTAAAGAGCTTTTTTAAACAAGCTAACGAAACCTAAGGTAAGAATGAAGCTGCTGGAGATGCTTTTATAGCGACTTTAGGAAGATTTTTAATTCACCTGAGATCTGAAGAAGTTTCTGGAATTGTCTGTCTCATTGTTGATCAAACAGGAAGTCTAGGATGACTAATGTAGATCCATTAAATACTGGCTTATCGTTAATGGAATTACTTTCCAGAAGAACTAACTGCATTCATAAACTCTGTTTAAGTGCTATGGAAGCAGAATAAAGACACAACTATTTTTAATCCAGATCTACCATTAAACTTAGCAAAGCAAAGCTCAGACTTCACAAACCACTATACACATACCTTCTAATATCATGATTAAAACCATGTCTGTTTTTTGGAATTCAGATTTCTTGAACATATTTCCAAAAACATAGAGCATTTTTTCTACTCAACTGATTTCTCTTTAGTCTCTTGGCAATAGATAGATCACTGGCCTTTCTTTTTGCTGGTTGCGAGGGCATTCTTCTTAGTATGTTGCTCATATATACCTTAATAGGTTTGCATAAAACAACTAGGGATGCAGCTTCTAGAGTCTTAGATCCTCACAGCAGACATCTGACCTCAAATGAGATGTTTTTCCCTTGTGCCATTTGTCTTTGCGTGCAAAAGAAGAGAAACCAAGAAGAAAACCCAAACAATAAAGTGTAATGCTGCTTCTGTATGTCTTTTATCCCTACTTTTTTTACTGTTTCTTACACAGAACTCTTCCTGCCCCTTTTAGATTTCTTTCCAATGAGCAAAACACTGTGGACCCAACTAAAACCCAATTAGCCATTATAATCTGCTTCCTTCCAGAATACCAAAATAGAACAAACACCAGTGCCTTTTTCCCAACAAGTGTGCTTCCCTTCCCTAAACAAAAACAAGTTTTCACTAAATGTGTTCTCTTCTCTGACTGGCAGAGAGACAGTTACACACCTCCTAAAACTTAGACATGTGATTCAGATGGCTGAAAATGAGGGTCCAGCCTCTAAGAGAAAACTGGCCTGGATTCCAGCAAACACTCCAGAATGAAAAAAGCATCTCACAGCTCCTATGTGAGATCTCAGACACCCTAGGACATGCGATTGTTTTTCAACAAGCAAACTTGCATTATTTTCAGCACAGGAACATCACATTTAGTTACAGTAGACTATAATAAATTCTATTTGTTTTGAAGGGTGGTCTTAAATCTACATGCAATAGTTACCTTCCTTCTTGATATAAAAGCTTCCCAAATATTGTGACTCATGAGCGATCAATATGTTCTACAACCAGCCTATTTTACTTTTGCATATGTTCTTATCAGCTCTCAGAGGCAAATGATGAGAGAGTTGGTAAGGTTCCTAAGAGCTATAGTTGGACTCCTGGTCTTGTTTACATTAGTTGTGGGAGGTGATTTTTTTACAATACTCTAAAGGCACCTAACCTTGAATTTTAAAAAGTGTTCACTAGGAAAGCTTCCAGGAATAAACTTTTAGATGCAAGACAGAACTTGCATTCTCAGAAGGTTTGTGTTTCTGTAATACTTGGCTGTGTTCTGTCCTTCCCTAAGTACACTTAAGGACCCATGTTGACTAGGTAATCAATTATTTGTTTCATATTGTCTAACTACATCATTATTAGTGGATATAAAAAAAACAAAAATTGGGTGATAATCTTCTTCACAGTGTATTTGAAGGATTTTCTTGACATAGTTTCAAAGCAATCACCTTCACATCAGTGCTTTAAAACCAAGTTATACACCTTGCAAAATCTATTATTTCACTGGAAAGCTCACTAAGGAGTACTGAAATGCTATGGTTTTCACCTTATATATGAAAAACTGAAATAAGGGGAGAAATAGATTAGGTGATGTTTGGTGTAGAAATGCTTTATTTTAATATACTGTAATAAGGATAAAAGTGGGCTTGATACTGTACTGATTTTGCCTGAGATAGATAGAGTTAAATTTCTTCATAGTAGCTTGTATGGGGCTATACTTTGGATTTGTGATGAAAATAGTGTTGATAATACACCAATGTTTTAGTTATTGCTGAACAGTGCTTGCACAGCATCAATGTCTTTTCTGCTTCTCACACTGCCCCTGCACTTAGTAGGCTGGGAGTGGGCAAGAAGTTGGGAGGGGACACAGCTGGGACAGCTGACTCCAACTGACCTAAGTTTTGGAGGAATCTGTGCTTATATATCTAATTATCTCTTTGGCTCTTGATATGAAATGTAAAACTAAAGATCTACTGGATTTGTTTGTTTGGCACCTTTCCCATGCCATGGTTCATAATGTGTATTCATATTGTATCAATTACCTATTTCTCATAGCAGATTTTCTGCTAATATCTGGAATACAGCCAGGACCTTACATTTCTAATGATAGCTTCCCAGTATGGTTAACCTGAAGCCGTTCTTGACACGTCTCCTTAAAACTGTGCTCAAGACCTCAAAAAATCTTGTATGGATCAGTTGTATCCATGGCAATGATATACACAGACCAAGTTCTTCCAGCAGATATCTTAAGGCTTCCTCCCTGGAAAGCTAGATGTTTCATTAACTGCAAAATCTGAAAAGGCTGTTTGCTTATACAGAGAATAGAATATCAGAAACTATAGTCTCAATTATAACTCAAACCAATATTTAACACGTAGATGTGCACTCAGCTGATAGCTTTTATCTTTTTTACATGTTTGTTACAGAGTATTAAACATCTTGAATCACTGTGATATTCTGAGCATGGAGTAGGTTTCTTACAGGTACCTTTTACCTAGAGAGACTTCTAACTGATACTCAGATTTTTCTCACAGATAATCAGTACTTAACTCAGATGCATCAGCTGTGTCTCTAGACCCCTTCATATTCAATGGGAAGACTTGGACTGCAGTTTGTGAGTCAGAGTTTAGGGCCACAATTCCTGCTGGAATACTGTTGGTTCCAAGGCTCATGCAGCCTGAAGGAAATATTGAAGTGATCTATCCTGCCAATTGTGTCTAAATTTCTTCTTGGAGTGAATTATTTGGTGTGCCTTGGGTACAATAAGGTTATTCAGGGTACCAGAGCCCTGGTGTGAACCAGAGGCTAAATCCAAATGACACTGTAATTATACCACAGCATGAGGTACTCGCATTATACTCCCTCTATTGCTATATTAGAAAAGTTATCTCCTTCAGTGGATGTTTCATTTTTTCCTAAATCAGGAATCTAAGAAAGTTAAGATTACTCATCCATTTCCACTGCCTATTTCTTTCCAGGGACAGCAACAGACTCTCAGGGTAAACAAATCAGATGTAAATATCTACATCTTACATGCCTTTTACAATCCTACCCAGTGTTTTCTGGACCTAGTAATCTATATGGGAAAAACAAAATCTGGAGTTCAGTTTCAAGCATTGCCAAACCTTCTCTTTAAAACTGAAGCAGTCATTCAGCTGAAGACTTCTAAGAAAAGTAGGTGGCATAGAATTGTAGCAGAAAACAAACAAGCAAAAAAACCCTCCCAACACAAAACCATAGTATATACATAGATCAAACTTAGATCAAGGTTTAGTTCAATAAATATGGTTACCAGGTGCATGAATAGGAAAGTTTCACTTCGGCATAGATTAAAGTCTGCACCTCTTGACTTTAGTTCATCAGCACTGCAGATTGATCTTCATGAACAAAGCCCCTTCTTAGGTGTGTCTTGTGCAAGTAAAGGTCTTCCTCAGGGCAAACCTGACTTCTTTGTTTCTAAGACAATATATAAGAGGATTCAGAAGTGGCACAACTACCGTGTACAAGACTGATACCAACTTGTTAGCACTGTAGGTATACATGACCTTAGGGTGGGCATAAGTGAAAAGAGTGGTGCCGTAGAACAATATCACTACAGTCAAGTGGGAGCTGCAGGTGGAAAAGGCCTTTTGCCTCCCCTGAGAAGAAGGGATCTTCAGCATGGTGAATATGATGCAAATATAAGAGGTGACCACAGTACACAGAGGCACCATGATGACAATCAGAGCCAAGATGAAGTCCACTAGCTCAGCTGAAGAGGAATCGCTGCAGGAGATATTCAGTAGGGGTGATATATCACAGAAATAGTGATTGATTTTGTCTACATCACAGAATGAGAGCTGGGCTATAAAGGTCAGCTTGATTGAAGAAGTGATCAAACCACACATCCAACAGCCAGCTGTCAGTTGAGCACAGAACTGATGATTCATGATGAGTGAATACTGGAGAGGTTTGCATATGGCCAAGAAACGGTCATAGGCCATAACTGCTAACAGAATGTACTCAGTACAAATAAAAGTCACAAAGAAATACAACTGTGTCATGCACCCCTGGAATGAGATATGCTTGTCTTGAGAGAGGAAATCTATGAGCATCTTTGGCTCAATAACAGAAACATACCAGATCTCTAAGACAGACAGATTTCCTAGGAAGAAATACATGGGTTTTTGCAGAGCGTGGTTATTTCGGATGATGAGAATGATAAGGAAGTTTTCCAACACAGTTAATAAATAAGCCAGAAGTAAAGCAGAGAAGAGGAGCAGTTGCAGTTCAGCAGTGGTGGGAAAACCCAGGAAAATGAAATACATGACATTGGTTTCATTCCTCCCACCCATTCTGTAGCAGAAAAATGAACCTTAGCAACCTGCAATAAATTAATACAATGAAACCTAACCAGACAGGCTTAAATTCATAGCAATATGTTACACCATCACTTAAGATACTGTAAAAGTTCAGGTTCTTTGTTGCTGGGTTTCTAGAAATTAATTGTGTGAAATTAATCTACTCAATTAAAAATTTTTCACTGCCAAAATGGAAGCTTGCTTTTTCCTTTGTATTTCGTGTGATAAATAGGCACTACCAGGCCTATCTCATCTAAGACACGGGCCTAAAATAAGCCAGATGAATCATGCTGTCATATTGTCCATCCAGTATAAAGAAATGTTAAGTTATGAGCTTATAGAAAGACATTTACATTGCTGATGTTTTAGTTTCTACATCTATAAATTCCTAAAGTTATAGCATGTATATCACATGAACTGTGAGGGAAATGCAAAGTACCAGAAGAATATATAAAATTTCATTTAAAAAACCTCCAAACACATCTAAAAGACCCCATTAGAGGTTTCTATGGCTAGCTTTTAAGACACTTATATTTACATAAAGGTTATTGAGATTCAAAGGTACACATAGTATCCCAAGTACAGCATAATTACAAGCTAATGATGGTTATGGGTCTGGTTTGTTTGTAGCTAACTCAGATAGATCCTTCAAAAATAAGAATGTCTCAGCCTGTGCTATTAAAAACAAAACTGTTCTCAACCTTTTGCAGTGGGAATTCAGAGTGGAATTGACCGCCTTAGTTGATCGTAGAGAATATCATCGATAAGGAAGAGGTGAAGTGTAGACTGTTGTGTCAGTTGCAAGATTTATACCAACACAGATAAATCAGCCACTTTATTTACCTTCAGCGTCTCGTGAGATTTAACCTAGAAATTATAGATAGCCTCCCAATGGAAGCAATCACAGAAAGAAGGGTGATGCTATTGTTTCCTTTGTGATTCCATTCAGAGTAGAACTAAGAAACTCTGAAAATGTCTAAGATGTCACTGAAATACAGAATCACAGAATCATAGAATGCTAGGGATTGGAAGGGACCTCTGGAGATCATGTTGTCCCACACCCCTGCTTCAGCAGGTACACCTACAACAGGGGGCACAGGACCACGTCCAGGTAGGTTTTGAATATTTCCAGAGAAAACGACTCCACAACCTCTCTGGGCTGCCTGTTCCACTGCTCTGTCACCCTCACAGTAAAGAAGATTTTTCTCATGTTAAAGTGGAACTTCCTGTCTTCCAGCTTGTGCCTGTTGCCCCTTGTCCTTTCATTGGGCACTATTGAAAAGAGCCTAGTCCCATCATCCTGACACTCACCCTTTAGATATTTATAGGTATTGATGAAATCCCCCCTCAGTCTTCTATTCTCCGGGCTGAACAAACCCAGGTCTTTCAGCCTTTCCTCAAAAGGGAGATGCTCCAGTCCCCAATCATCTTGGTACCTCTCCGCTGGACTCTCTCCAGTAGTTCCCTGTCCTTCTTAAACTGGGGTGCTGTGCTGGGTTTGACTGAGAAAGAGTTAATTCTCTTCACAGTAGCACCTATAGAAGTCAGGCACCTTTCCAGTTTCCCATGCTCTGCCTCATGGGCAAGAGGCCAGGAGGGACGGGGCCACAGCCAAGACAGCTGACCCAAACTGGCCAGTGAGATGTTCATTTCATACCATATGATGCAATGACCAGTATATTAACCGGGCCAGCTGGTGTGTGGGGAGGTGCTTGTGGCTTGGGGATTGGTGGTGTCAGGTCAGTGGGCTGTGAGCTGCTGTGTCATGTGTGGTTTGTTTTCACTGTTCATTCCCTCTTCCCCTCAGCTCTGGGCTTCGCCTCTCTTGTTGTTTTACTTTTCATTTCATTATTATTGTTATTGTTTTATTTTAATTATTAAACTGTTCTTATCTCAACCCACGAGCGTTACCCTTCTGATTCTCTTCCCCATCCTGCCAGTGGGGGAGTGAGCGAGCGACTGTGTGTGGCGGAGTTGCTGGCTAAACCACAGCTGTTTCTTTTGGCACCCAATGTGGGGCCCAGAGGGTTGGAGATAATAATAGCTGCTGGTCACAGCACCATGTTTCTGCAGTACGTGTTAAAGATTGGTGTTGGTTTGTTTAGTCTGCTGTGTTCTGCTGTGATTAGTGATGTTTTGCCTAAGAGATTTGTTATGCAAAGACTGGTTTTCAGCTTTATCTGGTATTTGGGGTTTTTGCTGGAACTGTTACTGTACTTTGGATACCACCTTGTTGAGGCAATTAGCAATTATACCTCCTCCTCTGAGAGGTTTTTTATGGAGGAAATACAAATGGCACCTTAACTACCATCTTATATAATGTCTCCACCTTTATTACAACAACCTTTTTCTATCTTGAACATCCTTGGGTGGTTAAGGTGCACTTACTGTTAGTTCTGGGGCATGTTGTTTTGGTTTTGACTAAGGTGAGAAAGTAACTTAAGAGTATCACCCAGATATCTGCCCAAAGGCTTGATAGTTATGAGTAGCAGGGCATGTGGGACAGTATGGGCATATACCTAGGGCAGTGGGCACCCCCAGTGTTTTGGAGCTTTACCCCTGCGAAAGTGCAGAATCATGAAAAACTAGTAGAATATTTGGAGAAAGTATGTTGTTACGCTGGGAACTCCAGAAAGACACAGATAACTGCAACATGCTGGGGCCTGGCCCATGCATACCGAGCCCTGCTCAACAGTATTCAGTGCTCCCAAGGGGAAGAGAAGGTCTCTGGATTGAAAGGCAAAGTGACTGGCACTGCAGCCACACAAACCTCCAGGACAAGCACTGTGGCTGCTCAAACCCCCATGAAAATTACTGGAGCTGACTCAGTGAAAATTTCTAATTTAAAAAAACCTAAATATTTATATTCATATATCTTATTTTTGTCTTCAAAAATTTAAAAAGAGATAATAATATTGGAAAAGCAGTAGAAAAGGTTTCACTAATAAGCGATTAAAAAAATTTTATTTATTATGTGAAAACTGATAGATCTACACTAATTTCATATATCTCCATTTAGGTTCTATATTTGGATTGTTATCTATTTTGTTGTATGACTTATTCTAGAGATATAATTTATAATTATTGAAATCACTTTCTAGTTCCAGGCTGAACACTGTATTATTTTATATATATGTATCTATTGCTATTGATCTATTGATTTGCTATAATAATAGATAAGACAGATACCTCACATGTAGACATTTACTTTTTGATGTCTCTGTCTGGAGCTGAATGACAATAGTAAAGTTAGGTAAGATAAATTTTCTTCTAGACTCTTTTTACATTAAATGGAGGTAAGCAGAAACTTCTGGAATGTGATACATATCACACTGGGAAACAGTCCCGAAACAGGTCACATGATATTTTCTTTGGAACACCTGGGATTTTTTCTTTGTTGAAAGGAATGGATACAAAGACTTTACAGAAACTTTGTCCGTGTGTACATTTGATATCTGTATTTATCCCATGAATCCCACTCTCTGTGTTTTCAGTAAGAAATTTACCTTTTCCTCACCTTCCTTGTCATTGTACTTAAAATCCTTTTCATATCCTTCTTTCTCAAGCTGTAAATAATGGGATTTAACATGGGAGTTATGGTTGTGTACGATAAAGCCAGCACTTTTTTAGCATCCTGTACAGCATCACCACTAGGAGATAGGAAGAACAGGTGTAGAAGGTCTTGTATCTCCCCTTTGCAGAGGGCATGGTCAAAATCCTGGAGATTATGAAGATGTAGGAGAGGAGGATGAGAGAAAATGGTGTAAAAATGACCAATACTGCAGTTGTTGTACCCTGAATTTCATACAGAGATATTTCAGTGCACAGAAGTGTAAGTGGTGAGGTATCGCAGAAGAAATAGTTAATCTTGTTAGACCCACATAATGGCAATTTGAATAGCCAAGCAGTTTGCACCACTGACACAACATTACCAGTGAGGAAAGACAGCAGCACTAGGGAAAGACAAACCCTTCTGTTCATCATAATTGTGTGTCTCAGGGGATTGCAAATGGCCATGTAACGGTCATAGGCCATGGCAACAAGAAGATAGCACTTGGCAGCTGCTAGAAAAATCAGGAAGTACAGCTGGGCAGCACAACCTATGTAGGAAATGCTCTTGTCCTGTGACAGAAAATTCACTAAAATCTTGGGTACAATGACTGAAGTAGTACAAATATCCATGAAGGAGAGGACCCTGAGAAAAAAAGTACATGGATGTATAAAAGAATAGATGAACTGTGACAATGATAAGGCTGTTCCCAATGATAGTAATGGTGTAGATAATGAGAAACATGTAGAAAAACAAGATCTGCAGCTCAGTATGTCTGAAAAAGCCCAGGAGAATGAATGTGGTCCCTGTTGTGCCGTTGTTTCTACCAAATTTTTCTGTTTGGTTCATCTGGAAAGACTTCAAAAGGACAGAAGGTAGGAACCAAATCGTGATCACTCCAAGAAACAAAGTCATAAACTTTATAGAATTTTTCACATTGTGTACTTCAGTACTGTACCTAGTACTTCAAGCTCCATAAAGGACAGCAATTTCAGAAGGTTAAACCTGTGAGAGATTAATTGTGCCTCTGATGCACAGACTATGGACAGCTGAAAACTACCTAATATTACCCATGGAGTGAAGGTCTGAGTTTAGTGCATCTAAGTTTGGATACCTAAGTCCTGAGAGATCAGGGAAATGAAAATAGTGGTAGATAGCAGTCTTCAATTTTTATATAAATCTGAATTCTTGAAATGTTTTACTGAAATCAACAGATGGAGAAAAACATTATCCCAAATTAGTTTCAAAAGTAAATTTCAAAAGTTTCTGACTATTGCTCCAAATAACAAGAAAAGAAAACATGAAATCAATAACTTTCCAGTTAAAAAGATACAGAATGGGAATTCTCATTTAACAGTAAAAGAAAAAGGAAGCACTTTGATAAAAACTTGTCCAAAAAATAGACAATTAAATGTCCTGCAGTAAACATCAGAGGTTAAGTATGAGAAAACACAATGTAATAAATAAATAAATAGAAAGAAAGAAAGAAAGGAAAAGAACAGAGCAAAGAAATACGTGTATTTCTTTTTTCTTTTTTACTCTTTGAAAAGAGACTTACTCTCAGGAGTACTAAAAATAATGGAAGTAGAATTATGTGTAACTTAAAGGTCTCTGGTTTTGCTTTTAGTTTTGTTTGGTTTTGGTTCTTTCAATTTTTTTTCTTTTTCTCCTTAAAATATTGATAAAGATTTTGGCCTTTTTCACATGAACTGAAGATCTGTGAAGAGAGATCTCAGTAATTGTCATGGAGCTGCTTGTAAAATCACATACCATTCTCAGGAAACAAATGGGATTTAATAATAAAAGAATAATAATTTAAATATTAGTAAAAATGTATGAAGATATTAAATTTTTTTAAATTAATATGAAGCATAGGAAATATATAGGAACTGTCTTTGAGAATTATAGAAGTGGAAGAAGGTCTTAGATGGCTGTGAATTTTTTTGTTGGAAGATACAGAGGAAAAAAAAAAGATATGGTATCAGGGAGGAACTCCAGCCTAATAACATAGAGATTTGTGCCACCAGAACCTTTTCTTCTTTGCTTGTTGTTAGCTGGAAGAAGAAGAAAACAAAGAGAATGTAGCTCTGTACCTTACTGAGGAAGTGCCTAGATTGTCCCTAATGATGTAAGTCCAACATCTTTGAAATGGCTGTCAAACTCTATGCTGACTTCAACCATACAGCCAAATCTGGGCGATGAGGGTCAAGAAGGGAATTCACATAACTGAAGCAAGATTTCTGCAGTGTAGAGGTCTACATAAGAGCCAAACATCACAGGCAACCTTAGTTGCCAATGGATGATGTACCCAACTTCTTTTGAGTTTTTATCTTTAAATATGATTGTTGCGTTAATGGCAGGAGCCTGAGGAGTGGCTAGGGAGAGACCCTACCGTTGAGTCACGAGGTTCAGACAGGACCCTGTTGCTTTCTAAATTCCTTCTCCGAGAGGAGTCTAGGTGCGGTTAAGCCCAGTCTTAGTTTCAGACTTGGTCAACGGTTTATTTTCTAAGGATTGTAGAAGTAACCACTCATCAGAGTATTTGTTGCTAGTAACTAATTTGGCAGATGCCCAATTTAACGTTATAAGGCTGGTTGCATTCAGTGATGAACTATCACAGCTAGATTAATGAATAGTGCAATTTATTAAAGCAACAGATACGCAGGTTCTTTGGATTACCAGTGATAAGATTGCTAGTTACAAGACACACATAAATACCAGAGATATAAATACACTACAAGCATGTATGCTAAACAAATATGAGGCAACTCTATGCACTGGAGATTTACAGGATGCCTCCAATGCCTTAGAGATTTACGCAAAAAAATTATGAAGCAACTCTAATATGAAGCAAAGCAACTCTTAATACGTTAGAGATTTAAAGTGACTCTATAGAGGTTTCCAATCTTACCCAAAGGCATCCCAATGAGGGTGAAGAGAGGTTCAGCCCATTGACTGGTCCCAGAAGTCAGAGTTCTTTATCTTTCAGCTTGAGTGACTCTAGTCATACATACCTTTATTATGACTGGTGTAAAATTTCATTGCTTTGCTTTTAAAGGTGTAGGCTAGAAAAATTCAAAGCACATGCCAGTGAGGGGTGGTCGCACCTTAGAGGAAGGTAACTTTTGGGATGGAGGTGTGTTTTGGTAATTTCTAAGTCACTTCCAGCGATTATTCCACAACGATGAATGACATACTAAAAATCTGTAGTGTCCTCCTACAAAGGAGACTGTACTGACCACATAGGAGATGTCTATGGATAAGCTCTGCTCCACACTAAGTATTAAAAGTCAAGTAAGAAATTTGTGTACCATCCATCCAGAATGTCTTCAGTTTTGAAAGGTGAACTCACAAACCTTATTATCCTTTCTGGCAATACTAGAGAACTCAGAAGGGATGATATCCAGACAAATTTTAATATCTGTAAAGGAATAGACTATTACTAATTTTACATCACAGAAATCTCATGTATTGGGCAATTAATCAATTACGTTATGCTCAGATGAGTTTTGGGCCCCTCACTACAAGAAGGACATCGAGGTGCTGGAGTGTGTCCAAAGAAGGGCAACAAAGTTGGTGAAGGGTCTAGAGAACAAGTCTTATGAGGAGCGGCTGAGGGAGCTGGGGTTGTTTAGTTTGGAGAAGAGGAGGCTGAGGGGAGACCTTATTGCTCTCTACAACTACCTGAAAGGAGGTAGTAGCGAGGCGGGGGTTGGTCTCTTCTCCCAAGTAACAAGCAATAGGATGAGAGGAAAAGGCCTCAAGCTGCACCAGGGGAAGTTTAGGTTGGATATTAGGAAAACTTTTTCACTGAAAGGGTTGTCAGGCATTGGAACAGGCTGCCCAAGGAGGTGGTTGAGTCTCCATCCTTGGAGGTATTTAAAAGGGTAGACATGGTGCTTGAGGATATGGTTTAGTGGTGGACTTGGCAGTGATAAGTTGGCAGTTATACTCAATGATCTTAAGGGTCTTTTCCAACCTTAACGATTCTATGATTCTATGATAACTAGAATGATGACGATGACATTGGAGATGTCGGAGACAATGCCAATGACGCTGATACCGCCTTCAGAGATGATGTTGGAGATGACATTGAAAATGATGACGATGTCGGGGATGATGACGACGACATCAGAGACAACGACAATGACAACGACGATGACAACTTTGGAGACAACTTTGGAGACGACGTCGGAAATGATGACAATGTTGGAGATGATGATAACGACATTGGGGACAACTACAACAATGCCTACGATGGAGACAAAGATGACAACAACATCAGAGAATGTGACCATGATGACGACGACTACTATGAGGTCAGAGACAATGACACGATGATGACATGAGAGACAATGACTACAACGTCAGAGAATACGACGACGATGATTTCAGAGTTGTCGGAGATGACAATGACGGAGACAATGACAACAACGATGACATCAGAGATGATGAAGACGATGACTGTGACGTCTGAGATGCCGACGATGACGTCACAGATGAGGAGGAGGATGACGACAACAACACTGGAGACAACGTCGGAGATGACGACAGCATCAAAGATGACGACGACAACAACTACGACATTGGAGAAGATGATGGAGACAATGCCAACAACGACCTTGGAGACAACAACATCAGAGGTGACATCGGTGATGACGACGATGGCAATGGCGACGATGATGACGCAGGAGATGCCAACACTGATGTCCGAGACTGCGAAAACAATGACGTCGGAGATGAGGACACTGACAATGACATCAGAGATGATGAAGACGATGACGTTGTCGGAGACTGCGATGATGACGACAACAACGAAGTTGCCGGAGACTGTGACAATGACGACAATGCTAGAGATGATGACGACGATGTTGATGATGTCGAAGATGACAACGACGATGTTGGAGACGATGACAACAAATATGATGAGGATGTCAGAGATGAGGTCGATGACTACAACGATGATGACAATGAGAACCATGACCATGACTTAGGAGATGATGACAACGAAGACCTTGGAGATGACGAAGATGACATCGGAGATGATGATGACAATGATGATGTTAGAGACAACGATGATGATGACGGTGATGACAACAACGATGTCAGAGACTGCAACCAACACGATGATGACGACGATGACGATGCCAGAGATAATAACAATGATATTGGAGACGATGATGATGTACATTACGAGGACATCGGAGACGACGACGGTGAGGACTTAGATGACGACAATGATGACGATGACAACTTTGGAGACTGTGACGACCACGATGACATTGGACATGATGATGACAACAACAATGTAAGAGGCGTTTGAGACAATGAGGACGATGATTTAGAAGACAATGATGACGACATCGGACAAAATGAGGACAATGACGAATACAACGATGATGATGTTGGAGATGACAACAATGACGACAGTCTATGTCAGTGACGGTCAACGACGATGACAACTTTGACTGTTGACGATGACGAAGGCGGTCAACGACAACGACAGTTGATGATGAAGATGACGGTCGATGACAATCACAATGGTCGACATCGGCAACAACAATTGATGATGACAACAACGGTTGACAATGGTCGACGACGATGGACAACAATGACAGTTGACTATGACAACGATGAAAGAGGACAATGATGGTCGACGACGGTCGATTGTGATGATGACGACAACACAACGAAGACGACAGTTGATGACGATGACGATGTCAATGGTCAATGTTGGCTACGGCCGACTACAATGACTACAGTCTATGATGACAATGGATGACGACAAGGTTGACGGTCAATGACGACAGTCAATGATGAAGACGACAGTTGACGATGATGACAGTAGACAACGATGACAGACGAGAGCGGACGAAATCAAAGTCAGTCGACAACAATGATAGTCGAGGACTACGATGGTCGACAACGACGATGATGGACAATGGTCAACAACAATGTCGGTTGAAGACAATGACGACGACAATGGTCGACAACGACGGTCGACAATGACAGTCGAGTACAATGACAGACCACAACAAATTCAGTCAATGACGATGAAGTTTGATGACGACAATGACGACAATGATGGTCGATGACAACAATGGTCAACAACGACGGTGGTCAACAACAATGACAGTCGACGACAATGAGGATGCACGAAGAAGAAGTCGGTTAACAACGTAGAAGGTCGTAGAAGGCAATGACAATGGACAACGACAAGGTCGGTGGTCAACAACGATGGTTGACGATGATGATGGTCAATGACGACAACGGAAAATGACAACAATGGTCGATGACAATGATGATGACGACAGTTAACGTCGGCAGCGTTGAATGACAGCAACAGTCTATGACAATGTCATTGTCGTCGACTGTCATTGTCATCGTTGATCATCACCGTCGTTGTCATCGAACGTCACCTTCATCGACCGTCGTTGTTGTTGACCTTCATAGTTGTCATCGTTGTTGAATGTCGTCACCATCATTGACTGACGTCATCAACCATCTTTGTCCTCGGCGACAGTCAAAGTTGTCGCCAATGTCAACCGTTGTCGTTGTCATTGTCATCATCATCAATGGTCATCATCGTCGTCCATCACCATCATCGTCATTGTCGTCCATTGTCATCATCGTCAACCGTCGTCATCATCGTCAATCGTCATTGTTGAACGTCGTCTTCATGATCATTGTCACCCGTCATTGGTGACCATTGTTGTCGGTGACAGATGAAGTTGTCGTTGACGCTCAAATTTGTCATCGTCATCAACTGTTGTCACATACACTGTCTTCATCATCGTCAAACTTCGCATATGTCAGCCGTCGTCATCTTCGTCATCGTCAAATGTCGTCATCATCGACCTTTGTTGTCATTGTATGTTACCGTCATCGACATCCAAAGTTGTCATCGATGGTTGAAGTTGTCATCATCGTCGACCATCATCGTCAAACATCACCAACATCGATTGTTGTCATTGTCATCAACTGTCATCATCATCCATCATCATCGTCAACCATCGTTAGTCGTAGACCATCCACTGTCATCATCATCATCGGTGTAACTGACCGTTGTTGATCGTCATTGTCGTCAGTCATTGTTGTCATCGTCAACTGTCGTTGTCATCCATCATCATCAACCATCAACAACCGTTGTTATCGTAGTCGATCATTGTTGCTGACATTGACCATTATCATTGTCGACCTTCATCTTCACTGTCAACTATCGTCTTCGACCAACGTCATCGTCGTCCGTTGTCGTCGTCTTCGACCGCCATCAACTGTTGTCATCGTCTGTCATCGTCAACCTTCATTGACTGTCATCGTCATAGTCGGTCGTTGTTGCTGTATGCTTCTATGGGAGAACTTATCTTGGGCCGCATGTCTCTGGGACACAGGGCTCTTCCCACCCTGGGGACAGTGATGCACAGGCATCAGTATGATGGATACAAAATGTCCGTTTATTTAACTGCGTCACACGCTTATATAGCTCTTGCGCTTCCTGTTCCGGCCACTCCTATGGGGAGGAGTCTATCTTTCCGTCACAGCCCGTGATCTTCCAGTCACCGATCCCTGTCTATTCCCCTATAGGTCGTTGTTGCCAACGTTGACCATTGTCATCATTGTTGTCGTTAACCTTCATGTTCATTGTCGACTGTAGTCATCATCGTCCGTCATCGTTGTCGTTGACTGTCGTCATCGTCGTTGACTGTTGTCATCATCGTATACCGTCATTGTCATCATCAACCGTCATCTCGTCTGTCATTGTCAACCGTTGTCAACTGTCACGGTCGTCATTGATCGGTTTTACTGACATCGACTGTCATCATCGTCATCATCGTCAACCTTTATCATCATCATGGACTGTTGTCGTCTTCGACCGACATTGTTGGTGTCCATTGTCATCGTTGTCGTTGACTGTCATCGTCATCAATGGTTGAAGTCGTCGTCGTCGGTTGAAGTTGTCATCGTCGTCGACCGTCGTCATCATAGACTATTGTTGTTGACCGTCACCAATGTCAACTGCCGTCATCCTCATTGTCATCAACCATCGTTGTCATCATCTGTCATCATCGTAGACCGTCATCATTGACGACCATTTTTGTCGACTGTTATCATCGTCGTTGACCATCATCGTCGTTGACCAAATTCTTCGTCATCCATTGTCTTCGTCATTGTCGATGGTCGACGTTGCCATCGTCGTCAACTGCCATTGTTATAGACTGTCATCATCGTCATCGAACGTTGCCGATGTTAACCATTGTCATCGTCATCGACTGTTGTCTTCATTGTCCATTGTCATCATCGTCAACCACTGTCATCGACCATTGTCGTCATCAGTCATCATTTTCGTCATCGACCATTGTAGTCCTCAACTATCATCATTGTCCGTCATCATCATCATCGTCTGTCTTCAACCATGTCGTCGTCATCGTCGACTGTCGTCATCATTAATTGTCTTTGTCGTCACTGACAGTTGTCATCGTTGTCGTCATCGACCTTTGTAGTCATTGACCGTTGTCACCATCATCGATCATTGTCGCTGACGTCGACTATCGTCATAGTCATCGTCGTCGACAGTTGCTGTCATCATCAACCATTATCGTTGTCCATTGTTGTCAACCGTCTTCGTCATTGTCGACGGTAGTCATCATCATCATCCGTCGTCATCCTCATCGACTCTTGTCGGTGTCTGTCGTTGACCATCTTCGTTGTCCATCGTCGTTGTCATCATTGATATTCATTGTCGTTATCGACCATCAACCATTGTCATCATAATCAACAGTTCTCATCGTCGACCGTATTTGTCCTTGTCAACCGTCATCATCGTCTGTAGTCATCGTCGACCATCGTCATCGTTGTCGTCAACTATTGTCTTTGTTGATGGTTGTGGTTGTCGTCGTTGATCATCATGGTTGTTGTAGACCATTGTCACCATCTTTGTTGACCATCATCTTCGTTGACCGCCGTCATCATCGTCGTTGACCACCTTCATCATCAACAGTCACCGTCGACCGTCGTCATCATTGTCATTTGTAGTCACCAACGTCAACCGTCATCATAGTCATCATCATCGACCATCATCGACTTCATCGACTGTTATCATTGTCCATCATCGTCAACCATCATCATCGTCATTGACCATCATCATGGTCGATAGTCATTGTTGTTGACCATCATCATGATGGATAGTCATCATCATCATACACCATCATCGTTGTAGTCAGCGATCGTCATTGGCGTCGTCGGCATCGGCCATCGTAGTCGCCATCAACCATCGTCATCAATTGTCGTCGCCAACTTTGACCGACATCATCCTCATTGTCTTCAATCATCATCATCATCATTGACCATCGTCGTCGTCAACCATTGTCATCATTGTCGACCATCATTGCTGTTGATCATCATCACCAACTTCAACTGACACCATCGTCATCGTTGTTGACCCTTGTCTTCATTGTCAATCTTCGTCATCTTCGACCATCATCGTCGTCATCAACCATTGTGGTTGATTGTCGTCGCCGACTTCAACTGATATCATCGTCATTGTCGTCAACCCTTGTTGTCGTTGTCAACCATCATCATCTTCAACCGTCATCATCGTAGTCAACCATCGTCGACATCGTTGTCCGGCGGTGGTGGCATCTGGTGGTGGTGGCTGCATCCTCGACTGTCTTCATCGGCCGTCATCGTTGTCAACTCTAGCCATCATTGTCAACCGTCGCTGTCGTCATCGTCATCTGTAGTTGTGTAAGATAAGGACTGCAGCAGAGGTGGACAACTGAACTACCAAGCTCAAAGAGTAGTGGTTAGTGGCTCAAAGCTGAACTGGCAGCTGGTCACAAGTACAGTTCTTCAGGGGACAAAACTGAACCCAGTATCATTCAATAGCTTTATAAATGATCTGGATGACTGGACTGAATGATGCAGTTTACAGGTGACTCTAAACTGGAGGAGGGATAGATGTGTTGGAATGAAAAAGCATCACTGACAGATTGCAATTAATTTGGAAGTTTGGTCCAACAAGAACTGCATGGAGTTCAACAAAGATAAATATAAAGTTCTGCACCTGGGAAAGAATAGTCCAAGGAGCAGTGCAGGCAGGGTTCTGATGCAAAGGACCTGGGTGTCAAGGTGGATCACAAGCTGAACATAAGCAGCAGAGTGCCCTTGGAACAATGAAGGTGGACTGTGTCTCGGGCTAGCCAGCAGGTGTTTAGCCATCAGATTGGGGATGTAATTATTCTATTCTGCCTGGTGCTTGTTAGACCACATCTAGAGTATTGTGTCCAATTCTAATTCCTCAGTTCACAAGATGCATTGAAAAACTGGAGAGGGTCTAGCAGAAAGCAAACGACAGCTAGAGGGCTAGAGAAGTGGCAAATGAGGAAAGGTTGAAAGAAGCTGGAGTTGGGTTTGTTCAGCCTAGAGAGGGGTTCTGATTATAGTCTTCCAATAGCTAAGAGTGTAAGAAGATGCTATCTCTTCACAAGGTGACAGAACAGGAAGCAATAGACGCACTCAGCTTCAAGGGAAACTTTTTTGGATATAAGAAAAACACCCCTTCACCATAAGAGCTATTAAAGACTGGAACACATTGTCCAGAGAAGTGGTAGAATCTCCCTTGCTGGGAATAATTAAGATTTGACTTGACAGGGCCCCACAAAACATAGTTTAAGGCTCTGCTTTCAATGAAAAGTTATGCCGGATGATATCCGGGGGACCCTTCCAACCTAGACTTTTCTATGATAGTTAGCAGTTTTCAAGTCCTTAATAGAATCTATCTGAAGCTCTTCTTTGAAAGCACTCCTTTTCACTGGATGGAGTTCTTATTCTTTTAAAGCTAGGTGTATTTAAGAGCACAGAATTTGTCTGCTGTGTAAGCACACAATTTCCTTGGCTCATGTAATACAGTCTTTTTTATCCAGGTGTACTAGTATCTGTGCCGGGGTTTGGACGTTGTTCAGTAATCAATCCAGCTGGTTAACTGTCTGTGAGTGATACTTCAATGCCAAAACAATCGCCTACGTCAGTATTTGCTAATGTTTGCAAAAGTTGAATCAGACTACTGCTGTTTTTCTTAGAGTATTATGTTTCCATGAATTATTGGAATTTATTTACCTTTTAAATACCTTGGTGCTGAAACAGTAGTTTCTGAATAAAGACTACTGCACCTCCCAGGGTGGCTAATAAAACAGTTTTGTTCTTTTATATATATATATATATGAGATTTATTGTTGCCAGAGAATAAGTTATTAGACGTTCTTAGCTTTGGCCTTGTTAGCGCTTTGAGATTCTCAGTAATCACTTTGCTGTCTCTCTTTGTTTATGCATACATTTTGTGTAAAATATTATTTGGTTTGGAGTCTGTCTTATATTTCAAAACAAAATTGGTCGTTACTATTGAATTTCCTTGAAGAATTTGTGATAAGCTGATAAAACCAAACTCTTGCTCATAGGCTAAATACTTAACCAAGGAATTAATAGTATATATCTGTAAAGTCTACCTTCTTAAATGTTAGTGTCATACCCAGTGTAATTGTAATAAGATTCTTAAATCTGGAGAAACCTTTTCATTACAGTAAAAATTACAATTCCCTAGGAATAGTAATTTTAAGAATTCATCCCTCATCTTTGAGATGCTCTAGATGGGTGTGTTAAATTATCTGGCACAATGTTTTAAAATCAGAATGTTTCACAAAATCTTGTTAGTGTTTTATGAAGGAAATAGTATCAAATGTTATGGACTGATGTGATTTTAATTCAAGTAGGTGATTGGTGGGTTTAGCAATGATGAAATGAAATTGAGAAAGCAAGGGTTGAATATGCATTTCAGAATAAATTCTTTATTACAGGCCTACTAGCTTTCTCAAGGAAATGGTAAAAGGAATATTGCTTTGCACATTTAGAATTATCTTAGACAAGGCAGTAGATGATGAACAGGAGGGAGCGAGGTTTTATTGGGAGAGAAATATGCCTTCTACAACAAGATCTGAAATTTGTCTTGACAGCATAGCCCTTGTGTATAACTAGGAACGGTAAATCACTGTCCAGTTTTCTTAACCTTCTTTGAGTGCAAATACACAGTGGTAGAGAAAGCAACATTAAATATATCCTTTTTCAGGTACTAAAACTGAGAAAAGTAATTCCTAAGTGTTGGAGTTTCTCTAAATTGAAGGGGTGTTGTTATTCTTTTCAAACTGTGACATGGCCATGGTTCATGTGCAAACTCCACTGAGCTACTGTATAGATGGAGGTGCAAAAAGTTGAACAGTCTATCAGTGAAGTTTAGCTTACTTCTACTTCTTAAACACTTGTTAATTTTGCAGAAATTCTATGTTCCAGAGGCTGAGGACTACATGATGAAATCCAGTAAAAAGAAGCAATCTGTGGATAAGCAATTAATTTCAAAACTAAATAAAAGATGATTAAAGGAGCTTGAAGTGGTTTTAAAATTTTTCTCAGCTGTAAAGATACAGTTTTTGAACTTGATAACTTGAATTTGAGTACCACTTGCATGATGCTCCATTGCCCTGATGTTTAGGATTAGTAGGAAACTATACTTCTACTTGTCATCAGAGAATCAGAAATTTTGAGAACTGAAGGATCAGGACACACATCACCTTGATCTATTCAGCTGCACGTAAAATGTTCTTTCTGACATTTTCTGTGACATAATTCATGTTTACTTATATACAAGGTTATTAAAGTTACAACTTTTAAAAAATATAGATGGTATTACTTGGACTTTTTTGTCCTACATATACTTTACATTATCTGTTCCTGCTTGGTTCTTTTCTAAGACTACTCTTGTTAGCTAAACAAATTATATATTCAGAAGCAAACTTTTCACAGGATTATTAGGCACCTTTTCCTGCTTTAGGAGTGGTACCTTGCTTTGCTTTAAAAAATTTTGCCCAGTAACCTGTAATTAATTCTTTTTCTAATTTATCTCTTTGTTCTAACTAGATATTTGAGTGTCTGAAAATTGTTCAACAAGTTGGTATGTTCTTCTAATTCCATTTTATGTGTTAATAAAAATTGGAAAAATAGTACTATTCTAACAAATCTCATTCTGTCAGAAATGAAAAGGGATGGTTTACTTCTATTTTTCTCTAGATGGAAATTCAGAATTTTCTCTAGATGGAGTTTTTTAGCTATTGTCTGTGAGTGTAGGTAGTTGTAGAACTAGAGAAGACTGAAGAGTAATTGAATAATATAGCAATATGAACCCTGTGTCCGGTAAAACCTAAGTGTTGAGATCATATTTCAGTTTAATCTGAAATAAAATAATATTGAAGTGTTGTATGATGCACAGAGCAAAAAATTCCATTCCTTTTCACCTGGTAGTGTTCCTGAAATTTTCCTTTTTTTTTTTTATTTACTTCTTGGACTATTGCTTCTTTCATTTTCTGTTTTGTCAGAGGTAAACCACAGACTTTCACCAGAAGTCTGGAAACATAAGAAAGCTTTTGCTTTTAAAAAATTTTTTACAGTTGATGGACCTGGAATACAGGTCAGAATAATTGTTTTCCTAGCAAGCTGAATATCCTGCTTTCTGGATATATTAAGTTTTGGCTGTTTGCTCTGTTCACTGAATTCCCAAGTGACCTAGCAACTATTTGTTTCTGGGGGGAGAGGAAATCTACTCATCTTAGTTATCCATCTTATTTAGGGAAAAATAATTCTTGTACATGATGGTGTTCATGGAAACATGTGCATTGAAAGCATTTGTGTTAGTCACTGCTTCAAAGTTAGCACAGAAGGTTCCCACCTGGAATCAGGGAGATATGTCATCTGCACGTCTGGGTATTTTTAGTGCCTTTCTTAGGTTCTAATTAGTGATGTCTAAAACCACAGTTAAAATTCAGATGATTCCTGAACTAGCGGTTTGTCTTATATTCATAGTAAGTGACAATAATAAATGTTTCTTAACAGAAGAATGCATGTATTTGACTTCCCTGTTAGAACAGTCTGTTCTCCTAATGATATAGGTCAGCTTCTTCAAAACTAAAAAGATTTGTGACAGCAGTTCTTTAAAGGGTCACACTGTGCTCTGATGATGTCAGGCTTTAGATGTGTATTGATCTTTGAGGAAACTGAGGCTTCTTCTGTAGCCTTTGGGAAAGGATGTACAGCTCCGCTAACTCTTTACCACAGAATTCAACTGTATGTGGCTTCATTAACATTCTGTGACCTGATTATTCTGTGCATACACGGGCCACAAACCTTTGATACTTTGAGTTCAACCTATGGGAAGTTACTGTTAACCCTTTTTTCAGTATAAGTAATTATATAGCCAATGTATGCCCAAACTTGATGTTGTATTCTGATATTCTTGAGTTCCAGAGAGCGGTTTGTAAAGATTCATTCAGCACTAGATCCCTTTCTCTATACTTATTTTAGGCTGCTTAGGGGTAAGTGCTTTGTTTAAGGTTTGTATTTCAATATGCTGCTAATAAGTCTATGAGTGTGGCTATTTTTGGCAGACTTAATTACCTATTATGAAGGTTAAAAAGATTCCTGTATTAATTAAAAGACATCTTTCATCTTTGCAGGTACCCTGGATTGAAAAAATAGAACAAGGAGAATCCTGCACATACATGCATACTGGATCATTAAAGGGAACTGACACTGTTACTGTATGTCCAGTGACTGGAATACATTTCACATGGGAGGTGACCAAGTTTGGTTATGTGAAATCCATCCAGCTCATAACTAGTTCTTGATGTTTGTATATACCCATAGAAATAGTAGTCCAATAAAATGTGTATATTTTTACTGTTGTTATCAGTCTGAATAATTAAAATTGTCTGATAACAAGCCATCTTGGGAGGCGTTTCTCAAGGTGAACACTGCAGTTCATTGCCAGCATTACAGAAGAAGTTAGTACAACTATTTCATGCATTCTATTGCTGGTCTCTGGCCATGTAGGAGGCTTAAGTCTCAGATCTGTTTTTCTGCTGTCTTCCAAGAGAATTGAAATGTCATATCTTAAAACACAAGTTTTCAGAATAAAATATGCAGCCTCCCAAAATACTGTGTTGACTGAGTAGTTCACCCACTTTAAGACAGATTTGTAAAGAATTTGAGCCAATTAAGCTGGCTCAGATCTCACTTCTTTAAGACTCCTCCATTCCAGACCTAGAATCAATGTCAAGTGTTGCTGTTGACTTTCTGGAAACTATATAAAAAAAGAAAAATCCTATTTCCTTCCCTAATAGCAATAGACTGATACCTATGACTATCTTAGGGTTGGATTTTAAAGCCCTCTATGACTTGCAAAGATTTAATTTTCAGGTTTAAAAATATTATGTAGCTTAAGTAACCAAATAACAAAAGCACTTTGGCAGTGCAGGATACTTCACAGCTTGGCACTGAGTGCTTTTTTTACATGGTGATGTGCACAGATTCTCAGACAAAAATGAATCATGAAGCAAACTTTTTTTTTTTTTTTTCATTTACAGACAGCATTGGGGAAAAATAGACCTGCAAAAGAGCAAAAGACATTTCCTACCAGACAAATAGAGGAAAGTATATTACAGTCTTGCTCAGCAGAAGACCCCTAATGTATTGTGGAAATTTCCGCTGGCCTACAGC
Source organism: Phalacrocorax carbo (assembly GCF_963921805.1). Taxonomy (NCBI): domain Eukaryota; kingdom Metazoa; phylum Chordata; class Aves; order Suliformes; family Phalacrocoracidae; genus Phalacrocorax; species Phalacrocorax carbo. The sequence continues at coordinate 26,713,048 of NC_087518.1, read as the reverse complement.
ATGGCTTCTCTCAAGGTCTAATCTGAGCAGATGCATGCCATCAGTTCCACATAGCCAAGAGCTTGTCCTGCCTGCAATAATAAAACCTGCCGAGGAGCAGAGTGTGGAAGTACATGTTTAAACTGCATCTAGTTGTGCAAAATGTATTTTTTCCTGCCTGTGACATATCCTGTGGAAATACAGTTAAAATTTAACCTGATAGAAAATTACTAAAATGTGAGAAACAGCTCATTATTGAGTCATATCCTTAATGCAGGTCTAGGATGAAGAATAATAAAGTAATGTGTAAGAAAGAATACTTGTGTTATACTGAGGTGAAAGTGAAGTATTCAAAGTGCTGCAGACAAACTTGAGCATCTGCAGCATAACTAGAATTTAAAATACAGTCACAGATTCACTTCTTATTCAAGCTTCAAAAACACAAGTCTTGTGTATTCTGCAGGTAGCAAAAACTGATTTTGGATTCAGAGAGACATAAACACTGTTCCTGTCAAAAATTTACTCATGGAATAATGTCCATCTTGAATTGAGTCAAATATCTGAGATTGTTCATGTACATATTTTCTTTGGAGTACTTTTCATTACATCAAGTTGCGAGTGTTTTATTTCAGCACCTTCCTTTAAATTTTTCCCCTTTCTTTCTCATCATCTTCCTTCAGTGTACCATCACTCACCCTTCATCTCTCTACTTTATTGCAAACTTCAGTTTCCCTTCAGAATATAACAATCAATATTTTTTTTTCCTTCCATTTTCTCTAAGCTCTGATAAATCCAGCCTTACCTCCTACTCCCACATCTTGTACTTTAGATCTTGGCAATGTTTACCTCAGGCTGCTCCAGTTGCCTCGAGGGCCTTCTTCACTGCACAACGCAACCCAAAGGCTCCATGCAGAGTGCTTAAGGGTGAATCTGGCATTCCCCAGGATGAAGCATCATCACTCCATCTCTCGGCCCCATCCTCATCAGTCAGTGTGCTAATATGGAAGGGAAGGCAAAAGAAAGTCAGCTGCAGTTCTCTGCATGAAAGCAACTAACTATTGGCTCTTCTCCACCTTCTCTTTGGTCTGAAGTAAATATTACACTCTTCTCTCTGGTAGCTGTGGACACTTTCAGAAAGGTGAGATGCAAAGTCCAGGTGGAATGTTTCTGACGTGTCTCATGCCTTCACTCACAATGGTTGTTAGGACTCAAGCTAGTAAATGACAATAGGAAGCCGTTTTACATAAGGTTCCTTGTGATCTGCTTATGAATATATGAATAGCACTTGCATTGTGAAAAAATATTCAGACCCAAAGTTCTTTTAGCCAAAAATACACCACAGTATTATCTAGATATAACATGATAACATAAAATATTTCAAATGTATGAGTGCAGTTAAGGTGGTTATTGCCTGTGTGTTGTGTTATGTTATGGAAACATAGCCTTTTTATTTGTGAGTGTTTTTCAGTTACAGGTTTTAATCCTGACTTTATAGATCTTATCTGTGAAACAATGTTTATAGCCTTTAGCCTCACAAAACTCCAAAAAGCGGTTGGCTTGTAGAATGCAAAGTTTTCTATGGAATTCCAGAGAGTTCTAATTTTGTGGCCATGAAATAACAACAGCAATTCTCCCTCATGTCCCCTCCAGTTTAAATGTCAATACTGTATTTACTATAGTTTAACAATATCACATATGATGACTACCTGAAGTTTTTTGTTAACTACAATAGAAATATCTTTTTTGGCCTTTTTCCTTGTGGTCAGTCCATGTAACCTTTATTACAGCACATGATTTAATAATTAAAATGGTTCTCCTCCTAAAGTTTCCTTTCCTTACTGAATTTTAACAGGAGATTGGTGGTGATCAGATATATTGAGCACTAAGAAGTTGTGAGAAATGTATATTCTCTCAGTCTAGCTTTATACAAACAGTTCTATCCTTTTATTTTTAAAAATCAAACAACAAAAAATCCTCCAAACTGTTCAGATTCAGAATCTTATATCATTCTGAATCTCATTTGTTTCTTTTATTCAAAAAGAAATTGTATAACTTCGTTAAAACTTTCATTTTACTGCCTAAGAAAATATTCTTCATTGGTGTGTGTAACCCATATGCATGCAGTTTTATGGCCTGGAGTTCAGTACGAGCCAGTAACAGGATTTGTGCTGTCATGCCTGCACTGCGAGATATCACCATATGATTTGCATACATGCATGCATTTGCTTCATTTTGTCTATCTTGACTGACATGAAAACAGATTATTTCTTCTCACATGTATTATATATTGTTACAGAAATACTGTGAATTCTTCTTCAATAAATGCAGAACATAACCTTGTCCTGTAAGATTATTTTCTAGTGAGAAATCACTCCAGAAATTATAATATACAGAGTATCAAGCAGATTTCAATATCAAGTGAATATGTTATAAAGTTTATTTAAGGATACTATTTAAGATGCCCATTAAAGTTGTCTTCCGATCTGATTTTTGCCTTCAGTTGCCAAATGTCTTGCTGATTCATTTCTCTTAAAATTTAGTATGCTCAAAATGAACTTGAAAAGAGTGATCAGTTCAGTTTTGCAGTTGTTGATTTCTGCATTTACCCAGTTTGACCATTTAAGAGAACTGTAAGTGAAATAGCTGTTCCTATAGCAACATATACAGTCTGGAAGAGCTTCTGTGGTGTATAGATTATATTGAATCCTTAAAAACAAACGGAAGTTAAAAACAAAAGGGAAGCTTTAAAAAAATGAATGAATGGATGTGAAGAATATGGGTTCTGAGACAGCCCATATATAGGCAATAAGAGGGCATACCTCCTGTTAGGCATTAGAATGCCCTCTATTAAGGTGCCCTTGCTTGCTTCTTGGCAAAAGTTTCTGGAATCACAAAGCTTGTCTGACCTCACTGCTGAGTTTGCCAAGCCACTGAGGTTATGGCAGTGGCAGTGTATCATCTGACTCAGTGAGGTTACAGAATGAACCATATAGTCAAATACTGAGGAGCTGGCTAGAGGATTTTTGTAGAGAATTAGAAAAAAACCATTTGGTTTGGTTTTTGTAGGTTTTTTTATTTGTTTGTTTGGGGTTTTTTATGTTGGTGTTTTTTTTTTTAAATAAGTCAGATTTACCCTTTCCATTTACTTGTTGGAGACCAAGCCTTGAAGTCCAAAGGGAGAATAAGGCAGTCACTTTTCTTCTTATACCTGTGATTTTTAGTTGAGAGAAGAAACTAGTCCTTGTTGAAAGATGAACTCGAAGTGCTTATGAGTAGTAAGCTTTTCAGGTGAACAAAGATGTATGTCTGCCAGTCTCATACAACAAAACACACAAGGAAAATTTCAGTCCTTCCTTTTGTGCACCTTTGTAGAACATCAATGGAGAATGAACCTGTGAAGCCAAAATGCAAAGGGTTGGAAGGGTTCTTACTTGAAAAAAGAACAAAGCCAGAACTTCAAATAAGTGCAAACACAGGCATCTCTGATAAATGATGTTTTTTTGTTAATACAAATGCTGCAGTACAACTCACAGGTGCCAAAATGATAGCTTGTGTTGCAAGTCCATATTAACAATTCCAGCAGTACAATATCTCCAAGATGAGAAAAATAACATATGGTTAACCTTTCACCTTTTTTAATCTCCAGTTTGATACATATGCATGATATAAATTATATATAATAAGATACAAATTTCATCAACATGTAAGATGAAAAAGCCAACGTTTACTATTAAACAGGGCTATAATTTGATGATGGAGATGTAGTGTTGTCCTGGTTTCAGCTGGGATAGAGTTAAATTTCTTTGTAGTAGCTAGTATGGGGCTATGTTTTGGAGTTTTGCTGGAAACAGCAGTGATAATGTGGAGATGTTTTAGTTGTTGCTAAGTAGCACTTACACTGGTCAAGGACTTTTTCAGCTCCCCGTGCTCTGCCGGGTGCACAAGAAGCTGGGAGGGGACACAGCCAGGACACCTGACCCCAACTGAACAACGGGATATTCCATGCCATATGACGTCCTGCTCAGTATATAAAGCTGGAGAAGAAGAAGGAAGGGGGGACATTGGGAGTGATGGCATTTGTCTTCCCAAGTAACTGTTACGCGTGATGGAGCCCCGTTCTCCTGGAGACGGCTGAATACCTGCCTGCCCATGGGAAGTGGTGAATGAATTCCTTGGTTTGCTTTGCTTCCGTGCGCAGTTTTTGCTTTACCTATTAAACTGCCTTTAACTCAAACCATGAGTTTCTTCACTTTTACTTTTCTGATTCTCTCCCCTTTCCTACCATGGGGGGAGTGAGCGAGTGGCTGCGTGGTGCTTGGTTGCTGACTGGGGCTAAACCATGACAGTCCATTTTGGCGCCCAACGTGGGGCACGAGAGGTTTGAGATAATGACAGATTTGATTGGAGTGTGCTAGATGGAATTTATAGCGGTTATTGCTGTTTAGCTATTAATTGGCAGGCTTCTGTGCTTGCTATGGGGCTTGCCTGCCTTACTGTATGTCTTAAAATCTAGTGCTCATTAGTGGTACTTTTTGCTTTCGCTGCTTGCTGTACTGCTTATCACCTTACCCTGCAGGGCCTGGGAACATTCTGATAACAGCAATGGCCAGGTGCCTGGGCTGGCAGATGGCCAGGGCCCAGCTGCTGTTTCTGTGCTGCTGTACTGGACAGGCTGGAACTCCAGTGTGAACTCAAGTCAAAGGGACTGTGACCTGTGGATGAGTCCATGTGGGAGCAGGACACCCCAAAGCATCTGTGTCTGTGTATAAGCCCGTGCCAGATCAGGTATATCTCGAAGCATCTGTGGCCTTGGTTATGTCTGTGCCACAGCAGGTATACCTCTGAGGCAATTGTGGCCCAAGGATATATCCATCTTGGAGAAGGTACACCTCAAAGTGTCTCTGGCTGTAGATAAGTTGGTGCTGCAGTAGGTACACCTTGAAGCAGCAGTGGTCGTGCATGAGGTCATGCCAGAGCACCTCAAAGTGCATGGCCATGGATAAGCCCACAACGGAGCAGGCTTACTTCTGGAGGGACTGAAGCCATGGGGCAAAGCCATGTTGGAGCAGGCTTTGGAGGGACTACAGCCATGGGCAAGGCTGTGTTGGAGCAGGCTTACTTCTGGAGGGACTGCAGCCATGGGCAAGGCCGTGTTGGAGCAAGTTTACTTCTGGAGGGACTGCAGCTGTGGGTAAGGCCATGCTGGAGCAGGTATAGCTCTGAAAGCATTGAGGCCCATGCAGAAGGCCACACTGGAACAGGCACATCTTGAAGCGACTGTGGCTCTGGATATGTCTATGCTGCAGCAGATGTGCCCCGCCCCTGGAAAGACTGTGGCTCATGGGTAAGGCTCCACTTGGAGCAGGTACAACCCTAAAGGACTACAGTCTGCAGAGAAGTCCAAACCAGAGCAGGAGCAAGGAGAGGAGTTCATTAAAATGTTAAACCTGATGGTCTGATCCAAATGGACCGGGGTGGAGATTGTAATGGAAATACCTTTAAATTGTTCTAACGCAGGATTTGAGTTACATATTATGGAAATTACTATAGCATAAAGCCCTTGTTGCTAGCCAGGCTGGGAGCAAGGGGAGGAGTTCATTGCAATGTTAAAACCTATAATCTGGCCCAAAGGGGCCAGGGGTGGAGACTGTAATGGATATACCTTTAAACTGTTCTAACCTGTGGTTTGAATTGCATGTTATAGGAATTACTACAGCAGGAACCACCTGAACCAATGGAGGACAAGCCTTAGAAGCAGCAGTGCAAGTGCAGCAGTGACCCAACATGAGCAGGCTTTGGTGCCCAGTAACTCCACACAACACACCACCTCTCCTGTGCTGAGCGACCACAAGAACAGATGGAGACCAAAGCCGTGGACTAAATGATATCCGTGTATTTTATCAAAGGATGGGAAGGAGGGGGTGGAGGTTAATGAGGTTGTATTGGATAGTGTGGAACCTGAGCATGATGTAAATGGTATGGAATAAGGGGTGGATACTGTCCTGGTTTCAGCTGGGATAGAGTTAAATTTCTTTGTAGTAGCTAGTATGGGGCTATGTTTTGGAGTTTTGCTGGAAACAGCAGTGATAATGTGGAGATGTTTTAGTTGTTGCTAAGTAGCACTTACACTGGTCAAGGACTTTTTCAGCTCCCCGTGCTCTGCCGGGTGCACAAGAAGCTGGGAGGGGACACAGCCAGGACACCTGACCCCAACTGAACAACGGGATATTCCATGCCATATGACGTCCTGCTCAGTATATAAAGCTGGGGGAAGAAGAGGGCAGGGGGGACATTTGGAGTAACGGCGTTTGTCTTCCCAAGTAACTGTTACGCGTGATGGAGCCCTGCTTTCCTGGAGATGGCTGAACACTTGCCTGCCCATGGGAAGTGGTGAATGAATTCCTTGGTTTGCTTTGCTTCCGCGCGCAGTTTTTGCTTTACCTATTAAACTGCCTTTAACTCAAACCATGAGTTTCTTCACTTTTACTTTTCCGATTCTCTCCCCTGTCCCACCATGGGGGAGTGAGCGAGCGGCTGCGTGGTGCTTGGTTGTTGACTGGGGCTAAATGATGACAAGTGGATTAACAGTTCTCTGCTTATTGAAAGAAGAAGGTCTTATGACTTGCTTATTCTCGTTCAGTCCTCCCCATGATCCCACATCTCTCTTCCCCTCTCCAGACCAGCTCTTGGAGTTGCCTGAAGGCAAGATAGGCTGAGACAGCAACCTGCAAACACCATGCTCTGAATTCAGTTGTCGCTGCTTTCATCAGCAGTCAAGCACCAGACAGCCCTCAGGGAAAAAATAAGTAAACGTGTTTGAGAGCTAGGGAAGCAATAGAGATGGGAGGGAACAATAAAGTCTTCCTATCTCAGGGCAGCAAGGAGATTTTTTGCTTACCATAGGAAAAGAGAATTACAGCTCAGTCTCAGGTTTCATTTATGTCTATAATCTTGATCTTATGTAGATGTTAATGTTTACAAATAAATGTAGAGATAATTTCTTATTTAGAACCTTTTAAAGGAAATTTATAAATTAGTATAACTAGATAAAATCTGCTAGTTGGTTTTTTCTGAGCTTTTGCATAGCTCTCTAATGTTCTTAAGTCATACAGAAGAGTTTGAGATGTGTTCATGACTGCTTTTAATGGGGTCCTGACAGTTAAATTGTTTGCTTATGTATAGCATTTATAAAAGCCATAATTTATGACTGTCTGGTAGCTGAATAACATATTTTAGGGCTAAAACAGACTTTATTTTCACTGTCTTTATAAGTGGTGAGGGGAGATTACTTTGGATAATAGAAGTGTAAAATCCTATTTGTTACAGTGCAGCTTTTTTTTCTGTCTCCATTTTACTTCTGATACCTTGTATATCTTGCCTTCCCCAACTGGACAACCATCTGTCTTTTAATGGACTTTGTCTCTAAGCTAATTCAGTACTTTGAGAATAAAATTAGTGCTCTCTCTCTTAAAAAACTTAACTTTAATTTGGATTTTAAGATTTTTTAAATGTAATTTAAAAATCATGGTGCAACTTCAAAATCATGTGTTTAATAGAGGAAAATAATTTGTCCCTTTTTGGGTAATTTGGAAGTTCTGTTTTTCTGTCTCTTTTCTCCTTAGAATGTCAAAATGAAGGCAGATTTTCTATTAAGAAAATAATTTTCATTTTCTTATTTGAATTTTTATCTTCTTATTATTCTGTTATTAACAGGTAAGACTTTGTAACTTATTTTTAAAACTATTTGGAGGGTGCTTTCTAGTAATTCATTCTGGTATCATATACAGCTTATATAGATGTAAAGATCCTCTGTCCACACTAGAAGTTTCCAGAAAAGAAAAGCCTAAACACAATGCCAACCTGTAAAGCCTGAATTTTTTAACAACTAGAAACATGTATCTGTTATAGGGTACATCTCAGGGTTAGGTTAGAAAATCACTTAGGTTAAGAATTTTCAAATTTACTATGAGAATTTGTCCACTATATTAATTTAAGTTACTAGCATGTAAGTTCCTCTAAATAGGACAAATATTACTGTATATTACAAACCAAAAGTTTGTTTTCTCCTTGACTTCTGTGTATAACTTCAGACAGTAGTAAATACTGGTTATACTATGTTCTTAAATGTGCTCACCCATCATTTGAAAGTCTTTATTACTGATAGGAGTGGGTAAATGGCTTTTAAATAAGGCAGGGGCATGGGTTTTTTTGAGAAGGCTATTTTCCCATGGCCATTACTTACTAGGAATTCTGATGTATACAGCAGGATGATGTGCCTAGTTCTGAGTAACTATTAGAACTTGGTTTGTAAAACTACCCTTAATATATGACCTTGAACAAGAAGTTGCTCTTCTGTTTCCAAACAGGAATATTGGAAAATGTCCATAACACCTGGCTTTTGTTTGCCCCAGATATGAAGGGCAGTGGAACTAATAGCTTAACTTACCTGTGTCATTACTACAAACAAGGGGTTGCAATAAAATGCCCTTTCATTAGAGAATGTGCTCTCTAACTCAGTGTAAACAGAACTGGCTGGTTAATGGTGCTTTGTTTTGCATGATATGGTGCTGAAACGTTTGGCCAAAGACAAGTTACCTTGTGGACGGTTCAACCAAGAGATTGCTACTTAAGAAATTCTTAGTGTGAATAGAATTCTTGGCTTAATAAATTCATCACAGTAGCATTGTGTCTGAAAACCCACAACCACATCCTTGAAACCCCGGTGCTTTTTCAATTCTCCCTTTCTGTGTTTTTGTCACTTGTGCTTTCTTTCTGCTGATGCTTAGCATGTATTTAATTCATATCATTTGATGTATCAGATGGTGAAAGTACTAAAAATGTCTTGCATGCTAGAGTAAATCTATTTTCCATCGTGCAACCCTTTCATTAGTTTTCCAAATATACTGTGGTAAGAGAGTCCTATAAGGCAAAGTACAAAAAACCAAACAGAACAAAACAAATCCACCCAAATTTTCTTGAAATGTTTCAAGCAACTTGCACTCCTGTTTTCTGTAGGACTTTTGTTTTGTGAATTCCCATATGGGTTTGCAAACCTGTATCCCAGACTACACAGGTCAGTAGGCAACAGAAAATATTTTGGTATACATGTGATATTCAACTGCTTATAACTAGTGTGAAACAAACCCAATGCTGTAGAAATTCAAGCAGAACTATGGCCATTCCATAAAATCCAAGGCAAAAGACCATAAAGACTGTATCTGATAAACTTGAACCATAAGGTGTTAGAACAGAGCATAGTGACATGTGGAACATAGTGGATATGAACATAAAACCAAATGTTTGAAGATGAACACACTGCAAGTTTCTGTTAGTAAACAGACAATAGAAATAGTGTTTTGCATACTTGGTACAAGCTCTAAATAATTATTATAGTTTCTTTGAGGAAGATCTGAATAGACTACAAACTACTGCAAGATAATGAAGGAAATGAAAGTCCGTTTGCCTTAGCTTTTTCTGAGTGAAATAAGAGACAACTGGAGATAATTATATTATATAATATGATCAGTTTTGTTTAGATAAGTTCAGGAGTATCCTTCCTTCTTACTCAACATTGTCTGTAGACTTCAGCAGTTGTAACTTCCTCCTTACCACATATGGGTGTGAGCCAACAAGACTTTTGCACGTGCGTAACTACAAATTTGGCATATTAAGACTTGGTCACAGAAACACTCTTTCAGTCTACAAAATTTTAGGAAAAAACAATCAATTTTCTTCACTCGGATTATACTAAGACTTTTCAAAAACACCTTTGAGGAGACTAAGAAAATATGAATACAGTAAATAACCTGAAATATTAAGAGCGGTGTTCTCTCCAGAACAGTGGTCTCCCATTATACTATATGAGTGCCTTTATGGCTGGGATCTTGTCTAGTTTTGAGAGAGGTCTCCATACAGCTGTCCATTTTGGAGTTGTATAATTATGTGCAAGCAGTTATATTGTCAAGATTCTAAGTACCTGAAATCCACGCTTAGAAAACCTTTTTGAAAATCGTGAATATTTGTACAAAATGAAGTACATGTGCTAGGAAAGAGATGACCACAGAGCAGGCCATTGGCTAGTCCTCTATCTTGGGGTATGGGAGAATGACAGAACAAGTACTTAAAGTAGTGGATTTCACAGTGTAGCCAACTGTCACAGCCAACAGCCTAATGAGTTTGTTTTGGCAAATTCCCAACCATGTTTAATTCAAACTTTCTTTAAACAGTCCTGAAATGCTCTTCCACTGCTTTTCTTTGAGTATCATTGTTGATATAAATGAAATAGTTTAAGAAGTTTCCTCATATGTGTTTCCAAGTAACTGACTGCCCTCTTGTTTCAGGTCATGAATGCAGCATCTGCTGGGTCACTGACCTGCAGGAGTGAGAGTGCCCAATTTTCTTCTCAAACAGGCTTCTCAGAGTTCCTGCATCCTCCTGAGTGAGCTGTCTGCCTGCAGCCACTACTTCCATTTTGCCCATCCCCAGCACAGGTAGTTCATTGCACATGCACTTTTTACATAGAATTTGCGGTAGCAGTGAACATACACATATGAAGAAACTGAATATTTTTCTCTATATGTGAAATAACTGAAAATTTGATGTGCTAAATTTCTTATATTTACTGCATACATGTACATTTCACTGTTGAATTAAGGTGTAGTGCAGAGCTTCTGGTTTGTAATTAGTTTACCTTAAAACACAGTGTGCTGGGCATAGTAACCAGCATTCATTATTTCCATATGGTTAAAAATACCAGACAAAACTGAGTCTTCTCAATTATTCTTTTGAGTCACCTATTTTAGAAAACTGAAGTAGTATTGTCTTTGCCTGTATGTCTAATCTGTGCTAGAGGCATGGTTGTAAGCATTTGCAGTCCTGTAGAAACACACAGTATGCTGCAGAACAGCCAAGCTACAGCTTTCTGATGAGAACTTTTCCTTGAAGGAAAGTCTAAAGAAATCACTGTATTTTTTTTGCCCAAGTGTTGGACATAAGTCAAAAAGCAGAGGACCTGGCAATAAAAGTAGCAGTACCTCATATTGACTCTAAATATGCTATGTTTTTTAGCCATGCTTTCCAAAGAAAATCAGGTAAGATGAATGCGCTAAGATTTATTTGATTGAGGTACAAGAAGTACTATCAAACAGCAAAAATAAATTTTAGTATAGATATTCAAGACTAATTTATAAGAAAGCTAGAGGCGGAGGGCTGGGTGGACTGCATATCTGTCCTTGCCTGAGCTGTGCTTAGTACCCAAACCTCAACTCTTCTATTAATATGTTCCTTTTCTCATCTAATGAACAGTGAGCAGGAGTTCATTTTGCGCTTCCCAGAACTCTTCCTGTTCAAACCTCTTTTGCTTACTTACTGGCTTATCCAGAAACACTCTTCAATGGAGCCAGTGAGATGTATCTGATTCAGTAACCATATAAGCCAGATATCCCTCTATTTTTGGAGACAGCCCTAGTACCTGGCTGCACACTACCATTTTTTTTGCTTCAGGACATAAATTGATTACTACTGAAATCAGAAAGGAATGCTCTATTCTGGATCTCTGTCTACTGGAAAGAAACTGGACAGATATAACCTGGCAGACTGTATTTCTCTATTGTTAGATTCTAATGTTGCCATTAACGTAGAGTTTGTACTGAATGTAATTACAAATTGACAAGTACAAGATCATTGTAATTGCATTTCATGAGACTACTTAATCTTCATAAAGACACTAAGTCTGCACAATGTCTCAGCATCACGAGCAGTGACTCACCAAAAGACGGAGGAAAACACAGAACTATAGGTCTTTCTGGTGTTCTGTGAGAAACTAAAAAGGTCTAACAAGGTATTGGATCTTTAGTTTTAAAATCAGTCTCCTTTGCAGGGCACTTCAAAAATCTGCTGTTTCATTCTGCCATTAGATGTGGAAATAACTTATGACAATGTATTTATAAAAAAATTTTGAAAGCTGTTGTTTGTCATTTGATAGCTGAAAGTCAGGGGTTCTCCCAGCAGTTTTACAGTATTTATTTTCTTTTCCTTCAACTGTTGTGCTAAGTTACATCATTTCTCTAAATCTGTAAGAGTGAAAAATCTAAAGTATTCCCATGGGGTGTTTTTGAAAAGTACTGGATAAATAGAGTAAATCACAAGGCTGTATGACCTTTTCCCAAAATCCTTATCACAGCAGTCAGAAATTAAGAGGGTTATTTAGTTCAAGTGCTAATATTAATTCATTAGCCATAATTTGTTTGTGGCTCAAAGTTAGTATACTCCAGTAACAAAATAAGATGGGAATTGTAAATTTAAATCATATTTAATGACTTACAATCTTCTGCATTTCAGAAATACTTGGGAACTGCGTCATCAAGTTAATGACTCGTCTGAAATGAAATACGGAAGGTTTTCTTCATGGAGTGTATTGGGCACTCATGTGTTCTGTGATCTGAATAATCTGTCTATCCACAGTACTGAAAGGAGAGCTAAACGGCAGCCTTTTGCAATGAACTGGATGAGGTAGAAACAATATTCTCACTTCCATCTGACAAGCTGTGTGATTGACAGTGAAAAGTTAGTTCTGAAGACTGCACAAATACTGGATGCAGGGCTGAGATGTTTGCAAGGGTTTTACAGAATTGCTTGTAACAGTTAAACCGTAGAAGACAAATCCCTGTTATTTTTTGAAGGGGACCAGCCACACTTCTGAAAGAAAGTATTACAAATCACTTTTAGTCAAGTTCCTATGCAAATGTACTGACTTCTGTGAAGGATGTAGGTATACAAGAAATTATATATTTGGATTTAAGGGTATTTAGAGCAATAGAGTCAAGCATACATTTAAATTCTTACCTGCTAGATGTAATCAATTTAAATTCTGGCAAAATTTCAGGCAAAAAAAAAAAAGTGTGATATAAGTAGCTATGATTTTTGTATGCCATATTTTGAAATGTAAATATGCTGCTTGGAAGCAGGCCTGCAAGAAGATGCAGGATGAGTATTTTGCTTCCTATCTAAGCGATGCTATTTTTCCTTTGCATATTTCCTTTATACAGTACCAATTAGGATGTCAGCACATGGTTTTGTTCCTTGAACATGGAAAATATAGCACTTAGCACTGGGAACTTAAGATCTTAATTCTGTTCCCTGTTGTGTTTAATTTGGAATACAGTCTCTAATGACATGATGACTTTTTTTTTCTCTTGCTCTCTTGCACATTCTATTTTTTTTTCCTTCTCCCCCTCTCTAAACCGTCTCCACCTCACTGAGCACACAGACAGCTTGGATGAGATGAGTCAGAGCTCTTCAGTAAACAGAGACTATTAAGTTTCCCCTTCCTATGCTAAAAAAAAAGTTATATCACCTATGTCTAAACTGTCACCTTTTTTTAAATTGTAGAAGTGGTTTTCAAGAGGATCTTAAGCCTGCTCTAGTAGTCCAGTTGCTGAAAAACATTGAGGACTTTAAAAAAAAAGGACTGCCTGGACAGACTGATAAAAACATTAGGAAAATGGTGAGTCATACAGGCCATTAATTAAAAAAAAAAAGGACTATTGTTAAGACACATTTGCCTTTGTATGGGTAGGAAGAAAATCAGGCTAAAATTCCTTTAAAACATAGTGGTTGAAGTAAACACTGGTGAAAAGTGACAGGGAGAAAAACACCTTTTTATGACCATAGGTGCTTTCATTTAAAACAGGATGAAAATATTTGTTTAGCTTAGTCTAAACCCTTATATGACATGTTTATTTTTTAAATGCTTGTCTCTGTGGTGTTCTTTTACACTGGCATATGGAGCGATAAATGTGCCACAGTTTCTCAATTCTGCCCTTTATATTCTAACTAAAGGAGAAACAACCCACTTATCTGACTGTTTTCCAGAAGGAGGGATGATGAAATTTATGATAGTTTGTGAGTTGGAACCGTCTCCCACTTTCCCTGCATCAGACCTTACAGAATAGAATCTATTTCATAACTATCTGGTAGAGGTAGGAATCTTTTAATGAGAGAATCCTGACATAAAAATATCACTGTTTACTTCTTATCCTGAGGCAGGGTAAACAATTAAAGATTTTTTATTTTCTCTAGTAATGGAGGTATTTTGGATGAGCAAAAATTCAGAATCATTCTCTCCTGGGCTAAATTGACATGTGGATAGTAATTCTAATGGAAATTAAATTGATGTTCCAGTTTTGTTCCAGATTTTTATATGGAAAGAAAATATTTTAATATTATCAAAAGAAATTCTTTACATATCTCTTCAGGTTTATCATTCACTCACAGAATCATAGAGTGGAAGGGACCCCTTGGTGTTCCCACTACAATGCTTTTGCTATCTGGTAGTTGTAATTCATGCAAATTCTCTCTCCTCTGAGGTTGTTGCTTTTATTTGTATGAACTTTATGCTTGTCCAGGTTCAGCAAAGCATACAGAAGCCTAAACTAGTGCTAAACAAAATAGTGCCAGAACCAAAACCAGCATAAGGGGCTCTAGCAAGTCACATGAAATCTTGTATGATGAAAATAGGCCTTCTCACTGGGGAAAGGGACTGGCACAAGGATTTCAAACCAAACTTATTTTGAGATATTTTTCCCAACTGAAAGAGAACCTGAGAACATTCACATAAATCGTATCAAAAAATACTGTTTCAGATGATGACCTGGAGTGATCATCTAGGCAAAGACTAGTGGAAAAAGATTTTTTGTAGAGTGAGTTGTCACAGAAACACTGGCTGGAAAGGTTCACTGGAGATCACCTAGTCTAAGATCCTGTGCAAAGTAAGATTGCCTCTGGTCCTAGTCAGCCATCACGTTGTGTAGCTGACCCAAGGACAGAGACCCCATCGTCTCTCTGGGTACCTGTTTCAGTGCTGCACTATCTAGTGAAGAAATTTCTGTTCAAGTCCAATATGAAGGTCCCAAGCTTGAAGCTGTGGCTACATCCCTTTGTTTTGCTACCTTACAGATTTTGGCCAATTGTGCTTTAAGTTGCCCTACAGACAGTTGTAAGTTTGTATTGGCTGCCACCATAGCCTCCTATTTGCCACATGGATCATTGTATTTCATAGCCACCAACTGACATATCTTCTATTAAGCCACCTAATGAAAAAAAATATGCATTTTTACTTCGTCTTCTCCAGCAAGTATTTCTTTTTTGGTTTTGAATATAACTGCTTCTCAGTTACATTACAGAACACACTCAAATTCCCCATCTCTTATCATTGTTATTCCTGGTTGAAGAATCCCTGGCTTCTCAGTCCCTCCCACATGAAAAGTTTTCTGCACTCCTTATTGGGTTTTTTCCCCTTCTGTTTATCGTTTCCAAACTCTCTGCTTTTTGAGGTGGGACAGTGGGAAGTCACAATTCCTCAAAGTATACATCATGAGAGTGTTATCAAGTAGCAGAACTCTTCTAATCTTCTAGTTCTTCTCAATTCTTTTCCTAATACTTTCTTACATTTTTAGTGTCTGGATTTGCCAGATGAAGGCAGCAGAAACTTGATTTATAAATAGGTGGTGCTTATAATGCATGATCTCTGAAACAGAAAGATTCATAAATATTGTTTTTATTAGGCTTTGTTCTTACAGATCACCATCTCTTCAAGTGGGATGCAGTGTGGGAAGGAAGCTAGCAATGTAATGTAATGTGAATCAGAATGTAGCCGATGGCAAAATATTCCAAAAATGTTAAGTGTCACTGGAGCCCTATAGATTGAGAATTTCTTCTGTGAGCTTTCTCAGCATTTTCAGTAGAGCTCTGCTATAGTCTCTAAGCTATTGCCAAAAAAAAAAGAGAAGTCTAGTACTCATATTTATTAAGAGAAGCTTACAGATGAAAACACTGTTAACTAAGGCTGTCTTCATGGCAACAGGATGCCTTTAGAAAGTAGGCAGGAAGTATTAATTTATGAGTTGGTGCATTATATTGGAACATAGAGAGCTTTGAATTATAAGATGCACCAAAATTTCTGGCTAACCGTTTTTTCCCATAGATTCAAGTAAGCATCCCTTTGGTCCTACCTGCCAATCCTCCCCCAGAAAATTTATACCTTGGCTGTTTAAGCAACCCAGATTATTTATATTGCTACCATTGTATGGTCATTTATCTTTTAACTGGTTTAAAATCCAGGTTCTGTTCTTTTCTTTGAATACCAGCAATCTCATTATAGAGTTTGATTCCAGTTTACTGTCCCATGAAGACATGGAACTTGCTTGTGTTTTATCAGAGGTTAAAATAGATGGTCTAATCTAAAAGTTTAACTACCTACAAGCTTAACTATCTACCATTAATAGCTACACAATACTGTTATGTAGGTGCAGTCTGTTCTTTTCAATAGATAGCTTGAATAAGATGACTCTGTTGGTGACTGTTTTGAGGGAAAACATCAGCATGAAATAAAAAATTGAGGTCTGCTTTTGTCACAGACATAGTTTCTGCTACCTTCCATATATGGTAAAATTTTTAAAAAACCCAAAACTTAAAAAACATCCAAAGTGACTGTAAAGCTGAATTATAGAGAGCATTTCTGTTAAGCCAGAATATATCCAGTTTTTAATTCACCCAGGAGAAAACAGTATAGGATAGGTGAACAGAAAGAAGCAACACTAAGTTGGGAGCAGTGCATCTTGCTTCCTGTAACACTTTTGACATAGCTCAACATATCTTATTGAAAAGCATTTGCTGCTTCCATCTCTTTGAGAACTGCATGCTCTTAGATTGTGGAGTTAGCTTGCCCTAGTAACTTTCAATTATTTGGTTTGTTGCAACAGGTCTTATAACAGGATGTGTATAACTGGAAGGTAAGATTTGGGTTTGGCTGTTTCTGAGGCTTTGGTTTTGTTTGGGGTGGGGAGCAGGGATTCCTCTGCTTTTTAGTGTAAAACAGAATCAGCAGTTCCTATGTTTTGCTGGCATTGCTTTTTTTTTTTTACACATAACTGGTGATTGTGTTGAATCTCTTCCATTGAAAAAGGTAAATAGAATTTATTTTTCTCTAGTGCATTTTTATCTTCAGTTTATACATTCTTTAATTTATGTTAATAATAAAAGGCTTCAGATGTATTCCACAAATCTGTTTGAAGGTTGGTACATAATTTCCATTAGGAAAGTCTAAGAGGAATTTAAGGGTGACTTTCAATGTTTAATTTTTTTTTAACTGAATGAATAGAGACATAGATATAGATACAGCTATGTAAGATTCAGAATTTGTCTTTAAAAAATGAAACTAAAACAAAAGTATATTGATTTGGGTTGAATGCCAATTTTTCTCAAACGTGTTCTTTGAGGGCTGAGCAGTTTCTCCAAAATGTAAGGAACATAAATGTAAAGTATTTTCATCTGTCTTTCTCTGTGCCTACAGGCACTCCTGTCCTGTGGTTCCTCTCCACTGCTTTCTCCTCCTGTGGAGGCGCTGTAACTGTGCCCACCTACACCATGGACTTCCAGCACAAATCCTTGTTTTACGGGCAAACATATTATGCAGGTGACTGCATTTTCCTGTGCTACTGGACACCTGGCTATGGAAACAGCGCTATTAAGTAGCTTAAGGGTTATTAGATAGTGACAGTCCTTCACACAGGCAGACAGAACAGTATGAACACAATCAGCTCAACGTATCCAGGAAACACTGGCTTCGGTATACATCTAGTGCATCTTGTCACAACATGTGCTGCAGGTTTGGTTTTTTTTTTCTGTTTTTCTTTCTTTTGCAGGTTTATTGTTACTGTAATATATTGGGTCTGCATATACCTGTATAGTTCTCATCAGGAAACCACAAAGACCTGTGACAGTCCTTGCCATGCAAATTGACTCTCGCTACGGACCTTTAATCTTCTAAATATTATTTTTATGATCCTATTATGATATTATTTTTTTGCCAAAGGACTTGAATAATGAGAGTTTAAACACAAGCACAGTTTGCTACCTTCCTCTATCTAACCATCTATTCTGCAGGGCTTATCGTAAGAACTGTGCTCAACCAGGACAGTTAAAAACTATTTGTTTTTTAATCAAAGATCCAGACCAAATTCCAAGATTGTACTTTCAGAGTCCTGTGTGAAACAGCTCAGATGTAAAATGCATAGTGGTGGTTCCATGATGCTTTCTTCAATAAGAGCTGAATCTGTCTCTGAGTTTTGTTGTATCTTACTATGCACCTAATGTCTGTAAAATGACAATGGTATCAGGAAGCTGTTGAGAAGAAAAAATATATTCTTAAAAAAGAACACCACCTTTTTAGTAAGATCCACCTTCTTTTTCTTGAAAAGTGAGCTTATTTACTGTTCAAAGCTGGTTTTGTTTAAAAATGTGTTAGCTATTAATATTTTTTCCTTTTTTTTGTTTACATCATGGGATTTTGTAACTAGCTACATGTGGTTTTGTTTTGTAACTAAAAAAATTTAAAGTGTCATAACTTGTCCTGGTTGGATGACCTGTGTTATACAATTTAAATAATTATTTTAAAAAGAAAACATGTACTTCCTCTAACAGAAAAATTTGGACAGGGAGTAGTCAGCATGTGTAGGACTTAGAAAGGGAGAAGAAAGCTTGTGTAGGATACTGATCACATTAACATGAAAGGAATGAAACTGAAGAAACAAGAATACTGCGAAAGAGAATTGTACAGTTCAATTTTTATCAACAAATAATTGAATATTCCTGGTATGATATGTCTAACTAACGCTAATTATTTAAGGCTTTTTGATACAAATAGCCATAAGCAAGACAACAGGTAGTATGTAAATACTTGAGAGGAAAGATATTTGTTTTTATCACTCATTCATGAAAGCTTATTATGGTAATGTTGACAAATACTTGTTAAGCAGCCTGCTTTCACTTATATTTTGCCTGAGTTTTAAATCCTCAGGCGAACCAGGGAATGTGTTCTCTCTCCCCTTTGGATATTTTGATTTTTCAATGTTTCTTATAGTAAACTGCTGCAGAAAATAAATAAGATAGAAGTAAAAAACAAATTTGCTTTCTTTTTTAAACTTCTTGACATTCATAAACTCATCTTTTGACATGAGGAAAGGACTACTATATTTGTAAATCCCTTTCTAAGCAATGCTGGTCTTCAGTGACATTGTGTCAGAATAGGTGGAAAAGAGATCTATAGCTCCGTCAGAGTGCAGAAGCATTTTACAAACCAAATTATTTATTTCTGTTAGAATCTTGCTGGAGAAAGTGTTCTACACAAACTCCTGGTATCAACACAAATTTACCATATCTCATAGACTAGGTGCTGTGTTAATTTGGGTGGTATGTAACTTGGCACCTTGATGACAGCCCTCCAACTATGAGATGGTTGAATAAACCAAGAAAATGTGCCACCTAGCTAAAGATTTGCCAACAGACAACCGTGGAGGTAATTAGAGTCTTTGTAGGTATAATCTCATTTGCTACCTGGTTTACAGACAGGTAACTAGATGTGAGAAGTCCTACAGCATGTGAACAACTGAAAGGGTTTTCCTGTCATGTTTTCAATTTGTTTTAAGCCTGGTGTTCCACAGAAGTATAAAATTGCCTTTAGAATCATAGAATCACAGGTGGTTTAGGTTGGAAGGGACCTTTAGAGGTCATCTAGTCCAACCTCCCCCTGCAATGAGCAAGGACATCTTCAGTTAGATCAGGTTGCTCAGAGTCCCATCCAACCTGACCATCAATGTTCCTAGGGATGGGACAGCTACAACCTCTCTGAGAAACCTGTTCCACTGTTTCAACCCCTCAGTGTAAAAACATTTTCCTAATATCCAGTCTAAATCTAGCCTCCTTTAGCTTAAAACCATTACCCCTTGTCCTGTTGCAACAGGCCTTGGTAAAGAGGTTGCCCCCATCCTTCCTATAGTCCCTTTTTAAGTACTGAAAGGCCTCAATAAAGTCTTCCCGCAGCCTTCTCTTCTCCAGGCTTAACAATGCTCTCTCAGCATTTCTTCATAGGACAACACTCCTCCTTGACACGGGAGCCCAACTATCGATGGCACATAAGGACACTTAGCTGTCCTTTGGGACAGCCTCCACTGAGAAAACGTTGCCTTAGCGTGTAACACAACACCAACTTGTAGTTAAAAGGATGCCAGTGTCTGTTCAGGACCACATGATGACTTTCCAGGGTTACTTGCTTGGGGCAGGACACTCCAGCCCTCACTGGGAGCTGGCACACTCTTTCTCAGGTTATTTCCATTTTCCTTCTGGAGGGCTAAAGAACAGAGGATAAAAAAAACTCCCCAGCAGGCCAGGGCTTGACCAAAGCCCGTGGAGAAGGTAGTCCCAACAGTCAGCTAGTCAGCCTGCTAGGAGAACATGACGAGTTGGGCATAAGCAGGCAAGTCTTTCATTTTGGTTTAATTTGTGGTAGTGGAGGGACCAGGCACTCTCAGGCACTCTCAGGCACTCAAGTTAATGCAAGTTCTGCTCCACTCCACCTGAAACAGCTCAGAGCAATACTTTTTCCTCTGCCACACGCTTTCAGAGGCAAAAGCCATTTGGCTTAGCCTAACAGATATTTCGCATTCAGATTGACTCGGTTTTCACAGTCAATGCTCCCAGCACCCTGAATCATAGCATCACAAAATGGTTTGGGTTGCGAGGGACCTGTAAAGGCCATCTAGCCCAACCTCCCCCTGCAATGAGCAGGGCCATCTGCAACTACATCAGGTTGCTCAGAGCCCCGTCCAACCTGACCATCAATGTTTCCGGGGATGGGACAGCTACCACTTCCCAGGGCAACCTGTGCCAGTGTTTCACCACCCTCAGCGTAAAAAATGTCTTCCTTATATCCACTCTGAATCTACCCTCTTTTAGTTTAAAACCACTACCCCTTGCCCTGTTGCAACAGGCCCTGCTAAAAACTCTCTCCCCATCTTTCTTACAAGTCCCCTGTAAGTATCGAGAGGCCGCAAGGAGGTCTACCTGTAGCCTTCTCTTCAGTTGGGCTGAACAACCCAACTCCCTCAGCCTTTCTTCATAGGAGAGGTGTTCCAGCCCTCTGGTCACTTTTGTGGCCCTCCTCTGGACCCACTCCAACAGGTCCATGTCTTTCTTGTGCTGAGGGCTCCAGAGCTGGACACAGTACTGCAGGTGGGGTCTCACCAGAGCAGAGTAGAGGGGCAGAATCGCCTCCCTCGACCTGCTGGCCACCCTTCTTTTGATGCAGCCCAGATAACGTTGGCTTTCTGGGCTGCGAGTGCTCATTGCTGGCTCCTGTGCAGCTTTTCATCCACCAGTACCCCCAAGTCCTTTTCCACAGGGCTGCTCTCAATCCCTTCATCCCCCAGGCTCTACTGATATTGGGGCTTGCCCCAACCCAGGTCCAGGACCCTGCACTTGGCCTTGTTGAACTGCGTGACATTCCCATGCGCCCACTTCTCGAGCTTGCCCAGCTCCCTCTGGATGGCACCCCATCCCTCAGGCGTGTCAGCCGCACCACTCAGCTTGCTGTCGTCTGCAAACTTGCCGAGGGCGCACTCGATCCTGCTGTCTATACCATTGCATTGATGAAGATGTTAAACAGTACTCGTCCCAGTACAGAACCCTGAGGGACACCACTCGTCCCTGATCTCCATCTGGACACTGAGCCATTGACCATGACCCTCTGGATGAGACCATCCAGCCAATTCCTTATCCACCAAACAGTCCATCCACCAGATCCATAGCTCTCCAATCTAGAAAGAAGGACGATATGGGGGACCGTGTCAAAGGCCTTTTGGAAGTCCAGCTAGATGACATCTGTAGCTCTTCCCTTGTCCGCTGATGTAGTCACTCCATCATAGAAGGCCACTAGGTTGGTCAGGTGGCATATACCCACCCTGTGCTCTCCTGGGTTCCCTTTTGCATGTCAAATAATTGGAGAGAATACTCCTCTGTTTCAGGGATTGACTTTGCTCTTTGAGGAGCCTGACAGAAGGTACTCCCTTACATTTCACATGAAGAAGGAATGGAAAAGTCAAGGCTTCCTCTTTGGTGGAAAACAAAAGTGACTCATTAGCCCTGGGGTCCCCCAAGGCACCAAACTGGGCTCCAGCCTGGAAGCTGCCGACGGAAGGGGATCTTGCACTTGTCTTGAGACTGAAATCGCTCACTCTTCAGCCTCACGAGCTGTTGCTAACAGCCCCCAAGGAGGTCAGAAAGCCCTTGGCTGTGGTTTCTGGTTGTTCTGGGGGACTGTGAACTCCTCGCTGCCCCTGTGACAGTGCCCAGAAAACAGAGCAGAGTCGTGGGCTCAGCCCCGGCTTGGCCTGTGTCCCAGCCCTTGGACAGAGCTGCCCGACGGGATGTGCTCCCCTCCCAAAGAGGGCAGCTCCCCTGGCTGTGCTCCAGCGGCTCTCCAAGAGCGCCCTGAGGACGATCCCCACACAGGCTCAGCCAGGCCGTGAGGTCACAACGAGGCTGTGATGTCACAGAGCCCCACAGTGCTGTGCTGGCTATAAATACTGACCGATCAGCCCCCGGACCCATCTGCAGCAGCAGCGGCAGCAGCGGCAGCAGCGGCAGCAGCGGCAGTGACAGCAGTGGTGGCAGTGGTGACAGCAGCGGCTGCGGCAGTGGCAGGGCCATGGCCACCACCCACCACCTCCTCCTCATCCTCCTCCTGGTGGCCCTGCATGCCAGGGTTACCCAGGCTGCTCCGTGGCAAGCACTGGGAGCAGGTAAGCAGGCAGCACTGGTGCAGCCTTTCACAGGCCAGCGGGCTCTTCTCCCCAAGAAGCGTGGGTGATGGGGTTTTTTCCCTCCAGAGCTTTAACGAGGGTCACCTCTCTGTGTGTTTGTTTGTGTGTGTGTGTGAGAGCGAGCTCTCCCGAGAAGAAAGCCCCAAAGGGGGCCATATGTTGGTCCGGCTGCTCCTCAACGAGTGCTGCACATGGCCTGCAAAGAGTGTCTGAAGAGCTGCAAGGAGCCAGCCAAGACGTCCCCGGGCCCTCTGCAGCTTTGGCACTCCCCACCTATGTCTGGCTACCACCTCGTTACCTGACCCCCTTCCAGGGCCTGCAGTTCACGAAGGCAGAAGTGGAACCCAACATGCAATGGAAACATTACTCTTCTGTGCTTGCTTCTAGGTGAGGGTCGTGGCAACGGTTATCCAGCTTCTCGGCCGGATGTTGGTTTGGAGCCCTTGGGGCATCCTGGAGGTAAGGTCTCGGTGTCCCTTTCCTTGAAAGAATTAACTTTGACACTGTGGCAAGAGCTTATTCATGTGCCATTTTCCTGAAGGTCCTCTCAAAGTCGAGAGCTTCCCGACCTCTTGGCCTCTTCCTGTCCCCGAGCCTGAGAGCAATCCCACAGGTAAGTCAGTGGGAGGAGGGAGCATTCACCTTTTAATCTTCTTGCCATGTGAAATGCAAGCTGCTCCTTCCGTGGCCAATGATGTGCAGACAACAGGTGACGGAGGCTTCTCTGGGTGCTTAGTTACAGACGTGCCCGTAGGGAGGACTTTTGCAGCTCCTTGGCTGGATGCTGTGCTACAGCGCGGCTGGCATCGCAGGGGTGAGTGGTCCGTCTCCGCTGACCTTGCAGGCTAAGCACTGGTTGCCTGTAATTTATTCCTGTGAAATTGCACCAAATGCTTTCCCTGAAGGTCCTCCAACAGCCAGGTACCAAGCTGAAGGAGGGAAAAAGTCCCCGCAGCCATCACATGCCCTAAGGCAAATGCTGGAAGAACTGGAGAGAGGACACGGTGGGTGTCTTTCGCTCTGCCTTAGCCATGAGACACAACAACCGGAGGTTTTACATACACGTCTGGGCACACTGTAGCCTGCACAGCAGGAAGGGATCAATCGGCCTCACTGCAGTGACGCTAGGTTTCACGCCTTGCAGGTTCTGGTGAGCCACAGAGATGGTGCAGAGCCTTTGCTGCCTGTTGTGCTTCAGGCCGAGTGCCAGAGGCAGCTGCAGTCCCAGCTTGCCCAGCACGGCTCAGAGGCGGCTTGTGCAGATGTCGCAGGCAGATTGGAGGGCCTGGCGCGTGCTGCACTTGTGCTCAGCTCACGCGCAGCGCTGCTTGCCCACTGAGAGCCGGTTCCAGGCACGGGCGAGGTCCCAAGCAGTGCTGCTTGCCCTTTCCTAGTGCTGGAGGTCGGGCGGAGATGCTGACTCAGCGGGCTTTCTGCCTTGTGCTCGATTTCCCATCTGCAGACCGATAGCTGGGATGGGACGAACGTGACCGTTGCTGGGGCTTACAGGGAGGGGCAGGAGGGCCTTGCATAGGAGCAGCCCTGCTCAGAAGGCCTGTTTCCCCGGCTGGCCTGGCTGCAGCTTCTTCCCATCCTCTTTGAAGGAAGGCATTTAGCATCACCTTACTGTTTCCCAAAAACACACTACGTGCAATGCGAACCAGGAGATCGCGTGCAATTTCCTGGTCTCCCAGCAGGTCAGGCCTGGCTGTTGATTGGACTAGTTACTAGGCGCAGCCCCAAGAGTCCCGGCAATTTGTCTAAACCCTATTACCCATGTCTTTGAGAAGCACTGCCTCCTAAAGATGCCACCTCCCTGATGGGAAGGGTTCCAACTAATCCAACCATCCCGCTTGCTTTCTCAAGGGACGGACCGAGAGGCTGTGCAGAAGGAGGCGTTTTTGGAAGGAAGCAGTGGCTCCCTGCCAGCCTCTGCTGAAGAAACAGAGGTGATGCAAGCCAACGGCATGCCAGGTAATTGCTGTCCCGTGGTCAGGCGGTGTCACCCATTGGGATCGCTATGTGTCAGCAGGCTCCTCCCCCGGTGCCGGCTCTGGCACGACACAGCAGCAGCCAAAGATGAAAGGGTTTTGGGTTCGAGGCATCGGGAACACGTTCCACAGACGGTGGGGAACGTGACTCTTGCACAAACGTACCTCCCGCTGTGGCTGCATCCCAGCGCTTGCCGTGAGTCCCTAGAGGCCCAAAGCACAAGAGCAGCACAGAGCGGGATCCCTCCCGTGAGCTGAGGTCCACAGCGATGCCCTGACTCCCCGACTGGGCAGGGCCTTAGAGGGAACATCCCCGTCCTCCTGCACCTGCTGTGCCTGAGCCGTGCCGAGGCTTTACCTGTCATCTCTGCTTTTTGCCAGGGCTGTCAAAGGCGGGAGCAGACCACCATGGCAGCGTATATGAATTTTTCCGCACAGACTCAGGTACTGAGCAGTCTCGCTGGGGTCCCTAAGCAGGAGACATGTCCCAAAACCTGGGAGCAGCAGCAGGTGGTGCCCATGCTGGAGAAAAGGCAGAAGGGGAGAGCAAGGCTCAAGGGTCTCTTCAGAAGGCCTGACTCGGTCCCCACGGGGTGTGGGGGCTGGCCTGCAGGGAGGGAGGGAGGGTTGCGGGTGCCACTCCCTGCTGCAGGGATAGCTTTTGTCTGAGTGACTGCTCAAGCAGGTGCGCTCCCCCGCCATGCTCTCCTGACGGCCACCTGAGTTTTGGTCGGTGGGACAGCCTGTCCTAAAGGGTGGGAATGTGCCTCCAGGCACCAGCACTGGGGGGAAACAGACCTTCCTGGCCATATCAAATGTGCCATGGGCTTACCTGTGGTGCACAGCACAGGCTAACGTCCCAAATTGCTCCTCCAGGTATGGTTGGCGAGACAATCCCAAGTGTTTCCAACCCCCAGAGCACCGCAAGTTTTTTCTGTCCACAAGATGTGCGAAGACGCTGTATGATAGGCACAGCAGCAGTTGTGATTTCCGTGCCACTTGCAATAGTGTTGTGCTATATCATGATCCGACGGCGGAGAAATAGAAGACAGTGAGTCATTGATTTCCCCCCCACGACTGCTTCCTTCCATGGCTGCTCGTCGTAGCCACGAAGCATTCCTAGTCAGGCTGCTGTGGAGTGGTTGGTTAGTTAGGGGTTGGCCAGAAAGCTCTGCTGAGGTTTCTGCTGCTGTCAGATCCTTTAATTGGCATCTTGACTCCTGGGCCTTTGTCTCGAGAGCCGCTCTCACTGGTGCCAGTGTCAGCTCAAACTGACCCTGCCTGGACAAAAGCAGCCCCAGGAGCACCAGGCATAGGCAAAGCAAGGTCAGGGATGAGAAATAGCGGGGGCGAGCTTGCCCTAGAAAGCAAGACGTGCACTAGCACCCGCTCCTGACCAGCAAAGCTGCCCCGAGGAATGCCCCTGCTTGCTGGGGCCATGAGGTGCAGGTGTCCACCTCGGCCAAGGTGTGCTGGCAGCTCAGCCCATGCTGGGCAGCCTTGCCAGCTGCAGGCCGTGCTGTGGATTGGAGAGTCCCTGTGCCCCATCTGCAGCTGAGGGCCTCAGCAGCCTCCTCTCTCCACAGGCATGCCTCTGCAGCTTCAGAAGCCCGCCGGGAAACCAGCAGATACCCCTCGCGCCCGCAGAGCCGGACCCGCCGGCCCAGCACCCCTGAAGGCTGGACCCAACACCAGCGGCCGCCACTTGTGCATGGGAAACCGGCACGCCCGCCCTCCCCACGGCCCCCCCGCCCCCCGAGCCCGATGGTCCGGCCCCCCAGCAGGGGCTGAAGGCAGCCCCGCCAGGGGAGGGCTTGGTGGTGCGCTGACAGAACCCCCACCAACAACTTTGGGGATCAGCCGTTTCTCTACAAATAAAGAGGGACAGAGCTGGCACAGAAGTCTCCAGTGGTACAAACAGCAAACCCCGCGAGGCACCAGCACCGGCTGAGCTCCGCAGCCGGGCGCAGCCGCGGATGCCCACTGTGTCGGCAGGCAGGAGCCAGGCACGGGGCTCCTCTGGCCAGCGGCGGGGCCCCGAGGGGCTGGGGCAGCCCACGGCCATGGCCAGCAACACCAACCTGACCCACACGCAGTGCGGGAGGCAGTGACGGGGGCCCAACCTGGCCAGTCGCACGGACCCGTAAGGGTCCGTGGGCTGAGGGAACGATTGTTGCAGCGGGATCATCTGGCCACAGCGGACCTCCTCAGATGGCATACCCAGGAAAAGGGGGAGCCATCAAGAGCACCTCCAGGGACACAAGTCTGACAAGCAAATGCACTGGAGGCAAAACAAAGCTCCTCACTAATTAATGGGCCCTTGATGGGCCCTAACTGACAGGCCATCACCAATTAGGGGTGCTGCAAAATATCTCCACACCTGGCTGTGAGCCTGCTGTTAAGCAGCTCCCTGAGCCAGGCCTTTACTGCCTCGGCAGTAAGAAAGTGGTGACCACCCCCACTGCTTGAACAGCGCGTTGAAAGGCTGCCTGAGGCATTCGTAAGAGTTCAGCTGTGCTGCTCAGGCTGCGGCCACTGTTCACAGGACACCAAAGCAAACCACACACTGACAACCAAGGCCCTTCGCTGGTGCAGATCAGGCACTTTGGGCGGGGTACAACAGTAAGCACGTGGCTTTTTCGACTTAAGGGAGGCTGGGCCCGCTCTTAGTTCCGAGGCCTTGGCTTAGATCGCAGTTAGTATTGCCATCAAGGTGTAAAAGTGTTGAGGGGGAGAGGGTTTTAACGCTTCTCCTCCAGAAGCCTGGATGATGGTTTTGCCCTCCAGTGCTTCAGCGCGGGCTCCCCCTCTGTGCGTGCGAGCTCTCCGGGTCAGCGAGCCCAAGGGGCCTTACGTTGGTCCGTCCGCTCCTCGACAGCTGTTGCACGTGGCCTGGAAAGAGTGT
This sequence comes from Phalacrocorax carbo, assembly GCF_963921805.1. Taxonomy (NCBI): domain Eukaryota; kingdom Metazoa; phylum Chordata; class Aves; order Suliformes; family Phalacrocoracidae; genus Phalacrocorax; species Phalacrocorax carbo. The sequence goes on along the minus strand of NC_087518.1, from coordinate 26,685,518 downwards.
CTGGAGAGCTGCCAGGAGCCAGCCAAGAGGTCACCAGGCTCCTCCGCTGCTCACCAAATTGGTGCTGTAGGTCACAGGGGCACGGGAGAGCACACAGGGGAAGTATCACGTGCTGGCCTTCCTCCAACGTGCCACCCTGGGCTTTGCCCACTGGCAAGGGACCCTAGGCTAGGCCGACTTTGGGTTTGATGCCACCCTCCTGTTGAGAGAACAGCAGGACTGCGGTCTTTCTTTCCCCCATTTGTCACAGACTCGTTGATAGCATGCAGGTGACCTACCTTTAGACACCTGAGCTACTGCCACCTGCTCCAGCCCCCTCATCATCGTCTTTGTGGCCCTGCTCTGCACCCGCTCCAGCAGGTCTGTGTCTTTCCTATGCTTTTTATTACCACCATACACCCTGCGGGACAAACACCAGGGGAGAACTGCAGCTAAAGTCAGTGTAATAGGAAAGACACGGCCTGCCTCTGTGCAAAAGACAAGAGCAGAAAGGGGAAATTGGCCAGCACCCTCAGTCAACACCGAGCACGAGAGCTGGCAGAAGATGTGGTTAGACAAAGGGCTCCCTCCCAGTCCCTTAAAAAGGCTGCCAACTCCCGTTTTATGGCAAATGGTCAGGTTTCCTTCATGAATTCCTCATAATGGTCCTCCAGGGTCTGTGTTGGGAGATGGAGTGACACCGTACAATGTGGGAGCCAGCGGATGTTAGGGGTGTGACCCCAAATCCATCAGCACTGAACCAAGCCTGCCACCATGCAGGGAGCTGGGGTCAGAGCTTGATCCGCAGGGCCGCTGCCCCTACCACTCAGGCTCCCAGGCCTGAGCTGATGGCTGCCATTAGGGATTGCTTCTTGACAACACTCCTCCTTGACACGGGAGCCCAACTATCGATGGCACATAAGGACACTTAGCTGTCCTTTGGGACAGCCTCCACTGAGAAAACGTTGCCTTAGCGTGTAACACAACACCAACTTGTAGTTAAAAGGATGCCAGTGTCTGTTCAGGACCACATGATGACTTTCCAGGGTTACTTGCTTGGGGCAGGACACTCCAGCCCTCACTGGGAGCTGGCACACTCTTTCTCAGGTTATTTCCATTTTCCTTCTGGAGGGCTAAAGAACAGAGGATAAAAAAAACTCCCCAGCAGGCCAGGGCTTGACCAAAGCCCGTGGAGAAGGTAGTCCCAACAGTCAGCTAGTCAGCCTGCTAGGAGAACATGACGAGTTGGGCATAAGCAGGCAAGTCTTTCATTTTGGTTTAATTTGTGGTAGTGGAGGGACCAGGCACTCTCAGGCACTCTCAGGCACTCAAGTTAATGCAAGTTCTGCTCCACTCCACCTGAAACAGCTCAGAGCAATACTTTTTCCTCTGCCACACGCTTTCAGAGGCAAAAGCCATTTGGCTTAGCCTAACAGATATTTCGCATTCAGATTGACTCGGTTTTCACAGTCAATGCTCCCAGCACCCTGAATCATAGCATCACAAAATGGTTTGGGTTGCGAGGGACCTGTAAAGGCCATCTAGCCCAACCTCCCCCTGCAATGAGCAGGGCCATCTGCAACTGCATCAGGTTGCTCAGAGCCCCGTCCAACCTGACCATCAATGTTTCCGGGGATGGGACAGCTACCACTTCCCAGGGCAACCTGTGCCAGTGTTTCACCACCCTCAGCGTAAAAAATGTCTTCCTTATATCCACCCTGAATCTACCCTCTTTTAGTTTAAAACCACTACCCCTTGCCCTGTTGCAACAGGCCCTGCTAAAAACTCTCTCCCCATCTTTCTTACAAGTCCCCTGTAAGTATCGAGAGGCCGCAAGGAGGTCTACCTGTAGCCTTCTCTTCAGTTGGGCTGAACAACCCAACTCCCTCAGCCTTTCTTCATAGGAGAGGTGTTCCAGCCCTCTGGTCACTTTTGTGGCCCTCCTCTGGACCCGCTCCAACAGGTCCATGTCTTTCTTGTGCTGAGGGCTCCAGAGCTGGACACAGTACTGCAGGTGGGGTCTCACCAGAGCAGAGTAGAGGGGCAGAATCGCCTCCCTCGACCTGCTGGCCACCCTTCTTTTGATGCAGCCCAGATAACGTTGGCTTTCTGGGCTGCGAGTGCTCATTGCTGGCTCCTGTGCAGCTTTTCATCCACCAGTACCCCCAAGTCCTTTTCCACAGGGCTGCTCTCAATCCCTTCATCCCCCAGGCTCTACTGATATTGGGGCTTGCCCCAACCCAGGTGCAGGACCCTGCACTTGGCCTTGTTGAACTGCGTGACATTCCCATGCGCCCACTTCTCGAGCTTGCCCAGCTCCCTCTGGATGGCACCCCATCCCTCAGGCGTGTCAGCCGCACCACTCAGCTTGCTGTCGTCTGCAAACTTGCCGAGGGCGCACTCGATCCTGCTGTCTATACCATTGCATTGATGAAGATGTTAAACAGTACTCGTCCCAGTACAGAACCCTGAGGGACACCACTCGTCCCTGATCTCCATCTGGACACTGAGCCATTGACCATGACCCTCTGGATGAGACCATCCAGCCAATTCCTTATCCACCAAACAGTCCATCCACCAGATCCATAGCTCTCCAATCTAGAAAGAAGGACGATATGGGGGACCGTGTCAAAGGCCTTTTGGAAGTCCAGCTAGATGACATCTGTAGCTCTTCCCTTGTCCGCTGATGTAGTCACTCCATCATAGAAGGCCACTAGGTTGGTCAGGTGGCATATACCCACCCTGTGCTCTCCTGGGTTCCCTTTTGCATGTCAAATAATTGGAGAGAATACTCCTCTGTTTCAGGGATTGACTTTGCTCTTTGAGGAGCCTGACAGAAGGTACTCCCTTACATTTCACATGAAGAAGGAATGGAAAAGTCAAGGCTTCCTCTTTGGTGGAAAACAAAAGTGACTCATTAGCCCTGGGGTCCCCCAAGGCACCAAACTGGGCTCCAGCCTGGAAGCTGCCGACGGAAGGGGATCTTGCACTTGTCTTGAGACTGAAATCGCTCACTCTTCAGCCTCACGAGCTGTTGCTAACAGCCCCCAAGGAGGTCAGAAAGCCCTTGGCTGTGGTTTCTGGTTGTTCTGGGGGACTGTGAACTCCTCGCTGCCCCTGTGACAGTGCCCAGAAAACAGAGCAGAGTCGTGGGCTCAGCCCCGGCTTGGCCTGTGTCCCAGCCCTTGGACAGAGCTGCCCGACGGGATGTGCTCCCCTCCCAAAGAGGGCAGCTCCCCTGGCTGTGCTCCAGCGGCTCTCCAAGAGCGCCCTGAGGACGATCCCCACACAGGCTCAGCCAGGCCGTGAGGTCACAACGAGGCTGTGATGTCACAGAGCCCCACAGTGCTGTGCTGGCTATAAATACTGACCGATCAGCCCCCGGACCCATCTGCAGCAGCAGCGGCAGCAGCGGCAGCAGCGGCAGCAGCGGCAGTGACAGCAGTGGTGGCAGTGGTGACAGCAGCGGCTGCGGCAGTGGCAGGGCCATGGCCACCACCCACCACCTCCTCCTCATCCTCCTCCTGGTGGCCCTGCATGCCAGGGTTACCCAGGCTGCTCCGTGGCAAGCACTGGGAGCAGGTAAGCAGGCAGCACTGGTGCAGCCTTTCACAGGCCAGCGGGCTCTTCTCCCCAAGAAGCGTGGGTGATGGGGTTTTTTCCCTCCAGAGCTTTAACGAGGGTCACCTCTCTGTGTGTTTGTTTGTGTGTGTGTGTGAGAGCGAGCTCTCCCGAGAAGAAAGCCCCAAAGGGGGCCATATGTTGGTCCGGCTGCTCCTCAACGAGTGCTGCACATGGCCTGCAAAGAGTGTCTGAAGAGCTGCAAGGAGCCAGCCAAGACGTCCCCGGGCCCTCTGCAGCTTTGGCACTCCCCACCTATGTCTGGCTACCACCTCGTTACCTGACCCCCTTCCAGGGCCTGCAGTTCACGAAGGCAGAAGTGGAACCCAACATGCAATGGAAACATTACTCTTCTGTGCTTGCTTCTAGGTGAGGGTCGTGGCAACGGTTATCCAGCTTCTCGGCCGGATGTTGGTTTGGAGCCCTTGGGGCATCCTGGAGGTAAGGTCTCGGTGTCCCTTTCCTTGAAAGAATTAACTTTGACACTGTGGCAAGAGCTTATTCATGTGCCATTTTCCTGAAGGTCCTCTCAAAGTCGAGAGCTTCCCGACCTCTTGGCCTCTTCCTGTCCCCGAGCCTGAGAGCAATCCCACAGGTAAGTCAGTGGGAGGAGGGAGCATTCACCTTTTAATCTTCTTGCCATGTGAAATGCAAGCTGCTCCTTCCGTGGCCAATGATGTGCAGACAACAGGTGACGGAGGCTTCTCTGGGTGCTTAGTTACAGACGTGCCCGTAGGGAGGACTTTTGCAGCTCCTTGGCTGGATGCTGTGCTACAGCGCGGCTGGCATCGCAGGGGTGAGTGGTCCGTCTCCGCTGACCTTGCAGGCTAAGCACTGGTTGCCTGTAATTTATTCCTGTGAAATTGCACCAAATGCTTTCCCTGAAGGTCCTCCAACAGCCAGGTACCAAGCTGAAGGAGGGAAAAAGTCCCCGCAGCCATCACATGCCCTAAGGCAAATGCTGGAAGAACTGGAGAGAGGACACGGTGGGTGTCTTTCGCTCTGCCTTAGCCATGAGACACAACAACCGGAGGTTTTACATACACGTCTGGGCACACTGTAGCCTGCACAGCGGGAAGGGATCAATCGGCCTCACTGCAGTGACGCTAGGTTTCACGCCTTGCAGGTTCTGGTGAGCCACAGAGATGGTGCAGAGCCTTTGCTGCCTGTTGTGCTTCAGGCCGAGTGCCAGAGGCAGCTGCAGTCCCAGCTTGCCCAGCACGGCTCAGAGGCGGCTTGTGCAGATGTCGCAGGCAGATTGGAGGGCCTGGCGCGTGCTGCACTTGTGCTCAGCTCACGCGCAGCGCTGCTTGCCCACTGAGAGCCGGTTCCAGGCACGGGCGAGGTCCCAAGCAGTGCTGCTTGCCCTTTCCTAGTGCTGGAGGTCGGGCGGAGATGCTGACTCAGCGGGCTTTCTGCCTTGTGCTCGATTTCCCATCTGCAGACCGATAGCTGGGATGGGACGAACGTGACCGTTGCTGGGGCTTACAGGGAGGGGCAGGAGGGCCTTGCATAGGAGCAGCCCTGCTCAGAAGGCCTGTTTCCCCGGCTGGCCTGGCTGCAGCTTCTTCCCATCCTCTTTGAAGGAAGGCATTTAGCATCACCTTACTGTTTCCCAAAAACACACTACGTGCAATGCGAACCAGGAGATCGCGTGCAATTTCCTGGTCTCCCAGCAGGTCAGGCCTGGCTGTTGATTGGACTAGTTACTAGGCGCAGCCCCAAGAGTCCCGGCAATTTGTCTAAACCCTATTACCCATGTCTTTGAGAAGCACTGCCTCCTAAAGATGCCACCTCCCTGATGGGAAGGGTTCCAACTAATCCAACCATCCCGCTTGCTTTCTCAAGGGACGGACCGAGAGGCTGTGCAGAAGGAGGCGTTTTTGGAAGGAAGCAGTGGCTCCCTGCCAGCCTCTGCTGAAGAAACAGAGGTGATGCAAGCCAACGGCATGCCAGGTAATTGCTGTCCCGTGGTCAGGCGGTGTCACCCATTGGGATCGCTATGTGTCAGCAGGCTCCTCCCCCGGTGCCGGCTCTGGCACGACACAGCAGCAGCCAAAGATGAAAGGGTTTTGGGTTCGAGGCATCGGGAACACGTTCCACAGACGGTGGGGAACGTGACTCTTGCACAAACGTACCTCCCGCTGTGGCTGCATCCCAGCGCTTGCCGTGAGTCCCTAGAGGCCCAAAGCACAAGAGCAGCACAGAGCGGGATCCCTCCCGTGAGCTGAGGTCCACAGCGATGCCCTGACTCCCCGACTGGGCAGGGCCTTAGAGGGAACATCCCCGTCCTCCTGCACCTGCTGTGCCTGAGCCGTGCCGAGGCTTTACCTGTCATCTCTGCTTTTTGCCAGGGCTGTCAAAGGCGGGAGCAGACCACCATGGCAGCGTATATGAATTTTTCCGCACAGACTCAGGTACTGAGCAGTCTCGCTGGGGTCCCTAAGCAGGAGACATGTCCCAAAACCTGGGAGCGGCTGCAGGTGGTGCCCATGCTGGAGAAAAGGCAGAAGGGGAGAGCAAGGCTCAAGGGTCTCTTCAGAAGGCCTGACTCGGTCCCCACGGGGTGTGGGGGCTGGCCTGCAGGGAGGGAGGGAGGGTTGCGGGTGCCACTCCCTGCTGCAGGGATAGCTTTTGTCTGAGTGACTGCTCAAGCAGGTGCGCTCCCCCGCCATGCTCTCCTGACGGCCACCTGAGTTTTGGTCGGTGGGACAGCCTGTCCTAAAGGGTGGGAATGTGCCTCCAGGCACCAGCACTGGGGGGAAACAGACCTTCCTGGCCATATCAAATGTGCCATGGGCTTACCTGTGGTGCACAGCACAGGCTAACGTCCCAAATTGCTCCTCCAGGTATGGTTGGCGAGACAATCCCAAGTGTTTCCAACCCCCAGAGCACCGCAAGTTTTTTCTGTCCACAAGATGTGCGAAGACGCTGTATGATAGGCACAGCAGCAGTTGTGATTTCCGTGCCACTTGCAATAGCGTTGTGCTATATCATGATCCGACGGCGGAGAAATAGAAGACAGTGAGTCATTGATTTCCCCCCCACGACTGCTTCCTTCCATGGCTGCTCGTCGTAGCCACGAAGCATTCCTAGTCAGGCTGCTGTGGAGTGGTTGGTTAGTTAGGGGTTGGCCAGAAAGCTCTGCTGAGGTTTCTGCTGCTGTCAGATCCTTTAATTGGCATCTTGACTCCTGGGCCTTTGTCTCGAGAGCCGCTCTCACTGGTGCCAGTGTCAGCTCAAACTGACCCTGCCTGGACAAAAGCAGCCCCAGGAGCACCAGGCATAGGCAAAGCAAGGTCAGGGATGAGAAATAGCGGGGGCGAGCTTGCCCTAGAAAGCAAGACGTGCACTAGCACCCGCTCCTGACCAGCAAAGCTGCCCCGAGGAATGCCCCTGCTTGCTGGGGCCATGAGGTGCAGGTGTCCACCTCGGCCAAGGTGTGCTGGCAGCTCAGCCCATGCTGGGCAGCCTTGCCAGCTGCAGGCCGTGCTGTGGATTGGAGAGTCCCTGTGCCCCATCTGCAGCTGAGGGCCTCAGCAGCCTCCTCTCTCCACAGGCATGCCTCTGCAGCTTCAGAAGCCCGCCGGGAAACCAGCAGATACCCCTCGCGCCCGCAGAGCCGGACCCGCCGGCCCAGCACCCCTGAAGGCTGGACCCAACACCAGCGGCCGCCACTTGTGCATGGGAAACCGGCACGCCCGCCCTCCCCACGGCCCCCCCGCCCCCCGAGCCCGATGGTCCGGCCCCCCAGCAGGGGCTGAAGGCAGCCCCGCCAGGGGAGGGCTTGGTGGTGCGCTGACAGAACCCCCACCAACAACTTTGGGGATCAGCCGTTTCTCTACAAATAAAGAGGGACAGAGCTGGCACAGAAGTCTCCAGTGGTACAAACAGCAAACCCCGCGAGGCACCAGCACCGGCTGAGCTCCGCAGCCGGGCGCAGCCGCGGATGCCCACTGTGTCGGCAGGCAGGAGCCAGGCACGGGGCTCCTCTGGCCAGCGGCGGGGCCCCGAGGGGCTGGGGCAGCCCACGGCCATGGCCAGCAACACCAACCTGACCCACACGCAGTGCGGGAGGCAGTGACGGGGGCCCAACCTGGCCAGTCGCACGGACCCGTAAGGGTCCGTGGGCTGAGGGAACGATTGTTGCAGCGGGATCATCTGGCCACAGCGGACCTCCTCAGATGGCATACCCAGGAAAAGGGGGAGCCATCAAGAGCACCTCCAGGGTCACAAGTCTGACAAGCAAATGCACTGGAGGCAAAACAAAGCTCCTCACTAATTAATGGGCCCTTGATGGGCCCTAACTGACAGGCCATCACCAATTAGGGGTGCTGCAAAATATCTCCACACCTGGCTGTGAGCCTGCTGTTAAGCAGCTCCCTGAGCCAGGCCTTTACTGCCTCGGCAGTAAGAAAGTGGTGACCACCCCCACTGCTTGAACAGCGCGTTGAAAGGCTGCCTGAGGCATTCGTGAGAGTTCAGCTGTGCTGCTCAGGCTGCGGCCACTGTTCACAGGACACCAAAGCAAACCACACACTGACAACCAAGGCCCTTCGCTGGTGCAGATCAGGCACTTTGGGCGGGGTACAACAGTAAGCACGTGGCTTTTTCGACTTAAGGGAGGCTGGGCCCGCTCTTAGTTCCGAGGCCTTGGCTTAGATCGCAGTTAGTATTGCCATCAAGGTGTAAAAGTGTTGAGGGGGAGAGGGTTTTAACGCTTCTCCTCCAGAAGCCTGGATGATGGTTTTGCCCTCCAGTGCTTCAGCGCGGGCTCCCCCTCTGTGCGTGCGAGCTCTCCGGGTCAGCGAGCCCAAGGGGCCTTACGTTGGTCCGTCCGCTCCTCGACAGCTGTTGCACGTGGCCTGGAAAGAGTGTCTGGAGAGCTGCCAGGAGCCAGCCAAGAGGTCACCAGGCTCCTCCGCTGCTCACCAAATTGGTGCTGTAGGTCACAGGGGCACGGGAGAGCACACAGGGGAAGTATCACGTGCTGGCCTTCCTCCAACGTGCCACCCTGGGCTTTGCCCACTGGCAAGGGACCCTAGGCTAGGCCGACTTTGGGTTTGATGCCACCCTCCTGTTGAGAGAACAGCAGGACTGCGGTCTTTCTTTCCCCCATTTGTCACAGACTCGTTGATAGCATGCAGGTGACCTACCTTTAGACACCTGAGCTACTGCCACCTGCTCCAGCCCCCTCATCATCGTCTTTGTGGCCCTGCTCTGCACCCGCTCCAGCAGGTCTGTGTCTTTCCTATGCTTTTTATTACCACCATACACCCTGCGGGACAAACACCAGGGGAGAACTGCAGCTAAAGTCAGTGTAATAGGAAAGACACGGCCTGCCTCTGTGCAAAAGACAAGAGCAGAAAGGGGAAATTGGCCAGCACCCTCAGTCAACACCGAGCACGAGAGCTGGCAGAAGATGTGGTTAGACAAAGGGCTCCCTCCCAGTCCCTTAAAAAGGCTGCCAACTCCCGTTTTATGGCAAATGGTCAGGTTTCCTTCATGAATTCCTCATAATGGTCCTCCAGGGTCTGTGTTGGGAGATGGAGTGACACCGTACAATGTGGGAGCCAGCGGATGTTAGGGGTGTGACCCCAAATCCATCAGCACTGAACCAAGCCTGCCACCATGCAGGGAGCTGGGGTCAGAGCTTGATCCGCAGGGCCGCTGCCCCTACCACTCAGGCTCCCAGGCCTGAGCTGATGGCTGCCATTAGGGATTGCTTCTTGACAACACTCCTCCTTGACACGGGAGCCCAACTATCGATGGCACATAAGGACACTTAGCTGTCCTTTGGGACAGCCTCCACTGAGAAAACGTTGCCTTAGCGTGTAACACAACACCAACTTGTAGTTAAAAGGATGCCAGTGTCTGTTCAGGACCACATGATGACTTTCCAGGGTTACTTGCTTGGGGCAGGACACTCCAGCCCTCACTGGGAGCTGGCACACTCTTTCTCAGGTTATTTCCATTTTCCTTCTGGAGGGCTAAAGAACAGAGGATAAAAAAAACTCCCCAGCAGGCCAGGGCTTGACCAAAGCCCGTGGAGAAGGTAGTCCCAACAGTCAGCTAGTCAGCCTGCTAGGAGAACATGACGAGTTGGGCATAAGCAGGCAAGTCTTTCATTTTGGTTTAATTTGTGGTAGTGGAGGGACCAGGCACTCTCAGGCACTCTCAGGCACTCAAGTTAATGCAAGTTCTGCTCCACTCCACCTGAAACAGCTCAGAGCAATACTTTTTCCTCTGCCACACGCTTTCAGAGGCAAAAGCCATTTGGCTTAGCCTAACAGATATTTCGCATTCAGATTGACTCGGTTTTCACAGTCAATGCTCCCAGCACCCTGAATCATAGCATCACAAAATGGTTTGGGTTGCGAGGGACCTGTAAAGGCCATCTAGCCCAACCTCCCCCTGCAATGAGCAGGGCCATCTGCAACTACATCAGGTTGCTCAGAGCCCCGTCCAACCTGACCATCAATGTTTCCGGGGATGGGACAGCTACCACTTCCCAGGGCAACCTGTGCCAGTGTTTCACCACCCTCAGCGTAAAAAATGTCTTCCTTATATCCACCCTGAATCTACCCTCTTTTAGTTTAAAACCACTACCCCTTGCCCTGTTGCAACAGGCCCTGCTAAAAACTCTCTCCCCATCTTTCTTACAAGTCCCCTGTAAGTATCGAGAGGCCGCAAGGAGGTCTACCTGTAGCCTTCTCTTCAGTTGGGCTGAACAACCCAACTCCCTCAGCCTTTCTTCATAGGAGAGGTGTTCCAGCCCTCTGGTCACTTTTGTGGCCCTCCTCTGGACCCGCTCCAACAGGTCCATGTCTTTCTTGTGCTGAGGGCTCCAGAGCTGGACGCAGTACTGCAGGTGGGGTCTCACCAGAGCAGAGTAGAGGGGCAGAATCGCCTCCCTCGACCTGCTGGCCACCCTTCTTTTGATGCAGCCCAGATAACGTTGGCTTTCTGGGCTGCGAGTGCTCATTGCTGGCTCCTGTGCAGCTTTTCATCCACCAGTACCCCCAAGTCCTTTTCCACGGGGCTGCTCTCAATCCCTTCATCCCCCAGGCTCTACTGATATTGGGGCTTGCCCCAACCCAGGTGCAGGACCCTGCACTTGGCCTTGTTGAACTGCGTGACATTCCCATGCGCCCACTTCTCGAGCTTGCCCAGCTCCCTCTGGATGGCACCCCATCCCTCAGGCGTGTCAGCCGCACCACTCAGCTTGCTGTCGTCTGCAAACTTGCCGAGGGCGCACTCGATCCTGCTGTCTATACCATTGCATTGATGAAGATGTTAAACAGTACTCGTCCCAGTACAGAACCCTGAGGGACACCACTCGTCCCTGATCTCCATCTGGACACTGAGCCATTGACCATGACCCTCTGGATGAGACCATCCAGCCAATTCCTTATCCACCAAACAGTCCATCCACCAGATCCATAGCTCTCCAATCTAGAAAGAAGGACGATATGGGGGACCGTGTCAAAGGCCTTTTGGAAGTCCAGCTAGATGACATCTGTAGCTCTTCCCTTGTCCGCTGATGTAGTCACTCCATCATAGAAGGCCACTAGGTTGGTCAGGTGGCATATACCCACCCTGTGCTCTCCTGGGTTCCCTTTTGCATGTCAAATAATTGGAGAGAATACTCCTCTGTTTCAGGGATTGACTTTGCTCTTTGAGGAGCCTGACAGAAGGTACTCCCTTACATTTCACATGAAGAAGGAATGGAAAAGTCAAGGCTTCCTCTTTGGTGGAAAACAAAAGTGACTCATTAGCCCTGGGGTCCCCCAAGGCACCAAACTGGGCTCCAGCCTGGAAGCTGCCGACGGAAGGGGATCTTGCACTTGTCTTGAGACTGAAATCGCTCACTTTTCAGCCTCACGAGCTGTTGCTAACAGCCCCCAAGGAGGTCAGAAAGCCCTTGGCTGTGGTTTCTGGTTGTTCTGGGGGACTGTGAACTCCTCGCTGCCCCTGTGACAGTGCCCAGAAAACAGAGCAGAGTCGTGGGCTCAGCCCCGGCTTGGCCTGTGTCCCAGCCCTTGGACAGAGCTGCCCGACGGGATGTGCTCCCCTCCCAAAGAGGGCAGCTCCCCTGGCTGTGCTCCAGCGGCTCTCCAAGAGCGCCCTGAGGACGATCCCCACACAGGCTCAGCCAGGCCGTGAGGTCACAACGAGGCTGTGATGTCACAGAGCCCCACAGTGCTGTGCTGGCTATAAATACTGACCGATCAGCCCCCGGACCCATCTGCAGCAGCAGCGGCAGCAGCGGCAGCAGCGGCAGCAGCGGCAGTGACAGCAGTGGTGGCAGTGGTGACAGCAGCGGCTGCGGCAGTGGCAGGGCCATGGCCACCACCCACCACCTCCTCCTCATCCTCCTCCTGGTGGCCCTGCATGCCAGGGTTACCCAGGCTGCTCCGTGGCAAGCACTGGGAGCAGGTAAGCAGGCAGCACTGGTGCAGCCTTTCACAGGCCAGCGGGCTCTTCTCCCCAAGAAGCGTGGGTGATGGGGTTTTTTCCCTCCAGAGCTTTAACGAGGGTCACCTCTCTGTGTGTTTGTTTGTGTGTGTGTGTGAGAGCGAGCTCTCCCGAGAAGAAAGCCCCAAAGGGGGCCATATGTTGGTCCGGCTGCTCCTCAACGAGTGCTGCACATGGCCTGCAAAGAGTGTCTGAAGAGCTGCAAGGAGCCAGCCAAGACGTCCCCGGGCCCTCTGCAGCTTTGGCACTCCCCACCTATGTCTGGCTACCACCTCGTTACCTGACCCCCTTCCAGGGCCTGCAGTTCACGAAGGCAGAAGTGGAACCCAACATGCAATGGAAACATTACTCTTCTGTGCTTGCTTCTAGGTGAGGGTCGTGGCAACGGTTATCCAGCTTCTCGGCTGGATGTTGGTTTGGAGCCCTTGGGGCATCCTGGAGGTAAGGTCTCGGTGTCCCTTTCCTTGAAAGAATTAACTTTGACACTGTGGCAAGAGCTTATTCATGTGCCATTTTCCTGAAGGTCCTCTCAAAGTCGAGAGCTTCCCGACCTCTTGGCCTCTTCCTGTCCCCGAGCCTGAGAGCAATCCCACAGGTAAGTCAGTGGGAGGAGGGAGCATTCACCTTTTAATCTTCTTGCCATGTGAAATGCAAGCTGCTCCTTCCGTGGCCAATGATGTGCAGACAACAGGTGACGGAGGCTTCTCTGGGTGCTTAGTTACAGACGTGCCCGTAGGGAGGACTTTTGCAGCTCCTTGGCTGGATGCTGTGCTACAGCGCGGCTGGCATCGCAGGGGTGAGTGGTCCGTCTCCGCTGACCTTGCAGGCTAAGCACTGGTTGCCTGTAATTTATTCCTGTGAAATTGCACCAAATGCTTTCCCTGAAGGTCCTCCAACAGCCAGGTACCAAGCTGAAGGAGGGAAAAAGTCCCCGCAGCCATCACATGCCCTAAGGCAAATGCTGGAAGAACTGGAGAGAGGACACGGTGGGTGTCTTTCGCTCTGCCTTAGCCATGAGACACAACAACCGGAGGTTTTACATACACGTCTGGGCACACTGTAGCCTGCACAGCGGGAAGGGATCAATCGGCCTCACTGCAGTGACGCTAGGTTTCACGCCTTGCAGGTTCTGGTGAGCCACAGAGATGGTGCAGAGCCTTTGCTGCCTGTTGTGCTTCAGGCCGAGTGCCAGAGGCAGCTGCAGTCCCAGCTTGCCCAGCACGGCTCAGAGGCGGCTTGTGCAGATGTCGCAGGCAGATTGGAGGGCCTGGCGCGTGCTGCACTTGTGCTCAGCTCACGCGCAGCGCTGCTTGCCCACTGAGAGCCGGTTCCAGGCACGGGCGAGGTCCCAAGCAGTGCTGCTTGCCCTTTCCTAGTGCTGGAGGTCGGGCGGAGATGCTGACTCAGCGGGCTTTCTGCCTTGTGCTCGATTTCCCATCTGCAGACCGATAGCTGGGATGGGACGAACGTGACCGTTGCTGGGGCTTACAGGGAGGGGCAGGAGGGCCTTGCATAGGAGCAGCCCTGCTCAGAAGGCCTGTTTCCCCGGCTGGCCTGGCTGCAGCTTCTTCCCATCCTCTTTGAAGGAAGGCATTTAGCATCACCTTACTGTTTCCCAAAAACACACTACGTGCAATGCGAACCAGGAGATCGCGTGCAATTTCCTGGTCTCCCAGCAGGTCAGGCCTGGCTGTTGATTGGACTAGTTACTAGGCGCAGCCCCAAGAGTCCCGGCAATTTGTCTAAACCCTATTACCCATGTCTTTGAGAAGCACTGCCTCCTAAAGATGCCACCTCCCTGATGGGAAGGGTTCCAACTAATCCAACCATCCCGCTTGCTTTCTCAAGGGACGGACCGAGAGGCTGTGCAGAAGGAGGCGTTTTTGGAAGGAAGCAGTGGCTCCCTGCCAGCCTCTGCTGAAGAAACAGAGGTGATGCAAGCCAACGGCATGCCAGGTAATTGCTGTCCCGTGGTCAGGCGGTGTCACCCATTGGGATCGCTATGTGTCAGCAGGCTCCTCCCCCGGTGCCGGCTCTGGCACGACACAGCAGCAGCCAAAGATGAAAGGGTTTTGGGTTCGAGGCATCGGGAACACGTTCCACAGACGGTGGGGAACGTGACTCTTGCACAAACGTACCTCCCGCTGTGGCTGCATCCCAGCGCTTGCCGTGAGTCCCTAGAGGCCCAAAGCACAAGAGCAGCACAGAGCGGGATCCCTCCCGTGAGCTGAGGTCCACAGCGATGCCCTGACTCCCCGACTGGGCAGGGCCTTAGAGGGAACATCCCCGTCCTCCTGCACCTGCTGTGCCTGAGCCGTGCCGAGGCTTTACCTGTCATCTCTGCTTTTTGCCAGGGCTGTCAAAGGCGGGAGCAGACCACCATGGCAGCGTATATGAATTTTTCCGCACAGACTCAGGTACTGAGCAGTCTCGCTGGGGTCCCTAAGCAGGAGACATGTCCCAAAACCTGGGAGCAGCAGCAGGTGGTGCCCATGCTGGAGAAAAGGCAGAAGGGGAGAGCAAGGCTCAAGGGTCTCTTCAGAAGGCCTGACTCGGTCCCCACGGGGTGTGGGGGCTGGCCTGCAGGGAGGGAGGGAGGGTTGCGGGTGCCACTCCCTGCTGCAGGGATAGCTTTTGTCTGAGTGACTGCTCAAGCAGAGCAGTTCACCTCCGCCAAGCTCTCCTGACGGCCACCTGAGTTTTGGTCGGTGGGACAGCCTGTCCTAAAGGGTGGGAATGTGCCTCCAGGCACCAGCACTGGGGGGGAAACAGACCTTCCTGGCCATATCAAATGTGCCATGGGCTTACCTGTGGTGCACAGCACGGCTAACGTCCCAAATTGCTCCTCCAGGTATGGTTGGCGAGACAATCCCAAGTGTTTCCAACCCCAGAGCACGCAAGTTTTTTCTGTCCACAAGATGTGCGAAGACGCTGTATGATAGGCACAGCAGCAGTTGTGATTTCCGTGCCACTTGCAATAGCGTTGTGCTATATCATGATCCGACGGCGGAGAAATAGAAGACAGTGAGTCATTGATTTCCCCCCCACGACTGCTTCCTTCCATGGCTGCTCGTCGTAGCCACGAAGCATTCCTAGTCAGGCTGCTGTGGAGTGGTTGGTTAGTTAGGGGTTGGCCAGAAAGCTCTGCTGAGGTTTCTGCTGCTGTCAGATCCTTTAATTGGCATCTTGACTCCTGGGCCTTTGTCTCGAGAGCCGCTCTCACTGGTGCCAGTGTCAGCTCAAACTGACCCTGCCTGGACAAAAGCAGCCCCAGGAGCACCAGGCATAGGCAAAGCAAGGTCAGGATGAGAAATAGCGGGGGCGAGCTTGCCCTAGAAAGCAAGACGTGCACTAGCACCCGCTCCTGACCAGCAAAGCTGCCCCGAGGAATGCCCCTGCTTGCTGGGGCCATGAGGTGCAGGTGTCCACCTCGGCCAAGGTGTGCTGGCAGCTCAGCCCATGCTGGGCAGCCTTGCCAGCTGCAGGCCGTGCTGTAGATTGGAGAGTCCCTGTGCCCCATCTGCAGCTGAGGGCCTCAGCAGCCTCCTCTCTCCACAGGCATGCCTCTGCAGCTTCAGAAGCCCGCCGGGAAACCAGCAGATACCCCTCGCGCCCGCAGAGCCGGACCCGCCGGCCCAGCACCCCTGAAGCTGGATCCCAACACCAGCGGCCGCCACTTGTGCATGGAAACCGGCACGCCCGCCCTCCCCACGGCCCCCCCGCCCCCCGAGCCCGATGGTCGGCCCCCCAGCAGGGGCTTGAAGGCAGCCCCGCCAGGGGAGGGCTGGTGGTGCGGCTGACAGAACCCCACCAACAACTTTGGGGATCAGCGTTTCTCTACAAATAAAGAGGGACAGAGCTGGCACAGAAGTCTCCAGTGGTACAAACAGCAAACCCCGCGAGGCACCAGCACCGGCTGAGCTCCGCAGCCGGGCGCAGCCGCGGATGCCCACTGTGTCGGCAGGCAGGAGCCAGGCACGGGGCTCCTCTGGCCAGTGGCGGGGCCCCGAGGGGCTGGGCAGCCCACGGCCATGGCCAGCAACACCAACCTGACCCACACGCAGTGCGGGAGCAGTGACGGGGCCCAACCTGGCCAGTCGCACGGACCCGTAAGGGTCCGTGGGCTGAGGGAACGATTGTTGCAGCGGGATCATCTGGCCACAGCGGACCTCCTCAGATGGCATACCAGGAAAAGGGGGAGCCATCAAGAGCACCTCAGGGACACAAGTCTGACAAGCAATGCACTGGAGGCAAAACAAAGCTCCTCACTAATTAATGGGCCCTTGATGGGCCCTAACTGACAGGCCATCACCAATTAGGGGTGCTGCAAAATATCTCCACACCTGGCTGTGAGCCTGCTGTTAAGCAGCTCCCTGAGCCAGGCCTTTACTGCCTCGGCAGTAAGAAAGTGGTGACCACCCCCACTGCTTGAACAGCGCGTTGAAAGGCTGCCTGAGGCATTCGTAAGAGTTCAGCTGTGCTGCTCAGGCTGCGGCCACTGTTCACAGGACACCAAAGCAAACCACACACTGACAACCAAGGCCCTTCGCTGGTGCAGATCAGGCACTTTGGGCGGGGTACAACAGTAAGCACGTGGCTTTTTCGACTTAAGGGAGGCTGGGCCCGCTCTTAGTTCCGAGGCCTTGGCTTAGATCGCAGTTAGTATTGCCATCAAGGTGTAAAAGTGTTGAGGGGGAGAGGGTTTTAACGCTTCTCCTCCAGAAGCCTGGATGATGGTTTTGCCCTCCAGTGCTTCAGCGCGGGCTCCCCCTCTGTGCGTGCGAGCTCTCCGGGTCAGCGAGCCCAAGGGGCCTTACGTTGGTCCGTCCGCTCCTCGACAGCTGTTGCACGTGGCCTGGAAAGAGTGTCTGGAGAGCTGCCAGGAGCCAGCCAAGAGGTCACCAGGCTCCTCCGCTGCTCACCAAATTGGTGCTGTAGGTCACAGGGGCACGGGAGAGCACACAGGGGAAGTATCACGTGCTGGCCTTCCTCCAACGTGCCACCCTGGGCTTTGCCCACTGGCAAGGGACCCTAGGCTAGGCCGACTTTGGGTTTGATGCCACCCTCCTGTTGAGAGAACAGCAGGACTGCGGTCTTTCTTTCCCCCATTTGTCACAGACTCGTTGATAGCATGCAGGTGACCTACCTTTAGACACCTGAGCTACTGCCACCTGCTCCAGCCCCCTCATCATCGTCTTTGTGGCCCTGCTCTGCACCCGCTCCAGCAGGTCTGTGTCTTTCCTATGCTTTTTATTACCACCATACACCCTGCGGGACAAACACCAGGGGAGAACTGCAGCTAAAGTCAGTGTAATAGGAAAGACACGGCCTGCCTCTGTGCAAAAGACAAGAGCAGAAAGGGGAAATTGGCCAGCACCCTCAGTCAACACTGAGCACGAGAGCTGGCAGAAGATGTGGTTAGACAAAGGGCTCCCTCCCAGTCCCTTAAAAAGGCTGCCAACTCCCGTTTTATGGCAAATGGTCAGGTTTCCTTCATGAATTCCTCATAATGGTCCTCCAGGGTCTGTGTTGGGAGATGGAGTGACACCGTACAATGTGGGAGCCAGCGGATGTTAGGGGTGTGACCCCAAATCCATCAGCACTGAACCAAGCCTGCCACCATGCAGGGAGCTGGGGTCAGAGCTTGATCCGCAGGGCCGCTGCCCCTACCACTCAGGCTCCCAGGCCTGAGCTGATGGCTGCCATTAGGGATTGCTTCTTGACAACACTCCTCCTTGACACGGGAGCCCAACTATCGATGGCACATAAGGACACTTAGCTGTCCTTTGGGACAGCCTCCACTGAGAAAACGTTGCCTTAGCGTGTAACACAACACCAACTTGTAGTTAAAAGGATGCCAGTGTCTGTTCAGGACCACATGATGACTTTCCAGGGTTACTTGCTTGGGGCAGGACACTCCAGCCCTCACTGGGAGCTGGCACACTCTTTCTCAGGTTATTTCCATTTTCCTTCTGGAGGGCTAAAGAACAGAGGATAAAAAAAACTCCCCAGCAGGCCAGGGCTTGACCAAAGCCCGTGGAGAAGGTAGTCCCAACAGTCAGCTAGTCAGCCTGCTAGGAGAACATGACGAGTTGGGCATAAGCAGGCAAGTCTTTCATTTTGGTTTAATTTGTGGTAGTGGAGGGACCAGGCACTCTCAGGCACTCTCAGGCACTCAAGTTAATGCAAGTTCTGCTCCACTCCACCTGAAACAGCTCAGAGCAATACTTTTTCCTCTGCCACACGCTTTCAGAGGCAAAAGCCATTTGGCTTAGCCTAACAGATATTTCGCATTCAGATTGACTCGGTTTTCACAGTCAATGCTCCCAGCACCCTGAATCATAGCATCACAAAATGGTTTGGGTTGCGAGGGACCTGTAAAGGCCATCTAGCCCAACCTCCCCCTGCAATGAGCAGGGCCATCTGCAACTACATCAGGTTGCTCAGAGCCCCGTCCAACCTGACCATCAATGTTTCCGGGGATGGGACAGCTACCACTTCCCAGGGCAACCTGTGCCAGTGTTTCACCACCCTCAGCGTAAAAAATGTCTTCCTTATATCCACCCTGAATCTACCCTCTTTTAGTTTAAAACCACTACCCCTTGCCCTGTTGCAACAGGCCCTGCTAAAAACTCTCTCCCCATCTTTCTTACAAGTCCCCTGTAAGTATCGAGAGGCCGCAAGGAGGTCTACCTGTAGCCTTCTCTTCAGTTGGGCTGAACAACCCAACTCCCTCAGCCTTTCTTCATAGGAGAGGTGTTCCAGCCCTCTGGTCACTTTTGTGGCCCTCCTCTGGACCCGCTCCAACAGGTCCATGTCTTTCTTGTGCTGAGGGCTCCAGAGCTGGACACAGTACTGCAGGTGGGGTCTCACCAGAGCAGAGTAGAGGGGCAGAATCGCCTCCCTCGACCTGCTGGCCACCCTTCTTTTGATGCAGCCCAGATAACGTTGGCTTTCTGGGCTGCGAGTGCTCATTGCTGGCTCCTGTGCAGCTTTTCATCCACCAGTACCCCCAAGTCCTTTTCCACAGGGCTGCTCTCAATCCCTTCATCCCCCAGGCTCTACTGATATTGGGGCTTGCCCCAACCCAGGTGCAGGACCCTGCACTTGGCCTTGTTGAACTGCGTGACATTCCCATGCGCCCACTTCTCGAGCTTGCCCAGCTCCCTCTGGATGGCACCCCATCCCTCAGGCGTGTCAGCCGCACCACTCAGCTTGCTGTCGTCTGCAAACTTGCCGAGGGCGCACTCGATCCTGCTGTCTATACCATTGCATTGATGAAGATGTTAAACAGTACTCGTCCCAGTACAGAACCCTGAGGGACACCACTCGTCCCTGATCTCCATCTGGACACTGAGCCATTGACCATGACCCTCTGGATGAGACCATCCAGCCAATTCCTTATCCACCAAACAGTCCATCCATCAGATCCATAGCTCTCCAATCTAGAAAGAAGGACGATATGGGGGACCGTGTCAAAGGCCTTTTGGAAGTCCAGCTAGATGACATCTGTAGCTCTTCCCTTGTCCGCTGATGTAGTCACTCCATCATAGAAGGCCACTAGGTTGGTCAGGTGGCATATACCCACCCTGTGCTCTCCTGGGTTCCCTTTTGCATGTCAAATAATTGGAGAGAATACTCCTCTGTTTCAGGGATTGACTTTGCTCTTTGAGGAGCCTGACAGAAGGTACTCCCTTACATTTCACATGAAGAAGGAATGGAAAAGTCAAGGCTTCCTCTTTGGTGGAAAACAAAAGTGACTCATTAGCCCTGGGGTCCCCCAAGGCACCAAACTGGGCTCCAGCCTGGAAGCTGCCGACGGAAGGGGATCTTGCACTTGTCTTGAGACTGAAATCGCTCACTCTTCAGCCTCACGAGCTGTTGCTAACAGCCCCCAAGGAGGTCAGAAAGCCCTTGGCTGTGGTTTCTGGTTGTTCTGGGGGACTGTGAACTCCTCGCTGCCCCTGTGACAGTGCCCAGAAAACAGAGCAGAGTCGTGGGCTCAGCCCCGGCTTGGCCTGTGTCCCAGCCCTTGGACAGAGCTGCCCGACGGGATGTGCTCCCCTCCCAAAGAGGGCAGCTCCCCTGGCTGTGCTCCAGCGGCTCTCCAAGAGCGCCCTGAGGACGATCCCCACACAGGCTCAGCCAGGCCGTGAGGTCACAACGAGGCTGTGATGTCACAGAGCCCCACAGTGCTGTGCTGGCTATAAATACTGACCGATCAGCCCCCGGACCCATCTGCAGCAGCAGCGGCAGCAGCGGCAGCAGCGGCAGCAGCGGCAGTGACAGCAGTGGTGGCAGTGGTGACAGCAGTGGCTGCGGCAGTGGCAGGGCCATGGCCACCACCCACCACCTCCTCCTCATCCTCCTCCTGGTGGCCCTGCATGCCAGGGTTACCCAGGCTGCTCCGTGGCAAGCACTGGGAGCAGGTAAGCAGGCAGCACTGGTGCAGCCTTTCACAGGCCAGCGGGCTCTTCTCCCCAAGAAGCGTGGGTGATGGGTTTTTTTCCCTCCAGAGCTTTAACGAGGGTCACCTCTCTGTGTGTTTGTTTGTGTGTGTGTGTGAGAGCGAGCTCTCCTGAGAAGAAAGCCCCAAAGGGGGCCATATGTTGGTCCGGCTGCTCCTCAACGAGTGCTGCACATGGCCTGCAAAGAGTGTCTGAAGAGCTGCAAGGAGCCAGCCAAGACGTCCCCGGGCCCTCTGCAGCTTTGGCACTCCCCACCTATGTCTGGCTACCACCTCGTTACCTGACCCCCTTCCAGGGCCTGCAGTTCACGAAGGCAGAAGTGGAACCCAACATGCAATGGAAACATTACTCTTCTGTGCTTGCTTCTAGGTGAGGGTCGTGGCAACGGTTATCCAGCTTCTCGGCCGGATGTTGGTTTGGAGCCCTTGGGGCATCCTGGAGGTAAGGTCTCGGTGTCCCTTTCCTTGAAAGAATTAACTTTGACACTGTGGCAAGAGCTTATTCATGTGCCATTTTCCTGAAGGTCCTCTCAAAGTCGAGAGCTTCCCGACCTCTTGGCCTCTTCCTGTCCCCGAGCCTGAGAGCAATCCCACAGGTAAGTCAGTGGGAGGAGGGAGCATTCACCTTTTAATCTTCTTGCCATGTGAAATGCAAGCTGCTCCTTCCGTGGCCAATGATGTGCAGACAACAGGTGACGGAGGCTTCTCTGGGTGCTTAGTTACAGACGTGCCCGTAGGGAGGACTTTTGCAGCTCCTTGGCTGGATGCTGTGCTACAGCGCGGCTGGCATCGCAGGGGTGAGTGGTCCGTCTCCGCTGACCTTGCAGGCTAAGCACTGGTTGCCTGTAATTTATTCCTGTGAAATTGCACCAAATGCTTTCCCTGAAGGTCCTCCAACAGCCAGGTACCAAGCTGAAGGAGGGAAAAAGTCCCCGCAGCCATCACATGCCCTAAGGCAAATGCTGGAAGAACTGGAGAGAGGACACGGTGGGTGTCTTTCGCTCTGCCTTAGCCATGAGACACAACAACCGGAGGTTTTACATACACGTCTGGGCACACTGTAGCCTGCACAGCGGGAAGGGATCAATCGGCCTCACTGCAGTGACGCTAGGTTTCACGCCTTGCAGGTTCTGGTGAGCCACAGAGATGGTGCAGAGCCTTTGCTGCCTGTTGTGCTTCAGGCCGAGTGCCAGAGGCAGCTGCAGTCCCAGCTTGCCCAGCACGGCTCAGAGGCGGCTTGTGCAGATGTCGCAGGCAGATTGGAGGGCCTGGCGCGTGCTGCACTTGTGCTCAGCTCACGCGCAGCGCTGCTTGCCCACTGAGAGCCGGTTCCAGGCACGGGCGAGGTCCCAAGCAGTGCTGCTTGCCCTTTCCTAGTGCTGGAGGTCGGGCGGAGATGCTGACTCAGCGGGCTTTCTGCCTTGTGCTCGATTTCCCATCTGCAGACCGATAGCTGGGATGGGACGAACGTGACCGTTGCTGGGGCTTACAGGGAGGGGCAGGAGGGCCTTGCATAGGAGCAGCCCTGCTCAGAAGGCCTGTTTCCCCGGCTGGCCTGGCTGCAGCTTCTTCCCATCCTCTTTGAAGGAAGGCATTTAGCATCACCTTACTGTTTCCCAAAAACACACTACGTGCAATGCGAACCAGGAGATCGCGTGCAATTTCCTGGTCTCCCAGCAGGTCAGGCCTGGCTGTTGATTGGACTAGTTACTAGGCGCAGCCCCAAGAGTCCCGGCAATTTGTCTAAACCCTATTACCCATGTCTTTGAGAAGCACTGCCTCCTAAAGATGCCACCTCCCTGATGGGAAGGGTTCCAACTAATCCAACCATCCCGCTTGCTTTCTCAAGGGACGGACCGAGAGGCTGTGCAGAAGGAGGCGTTTTTGGAAGGAAGCAGTGGCTCCCTGCCAGCCTCTGCTGAAGAAACAGAGGTGATGCAAGCCAACGGCATGCCAGGTAATTGCTGTCCCGTGGTCAGGCGGTGTCACCCATTGGGATCGCTATGTGTCAGCAGGCTCCTCCCCCGGTGCCGGCTCTGGCACGACACAGCAGCAGCCAAAGATGAAAGGGTTTTGGGTTCGAGGCATCGGGAACACGTTCCACAGACGGTGGGGAACGTGACTCTTGCACAAACGTACCTCCCGCTGTGGCTGCATCCCAGCGCTTGCCGTGAGTCCCTAGAGGCCCAAAGCACAAGAGCAGCACAGAGCGGGATCCCTCCCGTGAGCTGAGGTCCACAGCGATGCCCTGACTCCCCGACTGGGCAGGGCCTTAGAGGGAACATCCCCGTCCTCCTGCACCTGCTGTGCCTGAGCCGTGCCGAGGCTTTACCTGTCATCTCTGCTTTTTGCCAGGGCTGTCAAAGGCGGGAGCAGACCACCATGGCAGCGTATATGAATTTTTCCGCACAGACTCAGGTACTGAGCAGTCTCGCTGGGGTCCCTAAGCAGGAGACATGTCCCAAAACCTGGGAGCAGCAGCAGGTGGTGCCCATGCTGGAGAAAAGGCAGAAGGGGAGAGCAAGGCTCAAGGGTCTCTTCAGAAGGCCTGACTCGGTCCCCACGGGGTGTGGGGGCTGGCCTGCAGGGAGGGAGGGAGGGTTGCGGGTGCCACTCCCTGCTGCAGGGATAGCTTTTGTCTGAGTGACTGCTCAAGCAGGTGCGCTCCCCCGCCATGCTCTCCTGACGGCCACCTGAGTTTTGGTCGGTGGGACAGCCTGTCCTAAAGGGTGGGAATGTGCCTCCAGGCACCAGCACTGGGGGGAAACAGACCTTCCTGGCCATATCAAATGTGCCATGGGCTTACCTGTGGTGCACAGCACAGGCTAACGTCCCAAATTGCTCCTCCAGGTATGGTTGGCGAGACAATCCCAAGTGTTTCCAACCCCCAGAGCACCGCAAGTTTTTTCTGTCCACAAGATGTGCGAAGACGCTGTATGATAGGCACAGCAGCAGTTGTGATTTCCGTGCCACTTGCAATAGCGTTGTGCTATATCATGATCCGACGGCGGAGAAATAGAAGACAGTGAGTCATTGATTTCCCCCCCACGACTGCTTCCTTCCATGGCTGCTCGTCGTAGCCACGAAGCATTCCTAGTCAGGCTGCTGTGGAGTGGTTGGTTAGTTAGGGGTTGGCCAGAAAGCTCTGCTGAGGTTTCTGCTGCTGTCAGATCCTTTAATTGGCATCTTGACTCCTGGGCCTTTGTCTCGAGAGCCGCTCTCACTGGTGCCAGTGTCAGCTCAAACTGACCCTGCCTGGACAAAAGCAGCCCCAGGAGCACCAGGCATAGGCAAAGCAAGGTCAGGGATGAGAAATAGCGGGGGCGAGCTTGCCCTAGAAAGCAAGACGTGCACTAGCACCCGCTCCTGACCAGCAAAGCTGCCCCGAGGAATGCCCCTGCTTGCTGGGGCCATGAGGTGCAGGTGTCCACCTCGGCCAAGGTGTGCTGGCAGCTCAGCCCATGCTGGGCAGCCTTGCCAGCTGCAGGCCGTGCTGTGGATTGGAGAGTCCCTGTGCCCCATCTGCAGCTGAGGGCCTCAGCAGCCTCCTCTCTCCACAGGCATGCCTCTGCAGCTTCAGAAGCCCGCCGGGAAACCAGCAGATACCCCTCGCGCCCGCAGAGCCGGACCCGCCGGCCCAGCACCCCTGAAGGCTGGACCCAACACCAGCGGCCGCCACTTGTGCATGGGAAACCGGCACTCCCGCCCTCCCCACGGCCCCCCCGCCCCCCGAGCCCGATGGTCCGGCCCCCCAGCAGGGGCTGAAGGCAGCCCCGCCAGGGGAGGGCTTGGTGGTGCGCTGACAGAACCCCCACCAACAACTTTGGGGATCAGCCGTTTCTCTACAAATAAAGAGGGACAGAGCTGGCACAGAAGTCTCCAGTGGTACAAACAGCAAACCCCGCGAGGCACCAGCACCGGCTGAGCTCCGCAGCCGGGCGCAGCCGCGGATGCCCACTGTGTCGGCAGGCAGGAGCCAGGCACGGGGCTCCTCTGGCCAGCGGCGGGGCCCCGAGGGGCTGGGGCAGCCCACGGCCATGGCCAGCAACACCAACCTGACCCACACGCAGTGCGGGAGGCAGTGACGGGGGCCCAACCTGGCCAGTCGCACGGACCCGTAAGGGTCCGTGGGCTGAGGGAACGATTGTTGCAGCGGGATCATCTGGCCACAGCGGACCTCCTCAGATGGCATACCCAGGAAAAGGGGGAGCCATCAAGAGCACCTCCAGGGACACAAGTCTGACAAGCAAATGCACTGGAGGCAAAACAAAGCTCCTCACTAATTAATGGGCCCTTGATGGGCCCTAACTGACAGGCCATCACCAATTAGGGGTGCTGCAAAATATCTCCACACCTGGCTGTGAGCCTGCTGTTAAGCAGCTCCCTGAGCCAGGCCTTTACTGCCTCGGCAGTAAGAAAGTGGTGACCACCCCCACTGCTTGAACAGCGCGTTGAAAGGCTGCCTGAGGCATTCGTAAGAGTTCAGCTGTGCTGCTCAGGCTGCGGCCACTGTTCACAGGACACCAAAGCAAACCACACACTGACAACCAAGGCCCTTCGCTGGTGCAGATCAGGCACTTTGGGCGGGGTACAACAGTAAGCACGTGGCTTTTTCGACTTAAGGGAGGCTGGGCCCGCTCTTAGTTCCGAGGCCTTGGCTTAGATCGCAGTTAGTATTGCCATCAAGGTGTAAAAGTGTTGAGGGGGAGAGGGTTTTAACGCTTCTCCTCCAGAAGCCTGGATGATGGTTTTGCCCTCCAGTGCTTCAGCGCGGGCTCCCCCTCTGTGCGTGCGAGCTCTCCGGGTCAGCGAGCCCAAGGGGCCTTACGTTGGTCCGTCCGCTCCTCGACAGCTGTTGCACGTGGCCTGGAAAGAGTGTCTGGAGAGCTGCCAGGAGCCAGCCAAGAGGTCACCAGGCTCCTCCGCTGCTCACCAAATTGGTGCTGTAGGTCACAGGGGCACGGGAGAGCACACAGGGGAAGTATCACGTGCTGGCCTTCCTCCAACGTGCCACCCTGGGCTTTGCCCACTGGCAAGGGACCCTAGGCTAGGCCGACTTTGGGTTTGATGCCACCCTCCTGTTGAGAGAACAGCAGGACTGCGGTCTTTCTTTCCCCCATTTGTCACAGACTCGTTGATAGCATGCAGGTGACCTACCTTTAGACACCTGAGCTACTGCCACCTGCTCCAGCCCCCTCATCATCGTCTTTGTGGCCCTGCTCTGCACCCGCTCCAGCAGGTCTGTGTCTTTCCTATGCTTTTTATTACCACCATACACCCTGCGGGACAAACACCAGGGGAGAACTGCAGCTAAAGTCAGTGTAATAGGAAAGACACGGCCTGCCTCTGTGCAAAAGACAAGAGCAGAAAGGGGAAATTGGCCAGCACCCTCAGTCAACACCGAGCACGAGAGCTGGCAGAAGATGTGGTTAGACAAAGGGCTCCCTCCCAGTCCCTTAAAAAGGCTGCCAACTCCCGTTTTATGGCAAATGGTCAGGTTTCCTTCATGAATTCCTCATAATGGTCCTCCAGGGTCTGTGTTGGGAGATGGAGTGACACCGTACAATGTGGGAGCCAGCGGATGTTAGGGGTGTGACCCCAAATCCATCAGCACTGAACCAAGCCTGCCACCATGCAGGGAGCTGGGGTCAGAGCTTGATCCGCAGGGCCGCTGCCCCTACCACTCAGGCTCCCAGGCCTGAGCTGATGGCTGCCATTAGGGATTGCTTCTTGACAACACTCCTCCTTGACACGGGAGCCCAACTATCGATGGCACATAAGGACACTTAGCTGTCCTTTGGGACAGCCTCCACTGAGAAAACGTTGCCTTAGCGTGTAACACAACACCAACTTGTAGTTAAAAGGATGCCAGTGTCTGTTCAGGACCACATGATGACTTTCCAGGGTTACTTGCTTGGGGCAGGACACTCCAGCCCTCACTGGGAGCTGGCACACTCTTTCTCAGGTTATTTCCATTTTCCTTCTGGAGGGCTAAAGAACAGAGGATAAAAAAAACTCCCCAGCAGGCCAGGGCTTGACCAAAGCCCGTGGAGAAGGTAGTCCCAACAGTCAGCTAGTCAGCCTGCTAGGAGAACATGACGAGTTGGGCATAAGCAGGCAAGTCTTTCATTTTGGTTTAATTTGTGGTAGTGGAGGGACCAGGCACTCTCAGGCACTCTCAGGCACTCAAGTTAATGCAAGTTCTGCTCCACTCCACCTGAAACAGCTCAGAGCAATACTTTTTCCTCTGCCACACGCTTTCAGAGGCAAAAGCCATTTGGCTTAGCCTAACAGATATTTCGCATTCAGATTGACTCGGTTTTCACAGTCAATGCTCCCAGCACCCTGAATCATAGCATCACAAAATGGTTTGGGTTGCGAGGGACCTGTAAAGGCCATCTAGCCCAACCTCCCCCTGCAATGAGCAGGGCCATCTGCAACTACATCAGGTTGCTCAGAGCCCCGTCCAACCTGACCATCAATGTTTCCGGGGATGGGACAGCTACCACTTCCCAGGGCAACCTGTGCCAGTGTTTCACCACCCTCAGCGTAAAAAATGTCTTCCTTATATCCACCCTGAATCTACCCTCTTTTAGTTTAAAACCACTACCCCTTGCCCTGTTGCAACAGGCCCTGCTAAAAACTCTCTCCCCATCTTTCTTACAAGTCCCCTGTAAGTATCGAGAGGCCGCAAGGAGGTCTACCTGTAGCCTTCTCTTCAGTTGGGCTGAACAACCCAACTCCCTCAGCCTTTCTTCATAGGAGAGGTGTTCCAGCCCTCTGGTCACTTTTGTGGCCCTCCTCTGGACCCGCTCCAACAGGTCCATGTCTTTCTTGTGCTGAGGGCTCCAGAGCTGGACACAGTACTGCAGGTGGGGTCTCACCAGAGCAGAGTAGAGGGGCAGAATCGCCTCCCTCGACCTGCTGGCCACCCTTCTTTTGATGCAGCCCAGATAACGTTGGCTTTCTGGGCTGCGAGTGCTCATTGCTGGCTCCTGTGCAGCTTTTCATCCACCAGTACCCCCAAGTCCTTTTCCACAGGGCTGCTCTCAATCCCTTCATCCCCCAGGCTCTACTGATATTGGGGCTTGCCCCAACCCAGGTGCAGGACCCTGCACTTGGCCTTGTTGAACTGCGTGACATTCCCATGCGCCCACTTCTCGAGCTTGCCCAGCTCCCTCTGGATGGCACCCCATCCCTCAGGCGTGTCAGCCGCACCACTCAGCTTGCTGTCGTCTGCAAACTTGCCGAGGGCGCACTCGATCCTGCTGTCTATACCATTGCATTGATGAAGATGTTAAACAGTACTCGTCCCAGTACAGAACCCTGAGGGACACCACTCGTCCCTGATCTCCATCTGGACACTGAGCCATTGACCATGACCCTCTGGATGAGACCATCCAGCCAATTCCTTATCCACCAAACAGTCCATCCACCAGATCCATAGCTCTCCAATCTAGAAAGAAGGACGATATGGGGGACCGTGTCAAAGGCCTTTTGGAAGTCCAGCTAGATGACATCTGTAGCTCTTCCCTTGTCCGCTGATGTAGTCACTCCATCATAGAAGGCCACTAGGTTGGTCAGGTGGCATATACCCACCCTGTGCTCTCCTGGGTTCCCTTTTGCATGTCAAATAATTGGAGAGAATACTCCTCTGTTTCAGGGATTGACTTTGCTCTTTGAGGAGCCTGACAGAAGGTACTCCCTTACATTTCACATGAAGAAGGAATGGAAAAGTCAAGGCTTCCTCTTTGGTGGAAAACAAAAGTGACTCATTAGCCCTGGGGTCCCCCAAGGCACCAAACTGGGCTCCAGCCTGGAAGCTGCCGACGGAAGGGGATCTTGCACTTGTCTTGAGACTGAAATCGCTCACTCTTCAGCCTCACGAGCTGTTGCTAACAGCCCCCAAGGAGGTCAGAAAGCCCTTGGCTGTGGTTTCTGGTTGTTCTGGGGGACTGTGAACTCCTCGCTGCCCCTGTGACAGTGCCCAGAAAACAGAGCAGAGTCGTGGGCTCAGCCCCGGCTTGGCCTGTGTCCCAGCCCTTGGACAGAGCTGCCCGACGGGATGTGCTCCCCTCCCAAAGAGGGCAGCTCCCCTGGCTGTGCTCCAGCGGCTCTCCAAGAGCGCCCTGAGGACGATCCCCACACAGGCTCAGCCAGGCCGTGAGGTCACAACGAGGCTGTGATGTCACAGAGCCCCACAGTGCTGTGCTGGCTATAAATACTGACCGATCAGCCCCCGGACCCATCTGCAGCAGCAGCGGCAGCAGCGGCAGCAGCGGCAGCAGCGGCAGTGACAGCAGTGGTGGCAGTGGTGACAGCAGCGGCTGCGGCAGTGGCAGGGCCATGGCCACCACCCACCACCTCCTCCTCATCCTCCTCCTGGTGGCCCTGCATGCCAGGGTTACCCAGGCTGCTCCGTGGCAAGCACTGGGAGCAGGTAAGCAGGCAGCACTGGTGCAGCCTTTCACAGGCCAGCGGGCTCTTCTCCCCAAGAAGCGTGGGTGATGGGTTTTTTTCCCTCCAGAGCTTTAACGAGGGTCACCTCTCTGTGTGTTTGTTTGTGTGTGTGTGTGAGAGCGAGCTCTCCCGAGAAGAAAGCCCCAAAGGGGGCCGTATGTTGGTCCGGCTGCTCCTCAACGAGTGCTGCACATGGCCTGCAAAGAGTGTCTGAAGAGCTGCAAGGAGCCAGCCAAGACGTCCCCGGGCCCTCTGCAGCTTTGGCACTCCCCACCTATGTCTGGCTACCACCTCGTTACCTGACCCCCTTCCAGGGCCTGCAGTTCACGAAGGCAGAAGTGGAACCCAACATGCAATGGAAACATTACTCTTCTGTGCTTGCTTCTAGGTGAGGGTCGTGGCAACGGTTATCCAGCTTCTCGGCCGGATGTTGGTTTGGAGCCCTTGGGGCATCCTGGAGGTAAGGTCTCGGTGTCCCTTTCCTTGAAAGAATTAACTTTGACACTGTGGCAAGAGCTTATTCATGTGCCATTTTCCTGAAGGTCCTCTCAAAGTCGAGAGCTTCCCGACCTCTTGGCCTCTTCCTGTCCCCGAGCCTGAGAGCAATCCCACAGGTAAGTCAGTGGGAGGAGGGAGCATTCACCTTTTAATCTTCTTGCCATGTGAAATGCAAGCTGCTCCTTCCGTGGCCAATGATGTGCAGACAACAGGTGACGGAGGCTTCTCTGGGTGCTTAGTTACAGACGTGCCCGTAGGGAGGACTTTTGCAGCTCCTTGGCTGGATGCTGTGCTACAGCGCGGCTGGCATCGCAGGGGTGAGTGGTCCGTCTCCGCTGACCTTGCAGGCTAAGCACTGGTTGCCTGTAATTTATTCCTGTGAAATTGCACCAAATGCTTTCCCTGAAGGTCCTCCAACAGCCAGGTACCAAGCTGAAGGAGGGAAAAAGTCCCCGCAGCCATCACATGCCCTAAGGCAAATGCTGGAAGAACTGGAGAGAGGACACGGTGGGTGTCTTTCGCTCTGCCTTAGCCATGAGACACAACAACCGGAGGTTTTACATACACGTCTGGGCACACTGTAGCCTGCACAGCGGGAAGGGATCAATCGGCCTCACTGCAGTGACGCTAGGTTTCACGCCTTGCAGGTTCTGGTGAGCCACAGAGATGGTGCAGAGCCTTTGCTGCCTGTTGTGCTTCAGGCCGAGTGCCAGAGGCAGCTGCAGTCCCAGCTTGCCCAGCACGGCTCAGAGGCGGCTTGTGCAGATGTCGCAGGCAGATTGGAGGGCCTGGCGCGTGCTGCACTTGTGCTCAGCTCACGCGCAGCGCTGCTTGCCCACTGAGAGCCGGTTCCAGGCACGGGCGAGGTCCCAAGCAGTGCTGCTTGCCCTTTCCTAGTGCTGGAGGTCGGGCGGAGATGCTGACTCAGCGGGCTTTCTGCCTTGTGCTCGATTTCCCATCTGCAGACCGATAGCTGGGATGGGACGAACGTGACCGTTGCTGGGGCTTACAGGGAGGGGCAGGAGGGCCTTGCATAGGAGCAGCCCTGCTCAGAAGGCCTGTTTCCCCGGCTGGCCTGGCTGCAGCTTCTTCCCATCCTCTTTGAAGGAAGGCATTTAGCATCACCTTACTGTTTCCCAAAAACACACTACGTGCAATGCGAACCAGGAGATCGCGTGCAATTTCCTGGTCTCCCAGCAGGTCAGGCCTGGCTGTTGATTGGACTAGTTACTAGGCGCAGCCCCAAGAGTCCCGGCAATTTGTCTAAACCCTATTACCCATGTCTTTGAGAAGCACTGCCTCCTAAAGATGCCACCTCCCTGATGGGAAGGGTTCCAACTAATCCAACCATCCCGCTTGCTTTCTCAAGGGACGGACCGAGAGGCTGTGCAGAAGGAGGCGTTTTTGGAAGGAAGCAGTGGCTCCCTGCCAGCCTCTGCTGAAGAAACAGAGGTGATGCAAGCCAACGGCATGCCAGGTAATTGCTGTCCCGTGGTCAGGCGGTGTCACCCATTGGGATCGCTATGTGTCAGCAGGCTCCTCCCCCGGTGCCGGCTCTGGCACGACACAGCAGCAGCCAAAGATGAAAGGGTTTTGTGGTTCGAGGCATCGGGAACGTGCGGGGGGGGTGGGGGGGGGCGGTATCTCTTGCACAAACGTACCTCCCGCTGTGGCTGCATCCAGCCTTGCGTGTGCGGGGTCCTAGAGGCTCCAAAGCACAAGAAGCAGGGGATCCCTCCCGTGAGCTGAGGTCCACAGCGATGCCCTGACTCCCCGACTGGGCAGGGCCTTAGAGGGAACATCCCCGTCCTCCTGCACCTGCTGTGCCTGAGCCGTGCCGAGGCTTTACCTGTCATCTCTGCTTTTTGCCAGGGCTGTCAAAGGCGGGAGCAGACCACCATGGCAGCGTATATGAATTTTTCCGCACAGACTCAGGTACTGAGCAGTCTCGCTGGGGTCCCTAAGCAGGAGACATGTCCCAAAACCTGGGAGCAGCAGCAGGTGGTGCCCATGCTGGAGAAAAGGCAGAAGGGGAGAGCAAGGCTCAAGGGTCTCTTCAGAAGGCCTGACTCGGTCCCCACGGGGTGTGGGGGCTGGCCTGCAGGGAGGGAGGGAGGGTTGCGGGTGCCACTCCCTGCTGCAGGGATAGCTTTTGTCTGAGTGACTGCTCAAGCAGGTGCGCTCCCCCGCCATGCTCTCCTGACGGCCACCTGAGTTTTGGTCGGTGGGACAGCCTGTCCTAAAGGGTGGGAATGTGCCTCCAGGCACCAGCACTGGGGGGAAACAGACCTTCCTGGCCATATCAAATGTGCCATGGGCTTACCTGTGGTGCACAGCACAGGCTAACGTCCCAAATTGCTCCTCCAGGTATGGTTGGCGAGACAATCCCAAGTGTTTCCAACCCCCAGAGCACCGCAAGTTTTTTCTGTCCACAAGATGTGCGAAGACGCTGTATGATAGGCACAGCAGCAGTTGTGATTTCCGTGCCACTTGCAATAGCGTTGTGCTATATCATGATCCGACGGCGGAGAAATAGAAGACAGTGAGTCATTGATTTCCCCCCCACGACTGCTTCCTTCCATGGCTGCTCGTCGTAGCCACGAAGCATTCCTAGTCAGGCTGCTGTGGAGTGGTTGGTTAGTTAGGGGTTGGCCAGAAAGCTCTGCTGAGGTTTCTGCTGCTGTCAGATCCTTTAATTGGCATCTTGACTCCTGGGCCTTTGTCTCGAGAGCCGCTCTCACTGGTGCCAGTGTCAGCTCAAACTGACCCTGCCTGGACAAAAGCAGCCCCAGGAGCACCAGGCATAGGCAAAGCAAGGTCAGGGATGAGAAATAGCGGGGGCGAGCTTGCCCTAGAAAGCAAGACGTGCACTAGCACCCGCTCCTGACCAGCAAAGCTGCCCCGAGGAATGCCCCTGCTTGCTGGGGCCATGAGGTGCAGGTGTCCACCTCGGCCAAGGTGTGCTGGCAGCTCAGCCCATGCTGGGCAGCCTTGCCAGCTGCAGGCCGTGCTGTGGATTGGAGAGTCCCTGTGCCCCATCTGCAGCTGAGGGCCTCAGCAGCCTCCTCTCTCCACAGGCATGCCTCTGCAGCTTCAGAAGCCCGCCGGGAAACCAGCAGATACCCCTCGCGCCCGCAGAGCCGGACCCGCCGGCCCAGCACCCCTGAAGGCTGGACCCAACACCAGCGGCCGCCACTTGTGCATGGGAAACCGGCACGCCCGCCCTCCCCACGGCCCCCCCGCCCCCCGAGCCCGATGGTCCGGCCCCCCAGCAGGGGCTGAAGGCAGCCCCGCCAGGGGAGGGCTTGGTGGTGCGCTGACAGAACCCCCACCAACAACTTTGGGGATCAGCCGTTTCTCTACAAATAAAGAGGGACAGAGCTGGCACAGAAGTCTCCAGTGGTACAAACAGCAAACCCCGCGAGGCACCAGCACCGGCTGAGCTCCGCAGCCGGGCGCAGCCGCGGATGCCCACTGTGTCGGCAGGCAGGAGCCAGGCACGGGGCTCCTCTGGCCAGCGGCGGGGCCCCGAGGGGCTGGGGCAGCCCACGGCCATGGCCAGCAACACCAACCTGACCCACACGCAGTGCGGGAGGCAGTGACGGGGGCCCAACCTGGCCAGTCGCACGGACCCATAAGGGTCCGTGGGCTGAGGGAACGATTGTTGCAGCGGGATCATCTGGCCACAGCGGACCTCCTCAGATGGCATACCCAGGAAAAGGGGGAGCCATCAAGAGCACCTCCAGGGACACAAGTCTGACAAGCAAATGCACTGGAGGCAAAACAAAGCTCCTCACTAATTAATGGGCCCTTGATGGGCCCTAACTGACAGGCCATCACCAATTAGGGGTGCTGCAAAATATCTCCACACCTGGCTGTGAGCCTGCTGTTAAGCAGCTCCCTGAGCCAGGCCTTTACTGCCTCGGCAGTAAGAAAGTGGTGACCACCCCCACTGCTTGAACAGCGCGTTGAAAGGCTGCCTGAGGCATTCGTAAGAGTTCAGCTGTGCTGCTCAGGCTGCGGCCACTGTTCACAGGACACCAAAGCAAACCACACACTGACAACCAAGGCCCTTCGCTGGTGCAGATCAGGCACTTTGGGCGGGGTACAACAGTAAGCACGTGGCTTTTTCGACTTAAGGGAGGCTGGGCCCGCTCTTAGTTCCGAGGCCTTGGCTTAGATCGCAGTTAGTATTGCCATCAAGGTGTAAAAGTGTTGAGGGGGAGAGGGTTTTAACGCTTCTCCTCCAGAAGCCTGGATGATGGTTTTGCCCTCCAGTGCTTCAGCGCGGGCTCCCCCTCTGTGCGTGCGAGCTCTCCGGGTCAGCGAGCCCAAGGGGCCTTACGTTGGTCCGTCCGCTCCTCGACAGCTGTTGCACGTGGCCTGGAAAGAGTGTCTGGAGAGCTGCCAGGAGCCAGCCAAGAGGTCACCAGGCTCCTCCGCTGCTCACCAAATTGGTGCTGTAGGTCACAGGGGCACGGGAGAGCACACAGGGGAAGTATCACGTGCTGGCCTTCCTCCAACGTGCCACCCTGGGCTTTGCCCACTGGCAAGGGACCCTAGGCTAGGCCGACTTTGGGTTTGATGCCACCCTCCTGTTGAGAGAACAGCAGGACTGCGGTCTTTCTTTCCCCCATTTGTCACAGACTCGTTGATAGCATGCAGGTGACCTACCTTTAGACACCTGAGCTACTGCCACCTGCTCCAGCCCCCTCATCATCGTCTTTGTGGCCCTGCTCTGCACCCGCTCCAGCAGGTCTGTGTCTTTCCTATGCTTTTTATTACCACCATACACCCTGCGGGACAAACACCAGGGGAGAACTGCAGCTAAAGTCAGTGTAATAGGAAAGACACGGCCTGCCTCTGTGCAAAAGACAAGAGCAGAAAGGGGAAATTGGCCAGCACCCTCAGTCAACACCGAGCACGAGAGCTGGCAGAAGATGTGGTTAGACAAAGGGCTCCCTCCCAGTCCCTTAAAAAGGCTGCCAACTCCCGTTTTATGGCAAATGGTCAGGTTTCCTTCATGAATTCCTCATAATGGTCCTCCAGGGTCTGTGTTGGGAGATGGAGTGACACCGTACAATGTGGGAGCCAGCGGATGTTAGGGGTGTGACCCCAAATCCATCAGCACTGAACCAAGCCTGCCACCATGCAGGGAGCTGGGGTCAGAGCTTGATCCGCAGGGCCGCTGCCCCTACCACTCAGGCTCCCAGGCCTGAGCTGATGGCTGCCATTAGGGATTGCTTCTTGACAACACTCCTCCTTGACACGGGAGCCCAACTATCGATGGCACATAAGGACACTTAGCTGTCCTTTGGGACAGCCTCCACTGAGAAAACGTTGCCTTAGCGTGTAACACAACACCAACTTGTAGTTAAAAGGATGCCAGTGTCTGTTCAGGACCACATGATGACTTTCCAGGGTTACTTGCTTGGGGCAGGACACTCCAGCCCTCACTGGGAGCTGGCACACTCTTTCTCAGGTTATTTCCATTTTCCTTCTGGAGGGCTAAAGAACAGAGGATAAAAAAAACTCCCCAGCAGGCCAGGGCTTGACCAAAGCCCGTGGAGAAGGTAGTCCCAACAGTCAGCTAGTCAGCCTGCTAGGAGAACATGACGAGTTGGGCATAAGCAGGCAAGTCTTTCATTTTGGTTTAATTTGTGGTAGTGGAGGGACCAGGCACTCTCAGGCACTCTCAGGCACTCAAGTTAATGCAAGTTCTGCTCCACTCCACCTGAAACAGCTCAGAGCAATACTTTTTCCTCTGCCACACGCTTTCAGAGGCAAAAGCCATTTGGCTTAGCCTAACAGATATTTCGCATTCAGATTGACTCGGTTTTCACAGTCAATGCTCCCAGCACCCTGAATCATAGCATCACAAAATGGTTTGGGTTGCGAGGGACCTGTAAAGGCCATCTAGCCCAACCTCCCCCTGCAATGAGCAGGGCCATCTGCAACTACATCAGGTTGCTCAGAGCCCCGTCCAACCTGACCATCAATGTTTCCGGGGATGGGACAGCTACCACTTCCCAGGGCAACCTGTGCCAGTGTTTCACCACCCTCAGCGTAAAAAATGTCTTCCTTATATCCACCCTGAATCTACCCTCTTTTAGTTTAAAACCACTACCCCTTGCCCTGTTGCAACAGGCCCTGCTAAAAACTCTCTCCCCATCTTTCTTACAAGTCCCCTGTAAGTATCGAGAGGCCGCAAGGAGGTCTACCTGTAGCCTTCTCTTCAGTTGGGCTGAACAACCCAACTCCCTCAGCCTTTCTTCATAGGAGAGGTGTTCCAGCCCTCTGGTCACTTTTGTGGCCCTCCTCTGGACCCGCTCCAACAGGTCCATGTCTTTCTTGTGCTGAGGGCTCCAGAGCTGGACACAGTACTGCAGGTGGGGTCTCACCAGAGCAGAGTAGAGGGGCAGAATCGCCTCCCTCGACCTGCTGGCCACCCTTCTTTTGATGCAGCCCAGATAACGTTGGCTTTCTGGGCTGCGAGTGCTCATTGCTGGCTCCTGTGCAGCTTTTCATCCACCAGTACCCCCAAGTCCTTTTCCACAGGGCTGCTCTCAATCCCTTCATCCCCCAGGCTCTACTGATA
The DNA here is from genome assembly GCF_963921805.1 of Phalacrocorax carbo. NCBI lineage: Eukaryota > Metazoa > Chordata > Aves > Suliformes > Phalacrocoracidae > Phalacrocorax > Phalacrocorax carbo. The sequence continues at coordinate 26,649,417 of NC_087518.1, read as the reverse complement.
TTGGGGCTTGCCCCAACCCAGGTGCAGGACCCTGCACTTGGCCTTGTTGAACTGCGTGACATTCCCATGCGCCCACTTCTCGAGCTTGCCCAGCTCCCTCTGGATGGCACCCCATCCCTCAGGCGTGTCAGCCGCACCACTCAGCTTGCTGTCGTCTGCAAACTTGCCGAGGGCGCACTCGATCCTGCTGTCTATACCATTGCATTGATGAAGATGTTAAACAGTACTCGTCCCAGTACAGAACCCTGAGGGACACCACTCGTCCCTGATCTCCATCTGGACACTGAGCCATTGACCATGACCCTCTGGATGAGACCATCCAGCCAATTCCTTATCCACCAAACAGTCCATCCATCAGATCCATAGCTCTCCAATCTAGAAAGAAGGACGATATGGGGGACCGTGTCAAAGGCCTTTTGGAAGTCCAGCTAGATGACATCTGTAGCTCTTCCCTTGTCCGCTGATGTAGTCACTCCATCATAGAAGGCCACTAGGTTGGTCAGGTGGCATATACCCACCCTGTGCTCTCCTGGGTTCCCTTTTGCATGTCAAATAATTGGAGAGAATACTCCTCTGTTTCAGGGATTGACTTTGCTCTTTGAGGAGCCTGACAGAAGGTACTCCCTTACATTTCACATGAAGAAGGAATGGAAAAGTCAAGGCTTCCTCTTTGGTGGAAAACAAAAGTGACTCATTAGCCCTGGGGTCCCCCAAGGCACCAAACTGGGCTCCAGCCTGGAAGCTGCCGACAGAAGGGGATCTTGCACTTGTCTTGAGACTGAAATCGCTCACTCTTCAGCCTCACGAGCTGTTGCTAACAGCCCCCAAGGAGGTCAGAAAGCCCTTGGCTGTGGTTTCTGGTTGTTCTGGGGGACTGTGAACTCCTCGCTGCCCCTGTGACAGTGCCCAGAAAACAGAGCAGAGTCGTGGGCTCAGCCCCGGCTTGGCCTGTGTCCCAGCCCTTGGACAGAGCTGCCCGACGGGATGTGCTCCCCTCCCAAAGAGGGCAGCTCCCCTGGCTGTGCTCCAGCGGCTCTCCAAGAGCGCCCTGAGGACGATCCCCACACAGGCTCAGCCAGGCCGTGAGGTCACAACGAGGCTGTGATGTCACAGAGCCCCACAGTGCTGTGCTGGCTATAAATACTGACCGATCAGCCCCCGGACCCATCTGCAGCAGCAGCGGCAGCAGCGGCAGCAGCGGCAGCAGCGGCAGTGACAGCAGTGGTGGCAGTGGTGACAGCAGCGGCTGCGGCAGTGGCAGGGCCATGGCCACCACCCACCACCTCCTCCTCATCCTCCTCCTGGTGGCCCTGCATGCCAGGGTTACCCAGGCTGCTCCGTGGCAAGCACTGGGAGCAGGTAAGCAGGCAGCACTGGTGCAGCCTTTCACAGGCCAGCGGGCTCTTCTCCCCAAGAAGCGTGGGTGATGGGGTTTTTTCCCTCCAGAGCTTTAACGAGGGTCACCTCTCTGTGTGTTTGTTTGTGTGTGTGTGTGAGAGCGAGCTCTCCTGAGAAGAAAGCCCCAAAGGGGGCCATATGTTGGTCCGGCTGCTCCTCAACGAGTGCTGCACATGGCCTGCAAAGAGTGTCTGAAGAGCTGCAAGGAGCCAGCCAAGACGTCCCCGGGCCCTCTGCAGCTTTGGCACTCCCCACCTATGTCTGGCTACCACCTCGTTACCTGACCCCCTTCCAGGGCCTGCAGTTCACGAAGGCAGAAGTGGAACCCAACATGCAATGGAAACATTACTCTTCTGTGCTTGCTTCTAGGTGAGGGTCGTGGCAACGGTTATCCAGCTTCTCGGCCGGATGTTGGTTTGGAGCCCTTGGGGCATCCTGGAGGTAAGGTCTCGGTGTCCCTTTCCTTGAAAGAATTAACTTTGACACTGTGGCAAGAGCTTATTCATGTGCCATTTTCCTGAAGGTCCTCTCAAAGTCGAGAGCTTCCCGACCTCTTGGCCTCTTCCTGTCCCCGAGCCTGAGAGCAATCCCACAGGTAAGTCAGTGGGAGGAGGGAGCATTCACCTTTTAATCTTCTTGCCATGTGAAATGCAAGCTGCTCCTTCCGTGGCCAATGATGTGCAGACAACAGGTGACGGAGGCTTCTCTGGGTGCTTAGTTACAGACGTGCCCGTAGGGAGGACTTTTGCAGCTCCTTGGCTGGATGCTGTGCTACAGCGCGGCTGGCATCGCAGGGGTGAGTGGTCCGTCTCCGCTGACCTTGCAGGCTAAGCACTGGTTGCCTGTAATTTATTCCTGTGAAATTGCACCAAATGCTTTCCCTGAAGGTCCTCCAACAGCCAGGTACCAAGCTGAAGGAGGGAAAAAGTCCCCGCAGCCATCACATGCCCTAAGGCAAATGCTGGAAGAACTGGAGAGAGGACACGGTGGGTGTCTTTCGCTCTGCCTTAGCCATGAGACACAACAACCGGAGGTTTTACATACACGTCTGGGCACACTGTAGCCTGCACAGCGGGAAGGGATCAATCGGCCTCACTGCAGTGACGCTAGGTTTCACGCCTTGCAGGTTCTGGTGAGCCACAGAGATGGTGCAGAGCCTTTGCTGCCTGTTGTGCTTCAGGCCGAGTGCCAGAGGCAGCTGCAGTCCCAGCTTGCCCAGCACGGCTCAGAGGCGGCTTGTGCAGATGTCGCAGGCAGATTGGAGGGCCTGGCGCGTGCTGCACTTGTGCTCAGCTCACGCGCAGCGCTGCTTGCCCACTGAGAGCCGGTTCCAGGCACGGGCGAGGTCCCAAGCAGTGCTGCTTGCCCTTTCCTAGTGCTGGAGGTCGGGCGGAGATGCTGACTCAGCGGGCTTTCTGCCTTGTGCTCGATTTCCCATCTGCAGACCGATAGCTGGGATGGGACGAACGTGACCGTTGCTGGGGCTTACAGGGAGGGGCAGGAGGGCCTTGCATAGGAGCAGCCCTGCTCAGAAGGCCTGTTTCCCCGGCTGGCCTGGCTGCAGCTTCTTCCCATCCTCTTTGAAGGAAGGCATTTAGCATCACCTTACTGTTTCCCAAAAACACACTACGTGCAATGCGAACCAGGAGATCGCGTGCAATTTCCTGGTCTCCCAGCAGGTCAGGCCTGGCTGTTGATTGGACTAGTTACTAGGCGCAGCCCCAAGAGTCCCGGCAATTTGTCTAAACCCTATTACCCATGTCTTTGAGAAGCACTGCCTCCTAAAGATGCCACCTCCCTGATGGGAAGGGTTCCAACTAATCCAACCATCCCGCTTGCTTTCTCAAGGGACGGACCGAGAGGCTGTGCAGAAGGAGGCGTTTTTGGAAGGAAGCAGTGGCTCCCTGCCAGCCTCTGCTGAAGAAACAGAGGTGATGCAAGCCAACGGCATGCCAGGTAATTGCTGTCCCGTGGTCAGGCGGTGTCACCCATTGGGATCGCTATGTGTCAGCAGGCTCCTCCCCCGGTGCCGGCTCTGGCACGACACAGCAGCAGCCAAAGATGAAAGGGTTTTGGGTTCGAGGCATCGGGAACACGTTCCACAGACGGTGGGGAACGTGACTCTTGCACAAACGTACCTCCCGCTGTGGCTGCATCCCAGCGCTTGCCGTGAGTCCCTAGAGGCCCAAAGCACAAGAGCAGCACAGAGCGGGATCCCTCCCGTGAGCTGAGGTCCACAGCGATGCCCTGACTCCCCGACTGGGCAGGGCCTTAGAGGGAACATCCCCGTCCTCCTGCACCTGCTGTGCCTGAGCCGTGCCGAGGCTTTACCTGTCATCTCTGCTTTTTGCCAGGGCTGTCAAAGGCGGGAGCAGACCACCATGGCAGCGTATATGAATTTTTCCGCACAGACTCAGGTACTGAGCAGTCTCGCTGGGGTCCCTAAGCAGAAGACATGTCCCAAAACCTGGGAGCAGCAGCAGGTGGTGCCCATGCTGGAGAAAAGGCAGAAGGGGAGAGCAAGGCTCAAGGGTCTCTTCAGAAGGCCTGACTCGGTCCCCACGGGGTGTGGGGGCTGGCCTGCAGGGAGGGAGGGAGGGTTGCGGGTGCCACTCCCTGCTGCAGGGATAGCTTTTGTCTGAGTGACTGCTCAAGCAGGTGCGCTCCCCCGCCATGCTCTCCTGACGGCCACCTGAGTTTTGGTCGGTGGGACAGCCTGTCCTAAAGGGTGGGAATGTGCCTCCAGGCACCAGCACTGGGGGGAAACAGACCTTCCTGGCCATATCAAATGTGCCATGGGCTTACCTGTGGTGCACAGCACAGGCTAACGTCCCAAATTGCTCCTCCAGGTATGGTTGGCGAGACAATCCCAAGTGTTTCCAACCCCCAGAGCACCGCAAGTTTTTTCTGTCCACAAGATGTGCGAAGACGCTGTATGATAGGCACAGCAGCAGTTGTGATTTCCGTGCCACTTGCAATAGCGTTGTGCTATATCATGATCCGACGGCGGAGAAATAGAAGACAGTGAGTCATTGATTTCCCCCCCACGACTGCTTCCTTCCATGGCTGCTCGTCGTAGCCACGAAGCATTCCTAGTCAGGCTGCTGTGGAGTGGTTGGTTAGTTAGGGGTTGGCCAGAAAGCTCTGCTGAGGTTTCTGCTGCTGTCAGATCCTTTAATTGGCATCTTGACTCCTGGGCCTTTGTCTCGAGAGCCGCTCTCACTGGTGCCAGTGTCAGCTCAAACTGACCCTGCCTGGACAAAAGCAGCCCCAGGAGCACCAGGCATAGGCAAAGCAAGGTCAGGGATGAGAAATAGCGGGGGCGAGCTTGCCCTAGAAAGCAAGACGTGCACTAGCACCCGCTCCTGACCAGCAAAGCTGCCCCGAGGAATGCCCCTGCTTGCTGGGGCCATGAGGTGCAGGTGTCCACCTCGGCCAAGGTGTGCTGGCAGCTCAGCCCATGCTGGGCAGCCTTGCCAGCTGCAGGCCGTGCTGTGGATTGGAGAGTCCCTGTGCCCCATCTGCAGCTGAGGGCCTCAGCAGCCTCCTCTCTCCACAGGCATGCCTCTGCAGCTTCAGAAGCCCGCCGGGAAACCAGCAGATACCCCTCGCGCCCGCAGAGCCGGACCCGCCGGCCCAGCACCCCTGAAGGCTGGACCCAACACCAGCGGCCGCCACTTGTGCATGGGAAACCGGCACGCCCGCCCTCCCCACGGCCCCCCCGCCCCCCGAGCCCGATGGTCCGGCCCCCCAGCAGGGGCTGAAGGCAGCCCCGCCAGGGGAGGGCTTGGTGGTGCGCTGACAGAACCCCCACCAACAACTTTGGGGATCAGCCGTTTCTCTACAAATAAAGAGGGACAGAGCTGGCACAGAAGTCTCCAGTGGTACAAACAGCAAACCCCGCGAGGCACCAGCACCGGCTGAGCTCCGCAGCCGGGCGCAGCCGCGGATGCCCACTGTGTCGGCAGGCAGGAGCCAGGCACGGGGCTCCTCTGGCCAGCGGCGGGGCCCCGAGGGGCTGGGGCAGCCCACGGCCATGGCCAGCAACACCAACCTGACCCACACGCAGTGCGGGAGGCAGTGACGGGGGCCCAACCTGGCCAGTCGCACGGACCCGTAAGGGTCCGTGGGCTGAGGGAACGATTGTTGCAGCGGGATCATCTGGCCACAGCGGACCTCCTCAGATGGCATACCCAGGAAAAGGGGGAGCCATCAAGAGCACCTCCAGGGACACAAGTCTGACAAGCAAATGCACTGGAGGCAAAACAAAGCTCCTCACTAATTAATGGGCCCTTGATGGGCCCTAACTGACAGGCCATCACCAATTAGGGGTGCTGCAAAATATCTCCACACCTGGCTGTGAGCCTGCTGTTAAGCAGCTCCCTGAGCCAGGCCTTTACTGCCTCGGCAGTAAGAAAGTGGTGACCACCCCCACTGCTTGAACAGCGCGTTGAAAGGCTGCCTGAGGCATTCGTAAGAGTTCAGCTGTGCTGCTCAGGCTGCGGCCACTGTTCACAGGACACCAAAGCAAACCACACACTGACAACCAAGGCCCTTCGCTGGTGCAGATCAGGCACTTTGGGCGGGGTACAACAGTAAGCACGTGGCTTTTTCGACTTAAGGGAGGCTGGGCCCGCTCTTAGTTCCGAGGCCTTGGCTTAGATCGCAGTTAGTATTGCCATCAAGGTGTAAAAGTGTTGAGGGGGAGAGGGTTTTAACGCTTCTCCTCCAGAAGCCTGGATGATGGTTTTGCCCTCCAGTGCTTCAGCGCGGGCTCCCCCTCTGTGCGTGCGAGCTCTCCGGGTCAGCGAGCCCAAGGGGCCTTACGTTGGTCCGTCCGCTCCTCGACAGCTGTTGCACGTGGCCTGGAAAGAGTGTCTGGAGAGCTGCCAGGAGCCAGCCAAGAGGTCACCAGGCTCCTCCGCTGCTCACCAAATTGGTGCTGTAGGTCACAGGGGCACGGGAGAGCACACAGGGGAAGTATCACGTGCTGGCCTTCCTCCAACGTGCCACCCTGGGCTTTGCCCACTGGCAAGGGACCCTAGGCTAGGCCGACTTTGGGTTTGATGCCACCCTCCTGTTGAGAGAACAGCAGGACTGCGGTCTTTCTTTCCCCCATTTGTCACAGACTCGTTGATAGCATGCAGGTGACCTACCTTTAGACACCTGAGCTACTGCCACCTGCTCCAGCCCCCTCATCATCGTCTTTGTGGCCCTGCTCTGCACCCGCTCCAGCAGGTCTGTGTCTTTCCTATGCTTTTTATTACCACCATACACCCTGCGGGACAAACACCAGGGGAGAACTGCAGCTAAAGTCAGTGTAATAGGAAAGACACGGCCTGCCTCTGTGCAAAAGACAAGAGCAGAAAGGGGAAATTGGCCAGCACCCTCAGTCAACACTGAGCACGAGAGCTGGCAGAAGATGTGGTTAGACAAAGGGCTCCCTCCCAGTCCCTTAAAAAGGCTGCCAACTCCCGTTTTATGGCAAATGGTCAGGTTTCCTTCATGAATTCCTCATAATGGTCCTCCAGGGTCTGTGTTGGGAGATGGAGTGACACCGTACAATGTGGGAGCCAGCGGATGTTAGGGGTGTGACCCCAAATCCATCAGCACTGAACCAAGCCTGCCACCATGCAGGGAGCTGGGGTCAGAGCTTGATCCGCAGGGCCGCTGCCCCTACCACTCAGGCTCCCAGGCCTGAGCTGATGGCTGCCATTAGGGATTGCTTCTTGACAACACTCCTCCTTGACACGGGAGCCCAACTATCGATGGCACATAAGGACACTTAGCTGTCCTTTGGGACAGCCTCCACTGAGAAAACGTTGCCTTAGCGTGTAACACAACACCAACTTGTAGTTAAAAGGATGCCAGTGTCTGTTCAGGACCACATGATGACTTTCCAGGGTTACTTGCTTGGGGCAGGACACTCCAGCCCTCACTGGGAGCTGGCACACTCTTTCTCAGGTTATTTCCATTTTCCTTCTGGAGGGCTAAAGAACAGAGGATAAAAAAAACTCCCCAGCAGGCCAGGGCTTGACCAAAGCCCGTGGAGAAGGTAGTCCCAACAGTCAGCTAGTCAGCCTGCTAGGAGAACATGACGAGTTGGGCATAAGCAGGCAAGTCTTTCATTTTGGTTTAATTTGTGGTAGTGGAGGGACCAGGCACTCTCAGGCACTCTCAGGCACTCAAGTTAATGCAAGTTCTGCTCCACTCCACCTGAAACAGCTCAGAGCAATACTTTTTCCTCTGCCACACGCTTTCAGAGGCAAAAGCCATTTGGCTTAGCCTAACAGATATTTCGCATTCAGATTGACTCGGTTTTCACAGTCAATGCTCCCAGCACCCTGAATCATAGCATCACAAAATGGTTTGGGTTGCGAGGGACCTGTAAAGGCCATCTAGCCCAACCTCCCCCTGCAATGAGCAGGGCCATCTGCAACTACATCAGGTTGCTCAGAGCCCCGTCCAACCTGACCATCAATGTTTCCGGGGATGGGACAGCTACCACTTCCCAGGGCAACCTGTGCCAGTGTTTCACCACCCTCAGCGTAAAAAATGTCTTCCTTATATCCACTCTGAATCTACCCTCTTTTAGTTTAAAACCACTACCCCTTGCCCTGTTGCAACAGGCCCTGCTAAAAACTCTCTCCCCATCTTTCTTACAAGTCCCCTGTAAGTATCGAGAGGCCGCAAGGAGGTCTACCTGTAGCCTTCTCTTCAGTTGGGCTGAACAACCCAACTCCCTCAGCCTTTCTTCATAGGAGAGGTGTTCCAGCCCTCTGGTCACTTTTGTGGCCCTCCTCTGGACCCGCTCCAACAGGTCCATGTCTTTCTTGTGCTGAGGGCTCCAGAGCTGGACACAGTACTGCAGGTGGGGTCTCACCAGAGCAGAGTAGAGGGGCAGAATCGCCTCCCTCGACCTGCTGGCCACCCTTCTTTTGATGCAGCCCAGATAACGTTGGCTTTCTGGGCTGCGAGTGCTCATTGCTGGCTCCTGTGCAGCTTTTCATCCACCAGTACCCCCAAGTCCTTTTCCACGGGGCTGCTCTCAATCCCTTCATCCCCCAGGCTCTACTGATATTGGGGCTTGCCCCAACCCAGGTGCAGGACCCTGCACTTGGCCTTGTTGAACTGCGTGACATTCCCATGCGCCCACTTCTCGAGCTTGCCCAGCTCCCTCTGGATGGCACCCCATCCCTCAGGCGTGTCAGCCGCACCACTCAGCTTGCTGTTGTCTGCAAACTTGCCGAGGGCGCACTCGATCCTGCTGTCTATACCATTGCATTGATGAAGATGTTAAACAGTACTCGTCCCAGTACAGAACCCTGAGGGACACCACTCGTCCCTGATCTCCATCTGGACACTGAGCCATTGACCATGACCCTCTGGATGAGACCATCCAGCCAATTCCTTATCCACCAAACAGTCCATCCATCAGATCCATAGCTCTCCAATCTAGAAAGAAGGACGATATGGGGGACCGTGTCAAAGGCCTTTTGGAAGTCCAGCTAGATGACATCTGTAGCTCTTCCCTTGTCCGCTGATGTAGTCACTCCATCATAGAAGGCCACTAGGTTGGTCAGGTGGCATATACCCACCCTGTGCTCTCCTGGGTTCCCTTTTGCATGTCAAATAATTGGAGAGAATACTCCTCTGTTTCAGGGATTGACTTTGCTCTTTGAGGAGCCTGACAGAAGGTACTCCCTTACATTTCACATGAAGAAGGAATGGAAAAGTCAAGGCTTCCTCTTTGGTGGAAAACAAAAGTGACTCATTAGCCCTGGGGTCCCCCAAGGCACCAAACTGGGCTCCAGCCTGGAAGCTGCCGACGGAAGGGGATCTTGCACTTGTCTTGAGACTGAAATCGCTCACTCTTCAGCCTCACGAGCTGTTGCTAACAGCCCCCAAGGAGGTCAGAAAGCCCTTGGCTGTGGTTTCTGGTTGTTCTGGGGGACTGTGAGCTCCTCGCTGCCCCTGTGACAGTGCCCAGAAAACAGAGCAGAGTCGTGGGCTCAGCCCCGGCTTGGCCTGTGTCCCAGCCCTTGGACAGAGCTGCCCGACGGGATGTGCTCCCCTCCCAAAGAGGGCAGCTCCCCTGGCTGTGCTCCAGCGGCTCTCCAAGAGCGCCCTGAGGACGATCCCCACACAGGCTCAGCCAGGCCGTGAGGTCACAACGAGGCTGTGATGTCACAGAGCCCCACAGTGCTGTGCTGGCTATAAATACTGACCGATCAGCCCCCGGACCCATCTGCAGCAGCAGCGGCAGCAGCGGCAGCAGCGGCAGCAGCGGCAGCAGCGGCAGCAGCGGCAGTGACAGCAGTGGTGGCAGTGGTGACAGCAGCGGCTGCGGCAGTGGCAGGGCCATGGCCACCACCCACCACCTCCTCCTCATCCTCCTCCTGGTGGCCCTGCATGCCAGGGTTACCCAGGCTGCTCCGTGGCAAGCACTGGGAGCAGGTAAGCAGGCAGCACTGGTGCAGCCTTTCACAGGCCAGCGGGCTCTTCTCCCCAAGAAGCGTGGGTGATGGGGTTTTTTCCCTCCAGAGCTTTAACGAGGGTCACCTCTCTGTGTGTTTGTTTGTGTGTGTGTGTGAGAGCGAGCTCTCCCGAGAAGAAAGCCCCAAAGGGGGCCGTATGTTGGTCCGGCTGCTCCTCAACGAGTGCTGCACATGGCCTGCAAAGAGTGTCTGAAGAGCTGCAAGGAGCCAGCCAAGACGTCCCCGGGCCCTCTGCAGCTTTGGCACTCCCCACCTATGTCTGGCTACCACCTCGTTACCTGACCCCCTTCCAGGGCCTGCAGTTCACGAAGGCAGAAGTGGAACCCAACATGCAATGGAAACATTACTCTTCTGTGCTTGCTTCTAGGTGAGGGTCGTGGCAACGGTTATCCAGCTTCTCGGCCGGATGTTGGTTTGGAGCCCTTGGGGCATCCTGGAGGTAAGGTCTCGGTGTCCCTTTCCTTGAAAGAATTAACTTTGACACTGTGGCAAGAGCTTATTCATGTGCCATTTTCCTGAAGGTCCTCTCAAAGTCGAGAGCTTCCCGACCTCTTGGCCTCTTCCTGTCCCCGAGCCTGAGAGCAATCCCACAGGTAAGTCAGTGGGAGGAGGGAGCATTCACCTTTTAATCTTCTTGCCATGTGAAATGCAAGCTGCTCCTTCCGTGGCCAATGATGTGCAGACAACAGGTGACGGAGGCTTCTCTGGGTGCTTAGTTACAGACGTGCCCGTAGGGAGGACTTTTGCAGCTCCTTGGCTGGATGCTGTGCTACAGCGCGGCTGGCATCGCAGGGGTGAGTGGTCCGTCTCCGCTGACCTTGCAGGCTAAGCACTGGTTGCCTGTAATTTATTCCTGTGAAATTGCACCAAATGCTTTCCCTGAAGGTCCTCCAACAGCCAGGTACCAAGCTGAAGGAGGGAAAAAGTCCCCGCAGCCATCACATGCCCTAAGGCAAATGCTGGAAGAACTGGAGAGAGGACACGGTGGGTGTCTTTCGCTCTGCCTTAGCCATGAGACACAACAACCGGAGGTTTTACATACACGTCTGGGCACACTGTAGCCTGCACAGCGGGAAGGGATCAATCGGCCTCACTGCAGTGACGCTAGGTTTCACGCCTTGCAGGTTCTGGTGAGCCACAGAGATGGTGCAGAGCCTTTGCTGCCTGTTGTGCTTCAGGCCGAGTGCCAGAGGCAGCTGCAGTCCCAGCTTGCCCAGCACGGCTCAGAGGCGGCTTGTGCAGATGTCGCAGGCAGATTGGAGGGCCTGGCGCGTGCTGCACTTGTGCTCAGCTCACGCGCAGCGCTGCTTGCCCACTGAGAGCCGGTTCCAGGCACGGGCGAGGTCCCAAGCAGTGCTGCTTGCCCTTTCCTAGTGCTGGAGGTCGGGCGGAGATGCTGACTCAGCGGGCTTTCTGCCTTGTGCTCGATTTCCCATCTGCAGACCGATAGCTGGGATGGGACGAACGTGACCGTTGCTGGGGCTTACAGGGAGGGGCAGGAGGGCCTTGCATAGGAGCAGCCCTGCTCAGAAGGCCTGTTTCCCCGGCTGGCCTGGCTGCAGCTTCTTCCCATCCTCTTTGAAGGAAGGCATTTAGCATCACCTTACTGTTTCCCAAAAACACACTACGTGCAATGCGAACCAGGAGATCGCGTGCAATTTCCTGGTCTCCCAGCAGGTCAGGCCTGGCTGTTGATTGGACTAGTTACTAGGCGCAGCCCCAAGAGTCCCGGCAATTTGTCTAAACCCTATTACCCATGTCTTTGAGAAGCACTGCCTCCTAAAGATGCCACCTCCCTGATGGGAAGGGTTCCAACTAATCCAACCATCCCGCTTGCTTTCTCAAGGGACGGACCGAGAGGCTGTGCAGAAGGAGGCGTTTTTGGAAGGAAGCAGTGGCTCCCTGCCAGCCTCTGCTGAAGAAACAGAGGTGATGCAAGCCAACGGCATGCCAGGTAATTGCTGTCCCGTGGTCAGGCGGTGTCACCCATTGGGATCGCTATGTGTCAGCAGGCTCCTCCCCCGGTGCCGGCTCTGGCACGACACAGCAGCAGCCAAAGATGAAAGGGTTTTGGGTTCGAGGCATCGGGAACACGTTCCACAGACGGTGGGGAACGTGACTCTTGCACAAACGTACCTCCCGCTGTGGCTGCATCCCAGCGCTTGCCGTGAGTCCCTAGAGGCCCAAAGCACAAGAGCAGCACAGAGCGGGATCCCTCCCGTGAGCTGAGGTCCACAGCGATGCCCTGACTCCCCGACTGGGCAGGGCCTTAGAGGGAACATCCCCGTCCTCCTGCACCTGCTGTGCCTGAGCCGTGCCGAGGCTTTACCTGTCATCTCTGCTTTTTGCCAGGGCTGTCAAAGGCGGGAGCAGACCACCATGGCAGCGTATATGAATTTTTCCGCACAGACTCAGGTACTGAGCAGTCTCGCTGGGGTCCCTAAGCAGGAGACATGTCCCAAAACCTGGGAGCAGCAGCAGGTGGTGCCCATGCTGGAGAAAAGGCAGAAGGGGAGAGCAAGGCTCAAGGGTCTCTTCAGAAGGCCTGACTCGGTCCCCACGGGGTGTGGGGGCTGGCCTGCAGGGAGGGAGGGAGGGTTGCGGGTGCCACTCCCTGCTGCAGGGATAGCTTTTGTCTGAGTGACTGCTCAAGCAGGTGCGCTCCCCCGCCATGCTCTCCTGACGGCCACCTGAGTTTTGGTCGGTGGGACAGCCTGTCCTAAAGGGTGGGAATGTGCCTCCAGGCACCAGCACTGGGGGGAAACAGACCTTCCTGGCCATATCAAATGTGCCATGGGCTTACCTGTGGTGCACAGCACAGGCTAACGTCCCAAATTGCTCCTCCAGGTATGGTTGGCGAGACAATCCCAAGTGTTTCCAACCCCCAGAGCACCGCAAGTTTTTTCTGTCCACAAGATGTGCGAAGACGCTGTATGATAGGCACAGCAGCAGTTGTGATTTCCGTGCCACTTGCAATAGCGTTGTGCTATATCATGATCCGACGGCGGAGAAATAGAAGACAGTGAGTCATTGATTTCCCCCCCACGACTGCTTCCTTCCATGGCTGCTCGTCGTAGCCACGAAGCATTCCTAGTCAGGCTGCTGTGGAGTGGTTGGTTAGTTAGGGGTTGGCCAGAAAGCTCTGCTGAGGTTTCTGCTGCTGTCAGATCCTTTAATTGGCATCTTGACTCCTGGGCCTTTGTCTCGAGAGCCGCTCTCACTGGTGCCAGTGTCAGCTCAAACTGACCCTGCCTGGACAAAAGCAGCCCCAGGAGCACCAGGCATAGGCAAAGCAAGGTCAGGGATGAGAAATAGCGGGGGCGAGCTTGCCCTAGAAAGCAAGACGTGCACTAGCACCCGCTCCTGACCAGCAAAGCTGCCCCGAGGAATGCCCCTGCTTGCTGGGGCCATGAGGTGCAGGTGTCCACCTCGGCCAAGGTGTGCTGGCAGCTCAGCCCATGCTGGGCAGCCTTGCCAGCTGCAGGCCGTGCTGTGGATTGGAGAGTCCCTGTGCCCCATCTGCAGCTGAGGGCCTCAGCAGCCTCCTCTCTCCACAGGCATGCCTCTGCAGCTTCAGAAGCCCGCCGGGAAACCAGCAGATACCCCTCGCGCCCGCAGAGCCGGACCCGCCGGCCCAGCACCCCTGAAGGCTGGACCCAACACCAGCGGCCGCCACTTGTGCATGGGAAACCGGCACGCCCGCCCTCCCCACGGCCCCCCCGCCCCCCGAGCCCGATGGTCCGGCCCCCCAGCAGGGGCTGAAGGCAGCCCCGCCAGGGGAGGGCTTGGTGGTGCGCTGACAGAACCCCCACCAACAACTTTGGGGATCAGCCGTTTCTCTACAAATAAAGAGGGACAGAGCTGGCACAGAAGTCTCCAGTGGTACAAACAGCAAACCCCGCGAGGCACCAGCACCGGCTGAGCTCCGCAGCCGGGCGCAGCCGCGGATGCCCACTGTGTCGGCAGGCAGGAGCCAGGCACGGGGCTCCTCTGGCCAGCGGCGGGGCCCCGAGGGGCTGGGGCAGCCCACGGCCATGGCCAGCAACACCAACCTGACCCACACGCAGTGCGGGAGGCAGTGACGGGGGCCCAACCTGGCCAGTCGCACGGACCCGTAAGGGTCCGTGGGCTGAGGGAACGATTGTTGCAGCGGGATCATCTGGCCACAGCGGACCTCCTCAGATGGCATACCCAGGAAAAGGGGGAGCCATCAAGAGCACCTCCAGGGTCACAAGTCTGACAAGCAAATGCACTGGAGGCAAAACAAAGCTCCTCACTAATTAATGGGCCCTTGATGGGCCCTAACTGACAGGCCATCACCAATTAGGGGTGCTGCAAAATATCTCCACACCTGGCTGTGAGCCTGCTGTTAAGCAGCTCCCTGAGCCAGGCCTTTACTGCCTCGGCAGTAAGAAAGTGGTGACCACCCCCACTGCTTGAACAGCGCGTTGAAAGGCTGCCTGAGGCATTCGTGAGAGTTCAGCTGTGCTGCTCAGGCTGCGGCCACTGTTCACAGGACACCAAAGCAAACCACACACTGACAACCAAGGCCCTTCGCTGGTGCAGATCAGGCACTTTGGGCGGGGTACAACAGTAAGCACGTGGCTTTTTCGACTTAAGGGAGGCTGGGCCCGCTCTTAGTTCCGAGGCCTTGGCTTAGATCGCAGTTAGTATTGCCATCAAGGTGTAAAAGTGTTGAGGGGGAGAGGGTTTTAACGCTTCTCCTCCAGAAGCCTGGATGATGGTTTTGCCCTCCAGTGCTTCAGCGCGGGCTCCCCCTCTGTGCGTGCGAGCTCTCCGGGTCAGCGAGCCCAAGGGGCCTTACGTTGGTCCGTCCGCTCCTCGACAGCTGTTGCACGTGGCCTGGAAAGAGTGTCTGGAGAGCTGCCAGGAGCCAGCCAAGAGGTCACCAGGCTCCTCCGCTGCTCACCAAATTGGTGCTGTAGGTCACAGGGGCACGGGAGAGCACACAGGGGAAGTATCACGTGCTGGCCTTCCTCCAACGTGCCACCCTGGGCTTTGCCCACTGGCAAGGGACCCTAGGCTAGGCCGACTTTGGGTTTGATGCCACCCTCCTGTTGAGAGAACAGCAGGACTGCGGTCTTTCTTTCCCCCATTTGTCACAGACTCGTTGATAGCATGCAGGTGACCTACCTTTAGACACCTGAGCTACTGCCACCTGCTCCAGCCCCCTCATCATCGTCTTTGTGGCCCTGCTCTGCACCCGCTCCAGCAGGTCTGTGTCTTTCCTATGCTTTTTATTACCACCATACACCCTGCGGGACAAACACCAGGGGAGAACTGCAGCTAAAGTCAGTGTAATAGGAAAGACACGGCCTGCCTCTGTGCAAAAGACAAGAGCAGAAAGGGGAAATTGGCCAGCACCCTCAGTCAACACTGAGCACGAGAGCTGGCAGAAGATGTGGTTAGACAAAGGGCTCCCTCCCAGTCCCTTAAAAAGGCTGCCAACTCCCGTTTTATGGCAAATGGTCAGGTTTCCTTCATGAATTCCTCATAATGGTCCTCCAGGGTCTGTGTTGGGAGATGGAGTGACACCGTACAATGTGGGAGCCAGCGGATGTTAGGGGTGTGACCCCAAATCCATCAGCACTGAACCAAGCCTGCCACCATGCAGGGAGCTGGGGTCAGAGCTTGATCCGCAGGGCCGCTGCCCCTACCACTCAGGCTCCCAGGCCTGAGCTGATGGCTGCCATTAGGGATTGCTTCTTGACAACACTCCTCCTTGACACGGGAGCCCAACTATCGATGGCACATAAGGACACTTAGCTGTCCTTTGGGACAGCCTCCACTGAGAAAACGTTGCCTTAGCGTGTAACACAACACCAACTTGTAGTTAAAAGGATGCCAGTGTCTGTTCAGGACCACATGATGACTTTCCAGGGTTACTTGCTTGGGGCAGGACACTCCAGCCCTCACTGGGAGCTGGCACACTCTTTCTCAGGTTATTTCCATTTTCCTTCTGGAGGGCTAAAGAACAGAGGATAAAAAAAACTCCCCAGCAGGCCAGGGCTTGACCAAAGCCCGTGGAGAAGGTAGTCCCAACAGTCAGCTAGTCAGCCTGCTAGGAGAACATGACGAGTTGGGCATAAGCAGGCAAGTCTTTCATTTTGGTTTAATTTGTGGTAGTGGAGGGACCAGGCACTCTCAGGCACTCTCAGGCACTCAAGTTAATGCAAGTTCTGCTCCACTCCACCTGAAACAGCTCAGAGCAATACTTTTTCCTCTGCCACACGCTTTCAGAGGCAAAAGCCATTTGGCTTAGCCTAACAGATATTTCGCATTCAGATTGACTCGGTTTTCACAGTCAATGCTCCCAGCACCCTGAATCATAGCATCACAAAATGGTTTGGGTTGCGAGGGACCTGTAAAGGCCATCTAGCCCAACCTCCCCCTGCAATGAGCAGGGCCATCTGCAACTACATCAGGTTGCTCAGAGCCCCGTCCAACCTGACCATCAATGTTTCCGGGGATGGGACAGCTACCACTTCCCAGGGCAACCTGTGCCAGTGTTTCACCACCCTCAGCGTAAAAAATGTCTTCATTATATCCACTCTGAATCTACCCTCTTTTAGTTTAAAACCACTACCCCTTGCCCTGTTGCAACAGGCCCTGCTAAAAACTCTCTCCCCATCTTTCTTACAAGTCCCCTGTAAGTATCGAGAGGCCGCAAGGAGGTCTACCTGTAGCCTTCTCTTCAGTTGGGCTGAACAACCCAACTCCCTCAGCCTTTCTTCATAGGAGAGGTGTTCCAGCCCTCTGGTCACTTTTGTGGCCCTCCTCTGGACCCGCTCCAACAGGTCCATGTCTTTCTTGTGCTGAGGGCTCCAGAGCTGGACACAGTACTGCAGGTGGGGTCTCACCAGAGCAGAGTAGAGGGGCAGAATCGCCTCCCTCGACCTGCTGGCCACCCTTCTTTTGATGCAGCCCAGATAACGTTGGCTTTCTGGGCTGCGAGTGCTCATTGCTGGCTCCTGTGCAGCTTTTCATCCACCAGTACCCCCAAGTCCTTTTCCACGGGGCTGCTCTCAATCCCTTCATCCCCCAGGCTCTACTGATATTGGGGCTTGCCCCAACCCAGGTGCAGGACCCTGCACTTGGCCTTGTTGAACTGCGTGACATTCCCATGCGCCCACTTCTCGAGCTTGCCCAGCTCCCTCTGGATGGCACCCCATCCCTCAGGCGTGTCAGCCGCACCACTCAGCTTGCTGTTGTCTGCAAACTTGCCGAGGGCGCACTCGATCCTGCTGTCTATACCATTGCATTGATGAAGATGTTAAACAGTACTCGTCCCAGTACAGAACCCTGAGGGACACCACTCGTCCCTGATCTCCATCTGGACACTGAGCCATTGACCATGACCCTCTGGATGAGACCATCCAGCCAATTCCTTATCCACCAAACAGTCCATCCACCAGATCCATAGCTCTCCAATCTAGAAAGAAGGACGATATGGGGGACCGTGTCAAAGGCCTTTTGGAAGTCCAGCTAGATGACATCTGTAGCTCTTCCCTTGTCCGCTGATGTAGTCACTCCATCATAGAAGGCCACTAGGTTGGTCAGGTGGCATATACCCACCCTGTGCTCTCCTGGGTTCCCTTTTGCATGTCAAATAATTGGAGAGAATACTCCTCTGTTTCAGGGATTGACTTTGCTCTTTGAGGAGCCTGACAGAAGGTACTCCCTTACATTTCACATGAAGAAGGAATGGAAAAGTCAAGGCTTCCTCTTTGGTGGAAAACAAAAGTGACTCATTAGCCCTGGGGTCCCCCAAGGCACCAAACTGGGCTCCAGCCTGGAAGCTGCCGACGGAAGGGGATCTTGCACTTGTCTTGAGACTGAAATCGCTCACTCTTCAGCCTCACGAGCTGTTGCTAACAGCCCCCAAGGAGGTCAGAAAGCCCTTGGCTGTGGTTTCTGGTTGTTCTGGGGGACTGTGAGCTCCTCGCTGCCCCTGTGACAGTGCCCAGAAAACAGAGCAGAGTCGTGGGCTCAGCCCCGGCTTGGCCTGTGTCCCAGCCCTTGGACAGAGCTGCCCGACGGGATGTGCTCCCCTCCCAAAGAGGGCAGCTCCCCTGGCTGTGCTCCAGCGGCTCTCCAAGAGCGCCCTGAGGACGATCCCCACACAGGCTCAGCCAGGCCGTGAGGTCACAACGAGGCTGTGATGTCACAGAGCCCCACAGTGCTGTGCTGGCTATAAATACTGACCGATCAGCCCCCGGACCCATCTGCAGCAGCAGCGGCAGCAGCGGCAGCAGCGGCAGCAGCGGCAGTGACAGCAGTGGTGGCAGTGGTGACAGCAGCGGCTGCGGCAGTGGCAGGGCCATGGCCACCACCCACCACCTCCTCCTCATCCTCCTCCTGGTGGCCCTGCATGCCAGGGTTACCCAGGCTGCTCCGTGGCAAGCACTGGGAGCAGGTAAGCAGGCAGCACTGGTGCAGCCTTTCACAGGCCAGCGGGCTCTTCTCCCCAAGAAGCGTGGGTGATGGGGTTTTTTCCCTCCAGAGCTTTAACGAGGGTCACCTCTCTGTGTGTTTGTTTGTGTGTGTGTGTGAGAGCGAGCTCTCCCGAGAAGAAAGCCCCAAAGGGGGCCGTATGTTGGTCCGGCTGCTCCTCAACGAGTGCTGCACATGGCCTGCAAAGAGTGTCTGAAGAGCTGCAAGGAGCCAGCCAAGACGTCCCCGGGCCCTCTGCAGCTTTGGCACTCCCCACCTATGTCTGGCTACCACCTCGTTACCTGACCCCCTTCCAGGGCCTGCAGTTCACGAAGGCAGAAGTGGAACCCAACATGCAATGGAAACATTACTCTTCTGTGCTTGCTTCTAGGTGAGGGTCGTGGCAACGGTTATCCAGCTTCTCGGCCGGATGTTGGTTTGGAGCCCTTGGGGCATCCTGGAGGTAAGGTCTCGGTGTCCCTTTCCTTGAAAGAATTAACTTTGACACTGTGGCAAGAGCTTATTCATGTGCCATTTTCCTGAAGGTCCTCTCAAAGTCGAGAGCTTCCCGACCTCTTGGCCTCTTCCTGTCCCCGAGCCTGAGAGCAATCCCACAGGTAAGTCAGTGGGAGGAGGGAGCATTCACCTTTTAATCTTCTTGCCATGTGAAATGCAAGCTGCTCCTTCCGTGGCCAATGATGTGCAGACAACAGGTGACGGAGGCTTCTCTGGGTGCTTAGTTACAGACGTGCCCGTAGGGAGGACTTTTGCAGCTCCTTGGCTGGATGCTGTGCTACAGCGCGGCTGGCATCGCAGGGGTGAGTGGTCCGTCTCCGCTGACCTTGCAGGCTAAGCACTGGTTGCCTGTAATTTATTCCTGTGAAATTGCACCAAATGCTTTCCCTGAAGGTCCTCCAACAGCCAGGTACCAAGCTGAAGGAGGGAAAAAGTCCCCGCAGCCATCACATGCCCTAAGGCAAATGCTGGAAGAACTGGAGAGAGGACACGGTGGGTGTCTTTCGCTCTGCCTTAGCCATGAGACACAACAACCGGAGGTTTTACATACACGTCTGGGCACACTGTAGCCTGCACAGCGGGAAGGGATCAATCGGCCTCACTGCAGTGACGCTAGGTTTCACGCCTTGCAGGTTCTGGTGAGCCACAGAGATGGTGCAGAGCCTTTGCTGCCTGTTGTGCTTCAGGCCGAGTGCCAGAGGCAGCTGCAGTCCCAGCTTGCCCGGCACGGCTCAGAGGCGGCTTGTGCAGATGTCGCAGGCAGATTGGAGGGCCTGGCGCGTGCTGCACTTGTGCTCAGCTCACGCGCAGCGCTGCTTGCCCACTGAGAGCCGGTTCCAGGCACGGGCGAGGTCCCAAGCAGTGCTGCTTGCCCTTTCCTAGTGCTGGAGGTCGGGCGGAGATGCTGACTCAGCGGGCTTTCTGCCTTGTGCTCGATTTCCCATCTGCAGACCGATAGCTGGGATGGGACGAACGTGACCGTTGCTGGGGCTTACAGGGAGGGGCAGGAGGGCCTTGCATAGGAGCAGCCCTGCTCAGAAGGCCTGTTTCCCCGGCTGGCCTGGCTGCAGCTTCTTCCCATCCTCTTTGAAGGAAGGCATTTAGCATCACCTTACTGTTTCCCAAAAACACACTACGTGCAATGCGAACCAGGAGATCGCGTGCAATTTCCTGGTCTCCCAGCAGGTCAGGCCTGGCTGTTGATTGGACTAGTTACTAGGCGCAGCCCCAAGAGTCCCGGCAATTTGTCTAAACCCTATTACCCATGTCTTTGAGAAGCACTGCCTCCTAAAGATGCCACCTCCCTGATGGGAAGGGTTCCAACTAATCCAACCATCCCGCTTGCTTTCTCAAGGGACGGACCGAGAGGCTGTGCAGAAGGAGGCGTTTTTGGAAGGAAGCAGTGGCTCCCTGCCAGCCTCTGCTGAAGAAACAGAGGTGATGCAAGCCAACGGCATGCCAGGTAATTGCTGTCCCGTGGTCAGGCGGTGTCACCCATTGGGATCGCTATGTGTCAGCAGGCTCCTCCCCCGGTGCCGGCTCTGGCACGACACAGCAGCAGCCAAAGATGAAAGGGTTTTGGGTTCGAGGCATCGGGAACACGTTCCACAGACGGTGGGGAACGTGACTCTTGCACAAACGTACCTCCCGCTGTGGCTGCATCCCAGCGCTTGCCGTGAGTCCCTAGAGGCCCAAAGCACAAGAGCAGCACAGAGCGGGATCCCTCCCGTGAGCTGAGGTCCACAGCGATGCCCTGACTCCCCGACTGGGCAGGGCCTTAGAGGGAACATCCCCGTCCTCCTGCACCTGCTGTGCCTGAGCCGTGCCGAGGCTTTACCTGTCATCTCTGCTTTTTGCCAGGGCTGTCAAAGGCGGGAGCAGACCACCATGGCAGCGTATATGAATTTTTCCGCACAGACTCAGGTACTGAGCAGTCTCGCTGGGGTCCCTAAGCAGGAGACATGTCCCAAAACCTGGGAGCAGCAGCAGGTGGTGCCCATGCTGGAGAAAAGGCAGAAGGGGAGAGCAAGGCTCAAGGGTCTCTTCAGAAGGCCTGACTCGGTCCCCACGGGGTGTGGGGGCTGGCCTGCAGGGAGGGAGGGAGGGTTGCGGGTGCCACTCCCTGCTGCAGGGATAGCTTTTGTCTGAGTGACTGCTCAAGCAGGTGCGCTCCCCCGCCATGCTCTCCTGACGGCCACCTGAGTTTTGGTCGGTGGGACAGCCTGTCCTAAAGGGTGGGAATGTGCCTCCAGGCACCAGCACTGGGGGGAAACAGACCTTCCTGGCCATATCAAATGTGCCATGGGCTTACCTGTGGTGCACAGCACAGGCTAACGTCCCAAATTGCTCCTCCAGGTATGGTTGGCGAGACAATCCCAAGTGTTTCCAACCCCCAGAGCACCGCAAGTTTTTTCTGTCCACAAGATGTGCGAAGACGCTGTATGATAGGCACAGCAGCAGTTGTGATTTCCGTGCCACTTGCAATAGCGTTGTGCTATATCATGATCCGACGGCGGAGAAATAGAAGACAGTGAGTCATTGATTTCCCCCCCACGACTGCTTCCTTCCATGGCTGCTCGTCGTAGCCACGAAGCATTCCTAGTCAGGCTGCTGTGGAGTGGTTGGTTAGTTAGGGGTTGGCCAGAAAGCTCTGCTGAGGTTTCTGCTGCTGTCAGATCCTTTAATTGGCATCTTGACTCCTGGGCCTTTGTCTCGAGAGCCGCTCTCACTGGTGCCAGTGTCAGCTCAAACTGACCCTGCCTGGACAAAAGCAGCCCCAGGAGCACCAGGCATAGGCAAAGCAAGGTCAGGGATGAGAAATAGCGGGGGCGAGCTTGCCCTAGAAAGCAAGACGTGCACTAGCACCCGCTCCTGACCAGCAAAGCTGCCCCGAGGAATGCCCCTGCTTGCTGGGGCCATGAGGTGCAGGTGTCCACCTCGGCCAAGGTGTGCTGGCAGCTCAGCCCATGCTGGGCAGCCTTGCCAGCTGCAGGCCGTGCTGTGGATTGGAGAGTCCCTGTGCCCCATCTGCAGCTGAGGGCCTCAGCAGCCTCCTCTCTCCACAGGCATGCCTCTGCAGCTTCAGAAGCCCGCCGGGAAACCAGCAGATACCCCTCGCGCCCGCAGAGCCGGACCCGCCGGCCCAGCACCCCTGAAGGCTGGACCCAACACCAGCGGCCGCCACTTGTGCATGGGAAACCGGCACGCCCGCCCTCCCCACGGCCCCCCCGCCCCCCGAGCCCGATGGTCCGGCCCCCCAGCAGGGGCTGAAGGCAGCCCCGCCAGGGGAGGGCTTGGTGGTGCGCTGACAGAACCCCCACCAACAACTTTGGGGATCAGCCGTTTCTCTACAAATAAAGAGGGACAGAGCTGGCACACAAGTCTCCAGTGGTACAAACAGCAAACCCCGCGAGGCACCAGCACCGGCTGAGCTCCGCAGCCGGGCGCAGCCGCGGATGCCCACTGTGTCGGCAGGCAGGAGCCAGGCACGGGGCTCCTCTGGCCAGCGGCGGGGCCCCGAGGGGCTGGGGCAGCCCACGGCCATGGCCAGCAACACCAACCTGACCCACACGCAGTGCGGGAGGCAGTGACGGGGGCCCAACCTGGCCAGTCGCACGGACCCGTAAGGGTCCGTGGGCTGAGGGAACGATTGTTGCAGCGGGATCATCTGGCCACAGCGGACCTCCTCAGATGGCATACCCAGGAAAAGGGGGAGCCATCAAGAGCACCTCCAGGGTCACAAGTCTGACAAGCAAATGCACTGGAGGCAAAACAAAGCTCCTCACTAATTAATGGGCCCTTGATGGGCCCTAACTGACAGGCCATCACCAATTAGGGGTGCTGCAAAATATCTCCACACCTGGCTGTGAGCCTGCTGTTAAGCAGCTCCCTGAGCCAGGCCTTTACTGCCTCGGCAGTAAGAAAGTGGTGACCACCCCCACTGCTTGAACAGCGCGTTGAAAGGCTGCCTGAGGCATTCGTGAGAGTTCAGCTGTGCTGCTCAGGCTGCGGCCACTGTTCACAGGACACCAAAGCAAACCACACACTGACAACCAAGGCCCTTCGCTGGTGCAGATCAGGCACTTTGGGCGGGGTACAACAGTAAGCACGTGGCTTTTTCGACTTAAGGGAGGCTGGGCCCGCTCTTAGTTCCGAGGCCTTGGCTTAGATCGCAGTTAGTATTGCCATCAAGGTGTAAAAGTGTTGAGGGGGAGAGGGTTTTAACGCTTCTCCTCCAGAAGCCTGGATGATGGTTTTGCCCTCCAGTGCTTCAGCGCGGGCTCCCCCTCTGTGCGTGCGAGCTCTCCGGGTCAGCGAGCCCAAGGGGCCTTACGTTGGTCCGTCCGCTCCTCGACAGCTGTTGCACGTGGCCTGGAAAGAGTGTCTGGAGAGCTGCCAGGAGCCAGCCAAGAGGTCACCAGGCTCCTCCGCTGCTCACCAAATTGGTGCTGTAGGTCACAGGGGCACGGGAGAGCACACAGGGGAAGTATCACGTGCTGGCCTTCCTCCAACGTGCCACCCTGGGCTTTGCCCACTGGCAAGGGACCCTAGGCTAGGCCGACTTTGGGTTTGATGCCACCCTCCTGTTGAGAGAACAGCAGGACTGCGGTCTTTCTTTCCCCCATTTGTCACAGACTCGTTGATAGCATGCAGGTGACCTACCTTTAGACACCTGAGCTACTGCCACCTGCTCCAGCCCCCTCATCATCGTCTTTGTGGCCCTGCTCTGCACCCGCTCCAGCAGGTCTGTGTCTTTCCTATGCTTTTTATTACCACCATACACCCTGCGGGACAAACACCAGGGGAGAACTGCAGCTAAAGTCAGTGTAATAGGAAAGACACGGCCTGCCTCTGTGCAAAAGACAAGAGCAGAAAGGGGAAATTGGCCAGCACCCTCAGTCAACACTGAGCACGAGAGCTGGCAGAAGATGTGGTTAGACAAAGGGCTCCCTCCCAGTCCCTTAAAAAGGCTGCCAACTCCCGTTTTATGGCAAATGGTCAGGTTTCCTTCATGAATTCCTCATAATGGTCCTCCAGGGTCTGTGTTGGGAGATGGAGTGACACCGTACAATGTGGGAGCCAGCGGATGTTAGGGGTGTGACCCCAAATCCATCAGCACTGAACCAAGCCTGCCACCATGCAGGGAGCTGGGGTCAGAGCTTGATCCGCAGGGCCGCTGCCCCTACCACTCAGGCTCCCAGGCCTGAGCTGATGGCTGCCATTAGGGATTGCTTCTTGACAACACTCCTCCTTGACACGGGAGCCCAACTATCGATGGCACATAAGGACACTTAGCTGTCCTTTGGGACAGCCTCCACTGAGAAAACGTTGCCTTAGCGTGTAACACAACACCAACTTGTAGTTAAAAGGATGCCAGTGTCTGTTCAGGACCACATGATGACTTTCCAGGGTTACTTGCTTGGGGCAGGACACTCCAGCCCTCACTGGGAGCTGGCACACTCTTTCTCAGGTTATTTCCATTTTCCTTCTGGAGGGCTAAAGAACAGAGGATAAAAAAAACTCCCCAGCAGGCCAGGGCTTGACCAAAGCCCGTGGAGAAGGTAGTCCCAACAGTCAGCTAGTCAGCCTGCTAGGAGAACATGACGAGTTGGGCATAAGCAGGCAAGTCTTTCATTTTGGTTTAATTTGTGGTAGTGGAGGGACCAGGCACTCTCAGGCACTCTCAGGCACTCAAGTTAATGCAAGTTCTGCTCCACTCCACCTGAAACAGCTCAGAGCAATACTTTTTCCTCTGCCACACGCTTTCAGAGGCAAAAGCCATTTGGCTTAGCCTAACAGATATTTCGCATTCAGATTGACTCGGTTTTCACAGTCAATGCTCCCAGCACCCTGAATCATAGCATCACAAAATGGTTTGGGTTGCGAGGGACCTGTAAAGGCCATCTAGCCCAACCTCCCCCTGCAATGAGCAGGGCCATCTGCAACTACATCAGGTTGCTCAGAGCCCCGTCCAACCTGACCATCAATGTTTCCGGGGATGGGACAGCTACCACTTCCCAGGGCAACCTGTGCCAGTGTTTCACCACCCTCAGCGTAAAAAATGTCTTCCTTATATCCACCCTGAATCTACCCTCTTTTAGTTTAAAACCACTACCCCTTGCCCTGTTGCAACAGGCCCTGCTAAAAACTCTCTCCCCATCTTTCTTACAAGTCCCCTGTAAGTATCGAGAGGCCGCAAGGAGGTCTACCTGTAGCCTTCTCTTCAGTTGGGCTGAACAACCCAACTCCCTCAGCCTTTCTTCATAGGAGAGGTGTTCCAGCCCTCTGGTCACTTTTGTGGCCCTCCTCTGGACCCGCTCCAACAGGTCCATGTCTTTCTTGTGCTGAGGGCTCCAGAGCTGGACGCAGTACTGCAGGTGGGGTCTCACCAGAGCAGAGTAGAGGGGCAGAATCGCCTCCCTCGACCTGCTGGCCACCCTTCTTTTGATGCAGCCCAGATAACGTTGGCTTTCTGGGCTGCGAGTGCTCATTGCTGGCTCCTGTGCAGCTTTTCATCCACCAGTACCCCCAAGTCCTTTTCCACGGGGCTGCTCTCAATCCCTTCATCCCCCAGGCTCTACTGATATTGGGGCTTGCCCCAACCCAGGTGCAGGACCCTGCACTTGGCCTTGTTGAACTGCGTGACATTCCCATGCGCCCACTTCTCGAGCTTGCCCAGCTCCCTCTGGATGGCACCCCATCCCTCAGGCGTGTCAGCCGCACCACTCAGCTTGCTGTCGTCTGCAAACTTGCCGAGGGCGCACTCGATCCTGCTGTCTATACCATTGCATTGATGAAGATGTTAAACAGTACTCGTCCCAGTACAGAACCCTGAGGGACACCACTCGTCCCTGATCTCCATCTGGACACTGAGCCATTGACCATGACCCTCTGGATGAGACCATCCAGCCAATTCCTTATCCACCAAACAGTCCATCCACCAGATCCATAGCTCTCCAATCTAGAAAGAAGGACGATATGGGGGACCGTGTCAAAGGCCTTTTGGAAGTCCAGCTAGATGACATCTGTAGCTCTTCCCTTGTCCGCTGATGTAGTCACTCCATCATAGAAGGCCACTAGGTTGGTCAGGTGGCATATACCCACCCTGTGCTCTCCTGGGTTCCCTTTTGCATGTCAAATAATTGGAGAGAATACTCCTCTGTTTCAGGGATTGACTTTGCTCTTTGAGGAGCCTGACAGAAGGTACTCCCTTACATTTCACATGAAGAAGGAATGGAAAAGTCAAGGCTTCCTCTTTGGTGGAAAACAAAAGTGACTCATTAGCCCTGGGGTCCCCCAAGGCACCAAACTGGGCTCCAGCCTGGAAGCTGCCGACGGAAGGGGATCTTGCACTTGTCTTGAGACTGAAATCGCTCACTTTTCAGCCTCACGAGCTGTTGCTAACAGCCCCCAAGGAGGTCAGAAAGCCCTTGGCTGTGGTTTCTGGTTGTTCTGGGGGACTGTGAACTCCTCGCTGCCCCTGTGACAGTGCCCAGAAAACAGAGCAGAGTCGTGGGCTCAGCCCCGGCTTGGCCTGTGTCCCAGCCCTTGGACAGAGCTGCCCGACGGGATGTGCTCCCCTCCCAAAGAGGGCAGCTCCCCTGGCTGTGCTCCAGCGGCTCTCCAAGAGCGCCCTGAGGACGATCCCCACACAGGCTCAGCCAGGCCGTGAGGTCACAACGAGGCTGTGATGTCACAGAGCCCCACAGTGCTGTGCTGGCTATAAATACTGACCGATCAGCCCCCGGACCCATCTGCAGCAGCAGCGGCAGCAGCGGCAGCAGCGGCAGCAGCGGCAGTGACAGCAGTGGTGGCAGTGGTGACAGCAGCGGCTGCGGCAGTGGCAGGGCCATGGCCACCACCCACCACCTCCTCCTCATCCTCCTCCTGGTGGCCCTGCATGCCAGGGTTACCCAGGCTGCTCCGTGGCAAGCACTGGGAGCAGGTAAGCAGGCAGCGCTGGTGCAGCCTTTCACAGGCCAGCGGGCTCTTCTCCCCAAGAAGCGTGGGTGATGGGGTTTTTTCCCTCCAGAGCTTTAACGAGGGTCACCTCTCTGTGTGTTTGTTTGTGTGTGTGTGTGAGAGCGAGCTCTCCCGAGAAGAAAGCCCCAAAGGGGGCCGTATGTTGGTCCGGCTGCTCCTCAACGAGTGCTGCACATGGCCTGCAAAGAGTGTCTGAAGAGCTGCAAGGAGCCAGCCAAGACGTCCCCGGGCCCTCTGCAGCTTTGGCACTCCCCACCTATGTCTGGCTACCACCTCGTTACCTGACCCCCTTCCAGTGCCTGCAGTTCACGAAGGCAGAAGTGGAACCCAACATGCAATGGAAACATTACTCTTCTGTGCTTGCTTCTAGGTGAGGGTCGTGGCAACGGTTATCCAGCTTCTCGGCCGGATGTTGGTTTGGAGCCCTTGGGGCATCCTGGAGGTAAGGTCTCGGTGTCCCTTTCCTTGAAAGAATTAACTTTGACACTGTGGCAAGAGCTTATTCATGTGCCATTTTCCTGAAGGTCCTCTCAAAGTCGAGAGCTTCCCGACCTCTTGGCCTCTTCCTGTCCCCGAGCCTGAGAGCAATCCCACAGGTAAGTCAGTGGGAGGAGGGAGCATTCACCTTTTAATCTTCTTGCCATGTGAAATGCAAGCTGCTCCTTCCGTGGCCAATGATGTGCAGACAACAGGTGACGGAGGCTTCTCTGGGTGCTTAGTTACAGACGTGCCCGTAGGGAGGACTTTTGCAGCTCCTTGGCTGGATGCTGTGCTACAGCGCGGCTGGCATCGCAGGGGTGAGTGGTCCGTCTCCGCTGACCTTGCAGGCTAAGCACTGGTTGCCTGTAATTTATTCCTGTGAAATTGCACCAAATGCTTTCCCTGAAGGTCCTCCAACAGCCAGGTACCAAGCTGAAGGAGGGAAAAAGTCCCCGCAGCCATCACATGCCCTAAGGCAAATGCTGGAAGAACTGGAGAGAGGACACGGTGGGTGTCTTTCGCTCTGCCTTAGCCATGAGACACAACAACCGGAGGTTTTACATACACGTCTGGGCACACTGTAGCCTGCACAGCGGGAAGGGATCAATCGGCCTCACTGCAGTGACGCTAGGTTTCACGCCTTGCAGGTTCTGGTGAGCCACAGAGATGGTGCAGAGCCTTTGCTGCCTGTTGTGCTTCAGGCCGAGTGCCAGAGGCAGCTGCAGTCCCAGCTTGCCCAGCACGGCTCAGAGGCGGCTTGTGCAGATGTCGCAGGCAGATTGGAGGGCCTGGCGCGTGCTGCACTTGTGCTCAGCTCACGCGCAGCGCTGCTTGCCCACTGAGAGCCGGTTCCAGGCACGGGCGAGGTCCCAAGCAGTGCTGCTTGCCCTTTCCTAGTGCTGGAGGTCGGGCGGAGATGCTGACTCAGCGGGCTTTCTGCCTTGTGCTCGATTTCCCATCTGCAGACCGATAGCTGGGATGGGACGAACGTGACCGTTGCTGGGGCTTACAGGGAGGGGCAGGAGGGCCTTGCATAGGAGCAGCCCTGCTCAGAAGGCCTGTTTCCCCGGCTGGCCTGGCTGCAGCTTCTTCCCATCCTCTTTGAAGGAAGGCATTTAGCATCACCTTACTGTTTCCCAAAAACACACTACGTGCAATGCGAACCAGGAGATCGCGTGCAATTTCCTGGTCTCCCAGCAGGTCAGGCCTGGCTGTTGATTGGACTAGTTACTAGGCGCAGCCCCAAGAGTCCCGGCAATTTGTCTAAACCCTATTACCCATGTCTTTGAGAAGCACTGCCTCCTAAAGATGCCACCTCCCTGATGGGAAGGGTTCCAACTAATCCAACCATCCCGCTTGCTTTCTCAAGGGACGGACCGAGAGGCTGTGCAGAAGGAGGCGTTTTTGGAAGGAAGCAGTGGCTCCCTGCCAGCCTCTGCTGAAGAAACAGAGGTGATGCAAGCCAACGGCATGCCAGGTAATTGCTGTCCCGTGGTCAGGCGGTGTCACCCATTGGGATCGCTATGTGTCAGCAGGCTCCTCCCCCGGTGCCGGCTCTGGCACGACACAGCAGCAGCCAAAGATGAAAGGGTTTTGGGTTCGAGGCATCGGGAACACGTTCCACAGACGGTGGGGAACGTGACTCTTGCACAAACGTACCTCCCGCTGTGGCTGCATCCCAGCGCTTGCCGTGAGTCCCTAGAGGCCCAAAGCACAAGAGCAGCACAGAGCGGGATCCCTCCCGTGAGCTGAGGTCCACAGCGATGCCCTGACTCCCCGACTGGGCAGGGCCTTAGAGGGAACATCCCCGTCCTCCTGCACCTGCTGTGCCTGAGCCGTGCCGAGGCTTTACCTGTCATCTCTGCTTTTTGCCAGGGCTGTCAAAGGCGGGAGCAGACCACCATGGCAGCGTATATGAATTTTTCCGCACAGACTCAGGTACTGAGCAGTCTCGCTGGGGTCCCTAAGCAGGAGACATGTCCCAAAACCTGGGAGCAGCAGCAGGTGGTGCCCATGCTGGAGAAAAGGCAGAAGGGGAGAGCAAGGCTCAAGGGTCTCTTCAGAAGGCCTGACTCGGTCCCCACGGGGTGTGGGGGCTGGCCTGCAGGGAGGGAGGGAGGGTTGCGGGTGCCACTCCCTGCTGCAGGGATAGCTTTTGTCTGAGTGACTGCTCAAGCAGGTGCGCTCCCCCGCCATGCTCTCCTGACGGCCACCTGAGTTTTGGTCGGTGGGACAGCCTGTCCTAAAGGGTGGGAATGTGCCTCCAGGCACCAGCACTGGGGGGAAACAGACCTTCCTGGCCATATCAAATGTGCCATGGGCTTACCTGTGGTGCACAGCACAGGCTAACGTCCCAAATTGCTCCTCCAGGTATGGTTGGCGAGACAATCCCAAGTGTTTCCAACCCCCAGAGCACCGCAAGTTTTTTCTGTCCACAAGATGTGCGAAGACGCTGTATGATAGGCACAGCAGCAGTTGTGATTTCCGTGCCACTTGCAATAGCGTTGTGCTATATCATGATCCGACGGCGGAGAAATAGAAGACAGTGAGTCATTGATTTCCCCCCCACGACTGCTTCCTTCCATGGCTGCTCGTCGTAGCCACGAAGCATTCCTAGTCAGGCTGCTGTGGAGTGGTTGGTTAGTTAGGGGTTGGCCAGAAAGCTCTGCTGAGGTTTCTGCTGCTGTCAGATCCTTTAATTGGCATCTTGACTCCTGGGCCTTTGTCTCGAGAGCCGCTCTCACTGGTGCCAGTGTCAGCTCAAACTGACCCTGCCTGGACAAAAGCAGCCCCAGGAGCACCAGGCATAGGCAAAGCAAGGTCAGGGATGAGAAATAGCGGGGGCGAGCTTGCCCTAGAAAGCAAGACGTGCACTAGCACCCGCTCCTGACCAGCAAAGCTGCCCCGAGGAATGCCCCTGCTTGCTGGGGCCATGAGGTGCAGGTGTCCACCTCGGCCAAGGTGTGCCGGCAGCTCAGCCCGTGCTGGGCAGCCTTGCCAGCTGCAGGCCGTGCTGTGGATTGGAGAGTCCCTGTGCCCCATCTGCAGCTGAGGGCCTCAGCAGCCTCCTCTCTCCACAGGCATGCCTCTGCAGCTTCAGAAGCCCGCCGGGAAACCAGCAGATACCCCTCGCGCCCGCAGAGCCGGACCCGCCGGCCCAGCACCCCTGAAGGCTGGACCCAACACCAGCGGCCGCCACTTGTGCATGGGAAACCGGCACGCCCGCCCTCCCCACGGCCCCCCCGCCCCCCGAGCCCGATGGTCCGGCCCCCCAGCAGGGGCTGAAGGCAGCCCCGCCAGGGGAGGGCTTGGTGGTGCACTGACAGAACCCCCACCAACAACTTTGGGGATCAGCCGTTTCTCTACAAATAAAGAGGGACAGAGCTGGCACACAAGTCTCCAGTGGTACAAACAGCAAACCCCGCGAGGCACCAGCACCGGCTGAGCTCCGCAGCCGGGCGCAGCCGCGGATGCCCACTGTGTCGGCAGGCAGGAGCCAGGCACGGGGCTCCTCTGGCCAGCGGCGGGGCCCCGAGGGGCTGGGGCAGCCCACGGCCATGGCCAGCAACACCAACCTGACCCACACGCAGTGCGGGAGGCAGTGACAGGGGCCCAACCTGGCCAGTCGCACGGACCCGTAAGGGTCCGTGGGCTGAGGGAACGATTGTTGCAGCGGGATCATCTGGCCACAGCGGACCTCCTCAGATGGCATACCCAGGAAAAGGGGGAGCCATCAAGAGCACCTCCAGGGACACAAGTCTGACAAGCAAATGCACTGGAGGCAAAACAAAGCTCCTCACTAATTAATGGGCCCTTGATGGGCCCTAACTGACAGGCCATCACCAATTAGGGGTGCTGCAAAATATCTCCACACCTGGCTGTGAGCCTGCTGTTAAGCAGCTCCCTGAGCCAGGCCTTTACTGCCTCGGCAGTAAGAAAGTGGTGACCACCCCCACTGCTTGAACAGCGCGTTGAAAGGCTGCCTGAGGCATTCGTAAGAGTTCAGCTGTGCTGCTCAGGCTGCGGCCACTGTTCACAGGACACCAAAGCAAACCACACACTGACAACCAAGGCCCTTCGCTGGTGCAGATCAGGCACTTTGGGCGGGGTACAACAGTAAGCACGTGGCTTTTTCGACTTAAGGGAGGCTGGGCCCGCTCTTAGTTCCGAGGCCTTGGCTTAGATCGCAGTTAGTATTGCCATCAAGGTGTAAAAGTGTTGAGGGGGAGAGGGTTTTAACGCTTCTCCTCCAGAAGCCTGGATGATGGTTTTGCCCTCCAGTGCTTCAGCGCGGGCTCCCCCTCTGTGCGTGCGAGCTCTCCGGGTCAGCGAGCCCAAGGGGCCTTACGTTGGTCCGTCCGCTCCTCGACAGCTGTTGCACGTGGCCTGGAAAGAGTGTCTGGAGAGCTGCCAGGAGCCAGCCAAGAGGTCACCAGGCTCCTCCGCTGCTCACCAAATTGGTGCTGTAGGTCACAGGGGCACGGGAGAGCACACAGGGGAAGTATCACGTGCTGGCCTTCCTCCAACGTGCCACCCTGGGCTTTGCCCACTGGCAAGGGACCCTAGGCTAGGCCGACTTTGGGTTTGATGCCACCCTCCTGTTGAGAGAACAGCAGGACTGCGGTCTTTCTTTCCCCCATTTGTCACAGACTCGTTGATAGCATGCAGGTGACCTACCTTTAGACACCTGAGCTACTGCCACCTGCTCCAGCCCCCTCATCATCGTCTTTGTGGCCCTGCTCTGCACCCGCTCCAGCAGGTCTGTGTCTTTCCTATGCTTTTTATTACCACCATACACCCTGCGGGACAAACACCAGGGGAGAACTGCAGCTAAAGTCAGTGTAATAGGAAAGACACGGCCTGCCTCTGTGCAAAAGACAAGAGCAGAAAGGGGAAATTGGCCAGCACCCTCAGTCAACACTGAGCACGAGAGCTGGCAGAAGATGTGGTTAGACAAAGGGCTCCCTCCCAGTCCCTTAAAAAGGCTGCCAACTCCCGTTTTATGGCAAATGGTCAGGTTTCCTTCATGAATTCCTCATAATGGTCCTCCAGGGTCTGTGTTGGGAGATGGAGTGACACCGTACAATGTGGGAGCCAGCGGATGTTAGGGGTGTGACCCCAAATCCATCAGCACTGAACCAAGCCTGCCACCATGCAGGGAGCTGGGGTCAGAGCTTGATCCGCAGGGCCGCTGCCCCTACCACTCAGGCTCCCAGGCCTGAGCTGATGGCTGCCATTAGGGATTGCTTCTTGACAACACTCCTCCTTGACACAGGAGCCCAACTATCGATGGCACATAAGGACACTTAGCTGTCCTTTGGGACAGCCTCCACTGAGAAAACGTTGCCTTAGCGTGTAACACAACACCAACTTGTAGTTAAAAGGATGCCAGTGTCTGTTCAGGACCACATGATGACTTTCCAGGGTTACTTGCTTGGGGCAGGACACTCCAGCCCTCACTGGGAGCTGGCACACTCTTTCTCAGGTTATTTCCATTTTCCTTCTGGAGGGCTAAAGAACAGAGGATAAAAAAAACTCCCCAGCAGGCCAGGGCTTGACCAAAGCCCGTGGAGAAGGTAGTCCCAACAGTCAGCTAGTCAGCCTGCTAGGAGAACATGACGAGTTGGGCATAAGCAGGCAAGTCTTTCATTTTGGTTTAATTTGTGGTAGTGGAGGGACCAGGCACTCTCAGGCACTCTCAGGCACTCAAGTTAATGCAAGTTCTGCTCCACTCCACCTGAAACAGCTCAGAGCAATACT
The DNA here is from genome assembly GCF_963921805.1 of Phalacrocorax carbo. Classification (NCBI taxonomy): domain Eukaryota; kingdom Metazoa; phylum Chordata; class Aves; order Suliformes; family Phalacrocoracidae; genus Phalacrocorax; species Phalacrocorax carbo. The sequence continues at coordinate 26,616,328 of NC_087518.1, read as the reverse complement.
TTTTCCTCTGCCACACGCTTTCAGAGGCAAAAGCCATTTGGCTTAGCCTAACAGATATTTCGCATTCAGATTGACTCGGTTTTCACAGTCAATGCTCCCAGCACCCTGAATCATAGCATCACAAAATGGTTTGGGTTGCGAGGGACCTGTAAAGGCCATCTAGCCCAACCTCCCCCTGCAATGAGCAGGGCCATCTGCAACTACATCAGGTTGCTCAGAGCCCCGTCCAACCTGACCATCAATGTTTCCGGGGATGGGACAGCTACCACTTCCCAGGGCAACCTGTGCCAGTGTTTCACCACCCTCAGCGTAAAAAATGTCTTCCTTATATCCACTCTGAATCTACCCTCTTTTAGTTTAAAACCACTACCCCTTGCCCTGTTGCAACAGGCCCTGCTAAAAACTCTCTCCCCATCTTTCTTACAAGTCCCCTGTAAGTATCGAGAGGCCGCAAGGAGGTCTACCTGTAGCCTTCTCTTCAGTTGGGCTGAACAACCCAACTCCCTCAGCCTTTCTTCATAGGAGAGGTGTTCCAGCCCTCTGGTCACTTTTGTGGCCCTCCTCTGGACCCGCTCCAACAGGTCCATGTCTTTCTTGTGCTGAGGGCTCCAGAGCTGGACACAGTACTGCAGGTGGGGTCTCACCAGAGCAGAGTAGAGGGGCAGAATCGCCTCCCTCGACCTGCTGGCCACCCTTCTTTTGATGCAGCCCAGATAACGTTGGCTTTCTGGGCTGCGAGTGCTCATTGCTGGCTCCTGTGCAGCTTTTCATCCACCAGTACCCCCAAGTCCTTTTCCACGGGGCTGCTCTCAATCCCTTCATCCCCCAGGCTCTACTGATATTGGGGCTTGCCCCAACCCAGGTGCAGGACCCTGCACTTGGCCTTGTTGAACTGCGTGACATTCCCATGCGCCCACTTCTCGAGCTTGCCCAGCTCCCTCTGGATGGCACCCCATCCCTCAGGCGTGTCAGCCGCACCACTCAGCTTGCTGTTGTCTGCAAACTTGCCGAGGGCGCACTCGATCCTGCTGTCTATACCATTGCATTGATGAAGATGTTAAACAGTACTCGTCCCAGTACAGAACCCTGAGGGACACCACTCGTCCCTGATCTCCATCTGGACACTGAGCCATTGACCATGACCCTCTGGATGAGACCATCCAGCCAATTCCTTATCCACCAAACAGTCCATCCATCAGATCCATAGCTCTCCAATCTAGAAAGAAGGACGATATGGGGGACCGTGTCAAAGGCCTTTTGGAAGTCCAGCTAGATGACATCTGTAGCTCTTCCCTTGTCCGCTGATGTAGTCACTCCATCATAGAAGGCCACTAGGTTGGTCAGGTGGCATATACCCACCCTGTGCTCTCCTGGGTTCCCTTTTGCATGTCAAATAATTGGAGAGAATACTCCTCTGTTTCAGGGATTGACTTTGCTCTTTGAGGAGCCTGACAGAAGGTACTCCCTTACATTTCACATGAAGAAGGAATGGAAAAGTCAAGGCTTCCTCTTTGGTGGAAAACAAAAGTGACTCATTAGCCCTGGGGTCCCCCAAGGCACCAAACTGGGCTCCAGCCTGGAAGCTGCCGACGGAAGGGGATCTTGCACTTGTCTTGAGACTGAAATCGCTCACTCTTCAGCCTCACGAGCTGTTGCTAACAGCCCCCAAGGAGGTCAGAAAGCCCTTGGCTGTGGTTTCTGGTTGTTCTGGGGGACTGTGAGCTCCTCGCTGCCCCTGTGACAGTGCCCAGAAAACAGAGCAGAGTCGTGGGCTCAGCCCCGGCTTGGCCTGTGTCCCAGCCCTTGGACAGAGCTGCCCGACGGGATGTGCTCCCCTCCCAAAGAGGGCAGCTCCCCTGGCTGTGCTCCAGCGGCTCTCCAAGAGCGCCCTGAGGACGATCCCCACACAGGCTCAGCCAGGCCGTGAGGTCACAACGAGGCTGTGATGTCACAGAGCCCCACAGTGCTGTGCTGGCTATAAATACTGACCGATCAGCCCCCGGACCCATCTGCAGCAGCAGCGGCAGCAGCGGCAGCAGCGGCAGCAGCGGCAGCAGCGGCAGCAGCGGCAGTGACAGCAGTGGTGGCAGTGGTGACAGCAGCGGCTGCGGCAGTGGCAGGGCCATGGCCACCACCCACCACCTCCTCCTCATCCTCCTCCTGGTGGCCCTGCATGCCAGGGTTACCCAGGCTGCTCCGTGGCAAGCACTGGGAGCAGGTAAGCAGGCAGCGCTGGTGCAGCCTTTCACAGGCCAGCGGGCTCTTCTCCCCAAGAAGCGTGGGTGATGGGGTTTTTTCCCTCCAGAGCTTTAACGAGGGTCACCTCTCTGTGTGTTTGTTTGTGTGTGTGTGTGAGAGCGAGCTCTCCCGAGAAGAAAGCCCCAAAGGGGGCCGTATGTTGGTCCGGCTGCTCCTCAACGAGTGCTGCACATGGCCTGCAAAGAGTGTCTGAAGAGCTGCAAGGAGCCAGCCAAGACGTCCCCGGGCCCTCTGCAGCTTTGGCACTCCCCACCTATGTCTGGCTACCACCTCGTTACCTGACCCCCTTCCAGTGCCTGCAGTTCACGAAGGCAGAAGTGGAACCCAACATGCAATGGAAACATTACTCTTCTGTGCTTGCTTCTAGGTGAGGGTCGTGGCAACGGTTATCCAGCTTCTCGGCCGGATGTTGGTTTGGAGCCCTTGGGGCATCCTGGAGGTAAGGTCTCGGTGTCCCTTTCCTTGAAAGAATTAACTTTGACACTGTGGCAAGAGCTTATTCATGTGCCATTTTCCTGAAGGTCCTCTCAAAGTCGAGAGCTTCCCGACCTCTTGGCCTCTTCCTGTCCCCGAGCCTGAGAGCAATCCCACAGGTAAGTCAGTGGGAGGAGGGAGCATTCACCTTTTAATCTTCTTGCCATGTGAAATGCAAGCTGCTCCTTCCGTGGCCAATGATGCGCAGACAACAGGTGACGGAGGCTTCTCTGGGTGCTTAGTTACAGACGTGCCCGTAGGGAGGACTTTTGCAGCTCCTTGGCTGGATGCTGTGCTACAGCGCGGCTGGCATCGCAGGGGTGAGTGGTCCGTCTCCGCTGACCTTGCAGGCTAAGCACTGGTTGCCTGTAATTTATTCCTGTGAAATTGCACCAAATGCTTTCCCTGAAGGTCCTCCAACAGCCAGGTACCAAGCTGAAGGAGGGAAAAAGTCCCCGCAGCCATCACATGCCCTAAGGCAAATGCTGGAAGAACTGGAGAGAGGACACGGTGGGTGTCTTTCGCTCTGCCTTAGCCGTGAGACACGACAACCGGAGGTTTTACATACACGTCTGGGCACACTGTAGCCTGCACAGCGGGAAGGGATCAATCGGCCTCACTGCAGTGACGCTAGGTTTCACGCCTTGCAGGTTCTGGTGAGCCACAGAGATGGTGCAGAGCCTTTGCTGCCTGTTGTGCTTCAGGCCAAGTGCCAGAGGCAGCTGCAGTCCCAGCTTGCCCAGCACGGCTCAGAGGCGGCTTGTGCAGATGTCGCAGGCAGATTGGAGGGCCTGGCGCGTGCTGCACTTGTGCTCAGCTCACGCGCAGCGCTGCTTGCCCACTGAGAGCCGGTTCCAGGCACGGGCGAGGTCCCAAGCAGTGCTGCTTGCCCTTTCCTAGTGCTGGAGGTCGGGCGGAGATGCTGACTCAGCGGGCTTTCTGCCTTGTGCTCGATTTCCCATCTGCAGACCGATAGCTGGGATGGGACGAACGTGACCGTTGCTGGGGCTTACAGGGAGGGGCAGGAGGGCCTTGCATAGGAGCAGCCCTGCTCAGAAGGCCTGTTTCCCCGGCTGGCCTGGCTGCAGCTTCTTCCCATCCTCTTTGAAGGAAGGCATTTAGCATCACCTTACTGTTTCCCAAAAACACACTACGTGCAATGCGAACCAGGAGATCGCGTGCAATTTCCTGGTCTCCCAGCAGGTCAGGCCTGGCTGTTGTTTGGACTAGTTACTAGGCGCAGCCCCAAGAGTCCCGGCAATTTGTCTAAACCCTATTACCCATGTCTTTGAGAAGCACTGCCTCCTAAAGATGCCACCTCCCTGATGGGAAGGGTTCCAACTAATCCAACCATCCCGCTTGCTTTCTCAAGGGACGGACCGAGAGGCTGTGCAGAAGGAGGCGTTTTTGGAAGGAAGCAGTGGCTCCCTGCCAGCCTCTGCTGAAGAAACAGAGGTGATGCAAGCCAACGGCATGCCAGGTAATTGCTGTCCCGTGGTCAGGCGGTGTCACCCATTGGGATCGCTATGTGTCAGCAGGCTCCTCCCCCGGTGCCGGCTCTGGCACGACACAGCAGCAGCCAAAGATGAAAGGGTTTTGGGTTCGAGGCATCGGGAACACGTTCCACAGACGGTGGGGAACGTGACTCTTGCACAAACGTACCTCCCGCTGTGGCTGCATCCCAGCGCTTGCCGTGAGTCCCTAGAGGCCCAAAGCACAAGAGCAGCACAGAGCGGGATCCCTCCCGTGAGCTGAGGTCCACAGCGATGCCCTGACTCCCCGACTGGGCAGGGCCTTAGAGGGAACATCCCCGTCCTCCTGCACCTGCTGTGCCTGAGCCGTGCCGAGGCTTTACCTGTCATCTCTGCTTTTTGCCAGGGCTGTCAAAGGCGGGAGCAGACCACCATGGCAGCGTATATGAATTTTTCCGCACAGACTCAGGTACTGAGCAGTCTCGCTGGGGTCCCTAAGCAGGAGACATGTCCCAAAACCTGGGAGCAGCAGCAGGTGGTGCCCATGCTGGAGAAAAGGCAGAAGGGGAGAGCAAGGCTCAAGGGTCTCTTCAGAAGGCCTGACTCGGTCCCCACGGGGTGTGGGGGCTGGCCCGCAGGGAGGGAGGGAGGGTTGCGGGTGCCACTCTCTGCTGCAGGGATAGCTTTTGTCTGAGTGACTGCTCAAGCAGGTGCGCTCCCCCGCCATGCTCTCCTGACGGCCACCTGAGTTTTGGTCGGTGGGACAGCCTGTCCTAAAGGGTGGGAATGTGCCTCCAGGCACCAGCACTGGGGGGAAACAGACCTTCCTGGCCATATCAAATGTGCCATGGGCTTACCTGTGGTGCACAGCACAGGCTAACGTCCCAAATTGCTCCTCCAGGTATGGTTGGCGAGACAATCCCAAGTGTTTCCAACCCCCAGAGCACCGCAAGTTTTTTCTGTCCACAAGATGTGCGAAGACGCTGTATGATAGGCACAGCAGCAGTTGTGATTTCCGTGCCACTTGCAATAGCGTTGTGCTATATCATGATCCGACGGCGGAGAAATAGAAGACAGTGAGTCATTGATTTCCCCCCCACGACTGCTTCCTTCCATGGCTGCTCGTCGTAGCCACGAAGCATTCCTAGTCAGGCTGCTGTGGAGTGGTTGGTTAGTTAGGGGTTGGCCAGAAAACTCTGCTGAGGTTTCTGCTGCTGTCAGATCCTTTAATTGGCATCTTGACTCCTGGGCCTTTGTCTCGAGAGCCGCTCTCACTGGTGCCAGTGTCAGCTCAAACTGACCCTGCCTGGACAAAAGCAGCCCCAGGAGCACCAGGCATAGGCAAAGCAAGGTCAGGGATGAGAAATAGCGGGGGCGAGCTTGCCCTAGAAAGCAAGACGTGCACTAGCGCCCGCTCCTGACCAGCAAAGCTGCCCCGAGGAATGCCCTGCTTGCTGAGGCCATGAGGTGCAGGTGTCCACCTCGGCCAAGGTGTGCCGGCAGCTCAGCCCGTGCTGGGCAGCCTTGCCAGCTGCAGGCCGTGCTGTGGATTGGAGAGTCCCTGTGCCCCATCTGCAGCTGAGGGCCTCAGCAGCCTCCTCTCTCCACAGGCATGCCTCTGCAGCTTCAGAAGCCCGCCGGGAAACCAGCAGATACCCCTCGCGCCCGCAGAGCCGGACCCGCCGGCCCAGCACCCCTGAAGGCTGGACCCAACACCAGCGGCCGCCACTTGTGCATGGGAAACCGGCACGCCCGCCCTCCCCACGGCCCCCCCGCCCCCCGAGCCCGATGGTCCGGCCCCCCAGCAGGGGCTGAAGGCAGCCCCGCCAGGGGAGGGCTTGGTGGTGCGCTGACAGAACCCCCACCAACAACTTTGGGGATCAGCCGTTTCTCTACAAATAAAGAGGGACAGAGCTGGCGCACAAGTCTCCAGTGGTACAAACAGCAAACCCCGCGAGGCACCAGCACCGGCTGAGCTCCGCAGCCGGGCGCAGCCGCGGATGCCCACTGTGTCGGCAGGCAGGAGCCAGGCACGGGGCTCCTCTGGCCAGCGGCGGGGCCCCGAGGGGCTGGGGCAGCCCACGGCCATGGCCAGCAACACCAACCTGACCCACACGCAGTGCGGGAGGCAGTGACAGGGGCCCAACCTGGCCAGTCGCACGGACCCGTAAGGGTCCGTGGGCTGAGGGAACGATTGTTGCAGCGGGATCATCTGGCCACAGCGGACCTCCTCAGATGGCATACCCAGGAAAAGGGGGAGCCATCAAGAGCACCTCCAGGGACACAAGTCTGACAAGCAAATGCACTGGAGGCAAAACAAAGCTCCTCACTAATTAATGGGCCCTTGATGGGCCCTAACTGACAGGCCATCACCAATTAGGGGTGCTGCAAAATATCTCCACACCTGGCTGTGAGCCTGCTGTTAAGCAGCTCCCTGAGCCAGGCCTTTACTGCCTCGGCAGTAAGAAAGTGGTGACCACCCCCACTGCTTGAACAGCGCGTTGAAAGGCTGCCTGAGGCATTCGTAAGAGTTCAGCTGTGCTGCTCAGGCTGCGGCCACTGTTCACAGGACACCAAAGCAAACCACACACTGACAACCAAGGCCCTTCGCTGGTGCAGATCAGGCACTTTGGGCGGGGTACAACAGTAAGCACGTGGCTTTTTCGACTTAAGGGAGGCTGGGCCCGCTCTTAGTTCCGAGGCCTTGGCTTAGATCGCAGTTAGTATTGCCATCAAGGTGTAAAAGTGTTGAGGGGGAGAGGGTTTTAACGCTTCTCCTCCAGAAGCCTGGATGATGGTTTTGCCCTCCAGTGCTTCAGCGCGGGCTCCCCCTCTGTGCGTGCGAGCTCTCCGGGTCAGCGAGCCCAAGGGGCCTTACGTTGGTCCGTCCGCTCCTCGACAGCTGTTGCACGTGGCCTGGAAAGAGTGTCTGGAGAGCTGCCAGGAGCCAACCAAGAGGTCACCAGGCTCCTCCGCTGCTCACCAAATTGGTGCTGTAGGTCACAGGGGCACGGGAGAGCACACAGGGGAAGTATCACGTGCTGGCCTTCCTCCAACGTGCCACCCTGGGCTTTGCCCACTGGCAAGGGACCCTAGGCTAGGCCGACTTTGGGTTTGATGCCACCCTCCTGTTGAGAGAACAGCAGGACTGCGGTCTTTCTTTCCCCCATTTGTCACAGACTCGTTGATAGCATGCAGGTGACCTACCTTTAGACACCTGAGCTACTGCCACCTGCTCCAGCCCCCTCATCATCGTCTTTGTGGCCCTGCTCTGCACCCGCTCCAGCAGGTCTGTGTCCTTCCTATGCTTTTTATTACCACCATACACCCTGCGGGACAAACACCAGGGGAGAACTGCAGCTAAAGTCAGTGTAATAGGAAAGACACGGCCTGCCTCTGTGCAAAAGACAAGAGCAGAAAGGGGAAATTGGCCAGCACCCTCAGTCAACACTGAGCACGAGAGCTGGCAGAAGATGTGGTTAGACAAAGGGCTCCCTCCCAGTCCCTTAAAAAGGCTGCCAACTCCCGTTTAATGGCAAATGGTCAGGTTTCCTTCATGAATTCCTCATAATGGTCCTCCAGGGTCTGTGTTGGGAGATGGAGTGACACCGTACAATGTGGGAGCCAGCGGATGTTAGGGGTGTGACCCCAAATCCATCAGCACTGAACCAAGCCTGCCACCATGCAGGGAGCTGGGGTCAGAGCTTGATTCGCAGGGCCGCTGCCCCTACCACTCAGGCTCCCAGGCCTGAGCTGATGGCTGCCATTAGGGATTGCTTCTTGACAACACTCCTCCTTGACACGGGAGCCCAACTATCGATGGCACATAAGGACACTTAGCTGTCCTTTGGGACAGCCTCCACTGAGAAAACGTTGCCTTAGCGTGTAACACAACACCAACTTGTAGTTAAAAGGATGCCAGTGTCTGTTCAGGACCACATGATGACTTTCCAGGGTTACTTGCTTGGGGCAGGACACTCCAGCCCTCACTGGGAGCTGGCACACTCTTTCTCAGGTTATTTCCATTTTCCTTCTGGAGGGCTAAAGAACAGAGGATAAAAAAAACTCCCCAGCAGGCCAGGGCTTGACCAAAGCCCGTGGAGAAGGTAGTCCCAACAGTCAGCTAGTCAGCCTGCTAGGAGAACATGACGAGTTGGGCATAAGCAGGCAAGTCTTTCATTTTGGTTTAATTTGTGGTAGTGGAGGGACCAGGCACTCTCAGGCACTCTCAGGCACTCAAGTTAATGCAAGTTCTGCTCCACTCCACCTGAAACAGCTCAGAGCAATACTTTTTCCTCTGCCACACGCTTTCAGAGGCAAAAGCCATTTGGCTTAGCCTAACAGATATTTCGCATTCAGATTGACTCGGTTTTCACAGTCAATGCTCCCAGCACCCTGAATCATAGCATCACAAAATGGTTTGGGTTGCGAGGGACCTGTAAAGGCCATCTAGCCCAACCTCCCCCTGCAATGAGCAGGGCCATCTGCAACTACATCAGGTTGCTCAGAGCCCCGTCCAACCTGACCATCAATGTTTCCGGGGATGGGACAGCTACCACTTCCCAGGGCAACCTGTGCCAGTGTTTCACCACCCTCAGCGTAAAAAATGTCTTCCTTATATCCACCCTGAATCTACCCTCTTTTAGTTTAAAACCACTACCCCTTGCCCTGTTGCAACAGGCCCTGCTAAAAACTCTCTCCCCATCTTTCTTACAAGTCCCCTGTAAGTATCGAGAGGCCGCAAGGAGGTCTACCTGTAGCCTTCTCTTCAGTTGGGCTGAACAACCCAACTCCCTCAGCCTTTCTTCATAGGAGAGGTGTTCCAGCCCTCTGGTCACTTTTGTGGCCCTCCTCTGGACCCGCTCCAACAGGTCCATGTCTTTCTTGTGCTGAGGGCTCCAGAGCTGGACACAGTACTGCAGGTGGGGTCTCACCAGAGCAGAGTAGAGGGGCAGAATCGCCTCCCTCGACCTGCTGGCCACCCTTCTTTTGATGCAGCCCAGATAACGTTGGCTTTCTGGGCTGCGAGTGCTCATTGCTGGCTCCTGTGCAGCTTTTCATCCACCAGTACCCCCAAGTCCTTTTCCACAGGGCTGCTCTCAATCCCTTCATCCCCCAGGCTCTACTGATATTGGGGCTTGCCCCAACCCAGGTGCAGGACCCTGCACTTGGCCTTGTTGAACTGCGTGACATTCCCATGCGCCCACTTCTCGAGCTTGCCCAGCTCCCTCTGGATGGCACCCCATCCCTCAGGCGTGTCAGCCGCACCACTCAGCTTGCTGTCGTCTGCAAACTTGCCGAGGGCGCACTCGATCCTGCTGTCTATACCATTGCATTGATGAAGATGTTAAACAGTACTCGTCCCAGTACAGAACCCTGAGGGACACCACTCGTCCCTGATCTCCATCTGGACACTGAGCCATTGACCATGACCCTCTGGATGAGACCATCCAGCCAATTCCTTATCCACCAAACAGTCCATCCACCAGATCCATAGCTCTCCAATCTAGAAAGAAGGACGATATGGGGGACCGTGTCAAAGGCCTTTTGGAAGTCCAGCTAGATGACATCTGTAGCTCTTCCCTTGTCCGCTGATGTAGTCACTCCATCATAGAAGGCCACTAGGTTGGTCAGGTGGCATATACCCACCCTGTGCTCTCCTGGGTTCCCTTTTGCATGTCAAATAATTGGAGAGAATACTCCTGTTTCAGGGATTGACTTTGCTCTTTGAGGAGCCTGACAGAAGGTACTCCCTTACATTTCACATGAAGAAGGAATGGAAAAGTCAAGGCTTCCTCTTTGGTGGAAAACAAAAGTGACTCATTAGCCCTGGGGTCCCCCAAGGCACCAAACTGGGCTCCAGCCTGGAAGCTGCCGACGGAAGGGGATCTTGCACTTGTCTTGAGACTGAAATCGCTCACTCTTCAGCCTCACGAGCTGTTGCTAACAGCCCCCAAGGAGGTCAGAAAGCCCTTGGCTGTGGTTTCTGGTTGTTCTGGGGGACTGTGAACTCCTCGCTGCCCCTGTGACAGTGCCCAGAAAACAGAGCAGAGTCGTGGGCTCAGCCCCGGCTTGGCCTGTGTCCCAGCCCTTGGACAGAGCTGCCCGACGGGATGTGCTCCCCTCCCAAAGAGGGCAGCTCCCCTGGCTGTGCTCCAGCGGCTCTCCAAGAGCGCCCTGAGGACGATCCCCACACAGGCTCAGCCAGGCCGTGAGGTCACAACGAGGCTGTGATGTCACAGAGCCCCACAGTGCTGTGCTGGCTATAAATACTGACCGATCAGCCCCCGGACCCATCTGCAGCAGCAGCGGCAGCAGCGGCAGCAGCGGCAGCAGCGGCAGTGACAGCAGTGGTGGCAGTGGTGACAGCAGCGGCTGCGGCAGTGGCAGGGCCATGGCCACCACCCACCACCTCCTCCTCATCCTCCTCCTGGTGGCCCTGCATGCCAGGGTTACCCAGGCTGCTCCGTGGCAAGCACTGGGAGCAGGTAAGCAGGCAGCGCTGGTGCAGCCTTTCACAGGCCAGCGGGCTCTTCTCCCCAAGAAGCGTGGGTGATGGGGTTTTTTCCCTCCAGAGCTTTAACGAGGGTCACCTCTCTGTGTGTTTGTTTGTGTGTGTGTGTGAGAGCGAGCTCTCCCGAGAAGAAAGCCCCAAAGGGGGCCGTATGTTGGTCCGGCTGCTCCTCAACGAGTGCTGCACATGGCCTGCAAAGAGTGTCTGAAGAGCTGCAAGGAGCCAGCCAAGACGTCCCCGGGCCCTCTGCAGCTTTGGCACTCCCCACCTATGTCTGGCTACCACCTCGTTACCTGACCCCCTTCCAGTGCCTGCAGTTCACGAAGGCAGAAGTGGAACCCAACATGCAATGGAAACATTACTCTTCTGTGCTTGCTTCTAGGTGAGGGTCGTGGCAACGGTTATCCAGCTTCTCGGCCGGATGTTGGTTTGGAGCCCTTGGGGCATCCTGGAGGTAAGGTCTCGGTGTCCCTTTCCTTGAAAGAATTAACTTTGACACTGTGGCAAGAGCTTATTCATGTGCCATTTTCCTGAAGGTCCTCTCAAAGTCGAGAGCTTCCCGACCTCTTGGCCTCTTCCTGTCCCCGAGCCTGAGAGCAATCCCACAGGTAAGTCAGTGGGAGGAGGGAGCATTCACCTTTTAATCTTCTTGCCATGTGAAATGCAAGCTGCTCCTTCCGTGGCCAATGATGCGCAGACAACAGGTGACGGAGGCTTCTCTGGGTGCTTAGTTACAGACGTGCCCGTAGGGAGGACTTTTGCAGCTCCTTGGCTGGATGCTGTGCTACAGCGCGGCTGGCATCGCAGGGGTGAGTGGTCCGTCTCCGCTGACCTTGCAGGCTAAGCACTGGTTGCCTGTAATTTATTCCTGTGAAATTGCACCAAATGCTTTCCCTGAAGGTCCTCCAACAGCCAGGTACCAAGCTGAAGGAGGGAAAAAGTCCCCGCAGCCATCACATGCCCTAAGGCAAATGCTGGAAGAACTGGAGAGAGGACACGGTGGGTGTCTTTCGCTCTGCCTTAGCCGTGAGACACGACAACCGGAGGTTTTACATACACGTCTGGGCACACTGTAGCCTGCACAGCGGGAAGGGATCAATCGGCCTCACTGCAGTGACGCTAGGTTTCACGCCTTGCAGGTTCTGGTGAGCCACAGAGATGGTGCAGAGCCTTTGCTGCCTGTTGTGCTTCAGGCCGAGTGCCAGAGGCAGCTGCAGTCCCAGCTTGCCCTGTACGGCTCAGAGGCGGCTTGTGCAGATGTCGCAGGCAGACTGGAGGGCCTGGCGCGTGCTGCACTTGTGCTCAGCTCACGCGCAGCGCTGCTTGCCCACTGAGAGCCGGTTCCAGGCACGGGCGAGGTCCCAAGCAGTGCTGCTTGCCCTTTCCTAGTGCTGGAGGTCGGGCGGAGATGCTGACTCAGCGGGCTTTCTGCCTTGTGCTCGATTTCCCATCTGCAGACCGATAGCTGGGATGGGACGAACGTGACCGTTGCTGGGGCTTACAGGGAGGGGCAGGAGGGCCTTGCATAGGAGCAGCCCTGCTCAGAAGGCCTGTTTCCCCAGCTGGCCTGGCTGCAGCTTCTTCCCATCCTCTTTGAAGGAAGGCATTTAGCATCACCTTACTGTTTCCCAAAAACACACTACGTGCAATGCGAACCAGGAGATCGCGTGCAATTTCCTGGTCTCCCAGCAGGTCAGGCCTGGCTGTTGTTTGGACTAGTTACTAGGCGCAGCCCCAAGAGTCCCGGCAATTTGTCTAAACCCTATTACCCATGTCTTTGAGAAGCACTGCCTCCTAAAGATGCCACCTCCCTGATGGGAAGGGTTCCAACTAATCCAACCATCCCGCTTGCTTTCTCAAGGGACGGACCGAGAGGCTGTGCAGAAGGAGGCGTTTTTGGAAGGAAGCAGTGGCTCCCTGCCAGCCTCTGCTGAAGAAACAGAGGTGATGCAAGCCAACGGCATGCCAGGTAATTGCCGTCCCGTGGTCAGGCGGTGTCACCCATTGGGATCGCTATGTGTCAGCAGGCTCCTCCCCCAGTGCCGGCTCTGGCACGACACAGCAGCAGCCAAAGATGAAAGGGTTTTGGGTTCGAGGCATCGGGAACACGTTCCACAGACGGTGGGGAACGTGACTCTTGCACAAACGTACCTCCCGCTGTGGCTGCATCCCAGCGCTTGCCGTGAGACCCTAGAGGCCCAAAGCACAAGAGCAGCACAGAGCGGGATCCCTCCCGTGAGCTGAGGTCCAGAGCGATGCCCTGACTCCCCGACTGGGCAGGGCCTTAGAGGGAACATCCCCGTCCTCCTGCACCTGCTGTGCCTGAGCCGTGCCGAGGCTTTACCTGTCATCTCTGCTTTTTGCCAGGGCTGTCAAAGGCGGGAGCAGACCACCATGGCAGCGTATATGAATTTTTCCGCACAGACTCAGGTACTGAGCAGTCTCGCTGGGGTCCCTAAGCAGGAGACATGTCCCAAAACCTGGGAGCAGCAGCAGGTGGTGCCCATGCTGGAGAAAAGGCAGAAGGGGAGAGCAAGGCTCAAGGGTCTCTTCAGAAGGCCTGACTCGGTCCCCACGGGGTGTGGGGGCTGGCCCGCAGGGAGGGAGGGAGGGTTGCGGGTGCCACTCTCTGCTGCAGGGATAGCTTTTGTCTGAGTGACTGCTCAAGCAGGTGCGCTCCCCCGCCATGCTCTCCTGACGGCCACCTGAGTTTTGGTCGGTGGGACAGCCTGTCCTAAAGGGTGGGAATGTGCCTCCAGGCACCAGCACTGGGGGGAAACAGACCTTCCTGGCCATATCAAATGTGCCATGGGCTTACCTGTGGTGCACAGCACAGGCTAACGTCCCAAATTGCTCCTCCAGGTATGGTTGGCGAGACAATCCCAAGTGTTTCCAACCCCCAGAGCACCGCAAGTTTTTTCTGTCCACAAGATGTGCGAAGACGCTGTATGATAGGCACAGCAGCAGTTGTGATTTCCGTGCCACTTGCAATAGCGTTGTGCTATATCATGATCCGACGGCGGAGAAATAGAAGACAGTGAGTCATTGATTTCCCCCCCACGACTGCTTCCTTCCATGGCTGCTCGTCGTAGCCACGAAGCATTCCTAGTCAGGCTGCTGTGGAGTGGTTGGTTAGTTAGGGGTTGGCCAGAAAACTCTGCTGAGGTTTCTGCTGCTGTCAGATCCTTTAATTGGCATCTTGACTCCTGGGCCTTTGTCTCGAGAGCCGCTCTCACTGGTGCCAGTGTCAGCTCAAACTGACCCTGCCTGGACAAAAGCAGCCCCAGGAGCACCAGGCATAGGCAAAGCAAGGTCAGGGATGAGAAATAGCGGGGGCGAGCTTGCCCTAGAAAGCAAGACGTGCACTAGCGCCCGCTCCTGACCAGCAAAGCTGCCCCGAGGAATGCCCTGCTTGCTGAGGCCATGAGGTGCAGGTGTCCACCTCGGCCAAGGTGTGCCGGCAGCTCAGCCCGTGCTGGGCAGCCTTGCCAGCTGCAGGCCATGCTGTGGATTGGAGAGTCCCTGTGCCCCATCTGCAGCTGAGGGCCTCAGCAGCCTCCTCTCTCCACAGGCATGCCTCTGCAGCTTCAGAAGCCCGCCGGGAAACCAGCAGATACCCCTCGCGCCCGCAGAGCCGGACCCGCCGGCCCAGCACCCCTGAAGGCTGGACCCAACACCAGCGGCCGCCACTTGTGCATGGGAAACCGGCACGCCCGCCCTCCCCACGGCCCCCCCGCCCCCCGAGCCCGATGGTCCGGCCCCCCAGCAGGGGCTGAAGGCAGCCCCGCCAGGGGAGGGCTTGGTGGTGCGCTGACAGAACCCCCACCAACAACTTTGGGGATCAGCCGTTTCTCTACAAATAAAGAGGGACAGAGCTGGCGCACAAGTCTCCAGTGGTACAAACAGCAAACCCCGCGAGGCACCAGCACCGGCTGAGCTCCGCAGCCGGGCGCAGCCGCGGATGCCCACTGTGTCGGCAGGCAGGAGCCAGGCACGGGGCTCCTCTGGCCAGCGGCGGGGCCCCGAGGGGCTGGGGCAGCCCACGGCCATGGCCAGCAACACCAACCTGACCCACACGCAGTGCGGGAGGCAGTGACAGGGGCCCAACCTGGCCAGTCGCACGGACCCGTAAGGGTCCGTGGGCTGAGGGAACGATTGTTGCAGCGGGATCATCTGGCCACAGCGGACCTCCTCAGATGGCATACCCAGGAAAAGGGGGAGCCATCAAGAGCACCTCCAGGGACACAAGTCTGACAAGCAAATGCACTGGAGGCAAAACAAAGCTCCTCACTAATTAATGGGCCCTTGATGGGCCCTAACTGACAGGCCATCACCAATTAGGGGTGCTGCAAAATATCTCCACACCTGGCTGTGAGCCTGCTGTTAAGCAGCTCCCTGAGCCAGGCCTTTACTGCCTCGGCAGTAAGAAAGTGGTGACCACCCCCACTGCTTGAACAGCGCGTTGAAAGGCTGCCTGAGGCATTCGTAAGAGTTCAGCTGTGCTGCTCAGGCTGCGGCCACTGTTCACAGGACACCAAAGCAAACCACACACTGACAACCAAGGCCCTTCGCTGGTGCAGATCAGGCACTTTGGGCGGGGTACAACAGTAAGCACGTGGCTTTTTCGACTTAAGGGAGGCTGGGCCCGCTCTTAGTTCCGAGGCCTTGGCTTAGATCGCAGTTAGTATTGCCATCAAGGTGTAAAAGTGTTGAGGGGGAGAGGGTTTTAACGCTTCTCCTCCAGAAGCCTGGATGATGGTTTTGCCCTCCAGTGCTTCAGCGCGGGCTCCCCCTCTGTGCGTGCGAGCTCTCCGGGTCAGCGAGCCCAAGGGGCCTTACGTTGGTCCGTCCGCTCCTCGACAGCTGTTGCACGTGGCCTGGAAAGAGTGTCTGGAGAGCTGCCAGGAGCCAACCAAGAGGTCACCAGGCTCCTCCGCTGCTCACCAAATTGGTGCTGTAGGTCACAGGGGCACGGGAGAGCACACAGGGGAAGTATCACGTGCTGGCCTTCCTCCAACGTGCCACCCTGGGCTTTGCCCACTGGCAAGGGACCCTAGGCTAGGCCGACTTTGGGTTTGATGCCACCCTCCTGTTGAGAGAACAGCAGGACTGCGGTCTTTCTTTCCCCCATTTGTCACAGACTCGTTGATAGCATGCAGGTGACCTACCTTTAGACACCTGAGCTACTGCCACCTGCTCCAGCCCCCTCATCATCGTCTTTGTGGCCCTGCTCTGCACCCGCTCCAGCAGGTCTGTGTCCTTCCTATGCTTTTTATTACCACCATACACCCTGCGGGACAAACACCAGGGGAGAACTGCAGCTAAAGTCAGTGTAATAGGAAAGACACGGCCTGCCTCTGTGCAAAAGACAAGAGCAGAAAGGGGAAATTGGCCAGCACCCTCAGTCAACACTGAGCACGAGAGCTGGCAGAAGATGTGGTTAGACAAAGGGCTCCCTCCCAGTCCCTTAAAAAGGCTGCCAACTCCCGTTTAATGGCAAATGGTCAGGTTTCCTTCATGAATTCCTCATAATGGTCCTCCAGGGTCTGTGTTGGGAGATGGAGTGACACCGTACAATGTGGGAGCCAGCGGATGTTAGGGGTGTGACCCCAAATCCATCAGCACTGAACCAAGCCTGCCACCATGCAGGGAGCTGGGGTCAGAGCTTGATTCGCAGGGCCGCTGCCCCTACCACTCAGGCTCCCAGGCCTGAGCTGATGGCTGCCATTAGGGATTGCTTCTTGACAACACTCCTCCTTGACACGGGAGCCCAACTATCGATGGCACATAAGGACACTTAGCTGTCCTTTGGGACAGCCTCCACTGAGAAAACGTTGCCTTAGCGTGTAACACAACACCAACTTGTAGTTAAAAGGATGCCAGTGTCTGTTCAGGACCACATGATGACTTTCCAGGGTTACTTGCTTGGGGCAGGACACTCCAGCCCTCACTGGGAGCTGGCACACTCTTTCTCAGGTTATTTCCATTTTCCTTCTGGAGGGCTAAAGAACAGAGGATAAAAAAAACTCCCCAGCAGGCCAGGGCTTGACCAAAGCCCGTGGAGAAGGTAGTCCCAACAGTCAGCTAGTCAGCCTGCTAGGAGAACATGACGAGTTGGGCATAAGCAGGCAAGTCTTTCATTTTGGTTTAATTTGTGGTAGTGGAGGGACCAGGCACTCTCAGGCACTCTCAGGCACTCAAGTTAATGCAAGTTCTGCTCCACTCCACCTGAAACAGCTCAGAGCAATACTTTTTCCTCTGCCACACGCTTTCAGAGGCAAAAGCCATTTGGCTTAGCCTAACAGATATTTCGCATTCAGATTGACTCGGTTTTCACAGTCAATGCTCCCAGCACCCTGAATCATAGCATCACAAAATGGTTTGGGTTGCGAGGGACCTGTAAAGGCCATCTAGCCCAACCTCCCCCTGCAATGAGCAGGGCCATCTGCAACTACATCAGGTTGCTCAGAGCCCCGTCCAACCTGACCATCAATGTTTCCGGGGATGGGACAGCTACCACTTCCCAGGGCAACCTGTGCCAGTGTTTCACCACCCTCAGCGTAAAAAATGTCTTCCTTATATCCACCCTGAATCTACCCTCTTTTAGTTTAAAACCACTACCCCTTGCCCTGTTGCAACAGGCCCTGCTAAAAACTCTCTCCCCATCTTTCTTACAAGTCCCCTGTAAGTATCGAGAGGCCGCAAGGAGGTCTACCTGTAGCCTTCTCTTCAGTTGGGCTGAACAACCCAACTCCCTCAGCCTTTCTTCATAGGAGAGGTGTTCCAGCCCTCTGGTCACTTTTGTGGCCCTCCTCTGGACCCGCTCCAACAGGTCCATGTCTTTCTTGTGCTGAGGGCTCCAGAGCTGGACACAGTACTGCAGGTGGGGTCTCACCAGAGCAGAGTAGAGGGGCAGAATCGCCTCCCTCGACCTGCTGGCCACCCTTCTTTTGATGCAGCCCAGATAACGTTGGCTTTCTGGGCTGCGAGTGCTCATTGCTGGCTCCTGTGCAGCTTTTCATCCACCAGTACCCCCAAGTCCTTTTCCACAGGGCTGCTCTCAATCCCTTCATCCCCCAGGCTCTACTGATATTGGGGCTTGCCCCAACCCAGGTGCAGGACCCTGCACTTGGCCTTGTTGAACTGCGTGACATTCCCATGCGCCCACTTCTCGAGCTTGCCCAGCTCCCTCTGGATGGCACCCCATCCCTCAGGCGTGTCAGCCGCACCACTCAGCTTGCTGTCGTCTGCAAACTTGCCGAGGGCGCACTCGATCCTGCTGTCTATACCATTGCATTGATGAAGATGTTAAACAGTACTCGTCCCAGTACAGAACCCTGAGGGACACCACTCGTCCCTGATCTCCATCTGGACACTGAGCCATTGACCATGACCCTCTGGATGAGACCATCCAGCCAATTCCTTATCCACCAAACAGTCCATCCATCAGATCCATAGCTCTCCAATCTAGAAAGAAGGACGATATGGGGGACCGTGTCAAAGGCCTTTTGGAAGTCCAGCTAGATGACATCTGTAGCTCTTCCCTTGTCCGCTGATGTAGTCACTCCATCATAGAAGGCCACTAGGTTGGTCAGGTGGCATATACCCACCCTGTGCTCTCCTGGGTTCCCTTTTGCATGTCAAATAATTGGAGAGAATACTCCTGTTTCAGGGATTGACTTTGCTCTTTGAGGAGCCTGACAGAAGGTACTCCCTTACATTTCACATGAAGAAGGAATGGAAAAGTCAAGGCTTCCTCTTTGGTGGAAAACAAAAGTGACTCATTAGCCCTGGGGTCCCCCAAGGCACCAAACTGGGCTCCAGCCTGGAAGCTGCCGACGGAAGGGGATCTTGCACTTGTCTTGAGACTGAAATCGCTCACTCTTCAGCCTCACGAGCTGTTGCTAACAGCCCCCAAGGAGGTCAGAAAGCCCTTGGCTGTGGTTTCTGGTTGTTCTGGGGGACTGTGAACTCCTCGCTGCCCCTGTGACAGTGCCCAGAAAACAGAGCAGAGTCGTGGGCTCAGCCCCGGCTTGGCCTGTGTCCCAGCCCTTGGACAGAGCTGCCCGACGGGATGTGCTCCCCTCCCAAAGAGGGCAGCTCCCCTGGCTGTGCTCCAGCGGCTCTCCAAGAGCGCCCTGAGGACGATCCCCACACAGGCTCAGCCAGGCCGTGAGGTCACAACGAGGCTGTGATGTCACAGAGCCCCACAGTGCTGTGCTGGCTATAAATACTGACCGATCAGCCCCCGGACCCATCTGCAGCAGCAGCGGCAGCAGCGGCAGCAGCGGCAGCAGCGGCAGTGACAGCAGTGGTGGCAGTGGTGACAGCAGCGGCTGCGGCAGTGGCAGGGCCATGGCCACCACCCACCACCTCCTCCTCATCCTCCTCCTGGTGGCCCTGCATGCCAGGGTTACCCAGGCTGCTCCGTGGCAAGCACTGGGAGCAGGTAAGCAGGCAGCGCTGGTGCAGCCTTTCACAGGCCAGCGGGCTCTTCTCCCCAAGAAGCGTGGGTGATGGGGTTTTTTCCCTCCAGAGCTTTAACGAGGGTCACCTCTCTGTGTGTTTGTTTGTGTGTGTGTGTGAGAGCGAGCTCTCCCGAGAAGAAAGCCCCAAAGGGGGCCGTATGTTGGTCCGGCTGCTCCTCAACGAGTGCTGCACATGGCCTGCAAAGAGTGTCTGAAGAGCTGCAAGGAGCCAGCCAAGACGTCCCCGGGCCCTCTGCAGCTTTGGCACTCCCCACCTATGTCTGGCTACCACCTCGTTACCTGACCCCCTTCCAGTGCCTGCAGTTCACGAAGGCAGAAGTGGAACCCAACATGCAATGGAAACATTACTCTTCTGTGCTTGCTTCTAGGTGAGGGTCGTGGCAACGGTTATCCAGCTTCTCGGCCGGATGTTGGTTTGGAGCCCTTGGGGCATCCTGGAGGTAAGGTCTCGGTGTCCCTTTCCTTGAAAGAATTAACTTTGACACTGTGGCAAGAGCTTATTCATGTGCCATTTTCCTGAAGGTCCTCTCAAAGTCGAGAGCTTCCCGACCTCTTGGCCTCTTCCTGTCCCCGAGCCTGAGAGCAATCCCACAGGTAAGTCAGTGGGAGGAGGGAGCATTCACCTTTTAATCTTCTTGCCATGTGAAATGCAAGCTGCTCCTTCCGTGGCCAATGATGCGCAGACAACAGGTGACGGAGGCTTCTCTGGGTGCTTAGTTACAGACGTGCCCGTAGGGAGGACTTTTGCAGCTCCTTGGCTGGATGCTGTGCTACAGCGCGGCTGGCATCGCAGGGGTGAGTGGTCCGTCTCCGCTGACCTTGCAGGCTAAGCACTGGTTGCCTGTAATTTATTCCTGTGAAATTGCACCAAATGCTTTCCCTGAAGGTCCTCCAACAGCCAGGTACCAAGCTGAAGGAGGGAAAAAGTCCCCGCAGCCATCACATGCCCTAAGGCAAATGCTGGAAGAACTGGAGAGAGGACACGGTGGGTGTCTTTCGCTCTGCCTTAGCCGTGAGACACGACAACCGGAGGTTTTACATACACGTCTGGGCACACTGTAGCCTGCACAGCGGGAAGGGATCAATCGGCCTCACTGCAGTGACGCTAGGTTTCACGCCTTGCAGGTTCTGGTGAGCCACAGAGATGGTGCAGAGCCTTTGCTGCCTGTTGTGCTTCAGGCCGAGTGCCAGAGGCAGCTGCAGTCCCAGCTTGCCCTGTACGGCTCAGAGGCGGCTTGTGCAGATGTCGCAGGCAGACTGGAGGGCCTGGCGCGTGCTGCACTTGTGCTCAGCTCACGCGCAGCGCTGCTTGCCCACTGAGAGCCGGTTCCAGGCACGGGCGAGGTCCCAAGCAGTGCTGCTTGCCCTTTCCTAGTGCTGGAGGTCGGGCGGAGATGCTGACTCAGCGGGCTTTCTGCCTTGTGCTCGATTTCCCATCTGCAGACCGATAGCTGGGATGGGACGAACGTGACCGTTGCTGGGGCTTACAGGGAGGGGCAGGAGGGCCTTGCATAGGAGCAGCCCTGCTCAGAAGGCCTGTTTCCCCAGCTGGCCTGGCTGCAGCTTCTTCCCATCCTCTTTGAAGGAAGGCATTTAGCATCACCTTACTGTTTCCCAAAAACACACTACGTGCAATGCGAACCAGGAGATCGCGTGCAATTTCCTGGTCTCCCAGCAGGTCAGGCCTGGCTGTTGTTTGGACTAGTTACTAGGCGCAGCCCCAAGAGTCCCGGCAATTTGTCTAAACCCTATTACCCATGTCTTTGAGAAGCACTGCCTCCTAAAGATGCCACCTCCCTGATGGGAAGGGTTCCAACTAATCCAACCATCCCGCTTGCTTTCTCAAGGGACGGACCGAGAGGCTGTGCAGAAGGAGGCGTTTTTGGAAGGAAGCAGTGGCTCCCTGCCAGCCTCTGCTGAAGAAACAGAGGTGATGCAAGCCAACGGCATGCCAGGTAATTGCCGTCCCGTGGTCAGGCGGTGTCACCCATTGGGATCGCTATGTGTCAGCAGGCTCCTCCCCCAGTGCCGGCTCTGGCACGACACAGCAGCAGCCAAAGATGAAAGGGTTTTGGGTTCGAGGCATCGGGAACACGTTCCACAGACGGTGGGGAACGTGACTCTTGCACAAACGTACCTCCCGCTGTGGCTGCATCCCAGCGCTTGCCGTGAGACCCTAGAGGCCCAAAGCACAAGAGCAGCACAGAGCGGGATCCCTCCCGTGAGCTGAGGTCCAGAGCGATGCCCTGACTCCCCGACTGGGCAGGGCCTTAGAGGGAACATCCCCGTCCTCCTGCACCTGCTGTGCCTGAGCCGTGCCGAGGCTTTACCTGTCATCTCTGCTTTTTGCCAGGGCTGTCAAAGGCGGGAGCAGACCACCATGGCAGCGTATATGAATTTTTCCGCACAGACTCAGGTACTGAGCAGTCTCGCTGGGGTCCCTAAGCAGGAGACATGTCCCAAAACCTGGGAGCAGCAGCAGGTGGTGCCCATGCTGGAGAAAAGGCAGAAGGGGAGAGCAAGGCTCAAGGGTCTCTTCAGAAGGCCTGACTCGGTCCCCACGGGGTGTGGGGGCTGGCCCGCAGGGAGGGAGGGAGGGTTGCGGGTGCCCCTCCCTGCTGCAGGGATAGCTTTTGTCTGAGTGACTGCTCAAGCAGGTGCGCTCCCCCGCCATGCTCTCCTGACGGCCACCTGAGTTTTGGTCGGTGGGACAGCCTGTCCTAAAGGGTGGGAATGTGCCTCCAGGCACCAGCACTGGGGGGAAACAGACCTTCCTGGCCATATCAAATGTGCCATGGGCTTACCTGTGGTGCACAGCACAGGCTAACGTCCCAAATTGCTCCTCCAGGTATGGTTGGCGAGACAATCCCAAGTGTTTCCAACCCCCAGAGCACCGCAAGTTTTTTCTGTCCACAAGATGTGCGAAGACGCTGTATGATAGGCACAGCAGCAGTTGTGATTTCCGTGCCACTTGCAATAGCGTTGTGCTATATCATGATCCGACGGCGGAGAAATAGAAGACAGTGAGTCATTGATTTCCCCCCCACGACTGCTTCCTTCCATGGCTGCTCGTCGTAGCCACGAAGCATTCCTAGTCAGGCTGCAGTGGAGTGGTTGGTTAGTTAGGGGTTGGCCAGAAAACTCTGCTGAGGTTTCTGCTGCTGTCAGATCCTTTAATTGGCATCTTGACTCCTGGGCCTTTGTCTCGAGAGCCGCTCTCACTGGTGCCAGTGTCAGCTCAAACTGACCCTGCCTGGACAAAAGCAGCCCCAGGAGCACCAGGCATAGGCAAAGCAAGGTCAGGGATGAGAAATAGCGGGGGCGAGCTTGCCCTAGAAAGCAAGACGTGCACTAGCGCCCGCTCCTGACCAGCAAAGCTGCCCCGAGGAATGCCCCTGCTTGCTGGGGCCATGAGGTGCAGGTGTCTACCTCGGCCAAGGTGTGCTGGCAGCTCAGCCCATGCTGGGCAGCCTTGCCAGCTGCAGGCCGTGCTGTGGATTGGAGAGTCCCTGTGCCCCATCTGCAGCTGAGGGCCTCAGCAGCCTCCTCTCTCCACAGGCATGCCTCTGCAGCTTCAGAAGCCCGCCGGGAAACCAGCAGATACCCCTCGCGCCCGCAGAGCCGGACCCACCGGCCCAGCACCCCTGAAGGCTGGACCCAACACCAGCGGCCGCCACTTGTGCATGGGAAACCGGCACGCCCGCCCTCCCCACGGCCCCCCCGCCCCCCGAGCCCGATGGTCCGGCCCCCCAGCAGGGGCTGAAGGCAGCCCCGCCAGGGGAGGGCTTGGTGGTGCGCTGACAGAACCCCCACCAACAACTTTGGGGATCAGCCGTTTCTCTACAAATAAAGAGGGACAGAGCTGGCGCACAAGTCTCCAGTGGTACAAACAGCAAACCCCGCGAGGCACCAGCACCGGCTGAGCTCCGCAGCCGGGCGCAGCCGCGGATGCCCACTGTGTCGGCAGGCAGGAGCCAGGCACGGGGCTCCTCTGGCCAGTGGCGGGGCCCCGAGGGGCTGGGGCAGCCCACGGCCATGGCCAGCAACACCAACCTGACCCACATGCAGTGCGGGAGGCAGTGACGGGGGCCCAACCTGGCCAGTCGCACGGACCCGTAAGGGTCCGTGGGCTGAGGGAACGATTGTTGCAGCGGGATCATCTGGCCACAGCGGACCTCCTCAGATGGCATACCCAGGAAAAGGGGGAGCCATCAAGAGCACCTCCAGGGACACAAGTCTGACAAGCAAATGCACTGGAGGCAAAACAAAGCTCCTCACTAATTAATGGGCCCTTGATGGGCCCTAACTGACAGGCCATCACCAATTAGGGGTGCTGCAAAATATCTCCACACCTGGCTGTGAGCCTGCTGTTAAGCAGCTCCCTGAGCCAGGCCTTTACTGCCTCGGCAGTAAGAAAGTGGTGACCACCCCCACTGCTTGAACAGCGCGTTGAAAGGCTGCCTGAGGCATTCGTAAGAGTTCAGCTGTGCTGCTCAGGCTGCGGCCACTGTTCACAGGACACCAAAGCAAACCACACACTGACAACCAAGGCCCTTCGCTGGTGCAGATCAGGCACTTTGGGCGGGGTACAACAGTAAGCACGTGGCTTTTTCGACTTAAGGGAGGCTGGGCCCGCTCTTAGTTCCGAGGCCTTGGCTTAGATCGCAGTTAGTATTGCCATCAAGGTGTAAAAGTGTTGAGGGGGAGAGGGTTTTAACGCTTCTCCTCCAGAAGCCTGGATGATGGTTTTGCCCTCCAGTGCTTCAGCGCGGGCTCCCCCTCTGTGCGTGCGAGCTCTCCGGGTCAGCGAGCCCAAGGGGCCTTACGTTGGTCCGTCCGCTCCTCGACAGCTGTTGCACGTGGCCTGGAAAGAGTGTCTGGAGAGCTGCCAGGAGCCAGCCAAGAGGTCACCAGGCTCCTCCGCTGCTCACCAAATTGGTGCTGTAGGTCACAGGGGCACGGGAGAGCACACAGGGGAAGTATCACGTGCTGGCCTTCCTCCAACGTGCCACCCTGGGCTTTGCCCACTGACAAGGGACCCTAGGCTAGGCCGACTTTGGGTTTGATGCCACCCTCCTGTTGAGAGAACAGCAGGACTGCGGTCTTTCTTTCCCCCATTTGTCACAGACTCGTTGATAGCATGCAGGTGACCTACCTTTAGACACCTGAGCTACTGCCACCTGCTCCAGCCCCCTCATCATCGTCTTTGTGGCCCTGCTCTGCACCCGCTCCAGCAGGTCTGTGTCTTTCCTATGCTTTTTATTACCACCATACACCCTGCGGGACAAACACCAGGGGAGAACTGCAGCTAAAGTCAGTGTAATAGGAAAGACACGGCCTGCCTCTGTGCAAAAGACAAGAGCAGAAAGGGGAAATTGGCCAGCACCCTCAGTCAACACTGAGCACGAGAGCTGGCAGAAGATGTGGTTAGACAAAGGGCTCCCTCCCAGTCCCTTAAAAAGGCTGCCAACTCCCGTTTTATGGCAAATGGTCAGGTTTCCTTCATGAATTCCTCATAATGGTCCTCCAGGGTCTGTGTTGGGAGATGGAGTGACACCGTACAATGTGGGAGCCAGCGGATGTTAGGGGTGTGACCCCAAATCCATCAGCACTGAACCAAGCCTGCCACCATGCAGGGAGCTGGGGTCAGAGCTTGATCCGCAGGGCCGCTGCCCCTACCACTCAGGCTCCCAGGCCTGAGCTGATGGCTGCCATTAGGGATTGCTTCTTGACAACACTCCTCCTTGACACGGGAGCCCAACTATCGATGGCACATAAGGACACTTAGCTGTCCTTTGGGACAGCCTCCACTGAGAAAACGTTGCCTTAGCGTGTAACACAACACCAACTTGTAGTTAAAAGGATGCCAGTGTCTGTTCAGGACCACATGATGACTTTCCAGGGTTACTTGCTTGGGGCAGGACACTCCAGCCCTCACTGGGAGCTGGCACACTCTTTCTCAGGTTATTTCCATTTTCCTTCTGGAGGGCTAAAGAACAGAGGATAAAAAAAACTCCCCAGCAGGCCAGGGCTTGACCAAAGCCCGTGGAGAAGGTAGTCCCAACAGTCAGCTAGTCAGCCTGCTAGGAGAACATGACGAGTTGGGCATAAGCAGGCAAGTCTTTCATTTTGGTTTAATTTGTGGTAGTGGAGGGACCAGGCACTCTCAGGCACTCTCAGGCACTCAAGTTAATGCAAGTTCTGCTCCACTCCACCTGAAACAGCTCAGAGCAATACTTTTTCCTCTGCCACACGCTTTCAGAGGCAAAAGCCATTTGGCTTAGCCTAACAGATATTTCGCATTCAGATTGACTCGGTTTTCACAGTCAATGCTCCCAGCACCCTGAATCATAGCATCACAAAATGGTTTGGGTTGCGAGGGACCTGTAAAGGCCATCTAGCCCAACCTCCCCCTGCAATGAGCAGGGCCATCTGCAACTACATCAGGTTGCTCAGAGCCCCGTCCAACCTGACCATCAATGTTTCCGGGGATGGGACAGCTACCACTTCCCAGGGCAACCTGTGCCAGTGTTTCACCACCCTCAGCGTAAAAAATGTCTTCCTTATATCCACCCTGAATCTACCCTCTTTTAGTTTAAAACCACTACCCCTTGCCCTGTTGCAACAGGCCCTGCTAAAAACTCTCTCCCCATCTTTCTTGCAAGTCCCCTGTAAGTATCGAGAGGCCGCAAGGAGGTCTACCTGTAGCCTTCTCTTCAGTTGGGCTGAACAACCCAACTCCCTCAGCCTTTCTTCATAGGAGAGGTGTTCCAGCCCTCTGGTCACTTTTGTGGCCCTCCTCTGGACCCGCTCCAACAGGTCCATGTCTTTCTTGTGCTGAGGGCTCCAGAGCTGGACACAGTACTGCAGGTGGGGTCTCACCAGAGCAGAGTAGAGGGGCAGAATCGCCTCCCTCGACCTGCTGGCCACCCTTCTTTTGATGCAGCCCAGATAACGTTGGCTTTCTGGGCTGCGAGTGCTCATTGCTGGCTCCTGTGCAGCTTTTCATCCACCAGTACCCCCAAGTCCTTTTCCACAGGGCTGCTCTCAATCCCTTCATCCCCCAGGCTCTACTGATATTGGGGCTTGCCCCAACCCAGGTGCAGGACCCTGCACTTGGCCTTGTTGAACTGCGTGACATTCCCATGCGCCCACTTCTCGAGCTTGCCCAGCTCCCTCTGGATGGCACCCCATCCCTCAGGCGTGTCAGCCGCACCACTCAGCTTGCTGTCGTCTGCAAACTTGCCGAGGGCGCACTCGATCCTGCTGTCTATACCATTGCATTGATGAAGATGTTAAACAGTACTCGTCCCAGTACAGAACCCTGAGGGACACCACTCGTCCCTGATCTCCATCTGGACACTGAGCCATTGACCATGACCCTCTGGATGAGACCATCCAGCCAATTCCTTATCCACCAAACAGTCCATCCATCAGATCCATAGCTCTCCAATCTAGAAAGAAGGACGATATGGGGGACCGTGTCAAAGGCCTTTTGGAAGTCCAGCTAGATGACATCTGTAGCTCTTCCCTTGTCCGCTGATGTAGTCACTCCATCATAGAAGGCCACTAGGTTGGTCAGGTGGCATATACCCACCCTGTGCTCTCCTGGGTTCCCTTTTGCATGTCAAATAATTGGAGAGAATACTCCTCTGTTTCAGGGATTGACTTTGCTCTTTGAGGAGCCTGACAGAAGGTACTCCCTTACATTTCACATGAAGAAGGAATGGAAAAGTCAAGGCTTCCTCTTTGGTGGAAAACAAAAGTGACTCATTAGCCCTGGGGTCCCCCAAGGCACCAAACTGGGCTCCAGCCTGGAAGCTGCCGACGGAAGGGGATCTTGCACTTGTCTTGAGACTGAAATCGCTCACTCTTCAGCCTCACGAGCTGTTGCTAACAGCCCCCAAGGAGGTCAGAAAGCCCTTGGCTGTGGTTTCTGGTTGTTCTGGGGGACTGTGAACTCCTCGCTGCCCCTGTGACAGTGCCCAGAAAACAGAGCAGAGTCGTGGGCTCA
Organism: Phalacrocorax carbo; assembly: GCF_963921805.1. NCBI lineage: Eukaryota > Metazoa > Chordata > Aves > Suliformes > Phalacrocoracidae > Phalacrocorax > Phalacrocorax carbo. The sequence continues at coordinate 26,589,106 of NC_087518.1, read as the reverse complement.
GCCCCGGCTTGGCCTGTGTCCCAGCCCTTGGACAGAGCTGCCCGACGGGATGTGCTCCCCTCCCAAAGAGGGCAGCTCCCCTGGCTGTGCTCCAGCGGCTCTCCAAGAGCGCCCTGAGGACGATCCCCACACAGGCTCAGCCAGGCCGTGAGGTCACAACGAGGCTGTGATGTCACAGAGCCCCACAGTGCTGTGCTGGCTATAAATACTGACCGATCAGCCCCCGGACCCATCTGCAGCAGCAGCAGCAGCAGCGGCAGCAGCGGCAGCAGCGGCAGCAGCGGCAGCAGCGGCAGTGACAGCAGTGGTGGCAGTGGTGACAGCAGCGGCTGCGGCAGTGGCAGGGCCATGGCCACCACCCACCACCTCCTCCTCATCCTCCTCCTGGTGGCCCTGCATGCCAGGGTTACCCAGGCTGCTCCGTGGCAAGCACTGGGAGCAGGTAAGCAGGCAGCGCTGGTGCAGCCTTTCACAGGCCAGCGGGCTCTTCTCCCCAAGAAGCGTGGGTGATGGGTTTTTTTCCCTCCAGAGCTTTAACGAGGGTCACCTCTCTGTGTGTTTGTTTGTGTGTGTGTGTGAGAGCGAGCTCTCCTGAGAAGAAAGCCCCAAAGGGGGCCATATGTTGGTCCGGCTGCTCCTCAACGAGTGCTGCACATGGCCTGCAAAGAGTGTCTGAAGAGCTGCAAGGAGCCAGCCAAGACGTCCCCCGGCCCTCTGCAGCTTTGGCACTCCCCACCTATGTCTGGCTACCACCTCGTTACCTGACCCCCTTCCAGTGCCTGCAGTTCACGAAGGCAGAAGTGGAACCCAACATGCAATGGAAACATTACTCTTCTGTGCTTGCTTCTAGGTGAGGGTCGTGGCAATGGTTATCCAGCTTCTCGGCCGGATGTTGGTTTGGAGCCCTTGGGGCATCCTGGAGGTAAGGTCTCAGTGTCCCTTTCCTTGAAAGAATTAACTTTGACACTGTGGCAAGAGCTTATTCATGTGCCATTTTCCTGAAGGTCCTCTCAAAGTCGAGAGCTTCCCGACCTCTTGGCCTCTTCCTGTCCCCGAGCCTGAGAGCAATCCCACAGGTAAGTCAGTGGGAGGAGGGAGCATTCACCTTTTAATCTTCTTGCCATGTGAAATGCAAGCTGCTCCTTCCGTGGCCAATGATGTGCAGACAACAGGTGACGGAGGCTTCTCTGGGTGCTTAGTTACAGACGTGCCCGTAGGGAGGACTTTTGCAGCTCCTTGGCTGGATGCTGTGCTACAGCGCGGCTGGCATCGCAGGGGTGAGTGGTCCGTCTCCGCTGACCTTGCAGGCTAAGCACTGGTTGCCTGTAATTTATTCCTGTGAAATTGCACCAAATGCTTTCCCTGAAGGTCCTCCAACAGCCAGGTACCAAGCTGAAGGAGGGAAAAAGTCCCCGCAGCCATCACATGCCCTAAGGCAAATGCTGGAAGAACTGGAGAGAGGACACGGTGGGTGTCTTTCGCTCTGCCTTAGCCGTGAGACACGACAACCGGAGGTTTTACATACACGTCTGGGCACACTGTAGCCTGCACAGCGGGAAGGGATCAATCGGCCTCACTGCAGTGACGCTAGGTTTCACGCCTTGCAGGTTCTGGTGAGCCACAGAGACGGTGCAGAGCCTTTGCTGCCTGTTGTGCTTCAGGCCGAGTGCCAGAGGCAGCTGCAGTCCCAGCTTGCCCTGTACGGCTCAGAGGCAGCTTGTACAGATGTCACAGGCAGATTGGAGGGCCTGGTGCGTGCTGCACTTGTGCTCAGCTCACGCGCAGCGCTGCTTGCCCACTGAGAGCCGGTTCCAGGCACGGGCGAGGTCCCAAGCAGTGCTGCTTGCCCTTTCCTAGTGCTGGAGGTCGGGCGGAGATGCTGACTCAGCGGGCTTTCTGCCTTGTGCTCGATTTCCCATCTGCAGACCGATAGCTGGGATGGGACGAACGTGACCGTTGCTGGGGCTTACAGGGAGGGGCAGGAGGGCCTTGCATAGGAGCAGCCCTGCTCAGAAGGCCTGTTTCCCCGGCTGGCCTGGCTGCAGCTTCTTCCCATCCTCTTTGAAGGAAGGCATTTAGCATCACCTTACTGTTTCCCAAAAACACACTACGTGCAATGCGAACCAGGAGATCGCGTGCAATTTCCTGGTCTCCCAGCAGGTCAGGCCTGGCTGTTGTTTGGACTAGTTACTAGGCGCAGCCCCAAGAGTCCCGGCAATTTGTCTAAACCCTATTACCCATGTCTTTGAGAAGCACTGCCTCCTAAAGATGCCACCTCCCTGATGGGAAGGGTTCCAACTAATCCAACCATCCCGCTTGCTTTCTCAAGGGACGGACCGAGAGGCTGTGCAGAAGGAGGCGTTTTTGGAAGGAAGCAGTGGCTCCCTGCCAGCCTCTGCTGAAGAAACAGAGGTGATGCAAGCCAACGGCATGCCAGGTAATTGCCGTCCCGTGGTCAGGCGGTGTCACCCATTGGGATCGCTATGTGTCAGCAGGCTCCTCCCCCAGTGCCGGCTCTGGCACGACACAGCAGCAGCCAAAGATGAAAGGGTTTTGGGTTCGAGGCATCGGGAACACGTTCCACAGACGGTGGGGAACGTGACTCTTGCACAAACGTACCTCCCGCTGTGGCTGCATCCCAGCGCTTGCCGTGAGACCCTAGAGGCCCAAAGCACAAGAGCAGCACAGAGCGGGATCCCTCCCGTGAGCTGAGGTCCAGAGCGATGCCCTGACTCCCCGACTGGGCAGGGCCTTAGAGGGAACATCCCCGTCCTCCTGCACCTGCTGTGCCTGAGCCGTGCCGAGGCTTTACCTGTCATCTCTGCTTTTTGCCAGGGCTGTCAAAGGCGGGAGCAGACCACCATGGCAGCGTATATGAATTTTTCCGCACAGACTCAGGTACTGAGCAGTCTCGCTGGGGTCCCTAAGCAGGAGACATGTCCCAAAACCTGGGAGCAGCAGCAGGTGGTGCCCATGCTGGAGAAAAGGCAGAAGGGGAGAGCAAGGCTCAAGGGTCTCTTCAGAAGGCCTGACTCGGTCCCCACGGGGTGTGGGGGCTGGCCCGCAGGGAGGGAGGGAGGGTTGCGGGTGCCCCTCCCTGCTGCAGGGATAGCTTTTGTCTGAGTGACTGCTCAAGCAGGTGCGCTCCCCCGCCATGCTCTCCTGACGGCCACCTGAGTTTTGGTCGGTGGGACAGCCTGTCCTAAAGGGTGGGAATGTGCCTCCAGGCACCAGCACTGGGGGGAAACAGACCTTCCTGGCCATATCAAATGTGCCATGGGCTTACCTGTGGTGCACAGCACAGGCTAACGTCCCAAATTGCTCCTCCAGGTATGGTTGGCGAGACAATCCCAAGTGTTTCCAACCCCCAGAGCACCGCAAGTTTTTTCTGTCCACAAGATGTGCGAAGACGCTGTATGATAGGCACAGCAGCAGTTGTGATTTCCGTGCCACTTGCAATAGCGTTGTGCTATATCATGATCCAACGGCGGAGAAATAGAAGACAGTGAGTCATTGATTTCCCCCCCACGACTGCTTCCTTCCATGGCTGCTCGTCGTAGCCACGAAGCATTCCTAGTCAGGCTGCAGTGGAGTGGTTGGTTAGTTAGGGGTTGGCCAGAAAACTCTGCTGAGGTTTCTGCTGCTGTCAGATCCTTTAATTGGCATCTTGACTCCTGGGCCTTTGTCTCGAGAGCCGCTCTCACTGGTGCCAGTGTCAGCTCAAACTGACCCTGCCTGGACAAAAGCAGCCCCAGGAGCACCAGGCATAGGCAAAGCAAGGTCAGGGATGAGAAATAGCAGGGGCGAGCTTGCCCTAGAAAGCAAGACGTGCACTAGCACCCGCTCCTGACCAGCAAAGCTGCCCCGAGGAATGCCCCTGCTTGCTGGGGCCATGAGGTGCAGGTGTCCACCTCGGCCAAGGTGTGCCGGCAGCTCAGCCCGTGCTGGGCAGCCTTGCCAGCTGCAGGCCGTGCTGTGGATTGGAGAGTCCCTGTGCCCCATCTGCAGCTGAGGGCCTCAGCAGCCTCCTCTCTCCACAGGCATGCCTCTGCAGCTTCAGAAGCCCGCCGGGAAACCAGCAGATACCCCTCGCGCCCGCAGAGCCGGACCCGCCGGCCCAGCACCCCTGAAGGCTGGACCCAACACCAGCGGCCGCCACTTGTGCATGGGAAACCGGCACGCCCGCCCTCCCCACGGCCCCCCCGCCCCCCGAGCCCGATGGTCCGGCCCCCCAGCAGGGGCTGAAGGCAGCCCCGCCAGGGGAGGGCTTGGTGGTGCGCTGACAGAACCCCCACCAACAACTTTGGGGATCAGCCGTTTCTCTACAAATAAAGAGGGACAGAGCTGGCACAGAAGTCTCCAGTGGTACAAACAGCAAACCCCGCGAGGCACCAGCACCGGCTGAGCTCCGCAGCCGGGCGCAGCCGCGGATGCCCACTGTGTCGGCAGGCAGGAGCCAGGCACGGGGCTCCTCTGGCCAGCGGCGGGGCCCCGAGGGGCTGGGGCAGCCCACGGCCATGGCCAGCAACACCAACCTGACCCACACGCAGTGCGGGAGGCAGTGACGGGGGCCCAACCTGGCCAGTCGCACGGACCCGTAAGGGTCCGTGGGCTGAGGGAACGATTGTTGCAGCGGGATCATCTGGCCACAGCGGACCTCCTCAGATGGCATACCCAGGAAAAGGGGGAGCCATCAAGAGCACCTCCAGGGACACAAGTCTGACAAGCAAATGCACTGGAGGCAAAACAAAGCTCCTCACTAATTAATGGGCCCTTGATGGGCCCTAACTGACAGGCCATCACCAATTAGGGGTGCTGCAAAATATCTCCACACCTGGCTGTGAGCCTGCTGTTAAGCAGCTCCCTGAGCCAGGCCTTTACTGCCTCGGCAGTAAGAAAGTGGTGACCACCCCCACTGCTTGAACAGCGCGTTGAAAGGCTGCCTGAGGCATTCGTAAGAGTTCAGCTGTGCTGCTCAGGCTGCGGCCACTGTTCACAGGACACCAAAGCAAACCACACACTGACAACCAAGGCCCTTCGCTGGTGCAGATCAGGCACTTTGGGCGGGGTACAACAGTAAGCACGTGGCTTTTTCGACTTAAGGGAGGCTGGGCCCGCTCTTAGTTCCGAGGCCTTGGCTTAGATCGCAGTTAGTATTGCCATCAAGGTGTAAAAGTGTTGAGGGGGAGAGGGTTTTAACGCTTCTCCTCCAGAAGCCTGGATGATGGTTTTGCCCTCCAGTGCTTCAGCGCGGGCTCCCCCTCTGTGCGTGCGAGCTCTCCGGGTCAGCGAGTCCAAGGGGCCTTACGTTGGTCCGTCCGCTCCTCGACAGCTGTTGCACGTGGCCTGGAAAGAGTGTCTGGAGAGCTGCCAGAAGCCAACCAAGAGGTCACCAGGCTCCTCCGCTGCTCACCAAATTGGTGCTGTAGGTCACAGGGGCACGGGAGAGCACACAGGGGAAGTATCACGTGCTGGCCTTCCTCCAACGTGCCACCCTGGGCTTTGCCCACTGGCAAGGGACCCTAGGCTAGGCCGACTTTGGGTTTGATGCCACCCTCCTGTTGAGAGAACAGCAGGACTGCGGTCTTTCTTTCCCCCATTTGTCACAGACTCGTTGATAGCATGCAGGTGACCTACCTTTAGACACCTGAGCTACTGCCAGCTGCTCCAACCCCCTCATCATCGTCTTTGTGGCCCTGCTCTGCACCCGCTCCAGCAGGTCTGTGTCTTTCCTATGCTTTTTATTACCACCATACACCCTGCGGGACAAACACCAGGGGAGAACTGCAGCTAAAGTCAGTGTAATAGGAAAGACACGGCCTGCCTCTGTGCAAAAGACAAGAGCAGAAAGGGGAAATTGGCCAGCACCCTCAGTCAACACTGAGCACGAGAGCTGGCAGAAGATGTGGTTAGACAAAGGGCTCCCTCCCAGTCCCTTAAAAAGGCTGCCAACTCCCGTTTTATGGCAAATGGTCAGGTTTCCTTCATGAATTCCTCATAATGGTCCTCCAGGGTCTGTGTTGGGAGATGGAGTGACACCATACAATGTGGGAGCCAGCGGATGTTAGGGGTGTGACCCCAAATCCATCAGCACTGAACCAAGCCTGCCACCATGCAGGGAGCTGGGGTCAGAGCTTGATCCGCAGGGCCGCTGCCCCTACCACTCAGGCTCCCAGGCCTGAGCTGATGGCTGCCATTAGGGATTGCTTCTTGACAACACTCCTCCTTGACACAGGAGCCCAACTATCGATGGCACATAAGGACACTTAGCTGTCCTTTGGGACAGCCTCCACTGAGAAAACGTTGCCTTAGCGTGTAACACAACATCAACTTGTAGTTAAAAGGATGCCAGTGTCTGTTCAGGACCACATGATGACTTTCCAGGGTTACTTGCTTGGGGCAGGACACTCCAGCCCTCACTGGGAGCTGGCACACTCTTTCTCAGGTTATTTCCATTTTCCTTCTGGAGGGCTAAAGAACAGAGGATAAAAAAAACTCCCCAGCAGGCCAGGGCTTGACCAAAGCCCGTGGAGAAGGTAGTCCCAACAGTCAGCTAGTCAGCCTGCTAGGAGAACATGACGAGTTGGGCATAAGCAGGCAAGTCTTTCATTTTGGTTTAATTTGTGGTAGTGGAGGGACCAGGCACTCTCAGGCACTCTCAGGCACTCAAGTTAATGCAAGTTCTGCTCCACTCCACCTGAAACAGCTCAGAGCAATACTTTTTCCTCTGCCACACGCTTTCAGAGGCAAAAGCCATTTGGCTTAGCCTAACAGATATTTCGCATTCAGATTGACTCGGTTTTCACAGTCAATGCTCCCAGCACCCTGAATCATAGCATCACAAAATGGTTTGGGTTGCGAGGGACCTGTAAAGGCCATCTAGCCCAACCTCCCCCTGCAATGAGCAGGGCCATCTGCAACTACATCAGGTTGCTCAGAGCCCCGTCCAACCTGACCATCAATGTTTCCGGGGATGGGACATCTACCACTTCCCAGGGCAACCTGTGCCAGTGTTTCACCACCCTCAGCGTAAAAAATGTCTTCCTTATATCCACTCTGAATCTACCCTCTTTTAGTTTAAAACCACTACCCCTTGCCCTGTTGCAACAGGCCCTGCTAAAAACTCTCTCCCCATCTTTCTTACAAGTCCCCTGTAAGTATCGAGAGGCCGCAAGGAGGTCTACCTGTAGCCTTCTCTTCAGTTGGGCTGAACAACCCAACTCCCTCAGCCTTTCTTCATAGGAGAGGTGTTCCAGCCCTCTGGTCACTTTTGTGGCCCTCCTCTGGACCCGCTCCAACAGGTCCATGTCTTTCTTGTGCTGAGGGCTCCAGAGCTGGACACAGTACTGCAGGTGGGGTCTCACCAGAGCAGAGTAGAGGGGCAGAATCGCCTCCCTCGACCTGCTGGCCACCCTTCTTTTGATGCAGCCCAGATAACGTTGGCTTTCTGGGCTGCGAGTGCTCATTGCTGGCTCCTGTGCAGCTTTTCATCCACCAGTACCCCCAAGTCCTTTTCCACAGGGCTGCTCTCAATCCCTTCATCCCCCAGGCTCTACTGATATTGGGGCTTGCCCCAACCCAGGTGCAGGACCCTGCACTTGGCCTTGTTGAACTGCGTGACATTCCCATGCGCCCACTTCTCGAGCTTGCCCAGCTCCCTCTGGATGGCACCCCATCCCTCAGGCGTGTCAGCCGCACCACTCAGCTTGCTGTCGTCTGCAAACTTGCCGAGGGCGCACTCGATCCTGCTGTCTATACCATTGCATTGATGAAGATGTTAAACAGTACTCGTCCCAGTACAGAACCCTGAGGGACACCACTCGTCCCTGATCTCCATCTGGACACTGAGCCATTGACCATGACCCTCTGGATGAGACCATCCAGCCAATTCCTTATCCACCAAACAGTCCATCCATCAGATCCATAGCTCTCCAATCTAGAAAGAAGGACGATATGGGGGACCGTGTCAAAGGCCTTTTGGAAGTCCAGCTAGATGACATCTGTAGCTCTTCCCTTGTCCGCTGATGTAGTCACTCCATCATAGAAGGCCACTAGGTTGGTCAGGTGGCATATACCCACCCTGTGCTCTCCTGGGTTCCCTTTTGCATGTCAAATAATTGGAGAGAATACTCCTCTGTTTCAGGGATTGACTTTGCTCTTTGAGGAGCCTGACAGAAGGTACTCCCTTACATTTCACATGAAGAAGGAATGGAAAAGTCAAGGCTTCCTCTTTGGTGGAAAACAAAAGTGACTCATTAGCCCTGGGGTCCCCCAAGGCACCAAACTGGGCTCCAGCCTGGAAGCTGCCGACGGAAGGGGATCTTGCACTTGTCTTGAGACTGAAATCGCTCACTCTTCAGCCTCACGAGCTGTTGCTAACAGCCCCCAAGGAGGTCAGAAAGCCCTTGGCTGTGGTTTCTGGTTGTTCTGGGGGACTGTGAACTCCTCGCTGCCCCTGTGACAGTGCCCAGAAAACAGAGCAGAGTCGTGGGCTCAGCCCCGGCTTGGCCTGTGTCCCAGCCCTTGGACAGAGCTGCCCGACGGGATGTGCTCCCCTCCCAAAGAGGGCAGCTCCCCTGGCTGTGCTCCAGCGGCTCTCCAAGAGCGCCCTGAGGACGATCCCCACACAGGCTCAGCCAGGCCGTGAGGTCACAACGAGGCTGTGATGTCACAGAGCCCCACAGTGCTGTGCTGGCTATAAATACTGACCGATCAGCCCCCGGACCCATCTGCAGCAGCAGCGGCAGCAGCGGCAGCAGCGGCAGCAGCGGCAGTGACAGCAGTGGTGGCAGTGGTGACAGCAGTGGCTGCGGCAGTGGCAGGGCCATGGCCACCACCCACCACCTCCTCCTCATCCTCCTCCTGGTGGCCCTGCATGCCAGGGTTACCCAGGCTGCTCCGTGGCAAGCACTGGGAGCAGGTAAGCAGGCAGCACTGGTGCAGCCTTTCACAGGCCAGCGGGCTCTTCTCCCCAAGAAGCGTGGGTGATGGGGTTTTTTCCCTCCAGAGCTTTAACGAGGGTCACCTCTCTGTGTGTTTGTTTGTGTGTGTGTGTGAGAGCGAGCTCTCCTGAGAAGAAAGCCCCAAAGGGGGCCATATGTTGGTCCGGCTGCTCCTCAACGAGTGCTGCACATGGCCTGCAAAGAGTGTCTGAAGAGCTGCAAGGAGCCAGCCAAGACGTCCCCGGGCCCTCTGCAGCTTTGGCACTCCCCACCTATGTCTGGCTACCACCTCGTTACCTGACCCCCTTCCAGGGCCTGCAGTTCACGAAGGCAGAAGTGGAACCCAACATGCAATGGAAACATTACTCTTCTGTGCTTGCTTCTAGGTGAGGGTCGTGGCAACGGTTATCCAGCTTCTCGGCCGGATGTTGGTTTGGAGCCCTTGGGGCATCCTGGAGGTAAGGTCTCGGTGTCCCTTTCCTTGAAAGAATTAACTTTGACACTGTGGCAAGAGCTTATTCATGTGCCATTTTCCTGAAGGTCCTCTCAAAGTCGAGAGCTTCCCGACCTCTTGGCCTCTTCCTGTCCCCGAGCCTGAGAGCAATCCCACAGGTAAGTCAGTGGGAGGAGGGAGCATTCACCTTTTAATCTTCTTGCCATGTGAAATGCAAGCTGCTCCTTCCGTGGCCAATGATGCGCAGACAACAGGTGACGGAGGCTTCTCTGGGTGCTTAGTTACAGACGTGCCCGTAGGGAGGACTTTTGCAGCTCCTTGGCTGGATGCTGTGCTACAGCGCGGCTGGCATCGCAGGGGTGAGTGGTCCGTCTCCGCTGACCTTGCAGGCTAAGCACTGGTTGCCTGTAATTTATTCCTGTGAAATTGCACCAAATGCTTTCCCTGAAGGTCCTCCAACAGCCAGGTACCAAGCTGAAGGAGGGAAAAAGTCCCCGCAGCCATCACATGCCCTAAGGCAAATGCTGGAAGAACTGGAGAGAGGACACGGTGGGTGTCTTTCGCTCTGCCTTAGCCGTGAGACACGACAACTGGAGGTTTTACATACACGTCTGGGCACACTGTAGCCTGCACAGCGGGAAGGGATCAATCGGCCTCACTGCAGTGACGCTAGGTTTCACGCCTTGCAGGTTCTGGTGAGCCACAGAGATGGTGCAGAGCCTTTGCTGCCTGTTGTGCTTCAGGCCGAGTGCCAGAGGCAGCTGCAGTCCCAGCTTGCCCTGTACGGCTCAGAGGCGGCTTGTGCAGATGTCGCAGGCAGATTGGAGGGCCTGGTGCGTGCTGCACTTGTGCTCAGCTCACGCACAGCGCTGCTTGCCCACTGAGAGCCGGTTCCAGGCACGGGCGAGGTCCCAAGCAGTGCTGCTTGCCCTTTCCTAGTGCTGGAGGTCGGGCGGAGATGCTGACTCAGCGGGCTTTCTGCCTTGTGCTCGATTTCCCATCTGCAGACCGATAGCTGGGATGGGACGAACGTGACCGTTGCTGGGGCTTACAGGGAGGGGCAGGAGGGCCTTGCATAGGAGCAGCCCTGCTCAGAAGGCCTGTTTCCCCAGCTGGCCTGGCTGCAGCTTCTTCCCATCCTCTTTGAAGGAAGGCATTTAGCATCACCTTACTGTTTCCCAAAAACACACTACGTGCAATGCGAACCAGGAGATCGCGTGCAATTTCCTGGTCTCCCAGCAGGTCAGGCCTGGCTGTTGTTTGGACTAGTTACTAGGCGCAGCCCCAAGAGTCCCGGCAATTTGTCTAAACCCTATTACCCATGTCTTTGAGAAGCACTGCCTCCTAAAGATGCCACCTCCCTGATGGGAAGGGTTCCAACTAATCCAACCATCCCGCTTGCTTTCTCAAGGGACGGACCGAGAGGCTGTGCAGAAGGAGGCGTTTTTGGAAGGAAGCAGTGGCTCCCTGCCAGCCTCTGCTGAAGAAACAGAGGTGATGCAAGCCAACGGCATGCCAGGTAATTGCCGTCCCGTGGTCAGGCGGTGTCACCCATTGGGATCGCTATGTGTCAGCAGGCTCCTCCCCCAGTGCCGGCTCTGGCACGACACAGCAGCAGCCAAAGATGAAAGGGTTTTGGGTTCGAGGCATCGGGAACACGTTCCACAGACGGTGGGGAATGTGACTCTTGCACAAACGTACCTCCCGCTGTGGCTGCATCCCAGCGCTTGCTGTGAGACCCTAGAGGCCCAAAGCACAAGAGCAGCACAGAGCGGGATCCCTCCCGTGAGCTGAGGTCCACAGCGATGCCCTGGCTCCCCGACTGGGCAGGGCCTTAGAGGGAACATCCCCGTCCTCCTGCACCTGCTGTGCCTGAGCCGTGCCGAGGCTTTACCTGTCATCTCTGCTTTTTGCCAGGGCTGTCAAAGGCGGGAGGAGACCACCATGGCAGCGTATATGAATTTTTCCGCACAGACTCAGGTACTGAGCAGTCTCGCTGGGGTCCCTAAGCAGGAGACATGTCCCAAAACCTGGGAGCAGCAGCAGGTGGTGCCCATGCTGGAGAAAAGGCAGAAGGGGAGAGCAAGGCTCAAGGGTCTCTTCAGAAGGCCTGACTCGGTCCCCACGGGGTGTGGGGGCTGGCCCGCAGGGAGGGAGGGAGGGTGGGTTGCGGGTGCCACTCCCTGCTGCAGGGATAGCTTTTGTCTGAGTGACTGCTCAAGCAGGTGCGCTCCCCCGCCGTGCTCTCCTGACGGCCACCTGAGTTTTGGTCGGTGGGACAGCCTGTCCTAAAGGGTGGGAATGTGCCTCCAGGCACCAGCACTGGGGGGAAACAGACCTTCCTGGCCATATCAAATGTGCCATGGGCTTACCTGTGGTGCACAGCACAGGCTAACGTCCCAAATTGCTCCTCCAGGTATGGTTGGCGAGACAATCCCAAGTGTTTCCAACCCCCAGAGCACCGCAAGTTTTTTCTGTCCACAAGATGTGCGAAGACGCTGTATGATAGGCACAGCAGCAGTTGTGATTTCCGTGCCACTTGCAATAGCGTTGTGCTATATCATGATCCGACGGCGGAGAAATAGAAGACAGTGAGTCATTGATTTCCCCCCCACGACTGCTTCCTTCCATGGCTGCTCGTCGTAGCCACGAAGCATTCCTAGTCAGGCTGCAGTGGAGTGGTTGGTTAGTTAGGGGTTGGCCAGAAAACTCTGCTGAGGTTTCTGCTGCTGTCAGATCCTTTAATTGGCATCTTGACTCCTGGGCCTTTGTCTCAAGAGCCGCTCTCACTGGTGCCAGTGTCAGCTCAAACTGACCCTGCCTGGACAAAAGCAGCCCCAGGAGCACCAGGCATAGGCAAAGCAAGGTCAGGGATGAGAAATAGCAGGGCCGAGCTTGCCCTAGAAAGCAAGACGTGCACTAGCGCCCGCTCCTGACCAGCAAAGCTGCCCCGAGGAATGCCCTGCTTGCTGAGGCCATGAGGTGCAGGTGTCCACCTCGGCCAAGGTGTGCCGGCAGCTCAGCCCGTGCTGGGCAGCCTTGCCAGCTGCAGGCCGTGCTGTGGATTGGAGAGTCCCTGTGCCCCATCTGCAGCTGAGGGCCTCAGCAGCCTCCTCTCTCCACAGGCATGCCTCTGCAGCTTCAGAAGCCCGCCGGGAAACCAGCAGATACCCCTCGTGCCCGCAGAGCCGGACCCACCGGCCCAGCACCCCTGAAGGCTGGACCCAACACCAGCGGCCGCCACTTGTGCATGGGAAACCGGCACGCCCGCCCTCCCCACGGCCCCCCCGCCCCCCGAGCCCGATGGTCCGGCCCCCCAGCAGGGGCTGAAGGCAGCCCCGCCAGGGGAGGGCTTGGTGGTGCGCTGACAGAACCCCCACCAACAACTTTGGGGATCAGCCGTTTCTCTACAAATAAAGAGGGACAGAGCTGGCGCACAAGTCTCCAGTGGTACAAACAGCAAACCCCGCGAGGCACCAGCACCGGCTGAGCTCCGCAGCCGGGCGCAGCCGCGGATGCCCACTGTGTCGGCAGGCAGGAGCCAGGCACGGGGCTCCTCTGGCCAGCGGCGGGGCCCCGAGGGGCTGGGGCAGCCCACGGCCATGGCCAGCAACACCAACCTGACCCACACGCGGTGCGGGAGGCAGTGACGGGGGCCCAACCTGGCCAGTCGCACGGACCCGTAAGGGTCCGTGGGCTGAGGGAACGATTGTTGCAGCGGGATCATCTGGCCACAGCGGACCTCCTCAGATGGCATACCCAGGAAAAGGGGGAGCCATCAAGAGCACCTCCAGGGACACAAGTCTGACAAGCAAATGCACTGGAGGCAAAACAAAGCTCCTCACTAATTAATGGGCCCTTGATGGGCCCTAACTGACAGGCCATCACCAATTAGGGGTGCTGCAAAATATCTCCACACCTGGCTGTGAGCCTGCTGTTAAGCAGCTCCCTGAGCCAGGCCTTTACTGCCTCAGCAGTAAGAAAGTGGTGACCACCCCCACTGCTTGAACAGCGCGTTGAAAGGCTGCCTGAGGCATTCGTAAGAGTTCAGCTGTGCTGCTCAGGCTGCGGCCACTGTTCACAGGACACCAAAGCAAACCACACACTGACAACCAAGGCCCTTCGCTGGTGCAGATCAGGCACTTTGGGCGGGGTACAACAGTAAGCACGTGGCTTTTTCGACTTAAGGGAGGCTGGGCCCGCTCTTAGTTCCGAGGCCTTGGCTTAGATCGCAGTTAGTATTGCCATCAAGGTGTAAAAGTGTTGAGGGGGAGAGGGTTTTAACGCTTCTCCTCCAGAAGCCTGGATGATGGTTTTGCCCTCCAGTGCTTCAGCGCGGGCTCCCCCTCTGTGCGTGCGAGCTCTCCGGGTCAGCGAGCCCAAGGGGCCTTACGTTGGTCCGTCCGCTCCTCAACAGCTGTTGCACGTGGCCTGGAAAGAGTGTCTGGAGAGCTGCCAGAAGCCAACCAAGAGGTCACCAGGCTCCTCCGCTGCTCACCAAATTGGTGCTGTAGGTCACAGGGGCACGGGAGAGCACACAGGGGAAGTATCACGTGCTGGCCTTCCTCCAACGTGCCACCCTGGGCTTTGCCCACTGGCAAGGGACCCTAGGCTAGGCCGACTTTGGGTTTGATGCCACCCTCCTGTTGAGAGAACAGCAGGACTGCGGTCTTTCTTTCCCCCATTTGTCACAGACTCGTTGATAGCATGCAGGTGACCTACCTTTAGACACCTGAGCTACTGCCAGCTGCTCCAACCCCCTCATCATCGTCTTTGTGGCCCTGCTCTGCACCCGCTCCAGCAGGTCTGTGTCTTTCCTATGCTTTTTATTACCACCATACACCCTGCGGGACAAACACCAGGGGAGAACTGCAGCTAAAGTCAGTGTAATAGGAAAGACACGGCCTGCCTCTGTGCAAAAGACAAGAGCAGAAAGGGGAAATTGGCCAGCACCCTCAGTCAACACTGAGCACGAGAGCTGGCAGAAGATGTGGTTAGACAAAGGGCTCCCTCCCAGTCCCTTAAAAAGGCTGCCAACTCCCGTTTTATGGCAAATGGTCAGGTTTCCTTCATGAATTCCTCATAATGGTCCTCCAGGGTCTGTGTTGGGAGATGGAGTGACACCGTACAATGTGGGAGCCAGCGGATGTTAGGGGTGTGACCCCAAATCCATCAGCGCTGAACCGAGCCTGCCACCATGCAGGGAGCTGGGGTCAGAGCTTGATCCGCAGGGCCGCTGCCCCTACCACTCAGGCTCCCAGGCCTGAGCTGATGGCTGCCATTAGGGATTGCTTCTTGACAACACTCATCCTTGACACCCTTCTTTTGATGCAGCCCAGGACACGGTTGTCCTTCTGGGCTGCAAGCGCATACTGCCGGCTCCTGTGCAGCTTTTCATCCACCAGTACCCCCAAGTCCTACTCCACAGGGCTGCTCTCAATCTTTTCATCCCCCAGCCTGTATTGATATCAGGGCTTGCAGTTGGCCTTGTTGAAGCTCATGAGGTTCTCACAGGCCCGCCTCTCCAGCTTGTCTAGGTCTCTTTGGATGACATCCCATCCTTCTGGTGTGTCAACTGCACTGTTCAGCTTGGTGTCATCTGCAAACCTGCCGAGGGTGCACTCAATTCCACTGTCTATGTCACTGATGAAGATATTAAACAGTACCGGTCCCAATAAAGACCCCTGAGGGACACCACTTGTCACTGATCTCCATCTGGACATTGAGTTATTGACTACTACCCTCTGGATGCGACCATCCAGCCAGTTCCTTATCCACCAAACAGTCAACCCATCAAATCCGTATCTCTCCAGTTTAGAGAGAAGGATATTGAGGGGGACGGTGTTTTGACTTACAGAAGTCCAGCTAGATGACATCCATAGCTCTTCCCTTGTCCACTGATGTAGTCACATTTTGCTATCTTAAGAGATGTGGTGGCTTTGGTTTGAAAATATTTGTGGTTGCAAACCATGTCATCTGCACTACAATATTCATACTGCAGGTATTTTCATGTAACTGTCAGAAGCTCTGTCAAATTTGACTGAAATTGGCCAGCAGTCCCCAAAGCTAAGAAGCACAGGCTTCAGTTCTAGGAAGCTGGATTAAAAATATTTGCATTTAATATTGACTTCACAGAATTATTGCACGCTTTTTTTTTTTCTTTTTTTTTTTAAATGCCTCCTTATTAAAAACTTCTGTTTCCTGGTATAGGATGATATAGCACCCACAGGTTTTGTCACCGTCTTAAAAGCCCATTAAATGCTAATTCAGGAATGCAGGTGTCCAGGTACTTTCCCACAGGAAGAGGCATTGAACTGGGGTCAGAGGGGGAAAAAATTACTTATTTGCATCTCTCCTCTTGTTTCTTGAGTACAGAAGGCCAGTCTAAAACCATGATTGCTGTTGCAGTAATTAGGACCAGTTGGAGGGTTTTGGTTTGGGTTTTTTTGGCAAGTAGATAAGAGTTCCAGCCTGCAAGTTGGAGATACTTCACAAGTATGAAGGAAAGAATGAAAGAATGCCTGAAAGAATGGTGTGTGCACACAGTCTGAAGAGTAGTGTGAGCAGCTTTAACTAAATCCATTGTAGGAATTAGATTCATGCAGGCAACATGCAGTCTGCAAAGAGAAGAGATGCTTCCGAACATCTAGTACCCATACATCCGTATCTTTGTAGCTAATAATAGTCTGCAATATATAGAAGGTGTATTTAAGTTAAGCAGCACTTCCAAAGGTTGTATAAAATCAGCAGGTGGCTGGGTTTATTTGGGGTTTGGTTTTTTTTTTTGGTTGGGAGGGGGTTTGAGATCTTCAGTTGGAGAATTCATGAAAATTCCAAAAGTCAGTGGTTTGTTGATGCTGTTTGGGATTCATATCAAGTATGACCTCTTATGGTCATATTAAACAAAAATGGCAACTGACCCTTATTTTAAGGAAAACAAATCCAAAACCCAAATAAGTTTGTTTAGAAAATTTCAAGCAATAAAATTATTAATAATGCCAATAGTAAAATTATCTTTTATTTTTACATGAGTAGGACCAGAAAGCTACCTGTCACTCTTCTGTTTGTTTTTGGGTTTTTTTCTTAATATAAAAAGAGCTGAGAGTTGTACAAAGAGGTGAAACTATTTATTACACTAGCTGGCAAATGTTGGGAGAGGTAGCTCAAAAAGCAAAGGCCTGCACACCTGTATGCTAGCTTGTTTTAACTATCTTCATCAGTTAAAATTTCTAGAAAGATTTGTAGATCAATCTCCCTTATTGCCATCATGAACATATTTTTGCGGGTTTACACAGTCCTTCACAAAGTATGGGATTTAGTTAATAATCAGTAACAGCAATAAAAGTTAAATTGTAAAATAGTTTCTGGTAAATAATGGTTTATGCCCCACTTCTTCAACTATAAAGTAAGGATAAAATCCTTCTAAATGCATCATTCCAGTCATCTTACTCCAATTTTCACTGACAGTAAGAGCTACAAATCATGATCTAAGGACTAAACCTCTTGAATGCAATAAACCTTCAGTCAATTCTGAATTGTAGGAAATAATGCAAAGGAAAAAATGAAAAGTCAAAACATTTCCCTTTAAATTTTAGAAAACATGCAAAATATTTTGCCAAATGTGTTTTTGCTTTTTTCTTTAGATTTTTTATTATTGTGTTGTCTACTGCTTCAAAATACTCTTTCCCGTGGGCTCTCTCTGGCCTCTGAAATTTTTTTTGATTGCATGAGACAGTTTGTGAAGTTTTAGTTGATGTTCTGCACTGTGCCATGATTCCTTGCTTGTCTTCAGTGTTGCTTAGACATAAACATAGACTGTTAATTTCATGACCAGAATTCATGAACAGTTGCCTCAGGTCTTGATGGCAGTTCCCAAAAAGAGTGTGTAGCAAGTTAGCTTGGCTAGCTGAGCTTACAAACGAGACCTGGTTTTATCACTTCTAATTTTCCACTACAAGAAAATAAGCAGAAGAATAATATATCACAGCGTTTGATGGTATAAGGTAGTTTCAAATGTATTGTAACGCTAATATGTACTATGTCCTAATGTTTTCTGAGAAATTGCTTTATTCTTCCTTACATCATGCCCTAGTATACCTTGATTTTTCCACAGGAGGATTTAAGTATAGATCCACATGGAGTTGTGCCTGCAGCATCATAAAACTGTAAGAAAATATAAGGTGAAGATAAAGGTGATTCAGCAAGCTGTAGTTTGAAAAGGACAAGAGGGTTGTTAGCAGAGCAAGCCTCACAGAAGAATGCTTATTAAAATCTATGCAACACTCTCACCAATATTTTTTTTTTCAGTTTTGCCTCCTACTTGGAAGGCCACATTGACTCATTACAGTCAACGTCCTGTATTAGCATAAGCTTTTAGGACCACTTAATTTCCTCAAGTAACTTATCTAGCATTAATATATTACATTTTCAAGAATAATTTTGAAGATACTACTGAAAATGGTGCTTATGGAACCTGTGTAATGAAGAGAGGATAAAACTAAAAGCAATCGACAGTTAGACAGTTCCTTGCAATATATTTATGCAACCTGTGTATTATGCCTGTATCCCAAACTGCATGGAGAACCCCATCTAAGTACCGCCAGACCTCAGTCTGGTGGGAGTGCAGCCTTCTATTTGGTGGTGACCGTGGCAAGGATGCAATCTTATGCCCCAGTGTTGTTTGTGTGATTGGGTTTCAGGGAAAAAGCAAATACTAATCTATTTTTACAGTACAGATACTATATTTCAGCTAAAAGCATTGTTTGTAAAACAGTCTATAAGTTTAGAAACAGTTTTGAAAGATACTTATGTAGCATTTTATTTTAATAATCTACTAATTTATTGTCAATCTGTAGGAGATGCTTTCTGTAGTTAAGGCATTTGTGGTCATGGATCAGGTTAACAGAATTTTCATATCAGTTAAAAATTGAAATGCATTTAATTGCTCATTTCTTAGAGAGGAAAGGAAATCCTGTTATTGAAGACTGTGAGGAATTCTGAATGTCTGTTGAATAATGACTGTGCTCTTGGAAAATTCTTTTGCTGCTTGTACTTTGGCTTTCCATTTGCAAAGGGAATTAAATACTGGCTCCATTCACTACCTCTTAATCATCTGATTGCAAGTCAGGACCTAATTTTATGTTTTGGACCATGCTCAGTATAGAAGATTCAGTACCAGCTGAAGCGACTGCATACAGTACAAGCAACCAGTTTTAAAAGACCTGTTTATTCATTTGGCAGGTTTGGGACAGGATTTGTAGCCAGTCTTTTTGCAGTTGACATTAGGAACAGACATGTCGATACCGACCTGGACACTCTTCTCTTTGCTGGATTTGAACAATGGATTAAAGCTGTAAACACTATCAGGCTTGCAGTGATAGGGAGAACAGACAGCATATTGCGTTAATTTGGGCCCCATTATTGTTCAGCCACAAGTTACAGGTGTCCAGAAAAATTCTGGAGGAGTTTTGCAGCTTGTTGTCTTAGAGACATCTGTTGATAGATAATTTTAATTGCCCATTCTGATGTATGTTTTATGTGGGTTCATTTTTAACAGATCTTATTAAAATAAACTAAAACCAGAAGTATTTCTGCAAGTAATATACCTCTTTCCTTTTGCCTTGCTTTCAGGTTTTTCTGTAAGTCTAGTTTAGCCCTGTTCTGCACAACAGATGTTCTGAGATTACCCATGTTATGCTGTTTTAAATCACAGTATTACTGAGTCACTTGTCTTCACCAATTTTTATCATGTGAAATGTTCTTCTCAACCTATGTATCTTTTGGTTATCAGGTCTTTGGGGTTTTTTTACTGAATTATGAGGAAGCATTTAGGTTTTACAGAGATACTCTGAAATTACACAGGAGAATGAGAGGAACAGCTTTAACATACTTAGTCAAATATTTATTTTTTCTGTAAGATTGTCAGCAGCGTGTTTGAGGAACTTCTTGAAACAGAAAAGGTGGAATACTAGGCTAATCAGTCTGACATGCTTAGGCTGTGGTTTACCATAATGAATTTCATTTTGTTTTAGGTATTTTGATGACCAGTAGGATCAATCTACAGCAAGTAAAACTTACCAGTTATGATACATTCTCCTCACAGATCTCTATATGTTTTTTTTTAACAATTATTTAAATCATTTACTTTGAGAGCAGAAAGAATTCCAGTAAAAGGATTATTACAAACCTCGTGACCTTCTACTCCAAGTATGATGTGCAACTCTTCCATGTTTTCTTGACTAGTATAAGCAGATAACGGTGTTATCAGACACTAGTTTCAAGTATGCTGTACTGTGTATGATGTGATTGTGGACAGAGGATGAGCGAAGCAATAAACTGTGTGCGACTGAAGCTAGTCATGCTATTTCATACAGACAGTGGAGAGTGTTTAAATATATTTTTACTGCCTTCCTGATTGAACTTATGAAAATAGAGCAGAACAATGAGGGATATATTTGCTTTGATGACAGAAAGGTTTGGCTGAATAAATCTTGATTACTGGCAATACATAAAACGTAATCTATTGTCTAGTTTTGTAGCACTTACAGCAATGTTTGAAGATTATTCTGTATCTTACTCAAACTCTACTCCTATCATTGTTTAGAGTCTCCTATGGTGATGAAGTGCTTTTCCTCTCCCAGCATTAATATGCTAGCATAACCTTTGTCTTTTTAGACACTTATTGATGCAATATAATCTGACTCAGGTAAGAACCCCAGGATGACAGGGTGATGGGCACTGTGAAAAAATGAGTGTAGTAGCACTTAACAGAAGTAGTTTCATACACGACTATTGCAATCAAATATACAAACAACTTTTGGACGTGACTCTGTTGTTTCACCTTCAGAGTACAAGGTGCCAGCTCCCAAGGTACCCAAATTATTAATAGCTATTATTCTTTATTTCACTGGCTAAAGTCTTGACATTTTAGTGCTTTTCCCTGTTGTGAGCAAAAATGCACCTGTACAACATGCTCCACACTACTGTTAAATCACTGCTACCCATCAGGGCCTTCTCTTCTTTATAAAACCTGTCATGACTCAGTCTTTCTAATTCCATGCAAAACAATATCTGCTAGATCATCTTTTAGTAACGAATGTGAAAAATATTCAAAATAATAACTGGAAACTGTGATTCTTAAAGTGCAATGCTAAACTGACTGAGACATATACTGAATGGTAACGAGCAGTGGTCATGGAACATGCCTACAAGGAAAAATAGAATAGCAGTAGTGAGCTTTTTGCTTAGTGCAACATTTACTAAAGTCAGATTGCCTCTCGCTTAGAGAAAATGGAAGTACCATTATTAGCCTTCAAGAGAATGCTAGAACAGTATGTGTGCTGTTCCTTTTGAGAATATTTGCGTTCCATCTGACAAACATATTAAGGACTAGAATTAATATTCAGATACCTTAACTATCTTTCTGCCTTTATTATGCTGTACTTGGTTTTCA
Organism: Phalacrocorax carbo; assembly: GCF_963921805.1. Taxonomy (NCBI): domain Eukaryota; kingdom Metazoa; phylum Chordata; class Aves; order Suliformes; family Phalacrocoracidae; genus Phalacrocorax; species Phalacrocorax carbo. Next base: position 26,568,258 of record NC_087518.1, on the reverse strand, counting down.
TCCTGGGAAGTCATATGTGAAAGGCTTGCAGAATCAGCCAGATAGAATGTCTGGTTTTATTTCCTAGAAACTAAATAGTAATCACTTCTTAAAATATAGATTGACCAGAAATGTGATCCTTGTGTGGTTAGCCTTTGATCATACTGATACTGTGCAGCATTAATTTGTACTACTTGCAGCTTTTATTTACAGTTAGGTAAATATGTGTGTCTGAGGTTCATCCAACCTTTTAAGAATAGGTTAAAATTAGAAGTAATTGTGAGAGAGCTCATCTGTTAAAACCAAAAAATGAATCTGCTTTTGGATTTGCTAGCCTTTCACTGCTAGCACTAAGATGCCAATTTCTTACTTTGTTTTTCTACCAAAACAAATCCCATTTGCATTAATAATGCCATATTTGATGTAGTGAAGTAAAATATGCAATTAAAGTTCCCTCAATAAATACAGAACTTAAAGCTAGCTATGGTATGAGAAGTGCTAGTCTTTGACTCATATTATTAAAAGACTGCTATGGCATTTCATTGGTAAGATGCTAATTTTTGAAGATATCATTAATGATCTGAAGAAGTCATTAAGCCAATTTTAAACAAGAATATAATATAATAGAAAAATGTGTTTGTGTTTTACAGGTTTCACTTGTTATCACTCCTAAAATTAGTCAGGATTTTTCTTCATTGTGATGTTGCTTTATTTTACTTTACTTGTAGCTAAATAAAGTAAAATATGTCTTATACAGGAAATTAACTTCTCAGACTTGGGAAGAAAACTGTATCTATTGAAATCTGATACCCCCCTGAATTTTATGCCACTATTCAGGCTGGATGTAGATTCAACTTTGAATATCTCCAAAATCAAGACAGTAATGGATCTCTGCTGGTCACATGGTAAAGCATAATTCCCTTCCCTTCATGTTGTTAAAATCCAAAGATTCTACTTGAATGAAAATAGTTTCCTTTATGTATTTCTGGTACTCCTTCATGACCATGTTGGATGGTTGTGTTTTAACCCCAGCCAGAAACCAAGTCCTGCACAGCCACTTGCTTGCTCCCCCGCTGTGGGATGGGGGAGACAATTGGAACAATAAAAGTGAGAAAACTTGTGAGTTGAGATAAAGACAATTTAATACGTAAAGCAAAAGCCACACCTGTGCACAAGGAAAAACAAGGATTCACTCCCTACTTCCCACCGGTAGATAGGTGTTCGGCCATCTCCAGAAAAGCAGGGGTCCATCAGGTATAATGATTACTTGGGAAGACAAAATGCCACCATTCTGAGTGTGTGTCCCCGTCTCCTTCTTCCCCTAGCTTTGCATGCTGAGCATGACGTCATAAGGTGTGGGATATCCCTTGGGTCAGTTGGGGTCAGCTGTCCCAGCTGTGTCCCATCCCAGTTTCTTGTGCGACCCCAGCCCGCTCACTGATGGGGTGGGGTGAGGAGCAGAAAAGGTCTTGACTCTATGTAAGCGCTGCTCAGCAGGAATGAAAACATCCCTGGGTTATCAGCACTGTTTCCAGCACAAATCTAAAACCTAGCCCCATACTAGCCACTGTCAAGAAAATTAACTCTACCCCAGCCAAATTCAGCACACGGATATACCACGACAACCTTTGTTGATATTGTTTAACTCTTTGTTTCTTCTTCCAAGTCAGGAATTTTACAGAGGTGATGCTGAAGGTGAAAGTAAGCTAAGAAGTTAATAAGATTATACTACAATAGCATTGCTTAACAGGCTTTATGTTGATCGAGACCTGTCCTGATATCTGGCAGGAAGAATACCAAGGTTCCAAATCTGTTCATTGGCCCTTGTTCTTTTCCTTCAAATCTTATGTGTATTTAATTATCCACATCTAATGATAAAGATATAAAACTTGTTTATATGTCGGTTTGTGTACAGAACTTCTAAACTGAAAATTAAGCAACAATTTAATTTGCAATGAGTGGTTCATCATACCAGAAAAGACAAAGCGAGAAAGACTTGTTTTGTTAATGACATTGACTCACTGTTGGGTTTTGTTGTTGTTGGTTGTTCTATTATTTTTCTTAACAGGCAACGATGGGACAGAAAGAAAGCTCCTCCTGGTGAGCAGGAAGCATTTGGGACAGAATATATCTAACTCTTCACATTTTAATCTCTCTTATGTTGGCAGAAGAGACCAAAGAATTTTCTGAGGTTCCATCGTCTTTTCTCTTGCTAGCATATTTTGCTGTAGCATTTACATCTAGAACATATTCAGACCATCTGGAGCAGAGTCATGTGCAAAAGAAAAAATTGAAACAAACTCTATGCTCTTTATGTAAATCTATTCATTGAACCCCTCCTATCAGTAAGGCAGGTTTCTATCCTGTTTTTCTTGGGATGGATGTAACACTGCTGCTTATGTAACAATGCAATGAGTTTTCTCTTTTAAAATAAAAAGTAGGGTAACTAAGCAACAGAAATGATTCTTGCCCTGAACAAAATTGCTTTCCATAGTTAGGATACTAACACCAATACTTTTAAGAATCAAACAGTGAAGGTTTCAGTGTGAATAAGTGCCTTTCAGCCTACTCATTCTCATTATTATATTTTAGTAATGCTCAAAACGTTTCTGAAACTCTGTTTTTGTAGTGAGAAGCTATGGCTCCAGCTCTGCACTCTGATCCACACGACTTCCAACAAAATGTGTTGTCTTCACCAGGATCCTGTCTTGGTATGTTTACCTCCATGTGTAAATCAGAATACAGGATCAAGGCACTTAGTTTCCAGTTTGACTAGAATTTTTTCCATTAATTCAGACTTGTCTATAACACACAAATGCTAGCATTTAAAAACTTAACGTGAAGTTTTAACACAAGGTTTGCTGATGCCTCAACTAAACTGTAAGCTGCTTAAGCTAGTGATCATCTGTATCCCCACATCTCCGTACAGTGTTGTACACTGGGGCTGGGGGGCTGTGCTGCTGACCTTCCCGCCTGGAGCATGTACTGCTGAGGTGAATCCAGCTCCTCGTGACCCAGAGGTTTTGTACACCCCACTTCAGTCCCTTGCTATGAATGTGAAGAGGGTTTAAGTGGTGGCTTTACCCTGGGGTTTACTGAGGTATCTCTGTGTGACCATGTAGGCTTTGTGCCTGCCTGCCAAGCCTGCAGAGCTGTGCCAGCAGTGCTTTGCTGGTTGGGACATTGTATTCAGGCTTCAGGAGCTACTTGGAAAAAACATCCTCCAGGGCATTAACAAGGGCATGGCTTATGTAAGGAACACAGAAGAGGACAGAAACAATCACATTCCCATCTTTGGCTGCATGAGCAGGAAGTTTTAACTCTACAAGGCCACTGCAGAGCCCGCATAGCACTAGGCATTGTACAGCACTACCATAGTTCAGCGGTGTCTTGCTCCTCCCTTCCCACTCTGCAGTGATGAGGGCCTGAGTCTGCTTTCAGGAGCTGAGGGTGGGCCTAGCAGCAACCCTCCTCTCCAGATCAGGGCTGGGATCATCTCCAGGCAGGAGCTTTTAATAAGCCAAGAGCTCTGATGAAACTTATAATATGATTATTCACACACAGAACACAGTTCTGACATAGCAAGCCTTAGTTGGAAATAGCATATTCAGCAATACAAACATAATTATACTTCCTTACATAGCAAAGTATAATGTGTAAGATAAAGGAATGTGGTTTAAAGATACCACTTAAAAAAAAAAAAGGTTAGAGTTTTGTGGTCAAACTTTGAACCACAGGCTTTTTAGGGACCATGAATGGTGAAAGGGACTCTATCAACTGTGGGGGACAAAATATTTTCAGACTTATTCCAGTGCAGTTAATTTTTAATTGCTTTAAATTTCTGTTCAGGTACTTCATATGAAAAACTGTTACAAAATTCTGTTTTACAGGTGTGGGGATAAGCTTAAGGGGATGGTTGAAAATGGAAAGAAAATAAAGTGCTGATTTTCATGTTTGGACCTATTTAGTTTGACTGCAAGATAGATTTAGGGTCAAAAGCCCTAAACTCCTCTGGTTTTATAGTGGGGTTTATAACCCCACTTGCTTGTAGTGTTAATAGCGAAAGTGGGAGACAGTAAATAGTTTACCGGCACAAAAGCCATATATGTAGCAGAGCTTCTGCCTAGTAATATTCGGAAAATTTGGTGAAACTTATGTTGTATAACACAGTGAAGATTAGGGTTAACAGCATAGAGGTGGCAGGAAGCTTTGTCAAGTGCCATCTCCTTAAAGAAGCTAGATGAGTGGAGTGCTTTATGAGGCAACATGTGGTGGGGGATATGGATGCCAGGTTTAAATAGGAAAGACGACCAGTATGGTCACAGAAGGTAATGGCAGCCTGAATGGAAAGTCAACAAGCTCATGATGAGTTTCAATGTAGCCTTTGTTTTCTCTGGGGATTAGGAGCATGGATGCAAAATTTAGCAATGTGTTTGTTCCCTTGCTTCAGAATGCACACTTTCAGGTGTGGGGTGTTCACTTGTATCATAGGCTGAGAAATTCGATGTTGCAAATACAGCTGTATGCTAATATTGAAAGGACGGGGTAAAGAAGCTATGTATTTTGATACGGAGAGAAGGTCGTCAAATAAGTAGATGCTAATTGTTCCAGAAATCAGCACTGAAGAAACTAAACAATATTAAGAATGGAAGAGAGGATGACAGAAAAAAAAAAAAAAACCCTAAACAAAATGAGAGGATTTGCTTAACAAAGACTAGTCTGGCAAATAGCTAAAGAAAGAGAAAGGATCTGAAACAAGAAACTACATAGAGCAACTGGAGGCAAAGGTAACCATCAGTATGGAATGAGAGTTGTTCACATTTCACAGTATCTGGGGGACTGGGAAAAGAAGTTGAAGAATAAATGGCAAATGAGGAAGATCCTAAATACAAGGAACAGGAGGAGGTTTATCACACTAATACAACTGAGTGGTGAGCTGTGTATGCAGACGTGAGGAGTGTTTTGTGTTTAGTATGCTTGGACAGGATTAAAATAACATCAAAGCTGGTGTCAAGAAATAGGATTTGCAGGAAAAGTTGTACAGAGGATGAGATCCTAACTAAAATAGCTTTGACTCTGTCAGTTGTGCTGCACTGCACTACACTGACTAAAGTTAATGGGAGGAGGGAATGAGGACAAAGTGCCTAGCCCAGCAAAGAAACCAATGTCTGGGACACTGTTAGCAAGGTCTGAGAGCATAGGTTGGGAGCAGGGTGATGGAAGAAGGAAGGTGAGCTGAATGTAGAAGAGAAAGAGATTAACTCTCTTAGCCCACTCTCTCTTGTTGAATCTAATAGTTTTGTGATTTACAGCTTCCTTCTACGCACATTTTGTTTCAATATGTGCTTTTTTATGACATGTGACATGCACATGTGGGTCTGCTCCTACCAAAGTACTTTCACTATATCCTTTTATTTGATAAAAAATACAGAATCTTGCTGCATTATGACAATTCAGAATCTTGGGAAAAATAATAAGAAACTGTATTTGACTTATTATGTGGGAAGCAGAGAGTTAAATTCAGCTGCTTTACTGCATCAGTAATCCACTGAATTTGTAGTACACTGTGTTTTAAAATTAGTGTCTCTTATCAGTTTTGAATGAGTCCATGCAAAGCCATTAGAGGTTATCAAAGTACAATTTCCCAGACTACCAGAAAGACAGCAAAATGAAAATCCAGAGCATAATCATGCTTCAACCTCTTGGTGCCTCGGTGAAATGGGTATCAGTTTCTCCTACCAGGGATATACTATATTGCTTAATTAATACTTGAAGCACTGAGAAATTTGGGTAGACCTGTTATGCAATTACAAAAGTATGAATTTATTATTAATGTCACCCCTGGAATTTTAATGTTTTTTCTAAATTTTTCTTTTACCACCCTTTCACTGTACTCTGACTGCACTGCACTGATTTCCCTAGTTAAGCTGTTTTTCTGTGTTGTGCAACTGAAGAACTACTCAAGATCTCTTTCTTTGCTTTTCACTTAGGAATTGATAGCTTTACTGAGACTAACTGAAAAACATTCGTTCCAGTAGCTTGGCATCAATTCATAGTCCTCAAGTTTAAGAGAATTTTGGTAAGGCAGTATTTGTTATTTCCCTAAGGCAAACCCTCTATATTTCATTAATTCATTGTGTAGCACGGTAAGGGAAGGACAGATGAGGGCCTTTATCACAGTTCTCAAGTATTTTCCCTTTCCCCCTCAGAAATAACATATTTTTGAGGGCTTTCACTCATAGAGAAGATCATTCACACAGTTTGTCTTTTCTAAGAATATGGAATTACTTTTAAATGCAGCATGTTGTGTAAGTATTCTGAAGCTTTTGTGATTATGTTTTACAAGCTCAATAGAGACCTCAGTTTTTCATGTCCTGTATTTATTTTTGACTTTGTCATCTTTAAAGGATCCCAAATACTTCATAACTTGTCTCAAAATAATTCCAGCTAACTGCTGAAACCTCTTGTGTGATTTATTAGCCTGCCCTCACAAGCTACCACACAAATAGCCTTCCTTCTTACAGGTTCCCGAGATTATTTGAAAAAGGAGTTTGAAGTCCTAAATGTAATTTCACGTACTTATCTTACTTATCTCCTGGCAATCCACACCTACCCACATTTTCTGCTGCTTTAAGGTAGCAATCTATCCACCAGAGGCCCTTCATTGACAGAACAGCACTTCCAAATGAATCATCTTTTGTCTAATTAATCTGGTGTGCTGCATTGGGCAGAACCAACCCTGGGGGCCCAGAGCTGCGGCGGGGGGCGAGGAGCCCCTCAGCTGCCCCCCACCAGTCACAGATGGTTCCAAAGGGGGCAGCCCTCAGTTTATTCAGGGATCGGAGTTGTCAGACTTCAAGAAACATGGAGAACATGGAGGGCTATGACTATGTTGACGGTGAATTCATATTCTATGAAATCCTTGTAGAATTCTATGAATTCTTCATATTCCCAGTCTTTCTCAAGCCATTTTTTAATGTCTGCAGCCTTTCCTTTGCCTCTCTGTCAGTTGGTGGTTATGCAGCTGTCACAGACAGAGGCTGACTCATGGCTCCACTCACCTTTGCTGAGTTATACCAGACAATTATGAATTTTATAGTATCTCCTCTTTCGTTCACTTATTTATAAATACACTTTACATGTTAAACATTTATTGAAAGGAAAACTGTTACAAAGTAGATTGGAATGTAGATACTGAATAGGATTTAATGGAAATTAAATATTTACAGAGCAGAGACTTGAGAGCTATACAGACTTTTCTGAACAATCCTAGGGGAAGAATTCATCTTTCAGATGGCCTTGATCCAGCAAAGCGCTTAAGGCACAGAGGTAGTTTCACCGAGTTAATTGAGAATGCGTATGTGTATGTAAGTGTTTTGCTGGACTTCAGCCTTGAAAACACTATGCTTTCATATAAATTCCATTTTTAGTTTTTATTTTTATGTAGGGATACAAATCTTAACTTGTTCATTGCCTTGTATTGTGACACCAGCAAGAGACAATATCAATCTGTAGGTATCAATCAATGCCTACAAACTGAAATGAAGGCTGATATTAAAAAAAAATATAAAAACCAACAATCTTTAAGAGCCAAGAAGTCTGTTCCATTTGTAATAAATTATTTACAAACGTAAATCTACTTTTGGGCTAATGTAAACTAGTATGTTTTGTTCTGTGATGATCAGCTTTATGAAAAAAAAAAAAACAAAATCAAAATTTAAAGCTTACCTGAGTCCCTTTCAACTACTTGAGTTCATAGGTCTGCTTCAAGGGGGGAGTTATTTCTTGAGAACATCTATTTTATTTAAATTACTTTACTTACAGGACAGAAGGTATAGGATGTGAATAAAGTATGTTTGCATCACCTACTCCTCCTCTGTTCATGCTTGGATTTTACTTTAAAATAGAATTTCTTTGCTTAGCTCCTTTGGTGAAGACAGTCATTCAAAATACTGATTAATACTAAGTCATTCTCTATTAAAGGCAAATTGGATCAAAACAATTACCCTTAGTAAAACTATCATTAAATTAAATTTTTATTTCAACCAAATGACCAAAATATGAATGATTAATTTACACAATTAATTTTAATGCTGAAAACATTAATTTGGTTTGGGGCCCCTCAGTACAAGGACATCGAGGTGCTGGAGCACGTCCAAAGAAGGGCAACAAAGCTGGTGGAAGGGTCTGGAGAGCAGGTCTTATGAGAAGAGATTGAGGGAACTGGGGTTGTTTAGCCTGGAGAAGAGGAGGCTGCGGGGAGACCTTATCACTCTCTACAACTACCTGAAAGGAGGCTGTAGTGGGGTGGGTGTTGGTCTCTTCTCCCAAGTTACTAGCAATAGAACAAGAGGAAACAGCTTCAAGCTGCATCAGGGGACGTTTAGACTGGATATTAGGAAAAATGTCTTCACTGAAAGAGTGGTCAGGCATTGCAACAGGCTGCCAAGGGAGGTGGTGGAGTCACCATCCCTGGAGGTATTTAAAAGATGTGTAGACGTGGCACTTCAGGGCATGGTTTAGGAGACATGGTGTTGATGGCTGGACTTGATGATCCTAGAGGCCTTTTCCAACCTTAACGATTCTATGATTCTATTCTATGAGTTAAACCAAAACACACACGCCTCCACCCAGGAGTACGAGAATCAGTGTGTTACACAAGATTCAGATAGCATAAGATCATGAGACAGTCCACAGAAGGATAACATTTGCAGTCATGAAACTTGATGAGAAATATAAATAACAAATTAATATAAAATCCATTCAGTGAGACTAAACATATATATACATGGCAATAAGTGGATGTTTCTGTTTTCACAAAATAAACTTACATAAAGTTTTCCTTTATTTAAAATGGAGGAAAAACCCCTATGGAATCAGTCAGGGATGTTTCTTCCTTAAAGATGTCATTTGGTGGTTAATGTTTGGTGCTCTGTCAAGGATAAGCTGTCTGTATTTCAATTGCTCAAGCCTATCTCAAGTATTTATTTTTACACCATGATTATGAGGAATAGCATATGACATTCCAGTGATAATGCACCTGCTTACATAATATTTCCCTGATCTACTTCGGGGCTGAGTGTAGAACGTGTTTCAGACAATTATTTTAGGGATCTATAGTCTGTCCTCCACTATATATCTCCTAGGCAGTATTCCTGGTGTACTATATATTTTATCTGCAGAATCTGATAAGGGAGAAAATATGCAGTTTTTTGGTTTGAGTGGTTCGGAGTTTTGGGAGGTTTGGGGGATTTTTTTTGAGTTAAGGAAACTTAAGTGGTTTTTTGGAAACACTTAAATGTGTTCAAATGTCTTACCCCCACCCTGCCACCCTCACCCCGCCTTTACAGACATCCATGTTACTAGGTCCTATTTTTTCATAATCAAAATATTGTACAATTGAGTGTCAGTGGCTCCCCTGGGTTTTTCTCCCCCTGGCAGCAATGTCAGATGATGGAGTAAGCAAATGCCTTATTGACAAAACTTTCCAAACTGTTTTAAGTATAGCTTTAATTCTTTAAACCTTTACTGGAGCAAAGCCTTCCTTCATCACTTAAGTCCTGGATAAATATTTTATACCTGCTTTAGACCACCTATGTTAAAATCAGTTTATTTAATGAAGCAGTCACATTAGAGTTCTAACAGGAGGGCCATAAAAAGAACGTGAAATAATGTAATCGGACTAGAATTTCTCTAAGGGGAGTTCAAAGAAGTAAAGAAAAGATAGAATTAATCCCTTTTGGGGGTATATTTATGGCAAGGTGGCAATGCTGACTACTGAGGTCACAAATGGTTTATGCTTTGATGGATGGCATGACGATTATCCCAGGTTTATTAGAAAGATGGCAGGTTGTACAACAAGTAAGATGTGTTAGATTAGGGACTGCATATCTTTTGTGGGCGGTGATTTTTTTTTTAACCCTTTCTGGCTCTCCTGAATTGAAGGATGCTCTTAGATAAGTGCCAATACTGAAGCTCATTTTGAATTAAAAGTCAAATAATAAAAAAAAAAAATCCGTAAGAACATGAGAACTCAATGTCAGCCTGAATAGTTTCTTGTGTCTAAAATTAAGTTGTTACCTGTTTTGCTTAATCCAGTTCTACGTTCTCTACAATTTCGTCTTATAGTAGCCGAGTTGAAAAAAATTACGAAATTTTTAGATTTTGTCTCACTTGTCTTAATGGCAGGGAAAGGAAGACATGACTGTAGATAATCTGCGCGTTTATTTGGTTGTGATTACAAAACTTTTTGATTTATATTACTAAAGCTTAAAATAAATTAACTTAAACCATCCTCAGCTAAGTGACTCAGGCAAAATACCTGTAGGATAGAGCTGTATTTAAGCCTTGAGCGTGGATTGCTTTCATTATACTTGCAAGTAAAATTATGACCTGCTTTTTTCATTGCAGAGGATCATTTCTACAGCCTCAAAATATTGAAAATGGAGATGGGATACAAATAAACAGGATAGCAGTTACAAAATTAGTTGTTAATGTTTCAAAGCTTTACTTATTTGCAGTAGGACAAGATTATGAAAAAAAAAAACAGTATAAAAAACTCTAAAAGCTGAGATTTAACTTGGCATGGAAGAATACAAATACTTAAAATAATTAAAACAATGCTGTCTGAAAGATCAAATGAAAATATGAAAACTAATTGCAAAGTATTTCAGGATAGTAAAAACCTCCATTTATTTGAAAACTATTTCCATAAACCTTTTTTCACAAAGATTACATAACAAAAGTGGACATTAATTGACAAGATGCATTCTTAATTGAGGTCTCAATGCCTCATTTCTTTCAGTCATTTTTCTTTCACCATAAGATACATCCAACAGAAATAATATGACTATTGATTTATTTTGGACCTATTGTGGGACATAGAGGAATGACTCACTCAGCAAAACCTTTAAAGAAATTTACACTTTAAAGATGCAGTTACAAGTATTTATTGACTCAGGCACCTACATCTTGAAAAATCCTTAGGTATTTGGAATAGCCATAACATGGTATGCAATCTCATAACCGTCTGTCATAAATATAGGACAATCTGATGGACAAATATAATCATGCCTTCAGATACAGTTACTGAAAAAATATTCTGTACATGAGCCATTTGGCATCATGGAGCCGTCTTTGCTGTCGCTAGTTCAGTGAGGGCATTTGTTTATCCTCTGCTCTTTTCCAGCTTCTCTCAGCCCTCCCTGACTGTATGCACAAGTTGTGGGAAACCATCAATAATTGTTTGTGCTGCACAGCAGTTAGGCAGTATAAACCCCTATCTGTGTGAAACCTTGTGTTATGTGCATACCCTCAGGCAGGACTTGCAGTGATGAGGCAAATAAAGGTCCTGTCATCTTTTGATCTGCTCTGAAGGTCAGTGGCAATCCAGTTTCCCCTTCTCATCCATCCTGAGACTGTGTTTGCCTGTGATGCATACAATATCCACAGCTTATAACAAAATGGATGAGGTTTTAAGGCAGTCTGACACTCACATTTTCAAACGGACTTCTTTCCACAGTGTGCATTTTTACCTGCTCTGCAATGCAAATTAAGCTTCTCACCTATCTCACTTTTATAATTATGTCTACGCATTATTTACATACGTCTGTACAAATGCACTGTCTTCTAAAGGTTTTCCCATATAAGAGCTGATGTGGAATTCCATAAACATGTCTGAAAATGGTAGGGAAAGGCACGGAATATAGATTTTATAGCATGTTTACTGTGTAGCTCCTTTGGCTTTTCAGAGAGAAAACAGACTAGGCACTGACTACACAGTTGAAGATTCAGTACACTGAAAATTCAGCTGAGGAGGAAAGTATTATTCTCACTGCAACACTGGAGTAGGCATACTTTAAGTACGTTACAGCTTTTAGCAGTATTGCTGAGGTTCTGTTCTGTTCCTTTATCTCAGCTAGTGACTCATACTGCAGTGCAACTAGAGGCATCACATTTGCATCATCTATCAGCGTGTTATTCAGGGCAAAGTAATTGTTGTTGGCATGTTAAAATACTCCAATGAGAACTTCATACTTCATTTGAAATATTAGAATTTTCCTTTAAACCAAATCTCTTTAGCCTAAATCAGCTTAATATGTCCATTAAATCCCTCTGGCTCTCTTATTAATGTTATTTCTAATAATACTTGTTGTTGTTGTTGTTCTGCTGGTTTTGTAACAGCTGGCACGGTGTATGTTTGTAGTCCCAAATCTTATCTGAAGGCACATTTCTACAACATCAGATGATGGACACCACTGGAACCTTACAGAACTTTCCAAGCTGCCTTCAGACTGAGATTTGCTAATGGAATATATTGCCAGAACTAGAAAAATATTTTCAGCAGGACTGGTAGGTTAAGAATGGAAGCTGGGAGCTTGGGACCAAGTGTAATAGTGAGTTTCCTAGGGAAACCAGAAGTGCCTTTTTTGCTTTTGATCAGATTTTCTGTGTAAAACTAATTCTTTATATATAAATTGAATTCCTTTTGTTTCTATTTTTGCTTGAAAATCAAGCTTGTGGAATCTTGTGATCACTGAAAGTATAAAAACTAATTTTCATATAAAACATATTTTCTAAAAGTAGCTTATCCTTGTTTTTGACAATGTTACTGTAACTGCTTATACCAATAGTCTATTTCATTACCTTTATTATGCTAGTACCCGCAGGCTATAATTAACGGGATTTCAGAACTAATAATTTTCCCAGATTTTTTGCTTTCTTAATGATAACACATAACAGGAGAGCAAGACCAGCAAATGGGAGCAAGTTAATATGCAGAGTAGACACAGTAGCAAATTTCATAATGTGTTCACACAAATAGTAATGTACAGAACGTTTCTACATTTCCAAAATGTTCTGCTTTCAAATACTTTCATTCGTCAATTGTCACAATCAATCCAGTTAAATTAAATCCATCTCTAAGGACATGCTACTGTTTTGCCAGGATTGGCTTTCATCACATGCAGCTTAATTACAGTAAGGTTCTGCTGCAACATTGAGGTTTTGTTTTTTTTTTTAACTGCCATTAAACCCTTGTGACTGGCCTAGTAATATTCTGTCAGTCTACATGTTTCTACCAAGCATGCTGTATTCCATTATCCCTAAAATTCTCTTTAATACATGTGGAACCATTGTCACAGGATGCACTCATGCTTTCATGCTAATGAAGCAAACTGGAGCAGGTTTTACTGTGTTTCTTCCATAAGTTAAACTGTATGACTGGAGAAACCTGTGAAGACATTAGTTTAAATCCAGTAAGTTAGCCTGTTTTAACACATCAGTAGCAATTAAATGGTGGGGAAAAAAAACAGGCAAAACTTTTAATAAAACATTATGTTCTTTTTTCAAAATGGCCTCTTCATGCACAAGATATGCAGGTGACAAGGTTGATTTAACCATGAATGAAGGGCAAAAAGGGATGTATTATAAAGCTGCAGGTTTTTTTCTGTGTATTTCTTTTCCACATCCATTAACTTTAAGAAATTAACTTGAAGCAAGGCAAAATGATTGTTTAAATTGAAGTTTCCATTAAAACCTATTGATATTTCTTCTGATTTGGACATGAAACAGCTGTGAAAGTATGCTGAAACTGAGGGAGTTTTTAGTTCACCAGGCAAGCACAGGTCAAGTCTAGAGAGTATGGAGTAAGTAGGAGTTGTATATCATTTGCCTTTAGCAAGTGTTGGAGAATTGTTTTATTCCATCTGTCTCTGCCTCCATCTCCTTTATAATAGTCTTTTAATTCAGAAATGCTTGACTAATTAGTTTCATTGTTAGATTTTTAAACTTTTTTTTTATTAAAGCAGCTTAATAAACAGTGTTCTTATAAATTTCTTAGAGTATCTTTGAAGACATTCTGTCTTGAACTATGGAAGTGTTACCTGTATTTCACTTAGTTTATCTACTGTAATTTAAAAATATTAATTTTGTAATTTTATAACATTTTATAAAATTTTATAAAATTATAACATTTTATATAATTTATAACATTTTATAAAATTTTATAAGTGTATACACTGATAATTTTCATTTTCTCAGTTCCTGTGTCATGCTGTTGTCTGTCTGTAGATGTAAACTGGAAACTTGCTACAGTTCTTCTGTGGTGGGAAGACAGTCTTGGCTATGTTTGCATCAGCCTGGTTAACTAGAAAGTTCTGTTGAATGGAGCTAAAAATTCAGAAATTAAACACAACTTTTTGGATGCAAACTGATTGACAGGTCTGGCAGGTATTTTCTTTAGTTACAGGCAGTCACTAAGAAGTGGTCTTTTACTAGCTAAGAACTACAGTACTTCTGGAAGAAGGTCACAATTTTGCCTGTTTTTTGTTAGGATTTTGAATTTTCAAACAGAACTAAGATGCCTGAAGTTACTTTGTTGCTTCAAAGTGTACAGGTCACACTTTAATGATCACTTTTTAACGACTGAGAGCTATGCCTAGAAACCAGTGGAGGAGAATATGCACGTACGTGTGCACACATGCACTAAAGCAGTGACTCCTAAATCTTTATGAACCATTCTTGCAGTCTGCACCACCATCCCTGTTCAACTGTTCTCTTTGGCAGGCCCCCAAATGCTACCTCCCTGGTTTTTTTGCTGTTTAGCATATCCCTAGATTTCTGCAGCTACATTACTGTTTGCCCTCTCTTCTTTCCTGTTTTTCCTTTTATCCCCATTTCACAAATCCACAGGACTGCTTCCATCTCCCTCTTGAGCCCACAGTACAGGCCTAACTTGAACGTTAACATATCTCACCAGCGATATCAAAATACAGAGTTAAAATATAGAATCTTCTAGTTTCCAGACTATCTGTCACTAATTCTCTAATTTTGAGGAATTTTTTCTCTTTAAATATGCATTTTGGATACCAAATTTATTAGAAATTCACTTACAGTAAGGATAGTTTTAAGTATATCAGTTTTGCCTTAACTGCCAGTAAGCTTCTGAATGAAAAGCTTTTTGTCTGTGTTTTTGTTTTTCCCCCAGCTCCTCGTGTGAGCAGGTGTACTGGGGAAACCAATTACTGGAGGTCAACTTTGAGATGTTTTAAAATTGCAAAATCTATTGCAGGAATTATTTGTAATTACCTCAATGCATTTGTTGTTAATGCATTTGTTTAAATTTCCTAAAATTTTTGCAATGCAGGTTTTGGATTATCAGTTTGATAATAAATTTTCACTGCACTTCCAGTTTATTATCAATCCTCTCCCAACTGTTGCTTGTTTGAACATTTTGGCTTTCTCTGCTATTCCCCTTATCTCTGTGCCAAAAATACAATAGCTATTGATCAGACAAATAAGGATGATTGTAAGTGGGTGGTACCTGGTGAAGGCAGACTGGAAAACAGTCATGTGGAATAACCCTCAATTGGAGCTAGGCACTCTATTGACTGCTAATTTGTTTCTTTCCTCATTTGTGAATTTTAATGAAAAGACTGATATTTGCTTTTCTGTTTCCTATTTATAAGTATTTGAACACCAAATGCAAAAATTCAGTATCATCCTCCTGTTCCCATGTTTGAAAAAAACCCAGCCATTCTCAGAACTGTTGTGTGAACAAAACTATCTTTTTAACAAGCAGTATCACTATGACTGAGCCATCTGATTGTTAAGAATTTCAGTGGATATTTCTGACCTATGCTTTAAATTGGTTTACTAGCTAGCACAATTAATATCATATTACAAATGATAATCTACTAATGTTTTTGTAGATATACTGGAAATATCATCTGTTTTGGCTATGATAGATTAGTTGCTTAGTAAAACAGAACTGCTAGCTTGTCTAAAAAAATCTAGGCATTAATTTTGTTATGTTGACTGCAGCATTTACTTGCTGTGGAAAGCTCAACCCCATCAACTGTAGTAACCTGGTAAAGACATGTCCATATGTCATATCTTCATGATATGGATCATATATTCATGATCCAAACAAATAAATTACTAGTAATGTTAACAGGAATGGTGTCATGGCTGATCTGAGTAATGCCTACTGAAAGGATGGAATACTTCTGTTTATAAGTAGTTGATGCTAATTTTCTGAAAACTCAAGCACAGTTATTGACTTTTTTTTTTCATTGTGTTCCTGTCTTGCAGGGTTCTTTGTGGCCTTGACACCTAGCAGGACTTTCTCTGAAAGAAAGAAAGCCTAGACTCTGGAATACAGTTAAAGTGTACCTGTATTCTGTCTCCCAGGTAATGCTTTTTGCTTATGTCTTATAACATAGAACTGTCCAACCTGTACTCATCAGCTTTATGTTATAAAATGAATGCTGCCATCTTATGTCACAAGTATTAAAATCACTTCTCTGACATAAATTAAAGAATTGGGCTTTCATCCCCGTAGTGTTTTAGGAAAAGATTTAGTAGTTTAAGTTCTATGTTAATTATTGGCTGAGTACCCAGCTTGCAGACTTGTAATTTTTTGCTTGTATATCATACTGTATACATATCTTCTGTACCTATGTGGTGTTGTGCCTTTTCATACAAGCTACTGCTGTTGTGCAGGTGCTTTTTCAAGTGTTAAGTTGCATATATCACCAAGCTGAAGCAGACTCACAAGAAACTTTTGTTATCTTAGAATTCAAAAACATTGCTAAAAATTTGTTTTTTGACTTGATACAGATTGGCCAATGACAAAGCATGACTTTATATGGCAAAGGTAGTGATATTTTTTTAAGTCTTTACTTGCATTCTTCCCAAGGGTATTGGATTGTACTGCAAAAAACAGCAAGCACTAGTATTCACACCTTATGTACATGGATACAAAGCCAAATGATCCACAGGGGAGCACTGACAGAATGAGCAATGGAACCAACCCCCTCTCTGATCACTCCGTTCCACTGGATTTCCTTTGCAAGTGAGAGTAATGTTAAAATTACTTTTCTGTCATCTTGTCATTGTCATCCCTTCCCCCCAAAAAATTACAATAAATCCTCGAAAAATTGTCATCCAAGTGCAATTAGAAATTGCATGTGCAGTGGCATGCCAACATGGTGCTAACCCAGAGTGGTGTATACACGTTGTGTCTGTCTGTATGTCAGTCTAGCAGACAGCAATTAAAAAAGAAGAGGGATTTCACATGGACACTTCTATCTGGGTACTTTTCTTACCAAAGACCCTACAGAGCTTAACCCTCTTAACCCTGTGAGATAGTTGTTTAGGATTTGTATTCTCTTCCCTGGGGTTTGTCATGTAGCCCTGGAAATGAATTGAGAATTTAGGGAAATGCAGCTTTTAGTGGCCTGAGCGAGCAAATGAAAACCACTTCACTGTAGTATGAGTCAGGACACAAAGATCTCTTTCTCCTAGCCATTTATCAGAGGTAAATTTAAAATTATGGAACACTGAACCATGTTTAGAAAGGCCCTTTTTGTGAATTTGTCATCCATCTACTACAACAGAGAGCTGCCTGACTGGGAGATATTGCAGATATTGTATGTTAAGTGCATTCAAAGTAATCCCTACATGTTGCAGCTGACATACAAGATCATTTGTCTTAAAAATGGTACAGTACTGCAGTAATGCAAGCATCTAAATCATAAATGCATGTGAAAAGACAATATATTGACAGAGATCCAGGTCTCATAAGATGTGAAGAAACCATAAAGAAGCAGCTGCTGAAGAACACAAATATTATTTAATACTGCTAGTGAATTACTACTCCTATAATAATAATATATAAAATCTTAGAAGCTTACTATATGCTGCAAGACACTCACTCAAACCAGATAACTTGGAGAACCAAATTCACCATCCTAAGTTATATTTTTTTACTTTTAAGGGCTATTTGTGAACCCTCACACTCACTACTGGATAAAAGACAAGGCTGTGCTACCTCATTAATAAACTGAGGGCTCTGAGGAATATCCTAGTAAAAGATTCCTGAAGATAGAGACATCAAGTTTAAGGGTTAATTTACCACATAAATACAGCATTGACTGACACTTTTACAGCGTGCAGCAAACTAGTCTATTTTTATGACTTAACCTTTACTGATGTGCATCTGTTAATCAACTCTATATTATGCAGGTGCTGTTTATAATGATACAACTGAATGTCCTTGGTGCTAAAGATGCAAGATTTTTTTATTCTGTTTTAATCATATTCCTTGATGTTGATGTCTTCTCCTTTGACTGAGGCTAGCTAATCTATTTGCTTCCTACTGAGAGAGGGCTGTTGCTACAATACAGTGACTCATCTAATCTAAATTGTTGACTATTCTGCCTGAATTTCAATCTTTCCCCTCTATATGGAATTGAACATATGATTTTCTGTAAAAATATGCAGTCTCAAAAGAAAATTCATATTAATTACATATAAAACTAGGTAATTCGGTTCAACTACTTTGTCAAATTCTGTGATAAATCTAGATTTATTGCAAAATATAAGCACCTGACTTCTCATTGCCTTATATTTTACATTATTTATGCATGAATTTTGGTATGTGAAGAAGCAGCTTATGGAAAGCGCTATGAGTCCTTGACAGAAATTTAAAATTTTTGTGCATGCAGGACAAATACTAAATATTCATATTTTTCTATAAATAAAATTTTAGGCATTGAAATAAAAATCTCCCCCGTAGCTTTCATAGTTGGCAAAAATTATGCTGTCTCACGACTGATTATAATTTCAGGATTCCTACTGTAGAGGACCCCCCATGTTTGCACAATGATTTCACTTATATGGTATATGGACAACAGCTGTTGCGGGAGGAGGCAGTTCTCATACGGCCATGTTCTCCTGGAAGATGTCCTGCCAGCTGTCAAAATTATTTATTTACTTATTTACTGGGGGAAGGAAAGGGGGATAACTTGGGTGCCTCTCCTTGTCATACAGATGGCAAAGAGTTGCACCCTTGGAGTGATGCCCACATTTCTAGATCAGAGCTAACATCAGTGAAATAAGTCAGCTAAATGCATTTTGAATAAGACCTAATATCTTCTTTTAAGAGAACGTTTGTCTGAGTGTTCTTAATCTCAGCTCTAATTTCCCATCTCATGATATTTCATGTCTTCCTTCCATGCTGTGGTTTGATTTTCACTCACAAGCTGTAACAGTTATTCTGCAAAGGGGCAGGTGGTTAGGTTTTTCATCCCAGACCATTGAAAAATGCTTTATGTTCAAATCTAAATATAAGGTATTAAAGTGAACAGCTTAGAAGGAACTACAACCGTGCAAAGGTCAATGGTTAACTCTGTGAATTCTAGATAGATAAGGTTTGGGGAGTTCCAAATCTATTATATTACTTTTAAAAAGCTCTATTATTGATCCTTATAAGCAAAGAAATGTTGTGTAAGCAGGAACTATGTAACTTACTTTATGTACTTTATATTAGTTTTATTTTACACTGAAAATAATAGGAATAAGATTGCTTTAGCATAGCACCTTTGTAAAGGATGGGAAAGGGAATTATTACATAACTCTTAAAAAGTCTTGTAGCACTTCTGACTGCTAAGCATCAGAGATTATCTCTTGCTCTGTTTCAGTTCTGTAGAAGAAACAGAATTAATCTCTAAACCCTAAAATGATTCTAAGAAATCAACTGCTTAAAGCACAATTACCCTTAAAGTTATGTAAAACATACGATTAGTGTAATGCAACTGCAGGCTGAAACAGCTATAACATATTAAAAGTTACAAAGTCTTCCTGATTTGCTAAGGCAATCAAATCTTCATAAAGACCTAAACATGTTGTTCTGTCTTGCACCTTCATCTTTTAGTCCTACTGATTTAAAGAACATATTGGAAAGGAGATTTCTTTCAGTTTTCATTCATTCGTGGTCTCTGAAAGGAGCGTAGCACTTAATGAAATAGATAAAATTTGAAAATCAATGTGAGTAGTTATAGCACATTAACAGCCATTATTTTATGAGTTCAATTCACAACATCATATAAACTTGTCACTGTGATGCAATATTCTACTTGACAATACAAAAAATATATTGCGTAGATTGAGATCCATATTTTGTATAACTGTTTTAAGGTATTTTTAACTAGGAACATAAAAAAATATTTGCTTTTAGAAAGCATTCAGACATGTATGTTATGTCCAACTGATTATTAGTGAGTTCTACCTCCAAAAGTAGAGTAGAACATGTATTTAAGATTGTGCTGCAATATTGCTTAGCCTTTTTGATTAGTCCAGCAAGTATGAGGTCTTTCTCAATTGTCTTGTGAAATTAGGAACCTCTGAAATAGACTGTTTTCTCATTAGTGGGCAACTAAAACAGCTGCTCTTCTTTAGATCATATGTCTATAATGAGCTACAAGAATATTTCAGGGCATAAATGATCATTATACATGATATATACATACATAGATATATACATACATACATATATACATACATAGATGATGACACAGTGCTTCCCTCAATACAGAACTTACTGTAGAACGACTTTTAGAATATTAAATTTCTGTAGCTAGTACTGAAGTTACTCTGGTTAAACACAAAATGAAATTTACCTGATAACATCAAATACGTTGACCTACCATTTATTGTGCACTTTATTGGACAGATTTAATAAAGAATTTAGTGCACAGTTATCAGCAGACACACAGTCAACTTCAGTGCAGAAGTCCTTTCTCACTTAGTCTTACTCTGTGGCTTTGCATAAGGACATTCAGGCTTTTAAATCTCTGTAAAGGAGAGTCTGTGTAAATTCCATGTATTTGTTAAAAGGTAAGAGAATCTTTTCGGCTATTCATTGAACAGAAGTTTGTCCAATTCATGTGATTTTAATGAGCAACAACAAGGCAAACTGTTTCACAGTCCAATACACTACAGTAAAGTTATTCTTTGGATTCTTCAGATCACTCGCCCCCTTCATTGGTTTTTTTTTTCTTTTGCTAGGCTAAAAATTCTCTGGCAGAATTTTCAGTTCATAATAAATGGATGGTACTAGACTCACTACAAGTGGCAAAATGGAAATAATTTTCTGAAGAAACTTATGGACAGGGACGCGACAAGATACATCTACCTATGTAGTATGTTGAAGAAGATTATAAGAGTGTATTTGGCAGCATTGCAAGAAGTGACACAAAAGAGGCCTAACAATTTTAAATGTGGGGCTTGCTGCTTTTATTTGCAGTGAGAATGACCAAAGTTATGAGAGTGTCTCTAATGTTTATGGGTACACATTCATTCTCTTGTGTTTAAAAATAATATTTTAGGAATTAATAAGTCTTAACTGCTTAAAATAAAAAAAATAAAAATGTTTTGGTAAGGTTATATTTTCAGTACTGTAGTCCAATAGTATCTCAGAGACAAGATTTCAGATTAAAAAACAGTTTATTTGCATTTGAGGGACAGAAATCAAACTACAGGTTTAAAATGAACTTATGTAGTCCTGTTCATGGAATTAATAGTGTATTTCCTTAATGAGGTGTCCCAGCTCATTTATTTTTTGTTTATAAACAATGACATAGTGAATATTAATGACCTGTGTCTTCTAGGAGATTATCTGTGACTGAAATATTGACATCTGGTAATAATTTGAAAAATAGTTTAAAACTGAGTACTTGTGTTAGTTTTATGAGGTCTGCACTGGTTTGTATACAATGTATTAAAGGTAGTAAGCCAGTATGGAATTCTGCAGTAAATGACTAAAATTTTATTCTATACTAAGGCCCTGAATGGTAAAGACTGACAGAGAGAAGTTTGTCTTCCTACATTAGGCTTGCCCTAAGTTTTGAATTATCCTCTGAATACAGTTGTTTCTTTCTTTAATAAGAATAGGATTTATAGGTGCATATTCCCTTCCCACATTTTTCCTGAGAATCTCTGATTCTCAACCTTGCAAATGAGTTAAAGTCCTACTATTACCATGTATTTGTCAGTAAATTACCTATTATAGTGTTCTTTTGTATTACATAGAAATGTGGCCTTCATGTTTTAAAAGTGAATTTTAAAATAAGCAAGTGCAGGTTGGTGAAAAGTGAATTGTACAATTTTCTTTATAGAAGATAATTCATCTTTCTCAAAATTTCAGAATTAAATGCCTGTTACTTTTTAATTTTTTCCTACGTTAATGCCAGAATTGGCAAGTTATGTTATAAACAGGTTCATTGATGATGAACAACAGGGTGATGAACGCAGTACCTCTGGGTACTGATGGGATTTGTGTTTGTCTTATTATGCATCTGACCCTGTAAGTCCTTGTCTGAGTTACTGATTTCTAAAACACGGTCTTTGTTTATGTGTCTTTTACCTTTTCTCAAGTCCTCATCAGATCAAGGTATATCCTTGATTTCCAGATTTATGCATTTGGTTGTATTATTTTTTCCCCCTCAAGTGAGGCTACTATACCTTTCAATTTGATGGTTCAGGAACTGACCTGTATTTATTAAAATTTAACAATGCCTTCCTCAAGCTTTCTGAGAACTATATTTTATATCAGAATAAAGTATTTTTCACTCCATTTGTATCAGCATTACAGGAGTGAATATGTTAGGTGGTTGTCACATCTGAAGCATTTTATTATAGCCTTCTGCTCACAAAATTGTAATGCTACAATCACTGAGAGAGGGACCCAAATAGGAGAAATCTAACAGAATCAAATTTATCAAAACTATTTTATTTCAGTGATAGAGGAATACTGAAAGGGTTGGCTTTGCATTGCTAGGATTTTTACTATATCTTATTCTTATAGAATACTTACAGCGAATTATGTGAAGCTGGCAAAATAGTGTTTTAAGAAACATTTTCCAAAGACCAATTTCCTAATAAATGGGTTTGTGCCTGAATTTTTACTTGGTAGTGCATGACTTGAGACCAAGAATGTCTCTCTTTTACACTGCTGGCAGAGTGGAAGAGGTAGTTGCAGTCTTGTCGAATATGATGCTCTAGACTTTGAGCAGGCTTCCACTGTGCCAGAGCAGGGCTGATAGTACTTTGCTAGCAGAATATAGCCAGCTGATTGCTAATCTGAAGTTTCAGTTTTGCTGTGAAAGTGAGAAATACAGTGACAGATAAAGGGTTTGTGAACCAAGTAATCCTGAAGTAACATTTTTTTGTTTCCTGAGTTTTCTTTCCTGTTATTATCTGGAAGATATTTTGGTCTTTTAGTTTTTAGGATATGGCAATTTGAGGGATGCTGTATGCAAGCATTTACATAGGAATGTGTGATGACTTTCTCTTCATCACTTGGCCTTTATTAAAGAACTGCATCAAATTCTGTTGCATTCATGATACTTCAAGAAGTGTTTGAGAAAGGCCAGTCTGAAGGCACAGTTTATGTAACTCAACCACTTGAGTAATTATTTTGCACCATTTTATTGCACCTAATTTTATTGCTTACTGGACGAGGTATGGGGTTCTGATACTGTGGTACAGAAAACTATATGGTGTTCTCAAATCTCTAAAATAGCGAGCTCTGCATTTAAATATTTGAAGATGTGCTTGTTTTCAAACTGTTGCTTAATTGTTAACTTCTTCAAGTATACAAGAGGGCTATAAGACATATTGAGTTTTCTCAAAGGCCTGAGAAACTGGTAGTCCACTTCAAGCACAGCACTTCCGTGGAGTGAAACTATTTCAGTTTTTGATATTAAGGAATCAGCTCCTGCAAAAACAAAGGTATTCTACAGTCTTATTAAAATGGAATAAACCATACAATAACACCCTTAGAAAATTGCACACTCTGTACAACTCTTGAGAAGGAAAAAATTGGATGTAAGATATACTGCAAATTGCGTATCCCAGTCTGTGTATCCCTTCCACGTGCTTAGCTAATGGTCTTGAAGAATGTATTGGGAATGCATGTAGTTATATCTGCACATACGTATAATACATTCTATGTGTCTCTGTGTATAAGCCTATGTGTAATAAAGTATAAGATTTACGTAGTATAGTTTACCTTTTACTTAGAAACAAGTTTTTCCTTTCAATTCTTTATATTGCAGCTGACATTTTTTTGTCTTATTTTATAAAATAGATTGACATTCATTGATAATGGTGAGAGGAAAGGTAATTTTTTAATCCTACACATATTGCAGAGTACTGGCTTGTAATTAATTTGAGAAAAAATAGTAACAAAACATAATTGCACTGTTTAGCTCATGTGTTGTCATTCTTTCAATTCTTTGTTCAACTTGCATGTTGCACGTTAATGGCTTATCAGGTTTTCACACATGTGGTATTCAAAATTAATTTGTGGTAACTAAAGCAGTCAATTTAATTAGGTTAATGTCCATCCATCTTAATTATTTGGTAAGTCATTTAAAAAGAAAATTACAGTTTCATTGTGAAGGCCAGATTGTATGTAAATGCCATACTTCTTTTGCTGCCTTTCATCTAGAATTGTGATTTACAGTGTTTTATTCTTTTTCATTAGAAGCCAGTCCTGGGTTTATTTTTCACTACATAATTGTATTGCAGTTGATCTCACGTTTATCTATTCAATCAATTAGAATATGAGTCAGAGAGGTAGGACATTTTCATTCTAAATTTCATGACATAAATGAGAAATTTTCAGAAGAAAAATTTTTAAAAAAAACAGACCAAAACACTTCTGTATCGATTAAATTGACTTTATGTATCATTTAACTGGCAGACTTTTCAATCTTCAGAGGACATTCATATATTTTTTAGCCTTTTATTTGGAGGATGAAAATTTTCTTTACATATCATTGGGTTTTCTCTGATTAGGAAAATCTTCAGGTTTTAAAGGACAAAAACCCCCATTCCTGTGTAAGCACAGTACATCTGCATGTATGTATACATGTATCTAGTATAAGTCAAGTCTTCAGCTCCATTATTAGCAGATGAACGTGTTTTGTCTTCTGTACTTTTTCTAGAGCATTTGTATAGTATTCCTTGTGATTTTTATTATCAAAGTTATAAAATTACAGTTAATAATAGCTACGGAATTAGGCATCAAAATAAAGTTCTAAATTATACAATAGGGAGAAATACCGTAAGTGCAGTCTATAAGGAATTTATATTTTTCTGGTTTTTAGAAATATGCTTATTCTTCTGTCTTGGTCAAATTGCAGTGTAACATTCACTGTGATTTATGTGTGTTATTTTTGTTACTCATAACATCTACTGTTTGTTCCTTTTCATAATAGTGGCTCTCCTCCTCACTGAGAAATGTCCAAGTTTTGCTGATAGGATTATCCCTGGGTAGTATGTGCAGTTTGTAAACAGTTTGTTTAGAAAGATCTGTATTTACTCATCTACAAAACAGCAAATGTGTCTTACTAGTTGAGACTGATCTCTGTTACAAAAAGTCAGCAAATGTACAGATATAGAAACAGTCTTCTGGATTGTAAGAGGAAGCACCTCTCACTGAAATGCAAAGAAATAAACTACCTCTTTCTGAGATTTGTAGTGCAATAAAGGCTATGGTTTCCAAACCAAAAGAGGAGAAAACACAAGAAATATAGCAGGTCATATAGGCATATCACATTGCTGCATTCCTCTTGAAATACAACGCCAGTAAACAGTATTTTATATATACTTTAATATACTTATATATCACCTAACTTTAAGGTATATGTTAAACACGCCTCTTCTTTACATATTCAATTTGTCAGTCCATGTGTGTAATGGTTGATTTTTTTCCTATAAATTATATTTAAAAGTTAATTATTTAGACCTCTGTGGCTTGAGTTCTGAAATATTTGCAAAATTTGCTTCCACTTTTACAGAACTTTAGTCTGAATAAGATTGGCAGTATTTGAGCCTTAATTACATGTTAAAAGGGCTTGAAGTTCCCTTGTATTTGTATCAAAGTATTTTAAAAAAAATCACTAACACAGGATATAATGAACAAAAAACCCAGATAATAGATGTATTTATTAGTAGGAAGTGGAAAGATAACTGTTAGTGCTATTATAACTTTTGGAAGTTATTATTATAGATTTTGGAATAGAGACAAACTGTTTTCACAGACTTTTATTTCCTATAATCATTTATTTGACCTATAGTTACCATTCCTATATACCACTCATATAGCTACCATGCAATAGCCTATGTGTTCCTATTACAGGTTGTTCTCATGTCACATAAACAATTTTTTTGAACTCCCTTACATCTAAGCAAGCATTATTCTGAGACTACAAAGCCCTCTTCTGCAGTATGCATTCATCCATGTTCAAAGCTTGCAAAGGTAAAAGTCCAGTCTCTAATAAATAATGA
This sequence comes from Phalacrocorax carbo, assembly GCF_963921805.1. Taxonomy (NCBI): domain Eukaryota; kingdom Metazoa; phylum Chordata; class Aves; order Suliformes; family Phalacrocoracidae; genus Phalacrocorax; species Phalacrocorax carbo. Next base: position 26,542,140 of record NC_087518.1, on the reverse strand, counting down.
TTTATTAAATAAATTGTCATGGCTTTTCTATGTAAGATTTAATGGACTGCTGAGCACAGAGGATGTATAACACAGCACATAATTCTTGTTGTTGTTGCTGTTCTTTTCAGGAATGCTATATGGTTTCTAATCTAAGGAAGTACTGCCATAGGGTCTTTGGCTTTTGTACTGAGAAGGAGATGAAATGCACCTTCTGACACTGGTACAAGTTAGCCAGTTCAGTCACTGAGCATGACGGAGATGACAGCGTTTCCTCCCATGCTCCAGCTAATCTTCTTTTGGGGTAGCTGGGCGCAGGGGAGAAGCTTCTGTCGAGGGAGCACAGAGGCTGAGCTGTTCTTAGCCACTCTCCAGGGGTGGAAGCAGGAGCAGAGGAGGCTGCTTTTTACTACCTCCTTACACACAGTTACAGCCACCAGGTCCTCTCTGTGAATGCTAGAATTAGTACAGTGTATTTCTTGCCAATACAGAACTGTGTGAATTGGTATGCTGATAAAATGTAGAACTACTTAAGGCCAGATAAGTATTTACTAAACTGACATAAATAAAACAGACCTTATGCCTTAATACATTTACTTAATGATTTAGCATAGCACCTACGAATATCTTCAGTTAGTATTTCAAGTTCCTGTTATGTTTTTTTATGAATTTTCTTTAAATTGTCAAATTTCCCAACATGATTCAAAACACGTGTAGGTAGGCATATCAGAAAAAAATTATATTAATACCAAGGGAACAGTGTAGGTAATAACAACTTAGATGTTTAAGTGACCATCTGACAAAAAACAATTCTGGTTAATTTGTGTTTTCTGTTAATGTTTGTAAATCAAACTGCAAGACCCTAGAATTAGGAAGGGAAGATCAAGCTGGTTTTGTGTCCTTTCTGAAGAAATAACTGAGGCAGTTACACCCCGGTGTGCCTATTTCTGTCACATCTTCATATGGTTTAACTGCACTTCTGCCACCTTGGACAACAAAATGCAAGGAAGATCAGAAATAGAAAGCTGACGTGTTTTTACTTCAGGGACATTGTAACAGCAGAAGTTCTGGGAGAATTCAGTGAAGCTGTCTAATGAAACTAAGTGAAAGTGTGGGACTGCTGGAACAGGCAATCAGACACCTCAGAGAAGTTGCTATGTGTTTGGAGAATTGCAAACTGGAAAATTGGATATATGTTTGATATAAACAATACAAACTTTAGAATATAGAATGTGCCAGCTTTTTAAGAAATGCATCACAGGTTAAAAATTAATTTGAAATTTGAATATTAAAAATTAGTAACATTTCACAAATTCAGCAAATCCATTTCCATACAAACATCTCTCTTGCACTAACAAAGCATTGACATTGACATTGATTCCGTTAGTGTTCATGAAGTCTTAGGCTAATGTGATTACTGTAGCTATCCTACTGGTTGGTACATGTCTTCTAAAGTAGAAAAATATTTTTAAAATCTTAGAATCATTAAGGTTGGAAAAGACCTTTAGGATCATCAAGTCCAACCAGCTACAAATAAAAGAGGGAAAAGGGTGTACAGTAGTATTATCAACGTTATGTCTGTTTAGTGACTCAGATATGTCATTAAAGATGGGTGACATATTGTATGTCACCTTTATACACAGCATATAACATACCTGGCATATAGCAAACATCTACTTCAGCCCATATTTCTGTTGTAATTTAATTAACTGCATGTATTTGTTTTACCTCTGTTACAAATGTCATCTTTCTATGCAGTTTGTAAGAAAATTTTTGATGACCTACTAGCATGGGTTTAAATAAATTATGAGGCTTTTAAAAAGCCTTGTAACGCTGATCTCTGCAAGGATTGCCAGGTCATACACTACAGTCCAGACAAGTACTTTCTGTGTATGACTTATTTTCAGCACAGAGATTCTGTTTAGCATTTATTATGAAAATATAATCTAAGTGCCTACCATTCCAGACTCAGTTACGCTGTCATCTGCCAGCAATGTTCCTTCCCTTCAGTTTTGGCTTGTTCCCGTTTTGGCAGGCAGGTTGGGAAATGTGCAGATGACTTTTCTAAGGGAACTCCTGCCTGCCACCATGGACAGCGGCCTTGCACTCCCCTCCAGCACAGGCAGTCGCTTTCTTCCTTCCTTCGGACTGAACTGGATACGCAGACCTGGACATAACATTTAACTGAAAGCATGGCATGAACGGATATGCATAAAACACAATTCACTCAAATAATGGAACGTTTTTTCTAAGGATGTGATGTGTAGAAGTCTACGTGGCTTAGAACACATATTGGCACATACAATGCAAAGAAGATGCTTCCCTGCGTTCTTCCAATTTCTGTTCTCTATTACTATGTGCATAGTATAATGTACAGCATAGTGGCTGAGGAGATAAGTCATTTTTTTCTCCATTAAATGCAATTATCTTTTTGTAGATATGTTAAGTAGTTTTCATTTAAAATGTGTTAGATTCAATCTGCTCGAGTGATGGGTATCCCCAATTTCTAGGACTTGACCCTTTCATTTCTACCACATACAGTTATCTGAAAGTTACTTCTCTAAAATGCCAATATAATTTTAAGAGGCATTTGACCAGCCTGAAGTTTAGTTTTACATTATGATAGCAAAAGAATATTAATCCAAATCATATTGGCTCTAACCAGCCTCTACCTTTCTCTTATCTTTTTTAACATGAACCCTTCTGTAGTTTTTCTGTGTTAATACCAGTATGTAGATGTGATAAGTTATTATAAAGTGTACTAGTTAGGATGCTTTTTCTTTTTTCCCTCTCAGTTTGCCAACACAACTAATCCCCAGTAATTTGGTCTTTTTTTGCGTTATGATTTCAATGTTAGGAAACAAAACTGGATTTAAAATTGCTATTGTACTCTCTGCTTTGATATTGACTCTTTTTGTCATTTCACATATCAGCTATTCAGTATTCTCGCTTCCTAATAGACATAATCATGTTGAATTATCTCACAAATGTGTCGTGAGGTGTTGAAGTATCATGAATAGTAGATTGGATAAAAAGTGCTGTTAATTCTTTTTCAGGCCCAATTTTATGTACTATTAAATTTAGCAAGCTCCCTGTAATATTTTTTTTATGCTCTTTGAACAAAGTTTTCTATTTTCAGGAACAACAATGCTACATGAAGAACTCTGCTTTTTGTTTTGTTCTGCACTAAGGACCAAGTTCTTTGAGACTTCGACTAAATTCAGTTGCCAGTTGCCCTAGTGCAATTTTGGATTTATAAGGTTGTTAGAATACACTATGAGATTTTTAAAAAAAACATTTGAAGATTATTGATATTTTTTAAAAATTTAGTCAGCATAGTGATAATGTAAAGAGGTAAAAACCCCAAAACCCAAACCCCACAAAAAAACCCAAGTACAAATTTCTGATAAGATGCTCATGGAGAAAAGACACTGCATTCAAAGTAAATAAGGTGTGTAAACTAGGAAATACCTTCTATTCTAGCATTCTATGTAGCCATAAAGTCTTCTGAGTGTACAAGGTAGGGGAACAAGGCTTCTGCTACTTATCCAAACATCTAACAGTTCATGAAACCATAAAGGGCAACCATATCAGAGGGTCTGTTGGTCATGATTGCAATTAGAATCAGTCTGAATAATCTTAAATTAATTACTTAACTGCACTGAGAATATTCAAGAAAGTACTACGGATAGGAATTGGATTTCATCAATCAGAAAACAAAAGTTTTCCACACAAAAATGTTAACAAGGATAGATCTTGCATCACTGACATTTGAGCAGCCTAACCACTCTGTTTAATAATTTTTTATTTCATTTTATAGTAATAGATCCTGACATTCAACCTGCTCCCAGCATTTCCATTTGCTACATGTATCTTGCCTACATGACATGTACCCTAGCTAACACCGAAGATAGATTTGAGCCCTGTAAGAGAGACCCGGTTAATACTTTTAATATGCACAGCAAAATGTAATACAGTCCATTCTGCCATGCTTAATTTGGCTCTGCAAGACTGCCTGATTTTGGTCAGTAAAATAAGCAGGTTCTGCGTATATATATGAAGCAGGCTGTCCAACGGGGAGGTATTTTTATGCAATCACCCTTCAATCTAGAACAGTAATTTAAAAAATGTCTAAATATATTTTTTCAGTATTAGACTGGATAAGAGTGTTTCTCAGTAACCTCTTTACAGGGAAGTGTACAGTTTATACTGTATAAAAACTCATCTTTTGAAAGGTATAAGCAGTCCCGTTTTCTTTACTTAGCCCTCCGGCTGTTTAGATGAGAAGGGAGGGGGGATTGTTGATACAACTATTCAGGCAAGGAGGAATGAAACAGTTCTTCGGTCTTGTTATTTTTACCATCTTTGCACGTGCAGTATCAGTGGAAATGGTACATGTGCACTTGCCATGGTGAATTGCGATATTCTACTTCTGTCTGCAAAGTGACTCGCTTCTGTGTCATGTGTTGTAGGTGATTTAACTTGTTATTGCACTTACGTACAAGCATTTTAGAAATATGAATAACCCTAAGATATCTTAACACTATTGAGAGAAAATTATTCTTTCTAGATCCCACTAGACCTAAATTTAGCTAGATCCACAGCTTCTCTGGCAGCACAAGGCACAGATTGGTGAAATGACAGGAACATTCTAACTGCAGTTGTAGCCCAGGATTGTTCCGCTTGTTTAAATTTTCTGTGCCCTTAATGCATAAAGGTATATCTGTATCTGTAGGTGGCCTATATTATGGCTTGGCAGAGTGAACATTTGCCCCCAGTTTGCCTAAGGTGTTTAAAATGTAAGCATCTTCTACTAGCCTTCCTGTTTCATTTATTTTTCTGTCATTATATATGAACATTTCTAAATGTAGTGATTCATTAAAGAATCCTATGCAGTTCTACCTTTGAACATGTAAACTTTAAATGGAAAGTGTTAGCATCAGGAAAGATTTATGAAGTCTAACTTTAAAAGGAATCACTGCATGAATTTGCTGTGTGTAATCTTAGAGCACCTGTTACATGCAGTATGGCCTGAAGAGATGAATTGCAAAATGATTGGCGGTTATGTGTATCTTGGATAAATGTGTATGTCATACAATAAAGGCTGAGTATGTATCTTATATTAAAACACATACTGATTATCCCAACAGTCAGGAGGAAGAGAATTCAAATTACTTTTAAAGAAAGCTGACAATTTTAAAGATATGAAAATGCACCCGTAATTCTCCTTGACAATGTAAAATTGCCTGATGACACACAGGACTTCACCTTCATTGAACTGCTGAGGTTTGGGGGTTTTTTTATATATAAAAAAAAGAACAATCACCACCACTGTTTATTAGTAAAAGGCTTCATGAATGTTCTGGAGGATCTAAGTGTGGCAATGCCAGTGTGTCCTCTTACAGATGCAGCATAGCTTTGAGCTGGTATCTGCTTGTTGCTCCCCTTGCAACGCTGCAGTGGTTACACTGAGGGCAGCTGCTGGAACAAATCATTCTCAGGCTGGAACGCCTCATAGATATTTTTTTAAATGGCTGCTCTTCCTAGCAGAGTGATTTAAGCCAGCACAGGGCTGTTTGCAGCACTTCTTTGCTCTTCAACTTCATGGCATCGCTATCGATTGTTGCTCTGACGTTCACTGAATACAACCATAAATAGCTCCGCTGAGTATTTTTTTCCCAGCTGGACCCTGACAAGCATTTCACACCCTTGCAGCAATACTTCTGCAGCCCTGTCGATACTGAACTAGATTTAAATGAGTGAAGGATGTTGCGGCTGTTCCATGCCCCGTGTTGTTTGTTGGCAAATTAAGGCATTTAATATCTAGGCTATAAATAAAACTAAATTCATGCTTGTAAGCGAGGCCAAGGACCGCACAGCCCCGTTCCCTGACTCTGGGACACCACGGTGCCGGTGCCAGGCGCCATTCACAGCTGCCCTCTGCCTTTGCAGCGCGTCGTGACTGACCCAGCAGTCGCTCGGTGCTGCGGGAGCTCAGGGGATGCGTTACTGCGGGTTTTTCGCTTAGAAAAGACCCTGCCGAGGGCCGGTTGCTGAGGCCGCACCCGGCACGCCCTCACCCTCCGGCGCTGGGCGGCTGCGGAGGACAGAGGCGCCGCAGGCGGGGCCGCTGCGAAGCCCCACTCCGCCGTACCGGCCGCTGCCACCCCGGAGCACCCCGCAGCGCCGCTGACGTCGGCGAGCGCCGGTGCCCGGCCTCCCCCCTCGGGCCCAGGCCGCCGCCGAGGCCCTCCCGCCCCCCGCGGCCGCCCCCTAGAGGCCGGCGAGAGCGGCGGACGCGCCGCTGAGGGGGAGGCAGCGCCTCCCGCCCCGGCCGGCAGTGAGGCTGCGACCGAGCCTGCCTGCGGATCGCACGCAGCACGCCGCGGCGCCCGCCCGCCCGGCTCCGCGCCCTGCTCGCCGCAGCCTCGCCTTTCTCTCGCCCGGCCAGATGATGAACTTTCTGCGGCGCAGGCTCTCGGACAGCAGCTTCATTGCCAACCTGCCTAATGGCTACATGACCGACCTGCAGCGGCCGGAGCCGCAGCAGCCGCCGCCGCCGCCTCCCTCAGCCTCCTCGGCCCCTGCCTCTGCCTCCCCGGCTGCCGAGCGCCGGCAGCCGCCGCAGTCGGCGCCCCCCCCAGCAGCAGCCGCCGCAGCCGCAGCAGTCGACAGGCAGCAGCTTCTTCAGCTCCCTCTCCAACGCCGTGAAGCAGACGGCGGCCTCAGCCGGTCTGGTGGATCCCTCCTCCGCCGTCTCCTCCGCTGCCGGCAGAAAGTTCAAGCTGCTCCTGGTCATTGACGAGCCGCACACGGACTGGTAGGTGCCCCTGCGCGCCCCTCCGCACCCCCCCCCCCCCCCCCCCCCCCCCCGCTTCCCCCCAGTCCTTCCCCTCCGTCACACTGCGGCCCCTTTTCCCCGCGGGCCCCGGCCCCACTCCGCGGCCGCTCTCCCTTCCCCGGCGGGTGTGGGCACACCTGGGGGTGGGGGGGGAGAGGCGGGCCGGGGCCGGGGCAGGCGGCGGGAGGGCCGGCGGGCCGTGCCTTCCCGCCGCCCGGCCTCGCTGAGGCGGCAGCCACGCGGCTGAAGCGAAGCGTTACGGACTGGAAGATGGAGAAAAAAAAAACAGCAAACCTTGGAGCGCCTGACTAGGAATGAAAGCCGTTTTCTATCAAAACAGTAAATAAAGCATATCTACCGCCCTGAAAAAGCATATCCTTGTGTTCTCTAGCGAAATAAAGAACTCACGTATAGGTGCAGGTAGGATTTAGGTGTCTTAGGCACGAATTTCTGTTTCGAACTGCGTGTGGTTGTAGCGTTATGTGTGTTAATTCATATTTATGAGTTTCCACGCAGATCCCGCTGCTTCTGTTGCAGCGTCTAATATGCGTGTTCAGGTGAAGGTCCTTCAGGATATTGAGGACAAGCCCTCAGTTCTGCCTTAGCCCCGCGGGTGTGCGCGGCTAGGTTAATTAAAACTTCCCCGGTTTTGCTTGGGGTGGGTGTTTTGCTTCCACTATCCTCACAAAATATGCGGGATTTACAAAACATAAAACTTGTACGTCAACTCATTTCTTCCTGTGCCTGGCTGCTACCAGTAGGAGAGGTTATAGCTTTTGCAGACCTGTTTATCACATACAATTCTGGTGGATGCTGTATTTTATTGGAAGGATGTATACCTATTAATCGTTTGTGAACATGTTTCCCTATAAATGCGTGTTTACACATCAAGCTGTGAATCGTCTCATTTGCTGTTGCTAATTACAGTACATAAGGTTTTAATAGTGTCTTCAAATAATACCGAGTAAAAGAAGTATGTTTTTATAACACTGACATCATTCAGTAATGGATTGTGGGTTTGTGATTTTTATTGTCAGTTTCTCAAATTTATAGCCTTAGTGTCTAGATGGAGTTGTACAGTTCTATGATTTCATGCAGTTTGCTTTAAAATGGTACTTCAGTAAAATACTTGAAATAAAAATGTAAGCTTTTCTCTATAGCACATATGTTATCAATGTTAAGATAACATTACCTGTTATATTTTGGGGTTTTTTTTTCCTACTGTGTTTGGTTTTATGGTTGGTTTTTTGTTTGGTTTTTTTTTTAGATAAAGGGTTGTTGTATCTGCTGGACTAAGACAGCCTCTGTCATGGAGATGCATCCATGGACACTGCTCACTGCCTTGCAGATACATATATTTAATAGCCTACAACGCATAAATTTTTGCTTGGTAAATTAAATAACTGTATATGTTCATAAAGTTTGTTTCTGGTAGTATTTTTCCATACCTACTGAAACCATCCTGTGTATGATAAACATGACGTGTTTTACGTACTGGATAAATGCACCCAAAAATAACACTATCTGTTGGCAATAGCAAAGCTTTTAAACCTCTGCACAGTGAATGCCACAAACAGCATTCCCAGTAGTAGACTAGATGCAGTCACAAATATACACAAGGTTACTCTTGCTTTTTTCTTTTTTTTTTTTTTTGTCTTTCTCATAGTATGTGACATGGATATGTAGTAGCTCTAGAAAGAACAGTTTGTTGTTGACCTGGCTTTTCCTCCTTCAAAAAGATAATAATTTTGTAACTGAAGATGTTAAAATAAAATTTGAAAATTATATATATGGGTATTCTGATAATACAGGCAGAAAAGTTTGTTCCATACCTTTGGAAGTATGGATATCCATACTGACATGTATTGAACTGCTGTAGAATTTGACTATATGGGCTGAAAGGGCATACAAGTGATAACCTAAAAAAAAAAAATCATTGAAAGATTGGAACTGGCAATAGATGAATTTCAGTGGTCTGATGGCCACCACACTAGCTACCCTGCCTGGTATGATGCACTGACGTACAGTTTAGCAAGATGAGGTATGTAGAGCTGCTGTCATGTGGTACACTAAAGAAACCCTGTCAATAACAAGAAAAACAGTACCAAATAAGTCTCTTGGAGCCTCCCAAGAAACAGTTACAGTTGATTTACATTAGTCCTGAGAGGAAGATCATATGCTGGGTGTTTGTTTTAGTAATGTTTTGAGCTGCATTGTCTTTGTCTTAAATTGAAAATGTATGTATTGCTTTTGGACTATAGTTTCAATAGAAATAAAAGCATTTCAGCCTGGATCACACTGAAATCCTACTAATTCAGTATCCTCTTTTTAGCATGGGCCGGAGGACGCACTAAGCACCGTCTCCTGTCAGCAAAGAATATTGCCTCTAGCATCAAAAGGGCGTTTTGTTTCTAATATATTTTATTTCTATTAGAGATTGACTCATACTTGAATTCTGAAATTCAGTAACCCAACATTATTATTGTTGCAAATGGAATTATGTGGGATATTCTACATATGAATAATGCTCAGTTGTTTGCATTTTTTAATCTTGATCTCATTGACTTTTTTATCATTTTCTTGCCTTGAGGAGTTTGCCCTTGAGAAGTTTTGAAATTCTCCTTTTTAGTTTCTTTACTTTTATGTTGTGGGATAGGGAAAAAATGGGACAATTAACTTATCTGTACTAATTAGTGTATTTTTACTGTGTTATATTATCTAACTTCTTAAGGAAAGAGAGCAAATGCAGTCATCATGTCAAACCATTCCTCCTTTCTCCAGTAACACTCTCAAAGATGTGTTAGAGCTGTGAAAGACAATTCTTCTCCTACAGGTTCTTCGGAAACTTGCAGCTACGTAGATGAGAGACATCTCTAAGGGCTTCTACTAAAGGCAAGGCAGGACTACAAAATAAGCTGTTATCAAAGACTTTTTACCAGCTCGTAGCTTTATATGGGCTTCAATGGCAAGTGTAGGAAAAAAATGAAAACAGACCTGTAGTCAACTATGAGAGACAAATCCATGACACGCGGTTTTCCTTGGTTCTGGTTCTCATGGACTACTTAGTCACTTTATACAATAAATAATCCTTTGGTCCGAAGGGGAAAGCAAATAGCTAGCGATCATTTTCACGAATTATCGTTGAAACCTCTGTCATTCTAGAATGTCACCATAAAGAAGGGGTGACCTGTAATGCAAACACTCCTTCAAATGGAGCAGCACTATTAATGTATATAAAGGCATTGGGAAAGCTAATTTTATTTTCTGGCCAGTTCTTCATGCATTTTAATGTCACATTCTTTTGATCTGCAGCTGCATACTGAAAAGATGTTTTCAATGCCTTTCCTGATGTCCGAACCCTTTTCTGAGTTAACACATCTAGTTGAGAACCTTACATAGTATTTAAAGATGTAATGGAAAAGTGCCTGATTTGGAGATGCGTCATGGGTCTGTGAGAGGGAAGAGCTTTAAGAACCACTTGTTAAGTTTAATAATGATTTTGTGTAATATACTTCAATGATTGTTTTACAGCTTTAGGTATCTTTGTTGACATCTCTGCAAATGGAGTAAACTAGGAAGTAAAATAATTTGTTTAAGGTCATCCAAGAGGCTAGTGACAGAGCTAAATTAAAACCTAGGCAGCTTGCTTAACCTCTTCTTTTAATTCTCCTTTCCTAGCTACTGGTCTGCATTAAGTGTCCAAAATTTTCAGCTAGATAAGTTTATTTTAAATAGTATTTAATTTCCTCAGAAATTAACCGTTTTCATCTGTATACAAAAAGTACTGAATATTTAGCGCTGAACAAGCAATTGATTAGAGGCTGTACATCAGTGGCAAGGTGCCAAAATGCTGGGTATATAGATTATTATTAAAAACTTATGTGTAATATTTAGAAAGCTGTTTCAATATTGAAAACTAATTATTGCTTTGCCCGTTTTGTGCTTTAAAGCTTGACTATAAAACTCGTTGGCAGTAGCAGTCAAACTATAAAAAGAATCAAGTGCAAAACTTTTGTTCTTGTATTTTTAAGCACAAACCTTGTTATAAGCATCAGTATCTTTTTTTCCAGGTAATTATGCATTTCTTGTAATGTTTACTGCCTTAGTAGTTAGTCATCTTGTGATAGGCCCAAACAATAATTTCCAAATGGCTGGGACAAATGCTATATGAAAAGCAAACTTTCCGTTTTAAAATTACGGAGTCATTTATGGGCAAACATTGCTCATCAGAAATGTTTTTAATAGGAACACTGTTGTCGAAGTGCAGAAAAATGCTGGGTTTTTATACACAAATTTAGTGAAGTGAGCAGAATGGGTTTATTGGGTTTTTTGCCTTTACTAGAAGGTGGAAAAAGTTTCAGTTAAAAATATGTGCAGTTGTTTTATGTAGGGGTAACTACCAAACAATTTGCATACTACAACAAAAATTCATTGCAGTTTTTCTGTTCAGTAGGGATGGTTCCAGTTGTGCATAACTAATTGGCATTTTCTAACTCCAGTTGAACTAGAATTCTAAGTTATCTTATTTGATAGTAATAGGCTGATTTAGTAACTGCACTATTTATTGCATTCAGTATAAGTCTTCAGTTAGTAAGTTTTCCAAATTTAGAGGGTGTCACTTAAAATTTTAGTAATGCATAAATGAGGGCAACTGCTTTGCCAGAGCTCTCTTTAGTCCTCTGGGATGACAATGTCTAGAAGGACAGTGTTCTTGCCAGCCTCCTGGCATTGTGAAGCATGCTGCTACTAGTAAAGAGCATAAAGCCACAACATAAAAAGGGGAGGGAAACCCAGGGCATGGGCAAACATGGAACTAACAGGGATTGCATAGATGGATGGGGATTGCAAGGGTCCTTTGGCACTCATTTAAGGGTTGAAGGGAAGAAGCTTTTGAAAGCAAGTTAAGGCAAGAGACAGCTGTGTTGCAGAGGTATGAGGAGACTGATTTTTAGAAAGGTCTAAGCTCTTAAGACTGACCGAATGCCTAAATGTAGGTATATGCCTTCAGTCAATGGATGTAAAGAAAGGGTAATGTTATCAATATATGTATTTTATGTAGGAAGAAAAGACATAAGTTACTTCTATCAATTTTAAATGCTAATTAAGATGTGCTGTGCCTTTTGCAACAAGAAACTCCTAATATTAAAGGGAAAACAGCCTTGCCTTTGGCGTAACACTGTGATCTTTCAAAGAAGGCAACGGGTTCCTTAAAACCCCTGAAGCTGAGCAAGAATGATAAAGGTTATAGTTGTTTTTTTCTTCATTTTTTGCTTGATATGAAAACTTCATATTTCAAAATTATCTTTGTGAGAAGTTTTATTTGAATCTTAAAAAAACTTGGATATATTGCGGTCTAATTCTAGTTATGGCCTTTGGATCAAGTTCCTAGTACTCCAAAAAGAAGCTGCCAACTAGATTTTACATGAAGACAATATGTACTTAGGCAGCTTCTTAAAACCAGGTAATTAGATCAGTACTAGTTCCCAGCACACACTGCAATTTTCAGTTCTGCATTAAGGGCTCTTCATTTTTGCAATCAAGATAGTAACATAATTAAAGGAGAGATGCAGGCATGTGCAGGGGCTGCCATGAGCACAAGCAACACATCTCTCTGCTGGCTGGAAGGATACACTCAGGCATGCAGATGAAACAATGTGCGTTCCTGTAAAGCAAGGAAAAGTTTATTTTGAACTCGGTCTCCTCATCAAGTGTGAGCAACTGAGTGTGTTTTCCTGAAGTGGTGGAAGTCTAGCTCACTGAGCCGTGTTACTTGTTGTTTGGCTATTTTTAAAAAAATTAAGTCCATGCTGGGAAAGAATTTAAGAACAAGGACATGCGGCTGAACTAACTGAAGTATGTAATGGAAGGTGTTAACAAATCTGAATTTGTAGCATGCAGCAATCTCATGCAAGTTATATTTCATGTCTGTTCGCTGAAATGGCCAGCTGATACAGTTCTGCACCAGACAATGTGTGTGCTGGTATTTTAAGATGATCCAACAAAAAAATTGTGGAGTGTTTTCCTGTTTATCTGCAGTTCTGTCATGTGTAATACTTGGCTATATTAGTATAAATAGCAGAACACAGTACATGACAGAGTTTGCCTTTTTTAGTAGATATAAAAAAACAAGCTTCTAGTGGAAAACACTTTGTCCTCCAAATTCTCTGTGTTGCTTTATGTCAACAAGCTCTTACATGCTCTAACATTACTTTTGGCAACTTAGTGTATATGAGATGCTGACTACAAATTTGGACAGATTGTATCTGGTGACGTCCCACGTTCCATCTCTGTTCCCCGTGCTCAGAATCCGAGTGAACCTTCCCCACTGCCTCCTTTATCTATGAAGAGACTACAGAAACTTCTCTGAAGCTTAATGAAACCTACAGTAACATGTTTAGTTGAATAGTTAATATTAAGAAAAAAAAGTTTGACAATGTTTTCTTTTAAAGCTTGCTGTAATGGAAGGGAAATGGAAAAATTGTCAAGGAAATTATGAATGAATTTTAGATAGGTATATTTCCAAGTAATAAGACTGAAGCAAGAGATAAAGAGAATAACATTGCTTTGTAGACTTTAGACCTATGTGAAATAAGAAATTCTGCTTACAGGCTAGTCAGAATTTGATAATTATTTGCCAGTAGCAAATTGTAATCTGTTGAAATAGTAATAGAATGAAACAAAAGGTTATTAAAACTATATTATTAGACTTCGTACTGTTTATCTTGAAATAGTGTATCTAGAGGACTTACTGTATTTTGAGCTCTGTTTTAAATGGATGTTATTTGCTATTCCGTAAACACTATATGACACTGCAAGATTACACATTTTTGTTGAAACCATGTTTCTCCAAAAGAATCATGCTAAATATTCTCACAGTATCAATATAGTCTTGAAGTAGTGACTTCATTGTATGCATTTTTAGTACTCGGTTCTTAACAATGCTATGATAGATGTAATGTCACGTAATTTTATCACCTTTAGCTCTTCACCCAGCCTACCTGTTGTGAATGCTCTAAACTATAGAAATCTGTTTTTAATATAACTGAAATAGACTGATGATTTGGATTTTTGTACATTTGTAGATAAGATAGACTGCAGTCTTCTTTCAAAATATGATAAGAATTGAATGAAAAATATGTGTTTTCTTAAGACACAAGTTTATAATCAGAGAACAACTACAGGAAGTGAGATTTGGATGTAGAACCTCTACAGAAGGAATCTAGACCTGGTTGGATAAACACAGCAGCAAATGTTAATTACAAGTAGCTGGAAAAGTTGCAAAGAATGGAAAAGAGTAAATTGGCAAAGAAAGCTATGTAGTAGATGACAAAAAGTGAAGCAATAAATTATGAAGTAATTGTTACCTGGAATAGTGATAGTGCTTCCAGGGATGAGGCTACTTGCCTTGTGGAGTGAAAAAAAAATGTGTAATGAGCTGATAAGACTTTACAGATGCCATGGGTTGGAGGACAGCATCATACCCTGGTCTAGAATGCAGAATGCTTGCTTGATTGCACTGCTGCTTTTGCTAATTGAACAGCTTTATCTGAGCTGAGTCAAACTTAACTTATTGGAGGAAAGCTACTGTGCTTTTAGACAGCCAGCTGGAAGAGAGTAATGATGGGTATTCTTGGTAACATGAACTGTAGACTAGTTTAAGCTTTTGCAAGTGGAAAGACTTGTCAATTTTACAATACCCGTTTTCACTGCAAGTGTGCCCCTACCTAGCTGAAATGGAAATGTTAACGAACTCTGACAAATACGCTGATTCCTAGCAAAGAGTTGGTGGCTAAGGTAAAATCCTTGTTTATATATTTGCAAGCAAAAGTAATAGAAATGTTTAATTCAGAAGACACTGAATCTTAGATCTGAAGAGGCTGTTTCTGGTTTTCCTACAGACCTGTGGTGCCTAAAGTGGAACAGGGCTGGGCCTCAGCTGTAGCTAAGGCTGGGTGGTTTTTGCTTCAGCTGTGTCAGGCAAGAGCATGGCATGTCCAGGGCTGGTGCTGTGATTGTGGCTGCCTAGCGGCAAACAAGCTGGTAGGGTGACGTAGCTGATCCAGGCTGCCAGAGTATACCTGCTTACTCTACTCCTTCCTGAATTGCAAATGTTAGTGGAATTAATTTATTAATGGCTTGGTCCAGCAGACACTGCAGAAGAATATGGAACTTCAGGCTTTGAAGAACCCTTCTGATTTTTATGCATGCTGCAGGTAACTTTATCCTTCTTCCTGTGTATCTGTGATTAAGTAGGTAGAAGACACATGGGATGTCACAGCGTTGCTGCTTAAGTGCAGCTGGGAAGGAGTGTGAACAACATTCTCTTAATTATTTTCACCTCTGAGCTTGGTCTCAGCCTATTTTTTGTAAGTTACTGTGACCTCTTCATTTGAGAGGTAGGGGCAGGAGAATAGTTCCTTCTTCCCTCAGTGGAAATTAGGGACTTAGTCCCGGCTTATGCAGATAGAGCCATAAATGTATTTGCCCTATTTTCATTAAAAACAAACAGAAAACCAAAACAACAACAAAAACCCAACAAAAACAAACAAACAAAAAACCCCAAACAAAACCCAACACAAACCAACTGTGGGAGGCTTGGTGTCTAATAAAGTGTGATCACCTCTTTTTGCCAGTCACCAATCAAGTAGATAGGGAGAATAAAATCATCACATGCCACCATCAGCCAGTCAGGTGCTAGAAGTTGTTACAAAAGGCCAACCATTAAATGCACTGTCCTTTAGCTTTTGGTAATGGCTGTTCCATGTTTGACTTTGCTTGATTTACCATTTGAGCTCTGTAGCCTTACATCCCAATTGCATATTGGTGTTTATAATGCATTGTATACACTGATTGCTAGCAGGCGTTACTAAAAAATTTTTTAAAATCTATGCATTTATTTGAATTTTTATCAGGTGATTCAAATAATTAAAAATATTATTAGAGCCTGAGATAAAATCTTTTAAATATCTTTATTTTGTTCTAAAGCACCCACATAAAATGATTAGATATAAACAAATAGATTTCTTCAATTTAATGAGTTGTTCCTATTTATAGATTATAACGTATTAAAAATATTTTAAAATATTACAGAGAAGTAGATTAAACAAGAACAATAGGACTTTTAAGAAAAAAATATGCTATAATTTCCTGTCCTAAAAAGCTATTTTTAAAAATATCGCCTTTACAGAAATAAACTGTGAATGAATAAGCATGAGGGAATCTCACAATGAACAGATAAAAATCTATAAGTTTTTCTTTAAAGATGTAATGGGCACAGTTTCCTCATGAATATTTAAAACTGTAATAGGATGTTGTTTTTACTGCTCAAAGTGAAGAAAAATTATAAAACTCATCAAGATATATAGTAAAAATAATGCATTTTTTTAAGAAGTCAATTGACACTTTGTGAACAGCAGCAGAACAAGGATGCAGCAAAGGTTGATAGGAGTCTTGGTTTTATTTCGGTAGGCATGGAAGTATTACGTCCTCTCATCAATTTGTGCTTTGTTTTCAGAGATGGGCACTCTGTCAGGGTACTGATACATCTTTATTGCAACAGTAACCTTTAGGCTTCTATATTTCTGATTTAAGCTAATTTACCTCATCTTGTATGCAGAAAGTGTTTCTTTGTTAAATAGGCACTAGAATAGGGGAGCATGCTTTGTAATTTCAAAATTAATATAAACAGTCATAAAACAAAATATCAGCAATGTGTACTGTTCATTGGAAAACTTCTGCAGGTAATTACTCTGGTATTTGTTGAGAAGGTGAGCATGGAGTAGCCATAAAGAAAGCTTGTGGCACAGCTAATTATAAAACCTAAGTTATATTTGTGTGCAGATGTGTCCCCATCTTTAGGATTCAGAAGTATCTGTATTCTATTAACTTTCTGAGCAGGTATCTCAGAACTGAGTGCAAGTTTAGATATTCTTTCTATGATATCTGAAAATAAAGTGGTTCTTTTGTGCAAGAAGTGCATTTATCTCTTCATTTTGACCTTGCAAATCTAATACTGTTTATGAAACATTGACTTTTTTTGCCGAATTGCCTGGTTTGTAGGGGCTGTAATCTGCTGAGCTATACTCTTACCAGTTTCTGTTTATCATTGTGGCAGATGCCAAGATCCTTTATTGTGATAATATTGACTTCTTGCAAGAGAAACCAGGGGTGAGTGTGTGAGTATATGTGCGGGATAAAAACGAGCCTAGGGAAAAAAAGCAGAAGTTAAATTGTCTCTTATTTTAGTTTTATGGTTTAAAGTGAATTCCAAAAGAGAAAAAATTGGTGCTGATTTCTAACTTAAAGACAAAGTAGCAACATGACCTTCTTGTATATCTATCTCTCTGTCTAACTTGTTTTGTTCTGTTTAACCTTGTTTCTTGTTTATTACTTCTGATTTCTTACTAATAAAAACTGATTATGATTCTACTGCAACAATACAGATTTAGTAGATCAAACTCCAATGTGAGATCAGGCACAGTCTCTTAAGTCTCACATTTTGTTTGAAGAAACTAGGATGGTTCCAAAGAGGAACTATCTGCCATTTCACTACCTCTTAGGTTGCTTCAGTGATTTATTTTGCTTTGAAGATAATTTCCAATGAAAGCTTTCTATGGATATTCACATTTTATCCTGGTTCATCATTAAGAAAGCTTCAAAAAATTTTAAAGGTTTTTTTCCTTTGTAGGACCAAAAATGGGTAATATTAGAAAATTCATCATCGCAGATTTGGGGTTCTGGAAGGGCAATAAAAAGGTTTTCTCATAAAACATGATAAATAAGTCCAATTCCTTTGAGGATTACCTAATGTGCTGTAACTATGGAACTTGTTTTACTTAGTAGTCATTGTCTTAGCCAACTACTGTTTGAGGCAAATAAAACTCACAGGAATATTTTTAATTAGGAAAAAATATTTCTTTCATGAGGCCTTTGTCTTTGAAGCAATAACCAAAATTACTTTTCCTGAGTCTTATATAACTTTTGCATTCAATATATATATTAATAAATTACAATAGTGTTTATAGTAGCACTTCTAAAATTTTAGAATAAAATAATATTTTTAAGTATTTGGGATGAGGTTTAAATAGGCAGGCATTACACCTAAAGCAACAAAAAGTTGCTTTAATAGTAGTGTGCGAGCATTATGAAGGGTGTATTTGTGTGTGTGTGCATATATAGCTGTATGTAATTTTTTTTAAAGAAGGATTTGTAGGAATTTTCACTGGTGGACATGGTCCAGGTAGATAATACTTCTGTGGTTGTAGTTTTCTTGCTCTGGTGCTTTTGGGTTGCACTGGAATAAAAGGGCGCCCTTCCTTTGTGCCACTGGAAAGCCACTCAGCCATTTTGAATACAGGTCTCTAGTATGGGTTGTAATGACAGAAGGCATGGGATTTAGAGATTCACTATTTTGTATGAGGTTGTACTCTACCTAAATTCTTTTGGTTGGACCCAGGTTCTGGAAATTTTGTGCTGATTCATTTTCTTACTGAGGAAGAAATGTGTGGTATGAACTAGCAGCAATTCAACATACAAGACAGTAAGATTAATTTTCTTGGCAGTAGTAATATTTTAGAGGAGTCGAGAGACACTAATATAATTACTGTGTATTAAGGTTTATATTATTGCTATTAAAATAACTTCAACTGGGTTGGTCTATGTTCATGAAACAGATGGGTAGAAGCAGACTGCAGGTCTGTTCTTTTCAGGCTGGTGAGGAACTTAAAGCAGTCCTTTTCAGTTGAAGTCTTGCAGTGGTTGTCTAGGCTTTTGTTTGCTAGAAGTCTTCAAAAGTTAAGCAGCTGATGAAGTTTTGGGGTTTGATTTTTTTTTCTATTTTTTGTTGGTTGGTTTTTTCCCCCTGAATAGCGTGACCCACTGTAAATATACATTTGAGATCCCCAAATCTTTGGCTGTTAGGTGGTATATTGATGACCTTTCAGGTGCCAGGTAGCCTTCAGAATAAAATACTACTGCAGAGTAAAATGAGATGTTACCATGTGATTGCTTTTGCAGGTGAATTGTCCAAGTCCCTTGGTGGTAATGTCCATGTATTTCAAGAACAGTACTCTGAAAAGCTTTTGAAGTAGAATAAATACACCAGGTACTATTATTCTGAAATCCAGGCTGTGTGTGATTTTTGTATTGTAACAATGTAATTAAATCTGTATTTTCTGGTTTGCTGTGCTTGAGGTAGCTTGTTATTGGGCTGATGTAGGCTTTTTCCTGAGTATTTTTTAGTCATTTCTTGTTTGGGTGATATAGAACAATGTGTTTATGATGCTTCCTGTGGAACAGAATTCCAGTATTGATTTCAGCATTTGAAAAAACATGTGGCAAACTGCTATCTGTCAGTCAAGATGGTATGAAGACCTTGTGCATATAACTGCTTAACAAATGGAAGTGTAAGATTTAAAGCACGTGTTACTTCATTTAGATGCTCATTTCCAGTTCATGAATTTTTCAAATGAGTGTTTGAAAGGAAGCAAACTTAAATGATATTGTGAAAACATCTATTTTTGAGGGGCAAGCAGTAATTCTAAAAGAGAGAGCCATGACTTTTCAAATATGTTATCAGGGTTTCATTTACCTAGATCTCCTAGCTAAGGCAATGATGTTTATAAATGTTAAATAATTTTTTAAAGCTGCTTTTACTAGCCTTTTTTCAATTATTTGATGAATTCAAAGAATTTGAAGAATTTAAAATTCTACTATTGATAGTAAATCAATACTATCTGTATAGTAGAATATAAAACTATGTAGCACAATATAGAACCTATAAAAAATGAATATTAAATAGTGTATTTGTCAGTGCTAGGATTTTTGCTCAGAAGGGCTGAGATGTTCTTCTAATGTCATATCTTACTTCATTTGCAATATCGAATTGTAACCACAGGATTATTGTTTACGTCATACTCGGTGTATTTATTTCCATGCATATGAAGTTATCTAGTGATAGATGAGTGATCTTATTGCTGGTTGTAATAAGTGTAGGGCCACATCTCAGGAAGTGACGCTATCACCTAGTTTGGCAGTCTGTCTAGGTGCTGAATTGAGGACCAGCAGTTCAACCACAAGCAGTAGTATGCAAGATCTCTGCACTGCATTATTTTGTTTGCAGGTTTGTCATAGCACTTTTGCAAGTACTGAAGTTGCACAAAAAGGAGAAGAATAAAGAATAGTAAACTTTCCGTATATGATTTTTGTCTTATCAGAAGAAGTAAACATCAGCTTTTCATGCTGGGTCATTGAAAAGATAGTAATCTCTTAAAATCTGTAGCTTGGACAGGTAGTGAGTTAGATTTTGTTATCATCTATATATCCATATATCCATGATATGGCATATCATGCCATAACTAGTCGTTTTAGAATATATGACAGAGAAGGTTATTAAAAAAAAAAAAAATAGAAGCAAAAAGGAAAATTTAAGTAGAAGAGAATTTTTAAAAAGTCAGTATGCTTACCATACACTGAAATGCATACAATAGAAAATTTTTGATTCACTAATTTGATTCTTCAAAACTCTGTTTTAACAAAGTATTACAAGAATAGAAAAGTATACTTTTGTATTTCTTAAATTAGTCGGTATTTTAGAATAGTTTTTTTAATAGATGATTTAGAAATTCTTTAGATCTAGACACCCTACTCAAGATGGCGGGAGAATCTTTTCAGTTTGGGGAATTTAGCAAATAACTTTCATGGTGGAAAATAGGATTATGTGTAATATATAGATCAAAGTAAATTATGTTAATCAGCAAAAGCAGCTTGTTATAATGCATGGTTGATCAAAGTCAACATCTCTGCTGCATCTGTGTTTGAGTAGTGTATTGTAACTGATAATTTAGTTAGCATACAAAATGAATTCTTTTTGTGTACCAAGAGGAGAGAGCTTAATATGCATGTGGGTAAAGGTATGTACATATGTATGAATGTCTCTGCGGTAAACCAGGGCTATTTTCCTGAAAGAGCTGTCCAAGGCATAAAACTATTCTGCATAATGAGGACAAATTCTTCCATTTTGTCTGAAACATTGCCTGAAAACTCAGGATAAAAATCCATGACTGTAAGGCTAGTAGCAGTTTTTTTAGTATATAAATGGAAAAGAAATTTATTAGAAACAGCTTTGAACAGATAGTTAAAATTATAAATATGCAATCATCTTTCATGCACTTTAGAAAAAAATTATTTTTAGGTGCCAGGACCTGCCGATGTAGTTCCTTTTATTCTGTTCAACTGGAATAGCTTTTTTTTCTGTTCAAACTAAAATTATACTGAGATATAGTGATGCACAGTTACTATCTTTTACAATTCTCTTTGTCAGCTGTCTCTGCTAATACTGCTAAATACATTTTGAGGTCATTGTGCAGTCAGTTAGCTTAACTGTGTTAAAAAAACCCCAACCAACCAACCAAACAAAAACCCAAACAACAAGTCAAAGTTCTAGAACCATTTAAAAGTTGGAATTTTTATTTAATAAAGAATATGTTAGAACTTGCTTTTGTTTGACTCAAGCATTACTGAAATAGTTTGGAAAGGGTGAAGAAGAAAAATCAAAGTATCTGTGTTTTTCATGTCATTGTCTCTTTTTATTAACTGCTTCTTATCTGACCCTTACATTGAAACACAAACTGAACATTTAGCATGAAATTACTGTGGAGGCTTGCAAGTGACAATGAAAGATACAAAATAGTAATTAGGCAGGTACTGTCACAATACCTGTTTGTTTAATTTTGTAATTTATATTTATTGTAATTTAATTTATTTTAATTTTTCCACATGAGCAGTTAACTACCTGTATGTGCTAGCAATGACATTTTGGAGAAATAGTATGGTGTGGTTAGTCATGACATTTTTACTAGTTGCTGCCTTTTAAAGACCTATTTCAAACCACTTCTTAGGGATTAGTTGATTTTTCTGAGAAGTTTATTCCTGACTTTAATTTGTCATCTTTTATTTCAAATAGGAAAACTTCATGACATGCTGGTCATAAATTTCTAGCATAAGCGATAAACCAAGGTAAATGTCTCAAAAAAAAAAATCTGAAGCTTTTTCAAGCAAATAAAAATATTTACTAGACAGAATTTCAGAAGTCAGTGGAGTGTTGTTGCAGATTCAGCATAGCTCTGTGGCCAGGGAGAGCTCCATTCAGATGATCATTCTGACATTTGTTACAGTTTCACTTCCTACAAGCCATTAGCAATCAACTGTGGTGCCTGTTACCTTTCAAAACAATGCTCATAAGGATGTGAAAGTCGGAGTCCATCAGGAATTTTCAGTTATGAGGTTCTTTCCCTGCTCACTTTCCTTTCTTTCTAGAGTCTTCCTATGGAGAAGCTGGAAGCTAATGTGAAGTTTACTGTAGACTTCTAAATCAATAATAAATCACAGAATGAAGAATGATGTAATTTTTAGTGTGCATTTAAAATTACTGCCAACAAATTAAATACTTGCGATTATTCAAGCACATTTCCTCAGAAGTACTTTTCTGACTTCTAAATAAAGTATCCATGTAGCGAATACAGGTATTGTTTAAAAAAAAAAATCAAACAATTCAGGTCCCCCCTCCAGCATTTTCGTGGGATAAATATGTGTTTGACTTATGCCTTTTTCACTTTGAGAACTTGTACATCTCTATTTATGGTAGTAGTGCTTGTTTTGAAAAAAAACTATACATCAGATGATTGAGACTTGCAATTTGTTACTTAGCCATTGATAGATCGCTTTGCTGGAATTTCTTTCTATTGGAATAATGGGGATTATATTTTCCTATTTCTGTAGTCTTCCAAGAGCCTATTATGAATAGCATTACAAAGAAAAATGGTTAGATGAAAAAAACCCACAAGAAAATGGAAATTGAGCACACTGAACATCCATAAACTGTTTCTTCCGCTCCCTCAATTAATTTTGATATGTACATTTATAGCAGAGCAAAGTTTTCCCTAATACACATTTCTTGAGGGTTTGTTTTTGCTTCCCCCTCCTCATCCCTTCTCTCCCAGTCTTACATAGTGTTTTTTCCCTTTGATCATTCAGCTCTTAGCAATTAGAAGTACTTGGCTTCCTGTAAAGATCATGTAGCTAATTTGCATCATGAACTAGAATGAATTGTCCTTTGTGAAGCTGCAATAATGGATTTAAAAATTCTCATGACTGGTTATTGATATACTTAATGCAACATTGATATGTTGAAATACATTCAGTACCTTAATAGGTTATCTCTTTGCCATATATTTAAACTACAGTATCACTTGCATTTAGATTGTTGTAGCTCAGAGTTCTCTCCTTGTGCTCTTGCTGTCTGTGTGAAATTAGCTTTTCCTCTTTAACAAAATTTATCAAAATAAGTGAAAAGTACTAGCGCTTCTATTTCATTAGAATATTTATTCATAAGAATCTCTAATTAACTCACATTCATATTTCCCTTTATGCCAATATCTACTCTCTCCTTAAAGCCAAAATGACTTGCCAGATTTCCTATGATCATCTTCGTGTTTAAAAAGACTAAAATTAATAAAAGTGTTGTATAGTACTTAAATTTAGACATTGGTTCACATGTACTAACACACATCTTGCAGTTTCAGTAGTAAAGCAGGCATTGGTAGCAATTTGGTTAGAGTTTGTTCCCTGTAATTGAATAATAGCACTATACAGGAATATATTACTGTAAGATCTAACATTGTAAACTGTTTTCTGGTGACTTACAAGTACATTTGGAAGAATACTGAAACCATATTTTCATAGGAGTGTTTGAAATTTGCATCAAGTTCTTCCAATTTTTAATGCCTTTTTGTTTTGCACATTTTTAGCATTTCAGCAGTTCAGCTTTTGAGTACTAAATTTTTAAAGTATATTGCAGGACACTTTTAAGATTCATCTGGGCAGGGTGCTGGGCCATCTTGTCTAGACTGTGCTCTTCCTGGAATGGTTGGACTAGATGATCCCTGAGGTCCCTTCCAACCTGTGATTCTATGATACTCATGGAGAAGGAATGTACATTAATACAAATCTCAATTTTTTCATGTAACTTCTGATTGTGATTAAGGACAGAATCATATGCAAGAAGTAATGACACTCATAAGCAGCTTATTATATTTTGCAGTTAAGACCAAGAATTATTAGAGAAGCAAACCCTGATGGCAGACTGGAGAATGTAGTGAACAGCTTATTTACCTTCTAAAAAAACGGCAGGGCTTTTCTGAACCAGTTATTTGCTACTGGGGTTTGCAGTGTGTTTGAAATTACAAAATAATTCAGGAGCATGATGAAACTTTAAGTTGGGCAGCTTTGAGATAAGGCTTCATTTCTGCAGGGATGAGTAGAGTTGATACAGCTGATAATTATGGCTGTTGGTCGGGTATTGACCCAGGAAATTACTTAGAAACACTACAACTTCATATTTGTAGTAAATACTGGAATTACAGCTAAACCCATACTCTCCTTTTTGTTTTTTTAGTTTTCATAGAAGTGAAGAATGCCCTTGGTGATGAGATGTAGGGAAACCCCTGAAATTTCAGATTTTTTTTAATTTAGCAATAAAGAATTGTCATGTCAGTGAGACATTCCATCAAATGAAGCACAGGGACTTAAATCCTAGTCAGAGGCACCTGCATAATCGAGCCATGTTTCCCGAAGATGTACACACAGAAGGAATAATACAGTTCAGATAAACAAAGGTATGCTAGTTTAGCTGACTTGAGTAGAAGCCATAGAGAATTAGCAAGGCACAATTATAGTGTTGCAAACCCATGGTGAATCCTGCCCAGATAGCTAAAAGGCAGTGTGTGTACCCTTTGTGTGCTGTGATGGCATTTTATTTCTGCCTTTGAGTTCTGTGGCTATATCTTTTTATACTAGTGTAGCACAGAGTATGCCTAATAGCTTCATTTGAAGGAAGGGGGACTGATAACTTTCATACAGTAATAGTAATAAAATTTTTAAAAATTTAAGGTATTGTAAAATAGGATAATACTGGGAAATGTAGGAAGATGAAGAATTTGTAAGATAACGTAATTATAAAAATTGCACTCTGTTTTTTCCAATATGTAGATATGCATGTTTTATATTCCATTAAGAACATTGTAAAAGTAAAATAACTAGTGTTTTTAAATGCTGCTTTAACTTTCTGTATATGCACTAGGGTTGACTTTTAGTAGCTTATTTTTGGTAGATTATGTATTTGTGGAATATAATGACATTGTACAAAGCAGTGGAATTTAAAATAAACAAAAATAACAGTTTCTGCCTTGAATTATTATTTACCATTATTTCTTTGCTGCTTTTCAAACATTTCTGGAACGAGTACCAAAACATTTATCCCCATGGGAGTCTAGCAAACTTAGAATTAAATATGTAAATACTAACATAGAATTGTCAGTTAAGTAATTATAATGAAGCTTCAGTCTTGCATTAACCATCTTGAAATATTAAAGGTCTTTGGGTAGCAAAGAGTATATTTTGTTAATTTTACTTTAAAAAGAATATTTTTTTTTAACTATGATGATATTCCTGTAACTCTGAACTTTGCCTTTGGAGGTTTTTTTTTTTTCACTTATCGTTTTTTTCCCTTATTGTTTGAAAAACGTTGCAGGAGAGGTGGCATTGACCTCCTGACAGTTGATGGACAGAAAGGACTAAATTACTTTTCATTGTAGCAAACAATTGGAACAGATTTGCTACATTTCTAAAGTAGTTGCAGGCAGTTATATCATAAAAAGTTTAGAGTTTGGATCTGTCTTCTGAATTTTCAGGGCTTGTAAAGATTTTTGATTAATATAACATTGTGTGTATTTGTACTATATCAAAAAACAACTTTAGTACAAGGCAAATACTTTGTATTTTAAAGAAATGTAATTACTTGCATGAAATTAGTGGACCTCGAAGTTTCCACCAATATTTCATGAAAATGTAGTTTATTTCATCCTTATATTTCAGAAAAAGTCTTAGTAGATGTATTGGGGGGGGAAAGGGGGAGGGTAGCATTAACCATTCAAATGGGAATAAGGATGTGTTTTCATAAATTCCTAAATTAGACGTCAAAATGCTGGAAATGCAATCCTCTGAAAACAAAAAAATTAACAGAAATGTATCTCAGCTTAGAGAAAATCCCTCCTCTGGGTGGAAGTCAGCACCATGACTCAGCTGCTGCTCTTTTCTGATAAAATGTATGTGGGTGGTTATGCTGCAGTAGTCTCTGTAGCCTTGCCTTCTGTTAGTGCCTACAGACATTTTTCTTACACCCACGCATGTTCTCTGGTTGAATACAGCAGATTAATAGTTTCTTTTTGACACTAGGAAGATGTATATAGGAGATTCTTTTCCCTATGTGTACAAGAGATGTAAGTTTATTGTTTTAAAGCAAGCACATTTGTAGAATGAAGCAGATTTAGTCAGAAAGGTGGAAAAATGTGTAAATAAAACTGTTAAATCTTTAATGTGAACACTGGGACATCTCATTCCTCTGTAAACACTAGCTTATCATATTTCCAGGGTGAAGTATATCTGTATTTTTCAGCAGGGTTGGGTTTGTTTTTTAATTTGGAAGAAATCAGTAGAAGAAAAATTAAACTTGCTTTTTCATGCTAGAATATCTTAAAATATGTTAAAAGCTATCAGAAGTTTTACTGAAACTATTTTCCTTTAAAAAGCCAAAGGTGATGGATAACTGGCAGAATCTTCAGGAGGTGAAAAGTGGAGAATTGAGAAGGATCAGGATTGCTTATGTTTTTGGGAAGACATAGCAGGTGTTATGCACTGTCCAGGCTCTGCATTGTTGTGTCATTCTAAATGAAATGAAGAGGAAAAATGTGTATTACTTGTATTACATAGTATGGCAGCTATTAGTTTTTGTTGAATTGATTCTTGGTTTTCTGTTCTAGTGTTTGGCTTCTTTAAAGTTTAGAACTTAATTATATGACAAATATATATAGTCCATATATAGATAGAATGACAAAAATTGTAATTACTTACTGACTTGTGTCCCACTGTTTGGAAATCATTGCGGATGTGTGTTTGTGCACTCATTCTCATATATTCAGCATCTTCCAGGGAATCTATCACCATGGTACATGTGTTACAACTTAACAATATGAGTCTAATTTTACAAATCTTGTGGTTTTTCTAACCAGTATTAGCATTTCATCAGGTAGAATTGACAATGTAGAAGTCAAATGCCTAAGTCAAATGTCACTGACCAAATGTTTTAGCCACATTCAGTACAATCTCTGGAAAAATTAGGTATAGCCGAAGTCCCAATTTTCCTCTTTATAGCCATGCAGTATGTCAGATAGCTGTTGATCAGCTTTTCGTAATGCTCCTGTTTGAAGTTATATCCATACTTAGCAGATTAAACTGAGACTACCTTTTTTGATTTACAAATTATCTAATAACTGATCAGTTGTTATCTCTATAAAAAGTTCCCTTCTTGCTACGCTCAGTGGGCAGATTTTTAACTGTTAAATCTTTGTTTCTTCATTGAATTCTTGTAAATTGTGGGGGTAATTATAGTGGTTTGAAAATACCTTGGTGGTGTTGACCTTTTAAACAATGTTTTGTAGACACTGGGCATGTGGCAAATATCTTCGTTTTCAAGAGTATGCTAATCTGTAAAGCTTTATAGTTTGCTTGTGGGGTTTTTTTATTTCTTTTGGGGTTTTGGGGTTTTTTTTATTTGAAAGGGTCAGTTGGGAAGACGTTTTTGGAAGTTTAGAATGAGAGCCTGAAAGACTGAGGATTACAGATTTAGTTTCTTTTCTATACAAGTGTTTAAATGTTATCTGACAAATCATTCTCACTCTTCATATAAGCTTCCTTGGCAAAACAAACAGAAAATTCCCTATGCCTCGTATTGTTTTCTAATTTAAGTAATTAATTAGTTAGATCTGAGCTGATTGTAAAACAGTTTTCCCCAGTCAGTTGCTCTTACGAAATGTTTTGGTACAGTAAGATGTTGAACTATGAAAGAAATGGCCAGCATATTGTGCTGGGTTTGGCTGAGAAGGGGTTAATTCTCCTCACTGTGGGGGTCAGCTACCTTTCCAGCTTCCCGCTCTGCCGCGTGGTGGGGGTCTGGGAGGGGCAGGGCCATGGTGGGGGCGGCTGACCCCAACTGGCCAATGGCAGGTTCATTCCATACCATGTGACACCATGACCAGTATATTAAGGGGGGGCAGTTTGCGGCTCAGGAGCAGCGCGGCATCGGGTGGTGAGTGACTGCGTCGCACGCGGTTTGTTTCGGCGGTTCGCTCCCTCCCCCCTGGGGTTTTGCACCTCTCGTTGTTCTCCTTTACATTGCATTTCTGTTGTTGTTTCTTTTAATTTTAATTATTAAACTGTTCTTATCCCAACCCACGAGCGTTACCCTTCTGATTCTCTCCCCCATCTACCGGTGGGGCAGTGAGCGAGCGACTGTGTGGGGCTGAGCTGCCGCTAAACCATGACAGTCTCTTTGGTGCCCAACGTGGGGCTCAAGGGTTGGAGATAACAACAGCTGCTAGTCACAGCACCATGTTGTCCTTTTTGCAGTTGGTGTTAAAGATCGGTGTTGGTTTGTTTAGTCTGCTGTGTTCTGCTGTGATTAGTAACGTTTTGCCTACAAGATTTGTTATACAAACACTCGTTTTCAGCTTTACCTGGTATTTGGGGTTTTTGCTGGAACCGTTACTGTACTTTGGATACCACCTTGTTGAGGCAATTAGCAATTATACCTCCTCCTCTGAGAGGTTTTTTATGGAGGAAATACAAATGGCACCTTAACTACCATCTTATATAATGTCTCCACCTTTATTACAACAACCTTTTTCTATCTTGAACATCCTTGGGTGGTTAAGGTGCACTTATTGTTAGTTTTTGGGCATGTTGTTTTGGTTTTGACTAAGCAACTTAAGAATATCACCCAGAAGTCTGCCCCAAGGCTTGATAGTTACGAGTGGCAGGGCATGTGGGACAGCATGGGCAAATACCTAGGGCAGTGGGCACCCCCAGTGCTTTGGAGTTTCACTCCTGAAAAGTGCAGAATCATGAAAAACTAGTAGAATATTTGGAGAAAGTATGTTGTTACGCTGGGAACTCCAGAGACACACAGATAACTGCAACATGCTGGGGCCTGGCACATGTGTACTGAGCCCTGCTCAACAGTATTCAGTGCCCCCAGGGGGAAGAGAATGTCTCTGGATTGAGATGCAAAGTGACTGGCACTGTAGTCACTCCAGCCCTGAGGACAGGCACTGCAGCCACTCAAACCCCCACAACAAGTACTGGAGCTGGCTCAGAGAATCAACCTGTACCAGTATCAGTTGCCCCCATACACAAGATGAAATATTGGAAGCGGACATCAACTCGTTTAGAACGGGATGATGAAAAAGCAGGGCCATCACAGGGAGAGGAGGAAGAAGTCATAAATGAAATAGAGACCACCCGATCCCTGTCCTTGAGTGAGTTGCGAGATATGCTAAAAGATTTCAGCCATCGTTCAGGTGAGCACATTGTCACCTGGCTGTTCCAATGCTGGGATAATGGGGCCAGTAGTCTGGAACTAGAGGGAAAAGAAGCCAAACAACTGGGTTCCCTTTCTGGGGAAGGGGGCGTTGACAAAGCAATTGGGAAAAAAACACAAGCCCTCAGCCTCTGGAGGCGACTCCTGTCCGGAGTGAAGGAAAGGTATCCCTTTAAAGATGATGTTACATATCGCCCAGGAAAATGGACAACTGTGGAGAAAGGCATCCAGTATCTAAGGGAATTAGCTGTGCTTGAGGTGATTTATGGTGACCTGGACGATCAACGGTCATCCAAAGATCCAGATGAAGCCGAGTGCACACGACCCATGTGGCGGAAGTTTGTACAGAGCGCACCATCCTCGTATGCAAACTCATTGGCAGTGATGTCCTGGAAAGATGACGAGACACCAACGGTGGCGGAGGTGATTGATAGACTCCAGGATTATGAAGCAAATCTCTCTTCCTCGCTCGTCTCTGCTGTGGAGAAACTGTCCCAGGAGGTCCAGCAACTCAAAGAAGATATGTCCTGCTCCCCACCTCTACAGAGTAGTGTCTCAGCTGTTAGGAATAAGCGTCCTTTGGCTCAAAGGAGGGGATACACACCACGGGCCACCCTATGGTTCTACCTGCGTGACCACGGAGAGGACATCATGAGGTGAGATGGCAAGCCTACTTCGACCCTACAGTCACGAGTGCGTGAACTGCAAGGAAGAACAGTCACTCAAGGAGGCTCTTCCAGGAAAGCTGCTGCTCCAATTTCCAGTGAGCAAGTCCCCAGACAGAGGAGTAGAAGCGCAGATTTTATTTCTAAGCATAATAGAGGGACTCCTGATTCACATTTGCAGGAAGTGAGTTGTGACTGCCATGATCAAGACTAGAGGGGCCCTGCCTCCAGCCGGGTGGAGGAAAGGGATAACCGGGGTTACTGGACTGTGTGGATCCGATGGCCTGGCATGTCTGACCCACAGGAGTATAGAGCTTTAGTGGACACCTTCATGCCATCAAACTGTATAGGGGCAGAACCCATCAGCATTGCTGGATTGACAGGAGGATCCCAAGAGCTAACTGTATTGGAGGCCAAAGTGAGCCTAACTGGGAATGAGTGGCAAAAGCACCCCATTGTGACTGGCCCAGAGGCTCCGTGCATCCTTGGCATAGACTGTCTCAGGAGAGGTTATTTCAAGGACCCAAAAGGGTACAGGTGGGCTTTTGGTGTAGCTGCCTTGGAGATGGAGGAAACTAAACAGCTGTATACCTTGCCTGGCCTCTCGAAGGACCCTTCTGTTGTAGGGTTGCTGAAGGTCAAGGAACAACAGGTGCCAATCGCCACCACAACAGTGTACCAGTGGCAATATCGCACCAACAGAGACTCTCTGATCCCCATCCATAAACTCATTCACCCACTGGAGAGCCAAGGAGTCATTAGCAAGTCCACCTCACCCTTTAACAGTCCCATATGGCCAGTGTGGAAGCCTAATGGAGAGTGGAGGCTATAGTAGACTATCGTGGCCTGAATGAAGTCACTCCACCGTTGAGTGCTGCTGTGCCAGACATGCTAGAACTTCAATACGAACTGGAGTCAAAGGCAGCCAAGTGGTAAGCCACAACTGATGTTGCTGATGCATTCTTCTCAATCCCTCTGGCAGCAGAGTGCAGGCCACAGTTTGCTTTCACTTGGAGGGGCATCCAGTACACCTGGAATTGACTGCCCCAGGGGTGGAAACACAGTCCTACCATTTGCCATGGACTGATTCAGACTGTACTGGAACAGGGAGAAGCTCCAGAACACCTTCAGTACATCGATGACATCATCGTGTGGTGCAACACAGCAGAAGAAGTTTTTGAGAAAGGAGAGAAAATAGTCCAAATCCTTCTGAAAGCTGGTTTTGCCATAAAACAAAATAAGGTGAAGGGACCTGCACAAGAGATCCAGTTCTTAAGAATCAAATGGCAAGATGGACATCATCAGATTCCAATGGATGTGATCAACAAAATAGCAGCCATGTCTCCACCAACTAGCAAAAAGGAAACACAAGCGTTGTTTGGCGTTGTGGGTATTTGGAGAATACATATTCCAAATTACAGTCTGATTGTAAGCGCTCTTTATCAAATGACCCAGAAGAAGAATGATTTCAAATGGGGCCCTGAGCAACGACAAGCCTTTGAACAGATTAAACAAGAGATAGTTCATTCAGTAGCTCTTGGGCCAGTCCAGGCAGAAGAAGATATAAAAAATGTGCAATACACTGCAGCTGGGGAGAATGGCCCTACCTGGAGCCTCTGGCAGAAAGTGCCACGGGAGACCCAAGGTTGACCCTTAGGGTTTTGGAGTTGGGGATACAGAGGGTCCGAAGCCTGCTATACTCCAACTGAAAAAGAGATATTGGCAGCATATGAAGGGGTTTGAGCTGCTTCAGAAGTGGTTGGTACTGAGGAACAGTTGCTGCTGGCACCCTGACTGCCAGTGCTGGGCTGGATGTTCAAAGTGAGGGTCCCCTCCACACACCATGTAACTGATGCTACGTGGAGTAAATGGGTTGCACTGATCACCCAGCAGGCTTGAGTATGAAACCCCAGTCTCCCAGGAATCTTGGAAGTGATCATGGACTGTCCAGAAGGCAAAGATTTTGGATTATCACCAGAGGAGGAGGTGACACGTGCTGAAGAAGCCCCACTGTATAACAAACTGCCAGAAGATGAAAAGCAGTATGCCCTGTTCACTGATGGGTCCTGTTGCCTTGTGGGAAAACACTGGAGATGGAAGGATGCTGTATGGAGTCCTACACGACAAGTAGCAGAAACTGCTGAAGGAGAAGGTGAATTGAGCCAGTTTGCAGAGGTAAAGGCCATCCAGTTGGCCTTAGACATTGCTGAACGGGAAAAGTGGCCAGTGCTCTATCTCTATACTGACTCCTGGATGGTGGCAAATGCACTGTGGGCTGGCTACAGCAGTGGAAGCAAAGCAACTGGCAGCGCAGAGGCAAACCCATCTGGGCTGCCACATTGTGGCAAGATATTGCTGCCCAGGTAGAGAACCTGGTTGTAAAGGTACGGCATGTGGATGCTCACGTCCCCAAGAGTCGGGCCACTGAAGAACATCAAAACAACCAGCAGGTAGATCAGGCTGCCAAGATTGAAGTGGCTGAGGTGGATCTGGACTGGCAACATAAGGGTGAACTATTTCTAGCTCGGTGGGCCCATGACACCTCAGGCCATCAAGGGAGAGATGCAACATACAGGTGGGCTCATGATGGAGGGGTGGACTTGACCATGGATATTATTGCACAGGTTATCCACGAATGTGAAACATGTGCTGCAATCAAGCAAGCGAAGCAGGTAAAGCCTCTGGGGTATGGGGGACGATGTCTGAAATATAAATATGGGGAGGCCTGGCAGATTGACTATATCACACTCCTACAAACCCGCCAAGGCAAGCGCCATGTGCTTACAGTGGTAGAAACAACGACTGGCTGGATGGAAACATATCCTGTCCCCCATGCCACTGCCCGGAACACTATCCTGGGTCTTGAGAAACAAGTCCTGTGGCGACAAGGCACCCCAGAGAGAATTGAGTCAGACAATGGGACTCATTTCTGAAATAACCTCATGGACACCTGGGCCAAAGAGTGTGGCATTGAGTGGGTGTATCACATCCCCTATCACGCACTAGCCTCTGGGAAAATGGAACGGTACAATGGAAAAGACTGTCATGGTTTAGCCGGCAGCTCAGCCCCACACAGCCGCTCGCTCACTCCCCACCGGTAGATGGGGGAGAGAATCAGAAAGGTAACGCTCGTGGGTTGGGATAAGAACAGTTTAATAATTAAAATTAAAAGAAACAACAACAGAAATGCAATGTAAAGGAGAACAATGAGAGGCGCAAAACCCGGGGGGGGGGGGGGGGGGGGGGGGCGGGGAAGGGAGGGGGGAGGGGAGCGAACCGCCGAAACAAACCGCATGCGACGCAGCCACTCACCACCCGACGCCGCGCTGCTCCTGAGCCGCAAACTGCTCCCCCTTAATATACTGGTCATGGTGTCACATGGTATGGAATGAACCTGCCATTGGCCAGTTGGGGTCAGCCGCCCCCACCATGGCCCTGCCCCTCCCAGACCCCCACCACGCGGCAGAGCGGGAAGCTGGAAAGGTAGCCAACCCCCACAGTGAGGAGAATTAACCCCTTCTCAGCCAAAACTAGCACACATATTTATAAGCAACTTTGGTTCCAGCTAAATTTTGTCTGGAAAATTATTCAGACAGGTTCTGCCGACTGGTAAGGTGATGGTTTTGATTTCTGAGTCCATTTTAGATAAAAAAGTGGCAGCAGACAGGTAGTTTTAGCGAATGTTTTATTGCAACCAGAAACAGTAGTATTTTAGATATACTTCTTGTCCATAGCCACAACAACATTAAAGTATGTGTTGCAGAAGAATAATTTTGGACTGGATAGTGGCAGACTTTATTAGTTTTAGTTCAGAAAGGCAAGCATTAAGAAATTCCCTGTTTTCTATTGATTGAAAATCTTGGAGGCATGAACTTCTAGTCTTCTTTCAAATCTTGCACTGTATCTTTTATCTTTGCAGTTGTATTTTCTTTGAATTTTCTTCAGATTTGGAAATACTGTGGTCTTTTTTTACTTTTCTAAGTGGCATCCAGGTTTTCATTTTGGCAAGGTTATCTTCACAGAATCAGAGGTTGGAAGGGACCTCATGGTTCATGTAGTCCAACCTTTCCAGGAAGAGCACAGTCTAGACAAGATGGCCCAGCACCCTGTCCAGACGACTCTTGAAGGTGTCCAGCATGGCCAAGTCAACCACTTCCCTGGGGAGATTATTCCAATGGTTGACTGTCCTCACTGTGAAAAATTTCTCTCTCGTGTCCCATCGGAATCTCCCCAAGAGCAACTTGTGTCCATTCCCCCTTGTCCTCTCCATGGGACTCCTTGTAAAAAGGGAATCTCCATCTTCTTTGTAGCAACCCTTTAAGTACTGGTACATGGGGATGAGATCCCCTCTGAGCCTCCTTTTCTCAAGGCTGAACAAACCCATTTATCCCAGCCTATCCTCATATGGCAGGCTTCCGAGATCATCTTGGTGGCCCTTCTCTGGACCCCTTCCAGCCTGTCCACATACTTTTTGTATAGCTGAGTAAACCAAGTCTTCTGCCAAATTTTTCATAGAACTTGAAATTTTAAATATACATTTAAAATATAAGGATTTGGTTTTATTCTTCCAAATTCACCAGTGAGGGAACTTTTTAACGATGTGCCATCCACTACACTGCATCAGGTAACAGTATTTCAAAACTTATATAACTGAGCTATAAGTATTGTATAATGGAAAGCATTTTGAAAAACAGTTTTCATATTTAAAATATGTTTACTGTTTGCAAAATAAAGAATCTGTACCATGATGTTGAGTAACAGGCTATTTTATCTGAGTCAAAACGATTTCTGTAAGGTAACATATCTGAATTGTTTTATAGAAAGAAAGGAATGAAAACTTAGTAATGAAAATGTCAAGGATTTAAGCTTTACTTTAGATTGTTTGCTCATAAATCTTGCAAAATCTTTGGAAATTTCTGCAGGTAAAGTGTGCAGACATAGCCTTTTTTTTTTGTTTATTGTAATAAAATTAACATTTTGTGAATTAAGGCCTTCGGGGTAATTCTGTAATATATCTAATAGTGCCAGATAGTGATCTCAGGAGCATTCTCAAAATCTCTAGGAATTCTATAAATTAGAAAAAAAAACTTATTTAGTGGTGGAATTTGCTTTAAATCCTGTGAGTAATGAATACAACTTGTTGAATGTTCTGTTTTTATTAAATTGTCTGTGTTCCTATAAGGAAGCCTTCTGCCTCAACTGCAGTGTTGAAAGAAATGGTTACAGTTATTTGTTAGAGAAAAAAATGCAAGTTGATACCATCAACATTAGGAGAACTGTACCACACCTCGGCACTAAGACTTCAACCAGTACTGGATAACTTGCCATATAGAGCTGTCTACAGTATGACACTTCTTGATATTATAAGTAATCTGATGTGGTATCTGTCCAGAGGTGAGCTTTTTATTATTTTTGTTCCGTTAAAAAGATATTTTTATATATGAATTATATAATTTTATGTTTGGACATTATGACAATTTTGTATCCTGCTCCCCTTGTCATTAACTTCTGTGACAGGTGTGCATAATTAAAGGGTGATGTATGCGAGCATTGCTTGGTCACACATACTCTTATAGCTTCCACATGTATTGTTCTTCAGCAATGCCACAGTGTCTCTTGAATTATGGCTGTGCTGGTAGCAGTGCTGCTAAATAATTTCAGTCTTCGTCTGCAAAAGGAAGTGAGCCAGAAGGGAGTGCCAAAGCCAACGTTATTAAGTTACACGTGTCCGATGTACTACTGGGTAGTATGTAAAATGATTTTACAGATTATTTAATAGAGTGGAAATATAGAAGTAGAACAGATGACAGTGAAAATATTTTTAGCTGTACCTTCTGCAATGTGTTTAACTCATCTATGGGAGCTATTATCTGCTAGCAAGAACCGAGTGGACATTAGAGCTTGTAAAAGCAGCGTGTTACTGGCTGCAGCAGTCTTACCATCAGTAAGGTGAGCTGCCTATTTCAGATTGTTAACATTTACTGTTAAGGGTAATAACTCAGTTTTCCTCTCAAGTGTCAAAAAGTGCACCATTTAATGGGGGTTTTGAAAACTGCATAGTTTTAAACAGCAGATGAATGGTATGTTCTGGTTGTAGAGATCATGCAAATTCTTCAATAATTCCCTCTTGTAATCCCAACCTGACTGTACTGAGGTTCATCCTCTAGTTCAGCAGTCAGGGCTCTGTAACTTGTGTTTTGCTCTCTCTCAACTCTTGATAAATTTCTATTGTGTCTGGTTTGTGTTTTGATTCTATTTTCTTACATTAATTATGGTTCTTAATGTCTGCAACTTTATACATCAGCAAATAATCATCAGATTGTTTATAGTTTTTGTTAATTAACTTTTAGAATGGCTCTGATATAAGATTTAAATTCATGTTCTTCCTGTTTCGTAGAAAATTCCTCTTTCTCTTGGTACTTAAACATAATAAGACTAGGTACAGTATTTCTCATTGTAGCCTCCTTGTAATTTTTGGAGTGATGGAAGAGAAAGAATTGGCAGGCATAGATTTTTGGCAGAGTATCGTAATCACATAACACTGTCAGCTCAGATCAGTTAACAGTTTCCGATAGCGTGACAGCTTTGCCCTTCACTGCTAATGCTTCAGTTAATAGCAGAGGTTGGATTTTTTTTTTCCTTCTACACGCATTTTGTCTTTCTCACAGGAGCCGTTCTCTTCTTGGGCTTATGTTGTTCTGAAGGTGATCCTCTGGAAAACACTAAAGCTAGGAACCCAGGCTACCATCATAAAGGTGAAGAAGAGGAGAAATAGGAGTGTGCTTATTTTTTCATGGGTTAAAAAGTATAATAAAAGTAGTAACATTTTTTTTCTCTTCTGGAACAAATATGCTATAAATGGCTATCAGTCTCTTCAAAACTATAGCAAACGTGGAATTCTATTTATAAATTTTTTATGTCTCCTCTTTTTAAGAGGAGATGATGACACTGTAGTCACTGGAATTATAATATGCTTATGTGTAGATGTAACAGCAATTATAAGACTAAATAGGTAATCTGTACATAATTAAAAGTAATGTTGCTTATTACTGTAACTTCTTTCATTGAATCTCAGCAACTTCAGTCTCTCATCTAAAAAAATGAATTGTTTAATTTGAGATTTTGCAAACTTAAACAGAAAATACTGTTACTAGAAACAAAACTAAACCATAAGAGGTTGGGGCAAGAATCTGTAGAAAAACAGAAAAAAACAATTTAGATTTAGAACTTTTAGCTTTTTCCATTCAGACAGCTCACATGTGGGGGAAATTGGAAGAAAATCCTTTTTATTAGCTCGTACTACAAGAAAGAACCTTGTTGTTTTGTCAAAGCACTGCTCAGTAAAAATGACCCATAGCTCTGTTTCAGCACATCATCTGCCTTCTCTTGAAGTGGCACATACCCCCTGAGTTGAGTAATTTCTAATTTTCCTGGTGGTAGTTAGGTACTTTGAGATAGGTGCTTTGCATCTGTGTTGAAGAATAGCAGTGATCAAGTAGCCAAAGCAGATGTGGATTTTTTTTCTGAAGGTGCATTATAATTATGGCTTTTTTGTTTGTTTTAGTCTTTAAGGAGTAGTAGATAGACCAAAGGGAGACTGTTTACTTGTGTGTACCTAGGAAATCTCAGCTGATGGTGAAGGTTGTGTCATGAGGAGACTGAAACTATTTTTCTGAGAGAGTTCATAATTCATTTGCAAGAAGCTCTGTCTTGAGAAGCTGTTGGTGCAAGAGGAAAACATTTTTTTCACTACTTTAAAATAAGGCTGGAGAGGTGTTATTTCTAGTCTCTCCTAGCAAACTACTGCTAGATGAATACAGGCTAAAAATTGAATTTTCATCTCAAAACTTCTTCCCAGGTTCTTCCTGCTAGTAACAATTATCTACCTGAACAAAATGGTTTGCGAAATACATGTCAAACTTTATCTTGAAAATAAAAGCTTACAATAACATGGATGGTGAATTTACAGTACATACAAAGATTTTTCTTCAGCAATTTACAAACAACACTCTTGACAATAGAGTAGTTGATCAAAGTTACGCTAGTAAAATCCTGAGCATTGTTGAAAGGCACTAAAATACCATTAACTTGACTTAATAAATCTTTTTTTCCCCCCACTATATGTAAATTGGGTAGTGTAGAAAAATGTTGTTTCAGACTCTAAAGACACTATCTTCACTCTGTATATACCTCACTCATTTGGATTATGTCTTGTTTTTTCCCAGTAGCTTTTGGGTTCTATGAAAGCCAATGTAAAGGCTATCTAAAATAAGCAAGTTTCACGCATTGACCTTTATAACACATGCATGACTCTCACCAACCTTCCAGGCAGTTTGCTTAGGAGTTAGTGTCTGGATCAAGGCTTAGGTTGTCTGCTTTGACTGACATCCTTAATTCAAAATTGCTTCCTGCGCTGTTAGAATGTATGAAGGTGTGTAGAAGAAATTATTGTATAAAGGACAGTGCTATAAGAACAAAACCAATGAAATACCAAAACAAATACCAAACTTTGATTTTATGTCTAAAAATCAGACAACAGTTTCTCCTGATAATAGTAATGTTATTCCAGAATAGGTTTGCAGAGAAAGCAAGGGGGCAAAATTACATCCACTTCTGAAACAATTTATGGCATGGTTTCCTGTGTAGTGACACATATGTTGGAATATTTCCTTTAATCCAGTATTTTTCCTTATGTAAGCAATATACGTATATGCTTCATGCTGCTGTAGACTGTCACAAAGGGTCTAAATGCATGGAAAAAAATGATTGGCTTTAAAAAAACCCAACAGGTTGATATTGGGCTTAAAACCAATGTATTTAACTTGATTTACTTTATTGATGAAATTAACCTTTCCATTTAGAGAGATAGTCTGTATGGGTACAGCAGTCGTCCTGAAGGTTTAATTGTGCATTGATATCTTACTGTGCTTGTGTGTGTGACTTAAAGGGATGGTATCACAACTTCATGAGCTGTTTGTGTAGTAGTTCTTCTGGTGACAAACCTGTGATATGTAACATATCCCTAAACACTTGCAATAGCCCTGAAACCATAATGATCTGTTACTTTATGAAATGAGTGCATTCAAGAAAGTAAAAATAGAAATTTGTGATTCTCTTAACTGCTTTTATTTCACAGGCTTTTCTACACTATCTTGTTTTTGCACTAGCCAAGATACCATTAGATTAATTATTTTTTCAGAAGACTGCTTTTGACAGCAAAATTTGCTCAAAGTGCTAGAAGGCTGTTCTTGCCTTTCTTTAATTCTTTAATTAATTCTAATTAATGTCAGCATTTGGTTGATAATGTATTTAATAATGTCCAGGATACTCAAAGGCAGGTTTTGATGGGATGGGTATGATTGTTTCCAAAACTGCTCGGCTTTTACTGCTAATACCACATTTAATTGTATGTAATATTAATTTCTGCATCTCTTTGGTACGTGTGTTCTAACACATTAGAGTAAAAGTATATACACTTGGGAAAAAAAATGGTTTTGCATGAAAAATTGGGTAGAACTTTGGGGAAAGGTATACAAAAGTTAAAACTCACATTTTTGCAATGGTTCAAGAAATAAAGCTCACTGAAAGTTATACAGATGGAACTCATACTAATCGTTATGTATAGTATTGTGTATAAATTAATAACATGGGTACTATGTATTTGTATTTTTTTGTGGTTTTTTTTTTTTTAATATATCTAACTTATTTATACAAATAGATAATGGGCTTTACAACACAGGCCTCCACAGAGGTTCTCATACATGTGGAACAAGGATTGAAGCACAGATGGGACAGCTGAGTAGTTGCTAATGAAGCCATTAAAACACGGCCTAATCTGGAATGCACCTCAACCAAATGGTAATTGGTTTTGAACACCATATTGCAAAGATCCAGTTGTCTGTTTCATTACTCAAATTTGTTTTATACTGCTGATTCTGTACTTGAAAAAATATTCATGGAATAATGTGTATTTTCTCTAAAGACAGTGAGAGAAGAATATTTCAGGCAACAAACAGAAAATGAGAGCTTCTATGGGAAGCTTCCATGAAGACAAAGGAGCTAGTGAGTGCTGGGAATTCTTCAAGAACTCTCTATTGGAAGCACAAAGCCAATTTATCCCTTACAAAGGAAATGGGCCATCTTGTCTAGACTGTGCTCTTCCTGGAAAGGTTGGACTAGATGATCCCTGAGGTCCCTTTCAACCTGTGATTCTGTGAAATAATGAGTACAGTCATTCTGTGCTTGAGAGGGAAGAACATTGTTCAACATATTCTATTAGCAAAGAAGTAAACATCTGATTTGCCTGTGGATTATTGCAGAAGTTTACTTTTTTATAATCTCCGCCAATTTTGGTCTCAGAACCCACTAACTGAAAAAAGTTTATTCACATTAGAAAGTGTCAGTGATGTTCTGCTTGAGCAAATGTATGTTTTATTACCAGTAAATATGTTTCAGTAGGTTGCAGTTCTAGACAAATTTGCATGAAGTAGCTGGCATTTGATACAAGGGATTTAGGATAGAATTTTAAATTTACGTGAAAGAGTCTTCATAGTCTTGAATTTAGATTGTTGCTTTTGAAATTAGGGTTGTGAAAGAATTTAAAATAGGCTGTGTTCCTCTGTGTTTGGAAGAACAGGCTGTAATTGCTTGCTTATGTTGTTTATATGGGGTATGGAGCTGCTGACTACTTTGCTCACGACATTGCTTTATCCAGGACAGCAAAGTGAATGCTAAGAAGTCTCACTCTCTCTTCTTCCTGAAAAGAATGGATGTTGAAGGGCCATCTACTAGTACAGAATGTGATTTTCAGAAAGCTTGAGAAATGCTTTTGTCTTTATCAGCTGGGCAGCACCTGAATGCCATGAGAGAAAAAAAGTGTGAGGTGACTGATGTATGACGCTACAGCTCAAAATACAGTTTTCAAACACAAGTCACAGGTTGAGCACCAAAGGAGAAGACAAGGTCAAAATCTTTGTTCTTCAGCAGTCAAAAAGAAAAGTCATGTTTCTACTGTAAGTATTGTTCAGTGAGATAATACCTTGCTGTCTGCCTCAAAAGGAAAGAGAATTGTGAAAGCAAAATTTATGAAAGAGCAGCTGTTCATAATTTTTAATCTGGAGTTTGGTTCAGTATCTCAGCGTTATTTGATAATGTCTTAGGCACATTTTGTTTTTAATAATTATGCCAATATCTAAAATAGAATTAGCAGAACTAAAAATCCTCTTGCTCGTGAACTCATATGAGACATTTTATTCACTTTTTAAAGACTTCTTTCATTGTTGTCTTCATGGGTGTACTTTTTTCTCCAGTAGATTTACATGAGGGAAAACATTTTATTTTTTTTCTGCAGTGAGGGGAAGAATAGAGGGGCCTGTTAATAGAACAGAATATCCCAACAGTAGAAAGTGAAACTGTAAAACTTCGTGTTTGAACATGTAAACACTGTAGTCTCATGAAGAAGATTGTTACATCGTTTCCCAAACTATCAACAGGGATAGGGCCTGGAATAGTATTGCCACTTAAAAATTAAGACTTTTGCAACAAGTTGATGATGGTAAAACCAGTGCCTATTTTTTTTGATAGCTGTGTGCAATGACTGAACATACATGGAAACATTTTACAATGGATGTAGGTTTCAGATAGTGACATCTCCTTATTGTGTTATTACTGGGTTGTTTCATTCTGTAGAGTTTAGTGATAACTTGGGGTGTTAGAACAAGGCAAGCATGTAGAAATACAAAGCCAAATACTTTGCTTCCAGCTATACAGTCAGGGGTTTAGGACATTGTTGTCATTCTTCAAAAAGGTATGCACTAGCTTAACTGTTTGTTAAGACTGACTTTTCTTACCTTTTGAGACCAAATCAAGGCCAGGGAGACCTTTGACATAACCCAGCGTGTTTGTTCTTTTAAGGATTCATCCTGATTTGCAGAGCTTATTTTTTTATTTTTCCTAATCTTCTGTGGCTATTTCAGTGCGTTTTTGAATGTCCTCACATTTTTATTTCCTTTCAGTAATGTAGTAATACAGTTTTAGTGGTTGACTAAAGCTTATTAATGTTTAAATGGCTAAATGACAGGAAGAGGCTCTTTTGCGTTTAAAGACATTAAATCAATAGTGCTCTATGTTTATAAAAAAAGTACTGCATTTAATTCAACATGTTTTTTAGTATTTTGCAT
Organism: Phalacrocorax carbo; assembly: GCF_963921805.1. Lineage (NCBI taxonomy): Eukaryota > Metazoa > Chordata > Aves > Suliformes > Phalacrocoracidae > Phalacrocorax > Phalacrocorax carbo. The sequence goes on along the minus strand of NC_087518.1, from coordinate 26,499,987 downwards.
CCAGATCCATGCCTATACTCCCACTGAAAGAAGAAATTATAATGGTGCATCTGTCATTTTAATACTGTAAATGTTTTAGGTTGGGGTTCTTCCTTTCTTTTATTCTGCTTGTTAAGTATGATTGCTCGATTGTGTGTGTTTATTTGGATTTTGTCCTCCCTAACACACTATTTCAATACATTTCTGTTGGTGAGGTTTGTGTGTGTACTTTTAAGAAAAGTGATAAAATAGCGTAAGTTCTGAAAGCTCTTTCTGTGAAGTAACAAGGTTGATGCTGCAAAAACATTTAACGAGAACCTGACTACCATAAGTTGTCTTTCAAGCAAAAACATGGAATGCTGCCTGTTTCTTCAGGTGTTGTGATTTATCAGATCTAATTTGGCATGATATATCTTCTTAAATTGGTCAGATTCCAGTTCTCAGAGGAAGGTGTGCTCTAACCAGGAACCTTCATATTCCAAGCTGACTAGAAGTGGATCTCCAATCCTGCAACATAGCTTGGGTTTTTTGTTTGTTTTAATTTTCAGGTTCTCTAAGCAAATGGAAACTCAGCTCTCCTTGCTAACTGTACCTCCATAATCATATTCCTTACAGTGCCCAGCAAAACAGTGCTGGGTTTTCTTTAGATGTAAGATCAAATGGCATTTGCTGTGACCTGAAATGACTTTACACGATGTGCTAAAAGGTGCCCATCTGGAGTAGTTGTTGGGTCCTCTACCAGTAAAATCCATAGAGGAATGAGGGTACTTAGGGATGTTTGTTGAGAATTTCTTGAATTAGACTGCTAGGTGGTTTATCCCTGGTATACTGCTACTAAAATCTGGAGTTGACTGAGTACATTTTGGGGATTGTGTGTTAGTGCATGAATGCATGTAAAGCTACATATAATTCCTGTCTTTACTGTTCTCGTGGTACCTGTAATCCTATCCATACTTTGTTGTCATTGCTGTATTTCCAGATGTATTACCATATTGTTCACGCGCCCAAAGTCAGAGGAAGTTTTTTACATTGACTGACTCCTTACAAACTAGTAATTTGGAAACATGCAAGATTTCACATCTCTACAAAAAGGAAGGAGGTACCTCAGAAGAAAAAAACCAGATGTTTGATCAACTCTTTTCCCCCCTTGCTATTTACTTCAATTAAATGGCTGTGGCATTCACAGTCATTTTAATAATGTGTGTAGTAGGTGGAAGTTAGGTGCTTTGTCAATGATTGCACTTGATAACAGGCTTGGACAAAAGAAAAATGAATCTCCAGCTATGATAATTATGTCAATGTTAAGTCCTCTTTCTTTTCTGCAAATGCTATGCTTTGCTACAATATAACCAAATTTCATTGCTTTATGTTGGGCTTACTCTGGTATGAATAAATCTGTTCTACATCTTCTATAGTATGTTTACTATATTTGCTTTCATATTGAAGTGACAAAATGGGATGTGGACACCAGGCTTCAGTACTGACAAAGATTAATTCTGTTCAATGCAAAAGATAGAATTTAGGCAATTAAACATTGCAGATACTTTCAATTCTATGCATTATTCTGAGATAGTAGAAATTATTCACCTCTGAAAAATGAGTTGTATAAATGAGACTACCCGATAGTCTGTAACATGATTTCTTTTTGTGGTATTGCAGGGTGTTGTGATACTGACACAATATGACTTTGATAACCACTTCTGCCACACTATTTTCCATATGTCTCATATCAGTGAACTACAAAAAGGTTTAGATTTGAAAATCAGCAAATTCAAATGTATTTTAGTAAATATACAATAGTAGGAATGTTATATCTTACATGGTTACTAAATACCCATAGACGGATTGATTTTTTTTTTTTTTTTTTAACTATTCACCATTCTGAAATCAGGAAATACATATCTCAGTAGGAGATTTGCATGGGCTCTTTGAAGTTTCATTCAGGAGATTGCTGTAACACATCCATTTCTCTAAAAAAACCATCAAGGCGGCATATTTTTAAGAGAGAAATCACCTCTCTTATGATGATGCGGGACAAATACATAGTCAATGTACCTTCTGTGGGGAATGGGAGCATGAAGGTGATGTATGGTAATCACGGCATGTTTTTTTTCCTAGAGTTTGTAATAGGGAATTATCTGCTGTCATGTGTATATATGAAAATAAAGTACAAACTGATTTTTGAGCTGTTCTAGCTGATCCAGATGGGTACTGCGTGGAGCTAAGGACAGAACTACTATGGAGCTACGGACATTCCAGTCATAGTATGTGAATTTAATCTCTCAGAGAATATTTATTAGTTTTAAAGTTTTTTTCCTCTCATGAAGTATCAGGTCCTCATATACTAAATTCTTTTGCAAAGAGGACAAAATTTTCCACTTGTAAAATACACTAATTTTTAAACAACACTTAAATATATTTATGTGTTAATGACTTCATTAATGATCTGTGAAGCACATCTAATCTGAAAATTGCCAAAGCTGCATAAATGTTCGGTTCTATGTGGATAGCCACATTTATATCATGGGTACTTGATACTAACTTGTTATTTGTGTACTTAGATTCTTTAGTCTGTGTCTCTGAGCTTTGAAAGCCATTTAAGCTATCTGAAGTTTAAGCTACACAAACCTTACTCAGAATGAACTGGTTGATTTTAGGCATCACTTACTCAACTCCTTAGACTCAGGGAAGCACCAAGGGTGAAACTTTGGCATTCAGCATTCCACATCAGCAGGCTGTGTCATAGGGTTTCGTCAATAATAGCCTTGTGCGTCTCCAGCTGAGGGTTTGCAAAATTAGAAGTCAAAACAACTGTAATTATGCTGCTAAACTATGCCATGTCTGTAGATATAAATGCTTTTAGAAATTAGTATTTGGATACGTTCTACAAGGCTTTAAAAATTGGTGTTATAAAAGGAAAATATGTGTGATTTTTGCTTTTCTACCTGCTTTTCATCCTGTATCGTTATGTACTAGTGACTGGTGCTGTCTGAGGCAGTCCTCTGCAGTAGAACTATTATTTCTTTGCAGTAGTAGTGGACAGCAAGATGGAAGCAAGAGCAGGGAAAGAAGGATTTGTAAAGGTTGGTGTTACTGGTGGGGGAGATAAGGAAGAAACAACCTCTAGGACTAAGAGAAAGCACAACTGCAGAACAACAACAGGAGCTACTATGGCTATGGAGCTGATGAATGTTTTTTTGTTTATTTTGTTTATTTTGCCTGTTAGGAAAAAACACTCAATACAAATTCAGTTTGTTATATTAGTCGTTCCATCAGTTATAGACATTTATAGATGTCTCAAAATCCATTAAAGTTGCAATGACCAAATTAAAATAAATTGCTTTTTTAGTATGTGGCATTCTCTGGTTCAGGCAAAAAAATCAAATGAGCAAACAGCAGACCTGCTAATGAACTTAGATGATTTCAGCATAAGTTCTGTTTACCTTACAGGAGCTGTGTTCATGCATGAACAGAAAAGTAGGAAACTAGTGTTTGAATAACCATTTCAAAGTACCTAAGCCATGTTTAAGCAGAACCTAAAACACTGATGGTCACATCTGCCCTTGGAAAATCTGAAAGAAACATCAGTCCAGCTAGCGTAAAGATGAGCCATAGCAGTGACAAAGGGCTTTTTTTTAAAATACAGAACAGGAACACATGAGAGAAATAGAAATTATTTCTTTATTCTTATGAAAGGGCAAGTTATAGCTCCCAAAATGTCTGTTTACAATTCTGTTGATACAAACTGAGGTCAGGAAGGGAAACAAATCATCCAGATCAATAACTGTCTACCTGCTTACATTATTTTGGTTTTTTTGTTGTTGTTTGGTTTTGGGTTTTTTTTAACCTTTTCTGTATACAAATTGCTTACTCAGTTGTAGCTGTTTGAGTAGAATGGCAATGGAGCTTTCTCTGATACACAGGAGACTGTATTTAGAGTTGTGCTGAGATGCTTGGTATACTTCCTCTTCCCCTAGCTGAAAAAGATCTTGTCAGTTTGTTTCTTGAAATAACTGCATTTAAAAGAAGAAATTTAAAGAAAATATATTGAAAATACCCTCTCTTTAAATAGAGTAAAAGCCATTATTTTACACATTTGTTTAAATAAATCATTAATGTGAATTGGCTCCAGCATATAATTATTCTACTGAAATATATCTTGTATTTTTAGCTATGCTGAACCTGCATAAGTTACTTGGTCTAATTAATGAGAAATGAAATAAAGTAATACCAAATTTAAAACTGTATTGGACACTCTAGAAAGAAGTCTGCTTGCACTCAGGCACTTTATTCACTCTGTCAGACTCTACTGCTCTGAGGCCTTTTGTTAGAGATCAGAATAATATTTGCCTGCAATATGCTTTTTCTGTTGTGACTGGTTTGTATCACAGTGACATATAGGAGCTTGATTTTTGATCTGAAATGCTTGGCATGTGCTACATGCTGTAAAAGCACATAATAAACACAGTCCTTTCCCTTTCTAAGTGAACTGTGAAAATGCATTGTCACTTCAGTAGACAGGGTTGATTTAATGAGTATTTTTAACTAATTACTGGCCAAATAGTCATTCCAACTTGTGCAAAACAGCATCAAACACACTTAAATGAAATTTTTTGTATTTGTTTGTCAGCATTAAGAGGAGTCTGGCTCCATCTTCTTTACTCCCTCCCATCAGGTGTTTACGCACATTGATAAGGTCTCCCCTAAGCCTTCTCTTCTCAAAGCTGAACAGACCTGTCTCTCTGAGTCTAATCATATGTTAGATGCTCCTGTCCCTTAATCATCTTCATGGCCCTTTGTTGGACTTGCTCCAGGCGGTCCACGCCCTCCTTTTCTCCCTTCCCCTACTTCCAAATAGATTATTCCTGGGTTCTGTAACAGCAACAAAAAAGGTTGACAGCTGTAAAAATTATAGTGAGGCCTCCTATCAGTATGTCCTAAGATAGTTCTGGTTTTTTGAGGATTCCTTGATTTCCTGTTAATATACATGATATCTTCTACTAAAAGTTTTGTTTTGTATTTGCATTTGGCAGTCATTAGGGTTCAGTTGGTTCAAAATTGATTCAAAAGCAAACTTTCTGGCATAATCATGAGATCCTAATCATAAACCTGCATATATTTTATAATATATGGAGCTTAAATTTGTTTAACAGCTTACAGGACTGAAATTCTTTATATGATAGTCCACCAAACTGGGATTTAAAGAACAAGCCCTAACCTTTTGAAGATATGGGACAGCATTCCAGATTTTTGGCAATAAAGTTATAATTTTTGTTTTTATGGAACTGATTTTTACTGCTTCCAAGCATGTAAACTGCTGGTTAATTTGATTTGCTACTGAGAGTGAGAGGTGACTCTGGGAAAAGTTTGTGTTATTTGGTATCATCCAGGCAACTGTTTTCATTCTGTAGACCATAAAATTTAGAAGCACACCATTTTCTTCAGTGTGACATACAGTTTAAAAACAATAATTGCATAAAAAGTTGCAAAAGAATTGTTCTTACTGAGTTTGTTTAATGCAAGAAAATAAAAGGGGGAGAGGAACTGGTTTGGAAAGGAAATGGAAAGATAAGGGAAGTGGAGAACAGATCTGTAAACATTTTACCTAAAGGCTTTATGCAAGCTATGTAAAGAAAATTACTGGAATGATATGCTTTTAACATATGAAACAATTTGGAAAGAAGTTTTCTCTTTTTCTACCTAGTGGAAAAGTTTAGCTTCCAGATTTCTCAGTTGTGGTGACAGGATAAACATTATTTTTGCAGGTGACAGGGCCATAACCCAACAGGTGTGCGTTGTTAATTTAAGAAATGTTTTCATAAGACTACATGATAGAAAATGCTGGCTTATGCAGATACACTTTTTCTTTTCAAAAAGTGATGGTGGTCTCAAGGTTACAAATGTCTGTTATCAAGATTCAACCTTTGAGATATGTTTCTGAAAGCACCTTGCTTAATCTATTGGATATCTAGAGTACCTTTTTTCTGTTACTTCAATATTTTGAAAGTTAGAATACTTGTGTGAAATGTCAGTACATAAACATCCTCAAAACACCAACAGTTTTATTACATAGATGTTTTCTTGTATGCTTCGTATTCCATTATAAAATTCCTGAATTCCCTTGTTTTTATTTAGATATTCAAGTTCAATTTGCAACTGTTTTCATGTACAAGTCTGAAGAATACTTAAATAGTAGGGATTATTATGAATAAATGGTAGAAATACTTATATATTACTTACAAAAACACTTAAAAAATCAAAATAAAATAGTAATCTTTGAGTGTTTCATAATTACTTATGGTAAGCAGGGGAAAGTCTAGAAAATATATTTGCGTAGGGATGAGGAAGGGAGCTCACATAAAACTGCTCAAAGCTGAGCTGTCCTGTTGGAGAGGGGTCTAACTGTGGGGCCAATGTAGAGTTCACATTGTTGGCTTTTCACCATGGCAATTCACATCTGACAATGATTTAGTTGAGCTAGTGGTTCTGGGGAACTGTTAGAGGCAGAAAAATCCCAACAAAATGCTGTTTGACTTTACTGGTGAAGAGGAGATTAGAACTTCCCTTCCTTTTTTTAAGGACAAATTGGGTACCATTTATGTAAGTTTTTTTGGTTTGCATAGAATATGTTTGCACATGCTATGAACTGATAAAATTGCAGTATTTATTTAGAGGCGGTATGATTCTGCCCTGTCCAAAAGATGGGCTATTCTTTGCAGTTGTTAGTAAATCCTGGTTACAGTCTACATATTCCATATAGCTATGACCAAGGAGCCTGAGGCTTAAAATAGGCTGGAAATTATCACGAAGGAAAGGTTTTAAGTTAGTACCCTAGTTGTCTTGGTGATCATAGGACTTCCTTTGGCAGAAAGGAATTATACTTTTCTAAACCTAATAAATGTTGATAATCTGATTATAGTGAATAAATACTTTCTCTCTTGTACTATACTGCTTGCTTTTATGAAGGGTAATTACATTGTAACTCGAGTCAGAGGGTCAGATTAAAAATCGGGTTTTCTGGTCTGGAGTTTGGGTGTTTTGTTTGGGGTTTTTGTTTTGTTTTGGGGTTTTTTTTTTTTACTTTATTAAGGATAAATGTTACAATTCACTGGTATTATCTAGATGTGATGTAGGAAGATAATTGTTTTGTTTTGTTTACATTCTACACAGCTTCTGAATGTGTTTTAGTAAATGTCTTTCCTGGACTGTAGCACAAGTTAATCTGTGGGCTGGAAAGCTATTTTCAGTAATGAACAATTGAGTGTTATAGATACCTTCTAGCAGAACAATTTGATATTTGATTTTCTACAACTTATGGTTTTACTTGGAGCAGAATTTTGCTAATACTAACTAACCCAATATAACTTTATTTCAACTGAGACGTATGGTTAGGTCAGCTGTAATTTCCACGTGTTGCGCTCAAGGGAGCTTGTAAGACGTTTTTCTACCCACTGTGTAGAAGCTCAGGTTCTACATTACCAAAGCATTTAAACCACAGGGGTGGAGGTTTTTGCACCTGGCCCCTGTCCAACAGTACCAGTTAGTGAGAAGGGGGTACAAAGTGTTCCAGTTTCCAGTAATTTGTCTTTGAGTTCCTCAAACACAGAAAATCACCTCAGAAACATAAATAAAAGGACCTACTAATGCTAACTAAATCTAGTGGCACTGAAAGATGTGTCTGTAATTTAGTGATTATTAACCACTGCCTTTACTGGGCTTTGCATGAAAGGAAAAAGGAAAAAAAACGCAGACAAGTTTATGGCAGGATCTACTTATGCTGCACATAATATATTTGCATATATTTTCCACACACAGCATATGGCAATTATTCAGATTGCAACAGCCAAGTGTTAGGAGCTTATGTTACTTATTTCTAAGTATAGCTCAAATATAAACTGCTGTGCTGAATAGTTACATGAAAGTTTTCATTTTTTTCATGCCTCAACATTCATTTTTCAAAATCCTGCCCATTTCAGTTATGGAGAGTTGAGTCATTTGCATTTGAACATTTTGCCTCCAGTTAGTACCCAAATATTTTTTTTAAAAAAAAAGCAGAAATAAAATGCGAGGAAAATGTATCTCTCAGCTAAAGCGAAGCTACGTCGCAGAGACACAGTAGTAGTAGGATGTTTGTTTTAAACCTAACAGTGTTTGTTTTTGTATTTTTAACAATGCTCTACCTTTATTTGCAAACTTGAGGTTTTGATGTGCTCTCCTTAATTTTTTTTCCAAAATACTTAAATACTTAAAATTTGAGAGCTGCCTTAATAATGTAACATAATTTCTAATTCTTCTGTTCCATTTCTAGAAGTGGAGTAGTGTATAAAAATAGAAATTTGCAGTCATGTTAATAAAATCTTTTATTAATTTGCATGGTAGTCTATGGATTTTAAAAAGCCTGAGTCAACATTCAGCTATCAACTTCAAAGGAGGAATATTCAGTTTAGATTTAAGTAGAGTGTATGAGTCAAGTCGGCAGCTTTCTATAATGTGCTCTTCATCAAGGGAGTGCAATGCTGAAGCTCAGGATATTTTTGAAAATATTGATGGTATGGATAAGTTAACTGGGAGCAAATTATGGCCCCATTAAAGTATACATATCTTTAGGGTAATGCAGATTTTCAGCTTCCCGTGGTAAGGTATTATTAGAATCTTCTTAGACTTATCCAGTAACATAAACTCTTATCCTGTTTGCAGAAAACCAATTAACTAAACAAGTAACAGTCCTGTGCAGAAAGTTTACAGCAATGAAAGTAGTGTGCAAGTAACAGAGAAAGTTCATTCCATGGCAATAAACTCCATTTGTATATCAATAACTTTAAATCTTTAAAATGTCAACCATTGTAAATGCTATACTTACGTGCATAAAATTTATAAAACTATACAACATATTGATAGATATCTAAATGGTTATACATATATAAAATACATATAATTCATATAGCAATTATGTCTGGTATATAAAGAAAATAGTACTTGATGCAGCATGATATTTTATTTTGAATACTAATATCAGAAGAATGCATCAACCCTTAGTTTTCTTTCCACATTATAAGTCGGTTCCTGTTTTATTTTACACAGCCAATACCTTACCTATGGAACACAGTCTTTTGACTAATGTAAGTAAAGAGATATTCAAGCATGTGTCTGAGTTAGTTCATAGGCAGATCAGAGCAAGACAGAATACAATAGGATGAGATATAGCAGGAAAGGAGTCGACATGTGGGACTAAAGCGGCAGAGAACATCACAGTGGAAGGTAAAAACAGCACACTTGGTCTGGAATAGGAGAAATATATGAAACAAAGAAAAAGACTTAGGTGGAAAAAGGATGTGGTGTTACTATATTATAGCAGTATACATTTTGATCATGTATTGTATGGAAAAATAAGAAAAGAAACATGTCTCAATGACAAATGTATCAAATTCGCAAGGAACAAATCTTGACAGAAATCTTTCTGTGATGCCAGCCTCAATGGAGGATGAACCTTTACTGAGTACAGCTGCATCACGCACATTTTGACTTAAGATGTTTCTCTCTTTATCCAAGAGAACTGTGGGTAACTGTATTAGAGGAATACACTCTTATTGGGAGTCAAAAGATATTTATAAAATTTCCTTTGTTTCCATCACATTGATATAAGAACTTTTGTTTGCCTGGATATTGTCTGGCAGTTAAAACCTACAGAGGTTATTAGTGCTAGGTATTATGGGGGGTGAAGGAATCAGTGTGTGTCTCATGGGTGAGGCTGTTACTTCAGAGCATCAATTCTTGGACTATGCTTCTGTAAGAACAACTAACATCTGCAGTCCCATAGATCCTGGATAAGCCTTGCATTGGAAGGTTAAATCTGTAGGTCAGCTCCAGGTCACTGTCACTGCATTCTTAAATAACCTGTTGCACAGGTTTAATTTCATAGATAGGAGGTTATGGTTAACATAGCGGCTTTCTGAAAACCAACACATTTAAGTTGTTCATCACTTCCTGTCCTTAACAGAAATTATTTAGGATTCAGGATATCAGGATTTAATATGCTATGAATTAACATTCTTTTCTTTTTTCCAGTTTGTGTACAACTGAAAACAATTTCACCTGTAATTCTTTTTCTAGTCTTAACTGTATTTGTATCTTGCTAACAATGTTTTGGAGTTGTACCTGTGAATAAATTATTTGGTATCACCAATAGGTGTGATACTTAGGAACACACACACACTTTTTTCTTAATTTCTCTGTAACTTTTTGCTGTTGTTTAAATTTGTACTATTTTTCCATGGTAGTTCTCATGGATTTCTGTGTTCAGGTGCTTTACTCCTCCTCTGATTTTTGTCACTGTTTGATTTTTCTTACTTCCCCCCTCCTCCCCCTTTTTCATTTATTCTTTACATAATGTTGTTTTTCCAGTCCTTTTTTTCCAGTCAAAGTTGGGATTTATTCAGGCAGTTTTTGAGGTCCCTATGAAAATGGGTACGAACCTGGCTAATATCTGTATTTTACATTGATTATATTTTCCGCAAGAGGACAACAATCGTAGGAATTCAAGAGAAACTTCCGAATTTACATAGTAATTCTGCTAGTTCTTGAAGAAACAGTATTCTTTTAGGACCTGGGTTGTGCCTGTAACATGCTAAAGCAAAGTTAATGCAGTATGAGTAACAAAATCCTTTGGATTCATTTTGTTTGTCAAGCAGCAGTTCACACCTAATTAATATTAAAAATTTATTATCAAATGACTTGTTGACATCTGGGGCTATTCATAATAGTATTCACAGCAAAATGAACTTGCGAGTGCTTAAAAGGACTTCCTGAAAGGACTTGAGGTATCTGATGCTTATTTTCTTTGCACTACTTGTTACTTTAGGATAAATGTTTAGTTCCTTTCTTAATTAAAAAGTTAGCAGCAAATGCTTTTAACAGAGCTCTAGTAAATGTGCTATACTTTAAGAGGAAGTAAAACTTGGCAGCAGAGGTGGTTCAAAGGTGTAGTTCATCTGTTATTCCTTGAAATTGGCACATAGAAATTCCAGGACATTTTTTGTTTGTTTCTGCAGATTTCTGATTTTACCTGGGGGTGTGGGTTTTGTTTTGGTTTGGTTTTTTTTGTTTGTTTGTTTGGGGCTTTTTGTTTTGTTTTTTTAAAGGTTCAAGCATTAATGACTTTAATTTGTGCGTGCATACTAAGAGATAAGTTACACAATAATACGCTACATGGAATTTTACTTTTTCTGGTTTGCACAACTGCAGAGCTGAAAGGATGAAAAATGCTGCTGATACTTGATCACTTTTGAGATATGTGGAGGTCAGTCCAAAGTGTAATAATTTATATTGATATTACAGTTGTCTGTTATTGGAATTCTGTACTTTCTGGGGAGGAGTTCAAACTGGAAAAATATGAATACTTCCACACCTTTCCTTTTTACTCTTAACCCATCTCTTGGTTTTGCAGGACATTTTTCGGTGGAATACATCTGTTTGTACTCTGCTTGTGATAGGTTCTTTTTTAATATTGGTACTTTGGAGTGCCTCCTAACAGAGCTTGTTGCACCTAGCAGGAGCTGTTTTAGTGTGTGATGTCTTCCTGGTGTCACATAAGGTGAAACCGCCTGAAAATGTGATACAGGATAGCTTTAATCTGGGACATGATTTAATATAGCACAGAATGGCAGTTGTGCTAATTTATTTAGATCTGGTAATGTCAGAGGTACCTGCAAAAAGTTCATTGTCATTTTTTAACAGAAACTTGCAAATATTAAGAGGAACAGCAAAGGTTGCGCACCCTTCAGGATTCTTCCAGCAGGATATCATGTCAGATGATACATAAACTTCATGAGCAGGGAAAATCCCATCTGTCATGTCTGTTTACTGAAGAACTACCCATTTCTCAAAGTCATAGCTTAATACCTGAAGAAAATCTGTATTCTTTCTTTATGCCATTGTAACCAGAGCAATAGAATTAACCAACCATGGATGTTGCTATACTCCTTGTACAGCCCTATCCAACTGGACATTAAGTCTGGGGACATGGAGTATACCAATCAGTGTATTCTTTGATCTGCATTTTAGTCCCTAGGTAATCATTAATGTGAACGAAACAATAGACAATGTGCTTCTGTCAGAAAAGGATGACAAAATGTAGTTTCATGTAGTGGTCTGAGAAAACTGGCCAGGATTGCCGAGACTGAGAGCCAAAAGGGTAAAAGGTAATTCCGGCAGGAGGAGATCGCGACCACCGACTCACAGACCACCGACCCAAGTAATACCACCTACTCAAAAGAGAACAATAGAAGAAGACAACTGAGTTTGCGCAGTAATCTACTGGAACGAGCAAGTTTGTACCAATCAGTAGAAAGGACAATAATGAATATGTATGAACAGGTAAATTTTTGATCTATAAATTGTATGGGAAAGGTGTGTAAGGTATGCATGTTAGGAGGAGCGATCCCCCAGGCATCTGGCGCCATGAATAAAGAATGCCTGCTCTTTAATACTAATTTGGTGTTAAAGAGTTGTTTCTGATTTTACCGCATTTTTCGGTAACACCATAATAAAATCTTTGTTAATCATTAGCAGCTGTATGTTGCAGATGTTTTTAGGTTCTAAAATTTGTCAGCTGTAAAGGCAGTGAAAAGAGTTCCAAAGTACTGATGATGTTAATGCCTGTGTCTGCGTCTGTTTCAGTCATCTCCTCTGAAAGTGAAATATTCTACATAATACATTATTCTATATTATACATAACTTTGTATAAAATACTACATGCTATTTTCAGACTTGAAAGGCAGTGCTCATTAGATTCATATAGTAGTGTTTGACTTGCTTCTCCTCTATAGTTTAAACATTATATTCCAATGATATTGTAAGGACCTGGATCAGCCTTGTGGTTGATATGAAGTACTGGAAGTTTTGATTTGACAACTATAGCTAGCTTACCTAGTGAAAGTTTGTGAGTAAAAAGTAAAATCTGTTTTAAGAGACAGGGCAAGCTATGGATATGGGTTGTAGAACAGAAATCGAATTCTCCAGTGTTGAGTAATTGTCAAAGGTTTTGTTCTAATGTACAGTTTTGGAGGTGAAAGCAATCAGTTGCTTTTAGTTATGACTTTGGATTATTGAAGTTCTGTGTACTGTGGAGGATCAAGCCCAAAGTTTCATTTTCTTTTATATTAGTTTTCTTGACAGTTAATGATGGTCATACCCTTCTTTTAAAAAGATATTTTTTTTGTACATGACAGTTCTTAAATTTATCTGTTAAAATCAGGCAAATTTAGAACTTCTGCTAGAAAATACACATTCATCTTTTCTTAAATTTTGTACAGAATACTTGTTCAGTTTTCTGCAAAATTGATTTTCTGATAGCAAACATTCTTTTAGTGATAGAAAAGGGATGTTTGATTTTAGAAATAACGTAATAGCAGATTTTTACAGGTTGGGCGAATAATTTATTTTTGTTAGCACTTCAACTCCATTTTTAGCGCTAAAAAACAAACTGCAAGGCACAGCCAGTTTTTCAATATATTCAGAATGTTCTGTTACAAATGATGTGGCTTGCTAATTGGTTTTAAATTAGGGTATTTGTGCCTATGATGATTATTGCAGAGCATCACTAGAATCTATCAACTGGAGTAGTGTCCTAATTGGGGTTTGATTTACAAAAAGTACTTGAGAAACATGATGCTGTGGACTTGCAGTCATATTTTAAAGCTTCCTTGTCATGGGTATCAGTATGCCATCCTTCCAATATATATTCTAAGTATTGGATGACAACACTGCATAAATTAAGGTCTGTGGTGGAGGGAATGGTTGTTTCAAGAAATTATTTTTATTTCTGATCTACCTCTTTGTATTATTATTTCTAAGAAATTTCTTCAAGATTTTTTAAATGTTATTTTTGCTTAGTCATTTAATAATTTGGCCCTGGTTTCAGCATTAACAATATCAAATTTCTAAAAGACAAAATAGCAATACAAAACCCCAAAAAGCTATTGATTGACAAGAAGGCCTCTTATGCAATCTACAACATTCAAAGCGGGGGCGGGGGGGATGGGTATGAGAGAGTGCATATTCTATTTCTTTACATCAGAAGATTAATATTACCCAAAAATATTGTTTCATAATTAGAAAATCAGAAGAAAAAAATTAGTTTTCCAAACTGTCTATGTAAAGTATCCATTTCAGATTAAAAATGCTATTACATTAGTATATTGAAAAACAGTAGTAAGTATACTGATATGTGTGCAGACCTGCTGTGTACAGATGAGATTGAGCAATTTACACACCTTTAATACAATGTGCTTTTCTATATAAAGTGATTTTCAAAGATAATGTATGTGTATATGTCAGAACCTGTAGCATAATCTCATGACTCTTTTTTTTTTGTCTTGAAGAAATCTTATAGAAATAACAATAGATCTTCTAACATTAGTACTATCTATTTTTAGCAGATTCTTCTGTAAAGTTCCTTCATTTTCTGTATCACATACCCATTCTTAATTTCTCTCGCACAATCAGGGTTTATGTAATATAATACCAGGTATTTTGATAATCATAACAAAGCGATGCTATTAAAGGCCTTATTTAGTTATTTACACAGGTCTTTCTTTTTTCTTGTTTCTTTTTTTTTTTTTCTTTATGGCCAGAAGCTAAACACAGGAAGGTCAGAGAAACTCTCTTTATGGACTTAATTTTTTTTTTAAGTCAGATACAGTTTTTTCAATTTGAAGTTCTATCCTGTATTATGATCCAAGTGAAGACATTCCCTGCCAAATTAACTGTGAATGTTAAAGAACTGTACAGAAAATATTATCCAGAACAGGAATTTTCTTTTATACCTTCAGCTGTCTTCATTATACCCAGGACGTTTACAAAGGAAAATGAAGATTTCTACCCTTTTTGCTTAAATTTTTCATATGTGCGTTTGAATTATAGTAATGCCTCTGTGATACCGTAGTCAGAACTGGTTCAAATCTTACCAAAGTGAAGAAGGAATTTCAGAATCTCATCTCTGCATTTGTGACCTAATTCATACTTTCCTATCATCTAGCCATAGTTATTCCTGTCTTGTGCTTTTCCATCTTTCCCTTTTACCCTTGGGTTGTAACAGATTTCTGGTGACCTTCTGAGAAGGGCATGTGCCCACAAACTGGAAGATGGAAGCCAAAATAAAAGAATTAATATAGTTGCTGAGAAAGTATGCAAGTGGAGAGAGCATTTCTAAATTACAGGTAATTTAACAGTGGAGGGGAGAAGTTATTTTATGTACTGACTTATTTTTGTTTGGAAACAAAAATCTGGATAGGGGGCTGTGAAAGATGTTAACTGAAGCAGTTAGATCATCGGGGAAACTTGTAGCTGGTAGATGAGGTTGTGGTTTTTTTCTTAGTTTCTATTATGCGTTTCATTACCTGTTGATTGCATGAACAGCTGCTTTCCCTGGTGTGTGGAACTACTTACCGTTTTGAATTTGGACAAAGTGGTCATATATATAACCAACTTTTTACAATCCATAATATAAATTGGTCAAATCAACACCATGTATGCATCTGTTTGTAGTTCTGTCATCTTGTTATTGGACATAATGCTGCCATTAACACTAAGAAAGCTTACCTTTTAACTTACCATACTAGATAATAATGATTATTTAGTCCAATAATTTCAATAAAAGCAGCACCAAATACTGTAGGAAAAAAAAACTGCCAGAAACTTATACGGAAAAGACAAAAGGGGTAAAATGTCGCTTCCTTTCCATATAAGCTATAATATATTCTCCATGCAAGCTTGACTAAAATCCTGAATTTAAAAAATTAATATTTCTTGCAGTATGGCTTGCTCTAAATTATAGAAGCTTTGGATGTTTTTAATATGAAGTTTAATATATTTTTAATTTTGTTAAAACCTTGACACTTTTTGTGGCAATGATAGCTGCTCTTCAGTAATGTTTTACAGATTCAGGCACTCTTTCCAAATGGAACTTGGATTAATTAATTTTGGTTAATTTGGGGTTCATAAAGAAACCCTTGTTCTTTTGTTATGGCAGAAAATGTGGAAGACAACAAGATTCTTGATCTTTCTGTAATTTAAATCAATCGGTTTTTTATATGGTTATTTCAGTTTACCTTCTATTAGCCTTATTTCTGAAGTAAGCAATGCTACTTTCCAACCTGTATTATTTCCAGTCAATGTAGCAGGTACAGATATGAGACTTTTCTATAATGCTTATGAGCATCTTTTTTTGTGGCTAAATATACGTAGAATACTAATCTTTCACCTTCTCCTCCCACCTTACATACCAAACACTTTGGAAGTGATTCTTTTTAACAGGAGGTGGTTTGCCTTCCGCTATGGACAAGTAAGTCTGTAACATAATCTTCAATGTGTGGCATCTAGGTCTGATTCACATTTTCACATTGGCTTTCACATTGCCAGTTAGCTTTGATGCTTCCAGTGTGTCAGAAGAAGAAAGCCTAATCCTTAGTAGTGTTATTACTTCTAGCCTTCTCTGGTAGCTATTTTCTATAACATTTTTGCTCATTTTATTTGAAATTATGTTGTAAACTATGAAACACTAATCTACCAATTACTATGGTAGTTTTTGTTTCTCTAAGCTTTTTATGTGGTCTCTATAACATGCTGTTTGAAATTTTTCTGTCAAAATTCAAACATTCATACGCTTTATTTCCACTTTCTAATCCTTTTCCAAAAGAAGGGAAGATATTAAATGGAGGTGAAGTGGTAGCTTTTCGTCCATCAACCAAAGAGCTTCTGTTTAATTAGGAACCATTTAACTGTTTAAGAACTTGAAATACTTTGTGATTTTTAATTTTCTATGAGAAAATTTAATAGGAAATGGGAGGAAAAAATATTGCTTAGAGTGGTTTTAAATGAAACACACCTGTCTGTTTTATACCTTCTTATGCTTTTGTTGCTCTTTCTGACACATCTATATTAATCATTCCTACTGATATTGACTTAGGATACTCAGTGTCCTGGAATTCGTTTACTGTTTGCACACGTGACCAATATTGACTTTCTTCTGTAAAACTACTACTCAGCATTTCTGAAACTCTATTCTGTTCATAAAGTGCATGTGTTCACGTATCTGTATGAGATGCTTAGTCTAATACAGGGGTGTCTTTTCTGATCTGTACTGTGATTTCATTTTAGCAGTCTGAAGTTGACAGAGAATCCTAGAGTATCTTGAGTTGGAAGGGACACATAAGGATCATCAAGAGGTGATCATTGCTGCAGTACACTGTCCTTTCTTCAGACTCCAAGGAATAAGTGGCTGTAATTTATCAGTAAATGGAAAAAGGCTAAGGGAGTTTGTCCTGAGTGCAGAACTGAGGCATGAAATCTTAGGGGAGAAGGCTTTTGGGAAGACTCAGATGGCACTAAAATTTCTGCAAGGCCTTTGGTACTTGTAATTTTCTTATGTATGAGTGCAGAGAGGTGAGGGAGATCAAGGAGTCCTGTCTCTAATATAGTCAAATAGCTGAGAAGGGGATAGTTTGGTGGCCTGGTTGCCAGAAATGAGGCATATTTTACTCAAGTCCTGTCAAGCAGATTACATGAGATACCAGCTGAAATGTAGTCTGTGAGAGCAAAATAATTTGAATGTCACAAAGAAGGCAAAAGTTTTAGGGCTTATAGCAGAGAAGCACTTCAAGAGGTGGCATCTAGCTTCTTAGCCAATGGATTATTTTCAAGGAGTCTCTGGAAGGTGACTAAAAAAACCAAATTCATGTAAGTTTTATCACTGTCCATATGTGCGGAACTTCTAAATGGATCGAGAATTCAGAAATAATTCTAAGGAGGTGGAGAATTGCCTTCCAGAGGGATACACGGCTCACACCAGCCGTCATTGCATGTTTCTCTGGCTATTGCTGCACAGTAGTGTTCTGCCTAAACCAGTTGGTAAACTGTTAAATGTTTCTTTTCTCCACTGAACAAGAGCATGTGATCTAGTGGTATCTAACAGTGCCAACAGCAATGGGAGTGCAGGGCAGCAGGTGCACTCAGCTGAGCACTTGGATTGAAGATGGGAATGGCTCAGCATGGAACTGGCAGCAGGATTTTAGGATGTACCATATGCGCACAGAGGTGTTGCAAGGAAATAGCAGAGCAAATTTAGAATTACAGCACCCCAAAGATATATTTGTTTCACTATCCCTTTCTGATAGAGTTTGATCATTACTCAATAAGAAGAGCCAGCTGGGAATTTCCCTATCCCAACACAATATGCTTTATGAAGAGATTTCTTAGTACTTTAGTAGGGAATAACTTCAAGATAAGCATAGAAGAAATGAAGGAATTAGAGGAGTATCCAAAATCATGTAGAAGGTGCCTAACATGATTGGATGAAATTGTCAATATGTGTCTAGCTATTTCTCTTTGAATAGACACTGTTTTAAGTACTTTTCTGCTGCCTTTTTTTTTTTCTTTCTCAAGGATAAATGGATTGTAAGATTCTGTCTTTCCCTCAAATTTAATTGGAATTGCCCAGAAGGTTCAAAAATTACTAGGGGTGCAGGATGATTGCACAAGCCTTGCTTTTATGGGAAACAGAACTACCTTTTTCAGTTAAAAACTATGTATGTATGCATGCATGGGTTTTTTTTATTAGTAAGAAAAGCCTATAAATTTTTTTTTTCCCTGGGTATTTGTCAGGATACCAAGTACAGTGTAGCTGTTATCATGTGTTAGCTGCCAGATGCAATCGATGATGCTGGGAAATTAACCACCTTAAAAACTTGGATATGTATTAGTCTGAAGATCCAGCAGCAGGACAATGATACAAAATGTATAATATCTTGTGTTAATTGCTTCATATATGTTGTAATGCAAGAATTTTAATTCTATGAGCCAGTTTGACTATACGAGTAAGGCTTTAGTCGTACTTTATTAAAATGAATCTCTATAATTTCTTCATACTTTGGTCAGCCTGAGCATATGCATAAGATATTTTTGATTATTTATGGCGGATATCATTCAGTAGTGCTGCTTACGTGTCCTTTGATAGCTTTGCTTATATTTAATAGTGGTAGCTGCTAATAAGCAAATGGTGTTTTATGAACAGGTGCTGGGAATAGAAAGCAGCACAATGCCAAGCAGGTGTTCTGAACATAGCCCATCAGGTGGGGCTGACTTTTGATGTGGAAGTCTGTTCTGTGAAGTACCATGCAACATGTCAAAAAGCAACAAGATTAATTCTGGATATTCTATTCAACACAGTGACTACGCAGTTCCCAGCAGAAATGCGGGAGCAGAGTTTTACCAGTTATAATCTACAGGCTTGTCTTCTCCCAAGTGGAATTTTAACTAGTTCCTGGATACAAGGTTTTATTGTTTTGGTTTAATTTCCCTCTTATGATTTCTCATTTGTTGTGTTGAGTTTGTCTTATCAACTGTTTATGATTTTACAATAATTAAATTCACAAGTATATATTTGTGTCCAAATAATGCTATATCCTGCTGCTGGGAAGAAGATGGACGTGAGGTGAGTAAAGTTGGTAGTGAGCAGTTAGAAAGATTTGATTCTGCTCTGCTAAGCATGATTTAAATGTGAAGCTTGATTTTTTTTTTTTTTATTTTTTTTTTCTCTCAGCTGCTAAGTGCTGCTCTTAATGGAAGTAGCTGCCTTATTTTTAGGCACTTCGATGCCTAAGTGCCTAAATCATGGAAATTCAGGCACGACTACAGTGAGAATCGTGCTACAGGACTGAAGCACAGTTTCAGGAAAGGCAGCAGAAACACTGCAGCTCTTGACTAAATATATGTTGCATAGAAGAAAGTGCCTGTAATAAGCTTTTAGTGATTGATAGCTTATACTCTATTTAATAAACTGTGGGATGCTTCGCACATGCCACCGGTTACTGTAGTCTTTCAACAGTCTATACTGCTTCACTTTTTCTACCAACCAGGCTCAATGTTTTTATGTGCTTACATAAGCATTTTTTCAGATATACATGATAAAAAGTTGCGGTGTCTGCGATAACATTATAACAGTGGGCAGTGATACACCTGCTGAAATAATGCTCTGAAGCAGTGAGGTGTGGGCGTTCTCCTCAGCAGTTCCTGCTGCAACAGCGTAATGAAGGAGGGAGTGCGCGCAATTGCTCTGTTGTGTTACTGTTCTGCTTACTACGCCTGTACTCAGTGTAGCCTTGTGACTTGTTTTGCTTGGATGAATGGCCGCAGGCCTTGGCATCAATATTTATGTGTAGTTAAACTGACAGTTGTGAGAAGTATAGAAATGCTGCTGCCTTGATTGATTATTAATTTTCAGAAGTACATTTGAATGTAGGTGATTCTCATGATTCCATGTTTCAGATGTAAAATTCTGTCTCTGCAATTTAACATCTTTGTTTTCTATGTGGCATTTGGGCAAAATGACTCTTAATCAGGTGGCAGCATCTTGAGACAGCTGAGTTCATTCTTCTCTAAGCTGCTACTAGAGGGAGATCCCATGGTCGGAGTTAGTCACTTTACCATCTATTAGAAAACAAGTCTGAGTGAATAAGGTAATAAAGTCAACACGCATTTTATACTTAATTTGCCGCAGAGAGTCTTAAGATACCAGGTACAGGGAAATATTTTGAACATAAATTCATGATCTGTGATTCTGTGATCTGTGGCTGAATGAATTTTTTTTTTAGTTTTTACTTGTGGTTCTTCTTTTTCATGGAAGAATGCACAGCTGTGACTGTTCCTTCAGGGACAGTTTAGTTTCCTAGTTACTTCTGAGTCAATCTGTGCACAACTGACTTGCGGTAGATCTCCCTGTCTTTACCATGTAAGAACTTCTGGAGAAGGCTAAGTGGAATAAAATGCTTTGCACCTTTGTTTGCATTTCCCTATAAAGTGTGTGTGTGTGTAAGTATGTATATAAAACAAGGACTTCAGTTGGTTTTGTCAACTTGCATAAGTGTGGCTAGATGGCTTCCTGTTGACTCAGAGGTATGTGTAGAGTGAGTGCATTTCTGCTTGCACATGACCATATATTTCTAGAATCTGTGTGTATTTAGACTGACTACTGAAATAAGTAACCTCTTCACTCTTAAAGTACAAGAAGGCAACATGATTTTACTCCTTACGATACCATAAATCAGCAAAAATAAGAACCCTCTAAATCTCAATTTGTAGTTTTAGAAAGCAGGCATTCTTTATTGCAGCACCAGGCACACAGGGCATCACTCCATGTGGTGTGCATGCCGAGTTGCTCTACTGCAGGAGTTTTACGCAATCAAAATATACATATTCATTACATTTCTAGGAAGTAATTACCATAATCATACTATTGTTGAGACTCATTAACATATACAAATGCCCTTAACGCATGCATATTCATGTTCATTGGTGGTCTTCCTGGGTCCTCTGGTGGTCGTCAGTAGTCTTCCTCACCATGTCTGCTGGTTGAACTCAGTCTCTGGGCCTGCTCAGTTCATTTTTGGCTTGGTTACACAATTCTTACCGATACTAAACTAGCTTATTCTAGTACATTTCCCCTTATTTATTCTACTCAAGGATATAGTGTCTCCAGACTCCCTTCTATCTAATCACATATAACAACTTGTAAGACTTATTCATAAAGTATTCCAAGTATTTAAAAACTTAGCTATGTTGCCCCAGTTAGAGGGGGATGTATGTTCTTTTGAAGCTGGTATCAGGTGTCAGTTAGGTGAATGATGTCAATATATTCCAAGTCACAGATAAAAGAAAATAGCCAGTCACTTCTGTAAAGTCAGTGTGGAAGGGTGTATATGGCTTGTATTTTTTTTTAATGAGCACATGTCTTGGAAAGTGTTAGGTTTGACGATATCAAAAAAACATGGCTTTTTCTCTTGAGTAGTATACAGCATATACCTTCTTTCATTCTGCTTTTAAAAAAATGGTAATTATTTTATGTTGATGGAGCAATGCTTTTGAAGAAATCACAACACTTTCTTTAAATGGGAGTTTTCTAAATTACAGGGTACCTCCAGTTGTAATATTTGTAAGCATTCTTGTGTAACTAGAGAGTCACAAAACTGACTACCTCTCATACAAATCATGACTTGGTGGCATTACAAGATATTTAAGTCACGAACACAAAAAGCAACAAAACAGTGTTTTGGAAAAACTTGCACCTGGAAATTAAATATTATCTCTTCTTTTCAAAATTCTCAAGGAAAAAAATCCTGCTAGGCCACTACAGTGAGAGGAAGGGAAGATGAAGGATACAGAATGCAGGTACAAAATTCCCATTTGTAATTCAGTTATATAACAATATGGAATAATCCATCATTTGTTATCACCAATTATTTTGGGTATGGCTAAATTCAGGATAAGAATATTATTTCAAGCCCATGAACCAGCAGTTCTTAGCAGTTTAGTTTTTCCGTCATTTCTAACATGGATCCTTTTGTTACAGAGTTACAAGTAGAAACAGATTCTGGATCTGTGTGTAGCTTTTTCTTATGGTTTTTGAGTAAAGCCCTGTCACTGGATGCCTAAGAGTTAAAAAATTCTTTCCTTCAGCTACCTTCCACTGTAGACACCAGTGGGTAAAAAGGCTTGGGGAGAAAGGTTAAAGTATATTAATAAGTTTTAAAAATTGGATGCGTATAGCCAGAATTTTAGTGCAATTAATAATTTCGAGTGTCTCGGGATATGACCTTCAAACCACCTTTTTGATAAATTCAGAGTACTCTACCTTTTACGTACCACTTCTAAAATGTCACAAAACATCCACAGACAAGATCTGCAATATCATTAGCTTAGAATATATGACCATATACTGTGTGCCAGGTGGTGTGTTTGCCTGCATGTTAATTATACATTAGCATTCTTTTTGACAGATCTATCATCTTGCTAATGATAAATTAAAAAATTACACATATTAGAAATTACAAATCTAGATCCTGTCTGGAAAGTGTGAAGGCCATTATTTAGCAATTTTTTTCTATATAAAGGTCTTATAGCTGTTTCAAACATTTTTTGCGATATGTGAAATAATTCTTCAGATTAGACAGTTCATTCTTCTGATAGAACAGTTTAAGATGTTTTAAAGATTACTTGGCATAAGTATAGTTTTCTAAAGGGTAGAGGTTTTTTCTTGTAATTCCGTATGTGAAATTTCAGATTTCGTAGGATTGTGTGGCTGTAGGAGAAAGGAAGTTGGTGTAACGTACTTGGATCCATTTATGTTCACAGAGGGAAGAAAAAAAGTTATTCTTTCTTAAGATGAAATAAATTTAATGATGTCAAATGCAGCAGCAGGAGACTGTGAAAAAGTCCTCTTAGTTTTTAATGCTGTTGTGAACAGGTTGTTAAAGTATTGGGTGTGTTTCATTGAGGTTGACCTTTCAGTATGGCCTTGCTTTTATCAGATGTCTAAATCAACTTGTACCATATTCATTGTAAAAGGAATATAAAAATGTAGAGACAATAATAAAAGCAAATAAGGGTTGAGAAGCGTCACAGTGGATAGAAAAGAAAGATAGGTGTGAGTCATCACGTTTTACAGAATCACTGGCAATCTTGAACTCCTTTCATTAGCGTCCCTTTTAACTCCCCTTTCATTACAATGCACTTTGTCATTCAACCCACACTTTTCTCTGTATTTTTAATTCCTTTGAGCTTTATTCTCTGCAGGCTTTCTTACAGTGCCACCCGTACTGACTTGTTTCTGGCTAAAACTGTCAAATTTAGCTGTGGCCATAAGCATTAAATCACATCTAAAAGGACTTACCTGCAAACAAGGAGACCCTCATAACTGAGTGGATTTTGCAAGCTTTTACACTGTTGAATGTCTTACTATGTAAATTTTATAGACCAGAGGAGAGTTTGTTGCTGAAAATTTTCATATCAAGCATATTTCACGGATTTCTTCATACTTCTGAGCATGTTAAAGACGTTTGTGTATTTGTGAAAGAGGATGAAATAATCGTACTTTAAGATTTGAAATAAAGGCAAAGGATGATGAAATTTAGAAGATGATATGTTGCACTGCTGGCATTACAATAGAGTTGTAAATGATACCTAAATACTCATTCAATATTCTAGTTTTAAAGCCAGTTGGTATCTGAAGTATGCTTGCTATTTGCAAGGAAGAAATTATGGTTGCATTTTGTTTTGTAGTGGCATGGCTTTAGGAAAAGAAGCAGCCTTGTCCCACACAATATGACCAATATAAAATGAGAGTGACAGTTAAAAATAGAATCTGTAGTTATATGGGATGGAGGAATAAATAGCTCCCTGTCCACTACTCTTTTAGGGTAGAGTAATATACAAATGGATGTGTGCTCTTTGGGACAGGGTTTTTCTTTTTCCCTGAAAAAGGCTGGAAGCCATATGTAGGCAGATAAGGATATCAGTGCATTCTTACTAACTGGGGTGGCGGGAGGGAGGGATACGCATCTACTGATTTGCCTTCTGCTGTGGAATCTCTAAAATGAGTCTGTCTTTGAAGACATAATATAAATTTCAGCAGCGGAAAACATGTAGTGAGGAGTGGCCTATTTGCTATGGCAATTCCTTCTCTATTCTTGTGAAGATAAGAACAGTCTCATAAGAGTAATGAAAGTAATGAAAAATACAGATATTCCTTTTTGTTTACATCAGTTTATGTATGCCAGAATGCTGGCAAACCAGCAGTATTGCTAATCCTAAGCATTCAGAAGTAATAAAGTCCCTGAAAAACTACTGCTTTATTGGAACATATGAGGCTTTAATATATGAGTTAGGAGAATGAAGGCACATAAAGCCAAATATTTTTTCATTTTCTTACTCTGACTTGAAAATTTTTTTTTCCCCAAATGTTTAATGTTTAATACTTTTTCTCATTCTCACCTATTGTAAATTAGGTTCTCATCTAATTATGGTGTTACTAATAAATATGCACTTGCAATTTAGTATTTTGAAAGCCTATGTCAGTAACAGGGAAGTCTGTTAATAGAACCTACTAATGGGTCCCTGTATATGGTCCATATATAAACTATCTGTATCCAGTTTGGGACCAGATTTTCATCTTGTCATTCTGCCCAAATCCTCTTGAGCAATCAGTCATATCTTTCTCATGGAATACACATTAGTTGTGTTAATGATTTTCCAGTTACTTGGAAGTTGCACAGAATATGTTTTGAGGTAAAGAACAGTCTTTTTGCTGGGCAGACATTTTTCTTCAGTTGTTGAAATTCTCTTGTGTATTAAATCTGCCAGGCACAAGCTGGCGCATGATATGCAGGTATTCATGCATTAGCTAAGCAAATAATGCAGATAAAAGATGCAGCGGGCAAAAATGAGTAACGCTTACAGTGCTCACATTTTTCTTGTAGATGTGCATATTCACATCTCTCATCCTGAGACCTTTTTGCCTTCAGTTGAAATATAAAATCTTCCTCTAACCAAGGTCACCAGTATTAAAACTAATTGTGCTGTTGGTCCACAAGACATAATTGCCTTTCCTCTAAAAACATTTTGTGATGTGAACTCTTATGGTGTAATGAGAACTCTCTCATTATTCAGAGTAATACATAAATGTGTTCCATTCAAATTAATGGGACATGAATATTTGTCAGAAAAGACATATTCATGAGCTGCCATAAATTATTCTGTATGTATAGTTAAATGCTTGTTGGAACAGGGTAATAGTAATCTACTATTACTATGTTAAATTATGAATTGGTTATTGTTGAGTTATGCATCCTTCTTAGAGGCACAAGTAGTGTGCAGGTGACTCAGGCACATGGTACTAACTTTGCAGTGAGTCAACAGAATAATTTTGGCTTAGTCTCTTATGTAATCAGAACCTTGCATTGATTTTTTTTTTTTAATCTGAGAAATCCTTTTTGAAGTAATATCTTTATTTTTTAATAGAGAGAAATTTTTCTAGACTGAAAGAAATTGCATTACCTAGGACTATATGTTAGGGAGCTTTTCTTTCAGTTTTCTTAGGGGCATCATCATCTTGTTCCCCTATGCCTATAAAACTGTGATATTAGTTTTTTTCCTTTGTTCTATTAATTGACCTGTGTTTTTGTAATGATTCTCCTGCCCCTTCTAGTTTTAATCTGTTAATTTATAGTATGTTAAAATGCTTAAAATTAAATAAGAAAAATTATCGTATGTCTTTTGTAGTCTGATACTTTCCAGAGTAACATATCTATCATGTTAAGATAGGTTATGTA
Source organism: Phalacrocorax carbo (assembly GCF_963921805.1). Lineage (NCBI taxonomy): Eukaryota > Metazoa > Chordata > Aves > Suliformes > Phalacrocoracidae > Phalacrocorax > Phalacrocorax carbo. The sequence continues at coordinate 26,473,852 of NC_087518.1, read as the reverse complement.
ATGGTGTTCTTTTACCTGGCTTAAGGATTGACTTGCTTGGAAATTTCTTTAAGAGAGAGTAAGCTCAGTTGATTGTATGAGCTTCTTAAAGCTATTTCTCCTCCTTTTTTCTTTTCCTTTTTTAGCTTACTAGAAAATTTTATCATGTGTGCAGGTAGATCTTAACCTCACTGCAAATGAAGAAGAGTACAACCATTGTCCTCATCTGTATTCAGCTGATAACTGAGATCTATTTAAAGGGCTCTTTATAATGGTATTTGGGATTTCATAATGCCAAACTTTAGATGATGATAATGCTACTGATAATTCAGAAATAGTCTTTAGGCTTCTTGCCCTGTGGTATTAAAAAAATTCTGTGTTGTTATTCTGCCCTTCTTCCAATGAAATCTATTGTGTTTTTCTTTTCCGTAGTTTCATTTTAGTCTAATACCACAACATTGGAATAACTGACTAGTCATTGAGAACCTCTATTAATTCAGGTGATAAAGATCTTGAGAGTTGGTGAGTCAGACTCCATGGCAGTATTGGACTCTACTGGCCTAGCATAAATTTTACTCCAAAAAATATTCTTCTGAAGTTTGGTTGATATAATTAAATTGTTATTAAAAGAAGGCACTTGTTGAAAGCCATTACACCCATTTGCCCTATTGATCTTTTATACTGAAAGCTAATAAAATAATTTTCCCTTGGCCTCTTTTTTCAAAAACTAAAAATATATATCATGTATATATAAAAATCAAATAATTTATTGGAGTAAAAGTTTTATATATACAAAGGAATTTTAATATATATAAAATATATATTTATAAATATAAAATATAAAAGTTATACAAAGATTTTAATGTATATATATAATTAAAAGGAATTATTAGCAATGTGTAGCCCTTTAGAACTGTGCTCTTTGTTTAGCATTACATATTGCACAAAGTTGGATTTTGTGGATCCGTTTCTGTGCTTCTTTAAGGTCACCTACCATTGCTGTCATTTAAAGCTGAGAGGCCATTCTCACTTGTCCCTGCCTTCCTGCTGTTTCACTTACAACACAACTGTTCTTGGGACAGCAAGAAAAATCACTAGCATGATTGTGAAAGTATTCCATCTCTCTGGACTGGTCCTCTGTGGCTTCTTTCTCCTCTTCTTCCAAGACCACTTTTCTAGCACTGTCTGCCTTTTTCACCCCTTTTCTATATGAAAGGGTTGATATCAAGTCATCAGTGGGTTGATCTGAGGAACAGTCCCTGTTGCTGGTACTTTCCTTCCAAACTCACTCCTTCTCAGTTTACTGTAGATTACCTTCTGCATCCTTATCTTCATGCCTGTCACTATTATCATTATGGGCTTCCACATCATATGTATGTGGATAGTGCAACAAATTTTCACTGGCTGCATGGCAGCACATGCTGGTGTATTCTGGGACGAATTTCATTAGAAATGTGAAGCCCAGGAAAAATACAATAAAGCTTTGCATAGAAAGCTATAAATTGTTGGCATAGTGGGTTAAAAAAAAAAAAAAGCCTAGTTATTGAGCCTATTTTTGCAATGCTTTTATTAGGCAGTTAAGCAACAGATGATGGAATGGTTGTTGCTGGAGGCTTCACTGTGTTAATTTACCTTCTGTCATCCTGGTGATGGTTTGCAAAATGCTGCATAATTAGTGATTCTTGACTCTTATTACAACACTTGCAGTCTTTAAGAGAAAGGCAGGCTTTTATAGAGTCAGTAAAGGAAATGTGACATGCCGTCTTTTTGCAGACCTCTAAACATGCATATATATGTACATATACATATTTATATAATATATATATAGGCATACACAGACACACCCACCACTTCAATTTCAGGTTAAACATCTGTTGTCAAAATAGCTAATTTAACATGGAACAGAAGTATTGCAAAGAAAGTTGAAAGTGCAGAAAACGATTACAAAATTACTAGCACAGTTTTTTTATTTGATATAAAGTACTTTGACCATACAAGGAGGATGAAAGCGATAAACTCCTGGAAGAGCTTGGGGGCGGGGGAGGGGGAAGCAGCAGAAAGGAAATAGAACCTGAGAGGGGGAAGGAAAGGAAACTGGAAAAGTAGCTGGTAGTGACTTTATTGATGTACTGTTAAAAAGGGGGGGGAGCATTGTTTTAAGTGACTAGGAAGACAGCAGAAAACATATAGGAAATACTTGTTTAGTCTGTCTGTGTCTCACTTCATTAAAAAATGCTTTGCTAGCTAGCTATGGGGGTGAAAGTATAAGAACAAGGGTACAACTTCTTTATGAAGTAGCTGATTTTGTCATTGGGAGACTCAACTCTTGTAACAGCATCAGCAAATCACTCTAAAAGATTCTACAGCACTGCCCTGTGAAAAAGTTGTTATTGGTTAAAAGAAGAATAATGATAGATTTTAATCTTTTTTGCTGGTTTTGTGAATTTCATATCTTCTTTTTCAAACCATGACTATTAATTTCAAATTCATCAAGTAAGTTTTTGTCAATCAGAACCGCATGTTTCAGCAAGTTTGAAGATTAAAACAAACATTCCTGTATCACAGAGGACACTTAGTAGTTAATGAGCATAGTGATACATTCTTGGGGTCTGATTTGTCCTTACTGTTTTCAAACAAGATTGCACTGAGATTTAATTAGAGCTGAACAGTAGTCATGGCATAGCAGCTGTTCAAGTCACAGCCAAGTTCATCTGACTATTGCTTTTCCACACCTTCAGAGAAACCAACTCAGTTTACTAACTGTCCTAATATTGTGAGCACTCAGAATTTTCTTGTAGGCATCTTTTTTTTTTTTTTTTTAAATTATGGTTATAGCTTTTGGAATCAAGTAAGAATCTCAGCTATCCTTTCAAATAAAAAAGCTTACACTTCCTTCGAATGGAATCAAAAGCATACAACAAATAAAAAGAATCATGTATACGATTGTTCTTAAAATATAAAAATGTAGGGATGTCTTAGAGTCAATCTTGTGATTTTATCAGGCCTGTGACTCAGACTTTTTTTTTTTTATTCTAAGTGTTTTCTCTAACAGATTTTGTCTTCCCACAGAATGCCTGCCATCTGTTCAGGGTAATCGGCATGCTCAGAAAGGAGCATATTGCAGGACTAGAGTGAGAAATTTTACCTCAAGAGACCGCTAGTGCCTTGGAGTCTCTTAAACTTGGTTGCCAGGACTACTCCTTCCTAGACAAATACGATAAAGAATTGGTGATCGTCTTGCAGAAAATTGAGATAAAATTGTGATAATGAAATATAAACTTCATATAAATATTGTGACTGCGAAGTGTTCAAGCTCTCAAGTTTTGTGTAGGTGGGTGGGAGTAAGAAAGTGTGAATTCAGGGATGAGACAAAAGTTGTAATACCTTTTATAGGGGGATAGTACAAAAACAAAGTCTCAGTAAAATCTAAGTTAAGTGATGCGTTTGATATTGTCTAATATTAGAATAGAGAATTAAAGTATCATAATACTGTGGTTTTGAATTAAACCCTTAAAAGAACTACTTTCTTCAAGTAGTCAAATCCAGAAAATATGATGGTTCGCACAAGTATCAAAAGGATAAAGTGTTTTAAGACTTGGCCATTACCTTTGAAAACTGTGTTTTTAAAAAAGCAGTAATTTAGAAAGATTCATACTTGCTGTTTCAGTTCCTTCATAAATCCTCCCCTTCATTTGCTGTGCAGCACTCTGTGCTTGTCTTTCATATCCAACCTGGAAGTGAAGATGTACAGGTCAGGAGGTGGTCTTCCCAGTCTCGCTGTGTTATCTTGAATGCTCTTTTTATGCTGATGAGAATGATACAGTAATTAATGTTCTCAGTAATTCTCAGTACAAGAAGGACATCGAGGTGCTGGAGCGTGTCCAAAGAAGGGCAACAAAGCTGGTGAAGGGTCTGGAGAACAAGTCTTACGAGGAGAGGTTGAGGGTACTGGGGTGGTTTAATCTGGAGGAAAGGAAGCTGAGGGGAGACCTTATTGCTCTCTACAACTACCTGAAAGGAGGTTGTGGTGAGGTGGGTGTTGGTCTCTTCTCCCAAGTTACTAGCGATAGAATGAGAGGAAACAGCTTCAAGCTGAGTCGAGGAGGTTTAGATTGAATATTAGGAAAAATGTCTTCACTGAAAGAGTGGTTAGACATTGGAACAGGCTGTGCAGAGAGGTGGTGGAGTCACCATCCCTGGAGGTGTTAAAAAAGTGTGTAGACGTGGCACTTCAGGGTATGGTTTAGGAGACACAGTAGTGTTGGGTTGATGGTTGGACTTGATCCTAGAGGTCTTTTCCAACCTTAATGATTCTATGATTCTGTGTTCTTCCAAGATTTTAAGATTCCTTGGAATAGATGCATAGGAAGGCTCTGCTATTCTATATTTCCATTTTTTTCCTACTTTGGTTATTGAAATAGCAGCTCCTTGGCTTGTGTTTTAGTAAACAGAAGTTATGTATGTTAGCGAGAATGAATGTGAAATGTGCCCTGTGAGAGAGAAAGGGGGATGAGCACACTGTGGCTCAACCTGAAGCATTAATTCTATAGCTGTATGCTCTGCGCGTTTTTGTGTGCTGGAGCACAGTGCAAGTGTCATTAAAGGCTATGGAACATCTTTGAAAGAAAGGGCAATAATAAGCCCTACCAATTATCTGCTTCCTCAGCAGCAAAGTGCAAAATACCGTCCAACTTGTGACAAGACTGTGGAGGTGTTTTCAAGGTACTTCTTCTAATTGGGAATCGTGTATGTTTGGATATACAATAATGACCTTCTGCTTTCTAATGGGCCCACCAGGGAAATAACACTGCATTGGAAGAAGTTGCTTCCCTCAATTTGTTCCTTTGTGAGCACATATATTGAAAATACGGTGTCCTGAATTGCTTTTAGATTCACTGTCCTGCAAGGAGGAGTGTATACTAAGAATGAAGTGATAGTTTGAACAGAAGTTAGTATGGGAAGACGGAGAGGATTCAGGCATCAACAGGGTCAGTTTCCTCTGTGTCATTTCTGTCACTGAGGGTTGTTGTCATGATGTGGGCGCATAGTCACAAGGCTAATCCTCACTTTGATGGGAAAGAAGGATTTAGTTTCTTACAAATTATGAAAATTGGGTAGTTTTGTTTAATTATTTTTTTAATGTAGATACCTAATGATAAACTGGACTAAAAGTGACCATGTGTCCTGTTCTTTCTTCCAGCTGAATGATGCAAAAGACTTAAGTCATAAAATGGTACTGAGAACTTCTGTGGTTTTTTTCTTACGATTTTTGACTTCTAGACCTGTCTTGTATTCATGAGCACAAGATTACACCTGTTCTTTCTCTCTAGCCCTACCTGTGAGATGGTCAGCTCCAGCTGAGAGCTGCTTACCAGCCAGAAGAGGCACAGGGTCTTATATTCAGTAATGGGGGACCACAAGCTAACAAGGTCTTAAGCTGTAGGTGTAGGCTATCATTTTCCATTCTTCCACGTGTGACACAACTTTATGCGTGACATTTTCTATACTAGGAGAAATAAAACTTCAGTGAATCTAATCTAGCTGTTATTCTTTTTAGTAAATAATTATGCCTTAATTTTACTTTTTAAAATTTTTTAAAATTTTTCAGTGTCTCAAACTAAGATAAAATGTAAAAGCAAAAGTCAGCAGGGGCTTATGGCCATTGCCAGCACTGTACCCATGTATCTTTTTAGTTTATGAAAAGCTGCACTGTAGCTTGGGTTGTGATAAGCTCATTTGTTTTATTTTAATCTAAGATGCAACTGAGAAAATGTTTCAGCTGTTTCTTTTCCCTCAGAAATTTTGTAGAAGCCGGGTTATAATACATGGTAGGTAGCAATAGTAAATAGATGGAAATTACTGTTTAAATTACTTTTAGTTGCTCCAACATTGTTTGCAACGATTAATATTTCAGTTTAAAATTAGACCACTGTTACTTTTGAATTAATACTTTTTGACAAAATGGTAAGTACTCCAAACTGAAAAATTTTTTTTTCCTCTGAAGTTTTGATTTTTCTGGAGCTTCAGTTCACAGAGATGTCTGCCCAGCAGATGGCAGCGCTTGACCAAAATGTAGGTGTAAATCTGCTTGGGTTTCCTTCGGAATAGATGGTACTTTCTGCAGAAGCTCTGATTCACTGACAGAGGTTCATTATTACGTAAACACAGACATTGTAGACATTAATCTTCGTCTGTTTTGCTTTCCTTTTCCAGCGAAGCAGTGAAAGTGGGTACCCTAATGAAGTTTGATGAAACTGCTGAAGATACAAAATAATGTAAAGAGAAGTAGAATTTTTGTCTTAAGTAATCCAGATGGAATGGACAGAATTTGAAATGTGTTTAGAAGAAATACCTGTAATCATGAGTCTTTATTAGAGTTCACTAAGATTGGTTTTGATTGCCCTTAACTATTGCTGAAGGAATCTGTCCTTATTCACTACATACCATTAGTGCATGTTATGACTATATAATAAAAAAATGAGATCCACTAATAAGAAATCTTAAAAAAAAAAAAAGTACATAAGATTCCATCTGTAACTCAACAGGGTGAATTTCTGTTGAATTACCTGCTGGGCAGTAGAATGTGGCAAGCAGTTCATGAGAATGGAGAAGCTCAGACTACAGAAGCTTAAAATTAAGTTACTGAACATAATACTCATCAGGTTTGTTGCTTATTGCTATAGCAGATAAGTCTTGTTACAGAAAATAGTTATAAATCTACTGGGGATAAGAATGAACCTCTGAAGTTGTGTACACAGCACCAAAGGAAGAAAATACTGACTTCAAAAGTAGTCAGAAATATTTTGCTGATTAGCCTTAAAAGAATAATAGCCATGTCTGCAAATCCTGGTGAATTTTCTTTTGATTGTGGTGTTAAACATGTAGGGATTACTTGCTCGTTTTATTTTGTTCTGGTGTTTTTCCTAGTTCACTACCAAAAAAAGGATTTTAGAGAAGACTGGCAGCCTGACACTATGTGGGAGTTGGATACGAGAGCTGTCTCAAAGCAATTGCTGATATAACTACAGACTAACTTGTGTTGACGGAGTAGCAAACTAGAATGAGTGTAGCAGCCTTTCTTAAGCAAATGAAACTTGCAGTATGGATATCCTGGGTCTTCAAGTCTGAAAGGTTTTCAACACATCCTGAATTTTTGTTCCAACAGGCCTTATTGTAGTATAATAAAGAAAATATTCCTAACTCTGAATGCTGTTGTTTGTTCATGTTTTGTTTATTCACCAGGATGATCATTCTTGCCCAGACTCATAAATTCACTAGCAAAAATATTTACCAGTAACTAGCTGCAGATTTTGGATCTTACATAACACGGGCTTGCACATGCCTGCTATTTTGATTTTTGCCAAATGGCAGTATCTTCCTGGGAAAAGTACTCACATCTTTTTCTCTAATGACTTCCATCCAAATGAATCTGTGCCATGGACTGCAGACTTGTGGTTGCCCAAGGATCCATTAGTGGAGAGGTGACTAGTAGCATAAGCTAGCCACTTCCCATTAGGGACCAAAGCGGGTGGGTGTAGCCCACAAAATGACATAGGGCTGGATTCAGTTCATCTCTTGGGCATCCTTGACTAATGTGCTATATGTTGCCAACTAAATTTAAAGCAGTCTTTCCACGGTACAGTTCCTAGAGGGAAGATCTGCTCAAATCTCTGGGATTTTGGAACAGCCTTTGCTATTGTGTGCAAAAGAGAACAGGTCCTGTTCTCACCCTTATAGGCACTGGGGGAATTGATCCTATAAATGTGAATTGTTCAATTATGAAATTACAACTATTGCTATGCTTTAATGTATGTCAAAAGAGACTGTTGGTTTGCATCTTAGTTGTTTCATGTCTGTCACACTATCATTTTTTGGCAGTGAATCTCATATTTGACAGCATTTAGTTGTGCAAAAAAAAAAAAAGACAGTGCTCAGCTGGGAAGAGAAAGAGATGTTTGAATACAGTTCCATGTTCAGCAGTTGCCTCTGCTCCTCACAGCTGTGAGTTACTGCCAGTTAGCTAGGGCTGTGGACTGCTGAGGGGCTTGCAACACAGCTTCATCAGGAGATTTCTGCTTAGAAGGTTGGCATGGTGCTGGATTTCAAAATCCCAAAATTGAGGTACAGTGTACTGTTATGTATTGCTCCAATTTCAGAGCTGATTGTGACCTGAGTGTAATGCAGACCTTGCATGGATTAGTCTGTGCAGCTGTACAGCAAACACATGGAACAGCCTGGGACTTGTTTGATTCCAGTGTTCATTAAGCACTAAAAACTCAGATAGCTTTTGTTTTACAAATAATGGGGAGGGAGTGAGCAATTGTGGGATTTTGTATTATTGTAATGCATACTTAGACCAAAAGGAATGTATCACTCATGGAGAATATTTTTTTTCAATTCAGCACCTAATTAGATGCACTACAAAGATCCAAACCTGTCAGACATTACTTTCATGAAAGTTATTGTCATGTCTCTCATCTTTAATAGCTTTCTCTTTGTCACAACATCCCTGAGACTTGTGGTATGGTTTGTGTTACAGATCCCAATAACCTTTACCTGCCTTCTAGTTCTATGGACTGTTCCTGTGTAATACTTTTTAAAGCCCATATTCCCAAGGTCAGCCTCACCTGGGGAAAGGAGGAGGTAATGCTTCCAGTCTAGTGTATTAGTTGTGGTGCCAGTTTACTGTAGAGAAAAACATCATTCACTAACTACAGCAGCACTGGAAAATTTTATTATTCTCTAATCTGTAGTGGGAAGCTGAAAATCCTCAGGAATACAGGCTTATAGTTATTTGTCATGTTAGAGAATATTAAAGTCAGTAAACCAAACATGGATATTTTCAGTACAGACTAAATTATATGTGATTATACTTTTAAGTATAATATTAAAATACAGGGTGGTTAGTTTAGTTTTGTAACATACTTGGGAAGCTGAATTCTGAGCCAAAAAGACTATTCCTTTTAGTGAAAGGGTTAGAATATTGCTACAATATATTCTTTGCCTTATTTTCAGAACCCTCCATTCATGCACGTTTTGCAGGAGTTACTAAACAAGTACTATATTTTCAGGTCTTCGCTAATGTAGTATCCTGTTTGAAAAAATTTCTAGCAGTGATCTGCAAGGATAAAAGTAGCAGTATGCCTGAAAGTATGACCAGAGAAGGAATGTATGGGCATACCCTGGAAGTGGCAAAATGCTAATCTGCTACAGCATTCCGTGTGTTTCCCTGCAGAATATGGCATAAAATGTGGTTTTAAAAAAAGAAGTGACGCTGGCAAGAGTATTTTCTATTTTCTTGGTATCCATTTGTACTGAGAATTATCAGTATAATGTGTTTCCAATGTCTATTGCAACTTGAGTATCTTGAAGCAATTGGTTATTCATGTCAGCATTCTGGGCCTTCCTCCAAAGCTTGTGGTTAGGTAAAATGTATATTTCAGAAGCTCATTCTTTCATAACAGGTAGATTAATAGTTTTGTTCTGCCAAGCACAGTACTTGAAATCTATCTTTCTTTGGGGGGTAAATTGCATTGGAGATATTACCCCACTTTCTGATACTGTGTGAATCTTATTTAGAGACAACTGTCATGAAGCAAATGGAAACTGAGTGTATGTGCATGCGAAAAACAAAAAAACTCCAAACCTTAATAATATTGATTAATTCAACTTAAAATAGGAAAGGAGTATACAAAGCATTAGCAATTGCTATTCATTTAATCCATGTTGATGTCAGTGATTAATTTCCTTGTGGGTTTTTGCTAACATTGTGTTATATACATAGAGACTGTACTATTGCTGTTATTATGCTTTTTCTAATTAGGTTCATGCTACATGTCATGCATAATGTCCATCATTCAGCACAAGCATACACCTAACTTTGTGATAATGAAGTATTTCCTCTGTTCTCAACCAGCTCCTGGGTATGACTGCTACCTGGCCCTTGCTGTTCTTTCAAAGAGGGGTTGATACCGGTGTAGCTACCTTAAAGCTACTAAAGCCAGAAAGATGCCCATGGATCTATATTTATCTGAGAATGGAAAGAATTTTTTGGGCAATCTGATATACATTTCTTTCTACAGAAGAGGGCAGCAAAAGCCATATACACTTTTTACTGCATCTGCCAAGATGCTAAACCAAGTTACTTAAGGAGAGCTATGAAGACTAGGTTTTCTAATTTATCTGGTCAGAGAAACAGGGCAGCACATGACTGTCTTAAGTTTAAGCATAAGTTTCAGTTGCATGAAGAAAAATTGAAACATCAAGGAGTGTTTTACACTGATTATTTGGTATCTTGAGTCAAATGGGGCCTCTAGTATTCCTGTAACATGAAGCTAGTGATAGAATTGGAAGAGACCCCAGGTCTACATGATGGAGGTGAAAGGATCTGTGAGTCAAAGATCAAAACAATTGCTGATCCATGGTAAATCTTTTTATCCTTCACTCATTTAAATCTAGTTCAGTATTGGTAGGGCCACAGAAGTATTGCTGCAAGGGTGTGAAATGCTTGTGGGGGGTCCAGTTGGGGAAAAAAAATGCTCAGACTTGCCTGTACCATCACTGCCATTCTCTGCAGGCCACTCTTTTTGATTGTGTTGTTTGTGTGTGTGTGTGTGTGTGTGTGTGTGTGTGTATATATATATATATATATGTATGTATATCTCTAATAAGATATTCTGGCACTAGTGGCAATCATTTTTCTCCCATTACTCCATGTTTCCCCTGGGTCTTGTCCCTGTGTGGGGCTGAAGATTTAAGGTTTGATATTAAGACTGAAGTTTTGATGTTGTACTAAATCTGGTTGAATTACAAGCTGTTGCTGAAAGGGTGTGCACTTTCTCTCCTGAAATGATTACTTTTGCATGTTTCTCCCTCTTTCTTATCTCATGTTGACTAATTTGTTCAGAATCTCATCTGTAGGATGAGCACAGAGTGGAAGTAGCTGGAGACATTTTTAAGATACAGTTTTTGTATTAAGTGCAGGATCCCCAAAGGTGCAAATTCGAACGGCATGATAGCCCAACATGTTATATATGAAGCATCACATTGTAATGCCTCCAGGCACAAATTTTTCAAATTTTCTCACCTCGGAGTCATACATCTTGCTTAGCGGCTTTTTAAAGCACCTTAGAGAATTCAGTATAAATAGGAAAATTAAAAGGCAGATAAATTTCTGCTGAAGAGTTTATTGATAATGTGGATTCAGTCTCAAAGATTCTTTCACTCCATGCTGTTTTTTATGGTGTTTCAGATGTCAGAAATTACCTTCTGTTAGTGTAAAGTCTTTGGGCTCACTTTATTTTTTTTGCCTCAATAGGAAAAAAAGTAAGCTAAAATATCTCTAGAGGTTACCTCTAGATGGTGTGGTTTTTTTCTGTCAAACCAATCACCAGTGGCTGCATTGTGTGATATTCTTGCCATTTAGTCAAGATAATTTAGAGTGCCTTACTTTCTAAACAGTAGAATTGCTCATTAACAGTTCGTACTGCTTTATCTCTGTTGTCAACAGAATAAGAAGTTGGAAAGAATGGACTTCTTAGTTGGTAGGGAGAATCTAATTTTGTTACTTTAGCCTGCATTATTACATTGCCTATAGTAGATAGGATCAAGGAGCTTGGAGCAACTGGTGCAGAATATGCAGTTTGAGTCTTAGAGCACTAAGAACCATTAAAACCTTCATCAGTATTTAGAACAGCAGTATTTTGTAATTTGGCTATTGATGTTCTCCTCTGTAAAAATTGGGATTTTGTGTTCATCTCATGAGTACAAAATATTTTTATGAACCTAACCATGGGAAAGGGCAGTAGTTGTTCTAATGAGTCTAACAGATTTGGAAAAGGTTATAATATGTTGCATCATGTATGAGGTCTTCCAGTGATGAGGGAATAAACATTTAAAAATACTTTCATTTGTCATCTACTTTAAAAAAGAAAAGCCCACAGAAATTACGTCATGACTATAAATCTTGAACACAAGTAATGGGCTAATGGTAAATATTACATAATCGGAGGTGTGGGATTTTCAGACATTACCAGAAAGGCAGACTAGCATTTGGTCATGAAAGAGAACTTGTTTCACCTTGAGTGGGCAGAAAATCAGGCATTTTCAGTAAAGCGTGCTGTTCAAAAGACCCAGAAAATTTAAGCTTAAGTAAGAGATTGAAGAGTAGGAGGCAGTTTCTTCTTGATTAGATCTCTAGTGAAAACACTTATTCAGGCACAGAACAGAGTGACAAACAGAAGGGCTCCTGATTAAAACAACAAAGGTGGTTCTTGGGCTGGAAGATCTGTGCTGAGAAAGATTACAATGGCTCTGTTTTGTTTAAATAATCAGACTAAAGGAGGTAACATTCTGATATATGCCAATGGAATAGGATAATTTGTTAAAAAAAATAAGGCTAGTAATAAACTAGGAGAGAAAAATTAGGATTGAATCAGAGATTGTGGAGGTCTCTGAAGGTGCCACATATAAAGCTATTCTGAAAAAAAACCCTTTCTAGTGGACATGACCCAGCACAGAAAGGGAAATGGAATAATTGCCGCTTAATAAGCTTGCATTCTTTATTTCTAGATTGTTCGTGCTTTCTTTTTTAATATGCTTTTAGAGTTGAATCTCCTTGGGCAAATTCTCTACTGGCTGGTCAGGAAAATCCTCTGCTGAAAAATGTTTTATCTCTGCTTTTTCATGAGTTTAGCCATCACCAGTAAAGGGAATGAGGAAGGGTATGATGGTTCAGTGCCTCTGCAGAGGAAAGGCTGCACACAGGAGCTCTGTTTTTTACCATGTATTTAACAAAGTTATGTGCTCCAAGTTACAGAAGTCAGGGAAGGAAAGCCCTGTATGAGAGGAGAAGTGTTTCCTACAGAGGTTTTCTACTGCCCTGCTAAGTTGGAACTGCTCGGGTGCTTTCATGATCCTCAGTAAAACTGGGCGGATCAGCAATGAAGAAATCCTGTTAGATTGATCAAATTAACCACGTGATAGGTTCCAATATGAGGCCATCTGGGATGACTCCATCATGTGCTAATACACACTAGGACCATAAGTGCTTGGTTTGTTCTTAGTCATTCTCTTTCCATATATTATAATTGACATGACTGATACAGTAGCAGTAGAGACAGTGATGTCAGGTAAAGATACACAGTGAAGACCAAGACACATTGTACCGGTAGAAACAATTCGATATCCAAGAAAATATGACCACGTTGTACCATTGGGCACAGAAGAAAATGTTCAGAAATAATTTCTGTTGTAACCTCGATTGATTAAAAAATAGGCTAAAATGCAATTGTTTGTAGGTTACCTTATTAGCAGAAGCTAGCACTTTTTTTAAAAAAATAAGAACAGTAAATTTTCCCCTTCAAAAGGCTAGTCTGTGACTTAAAATGCAGAACTCCATTGACTGTGTCCTGCCTGTCATACTGGGGGAAAAAAAAAAAAAAATTGTGTTTATGAAATTAATCAAGCTCCAGTTAGGGTTTCTGTGGATTGTCAGATCAAACAGCAAATAACATGAAAGAGCAATCTGTGCGTCCTTGCCATTACAGTGCTTCCACTGAATTTGACATTTCATCAAACTGAGTGATTAATGGGAAAACTTAACTGGCCCAATACAGATGTGAGCTATGGAACCTGCTAAAATAAGCCATGCTATTTCAGAGGTGATAAAATGTGCTGCTGTTCAAATTTACAGGCTCCTGGTAATCGAGATTATCATTAATCTAATGAAATCCAACTCAACAGGAAGCACTACTAAAACTAGAAGTCATGCATTTGGTATGTTCTGTCGCTTATTTTGTGGTGATGCTCTGCTTCTCTTATGACAATTTCTGTATGAAGTAAGAGCTTGGGAAAACTAGTTTATGTGAGAATAAAATACTGGTTGGGTCAAGTGCCAAAAGTGTAACTTTACAGTGCAGAAGAAAAAAAGAACACATTTTAAATCCTAATAGGTCTTTGCAGAATCTGAGTAACACTTTTAAGAATATCAAGGTCTTTAAGAGTCAGGTTTTAAATAGAATATTTTATTATAACAGACTCTTACCAGTCTCTTCTTGCAGAAACATGGAACAAGTAAATAAAAGGAAGTCTGTAAACCAGTGTGTTTACTGTATTCTTAATAAATTATTCTATTTAGTCATGACTAAATAGCATCACAGCAGTTCCAAATGATGAGTTTTATTAGCTAGGCTGGTTGGGGGAAGTCAATATAGCAAATGTTGATACTGTCAAACAGTTGCAGAGCCCGTTGGTGTTGATAGAGAGCTTCCCACTGGCTTCAGTAGATTGTGGGTTAGGTCATACAAAATGAAAATACTACGTAAATCTTACTATACACTTACTTTTGATAACAATTTCTTACGGCTTTCATATATTTACATAAGTCTGCATAACAGTCTAAAAAGTCCTCAGCATATGGAAGAAGCAATAATCTTAGTCCTTTAAATGATCCTTTATTGCAGATTCTTTTGATTTTGTGTTGAAAAGAAATATATTTACAAAACTGCTGTCTTTAAAAACCATGTACTTAAATGTGCCTAGATTATATCACTGAAATGTTAATTCTAATATATATCATTTCATCAGATTGTTTAATAGTTTTTCATGGGACAGTAGGCAAGATTACCAAATGTATTATGGATGAAATTCAGTAAGAGTGAGTGCCGGATTCTCCACCTGGGATGGGGTGATCCTGCTTAAACATGCAAACTGGGGGATGAGAGGCTAGAGAGCTGCCCTGCAGAAAGAGATCTGGGGGTTTGGTTTGATGGCAAGGTGAATAGGCGTCAATAGTGTGCCCTGGCAGCCAAAAGGGCCAACTGTGTCCTGGGGTGCAGCAAGCACAGCACAGCCAGCTGCTCGAGGGAGATGATTGTCGCACTCTTCACTGCACTGGTGTGGCCCCACTTCAAATACTGCGTGCAGTTTTGGACACCTCAATATAAGAAGGACATCAGACTATTAGAGTGTGTCCAGAGGAGGGCGACCAAGATGGTGAAAGGCCTCAAAGGCAAGATTTACGATTTGCAGCTGAGGTCACTTGGTTTGTTCAGCTTGGAGAAGAGAAGGTTGAGAGGTGCCCTCATCTCAGTCTAGAACTTTGAAAGGGCGCAGCGGAGGAGGAGGTGCTGATCTCTCTCTGGTGACCATAGATAGGACACGAAGAAATGAGTGAAGCTGCATCAGGGGAAGTTCAGATTGGGCATTAGAAAAAGGTTCTTCACTGAGCAGATGGTCAGTGACAGGAACAGGCTCCCCAGGGAAGTGGTCATGAAGCCTGTCAGAGTTCAAGAAGCATCTGGATGATGCTGTTAGTCATATGGTTTAGTTTAAGTAGTCCTGCGAGGAGCAGAAAAACTATGGTTTTTCTGGTACAAAAACTTCAAGACTAAATCTACTTCTTTTTCTTCTCCACCCCCCCCCCCCTTTTTTTTTTTTTTTTAAATGGAGTAATGGAGTTAAATAATTAGTTGTTTCTAAACAGATCTTGAAAACTGGACTTGCTTTCTGGACAACATTTTCTATTCTGTCACGGCTAGTGTACCACACCTTTTAAGTTCATGGAAGTCTGGCTGGTTGTGTCAGAAGTCTGCCAAAATGTTTACATACAAATGATAATTCCAATGAACCAGTTATTTGAGACTACTGGGTACATAGATATAAACACACATCCATTACCTTGCTTGAAGTAAATTGTGCTAGCTGTTTATAAAAGTTGACAGTCTGCAGTTTGTGTACTGTAGAGGGTGCTACTGTTCTAAATGATGAACAAACTTTTGCCCTGTTGTGGTAAACTGGCACTACAATTATTTTTGAGCATATAATCTTCTTATTGATAGGATCAGTAATTAGTTCCCAGTTCACTGTTCAGACATGCCCAGAAATCAGTGTTCAAGTGGAACTGATTCCTGTGTGCATTATGTTATTTGGACACGAATCAGACTACTGGTCCTGCAAGAAATTGAGAAGAGCAAATTGCAGTGTTTAAGGGTATGCAGTGCTTTGAAAATAGGAGCCTTGTGCATAGTGGTTTGCGGGACTAGACCCCACATACTTGTCCCACTCTGCTCTGCACTGGTGCGGCCTTACCTCGAGTACTGTGTGCAGTTTTGGGTGCCACAGTACATTAAGGACATAAAGCTACAGGACAGTGTCCAGAGAAGAGCCACAAAGTTGTTGAAGGGTTTAGAGGGGAAGCTGTATGAGGAGCAGCTGAAGTCACTTAGTTTGTTCAGCCTAGAGGAGACTGAGGGGAGACCTCATCACAGTCTGCAGCTTCCTCACAAGGGGAGGAGGAGGGGCAGGTGCTGATCTCTTCTCTCTGGTGACCAATGACAGGACCCAAGGAAATGGCAGGAGGATGTGCCAGGGGAGGTTTAGGTTGGCTATTAGGAACAGGTTCTTCCCCCAGAGGGTGGTGGAGCACTGGAACAGGCTCCCCAGGGAGGTCGTCATGGCGCCAAGCCTGACGCTATTCAAAGAAGCACTTGGACAACACCCTCAGATGTGGTGTGAATTTGGGGAATTGTCCTGTGCAGGGATGGGAGTTGGACTCGATCCTTGCAGGTCCCTTCCAACTTGGGACGTTCTACAATTCTATGAACTGTATATTCTATAGTTGTTTAATTTTAAATGTGCAAGATTTTTATCTGGAAGATGAATTGTGAAGCAAGACATGCATAAATATATCACATATCTTGAAAAGATTCTGACTATGAGAGGTCATGCTAATAACTCCACTAGGCGGCATTTGTATTAGTAGCTGTCCGCTTTCTATGCATTTAGGCTTTGGAAAGCAACTGTTTTACATAGTCAGTTTCAGGTGAATAATGATATTGCTTTCTTTCCTTCTCTTCCCTACATATTATGTAAGAAATCATCAACAACGGGCAGCCAAATGTGACTTGAATTGGGGCGTGTTCATTTTGTTAATTTTACTCATGCTGACAGCTAACCTCGCACTCTTCTCAAATGCCTTACCTAGAGATCCTGACTGTGAAAGCATTGCTTCTTTTCTATGGAAGTGCTCCGAGAGTTGATATGCAGGTATTTCCATAGTGATATGCAGGGATTCCATGCTCAATACTAAGAGTAATAAGGTATAACATGAATTTCAAACTACTGTTTGGTGAAATTCTGTAAATCAGTAACACCAAAGAATTTTGTTCCTCATCTCCCCTCAGTAAAAAAAAAAAAAATTAATTTAAGCATTTAATAAATGTCTTTGATAGGATTGCACATTTATCATATTGCAAATAGGAAATAATTCAAGTAGGGCATAACTGTATTTCCAAAGTACAGTAAATAGCATGAAAACTAGGTTCTATTTCACAGCAAACTCATGCTAAGAATTTCTTAATGATTTTTTTTCTGAAATGACTGAGCCATGACTTTCTTCTGTAAGTTATTTTTTAGAGATTGAGGAAAATTCATGTAGTTTGTGGCTCAAAATTTGGAGAATGTGTTTGAATATTATACATTTTTATAAAAGTTGTTGGTTAAAGCTACTTTTAAACATTTAAAGAGACTTAACTTCAGTGTTGCGTTTGTTTTCAAGCCCCAGATTGTTTAAATTCAGTACTTACTATTCCTGTTTATTTTCAAAGCTGAAGTAATCTGTTGAAATGTGAATCATGCCAGAGTTTGGCGGTTTGAAGGTTGCCTCATCTAAATGATGTTTAAGTAGAAAGACTGAATTTAAAGGATTAGCATCTCACTAATTAACTAATGTTTTGAGCATATTCCAATATATGCAATGGACTTAGCACTCATGGGGATCAGAATTGGTAAGCGGTAAATCTTAGTTTTTCAACTAAGACATTTGACTGTCACTACAAATTGGTTGCTTTTCTCCTGAGGCAGATGTGGTGTTATCTTTGAACATGATCTCTTTCTCTCTGGTCTGGCTTTTTTGGACTTCTCTCAGGGTAATACAGATGTCCTCGGTTTTCCTGCACCCATTAGGATAACGTGGTCCATCTGGTGCTTCAATATAAACAGCATTATAAAAGTTAAGCCATGTCCAGACGTCTTCAAAGTTGTCAAGAGGTGGTTTTCATATTCCCCATATGGCATTTCAGAACAAATTTGGAAAGAGATATAAGTGATGAATAGGAATTCTTTAAATTAGACTTGTGATACAGTGTATTTCTACTTTTGTTACTGGCAAAAATATTTGATAACACTACGCTGAGTATGCACCTGCTGTAATAAAATTATGGATTTCAAGCTTCATATTTCATTTTTATTTATTACAAGAAAACAGTATAAACCAGTACTGCAAATGCTTGCTTCATTGTTGTCTTCTTACCAATTGCGTGTTTGTACAGAATTAATTGTTAGGCGATATTTTCATATACCATTTCAGTATAAACTTTTTTTTTTTTGCTTTCTGCCATCTGTTATCGGTAACACCTAAGACATCCTTAAGAAATATGTTGCCAAAGGCAGTGTTTTCCACTGATTATTCTGGAGTTTCATTCTTCCACTGTTTAAACCAGTGATGACACTTCAGGACCACAGTGGGAAAATGATTTTGCAAAAGCAATAACATTGTTTTAATATGCAGTACACATGACTATCACTGAGGTAGATTTAGTTTCATATAATAGCATTTTGTCATGTTGAAAATGGACACAATCACTTTTTTTTGTTAACACTTGAGATGACGTTCTGTGGTGTTCTGTTTTTGGATGGTGCAACAGATTTTTGCTTGCATATAATAAAAGTGGGAAAGGTACTCTAAGCTTTGGCTCAAGCAAACAAGGTGCAGAAAGAGACTGAAACCATATCCCTTTTCCAACTTCAGAATGTAAGAGTAGTTCCCTATTATCAACAGATTTTTTTTTAAAAAGTTCCCATTTACTCCAAAACAGATATGTGGTGCCTAAGGCACAAAACTGCCAGGTTCCTAGAAGAGTGTCTGCTTGTTAGGCCTGGGAGACTGGGTCATTGAATTCAGTTCTGTTCTATCACAGCAATCCTGACACATAATAATTACTCATAATCTTGCCTTCAGATTAATTACATCGTCTCAAGCTATATTCTAGAAAAAGTAAAACTGACTAGTAAATGAGTTACAAATTTGGTGATGACAGTCGCCAGTACCTCTGATACATTCTTTAAAAACAATATCAAGTTTCTAAGCATAGTGTTTCCAATAAACCAGTTTTTCTAAATAAGCTAAGTGGATGAAGTTTAACATGACTGGTTGTTAGGATATTGTTCCCATTGAAATGAATTTTCACTGGCATTGTTGACTTTAATGAGAGCAGGATTGCATCTTTTAGTGGTACTCATTTTATATGAAGAACTAATAGTGAAATATGTATTTCAGTATACTTTAGTACACACTTTAATGTTGAAAATCACATTATGTATTCTTTTTATTACAATATACTGCATGACATATGTTAAGGATACAAAGATGTTGAAGGAGAATTATGTATGTGTGGTAGGTAGATTCAATTAGCATACATGTGTATTTTCAAGACACTGAAGGCCATACAGGAAGTTTTTGTGTAGCTACTGGTTAAGATACATGTATCATTGATTTTTTTTCTCTCCTTTTTTTCCTGCAGGGCCAAGGCTTTTCGTGGAAAGAAGGTCCATGGAGAATACGACATAAAGGTTGAACAGGTAACTAAATGACTTCATCTGAATGTTATTTGTATATTTGTGTATTTGTAGAAATACTTATGTGTGTATAAATACATACCTCCCTGGAGGTATTTAAAAGACATATAGATGTGACACCTGGGGGACATGGTTTAGCAGTGGACTTGGCAGTGTTAGGTTAATGGTTGGACTCAATGATCTTAAAGGTCTTTTCTAACCTAAATGATTCTATATGTATATATGTATAGATAGATACATGGTCCCTTGGCCTTGGAAAAAACCTCACAAGTTAAATAAAACACACAAAGATTTAATTGTTTCATTCTAACTTGTCTCTTTTTAGACGATTCTGACCATAATTTGCACAACATTAAAAACATGTCATATTCAAAAGTTGCTGCTTAGAGACTGTGAATTTCCCAGACACTCCCTGAATTACATGTTGCATTTCTGTATCACTAATTCCATCACTTAAGAATATACATACATTCTGGTTGCAGTGCTAGTATGTGGGATTTTTTTTTTTAAAAAGCACTTAATAAATATGGAGATTTAATTTGGGGTGCATAAGAATTATGGCTATTTTATTTGAGCTATGTATCAAACTAGGGAAGTAAATAAGTCTTTTCACTGCTTTTCAATCTTGAATTCTATGAACAGATTCTACTGTAAGAAGCTTCAGTACTTAAAAGGAATTGTTTTGCCATTGGAATTTCAGAGAGTGAGGGAAAATTATCGCTAGCTGTGTGGATTCAACTTATCTAGATTCACAGTAATAGTACAGCATCTAGCTTTGCTCCATTGTTTACACCATTGAATATCTGCTGATGTTCTTGGCTTGGAAACATGGAAAGCTTTGCCAGGGATCTTCAAGAGTACTGAGGGAGAGATGAGAAAGAGAAGACAAGCTATTTTGTCCCAAAATTCCATCTACTCCTAAATGAGACCTTGCAGTTGACATCATGCACACTTTCTTTTTAATATTAATAAAAGCTCTGTGTAAGCATATAATTTCCTTCATATGGTCTCTGTAGGACGAGAATCACCTTTAATCTGTAAGAGATTGAAAGTTCCTGAACCATACTAATCACTTTGTAGCACGTCAACACTGTGACAATCATATGCAAATAGTTGTTAACAACTACTTCAGTGTTCTTTTGCTAATATCAGAGACCATTATTTTATTTTTATACTACTTACAGCAACCTATCTATAACATACAATATTTTCTGTCACGTACTAAGTTTTTAAACTACATCTATATTGTGAATCCTTGTAATTTTTAATATGATTTATTAATTTGAGAGATTGATTGTCAATCTCAGATTAAGTAGATTTTAAATGATCTTTTAACATTGTCAGCACTTATACAGATATTTCAGTCTCTCACCATTTGCACTGTTTTTACAATAATCTTAAAACAGCCCTCTGTGTTTGGAACATAGTAACACTGATCCAAGAAAATATATAAGTGTATGGGATTTAATGAAGAGACATCCGTTCTTGAAATCAAGCACATACTTAGGCTATTGAGTTGGAATTGTGGTTAGAGTAGTCAACACTTGCCTTAACTGAACACTAAATTCTGAAAGCCTTACACATATTTTATTTAGGAAGACTTTCAGTGATACCATTTTTCAAGAGGAGACTAATGAGAATTCTGACACCCTCTATTCTGTGTTAGTGTCTGGGATAGCAAAGACGCTTTTATTTATCCACTAGAAGACAGTTGGCTGCATTTCAATTATTCTGCTGTCTAATGTTATTGTAAAGTGCCTTGAGAGTCTAAGCTGATGAAAGACTGTGGATAAGTGAAAAACATCCTGTCCTTTCCTTTCAAATAACTGTAGATTCAGAGTATGGAAGTGATTCCTTCTAAATTCCACATTTCCAGTGTGAGAAGATATTTTGAAAAAGGTCTTTATTTGTGAATTTTGCAAGTTAATTGTTTATTAGCACCAGGTCTTTTAAAAGAAGAGTAAATGCACAAGAAGAGACACTAAATGCTATAAGAAAATATTCTATTTATCGTAGTTCTTTCAACATTGCTGTTGTACTGTTTTCTCCAAGACTTTATATAAAGGTTTGTTGAGTCTGTATTAATCTGTTTGATAACACCATACAAAGCAAAAATATAATCTGTATGCTGCTTTGCAGACATGAATGCGGAAATACACTTGCTTCAGCCCCACAGTCCTTTTTCATAAAGGTTTTTACTTTTTGCTTTCTTTGTATTAGAATTTATTCAAATGTAATGTGTCATACGTGGCAAATACTGTTGGATTAATATTCTCTTAGTGCTCATTATATTCCAAATGTATAATGTAAGCAATTCAGGTACTAATACTTAAAAGAAGGGATTTAGGAAAATAAAGGTAAAATATACCAGACTGACTAATGTGAGTCTCCTTTTCGTAGGCAGAATTTTCAGAAATCAACTTGATAGCCCATGCTGATGGCAATTATGCAGTAGATATCCAAGTATTTCGAAATGGCACTAAAGTTGTCAGGTAAGAAAAAACTAAATAGAATAACATCAAAAAGCAACGAATTGCATAGTGTATGTCTGTAAAAGGTACTGAATGATTTTTTTGTATATGCGTGGTAGGGATTTTGACAGATGCGATACATCTCGTCATTGGCATGAAGAGTAGGAAATAAAGTATCTGATCAGTGCAGTAAGACCTGTTTGACAGGAAGGAAATCTCTGATATTTTGATCACACAGAAGATGGATTTGATTAAGATGGGAATGAAGTCTGGTATAAAGAACAAATGATTGGGAGTTAGGCTTACCAATCTGGGTCTGTCTTTGTGTTACAAAGACAGTCTTGGTAATTTTGTGTAAGCCAGACCTTTCCAGATGAGCAGTATTTTTATCCAGTGTTGAATATTTTCTGTAGAAACAGTCAAAGTCACAGCACTTCTTTCAGGATAGTTACTGGAATGTAGTTTGAAATACTTGATACTGTTTGAAAGATTTTGGTTTAAAAGCCTGAGATTTCCCAATAGGCTGTTCTGTCCACAAAGGATTATTCCAGTTGAAGGCAGGGTAATTTTACCATTATTTTTCAGTGAGGACATCAACAGCCCTGTAAATATAAGGGGAGAAAACAGGGGTACGTCTGGGCAAAATAAAAGCTTAAGTAAGTATTAGGAACATTATTTCAGGCAGTCCTATGTTTTATCTAATTTGTGGGAATTACTCCTAGTTGGGCCAGTGCAGTTATGTATGAGTTAAGTGTAGAAGTTGTTTGGCTGAACAATTTGCATTCAGAAAGGTAGATCAAGGCACTAACAGTGATGCGGTAGTTTACTGTTTATGTTTTTCTTTAGGGAGCTGGGCAGCATACAGCGTGTCTTGTATCTTCATGTTTTTGCACAACATCTGTCCAAATAAAAGTTTTGGAATTTTCTACTCATTCACGTTTTTAAAAAAAAAATAAATAAAAATAACCCAGGGGAAAAAATGAGTGTACTTTATGCTTTGAAACTCACAACTATTTAATCTCTTCTGTGTTCTAAAAAAACTGCAGCTTACTACAACAACCACTTATGCCAAATCCACAAGATTATTTCCTTAGGGGAGGGTAAGAGATTTGATTGATTTTTTTAAATTTTTTTTTTAAGGTTTGGGGGAGTTTTTCCCAACGATAGAAGTTTTGAAGCCACGAAATCTTGATCACTGATCCTCAGTTGCTTTTTCTGTAGAGAATTTTCCAAACAGAACAAAAATATTGAGGCCAAGTTAACATCAAAACATGTCAATATTTAATGTGAGTTGGGAACCTCCAGAAAAGAGCATCTGCAAGGATGTATATTCGCAGTTTATGGGAAAACTTGGTAAAACTGCTGCTTGTGTTAAACAGAGGAATCTTGTTGTGTCATTAGATAACTCTGAAAATGAGATGACAAAGGATTTTATGATATTACCAGTTTTATGGGTATTTTATTTAACCAAATAGAGCTACCTGAAGTAGATAAATTTCACTCAAACCTGTGTGGGATACCTGCATGTGTCTGCACGCTTTCTGGTGTGAGAAGGATATGCAGACATGATGGGACAGCAGTGCTCTGTTTCTATGATAACTTATGTGGAGATTACAGAGTATCTTTTAAAAGCAAAAGGATTTTTCATAAGTGTTCTGTATCTTCAGATAAGGGCTAGTCTTTATGTTGCTTTAAGCCTAGTTGGTTTGTAAAGTTTATTGCCTGAAGCTTGGAATGTGTTTCTTGTGTCACTAAGGAATGCAGAGATAGTGATGGATACTATGTTACATTTTCAGGTGATGAGAAACTTCACTTGAAATCCAGTGTTAAGTATGGGTCAGAAAGTAGGATGTGTAGCATGTTCCTTTGTTTCTGTTTGTCTCAACTATCAAGAGTGATGGGAGAAACTGCTGGTTCCACTAGTATCAAAGTTCATATTGAATATGGACTATGAGCATATTACTGAAAAGGCTTGAACACTGAGATAGTCTTATGTGTTATCAATGTAAGGCCCAAAGTGACCTTGTATCATAGACTTATGAGCAAAATATTAATTAGTAAAATCATAGAAATTTCAGTGACAAAATTTTGCTGCTTCAATTTAGGAGGAAAAAACTAACAGGCACCTGCTTGTTTCATTTTTTGTGAATGAAAATCAAACCATGAAAAATGATTTATTGTGTTACATAATACTGAGATTTTGGATCTTACAAATGCTTGAGCCCAGATTAAAATTTTCCTCATGACCTTTTGTATACACTGTAATTCTCTCCAGAAGTAATTACAGAACTAGAAAAATTATGTAAATGTATCATAACCCTTTGAGAAGTTTTTGCAATGCAAAATATGTAATTTTTTTTAAAGTACATTCCCCCAGTTGTTTCATTAAATCACTATTTTAAAGGACATTTTCTGTTCTTCTATTTAAAAACACAGTACTGTGTTTGAGATGATGTGTAATCCCCTTAGCACTATTTTAAATGAGGGGGGGGGTGTCTCTTTTTCAGTGAGTGGTCTGCAGTTTTGATTAAGGCATCATTAGTCCTCCGAGTATTATATTCATGCTGTGCCAGCAAATTGAATTTCCTTGTTTCAAACACTTGGTACACCACCATGAAACCTAGATCACAAGTTCTCAGAACTATGGTACAAGTATTTTTTTTGAAACTTGTTAAAGGCAAGCATTTCTTTACAAGTTTTGGTTGTCGGTCTACAGTGCCATTTTAATGACTCTTGACAGCAAATCTTTATAACGTTGCTTTTGCCAAATCATGCATTATATTTGAAAGCCAACTTAAGAATCCAGCTAATAAACTTTGACTTCTGCATTCAGGCTGGAATCTCAAAACTGCTTAAGCAATTTTAACATGAATTTTAATCGTTTTGGGTTTGTTTTATTTTAGTGGAGTGAGATTTCTGAGTTATTTCATAATCTTTGGAATTTTTCACTCCAGCATATAGCCTACATTTATTCAAGGCATGTAAATAATCACACTAATTACTACACTAATATAATTTACCCTGAAGTTGTACCTCAGGAGGTTGATGGCTTCGAGCTAGTCAGTGTTTTCTCCACCCATAAAATTTGAATAATGAGAATCCTTCAGCAAGAAAATTTAGGAGTGAATTTCCCCTGTACTTGTGGTTCTGTCCTGTTCTGTTATGTCTTCTGTTTTCCAAAACCTTCTTCAGTAACTAAATGTTAGGGTTTGAGTGAGGTGAAGATGGTGTCAGACTGTTCTAAAAGGTGCATGGTGATGGGACAAGAAGCCACAGAGGCTGCAACAGGGGAAATCCTGGTGGGATACAAGAGAGAAAGAGGAAAAAAAAGTGCAGTTGTAGGTTTAGAAATTAATTTTGACAAAGTGTCTTGATCAAAAGTTGAATTGTTATTATCTCCCAACTATGATATGATTCCTTTTGTGAGCAGTGGGGTTGCTGCATCTCTTACTGTCTTAGAAACAGTCTGACAATAGTTGTGGAAAAAAATTTTTTCCCAAGAAGCTTACGTTTCTGGCAGAGACATTTGCCTGCTTTGGTTTTGACTGTCATTGGTGTACATAAACTAAGAACAGAGTCAGAATTTATATGTATGATTTATCTTTCAGTGGGAAAACAACCTGAAAAGCCATGATAATTTGTCTCTCCTCCTAATAGAGTCACATTATTGACTGGATGCCAGTGTTTTCTGAACAGCTGTTAAGAAATGATACAGTATAGAATTTCTTAATGCCATATTAATTCTTTCTGTCTTGTAGCATTTACCTTTGTTTTGAGTGTTCTTTTAGTACTTCTCCATCCATCAGCTAGACATTTTTCCCTTTTAAGACTTTGCTGTTGAAGGAAAAACAATTTGATCTCTGGCTATTAGTAATGTATCTTTTTCTTGCTAGGTCATTCCGGCCTGATTTTGTCCTTGTTCGACAACATTCATTCAGTATGGCAGAAAATGAAGATTTCCGTAACTTGATCATTGGAATGCAGTATGCAGGCATCCCTAGCGTCAACTCCCTGGAATCAGTCTATAACTTCTGTGACAAACCGTGGGTGGTAAGTGATGTATCAAAAAGTTCTTCTGGTGCAAAAACAGTCAGTGACTTTTTTTATTTATTTGCTTGTTTAGCTCCCTTTTGTGAATATTGAGTATCAACTGCAATGTTACTTAGCAGAGCAGTGAAGTAGTAGTGAAAGGAATAAAAAGTAAACTAAGATATTTAAATAATTTTTTCAAAGAACCAGTGTAGGCAGTGTGGAGACAGAAAAAAGTATTTATAGTACAAATAATGAAATAATTGAGGAAACTAATGGAAAGCCTACCCACTGCTAACATACTTCCTCAAGTGAGGAAAGTGTGTGTATTCACAATTTGTCTGGGAAAAGCAAGCTGAGAATATTTTTCATATTTGTGGTTTTGAACATAATTTAAACAGACTTTTAGCCAGTGTTTTCCTCATGCCTGTGAAATTTTTGGGGCTGTGCTTTAGCAAGGAAATCTGAAGCTATTAGTTTCCTCATTTGAAAGCTCTTTTCATAATCTTGTGCATATGGGGTAGGAGTTTGTCTTTTCAGTTACACCTAGAGTAATGAGGTACGCAGTGTAGAAGTCAATGCAGTTTTTCATTACATGCTTTGTAGTGATGAAGGTAGAATTTGGTGACCTTTTCGGTTCATAGAGGACTAAATAATAGTAGCAACAAGGTAAAATGTGGTGCTGTAAAAGATGATTATCAATGCTGTAATCACTGTTCCTTTAATAGATGTATTCAGTTGCCCAAGAGCTAATGCAACTTTAAAGAATACCACTTGTTATAACTAGCTGAAGCTTCATAACATTTTTAATCTGATGTCTGGGTAAGAAAAGAAAGGTTGTCAATATTTTTCACACCGAAGGAAAGTTGTACTGTAATACTTTTCATTGCGTTGAAGATGTTTATTTTTCACACTATGAAAATCCCTCAAAAAATTGTCAGCACATTTTAACATAGACCTCTTTCAGCTAATTTTATCATACTTTTATACTGCAGAAAGCTACAGTGGAGAATAAATAATTGCTAGAGCTTTTATAACTTCTCAGAATACATGTTGTACATTGCTGAATCCATTATTTAATACAGCACATTTTCTGTGCTGTGTGGTGTTTCTTAATGCGTTGATTCATTGTATGTAATAAAGCAATGAAGCAATAACAGTAGCATTTATATGCAATAATGATGCAATAAAAAGTAAATTAATAATTCGTCCTTGTAATATTCTTCTGGTGGCATTACTGTCATGGCTGTTATTCCACCAAACCAATAAAAGTATGTCTTTCTTACAACTGGTCTTGTTGCACATAAAATTTCTATGCTGACTTTTTCATTCATAATAATAACTGGACGTAACTAGGAGCTATAGGAATATTTACTATATTAACTGGAGGACCTGGCAAAAGCAAGCATAAGGTTACATGTGTAAAGTAATTGTCATGTTCTGTATCTTTTTTGTTGTTCTATACAGTACATCACAAAAAATAATAAAGTATTATGCTTATAAGGTCTTATTTGAATTTAGAGTTATAATAATTTTAAAATAGTCTTGAATTTTGGCAGAGTTTTTTTTAAGGTGTGGCATAACGGTTCATGACAAAATGGCTGTTGTTTGAATTGACATATCTGTATCTTTGCTTTTTGCAAAAATTTCCCTTTTTAGCTGAAATTTCTGTGGTTTGTCTCAAGCTAGATATGAATGAAATGAAAATATTTTAAGCTAATTTTATTTTATTTGAACAGAGAGGAGAATGATTTTTTTCCTTTAAGATTTTTCTACCTTGACATTTCTACATCTGACTGCCAAAGTATGTTTTGTTTGAAATACTAAGATTTTTCACAGCGTCAGCAAGAGTTTGTTTCACATCTCTTAGGTATTTCCTCTAAGAAACAACTATCCTAGAGACATTTTAAAGTGTCAGACAGGTCACATGCTTCTAACTAGCATCTTTCACATTTTAATTATCTTCTGTAGTTCCCTGATGTGGTTTTCATTGAAGTGCACAGTTGAGAGAGCAGGGCCTGAGCATACATCCCCCATTGCAAGTCCATGGACAATTAGCCTGAGTAGGCAATGTTCATGTGTTGTGAGCATGATCGTGCTTTGCTCCACGAACCGCCTCAATTCTGTGTTTTAACTACCTGTAACCAAAAGTGAAGCCTGCAAATGTGTGATTGGTTCCCATTCTGAATATGTGGTGGCACTGTACTTTAGCTGAATCCTACTTAGAAGTGTCGACTTTTATTTTGAGCACAAAAACAGTTTCATACAAAAACGAGGGGGCTTGTTTGGGCATTTGACTTGGAATATCCTGACTTCTGTTCTTTGTGGTAGTGGGAGATGTAGACAAAACCACATCCATCCCAGAGCATCATGGAATCTTCATCAGATTCAGGAAAGGTAAACACTGCAAGTCATGCAAACCTGTTTCAACCCAAGCCCAGAATAAATACCCTGAGGGTAAAAATCCATTGATCCTTTGATGCAACCAGTTTCATGAATGTTCAAATAATGCAACAGAATCCAGGGACTGTTGGTTTTGCTAATGTTATAGCTTTTTTGATTACACCTAACCCCTACAAACTACCCTGCCTATGTGAAATCTCTACTGCAAACTGTAGGCTAGTTTTGGCTGCCTTAAGGTGCACTCCTCAATCTGTTGCTGAATGCTAACATTAAGCATAAAAAACATTGATGCCCATACTGTGCTCCTAGATGTACTTTCAGGCCAGTGAATCAGTGAAATTAGCAGTGATCCCCACTGATAAAATGACATTTATTTAAGCTGAATTGGTACAAACTTAGTTAAACTGTAACTAGAAAAAACTAGCAGAATTATTCTGCAAGTTCCTTGATTAGAAAACAGTTCAACATTTCCAGCACTGATTAAAGGTATTGAACCACCTGGCAGTCTCATCTCTTATATACTAAACTTCATGATTTGATGAAACTGAAATTGTATGCTTGTGGTTCAGACCATTTCCTTATTTAAATGTCTGTCTTTTTAATCATGGCCTAAATACTAAAATTCATTCTAATTCCAATTACAATTTATATTATTTGTAGTCTTAACATGTATAAAGAAGAAAAGTAAGTTCCAGTTCATACACATATCACAGAATCCCAGGTTGGAAGGGACCTCAGGGATCATCTAGTCCAACCTTTCTAGGAAGAGCAGAATCTAGACAAGATGACCCAGCACCCTGTCCAGACGACTCTTGAAGGTGTCCAATGTGGCTGAGTCAACCACTTCCCTGGGGAGATTATTCCAATGGTTGACTGTCCTCCCTGTGAAAAATTTCCCTCTGATGTCCAGTCGGAATCTCCGAGGAGCAACTTGTATCTCCATTCCCTCTTGTCCTCTCCATGTGACTCCGTGTAAAAAGGGAGCCTCCATCTTCTTTGTAGCTACCCCTTAAGTACTGGTACATGGGGATGAGATCCCCTCGAGGCCTCCTTTTCTCAAGGCTGAACAAACCCAGTTCTCCCAGCTTATCCTCGTATGGCAGGCTTCCCAGTCCTTTGATCATCTTGGTGGCCCTTCTCTGGACCCCTTCCAGCCTGTCCACATCCTTTTTGTATAGCGGGGACCAGAACTGTACACAGTACTCCAGGTGTGGCCTGACAAGCGCTGAGTAGAGTGGGATAATGAATTCTTTATCTCTGCTGGCGATGCCCTTTTTGATGCAACCCAGCATCCTGTTGGCCTTTTTGGCTGCAGCAGCACACTGTTTGCTCATGTTGAGCTTTCTGTCCACCAGGACCCCCAGGTCCCTTTCCACAGAGCTGCTCTCCAGCCAGGTGGATCCCAGTCTGTGCTGCACTCCTGGATTATGTTTTCCCAGGTGCATGACTTTACACTTCTCCTTGTTGAACTTCATAAGGTTCTTGTTGGCCCATTCTTCCAGCCTATCCAGATCTCCCTGCAGAGCAGCTCTCCCTTCTGGAGTGTCTACTTCCCCACTCAACTTGGTGTCATCAGCAAACTTCATCAGGCTACACTTGATGCCGTTATCCAGATCACTTATAAAGCTATTGAATAACATTGGCCCCAGTATCGATCCCTGGGGGACTCCACTAGTGACAGGTTGCCACTTGGAAAAGGAGCCATTTATCACCACCCTTTGGGTGCAGCCTGTCAGTCAGTTCCCCACCCACTGTACAGACCACCTGTCTGGGCCATAATGCATTAATTTCTCCAGGAGGACACTGTGGGGGACTGTATCAAAGGCCTTGGAGAAGTCCAGGTAGACAATGTCCACTGCCCACCCCATGTCAACCAGGCAAGTCGCTTTGTCATAGAAGGCCACCAGGTTTGTCAACAGCGATCTGCCTTTAGTGAAGCCATGTTGGCTTTTCCCAATCACATGCTTCATTTGACTTGTGATGCCCCCCAGGAGGATTTGTTCCATAACTTTCCCAGGGATTGAAGTAAGGCTGAGGGCCTATAGTTACCTGGATCCTCCCTCAAGCCCTTCTTGTAGATAGAGGTAACATTTGCCTTCCTCCAGTCCTCTGGGACATCCCCCATTCTCCACGATTTCTCGAAGATTAAGGAGAGTGGCCTTGCAATGATGTCAGCCAGCGTGCTCAACACCCTCGGGTGGATGGCGTCAGGGCCCATTGATTTTTGGGGGTCAAGCTCCTGTAGTAATTCATGTACTAACTCTTCCTTCACTGATGGTGGGTCGGTGTTTGGATCAATCGGCAATTTCGTTCCCAAAGCCTGGGACCCAATAGTGTTGGTAAAGACAGAGGTGAAGAAGGTGTTGAAGATCTCTGCTTTCTCAGCGTCATTGGTGATTGACTCTCCTTTTTGGTTTAACAGTGGGCCTATGTACATATGTACCTTTTCATTAAGTACATCTTAGCGTCGGAAAGGATTTCAGAAGGCGTATTCTGCAGTCATGAGTGTCCATGTCAATTTTGCAGTAGTGTGAGTAAGCAAGCATGTGC
Source organism: Phalacrocorax carbo (assembly GCF_963921805.1). Classification (NCBI taxonomy): domain Eukaryota; kingdom Metazoa; phylum Chordata; class Aves; order Suliformes; family Phalacrocoracidae; genus Phalacrocorax; species Phalacrocorax carbo. The sequence goes on along the minus strand of NC_087518.1, from coordinate 26,442,785 downwards.
TTAGACTTAAAATCAGTTAGCCCCTTTCTTCATAGCATGTACAGGAGTAATTCTGGACAATTCCTTTGTTAACATGGATGACACTTTTATGAAAACTATTTCTATAAAAAATTGCCAGTTCAAAAGCCCTATGAAAAATTATAAATCAGAACTCTAGATAAATCCATAAATAATGGTCTTTATTAATTGATATGAAATAGATTGACTTTCCTGCAGGTAAAATTTGAGTGGCAGAAGTGAATCACAACTTCTATAACAGCAGAAAAAAAATAGGGTGTCCAATGGAATAGGCCTTTAAGGGATGAAAAATGATTGAATTAGTCATGGCCCTTTGATCTTACATCACTTTAAAATCAGGAGTAGTACAGAATTGCTAGGAGGGGAAGCCAGTAAGGTTAGACTAGTCATCAAAGGGCTATCAAATAAAATGAGAGTTAGAATTCAAATACAAAATCTTTGTTTTTTAATTAACTGAATGTAATTTAAAAAAAATAAATTAAAAAATAATTTAATTAAACAAAAATTACTATTCTTCAGAGTATCAGGTCCTTGCTTTTTAGAACGTACAGCTCCAGATGTACAGCATCTGTTTTCAACCTTGAGGACAGATTCACACCCTGTGTTAGAAACTGAAGCACCTGCCTGTAGTTTTTCAGCGGAACTCTTTTTGTATTGTGTTTGCAGACACACGTGGGTTTCTGTGTCTTTGCCAATAGACAGTCAGCAAATTTGTATTTGATCTCAGGTGTATTACTGAAAGATGGGGGTGTGGTGGGAAGGTTGCCAGGAACATACTAAAAACACTTCTGAAAACAAGTCTTCAAGCTTGTGTTTTCTGGTGTCAGGACATACATAGTTCCTTTGAATGCATGTCAGAAGTTCAAAGCACCAGATAACCATTTGAAAAGTTCAGATGCTAGCAACCATGGCAAAAAAAATATTGAAATGAATGTGTGTGGTGAGATGTTTGCATACTGAAATATGTTAATGGTTTGGGATTATTACAGTACTGTTATTTCACTGTGATAATACTTACCACCTACCTCATGAAAAATTGGAGCCTGGCTTGTGAGATGCATTTCACTTCAACGCTAGTAAGAATGTCAGCTACATACCTAGGGGGGAAAGCATGAGTTTTCTAAATAAAGACTGAGTTCTTTGTTAGTAAGTGCATGCAGAGCTGTGGAGGAACCATTTTAAGGCTCATACCCTCTCTTACCATGTTGGAATGTTTCATTGCATGGTCATGTTGCAAAGTAAAGTCTTGTGCATGACTCATCCCATTCAGATGAGATAAAAATTTTACCTAGTTTTACAGTTACATCGAGTTAAGGTGAGGCAAAAATGTATCCTTTCCTCATTGGATTCATGATCCATCTTACGATCAGGACACATATCTAATGGTGTGCAGAACCTGTTGTAAAGTATTTATGAAAGTTTTATATAGCCAAAAGAAAAAAATAACATAATTAATTACCCAAGGTTATGATATGGTATATATATAAAGTAACAGTCTAGGTATTTTCTTTGTTTTCCTTTAGAAAATGTTATTTGAGAAATAAGTGAGACATTCCTTAACTGAGGCTTATGAGATTGTAATCTTTCCGATAATACATGATGTAGGTGAGCTAAGTAAGTAATTGCAGAGGCTGGAAGTAACTGGAAAATGTGATGATAATGACAGTGCTTGCAGTAATAGGTAAAATATTATGCCTGTGATTCAGACTGGTGAAATAGTATTTTTAACAAACCCATGATTTTCCAGTATACTGGGCTGAATTTTTTAAAAATGTCTTCCTTCCTCCACGCATCTTTTGCATGCTTCCTATTAAAATCGATGTAAAATTTGCATGCTTAAGTGTTTACATCATTTGAACCCTACTCCTGATTTTAGCTTCAGTTACAAATATTGGTGATAGGGGTGCACTCTTGGAATACTACAGATTATTAGCTCTTCACCCATACTGAGTATAGCACGTTGCCAATAAGTGGAATTATGCAGTGAGGTGGAGTTAATTGGTCAGTATACTGAAAGTGCAGACTCTGACTTGCTTGTCAGGGGCTGCAAGGTTCCATGTCTATGGCTGCTATAGATGGAACGCTTTATTTTAGTTAAACCTGGACTGTGACCTACTAATTACACATATCATAGAAGCTGGATTGCTACTTTTAGGTTCAGATAGTGATAAGCATTTCAACACTGCAGAGATTACAGAATTGCTGCAATTGTATAGACCAAGTGTGTATGACTGAAAAGAAAGAAAATACTCACAAAATCAGACCAAATTCCATGATATCAGTTCTGGTTCCTGTAATGCAGAGGGAAAACATAACAGCACCTACAGCTAGCTGCAAATCTGTTCTCTTGTTAGTGTTCCTTGGGAGACTACATAACAGTGGTTGGTATAGAAGCCTTCAAGGATCTGCTGATATGTTAATTACACATTTGCTCTGGTGAAGGAGATGGCACAACCTACAACATAATGATGGGTCTACAAAAAACATTTGCGAGCACCATGACCTTAATTACCTGTTGCCATGCTGGTGTAAGAGTCTGTGTTTAGCTTGAAATACTGACATGATGTAATCACAGAGGGGATGTAGAAATCCCACTGTAGAGTGTCAAGCTACTGCATAGCTGTAACAACTTGTGAAGAGATGTATCACTGCATGGATGGGAAAGCTGGGTGCTGAGCCTGCTTGGCCTCAAGTGAACTCTGTTGGCATAGTGCCAACAGCTGCATTGGTTCAGTAATTTGGGCAATAAAGGAAAAAAATAGGAACTGTGTTCTGTCAAAAGCTGGCAGAGTGGAATTAAGGCCCAGAGAAGACAGACATATCTGTGTTGTTTTAAAGACAGATGAAAGATCTGGGCATTTTTTACATAGAGCTCCAGGTGTGAACCCACCTTGTACTAAAACAACTTCAAAATATCACTGGGACTTTGCTTCAGTGTAGGAATTTATTGTTATTAAGGGTTTTAAAAATAAGAGAAGTGCCATAGAACACATTGTTATGCCAAAATTTCTTTCCTTGCTCATCTGCAATCATTCTGAGGGAGGGCTGGTTATGGCTTTTCCTGTAGTCAAACTTGGTAGTATTGTAAATCTTGCAGTTCTTGTTTGTTTCTTTTCCTACAGTTTGTGAGCGGACGGCCAAATACTTTTTTGCAAGTTTTTTTGACATTTTTCTTTTTTGCTCCCTTTGCCAAGCTTATGTAATTCTATGCCTTCATGTGTTTTATTTTGCTTTGCATTTCTTTTGCAGATTATTTTCTACTTAACTATCTTCATGTTTCTACTCTTACTGAATACTTAATTTCTCTTTCCTTACCTTGCTTTCTTTGGAAGGTCTGTTTTAACTGCCCTTTCTTGCTTTCTGATGGTATCATAATACTCCCCCACCTTGTTTTCTCCTCCTCCGTGTGTTGCTGTTAGCAGTTGCACTCTTGTGTTTTTCCCCCTTCAAGCTATAGTTTAATAAACTTGAGGAACGGATTGGGGCACTGTCAGGAATCTTGTAGGCACTGTGCAGGGAGGAGCACATTAGAAAACTGAGCTCTGTTCATTCCAGCTTCCTGTTGACACAAATTATTAAAGCTATGCTAATAGGCAGACGCAACCACACAGATGAGTTTCAATATTGTGTCAGAGTATCTTCTGGAGAATGAATAATAAATAAAATGAATGTGCACAAGAATAAAAGTCTTTTGAAAACCTATTTACTGTAAATCTATGAGACCCTTCAATGCTCTTCCATGTCTGTTTCAGAGAAAGAAATTATAAATTTCTTACTGAATATTTATTGGACTGTAAGAAAATTCGGTGCTCATTACCAAAACTAAAATTTGTTCAACAATGCTGAACAGTGGGCTAGAATTCCGCTGGTTATTGCACTTCTCCATATGCCAGAGGGGATCTTATTGAAGGTCAAGGCTAAAGAGTGCACACCTGCAACCTGGCTGAAGCCAGGCTGGCTCAACCTGGAGCCAGCACTGAATTTTCTTGTTTTTTCAAACATTCTGGAGAGATTATCTAATTGATAGATAAGGATGGAGACACTGGGCAGCCAGAGTCCGTCCAAACAGGTTGTTTAATGGCTTTTTCCTACCCCTATACTTTAGGAAGCTACTTGTAGCAAAAGCAGTTCCTTTCTTCCACTTCAGGATTGGAAGCCAGGTGCTGTTCATCTCTTTCTCAAGCAGTGAAGAGTTGCTTTCTTAGGCACTGGATGCAATTGCATGGGTGGTAAAGTTTGAACAGCTTCATGTGATAATGTGTGGCAATCTCTATAACAAATCCCATTTGCCAATTTGCAAACATTTGCATGAATGGTAGAGGTCTTTCTAAAATCAGCTTTGTGGCTTTTACTCATATGAAGGGTATTAGATTTACAGACACAGTGAAGGCAGATGCCTGTGTATCTATAGGGCAGCTGGAGAACAAACTGTCCACAGGTGCTGCTATTTCAGCACTGATCTGAGCAGAACTTTAAGCATAAAAAAATGTGGTTTAATTCTCTGTCAGCCAATGAAGATTTTGGCCTCTTTGCTCAGTCTGCCACTTAAAACAAAACATGTTGATGGATTTGTGGTGCAAGAGCTGAAAGTAAGTTCACCAAACAGTGTTGGAAGGAAGGTGAAAACATTTTAAGCTTTTTGGTCAAAAGATAATTTACTAGCAAGTTTTAACATTAAGTTGAAGCAAAGTTCATAAATAATTATTAATTTAAATGCATGACAAAGAATCTAAATATATTAAATGTAGCAGTGTGTTTTCTTCTTTGCACCTTTTTTATAGAGCTATTTTAGGCTTAATCTATTCAATGGGGAGGGAATATTACAGTGTTACTAAATGATTTTGCTTTTCTAAAATATGTAAGTTCACCTGAAATTACTTGAAAAAAGCAGACACTCTTAAATAATGAGCATACCTTAGTGGGTGATGATTTGTTTTCTGTTCAATACAGCAAGTAATTCTTACAGCTCTATATTCATCAGTCATTGCTTGAACAATGAGGTTCTTTATATATCAATGGAGTGTCTGTACATATATATATTTTGCTTTGACCAGCATTTACTGCCATGAGGCCAATTTGATGCGAAAGTAGACTCAGATTTTTTTTTTATTGCATTCTTGAATTTTGTGCTAGGTTGTTGTCACTTTGCCTGTTCTTCTCCATGCTAAAAAGCAGTAATGGGACTCTTGACATCCATTACAGACTTTCATTGCATTGAACATTTCTCGTGGCAGAATACTGAAACAGACTTTTAACCATTTCTTAGCTTCTACTGAAAGAAACTGTATTTAAATAAAGGTTGTAGGATTAATCTGAAAACCAGGACTATAAAGCTGTGGTTCATATCCTTTGTATTATCTGCTGTTCCTGCTATGGTATTGAAATTCAAAACCCTCTTTTGTGCTTGTTGAATTCAAATATCCATAACTGAAGGCCAGATTATGAAAATTAAGTTTGATTTCTTGTGCAATCTTAATATTTAATTAAAAAGGAAACCTGTGTGTTATAGTCCCTATGAAAGTACCTAAGATGATAACTTTTTCTAACCAAAATATACATAAAGATTATATTGGCTTCTTTTATCTAACACTACTCAGTGATGAGGAGAATCTGGGGGCTAGACTCCCCTTCCTGAAAAAGGAATTTGTCACCCATCCAGGAAAATCCCTCCCATTGTGCTGGCTCCCCTGTCCCCACTCCTTCCTGTCCCCTCTCTCCCTCTGCACAAGGATTGTTTTCACTCATATTTTTCAAAACTCCCACCAGTGGTGCTGTTGCCATCTGATTTCCTTGCTGTCATTTCTTTGTTCTATTTGTAGCTCCAGTTCACATGTGAAATAGATGGAAAGTCTACCTGTCCTTGTTTCTTTTACGAGGTGTAGTAACTAGTGTACCTGTTCTGTGAAGTATCATCTTTAGTTTATGATGCAGTTTACAATGCTATGAAGTGTTGCACTGTTTGGATGCTGGCCACCTCAGAGAAGTCCTCTGACTTCCTGTGCTGGGCTTAAAAGAGAGCGTGTTGGCTGGTCTTGTCTGGCGAATGGCATTCTACCATAGAGCTTTGCCAGTGGATCACGTGAGAAGTTTTTCAATTTTCCTTATCATGCTGAAATGAAGGAAACATCTTGGAACAGGGAAGTCCCTGTAGGTAGGAAGTCCTGTTTGACTGAGTTTGAATTCTGTGAACAAGTTGTAGATGCTTATGATTGCATCTACATACAATTTAAGAGAAAGGAAAAAAAATGTATTTTAACTGTATGTTTAGCTTTAAAAGGGGATTTAGTTCTAACTTCAGTGGTTAATACATAAATATGCTTTGTATCTGAAGATAACTTCATACAGACACATCTGAACACCTGCACAAAATTTCATTAACTAAAAGACTCCCTAATAAGGAGGGCTGTATCTGCAAAACCCAGTTTGCATTAGAAGATAGATTTCCTCCTCTACTGTGAAGTTTCATTGAATTCACTATTTTTATTAAAACTTACTATTTTAAGTGGAAAGTCTCAGGATCTTAGTGTTTCTTAAAAAATCCACAAACCAATAAAATCTTTTTACTGCGGTGAGCCCCAAACGCTTTGAGAAGTGCTTAAGCACACGCCCAAGTCCCATTAAAATAAACAGGTGCACAAATGTTTCCTTGAACAGGACACTGAACTCGATGTTCCCATAATAGTGGAATAAACTGCACATTCTCATTGCTGCCAAGTGCACCCAAGAAGGAGTCCTCATAGTTTTTATTTGAATGACTCAGTTCCAGAACTCAGTTCTGGAAAAAGTTCCAGAAGGCTTCTTCATCTACGCCTTATGTCACTAATTTTTGCTATTTCTTTTCTGACAAACATGTCCTGATCGGTTTTCTACCTTTTATGCTCATAGCTATTTTTCCTTCATTTTAATCCATGTCTTCCTTAAATCTCACTTTCCTCACTGTTTACACATTTTGTCACCACCTCTTTCATTACCCAAGGTACTTCTCATTGCCAGATGCCTTGCTACCCAACTTTGCAAGCCAGGATGAAAAGTTTTAATATCTCTGATTGTGATCCTTTTCTGGGTTGGGTTTTGGTTTTTTTTAAATCCCGCTTTTCTAACTGTTGTAGAAATTTTTTTTTCCTCTCATGGATGCACTCGGATAATCTGTAAGCAAGAGCTTTGCGTGCAGTTCTTCTAAGGGCATGAGGTTTTTATTTAAGGCTTTTTTTTGTCTTTGCATCCTGTAGAAATTCTTGATGTCTTGTATATCTCATCAGATGTAATTCTGATGTGAACATACTGCAGCAGTTAATTCCAGCAGTGATTAGCAGTTGGAGAGATGTGCTTCTCAGAGGCAATACAGGCTGCAGTACTCATGCTGCAGGAGATGTGCAGAAGCCTTTGGAAATTCTGGGTAACATGGAGCAGAGACACCCAAATGGTTCTGGGAAGGGTCAGCACAATCCACACAGGCTTAGTAGCTCCATCTCAGTAGATGCAGACAAGCACCCCAGAGGGTAAGGAGGGAGGTGGAGATAAAGAAGGTGAGGAAATATCAGCTGCAGTCAAAGGTGGAAGGAGGAGATGCTGCTAGTCCCAGAGTGATGGGTCAAGCAGCAGGACTTGAATAAAAAAATGTAGTGGGGGTTTGCAGCTCAGCTTGGTGAGGCAGAGATCATCACCATGCTCTCCTGTGAGGCTGGGCTGCAAAAGGGTTAGGAAATAACTCATCGTGTTATAAAACTGAACTACGACTTGAATTCTGGTTCACATAAGTTATCTTCCCATTCATAGTCCAATTGTGCTGTCTTTGGCTTTGCATCATAATAATGGAAAACTACTGGAGGAACATCAAGTTCTTTTGTCAGTTCCCATCTTTTCTGTATTCTGTTAATGTGCCCAAACTTATTTGTAGGCGATGTTTTATTGTTTAGTTGCCATGTCAAACTTTGAATTGATTTAGAAAGTTTATGTACTTTCATTAAGTTGTCTGTCAGCTCCTGCTGACATAAAGAGGCACATAAGCTACAGTCAACAACCTGTCCCCTTCAATTCTAGTATTAGGTGTCAAATAGCAAATCAAATGTGTATGTACTCAGCCTTCTGGAAAAGTATTTAATGTTTACTAAAGCATAATAGAAGAAATGTAGGCCAAATGCAACAAAGAACAAATATTATGAAGAGCATAAAAAAAGTAACACAGATACTTCCCAGGTAATAGTAATTTTTAAAAAATCAAAACCCATAAAGAGAAATACAGAAACTCTGCTCAAAATGCAGACAGAGTGAAAAATATTGGTTAAAGTAAATTGACTCCCACAGAGTACATGTGGCAAATGTACCCTCTCAGTCCGTTCCACACAACTGCTTAATTTCTTCTCCCTCTGAAGGGTCTGTAATGTTTGTCTCTCATCCTGTTGGCCACCAAAGACCCTTGATATGGGTGTGCTAATGGTACTTAGTCTGTGCTTTTGAACATCTCTTACTTCTACAAGGCAATCATGTTTCTTTCTGGAATGAAGAGCCACATTTCCAAGCCTCAGCCTAAAAATGGACTTCAGAACATTTTTCACAGTGCTATCTGAAAAGGATAAAAAAAAAATCAATGTGTCATTGTCTTCATTAGTTTCCAATAATAGAAATGTAACATAAACCAGTATATAATGTAAAACAACTAATCTTTCAGCTTCATAACCTACAGACCTGACAAGAGACCTCTGTAGGTCCTTACAGGGAGAAAGAAGCTTTTCTTTGTATATTGGAGCAGAAAATCCAGTTGCTGAGGCCCCCATCTGTGCTCACATGTAATGATATGCATATTCAAGCATAATTTACTCTAGTGAGCATTTCACAGATAAATACTAGAGACATCTACTGCATTTCCATGGAAAGCTGTCTTTCATCAAGTCTTAGTCTTACAAAGGAATAATTTAAGTATACAGTAGGATGTAACTTTTACTCTGTCTAAACGTTTAATCAGCATAACAACCTGATTTTTAAACTGTTCTGCATCATCTGTTTTTAAGTAATACATGTTCAAAGAAAGCTGGCCGCAATACTGAATATTGAGATCATATTACAAACTTAGAAATTTTATTTTAGTAATTTCACCCACAAACACTGATACACATTTAATACATTTGGTAAAAGGCAAATTTGTATATGGAAATCCAGAAGTAAACTGGTATTGCATTACATTTCTCCACTCTGTAGGTGCAGCCATACCTTAGAGCAGTCAAAAATACGTTAAATCTTAGCTAAAAGCAACATTTTTTTGTGACAGAGGGATTCAAAAAGTGTTCATCTATCAAAGTTTTCCTGTTAGTCTAGTCCTAGAGAATGCCAACTCATCTGGTTTGGTGAAACAGACTCTTCAGAGAATTTAGTATCATTTTCGTTGTTACGAAGTATTAGATGGCTGGGTGGAGTTCTTGCACTGTCAGTAGAAGCAAGCCTTAACTTGTAAAGCACACAGATAAGAAATACTCACAATAAAAGAAAATCTCAGACAGAAAAGGTTTTATAATACACAGCTTAGTGGTACTTCCCTGATAGGGAACAAATGTACAGGCAAATGTCAAGTAGTTTGTTGCATGAAAAATCTTGCACAACATACCAGGAAATTCTCCACTGGAATGGACAATGATACATATCCTTCAGTCTGGCACGAGAGATTCAAAGCTTGCTGGAATTAAAGGTAACACAAAGCACCATCTGGAGTAATTAATTTTAAATATCATATCTAATTATCTTTGAGGGAAAAGTTTGTGCTATTTGTTCAGGAAAAAATCTGAGCATTTCAGGGATGACATGTCTGTAATTAAGAACATTTTAACTCATCTAAAGTGATAAGCAAACTCATTATTCAGGCTTTAATAGTAAGACCAGTTGTTTATTCTGGAGAGCAGGTTTTATGAGGAGAGGTTGAGGGAACTGGGGTTGTTTAGCCTGGAGAAGAGGAGGCTGCAGGGAGACCTTATTGCTCTCTACAACTACCTGAAAGGAGGTTGTAGTGGGGTGGGTGTTGGTCTCTTCTCCCAAGTTACTAGCAACAGAACAAGAGGAAACAGCTTCAAGCTGCATCAGGGGAGGTTTAGATTGGATATTAGAAAAATTTCTTTACTGAAAGAGTGGTCAGGCATTGGAACAGGCTGTGCAGAGAGGTGGTGGAGTCACCATTCCTGGAGGTGTACAGAAAATGTGTAGTCGTGGCACTTCAGGGCATGGTTTAGGAGGCATGGTAATGTTGCGTTGACAGTTGGATTTGATGATCCTAGAGGTCTTTTCCAACCTTAATGATTCCATGATTTTCTGGGTGCCCAGCCCTCTGAGCTGGAAGACAGGGACAGAGAGCAGAATGAAGCCTCCTGCTCCACCACTGCTACACCACTTAGACAGACACAAGTCTATGGGGCCAGATGGGATCCACCCAAGAGCACAAAGGGAGCTGGCAGAAGTGCTCACCAAGCTACTTTCAATCTTCTATCAGCAGTCCTGGCTAACTGGGGAGGTCCCAGTTGACTGGAAGTTAGCAAAAGTGAGGCCCATCTAAAAGAAGGGCTGAAAGGAGGATCTGGGGAGCTACACACCAGTCAGGCTGATGTTGGTGCTGGGGAGGTTATGGAGCAGGTGCTCATCTTGAGTGCCATCACAGGGCATGTGCAGGACACCCAGGTGATCAGGCCCAGTCAGCGTGGGTTTATGAAAGGCAGGTCTCGCTTGACTAACCTGATCTCCGCTATGACAAGGTGACCTGCCTAGTGGATGGGGGAAAGGCTGTGGATGCTGTCTACCTAGACTTTAGTAAAGCCTTTGACACCGTTTCCCACAGCATTCTCCTGGAGAATCTAGTTGGTGGTTGGTCACAGATGGTGTTCCCCAGGGCTCAGTGTTTTGGTGAGTTCTGTTTAATGTCTTTATCAATGATCTGGACAGGGGTGTCAAGTGCACCCTCAGTAAGTTTGCAGGTGACACCAAGTTGGGTGGGAGTGTCAATCTGCTCAAGGGTAGGAAGGCTCTGCAGAGGGATCTGGATAGGCTGGATCGATGGGCCAAGGCCAACTGTACAAGATTCAACAAGACTCAGTGTTGGGTCCTGCAGCAGGGTCTCAACAACTCCATGCAACATTACCGGTTTGGGGAAGAGTGGCTGGAAGCTGTCTGACAGAAAAGGACCTAGGGGTGTTGGTCGACAGCTGGCTGACTATGAGCCAGCAGTGTGCTCAGGCGGCCAAGGTGGCCAGCAGCATCCTGGCTTGTATCAGGAACAGTGTGGCCATCAGGAGTAGGGAATTGATTGTCCCCCTGTACTTGGCACTGGTGAGGCTGTACCTCGAATACTGTGTTCAGTTTTGGGTCTCTCACTACAACATGTACACTGAGGTGCTGGAGTGTGCCTAAAGAAGGGCAACAAAGCTGATAAACGGTCTAGAGCACAAGTCTGATGAGAAGCAGCTGAGGGAACTGGTGGTGTTTAGCCTGGAGGAGACTGAGGGGAGACCTTTTCACTCTCTACAACTACCCGAAAGGAGGTTGTAGTGAGGGGGGTGCTGGTCTTGTCTCCCAAATAGCAAGCAATAGGACAAAAGGAAATGGCTTCAAGCTGCATCAGGGAGGTTTAGATTGGATATTAGGAAAAATTTCTTCTTTGAATGGGTTGTCAAGCATTGGAACAGGCTGCGCAGAGAGGTGGTTGAGTCTCCATCTCTGGAGGTATTTAAAAGAAGTGTGTATCTAGTGCTGAGGGACATGGTTTAGTGGTGGACTTGGCAGTGCTAGGTTAGCAGTTGGACTTGATGGTCTTATGGGTCTTTTCTAACCTAAATGATTCTGTGATTCTAAGTTAGCAAAGGGATTTTTTGTAACTGCGCTGGTTGATTACAGTACAGTCTGTGAAGCCAAATTTATAGTGTTCCATTCTTAGTGTAATGAAACCCCATAAAGCTTTTATAGGAGATCAAAGGGTATTTTTTTTTTTTACTAAGTATTTCTTCTTATCTGTGTCACACTTTGTTGGAGAGGAGGAAAAATACAGCTGGTGCTCTCCTGTTCTTTTATGGAGGAACAATCTGTAGGCCTAGATGTCAAAGCATTTAGTCCCTAGTAGAAAAGAGAAGAGCTGACATTACAAAGAATTTTATGAAATTCCACTATTTTTTCTTTAAAAAAATTAAAAAAAACCCCTCATCTGAAACCCATAAACCTATGTACCTGAGAATATGTCTATTAGAGCTGAAGATGCAAAATTTGAAAATGAGAATTAAATTCAGCTAGCTAAAATAAGAGCTTAAAGGACTTTTTTTCACTTTCTTGTTTTTTAAGATGTTGAAAAGACTCCTGCTGAAATACTAAGCTCTATGAGTTCCTTTTTTTAGATAATTGTTAAAATCTCCCAGGGTTTTTAGCATCCGTATAAAATACTTTATTTAAATATAGAATGGCTTTATCAGTATTCTCTATTTCATGAACATTCTGTATCTGAAAACATCCAGCATTCAATTAGATAATTAGATAATAATTCAGTAGTTTATTATCTAAAACGATGATGCTCTTGCCCAGTAAAAAATTTTATAAACTTTACTGTGATTTAAAGGTGTAATTTAAGTTCATATTAGCTAGCCCAGTAAAACAAAACATTTTCAAAACTCTAATCAAGGCAAAGCATTAATATGGGCGTTTGTTTTTGTGGTTTTTTTTTTTGTTTTGTTATTGTTGTCTTTTTTTTCTTTTTTTATAAAGTCTAAGAGAGGTCAAATCAACCTTAGTGTAGTTTCCAGCAGACCTTTAAAATCTGGTTTGGACAGAAAAGCAGGCAAGGTGGTATTCTGTATTCAGCCTGTTTGTAAGCTCTGTATAGCTTCCAAACTTTCCAGATACAACAGGATTTTCAGAAGTGGTCTTTTGCTTCAGTCTGTATAAATGATGTTTGGTTGGTTCAGCTGCTCAAAAGGAAAATATAAAATGGTATAGTCCAGATCACACTAGAAATTGATGGAAGTTCATTAAAACATAAATTAGATTCTTTTTCATATACTGCCCAGTAGGAACCAGGGAAGATAAATATTTAAAGCAGTTTAAGGATGTACAATTACAATGCCAAAGTTTTATGTGAATTTGGGTTAAATTTATCAAGCTGCTCTTTTGGGGAAGAAAAGTTTGACAAGAGATTCCTAAAATTTTAGACACACAGGTGTGGCAGTGTCCCAGCAGGGGCAAAGGTTAAATCATTCCCCCCAGCTGTGGGAAATCTGAGTTATTTCTTGCCTCTCCATGAGGAAATTTAAACCTACTTTTCCTACATGCTATTTCACAGTGTAATTGCTAGAATAGAGGGTACTTTAGAGTGATACATGTGTTATTATCTGTGGTTGATACTATTTTATTTTTAAGTAAACAAACATTTGCTAGTACTAATCTTAATTGTAGCACTCTCACCTCTTGAGTGAATGCCACAACCCCTACAAACAGTATCAGTTTCTCACTGTCTTTTGTTTGCATTGAGTGAAAATGGAAAAGAAAATAAGGAAAAAAATCACAGGAAGTATAATCATGTGATTTTTTTTTTTTAAAGGCTTTTACTTAAATATAGGTAAAGAGATTTATTTTAACATAATTATTTGGCAAAAATAATGCATTTAATAGGCAGTATTTGCTTAAAAAAAATTGAATTTGGATCTTGGGTAAGAGCAGAAATAAATATTAAGTTGCCAGGAATCCTATTTGCAACCCACCTTATTTTGGTAGCTGTGATAATATTTCCTTTCCTTGAAGTCTGTTTTGTACTGCACACTATCCAACTAGAATTTCTTAAGCTTTTGGTGAAAACTACTCATCATTAAGGTATTTTCCACAGGATTTCAAAATCTAAATATGTGTTTTACCAAACCTAAGTAAACACCACTAAATTAAACAAATTCTCTATGCCAGCTGGAAATGCAATACAAAGCTTTCATCATTTTTTTTCCCTTTTAAACAGTGTTTACTATCCTTGCACCCTAAATTGCATTAACATTTTATCTAACCACATTATGGATGGAGTTCTGTTCTTTGCTTTTTTTCCCTGTTTGTAACCAGAAAATCCCACTATTGAAACTGTTGTGCTGAGTTGTTTATGTCTCATGTTGGCATAATGACAATTAAACACATCACAGGCATGTACAAGCCAGAGCTTTGGAGTCTTGAAACAATAGTGGTCTTCTGACTGCCAAAGTCGTCTTGCTCCCTAGAAACCTCAATTGCAAAGCTGTGATTTCAAGAGTGATTTAGTTTTTTGAACTGTTAGAAGTCTTGGTCTGTTCACTAAACAGAACATCCCCAAAATACGTTTTTATTTAATAAAGAATTCTTTGTCTTTTTGTGTTTAAACATTGTTTTGCTTTCTATATTAAGTTACAACAGTCCTGCGTGTAGGTAGACTGGATATGTTGGAGAAAGGGCCCAGAAAGAAAACATTAATAGAAATGGCAATAACATGTAGCTGTTCAAATTACCGACATCTTTGTTGATTGTGGAAGAATGGCCATGTGGCTATGGTACATGTCTAGAGCCTAGGAAATTAAAATTCTCTTGTTTGTCCTTCACCTGACTGGTTACGTATGGCACAATTATTGCTTTTCACTGTTTGCCAGTTTTGCAAAAATGCATTTCAATGTCAGTGAGGTACCAGAGGCTAAATTAATGTGAAATATGCCTGATCTTCAATTAAAGACGGTAGAAAATGCAAAATTACAATTATTTTATTATCACAAAATCAGTTTAAAATATATAGACTATGAGGTATCTGAAAACCAGCATTCCAGTGCATTACATTTTCTGTACATGTGAAGGCTTAATTCTTAGACGTATTTACAGATCTACAGATCTTTGTTGATCTGTATATGAAGTCATAGCTTGGATGGATAAAAATGGTGTGCATGTGAGAGAGGAGGAGAGAGAAAGTGTATACAGTGTATGCGTATTTGCTGAGTTTATGAAATGCAGAAGGCAAGAAGTAAAATGACAGTGTGAGATAATTTTGGTGGAATGTGGTTTCTCCCCTAAGCTTCTTGTTTTGCTTTGCTTTATTTTACAGTTTGCCCAGCTGGTGTCTGTCTACAAAACTTTGGGTCCAGAGAAGTTCCCTTTAATTGAGCAAACGTTCTATCCAAATCACAAGGAAATGGTACGTGCAAATACCAATACTAAATTTACTTACTGTCTCTGTAAAACAGGAACTGTGAACACACAATTCGTTTCCCCCATTTACTGTCTGCTTTAACAGTAATTTTGGAAGCTTTCAGAGGGATGAGACTGGGTGACCACTTGAAAGCATTGTGATGGTTAACTGCAAGATTTTCAGATGTGAAGGCAGTAATTTTTCGGCTAACCAACTTCATAACTTAAAAAGATTAAATTCTTATAAAGACACTGAACAACTATTAAAGAGCAAGAGTTACTTTTATGGTTTGTTTTCAACCTAGTCCTTTATTATATGTTCAAAGTGTTTATTATCTTTGTAGATGATGCACAAAGCTATGTACCTGTCAGTGTAGAACCTCTAAAATCTAAAATCAGGCTGGTTATAACTGGTGATCTTCCTGTACCTGAGCTGACGTTGGTTCCCAGTCCTTTACAGACATAAATGCATTCATAAAAATAACATGGCCTTTACTCATGATGTGTCTTATGCTGCAGACAATTTTTTCATACTTTTCTTATGGTTTCTAGACAGAAATTCTTTCCTGAGTGTATTTTTCAGCACTGAGAGAAACTGGAAGGAGGCTATTTGCTGATTGAATAGACTAGCAGAGAAGCATCAATTATTTTTAGAATATAATCCATTCAGCATGTGTCACACAGCTGTGATTCAAGTACCATTGTAAGGTCATGATAAATATGTTAGTTAGCTGCTTATGTAAGGTTCCCAAGCTGTAACTGCTGTTTGTCTGTCTTGAGACTCTGGCTAGCACTTCGTTATCGTAGGTGGCATCTAAGATAAGCCTCAGTGACAGCAGTTGACTAAGATTTCTTCTGAAGTCGTCTTTCTCCCACGTCTGACTCATCTTTTGGTAATAAACACAGTATGGTACAGTTCTGCTGTATTTTTTGATATCTTGCAAGAGTGGCAGGATGGCTCTTCATACTGCTTTCCCAGTTCTCTCTGGTTTCTTTGGACTATTAACTCACAGATGTTTCCACTTCTCTTGTCACATATGACACTTCTGAAAAGAGCTTTCACCACAGTTACGTATTTAGTAAATTTTCTACACAGAAGTTTTGTAGAGCCAAAGGAGAATGGTACTGTATTGGAGCAGCAGATCTAAATATTGTCCCAGATAGTCAAATCTTCTCAGAATGGAAGAGGATTTTGTTGATGGATTCATCAGCAAAATATACAACTTCATCATTTTTATTTTTTTTTAATGCAAAGGAAGTGTTTCGTGCCTTGGGGTTTCATTCGTAACAGGTAGAGAAGCAAAACCATATCTGATGTTTTGCAATATGCTTTTTTAAATGGCAGTAAGTTTTATATCACACTATTTTCCTGAGAATGGCCAGGATTAAAGCTGATTTATAATTTTCTGTGCACAATTTATTGTTCTCTTTGTTATTTTATCAGCTATTATCCAAGCTCCCCAGGGAAGTGGTCACGGCACCAAGCCTGTCAGAGTTCAAGGAATGTCTGGAAGTGCTGTTAGTCATATGGTTTAGTTTTAGGTAGTCCTGCGAGGAGCAGGGAGTTGGACTCGATGATCTTTATGGGTCCCTTCCAACTCAATATAGTCTATGATTCTATGATTTTATTGGAAAAGCAGGCCTTTTAATGCATTGCTAAATTGCAGTACATAGAAACAAAGAAAATATGCTATAATTTTGGCACAAGAATTAATGTGTTAGCTTTTTATTTTTAAGTAGTGTGACCCTGTAGGTCTACCAGTTCAGTAGCAAACTGCTGTCTTGAAAAATGAATTGAATTCAAATTCAGTAATAGAACACAAACAAGAAAGTGTGTATATGTGTTTATAAGACATACTTTGCTTAAGAGTATAACAAATATTTGACTTTTTCCCCTCTTTGTTCCTCTACATCACTCATTAATGTCTGAACTGATGTTATTTGTCGTCTTGAACTTTTTTGTTCTCTACACCTGAATAATTTCTTTACATATTTCTACCTAATATATGTTAATCTAGAGAAAATTAATGCATTCGGATATTGCATTGCCATACATGGTTTAGAGGTGCTGTAATAACCGATTGTGAGGAAGCTCTTTTTTTGTTGTTTTTTTCCTTCTTAAGAAATGATTTGGAACTTTGTGGCTCGAAGAATAGTCAAGCAACATGGTACAAGATAATATTTTATTCAGATTTCTAGAACTGGTTGTAAAATGATCTGAATATCAGAGTTGATGAAATCATATAATGCTATTTAAATTTTCCTGGTTTTCAAACACAGTTTATTAATAGCTGGCCTTATTTACATTTACTTTTATGGAGTTTGCCATTTCAGTTTAAAATAATTTTTGGTACCTCCTCTTGTGTTCGTTCCTTCCCTTCTTATTCTCCAAATTGTAACCTAGAGCGCTCTCCTTCCCCTCCAGTCCAAACCAACTGCGGTGGGGCGGGGAGCAGGGGAAAAGTCCAAATCTCTATGAATTGCGTTTTCAGTTGAGCATGCCAGAGGTGTGGCTGTGCTTCTGTTTCTTTTGCTTCTTTTATACTATGGTGATCATTTGTACTGAGGCTTTACACGGCAATAAAGGGTAAATAAACAAAGATGCCATTCTTTTGTGTAAAAATGGAGCTGCTTTAATGAAACACTTTTTGAAACAGAAACATTCATCTCAGACTGATTAAAACTATACATAATGCTGTAAGGCTTTTTGAACTCCTTGCAAGTTGAGTCATCTCTATAGCCTTTCCCTCAGTAATGAGTTCCCTTTATTTCACTAAATTCCTACCTCCTATGTTCTCTGTAATGAAAAAATAACCCTAGCTTTTTCAACATAATTGTACAATTTAATTAAAAGTTAACTGGAACATTGAGGAGGAGGCAGCAATATTCAAGGTGGGGTTTTTCCACCATTTACCTATACAGTTTCATTTCTCTATTCTTTACTCTTATCATAAGTCATGTGAGTAATTTTCAAATTAAAATCAAATGTTGTACCAGGCTATATTTCTGCTCTAACCTTTCAGATAACACATAAACAGTTTTAAGAAGTAAAAATAAATTGTTGTGAAAATAATCTGCTGTTGATAATATATCAATACCACTACAGTAAAAATCTTGATAGGAGAATAACATATTTAGAATGCCACACTGTAGTTAATCCTTTTCATAATCTTTCAGTGTTGAATCTCAGGGAAAATAAAAACTCATTCTGAGAGGGTTTTTTGTAAAGCTTTTCTTGCCATATTTATTCATATGAGTAAAAAAAAAAAAAATCTTTGCACCATCCATTGTGGGAAGTTTGGCCAGATGCATGCTCAGACAGAAATCAAAGTGGACAGCCATTAATTTTAAAACACCTTGTATGGGATATTTTATGGCTGGTCAAATATAAAACATTTTTAAAACTAATTATGGCATACTATTCATATTTCAGTTTGTTCATAAATATTGAAGAAAACATTTTTACAAGGTACATAAAGAAGGCAATCTG
This sequence comes from Phalacrocorax carbo, assembly GCF_963921805.1. Classification (NCBI taxonomy): domain Eukaryota; kingdom Metazoa; phylum Chordata; class Aves; order Suliformes; family Phalacrocoracidae; genus Phalacrocorax; species Phalacrocorax carbo. The sequence goes on along the minus strand of NC_087518.1, from coordinate 26,424,142 downwards.
AGTTGGGCTAGTTGAGTTTAAGGTCACTATACTATAATTACTGTAAAACTAAAATAGAAACAACTATGTTGAGTTAAAAAGCAGAAAATACCTGTTTGCTGCAGAGTGCTATTCAAAAGACACCATGACATCAAAATTAATGTGGAAACAAATGTTACACTGTACATGTATTGAATATTAATTAGCCATGTGCTTTATTCAGACTTTGTATGGTTATTAAGGTCTTGCAGGCTTGTCTAGGAATTGTTTTGGTTTGACATGAGGAAATAAGGCCTGTTTTTTAAGTCTTTCTGTAAATTGGCGATATAAATGCACAGCACTGACAGTAAATAGCACTGTCAATATAGTCTCTACAATATCAGTTCCTTTTTGAAAGAAATGTAGCCTTTTTGTTTCAGTTACATAAGTAGCCACAATAAGTCTATGGTCCAAACTAAAGTTAGGTAAATTTTTGTTTGTCTTTAGCAAAGCAGAAAATGAACTAAGCTTTACAGTTGACAGCACAAATATATGGTGTTTTTATTTACTGTAAATCAATTTTCAATTTTCCTGTTTTAATTTACAGTTGTAAAGTAAAAGTGAAATGTTTACTATTAAGAGACATATATTCCTCAAAGGAATAATGGCATGCCTTCCTGTTGGCCTTGCACCATTTGCACTTCACTGGATTGTGTAGGTTTAATCACAAAAAAAGTATATCAGAATGTTTATTCTCACAAAAGTGTTTTCAAAGCTGCCATTGTCTATTCTTTAAATATGGATTCATGCAGTTGTCAAAATAAACGTTAGAAACACGAACAGAATATATCACAAAAATCATTTATAGAGTATTTTTGCCAGTATACGTTATATATCCAATACGACATATCTTAGGGTATGACAAGATACATGGGACATGCTGAATTTTAAGTCCAGACTACTACTTCATTGAACTGAATGGAATTAGAGATGCCTATACACTTTAAGATTTGCCTAGCTTCTTTGCAAGTTTAAGTCCTGATGATTTTATAAGGGGTCTATTGCAAACAGACTAAAGGAACTATTTGGAAAACTGGACTCTTGAACCAATAGACAGTAACAGCTCTGATTCTTAATGAACCCATAGTCTGGAAATGTCATGCTATGGTTAGCAGGAATGAGTAAAGTGTTTGTGTTACACCTTTAACTAGACCTGATCTAACCAAACAGGAACAGAACTGTCTAAATCTCTGCCTAAATTCTCATATGGGGAATACATGAGAGTAATTTTTGACCAAAATTAGAATGAAGTGAAACAAACCCAATGGAGAAAATCGGAGTAAAATATGGCAGAAATGGCAGCTATTACAGGGTCATATGCTGCGTGATGGTTTTCATCCATTTTCTAGAATGCAAGCAGTTGGACAATTGTCTAAACTTTGGCATTAACTTAGATTTTCTTAGATTTTATCACTGTGAATTTAATTACTTTAGTAAACTTAAATATGTGTGAGATTAGTTATTACCTACAGTAATCAATTCCTAAAAGTTCACACACTAAAAAACTAAATACATTGTAACACTTCTCTAGTACAGGTTTATGAGTTGCCAAATGCATTATGACAGTGTGCGATGGGTATTCATGAATGAAAAATCATTAATGTAAATTTAAGCTATTAAATATGGTCAAATATTTGCGAGCTTTTTAGAAATCACTTTCAGTGCAAGATACTCAGTATCTATTGCAGGTATTTTTATGTGAGTTTCTAAAGCCAAGGCTTTTAACAGTGCTGAAATACAATGAAATATCACATATTTAGAGAGGCATTATCAAGTATTACAGCTGCCATGAAGATGGACATGGTTTCTGTAAATATAAGCAGTTTTAGCCTGTCATTATTTGTATTGGGTCTATAAAACACTGAAGCATTAGAACACGTGGCTTTTCCTTCAACAAGGTATAGCTAGTCCATAGGGATGTGGACTCAAGTAAGAGTATTTTGATTATCAATGAAAGTTACAACTCTGTAGATAAAGCAAGCCATAACATAAGTGACATACAGAATATGAAGCACAGACTGTTTTAATCACAGAAGTGTTCAACTTGTTTCAACAGATAAGGAAAATCGGGGATTTTTGTATCTGTTTTTTTCATAGCACATTGTTACAATACTTTACATATACACTGTACAATAATTCTTTTGTATCAGAACACTTTCATACAGAAAAAAATAGTTCTATAAAACATTCTGTAGTTCATCAGAAAGATTTGGAATAAAACATGAGGCTCAATCTGTAGGTTAACAGAAATGGGACAAAATTCTGGCAATTCTTTTGTTCTTGTACATTCATATTGGTAAAAGGGAAACTGGTTATGCCTTTAGAGGACACAGAGGAGCATTCTCAGCTTAAGCCTCTCTGTACAAAGCATAACTTTACAGAGTAGCTATCTCCAGGAGGTTTGTTCCTCATCTTGCATGAGTGCCAATTCCACAGACTTGGACTTTAGCTGTACAGGACAATTTGGCTTTGTTTATAAGCAACAGATACATTAGATGATGGCAGTTCAAAGCTGTGAGCGTGCGATGTTTGATGGAATTAGACTCCAAGGCTTTTTAGGAAATGATCATTTTAAGGTTCGCTGATATCAATAAACTCCTTCTCTGGGGGAGGACCACCTCGGTACCAGCTGCAAGTGCCATCACTTCTCTTGATACAGGCATAATGCTTGGCTTGGTGCCCATATAGCTTTCTTTCTATCAGCCAGTCTGTCCAGAGGCACTCATTTGGTGTAGTGATTGAACAGGGCACCATGTAGCAGGTAGTAATCTAAATGTGAAATATTACATTAATTCAGTACATTGCAGGTTTCTTTAAAATTGTATTTACTCTCATATATTGTAAAATATGTTGTATATAAGAGAACAGTTCCCATTAGCGAAAACTGGTAGTGCCTGTAAGGTGGGCTCCACCGTTAGACAGTGTTTCATTCTATACTTACTTTGCAGCCACAGCCCATTTGATATCTCTGATTAAGACTCTTCTTTTGAGATAAGGATAAATCATCCCATGGTTCAATGTAGTTGCATAAATGGATGAGGACTTTACCATCACTTAAAATTTGGCCTACAGCATGGAAAATAAGAAAAATAAGGCAAGCAAAGAAAACAGTCTTCTAAATACTGAAATAACTTGCAAGAAAATCTGAAGTTTTTAACTAATTGCACCAGACTAGTCATATTTGACACTTCTTTCAATGAATGCAGTTTTAACTATTGTGCTGGTTGCAAGCTGAATAAAAGTTAAGGATTTAAGAAGGATATTTTTCAAAATATGCTGATAATCTCAACAAGGGGTGACTGCAAATGCGGTAGATGTTAAACTAGATTTCAGGGCTCTACAGGATAATATCTAATTACTGAGAACTCCAAATCTGCATACACGTAGGTATGTCTTGTCTCATTGAACATGTTTGCATTCCTGGGAAAATCAGTACTGTTCGTTTTAAACAAATAATAATGGCATACTATTTACTATTACATACATATTTACTAATGGCATAGTTGTTGACTTCAGCTTCCTTTGAAATTGCTTTAAGATCTTCGGGTGAAGGATGGAAAACATAAGATCACACTATAATTACAGCTTTATACAATTCATATATTTAATTGTGTTTGTATTATTTAGCTAGTACGTAAATATTTTATTTTTTAACAAGGGCTGGCATATTTTTGCAAAATCAGTGTAAGCAGTTACTTCTGGTTTTATAGGTACATTAGTTTTGTTACATTTTACCTGTCAAAAGATACTGTTTTTTGTTGTTAGCTTCTAGTTTCACTCCACAAAGCGATGAATCAAAAGGGGTATATACATACTGGACATCCTTGAGCTTTTCAAATCCTTTAAACATCTGAACATTATCAGAAACAGAAAGTCAGTAGTGGAATACAAACATGAAAAACAATTGCAAAAAGCAGCTGAAAGAAATACATGGTGCATCTCTTTAAAAAAGGCTCTGAAGTCTGAACTTATATGAACAAATACCAACAATTAGACCCTTTCTCTACGCTAAATGAAATGTGCCCATTATTTTAAGAAATTAGGTCTTCATTTTTTTAAATTGTAGGATTTTAAACCTGCTTTTTCAGTGTTTTAATGGAGCTTTACAGCTTTCCTTTCAATTTATATTCTACTAGCATGTTCCATTTAATGCAGAGACAGTATTCATCTCAAACAAGGTGCTGCAGCATTGTCAGATGAAAAAATTTCTCAATATATTAATCTGGGAAACTTTATCTTGATCCATGTAATGGTGTGTACCTTCAAGGGCATGAAGCTTGCTAAGACACTGAGCATTGTTCTTATATTCGGTCATTAAAGCAAGCTGATTTGCCACATCCAGAATTTTGCCCAATGCAAAATGCAATAACTGTTGGAAAATGGGATCCAGCTCTTAGAATTTATAGGCTGCAGCACCAGAATGGATAGGTTCAGGCTCAAAGGCTGCGCAGTGTTCGGAAGGGCTGCTCCTTAACTAGCATTTTTAACTATGAAAATAATTCTTAAAGTAAACCATTAAAAGATCAAAACAAATTTAGTTGTGTCCAAATGTGAGAAGGAACCATAAGATGCTAATCAACCTCAGAATGCCTGTCATCACCTAATATGACGTAGCCGAAATCCCAACACTTCAGGGGCCCTGTTTAGTGACATCATGCTGTGTGTTGACAGCTGTGGACAATTGCAAGGCTCAAGCTCCCAAGGGCAGGCTCTCCCAGTTGCAGCTGGTGTCGCTGGAAAATGTGTTTGTGTTACTCAAGTTCTCTCAGGAGATTTAAATAGTACAGGGCACTAGAAAAGACATTGTAATATGTTGATTTTTCTGAAGCCTTATTTATGGAATAAAAAAAGCCAAAGTTGTTGTCACTGGGCTTCTGATCCAAAAATGTTAGATGTGAATTTGAAATACTTAGGGAGAAAAAAATACAAATGCACCAAACCAAAACAAAACTAAAACCAAACCAGTATCTTTTAGAAAGCAGCAGTGAAAATAATAGAAAACATATATAATGATGATGAAAATATGTCTAATTTTATTAGATAAAAGTAGTCTGGTACGTCAGCCCAATGTAAATGTTCTCAGAACAATGGCCAAATGAGGCAGCAGGAGCAGGCTGCACATGTGTTGCAAAGAACCTGCCTGACTGCTCACCCAGCACTTCAGCCAGAGCCCAGGCCTTCCTCACTCCTGTCAAGAGCCATTTGGTTCCTGCCATCTTTAGAACTTGAATGCCCTGCTTCTGCTACCCTTAAACATGCCTCATTGAGGGTGTGGGTACCAGACACAGATGTCTAGTAGATAGTAACTACGTGAACTATGCCAGTATCCTCTCCACATTCAGAAACCTTTGATTGGGTTACAATGTATAGTAGGGTACAACATTTTTTTTTAATATCTTATTTACATCAACTTAAGAGGCATTATGCAGACAACACAAATTGATTCAACTATTAAAAAAATAGCTGAATATCCATAGCAACTCACAATGGAGATCTAGTTAATATTTAAATTAGTTTGGTGTTTGTTTTGTTGGGTTGGTTGTTTTGGTTTTTGTGGTTTTTTTGAAATTACAGAGAATCTATCTCTGGTTTTGACCTAGATACTTGTTAAAGCATTTCTTAGGGTTTTATGTTCCATTTGATTCAGTAAATTGTATTTGATTTTTAGCAATCATATTCTCTCAACTCCTAAAAGCATGGATTATTTTCTCTGTAGAGAGATAAGATGGCTCGATTCAGTTCTGCATTGTGGTATGGTCCATTTACATTTGAGGTTCTGGTAGGACTTTATGGAGGTAGGAAAGATGGGTGAGGGGTTGGGAGAATAAAGAAATGTGAGCCTGATACTAAAGTCTATATTGATACTATCCCTGTCCTTCTGAGATAGATAACCGAGACCAGTATACGGCTATTGCTTTAAGATTTTAGAACACATTCTTAAAGGCTATCTGTGTTACTTTCAGTGTATCAGGCTTGTTCCTATTATAATCATTATAGGCTTCTACCTTTTTTATCTCTAAGCCTTTTCAGCTGTATCATGGGTTGTTTTCTTAGCCCCATGTAGTGACTAATATCTAGCTTTAAAACTGCGCGCATCATTATGAAGTGTAGATATTGTTGTGTTTAGCTTAAATACCTCCTCTTATTGCCACAGTGAGGGCACCCCACCCACTTGTAAAAGAAGTCTAATTCTTCCAGTGTGTTTCCATCCATGCAGCCTGGGTGGAAAATACTTAGATATTTTGCTTATACTAGTTCAATTTGGTAAAACGTATTGATTTCATGTATGGCGATAATATCTTGGGCCTTACTGCTCTGATAGTGTAGGACAAAGTGTCACGAAAGCTAGTGGCACTGTTTTAATATTTAGGTGGCTCCTCAGGGTAACTATGAGAACCAAGTCAGAAACAATGATGTTATGAAGACAAATATTCAGTTGCATATAAATCATGTATTTTCTTCTCTCTTTAGTATGATGCTGTAAATATTGCAATAAAATAAAATAACAGTAATTTTTAAAATTTCAAAAATACCAATGTTTTAATGATAAGCTTAATGCACTGGATTTAAAAATCACAGAAATATTATATTTTTTTTCCTTTTGTAAGAGGAGTAGCATAAACCAGTCACATTAATCTAACATGTCAAACAGCCCAGAGGGTAACATAAAAGAGAAACAGCAGCATTTTGCTGAATTTACACTTGGAGTCAAATGTATCTCTATAGGGTCTGTGTTTCTTTTCAAGAGTGGAGAAGAATTGCTGAGGGAAGTGCAAATCTGCGTGGCTTTAAAAGTATTCACCAAAACTAATACTGAGTTGATAATCATGTTTTAGCTTGATAGATCTTACAGCTCAAAAGAGACGATAAGAGAGTCCATTCTTATGTTCTATGTTACATAAAGTGAATTCTTAACATATCCTCCCAATCCTGTAAATTTTTATGCAGAGTTAGACAGAAACACATGATCAGTGCATCGGACATTAATAGGACTGTTTGGTTTATCATAACTGCAGGTCATCAACTTTACAATATGAGAAATCGGTCTGTAAGCACTCAGGAGAAGAAAGAATATAATAAAGATTATTATAAAGATTACAATAGTGAAAAGTGAATATTCTACCATTTGACATACACTGTTGATTTAGATTATTTTAAATGTTATCTTCTGAGGGAAAAGGTAAGATGTGCTGTTACCAAGTTGTTGCTCTGGTCAACAAAGTTCATACTTATTCAGGAAACGGAGATACACAAATGAGGTCAGTGTTCCGTGAGGCTCACAGTTCAAAGATCTCTGAAAAGCTGTTTCTATGATGTTACTAGTCAGTCTGTGAATTGTCCTCCTCCACTGAGGTTGCCGAATCTGGCCAATTGTATAAAACTTTATATTATTTTAATTGATTGTTTTACACTCGCCAAACATTTACAAGCACAAGCTATTTAAAATTCCTCACTTTCTTTACTTTTGTAACTTCATACAGACTTTACAGTGTTATCCATAACAGTTTCCTGTTTAAACTTCTGTTAATTTGAAAGTGAGTGTTTCTCAGTAATTTTTCTGTATACCCAGTCCTGTTTAATTTTCACTTGTATGCCAACTGTGAATTGTATGCTTAGAATATAACAGGGTACAGCACTCTTTGCCAGTTCCAGTACGATTTACCAGGTGCAGGCAAAGTTTCCCTTATGGCTTTATTTCAGCGCCATGATGAATTTACTAGCAATCCCACAAAAGACTTGCAGTTTGCAGAAGCTCCTGTTTGCTTACCCACTCTGTATTGCAGAGGTTTCAAACAAAAATCCTTTTATTGGGTTTGTTAGAGACACTGAGCAGGGAGCTGGGTCCCAACGCAGCTGAGCAGCCTGCATGCCAGAGTGGGAGCCTCAGCTCCTACCTCTTCTTAACTCTCTTCTGGCCAGAAGTAAGAATTTGAAGGGTGGGGCTATTATGACCCATTTGTCTTTCGACTAAACTTGTATGTAATGATGTAGAGTATCTTTTATCAGAAAATAAAACTCTAGTTTTTCAACTCCTAGCTGACTTGTCTTCTGAAGCTTAGTGGAATTAAATAAAGATCTCTTACTGATGCCTGAGTTTTGAATAGGCTTCAACTCAATGAAATTTGGGAGAAGCTCCAAAGCAGCTCCAATATATGAATGTATTTCAGAGACTTAAGTGTGCTGTTACTGAAGAATGGGATTATAGACTGAAAATAGTAACACAGACTAGACTTGTCATTCTTCTTTGTGTGCTGAATTTGTGATGTGCATTTCTACCAGTTTATTCAAGTGTTGCACAGTAGCAACAGAAAATTAAAGTGCTAATGGAAGGAAAGAGAATTGTGCTGGTATTTATATAATTATTTCTGTAAAGAAATAGTTTAAAATATACTTAATAGTTTAAGAAGGCAGAAAATGGCAGATGATGAAGAGTTTTGGCATTTGTTTTAGCAAGGTAAAAAGAATTGGCTTGGTAAAATTGCTGTAAAACCTTAACAGGGGTCATGTGTGATAACCATGCTTATGAATATTTTGAGATATTCAGATCACACTCCTGTGAGGTGATCTGCTGATACAGTTTGAAGGACTGAATTTTTCTGAGAGCATGTAGCCATTCACAATGATCTACTTAAGTGTTCCCAGAAATGTAATAACACAAATTAATACAAATAATACAAAATAGTAATCTCTGAAAAATGAGAGGTAAAACCACCTAGAAAACTTAAAATAAAAAAAACCCTAAACAAATCAACCAAATAAAAACCCCCACCAATGCACGCTGATACATTTTAATTGAAAGAGACTACCTATTTTTTGTGTATTCCAGAAAATGGTAGATTATGATCTTTTTTTTTTAATTAGTGAGAGCTTGATGGTGACTTGAATGGATCAAGATATGTGATCTTGATGTCTTCTTAAAGTATTTTAATGAATGTGTCTCCTTATTGGAGCTGAAGAAATAATGGAAAAATCCTGTGAGAACTGAATTACACTATTTTTGGGTGATCCTACTTTGCGTTAGCTTTCCTAGCAGCATTCATACAAATGGAGTTTTGTTTATATGAATATCAGGGAAGGACTCCTGTTTCTGCAAATATCCCTATTCACTTATGAACCAAGTTTCTTACTATTTGAGCTGGAAATGCTTTCCTCCATTTATAAAAGTTTGCATCATCCAGCTGGAGAGTTGCAGTATCTTAATGCAACATAGCTGATCTGGTATCCACCAGAAACAGCAAATGTATTGAATACCGTTAACAGATTGAGGTATGTTTCTGTAGTCTTCATAAAGCAATTGTGAATAACAAAATTGTCATCAAAATATAGTTTGGTAAGTAACTCATGAATGTCAGGAAAGCTTTTTTTTCTATTTTTCCTCTTTTTTTTTTCTTTTTTTATCCCTATTTTGATTTATTCTATGTAGTTCATCTAGGTCTAACTGTGGAGGCAGTTGGAGCCTGTTACAGCTAAAAGCATTTAGGCCTAAATTGTAGTTATATACATAGGTTATCAGCATTGAACTTCAAAATAGCTAAGTGATTCCATGTACCTTTATTTGTTTGATTTCATACCGGATCATTTTGTGGGTATCAAGAGGATCATCACTGGCTGGAACCACCTTTTCACTGGTTATTTTTGCTCGAATCACTGTAATAGAGAAAGCGGTTTAAATGCAAATGAGCATATGTCTAATTTTACAAGCAATAGCAAAAATTATATTGATAGATCTTAGCATTGTTTTTACACTTTAGCTAAAAGTAGATTTTAAGGCTTGTTACTAAAAGAACACTAGATTGAGTTAGGTCCTGAAAATAAAAAGTGGGCTGCCTATGATATAGATCAGAATTTTTATGAATCTGGAAATCAGAATTAAGTTACCACTCAGTTTTGACAAAAAACTGTCCACCAAAATCTTTGAAAGACTTGAATCGCACAAAATTTTATAAAACACCCATCATTATAATGACTGAGCGAAGGAAAAGGGCACTTTTGTTGATGACGGAAAAATTGTCAGTCAACTAAATAGACTTGAAGTTAACACTCTGAAAGACTGTGCCAGACAAGATTAAAACATCCATTTTATGCATGAAATCAGAAGGCAAGGATAGTCTTTTTTTCAGTTTTCTGAGAATAGAGGTTTTAGCATTTTTCTTAACACAACTAATGACATGTAATATTAATCTGTATAAATTGATTACTCCCTCTTTTGACACATTTTATTTATTTCCTATTATTTAAACAAGGAAAGTATGAGATTTTATGAAAGAAGAAATAGTTTGTTTTCGTATCAGTTTGTTTCAGGCATCTCTCTTATATATACTGTTCTAAATTTACCTGGTAAATTTAGCACAGAGAATAACGGGATTTTAAGAATTAGGTATATGGCCAGAATTTCTCTGGGAACTCTACCTCCTAAAACTATTTAGAATCCTGTTTTTCCTTGGTTGTGGATGGCTGCTATTGCAACTCCTCTGCAGATGTAGTACTTTTTAGAACAATCTGTATCTGCATGGAGAGAGAGTGGCAAAGGCTCAAGCAATCAACAGTTGAACCCCACTTCAACTGTATGTCCAATTCGCAGTTGCACAGAGATGGATCTGTGCAAGGTCATCTGCACTTTTTTGATGGGAATGGTTGGATTTGCTCCCTGTGCCACAGGTATGCCGCTTGATGCAGGTATGGTAGAGACCAGAAAGTATTCTTCAGGATGAGGGCAACTCACAGACATCTTTTTTATTTTGTTTTTATTTTTCATGATGAAAGCGACCTTTCTATCAAAATTAGTATGAAACAGGTGTAATATTTTGTAGAATAAGTTAGGTTGGAAGGAGATTCTGGGGGTCTAGTCCAGCCCCTTGCTCAACTTGATTCGGGATTCTCAGGCCTGTGTCCAGCTGAGTTTTGAGTATCTCCAAGGATGGAGATTCTGCAGCCTACTTTGGCCCTGGTTCTAGGGCTTGACCACTCCTACAGTGAAATCCTTATACTTCCTCTTCACTGAAAAAATAAATCAAGCTAATGCAAAGGAAAATCATCAAAATCATGCTTTTTCAAAAACAAAAAAGTTTGATAAATTGACCTCTAACCATCATATCTAAAGAAGAGGCATAAGAAACCCAGACTGTGATTTTCCTTACAGCCAAATAGAGGTCAGTCCCATCTAATAATGGGCAGTTCTCATTTCTTCACTTATTAGCAAAGCAAACTAGATGTAATAATTAACATAATGCAGACGCTTACCGCTTCAAAGCTTGAGTCCTCTATCTTTTGGCACAATGTTCCCTCTTCAGATGCCATTTAAACTCTTTTAAAAGAGTTTAAGACTTTTAAGACTTTTAAAAAAAGTTTAAGACTTTTAAAAGAGCATTTTAGACTTATGGGTTGGATTGGAAGGGAAGAGTTCTTTTAAGTATAAACAGCAAATTCCTCATTTCATATGGTAAGTGGCAGCATCTCTTTAATCATCTGCAGATGTGTTATGTTCCCACAAATTAACAGTACTACTTAAGTGCTTTGATCTAATTCCAGATAAAAAGTGTTGTGGATTGTGTGTACTATACTGCTGGAAAGGTCAAATTAGAATAATGTTTTGCATTGCTTTCCTTTGCATCATTATGTCCTAAAAAAAAGGTTTCTCATTAAAGAGTTCATTCAATATAGAAGGTAAGGGAGTGGGACAACAGTTAGGAGCTAGCTCCATTATTTTCCAAATACCATAACGTGGTCTATATGCAGGAAATCTTTTCTTGCCTACTAAATGCAAACATTTGCAGGATAATTAAAGCTGCTTTTCCCCTTGTGTTTAATGTTGAAACATTACTAGTTTTCATATTTTTATTAAATTCTGCTTGTTAGCATCTGAGAAGAGCCTTACAGATGATCAGTGATAGTTCAAAGGGTCTCCATGGAGTTATGTAAGAAAGGACAACGTTTTGGGGTTTGTCATTAAGAGATCTTTTTCTGGGTGTGTAGAAGAAAATGAAAACTATTTTTATGTTGTGTGTGTTTCATTCATTTGTTTGTTTAAGAGAAAGCTTCCAGATGGTGAAGGAAGACCAAACTGAGATTATTTTTATTTTTTTTTAATTACAAGAAAGTTTTATTGTTACAGGATGTCTAAATCTTTAGCTGTTTGGGTTTTACCTCTCTCTTCTCCTGAAACCAGCATGCACACAGATCTTTTGGAGCTTTTTAATCCTTCTTGGTTTTCTTTTTTCTGTGCTGTAATATTTTTTTTTCAATCAGTGTCGTCTAGCTGTCTCCTAAAACCTCTTATTCATGTGGTTGCTTCTGTTTTTAACCACAAGCACTTCCTGATTTAACATTCCTGGGCCTAGCCATCTCCCTGTCTTCACTCGTGGTTCAGAGGGTGGTTATAAGTTAGGATTCCTCCTAGTCTGCACTTCTTTTCAAGAAATAGTTTCAAGTATACCATGGCTGGCTTGGCTTCTCTGTTTGGCTGAGGACAACCTCTGCTTGTTTAGTGTAATAATGTCATTTTATCTGTCAGATGGTTATTGGTTCCTTATGAGGAATTTGCATATATGAAATACATATGCATAGCCTTCGTATTCTAATGCCAGTAATTCAGTCTGCCTCAAATTCATTCTGATTGGTTTTTTTTTGTTGTTGTTGGGGTTTTTTTTGGAGGGGGGGGGGGGGGGTGTATTCAATCAAAAGCCTATATGTAGACTCTTTTTTCTCAAAAGAGATTAATGAGGGAGATTTGCTCTTCTGAATTTTGCCTCATTGCAAACACTTTTGTGAGATCCAGTGCTATTTTGTATTTCCAAAGGAAATAAATACCACTACTACAGAAATTGCAGTAAATCTTATTCAGTTGCCTCTGTTCCTGCACTTCAGCAGTTTGTTGTTCTGATCATAGACTACTGAAAACATGGTTGGAATATGACAGTGGCTCTGGTGTGTCTCGGGTTTATACGTTACTGAAACCATTCATCAAAAGAACATTCAGGAGAAGAGAATCCAAGTTGTTTGAAGCTGAAAAGGTGAAGTTTTCAGGTCCAGCTATCAAAAATAATTGCACAGTAAACCAGGAAACAACTAAAATGAATCTGGGCTTTGCTGGCCATATAGGGTTGTTATGTGAAATGGCTTTTTCTGTTTCTGTGATGTTATGCTTGTATTACTTCTAGGTGTATACTTTTTCCTCCATTCTGACGTCTCCATTCTTCATTCTGAATAGTGGAGAGGGGAAGGGCTTCTTTGGGCTTTTACGTTTGTAAAACTGTTTGTATACTTTCTTGTATTTATGCTCTTTTTGTAACCCTCACTAAGAAATGGAAGTTATCAAAAAAGGTTACTTAGTTGGGTGTATCAAAATAGAAATTAATAGTAAATCCTCAGTTTACCTGGTGGTAATTCTTACCAGTGCTGATACAACTTTACACCATCTGATGAAGATATGGCCATCTGTTTTTAAGAACATAGACTCCTCATTTCAATTAACTATAAAAGGCTTTATTTATTTTATATGGCTTTATTTATTTTGTGTTATCATAAGGGATACTTCCAGAATTGATGCATTAAGTAATCAGTGACATAATACTGGTGATTTTAATCTGAATATTGGGATAAACTACTTTGAAATAACTAGAGAACGCAGTACAGTGTTGGTAGTGCCACAGGTGACATTACAGCCAGAACAAAACTAAGCCAAGAGTTGTCTGTTAACAAACGTTTGTAACCAAAGGATAGATGATTATCTTCAGAGTGTTTACCTATAGGATTAAGAAAGAAAGGGTTTTATTACCCCCCTGTCACTCTTACTCTATTAGTGATCAGCACAATCCAGGACCACACTCTCCTTGTAGTATACAAATGCTAAAATACTTTGTATTTTGTTCTCTGTAAGAGAAGAGTGGGGGCAAATCTGGTAATGAGACTTTCAGCAGTGACCATCTTCAGTTTTGCAGGTGAGTTAATTCAGCAGATTCACTGTGAGACTGGAGAGGAGAAGGAAGCTTGAAATCACAAAACGGACTGTAATTCATTCCTCCTTTTAACCAAAGAGCTGCTCCAGGTGGAATTTCTGTTTTGTGTATCCTGGGAAGACTACTCTATTGCAGGTCAGATTTGCTTTCAGTCAGGCATTTCTCTGTAACTGGCCAAGAATTTAAATGGCAACAACCAGAAGGCAAACTGACTAAAAGTTTGAGAGCTGAACTGGCCTCATCTACCATATTCACCTTAACTCAAGTTATGGTAAAATAATGCTAAAAGTCCAAGATAAACTCCAAAGATAGGGTGTAGACTCACTATTTCATTTACTTTGTAGCTAGATATCATAGATACTATACCCAGTATATTATGGTCCAATATTACAAACTCTTGGTCTCTTGAAAAAGAATACTGGCATGGAACGCTATCAAAGTTGCCAGAGGAACCCAGTAACACAGTTTTGAATACTTGGGTTCCATGAGCACAGAGATATGACCCAAAAAAAAAAAAAATTTATTCTTTAAATTGGAAACTAGACATTTGAGATCCTTAACTTTTCTGGCAGCGAGGGAAAAGAGTCAGCAGGCAAGGAGAATAATATGAATGTCAAAAAGGAAAAGGAATCTGCATGAAATTTGTCACAACAGACCAAAATTAATAAAACCACTCTTAAAGCAATACTGCACGGGATAGAAAAGATAGGATAGATAGCTCAGATAAAATTCTAAATAAAATAGTGTGTATTGGCCACTGATTTGTATTTCTTACAAAACCTCTAAAATGTACAAGAGGTTGTAAAAGTTTTACTCCATACTTTAGAGCAACTGTCCCATCTGTCCAGTATTACCACTTTGCCTATGCAGCTCTGCTGTATTTTTAACTAAATGTCCTAAATTGTGCAGTTATATCACAGACTGACTTGCGACATTTGCTTATCATAAAGCTATGAGTTTCACCAATGAAAAAAGCAAATTAACTTGCTTAAATATTTGCCATATATATTCATATATCTGTATATGGAAAAGATTATGATTTCTCAAAATATCTATGAAAGGAAGAAAGAAGTATTAGCAATACAAAAGGAGCATCGTAACTTTGGTTTAAACTCACAGGTATCACAAATGCTTCCAAAAGAAGGCAATTTGTCCAAAAGAAGGCAAAAGTTATTTACTGACATAAAAATAATGTTTTAATATAAGTAAATATCTGACGTGTAGCTTTACATACACTCTGATATTTTCAAAGCAGATTATTTTAGAGACTTAAGAATAATTTTAAGGAGATTTAAGATTTTTATTTTCTTATGTTTGCATTTCAATATTGGATTTGCATGTGCTAGCTTCCGAAAGAATTAGCAGTAATGCTGTCTGTTATTTGAAATCTCTGAAAAACAGAGGGGTGAAATACAGTAGCTGTGTCTGTCCTATATATAGGTACTCGAGGATTCATATACTATTCACTTAGTAAGAAAATATGTGTATCCATTGATATGGTAAGTAGTTGTGGAAATCTCTGTGTGTGTTACGTATATCACTTGGAGCAGGGGTCATGTCTACTGCATTTTAATGAAACAAGGTAATGAGTAATACTATAAATTGCCAGTACCATGAGAATAATGTTATGGCTTAATAAGTTGCCCTTAACCTGAAATATTTAAGGCCTTTCCAAAGCAAGTCCCTTAACAGCAAATATTCTGGTTTCTCTGTTCATGCTGAAGGATTTGCCAACTATAGTTTCATAAAAATGCCATTATTTTTATCCTGTTCCCATTTATAATTTTCATCATTTTTCTCTGCTCTGAGTCCAAAAAAAAGGCTCTGTTAGTGCTATAACTTCATTTCACGTAGCTTGAGTTGAGATGACCTGTACTGCATGCAAAAAGGTCTGTACTCTGTGTTTTCAAAAACTACATTTTTTACTGCTTCAGTTATTTGGTTTCCAACTTGGAGGCATGAAAATCCTTATCTTTATTTACGGTAAGTAGCTGGAGTTAAACTCATAGGCACTTCTGGAAATTGACTCAAATTTATTTGTGGTCTTTCAGAATCTGGTGGTTATGAATTTGCTGGAACATCTTCTGTTCTTTATTGTACTAATCTTTAACTTCTTTAAAGAAGAATTTGGCATCCATGTGGTTTAGGTTCTGTCTGTAAAATATGTCTGTTTCGTTCTGTTCTTCTATTTTTATATATGTGTGTATATATTGGTTTACAATGGCCATAATTCTTTCTATGTTAATCACTTCCAGTCAGTTGGAGACCACTTCTGCCATGGGTGTCCAAATGCTTTACTATCAATTGCTTTTATTGTGTTCAGTTTTTGGTTTTTTTTAATCAGAATCTGCTGGCCACCATCACCACCTCTGAAAAACTGTTTCATAGTATTCACATATTTTTTTTCTTCTTATACAGAAGACTCTAGGTCTTGTGAAGGGCAGGGTGAGAGATAGGAAGTTGAGTCTAGGTACTGAATGGAAACGCATTTTGTCAAAATGGTTCGCGTCGTGTTTGTGGGAGATCAAAGATGACTCCTAGATTCCCACAGGAGTGACGCCAAATTATTAATGATAATACCCGTTTGGCGATGAGATAGATAGAACAATACACTGCTTGGAGAGTAAATCTGGCAATCTTTCTGATGTTCTGACACCCATGTGGTGCAGGTGTTCCTCGCAGGTTTGCTTTTGGTGCTTACAACATAAAGGAGACTGCAACCATTCTTTTGCAGTGTTGATTTCTGAATACAGGTTTTTAATTGTTCCGGACTTCAGTAGACAGATAGATGATTACTTCAGGATATCTACTGAGATACTAGATCATCCTTATTCTTTGGGGAGCGGAAAACTAACATTAAATGCCTATGCTTTCTTTTCTCTTAAGAACCAAGCAAGATGCTATTGAAAGATCTTTAAACACCTGAAAAAGAAGAAATGTTTAGCAAACAGCTCATCTATCAATTTATCTTTCAACAAGACAGATCAGAAAACAGTTTCATTTCCAAACTGTAACCCAACTCAGATGTTTGAAGCTGTTGTACTAGTTCAAATCTAGATGTAAACAGAACTCAGCAGCAGCGAAACTGGCCCTATACTGAGTGAATCTGAAAAAAACTTTTTCCTCTGTGTATGCAGGATGGATTTCTTAACTGTAAGTCTACATTGTTACTACTGTTACTCTTCCTCCACAACTCCTAGACCCAAAGTCAAGGAATCTTTAGTTCAAAAGATGTTAGTTAGGATGTAAAGCCAATTTTATTTTTCCTGCTTTGTATTTTAGCTTTCTGATGTTCCGTCAATAACTGCTTATAGCCTTCTGTACAATAACTAAATCATCAGCACAGTAATTAACTGAACCACACTTTCTGAAATCGCAAGAAAGAAAAAATAGTGGAACCCTAGTGGACTATTTGGAAAAAAGTGTTTTGGATCTGTAGCCACAGAGCTTGTTGAAGAGTGTAACTGTAACAATAGCAGGCTTTTTTCCTTTATTCTGTGGAAAACAATGTATGGAAGAGCATTGCCTAGTCTTGGTGCTGCTTCCAGTTGCCTGAGAAGGTGTGTGGTGAGATAATCCTATCTGGAACTCTGAAAAATCAAATCCTCATAGTAAAGTTTTATCATTTGGGCTAAAAGAACTCCATGAAAATTTTTTGAGGGGGAAGAGTAATTTAAAGTAAGAATTAGGACAGACCTGAATTCTACTAACCCAACACAAAACAGAAAACAAGGAGAAAAAGGAGGAGATAGACCTACATATTGCACATTGAAGGGAAACGTCACAAATGCATTTGAAAAGGTTTAAAATGTTAATCATTATGGGTCACTCTACCCAATTAATGTAGCCACTGTGCAAATGTTTTAGTTACACATGACAGCAGTAAAACACCTTTCTTTTCTAGATTATAAATTAGGATATTTCATTATTCACTGTTATTCATGGTATTTTATTCAGCAAAAAATTACTGCATTCCAAAAACCTGACATTTTGAAAAACCCACGAATACTTCTCAAATCAATAAAGGAGGTACCAAGGATTATTTTATCGCCATTTCGTATGGATGTTAGTTTGTACCATATTATTTTTCAACATAAATTCTTTGCAGAATTTGTTTACTCTTTTCTGTTTTATTAACACAAAACTCTGCTAGTTTGCATCCAAAATGCATTTCCATTTGAGGCTTTCAAAATGTAGGAGGCCTATATTTAAGCTCATTAGGACTCTCAGGTAGGTCAGGATTTTGTGAATCTCTGTGTTTTTGGCTCAGGATGCAAAAATTCCTTGTGTTGAAGGGAAGAGTTGACCAGGTTTGGCCTCCTTGTTAAACCGGAAGACTATGCGGTTTTATTTTTTCTTAATTAGAAGAATACATTTAATTTATGAGACTGAGGTTTTAAATTCTAGTTTTTATAAACTTCCAAATAGAAGAGGTGAATGTATTTTTAAGAGATGTGTGGTATTCTTTTAACTTAAATATTACCTAAAAAATAGCACGATTTCCTAATGTTGTTCAAGGTCAGTTTTATTTTTCTGCACTGTTTTTACAGCTGCTACTCATGTTACCAGAAATATTTCTCTCTACTTCACAAGCCTCAAATACCACATCATTTGACTAGTAATCAACATCTGCCTAATTTCAGCCAAAGAATAACACTCTCTTTATACTCTAAATTCTGTAGAACAACATCCATAATGTTATTGTAGATTTCCATTCATAGCTGCATGCCCCTTCCTCCGTGCGGAAGAAACCCTGCATTACTGAGATACTTTCTCATTAAAAAGTTAGGGATTAAAGTTGGTAGATTAATAGGATTAAGTGTTTGGCAGTCTTTCATGTTCTGTTTTATATTACTTAATCTTTGCTTCTAAGCTTGCATTTTGTTTTCAACACACTGTGTGTAGAATGTTGTTTTTGAAATCACGGTGTTTTAGTTTCTTAGCACTAGAATGCATGCTTTTAAATAAAAGTAACATGGTTCCTGATAATTTTTTTAAATACTCAGCAGTAAGTCAGTGTTACGGAGTTACTTCTAAATCAGGCAACTAGCATAATTCTTCTGAGATTACGTTTTACTACACAAATCACAGCTCTGGTTTTTTCACTAATGCTTAATTATTTTACAGTTGTCAACTACATTCTACTTGACAGGAATGTTGTGCTTAGTGGATTTGGCTCCTTAAAATTCTGTCCTGTTGTTCAGTTTCATGATGCCACCTCATTTTACAGTTACAACTTCTAAGCTTTTGGGAACACTGCCATGAAAAAGTTCAACGAGCAAAGGAAAAGAGAGTGACTGCATTTTTCCAGGCTGAGCCCCATTTTCATGCTTAAGTGGCAGGGTTCTGAAGAACAGTAACAGAAGACTGGAAATTATTTCTTAGAGTTGCGTGATATTGGCAATGCAATTCAAGTCTTGAATTCAGGACTGAAAAATAAGTTAGGAAACTAACTAGACATTCAATTTTGAGCTACGTTCTCAAAATGTTTGCTTCTATCTTAAAACCCCAAGTAGCTGTAGGCTTATTTGTAGATCTTATTCAGGTAATACTTCCTACTCCCAAACAGGAAATTCAGTCTTTATCCTAGGAAGCTGTTCACTAACACTTTGTTAAATGTTAGCTGCAAATGGAAGGACTGAAACTGCTGTTCCCATAGCAGCACCACAACAGTTAATTGAACATGGATATTGAAGTGCTTTCTTGAACATTCAGCAAAGACAGGTTTAAATACATGTAGTTGTAAGTAATCATTAACAGTACCACATCTCTGCAGTCAGTGCAGTCATTTTTTTGTGTGTTTTTGAAAGCATTTAGAAGTTTCAGGCTACGGTGCCAAGAAATTTGTATGTACTGTAATTGTAACTTAATTGTAATATGCAGGCATTTGTACCAGTGATAGGCCTTTGCAGGGTTGTAGATCTTTTTCTTTTGTTAAGAACTACACTCTAAGTGCATTAGTAGCTACTTTAAGTAACTTCCTAGGATTCAGGCTGTCTAGGGTTTTAAAAACTTTTTTGAAAATGCTATTAATGTGCATGGAAGTATGCAAAACAGACAAGTAAGATCACTGTGTAGTTCTTTCGTACTTGCAGTAGTAAAGAAACCTATTCTGTATTACTGTATTACTGGCTTTGGGAGGACGTTGTACAGCCAAAATAGGTGAAAGGTGGATTTGGTATGTATATAATTTACAGGTCTGTTGAAATGTGAGTTAAGGGTAAAATGTCTGTTTCTCAGTAATTTTTGTTAACGAACACATAACAAAAAGTGGATTTTGGGAAGGGTATGATGGTTAATGATTCCAACATTGTTTTCTGAACACCTGTGGGACTCTATTGAGCATAGGACTGGAACTCAGCTTTTCTCAGCCACTTGCTGAGGACATGAGGGTAAGAGAATTACCTCATTTTCAGCACCTCTGCATTAAACCTACCAAATACGAAAAACAGTACTTTTGAGATTAGTATAATTTCTAGATGGTTTTAAGATGATTTATTGGCTAACATAATTAGGGTTCTGAAAATATTGTTTTGGCAGTGTGCCCTTTCAATGGCGCTAATACACTCTCACAACTTCTTTTTCAAAATAATTTTTGCAAGAAACATGCTCAGGTGCTGTGCTTTTCCTGTTGTCTGAGAGAGAACTAGAACAGCAAAAGTCCAGTACATTATTTCTATAATTGAAGTCACAATTCTTGGAACAGAAACTCAGCTTTCATTTCTGTGTGGGACCCCTGAGAAATAGTAGCTGCATAATCCTTTCCAGTCAGTGAGAACTTACTCTAGAAATGTACCTATGCATTATTGTCACTGATTTCCACTCTAGAGGAAGAACATTGCTATGAAGCAGTAAGATCTGCCTCCATTTGGCAGGACAATAAAATAAATACAGATCATATGCCGAGTACTGTAATCTTTCCCTGCTATGGAAAAGTCTGTAGGCAACTCCAGGATGTAAGCTCATGTCTGTCACTGAGGTGTCCAAAAGCGCAGCCTGTGACCCCAGGATCCTGCCGGGGTCTGCCAGCAGTCTTCTACAATGAAGCTGTCTTGCTCATTCCCTCAAGCAACGGCTTGAAGAGTCAGGATTTTCATAGGAGTCTGTTGAAACCCTCACAGAGTCTGTTGAAACCCTCACAGACAAATAAGGTCTGCTGCATCCCTGTCTTTGATGGTCTTTTGTTATGTGGCATGGTTATTACTGTTTGTATGAATACTGTACTGCCAAACACATGAAGATTAATGACATAGCTGCTTAATTTTGTGTCAGAGCCTCCACTGGAGGTGCTCATCAACCTAAACGCGCAGGTAATCAGTATGCGCATAATTACACTGTTCACAGCAAGTAGACTCTGTGAGATTAAGAATATGGTGAGTGCATATAATGTGATATAGTAAGAATAAAATATAAAGTCTACTTTAATTTCACTGTGCACCTTTTCTCCCCTAACTTGGAAGGAGTACTGCCTACATTTCTAATACATCTTCCAATGCTGATTTTTCCCATCAAGCAAAGTTAATTCCCACTCTAATAATGTACAGATTAATCCATTCCAGTACAAAACTAGATATTATATTGCAGAGAGGCAAAATCGTGGGACATTGAGCCATGAAAGTTTTAATGTGAAATTCAGTAATAAAGAAATAGCATGTTGTAATTTTATCTCAGAGGACCTGACTTCGAAAACTTAATTCTGGTATATTTAAATAAAATCTTTACTGTTATTTTTAAATGTGATTAAAATTTAATATCTCATCTGGCACATCTTTACAATGCCTGATCTCAGTGATCTTATGAGATTTTAACAGGCTGAAAATGCTGCCAAGCTCCAGCTGTAAATTTTCCATCATATTTCGAAATGTGCCACTCTTCTCCAAAGCTATAGAACTATTCTCTGAAGCTCTATTATATACTTATTTATACTCAAGATCTGTTAGTCATTTCTGTTGGTGTGGTGCCTAATATTCCGTAAAAATATAATTTTCCTTATGTTTAAGAAAAAACCAACCATATGACAATTTAAATGCCAATGAATGCATCTAACTTTAAAGGTAGGGTACTGGTGTTACAAAGCTAACAAATGCAATGTATTTACATATTTGTCCTACTGTACAAAAAATAATGTTGGTTATGCCTGAGGGCGAGAAACCAGCATGAATTAAAAGTGACAGTTTAGAAATTAATCAGTCTTCTCCACGTGTACCATTTCTCTCTACAGATTGTCTAATTTGATGTGAACAAAAGGTGAAGATTTACCTTTTTGAAGTGAAATTTAAAACTACTGACAAGTTCATGAAAACTGCTCGAATTTGTACAAAAGGCTAAGTGGGGAGATTGAGAACTCCAAGGTCAGATAAATGGCAGGGCTGGCGTGGCACTCATGATTTACTGCCTATCATTACTGTTCTTCCTGCGGTGTACAACGATGTATCACCTGCAGGGCTCTTCACTCATTTGTTGTTTTAGTTTTAACCAGCACCCTGCAGAACCAGAAGCTCTCTCTTGCTCTAGGTCTGTCAGAAAGCCTGTTATTTCTATCAAGTTACTCAGGTTGCGTGGTAGCTGTGGGTTTTTAGAAAGAGAGTAAAGCCACAAAAGCCTCCTTGACAGTAAAAGACAAAGTGTCACAGCACTAATCATGTGAACAAAAGTAAAAGTTAAAAGAGCTTGTCCCAGACTTAATTAATTTCTCTGCTTGTTTTTTCTCTGGTGTATCTCATATAAATGCTAAGGTTTCTGAGTGGCTTCACACATTCAGTTAGTGGCTGAAGTAATGTCTATTGGTTCAACCCCCTCCACCTCCATTGTCACTCCACCCAAATCACAAGTGATCCTAAAGGAAATGAAAAATGTTACAGATATATAGTGAAACTGAAAAATAATGCAGTAACTGAAGTACATAGTGATTGGTAGCTCTACAAGCAAGCCTGAGACTTTGTCTCAGTTTTTACTTTAGTGTGGAATTTAGAGGCATGGCATGGTTTCTCTTTTTTTTGAATGAGATGTACTGGGCTTCTATTCTGCAAGGAAATACTTGAATGTGTTTGTGGGTACAGGGATGGATGAACTTAATAACTGAAAAAAATTGAATAGTGTCAGCAAATAGCTGAATTGGCATGCTTCTCCCATAGATTATGGTAGCTGAAGAGCTGTACCTTTGTTTATCAATATTTTGGAAGTATGCAAATGTTGAAATTAAAGTACAGATCTCCAGTTTAATCTTTAATGTTCTTAAATCTTAAAAAAAAAACAACCCACACACAACCGAAAATAAACAAAAAAAAAAACACCCAACCTTCAAGTTTGGTGATATTAACAGGAGAGGTTTGAGGTATCCTGTTGCATCGGATACTTAGTAGCATGGCCTGGGTTTCACAATCCCTCTTAAGAACGAGGTGGCCCTAAGGACACAGGTGTGGCTTCAAACCCACTTTGGTTAAAACAAAGCAGAGCTGCAGAGGCACAGCACCATCTCCCTGGGAATGTGCTCCAGCCTTGTGCTACCCCCTCCCCAGGACAACCCGGCCCACAGCCTTCTTGCCTGGACACTCGTGAAGAAACAAAGACTGCTGGCATTGGGGATGGGAGGAGCTTTCTTTGCCAAACTGTTAGCGGAGTTTTCTCTTACACAGGGCAGACGCTCCGCTGGTCTTCTCCAGCTTCTTTAAAGTAAGTTTGCCCTGCTTATGCAAGGTACTGTGGCCAAAGCAAATCAAATAGTTCATCCATAAATGTGTAGACCAGGTTTTATGTGTGTGTATATATATCAATGCATACATTAAAATATGTATAAGCATATTTATATGCATGAATATCTACACCTCTATAATTTTATAATATATAGAAATGCGATTCTCAAATAATAACTGCTAAACAAAGGGCTCCTTGATAGAAACAGTCCTTAGCCAAAAGGTAGAGTTTACTTTAATAGGTGTATAAGTGAGAGCCTGAGCATCAAGTCCAAGCATAAAGTAGTTTTATTTTACAATCTTCAGTATTTAAATATAAATAAGAATGTAACATATAGCTACCATTTGTAAAATGTATCTAAGAATGGAATAAAACTTAATATATATCATAAGAATGGCCAGAATGGCTTCCCTAAGGAAGATGGCTCATAATGAGTATTTTCAGTTTCCTCCATACTGTCAAATTGTTTATTTAGGAAAATCTTTACATTAAGTCTGTTCAAAAACTGTCACTTATGTACAGGAATGCAGCAGAATAATGCAGCTAAATGTATACATATACAGTTAAGCTCCAAGTAGCACAACTTCTATTTTCTTTCAGACCCTAACCCCGAGTTTGTAATGCCTGGTGTAGGTAACTTAATGAAAAAGATTGCTTAACACGAGCAGACTAAAAAACAATTTAACTGATGGCCACAAACAGAGCTTAGAGTTTGTCATGGCTACAAAGATTTTCTGTCAGGGTATAAAGGCAATTAATCAGTATGCAGAAGGTATTGCCTGCCCCATAGAGATGCTAATTTTGTGACACTTTGGAAACTCATGTTCTACATTTACTGTTCACACTAGATGGAAGCTAACCAGCCTTAGCTTGAGCTAATGAAATCAAAAGACTGCAAAATGTCACATTTTCTTATCCCCATGCAGTCTAATTTTGAGATCTGTACTTTCTTTCTAGAAGTTGTTTGACAACCACAGTGCTGACTGAATATCGTGAAACACAACTGTACTAAAGGCTGGAAAGTTATATTTGTACAGAACTGCTGTAGCCAGTTTACCTGCAGAAAATCAAGGGCCTGTCAGTTTCCTGCTCAAATATTTTTTGAAAATTACCAAAAAACCCAACAACTAATTAAAGAAAGTGTAGTATAGCAGAACAAAGATCAAGTGTTCCAATATGTTATCACTGGGGACTTTTATTTTGGTTTATTTTTTCTGCCCCTCCCCCCCAGCCAATGCTATTAAAAATATCGATATGCAGAGTTTACATATAGCAGACATATTTAGATATACTATTCTATTATAGATACTATTAACAGTAGCCCTTTGATAGTTCAAGTATACTTCCCTGCTTACTCTAAGTTAGAATATAAAAGCAGTTGCTATTAAAAAAAAAAAAAAAGAAGCACTAAATAATACAGAAATTTCAACAGTTTGTAACCACAATATGTTCTGGAAAAACAAGAAAAGCCAAACAGCTACTATCTTTTATTTTTTTCCCCATAGCCCTCTCTTTAAAAGGGATCTCTGCAGTCATTTTGTTTTAAAATCCTTGGAGAGGCTAAGCCACCTGGTTAAATATATTCTTCTACAGCTGTACAGAAAAATACCGCAGCAGTTCAAGTAGCTCTATTTGATTTCTTACCATCCGAGTTAAAGGCACGTATCCGTTCTGACTCACCTAAAGCCGAGTCGCAGATGAGCTGCTGCGGATGAGCAGGGGCACAGCTGCACGCCTCCACCAGCTCCTGAATTCTGTGGGTCAGAAGTAGAAGCACTGAAAACAACAAAGTATTAAGTACAGGATTCATGTTGCCTTAGGCACAGCTAATCGGTCAGCCAAGAGAAAATACTTTCTTACTGTTGGTTTTATATCTAAACTTCCTAATAGCTATCTGATTTCTTCTGCGTGCAGTTCAATTTCAAAAGACTTGGATGGTTTACGAAAGCCCTCTAATGCTCGCTCTGAGTATACGCTTATGTTAACTGACTTCTAATTCCCCTGACATAGGACTCTCTTATTTATGGCCCTGATACAAACTCCAAACTCCGCCTTCCTTTAAGGAAAAACACATCATTGGTGAAAGTTATTGTACCAGAGGAGAGGTTACCTTAGTAAGCATTGCGATGTTGCTGTTATGAGTCAGGAGAACTATTAATAATCAAAAGCCTTTACAAAAACGTCTTGTACAAGAGTCTGAAGCTGATTTTATGATCTTTAGCAGAAGAAAGATTTTATCATTTTCTAGTAAATGTCCTTCCAGTTTGAATCTAAAAACTAGTTCTGCTACCTTCTCTATTTTGGTCAAGTAAATCAAGTAAACAAAGCTGTCCTTTTTTAAGCTCTGTTTTCATTTGCAGTCCCTGATCTTCCCCTGCACTTCTGTGCATTTTCTTGAAATGACGTCCCTCTTTGCAGGCTGGACAGAATGTCATTCATGAAAACACAATGTTTCAATGCTCTGTTTGTGAGCGTTGGACAATTGATAGTTACAAGGAATAATGAATTAAAAATAAAAGCTGCAGTAAAAGGCATTTTTTATTATTTCATCACAAATTAGATTTAAAATAACAAGGAAAAATACACCAATGATGTATGTTGGAGGCATGGCTCTTTCTCTGCATTCCTTATTAATGTAAGCCCTAATCAACACAGATCTGTGTCTGTGTTTTCTGGCTCACGTTATAGATGGAACACAGAGTTTGGAAATCCTTTTCAACTTCAGGTCTTTTGTTGCTGTAGCAACCTGTGTATGTGTAACATGTACGCACCCTTTTTTCATAAAGAAGTTGTTTCATGAGGGAGCAACATAAAGTTTGATAAGAGAGTAATAAAATACATATATAGGCTGACATGCAGGACAGAACTTCTTAAAGGATTGTGTATTTTGTCACTTCATAAATCAAGCTGAGGAATTGAAAATTCATTAACATAATTTGAACCATTTCAATCCAGACTCGTGAAAATGTATTTTTGTGAGGTTTAGGTGTACGCAAAGTAGCTTATTATCTTCATAGAGAGGTGTACAGTGTCTCACAGCATCAGATTAATTTCGTTTTTGAACAGTAAGAGGTCAGTTTTACAGTTATTAGTGCTCTGATTCTTCTTTTTTTTTATCCCATCCTGCTCAAAAAGAACTCTGTTTAAAAAAAATAAACCATACACACAAAAACCACCAAACACAAATATTCAGAATTATTAGAATTGGGTCTCATTTTCAGATTTTAGATCTACTTCAAAACTGAGCCAGGAATGTTGTACAGTAGGTCCTGATTTAGTTCAAGCAGCCATACTTTGATTTTTATTTTTTCAGTCTGAAGTTTTGGCTTCAAATCATAAGGTTGGATCCAAGTCCAGGACTAATACCTGAAAATAATTTAGACCTGTTACCATCTCGGTTCTTACCTGGAAGAAGCTTACTCCTTTCAGGAAGTGAGTGAAAAGATAAAGATGTGAGGCTGAAACCTCATGCAGAAGTTCAAGATACAGGAAGGCCACAACAAAAAACCCAAGCAGGTATTTTAATGGCATCTGTGGCCAGTAATTCTAGGACTATTGATTTTCAAGTGTCACTTTGGGCAGTAGGATTGGAAAGTGATGAAGGAATTAATTGAGAGCCATTGAGTGGTTTCCAGATGACATTGCATGGCTGCTGCCATTGGTCTAAATAGACCAATTTGATTACTGTTTCAGTAAACTCCAAATAATAAAGAAATACGCTGGACAAACCATTTTCTCTAACATCAAGCACGCAGGTCTACCTATTTAATGGTTAACTAAGGCACATTTTGCCTAAGATTGCCCAGAATAGCACATCAAACTACTATGCTCTGCATGTCTTAAAGACCTTTATATCTAGTGCAATCCCACTAATTGTACAACCAAACTAAAATTATTAGCTCATAACAAAATTTAATATTTTTGTGAAAAGTTAAAAATTAATTGACAAGTATATTGTAGACATAGTTGAGAATTACTTACATTCAACTAAATGTGTAGAAGCGTAAACATGCTAAAACTAAACCTCATGGTAATTTTACAAATGCCATAAAAACACATTTTAATTACAATCTTACATACTATTGCCTCTGCTACCCTTGAAATAACTTTTGAGAGTCTTTCAAAGCCATCTGTACATAGGTGGAATACTTAAAGTACTTAGAAAAGCAAATGGCCATAGGAGAGGTTCTTATTCAAGAAATATATTCCCCATAGGTGTCTCTAGCCCAGTCAGCATTGGAAGGGATAGGCGTTGAACATGCTATGCGCAAGACCTTTCAGTGCTAATGTGGATTTTAATGAAAGTTGTAACTAGAAGGTTTCTCAACCCTAACATGAAACAACTGGTCACAACAGCAGCAGGAAAAGCAGGTATGTCCACCAGTCAGTCCTAGGGTACATTGACTTATTCAAAGCCAAGACCTGAAACTGGCTGTTCTGCTTCCCACACAAGTCTAACTAATTAACAGTTCTTTGGTAGGTGTATCTCTCATTTCTTCATGACAACTTTGATAGAATCTTATTACTAAAATGTAAAATGCTAACAATTTTTGAAACCTCAGCAGAACTCCTATTTTCTTCATTCTAAACCAGTATGTTTTGTCAAATTGCTATCAGAGTTTAAAGACATATTTACATAGCATTTGAAAGGCATTTTAATAAGTCTGGAAATTCTTTTACTCAGGACCATACTCTTGCAGATGCAAGAAATGCATTTTTAGTCCATTTGTCAGAGGAGAAAAATATTACCTATAGCTTCTATTGAAAGCAGTACAGTGAATGAGTACCTGTTGCCTCTGAACAGTATCAGCAAGCACTAGGTCTTAGCTTGAAGCTGCATCGTCCTTTTTTATATTGTATATTGTTAGTATTTTTAATTGTATTAGGAAAATTACTTTTAGAGCATTTAAAAGAAACCCTAAGCTCAGCATCCACTCTGTGTTACAGTTAGATCTTGACCTTGTAAAATACAAAGATTATTCCCAAAAGACATAGAAATATTCCTTGACTAACTTTTAAGCAAAATAATATTCCATCTTAAATAATAATAGAGAAATTATAGCCAACCTTTTATAAATATAAGCAGTGTGAAGCAAAAGAAACACTTGGTCTTTTTACTATTTGTATAAATGGACTAACAGTACAGGGCTTCTTTCACTACACTGTATGTTATGATGGCAGTTTTCCTTAAGTTTGATAAGTAAGCCATGATATCATAGCAAATTATGTCATAATACTAGTCAAGTTAGTGCCCACTCTTTGGTTATATTCTGATACAGCTAACACTTGCTAATAAGAAACAGAAAAGTTCTTGTATCAAGGGATGTGGTTACTGATTCCTTCAATTCGTTATTAAGACAGTAGAAAAAACACTTGGCACTTCCTCATTTCTGTCTAGCTAAGTAAGTCTCGTGTTGAACAACTATTTCTGTTTTCTAGTAAAATGCAATAAAATAAAGAGGACTGGGGATAATCCACTGTATCTGTTGATGCGTGCAATATAGAAACAAGGCAGGAAACCTGACTACAGCCAAATTTATAATCAGCTTCACCTCTTCTCAATGGGAATTCTAATTTTGCACAGGACTTCTAATTCTGGAGGGGCTTTCTGTACTGTAGGTTGTCATGATCCTTGTTAATTCTTACTATGAAGTGTTAGCATCTATCAACAGCATTCTGGTCATTAATTACCATCATTGTTTCTTTCTCTTCTAAGGGCCCCCATAGACCCATATTAAAAACACCAGGTCTCCTTCTGTTGGATGCCATACATGCAGCGTCCCGTGGGGTGAATTACTGCTTCCCCTGAACTCGAGAGCAAACTCACAATAACTTTATGATATTTTCATCTCTTCCCTGAGAGATGCTGGTGGTAAAAGGTGATGAGTGAGGTGCATCAGCCTTAGAGCTGACACAGGGAGAGGCAGCACTTCCAGATCACCACTGTTCCGTGCTTCTTTCCCGCCCTTCCTCACTGTATCTGCTCTCTCTTGCCTGTCAGCCCTTTGCAGCATCACAGGTCTGCAGGGGATGACCCACCAACAGCGCTACATTTGTCTGACCTGTGCTGGTATGTTATCTCCTAGCACTGCTGTCTCCCCTCTGTATTTCATTTTTCATAAGAGGCAGTACTCTGCATTCAGCTTATAGATTCCTGGGTACCGATCATGAGTATTTCTCTGCCAGGCTTGAGTTTGATACTTTTGAGTTATATCAAGGAACGCTGAACTGTGTGGCATAGGGATTGTCCATACAGCTTTTTCAAAGGCTCTTTAATTATAATGGGAACACCTTGCTGTCCCTTCCAGCTGTCAAGAAGTTTGAAATCTACACAGTGTCTTTTGGTTGGACTGCCTACTTTGGACATTAGCTTCTAGCAGTCTACAGGGTATATTTTTTTTATCTATATAAATCTTACTGTCTCTTCATTGTGGCAAATGAATCTTAGTTTAGAATGATAGCAGGTAGGATTCTCCACAGTAATATTTTATCAGTTGTCTTCTTGATGCTTTGCTGAAGTTCTTTTCTCCCTATTTCTTATCTGGCATTGCATTTTTCCTTAAAAATACTTTCAGTTTAACTGGTATATTCACAGTACACATCCTGTGCAAAAACTGTACAGTCATGTAGAAAATTCAAAATTAGACTAGTATTTCACAAAATAGGTGAGCTTTCATGGATTTTCAGTTCCAGTGCCTCCATATGTAGCCTGCTTCAAAAGGGAGGGTATTTATAGATGTCACTTCCTAAATACTACTGTAAAAGAACCCCATACAGTTGCAACCTGTTCCAGTGTTTCACCACCCTCAGCATAAAAAACATCTTCCTTGTATCTACTCTGAATCTACTGTCTTTTAGTTTAAAACCATTACCCCTTGTCCTATCGCAACAGGCCCTACTGAAAACTCTGTCCCCATCTTTCTTATAAGCCCCCTTTAAGTATTGAAAGGCCACAATAAGGTCTTGCAGAGCCTTCTCTTCTCCAGGCCGAACAGCCCCAACTCTCTCAGCCTTTCCTTTCACTGGAAACATTGACGGTCAGGTTGGACAGGGCTCTAGCAACCTGATTTAGCTGAAGATGGCCCTACTCATTGCAGCAGGGTGGGACTAGGTGACTTGTAAACGTTGCTTCCAACATAAACCATTCTACAATTCTATAGTCATGGCAATTTGAGTAATTTTTTTATAAGGTGGTAAAATGTTCCTTGGTTTTAGAGGCAGCAGTTTGCTAAATAGTTGGTAGAATGATTGGAATGGAGTGAAACAGCGACATGCCAGAATCAAAATATATCTTGTCTCTGCAAAGATTTTGTCTTCTCTGGAATTTCTACTAGAGATTTGTGGGAACTGCTCTTTTTGATTTACTGCTATTATACTTATTGTTTTTCTTGGTAATGACAATTTCTGTTTTCATGCTGTACGGGTATTGAAAATAGAAGATTTTTCTACCATCACATCACTTCTGTGTTGAATTAGGTAACTATTCTTTTTTAATTGAAAAACAGTTGTGGGGACAAAGGTCTTTAGATTTATTTCCTGGTTCAGATTTACTTGATAGTGTCACTTTATACAGTAAGATTGTGTCAAAACTTGTATTGATTTCAGTGAGTACCAAGAGAATTGGTTTCTTAAGATCCAGTCTTATGGGGTGGTATTAATGGCAAGTGAAGGACCTGTGTACAAAGGGTGCTCAGAATACCCTGTTTTGCATCAACTCCCATTAGTTTCAGTGGGAATTGAGGTGGTCCAGCATTTCCCTGGGACCAGTCTATATTGCACTTATTTAGTGGATAATCTTACTTATTTAGTTTATAAGCCATTTTAACCCACTGTTTTGAATAAATAATTCACAATTAAGGTGTGTTTGCCTCTCGTTGGTTACCTGGCACACTAATCAAATTAAAGCTCTGTTCTCTTCATCCACTTAAGCTTTTAGATTTCTTTCATGCCCATAATTCTGAAAAGATAATACAAAGCGTATCAGATTCTCCTTTGGCTTGCCACTTGTGTAAAAGGCATATAAAACATTACTCCATACAGATAGAATTATACACCTAGTTTTGTCTGTCAAGATACAAGGCAGTGGAAAATCTGTGACCTGTCCGAATTGCTCTTTGTGTTTGTGGAGAATAAGAGAGCAGTTTAAGCTTGATGTTTCTCCTTTTCTTAATGAAGAGAGGAATATGTTGAGCTCCCCCTGCTGATGGCAGAAAGCTTCTGCATGGCTGAGCCCCGACTTTAGCTTAAGATTCTGTTTTCTCAAAACCAAATAGACCAGAGAAAGTACATCTTCTGCTTGTTTATTGATTTAGGACTCTTCCTGCCTGTTTCTGGGAAAGAAAAAAATGAATAAAAGGCCACCTTCATTATTTCACTTTTAATTTCCTTTCTCCAAAGTAAGCAGAGCAAAATTAGATTTAGTCTGATGCATATTCCACAAATAAATTACATGGAACTAGAGTGGTTAAATGAACTTTGCTTGGGGATTATTGGAAAGATAAATATTTAAACATTGAGCTTGAGGTAAGTCATGTTTATGCAACAACTGGGGTTTTTCTGTGGCTACTTTCCCCATTCCCCCCCCCCCCCCTTTTTTTTTCCTATTGTGGCTTTTCTAGTCGACTCAACCACGAGGACACTAAAGCCAGGGTGAATACCACCTTCAAAACACTGTTTTCTGTATTGTTGCCAGCAGAGGGCTTTTTCTTTTTTTTTTTTTTTAGCAGATGATCTTTGCCTAATTTTATTTTTATATACATTTTATATATATATTATATCTTAGAAGAATTCAAAGTAAATTTACAAGAATTCAAATTCTATCTCTTGGAATTAAAATAGCTTATATTATGTAACTCTTAAGCATTATTCAAAAATACTTAAATTGCAAAAGAACTTAAAACCTTTAGGATATGAAGCTTAGTTTTAAGGATTTATAGATGATCATAATGATGCCTGTAGGTATTGTGTAAGTATATCAAACTAGAATAGCTCTTTCTACAGTAAAAAGCATGATAAGTCGATTTATTAAATCTTTAGGTGGCCAGATATTAAAGATTAATACAGGAATAGTTGTAAGCTCATAGTACAAAGAATCTTCAATTTTAAAACATTGACGCAGATGGAATGTTTACAAGCAATTATAACAGTTACCCTCTCTATTGTGATGTCAGTAAGAGAATCATCAAAGTAACTGGCTGTTTAGATTTTCATGCTTATCTAATTAGAAGTGTTTCTAATTGTAAGTCAACTTTATTGTTATCAGATAACTTGCATGTATGAAATTATATATATATAAAAAATATATATAGTCTCTAGTGTATGCTCATCAGAAATTAACTGAAATATCTATAATCGTCAGAATTTAGCAAATGTCATTTCATTTTCAAACTTGAACCTAGTTAAGGGTATATGGGGTTCATAGCTAGATAAATTAAAAAATTGAAGTATTTTTAGTGACGTCATGGTGTTTTTATATAGAGTTATCTGGGTAGCATCACCATCCATAAAAATGTCCCACAGTGCCAATAACCGACAGGCTTCTTAGGCATATATAAACAGGGATGGGGTGCATTTTAGTCACTGGAGCTAACAGGACTAGATGTATACTGTTCCGTGATTTCAAAGTTGATGTTTAATCAGACAATTCCTTCAACAGTTATTGTGGTAAAACCATGTCACATTCTGCAACTAACTTAGACTCCATTCAGGGAAAAAAAAAACACAATTAAATAGGATTTCTGACTAACAGCCTTAGGTTTGGCTCAAGTTTAGAAAAGAATAAACTGACAGGGCAGAAATATGTTTGTAAGAAGGGGATATCAAATCTCTGATAGCTACACAAATCCTAAAGAGTGAACCTACATTCACCAAACTAATGGTGCTGCCAGCTGCCCCTAGTTACAATGTGTGTTTTGTTTCTTTGTGAATCACAAGTTAAGTTTATTTTGTCAGGTTCATTGGAAGGACATGGCTGTTGTTGATATTTTCAAGTAACAGGATTTTTTTTCCCTCCTGCTGCTGCTACACTGGAACTGCATGCACAGTACAGATATTTTAGTGTAAAGGAAATTGTAGCGAAGAATTCAGAAAGCAGAAAAAAATTAAGTACTTCTTAGTAAGAAATAGTAAGACAGAATACTGATTCTACCTTTTATTTTTCATTAATGTGCATTGAAAATACAGGTAGCAGTATAGTGTAAAAATAGTATCGTTCTTCATGAGCACAACATTAGCAGGTAAGTGTTGACAAGCTTTATAATTCTGTTAATTACCTGCTCAGAGGTCAGAGTTGTAGCATCTCTTTCATCTCTTTCAATACCTTCCTTTCCACAGGGAAGTTTTTGTATTGTTCATTGGTTTGGGTGGTTTGTTGGTTTTTTGTTTGTTTTTTTTTTAATTTCATACCCAACTGTATCTTCTTAGTTCTTCTGCACATACTACATGGCATTTCCAAAATGGTGATTTCAATAAAAAAAGCATCCTAGGCTTGGTAACAGTTGGCCTGCCACATATTGCAGACCAATGGATATACCTGGGTGTTTTGAATGATGCACGTGAATACTGTTACAAACACTACGTTTGGATAACAAATGAAGTCTTCCAGAAGAATGTGGATTCCTCCCTTTTCTCAACAAGAAAAACATCCTCTACCAATTTTCAAGAGAAGAGGAAGGGGAAAACTGTATGTCTTATCTTTAACTGTTTTTTCATAATTTTTGGCTGGCAGGGCATGCTTAGTTTTGAAACTGAAATATGTTTCAAACGCAGACAGTTTAGCTGTTTACTACTGTGCATCCCCAGATCAGCTGTCAGGAGCTTTCAAACTGTTCTGCGTTTCATGAAGTCTTCTGGAACCCATGTTTTTAAGGGTTATCTGATGTGTCAAGAATAATTCTCAAAGTACTTGCTTGCTCTTTTTGAGCACCTATATAATTTGATCAGTGTCTTTTTTAACTGTTTTAATTTGGCAATTTTTTTCTTACCTTCTAGCAAAAGCAAAGATCAGTACTTGCAGTGTTTCAGTGCTTTTGATTGAATTTACCACACTTCTCTCTCCATTCAGTGTAATTATTAATATGTAGGATCAGAACAGAAGTTAGGCCAGCCCTAACTCTTCTCTGAAAACAACATATGCAACGTATTGAAAACACCTTGACATTTCAGAAGAGCAGTGCTGTATTATTTTGCAGATTTCAGGCATTTAAAATAGGTTCTGACCAGTAACTAATGAATCTTTGAACCCAAGTTGTATTTTAATCCAATTTGCAAACCATCCTAGCAACATGGAAAAAGAATGTTTGATGTAATAAGTTACAGCAACAGAAGAGCAAAAATCCAAAGCATTTCAAGCCTTAATGAGGATGATTTGATAACTTACTGGTCCCCACACCAGCTGCTTCAAAAAGCTTTGTGGTCTCAACCTACCTATCCTAATAGGTGTCATGACTTGATTCTGAGAGACTTGATGACATGAGAAACATGTTTCTGTAATATATTTCAAAATTATTTGCTATGAATGCATGCTTGCCTTAGTGTTTGTTCAGCGACTTCCAAATATTGGGTCAAATTTCTCATTGGATTTAGTAATTCCATCAGTACATCTCCGGTTTGAGAAATTACTTGACTATTTGTAAATCTAAATAGTTTCATTGCAACAATTACTTTGCTAGTTGTCAGTAGTATAGAAAACAAAAAGAACAAATTGAAAATTGGAGAACTAATGTGTGTCATGAGTTCCTACTGTCCTGTCTTTGCTTTTATCGAACTAACATATATAGATGCCATGAAAAATGAATGGCGAATCCACAACTGTGAAAGATGTTGAGGGGTTGCTGCCTGTATTATTATCAGTAATTTAAGAGAATTAAAGGATATTACAGTTGCTGCAAGTGGTTTGAAAGTATAAGTCTTGTATTTGGCCTTCAGTTTAGCTGTGGAGATTGCTGAGTCCAGATCTCACAGCATTTAGAAGGCCTGCCAGCATAGCTCAAGTTTGAGCCATTTTGTCAGCTGCTATATTCCCATTGCAAGTATATGGCTGAAAAATCAAATCACAATCACTCCTGTGAGGAGTAGACCAATTAACTTCAAATGTCTTTAGATAAAGACCCATATTAGGCCTGTTGCAGAATCAATTTTAGTGACACTCATACAACACCATTGAAAGAATTATTTTCAACTGGTCTGCCTTGAAAAGAATAAAATAAATGGTTGTTATGTACAAAAAAGTTATAGTACAGAGTTAAGTGGCATGCAAATCAGCTCATGAATGAAAAATACTAATATATAGTTATTTGGGTAGGGAAAAGATAGACTTTTTATTAAAAACATTAAGATTTTTCAGGCAGGATATTACAGTCACTTTTTAAACCCATATATACTGTTGTGTTTCCATTACAGATATAATCACTTCTAATATTTAATCCCTCACTCTCCTCTGACCTTGAACCCTTCTGCAGTGCAGCTAACCAAGACAGGGTTAGACTTCTAACACTTAGACAAGCACCCAGTCTGCCAAGAGGTTTTAAAGTATTACTGCTATACTCATTAAGACTCATGTCAAACGTGAATGAGCTTCCAGTTTGAAGGTGCCCTGTGGTAACAACCATTAGATTTGTCCGGTCATTAAGTATATAAGTTTAATTCATGTTGTTAATATCTGACGGAAACCATTAAAACATGTCATTTCAATAAAGCAGCTTCCATGCTAAATATTTCTCAGTTTGAAATTTAGGAATCTAGGCTTCTGTTACCCAGATTTTAAAAGGATTCTTTTTCAAAAGATTTTACTACTGCCTTTTCTCTGCAAAGCATAATCTACTTTCTGGTCTTCTAGGGAACATTTCTTCAAGTTCATGGATCAAAGTAGTACCTACTACTAGTAGTAGCTACTCCTAGTCATGGAAGTGAGCCGTGTAACTTATTCTAAGTTAAGGTTCTGTGTAGCTGTACGCTTCTACGGGAGAACTTATCTTGGGCCGCATACCTCCGGGACACAGGGCTCTACCCGCCCTGGGGACAATGATGCACAGACATCAATATGATGGATACAAAATGTCCGTCTATTTAGCTGCGTCACACGCTTATATAGCTCTTGCGGTTCCTGTTCCTGCCACTCCTATGGGGAGGAGTCTATCTTTCCGTCACATCCCGTAATCTTCCAGTCGCTGATCCCTGTCTATTCCCCTACAGTTCTGTAGAACTGAGACTTCACCTTTATTTAAAATAACAGTGTAAGAAGTTAAAACCACAGAAATGGAAGTGTATAGACTGAATCCATCTTTGTAGTTTTATTTAAAAGCTGATAAAAAATTGTAATTCTCTGTGACGTTATTTTGATCAATGATATCATATTAGCAAATACCAGTAATGTATCTCAGCTGGTTCGTATATGGATTTCTGTAAAAAGCCATGACAGTTTTTCCAGTTGCTGCTGATATCTGTTACCGATCCAATCATATTCATACATAACTATGGAAAATTGTATTGCATGCTTGACATGTATTCTCTTTTCTCTCTAATTAGTAATTACAGTTTATTATTGCATTGTTATTTAAGTTATAATAGAAGCCCTGTTTATCCTAATTTAAAATATTCAGATGTATTTCATGTATGCTATATATATGTGCAAGGGTTCATGCTGTGAGGTCCATTTCCATCTCTCATATGTGTGAACCTGCCAGATTTCTTAAATGTAATTTCTATTGTTGGTCTTTTCTGATTTTTTCCCCTCTTTTTTTAATTGTCACAGTAGAATTTATACTTTTCTGAATTTAAGAAAACCTTTGAAAAATAAACAATATTTTTGTGACATGCCCCCCCCCCTACATTTCTAAGAAAACATGCAATGACTCCTATGAGTATCAGCTCTATTTAAAGAGGATCCATTGATACATGCTAGATCTTATTTCAAGGTATCTCTCTTCTGAGTAACTATAACGTTAATTAAAAACAAACCCATGGAGCAGGTAAGTTTTTGGTGTTACTATCACAGTTGTATCATACCTAATATTTACCCAAACGTATGAAAAGTCTTTAGACTGCCTGTTCTGTTAAGACGGAAATTAATGTAAATGAGCAGACTGGGAAGGAGGGGGATGACACACACTCAAATCAAGTTTTCTATAATTTCAATAAGAAATATCAGGTTTTGTTATAGCTTGACAGAACGATAGCATGCACAACTGAAACCAGTTAATGGTAGGGAAGTGACTGCATGATGGCATATGTCTAGTCCTCATGTAGAAAGGGAAGACTGTGGGAATTAAAGGAAGAGCAGGAATAAAGGACATGTTCAAAAACCAAAATATCTACCACTTCATTAGCCCTGGATTCATGGGCCTGTCACAGTGATAGATACAAACTAGAGAAGCGCTGGGATAACGTTATGTTTGCCTACCTTCTGTGCTACCTGGTTTTTTGACTGTCTGATGTTTGAAATGCAGTATTCAGTGCCTTCTTCCCCTGCAACCCCCTCTTCTGTGCTGAGATGCAGTATACCACATGAAATCTTGATATCAGAGCAAAATGAACTCTTATTGCCTTAAATGATGTTTGTGCATTTTTTCTGAGTGTTTGAGTTGCCTTTTTTGTGGTTTTTTTTTGGTTTGGTTTTTTTTTTAGTTGGTGTTTGTTTCTGTGGCCCACAGAGGATTCCACAGCTTTGGAATCATGGGAAGATACGTGATCCTCTTAATTACAGTCGTGCCATTTGTACTGCTATAGAGGTCTGCCAGCATTTCCATTACAAACCCCCGGTTCAGTGGTTTATAGTTCAATCATTAAAATGTGCTGCTGCCCGTACGAATTTTGAGGCAGGCAATGATATATTTCCCCTCCTCCTCAGAAAAAAAAATTGGAAAAAAAATTGCCTGGTTTTAAAACATGAAAGCAATAAGTAAGTGAGTAGATGTTGACTATACAGGACTTTGCATTCTTACAGTTTAATAAGAAATTTATATTTAAATTGCAGTATAGGTGACCTTTACTGTATAATGCTTTTGCAAGTGCTTTTGGCTATTTTGAAACTAATCCGTTTTTTCGTGCTTACATGCCCTAATTTAAATTGGTTAGATTGAAACAGATTTATAAAAAGCAATTCAATGTATTTTGGATTTAAAGACCAACTCTTGAAATGGTTCCTAACCAAGAGTTAAATAAAAGGGACAGCCAAATATGGCTGACACTGTTCTGGGCGTTTGCTACAGGCCACCTGATCAAGAAGAGGAAGCTGATGAAGACTTCTACAGACAGCTGGGTATAGACTCGCAATTACAGGCCCTGGTTCTCATGGGGGACTTCAACCACCCTGATATTTGCTGGAAAAGCAACACAGCAAGCCATGCACGATCCAGAAGGTTCCTGCAGAGCATCAAGGACAACTTTTTGATGCAAGTGGTGGAGGAGCCAATGAGGCAAGATGTGCTGCTCTACCTTGTCCTAACAAACAAGGAAGGGCTGGTTGAGGATGTGAGACCTGGGGATAGCCTTGGCTGCAGTGACCATGAGATGGCCGAGTTTAGGATACTGCGAGGTAGAAGCAGGGCTATGAGTTGGGTTACAACCTTGGACTTCAAGAGGGCCAACTTTGGCCTCTTCAAAGACCTGATAGGAGGAATCCCATGGGCTCGGGCTCTGGAAGACGGGGGTCCAAGAGAGGTGGACAGTAACCAAGAGGACCACTTCCTCCGAGCTCAAGATCAGTGCATCCCCAATAGGAAGAAGTCAGGCAGAGGAGCCAGGAGACCCGCATGGATGAGCAACGAGCTTCTAGAGAAACTCAAATGGAAGAGGGAGGTTCACAGTATGTGGAAGAAGTGACTGGCCACGTGGGAGGAATGTAAGAATGTTGTCACGGTGTGCAGAGATGCAACGAGGAAGGCCAAGGCCCACTTGGAATTAAATCTGGCAATGCATGTCAACGATAACAAGAAGGGCTTCTTTAAATATCAGCAGTAAAAGGAAAACTAGGGATACAGTGGGCCCACTGCTGAACAAGAAAGGGGCACTGGTGACGCAGAATTTGAGAAGGCAGAGTTACTGAATGCCTTCTTTGCCTCGGTCTTTACTACTAAGGCTGGCCCTCAGGCATCTCAGCCCCCAGAGAAGAGAGGACAAATCTGGAGAAAGGAAGACTTACCATTGGTCAAGAAGGACTGGGTCAGAGATCACCTATGCAAAATGGATCTTCACAAATCCATGGGCCCTGATGGGATGCAGCTGTGAGAGTTGAGGGAGCTGGCGGATGTTCTTGCCAAGCCACTCTCCATCGTCTTTGAAAGGTGGTGAAGGACAGGAGAGGTGCCCGAGGACTGGAGGAAAGCAAATGTCACTCCAATCTTCAAAAAGGGCAAGAAGGACCTGGGGAACTATAGGCCAGTCAGCCTCACCTCCATCCCTGGAAAGGTGATGGAGCAGTTCATCCTGGAGGTCATCTCCAGGCAGGTAGAGGACAAGAAGGTCATCGGAAACACTCAACATGGATTCACCAAGGGAAGATGATGCTTGACCAACCTGATAGCCTTCTATGATGGTGTGACTGGCTGGGTCAACAAAGGGAGAGCAGTGGATGTTGTCTATCTTGACTTCAGTAAGGCATTCAACACTGTCTCCCATAGTATCCTCACAGGCAAGCTGAGGAAGTGTGGGTTGGATGAGTGGACAGTGAGGTGGACAGAGAACTGACTCAACAACAGAACTCAGGGTCGTGATCAACAGAGCAGAGTCTGGATGGAGGTGTGTCACTAGTGGTGTTCCCCAGGGGTCTGTGCTGGATCCAGTCCTGTTCAACATATTCATCAATGACCTGGATGATGGGATAAAGTGTAACCTCA
Source organism: Phalacrocorax carbo (assembly GCF_963921805.1). Taxonomy (NCBI): domain Eukaryota; kingdom Metazoa; phylum Chordata; class Aves; order Suliformes; family Phalacrocoracidae; genus Phalacrocorax; species Phalacrocorax carbo. The sequence goes on along the minus strand of NC_087518.1, from coordinate 26,383,644 downwards.
GCAATTTTGTGGATGATACCAAGCTGGGAGGAGTGGCTGATACGCCAGAAGGCTGTGCTGCCATCCAACAATACCTGGACAGGCTGGAGAGGTGGGCTGAGGAGAACCTGATGAAATTCAACAAGAGCAAGTGCAAGGTCCTGCACCAGGGGAGGAACAACCCCATGCACCAGTATATGTTGGGGGCTGACCTACTGGAAAGCAGCTCTGTTGAGGACCTGGGAGCGCTGGTGGACAGCAAGTTGACCATGAGCCAGCAATGTGCCCTTGTGGCCAAGAAGGCCAGCGGTGTCCTGGGGTGCATTAAAAGGAGTGTGGCCAGCAGATCGAGAGAGGTTATCCTCCCCCTCTACTCTGCCTTAGTGAGACCACATTTGGAGTACTGTGTCCAGTTTCAGGCCCCCCAGTTTAAAAGGGACATGGAACTGCTTGAGCAAGTCCAGTGGAGAGCTACCAAGATGATCGGGGACTGAAGCGTCTCCCTTATGAGGAAAGGCTGAGAGACTTGGACTTGTTCAGCCTGGAGAAGAGAAGACTGAGGGGGGATTTCATCAATACCTATAAATATCTAAAGGGTGGGTGTCAGGACAATGGGACTAGGCTCTTTTCAATAGTGCCTAATGACAGGCCAAGGGGCAATGGGCACAAGTTGGAACACAGGAAGTTCCACCTAAACATGAGAAAAATCTTCTTTACTGTGAGGGTGACAGAGCAGTGGAATAGGCTGCTCAGGGAGGTTGTGGAGTCTCCTTCCCTGGAGACATTCAAAGCCCGCCTGGATACGTTCCTGTGTCCCTGCTCAAGCAGGGAGGTTGGACAACATGATCTCCAGAGGTCCCTTCCAACCCCTACTATTCTGTGATTCTGTGAAGACTTTCAAAGTATTCATAGTTATCAATTCCTGCGGTGTTAGTCTAAGTAACCAGAAGTTCTGCAAAAAATACAAGTTGCCTTTACACTGGCACTGAAATGTGGCATGTAATATAAAGCACTAAGAGATGAGTTTCAGAATGGTCTGCTTGCCTGTGGCAGAAACCCTTGAGTTCAAATCTTGAGGATGCCCTGGCAGAAGATATGCATATGACATCTTTACTTAACTAATGGAATAATTTAACTAAGATTGCAGTAAATTTTTCATAACTGCAAGTCTTTAAATCAAATCTGGTTTTCTCCTGAAAAGACATGACTTTTGGGTTTGATGCAGAAATCAAAGGAAAACTTCTACGGCCTATGTTGTGTAGATGGCAATCATAAGACCCTGTAGTTTCATCAGGCTTTGAAAACTCTGATATGTTGAAGGAGTAGATCCGGAGATTCCTCCTTTTTCTTCTGATCAGGCAGAGCAGAAACTGAGATTCTGTCAAAAAAACAAGTAAGTTGGGTTTGTTTGCTTAGATGTCCTTTATATGTTTTAAAAATTAAATCAGAACAAAAAAATATTACACCATTAAGCATTTTAGGAAAGTTCATTAAAAAAAATATATATTCATGTATTGTACTGGGAATCTGACAGTAATTAGTATAGGATATGTATCTTGCAGTGAATGCCCACTTCTTCTTGTGCAGATTTGGCTTTCAGTTAAAGTATTTTTAAAGCAGGCATCCTTAAAAGCATATTGAAAATAAATGTTAAAATATTAGAAAAGTGTGTGTGAATTTTAATTAGCTCTATAACCCTACAAATAGGTTTGATGTTACCAAAAGCCAAGTGACCTTCCTATTCTTTATCTCTTGATTTTAATTTCAATATTTACCGTCCCATATTTTCTGTGTAAATATCTGTTTGTGCATTTCTGTGCTATGTTGTGCAAAGCACAGTGAAAGTGTGAAACTCCATTTAGCCTCTTGACAATCCTTTGTAAGAATTGGGAAAAAAAAATATCATAAAATCTCTAAGCATCAGCTTTGCCTTTGCATTTACTCTGTTAAATTTGGTAGCAAATGAAGGTTTCAGACCCTGTAACACTTACTGTCCTGCTGCTGCCCACTGTAGTTACATGTTGAGGGTGCTCAGTTTCTTATTTCTTGTTATAATCCTATTCTACTAAGTATTTGTATTCATGCTTGGTTGATAGAGGTTCAGTATAGGTATATTTTAGGTGGAAGAAAAAGAGAAAGAAGTGACAGCTGTACCCATGACTGGGAGATCTAAAACTTCTTCAAATGAATGATGGGAAGAAAGCTGGTTATTTGCAGACCTTTCTGAGAGACAGACCATTATTATTTGATTGAATAAAGCATATTAATATGCCTTTGCATATTTGATTTCTTAGTCAATGGCTGAATTATTACTTGCATTCTATGCAGAAGCTGGAGCCTTCCCTAGAGAACTTGGATATTCTGTAACAGAAGCTAGGATCTGCCTTCAAATAAAGGGTTTTTTTGTGAATTAGACTTCATTGCTTTCATAAGTGGTCACACAATGTAATTACAGCTTTGCTAAATAATGGAAATCAAGGGGGAAAGGAAAAAGGTTATTAATTTGTCATCATTAATTATTATAACCTTGGAAAGCGTGAATTTATGGGTCAGAAAACACAGTAGCAAAACATAGAATAGGAAATAGCAGAAATTCAGTTTAAAAAGTGAAGTAAAAAGAAAAAAATACAAAAAAGTTGATAGAAGTACACCAGTTGTATGCATTGGGAATAACATAACACTCAGAAAACATACACAGCAATTCATCAGAACACATAGTCTTACACAGATTAATAACATGTTTGAATAACCACATGGCAAGAACAGTTTTGGCTGCATTATGATCATGTTTAAATAATTTTTGTAAATTATGTAGCTTAATCATTTAACTCATGGTTGCACTCTCTAATATGTCTTTTTTGTTTCCCACCTTAGCTAACAATGCCAACATTTCCTGTTGTTGTGAAGATTGGACATGCTCATTCAGGCATGGGAAAGGTGCAGATGCTATTATTGCATGCTAGGAGGCTGGGTGTTTTCTAAAATAATATGCATGTTCTTTCATTTCCTGGGTATTTCAACTTTTCACTGTCTAAATTCTGTCTCAGATTCCTACCCTTGCAAATCTTTGCTTGTATATTATTCAAGAAAGTGCCTCTCTTTAGGAAAATATTAAAACAAATAATATATTTCCACACTGATGCCTTTTCAATTTATGTGTTGTTCTATATAAGACGTTCATTGAAATGTGCTGAGGTGCTTTCTTGAAGCAGAACTGTATTTATTAATTTAATTGACTGCAGTGAAAGTATTTAAGAGTTATGGTCTGTTTGCACAATCCAAGTTTTTGGCCCTGGGAATATAGGAAGGTTTTGCCTTGGTGCTTTATTAGTTTCAGCTTGATACTGAACTTTTCTTCACTTCCTGTCTTAATGTATTCTCTGTAATTGTTTCATACCACTATATAACTGCTGCTTTCTTTCTCCAAAGTAATTGCATTTCAGTGGTGAGTACAGTTGTTTTGATATCACTTATCTCACAATGATGTTTCAATGGGATATGATTTAAATCCCACTTTCATTGATATCAGTGGAAATTTCTAGTCATTACAGATTAACCACTTTCTCTCATTGAAAACACTCAGTGCTTTAAGTGCTTTAGGTTTTAAAACAAATCATCAGAGAATAGTAACATTTATCATCTTGAACCTCCAAAAGCTCCATGAATATAGTATTTGCCACTAGCAATACAAAGAGGAAATTGATTAAATTGCATTTTATTCGGTAATTATGCAAGTTGTACTGTATGTTATGTTCTTTTGCCTATGACTGTATTTCATACTTCGTAAGTTAGTGGAAATCTGGCAGCCTATGTAATTGAGAGCAGAATTAACCACTAATTACTTAAAGTGCCGTTTCTGTGGATTGCATATGTGAAGTATTAGAATGTTTATACTGTACTTTCAATATTCACCTCTCATTTATAGAAAAGGGAAACAATGCACAGAAATGTTCAGCATATCAAATGCCTAGAAATATATCTAGATTTTTTTAGCTACAAAATATTGTGAATCCTTAAAGACTAAATGCCAGCCTTTTGTAGTGAAGTGCTTACTGTCAGAGTCCAAATATAGATTCTTCTTGTACCCCAGTCCTCCCTAAAGGCATTGCTAGGACTAGTGTTTCCATTGGTGGTAATTAGACTTGCATATGCTATTAAATTTTCAGAAACTAAGTTAAAACCAGGCATTGTGTCTGGTTTTGTGGCTCTCAAACAGTAAATTACTCTGTATTGTTCTCCATCTGAGAGCTGAGAGCAAATACAAAAGCCTTATAACTTCTTTTAGCTTCACCAGACCCCGTATGCAATTCCCATCTCACAGCTGTGCCACTCTGGCCCACAGGTTCCCTTTTAAGTACCGGGTGACAGTGGAAGGGAACAAGACACTGGGCTTGCAAAGAGTTGCAAACTCTCCTAATATTAGATAACATGAGAAATACTAATCCCTGCCTCCTTTCCTCACCATTCTGAAATGTACTTTGTGTCAGTATGTTGGAGTTCCAGTTTCCCTCTCCCATTTTCTACCAGCCCTAAGACTTCTCTTCTGAGTCACTTTTTCTCCCCACTTCAGGCAGCTTCCTTTAAATCCACTGTAGAGGTGTGACCTCCCTATCCAAAAGTAATGTTTCTGTCCTCCATCTGTCCTCTAAGGTCTCCTTCTCCCTCTCCCCCAAATCAATATTCCCCACTTTTCCACCTCCCTTATTTCAAGATGTTAAAGTTGATGGGTTTTGTACCATTTACCATCTTTGCACAGTGTTCCAAAATGAGGAAATCCTACTCCTAGAAAGCCTGATTCCTTGAAGAGAAGTGGGAAATATTAGAAAAAGTGGTTCTGCTGTCTTGAGCTAACCCTCTGTGCTCTATGTGTGGGCTCCATATACATTCAGTTACATGAGCAATTTACAGAATCTACAAGAATTCTATACAAATTAGTGTTGCATATTATCACACCTTGAAAAACTCTAAAGCCTGTAGATTTAAAATTAACAAAAAAAGGCAAAACAAAATTCCACTATCTGCAAATTGTTTTCTACAGGTGAACAGGTAATATTTTGCCTAGAAAAATAGATACTTTAATGCAGGAATGTTATAGCATCTAGAAATCAGATAAAATATCTGCGACTTTTTTTAATAAACTGATGCTGTCAGAAAACATACTTCTCATGAATGCCATTTGCCAGTGAATTCTACATTTTATTCCTAATTGGTCTTTTTTCTTTTGTATATGCTGTTTGCTTGTGGCATGATGACTACAGATCAAGGTAGACAACCACTACGATTTTCAGGACATAGCCAGCGTGGTAGCACTTACTCAGACCTACGCCACTACTGAACCCTTCATAGACTCCAAATATGACATCAGGATCCAAAAGATAGGCAGTAACTACAAAGCATACATGTGAGCCAAAAACTTATCTTCTTTTATCCATTTGTTTCAAAATTGATAAGCACCAATAAGATTAAGACTGTTGCATGAGTCTCTGAGCTGATGTGGTGACTCCATGCCTCCTTTGTCATACTCTGGAATGACAGTATTGTAGACTTTCTAGATTTATCAAAACTTTTTTTTGAGTTGACTGTGACTGGAAGAAGGAGAACAATACAACAGGCGAGCCTGCCAGAGTGGTTTTCCTGCTAACCTTTGTTTATTTTTTCATTTAATGAAAGGAGCAGTTGGAAGGGGATTTGTTTTTATAGGGGACTTGTTAAATCAGATTCCTTTCTATCTTTTCCCAACTTAGAGTGAAAAGATACAAAGTAATCTGATTTAACAAGTCAAATTTTCTTCTCCCTCTAAGGATATTTAGATGGCATTCATTCACACAACCCTAAGTCATAACACTTTAATGGAACAAAGATCTCTCCTTGTAACCTAACACACATAAGAAAAATTCTTATCTTGCAATGGCCTTCACATATATGGATGAAAATCTCTTTTAATTTTAGAATCTAGGTGTTTGTTTAAAGATCATGAGTATATGAGAGGCTAAAAGGGTGGTTCAGTTTCAGAGACAACATTAAGCTCGAGCAGCAAGACAAGTTATCGTGTAGTAGTTGAGCTATGGTAACTGTATTTAGGCATATTTTTACTCTCTTTCAATTATCAAGCAACATAATTTGACATAAACTCATGCATGTTTTTAAGACAAGCTAAATCATCTCATGTATTTGTTCCCTCATGCTTACAATTCTGAGGCAGGAAAAATATAACAAAATATGGATAAAAATACACATATGCATTTACGTATGCACACCCACATACACATGCAAAGATATTTCTCTAGGAACTCCTGTAACACTGGAGGGATCAGAAATTTCTTGTATGTTGTCATTTGTAGGGTACAGTCAAGTTCTTTATCAGTAAAAACAATTGAACTCCAAGCAAACCATAAATATTAAAAGAAGGAAAAAGTTGGAGCTGGGTTAAAGAAAATGCATAAAATGTTTTATAATATTAAAGACAGAGTTAGCATTAGCATCAAGTAATTCAGGAGAGCCAACAAGCTTCCCCCCAGGGCTGGGGGAAGGGGCAAAATATATCTCCTTAGGCTGATATTGGAAGGCCACATACTCTTGACTTCTCCCCTAAAACATTACTGTCACAAGATCAAAACTGTACAAGTAACTGACCTTTCCTGACATATGACTTGAAGACGTATTTGAGAAAGAACATAAAATATTAGGCCTTTCAAGAACAACTCTGTAGTCCATCTGCCTCTCACTGTACGTCTGAGGGGCCTCAAGAGAGCACAACACAGAACTGGCTGGAAGTGCTGTTCCACAAGTCAGATCCATCCAGCAGTATGGACACTAAATCATTCTGCTCTATTTTGAACCCAGAACTATCTGAACAATGCAAAAACAATGCCTTGGAAGTTTGAGTTGTACACAGCGACCAAAGCAGAACACTCAAATAGCTTGCGAGGATTGAGAGGTTTGAGGAATCATTTGCTGATGATTTTCAGTGTTCTTAGTGATGCAGGACAGAACCTCTGTATTTCACACCCCCGACAGAATTTCAGGTGTGCTGGGCCTACCCCACCTCTCCCTATAGGCAATAAGTATCATTAAAAAATACTTCTGAATGATACAGCTTTTAGCCCCTGGCATCTCTAGGAAAGTTAATTCCAATTCTGCATGTTTGTCTTACATTGGTGTTCCAGACTGTGACTTTTCCTGGCTTTAGCCCCTCATCTGGAGACATCCATCCTACATTTTTCTAATAGCACTATGCTTCCACACCTCAGTCACCTCTCTCCTATCTGTCCAAACCATGTCTTGGTCCAATCCCACCGCTTTCCCAGACCACTTCTACCTTTCTGTCTCTTAGTCCTTACCTCTAGTCTTTTTTACTGTCCCAGGTTCTCCCTTGCCCCTTTTATTCTACTCAGTGCCATTCACCAGCTTTGTTCTCCCTCTACTTCCAGTCACCAGTCAGCCTTCTTGCTCTACTTCAGACCTTTCCATACAAAAAATTCTGTCTCTTCGAGGCTAGGATAGTACTTTTTTCTCTTCTCAGTGCTTTGACAGGCAGATTTCTTGTGTTGTACTACCCACCTCTCCCCTCCTCTGTTGTTTATTATAAACGGGGTTGATCTGTCTCTGTTGTACAGCTCCCAAGTGACAAGAGTCTTAGGAATAAGGCCCCACTCTTAATGGTTGACACACCAACAGATGCCAGCAGCCAGATGCAGTGTTAGTAACGTGACGGTTCATTGCCTAGGGTAGAAATTGGACCACTACGTTTCATAGGAGGGAGCCCTACATTTTTTTCTTTGACTTGAGATTTAAATGCTGCTCAGTCTCTAGAGTAATTTTGGAAGAGTCAGCCATGGTAAATTTATCATTTTCAAACATAAATGTTTCTTCTTCACAGAAGCAGCAGTTGGGCTAAGGGACAGCAAAAATAAGTTAAAATGACAGCCTGTTCCTCCTACCTTTTATTTATTTTTAAGTTTCTACTCAGAAACTATGGGTTCATCCAAATGCTAAAAACCTAGCAATCATTTTTTCTCTAGATTCTTTCATACAATTAAATCACACAAAAAAATGAAATACTGATCCATTGTTACAAAGCATCATGAAAAGGAAATTTACCAAAGGTCTGAAAAATTATTCATATGCATACATACACATTATGTCAGTAGAATATTGTTTTACAGCTGGTTCTCATTTTGTTCTGTGACACAGGAACAGAGTACTTAGAGAGCCACCACAAAAAATACCAGCTGAACATTTGTTTTTGTAGTTTAAAGAGAGTTATTAAGAGCTTCAATTTTATAATTCTGTGGGAAATTGTGGTATAAGTGGATCCATGACTCACAAAACACTGGTGCTTATCATCTGTCAGTAGAGATTATAGCCAAAATGCAACATTGGATCCCTCTAAATACCACAGCTCCTCAAAACGTTTTGTGACGCATACTTAACTACACTTGGTACCATTACAGAATTCATCTGACTTCAAGGAAACAGAGTTAAAAGGGTCACACACAATGAAGAAAAACAAATAGAAAAACACTACATCTAAATCTCCTCTCCAGAAGCAATCCTCTGAACCCATAACCTAATGTACTTTGATCAAAAGGGCAATAAAACAGAAGTAGAGTACATCAACCAAGAGACAATGCTATAGAATTGAACCGCTAAGCAGGCTATCTACACAAGAACTGTAGGTAGACCTTTCTACGTATTTTTCTGATGACAAGTCCCTGTCCAGACAATTTGGATTACATACTTTAAATGGTACTAATTAAAACAGAAAGGTGTTTGAAAAGGGGAAGCTCAAGTTACTATGAATCATTTATACTAATCATAATTCCTTTTCCCTGATGTTAAAACAGTTCTTCCTCCTTTGCAAAGACCACATCAAGTGAAAACATGTTAAGCCTAAGTGTAAAGCACTCAAAAGTGTTGCAAGTTGTTTTCTGTAGTCAGTATTTAGTAAAAGATTAAGAAATAACGATGTGAAAGACCCTTAGAAATCATCAGCATGGAAGTGAAGGGTGGGAAAGCTACATATTTCAGTAGAGGAAATCATATGTGAATTAAATGAATTACAGAAATCATATCTAAGTTTTAAAGTGCCAGATGGTCTGGGCGGGTACTTTTGTGTCACTTAACCATGGTCTAATGCAACAACCCTGTTGTTTTGGCTTTCCTCTGTGTGACAGACCTAGCATTGGCAGCTCCAGCCCACAAGCTATTGAGATCACACTAGTTAGGTCTGTGTCCATAGTGTTCCTCTCAGTCCTCAACTGGTCCCTACAGCATTGTTACAGCCAGCCAAGCATCCAGTTGTGAGACTGCTTCAGGTACAATAAGGGACCTTTCACGTTGTTGAGTGAAAGCACAACTTAAAGCAAACCATCTTTTCTCCTCTAGTCGGTAGTGCGGAGATTACATCAATGCAGCTGAGGATCTTGAACTAAATGCTTCCTAAATGTCTTCAGAACAATTATTTTTTTCCTGATTTGGTCACATCTTCCTTCCTAAAAGAAACCTTAAATAGTACATGCTAATGAATGCCTTTGAGAATTCTGCAATAGAGTTGAATCATGATTTGTAAGAAGCATTATCTTTCTTATGCAGGATACATGTGTATGAACACATCTATACACATATAAATAAATATCACTTGCAAAATTAAGCAGAAGTCACAAAATAGGCTTATGCCTGGGCAAAGTTACCTTACACACAGCACTCAACATGTACCTTCCCCTTTCACTCGTTTCTCCCACATCAGCAAAGAATAGGGCACCTTACAAGAACTTTATGCTCTAAAAGTCAACTATGAGAGGCTCCCACAGAAGAGTTAGCATTCCACCTCCCCCAGTTGCTACTGACCCTCATAATTAGGTTAATAGAAAAATGGGGAGAAAACTATAGCTGCTGCCTAATATACTTTTAATACATTACAGATGTTCCTATTATTTTACTAACTGGAAACACTTCATAATTTGTATCCTTAGCCTATTCCCAGTACAGCATTTAGGTTTCAGAAAACAGTAATAATCTCAGCCATGGTAGCGGTCCCAAGGTCTGAGAAGAAAAAAACTTTCTATGATTTTTTTTTTTCTTAGAGATTAAATAAAAGATGGTATACTCAAGCCTTGACGTAAATTGTTTAGATTATAGTAGTAAACTAGAAAAGATGAAAACTGGAGGAAAAACAAAAACCCAGCTCTAAGCCAGATCTGAGATCCTTTCAGAGATGTTAATGAGATAGGTATCTTGATTTTAAAGTATTGTGACCTAAGTCTGTAGTGGCATGGTTTTGAAATAAGAAGTTGAAGCTTCAGTTTCTTGACATTTGCAGTAATAACATGTTACAGGCTATTCAATCCATTTATAACTGATAACAGCTTATTGCTAGCATTTTCACTTAATCAGAGCAGTTCTTCTATAAAAAAGTCTTAAATGAATGAATGAGAACAGAAAATTCACAGCACTGTCGTACCTTCATAACATACCTACAGTGAAGTATTACTGACAATTGCAATGCCTGTTACAATTATTTGCATTTTAGATGTTCTGTTATAAGCTGCTGGATATGAAAAAGGTATAAATACTGCTATAGTATTCATGTGAAAATTGGAGTCATTTAAGTGGTAGTGAAAATATAAAACTGCTGGCTGTCTTTGTAATATTTTCCCCCTTTCAGGAGAACTTCCATATCTGGAAACTGGAAGACAAACACGGGCTCTGCAATGTTGGAACAAATTGCTATGTCAGATAAGTAAGTCGAGTCTCATGTAAAAGGTAATTAAAAAAAATTAATGGAATTTTATTTTAAATTAATTTTTAAAAACTCACAGTAAATACATGTCTCCCATTCATTTTGGAAAAAGATCTTTGAATTAGATGAAAGAACCTGAGCCAAGAGTTTCCATGTGACTTGTCTCAGACTTAACTACCCAAACTAAGTACTAGCCTTGGGAGCTTACATGCATCACCCTTGGGTTACTACATCCATATCTGCACCTAGAAAACTGCTGGTATTCCCTTTATAAAATTCATTTTTTCAGATTCAACCAGTCAGTCTTTTCCTCTGGTTCATTTGTCCTCTTTTACCTAACAGTCTTACCCCATGCCACAGTGTTTTAAACTTGTCTCCTTCTACATCATTGGTTATAACCAAGCAATCTGGTCTTAATTTTGCCTATTTAAACAATATTTCTCTTTTCTACTTTTGATCCTGCTAAATTGCTTATTTTTCATTTTTGAAATTTCCACTAAATTGCACTGAGAGGCTTTTTACCCAGATTCTGGGATATACTGAAGCTTATTTCCCTTGTGTCATCATTCCAGCTCTGTACTTTGGTTTACTGTCCTTTTCTTATTCTCTCCCGTCCTTAAGCTGGATACATTTTGCAATTCAGTCAAAAACGTTCTCCTTGCAGTACCATTCTGAAGCTCAGGTCTTCTAATGACAGAGCCCTTATCTCAATACCACTCACTTGCTCCAAGTTCCTCCACAACATATAGGCCTCTTTTCCCTGCGAAATAAATCTATGAGGCTTTTTGATGGCTATGAATTTTCTTTTTTTTTTAGCTTCTCCAAAGGTTGCTACCAGTGGAAGCTGAAGAAACTGTACAATAAAAATGTAATTTAAAAGCTGTTTTAAAGTTCAACAGTAGTTTTTTTCTGGTGTGTTTGTTGTGTTGTGGTTTTTTTTTTAAGTCTGGAACCTACAACTTGGTCTCTCTTGTGAGCTGAGGGAGACACAGGAACTGCCCTGACAAAGGTGAAAACAAATAAGACGGGAATTACAACTCCTTGCTGCCCAACCCCTGTCTAGACTGTGCCCTCACTGATCTCCCCTCTGGGGATGGAGTGGAGCCACATTATTTTCTCTTTCTCATTCCCCTCCCACCTTCCTTTAGAAAGTGAGGTTATGCCTTCACTGAGAGGGAAGAGAGTGTGCTTTAGTGCATATAATTACAGTCCATGGGCTATTCCTCTGTAAAAACACAGGCACTTTAGTTTTGCTGTAAGGAAAACTAAACAATATCAAGTATGGCTAATGAGTATGAAATACTAACCTTGCCTACCTACCTGACTATAAATGCTGTATGTGCTTTGCTTCTGCTTCCATTTTTGAATGTAAGATAATTAGAGCATAAGAGGTATTTTCCAATTAAAAAAATGCTAGCCAAGAAAAAAAAAAACTTCTTTTAAGCTGGTGAAGACAAAGGCGTAGAAAAGATAGATATTTTCTCATAACAGAAAGAGGTACGCATCACATAGCCCCACTTTTTGTTTGATTACTCACTGAAGTCCACAAAGCAGAGCAAGGAAGAGAAGGGAAAATTGAAGTTTTCTGAAGAGTTGTAGTAGTTTAACAGCATACCAAGCACATTTCAATGTTACACATTTTTATTGACCCCTCTATTTCAGAGGCGCTGCTCCCCAGATAGGACCAGAATAATAGAGACCGTTGCTAATTGTGCACACCTCATTTGGCATGCCAGATGTTTCATGTCAGACACGTGAGGAACAATACTTTATTACCGGTCAGTTCTGAGGCTGCTGCACACTATATTGCCTCTGCGAAAATGAGAACTGTGACCTCCTGTCAAACCTGCTGGGCAAGCCTTGGGTTTAAAACACTACAGGCTAGTCCATCCAAGACCTCTCTTTCCAAATGTAACTTTATTTTTCCAGCTCTGTGTTTGTTGGCAGAATATAGACTATTAAAAATGCTTTCATACATCTGATTGATGTTTTGCTATTTTAAAGAAAATATCTTCTTTTTTTTCATATAAAGTCCAGATATTAACTGTTAAAGACAAGTTTTGCAGTCCTCATGACTTTCTAAGATACATGTTGGTATTTTACACCGAAAAAAAAAATTACTTATAAGCAAGTGTATACAAGCAGTCCAGTCAGTCAGTGCATCTGCAGATGTTGAAATTGTCAGACATCCAAAAAGCCTCTCATTTTGGACAAAAAACGTGTTTCTCACAGGAAAAAAAATTATTTTCATTGCTAAAATATTACCATCAGGATTTTTTCAAACAGTTGTATCAATTTCTTTCTATTCTGCTTAGAAGAAAGACTTTTCCTCTGGAACAGACCATATAAGAAAATATCAAGAATGTGAACTAATAAGTTTACTTGGAAAGGATGCTATTACTGAAGATATTTATACGTGAATGAGACTCAGCCCAGCAATGAGTTTCCTTTGATCCTACAGTGAAGTCATGCTATGTTTATTACATCAAATTTTTGCAATGGAAAATACTATGATGTGGCAAATCTGTCGTCATGGCTCAAAGGCTGGATCAGGAGAGAGCAGGAGAGGATTTGTAAAAGGAAATAGGTCTCATTTATGCTCAAATACTAGCCAATGAAAGAAAAAACAAGTTTAGGGTAAATAGGTGCTTTAAAACTGGGGCGGGGGCGTTAAGCAAACCTTGTCCTTCAGTTGGTGGAACTGTGATATCTGGCTATATAACCTTTCAAGATCATAACCTTACATACTGGTGCCCATGCACAGCTATGCTATTAATGAAAGTTTTCAATGCTATTTAGTGTCCTGTGAGTCACTCCTTGCCATTGAGCAAACACATACAGCTTACATCACCTCCAAACACCCTCAGCAAAGTATTATGGCTCCCTGTTATGTCACTAACGGTTCTGTACTTGATCACAGGAATTGCCTCACTGCTTCTCTAATAAGTCCCACCTCATTCCTTTTTAGTCAGATAATCTCACTATTCATAGGATGGATAAAGCTCTTCACGCAAGAAAAATAAATCATATTACTGCATGTAGAATGGGTAAACGGTCCTTTCCTCAGTCCATATTTCTTATTTTGGGTTAGAAATGAAATTGCAGAGTTCTTATGTTCAATACTGTATGAAACACTAGCCTTTTTTAGGAGTTGTAGAATTTCTCAGAACTCTTTAAACTGCTGCCGAATTTGACTATAGTTGCTGTAACCCTACACAAAGAATATTATACTTGTCTGCATGCTACGTAACTTTTATGTAGTGTCGTACAGTTGTTTCTCTTGCATCATTTTAAGGGTTGTTTTGTCTTGATTTTTCTTTTGCCTTGTTCAATGAGGTACATATAAAGCTATCATTGCTACTTTGGAATACAGTTGGGTCTGTAATTTAAGAATGGGAGACTCCCATTCTAGTTTTGCTCATAAAAGAATACAACCCATCCATAATTAAGTACACTACCAAGCATAATAAGCAAGAGGATTGTCACACTTGAATCTGTGCAAAGATGCACAAGTTTGAATTTCAGAGGAAATCAGAAGCACTATTCCCTACTTTCTAAAACCTCTTGGCATCACCGAAGCCAGAAAAAACAGTCAGATGATAAATCCTCCTGTGGAGTTCTCACATAAAGTACAGCCACAACTAGCAAGCTGTACTAGCATAAGGGCACTGGAAATGCGGGATGGGATATAGCTAAATGCTATTTGTGTTTCAGCATGTCTGATCTTCAGGTTACTCACAGTTTAGAGCAGACATATGTTTGGACCAATATAAACTGGGACAGAATCCAGCATAATACTAGGTCAGGATACAGAGCCACAACTTTTCTGGATTCTACTGGGAAAAGTAGAGTAATCAAGCCAGTATCTCTAAGCTACTATTCTGGGAATACGAATTCAGTAAAACTAACAATATAGTAAAAAGTTTGAATTGAGAGCAAACATTATATAAAATACATTATTAGGTTAAGCCTATAGAAGAACAAGAGCCTGAGGAGATACTCACAGAAAAAATTGTTTTTGTGAAACAGGTACAAGCTTTGGGTTGACACCTGTTCTGAAATATTTGGTGGTTTGGACATCTGTGCTGTTAAAGCTGTACATGGAAAGGATGGAAAAGATTATATTTTTGAGGTAAGCGATTCTACTTTTTTCAGTATATGTTTTTTTATATTACAGATTCCCAAGTAAAGAATATTTGTGATAGCTGGGCATTGGCTTATTTGTGTTTCAGGAAAGGCTGTGTGTTTTTGAGCAACGTTTAAATCATAGTACAAAGCCACATGTCCAAGTTAGTGGCAACACTTGCTGGAAAATGTAACCATATATATGGTAATGTCTTTTAGTGTTTGAGGAAATGTACACAAACTAAAAAACAAAACCAAATGTGGATGTCACATTTTCCCAACCCTTATGATTTCTTTCCTGAGCAGGCTTACCAGTTTTTCCTGGAAGGTTTATAGATAGCACTATCCCAAGGGAACCCCAGCAAAATTATACCTTTAAATGGAAAGGGAAATTAAGAATGAAGTGGAAACAACTTTACTTTTTTCTAGCCTAAATGTTACCTTTAAGATCTGATTCCTCATGAATCAGAAGTTTCTGCTGTGAATAATTTTGAAAAGTTTACGTTTCTCATTTACCTTAAATTTGTGATGGATAAATATAAATTTGTCTAGCCATAAAACAAGATATTATCACTTGCCCATCACACAATTCAGAATTTCTTCAGCATTTTCCCTGTTCTTAGAATTTAATTCAGGAGATAGGCAAGGAGCTTCAGAATCTCCCCACTCTAAAAGAGGTTGATATTTGCTGAAGGAAAAGTAAGAGTGTTTTTTCTAAACCGTGAGAGTAATCTGGACATTATGGATTGACCCTCTCTTCTTACTTGTATCCATTTATAACAGAAAAGCTTTGTAGAAGTAAAAAAAAATCTTTGTTTTGTCATGTTGTTGAACAGCTGAATGTATTTTCTTCTGTTCACTTTTCACAAATGTATTGATCACTGTTGCAATTGCTAATAATTCCCAAATCAATCAATAGCACTTTAGAGGACTGAGCAGCTTGCATCATTAAACTTTCAGCAAAAAAACAGAATTAATCACTACCTCCTGAGATGCTGTTTCCTTAGTCTGCCTGGACAAATCAGAACTTATTGTGTCTTATTGTATCAAAACCCACTGTAGCATAAAATTTAGGATTCCATACTAAACCTCCTCTGTTGCTCCTTCATATAGCGCAGTCTTTCCCCTCCACAGCACCCCAGAGTTTCTTTTAAATGTTCAGTGCTTCACCCAGTGAAACCTGGCTGAGATTTGAAAGAGTGAAAAAAAAGTGTTTTCCTCTTTCTGAAAACAGACGACTCTGACTTCTGGTGATACAATGTAGTGGAAATTCCTGAATGTAAGAATTGTCATGTGTGCTGCTTCACGGTTTGGCTGTAGCCATCTTGGACATTTCTGCTTACAGGGAAGATATGGACTTCTGCTCACAAGTAAGCTCCTCTCCAGCAGTTGGGCTTTGGTAGCCTCCCATATGCCTTTTAAAGCTTTGTAGGAAACTCTGCAATTCCCATAGCCCCTAAATGTCTCAGAGGATGGGTCTCAGTATTTTCCACACACACCCATTTATGTAAATTCATTACATTTAAGATAGTTCATGTTGATTCGGCTGGCTTTAATCCAGTAAATTTTGACCCCACATTTTAAACTACAAAATAAAGAAATATAGATTATTTTAAAACATAAGATCTTAGTTATTTTACTTCATAAAATAGTAGTTTAAAACTGAAAGATTGCATGCAAAAATACACAAAACTAGAGTAGGATTGCATTTAGCGATTATATTCTTGCAAGAACTAGAGGTTTCAGACATTAAAATAATGTTTCTTATACACTGTAGCTAAAGCTAGCCTGAGAAATGATTGGCATCAACCCACACTACTGAGTCCCTCCTACCGATCTCTTTTATTCCCTACTTTCTTTTCATCCTTCTGTTTCTGTACAAATATAGTTAGACCTTTTCTGCTTCCAGTGAAAGGAAAGGATGTCTCCTTTATTTTAACAGTTGACACTTCTGTGGCATTCCTCAGTTAGCAAGTTCCTGTGCGATGACATGCATGTCGCTTTCATTCACTCAACTCAACTGTTTCCACATTTTTGATATTGCACAATTTTTCAAATTTTTGAACAAAGCCAGCAAACGTCATCAGCTTCTGCTGGAGTCAGGTACACAAACTAATGCCTGCATCAGGCCTGGGAAGTCTGTTGGGTAGGAGGAGAAGTGGGTCAGTTTTTTGAAAATGTAACAGCCAGCACAAATTATAGAATAGACCAGCAGAGTACCCCACTTCCTGATTCTGAACAAATGCCCTGATTTTCCATGCCAGATACAGTCATACATTCAAGCAAAAAGAATTCTGAGAACTGCGGGATACATCAGGAACCGGGTTTATAGAGTATTTTTAGTGTACATAATAGATGTTGCAAATAAAAGAAAGAGTGGATAGAAGCGTGATAATTCCTGCTATTCTACAGAACCAGCTGAATTGTTTGGAAGATGGTAATGCTCATTAGCAAGAATATTTAGAATCTGGGTAAGACATTGAAAAGTAGAATTGTTTGCAAAGTTCACATCCAACAGAACATCTGTAAAACTGTAAAACCTAGGATTATTTGCTACTAAAAAGCCAGCTTACATCAACAGTTATTACACCATAATTTTAACAGTTATTGCACTATAATTCTATGATACAATGAAGAGTAGAAGACTGTCTGCACCAGCAAAGGAAAAATCTCTGCCTTTTGTGTACTTTCAGTGCGGGAAGATAAATGTGTTACTAAAGCTAGCACGTACATGTTGCAATCAAGAACCAGTAGCGAGCAAGACAATCAGTCTATAAATACTGCATTTACACTCCAATTGCAGTCCCTTACTGAAACGTATGCTCTCATGTTTTCATGGTAACTGGTACGTCTACTACAAAACTAAATGCTTCTGTATTACTGACACTTTAATTTTGCTGATACGATCTGACAAACATTAAAACTTCCTAATGTATGAAATAACATATGCAGATATGTTCTTCCTGATTTTTTGGTTTAACATTCAACCAGTGTAACCACCAATAGGAAAGTATACATATATTTTAGCCAGCTTCCAAGTGAAAGTGAATTAGGGTAGAATTCTACTAAAGTATCCTTCATATACTCAGCGTTCTAGACAGAAATTAACTTCAGAGGGACTTTCTATAGTAAGGTTGGGTGAGCAACATTTTACAGGAATAAGTACTTAGTACATAGTATGTGTTTTGACAAAGGTGTTCAACAAGAGCTTTAGGACATGCATAATCCAAGACAAGTTTTACAATACCCACAGTGTTTAAGTATTACATGTAACAACTCATCTTGTTACAAAAATCTGTTCTAAACTAATGTTAGAAAGTCTGACATATAAATTACTTTTTATATTACTAATTCTGGAAGGTTATTAATTAATTTCATATTTTCCTTTCCTTTCCTTTTTTAGCCGATACCAATAATTTTATTATTTTAGTGTCGTAGCCTTTCAACTGCTTTGCGATGGTCATTTTGTCATTTCTTGGTTTGACATTCTGCTTTCTTTTGTTCCCCAAAACCACGGAGCAACAAATTGTACCAGTGGCTGATATTAGAGAATCAGTACAACACTGTGTCTCATGAATCTAATGTTCTAGCTGTACTTCTTAAAAAAGACCACTATAAAGTGATTCTTTATCTATGATCTAGTACGGTACACTTACATTGCAGGTAAGAATGTGTTGGTTCTTAATGTTAGATCCAGTCTTCATGCCCCACTTCTTCAAGAAGGGTAAACAGGTTTTTTTTTTCTGGTTTAGTTTCTCTAGTAGTTTCTCTTCTACATATATTTGGTTAAAAGGATGAGAATTTTTAAATAACTTATTTTAAAGCCTCATGACCATTCAAGTTATGCAAAGTGTGTTTGCTGTATGAGTAGAGTAATGACTGTTCAGGAAAAATATGGAAGGATTAGTGAACTAACATGAAAGGAAAAAACATTAAGGATGTTTAGTGACACTGAAGTATAGTTCTAGACACTTAACTTCTGCATACATAAACCTTGTTATGAAATAACTATACAGATCTTTATTACTGTTAGCTTCATGTAGATGGCTCCCTCATGCAATGCGCATGGTCCTCTGACCAAGTAGGTCTCAATGTAGTAAAAACCCAAGAAATTGCAGTGTAAGTACAGCTTTTCTCATTTTTTAGCTTTGCGTGCTAGATTTGGGTCCATTTTATAGATTTGCTTTGGCTACCCAGTGCTGGTTTGTGCATCAGTATCTTCCTATTTCTATAGCCACCCTAGAGATTTCTAGTCATTTGCACAAGCTGAAGCCAATATTACTGTCATTTCCCAAACATGCTAAAAAGGATACATTTTTAGTGTACCATTCATCTTTCCACACTGCTATAAATGCTACTCCCAGGAGAATTTTGAAGGACATCCTTTTGTGCCTTCTTGCTATTCAGTTGAGGGATACATTATGCATCCCCAGGAAAAAAAAAACCCAGACCAATTTTTCTGAAGACAGGAAGGACAAAATATTGAAGTCATAATGTTTTTGCAAGCACAATATCAAGCACAGTACAACCTCTGTCTGCTTTTCTGTGAAGCTACAAGCTCTCTACAGTTTTCTTGGATGGGGGCTGTAAGAGGTAACTTGGACTTTTAAAAGAACATGGTTTTCTAAAAGTTGTTCCCTGGAAGAAATTACTTTCTCTATAAGAATCTTGTAGTTCTTGTCTTTTACTGCTATACTCCAAAGAACTATCCCCAAACTCCTACTAAGGAGCAATGAACTAATTAAAGAATCACTTAGCTAAAAGGAAGGGCTGTCAGGTTAATCAGGAGGAAGGCCAAGTTATTATTCTGTGTAAAAATCTCAGCTCTTCGTTTAGGGTCTATTCTTTTCACCTCAGTTGGAATACTCAGCTGCCAAGCATCGTTACGCCAGAGCCAAGCAGTGGAAACAACAGTTTTGTTAACACATCATTGCAATACAGCTTAACTGTCTCGCCAGTTCTTGCTAATAAGACATCAAATTAAGTCCATTAAACTCTTAACTTCTTAAATAGAAGGACTTTTAATCTTTCCCCTTTTAATTGAATACTCCTGTAGTTTTAATACTAGAAGGAACAGATACTTGAGCATTGTTCATGTTTCTGACTACACTGAATATTATCTTTCATGATTCATTCTTGGAAAACCAAACCTCTGGGAAACTAAACAAAATCTCGTATCATGACGATGAATGCAGTAAAAGAGAACAAATGTAATGGAATCCTTTAAAGTGGCCTCACAGCCAGTCTCCCAAATTGTGCTCAAAACTGAATGGGTGGGTGGCTGCTGCAGGTGTCTTATTTCTACTTGCTTATTTTTACCCTAAGCTGTATTAAAATGAGCTTCCAAGTGCTTTATAACCTAGAAAGATGCAAACCATTTGGATTTCATAAAGAATATTTTCAGCCAATATAAGAAATTAAGAAACAGAATCTAATATTTTTTTTTAAGACTTGGTGTAATAGGCATCATTTCTGAAGGTGCTGCAGCCTATCAAACTACTAGGAAATATACCACCAACTCCAGAGTATATATATACTGTATAAGATGTAGTGATGCAGCACCAGCACCAATTATGCTTTCTTTTACAGAGTTTTGTGTTCCCGTATTCAGTGTCCTGAGTAATATTGGGTAAGGTACATGAAGAAATACATCAGAAGGGAGCAATGGCAGAAGAAACCTGTACCTTATGCAGTATTTGTGCACCATTTCACTTAAAGTCATGCTTTCTATGAAATGCTAGCTATACTATTCAATTCACAATTCAGACAGAGCTATGTTTCTGACTATGGCACACATTTAATGAATAAAAGCCTCTGATACTGTACTTCCAAGCGCTCAGAAGCTAAGCTTACTTATTCTTCTATCTTAATCATATATGGTTCCAAAATTCAGCACCAAAGGCTGGACAAAGACATGAAAAGATATTCTGTTAGAAATACTTGGTAATGTCCTTGTCAGTAGTGCCTCGCAAATCACAGGCGTATTTAGATTGGCAGGGACCTCTGGAGGTCACGTAATCCAACTTTCTGCTCAAGCAAATGCTAACTTCAAAGTTCCTTATACCTATCTTAAAAGAAAAAAGAGAGGGAGGAGTTTTGTTTCTTACCATGTTTGCCAATATTGCAGATACAAGTCTTCTATAATAAATAGATTCTTTAAAAACTCTCTAGAAACATAACTTTATCTCTAAATCAGGTAATTTGGCATATAAATATGTGCAGGAGTGGCAAATAATAATGGCCATGATTTTTTTACATACTTAAGTGGCTTTCCAGCCACTAAAGAATATCCTCTATTCAGGTTATTAAGGGAACTAAATCCAGCTGTAATAGCTGATAAAGTCAGAAGTCTCTCATAATTTATGATCTGGTACTATAAGAAATTTTGAAAATTTAGGAGTCTAAAATTACTCTTTTGGCAATATAACTTAGTTCTAATTAAAACCGCATCTGTCTGTGAAGATTTCTATTTCCAAAACAAGGAGCATTCCTACATTTCCTAATAGGACTTAATATAACTTCATTATTCCTAATAGAACTTAATATAACTTAATAAGAAATGTCTAAGAAGATACAATTCTAAGAAAAAAACTTTCTAATTACAATTTTTCCAAGTTTCTGATGCATTAGTGCTCAATTCATTAATGTATTCCTTTATATGTGGGCTTCATGTGATAGAAAAAGTTCAGCTTATTCAATGAACTCTTCTGGGCCTTTTTTTATATTTTGGAAGTAACAGATTTAATCCACTGAAATTTTTCAGACACCATTCCAGAAATAATGACATCATCTGTTCTTTTAGACAGAGAAGTAAATGAAGTTAATGAAGGGGGCAAATTTGTTTTGCTAGACATGAGTTTTCATTTGAATGGAGCAATAATTATTGACCTGTGTGAATAATATTTTGGTTTCCATCCTAAGAATAATTATTCACTACTATTTTTTTCACATAATATTTATTATTACTGTATCTATTGTCAAAATACCTGTAACTTTTAAAATGTTAAATTAGCAACAATAGCACTTCTTTTATGTGACCATCTTAATGTTTCTGTTTGTTTATAATGAACCATACTTTATTAATAGGGGGTAAATACAGGTGAAAGTCATTGTGATGTTAAATTAATTGTTATGTTATAGATTAAAGCAATCTCTTTCACATATTCTCTTCAAAGTGCTTGAATTTTTCTCAGATATATGAACTGAATTTTCCATATATTTTTACACTTCTTTTACTCTACTACATTTGCATGAGCTTGCAACATACAAATTCAGCTTCATCCAGCGATTTTGTTTGGACACCTTAATCATTCCAGATTAAAACAAGACCATATAAATTTTTTCTGTAGGCACCAGATCCTTCATCTAGGAATGCTTGATTCACTTCCCCAGCTGTTCTTACTTTTTCTGCAGATGTTATTCACCCACTATAGGAGGGACTGTAAAAATTTCCTAGCAGTCACCACTGATTTTCTGCTGCACTATCCCCTACCGACTTCTCAGGTGTGGTTACACTTCCAATTACAAATTATTCCTGCATCTGCTATAGAAACCTCAGGGAAAGCCCCGTGATTACTTCATATCCAGTCACTTCCTTATTTCTCATAAATCACACCATCTTTTCTTACGTCCCGTTCAGTCTTAAATGACCTCCTCAAACTATTAGTTTTCCTTAATGTCAATTACTTCCCCCATACTTAGAAGTCTTAAATTAAAATCTGTATCAGCCTCTGCCTTTCCAGTCAAAATTTTCACCACAATGGGAGACATCCATGTCCCACAAAAGCAACATAGAAGAATAACACATTCATAACATAGAAACAACACAATCCAGCTTCTTTTATTCACAGACCAAAGTAAATATTATTTCTCAGTCCTCACACTCTCAAGCATGGACCTTCAAAATTACCCTGATTCACAATGAAATTAATTCCTCCTCCCTCTGCATTTGCCAATTATCACATCTTCTCCTGTAATTCATAGGTCTTTTTCCATATGAAATCCATCCATATATGATTATTCTGTCCCACTCCTTGGGGACTTCTGACTTGCAAGCCCTCTATCTGCCCCTTCATATTCCTCATGTATTTCAGCATGCTTACAAACACCTTTTTCTTCCACTGTATCAACAGAGTTCTTTACCTTTGCCCTTCCTTTAACCTCCACAACTTTGCCTTTCCCAGCGCCGTTTGAGCTGGGTCTTCATAAAGCACTAAGCAAGAGATATTTCTTAATCCTTTGGTGGTAAACAGGTTATGTAATGGAGAACTATGTCTGGACAACGGCAGTCAGAGTAGTTTCTCCTTCAAACATGATGATCCCTTTGCAATTACTGATATCTTATAGTTGCGCTGGCTCCTTTATTAATCCCATCACATTTCCTTTTATATTCATCAGAGTTAAACAGCATTTCTCTTCTCTTTCTTGCCAGTATCAGTCTTGCAGCCCAAATTTCAAATACTTGCCTTATCCACACTTGCAGCAGAGGGCACAGTCTAAAACATTCACTGAAAGGTCTTATCACTGAACAGTCAGTGTTTTGTTGACTTATACATGCTACTGTAGATTATGTTATGACTGCTAATATATACACTCAGTACCTTATCTTTTAATATAAAGATGTGTTAAGTGCATTTCAGAATATGGTTTCTGGGTGATAGGAGAAATTCATCCTATAGAATTGGTTAATGAAATCTATTAAAGATAGAAGTGATAGGAATTAGGTGACCATAATTCATAGTGACCTACGTTTTTACTGGCATCTGAAAAAGTAACATATTTGACTTTATAAATTACAGATGTCTTTTTTTCAATGAAATACTCTTAGTGGGAAACTCCAATATTTTAAATAGCTGGACTAGGTACTGAAAAAAAACCACCTGGCTATGTTTAAATGATATTTTAAAACTAGCACAGGCTGTAAATAGACTATTTATGAACAGGATGCTTTGTGTATGTTTAAACTTTGTCAAGTCCTCTAAAGTGGAGGAAATTCCAGCATGGAATTTCTGTTAGTCATTCACAGTTTTTAAAAACTGTTAAAGTTACCCAAAATCTTTTTAATTCTTAAGATACATTTACAGAAAACATTACTGATTTCTGATAACTATGATTAATTATTTTACTAGGAAAGAAAATTGACCACATTTTCTTAAAGAAAAAAAAAATATACCAGAAAAACCCCACCCTGTAAAGTATTCACTTTGATCTTAGCTTCTTTGCCAAGTAATAGCAGAAGTGCTCTCTTCTTCTGTAGTTAACATCTAGCCTTGAGAGTCGCAGCAGCAGTAACATATGAGAGGGAAGCTAAACCTTGTCTTAACAGCCAGGGTGGTGTAAATATTGTGCTCTGGATGCTGTAGCCATTCACTCTCAGCAATGCAAGTGATAAGAGTCCCTTCAGCCTCCTGCCACCTATGGCTTCTACACACCCACATTGCCTTTCAAGTCCAACCAGTTACAAAACTGAACAGTGTTCTGCAACTGAACTGCTTTTAAGTTTTGGTAATCTTTTACTCACTCAGCTATTTAGTGAAATTTCACGTTGGGAGCAGTAGTTTTCTTGACAGTCTGATGCCTTACTTTCTCTTTTTACCACTTTGGCTACTATCTTTGTACTTAAGGAAAGCACCAGAGCAGTATAACTTGTCATCATTCCAGACTTGGCATCTGACTCAGTACTTCTTCAGTGTTAAGTCCAGCATATCTTTGGCCAACAGTATTTGTTCAAGCATGGCAACAAGCAAAGGGGTTTTTAACAACATCAAAACCTGTCCAAGTGACAAAAGATTGTAAAGGGCAAATGGCTATGGTTTTTAATGTCATATGTGTTTGAATCTGCCTCAGTATGTAAATAGGGCAGCTATGCTTGAAAATACTGTTTTTGCAAAATGCAAGATCTCCGCTACTGAATTGGACATGAAGTTCTGAGCAACACCTCAAAGCTTCTTTTTCTATCCTTAGCCATAGAACTACATTTTTCCCACGTGTTCTGGTAAACAACATGGCAATATCTCCTAAAGAAAGTTTATATGTAAACTTGCAGTTCTAGAAGGATTTAAAAATAGAAATTCAGCCAGAACCCAGTCCTCCAGATCTTAATCCTGTCTAATCCTTTGGCAGGACCTTATTTTACGCAACTTGTCTCACAGTCATTCCAAAATTTTTTTAATGTAAGTGGATTGTAAACAAAGTGAGGTTTTCTTGCACACTTGTGAAACAGAACTGTTGCTTCTGTTGCTGTGTGTGAGGGGGGTTAATATACACCTGATAGTGAGAAGGGCAATATTTAAAAAAAATAACCGTTATTAATGCCAGCCTTCAAGGTGGGGGCAAATTTCTAGACTGCATACACAACTCCCTTTCTGAAAATCAGATTTTTGCAGCAGACAGCCAAGCATCCAGTGTCCTTCACACTGACATCAAGATATTCTAACATTCAGTCATTATTAACACTTTAAAGTCCTGGCCAAAGTATACGGTACATATGGTTGCCTCCACCCTCAGGCATTATGCATATTACTCTTGCAAGAAAAAGCTCATGATAAAATGAATAGAATCTTTAAGCATTACAACAATTTTAATAAATAGCAATAACTCAGCGGACATTAATACTAAAGTAAATCCACAAGAATTTTGTATTTCAAGAGCCACACAACCAGCAAGACTACATTTTACCCATTCAGAAATAACAACTTATATTAGTTCAATACCTTTCTCTCAGTTATTTAAAAACATCGTTTATGTTCCACTTAAAAATATGTATATAAAAATATGGTAAATTTTATAGAAGCTTTCTGCATAATTATTAAGCATTTCTGCAATACCGTTGATGTGGTCCAGGAGTGGAAAAACATTCATTCATTTCTTAGGAAACATTTGCTCTGGACTTCAATTATTATTTCATGGTTTACTTTGGGGTTATTTTAAAACGTTTTAGCTGTGACAAAGCTTAAAGGAGACATCCTAGAAGATCCCAGAACAGGTGTTGCCAATGTTTTGGTTGCCAACACACAATGCCAGTGTCTCTTGTAAATGAACAAACAGAAGAATAATGTAAATGCTTTTGGGCTTTAAAATAACCTCATTATTAGAAAAAAGTAGTCTTTCTCAGCCTCAGTAAGAATTTCTATAGCACTTATCATATTTTGAAAATCCTCAAGCTTAGGTAATATTATTTACAATGCAGCTCATTCCCAACTACTGTGCAAGATGAAAGATTACATTCCAGTGTTAGAATGAACATGCATGTTCTTTTAAATCCAAATGTCCCTTTAAATACCCAATCTGTGTGTCTAATTCCTAGAAGGACTTGAGTATCTAAAAGAAGAAAGGTGAAACTGTGCTCTTTGTCTATAAAGGAGATAAAGTGTTCATGGTAGGTTGATGGATTAAGAGGTTTTGTTTTCCCCACTATATCCCTTCCACCTCAGGAGGGACCCATACATTGCAGATGCACTAGCTGTATGCTCATTGGTCTGATCCCTGTGTCACCCCTACAGATAACAAAATTCTTCCATCTTGTAAATATTTGTAGAATCAGGTCTTATCTCAAAATTTCAATATCTTTCTTTCAAGTACCACAAGCCAGGTAACTGACAAAAATAGCTCAAGGCAACAACCTACAGAAGAATGCCCACCTGAAGAGATGTCAATCAACCTCTCTAGCCAAAATAGCCCTGCCTCCCAATAGCAGAGCTCTCTTTCTAGTCCTTTTGCTAGAGATTGGATGGGAGTGAGAGAAGGTTAAGGTTTTTCTCTGACCAATAGCACTTAAAATTGCCTGTGGCAGCAAGAGTCCTCTGGCACTCTTTTGACTCTGTTGAACCTTTCTGGTCTTGTTCCATTTACCTGCAATAGAGAAGGAACGTCAAAAGCCAAAGAGATGCAGGAAGCCGCACTTCTGGAAGTACTAAAACACCCCCATAAAACTCACTGATCCTTCTGCAGTTGTGCAATACCCATGAGGATCCCTTACTAATGATTCTATCCTTCTTTACCCACCACCACCTTCTCCCTTACCAGCACAACTTATTATTGTGTCTAGTGCATGATTTGCCTGCACTAGTGAGAAATCTTGTGTGAGATTTGGTAGCTGGACAGCTTTTCACAGACTGATAGTTAGACACAACTCAGTTTGTACAAAGACTCTGACTGGGTCAGATATAGTGAGATCCATACAGTATATTACTGCTAATATAATCTTACTGCTTTATCCCTGACAGCCTCTTATTAATTATTAATACTATTGTTTGTATTGTAGGCCTCAGTCATTTGTGATCCATACCTATGAGAAACACCAGAATGCAAGGCTGCAGGTGACATGCCTTCACCTTTTTCTGAATAGCCTTGATGCATATTGAAAAAGGGTTTCAGTTTCTCAAAAGTTAACTAAATCCTTTTATTGTTGAAATAAGAATGTCCAGTGCCATTGTGAATAATAGTTGGGGTTATTACGTTACACTTTTACTTCCCCTGAAGTGAACACAGATGTGCCGAAAGTAGATACACTGTAGAAATAACAAATATTGTATAGAAATAAGAAATAATTATAACCCACTGAAGTTAAATTAATTCAGTATTAGTTTTATCCATCTGAATAGCTGCATGAAATAATTGCAGAACACTATTAACCTGCCACATTTAGAACGGAAATGTGCACATTTTTATTTGCCTCTCTGATATCCTGGTTTCTTTGTAGAAATTCTTACTTCTTTTTTGCATCAGCTGCACTGCTGCCACACTACTTTTCAAAAAAGCATATTAATAACAACGTCTTATTTAAAATTTGTCATTAATCAATAAGGATCCAGTCTTCCCTAGCAGAAATCCAACAAATAGTTAGGAAGCTGAAGTTTTAGTTGCATTTCTATGTTCTAATTCAGCTGATGAACATGGTATGAGCCACAAAAACACATGAGAAAATCTTCAGAAATGTAGCTTAGACAGAAGCACAGACAATTATTTTTTTTTTTTTTTGCCAGTCCACTGAATAGCCTAAGAAACCTCATTTTCCATATCTGCTATGTGCTTTCCACAGGAGTCACATTCCCCATAGAGTGGATGCCCAAGTATCATTCTGAACCTGTATATTGCATGAAGGTTATAAAGGGATGACATTGTAAAGTTGCTGTTTTCTTGCTCTGCTGACCCATATTCTGCACTCAGGCTTCTTTCTGATATAACATACACCATTTCTACAGATCTTGTCTGACTTTTGTTAAAAACAATTAAGTAAACAGATGACCTGACATTCTACACAGATGTGGAATAAGTTTACTTTTGTGCCATATCAATAGCTGATGTATTGTTTTGTTTTACAGGTCATGGACTGTGCAATGCCTCTGATTGGTGAGCATCAGAATGAAGACAGGCAACATATAACTGATCTAGTCGTAAGCAAAATGAACCAAATGTTGTCCAAAACTCCTATACCATCTCCTCAGAGGCCCACTGCCACTCAGCAGCCTCAGGTAGGAAACTTTCGTTTCTAAAATAGAGAATCTTATTCTGTATTTTTAAGCTCAAAATATTTGGCTGGAAAACTATACCCTGAACTACAAGAATTCAATAACTTACCAACATGTTTTGTAGGTTTTTCAAATTCAAATGAGATTATCTCCAGTTATAATCAAGTAGTCCAAGTGCTGGTGTGGTTCTACCAGTAAACTGACACACTGATTCAGTGAGTTACCAGGCTTTGTGTTGTTTCCTTTCAGTTACATCTTTATAAAATATCATGGAAATAATAAAAAGCACTGTCATAGACAATCTTTGCCCTGAGGATGTCAGAAAGAATCCTAAGACAATAGTTCTTGTTGTTCTTGTGAGAAATTAATTACATTATAACCTTTTTAATGCGCTGCAAATCACGAAAATACCTTTCAAATCTAGGAAACTCCTGAAATATGTTTGGCATACTAGAGAACTTGTGTCAAAGGTTGCAAATGCATGTGTCACTTATTTTATCTTACGTGGCCTGATAGTTAGGTGTGAGGATGCAGAATTCTGCCCCTGGCCTTGCTACCTTTCATACTTTGGAAATTGTCTTTGTGTTTCCATTTCCAGGCTTACAAAACATGAAGTTTATTTTATTGATCCTTTAAGTAATTTCTGAGTGTGCTATTTTTGTAAAAGGCTCTAATAACAGTAAAGTTTTGCCTCTAAATTGGAGAGATACATATTTGACAGGTGGACTATCAGATGGATAAGGAATTGGCCAGATGGCTGTGTCCAGAGTTACAGTCAACAGCTAAATGTCCAAATGGAAACCAGTAACAAGTGGGACTGAGACCAGTATTGTTTAATATCTTCATCAGTGGCATGGACAGTGGGATAGAGTGCACTCTCAGCAAGTCTGCAGATGACGCTGAGCTGGGTGGTGCAGTCAATACGCTAGAGGGAAGGGATACCATCCAGAGGGACCTGGATGTCAGGGTCCTGTGCTTGGGTCACGGCAGTCCCCCAGTATCAGTACAGACTGGGTGATGAATTGATTGAAGCAGCCCTGTAGAGAGGACTTGGGGATACCGGTGGATGAAAAATTGGGTATGAGCCAGCAATGTACATTTGCAGCCCGAAAAGCCAGTTGTATTCTGGGCTGCATAAAAAGAAGCATGGGCAGCAGGTCGAGGCAATTCTCCCCCTCTACTCCACTCTGGTGAAGTCTCATCTAGAGTACTGCATCCATTTCTGGGGTCCCCAGTACAAGAAAGACATGGACCTATTCGGACAGGTCCAGAGGAGAGCCACAAAAATGACCAGAGGGGTGGAACACCTCTCCTGTGAATAAAGGCTGAGAGATCTGGGGTTGTTCAGCCTGGAGAAGAGAAGGCTCTGGGGAGACGTTTTTGTGGTCTTTCATACTTAAAAGGGGCTTATAAGAAAGATCAAGACTTTTTACCAAGGCCTATAGTGACAGGACAAGGGGTAATGGTTTTAAACTGAAAGAGGGTAGATTTAGATTGGATGTAAGGAAGAAATTCTTCACTATGGGGGTGGTGAGCCACTGGAACAGGTTGCCCAGAGAAGCTGTGGATGCCCCATCCCTGGAAGTGTACAAAGTCAGGTTGGATGGGGCTTTAAGCAACCTGATCTAGTGAAAGATGTCCCTACCCATGGCATGGGGGTTGGACTAGATGATCTTTAAAAGGTCTGTTCTAACCCATTCTATGGTTCTATGATTCTTTGAAAAGTGCTATATAAATACTAAATAGCATCTTTTATGTCATAGCTAGGCAACAGGTCTGATCAAAAGCAGCATTATCAGCTACAACTTTCATTTATTCTTTTAATATACTAAAGGAATAAACCATGACAATACATTCTGACGTAAACTATTAAGGACTCTATTGCTGCTCTGTACCAGCACAGCATGATGGTAATCAGTTAAGCAACAGAATAAGCCAAACTGTAATACAGGAATTACCAAGCCTAAATCAAGAATCTATTTTTACTCCCAGTAGGCTCCACACCAGGTAAACAATTTGAAAACAATTTTGTGGCATACCTCAGACAGACTAGTTCTTGAGGCAGGATGACTAATTTGTTCTTCAAATATATCATCATCCTTTAAGTTACAAAAATACATCATCCCACATAAAAAATGGTGTGGCTTCTATTTATATTACAGCCACTTGAAACTAAGCACAAAATTGTTGCAACCACGGAACCACATACAATGGAGAAGTTTCCATCCAACGTGTCTCAAGTCCATTGTAAATGGCACTGAAAAAGAAAGACGAGGGGAAAAAAGTAAATTACCTTATGCCAAAATACAGTTTCTTTTAGGACTAGTAAATTAGCCATATATTAAAATGGAGCAAAGAGTCAAATTTGGAGTTGCCCAGAGCATACAAGTCAACCTAAATCAAAATTTAAAACAGTAATAGATATTATTGTAACATTAATAGATTCACAGTCATTTAGAGGATTTGATAGTTCACATTTTGGGGAAAAAAATATAAGGTCTTGGATAGGCATGCTTCCCTGGATTTTAAAGAAGACAAGGGAGGAGAAATGGTCATGGTTACTGGTGTCATTCAAAGAAACTGGTTATCTGTTGTATGTAAATAAAGATTTTACTCATTTCCAAAGAAAAGTGCCTATGTAAGTCCAGAATGCAAATTAGACATAAGGTACATTTTAGGAAAGTTCCTAAATTCCTCAGTCCTTGCTATCATTCATCATGTCCATGAAAACATTTTTTTCCTCTTAAACAAAAAAGCTTTGGATGGATACAAAGATAATATTTTCTGGCTAGCTGCTGGACTTCTATTAGATTTCTACTTAGTTTAGGTTACTGAAGAATTCAGCCTGTGCTAAAGGCAACAGGATGTTAGTCAACGTTAATCTTCTTTTCCTTATCCTGTCCTTAAATTACGGAATGCAGTTGACCAAAATCAGAGATATCCCTTCAGAATATTTGCAATATTTGTTAGTTTTCTTCTGAGTTATTCAGACTCTGCCTCCTTAAAATTTGCCTTGTCATATTATCTACCAGTTTAGGACAGACAAAGGGAATCTGAATTTCTGCAGAAGATACTATTTGCAAATAATCATTAATCTTCCCAGCTTTAAGGCAAAATCATTAAACAGATCTATAGTATTTCAACAGATACCTCCTCTTGTGTACTTAATTTTTAGCTGGGTTGTTTTCCTAGGAATAAAATCAGTCTGTTAAAACAAGTTGTCCCTTTCATCTTTGAACAGTCTTCTCTTTTCTAATCTGAGAAATTATTTCCTAACCTTGAGAAATACAGTCCTTTCATATGCGGGGCAGGGGGATACTGTATGTTTCTGCAGGTCACATAAAATGCAAAGTCAGTAATTTAGCCCAAATCAACTATATGCATATGTAAATGTGGTCTTAGAAACCAAAGTAATACATATATCAAAGAGTAATTTGTGTGTTTTGCTACTTCTGCTTTTAAATGAATAGTTTACAGTCAATAGCAGAGCTATAGATGTGCCATGTTTTGAATTCCCTTATTATCTGCATGGGTTTTTAAAAATTATTTATAATGCACTCACTACTGTGGCATTGGGTGCATCACGCAAAAGAATACTTCAATTTATAAATGCCCGCAATAGTCAATGCTATTCCAATTAACTGTCCATCAGAAATCAAATCAATGATTAGGAAAATAACTCTTTGTTTGGAGTTATGCAGCCAAATCTTGATGGAAATTATTGGCCTTGCAATATTTTCTGAAGTCCAACAACGTGCTCTCTGTCAGAGTGCCAGAAGGAGCAAATTCCAAAGGCAGGGACCTCAAGCAACTTTCTTGCTTATGCTGAAACCTCAGAGGTGATTCTTGAACACATTTAATCTATAATCTGAGATATCAGATATACTGAGAATTTTTAAATGTATATTTTGTATATTACATATTTATTTATTTATTTATCTATCAACACTCGCACAAGCTCTATAACAAGTCCTGCTGGTACACAGAATGACAAAGAATCGGTGAAGGAGAAGAGCTACAGTTTGCAGCTCTGTGTGTTGCACCTCACACCACCTGACTGGCTACAGCCAACAAGCTGTGTCTCATGCTTTTCTCATGTGGTCCCAGGCTACAGTTTACTGCATTCCTTTGACAGCACGATTGAACCATATTGGGATAGAAAGTATTGATTACAGGATTCAAAGTTTGCCAGTTCTGCTCTTATCAGCCACTTTACAAGTCTTCCCACTACTAAGGAAAGCAAGAGACCCTGGATTCAGAGTTCTGTCTGAAATAACTACATATGGTCAGAAAACACTTTCCATTTATTTTGAAAATGTGACAGCTTGTTTTACTCACAACCATGATGAAAATATATAATAGACTTTATCTAGGAATATTATTTTAATAGAAGTTTTCCATGAGACAAACCTACTCTACTTCCAGGCAATAAAATGATGGAAATCTAAATTTCCACCTTTTGTAACCTTTTTGAATACTTTTGACAGATCTTTTGAGGAGCCTTTTTCAACTCTTTCCTAAAAACCAAACCAGTAGATTAATCTAGTCAGTGAAGTGTTCTAGCCAGGGGAATCGCTTATCTCTCTCTCCATGTGTTGATAGGAAAGATCACTGCTGAAAATTCTGCTGTCTGGACTGGCAAAACTCTGCAGGTGGTTGCTCAGTGCAAGCTATTTTATGCTTGTTTCTGTAGCAGGATTTGTATATAAAACAATAGTAAGAAAAAATCTATTCAAAGCTGCATGTCAAGTCATGGTATGATTTTTGATGAACTAAATTCTGTGTAGAATATTACATTGTGTATGAGTGTTACCGCAAAATGCAAATTATTACGGTCATGTTAGCAGTTGACGCTAAGGAAAATCATATTAGGAAAACATTATTTCAGTCCAGCTCTGTTAAGATCATGTTGCATTTATCTGCAAAAGAACAAGGAATTTATTATCCTTAATGGAAGGAAGAAATTTGTGCACCAGAGACACAATATCCTTAATGACATAACATCACAAAGAGCACAGCATTCCCAGCTATATCCTGGTTCTGTATGATTGAAAAGAAAGGAGTAGCACACCAACGCAGAAGTGAAAAGGGCAGTACTTCAATTATTTTGAGACTACAGTAGCAGAACCTGAAGTGTTTCATTTCTTAGAACTCCGTTATAAAATGTT
Source organism: Phalacrocorax carbo (assembly GCF_963921805.1). Classification (NCBI taxonomy): domain Eukaryota; kingdom Metazoa; phylum Chordata; class Aves; order Suliformes; family Phalacrocoracidae; genus Phalacrocorax; species Phalacrocorax carbo. The sequence continues at coordinate 26,350,162 of NC_087518.1, read as the reverse complement.
TTAATACCTTCTTCGCTCTTCAACCACAGGGAAGTTCAATACAGTTAAGATCAGTGGAGCCCGTACTCAGCTATCTTCAGCTATTTAGAGATATGGCATAATTTAGTTCTATTTTTCCTGGTTTTGTCTTTATCTTACTCATTCTTTACTCCCTGACACCACACCCCACCCCCCACCCTTACATGATTTGACTAGAGCCAAGCAGTTTTGTCCAATTTTATTTTTCTATGTTCAGGGAGAAAATTGAACCAAATGTGAACATAGTGCAAATAACAGAAAGTATTACCTCCAGAGAGAAAAGCAAACCATGATCAAATTACTTCTTCATGGGCTTCTATAAGAGCAGTCACAGTTCTCTGTTGACATTCCATCTGTTGTATTTCCATTTTTTTTTTAAGCAAACTACTTATGATGAGCAGCATTTTGTTTCAAATCACTGAAGCATTTATGATGGACAGACAATACAGTGACTTGATTTGATCTTAACTGGAGGGGAATGCACTTAACTGGGAGGGATCCCATCACAGGGTTATATGGAAATCTAGAATTCAGTGTTAGTCTGCTTATTAGGAGAAGTAAACTTTGAACTAGATTTGAGGTGTGGACCTTATCTCTAAATAACCTTCTGTTTTGCACAGTCTTAGAGAAGTTCACCTGAAGTATAACCATGACATGTAAGTTTGCTACAGCTTTGTATCGTCCCTCAGACCCCTAACGCTAAATCTACTTGCATTAGCCAGGCCATGTTCATACCACCAATTAACATCACCACCAAGAATTTTCTTTCTGTCACAGTCCCTCAGCACTTACTTGCAGGACTATATTTTCCTTCCTTATGTCTGGAGGGAGAGATTACCTAGCAAATAAACAAGTTAAAAAACTACACTAAATCATTCTGCATGAATTAGGATAAATACAGATTTTCAGTATTAGTATCTGAGAATCCTGCTGAACTGGCGCAAAGCAAATCACTCCCTGGTGTAACTAGATCTAACCGACAGCAGGAGTAATTTAAAAACAGCTTGCCTTATGAAGGTTGCTAAATGATCTAATGACTCCTAAAACCATACGTGCTTTATTTCTTTCTCTCAGGAAGACATTTAAATAGGGGACAAATGGCAGCTATGGCATCATATGACCATAAAGCCAGTGTACCCTGATTTGTAGATGGAAGCCCATATCCTAAATATACTCAAGAAATTAGCCTGACTTTCTCTCTGCTAAGGGCAAGGGAGCACAGAGCCCCTGGAAAGAATCTGGACAGTATTTTACTATATGGCTCTTTAATTGCTTACCTTTCTGAACTCTTACATCGGGTTACTCTATATAAACAGAGCAATATAGTTTGTCAATAAACAGGTAGTGTATCTGTGTGATATTAATTTAGCATCTTCTGTACTCTACATTAGCAATCAATAAGGTTTTTTCTGTTCAGTGTTTACCTCAGGAAGTTTGTATTGCACTTTGACAGCCAGCAAGACTACAAACAAAATCTAAGCAGTTATTCTTTACCACTTGCACTGTCAATCTGCCTAGAAGTTCTTTTAAATCGTAGTTCCTAGTCAGCAAATTACTCCTCATATTAAAATGCTTACTGAGTTACTGATGTGACTTAAAGGAAAATAAGTCAGGCAGCAGCAAGATACCTTCCTAAAAATATTGGCAAAGAATCTAAAACATTGTCATCAAAACTCATAAGGGACAATGGAAAATATTGCTGGGGCATATATTCATCACAGAAAAGTAAGTACAGTACCTTTCAAAGGTTATCTAAGTCAAAAACGATTCTTAAAAGCATCATGTTAAAACGATTTTTACAAGTCATTTTTGAAATACTGAAGGTAGTGAAGGACCCCTTTTACTGCATTGAGTTTTGGTTGTCTTAATCACAGCGACATCTTGTGGCTTGTTCTCTTGTGCAACAACGTAGTATTTAGTATTACAATGTATTACATCGTATTATGGAAGCTGTATTACATCAAACACGAAATTGAGTATACATTTTACAAATAGTAAATGCTTGCTATTCGAAAATTTCTCATCATGCTATTGTAATGTATTTATTTCATATTCATTTCTTTTCATTATTTTAATATGGAATACATTTTAATGTGCTGCCTTAATGTGTACATAAATATAAGCGTACATATATGCCCATAATGTTTACCTGTGTATATTTGGAAGAGGAGATGCTTACTTTAATCAAAGGGTTACTTAACCTTTTAGTTATTTCATCTTTGTAAAAATATAAGAAAAACAGCTGTTACCCTTTTAGATCCTAATAGAAATGTATGGAATTAAGAAAAGCAGAAGAAAATAAACATGTATGCACCCTGAGCTCACCACATCCTGGTAAAAGGCCACATTTGAGGCACACTTCATTCCAGCTAAATTTACAGCAGTCAGGTTTATTTATTACAACTATAAAATGGTAGCATATCTTTTACTACACCAAGAATGTTTTGTCCATCTTTGAATAAGACACCTCTTCAGGGCAGATACTGTGTTCTTCATATAAGTGACAGAGATCATAAGAGAGGTGAAGACTCAGACTTGAACTGCTGGATGAAGGATGTCCATATGTTTAAAACAGTCACTATGTCATTACACAAAGCTTGATTTAGTTTGAACATTTGAACTTGGCATTCAGGTACTGTAATATATTAAAGAACAAAGTTCATGCAGGAAAATAAATCCTAAGATTTTTAATATTGACAGTAATTAAAAAACAGTGGGACACAACATAGACATGTTGAGCAGCGATTTTACTAACAAATTGATAATGAAAGTTAAGAGATCCTGTACCAGTAGATGGAGTAATTACTAAGGAAGGTAAGTATGTATTGCTCAATTCTGTTGCTTATTTAGTCTGACTCCTGACCAGAAGTAACAGGTAAATGGCTTGCTGGATATTTGCTAGTGATAAATGTCTACCTAAACGCCTTTGGTTGTTAGCTGTGAATGTATCCATTAAATGAGATGTATTAAATCAAAACACTAATAAGTGCTTATCTTTTTCAGCTTTTTTTAAATAATGTGCCAAGAACTAAACAAGTGTGCCTTTACAATGCCCTTGTTTAAACAAACCTGATGACGTTTAGACTGTATGAGAGAATACACTAAGGCTCAAATATTAAAGGTTTAGGATTATTTGGTCAAAATTTCTACTGACATCAACAGGAATTTGTCCAAATGAAATAAAAGCTTTCAGGATGTGGCCTGATTTTTTTTTTCATTTATTTCTGAATACTCTATATTGAATGCTTATCACCAGCTGTGTACCTGGCAAAATATTTGATCCCTGCAGACAAGCTGAGCAAAGCTTGGTAAGAGGAAGAGTTGTTCACAAAAGTACTGGTTAGAATAGAAGCCTAAAGGAAAAAGCCCCACAGGCAACCTGACAGAGTCAAGCTTCAGGACTGGGATGATTAGAATTACTTCAATTGTCTGTAGGATATAGTGCTATAGTCTTAGTGCTAATAATTTTATAATTCAGAAGGCAACAAAATGCTAGCTAAAACTGAAAAACATAACAAGTATTACTAGTTAATAGATACTTTTCCCCATTTATTTTAAACATAATAGCAATACTGTTCTCTTTTTGTCTTCATTTGCACAATAAAATCATGCTTTTGATAACTTTTTTTTATTACCTTCTGCCAGGTGATCTTCTGATCATTTACAATCTACCATTTGTATTGGCAGAAGCAGACACTATCTGAGAATTCTGCAACTGCACAGTAACTACCCTCAAGAACAAAGAAAACATTTAATTTTTAAGTGATTATGAGCCCACTACTATAGAGTAGCCTTTATAAATACTTAGTAGACTAGAGAGAAATAGCTCTCTTGACCCACAGGCATTTTTTGGAAGACTTCAAAAAATGTCCTCAATCCATTATAGAGCACAGACCAGCCTTTTCAAAATTAAAACAAGGAAAACAGTAATCCCATCGTTACAGAGCATACAATAGCTGCCATGTACACAAATAGAAAAGGAGAGTCTGAGATCTCTCTGTTTGTCTTAGTGCTATAATTACTATCCTATAACATCCTTTTGATTTTTTTATTTTATCTTATTTTTAATCTATTTTTACTCTCTGATTTTGTTTATTTAAGCTGAACCTAATCGAAATTTTTTTTTGAGACTTCTCTTTCGTCTCCTTTCCTTTCCCTCCATCTACTTTTTTTGTTACTATTTGAAAAGCAAAATGGGCTTTTTTTAAAAAAAAAAAGACTGGAGGAACAAATGGGACATAGCATCAGCCAGAGTCAAAGTCCCTGGGTTCAAGGGTCAAAACACTTTACAACTTCAAACAACAGCATAGGATTCTGACACTATCGAGCCCCAAGGGGTACCTTATCCTTTATGTATGTAGAGGTATCTATGTACACTGAGAAAGGCATAAGGAAGTTTAACTTTCCAGTAACTGGCAGTCTTCTAGATATGTTGTACCACTTTCACTTGCCTGTCATTTCTTACAGTTCTCTTTCTCCAGTACGAACATGCATGTGTATACATTTTAGCTGCAGCTGCTTTAGCACACAGGGGGAGCTCTCTCCTATCACATAGCCCACATTCCTTCCTTGTCTATGTGGAGCAGTTTTTTTGCTGGAAAGAACTGCCTGAAAGCTGCTGTGCAACTGCAGGCTTTTAATGTTCCCGTTTCAAAAACAAAAGTTGAAATCTGGCTTCTTTAAGCAAGAGCTGCAATAAAATAAGACTGCATCATTGTCCATTAGAATTACTGATTGGCTCTGGAAGGGGGCCATCTAGCTGCTTCTTAAGAAACTTTTTCCCTGATAAATTGACATCTTCCTTTTTTCTAGAAACCTCATCTTTTTTTGGGGGGGCGGGGCAGGACACATGACTATTTTTGTTCAGCAGAACATAGAAACATAGAAAATAGGACTCGAATGGACAGTGGGAGGTCACCAGTTTCAGTGTCCCAGGGGAAATACCAGAGTGTACCTTTAAACAGCAGTGAGTCCATACTAGGGTACTCATTTTTATGATTGTAAAAATATTCAAGAAGGAAACTATTCTCTAGGAAGTAATTTGTTATCTATCAATGGAAAACACTCTATAAAATCTAAGAATACTTTTTGATGTTTTTTAAAAAAAGCTTTTTCAGTGCATTTTGTAAGTACTATCCCAAGTGAAAATTAAGCTGTATAGCTTGTTTGCTCCACTTAGCAGTCATTTTGCTTGCCATTCAGAGGAAGATCTTACTGGGTTTTACAGAGGTAGTTTAGAAAGTTAGTTAAGCAATAACAATGCTCTAAATTTTTGAATTCTTTATCACAACTTCAACATGAAGAAACTCTAGGCTGCCATCAATATTGCTGAGAGTATCTTTTCCATACAGATTTCCTGAGTGGAGAAGGCAAGACTGAACACTGGTACTCAAAAAAACTGTAAAAAGCAGGAGCCAACTCTCCTCTAGCTGCCCTCTTTGCACTAGACAAAGTGAAGGTGGCTTCTTTTCAAGGTGTGCTTTACCACATCGCTCCATTATAACTGTAGCTAGGCCTGTCTCACTGCCTTTCTCAGTCCACAGGGAACAGATAATAAAACAAATAGCAGTAGTCTGTTCAGCACAACTGGCAACACAGCAAAGCAGATACATCACCTGTGCCAGATTCACCCAAAATAGGGTAAGGTCTGAACCAGCAACCATTAAGTGTCCCTGCCATACTCACCACACATTGAATGTGTAACACAGTAATTAACAAGGTGGTAAGGAGATTGTTATTTTTGGATGCTCAGTATCAGAAAGCCACTTCAAGGTCTTACTGCTTTGCTAAACTATACAACGTGCTTATTTCCAGCCCAGTTTTATTCAGTTTATACCCATTTCTTCTTGGTTTACATTGTCCTGTAGTCTAGCTTGTATCCTGCCTAGTTCTTCACCAGTACAATATATTTACAAAAAGAAATTGTACTGCGTTTAGGCCTTCATTTTGCTAAGCTAAGCAAGACATGTTCTTCGAAATGCTTTAGGTAGAGACTCTTTCATCTGCCTGGTCAGTATAATAGCACTTTTCTGCACCTAATCGTCTTATATTCATCTTTCTTGAGCAGCCGTGATGTAAATGATACACAGCATCACGCCTAACACCTACGGGAATTACTTCACTGAATGTGTGATTTTAGTTTTTTCACTGCACAAATCTTTCCCATTAGATTTCAGTTAGTAAGCTCTGCATTTCTGACAGATGTATGTTATTAGACCATAAAAATTACTTTGGACATCACATTTAAGTTGTTGGGGTTTTTGGTTTAGTTGTTTGGTTTTATTTTTTACTTTGCTCATCAATGTCATTCTTTGTTTAGGATATTTTGGTCCTGTAGTCTTCCAGCTCTGTACCATCTACAGCTTTTAGTAGCACACACCTACCTTTTTATACCAGCTTCATTAATGAAAATGCTACTTGAGTTCCACATCCCAGTTATATCCTTCCCATTAGTTTTTCTTCAATAACTGCCTATCTTCTCAGTAGCTACTTCCTTACCCACAATGTAATTCCTATAGTATTAGTGCTTAACCTTCTCCAGTGTAACTTGTACATTTCCAATTGTTAGAGATATCTGGTACAGAATTCTGTATTTCGTGAGTTATCTGCTTTTGATTCCTGAGATGAATAATATCTGGTCTGACCAGTATGAGCCCAGGAAGATATTTGCTTTTTACCTCCACCTCATTTTTAGCTTTTATACCACCTGCCATCTTGCCCTTGCTCCTATATTTCTCATAATCTAGGACACTTCAAACATTCACTTACTATTGACACCCTACTTACATCATCTAAACTACCTCTCTGTTTAGCAATCACATTTTTATTTAGTTTTCCTGTTACTTGTTTTACAATTTATTCTTGTTTCCTTTATGAAATCTAACTCAGCTCATATTTTAGCAATTCTCAATTGATCCCTCTATTTCTTGACCTGAAAAACATGGCTTTCCCTTCAAATAATGGAATACCTATGAAAAGCTTCTATCATTGCATTACAAAGAAAACCAAATTAAACCCAAAAACAACTATATGTGCTCCAACTATAGTTCACAAAATCTTCAAACTCAGCCAAATCAAAATCAATTTTTGCTGGGACTCAGTTTAGTATCTCTTTTGCCCAAGGGCTATTTCCCTGCCAAGTTGCTGCTTTTGCTCCCACCCATTTCAACATTCTTCAGACTATTCAAAATTCAAGTATATATGAAACCAGTCTGCATTTATATAAATATACAAGGTAGAAAAAGAAGTAATACCACTGATCAAATTCTAATACAACATGCTTTGAGGAACAAACAGTTCTTTCCTCCAGTTCTACCCCTAAAATTTGAAGGAGGCTGTTTCAGGTAAGTATGGAAAGGAAGGAAGTGCTACAGAGACATCTATCTCCTAGGCAAGTAGTGGGTTTTCTGCTCTGGCTATAATTAACTTAGCCAATGTTCTTAAAGGCCATTATGCAACCAAAGCATCGATTGTTGTACCCAGAGTTGAGAAATCACTATAGTGTACTTGCAGCATTCATGTGGCTTAGAGGTTTCCACAAGTAAAGTTATATTTTTTTACAACAGCTATATAAACAGTAGAATCCCCGTTGAAAAGGAGAGTCTATAAGCAGTTCTATATAATGTTACTATCAACATCAGCAATCCCTTCTCTATGGGGAATTTGGATGTAATGTGAATGTTGTGTTCCATAAAATGAAAACCAAAAGGGCTCCTTACAACAGCAGTTACCACACCTCACTTAGGTAATCCTAAGCCATAGTGAGCACTGTAGTTTCTAGCTTCTGTACTATTGATTTTGCTCTTTAGCCCTGAGCATCCAAATAAGGATCTGTTCAGTGTCATTTTCCGTGATATATTATGCATTCTAATCCTTGATTCCTGCAATGGATGAGCAAAGCAAAAGGCAAGTTTGTAGATCAGAACTGCAGTAGAGGAAAACATGTTTGTACTAAAAGAAAGTGGTAGGAGGGTGAACTTCTAGGCTGGGCAACAAAGGAAAAAAGAAAAAAAACACAAGGGGTGAATACATCTGCAGGACAGGTCTAGTCCAGCATCTCTGTTCAGAGAGATTGTGTTGCCTATAAGGAGTTAGCAGCTCTTACAATTACATTGGCACACCACCTTGGAGAGGTGATTTGCCAACAACTGGTGTTTTAGAAGAAGCCTGAATTTTATTAAAGGCCTTGGCTCAGGACAGCAAACAAGACTGGTTCAAAGCCTGTCTTTAATATCAAGTATCAAGGTTTCTGACTGTCTGAAAGAAAGACTCTTGAAAAGGACTGGATTACTACAAACCATTGAAAAACCATGAGTAAGATGTCTCAATTAGGAATGTAATGCTAATTAGTCTTTTTTGGGTCAGCCTGGGTGGGTTGGCTCATTAGCAAAAGTAATATACCCATGTGATTGGCCTGGAGTGTGGGTGAGGTTCCTGGAAGCACCAGGTGATATCTGGTGAAAAAAAAGGATGTGTGGGTGGTAAAATCAGGACAGCTGCAGTCAGTGACTAGAGAGGGTGAAATGCATCTTCAACAAAAAATGCACAAAGGCTCTAAACTTTCAGAACAGTTGAGATGAGAATTAGCAAGCTTCTATAAGGTTTATTGATTAATTTCTTTGTAAGATGGAGAGATATGCAGATTGCGTAAGTACTGATGTTGTCACATCAAATCAGTTAGGTGGTGTGTGTGATAAAACCGAAGACCATTTCAGTGCAAGAACAAATGGTAGATTTGCTTCATCCTCAAGGCCTGGAGGAAACAGGGCCCTGCAGATGTTGTTTTAACTTTAAAGTAGATGTGAATTTAAATTGCCAGCCTGTGTTTTCAGTTCCTAAATAAAAGATGAGTTTTACCTACATAATCTTTTACTTTTGTTTTAGTAGAAAAATGGCAGTGCTCATATCCTCCCTTAGTCACCCTCTGCCACTGCAGAGAACCATATAGATTGGTTTATGGCCCTTTGTAAGGCTAGGAAGTCTATCACACGGTAATCATACTAAAGTTCCTTATAAAATATTATGCATGCTTTCTAACAAAAGTCACATGATCTGTTTAGTCCTCCAGAAAGAAACTCTTGGAGGTTCTCAAGCTCAAGCACCTATACTTTCCCTTTAAGGGCACACTCCATGTGTCACACTACAAAGGAAACACAGGCTCTCTCTGTAATCCAGAGCGACCAAATGCCCTGAAGGCGTGCAGAGGAAGGTGCCAGGTGCATCAGAACAATGCTACTAGAATATGAAGGGAGTTAGCTCCTCTAGGGCAACTTTTCAAGGTTTCCACTCTGAGCTAATTTCTCCAGTATCCAAGGAATTACTGATGTAAATGCATATTGTTTCAGTGAGCTCCAATGCATTATACAGAGTGGATACCACAAATACTTCATACTACTGAAACATGCATAGAATAGAATGTCAACTTTTACATGTGGTTCAAAAAATTAGAGGGAGAGAAACAAAACAGAAGACTTTAACCCACACTAAAGCTTTTCAAAATTTTCTGATGGCTGTCTCTTTCCCTATGAAATTCTCTTCTTTTCTGTTTATCCTCATCGTTACAATGAAGCTCACCAAGAACTATGTAACTGGATCAGTTAGTGCAAGGATCAGGTTTTCCCTCATTCATTTGGTACATATTATTTTTACTCCTCATTTGGTCTTCTGAAGGTTGGTAACTCTGAATAATAGAGTTTTGGGCCTGTCCTATGTCCTTTTATTTATGTAGCTAAAGCAGACAGCGATTTGCAACAGCTGCACATGATAGAGTGTTGTTTTGTAATATTTAAAAAGCGTAACTTCTAGATTGCTGTGCAGGAATTCACATCACTATGAATAAGATTTATTTCTGCAGTTCTAAGATCAAATACAAATCTGTCAAAAAAAAACAGTAAACTTTGCAAGAAACATGTTTAATTAATTTTACATTTACTATTTAATACATTCTGGGATTTTTTCCCTCTTGACAGATGGCAATTTAATTTCTGTATCCTTAAAAAAACCCAAGCTATTATGTCCAATGATTTAACATATTTCAGTTTTCAAAATATTAGAGACAGGCCTAAGACAAAGTTTGGATTCAAATGCTAATGTTCCCAGAGGGTGTTCTGCTCCAGGGTTTTGGTTCAGGCCCATCTTTTCCTCTCGACAAGTATACATTTGAAAAGGATACTGCCAAATAAATCTCCTGTTTTGAAAAGTTAAGTATTACATGTGTTTCTAATAACATGTCAGATGGAGTAGCATGAAGTAATTTCAATTATTTTTATTATTTGTCTGTGGTTTTTGCTTCCTTCTTTCATTTTGCTTAGCAAAACAGCTAACCTAGAGTAGTCCATCTCCCTTCCCATTTACATTCAGCGAATCAAAGTGAAACTACCACTAGCAAAAACTCCTGCTGTGCTAGTGCTTCCAGATAAAAGTGAATGTAATTAAAAATAAATCATTTCTTAAATTACACAAAGGTATCTCTTGAAGTCCATTTTCTATTCAGTCTATCCTAAAAAAGAGAACAGAAGCAATGAGATACAGAAAAGTCATTCAAGGTGCTAGGAACTGAAGGCGACAGACCATGCACAAATAGAGGTAAGATTTGAGAAGGCACTCCTTATGTCACGATCACATGCTGCAAAGGGAAAATAATAATTAAAAAAAAAAAAACCTCAGCTGTGCATTAGTCTGGGATTCATATATCATGTCAGACAGTAACTAAATTAGAAAATGGTGTATGGAATAAATTAAAAGTATATGTTCATCCCCAACCAATAAAGAGATTTCTAATGAAAATAAAGACAAATTAGTGGAAAATTGGAACTAAGCTACTCTAATTTTTTTTTCTCTTCTGTTTCCAAATGTATTTTCCAGAGTGGATCACTAAAGGAGCCGGAGCCAAACAAAATCCCACCTCAGCGACCACCACCTCAAGGTTGTTTACAGTACATTCTCGACTGTAATGGCGTTGCAGTAGGACCAAAACAAGTCCAGGCTACTTAGATAATTGAGACTAAAAGCAAGGGTTAAAGCAAAAATGAAAAACAAAAAGAAACAAACACACAATCTTAAAAGCAAACACACCAGTTTTGTTCAATTTTCGCATTGTTTCAGTGCTGACCTGGACTGTGTTTTTTCTATGCAGTGTCAACTCTACTGTCTGGTTGTTTACTTGTTCCTGTCTGTGCGTGTAACGCTTACCTACCTTTCTCTGTAAAATTTGTGATTTCAGGGCTGTTGTCAACAGTGTACAAAGAATGTGCCTCTTTAGAGCCCAGTGCAACTGTACATTATGGATGGTTAGACAGTATTTTTTGAGTATTATATATCATTAAGTAAAATACCACCAAGGTTCAAATCTAAATACATTTGCTTACTCTGTGAGTGTGTGCACACTGTACTCATAGCCTTTATTTTTTTGTGCGTGTGCATGACTAATAGGTAGGTGATGCAGATATATTTTTAAAAGTCTAGATAAGAATTTGCTAGTAAGGCTTTTTATTTATAATTTTATAAAGTTTATTAACTTTTGAGTTTTAATTATACGCAAGTGGAAGTCTAATATTTCAGTGACTCCATAAGATACAGTTCTTCCCAAGGAATATTTAATATATCTTCTATTTTACATACTGGTATTCATATTTTTAGTAATTCTGCATTAAATTATTAGCTACAAAGCTATGTAAATGGGCCACCTATGTGCAATATCTCAGTGAGTGAGTATTTAATGTATCCTATTTCAGTTAAGTAGTACCTTTTGTTGTCATTCTGAATTAGTAATCTATAGAGATTTTTAATGAAAACTAATGCAAATACTTTCAAAAATCTTATACTTACAGAAGAGTTAAATCCCAGGTCATTTGGTGAGGAGTACCTCAAGGACTGTTAAACTTTTTGTGAGATCTCATTTTTTTCAAATACTGAGATGTTAGGAGACAGTAGACCAAGGGACCTTTAACTAGCTAGGGATCTCGCCCTTTGATTAGAATGCGAGGTAAAAATGTCAGCAGTTTTCTTCACCAACTCAGGTCTAGTATTTTAAACCTAGAAGTATCCAGACAGCTATAAAGAAAATTCTGTCCCAGTGTTATCCACATAAATAGGGTTTATAATTACCACTTGAAATCACATGTGCAAAAAGACATGAGATGCCTGACAACTGCTAGATTTACTGTAGGTAAATTATTTGTGATTTTTGCATAACCAATTTATAATGTAGTATGATGAGAAATACACAGGCAGGCAGTTAATCTGTTGTGAGAAATCTAGCCTAGAATCACAAGCTACAGACAGCTAGCATACCAGAAAGCTTAGTTGCAAGTGAGCCACAAAACTATAATTTTAATCTCAAATGTGTACAAAGATGAGTAGTGGCCATTAGTTTAGTGCAAACAGTTTTGTTTAAAGGGAAAACAGCCTTATGTTCTGCTTTTGTTTTCCCTACAAACACTGGAAAAAATTATCAGTGAGAATCATCATTCTTAGTGTTTCTTTTATTTGTACAAGCTGGCTGGTAAGATGAGACTTAAGGTATGCATTATTAGCTATTTAAATGTTTGTGGTAAGTGCTACTGTTTACTACCTATCAGTAAATTACATGGATATTTTGCTTTAGTGATCAGCATTTGTCTGGGTCAGTGATCATTCCAACAATGGCATTGGCTATTTTGTTCTATATTAAGAAAATTCCACTTAGAATCAGGTTCACAAATCCTTACCTCCAGACACCATAAAAGTGAATAAACCATACTGCCCTGGGGTGAAGAAATGAATCTGATGGTTGATTTTATTTAAAGTAGTTGGTATTTTTTTGCATGTAGTAGTACAAGTATTCGCAAGTGCTTTTCACACGACATTCGTGAGTTGCGTGTGCAAAGAAGAGATGGGTGTTTCAGATAGGATTTCAGCTTGTTGACTGTAAAGGATTTACAAGGGCACACACTATTACTACATACCACAGACAAGAAGCAAGCCAAAATGTCTCTCTGCATGTAAGCATGCTTAGGTGCAATATTGTGGGTAACAGGGAACAGATGTTTTACAGTGTAGGCTTAATGTTCAGTTTTGTTGAGTTATTTTTGGTAAAAGTTTCTTTCATGATTGTTGCCTTTTGTACAACCCAGCTGCAAGAAAGTGAGCAAATGCTGGAAGTGTGACAGCAGTATATCTTTTATGTGAAATATCTTGTACAGCTTAATGTGCAATAAAAGAAAGTTATATCTGTCTTCAGTGTAAAGTTTCTGGCATTCAAGCCTGTATGTACAAGTGGGGGAGAGAAACCTTTCTGGTTTTCAATATTGAGTGAAAGGAGACTAATAAGAAAACGATCCTTATTAAGATGTTGCAAGACCATGTTATCACCTTCAAATATTTCCTACAAAAGTGTTTCAAATTAATAAACAATGAAGGCACATTCCTTAATATACAGTACGTGCTATTTATCTTTCTACACCACAACACACGGCTGCAACTGTATTAAAACTTACTGAAGCATTAGTACATGCTGTTCTCAGACACATACACTGGAATCTCATATAGTAAGTAGAAAGCTAACTTTAATAGCAATTAAAAAAAAATCTTGTGTTGCAACAGTACTTCCAGATATGAAGGTTTTCTTTTAGAGACCTGAATAGATTAAGATTAAATATCTGTGCAAGACTAAAAATTCCCAAGTGTTCAGAACATCTAGATCCATTGTGTTCTATAATATTTATTGTTCAGCAAAGCTCTTACCCTGACTGAAACATTATACAAACAAATCACTCAGTTTCATTCTGTCCTTTCTTCCCTTTAACTCAGATGTCCTGTGTGCCTTGTCACATGCAAGAAAAAGATTCAGTTATAACAACTATCAGCCCAGAAAACCACATTCAGACATGAGATAAAAGCAGCATGTCCACTGATACCTGACACAGCACTATTACAGTCAGAAAGCAGAAAAAAGCCCCACCCTATATGATGATGTAGCATCTTTCAGCCATGGATTTCACAACTTAAGTCTCTATTACACGTTATAGTTTCATGCTTGATACAGTATTTTGCCAGTATGCTTCCTTCTCAGTGGAAAGATCTTGGTGAAGAATTGGTAATGACTTTCTTACAGTTTTTGTAATGTTCCTGACATATTTCACTAAGGGGTTAAATAAGGTATCAAAAGACTTTAAATTAGCCAGAAAATTTCAGTATAAAGTTGTTTTACTGCTATAAGAGTAAATCTAAGAGAAATATTACAGAAATAATTTTAAAACTTTGGAGGAACATATCTGCAATAACTACACAGAAAATAGCTGTATTGCTGAAATAGATATTACTGGTATATTCAGTTATCTCGCAGCCTCTCCTTGAGCTGGGCCAAAATTATACTGGGTGTAACTCCACTGATTTGATTTGAAGTGAGTACCGCTATTGCTGGGATAAACTTGGTACTTCTTAGCAATTTTAAGGATGAATCATAGGGACTCCAAGCAAGTTACTAATGTACCAACTGTGATTAGTAGTATTGACTACATGAAACTGCAGTCCATATGAATAGAATTTTGCCTCAAAAGTAGAATTAGTCACATTAAAGTGTTGGATATGAAATCTAATAAGAATTTTTTGATACTATAACATTATGAAGTTTTTCTTGTACTGAACCTAGGGGGCCCAGTGCAACCCCAAGGAATGCAATCACAAAGCCAGGAGCCATTGCAGCCACAGCGCATGTACCCCCCTGGGCAGTCAGCAAAGCCCTCAACTTCCCAGCCACAGCGTCCACCTGGACCTACAACTCAGCAACCGCGTCCCCAGGCTCAAGGTCCTTCCAGCACCAGATTATCAAAGGAAGCAGAGCCACAGCCGCAGCCACAGCCACAGCCAGCTCCACAACAGAAGCCTCAGTCTCATCCACAACTTAAGTAAGATTTGCATTATCCATTTTCTTTTCTCCTCATTAACACAGATTTTGTTGTCATAACTGTAATTTAAGAGTTGGTCTAATAATCAGAAATAAATGTACACATGTTCACAAGTCTAAAATGAGGTTAAAACATTTCAGGAACATTATTCTGTTTATGATTAGTAAGACAGTATCATTAGCTATATCCTAAGCACTACACAAAATTTCATTTATTAGTTGTGCAATTTCTGCCCCAGCTAGGTCTCAAAATTCATCATCATTCTCGTATTTGTTTTCTGCTTTTTATGTCACTGACTCATGATCTGGGTGTGCTTTAAGCCTGCACAGAAAAGAGGAAGTCTTAATCTATTTAAACTTTTAACCTTGCAGTCGCTCAGACAACAGATTCCAGTTTCGAAAGGCCTATCTCAGAAACAATCCAAATGAACACGCTAGACAGTGGCTGCCAAACTGTGTTTCTTTACGGTTGCACTTCATTCATGGTTATACAGTGCAAGCAATTCACACAGGCCCTTTCCAGAGAAGGCTGCAGGTCTCGCACAGAAACTGCCTGTAGTTACCTCACTACTGGAAGATGCCTTCATGCACAGCATGCGGTTGTTGCTATATCTGGCCATGTGCTACAGTAAAGAATACGGAGAGGATCTGTAGCTATGTCCCCTCACACAGTTTAAACCCAGTGAACAGAAAATATGGGGAAGGTATTAGCAATGATTTGGTGTTTTTCAACATAGCAATCCTGACCCACACTATTGCTGGTAGAGCCACAGACACAACCTACTTATTCTGGTAAGTACAAAGACGGGCATATAGTCTTTGTTTTATCTAAGTAACACTGATCCCCTTTTCCTACCCACTCATATGCTAATACGAGTGTGAACTAATTCTGAGTCCTCACTGAGTGCAATTCAGTGGAAAAGATGTGTTAGGTGACAATATGCAAAGTTAACAATATTTTCCTTGCCTCCCTAGGACAGTGTATTTCTTTGTTCTGTTTTATAATCATAAAACTCAAATTAGTTCATCCATTATTTAAGTATATGTAGAGAATAGGGAGGTCAATTTTCTTAAGTGGGGTGGAAACTAGTTTATAGTTTGAAGCTTAACTTGTGAACTTCTGACATTTAAGAAAAACAGTTAAGAACAGGTACAGAGAACTGTACCACATACTGTTTCCCAGCTTTCTCCCTTTCCTTTAGTTCCTTGCTCAAATCTAGATTCATTTTTCTCTTCTTCAAATGGAAGAGAACAGTCTCTATTTAAAATAAAATAAAACGGGGGAAATTAAAGTTATTAAGAAGCAAGCCATAATAAGAGTAGTTTTTCTAACTTTCAAGAAGCAGTTTTAGGTCTACACCAAGACTCAGATCTCCTGCCTGTAGGATTAACTCTGTCCATTTGCATGTGTACGCTTTGTATTCACCCACATGCTGTTGCCTAACCTGTATGTACATGTTATTAATCTCTGAATAAATATTTAATTAGGCTACTTATTGTGTTACTAATCAAGTCAAGTGCTGCTTCCCACCCTCCCTCTTTCAGTGAGTACAAACAAACATTTATCAGTCTATTCTCATTAACACAAGTATAATTTATGAAAAACCTAAAACGCCTGTAGCACTGTTTGCTGTACATTATGAGTTTAGAGGTAGAGAAGCTGCAAACCATGAAAAGTATAAGACAATCTGAATAAGAAAAGTGTTTCAGTTTTACCATAGCCAAAACTGAGATCCTGTTATTGTACTGAGATAAAAATGAAATCAGTTAACTAGTTTTACTAATGCATGGGTATCTTTGTAAAACTCATTAATGTTTTCTTTTTAAATTCAAGCCTACTTTTTAAATATTATTTTATCTGACAAGTCATGAGTTAAAGTTTAAAACTTCAGACATTTTCCTTCTTGTATGTTATTTTATTCATGCTTACAGAGACCTATACCATAGTTACATGATAGCACTAAAAACAGAATAGCATTGCTAGACTAACTGCTTATAGACAGGAAAACTTATGTCTGATTTGGGGATTTTTTAAAAGATATAAAGTGTCATTAAGGATCAAATGTCAGAGAGAGAGAGAGAGAGAGAGAGAGCAAGCACATTACAACTTTAGGATTCATTCTTCAAACCCTTGCCAATATACCTAATTTTTCTTTGTGCATAACACAATTACTAATCACCCTGTTCTGGGTGGTAATTTGGATTTAGCAGGCAGGCCCACTTTTTCCTCAAATTCTAATTTACATCATCCAATTTAGTGGAATGCAATGTTTCAGATTTGTAAAAACCCAATGTGTTCTCTAAAGAAAAGGATTAACCTACTTCCCAAATCTAAGTACAGGAGGAATGCGCTGTATTGCAGCAGCTCTGTATGCTATATGTAACTATATTGCTTGTGTTGAATGTCCATTTTGTTCACATGCAAACTGTCTACATCTCATGGACATTTTTCTTTTTCTCATATTTTATACAGCTTATATGTGGATGGAAGCTGGTAGACAATATGACCATACAAAACATTGCATTTTTGTCTTGCAGCAAGTCGCAGTCTTTGACAAATGCCTTCAGTTTCACAGAATCATCCTTCTTCCGATCATCTGTGAATGAAGATGAAGCAAAAGCTGAAACTATTCGAAACTTGAGGAAATCCTTTGCTAGTCTTTTTTCTGATTAGCCAGCTTCATCTAAATGCATCTAGCATATAGTCTAAAAACTACGTGAATGTTACATAGGTTTTGTTTCCCCTGTGACAGTACCCTTCTCTACTGTGCTAACTGTTGTATTAAGCAATATGTTAAAGTTACAAAAAAAAAAAAAAACCAAAAAAAAAAACCCACACAACAGGAGGACTTTGATGAGATACCATTCAGGAACATGTATAAAAAGCTATAAAGAAGGAAGGGTTCTATTAGTAACACAGAATGCCAAATTTGAAGGTCCTTATCCATTGTAATATTGTGGCCTTACTGTGACTGAACTATATAATCCTATTTGAGACTCCTTTGTAGAATTGTGTTAATAAAGCATTGCGTTATGGGTTTCTCCTTGCTTTACCCATTTCCAGTGCATTGCAATGCATGTGTATTTTGTGTGTAAATGTTCTGTACTGCAAAGGTATGGTCTTGACTTGTTCCTGCCTCCCAAATTTAGGAGGCGATTCACACTGACATTCTTGTCAAGCCACAAAAATAATGTGAGAAATTGAAGCAGTTTCTTCCTCCATATACAATCTTTCCATCAGCTGGCTGTAGACTTCTGATGTATTGCTGAGAGTCACCAGTACACTAACTTAATGTCATAAATAGAGTGTATATGTACTACTGTATCTCCATATGTCTCTTTAAATTTATTTCCAAACTGTAACCATAACTGGGTTTAGTTGCAAAGAATATGCATGATGTTACCCTTATTTTTGTGAACACCTTCTAATAAATGTAAAGTCCCATGCCTGATTTAAAAAAAATTGTCTTCTACAAAGCTTGTTTCAACATCAATATATATTGTCTATTTTTGACTGATGCCAAAAGGGTAGCTTTATGATTATAAAATTTTTGGACACAAACCACAACTGTAAGAAAATAAACTATCACAAATAATTCCCTTCTTGAATCAACATCATAAAAAATTATAAATTCTATGTATTTTAAAAATATTTAACTTGCAAAAACAGAATTGATCTCAGACTTTGAGCTGATAGCATTTTATTTTTAAATTATCTAAATCAGACTGAAGTTCATTAGTAATCTCTAGACTATCCATTTCCATGTGATTATCATGTCATCCTGCCTATCATGACTTACATGTAGCAGTATTCCTTGCCAGGGAACAGTGGTAACACAGGAAGCAAGAAAAAGAAAAACAAACCTGAAATATTAGCATATCTGAGGGAGAAAATGAGCAACACAACATTCACTTAAAAACCCTGTGCTATTTGTATCAGTTTGTAGAGACACATCTACTTGCCTCAGAAATTTCACTTCCTCCAGATCTGATAGTTTATGAAGTGTAGGTAAATCACGATCACCATTTGATGACATCATAAGTCCTTTCAGCAGTTTTGGATTCCTTTAGGTGAAGAGTCTGGCTTGGGCCAGGAGGTTGGCAATGAAGCATGGAAACTTTAAACTCCAGTGATGCCAGATTTAGTTTGTACATTAGCATCTGATAGCTCTCTGTTTGTCAACATAGTCTAAGTTGATGATCTTAGCATATATATTTCCTGAAAAGCAGACGTGTCCAAATCACTCACAGGCAACACAACTGACACCCTTTTTGGACTGGCGATGAGGACTGACTCAATATCATGGTTGAACAGTCATGCCTAGAACAATGCTGTCCTCCAAGTTAAAACTAAAATGAATTTATGGGTAAGTTTGCACTGCAACATTACAAATGTTAAATAGATAGCATTGCCCTCTATAGGATGGAATCTCAGTCTCTCTGGCATATAACCCTCATCCTTGTGGAACTGCCCTCAGAGAAGCCCTCTCACTGAATTAATTACAATTTCCATTTCTTTCAGGAGGAATGTACTGTGTACAGAAGCCTGTAGTTTAAATGATGAATTCTGTGGCAAAACAGAATGCTTAAACTGTTAATAGTTTTTATTAGTTCATAAATATTGGCTATACTTTGGTGGGTTTTTTTTTTCGTTTTGTCCCCCTCCTGCCCCCCACTGGATTGAAACACCCTTCACTGGGCCGCAATAACAACCCTAAGCAGTTATAAAGCCTTTCATGTCTGAGAGGCACTTTACTTTTAGATTAGAAAGATTAATCAAAGTTGCTAACGCAAATTAATTACTGCTACAGAGAAAGCATAGTAATTATGCATAGTTTGGCATGGTTCATGATTAGTACATGCCTAGTTTCAGCAATATTTAGTACAATGAGAATTACAGGTAGTTCATTAGTCCAGGCCCCAGATTTCGACTTGAGGCAAAGTTTCTCACTCATATAAAATTCCCTCCCACCTCTTCCTGGGAGAAAACGGGTTTCACTACAGTCTTTGTTTTACCATCTGGAACAAAAAAAAGAAAGAAAAGAAAAGAAAAGAAAAAAGAGAGCAAGATGATGCAATCAAATCTGCATGGTGTATCCTCCCACACAGTGTACATAACACATTGCCTTGCCACAATGCCAAAACTTCTTTATACCTCCAAGCATGCTAAAGCGTGTCACATGCAAGCTGATGCATGCTTATGTTCCTTATGCAGTGTTTCATGGTTAAGACATTTTTAAGCAATCTATAACACATCTCAAAATACTAATCAGAAAAAATGAGTTTTTATAAAAAGTCTATTTGAGCATTTATTGTCCATTTTGTCTTACTTCATTAAATAGATTGTGCTTTGAATCCATGTGCAAGCTCTAAACACCCACTTATCCAATATAATGCTGTCTAGGGTTGCATAAGTGGTAACACAGAAATAATCTGTGTGTCTGTGATTGTTCATCTTTATGAACATTAGTCTAGGCACATAAGGTCTGTACTTCATTTGCACCTTTTCCATGGAGATGCAGCTTATGATGCCACAGGTTTCTATGTACAGAACTCAGGTTTTTTTTCTTTCACTTATAAAACAGGATAATATGAAATCTACATAGCTACTAATCAAGTTTAGTCTTAAGATTGAGACAGAGCCATTTTCTGACTATTAGGTCTGAAGCCGATTCAAAATGGTGAAGCAGATTTCAAGACATTATAATTATGGACAAAGTGACTAATCTAGTTTTGAAACAACCACTAACTTTGCAGTAAAAATTAATCAAAATAGTACTAAGGTACTTTATAAATATTGTGTGTACTTTGTATACGTCCTACTCCACAAGAACAGTCACTTCTCTGAGCCAATGTTGTCTCAAGGAACAGAGCACATACAATAAAGCACTTATTTAGAAAATCAAAAAAGTCGGTGCATATTGTCAGTGCATTGACATGGTTGTTGCCAGTATTTGGTTGCATACTGCAAATAAATTTCATAGCAAGTTATCCATCAACAGCAGCTTCCTGTGAGGTTGGTGGATGTAGGTGGCTGAATAAGCTATCCGGTGCCTTTTTGAGATCTCATATCGTGATGCCTATCTTGGTAACCAAGATAGCCGCACAGGGGTTGGCAGGTACGATGCAGGATCTGTGGGAGACATGGCCTATAGTAAAATGGTGGTTGGAGGCTAGGCAGGATATACATAGGTGGTCTAAAATGGCACTAGTTGCCAATGTTTGGGACTGAGTTTCCTCTTATGTCTGGACACTCGGCCACCTTATCCTTTGTAACCATTCATGCACGGAGTAAGAGGCAACTTAAATGAGGTCTGCCTTTCTTCTTCCCCTGGCAAAATAAACCATCTAGCAAGGCAGTGCTGCAAACAAAGAAGCATTTGCAAGTTTCGATCACTAGTAGAATTTATTTTTCCACACCAAAAATAACTAGAAGTGATTATTGACTCAGAGAATTTCGAGAAAGATGATCTAAACTGTCGCATATGCCAGCACAAAAGAATTTAAGTTCTGAATGACAATACATGTCTCCAACATGGAAATGCTTTTTATTAGACATACACTTCTAAATAAGCAATTTTTTTTTCTTTTT
The DNA here is from genome assembly GCF_963921805.1 of Phalacrocorax carbo. Lineage (NCBI taxonomy): Eukaryota > Metazoa > Chordata > Aves > Suliformes > Phalacrocoracidae > Phalacrocorax > Phalacrocorax carbo. The sequence continues at coordinate 26,328,668 of NC_087518.1, read as the reverse complement.
TTAAAGATGTTTTTAAAAAATCTCATATCAGAGTTTTCAAAATAGGTACCTAGAATTAGTAATTAGTTTTCCAAATGCATATTCAGTCATGTAAATAAGCAGCCAAGTCCCCAAAATCCTGGTTTCCCCATTTCCTCTAATTTCACCTTATTTGCTAAGAAAAAATATTCCACCTCAGGATGGTAGTTTACAATAAATTTCATGAAACATTGACTTGCTCATCTGTAGTTAGATTCTTGCAGATCAAAAAGTAATTCCAGAAAGAATGCAAATAAAACTTACGTTTTTTTAAAAGAGAATGAGTTCAAATAATGTCTAGAGTATCAACTGAGTTCTTTAAATTTAAAATAAGCCAGGAAGAACAACAGAAAGGCTATCCCCGTTTCACTTTAAGATAGCCCCAGAGTAAAAGAGATAATGGGGTGTTGTATCCCCCCCACAGATTATGTTACAAAGAATTAGAAAGAGGATCAATAAAAAAAAAAAGAGCAGAGTGTGTATTTTTTTACTGGGACTGGACTTTTGACTTCCCTTGGTAATGGCATTGCTCAGAACTTTAAGGGTGGGTGTGGTGTTTAAAAACTGATCCACTTCACATTACTTGACATTTAAGTTTCCCAGTACAGGATAGATATATACAGATATATATAGATACATATATATATTATGGAGGAGAAGGTATCTGGCTTTATGGCTAAATCCTTTTTCTATAAAAGTGATAGATGGTAACAGAAGCAGGGTAAAACATAACCTAACTTGAGAAGACCCAGAATGGATTACTTTGGAGCTTAATTCTTCACACATATTTTTTGTTAACATTTGTCTCTCCCCCTAACCATTTCTACTTCACACATATGTGCCTGTTTTTCTGACCAATCCCAAACAGCCTAATTCTACTTTAAGGATTTATAACCCTGAGGAGCAGCTGAATTTTTCTTTAAAGGCAAGACTTTGAATTGTTATTATGACCTTGCACTGCTCTGTGCTTCCTAATGCTATGAAGATAGCTAGAATAAGTAGTCAAAAATGAAAGCTGACTATTCATGTTCCTGTCTTGCTTTCTTAACTAAGAATGACATTTTGATAAAAGATGTTGTAGATTTTAAAAGCACCTAGACAAGCAATACAAAAGAACTTTTGTCGACCCAGATGAGAAACAAAAAGAAAGGAAAGAGTAGTGCATATGGGCTGGTACTTAACCATTTTTTACTTTGGGAGCTACTTCTCAAAAATCTGTTGCAAGTGTTTGAGTGACAACCATTTTTAAGAGGTGATCTAGTATTGGGACATAAAATTATACAGCTAGATCTTCTCCAACCATTACAGAATTACTACAGTACTGAAGAAACACTAGGCAGAACTTCAAATGCACGAAACTAAAATTAACAAGAGCTGTGCCTCATTAGCATGCCATGTGCGCTTTTGAGGCTGTAGCAAAACCTGAAGTGTGGTTTTGCTTTTACTGTAACTCAGAATAGTGAAGATGATCACCCAAAGAATTAACATGGTCCATGGATGTTAGATTTTTAGTAGTTCTGCTGTTAAGGAAAAAAAGGATAAGCTGATGCTTCTTTTCGCCTACCCCTCAGGTATTTCACATAAATTCTGCCATTTAAGTCTCCTGAAATGTTGTTTGTGGGAACTGGAGCTATTGGGCAAAATTTTTCAGATAATCAGAAGATGTCAATGTGAGAGAAGAATATATTTCTTCCATTTCCACCTGCTGTATTAAAACGCGAGCAGCTCACAGCCTCACTCTTAATATGCCTCTTCCCCTAAAGTTATGAGGAGTTTTAATATACAAAAAAATGAAGAGGGGCCAAAACATCCTTTCACTGAGTGCAGAATGTCATAAGCTAACACCTCTATTGCCAAGTGTGCTCTAACTAGAGATCTACTGTACAGCTCTCTACAACTGAGAATTCTGTAAATCTTCCAGATGGGCCCTTTAAACAGTAGATTACTATTCTCACTACATCTATCATCACTGAATAGTTTTGGCTGGTTCAAGCCAAAGTCCTGTAGTCTCTGCTTTTTGCACATTTTTATTTTTTTGCAATCCACATTAACAATAGTGTCATGAGCATGGCTGTGTCTTTAGGCATGTTTTCCCCACATCCACGTGTTTTTTCGCATACATGCATAGTTTGAGACCACATACTCCACTGGCAGTAAGTGGTACTTACCACTGCAGTAAGAAACATGGTATGCTACTAGAGAGACTGCCACTAGAATTTAGTGAGCAAACATATTCTGCTGCCAAGGTGCCATATCAGCTTGTAGTCTATGTACGATTTGTCTCACACAATAGATCCACCAAACAGCTGTAAGTGCCAGATATTCTAGCTTAAGAAAAAGGAAGTGCTCCTTTCCTCCCCTCTCCACGTGGGGAAATGGAAATTAGTCACTCCCTATCCACTAGCTAAAACAGGCCTAATTTCTACATAGAAATGATAGTAAATCAGAACTGTGCTGAGCTGCATTAGTTAACTGTGTGTCTTAGTGACAATTTATTAGTTAGCAGTAAGTGCTGTATGCTTCATCTTAAGACTCCTGGGAAACTGGGTAGTGTTTCCATATAGAACAGATTCTACCTCTGATACTGTTACTACACAGTCCCAACCAAACATTCATCTTTCAACAATCTTGAAAATGGGTGTTGCTAGCCGCATCCCCTGCTATTTACTGTAAAAGTGTCTTTTCTCATTGCTTGATGGAATTGTAACAAATTTGGGTATATGGAGACCTGTAATTTAAAGGCCTCTGCCCCACCTGTTATGGGAATGTCTCTGAACTAGGATCAAGGAAGCATTCTTTTTCTTATTTAGATGTTTTTTGTCTGTTTGCAAGTCATGACTTAATCTATTAAAAAAGTGAAATGGTTGTTTTAAAAGTACCATGGCCCAATCTCTTCTCCCCTTAAGTTCACTTATAGGTGAACACCACACTATAACATATATTCTTTTACTCAGCTTTGTTCCTACAGTATTTTTGAAGACATTAGCATTTTTCACACCTTTTTTTTACTAGAAAGGGAAAGCATGTGCATTGACTCTGGGCCATAGAGAGCTGATGTAATTTCATGGCAAGAAGACTCCTGCTGCCCTTAAGAATGTTAGTACAAGTTCTGAACTGACTTACCCTCCTCTGGAATAATTATGCATTCCACTCTGGCACATTTTATCATGCAATTCTCCTGCTTTGTAGATTACATGTCTTGAGGAGGTACAAAAGGGAAGAGCAAAGACTGTTTTATTTCTATACATGCATCTAACAAAATTATATATACACACACCTCAAATAGTACTTTTAAATGTAAAATTATGTGAGAATTTACTTTACAGACTTATTTAATATGTACATTAAATACAGGATCCTTTCATGCATCAAGAAGATGCAAGCATCTCTTGGGAGGAACACAGCAAGTATGGGGAAAATATATTGTTAAATTATAATTGAACAAGCTGGAACTTGTTCAGGTTAAACAGCCCACCCTCAAACTGCAAAAAGCCAAATTATGCCCTCAGCAACTTCTGAAAAGCAAACTGCCTTCAGTGGATTTCTGCAAATTTAACTGTCTAGAGTCTACAGCCACATCAGAATAAGTCTCCCTGATCTCGGAGATTAAGCAGTCCCCAGCCTAGTAAGTGTTTGCATAAGAGACCACTTGGCAATGCCATATAGCATTAGGCATCAGCACAGGATGCATGCATAGCTGAGGGCTTATATGTGAGGGGTGTTCATAACATCAGACTTACATAGTAAGTGTACCTTCCAAAGAGGTATTAGGATGAGTTTATTAGCCTACCTCTCTCTGTGTACAGCAAAAGCCTAAAATAGGTTAAAAAAAAAAAAAAAAAAAAAAACCACACACAAAAAAAAACACCAAACCAACAAACAAACAAGTACAAAAAAACCTCGACAATCAAAAGCTCCCCAAAAAATCAAACTGGAGGCTTATCTTACATGGGCTAAGTTCTTTTAACAAATAGCAGATAATAAAAACTGACTGAATTTAATCATCTGTTCTGAAAAATGGGGAATACGTAATTCTGTCCAAAGACTACAGACCAGGTCACTTTTTAAACTGAAGGCATAAAAATGTATGTTACTAGGGTCAGCAGAAGCATACTGGGAAGTAGAGCTGCTGGGACACTTGTTCTTCAGGACAGCCAGGAAGAAGAGATTTTACTACTATCCTTAGTAGTAAGGATGCTACTTAGTGTCCTTGAGTTGTAGGTATTTCAAATCAACGTTTCTTTTTACCTTCGGTAGATCATGCACAAAACTCATAAGGAGGGGAGCAAGTACACTGACCAACTATGAACTCTATGTAGTGACCCACAGGGACCTAGTGTTTCGTTTTGAGCCCTCTCGACACAGTGATTCAATTCAGCTATTTAAAATCTCTACCCTGTTCTAGGAAACGTACAGCATTCCATACTAAAGATTTCTTTAGGCTGGTCAGCCGTACTGAGTTGCAAAGTCCCCATGTTTCTCTGGGGTATGGGGACGTGGGGGATGGGTGGCATGCAGGCAAAATCTGCAACTAAAAAGGTTACAAAAAGACCCATCATTGTTTTCAATTCTCATTTAATTCCAAACTTCAGAAAAACTAGCAAGCCAGAATAGTAGCACAGGGGGTAACTAGGACTCCTGTACCTATCTATGTATCTGAACTGCCATGTTTAAAACTTACAATCCTTCATACTCTTTACATGTAAGTCTTCCCTTTTAGTTGCTTGCTTCCTGTTTAAGACAAAAGTCAAATTTTCTACAAATGGGTCAGATTTATGATGGGGGGTGGGAAGGGAGGAATACATAAGGGCAGCACACAGACCATATACACAAAATGCAAATCTTAATTATTTTTATGCCTATTCTTCCTACTGACAAACTCAAACCCTCATTATGATAAACATTATTTCACTTTTTTTTTTAAATAAAAGCCAAGATTTCCATTAAATTGAAAAATAATGTGTTAAGTTGCTAAATAGTACTGATGTTTTTTGTGCTCCCTCACACATATGGCTAGCTGAGAATGCATAGCAAGTTCAAGCTTGAAATGAATTTTTTTAAGCAACCAGTATATAACACCAAACATGATTTAATAATGGAAAGACTGGCACAACCTTAAAGGAATATCATCAAGTAGGCAAGGTATGCTTGTGACTTATTATAAAACAGTTAAATCAAGTCGGAAGCATAATCCAGATTCTTTACATAATTACAGCAGAAGGGTGTGGAAGAAGGAATATCAATTATTTTTTAAACTGGAGATCTAACAGTAAAACAAACAATACATCGATCTCTCATTTCTCTCAACGCTCTTGAAAATGCTTGTAATTTTTCATTTATACTTAATGTTATAACTGACTTAAATGCCAGGTTAACAGTTTGCTAATATGGGGCTTATTCCTTTGATGCAGAAGTTAGTGAAATTTTTATTACAATTCTTACCAGGTCAAGCTTACACATTCTTAGGACAGTATCATCTCTCCTTAATCAAGCTGATCACAGAAAGTAAATGAAACAGCATTGCTGGTCCTCGTTCCATTGGTAACAAAACATTATTAACTTAGTTACTTACAGAAATTGCTTAGTTATAATGATACAATCCAATATTATGAACAGCATTATAGAAGTGGCTGAAAATTGAGTTAAAGCTCAAATAATTTCTGCTACAATTAAAAACAGATTATTGTAGAAAATGGCACAAAATTAAGACTTTTAACTAGCATTAAGAACGAAATACCCATCAAAACATTAGAATAGTGTTCCATATTTTAGAAGTGCTTGTTCTCTGGATTTCTGTGCATAAGCCACCTTGTAATTCCATGGCAAAAGACTGAAATTTCCTTAGATATCTGCTCCTTGCAGCTTCTCCAGTTTTAAACCTTTATTCTTAGAGATTGGGATTAGAAAACAAAAATGTGATTTGTACACACTGGGTTAGGTCTGAGGAATCAACAGTCCTTTGCTGAAGCTATTGAAATAAGAGGTGTGTCTGTGATTACTGAAGAGATCTTCCGGTGATAAAGGAATAATTGCATTAGCTTTTGGCTCAGAGTGTCAGAGTGACTCAGCAATTCAGAAGAATATGTTTCCATTTTCTTTCCGGTTGGAAGATGGTGAGCCTTCACTAATAATTTCTCTTAATATGCCATGAAACAGGCAAAATGGGGATGTTAGATTACTCAGAAATAGCTTGACAGCTTTTATTCAGAGTAGTATAAGAGCCATGCAAAGTTCACTGATACCATTCTAGCCCATGCTTTCGTTGCAGTAGTAGCAGGAAATTTGTTTCAACAGCTCAGCATCTGTTCCCTAGTGAGTTACCAGCTCATTTCTGCAAGTTAGTACAACACATAGCACAGGAAATTCTAATTTGGAATTAAATTTAATTGTGAGAACAAACATTCCTGGTAATTCTGGTGATTAATTAGTCCTTTTTCTCTAGTATTTTGGCCCTCTCAAAGCAGAATTTTGTCCACTCTGTAGAAGTTCATAGAAAAAATATAATATCTCAGAAAATTTTCATTCATCAGTAGTCTATATTTTGGGTACTACACCAAAGTACCATGATTATCAAAATTAACTACGTGAAAGATCTTTTTTTTATTATGCTTTCATATTACCATTAGTCCAACATGGAATACTGAATTAATTGACCATTGGTCTAACCCAGCAGGACAGTTCTTTTGGTCTGTCTTTTCTTCCCTCTCAGTAATGAATTTGCACCAATTATGTTAAGCCAGCCCAAGTTAAAGTTCATTTGGCAGGATTGCCAAAGTTTCTTCTGAAACAGGATTGTAACTGTCCAAGTTACTTGTGAAAGATGCATGCTTATGGTTTTTTTCCTCTCAGGAAAGACTTGTGAAAATTAAGTATATCTACCTGCGTATTTGATTTTAGTCTGCATGGAATCAGTCAGTTTGCATTAGAAACAGTAGAATAAAGAAAACTTATACCAGTTCCTGGAGACTTCTGATGTTTATTTTCCCTGTCATTGAGTACTAGAGTTAACATCCAACTGCAGGCAGTTAATACTTTTATCTGGCCTTGTATCTACACTTCTGCCTCACCACTCAACATCAGCTGAGGTTGGCACCTCTGCTCTCAAAACTACAGCAGCCTCTGACTAAAACTCAGACCATCACACCTTACTTTCCATTCTGTCCCTGCTTTCTATTATTTAAATCACTTCCTTGACCACTGGCAGGAAGCAATTACAATTTGTGCATGCTTTAACAAGCTATCACAAGACCTTAACTGCCTAAATTTCATTATCAGACGATGTCAGACCAAGCATTTCCTTTGGGCCATGCTACATTTAAAAAGTAGTCTTCAAGAACTGGAAAAATCTAAAAGCTACATTTCCAGTTAGCCTCATTCTTAGAAAAGGACTCTGAAAACGTCCTTAACAATTACAGACATATGGGGGTAAAACCAACACAGACAAGAAAAACATTCATTGAAATCAATCAATCATTGTCAAATATTACACCATGTTCCGGAATATCTGTTCATTCTCCTGAAATAAGAACTTGAATATTCTAGGTTATATTCATGGAGTTTGAAAGGAACTTTAAAAGCAGCTTTTGAAGTCTGCTATTTCCTTTGCATCAATTTCAATAAGTTGGAAATAGGCAATGAAATAATGATGAAGTCAAGACTAACTTTTGTGCCCAATTTGCACAATACAGTTCTAAAATATAATCCATCATCTAATCTAGAAAAGTATCTTAATGCCAGATGTGGTTTTCAGCAACATGCCTTTTTGAATCAGCATTGAAAGTGATTTAACAGCACAACTGATTGAAACCCCCCAGTTAGCTTCTGACATGCTCAAAAAAGGCTAAGTGATTTTCTGGGTTTTTTAGCTGATCTTGCTGCAACAGTGTTGAAAGTTGTTCTACAATAATTAAACTAATGTAAGTAATTTTTGTAGGAGTCGGTCACTTTCATGGAACAGACTGGGCTTTGAGGAGGCTGGTGTTCTATGTGAAATATTGGCACCCAATCTGCTGCTATGGTGAGCATACTCTAGTCATGAAACCCACACCAAAAGGAGTCCAATGCATTTACAAGCCAATTACATTTACTTTAATATCAATGAAGGCTAAAAATCAGGTGTGTACTCTAAGGAGGATTCAAGCCAGAAAAGGCCATAACGTTGCAAAACTGATTGCTAACCACACAAGGGTCATTTGCATTTTAAACAAATGGAAGTGTGGGTTAATATGCATAACAGTATTTTGCAAGGTATACTCCTAATGGAGGAAATGCTTGTTTCCCAAGTGCAAATACTGTGTTTCATAGCTTTCAAGATACCAATAAAATTTTCAGGGCTATAGAGGGGTAGAAACATGCTGCTTAAAAAATCAGAAGCCTTCTTTCTGTCCAAAGCATCAGCTATCTTCTCAAAGAGGTATTTTGCCAAAAAATCCCGAAAAGCAGGTAACTGCCAGCTATGACCAATTATGCTGCCTTACAGGAAAAGTTGCAATGAAATGAACAGCATACCAGAATACTAATACACTTGTTCCATTGTGAAAGATAAACCACAGGGACCAAACGTTGGTCAACAGAGATCAAGAGGCTATAGGACACTTCCCAGAAAAACACTGCAGAGCAGTAGTTGAGCAGGTCCATGACAGAGCCCTTGGGCACTGCAGGTACCGCGTGCCATCTGCAGTGACAGAAGCCCAGATGGGTATGCAAGTACATTTGCACTGGATCCCTGTGTACCATCATCCACCTACGAGAACAGCACTGGGCCTCAAGTTTTAGCAAGTCTTTCATGCCTCTGGGGAAAGAAGAGGATTTTCCCAAAAGCAGAGTAAATTTTTTAAAAAAATCAGTATGAGGTGCTTTCTGAACATTGAAATATTTTCCAAACTTATGGATGTATATACGTTTACTAGTTCTGTGCATCTTACTCAAAAGGCTTGCTTTTCAATTACCAAGAGAAAAGACAGTTCACACTAGCCTCTTGCTTCACAATGCACACAATATATGTAATTCATACGTGATTGCACTGACTTCTATTATTTATTACTCTGAGCGCATAAGCTTTTGTAACAGTGTATAGAAAATGTATGCCAAAAACTCACTTCAACATAAAAGGCCTATCCTCTTTCCTCAGAAGATTTGGCTGTTGGCTTCCTGATATTAATGTAATTACCATGTATTTTGGAAGAGAAAAAAAGCCTCACAGTGAAAATTTCTATAAAGATACCGAATCACTTACAATATTATAAAATCAAAAGCAAAAAGAAGGAAAATCACTAGGATACATTAATTAAGTTTTCTGCTGTTATGCCTTCTGCAATGCACAGAGATCCTGAAAGTAGTACTGCTTATGTATTGAATTAATGATTTGTCAATGACAGTTTCAGTCATTCCACTGTTGGCTGAGCTGTTGTTAATACAACGTTCATGTGTTATAAGTTCCTTGCTTTTACATTAATCACTCGAAGCTAAGGCATTACACCAGTTCAACAACTGCTACCACACCCAGTTCCACCAACATCAGACAAATATCTGATACAATTGCTGTCTGATGCAAACACTTGGAGAGCAATCTTATTGATTTTGTAGGATGGCTACTAGCTCTCAGTTCATTTGTAACTATTCAGAAGAGTTTCAAACTTTTACACCTGTGTTTTGATTTTGAACTTACATTGTCTGATAGAGTGACTGTTTATTATTATGCCAAAATGGAAAACATTAAAGACCACATAAATGCTTTTTAGAAGATCAACACTGTGGATACATAAAACTAATCTTGATAAGGCAACTTTCAGTTCTCTTTTAGTTTTTTTTTCTGTCTTAATACCACAATGTATTTTGAGACACTGCTACTAGATTTATTTACTATGTTCAGATTCAATGTTGAAAAAGCCATTCATCAATTTGGAAGCAGGAACATGTCTACCATGACATAATTCCTGAATAACTAAAGAAAAAAAAAAAATTGTCCGTGTGTTTTACCTAGAAATAGGTATTTCACATGCTTTCCAGCAGGGGGCAATGGCATATGTAATTGCTTAATAAATGCCATGGACCCTGTACTTTGCAGCAAATAGGGGAGACACTCCTAATCGAGTAGTAGAAGTGTACACTTTTCAGTCAGACAAATTCCACTGCCTATAGCCCTAAGGAAATTTGAGGTTATTACTGAATGTGGTACAGCAACAAACTTGTATTAGTTTTTTGTTCCAAATTACTTATATGGCAGTTAAGAGTCCCAACGCTATTAAAACTGAAAGCATGATAAAATTCAAATACATTTAATCATTTCCTCATTTTTACTCTTTTGTTAAACTCGGCTTGGGCAGCATTAGCTTGGAAACTTCCGCCTCCAGACAATAAGAAATCATATGAAAAGGGTTTGCAAAAAGAGGAAATAATATGAGTAACAGAGAGACAGTGGGCTACAAATAACTGAATGATCTACAAAAATATAGCCAAATCATGTCCTATATTATACCTATGATAGAAAAATCCTTTTGAAAATTAATTCATTATTTTAAAAGCCTGCTGTAAAGGAAAAGCCTTAGATAGCACTCTAAAAACCCCCAAAAGAAAAAAAAAACAGCCCCTACAATTAAAATTTTCATGTCAAGCTCTTTGGCTAAGTATACACACACACTACATTTCACTTTCTTGTTTATTGCAGCTGCAGGAAGGAGGCTTTTGGGGTTGTTCCTCTGGCCTCAACCCAAGTGCATGCACACACAACCTCATTGCCAATTTCCCCCAGTTGACAATAGGGAGATGGGAGGGAAATGAGGGAACAGAAAAAGAAGAGAAAAAGGGCTTGTTTTTTTTCCACCCAAGGGCTCTGAAACAGATGTTGGCTGCAATACCTATAGGAAAGACACAATTGCAGTTAAAATAAAATTATAGCATCCCAGTTAAAAAAACAGAACAGATTTTCATAATTTTTTACCCTGTAGTTTCATACATAGATTCTGTAATCCCTACTTTAAAAGGGTAAACAACTTCAATGTTGAGCCTTGTGTTAGAAGAATAACTCGCCCTTGGGATGCAAGACAATTCAGACAGCATATGCCAGATCAGTCCTGGAATTATCTTATACACACAAAAAAATATTCCTGCCAACAGTGTCACATTGTGCTGATTTATTTTCTGTGTATTTCAAATGCCACTGCAGCACTGTTCAGTAGGGACTGGACTTAAAAAAAGAATACCTCAGTAACGCACATTTCTTATTTTAAATGAAGATCCAGATTTTGGTTCTTTTGGGCATATAAAGCTTAAATGTCATTATATGCTCTCCTCTCCCTTTCAAAACTGAAATATAGCTGCATACATATAACAATAAAGTATTTTCATCTCCCACGTGTCTTAAAAAGAACAGCATAAACTATCAAATCCCATCAATAATGTAGAAAGTGTTAAGAAAAAACTGTTTCACTGCCATGAAGAATGAAAATGCTTTTATTCTGCACTTCAGTATACACTGGTTCGTCAGAAAACTCATATCACATTTATAGCACAAAACAGCAACTGTGTTTAAAGCCACCAATGCTTACTGCCTTCCATGAATAAAGACTAAAATGGTAGGATCCATTTCTAATATTTTCCCCAAAAGTTCATATAAAGAAATTAAGATATAAATATTTTATTTCAAACTCTGGATTTCCTTCCCCTCCTCCTTCAAACAGGAGTAAAAGTGATCATCAGAAGCTGAAAAGCGGTTTGATCTTTGTTACATTGGGACTATGGAATCTAAGCAACTCTTTTACAAGGCATTGTAATTGTTTGTACTTGCAAAACTGGATTAAGAAATCAGTGCTATTCTTAAAGCACATTTATCACATACATACAAAAGTCAGCATATTTCTACTTAGAGCAGAGCCTTCAGCCAACCAGAGTGAATTCCCGTGTACCGCCCACGCTCGTTCTCTCATCCTCCCCTTCCCCAGAGCAATCACTGCATCTGGCCAGCATAACATGAAAAAGTTTCCAACATGCCTTACCAGGGTACACCTGCCCTATGGATGACCCATGTATATCTCACCTATAGTCTATTGATGTCGCAATTTCCAGCACTCTCAGTGTAATTACTGAAACACAGACATTAGAAGTTTTGAATAAAGAAGGTGAGATTATAAATAGGTTTAGATGTGTTTAAGGCACAAGCCCTATTTTATTTCAGAGACCTTGGGAATTTGGTGGCACTTAAGCCCTTCACAGCATAGCTGAGATGAGGGGAAAAAGGAGGCTATAGTATGGGGGGTTTCATCAGACCTCTAGAATTTATAGGTTTGAGGCTTTACTGAACTTTTCAATATTTTACGAGACATTTTTTCCTGTAATTTAAATCCATTTGTTCTTTGGTTGAAGCTTAATTTAAAAAACATGTCTTTTGAGTTGAGTGGAAGTCTGACTAATTCCGTTGTAAATGCTGCTGAAGATGAACAAAACTAACACTATAATTGAAAAAAGAAAAATAAAAGCCCCGTGCGTACACAAGAGCCACTCAGGCTAGTGCTGAGCTATGAGACTACAGCTCTCATATTTGTTAGCCAACTCAAAATCAGCACCCAGACTGCTAAAATCTGTGACAGTTTATAAGGAAATTTTAATGACTGGCAGTCCAGAAGCTGGTTTCTCCACTCATCTCTTTTCTCTTCCTTTTTCTTCCTTTATTATATGTCTGTCTCTTCTGTTTCCCTCTCCCAATAAAGTATTCTCATTTAGATTTTATCCTTCCAGCCCTCTACTGATGCACCCCCTTACAGTATAAACCAAAGAGCATTCACAGTCCTTTAGCACCATTACCTCTACCATGCTGCTTCTAGAAGTTATGGTTGGTGTCCAGTCCAGCCTCAGTGGCAGGTATACCATTCTTTCTCCACTCCCCAGGGAAGATGAGAAAAAAAGTAGCATGGATATTCTCCTTCTTTCTTACCTCAAGCCCTCTGTCCTTCTCCCATACAAGAAAAAAAATTCTTGGGAACTACATCAAGCAGCACCCTACCCGATGAGAAGTAGTAGTCCCGTACATTCTGGTTCATTCTCTGACAATTCATGTACTTCTAGAAACATCTCATGGGTACTCATCATATCACAGTCTATTTTTCATATTAGAATTTCTCTTAATGATACTAAATAAGCAGTTGTGATACAGTGCCTATAAACAAGATGTCCTAACATTTTTCATAGGCACCCATGGCATCCTCTATTTTAAGTTGCATTTCTTGATACCTATGGTCTATAGCAGGTTGAGAATTATGAGACGTGCATAGTTTCCTTTCTACTTAAATGTTTGAATTCCATCCTCCTTTCCTTTATCCTCTCTATGCAATCTTCTTTAACAAGAAAAGTCATTCTAGACTCCCTTTGTCTAAGAAAAATGCATTTTCTCAAAGGAAACTTCGTTTGAGCTACTAGAGTCAAAATATATTGTTATGCCCTCCTTGCTGGCTAAGAATGCTGCTTAGCCTTACCTATATTCTACCACTGCCAAAGAAGGAAGTCTTTTTTTTTTTTTTTCCTCTTGGCAACTCTTTTGGAGGTACACTATTGTGTTCTCAGAGCACTCGTTCTCAGAGGCTATTGTGAAAACTGTAGTAAACAGAACTCTCAGCATCAGGATACAAGAAACAGGATCCAAGGCTGAAACTATTTGCCAAGAGTGGATGTGACCGCTGCCCCATTCAATCCTGGATGGTACAACAGTTCATCTTAGCTGCTAGATATAGCACATTCTGTAATGAGGAGGACAAAGGTGGCAATTACTGAGAAACCATGTTGCTGGAGAAAACAGCATCAGGATGTAAAAAAAATTTCCTTTCCATCAGGCAACTAAACAACGGATCTCAATTACAGATAGTAGGATATAGTCTCTATTTGTATCGGCATATTTCCATGTACTGTTGTGGAGCTCCATGATTACGACAACTGAGTTGATGACAACTAAGAATTTGGCCCACAGATTGAACTTGAAATACTCAGAGTATTTCAATTAGCTTCTCTGCTGTTTGGCAGAATATGTGATGTCAGACATGCCAAGTGGTTCACATTTATATAAAACTAGAGAAGAACCAGAAAGTGGTAAATCTAAACATTTAGGAAGCTAAGATTAAATACAGAATTTAACAGAATTAAACCATAAAGCAGTACTATTGCACAGGGAATAAAACAGTGCAAACAGCTATGGAGACATTGATGTTCTTTCATTTATATTATGGAATGAATGAAGGAAATGTACAGGGGAAAAAATAACCACTAGATGACAAGTCTGATGTTAAGAGAAAGATTACATGGATTTTACTATTCATTAAATTATTTATCATAGTGGGAAGAATGTAACAAAGAAAATCCAGATAAAGGCAAATAATTGCTTAATAGTACTTATCCTCAAAACTCAGGCACATAAAGAAAGATATTATGGATATTAAAGACAGAAAATATTATTATCTGATTTGATCTCCCACATGATACAAAGACACAGAAACCTCCCCAGAAATTGCTCTAGCAAGGCTTTGACTAATTCTTGTTAGTCAACTGTATCTTCTACAGATATATTAAAACTTGGTTTGTAGGCTCTGGGTAGTAATGCATCACCTTCTAGATCACTTGTTTCACTAATATTCTTAATCTGAATACATGTGGTTGAAATCATTTTACATCTTTTACCTCTTTGTCCAGTTTCCACTGCTGGAAGAACCCTCCCTGCATAGTTACTGAGTCAATTGACCTTTACCTTCTGTAGGTTGGTCCAAGTCCCTCATGTCTATGTGTTGTACCAATGTAGTAAAGTGTAGTTCAGTTCTCTTACTTTCTTCTAGTACAGCTTCTCACACACTATTACACTGAAGTTGTATCAATAGTCATCCAATGGTCTTTGCAATGTAGAAGCCCATTTAACTTGTTAAGTAATTCTGAAAACAATACTTATTTTTACTATTTTTCCATCACTTCTTATCTCATGTGTAAATGGGTTCTTTGTTGTTGTTGAAATCAGACATAAAGATGTTCCTTGCCATGTCTGTAAATCCACTCTGGCACATACAGCCAAAATAGAATCCTACATCTACCAAAAACTTTCTGATAATGCAAAGTTTCTGTGCAGAAGGATGTCAGAACCTTTCCACAGTCTTAACACTTTATCACGAGCCACCAACAAAGAAGCCAGGCAGAAATAACTGGCACACAGTTATCCAGGGAGAAAAGATACAAGAGGACCTCAGTGTCCACAGAAAAGGAGAAGATTCAGGGAAACATTGTCCATAAGGAGGACAAGTTGGGGGTCTTTTTCAGGCACAAATTAACAGCTGAGCAAAGCAAGTGTGTATAGAACAACTTTTAGAACTTATATTTATAGAAGCTACTTTTCCCCTCGTGAGTTTGCCACTTTCTAGCATCTTCCTCTCCCTCACAGTTAGGAAGCACATGCTTAGAAGTCCAAGAAAAAGCTGTCACTCACAGTTTCCATTTTTGAAGGTGTTTTCTTCTGTACAAGAGGTATGTTTTGGTTTTTAGTAGGAATGGGTATTTCTGTCTGCTTACTAGCTTTCACCCATGCAACTAGAGTTGCATAGGAATTTGAAACAGCTTTTCAGAGTTGGGAAACAAAGTTGCAAACAATAAGCACTTTTTTCCCCCTCAGTTCATACATGTCTGTTTTCCATAATGGACCTCAGACCACTAACCAAAACAAAGAGTTGGGGCAAAGAACCCCCTCAGAGATTACCCGTAGTTATGAGGAAAGGAGCAACAGATTATATTCTGCTCATTTTACTGTCAGACATAAATTGAAGTCTTGATTCCTGCACTCTTTGGCACAAACATACAAGTAACTACATTAATGTAGTTAAGAATTTATTGTTCCATGGTAGCGACAATAGGCATGTGTAAACGTGTGGGATCGTGGTCTATGTGCCTGTACTACAATGCTGCTTTTAGAGTTGACATACACAAGATCTTTGGTGGCACGGAAAACTTCCTCAACTTTTGTGTCATTCAAAATACAGCTTTATCCTTCAGCTCTATCCTTAAAGTAGGTCCATAAACAGGTCAGATCACCTCACTGGTTTAAGCAGCTAAAATAACATTAAAAAGTAATCATTTATGGAAATATTTTTATTCACTTATATTCCAGGAGTAACTAAATCCACTTTGTAAAAGTAATTTCCCAAATACTACTTTGAGTAGAGAACATTCTGGAATCTATCACTATGGCAATGCTTTAAAAATTACTCACAGCCTAATTAACATCTGCTCTGAGAGTTTATGTTATTACAGGGTCGTTTATCTCCTCAAAGAATCTTGTACACAATTGAGCAGATTTTTAATGTTTAACATTTCTGCCCATAAACTACCAGTGAAAAGCATTCACCTAAGGGAACACGATAGGTAATTCAGGTCTATGTTTCTCTTCAACATGTCTCACTAATGCCAGTTTTTCTGATCACAGAACAGGTAACATCACATATGAAAGAAATGCCATCCTTTTTAGAAAGCTCAAAGCAGACTTAAAAATTTTAGCACCAAAAGAAAAAACAACAACAAAAAAGGGGCAAACAAAAAAAAACGTTAAAAAACAAACTAGAGATTCTATAGCTGGAAAAACTATCCTCCAAAAGGTCTGACGTGAATGGTCTCAGACACACATTATTAGGAAACAAACCTAGAAAGATACATATCTTGGAAACGGTGTCTCTAAAACAGAGTTTTCCCTAACTGCTATCTGTCTTTTCTGCAACACCGCTGGCTAGAAGGTGATTAATCAAACTGCAGCTATCCTTCTTCCACCAGCTGCTGTCCTATATTTTTAGGGGAATTCTTCCTCTGAATTTCATTTCCCACTGTTAGATTGGCCAGTTTCTTACTAGGACAAATGGGATGTTGGGGAACATATGTCACAGGATGCACCATTCAGGCAGGGAAGAAAGTTCCAGGACTCAAGAATATTCATTTCCCTTATTTCAGGCAAACTGCAGCCTGCAGCACGTACATAGGTGTCTTTCTGTTGTGTCTCTAGGACTCAGAAATTATAGGCTTTTCTAAGGGACAATTTGAAACTTAAGAGGAGGTCTGTGTTTAAATACGAGTAACATGCAGACCTAGGAACTCAACCCTGCTTAAATTTAATTTTGGTTTTGCTTACTGCTTTTTATTATGTGAACCCATCTAAAGACTCTGGAAAGTCTTTTTAATCATTATTCTGACAGTTATTTTACTTTTGGTTTGATGTTTGGGATTTTAGTTGTTGTAATTGTTGTGCCCTACATAATAAGCATAAATTCCTAGATTAAGAAAGCATTTCTTTTAACCAGTTTGTGTTAGTCTGTAATCCCTTTTAGTGGCATTTAGCAATAGTTGGGAACAGAAAAGGTGTCTAATTGAAACAACAGAGAGAACCAGCAGGGTAAAGAGACAACTGGTTCTTGTTAATGCCCTTTTTCCTAAAAGATGTGTTTTGAAGCATGCACCTGGAATCATTGCTGCAAACTACCCGGGAGAGATCAAAAAGCCCTCCTATTTCCTTGCTTCTCCAAGCACAAAAAGAAAACCGAGACAGTATTTCAGTTAATGTAATAATGAGGTCAGAAGAACACAGAAAATCTGCTCCTTGTTATAAGAAACCTCAGAAAGCCTTCTTTTCCTTTTGTCTGTGACCCCACCCCTACCATACACACAATTTATCAACTCCATTAGAAAGTTTCCCTCCTTTCCCTTTTCTCACTCTCCCATCAGGAAGCCAACTCACGGAGGGCTCCAGCCAGACCCCCTGGGACCCCAGCTGCGCACTTGCAGATCACGATGCACTCTTTCCTTTTTTGGACACTGGGTGAAGTTCTTTGCTACTGCACAGCAAAAGGGGATGCTAATTCAGGCAGAGCTTGCATTGGACCAAATTCTGATCTCAGACACCCACACAATTCCTGTTGTAAGTCACATGTGTGCACATTACTGACAGCAGAATATGCCCACTTGTGCTCTGGCTTAATGCATCAGCAAGAGTGGGGTGGCTGACTTTTTAATAGAACCAAAAGTGCAAAGAACTTATTTTTAGAAGCTTGGGGGCATAGGCAGACTGATAATGTTTCTCCAACTGAAACCCAACGGTTAAAAGAAGACAGCTAAGCAAACCAAAGATACAATAAATAAAGCAATTTTAGTCCTTTCTCACTTAAAATGGATTTTAAAAGAATGGCTTGCATCCAGGGCAACTCTCTACTATTAATAAGGGTTAAGGGACATATTTTAAATTGACATTAGTTAAGGGGAAGTTTTATAATTTATTCAAATGGTCATATGGAAGAGCTTCAGCACCAGCTTGACTGTTATTATTTAAGTTTATGGGTGATAGTTGGCATATGGAAAAGCAGTACAGTGTAAAAGTGTGAAGTCAAAGTGTTGCTGGAAGTCAACACTACTCAAAATGTTAAGAAAAAAGACCTATAAAATTGTGTTTAGACATGTGAAGAAATACAGCCTTATAAATAACTACCAGATTGTCTAGAAAAAATGTAAAATATTCAGATAATCATTCTTAAAAGACAGAAAGATAATACAATAAAAGAGGTGAATTTAAGATTTGGTTTTACTCTCATACCTTCAGATATCATAGCAGGTTGGCTTATTTCTTTTTCCACATTCCTCATTTCACCTGGCTACTAGAAATCATTATTTATTTTCCCGATTTAAGTGGTTTCAGAGTGTTAGAGAAGCAAATTAACATAACCAGGAAATAAGATATACAGCTGTCTGTTTCAAAAAATACAGCCAGTAGTAGAAATTAATATGTTTTTACAAGATCTGTTTCTCAAAAATGTAAACATCAATTTAAAGAAAGGTTTGAGAGCATTTAAAAAACCTGAGTTGGTAAGCAGATCAGGCCATAAAAGATCTTATCACACAAATTTAAAAAATGGGAACATTATCTAATAAAAAAGCTGAGGTGAAAGTGTGTACAAATGGAGCTGAGGTTTCCAAGCAAACAAATCAAATAAATGAGAAAAAGGTACGCTCATGAATAAAGAACTCTGGGCAAAAAGAGACTGGAGCTGTATGATGACTAAACAGGAAACTGAGGACAGAAAAGATAGAATGGAAGGAGTTTGTTGCCATTTGCAAGAGCAGTCACCCTAAATCACTTGTTTGTTCTGAGCTAAGACTAGCAGTTTTAATAACTCAATTCAGAGGAATAGGCTAAATTCTTAAAACCAATAAATTTTTTCCCACTTTTAGTAATCTTCTGGACATATATCCAGAGACAAAAGTAACTTTGCTACCATTTTTTCTCCCAATAATCACAATTATTGGGAGTTAAAACCTTACAGTACTCCTCCTCTGCATCTAGCATTACAATATGGAAAATTAAATTTGAAATTTTGCTTTCACGTCTTGGGCACTTGCTGTTGTTATGCTTTCACTCCTTACACACTACTGTAATTTACACGAGAAGATGTTCTATCCTGCCTGCAAAACATGTCCTTGAAGAAAAAAGCTGTCCAAGTCATAGTATATAAACAAGCCATTTTTTCCCAAAAAGGTTTTTTGTTGCAACTTCCATATTCTCTCAGTAGTAATCCATCCATTTCTAGGAGTGAAATTATCACAGCTGTTCCCCAGTGAGCTGAAACTTTTGTGGTTTGTCTGGAAGAAGTAGATGTAAAATTTTTTCATTCACATTTAAAATTATGCTCTGCTTACTCTGTGTTCATTTGAAGCAGGTGTAAATGATTGTTGGAAAAACAGCTGTTACTGAAAATATAATTTCAGTTGTGACCCAATGTGTATTGTTATACTCTAAAAAGAGGGTCTATGGTAAGAAAATCCTGCTTTCTGATACACTTTGTTATCTGTATGTTATTATATTTTATCCTTAAAAAATTTAGGTTTTCAGTGATTCATAATATAAGTTGGATTATCTAAAATGCCAATTTAGAGCAAAAATAATAGCAAAGCACCTAACTCCACACAACACAAATTACTTTTTATATGTGGATACTTTGTAACTAAGTGTATTTGAGCTGGAATAAATGAAATACAACATAAATTCAATTATAGTTTCCCAATTTAACCAGATTTTCTGTCCTATCATTTTACCCCTATTTTTATACTTTGGAAACCTAGTACTACTTCAAGTTCATCTGCTGGACCAAAGAAAAGTACACAGTACAACAAAAGGTCCACAGAAACAAATAAACACATAATGGGGTGATCTGGCCCAAATGTCAGAAATTTTGAAATAAAAGTTGGAGAGTTCAGATTAAATTTACTTTAGGTCACTGAAACAACAGTGGGTTGCTGGGTTGTAGTCCACAATGTACTAAACTGTTACATTTTATTATTTATTGGTATATATAAAACTCAAATACCAGAATTCAACACAATGTCCTCTGTATGTTCCCAAGATTGCACTTTTTTGCTAACACAACAATACATAGGGTAAGAAAATACTAATAATTATTATGTTTACAGAGTAAAATCTTACATAGAAAAATGAGTTTGATGACATCTGATACATGCTACATTGAAGGGATGCTTCTATATTAACCTATACTGAGGCAAATACAAGTAAGCATAACATAGTACGCAAATGTGCTATTAATAAAACATTACCATATGTTACATATGTATGATAGACTCTGAAGAGCATACTCTTTCAGTTCTGCTTGCTAACACTGAAGTCTCAAAACCATAAATAGGAATCACAAGTGCTGTTACAATAAAAATAATAGATTTCATTCTGAAAAACAATTCACAAAAAATATTACTTACAATCTGAGTGAACAAAAAGTCTCAGAACTGTGGAAATACTTTTAATTAGTATTTGAAGCATATTAAAGCCATTAACCAACAACACCCCCTAAAACTGTCTTTTTTTAATCAATTATATTTTGTAACAAAGAATTTTTTAGCAGTGAGTACTTATATCCTAAATTAGAAATACAAGGTTTCTGGCTCTTCATGTTTTGTTCCTGACCCAGTGTTATTTTTCCTCCATTTTTGATCCAACCAGCTATTTAAATTCACCAGGATGTTTGCACATGTTTCCTAATTCACTTTATATGTTAGCTAGTACATACTTTTTTTTTTCTTTCTTTTTTTTTTTTTTTTTGGTCATTCAACACTTCATATTAAAAAGCAAATTCTATATGGTAACTGTTGAGTCATCAGAGCTTAGTAGAAGTCCTGTTGCCATTCTATAGAATGACAAAGAATCTTCACAGAAGATATCACATGTCCTGCCATGAGGGACTACAATATGACAGAAATGAGAGAGCTTCTGTATTGATAATGAAGGGTTTCAAGCACACAGTGGGCAGAAGTCCTAACATACTTGAAAAATATTTAACTGAACAATAATGGAGCAATGCCAAATACTAAAAGTTACCAAAGATAATTTTAATTGTTGTAGATATAATAGTGTTCAATGACAGCTGTTTTGGAACAAAAAGGTTATTTCCTGCAAATTATTGTAATATTTTTCTCCCAAAATAGACCCTGATTCACTGCTAAAGTTACCTGGCATCCTCTAATGGTTAGCACAGACTACAAACCAGTTATTAACTTTAAAGAGTCTTAAGATCTTAAATGAAAATAATGATTTATTTAAAAGACTAACAAGTATCAGTTCAGAAGAGCAGCTGACAAACTAATGGAATCATTTACATGAATGAAACATGATGACTTTAATATAATAGTTATTTTAAGCTTTATTGCCTGACCATATTTTATTTTCTTGTACTTCTGCAAAACAAAATTCAACAATCTGTAAGGCTTGAAGTTACTGCTTCTCTGCCCAGCAAAATTCCATGCAAGTTGGCAGCACATTTTTATGATGAAGATTTAATCACAGAGTAAGCAGATATTGTTGACGCAGTAGAAACTGTCATCTGAGGCCTTTGAGTTTAGCATCTGTGTACATTTACAAAAACAACATTTGAAAAATATTATGCCCTAATACTACAAATATTTACCCACTTTTTCACCATGCTGCTACCAGTAGTCTCACACTACTGCCTGTGAATCCATGCGTAAATGTTAGAATACAGAGTTTTGTGTGTATTTTATTGGAGTACACCTTAGTGGTCACAACTTCCGTGGAAAAGGAAGCCTCTGCAATACAATTTGTGAGATGTAAGAAAAGGATGCTTTCATTTTATTATTACACCACTCCTCCTGGTGATTCTTTCAGAAATAACATTACTAAAATGACATAATTTTAGGACATTTAGCATTATAATAATATATATTAATTACAAACAAGAAACTGTTTCATTTAGTTGTTGGTCTTGTTATTGAAAGCCATGCAACCCATTTGCTGTGAAGACTAATGAAGGTATTTCAGTAACATAATTAATCCACAGGATAGTCTGAATCCCTTCTAATTCTCTTTCAGTCTTTACTATCTATATCTATCCTGAAGATTTTTTAAAATGTTTTAAGTATCTAAATATATAAACCTAATTTACCAGACATTTGAAAGACACACCAATCTCCTTGGTTTAAAACCCTACAGAGCTTCCATCTGCAATAGAAATAGAAGTTGTGGTTATATGAACATGAGAACCATGCCACTGTGATGGAAACGCTGAGAAACTAAACCTTAAAGCTAGGCAGTATACCAAGAGATGCTCTTGATTCCGTGACTTTCGCTGGACCGTATACTGTTTTTCTACAGGATCATCATTTAGTTGACTGGTGGTATTTCCTACAACTATCTGGAGCACCCTGGAGATTAGGGTAAAATATGCAAAAAGCAGGGATTTTAAAAATAGTATTTCAAATTAATTCCATCACAACAATGTATAAAAACTATAAAACAGGACAAAGGTTATAGGAAATGGAAGTACCAAGAGATCTTCACACAATCCTCCAAAAGAAACAATGGCGGGGGGCGGGGGGAGATTAATTCTTTTTTAACAATTATGAGGGAGTAAATACAACAAAACTACCTTTCTCACACTCTTACAAAGAAAACTCAATTCTCTTCATGAACAAGTGTTTAATTGGAAGCTGGAAACAAAGTTCTTTAGATGTTTTAAGTTTAAATTTGCACTTTTGAGTTTTTAGACTTCTTTAATGGAATCAATGAATTGCTGTGTGGGAAAGACATCACAAATTACAAGAAAGGAATTACATTAGGAATATAGGTTTTGACCTGCTGATACAGTTATATACGAAGTCCTTTTATGAGCATAAAATAATTGGATAAACACTAATGACTTCAGTCTCACAGTGCTTTAGCAATTTAAGTATTATTTCCATTTTATATATGAGTAAAATGAGGCACAGCTAAGTGACTTAGACAGTGACCCACAGGAAGTCAGTGACACAACCAGGAATAGAACCTAGACCTCTCAGCAGCTAGTCCCATGCTTTAACCACAAGACCAGCCACCTCCTTCCCACCAAGACTTCCCAAAGTCTTAGTTGCATCAGCTACTAATTTAAGATGTCTAAGCATGTACAATTGTAGAAATCTCAACTTCTGAAGTTGAATAAATTACATTCATAAGTCTGTCTTAATCACCCAAGAAATTAGGATAAGCTGGTTTTAAATGAGACTCTAAATGACCATAAACTTTTGGTTCTTTTAAAATGATTCCTTCAGAAATATATTTCTGATGGATTAAAAAATCTGATAGTAGTATATGCTTGAGCTCTTTATTCCTCTGTATTATTTTGCCAGCTATCTGTGTGTGATATGCAATTTGGACTGGAGCATCTCTCTTATGAGTAAAGGCTGAGAGACTCGGGTGTGTTCAGCCCGGAGAAGAGAAGACTGAGGGGGGATTTCATCAATACCTATAAATGTCTAAAGGGAGGGTGTCAGGACAATGGGACTAGGCTCTTTTCAATAGTGCCCAATGACAGGACAAGGGGCAATGAGCACAAGTTGGAACACAGGAAATTCCACCTAAACATGAGAAAAAACTTCTTTACTGTGAGGGTGACAAAGCAGTGGAACAGGCTGCCCAGAGAAGTTGTGGACTCTACTTCCCTGGAGATATTCAAAACCTGCCTGGAACAGGAACTCCTGTTCCTGTGCCCCTGCTCTAGGTGTCCCTGCTCAAGCAGGGGGGTTGGACGAGATGACCTCCAGAGGTCCCTTCCAACCCCTGCCATTCTGTGATTCTGTGACCCATTTGATCAAAATGGGACTAGAACATGAAGAGAATATCCAATTACAGAAGAACAGACAATCCTAGAAAGAAAGTTATTCTCTTCAAGAGAGAATGAAATCAGAGAAGTCAAGAGTTGGGGAGAGACCAAAGATCATGAAAAAAGCGTTATAATTAGAGGTAGGCAGCCTGGTGTGATCTTGACTTTACTGAATTTAAAGCAGGCATGATTTGGATTATGCTCTCTTTTTATCTAAGCCTCAAAGTTTGGGAAAAGGAGGATCACGTTTAATTTAAAGGGTTCTTGTTTTGACCCGCTCTACAGTTATCTACAAAAACTCTGCATTATGCTTAGTCCTATCACTTTTGCTGGATCCGAGGCACAGCATGCTAAATGCGGTATAACAACACCGGAGTGCCCACTCCAAAGAGTTTGGAATCATACCAAGGGATAGTCCTCTACCATCACTTAAAGAAATGTGGTTTATACTATAGCTTTTGACATATATCCATATAAAACACCACTGATAGCAGTTGAAACTTTTTATTTCCTTCAAGTAAAAGTGTGTATATATAGAATGTGAAAATTGAAGATAGGAGTGTGGTGGAATATTTTGAAATACTTTTCACAAACATATCTTCCCAGACCAAAAACTGTCAATAAAGACAAAATAAGATATGCTAAGACAAAGATCTTGTTATCAATAAAAGACCACCAGATATATACATTAAAAAATTACATAACCCAAGATAAAGTATACAGGGTAACTTTAAAAAAGGCAGCAATACCACATTTTTTAGCTTAAACTTTGTTACTTTAAACCAATGCAATTTCCACAATCAGAACCCATTCTTCTGACTGCTAGATTTATAGCCACACTGCTAGTGGATGAGATTGCCCTCTAGATGTTAAAAAGTTTGGCTGGATAATTTTTCATTCTATCCAGAATACTGAGATGGGACATAGTGTGCGATCTGTGATTTTAAACTTCTGTACTACACCTAGAGACTTAAAGCACAGACACAATGGAAACATCAAAATAATTAAGTAAAAGTTGGAACTAGTGTATTCACAGAGAAAGGAAGAGGTATAAATCTTTCACCTCTATATCTCTATAAGATTTCTACCCTTATTAATCCAATTGTAAAAATCACAGTATCATAGACAGAGTTTCTTTAATATATTAATTGTTCTAACCTCAGATCAAACCATAAAACCCTACTTGGCATACCTTAGAACCTGTTGCAAAAAAATGTGTTCATTAAGATGGAAAAGAGAAATAAAAATGTTTAAGTGAGGTTATTATTTGGTCCATACTAATACCCTTATCCATCTTGAGATTCCACAAAGGACTTTTCCTCATTTCAATGGGACTATTTTTGCCATACGATTCAATTTAATCTGCTTCAAATTTTCCTAACAATCCAAATTAATAATATGCACTCAGCAATAAGCATACACAGAAATAAGATTTTTTTTTCAGATGCATCAAACTCTCCAAAAAGACTTACCATGAAAAACTGAGTGATTAGAAGTAACATAAAATACAAATCTTTTACATGAAAAGAACTAACTAGCGCTTTTATATCCAATAAAAAACCAAAGTATAATCGATCTTTTGTTAGTACAAGTTATCATCTAATTTTAAAACTAGAACTGATGCTGAGAGGCCCTTTTCTGCTTCTCTTTGAACTCAGGGAAGAATTGCCCATGATTCAGAAAGGCCTGAGCCTGATGTTTCATTCTTATTTCAAGACACTTAAAGGCTCCAGCCAAACTTAGGAATTCTCTCAGATAATCAGGGAAGAAGATCCACATAATCAAAAACTGTGCAGTTAAATAATGCAAACAAAAGCTGTATGAGATATTGATAATTTCTTAATTCTTGCCATTTCATTACTGTATAAAGAAACTCTAGAATTATACAGTTTCTATTGTAATTATAGAATAGAAAATATATGTGTATCCTATTTTATTTCTTTACCAGTATGAAATTATTGGGTTTCTATGTTCCACGTGTGAAAAAAAAACACAAAAACCAACAAACCAACCCCCTCTTTGTTGATAAAGAAAAACAGATTAATTCAAATTATAAGTAAGGCATATTTTTAAGAGCCAAAGAAAATGTATGGGTTCTTCATCTCTTGATTCTTCAGATAAAGATGAGCTGACTTTCTAAGAGAAACTTTTAATGAGGTACCAAATACTACCTGAAAATCTATGGTTAAACAGGAAATCAGAATAAGTAATTTTTTTTCCTTTCCTGTCTCAATCTGTTAAAATGTATATTTACAAAACCTAAATAATCTGTACATAAGTCAATATTACTGTTTCTGCTTTGTATTTTGACAGTTCTGTTCAAAGAATGAACTTGCTAAAAGAATACAATGCTTAAAACTAAAATGATATGGTATTTCTCTGAAAGTTCTGTTTGGCTGATTTCTCTGGACTGAGTTAGATATGCTTATTTTGTCCATGCAATTTAATTAAATTAAATTTAAAATATAGATAAATAAAAATATGCTTTGTTTTTCTGCTTTACTTATGAATTTATTAAAAATCTAGGTTCAAAGTATGAGATTATAGTCCCAATCAGGTGTTCACTAATACCTGCCAATTTTTGGAACACTCCCAGTTTCATGGAGTTTTAAAAAATTCGCATGTTGAAGCCTAGATTTTTGGGAGGGCTCCTCTATTATTCAGACACTTAAACTAAATGTGTATATTCTCCAGCACTTTGCACAGAGAACAGTGGTGTTTCTGTTCTCAGCAGAGCTAAATCTGAAGTCTGTGGAGATGTCCAGCTAAGATCCTTCTTCTTCAAGCTTTCTATTGAAACTTTACCTGAGATATTGCTGTAAAATGATTAGACATATTAACAATTTAGGTATTTAAGCCTCTGTTATTGTTAGATTATTTTACCCACATTTGCCTGTTTATTCACCCATGGCATCTTGAGCTAATTATGAGGTTTTGTTTTACTTCTTTTCAGTATCTGACTCCTGAGTCAGGCTATTACTGAATAGATATTACTGCAGTATGTTAAGAAAAAAAAAAAAAAAAAGAAGAATAAGAAGAAAACAAACAAAAAACCCCTTACAAACAAAAGATTTCCACATTTCTAGGGCTAAAAAAATCAGATGGAAGGAAAAGCATGAACTGAAAAAAATTTCTTGATATGTCGAGGCAGAAGCAACCCTTACTTCAAGCCTATACAAATAGACAGATAATTCTCATAAAAATTAATACAAGGCTTCAAGCCTCTACAGACAGAAAGATTGTTCTCATAAACAAAAAGCTGTAGGCGATGTTAGTATCTATAAGTAGACCAGGTATTTTGACGTATTCAACTCTAATCTATAAATTGCTCTCAGTATACAAATAATAAAGCAAATGTAGGCTCTCTCTCAAAACACTTGATGACTAAGAACCATAATGATGCAAATTTAGGATCCTCTGAATCTTCTAACGATGTCCAAGAGATCAAGAGTTTTTAAAGATAAACTGTTGTATCCTGGGGCATCTTGACTTACAAGATGATTCTCTAAAGCCTGTTGATCTTATGACATTTTTTTCTCATCTAACTTCTTTTTAAAAGAATCAGAGGGTGAAACAGAAGGAGGTGACATGCTTGTCTGAACTTGCTCTCTCTTGAGACTTACTGAACATAGCCTATACCATTTCCCTCTGCATTCCTGGGCAGGGGAGGGAATAGGGGGAGAGATAAGCTGTAGCTAAAAAAGTGAGGGGAAAAAAGAATTTCATTTACCTCTGTTACTGCTAAGAATCTTTTCAGAAAAGCCTTTACTCCTGTCACAGTAGAACACAAACTGACGTGAGGTGACCAAACCAACTACGGGCAGCACAGAGAGGAGCTGGCTGAAGAATAAGAATGCAAAAGAGAAAGCAGTTAGCAGCCGGAAAAACTAAATTTTCAGTTACAGGAGATTACAGGGAGCAGAGATCAAATTCCAGATCCACTCCAGGGGCCGCGGTCTGCCCTCAGGTACACGCTTGTGGTTCTGCTCACCAGGCACGGACCCGGAGGGAACTGGCTGGGACGAAGGGACGGGGTCTAAAGGGGAAAGGAAGGAGAAGCAGCGCCTCCTCCTCACCGGCCCGTTCCCCGCCCGCGTCCAATTCTTCCCCCGTCCCTCTCGGTGCGGTGCCCCGCGGCCGGCGCCGACCCCAGCACCTCAGCCCCGCTCCCGCCGCTGCACCCTCGCCCCGCCCCGCCCTGCCGCCCGCCAGCCGCCGCGGCCCGAGCCCCGCACGCCGCAGCGCCCCGGGTCCCCTCTCTCGCCGGCGGCTCTCCCCTCAGCGCCGGCCGTGTGGGCCGGCGGGGAGGCGGTGCCCGGCTGGGGGAGGCGGTGCCTGGTGGGTAGGACGGGCCGAGCGGGGGAGTTTATCCCAGTAGAAGGGAACAGTTTCTCCCGCTGAGACTTGACAGCGCCAGGTCAGTGCGGGCTGCGGGGGACCCTCCCCCGAGGTGAGAGGCGTGAGGAGATCCGCGGGCTGAGGGAAGCGTGGGTGTGGGGGCTTGTGAGGGGCGCCTCTGTCGGGAAAGGGGCGAGGAGGGGCTGCGGGGGGCGAGGGCAGGGTGCGCGGCCGGGAGCTGCGCCCCGGGATGGGGAGAGGGCTGAATCCCGGGCCCGGGGAGGAGGCCGGGGTGCTGGGGATTCAGGAGGGAAGGTGGCTTTGCGGGAGTGGAGGGGCGGGGTTAGAGGGCTTTTCCTGGAGCGGAGGGGAGAAGCGGAGCGCTGAGGGAGTACAAGGCATGGCCCTGAGGGGAGAAGGTCTGCCAGGGCAGGCTGCCGGTGCCCGCCGGCGGCTGTGTGGGCGGGGAGAGGGGATGAGGCTGCTCCGCGGCGGGAGGGAGAGCGAAGTGGCGGGGAGGACCCCCGCAGTGAGGGCTGAGCGCTCCCGCGGTGAGGAGGGCTCCAGGTGCGCCGCGCGCCCCGCGGCGCTGCCGGACTGCGCGCCGGAGCCTCCCTCCGTCCTACCGGGCGGGCGACAGGCTGCGCTCCAGAGCCGCCCTGCCTCCCTCCCTCCCTCCCGCCGGGCGGAGAGCGTGGGCGCTGTGTCCATGGTGCTGTACTCGGGGCAGGGGCTGGGGCTGGGGCTGGGGCTGGGGAGGAGGGCTGGGGAACCCTGGCCCTTGTGGGCTAGCTACCGTCCTTCTGAGAGGAGGATGCTACGGAGAGTGTAACGTGCGTGAAGGGGCGATCTCCTCCCCTGTGGAGGTGTTGGGGATGGATGTACGCAGCGCTTGCGAGGGGCAGACCGCAGGATGTCCATTCGTACTACGGGTAGGGGAAAGGAGAGGACAGGGAATTGTTGGTGCTCACCTGACTAATTCGCTTAATGGATGAACAGACTTTTTTTTTTTTTTAATTTCTCAACCGCAGAAAGTCGGGGAGACTTTCTGAGCCTGCAACTGAGATGCTATGTTGAAATATACCATGTCTTGATGGCATGCCTCAGGTTTGCAGGAGCATTTTGTAATCTTCCCGGTGTCATTTCTCTCCAGGGTATTCTACAACTGGAGAGTGCAAGTTCCTGTGGTGTTGTAACTTTGTGGCACTGTGTACACACGACAACACAATGCTGACTTAACAGTGATGTATTTATTAATATCAGTGGTGTCAGACTGGTATTTATTCTGATTAAGAGCTCGGGAAATGATCAATTTCTCCATGTACTGTGGAGTCTAGGTTCCTTTAAATCTGAAGGATCAATTATAATTATCCTCAAAATAACTAGAGTTCTGGGCTAGCCTTGTTATTTGTGACTTGCTGCCCCATCCTTAAACAAGCTTTTGCTGTAGAACAAGATTTCAATGTTCCATTTAAAGATTAGTATTCAAAACAAAACAAAAAAATAAATCTGGTGCCAATTAGTCCATAATGTAATCAGTAATTTACCTTTTAAAAGGTTACTTCAATTTGTTACTAGTTAACTAAAAATTCCCAGTGTACACCAAGTAACTATGACATATGATACCGAGTGCTCTCCCTTGAAAAGAAGTTTCATCTTTTGTGCTCCCATGAATATCAGAATTTGTTGCATGAAGTAGTGTGTTTGACATCATTATTCTCTTTGGCTGTCACCAAAAAAAAAAAAAAGCCAGAAAAATTGCTTAGAGATTTAATTATGAGATTATAAGAAAACACTCTTAGCAGTGTGTTAAGGCATGTGGTACATTATAAGCAGGGACTTGTCACGGGGGGAGAGGGTTGAAAAAATAGTTGGCATGGACTTTGAATGATAACCTATCAGAAATATAATTTAAAGGTATCTTTACACAGGCAGCTTTTGAATTTGAATGTTCTTAGGCATCAGTTTTGTAAAATATCTCATTAACTCCTAGTGGTTCAGAGATCTGTAAACCTTAAGATAGTATGCATTTCTTAGAAATGCCTCAATGTCAAATTCCTGGATAAGACAATTTATTAAACATCAGCATTCAATGACACTTCCATTACAATATAGAATATACAAATAATTATTTTTCTCCTGATATAAATTTATATTTCATATCACAAATTATCACAAAAAATAAAGGTGGCAAAATATTATAATTTAGTTGAAGAATATTGAAGCTATGTCTTTTAACCCTCCTTATGACACTGATAAAAACACCCACTATCAACAATGCTTCTGAATCTGTGAACGTTTTAAAATAACCATAAGTTCATTTCTAAGTCAATAAAATTAATTTAGGTCTAGCTTCAATTACTGTCAGTATAATTTTCTAGATATAGCAATGGCTAACAATGAATTTTGCAAAAAGTTATATTGTAAAACAAAGGAAAAGTTTAAAAGTAGAATAAAAACTTGTATAAAGCTGGACTAAATAATGAGTATACGTAACAATTTTTTTTCACCTTGATTGCTAAGGCCATCTTTTTATTTGGGGTTTTGGGGGGTTTTTTGGTGTTTGGGTTTTTTTTCAACATATAATCTGTTCAGAATGGTGTCAAATATATTTACTAGCCATTATTTGTAGCCTAACTGAATCGCTAGTTGTACATATTCGATATTCAGATTTTGAGCTTCTTTTACTACCTTTTGTTGCAAGAATTATTCCTATCTTGTCCTCTGGCATGCAGTAAAAGAGCTTCCAGTGCAGGTACTCAAGAGAAGTTAAAATACAATTATAAATTCTCCATGCTACGTTCTTTTGAAGTCATGGATACAATACTCTCCACTAGTTATTACTACTAGTTTCATTTTTTTAATCCCTGATAGACTTATTGAGTTTAGTGTGATATTAGATGATGAGTGCTAATTATTCCATGCTTTATTTCCACAATGATGTATATTTTTTTAACAGCAGGTATCTATTTTTCAGGTACTTCATACCAAATGTTCTTTGTGTGTCAGTTAACTTTTTGTGAACTAATAAAGGAAAAAGTTAGAAATAATCCAAAGCAAAAAAACATTGTTACACTCAAGTACTACATACCCATGCCACAAACAAAGGTTGAGGTTTCCCATTAACAGGTCAGTTCTTAAGGATTTCATTTAAATGTTGCAGAGTACTTGGAAAAAAATCTCCCCTTCACCCTTTTTTTATCCCTGTGGAGGCCTTTCCAAGGCAGAATGAAAAATAAGAGAGACACAAGATTTGTCTTCAGATATTTAGATTCCCAGGAATATGAAATGTAAATTGATTCCTACATTAAAAGATAAACCGGTTACATTTCTTCTGTCCCTCCCCATCCCCTGCCCCCCCCCCCCCCCCCGCTTTTTTTTATATGAAGGAGAGACCAGCTTTTTTCAGTTGTCCTTTTTTTAAAATGAAGGATAGTCTGTCTTTTTTCAGTTGTGCTTTCTTTCAGGTTCCAGGTACATAGAAAATGCAGGTGCTAAGCAAGTTGTCACCCTAGTAAGTGGGGCTTGGGATACTTTCAGATCTTGCAGGTATAAGGAGTTACAAAGGAGAAAATACATGTGACAACCATAGAAAGACTAAGTTTCTACTTCAGCATCAGATGTTCTACTGCAACATGGACTTCTCTTTTGCCTGTTACTACAAGATGTCAGTCCTTTTCACACCACAAGGCAAATATACAGCTAAATCTTTTGTAGGCTTTTGTTCTTTTAGGTTAGGGGGGTGGTGGGGTGGTGGTGAGGGGAAGCAAGGCCTAGACTGCAGTCTTCATATCTGAAAACTTTTGCAGAACTTAAGTCAATTAGATGAGGTTCACGTTTTTCTCCCACTCCACCCACAGCTTCCATTGTATTATTTGGCCTGTTTGTCCCCTCCTAAACCACTCTATAGAATGAATTAAACAATTACATCATTCTCCAATTAAAATTCATTATACATGAACCTTATAGATATTTTTTATTACCTGTGTTGCAGTAGTACCTAGCAGCCTAGTCAAGATTGGGGCCATCTTGTTACTCACTCAAGTGAAAAGATTGTCCCTACTCTTGATACTATATGATCTATGACATGAGAATGCACATAGTTACAAATTTACCACGCAGACACAATGTAGTGAGATTGATGAAAAAATTTTAATTTAAAATTCAGTGTGTTGATTTATGCTTCCAACAGTAATATTCTTACAACGGTAATAGATTCTAATCTGCATCATGACAAATGCAAAAGGTTAGGTATATGTGTGATAACAAACCCCCAAATTTACAGCAAAAAAACCCACCCTCAACTTCTAAGCAGTACCCTACTGTCTAAATACTTTGCAGTTTCACTAGATTTCACTGCAAATAGAAAAAAAAATCCTACTTAGAAAGGGGAAGATAAGTAAGTACCTCAAAAGACAGGTTGTGAATTTCTGGAATCGACTAGCAGACGATGCTTTGTGGACTTGCATAAGCCACCCCCTTCCCTCATGACTAAGCAGATCACCTCCATGCCATGCAGTCTGCACATTCAGGACAAAGTCTATGAATTCAAGTCTATGAATCCCAAAGTCTACTCTGCTGGTTGATAATTAGCAATTTAAAAACCACAAAGCTTTTACGTAGCTTTGTGTATCTATGTTCAGGCACAAGTATGCTTGATGACTGCTAAGATGAACATATATGTATGGTTACATACATGCTTCTAGAGGATATGCGTGTGTAGGTAATGTGTTAACCTGATGTTACAGAATGACTTCCTACTTATCTCAGTAACGTTGAAAGGCTATATATAACATCTGATAACACAGTATAATAAATATTGGATAATAACCCAACAGAGAGATATGCAGAACATTCCACGGTATCAAAAAAAAAAAAAAAAAGGATTAAGTTGGTTTATTGGAAGATGCATAGAATCTAGAAAAAAATCCCAGCTTCATTCAGGTCAGTGGTGGTTCTGCTGTTTCAGTAGGGTCAGGTTTCCAGTCTATGTGCAGTGTTAGAAATGTTGTCCTATATACTGTTTGCTTCCATGAAATTACTGTTGAAGTCAGCTTGTGGTTTCAGTATACTGACAATATAGGGTCTGGCTCTAAATAAACTGCTGTTTGCTCAGTGAGACTAAATGCCTGACATTAAATAACCATGAACTTATATTATAGCAAAAGTTCTACATACTTTTCTTTAAATTATTTAAGAAAAGCTGGTGTAACAGGAGTAGTATATTCATCTGCCTTTTGTTCTGGAATTTATGTGACAAATTTCTTAACATATTTTAGCTCTAAATGAAATACGAACATTTTGATACAGACATTGCAGTTGGTATTAGTTTATTCTAGACCTTCAAATTAGACATGAGTTCTAGTTTTGGTCCTATAACAGCTGGTACGGGAGGAAAATGTTATACTTTGTGCTGTTTTACAGGTTACTGGACTTTCATGAGCTCCATGGGAACTCATGTCTTTCCTCTTTATCACAAATCTGATGGTGATATATTTTAGATTCCCTTTTGCCAGAATCATATACTTTTTTGTAGGAGACCTCCAGCTATGATTCCTCTAACTTACCTGTATGTATGTATAAAATTCTAAATACGTTATTTTCATACAAACACTTTTAGCTGTCATGGAATAGGCAGATAAAATAAGTGAAAGTGTTTCCGCTGAGTCTAAGAAAATGACTTTTCAGAGAATTTCATATTTGCACAAAGTAGCCCTGCCTAGAATTACAATCTTGTCTTAAACTTTTTACATATGTGAATACGCTGCATTGCATAAAATAGGGTTTTATGTTATAATGTTGCATGATAAGTCCATAGTACTTGTGTGTTTGTTTAGATTTATTGAACAGAGATGTTGTGTAACTTCTGTAACTATTCATGGTTGTGTAGAAGCAATTTAGAAGTTTGAGAGGCTTTGAACTTATGTTGCTATCTGTATACAAATAGAATTATGTACATTTTCAATATTTATGCTAGAGGAATATTTTAATATTGCTGTGAAATAAGTTCTCAACCATGGTGGTTTGAAACATACGTTAGACTACCAAAAGAGTCACTCTGTTACACCAAAAAAAAAGGAACTATGAAAAGAAAAATGTTAATTACAGGCTTTAACACTCACACCAAGATCATCTAGTAGGGGTGGTCAGAAAAACAGGTTCTACTACCCGGACCTGGTGCTTTGTGGTGCTATCTAGTATGGGGGCTAGTGGAAAAATGCAGCCACTTCTATTTACTGCCTTTCATAATGTACATATTTCCTCATGATAGGTTTAGGTACTGACTTTTTATGTCTACAGTAAATAAAACTGAAGAGTTTATCCTTTCATCTTGAATATGTTTTACTTGGAGTTACGGTTCCCTGTTCCCTACAGTAGTATTTCAGCTACAACATTTTATGCTGAATCTCAGTTTTTAAGCTTAGTAGAAGCATGTTATAATGTGATATATTGCTAAATTGATTTTTAATCCTTCTTAAGAATGTAGAAAATATAAAGCCAAATATTGTTTTCAGTACACCCAGAGAAATCTATTGAAAAGCAAGTACAGAAGTACGTGAGGGCAAACGGTGTCTTTATTCACACAGAATTTTATCTATATTCTCTAACCTTATTCAGGACCATATTAAATAGAATCATGAGAAAGTTTGAAAAGGCCACGGGCTGAGGTTCTCATTCTCTCCAGGATGATGAAAAATTCTTTTATCTGCTATTTGCTTTCTAGCTTGTAGTATGTCTGAAACAAAGTTCTTGCACTGACCTAGTGATGTAGCAATTCTTCCGATACTGTTCATGTCAACCACTGATTGTGGATGGATTTACGCTGTTGAGTCACTAAAAATCTCTGAGTTTTTTACTGTATTTCTTCTCTATCATTATTCCTGGATGCCATCATTTGCACTTCAACTGCATATCTGAGATGCCTTATTTGTACATCAAGGCATTTCAGCATATTTGATTTTTACAATTATTAGAACTATTAAGAAAAGCAGGGTAGTGTTTTATTTATTTTAAATATCCATAGTAATTGTCAACAGAAAAAGAGGTTGACAAATGACTGCATCTTGCAAGACACTCATATGAAGGTATAGGTTTTTTTGAGTTTTGCTTAGAACATGATTAAAGAGTGTGGAAACAAAAGTTCTGCAAATATGCTTTCACTTTCAGAATTTCCAGATGTTACTAAAGATGTTTTGAGATGATAAACAAGATGAAACTTTAAGCTTTACTTAGAACAAAATGATGTTTTAATTAAATCAGTTCTCTGAATGAAATAAGCACCATTAAAAAGGTTTATTTTCCTGTTTTGGTTTGTTTTGGGTTTTTATATCTATACTACAGCTATTGCCAGAATTGCTAAATTGGACTGGTGTAGGTTATTTAGTAAAGATCTCAGCTAAGTATGAGTTGTTACAATTAAATACAGAATAAGCTTCAAAATTAGTATTACAAAAGTTTATTATGACAGGTCCTGAATTTAAAATAGGAAATAAGCAAATATTGAATAATTTCTTTTAAAGGTTCAGGTTTTTTACAATGGTTTTAAAGTTGATAGGCCACTGCAAAGTAATTTCCAAAAATCCTATGGAAGCTCAATTAGTAGATCCTAGCTTGCTTGCGTTTCTTTTTTTGCTGTTGTTCGGTTTTGGGGTTTTTTTTTAACTGTATGGATGTTCACAGTTAAGAAACGTTATTGCAAGCAAATTCCACACTTGATTTCCATGATTAGCTTGCCAGTTGATCTTGGTTCTGTACTGCAAGCTTCTTGGAGTATTAGCTATGATGTGAGCTTGCCAATTGTCTTGAACTGGTTAATTGTTTTTGTGATGCAGAGAAGAACATTATGGCATGATGAATAAGAGACCCAAGAGGGTTCCTTACACAGTTTCCTTTGGGCACTGCCCAAAGACTTGTTCTTTGGATCTGCCTCATGTGATCAGGCTGGCTAACTTTACCCGGTTCAATTGGGTGCGGCAGATATTTATTATGTTCACAACTTGTTGTTAGTTTGAGTTTTTCCACAGTAATCCCATACCCCAGTATCTTGTATAGAATATGCACTTGAAATCATCACACTGGTTTAGGTTTTACTCGGGCTAGATAGGATAAACATCAGGTTATGCAAGTTACTTTCTGACATAGGTAATGACATTTAAGGAATTATTTTCTTAGACCAGAATTATTAATTTATTAAGAAATAGTTATTACAGCACAGTTGGCACAGGCAGGAATTCTTGACAGTGCTTGAAGAAGTACTGGAAAACCCTTCAGTATCAAGAACCCTTTTTTCCTCCAAAAAAGATATTTTCTTGTAGACGTGTCTTCTTGAAAATTTTTGCCAATGAGAATCTGAATCCAAAAGCAGAATATTAAAAATATATTTTCCCACAAGCGTACCTTCATGTTTTAATTTATATAAAAAACACTTATCATGCTAATGTCAAGGTTCACAGTAACTGACCCCAGTAAGAAATAAGTATGTGTCTAACGGTCTATCATTGTTTTAATTGTTCTGTACATTGGATGTGGTATCTGTCAAATTTTAATGAGTCACAGTTTGTTAAGAAAGGCATTTTTAATGCAAGAAGAGTGTTACATATAGTACCTCTGAGTTGTACATAATATGCTGTTTCATACTTCATGATGTAATACTGAGGATGTGGAAGTCACGTGCATTTCTTTCCATTCTTTTTTGTGTCATCAGGGTGACAATTCTAAGTACGTGACTGATCAAAAGAAAACTGCTTTCTGTATATTTTATCAATTCTGTTTTTTTTTTTTTAAAAGATAAACATCTGCCCTTTTACAAACGAAAACATCTATAAAACCAAATTTGTGCAGAATAGGTGGAGTAATGTGCAATGTTAAGATAGGCTCTGGCTTTAAAATATTGTGAAATAGCTAGAATATCTTTAATCTTACTAGAAATTACTGGTGCTCAGTATGATTAAATTAATTGGAGTGGTGGATTAAGACAGGGATCCAAGGCCAAGGTGGGACTTCGGAGGCCCACCAGAGAAGAGAGTTGGGAAAATGTGAAAAAGCTGTCCATAATGAGTGTCAGGAAAGGAAATGAATGAATTAATTAAAGGAAATTTTGAAGGAAGGCAGTGGGAAGATTAGCTAAGACTCTGCTGTTTTTCTTTATTTATTCAGCTCTTTTTATTTTTGCCAAAGAAGATATTAAAAAGCAGGGGAATTCTTTAAAAATACAGATGTTTGAATTTCTTTCTCAAAGTTTAAAGTTTATTGTTGGAACCTTCTTGATTTTGAATTCTTCTCTCTGGTCTCTTATGAGATTTTCAGCTTTTCTTGGTTTAAGATATGCTGACAATGCCATAACGTGGTCTTTCACTGTATTTTGGCATTCCTACTCATTGTTCTTTGTCTGCCCATGTTTGTTCTGTTTTTTAAATCTAGCCTTATTTATTACTCCTTTGAGAACAGGAACTATCTGATATGCTAACAACAAGTGACAGCTTTCCTGTCACTAAGGACAGGAGAACAGGCAGTGAATATTGCTGAAGTCTGAGGTAAGTTTAGAATAACAATAACTTGTACATAGACTAAATTTGATATACTGTAGTGTGTCTACATTCTCTGACGCAGGCTGTGCAACAGATTCCTGTCTCCTTCCCCATCTACTAACAGGAAGGCACAGCACAATGTTATACAGCGCATGGCAGTTTTAAATTTCTGCTGAAGCTTGACCCTTAGACAGGAGGGTAGCCCTCTTGTTGTCATTGATGAAATAACCATACTGTGAATCTCCATATAATGTCAGAATGAATAGATTTAAATTAAAGAACAAAGCCACAACAAATTGGTAGACACAAAAACAGTGAGAGACGGTAGGACCATCTCTCCCTTTCCTCCTCAAATCTGCATTTTGAAGGGAAGAATAAAGGGAAGAAAAGGTTTGAGGTGAATGAGGTGAGAGATCCTGTGTAAGGAGGAGAGGCAAAGTAGAGGGAAACTCTAATTGTCCTGGAAGGAAAGCAGAAAAAAAAACAGAGAGGAAGAAGAAATTGATGCAAGTATGGTTGCCACTTTCCTGACAATTACTCCAGGAAGGGCTAATGAATGTAGTAATTATACCTGGCAATTACTCTGTGGGAGAAAGGAATTCTTTGGAGTTCAAAACGGTAAAACTGATAGAGTGCTCATTTAGCTGTGAATATGGAAATTAAATAAAGACAATGTAGGCTAAATACTAAATAGCACTGTTTTCTGATTCCAGTATGTCATATAAACTGTTGAATAACCCCTCAAAGAAAGCATCTCCTGTATAAGAATTTCTGAAATTAACTTGGAGGAAAAAAAATTGGAAAACATACTGCAGAGATGTGTTGCACTGGGAAGAGTTACTGACAGACCTCATAAGATTTTCTTCCCTTCATCTTCTATGAGCCAGTATTTATAACAGGTTCCCTTATACCCTTTGATGCTGTACATTCCATCTGAAGAACAGCCAGTTTTCTTCTACAACCATAGGGCATGGGGATTATTTTAGCTCGCAGAATCTAGGGTGATTTTGAGGTTCCAGTTGTATCCAGTGTGTTGTTAGCTATTCTCAGAGCAGGAGATGAGATAAATACTAAGCAGTTTCCAGTTTGCTATATTATTGCCGTTTTTGTATTGTGGACTTTTGAAGCAGCAAAATATTTCTTCTGTTTTCACGTGACACAAAGATAGATAGATAAATGCCTCTGTTAGATGTCAATTACCAGAATTTGATAATTTTACTTGCTTTGTCTGTCTGAGTGTCAAGAATGTAACTTGTATCTTAGAGTTTTCCATCTCTGCAGTTTCTTTTAGCACAGATACAATATTTCACCGAAATGAAGTGTGAGTTTGGGAAAAATACTTCAGTACATTTTATGTTAGGGCTCAATAAAACAGTGTGCAAAGGAAATGTTTGGTGAGATCTATGAGACTTCTGGTGTGTTATTCACATTCACACTGATGCTGAACAGTCCCCAGTCCAGTTTCAACTCAGCCAACTAATGGCCATTCAAATACTTTCCAGAAATACTTTGGGAGATGGCATGGCCTTGGACCATTTGCAACAGACTATTTAGGTATTGCCACCCATTTTTGACAACCGAGAGAGTTTGATAATGGGAGTGGAACAAATATGGCAGAGTGAGAGGCCTGGTACTCTTTTTAGTTTATTAGCATAGCTGAAACTGAATTAGTTTAAATGCCTCTCGTACTTGTTATAATTTCCTTTTAAGTTTCTTCCTGCCTACGGATGAAGATGAGCTGTGCTTAATGTTCCCTTCCTAGATTTTTAGTTCTAAAAAATAAATAATTTATAATTGGAGGTCTTTGTAAGTTTGAAAGCTTATGACACACAAGAGAGAAATGGAAGTTGTATATCTGGCAAAGTAGAAGCTATAGATGGTTGACATTTTATGAAAAGAAAAATCTAGTCATTTTAGCCTATGTTGTGTGTCTATTTGGCTGTCATGTAAATAAATGAAAGGGCATATAACATAAAGCCCAAAATCTTTAAAAATACTCGTAAAATTTTTTCTAACCCCTGGTGAAGGATCAAGTTGTTGTCAGAGCTCATGTCACATGATGGCAAAATTGTCTTGGTATTTATGCATCTGTTCTGAGCAGATGTTAGTAACATACTTGTATATGGCATAGTCTTGCTCTCAAAAATGTCAAAAATATATTTACTGTCCTACTGTCTGTTCCAAGAAGTATAGATAATTAACATGGTAACTCACCTTTAAAGAATACATTACAATGTGTTTGCTCAGAAAATTCCTTTTGGCTCAAGTGAAAGTACATAGTGCAAACAAAGTTATGAAATGTGTACACAAGGTGTGAGAGTAGATGGTTACACTTGCGTATAACTTTATGGTTCTGATCCTTCAGGGATCTGCAATCTGACCTTATGCTCACCATCTCATTGATCTGAATGGGACTATAGAATATTAGGGCCAAATCAGACTGACTGATTTTCCCTAACTAGTGTCAACAAATAAGTCATGGATTTTTAAAATTTTTTAAATTAAATATAAAGCACAAAATTGTAAAGCCTAAACAGTTTTAAGACTTGAAGATTTGAGAACTAAAATATTTGACAATGTGGCCACTACTTTAAACCTCATTTCCATGGTAAAAGTTGATAAATATTTTGACTGTTAAAATCCTTTAAGATGTGTCACTATCAATTCAATTAAAGGAGCAGAAAATACCATGTTTTGTTAA
The DNA here is from genome assembly GCF_963921805.1 of Phalacrocorax carbo. Taxonomy (NCBI): domain Eukaryota; kingdom Metazoa; phylum Chordata; class Aves; order Suliformes; family Phalacrocoracidae; genus Phalacrocorax; species Phalacrocorax carbo. The sequence goes on along the minus strand of NC_087518.1, from coordinate 26,287,941 downwards.
GACTTAACAAACATATGGCAAGAACCTATTATAGGTAATGAAACAGATGAAGCATTCAAGAAGAAATGTAGAGAAGGTTATAACATTTGTCAAAAGGATGAGGCATTAACTTACTACTAATAATAGGACAAATCAGAGACACAAAGCACAATGTAAGATGAACATTTTCGTATTTTAACTTCAAATAACTGACTGGCAATCTCAGAAACAGCACGTAGAGAAGGAAGTTCCGCTCACCTTTGCGAGAAGGACATTGTCTTGAATATGGGAAACTAGACATGGGAGAAAGCACTGCATGAAAATTATTTATACAGGAAAAACACCCCAGGGCTCCTCAATCCTTTGTGTTATTCTTAATTAAAAAGTAATTTTAAAAGTAATTTTTTAAAAACAAACCAGTTTCATTTTTAACCCACCCCGAACTGGATTAAATCATTGGATTACACTGGCTTACACCTTGTTACATTCTGTGTACGCAGCAGCACGACCACAGCCACTCTAAACTGGATCAGGAAGGGTAATCCAGAAATGAAAAGTTCCGTATGATCATTTCCTGTTTTCTGAATCTTGAAGGCATATTTTTTCAAATTGTTCTTCTTTGGAAAATCTTAGCTAAAACAGGAGTAAAACCACAAAAAAAAAAAAAAAAAAAAAAAGGATATCTGGTATGTTTATGTGAAATCAAATCAATTTTTTCAAACTTAAATAATTTGTAGTGAAGGTAGGAGTAGCACAGAAGGGCAAATAAAGGAAAAAGTGCATGTATTTTTCTGGTTGCTGAAGAGTATTGGTCTGTCCTTATACAAATTGCTCTTTGAACAGTAGAACCAATTAAGTTATCTTCCTATGGTTATGTCTTTTAGGAATGTTTCATTTGGATATTTCTGGTATTTTTTACAGGGTGAACTCAAACTGTGGCCCTTTCAGTGGTGACACTAACAACAATTTAGGCATATTTTGATAAAACTGTTTTTTGTTGTATTCGGTTCTGGCTGAAACAAGCCAATATTTTCTAAGGCTATTGGGTATGAAGAGAAAGAGACCAACAAAGACACACGGTTGGAAAAAGCAAATGTTATAAGCCTTAATACTTTAGGATTACATTTATCAAATGAAAAATTAGCCTGTTAATGGTCATTGTTTGAATTGATTTGTTAAATATTTATGTTTTTATATACCATGGTTCAAATTGCACTTGAGTCTAAATTTTTAAGTATTCTGCATACCTTTGGGATGTGCTGGCCATCTTCAGGAGCCACTGAAATATGGATCTTCTTAGAAAGACCTTTCAGAATGAGGCTGTATCTTAGTTAATATTGCTACAAGGGACCAGAGGCACCAGAAATCCCACAGGTAGATGTGTGCCCTTTTGGTGAATTAATCTTGGCTTCCAGAGCAGAAGGCACAGGAAAGCACTTAAACATTTTCAGTTTATTCTTAATTAGTCAATCTTCTGAAATTTCATTTCCTCTGTGTTTGAACTACCAGCTGTTATTCAGAATTGCTCCAAATCATAAATTCATATAGCTTGAAACTTTTCAAGAGAATAAAAAAGAAGTTTGTGGCCTCTGGGAGAGTAAATTCCAGGGTTAATTTGTAACTAAAGCAAATGTATCTATAAAAAGAAGAAAAGCTCCATAAGAAATATGTTAACAAATGACAAGAAAAAAGAGGCTTGATAAAAGATATCAGAACTTGTTTGGCACCAGTGATTTTATGACTGAGGAATTCAATTATAGGTGTGTTGGGAGTACCAAATCACAATTCTTTAAATTACTAATGGGAAACAAAGCTCTTTATCATGGTCTGAATGTGTTCACATGCAATGTTCAGTCCTGCCCTCTGTAAATAAACTTTTAGTGCTTACTCTATGCATCTGCATTGAGAGTCTATGCCACCAGAGTAGAAAAAGATATACAATTTCTGTTGAATCACTTTTCAAACATGCCTGCTGGTATGCTTTTCTATTAGAAATTATGTTAGCCAACAGATTTCTTCTTGTAAGTTTGTAGTATTCAGCGTGTCATTTTTTCCTTCTATATAATTACCATTTTTCTAGAACCTTGGTAGATTTGTTTGCAGAAAAGTTTAATGTATATGACATCAGTGTACTCTACCGCAATATGCAGTAAATCGTATCAGTTTGGATTTGTTTACTTCTTTGTTAGATACATGAGTTTCATAGAGGTCTTTAACTGGTGATGTAGATAATGACTTTGTACTTACCAAAGAGAGACAGATTAGCCTCGGATCAATTGCAAATTAACTCCTACAGTCTACATATAATCTAAATTGGTTTTAAGGCTGTCTGCTACTTGCTTGTTAGAGTAGTAATTCCATATCTCTTGTCAGTCATTGAAAGAGGAAGGGCTGTTTCTGGAAATGCAGATTTACCTAATGGGGACATCCCCCTGTCAACAGCAGTTGCAGGAAAATTTAAAGGACAACGTTTGGTTTGCGTGGCCAAATTACAACAGACAATGTGCATCACTAATATAAGAAGAACTGCAGACCAATGAAAATTGTAAAGTTGGCTGAAGTTGTTTTAGGAATCATTTGAATCTTTGTATTGTTTTCTTGGATGTGTCATTGCTATGACATTCAATTCAATTGTGATGAATTTGTCTTATACTTCATTACTTTATATTATAATGCAGCATCATTGTAAGTATATTATATGCACAATGCCTACCCAAAGTACTAAGTCAGAAGACTACTTACATGAAAAGTTAAAAAAAGTAATTTATTTTATTTCATCAGTTTCTTTTCTTCTTTTGGAATCTGTAGTTGAGCAAAAATGTTGTTCTCATAGCAAAGGCTTAGTCCATAAAACTTTTACCCTGATTATCCAAAAAGCAAAATATTTAATTGTTTTTACCCATCTCTTTATTGACCCACTAATTTTACTTTCAGTGAGAATATTGTTCTCTCCTGAACAAAAACTTATCAATAGTTATTAGTTTTTGAAATACTGACCATTAAAAAATTTTCAAATATAAGCAGCATAATTCAGCCTCTAATTGTTTAACTAATTATCTCTACGGGTTTCATTGACACAGAGAGACAAGGGCTGAGAAATGTTTAATATACATGTCTTAAACTATTAAAAATGTTTACTATACATAAGTATTTAAACTCTGTTATTGGTAGTTGGTAACCAGCCCATAACAGAGAGAGAGAGAAAGATGCCTCCTACAGAACAATTTAGAGGAAGAGACTACTTTAGCTGTTCTGAATCAGCCTGAGGAGGAACCTCTCTCACTGACATCCAAGGAACTTGAGATATTATTCTTGTTGGCCATTTTGAATACCTGTCACATCAGAAAATTCTGAGAACATATTTTTCAACCTCCTGCTTTTAGATCAACTTCATGAGAACCCAGGAAGAATTATGCTAATATAACAAACCATGGAAATGATGAAATGTGTGAATTTGTGAGACAAGATCTGTATCATGAAGAAAAAAGAGTGCTGTAATAGTAATTGCTCACTCAAATATTAATGTGTTCCAGAAACAGGCCATTATCAGTGCTACCCTGATCCTCTCAATGCAGGGAATCCATAGGCCTTAAAATTCCTCAAAGCTTAATCTCAAATGAGATTGAAGGAAAAAAAAAAAAAGGGGGGGGTGTGTGAAAGGTTCAGGGAAATACCTTTGTTATGTTCCTGACGTTTTTTCTTAGTTAACATACCGCGTGACTTTCCTCTCAACCTCTAGGAATGCATTGGATGTCTGTCAAGACCACAAAGTTGTCCGTACTGTAGAAATGTATGAAAGTTGTCTCTGTACGGAGTTGCCATTGCTCTTTTCCTTATCTGTGAAGGAAACACAGCAACTCCCACTGGGGAAATTTCATGTTAACATGATCTTAAAATAAAAAATCAAGGGAAAGGTCATATCCTAATAAGCTGTGCAAATCTAAATTCCCAGGGAGCTTCAAAATGACATTGTATGACTAGGGCATTAACAATTTTCCAACAATGTGTTTTTGGACTGCTTCCAATAGTGTTTTTAACATCCGAGAACAAATAGTAAAATAAAGATACAACTGGCAAGATACAAGATCCAGTTGAGCTCTGAGATTCACAGTATATAGTCCGCTGATTATCTGGGGGCTCTGTATCTGACAAACATAATGGGATCGGCAACTTTCTGCTTTCATTGAGATGGAAATCTTGTGAGGAAGCTATTTATTCATCAGTTTATGTATTATTGTGATCTCAGTATCAATAGTTTCTACTCTTTTCCCTAACCTAGGATTATAGACCAATGATTTCCTCAGAACATCTGAGGAAGATGAAGGTTCACTTCTAGACCCTGCTTAGTATGGTATGTATGTTTGTGTTGGCAGAGATTTTGAATACATTATGTCCAGATATTGACCAGGAGGTGCAGAATTCCTGTTCAAAAACACACGTTGTCATCCTGCAAAAGGTAAATTAAGTAAACTGATATAAATTTTACAGTTGGTTTTAAAGGAGCTGGTAGTTGACCACAAATGATCTTCTCTGACTCAGTAGGCATATTATGTAGAGTTGTAAAAAATATTCCATAATTCCAAACAATGAACCAAGTCCAGAACCAGTTTATATCTGAAACAGTTTAGGAATTCTCAAAATACAGGGAAGATAATTGTCTAATTGTGTGAGTTTTACATAGTATGTCACAAACATTTTACAAGCCCATCCTTCATATTGGAAAGGTGTGCTTGTATAAAACTATGAGGTGAATACTGCCTTCTTGTAAGCCAATGAAAACCAGTTTCTGCTTTACAAATACTTTGGTCTTTAACCTATTTTGTGATAATATATTGATAGAAAGTGAAGGTGAGAGATCAAAACCAGGTTCTGAATTCCCAAGCTCTCCCAGTTTAGATGGATGTAAATGGAATTAGATTACAGTTGTCCTTATTTTCATCCTTGTCATATCCCTCTAAGCCAAGCATCTCACTGTTGGTGAAGGGTCACCTAAGCTGCTGCAAAATAATTTATTTTGTACAGAGTATAGTAATAAAGTTTAAAACAGATGTTCACACCTTGTTACACAAAGGACAGGAAGTTTAGGGTGTGGGAAGCAGTCTGCTACTGAAGACACCTTCTGGTCTTTTGGATTAGAGGTGGTTAAAAGTTTCAGTGGGAGTTTTGCAGGCACCATGAATGCAAGTTTCTTATCCTGATATTCAGCTCTGCATTACAGTACATTGCACTGGATGTAATCCAGATGTCCCTTAAGAATTTATTTTTTGAGATAATCTCAATAGTATTTTAACATGATTCCTTTTAAATACAACTGAATCTTTGAAGAGGTCAACCATCTGTCTTGTTTGTGATCATGCTTCAAATTCAGCATATAGAAATTTGCAAACTATTGATTTTTGTTTAGCAATTTTTTAAATAAAAAGAACAGTAAAAAGTCACAGAAACTTATCTTCAGTACATATCAGAGCCACATGATAAACTAAATAGTTTACAAGCCTGCTTGAGGGGTTACAAAAAGTCACAGTAATAACTTTTAGTTCCTCACACTGGACTTGCTTGCCTAGAAAATGAATCTTCTTAAAAGAATAATGGCTATGATAATATAATTTGCCGCAAGGTTAACTATTGGTATTCTGTCCAAATTAAACATTAATAGCTGATTTAAAAATAAGACAATCAAGATATCAAGTATCCCAGAGTATATGGGCAAAATTCCAGTTTATAATTTGTGGTTTGTATGTGAAAATGTCATGCATATTTAGAGTAAAGAAATATAGTTGCATGTCATTACTCAAAATAACACTTTCCAGAAAGTTAATAAATATTATTTTTTTCAGTATACTAACTTACGCCATCTCCATAAATGTGCTAGAAAAATATGCAAGAAGTTAACTCTAAATATAAGTATTTAAATAAATATTTTTGTCTTGAATTGTGGTGTATACATCTATTTATCATGTCATGAAACTGAAAGAACCGCTGTTAGCTGTCCTTTTAGATTATTTGCAGAAGAAATTCTAAAAGATTTTAAATATAGAAAAAACAAGATGATGACAAGAACACATGACAGAGAAGGGAACTGAAATTTTCTCAATCTCTTTCTTCCCCTCTTTTTAATGCTGTTAAAATTTAACATAGCTGCTTTGCTTGTACCACTATTGTTAATGTTGCGTAACCCTATAACTATTAATCTTACTGCCACAGAGTTAGAACTTGATTATACACTTTTCTCCTCAATTGAAACTAGAAAATGCTGTCAAAGATAGAAATGGAATGGCAGTTCATATTTTTAAAGAAAGCAGGCAACGTTACATGAACTGGGGTCTCTATAGGCAATTGTCAGTCTTGTATTCAGAGTTTCATAGAATCTGTAATCCATGTGAGCAAAGGTGACTGGGGCACACAGAGATTTTCTAGCTTAGAGCTAACAGACACTTCATACTCTCCACAATATTTATGTGCAAAATAAAAAGTGCAACCAGAGTCTTCGCTGATCTAGTCAAGCATTAGCAGACCCTTTATAGCTGAAAAAAAAGAAATTTACAAAAACCCCTGTTTAGTGTTAGTTGTTAAAAATAACAAAATTCTGAAAGTATACGTTAATAACTTTTTCCTAACAGTACATTGTTTTTAGCTGTGGATGTTGTACTTTCTGTTTGGTGTCCTAAAATTATGTCATTTTAACTCTTGAAATTTTCTTGTCAAAAATAGCAACACCAGTTTCCATCTTCCTTTAATAGAATGACTTGTACAGTTATACAGTCACTATGCAGATCAAAACTCTGCTGACTTTGAGTGTGTGACAAGAGTGAGACTTGCTATGCGTGGACACTGTGGGTTAAAGATCACCAATATTAATAACTGAAGAATAACATCCAACACAAGTTTTAAAATGTTAGTTTACTGCAGAAGCAAAAAACAGTAGCAAAAGCCATGGAACTGCTAAACGAGTGCTGTTTGTTGCCAGGCATATATGTTTGCTTAAACATTAATATAAATATACCCTGCTTTCTGGATGAATGACACTTACAGGAAATGCAGGCATGATGTACCGTTCACATGAAGGAAAAAGTGAGTTGTGTGAAATAATTTTCCATACCTTGGCAAGTAAAAATGTTTATTTCTTCCTGGGGAAAGCAAGGGAATTTTGATGGACAAATTGGAAAAACTTTTACTTCAAAACAGAAAGGCTGACAAAAGTAGGACCAAGTCATAGTAGACATATTCTTATGATATTAATAACATAAAGGAAGAATAATCCAACAGAAAATAAGATTCAAGGAATTATTTCTTTTTAGTTTTCATACATATTGTAAAATCCAAACCTTGCTAGATCTTGTATTAGAAAATACAGTAAGGTTAAGCATTAGTAACAAAGTCAGGACTTTGTAGAATTTTGTATTAATGTACCATTATCCAGGTTACATTTAAGTTCTTTTCAAAATGCATTAATGATTTTGAAATTAAATAAAAGATGAAATTGTGTTCTTTCCCCAGAAATATTTTGTCCACTTTTTCTTATCAAAGGGCTACAAGGAGAGTAATCATCAGCACTTACCCACTGTGTTTTTAATAAGTTACTTCCATATCCTTAAAAGAAAGGTATCTTGGTTTTTTCCCTTGAAAAGTACATTTGGAAAAGCGTTAAATATCTCCAAGTTCTGTACCACTCCCAAAGACCCTGTCAAATTCTCAGAAAAATGTGTGACAGGGGTCTTTTCTCAGAAAACTACGGAGGGATTGGTGACAGTAGGCTTAAATAACTTTGTGTAACAACTCAGCATGTACCCTTTTTTGAATTATCATGTAACGTTGCCCTGATAATCTATTATCTGAATGCATATATTGTGATATTTTCTTTTTGAGTCGTAAAAGGGAGTTTTGTTTATTAGTATTAGATGGTAGGAACAGAAATGACATAATTGCAAATAGTTTGGTTTGTCTGATGTGTAGACTGACACCCAGGACTACTTAGAGTTTGCTAGTGAAATTGTTCACCTATAAACTTATAATTGTAACCCATTTTATTTAGTTTACAACTCGAGATAATACAGTTCTGTTCTAGGGCTTCTTGGTATCATCTATTTTACAATAACTCTGATCCTGGGCTCTGTTTGTTTGGCTTGGTTTTTTTGTTTCTTTTTTTCTCTGTTGAGTAGTTACTCTAGCTTTAAGTTCCAGTCTACAAGAAGTCTTTCTGAAGTATATCAAATAGAAAATTCCTAATGAAATTTGTATAATTTCTGTTGAACATAAAAAATACAGTAACATGAAAGGTGATGATTTGGTGCTAACTTAATGCTGAGTTTTTATAGTTGATACTTTAGTATTCTTTTTCTTAGATTGCTATAATTTAGTCATAGGCAGGCTTTAAAATTAATGTTTTCTGTCTAGCTTGTGATAGTCAGTTTTCAGTGCTAAATTTCCTTCAGAAAGTTTCTACCTATTTTTCTTCTGGAACAAAATACAGAATATAATGTTATATTATGTTGTATTGTATCCTGACCCCAAAATAATAAGAAGAAGGAAGATTGTCTTGATGCTCTTGTCCTGTAGTCCAATAGAAGATTCAGAAGTGGAATTGTTCAAGGTAACTTAAATTTAGAGCACAATTCTTAATTAATTTACTGGTGTTCATTAAATACTTCTCACAGTGTTGCACAATGCTGCAATTTCAGTTACAAAAGCAAGCTTACCCTACTTATGACCCGATTCTATACCCCTTGTGTAGGCAGCCTGAAGTCACCTTGATGGGATAGTTTTAAAGCTATCTGGAAAAATTAATATTTAGAAAGATGGAGTGCTTGAGACGCAGAGAACCTTGATCTAACTATGTGATAAGTATCCTACACTACTGAGAACAATAATTATTGAATCACATGTAAAAACATGTCAACATATTTTAGTTGGGAATGTTTTGGAGGGTCAAAAGTACAGTAGTCAGATGACAAGAGATTGCTCTATTGCTGAAAAGTAGCTGAGCAGGTTATATGCTTCTTAGTTCATACAATTGAGAAGGTTAATTTTTTTGATAATTTAAAAGATGAGATACATTTGTGCAACAGATGATAGGTGTACAGAAGTTCATGTGTCTTTATTATTACACTATTTCAGTTGAGTACTCTTACTGTAGGCTGATACAAAGTCTGCTGTTATATAGAATCAAAGTGGGGTACCCATTTTTCTTTTGCCTGATGTTTACCTTGTCAGAGTAATGGCAACAATTACGATGGAGTAAAGAGTGGGGTTCTTCAGCTCTGCGTTGGGCAAGATTGCATTTTGAAGTGGTATGCGTATCACTGGTAGCACCCTTCCAAGATTAGAAATGTCTGATAGAAGAGTTTCAGCAGCTAATGAAAATACACTTCAATAACAGTGTGTAAATAACTAACTCTATTCCACACAAAACCTGGACATATTTTTGTGCTAGATTAATCTGAGGGGCATCTAGAAGAGGAGAGTGCTAAATGTTAAGCCCTCTTTGGTACTGTTTATCTACTTTCTCAAACTTTGATGTGTTTGAACTAGCTTCACATCACAGAGTTTAGTGGCTGTATGCACGCATATACAGAGAGTATTATCTTATACTTGGCATATATCAGAAATTCTATATAATTATACATAAGAAAAATTATATATAGGAAAGTGTGTTCCCTGTCATGCTGAGATATTTTCCATATTTAATCCACAGATAGCGCTAAGCATGGTTACATTAATGAATGAGTTTTGCAACATGGGGCGTTTTAGCTTTTAGGACTTAGTGATTGTACAACAGGTTAAAATATTTTAAGTGATACTAAATAAAAAATAGTGCTCAATCAAATTATATAGGCCCTACATGTAGTCTTACCATATTAAACTACATTTTACATTTTTAGGATTTTAGAAGATGACAGCTTTGTGCTGAAAATGGCTCATCCTGATATGAGAGAAGCATTTTTATGGATAATTTGCAATGTATTTGACTGCCAGGAAAAACTTTAAAAGTGGGATTTAATTCAAGGAATGAGTTTAAACTCATTTTGCATTTGTTGTTCCTCCTCCTCTTCCTGTGGGAGTATTCAGTATTCTGCCATGGCAGGGAACTGCATTTAGGATATTAATGAGTATATTTTACCCTATTACAGTTGTATGCCTTATTAGCTCATCTCTTGGAAATAATACTTTAGTTTACTGTCTTGTGAGCATTCAAAAGCACTGACATGACAGAGTCTGAGGAAAGAAAAAAATCCCAGGCTTCTTACCAACAGTATTATGCATCTGTAAAAAGATCTCAATAAATTCTCTACTACTACCAAGTGGATTGAGAAAGCTTTATGAGGTTATTTAGGTGTTAATATTATAAAAATTCTTCAGTGTTACTATAAAATTTATTGCACCTAAGATGTCTTAGAAGAAAAATATTAAGTGGGTATTGTGCACACAATATACAACATTTACTATTAAATTATTAACATTTTGAAAAGAAATACAAAATTTTGTTCAGATTTGTATCCCATAATGCAGTACATCTATTCTAAAATTTCTTGCTAAATTGGTACCTTCATTGATAATTATCGAATAAGCACCATTTTCCAAGAATAGAGTCATGAATAGTATATTAAAATACATTAAAAGCCATAGTGATAATGACCTAATGAAACCAAATAAACAATGGAGCATAAGATTGCCTTGTGAATGGCTGCAGTGCTTACACATCTCTTCTTGTATATTTTGCCATACTAAATGCTTAAATCTTTGACAATCTTGCAAAGGCTTATGAAGCCCCAGAGGAATTTGCAAATTTTCATTTAATGAATGATGTGTGAGCACAGTAGAAATGTACTGGATAGCATTTCTACTATACTTGAATATTTTGGAACAGTGCTGTTTCCTATTTAAATGTACAGAGGTACCTGGCTAAACAGTAGAACTAGTGCTACATGGTAACTGTGAGTTTATTTTATTAACTCTGGGCACAGTGTTGTCACTGTGGTTAGTGAGAAACAGTAATTTTACATAGAAAATAGGCATTTTATGAGAACCTAATTTCTTACGCATCTGTATTACAACATACATTGATTTATTTGTGTGTATGCATGTGTATGATATGTAATTTAAGAATATAACCTAGCTGTAGAAGTCCTTCCTTAGCCAGGAACTGAATTTTCAAAACTTCTTAACTTTAAGCAGGTGCTTAAATACCATTAGCAATAATACAATATTCAAAACAAAGCATATAAAAGAGTGTTTTACTTAACTGTGGCCTAAAAACTGGATTTCTACTGAAGTTATAAAACTTCCTATTTACTTCAAAATGAGTGTGACATCTGACAGCACAGTCACAGGTTATGCATAAGTCTGCATATGAAACTTCTGAATGTGGAATTTTCTCTTAAAATACTTCTAATGGCATGCATTGAACTTATAAATCTGACCGAAAACTTAGAGAAAGAAAAGGTTTCTTAACTCCTTGGATATTTCTACTTTTGTTACCGTTAATAAAAAGAGCTTATATCCATTATCTGATATGACATTTGATTTTCAAATTAAGTAAAAATTATATTATCTTATTGGACATCTTTGGGATATATGCAAAGATTTCTGGAACACTGTCTTAGTCACCTTATTTAGCACAGCAAGAACCCAGTTTCAAAGAATCTGGAAGCAGATTCTTCTCTCATATTGAGTCAGTGGGGAAAAAAAAAAAAAAAAGAATAATATGTTAAAAAAACAGTGTAGGTTAAGCTGCAGAAACATGAAGTGTTTGAATTATATGAATTTCCTGTAGTTAGTAAAGCTTTCACTCAACCGAGTAATACGAAGTCTGCCCAGTGTAAATAAATGCTAGTAATAAAAGGTTCATTGAGTCTCGGAACCAAGTACAGTTCTGAGAATGTTAATGCTCTTGTCAATTGAATTGTGTTGCGACTTTCGAGTTGATAAAGCTTTGCTATCTTGTATACAACACAGCATGTTTCTGTATATTTTAATATCAATTACTTCCTTCAGTCTTATGAGGCCACTTACATGACAAGAGAAGGCCTACTCCTTAGTAGCTTGGCACATTTAGTTATTATGCTTTGCCAAAGAGGTTAAAGGTCTCTCTTAAGAAGCCAGCTTTTTCTGATTACAAAATTGAATGTGATTCATTGCCTATCTATTGGTATCCTTTTTTGAATCACAATGATTCATAGAGAGTAACGCCTACATTTTATGTCATGAGATAGTTTTATTGCCAGTGCAAGTTAGAGACATGTTGTTTGTTTTTGGTTTCCTCAAATCGCTCAAAACCAAAATGATCCACATTTGAGCTCTACTAATGCAAGTAGGCATACTGTAAATAGTGATGTATGATCTTTGCCTATTATAATTCTGTAGACATTTATTTTGATTTTTGTATTAGCAATCTGATGATACCTATTTTTCAGATTTTTATGCTTCTGGGTTTTTTTAGTTCAATGGAACAAAATAACAATCATTTCTATTTTGAAGAATGGGAGGTGTTTTTAAGACATTTTTGAACAAAAAGCTTTGGAAGATAAGCCTTTCATCAGGATTAATTCTAGTTTCAATACATAGCACCTCAGAAAGCACGGATTGCAGCTGCCTGTAACTATAAAACTGCAGTTTTTCTACTCAGGTATTTCTAAGAACAATTTGAGGGTCCTCTCCCACAAAGTTTGAATCTGAGTTAACAGACTAGAAATTATCTCTACAGCCCAGTGTTGTCAGTCTTGTGCCAGTAGTAGAACACTTTCAATTGCAGTCAGCCTTTTACCACTAGGAGCCCAACACCATGTCATTTCCAGAATTTTGTAGTTATGTTCTCTACAATTTTGAAGTGCTGTTGCTCTTAGATCTGAGCTATCTATTGGTCTATGAAATTTTTCAGATATATAAATCAGCATTCCTTATGCAACTATCTTCCATCGTCCAATATTCTCAATTCCTATTTAGGCCTTTATTTGAGCACAGCCTTGCAATCAATTTCTTTTATATCCTGAAATAACTTAAAGTTTCGTTGATACCTATCCAGTCTCAGAATGCAACAAACCCTACATTAAATAATTAAAATAGAATGGTAGAATTTGTAGCATATCTGAGTAGCCTGTGGCATATTTTGAGCTTGTTTCTCATTTGCCTTTATATTGACAATGGTTTATGTTGCTTCAAGGGTATAAAATGCTGCTATTTCAAATAAGAACCCAGGTCATTTACCATTTTGTGTGAACTTCATAGGCACAGAATAGAAAATATATTTTAAATTAAATAGCTCTATTATTCCCTGAATGGCTTTTTTTTTTCCTGGTTCTATTAGCAGCTATCTCCTAAACATTGTAGTAAATTTTATGGACTATGCTTTTAGTGACCACAGCTTGTAGTTATAATTCAGTTATAGGAATAAAATACATTTCCTACTGATTTATAAGTTGCTTGCTTTTGGCCTTTTCAAGTGTTTGGGTTTACACCATTTAAGTTTCTTCTCATGTTTTCCTGTGCAGCCTTGCTGAGAGGATGAATGGGTTTACTTTTTATTTGGCTTTTTGAAGGATCTCGGTGACACGGTTCTCTGCAGCCCTTGCACAGTACATCACTTGGATTTCTCAGCTTGGTTCTTAAGCCAACCAGTCTTCAACACTCCTCCACAGTTTGCATTGTGGAGATGTGACACAAACTTGCCTCTGGTGGTAGTGTTTCAAGATGTTCCTGGAAGTATCTGGTTTGCTCTCACACCCTTAACATTCCACTCAAGCCCAGCATATTGATTTTTTTTTTCTATCAAAATTTTGGCCCTGTGCTGGTTCTGCAGGTTAGTACAGCAGACTGTAAAAGGAGACTTTCATAAGCTTATACCCCTCCCACTCAATGATTAACCCTGAGGTGTGCTTGTTGGCTGCACCCTGCTGCAGTGGCAATACATCCCTCCTCCACTGCTTAAAGATGTAACAAAACCATTTTGTCTAAAACCACTAGACATGGAATGTTTATTCCCATTCTTTCAAAATTATATTGTCTATGTTACATCTTTTTGGTATTGTCAGGTATCCTTCCCAATAGACATGTTCATTTTTGGGCCATGTTTAGATGGCTTGAGGGTTGGATATGAGGAACAGAGTAAAAAACTTTATCTACTGTCTTCATCTTGTGCTTGGAATCAGGGCTGACATTGAAAGCAGTGCACCAACTCATGTATGAACTTACTTCTTCACTAAGCCACTTATTATGGAGCTGATTTTGACATTCAACAATTGCTAGAGGACACTAGGTATTTGCTTTGTTTTTACAGTTAAATTAAGGGGGGGTGGGAGCTTTAGTTTAGAGTTCTCTAATTGAAACAAATCCATAAAAGTTTTGTTCTCTTGTTCTGCAGTCAGCTCAATTCCCATTCCTGTAAATATTTTTTGATAAATTCATACTTGAAAAGAAAAATAGCAGGTCTACTGAGACAGTGGCACAAGCAGGAGTGTGCTTGACTCCAAGGTGCATGCAGAAGTACTTTCATTCCTGATACAATACACAGTTATAGGGTAGGAATGCTAAAAGGCAATACTGAGTTTTCAAAAACCGTTTGAATTGACAATACAAAAAATTGTCAATATTTATTCTACCAGTTGCCTAAGTAAGCCTGGGTCCTTTTCCCACAATCATAGTGGTTTCTAGTGTGTAATTTGCTTGGAAAAAGACTTCTTTGGATAACTATTTTAAGTCCTACCAATATATTGTTCAATGCATGCATCATCACATAAATGAAACAACTTCTGCCCTGAATTATACCGATGTTTTGAACATGTGCAGAGATAAAAAGGAAAAATCCTTTTTATCTCTGTTTCTTACTAATGCAAAATTCTGTAATGGAATTTTTAAAGTAAGTCTTCATAGCTTTTTGTTATGTTGCTTTTTCTTGCCACAGTTTGAAGCTTACTGATTTTGTCAAACATGGCATTGGGGGTATCAGCCAACAAGGCTCTTTTTATGTACTCTTTTGCTTGTTTGTTTGTTTAAGAGCATCACTGATTATGTCAGCAGAGTTCTTGGAAAGAAGTTTTTTTTAGTTATGTTGTGCTCCCTCTGCCGACTCTGCAGCAACAGAACACAAAGGACTCCTATGTTAAGGAATGGTTGTTAGATTCAAGAACCTGCAAACCATACAGTAGTTGTTTTAATGTATCCCATGGACTATGTCCAAAAGCTTTGAGTCATTGTTTGAAGTACAGAAAAAATTCACATACTTTGGTTTATCGAAAACCAAATTACCTTTTTTTTATGCAGATGTTGTCTATTAGATAAAGTCCATTATAACAACAGACACTATGAATGAAAACTATATCATTTTCATGATTGAAGAACGTATCTCCTAAAGGTTTTAAGCTTAGTTTAAGCTTCATTGTACCCAGACATAATCAGGAATATGAAAAATTGTAGAGTAATACCATCCCTGCTGAAGAAGATTGCCATATTAATGATAACACAAAGAATAGGAGGGGTAAAGGTAATATTCTTTTACTGCACAAGCGGAGAGCTGAGACAGAAGTCTAAATATTAGCACCTTTTTTTTTCTCCACGGAAAAATAAATGCAGTAAGATGATGCAATTTTCTCTAAATAAATAATCAGAATAACAATGAATAGGACAAAATTATACCATTTTTCCAAGTCTTACTAGAACTGATGACCATCTCCACCTTCCAGAGACATCAGTTAATCACTTGCTGAACACAGTGTATCACCAGACCCTGTGCCTCACATTTAGGACATGAAAACAGCACTGGTGAAAATTTCGGCTCGAACCACTTGTCCGTTGCCAGAATTTCTGTGTCACGGGCAATGAAAGAACTGAGTTATTAAAAGGGGAATGTAATTGTTTCACACAACTGTCCTTTGTCTTATAGTCCTTTTGCAGTATTGTCTTCTAAAAGATCAATGAAGTTCTTCAAGAACTTCAACAACTTTAAGAACAACAGTCAAAAAGATCAATGAATTCAGTGGGTGTGGTGCCATCATTTAGGGTAGATGTGTTTCTGCAAGGCACACACAAGACATTTTACTGTTCCTCTTAAGTAGATAAATAAATATATGGGGATATCAAGCTGACCCTTCACCATCTCTAAATTTCTCTTAAAAGCTAGGAATGGTTGTGTGATCTTAACCAACGTATGTATGACATTATCTCAGCGGTGGTCTAAGCCTTCTTTGAATTAACTGGCAAAAGTCCCATTAAGTTGTGCAGCGCTTGCATAGTTTACTTGACTAACGCTGACACATTTGTACATGAGATGAAATCAAACTATTCCATGAATTATGTTTTAATAAAAAACCCAACAACAACAAAAACCAAAAAGCAATATTTACATCATGTATATATTTGTCCATATTTATACCTGTCCATGTAGTATAACTATACCATTGCCCTGATTTTAGTTATGTTTCAAAGCTGAGAGGCTTTAACTACTTATTTTTTCTTCTGATTTTCTGTAACTCGTATGAGGTTAGGATGTTCTGGTTGCTTCATTAAATACCTCTAGGGCCATATTTTGGTAGTTTTGTATGGAAAGAGCATGTCTAGAATGTAGTGCAACAGGCCTTTCAAGTTAACTAAGCACAGGCAGTGTTTATGGTAAAGAGTAGCTTGTGATCCAAGATGTTTTTCATACCATGGTAATCTCTTCTGTAATTTTATGTCTTCCTAATATAAAAATGTACTGAATAACTTTCTTATGAATTGGAAATCAATTCAATTTACAATTTTTACTGAATGAAGTAACTTAATGATAAGATAGTTCTCACAATCAGGACCAGATTAACTAACTGTAAGCTGTCACTACGGTTGATAGCCAATACATACGTGTATCAACTGATTTCATGTGCCTTCTTTTACTTCCTTGTAGATAATACTTAGCTGGCTACATGAGATTAAATGCAGGTGAAGTGAGTTACAACAATTTGTTTCATATCTCAAAAGCATTCTCTCTTTCACTTCTGGTCTTTTTGATGGTAAAATGTTAAAGCATATTCATCTGACTTTATGTTAATAGCATCTCTGCTACTATCCTGTGTAGTGTTTTGGTGGCTGAGAATGATTTTTGCAAATTAAAATCTTTTTAACCAATGTCAGTTATGTTTTTATTACCTGGATCTCACATGAGCATGTGTGAGTTATATGGAAGAGCTCTGGAGTGGTCTATTGGTTGGACTTATGCTTTGGTGGGGTTGTTTTGGTTTTTGGGGTTTGGTTTTAGTTTGGTTTTTTTTTTTTAGAAAGCCAGGAGAAGACTACAATTATTTTTTTTTCAGAGTGAAGTGTTGGCATTTATCTTTTATGGGGAGGGAAAAGACAAAATACACAGCAGAAATCAAGTAAAGTTACATGCAAAATAGAAATATTTGTAAACTGTTAAACATAGGAACAATTTTCACATTTTCAATAATGCAAGAATAAAACTAGCACATAAAAACTTTTCTTCTTTCTAGTACTTATAAATTATTCTGAACAGTAAAATTAATTTTGTTTCCAGTAAAATAGCAAATTTTATTAAATTGAACAGGACATCCAGAATTCGACTAAGACTTAGCAGTCATATGTGAAGATTTAAACTTTAAAGCTGTAATGAAATGCTTTGATGTTTATATCCAAAACTTGAGCAAACCCAAAAATTCTCATAATGCAGAAATGTTTATTAATAATTTTCATCTGGGACCACTGATGCCTAGCTGTTTTGTTGTATAAAGAAATGCTGTAATATGCATCTTGTTAACCGGACATAGAGAAAGAAGAACAAAACAGCTGTGTTGTGATTGGTTTGACCTTAGATATACTTACAGTACAGAATCTACTGCACTGACATCTTCCTTTAGCATCTTTGAATTTACTGGCATCTTTGAAAAATAGCTATTGATGGGTATATCTGTGTACCAGGTCACACTGCTGCTGCTGCTTTTTTTTCTCTTTTCCCTAACTAAACAGATCAGGAATATGTGCATAATGAGAGAAAGTAAAATATTTTAGTCCTTTTGTTGTCATTAAACATAGTAAGAAAATAATCCTTTACCACCTCTTTGCACAGACATCATAGTAAGCAGTAGAAATATAGTCCCTACAGCTGGGGAAGCATAGAATTTGCTTTATTTTATGTAGAAATGAAGAAAGCCAAGATTAGGTAGAAGCCACACATTCTCCGTCTCTCATCATGTAGACACACATGCGTATAAACACCCATCTTATCCTGTCATGTGGTGCTGTTGATGGAGAATGGTACATTCCTCAAAAGAGATCTACCTCCTTAACTGTGAGGCCTGAGAGGCAAAATGTTTCTCAGCTGTGGTTAGCTTAAAAGTTATACATTCATGAGCCCTCCTAGGTTCATTCTAGACTGAGAGTGGAAATTAAATTCATGTAAATTGTACAGAGCTACAGCCTTGACAATTTAGATTTACAATATAGCCAAGGTTAACGGTTTTCAATGGAAGAAAAGCAGTAAAAAATGTACATGCAAACCTCTTTTTATGTTGAGTAAATCCCGTCTACTTAAGGCATTTTACCATGTCAGAATCTTATACTATAACAGCAGACTTCAGATATACACACTTATGTATATGTGTATATGTATAGTATTATTGCTAAGTAGCTTTGAGGACATCTTAGATGAAATTATAGACAAAATTATGACTTTTCAAAACTAAAAGTAGATATTTTTCTGTAGTGGAACAATTTAGTAAAGCCTTCTTAGTTGCCTGAAGATCAGAAGAATTGATATTACTAGTCACGGGATGTTAACCTCTGGAAGGGGTGTAGTTTATAGGCTTTTGCTTCAAGAATTGTAAATGACAGCTGATTCCAGATTTTATTACCTTAGAGCAGAAATATGAGTAGCATAAAATGGAATTACTTTGTGACCTGTAGTAGCTGATAGGTGCACCCACAATCCCCTGTTTTGCTCTTCAGTGTAATCTTGGCATTTTTATTTCCTCTATTCCCAGCATACAGAATGTGTGGGTTATATGAACAGATGCACAGAAAATAAAAATACCACAATAACAACAAAAAAACAATTAGTAAGGCAAACCCAGCATGCATGAAACACAATCCCTCATATTAGGTGATTAAAATGACAGATTACTTTTTAAATTTATTTATTTTAATTTTGCTTCTTCTAAAACTTAATAAAAATATAAATCATCACAGTTCTAAGCTAGAAATTTTTTTACCATGAAACTGCTCTGCTGACTTTGCTGAAACAAGTTAGCTGTGCTGACTGTGAAAGCAGAAGATTCCTGCTAAGGAATTGCTATACCCTCTTAGATTTTGGAGTCTGAGCCTAGCACGCCAGACCTCTGAGTCTTTCTAAACTGTAGTATATCTGTACATAGTGAATTTCATGCACTCGCTGTGTTACAGTGGTTCAGGAATTTCATAGAAATAGTCATGTTATACATAATCAAATTCTCCAAAACATCACAGTCATTCACTGTGTTTTCATAAGAAATATAGACTAACTTTAACTTGCTGTTTAGCTCACACTGGTTTGCAAATTGAAGCCTTTTAAATGGAAAACACAAAGTGTTAACATCTCAAGATTGTAAAAATATTTTAATAGAGGTTTTATGGGTGATACAGGAAAACTGTTTAATTTTAACATCTCCCTTGTGTGTAATACAAAAATTGATATCAGAGGGAAGTGATTAAGTATATCTCTATTCAGTGAGTGACTTAAGCTTGCACTTGCCTTTAAGCATGTACTCAAGCCTCTTCAGCTGCTTCTCTAGTGCATGGGAGGTGTCTGTGCAAGGGCTGCTGTCAGTGTGAGTCCTCCTGCTTTCTGATGACATGCTTGCCTGCAGTTGTTTCTTAGCCACACAGTAACCTCATGGGTGCACTGGCGCTTATTGAGTCTTATGGACTTTGGCTATAACCAGGACCATGCCTGTAGGCATTATTCTTCTTCAGCCTTGAGGCAGCCCTCCAGATACAAAGAGGACATAACTCTCAGTGTCACTTGCTTAGAGACATATAAGCCAATGTTTAAATATCAGATGTCTGTTGGTTCTATTTTATTTTTTTAAAGATGTGTCTGGTTAATTACAAAAAAGGACTTTTGAGAAGTAGTCTATTTTATTTTACTTTTTTATTTGGAAATCTGTTTAAGGAAGACTGTTCTCAGTGTTCATGGCCAGGGATTTGCACTTCATCCTTACACAAAAATTGACTATTTGGAAGATAGTATATAACACCAAGGTACTCTGACAACCCATAATGTACTTTCACCAGGTATTTTTGACTTGTGGCAGTTAGAAATTCTGTTGTTTGCTCATAGGCACATTTTACTTTCATTAAGGATAACATGAGACTCTATATGCCATCCAATGGCTGAAGCCTTTGGGAAGGTAGATGTCTGGCTGACCAATAGGCTAACGTTGCCAACAGTTCACCCTTAAATATTGTTTGCTTTACAGGACTCTACTTTATCAGTCGTGTAGTAATAGGAGTGGCAGTATGAAGGAGCTATAGGTTCCTTTTTTGTTCTACTAGGGGCGACGTGTGTTGTGCAGCATGGGATAGAGTAGCATCTCTTTTTTTCCCACTGCAATGAGAATTTCTTATCTGAAATTTAAGAATAAGAAAGACATCTTACAACCTTTGTTGTCAATGTTCAAGGTAGAAGAACTAAAGCATTGTGCTGTGAGTTCTAAAAGGCCAAAGAATGACCATGATTTTTCTGAGGAAAGATTAAGAGAACTGTAAGCATTTCTAGCCATTACTACCTTTGCGCTTCAGCATAGTTGATGGGGAGGACAGTCACTGTTTTACTTACCTGTAGGCCTGTCAAAACAAATGATGATCTCAAAATTATAGAGCAGGTCTGTTCCATTATATTCATTTTGCAACAACAGTTTTGGCAGTGGGATGGAGTAGTTTTTATTCAAAGTAGATCAAATCAAAGCTCATTTTATCTAGAGGTTAAAGGCCACATACTTGATTGGGTCTAAAGTCCAAATTAAAGAGCCAAAGTGACCAAGTTATTTTAGTTCCGTAACACCTATTCTATTTTTAGATTAGAATGTTCTTTTTATAAATCAAGGAAAACTAAAGACAGAACCTAGTTATAAAACAGTGAGTGTTTTATACATACTGTTACTTACAAACTTTTCCATAGTTGAAATACGTCTAAATCATGGATTTTGGTTCAGTTAACTGTCAGAAGAGGACTTGGAAAAACATTTTATATCTCAGTCTAAATTCACTTGAATTGCTGAAGATTTTTGCAGATTGAAGCTTTTTATTTGTTTACTGCTTTTCAAGATCTCTATAAATACATATGGAATTTGGTAAATCATAAATATCATAAATTAAATTTCCTTGAGCCTCAGGTTTAAGACTTGGGGATAAAACGTTTGACATACTTGAATGACTGAAAAGTTCAGATATTTCTGGTTAATTGGAGGGAAATCACCACTATTTAATATCAACTACTTTTTTTTTCTTAATATAAAACACCTTAAGATTTTCAGGCACTTGGGAAGAATGATGATTAGAGTTTGCAAAACTGAAAAATTAATTGTGGAAGACTTCTAATTTTATTCATATGCATGCTATTGAGAGATACAATTAAAGTCATGTTTAAAAAGAAAAGTAAAAATTTTTTTTCAGTTATGCCACTTTATTTTTGCATAATTTTTTTTTAATGCCTTGCATGCTTACTAAAGCACATAAATGTGCTATAAAACATACTATTAAAATGCAATTATATTTCATCTGGCCATTCATCATTATTTAGATGGTTCTTTTTCCAATACATATTTTGTGAATTATTCATCTAACTGAACCATTGTCCTCTGAGCCCACTGGTTTTCTCTGCTGCCTTTTGAAGTACGGCTCAGATCAGTTCAGTTTAGCAGCATACTTAAGACAGCCATTCTGTTCTAAGGTTAGCCTGAGCCCTGATTGCCAGTACATCTCATTTGGTTTTATGACAAGAGACGTCGGGGCCTTCCTAAGAACCTCAAAGCTGGGTTAACTGCCCAGTGTTATCCATGCAATGTTCCTACGCAGCCTAATGCATTATATGGTGACAAACTCAAGCCAAATGATAGATGGGGACTAATCGTTCCCCTAAAATCCACACCTGATTGTGCATTTGCATCTCAATCCTTTGGACATGAGACAATTGGACCTCAGCTCGGGCCTCAACTCATTAGAGATAACTAGCTTCTTTTAAAATGTTTCTGTTTTTTTGTTTTCAGGGATTACAATGGTTGACACAGAAATGCCGTTTTGGCCCATTAATTTTGGAATTAGTCCAGTGGATCTGTCTGCGATGGATGATCATACACATTCCTTTGACATAAAGCCATTTACGACTGTTGATTTTTCAAGCATTTCTTCACCACACTATGAAGATATTCCTCTTGCAAGAACTGATCAGACAAGCATTGATTATAAATATGATATCAAGCTCCAGGATTGCCAAAGTATGTTTTAAATTTTTTTTTTAGTATTTCCTTCATGTTCACTTTTGCTTCATTCTCTGGAAAGCATACTATCAGCAAAAGGTATTTGGATGCCTAAATGCTAGTACCCTGCGTCATCAAAGATGTCCACAAGATATTCTTGCTGAGCAGATAGAGAAGACTGAATACATATAGCAGACCTTCACCCTTCCAGAGCAGCAGTTTGAGATTAGCCAACGTATGATAAAGTATCTAAAATAACATTAAACACTTTTTATTAGACACAAGAACCCCACCATTTGTTTCTGAAACCTCCAGTCTCCTATTCATGTATCTCATGTAGAAATTGTCCTTTGAAGTTCTATGCACACAATGTAGGATAAATATCCTGGACATTAAAAAATGCCCCAGCTCACATAGCATATTAATTTTTAATATGTGTAGCTTTCACACTCCAAACAGCCTAAGAAACTGACGGAGTAGAAATATTGTCTATATCTGAGTCACAACGTTGGTGTGACTTTTATCATATACATATAAAACATGTAAATTGTATGCCTGATGCAGGCATAGCCTTGGAGCTTCGTGGGCTAGTATTATTTATATACAATTAAAAAATACCCCTCTTTCACCAGTTACAGTAAAAAAATAAATTACACAGAACTCTCCTTTTAAGAAAGGAAGTGACCTATTCTTAAATAAGTTGTTACTGCATTCCTGCTTAAAGCGGAAATGTCAGGTTGCTGTGTCTGGAACCTTTTTGAAGATCCACTTAGCCTACTTAGATGTGACATCACTTTTGTTTGTAGTAATCTGTACAGGAATTCTTTCAGGGAATTCTTGCTAGGAAAATTGTGGTATTTAATTTTGGTTGTACAGATAAGCAGGTGTTCTGTACTTCTGGGTTACCTATGAAATGAATTAAAAGACGTTTTTCCAGCTAATAACTTATTTTTCTTTTGTTTAATTAGAAATGTCTATTGCACTTTAACAACAAGCTAGAGAGTGCAGTAGAGTTAAGTAGGATAAATCCTCTTCGTCTTTATGTAGATAATTTTCCACTTTTCTTCTTTCTTCCTAGTTTATATAGGAAAGAAAACTTTCTAGCTTGTATAGGGTAGCCAGTCTGGAAAAGAAAAAACATTCCCCTTATTGTAATACTATGTCTGTCACATCATTCCTGAGACATGATCTGATGTAATGTTATAGTGTCAAATGTCACAGCTTTCTTCTGACCAGTAATGACTGATTTAAAGAGATAACATTTGGTTGGTTGAGTATGTTCAATATTACAAATTCCTCCCTTAATTAGAAACTTTCAGAAGAGAAAATTAATCTCTAAACTGCATCCAAAGTTGAACAGTGTTCCCCAGGAGAGAGCTAAATTTCTTTAAATATCCAGTATTATATTATCCAATATCTATATTATCCAATAATATATTATTCAACATATAGGTCTAATAGATACTTAAATATTTTTTTAGACTAGGTTAGAAACTCCAGACCATCTCCCTGCAGTAGTTCTGTACACCTTGAAGTAATACAACCAGATTAGATACTGAGAAAATTAAGGCCTTTCAAGTATGCGGTTTCCATACGTAAATTTTTAACATCCATATCTTCAAAACATTCCACACTACAGAGCTGGAAACTAAATTCATAATACACTTCCTACATCAGAATCTGCTTTTTCAAGGTTTTCCAGCCTATATACTGCCAGTGAAGTAGCTGCCTACAGCTTACATCCCTTTACATCCTTTGCTTACTACTCTTCTTGTGTTGTGAAAGACCCATGAATCTGTTTACTGTGATTGCTTGTGATTATTCCTTGCTGCTTCTTCTCGATATTTAATTATACTTTGAGGTTATCGTTTAAATCTTCTCTATACACAGGTGCAATCAAAATGGAGCCTCCTTCCCCACCCTATTTTTCAGAAAAAGTTCAGTTGTACAATAAACCTCATGAGGAGTCTTCCAACTCCCTTATGGCTATTGAATGCCGTGTGTGTGGGGACAAGGCCTCTGGATTTCATTATGGTGTGCATGCATGTGAGGGCTGTAAGGTAAGTTGTCACAACTGTATTTTTTCTCAAGTAAGATATGATACTATTTTCTTCTGAATACTCACTTGGTAAAATCAGAGATCTGTGCTTTGTAGAAGTTTTAGGTCTTTAAGTAAATTGTTCCACATATACTGCATATCCTTTATGACTTAATAAGTGGGATTTTTTTTAAACTATAATTTTCTTTTTTATTATTTATGTTACTGATCAGTTATGTTACTGGTTGAGTAACCATTATTAGATTTGTAATACTAATTTCAGTGCATTTCTTCTACTTTTGTCAATTATGCAATTATATTTCATTCCTGCTGTCTTGGAGGTCACTTGCAGAATCTGAATTCATAGAACACCGCAAAAGCAGGCTCATGCTTGATACTCTGAGCAATTTAGAACTCCAAAGCTTGATATTCTGAGCAATTTAAAATTCAGACTCTGTTATTCTGATTGATTAGAGTTTCTTTACCCAGTTTACACACTTCTAGGTCACTACAGAGAAGTCTAATGGTATTAAAGAATGTGGCTTTCTGCTTTAGAACTTCATCAGCTTTTTTTTTTATTGTCAGTGATATTTAGTGTTTATAACACATAAAGGACAAATGAATGGTGTAAAAATTGACCATCCTCAAGAATGAGAAAAGAAATGCCAGAGAAGAGATTAATAATAATTCACTGAGTTCAAAGAAAAATATTACAGATTTTAAGGTGAAATTCCTGTTTTCTCTATTTTCAATATCTTGAGGGAAATAACTAATAGGATAGATCCAATGCAGAGCTTAAATAAAATTTGTAGCACTGAAGAACACACATAAAACAATAAGTATGCTGTTGATTACTTAAATTACAGTGAATTATATAAATAAGAGTTGGCATTATGCTTTTGGGTTTTTTCATTCGCTGTGAGGAAAAAATAATTGTTCAAAGGAAAAATTATGATAAATTTGGATAAACATTATTAATTTATTATGAGTGATCGGAGAAAGCATCTTTAAACTGTAAAAAATACAGAATTGTGAACTTCCATAATGATTTCTCTATCTATAAGACTTCATAAGACTTCTGTACAATAATTTCCATGAGTTTGGCACCAAGTTTTTGGATTTTTCACGTGCCAATGTACTTTGCAAACTTGTAATATCCAAAAAATTGAGATAAACTAGAAAATAAAGCAACCTAGAAAATAGAACCCAGAAATAAATATTGCAAAATTAGTTCAGCATCTTGCAAAAACAAAGAGATAGAATAGATGAAAGATATACATTCTTTTTAAGTACTCAGGCTCAAAAAGGAAAATAATATTTGAAAAAGATTTAAAAAATACTTAGTTGCGAAACAAAACCAAAACAAACAGATAACCCACAACTTCTTTTATTTACTTGAGATCAAACTACTGTTGGCAGAATTTTTGGTTAGTTGTGATTTCTAAAAAATTTTCTACATTGGTAGTGAACTTTAAATTTTGAAAATTTCACATTCAATTTATAACAAATTGTCCAATGAGCAGTGGAATAAATGGAGCTTCGGTCCCTTTGGCTTAGTGTTCTTCCTGCTCAGCACGTCTGTAGAGCTCTCAACTAACTTACGTCCCTAGTGTTCTTTAAACCCCATTGACTCCCATAAGCTTCCCCAGCTCTATGAGATTTTTACCCCTATATAAACCTAGGTTGAAAGTGGCTAGTAAAATCAGAACAGGAACACACTGATAGGCACACAGTATAATCACATAAGCCTTGCCTCCTTTGGAAATCTGTATAAAACGAAGTTAGTTTCAGTGTGTATACAGAAAGGTGCTTTGTATGTATAAAGAAGCAAGATGATGACACTGGCAGTTTCTTGCATCATTTTCCATACTTTTATGTTTACTCCAGGGCTTTTTTCGAAGAACAATCAGATTAAAGCTAATTTATGACAGGTGTGATCTTAATTGCCGCATCCATAAGAAAAGCAGAAATAAATGTCAATACTGCAGATTTCAGAAATGCCTTGCTGTTGGAATGTCACATAATGGTAAGTGCATATAGTGTATTTTAAAACAATAATGTTTCATCTGAAAAATAACATGAAACATTAATATGATCACTGAATGCGCTGCTTTAACATCTAGAGCCTTCTGTTTCTTTACACTGTGATTGCCGCCTTTGCAGTAGGTAAGCAGATAGCATTACTATATCATGATACTGCTCTCTTGCATAGAATTCAGAAGAAAGTCCCTCTGAACTTTAAAATTACCATATCAATTCATGTGGAAATACTTACTGATGAATGTTTGGACAGAAAGACATAAGGAAGATTCTTTGCTGCCTTGCTTTGGCAATGTTGAGTAAAAACAGGAATTAAATGTCATAACATAGAGACTTATGTAATTCTAAGGGTAAAGAATTGCAAACATGACTGGGAAAATAATTTCTCTGTGGTTTTTTTAGAACTTTCATTATTTTCAATATAAAAAAATGAGCGTACTGTCCCCAAGAGGAAAGCTTAACTGTGGTTTGCGAAGCTAATACACGCAGTGAATGTAAATTGGTATGGGAAAAGTTTTGCTAATAGAAAATACAGTTTTCAAGTTCCTGGGATGCAACAGTAATGCTTAAAAATAAATCTAATTTTGAAATGCTACTGTGGGTATTTTTATAGTAATTCAGGAGGTTTTATTATTTTCAAGGTGCATGCCAAATTCTCTCATAACCTAGCAACACGGCTTCCAATTATGTCAATGGGAACCATGTGCAGTTCTATCAAGAAGAGGAAGGCAAAGACTGTTCTCTCTGGCTTAGCAACACAAAGGGCACAAAAAATATTTCTAAAATCAACATTTCACCTGCCTTTTATTTTTTCCTGTTCAGCCACTGCCAAAGCAGAATCTATGGCACTACCAGGAGCCATAGTTATGGGAGTCAGGAGGGGGGGGCATAGAGAGGAGTGGGAAATGGCACAGCCTTTTGTCCCAGGGCTTGAAGGAATGCTTCCATTTCCTCTCACCATGAGCTCACCTAACAGGGAGTTAGTAGAGTTTATATTCCAGTGTTGGCTTCTACATTTGCCTTCTATGCCCACTCTGGTTACTTTACATTTCATGAAACAACACCCTTGTTCCTCCATCATTTATAGACAAACAAATTTATAAAAAAGAACTAAATTTCACCTTTGAAGACACAGGCCTATATAAAGAAGCATGCAGAAATGCAACACTGGATATTGCCAATGACACTGAGACATATTTTTATGTTACATCCACAGATTAAAGTTCACCCATTTGGGTAGTGAAATTATCCAAATTTTAAATGCTTGGAATCAGAATGTGGATTATATGTGCCTGAGGGTTCCAGTCTATGACTGTCTTCATAGATATATTATTACAAAATGAATAGGGCACTTAGAAAAATGGAGAATGCAAGGAGACAGCAGCTACAGCCACATTTTTTCACATATAAATGCTACACACCACTTGGTGAAGTTTGAAAAAGACAGTAGTATTCTCA
This sequence comes from Phalacrocorax carbo, assembly GCF_963921805.1. NCBI lineage: Eukaryota > Metazoa > Chordata > Aves > Suliformes > Phalacrocoracidae > Phalacrocorax > Phalacrocorax carbo. The sequence continues at coordinate 26,259,999 of NC_087518.1, read as the reverse complement.
TGCTTTGAATATTGTTTTCCTTTCCTTCTCTAGCCACAGTGCTGCTCCCTTAACCCTTGTCTGCTCAGATTGTATTCTGAAGTATCACTAAGCAGAGGCTTGGTTCTTTTATTTTAGAAATGCCTTTTTTTTTCTCTCTTCTACTCAAAGTACTATTTATATAGAACCAACTACTGTAATGGGAAAAAGAGCACACATGGCAATTTGTCTTTTTTATCAGTTCTGGGAGCAGTGAATTGCTCGATCTGGGTACATGCCTCCAGTAAACTCAGGCAGGTATCCTCCCTTGCTCTATCTTGTGTTTTCTAGTGTAAGAAACTGTGTTTCTAGACTATCTGGGGATTTATGCTCAAAAATAATCTAGACAATCAGAATAGTAGAGTGCTACACAGAATAGCCTGTAAGCAATCATAGTGGCTTCTCCAAGCCATAAAATGTGGTGTAAGGATAAATATTCTGGTTTTTCCACAGAAAGGCAAAGAATATAATGTAGCATGTAGTGTCTTACTATATTCACTATTGGGTTCATATCAATGACATTTGGAGAATACTGTAAATGCAAGTAAAAGAAATAACTGCCAAAGGAAAGAGACAGAGATCATACTGCAGGCACATGCCCAAACTTGCACAGTCTTCTATTACTGTGAAAGAAATTGCCACCTGAACCCTTTCCACCCTTGCAGCATGAGCAGTGAGCCATATTTCCAGATCTCTTATACCATCTCGCTGGCTTGTACCTGCCCTTCCTGGATCCCGCCTTGATCCACATCCTAGCTTCCCAGAACGTAAAGAAGGCCTACTGTGAGGGTAAATGGAGGAGTGAGAAGATAGAGTAGCAAGGAGGATAAGTGGTCCAGGGAAATAGAAGATGAGGTCAGGGTCACAGGAGGGAGTTGGAGAAAGAAACAGAAAAGGGAGAAAGTCATGCCGCTCATCCTTGAAATTTTCCTCAACCACCAGAAATGCTGTGAACTCTTATCCACCCTGTGAACTCTCCTTTTTCCACCCGAACTTCTCCAAGTATCATAAATCCCTCCTACTTCTCCTCTCACCCAAAATCCTACTTTCCAAATTCCTTCTGTAAACCTCCTGCCTGACCTCTCCCTGACTTCTGTCTCAGTCCCCTGAAAAAGACAACGTCAATGACTTCTCCAAATGGAAACTACTAGGGTAGTATCACAAAATTGAACTTTACCCCAAATTTTGCCTGCAATGCTAATAAACATTGAACAGCACTTGCTGCAACTAATATAATATTTATAAAATATATTCTAAACATTAAGAAGTATTTTAAAACTATCCTTTTGCCTATCAAATTATAAGATAGGAATGTTTGATTCACAGCTCTCTAACTTTAGGTTGTTAACGAATTGCTATATTTAAAATATACTTTTGGGTCCCGATCACCTTTTGTTTAGGAAAGTTCATTCTCATAATTCATGTATTACATCAAAAATCTTCCAAGACAGATATTTTCATGGAATAGGGACAGCGTTTAAAATGAAAGATCATGAAAGATCCACTGCTATTAATCCATCCTACAAACACACATTTAGAAAGAAACCAACACATGTGGAAATGATAGTTTGCTAATAAACATACAATCCATATAAAAATAAAGATGTGCAACAACCTTTATTTCAAGCGCAGTTTTCACACACTAAACACAAGAAAATATTATGAGAGTCCTGAGGGATTTCATTATTGCCGAATTATTTTGTGTAAAAGTCTGATATTATGATGGCAGGCAACAAGATACACCCTAAGGATTTATATAGTACAGAAAACAGTAAGGTCTTATTTCTATTCTTAAGTGAAGTCAGTTCATGTATTTAGAAGACCTGGTCCTATCTACTAAATGCAAACTGCTAATATTAGGGGCTGTTTTGCTGAACTGGTAGACATGTGATCTGATAGCTGGCAATCCCTCTCAACTTGGGTTGTTAAATCAAGGATGGGTGTTTTAGGCCAGTAGGAGATAACCCCCTGCTATAACATTTTGATTAGCTAATCAGCTAGTGCATTCTTTGATAACAACGGGTAGTTTAGACTGATTTGACATTGACGTAATAGCTTTCTGCGCTTTGAGTGAGCTTTGTTTGTTATATCTAACTCAATTCTGAATGCAGCATGCAAACATTCAAGAAGAGAAGTTAATGCTTTTAACGTAGTTTACCATATAACAGCATGTGCTAATTTTCTTTCAAAGTAATCTCAGCATTTTAAGACTTGCTATATAATTCAATATTACCTTAGGCAGTTGTACTCCTTTCTTTTGTTGTTTGTGGGTTTTTTTCCTTTTTCATTTACACAATAGGAATTTAAACTAAACTTTTTAAAAAAAGAAACCAGGAATATAATCTCAGTAGAAAAGTTAGAGTCACGAGGCCCCGTGCCAAACCTATGCCAAATATTCTTTAAAAACATATAGCAAGTTTCTATCCAGCTTTAATCCTGTATCATTTCATATAGTCTTCCTCTGTGTCTTTGGGTTTTAACTCCAAAATAGATTATACATAAGGGTGCTTGCATTAATAAAATTTACCACAGTGAAGATAATGCTCTGATTTAACATTAATGTTCACAGAGGTTTTGACTGTATATAGAGAAATTATACAAATTGTCAAACACATGAAAACAAAAAATTAGATCTATTTCCAACAGGGAGGAGTACTGAAACAAATAGTAAAGTAATGAATAATATTTAGTTTTTATAGCACTCTTCATGCAGAGATCTCAAAGCACGTTTCAGGATAATAAGTATCACACTCACAAGCAAAATAAAAATAAATTATGAGTTAAAGAAGGCATCTACTCTAGAACTACTAACAGTAAATGAAATATTAATAGTATTAACCCAATCAGAATCATAAAAGTATCACAAGATTTTTTTCTATAGATTAAGCTATTGCAAAATGCACATTTGAAAACTGGACAAATGAATCATAAAACATAATCCTATGAATGTCACAAATTTAAATATTAAATTAACATTAAATCTGAACCGAGATTTAGTGAAGAACATAATATGAAAATACGAATTTAATGTGTCTAGCCACACTGTTCAACATGGACTTTTAATTAACCTTTAACAGTTTTATTAGCTATATTATTTTTTAACACCTTCTTGACCCCACATTTTAGTTATATTTTCCTGTCTTGTAACAACTGCTTACAATACTTATGTAATAATATATTTTAGCTTTACTACATTGACAGCAGTTTGATTCTTTTTATTGAATCAGTCCTTAAGCATCACAAAAAAAAAATTAATTTGTGAATCCTGTAAAATATTCTCAGTGAGTTTTCACTCTGTTTACTTCCTTAAATGCTTCACACTTCATTCATTTTACATCTTCAAGAATGTCTAAAATGCAGATATTAGTATCGTGGGTTTAGTATTATCAACATCCATGCATGTTTTTTTAAAAAAACTCAAAGGATTTGTGTTAACTACAGATAAGAATTTTTAATAGTGGGAGAATCCATTTTAGCTGCAAAATGAAAATATCAAAATGATCTTGATTCACATTGTTCATAGAAGCATATGTAGCTGAATTAATTCCTTTGTAGTTATGCTGAATTTTTTCATCTTTTTATTTAGGTTACACTAAGTGCAAACATGAACTCTCCTTTTGTTTGATAGTAATACATCACTAACATTACATGTTCATCCATTCACATTGCTTCTTTACAGGATGGTGTCAGTCTCTTTGAGCCATTGTAGTATGCCATATAAACTAAAATGAACTTAATAATTTTTCTGTTTTGCTCTCAGAAATAAGGAGGGCTGGCAGACATGTCTCTGAAAACTTTTCTTAGTAGCTGATTAACAATACTTAGTGTTCCCCATGAGAGAGAAAAAAAATATATATGAGATGGTGTATATGATCCAAAACAAATATCAGCTGGAAATTATTCAAAATTTCTCATATTGAAAAATTATAAGCAACAGATATTTTCAGGGAAAAAAAATAGAATATGTTAATTTGTACCTATTTATCGAGGTGTCCTTTCATGATGATTTTTATTCTGACATGTTAACTCTAAGAATACCCAAGCAAATAGGAAATATATAGCATGCATCATTCGGACACTAAGTTTGCTGAAAGAGAAATGTAGTACAGTTGTAAAAAAAACCCACCTTGTTTCTACAGCCATAAAATAAGAGAACTGACCAGTAAATATAATATATGACATATGGGTTTATTATTTTTTGACACAATTATTCTTGGGAAAAAAAGTGTCTTTTTTTTTTCTATCAGCATGCTGTAAGCATCCTCATAAAGGGAAAGTGGCTGGTCATGTCCAAAATAAACATCTCTGGTATAATCATTCATATGTACAATCTTACCTGCACTTTTACTTTATCCAGGGAAGACACTTACCGCTGCAAAAATATTTATAATATTTCTATTTCCTCCTAAGGCAAAAATGTAAACCTTTATTTTTTGCTTCTGTTTTTTTTTGTTTGATGCTCTTTTGTTCTGTTTTGTTTTCATAAAATAAATTAAATTCTGTTTATTGTAATACCATATGATAGATCAGATGTGATCTTGATGGCTTATCTGAAATATTTTCCAAGTCAGTCCCCATATGAATAAACAGTGTCTTGGATAGTAAGTACATAGGTGTAAAAGTAAGAGGTTTAAAGCCTGCCTTACGTTGGTATTGAGCAATTGTGAGATCATATGACTCAGTAGAACTGTTCCCTGTTCTTTCAATACTGCATGCACATATAGTTACCATGGAGAACTCAGCCTTTTCTGGCTTTTTTTATTCCCTGCACAACCTTCTTTCTCATTCCTGTGGAACTATTTAGAAATTTATTCTTACAAGACATGTGAGTGTTTTGTTTCTAAACAAATGAATCTGAGATCCATACGGTGATTTGTCCAAAACAATAATACAAGACTGAATGGTGGTTCCTACCCTAAACAAACAGTATTTTAATATCTTAAAGATTCTTTACATTTTATTTACATTGCAGGTAGAATCAGTGGTTTTCAACAACTCTGTCAGGTGAGCTGACAATAGTTTTGCATTTCCAAGCAAGATATTGTAATCTTACTGTTTGGGCACATAAATTATTTCCTCTTTGAGAGTTGTTTTTTTAAATTTCTTTAAAGCCCTTCAGCTGGTTTCCCTATATTACTGGAGAAAATCTTTTTCTTACTTGCCGAAGTATGGTTTTAATAAATATTTGAAGAGCTCAAAACAAAAGGTGACATAAAAAGTTATTCAACTATGCTTTTTTAGGTGCAACTGTAGCTATAGTTAATTGCTTATCTTCTTCTTCAGCCATCAGGTTTGGGCGAATGCCACAAGCGGAGAAGGAGAAGCTCTTGGCAGAGATTTCCAGCGACATCGACCAGTTAAACCCTGAATCTGCTGATCTACGAGCACTTGCCAAGCATTTGTATGACTCATACATAAAGTCCTTCCCTCTGACCAAAGCCAAGGCGAGGGCGATCTTGACAGGAAAGACGACAGACAAATCAGTTAGTTCCTTCTGCTTTTTTTTTTTCTTCTTTCTTTTGTGTAAATGATTCACCACATTGAGAACACATCTCCAAAAAAAAAAAAAAAACAACTTTGCTGTTGGCAGTTACATATTTCAAGCTGTGTCTGAAACACAGGAAATGTTTTTAGATAGGATAAGTAAACATTATTTGAAAAAATCCCAAGTTCACCTAATAAAATACTTGAAACAAGTACAAGAATTTGAAGGTCATCTTAACCTTTTTGTATTCTCTGATCCACTCTTCCCGTTTTCCTTCTACTTCACCAAAGGTTATCTTCCACACTATCTGTTTAAGGTGGATATCTAGCTGTCAGGAGTTGGTTGCTATACTATTCAAGCATCCGTATTATAGCACGTTACCAGTACTAGCTGTACCCAAAAGAATATCCTTTCATAGGTGTCAAATGATTCTTAGTACCAACATCATCACTAGCCTTAACTATGATGATTATTCTTATGGTGCTCTGATGACTTCCTCCATTTAACTGGATTATCTTGGATCAGATCAGTATCCTACATTGGTGCAATTAGAATTTTAGGAGGATGTATCAGACAATCTTTTAAAAGTAAGGTATAAAGATATATGTATTTGTGGGTTGCTTTGGAAACTTCACTGGCAATATGTAACAATGTTCTGTATCAGCAAGAAGGATGATAAGTAAGATCTGATAATTATGTTAGCTTTAAAATTTTGTCACTATTTTAATACCTAAAGATCAAAATAGCTTCCCAAAACTAATAATTCTTAATTTGACATATTTTCTAAAATGACCAGCAGAAAATTTATTGTCAGGACTACAACAGAGATTGTGTTGTATTTTCTTTAATAATTTCACAGACAAGAAAGGATTTGGAGGGCTTTTAGGTTTTCTTTCTTTAAAGGCAGTTAAAATCATTATTTAAATATTGTCCTTAATTCAGTTGTACCCCTCACATACAAACTTCAGATATGGTCAACACTTACAATTTGAGTAACTTTTCATCATGGAGTATATAAAGTTTGAGCTGACATAGTCTATTTATTCTGCAGAAAGCTGATACGCTAAGTCCACCTGAGGGTCATTGGTTTTTCTGAGTCTTTCCACAGTTCCCTCTCTATATCAGAAACACAGGTTACTGGGAAAGAATTAATACAGCAATTTAGTTTTTTGTAAGTGTGTTCTTAGTAACTACGTACCTGTATTGGGAAATAGAATAGAAGTGGGGTGTGTAATTATATATCTTGTGTACTCCTCTTCATCCTAAAAATGTCACCAGGAGGCCTGCTCCTTTTTTCTGCAGCTGCCCTCTCTGTACACTCTGGAATGTAACAGAAATTTGGGCAGGGTTACCTATGGTGCTCTCATCTTTCTTTCGGGACGTGTGCTTAAAAATCTAGGAAGTTTGTTTCTGAGGACCCACGTGCATCAACAAACCCTACTTTTGTTCTATGAAGTTGTCATAGAAATCAATTGGCATGTGGTTTGCTGCTCTGCTGGGCTGGGTGCTTAACAAATATCTGGGCTTAATTAACTTGCTCACGTCTGAAAGTTACACTGATGCAATACTCATGCAGTACATATATAGTACGCCATCAATGACCTTCTACCTTTTTACTGAAAGTTTTAAAAATTTTCCAGATTAGAACATAGCAATAAAACAATAGACATAGGATTCAGCTTTTCATTGCTGCAAATTTTCAAGTCTTTTTTAAAAAAATAACACTGAAAGAGTGATACTCGGTATTAAATTGTCACAACTTTTATGCTATTTGAACTGTAATGGACTTTGTGCTCTGGAACATCAAACTGTTTACTATGGGCATAGTTTATGGTGTTTTGGGGTTTTTTTAATTGCTATATCATCTGCATTAACTGAAAATTATTGGATATGCTAAGTGAGTGTGTCAAAACTAAAATGACTAACTCATCCTCTTCTGCAATATACAGTGCTCATTTGACATAAGATTCTACTCACAAAGTTCATCTGAATCTTTATATTAAAATTTCTTCAGCTATTTTAAACTCTTTCTTGATTTTCTTCTTCAAATGTCAGTAGGCTGGTGGCACAGTGTAGTCTTTCTGAAGCACATGTACATGCACAGAATAGATTACTTTTTCTTTCACTTGGTGCTCCCACTTAAGATTTTCTAGAAAGAAAAGAATGACCTACTTGTACTAAACCATGCATTTTAAAAGTCTCCTCTAGAGTCTTGTTATTCCACTGTTTTGCATATACATATATATACATATGTACAGATATGTATAAAATGATTTTTCTGCTGCCAAAATAGCAAAATACTTTATCCTCCTGGCTTTTCTTAGTGCAGTGTGTTTATTTTTTCAGTTTCACACTGAAATCCTAGTGCAAGTGGAAAAATAATGTCATACCTCATACTCTGTTTAACTGAATCTCATGATCCGGAGCTATGTTTGCCTGTGGTTACCACAAAAGTGACAGCACTACTTTCATTTGTCTTGTAAGCAGCAGAATATTGATTTAACTAAACCATTTTGAAAGCTGAAATCCTCTTGTGCGGATGCTATTTTTTCAGTTCACAGACAGATCCCTGCTTTTCAAGCAGCTCTATCAGTTAAAGACAAAACTGTCAGCTGTCATCCCTCCCTCTCTTCCTAGTGATAGCCAGTCAGAGCTTTGCGTTCGACTTAGCCTGAATCAGATGACTGAACACTATCACAATCTCCATCTGCAGAACTACAGGAGATGGAAGTAGTAACCTCTAGCTGGTGGGCAGTGATAAGTATCTGTTGGCAATATCCTTGTCAGAAGGCATGACTAGACTCTGAAGAAAGTAGCTATTTCCAGTTTTTAATATGCCATAATAACTTAGCACTGAATGACTTCAAAATTGGTTTAATAAAATAGGAATAGAATGTTAGGAGTTTCCAGGAGATGATTCTGTGGGAAAGGACTGCTGACTACAAATAGGAAGGCTTGGGTTGTTTTTGAGTCTGTTCTGCAGCTTATAGTGAATATGAAACCACGAGAACGAGCACCCATATGAATACGGCATTAGAATCTGTAATCATAAAGGATCTTAAATTTAAAAATGCATTTCTCTAGTCCAATTGTTGGTATATAATTCCTTGTATGTTAATCAATCAGGTACGTTAACAAACTGTCATGGTTTAGTGTGGTGTTTAGTTGCTGACTGGGGCTGAACCACGACAAAAACCTATTAAAATCAGTAGGTATTTGTTCTGTGCAGCAATGAACTATTTAATCATTTATCCTCTAAGGAAAAGATTCTTCAGATAAATTCAAGAAATCCTCACTTAACCACTTCTTTAAAAACAGAAGCTTCTTCTGCATATTGTGAAGCAGACTGTTTCCAGATCCTAACAAAAGTATTCCTGGCACTAGTTTTTCTAATCTGCTTTCAAAATTGATTTATTCCAGTTGAGTTTATTTGACAGTCTGACTCATTCTTGTGCTCTGAATTGTGCTGCTGTAGTTTGTATCATGTTATTTGTGTTTTCTTTCCCATTGACAAGTTGTTTGAGTTTAAATGTATCCTAACTTGGTTATTTTTAAAGGAATTAACCGCAAAATGTTAAATTTATCAGATAATCAATACCATAAAGTTGATATTACTGGCAGCACTCTCTAGGATAGAATTTGAAAGTAACATGACAGTATGTGAAGTAATCAAAATGTGAATATATTCTGTCTCTCTACAAAAAAGAAATTATATCATCAGACATGCAAACATGTCACTATACACTTACTAGATTCTGTTTTTTAGAAGCCAGTAAGATTGAGGTAAAAGGAGTAACATTCCAATCTTTTGTTAGTAAGAATTCTAAACTTTGAATTCTGGTGTTACAGAACTTCCATAAAACAAAACAAACACAAACAAGCAAACAAAAAAGGCAAAAATCATGGATATTTTTAAATAGTGTTCCTTACACCCATACCCTAATTATTAAAAAAATATCAGCCTATTTTTAGAATGTGGATTCACAGAAGACGTGAGAAGTCCTTAGGAACTACTTGTCCTTTCTATAAATCATTTTAACATTGTAAGGATATTTGCTTTAATAGGTTTATGAAGATTTAACCCTGTTTGATCAACTGCTCTTGATTTATTCCTCATAGATTTCGAAGTCTTTTCTGACGAGGTATAGCTCTGTATGCTATTTCAGTTTCTTAGGAGTCAAATGTTCATAGCAAGGACATTTAAAAGTAAATATATTTTTCTTTTTATTTTTAGCCATTTGTTATTTATGACATGAACTCTTTAATGATGGGAGAAGATCAAATCAAGTGCAAGCATGTGTCACCGCTGCAGGAGGAGAACAAAGAGGTAGCAATTCGCATTTTCCAGCGATGCCAGTTTCGCTCTGTGGAGGCAGTGCAGGAGATCACAGAATTCGCCAAGAACATTCCAGGTTTTGTGAATCTTGACCTGAATGATCAAGTAACTCTCCTGAAATATGGGGTCCATGAGATCATATATACTCTCCTGGCTTCTCTGATGAATAAAGATGGAGTTCTTATATCTGATGGACAAGGTTTCATGACACGGGAGTTTCTGAAAAGCCTGAGAAAGCCTTTTTGTGACTTTATGGAGCCCAAGTTTGAGTTTGCTGTGAAGTTCAATGCACTGGAATTAGATGACAGTGACCTGGCAATATTTATAGCTGTCATTATACTAAGTGGAGGTAAGTGCTGTCTTTTATGGGATATTTTATAAAATAGAATGGACACATTTAATTCCTGTCCAAACAGGAAAGCGCTCAGCACTGCAGGATGGGACTGAGTTTATTTGCACATGATTTTTTATTAGTTTTCATCTTTCTCTTGTTGTTTGCCTTTTTTTTCAGTTTCAGGCACAAACTGAAAATGTAAATGACCTGATATTAATGATGGAGCTGGAAATGCCTGCTGAATCAGCAGTCCATTTAGTTAGAAAACAAAATCAGGACTATCTGAAAACAGGAAGGGTGGAATTTCACTGGCAAAAGCTTCTGAAAGTTAAAATTCTGCATGAGGTTTTTTTAAACCTCATGTGTGGCTTGCTAATCATACACAAATAACTTTGATTCCAAAACAATTTCAAAATATATGTGGCATTTGGCTTACAGGATTTAATGGTGGGTTTTTTATTGTTGTTGCTGTTTTTTCATTCATGCAACATTTTCTTTGCCTTTGAAAAAGACTGCATTTCTCAGGAAAGCGATGGTCTCCTAATGCCTGAGAAAAACAGGCATTGTGTCTCTGCTCTGTTCAGATCTCCTAAGCTGCTCCATTTGTAATAATGTTTATGTATTATGCTTTGAGCAAAGCATGAAAGCCCAGGTATCAGACTACATCCATTCTAACACTTCATTAAAAAAGACACTGAATTTTCAGCTTTCTTGAAGACAGTCAGAATGTTCTATCTGATTGTGAGGAGATGCAGCTATCATATTTTGTGAATTAGCAACTGCTACCCAGATTTAGTTCACTTAGAAACCTTTTCACCAAGAATCTGAGATATCAGATATATATTTCAGGTCAGATTGAAGGTCGTCTAATTTGGCCAATACTAAGTAAGTGATGTCGCACAAAGAAAATTTTACCCAACTGATTTGTGTGTATTTTGGCTTAAATGGTACTGCAGATATCAATGGGAGGAATGTGCTGAATGTTCTGAATTCAGATCCTCCACAGAGCAATGCAGAGTATTTTGTGATTAAATGCAGAGTATTTTGTTATTAAATTATGTTCAAGTGATCAAAAACAACAACCACATGCTATTGTTCTAAAACCCAACGTTATGTTGAGAGTGCATTGTTACAAATAGCTTCATTTAAAATCACGTGCAATTACTTCTGGCATTGTGTTTCATTCAGTAAAAATGTGGTATCACAATATGGTTTATTAGACTAACTAAATCTACTTCAAACAAGTGCAGTTCCCAGAAGACATTTTCTTGTGCAAATCTTTGAACACAGTGATCCCAGAGGACTCTGAATTAATTCAGGAAGGGAAAATATGTTACTTGTATATTTTTGGTTGGCTTTGATGGGGGAGGAGAAATTATTAGGGCACTACACAAAATATGCCAATATTTTGCATTTTCTAATATAACGAAATTTGACAGATGAGAAACAGGCCTCGCAAAGTCCACTCCTATTTGAAAAAAGAGAACCTGCAATCTGCAAAACTAGGTCTGCTATGCTTCATGATGCTTGGCGTACATTAGAGGAAATAGGTACGATGTGACTAATTTCACATTTTAAATCTCAGGAGGACAATGATCCACAGCATAAAAACTGACTATGCTGAACCAGATCTATCATAAGACTTTTTTCTAAGAATACTTTGTAAACAGAGATCCATAAAGAACTACCTGAATTGTAATAGATAGTTCTTAAATAATAAGGAAATCCATATTAATATTCAAATCTATATAAATATATAAATCCATATAAACATAAATCAGTCCTTTCTAGAAAAATCCTTTAATTTCTTTATTACAAAGATTTCTTACTGTCTTTATTCAGAATTTTTTTAAAAAAAGCATGATAGTTATTTGTAAAAACTGAGTTTATATTTTTAAAACAATTAAGCTTTGTTGCCAATTCGAGAGTGGCTTTTATCATGGAAATTACAGTCAGATGGTATATATTGAACTGTATGCATTCCGTGGGACTATAATACCTTTTGCAGTATGGAACTGAAATCCTCTTTCTCAGATGCTCTTGATTCTGTGAGAGCTATGTCCTTACAGAACTTAATTTCTGTAAGAACTACATGAATCGAGATTATTTCATTGAAAATAGGATTTCAAAAACAGCTTATATTACCTCAAAGACTTTACTAGCTGCAGGAATACAGTAATGTTTAAGTCACTTTAAGAAATCTTGTGTACAAATATCTTAACAGAAAACCACTTTGTGAAACAAAAAAAGATGCCAGCCAAACACTCTAATTCTAAGTGAACCTGTCATTGCCTAGCAGAATTATGTTAGTTCTGCTGGCTCCACTGGTGCTGTCTCTTATGCACCTCTGAAAAGAAGAGAGAAGGGAAAGAGAGTGATAATTCCAGCTGGAACATTACATGTAGAAAGCTTTTCATTGTGAAGCAAGTGTTAGGAATTTGCCACAATTCCTATAAAACAGTCCAGCCTTTTGATATGGAAACAGTTGCTTTTGTGTTATATGTAAAAAGGCAAAATGCCTATATAACAGTAATGAGAAGCTGATAAATTAACTTAATAGCAACAAAATTAAAGTACTCCCACTTCCACAGTCAATCATTTTATTGATTTTGAGCTGCTCAGTGCAGCCTCACTGTCTCAGTGATTCCAAATGTTACTCTGAACTCATTCTAACAAAGCTGAAGTTCTTAATGTTGGTATATTGCACTTTAAAATAATACTATAAATGGCAAATGAATTCTAGTATTCTGAATTTAATGCTGATGAGACAGAGATTGTGTGTGTGAGCAGTAGGATATTACCTTGTTTTTACAGAATTGCTTTTGCCATTAACAGCAATGCCAAACTCTCGGTACGACATTCTTTGACTCATAATAACTTTGAAAAATGTGCTTTGGTAAAATGAGATTTGGAAAAGTTTCTTCAAGGAGATAGTCTTCCTCACTGTTGTATTCCTCTGTGCCGCTGAGGCATATGCTCAGCCCATAGTGAGTGCCATGGTATACATGTTAAAGAATTTGAAACATCTTTAAAAATATTATATACACCTGAGCTGAAAATGAAGTCTATCATAAGAAGAAGGTTTAAGGAGAGTAAGTTGGATGTCTGTGTTTGGGCAGGAAAGATAATAGTCCAAGCTTGATTGGGATAACCCACATTTGTAAACAGAGCAAACTCAGTCAAGCAGGTTGTTGTCAAAGAAAGAAAAAGCTCAAAAGGTAATTTTGTAGCATGTTTACATATCATGGATGGACTTGAACTTTTGCATATCTTCTGCAGTGTTCAGGATATAGTGGTGTTTGAGAATTGTAGTAGGGTGTACCTGTAAACACCCAGACACCGTTAGTCAACGTGCAGTCAGACTAGGATTTGAATTCAGAAATGTTGCTAAATTCACTTTTTCTGTTTTCTGGACGTGTTCTTTACAGTACATTTTGAGCCATGAATCACAGCTGCTTTTTTAAACACTATATTCAATACTTTTACTACACTCTGAGATCAGCAAAATTTGAAGTTTTATCACGGAGTAGTGCCAAGAAATAGTTCATATTTGACTGCTACAGAAATCCTGCTCTAGCAAACCTGTCAGAGTAAAGAAATGCTTCCTAATCAGACCAAGAACTGCAGATAATCACTGTGGGCTTTGAACCAAAATCCTAGTGACTGCAATACAGAAGTGTCAGAAGAAAAACCTCAAACTGCTGAGTCATATCTGCCTCAGCAAAAGAAGTAGTACAGTTGTTCAGTCAGCCATATCTTTGTCTGTTTTATCACATTAAGATTTTAGAACATGTATTTAAATGCAAAATGCACTTAATCAAAGATATTAAAATACAAAGGTATGAGTAAAGGCAATTTCATATGTGAGGAACAGAATAAAAAATTGTAATTATTGTTAGGAACATGAAAGGAGTATCCAAATCTGTAATCTGTTTATTTAAACAAATAAAATATTTTCCCAAGATAGTATAGAACATCAGTTTACACAGTCATATGGTTGACACTCAAAACTACAGGGCTATTAGTCTTTCCTAGTCACTGTGAACATTTTCTTACTTAGAACAGCTTCCTGTAGAATTTTTAAACCAAATGAAACAGCTGTATGACAATGAATGAAGATATAAACAAAAACTGAATAAAGGAAAGAAGTAATAAAAAGAGAATTGTGTTATTTCCATGGCATAGTCTGAATGGATAAAAGGCAGGTCACAAATAGCACATAACAAAAAAAACCTGAACTTCAACAAACAATCTTCTGTATCAGAAAGGTGTAAAAGTGGTGTTCAATTCACTTTTAGTTATCTGTCACATTAATCATTTCACCTCTCTTCACTTTGGCCTTCTGTAACCTAATTTCATTGTATCATAAGAATATCCTGCTACAACTCATTTGGTTTTGTCTTTCACTTCCCACATAAGTTCCCTTTTCAGGTTTCTCTGTGCACTTTCAAAAAGCATTCTGCCTTTCTTAGCCTATTCAAAGGCCTCCACCATGGTATCACATCTAGTTTACTCCCATTTCTGTTTCTTCCTATTCTCTGTCAGAATTTTTCTCGAGGCCTACTGTTAATCATTTCCTTTGTATTTTTTTTTTCTACAAGCTACATCTATTTGGAGCTCCTTGCTGCATAAGATATACCTTTTGCTACAGTAGCCAATGAGTCTGCAGCATATATATTTAAGAGCATCTTAACAACTTGAAATATACCAAAATACCTGTATGTTAAAGCTTTTGCCTCCTATTTAATTTTTTTCTGGTTTAGGTATGTTTCTTGGAACAGAAACAGCATTTTCCTCTGTAAGACATTTTTACTGAGAAAGTATAGCAAACTGTCAACACCCAAAAAATAATGTCCATATCCTGAAGCTCTCATTCATGAAAAATCTCTCTTGCTTTCAATGGGAATTTTCCTTCCTCTTGAATTGGTTTATTTAAAAATAACATCTGATGATCTCCTAGGCTTTTGTCATAGTCATCTTTTCTAACTCCAGTTCCACTGGGTCATTATAAAACCATTAGACTGGGTTTTTCAAAGGAGCTTAAGGATTTTAGGCACTTAACTCTCACTGAACTTCAACTGACCTCAGGCACCCAAATTTGGGGGACTCCTTGTTAGGTTCCAGTCTCAGAACTGATCGCCTGGATTTGCCTCCTGGACTCTAAAGTTGCACTGGGGAGCACAATGTTTGAATTGGGTTTCACTTCTGAAAAACTCACACCCTGAAAATTCCCACCATTAGAGAAGCAGGGGGCAAATGGAGATTAATCTCAGAGGAAATCAAGGCCACAGTCTTTGTGCTTTTTGATTTTTTTATATCACTGTACACTGAGTCATACCCAGCTAGTTCAGAGTTCATCTGCAACACAGAGGCAAAATTTAAAGCTATCACAACCCAAAGCCAAAATTATTAACAGCTTTGAAGTACTGAAAGTTGGGAAGTTTCCGAAAGATGTAAAGACGACAACTAGATTTTGCAGCACATGCTATGCATTTAGGTAATCTAAAAACAAATATCTAACATTTATCAAAAATTCTCTAAGTAACTAAAAAAAATTATTTTATAATATTGCCAAAGGAAATTAATAAGAAGGATCCATTTGTTTGGAGACAATTTTCTGCTTGTGTTTATTTACTTACAGACACTCTGAATCATATTTTATGGTATTATCAGTTGAATATCATAAAATAGTGATCTCTGCTAGACAAGAATAGCTTATTAGCATGAAATACCAAATGGAAAGAGTGGCCAAAGGGGTCACTGAGTCCAGTCACCTACAAATGAAAGCAGTCGCTTCATAAAACCACCATCAAATAAATATCAAGCTCCATATTCAAACTTACCGTTATTTCTGTTTCTGAAAAACTACCACCAAACCTCACCTCTTTGAGAGTTAACTATCCTTTCCTAATGAGTGACGTACATGTATTCACGGCTTGTGTATACTCATTTGTTTTCATGCCAACTTTGCCTTTTAGTTTACACTGCAATTTTTTCTCTGTGAAGTAAAACCCCAATGTGTTTATAAAGAGCTTTGTTTTCTCTCAGCCTTTTTTCTAAGTACACAAGCCAAGCTGAGTTTAGTAGAACTGGATGCACAGAAAGGTTAATAAGACCATAGGAAATAACAGCCTATTTTTAAATTTTTTAATATAGATCAACCTCTTGTTCTTTCTGAAATGGTAATACTGCCTTAGGAAAGTAATTTAAAGCTAGCTATAAGCCCTGCTTTTTATTGATCAGCCTATGAAATTAATTTCATAGCTATACAGCAAATGTTATTTAAATTATTGACTGTTTTTTCATAGAGTGTGCTGGTAATCGGGAGGCACTACCCAGTATAAAGTAGTTTAGCAGTAACAAATTACTGGTGATCATTGTCATATGTGAAGATTTAATAATGTTAAGCAACTTTATTAATTTTCACAGCTGTAGAACCAAATAATTTATTACCTCAAGTTAGAAAACAAATGTTACAAATTATTATTTAATAATAACTGCAACCACTTAAGAAGGTATTTGGGAACAGAAAGAAATAAGAGAACAGCTAATATTGTGAAAGATAATAATGGTTAAAAAAGAAAGATTTTGCTTCTTGCCATAGAATAAGATATGCCAAAGATAATCCTGGACTCTCACAGCTGTGGCAGTGCAAGCAGCTGACTTTGGTTGTAAACGTCCATCCCAGATTCCTCCATAATGGGGGACAACTCTCTGTTGGCATGACCCCAGCAAAGGCATTTTCTGTACAAGCCACATCTATCAGTCCTCCACTGCCATAAGCATTTGTGGCTAAGCTGATGAGCTGATGCTAAAAGCTGTCATCAGACTTCTTAATAGCAACTGGAACTTGGGTATGGAGAAGAACTGAACCTGTGATTTGTAAATCTCCCAGGTTAGTATGACTACAGAATTTGAATTTATGCCTTTTTATTATCTTGATAGCTTAGGATCCACCTGAACAGGAAACATTTTTAATGATAGAAGATACATGCAAATCCATCTGAGTATACATTGATTTTCCAAAACTGAATTACCTGGTACAAACTGTTTATCCCACAACTATATCTTACTCTTCCTTTCCATAAACACTCTCAGTTTACCTTGGAAAATGCATTGTAGTATTGTATAAACCTGCCTCTGTATCTGCTCCACACAAACAGCTTGCACTGTTTCTAAGACTAGTTTTACAACTACTCTGAGCAAATTCTAGTAAAAACTTACAAATAAATACATTAAGAAATTGTCAAACAGTCCTCAGGAAGTGCCATATGTAAATGCTAAATATACTAAGAAACCTTTAGGAAATTAATACATGAGCTCAATGTTTCCATATTCTTCATAAACTTACAACTCCTGGTTTTTTTTTTCCCAGATCGCCCAGGTTTGTTAAATGTGAAGCCCATTGAAGATATACAAGACAATCTATTGCAAGCTTTGGAGCTCCAGCTAAAGCTGAATCATCCAGAATCATCACAGCTGTTTGCAAAGTTGCTTCAGAAAATGACGGACCTCAGACAGATTGTAACAGAACACGTGCAGCTGTTGCAAATAATAAAGAAAACGGAGACAGATATGAGTCTTCATCCACTCCTACAAGAAATCTATAAAGACTTATATTAATGACCATAGTAGTTCTAATCCGCTGACATAATGTATGTTCTTCAGATTGCACTATTTCTTTGAGGGAAAACTTTGCATACCTAAGAAATTACTGTGAAACAGCATTTAAAAAGAGAGAGCTTAGTATAGTAGATCTATTTTATGCATATTGTTTATAAAGACACATTTACAATTTACTTTTAATATTAAAAATATCTATATCATTAAATTGTTGGCAGTATTTTCAGAATTAATTTTTAAACTATATTATTTCTTAAAATTGCTTGTCCAGTATGATTGATGCTTCACTGAAGTTGGTCAAGCACACAGCTAAATTTTCAACTTAAAAATAAAAATCCTTCTCCTTAAACATTTCTAGGGAAACATTTTAAGTATTACATTTGATTTCGTGCTCCCAAGGCAGCAGCAAAATAACAATAAAATTGAATCACATATAAGTGTAGCTTCCTATGAGAGCTTAAAAAGCAAAAGTTAGAATGTCAGGTCTGACAATATTTGTGCCTACCGTAACACAATTTTACACTGATAGAGCTCTATAAAGAGGTCTTAGTGTAAAGGCCCACCATTTATGGGCAAACACAAAAACTAGATGCTGTTTCAGGAATTAATTAAGTAAGGAAGATGCACTGCTCATCACTCTTAGGAAGCAGAGTTTCAGTTACTTTGTTCAGGCAAGTCTGAGGCAGGTGGAGCAACAGCATGGGCGGAGACACCATGCCGCTGTCCCTGCCAAGGCACAGCAGCTAGTGCCCATGCAGCTTTCAGTCACTCTGTGTAGCCTGTAGGTGGAATAGGTTTGTACAAACCACTTGGCCTGAGACCTTCCCAAATTATTTGATGAACTATCATTGAACAATCTATTCAGTCAAAAATATCATGGAAAACTGGAATAGTGTGACTCTTCCTAAACAAAAGCATGGTCTGCATTCGTTCTTTAAAACAGAAACCTGTAACGGAAACCCTACTATGTTAGCCTGACTTGAGCTATCGTTATTTAATCCCTGGGAACAACAACACTTTGAGAAGTACATTGCTGTTAAGATTGCTAATTTTCATATATATGTTGCCCTATAATGCCACCAAAGATTTCCACTGGGAGCAAAGCATAGGAGAGTGAATAAATTTAGCAGAAGGTAAATTTAGTTATACTAGCTTCTTTTGGTATTCTCGGTACTGATGTGAGATTCCCTTAGATTCACATTTAGCCTGGCCACATCTACCATTTCTGAATGTGACCCCTGACAAAGTCATGCAGGTGTGATCCACACTGTCCACACTGGTGGACCCAAAGAAGCCATGTTGGAAAAAAAAGCCACTAATTGTAACATATATATTGAAGTAAGGAGTGGTCCTCAATTGAATAGCCTTAGTTTCCTCACCATGTCCAAATTTTATTTATGTAGCAAAAAGTGTGCCTTAAACTCAGTGAGACAAGTTCAGTGGTGGTATATAAGTGGACCACAAGGTAATGTAAATATATATGTGAGTGGACTGGATTTTCAGGGAGAGTAGATTGGCCTTACTCCCAATGTAGACCTTGAAAAGCTAAGTTGGTGCAAATTACGCAATAAAGAGGCTGACAGAGGCAAATATTAAAATAAATCCTTAAGCTCGTGCCTTCTACACCTGAAAATGTTTCCTACTACTTATTTCAGATAATCTCTGGGCCTATGGTCAGTAGTAAGCATTATGCCTACCAGGAAGTTTGGAGAGTTGGATCATTCAGCCTCAAGGTTTAAAACCCACATATGAAATTGCTCTGAGATGAAGTCAGTATGAGGCTAAAGTGAACAGCTTTGATCTTCACTAAGTTCACAATGAGATCATTTCAGGTAACTTAGAAATGATTGCCCTAAAGCAAATGGAATATTGCATGTTAAAGCTCAAGATTGCATGTTTCCTGCACATTTCAAGATAGGCACATTGTGCTAGCTGAGCATTGGACTCTGACAGGAATTATACACACACTAATTTGTGGGTGTTACAATTCAAAAGAAAATATTGTCTCTCTTCTCGTTTTAAGTTGTTTTCCACTGGACACTAGCCAGTTGAAATTCTGCCATCTATCACTTAGTGAGAGAACCTCTGTTTAATTGAGGAGTTCATCCCCTCCTGTAGGAGGACGTAACAAAGATTAACTGGCACTGAAACGGGCCACAGCTCCAACACTGAATTCCTATGATAATAACACATAGCAAAAGCTATTAATCTGAGCCTGCATTTCTTATATAATCCAATTTTACATAGACTTCACTAGAAATGAGAGTTCAAAATTAGTTTTTGAATAAAGAAGAATTCTGGGGCATGTTCTTATGTAAGTAATATTAAAAAATTCTTGAAAAACACAGTGGAAGAGATGCACTCACAACGAAATAAAGTTCATTACTTTGTTTCAGGAAAAACCCCTGTGTAACCAAGAAGCACATTAATTCAAAAAGCTTAATTCTACTTTATTACAAGTGGTAATATTTTTGAAAGTAGCATTTTAGCAGTGAAGTTGTTTAAGCCATTCGTTCCAATATGGACAAATACAATCCATATATTTTGAGAGTGGTAGCGTAATGGTAGTCATAATGGCCTAAAAATAAAAGAGAAGACACTTTTGCAGGAACAGGTGTTATCCTTTATTAGGATGAAGGGACTGAATGCCCAAAAGCCTATACTTTTCTTTCAACTGTATAAGCTGCTCTAATAAAATACATTGTTCTCCCTACATCCTGTCTTCTCTTAGATTTTGATAGTTATTCATCATGTTTTCCTCAAGCTATGGAAAATGTTAATTTTTATGTGAATTACTAATCACAGAAATGTCCTGATTCTAAACGGTTACATCATGGTTAGGAAGTTTTGCCTAAAATACTTTTCTACAAGAATAGGTCTTAAGGGAAAAATGTTCATTTAATGGACAATTGCTATGTACTAATTTAGAACAAATGACTGTTATGAGGATATGAAAACATTTTCGCAAAAAATAGCATTTTCTCTTGTGAATTGTATTCAGAATTTTGATCTAATTGTAAATACCTTCTGTTTCTATGGGACTTTATTTATTAAAAACAAAAAAACTTGCTAATGGGAGTTTATAAGTAGGTTGTAATATTTTCAGTCTCCAGCGTTTTGGTTAGAATGGGCTATGCCATAAGTGAACAATTTGTTTTTTGATCTTCAGTGCTACTAAAAACATTTAGCAACTCAAAAATAGAAACAGTCAGCTGGTATGTGCCTTCTTTTGAAGAACTTGATTTTGAGTGTGTTTTATTGTCCTTCCTTAGTCATCCGTTCACTACATTTTAACATCTTCAGAAATGATGTGTGGAGTGGGATACTGGTACATTCCCACAGGCTTTAAAACTTCTGAGCTGTTACTCTGTCTTGTATTTTACACTGATCCACTTTTTCTGTAGAAAAACATCAGTGCTAAACTACATCCAGAGAAAGTTATTTGGTATACCTGCACATATCCAGCAACTGTCTGCCCAATTTCCCTCACCAAGTCAAGCATAAAGTAGTCATCAAAACATTTTTTGTAGAAGCTCAAAGGTCTCTGTTTAACAGGAAAAATTACCTTATTCAGACAAAGTTCATTGGTGAACATTTCTATAGTAAATATTGCTGTAAGTGGCCCAGAATGAACATTTAGGTGAGAGAAAAACATTTCCATCATCCCCATTATTATAGCAAAGGCAGCTGAGACCATTTTAATCACTGTTTCCACCACAGCGATGAAAAACTGTTTCTCTTTCTGAGGCAGGTAACTAACTGCCTTGCAGCACTGTGTGAAAGGAAGCAGTTGTGTGTACATAAAATAATCTTTTCCTAACATAGACAGCCCTTCAGTAGTCTAAAATACTGAAGCCTAGAAAATGGACTTCCTGATAATTGCTGTCATGCCACAGGCCTGCCCTGCCCTGCCCTCCCTGCCCTTTCACTTTAGCAGACGCACTCTGGGTTTCAATTCACTGCTGGTACAGTTAAGCCCTGGGGGATCAGGATTTAATATTTGATTTGCATTTGTAAACTCTCTCTTGAAGTTGAGTACATTTTAGTGGGACTTCTTCCTTTTAAATAAGAGGTAATATCTCTCCCTTAGACGGATGTAGCATCAACTTTGTAAACATAAGCAATACAAAGCTGCAGCTAAGATTTAGGGAAGGAGGAAAACAAAAATGAGGGGAAAAACCCCCCAACAAACTAGCCTCCTGGATCAGCAGTTCAGTCATACACCTCTCAAATGCTTCAGGTTTTCATTCAAGCATTGGAAAAAATTACGTGCCTCATCTTAAATCCCATTCCAGCTGCCTTGCCTACGGTGTTAAAAATCAGCTGCATAGGTGTGTCTCCAATTACATAAATACAGCAATATACTTTCACACTTATCAGCAGTAACTAACCCTGAAAATGTTGACGACTGTAGGAAAAACAAATTCTGAATTTCTGATTTTTCATTTTGATATGCAGGGTATAGATAGGAAATTAGAGTGGTGAAGCAGCACATCTTAAATATTGCCCACTGGCTTTAAGAAAACAATCAGTAGCAAATGACTGGCCCAACAACAAAAAGAAGTAAGGAAGATTCAAGAATTTCAGATGCAATATAATATTATTATATATGTGCATGTGCACATAAGCAAGGACATATATAACATTCGTTTATAGTAGAGCTCCTAACCAGAAACCATTACTAGTAATCTGTGGGTGGAAGAACTGCACACAGTAAAAAATAACTGCTGCTTGTTACCTTTTTGCTCATACATTCTGAGAGTTGCCTCAAAATATATACCACTCATTTTCCAGTAAAAAAAAGAATATTTAGATACAAGTATTTTTGCTTCTGATCCACCTACATTGCCATCTGGCCCTCTATTTCATCAGTCCTCTTTTGCCACACCCCTACTTTCAGGACATAACAAATTCAGCTGGATTTCTCCTCAGTATGTGAGCTGTGAACTTTGTCTGAAGTTTCAGTGTCGAGTTGGAGACGGGTATGAGCAACTGCAACTCAGGATATGGAGATAGTGTAGTTTCACACTGTCTGGTCGTTCATCAGACCTGGCAAATACATACTCCATTTCAAGGACATACAGAGCGTCCCTGTTTATGGTACCCTAGTCTCTGGACCTCCTTGTTCTGTATAAAAGCTACACACTCGCGAAGATACCAACTCTTCTTCCCAACATGCACAGTATGTAATCTCAGAAACATATCCTAATCATACTTAGTTGTGTGGAAGGCACGTAAAGTTCCTAAAAGCGATTAGAGAGTCCTGCTATACTTAGCCTTATAGACGCCAGCACTGTTCCAAGTAACTTACACACCAAGGCAAGGCAGACAAAGGGAGGGAGCAGTAAGTGAATTTTATGCTATCCTGTTCAGGATCCACGGACAAGAAACAACACTCAGCTTAGTAGCCAGTCCAATTGCGTAGGCTGCCTCTTACAGGTTTTTACATTTATACTTTGCAATAGCCATTACCTTATGAGTCTTTATGTTTGCAAGAAGTTTTAGTCTAACAAAGCCAGTAAGCAGTGGCTATATATCAATATGCTCCCAAAATATGAACGGTTAGTTCCATTCACAGTCTCTTTCATGACACAGGTCTTTATTGTTTGATGTATCGAATCCTGAGCTAAATTATTGCAAGAACATAAGCTCTACACTGTACCTTATCTAGACCATTTAGTGGGAATTCTCTGGGCAAGTCTTACTCTGGGCAAGCCTTACTCAAGGCCATAACTTCTAGATCTTCAGGGTTAAATTCTTTGGGACCTCTTAAATGTGAAATTAATTTACTTGAACAGATTTTTGCAAACAGCTAAAATCAGTTCTCAGCTCTGAAATGGGACAAGTTTCTAATTATGATTTTGCTAGCTGAATATAACTTTCAGCTCTGCTTTAGAAAAGGGCATGCATGGTAAATCAGAAAAAGAGCTTTAGCTGCAAATGAAAATAACCCTTTTATTGAGACACATATTGTTTAAGGACTTTCTTTTTAATTATTAAGCTTCCTTATTGTGCTGGAAATGGGCAGCATTTTCATAACAGCATTGGCCAAGAGGAATATCCATTGCTCATTATTTTATATGCTGTTACCCAACAAGGTTTTTTTAGTTCAGTGGAAACAACAAGGGAAAACTGTACTCTCTAGAGGCAGGGGAGGGAAGGAGAAATACGCAGCACCATTGGTTCTCACACTGGGAAGAGCTGGCAGTGCAGGAGAAGATCTTGTCCTGCTTGCTGCAATGATGATTAAAGCATTCTGTTGTGTCAGCATATCCTCAGTTTGTTAGTGCTAACTCTCAGCTGGCCATATCCTGCCAGATTTGCAAGCAAAGCCTGCCAAGCCATCTCAACAAAAATGTAGCTTTAAATATTATAAATGATGCTGCATTTTGCTGTGGAAATGTTTCCTGAAAAGGCTGTTCCAAAACATCCTTTATTGTTGGGGGAGGGGAGCAAAAGGGGCCTGGGAGAGGGAGGAGGGAGGAAAAAGAGCTACTTTTAATAGACTTTTCTTTTCTTTTGAGGCCAGAGATTCATTTCACATCATTCTGTAAGACCAAATGGATATTTTTTTCCCAGTGACTATAAAACATTACAGTAATAATTTTGTATGTAAGTTTTGGCAACTAAGCTTGGGGTGGGAGGAAGGACAGAGGGCATCTTATTTTATAAAGGATTGCAGTGAGAGATTTTGCAATTGATCAGTTAGTAAAGCCTTTTTGGTGGACATCTGCTTGCTGGCAAAGGAGATCTCTCTTCTTCCTGTTATATGAAATAAAAAATCACAGCAGAGCAAAGGAGGTGGCTCTCACAGCAAGGGTATGGTATGGGTTCTAAACAAAAAAAAAACAAACAAACAAAACAGGATTTGGGTCTCTATTTGATAACAGGATAGTATCATGAACTGTTCAATTAAATCTCTCCAAATCAGCTGTTCTCGTGAAACTTTTGTGGCTAGGTTTCCTTCTTTTTATGTACGTGACCAAGAACCAAAACCATGGGGACTAATCTACCTGTAGATTTCTCAACATTTGTGCAGACGCACACAGAAATTCAAAGCTGTTCAAACTCGAAATTCTAATTGTGGCCCATTTGTATGGGAAGGTCCTTTTAGAAAGAACATTGTCTCACCAAATTCCTTCAGAGTTCAGCCTCAGAGCAGAATAAATTAAAAGGAACGGCATGATTAGAGTCATGTAATCAGAATTGGATTTTCTGATGTGCCCAATCCAATAGTCCACCCTAATGTGCCAACAATAGTTTTGTTGCAGTGTGTCTGAATCCAGGTTGTATTTGCTATCTCTTAGCTGAACTTTAATCAAAAGATCTAGTAGCTATTTAGCTGACCATTTCTACACATCTTTTATACTTCCTTTTTTTTAGTTTTCACATTTTTCTGCGTTTCACAGGAGCAGTTTTTTGCCAGATTAGTTCTAGACTGCTAGGCAATCAAACACATAATAGCTGTGCTCTTACAGGCAAGATACAATGTTAATCTGGCTCTTCTGCATCCAGAATCTGCATATACAGTTTGAGGTACAAACATTAGGTATTAGTCTACGCGTTTTTACTATAAAATTTAAACAAGGGTAATAAACCCAGCTTCAAGGAAAACTGGACTTTCAAGGTACTTTGCCTTTGCAAGATCAGTTTATGGAATTGTCATGGTTTAGCCATGGCAAATCAGGAAACTGATTTTGATGAAACAACTGAGGAAAATTCTGAGTCGTCTTATTAAGCTTGCACTTGCAGTCCAGCGGAAAAAGATAGTGCAAATGACTATCATAAACAGCTTTTTTTTAATTATTAAAAATGAAACTATTAAATGCTTCAAAAATTAATATATTTTTATTTTGCAGCTCTTAATGATAAAATGTACAAAGATAATGGAAAATTAAGCCACTGGGAGTTCTTTACCTTTATTTCTGGGTGAACTCTAGAAGTAGTCATTGCATTTACCATTGTAATGCAAAGGCCCAGAGTCTGCTTGCAAGTATAATTCAAATCCGGTATAATGTTAAAGGCAATGGTGTTATACCAAAATTAAATCATAGTGGATGAAATCATTCTAAAAAATTGATTTTGAAAACATGACAGAGTTGTGAAGGTGGTATGTAGGAGTTATTTGGATAGCCTAAGTTCTGAAGAGGGTACTTATGGCACCTAGCAATAAAAACTTCTGTACTCATAAAGTGGGTATTTTCTGATGTAAGCTATTTTTTGATCCCCATAACCATAACCTTTAATTTGCTCTTTGTAGAAGATTGTGAGGTGCTTACCTCCAAGGTACAATACAAATGCAGTGTATTTCTACCTTGTGCTACCATAATAAACTGTCATTACTGGAGATTATACAACTTCACACACATATTATGAGAGAAGAAACAATGAGCTATAAAGTATCCACTTATATTTATAGGTAATCTTTCAGAGATGTTCACTCTTCACTGCACTCTATTTGCACATAGTAAAGCTATGTATGTTAACTAATACCAAGCCTGGAATGCAATTAACCAAGTTATATAGAGTTTGACTGAAAACCTGCTGAATTCAAGGAAAAATCTCCAAATCTGGTTCAAGCCCACGATGTAGTAGCTGTTTGTGTTTAGAGGAAAATCACATTTGTATTGTATATGATGTGACCTAAGTGCTCATTGTTTGGATTCTGGCAGCTCTCAATCAGACAAGATTTCAAGTTTAGTGGAATGGACAAGGGCTGTTCTATGCCAGTTGGCTTCAATGCACATTCAGTTCTCTAGTATAATCACATCTTCAGTCTCATTTGGATGTTTCCTTATCTCGCATCCCATTATGCATTTTCATCCAGATCAGCTCTCCCAAGTATTGGAAAGGGTCTGCTAGCAAAGGAGGAGAGACAATACAAAAGAACTCCAGGTACAACACTTCTAAAAATATTCCTGTCTCTACTCAGTTATACTATGTTTTTGTTCACAAAAGTGCTTCTGCCAGCGCAGAGTCCCAGTGAAATCGCCTTCACACCAGGACTACTTGTTGAATTGGCCTCCAGAGAATGAAAAGTAATAACGAGTTTCAGGCCCTTGACAGCTACCACTCACTCTTCAGTAATATATAAAGAAATACTTACTGTACAATTAGGACAGAGTGGATTTGGAGAGCAAATCTCAACTCAAGTTGTGTCAGAAGCATTCCTTAGTATCCATATTGCTTTTTGGTATTCATTGCAATGCCTACCAGACTACACCACAGCCCATTGCAGACAGATTGCGCACAAACAGTACTCTCCACTATGCTGTTAGAGTGAGGAGTTTGAGTACTGTCTGGGTACTGTTAGTACCCAAAGTGAACAGGACTTGATCCTAAATGGAACACTGGGGTTACCTGTCCCAAACACACAGAAAAGGTGTTTGCAAAGAACAATAAATGCCATGTATTTTTAAAAATAAATTAGAGATTAAAAATAGTGAAATGTATTGTCAGTGCCATTGCCGCCCACTTAGAAGCAATACATCCATGCTCAATAACAAGCACAATGTGAATCTCTTGCCAGCGCTCTGCCATCTCTGGGGTAGGCTGAAGCCTGGCTGGTTTTCAGTAGCTGAGAAATTTCCTTCTGTACCAGCAAGAATCATCTAACTTCCACTGGCAGGAACATTAATATTCAGTTATGGGCATTATTCAAACAAGAAGAGACTTTGTTGTATGAAGGAGTGTGTCTGACTGGTTTTCCTAGTTCATATCTTTCCATAAACAAACATCTGCACAAGGAGCTGACTCCCAGTGCAAACTAGAGGACAGCTTGTGGCTGCTGCTGCACCCCAGATTCTTCCCATTGTCCCCAGTTCCTGTTCTCTGCATCCGGCCTGTGCCCTTGCTGGGTGTGAGTGTCTGTCTTGCTCAGAGTTATGATAGTTTGGTTAGCAGCCAAGGGGCTGAGGATACAAACTGTAATAGCATTTCCTTCCCCAGAAACCATTGTGCCAGGGGATGGGAGCTATGCAGACCCAGCTGTTCCTGCCTTCTGCAGCTATCCTGCGGTCAATGGCAACCTTAAGGCATCTCAGGAAGGAGCATCTTGCCAATTCCATAAGGCAGCAAGCCTTCTCCACAACAGCTCTGATTGTGAGAGAACTAAGCGAGAACTTACAGGCAGTTTTACTGCTCAGCATGAGTGCATGATCAAGACTTTTAAAAATTATTACAGTGGGGCTGAAAACGGGAGTGCACTTCTGCAAAAGCAAATACATATATAATCCACAAAATGAGCTTCTAGTCTGCACCGGGACAAAAATGAGACAGTTCAGAACTTCCATGACTGTATCAAGAAAAGCCCTTGTGAAAACCCAGGTTCAGACTCTTACTCTTCTTGAGCCACAGTATTGTGATCTAGTTTTCCTCATCTCTGGCAGGTATCTTAGCCATTGCAGTCAGCTTCCCCTCCAGTTTTTTTCTGATGGACCTCTTCTACTTTGCATAAATAAGGCACAGAAAGTTACAGTACTCATCTGGAGGGCAGTGCAGGGACTTGAAACCTTTGCCTCTCACATTACAGCGGAGTGCTTTAACCCATTGGCCTTTCCTTGTCCCTTGTTTGAGCTTTCTCTGATCTGCATTTAGTCAAATAAATACGAGGTCTGGTATTGAGAAGTGCTGAGCAACAAGCAATTGGGCTGCAAATACTTAAATATAGATTTAAGAGGCTAACTTTAGGCACTGGTTTTGAAATTCTTGTGCAATTCACATTGTGAGATAGTGTAGGGACAGTAGTGTGTCTAGGAGACACAAAAAAACATTCTCCTTTACATTATAAACAAGCCTTAAATAAGTAGTAGATGAAGCTATTACCCAAACTGTTGTGGTGGGCTTTTCTTTTGGTTTTTTGTTTGTGGTTTTGTTTTTTTTTTTAAAAAAAAAAAAACACATTCCGAAGTACCCTACAGATTTTTGGAAAAATGTCTTGTGCACATTTTTTTTCTTTCAGTAAAATAACAACAATAAGAAAATGAATGAGTCCCATGTTACAGATCAGACAATGTTTCTTAACAGGGTTTTAAAGCTTGTTACACAAATGCAATTCCCATTGCCAAGAGTAAGCTAATATATTCTTGGCATGCCTGGTAAGTCTTAAATCACAGGCAATGGGTACATTCTGCTCAACATCCAGAGGAACAAAATTTCACTTTGATAGCTGCACGGTAAAGAACTTCGCATTCAAAACAAAGCCTATTCCACTATGCTTAGACACAAAAGACCTCCTCAAGCTCAGTAGGCGTTTTGCGTATGTTAGGACTGCAGGGCACAAGAATGTTGTCGTATGATTATATCTTCTGGTTTTCTTAGAAATTACCCCAGCTGCGTTTTAATGCTGCTGCTATAATTTGAAATGAGTAATTGCTCAATGGATTGAAAAAGCCAACATGTTTTATTGGGCATTTTAATATGTCTTTCAAATGTGGTCTCAAAGATAAAATCTCAGCCTCCAAATTGCACCTTTACCGAAGAAAACACGTTACTCTACTCAGACCATTCTCAGCTCTCTGGTTTCACAATCCTATGTATGACCAATCCAATGGAGAAGGTTAGCGAAGGAGTGGTCTTTCAGCAAATAGCTCAAAATGCTTTATAGCAATCGTTATCAGCTAGATTCATTTGACTGATGGGGGAAGCTGGACCACTGGGGTTGCAGGTCAGTGATTAGCCTGAGATCATCCAGAAAGCCAGCTGCATACAACCTCATTTCTTATTCCCCAATACTACAGTATTTTCTGCAGTATTCCTAAAAATGTTTCTTTTTCAGAGAAAAAAACCACTGGTCGTTTTATAAAACACCACCAGAAAGATTTTAATTTAAGAACAAGAAAGCTAAGCAAGGACTGCTCCTTTAAAATGTTATTTCCCCAGTTGTGTGTTTGCTAGCAAGTGAGCAACTCTTTTTTTTTTTTTTTTTTTTCTCCTAGTGGTTTTATGTGCTACTTTGTCATGCCTCATAGAAGAGCAGGGGTTCCTGGATAACATGTGAAGAAGCACTACTCTAGATCACCTCAGGTCAGTGTAGCTGTTTAATAAACAGTAAATCAAAATGAAAATCTCTAATGATATATTCTCTAACCATTGTAATGCATCCAGTTAACAGGCTAGAGCATATCACTGGAGCTGGCTTTGATTGGACAGCTTTTTCCCTCCTCTACGCTAGCTCTAAAAACAAGTGCTTCTTTTCTGATGTTGCAGACTTACTAAAGCCACCCACGATGGGAAATATCCATTGGTGTTATAATATTAAAGTAGAAAACTACAGTTTGCAAGAGGGATTAAAGGAGATGAGAAAAGATTCTGTATATTAAAATAATAATAACAGAAAGATAGAAATAGCAGGGGTCCTGTACTACTAAGAGAAGATGAGAAAATAACAGAAGACAAGTAAAGATTAATTGTTCAATGTCGTCTTTGCTTAAGTCTTCACAGTAAAAGGTTAATTCCTACCAGATGCTTAGAATAATTAAAACCAGCAACAAACTGGAGTATAGAGAGTAGGAAAAGAATAGGTTAAATATGTTCATCTGGGTTAGATATATTCAAATTAGCAAGCTGTAAGGAAATTTACCCTGGAGTATTTAAGGAAATAGCTGAAACAATCTGAACCATTACATGATTATCTTTAAGGACTCATGGATCATGGAGAAGTGGGGTCTCAAAGGACTGAAGAAAGACAAATTTCCTTTTTTTTTTTGTTTTTTTTTTCTCTTTCATAAAGGAAAAAGAAAGGACCAGGATAATTTCAGATTAGTCAAGCTTCAAATACCCAGTTGGTTACTGATTTGTTCAAGTAACTATCCATCTTAGAATATCCAGCCAATAGCAAGATAATAAGCAGTCCACATATTTTTGTCAAGAGTAAAATCACACCACATTAATTTCCTTTTCTGACAGATAATTGGCTTGTGAATAAGGGGGAAGCAGTAGTTATGCTATGACATTACTTTGCACAACTGAATGTAACATTCATAGAAACAAGCTAATGAAGCATTGAAAGGTGAAGCTATTAAGGGTGAAAAATTGGATGAAAAAGTATTTTTCAATAGTTTGTTGTCAAACTGAGAAATCATATCAACTGGGATGCACAAGAATTTTTCTGGGTACTGTTTGCTTTGAAGTTGTGCTTAATGACTAAGATAACAAAATATGTAGTGCACTTAGAACATTTCTAAATCACATCACAGAGACTTAAGCACTCTGGAGAAGAAGATTTTAATTCAACCTCATCTTCAGATATTGGAATAAGCGTCTGGAATCAATACAGTAAAGTTCAGCAAACATAGATGTGAAGCTTTACCTGTACAAGAAAAAACTGTAATATGCCATTACAAACTGTGGAATAATTGACAATGTGACATTGCTGCATGACGTATCTGGCTGAAGCAAATCATGATCCCAATACACAACAGTATTATGTTGCTGTTGCTAAAATAGGCAGGCTCTACTTGGTAGCCAAAACATCTGTTTGGCTGACAACTGACTCTTACCACCACTATCCATGATTGTTATGTCCTTCCCTTGAGCTTGATGGCACAGTCTTAAGATGCCTGAAAGGGAGACAGAGAAGGAGAACTGGAAAATAAAAATTTAAAAAAGCCCCTTATTTAATTTCTTGTGTAGGATGTTAATTTCTTTCCATAGGAAGACCCTGTTTCTTGGTGAGGAAAGCCATCACCCCAAGCCAGCAGTAAACCAGCCCATAATACATTCACTGTAGTTTTTCTTGATGGCATTTCAAATATATCTATGTCAACACTGGCTAACTACGGATGTTTCAAATCCAGGGTATACTTTAGAGACAGCAGCACTCTTTCGAAAGACATTTTGAAACCAGACAATTGTATTAATCTGTCTCTCCCTCTCTAACAGACTTACACTAACCAGTCTCTAGTGCATAGTCTACTGTTCCCACGAATTGCTGGAGAGTGAGGACTTGATGTTCCCCAGTTCAAGAAAAAGCCTCAGGAAATTGCAAAAAGTCCTAAAAAGCCACAGTTTGTTTTCATAACATTCTTTTCCTTTTACAGAAGTAATAGTTTTTTTTAAAAAACATTCTCTCTGATATTTCAGGAGTTAATGGACAGTAATGTTCTAAAAACTGAAGAAAAAACTATGGCACAAGACACGGGAAAGATAGCTTGGCTAATTATCAGGGCTTCGTTTATGTAAGAAGAAAGGATGGGTAAGTTACACCAAAGTGTCTCAGATTTTTTTTTGGTCAGCATCTGCTTCTGAATGGATTTCCAGGTTCCCTCTAGATCCTCTCCTCTAGCAAGACAAAAATGTGCATGTATACTATGGCTTGATTTCATATTACTTAATTTAAGACTGTCTAAAAGCCAAGCATCAAAGTAGTCTCATTCTACAGAAGGGGGAGTTCAGCATGGCATTAATCTCCTGCAAAGATCAATGTTTCAGGCTGTGATATGGCTTGCACTCTGGAGATGCCGCTCCTTCTACAGGCTATGGATGTGAATTTTAGATGACTAAATAAAAATGAGACAAGTCATAGCTTATAATATGCATCACAATAATGTGACAACCTATATCGTCTTTCCAGTCATATAGAGAAGGCTTCTTTCTCTCACATAATATATGAAATTTCAAAGGAGTCTGCTACTGTAACTAAATAATATCATATATCCATAGAACCTAGCAAAGCTGATGTCACTAGTTCACTCTTCTCTTTCTCTTTCTCTTCCTCTTCTTCCTCTGGTCTCCTTTTTTCCTTCTCACCTTCACATTCATGAGACTTGCAAAATAACCAGGACACAATTATTTTGTGTCAGGAAAAGGAAGTCTGAGGCACAAGAAATTTCGGGTGAAAAAAATCTGAAAAAAAAATCTAAAATTTTACTCTACTATACATCCCCTCCACTTGATGTGATTGCATATACTTCTCCCCATACTGGGATGTGGTTGACAAGATTGTTTCTAAGTCTTCAGGGTGCCCCAGTGGTGCAGTGATTTCACTTCACTGAAGACAGTTATCACTGGCATTTCCTAGGGACCTTGACACAACCTGCTGACAGAGTTGAGAGATTTGCTGTACCAAATATACACTCAGGCCTGTGCAGTGCTGAGCTTCTTCAAGGGGGATCTATCTCATTCATTTGCACTATATGCACAAGATTCATTCAGTATTTTCAGAAAAAAAATTTAATTTCAGGATGAAGTTCTCAAAGACCATCTTAAGTTTGAATTTAGAGCTTTCATTATGAATCCATTCACCTGAAAATCATTGCAAGAGGATCAGGTTGAGTTTGTAATACAGATGTGATCTGACGATAATATTTCTCTTAATATTCAAGAAAAAAGGATCAAATTTGCCTTTACAAAAACATGGTCCAGTCTTGCCTGGGAGCCCATTTCAAAATGCACCACACATGTTGGGTGCTTTGAACTGGCTGTTCCAGGTGACAGTTCTCCTCTTTGTTTTCAGCTGTTGCATTTATTATTAGAGAACAAGCAACAATACATTGAAAGCTTTCTTAATGTTTGTTTCTATTAGGCAATTGTATCTGCCAAGGGGATAATATGCAATCAGGGCTGGAAGAAGCAGCAACATTCGCAAACTACGGGTGGGTGAGGTGAAAATGTTTAGTGGGTGCATCCAAGAACAGAAAGAGAAGGGTCTACAAGGCAGACTCTTCATTTAAGTGTGATTCAAGTATTCAAATGTGGGGAATTGCTACTTCAGCAGAAGGTATAAACTGCCTTTAATAGATTGAACTGAGCAACAGATATCACATGATCAGCTGCTGCTGCTAACGTAACTAGTGCTACTATCCTTAGCCCTATAAAGGAGCTAGTTAGTTATTACTTTCAAAGACAGAAATCCTTATTCTATATATATGTCCATACTGTTCTCAGTAGCGAAGGTTTATGCACTGAAAGAAAGAACTTACTATGTAAATGTCCTCACCAATGTCCTGTGATAACAGGACCTGCAAGTTAATTGGATTTCATCGAAGTGTTTTCTGTATTTAGCTGAAATGTGTTGGGTTTTTTCCATTTCACTGGTAACAGGATTTTCAGATCTGGAGCTGCCAACAAAGCCCGCAAAACCCCACGTTTGAGACAACAAACATACTGACTGTATGCTTAACTACCTGTGTGAAGGTGCAGGTTTGCTCATAAAAGCAAGAGATTTTGCAGGAGCACAGGCTACACCTGCTATTGTACAACAGCATCTTGTTACCCAAAGTTTTGTACATTTGACCTCAAATAAACCTAATTCAGAAAAAGGGAAACTATACAGAAATGAAAGGTTGGACTAGATGATCCCTGAGGTCCCTTCCAACCTGAGATTCTGTGATTCCTCCCCAGCCGTCACTCTTTCAGATACCTCTACCACCAACTTCTTTTATTTCCCTTCACTCTGTCAGGAATAGTTCAAGACTCTCAGCTCCTGCCTTGGAAAAGGAGAATGGATTAGAAGATCTCTTGGCTCTCTATAGCACTATTCTTCTATTTTTCTGTTTCATACCATGATATTCAGGTCCTTCTCCAACTCCTCCACCCCACTTTCCTTAAATGGCAACATCTAACCTTGATATCCCAAGTGCTCTTTACAGCTTCTTTGAATTCCTGTTCTTCAGAACTGAGAACAACTTGATTATTCATTTTATCTGGAGTAAAAGTAGGCATCATGTAAAATACAGTCTTGCCTCAAATCCTTTATTTTACTGAATTTTCTACGCCATTTCTGTTTTAAGGTAACAGAAAGTATGACAAAAACACACACTGGACTAGTCTAGCAGAGGCTGAAGATTTCAGCTTCCTAATTACTGAAGACTTTTCTTTGATTTAGATGATAGATTTCAACACTTAAGAGATGACAGAAACTACAGCTCTAAGAAAGAAATAATTTTTCTGACTCAATGCTTTTGGAAATCTGTTCCTGAAGCAAATGAAAGCAATCAGTGTTTATCTATTTTTCAGCATAACTATTCTCCCTGTTATCAGCTGCCTGAAAAACGTGTGCAGTAACCTATAGCTGAAGTGAGCCTCCAATCTTACCATCAGCTTTTGCAGTTGCTCCCTGAAAATATAATGATATTTCATTATTGTTCCCACATTGCCCTGAGGTCTGTTACGGCATGTACTAAGACTACACACCCTTGGACAAGGTATAATAGAAAGAAGCAGGTGGAAAAATAAAATATTAATTCCTGCCGTATACTAACCTTTTACTATACCCAAAGAAAAGAAGGATTACAAATAAGATCTTACTTTTTGTTTGTCACTTGATTGATGGACTGTTTAAGTAATTCTCACTAAATGTATTTAAAACATATTTTTCCCTGCCACAGTGCTCTTGGATTTCTTCTCTGGGAACCTGTGTTTACAGAGCTTTGCAAGGCATAAGTGCTGTGGCTGAGTTAGCAAAATTCCTTGGCTTGCTTGTGTAGGATTGGGCATGTAGACAAAATACTGGAGTGACAATCTGTAAGCAGAATACCACTGCTTCAGTTTCTGCCCTGTTGATAGCAGTGGTTCACTGCCAGATGATAAAGAAATGACGAAATTATCAGCAAGAGAACTTTGTGACTTACAGACTGTACTGATGTCTGATTTTTACTCCAGTTGGGGAATACAGGATTGGGTAAATGTGTAACTATAGCAGAATCAAACCAAAGCACTTGGCACTAGCCTGGAGAAGCTGGCCATCTAGAAGGAGTCGGTGACTGATTAACTGAAGAGCAAATGCCAAGCTAAAGCAGATAGCACAGAGTGAATAGAAGGGCCTCTCTCTATGTTTTTGACTGCACTGTGCAGCTCTGGATTTACTAAGGTCATGGCCCCGTGCCTATTCTGAAATAAGCAATGCAGAAACGGCCATTATAAACAAAAATAACAACAACCAAAAAAACAAACACCCCACCACCCCCCCAAAAACCCCACACCCCCAACCTAATGGTTGTTTCCAATAGGTGATCCACTGTGTGCACACTCCTGTCACCTATACGGCAACGTACCTTCCTTCATCAGTAGTTCTACAGAAAACAAGGTGAACACTCAGAGCAAAATACTGCTTGGACCTTGTATCCACACATGAGCATTTCATCTCTGGTTAACGGACTGACAATTAACTCAAAGTAGATAATCCCCTTATAAAACCTAGCTTGGACACTCCCCAAACATTTGTTCCAGATGGCAAATGTGTAAACTTTTCTCCTTGTTCTGACCCTGTTTGGCAGTAGGATACCAACCCCATGCATACCTACTGCAAAGAATCTCAATCCGATTGCCTGTTTTACTTGGTTCAGAAGTGCAAGGTGCAGGCAGCTTTTCACAGGCACAACATTCTCTCTTCCCAGTCTGAGAAATAATGTACATTGTATTGTTTCACAGAACACTTCCCGAAGCCACACTTATGATGGAGAATTGCTCTCCATTAAAAGGTGAATGTTCTGAGGGTCAGAAAACACTAGTGGAACAGAAACACTTTTAATAAAAACTGCTGCTTTTATGCGCCGTTAGAAAATTTTCTGCTCCGTGAAGGATAGAGTATTCTGTGACAAATGTTCTCATTCCTCTTTCATTTTTAATCCAAATTCCCAGCTGTAATTGGCCTCAGGTCACATGCTATTTGTTCTGCCTGAACATCCTCAGATGATAGCAGAAGTCATTGTGAGTCATTTTCTCAGAAAGAGAGACTACATTGCACATTCTGTCTGTATGCCAGTCAGAGTGGGGAAAAAAAGCTCTCAAACACAGCAACACAAGAGAATTCCCTCAATTCTTTCTGTGTACAGAGAGGCAATTTGCACACCTCCTTTCCCCACACATTAGGCAGCAAAGATTCTTGGGGCAGTGGCCTTTCCTGGTTGCTCACCGTGAGAGAAAAGGCTGCCCTGACATCAGAGGAAGGGATAGCGTAGCCTGGGCTGACATACAGAAGAGGCAATGTGCCAGCCATCAGTGAGAAAGAGTTGGAAATCGCTCATACCAAAGCGGTTTAAGACAGATCTGTAAGCAGAATCACAGTGTGAAGAATTATTGCCAACCTTCTAAAATCTCAGCAGTATTTGGATAAACTGGCTTTAAAAATACTGATCCAATAAGTGTTTGGGCTCACATATCTGACCAACTCTCTGCAGGTACCTGTCTTAACTTTTGACTGTTCATTTTCACTCTCAATTGTTTTAGCAAGCAGCTAGATGACATCTAAACATCTTAAATGGGCTAAGCGGCTCTGCTCCCTGAAAGTCTATTCCCACCTCCTTGTCTTGGAGGCCTACAAATTTTTGGTGGCTGATCATTGTCTCACTTTGTCTTATGGTTGCCTCCAAACAGGACAAGCCTCTCTAGTTGTTGAAAAGTGAGTACTATTGAATTTATGTCTACACATCACTGTTCTGTTTGTGAAGATGAGAACAGCATCATTTACTTTGTGAAATGTTTGCTATTTTTCCTGATTAGACAAAATTGACTCATTTCGAACTTCTTGTGTCATCTATGCTGCCTCTGAGCCAGCAGCCTCTGAGCCAGCACCCTTTCCTGCGATTGGTGCTCCAAGGTAGAAGAGTATGGGGTCCTTCACATTAAAGAATTTGTCTTTTGGCCCTTAGTCTGAGCCAGCATTGATAAGCAAGATTTCTGAAACAATAGGGAGGCATGGGGTGTATTTCCACCCTAGTCCTGGAAATGGCTACACATGTACCACCAGAGCATACAGGCAAAGTTCTCTTATTTTCCTTTTGTGAATGGCAGCCACATCTTTGACCGAGAGACTCTAGATATCTAATATACCAGATTTAATACCCTGGCTCTGCCTCACTATCACCCAGTAGCTTGGGATATTAGATAGAAAGAATTTTTATTTTATTTTCACAAGTAGTAGCTCTATGAAACATAATAGGTAGGATCAACAGCCTGTATCATCTGCTTCTTCTGTCACATTCCTCTGAGGTAATATTTGAAAAGAATGGCTGGATTTATGGAATCCTACTGGGGTTCCATTTTACACATTTATTTCCTCCTCTGTTCATACATATGAGATAAATCAAATACCAGTGAAATCATTACCCTCTGGAGAATTAAGTCTATTTACCTACAGAACAGTTCAATTCTGGCAGCAAATTGTAAGTACCTGTTTGTGAAGTCACTCATGGCTACAGACACCAGCCTGGAAAGGCACTTCAGGGGTGGCTGTTAATTTAGCATTTGTAACCATTCATTCCTTACCTTGGCTGAGATAATCAACAACAGGGCTTGCTAATTGACTGGGTCCTCTTCCACATGAACAGGACTGCAATACCTATGTATGCATACAACACATACGTATGCAATACAAACAGCTTCTGTCCATATTTCATTACCTTTACACTATTCAATAGTTTTGCTGATGTATTTGGAAGTTCTTTTGGTTTGTGTTCAGTACAAACATTTTTCAAGGAAGACAACATTTGTATAAAGTAAAAATAATGCCTGTTTCATGATGCAATGTTCATAGCATATTTTCTAACGTTAGGTTTAAATTCTGGAATTACTGTAATTTTACACAGTACTATTTCTGAAATCTTTTTGTAAATGAACACAGCCAGTATTGCATTTACCAGCTTACCAGACTCTCATGGGAACCTTAGTCATTTGCACTAGCGCTGAATTTGGACCCAGAAATCTTGTATACTAGAAGCTGCAGATAATACCATAGCTGAGCTGCTGCTGATTATAGATAAATATATGTTGGCCAGATAATTTCTATAGCAATTTTTAAGCTTTCACAGGAGAAGAAATGGAATCATTTCTTGTCTGAGCAAATGATATCTATTTGTATGCAACTGTGTTAAGCGTAAGTTTGCACCCAAATTAGTAACTTGAATACAGCCTGAACTATGAGGCAATGTGTGGGGATGGCAGGGTGCTAACCGAGGGAACAAAACAACAAATCTCTTTCCTTTACATTTTACCTAGCAGTTTAAATAGGGAGATTTTAAGTTGTTTCAATCTTCTAAACAACACAGGCAGAGAAACTGCTGTATTCTGACTAGCCATAGAAGCGGATTATCTTTTGCAGCTGGTCCATGTGAAGTAGTGTATCTAGAAATTAAAATTAATCTTTTACAAGTGCTATGTAAGTCAAACCCACTTGCTAACAATATGCCGTGTCTTGTCACCACATGGGTGACTCAGCACAGCATCACCCCATAGTATCAGTATACAAAAAGAGGAAATGATGGGGGCAAAAAAGATATAGATGTCAGATGACATACTTCTGTAGAAACATTTGCTTTTGGTCACACAAAATGTGTGGGTCAGCATGTGCATAAACATTTATGACAAAAGAATGCTTCTGGTATGCTAGGTTTTTTTAATGCCATAATTTATTCTGAAATATGATAAAGAGTCTGTATTAATGCAGAATCATCCTGGATTATGCTGAAGACTTTGCACAGAAAAGATTTTAAACATCCAATACTGTTTTAAAAGGTGAGTAACTTTCAGAAGAGATTGTGCGTGAAATAATACCCAGGTTATATCTTATCTTCCTATGCCAAAGCAAAAAAAAATTTGTGGCAGAATGGTTCATTCCTTTCTTTCTGTGCTCCTTTGGGAGAACGGAGCAAATATTGACAGCAGAGTGTTCTGGTGAGGAGCAGAGGTGAGCAGGGGATCATGTGCTTCTGCTGCATCTATTGCCAGAAAATATGGAAGCCCCAGTTTGTGTCATTTAGCAAGCTCTGACTTCTGCTGCAGCCTTTAATTCAAATTCTTGGTGAATCCTCATCCCAGTAGCCAAAAAACTCCAGGGATGCTCTTGGAATAATCCTCAGACCATAGAAAACTAAAGGATAATTCTTGGCAGCGTGCTAATGTATTTTAAGAGAGCCTTTCCTATATGCATGGTTTATTAAAGACAGTGAAATTGCTATATATTCTTCTTCCTTCAAATAATGCACCTCCACATCTCTTTATAACAACTCCTTTATTCCCACAATGATGACATTGTCACATAAATCACACACATACAACAAGTAGGATTAATTATAGTTCCAGAAATATGCTTGCCCACATTCCCACCCCTTCACAGCCCACAAACTCCTGTGGCAATTAAAATATGCGGATTATGGGTTGCTTCCCTAGGGTCACTGGAAAGCTAAGGACAGATGCTTGGAATCCTCTTGCTGTCAGTAATGCTACTACTCTTAGACATTAATACCAAACAAACAAACAAACAAATAAATAAATAACCTAGGGCCAAGTTGGTTTTACTGTATTTTGAAACCTCATGTTGATGCAACAGGACCTTGCAGTGCTGCAATAGGCCTGTGTTTGAAAAAGGCAACAAAAGTTTCACCTCGTCTCAGTAGTACCAGACAAAGCCACACGAAATTCATGAGTAGCAGACATTTGGCGCAACTCCAAAACAGGAAGACCTGCTTGTTGTGTATTTGCCCTAGGTGCCCTTCACATGCCTTCAAAGTGATGGGAATGAAGTATGATGACCAAATGTTCTATGTTAAGATGTTAGAGAGCATTCATTTGGGGAGGGATACAAGACAGTGTGTTTGCAAATGCAACTGGAAATAATGGAACACAATTAAGAAAAAGAACTTTGGTTAAAAGATTAAGGAAAACTGAAAGACAATAATGGAAGAGTATTTTTTTCCATGGTAACTTCCATTTCTTGTGAACTTAAGAGCAAATTTACCCTAGTATTTAAGGTCAGCTTTGAAGTTACCTTTATCTTCCTGAGATGCCTCTTTCTCACTTACATAAGAGTGTCTGAAAACTAGGGAAGATCCTAGTGGAGGAGTAAGGAGTGGAGGAGTATGAATGTGGCAAATTGAAGGGAAGTCCTGACTTTTGTTCCTCTTCTTCCCCCTTTTTTCTCTATCCATTTCTCTTCCCTCAGAAAATGCTCTCCTTTCTGGCAGAAATGTGAAGAGTGAATCAATGCCTTCTAGCCAGGAAGGGTAAAGGAGACCAAAGGCTGCAAGCTTAGACAATACACGGCATAGCCGTGGCTGTTCTGACTGGGTCACATTATTACAGGGAGGAAGGGAACAAATTCTAAAAAACTTGAGAAACACTGAATTGTTGATTGTCTCTTTATGACAAGGAGCTTTTCCTGGATTTATTTTACAGGTTATCGTTCTTGCCTTATGAGAAGTGCAGCAATTCAGATCAAAGAAATATGCAGGTGCTACTGTGGACTTTCTAGCCTTGACAGAAGTTTTAAAACATTGTATGAAGGCAGACTGGGAGATTATTCAGATAAGGTTTGCTTTAAAACCCAAAGTTTTTTATGTTTCTCTCAGTTTCAATAGAAAGGAGGAATTTACTTCAGGATCATCAGAAAGTTTAGGCTGAGGACATAATTAATATTAATGATCAGTAGAGACCTAAAGATAGATTAAATAAAATGCTAGCAATTTTATGGTAGAA
This sequence comes from Phalacrocorax carbo, assembly GCF_963921805.1. Classification (NCBI taxonomy): domain Eukaryota; kingdom Metazoa; phylum Chordata; class Aves; order Suliformes; family Phalacrocoracidae; genus Phalacrocorax; species Phalacrocorax carbo. The sequence continues at coordinate 26,218,794 of NC_087518.1, read as the reverse complement.
AACAATTCTGTGTGGCCTAACAGCCAATTTTACCCCTTTCACTTCTTTTTATGGTTGTGAACATTGTAGCACCGGTTTCACAAAAGGAAGATTCTGGCCAGTCGTGTAAAAAAAATCTCCTAGAATTAATGATACTAACATTGTTCCTAGACAGCTTTAACACATTCATTCTACTGTGTCTGCCTTTATTTTCCATTACAGTTGATGAAGTGAAGCTTCCCTTCTTCCTAGAAGACTTGCTTTCTTTTACTGCTAATACGAACTGATTGCTACTGAAAATTCTTCTCCCAAAAGTGGCTGCAAATGGGTAGTAAATGATGAACCCCCTTGCTTTCCACAGAGTTACATGTCCTGATAATGTCACCAAAATATTGTATACCACAGTCAGACCCAAATGACATTGGATCCTTTGGTTCAATGGCACTAGACAGATAGCATTGGAGTATCTCTGAAGAAAGCTAGTACTTTGGCACCTCCTTTTTGTTTTGGCTATACAGTGATAAGATATAGCAGACTCCTGTTTTTCTTATGAAACTAGTTGTTATCCACTACCTTCTTTCTTCACTGATAGAATCTGCTAATTCTGAATACATAGTGCCTCACAGAAATGTAATATAGATCACAGCTCTTAACTGTTCTCTTCAAAAAGTTAGCAGCCTGAATTTAGGTATCCTGTGGTGCAAGTAGAAGTTATTATATTGTAGGTAGTACATATATTTAAGTTATTTATGTACAATAACGTGATGTAACTTTGCAGGAATGTGACAAGAGACTAAACAGTTGAGCTTGCCTTGAAATTCTGATATGTGGAAGAAACACTGGCAAGATTATCTACATGGATGTTCTATGCAGAAGTCTAAATTACAGCGATGAGCTCCAGATCCCTCCTAATCCTAAACCTCTTATTTAAAAAAATGAGAGGCAGAAATAACATCTAGCCTTCCAGCAGTTGTCATGCATGTGGTTATTTTGCATGCCTCTGAAAAGAGTGCACATGTGTAAGTTAGCAGAGAAGCAGGGCTAGCACTGGAGGTCTCAGACCATGGATCCAAAGCCCATCTCACTTTATGTGACACAGTCTGAATGGGAGCCATTTTACTGCTGCATCCACAGTTTCAGAACCAGTATCAAGAGGAGGATTTCTTTCCTCTGAAACCTAATGTAACCTGGCTATTTCAGTTGTGTGTTGAGAAAGGGATTGCCTCTTGAGAATGAGTTCAGACACATGAAGTTTAGGTCTTTACTCAGCATGCCACACGTACTTTTTTTACAACCATGGTTATCATTGAGCAAAGGCAGTAGCTTTTGCAGAAATGAAACATTTAGAATTCTTTTTTTCACACTTTCCTTTGAAGTAGGAGAAAAGGTCACACTGGCGTACATGCTACCAGATTAGAAAGACCTGGGGTCTGATACACTTCAGCAATTCCTAACTGTTTTGTTCTGGCACCTTAGGAGATACTTATACTTAAATTTGCCATCCATAAAAATACGTATGGACTTACATAGGAGGATTTTGTTTAACAGAGCATGGGTTTATTTCATCTCTCTGTTCTGATTCAGTGTCACTTGACTACATAAAATCAGAAACAATAGAAGGCAGAAGCAAGGAATTAATTTTGTGTGTATATCTGCCATGTTTTAATTGTTAACATAATTCCTCAGTGATGTAAACAAATTATGGTCCTCAGACCCTCTAGAATTAACATCACATGAACAAATAATCTCATTTTATCAGATGTCATGGAGTGGGCTTCTCTATGGTTCAGAATCTGAACTTCTGCCATTACTTCCAGTTCAGAGTTGTAGAGGGGAACAAACAGTTAAATTTTGTCCTTAGGAACAGCTTGACTGTAATCTACATTTTCTGGGTCTTTGCAATTTGCTGCAATGTGCATACAGATCATGAGTGTGCATTAGAAAGACTTTTCAGATTCTTGCTGCTTACCTATGAGACCAGAATATTCCTTATGGAGTAAGGAGGTTTATGGAGATTTTAAATATGTATTATAGATACTTAATAGGATGAAGGAGTAAATTTGCATTTAGATAGATACTACTATTCCTATGAATACATAATTATTTTTAAATGAATTTTTGTAAAAGAATTACTTTTAAAGGATTTTTAAAAGGAATTATGAGAAATAATAAGTCTTAAATAACAGTACCATTCTCTACTAATATCAAGGTAAGTGGTATGCAAGTGGTTTCATTCCATTTTGCAAATAAGGATACTGAGTGACTGAGGTGTTACTTGCTGAGTGCAAGTCAGAACAGGGAATAGGACCCAGTATTCATATTTGCAGTCTACCATCCTGTCTGCCCAGACCACGGTGCCTCTAAATAGCCTGCTGGAAAGGTGTCAGAAATGTGGCATTTTTGTGAAAGTCTGTGGGGAAAGTATATAGACCTTGCATAATAGTCAGTTGCTGCTTTATTTATTCCAAGTATTCAAATCCAACCACGAGTCATTTTTTAATCAGTGTTCACTCAAGGGATTCATACACCCATTGCAAGAATTGATGTAATCATGCTACAGTCTTGCAATGAGTTGTGCTAATAGTCCCAAGACTTTCCATTAATATATATTACTGACAGCAGGCTGTCATTGGATAACCATGCCATTAATATATATAGTATCCAGCACTCACAAATCCTAAGATTTTTGCAAGAATCCATGGGTACTTATGTCGTATGATTTCTGTAGCCAGCAACAAGGACTGATACATGCATATGACTTTATCATGTGTTTGAGGAAAAGTGGCATGTAGATTTATGTGTCTAAAAAGTTATAGTGACTACAGACATTGTAGAAACATATATTTTTTTTGCCAACTACAAGGCTAGCAAATTTAGCTTAGGTTCTGGAACACAAGACAAGAGTCTTTCAGGTTCCTTGCATGTGACCAGAAGTATAAAGTTCCAGAGGTCAGATTAGACCCTCAAATTCATCCATGGTATGCCCCATATCACCAAATTATACCCTCAGGGACCCACCTGTCACTTACAATTACTTTGTATAGGTGTAACTGATTGAAACTCAGTAAAAAATTCTGTTTGAAGTTTGAGGAGATGAACCGTAATCAGCAGTTCACTCACTTGAAGTTGTGTTAACTCTACAGTATGAGGAGGAGAGAAAAAACCAAGTTTTTTAACTGGCCAGCTGATATGAACAAAGTACAACTCTATTGAGGAAGCAGCATTGTGTGCAGTCTAATTTTCAGAGTAAAGTTGCACTTAATTTAAACCAAACAGCATATTTACCAGAGACTAGGCATGGATCTCAGGGAACTTCTCAAGCATTAACTGAGTTAGTCTTTCAACACTGAAAGCTAGATGACAAGATAGAGAATGTGTTCTTTAATAATGTAGCAAACACTTTATGCTGACTCTACCAGAATTACTTTCTCCAATGACGTGTTGATTCAACAAGATGGGAACAGGAGGGAAAGGTAGTAGCTCAGCATAAACTATAGTTTGGTAAACAGCACTGGTGGACACAAATACCTTCAGCCGCAAAGGAAAACCATTCATTTAAAAGCTGGATCTCTTGGATATCTCAATTAAGAATAAGGTGACAACCTGCTTAGAAAAACTGCACAAACAGCCCAGCAGGCATCTAAAAAATCTCATTCTGTCTTTTACCAGCTGGTTACCAGGTTGTCTTCTGGTGAGGCTGACCATATGGTGAGAGACCTATTTTGAACTATTTTATCTATCACACATTGAGACTGATATTTTTGTTTTAAAAGAGCAGTATGGTTATAGTGCCCACAACCCATCAGACTTCCAGAGGGAATAAAAGCAGTTGCCAAATGGTCCTGCTTTCAGATTGACAGACAAGAAGACAAGTCTTCTTGTAGACAAGAAGACAAAATGCCAGCTCCATTCTGAGTCTCAAAGTACTGCAAAGTTCAACGCCAGTAAAATCAAAGGCATGAAGCTCAAATACTGAAAGATGCTTTCACGAAGATAAGAACAGGGACTCAGATGTAAGGCAGCTTTATAGCCTTGGCAGATGCCAACTGGAAACTTGTTTCTAACAGAAAGTTAAGCTAAGCCACAGTGAGGCGAATGAGTTGACACCGAGTTGGAGTGTACGGTAGTTTATTTAGCATGCAGATATCTTGATTTTCAGCCTGCTGTCTTAATCTATACTGTTCTTGTGACTGAAAAATTTATTTTTCAGTCTCCACCCACAGTAAAGAAAGTAATTTACTGGCAGTTGGGCCTGATTTAAGAATTAAAAAAGAAGGAAACATTAGTTGCATTTCTGTAAAAAGCACTTAATCAGCAAAGCAGGGTTCCTTTAAAACCTCAGTATGTTTAATTCTCCTTCCTTTTACTAAGCAGTCTTCCCCTTCAAGCCTCAATAATTTGTTTCCCAACAAAAGACAGAAATAGTTTTAGAACAGCTTTTACTAGTGTTTACTGTGGCATATCATGCTTATAAAATCTTTTTAATATGTAACCATTTAACTCCTCTTGGCAAGATAAATTCATGGTGATACAGATATTTTGTAAATACCATACTAACTTAGCATCTGAGTCAGAAGAGATTATAAAAGAAAATGGCATTTGAAATAGACTTGGACTTGCAGCACAGTGAGGTATATTAAGCAAAATTTTAGGATGAACTAGAGTTGAGAGTTCAGTATGTTCTTTATGGTACAGATGGCAGCTATGTGCCCTGAACTTCTGTGAGGGTATTTCTGAGGTCATCAGCTATCCCGTGGGGGAAATGAGTCAGCAAAAGCGTAAGTGATTTCAACACCTCTGTTATAAATTCCATAGAATAGTAGTAGGAACTTTACAAAGGTTTTGCTAATTTGGGACCTGTGAGACTTTCTACTGAGTAACTATCTTTAAAAAATTGCATGCACTGCCACAATATTTGCATTAAAGCACTGTTAAGGACTCAAGCAGGAACAAGATTTTATTTTGCTGCTCTATGGCTGCATTTGAAAACAGTCCCCGCCCTGGAAAAGGTTAAGGCAAGACACAAGTAGCTATTATAAGCTAAGTGAATCAAGATCATTAAGAGCGACAACACTTACACTATTGAGACAGAAGTATATAGCTATTTATATCACAATTCAAAAGTTATAGAAAAACATTTTTTACAAAGGTAGATATATCTAAAATGCTTGTATCAGTAAGCAATACCAATTGGAAAATTTATACTTCAAGGTAAAAACAAAGTTAAAGAAGCAGTTTTAAGGAAAAAGGTATCACAGACCCCTAGGACCTGGTAAAAGAGTACGGAAAGCATGCATGGTTTAAACTGTAATATTCTTTAGAAGTAAGCACAGAAATGTATATCTGAATGCTAAAGGGAATTACATTTTCAGCCATCAGTAATATAGGTAGTGAAGTTCAGATGTCATCACATGACTGTGGTCTGTTAAATGTAATGAATGTCACTTTAAATGACTGCAGAATTAGGCTTTAAAGTTGCAGCTACCCCCTGACAGCAACTTGCACGTAAGATGAACATATGCAAAATGCAGATACATGTGTCTTGGAGACTGTCCGTTCACAATTTTATTCTATTATCATTCTCCAAATGATTAAGCTCTATGTATCAGCACACAATGATTCTCTGGTCACCCTGGATGGACGAGGATGTGACAAACCAGGCAATTTCACCCCACTGTTCTAGGCAGCTTATATATGAAACTCATACAATTTTATCTAGAACAAATTGAGTACGTATAAGCTGTTCCAGATCTTAAACACTTTGAAAAGCACACATGGGAACCTTCTCAGAAGTGTATTCATCCGGGTGCTCTCTGGTTACAAATTATTTTCCCAATCCAAGATCCAAATACATAATCCAGTGCCCTAAGGACATTTAGCAGGATTGTGATTCTCCTAAAGGACTTTCTGGGTATAATACAATGAATGGAACGTATTCATCTATAGATGGAGTTTTCCATCTGCGACAGGTTGAAGGTGTTAAACAATTCAAATATCCCTCATTTTCCTCCAGTGTCTGAGGACACAGCAGAATGGAAATCACTTATACGATGTGGAAAGCCAATATATTTTAAATCAGTAAATTATGTGTGTAATTTCTATCTGCTATTGTCAGGGAAAGGATATGAGAAATGGGGTGTTTGTGTATAGTTTTGCTGGGACATTCAATTAGAAGTGAATGATGTTTGTATGTATCATTTTACAAATCTGAATACTGATATCTAGTAGTCATGTGACAGTTAATCAGCTTCTTCCCTTGTGATACAAAATCCAATCATGTCATAAATTGCACAGTAGGTTTCATAACATGCTGGAATGTGATGACAAGATTGTTCGTATTCAAATACTGCCACCCATATTGCTTGGCCACATGCCTCTGTTCTGGATTTATATAAGAAGCAAAAGAATTGTAGCTTCTTGTAAATTTTATCATGTGTGAAAATAACCTTGCAGAAACACACAGTAAGGGCTCGGCTTGGCTGCTAAAAATGCTATGATTTTTACTTTGTGACAACTAACACGCAGAAGCAATCCTGAGGTAAAAGCACAGTGAAGACCAAGCGCTTCAGTTTAGCCTTGAGTTAAACACACCAAGGTCAGCTCCAAGTGTGGGCTTGGATAATAGCATAGTTACATCATGGCAAAAATAAAGTGCTTAGCCTTCTCTTTTTACTTCAGAATACTTCCAACAGTTATTTATTCCAAGGTCTAAAAGCCTGCATTTGAGCAATGAAAACAAAGCCTTCTGTAATATGGTAGCTTCTCTATTAGTTTATCCATTTCCAAGTGAAGTGTCACATAAAATGCCACTCTTGCAACAGGTTTACAGAGGTAATTTTCAACCTACAACACATCCTCTGAGATTTGAAGCACTGTTGACTGGTTGGACTGCTCAGAAGAGTCCTAACCAAGCAGTTCTGTCCTGTGCCAACCTTTTTAATTTGCTCAGTTAAACAACATGTTTATATCTTATTAATATGTCCATGCTAACCGTCACTTCTTTCAGTGCCCATGCTCATGATCAGGGTTAACATGCCTGTTTTTGAATTCTTGGAATAATGTAGGATGTCTTTCTGAACCACCTCCTTTTTCATCCTCAGATTTCCAAATCATGTCTTGCTTACAGAGCTCACACTACGACATACCAATTCCACTTGACAGACTTGCTATAAAGACTTCCACTTTAGCTGAATCAGGAGATAGATATGACCGATGAAGCCTGGGTCTCTGAGCCCGAAGTTTACCTCTAAGGCTTTGGTGTCTGTGCCAGAGATCTGTTGTGTCGGTAAGTTAGCAAAGATGCAGAACAACTGGGTGAAGATCATACATCCTCCCCCAACTACTTCAAGAATATAAGATGTCCTTGAAGCCTAAGCCCCAGCAGCCTCTGTAAAGCTAACCATTCTTTCCAGCATGACTGTCCTTTACACAGCTTGACAGATAGAAACAAGATTTCCCTACTGTTTGCACTTCCTTTTATGAGATATTTACCTTTTTTTAAACTGAAACCTGGATTTCAAACACTACTGTGCCCACAGTTATAATCCTAGGGAATCCAGTTGCTAGCTGTTTGTACCTTACTCACTGTTTAAACAAGCCTGCATGATGTTATAACTACGTGAAGAGAACTGGCCAAAATTTGCTGTAGTTACTGCAGTTGCCACAATAGAACAGGCAAGGCCAAACAGATTAAAGTACTTCTGCAAGAAGCTTAACGATCTTTGAAAGCTATTTGTCATACTTTCAGAGCCTAGCCTAAGGGCTATGCACTTAAAAAGCAGCCCTTCAGTTTTAGGATTCACTTCTTTGTGCTAGTGACAATCCTTGTCCTATGGATCCAGTACCAGATGTATGATAAACCTTTAGCCCAGTGTTCATTATGGCTGAGACACCAAAAGAAGCAGAGCCCAGCAGGTAATGGGGAAATTAAAAAAAGGACTTTTTAAATTGAGTTCAAAAGGTACAGAGAGAGGTAATGAACAGAATACAGGAAGGGCAGGGACAAATGAGCCACCAAGCCATTAGAAGTTGCTCCCTTGGTTTACGATAGGTAGTTGTTTGCCTTTGTGTGCTCATAAGTGCATTTAAAATAAACAGAACATTTCCTAGTATAGGCCATGGCACTGGTTTTTTTCCTGGTAAAAGTTTTAAGAATACCGTAGGAATATTAAGATGCTGACATGTAAAACTCAACAAAAGAGCTACAAACCTTTTCCTGTTATTAAACAAACGGAAAGTAAATATTCAAGATTGGGATATATTCCATAAGAGGATGTTCTTGTGGGGGGGGATTGTATTTAAAAACATATATACTTTTGGCAACAAATTGATTTATTTGGTTTATTTCAGTTCTTGGAATGTGATGATTTAGGGATTTATCTTGATTCGCTTGTTATTTTGTCCTTTTGTCAGTTGTGACACACAAACCTAGACAGCATTTAGGATGAGCTTTGAGACACATTTCAGATAATATCTGAATCCAGTAGGCTTGTTTATGTGTTTAAAGGCAGCCAGCCATGTTAAAGCACATTCCCAGATCAGGCATGGTCTAGATTAAATGGAGTGACACCAAATTTTCATTTTGTTATATAATCAAAATAACCTATTCTGTTTCCTTAATATTGTAAAAGAGTTAAAAGCATTGGAGACAAATTCAGTTTTAGATGTTATACTTACATCTATGGGAATTTATAAATCACGAGTGCCTAGTTTTCATGTGGTCCTGGAAGCTGCCTTAAAATGATCTGGTACATAGCATTCTCTAAAACCTATTCTATCCTTACATTTAACAAAACTGAAAATGCCTGGGAAACCAGAAGAAAAACAGTGAAAAAAAATCTCTGGGTTATTCCCAGAATGGAATTCAGTAATTTTAAATAAGGCCTTCACTTCAGCTCCTTGAAATTCCCTAGTATTTTAACTAAATCGCTGGTCTCTGACCTATTATTAGTGCGTGGGTATGCAAATCACAAAAACATCACACAGGACATAAACTGGTATCCCTGTTTGCAGAGAGAAGTTTAGATAGATTACAGGTAATCAAAGAAGTGAGTAAGAATGTCACTGATTTGGCAAAGTAAAGATGACTCTCTGGATTTGCTGAGGCAAATAAGCAGAAATCATAGAATCATTAAGGTGGGAAAAGACCTCTAAGTTCATCAAGTCCAACCGTCAACCCAACATCACCATGCCTCCTAAACCATGCCCTGAAATCCCAGAGTGATGACAGAGATCCTCTTCTGCCAGTGTATACAAATAGACGCTTGGAGTTGTAGTCTGGCATTTCCCATGCCACAACACTCACCTCTTCGGCAGAAAATGAGCACACGCTTAAAATGGAGTGCAAACCTTGCTCTTGGCAGTTGCCATAAGGCTCCCTTGCCCTGCCAAAGCAGTGAAGAGGACCTTTAGTAAATGAATATCAAGGCCAAAAGGCTGTCTGCATACAGTTTGTTTAAAATTGTGAGCATAAAAACGAATGTGTGCTCAGTCACCATACTTACGTGCATGCAAGCATAACTGTGTTTTCCAACACCTGTCAGATACCCAGAAAAAGTAGGTAAATATTAGACTTCAATATTTGAAGAGAAATGTAACGAGAAAAGCAATTATTTTACAATTATGCAGGCATATCTAAAAATCTGAGCCAATTATTTTGGAATCTGCACACATCTGAACGCAAAAATGAAATGTGCATAGAAAAACTAAAAGCCAAGCTGAAAAAAGCCCCAAACCACTAAGAATCTTGAAAGCTTTTTTCCAAATATTTATTCCTACAGGTTAATACCAAGTACATAATAATTTAAAAAAATAATAAGAAAGGCAAGGTTGTAAACAACCAGAGAGATAACAAGATCTGAATAAGATCTGAAAAGTCTGTCAGCCTTAAAGGACCTTTTTCTGAGAGTATAAAATACACAAAGCAAAAGGTGGTTCGAGTGTTTTGAACTAGATTCAGTGCCTTTTTAGACAAAGAGCCAGGTGCACAATTTCACTAATAGGAAAATCTATCTTGTATTTACATCTTTCAACGGAGCATAGTATTTTTATGCATTTTGCACAGGGCAGCTACCTTCATTGAATTTATGATTGAAAATTGCTGAAATATGGACATCTAGTGGAGACATGTAATGATTACAGTTTTCTTTCCAATGGAAAGACAAAAAATGAAATGGACTTTTTACTGATTATCTTGCTGGAGCCTGGAGTTTTGTCCTTGCTTTTCGCTGCCTGGCCCATTGCTCAGTTGCATGAGGTGAAGGTGACAGAGCCAGAATTTGGCAAAACAGAAGCTATGCGTCATTTAACAACTTACCTAGGTGATTGATGAAGCAGAAAAACTAATGACCCATGAAGGAACAAATGTTTCTTCAACAAGAGGTAAATAAACCTGATATGGGAGCTTAAGGGATGGGTGAAAATCAGAGGTTCTAAGTGCCCTTAATTTCCCCTGAAACTGCAAGCTCAGACCTTTTCCATTAGTTTCCATGGGGAGAAGGAAAGTGATCATTTCAGGGGTGCTGAGAGCCTCGAAGCAGCGAAAATTAATGTTTAGATTTTCAAACACATATAGGTTGTAACACAAATTGAGAGCTAGCTATGAGGACAAAAGTGACACTGTGCACTGCGATGTCTGCAGGGAGAGGCTGATGTCAGCTCGGCCAAATGGTTCTATAAGAATCCCTCACCAAAGTGTATTTCATTTCCAAGAATACAAAATCATTTTCCATGTCTGAAGTAAGTATGCTAACTACAGACTCATTTCGAACCTTCTCTTTTCTCATGCTATTCACTTTATTGCCATCTGCCTCGGGATTTCTGCTATTATGGGATTTCTTACTGGGTTGATGCTTGGCCAATATTTGCCTGATTTCTCCTTTTTTGTCTCCTGTGAAAACCATCTGAAACTAAGCAGAAACGAACCTTGATTTATTTCTTTAATAAACAAAATGAAGATACTGCATATTAATAAAAATGAAAACTATTCCCTAGTTGTTTTTTTAAAGTTTCCAAAAACAGTGTCGTATCTCTGTCAAAGTTAATGTAACCAGAATTTCCATGGGAATTTCTGTCAGTCTGGGGGAACTGGAACCGGCTAATGTAAATAGCTACAGTCCACTCCCCAACTACTGCTCAGATCACCTTGTGAGAAAGTAACGAGCTTTATTGAAAAGTAAGTGTCGAAATGTTTCTTTTCCAGACTACATCTAGTATGGGATAAGAAAACTTTACAGGAACATCCTGTGGAAAGCAGAGACAGAAGTGAACCTAATGATGGATCATGTCTGGAATTTCACGGGATTCTATGCAAAACTTTTTCTTTCTTTGGTATGCAATCCAAAATTACCTGAAGACACTAGAAGAACAGGTCATTCTTTTAGGATTTTCTAACTTCCTCTAGAGTGCTACGTAGGCAAATAGCTTCACAGGTTGACTTTTCTGTTTCTTTTAATAAGCTTAAGAATGTAAAATATGTATTTAAAGAGTACCTGGCCTCTATGTTTTGGCTGAGAGAGGACTGGGAATTAACTTCCCAACTCCCTGTAAAAGTCCCCAAACATTCAGAAAACAACCACCTTGGGTAACAAAACTCCCTAGCACTTCCCTGCATATGGCAACTTAATATTACTGGCAATGAAAATTAGTTATCATGAGCTGTTACATATTAGTTAATATAATATTAAATGAGATTTTATTGGATAAATGGCATGTTTCATCTAAATGATTCCAGACAAACTTTGTAATATGACTGTTACTGTGGAAGGGCACAATAAACCACAGAAAGGCTGAGAGTACACGATTGCAAATGCTTACGTAGGTTTTAAAGGATATTACCGTGTATGTGGTCACAGAAAGAGTTTAACAAGCCTGATGGTGACAGCATGTCTTTCCATTTTAACTACATTTCAGTTCTACCCCTCTACCAGTGACTGAGAAATCAGGTAACAACACAGAACAGAAGCTAGCAACTTCCTCCTGGAAAGACATGTTGCTAGTTCAGAGGGACTCCTATGCATGCGCTGGTGTCCCCAAATGGGACCATGCCATAAGAAATTCTGGGTCTGGCAATGTAGACATCAGGATGTTGGGAGTAAGGCAACAGACAACTGAAAGTTATGTAGCAAAGGCAACTGTGTCAAAGTTTAAGGCAATGTGTTTCTAGAACTGCAGGGTTACAACCAAGTTGTTCTCACTGTGATTTGGAAAAGAGGGTTATATCAGTCTTTTCAGAAAGCTGACATGGCTTTGGACCTTAATTTAATAAAGAGCAATGGAATAATTCAGCTGAGTATCAAGAAATAGTAAGCAATCAAGTACTCTGCAATAGAAGCAATGAATCAGCCAGAGACAACACGAAATAGTCTGTTCTCATAATGCCGTTCCTGAACCGAAAGACTGTAAAAAAGAAATTAAAATCTGTAAGATGATTTACCAAAAGCTGTGGGCTTTCAGCCTCTGTAGGGCAGTATAGAGTCTTGCATTTTCTGCTGCACTGCAGAGATCAGAAAAGCACCTGGAAGGATAAATCCTGAAAACTCCCATGAAAGGGCTCTTCAGTGCTCTTAGTGCAGCCCCCCATATCAAGGCAGGATTAACTTTACTTGAACTGTTCCTGAAAGACATTTGTCTAACTGTTCTTAAAATTTCTGGTGATGGACATAATACAGTCCTCCTAGGTAAGACAGTGTTGTCCTCACCTCACAGGTACGATATTATTTTGCAATATAACCTCCTTGCTCCTGCTATTGTTTTCCAGTGGTCATGCAGAACAATGTATCTCTCCCTCTTTGCAATGGTCTATTTTGCCAATTTTACCATTTCTAGACTGAGTTATTTCAGCCTTTCCTCTTAGGTCACTCATCACTGTCTTCTTGACTCTTGACAGCAACATGGCATTTCTGACTCATTCCCAGTTTGTGATTCACTATAATCTCAAGGGTTTGCTTTTCAGAGCTACTGCCTAGTCATTTAGCTGCCACCTTGTCCTTTGCTGTCTCAACATAAAAAGGGAGATCCAGATATTTGTGAAAGTGCAAGTACAATTAATGATATTCTAAAAAAAAAAAGGCCATGACTCATCTTAAAGCAAGCTTGTCCTTCAGATAGCAAAATCTCTGGTTGAAGCACAATCTGGGCTTATAATCAGAAACGGGACCAGATACTTGGTTGAAGAAATAAGAGTGTGAGTCAGTTAATTGGCTGAATGGCACACGCTGCGTTTTCCTCTCAAGGCTGTATGAAGATAATGAGATGTGAAGGAAAGCAACTGACCTATAGCTTTTTTATGTTTTGTCTACTTCTCACTGTAATGTACGGTCTTGTAGTAATGTGTCTGCACAATGAGAAAACATAGATATATCCAGCATAGATAAACTCCACTTCCATTTAAATGAGACTTGATTTGACAAATTTAGAAGGAATTTTGAAACACAGCGACATCTTTGGTACTGGCTTACCTTCACATCGTTACCTAGAACACTTTAACTCATGGGTGTTTTAATAGAGGAGCTGTAAGAACGAACCCCAGCTTAGAGCTGTGTACTTTGGTGACAGGAATCCAACAGGGTCCTTTGTGGTTTAGCTTCAACGCTTTGTATGTGAATCAACATTGAAAATAAGTTAACACTCATGAGCTGGTATATAAAGTGGACCTCTGTAGGAAATAACTGTAAGAACACCAGCTTAGTATTCTCGTACTTTGCACATTTCCTGTGTGGTCTTATAACCACCACTGCCTCCCCCTCCCCCAGACTGTTCGTTAAATAGGAATGAGAGATAAAATACCTCATAAGAATAATGTATTTTTACAACTTTTCATCAGTGAATTCACTGATCTTTGCTGAAAATCAGACAGAATTCTCTACTGGGAGTTGGTTTCCCTGGAGCCAAAATGTCTTGATCCTCTTTCTTTGACAGTGGTACCTCACAAGATAACCCCACAATAAGAAAAAGTAGTTGCATTGTAGTCACATGTATGATTATGAATTCGATGAGCAAGGCTCAAACTGGTAACAAGTTCACTGTGTATCAAAACAGAAAAGGCGATGTTTGCTCCTCACTAACTAGTTAAAATGCTTTGCATTTTATTCAGGTACTTTTTTTAAATTGCACCACCTGCATTCAGCTCTGGCAATAAGCTGCACGATGACAATTGCCTCTGTTAACAAGTTGTGTAAGTAGCACTGCATTATCCCAGGCAGTTAGTTATGAGTCACGGCCATGTCAAGGGCTTGCTGCAGAACCAAAACCAATTGCTTCAAGCTGAAAATTTTCTCTCTGCCTCACCTCCCACAGCTATAAAATTTCATCCACTCATGTATCTCAAATGCCCCTCAGCACGAAGCTCATCTTTCATTTCAGGAGGGGTGTCCCACACGAAATGTCACTTTTCTCTCACTTTATTAAATCGCCCCAGTTGGTTTGCCGTCTGCGGACATTACTGCAGTATCGAGGTTGGCAGCGACTCGACACGCAGAGCTGCAGTGTGGCGGTCCCCAGGGAACCCAGCGTTTCTCCTTCTCGCAGCGAAGCGACCTGCGCGCCTCTCGCCCGGGAGCCCAGGGCCGGCCCCTCTCCCCACACATCGCCCAGCTGCCCCCTGCTCACACCTCGGGGCGGAGACGCCCGTGCCTGGAAGCGAGCTACGCCACAGCCAGCCTTCGCCACCTCCGCCCACAGGCGGGACGGGGACCTCACAGCCATAAAGGAAAACGGCAGCGCCCGCAGGGCCCACAGATCCCGACCCGCTCCCGCTCCCCGTCCCGTTCCAGTTCCCACCCCCGCCTCAGCCCGCTCCCGCCAGCCAGACGCGCACGCGCGCCTGCCGCGGGGGCGGGGCCGGGGCCTGGGCCTGGGCCTGGGCCTGGCAGCGCTACCCGCAGGCGAGCGGCCTCCTCGTGCGGCGGTGAGGGATGCGCGGGGTGCGCGGCCGCTATGGCGACGGGCGAGCGGCGGGTCGCGACCTGTGGCCGCCCGCTGGCCCCGGCGGCGAGGTGCCGGGGTCCCGAGGTGCCGGCGGGCTGGCCGGGCGGGCGGATGGAACCGTGGGTTCCGGTATCCTGCCGGCCCCGGCCCCGGCCCCGGCCCCGTGCAAAGGCCGCTCCTCCGTCTGGGCACCGGCAGGGCTTGTACCTCTCTCGACCAGTCGGCCGGGCGCGGGGGGGTTGAGGGCAGGGGGCTGCGGGCAGACCCCCGCGGCGGTCTTGCCTGACGGCAGAGGTTACGTGTCCTCTGCCCGCCTTCCCTCCTTAGAGGGATTCCCGGTTCGAAGGAGACAAACTTGACAAGCCGCTGCTCCTTCTCCAAGATTTATTGCCGTCATTATTCAAAACAGTTTATATTTAGGCACTTGCCTGGTGTGGTTTCTGCTATTCTACTCGGTCGTCTATTATATTCTTGAAGGGTTTTCAGCAGTTTATGTGCTCGCCTTTCATGCTAAGTTTACTTTAGCAACTCTTGGCTGGGAACTGTCCCTGCCTGGTCTTCGGGGGATACTGCAATGCCTGAGAGAAAAAGATTAACAAATAAGAGTAGCAAATCGCTGCTTATGTTTATTTGGCCTAATAGTTACAGAATTAAACTCAGATTATACGGTAGGATTTATTGTTGATTTGCTATTGGGAAGGGAATATTGCTGAAACATAAAAATGGGCGAACTTTAACTCCTGAACATGAAATGTTTTGTTTCTACTTTTTAGGAGGAAACATTAATGTTAGGAAATGGCAGAAGCAGTTTTTCATCCCCCAAGAAGGAAAAGAAGAGTTTTTGAGTCATATGAGTCTCCCTTTCCTGTGGATGTAGGTGGGAAGGATTTCAGAATATGCCAGGCTGAAATCATTAACAACAATGTTATTGTGAGGAACCCTGAAGATATTGAACAGCTTTATAACAAGGTGCTGTACCCTGTTTGCACAGCATTTTTAGTCTTTTAAATGTAGGTAAAGCATAATACTATATAAAATATGCCTGCCTTTATGCTTTCCTTCCCCTTCAGCCTCTGGTAATCCTCCGTGTCTCCCTCCTCTCCTGAAATCTGTACAAAACATGTATTCTGTATTGAATGTGAGGAGTATTTTGTTCTTATACTAGTAAATACATTTTGGAACAAAGTGATGTTGTGAGCTAAAAAACGACTGCAAAGGCTTCATGTTTGTTATGTTTATTTCTCCTTTCAACAGTTTATGCAACCTTGCAAAAGCCTTTTCTTGTTTTTAAAGCTCAGGAGGTTGGAATAGTAATCTTACAAATGCTTGTATAGTTCTTTAAACTTGAGTATTTCTTCCTGAGTAAAATAAACTACATTAAGCCTTTTATGTCTAATTACTGTTTCACCACCATTCTTACAGTGTAAATGCAGTAGCTTTATCCATCTCTCTGTTTTCTGTTATGCATTGTCACAGCATTGATATACAGGAGTTTCCTCTGCATCTGCTTTCAGAAGTCTATTTGGAGATGTTGACTGACAAATATGTAGAAGTGAGGAAAAAGACCCAACACCCTCCACTGGTTAAATCTTTGACTGCAGGTGTTTAATATTGAGCTAGTTATCAGAAGCTAAGCAACAAGCTTTAGGCAAAGCTTAAATGCTGCAGAAATTCAGTTATTTTTCTCAGCTGATCTTGGCAGTCAACATTTTATAATTTGGAAATAAGTTAATTTTTGTGTCGTGATATAACAGGGATTTTTTCCTTTTATTTGAAGGGCTATTTTGGCAAAGGTATCCTTTCAAGAAGTCGACCGACATACAGCATTTCAGACCCTTTACTGGTTACTAAGTGGCAAGGTAAATTGTGCCCATTTGTACTTCCATCACTATTCTAATAGTACTTTTCACTTTTCTTCACTCATTGAAGATCTGTGTTTATAAATTACACACAGAAAAATAATCTCTCTACCGGGTCAGATCAAGGATCTTTCTCTGCCTCCCATACCTGATGATGGCCAGTACAAGATGCCTAGGAAAAAATATAAGAACAGGAAACGTATGTCGATAGCTCTTTAGTGCATTCTCCTAAACTTCACTAGGAGATTTGTTGCTTAGGAAGTCTGTAAGTAAAGGTGTCATCATTGGACTTTTCTTTGTATAACTGCCCAGTTTTTCTTGGTTTTAATCTGTACATTTTAGTCTCTATGAAATCATGAGGCAAGGATATGTGAAATTTTTAATCTGTTTATAGCTGATTACATCTAATCTGTTCTTGGTTGTTTGTAGAAAGACTGACATTCTTTATTCAGCTTTTCCATGACGGTTAAGTCTCAGTGGGGATCACTGGATTTTATCATATCCCTCCATAATCGTCTTTTTACGGATTGGAGAAAAATAGTGTATTTATTTGTTCCTGTTGTACAGGCTGTTACCTCTGTAATTTTCCTTGTTCTGCTGTGTCCTTCTTGAATACAAGTGGGACCAAAATGGCATAGAGTATTGAAAATGGGGGTAATTAGTAGGCTGCAGGTTACCTCAGTAATCAAAATCACATGAAAACATTTTCATATTGATGAAACAATGTATTATTTTTCTTTATACAGGTGCTAACTTAAACATGCCTATAATTGCATCTAAAAAGTAAGTTAGTTTAATTCTCCTTTTTTAGGAAACAGATTATTTTATATTTTATCTTACTGGTTTTCAGATTGTTGGCTGTATAAATGAGGATGGAGACTTGCTTCTATTTCTTTTTTTCACTTATAAATCACATTAGAAAAACTAGAAATAGGTAGGTCATATTCAGCATGGTTTTTCATGTAAGCTTGCAGGTATTAACTGATGAATAGAAGCCAAAACTGACTGAATGCATAGTAGTATAGGTAATTAATAATAATATCAGGCGTAATAAACTTGTTTCTCAGCTGAGGAGGATAAAGAGAAGTTTCTGGGGCAGGCTATTTAAAATAACTCTCCCATTTCCTTATTGAAGTGTTACAGTGTGGGCTGAAGCAGCTCTTGAACCTTTGTAATACATAAATGTTTAACTTTTTTTTAAAGTCTCTATCGACTTTGCTATTTTGTACATTTAGCAAAACAGAGTGTTAGACCATTGAACCACGTATTTATTTTGTTCCACTTAAATAGTATATGAACTAATTGTTACACGAGTGTGCAAGTTAGTTACTCTGTTTGCTTTAGTCTTATGATAACTCTAAAAATTTTACTTTATTTAAATTTAAAAGATATGTTCCTTCAGTCCTCAACTTTAGGTAAGACAAACTGTAACAGTATCACTATTACTATTGCTACTGCTACTTGCAGAAATGCTTGTTCTTATTAGTCTACTTTGTGCCTGCTTTATGTGGCAGCAAATACAGGTGAGCATCAATGAACATGACATTACTTTCGTGCAGAAGGTGCACCGTGATCTGTTTCAGTAGAGATCTGTAAGTGCAAATTATATGGTTATTAAATCATAGGACAAAGGGGAGAGTATTTTTTTATAACATAATTCAGTGCTATAGTTTTTATAGCTTTATTATGAGACTTCAGAGGGAATTATGTTTTGTGTTGACACATGAAATTTGCATTTAATTGTCTTTGTAGTTCTTCGTTACCTGGTCTGTAATTGCTGTGTTAGGATTTTGTTTTGGGAAATGAAGAATATTGTATTAGAGTTGTCCAGGTTTGAATAAGGACAGCTGCCCTCACCTACCTGTAACTTTCACAGAATGAAGATTTATGTCTTCAACTGGATAAAAATGTTATCTTCCAAGGAGAAATAATTGAAGAGGCACTAAGACCTCTGTCATAATTGAAAAATATTAGGTATATTTAGAGCTTTCAGCTGCTGTCTCACTGATAGGATTACTGTTATTTCTCAGGGATTTGAGGGTTTTGGTTAAAACCGAAGGTAGCTTCTGCTTAAGACTTCTACGCTGGTGTTTTTCCTAGGCCATTGCTGATTCAAAGACAGCTAAAACTGTTTTGAAGATATTGTTCTCAGTAGTTAGCTGTATAATAGATGAAGTGTGTGAGAGCTCTATATGCAAAGTCTTGTTGCATATTTTAATCGTGCAAGCTCTGATAGCAAGATGTTTTTGCAGGGAATTCAGGCTTAAGGCTTCCGTGGGAGAAGGGAGTTTTTGACTGGTGAAGTTCTTGCTTCTTGAAACTGTATAGGAGTAGTCCTCAATGCATGGCTCTTGTGCAGTGTTCGGTAACAGTGTTTGTTGCCACAGAAATTTAAAAGGCAAAACAAAGCTCAAGAAGGTAGGAGAATCTTGATGTTCAGTAATGTGATCTGCAGCTTCCTGAAGACTGGAGGCCTATTATGCTGTGCATGCTTGTATTTTGCATAGCAGTTACTGGGGTCTGTGTGTTCAGATCTGTTTTGTGAACTGTGAATCTTTTTTTTAAGATACTAATTAAAGGATGTAATGCCCTAGAACTTCTCATTTATTTTACTTGTTTACTAGGTACCAGTGTCATGTTCAGTGGGCTAAAAGTATTTTGCAAGAGCAAGGATTTGATGATTGCTCAGTTACCAAAATTCTTGAAAATTACACTAAACCTCTTGAGCTGCCATTTTTGGAAGAGGGTGGAGCTGAACAAAGCAGTAATAGTTGCCACAGAATGGGCCCAAATACAGAAAATACAGAACTTTCCAGACAATCTTCTACAGACACTGGCAATGTAGTAGCCCAAAGTCCTGAGAATCAGAATGAAGGCTACAATGAAGCCTGTTTGGAAGGAGATCCAGTGTTTGATCCTGTGGTCGTATGTGGCTCTAAAGAACAGGAGCAAGGTGACTTGAAAGATGTAGCTGAAGTGTCTTGCCAGAAGCACAGTTTTCTCGTGCATTGCGGCTGCCAGGCTAAGGAGAGCACTGAGCAAAGGTCTTGTGAGATGATCAAGTCAAAAGAATGTGCTCCAGAATATGTATTGGTGCAAGAGGAAGAAGGAGGTAGTTTACGTCCTGAAGACGGCTCTGCTCGTGCGCAAGAAAATGTAAGCATAAAGAGCATCCTAATCTTTCAGAAAAATTATATCAGTGCTTTTTTCAGACTTCTGTATTTTTTCCAGTTTAAAGTTCTAGTAATTTAGTAAATTTTTCTTGTAGCTTGTCAAGAAGGAAAAACTAGTATGCAGAAGAAATCCATTTAGGATTTTTGAATATTTACAGCTCAGCTTGGAAGAGGTATGTTTTAAGTACAATACAAGTTGGTTTACTTCTAATCTGATAAGTAAACATTAATCTATTTTACAACATAACTGAATACCTGTTTCTGAAGTACAAGGTTCCTCTGTGTCTCCTAAGTATTTGGATTGTCTTAGTCATGAAACTTATTTTTCATAACCTGCGATAATTAAATGATATGGTTAAAAAAAAAAGTTGGGTCCAGTCCCATTTGCTGTAGTTGAATAATCCCACTGACAGAGTCCAGTGATAGGACTTAAGTATAGAAATACCAGGAATATAACATTTGTATGAATCCTGCTTCAATTGTGCTGCTTCTAAATATATTCAGGTGTGTTAGTTTTAACACAGTGCCTTCAGGACTCCACAGCACATGGATTGATTATTTTTTTTTGTAGCCTGTTGAAATGTAAAGGTCATAAAGGCAAATCTCAGAGGAAACTTTCAGGCAACTTGTTTGTCTCGATGGCATTAGGATTCTTGTATAAAATTAATTTGAGCCTTTGTTCTTGTATGGAATATAAACTACAACTATCAACCTAAACATACTCTGTTTATTCTTTTGTTTTTCTTTTCATTTTCTGTTTATTTTGGTTTATTCTGTTTATTTTTTCAGGCTTTTTTCTTGGTGTATGCTCTGGGATGTTTAAGTATTTATTATGGTGAGGTAAGAGATTGAATTAATTTTGGATTGTTGGGGATACCATTAGTTTGGCTACATTTTGGTCTGAAATTTTTACCTGCTATGGTAGTATTTTACTCTGTTAATTCTGAAGGAGGAAATACCAAACAGAGTAATTGGGAAGTTTTTCTTATAAGTAATGATAATTCTGTTTACGAAATACTGGTCTGAAAGTTTTATGTTTACCAAGATAGCTGTAGTTAAGCACAGTTTTTTGGTAGAGAAAGGTTTTTGTTGTAACTTAAGCAGAAAATAGGGGAAAGCAAGTATGGGAGGAATAATACAGTGAATAGTCTCTTTCCTGAAACAGGAAAATTCCTTCGAGTTTTAAGCATTAATCTGTAAGTATATCAAGCTACTGTTAAGGTAATGACAAAAATAATTGAAACCTATGAGATTTTCCTTCAAACAAGGACGTTGTGGGACTGATTGTGAAATGCTTATTAAAAAAAAAATCACAAAACACTAAATGGAGCAACAGGTTTCTGTCTTGTATTTAGGGATTCTGTATTTTATTGCCTGAAGTTCCTGCTCTTTGCAGTAGACTGTGAAATTTGATATTTGGCTGTTACGCTCTACTACACACAGTATTCTATATCTGGTTAATATAGTCACATTAATGCCTTTGCTTATGATTTTTAGGAGCCCTTAACTATTTTGAAGCTATGGGAAGTTTTCAGTGAAGTGAAGCCCAATTTTAAAACTACTTACATGGCATATCACTACTTCCGCAGTAAGGGTTGGGTCCCCAAAGTCGGACTGAAGTATGGAACTGATCTCTGTGAGTAGCTTCCTTAAAAAAGTGGAATCGTTTGCAACTGACTTCTTTTCAGGCACTGCAGGAGTCTGGTGCCAAAGATTAATTCAGTAACAAGGAGCTGCTTGACTGGAGCAGGCTTTGCTATTTGCAGTTGGTGAAAGACATCTTTGGCTGGACTATGGGTTAGCAATAAAGTTAGGAGGAGTGGAGTGTAACATCACATACCTAGTAGCTGAGGAGATGGCTCGAAAGGCCTACTGTTTTGCATCATGACGTTAATAATTAATACAGGATTGCACTGAAATTCACTTCCCAAGGTTCTCTATCCCTTTCTAAACACATCTTCTACAGTATTAACATGACAGTCTCTGGAATAGCAGGTTTGCATCTAGATCCCAATTCAGATTGAAGTCCACGCATCTCATTATGCATCCCGTTTAATGGAAGCTGGACTTCAGCTGAGCTTACTGCTAAGACTTTCTCTGTATGTTTGTTGTGGGGGGGATTTTTTGTTTGTTCTGGGAGGGGAGGAGGGGGAAGGGATGTGCATGTTTAACTGTAGGGTTTTTAATCTTACAGAAAAATTAGTAGTGTCCAAAATCCCTTGCTAAATAAGTATGAACTACATCAAGCTTATATCAACATAAACAGTACAGTAATGGCTGTCGTTACAGGAAAATGTGCACGAAGGGAGATATTTTTAATGTATGCACGCAAGTCAGCAGGTGTTGTAATACTGCTGATGCACTTATATAATTTTGGGGTTTGTGTATTTGAATCTGTTGAGGTTATGCCAAGCCAGTCATTAGGATCAGTGAGTAGGTTTGGCTGAATTCAACACTACTGTTTGTAGTAAGCTGGGCTGTAGATGGAGTATATGTGAGATTGATACTAGTTTGTTCACTGTTTGCTTGTGTTCTGGCCTGAATTTGGATTTGTGCCAGGCAAAGCAATTGGACTAGTTTAAGGTTAACAGTAATTCTGTCTTACTCCTGAGCTCCTCTAGTTTCTTGTTCTTTGGTGGTACCCTCTTAGAGTTGGTATTACTACAATTGCTTATAATGGATAATTTGCAAATCATGCTTGTCACTGGAATGAAGTGCTGCTCGTCCTTTACCTGACAGGGCCTTTGCTAGCCAGCTGTGTAAGAAAACCTGCACTACATAAAGTCCCCTCTTACAAGCTCGCGACAAAGGGACGAGGGGAAATGTAACCATTTAGCTCAGTTCCAGCAGTCCAGCTGCAATGAGTCATGTGTTCCCTTGGACAGAGAAGGAACTTTCAGTGGGTCTGGTGGGCAGTATGTAAGAACTTGTGCCCTTTGCCTCTCTTGTGGAAAATGCTTGCTTGGAACAGAAACTCAATGGCTTATTGTGATCTCTTACTTGTACTTCAGTGGCTCAACTTCTGTTGCAAATACAGTGCTAAAAGCATGAGACTGTTACAGAAAAATTCCATCCTAAACTTTTTTCCCCACAGCAATTGCTAACTGTCCTTTTTTTCTTCTACTTTTATCTTTTACTGGCTACTACCCTGCCCCAAGTCACCCTGCTGCTCCCATGTTTTTTTGTCTCTTCCCTCTCTCTCCACTTGCTGGAACAACTCAATTCTGAGCAGAATTCAAAAGCGTTTGTCTTGTGTAATTAAACCTTACAAAACATTTGAAAATATTTATGGACCCAGGTATTAATCACAGAGCTTCCAGCTGAGTTTATCTAACACTAATGTGTTTCTCTTTCATTTCAGTGCTGTATCGAAAAGGGCCCCCTTTCTATCATGCAAGGTTTGAAGCTCATGTTTCTAATTCCTTATTTTCAAATTAGTAAATTTCTCTCACACAAATTCAGTGTCTCCACTGGTTAAGCACATATTCTTCACTCAAAACACTTTGCCACATGCATTAGTACTGGGAATACAAAAGTCATTTTAACACAATTTCATTAAATTCATGTAACAGTAATAAGATATTAAAAATTAAAAGTTGCAGTGAGCATAGTTAGCACTCATGATGAATGCACTCAGGAAAGTGACTTGATTTAGTAAAACTGACTTAGGAATATGTGGGATGGATAGTCTATGTAACTTGGGAGAAAAATCTTTTAAGGGATGATAATTGTCTTTATTCATAGCTAGTCAGGTTGAACTCCTAGATAATGAATGATTATAGGTAATAAATTGATGATAAATGTCAGATTGGCATTTGTAAGAGAATGCTACAAGCATCAGTAGAAGAGTGGGGAGGGGACATGCCAGTAAGCACATATTCACAATGTCATCTTTTCTCCTCTTTTCCTAGTAGAAAGAGACGGAAGTTTCACTACTTGTTTACTGCATGCTGGCGTATTGTTTAACACCAATTTTTAGGCTCTAATTCTTACGTTTCACAATCTTCCTAAAATGGTAATTTTTCTTTGTGAGTTGTCCTGTCTGCTTTGTTTTCCAGTTACTCAGTCATTGCTGAATTAGTTGATGATAATTTTGAAGGTTCTCTTCGCAGACCACTCAGCTGGAAGGCCTTGTCTGGGTTGAACAGAACAACTGTTAATGCTTCTAAGGTAAGTGTAAGATGGTAGCTTTAAAATTATAAATGTACAGTTTAGTTCCAAAGAACAGGGAGTTGGAGTGAGGCTGGAAAGCGAACCCTTCTGTTTCTAGTCAGCTGAAGAGCATGTTGAATTGCCAGTAGGCAAACAAGAGCTTCCTTTGTCAATATCCAGATAAATTCTGGAAGAAGCTTATTAAAGTTCTGTCGCCCGTAGGAACACTACAAGTTGCATGAGGAACAGAAGAAAGACCTGAGGGACACTTTCCTGCTTGCCACTTCTGTTTTTAAAACCCTTTCCATCTACCAGGACTTTCTTTTGAACAGTGAGACTGAAAGCTTCTGAAAGATGTTCTCTGTTATAGCGCCTCATACACAGTGCTTCCATACTCACAGCCATGCTGCTCGGGTGTTGTGTTATAATTGTAGTTTATCTTACAGCAGTATTATGATTTGATAAGGAAAATGACATATGCATATTATACAGCTCTCCCCAACTTGGACTGCAGAAGACATAATGTAGGAAAATTGGTATCTGCACCTCTAATTAAAAACTTGTATAGAAAGAAATTAGTTGAAATTCATGTATTCATGTTTTCTGTTTACCACCAGGAACTTATGTTATGCTACTTGATTAGACCATCTGACATGACTGAAAAAGAGATGTCAACACCAGAATGTATGAAAAGAATTAAGGTTCAGGTGAGTAATTACTTCTCTGCTTTGCCTGTGTAGCTTTGCCTTGGGGCAGCTGGAGAGCTAATGGTAAGAGGCCCCTTGAACTGTTGCTTGCTCTTTAGCATGCTTTGGTTTTTGCACGTGTAGCAATAAAAATAACTAGATTCCTTTGTGCCCCAAGGCATGAGAAGTGCATTGCAGGCTCTGTAAAGACTTGAGGTCTTCAAATCTAAATTTTAATGTCGCTGCTACTGTGAGCGTAAGCATTTGCATGGGGAAATGGGGATACCTATGGAGACTGTGGCATTAATGTATGTTTAAAAATGGAGAAAAATGTATGAGACCAGCTCACTTCAGGAACAAACGTACTCATCCACTAAAATTTCTCAGAGGTCACATAATATACATAAATTTGCTAAAGGCTTAATCCCCATCCCTTGCTAATTATCTGTAGCTTCCCCCACCCCGACCCTAATTGCTGGTTTTTATTTCAGGAACTGATTGTAACTCGTTGGGTTTCTTCCCGTGAGCGCAGTGAGCAAGATGAACTTTGACTGTATAGGGAAAAGTTGGGTTTTTTTACCTGACCTTCTCATGATGAACCATTGCCTCAGAACAGTTTCTATCAATGTATTCAGCTGGTATGTGTAAACACTAAAGTGTTTCTCCAGTCCTTCCTGTTTACTGGAGAGAATTCTGTATTGAAAAACATAACTGAACTATGATAATGCATATGAAAGGGAAAAAATTAAAGCTGTGTCCCAACTCAAAATACTTGCTTGTTTCCTTACACATTTGTAAGTTTTATCTTTGAATAGTGGCTAGACTGCAGCAATTAGTAATGGTATTTTAAATATTCTGACAGATCCAGGCATTAGTGCTGAATTGGCACTACAGCCTGCAGAGCCACTGAAGTCCAAAACCTGAATGTCTGCCTGAAAGCTGATGCAATGAGGGATCAAACAGTTTTCTGGGAATACCTCACAGATCCTTCAGAGGTGAACTTGGGAATTGTAAGGCTAACTTTGCACGAAGTCCTACATTTCTTCAGAAATAAGGACTTAAACTTGATAGTCCTCAAGTTTACTGTTAAAAGCTAGCAGTAGTTGTAGTGAGTCAAATAACCTTTTGGGATACCGATAGTACCATTCTTCTTCAACCAAAACCTGACTTCATAGCCTTGATGAAGCTGCACAGACTTAGATCTGGGGAGAGATTTGGTTGTTGCAATATTAAGCATTGTAACATGTTGCTGCTAGGTGCCTAGACCCTGGAATTTAGTGGTCCCAACTAAAAGTGCTTATTTTCACAAGCATTGCTCAGAATTGAGGAACTCTTCCCAGAATGTGCAAGGATTTTAATTAATTCTTGGGTCTAAGCATTGAACAGCAGCGTTAGGTGTTGGGCAGTAGGTAATGCTGGGGTACCTTTCCCCATTTCGGTAAAATGTCTTACTTCACTTGGGATTTGCAGCTTAAGATTTCTCCTTGAAAGTAAGAGCCTATAATCTCCCCCGACGACAGCAAGATGCTCTTTACTTTTTTTGAAGATGCTGAGCTAGTGAGAGGAATTCAGTCTCTCTAGCTTGGCAAGTATAGGTCTGTGTTTCATCACCACTTTTTTCTCTTTTATCTAGCAACTACCATGGTTTATACATTTTATTTTTCCATAGTGCACTTGTAGCTTTCTTTGCTCTGGTGCATCGTATGTTGTAAAACAGGCTGAGAGACACCACTGTGTTTTGTAGAGTGAGGTATAGGATAGTGCTGAGCAGTTCTGCCTTGCCACACTAGGTGCCTGCTATTTTCTGACTTTTTCGTAAGATTTAATCATCTAGATTGCAGGTTCCTAAATCTGATGTTTGCCATTGCTAAGCCACATTTGGAAAAACAACCCCAGCAGGTATTCAGCTGTCTTTCAAGTAGAGCCAGGAGGTTTAAGTATCAACTATGCCGCATTTTAAGTATTGCTGCTTTAGATTCAGGCATTTGAATTCCATCTAAGCCTTTGAAAAATAGGCTTCCTTGTGCTGTTAAGATTTCCTCCCTGCCATGTTGTAAGAGAACACATTTGCTGCAACAGTAAGGATATGTTATAGGTGGTGACAATGACGCCGTTTTGGATTTTCTTTGTGCTGTTTTCATTCACTAGAAAGGGGGCTTTGCCTCCTGGGTGCAGGAAATTTTCCAGGGCTGGTAAAAATTCTGTCAACTCAGCCTGCTCCCAGCAAGCACAAAATTACAGTCTGGTTTACTGAGGCAGTTTAGATTGTAAAGCCACGTCACAAATGCAGGAAACTACATACAACTCAAAGTGGAAGATCTTCTAGTATTTGCTTTCATTTAATGACTTCTACTGGAAAGCTCTAAAATGAAAATGTTAATTGCATAATGGCTTCTTCAAGCTGAACGGGTATGTATATGTTAACTGTACATGGCAAGGCATTTTATTCTAGCTGCAGATGACTGTACTTCATGTTTCAGTACTGTTGTATCAAATAACTTACATGAGATAGTTGTACCATAGCACTGATACTTGCCACTGTATTTATATTTTACCAATTAAAATACAGTACTTAAATGAAGTATGGATTCTGACTCACTCAGAAATAACACACCATAATCTCTTTTTGTAAGCCAAATCCTAGCTGAAGAATTCTGATTTGCACCAGGAGTGGGTGGATAGGAGGTCTAACAGCAGCTGAATTGCACGTTTCAAGCTCTTTGTCTCTATGGTGTTTTCTGAATATGCTTTTAAAGGAACTATAATTTAGAATTTAGCAAGAAGTGGAAGGACATGGGGGGGAAGTGTGTAAAGTGTAGTGTATGGGGCTAGAGAGAGTTGGGGGGACAGGGTAAATGCAGTTTGTGTATATAAAAGCATAAACTAGATGCAGACAAAACCCCAATCACTGACGATTACTTCTCAGTCTTTGAGAAAACAGGACTTAAACCTATACTAAAACCAACTTCCTTTAGTAGACGGAAAAAAAGCTGAAATTATTTTCTTAAACTGTAATGTAAGTAAAGTGAAATTGCACAAAACTATGGACTGCACAATTTTGACCCCAGCATACACTTCCATGTAATGTACAATACGTAAAAGTGCTGTTGGAGAATCTTTTTAATTTTTTTAACTTAAGTTTCTTTCTGTTAAGTTCTGAAGTTTTAACTCTGAGATAAATCCTGAGGAGTCTGTTGCTTATTACAGATACTAACAGATCCAGACATTGAATTACCTTTTAATACTAAGCATCTTTCTTGGTTTGAGGAATAAATGTGCAAAATGTAAAGAAGAATTGGAAAATAAATATATCTGGCAAAAAGGATGGATTTATTTGTTGCTATATTTATTAGTAATTAAAGGAAGATAACTTTGCATGTAGTGAATCTGCATAAAGTCACAGACTTTGGATCAGCATGCGAGCACAAATTCCCTTTTTTAACTCATCAGTAAACAAATGTGACAGGAGAAAAACATTTTAGTTTGCTACAGCTTAAGCTACCACAGTTCAATTTTTAAAACCCTTAATTACATAGTAGTCATTATTTCTGATATTAAGTGTCTTGGCAGAAGACAGCATATGGTGAATGTAAATAGGAAAACATTTTTTCCTATGAATAGTTCCCACAGAAATTTTCTAGTAGTGTCAACATTGTATGTATGTTATTTCATTTGAATGTGTAAGTTCAGTTTCCTGATCCTTCCATGGCAGCAGGCTAACATCTGAAGTTAATAGTGTTTTTAAATACATGAAGTAGATCATGGATCTTAAACCCTGGCATCTGCAGTCTTAAGACTTTCTTTTCCTATTGCACGTTGTAGATGTTTTAACATCTACGTTGTAATTTTCAGCACTGTTTTTCTTGATCAGGAAGGGGTACAACGTAGAAATCATTAGCTGTTAGCTCCTGATGCAGAGTAATGTATTTTGAGGCTTTCTTTGTCTGTGGGATCACAAATTCCTCTGTAAATTCACTTTTACTCATTTGCTGTTTTCCTTGTGCAGTCAGTACACTGTTAATGAACGCCAGTGCATATGTGTAGCAGTTGTGGTCATGTTCTTCATACCTAGGAAAAGTATCTTGTGAGTAAGAACACTAATCCATTAATTACTGTGCATGGAGGAATATTTTACTGGGTGAAATAAGGAAGCACATGCTTTCCAGGAGCTATTGCCATGTTCCTTTAATGCCGGTACTTAAATATATTTCTATTCATCACAGGTTGTACGTTCCAGCCAGGGATACTAGAAATTGTGAGCATTAAAAAAAATATTATTTTTTATACTTATTTGGCTTTTACCTTGTTAACCTTTGCTCTTCCATGTATTGTTACTGTGTTAACTTGAAAACTTCTTCCTGCGGCAGTAATGTTAATTGTGTGCCACCACATGCACTTCTTTCAGTGTGGCATTAACTTGGAAGCTTACTTCAAATCAAGTAGATTCTATCACTAGTATGTTGATCAGTTGCTCTGTGGTGTGCCAGTCAAACTCCCACTGGTAGCACTGTGCCAGTTGTGCAAGGACAGAAATACTAACTGAATAGGAGAAGCAGCCATTTAAAAATGGTCTTGCCTTTTTTCCTGGTTCACCCCCCCCCTACACTAACCTAGTAGCATTTGGCACTTACCCGTTCTTTCCACTGTCAGAATGTTTCTCAGATTCTCCCAAATGTTTAATGCTGCCCACTAACTACTTCAGTAATTTATTCCATTCCCTCACCATGTTGCACTGCTTTTTCCACTGGCCCCGTATAACTGCACTTGATAAGGACCTGCTCAGACTCCTGTTTGCCATCTGCCTAATCCTCAGGCTTCTTCCATAATTGCCTCATCCTGTGTCACTTTTCCCTTGTTCTTCCTAGCCCTGTGACTCATTCCTTGCCTCATACTGCCAGTTGCTCCATGGTCTGTGTTGCCACAGGGAATCTTCTGTCAGGCTTGCCTGTCAGCCCTGGGAGTTTACAAGGTGGTTTAGCATGATCTGAGGACTGCAGGTATCAAAAGCGACCCTGAACCCAGTTCAGGACAGCCCACTGCTTCCTTCAAAGCTCCTCTGGTTTGTTAAGGGTATCTGAAGTGACCTGTAAGCTCCCATTTAGGAAGCAAGCAGTTTGCTACAGTGTACTTATTTACCAAAATAATTGTTAAGGAAAAATAATTATGAGTAACTTGAAGAGTGGCCATCATCACTGTTCAGTACAAAACATCTGGAAATGACAGTGGAAAAAAAAGTTGGGTTCACCAGCTCAGGGCTGAGTCTGGGGAGCGCCGCAGCATGTCCGGATAACTTCTGTGTACACGAGTACTTTACTGAGTCAGTTCCACAATTAAGCAGAGCATGTAACTTTCGTTTTTGTATTTACAATGCAAGAGAGTCTGTAATATGCTTCTTATTACCATCTATGTCTTCCACTTAGCATCTCATTTTTGGGAAGCATGTCTTTATATCCTTACAAGCAAACCCAGTATCTCTCAGTAATTTAAGATATTGTTGGTCATGGCTGTGGCTGCTGTTCTTTGCTGCTGTTAAGTGTCATCCTTCTAGTAAATGAAAAGCAATCAATAAAAATAAAATTGGGCTCGGCCTGCACTCAACAGAATTACAGGATTAATTTAGTGCAGTTCCTGTCACTGAAAAAATAAATAGAGGAGTTACCGGAACTTTTTTTAAGCTGTTAAATTTTCAGCAGTTTAGTGGTCACTGGTCTGTTTGTGGAAAAAGTAGGCCACTTTGTCAGAGGTGGCAGACAGGAAAATGAAAGAGAAACTTGTAGAAGAGATGCACACATCTACCTACCTTCTACCAGTGCTTCTCTGACGAGTTAATTTTAGTAACGATGTTAACACACTGGCAACTGTAAAAATATCAGAGACGCAAATCCTAATGGCTTTACAAGTTCTGTAGACAGTGAAAAAATTTATTCTAGGTCAAATTCTTTCATCTCCTGGTATTAGGGAGATAATGTATTATCTCTGAAATTTTAGTCAAGCCCATACAGAATTGCTGAAACCTGATTTTGATTTATTGTGGGGTTTTTTTTCCTTTTACATAAAATGACATCTATTTTCACTAACATCAGCACTTGACAGAACTATGCTCAGACAGGCTGTTTGTTAAATATACTGTTACTGATGGAGCGGTTCAAGGCCTGGTGTTTTCTTGGAGAGCAGGTTGCATTGTCATCAGCAGGCCTGGTGATGTGGCAGTGCATGTTTTAGCTAGGCTGTGTAACTTGTAACGCTGTCATCAGGCATTAACTGGGCAAGTTACGATCTGGGCAAGAATGCCATCAGTGTGTTCAGCCTCTAAGCACAAATACAGCTAAAACTGTTGCAACCTGGAAGAAATAATTACAGAATTGCACCTGGACTTTTCTACTTCTGTACTCAGCAGCACACTCTTAAAGGTAACGTTTCATTGAACTGGCTTTCTTCATGCAAAATTCTTTTGTTGCTGAAGAAAGCTTCCCTAAAATTATCTCTTATTTTAGAGCTTTTACACTCCAGCAGATGAGTGTGTTACTTCCAAGTTAAAAATACTTTTTTCTGTTTAGCAAGGCCACTAAGTTTAAGACAGCCTGACAGCGCTGTTTAGACTGGTTTGCTAGAAATGTGTGTTCTAAAGAAGCAAGGCTCTGAACGAACCACAAGCCTCACAGGATCCAAAACAGAATAGCCCAACTTATGATCCCAGATGAAAAACTCTATTGCATCCAGCTTTTAAACTGCATACCTATGAGGAAGCCAGGCCTCTCCCGCAGAAAACTCCTCTAGGAGCATATCCCACTGCTGAAGCATTCCAAACGCATCTGGCTGTACTAGTGGAATACTAATGCACTGTTCCCATCCAGTGTCAGCTCTGTGAACACCCTCTTCATTGTAATTGTACACCACACCTGAAAATACAAAGCAACAGATTGTCAGGTGACACTGGAGAATCATATCCAAATCTTGCCTCTTTTTTTTTAAGTGATGAAAGCTAGCATTAATTTTCTACGCTGCCATGTTTTCTTAGACTAGCTGTACCCCGCCTTCCTATCAGCAGCCTTCTGTGGCTACAGAGTAGAAAATGCAGTGCTTGCTTTTATCAAAAACCTGTTCTCGTTTTTACAGTGTAATTACAGATGTCTTTTGATAATGGAAGCAACTTAAGGACAACCAGGCTTCTTTTTTTAAACCCACAAATTAGACGACTTTTAGATTAAATATCTCAGGTGAAATTTTGCAGGGTGGGCCTACTCTAGGACAGCCTTATAGGATTTTTAATGTGGCTTTTTTAATGTGGGGACTTTTAAATTTTGTTTTTCAGTTGGGGGTATTTTTAGAATTAGCAAAAAACTTATGTTTAAGTCAAAATTTCCTGAAACTTTTTTAAAAGTAGTCTGCCTAGCTTTTTATTTCCCTGTGTCAGGAATAGAAGTCACCTGTCAATTCCATTCTATGCAGCTCTTCAGCACGAGAGGAGAGGTGTGTACTTTTGGTTTGAAGCTCTGTGTGCTCACTGCTGCAAGGTGAGATAAATTCTTGGACTCAAGGGTCTTTGATCCTTACATGATACTCTTTGGCAGGGAACAGTTAAGCTCCTGGTTCCGATTCTTCAACAGCAAAGCATCAGATATTTGGATGCTGCAGCCTGCATTTTTAACAGGTACCAGATACTGTTGCAACAGCCGAGGTGGCTCTGAAATAACCACCACAGCATTCAGATGATCCTGGGCGGAGGAGGCAGACCTCACCTGCGCGTACAGTGTAAATACAAGGTATGGGAGGCAGACAGTAGTTTGTAAGGCAACCTTAAAGTACTTTTTACCATTACTATTAGTTATTCCAACATGAAGATCAGATTTCCCGTCGTATCCCCTGAAAGAAAAGGAACAGTATTGGAGATGGATTTGAGCGTTGCTTGTTCCCATTAGAAACGTCATTATGCCATCCCCTCTTCAGAACAAGTGGTGCTTGTCAGGCTACTTAGATTCATAGAATCATTCAGGTTGGAAAAGACCTCTAGGATCATCAAGTCCAACTGTCAACCCAACACCACCAGGTCTCTTAAACCATGTCCTGAAGTACCATGTCTACACATTTTTTTAACACCTCCAGGGATGGTGACTCCACCACCTCTCTGGGCAGCCTGTCCCAATGCCTGACCACTCTTCCAGGAAAGAAATTTTTTCCAATATCCAATCTAAACCTCCCCTGATGCAGCTTGAGGCCATTTCCTCTTGTCCTATCACTACTAACTTGGGAGAAGAGACCAACACCCACCTCACTACAGCCGCCTTTCGGGTAGTTGCAGGTCTCCCCTCAGCCTCCTTTTCTCCAGGCTAAACAACCCCAGTTCCCTCAGTCGCTCCTCGTAAGACCTGCTCTCCAGACCCTTCACCAGCTTTCTTACCCTTCCCTGGACACGCTCCCACGCTCCAGCAACTCGCTGTCCTTGTAGTGAGGGGCCCAAAAATGAACATAGTATTCGAGCTGTGGCCTCGCCAGTGCCCAGTACAGGGGCACGATCGCTTCCCACTCGGGCCCAGGGCGCAGCCTGGGAGGCGAACCTCTACTGCGAGCCCAGAAAAGGCAGCTTCGTTTCCAGAACGGGGTTTGGCCAGGACTGGCGGGAAGCTCGCTCGCTCAGTCACCGCCTCCCGGCGCCGGCCCAGGGGGAGCGGGAGAGCCTGTGGCCGCCAGGCGAGCACTGGCCCCTTCCCCGGGCCTCCCGCCGCTCCCCTCCCCCGCCGGGGCTGTGCCGCCCGTACCCGAGGAAGGTGCCGGCGGTGGGCCGGAGGAGGAAGGCGCGGGGCTGCCGGTGCCCGTGGCGGAAGGGGCTTGGGATGCGGAGCGGGGCGGCGCGCAGCCCGGCGGTGGGCAGCGGCTGGTGGCAGGCGGGGCAGCACGGCGGCACCCGGCGGCAAAAGATGTCGGCCCCGCAGTGCCGCACCCGCAGGATGGCGGCGGTGGCGGCCTCCGTCATGGCGGCCGTGGGTCGACGCTCCGCCCTACCCGCCGTCTCTCTATGGTCCGGCTGAGCGGCGCTCTAGCCCGCCTCTGTGGGGCGGCGCAGCGGTGAAATGTGTCCGGGCGAGGGGATTGGCATTGCGGGCCCGTGTGGCTCCGCCCTTCCTCCCGGTGGCGGAGCGGAACGGAGCTGAATCCCTACGCGGGACGCCGGGCGGGCCGGCGTGGCGAGGATGAGCACGAAGCAGGTGACCTGCAGGTGAGCGCTGCTGCCTAGGCCTGGACCCGAGCCCGGGCCTGGGCCTGGGGCCTGCCTTCCCCGGCCCGGCTGGCGCGTCTCGGGGCCTCCCGGGGCCTGCTGGTGGCTGGGGCAGGGTGGCGGAGGCTTCCCCGGCCCGAACCCCCGCACAGGCCACCGGGGAAGGCTGCGCCTGGCCGTGCTGGCCTTGGCTCGTCCTTAGGGAAGCGGCGGCGGGTGCTGCCTGGTGCCCGCAGCTGCCCGGGGCGGAGCGCAGGGAGCTGCTGCGCCCCCGCTTGCAGCCCCATAATGGCGGGACTTTGCGAAAGAGGCGAGGTCGGGTTCGAGGGAAACGTTTTTCGAAGTTCCCTCTGGGAAGGAAAACCGCTCTTACGCTTGTCTTCACAAAACAGAGTTGTCTGACCAGAGGTGCTTCTCCCCCAGGTACTACGTGCAAGGAGTGTGTCGGGAAGGAAACAAGTGTCTGTTCTCGCATGACTTATCTACAAGTAAATCGTCCACCATCTGCAAGTACTACCAGAAGGGACAATGTGCCTACGGAGCTCGGTGCAGGTAAAGACCCGACTCTTTTTTCGAATAGTGTGTTTGGAAGAACTGGGCATAAAGATCGAGAAAACCTAAGATGACAAAGGGAATGAAATAATATACTAAATACGAGCTTTTTCTCCTAGTACCAAAACCAGTTTATGGGTCCAATATTATAATTTTACTTTGTCTTGGCTTCAGCAATTATTTTCCTCTATAGGAATTAAACTTCAGGTTTCACAAATGTTTTTCATCTGGTTCTTGCTATAGTAAGACCTATTAAATGCAAAAAACAGAGCCTGCAACTTCACACGAAACCGCATTTGGCAGCATGCTTTGCTTTCTGAGTGACTGAAGGGGCTGGAAGCGGGAGGTGTTTCAGCAATGCTTCACTCAGTTCTCTTGATGTAACCCGTAGCATCCTTTGTGCAGATTCTAATGCATGATTTCAAGGACTTTCAGTTCTGTCTTAGAGCAAAGTTGTTTTCTCATGCTCCCCTGGGTTTGGCGGGAAAAACCGGACAGTACCACACCTTCTCCTGAAGGCTTCTGGTCTTGAGAAACGCTCAAGTAAATACTATGTATTAGTTAACGTTGTTACATATCGCTGGGGACGGGCCGCAGGGCAGCCCATGGCTCCTTTGTGGAAAAATTCTGGTCGTGGATGAGAAACCTGTGTTTGTACTGTCACCTGACAAGGAGGACAGGGGATCTCGCAGCATCGCTGCAATTGCAGCAGCTTGGTTGTATTTCGTTTCCTCTGCTTTGTTCAGGGTAACAAACTTGGATCAGAAGATTGAACATGGGTGATTTCTGCAGCTTCCATTAGCTGCTCACACAGAATTAGTAATGTATGATGTCCGTGACGGCTGTGTTATTCACGGGGACCACATCATACATTGACTCAAAGGTGATGATGGTCGCAAAATGTGCTGCAGTTTTATTCCGGCTGTTTTGCTGGGTTTTGGGGTACTCGATGCTCACAAGTGATTCACATGCCTGTGGCATGTCTGTGGGCAGGTAGAGGTCCTAAGTGCAGGACCAGAAACAGATACGGAGGATATTTTTGTCTCCATCAGAAATATTCTCGCATTTGGGTATGGCCACGGCTTTACTGGACCAGCCTCATTACTGCACTGATTGCTTCTGCTCTGCAGCTGGAGCATATTTCCATTGCTTTACCAGATGTTTTGAGCCCTTTCCTATCCTGTGTGCAAATACTGCATTTCTTCTGTGGTGTGGGAGCATAACGTCTAAGCATTGCTGCTTGCAGGGGGAAAACAGAGGTCATGAAATGTTGCTCCTTCCTCACAGCATTTTGATGTTACTTCTCTTAGAAATGCCAGCAAACCTGTTTGTATGAGGGGATGAGGAAGATCTAATTTAGTATGCACATGAATAATGTTCTTTCAGCTATGCTGGGTGTCTCTGGAGAAGAAAATATAGGTGTGCTTTCAGAGGCATCCATTTTTTGAGACTGAGAAACCTTTCAGTCTGGCATCGGGGAGCCATCCCGCTGCTGTGCCAAGTTTAGCCTTTGTAAGCTTTGTTTTGTCTTTTGCAGGTATGATCACACCAGGCTCCCTGTGTCAGGGGGTGCAACAGCCCCTGCGCCACCTCCTCTCTCAGCAGCAGCGCTGCACAACCCTCGCCATCCTCCTGAGCACAGCGCACCCATAATCAGGAGCAAACTGCATGAGACTGGCAAACGGGAGAAGAAGACGCTGGTGCTCAGGGACAGAAGTGAGTGGGAGCGCTGCTGGGCTCGTCCTTGGTGCTTGTTAGGAGTTAGGGAGTTTTTCTCCTCTTACTACTTGACTTTTGTGGACAGCTGGAGAGGTTCAGTCAGACTCCCTACCTGATGAGGCCTCTTCCCTGGAAACACCTGTGCCTGTCAGTGCCTTTTAATGACTCTGTCTAGCTGATGGGCTTTTAGCCTGGCATTCCCTGAAGGGTGGCTGTTGGGGGGGGATTTTTTGGGGTGTGTTTCTGTTTTGATTTGGTTTTTTTGGTTAAAATATCTCTGCCTCTCAGATCTTTTTGTGCATTTTGTTCTCAACATGAGGGCATTTGAAATGGTGAGAAACTACTTTTTGTGAGAAACCTGTCTGCTTTGTGCTGGGGCACCTGGCATGCACTCTGTGGAGGATTGTGCCAGCCCTTGGGAACACGAGCACAGAGACATCCGCCGGTGCCTGAGAGGCAGGGCAGAGGAGCCGAGCCCTGCTGCCGCCTGCACACTGTTCCCACCTGTTCTCACTGTCGTACCGAATGGGCTGGTTGCCCTGCTGTGAAACAAGAGGAATTTTTAGCCTGTTTGTAAACAGAAAATAGCTGAAGAAATCTTGAAACTGAACTTTTCAGTAGGTAGCTTGTGAAAATTCTTGTGATTTGTGAGCAGAAGGGGCTCAGAGATGAGATTTCATTGAGAAGAAAACTTTTTTTAAAAAAAAAATCATAGGTAGTCATTGGAAGGTATATGGAGCTTCTTGTGTGGGTTTTGTGCCATGACTTGTATGGTCCATACTATGTTTCTGTCTCCTAAGACCTGTGTGGATTGAATGAAGAAAAGCAGACGACCAGTGCCACAGGTGATGCAGTGTGTTGCAGTGACCAAAATGATAATCTGGAAATGAAGCCCCATTCCTATTTGGAAGCAATTTGCAGTGGACTGGAAGATTCAGTAGCTGGAAGCTCCTGCGCTGACGGAGAGCAGCTGTGTCCTTATGCCGCAGCGGGAGCATGCCACTTTGGAGATCGCTGCCTTTACCTCCACGGAGATGTGTGTGAGATCTGTGGATTGCAAGTACTTCACCCTTTTGACCAAGAACAGAGGAAGGCTCATGAGATGGTAATATTAACAGGAAATCGGTGTGAGACTTGCTTTGCTTGGTGCAAGATCTGGTTCATTTGCTCTAAAATCCAAA
Source organism: Phalacrocorax carbo (assembly GCF_963921805.1). NCBI lineage: Eukaryota > Metazoa > Chordata > Aves > Suliformes > Phalacrocoracidae > Phalacrocorax > Phalacrocorax carbo. Next base: position 26,181,354 of record NC_087518.1, on the reverse strand, counting down.
GACATGTTTTGTAGGAGAGCCTGTTGTTCCAAAGAACTTCTGTTTTATTGTTTGTCTAGCTATAAAATGATTCTAAGAGTGGTCTGTTCAAGCATCTGGAGCTTAATTGGTAATGATGTTGCAGCGACTTCTTTTTTTCTCATTTCATTCTTATTGGAAACTTGCCTGCAGCCTCCTCCCAGAACACCCTAAAACTCTACCAGGAAAATGTCTTCTGTAGCTTATGCAGTGTCTCCATAGTAGGTTATGTACAGTGGGGGAGAGGAACAGTAGACTGCTGGTGTGTTCTGAGGCCTTGCCCTGCCACTCTGCCGAGCCACCAACCAAGGGTGTCTCCTCTTGGTCATCGCTGATTTCAGGGCAGGGCCAAGTAGGGACAGGTGGAAGAGAGTACTGTGATTTTGGAGCTGAACGTGAAGTAAGATGGCTGGAGGGACTGTGTGAGGAATTGGTTGGGTGAAGATGGGATTAAGGGGCTGCTCTTTTCTCTGCCTGGCTACCAGACTGAGGTCAGGGTTGGCCAGGAACAAGAGTTCTCAAAGCTGAGGAGAAGGACCAGCAGCTTTAGTGGTTACTGAATCGTAAGTGTCTCCAGAACCTGGAGTAGAATCTGAAGGGTTAAAAATCTCAGGTTTTGTGCAGTAGGTGTATACTTGCAAAATGTATAGGTGTAGGAGTTTTCCCTTCTCCCCAGGAGCTCCTTGGTGTCCACAGGGAATCCCGTCACTGCTGCTGGCCGGTGCTCGGCTTCAGGAGCAGAGGTGTGTGTCAGATGAGAAGGTGCAGTAGTCAGTATGCTGCTGTTAATGTGGAATTATTTTGTGTCCTTTTTTTTTATTATAAAGTCTTTTAAATTTATTTTACTTGTCTAGTCCTGAGAACCTTGAAAAGCAAGAGGTAAAACTATGCGGGTATAACCACCAGCTCACCTTGTAGTGCTGTGAAAGCGTAAATTCGTTATTGATAGTCACTACTGGGATACAGTGCTGAGAAATGTCTGTAACGAGAGACTAATTCCTTAGCTAGGGTGAAGCTTAATATCCGGTGAATGAGTGTGGCCTTAACGCTAAGTGGAGTAACATCTTGGTGGTGTGGCACCCGTTCTGGGCCCTGAATTAGATGGTTTTAGAGGTATTTGAAGCATTTCCTTGTGCAATACCTGTTCCATGACAGAGATACAGAAAGGTATAGATGAAGAGTGTTCGGGCAGTTTTACTCCTGAAGCTGCAGAGGACATTGAAGGGCTGAAATATGTGACTGAATTTAATATTCTTAAAGTTAAATATTGACAATGAAGGGTAGGAGTGATGCTCTTAATCAGCATACCTTGTTTTTCCTGTAATAGATCCCTTTCATAGACACTTGTTTTACAAGGAACAGGCTGACACATGGACTGCAATAACCAGTGACATCTCTCCTGTGACAGATGTGCATGGCAACATTTGAGCACGACATGGAGAAGGCCTTTGCCTTTCAGGCAAGCCAGGACAAGGTGTGCAGTATCTGCATGGAAGTGGTGTACGAGAAACCATCGGCCTCCGAGAGGAGGTTTGGGATCCTTTCCAACTGCAATCACACGTACTGCTTGTCTTGCATCCGGCAGTGGAGATGTGCCAAGCAGTTTGAGAATCCAATCATAAAGTAAGCTGATGTGAACCAGAGTCTCTCCTCTGTAGCCTGTGTCAGGGAGATGGGCTTTCCGGTCTGCTTTGACTTGATACGGGGATAAAACGGGTGATAAGGGATTCCAGAGCTGGAAACAGTAACATTAATAAGATTTGAGCTCAGAAAATCCTAGTTCAAGTGCTGGCAAATCCCAGGACGATGGAGTAGGGCTATGAGGAGAACTACCTTTGAGGCGAGTAGGATGCACCAGGTATCCTTTGGTAGCAGTTTACCCACATGCTGTGGTCCGGTGTGGGAAGAACGCGGCCTTCTGTGACTCCGCCTTCTCTCCTTGCATTGACAGTGGGGCAGAGGGCACATAGATGCTCTCTGGAGCAGCCGAGTCCTTGCTAGCCTGTGCCCTTTGCAGCACCTGGTGTGAGAAACCAGTAACTCCTTTTTTTTTTTCTGTGTCTGTATGTGCTTAATGACTGGATTTTTCTCTAAATGATAGCTTACCTAAGCTAAATGTCCCATTAATCACACATTTATCTTTATCTGAGTAAATGCCTTCATCTTCTAGCCAGACAAAAAAATGCATTCAAAACATGCTCCTCCTTAGATGACAGAATTTAAAACCTCCAATTAGGGCAATTTCCTTTTTCAAGCATCTCTTTGAAAACTCTCAAGTTACAAGGATGCTAAGGAAAAGGTGGGAAGTATTTTCAGTCTTCTGACAAAATAGCCTTTTCTGCACACCTTTCATTATGAATTTCACTGAAGTGAATGTTAGCTCCTTGGAATGCAACCTGGAGTTGAGCTTCTGGGGCCAGGGACTGAGTGCTGTTTCTTTCATAAAGAGTGCCCTGGGAACCAGTTTGAATGTGGATTAAATACTAATACAAATTCTTCAAACGTGTTTTTTACGATGGCAAACATACTGGTTGTTGCAGTTAATCTAAAGGAGGAACTTGACTTAGTTCTAAAAGCGCTGCCTGCTGGGAGACAAGGCGTTTTATGGGACTTGTGGGGAGAGCGTAATAAAGCCTTTCCTGGGCTTGTTGAGGTACCTGAAGTTGCATATTTGAATCTCAATCTTGGTTCCTGTGTAGAAATTCATCTCATAAAACCACCAGGCAAACAACTCATTGCTGCTGGTAGAAGCCAGATCCCGTTTCAAAAGGCTGAGAACTTCCTTTTCTTTTTTTCAACTGGTTTGGCTTTCAGCTGTGTGGGAGCAGCAGTACTCACATAATAAAGGTTTATTTCTGCCTGTTGGGATTAACAGATACAGTTTATTTCTGTCTGTTGAGGAAATACCTGTTACTTTTGTTCAAGTCTAGAAATAAATGCAAGGCAGTGCAAGCCCTGACTGGGCTGAATTGGATTATTTCAACTGAAACTAATGACAAAGGTGCACATGTGCGGTACTTAAGTGTGCAGGGGTGCTGCTTCAGTGTGACAAACCATCTCCCCTTTGCTTGGGAGACTCCTGTTTCCAGCTGATTTATTGAGGAGTATCGCTCTCAGAAAGTAACAGCGTTGCTGTTTTGTCTTGATCCGTTAAGGTCTTGCCCAGAGTGCCGTGTGATATCAGAGTTTGTCATTCCCAGTGTGTATTGGGTAGAAGACCAGGAGAAGAAAAATGAGCTCATTGAAGCATTTAAGCAGGGAGTGGGGTAAGTTCTGTAACCACAAACACTGTTTACATTGTCCTTAAGTCAAGTTTACATTGTCCTTAGTCAAAGGGCCTCTATTTTTCAACTTTATGCAGTTACAAACCATTCTACAGAGAATTCTTAATCTCTTTTAACAGTTTTATTTAACTTTGTGGCTGCTACGAAAGGGTCTGTTGCATAATTATAGGTCAGAAATTATTCAAACTCACTGTGCTCTGAAATGTTGATGTTATTTCAGTTTACTTGTCAAAATGGGCTTTGTGCATTTTCTGTTGATCCCTTAGACATAATTGCCTGGAAGGTTGTCAGTTACAGAGGAAAATAAACAGAGGAGGAAAATGTAATAGCCTCTGGAGGTATGGGATAAAAATTCACAGGGCTTTTGTAATGTCTACTGGAAATGGAAAATACTACACGAGTGCATTCCTTTTATTTTCTAATAAGTATTTGCCTGTTGCTTGGAGCGCTGGGAGAGTGCTGCTGACGGGTAGATTTACAGCAGCTTTGCAAAGTCGTGCTTGCCCTGCGTAAGGGTTATGTAGTTTGCAGAACAGTGAGGTACCGTTACTTAGCTCCTTGCTTGCTCTTTTTAAGGGTAAACAAGCAGATCTGTGCTTGAACCCAAGTGAGTGCTGACTATGTTGTTCAAGGCTGCGTGGCTTTAGACATCCTCTTTGGAGTACAGAAAAAAATAGGCCTAACTTAAACCTGTGTGTAGCTGTTGCTACGAGCTTTTCAGCTGCTTGGGAAGCTTTACGTCTCTCAAGCCCTGCTATAACACAGCAGAAGAAGTGTTGAAAGCAGTACTGCTCCATTAAGTGAACCCAGCATCGTCTTGTTTTCTCTTTTAGTCAGGCAAGATATTTGAATAAAATTAATCACTTTAAACTGAGGTTCATCAGATACGGTTTGTTTTCAGTGCCTTCTTGCTGTCATGGTTCTTCATGTTAATTTGCCTTGAGGGTAGAAAGTTGTTCTCAGAAGCCTCAGCTTAGTGCAGTTCTTAAATGGCCGTGCTCTCAGTAAGGTAAGCTTTTGTGTTGCTGGATAGAGGCTTAGGTGGTGTTGGACTGTTGTATAGAAGAGAATACAAGGGGTTTTGCTTAAGCAAGTGCTCAGCTAAGACTGAGCACTGAGCAGTAGTGTTGTAAATGGATAGAGTCTCTGTACAAAAGCGGTTTTTATGGCTAGATCTCTTGGCAGTCAGTTTAACTTGAGGATTTAGTATTGCATGGAATGAAAGAATGCTACTGAAGGGGAGCCCAGGTGAAGAGCAGGGGTCCTGTCAGCACAAATCCATTCTGATTTATGTGCCAGTGAGTGAGGGAAAAAGCCTGACCTAGAAACCTGGAAGTCACAGACAACTGCCATTCCAAACCAAGATTAATTCATTACACTTTTAATGCATTGCCAGGTTGGCGGGGGGGGGCGTGTTTGGTTGTCTGGGGTTATTGCTGTGCTTTCTTCTCCTTTTAGTTGCTATTTGAGAGGCTGTATCTATGCCTCAGGAACCAGTTTCATCAGTTGCATTTTCTTGAGTTTCCTCATCAGATGTTTTGCATTGTAGAACAATTTATCAACCCCCTCCCCACCACTGTTCCATGACCTCTGTAGTGAAGACCTTTATAAACATTTGCCACACAGCTAGAACAGCTTAGTTGAACAACAAAGCTGATGGAACCTTAAATTAGCAAAGAATTGGAATAGACCTTCCAAAGATGATGAGTAGGTTCATAAAACTGTAGTGGTAGAAAATACAGGAATGTTGCTAGAGAAGTGGCAATGGATTTTTTTATGATGAAAATGCAGGTGTAGGATCAATGACATTCTTTGAACATCCCTCACTTTCCATGTCTTAAGATAGTTTGGGGTTTTTTTACTTATTATGCTCTTGTATTTATTTATTTGTTTGCTTTTAATGGTCTTCCCCAACTCTTTTGACTGCTCTTGGTTTGGGACTGGGAGACTAGAACGCCTGGTATGTTAACAGTATTTTGCTGCACTGACTAAGGATGAGACAAGCAGCCATGCAGAGTGAAGGGTATCTATTTCCTACTTGCTGAAGGCAGTACTCTCTCCTTCTAATTGCATCAGGAAAAAGCCCTGCAAGTACTTTGAACAAGGGAAAGGAACTTGCCCGTTTGGAGGAAAGTGTCTTTACCTTCATGCTTATCCAGATGGGACACGAGCTGAGCCTGAAAAACCACGGAAACAGCTCAGCTCTGAGGGGACTGTGCGGGTAAGGGAATGTGCCAGTCAAGTGTCACTACAACCACATTTTGAATGTAAAGTGTATTACTTAGAGCAGCAGTAGTGTACAGCCTCAGATAAGTGAAGACAGCACCCCTCCATTTCCTTGATGCACAGGCTTGTTATTAGGGAAAGGAGAAGGCACCTTTCATTTAATAGCAAAAATTTATCTTTTTTTTAACCAATCCTTCTCATGGCAAACCTTTTGTCAAAGGAATGCTGCTGTTCAAGCTTTTGTCTGCAGTATTAAAAACATCTCCCTTGCCTACATAGAGCTGGGACTATGCCTTCTCAAAACCTCCTTATGACTTGGCCACGTCCCTGACTGGTCAAGGCAGGTTTAATGTAGACACAGCTCCATAACGTGGGCTGGTTTGCCCTCGCTTTATTCATGCTGTAACGTTAGAGAGAGCAGTTGTCACTTTGACTGGAATGGCAAGTGTTGCTGAGTATTTGTAAAGTCTGGCTCAATCCCAGCTTCTGAGTCTCAACTTCTGACTTTTTTAGACTAAGAAATAAGACTGATAACGGATAGTATTTTGATGGAACCATGACAAGTACCAGTTTGTGCTCAATCAGATTTTCTTTTATTCCAGTTCTTCAATTCTGTTCGTCTGTGGGACTTTATTGAAGATAGAGAAAGCAGGACTGTGACCAGCACAGACAATGAAGTAACAGAACTTGGAGAACTTTTCATGCACCTTTCTGGGACTGAGGAGGATTCTGCTATTTTTCAATAAAGAGAACTAAAGGTGCAGTAGCCTAAAGCAATCTACCTATTTATTTAGCAATGCTTTTACTTTTTACAGCAGTTTTAGAATGAATGTGCCCTGTGGTTTGCTTGTGCAGTCCTGGTTAAGTTTTCAGATAGTTTTTCTATGGCAAAAATACTAAAGTGTATTTAAATAGTTAAATTGATTGCATGGAAAAAACAACCCTTACTCCCAAGCGGGTTTTCTCCCTCTTTGGCCTAACATATGCTGTCTAGTGAGCTGAGTGGTGGTGTAAATGCAGCTCCTCTTTTACCACGCAAAGCTTAAGCTGTTAAAAACTGTTGTTAAATCTATTTTGGGTGGGGTTTTTTCTTCTTTTTTCCACTGTATCAACTAAATGTATATTTACAAAAACCCACTGGGAATAACGGTCAGTGTAGCTTTTTCTTCCTTAAAAAGGAGATTTAAGAACTAATACATTATACCTCAAAGTAGTACCTAGAGTTTGGAATCAAGTTTATTCTTATAGCAAGTGTTTCAGGAGCAGGGTCTGGCCATTTCCTGGCTCTCAGAGACTCTGTAAGTCAAGTTCCTATCCTTGTTTTGAAAGAATTTAAGTGTATAGTGCCAGGAAGCATCTCTTAAAACACCCGCTGTAAAGCAACTGCACTGATTTAATGTATTCAGGCAGAGCAATCACAAGTCACAACATACAGCTCAATTTAACTTACAGCACAACGTGCATTTTGGAAACTGTAATGAGTGCAAGTAATGTAGTCATTCCAACACTAAGAGTTAATTTTTTCTTCATTTTAAACTAGTTCAAATGTATTTCACCTACATTTTCTGATCTCAGTCTGCAACTCTACAACAAAACTGTTTCTTTTGTAACTGAAAATTACTTATAATTGCTGCTTTTCTTAACTGCACGGCTGATACTTGGGCTTCTCCATCTCCACACACCTCTAGCAGAGCAAGAGACACCTTTCTGAAGCTGCAGTACAGTCTTAGAACAGCCCAGGTCATTCTGCGAAGTCATTTGTATTAACTTTGCAGTTAAACTAAAAATTCAGTCTGGACACAACTGAAGTGGCTACAGTGTAATACAGCGTTAACGCACTGCAGCACGAGTGGAGTTCTCAAGCACATTCAGCGTACAACCTTGATGGCTTGAGGATAAGGCTGCATACCCTTGAAAGGTTGCCTGTATGCTTAGAGATTTGAGCAATTCAGAAAGCTTGATTGCTGAGACAACAAACTATTTGTATTGCAAAGCAAAGTATATTTAGAGACACTTGTGCAAAAAAAACCTTACCTCAGCACAGCAAATAGGGTGCTGCTTTGATGATGAAAAACTAGGATCTGGGTCACTGCCATAAAGCAAAGAGCAGGAACCTTAATCTGGCATTCATTTTTAAACACCACTGAGTTAGTGATTCCAGGATTACTCGCTTTGGCTGTGGGTTGGCATTTCTCAGTCAAAACTGAGAAATACACTGGATGAAAATATTGCATTCATGTATGGGTTCCAACAGAAAAGGGAGACAGCCCCCATCTCTGCTGGCCAACAGTTCCTCACGTCAAACATGTAAATTTTGTTCTCTGTTCTGACCTGGGAAATGTTAAAAGTTAACTTTAGAGTAGAAATAATTGTGGAAAAGTTACAATGCTTACTGCAGAGTCAGGCCTTAGCGTGCCAGTATCTATAACCACATACTCAGCTTCTTTTTAAAACCGGCATGTGAAGGCCTGCTCTAGTAAGTCGTATTGGTGTAATTCTTCATCAGTAGTGACAAAGGTGAAGGAAAAGAACGTAGCAGTAGGAGAGCTGTGGTACTGGAAGAGGAATGTTCAAGAGCGCTTGCCCAGACATAGTTTCTAACCCAAAATACAACCCTTAGCCTCCCTGCTGAAGCTTGTTCCTAGCAGCTATTACGCATTATTCCTTGCTGGGAAAAAAAAGGGAACTTTTTCAAGCAATGAAATATACCCAAAAAAGGTCAATGGAGAGGATGTTCTTTACCTTAAACAAGACATTCCTGGTTTACTTTGCCCCAAGAAGACATAAACCAGGTAACAATACCCTGTCATTAGAAAGACAAGTTTTTTTGAGCGCTACCTAGGGACAACAAACAGAAGTTTTAATGTGAGAGCAGTAAGACTTAAACTCACTCCTTTTCAATTCTTCACTTAGCAGCTTTCATCTAATTTGACATCAAGTGCTGGTCAAAATAAGCCTATTTATCAAAAATATTTTAATTTTAAAATTAGAAGTTAATGGTTTCTTTTTGGAAATTAGAGCTAAAGTAAAAGCAGCTTACCATTTCTCCTCCCCCCCCCCCCCCCCCCAACCTCACTCTTATTAATATGAAGATAAAATGAGAGAAATGATGTTCAGAGAGGGCTGCAGTTAATATCAAGATTATTAGAAGTCCTGCAGAAGTATTTCAAACAGTTTCTGTCAACCATCAATTTACTTTTTCGCAAGCAAATTTCATGGTCATGCTCAATTATCACTTAAGAATTAAAATTCCACCCTTCTTATAGTGTTAGACAATATTTTGAGGACAGTCTAGGTATTGGTTTTTAATTATGTGCCTGGCTTACATGCCTCAAGTTCCTCTCTTTCCTTTCAGAAGCACTTTGTGGGTTTTTTGCTTGCTGCAAATAAACTGAAATGACTACTTGGACATGTAAGCTGTGAAAATTCACAGCAAAAGTACCTCACCTAACCAATTTTAGGCAGCAGTTTAGATTGAGATAACAGTGGTAACAGACATCTTGTCTCTTCACTCGCTAGACCTCAGCAATGTATTTGGAGAGGAGTCCCACGCTTATCTGTCTACACCGAGAAACACAAAATCCCAAGCTTCCCTTCCAAGAACATAAACTTTGCTCTAACGAACATATTTAAACAATGCTATTTAAAAAATTCATTCCTATATTAAAGCACCCATTTTTTGTCATCTGCAGAGTTCAGCCAAGACAAAAAAAACCCACTTGCTTCTAAGTAGAAACAGGTTCACAGAAAATAAAATGCAGAGGAAAAATGATGCAGTTAAATAGCTTGATAGTAATTCAGTGTAGGTATCTTAACAAGTAGATGCTGCTGAAAGATTACAGTAGAATAAAAAAATCTTGTATGTGATTGAAAACCTATAGGTTGTCATATCAAGTGTGTTTTTACTTGAACTGCTATTAGCTATCCTAGTAACTTTTAAAAAGTTATTCAGAATGTAATTTTCTGAGTTTTTCAAATCTCAATGTATGTGTCAGAACTATGGATTACTACATTAAATGATGACATTGAATCTTAAACCTAAAATTTAATTTATTTTATTAAAATAAGATAATCAGAGGAACCTTGGCTTATAATAAATGCATTTTCTCAGGAGCAATAAAAACAAAATTAAAACCCAAATCAGCAAAAAAACCTGTATATGCTCAGTTTCCTCTTGATAGTGCATCTCTCGGACGACAGCTTCAGATGGGATGATGACTACGCTCATTTTGCAGAAGTACACTGATAATGTTAATTAGCCTTTTCTCAGCCAAAACACCTGTCTTTCCGCACTTACCACCTCATTGGGGTGCAAGAAACAAGTCAATAGTACCAAAGTAAGCTGCTTAGGTTGCTGAAGATGACTGTAGCAAGACTGGCTGGCTTCCTTCTCTGAGCAGTACAGTTCAGAAAATATTCCATTCTTTTGCAAGAGTTTTTCTTCTATGTGCAAAACTATTGCAAAACTATTTTGTGTTGAATTAGCATTTTAACTTATTTCATTGGCTTGATGAAAGCTCTTAGGCAGGAGCTGATTTCCAGAAAGTTTTTTCCTCTTCTCTCAGTCTTGTTTGCAGATACCCATTTCAGGCAAAACTCCCCCAACTTGAAGTGGCATGGGGCAATCAAGGAGCACCATAATGCATCAGCTTTCCTCAAATGCTGAGGCAAACCATCCTTGCTGTAAAAAATACCAATTTATCAACAGATTCAAATCAATCCAGGAACACTGCCAAAGAAACATCCATCGCTTCGGTGTATGGGGAAAAATAAGGCTCAAGTGCATCTATTAAAAAAATAGTTAATAGATCTCTTGATTTATATTCTGTTAACTATCCCAGTAAAAGAAAATGTAGAAAAAGGCAATGTGGAGCTGTGTCCCTGCAGGATAAGAACTGCAGAAATCCTTAGCAGCTTGTTCTTAAAACTGGGACACAGATAATCCTGCTGGCACCGATCCTGTACACTGAGGCATTAAAAGCACAACTTCTGTTACTTCTGTTCCTTTCCCATTGCTGGAGAGAACCAGGGAAGGGGAGCATGATCCTAAAACACAGGTAGTCTTGTGGATGTTAATGTGCATGAATTTATGTCCTCTGTGTGGGCGGCGCGATGCAGAGATGGTTCAGAAGCACTCCGGTTGATTTTGGGTAAAGAATGTTGCAACAATTCAATCGACGACAGTATCTGAGGGAAACACAAAATGAAAAGGCAGCTTGTTAGAGCTGCTTGTCTTTAAGACTTAAACCTTCGTGTATTATGGCTTTAAGCATATGGTTAAGAGCAACAATACAGCATGTGGAGACACTGAAAATAACACCCTAGGACTATGCTGTATGGTTTCATTGCTACGAGGAGTCTGAGTTTCAGAGGATGGGAGGATACTTCTCATTAGTTCAGACATTAGGATCAATTAACAAGCAATTCTCCAACAGAGTAACAGGGAAAGAATTGCATCTTCTGCCTAACAGTCTGTTTAGAAACAACATTTTGAAAGAACTTTTTAAACAACAGAAATTAAACTTGATTGTAACAGCAAGAAGTTATTTTTCCAAAATCTGCTAATATTTAATTCCAGCTATTTAACGAGTATGATAAAGCACCTTCATCATCCTCAGAGTGACAGGAAAAGGTGAAGTACCCTCTGTAAAAATACCAAAAATTGCTACATGAATTTAAATCCCCCCGTGCGTTTTGTTTGCGTGTTCATAGCTGTGGGGAAAGAAAGGAGGAAGGGTTTCTTATTTCCCTCAGACCTATACTAAAATAAAATACAAATACAGATTTGATTTTTTACTGGGCTAGGGTTTGGGGGTTTTGTTTGTCTGGGTTTGGTTTTTTTGTGTGGTGGTGTTTTTTTTCTGCTTGCCTCCAAAATATGTCAGCTGTTGAAAACCAAATTGCTATAGTGTTAGTCTAACATTGCTTCAGTCTGCATGCAGAGTATTTGTTAATGACCTTTACAGCAATTACGCACAATCAGAATTATGAACTGCCTAAGGGAGCTGCATTATGAAAGATGAACATATGAATAAAGACAAAAACAGGAAGCAGGCTGCACTTTATTCCTACGTCTACCTTCAGTTTCTCAACCAAAGCTTGTATCCCTGTAGGATGTTTTGTGTGCTAATAGCCATTTATAAAATACTCTGGAACTGGTTTAGACAAAAAACACACTTACTTGTGGAAACAGAGGTCGTTCTTCCCTAACTTTCTTCAAACAGTCTGCTACAAGCCTCTTCATTGCTTTGGGGCAGTTCTTGTACAATTTACTGAGGTCTGGAGAAGCATACCCTCGGCCAACCATGAAAATAATCTGGAAAAGCAGCAGCAAGTAGCAGAAAACCAAAGTTGTAGAAGTTGTTTCACTGGTTGATAGCTTTAGTGTCCCAAAGTCATTAAACATGAAAAGGCACACACACTAGCAGATACTTGTAGATTTGTCCAAATTAGTTAACTGAAACAATCGTCCTGGTTTTGTGTAATGCCGGACATGACTAAATCAGAGTGACACTGTGGTTTGTAATGCTCAATAGTGAAGGCACTATTGCATTCAGAATGGGACAGGAGATACTGCGTGACATGGACATGACATGGCAAGTTCCTTCAACTGATGGCTACAGCGACAAATTATCCCCAATTTGGGCAGTTAGCAGCAGCCAACCAATTTGGCACAACAGCTTAATCCATCAGCAGAGCTGTATTTTCAGTAAACATTTTGCAAAAGGAGATGTATGGCTAGCAAGTGGAAAGAGATCATAACCAGTGATAACTAATGCAGCAAAAAAGGAAGAGGGGTTTGGTTTGGGACAAACAATAAAAGACATAATTAGTGTTGGAAAATACATTTTCCATTTTCATCCAAGTTAATATGGTCATTCTTTAGGATTTTCATCAGACTTCCTGTAACCTTAATAGTTGACTATTTAGTATTGGTAAGACTGTTATTCGGCTTGGTTGGTTGAGGGGAGTTTGTTTCTTTGAGGGTTTTACTGGGGGGGAGGAGGGGTAAACAGAATTAAATGGGCTATTTCTTCTTCAACTAATGTTGCCTCAGGGGAGGGAAAATAAAAGTCCATATAATGTTGCTAAAATGAAGTATCATTGTTCTTCTCCAGGAAATATTCTATCCTTCCCTGGAAAACTTAACTTGAGGGGCAAATGTCGCATGTTCTGTGAGAGTAATGGTTTTATTAAAGCTTGCATATAATTTCAATACTATGAATTAAAACGTGTTCCAATATCCCAATTCGTAGACAGCCTTAAAAATAAGAAAATACTTCCTTAACAGAACTGGCCTCTTCTACTTGGAATACAGACTATATAACATAATAGGGGTAAGATCTAATATTTTGTCCCCATACACACACACTGCTTATTATTAAATCTTAATTAAAAAAAAAAAAAAAAAACAACAACAAAAACACAAACCATAACTGAGGATTCAGTAAAATAGAGATCAAAGAGATCTAACAGTCAGAGGGTCATGTCCTACAGAATAAGTTAGCTCTACACTTGCTAAGCCAGAAAAAGCATTCCTGTAAAGAACACAGTTGAGGTTTCTGTCCTTAATGTGCTTCTTTATAATTATTGGTTAACTGACTTGGTAAGATTACAACTTAGTAAAGAGTAAATCACCCAAACTAACATTCAATACTAAAAGGTTTGACAATAGCCACTGTTTGGTTTTTTTTTCACTTGGTAGAAAGCACAGAATCTAATCTTGCTGATAAAAGAACAGCACAAAGGGGAAATATCACATAACTGCAAATATATAAACCCAGATTCTACTGATGTAGCAAAAGCTTTAACCCATTAATAAATTAACAGGGCACTTCAATTGTTTATAAATAGAAATTTTTCTTCCTTCCAGTAACTGTCACTGTCAATATTTAAGTAAACATACATTTACACAGGTTTACTACTGAAACAAATAATGTTGTGAACAACATTTAAGTTCTTATTTTGTGTTTGTCTTTATCTTACATTTCTCAAGGGCAACAAAATGTACTGTGTCCAGAAATAAAATGCAGTATCCCAAAGAATGTTTCGCACCTGATCTCGGTTGTTTATGTGGGAGTATGGCAGTTCTCCTGTCATTAGTTCATATAATACTATTCCATAGGAGTAGACATCTGACTGAAAACTAAATGGGTTACTGTCCTGCATCCGTATCACTTCTGGTGCCTGTAGAAGAAGGAAAAAAAAGAAACAAATTACGAGCAATATTAACAGAACGTAGAAATGGAACGGATGAGAAAAGGGGAAAACGTTTGGAAAGCAGAGAGAATGAGCTCAGCTCAAAATTTATGAGCAAAGGATACCTCAAAACCTTTAATGAGTTTACCTAAGGCTCTGGAAAGCGGTAGTACTACTCTACATCTCAGGGGCGGGGTGAGGGTAGATCAATACAATTGTGAGTAAGCAAAAAAGCAACGCTTCACCTAACATTTTACCATTAGAAAATTATTCCAATTTGCAATATGTTTAGACTTTTGTTACATCTTACATACAACTGAGTTTGAGTCTTTCAGACTCATTATCAGTTCTTACACAGGGATTGATTGATGCTAAAGGGGAAAAACAAAATTCTGGTACAGACAGTCTCTTGTAAAATTGATACCAAAATATTTACATGAAATGTGAAAGCCAATACCATATATTGAAGATCAGGGAAGAAATGCAAGAACATTCTTGAATCATTGCAAAACAAAGCAAAATCGTGAAGTTAAAGAACCTAAAAGAAACAATGTGGAATGATTTAATAGAACAAGATATAAACTATCAAATATCTTTCCTGTTGACTAAGGTAGCTTTTTCTCCCCTACAGAAGTCCCTCAGAATTACTGAGCAAAGTATGAGTTAAAGTACAACAGTATAAAACTAAGTAAGAGATTACATCAACTTTCAAGGAAACAGAATCAACCTCCCCTTCTAAGGAATGATAACTCAGCAAAGATGGCCTATAAATGATTAAAATTTTAAAACTGCAAAGAGCAAAAATGCAGGGGTTTTTTTTTTCCTGTTTCATTTATATAGGCATACTACTATGTAAGTTAGTTTTAAAACCTTTTATGGAAAACTAAAAAGTTTTGGCTTTTGCATTTTTTTTTTTAAAGAAAAAACTGTTTCTGGTTTTGTAATTTTGTTTCAGGTGATTTGTGTATTTTAGATGACACAAACAAATGTTGGCCAAACATCCTGATATGCTTAATGAACACTTCCTGACTTTTCTCACAATACATATACTTAAGTAACAATGCAGGCTGCAAGCCTAGTAATAAAGAATTATTTTTTTTTAAAAGGAAAATCTGTTTCAAGTAACACCTGCAGCTCATTCTGTGCTAAATGTCAAAAGATTTAAAATGTACTAATATGTAGCATCAAGCAAGTCATTTTGATTTGGTTACCCTTCTCTGAAGTACCCGCCACAAATATTGCTGCATGCCCTACCCTGGGAGATCGAAAATATTGGTAACTAATACTATGCCGTTTACTTAAATTCAGCATGTAGACTAACAAAGATGGGTCAAATGAAACTTAAAATATTTTGTTCATTTGGTACGAGTGTTAAATAAGACATTCTTGCAAAAATCATAATGATGCCTTTTAACCTCGTAACAGGCACTGTTCCACTTTTTCTATTTTCTCTATTGAAGTTGCACATTTGAAAAGTCACTAAATAGATTTTCTCCCAGTAATTTTTGGAAGGAAAATTGTGGAACTGCCTTTTAAGTTCCAGCAGAAGTTAAACATAAAGGCAATTGTTGGGAACGCCCTCTCAGAGAAGGTCTTTGCAGTACCACTTCCAAAACGAACTCCATGAACTTTCCAGTAGAACGTGAGAACTTCTGCACCTAAACAACATTCATCTGTTATGGTTCTGAGCTGCCTCAAAAGCCACCGCAACTGTCTGGTGCAGGGTATGGAGCAGTAGTGGGTCTAACAGCAGTATCTCGGTATACATCAAAGGTCTCGCCACAGTACCAAAAATGAACTGCGCTCATTCCTGTACTTCAAGAAGCGCTCCCTACTCTTTCCCCAGTCCCCTGCCAAAGCTGCCAAATGTGCCATCAGCAAGTGTGCGTGAGAAGGGATGTTGCCAAGTCCTGAGCAGGGGAAGAAGCAGCTACAATGAAGAACATCGAAAAAGACAGGGTTTCACTGGCCTCAAAAAGCCACCGTTAAGCAGATTAAAGGCTGCTCTCCAGTGAGACAAGCTCATTTGGGGAAAGGCAGGATTACAGCAGGAGAAAGGCTCTCCTCTTCCCTCAGAACAGCTCCTTGCACTTCCACTGACAGCCCTGTCTCTGCCCTAAATATTTAAAATAACTCCCAAAATCAAAAGGAGAATTCCTTAGGTGAATGGCATCTACTTTGGACAATTAAGCACTCCAGCACTTCACTCTTCAATTTTAACCTGTCCTACAACTGGAATAAAAGTCTACGCAGTACTAACAGCATCTGTTGATTCATTTAGATTTTAAACTTTAAAATAGCATTCAACTGACAAAACATGTATTAACAGCATGAAAGCCAGCTACTTAAAAGCAGTGAAACATTTTGCTCACCATCCACAGGATCGAACCAGTGGGCTGTTCCACCTGTTGGGATCCACTCCACCTGGATTTTACAGTTGCCAGACCAAAGTCTCCTATTTTCACTGTGAGGCCTTCATGAAGAAATATATCTAAACATTTGTTAAAGGAAGTCTGTAGAAAACTTGAGTATACAATTCTGAATTTTCTGACACGATTACAAAGTGCCTGTTTAGGTTATCACAAATGCAAGCCAACTATCCAAGAATATTACCAATTATTTTTTTAAACCTGCTACAAGTTGTAGCTTAAACAGAGGAAAAGTCATTTTATGGCATCCATATTTACAGAGTTCACATTTAAGACTAAACAAGACCAGATACTTCAGCATTATTTGTACATTTGTCTTTATGGTGAGTTAGGATAGAAATCAGTTGTGTTAATTAACATCAGTGTCTGCAGGCACTTCAACTGGTGTCAAGAGACACATTGGGAAACAACACAGAAGTCCTCACAACTCAAAAAAGAAAACTAAGAAAAAACAATTACAATTAGAAACAAATCCCAAAATAAAATATATTTACATAAAGCTCTCTGGCAGATCTCCTGAGATTTAACTGTTTCAACTGGAAATATTTGTAACCTACCTACTTAACAGATTTGGCTGTTAAGATTGCTAGCTAGCGCTTTCTTTGTTGGGTTTATTTAAGAAGATATCATTTTACAATCTCATTTAAGAATGTTTTAAGTTCAAAATGATGACTCAGAAATATAAACATGACAGACTCTTACTTCTCATTTCCATGTCAGGAGAAGAGTTAATTTATTTCACAAAAATGGTCATCGTTACCAGGAATCACAAACTCCTGACCTCCTAAATATATTAACATGATTGTTTTTCTAGCTCACCTGAAAATAGGAATCCATTTTCATTCATCCAGTTCCATTATGGAACTACTGAATTTGGCGTATTTTTTTTATGATGTCATTTGCAAAACATTCTGTTCACATTTTATGAAAGGAAGCTGAGCTGCTAGCTCAATGGATGCTCTTCTTGGCAATTTCAAAAGCAGGAATTTTCAAAGGCAAAAGACATCAGAACATTTTTACTCCATATGCATTATGAAACTTACATTTTTGAAAGAAATATAGTGGTAAAAGGTTGCCTCTTCTTGAGTTTAAAGTAAGATTTTTTGACTCCATTTCTGCCAGTCATGTGAAGATGCTTTAAATTTATTGAAAATATATGGGACACAGTAACAAAACCCGCATGTGCACACATACATCAGCATGCACAGGCACACGTATCTCCTGTCAAGTAAATGGTGAAGCTTCTCTCCAATAGAGCATTTGGATAACAGAATTGCATAAACATCATTTAAGTAAAATAAGACACTTTTGGAGCGTAACTGTTGCACATCTTTTTTCATCTTTATCACAACAGTTTGACAAGCAACCACATGTTCTATGAAAGCCCTTCCTAAAAAGGCATTTCTTACTCATTAGTAGCTACATACATTTGAAGCAGCTATTTCAACCCCCCAAAAAGCTCCATATTAACAAATCACTCTCACATGAAAATAAATATGGTTAAGTTAGTAAAGGATACTATTGGATTTCATGTCTCTGTGGATGATATTCTTTGCATGTAAATAGCTGTGAAAGAGAAAAGCAGATAAGTACCATTAGGAAGGCTGTCAGTAAATTGCAAGGCTGAGTTTACGTGAACAGACGTGACAGTTTACTTCATACTCAACCATTTCACAGACTTCTTGCTTTAGGCAATTTACAGGATGCATCTACTTTGAGACCAGAGAAATGTGGCAAGTGCTAGCTGATGTCTACTGCCTTATGCATTACAGAAAGTAGAAGCAATGCAGTAAATAAATCTCAGGAAGAGAAGAGTGGCATCATTGTTATATAACTGTATAATGCCCTAGAAGACTGGGGGCTGTCCCCACATGCATGAAATTTGTATGCTATGCTAAGGTTTACTTTTTACAAGCTGCTTTAATTTGCCATCACAATAGATGTCCTCGTTTTCTGGGTCTCTGACTGGTAACCTGTGTCCTAATCTACAAAATGGACGAGTACTGACAGTGTGAGCCAATGTCAGCATCTGCTATGCTACAAACATTGTAACATGTTCTGAAAGAGAAGTGAGGTGGTTACTGCATCACCTCAAAACATCTGGAGAATGCTTCCAAAAATACATGTGCATGTGTGAGTCCTGTAGCTGTAGAATAGGAACAGCCATCCCCTCCTCTCGCAGTATACAGTGCCATGAGTATAAATTAGTGTTTGCCAAACACTGCCATGTTTAAGTAACACAGGGAAGGAAAAAAGTTAATTCTGTGTTTAGAATAGGATCTTACCTAGTGATTACAGTAAGACCTCAAGCTACAAAAGACGATAAAATACAGAAAAGCTGACTGTTAAGTGACTAGTGGTCTAACATGAACAAAGGCAAGAATCTATGGGAAGAGAAATACTAAATGAAGAGAAGAAAGCATACAATAGTGCTGAATTAAGGATGCACGAAATCCTGACTTAGTATACCATTTTGACCCGTTCCTATTTTAGCACAATAATTCCATGTATTAGGGTTTGGGGAAGAGAAGGGAAACACCATTCTAAGAACAAAAATAGCCAGCATTGTTTATGCTACTCACTCCATTCCCTGCGCTGTCTGTCGAGCAATATCAATGAGCTGGAACATTTGGAACTTGGTCTCTTGAACATGCAGGTGTTTATACAGACTGCTTCCTTCGCACCACTGTGTAACAATGGCTAGGTTATCTTTAGTCATGTAGCCCATAAAAAGCAAAATATTAACATGCCGAGTCTTCCTAACAGAAAGTAGCAAAGACAGAAATTAGTATCTTTTGAAAGAAATTTTCAAGTTTAAAACAAAAAAAATGCATTCCCAGAACATATTTCAGCTTTTGAGTCCAAAAACACGAGTTTCCTGCACAATTTTTGTTAAGTGACTCTGTGTGTAAAGTTTGTTTTTATAAAAATAATAAAATATGCCACGGTTGCCAATTTATAATTTTTAAATAAAGTCAACTGATTTGCTGCTTTTTAGTTAAAATACTTCCTTTTGGTTCCAAGGAAGTTATTTAAAATCAACCTTTAAGAAGATGTCATGAAAATTCATGGATTTTGAAATTACTAACCAACATTCACACTTGCAAATGGTATTAGAAAAAGTTTTGGAACAACAGAAATCACCCTGAAAGCTGTGAAAAAGTGACAACTTTAGATAGAAGACTGAATCCCAACAGGAAACTAAAGGGTCATTATAAACTGCAAAGGAATTAACAGATAATAGAACTGGTTCAGTTCCAGGATTAACACTACAGACAGTTAATTGGACACTACAAGAACAGTATTCAGAAGCAGAAAACAGTTATGCAGATCAGAGCATACACTAAAAAAAGGAATTATGCTCCAATTTTAAAAGGTACAGTTCAAGTATTCTGTCCAGTGATGAGATATGGCAGAATTTATTAATCCTCACCTTTTACAGCATGGCAAAGGTGACCTGAACAATTATGGATGTTAGTATCATTTATCTGAAAAGACGACTTTCAGAAACAGTGAAGAATCACCGAAACACTCTGAATTAAGATTGCTGCCTCACAGCTCCACAACAATATTCAGAAGTATCATTATACAATCTCTTTTTTATTCTTCTGCTCTGAAGATCTGCCTTTTGCGCCTATCAAACACAATATTGGGCAAGATGGCTTAAAGGAAGGGTAGTAGTCAGATTCAGTGCCTTGGAATAACAGGATTTAGCAATGAGACTACCAGCTCACCTTAATACAGCCACTTCATTTCTGAAAGCCTGGAACTGTTCTGGGGTTGGATCTACAACCTTTAGTATTTTCACTGCTACATCCCCTGAAAATATATATACACCATAAAAGTTACTAAAAATGCAGCTCCCCCACCCTCCCCTCCAATATCATTAACATACAGTATACTTAAAATTCCTGATTTGTGCACAATACACCTCTACAAATTTGTACATAGGTCAAGGCCTTCCTGCAGACACATGAACTTCTGTAGTATCGAGCAATTAATTTACCTGAATTCAGCCTAATGGAGAAAGGCATTAATTGTTCACGTGCTTCCCCTCTATTTTTTAACAGCTATGGCCAGCTAGAACTACACATATGCTTTTTCAGGATACAAAGCTACTAAAATCTCAAATAGTTGTTGAAAAGGAAGGTATTCTAGTGTAGGTG
The DNA here is from genome assembly GCF_963921805.1 of Phalacrocorax carbo. Classification (NCBI taxonomy): domain Eukaryota; kingdom Metazoa; phylum Chordata; class Aves; order Suliformes; family Phalacrocoracidae; genus Phalacrocorax; species Phalacrocorax carbo. Next base: position 26,161,032 of record NC_087518.1, on the reverse strand, counting down.
CATTCTCAGCACAATATTTCAAGCACAACAACACATCAGAGTCTCTCTGCTTCCAAACAGTAGCCAAAGTTTCATCACTTTTCCTTTTTTCTATCCAGCTTTAGCACATACAAATATACACACACACCTTTGTATTTTTATATAATTAAGTTTATATATTAAAGTTTTAATGTATATATAAACTATATCTATGTATATATACACACACATCCTTTTTAATATAAACTTTATTTAAAAAACAAACTTTCTAAATTTAAATATTGCTAAATTTCAGGAATGGGAGGGATAAATTTTCTGTCCAAGAATACCAGAAAAATCATGAATGATACAACTGATTTTAGTATTTCAATAACAAATTTGGGGACCATGGAAAACAGAATATCTTACTCTGCTTTTAGCTTATACATTGTAAAATTTTACTTCAAAGCTTCATTTGAAATGCTTTCAGTGTCAGTGCTTGCTTTAAATTTCAGTATCTATTAAAGGGTAATACAGAGAGGAACATAGATGATCCAATGCTATGTGTTTAGAACCTGTTTCTGAGAATAAGGTTGTAAAAACCTTTGCAGTGTATGTCCAGAAAACAGTAGAATTGAAGTGATTTTAAAAAGGTACAACAGTGGAATAAAGTCGACTGTTATAACAAAAGCGAAAGCACTAACAGCAAGACCCACCAATTCTTCAGTGAAAGAAGTACACATCATTCAATTTAACTACAGATGGACAGTGTTTTAGAATTCAAGAGGGGAATAAACTTGCCTTGACAGGTAAAAGCAGCTTAGGAAAACTGAAACTTCGATCTTAGTCCACATGCAGTAAAAAGATTTGAGAGATGCTTACTCCAACATAGGCTTAACCTATAGCTTAAAGGCTACTGCCGCTTAACATTACAGAATCATCACCTACGTTAAAAAAAACACCTAGAATGACAGATTTCTCTGCTACCGCAATCACTATTTTCTTCTTAATATGGTCTCTTTTCCAAGGTAGATTTGAAAAACATGTTAGCATGTCTTTAAAATAGAATGATCAACTGAATGCATTAGGAATACTAACCGCTCAACTGAAAAAAAAAAAAGTGCTGCCACAAAGTATGAGAAGGTTTGCAAACTGGTACTTGAAAGTTTCAGAGTACATCGAGTGAAATGCTGTATCTTCCACTATAGTTACCAGTCACTTAATTTGCTGTATAATTTGAAGTCACAAAGATGCACAAATATGGAACATATTATTATACATTTATATCATCTTTCTTTAACTTCAGTTAATGCACTGTACTTCCTATTTCATCCTCTAGCATCTTCATAAAGAGAACCATCTCGCATTTGCAGTATGCGTAATGTTCTGTAACTTACAGATAGATATCTCTGCTTGCAGACTGTAACAGGAGAACATAACTGGTAGAAAGACTACACTTTCATGTGACTACCAAAATCACAGGCTTTGAAGTAGCCAGTTCCTATGGCAACTCCTGGTGATGTACAATGAGAGACCAACAGATGGTCTACAATACTTGAAATGTATTGCTATGAGCTATGCCAAGACAAGGCAAGGATGCAGTATCCACTGATTACAGGCCAAATGTTTTCACATAATTTTTCAATATATTCTCCATTATGATCCTTGCTTTATGGCTGAAAAGATATTTTTAACCTTACACTGTTCCTATTGAGTCAGGTGCCACCCTTTTTTTAGGCTTGATGGCATTTCCCAAGCAGAATTCTCTACAGAAACAAATACACAATAGCACTTGTTTTGTTTAGCAGCAATCTGAAGACAAATCAGCTTCCACCAACCCCCCAACCACCAAAACCCTAGAACTGATTACCAGGGTCAAAGGGGAAATGTGAGTGTTTATGATAGGTAGTCTTCCAACCCATTTAAACTGCCTTGGTTCTCTTTCCGCCTTTTAAATTTAGAAGCATGCTACAGGACACTACAGGATCCAAATGGGGTCTGTAACAGAAGTGGTGCAAATACGAAAATTAGTACTTAACCATCAGAACAATCTGGAAAAATATGGAAGTGCAAGAGAAGTTCAATGAGATGCACTCCTCAGAGTAAGACTGTCCTTGACACTTCATTTTTATTTTGGAAGACTAAATCAGGGAAGCTTACTGGATAATACGGTTTAAGCTTACTGGATTAATACAGTTTGCATGTAAGTTATACACAATCTTCGACAGGTACTCTCCAAAGGTTCGAAGAATCATAGAATGTCCTGATTTGGAAGGGACTCACAAGGATCATCAAGTCCAACTCCTGTCCCTGCGCAGGACAACCCAAATTTATACCATATCTCTGTGGGCATTGTCCTAGTGCTTCTTGAATAGCGTCAGGCTTAGTGCCATTACTACCTCCCTGGGGAGCCTGTTCCAGTGCTCAGTGCTCATTGCAAACAGCCCTTCATAGCTGGGCATGTTAGGAAACCCAACATCTCTAACTTACAGATTTTTTTACTAGAGTTTGCAGCAATCTGCCCACTTCAATTAATTTCATTTAGATTCACCAAGACATTTTTATTGCTACATTTGTACTATTAGAATAGGTTACTATTAAAAAGTCTGCAGTTTCACTTATTTGTGCACTGTGAACTCCCAGTTTCTTAAATTTTAAACAAAAAATACTTTAAACCCTTGAAATCCTTTAAGACCACACGGCAAATGACTGTTACAAAAAAAAAAAAATTGTTTTAGTAATTTAACTTTGACTGTCCTGAGAAATCAGAAGAACTATACACAGTTACCACAAATAAAATATTGAATGTTATCAAGTTAGGTGACAGCCATACAGCCATCCTGTGCACACAACTGAAGGTTCTTCGTAAATATGCAGCTCAGTGTATTTCTTGTTTAACATAGGAAGAACCGAAGTTCTTGATACACAAAGGATATTTGTTCATGTGAAATTCAAGTATATTAACAAGAAATTCATTTATTACTTTTAGTGAAATCTTATTTAACCTATCCGTCCTCTTGATTTCTGTGTTCCATTTCACTTATGTAACGAAAATCAGTTTAACTGCTGATGAATACTACTTCTGGCATAAGAATAGCCTTTCCATTGATGTTGACAACATTTGGGCTTTAAGATGCACAAGTATTAATGCTTTAAAAATAGAAGGTGGAAGATAAGTTTTCAGATTTTTTTAGTCAGCTTATTTTATGACAGTAATGCTATTTAAATTAGGACCCGGAGGGGTTTGTGTGTGTTTCTTTTTAAATCACAAGCCCTGAATTTGGAACCTAATTCTGTAGTTCTGCAATGTGACTCTTTTCAAAGTATCCCAGCTAACTTTATGATATAAACTCTCACATCAACCATTTTTCCGTAGAAAAACTCCACAGTAAGAGCAGTTTATCCTTATTTCCTTTCCCTGCCGCCTTGAATATAATTAAACCACAGAGGTATTAAAGTAAAAGGTAAATTTCATTTAACATGAAGCTGTGAAATTTCCCAGCTAATTCTGCTATTTCAATCCTGATAACAGAAAGTGAAGCCTTTTCAGAAAACAAGCTGTTGTAGAACACAGTAATAAAGAAAACAATGTTGGCTCCAATATAGAACATGTAGATGGCAGTTGTGAGATTCAGATTTTTATGTCTGTTCTTTGCCTTAATTTCCCCACTGTTAACATTAGGAAATTAGTATTTGTAACCTAGTATCTTTAGTGGTAGATAAGCACATAGCATCATTAACACAATTTTACCTTTTTCAGGACTGCTGTCCTACAGTATCAACATTTTGAGAAGACGGTAACACTTGTCAAGAACTTACCATGCCATTTGCCTTTGTAAACAGTTCCAAAAGAACCTGACCCTATTCTGGTAGAAAGCATGACTTCACTTGCTTCTATTTCCCAGTAATAACTGGAATCTCTCTGTCCACGAGGCCTCTGGAAAAAAGATTGGCATGGGTTTACTCTAAGGATTTAATCAAATAGTTTATATATATACACACACACCCCAAGAAAGAAATAACTTTATATCAGCTTAAGATGCACCAAAGCTTTAAGGGTTTTGTCCTGCACTTTGGGCTTTTTTCTCCTCAATTTGTCAGGGGTGGAGCATTTTTTTTTTTAATAGTAATTAAAAAGAGGATCTTGGATGGCTTTAACTACTTAAGAAGCTATCACTAAGTTCTGTGCTAGAAACTTAAACCCTGATCCTAGATCTTAAAAGGAACAAATATTTTATAATCAACTATTGAAAGACACCTGAAACACTTCAGGAACTTGCTGACTTTTTCAAAATTACAATACTAAAATTCAGGAACTGAAATACATATTTAAAAGGAATAAACCAAGAAGATGAGAACAGGATTCTCAAATGTTTAAATGATTAACAGCTCTGAGTCCCACTAAGCAAGTGTACTTTCATTTATAAATCTCATAAGCCTTCAAAGAAATCTGAGATAGTATTATTATAACAACTCTGCTTTCTTCCCCAGCCCCCGCCAAGTTTAAATCAAGCCTTTGAGGGAAAACTTGCATTTTGTTAAATCTGTTTTGCCCCAAGACATTTTGACTAACTTTACTATGAAAATGACAGCATTATCAATATCCATCTTCTATGGAACCTATGGCAGTACAGTTCACATAGTGGTAACAAGGCTAACTTTAAATACATTAGAAAAGAATAAAAGCCTCTAAAGATTTAAAAAGGTAATGCTTTAATCTGCACTGAAAATAATTTCACAATACTGTCTGAAATCCAAAACACTTTGTTCTGGATATTTATAACGCAAGGCAATACTGCTAACTTTGCCAAGTTAGTCAAAATTGTACTGCTATTATATACACACAGTGCAGAGCAATCCAAGATTACCATCAGCTTGTATTGACTTTTAAGTACAGAAATATATCCCAATGCACCACTACGCCCAGCCTAGTTTAATTTTTTTTTTTAATCAAATATTACTATACTTACAATTTTGTTTTTTTCTTGTGTATTGGATCCAGGAGCTCTCTCTCTTTGGGCTGGGACTGGGGTTTTGGGCTGAGACCAGCCAGTGGGGCTCATATTGTTAGGACTTCCAGACAGAGCAGAGGGTGAAGCTTAAATATAAAAATAAACAAAAAAATTATGAACCAGAAAATAAATTTAAAAATATTATATATTATCTTATTTTTGGAAACCATACCTGATTCACTATGGCTTCTAATTGCATCCTAAAACAGAGGAGACAAATAAAGTTAATAAACATGTAAGAACAGATAAAGGAACAAGCAGGAACAGCATTGAAATCATTCCTGACAGTTTTGGTCAAGTGGTCAGCTTGGTTATTTTCTAGTTACAAGAATCCTATATGCTAAAAAACATGCATTTTGTGAATTTTTACAAAACATTAAAAATAACCACAGCATATTAATAAATATTACTACCAAAAAAAGAGGGGAAGGAAAAAAAAAGACACAGAACAAGAAGAAACACCAGAAATACTGTCTGCATTCCCACCACTGGATTTATGTACATGCTTGTTTTCCAGATCTGAACATAGCTCCTGTGACAGTCCTGTATCTCTAGAGGACAAGTTCTCAAAAAGGTTTTGGGTTACAACTAGGAAAACTTTTTTAAGTCCCTAAAATACTCCAAGTCAATATACATTTTGAAGTACCTCTACTGTACTATTTCAATGCAAAAAAGGCTGTGTCTAGTGCCCTAATAAAGAACATCTAGTTTTCAAACCATTTTTCCACAGATTAAAGTTTGGTGATATTTGAAAAGCATGTTCGTACACAGTTCACTACTTAGTACAGTGCGACAACTCTCATCTCATGCCACAGGCACTTTACAACACATTTCTACAACCATGCACAAGATAAACTAAGCTCTGACAAACATGACTTTACAACTTTTCTCACCTGCTACGTATTATCCCAAAGTACATACAGGAAAGGTAAATTATCCAGGTACTGTGTAAGTACAAAGCAAGAACATGCACTACAGAAATGTTAAACACTGTCAAAGTTAATAGAAGTCAGTTCAAACGTTCTAACTAATTAGTAGAATAATAAATATAATATTTCATAGCAGGACACAACAAGCCTACATAAATGCATTTATGGAATATATCATTTTAGCTAGTTAGTTGCATTCTCCCAGGCTTGACTCTATATACAGTATTCTTGCAGAGTACCTCTACTCCACACCTCAGTGGATTAAAAATCAGCAAAAACTACCAATGAAGAACTCTTGCAAGTTACTACTTTTGTCCATTTTGAGGACAACAGAAATCCTTACAAACATCAATTAGTAACAAGTGATGGTTTTTGTACATCAGCCTAAGGATGAAACTGCTTTCAAGTAATCTGGCAAAGGATAACTAAATAATTTTAAATTGTTCTCATACTTATGTAGACATAATTCTTATTTAAGAAAAAAATATTTTTGAACTTCAATCCTGAATGTTTTCTTTTTTTGCTTATGAATCCTATGGCAAATGAACTAAAACCAGTGTTCTTTAGAGTTGTTCTTACAACACAGATAATACCATACACAGTGCTATAGTCTGCCACCTTTGCTTCGATGTGAAATAAGAATAGTATATCATGTTCTCAATCTAAGGGGTTTATACAGTTATATTGAACAATAGTTTCCAAAGGAAAAAAGCCACACAATAGATGTGTTTGCGAAGGTTTTGCTTTAAAAACTGTGTGACTAAATGCATCTCTAATCCAAGCCTATTCAAATTCACACCAAATTTCATAGTAGTATGGATTAATTCAGCTAAACTAAAAATGAAGCTCTTCTATCAGCTTACGTCTTCCAGTTAACATCCTCATTATTTAAGTATAAACATGCTCTAAAGGTTTTAATCAAATCAATGCCAGATTGAACACTTCCCGTGGACACTGCCATGGCTTACAAGTTATAGCAATCCTGTTAATCACAAGAAAACAAAAGGCACCAAGAAAATACCTACTCTTCCCCTCAAACAAAATCGTCTGCACCAGGAACTGGGAGAAGCATTCAGGCTGTTATTCTAGGCCAACACGGTAAGAGATAAAAGAAAAGAACAGAGGAAGCATAAAAAATATTAAAAAATTAAAGGTTAGGATAAATGAAAGAAAAAGTAACCTAATTTGTTTGATATATATGTGATAATTAAGTGCAGAAAACTTTTACGTATTCCTGTTCAAACCCAAAAGTTCACTAGTATCAATCCTTTGGTAAACCACTTTATTAAGATGGTCTTTCTCATGTCATACTAGAAGGTGTCTACTACCTTTTTTTGTGGTGGTTGTTTTTAAAACTTTTTTTTAAGGCCTTTTGGAAAGCAGCTATTGCCTTTAAGACATGACAACTGTTTTTATTCAGTCCCTATGATATTATGAAGAGCCACAATAGAAAGCATTTCTGTCTTTACTGCTATACATAAAGGATAGAGAAAGCAGTGTCTCCTTAAACGCTCATCACACTACAAACCTTGGTAATTCATAATCTCTTTCTTGAGTGCTTCATTACTTTTTGTGCTATAGAAGAAGGTCAGCCAGGCTTCTGAAGCAGTAAAAAAGCTGTAAGCCTAAGAAAACCGAAGAGAAAGGGATGGTACCTCTCCCCATAAAACCCAGCTGACACAAAGCTTCCAACCTAAAAAGCTTCATGGGGCTGCAGTGCCCTGTTCTTCAGTTCCACCAGAGGTCCAGAGGACATCTCTGGCCCATTTCAGAGTCTTCACATTTCATAGAAGCCTATTAACTACCAGCTCAAGATGCAAGTAAACTCAGCAAAGGCTTTTGCTTGGCCTAAAGTGTTTTTAATCTACTCCACAGCAAAAACCCAAACAGTGCGCTCTCAAGTCCTGCAGTTCAGCCCTTTCTCTCTACAAGCCTTTCCTGCACACTACTCCCTGATCTCGTTAAGGTTATCTCAAAACAAAACCCAACACAACACTTCAGGCCTGACTTCAGAGAATTGTCTCTCACTACTGCCAGTCTAAGGTGGGGGTGGAATGGAAGAGGTAAAAGAAAAAAAAATAGGGGTGCTCGAAAGCAACAGCAGAAATATTCTCAGATACAGATGGCTTTAGCACACAAGCCCAGAATCACTGCTAATTCCATACAGGTGTAAAACAAAACATATTGCCAGTAAGCTTTGACTTGAGTATTCCAAGAACTACACCCAGACTTACAGTACCTGTAGTCTGATTTAAAATAAACACCAGCCTGCCCCGTCCCCCAATCCAGATTTGTAAGTTTGAAAGAACATACTGATTAGGCATGTCTAAAAATGTCTTCAGCAAAACTGAGCTTATTTTCTTTTCAGATCCGTGAAACTTGATTGTTAAGCTCCCCTAAGTCTTTATGGACACCAAAAGTCTATCTAGAACTTCAAATTTGATAAAGACTGCAAAAAAATGAACTATCAACTGTCTATGCAAATATGTCACCTACATTCTTCATCACTCAGCCAACTAAGGCAAACAGTAAGCAAATGACAGAAAGCAAAGAAGAAAAAACAACCAGTGACTATTAGATGGACAGTCACAATTTTAGTTTAACTTTATGCAATTCCTCCTACTAATATTACCTCAATTATCCGGCTGTCCACAGGCATTGTAGTGCTAACCATATGGACATTCGGTGTGGATGTAGATCGCTGTCTTTGGGAAAGGGAGCCCTCAGAGGAAGGATTTGATGTGTTGAATGTGAAGGCATGAGGTGTAGAATACCTGTGCTGGGAACTGAGAAGAAAAGAGAGAAAGTTGTGGTTATTTTTTCCCCTCTAGCAATTGAAAAACACTGTTCAATGTAACCTGTCCAAAGGCAATATATACAGAATTCCAAAAAGAGAAAAAGTTGGGACTTACACACTAATTAAACTAATTGACCAGCTGAATCATTCACAGTTTAACTTAGGAAATAAATTTTAAAACTTGAAGATCTTGTCAGCTCACATACTTATCTAGTGTATTTAACGTAAGTCTGTTTCTGCTGTACAATTTTTGCCACAGCTCACCTCAATCCCCATCAAATCACATATAATACACTGATAAAATACTGGCTCTGCTAGATTAATTCAGGTCTGTGAAATTGAAACAAACTGCTCATTTCAAGCCTGTTAAATGCATAGCAGTAAAAGTAACTCTTAAGCTAAGCCTTGAATTTGTAAAAGTTTGCAAGACTGTTCAATGGTTTGCACAGAACAGCCAGCAAGGAAGTCATGAAACCCAATACCATTTAAAAGGAGGCCAACACTAAAATCCAGTTCCACAAAGGGTTATAAATCACAGCTAAGGTCACTCAAACCTTATTCATCCCAAATCACACAATTATCTTAACTGAAATCAACCAGCCTTCACAAGAAGCTTAAAAAAAAACCCCATTAAGTTAATGAGTCATTGTTCAACAATACTGGAAACAAAATAAGATGGCAAAGAGAACAGAAGATCGATTCCTGATGCAGTTCCCACTAAAATAAATAAATAGAACCATTTGCAAGTCAGCTACATGCTCTGTGCCTCATTCCCGAATAGGCCAAGATTTTTCAAAATGATGTAGAAAAAACCAAAAGATGGCCTGCCCTCTTCAGCCTCTAGAATTTCAAGGAAAAAGATACAGGCACAAGTTAGGATCGGAAGACAGGCTCCTTTGAAAGGAAAACAATTTTTATTCTAGCATTTAAAACTACAGGAATGTTCTATTTAGGTCTCAGAATTTTAAGTGGAGCATATTTTCCATTTCCACTGTTCTCTCTTTAAACTTTTATCGGTGATCATAATATTAGAACGTTATTTTAGTTCATGTATGCAAGTCATGCAAAACAAATCACAAGCCCTTACATGTATACTACCTGATCAGATAAAATAAAATTCATTCACAAAAATACTAAAGGGAGCCTTAATTTTATTAGACAGGAAAACAAAGGTCTCCAGAGAACCTTTAATACCCTCCTTTAAAAACCTTACAACTAAAAATTTAAAATATAAAATCCCAAATCAATGTTTTGCTTGAATCTAAGAACAAGAAAGGTCACTACATATTATTTATGATGAAGTGGTGTTGCCTTCTTGCACATTTATCCCAACCATCTGTAAGATTGTTGTATTTTTGAGGAATTGGGGGTGTTTTGGTTTGTTTTTAAACAACTGTATTTCCCAAAACAGAAATGACAGGAAATACTAGCTTACCTAACAGGTATCCGGGAGACAGACTCCCGCATCCGCCTCATTGTCAAGGGAGGTAGTGCAGGGACACCACTGTCACTGATATTTGTATTTGGGAACAATCTGAAATATCAACAAAAACAATTACCATTTCAACTGCTACACTACCTCCTGTACAATGCTCCTTAAAGCTGAAAATTTAAAGGGCTGTTTCTTTCCAGCATAATTAACTTCATGAATACATTCCTCTCTTTACATAATATTTTTCCTCTGTGTATGGTTTGACTAAAAATTGTCTTCAGACTCCCAAAGAAAATTTCCATGTGTTCTTTCTAAACTTAAGACAGAAATCTTTCTACATCAGAGTTCATATTTTCCTGAAAGGGTATGTGACACCAAATTTTTAAAGTTCTATTAAAGCCAGGTAGCACCAAGTGGCACAAGTCATCCTCCACTCTAACAACTAGTCTGTATAAGAAAATGCATAACTGTATGACCAAGTTTAGGTATTAAAAACAACAATCACTAAGTAAGGCACATAAAATCAATTATAGGTTTTAAGACTTTTGCATAAGAGGACTTCTTAACTTAATGATTCTCAACATTTTCTAGTCAATATTAAGGAAATAGACTTCATCAGTTTTCTCACCATTTCAAGCATTTTCAACAGGGTGTCAAAAGTTGGGTTAGTTCTGAACACTCATGCTTTCAACAGCTAAAAAACAACCAAGTCATGCCTTTTTTGCTTCTAACAGAAGTGTTATAAAGAGGAATTACTATTATACTGGTGAAGGAGAGGGCATTATAGCAACTGCCTGGTCATTCAGGATCTTTGTTTGCTTGTCCCAGAATATTAAAATTTACAGCAAGAACAAAACACAGTTAATGTAAACGGCCTTCTTCACCTGGGCATAGACAATCATTGCTGGCTGTTTTATGAAATCAATACCCAAGTTCTGTAAATTGATGAGAAAGTGACTACACTTCCTAACAATCCAAATTTATCTCTTATCATAAGAGATTAAAAAAACCTATGCTTGTCTGTCACAGAGAATTGCTGCTGCTACTGAAAAGGAACAGGTCTTACAAGAGTTGCCTGATATTGCTCCAGTCGACACACATGGTTGGAACTTTAGTGCTGCAGTGTTCGTGGAATTTATAACCACATGTCTGACACCGAAACCCATTTAGCAGGAACTTCTGGCAGATGTCACAGAAAGCAAGCTTTAGAAATGTCTTCCGGGCCTATAAAACACAGTAAATGATTAATCCATACTACTAGCATCCCTCCATTAGCCGAGATGAACATCTTCAGAGCTTGACATAAATAAATACCATGTTAAAATGTTATCAGTGGCCCCAAAGTGCTACTGAACTCAAAACCACACCCGAGTATTCTTGCATATATTTTCAGTTTGTTTGGGAACCTGGAAAGCTTACAAACATTTAAGGTTTTGTTCACCTGATTATTCAAAAAAAAAAAAACCCACACCACACACACCCAAAAAAAACCACACCAAAAAAAGGAAAAGCATTCCATCAAATTCAAAAGCACTATTTTGTGCTCAGTAAGGTGACAGAGTTGGGTGGGCCAAGAATTGGAGTTTTTGTTTGTTTTTAGTATCACCACAGAGGTAAAGGAGGATCAGATCTTAAGAACCAGCTCATTTTTCAATTAGTCAAAACACTTCTGTGTTTATGACTAACCAATACCCCTTGATTAAGAACTAAATTCCTTACTAAATAAAACAGTTTAAGGAAATTCTACTTTTTTAAATGCCATCTAACTTTTTTAAAAGCTTCTGATATACAAAGAAAGATTAAAATGAACCAAAGGATTTCTTCCTCCACAGCATACAGCCGAGGAAGGCTCAAAGCTTGATTTTCCGGAGATCTGGAGAAAAAATATTAGTTTTTCTGGTGACCAACTGCAGATAATTTTATTTGTAATTTTCTAAAAACATGAAGTAGAAGCAAAGCTACCTTCAGTTTTTGTAAATCAATCCTAACCTTTCTAACGGATCTAAATGATAATCCTTTAGTTTTACCACTTGGCACAATATATTTCTGAGACAAAACATCAAAAAAGCTACTATATATATTCTCCATCCCAGGGAGAACAAAATAACGCAAGGTAAAACAGTTAAGACACTATATCTTTGTATAAAATAAAAAATAAGTAATAAAAAAGGTCTATTTATTTGCTCTGTAGTGAGCAAATAATCCATTTTTGAGAAGGAACTCCAAATCTGAAGTCTTTTATCCCCCCAGAAAACACTGTCAAATTATGGGGCAGCGTTAGCTCACAGAACAGCATCATGACCTTGCAGAATTAACAGCACCCCAGGACCATTACCAACAGGCCAATAATGCTGCCAAACTTATCTAACATTTTTTGACTGATGAGCCAGGGACTGAAAATGCAAGTTCTCTCCCAGTTCTGGACTTTTAAGGCATGATATCTTAATGTGACAGTTCCAGAAATATGTATTTATATAAAATAAAAATGGCAAACATTACGCATATTCTTCAAAGATCTAATGAAAGCTTTTAAAGTCTCTGACACCTAAGAGCCACTAAATGTAAATTGAATTCTGGCATTTCATTTAACCTATCTAATTTGTGGGGAGTAGAGGTAAAGGAATGACATCATTGCTTCTGAAATCCCTCCATGTTTTAAAAGCCAAAAGGCATCTAATGCCTAAAACATTCTTTGACTGAATTCGTGGTTCAATTGATACAATTTGCAACAAAATACAGAACAGGAAAAGCTTACAAAATTGTGTGTAGTGAGTGGAACATGATCAAGAAAGTCCACTTGCAGCTCCTCTCCAATCAAGGAGGCAGCATCTGTATTCCAATCCAAACGCACTTTTTTCCTGAAAGAAACAGAAAATAGGGACAATAAAATTACTTCGGAGATCAGAAATCTGGCCTAATCAATGATCTATGTTCTGTGAGTTTTCTAGAGTAAACTGAAAACACATACAAAAATGTGTAGCTAACCTCTTATAGCGAGCTATATTTCAGTGTCTTTCACTTAAACAAATTAGAAGCAACTTTGAAAACATAGCGATTCATCTCTTTTTCTGTTTATTTTTTAAAAGGCTAAGTCATTTAGATATATAGATTATTTAAAATAAGACACCTAGAACTTGTAATAGAGTCACAGAAGTACCCTTATAAACAAAACATAAGTTATGAATGGCAAACTTAGTGATATGTGAGCTGCATTACGTGCTTCAGCACTGAAGTTACTGGTGACCCTAGAATGGACTCAGTTACATAGAGATGTAAACCTACAAATGACTGCCTCATAATTGAGGCTTAAAAGAGCATTAAGCCCAAGCTTTACAAGGTGTGAAGTTAAAAGTATTAACTCCATGAGATACCTTCACTCCCTCAGCTTGTAAAAGAATCATTTGATATTTAATAGCAGCATCCCCAGTCCTACCAAAAAATAAGGAATATCTGAAATGAGATTTAAATCCAAACACTGAAAAGTTGTAGAGGAATGTAGAGCCTTAAAACTGAGCGCACACCTATTCATTTAAGTTGGCTAAGAATCACTAGCACTGAACTTTACCAACTACAAATGCAGAAGAGAAATGCACCTCATATGAAAGCATATCACATCATTTCACCTAGAGTATGACAAAAGCCTCCGTAAGACAGTATAAGCACTTGAGTGTACCCATCAATTTTGAGCGTTTTTAATATTTAGCTTTAAAACAAAAATAAAATTTTTAATACCCAGGAAGCTGAAGGAGCTTCCCTAGAAGAGGGTAAAGAAAGCAACATTGAAGTATTCACAACCAAACTGCTTTTAAAAGAAACAAGCAAGAGAGAGGAAAGAAAGCATTATTGCTGAAACCAAGATTTTTACGTTCTCTAGTCGAAAATTTCACATGTAACATTCTAGACTCTTACCCTTTTGGTTCAGTAAAAAGTCGAAAAACTGCACAGCATTCTGGCTGCAGACCTCTCACTTTAAGAGCCTTCATAAGACAGTCATGTAAGGTCATCCCATTTCGCACATTTACCTGTGACAAAAGGAAAACAAAATTTAGTCAGTGATTGCAGAATCTGTTTAAGCTTTATTTTTTCGGGGGGTTGGGGTGTGTGTCTTTTTTTTCTCCTGTTCTTTATAAGTTCCAATAAAACTGCATAGCTATGAAGTTAATAGATAAATAAAAATTACTTGTATGATGTAACAACAGACTGCTGTGCCTTCTGATTTAACTCGCCACACATTAAGCCAACCTGTTAGGCAAACACATTTTCTACCATATATGCAACTATTGTGAGTTTATGCAAAGGACTTTTTGAAGCCATTTTATAACTTTTCAATTTCTTACAATCACTAAATTTCTGTGAAAGAGGATTTTACACAGCACTCATACAAGTAGATAGCCTATAAAAGTAATAGAAATGCAGGCCAGTGGAGTCACCTTAAATATAGAAAAAAGCTTAATTTATATTTCAGGGAGCTTTGCATAAGACTATTATTAATACATTCAGCTCCAATAAATCTAATAGAAGTGTTCCCTCAAGAAGTTTCAATCCAGCTTTAACCACCACACATCACTGTGGGCATTCAAGCGAAGAAAATGGTGACAGAAATGACTACGTGTTTTACTTCATATAGGCATCATTGCTTAGGTCAGCCAAGTACTGGTTTTTAATGTTTAATATGTCGGCAAAGCATATGGCTCATGTATATTGGAAAAATACAACGCTGAAGTAGAGAAATACAGGTACACTGCTTTCAAAATATGTCCTCTAGAATTAACAAGCCAATGACAACACGTTTAATGACAGGAAGACCATTTGTGAAGCTTGGCACTTCTCTTGCCAGATGCATGTCAATGTTAGCAATGTAAACAGTATGACATTTTTTACATAAAGGTAATGCAGACTTACCACCGTGCGCTGCTTATTGGGCAAGAAAACACGAATAGTATTACTAGTTTTGGAAGTATCTGATATTTTGCCATCATCAGATGCTCGGCGTTGATAACCAAACTGCTGAACAATAGTAGGTGAAATACAGTTTGGGCCATCAAAGACAGAATCCTTGAGTCCAAAACCATTACTGATAGTCTTCCAAGCTCCCTGAATGTGTTCCATTGATGCGGTCTAACAAAAACAGGAAAAAAAAAGTCAGGGAAAATTACAATATCCTCCATTATAAAGTGGTACTCTTCCTGAGACAACAGACCTCATGGCCTCTTTTGAAAGCATCTGAAAACTGCACCACCTTCTCCTGTGTGACATGATCAACCTACACATACATGGTATAGTTCACCCATATCTCCAAAATTAGCCTGTGTCTTGAAAGCATTTGACTTTCCGCACATAAACAGATCATCAGTAATTTATGCATAATTCCACTCACTGCATCTCTGGTGTCACAGGAACAGTTTACCATCATGTTAATTTAGATAGTCAATGCCTGAGGGGCCTTTAGAAAGGTGGCTAGACACCAGCTGCAGGCCAAAAGTACAGTCCTATAAGACAGATGTGGCATGTAAGTGTTAGCACAGACTGTACTGTTAAGTACTGTTAAGAAAAAGACACCCGACAGAAATCATAAATAAAAAGCATTAATTGAGGAAAATCTACTTTTATCAGCGATTTCAGGGCTTTGGTTTGGGGTTGGCCTTTTTTTTTTTGGGGGGGGGGGGGGGGTGAGGGAGGGAGGGGGGTTTGGTTGTTGGTTTGTTGGTTATTTTTTCTAAAAGGGTAGCAAGTTTAATACTGTTAGTGTACAATGAAATACATAACATTTTAGTAGTATCACAATTTACATAGCATGAAATAGACAAAAAATTCTAACATCTCACCACCACCACTGTGCTCAGTTACATTTCAGCATAACACAAACAACCTCCCTGCACACTTTCAAATCAGCACACAGTACTATTTTCACACACTCAGGGACAAAGAAAGGTATCAGTGTATTTTTCCCCCCAGCTATCACAACTTCAATGGATCTTATTCAAAACTAAGCAAAAACAAAGTCTGACACAGTTTTGAAAATAAGCACAGTAGTTTATTTCCTCCCTAAAACTGCATCCTTCTATAAACATCTGTGAAACTGATGTTCAGAACTACACAGTGCAAGTACACATCTTTTGCCATGTTAGTAGATTGTTTCCAAATTAATCTTCAGTGATTGTGCACACCACCTACATTCCTGATCACCTCTACAAAAGATGAAAAAAAGTCATATTAAAGCTGCAAAGTCAAAAAGCAAATCACTCAGAAAACGCCAAAATAAAGGTCTTGCAAGCAACCCTAACTCTGTCCCTTATGGCACAGGAAAGACTTATACTGAAAGACCTACATAATACCAAACACTCCTTTACTGAACACTTAACAGTATCTATTAAAGTCTCATTTCATGTGCCGTCCTGTACCTCCTTTGCTGAATCCTCAAAAAAAAGGAGCTCCTCTTATTCCAAACATTCACATGCTTATGTCAGAGAAAAGAGGACAGTGTTTGTTACCATTGAAGAGCTGAAGTAACGGAATTCAGAGAAAAAACAACCAACCCAAAAAACACCCCCACACACTCCACTAGTGTTAAGAGTCCATTTTGGGATGCCCAGAGGATAAACTTCAAATTTCAGAGTGTTTTCACTCACAGCACAACTCAGTATCTTTAGCTGGATTTATAAGTATTTAAGATCGCTACAGACCTAAACCCAGATCTGACTAGTAGCTAAGGAAATGTTTAACTACAAACTTAAAGAAAAGGGTTTGGTTTATATGAAGCACCTACCACCACAAGCAAACTCTGCAGCAGAGCTCTAGGCCTCTTACACTCTCTACTACAAAGGGATCTTTCAGTCAGTTCATGGACATTTCTTTCACTGACAATGTATATAATGACAACATACATATCCTCCCCTTCCCTCCTGACAATCGTTGTCATTCCTGCATCAAAGCTAACAGCTGTGCAGGACCAGTTGTTACTGATGTTTAAATACTTTGAACTTTTGAAGATTTAAAACTCAATACCCAATCAAAATCTAATAGGACACAGACATTCTGAAAGAAGGAGGGGGGAGGGGAGATAAAATTGAGGAGTACAACTGAGTTCAGCAACCACAAACAAGTACAACAGTCTTGCAATTCATGTGCATTGCCCTACTGTCAGGAATCAGAAAGGTGAAAAAGAAGTTCTGTACAGTTGCAACAACCGTATTATGCATATGGACAGCTAAAAGAGTAACTAGTTAGATGGTAACAATAAAAAGAGTGGAGATAAACTGTTAGATAAGAACAGTAAGATGAAACACAGACAGCTTGTTCTCTTTCCTCTTCTTAACTTACTCACTATGGGGAACCCTACTTTATTTCACCATTCCAAGTAATACATAAGACAAAAGAGGAAGTGGACCTCAATGGATTTCTCTGCTGAGCAAGTTGAGATAAGTAATAGTGGGGCAACCATCAAAACCTCTTTGTTGTCACTGCTGACATCAGCTGACAGCACCCTAATGATACAGCCTTTATATTTAATATTTTGATATGCTGCCAACACTTCCTGAAAAATTCAAGAGAAAACAGGAAATGACAAAAAATTCAAACTCACACCTTGACAAAAGCTAGATTTCATACCAAAAAGGGTACTTCCTTTCTCCAAGGGTGTTATCTCATCCAAATATGAAAGGCCTACTGCAGGTCTGCATGTAGAACAGCCTACTAGAGAAGATCACAGAAACACATTTTGAGGTTGTTGTACGCACACTCAGAAAAAACAAAGACAGCAACAGCATGCTATCAGCCTTCTGTACAATACAAATGTCATGTTTATCTTTGATTATGCACTTGCATCCTTCTGTTTCCTAGGATCTTTGCCTCAAGCAAGTTCTGGACATTCTCAGGACTGTGTATGTTTGTCACAATCCTCTCTTCCACCAATACCCTACTCTCTTTTCACCATGCTTCACCAGTGCATTTTTGCCATCTTTCTGGCTGCAGCTGATGACTGTGTCCCTGGCAGCTTGGGTTCACTCACAGATGTGGAGAGGTCATTTTTTAGAAAATGAAGAGTACCTCCTCACCTCAGCAGGCAAATTTAAAACATGCCATTCCTTAGCTCTCCTTCGTGCCTAAACTGAAGGCTATCGGTTCTACACACACACTCCAAGGAGTCACCACTGAAGGAAGACGATGAGAACTTGGCTCAGATTTGGCCTTGAGTGGACAGACATGCAAGTGGCCTAAGGGTAGAGGGGTAGGGGAGAAGAACAGGAAGTTTAGAAGATATTTGCAGTCTCCTGGGGAGAGACAGGGAATCCATGATGATAAGCTGCTAACCTGCTCTCAGCATTCATGGTACAGGGCATGTGGTTGCTACGGTGGGGCCTGTTGAAGAAACAGCACTAATCAATTGTCCTGCTGCTGACTTTTGCAACCCTCATGTGGGATGATAGAAGGCTCTAGCTCCTCAGAAATACCTCTTCACTCAGGCCAAGAAGAGTCCAGCCAAGAACACTTCCATTTTGATACTGCATGGGCAGCCACCAGATACGTTCACTCTCAAACCTCGTAACTGTTCTTATTTCAAATTATTATCACAGAAGAATATCTGCTTCCTAAGTAGTAATTTATCAATGATTTACACCTCTCCCTTTGCCCTCTAGTGTAAAGAGAGCGAGCTTAAAAAATTTGTATGAATATATGCAAAAACATCCACTTTGAACTCAAACAGCTCACTGCATACATAGCTATGAGGTAAGAGAATTAGCATGGCAACTACTTGACCAGCTTTGAACTGGAAAAAAAAGTAATCACACAACATAATATTGCACATATGTACACGATTTCTAGTTGGTTCATCGAACACGGAAGCAAGCAAAACAGAAGACAACAGACACTATTTCATAGGACACAGGTTAGTTGCATTTCTGGCCACCTTAACAGATAAGATGTGCACAGCATAGGTTACCATTGACTGCCCTGGAATCTGTGCCCTAGCATTGATTTGTTTATTCATTTTGGGGTCTTTTGCTCCAACCAACATTTGATGAAAGCCATTTTTAATGAAATTAAATTCATTTTCTCCAATTCTCCCAACCACACCAATTCACTCCATTGACAAGATGTCTGACATGCTCTAAAGAGAAATTTAATTTAAAATAAAGGAGGAAAGATTTTACAACAATAGCTTCATAAATTCTTAGTTTGTCTCTTCTAGAAAAACTATTTTTTCTTCCTTTAACTGAGTTATAAGCATGTTTCTGAAACATAATCATTACCAGATATTAGATTTATGTTTATACCATGCTCAAATAATCCATTGCCAGCTGAATATTTTCATGTACCTTTCTAGAGTTTTTCTTCCTGCAACTCTTCACTTTCGTGAACATTACTTCAAACAGCCTGGCTACAACTGAAAAACTACAACAGCAGCATTCAAAGAACAGCTTAAGATATTAAAGTATGACCATATCAGTCCTCTTGTAGATCCAGTACTGCTAGGAAACTGATACTGACTTGTTTCATATTAAACGTTCAATCTGACCAGGGAAAAAAAAAAAAGAATCTCACCCTATTCCTCCACCTCCCAGAGTTACACTGCGCACTGTGACCAAGACCACATTTTAAATTAGTACTTTTTGCATAAATTACAGATTTTGAGTGTTACTCACTTGAACAAACATTAAAACCAAATGCACAAAATAGCTGCGCAATGCGCACACCTGACAGTAACAAATTCCTACAGATCATTCACTCATACCCACTCAGATTATACACTCATATCATTCATTCATATCCAAAAGATATTTTAAGTTACTTTAACTTTTTCCAAGACTAGCAAAAAGCGTTTTGTCTGAACTGTTAAAAATTTCAGTCTATCTCCCTAAGGAATGCTGAAACTGGTAAGGACAAAGCCTGGAAAGTTTGCAGGATACAAAGCTAAATTCCTCTCAGCAAGGCACCTAAACTCTATAGTATTTCCTTTATTTCTGAAGCAAACACCAAAGCTTTTAAAGAAAATATACATACAGTTCCCCCTCCCAACACACACGCTGCCATTTTTATCCACATGAACAATTAACAGCCACACTCATGTTTAATGAAATACAAAGGCAAAACACCACAGAAGAAAACCCAGAATCCTTTCCAAAATGAACACTTTTGTTAGAAAATAAGCTTCAAAAGTTGCTTATAAAAGAATTTTTCATCTCCAACACAAGACGACCAATAATACATTTAACTGTGGCCTTTTCTCAGTTCCCCTCCCATACAGTAATTCTCAATTAATTTAATATTGCATGGGTGACCCGTTGTCTGGGGAAAAAAAAGGAAACCACACCAAACACATCTATTGTGACATATAACAGTATTTTTTAAAAGTAGCTTTTCATAGCAGTATAATACAAATATGGACCCATTTCTATATTAATAAAGCTGTGATCAATGTAAATGTAAACGTAAACACAGGGCATGAGTTAGATTCAGTCTAACAACCCAAGCAGATTTCTCATACATCTGCAAGGCTGCAGTTTTTCCTTTGAATGTCCATTTTGAGAGATCAATGCCAAAAAGCTAGCTCCCTCCAACAGAACTGAGAAAAAAAAAAATTAACAGGAGGAAATGCTATTGTTCAGGGGCAGGAGGGAAAACAAACACAAAAATCAACACTGAAAGATTACACCTAATTTCTGCCTCAATTATCCTGATCTTGAAAGAATCTTTTGTCACCTTTTTCTCTATTTCTCTGAACCATTCATTTCTTAGTTATTACTTCAACCATTATGCTGCTAATGTAACTTTGAAGTATTTAAGGAAAAATTAACATTGATTTTCCAGTAATTGGGCTCTATGGAAAGGAGAGCACAAGGAATACAATTCTCAGTCTGGCACACTTTCAGATTGATTAATCCTTTGCAAGATTAATCCCCTTCTGTATTTAAGAGTAACTTTCACAGTAAAACTTTGGTTAGTAAGCATAAACCAAGTCATACCATTTGGCTGTACTTTGCGCTCTGGTTAGTAGGTATTTGTCACCAAAACTATCTGCACCTTTGGCTGTTCTGTGCCTGCTCTCTGTTGATTAGAGCAGCTGCAGGCTACTTTTCCTAGCCAATTTTTAGGAAGATCCCTTTGGTTTGTCCCTTCCCGAGTCAGTCACCCTTTTCTTTCCACATAAAATTTCTATCAATGCAGAGCTCTAGAAGTTTCCCTACAAAACCTCAATTCCCTCATCACAGAAACAGAAGCACAGAATGCTCTGCTTGTATCTAAAAGAGCAACGGGATATAGAATCCAAATCCTTCCTTTTCCCAAAGCAAAAAAGCAAACCCAAGTAAAAAGAAAAATGCAGCAGGTATTCCCAAGCACTCAATCAGAACTTTGTAAAATTTTAGTTAATTATTGTTGATTTATATAAATTCACAAAAAATTATAAAATTCCTACTACAACATCTGTGAAAGGAAAAGGCACGCAAAGGAAGTACAAAAATTTTGCACATACATTTTGTACGAGTTTTGCTAACAAAGCAAAAGAACTCTACCATCATGGGGTAAAACCGCCACTTTTATTATAATTTTTATCTTATAATCAAAATTGATAGAACACATTGAGTGACCACCTCTCAATATTTAACATTATGAAGACTATTAAAGCTGAAGGGATATTTAAGACATCCTCATTTTTTAATTTGGTAAGTTCAGATACATTACTAAAAATAAAAAGCATACTGAACACTGCTTTCTTACAGCTGATTGTATCAGAATCATATTATACGACACTCTTGTCACACTTAGACTGCTTGTTTCTTCACCATAATTTTAAATTCTTCACAGCAGAATCCTCCAAAGATTTATAAAGACAAATCTTTAAAGCGGATCTTGCACTGCAAAAGTGGAGCTATGAGTTTACGTGTGTACTGACATTACACAGGCGAGACATTTTGGACAAGCATTTTTTTCCCTCCCAAGACTTTCTATCAACTGTACATACATTCCAACACACGTGCCTATTTGCATTCTGAACTTGCTCATGCTTGAATAGTTTCAAGTACAGATGAAAGCCCCAAACTGTGTTTAGTTGCCTGGAACTCATCCACTTTACAAGCAAGGATAAAGTTACTCAAATGTCAGCAATCCACGAAATGCCCTTCCCACACAAGTTTTCAAGGATTAAACAAAAGTGACTGAGAATCCCAGCACAAAGAATTACTGGCTCTGTCCTCCGCCAGTTGCACATAGTAAATGAAGTAATACTGAGGACACCACCACTCAGAACAGATCAACTTCAGTTGGTATGTTTAAACCAACTTCAGTTTTGCTGAAGAGGAACACAGCCCAAGATTAGGTTATTCAAGTAACTGATGGGAGCTGCCAGTTATACAGGCTAACTGTACAGTTCAGACATACTACAGTTACTGTTAAAGTATGATTGCAAAATACCAGACAATGCTAGATGACCTGTACAGTTAGCCAGATAGCATGTAGTGATCCAGCTAAATCAAGAGTTCGGTGTTCTGTGCATTCACTCAGGGCAGCTTTAGACTAATAAATTTAGTTTATTGAATGTGGGCTCGGTGCCAGAACCAGCAGTGCCACTGGGAAATCAATTCTGCATTTCTAAGAGCCTGGGCATGGAAACAATGTACAGATTGGGGGTTGGGGGGTAGGAGGGAATAGGGGCAATAGCACCAAGAAACAAAGAAATGTTTGGAAGGGACCTTGAGATATTTTTCTGCAAGAAGACAGAAAAAATGATTCACACTTATATTTTATAATAAAGTGCACCTGGGAATAGTTGATCACATGTTTCTGCAATATGAACTAAATCTAACACGATACTACTTGAGTATTTTAGTTACAAACTGCCTGGAGAGCTCCACTAATCATTTTATTGTTTCCTATGCACTGGTATTTATAAAGAAGCCTGCATAAAATAGGAAATAAAAACTGAATGTAATTAGAAATTACAGATTGTATACAAGCAGTATGACTTAGACTATGTCAAACATTTATTGTCTTGAGTGCCTCCAAAAAGAAATCATACTCCATTTTAACTCTATCTCACATTATCTTACTAAATAAGCCCATGAAATTACAGTTCTGGATTGGGTGGGTTTTTATTTATTTTACAAAGTGCCATAATAGACTTTTTGTTTCAGAGGTACAATGTCAGAGAAGAAAAAAAGAAACATTATTGTAAGATAATGTCACAGACACTATTTACATTATGTATGGATTATTCAAAACAGATCTGTAGTTGCATGGAAAGGCAAATGCTATTTGGAGAAGACAGGCAAACAAAGATCTTAAGTTCTAAACTGAGGAGGGGCTTTCCCCCTGCAAAGTAAATATCCATGCAGACTGACTGAAGTAGGAGCTTAAGTTAAACATACACTTCTGATAAAGCAAACACTGAAACAACTGTACGCATCATATCAATTTTGTGGAATTTCTCAAAAAAAAAAAAAGCACATTTTAGTAGCAGTGAAGGAATATAAGAACAGAGCTCAGCTGTGGTAGGTGTCCCTTCCCCCATGAAAGACCCAGGGACCTTGGCAGAAGGAATGGGGCAGGGTAAGGAGGAAGGGAAAGATAACCAGAGAAAGTTATTTATACCTTTAGTTGTCCTTTAATCGAATGAAGTCTTATGACAAAAGAATGAAGTACATCATCTGTGGAAGGTAACACAAAAATAGAAGATATTTACTATTTTCACAAACTTATATACATGCACCTCATAGCAAGTTAATAAAAATTTATTTTGTGAATTACATCAATAGTAAAGTCAACTTATCATCCTTTTACTGTTAGAGTTTTCAGGGCCTTCTAGCCTTTCATTGTTTTATGCAACATTTCAGTGTAATGCAACACACTGTGTAAAGCCAGACTGCATGACAACAAAATGCTATCCCAGCTCAAAATAATCTCATTCTAATACAAGAACATCATGAAGATTTTACAGCTTAAAAACTCACTGAAGTAAAAATTAACGAGTTGAATACTTTCTTCTCAGACACCAGTTCCTTACTTAAAGTAGAAACACTTTGCTGACTCACAAACATTATGACAAATCTTGGATCAAAAAAAAAAGTAATAAGAAGCTAAGCCTCTGAAGGCTATCTGTATCTTGCATATAAGCATTAACTGCAAGAATTCCTAGGGAAGCTGAAGAAGTCTTGATTAAAAGACTGGATGCTCAGATTAAAAACAGACATGCAAGTCAAATGCACAAAAATATTCACTAGATAGCATTTTACCATTCACTTTCTTACCCAAAGTTCCTATCCTAATTAGCAATTCCAAAAACAATCCCATGCAGAGACAATTAGAGAAGGCACAGAGGCAACACCATCACAGACATTGAGGCTGGAAGGGATGTCTTGAGATCATTTAGCTGAAACCCCTCCTCAAGCAGGATCAGCTACAGCAGGCTGCCCAGGACCACAGCAGCTGGGTTTTCAACATCTCCACAAATACACACCCCACAGCCTCTCTGTGCAACCTGTTCCAGTGTTTGACCACCCTCACAGTAAAAAAAAAGTTTTTTCTCATGTTCAGATGGAGATCCATGCGTTTTAATTTGTGCTCACTGACCCCTGTGCTGTCACTGGGCACTAGTGAGAAGTCTGGTGTCCTCCTCTTCAATTCCCTCCCATCAGTGTATTCATACACATGGATAAGATCCCCCAGAAAGTTCTCTCTTCTCCAGGCTGACTAGTCCCAGCTTCCTCAAGTCTGTCTTTATATGAAATACAAGAAAATACCCATTAAAAAAATCAAGACGACATCTTATATTGCTAGCTCACTTTTGGTTAGAAGTATTGTCTCTCCTGGATAGAGCAGGCGGCAGCGGGGAAGCTGTAGTGATTTTACCCAAGACAGCAAACTCCCAAAGACTAACAAGAAACCAGAAGAATGCTTTGGGATCTCCACCTTGATCCCCTTAGTAATTTTAAAACTAAAACCTACTTACAGTCTGAACTGTATGTTTATCCTGCTTACTGACTTGCATACCTCTCTGCAGCAAACATTTAGGACTGTGCCATACAAAATATTGTGAATATTGTTTCCATCAGGGAAAAGATAAGCAGGGAGAATGGGGAGAAGGGAGGAAGGAATGCTATCTTCCGCACACCAGAGGAAAAGCTGAGATCTTTAATCGTAACAGAAGACAACCAGTCAGCAATAATGACATATTTAGGAAATAATCCACACTGAATCAAGGTAGAGGTGGTGGTGTTTATTTTTAACAAATTACATTAGAGGAATAAGGTGTGGAAAGTGATGTGACCAGAAAATAGGCGGGGGCCAGAAGCAGAGAAAAACAGGGAAGATCAAAAACACCATAAGAACCACAAGAAGCAGCAGAGGACCAGAGAAAGACATCCTCATACAAGCCAATACGGGCATGGGGGCATAAGGGGGAAGTGTTGGGTTTGTTTGTTTTGGTTTTTTTTGAAGTAGCTAGGTTGAAAATTAGCAAACTGATAAAAACAAGGATATAGTTGTGATCCTCACATTTAGCTAAGAGGTCAAGACTAGTTCCTGAGGAAAACAAGAGCTAAAATCTGAGCTGAAAAGAATCCGAGACAAACTTTGAGAAAATTAGTCCAGTCAGTATGACAGATAATGTTAGATGAAAGAGAAGAGAGAAAATGAGTGTGGCAGGGAAGAGGTTTTACGGACTGAAAGCCTAAAGCACTTTTATTTTAAAATCAGCCACAAGATTCGTAGATGAGATTCCTTTTTCAAGAAGAGAAGGCATAGCATAAAACCAGTCTGATGGGTTGAAGAAATAAGTACAATATTCCTACCTGCAACCAAAGTAATAGCTGTAAGGGAGTAAAAAGTAATGTATTTTTCTTGACAGATAAGAGGTACATGAAAACCAAAAATCAGTAAGAACATTTGCTAACAGAACTGGCAACAAGGAGGGTTTGAGAAGCAAGTGATTTGACAAAAATACCAGCTGTTATTGCAGATGTGAGATTCAGTTAAACCTGAGAAGTAGAATTGTTCACCTAAGACAATGGCAATGCCAAGGGAAAAGAAAACAACCCTATACTGGAGGAAGTTTGCCTTCTTGCAGGATTTCCACTTGAGACACTTCACAGTGGAGAAGGAGCAAGGGAAGCAGGTGTTCTGTAGGAGGAACACTGAACTCGCACAAGTCAATCACTGATCATACTTCGGCGTCAAACCACTGCTTTTAAGAACTTAAAAATTCTGCTACAAATATACACCTAATTGCACAAATAGCCAGAACAAAATTTTGAAACAGCGTTTTAAAACAATTGGTTTACGTTTCAGTGTTGTCAAGTCACTTTTGAACTACATGCTGAATGTTTTAGAAAATGCACCTGGACAACACTGTATGTAAGATCAGGTAATCACAAACATTAGACATTTCAGTACTGTGATTCAGATGGTCATACATCTGCATATGTGATACCCTATCTGTGATACTTCCACAACTGAGCCCCAGCATTACACTGTTATGGCGTTCTTGCTGTTTCCTCCAGTTTTCACTACAATCAGTTTGGCAGATACACCACTCTGTCACTGGCTATGCTGAAAACCTGTTCCCAGAAAAAAAATATTAAATTCATTTTCTATTGTGTGAAGGAACCATCAGCTTAAAATTTAATCAAAACCCACTAGGCATTTTAGAAGTTATGACAAAAACTTCCTACTACACTTATTACTGGGCTACACTGTTAATTCCCTGTCTTTAAAAATCACATTGCCTATTTAAAGTCTCCACATGAGAAACTCAGAAAGACAAAACACTCAATATACAAAGGAAACCAAAATTTTAAAAACCCTCTGCCAGACATAAAATATGCAGACAGAAGTGAAAGAATATCTTATAGTTACAGCAGCGGTATTATTTGTGGTGACATAAGGAAAAATATTTTCTAGTGTAAGACAACATTAGTCTCACTCTGATAGGTTTACTGAAAGTTTTCTTCAGAGCATACAGCACTTCTGTAAAGCAAAATAGTTCCAGGTACTGTCCTGTAATTCAACATCACAAGGGCAGATCTTACTGGAATAGGTAAAAATAGCACGAGTGGACATGCCAAAGGAGAGTCTTTCCACTATATGCCCAGTGCTTAGATTGCAACATCAGCTGGCTCTCTTTTTATAACCTCTTGATTGCCAGTGAACAAGTTACACAGTCAACTTAAAAGGTTTGAGAAATCTAACAGTAAGCTTTGGAACTCACTTCCAGCTGAAATCAATCCACTGTATCACTCTGACATGAACACTTTATTTCAGCATGCTGTTATTGCCTCTGTAAGCTTTATATTTGCTTCTAAAGCACTTAACATAGATGAATGATGTAATTCAGAATACACTTTATTTTTTGTTAAATGTCAGCATAAAATTAGAGGCTTGCACACTTTGTTGTTTCTTTTGGCTGCAACACACACTGGAAGCTACTTAAGTTACTACGCTCTCACAGCCACGCATGTGCCATCCTCCAATTAACCTGCTTTGGCCCATTTCTGCAGACACACCCCCGCAGGTCCAAACACCCTGGAACAACCACTCCCTAGCACCTGAACTCTAGATGGGCTTTTTTTCCATGTTTCTACATAAAGATAACAACCACCACAATATGAATGTTTAAAACTGCTAGACCAGTGATCAAACAGAGATAGAAATGTTGTTTTGCTAGAAGAAATTCATGCTCCTTAGCCAGCAGCTTCACTTACAGATGACTGAAATTGCTTAGCTTTCTAATTAGGTACAAGGGAAACCAGTATCCTCCCATCTTCAACACCACAAACAGGTTTCTGCCTGCTCATGCCTAAAGATCAGTATTGATTGGACATGGCTTCCAAAAGTTATTGGAGAGGCAGATGGGGAGGGAAAACCAAGCTATAAAACAGCAGGATGTCACTTAGCTTGCACAGTTACTATTACATTTTTTCCCCCTCAGTCTAAGAAAAACTATACTATGATAAACATATTTAACTCTAAGTTGGAAAGTGCTGCCATAATCAAAAAATGTTTCTTATTTGTACACGTTGGGCCCAGTACTGTGTGCCCGTATGAAGAAATATACACAGGTCTCATGCAAACTCAAAAGCACACAGATTTTAGGCACATTTATCATGCTTAATGCATGGGTTTTAATACAGGTTTTACAAAAAGAACTCATAAAATTACAAAGATGTGCCCAGATATAGAACTGATTTTTAAAAAAAGTATTTTAATGGACTTATGAAATAGATTAGACCCAAAGGAATTCAAATTCTATCAGAAATTATTAAAAATAAGAAAAATATTTACCTGACATTAATCTTGGCATTAACAATTGCCAGGTAAATTCTGAACTTCCAGAATTCTAAAAAAAGCTTTTATATTATGGAACCTAAAATTGAAGTCATAGCCTATGTCATAAATAGGATCAACTTACAGTGAAACTTAGAAGAACATTTCTAAAACAATGTTTAAAAACAAAAAAGTCTAGTTGTTACTATATATCAAATCCACCTTTTCAACTGGAAGCTAGAGAAGTAATTGCAGGCTCTTTCACCCCCACCTTCAGTGGAATTAAAATCTACCTTGTTTCTTTTACCAGAAATTTATAAAAATATTTTATTTTCTATCACAATCACTTGGGAATAACATAACTAGCGTTTTTATTAACTAGTGTTTCTTCTTCCCAGCAACACTGCCACCATTGAAGCTTCCAGTCTAATGGTCCTCCCTACATTTGCCTTATTACTTTGTAGGACTATCCCTATCTGTTCCCACATTTCTGTGACAATTCCATGCAAATGAAAGGGAGTACACGTATCTTCACATTTCACTATACCTCCTTCAGTTTCACCAAGAAACTCTGATGTAAAATCTCCCACATGGTTTCATCTACACAGGGAAAATTTTAGAGTAAAAAGGATGATAAAATACTTGGTTGTCCAACAAGCAGTCACAGTGGGGAAGACACTTCATCTCTTCCACAGGTTGTAAGAGAAGAAAGAGAAAGCAGTGCCTCTTGTGGTATGCTAACAGACCAAAAAGACCACCCTAGAAAATACTGAAAGCACGACCAGACTTCCAGCAAACACTGAGAATAGAAGAAAGTGGAATATGCAAAAACTAGCTGAAATTACTGATAGAATTGACAGGGACATATACTTGAAGCAAACCACTAGCAAAATAAAAGACATTACAGAAAACTAAAAAGGAAGATTAGTCATATATTAAAGTTTCTCAGTATATACCTAAACGTTAGCCCTGCAAAAGTATAAAGGCATTAAAGGCATCTATCTTCTATTTGCCCTCTACCTTGCGTCTCCCTCTTGCTAGTCTCTCCTCCAGCTAGGTGTTCCTAAAACATTCATTTTCAAAACCCTAGCTTGTTCTATAGGGAAAAAATTTATGTAACAGAAGACTATAATGGGGGCTCTGAGCCATTTTCTAAAGTCTAAACCTCTGAGCCAGCTTTAATTAATATGGTTAACCCCATGCCACACCCAGCTGCAAGTTAGTGAAGCAACCTCCCTCTAGCTTGTGAACTAAAAATATAAAGATGTCTCAACTGCTCTTAACCGATACTACGTATTTCAATTGGAATGCAATATTAATTAACACCCTTTTGTCAGCTGTTTGTCAGAAATTAAATATTTTAGGGTCAAACCAATAGCAAGTACGCAACGTAAGCTGAAATCTGAAATGAAGCAATGTAATGCAGTACTAAGAAAACAGGCAGCACTACCAGAATCAACATCTGCAGAGCCACAACACAGCGAGTGAAATGATTCCAGAGAGCAACGAAACTGAGAAAAACAACAACATAAAAAGGGGCTTGTATCAGAAGAGCTGGAGATACAGGTCCCATCTGCAGATTTTCAGATAGTGCAAAGAAAACAAGGCAGAGTCACATACTCACCACATACACAGATTATTTGCAAGGCAAGTCTACAACTCTTCTACTTCATGTTAAAACCAATCAGCTTTGATGTAACTGTGCTACTGCTCTGTTTCATTTATGCAAGTGTGCAGGATACATTTGGAACATGCATAGGAGAACTGGCAGAACATACACACCTGCAACTGCCAACAAATCCAATGACCTGCATTTGCCACCGTATTGTTCTACAGAAATCCAGACTTTTTCTACGTTAAAATCTAAAATGCTTGTCATTCCCCATAAGCAAGGAAAAACCTCTGGAAAATTTAATTCAATCATATTGACTATGTTGCTTAAAACCCTAAAAAAAACGATACTCACATAGACATTCTATTTATTATCAGCTATAATTCTTGACTCTGCTGTCTACCACGAAAATGCTTTACTCATTTACAAATGACTCAAGAACAGCGCTTTGTTTATCCTCATCTACTGTATGCATTGCAGCATTTCAGTACACAAGATGACCATATTCTATTAAACTGTAAAAGGTCAGTACACACTGCTGCAATAAAATCAACTTAGTGTGAAACAGATTACATTTATAGTATAAACGCAATATTCAAGTCACAAAAGGAATAAAGGTGCACCAGCTGTTTTTCAAAGCAAAATTGTTTATTAAAAAAATAGCATATGCAGCAAGAGCCAACCAGGCACTGAGAATTACTGACAGAACATTGTCCAAAACAGACTTTCTTTTCAGAAAAACTAGGATCACTAAATACATATCTGGTTTACCCATGCAGAATAAGTTGCATCTACTTCATGCTGTCTCAAAACTCATGAGCTAATGCATGCTCATTGCTAAAATACCTTGTTAATTTGCCATAAAGCTAGCATTTTTACCTGATTTCCTAGTGGTATATCAACTCCTCTTTCAATTAATTTCTAGAGCTGACAAAATATTTCCATAACCTGATTCAATACACAACGGATGTAATTCATACCAGAAAATACTAAAGGGTTTTGCATAAGCAATTACACAAAATCAATCAAAATAGGTACAATGCAGATGTAAACACATCTGCTTGTTTACAAATTAAACTTATGTGAAACTTACTGAAATTGTGCTTAAATTACCATGCTTAAAATTAGAGTTAAATCACATTTTAATCTTGCTTTGACTATTTTTGTAACTTCCCCAAATAAAGATAATTTTGACTTATGGAATTTGATGTTTTTAGGAGAAATAGAACCCCAACTTCTATTCCTCTTCACACAGCTACACAGTCCTAAGATTTCTGCATTTTTAACTTAGAAGATGGTCCAGGAACTTATTTCTTACAAAACAATCACCCTTTTCAATTATTCATTTGTTTCAAGCTGAATTTGCATGGAAGTTCATGGAAATTCAACTGCACAAAAACACACTACCCTTGTTTCCTAGGCAATCATGCCACCCAGCTGTCCTGCCTCTCCTCCAGCAACTCTTGGGCATGCTAGCTTATTTCAACTAAATACTTAGGCAGAGGCATCAAGAATACAAAATTCCCCACAGGCTATGAAAACAGGAAGCCAAAGTACGGAAGAATCCTTCGTTCTCCTGGCCTCTGCATCAGCTGGGCCACCACAGCACAAACCTTTGGTGTGCCAGCTGCAGCAGCACATCACCACGTGACAAAACCAAACCAAGAAAAAACCCTCCCTCTTGCCTAGCTGGCAGGCCGGGAAGGTAGACAAGCAAGGTAAGAACTGAGGGACAGGAGGAGGAGAAAAAGGTAAGGCAAATATCAAGGATGGGAAAGTAAGGGGTGCTAGAAGTGTTACAGAAGCATGTCAAATGGAATGACTGAAGGTGTCATGGAAGAGAAGGACAGTATATCTGCAGCAGAGATTATCAAAACAGATTTGTATTTGGGTCTCTGAACTAGACTTTGTTAGTTCATTTGCTCTCATAACTTCATTAGGAATATTAAAATACTTTAAACATTCTGTATCCATAACACAAAAGTGTATTTATCAGCACAACTCCTGCATTTGAAACCAACTGATTTTTAGACTGACTTACACAGTGAGTAAGTCGAACTAACAGCTTTTGGTTCCCATCTCCTACAAAAGTTTTAGAACCAACAGCTCTCAATCTCAATTTAATTTGTTTTCAAAGACAAAAAACAAGGGAAACTTGTTTTTTCTTCAACTCCTGGTTTCCCAACAGTGAAAGAGCCAAACAAACAAACTGAGGGGAGGAGGGGAATACATGTCCCAGAAGAAACTGGTGCTGACTTAGCATACCAAGAAGTGCTGACCAATTATTTCCGTGGGTCATGTTTGTGGTTTAAAAAATATGAGTTATTTTAGTAAGTTGTAGTAAGTTCAGGCCCTAATTCAGCAGTAACTTCACATGGAATTTGAATAATCTTTGTCATCATTAAAGAATAAAAAATGGAAAATTTTATGTACACACCAAAGGCATTCAACTGAAAAACACAGTTTTCTATCTTATTTGGAAGGAAAAAAAAAATATTTTCTCTGCTACTTCCAGATTCTCTTTCAAAGCAGGTTAGTCAGCAGCGTTACAGAATACGTTGTCCAGTCCTGAAGATATTAAGTATGGCAAAAACCATATGAAGAACATATTCCAGATTTCTGAAAGCACCACTGCTCCAACCCAAGCAAGCTAGTTCACACCTGAATTAATAATCTAAAATTAAATTGCTCACTATATTAATCAGTCACTCATTTAATGATTAATTGTAGCCTTAGGGTTTACCTACAGAAAATATTCATTAAGACAAACTCAATTAAAGCCACTTCCATTCTGAACAGGTGTCCACAGAACAAATTTAACTCAACTGCCTGAAATTAACTCTCACATTCACCAATTTAATCTTTTCTTCTGCACCAACATGGTAGACATGTCCTAAAGGATGAGCGTGTCCATTCAAATTATATCCTAGTTTTACCCAATGTAGTGATCCTTTAGGCAATATTTGCAGGCCAGTTTTCCAGAAGCATTAAAATAAAAGCTATTTAAAAATAAGTCTTTTGTACAAAACTATTTTCAGGTATTTTAAGTTAGCTTCGGTTTTTGAAGAATCTTAGTTTTGCTTCATTGTAGACCCTTCTTGTTTTGCATACCTACAACAATCTACAATTGCATCTGAATGCACATGGTGCTGTAGCAATTCCACTACAACTGGTTTTGAGGTCTCATTGTTCCAGGTAAGGTCTCTGTATTAAACTGACATCACTTAAAGAAGGAAAAAAAGATTTACGCAAATTATTTAGCCTGATGTAGGCAAGATGAGCAATGGACAAGAAGTATACTGCTGTTAGCATGGGCAGGTTATTTGCGCATACAGACTGTAGATAAAGAGTCCATAAACAGCACAATCTGTGAGCCCTGGCTCTAGAATAACACCATTCACACATGGCAAATTTGTAACCGTTTAGAAGAAACTGGGAAACTAAAGAATCTTACTCCAGTTTTCAAACGCCTTTTATTAAACTGAATCTAAGTTCAAAAAAAAAAGGCAAGCAGCTCAAACCGAAGAATGCCTAAGCAGAATGCTTTCAGTTATACTAATACAACTTAAACGCGTCTTCCGTTCTCGGTTCAGAAGACAGTAGATCAAAGCAATAGAAAGGTGAGGGCGTCCCCACTGGAAGCAGAGGAGGGACAGAGCTGCCAGTAGCGAAGCGGGGCCCCGGGGAGGCCGGGAAAGCGGAACACCCACCGGGCATCCCCCCGCCCTCGCCCAGGCAGGTCGCCGTTCCCGGCGCTCCCTCCTGGACGCCCGATGCTCTTCCCGCCCGCTGGCTGCCGCAGCACCGGGCCGGGCGGTGACGGGCCTCAGATCCGGGCACACCCGCCTGGGCCCGCATCCCCCCGGGGGGCGGCTCCGGCCCCGGGGCTCTGCGCTGGCAGTGACAGGCAGCGGCCACGACACGCCTCCCCGCCG
Source organism: Phalacrocorax carbo (assembly GCF_963921805.1). Classification (NCBI taxonomy): domain Eukaryota; kingdom Metazoa; phylum Chordata; class Aves; order Suliformes; family Phalacrocoracidae; genus Phalacrocorax; species Phalacrocorax carbo. Next base: position 26,127,102 of record NC_087518.1, on the reverse strand, counting down.
CCACGGGCCTCAGACCCCCCGTCTCCCATACCCCAGGCTTTTTGGCATGGGGTCCGGGCCGCCGCGCAGCCTCTCCTCCGGAGGCGGGAGCCCCTGCCCGGGCCCCGCGGCGGACGGGGCGGCCCCGCCGCAGGAACGCTGGCCCCGGCGGCCAGGGGGGGGGCGGCGCACACCAGACGATACGACCGCAAAGGGCTTGGCGATGAGCCGCCACCCGCAGGTACCGAGACGGCCGATTCCCCCCCTCCATCCTCCCTCGGCCCCTGTCAGAGGGTGAGCAGCCAGCCTTCTCCACCCTAGCTTCTCTCACGGCCGAGGCGGCGGCCGGCTGACTGCGCCTGGGGCTGAGCCGCCGCTGGGAGCAGCCGGCGCCGCTCCAGCCACCAGCACCGAGGAAGAGAGAGACGAAGAGAAAGGAGCCCTTCTCTCCTCCGTTCCCTGCCTTATCATCTGCCGCCCGCCGAGCCCGGCGCCGCTCCTACCTATGTCACTCCGTGCCGGTAGCTCCCTCCAGGCTCTCGTGCCTCTCAGCCCCGTTCGTTCCGTTCCTCATCTAAAATGGCGCCCTCACACTCAGCGAGACATTTATCCTCCGCCCATCGACCCGTCGGCACTCGGCTCCTTCCCTTTCGCCTGTCTCTCCTTCTTTTCCCATCCTCCTCCTCCCCGCCTCTCGGCCTGGCCGCGGAGCGCCGTGCTGTCGATAGAGCCTCCGCCCCCTCCGCGGGCCGCCATTTGGGAGCGGCGGCGGCTGAAGCGCCCGGGGCTGCCCCCGCCCGGCGGCGGCAAAGAGAGACGGGGCGACCTCGCTGCCTCCCGCCTTCCCCCACCCTTCTCGGGAACCGAGCTGTGGCGGGTGTGTGTGTGTGTGAGTTCTGCTGCCGAGCTGCCTCCCCTCACTCCCCCAGAGGCGCCCGCAGCGCCCCTGCCGCCAGCCTGGCGCGACAGTCCCTTCCCTGCAACGCCCCCCCCCCCCCAGCCCCGCCTGGGCTAAATCTCTTGGTTGTTTGATAGTTAATTAAATGGAGCGTATCGGCAGGGAGTCACTCCGGGTATGCGCTCCGATGGGGTCCCGCTGGCAGGGCCGCCCCCTCCCCAGCCGACACCTGCCTCGGCCGCCCTTCCATCAAAGAGCCCGTAAGTCTTACCTGTTCAAAAGCAACCCCTTTTTCTGAAGGGAACGGGCAGAAATTCCCAAGGGGTGCTGAGAGGGGTGGGGGGTAAACTGCTGGGGAAGGTATCTGGGGAGAAGGAAAAAAAAAAAAAACAAAAACAGCGTGCAACCTCTTTTCCTGGAGGAGAAAGGGAACAGCTGTCAGAGCAATCCTCTGTATGCAACTCAGCACAGCCTCCGTGTAAGAGTAAAGATTCTGAAGGCCTCTGCTGTCTGTTAAGTTTATCCGGTGCACCACAAACTAAACTGTTTTAGATCAGGCTTTGAAAAGGTACACTGTCACACGTCACATGTGCACAGTTAATTTATTATCCCAAAACAAAACGTCTAAGGATAGCTGTTGCAAAGTAAAACATTTCTCCTAGAACTATTTTTAAAGACGGTACATGTTTGCATTTACAGTCATGTAAGTTACATTAATGGTTAATTAAACAAGCACTTCTGTAAAAAGAGCCTCCAGCAAAATTCTCTCAGCTTTATTTGGGATTTCTCTACAGAAGAAGGTTTATTCTGGTATAAACCAAGGCTTGAGTTCAGCTAAACTCACATTAACCTCATAGAGGCATAGCAAAGGCAAAAAAAGCAGTGCTGTTGGGCTCGCCTCTCCGAAGCACCAAATAAGAAAAAACATACAGTCTTTAGTGACTGGTGCTCCCCAGGAAGAAGTGCAGTTGGCAAGTAATAGGAGATTGAAATGGGGATGGTAACCAGGAGCTCTAGATGGCTGAAACAGAAATTTCCATGTATCCAGAATACTGTGATTCAGTACTTTATTCCCACATGTTCTAGAAGTTATCCACTTATTCCGGTGTAATAATGCCTTCAATTTAGACGATATTACTAAAATAAAGATTTAACTAAACTTTTATAGCACTCTTACAGGACAAACCACGGGGATTTCAACCCTTCTATTAGGAAAAGCGCGGCTTCTCTTCTTTTTCTCTTCCCCACATCATAGGCTCAGATCTATCAAAAAAAAACCCAGAAAAACAAATCCAGACCAAGATAGTATCTACCAAGTACAAAATTTATGAATATGAATCAATCTTTTCAAATTCTTATAGAGTAGCTTTTCTCTTAAGTGTCACATTTAAACTGAAGGAGTTGTCTGATACACATACGCTGTTTACATGACTTTAACAGGAGCCATATCCATGTATGACTGCAAGAGGAAACACAAAATGAAAGCAGTATGTACAATAAATACATCGTTTAAGACTAAACACATCCATGTAATATGGTAGACTGGTACAGATTTTGGCAAAATATGCAAAAGGAGCTTAAAATATTGTAATGTAAAATATTAATAAGAACATGCCATGAGAAGCTTAAAAAGAAAAAAGGAAAGTAAAGAGGGATAACCACCTCCAGAAGAGATGGTTTTGACAGAAGACCATTCATAAAGTTTTAAACTTCTCTTAAAAGAGTAGAAGGATCAAGGATTGTAGTCATGGAACAAATGAACACAGAGATGGAGGAAAGGGAGCCAAATTTCAGATAGTTAAACAATGTAGCACATGCAAAGAAATACAATAATGACAAGAAATAAAAAAGCAAACAAGGAAATGAAGCAAAGAAACTAAATTACAGCACTATAGTAGATGGGAAACAAAAATTGAACAAACTTTCAAAAATAAACTGAAATTTATTAGCATTCTTCCTGAGGTTGATCTGGTTTATGTTTGTGTTTAGTGGTTGGGTTTACAATAGGTTTAACATGTGAATGTGCAGGCATACAATCAAATCTTACATTTTCACCATCTGAAGTGTTTCCTACCTTTATAAAAAGCAGCCCAAGGAGTGATTAGAAAGAGAATGAGGACCAGTGCCGCTAGGGTTTAGAGTGGGCTAGTGACAGTAACTATTATCCTGAGATATTACGCAAATCTGTCTAGTGGTTGTAGACTTGGGAACTCCCTTTCACCCAGTTGGTATGTCATACAGGCAAAGCAATCTCAGCTTCACAGACTTCAGTTTCCTCATAGTTAAAAATGGGGTGGATGATACTGAGCGACCATCTTTGAGAAGAGTTTTAATATTGACTGCTGAAAAGCAGCATGTAAAATTTAAACCTATTTTTTATTTGTTTTGGTGCAGTTTGCTATGTGCAATATTCATGTATTCCCAGTATACTTAACTGCGATTACTTGGGGAGTCTCAAAAAGTACAAAATTTTTTAAGTGGCATCGTATAACCTTAATTGTATCTTTAGTGCATAAAATACCTATAAGCCTCAGAAGAATGAGTAGCAAGAATTATAAGTGTAATGCTGGTTGGGAAAGAGAAGAATTGTATATACATACTTTATTATGGAATTTTGGGTATCAAATCTTACTCCTCAGGCCAAGGATTGCTATAGACAGACTTTGCCATTTTATCCAGGGTTATTCAACCTGAGCCACAGTCAAAGCATTGTGCTTCTGCATGTTATTTTGACAGATGCTATAAATTACTTCTCTTATTCCACCGTAAGATTTTTTTTTCAGTAAGAAAACATTGTTTAGGAAAAATTTAAGACAAATTAGATACAAAAGAAGCCCAATGTACAGAGGCCATGAAGAAAACAGCCTTTAACAAATGAAGCAATAGCAACCTGAAAGGAAAGTATTCCAAATGAAGAATATCTTATTTGTATGATGGTGCATAAAATACATATATTTTATAGTTCAACTGATAGACTTTATTATTTCCCCATGTCACTGAAGTGATCAAAGAAGAGGGGTGGGAATGTAATTTATAGTTTGTTTGGTTTTTTTCATGCATTGTAGAATTTAAATTTTATACATTACAATAGCACATCTTATATATGAAGCTGTTAACAAAGCAGTAAACTTGTTTTGCTGGAATGGAAACCATAGCACAGTCTGTTCACATTAATTATTTATGTTGTTTTATCCTGAGCAAACTCTTAACTTTTTATTTTATCCATATCCAACTAAACGTGGTTGCTGTTGGGCTGGCTACAGTGCATACCTTTTTCCACTCTGTTCAGAATGTCATCAGCCAAATCATGAAGCCAAATCTTGGGAGTTTTTCTTTTCCTTACTAAAATAACACCTGACTTCCCATAGGCACAACACAAAAGACACCTACTTCCAAAAGCTTCAGTCTTTATCATCAGTCATAGATTAAGCATTACTTCCCTGGAAAGGCTGGATTCTAGAAGCAGGTCCATCTAACCAATTCCTACACTCAGAGAACTCAGGGGAAGTCAGTCAAGCTTTGAGACAGGGCTCTGTAGGCTTCTGTATCTGCAGGTTCTAGCCCCCAAGGATTTTCCTCAGTAAATCTTCATCTCGGTGTAAAGTCATGTACTTTACGATACAGAATGGATTGTCTGATACAAACCCCATATATGCTGTTATTACTTCACCCTTCAGTATCTATTTTAAATTTACTTCAGTTTTTTACTTGCAGGGTCAAGCCAATTTAAGTGCTTTAAGACAGTTACCAGAGCTGCCTTGCAAAGTTTCCTTTGTTATGTTTTACACACACATACACCCTGTGAGGCACGCTGCCTGAGGTAAATACATTGTGCCATAGTTGCCTCCACAATACTGCAAACAAGTTTTGCCATATCTGTTGACTACTTCATTCTGTATATAAATTTAAGTTATTCTCTCTTTTTTCCTTTCTTTCTTCTTTTATGCAACTTTAACATTTTCATTTAAGAAACATGTTTATCTAAAAAACATATGCAATTCATGTAATGTCAGGGACTATAATCCTCTACAGATTTGCATATTCTTCCAGAACCAATTCTATTTCTAATACTATAATCCTTCTATTATGTATTCATACTTATGTGGTTCTTGGGTTATCCTTGTATAAATGTAACAATAAAAATATTTGATGAAAATGTCAATTGCAATAGATCTTCAATACAGGTTTTGTGGGAACACTTCAGAGTAAAATTGAAACAGATTTTCATCAAGCCTTACAGTAATAAATAAGTTATTTTGAGAGAGCAGCTCTATAAAGAGTAAGCAATAATCTCGTACTGAAAAAAAAAAAGGTTGTATTAGCCTTTCTTTGCCGATAATCTTACATGAAACATTCTTAAAATTTTCAGCAAACTCTCTACCAGTTCTCAGTCCTCCATGCGCTCCTACTGTAATTTATGGTATCATAGATATCCAGTGTCTCTGGGCTTGTTATATGCAGTGCAGCAGAGAATTTCTGCTTCTCCAATTTCAGTGCAATGTGATTTGCTTCTAGGAAAATTCAGAGGTACTGCACTACCCCATCCAGTTCTTTCAGAATCTTCTCCAGACAGGAGGAGTTAAGTTGCTTTCCTGAATTTTACATACTCATTTGCAGTGCTTACTACCAAGGTTTTATTTTCTTCTAGCGTGAAAAGAAGTTGTGACGCGTAAGAATGCTGGTTATAACTTTGAAACCTGAGATTTAAAGCGCAGGTCCTGCTTACAGACAATTGTCCCTGCTGCACAGCCCATGTCCATTGACTCATTTGCTGTTATGGGCCTTGGATACCCATTCGTTTGCAAATGCAGTACAAGCTGACTGAAAAAAAGTAAAAAGTCACTAAAGCCACGTGGTTTCAAAGTGATCCCTGTTAAACTGTGTCTGACAGGTAGAGTTGTATTTTATCAGGTAACCATAGATGTGGGGTTTCTCTGTAATTGGAAACATATTGGAGGGACAGCAGTTAAGATTCCCAATAGAAGGGAAATCTAATCTCCCAAAGATAATTGAGAATGTGGGTAACATACCTTTCATCACGGCTAGACCTTAGGAAGCTTCAAAGAGGAGTGTAAGACAAATGTACTAAGTTGGTATACCGCCATATACCGAGAATATCAAAGCATGAAAATAATTGTAGAATAATGTTTTACAAATTTAACGTGGAGATGCTGAACTGATGGGTGCCACCTGCACAGTGAATACATAGTCTGAATAAGAATTATGGGAGCTCCAAGGGGGGGGTGGAAATCTAGGCTTTAATTCGTTGCTGTTTGAACAGTCATTCCTTCTTCATAAACAATAAATACAGCACTTTGATTTATACACATATTCTATTTCTTCAACCTAACCAAACTAGTTTATTGGGTTTATTTTGACTTTCTGAAGAAGTCTAACCACAATAAAATCTATTCAGAGCTAGGTACTACAGTTTAAAAATAGCAAAGCATAAATACGTCTTTCCTGACAAATATTTTTAGAACCTAGCTTGAACATATAATTGCTCAGCTGCAGAAGATTATTTTTATTATACCTGATACAGATCTACATAAAAAGACTGATCATCTGATTTAGCATGACTTCAAGCTATGCATTATTTTTCCTGTGCATGGACAATTTATAGTGTATAGTAACTGAACTGCATTCAATTCTTAGTTCCTCTAGAAGTTTCTCTAGAAGAATGTAATAAAGTACACTAGGATGAGAGCAAAATATCAGTTTTCTATGAAGAATCATGAGTATTGAATCAGTAGCAATAGGGTAAAATAGGAAGACGTGTGCATGCACATATGTCTCTGACTATATCTGAGTTTGTGTATATATGTTCAGAACATATGGAAGGATGATAGGCAACAAAAGAAGAAAAAAAGTATATACTTCCCTTTACCTTTCCATAAATCCTGTCTGTTGTGACTCTTCATTAAAAAGCCAACCACTTTTTTTCTAATAGTTTTGACAAGGAACCTATTCTTTCTGTCATATATTTGTACTGTGTACAGAAACACTCTTGTTCTTTTTGATGTCACAGCAGGCTTTTATCAAAGGTAGATTCTAAGAGACAAGGGAGTCAAAAGAAATCTAGCCAGCTTACCTATCCAAGCTGCTGTTCCCAGATAAAGCCAGACTAATTAAAATATAGGTATAAGGTTATAGATACCTGGCATCATTCAAAGATTCAATGTATCTAGCAAGAAGGCAAATTAAAAGTCCATTTTAGCCACGTGCATGCATTCAGGTACTAAGAGAATGTATGCACAAAAATTACTAAGAACTGTCATTTACTGGTTTCTGTTATAAAAAGCTATGCAAAGTAAGAAAAAAAAGTATTTGGCTTTCAGCACAAGCCTATTTATCCATTGTCTTTCAAGTTAATCTCAAACATTCAGATAAACAAAGGTAGGTGATCAAAGGCATACATTACCTTTGGCAATATACCCATATTTTAGCTAGCCTTTGATACTTTGTACCTCAGTGTCATATATAGCAAATTGTGCTTAGAAAGGTATGACAATTAAAAATTATGTTGTAAGCACTTAACTTCAGAAACAGTATACTAATGAAAATATGAAAGATTTGTATTATTAAGGCAATTAAGCTTGGTAGCCGTACAAGTATAAGTTCATAACAGATCTGTATAAAGCGTGCTGATACGTAGTATTTCAGAGCTAGACTGAGGTGCCTTGGTGAAAATTTCAGAATATACTGATGGACCACATCTCTATTACAGACATTAGCATTATTCTTAGCAGCAGAACGCATCGGTAGATTTCAACATGTGAAGCTCTGTAGGATGATACAACAGTGAAGGTATGCTATTTAAAAAAAAATTTCTGTATGTATAGGGCTAATTTAGTCCCTGATTAAAAAGGTGGGGGTGTTTTTGTCAGATGTTTGTAATGTGTTAAGGCTTTTTTGTGGTTGTTAGTAATTAATTTCTCTTAGACTGGACAGTGGTAATCAAATTGATTATATGCATCAGGATATACTTTTCCTCCAATAGAAAAGTCAATTTAATTATGTTTAAAGCTTCTAATACAAAATTATGTTCGTTTTGGTCTTATTTTTGTAAGAACTTTTTAAAATTTCTTTTTGCAAGATAATAAAAACCCAAAACAATGCTGTGAGCAAAACAACTAAATTACTTGAACAGTAATTAGCAAAGACATCAGGTCAAAGGAATGCAAACATACAAGTCTATTGCTATGCCTCACTGCAAAATTCTAGTATGCTGTGTTAGTAGATTTGTTAAATCTTTCAGCAATTGCAGAGAAATAAGTATCGACATGTCTGGTTGTACCTGTGTATTTTTTAATACTTTCAAGATGTATATCTAATACTCATGTATTCAGATTAATTTATTCAGACATTCCTTAACTTCAAACTTATTTCTGGTGGAGACAGAAGCTTTCTATTAGCAACAAATTATGTAAGCCTTTCTTCTGCATTTCACGTAAACAGAACAGTGACGTAAGAACATAAGTAACTGCTAAAACATTATTGCTGAGACATCAGGTTGATAGTAAGGCCAAACAGAAAGAAAAAAAAAAGGGGAAATCTTTCTTGGGGACTAAAGCCCTGTTTTTCATAAAGTAAGTGTTGCTAACAACTTTGTGAGTTGAATTAACCTGATTCTGTGTTGACACACTAACTTTCAGAGTCCAAAAAAAAAAAAAAGGGTATTTTATTCCCCCTAATACATATAAAATGGACGGAGGGAAAGAATAGCAAACTCTTGTTGCCAGTATATAATATGTATTTACCTATAATTTCAACTTGGGGTTTGATGACTTCAACATACCACCTTTTAATTCTTGTACATACGCATTCTATTACCTTAATTCTAAATGGAGTATTGCTTGCAGTATTTAGGGTCAGTGGTGCTTTATGATGGTTCTGTAACTGAAGTAAACTTAAATCTTTCCTGAGGCAAGTAGGGTGAAACTCAAAGGCATTATTGCTATCTGAGGAGGACCAATTGCTGAGACATCTCCCAGGACATACTTGACAGATACACCTCTTTTAAAATTGTCTTTTGAAAATAAACTAAGGTGGATTTTTTTTCCTCTTGTGAAGGCTATACAGTGAATATGAAACCGTATGACCAAAGATATCTTATGTTGGTGCACATAGTCTTCAGACGCTTTGATGCAGCACACTCTGGGTAAATTATCTGACTTTTTGTAGCTTTCAGGATCACAGACATAAAATTCAGCTATTTTAACTAAGTATTAGGGTGAAACATTCAGTACAAAGCAACAAAGTTATTTCTCCAAGTAATGGATTTTGATTTATCACATTTTCAAGTAGGGTCATGCTCTTAGCTGACAAGAATGCAAGCAAAATTATTTGTCTTGGTTATTTCCCCCCTAGGCTTCGTTTAGTATTTGATAATATACAGTCAACTATGCTTATTCTTAAATATGTATTGGTGATTATAGACAAAGTTTTGTTCAAAATTTTTGCAAATTTTATAAGCAAGTTTCCAGATTATTTGAAATATATGATACCTTATATATAATTATAAATTAAATATAAGTTAATATTTCACACCTGCTTTGTTTATATCTAGGGGAGTTCAGGATATTTCCATTGAAACCAAAGGTCTAACCTCAGATTTTTAGTGCTATCATAGTAAAGTCTATTACTGAGATTGTATAATTACTACACTTCTTTAACTTCTACGATTGTGCTTTCCTACCCATCTCCATATAGCTTAGACATATAGGAAGGCAAGATTTAGCGTAGAATTTTGAGTTGGGGGATAAAAAAAACCCAAACCACACAAAACCAAAAGCAACCAAACACAACCTTAGAACACATACACATAGGATTAAAAAAAAAAATCATTACTTCTCAGTATCAGAGGACAGAATTTACTAAATTTAGTGAACTCCCTATTAGTAAATTGACTGTAAGAAAGAAACAGCATCTCCTCCAGATGCACCTGGCATTCCGCTTTGCTTCCAGGTTCTCTCCAAGGTGGGCTATTACTTTTAAATTCACAAATATGTAATGATATGCGCCAAGCCTTAGTGCAATTACATTTTCATTTGAACACACCTTGGAGCAGTCTAGAGTGTTTAAACATTATCAGTGCAAAGCTTTAGCATCATGCACTACCGCAGGTGTAACAATTTGTCCTTGCAATATTCAAAAAGTGGTGAAATCTGTTATTACAATATATCCCAATTCCTCTGGTATCTGGAGGAGAGTAGAGAGTGCTACCACAGTAAACTCTGAAGTTAAAGACATTGAGTTATCCTACACATGTATAGTACACATGTGCTAGCTGGTTAAGGAACTGGCTGGATGGTCACATCCAGAGGGTAGTGGTCAATGGCTCAACGTCCAGATGGAGACCAGTGACGAGTGGTGTCCCTCAGGGGTCTGTACTGAGACCAGTACTGTTTAATATCTTCATCAGTGATGCAGACAGTGGGATCGAGTGCACCCTCAGCAAGTTTGCAGATGACACCAAGCTGAGCAGTGCAGTTGACATGCCAGAAGGGTGGGATGTCATCCAGAGAGACCTAGACAAGCTGGAGAGGTGGGCCTGTGAGAACCTCATGAGGTTCAACAAGGCCAACTTCAAGGTCCTGAAACTGGGTCAGGGCCTGGGATGAAGGGATTGAGAGCAGCCCTGCAGAGATGGACTTGGGGGTACTGGTGAATGAAAGGCTGGACATGAGCCAACAATGTGCGCTTGCAGCCCAGAAGGGCAACTTTATCCTGGGCTGCATCAGAAGAAGCGTGGGCAGCAGGTCAAGGGAGGTGATTCTGCCCCTCTACTCCAATCTGGTGAGACCCCACCTGGAGTACTTCATCCAGCTCTGGAGCCCTCAGCACAAGGAGGACATGGACCTTTTGGAGCGGGTCCAGAGGAGGGCCACAAAAATGATCGGAGGGCTGGAGCACCTCTCCTATGAAGAAATGCTGAGAGAGCTGGGGTTGTTCACCCTGGAGAATAGAAGGCTGCTGGGAGACCTTATTTTGGCCTTCCAGTACTTAAAGGGGGACTATAGGAAAGATGGGGGCAACCTCTTTAGCAAGGCCTGTTGTGACAGGACAAGGCTGGGAAAGAGGGTAGATTTAGACCAGATATTAGGAAAACATTTTTCACACTGAGTGTGGTGAAACCGTGGAACAGGTTGCCCAGAGAGGTTGTAGATGCTCCATCCCTAAGAACATTCAAGATCTTAAAAGATTTAAGGATCTTCCGTTTATCAAAAGGAGTGAGAGGTGGCAGCTGGTTCCTACATTTGAAAAACACACTGAAATTTAAGTGATCAAAATATAAAACAGGCCTATTCAAGAAGAATTTCCATTTCTGTAGCAATCCTCGGAAGTCCTTGAGTATGGGTAAGAAATAGGATCTGTTCTCATATTTGATACAATATAGTTCATAAAAAAGACTAGATCATAGACTTCCTTAGTTTAATACAGGTCATGTAAATCACTTGAATATTTAACTTAAACATATGGAAAATCCTAGTTTCTCTTAGGGATAGGAAATAGACTCAAGTGATTAAAAATCTTCTGGTTACTTTTCCTGGTAGCTTTTTATTGCTTGTTTTTGTAGGAAGTTAAGAATTCTCTAAGGAAAGCTCCAAGATGCTTGTATGGCTTTGTGAGCAATGGAAAGAATTTACAACAAAATATGCTACTGCTGCATAATGATATGGAACAATAAATAACAAAATAGTCAAGAAGTAAGGATTGTTAAGACTTCCTTTCTATAACCTAGCTTTTCCTAGAAGAGAGTAGAATTTCTGTAGAACAATATATATGAAATATTTGAGATTATGCTTGCCAAGGAAGCCTACCTTGAAATTCCGCAAAAAGCCAATATGTTCTAATAACCTTTACTTTGCAGTTCATGTTCTTGGTAAGAAAGTCCTACTTGGAAGTAGCTAGTAATGTAGAATTTGATAAGCCTGAATAAATTCAATTGTTCTGCTGGGCTAGAAACCTAAGTAGTCTTTCAAATAAATATGAACATACTGAAAATAATGTTTTATAAAACAAGACTTGAGAAGGATATAAAATGCTAGGTAGCCAAAGCTGAGCAGTATTAAAAATAATCATTTATGTAGGCTATTAAAAATAACAATTATTTTCATATGAAAATAGGTAGTTTTCACATTGAATACTGGATTCGTCATTCAAGAAAAAGAAATAATAGCAGTTTCAATAAAACTTTTATCACAGAAGGTGAAAATATAGAATTATTCTTTCACAATAACTTAATGCAGTAGAAAACTTTCAAAGCAATAAGCCATATAAACATTATTCTTACCACAACTATTAACTACAAGGCATAACACCCTTGGTCTTCATTAGCATTTTAGAATAAATGAATGTCATTATGAATGTCAGTATGTCATACTGAAGCAGCTGTTGATAAGCTATACGGTTGCTTTCAGTTGCATTAGTGTCTACCTTCATACAGTCTTAACTGCTCTATTTTTAAGCTTAACCTGAACTTGTTATTCTGATTTCCTATTGGTATTACAAGAGTAAACAAACAGCAAAAAGGCTACTGTTATCAGGCAGCCTTAATCACTACCTGCCTTCATACCTTTCTCTCTTCCCCCACCTTCACTACTGCCATCAGTTCTGAAGTCATTGCATCACCTACACTGCATTAGATGTATGCCACCCAGTATGCTTTCCCACTGAGAATGCCAACTGCATTTATCTATTTATAATTAAGAGGTTGCAGGGGGCTTTTCAAGTCATAGAAGTTTTAGAATTAGGCTAAAAAAGTTTAATAACTTACTAGAATTAGACACTATCAGACAGGTTTAACTGAGTCAGTCTTTATATTTCATTAGAGACTTATCATTTTTTTGGGCTTAAATTCCTAACACAAGCTTTCACTTTCAGCATAAACAATATGAATACTAACCTACATAACAATCACGAATTATGTGCTCAGAGTCACAGGTCTGATATGAACTGCTTGTCTGCATTGACTTTTGTCTAGCGTTAAAGCTTCACACTGCACCAGGGCATTTGGGCTATATTCCTGACTGTCACATGGAGAAAAAGTGTGGATTTGGTTAAGTTCTCTGCACCTCATGTTTCTCCTCTGTAAAGAAAAAGCAGGAGCACTGCTATGCTTTAGGGCTTAGGTGCAATTTCACAATACATGTAACACAGTCTAATTACAAACCTCTGCCAAAGGCAAAGTCCTTTATTTGCCTTTCAGCCCCAGCTGCATGTTTCTGCCCCTTCTCTCATGCTGGATCTAGCGGTCATGGCACTGCATGGTGTGTCAGATTTTTATGTTTTCGTGACTATTCTCACAGTCCCAGCACTTCTTGATCAATGCAAGGGAAGGAGTGGGATGGCTCAATGCGGGGGTGAGGTGTATAGAGACTGGAATCTCCCCATTGGGCAACAGCCTACAGATCCAATTATTTGGTTTGTGAAACTGCAGCCTGAGTAGTTAGAAACTCTGTGATTCCAGGAGGAGTATCTTTTTGCATATGCAAAGTATATCTCAAAAGCTATACCTTCTCACTCATCTGTTTATCACACTGACATAAGCAGCAATATTATTATATACAATAAGAGCTGAAGTTGCTAAATTAGGGGGGGTTTTCTATTGTTCATAAATTTCCCATATGTTATAATTAATTTACCTCTTAAGTGAAAGGTATTGTCTGGTTTGAGAAAAGCCCATAGGACTTCCTCAAAAGATTATAAAAAAGAACAATAGGAAGGCAAGGAAATTTGCTGATAAACACAATTTTTCAAGGTAGTTGAGACTGAAACGCATACATTGCAAAAGCGCAATATTATATTATGAAATAGTAAATTAAATCTTATGCAAGTTAATGCAAAGCAACAGTCTAGGAAAAGACAGCCTACATCATATTTAAACACTAAGAGGTTCTGGTTTAGCTCAACCAGATAAAGAGATGGGAGAATTTACTGTGAATAGCTCCCTAAAAATGCCATCTCAGTGGTCAGCAATGGTTAAGAAGAGAAACACTGTCAGGCATTTTGGATGAGAGCTGAGAACAAAACAGAAGACAGTACTTACTGCATTGCATATGTCCAAGATGTACCCACATTTTGAATACAGCATGCAGATCTGTTCCTGTGCCAGAGTGTGTGTTTAAAAAAATTAAATGAGGAACAGAAAAGGACAGCAGGGATTTTTAGAGGTATAAAACAGCTTCTACATAAGGAGCTAACTAGATTAGGACTCTTAAGCTGGGAAAATGAAAGGATGACAGAGAAAAAGTTATTTTTATAAGACAACTACCTCTCACATGCCTATATTGTCATCTTGTAGGGACTAAAACCAGATTTGAGTAAGAATTAGGCAAACTCAGGAGGTAGGTACTCTAGTGTGTATTTGGAGGCATTTCCTACCATAGGTTCTTACAGCATTTCACAAACCACAACAAATGCAGTGATAGAAGATTAGGAAAAGTGCTGTAAACAAGCAAAAAAAGTGGTTTTGCCCTTCTATTACACCCACACACACACCCACCCCATGTTACAGCAATCAATGTAAGGTTTTTGTGCGTTAAAGGCCAATTTTCTATTTCTGTGCATTTGAAAGTCTTTTATAGTTTTATGCTTCCTCTAAGTTGCCTTTTGGGTTTTGTGTTCACCTTGCTATGATTTTATATTTAAAAATATCAGAGCCAAGGGCTTTTAAATTCTCAGTTAGACACAACTTCTGCAGTTTATCCTTCTTAGGTTTGGAGGGAAAGATCCTATCAACTTTTTTTCTTTAATCTTATTAACATCAGTAGCTTGTGTTGAATAGAATCTGTGTTGAATGAATAGTCTCTAGAATAGCATCTTTAAACAACCTACAAGCATTTTATCCTTTTAGCTGTTACTTCAAAATGAAAGCAAGAGATTGATTTGCCTAAGGGCACACGGTGAATTAATGAGGGAGATCGGGAACCAAACTGAGAGGCAAAGGCTGGCAATCTGTGGTTTCAATATCCAACTATATAACTTCCCCCCATAATTTTTATTGTACAACAAAAATCATCTTCACTTCTTGGCAACAGTTATCCTGCAGTTTCACTGTACTGCCAAATCCACGGCTGCATGGGATACGATAGAGTTGAACAATATTGAAATATTCTTACACATCAAGATTCTGTTTTTGTATTATCTCAGTACCGACCACAATTAAAGCAGAACATGTACCGTATTGACAGGGTACAACTGGACAGATCTAGAACTAATTTTCAAAGCAAGTGCCTGCCATTTGTGTAAAGCGACATCTCACAATTTGACTACCACATTTAGAGACATCTGTGAACTGAATGACCAGATTTCACCTTACATGCACCTCTGAAATCTTAAAATACAGATCTTAATGTTTTACTGTATGTAGGAAGTGCACGAAGTATGATAGAATTACACAGCAAATTCCCACCAAAAAGGTGTATATACAGTTGTTTCAAAATTAAGTTCTTCTTTTACAAAATGCAGCCAATGTTACAAAAATATTATCACAGTTTGTCACTTAAGTGGCAGCATCTTGATTTAGTAATTTCAATACATTTTTTCATACCTTTCCTATTTCTGATCTGATTTGGCTTCATCTCCATCCTGAATGACAAATCAAGTACTGTCCTCTTACTCCAATTACTGAAATACCAAATGGGCAGATTTTCTGTCTCCAAAATGTGTCTAAAGTACAGTGCTCTTGCCTAATTCCAGTTTGACCAAGAAAAATAAGTAATCTATCTATAGATATACATTACTTATAGTTTAAATCGTGCAGATCTCCTAATTTGAAAAGGATTTAGGACACAAGATTTACATCTAGATCTATACTGTGAATGTTTCATAGTTGTTGGAATCTTGGTCTGCTACTCCAGAACTGCCTAGGCTTTTTAGAAAAATTATGGCTCAGATTTAGTGATGCTTTTGTTCCTTCACAAAATCCTCATAAAATTCTGGAGAATGCATGTTTGCCTTGCTTGAGCTTTGCTCAATTAAGTAGGACAAACACACAGTTGTTTCTCCAGCACCCAGGAACAGGACAAGAAAAACAGCAATATGACATAAAAATACTTGGAAAAGCTTTTACAGTGAAGCAGAAATACCATCTGGTTTAATCTGAAGGGTTAAAAAGCTGTTCTGTATTTACAAAAATTTTGCAAGTAACCTGAAAATCTTTGACAGGTGTATCCTAAAGAAACATCTGAAGTGTTAATTTCTGGAATAAACACAGAGTATATAAAAGGGTGGTGGTCTCAGAGTTTTTGTTTATACATAGCACTTTTCTTGGCAACATGAAACAGCATTAAAGTGTGCAGCATGTTTTTAAAAAGCAAGTGTAAAGCACACAGGATTGTCATCTCAGACTCCGCCCCCACCCCCCCCAAAAAAAAAAACCAAAACCAACACAAAAATCCCCCAAAACACCAAACAAAAACACCAAAAAAAAAAAGGCAGGGGAGTGGGGAGAAGAAAGAGAAATAACATTTTCCCATGCAGGTATTCTGGAAAGTATAGCAGACTCCATCCAACATAGTAAACAGACAGTTTACAGAAAAGCCAAGCTCAAAAGAGAAGTAAAATGAGGAACTCTGCAGTCAAAAAATACAGAAGTTACTAACTAAATAAATATTCAGTGTTAAAATTTATCATCCTGATTCTAGGAACTAAGTGATATGACCACAGTCTACAAAAATAGCCACATAAGGAGTCACATGGAGTGATGTAATGTGAACACAGAATAAATCCTTGCTTTTTTTAAACTGAAAAATTTATATTCAGTGAAACTCTAGGAAAACTGCAAACCAACAAAAAGGTTAGCCTTAGTGCACTGAATCAGGTCAAGAGCAGCATTCATCTGTACGCAACTGATGCTTACATCAGTGTCCCATGGTAGAAAAATCTTATACTAACCTTGGCGTAACAGTGCAAAGCACTGCACAGAAGTAATGGATAAGACCTTCATTTTTGGAAAAGTTACTCTGCATTTGATGCATCATCATAGAGGCACTTAATTTCTTCTGTGCAAGGACAGAAATAGATATGGGAGTGTTAAGCAACCCCATTATGAGATGCTGTCCTCATGATGGAGGTTCATGATTTCTCATATATGAAGGATTTTTGGTCTGTTGCTTTTCTACCATATGGTCTTGTAAGTAAAGGTACCCAGGAAATCTGAGATGCAGCAGAGGGCAGTGGATTGCATTTCAGTTTTGCTGGCCTGCACTCCCATTCCTATAGTAATAAGCTCCAGGAGAAGTTTTTCCAAAGTCTGAAGTGTTTTGAAGAGATCTTATTTAAAAAGTAATCCTCAAACATTTCTAAGGAAGCCAGAAAGAGAAAATAAAACAACTTTCAAGATTTCCATTAGAATATATTGGAAAACACATGCCACAGTGCTGAGCTGTGAATCATTAAAGAAAATTAATAGCTGAATGCAGTGTGCTAATACACTAATGCAAGCAAAAAGCGTCATTCCATATGCCCTGGTGCATGAGATCATTGGCCAAGTGGCTGGATATTTCAAACCACATGAGAGGAGCATTGCTCCTTCCAGCATGGAATATGTCCAGAAAAGAAAAAAAACTGTTTTGGAGTCTCCTTTAAGAAAAAAAAAAAAAAAAAAAAAAAAAAGTGGCCTTGCTATGGGCTCCATATGACTTGCCAGGTCCATATTTTAGAACTAGTCTTGAATTTAAATTAACCTGTAAATAGATTCTGTGTTATCTTCTCTTTCTATGACATCATAACACCAATGACCAGGCTCATTTGGCTTTGGAGCCTGTCATAGCTCCTGGTTGTTGAAGTTACTCTTACTATCCAGCTCCATTAATTCCAGTTTTCTTCTAGAGTACTTGGATATTCAAGTTTGATGCTTTATGCCATTTAATTCTCTTCATAGAACTAGGTGTTTCTAAGGAAATAATGTGGTTTTAAGATAAAATGCACAATAAAAATATGTACAACAATATTACAGCAAATTTTAGATTATAATGAGCAACAACTACAAAGGCATTGGCTTTAAAGCAGTGAAGGGCTCAAATTGTGGCTCTGCCAGAAACTACTTCATCAAGTCACTTTGGTGAGTAATTAAAATATGCTTAAGCAGATGTTAAATGCTTTACTGGCTCTGAGACTAAGAAATGCAAGAGGGACGTTTTCAAGAATGCCAAAATTACTTTGTTAATGAGAGCGCATCAGCTGGGAAAAATTGTGACATAGCAATGCAGTAACAGGGAATATCCATTGTTAGCCACACCTGTGTAGCTTCAAAATCATTGAATCAAAACCATGAGATTACACCAAAAGAAAAAAAAAAATCTTGTTTAAGGATTAGATCTGTCTGTTTGGGAGGGTTTGCTCTTTCTACTCCCTCAGCTATCCCCAGAAGATAAGGGGATAGCATATGTTCTATTATTGCCACCATTCTCAAGTTTACTTGACCTCAAATTCAAGAGCTCTTTCACACCCTCACATTTCACTCGTCTAAGAGGGGGTTAGTTCTGCTTCCTGTTCTAGCCTTACTGTTGCCACTGCTTCTAGCCGTACAAAAAGAAGGAAAGCAGCTTTTCAGAAGAGTTCTGTCCTGTGGAGGGCTGAAATCCACAGTGGGGCTGGAACTTCTCATAACCTCACAAGAGTGATACCAGTCCTCACCAGACTCAGATGATTCAAAGTCACAGGACTTGGTGACACTGAACTAGAAAGGCCAAGGTGAAACTGTCAGCTCTGCTGTGAGTTTTGCACATGTCCATGTATTTGGGCGGTGTCTAAAGGGCATCTCCAAAGCAGCTGTAAGCACAACCAACCTGAGCACCCATACCTACTGCCCTTCTGCAGGCTACTAACCCATGCATGTTTACCAGGATATGCTCCAACTCTGTCCAAAGCAGTACCAAAAGGTTCGAAGCCTCTGGAAGGTAGGTTATGCTGCAAAGGTCAATCTCAGAGGTTGTCTCTGAGACATTAGAGACAGTTTTAGTTTCCAATTTTCAGTCTTGCTCCTTGTTGTTAGTTTACACTTCCATACCTCAGTGAGGAAGGATGAAGCAAAGATAAGCTAAATATCACAAGGCTCCTAGGTATTACTGTAATGAGGACTCTGTTCTAATATTTTGGAAAATATTTGGAAAATGTTTTGTTCAGTAAGGGTCCATAGCCTCCTGATATCTCAATTTTCTATCCTTGAAATGGAAAAAGGCATGCTTCCCTTGCTCTTTCAACACTTTTAACTGTTCACGAGGCATCAACATTGGTTATATTAGGGACGTACTCATTCATATGGCAGAATTCCTGCTAGCATTGGATGTAACTGGAATATCAACAAGAAAAATATCTCTAATGCCTACTAACACTGGAAAGCTGAAAAAAAAAAAAAGAAAAAACTAACAAACCAACAACTATTAAGAAGAGCGAGGGATTGGAAGACAACAACAAAAAAACCCTTTAACACTTTGAACAGGAAGAAGGATTAAAGAGCATACTAGAATAGAAAACAGAACTACTTACTACATAACAGAACTATTTCCTACATAAAGTTCCCACTTCAGCCATGAATCAGCTATATAAGCTATATAAGTGTTATTTCACTTCTGGTGGATGAGAGGCAAAGTGTACCATGGAAGTCAGACAGAAGTAAACCTCACTGACATCCCTGGGTCAAGCAGATGTAGGTGTCCACGCATAGTAAAATTCACGCCTGTAAGAGAAAGTCCTGCCTGCAAATAACATGCTTTTCTTCTGAGGCATCTGTCTCCCTTTGTTGCTATGGGACATAGGGAATGAAGAGGGAAGAAGACTCTCAGTAACAAGTAGAGAAACTCATCATAGAAGGGCCTGCTTTCTAAAAGCATATATGTGCATATCCTCTTCCACTAGGAAAAACTGGTTCTGATTTAAGCTTAATTTTCCTTTTTTTTTTTTTTTTTTTTTGCATTCTTACCACTTATAGCATTTGTACATTTGTTCCAGACATCTGTAAAATTTCATACGTCTACCTAGGAAAAGGCTTTCACTAGCATGCTTGCAGCATAAACAGTCTGCTTTTGCTGTCCAAACCATAAACAGAATCAAAATTAAGAGTTACTCACTTCTCAGCATGCTGAGATGACATTAGAATATTATAACCATTGCACTTTTCTGGCTAGCAGCCCTGTTATCCCCATAGCCTGTAAAAGAAGGAAGAAAATTAACACTCAGCTCATGTTGCAGTAGTTACAGAGATCCTCAATGGCCCCTCTGACATTATTTTATACAGGCTATTTGGTCCAAAACTGTAAGCGTCTGAGAAGTATCGAATGCAAATGCCATCACAAATCAGCAAGTGCCCTAAAGAATAAAAGGGGTGGCCACTTTGTTTACAAGCTGTCCTGTGACATGTAGTTTTCTCTTTAACTCATCTAATCTTTAATGGAGAGGACAATTAAACACTTTTGAGATATCACATTCCAGGAGTTCTGGAGAATAGCAAGTACTATTGCTTACAAATCTTTTTTAAAAAATGTATGAAGACTTCCAGTGGAAAGTTTAAAATAAATAGTTCTGTGGCAACAACTTATCTTGAATTCTCTGGCGATGTACAAGTTTTTGTTTGCATTAAGCTCTGATCTCCTGAAGCCAGTTGTATAACAACACGGGAAATTCTTCCACGTATCATTAGTGGTATGGCTCATCCATGATATAATCTTGGTCTGGCTTGAGGAACAGACTAGTTCCCTGACAAGTTCCTTTGAACTTTGACAGTACAGTGTTGCTAATTCTAATGATTCTACCAAGAGTAGAACAATTCTGTCCTGTGATCCAGTCAGTCTTTTGGAAATCCAGCAGCTCCAGCTCTCACATAATTTTCAGCCCTGTCTGCAGAAATCTCCTTAGACTATCTGTTATGCCCCTGCCTCCTGGGGTAGAGCATCTAGGTCATTACTTCACAAGGCAGATGGACCTTTCTTTGTCTCCTTCAGTACCCAATATGATTTTTTTTCAGCTGAGGTTAAATTGGAAGCAGAATCATTAATGCAGCCCTCATAGGAAGAAAAGAAGCAGAGGTGCTGGAGTGTGTCCAGGGAAGGGTAAGAAAGCTGGTGAAGGGTCTGGAGAGCAGGTCTTATGAGGAGCAGCTGAGGGAACTGGGGTTGTTTAGCCTGGAGAAAAGGAGGCTGAGGGGAGACCTTATCACTCTCTGCAACTACCCGAAAGGAGGCTGTAGTGAGGTGGGTGTTGGTCTCTTCTCCCAAGTTAGTAGTGATAGGACAAGAGGAAATGGCCTCAAGCTGCATCAGGGGAGGTTTAGATTGGATATTGGAAAAAATTTCTTTCCTGGAAGAGTGGTCAGGCATTGGAACAGGCTGCCCAGAGAGGTGGTGGAGTCACCATCCCTGGAGGTGTTAAAAAAATGTGTAGACATGGCACTTTGGGACCTTGTTTAAGAGACCTGGTGGCGTTGGGTTGACGGTTGGACTTGATGATCTCAGAGGTCTTTTCCAACCTTAATGATTCCATGATTCTATGAACGTGTCCAGAAGCCCAAGCCAGCCCTCGTCCCTTCTCCCTACCGTTCCTGCCAACAATGGGTCAGCTGGGCTTTGCTCTCCCTCTCAGCATGGAAGGAGACTGAAGAACACTTGGGGCTTCCTCTGTTTGACTGGAGGACTCCAGTCTAGAAGCCATCTCAAGCCTGTGGTAAAAGCAGGTGCACACTGCAACCCACAAGGAACAAAAACATAAATAAGGGCAATATGTAAATGAGGGCATCAAAACCATAACTAAAAGAAAGCTGGCTACTCTAAGTATTGATGAGGGATGTTGTCATCAGGTGGTTCATTAACTGATGTAAGCAGATAGGATGGTGGAAAAGAATGTGAGGCATTACTGGAAGCCTTTATTATCAGGCAGTTTCAAAAGTTCCTGTACCTCAAAGGCAAATTGCATTCTATACATTTAGGAGAACTGCCAACATTACAGACTCAAGTTTGGAGTGCTCAGGATAATCAAATAGATATACATACACTCACTATGCTTTTCTTGGTTTTGTTGTTGCTGTTGTGGAAGTTTTCCTCCTTGGGATATTTTTTGATCCAGCCTGTGCTTTTTGGGGTTAATTCTGCAATACCAGCATCAAATTTATGGTTGAAGATATTCTCCAGCTATTCAACTCTAAAAGCCTATGCATAGCTAGTGTAAAGAGTGCTAGCTGAAGATTAAGTAATCAAAGTAAAGTGGCATGAAGTCATAGACTTAGAACTCCATCATTAAGGCACAGAAAAAGAATTCAGGAAACAATATACATGATGGGTTTGGTTCTTCTTCATTCTCTCCTCCCCCCCAAAACAAAGAAAAGTTTAATGTCTCCAAGACTAGACCATGAGGGGAAAAGAGAAAACGCATTTTTTGAAAAAATGAAACAAATCCATTAGTTTTCTGATCACAAAGCATACTAGAGAGGGAAGAATCTGGTCTTTTAGATTCTACTTAGTATGAAAGGGGTTGGTGCTGGGGAGAAAGATAGTTGAAAAGCCTTGAAAAAATGAGGATTGCTGTGGTGCTGTGTAGAAAAGGCTCAGGTAGGATGCTTCTGCTTTAAAGAAAGCTAGTTTTACTTCTTTTACTACTTTTATCTCAAGGGAGGAATCCAGGCTTATTTAAGCTGTAATGATTGCACATCTCTTGTTTCCCAGCTTGAGTCCCATAATAGTGCAACTGTATTTGCAATCTGCAAGACCGTTCTTCCTGGTTTAGAAGTTATTTAATCATGGGGTGGAATTGTTTTGGGAAGAGCCCCCTAAGAAGTTTTAGAGGATAAAGAAAGCCAAGACCATTTTTGAAGCTTGTCAGTAAAACAAACCAAACATTAGTAGAGTTTCTTACCTACGTGCTAGGTCCTCAGGTTCTGCCACAACCAGGTTGGATACCCAAATCCAGCTCTGGTAGCTGGTTTTCAGTAGGTCTTTCAGTCTCTCCTGATAGAACTGGTTTACTTTGTATAAATACACATAAATAGGAGCAAAATCCTGGAACTTATTTTATCCTAAGCAATTGGCCTGTATTATCTGAGAGTTTGGAATGAAGGGATGTCTCATCTAAACTAGAAAATTTGTCATGGAACACTGAAACCTTTCCTGACAAAAGCTTCACCAAAATAATTTCCATGCAAAACTTTTGGCTTTGAATCTCATTTTCCAGTGAAAAAGTATTTTGTTGAAAGATTCTTGATGAGTTCTCTTCTGAACAGATATATTTTGAGTAATCACTGTGGAGGACAAGTAAATATTTGGAAATCATGAGCTTCATCAGTGTCCTCCAACAGATGCATTTTTGCAGAAGTAGTTAACTTGAAAGAAACATACATAAGCATTCTCTACTGGTTTGCAGTTCTTTGCAGGGTATAGCGAGTAATCTAACACTGCATCTGAAAGCAGCTGCAATTTATAGATGAGTAATCTTTGCATATGAATAGATTTTGATCTGCGAATGACTAATTTCTACTTCTTCTGAAAGAGATTAAACATCTTTTTCTTCCTGTTAGAAAGCAATTACAATTTACACAGACAATTCGGTATTGAACACTACAGTTAGATTGGAAGCTGTATTTCATTCTTAACTTGTTCAGTTTCTTTTGATATTACACAAGAAATTCCACTGAAGCAGAATCTTAAGGCCCATCAAGTGATAGTTTATGGGACCCTAAGCAGTTAAATTATACGAACAGAGAGAATCTGAATGTCTTGAGTTATCTTTGTGCCTACTTCAAACAAGATACATAAGAAGTCTTTTTTAATTCAAGTACTTACAACATATGCTATGCTGCAAGAGATGTGATCACAATATATCCATGCCAGTTTTACTATAGGTAGAACAATTAAAAATAACAGTTAAGTTATTATGGATGTCAGCCTAGAAAGCAACTTTAATACCTACATACTACCTGGGGGCTACTGTAAATGTTTATGCTTAAGACTACTCCAGTCAGTTTTATTGACCTTTAGACATGTAACAATATTAAAGATATGCCTAGCAATCCTCTAACACAACCTTCACTGGGAGTGTTGATACACCCTATGTAGGTAACTTAAGTGCAACATTAGAAAAGGTTCAATGTTTATGATATAGGAACTGTTCAAGAAGTTATTGCTAACAGAATTTATTGGATTTTTCTATCGCTGGGCATAGCTGCTGGCACTAAGGTTTCTGAAATACATTTTTTCTGTGATAGTCTCTGGTCACCATTTGCACAAAAGTTACTATAAACGAGAGAAGCATCACTGTAAATACCCAGTTGCTCAATAGATTTTTCCCTCCCCTAGTGAAAGAGTGACTTGAATATTCTATGTCTTATTACTACAGTAGAGAAGAGGTATGTTTTTGATTCTTATCTGGCCTTTTTTAAAAAACAGCTCAACAGGGACGTAAAAGCTACCGATATTGCATTAAGATTTCCACAACTGTGTTGAAAAAGAGCTGTGAAATATTGCATTTTGCTTGATGAATAAGAAAAGTAATTTTAATCCGCTGGTACTTGGAGACACCTAAGCAATGAGATCATGTCTTTTTATAAACTCAGAATTTAGTGTGTAATTGAAACCAGGAGAATAAAAAACCCCCCTGTCTTCTGAAGACAAAATGTCCCTATTTAGAGATACAGGATACAGAAAGGTGGGACTGATTATGACAAACTCCACCAAAAGGGGCAGGGTGGAATAGTGTAAGTGACATTTTTCATATAAACTGATAGTTAATAATATAAAGGCGTGGTGGGTGTGGAAAATAAGAAGAGAGGCAAACACTGGAAAAGAAGTATTAGTGTGAAGGCTACACTGGTACCTCAAGTTGTGGAGAAATGGGAAGAAAGGGCAAAAGGATCCTGATCATGGGGGCAAAAATGGTATGAAAAGGCAAAATGTTGTTGGGGAATTTTTATGGTACCCCTTAAGGCAAATTAAACCCAGGTTTGGGATTAGGTGTTGGACAAGATGATCTCCAGAGGTCCCTTCCAACCGCTACCATTCCGTGATTCTGTGGTTCAACCACAAAGCATTCATTTCACCAAACTCTGCATCAAAGAGTGACGGTCCTACTGACTCTGTGGTTCATCTCTAGTATCTTTGTCTATAAATAAACACTTCAGTCAGTAACCTCTTTCATTTACAATGATCCTGATCAGAATATGAGTGCTTATTATGTACCATGGCATCTATTTAGACTTAAGTGGTGTAACAACCAAATCTGAATCTGGACAATTATATAAACAATGTTGCACAAGTTTCTAAGACCTAAATGTGTAAAACTTGGCTCTGGTTTATGTAACAGTTCTTCATTAACCCGGACTCAAGAACTGGAGTAATTCTTCAGTGAAATAATAAATTTTCCACAAGCCCTTGCTAGCAAATAAACTTTGAAGTCCCGTATGCTCACATGAGTTAGAAAGTCACAGATTCATCAGCTCTTTAAACAATATTAATTGCTTGCACACTCCTGAAGGAAATTAGGCTGTCATGCCATTCGTTCAGCTTTCTGTCTGTAAGGAGAATTGGGTCAAAGAAAGAACCAGAAAAAGGTAGGCAAAGCATTTATTTGGGGTTTTCAAGTTTTGAGGAAAGGACTGTGAGCTTTTGGCAATATGTGAGGGAATCCAAATGCAAAGCCTGTGAAAGAAACCAGATTCAGAAAGGTGATGGAAAACACTTTGTGGGAGGCACTCACTTGCAAGATCGGAGAGAGCAATTAAATCCAGGAAGCTGGCAGGGAGACTGAGTTGGGTGGGTTAGGTAGAATTGAATCAGATTTTGGTTTGTTTTTCACAGCACTACACTAAGCTAGCTCTTACAGCTTCATTCCAGAGAATGGCTATGTCATTAATCAGTAAGACAGGATTCTATAAACTTGATTTTGAAACTGATGGCTGCCTATCTGTAAAAAGGTAGCTATTATCATCCCTCACTTTTGTAGCCAGAGGAAACTGTTCCTTTACATTGCAGCCACTTTCTGTACAGTAGCAGCAATGTGAAAAACAACATCGGAGAAGGATACTTTTAACTATCCTAATCTGATCTCAGAGATCTGGTTATTAGAGTGTGCTCAGAGAAAAATGTTTATTGATAGATTACAGAAGTGATAGGGAAGTCATCTCCCTTGCATTCACTCACATACACAAAACTAACGCTAATCTGGGTTCTGGACAGATATTAACTCCTCTTAAAGAATTGAATCTTGTGGAAATCTAATAATAATAATGAAGTAGCATATAATTAATTTGATGATTCTTACTAGTCTTTCAGATAAGTGTTCCTTCAATTACATTAGGAGAAATGAATAATTATAATTTTATTTTTTTTAAATCTCACTACATAGGATCATTGACTTCCATAATGACATCTAGTAGTATTTCTCAGGAATAAAATTGCTACAAGAATCCCCTCTTTTACATGCCCACACACTCCCAAAGCACCACCTACCATTGACAGCATAGGGGTGGAAACTTTGATAGGAAAGAGTTAACCTAAGCAGAGGAAGATAAAATAGCCAGTTAGCCTGCATATCCACTAGTTTGTAAACTAACTGCAGGGATTGTGTAAATTCCTGAGTCTGGTTGCTCGAGTCACTGTTGCCACATAGACTTCAAGATCTACACACTTATAAGGTATTTCTAAACAGTATTTATTTAATGTATGAGTTGAAAACATTCAAAAGGACTCAAAATTGTCACAAGGGTCTCTTATCTACCTTGTGGAAACAAAGAATTAGAGCTGTTTCCAGTCCACATGTAAAATTAGTTATTGTATTTAAGTGCTTTTCACAACTAACATGGTACCAATTTATTATACATTAAATGCTTAGCTGTCTCAGGATAGTAACCATATATTTCTGTACTTAGTGTGCAATACATGATGCACTGTTCAAAGTAAAACCATACCCCAATCTGAAACCTTTGCTCATGACAAAACAAGGTTTATAAATATATAGCCAACTTTAATATATAATCTGCTGAAGACCAGAGGTGGTTCTACACCTTGAAACATTCTCTTTGATTAAATAGTGATTACAATCTTCCCTCAGATAAAAAAAAAAAAGTGTATATATATTTATGTACATAATTTCAAAATCAAAGCCTTGTACTTACTGCATCTTCTTCTGCATGTCATCTGATGGCATTGGGAACAGATCCCAACATCTCAGAATGCAGCATGGCAGGTATTAGTCTCCTGCTTGTAATGGGCTCTCTAATTGCAATGCATTTTTTTCCCTTTTGAACTAGCTAACTAACCTGTAATTTTTCTTGGTATCTGCCCAAAGGTAAATGAAGTATCTGATACACCCAAGGAATTCCTCATCTGCTACAGGTGACTTCAGATTGGGAGTTGCCATCACCAAATAAGAATGAATCTACATATAACCAGGTTTCAATAATATCCCCAGGCAAGACAGATCGCTCATGCTTCCATTTTTATACTGTTTATTAGTTCTTATAAGAACAGTAAAGCCTGCATGCAAGTCTCCTCCCCTGAGCTCCAACACAAGGTTGAAGCTGAGAGAGATTCTGATCATTGAGCAAGTATTGACTTGATTTAATAAGGCAAGAAGAACCTCAAGAAGCAATTGCAATTGCTGCTGCTACCCACTAGCTTCAGGTGCTTAGCAATTCAGCAGATCAGCAATGAGTACGCTTAAGCTTGACCCACTTTTTCTTCCCCATTTTGCAAAATGAGGGTTATTCTTGTTATTTTGCATTTGTCACTTTGCACTTAAACAAATGCATTACAATAAAGTATCTTCCACTGTCACGATTTGAAAAGATGCTGCTATTAATATGTCTAGCTGTTAAAAGTCAATACATATGTAAAAGTGGGGAGGAGGCTGCAGTATTAAATGCAAAATAGCATGCAGCAATAATGGGTCTACAGCAGAAAAAAAAAAAAAAAGAGCTTGAACTAAAATACTAAGTCTTCTTCCCTTTTCCTCATTCTGAGAAACACTGAATTTGCCCTGTCTTCTGTTCCTTCAGCTGTTCCTATAGCCTTTTTTTCCTGCTGGCATCCTGAGTGGCAGATAAGAGACTTACTGTCCTTACCAGCTGTCCCCTTTCTCCAGATTAAGATAGTGGTTGCTGGGTGGCCTACTTGTCTGTCAGTGGACAAAAGTCTGCCATCTCACTTAGAGGGTAAACATGCAGCTTCTTAAAGAGTGGAACGACTGTGTCCAGTATAGTACTTTTTCTTCAGCTGTTTCCTCTGTTGAAGATATATGTTCTGCAGTGCAGCAACTGCCAGGACTTCTCCTTTCTGCAAGAGCATAGAGGGGAGGCAAAGAGGTTGCTGTCTGTCTTTTTTTTTTATCATGCCCATTCTTTCATTGTGGCTTCTGCCTTCTTCCACATGTGTGAAAGTAGACAAGAATCATGAGAATAGTATAGGACAAAGACAAACCGGACTTTTCACTGAATATACATGAGCTTTGGGCAGAAAAACAGTCGATTCTCATGTGGGGAGATGAAATGTTTCCCAAAAATGTTACCCATCTGGTCTACTGGGCAAGATAGTATTGCACTAGAAATACACAGCCTTGCCCCAGTAAACCATTTCTTTTTATTTGTAGTCATTCATTAGATGGGCCCTGTGTATGCCGTGGTATACCATTGTTCTGCTTCTGGACAATCCTTTTCTTTGTACTGCTAGCAAGCCTTCACTTACTACTGCAGGTGTATAGCCATGCAGATTGAAATTAAAAATAACACATTGCACATAAGCCAAATGCAAAATCCTGTAGTGAAGAAACTAGATTCAGAAATCACATGCACAATCCAGGCAATGCAGAATGAATGTTGCAAAACACACTATGACAATGTCTGCCAATGTCATTGCCTTTCTCTGAAGCACAAAGTTGTTTCAGCACACAGGTAAACTTAATGAAATTTTTCTTTTATATTTCTGGTAAATCATTCACCTTCCTAACTATGATTCTGATCAAGAGACCAATGACTTTTACTTATATCTTTCAGTACTTTTTTTTAAAAGACATCTGAGCTAGACACCAGAAAAATAATCAATCCCAAGTACGTGAAGTTTGGCTTTTGGAAGGCACAGAAAGTACAGGACTTACAATAGAAAGTCTGGAATAGCCTTTACTCTAGATAGCAGCACTGCTTTCTCTGCCTGAAGTTTCAAACTTCTATATTCAAAACTGTTTCATGTCATTTAGTTCTCATAACCACAGGGTTTATTTCAAATCCACTACAGATTTCCTATCAAAACAGGTTGAATAATTTTCCATTTGAAAGTTGGGGAAAGATACTCAGGGTTGTTTTTAGGTACCAGTGAAATGGTAGACAAACAGATTAAATTCTAGTTTCCTGGTAAAAATAGTAAAATTATTCCTATGTATGTGATAAGAAGTAAAATAACTCAAGTAAAAGTGAGAAGATATAAGCTGGTGGTTGGGAAGACTTAATTTCAGTTCAGTTTAAGAAAATATTGTCCTGGTATCCATAAATTCATGGGTTTAGTTCAAGCAGGTCTTCCCCATTTCAGTTCACATTTGGATTATAAATGATACACCACATGGAAACAGTGGGAAGCAGGCTGTGGTTCAGTATCTGGCATAATATGCCAGGCTTGGAAGAGCTTTCAACACTAGTTGACATGTTTGGGACCTCCGCTCAGGAACAGCTTAAGTCCTGTGTTGTCCACCTGCAGGTTCCCCATTTTTAGAAAGAGAAAAAGACATTGTAAATCTTGTGGATATTATAAAGCAGAATCATCTGTTTCAGATAGCTTCTTGGCAAGGATCTCTGTGGGATGATTCTTTTTGTGTATGGTACTGCTTTGATCAGCATGTAGATACAGGGGGAAAGCTTAAAAGATTGTAGCTATGTGTGTAGACATTTTACAAAAGAAAAACCAACCTACAGGTGCAGCTAAAAATACCTCTCCATAAAATTCAGTCAACAGGTTAAAAATGCTGGTAAAGTCCCAGTGTCAGAGGGTATGAATCTGTCATCATTTAGCAAACGTATTTATTCCACTTTTTCCTTTAATACAATTACTTTAAAGTAATGGCAATAATGGCATACTGTAAAAGATCTGGGGCTTGGCTTCTATAGTGTGGTTCAGCTTTTAGAGTTTTTATCCAGACTCCTGTGTACACAGTTTTATTTGTATGCAAACAATATTTGTGCAGGTGTCTACCTGGTGTTTGGGGCGTACAAAACCAGGGCTTGCCAAAACTTTGATTTTTTTTTTCTTTTCCTAACCAAACAATCATTTCACATACCAGAGTGTTTGGGCACCAGAGGGGTGTGTTCTTCCATTTCAGTAAAAGTCCACATTCTTTATGGAACTACTTATGGTTTCTGCAAATGAATAAGGGTACAAGATACAGTGGACTAAAACCTTGTCACAGAATTCTGGAATCTTTCTGTGCTGCCTCCAAAGTAAGAAGGTATCTGTCTTAACCCCCTGACACTTACTGCTACCTGATACATTCCAGGGTAGCAAAAGCTGATTCTCACCAAATATGAGGCAGGGGGAAGGAGTGATCCCTGGTTGGAAATAATCAAAAGAGGGAATGAGCTAAGGATCCTCAGACATGAGGTTCTTTAAGCAGGGACTTCTGTGTACCTTCTGGAATCAAAATGGTCAAGTACTAAATTTGAGTATCAAACTGAATCTGCTTGTATTCAGTTGATTGTAAATGTTAGTATAATTCTGAGTATCCAAATGAACAGGTATTAAATTAAAATTCCAGTGCAGTATGATTAAAAATGAAATAAAACCAAATACATATTTTGTGGGAGAACTGCGTAAATATAGCAGGGTTTTGTACATGGATCAGTTCAGTGTCAAAGGGAACACAGTTCATTTTCTTGCAAATGCTGGTCTATCTTTTGGCTTTGCATGCAGCTACTGCTCTTGTTTTTAGGTATGGCACTGTCCCCTCATTTGGCTTTCCCAGGAGAAGTGATATAGTACTTTTGTGCTTAGGGGGAAAAGTGCAGTCAATATTCACGTTCCCCAGAGATGTACTGGAAGGAGTGCAGAGCACCCCACATACGGCACAATCCATACTATAGGAACATGCAAAACCCAGAAAAAAATGGCATTTGGGCTTCAAAAATGAAGTAGGCAGCAACCACATCAACTACAACAACAGAATCTAGACTAGCTAGCAGATATGGGAGTGCTGATTTAATCATGATATGCAGGGTGCATAGCCAACAATATTAATCTAATATACTATGAATGCCCAGAATACTCATCCCAATCTTTTTGCTTCATATTTTGAAGATGTATGGGATATTCGCCAATGAAATAACATACAGGATAGCTTTGGACCTCAGAGGGAAAAAGTACGGTAACCTAACATTCTAGGAAAAAGAGATCTTACTACATTTCCATTTTGTTATTCTTTCTCCTACAGCATGATTAATGGTAATATATTAATGATTTGGATTCAACTGAATCGAAGTTGGGAGTATAATCTAACATCACTAACATCTTCAAAGCAGGTGACAAACAATATGTGCTTCATTGTCAAACACAATTATGTATCACTGCCAAGAAAAAGGACACCTGGCAAAGGAGTTCTGATGGCTATTGTTTGGCACAGGTATATGTTTATGAAAAAATGCACTTCCAGTCATTTGGGTGCAGGATTTTTTATGGAACAATCTTGATTAGCTTGCTTTCCTAAGGAGAGGAAGCTTATGTAACAGTTCGGTCTATCTCTTGCTCCAAATTTCAAACATATTCGCCACATGAGCCAAGGTCTCAAAAATAATTACATTTGTAAAGTTTCTTGGAAGTCAGCAACTGAAGACACAAAAAGGAACCGTATTCATTCCTCAGCTGAAGGGAAGAAAGAACTCAGAAACCAATCATTGTACATTGTACTGTTTACTGTAGCAGGCTGGCCAATCACCATTTACCTAAAGCTGAATTAGCCACAGTATGTGATGTTTTTGCCCTGTGGGGGTGATACTGAAATGAGAAACACAGTTAAGATACCCTTATTTATTATAGTGGGGAGCAAAAGTGATTTATGGATGAGCCCATATAAACCTGTAGTGAAGCTGCTTTAGTTTTGCTGCTCATAGAGCAATGGAGTTTTTTTTTTCTTGAGATGTACTTTGACATTCAAAACACAATAAGCATAGTCTTCTTGTTCTTAAAGGAATATGGAACAATACTCAACAAACTGTACCATAGCTGAGGCACCAAATAATTAAAATAGTGGGTAAAAGCGTACACAACATTTTGGTCCTTGGCTAGAGGACCATTGTTTATTTCACATATGCATGGGCAAGGGTGGGTAATAACTTTTGATCTGTCTCTACGATCATTTTGATTTACCCAGGTTGCCAGAGAATGAGAATCTGAATGTAGCTGCTGAAGTGGCAGTATGTTGACTTGGATTTTTTTTTTAGGCATAAAAGCAATGCAGTGATATAACTCTGCAGGAAACTGTCCAAAAGCATAAAATGCTTAACTTTTTTTCCTTATAGCACAGCCTACTCTGTGTCATTCCTTTTTCATTTGTTGTTCTCAGCCTGGATTCCTTAGATAACTTTGCTGGAGACTGGAGTTTTGTTGTAGATTGGAAAACTGCCTAAAAGTTTTGCTCCTTGGTTGTTCTGGCTGCTTTCCAGCCTCAATAATACTCAAGACGCAAAACATTCAACTTGCTCCAGCAATCATTCTTTAAAATAGGGCAAAAAATAAAGGACACCATACAAAATTAACTCTGCTGTTACCTTAGTTAATAACTTTAGAAACCAGTAAAAGTGAGTTGTGACCTGGATCTTTGGAGGGCTAGTTCTAACTCTGCTGTACCGGTTATGTGAGCCTAAAATATAACAACAGGTAAAGGTGTCAGGGTTAGTGTAGAGGTCAATAAACACTGCTCACCACTGCAAATCTTGAATTACTAATGTTTCTATGACCATCCAATAACCAAAGGATTTTGGTAGCACACTGCAGTCTGTGCACACATTTAAATTATTCTTAGCACCCGTCTGGCTAGCACCTGCTGCTGACAATAGTGAAAATGCATGCAGACACACCTGGGTTATATTAGACAACTCTGTTAAAAACTTAGCTGATTTCTGTGAAACATCTATGGCTACATACAACCAAAAGAAAAAGTGCAGAATAATAGATGGGGTTACATGAAACATATGAAGACAATAAGCTAGATTTTAAATCTGTCTGAGAACATGACATATAATATACAGTGTACATCCAGGTGGTATAGATAACAATGCCGACTTGACATTTCCAATAAAATCCTGATTTCTGGTGCTTATTAGCTTGGCAACAGATTATTTCGACTGTAAATTTTCATGCCGGGTCTCTGCCCTAAGGTGATATTGTGTGTGTGTGAGTGTGTCCCCATATGGATAAAATAGCAACAATCAGTTGCTCAAGAAGGAAAAATAGTAAACTTTACTCTGCTAAGCATTTTCCAACTATTTCTTTGAAGCTGTAGTGTGCTCAGTCTTTCAAGCAAGTGCTTCAAATTTGGTGAGTTAGTTGCTTTGGTTAAGGATGTGTCTACTGATATGTTGTAAACTGATGAAGTTCCCCTTGCTGGACATCCTCTGGTTTTGTGTACAGGCTGAATCACTTGTTTGTTTACAGTCCCTAGTAAACTGAAATTATTAACAGCATGGGCTTCTACATGGGTTGCAAAGGGCCAAAACTGTGCCCGTTATCCTTTCTCATGGTGGAGAGAGAGTTTAAATGTTGAAGCCCTGAAACGTCTGCATCAAACCTATGGAGAAACTTCTGCACATTCCCCAGACCACACCCCGTGACCACTGTTTTTGATTTCAGAGGCAATTGATAAAGACAGAACACAACGCCCAGACTTTGCAAGAGAGTTTTAACACATTTACTTTTTACTTAGAAGGTACATCAGAAAGAAGATTAAGAAAGCAGAAAATTATATTCCTACCACTTGCTTTCCTCACTACATTGAAACAGATCTGGGACTGTGCTAAGCATCTTTCAGGTTTCTACAGTTCTGTTTTGCTGATCCTGACCTTCCTTCAGAACTTCATCTTTCTGCCGCTCCTAAATGTCAGTTTATTTTGACATCATTCTGTCCACAGTTACTCTGGATCTTTCTTGTACAAAAGCATGCTTGTCTCTTCCTCTATGCTACTCATAGCTTCCTGTGAGCTTCAGTGAGTCTGTTTAGGTTCCCTCACCACTAGTGGAAACGGTGTGTTCTTGAGCAACTTAGCCTCTGCCTTGGTTCCCCATTTTGGAAAAGAGGAATTGGTATTTCATGTCCCCTACCTTTTGTCTTGATCCCTGTTTTAGTTATAAGAAAAGGTATGGTAGGGTTTCATACAACACATGTAATAACTTATTTTTACTGAGCGGTGAGAGGAAGAATTTCACAAGAACTTGGATACACCAAGAGAGAGAACCTGGACACACACAAGACTGAAAGAGTTAAAAGAGGTTGCGATTCTGAGGCAGCTGAAGAATTTAAGAGTCAGGCAGAAACTCCAGACCTAGACCTTCCTGTGTGTTGAATGTCCTGGCTGACATAGGCTTTGATAAAGGAGGATATTATTGCTCTTATTGCAACTTCTGACCTGCTGCCAGATATTGTCCAACTGTCAACAGTCATCAAAAAGCTTGGTATTTTTTTTTTATCAGAGGATATGAATTACTGTTATTTCCTTAAAATGAATTCCAAATAAATAGCTGAAATGTATTAAACCTCAGACTATCTAGGAAAAAAAAAATGTAAAAACTAAATCTTCAGGGGGTAAGTTTGACAGTTTTCTGTTCTAATAAGAAATTCAGCCTATTCACTCATCTTTATTAAATAGAGACTTCATATGATTTGTTCTATAGCTGACACTATAGTTAGATGAGATATCACAGGAGCCCAGGAGGGCTGAACAGCAAGGAGGTGAACCTCTGCTATATGGGTACAGTGGCTGGCTCAACATGGTTCGAATCCTGCCTTAGCCTTCTGGCTATTTCATAACGGCTGTGAGTCCTCACACAAACTCTGCCTTGAGTTACGCTAAATCAGGCTCTCAGGTTGCCTCAGACACAGTCTGAGAAAAGCTTCAAATGCCTGCCTGATGGTTCCATTAGCTTTTCCTCTGCTGTAAATTAAAATATAAGGTCCAAATTTCTTCTAGAAAGTTAATGAGGGAAATGAAGAAATGTAAGTTAGCAGTACAGTTTTTAAAATATTTGGATTGTGTCTTTTAATTTGTTGTATATTATTATAACATTTCATTTTAGCTGTACTATTAAAAAACAACTTGCATAAAATGATGCATGTGAAGTACTTTCAAGATCACACAATTGGGACAACAGAGGTTTTGTCTTAGAGTATTAGAAGGAACCCCAACAAAAGTACCCATGCAGTTTTAAACATCCACTTAATCTTGGCAGGAGATAACTTCTAGGTTTCTTTAGAAAGCACAGTTAAGTATGACTGTACTTAAGATCAAGAACCAAAGGAAATCTAAAAATTGCATAACACACAAGGCCAAGGAAGAAAGGTATTGGGTCCTGTTGCTTCACCCACTGCAATAGACTCTGTTGCAGCAATGTATTAAGAAACTGAAGTAAGAGGTAAGACGAGACATTGCAATATCTCAGCAATATGAAACAGGGATGGCTGAGGTACACAGAGCTGAACTTTCAGTTTAGTATGAAGGAGCAGAACTTCACAGCTCTCATGAATGCTAATGAGTCCCATGACTAAACTGTGGCATACTTGGAAAAATACAATCCATAATACATCTCAATCATCATTTGGAAACTTCTGACCTATATGCAAACTTCCAAAGAGTTACCGCTGCAGATACACTATCACTGCAATTACGGGTAGCCATGGAGCTCTAGTATTGTGTGTATATATAATACATTGTTATGCAAACACACATCTACTTTTAAACCTCAGTTTCACAGTCATCGTGGTTTTAATTTCAAAGCATCAAAAAGGACACAGAAATAAAGTCTCCTGCAAATAGACCTCGATTAAATCTAGAAAGAGTTTTTGCAGACAGTTCAAACACAGGCAGTCTGAAACCCTAAAACGGAACCGTGCTGGCCAGGGACAGACAGTCACAACAAACATTGCACTTAAAAATGCAACTTTGTACTTGGTACAACTTAATTCTTGTGCTGGTTTAATATTTAAATATGAAAAGACAATTTCAAAGATTATTAGATTTTTCCTCAGAAAATAAGGAAATTCCCACCACATTCTTTAAATGAGATTCATAAAATGCCCCTTAGAAATAGCACTTGGGCTTTTCTGTCTGATCTCGGACTAATTAATTTAACCTTGTGAGGCAGGTCCAGCAAGTATTTAATCCTGACCCTTTAGCCCAGATTCACAGATTCACTAATCTTCCATATGTCATTGTACAATTAAAAGCACTGCAAAAGTGGTGAAAATAATGTCGCCCCCCACACACACACACCTCCTGCTCCCCTGAGACTCACCAGAGCCTGAAACTTCTTCCCACACCCAGCTAGCTCGCAGGCACCATCAGTAGCGTTTTTGATCCGAAGGAGAAATCCAAAGGCTGCAACAGGACCTGGCTGGGAGGATGTGTGCAAACAGATACCAAGTGCACCTGGGGTTAACAGTTCTTAGGCAGAGAAAAGGCAAGAAGCTGAGACAGTCAGAATGATTTGCCTTTCCAAAAGGCTCTAATGCATTCTTTGTGTTAGCAGAAATACCTGGACCCAGAGGCTGAACTCTTGAGTGTCACATGGGTGACGGAGCTAAAAAAAGCAAACCCATAGGCTTAATTTAAACTCCCCCAATATGTCAGCATTTTCCCCCGAGACTGCTTATGTGCCTCTTCCAAACTTCTGTACAATTTTCCTGGAATTTTAGTATCCCGCTCTCTTTGGTTTCATACTTCTTCACTCTTTTATTTTTAGATTCAGTATTTCACAGTGGTCTGTAGAGTCTGCTTGACGCCAGCAAATGTAACTGGATCCCAAGTCCCTGCAAGCCAGGAATTGCAGCCATGATCAGCATGCTGCCGAGAGCGCAAGCAAGCCTTGGCGCTGGCCAAAACCAAATAATCTGAATCCTCTATCTTATGTCAGGGCTTGGGAAAGGAGGCAAGAAGAGTTCATCAAAATGTAAAGAATAGTTGAGAAAGATTAGGGGTAAGTAAATAGAAATCAAAGACGCAAATAGATCTGTTCTACAACAGATTTGTGTGACCAGACTTCCAAAAGCAAGAACAGGGATTTACAAAAAAACAGAGATATTTCATTCTCTAGTAACCTAGTAACAGGACAGGCATGCACAAAGCACACTGCCGTTAAAAAAAGGCTTGTGTCAGCAAGGTTGACTTTAGTGGAATAAATAAGAATAAGCTGCTTGGCAGCAGGTCACTGCTGACAATAATCTCACAGGTCAGATTTTCCAAGTTATGATGGCTTGTTTGATACACACAGAACTGTAACTACCAGTTCTGTTTAGGATTAGTGTGGGCCACCATCTTCTACCCAGACTTTGATGAGTACGTGTCAGGTTTTTACCTTACACCTTCACGGTATGCAACTGGAATAAACCTGGTCTCTGATACTAAGGAGCTGAATTACCTTGCTTGAACTTACTTTTTAGTTTTCTATCACTTATAGCCCTTTCTTCCTGTAGCAGAGAACAAAATGAAGGATTGCCAGTTTATCTGATTGAGAAATTGTTCATCATAACTATTCTAGGACCTGTAACTATGGTTACTAGTGTCTACAACGGAGTATGACCACTTTGTTGAAGAAAAAACAAGTGTATCAAGGCAGTTATTTCCCAAAGGTGACATGGTGAGTCAGCAGCAGAGCCCAGATTAGAATACAGTGTTCAGACTGCCCATCCCATATGCAGCTCACTAAACCACTGTTCCTCCTGCAGCCTCCAGGGAATAAAGTTCATTTAGCTAGGTGGTAAATGCTCAGCTCCTGCCCTCGCACTTCACCTTGTTGTTTATCTAAGTTTTGGCAGGCTTAATTGTTTGTTGCCAAGAAGGAGTGCAAATCAAGAAAAACAGAAAAAGCATTGGTCTTACCATGGGACAAAGGACACTGCAAGAGCAAAAATCTACTTGGAGAGAACAAAAACACTGGTCTGCCAATACACTGAACATATAGATTGTGTGTAACACTGAAATTTCTTGAAAATGAATTTTTGACAAGGAAGCTTCTCTGTCTTTTGATAAGTAACAACTGCAGAGTAAAAGAACAGAGATCTTGAACAGAGCAACTAACATTATCTGTCAGTTTTCTCCATTGCATAAAGAAGGTTCTATCTTTTTTTTATTCCTGGCATATTTAAAACTGGTTTGGGCAAATTATGCAACATTAACATATATTTTTGGCATAGGTGGTATTCGGTATTAATATTTGCTCAACTAATTCGAAACTTGGACAGCCAGTCTGAAATAGTTCTGCCAGCTGTAAGCAATGCCACTTTACACACATGCAGGAAGCATTCTGCCTTCAGTGGTCTGCTGTGTCACAAACTGAGAAGAGATGGTAAAAACATGCCCTGTGTAATCTCCTGCTGTATTCTCATCCTCTAATTTTTCAGTTACTCTTTGTATCACAGTTCCTCTTGGTTCTCCTTGATCCTCCTGGTTCATGGTTAACCCTTTATTCTCATTATCCCAATTTGCAAACTTTTAAAAGGAAACACAAGAAAACTGATATTATTTACCCTCGTCAATGAATATCACAGTTTAGGAACTGCTGTTGCCACTCTGATGCTTCACCATCTCATCATGTCAAGCATAGCTAAAGTGGAAAATTTGCTAGTCTCCCATATTGATGCAACTTTTCCATAGAGTTGTTCTTCTCATCAAGATTTTTCCTTAAATGACCTAAAGCCTTAGCTTTACCTTCCTGCTGCTGGCTAGCAGCCTGACACACCTACTTGAAAATGCTTCAGATCATGGCTTAATGATGAGTCGAAGATTCTTGCAATTTGCCCATTGGGAATTTGCCTGTTAGCTTTTTTTTTTAATTAATAAAACAGTAATGTTCATTTGTTAAGGGAGTTTCTGATCTTTTTTTTTTCCTGTTTTCTAACATTCAGGATGTCTACAGGTTATGTCAGACAGTGTGAGCTGACACAGCAGTTGTCAGAGAGCTCAGATGTATTAAGACTGTCTCAGAAAGCTCTCTGCTTGGTCCACAGGGCTTGGAGAAGGCACTCAAGGCAGAAAGTCCAGTGAACGCTGATAGTGGTCTGGTCTCTGGGAAATGGAAGCAGCTATGGACTGTCTACCACCAAGGAGCCTTCTGAGGTCAGCACAACTCAAGATGGAGTTAGCACTGAAAAGCAGGTGTGACCACCAGGACAGAAAATGTGTGACACCACATTGTGCGCTGTCAGTGGGGCTCTTCCTGCCTTGGGAAGAATCTGCCATGAGAAAGCATGGATGGCTGCAATACAAGCCTTTATAATGTTGAGAACCAAAGTATAATTTCAGGGTATATATTACATGCTATTTAATAAGTTCCCTTGCTTAAAGTGATTTTGAGTGTGGTATGTGTTTGTATACAGCTTTTCATGTACATAGCAGTGCTTCTTCTATGATGGATGGTGCAGAAATATTTGTGCTGGGCAGATATTCTAGGAAGCCTACATGGTAGCCTGAGGTATTTATAAAAAGAAAATGGGGTGCTGCTTAGATGGCTTAACAGTAAGGACTGAGTTACCACTACTGCTCATGATTAATTGACTTCTTGCATTTATGTCACCAAGAAATAGAGGAGCAAGTCCAGGAGAGTGGGACACACAAGAAGCCTTAAGTCTTAGCATGTAAATATTTGTAAAGCAGATAGTGAGTCCTGTGCATTAGGATAAACATAAATTCTTATTTTATTCTCAAATGCAAGTCTATTTTATGTGCTGTGCAGCTGCCACTAATAAACAGTTTCTTTTTAACTAATCTCTAAAGAACGATTGCTTCCCACTTACCCTGACATGTTTCTTGCAGGCACGTTGCTCTTTACGTCATTGACTTATTCTTCCTTTTTTGGGGCACGGTAAAAACCATTAATCTAGGAATCTGTATTGTGGAGAAGTCAGATTTTAAAACCAATTATAGGGAGATAATTGTGAAAGGTATAGATAATTTAAGTTCAAATCCGAAAGTTTTTATTCAGTCCTGTAACTTTAAAGAGAGCAACCTTAATTATGTTTTTGAGAGGGGATGAGAGTAGCCATGCAATCTAACTTGCAGTATCTAAATTTGGGGTGTCTATGGAAAGAAGTGGACTCTCATTTTTTTATTTGAGTTACTTTCTGGAAGATCTTTTCTCTCTCTTTTGAGTACAGAGTGTGCCAGGACTACCAGAGCCAAATCACTTTACATTAATTCCTTCAATGTGAGGATTTTGCTTTAGACTGAGAAGGATATGATCTCTCTGTCTTGTTTCACTGGGAGTGAAAAATTACATGTCTGTCAAATGTTAATCAGAGCCAGACCTCTGAGCTAGAGTGCTGTTTTGCTTAATACATGGTTTTCATTGACATGCTTTTTAAGCGCAGTTCCAAATCATAGATGACTCTGCCTGTTGTTTATGCCATCAGCCAAAAAGCTTAAATATCTACTTTCAAAAGTATTTCCTTCACATAGGGAGATAAGTATACCCCTCATTTCTTACATATCATGATCTGAACTTATCAGCAAACTGAACATTCCTTTATAACATATACTTTGTACTTCCTTTGACCTAATTGTTTGTGTGCAGGGAAATTATCTGAATTAGCTGTAACAGGTTTGGTGATGAAAAAACATTACATATGAAAAGAATATTTTCAAGGAGCTCAATTTCCTAGGAATACCATTTTGTTATTGACTTGGACTTGCTTCTTTAGTGTTGTTACAGTATTTTTACTTGGTTTCTTTCTCACTGTTTTTGAGTATGATTTATGATTGCTTATCCAGACCAGAAACCCAAGTGCAAAGGAGGCAAATGCTTTCAAAATTGCAGGTGTACAGACTCAGGGAGGGCAGGCAGCAGACACCTGAATGTCTGTAGCAAATAAGAATCCTGGCTACAGTTAAATATGTCATTACTAAAATGAGCAAATAGATTACTCCAAATAAATTAATTTTTAGGTGATACAATTTATTACAGTGCTTAAAGATTTTCTTTTTTTCCAGAATCAAAGTAAGCTATTGTGTCTGGTCTCTTTTTGCATCACTTTTATCTCCTGATAGGCTTAACTGAATTCTCCCTATTGACAAAAATATGCCTTATGCCCTCATTCTTGAGAGTTAATATTCAACAAAATTGAAACCAAAAAACATTAACAAAATCCTGGATTTCTTAGAGAAATTTCTGTACCTGGCCACTTTGATATTCTAAGATTATGTAATAGTTAACATTTTGTTTCCCTTTCTTACACAGGCTCTCAACACCCTTGAAATCTCCATGTAATATATATTGCTCTATAGATGGAAATACTGAAAACCAGGAACCAAATCTGAGCAGGGGAGTGAACTCCCATACAACTATTACAAAATTTAGAAGTATCAGCAGCCTCTCTCTTTCTTAGAAGAGAACAGTCACACCATACTACTAAACAGCAAATTAGTTTTTTTGTACATCTGGGGCAGGGCTGAGTCTAAAAATGATAG
Organism: Phalacrocorax carbo; assembly: GCF_963921805.1. Lineage (NCBI taxonomy): Eukaryota > Metazoa > Chordata > Aves > Suliformes > Phalacrocoracidae > Phalacrocorax > Phalacrocorax carbo. Next base: position 26,085,601 of record NC_087518.1, on the reverse strand, counting down.
AATCATAGAATCACAGAATGTCCTGAGTTGGAAGGGACCCGCAAGGATCATCGAGTCCAGCTCCTGTCCCTGCACAGGACAACCTCAAAAATCACACCATGTGTCTGAGGGCACTGTCCAAGTGCTTCCTGAATATCGTCAGGCTTGGTGCCATGACTACCTCCCTGAGGAGCCTGTTCCAGTGCTCCACCACCCTCTGGGGGAAGAACCTTTTCCTAACATCCAACCTAAACTTTCCCTGGCATATATTCCTGCCATTCCCTCAGGTCCTGTCATTGGTCACCAGAGAGAAGAGATCAGCACCTGCCCCTTCTCCTCCCCTTGTGAGGAAGCTGCAGACTGTAATGAAGTTTCCCCTCAGTCTCCTCTTCTCCAGGCTGAACAAACCAAGTGACTTTAGCTGCTCCTCATACAGCTTCCCCTCTAAACCCTTCACCAACTTTGTGGCCCTCCTCTGGACATTCTTTAGTAGCTTTGTATCCCTAAAGTACTGTGGCACCCACAACTGCACACAGTACTCGAGGTGAGGCAGCAGCAGTTCAGAGTAGAGCGGGACAATCACCTCCCTTGTCCGGCTGCAATACAGTGCTTGATGCACCCCAGGACACAGTTGGCCCTCTTGGCCGCCATGTCACACTGTTGGCTCACATTCAACTTGCCGTTGACCAGAACCCCCAGGTCCCTCTCTGCAGAGCTGCTCTCCAGCCTCTCGTTCCCCAGTCTGTATGTACATCCAGGGTTGCCATGCCCCAGGTGAAAAACCCGGCACTTGCTCTTGTTAAACTTCATATGGTTGGTGATTGCCCAGCTCTCCAGCCTGTCCAGATCCCTCTGCAGGGCCTTTCTGCCCTTGAGAGTGTCAACAGCTCCTCGCAACTTAATTAGTATTATTTCCAGTCCTGCATCCAAGTCATTTACGGAGAGAGTAAAAAGTACCAGTCCCAAGACAGATCCCTGCAGAACCCCACTAGTGACTGGCCATCAGCCTGATGTAACCCCATTTACTATGACCCTTTGAGTCCGACCCATCAGCCAATTGCTCACCCATTGCATTACATGTTTATCCAGCTGTATGCTGGACATTTTGTCCAGGAGGATACTGTGAGAGGCAGCATCGAAAGCTTTACTGAAATTCAAAAATATTACATCGACTGGCTTCCCTTGGTCAACTAGGTGCATGACCTTGTCATAGAAGGAAATTGTTTGTTAAACAGAACTTCCCCTCATGAACCTGTGCTGGCTGGGAGCAATGACTGCATTGTCTTTCAGGTGTTTTTCAATAACTTCCAGAATAATCTCCATAATTTTGCCAGGCACAGAAGCGAGACTAACAGGCCTGTAGTTAACAGGGTCATCCCTGTTGCCCTTCTTGAAGATTGGGACAATGTTTTCCAGCTTCCAGTCAACTGGTACCTCTCCAGATTCACAAGAGCATTGAAAAATCATTGAGAGAGGTCTCACTATGACACCAGCCAGCTCTTTAAGTACCCTTGGAAGCCTAAGACAATGAAAAAGGAGTATCATTTAGGAAAGAAAGAACTCTTTTGTTTTATTTACCTCGTAAAACTGATGATCAGAATTACTCTGATGATCCTGATAATTCTGGGTGAGTTAGGGTGTCATGAGTTCCTTCATGAGTGCAGCAGGAAGCACTAAATTGTCCTAATAGCAATTCAGCATCTCAGCAGAGGCAAAACCAGTGAAAGAATACCAGTTGTCCAAGTCAACAGTTATAGCTGAGCTACAATAAGGACTTTTAAGACAGAATTCTGTGTTCTAGTCTTAGACTTGCCACCATCATGTAACCATGGATTAATTCTCCATAATACCATTAATAACATAAATAATATGGTATTGGATGTCATACTATCAACATGGTCAATATACCATCCAGACTCCAATAAAGATACATAGATATTTTCAAATAGGATTTTGAAAAATGTCTATGTATGGTAGATGTAAAATATTACCCTTACAGGTCCTTTTAAATAAGCAGAAGTGTTATTAAAGACAATGTTGCATAAAGAATGGCATATATACTTAGATCAGGCCAGGATTTCAACAGAAATTGTTGAAACAGGTCTTTAGACTTTCATGGTTGTTCATTCTTGCTTATCCCATGCAATAGGAAAAACAACCATGAAACATATTTACCTTCATGATACAGGTCAAGAGCCAGGATGAGAACAAAGACACTCCTTGGTGCTGGTAACGACTGCTTTGTGGTTGAAACTGTATCCTTGATATTCAGTGCCCTGTTTCATGTGGTAGGGTGGGAGGAATCCCTGGGCTCCATGTTCTCCTGTTATCAGCTGGGAGCAAGTGCTTGAGTTTCTCTCCTAGTGGGGACTGACTCCTGACAGGGCTCTCTCTAATTTCTACAGAGGGCTAAAAAATCTTATTGAGTAAGTTTGCATTGTGAAGGAGTTTGGATTCAGTGTCCTAATTTTAGGAAGAAGTTAAAACAACAATAAAAATCAAATCAATGAAAACAGCTTTCTGTTTATATATATCTATCTAGATATGTCCTACATTATTTGCAAACCAAGCAGAACTGTGCAAAGGTATCAGTAAGTGAAACTCAGTAGATACAAGTTCTGTTAACTGATCTAGTTTCCCACTCTAGAAAGAAAGTGAGATTACGGAAACTCTAGCCCAAAGTAAAATAGCAGTTAAATTTCAGACCTAATAATTTAACTGCTTAGTAACAATAACAACTTTATTTTTTGGAATAATGTATTCTAACTACACAACCACTGACAGACCCTTGTTTGCATAACAAGACATTCAGGGCCACCACTGACATCTCAGCACAGTGCTTCTTGCACAGATTCATAACCAGAGAACTTGATACAAAGCCACAGACCCTTTATGTTTTTTAGCATGACTTTAACAAGGTTCTGCATCTTGCCCAGTACTTTCCTTAAAGACACCAGAAAGTGGGAAGTGAAGTCTTTCAGTGATAAAAAATTGTGGGGAGGGTAGGTTGTACAGACACTGCAAGAGTAGCATACAAGACAAGAAAAGGAATATTTTGCAGCTTTTGAGTTCAGATGAGCAACAGCCTGAACTTTCTCTGGTCATTCCTTGCTATTTATCGTGCAAAAAGTAGAAGTTCCTGGAAAATAATGGAAGAAATTCTAATTAGACTTAGCTTTCTCTAAGCTTCAGGAAGAACAGAGCAGAAAAACGACTTGTGATATGAAAAGCATCTCAATCATTTTTAATGTTTAGATTATTTCATACTAGTGACAGCTTGATATTTCTAATGGTGACTGTAACTGTAAAATATGTCTTCTGGTCTAATTGTGATGCTTTGAGTCTCACTGCAGGAGTCACCTTAAACCATTCCTGAAGGTCTTCAGATAGATGAAGGGTACCTAGGAAACAGCTGTATGTTTGTTCAGACATGCTAGTTACTTTTTAGTAAGAAAAGTACCACTGAGCTAATAGCTTCCGTCATGGGTAGGGTTAAATGAGTTTCACTTACACATCTTCAGTTGCTGTCTATGAAGCATGAGTCAGGAGAAACCCTGCTTGACTTTAGCCTCTCCAGGGAACAGGCAGACAGTTCAAGGAAAAACTTGTTTATAAAAAAGACAGACAGATCGAAGCAGTCCTCCACAATGTCACTTTTAAGATTAGAAATGCACTTTAGCTGAGCCTGTCACCTGCTCTCAAGTCTGTTTACTATACACATTACTAAGTGCAGTTATTATTGCTTGCTCTCTTTCTCAGATCTGGGTGTACCTTCTCAAAAGACCTTATGGAAAATGCCTAATGTAAACATAGCTTGCTCCTCTGAAAGTCTGTCAGCTTTCTATCTATTGTTCAGCAGAGCATTCATTATCTGACACTGCATACCACTGAGGTTAAGTGAATGTCAGCTCCTTTAAAGGCACAGGTACCTGGAGCATTGAAGACTGAAGATTGAGTCTGCCCTTCATATGTGGTTTCATGAGGTCTTTTTCAAAGTGATTATCCATGACTCATTATATTGCCTAAATGGTTTTGGCTATTTCTGACTGGGTCTAAATTCCAAATGACATCTACTGTTAAGGCTTTTCATATAAAGGTAACTGGGCTTTTGCATATATGGTAAAACATGATGATTTGATTTGCATATTTTTCTGCTCTTCAGCCAGTCTGTCTAACAAGGCCAAAGGCATGCTGCTGACTCAGGCCCAGGATCTCTTACAATTTGTATGAGTTCTGTGCCTTCAGCCAAGTATCCAGATGAGACACAGGATAATTCATTGGTGAAAGAGGCACTGTGAAGTACTGAGGGCAACTACCAAACCAGAAGTGAAATTTTAACTTCAGTTCAGTACTAAATAAGAAGACTCTCTAACTTAGAAGTGTTCCTGCATCTCCGAATCTTCCATGTTTCACACTCTCTATACTTCATGGTATATGCAAAGAGCAAATAACAGTAACCATGGAGGTTTACCTTGCAAAGGAAAATGCATAGCCAGAGCCAAGTTAGCATGAGAGCAATGTGACCTTTAGAAATTCACCCATTTTTGCATGCTCAGTCTGTTTGGTTTAGGGGGCATTCATATTTCTCCTACACAACTGTAGAGATACTCAGATGGGAGAGCTTTTGCACCATCTTGAGGAAGGAGCTATTTGGTTTGTATATCCAGATTCTCTTTTGTGCAGATAAGCTTAGTGCAGGAGTGCTGACTGTGTGAAATCTGATCCCCAGTTCTTTATGGCATATTTGCATGGACCTCAATAAAGCTATGAGAATCTCTGAGGATAATGTCTCCCAAAGCAACCTTAATCAGTCAGGGCGAATCGAGAGTCACTGAGAGCTGATTCTCCTCAGTCCAAACAGACTTTTGAGAAGATGGCTGAAGTTGATTAGAAATTTTTAGTAACCAGAGGGCAATATTTTTTATGACAATGTTAAAGTCTCTTTCCTTCCTACTCCCACTTTTGAATAATTCACAGCCAAAAACTCATTTCACTTGGTCTTTCAAACATGAAAGTTGGCCTTTGATCATGGAGAGCTTTGGCCTAAGACGAATGTATTTATTAGAGCTAGAAGCAATAGAAGCAAGGGTGTTAAACTGACTACCAACACTGTGTTTTTAAAGGCTACTGCCCAAGTTTGCTAAGGTTGTGTATAAAGCTTCAACTTATGGATAAAGTATAAAATATTGTATTTATTGGAGCTATTTCTTCTGTGCAGTTCTTTCCAAAATCAAGAGTTAGGTATTCTAATAGTTTTCATTTATTAACAGCTTTTGGGCCCCTTTGCTCCCCTTGCCAGAGGGAGTTCTGTAGCTGGCTAAGAAGTGTCCTAGGACATAAGCAGCCAAGGCCTGAAACTGAGGCAGCTTCCAGCCCCTGCATTGTGTTAGTCACCTTTGAACTCTTTCCCAGAAGACAGGAGTTCCTATAACGAGGGAGATGCTGAAAATCTTCAAAGGAACAGTTCGAGATACAAATATGCAGATCATCATTCCTATGTCATTAAACTCCACTGAAGATTCAGTGATGTGAATGTACAAATTCAATGTGGCTCAACTGCTGTTTCATCCTAAGGCCCCAGTCAGGGCACCTTCATTTACTCCTGGGTTTCCTTCTAGAACTGAAAGGAAACCAGGGAACATTTTCAACCTTATTAGATGGACATGAACTGTACCAAGTTTGTTCTAATACTATTCTAGTAGTTCTTAACATCCTCAGATGCCTAAAGGCAGGAGATCTGTACCTTTGGCATCATCCTATAAAGATACAACTGTGGTAGGCTGCAACACAGCCAACTATTACTTCATGCATTTCCAGCTGAGATAAAAAATGAAACAACAATCACAGTAGTCTCGGGACCAGCTACACAGGGTCCAGAGCTATGCAATGCAGACTTGAGCCAGTCTGCACCAGATGGTCAAGGAATTCAGATTCTTTACCTGGTATGGTACGCAAAGGCAGCACCTCCACCAGCTGGAACCAGTCTGGCACAATGTGTTGAAGTTTCTATGCTACCGTCACAGCCATTCCTGTCTTCCTGCCGAGAAAGCAGATCAGCACTGTACACAGTGCTGTACTCAGCAGAAATCAGGTTCAAAGAGGCTTTGTGTTGCTCAGTTTAAAGTCCCATGTGAAAGTGGTTCTTGGTATTAGTTCATTTTTTATTGATTGGCTAGTCTAATGGGACTTATGCCCTTCACCCATGCTGTCTGAAGGTACAGAGAGCAAGAAAAATCAGTAACAGATCCCTGAAACAACAGACTCCCTGAGATTGTAGGCTTCATTCTCCAAATTGAGTCTGCTGTCCCCCTTATTCCTAATGGTTATGCAGAACATCATAAGCAGTCACCAAGTGTAGGACAGTGCTGCACAGAATGGGATAAAATAAAGCTGTTTGACTTGTAACGCTGTACTAGTTTAGCCTTAGAGTTTCAGTGGAAATATGTTTTGGCTAAGGACTCTATATCTGGTCTTGAAAGAGCTTCCAGTTCCTTGACTGTGAAGCCTGACCTATGGCCAAACTCAGAGCCTCAAATATCCAGCTTTTTAAGTCAAAGAATCATTCTATGTAGGCATCACTGTGACAAAGCAGTACAATGGAAAACATTGAAAACACTGCTTTTCTAAAGTTTTGCAAGGAAGATTGTGGAGGAGATGATTGCTTGTGGTGAGGCCAGAACACTAATGAAACAAGCCTGCTGAGCCCATCATGCTTACTTCCAGTTACACCCTTGCAAAACTGCCACTGCTGGGCAACAGTCAGTGCATTTCCTAACCACCACCAAGTGACTCTGGGCATATGATGGCAGTTCTGTTAAACATACTTTCCCTAATGAAACAGGATGAGTGATGTGAGCCTACAAATACAGTGTATGGGGCATGAGAATATTGCACAGCCACATATGACTCATGGGGTATCCCAAGAAAACGGAAGGAGCCACTCTGAAATCAGTTGTGGGGCACATACTCAATGACAGTAATATGGGTTGCTACCAACACTCTCTTTAGCTTCCTTCTTACTTTGCCTGTTAGCCATAATAAAGCAATCAAATGCCTTTAACAGATAAATTACGCATTTGGGGACACTGGCCTACTTGCATTTACATACAATTGGGGGTAATAGCTTTGTATTATTCTTTGTTGTTTAATAAAGGTTTGAAGCGTATCTATGGTAAAGTGCTTAGCAGTGAATGGGTACTTTTAATACTCAGAATAAGCATTAGAAATCAGAAATAATAACTGAAAAAGACCTCCCAATTACAAGGATCCAATATGGATAAACTTGAGATTTTTTTAGAGAGTCCTTGCTAAGACAGAGAAACATACATATGTGTAAGTGCAGATTACTTTAACGAGGCTGTACAGCTAATAATAGATTGCCTTCTACTAATTGCAAAGCTATAATAAAGCTAAAATACAGATGTTCCTCTTTTCTTGTCCAACAAAAGATCTAAGATGCTGTACGGATATGTCAGTACCACCCAGTACAATCAAATTTCTTCCAAGATTATTTTTATAGATGTTTCTTTGACTCCGTGGTGAACAGGCTCTTAAAGTTTTTCTCCCTTGGGAAGTCCGAACAAGGCTTTAATTTCTGTTGAAGACGGAACAAGTCAGTCTGGGATCTTGCATCATATTTTCATTGTTGCCATATTTCCTTTCCTATGCACATCAGTAGCAATTTGAAAATATTACTTAAAGTGTCCACAGCTTGTATGGGGAAAGCTGCATTGCACATCCAGACTTAGAGGAGTTTGACTGGACTTTGATCCCTTAAGGCAGTCTGCTATAGTAGCAGTGTGATCTGATGAACTCAGTCCTGGCGCGTCAGAGCTGGGGTGCAGCAGAGGCTGATGATCAAATGAATGGGGACTATATCCTATCCTGAGCATATGCTGTATCATTCTGGAGATCATATTTATTGTCTGACTTAAAACATGCATTCTGCATGGACTTATATTTTTTCCAGTGGCAGAGCTTCAGACTTGAGCTCAACAAGAACACCAGCAAGGGTAAATCCTTCCTTCTCTCCTTATGACTCCAAGCAAGTAGCAACTTCCCATGTATTCTCTCACTGAACATTCAGAATTCCAAGAGCCTTGTTTGATGCTATAGGCCAAGAATGTGATTTTGGTTGTCAGGAGCTCCTAAACAAAACATTGACATTCTTGTATTAATCCAAGACTTCTGGCTCACTTTTAGATTACAGACTGGCCTGGAAAGAGTTAACAGTAATTTCCCTGCTCCCTGCAGCAAATTCTCCTGCAAAATATCTGCAGGTAGCTAGAAACAAATACCTGCGGAGGCATAGGAGTATGGGGGCATCTGGAAACCTCTTCTGCAGCTAGCAGACAAGCAGAAACAAGTATCTCTTCTGATGGCTATATGTCAAGTTAATAATGGTTGTGGCAGTGTCAGATGGAGGAAAGAGGTTAAGGGGTTGAATACCTGAAGCCACTCTTTCAGGTTACTTTATTCAAATCCTGGATCACAACAGTCCACTAATGCTTAAGTCTTTCTTGGAACATCAAAAAAACAAAGGCAGACAAGTACTAGATTCTCAGTGCTGTGTTCACTGCTAGTATGGGAGTGCTGGAGCTGGCATGTCATGGCTCTAGACTAAAAAATTCCAGCTACAAGGATATAAAGAACATGTGGAAGCTTCTGCAGCCAAACGCTTGCAATCCATAAACCACAAACTGTAGCTGGGCTTGTGCAGATGAGAAGCGCTGCAAATCATTAGTGAGCACAGCTGCACATGTAGATAGAGGACTCTATATTTTAAGATGGTTTTGGAGCCTGTGTGACTATACCCTGCCCGAGCCATTGACATGGTACGAATGACTGAGCTGTTTTGAGGGACATAGCTGCTGTTCAAAGACATTGTCATAGCTGTGCTTATAGAGCTGTAGAGTCCATGACCCAAAGTATGTGTATTTGTAATGAACTGTGAGACGAGGCCTGGGAAACAAGCACAAGGATTTATACCTTTATATCTATACCTCAACCAGTGTAAAGAAGTTTAAAAAAAAGTCACTATGAAAAATTGAGCTGCATTTCATATTTTGCTTCTCAGCTGCAGGGAGTCAAGCCTGACTGTTTGGCAGCTGCCAAATAACTACACAAATTAAATACCTTGTCAGAACAAAAGTACTACCAGTAAGCAGTTAACATTCTAAATTAGAGCTTCACTTCTTGGAAGTCATCTGTGAACTGTCCCCTCAACAGAATGTTACAGTGTGCTGTATATGATGCAATTGTTCTGGCACTAACAACCTGCTGTGAACTAACTCTGCTGGGATTATTTCATTCACAATAACTGAGTTACTGAGTTAATCTATAGTGTTGTCCAAATTACAGCATAGAACTAGAATGAAATTCCTTGGACCTCAGGTCCAGCCCTCCTCCTATCACAAAAGAAATTGCTCATTATCAGTTGGGTAATGACCTGCCATCTCAAATTCATTCTTTTTTGAATCCTGCCTGACTTGGTTGGGAAGCCTAAAGGATAACCTAGGACTAATTGTATGAACAAGGCTATCACTATTTTCACTGTGTCAGCTGATAAAAGATTTGTTTGTTCATGAATATCACCCAATTGAAAATATAAAATATGACTCATGCATTTTTTTGCTTTTTAGGCTGTCTTCTGTAGTATTCAGATGGAAATACATTCATTCAGCTGGTGATGTGTAAAACAGAAGATAGTGAATATGCAGAGTACAACCAAGGTGTAGTGACTTTACTTAGAATTGCACAAGTAGTGGTAAGTATTTGAAAACAAAATTGTACAGTATTTTTGTAATGGGAGCCTCCAAGAAGTATATGCTGAATTGAATAATTCTAATACCTGAATCTCTAAGTTTTGTCAGTTTACATTTTCTGTCATTTGGTCTGTTCCAATGAATCACACAGCATAATTATACTTAGAATTATTATAAACGTGAAAAGCCAGCAATCACGAGCATTTGGTATTTAGAGAATAGAGAAGTGATAACTAGTCCTTTCAATGTAAGGATTTAAGCTTGCTGAAACTTTTCCTGCCAGGACAGTTTTCCATCAGAAAATGTTGATTCAGTGGAAACTTATCGGGCTATTTCTGGTCGATCCTTAATCTTAGCATCTCTCTTTATGCTGATGTTGAAATGTATCCTGCTTAATTGATACTGTGGATGACTCCTTGCTCATTTTCTCCTTCAGCTCAGACCCAGTAAAACTGTAGGTCCATCTTCGGCACTCTAGTGCTGTGCTGGTAAACATGTAGGTACAACTTTTTTTAACAATAGTTTCAAGTACTGAAGTTCTTTTTTTACTCAAAAGAAACAGATAGGAACATGCGGTTGTCACTGACACATCCCTTCTCAGTCTAGTTTATTTTCCTCCATTTACTGTCAGCTGACATGACCCATGGGGTCAAACTGGATCGTTGTCACTTATGTCACTAGAGTCTCCCACTGTCAAGTGCCTCCTATGCATTCTGGGAATACCACTATCCATCCTTTCACTTCCAGGGCAACCTCTCTCTGTGTTTTGCATTGCTCAGAGTAACTCCTAAACATGACAACTGCTGCCTGACTTCCTGTGAATTTGAGCAAGGTCACATCACTTTTGCCTTTAGACTTTGCTATCTTCTATATCTGTTAAATATTGTGGACAAAACTTCCCTCCATACTTTTAAAATTACTCATCTTTAATCTTGCTTCAGACTGTCTCAGGCTTTACTTTGCTGTGCTGCTTACTTCTCCTGCAGTGCTAGTTGCTTTTGTCTCTCTTCATAATCACATCATATTGGATACAATAGCTGCCTCTTGTGCAGCTTTCCGGTGCCTCATTAACTCATGCTGAAGTTTCATATTTCAGATGCCAGTTTAAGGCTTTGGTCATAATCTTCAAAGTGGTTAATGGATCAAGCCTTAGCTACATTAAAGGCTGAATTTTGATCTGTGAACCATCATGACAGCTGCGTTTCCTTGGGGCAATGTAGATTACAAAGCCTAGGAGGAAGTGTATGAAAGGGAGGAACAAGGCAATCTTAACTGAGAGAAGCAAGTGATGGAAAAAATATTCAGAAGCTATTCCACAGATCCAGACCTTTCAAAATTTAATTACTCTGAACATTGATTTCCCCCTCTACCCTAGCAAACAAAGAAACCAGCAACACTTCAGCAGTCATTAAAACAAATTCTGAGTAATCTTTTTCTAGAGACCTACCAGAAAGTCTGCTACAAGTTTTGCTTCAAATGCAAAGTTCCCAAATAGCCAAGCGCTAGAACATCTTTTCTCCCTGGCCTTCAGTTGTGTCACTGCATTCACAGCATGACCGAGTGTTAAGAGATTGTTCACATGAAGCAAAATCAACAACAAAAATTAATGCAAATTATTAAAATAGAAACAATCAAATACAGATGAGTAGTCTCTTCTTGAAGAGGGACTTTCTGTGAAGCTGATGATGAATATAGCACACAGTTTACTTCTGAAGATAAACTAGACTTTTTCATTCCTATTCTAAGCTAAGTTAGTGTATTTCAGGCTTAGTGTTTATCCAAACACAAAAGTCCCACTGGTTAATCTTTCATGGAGGTTTCAACCAACTCAGTTAAACTGGTATAAACACTTCTGTAAAGACCCTTAGTTTAGTTTATGTCAATCTGGAATCTGTTTATGGCAACCCAAAATGAGCTATTCTTATCCTTCACTACAAATGTCAGCCAACTTCTTGCACTGATTTTGACTAAACTGATTTAAAATAGAATCTTAACGTAAACTAGTGTAACTTTGCTGTAAACTGGAAACTTCTTTGGTAAACTGGAATCTTCAGTGTACTGCATGTCACGTCCTCCCTCTTGTGGCTGACGTGAAGATTCACAGTGTTGGGGAATGCACATTAAAGCCCTAAAATGGATTAGGCTGTCCTTAGCCATGAGCTGGCAACAGGGAGAGTAAACCTGCTGTTATTTTGGTATTCAAAGATATGTAGACACACCTTTATAAAAAGATTATTCAAAGATATGTAGACACACCTTTATAAAAAGATAGTAACAAAACACTTGAAGTTGTTAATTTGAAAAACAGAATTTATAATTATTTTGGAATAAAGTAACTACTAAATTATTAGTAAACATTTCTGTTAAAATTACTATACTAGTACTATACTACTAGTATAGTATCCCAATATAGTATATTACTGTTAGTATACTACTAATGCTAGTATAGCTTGTGCTCTGGGAGGGTACTAGAAAAGGAAAGTTGGCAAGCATGGATAACCAGGAATTGGGGGTGGCTTGTTCAAGGCAGAGACAAGGAGAAAAGCTCCAGAGGAACACGCTCTGCCCATTCAGACACTGAAGATGGAAATACAAACCAGTGTGACTGGTGGGTGGGGTAAGCTGTGCTTCTTGCAAATAAGAAATAGCTGCCTAAGGCTCGAATAGAAGCATATCTAAGTTATATAAAAGAGATTCCTGCCTTTATTTGGCCCTTGCCTGATTGATTACCTGAAATAACTGAGCAATCATTAGGTGATTTTCAACATGCTTAGGGGAGGCTTGAAGTTGCCATAAGGATCTCAGGTCTGCATTCCCAGATTAATGTAACTGTGATTACTCTACTGACACTAACATAAGGTTTTCTTATTTGAAATTTTGCCTAAAATCACTTGGTGCCAGATAAGTCTTCTGTTCTCTTGCTCCACCCTGCCAGGGTAAAGCTGTCTCTAACATTCACGCTTAGCATTTGCCTATTGGATATTGTACGCATTTCGAACTGCAACCTGAAAGCTGGTTTCTTCTCATTAGAGATGCAACAATCCTATCTTGTTAGGATTTACCTCTTCTATGACAGCACCAGGACCGAGGAATGTAATAAAGTTTATCTAGAGGCAGGGAGGTTCAGGACATGGGAAGTGAAAAGGAAAAGCACCACATAATGCTTGTGCAGTAGGGAGGAAGTCCTCCTGTGTCCCTAAGTCTGGGGTTAGCATCTCAGGTCATCCACAAAAAGGTATCTGGAGAAAAGACAAAGGTGGTGGCAAAGGAAGCAGTTTTCAAGGTAAGGATGGGACTAACCTATAAAATTCCCCCCTTTGATATGCCAGCGGTACACACTAGCAACTCATCTACGTGCTTTACTTACAATAGTGAGGCAGCTTGTGGCAGAGGCAGAAGTCAGGAGGGCATCTGGGAGCTCCTGTGCCAAACAGGAGACATCCCACACCCATGAGCAACCTTGGGACAACACAGGCATTAACAGGAGGGGCTACATTATGAGCTATACTAATAAGTCAGCAGTTAGCTGTAGTTTATTTCCTGTGTTGCTAAAATCTATGTAAATTAGAAGTGAACACTCAGCGAAGAGTAGCCTGGATTTTTTTTCAGTTGCTTGGTTCTCAAAATGCTGACTGACCAGAGTTGGCCAGTACTAAGGACTTTCAAGGTCATTGATGCTCTTTAGAAACATCGCCAGATCAGGTTGAACAGTGTGTTGCACATGCCAGGAGTAGAGCAGAGTCATCTTGCAGCAGCTGATGAAGCCAACAGAATTCACTGCACCAATCAAGCTGGGCATTGCATGGGTTAATGCAAAATAATCACCACAGAATAAAGTGTTTCTGTTTTCCAGCAGGGTTGCTGGAATAATCAGAGTTCTGAAATCAGAACTCAAGATTTCTTCCAAGTCTATTTTCAGTTATGTTGTCACCAAATTTTGGATTTTCAAACTTTGGGGGATCTGTAAACAACTTCAGGCTAACAAGACTGTGCCCATTGTCAGGGAGCAGCAAGCACCAGCTGCTCCCTAAGGGGCAGGGAGCCAGAAGCCCAGGGCAGTAACACAGCAAAGGTCCAGCCCCATGGTAACCAACCAGGGCAAGCAGGCCAGACCCAAAGATAGTAGCTAGATTCAACCATGAGTCCAGATAATCCCACAAATTCACAGTGATAAGACAGGGCAAATAGGTCAGTCTCAAGTTAGGGCCAGGATCAGGTCTCCTGAGTCCAGTGATTGCTGGGCAGGCCCACAGTTAAGAGACAGACCCAAGCTCAAGCTGGGAGGTCAATCCAGAGGTCAGGATCAATGGAGTCCATGGCCAGGTATAGTTGTGGCTGAGCAGTACTCCTGCAGCATAGCTTAGACTTCTTAAGTATGTAAGGAGTCAGTTGGTTTCTGAAAATACTGGGCTTTCATTAGGCAGAACCAGTATTTGCCCGGCCACCCAGTGGTGACTCATTGTGGGATTCAGGCCTGAGAGCAGAGAAGGACATGGAATTCAAAGTGATCCTGAGTTCCCTTTGTCACAGTTATTCCCATTGCTTATTAAATTGAAATGTAGGGTGGGAAAGCACTTCAAGAGAACAGCTAGGCAAAGGATGAAGCATCTCTTCCATACTGAAGGCCAAATAGGTCTTTGATGACCCATAGTAGGAAATTCTTACTGTCATTCAGCAAAAAAGTGAAAAAAAGTCATGTGGCTATTTAGCTTTATGCTGGAGTTGTACATCTGGCTTCATAGTTTGGGCTCCTCCTCTCTAATCTTGGTTATTCCTCTATGTTCAGGAACAGTGAAGTGACAAGTGTCAGGCAAGGAAAGGCAACAGTGCAGAAGTTATCCTTGCTGAACAGCAGTGGTATAAGGTATTCCTTGACTAAATGTAATGAAAATTGGACAAAACTACTTTTTATGTGTATTAATTCAACCCACTGACACAGACATTTTGGACATCTTGCTCACATGGTTTGCATTAAAGCGTTATGAAATCCCAAATTCTAGTGCCAGATGGTTTTGGATTACTTTGCTTGTATAAAGGGTTTAATTTGGATGCACAGAAAATGTAGAATGTTCTGGTAATAGCTTTAGCAGGACTACATTGTCCACATTTGCTTTATTCATCAACTGTTCTATCTGCCTTCTGCACATTAAATTCCAAGTAATGATAAAACTTCAAAACATGAATTCAAATTTACTGACTTCCCAGAAAAGACTATGTTCTGTAAAATACTTAAAGGGACTGACGTGAAAGGAAATATTCCTAAAGACCCACTATGCTGAGAAACCACACGGTGAATAAAAATAGCCCTCTCTTTCCAAATACATGCCTCCTAAGTATGCATTGAGCCTGGTCCTGAATGTGAAGCAAGAGAAGAGAGAATGGGTAAAGGTCAAGCATACAGCTGTTGTTCCTGCCAGTAAGCTTTTTGCTTGCTTTACTTGATGAGCTGAACAAGCCTTTTAGCTACTATTAACAGGGATCACATTTTTCAGATGATCTTTTCTTGGTGGAACAGATGAGCACCAGGAGTATAAATATGGAGTTAACTTGAAATTAGATCTGTTGGAATTCACACATCCTGTTCTACATGGCATGAACAGGGTGAAATGGCCCTTGCACTTTCTGAGTTTCATCCCTCATGGACCACCGTCACATCACGTACTGTGTGGCTTCTGCCTTGTCATTATTCAAATATAGAATTACTTCCCTGATCCAGTCACACTCCCAAGTGCAAGTGCAAAATGTTGACCTCGTTAAACCAGTAGCTTTCTAGGATATAGTAAGAAAAATAAGTTGGATTGTATTTTAGAAGAGCACTTTAAAGTTACTTCTTTAACTGGATGTGATTTTAGTTTGTTTAAACTTAATCTAAATGGGGAAGCCAGTGACTAGCTAGAGACAGTCTTCCTCTCAGTATCCTCTTTTCTAGTTTTTCAGAAATAAATTGCTTATTTTCAGGGGCAGTACAAAAGGGCATGATATATGAACAGTCATCTTGTTCTCAGAGACATAAAGGGAGGTAGGCTGGTTTGTACAGAGGGATTCCCCTGGCCCTCTCAACCACTTTCACTCCCCCATTTTCCACAGGTATTGTTTTCCTGAGTTTCAGTGTAAAGCGCAGCGAGGTGTCAAACAGAAAAACAAAACAGGAGTTTCAGATTTGATTTGGACAAGTTTAGTATTGCCAAGGAGTCTGCATTTCTAGTCATACTGCAATAAATAGACAGAAAATCATTGACTTGCATTACATTTGATCAGCATCCAAGTAATCTAGAAGAATTACTTTGGAGTCATTTTTCTATCAAGTTATTCTCTAAAAGGAAAGTGAAACAAAGCAAAACTTAGGAGTCTTGCAAGCTGTCATCAAAACTTGTGAGCTCCACAGGAAATCTACATAGAACAGTGGACAGTTACAAGATCATAGAGGAATCATGGCTCTGTGAACACTGATCTCTATTACATAGTCTCAGGTGAGTTTCCTCAGCTGTATCGCCTTACCAACGCATCTGAAAGTAGCTGCTGATGTCAGCTAAGACTGTACTAAGACCTAGAATTTTTTAGAGAGGTGGAGGTAGGGAGGAGTAAGAATAATATCAACAAGTACGTCAGGCAGTAAGGAGGTACTGTGATCTTGCTGAGGTCAGCATCACACCCAAGACTCAGAAAGGCTGACTGCAATGGATTAAGTCATAATCTTAGAGTTGAGTATGTGCTGATTGGTTTGCACAACTCCTCTCTAAATTATGGGGTGGGGTAAATTTCTGAAAGGACTTTTTAGAATTAGAGAGTCAGTAGACTTAGATATAACTGTAGGATGGGGGACTATGTAAAGTGGATACAAAGCTTAACATTGCCTTTAGATGCAGGCAATGCATCTAAATGGTTTTTAGGATCTGTATTAGTAGAAAGTGTACTTGAGCAACCTCTGTTTCAAACAAATTATCAGCACGGAGACACTTGTGTGAGTGGTCTGTTATATTTTTTAAAGCATTGTTGTTTAGTCTGTGCTGTATCAATGATATACTTTTTTAAACTGGAAAGATAGAAGTTTCCCTGTCTTCCTCACTTTGTCATCTCTCCCACTGGTTCCCCTATCTATCTAGCAGTAGTCCGAAGAGGGATAGAGTACCGTGTATTATTTACCAGTCTTTTCCTCTGGGAGACTCTGTGGTGGTTTGCTTGTGACTCTACCAAATTTTCATAATTTTCCTACATTTTTCAAGATTAATGTCTTCCCCCATCTGGTTAGACACACATGCAGTTTATATTGGGACAACTTAGTAAAACTGATTCAACAATTTCCAAGGATGACCCGTGGCTTAGAAGAAGTTTCTGTGACCTCTTTTGTGATAACTCCAGTGCTTCCATGCTTCAGGGTTAGGACTTGCCTACAACTGTAGTCATTCTTCACTTCTGAGTGTCTCAAATATAGAACCTCTGAAAATGACACAAACATGGACAGAATTCCGTTACCAACGACAATGCTCAGTTCTCTGAGCCATGAAATTGTCTTTTCCCTTTCCTGTAGTCTCCTGTCCCCTTGTCCGTCTCCAGCTTTTCCAACAAGGTAAACATTCCATTAGCATGCAACCCTGATTCACTCCAAGGAGGCTTGGAAAAAATAGCATTGAATTATTTCACTAAAGGCTATTGTAATTCTGTCCACAAGATTCCTAAATTAAAGCTGTATAAGCAAACTTAACTCTAGCACACCCTAATTTTGGGATTGCCTGGTCTGCAACCTTTTGCATGTATTCTAATAATTGCATTTGTTCTCTGGCTGAATTTTGTCTAGAAATTCACAGGCATCATCAACATTCTGCAGTTACTGTTTCTAGCAGTCTCAGTGCTCAGATATGTGGGCCTGAAGAATTAACAATTATATTCACCAATACTAATGGACTGGCCAAAAGGCCAGTCTCCTGTCTTAGTAGGGGAGGTTTCATTTCATTAAATGAAAATTTAATGGAAAAGCCCACTCAGACCTTCCCTTTATACATGTACAAGGGGAAGAGATTTCTATGTCCATCAGATGAGGAATGATGAGCTGTTTGATTAACATGCCTTCAAATGTTCTTCCTTCAAATTGAAAACCTGTTCAGACTTGCTAGAATCATTGCCTTTAGGGAGCACAGATTGTCAACTCCATGGAGAAACAGTCTGGCATCAGTCATGGTATTGCTAAGAGATGGTCATCAGGGCCACCTACAACACAACTTGCAGACATACAAAGAGTAAGTTACAGTTGGCAATACAATGGAGGTTCGGCATTTCAGATCTCTATTTCAAACCAAATGCATGGAGCTTTTCGTTGCTCATGTAGGCTGGCAGGAGTTTCATGACCACAAACCTGTTCATCAAGTTGACTAATTAATGGATTTGTTTCTGAATGCTCCAGTGTCAACATTAGTCACTGTATGAACGTTTGTAACAATAGAAGGATCACACAACACCCAAGGTCATTCCCAACTCAAAATATGAAAATACATTCTTGATGTACTTTCTATTTGCTGTTGCTTTTAGCGCTTTCCCCACTTTGAAGCTGACGGAGAGCTGCTTCCAGGAAAATTATCATGACCCTAGCAGATAATGTGTTTCATCCTGGTACACACTAAAGCCAAAAAGATGTCAATTTTTGAAAAATAATATCTTCCTTCTTCAAAGGCAGAAATCAGTTAATTCTATTTATTCTTTAGTTTTCAGGGGTATCTGATTTTCCTCGTAATTTCACATACAACCTCCTTTTTCCTGCCTTTTGCTAAACACCAGTATTGTGCCATTTTCAGACTCACATGGATAAAACATCCTTCTAGATGACTCATTTTATTAGTCTGATAAACCTTGGAGATGATATTTATGATATAATTATGACTAGACCTTCAGTTGTCTGAATCTTATAAGAAAAATTTTTTTAAAGAAGACTTTAATATGAAGTGTACCTATTAAAGCTGGTGATGATACTAATAATCTGAGGCTGAGTTCTTGCATATTTAATTACTATAGTATGATATTATCAAGTAGGACACCAGTGAGGAAAAACAAACTATACTTTTGAGCAAAGACAGGCTTTTTATTCCATTTTATTGAATAATGAATGCTATAAGCAATTACCATTTATGCATCATTCCCTTAGTTGACTCTATCTACTTTTATAGTCTTTATATGAATTATGAAACAGTCATCATAGGTACTATATGTCATACCACCAACTTGGAATTAGAGATATCTTGAAAACTAAGTGCCTGCAGTTCTATAGTCCATATGCACAATTTGATATTATTTGCCAAATATACCAGTGATGTGTAAGTCACTACATAGTTAATTTGGAATCCCCTTTTGGAGTATAAATAAACACTTTATTCCACCCATCTGTATCTGCCATTGAAAAATAAACTTTGCTGACAGCTCTCTCAAAAATTACATTATAGGTAATTTATAATTTATAATATAGGTATAGTCCTGCTTTTTATAATTCTTGTAAACTCTTCCTAAAAGAACTAGAATCAAAATACTGGCTGAATTGAATTAACAGAGTTTTAAGCAAATCCTGTTTTCTACCCAAGAGACTTCAGCAGTGATCCTGTTTATCTTCTTCCATGCCCAAGATGTTGTAAATTTGGGCTAATAGTCATGAACCACTGGGAAGAAAATGCCTTGAAACTGTGAAGTCTCGTTGCTCATGTGGTGGGGAAAGAAATTCAAACAGCATTTCCACATGTTCTCAAAGACCTGGATTTATTCTGACTCCTCCATCATTCTTAACTTAAGACTAAGATATTAAAAACATCACTTACTATTTTGTATTAAAAAGTCATCTAGTATTTACTCCCTACTTCAGGCAGATGTGTTCCTGCTCTTTTCCAGAAGGGTATCCCTCTTTATCAGGCACTATTTTCTTTCCATTGCTATGAATGGGATCTCCTTGAGCAGTAGACTGGATAGTGGCTCTTCACTTCTGTTCCTTATAATGCAGATTGGTCAAGCTACAGAACATGCAAGAAGGAACATCTTTCTTTGTAATTGTTTGTTTCTGCCAGTTTGTGATATAACAGTGCTTAATCCTGTAATTTTAATAATAGTATTTTTCCATTATGAGCCATGTCAGCTACTTTTCTGAAGTAAAAAGACCAGTTGTGACATTGACAAAAGCAAGATAGGAGTTTAGTTACAGATCACAACCAATATCACAAGCAATACCTGGGACAAGAATCTTTTGCACTCCGTGTAATTGTGAAGTCATACAAAACTTGTAAGTGGGTTCTCCAGCCATGCCAGAAAGACCACATGGGAATAAAAAACATCGGGGGAAAAAAATCTCACTGCATACAACATTACAAAATAGAAATAACCAGCTTCTCTAAAGGCCTGATCTTGGAAGCCTACCTCAGTTTCCTCTGAATACAGGTTTAAGGAACTGTAGTGTTAGGTGTGCATTTAATGGAGGCTGATGAGATAAATCCATGAAAATCCAGGACTATCCTTTTCAATGTGCTATGTTGACACAGCCCTTTTTCTAAAAACCACCATGCTGGCTGCACTAAGAGTCTCTTAGCTTTCACACATGCAGATACCCACTTAAGAGATGACCAAATACTCTGAGACTGTGAAAGGCCAGAGTGATGGTAGTGTGTATTCAACCCATGTGTATCACAGGAACAGAACTGAGGTTCTTAATTGTATCATCACGTCTCATTTCATCCCACAGGACCCCTGCTTCTCCCCAGGCAATGTAAGAGCAACTTGTCCAATATACAGCTCCTGTCTAGTCTTTATTTGCTATACACTAGTACATGTCCACCGACCCCTCTGCAGTAGTGTCCCTACACACACATCCAACACCTAACTGTAAATCCAGTTTTCCAAGTAGAGTAGTAGAATTGGATGTATGTAGTGTGAGAAGGAAGGCCTTTTAAGGAGACAGTCCACTGCCAAAAATATTTTGAAAGGTCAAATGATAAATGGAAGCCCTTTCTGCATTAATACCAGAGACGAGTTTATGTAAAAGTATTAAGATAAACTGTGTGTTCCAGAGACAGCTATTCATAGGTTCCCCAAGACTAATGCACCACAAGATTTTATGAATAATCAATTCAAAAAAGCTAGAAAACAGAAGAAGAAAATTATTTATTTATATAGAGCACATCACACCTATTGTGAATTATGAACTATGAATTTATATAGCAGACCATATGTGCTTATGAGTAAGTCTTTTTCTGCTACTCAAGAAAAGGCTTAGGTAGATATCTACTAAGTTAAATTTTACACATGCCCAGGCCATAAGCCTAGGAAATGAAGATAGTTCCTGCCCAGGTAAAGGTCTTGCTTAAATCAGTGAAATGAACTCACAGGAAATGAAAATGGCACACCCTGAGCTGAGCCTTTATGAGTAGCTTCCACAGGGCCTGGCTTACAAAGGTGGCTTTAAGTCAGCATTACAATCTGAATTTAGGGACGCAGAGCCATTTGTCTACGTTCTAACAGCCAGCAAGCCCCAGGAGCTCTACACATTTTTGCAATGTCCATTTGCATTTCTGGGACTGAATCCTTAAAACAACTTGAGAATATCCCAACAGGCAAAGAGCAGAACCTGGCCATATGCGTTGAGAAAAAGAAAAAGATGCTTCATGTTTTTAGGATGTCATCACTTACTAAAAGCTTGCATTGAAGGTGGTGATTTTTTCTACTTGGTTGAAACAAACAATTAGATCTGTAAATTTGGCTTTGTTGTTACAAGCAGCTGGAAGATTATATTATTATACAATTATGAGGAGGATATGGTTTCACTTCTGTCTAATTCACGTGGAATTGACATGAGAAGAGTGGAAGTCAGGGCGACTTATAGAGTTTTTACTTGTAAATCTTCATCTTTACAATTTCTAACACAATATGTTTGCACTGCTGGTGAACCCCACAGAACCCCACAGGTCTTTTCTTAACCTTTAACATCGTTTCAGCTGTATATTACTGCTCTAACTTCTAGCTTATGACATAATTAAAGCAATTCTATTAACTCAGCCCTGCAGAATATCTAACATACACATCTTTATCATAACTTTTAATTCTGATACGTCTGCTCTGATGTTTTTTTCTACCTTCAAGCAAAGCACCTTTTAATGACCTTTTCCTCATCCTCAGCTTGTAGTTTCTCATGCAATTAAAGTGAGACATGCCTATTTTTAGCACATAAAAATATTCCAGGAACTACAGAACTGTTTGTCATCTGTGTTGGTAGAGCCCGATTGTTTTCGTTTGCTAGTTGGTTGAAATTCAGTTATCTTTTTGTTGTTGATAATGTTTACATTTTTTAGATAATTTCTGCCTTGACTGTGAGTTATTCACACTGCTCCTTCCTGACAGGCTTACCCCCCAACCTTGCTTTGCACACCTTTAAGTGAACATCTTTTTAAATAATCTTTTGGTTATCAAAAGAGTATTTGTGATAATTATGTTTGTACTTCTACTTAATATTTAATGAAGCTGAAAGGATACTGTCATTTTTATATCCACTTCACTTAGCTTGTTTTCATATATGCTCTGCACTATTTCAGGTGAAATACCACACTGGAAAAAACAATAAAGCAGATAAATCTCTGTAATACTAACACAAACATTTTTCTCATTATATGTCTATCTTTCAACACAGAATTTATGTCTGAAAGGAATGTGGCCATAATATTTTCCATTAAATTATCATGCTGCTAAATCTTTCTTGGCAAAGATTGCGTTAAGATGAAACAACTCAATTGCTTGCTTGACAGATTTTCCAGTAATAATATAGAGGGGAAAAAAAGTTCTACTCATTATTTCAGTAATGAGATGGAGGGGCTGGGGGTGTAGGGAGTGAGTTTTAATCCTGTTTGCTTTGGCAGGCTGCAAACAGGACACCAAATGGGATATATTTAATAAATAAACACTGCAAAGTCTCTGATCCACTTACAGCTACGTCCTTACTCAGCCTCCTCTTACTGAAATCATTTGGAGTCTAGTCAAGTACAGTTAAAGAGCTCATTTCAGTTTTGGATCCAAGCTGAGTATTGCTGCATCCAAACTAGGTTAGGAACCTGATACTGGGGAGAGGTGGGAGTGTGAAAGGACAAAGAAGCTTTGCTTTTTAAATTCTCTTCTAGGCTCTAGCTGTCCTGCAGTCAAGTCAATCTAGAACAGTCTATTTTCTCTGCTTACAGTTGCCTCTTGAAAACTTAAAAAAGCTGTTCTAGCATCTGGATATGTCTGGGCTGCCGATGCACTCTTGACATACTATTTTTTTTCCTAAGAATCTCTTTGTTCCCTGGACTTAACTAGAATAGCCATGTGGGGTTGCCCTCTAAACAAGATAAAACCTCTGGTGTCCAGTTGCAGTTGCTTTACAGCAACCATATGCTGATACAAGATGGGTTGATTATCAATCTCAAATGTAGACTTCATAATCCATTCTGCACAGTTCAGTATGATTGCCCAGCAAAGAAAAGTTTTAGCTATTGGATCTGATACTCCTCTGGAGTTACATATCAGGAGGCACACTGTTGTACTAAATAGAATTGCACAAGCATTCAACTGATATATACATCACTGAAGACTCAGACACATACAGTCCAATCATGTTAAATTAACAATTAATATTTGCAGTTGTGTCTGGAATAAAACACTACCTAGAGATCTTCTGTCACTGGTTCCTAGTCAGCAAAACTTATATTTCGGAATCACATGTGTAGATCACTGGAAGAAGTGAGAAAAGCATTTGAAAGCAAGCAAACAAGCACCCAGGGCTATAGATTGACTGCAGCAGATGCCTGATGATCAGACAGACAGCTGATAATATACTTTTGTGTGCTTGGGTGCATTCCCTGGTACGATCAAGGGTACCTCTTGACCTTCGTTTTACATTGTAACATTTTAACCTTAGGGCACCACATAAAAATAGAAGCAACAGCACTACGAAGTCTGACACATCAGTTGAATATCCCAGTTTAGAGGGATACCAGAACTCCATCAAGACTATGTACACATAAACATCTACTATTATTATCATGGTATAGTGCCTAAGCTACTTTACCCTTCAGATTCTATAGGTTATTCTTGAATCTTTTCTATGTGTGTGGTCTTACAGACATCCTTCAGTGAGGACTGCTCCATCATGCACTATATAGTTCTTTGAAGTGTCATACAGACCATCAAATATTAGTGTAATTTTTAACACTGCAGTCCGCTTAACAGACGTAACAGTTGGCCCAATAGTACAATTGCCGGTGTGATAAAAAGAAATGATAGCTTGAAGATGGACATAGTTTTTGGCCCCTCACTACAGGAAGGACATTGAGCAGCTGGAGCGTATCCAGAGAAGGGCAACAAAGCTGGTGAAGGGTCAGGAGAGCAGGTCTTATGAGGAGAGGCTGAGGGAGCTGGTGTTGTTTAGCCTGGAGAAGAGGAGGCTGAGGGGAGGCCTTATTGCTCTTTACAACTACCTGAAAGGAGGTTGTAGTGAGGTGGGTGTTGGTCTCTTCTCCCAAGTAACTAGCGATAGAACAAGAGGAAATGGCCTCAAGCTGCATCAGGGGAGGTTTAGATTGGATATTAGAAAAAATTTCTTTCCTGGAAGAGTGGTCAGGCATTGGAACAGGCTGCTCAGAGAGGTGGTGGAGTCACCATCCCCGGAGGAGTTCAAAAAATGTGTAGACATGGCACTTCAGGACATGGTTTAAGAGACCTGGTGGTGTTGGGTTGACAGTTGGACTTGATGATCTTAGAGGTCTTTTCCAATCTTAAGGATTCTATGATTCTATGATATTAAAGTATACTGAGCATCTAGGTCCCAACAGGTTATTCCATATGTTGTTTTAAAAATAGAACAGCAAAAAGATGTTTTGATGTTTTTTCCATGTCAAAGAACATGCTTTAAAGAATACTTTACTGAGATATTTCCTCACTGGATCTCAGTCTGGTACACTGGCCATTGGTTACGTTGAGTATGACCTCCTGGTGCCTTCATACGCAGGTTGTATCTTCCCATTTTCATGTGACACCAATCTGCTCCTTAGGACATTTGCCTAATTGAGTCCTGAAGACTTCTGCTCTCTTTTGTACCATGTAAGCTCTAGCTTTTTATTCCACAGGACATTCTGAATAACCGGTTTCATGTATTTTATAAACTTTGTTGCACACTTAGAAAACCCGTCTGGCTAATGAAGTCATCTGTTTCATCAGCAAAAAATCAATGGAGTAACTCACTTAAAAATCCATTAAATCTTAAAGACACAGCAGAGTCACTGAGCACATTTAATAATGTCAGGGCCATGAGTGTACTAAGAGACTTTAATTCCTTTTGCCAGCTTTTCCTGGTGCTTCCACCCACACCCCTGCCCATGGGCCTGTCTCAGCCCTGGGCCCTCAGTCGCCGCCTGAGCTATGCTTGGGGGTGCTGGCTTCCAGCTGCATGTTCAGCTGTGCTACAGTCATGTCTGTGCCTGGTTGCGCCTCCTTGACCTGAGCCTGGTTCTTTCTGGCTTGATATCAGCCCTGCCATGCCACCATGGACTGTCCTGGCAATCACTAGACTGCATCTCACTCTGTTTACTGCCACTGGACCTGACCCTCATCTGCAAACTGAGTTCCTGGCATCACCTCAGACCTGTGTCCTCATTATGAGCTTGTCTGATGATCTGGACTCCTGGGTGATCCCCGCTACCATCCCTAGCCTTGTCCTGCCTGGGTGCTGTGGGGCTGGCCCCCACGACCTTGGTGTCATGTTTGGTTCCTGGCTCCTTGCCCTTCGGGGAGCAGATGGCCCTCATTGGTCACTGCCAAATAAGATATGCATTGCTGCATATATTTATATATCTCTAAAAAATATTTAGAGAGCGTATAGTAGTTTTTCAGACGTATTTAAGAGTTTTATTCTCTTTAAGAAATAGAAGGATGACTGTGTAGCTGGACCCCTTAGTTAGCAAATGAAGTTCTTTTTGCCAGACTCTAAATGTGGATATCTGTGCAACAGTCATGAGCTAACTAATTGTTCTTGTATTATTATATACATTAAATAAGTAATTATTTGAAATCTCATCAGGTAATCATAATAAATTAAAATGAACTAAGCATCTGGAAGCAGTCAGTATGATCGCTTCTCTTCAACCAGAATAATTTTACCCTAGATGATTGTACGTAGCTAATTTAGAATAGACATACTCTCTAAAAAACAAGGATATATGAGCCTATGAAATAATTCAGCCATGAAGTTTGAATATAAATATGAATATTTTATAAAAGCAGACGGCAGATCTTTCCCGTTATCTGTTGGATCATCCACGTGATTATGCCTTCTAGATTTCAAAAGTCTGCTATGATCACCACTGAAGCTTCCTGAACTGTCATTTATATGGGCAAGTATTAACCAGAGTCAGTCCTTCCTTTCTCAATATGCCAGCTGATTTCACTGGGTGTTTTATCCAGTCTATCTTCAAAACAGTCGACTATGACTTATTTAGAGAGATAAATATATAGGGCTGACTAAAGACTCACTTTGTTTCTTTTAGCAACACGATTCTCTTTTTGCAGAAGTAATCTTGGTGAACGTTGCTGACCCACTGGGCTTAAACCAAGTAAAATATGCTTCTGTTATGCGATGCTGTAATACAGAATGTCACAAGGGCTCTACTGATCTTAGAGGGATAATGTCACTTGCCAATCTTTAACTTGTTTAGTTAATTTAGCAGTTATTCTGCTATTGAAAGTGATATTTGTCTTGTTCTGAAACTGCTGCTTAAAAGCTGTTTTCAACTAAAACATACTCCAAAAGCAGTTTCTCTTTTGAATACTTACGATCCATAGCGATTATTTCAGGTCTCCTTGGTTTTGAAAAATCCCACATACAAAACGCAATTAGATTTACTTTAACAATAAAAATATGTGGCTGAGAAGCAATGACAATTGCCCAGCAACTGAAACAGTTTTCTACCCACATGTCCAACCACTCAGAGGAAAACAATGCAAAAACATCGGTTGCAAAATGTGATAGGTTGTTTTATTTGGTCTTAAAATCATCTAAGAACTGTCTGCATTAGGTAAGATATATTGCTGAAACAACAGATTACCTTCAACTATTACTGTACTTGAGCTTCTTTGAGCACTGCTATTCATAAATTGTTCTTGAGGCTTGGAATTTTTGGAGCAGAGCTAACACAACAGAGAATTCTGGAACTGAAGTGAAATATTCTTGTCCTCCGCAAAAGAAATTCAAAGACTTTGTACTTTGACCTTGTTTTTTGTCTACTTTGTTTTCTATAGGAAGTACTATCTGAGCCAGGAACAGATGTCATGCCTCTCACTTTTGTTCTTTAACTGCAAGACTATCCTTTGCCTAAATGTCAAAGACAAACCTGCAAAAGAAGAATTGTGAGCTTTATTAAGATACAACAAGCCAAATTAATTCTTGAGGTAAGTACACAAACCAGATGCTGTTAGAAGACTCTCTTATTATCTACTAGGGGAAGATTTCACCCATTATAATGAAACATAGACAAAAAAAATCCTGTAAGAACACTGGAACTGTATCTGAGGCAGTACACTTAGAGAGGACGATTAATTCATTTGTCACCAGCAGTAAAACTTCTTGAGCAATGCCTTTTCACTCACAGTTGCACCCTATTTCCATTTCAACTGAGGGAAAGTCCAGGATACAATTTGAAGTTCCTTCAAATAAACAGTTTTGATTTGTTCAGGGGAATTTACTGGCTCTATCTGTCACAAAAACTTTATATGACAGTAAGTCTACAGATTGCAACCAAGATTAAGCTTGGAGTTTCCTAGCCTCACAGACAGTACCAGAAGTAAGAACCAGCAAAACACAAGAAGTAGTTAGAAAAGTTGTATTACAATTGTTTTGTCAGTCTGAAATTCCCAAGTCCTGTAACAAAGACTCATACAGAAGCCAGGTTCTAGTACTTTAAAAAAAGGTAAAGATTTGATTTAAAAATTGAGGATATGATTTCCTCTCTGCATTCTTTCTTAGTGACATGGATCTGTTGTTTGATTGTTTTAATGCAGTGTAGGCACACTCATGCTTTAGAAGCTCTGAGCACTTCCTTAACAACACACAGTATTTTTCTTCCCTTTATCACCTGAAAACAGTAGTAATTAAAACTAAGAGTATGACTATTTGTGGACAGGATTGTAATGTATCTGAGGCAACCAAAGGCCATCAAAATTATGCTTAACTATGACAGCAGAGGTGAAAAAATTAAAGGGAAGAAATGTTATTATTAATTCAAAGCTTGCTGGCAATGCTTATGTTTTTACACTGCTGTGAAACAAATACCAGAATGAGAGTTGGCCAAAGTTTTAGTAAGACACTATAATGTAACATCCAGAGATAGTCCTGAAAGGCTCGTCCCCTTTTTGAACCTTGATGCTGATGCAATCCAGCCAGGTTTAGTTCTGTAAAAAATATGGCATATTATAAAACACACAACACAGTCATGCAAATACAGCATGCAAAATAGAAAGAAACCCAAGTAAAGTCCATCTTAAATGAACTGAACACAGAGGAAAAGACATACGTGTTACTGATATTCTAATAAAAGAAACCTAACTACAGTGCTATAATATTAGATTTACAGCTTGAGAAAAGGTCAATCCAAAGTGTTTTTACGATCAGCCTTGCATCAACATCTTACTCCCAAGTCCCAGGGCCCGGTGGGGCTCTCTTGCTCTTGTCACTGACAGACAGGAAGTCTGTCAGTGAAAGTCTGTCAACATAAAGTTGAAATGGGGGAATTTTAAACAAAATGGTGACGACCAAATGAATGGAGTAATTGTAATATTGCTGGTGTATTGTGCTTCCTACGTCATTCACATAGAAGTGGTTTTAGCACTTACTTATTCACTAATTAATTTACAAAGTTCCTAGGCAAAAGAGAGGGTTTATGTAAAAATCCTCATAGCCGAGTACTAAACTAAACAGTACCATTATTGCTGAGATTTGCGCAAGCTACAGATTCTAAGAGAGCAAATTTTGTTCAGTAATTCAATTCAAAAAACATTTTCCTCCTCGCATCTTTTGGCTGTAATTTGTGAAAATATCAGAAGCCTTGTTAACCCGTGTCCTCTTCGGCACTAACGAAGTCAGAGTCGCCTGATAAGAACCAGCGGTTGCTTCGCGGCGGCCACCACCAGCCCCAGCCTGACCCACCCCGTGTCCACCATTTCCTAGTGCTACCAGCAGGACGGGAGCCAAGCCCGCCTGTCAAGATGGCCGCCGCCGCTCAGGCCCGGCTGCAGGGCCAGCAGGCGGCCGCTGCCGGCGGGTCGAGCCCGGTAGTTAGCCCGGGCCCCCTGCCCCGGCGCGGTACCGGCGGCACAGGCGCCCCACACAGCGCCTGCGGCAGGGCGGCCCGGGGAGCAGGAGGGAGGCCGGGAAAACCCCGCCGCCGGCGGGGGAAGGAGGCTGCTTGGGGACGGGGAGCGGCGGCAGTAGAAGCCTCGCCGGGACGTGCAGGAACGGGAGGGTCACCGAGAGGCAAGCCCCAGGCCCGTGGGACGCCCGGCCCGGCGCGCGGAGCGGGGAACGAGCCCGTCCCTTCGGAGTGGCGCTGCGCAGGGAGGGACGGGCGGGGGCGGCGGCGGGCAGCTCCGCGCCTGCCCCGCACCCCCGAACGGAGCGCACCGTTGCCTTCGGTTTTGCGGGGGGTTCAGCCGCTTCTCCCGAGGCGGCACCGCCGGATCTAACCCAGACTGCGGAGAGGGGGAGGATACGGGGAACAGAGAAAGGGCGGCCCTGAGCCGCCGTTTCGCCGCCGCATCAGGGCCGGCCCGGCCTCCCCTCCCGCCTCAGGCGGCCGGCGGAGCAACCCGCGCCGCGCCTTCCGCCGGGGCGCCCAGTACGGAGCCGCCTGGCTGGCGCGTCAGGGTACGAAGGACAGGGAGGTGCCATAGGGCCGAGCACGCGCCCCGCGGAGGGGTGGACGGACGGACAGACAGACTGACAGACAAGTCAGCTAGCTACCCGCCCCCTTGCCCCGCCGAAAGCCCCGCTAGGCGGGTCACTCCCACCTGTCGACTGCCATGGTTGGATGCCCCCGACCGTAACTCCCATTGGCCAGCCGGAAAAGCGGTTTGCGTCCATTGGTTGAAAGGTAGACTCCAGTGAGCCGTGCGCAGAGTAGTAGGGAGGGGCGGGGTGATCTGTGGGGGAAGAGTGCGTGGGGCCGTGTGCAAACCGCGTGTGGCGCAGGCAGAAGGAGCCGGGAGCGGACGGGTAGGGCCGGAGCCAGCGGGGCCTACAGTCGTCCGGGCGGGTACTGCCGCAGCGGGGCCGAGGGCCGCAGGTAACCGCTGAGCCGGCTCCGGTGGCGGGGATAGCTGCTGGGGCCGGGGGCGAAGGTAGAGTGCGGAGCGATGATGGCGCTGGTGGATTCTGGCCTAGTGCGCGGGAAAGTGGCGCCGGCCGACCCGCCGGGGCTGGGGCGCGGATTCCAGGCCCGGGGGTCGGAGGTGGGGGTCGGATGGGAGACACTGGGACGCGGCGGGGCGGGCGGTGGCGGCGGGGCGGCGGGTGAGTCAGGCGCTGGCGGGTTCCGGGCGGCGCTGAGGCAGCCTGCGCTGCGCTGGGGGAAGGGAGGCTGGGGCGGGGGCGGGCTGTCCCGACCCGCTTGGTCGGGCCGGGCGCTGCCTGGGAGCGGCCTCCTACTGATCCACCGCGCCGGCCGGGGCTCTGACGACGTGTCCCGCCGGGTAGACCCGCGTGGCGGGGAAGCGGGGGTAAGGCTTCGCCCGCCCGGCCCGGGGAAGGGGAAACGGCGTGCTCCGGCCGCGGCGTGCGGCTGGCTTCCCTGGGGGCGGGCGGTTGCGGCGAGTTTTGGTAGAAGATATTGCGAGACCGGGGACTGGGCGGAAAGTGGCCGAAATAAAGGTGTGTTATTCTTTTTTCTTTTTTTTTAATCTTTACTAAACCGCCCCTCTCAGTGGCTGAGCGGGGCCTGGGCCGGGGCTCACCACGTGGCTGCCCCACGTGTGAGGCTCCGCAAGAGACAAGAGGGTCGAGGTGTTGCAACTATTTGTCTCCGACCACAGGCACGGATGGTGGCCTGCTCCAAATCCAAGTGTGACCTATAAATGGATAGGAAAAATAGCCTGTGACATCTACAGATCACGGACTAGTGGAACAGCCTTGTATTTAAGTTCCTGTCAGACGTAGTTCTCAAGTAACCGCTGTTACTCGTTTAGTATCCAGAATTGTCATAAGGAATTATTAAACTTAATAGTGGGTTTTTATTTTCATTTCGACGCTTAATAAGATCTCATTGCCGTGCAGCGTTAGGGCTGCCTAGTCCATGTTTTTTTAATGCACACTTACCTAGAGAAGCAATCTTGCCTTCAAAGTGAAGAAGGTAAATGAGTTTACCAGGGCTGTGCAACAACCTTAAGCGTTACAGGCTTAACCTACCATATTTTTTTTTAACGGACTTTGTTAATGTCTGGACTGAATTTTATGTTAAAAAGTTTGCACGTGCTGATGTTGTTTACTTCTCTTTAAGTTTAGAACTTTATATGGATAGCGTTAAAAAATAAAAGGGGAAGATGGCAGACTGTGCATATTTGATAGTTAATCTAAAGTTTCTCCTGCTCTGTGTAACTAGTGTGGATAGGTAGAAAGTGCTACAGAATCACTTTTTTGATGAACTTTTGCTCTCTTCCTGATTTGTGTCAACAAAGCTATCCAAGAATTACTAGTCTAATCAAAGTCATTATGTCTTTGACCTGGCTTCTGGCCACTTAGTAGGGATCCAAGTTCTTGAGTTCTAGTTAATGTTCAGCATTCCTGGATCAGCTTGCCTGTGGAATGTATTAAGGGGACCCAAATGGAGCGTAGGCTTGGCTTTCCACATCTGTAGGTTTTCTTGAAGTTTCAAGCTACTTTCAGAATTGGGGTGTTCTTACCTGGTGGTCAGAATAATTAATTTTGTATCTTTATTAGTGAGGACAAGAGCTGGAGGCAGGAGCATTGCTAACTCTTTCTGTAGCATATTTTGAGGTTACAGATGTGGAAATTCAACCAGCTGAATAGTGAGTAGCTTTGGTGAGAGTCATGTGTCCTGTGTTCAAGAATTCACAAAACATGCTCTTGGGGAAATAAAAACTCATTACGGGTAGCATTTCTCTTTAAATTTTGACTTCTCTTTTGAAACTAAATGCTAGCACTTCTGTTGGCAGTCTATTCTGCCTTTCTATTTCTTAATCTTACAGGAAAGCAAAGCTATGCTTGCTGTTACCTAGGGGTTTTGCCATGTTCAGATTGGCTTGTCAAATTCAGGTGTGGTGTTGTAGGTTGGCCACCAACAGCCTGGGAAGAAACTGCTGATTTCTCAACATTTGCCTCTTTGAATTAGCTGGCTTGCCAAAGAGCTCTTAAGTATGTTGGTATTAGCAGTGGTTTTTATCTAGTCTGTCCTTTGGTTGAAGCAGTGAAGTCCTATTAATGTTGAATGGAAGCGATACTTCTAGATAAAAGCACCTGGTAAGTATAGTGAAGATAAATGCCCTTAGGCTGGGCTGTTGCTTTCTAAGGAACTGCTAGTATCCAGAAGAATTGTGAGTAATCTTAGAGGTGGAGTTCAGCTTCTTTTCTACTATGAGGAGCCCAAGTTAGTTTTATTTTTAAAAACAAACTTCTTCCTCAGAGGGCATCTAGGCTAAAAGCCATAAAATAAGGAGAATTGCAGTGGAGCTTAGTGGTAGTTCTTTCTATCATCATGTTTAGATGGGCTACTGAAACAGACCTGGGTATTGTTGAATCTTGTGTGTGCATACTGGAGATTAATAGCACCTCTCCTGTTTTAAAAGTTTTGAATGCATACTAACTGTAAAGGCACAGAAAGACATGATCTTCCATTTACAAGTTTGATACACGAAACTTTGAAGTTTTGGGGCATGGTTTAGGAGGCATGGGGATGTTGGCTTGGACTTGATGATCTTGGAGGTATTTTCCAACCTTAATGATTCTATGATTCTAAGATCATGCCTTCAAAGTTTCTCATATCACCAGAAGAATCACAAAGAAACTTTGTCACTTTGAAGTTTGGTGCTAAAGCTGCACTCAAAACCTTCAGAGCTGACCTAGGAAACCACTGTGGTGGCACCTCTCACTTGGATCTTTGAGCTGTTCTCAGCCCATGATCTTTGGCAGTAGGGTAATCATACAGAACAAAGTCTAATTCATTCTTAATGTTTTGCTGAATTGCTGCAGGGTGATTTGTTTCAGCTTCAGCTGCAGTTGCAGAGCTCTGTAGAAGGAGTTTGGCTAAGTGCCTACCATCTCCCTTTACTAGAAAGGTAAAGGTTGAGTCAACTAGACTTGTGTTTCTTCACCAGTTTGGGACTCTAGTCTCTGAGGCTGTGGCTTAGTACATCTGATAGAATTTGACCTGGATCAGAAATGCTAGATGAGGCCATAGTTTTTTTCCTCTCCTGGTGAGGTAAAAATCTGGTTTTGGGATGTATAGTTGGGGGAGGGGGGCTGGGGGGCAGGCTGCTTTGTATGACACGTTTGAGCTGCAGAAAACACTGATAGATGTGACTGCGTGAAAACTAAAAAGTAGTCTTGCAGAAGACTGACTTAAGGTGGCCTTGACAGATAAAAGAAACTGCTGGAAACTTGCCTGTGATGACAAATGGAGGAGTATTGACTAATAGAGGAGAATTTGAACTTGGGTGGCTTTTACCGGACTAATTTTTTTTTTTTCTTTTGTAAGTAGCTGAAAAATGTGATGGTGTCCAAACTGCTTGGAGGCTATCCATTTAAGGACTTGTCTTCTGAACCAGCCTTTTCTGGATATTGCTCCTTAAAGGTGGCTATTGTCTTTATATGAAAACTAAATCCTTGCATCGTGTTTTAAAATGGTTTACATGAGTGGGGAATTTTGTCCTGTGTAAGGCTTCTTGGAATGTGGGGCAAGCAAAACTAGTGCCAGAGGTATCCACCTCTAGCTGGTGAATTTGTATTCAGTTTCAGATCCTTTACAGGAAGAATGCAGAAGTTAAACATTAAAATACTGGTGAAGAGACATTCCAGACACTGTTTGGTCCTTTCATGTACTTAAGGTAGCTGAAGATGCAACAGTGTGTTTTGTAATCTGAGTTCGGGGGGTAAGGGCCCTCTGAATATAAAGGTTTTTTAATTAATTTCTCAGTCTTGAAGGATAGCTGCTCAGAGACTGTTGTTTGACTTAGATTTCTTAACTCAGTTTGCATAATGTTAACTTTGTCAATTTGCTACATTTCAGAGGAAAGAAACTTCAGGTTTTCCTCTTGAAGGAGCAGTTAAAAAGGAAGCAACTTTGAATCAGACGTAAAACTTCTCTTTTCAGATTGTTTTGGGTAGCGAATAGTGAGCTTTTGTCTGTCATACAGATCCTGACCCTGACTGGAAGGTTGACGGACTACATACAGGCTGTCACATTACTCCTAGTATAAGAACTTTTCCACTGTGCATCTAAAGCAGGTCTAGCTCAGCTATTAAACATTGTCTTCTACTGTATGTTAGCCTAACTGGTTATGTTGGGTTCTTCGTATGGGTAACTGCTGGCAGTGTTCAATCCTGTCACTTTCTGCTGCACACTCATGTTTGTGGTTTGGAATTGAAGTCTGGTAGTTGTTAGTATCTGTAAAGAGATACTGCAATTCTGCTACAGCTTTGGCATACTATTCTTTTTTTAACAGGTCTTACATTGCTGTTTTATAATGTTTCAGTGTGAGGACTTTTTCGAAGAGAGTTGCAAATTGAGTGAAGAGTATGTCTTGGTATATAATTCAGAGACCCCATCTTGTCCCTCTTGAAATTAAAAGCAGTGTCAACTATTGTGCCTGAGCCCAGCTCCTGCAGTAAAAACACAAGTGGAAAACAAGGCTTTGCTTGTGTTTTTCCTGTCCTGCAGTGTCAACATAGTTGCTATGAAAACCAGCATAAACAATAGCGTGCTGAGTGCCAGCTGCTGTCACCATAGCAGTCAGCTCTTCACCCTTGGGTGTCGTAATAAGATAGTTTAAAATCTGGAAAGCTGTGATGAGGCAGAGAAGACTGGGTTATCTGTAAACTCTTAAGTATATCTCAAGTGCTCAGACAGCTAGTTGTTTTATTCTTGTTAACATCTGTTTAAGATCTTCTTGCATCCTTTTATTGCAGAACTTCATTTTAAGGGCAGATACCGTCATCTGGTCCAGCTAGAAGGTAGATGTGGGGTTACAGAAGTGGCATACTAAAGTTCATCTCTCTTGTACTTTGAATTCTCAGGATTCTACTGTGCTTGGAAGGGATGGATGGTCACTTCTATGCTGAAGATGATTGGAGGAGGAACTGTTTTGAGGGAAGGGTGGCTAAAAAGCCACAGTAACTTTGTTCAACACTGGAGTACTTCAAAAATAACTCTAAATAAAAAATCATGTTTAGATATACGCTCTACATTTAAGATCTAAACTTCAGGATGCCAATTCTGGTTCCTTCTTGAGGGCATGTGTTGTTCTTATTGCTTCCCTAGTAGCTTTCTTTAAGACGCAACTCACAAATGTTCCTCGTAGTGTGGAATGCTGGATGGTTTGGAGGGGAGGGAATCATTCTGTAACATAAATAAATCGTAGAGTTTTGGGACGACTATGTTGATGGGGTGTCAGGTAAACTGACCAAACATACAAGATAATGATTCTACATCTGTTAGGTTAAGAATAATGAATTGGGAGAGAGAATGTGAAGTATTTAAACTTCAGGAGACTTCAAAACAAAGCTTGACGTGTGTATTTTTAAACCAGTGTACTTTAAACTTGTCTTCAAGCACACGTCAAAAAAGACTCCAAACGTTCAATTTCCTTGTACTTTTATTTCTAGTTCTAGAAGTCTTGCATAATTTTTACGGCTTAGGGGAGTTACGGTACTGTGACCACAGTCTGCTTAACCTACCCCATCCTAACCACTGCTTCGGTGACCTGTGGCAGACTGACTTTCCTGCTCAATGAAATGCATACCTCTGTTCCCCAATATGGGCAGAAGTGGTTTATATTGTCTGACAGGCATGCCTCACTGATGTTTCCCTAGCGTTCTACGGATGTTTTCCAAGTTAGCCTTCTAGATTAGATATCTGGCAAGTATCTGGTGTCTTTTAGCGAAGCCAAATGTCTTGAACATTTTTTTCATGTAAACCTGGGAGGGAAGTATGCATCGTGAGCTATAGGTTAATATACTGCAGTTGTAGTTCTTGTTCCTCAGATTTTAACTGCTATTTAGGTCATAAAAGAACTTAAGCTGTCAAGTGTTAAGCTAATATGCTCTTCAAGGGTTTAGGTTTGATACTGCCTATTCTTACAATTAGTTTCCAGAATGAAGCTTGATTACTCAATAAATGTAGTAGCTGCCAGCCAGATACTTCAAGAGAAAGCGTAACCTATCAGGAAGAAACAATTTGTAGAGATAAGGAGCTGGCTTTGGAGTTTAACTCTGCAGAATAAGGAAAAAGGTGCATTACTGAAAGAGAACAACAGTAAGGCTGGGAAGACAGTATTTAAAGGGGTCTAGTTTTTTTTCTCTGCTCTTAAGCATTTTGTAAGTTGTTGAAGCGAAGGCTGGCTACAAGAACTGATCAGAGGAAAAGATCTGTAGTACACTGTTTCTTTGGTTGTTCAAAGGTGCCTTGCTCCAAGCAAGTGTTTTAATAGTCATGATCAGGTATTGTAAAATAAAGTATTAAGTTAACCAGAAGTCCTGCTTGGTTTTAATTGCTTTTGCTGGGAGGGTGGGAAGCCTCTGATTCTTATTTTGATGTAGCCTTTGGATGGGGAGGGGGAAGCTGTTCTAAAAATGCCTTTCTTCTTCAGGCAGGTAATCTGCAGCCATGAGCAGCAACGAATGCTTCAAGTGTGGACGTACTGGCCACTGGGCTCGGGAATGCCCTTCTGGAATTGGCCGTGGTCGTGGGATGAGAAGCCGTGGCAGAGGTGATTGATGGCTGTGGTTTTCAGTACTTTTACAGTAAGACCTTTAGCTGACTTCTGAATGGTGTGTAAAGCTGGATTTGTTAGTCTGGAGAAGTTGGGACACAAATCAGTAATAGATTTTGCTGGTTCTTAACATTGCATAAGAATATTGCAGGGGGCTTCAGAGTGAAATTAACTTGTCAGTTCAGCTGGCAGTGTCCTTGATTAACTCTTAAGAATATTCTTAACTTAATCCTTAAGCCTTTTTTTTACCTCCTGTTACCCATTTCAAGCAGGCTTCCAGTTCATGTCTTCACCTCTCCCGGACATCTGTTACCGCTGTGGTGAGTCTGGCCATCTTGCCAAGGACTGTGATCTTCAGGAGGATGGTAAGTATCACTAAATATTCTATCTCTTCAGTCACATGGACAGAGATCTGTGGTTGAAGGAAAGGATACAGTACACTGATTTCTAGTGTCACTGGAAACAAGCTCTGTGTGTCCTTCATTAGAAGCATGCTACATCTCCTGTTACCAAGGTTTTATAGTCTTGTTTGGTATGTTTTTCTTATTGTGGAAGCCTGCTATAACTGCGGTAGAGGTGGCCATATTGCGAAGGACTGCAAGGAGCCGAAGAGGGAGAGAGAGCAGTGCTGCTACAACTGTGGCAAACCTGGCCACCTGGCTCGTGACTGTGACCATGCAGATGAGCAGAAGTGCTATTCTTGTGGAGAGTTTGGACACATTCAAAAAGACTGCACCAAAGTGAAATGCTATAGGTAAGAACTGACAAGAGGCAACTGCAAAATATACTGTAAGTGACAGATGCATTATGTGTCTGATTTTGGTTAGGCAGTGAAGTTTCAGCTTTGACTGGTAGCTTGTTTCTTTAAATGGTTATCTACTATTACTCAAAACTAAGAGTTAGAACACCTATTAGTGAAGTCAAGTAATAGATTGAATGATGTGCATCTCTAGGTGGCCAGAACAATGCAGATGTTAAATCACTTAATCTGTACAGGAGAAAGGGACATATCTCTTTGCAGAAGGTAACGGGAGGTACTTGCCTATAGCGCAAACGTAAACTAGAGTTGGGTACCCTGTATCTTATGCTGGCACTAGTAGACTCCAGCTTTACAAATTGGCGGACCAGCACAGCCAGCCCTAGCAGGAATTATGCTTAAGATGCCTTAGTTACAGGAACTGCACATAGAAGCAAATGTTAAATCAGTTTGAAATGGCAGCTTCAAAATGCTGTCTGGTTTTTGAATGCAGGCTTATACCAGAAACAGCATCTTCCTGAATGTGGTATGCTTCACCCCCACCAAGGTTCCCTTCTATGGAGGAAGGAAAAGGAACATGGTCCATTTGAATTAAAACTAGTTGTTCTCAAAACAAGGCTAAACTGCAGACAGAAGCATCAGAGCAGGCAAAACCTGACACACTTCCAAAAAAATAAAATAATAAATCTCTATTTGATGTAGGGTGGATTTGGCGTATATGGCAATTAATACAAATTGATCAGTTGGGGAACAGTTCCTGGCTCTGGTGAAGACAGAAACTTGCCTAATGTCAAAGAGCTCTGGAACACTGGAGCAGGAATCTTGAGTGTGGAACTAGCATTGCATGAAAGTTAAGCAGATAATGTACTTGACAGAGTAGGATTGCTTTTCTGAGTAACTGTTCTGGATGGTTTTGATAAAATCATTTTGCTTTTTCCAGGTGTGGTGAAACTGGCCATGTAGCCATCAACTGCAGCAAGACCAGTGAAGTCAACTGCTATCGCTGCGGCGAGTCAGGGCACCTTGCACGGGAATGCACAATTGAAGCTACAGCCTAATTATTTTCCTTTGTCGCCCCTCCTTTTTCTGATTGATGGTTGTATTATTTTTCTCTGAATCCTCTTCACTGGCCAAAGGTTGGCAGATAGAGGCTACTCCCAGGCCAGTGAGCTTTACTTGCAGTGTAAAAGGAGGAAAGGGGTGGAAAAATCAACTTTCTGCATTTAACTACAAAAATGTTTATGTTTAGTTTGGTAGAGGTGTTATGTATAATGCTTTGTTAAAGAACCCCCTTTCCATGCCACTGGTGAATAGGGATTGATGAGTGGGAAGAGTTGAGTCAGACCAGCAAACCCTCTCTGGGTTACATGGAAGTGATCCTATGCAGGAGGAAAGAAATTCTGGAAGTGTCTAAACTTCCTCATAACTTTGATTTTATTACAATGGCCTTGGATTGTCTGACCTCAGTAGCTGTTAACACCAAGTAATATCTGTATCAGGCCCTACCTAGAGCATATAGCTGCGTGGGAGTAAATAAACAAGATGCACATGCCTGTTAATGGCCATGAGAGAGAGAGAGAGAAATCAGGAATAAACTTAAAAGTAACAGTAATTCAGTCAATGAATGTTCATGTTGGAGATACAGAACGTAATGGGAAGGTTTTGAATAAATATTTCAAAGTAAATCTGAAACCCAGACATCAGTGCTCATAGCATATACAATTTGGAGCTATTCAGGAGTTGCAAATAAATGCATTTTCACAGAAATCAAGATGTTATTTTTGTATACTATATCACTTAGGCAACTGAGTTTCATTTGCTTGTAATCAGTTTTTAAAGTAAAATGGTAAAAGCAATTGAAGTCCTAGAACATAGAAAATGTAATTTTAAACTATCAATAAAGCTGGAGGAGGAAGGGGAGTTTGGCTAAAGTTCCTTTTGTTTATTTTTGGTTTTCATGTACACAGTGCAAAGTAACATATTAAAAAGGGGTATGTGGAGGTGTATAAAGTCAGTTTGGACTTTTCTTTTGTACTGTCTTCTGTTAAGTTTCCATCCAGTGGCATCAAACTGTCAATACGTAAGTATGCGGTCCTGCTTCCAGGCTGTTGAGTACCTGCACGCGCTCATGTATTTGCATGTGTGGTCTCAGTTGGGCTTACTTAATCTCTGCCAGTCCAGTTAAAGCATTTCTTTAAAAATCATTAAGGCACAGAGTTGTTGAAGGTACAACAAGTTCCAAATCTGGAGTAGTTTATGGGTCTGTTAGCAGTACTTCAGCCTTCACAGATTTCATTACACTTAAGAACAATCCTTTAAAACATCTAATATTACAGGCTTTCTATTCCCATGCATTGTTCTGTGATGTTGGTTGCCTCAGGGTTAGTAAACAGTTATAAAATTACACACATGGCAAGGGAGCTGGTGCAGAGTGTACCTTGAGCATATCCAATCAACAAGTGAATAAAGTCATCTGGGTGTGTAAGAAGCACAAGGGCAGGAGTTCTTGACTGACCGGTGCTTCACCATGAGGCATGTCTCTCATATCAGGGGGTCAAGGCCACTAAGAGTGACTGCTGCTTGCATGCTTCCTGAGCTGTCAGCTCTGTCCAGTTAACGGCTGGGGTAGCATACTGTAGTCAGTTTGTGTTTGCATCTATACGCACAAACTAAAGGCCGCCTTTTCTTTCAAGCCCCATTGTTTTTCATAGGCTATATATGCTGTAGTGGGGAAAAAACAGCCTGTGACGTTGGGATGTTTATGTGCAGATCTCTCTTCAGACTGAAGACAGGAGAAGGAACAGATCAATAATGTGCAGCTATGCTAGAGTAAAACTGAATTGGCACTATTACTTATCTTCTAGCTCTGTGTTACAGCTAACTAGTCAAGTATCACATTATGGTTTTCTATTTTGGAAATAAGGCTGTTAGACATGCAGTCATGCAGTAACGCCCCAGAAGTTTGTGCTCTTCCAGCAACAACTTATGCCCCTGGCTTTCAGCAGACTATAGCACACAGGTGAGACTTACAGAAGAGCAGTAAGAACTCAGTTGATGACCTAGAAGATCCCAATGAGGAGTCTTGCCTTGGAGTGTTTGAAACTCTAAAAGTAGGCATGCTACCTGGTAATCTTTGGGTTGTTTCAGGAAATCTGATACCTAAAATATGTGCGTCCAAGAAAATTGTGATGGTTGTGGCTGCTGTGTCACCTCAGGTGAATTCCAGTCAGATTGTTGTTGTTTTGCAGTGGGCTGCCATAGCTCTAGAGTTCTAACACTTAATGAAATAAAGATTTATAAAGAACTAAAGTTTTCAGCCTGGGTTTGATGTTCAAAGCCTGTGGAAAACATTGAGCCATGGTTCAGGGAGAAAAAAGATTCTTGGCAAGAACAGGAAGTATAAGGTGGCTAGAGTGCAGGCGCCTTGGCTGGCAGCAGCTGACCTGAGCAGGTTTGAGAAAGGCTGACTTGGTGATGCTGCAGAGGTTGAAGGAAATGGACTGGTGGAAGAAGCGTCTTTATTTGAAGCGCTTAAAGAGGCAACGCTTCTGTA
Organism: Phalacrocorax carbo; assembly: GCF_963921805.1. NCBI lineage: Eukaryota > Metazoa > Chordata > Aves > Suliformes > Phalacrocoracidae > Phalacrocorax > Phalacrocorax carbo. The sequence continues at coordinate 26,044,578 of NC_087518.1, read as the reverse complement.
CTGCTTTGCCTAAGCGGAAAAAAAAAAACGTATTTGCTTCTGCCTGGCCAGCATGGCATAAAGATGTAGAAGGCAGGTTCCACAGAGTGCAAAACCAAAATAAGATGGTGATTGCTATTGCAGCGGTCGGGATGCTTTGGCAGGATGCCTTCTGCCCTACCTACTTGCTGAAGAACAAAGCCTTTAAGCTTTTGTGGAGCTCAGGAGTGGGGAGGAGGTTCTTGCTGAATTGTGTGGGTTATTTTGAGTGGTGCACATGTGACGTGTGTTTAGGTTTGGGTGGGGGGTGTGTAGTAGCTGCTATTGGAGCATGAATGTACTTCTGAGTCTTAAACATGATTGCCAAAGCTCTTGTACGCACACTTGAAATGAGTGGGTTGTCTTGGGGTAGTACAGATAGCCTAATCACAGCATCTTCTTGCTCAGCCCTGGGGTAGGTTAGTATGGATTAACTGAATCCTTATGTACAGTTATCTTAGTTAAACAGTAATAAAGCTTGAAGCTCTGTGATGGCAAAAGCCTAAAAGTCTTTGGGACTTGTAGCTAAAGAAGCTGCTATGTCAAAGTGGTAGTGCTGGTGATGTCTACAGTCTGCTTTTCCATTCCTGTAGACCTTTGTGATTAAGCTTGGCTACACAGGTCCTGCAGCTACTGCTTCTTAGTACTCTGGTGCTTAACTGCTGTGTTATCACTGAGTAATTTCTTCTGTGTCTGAAAAGTAGTAGTGTTCTCCAATAATTTATTTTTTTTTAGCAAAGAAAATGGGATTTGAAAGCTGAGAAGTACAAACCAGGATGTAACTTCAAAAAGGAGGAAAGTATTCCAACTGAGGTGTATCTTCCTAGTCACCTTTCTGTAGAGAACAGTTTAGAATATTGACGCTGGTACTTCAAGTGTCAGGTGTTTCCAAGTTAAAAAGATGAATATGCAAATAGTGATTTCAGAAACTCTGGCGACTTGGAGAATCCAAACCTAGTATTTTATTTGTTCCATATTAACCTATTTCGCTAACACTGAAGCATCTCCTCATTCATTTTGAAGAATAATCCCCTGCAAACTTTGGCGTAGTGGTTTTCATAGATCTGGTGGATTATATGGATCAGGAAGGCTGAGAGAGAAATGTGTAATAGGTTATTTTCTATAAACAGGACTCTCTAAAGGGCTAGCATTTTCTGGAAAGGGAAATTTTATTTTATAAAAATTATTGAGGCATTGAATAAATTCTCACTAAAAACCAGCCTTCCCAGTTGTTTTTTAGACCAGCTGCAAAGGTTTGACATAATGGCTCCATTGAGAATGAGATAAATGGTCTGTGTACAGTAAGGTGCTTGTGGCCTCAGTCAGCAGACTCTAGAAGTCGAGATAACAGGAGAATCTGCTGGCTGTTAGAGGCAGCGAGGCGTACTGTGCAGGTTTCAGGCACGGTGGGCACTTCTCTGTGTGGCTCTTCCTGTTAAAGCGGGCCTGGTATGTGTGCCAGCGTTTCTAAATCCATGTCTTGTAATGCTGCTGCTGTGCCTTGAATGCGATCTATGAAATGCCTGCAAAAAAGTACATTTCCATTTGTAAGTGGAGAAAGTAAATGTAAGGAAAAAAATGAAAGGCTTTTTTACTGACTTTTGGTTGTTTTTTTTTTTATATAAATTTTGTGCACTCATACAGGAGACAGGCACTGGCTTTCTTTTTCAGAATGGCTAGATGTTCCTTGAAGTATGGGGGGAGCAAAAATGCTGGATTAGAGCACTGTGCAGAGATATTTGGATTTCAAGTGAAATACTTAAAGGCTACAAATTATTAGCAGGAAAAATAGTTCCTATTTTATATAAGACTAACAAAAATTACTGTGCAATACAGAATAGCTGGGGGTTCAAAATTTTGCACATCTCCTACTTGGAGTATTTTGAAGGTTGTGAGCCAGGCAAGCTAACTCTGGGACTCCTTTAGCACATAAGCCATTTAACAGTGTTCCAAAGTGTTGGGTTTCCTGCACAGGCTACTGTTAGCCATTCTGAAATGTGCTTGCTTCCTTGGTATAAACATAGTGGCACCTGTGGAAGAGTTGTATTTCCTGAGCCATACTGATATCCTGAAGAAAATGGAATTTTCTTCTGAGTAATAACAACAAATCGTGTGAGCCTGGCAAAGCAGGATTTGGTCGCCAGAGAAGAGAGCTGAGAGATAGGGAAGCATTTGTTTTACTACTATATCCTTGAAGAATTGAGAGACCAATAGAAGGGAACATCCCACCCCAGAAGACGCTGAGAACAGGGTGATAAAGTGTATAGTCAAAGAGAACAACTAATTGGGATGTTGATAAGAACTAAGTGTCCTTCAGGTGAACTATTCTCATTATCATACTAAAAATCATGCCCATAGACCAGACCCACACCACCCCCCTCAAATCAGCCCTTTACTCCTTGAGCATACATGGCAAATTTAAAGGGAGCTGTACTTTTAAATGAGAAAGAAATTAACAAGTTATTAGCTGGGGGCTGTGAATATTAGCTGTGACTGACACGCTTAACTGTATAAATGCCTTGTAGTTTCTCGGTGCACTGTGCTAGCTTTGTTAAGTTACCACCTAGCACCTGTCTTTGTGCAAAAATGAACTGAATAAAATACCTCCGCCCTGTGCGTAGTGTGGCGTTTTGCACCCAGGGCGAATGGACCCGCTCTTTGGGTCACAGCAGCTACGGTCTGCGCCGGGCAGGGCCCCGGCCCCGGCCCTGGAGAGCAGCGCGGTACAACCGGGTCCAGCTGGCGGGAAGTGAGACTTTTGACACCGCGTTAAAAACCGCTGCGGTACGGAAATCTGACGTCTGGAAGCACAGAGCTGTTTTCACAAACTGCAGTTTGTGAGACGCGTCGCACCCGCAGCCGAGCCAGGGCGGAGCTCCAGCTGCACCGCAAAGGAGAGCGGGACCCCCAGCCCCGCGCGAGGTCTCCGCGGCTTCGGGGAGAAAAAAGGCGCTAGACGGACGCAATTTGTAGACACCAACTGTGACGTAGCTCCCCGCCCCTCCGGACGGTGTGTGCGCGCGTGCGCGGTTGAGGCCGGTTTCAGTTCCGGGGTGACGGCGCGTCTCCTTCCTGGAGCGGTTGGCGGTGGGCTCCGGTGGGCGCCATGGTGAGTGCGGGGCCTCCGGCGGGCCGCGCTGTCACCACCACTGCTCCCGGGCCTCGCTCGCCGCCGGCGCTGGGGGCTCCGTGGGGAGCCATGCCGCTCCTGCGGCGGGCGGAGGCCGGGCGGGCAGCTGGGGCTGGTGAGGGTGATGAGGTGGCCGGGGGTCCGTTCTCTCCATCCAGGCGCTTAGAAGCGAGGGTGGTTCGGCGTGGGGCCGGCCGTGAGGCGCTGCCTCATTAACCACGCGTCTGTTCTCTCTTTCAGGCTCGGAACGCGGAAAAGGCCATGTAAGTACGTCCGGGGCTCCGCCCCCCCGGGGCTGGGGCTCCCGGCTGGGACGGGCCGCCGCCCTTTTTCATACTCTGAGCGGGCACTTCAGCACCAGCACCGCTTGCTTTGGCCTGAGGGTAGAGAGAGACCTTCCAGCCCCGGGGGTAGAAGGGGTACGAGGCATCTGCGCACCTGGTGGCGTGGAGCTCGTGCAGCTGTGCGGGACGGTGCTGTGCTAACCAGCGCCAGGGAGAAGCTCCAGTAAGGGTTGGATTAGAAACGTGGTGACATATGTTCTAATGAGTCCTTTATGGTTTTAGGCAGTTCCCATTTTTGGAACAGAGATGCCAGGCTAAATAGGAATCTGTCAGCATTGGTTTAAATATAATTATTCTTGCTTGGGAGTGGCTTGGGCTAAACCAATGCTTTTAAACATATTTATTTTTGCGTTGCCTTTCTTAAGTACTTTTCAAATAATTTAGTAGACCACATATTTAGAACTACTAGATTAGAGTTTCTTCAGTACATTTGTCTTATGTTTCTTCTTTTCCCTAAAACACTTTCCAAGCTTGTAACAGTAACTCAGAGAGCAGCTGAAGGGTTTACAGCAATCGAATACCTTGCGAGGTGCTCTTTTATGGTGATGCTCTCTGGTGCATCTGGGGCACTGGATTAGATGGTGTGATTTTCATTCTGGAAATGCCTCTCAATAGCAGATGGAGCCTGGATAATTGGCTTAGATGCAGGGTATAGGCATGCTTTTAAAGGTTTTAAATGTGCTCAATTGTTCTGTGCTTTTTAACGTAATTATTAAATATCTAGTAAATAAATAAAATTGTATTTAAAACTGGTGTGTGTAGTCTCAGCTCAGTTGCAAGAGACTCAAAATATTTGGTAATGTTAATAAACTCGATTACTAACTGCTGCTTTCCTTACCAAAGCTTCTTTTTCCTCTTGAGTTTTTTGTTTGCATTTTGATGTATCTCCTGCTAGGATATGTAAACTTTATGCATGTACTTATAACTTGTTAGCGTCCTTTTGCAGCTAATGTGTAACAGGCTGGCTGTGCTAAACAGCAACAAAAATACCTAGTGCCTTACCAGGATTTATATTTATCTAAGAAATTAACCACTGAAGATTTCTCATGTTGAAGAAGTCACTAGCCAGAAGAGCTAGTCAATGAATATTTTCAAGCCTTTCTTTTCTACAGACTGTAATTAAGTCCATAATAAACATCCAGAGCAAAATTTGTTCCTGTTGGAATGTAGATTTGTAAAAGTAAATCTGCTTCTTTTCTTTAGGACGGCCTTGGCAAGATTTCGCCAAGCTCAGCTTGAGGAAGGAAAAGTTAAGGTATGATGTAAAAAAACCTAAAGCTTTGTTAGCTCTAGTTAAGAGTGGAATGGAAGCCCTGTACAGAGCTGTGTGACAGCTGTCAGAAAGGTTGTGTGCCAGGTACAGGTATCCTATAGGAGTCTGACAGAAATACAGGGGCTGTATTTCACAATGCCATGAAACAGAAATGGTAAATAGAAGTTTCTTAACTGAATAGCCTGTTTAAAAATTTATGTCTCTGTATGTTTCAGAGGTACATTGGCTTGGCTGCTTAGATGAAAGTGCAAATTGAGCATAATTTTTAATGTCATGTTGGTAGAATATGTAATAGTTTGGGGAAAAAAGCAAACTACAATAATGCTATAAATAGAGGCAGTATGCTGAGCAGGAGATGAAAATTATTTCTGAGACTGAAGTGATCTTCGGTAACTACTTATGGAAATTGATGCACATACACTTATTTTTACTGTCAGTAATCACGAGGTTTGCTTGGATTTCTTCCTAGAAGAGGTAGAGAGAAATCGTTCTCATAATCTTGTTCATTGGTAATATTCTGACAGAACAGTAACCACGATGCAGAGGGCCTTCAGGATCAGTGTGAACTTGAGGTTTGTGTGAGACATAACATTGGCATGTTATTAACACAACACAATAGCTGCACATCTGTTCATAATTGTCTTCGCTGTCATGCAGCTTTTTTTATTTGATGGGTGTAGGATTGACCAAAAAAAATGGACTTAGCAACTTTGTAATTTAAAAAAAACCCATCACTGTAGTGAAAGAAATAGTGCCCCTAAACCCACACAGAACCTTAGAGACTGATTCTCAACTATCTGTGGATATTCCTGTACGTTTTTCGCTGAATCATAACTCAAATTGCAAGAATATTTATGTGAGGTTCAGAGTACTCTCAATAACTGTTTTTTGGACAGGTTTATAATTTTGGGTAACTGACGAAGGAATTCTGGAAACTAACTGAGGTGTCCTATATTTGTGCCTTAAGAAATTATGTTTTACACATGAGTTTGAGCAATATGAAACACTAAAGTGGAAAATAACAGTTTGGGAAACTGTAGTGGGAAAGATTCCATGAACAACAGCCAGAGAATAAGGTGGAGTAGAGTTCCTGTATATTATGCAAAGTAAGGCTTTTTAATATATAAAAGGTAGAGCTATGGGAGTACTGTAGGGAAAGACAAAATAACTGCACACAGAGTCCTAGAGGTAGGATGAAGTATTAGTTTGTGTAAGCAAGTCGAATGTGAATAAGGTTGGGGGGAAAAGTGTTTTTAGATAAACTGTAGCTGGAGAGTACAAAAAATAATCTTGGGAAAAAATTACAGTGTTTAGGTAGTAGCAATTGAGAAAGGAAGGCCTAAACTCAATAGCTACTTGGAAAATCACAGATTTTATTTAGATGCTAGTATACTGAAAATGATGTAATTCAGCTGTCCTAAATGGAACATTATTTGCATTGGAGGAGACTGGTGTGATTTGAAAAAAAGGGTGACAGATTTTGTTTTGAATAAAGTGAGTTTAAGTAGGTGGTTCTTTTTTGATAGTTTGGCAGGGCTGTAAATGATCATTGTTTTCCACTTAGTAAAGATTGGTGGGAGCAGAAGGCACCAGAGCTTGGTAGCATAGTTTGGGATTAATCCAGCAATAATGTTTGCATGAAATGCTGTGAATATATTAAATTAATGTTATATTAAAACTTCATGGTGTGTGGCTTTCTGTCAAACAGGAACGAAGACCTTTCCTTGCATCTGAGTGTAATGAATTGCCTAAAGCTGAGAAATGGAGGCGACAGGTAATGTCAAGCTATAGATATTTTTCGATTCTATAGTAGGTAGAAATTTAGCACTTCCTTTTTAGACAGCCTGCTTACAATTTTTTTTTCAGACTTCTTCAGTATGCTGACAGTTATATCACAGAATAATTCAGACTGGAAGATCATATAGTTCACCAAGGTGGTCAAAGTAGGACCTACCACATCAAATTGCTCAGGGCTATGTCCAACTGAGTTTTGAATATCTTCAGGGATTTGGATTCCAGAGCTTATTGAGGCCCCTGTTCCATAGTGTTTGATTACCTTCTTAATGATTTTTTTCCCTCGTTAAATTTAATCCAATTTTTCCCCATTCAAGCTTGGGTTTGTTGCTGTTTGTCCTATTGTCATGCGCCCCTCAAACAGTCTGGCTTTGTCTTCTCCACACCCTCCACTAGGTAGTTGAAGCCAGCAATAAGTTATTCCTTTTTATTCTTAAGGCAGATCAAGCCCACTTCTCTCTCAGCCTTCCTCTGTACTACATGTGCTTCTGCCCTCATCACATGTACAGCTGTAAAAATATCCCCGTGTAAGCTTCTGAGGTACCATATTTGTGTCTGAATAAAATCTGTGTTGATATTTGAGATTGATAGGCTCAGGTCCATTTACTAGATCAAAAAGCCAGCTTAGAAGTTAGATCTTTCTGGGGTTGTTTTCAGCCTTTTTCACTTCTGTGTTCTTATTTAACTAGATCATTGGGGAAATTTCCAAGAAAGTGGCGCAGATTCAAAATGGTAAGATTTTTCTAATTATGTTTTACTTTTTTGAATCTCCTGTCCTAAGCAGTTACAGTAAAAATCATATTTCATATGAACTATACTGTTTCCGTTGCATAAATTCTTAAATCTCTCTGGTGCTTCTAGTATGCCACATAACTTATTGCCCTTTTCCCCTCTAACAGCTGGATTAGGCGAATTCAGAATTCGGGACCTGAATGATGAAATAAACAAACTTCTGAGGGAGAAAGGACACTGGGAATTCAGAATAAAGGAGCTAGGAGGTCCTGATTATGCTGTAAGTATAGATTATTCTGTACTACGTGGTGGTTCTGCTTACAAGTAAAGTGACTAATGAGAAAAACCTGTGCAACGTTTAGTTAACCACCTATTTCTTGGCCAACATTTATTAGAGAGGAACTTATTCAGCCCCTAAAAATGTTAGGTTATGTTAGAAGAAATACTTGTTTCCATGGTGAGCAAATCAGACTTTTAATCTGGAACACTGTTTCAATGGGTCTTGCCTTCCTGTGAAGAGTTTGCAGCAATGGTCTGATTTTACCCATCAGTAGGTGTTTGTCTATCAGTCTGCAGAAGGGTGTTCACTTGGCTCACCTAGTTACTGCTGAAAACAAAATGTTGGCTCTAGCTCTGGCATGCTGAAACATCAGAAGTGTGCTTATTTTCAGATTTGGTAGTGTTTGTTTATCTGATACCTGAATATACTAGTACAGAGAATAAGACAGGTTTAGATTTTTTTGTGAAGGCTAATCTGATGTGGGCAGTCTGTGGTTTGTATGGTCATTTTAAATGTGTGATTTGTAGTAAAGGTAGAGAACCTGTGTATAAATGAGCTATGAGGGCGTTTTACTTGTGGGGTAGTTTGAACTGGTGTAGTGTATCTCCTTTCTTAATCCTTTAATCTGTTAAGATGTCCAGGAAAACAGGAAGTAGAAGATGCAAGAGGAATAAAATTTTAAACAATGAACTCTGTTTATTTTCCAGCGTATTGGACCAAAAATGTTGGATCATGAAGGGAAAGAAGTTCCAGGAAACAGAGGTTATAAATATTTTGGTGCTGCAAAGGATTTACCAGGAGTTAGAGAACTTTTTGAAAAAGAACGTGAGTAAATAGCAACGCTACCCAGAGTGAATCTACATAGTAGTATATCTTGAGTAAAATGTCTGCTGTCGTATGTGGGGAATGCTAGTAACAGTGTATTCTAGCCTATGTCTTAGATCAGCTAAATGAAATGCTGAACACAAGTAATTAATTAAATGCTATTTCTTTTGGCAAAGAAAATAAAAGAAATGTAGAAAAGAGTAAAGTCTGTTTTCTACTGGAAGTTCTAAATAGTAAGGACTGGTGTTCTGTAGAAACTTCCCAGCATAACAGGTTAACTTTATTGATAAGTTCTAAATAGTACTCTGAGTTCAAAATTTAAAAAAAAAAAAAAAAAAAGGAAGTTGGCTTGAACATAATTCTAGAAGCAGGAATCAGCTTTCATAATAAGAAAAACTAGACATAGGTGGATAAAAATTTATATATTGATTTGTCTTAGAATAAATTACATGGCCCTCAAAAGTGAGACAAGCCTACTGAATCAGCTATTTCTTACTTGCTATCTGCAAAGAAAAATTATGGGAAGTACTACTTGATCTGAGGGAGCTTGGGACAGTTTTTTAGTTCCTTTCATATAGTAGTCTTGCTTAGTACTGGGACTGCGGTACAGGGAGAAAAACAACCATATGCATGACAGTGTGGAGTTGCCACCGCATGGGAACTGTGAAATATGAAGCATTGGGTCGTGTATTTAAGCTGATTTGTGCAGGCCAGAGTGAAATACCGGTACTCCCAATATTGACAGCAGTTCAGATCTCACACTGGTTCTTAGCTCACAGCTGTAGTTGCTGTGAGGCTGATAACTTGCTAAGCATGCCTGGTTGTGGTCAGGATGGACCTGGATGAATGACAGTTGTGTGTTCTTTTAGCCCTCCCACCACCTCGAAAAACTCGAGCTGAGCTTATGAAAGCCATTGATGCAGAATATTATGGCTACAGGGATGAAGATGATGGTATTCTGGAGCCACTGGAACAAGAACATGAAAAGAAAGGTATGTGAGATTCAAAACCTGCATAAATCAGTTCAAGAAGGGGGGGTGATGGACTCTGAAGATACCTCTTTATTCCCCTGCGAGTGTTGTCTCTTGTGCTTAGCTGTCAGATTTCATCTGTCACATAGGTATCCTGATCACTGTTGTGTAAGGCATTTCAGGGGTGAGCGAGCATGCTTTAGAGTTCACTTTCATCTTTACTACTGTTAATGATTTATATTGTCAACAAGTGATTCGCTACTGAAGCAAGATCTCCCTTTTCCCTCCCCCACCTTTTCATGCTTAAGAATGTAAGAGTAGGTTGCAGCAGGGAGATCTATGGAACTCAAGTGGTTACCTCTCTGCTTTGTGAAAACCGACTGTACCATCTGTTTCCTGTCTCACCTGATTATTTATCTGTAAACATAGCTGCTTAGTTTCCTTGGAGGTTAGAGGGGACCTTCTGGAAACCCTGAAGTCTAGGTGGCCTATGTTAATTTATCCACATGCTGTCTATCTTGGAACTTCAACACATTAGTGAATCTTTTCCTTTTGAAACCCTTTTGGGTTCCTTTTGGCGTCTTCTGGTATTTGTGTAGCTTTAAGCGAGAAGCCACCTACCATCTTTAAGAGCTTAGCTGTTTTCTAAATAGTTCTTTCAGTACTTCTGGTGAACATGGTCTGATCCTGGCAAGTTTTTGCTGTTTGCATTTTGTGTTTGTTTTATAATAACTTCTTCTGAAGCTTCAACTGCAGGCAGCTCCTCAGTGCGTGTAGGCAATGTCATGGTATAGGATCCTTTGGCAGGCTTTTCCATAGAACGCAGCAGATAAAAAAATCAGGTTTTGCTTGAATGGTGCTTCTTTTTGATTACAGTTATCTCTGGAATTAGAGACAAAAACATTAAATGAAACTGCAGGAAGCAACTTGTTAAATGATTTTAAGCTGTTGAGCTTGTATCTTATTAATACTTAGTATCTCTTGGTGTGGTCATCCACTAATATTTATCCCTTTTCCATGTGTGAGATCTTCAGAGTATTGTGTGTTAGAGATCATGCCTTGTCAGTTAGATTATAGGACAGGGAGGAAGAGGAGGATAACGGAAATATTTCACTTATGTGTGTCCTGCAGCATAGCTTAGAGCCTTAAACCAAGGGAAGGGTAGATGGCTGGCAGACAAGTGATAGTGTAAGAAGGGAAGCTGGGTGGTGCAGTGGTCCCTGAAAGGCATCCCATTCTGCACTCATCTTCCACACCTTGCGAATTGCAGACAGGAGAAGTAGCTCATCTGGATTCATATGGTTATTTAAGAAAATTATCATCTTTGCCGCTTGAAATAACAAGGCTAGAGGTGCTAACAGAACCAGTAAGTGTACTATTAATGCACAATAGTGAAGATTCTCTTAGGGTCACATGTTGTCTAGGCTCTTGTAGTTTTTACCTTGTTATCAGAAGAATAAAATTGTTGTGACACAAAGTATTGAAAAAGCTTCTTAGTTTGGGCACCTTTTCTGTTAGAAAACCACCTAAAAATCCAGTTATGTGCCACTAGTTAGATTTTTGCCTTTTCAGGGAGAGTATTTTAATCTCTGAGAGCCAGGGGAAATGGCTGCTGGTTTCCATAGTTGTAAGCATTTCATACTGTCTAGTTGCATTAATCTTGCAGGTCCCTAGGGTTTTTAGGTACTGGTGATGTCACTAATTAAGCTTCTTAAAGCTTGTTTTAGCAGGCTTACAAGCACTCTGCTGTGTAGTTGAGAGGAGCAGCCTAACAGCTCATAGCTAGCAGGGAGTTACAGAATTGGAATCGTGCTACAAAAGAAGAGAAATACACTATGAGATGAAATGAGACTTATGTGGGTGGTCACTCTAAGGAACATAATCATGTTTAATTACATGGTGATCACATTCCTATAGTTTTTGACATGCTACAAAGCTATGAACTGCTTAGCATGGTCCTGAAAACCCGTTACTCAGTTCAGAAAGTAGGTTGATATTTATCCATGACGTTTAGAGTCTAAAATATACCCAAATTAGGGCATTAGCAGGTACCACACTTTCACAACTCTAGCATTGGGTTTACTCAGACTACATTGATCTATTTTATTAGATACTACATCAAGGTTCTACAGTAAGTGCATGTTACCAATGCAGAGGATTTAAGCAAGAAGTTTAAGTCAGTTGGAAGAGCTTTTGAAGTAGGAGGGAAAGCAAGGGAGCTCTAACTTCAGTTGCTGCAGAACTGCTGTCAAAGAAACAGGGGCTTCAGGTGGCCCATGCTGCTTTAACTTGCTCTCAGATACGCTTGCCATTTTCCTTTGCTAACCAGTTATAGCAGAAGCAGTGGAAAAATGGAGAATGGAGAGAGAAGCACGGCTTGCAAGAGGGGAGGAGGAGGAGGAGGAGGAAGTAAATATCTATGCTGTCAACGATGATGAGGTATGTGATGGCTAAGGTGATGTGACATTTCTTGTCTTCTACACTGCCTTCTTGGAAGCAGAGGTATTTTGCTGAGAATCTGTCTGCTGCTGCATTCTACTCTTCTCTCTGCCTAACTTACTACACAATTGTCCCTGTTCAGTAAAAATCAGTACGCTAGTAAAAATGAGCACGCTTGGCTCTAAGTGTAGAGAGTGATGAAAGCTGGCAGCTAGGGGAGACTTCATATGCGAGTGAGAAACAACTAACTGCTGAGACCTTGCGATTTAACTGTCACTGCCTGGAATGCTGGTATTTGTAAGGTAGTGTGTTGTTAACAGTGATCAGTCTTGCTTCAAAGTACGATCTACATCAGTAACAGCACAAGTAGTTTTGTGTACAGTATGATTTCACACTGTCAATGCGTAGCAAAACCAAGGGCTGCCAGGGTCTTGTTTATACTTGAATCCTGATACAGCAAGGCTTTGCTGATGCTGTAGTCACTGGTGTGACATGGCTATTGCTGCTTTATTCTTCCTGCTCCCAGTGCCAGTAAGGGAAGTGAGGGACATTGCCTGGCCTCTTAGAGACCTGTAAAAGGTGTAGTGGAAGCAAGTCGTTATTTTGCAGTCCGTACGTAAGTGTGTTTATCACAAGAATAAAAAGGAGATAGTCCATAAGGTAAAACTGGTGGTTCTTTCAGTACCCTGTTTTATTTGTATTATATCATGATTCTTAAGCTGAGCTCTCAGGTGTGAGAAGGAAGCAGTACAGAGGTGTACAGGGAAGTGGTACATATATTTTTAAGATACCTGCTTGTTTCTTAGTTAGCTAGCTCCTCTTTTGTTTATAGCTTTGCTATGGCAGCCAGAGAGATATGGAAGAGGAGGGAATATAGCTTTCCATTCATACTCATGCCACAGCAGAGGGAAGGGAACAATCCTGAAAATGTCAAGGAGCAGGATCTGAATGTGATGCTTGTTATATTCCTTTGTCGTTTGGTCCGATTCACCTAGTTCTTGTGTTTGTAGCATCAGTCATTCTCTATCTGGTTCATTCTTGGCAGAACAAGTAAAAAAGGTGTTGGTGATGAGCGCTTCAGTAAGTAAACTTGATGTGGTGCTTTTTTTTTTTAGTCTGATGAGGAGAGTGGCAAGGAAAAAGAAGGTGAAGAAGGCCAACAGAAGTTTATTGCACATGTTCCAGTGCCATCTCAACAGGAGGTAAGACATAAGCAGACTAAGTTGCAGAATTGCACTCTGGCTTTTGCAAGACAGAGATCTTAATTTGTGCCAGGTCATCAGTAAAAATGTCCTTGATTTGTTATTTTTGTGACTTGGCTCTGCTGCTGTTTAATCCTCTTGCAAACACTGTGGGACTGGCCAGCATTATGGTACCATTGCTATACCCCTTTTCGTTTGAAAATTTCAAAAGCCTTCGTAAATATTACATAAATTGGAAAGTGTTGTGGTGTTACGGTCAAGCTAACCCTGGTTACTGTGCTTTTCTGCTGACAGTCTAATTTTTAATTTAATGGGATGATTTCTGAATTGCTCTTGTAAGTTTTCTAAATTATTTGGGTGGCATGACCTTAAATTGACTATTATACTTTGAAACTGCTCTAGGGTATATATTACCTTAATATTGCTAGGTTGTTTGAAATATAACTCGGGCAAGAAGGTTCTGGAGTTAGGTATCTTTCGGTAGGCACGCCTTTACATCACACAGATAGCATGTGGCAGTTTGTCCCCTGTTGTCATCTTGTCAGATAACAGTGCTGTATTCTGTGAAGTCATGATCCTGCACATTCAACACAATATGCATGTAATGCCTTGTCAAAACCGTAGGAGAGAAATAACGATTAAAAACTTTGCTCTCTGGCAGATGATATTCTTTTAATGAAGAGAGCATAATTGAGAGTCAAAACTGGCTTCCTAATATGTAACCACTGATTTACATAGAAATGTCTTCTAATTAGACAGTAGTTAGTGTAATCTTTTCTCTCTTTTAGTGGCAAATTACTGCATACCTTATGCCTATGGAATTATGCCTTCTAGATGCTAAATTACAAAAAGCTAAGGTTCAGAACATTTATTTTTGAGAGATACTGTGTGCGATTTGAACAAATACAAAATCTTTATTGAGATTAAAACAAGTCTCACAGGTTGCTATTAGTAGATCTTTAAAGAACATGCTTGTTAAAGACTCAGGTATTGCTGGCACTTCTGGACAAAATTCAGGTGAGAGGTTTATAGCTGTTGCTAATGTGAAAGGTACACTTGCTAAACTCTTATTTCAGGGGCGTGGACTAGTGTGGCATAACTCCACTTGTCTGCAATTGTTAAAGCTATATCAGAGGCAGTTGTTTGAAACAAAATTCAAGTGACTGTACTGAGAGTAAAATAAAATTGCAGCTAACATCCTAATTAAAAAGGGTAGGAGCAGAGATCTGAAATGGAGGCCTCTATTTTATTCTACTTTTGACTTCCATGAGCTTCAGCTGAGTATTAAAAAAATACTCCTGACTCATCTTAATTCAACTAGTTTTATGCTAATACACACTTGTAACTTTCACGGGCTGTTTCCTATGTTTTTCTTCCTCCTGTCGTAATAGCTAAGGATGCTAGGTTTCAGCATCTCAGTTAAGCTGAATGTCATCCTGTCTTTTTATTTGCAGATTGAAGAAGCTCTTGTACGGAGAAAGAAGATGGAGCTTCTTCAGAAGTATGCCAGTGAAACCCTTATGGCGCAAAGTGAAGAAGCAAAAACACTTTTAGGATTGTAATGTTGAACCAGTATGTCCTGGGTTTTATATAATCCATTTTAAAGCAACAGGTTGATATATTCTGGTAGCAATCATTTTTAGCTCTGATAGTCACTTTGGATGTTAAGAGTAAACTGGTGAAGTTTATTCTGTAGAAGGAAAACCATCATTTTGGTTTATCCACTGAGATGACTTGCACTGCAGTGCTGAAAAAGCTCAAACCTAGGTTAACCTGTGTCTTACGTCTTCAGCAGCTGTCTCCGATCCTTTCACTTTGTAAAAGGATCTGTGCAGGTGTGCCTTTTGCAGACAGAACCACAAAACAGAGCAGTTTACCAGAATAGCTTTAGAGCTATTTAGAGATACCTTGATGGCAGATCTTATGAGCGACTTTGAAGTTGATTTGGTTCTTTGTATAACACATGCAATATGTCTACAAACTGTTACCCTTTTTGTGGTTTGTAACCATGCCTGGTTGAATTGCTTAAATGCTGGATATTTCAGCAATTCTTGTAAATACTTTCAACTTTGCAATACCTTGTTCAAATATTTTTAGTAAAACTTATTTATAACCTGATGTCTTGTTTCATTCTAGCTTGAGGGATTGTGTTGTTTCCTTGATTGTAGTCAAAGAATGGGATCAAGAACAGCCTTCCATGTAGGGATGTGAAGCTCTGCGTCCCCTACTGCTCTTAGCTTGTGTATCCTGTGACAAGATGCAGATTACAGCCAAGTCTGTTTGCTAGTTGCCAAGTCTGTTTGCTAGTTGCCTGTAAGGCTCTATCATTATACAGGTCTGAATGAATGAAATTTTAAATTGGACATCTACAGCCTGGGAATAGAAGTGCTATCTAAGGAATATAGCATTTAACAACCAAGTAACTGTATCCAGGACTGATTTGAGTTTTTAGATGCTCTGAGTATTCAGCTCAATCTGTTGTAAATAATCCATTCCAGAACAATCAAAGCTCTAAATTACAGAGGTAGGCTTTGTCTTACTTGATATAAATGATTAACAAAAAAACCAAAACCTTGAGAAAGTGGGAAGCATAGATGCAAAACTCAAATCTTAAAAGAAAAAAAAGAATCAAAAACTCAAGTATTGATAGTGAGCAGACAACTAACATTACAAACACATTCTTCTCTCTTCCTGTTAGCAGCGTAGCTTTTTCTGCTTTGTAATAAAGCAGCAAATGAGTATGTTTATGACCTGTAATAATTTGTGTGCTCTGAGTTGCAAGCACCTATCAAAAATTGGTTTTAGTTTTTGCTGCTGTCTCTTGAGTGTTTTCTGTTCTTGAGTTTAGAGAAGGTGACATGTTTTTACCGCGATACAAACAGCGTGTGGATAAAAGACAACACTGTTTCCCAGAGTTCCTTCCCTAAAACTGCTGGCCACCAAGAATGAAGAAACAGGCTCCTCTCATGATGGATATGCTAACAGGTTTATGGTCTAGCAGTACTGCATCAGACCAGTGTATTTCATGTATGGAAAAGATAAGTATGTGGAGGATAAAGGCTTTGTTGCCTTGTACTAAACCACTGACTGAGTTCCTGAAGGTTAATAAATTGGTATGCTTCAGGAGTGTTGGTCACCAAACCATGGTATGACCGGGGTGGGCGGGGCACGACGCCAACAGGAAAAACTAGAGCAGCCAAATGGGCTTGTCGAAAAGGCATTTAGAATTAAAGCTCTGTTGTGAGCAGCCCCTTGCTAACCATGCTTCTGCTATACTGTATGCTTTTTTTCTTTTTTGTTTTTTTCTCTTCAGTACAACTGTTCTTCTTCCAGGGGAACAGTGCTTGGAAGAAGAATGCCAGTCTTGCTGTAGATTTACGGCACCACGTGCCGGAGATAAGCAAACTAGATACAGGGTGGGGGAACCAAACAACCAAAAACTGCTGGACAGTGTTTATAGCCTGATACAGCCTGGGAGTTTGATAATACCCATGGTTGGTCCCTTCTGTCACTATATGAATGTATAACATAGAAGACAGAAAACAGAAGGGTAGAGACAGACCAGGGACAGAGTAATAATGATGGAAGGCATAAAAATAGAATAAATGGAAAGAAAGAGAGAAAATTGAGACAGGATAGTAACTGCATGCAGTTTCAGAGTAGCTACCAGCCCTGAGCCAGAACAGTATAATGAGCTACACAGAGAAGACTTTAAGGCAGTGCTGATCTCTGCTGACCAACACAGAAATGGAATAAATGTACAAAAATGCAATATGGGACTGTGCAATGCAAACTGTGGCTGCTGCTTGAACCTGCTGTACTAAATATTCACTCTGTAGCTCTGAGTACTAAGTGTTTTTGAGCTGAATGCTCTTTTTGGTTGCATCTGAGCCAACAAATTGCAGAGTAATTGTTTGCCAGCAGTGGCCTATAGCAAAATGCCTGTGTTCTGATGGCTGTACAGCTGTTAAATTGCTGGGGGAGTTGGGGCTGGGAAGCTTCTGTAGCCAAAGCCAGGAAACTGATCTTGTAGTTTGTCCTAGACAGTGAAACGGTGCATAGGCTTTGCATTAACTCTTTCTTTGAGTGTGCAGCTGCTCTTAGACATATGTTGGGTTATAGCTCATACTATGTGTAAAATGCCTCAGCCTTGAACATGTGGTTATAAAATAAATGTCATTTTATATGGGCTAATATGTAGCTTGTTCTCTTGTCTGCCTTAGAGTTCTGTGTTGTGCATGATCCTGGCTTGAGCTTTGAAGGGATAACCTCCCAAACTGTTCAGTTCTTTACATCGGTTTTGGCTTGTTTTGGTGTTTTAGAAATGCATTCAGTTCTGTTTCCTTTAATGCCAGCCATGTAAGTGGTGCAGATTGAAAGACACCTTCCTTAATCTTTGTCTCAGTGCATGCAATGCAATCACTGGAGGATCAGTTTCTCCCTGGAGTCTCAGAGACAGGGTGGTGAGCAATATTTTTGAGGGAGTACTAGGCAATAAGTGGATTTACCTAATTGGTATGAGCAGATGAGCAAGATAAAGAGAGACAGCTTTGCAGAGTATCAAGTAACTAATGATGATTTGTGCTTCTTTTCTCACTTTCAAGTCTAGTTGCTGGGAAATGTCTTTGCAATACAGATACCACATCCAAGATACTGCAGTGTTTGTGTATATACATGATGTGCTTTATTCTAAAAAGCATTGATTCCTGAAGAACCAGAAAGAATGTCTGGTTTGTTATTAAGGGAAAAAAATCCATTATTTCCTTGTTAGAAATCTTGTGCTACTCCCTTTTCCTTTGCTGCTAAGGTGGTACTGCCTCCTGCTGACTTTGAGGAGGGTCAGGCAGCTGAGCTCTCTGGATGGATCTTGGGCTTGCTGCCAGCTTGGAGCTGGCGTCTCGGCTGTTCCGCAAATGTTTGCTGGCTACTGCAAATGGAAAACAGTGGCCAAAACCCCAGGTCCACCCCTACCAGCACAATGTGCTGCGGGTTTTGTGCTGCCCACCTGCTTGCTCTGCGGCTGAAATGTTTGCTGTGCGAGGATGGGGCGGTTTGTTTCTGCTGTTACCGCCCATGACTTGCCTTTGACGTTCCTCCATGAGGTGTCTTCTCCCAAGTCACTAGTGATAGGATGAGAGGAAATGGCCTCAAGCCACATCAGGGGAGGTTTAGATTGGATATTAGGAAAAATGTCTTCACTGAAAGAGTGGTCAGGCATTGGAACAGGCTGCGCAGGGAGGTGGTGGAGTCACCATCCCTGGAGGTGTTCAAAAAACATGTAGATGTGGCACTTCAGGGCAGGGTTTAGGGGAGACATGGTAGTGTTGGTTTGACGGTTGGACTTTGTGATCTCACAGGTCTCTTCCAACCTTTATGATTCTATGATTCACGGCGACTGGGCTGGGTTGGCGCCGCCCGTGTTACGTCAGAGCTGGAGGCGGTGTGACGTCAGGGGCGCGGGGCGGTGTGAGCCCGGGCGGCGGCGGGCAGGCTGCTGGCTTGCTCGCTCGGTGGGCGCCGCCGCTCCCTCCCGGTTCCTCCCGCCCCGCCGCCGTTATGCGGCGGGCGCTGCCGTCGCTGCTTCGCGCTCTCCTCAGGGGCGGCGCGGTGGGGCGGCCGCCCTGGCTCTCGGCGCCCAGCGGGCTCTGCGGCGCGGCGGCCCGCCTGCCAGCCCCGGCGGCGGAGGGGGGCGGCAGCGGCAGCGAGGTAAGCCCGGGGCGGCGGCTGCCCGGGAGCGGGCGGGAACCGGACGCGCCCTGCCGGTCGCTTCCAGGCGCGCAGGGCGGGCCGGAGCGAAACCGAAAGGGCATCGGGTGGCGGCCGGGTTGTGAGACGGGGCGGCGGGCCCCGCTCCCGGGGACCTATCTTTCTCCCCCGCCCGGAGGGATCGCCGCTGTCCCGCCCGCCGGGACCTGGGGGGTCGGTACCGGGGTTTCCCCCGGAGCCTGCGGGCCCCTTCCTGCGAGGGCCGCTTTCGCTTTACCTTGTGACCGAAGACGAACGAGGGACAGTCGTTACGATCGCGCACAGGAGGCACCCGGAGCGCGGGGCTCCGTCCTCTCCCCTTTGTTGTTGCAGCTCGCTTATTTTAGTATCTGTTATTCCAGTTCTCCTGTCGCGAAGAGAGTATTCCTTCATGGACAAAAGGTTAAACAAAAAACCAAACTAGCTATTGATTTCGTTATTTCCCCGGTGGATATATGCTGAATTCCCTTCTTAGTTCTTTTTTTCTCTCTATACTTAGAAAAAGACTCTTTTTAATTGTTTGCTACAGTGTAAAATTCCCATTTGTAATCTACATTATTTACACATAGCAAAATTAATGCAAAGAACTGCGTTTACTACAAAACCATTATAGTATAGTTTCAGTGAATAGCCTGAGGTAATTACTGTAGCTTTATCGGCAAGGCTGCGATGTCATTTGTGTAGCGGCTGGGTTATTTCTGGTGTAGTGCTCACAAAACTGTCACAGGCAACTTGGAGACAAAGGTTGCAGGGCTTTTTGTATTTAAATAGGGGAGACAGGGCTTCAGGGGGAGTACTTGCATGTAAAACTGAACAAACCCCAACTGCTTAATTAAAATCAGTAATATTGCAATACATTTAAAGTGTTCACTTTATTAAATTGGGCTCTGTTGGGGAATGTACTCAGACTCCTTAGTTTTCAAATGTTTGCGTATCCTGGCTTTAGAAAAGGCAGCAGTGCCAGCCAGCGTATCAAGAATGTCTTTAGCTAAGTCACATTCCTCATAGTGGTGGCGGTGTCTGTCTCTGTGCTATACCCAGCTGCAGGAAAATGTAGCAGATGAATAATTGATGAGGGACAAAGTGCTGCTTAAATAGACAAAATGCCTTTCTCCCTGCATGGGAAAAACAGTGGGCAGGATTGCTGTCAGTATGTGCCCTGGGGCAGCTTGAATAGCAAAGGCTGTCCTTTCACCAGCTGAAGTGATTTCTGCACCTCTTCTCCCCATCATGCTTGGTCTCTGTGCTTGAGTTCTCCTTTTTCATCAAATGATGAAAGAGGGGATCATAAATCCTGAGAGTCTTTGGTTCCATTTTAGGCCTGGGAGAGAAATGATGTTTAGATTATAGACCCTTTTTGGCCCATCCTTTTTGAGCCTGATTCAGTAACGGTTTCATTGCTGGACAGGCCTCTCTCTGTCTTCACTCCTTAGGCTTATCACCCAGCTCATCTTTCTTACCTCTACTTAGCATTGCTCTCCTTTTTTGGGCTCATGAAGCCCAGTTCTTCACTTCTCCAAGGCAGGCAACAAGATAAATTTTAGTAATTCAGACAGCATCATTGTTTAAAAAGGTATGAACTTTAACAAGAGGCATTAGTCTGCCAGATATAAAACTAAGAACCAACTGAAGTGATGTATAAGGAGCACAACAGATATCTGCCTGTAGTCAAACCTGTGTGGAACAGAAAACTGCAAGTGACAGTAGATGGAATTTTAGTGTCTAAACATCTTGTAAGGGACAAGCCAAGTATGATATTTGCATTCAAGACCTACCTGCTGCTGAAAAGTGTACTTTTGTTTATTTTGTTAGTGTTCTGTGCATTGAAATTACCTGTGAAATAGAGTGGGTTTAAATCAATCAAAAGTGTGGCTAGCTGGCACAGCAGCATGTATTTTGTACCTCTTTTTATCAGTTTAACTCAATTCCTCCTAATCTTCTGAAATGTCCTGGAACTAGTCATAAAGCAAGGTAGAACTCATGAGGCTGTATGCATAAGGAAAGGGGGGTTGTAGTGCTCCTTTTTACACAGTAGTTACTGTAGTGTAATGTGTCTGTAAGGCACATTAAAACATGCAAAGTTAAAGATCTGTTCTCTGCGGAGGCATCTGCTTTCATTGGGCTTCAGCTTTTGT
The DNA here is from genome assembly GCF_963921805.1 of Phalacrocorax carbo. Classification (NCBI taxonomy): domain Eukaryota; kingdom Metazoa; phylum Chordata; class Aves; order Suliformes; family Phalacrocoracidae; genus Phalacrocorax; species Phalacrocorax carbo. Next base: position 26,023,690 of record NC_087518.1, on the reverse strand, counting down.
AAGCTTTATCAAACGGGCGTAAGTAAGGGCATAACTAATGTACTCTTTCTTCTCAATTCCTTTTTACAGCTCAATATACTGCCGTCTTTTGGTTTTCTTTTTGACATCGATGGTGTACTGGTACGAGGAAAGACTCCAATTCCTGCTGCAAAAACAGCCTTTCAAAAGTTAGTTAATTCTCAGGGACAATTCGTGGTGCCTGTAGTATTTGTCACCAATGCAGGGAATTGCCTTCGCCAGAAAAAAGCTGATCAGTTGTCTCATCTACTGGGAGTTCCAGTAAGTAGCTTCAATCCTATTTATTTAGTTGTTTACTTATGGTGAATGTGTCAAATGTATTTTCTTCCATTAAATGCTGCTCAGTTAAGTAGTTTTTATTTTCCCTTAAGCCCCCTTAAATGCTTTGCTGGAGGTATTATAAAAAGTAAAAAATGCTGTCCAAAGCTAATGGTATTTCCATTGGTAAAGGTACTGATTTTTTCAGTGGTAAAGCTCATGGTAATGGTATTTCTTTGCAACATTGTTATTGGGGGAATAAATATTACCTTCTCTTTCTGAGTACAAAAGTGTGTTCCAGTAATATGAAACTGCTCTATCAAGCTGAATGCCTTCTGTGATAATGTGCAAGACAGGAGCTTCCTGCCTCTTTTTGATACAAGTGATAAAACTTTATTCTCCCCTGATTTGCAGGTGCTGCAGCCAGTAGGACTTCTCCATTGTTGGGGACTGTGTTTGAACATTGCTGAGATAAAGCCATAAAGTTAGTTCTGTGGTGCCTTGTGTTTCAAGGCCAGCAGACATGAGCATATTTGTATCAATAAAATCCTGTCATGGGTAAAATAACATCTGAGTTGGTTTTGGGTTTTGTAGATCTGTAAAGGTGATAAGTATCAATTTCTAACAGCATCTTTCTAGGATTATAACTTTACTGGTTTTATGCCTATTGAAGAATGGAGAACTGTAAACTAAAAGAGGGTCTTCTGATACAATTAAATCCATGCTGCAGTCTAGCAAAGGGACTGCATTGGAACTTGGGCAATTCTGATTGTTCTCCCCTGTTTGTTTTCTAAATTAATTTGGTGATTCTGTAAAACTGGGAGAGAAAGCCTTGTGGTCATGCTGAATAGAGTAATTCTAGAAGCTGAAAGGGGTCAGTACAACAATTTGGCAGTAATGTATTTTTTTCTGGCATATTATCAATATGTTGTCTGTGAAACTTAGGAGAAAATGATATGGTAGGGTTTTAAGTAGACATGTATGATTGGTTTGTAACTCACAGAATGTGTCACATCTGTTAACTAAATCTACATATAAATAACTTGTCTGAAAAACAACAGATTCTTTTTGGTTTTAAATCCCAAACAGATTTCACAAGATCAAGTGATGATGTCACACAGTCCTCTGCGGATCTTCAAGCGTTATCATGAAAAATGTGTTCTTGTATCTGGACAAGGACCACTTCTTGATATTGCTCAAGAGTATCTTTCAAAAAAAAAACAACCACAAACCACCCAAACCCCCCCCAACTTCCTGTTTAAGTACTGTCCTTAATCAAGCTCAGGGGATCCTGTGGGTCAAGTGAAGACCAGATATTTCAACACTACAAATCCAGTAGTAAGGAATTCCTACTATGATGTCATATTTATGTTTTGATGTGTTGATATTTGCTTCACTTTTTTTCCTTCCTTGTTAAAAACAGAACAAAGAGAAATTATTTTTTTTTACTCATATGTAAATGACGCTTTAGCTTTATGCTTTACTTTCGAGACTTTCGGATTTTTAGACTTTGGACTTCTACGTTAGTTTTAGTGTTTACTTCAAACACTACTTTTTAGCATTTACTTTAAACACTTTAGGTTTGTGCTTTCCTGAGGATAAGAGCATGTCATTCTACCTATTATTTATTACATCTGACTTTTAGCTCAGTGTCTGAAGATCTGCTCATAAGCACGTGCTTGAGGATATGGTTTAGTGGTGGACTTGGCAGTGATGGGTTAGTGGTTGGACTCGATGACCTTAAGGGTCTTTTCTAACCTTAATGATTCTATGGTTCTATGTGGCCAGGCCAGGTCACATTGTTTTTGTAACCAACACCTAGAGTAGAACTATACTTGAAAGTATTTTGCTGCTTCTATACTAACTGCCCCCCAAAAACCTTGAATTATGTTGAAATAATGAGCTATCAAAGCTTCAAACTGTAATTTAATGACCTTAACTTTTGCACAATCTTTGCTTATGCTTCCATTAACTCTCTTCTTCACTTCTTCCTTTATTGAGATTTTAATTAAAGTTGGTGTAAATCAGAAGTTGTAAAAAATGGATATGCAACTGTTAAGTCTAAGCTTTATTTCAAATACAATGGTGAGAAGAAGTTACTGAAGGAACATTCCACTTAACTATCAAAATTTGTTAGGCGTGGCTAAGAGAAAAGTATATTACAAGACTGAATACAAGATATAAAACCCGTATTTCTGTTAGATAGCATTTTCATACAGGATAAGGTTATCTTACAATGACTTTACAAATGGCCTGGGGTATTAATTTCAATACAAAATCAGGTGGCTTTGTTTGTATAACTGAGATATTTCAAGCTCTTATTTTCACTTGCATTGTAAGATTGCATTGTCGTCTTATTGAGAGTAGCACCACAACTACTTTTTACACAAATGAGCAGTTTTAGTTTGATTACCTCTTGTTAACTAAGTTTAAATTAATGGGATATATCAGCATTTAAGAGCACTACTATGCAAATCAGCAGGTTATTTTTTTGCCTTTTTCTCCTTTCCTTTTTTAATGTGTTTTGGTATTTATCTTAACTACCTGTAGAGTATAATTAACCCTGACTGGTCAGTCCACCATTTTGCAAGAGACTGAACTTTACAGTATTTATCTAGCAATACGTTTGCAGCTATAATGGCCTAAGGCAAGCACAGTTTGTGGGACAGTATTTTTTCCTCAGCTAGCTCATATTTCTTTCCTATTACACAAGATGTTGCCTTGGTGTCTGATAAACTTCTTGTGCTTATGTAAATATGATCTTGGAGCATTGCAGGTATAAAGCGGCTTCTTACTTTTAATCTCTCATTTTGAGGAAGATTTATGTATAATTTAAGATTTCAGACACACGGGTCTCCCATTTATAAATAATGGGCTGATCATCTTTTTATCTCATATAAGAAAAAGTCAGTCTTTGATATGTTGCTTTCACTCCTAAATAACTTGCTTTACCAGATGAATGGAATTACCAATTTTTGCAATCTTTTAATATAAGCAATTCTGTATCCTTAACTGGTATTTGCCCAGCCTTGGTTTCTGTCAGCCTATTACCATTGAAACACTGCGGGAGAAACGCCCTTTGCTAGATGCAGTTGACCATGACAGAAGACCTAACGTTCTGGTGAGTATTTTTGTTTAAAAATTCTTTGTTTGCTCATTAGGTTATATTCTGTAATAGGGGTCAATATTTAAACTACCAAGCTAATGCTGTGGTTCTTAGGTTGTATTTTGACATTGCTTTTCTGCTTCTTTATTTGTTTTGTTACAGCATTTTCAAGAACAACTGTATAGACTTTTTTTTTAAATCAGTGGTAATTCTTTAACATAATCTTTGGTTTTGTAACTTCCTGTTGTGGGAAAACTTAAAATTTAGTACAGATACCTAATTCAAAAGCTGTGTTGGAAAGCTTACTAGCTTCCTCAGATGTGTGAAAGATAAAATGAGCTTTTTCCATCACTATAGCATTGCTTTGGTATTGTTTCTAGGCTGTGAGGTCGCTTTGATTGTAAATTAATGCTTTGCAGATAACTAATTTTTCTGCAGAGGACTCCCTTTCCTCTTTATACCATTATTTAAATATTAACAGTGTGTACAGTATAGTTTCAACTGAGTTGTGCAGAATTTCAGGAAAACTGAACTCATACACAGTAAATACATGCATGTATTGTACATATTCAGAGTCAGTACATAGAATGGATTTTTTCCATGTGAAGTGAAGAAATGCTTTGTGGTTCATAGAATCCGTAACTCAGTTACACTATCACCTTTTGCCTTGCTTCTCAACTGTGCAGATGTAGAAGTTCAAGAAACTGTTAATGTATTTGTCACCAGAGGGAATAAATCATGAAGTGGAAACTTTTATTTCTTTAGCAAATGTATGACAATGTATTTTTCTTTCTTAGCAGTGTTAAAGAAATAAATTTCAAAAACTATTTTTTAAATAGTATCTTGTTGATACTAGAGGCCTCTTCTCCTGTGGAAAATTAAACGGCTGTACTTTCATATACAAATAAATCAATCAATCAGCTGAAGCTTTATTACTTGCCGGGGTAGTTAAATAGAAGTAGGAGGCTAGCGAATGTAGAACGCACTAACTTGTCTGCTGTCCATTTGCCATTAGATTTCGCTTCAGAACTGAAATACAGGTTTCTAAGTAAGCTGACATCGAGTGTATACAAAAATAGAGAGTGCATTTCCTCTCGGTGCGGAAGGCAACTGTGGGAGCTATATTTGAATTTATTCTGTTAAGAATAGTAAGAGATGTTTAATCTTGTAGAAAACTTTCACTTTTTTCTTATTGCAGTATCCCTCTGCCGTGGAGCTTCCCAAGATTGAGGGTCAGTTATCTTTATTTAACTTGCAACTATCCATTAATAGATGAAATATCTTTATTGTACTTTATAACTAGAACTAATTTTCAGATTGCTGGGCACTTCAGAGAGTTGGCTGAGGCAATTCTAAAATTTCCTTGTTAGTGGCATCTGTCATTAATCTGGAATGTATCACGTGTGATAAAGCTGTTTTTTCTAATGTGTGCGGTTTTTTAAGTTTCGGAAGTAGGTGAGGTCTGCTTTCCTTTTCACCTGCCTTTAACGGGCTATTGTTGCCTTCCTTTCAGAAATGAGGAATGAACTGGCATGTGTTCAGAAATAATTGGTCTTGTTCTTAGAGTAGTCAGGATGGTCATTTCTGAGCTGTAATGTGAGAAGCATCTTGTTTGAACACACTATATGCACTCTCATCTCATCTGAAGTACAGGAAAATAGAAACTGGACTTCAGGATTTTAAAATATCCATGTTTATTGCTGCAGGCCAGAAAAATGTCTAAAAACAACATTAACATTTTCTTTTAAGGTTAACAGGGTAACATCTCTGATGGATTATTTAAATACTGCATGTAAACATAGAATTCAGAAAGGTATGGAAGACTTAGAAATACAATTTAGAATTTAATATTTTGTGGTACTATGGAGAAACTTAGCCAATAAAAAAAAATTCTTAAACCTGTAGATTTTTGCAGTGGGGTCTTGTTACTTCTGAGATCTTCTGTGAATGAATGGTATGTAATATATTAAAACCCTAAGTTAATGTGACTATTTCATCGGTTCATGGTTAAATCAAATTACTTGTTCAGTCTCTTTAGACCAAGTTCTAGTGTCAGAGATTTGGTGCCCAGTTAACTAATTCCATAATCCTTGTTCTCATAGCTGTTGTTTTGTTTGGGGAGCCAGTCAGATGGGAAACCAACCTTCAGTTGATAATAGATGTTTTGCTCACAAGTGGCTATCCTGGAAATCCCTATCACCATGAAAATTACCCTCACATTCCAGTACTTGCTTGTAATATGGATCTGATGTGGGTAGCTGAAGCACAGTCTCCAAGGTAAGTGCAATTATAAGGTGATGTATCTGGGGTTTCCTCATTTCTTCAGTGGAATTCAGAGTCGCTACTTTTATACAAAATGCTTGCTGTAGCTTCACAGTAGGTCTCAGCTTTGAATACAATGTCTCTAAAGGAATGCACATTCAGCAAATACTGCCTTATTCCTGTCTATGGTATTGCATTCAGGAAATCAGTTACTCACGATAGAAACTGCTTTTCAGTTCTAAACCTTTTTGTTTCCCCACTCCTGGAAGAGTAGGTTTTTGCCTGAGGGCCTCAGAGTCTCAGTTCAAAGGAAAAAAGATACAAAATTATCAAGGCCGTTGTTACATTTCATTAGGTCTTTCTTTGGTATTTTTCTTTTCCACCCTACAGTTTCTGCTAGTGTAAAGAATTGACCCTGCTAGTTGAAAGCAGAGAGTGGCTTTGAGCTGAGGACAATATAGTGAGCGCTTTAAGGAACACAAAAAACAAGTAACACACACAGGGCAAGGTGGCATGACCTCTGATAGTGGTTTTCTTTGATTTTGTTTTCAACAGAAGGTAGTTCTTTAATAGTTTTGTTCCCCACTCCCCAGTCTAAAATTTGAACATATGCTGAAATTGTTGTTATCGTGACCGGACTGCTGCCTTGATCTTGGATCAACGATCTTGTCAGATAGCCTTACTTGGATGCAAAGTCTATCTCTAATTAGCACATTGGCAAAATACATTTGTGTGATAGTTTCAGGCTCAAGTAAGGCAACCAATATATCTACAATGAATAAGATACGTCATTTCAGTTGTGTCCTTTGGGAAAGATCCAATATAAAGTTCATTTTTTCCTTTGGGTTTGACAGGATGGTGAGTTTGTATCTGTCAGTGTTGTTACCTTCATTATTGGAATATAATGCCTTGACTAAGTTGTTTTAAGCTGTTGGTAATAATTACTGGAAATAGTTTTATCTTTATTTATTGGTATTTCATAATACAAAGCAACAAACAGGGTGGAGAGAGGGAACAAAGGGTTAATTCAGAATTCAGAAAAGCTAATTCTGTCCCACATGTAAAAGTGGTACAGCTGCTGCCTCCTTTGTAGCATTTTTCCTTAAAAGACTATTTTGATTTCTAGGCCACTGAGATTTCTTTACTCGTGCATCTATCTCTGTTGGTTTCTGATTCTCATTATATTAGTGTTTTGGGGTGGTTGTTTTTTTTTTTAAGCTGTAGACACCTGGTTTGAGCAGCTGTACCAATCTGTGTTCATTAGATGTAGGATTGTTGTATAGCAACCTTTTATTCTTCTTTTGTGTTTTTGATAATTCCATATTTCTCAAGTGATACACATTAATTCATCTTTAATCCCACACCCTGACTTCAGTAGTGAAGTAAAACTGCTTTTTTCATCATAAGATTACATATTCTGAATTGCTGAATTACTGGCTTGGTTGATGACCCATCATCACTCATTCCACCTTGATCAGAATAACTGAGTTATCGAAAGCGTGCTGTAAAATTAGAGTTTGTTCCTTGATCCTCCTTTGCATCTGTTTTTTGGAGAAACCCATGAAGTTGTTTTGTTTCCATATTACAAGTGGGTTTTGGTATTCCCTTGTGTTTAAGGAGAGATTAATTTTCCTTCTGTCTGATCCTAACTTTCCATTTCTCCTCTTTGTTAGTGTAGCTGATTCTGTTAGCTCACTGCAGAGAGTAGGCTAGGCATTGTTTCAAGAAGCATTGGTTTTATAACTAGGGTATCTACTTAAATGCAAGTAACGCTAATACAAACCATTGCTACATTTTAAAAATAGATAACTGTTGTGCTCTCCCAGTCATGTGTGTTTATTGCAGTGTTTATTGTTAAGCTAATTGTTCAGCTAATTTTCAGTGAAACAGCTGTGGAAATGTTGCATGCAAATGGCAGGAAATTTGGTAGTTACAGGATATGGCTTACTCCTAAAAGATCATGAAATAAAAAAGGCTTGCTTTTTTAAATCTGTACTTAATATAGAAGCATTTAAGTTGGAAAAGACCTTTAGATCATTGAGTCCAACCATTAACCTAACACTGATTTGTCTTTATCTCTGTGTAGGTTTGGGCATGGAACATTCATGGTGTGTTTGGAAAACATTTACAAGAAGATCACTGGCAAAGATCTGAAGTACGAGGCTTTAGTGGGCAAACCTAGTAAGCTGACCTACCAGTATGCAGAATACCTCGTCAGGGCTCAAGCAGCAGAAAGGCAATGGAAGCAGCCTATTCAAACTCTTTATGCTGTCGGGTAAGACATCATAAATCTACTGGTTCATCAGGAAATTACTCGCAACATAAATGCCAGCAGTAAAAAATAACACAACTCCTACAGCTTTGTTTCTCATACCATTGGGACCACCGAACATTCTTGGTGCTATGGTGTACTTTTTGTAACGTTTTTGAGCCTCACTATTTCTAATCTTGAAAAGTAATAATAACGTGCGCTTTCTGTGCGTAATTTCTGTAGAAGCACAAAAGGTTTATATGCAACTAAGATTTCTCCTGTTTGTTTTTTTTTTCTGTAACAGGCTGTGTAAATCTAACAAGAAGAATTTGCATAGGTATTTTGTTAGGTTTACTGGTGTAACACCAACAAGCTTTGAGTGAATGATGGTTATTAGGGAATGCAGAGCTAGAATTTATTTGTGAGGTTGTTAATCTTGGTCATACGCTACTGTGTGTCCTGCCACGTCATAGAATCCTTTTCACAGAAAGAGATAAAGCTGTATTGTATTAAAGACTGTCCCAGGATCTGCAAGACGTTTGGTAATATAATAAGCTCATTCATGGACTGCTAGTACCTATCCTTTACTTCCTCTCCCTCTGCCCCATTCTGCAATTTCAATATGGAGAGTTATTCACTTTTGTCATATGTCATGCTTACTGAAAATGGTGTAATAAAATAACTATAGAATTGGATTTCTTTCTATCTGCATACTTCCACATAAAGTTATGTAAAGTATAAAATAAACTGTTAAATTGAAACCATAAGAATGCCTTTCATAAGATTGAAATTTGGCAACTGAAGTTGCACTGCTGACTAAACTTTCTTCTTCTATTTCCAGAGATAATATCATGACTGATGTCTACGGTGCTAACCTTTACAATCGCTATCTCAAAGAGAACTCCAGAAAATGTTCAAAATCACGGATTCAGGCCAAAGTTGCTAGTGGCAGAGGATCTGCTGCGCTCTCTCAGGATGATGAAATAGACAACAGTTGGGAGACGGAATTAGCGTCTGCAGCTGCTGCCCACTGTAGGTCTGTTCTGGTTTGTACTGGGGTTTACAACCCTCACACAGAGGTGCCCTTGGATACCACCGAGAGCATAACTGAAACGGTGTTCCATGGCCACAGAGATTTTAGATTTGATCCTGGTTTAGTAGAACCAGATCATATTGTGCCAGATGTTGATGCTGCTGTAGACCTGGTCTTCCAGCTGGAGAACTTTGCACCTAATTGAGATGATGTGATTTCTTAAGGACTACTCTGTGCTATGCCTTTCTTCCCCCCCAAAATAAAACTGTCCTTTAAAATTATGCCACAAACTGCTGCTTTCTAAAACTTTTAAATTTTAAATTAATACAGTCTTATATTAAGTATATTAATAAACCTAGGTATATTTATATACTTAAAGTATATTAAATATCAATAATGCTTTTTAAAGTACTTCAAAATATATAATTTCTTGTTTTAGTTGCCCTTCATTGTCCTGTTCATTATGTTAGGTATTCTAATAGCAATTTTTCAGAGTGGTTTATGGATGTTACTGGTTCTTAAATTCCCACATGATAGTCCATTCTTTTGTTTGCTGAAAGATTTAGCTTCTAGGTATTGGGAATCTTGAGGATATTGGATTGTGGTGCTGGGGTCATTGACACAGTTACAAATTGGCTGGTACAGAGCACAACATGTATTACTGCTTGGTATTCTGCAAGTAATGAGCGCTCTTTCAAATTAGAGCAAAGCACAAGCCTGTTCTGCTACTCTGTACTTGCTCATGTCTAACCCCACAGCCTTTCTTTTTATCCATTTTCCCCTGTGTCTGGAGCTGCTCTTGCTTCTCTCTACTCTGATATGTAAAGCCTTAATAGAATTGCCCATCTAAGATGGAGAAGGCTGACTTGTTAACACCATTTTTGGAACTCCAGCTAAGCTGAACACAGTCACTTAAGGAAAGCAGCTAACATTGTGAGTCCTGCGTGGCATAATGCTTAGCCTTTTTACCTTTTTATCTGCACTTTTTTGAGGAATTTAGAATCTTAGAAAGCTTTAGCAATTATGTTTCAGGTATTTCTGTCAGTTGGACTTTACCACTGAATGAGTGACTATAGTTTGGGCAAAAAGTGCCTAGTAATCTACTTGAAGCCTCATACCACTATGGTAATTAACCAGCTTTCAGTGTAATATATTTCACGTTATGTTGATGTTATACATTGTTTGGTTCATGGATTTTATAGCTGTTCATTTTTTTAAAAAAAGTAATTTATTTTGTGTTATTTTTGTAAAATACTTTTAAAAGATTTCATCCAAAAGATGTCTTTGAAAATATTTTTGTGTTAATTTGTTATAACACGGTATATGGTGTACTTGTGATATAAGTTTGGAAAACATAAGCTGATTAAGTGTGTTTAAAACCAAAGTCAACTTACACACAAATATCACTTAACATCACCCTGGGGGCTAGTTGAGTTTTTATGTTTGGGTTTGTTTGTTTGTTTGGGTTTTTTTTCATGTTAGAAATTGTACAAACAAAAATCCATGGGTCTTCAGTTTTCCCAAGTTCTTGCAGAACTAGCGGAATGCTAGCTTAAAAGCATTGGCAGACAGATGGTGGCATAAATGGAAATGATCTCCTGGCCACCTTCATGGCTTATTATTCTGAAATCAAAATCTGAGAACTCACATCATTAAGAGAGCATTGCTGCTATGAAGTCAGATTTTTTTGTGTGTGTGTTTTCTCCATTTGCAAACCACTGTAATCACCCTCTGTATCATCAGGTTTGTTGATTCATTCACTCACAATGTTTCTTAAGTAGCTTTCCACATACCTTGCTGAATCCAGTTTAAGGACACTGCTCTCAACAGAGTATTTCCTGTTTCTTCTCTGGGAAAGTGTTACCGCAGCACATTCTTACCTTTTTTTAATGGGTACAATAAACAGATAAATACCTGTTTCTTTAGCACTTTTCTGTCATATGCCTGTTATTTCAAAGTATGCCAAATCTTTCTAAGTAAAGATTGTAGTTTTGTAAAAAGTCAGGGTGACTGAAGTTGCATTTTTTCAATACTGAAGCATGTTGCAGAGCTCTTTAACCATTGCTGGAAGGAGTTTCAGGCTGTCAGTGAAGCAAGGAATAAAAACGTGAAAGTTGATGAACAGAAAACGTGCAATTTGTTTCTTCTTTTTTTTCCCCAGAATATGCATGAGCACTTGACATGAAGGAACTGTGTATATACTTTTTAAACGTCATCCCTTATGGAGACATTAACTTACAATGCACGTGTAGAAAAAATACTCTCTGGCTGCTACTGTTTGTTAACTGAAAGGAAGACAGGTTTTTAGTCTATATCCTTCTTAGACCTTTGAAGCTACATTTGCATTGCAGGGCTGTGAATGTTCCCTGATGAGTCTGCTTGAGCTTTCTTTAATGTGATTCTTTGTACAGAGGTATGACTGAGTCCCAACAGCGGACTAGGGTGCCACTAGATTTGAATCTGTGTCAGCACAAAACAGAAAATAGGCAGTTGTTGCCACAGATGGTTGTCGTGGTTTAGCGGCAGCTCAGCCCCACACAGCCGCTCGCTCACTGCCCCACCGGTAGATGGGGGAGAGAATCAGAAGGGTAACGCTCGTGGGTTGGGATAAGAACAGTTTAATAATTAAAATTAAAAGAAACAACAGTAGAAATGCAATGTAAAGGAGAACAACGAGAGGCGCAAAGCCCCGGGGGAGGGGGGGAAGGGAGGGGAGAGGGGGAACGAACCGCCGGAACAAACTGCCCGCGCCGCCCGCCGACCCGACGCCGCGCCGCCCCCGCGCTGGCGCTGCAGCTGCCCCCCCCTCAATATACTGGTCATGGTGTCACATGGTATGGAATGAACCTGCCATTGGCCAGTCGGGGTCAGCCGCCCCCACCATGGCCCTGCCCCTCCCAGCCCCCCCCGCCACGCGGCAGAGCGCGGGAAGCTGGAAAGGTAGCCGACCCCCACAGTGAGGAGAATTAACCCCTTCTCAGCCAAAACCAGCACAATGGTGGACAAAGATGATTAATATATGTGGGTATTACTATAAAATGCGAAAGAGAAATGTTAACATAGTAGATACTTGTTGTAGTCTACCAGTGAGCTAGGCAAATATTTTGGTGACATATCATGAAAAATAAATTTTTAAGGAAGGATGTGAAGGAGTATAGCAAGTTACCATTGAGGATGTTTTCCTGGAGCTCTTGCCAAAGGTGAAGGACCTCACAGCATCCACTTGCTACGTGGTCCCACAACTTCATTGCAGTGCTAAGCTAGGTACCTTGGAATTAGATTGTGTATTCCCTAATTAGTACTACAGCCACACGGCATAGATCTAGGTCTAGAGTCTGAAAGCCGACTGCTTCCTCAGTGACCCATTCTGATGTTTATGTGCACTGAGCACTTACGCTGCAGTTAGAGTTTTGAAATATTACGGGTGTTAGTGGTACAGCAAACTCCTTGCCAGAGGTCCTTATGCTTTACAAAATTAGTAGAAGTTCATGTGTGTTCTTCCCTCAGGGAGTCCCAGTCCAGTTTATGCTTTTACTTAAATTTCTGGTGAGAATATTTGTGCCAAGATGCTAGCATGTGACTCAGGCAAACCTTCCATTCCCTCTGCTTTACTGAATTAACACTGAATTCCAGCAAAAGACTTGTCATCTTTATCCTTATTAATGTGACCCCTCAAAAAGCACATGTTGTTCATTATATTATTATTTAATGTCTTACAAATTAGGATGCTACACTGGCAGACTTCTAAGTTTGAATTTTGTGCTTCCTACTCACTCAGGAAGTGTTACAGATGAGAATTTTTTTTTAAAAGAAATGTCGTAAAATGTTGCATCAGAGTTACTGTAATTTCTAACATTTCCTGCTATGGTACTTTAAAGTAAAATGTTATGATTCCTTTAGTAACAAGCTAAGATGTGGAAAACCTCAGAAGAAATCTCAACCTCTAGCAGTGGAAAAATGTTTTTTTCAGAGTTCTTAAGGAAAACTGAGTTTAGCAAAATGTTCTTTCTAATTATTCAGCTAAGAGTGACATCAATGAATATTATATTAGGTAAGAAAAAGACTAAGACCTTAACTTCTGCTCCCCTTTCCTGGAATGTCCTCTTACCTGGATTTTCACTTCTTTAGTATGTTTCCAGCTTTAACATTTACCTCTTTGAAATAGACAGTATTATTTCCCACACTATGTTCAGTGTATTTCACTCATAACAGAGGTAAGCTATTGGATGTTACAATACTTCTTTCAAGTTTAAAATGTACTGTTGAAACACCTAAGTGACCAGGATGTGCAGAAACAGATCACTGAAATCACTTTTTAAAAATACTACTGAGGATCTTGAAGTTGTGAGTAGAACTTGCCCTTTGTTTGTGTAGTAGTGTTTTTATTCTTTATATATTTTATTCTATTAAAAAAAATCAAACTACCTTTCAAAAATATCCTGTACTTATTTTTGCTAATGCAAAAATTACAATATTTTAAACTCTAATCATGTATTGTCTTCAGTATCACATTTTTTGTTAAAAACATTTTTCAGTTAAAGTGAATGTGAGTCATATTTTAAGAAAAACAAATTTACAGATATCTCCTCTTCAGTATAAAAGAATTACTTGCATTTAAAATTAAATTTGTCATGTCAAAACTTCAATACTCTTCAATGTAATGAATAATTTTGTAGTAGTTCTTATGTTTATGAAATCGGTCTACTACACCTATTGATTCTACTTGTTACAGAATAATCTTTTCAAATAGCAGATTTATTAAAGTAAAAGATATTCAGGCAGCTTGTCTTTAAGATGTGAGTAATTCACAATAATCTATTACAGCATTTTGTAGTAGTTTACTTCTTTTTATAAACAGCTTGATAATTATGTTTTTTCTTCTGGGAAAACCCTCCTTATGTTGCTATGTCTTACATTCTTCGGCAACATAAATGTGATGATATGCTGTGATACAGTGTAATTGAATCATATCTAGAAAAATTAAACCTAAAAATATTTCAGCAGCAGTAGGAGATGAAATGCAGCCTCTGCAATGTGGTGGGGTTGGCAGGCAACTATCAGCAAGAACATTGAAAAAGATCCCCTAAAGTGGATGTTTTCACTAAAGCTTGAAGGATATTCTCGCTGGCTCAGTGTAGTATTTAAGCCTAGTATACAAGTTTTTAGACCTCTGTTGGAGTCCATTAGGCTTTGCCTGGTGGGAATCCAGCTGATGTGCTTGGCAACTGCTCTGCAGAGCAAGTGGAGGTTATCAGAAGCTTCACGTCACAAGACACCTTGTTTCAACTAAAGCAGTAGCGCAGACATACCCATAGAGGACCACACACATTGGCAGAGTTGAGGTATATAACTCCAGGATCTATTAAATTATGGGAGAATGTACGTGGGGTTCGGGCTGGGCTGCTGGGTGCAAGCGTATCTGCTTTCATATGTTACCTGGGTCTGCTTCTCCACTACCATCTGTAGTTTTTACATGGGGTTGTTTGCCGTTTTGGTGGATTAACCTGTTCTTTTGGCAGAAGACAGTGAAATGTTTAAAGTATAAGATAGTTTTAATTAATGTCCAAATTAATGTCTGATTCTCTGAGAAGATATGTGTGGCTTGCTTCCTAAAAAGCTTCAAAAATATAGCTGTCCAGGCCAATCTCCCATGAATGTGAGCAGATATTAATAGGTGAAAACCTTACGTTTTCACACAAATAAACTGTTCTTCAAAACGGCAAACGCCTTTCAATAGCCTCATCAGCATGACTACAAGTCCTGAGCATTTCTCAGGTATTTAGTTCAGCCAAGTCCTGGTGCCATCCATATCACCCTTGGGAAACCCCCCTGCCCTGCAGTGTGACTGCTTCTGCAGTTGCCTCAGTAACTCTGTAGGCGGGAGACTGGGGAGTCCCTTATTAAACACAGAAGTATGGGATATCTCATTAAGAACTGAATTTATCTGGGAAGCAAAGGTATAGATACCTCCTCCGATGGAGACTGAAGTGGTTTTGGTATGGGGACCAGCAGATTTCCCTCAGCTACTGAGGGGCTGCTGTGGGTGGTGCTCTCTGCCATCTTGGATTTACCTCAGCCCAGCTGCCTGTGGCAGTACTCATAGCTGAGGCACAGTGCTGGATTGGGGAGAGAAAGAAGTATTGCAACCCTCTCCTGTCTCTTTTTTTTTTTCTCTCTTTTTTTCCTTCACCTCCCCAATAACACAGAAGTAGTAAAATGTAAAACCATTGCCCCCACGCAGTTCTCCAAGGCTCAGGGTATTTCAGGTTCTCCAACACCATGGACTCAACTCCAGCTTGGTAAGTGGTAATATGGGTTTGGCAGGCCCTCAAAAAGCCAAAATGCATAAAAACCAGCACGTGAGTGCATTAATTCATGATTGTAGCTTCCTCTCATTCACGCCCTTTCTTGGTTTCAAACAAGTGCAAAACACTTGGTAAGTTTTTCCTGTTAGTGACTGAGAAATTGTGCCCCAGGGTTTGAGAGATGAGCTTTTGCAATCTTTCCCAGCTGCTGGGAAAAATATGTTAACCCCGCAGTTTTGCTACAGATGGTTTCAAGTGAATCATAAATATGCAGTTTTAGTAAGAGCTATGTTTCATGTTTAGTGATTATATGCTTCATAAAACTGATGATTGCTTGGGTTTCCTTCAGCAAGAAACTAAGCAACTGTCTCTTGGATGTGACACAGGGAAGGTTGTAAAGTATGGGAAGGGTGCACAGCTGAAAGGCCCTGGAGCATTTGGGTTTTGTTCCATCAGTGGATGGATGGACCCACAGAGATGGATATTGTACCATGGCCATGCTTTCTCAGCTTTGGATTTTCAGACTTCAATGTCAGCTCATTGTCAGGTTATTCTTGTTCAAAAAGTGTTTCTAGGTGATGGATGGAAAGGAGGAATACTAACAAAATGATTCACAGAAACGTACTAAACTGTGACTTCTTTTCCAATGTAAGTTAATTTTTGTTCCCAACAGCTAGGATTGAATCTCAGTTGAGTCAATTATTTGGAGTGCAGCTCCAAGAACAATATCTGCATGTAGTGGCAGCAAGACATCCACCTTTGTAATGACTGAATATAGTTTTGTATGAAGTGCAAATACATTTGAAATTAATGTACATATGTATATTGCTTTAAATTATATTAATTGCACAGGCAGCTGAAAGTGCCCAGACCCCTGGTTGAGTTAGCTTCACACAAACCCTGTCTTCTGTGTGGTGGTTAAAAGCAAGAGTGCCATGTTGTCAAGTGCAGTGTACCTATTTTGTCCCTCCACCTAGTTTCACCATGGATTAACGGAAGATAGAAATAGGGACCTGAATAACACAACACCCAAAAGGCAGTTGCTGAAAGAGGTTAAAATCTCTTTCCTTCAGTGTCATAGGCAAGAAGCCAGGATTACAGGAGTTTAAAACTCAGTGGTGTGGTTGTATGTTCTGTAACTTGAACAGATATGCGTACTTTATCGTATGGTATCACTGCATGTCTTGCACAGTCTGTATTAAAATCTTTTGTCTATACAAGGCTGAATTCTTGGGTGATTAAATATATCCTGTTTTCAATATTGACTGAAACAGCCTCCACGTTGAAAGTTTCATAAAAGGGTGTTTCTGTGGTCACATCTGCAAATAAAAGAAATCAGTACATATTCAAAATAGCACAGATGGGTTTACTTTGTGTAAAGTAAAGATGGGTTTATTTTGTGTAATTAGGATCACATGAGACTCAGCTGGTCTTAATTAAAAGTTATCCTCGTATTTTGTTGGTCTTGTATGCCAAGCTCAGAATCCAGTATCAGAATCTAAGATCATGCTAAAAGTGTCTTACAGTTTAACACCCAGCTAGAGTTACTGCAGATTTACCTGTTGACCTCTTTCTGAAGAAGAAGCAGCACCTGTTGTATAGGTAAGAATATTTCTCAGAATAAGAAATGGATTTTCAATAGGACTTGGGTCTTGTGTCTTGCTTTATGGAAGTGTATCTGTGAATATGCTTTCTGATAGTTTAACAGCTAGTTCCTGGACTATAGATGGGAAGAAAAAATATTCCATTAACTTAGACTATTAAAAAAAGGTATTTTTTCAGGCACAAGTAACATAATGAAGTCTAGTTTACCTCACTAACAGGAAAAGACAAAAGGTTGTGTTCTCCTCACGTGTCCAAACTATTCCACGTTCCTAGAGAATTTAAGGAAGGGTTCCTAGAAATGCAAATAAGTCCCTTTAAAGTGTTTGTCATAGGCACTTATAATAAGCCAACTAAACAGTTGTCATGGTTGTTTTCCACAATAAATTCAGGTTACTGAAAGAGACCTGTTAACAATATGTATTTTAATTTGCCATGAATGCTTACAAATGATCAGGCAGCCAAGATCAGAGCAGGGGTTTGGGTTTTTTTGTGTGTAGGTTTTTTTTTCCCTCTGCATATCCTTTTATGACCGGTTTAGCCTGTTCACATTTTCAAGGGTGCACAAGGGTGTCCTGGGGAGATTCTGGCCACCCATTGGTTGCCTGGTCTGCATGTCATTTAGTGCTCTGGAAGATGGCCTGGGAAGCAGCTATGAAACTATAGTTATATTGGCACAGGTGTGTGTCCTTTCTGCTCTGGAAATACTGTGAGGGCTTATTAGCAGCAAGACAGGCAGGTTCCAAGGTTCATACAAGGTGACATATGACTAGCTTGTCATTGGCATATGCTGTGAAAGTACAGGTTTGCTTTTGAAGGCCATACGTTTTACAGGGTGTAGAGAGAACTGTTCTACATGCTATATTCTAAGACTGTATTATAAAAAAAGGTATTACTTACATAAATGAAAGCCATCTTTGTATAAACTGTTACATTCTGTCTCATATCACAACCTTGGAATTCACAGCTTGCTTTTGCCTTTGTATTTTTTGGGCAAGTTGCTCCACCCCCTTCCCCCCCAGTTTATAAACTAGACTATAAATGTGCAAAACACATGTAAAGTACATGAAAAAAGTTCAATACCTACGAAGAGTAGGTACATGTTAAGCATGACACTTGCATTATTTATCTCTTACACTGATTCTCTACATCACTGTGCACACCAGTGACATGAATGTGTCAGTAGTGAAGAATGTGTCGCCATCAGAGAATTAACTAATGAATTCAGCTATACTCAGCACTTGAAGAAACCAGCTTTAGAGCATGGCCATTTCATTGAAAACTACTGATTGCTGTTTTGGTATCTGAGGCTGTAACTGAAGTAGTAGACTGAATACAGAACCAAGTAATTCAATATTTGGCTCCTGGGGATCAAAAACTCTCATGTACTGACATCAAAATTCAAGAGCCAAGCAAAAAGAAAGGGGTGTTGCTTTGCTTAATTTACAGCAATTAAATAAAATCCAGGATCTAAATGTTCCCTTGGGAAGGTACAGTTGTAACTACATTGTTTACACTTAAATGTAAGCACTGAAAAAGTTATTTGCACTTCTCCAGCATCAAGGACTTTGGCTTTCATTCTTAATCTTTCTGGCAGTTACGCTGGCAAGTTTACTATTTTGAAATAATTTAATGTACATGCATTTATGTAAGTGATGGACAGTTGTAAGGGTAAGAGGAAGAGCGTTAAGCACTGTTTGTTTAATAAAGAGTACATTAGATCATATCTTGTGTAAGAGTAGACCATACAGCACTGTAGAATAGGATATGCAATTTCTTCAAACTTGATTTTGTTTCTGATAATAAAGCACAGCAAGGTACATGCCTAAAATAACAACAAAATATATTAATTGCCAAATGTTTAATTAAACCTTTTTAATGATACACAGTACAATGTATCCACTACTTTACTAAAATTCACAACAAAAAGCAGGTTTCATATGTTTAAAAATATTTTTCATAATAAATTCATAAATAGATGAAGGTAAAGTATAAAAAATTACTGTAGTATGCAAGCTTGCTCCCTTGTCTCCTCATATTCCAAATGATCTAGTCAGTATTGTGATAAGAAAGTTTAAAAGCTAAGTAGTTACTGATGATTAGAAATGTAGAGCCTGCATCTCTGGAAGAAACCTTGAAAAACAGCAACAAATTTGTCCTAGAAAATGCAGAATAATTTTAACAGTTATAATCCAAACCCCTCAAATAATTTTGGAATGCAGCAAATGAATTCAGTATGAATTAGAGATTTTTATTTTCTCCCCAACAGGTATGTGAGCCAGATTCACCTGAATGCTATTTAGTCGCTGGAGTTGTGGGTTTTATATCTGTCAGATACCAGTGAGTGAGGCACAAAAGAGGGAAAAGCTGGTTGACAGCACTGAGCATATGTGACTATCAAAAATCTTATAAAATAGAAATCTTTAGAAACTGTTACAAATAACTAAATTCACCTTCTGCTCAGTATACGTCTGTATCTACTTTAGTCTGGCAAGCAGGACAGTGTCTGATCTCATCCGTTGGCTTCCCCTGGTCTTGAAATGGTGGGCATATGGAGCACCATGCCAACACTTCACCTTCGCTCTAACTGGTGAATCCCTATTGTTACACCTCCAAAATGTATTACCAAAGTTATTCTCCTCATCAACGTTACCACTCTCTTAAGAAAATGTATACAGCAATATAGCATTTTATTCTGTCAGGTACCAAACTACTTTTCACACTTAAAATAATCTATTTTAATACCATTTATAAAGGGAACAAATGCTTACTTACATCATTGAAATAGGGAATGAACATGAAAAATACAGAATAATCAGGATGCTCTACCTTTCTCATTAATGTATTTTTTTTCTGCTAACTATTTTTCTTTAGTGCAAAACCAGTTCCACACAACTGCTGTGCTTTTTTCCAATGGTAACTAGATGCTTTTGAATATATTGGTAGGCATCTGTCTGCGGCTTTAATGGCTCTGAAAACTCAGCTCCTTCAGATTGTACCTTCAGATTGTCAAGACAAGTTTGCATGCTGTGTTCAAAGGACAGTCCTTCCTACCATTCTTTTCATGCACAATAGTTTAGATACCCAAAATCACTCCCTCACATCTTCACAAGTCTGTAACGCTCACAGAATTTACTGCAGAAAAAACGGGTGTTGATCACTGCGTGTTCTACAGCCCAGTGCAGTGTAATAGGATGTTACCTAGCAGTTACTGAAAAGAGCCTGGCTTTTGGAAGTATACAGATTGTGTTGGTCAGGTGCCTTAAAAAGAATTTCTAAGGAAATAGAGTCTCCCATTTAATGTTTTCCTCTGCTTTTATCTGGAGAAAATACTCTTTGTGTCATAAGGGTTTTTTTTTTTTATGTATTGAAGAATTAGAAATCATAACTGCTAGCTTGCCACAATTTTGGTCATATGTAAGGTACTTTCTCTAAGCTAAAGTTTACAGAAACTTGGATCCTTTTAGCTAGCTATTACATCTGAGTAGTGTGTACTTTAAGATGTCTGAGTGATTTTATGGGGGAATTAAGGTTTAAACTTCTACAGAGCAGTCAACGATGAGGTATATGTTCTTACAAAAGCTTAAAACAAGTGACTACTGTTCTTAGTATCCTAGTCTAGGCTTTAAAATTGAAAGATATAGATGTACGATTTTTTAAAATGTTATGTTTATGACTAAGGTAAAAGAAAATAGTTAATTTGTAATTTAGCTGTAATAGCAAATTTTGAATGGGCTAGGTAAACCTTAGACAGAAGTGGCTTAAACAGAAGTAGCTTTGTGAAGCTGCTGTACTTACCTAATACCTTAGCCTAACCTACACTACCTACTCAGGTGTATGATCGCAAAGCTGGACTTGACTGATTTCAGAGTACAGTGTATTATAAACGTAAGTAACAGATATTAAGTAACTGTCACAGGAGCATACATGTGCAAAAACCTGTTGGTTATATTTTATCTCGTGACCCTTCAGTGCTTTGTAATATGAAGATTAATCCTTAGTTTTCTGTTAAATTTGAGGTTGAAAGTCAGTAGAACTCAGTCAGCAGTTCAGCTGGATAATCAAATTGGAAATAACTTAACCAAAGTCTAAAAGTATCTTGCAAAAGAAACATGGACAGTGATTTCTTCAATGATGAAGAGAGCCTGAATAAATTTTTATCAAGGTACGATCTTGGATCTTCTAAGGGTTTTCAAATGGTCTCCTGGGGGAGAGAGACATACTTTTTAGCTCATAATGGAAGGAAGAGGTTCTAAATACAGGTTTAAGCCAATTTAATAGCTCTCTAAATGTTACACTATGCTGTCACCATACACTTAACTAGTTTAGCAGTCCACTCATCTTCTGTCAAATTTCTGTTGTACAAAAAGCTAACAGGAAAACCCATAACTATTTGTGTAGTGTATTATTTTACCTTTGGGAAAGAAAGCATTTTCTTTGACCTGAGTAAGTATTGATTAAACCTAGCACATTTAATCAGACTAAATAGAAAATCTTCCCAGGTTTTACTTTTCCCATTCTTGTGAAGTTATTGTGTTCCCTTGTTCCGCTGGCTGCTGACTCATACGGAAAAACAAGGCATTTGTTGACAGTCTGTCTTAAATGATGCCTGAAGTTGCAAACATAATACAGGTAACTGCCTTTATCAGTATTCAAGTAATAGAAACCCTTGTTAAAAAAAAGAGTGAAAAAAAATCACAAGCCTTTTGTGCTTCAAAGAATTCTTTTTAAAGTGCATTTTAATATTTTTCAGTCATGTTAAAAAAATGCCATCTAAGATCAGGACAGGAGGGTATGCTGGCTATTTTTATCTAACCTCTGGCAACAATTCCATGGACAGCAAATATACGTTTGGGTGGGTTGGTTTGTTTTGATTCTGTAACCCTGCTCTTTTCCAAGTAAACTAAAATGAAATAATAAAAAAAAGCAGAGGGCTAAACTTCTGCTGAAAGTCAGAACATCTAGTTGTGAAATAGTTTGGGTTTTTTTTCCTAAAGTGCGTAGTGGGGATTATAATTACATGCTTCCATCTGAGATTTTTTGCTGCTTCAAATAGCTCTAAAACCCAATTCAATTGAGTTAAAAGAAATGTAACATCACCTGGCCAGTAAAAACTAAAATACCCAGGAGGCTGATTCTCTAACTGAAATCTCAGTGAAAAATCAGCACCAAAACATACTACAAAAATAAAACTAAGACAGTATTTCCCAAATCCATTAATTCCTTCTTACAGCATGGAAAAGAATTGTCAAATCTGAGAACAGCCCAATTATAAAGGACTCTGCTCTGTGACTCTGAAGTCACTACGCTTCATTCAACTGTAATTAAATGTAACTATTTCCTTGGATTTTCCCTGTTTGCTAGTTGCACACCGCCAAAAACCTGGTTTGTTGCTGTGAGGTGTCCACAGAGAATGCCTGACGGGTTAAACTGAGCACTCTCCAAGGCTGGAAGTTACCAAAAGGAGAGTAACTTTATTTTTCTGTTTTGTTCTTACTTCATTTTCCTCCAGGACACTGTTCTCCCAAAATAATGCAATAGGGTAAAACTTCAGTGGTCTGTTAATAGATAAATGTTTTGGAAGCAGGATAGGTAAAGATAAACAATTTCTATTAATGAAATAACATACAAAATCATCTTGATTTAAAGAGACTCTCATTGCAACATTGAGTAAAACAATCCTATGATGAGAAACTAATAATGTTACTACCTCCCAGTTCCCTCAGGACTGGCATGAGATGGCAAAAGATATTCAAACAGTCAACTGGCTGGGACTATGAGATTAAATAACAGAGGTGTAACTCGTAATGGGGCAAATCAAGGAAAGGCTTTAATATTATTTAAAGGTGTTACTGTGTGCATGTGTACATACCGTACTGTACTACTGCAGTAATGCATGTATATTGCACATGACAATCAGCTCTATTATTCAAATAAATATGATCTTTAAAGGCAAAGAAAAAACTGAGCAAGAGCTTCGCTTTTCATAAAGTTTTTAAAACTCTGTGCAGTGTTAGCTGAGCTTCATTTAGTTTTGTAGTTTCCCCCCACCCCACCAAAAGTGATGTGCTTTCCAGTACAGTGAGGGTGATAAAATCATTAGGACTTTTCCTCTGTTCTTAAGTATATTCATTTTTAAAAAAATTTGTTTTGCAAAGCAAGTGTTAGCAGGTTTCTGGGCTGACATTTATTTGGTATTATATTTACATAATTATAAATATTTGTGCAAGTTCCATCCACGATGATGGACTGGATGAGTAACTAGAGAGAAAATTAGCTTAACTCAAAATCAATACAAAGGGTAACAATGCCTACACTCCTGGGAACCACATTCTGCTGATGATTTCATTTCAGTATTTGCCTCTGCATTCCACTCCTAAGTGTTACGAGGCAGGGATCAACGTCCCTTTCTGTGTTTTTGTAATGTTTTGCATACTTTGGGTACTGCCAAAAAAAAAAAAAAAAGATAAATACTAATGCAAATACATGGTCAGCCAAGGAGATCTGCTTAATAGCAATTACTGCACCATAGTCTTGTTAATGCTCAATTGCCAGTAAACAGGTTTCTTGGCAAATGTTTATGCTGTGAACTCTGATCATGCACTACTGAACTATTCACTTGATGTAGATCAGTGCACATTTGTAACCTGAGGTTTGAAACTGACATTTTACCCGTAAATCTCAGGTTTATCGCTACTTACTCTCTTCACCCAGGTATTCTTTTGGTTTCAATAGGATTAATGGAATTAAACCAACAGGACTGTCTTCCTAATACTTGAATTAAATAGCTTTGTGTGTGAATTACAGATTTGATAAAAGTCTTCAGAAGGGGAGTGAAAAGTTCTAAGTTACATTTACTGTTTAATTCTGGTCAAGAAGCTATCAGTCTTGGGAGTATTGTGCTATTACTACTAGACAAAGAAAGGGTTTGGTAATTGAAATAACCTTTCTCTACTGACAGCCCAAGCAGTCATTCATATTTCCTACTAACCCAAAAAAATAAACCAGGTCTTCAGTCTTTGTTCCCTTTTGTTCAGTTAGGTAGGGCATGCAAACTTGCATTACACTTGTTACAGCATAGAAAGGCCAAGAGTCAGAAGACAAAGCCATAGTGTGCTTTACCAGCTGCAGTAAAGAGAATTAACTCTATCCCAACCAAAATCAGCACACAGTTTTCTACAGCAAAATGAAAACTAATCTGAATTGTTGCCTTCATTTGAAAACACAGCAACCAAATCACCAATGCTGTATTTCACATTTTCTGACTGAAACAGACTAACCTGCAGAATCTCAACCTTCAAGACTAGCTAAAGAGATATAAGGGGGCAAATTGTAAGGAAAAGTATAGCGTTTGCTCTGATTCTACTTGTTTACTAAACAAACCTCAAAACTAAGGAAATGGATGGGTAATTCCTCAGTTCTCCACCTACTGTAAAAACACAATCATTCACTGACTGCATTGGAAGCAGAATTTATGTTCATTTTGCATCTTGCTCTAGTTTTAAGACAAGTTACAATGTAAACTACTGATTTCAATGAGTAGCAGCAATACTGTTTTTAAATGTGTGTGAATTTCTATTGGTACAGCTTAAATAATTTGGCACTAATTCTGCAAATAGTTAGGTGCTGAGCTTATCTGAGGGTCCACATTTAAGCATGCAGAACTGCAGGACTATGACCTACAGACTTAAACTACACTATGTTGTGACATAAACTCAAATGCTTGCTAGTATTCTGTATCTTAAGGACCATCTAACCAGGAGGAAAAGCAGTCATCAGGACTGAGTATTAGCTTGGACGGTCTTCATAGTTTCTCCCAGGAGTGGAATAGCGGGTTCACTGATCACTAACAAATCTAGAGTTTGGACAATTCTCATTTTCAGAGTCCAGCCACTGCTGGACTCTTACTGCCTGTTATCTGTGGATGTAGGAGAGCTGAGAATGTTCTGGAGAACTATCCAAAAATACTACTGAGTATTGCAGCTCAACCTGCCCTTCCATATAAAACATTAGAATTGTGAAAACTATACTAATTGAAAAATGTAAGGCCCTTTTGCTCTTACAACTATGAAACTTGAAAACTAATGCCTTAGATTAGAAGCAAACAGGCTACAAAGCATACGTAACTCCTCAATTATCTACCTCATAGTTTAAAAAAAACCCAACAGACCAGAGAATGGTTTAGTATTTTCTGTAGGTAGGTGAATACTATTGAAATCAGGATCCACTAGCCCTTTCTTAAATCTTCCTGATTTTCATACTGGATATATTGAATGGCTAAAAATTGGTGTAGCCCTCGTAGCAAACCAATTCAACACCTTTTTGATCAAGATTTTCAAAAGGGACAAGTGACTTCACTTTAAGTGGGTGCTTTCTGAAAATGAACTCCTTCAGAGTATCAGGATTGCAAAAATCACTTGTCACCTCTGAACACCTTTGCTTTGACTGCAGGGTTAAAAATAATCCTGCTTCTGCTCCCTTTGCAAATCCATTTTTGTAAGGTGCTTGAGAGTGTAAGTGCAGAGAGGACCGCTGCCATCAGTACTTCAACTGCATCTACAACGTACAACACAGAGCTGAATCTGAAAGACAACTATATGTAGTTGAATTATGAAATCTCTTCTACTTAAGAGTGTAGACTTTTGATCAACAATGAAAGATTTTCCAGCTGAGTGTTTTCAAGAAATGAAAATCAATTGGTAACTTGTGACAGGGAAAGGGAAGCAGTTGAGTACAAAGTTGGGAAGGAATCACTTGAAAAGATGCTGGTTTCTTACAACCAAGAAGTTGCAATGCATGCAGTTTTCAGCTATTCTGAGGTCTTCTTTCCTGTTACATGCCCAGATTGTACTTAAAGAGATGGTCTAAAAAAAAAAATCCCAAAACAAAAACAAAATCCACATATGCCACTTAAGCAATAAACATTCTGGTAACATAATGTCAAATGTATGACCAGAATTAACCCTGTATATGACCATTAGGCACATGGCAGGAGATCATGGCTACCAGTCAGTTCAAGGTTTCTCTAGTTCCTCTTTCCAGTGGTGCAGGTCTTGAGTTATGGAATGAAATTGAGAGACCTGAGGGCAAAAACTCAATGATACCCACTTGGAAAAGGGAGCTATCACTGTTCAAACAATAACAAATGAAATGCATCTACCCTCTTCTCAAGGCAGTATAACTGCTACACTGGTCCAATCCTGCTTGACAGCAAGTCATGTGATATTGCTCAGGTTGATTTTGCTTTTTGTTAAATGATAACTTAAAAAAAAATAATGAAACCTGAGAAAAGGCTCCCCCCCAACTCCCGTTCCAATACTAACTAGCAATCCATATGCCATAGGACAGGTGATTGCTATTTGGTCCTGTAAGCAAAACACTGGGTCATCTGACACTTGAAATACCATTATCAAAGACACTGTCACTTTCTGGTCATTGGTGGAGTGCTGAGGATTTAAAGAGACACTGTCAAGATTGCCTATTCCACAAGTGACCTCCTTTGCTGACAGTTCCATGCTACATCTTCAGAACTTTGGGTATGCATCAATCTCTTCCCCAACCATCTGCCTCCCCACCCACATCACCAGTTCAAAGTTTTTTCCTCTGCTTTTGTAACTTGTGTAAAGGTTACAGAAAAGAAAATGGTGAGGACAAATGTTGAGTAAGTTTTTCAGAGGGCTTGACTTTTAGGACTGCCTCTCAAGAGTCCCTTTTTTAAAAATAAGACACCAAAGCAAACAGGATTGTGTCTAACTTCTACAAAATTGCTGGTTTCACAGGAGGAGGAGAATATGGCTACCATGCTACTCTGCATTAGGTGAAGCACCATCTAAATTCCAGTAAAGTTAGGGATATCACCTAGCTCATATCAGCAACCACACCCCCAGCCTTCTACAACGTCTTTGCTGTCAAGCTTGATGCTGTCAGTATTCTTCTCACTAAACATAGGGCCTCCATGCCTCATCATGAGCTCTGTAGCCATCTTCACAAAAGCCTCCTCCACATTGCTGGAGTCTTTCGCAGAGGTCTCTATGGCACAGATGATATTATCATAGTGTTCAGCCAGACTCTGAGCTTCTTCCAGCTGAACCTCTCGAAGGCCACTTAGGTCAGACTTGTTTCCTGAAGAAAAAGAAACAACAGAGTAATTTATAATGACTATTTATATCAGAGTAAGCAGGAGATTCTCAGGTTGCCCAGAGAAGCTGCAGAATTTCCATTCTTGGAGATTCTCAAAATTTGACTGAAAAGACCCTGACCAACCTCACATTAGCCTTGCTGTGAGCAGGAGGTTGGACTAAATCTCCTAAGCCCTTTCCAACCTGTGTTTCTGTTTGACTTGTATAAAGAACAGAAAAGGTCAGTAACCAAATAGTGGTGGCTGTAGACCTTAACAGAAGAAAAATGGGCAAGAAACGAAAGCTAAAACCGTTTTGTGAAAACAGCAGCAGTCTGCTGATTCCTAGTGAACTCCAGAATCCTACTGACATTGTATTAGTGGGTCTGCAGGCCCCGAGAGCCATGTCACAGTCAGAAACATTGGGGCTGGGAAGCAGAACTTCTAGCAGAGAACTGACAAACCCCGATTGCCCTGAAGTCCTTCCGAAATTCCCTGTCTGAAGTATGTGGGTGTTCCAGTTCACCAAAACATGTCGGCTTGATATGATGGAGCTTCTTTGGCCACTGGAAACCTTATGGTCCTTATCATGAGAACAGCTCCATGGCAGCTGTGCCTCAGAACCTGGAAAACTTGGGTACACAGTTCTCTGTTAAGAGAGATGCAAAGGATGCAAAGCTGGCTTCTGATACAAGCTTGCTATTTCTTAACAGAAGGTAATCAAACTAAAACATTTCTGTTTTGATGAATCAGCACTTTCTAATTTAAAAAAAGGGAAATTTCCCATCAGATCTATTACATACATCTTAACTTCAACCAAAAATAAAACTTTTAACCATCTTAAGCAAGTATTGCAACTAATTACATTTTACAGTGACCTGTAACACTTGGTGTTAATATTTTAAACTCACCAATCAGTAATTGTACTATGTTGGAACCGGCATACTTCCTCACATCCTCGATCCAGCGAGGAATGGACAGGAAAGAGCCTCTCTTGCTGATGTCATAGGCTAGGATTGCTCCATTGGCGCTGCGGTAGTAACTCTGTGTGATAGTTCGGAATCTCTCCTGGCCAGCCGTGTCCCAGATCTGCAACTAAACAAAACAAAGCACACAGTGAGACACTGGCTAGCAAGCTCTCCTGAATCAAAAGAGAGGACTTGATTTAATAGCCTCACTATAAATCTCCCTTATATGTAATACATTCTGGCATCACATTTTTCTAGTCCTTTGTTCATGATTTAAGGATCATAATATACACTGGAGAACCTTTTTGCACTTGGCTGCTCAAAGTTTATATCTGTATTGAGAAACTCAGTTCCTGCAGGTGAGCTCTGATGCATCCTTCTGTTGCAGATTATGAAATTATCACTTTTGTGTGTCCAGCCCTACCCCTTTGTCACCTTCTCTAGCAGAGTTAGCCAAACAAGATATTAGCCCATAGCCAAGCCATTCTAGCTCATCATCTCGTGTGTCACTGAAACCACAGGTGGGTTTTCACTAGCATATTGTCTGAGGTACAGACATGGTTTTGCCAGTTCTGCTACAGGGGCAGTAATGACTGGAGTACAATGTGCTGGTATCATCTGAGGGCACTGATGCTGTTTTATAAGGAACTATGACACAATTAAAATAATATATATGGATTACATAGAACATATAAAAGAATGTATAAAAGCAATGCCAGCAATTCTAGGTTTCAATAAAGTCAGTCAAAGATCTAGTCAGTCTACTCACCTGCCCTTTTTTAGGTGGTAGAACAGACATTACATCTGAGCAGGAAGAAGTGCTTAGCTTACATACTTTTGCCTAAATCCAGCAGCTATGAGTTTAGTACGAGGGTTTGAATTCCCATTACTAGATGTTCTAGAGGAAGAAGCCGAATAACTCAGACTGGACAAACACAACATACTGCTCATAGTGAAAATGTCTTTTTAAATCCTCTTGTTTTACAGGTTGTCTAATGTCCTGGAACATGACAGCTTATATTCCAGGAGCTTTTTACTAAAGTAACTGTGGATGTTCTCATTCTCTGTATAAATCTCTAATCGTTTCTGAATCTTTAAAAGCTCTTGTCTTCAATATATAGTAGCAATGAAACCAAGGAATTTCCTTTTACAAATTTTGTATTTTCTGTCCCCGTTGTACTTTCACTTCTCTATCCCCAAACGATAAACCAGACACCACTGCTTGTCTTTTGGTGACATTCCTTATATTCTGCATCTCCTCTTTACTGAGACAGGACATAAGCAAATACTCCCGGGTTCTTAAATCTTCCCATATTGTGGACCTGTTATGTATTAGTTCCTCTCTCTGAACTTCTTTCTTTTAAAGAGCTGACAACAACTTCACATAACACACCAGTGACGTTTTCTACCAAATAACATGGAATCATTTTTCCACGTCTTTCTTTTGCACGGGTATTTTGTTTGTATTTTCTGACTCTGCTGCATGATTAAGCAGAACTGATCAGATCACTTTCCTGTGCTGAACAAGCATTTAGATCCCAAATGATGTATGTACAGCTTAAAAGAAATCAATCCAATGAAAGAGTACTACTCAATCCTGGTAAGAGTTTTCTCCGAGAAGGGAAAGGGACTGTAATGGACTCAGAGAACCAAAAAGCAATGATTATTAATGGAGCAGAAAATGATTTAGAGCAGTCAACAGACAGTTACTAGGGACAAGGAAGTTCATGGCAGGTTTATGTATGATGTTGTCTGTACTTAAGTCTCCCACTAGACCTTTGTGCCTGTTACGTACTTTTAAATCTCAATATGTGATAAGGCCAAGTGCAAAACAAGGCTAATAATAATTACCCAGTTCTTGGGAGAGGTCCAAGAGATCCTGTGCATTCAGAAGAATTATGAACTTATAAAAAAAACAATATCAAAACCCCCCAAAATCACACATTTATTTATATTGTGTGAAAAGCGTACCCTAAACCAAAAATGATTTACCTGCAGTGTGACTGAGCAAGCCAGTCTTAGGCCTTGAGCTGTATACTGGATTTTAAATGGATAATATGGATATGATATCCTATTTTATAGGAAAACCTCTGTATAAATACATTCCATACAATTACAGAATCATTGAGGTTGGGACAGATTTTAAGGAGGTGACAAAGCCAACTGCCTGCTCAAAGTGGGGTCAGAACTTAACTCTTCCAGGAAGAACTACTCCATGGTTTTCCCAGGGACTGAAATGGGCCTGACCAGCTTGTAGCTTCCAGGATTTCTTGCCCTTTCTGAAGATGAGTACGATACTTGCCTTTTTCTGGTCCTCCCCAATTTTCACAGCCTTTCAACAGTGATAGAGCAACCTCAGAATGTCACTAGCAAGATTTCACAGCACCTCTACACATTTTTAATTCAAGCATTTATGACTGTGTGTTCACAGGACTGAACATACAAAGTTGCTGAAGCCCTGAGTGTCCTACTGGGAACAGCACATCCCACAAGTTTGACCTTCCCAGTAGCTCAGACAGCAGTCTTCCTCCCAGCTCCCATCAAAGACTTGCTACCCCAGCTGCGTATCCTTGCCCTCTCCCTGCATTGCAACTAGCACCTGTTAATCTGATTCACCATATGGTTAATTCACTGATGTAACTGAAAAATAGGGTTTTTCCTTTTGTTTGAAGGGTTAGCGCTAATTATGCAGCCACATGGTACTGAAAGCACGCAGACTGCATGGGTAGGAAGGTGTGACGATCTTTTAGAGCAATGGCAAAGTTGTCTTGAACCAATCATGGATGTGCCCCTTCAGTTTAACTTGTTGCTGACAGTGGGTGTGAACCAATCCAATAACCTCACCTGAACCTGAGTAAGGAGCACTTGTTCAGTCTCCTCTGGCAGACCTACACAGAGATGGTAGCTTCAGCTACTAAGAATCAATCTGCCTTACAGCATGCTCAGTGTGCAAAAGTACTTTTTGGGAGGCTAATAACAACTCACTCCTTACAATTTGGAAGCTTGAAAACCTTCCCTGTCACATTGTTTGAAGTTTTAATAACTGTCTTATTTTAAAATCACTACAGATACACATAGAGTATGCAAGAATTATGAACCAGATTACCCAATTTAAAGACTGTGTATTCCTACAGGCAAAACATCTCATTTGCTTGACAGCGTCTTTAGAAAACTTTAAGAAAGCTATTTCTGTATAGCATGAATCAGTCTGATCCATGATTAAAAAAATAATTTAAGTCTTTACAAAAATACCAGTATTTATCCTAAGTAAACACTGTTTTCTCCAGTAGGTGTACAGAGATACATTTCAGACAATTTATTGAAAAAGAAACATGACAACTATATATAAATACCAACCACAACTATAATTTAAAACCACCATTTTATAGTAAAACGTTTACATCCTCTCTTTTATGCTATATTTAGAAGTATGTAACTCTTGACAAGAAATAACAACTGGAAATTCTTTGGAAAAAAATTTAGTCTTAGTATTTCTCATTTAAGAGTCCCTCAGTATAAGTTAGATATTAAAATTAAAATACCAAATGAACTGTACTAGCCACAGGTTACAAAAAAAAAAGAGAGATATGATCATATGTTCTTTTGTGTTGTGTAAATGTATCACATATGCAGCACATGACACAAAGTTGTTCTTTATTTCCTCAATTTAAGTGCTTCAGCTTTGTAAATAACGTGATGGAAGCCATGTCTGTCACTTAGTAACCTTTTTAAGCAACTCCTGATTTTTTTTGCAATTACTTTGGCAACAATTTTAGTGTAAAACACACAGAGAGAAGGTGGGATTGCTGGAGAACTGTGTTAAGTTCTTTTGAGGATACTAAGAAAAAACACCTATGAAATAAGAGATTGGTAGCAGGCTTTTGGGGGGGCATCTCTAGTAACAAATTAGGACAGGATAAAGAACAAATACCATTGTTCAGAAGGAATATGACAGAATACCCTAAGTGAACAAAGACAAGGAGACACCTATTGGATGCCAATTTACTTACAAAAGCTGGTTATTTTAATCTGCTTTTAGCTTTGGATTTTTTGGACAGCAGAGCCCTTAGCACTGGCTGGTACTGAACAGCAAAGTGCTAAACCAACTATTAACTCCTGTAAGACTTTTAATTACTCCATATAATCACCATAGAATTGGAGCTTTCTGTAAGTACATTAGGCAAAGTCTTGAACATCTTTCATATTTGCTTCTTCCCCTTTTCCTGTTGGGAAGGAGTACATGTCATTCACCCCTTGCAAGGACACAGGCTGCGGTCTGACTGGCTGGGGAGCAGCTGTGCTGAAAAGGCCCTGGAGCCAGTGGTGTCCTGGCAGAATCCTGACCTGTATTCACAGGACTGAAGGCAGCAGATCAAGAGAGGTGATTACTCCCCTTTACCTGGCACTTTTTGATTCCAACTTTGGAATCCAGTTTTGGGCCCCCATACGAGACAGACATTAAGAACCGGAGCAAGTTTAGGGGAGGACTGTCAAGATGGTCAGGTAGTTGGAATCTACCCTGTGAGAAGAGTCTGAGGGAAGCAGGCTTACTCAGCATGGGATAGGTATTTGAGATGGCCTGTTAGCTGCTGTCCCATACCAATGAGAGGTTACTGAGAAGACTGAGCCAGGCTCTTCACAGTGGCACAGGATGGGAAGATGAGAGACATGAGAGAAAAATTGAAACAAGGAGTTTTTCAACTTGATGTAAGGATGAAAACAGAAGGTGGTAAAATTTATGGTGGGGCTCTGGACAATCATTCTGGGATGTCTGATTAGGCTTAAAGAAAGCAGAGTTTCAACTATAGAGAGATACAAAGTGTTGAAAATTGTGAGTGATAGTAGACCAAAGAGCACAGTAAACAAGCATTATCAAATGGTTTGATGTGGACTCTTCTTGCATTGATAAACATAGTTTATCAAAGGTTAATGTTTAACAAATGGCCTCAAGCCACATCAAATCATTTCTCCCTCATTTCCTACATCATTTATTAAGTACTTTACTGATTCTTCTAATCATGGGAGTTCAGGATTACTTTTGCTTGTGAAGCAGCGTTAATAATAACGAAATACATCCTATAGCTGATACCTTCCTTTACAAAGACAGAAATTGCACTTTTGTGCTATGAATTCTTCAAAATACAGCAACTTCCATAAAATTTCACAGTAGTGAAATGGTGGATGCGAAGACCATGCTAAATGATTCTTAACCTACTGACCATGTCCAAATCCTTTCATCCCAAATGGCAAACAATAATACACATTTCTGTACACTGGCAAATCACAACACTTGCTCCTAAAACGACTTACTGAAACAATCTTGCAATTTAATCAATACAGCTTCTGCCAAAAGCAACAAAAGTAACATAGCAATGTATTTCACTTTAAAGTGATATTCATACACAGAACAGTGAGGATAAACTGCTCCACCTGATTGTTTCCCTACAAAATTTTCAGAGAATGAGGAATCCCTGTTTGCTGGGAATGTGGCACTCCTGTTTGCTCTCCATTATGAGCATCGAAGTAGCTGACAGAGAAGAGCGCTACACTTTCCCCTGGATATCAAAGAACATTGCTTCCACATAATAACGAAGAGCTTCATTTGTATTTGTTTAGCAACGTTATTAAATACAACAGGCAGGAGACAAGACAGTTATCAAGTCATAACTTTAGATTACTTGCAATTTGGCCAGATAATGACACATTACATTTTGGGCCATTCTGAAAGGAATAGAGTTACAGTTATGAGGCTTGAATAAAAGCCAAGAATCTTGATATCATATGGACTGAAAAAGCTTGTAAATTAAACAGTGTGATGATACATAAAGAAGTATGTTATAAAAGGAATTTATTTGTTTTCAAACGGTCTTCTCTCCTGCTGCTTTCTGAAAGATCTAGTAAGAGAGGAGAAAAACTACGGCATAAAGAAAAAGATATATTAAAACACTATGAAATGACAGCATCAAGTAGACATTAAAGTCATCCAATTAATTTATCAGTTCTCAGGAGGAAATTAATCAGAAGAAAAGGAATTTTGTTATTACTATCCAAAATTCATGGACTTGGACTTAGGAATATTATTGCCCATCATTATGTAAAAAAATCTTAGTTCCACTGTTTTATAAATATGTTTTCTTACAGTGACATAACAGTTACAAAACATTTTTGTTCTGTTTGCCAGATTCTTTCTATCACTCAAAGAACAATTAATTATTTTATCAATAGGATTTTAATCACTATGCATTAAGTCAAAAACCACAACTTTTGGGAACTACAGTCTGTACTCTAGGATTTAATCAGCTAAGGAGGATGTATTACAGAGATTAGTATGTCACAATTTCAACCTGTTAAACAGCATATAGTAAAGCATTTTTTATAAATGAAGATAGACTGTAGACTTTTCAGAAAGCTGAGGGGAGGAGATCCTGGATATATGCTGGTCAGAATTTGCCATTGTGATAAAATTCAAGGTGGGCATCACAGGTAGCTTTGACTTTGAAGTTCCATTAGAACCCAATGTGCTAATTCCCTCCCTGGCTCTGTGCCACGCAGCCTGCCTTTTAGCTCCAACACTTACAGGAGCCTGTGGCTCACAACTGCCTGTCGCAGAGGCAACTGGCTTGTATAATCCCAGAGGACAATACCTCAAATTGGAATTGGAGATCTTAAAGAACAAGAGAAACAGAAGACTGGATGACACAGACAACCTTACATATTCTTCCTCTCTGGAACTGATAAATCTCAGCAAATCAGGGTTAGCACATATTGGGGGAAGCTTACACCACCAGCACTCTACTGTGTTATTCCTAAAGAGAAAGTTTCACTTCTCAGGACTGCCCATGAATAGCTCCTTTCTCAAGCACTGATGCCTCTTTATATATGAAGTTTAGTCAGCTTCAGTAGCTGATGAAGCAGTAGTGTATGAAATATAATTTGAGACACTTGAATACAGCTTTAAGATGCAAGGAAAGCCTTGAGTTAAAAAGTTATTTACAGATCCTTAACCTTTATATCACGACATGGCTTTTTTTCCCCTTATCCAACAAAAATGCATCAAAAGGAAGACTTAAAATCCTTGGGCTCCAAATGTTTCAGAAATATTACATAACTGTAATTTGAAGTTCTAAACATAAGTGGACAGACACTAACACAATTAATCTTAAAATGTTTGTTTCAATCATAAAATAAGCATCTGATTCATACTCATTCAGTTGTGTTGTAATATTATACTCAGCCTGACTAAAAATGAAGCTTAGGCCACTGGGGATGCAGAGCAAGTAGTTTTCAAAAGTTCCTTGGCACTTTTTTGTACATACTGTTGTTCTGAAGGAACTTCTAAATATGAGCTTATGAAACATTACGAAAATGGGAATTTTCTTATTCCTGCACCATTTGCTAAGAAGAACATAAGGCTTTGCATTTCTTATGGAGATACTGTCTTGAGTAGCATAAACCCATAATGAAATCAGAGCAGCGCAGAGAATCCCTTGGCATGCTTTTGTAAGGATCTTTTTGTAAGGTCAAACAAACTTTATTTTAAGCATGTCCTGAACACCTCTTGATTTGAGGCATCCCAATCAACAATTTATCTGAAACTCTTTTAAGCAAGTTTGTCTCACGTGACTGAGACAGAAACAATGAGAAACACAGTGTATCTCTCTAAGAGCACATCCACAGGCTTGTTTACTAATGGGTTAGGATATGATCTGTTCAGCTAGCTAAAGCTCTCCTCCTAAAATCACTATAACCTACGCCAGAACCAAATTTGTAAAGTGTGCAAAAGACACACACCTGATGGTAAGAATTTATTTACCTACTTTATAAGGGAGCTCACAAAAGTATAATAAAATGCCTCTGTGTTTTCTATTTCCTATAACATGCTGAACAAACCTACCCAGTTAGACGGACTGCTCTGAAATCTCAACCCAGCTGGAAAAGCCTGACTGTAATTTAAACTTCACATACAACCTTAACAGGCCCAAAAAACTCCAAACTTTCAAGCAAATGTTTTCATATTCTAGCTGTGTCCCTGACTCAGCAGCTAACAAAAATGTCTGTAAGGTAATCAGC
Source organism: Phalacrocorax carbo (assembly GCF_963921805.1). Taxonomy (NCBI): domain Eukaryota; kingdom Metazoa; phylum Chordata; class Aves; order Suliformes; family Phalacrocoracidae; genus Phalacrocorax; species Phalacrocorax carbo. The sequence continues at coordinate 25,987,700 of NC_087518.1, read as the reverse complement.
AACAATGTTGGATTAATTTGCCTAAAATAATGCTTAAAATACCCTTCTTCAATCTGCGCACCCCTAATTTTTTCCTCAGTGGAAGTACAGAACAATCCAAAGGAAAAGCAAGCATCAAGAGGCTTACATTTTCTTACTTGCTTTTTGTAAAATACTAGAAATAACCCACAGGTTTTGTTACAGCTGACTACTAATACAGGAATATTCGGGTGTAAGTAGTGACAACATGAAAAAGCACACCTAGGAAGTTTGGGTTTCGTCCTGAACTAGTTCTCTTCTACTCCCGAAGTCTGTGGCTGAGACCCCTGGCACCAGGAACAGACACATTTGTCACCTTCTATGTGCCTGGTATTTAAATGGAGCCAGGTTTCCATCTGAAAGGAGAAAGCCCACTTCTAACAGCTCACTTGCTAGAAAGCCAGATGAGATACTAAGAGCACGAACAGAAAATCTGAGTTTCCTTTTCTACTGCTAACCCCAGCCATACATGACAGGAAAAAGTGTAACGCTACCAAGGAAGGAAACACCTTCACTACGTGTGGAATATCTAGTACCCCTCCTTTCCTAAAAAAAAATGTGAGCCTTTATTTCTTCCTTTTTCTGCAACTTTCTCTGCTCAATATTCTGCTAGCCAAGGTTAATTTATAAGAAAAAGACAATAGAGTAATTTAACACCTACTTTGGTAAACACAGACCAAAATTCAACTGCAATTACCATATTTGTATCACCTTTCATCTCAAAAGCTTTACAGTTTCATGTGAAGTCCCAGGCAGTGACTGCATTAAGTTCTTTTTAGTCCCACTGGGGACAAGTAAGGATAGCTGTGTGACTCCATTCCAGAGGGGGCTGGTGGAGGGATTTATTCCAGCAGCACCCTACAAACTGAAGGTGCTTTGAGCCTTTTTTCCTGCTGTTTGATCATGCTTCTGTGCACAGAGGCCAAGTCTGTTGTAGTGAATTTGTGCCACTGAGAGCCCGAGGATAATTCCACCTGGTAAATGTCCTATCCTCCTTCTAACCCTAACAACGAGCTGATTTTCTCCAGCATAAAAAAAAAAATCAGAAGTTGATTAGTTATGGTTTGAGAACAACTATAAAAGATGCACTTTGAGACACCCTGTAATCAGTGTCTTAAGATAACTTTTAATATGCCTAATTTAACAACCGCTCCCCCAGCTTCTCTCAATCTGCCAGTTCCACATCCCTTTCTGCAAAACACGACAGTCCAGCTGAGGTTTCTTCTGGCTTGTGAATAAGCCATCGCCAGAAGCCTGCCTGAAAAGAGAGGTGCTGCACTTACAGTACAGCGAAGGCATAGTGTGTCCTGAGGGTTTGCAACAGGGCCTTTACCAGCGTCCGTGCGGTGCCGATGAGAAACCAGGCCGGCTTGCGGCTACACAGCTCGTCCTGCCGTAGCAAAACAAGTTATGCGATGCGTTTGGTCCCTCCTCGCCCGCAGGAGCAGTTCGGGAAGGCGGCACCGGCGCTGAGCAGCCCGTCCTCCCAGCGCGGCAGCAGCGGGACGGGGCCGCGGGGGATGCCCTCAGGCGGAGGGCACCGCTCGCCGCCGCCTCCTCCGGCAGTCGGGACGGGGCCGCCCGGCCCCGCGGCCGCAGCTCCCCGCCCGCTCCGCCGGCCCCGGAACCGGAGCGGCGCGGTGTCGGACCGCTCCCTCCACCCCGGGCGGCCGCTCCGCTCACCTTCACCCGCTTGCCCTGGATCTCCAGGCTTTTCATGGTGAAGTCCACGCCGATGGTGCTGCCCTGGCGCTCAGAGAAGGCCCCGGTTTTGAAGCGCTGTACGAGGCACGTCTTGCCCACGCTGGCGTCCCCGATGAGCACCAGCTTGAAGAGGAAGTCGTAGCTCTCCTCCGGGTCGGGGCCGGGCCCCGCCGCCGCTGCCCCCGGCGCTGCCGGACCGGGCATGGCGCCGCCGCCCTCCGGACTTCCGCCAGCCGCCCCGGGGAGCCAGGCTCTGCTCTGCGCAGCGCCTGCCGCGCCGCGCCGGGCCGGGCCTAGCGCTGGGCCGGGCCTAGCACCGGGCCCGCCTCCCGCCTGCCCCCTCCCTCTCTCCGCCCCAGCTCCCGGTGGGCTGGTGCCGCTGGGACCTGATCGGGTCGACGTCCGTCGTAAACCGCAGTGTGGGGGCAAACGGGGGAGTTAGTCCGCCGGCCTAAGTGGCACTGGTGAGCCATTAACCGCTACCGGTGCCCGAGTCCTGTGCGGGGGACCTGCACATGCGAGTATTCGTCCACATTCCCGCTGGAGTGACAAATCTTTGTGATGTATTCCTTCTGATACATTTTACAGTTACTGACACGTAGACATAAACAGGTGCAATTACACCATTAAGTCATCCAGGAAGTGCAGCTGATCTGCTTTGTTGGCTTTTCATTTTTAGGTCTGAGCTGGGGTGTGGTTTGTTTCCAGAGAACAGTCCAAGACTCAGGGCTACAGTTTTTCACCTTTGCAAGGTGCTGCACTGCTCAAGCATGTCTTTAAAACTGTTAACATTGTGCTATGTGTCTTACATATGCATGTGCATATGTGTAGTTATATATTGCATCACAAACCGGTTATGTGTATTGAGGTACACTTACCTCAGCAATCTGGAATTGTGTTTTTACTGCTACCTGGGATATCCACAAAACAAACTGTTCTTTAATAGGTACTTTCCTTTAGATTATGTGGTGAGTCAAGCTGCTAATAAAAATCAGCTTTACTTACAAAATACTTTGACATAGCACATTTTGTTAGTCTGTTCTTTGTAACAAAGATTTGCTAAATTCCTTCCTCATAGTTTCAAATGACAAAACTGTGAAATGAGACTTTTTAATGGCAGAGATTGGGAGTTAAATTTTCCCAAAGGTGGTTGTGCAGGAGGAGAAGAACCTGATTTATGACTGAGCCAACATAGGCTAACCAGGCCAGCTTGTCTTGAATTGCCCTGAATCAATGGATATTTGGGTGGCTTTGTCATGATTCCTTTTCAGGTCTCCATATATATTTTTGGTGATCCATGGTAACCTTCCAGCCAGAGCAGAGGTAAGAGTATCCTGTCAGGCTGGAACAAAGGCTTTCTGTTCCTGGTAGCCTGCAACTGCAAATTAAGCAGGCCACTGAATTCTAGGATATTGATCAATGAGGACAGAAAGTGTTAAAGAGGAGGTAAGACATCACTGTGCATATGCTCTCATGTTAATTAGAACATTTAATGTTTTCAGCATCTGAGCAAGGCACTTCAGGAAATTTAGAGTATTTAGGAAGAAACATTGCTAGAGATGTCAGCCTTTAATATTTAAAATTCATTGTATAACCTCATTTTAGTGGAAAAATAGAGGTACTATTTCCACGAAGATAATTATAAATCAGGTATTCTGTTACCCTTGAGATAGATAATTCTGAACTTTTTTGTATTAACTGTCATTGTTGCTGCTTGTCATTATGAGCCTTTAACTACCAAAGAATTCCTCGAACAAAAGCTATGAATTGTCACATTATGTTGTTAGGCTTATGTGCGGGATTTTCATGAGTCCTTTCAAGTTGTGAAAGCTGTAAATAGTGGTTTGAATGTTAAAATGCTTGTCTTCGATTAATCCCCAGACTCCAATGGGGTTAACAGCTGTTCCATGCAAAGATCAGGAAAAACAAAATGGGTTTGAGTAAATTCCAATTTATATCTGGCTGTATTTGAGAGTCATTCGTCAGAGAAAAGTAGGAGTGCTAGAAAATGCTTTCCAGTAGGGAGTAGTCTCTCTACTATCCCAACTCTGGGAATTACTAGAAAACAGTACCAAAGCATGATAGCCTTAGTCACAGTTTCCTTTTCACTCAGCTAAGTCAGTTTAATAAGGGAAGTTATATTCCAACTCTAACAAAGGGGTTGAGCTGCAAATGCTTTGCTATGGGTGTAAGGTTCCTTGTAATTTCCACATTTGATGGTGGAATTTGGGTGGTGAGACTGTATTGTATTTCAAAGCAGCTGCTTGAGATTTGAGGTTACAAAGGAAATTAATTAAGTTCTGACCTTCTAAATAAATGTATATGGTGATCTCATATGAAACACTGAAAAAACACAAGGAGGTGTCCTAAATTATATTACCCAGTATTTGAAGGAGCAGAGGGTAACGGTTCAAAGTAAATTTTGTAGCTATGCAATGACTCAGTAAGTTTATAAATTGTTGTAATTCTGTTCTCAGTAGCAAGAATTAATTCTTAATAACTTCCAGTGTGGATGCAGAGCAATTTCAAAGTTGTTCATGGAAACCAAGATGACTTGAATTATCATTTGGTTGATACATTGCTGAAAAATTTGTCTTGGAACACAGCATAAACAAAGTTCAACATTTCCTCCTTGAATTTATAATGCAGGCATATTACTTGATACTTCCTATGTAGTATAAACTTTCTTTGGTTAGATTTTGGTTAAAATAATGTGTAAGCATCTGTATTTCTTGATGACTTTATAGCCTGCCAATTTTACACCTAGGTCAGCTTGAATGGATTGATTTCTCCACGACAATAAAAGTAGTAATATATCATAGTTTCTTTTTTAAAAGAGATATCAGCTAAGTAGTTAAATGTTTACTTTTTATAATAAATGTAATATATACAAAATAAGAACTAGTTATTTGGGTTTTTTAAAGGTCATAAAATCATATTCTCATACTCACCATTACCTGACATGGCCCATATATTTGATGCCTAAATTCTTGGTTGTGCATATTAAATCATATATATATTTTGTGACTCTTGGATTTATGAGAGCAAACTGCTCTTCTTCCCATCTTATAATATTTTTTATATTGTTTGAGACTAAATACTTTTACTCGTTAAAAATTTACCTATGTTTATAATCATGTGGACTCTGACTTTGTACCTCTAGTGAGTGTGAGGTTGTCTTGAAGATGTCTTAGATTTCAGTTTGCCACAGGTAAGGCTATCTGTCTGAGTCTGCTGAGTGATGCAGCCTGCGGTATTATGGGCTGTGTTCTTTTACAAAAATTGATTGTTCTGAATTTTAACCAGAAGAATTTCGTAATATTATACTGTTTAGTAATTCAGTCTAAAATGAAGGACATGCTGATTTAAGCATATTTGCATCCAGAACTTTCTCTCTAAAGTTAAGCAGTGTCTGATATTTGCCAGTTAAAATCTTAGTAGGTTTATTTTTAATTTGTTAATGCTCCACAGCCTTTTTGAGCAAAAAGAGAATTAAGAAAGTTACCTGAGAGTTTCATGTTTCCAGGAGAGACAAAATTTTGTTCTCTCTGTGGATGAGGTTTAGACCTTTTAACTCATTTGTGGAAGGCTGAGACAAATGGGTGTTTTGAGGACTGTCACTAGTCAACAGATACTCTTTCTGTACATGACAGCCACTTTTCCATATCTGTATGGCTGCATTCTGTGTGAGAAGTAATTGGGGAGCAGCATCAACATATAAATGGTTTTTAAGGTAATGGTAAGAATCATGATTAATTGGGAAGCCCTGAAATTTTATAATGGGTTTTTCCTGGAGAGCCTTACATGCTCATTTTTTCCATTCACAGCCATTTGTCCCTCAAAGCTGCAGTGGTTTCAGCACCTGGAAGACTCCTGGAGTCTTGAAAAATGATGCCACTTCGACCTGGTATCACTTGTGGCCTGATTAGCAGAAATTTTGCTTTTGCCCTGGTGGTCTCCTACTATACTAGCAGAAGTGGCAGTGAAACTGTCAAGTTGTAACGAAGTTGCTGACCAACAAACAGGGATGAATTTGGGGTCTGAGACTTCTCCAAACAAGGATTTTTACTGAGTACTTCTTGTAAGCTTGCAGAGCCTAGCCTTGCTCTGAGAAATTTTTTAGTGTCTCCTTCATGGGTGATTCTTAGCAATGAAATAGCATCTGTTATGCAGTTGTTCAGCAGAGTCTATGACTTCGTCATGTGTGACGTGTTTGTTACCCAACACGAATATTGAATTTGTTATCAGCCAAGTTTCAGAACAAGCTAGTAATAAAAAAAATTTAATTGCATTAATGAAGTTTTCCAAGTTATGCATTTTGACTCTCAGAAGCCATAAGCTATTTCCAATTCCTTTCAGATGACTCGGTTGTGGATACTGGCTTCATTGTAATTTGAAATATTATATTTATATACATAGCTTAGTCATCTTCTGGATGAATGCAATGCAAATTCTTCTCCGCTTAGTTTGTAAAAGCTTTTATCAATCTTAGTCACCCAGCTGTTTTCATTGTCTGTATTCTACAGAGAAAGCAAGCTAGTCATTGCATGGGTTTTATCTCAAAGAGTGAAGAGGAGACGTGCCACTTCAGAAACCATGCAAATTAATAGAACAGATTTCTTAAAACACAGCTATTAATCACAGTTTAAAACACTGAAGAGCTGCTGATGAACTAAAAATCTTGGTTCCTTGCAGTCAGGTTTATCTGACAAATCATCATAAGCCAGTCCCTTAGTTTCAGGTATCGGTGTGGTTCCTTGAGTTTTTTGTCGACCTGCATTGTCTTGCCACTGTAGATTCTAGATGCATTCAGGAATGTAGGGTAAGGGGAACGAGTGAAATACCTTTGAACAGTGCGTATGCTTGTTAGTATTCCTCTCTTGCATTTCAAGTGCAACCAGAGTCCCACAGTGCAGCAGTGTGCACATGGACTGAGGATTTACCAGTTGGCCTGTAACTGCACATTCATTAAGTATTGCTTAAAGCACTAAAAAATGAGTAAGAACCACCTGGAAATCTGCATAGTTTGCTGACTTTTTATTCTTCTGAGTGAGCTTAATGTAGTACCTATAAATTGATCAGACATCTTAATATCTGCGTTTTCACAGTCTCCACATGTCTGTTTGAGATTCCTTGATACTTGTCATGATAGCTGGATTTCTTCAGGGTAACTTTTCCTTTTCAGTTTTATGTAATGTAAATTGTCATCCTTATGGTTTTTTTGTTTGTTTGTTTTTTCATGTTAACTCAGTCTCATTGTTTCTCTTTCTGGCTTAGTGATATTTTAGTGTTGATGTAATAAAATGAAATAAAGACTGTAAAACACTTGGCGATATCAGCCTATTTATCTTTATCTTAGTAAGGGCATTTAAGATATCTGAATATGTTTTTGAATATATATGTGTCTATATGTCTATGATATATATAGTCTCTGTGTGTACATGTGTGTACATATTCTTGTACATATATTTACGTACACATTTATGCTTGAATATATGTATGAACATATTTTCTTCCTGAAAAATGCTGTAAAAATAAAAAATACTATAAATCTACCAAAAAGTAGCAAGCCTGTTTTTGATACTGTAAAAATTACCCATGATAAAAACAGAGGTTCCAATGTGTTAAACCACAGCTCATTCCTGCATATACAGTTCTATAGCTAATGCATCCTGTCTTGTGGCAGTACTTCTATTCTGAGAGTTCTTTATCTGTTGTTTCTGTTCATTAGTTTGTTTTGTCATTTCTCTACCACTGTGTATTTGGTTTTCAAGGCATTTTATCTTCTTCTACTTAGAATTTTTTTAAGGCTTATTTTTTTTTCTCAATATGAGCCCATGTTTAGTGTTTTCATTTGAAATATACTGATCTTTCTTACCTTCTGAATTGTGTCAATAGGTTAAGTAGACACTGTGAATACTTTATTTCTTATTCAGCATATTTTCTGTCAGTTTTTATGCTGTGATTGCTGCAGCTTCTCCTATGTGAAATCTGAAATGTCCTCATTTGAGATTCAAAAAATTAAATGTCCTGTTTTCTTCCTTTAGTACCATAAAGATTACTTCAGCTCTGAAGAGTTAGTTAGTGTAGAGGTTTTCCAAGTTAAGTCTTACATGTCATAGCTTTCTTATTTCCTGAGAATAGTTGCTTTGGCCTTGTGACTTGAGTAAATCTAGTATATATATCCTCCAAACAATTTTTTGCTATATCTAGAAGATGGAAACGAAACACAGCCAGCAAAGCTTCAGTTCAAGTGCACATTCTGGTTTTCCCAAATATAGATGGGAGTTTTGATATAGCATCTTGGAAAAATACAGCCAAAACTATATTTCTCTGTAGTTTCAATTACATGATGTCATGTAATATAAACAACCCACAAGCAACTTATTTCAAGTAACATAATAGTGTGTGATTTAACTTTTGCTTGTTCTATTACATCTTTATCAAAAGGTGGACTGAAAGATGTAACTTTTTGGTGTGTTTTTAGAGTGTGCTAATTGAGCAGTTGGCAGTTAATGAAATCCTGTAATTACAAGAATACCTAGCGTTTACAATGTTCTTCACAATTTCAGACATACGTTTATAAAATTGCAGGTAGTAGATCCTTTTTGACATAATTTTATTGCATTATACTGGAGGAGGTAATGAGCGTGGCAGTTGTCACAGTGTCATGATTCTGTCAGTACTCCCCAAAACCTCCTGCAGTTTATTGCCTTGTGAATTTCCCTGGAACTTGTATCTTCCCCAAGCAAAATGGTGAAATCTATGGCATAGTAATTTAGTTGCTGGTTCAATAAAGCTAAGTTAAGAAAACTACTGATTCTAAGCATGGACTGTAAAAATGGTATTAGGAAAATATGGTGTCATTGACTCAATATGTTTTCAGCCTAAATTTAAAATATTTTTTCCTGTTCTGGCGGGTAGCCCCTCTTTATTTTCTGAAAGCAAGCTGGATTTATTACTACTTTTGCTCCAACATCAGTAATAAAAAAGCTGGGGCTAAATTCAACCTGCAGTAATAGTTGTGCCAACTGTTGTCTTTTGAACCACACAGGTGCAGCAGGGATGAGAGCATGTGAAATAACTTTGCCAGTAATGGAATACAGTATAGATCTTTGCTTTAGTTATGCTGTCTCTGGAGGATTTAAACAAATAAGGAGCAAGATCTTGCATATATAAAAGGAGAAAATGCCTTTTTTTCCCATTTTTTAATGGGTAGAATAGTATTTTTGTTTTCCTTTCATAGGCAGCATATGCCAACGAGGGTCTTAAAATGATCATTTGGACAGTGCACACAGCTAGATGGAGGATTGATTTTTATACCTGAATGTACTTGGAAAATGGCACTACTGAAGATCAGCTATGTACCTCTTAAGCATGCAGTTTGTGAGAACACAGGCCAGAGACCTGGCCTCAGACTTCCATTAGTTTCTCTTCTACTTTCTTTGACTCTTTGATGAGAGCTCAGCATTAAAGCAAATGTGTGCCTTTCCAACTTTAATGGCTGCGTTCTGCTGGTTTAGATAGCATGTTCATTTTGCTCAGTTGTTCTCTGTTTCTGTATTTCCTAGCATTTATTTCTGCTCTTCTCAAAGGTTTTGACCTGGAAAGAGTAAATGGAATGAATTTGTATGTTTGACATTAAGATGTAGTCAAATACATGTTTAAACTAGGCTGCAAAAGCTAGGGAATCCTTTTGTATATTTCCATGGGATGCATTATTAAATCTGAATTTGAATGTTGTTACATTACCGTTATACTTCAAAGGTATTTAAGTATAATATTACAGATTTTGCCAAATTCTGTATACAAAGTTTTGATAAACTAAATCCCCACCTGGTATTTGATGGCCTCTGATGCCATCAAAAAGGGAGATGTCTCATACTTCCTCTAATGGTTTACATGGGGTATCTCTGTGTTGGGAAATAGAAGTATAAGTATTTTATTTGCCAAAATCATGCTGTATTAGAAAGAAATCCTCACTGAAATTAAGAGAACAAAAGTATACCTATTCATTAAGGTTAATAAATATGTTCCTCAATTCTATTAATCGTCATGATAGATACAGCTAATATGAAAGTTTGGTTCTTCTGTCAGCCCTCTCATTCTTTTGTCATTGCAGTTCGTAGTGCCACTAGTAGCAGCGATAATTTTCAATGCAGATGTGGCAATTCAGTCTTTTTGGCTTTATTGCTACTTTTGCAGGTTCAGATTCATATGGGATACAGTGTCAGACTTGGAAAGATAGGTATATACATTAATATAGCTACATCACACAGTTCAGTTAAATTTAATGAGATTGGTAAGCTGTCAGCTCTTGTGTAAAGTATGTAAAGAACATAAGCCTTGCTCCTCTGCTGAATAAATTTTTGGTTTATTGTTTTAGAGTAATTAGTTTTATTTATTATATACTTGAGCTTCAGATTCCCTCTACAGCAGTAGACTAGCTCAGATGTGTGGAAGAAAGTACATGTGAGATGTGCTTTGTCCTTTATTGTGATACAAAGAGGAGTCGCCAATGCTCAAAAGAGATTGATTCTTGGTTTTTATATATATATTTTATTGTAAATATATAAAACTTAAAATATTGAGACCCCCTTGGTCATGCTGAAAAGTGCTGCGAAAAAAGCCAGACCAGAACAAAACTAAACAGTTTCTATTTTAATATGGTAACCAGGACAAAATGAAGTACCTATATCTGTCTTGTAAAGACGTATTTGAAGTCTATGAATAAGCAGAGACAAACAAAAAGAGAAAATAAGCCCAAAGAAAGTGAAAACAAAATAATGTTGCATTTGCACCAATCTCTGCTTCACAAGCTGTGAGCCTTTTTCGAGTCATAACTGAAGGCCGTACCCCTTACAGGAGAAAAGGGAGGTGAAGCACTGCTACAGCTTCAAGGAAGGGGGCTTTTCCAGGGCCACAGCACTCTTACTGCTACCATTGCCACATAAATTAGTCCATTCTTTTGAAACCATAGTTAAGCACCTTAGAAAATCATGGCATTTACTGAAAAAGTGTTGAAACCAGAGTTTCCCAGACTAGCCTAAAATTCACTCAGGTTATGCACAGGAAGGTGGGCTTTTTCACCAATGATAATAACAAAATAAACCAACAGGTTTATACAAGCAGAAAAACGGAGAGTTATCTGTTCTTCTTTTCCCCAGGTATTCATGTTGGTTTGCCTAAGATCCTGCACTTGGATTCTCAGTGATAGCTTTTTGCCTATCAAAGACAGCTCATCCCACTAGGCTGGTGGGACTGACTTGGCTGTAAGGATTTGTTTGTGTTGGTCAGGAGACAAGCTGGGGGTCTTAGAATTAGTGTGCCTTGACATGGCTTCTACAGCAGTGTGCACTCAGCCAGCACATCCATAAAACTTTAAGTTCCTTAGCTGAAAGTTGTTGTAAATATGAAACTGCCATCTGTAACATGAACTTATTGTTTTCCCTCACAAGGTTCTTGAAAGTGCATTGACCTAAACTGCTTATTTAAAAAATGTTAACCTCTACCCCAAGAAGTTGCTTGAGAATAATCATACTGTGTATTTTTATGCAAAAACATGAGCCAGCAGCGTGCCCAGGTGGCTAAGAAGGCCAACAGCATCCTGGCTTGTATCAGGAATAGTGTGGCGAGCAGGACCAGGGGGGTGATAGTGCCCCTGGACTTGGCACTGGTGAGGCCACACCTCTAATACTGTGTTCAGTTTGGGCCCCTCGGTAAAAGAAGGACATTGAGTTCCTGGAACATCTGCAGAGAAGGACAGTAAAGCTGGTGAAGGGTGTGGAGAGCAGGTCTTATGAGGAGCGGCTGAGGGACCTGGGGTTGTTTAGCCTTGAGAAGAGGAGGCTGAGGGGAGACCTTATCGCTCTCTACAACTCCCTGAAAGGAGGTTGTAGGGAGGTGGGTGTTGGTCTCTTCTCCCAAGTCATTAGTGATAGGACGAGAAGAAATAGCCTCAGGCTGCATCAGGGGAGGTTTAGAGTGATTATTAGGAAAAATGTCTTCACTGAAAGAGTGGTCAGGCATTGGAACAGGCTGCCGAGAGGTGGTGGAGTCACCATCCCTGGAGGTGTTAAAAAACCATGTAGATGTGGCACTTCAGGGCATGGTTTAGGAGGCATGGTGGTGTTGGGTTGACAGTTGGACTTGATGATCCTAGAGGTCTTTTCCAACCTTAATAATTCAATGATTCTATGATTCTGTGAAAATAGAACAACAGATCATAATTTCTAAATTTAAAATATACCTGAAAACATTTATTTTAGTTTATTGAAGATAGCAACAGATTGCCACAGAATTTTAAATTTAGTTTTCTTTTTGGATTTATTTTGTTGAGGTTTTATTCTTTTTTAAAACTATCTCAGAAAGATCTCTCAGACTTTCAGGAACAGGGAAGGAATGGTAGGGAAAAAAGCCTACAAAGTGCTGTTTGCTATGATTTCATTATTTTGTTTTACTTACTTAATTTACGGATGTTTTCTTCTTTATTTTATTGCACTTTGATAGGATGAAGCTACAGTACAAAAGTGGCTAGTCATTTTAATTTACATTAACGCTCATCAAGACTTTAGGAGAACAGAAGAAAGAAAAGCTATGTCCAGTTTTAATATAAAGATTGAGCTGTGTCTTTGGGAGTTGTAGTAGCAGAAAACTTAAGGCAGGTCTAAAAGTGGTTAATCTCAGCAAAGAAAGTAAACGGAAATTGTATTGCCATATGTCCAAAGGTATAGTAACTTTAGGTTTCTGTCAATAGAAAACAGTTTACGTCTTGTGACATCTGACATTTCATGACAGAAGACCTAATAGTCTAACAGTAATTGGTAGCTTGTTTGGAAGATCACTTTATCATATCCCATTACTGAGGCCTTGGTATAGAAGGGTCACAAGCTTCAAGGAATTTTTCTCACTGGCAGTTTTCAGCGGCCACTAGGTGACAATGTTGATCCAGTTTCAGATCTGTCTGTCTGACAAAGCTGTTACTGAAGTAAAAGGAAACGAACTCTTCAGGGGCTCTGAGGCTCTGTTATGCACAATTTGTGTTCTTTTATGGACTGCAGTTGCCCTTTTCCTTCAGGTTGTAATTGTTGCTGGTTTAGTCTTTCCGATAATTCAGCTTTTGGTAAATTAATCTGAAAATTAAGTTATCAGGTTTTGCGGTTGACTTGCAAAGTCAGGGAATTCAAACATAACTTGCTTCTAAGTTCTCTACTGTCTTGAAGGCAACCTTTTTTGATGTGGCAATTGCCACGTTCTTCCACCACTTTGTACCACTACTGATAGGAATGGGTTGCGAATATAGATCTTATACAGGTGTGTCAGGTTTCATAGTCCTTCTCTGTGGTCATAAAAGGCAATATATGAATCCTAGCCAAAAAATAAATTATTAATATCAGAGGCAAAAACCTTCTGACCCTTAAAAAGGACACAAGAAAAATTATTCAAGGAGGAAAAGGGAGCCTGTAATCCATCCCTGCTGATGCTTCCTTCCCTATAGATCAAGGCCATTTAAGAAGGGGCTTTGTGTGATTTTTTTCCCCCCAGACTAGGACGAATGCTCTGGATTTTCTTAGCCCTGTTTCTTAATACTCCTCAGAGGGAAAAGGTCTCAATTTCCCAGAGAATGTACTTGTGTAAAACAGTGCCATTCAACTTTAATAACTATAGGTTGTTCAAGGACTGGATGCCTGGTCAAACAAGAAAGTCATAAGTAAAGCCAAATGAAATTTGAATGAACTGCTGTCAGGCACCCAGATTTATTTTGCCTAAAATGAACTTGTTGTGTCAGTTAGTAGCTGTGTGCCTGCTAAAGTGACATCAGTGCTGCTGCCCATGAGCAATCGTTTGGATAAACTGAGAATATGCTGCTGGGGAAGGCATTCCGAGAGGGTACGTCAGAGAGTAAATTGCCCCTGGGAAGGAGTTCAGTATAAATAGCAGCCATGTGGCCATTATGCAACCAAAGAAATTTGTTGTCACACACCCATTATTGAGTGTAATCTAAATTTAATTGGAGTCCTAGTAATAGCAAAATATTTACATGGGTTCTAGCAACAGACTCTAAGCGCTTTTGAAAATTGTTTTATGTAGTGCTCTGAAGAGAAAAAGCATTAAGGTAAACAGCATTACTAAGCATTACAATAACCTTAGCACCATCATGGGGATCATTAGACAGGAACTGTTAATTTTTCATTGTAGTCATTTCACCGGTTGGCAAATGAAAGAAAAATCATGTAATTGAGGTATCAATCATAACATACAAGTGTGTGGACCTTACGAGTCCAAGAAAAACAGCAGTTTTGTGAAGCCTTAAATTCTATTTTAATAATTCCCAAAACAGTGCATTTACACATAGAACCAGTATGAGAATGTATGCGTATTGGCTAATTAGTTTACCTTAAAGAATGTCATGTGGTAGCTTAGACCAATTACTAAGCTTGCCCCATTGCCACCCTACATATATTTTGTATGGTCAATTGGTATTTAGTTCTTACAGTATATGTTTACTTGTTCAAGAATAAAATAAGTTTCCTAATCACCTGAGGGAGTTCCTTTTTGTTGCTAGTCCTGTTAGGCTATGTGTATTCTTGGGTTTTTGCTGTTTGAAACTTTTTATTGGATGAATTATTCTAGCAGCTATTAATGCAGTTCCACATCTGGTCAGTGAAAGCAGTAGCTGTGTAACTAAGGTGAAAAATTACTGTAATTATGTGACATGTATCTTATGAAATAGCTGGGGTTTAACTTAACTGAGAAAATATTTTACTTTGTATTACTCATTTTCTGCATACTTAAATAATTCGGGTGTATCTTTGCAGCCATCATTTATTACATTCAAAATTTTGGGCACTAGTCACTTAAGTATATTGCACTTGCTTTAGCGGGAGGTATCCTGCTGTTCTAAAGACTTCCCCCCCCCCCCCCCCAGTTGATTTATTGAATTAATGGAAAAGGGAAAAGAAAAATCCAAATATGTTAGAAGCCAACTGCCAAAAGGTGAAACATGAATGTGTGACAGTGCTTGTCATGGATGCCAGACGCTGTGACATCAAAGTTGGGGGAACTGGGAAACTTGGAAGCCAAATGTGGTAAGACCTGTTGAAATAAAACATATGCATGTTTCAGCTGTGAATGGGCACTGCATGTTCCAAAACCAGGAAGAGTCTGCCACTGCCTTCCACAGGATTTGAAGGAAGGATGGGTGTGGGATGGAATTGTAAGGCCACAACAAAGTGCCTAGTTTCTAAGCCTCCCTTTATGTTTATTTACATAAGCATTGGTAGCTATTTTATAAACAATGCTGTACATTTACTAGTGTCAAATGGAAAAGAAAAAAAGGAAAAAGCAGCAAACTTCTCTGATGCATGAACTCAAACAATGGATCTGGATTAAACTCTAACTGTAAATCCTAGACAGAAAGAAAGCATTAATCCAAGCAGAAGTTGTTCGGACTGAGCAATGCTTTTTGCTACAATGTCAAGAAAATCTTGAGCATTTCAAGAAAAATGGTGATTCACCTACCATTCTATTTAATAAATGAAGCGAACAAATATTCTCTGCACAGAATTGCAGTTTACACAAATCGACTCTGTGTATTACAGTGAACTGTTTAAAAATTATTTTTTGTTCTTGCACAGTAATTCTGAGTATGATTACTTGTCTTGCTAAATATTGAATCATAACTCATAACTTTTTAGTTGCAATTAATCGAAGCAGTTATAGCTATGTTACCAAAGAATGTGTAAACAGATATAGTCATTACTTTGCACTCTTGTAGGCGTGATATTGTAACACTATCTGGGATCTTTACAAACTCCCTTGGGTCTGCATGTTTAATTTAGATAGCTGACGTACTTTCCTGTCTTTGCACATTGTTAGCAACTGCAGCATTATGTATGCAATTTGATGGAGTGTGTGGCTTAAGCAGGACATAGTGGCCTTGCCAGATAAACAGTTGAATGTTGGTCTTGAGCCTTCAGTTAGCAGTTGCAGCTTTCCACTTTTCAGAGTTTTGTTTTTCAGATAAAAGCTAAATGGATCAGAAGTGGTAAATACATTGCTATTTTAGTGAAATGTGAAATACTGCCACGGAAGAGATTTCCTCTTCTTTCCTCTTATGATGTCGGAAAAAATATTCTTTCAAATACTTTTTTTTTTCTGTATTCTGCACATCTTACTTAATGTATTGGTTGGTATAATCAGAAATGTTTGCTAATTGTTCTTTTTTGTTTGTTTGTTTGTTTGTATGATTAAACCTGTGCAGTAAAGCAGTTTACTATTTTATGTGTATCTAGCTTTACAGGCACAAAAGAGAGTGATAAGCTTTTAGTGTTACTGATTTATTTTATTTTAGGGAAACAAGAAACATCTTTTAGGAAATTCTCCATGAGGGACTGCAAAGTGCATTTCTTCTGTAATATTTTGCATTAATACAAAATGGTCATTGCCTTTTAAAAAATTGAAAAACTCAGTGCAGAGAAAATGTTCTAAAATATGTAAGTGTGAACACCACTGTGTTCTTATGTATTTATATGAAATTCTCTCCTGCAGAGGTTATTTATGTAGAATAACATTTAATAAATCTAGAGAAATTCTGAATGTTTTTGCTCACTTGATCAAAATATATACATAAATCTGAAGACACAGTTTTACCCCAGTCTGCACCAGAGGCTGATACAGCCTTACTAAGCCATGCTGTTTCTAGGTTATATGGTTCACTCCCTGCAGCAGGGATGCAGCACTTTGTAAAAAGCAAATTCTTTGCTGCGCTTTGAGTACTCACGGTGAAGAGTGCAATATGCAATTGGAGAAGGTAGAGCGCAATATTACTGCTGCTGTGGAGTGTGGGAGGGTGGCTGAGGTGGCACAGACTGAGTTCCTCAGTGCTCACTAAGGATGTCCCTGTGACGCACTGCCATTGTGGTCTCTCTTTTCACAGCCTGTCCCACCATGAATATTGCAGGTGACCAAAGCAGTAAGAATAGCTGTAATGTTTCAGGTGTCTCATACAATTCTGTTAAAATCATTCTCATTTCAGGTAGTGCCTACCAATTTGAAAAAATGCCCAGTGTTGGCTGAGCTGTAGGATTCACTGAGACATTTGAGTAGCTGTCAGTGTTTATTTTCACTGTTAGATTTTGAGCCCTGTTTCTAGTCTGATGCCCTAATTTCTACTCCCAGCCCTTTGTTAACAAATTTCTCTTTGTGTACATTCATACAAGCTGTGATGTTGTAATTCCTTAAATTCCTTAAATTCCTCTTTATCAAGTGAAATTGATTAAGCTCCTTTTAAGATACATTTTCCAATCCTTTATTTGCATTACAGCTGTTTCTCTGTTTCTTCTGCAGCTGATTATTCTCAACTTGTAGACATTGATACTAAGTTATTGTAGCTAAACATGGAAGTAAATAAATAAAGTAAAAAAAAAAAAAAAATAAAATAAAGAAAACAGAAGTTCCTAAATGATGTTTGGTATTTTAATAGGAAAAGATCACATTAGCCCTTTGCTGCAGTGTCATACATAGGAGATTGTGATTACTGGATTGTTTGCCTTCTCTGAATCAAGTCCTCAATCCATCTTTTGTTTCTAGGTGTATGATCTTGCTTTCAATTGCTTGGCACTCCAAGTAACCCACCGCTCTTTGCATTTATGACCTCCCTCTTTTTGTTCCCCACTGTGTATCATTTGCAGACTTTATCATTGTGATGGGCATGTTGTCTCCCAGATCATTAGTTATTTTACAAGGAAAACACCTGACTCTATTCCTTTCCTTTTGTCTATCTAAAGCCCCATGCTGCACTTTATTACTAAACTGTATAACCATCTACCCATGGTGCATGTCCTTTCCCCAAGTCCATCTGCGCTTCAGAAGTTCTTTCAGCAGTTCCACCATACTCAGTGGCCATTCTTTGTGTCACAGAGAGGGGCAAGTGACTCATCCTGAATGGGCATCAGTTTAGGTTGACAAGCGATATCTCAGATTGACCTTTCCCTGCTAGTGCAGGAGAGAGGACCAACAGTGGAGACAGTAATGTGTCTCTTCTAAAACTGTCTGAGATGTTGCCAGCAGTCAATGTTGACAGTTTGACTCCATATTGCTGAAGTGCTTTGGCAGGGGCAAGAGGGGCCTGGAAGTATCCCCATGAACTTCTGCTGTCTTTGATTTGGGTGTTTGTGGCTAGGAATGAGTCTCATCTTATAGAAGTGGCAGCACATGGTAATTGCAAAACCACCTGTCGGAAGAAAGCTAACCACCAACTTTGCTAGGGATATTACATGCTTTAACAAGGAACCCCACTCATGTGGGGTTGCATCCTGGCTTGTATCAGGAATAGTGTGGCGAGCAGGACCAGGGGGGTGATAGTGCCCCTGTACTGGGCACTGGTGAGGCCGCACCTTGAGTACTGTGTGCAGTTTTGGGCCCCTCACTACAAGAAGGACATTAAGTTGCTGGAGCATGTCCAAAGATGGGCAACGAAGTTGGTGAAGGGTCTAGAGAACAAGTCTTATAAGGAGCAGCTGAGGGAGCTGGGTTGTTTAGTCTGGAGAAGAGAAGGCTGAGGGGAGACCTTATCGTTCTCTACAACTACCTGAAAGGAGGGTGTAGTGAGGTTGGGGTTGGACTCTTCTCCCTAGTAGCAAGTGATAGGACGAGAGGAAATGGCCTCAAGCTGCACCAGGGGAAGTTTACGTTGGACATTAGAAAAAACTTCTTCACTGAAAAGGATGTCAAGCATTGGAACAGGCTGCCCAGGGAGGTGGTTGAGTCTCCATCCCTGTAGGTATTTAAAAGAAGGGTAGATGTGGTGCTTGAGGATATGGTTTAGTGGTGGACTTGGCAGTGATGGGTTAGCGGTTGGACTCGATGACCTTAAGGGTCTTTTCCAACCTTAACAATTCTATCATTCTATGATTCTATATGACAAGGTGCTAGGTAAAAAGCCAGGCAGTCTTTAGTGTCTTCAGCAGATAACCTTTAATACCTAGCTCAGGTTTGAGGCTAGGAGGAACATTTGCAAAATGTGTCTTAAATTGAACTGCAAACAGTAGTATTAATTTTAGAAGACCTTCAGATATCTCCCGTCTAACTAGCCTAACTTCACCAGACCAGATGGGGTCACAACATGAACTGCTGTTCTTGAAGTCTTGTGAATAATCAGGTTAGGGAGAAAACAATATGCTTGAGTCACCACAACAGTTTTTCAATGAGAATGGGGGCACAAGAAGAGAAGGGAAGAGAGTACATCCTCTTCAAAGCTGTTGCATAAAAACCAGTGTATCAAATGTCAATGGTGAGACTGGAAGACAAACTCTGGAAATTTCTTAGGATTTTAATCAGAAATGTGTAGAATTGTGAAATAGATCAAACTTGGCTGAGTATGAATGTTCAATAACCATCCATTATTTCAATTTCACATAGAATACTTTTTTATTGTTCACTCTCTAGGAAATTCAACAATATTTAAAATTGCTTTTACTGGTTACATTCCCATTAGCAGTCTGTTTTTAAACTTATCCAATAAGGGTTATATTCAGTGGCTGGCCTATATAATCAAGTGGTTTTTCTTGCAGGAAGCTCCTGCACCTGAGGAAGAGATGGCTGAATTTGTTTGCACACAAGAATGGTCCTACCAAGCCCAGTGGGACACTGTGAGGGGTTAATGGGTTGCAAACTCACACAGCTTCCGAGTGAGAACTGCTGAAATAGTACAATTGGTGTTCATCTCCATATATTAAAAAAGGTAGGAATTGGGGATGTAAATCTTCTTGCTATAAAACCTGCAAATTCAGTGGAAAAATGCCAAGGTAAATGATTTTTAGAAATTTAGAAACTGCTTTTCATACGAGTAGACTGCAGCAGGATGAAACTTGCCTGTCAATACATCACCAAGCTTGTTTGTGAAAGGAAATTAAATCAAACTTGCCTATCTGTTGAACCAGACTTTAAGCCCTGGGATTAGTTTGTAGCACATTCACCATTAAAACTAGTGTTGCCAGTGCATGTGCGCTTTTTTGTGGTAGATTAGTTTGAAATTTCTGTTCAAGATAGGGGTAGTGAACAGCTCATCAAACCTTGTGGTTTTTTGGGGTATGCCTCCCCAACAGTCAGCCCCTAGAGTAATACTGGCTTAGGTTTATTTGGCAGACCAGCTTTTTTGAGAATTTCAGAGCCCATGCTACTAAAATAAGTGTAATTATTGTTCCAGCAATTAAAATGAGGTCTCGCCAAAAGAACTCAAGACACTTGATTGGGAGAAGCCTCTTACAAACCCCCAGCTCATTCCCAGTCAGCTGCCTCAAGGGCTTCATCCTCAGCAGAGCTGGGTTTGCGCATCTGATGTTTGCAAGAAAGGGTGCAGAGATGTCTTCTAACCAGAGTTTTAGATACAGAATATGACAGTCACAGTTCCAAGGATTGTCAAATATTTTCACTTCCTCCAGGCTGTGCAAGGTGTCCAGGGCACCGGGAGGAACTGAGGTCAGGCTGTTGTTCTGTAGATAAAGGCGCTTGGTGTTAACCGGCAAGGCAGGCACTTCCGTCAGCTTCCTTGAGCTGCAGTCTACATGCAAACCCTTCATTTCTCCTAGTGACTTACAGTTGCAGGAGGGAGGACAGGCTTCAGTTTGGGTCATGTGGAACAGCAATGATATGGCAAATCCCACAACAGTGATGAATTCTGTCTTGTTCATGCTTCAGCTACCCAGGGAATAAGAACAATAATCTGATAAGTATGATTCATTAGCATGTTTCTAAATGCAGAACTACAACACAGCTATTTTTTTCTCACTATTTCTTGTGAGATTTAGGGTTTTGGAAGGAAAAATTTTAGCTTTCTGTATTTCCCACAGAGCCATTCTTCCTGATATTAAGTAGCAGAAATGCAACTGGGAGAGAGCACAGTGCTTCCATATTGCCTCTAGTTCATTGTTCAAAGTTTTGGAACAGAATGTCACCAGGAGATGATGGTAAAAACTAGGTTACTTTTAGGCAAAGATTTTGATTCCGTTTCTCTGTCTTCACAGGGCTAGTGTAAAATTGTGTGTTCAAGTCAGTTTTTAAAATAGAGTTTAAGAGATTGGATAATGTAAATGTCTAAAAATCTGTTTTCTGAGAGTATGAAGATTCTAACCAGGAAGGATGTATTTTTATGTGACAAAAAGGTTATTTTTTTCTGCCTTGTAGCTTCATGCATCTCTGAGAACATGCAGTTTAAGATTTGGATGAATAAAGAATTGGAAATTTTGCATATCTAGTACTGCTTGCCTTTCAGCGATTAAATAACCATGCTTTTGGCTAGCAGGTAATTATCCCTTTTGCTATGTTATTCCCAGTTCTGTAGAGTGGATCCCACTAGACTTCCATGTTAGTCCCTTCTATTTGGCAGTTTAAAACCTCTAAAGCTATTCCCTTCCTGTATTTCCTACTAAATCTCTGCATTTAAAAATACATAGCTAGCCTTGGGACCAGACTGGAATTTGAAGTTCAAACTCCCTTGCACAGGTTGGGGAATTTCCAGTCCTGAAACCATCTTTTTTTAATTATTATTTTAATGCATCCCATAATTAAAATGTATTTTCTTATCTTTTTTTCCCCTCAATGAATTTGAAATAAGTAAGTATTGAAGCAAAAATATTGACTGTATATTGTCTTTATGCTACTTGCAGAAAGGCAGATACTGTAAAAAGCATTGGGTTTTTATACACTATCTACTTAAAGAAAGTTAACTGAAGAAAATGGAAACAGTTGTATAACTTTGTTTTCAGGCAAGCATTTGAAGCATATTGACTATGATTTTAAAATTGAACTGGACAAAGCCTTGAAAAATAGCCAGAGGGAAGAACAGACCTATCAACAACAACAAATATAGAGTAAAAGAGGTTTTTACATACTAAGGTGGTAAGGAGCTTAAATTATACTAATGTAGAACGGAATTTGGAAAAAAAATTCTTCAAAATAATGTTTTCAAGTGTAGAGATATATTACAACTCAAAAAAAAAAAAGGTTTTCCTCTTAAAAACTTAAAATAAACTGAGGCGCTTTTTTCTTCTGGGAAGTTTCATTTAATACAGACTAAAATAGTAGGAAAAAATGGTTTGATTTTGTTTTAAATTAATTTGCTTCAATTTATTTACAAGGAATATGTCATTAGCTTTTTAAAATTAAGTTAGACAGTTTTAGATTCCTGATCTAAATACTACATTCTTATATTTTTAAATTGGATTAATGCTACATGAAATTATAAGCTTTATTACAGAGAAACTGAAATATTAATCTTAACAAACTCCTATGTCTTTGTAAGTAAGTAGTCAGTCTGAATATCTTTGGTCTGAATCTAGATATTTACCAGCTTTTTCTTCAAGAAATCTACTAGAGTTGTTCTTTTAACACCAGACATCTTAAAAGGACAGACTATGTAATCTGAATAAAAAAAGTTAACAATACCTATAGAAAAGACAATCTCTACTGATTTAACATACAAACAGGCAGATATTCCAAATCAAATAGAAATAAGAACTGTGGCAAAAACACAGAAAGGAAGATTTGGTGAAATGTCTGACTGACACTTACCCTTATTTATTCCTTCTTGATTCCTTTCCCTCAGCTTGGTAAAGTGTTGTAGTACATAAAGCAACTGGAGCTGACTTTTTAAAGAGTCAGTAAGGAAATGTGTTAAAGGAGATGAGCTTTTTCCTATTTAGAATAGGAAACTGCTCCCATTGGAAGATGCTACATATGGTTGACATATGTCTCGTCATATAGTGCTTGGGGCATTTTTGTATTTTCTGCAGATGAGGAAATGCTTTTGAATTTTTTTTAATTACTAATATATTTTTCCCGTTAAACCTGACAATGTTTGGAAAACCTGAAATGACTAATCTGAAATCTAGTGGGTTTTATCTCAGTTGTAATAATCTACAGGTATAAAAGTGAGTTTGAGCTTCAGCTGCTGACACATGCAAAGCCAAACAAGATACAAGGGAGCTAAAGTTAGCACATGAAATAGAGTTCTTCTGTTTTAGTCAGAGCCAGGTGTGTTTGATATCTGCCTTTCCACTGATTAAATAAAATTTCTAAAAACACATCATAGCCTTGAAATAACTTATGTTAGTCAGATGAGATCAACTTGTATTAGTCAGATTAGATCATTAAGGAATAGAGAAATAATGCCATTATGTTGAAATAGTGGTGAAAAGTCACCCAAAATAGAGTATTTAAATCTGATCACCCATATTCAAAAAAGATTAAGCCAACAAGTGAAAGGAAGGTTTCTGTAATGATCAGGGATTTGGAGAACCTGTTTTATGCAAAGAGGCTGAGTGACCTGTACCCTGCAATATGGAGCACTGCAGAATGACTCAGGCAGGTAGGCGCCCCTGACACAACCTTGGATGTGTAGAAGGGTACTTGTGTATTGATCAATGGATCAGTTCCTGTTTTGGTTCTTGTGATATTTTGTGGAATATAATTTCTTTATAATGTCCTAGTTTGGTTTGGAGTTTAGAAATGGATTCCAGAATAGTCAGAAAAGGTACACTGGGAAAGGCTCACTGTCATGGTCAGCATAGCTCCACTTAATCAGCACAGCCTAGAGGACAGGGACAATCTTGGGCATATTTATAGCCTTTCTTCTCAGTCCCGAGAGCTGTGCATAGCTCAAAAGAGGACTATGATCCTGCAAATTTCTTCACACTCAAGTTACTGAAGAATATCACCTGGTGAATAATAGCAATGTGACAGAATATGGTCTGTGTGTATTTGGCTGGAAAGCCACTAATTCAGGATGATAGAAGTTTATAATACACATGTATCTGTTAATCTAAATAAAGAATGCCATGTTTGTGTAAAAGAAAAACAAAAATAGAATTTTGTTTTAACTTTTTTTTTTTATGTGAAATTTTGGAACAGAAATAAGTTTTCCTTTGCTTTAGCTACTAAGCATGAACACTCTAGAATTAAGATAGCAGTTCACATTTGGAAACCCAGTGTGTCGTGGATCTGATGTTTAATTCAGGCCAGTTCTTGTTTAGTGTGTTGTTCTGGAGACAGGCTTTGAGCTGTGTTCTGCATTTGGAAATGAAGCCCAGGTGAGTTTCAGATGTTGCAGATGTGCAATAGAGCCCTGCTTCTGAGCTGTTGTTTCTTTATAACATGCTATTCTTGGGGGGAAGGGTAATTTCTAACATTTAAGATTACTCTGCTAGAAATTCTTATTGTTTAATTCTTACTTACATTTAAAGTACTTTTCTTCATGAAGTCTAATCAATTATCAGTAGCCTGAAATTTGTTAGGAACTTCCTTAAGATAATTCCTTAATGTGTATCTCTGCTCTTTAGTATTTTAAAAGGTAATTTAGACAGTCCTGGAGGGAGAAGACAAAAATACTTCAAACCCTGTTTGAATTTTAATATTTTCTATAAGATGAAGAAAATTATTCCTTCCTTGTTGAAATGAATACTTCATCTGCCTAACAGATGTTCAACAGCTGGACCTGTGAGTGGACTGCTAATAATGGGAAGATCCTTCTATCCTAGGGATTGTTTCTTTTTTTTTTTTTGAAAGTACATCACTAGACCATAGATTTCAAAATGTCTGTCTTCCCTCATGTCTGTTTCCTGTATCACACAATCTATGCCATATGTCTTAAGGGATGCTGCCACACAGAATAAAAATTTTCCTGTTATATGGTGAAATCAAATGATGCATCTTTTTGCATTGAAACAGATGCAAAGTATTTTGAATCCTCTGGAGACAATACACAAATTCTGTGCTATGGATAATCCTCACAAAGGTAGTCCTACATTCCTCTGGCTGCTGTGTCACACATGGTTGGAGAAGTAGCTGGGCATGCTGAGTCATTGAGTCTGTTACTTGTGAAGAGAACTGTGGGCCAGTTTCTTCACCTCTGTGTGGAGGTGAATGTATGCAGGCAGAAGCAAAGCTTAACATACAAGGCATTTACACTTATGATTCTAGGGCTATAGCTTTTGGTAGGCCAAATTAGGATTCTTCATTTAAGAGGATTTTTTAAGAGCCGATCTGAAAAAAAAAGTTATAATCTGCTATAGTCTTGTTATGGTCTGAAAAGATATTTTCGACAGAGTAAATTTGAACTTTCTGTGAATGAGAGAGGCGCTGTCTTCTCTCAGCAGAGAGGTATTTCTGAACATTCTTGTTTCCCA
The DNA here is from genome assembly GCF_963921805.1 of Phalacrocorax carbo. Taxonomy (NCBI): domain Eukaryota; kingdom Metazoa; phylum Chordata; class Aves; order Suliformes; family Phalacrocoracidae; genus Phalacrocorax; species Phalacrocorax carbo. The sequence goes on along the minus strand of NC_087518.1, from coordinate 25,962,795 downwards.
GACAAAACCTCTCATGCTACTTTACTCCCTAAAAGCCCACTTCTCTGGATTAGTTTTCTTTTGAGGCCTTGACTTTTCCAGTCAGTTACATGGGTCCTGCATCTGATTGCTTATATAGGGAGAAAAAAAGAGTTGAAGGGAGATTACTAGTTTCCTTGCAGTTAAAAATAAAAGCTCCAAGTTAAAGATAAATGTGTGGTTCAAATGCATGACCTGCTAAGAGGAAATTCAGGCAGAATATGCCATTAATTTTTGTAGATGGTTTCAAGGAGTTATAGTCATTTATTGCTGTCAATGACCTTTCTTGACCTAGAAAGGCAAAAGGCTTTCTCAAGCACTATTTCCATTTCCAATGCTGAAAAAACTTGCCACATTGTCCATAGATGGCAAAAGTGCTTCTCATTTAAGTTCTATCACCTTGATTAAATCTGTTCTTTTATGTTTTCAAATTGGTTGGTGAGAACAGCCTAATCAAAATATTTCTTTATATTTGGATGTGAGTCACTGATAATTAATGAATTATACAAATAAATGAATAAGCAAAAAGAAGGAAAAAAAAAAAGATCAATCATGAAATTCATTCACACATCAAGGAATATTGCCTGCAGAAATGAGTTAAAGAAAATCTGTGTTTTCTCTCACATCAGGAGTTATTTTCGCCCCAGGGCCAAAATACTCCTATTATCTACTGCACCCTAGAGAACTAGCCTGCTAAAGCCTTTTCAGTATTTATACATAGGAGGTGTCTGAATTTAATCCTGTCCATATTCTGCTTATTGTATTGTTTCCCTCTGCACAGTTATTGTAGTTTTACCTGATTTAATTTTGTCTCTGTCAAATCAAATATCCCATTTCCTGGGAAGATTATTAGACAGCCAGATAAACTCTTGTCATTTAGGAAATTCTTCTCCTAAATCGCATTCCCCCATTTTATAAAATAATTCTTTCTCCTCCCACCCATTCTCATAAAGAATCTTCCCCCTTGCTGTTTTCACTGGTCAAAACGGTACATAGTTGCTGTGCAATCTTCAGCTATTGCTTCTCTTTCCACTAGGTGTCATTCAAGTTGTTTTTTGGGTAAATGTTGAGCATACACTGTCTGAATCAACCTTTAGTTATAATTTATCAATTCAAAATAGTTGTCTGAAAGACTGAAGTATTATATTCTTTTAGGATATTACCTTTTCCGTAGCTACCAAGATAAAAATATAAGAAATGTACAAAATGTGTGTATTAAGTGATCTGTCTAAATCCGATAGCTGACCACATGTCTGTGTTTTATGGAACTCTTAGTGTCTTGAGCCTGTTATTGAAAAAAAATATTCAGAGACAATTTGACTGTCCTCAGGAAAATATTAATACCATTTATGCTAAGTTGTAACAATGGTAGAGTTCGCATGGGGAGGCTTCTAGGGAGAAAATCTCTAAAAGCACCATTAAAAGACCACCATCAAGGCAGTACTTCCCACCACAAGATAGTGCCTAGGTAGTTCCCTGCACTCCTGGCTCAGTTAATTAGCTCTAAATGTGCACCAAGGAACCTAGCCATCCTGAGAGCTGTCAGTGCCGTTGGTGTTTCTGTCGTGTTCCATGAGCTGAATGCGATGTTGGCACCTTGGTAGGAAGTGCTGGGCTTGGTAAAATGGAGTCAGCTGTGCCCCTCTCTGCTTTGCTTGCTTTGCTGAATTAAATATTTTGCTCTAAGGAAAAGGAATTAATTTTCTAGCTCTTTATGCACAGTCACTGTTACTCAGAATACAATACTGTGTTTCAGTCAAACAATTACAATGCAACCCTGCATTTATGTGAATGTTTTATTTAGGATCAGGACTGAAATCTCAGAGCAAATCTCATGATCTCCGTTTTCCATGCATGCCTTTTAGATGAAACTAAACTGCAGTATTCACTCTGGAAATACATCTGATTTGTTCAGGGTGCTAATGGAGGTTCAGTTGTTGGGACCAGACTAAAGATAGTCCAAAATAACACCACCTCTTCTAGTATATATGGTCAGATGTGTTGTCCTCAGTTCCAGATGGTTTTGCTGCTGTGATCCAGCTCTTTGGGCTATTCTGTTTATTGATACAGACATTGCTAGTATGACAGCCAAAATCTGTCCGTAATTGAACCATGTTCAAATGCCCTGGTAATTATGCTGTCAAGCCTGCTAAAGATATATAAACATCTTTACCAGGTTACTGCTTAATAGCTGTAGCAGGATTGTAAAATACATGAGATTAAGCAGCACTCTGGTATTGTGGTGTTGTCCTTGTTTAAGAGTTTGGTGATAAACAAAATCAGTCTTCAGCTCCATTAGCTAAAGTCCTGCTACTTTCTGCTTGAAGACTTGGAAATGTTGAAGACAGGGCATTGAACTTTATGGTCACACTGAACAATTGTTCTTGGAAAGATCAATTAGAAATTAGTTAGTGTCTGATGTAAAAGACTATATTGGAAAAGCCCTGGTGATGAGTTTACCGAGGTAATTCATTGTAGAATTTAACTCTTTGTAACTGATAAGATGGTTAGTTTTTATATTGCCCTTTATACAGCTATGACTTCACAGGTTTTTTGAAATAAAACAGTCATGTCTGGATATGTTTTCAATAATTAATTATTTTTTTGAGATGCGAGCAACTACAGTCTCATTACTCCTTCCATACTAATGCTGTATTTACATATCATTTGTGTAGCTAAAACTTGCAGATGTGCTCAGTTTTGTTCTTTGTGCCTCAGTGAACTGCAGAAGAGTTTGCCCAGACTTCTGTTCACACAGGGAGAACCACAGAAATTCACTGCAGACAGATCTAATACAGTTCTGCTGAATTTCTACTGCAAAGCAGAGGATTCTCACGAGTGCACATCCCAGATAACCCATTTAACCCAGTTGGAAGATGTTGTCAAAATTGCAGTTTTCATGTGGTGGGGGGGATAGTCCTCTGCTCTCAAAAACTGTGTTACCACACAGTAATTGTTTTAGTATGTGAGATAACATTATTGCCAATCCCAATTTTCCAGTTCTTCCATTGCCTCCCCAAAGACATGGTATTTGCATTTTAAAGCAATATATGTTGATTTTTAAAAAAAACTTTTTTTTAGTGGGCTTGTTTTTTGAGCCATTAAAGTTTACATTTTCCAAATTCTGCTCATAGTCAATAAGGCTAGATATTCCTAATGAAAGCTGAGATTCACCTCTAATCACATGCCTCCAAGTGTTAGGTTCTGAGGGAAATATTTTATATAGCGTGATGTGTGATAAAATCACAAAAGCCAAAAACCCTGCTCTGCTAATCCTATTACTTCCTATCACTGAATCCTAATATATGAGCATTTTGGAGAGTCAGTTTTATCAAGCTGGCAAATGAATTAATCATATGGTCACATGTATCAAGGAATAAATAAGCAGTGTTCCTCTGAGGAGGACTGTAGAATTATAAAAAGATGCTTCAAGTCTCTTCCAGCATAATCAAATTCTTTCTTTGCCCTCGTTTGCTCCCTCTAGCTCAAACACAGTGTTGATGACTCTACTTCAGTGAAACTTCCTACATTTAATGGTGCTAGTTGGAGGTTATTTATATTTATTTCCACATCAGTTTTGATGAATCTTGGTGGTTTGATGTTGTCCTGCAATGACACTCATGGTGTCATTCTCTCCATGCTGACAGGCACAGAACACACACAGTATCTCATCCTCTAATAGGAAAAACCAGAGTCTGGCATGAGAGGAAAGCACTCTGTCCCCTTTAGTCGACATCTCTCCCTAAGTACACATCTGAAATCAATTGGCATTTGCCTCATACCTTGGCTGGCTGCTTTCTGCAGGTATAGGTGCAGCACCTTTATTTACACAAGCGAAAGAACATTGTTCAGGTTTTACGACTACAGAAAATCTGTCTACTTCACTTTTTTTTTCTTTAAATGAGGACTCCTTATATGAGGTATTCTGAAATATTAGGTTCTTTCAGATAAAAGGACAAAGAAAAAAATCCATGGGACTCCCCTTCCCATTAAGTCTTTGTCACTGGCTCTTTTCAGAAGTATTTTATACTTTTCACTGTTTTAAGGGAGACTTTCATTATGATCTAAATGTGTTAGTCAGATCACAGTGTTCTGCCTGAGATTTTTGCTTCCGTGATTTGCTTTTTGACTTTACTCATTGTCTATATTCTTTTGGATGTTTCAATTTGTTTCCTAGTGAACCCAACTACTTTTCCTTTTCTTCTTCTCCAAACTCTGCGGTGTCTTTGATAAATCTCTATGAATAAGACACAATTTATAGTAGTGAGGACCCCTTTCCAGAATATATGGCAAGTTATATGCCTATATACTACCTCCAGTTTAATCACTATTGCTAGACTGGTGCAGCTGAACAGGCCTGTATTGCAAATTTTGCTCAATTCACATGTCTGGCATTTGGGAAAAATGTGTCAAAATTCTATTAATGCTTTCTTAATCTTGCTATGAAAGTCAATAGGATGAAAAGAGTGTTTCACTTCTGTAAGTAAAACTATGCCTGAAGGGCTTAACTGGGTAGATAATGGCAGAGACAGATTCTCACCTGTGAGACTTGCAGGTGCTATTTGAGATTACAGTTATACATCCCATATGAAAGAAAAGGTGGGGAGGAGGTTATCCCACCCCTCTACAGCCAGGACTATGATTAAAAAAAAAAAAAAAAAGAGCTACCCACACAATAAAAAGAGCTACCCAAGCTAGTGAACTAACACCCCAAGGTTTAGTTATAGGAAGCAGTGCACACGAGATCTCTGTAACCTAAGCACTTTCTTGAGCTTAATATCATGTGCCAACCTCTGGCTGAAAGAGAGATTTCTGGAAGGGAAAAATAAGCTAACTGCTAGGGCTTGGACCTGGGGCTTGAGTGGCCAGGACTTTGCTGAATCACCTATATATATATAGTCAGTAAACAGGCATATTATTTTTAGGGAATGGGTGAAAAAATGGTACGTTTCCTGTGGGTTGAGAAAAATCCATTGAGATTCCATTAATTTCCAGAGTTCCAAAATGACATTTTTTTTCTGATGTGTCAAGTAGGGCCATCAAACCCTTATGTTTGAAAATACTTGTTCAAGAAGCTTCTTATTTTGACTGTGATTAATAGTGGACTAAAAGAACATACAGTGCAGTCAGCAGTTTTACTCAGAGCAAAGTTCCTAGTGGATATAAATTGAACATCTGAGGAAAGAAGCACAGACTCTAATTCTCAATTCAGTGAAGACTGAGATTTTCTCAGCCTTCAGGTTATCGGATACAGCTAATAAATAGTGCAGATGTCACCTTAGTTTTAGGCTTTTATTGTTTCTAAGGAAGTCTGTAAACAGAAATTCAGTACCTGTCTTTTTTGTTCAGTCAGCACATAGAGTAGTGTCTTGAAGAGGATGAAGATATCTGTGACTCTGAACAAATGTTCTTGAGATGCATCTTTGAAAGGTTTTAAAAGTCTTACTGGGGTGTTGGTGTGATGTGAATATTCATGAGTACAGAGTTGCTAACAGCATTTTTCATTTACATGAAAAAGCCCCAAGAGCAGAAAGCTTAAAATACAATGAAAAGTCTGGGTGCTACTTCATACAGTATAAAAATTTGCAGCAAGGTCATTGTGGAACCACTGCAGAAAATCAGATGAGTGTGTAAAACTGCTGGCATGATCTGCCTGTGGCAAAGGCTTATGTGGTAATCTTTGGCAATGTGGAAGAGGAGAGCCCACACATAGCTGACACCACATTCTTCACAACTTTGAAAGACAGTTAGCCATGATGTTCACATGCCAAAAGCCAAGAAATCACTTACGCTCCATTTAAAGCCTTAAGTGTATTGCAGATATATTGATAGTAAGCATAATTTATTTTTCTTTAGACAACCAGACTGGACACGTAATATGCAGGTGTTGTTTGCACTTGAACCTGCTTGGAAGCAGCTACTCCTCACAAATTCCACATGTGGACACATGCTGCAATAAGCATCTGTTTCCTTTACTTTAAGCCAAAAACATTCAGCAAAGCTGAACAAGAAAAAGGCACCTTATACCAAAATAATAGCCACATGCGGGAGTAGTTATATCTTATGAACCAGAGCAAGTTATCTTTACTTAATAGGGGAGAAAAGGGAAGTTGAGCAGCTTATTCTCTCTAAAGTGTTATTCTCAAAAATCTTTTCTTTCTGGCTACTCCAGGTCTTGCTTTCAGCCCTTTGCTGCTACTAGAGATAGATGTATGCTCTTCACCACTTAGTTTTTCTCTTTCATCCTGCCATCTGTTCCACCTATTACAACTCCATTATTTCCAATGCAGACATATGCAATATGCAAATGTATCCTGCAGGCATTGTCCTGTTGTGGGGAGGAAGCATAGCTTGTACTGATTAATAACCTGTTCAGACTTTATGTAGTTCCATTCTTTTAAGTGTTCATTTTGTGAGAGCGTGTGTATAAAAGTTGTCCAGAAAACTCAGCGATGGTTCAGAGCCCTGTTAAAGCCTATTGCTAGGGGTATATTCTAAAGCATGTCTAACTCATAGTCAATGAAGTTGCATTCGACCTATTGCTCTATATTAACCACAATATATCACAGCTTGAGATTTGGTATTTTGTATGCGGTAATTTTCTTCAAAAACTTCTGCTTGGTCAGAGGGTAAGCCAAAAAATCTATCTGCTGTTATTTTCACATGGAGCTGAGTGGGCAAAACCCCCCATGCCGTTGAATGAGCTTCCTGTAATGAAATTTCAACAGTATGAACTATATTTGCATTTGAGACCTTTTGAATAGAAGCTAAGGATTGACTCCTATCTTTGAAATCTTCCTATTTTTGCCCAGTTTAGGTAACCTAAAGTGAGGCAGTTTGCCTTGCAAAGTAAGGGAAAGGTAGGGACCAACAGAGAGCCGTATGGATGGATGGTAAGTCACTGGATCCATTGGAATCTGTACTCTAAATATATTTAGTAAAATTTGGCACTTGCTGACAAAGTTGCTCAGTGAGGCAGCTTTGAAGAAGATGTGGGAACTAATCTTCAGATTAGCTAATAATGATAATATTGATGGTAATAATTCCAAATCTTACAGTTTAACAAAAAAAGGCAGAATGGACCTCCTCTGCATGCAGTTTCTTTCCTCGAGTGGAAAGGGCTGATGGCCAGTACTGCAACCCGAGTACCATGGAACCTGTAATGCCATGGAGAAGTGAGTGCTTCTTATAGGAAAATAAGATCAGATGATAGATGATTATTGAGGTAGCCTGTTAAGTGACGCTACTGGCATTAACTACTGAGTCCACGTAACATAGCTTTCTGAGTAGGAGTATGTTTTGCACTACACTTTTGAAATAGGTATAAATCTTTTGGCTTTTAATATTCCCCACTAGACTGCCTCAGACTGCTGAAATAAGTGCATAGAATATGAGCAGAATAATATAATCTGTCTGAAAAGCAGATTGTGAAGTAAATTGGCCCCCACACCTTGACTTTGGGAATACTTCTGACAAAGACCCAACACGAGTATATTACCCATCTCTTCAGTCAAAAATCGGTGATAAGGGCTCAATCACTTTTACAGGTTTAAACCATTGATGCCAGTGTTGCAAGTCTCAAGCAAGTTCCTTTCTACTCTTTAAATTTTCATATACTATTGTTTTCAGGCTAGAGGTGATTTTTCTTTATGCATACAGAGCTAGGTAAAAAAGGAAATAAAAATAATTTCCAGATACAGGGTTAAACAGGAGAAAGTTAAAAAAAATGTTTTTTGTTGTTCAGAGTGGAAGAGAATAATATCAAACCACTAACAGAATAACATTGTAGCATAGACAATATATAAAGAAGAAATACTATCTTTATTCAGATTGTGCTAGCAGGTAAAATATAAGTATATACCTACTATCCAAGTATAAAAGCTCTCAGGGATCTTTTTACTAATCTTTGGTTCTACATTATGTTTTTCATTAAAAACCACATTGTTTGGGTGAAAAAATACAAGGTCTTCCCCCTACACCTCTTTTTTTTTTTTTTCCCCCTAACTCCATTAGTGACCAAAGATTTTTACTGTCTTAACTGTTTCTTGAACCCTTACATAATCTCTCTTGCTGAGTTTATTTACTTCTGAATTTTACTTTTTGGTTACGGTATTTCAGAACTATATTCCCAAACAACACCTTCTGAAATAGCGTTACTACTTTCAAAGTCATTTTCAGTAAAGTAGGAAGGGAAAGGGCACTCTCTTCTGCTACTGTTGGAGTTCTACATTATCATTCGTAAAATGCTTTAGCATAGAGATGCTTGTGTTGACCCTAATAGACTGACATCCTTCTCAAAAAAGAATTCCGAATGCTTTTTTCAAAAGGAAATACTTTCATGTCACCATGTTTCCTATCTAAAATAAGAAATTACTAACAGCCCTAGTTTTTAAGGAACTGCTGACTGACCACTCCTTGAAATCACTACCTTCTTAAGCTCTCTCTGGATAAGTAGATAATACAAATTACTATATAATACTGATTGTGTTTCCTTTGGTTAGAAAGACAAACTAAAAATCTTATCTCTTTTATTAAGCCAGTAAATATTTCTTAAGTTAATTTTAAATTACCTCTTGTCTGCTACTTTTTTTTTATACATATATATGGTAGCACATAAGAAAATGTACAGCTTTCTTGGATCTTAAGTGATGAAGTTTTACATTTATTAAATGAGGTGATGGTGAATGTTCTTACAGGGACGCTGCATTGAAATTACTATGATTTGCAAAGGAAAATACTAAAAAAAGAGCTTGCTTTTTTGATGATCATAGCATTTATTGTGTTTCTATATGTAGTTGGTTCTTGATAAGAAGGAAAATACTATCTAAATAAATTGCATTTCTATATGGCTATGTGTTTTAATGAATGTTTACTGTGAGTTAACACTGAAGAATACCATGTAAGCCATAGGTAAAAGAGTGGCACTGAGCGAGTGACAGGTAAAAGTATTTAAGATATTTGAAACAATAGAATGGGAATTTTAAGTATATGAAACAAGAATCATTGGAATAATTGAAAAATGTATGGGGAAAGAAAATACATCTTTTTGCAGAAAATATGTTTGAGGTCTACAATAATTTTTAGAGATTTAAAGACCCATAGTGTAGTCTGCAAAATGTGATGAAACTTTTGCACAATGTGGTTTTGGTAGATATAAAGCTTTTCCTTATGTTTTGAATTACTTCTTTTTAGTATGTTATTAAAATGCTTATTACAAATAAAACACCCTTCAGAACTGAGGAATGCCAGTAAATATCATTCTCAGTGTTCTATGGGCCAAATATGCTCAAGCTTTTTCTGAACTAACATGGCTGGATTTTCTAAAAGGAAATGTAATGCTAATGAAGGAGCTGCATACACAAAGCAGATACAGTACAGGCATCCACAAAGCAGCTTTTTCCATTCTTCCCCTTCAACTTTCCCAGCTCTGCCCTGAAAGAGCCCCAGGCTGTAGGATGAAAGGGTAATACTCTTCCTTACCCTTCAATGCCCAGCCTGCCTGGTGCAATGGACACAAGGAAAAAACAGTGACTAGCAGTGGGTTTTGTGATGGGGAGCAAATCATTTCAGACAAGTTTTTTTCTGTGCTAGCAGTTTGCATTGTTCTTTTTTAAAGTCTTATTTTAAACTGCTGTAATTAAACCAATGCAAAAGGCAGTGTGAATAGTTGTTCTGGGGACAAGAAGAGAAGACTGATTGCTTATTTCAGATTTGTTTGCGTTGTTTGATCTGATTTAGATAACTCTTATACCTTATTCAAAAAGCTGATTTAAACTGGTTTAACCCAAGAGGTGTATGTAAAGTTGAAGTGGATACCCCATGTGTCAGGGCTTTCATCTAGGATATGGGAGAACTGGGTTTAATTCTTTGCTCTGCATAACATGCAATTATTTATGCAAAGTGGAACAGCTCCAACAGGAAAGATTAAAAGAGAACCCAGCATGTCAGTAGTGCAACGGTTAGAGAATTCATGATGATATGGGAAAGCAAAGTTAAGTCCCTACTCAATTATATTCAATCTCCCACCTCCTGGGTGACTACCATATCCCTGGACTGTTGGTTATACTGTAGAAATCTTGATGCAATTTATATCAACAAAATAACATTCAATTTAATGAAGTCCACTTTTTCTGACCGAAGTATTTCACTGGTCTGTTCTCCTTGCTAAGTCTGTCCTTCCTCCAACTGTGTGAAGGGAATGATGTATAACCTCCTCTTTCCTCTTCCACCCTGAGGACTTCAGTTGCTGGGTCCTTGTCACTCTCTGGAAGGGAGAGCCATCAACATAGATGTCCTGACCAAATTAATCAACAGTATTCTTTTTATCTTAATATGCTATGTAGTATCCATAGTGTGGGTTAGTTTCTATTTCTTCCCTCAATTATGTAGCATTACTGTTAAATAGCTACCCATTTTGCCTTAAATATGGGTAAACAATCCTTACTGTTATTCCTCCCATCCCACAGAAACGCTGCCAGGCTGAGCTGTTGGGCAACCCAACAGGCCAAGGGACTGCAGCACGGCTGCGCTCTCCTGTGCTCGACTTGTCACCTTGCGCTTCTCTTCTGCTTGTTTACAATCTATGACGTTGTTTAAAGGTCACTCTGCTGGAATCGTTCTTCACCACAGCACACAGTGCATTGATTTTCCACATTTCGACGACTCCCTATGCCTGCTGTGAGCTCTCAATTTCCATAGTGATGTGCTTAGCAATCATTACCGTGTGCAGGACTAATTTCACATTCTAGGTAGGGCATACTCTCTAGCCAGACCAAATTTTTTAATAGTGTCAGATCTATTGAAATGGCTACATTATTTTCTCCTCTGTCATCTGATAACTCTGCTGGGTTTTCCTCTTTTTGTTTTATTGGAACTTTCTGAACAGAAATAAAGATCTCCCCTCCCTAGTATTCAAGCCAGAAAATTTGTTAAAACTGCAAACAAATTATATTCTTTTTACCCAAGCTGAGACATCTCAGGGTGTCCTAACTTCCTGCTGCCCCTGAAGTCAGATGCTGCCAAAACCCCTGCCCCATGTACACACATGTACACTCACAACCTCACTGCTGTTTTGAGGTAGCTGGGACTAACCCCTGTGCACCAGGGGTGCCAGTTAGGTCAAGTGGGAACTGATGATCCCCGAGTTCTTTCCCATTTCCCCCTGATGTATTTAGAGGGATAAACAAGCCCTCTGGCACTTCAGCCAAAAGAAGTCATGGAGGATTACTGTGGCCTAAAAAACTCCCTGCAGGAGCCCCCTCCAGGTATTTTTTTTTACTAGTACTGTGCACACGTGTAACGTGGATAGGATTTCTCAGTGTGTCTAGCAGTGCTCAGAGTAGGCCAGATCAGAAGTTTTGATTTATACATAGTAAAAACACAGTCTGAACGAGTAGCATAAAGAATAGTTCTTCATTTCAACAAGGCTTTTTAGGCTATGAACAGCATCAGTTCACTTGGTAAGTCTCACCAGTATTCTTAAAACTCCAAGACAATTCGCATAATGTGACTGACCTGATGACAGAGTTCTACTAATTTTGAATGTATGTATCAGTGCCACTAGTTTACCAAGAACAGGCGTGTGCTTGCTGTCTTTGCCTTACATTGGCTTTGCTCTTATACTTATCAAATGCTGTTTCTGCACATGGTGTGAAAATAAATGTTGTCTTGTTCTTGCATATCCAATGTTTACTTCAGTCTGAGAAATAATATGGACTGGTAAAGCACAATTAGACAGGGAGGTTTCCCTCATGAGGAGCTGATTTCCCATGTAACTTACTGTGAAGATGGTGGGAGTTTTATGAGTTGGTTCATAATAAATACCGTATGTACTTCAGAGCACAAAGATAAATGAGAGTTATTAGAACCAAGGAGGGAATGTAAAACGCTAACACAGGTAAGTGCCCTTGATCAGGCAATGCAGAAACTGTTTATTGGGAAATATCCCTTATCTGTCTTCTGCCAGGCAGAGAACCATTTATTTTGCTAATGCAAAAACTAAGGTCAAAGGAAATAGTAAATACAGGAGGACCTGGAATGGAGAAAAGGCAGAGTCAAATGAGTGGCTAAGTGCTCTAGATGTACCTGAGAGGAATTTATCTTTACATTGGCAATGATGGTTAAACAGAACAAATATGAACATGCGATGCCCAGATTGTCTGAATAGTAAAATTACCTTGTGGTTAATTAGGGGGTGGGGGTGAGTGGAGGGGCGTGTGTAAACACAGCATACCAATTGCTAGGATATTTTCAGAATCATTATTAGACATTTATTACTATGAAAAATTAAACCTGAATCTGAATGACTTGACTATTATGGTACAGTTTTCTTCTCATAATTGTGTAAAATGCTTCCAAAGACCTTTTTGAGGGTCTATTTAGCACTCTTGCACTGTAACATAGTTGTCATAGGGCCATTAAGTGACTTGTCAGCATTCCTTGGTCCATACCTGCTGTAATCCATATGGAAAACTTTATGTGGTAGTGGCTGGACAAGGAGTGATAGGGAAGAAAGGAAGGAAAATGTGACTTACATTTGATATTTGCTTGTGTGACAATTTACGAGCCAGTCAAAAGCTAAACTACAATTCCACTATCCTTCAAAGATCTCCAACTGTTTATTTTCAGCAGAAGTTATGACCAGGTCTCCACAATGTTATCATTCAACAGCAGATGCACCTTTAAAACTATTTACAAAGTTTATTCTTCTGTGCAGGAATGAACTGAACCTGAAGTCTGTAACAAGGAACTTCCAAATATTTCATGCAAATTGCTGGAGTTAGTTCTTTCCATTTTTAGTAGCAGTAGTATACAGGCCTATATGCTCATTTTTGTCATTAAGTCTGTTTCTGCTTGTAAGGCAATGTCAAATGTCGTGAAAGATTTGAAATGGCTTTAAAAAGTCTTACTACTTTTTAGTTCTAACTTCCTTTTCCTTAAAAAATATAAACAGAGTGGTAAGGTTGGGCTGCTGTTTTCTTGCATAAGCAAAAGAATAAAGAAAACCAAGGTTTTTGTATTGCAAAATCTTTTCATTTTAGAGGTCTGTAAATTCTAAAACAGGTTAGGATTCCTCAAGACATTGGTTTTTTTCCATCACAAAATGAGATTGAATTGAAGTGGAACAATTCCAGTGAACACAAACAGGTGTTCTGTGAAGGGTGGTCTTTCTGGTAAGTGAGGGAGACAGATTTCCCATGTTGGGATAGTCAAGGGCTATTGTACTGTTGCTCTGTTTTCTTGCTGTATATTTTCTGTAATACTCTCCTTGTCCATAATGTTACTAATGAAAAACATGAACTGTGGCAACCTTTGTCTCTATATGTAAGAGACTCTGAGAATCACAGAATAGTTGAGGCTGGAGGAGACCTCTGGAGATCGTCTGGTCTAACTGCCATGCTGAAGGCAGGGTCAGGTGGAGCAGGTTGTTCTCATGTCCCCCTGTGCTGTGGATATCTTCAAGGCTGGAGACTCCACAACCTCTCTGAGCAACCTCTTGCAGTGTTTGACCACCCTCACAGTAAAAAAAACCAACCAAAACCAACACCCAACTTCTTATGATTAACTGGAATTTCTTGTATTTCAATTTTTCCCTGTTGCCTCTTGCATGTCAGTGTGTGTGTCTGAGAAGAGTCTGGCTCTGTCTTCATTACTCCCCTCATCAGGTATTTGTACACATTGATAAGGTTCCTCCTTGAACCTTCTCTTCTCCAGGCTGAGCAACCTCAGGTCTCTCAGCCACCCCTTATATGTCAGATGCTCCAGTCCCTTAAACATCTTTGTGGCTCCATGCTGGACTTGTTCAGCAATTCCAAGAGGACTCTTTTGTATTGGGAGCCCAGCACTGGACCCAGTGCTCCAGATGTCTCACCAGTGCTGAGCTGAGAGGAAGGACCAGTCCCTCAACCCACTAGCAATGCTCTGCCTAATGAAGCCCAGGATGTCATTCGCCTTCATCTAGGTTGAAAGAGATCATCATTCAAGTCCCTCTTGATTCAAAGCACAAACTTGAATTTCAGCTCCCCCTTTCCCAGGTGAGTACCCTGACTACTGGATTATTCAGACTGACTGTGAAGGTGAGTCTTTTCTCATTACAGTGCTGCATTTTGAGTGCTAAACCCTGTATCTTTGTATTCCTCCATGTTCCTCTCTGAGGATGAGTCAGTCTCTAAATGGCCTATTGAATATTTAATTATTTAAATTAAACAGATTGTTCAAATATTTGATCTTGTAACCCTTGATGGTTTTATAACACAAACAAGCATGGTCTTCAGTTATTTCTCATATAATTTATCAGTCAGCAATCTCTATTTAAATTTATATTTAATTATACTGATATATATTCTTAATGAATTTTCAAAACCTTTTCCAATACTAGATCAAGTTCTAGTAAATTAGCTTCAGAAACATTCCTCAGAAAAGGAGCAAGCAGGTTTTTATCCTAACCTATTATGAAATCCTTCATATTCTAGACCTTCAAAATAATAGTGATAATAATATAGTGCTGCATTTGTACGCAGTATTGAAGTAGCTTGGACTTTTCAGTTGTTTGAAAAATTGTCCTTCAGCTTTTCTCAGTTCCACCTTCAGTACATGTTCTCAGTTCCGCACTTGCTGACATCCTTGTCCCTGCAGGAGATAAAATAAAACCAAGGAAATTTCACCCTCTCCTTCTACATATTCTAGAGAGCTTTTTCTTGTACGATTCTTGTCAGCAGAATCTCCTTTTCCATAGTCTCAGCATTGTCAAATATGTTTTATTTCAGAGCCTCAGGCATATTTTTTTTCCTCTCTTCCTGTACTTTTTAATTGCTTGTGATATCTGTCATGCTCCAACTCTCAAGAGTTTGGGAATGACTTGTATAATCAATGAAATAATAGTATAAGGTGAGGTCAGTCTACCATGACTTGCAACAGTTTCCTTTTATAAAATAGTGGTTGCTAGATATACTATTCTTCTTCTCCATTAGGGGAAAAAAGCCAACAACAAACCCAACAGTTGCAAAAAAGAGAAAAAAGGATAGCTATGAATATCACTGTCTTTCTTGAAATTTGTGGCTGTTGGAATTGATGACTGTGCCATGCACATAAGGTAGAAGTCCTGCACTGTAAGTTCAAACTTAAGTTCTTGAGAGCGACTCATTGTTGAAATTATCGCCACAGAAGTAAATTTTCCAGATTTATCAATGTAATATGAAAACTTTATCTTATCATTATGTAATATGAAAACTTTCTTCTTAGGTTCCCTTCCCAAGTGCTAAAGACACTTCCTTCACAGATCTGAACATCTTGATTCAGTACCTAAAATAATTAAGTTAGTGTTCACTAACAGCTGCTGTAAAAATTCAGTTTCTTCCTCCTGCATTGGAGGTGCACTTTCATGCCTTTGGTGTTCTCTGAACAGAAGAGAATCTGCTATGTAATTATTTTGTACTTCTTATGGCCTGAAATATTTCTGTATTTCAGCATTTGAAATGCTTCCCGTCTCTTTTCTGCTCTACTCAATATATTGTTGTTCAGTTCAATGGCTCCTTAAATCTGATTTTGTGACTTGAATTATTCGTTCTGTCAGCTATATTTTTCCATAGCTCCAGCCAGATATGTAAACACAGCTCCAGCTGTGTTTTCGCTCTTGGTAGGGTCTCTCCAGTGTTAATGATGTTCTCTGCAGAAGTAGTTTAACACAAGCTGTTATACAGCTTGAGTTACAAAATGGATGCATAGGATCAGGCAGTCATTTTGCTTCCCTCGCTAGAAGACTAGAAGTATAACAATAGAGTCTGAGCCAAGACCTCCTGCATGGTATATACGTCCCCACCTTTATAGTGGAGAGAGTATGTCTTTTTATTTGTGGCATATTATGTGTAATTACAGCAAATGTTGGTTACTGCAATCTGCATTGAAAAGAAGTGTGCTTTAATGGTGGAGTTGGTGATGTTTCCTCTGCACTGTTATGTAAAGGTGACCTAGAAATGGTTTCGATGGCAGTAGGATGTGCTCCATGCTGTTGGTGGCTGGGCTCAGAGGAGGCCCCAGAAGACTATTAGGTTTAAAATGTGAGCACATTCGAGACTGACTTTCAAATGACTCTCAAAACCTGGTGACATTTTTGGGTGACTATCAATCCTTTGGTAGATGAGTCAGTGGTGTGTCTCAGCCCTGGGCATGACAGATGTTTGTTCATAAGCAATTAGCAGCCACACTGACTTCTGTCATCCCTAGAGCTGATCTCTGCCTGTAAGAGCTGCACTGCTTGACAAGAAAGAAAGAAGCACTGCTACATGTGCTGGACTAGCACTGTGAATGTGTAATGAATTTTATTTCCAAGATTAGTTTTAAAATTAAGAAAGACCCTCCCATGGGTATAGCATATTCTTTATTTTAAAATAACATTTTTTACCTAAATAGTAGATTTAGGTCCAGTTGTCTCACCTTCCACGTGTTTTCTCTTTTTTTTTTCTCTTTTTTGGCAACTTTCAGATGTAGACAAGCCCTCACAAAATACTGGACCTTGCCTTCATTAGGGAACTTTTTTCCACTTGTAATTGTGAAAAAATCAATGAGAAATAATCAGCAAAAGCAAAACTGCCAAACAATAAAACCTTCTTCAAGTATAGAAATTATCCCTAACTATAATAGCCCACTCAGCTCTTACAACTTTTTTGCTTTGCAGTGAGGATGTGGGTAAAACCACTTGAATACTGATAATTTTTCAATGTCATCCTACAGTCCTTTTTTACTCCTTGACAAAGATAAGTTATCTCATAGTTCTTTGCGGCAGAATCATAGAACAGTCATTTATAATGTAATTTGTGTTGTGTTTGCAAAAGTACTATTCATATAAAAGACCACAGGGAACACAGTGACTCGAGGGGTTTTAAGCCCACTCACACTCACCTAAGGAGAGCTGCCTGGCATGCAGAAATCATGCTACTGACCACCTGAAATAAGGCTGTAGTGAAGATACACCCTTACTAGGAACAGTGCGCGTAGGCCTCATCTGATTAGTAGTAAAGGTATGTTACTACATGGTGTGTTAAATTAAGTGTTTTATAAGCCTGACATATGCTGAGCTCACTGAGTAAAGAGTGAGTTCTGAAAAATATGATAGCCAGCTTTAGGTTAGTTGGCACAGACTGTCTTTTGGCAGGACCAGCCCTGTACTGCTTTCAGCCTCATTACATACCCTGGGCTGCTTACCCTCTGCTGTTTCCTCAGAAATGTGTTGATTTCTGTAGTCCCCACAGAGCAGGACTAGTATATCCCTCGTTCCTCCCCAACAGAGACAGAAGAATCAGCACCTCCCTATTGCAGCAGGGACAGTGTTGTGGTGTGACCTTGTGTTTGTGACAAATCTTGTAATTCAGCTGCATTTTCCAAGCAGTAGTGGATGGAAAGAATGGACTTGCAGGATCACAGATTTCCATTTCATGGCATCCACGGCACTCAGTCAGTATAACACTGAAAAACTAATGCAAGAATAGCTAACATACAGGGTACCTGTGCATTGCTGTTGGGGGACCCTATGGATGCTGGAGTGTGTCTATTCTAACTTTATGTTGGTGGCCTTGTAAAAATCAAGTGTTTGTTTTGTTTAAGGAAGACATGCTACCCAGCTGATGCACTAGGCTCTTGTCAGCTCACAAGCAGCTGGTGTGGAAGCAGTTAAACTTTCATTACCAAAACTTTCTAGTGAAGTCTAAACTAAGTAAGGGCTATTTCTTTCATGAATTTGAATGGCAAAGGTACAAAGTATGCATTCTCTGAAGCATGCATTAGTGTAATGCTGAGTTAATTATTTTTTATTTCCTAGACTGTTATTTAACTTAAAAATAAACAGCTATCTGTATTCTGTGCTCCAAGTTTTGGCAAACGTAGAAGTTTAAGCAGACCTTTGTTGACTGATTCTGACACTCTGCTATCCTTTTGTGGTTTTCATTAGATAAAAATATAGTTGTATTGGCAGGAGGGAAACTGGTCATGAATTTAATTTGATGTCTAACTGGCAACTTGTTCTAAAATGCCAGCTAGGATTTCCGGAATTTCCTCTGAGCCTTTTCATTCCTTTCTTTTGTTCTACTGTTAATACACTCTGGAAATGGCTAGGGGATTAAGTCTAGAAGCAGACAGTTCTTCAGCTAGGGTCTGAAATGGTTACAATTCAGAAAAACAGGCATTTTAGGAAATAATGTCATTTAAGATGTGAGCCTTAATTCAGGGAGGTTTGCTCTAATAGACACCCCTCCTACATGAGTGAGCTGCATTAAACAAAGAGATTTGCTAAGAGGAAACGCTTCTAAGAACCTGAGTACCTCAGTTTGGGTGTGTTGTCCAATACTTTCAGCCTAAAGGACAAATATTAATTTGAAAAAATTCAAGGGGACAAAATTAAGTTGAGCTATTTTGACATGCTGAGGCGATGCCAGAAAAGGGCATCTCTAAATCTCCCCAGGATTTCCACAGCTGTTGAGCAGACTGGCCTAGAGCAGTGAGCTACTGCCTGCGGGCAGCCCATTGACACGCCACTGCGGGTATATACATGTGCAGCTGAAACGGGCAGTGCTTGGCTGTGTCATCTGCTGGCTTTAGGTGAAGATGGGAATGCCGATTCTGTCTTCCTTCTTTGGAACAGGCTGCCCAGAGAGGTGGTGAAGTCACCATCCCTGGAGGTGTTCAAAAACCATGTAGATGTGGCACTTCAGGGCATGGTTTAGGAGACGTGGTAGTGTTGGGTTGACGGTTGGACTTGATGATCGTAAAGGTCTTTTCCAACATTAATGATTCCATGATTCTATGATTCTGTGACTCTTTTCAGAGAGGAAGCTGGGCTCGGGAAGGCCTGGTAGCATCCCCAAAGAAATGCATATTCAGTGTGTCCAGTTGCCTGCAAAAGCCACAATTTAGAGCCACCAAATTGCTGTAACTGACAGTACCATGGGAAATGTGTAAGAACGTTTCTGCTGGTGTATTATGGAAGAGCCAGAAAAGTAGAATAGAAACCAAACAGAACTCTGAAAATCTGGCCTCTTGAAAGTAAAGTGTAATTCAGGAAATAAGGATGATTCAATTTTCAACTGAATTTCATGCTAAGAAACACATTCTATAGCTTTTTTTTTATGTGGAATTATATGTAAAATTAGTAAGCAAATAACATAATGTAAATATTAAAGGATTCAGTGTCTTAAACTCCATGAAATTATAAATCTAAGAGAAACCCTTTGGCTGGTAATGCAATGTGTCACATGTGCTGTGAATGTTTATTGTCATTCTCTTATACCAAGCAATTCTATTTTATGCAGCACTGTTTGAAAGTGTTCCCTTCTTCTTAACAATACGATGGAAACAAAGAATGAAGTCTAAACAGCCTTTCATCATTGAAATGTACCATGTAGTAGATTAATGGACAGTATCGTGGAAGGGAGGAGATTTAATTCCAAGAAATTCAGCAATTTTAAACATAGAGGTGCCAAGGATTATTGCCTTCCAAAAGTGTGTACAAATGCCATCAACCTCTTGGAGTAGCTCTGGCTGGAGACAGCCAAACTGATTTGGTGCGAAAGTTTTGTGAATCAGTGTAATATCTGTGATGAGTGGTCACTGCCAGATACTTCAGAGAGAGCTTCAGTGAAAATAAATTGGACAATTATTCAATAACTTTATATATCAGGTGGACTTTAATTTCCTAATAATTAATACCTCATATAAAGTAAAAAATAATGGGAGGAGGAAACTCTTCTTGAAAAATGTAACTTGTGCTAGAAGTGTGCAGACGCTCAGGTTATCTCAGTGAGAAATAAGCCAAATGATAAAATGAGGAAGGCATTGGGAGGAGAAAGTAATTTGAGAATGAAGTCAAATCAGAAAGCTTGTTTTGTGGAAACACAGTGGAGATCAGTGGAGGAAATGTCTCAGCTTCCTTGTTAAGGCCAATTAGCAGTTTTAATACAAAATCAATAAATTAAGAAGGTGACTGCTAAGAAAGCGAGCTTAATCACAATTTGTGGAGATCTAATGTTGAACTGCTGAGGAAATGCCAACACAGTATATGAGCAAAGTCTGAGAGCTAAACTGCCAGGTTTAGGTGATGTGAGCAGGAGAAATGGCACATTCCTTGAGACTTGTAGGAGTGGGGATTTGGAGTGCTGAGAACACTCCAGGCAGCTCATTCAGGGAAAGACTGGACACCAGTCTTAAAGTACAAAATCTGTGAGTCTGAGGGAATTATTGCTCTGCAATTAGTGATGAAGGAGGAAAGGACATATAGAAGAGGTGACGAAGAATAACTCTCTTGCTGGGGCGAATTACATTAGGTAGTCCCAGCAGATACAACTGGGAGTAAACTCTTCTTTCTGTAAGACCGGAATTATTCTTCAGAGAAGAAACCAAATCTACTAGAATAAGGAATGGGCGTGCTGGGGAGGAGATAAAATCTCAGGCATGGTATAAGGCCAGAATTCAACCAGAGTGCCTCAAGGTCAGCATAATTAGGTTGCTTTAGCCCTTTTATGGATGCCCATTGGCTTTCTAACTAAAAATCGAAGTAGTACAGGTCCCTTCTACAGGCAAGACCTAAGTAACTCTTACCAGGTGGAAACTGTACAGCAGGGCTCTGGTCTCACCTGGTGACATGTCATGTGTACTTCTCCAGACTTGTTTTCCTACTGAACAAGGAAATGTTGGGAGGATACGGTATGTTGGCCTTTGTCTACTTATGCAAAATTTTAGATAGGCAATTGCACTTAAGTTTATAGCACATGCATTCTCTCCATGGTTTTTTTTTTTCTTAACTGAGAAGTCAACATGCAAGCAAATAGGCATTTATTACCATTTGGTAAACATACAACAAAATAAAGTGTTTGCAGAGATTTGAGATACTGGATTTGGGGTTGTACATTTTAAATGGAAGGCTTTTGAGTGTGCTTTGTTATCTTTTCAATTTCTGTCACACGGAAATTTTTTTTTGCAAAGTCAGTTTAAACTTTGTATATGTTCCATGTAGAAAAAGGTAGCTGAAATCTGCAGTAATCACTTGACTTAAGGAGCTAGATCTTTTAAAAAACTTAGAGATTTGGGTTTGCTTCCCAGGATTACTGTGTGGCGTCTTCCACATAGTAAATTGGCTGTAGAAGCACCCTTGATTTTGAGGCAGAGCTAGAAATTTCTCAATTATATTGATTTAAAATCACATATATGTACAGGTTCATATGAAATATTTATCAGCCTCAGCAATACTGCCAACAGGCTTAGTATAAAACATTAAGGTAAAAATATTTAAGAAAAAAATCAATTTTAAGGTCACCAAACAAGGGGTCTCAAAGTACAGTGCTTTGCTGTGCTTCTGATTTCCAGCAAGAATTTGACTGAGGACTGTTTCTTGATCCATCCTGAAGAACAGATTCTTTTTATGGAAATACTGCAAGACTGACTTGCTCCATATTAATTGCTTTTTGGAGTTAAAATAATCAGCTTTTTAAATTAAAAGATTAATCAACATATGCTGATGTTTCAAAAATGATTCTACTATAGGCATTTCTTAAAGAAATAAAAATGCTAAGGTATTTGAAGCTAATTTAGCAAGATGTGATTTTGCTGCTTCTTATATCAGTTAAATGCTGTTTATGTATTCACAAAAGCTTCCTTTTATCTAAACTGTCTGCATCTTCCTTAACACCAATTTAGGTTTCCAGTGACATTTTCTAGTTTCTAATTACAGGTCAACTGCCACTAGGATAAGCTGTGCAGTACTCACTCAGACTATATTGCTCCTCCCCCATTTTGCCATTAGGACACCAGTTTACTTAATAGTCTAGATTTCTAGAAATATATTAGAAAGTGAAGTAGAAACTTAGTGGTGAAGAAGATACTAAAAGTATACAATTAGCATAGCAATCTTAAGGTATACATAGTATATGTAATACAAATACACATATATATGTGTATATAGAGAAAGTGGATACAGTAAGTAATATTAATTCAAATGATAAAACAATCCTGGAGTACATGAGGGTATCCATAATAAGGTATGTGTTTGCATTATAATCCTATTCCTGAAGTGTCTCTTCTGTTAACTGTACACACAGATCATGTTTATTTAATGATTTGCTGGCATTTTTTATAGATACACAGTCTAAGAGAGCTGCACAAAACATAAGCTGATACTTGTTTTTTTAGAAAATGAACTCAAGTAGGGAACTAACCTCTGCTTATTTTGATTTTTATCTGTTGCACATGTGTATAGTTTTTGTAGTATATAGTATTAGCATATAGTTTAGTATATACTAAGTAATAGTATATTATGCTTAGCATTAAATTAGTATTATATTTAGTATTAGTATAGAGTTTTTGGTCTCACAGGGTGAATATTGCACTATGTATATATGTCCTGCCTAATTTATCTTAATGAAAAATCTACATTAAAATATATATCTATTCTTAACATCTTCCTCCATTAACCCAGAAAAAAAATCCCCGGGTAAAACACCATTGAACAGAGTTTGTTCCATTGTTTGCAAGATGCCTTTTTTTTCTCTCCTCTAAAATGAAATGATCTATTGCAAATTTTTGTTGCCAACATGGGTCTAAATGATAAGTAATGTATCACAATTTTCGATGGAGGTGTGTGTAAGCTATACAGTGTATTATGAATGGAAATCTTATTCCCCAGATTGTTTTGTGATACAGACCTTATTCCTGTATGAAAACCATTTTCCTGGGAAAAATTCATATATGCACAGTTCTGAATTGAACAGTCTTATTTCATTGCTATTATTATCTTAGGAAAATAATTTCACATTCTTAAAAGATCTACAGTGCATTTCTTAATAATATGAATTCAGTTGGATCATTTAAGAACTCTGCTTCTTTAGTCTCTGTGTTTGATAGTTGAATGAAACAGCAAAAGCATCTTGGAAGCAAACTTTTTTTTTTTACTTTTGCCCCAGGAAGTATTTTATTGCAGATTAAAATGCTACATGGCACTGTGATTAGGCCCAGCATTTTACATTAATTTGTCTGCAAGTGGGGCCTAGTTTTGTGTCTCTACAGTTACACTGAGGGAAATTAAATGAGAGACCAATGCTGTGTACTGCACATGTTGTTTGCTAATGTGACAACGGCAGATGTTGCAAAGTGAATTTTTCAGCCCTTCCTTTCCCTGAGAGCCTGGGAACAAGATTGCTTTGTACCTTTTTCAGGCAGTTAAATGTAACTTTTAATGTAAAATCTAAGACTATCATCAGGAAAGACTGTTGCAGACCTCTAAGTCATCTCTATAATTGCAAATACAAAATTCAGCAGAACAAAACCAAATCTAACTTCAGAGTTAAATAGGGTGAATAACTGAATCACAGACACAAACACATTTTATACATGAGCCCTTAAAACTTGCACTACTGGCATACACTCGTGTGTATGTTTATACCACAGTCATTTTGTCTCTTCTATGTTAAGGAAGTGGTTTACTTGCCAGTGATGACACAGGCTGCCATTTGCTTTTGAACTGAGCTATTACAAAAGCTAGAAACTGTGCCCAGCCAGTGTATAACCAGGGCTATAAATCTAAATAGGTCAGGTCAGTGTATTTGAAATAGTTTTTATTTCATTAACCAGTACAGTTACAGAGCCATCATACAAAGATGGTTAGACTTCCATCAGAGACAGAGATTGCTACGTAATCCTCACATTATGTGAATGCTCGTTCATGTAAGGGAGGGCTTTGACGTTAGCTGAGGAACTGGCATTCTTCCCAGAAGCAGCATACCTTTGATTTCATGGCTGAATTATTCTATTACTCTTCTCCATTATTGAGGTCCGTTGAATTGGACAAATCTTATTTATTCATCAGGTGTTTGAATGAACGAGGGCTGTTGTTCAGCTGGTCGTGTGGGTTGTAGTTGGCACTGCTGCTCAGCACGAGATGACCAGTGGGTTAGACAAGGACTGGCAACTCTGCGCCTTCTCCAGAGGCTGGCTTTGTAAGAGTTTGCAGGATGTCAGCTCATGGTAAAGAGTATCTAGGACTTCAAATAGATGGGCTTTTCCTTTTAAAAGAAAGTTGCAAACATTATAAATTGAACAAAGACAGAAAGTTGCAGTTTAACAATCGTAATACAAGCCCTATTCTTCACAGGTGCCACTTCAGGTAATTAACATAAAATGTCTAAATTTTGAGACCAAATAATGAATTTCTGTCCCTGTAAAAATGAGAGTGGAACTGGGTTCAAGGACTGTTTTCTCTACTGGTTCTCCTGCTTCATTCACTACCCATTCACTGAGTTCTTGCATACTTGTGTGAACAAAGACTATTTCATATCACAATAAAGAGTTGCTAATCCAACCATGCACTTAGTCTTGTCAAAGAGGAAGAAGATGTTTGGTTACAAAGACTTCAGAAAGCTGCTTAAGTGCACCATATCAAGTGCACAGCCAGAAAATCAAAAGCAGAGAAGATGAGCGATTTATGGCAACGGTGATGCAGAATGGACAGAGCACTTCACAGGGTTACTTCACTTGTTGGTATCATTTTAGGAAGCTAAATTGTGCTGTCATTACAGAGGGAGGTACTTTGTTTCAGCAGCATCACTTGGATTCAGTGTTCCTGTGCAGGATAAGTAGTAGTACCTTCTGGACACTTGTGTGCTGTCTTGTCTTGTTCTCACCAGGAGAATAGCTGAGCTTTGGCTCAGATACATTTTCTCTCTGTGTTGGTATCCTAGAGGCAACAAAAGTCTGTCTTTGCCTTCTTTTTTCTGCTTCCTCTTAAGCCATGCTGGAGCAGCACAGCTTAGCTCTGGGCTGCCTGTGGCCTGAATTGCTGGACACTAGTAACAACAAGGCTTTGAAACTGCAAAACCCAGAATGGTTTATATGTTATTCTCCCTAAA
Organism: Phalacrocorax carbo; assembly: GCF_963921805.1. Taxonomy (NCBI): domain Eukaryota; kingdom Metazoa; phylum Chordata; class Aves; order Suliformes; family Phalacrocoracidae; genus Phalacrocorax; species Phalacrocorax carbo. The sequence goes on along the minus strand of NC_087518.1, from coordinate 25,937,896 downwards.
TCACTGTTAATAATATTCTCCAAAATTAAACCCTCAGGGCACATCTAGTCTTTTATAATCTTGTCTTTGACTACTGGCTGCCTATTAAAAGCACCTCCAAGCCATGTTCTTAGGCTTGGTACATGATGTTAATTTCTTGAAAGTAAGTACAAATGCTCTGCTAATAGGAACAAAGTAATCAAACCTAAACCTCCAGGCTGTGATCCCTGTATGGTTCCTACAACGGCAGCTCTGGCACACCAGACCATTATCAAGGGAGAGGAGTTTGCAAGTTTAATTTTCATAAGAGGAACACAAAAGGCTATTATTAGAGCAGTGCAGGTTTGATCTGGTTTCTTTACAGAAGTATTTGGTTTTGCATATTTGTTTGTGTTACAGCAGAGGAATACAGCACACAGTGGATTAGCAAACACGGTAAATAGGTGCCTTACATACTTGGTCATGTTTTCCACTTTCTCATCTTAGTGAAGACCTACAGATATTAGTGGGACACTGAATTGTTTCCCTTAGGCCAAACTGTAGTTAAAATGGGCTAAGAAAAGCCCTGCATGTGTTCCTGTTTCTGATGTGTCACACTGTAGAAATCATCACTTTCTATAGGTAATCTTCTTGCATAGTACTTCTTTCTCCCTAGCCTGTCCCTCAGTATTTGAAATGGGGTTTTTTCTACTATCATGGTTTTATCTGGGTTAGAGTTAATTTTCTTCACTCTATCCCAGCTAAAACCATGACACCTACTCATCTGTTCATTATCTAGTCTTCTCCCAAAAGGACACTTTTCATGCTTCTTGGTCTTTACACGTGATTTATTTTCTTACCAGGTTGGGGGTCACGGCAGGATTCCAAAGTGCTCAGCAAGATTTTCCCCAAGGCTCGCTTAGATATGTTCTTTAAAAAACAGAATAATATTATGGCACAAATACGTCCTTCACCAGTTTAAATGTATGCAACAAAATCTATGTGTAGTGCATTTGCATTTGAAAATCAAAACAAAATGAAACTGAATCCTGATAGCACAAGACCTGGCACTGGCTTTATTTTCAAGCATTTTATCTTAAATACTGCTCAAATAATGCCAGTTTGTGGCTGGCTCTAATTCTTTAATATGGCTGTAGAAAGACAAAGAGCAGTTATTCAGTGAAAAAAACCAGAATTTTCCAAAGTGTGTGCCTAAACAAATCTAGATGGCAAGGAATGTAAGCAGGGCATGTACAATAAAAGCTCATCAGACATCTGCTAGGCCTGTGTTGCAAGGTGAATGGACAGATTTTGTGGTGTAATCTCAGACAGAGGCTTATCAGACCCAGCTGTTCTAGGAATTATTGGGAACCACTTTAGGTACAAACAAATTAGAAGAGATTGTACTTGTCATGTGGCAGGCCCACTGTTAGTTACATATTGAGATGTAATAAACATTAGCCCAAGTGGAAGGATTGTAGGAACCACTTAGGATTTGGACGGTCTTTTTCAGTGGTAATTTTATATTAGAACTCTGTTGGGACATTACATAACGTGTCTGGAAAAACAAACTCTTAATTTGCTGTCGAGACACTAATGCATGCGTTCTGGGAGATGGTCTTGCAATCAGTTTAATTAGCACTTAGAGTGCCTGTATCTGCAGGGACAGGTTGCTCTTGCTAAAACTTCAAGAAGTGAAAATAGATGGAAGTTATTCTGGAAGAAAGATGATGCATCTGCCCACGTGCCAGGCAATACTGGCCTTGCGTACTGATGCTAGTCATCTACCTTCTGCTTGTCTGCCCCAGTTGGGACTGGGGCATAGTGGAAAGCAGTTTGCAGCGGGCTGGGATTACACACGACCTCTGCAACATGGTGTGAGGTTTTAATAGTCCTAACAGAGCATGCATCTGCCTTTGGGCAGTCATTGCTTTGTAGTAGATTTTGTTGCAAATGAGATGCTTGGGGTATTTAAAACATGAATGTGCATATGCTGGGGAAATGACACCTAAACCCACAGTTTCTGATGAATAAGCTTTCTTTTGTCTGATGTATAGCTCATCAGGGATTTAGGGGATCCTTGCTGAACTCTACTGGGAATGCTGTAAATTATCTTGTTGTTTGACAGCATCACTGCCTGTATTGATGCTATGGGAGTTGGCAGCACACGGTGGCATGTTTCCAGCAATGATTAGCATTAAGTGCTATTATCACTGAGATACGGCACATCATGTGATGCATTGTCTCCTAAGCAGAAATGATTTGCAATAATACAACTGACCAGTGAACGATATGTTGAAGTCTTGACACAAAAGGTTATTATGCTCATTGCCAGTTGTAGTCTTTACTAGTTTAATCCTTCACTGGATTGTTATAGATGCATGTGTCAGACTTGCAATATGAAAGTAGAATTTCCATGTCAAGCGCTAAAATAAGTTACCAGATTATGAGATACTGCACTTGTTCCCTAGAGTCATCAGTGGAACATGAGCGTACTTCAAAAAAAGTGAAGTGATCATCTGAGGAAACATTCTCATCTCACACAGATTAGGCAGAGTTTTGCTGAAAATTGAGGAGAACCCTCAGTCATTATCAAAGAAATTAGTTCCTAGCAGTCCAGTGGGGCTCCCAACACACTCTGTGTTCTGCAGATTATGCAATATGCCGATCTTTTGGCCAGCCCTTACCATTATCATTCCCAAGCAGGAGATTTAAACTTCTTTTCTAAAGGACTGAACTGCCATACTGGACATGTACTTCTGGGATGTTATTGCATCAGCTTTTATGTTTGGATTGTTAATTGGGTAAGAAACTTGTTACAAAAAATACTTTATCGATATATAGGGAGGGGTTTTATCCCTTTAATACTTACTCAGTGTCACGTTAGGATGGAGTTTAACAAAAGTCCTTTTTTAAAAGGAAAAATAATCTTCTAAAATCTTTCTGATTACTAGCATTTTTGAGTTCCTTGTTTCCTCTAAATTTTTGTTTAGAGGCTAATGACAGCTTGGATAGCTAGATCCAAGGAGATCTCTAGGCTTCTTTTAGAAAGTCAGCCATTGGGGTCTAAAAGTTTTCTGCAATCACCAGGTATTTCCCAGGGCAAACACATGTAAAAACGTGTTCTAGTGTAAAGGACTTTGATCTTAATAGGATATGAACATCCTTTTTAGTGTGGAAAGGACACTATCAAAACCCGTTTTAAGTCTCTGAACGGCTTTCTTGCCATACCAATTCTCGAAGTTGTTGAAGAAGCTGTAAAACATCCATGAGCTTTTCTTCCACCAGTGACAGCCTAACTCTCTCAGTCTCCAACATCTGCAGCTCCATCTTCAACAATTCAGTCTCCTCCACCTTTTGCTGCAATTCACCTAGCAATGGGCCTTTGATCTGGACAATGACATAGGAAATTAAAAGCACTGGAGCTTTTCACTTTCTTGCCAATAATTACAAAGCTAAGTTTTCCCCCTTATCTGGTAAATGTCAGTTCACTCCATAAGATTATCTTGAAAGGAACTACATTTCATTAATGTAGTATATAAAGTGAAGAATCAATAGCTGCTAGGAAATGCATGCTTTGCTCTTGCACATATGGCTGTTCGTTCAACACTGGATGCAAGCAGATCATGCAGAAATTTTAAATACTGGCATTACTATTTCAGTTTTCTAATCTTTTGCATTCCTGTCATCCTCTATAAAGGATAACTAATTTGTGTGCCCTCACCAACGTAATCATATCTTTGTCTTTCAACTCCTACATATCAATCATGTGTACATTCAGTGAAAACAAGAAGGTAATTAGCTAATTTCTTTTAAGTATTTTTGTTAAGAAAAAAAGGTGTCTTAAGAAGAAAAAATAAGATCCTCGTTCTGCAAAACACTGGCATGTACACTTGGTGAAGCTTTGGCTTTCAGCTCAGTGCAGAAAAGTCCAGATTCAGCAAGACTTTTGAATGTTACAACAATCCTGGCCAGGAGGGGTCTCCTCAGACCTGCACCTGCCAGAGCTGAGCTAGTCTGTCCTGTCAGTTGTCTCAGACCTCCTTGTGAAAAAATGTTCAGGACTTGAAATGCTGCTTTTGCTTCAGTGCAAAACCTATGTGACATATTTTGAACTACAAAGCTGCCACACCATTTGTGAAAGTAAATATCTGTTTGTCACAGACCCAGGCCTGTTGCAGATACATCTCCAAGTTGCTAAAATGAGCCTAAAGAGCTTTTCCTGGAAAATATGTCACTTAAATATTAATTTTGGACCTTCAAGAGCACTGACAGATTCCAGGTTCATTAATAAAAGTAAACTTATTTCTCAATCATTACTGTGCCCAACATTCTGAAATGTTACCATTTTTTACAATTTCTTGTTGCAAAAACAGTCTACATATATTTATTAATATTACACTGAGAAACAAAATCATGTGGGGTAAATGCCAAATTTGCTGGCTCTGTTAATTCCTTTTTGTTGTCATCTTTTGCCTCTGTTGCAGTTTTAGAAATAACTAAGGAGACAGTTGAACTCAAAATGTTGAAGGCCTTAATATGCACACTATTTAATGGAATTTTTTTTAGTGGAAATTTGTATCCTAATGCATTTTAATAGATGGCAAGGACCTTCAGTTCCTTAAAACACAAGTGTTGCCAGAGTGAAAAAAGAAAACAATCCCTGATCCACACCGAGCCTTCTAGAAGGTCAGTTTAGTTTCTGACTGTGCTAATAGTATGTATTATTTGGTGCTTATACCCCCATCAGATGGATGTTCCATTAGCGCTCCGTGAGTCTCCAACTCCTTTGAGCTATACAGCAGCTACTACAGTTTGGATCACTTAATCTGGTCCATCTGCCAAACAATGATTTCAGCATCACTGTCTGAACACCCATTTTCCATGAATCCATTAACATTTTTCCTGTATGGAGAGCCAACTTTGTTACAACCAGTGTGGCAGCGGTCCAACTGAGACATAACAAATACTCTGTGGGAGGTTTTCAATGAATTAAACGTGGTTTCCTTTATTATACTGGAGATAGCCTCTGCATTGTAAATACCACCTGGCATAGATATGTACTAAACACATGAAGTAGTTATGTTCCCATGTACAGCTGAAGCAGTGTCATATCAAATAACAGAGGTAAAAAGGTCATGATTTTGAAGTGTAAAATAGACTGTCCCAATATGCAATTAGACAGATGCTGATGGAAATTGATAATCGGTGCTCATCTACCCTGGTCCTGCACCCTGTCAGGCACCTGAACCCCTAACATCACTTAGCTGCTGCTTTTAGCTGCTGCTTTAGTCATGCTGGCAAAAACTGCTGTTCTTGGAAAGCTGCACAGGGACTCCTCTGTCCTCTGCTGGGTGTTACTGAAAGGCTGGGTCACACATACAGACATGAATAGGAGAAGTACAAACTTTTCTCTTTAGTATGCATGCTACTTGAGTTCTCCATAGCTGTCTAGTGTCATGACCAGCTGCTTCATTTGTATAGACAGCACAGACAATATGCTTAGCTGGGAGTGCCACTAGTGATATTTGGACATAGCATTTGTTGCTACTGTGCTTCTTTTTGCTCTTCATTTCGACTGCTCCTACAAAGCCCTTTTTGCTTGTATTTCCTATGCTACAGCTAGTAAACTGCTTTCCACAGCAGTTATACCATAACAGCCTCCTTGTCATCTATAAAGATGCCAGTTTCCCAATACCTTGGCTTCATTTATACGTATGGGTATGCATTTTCTGTCTTCTTATTGTGCTTGAAGACAGTTGCTCAGTGTGCCATTAAAACCTTCTACCAAATTGTTTTCCCTAGCTAGGTTACATCTAGCACCTGTTGTTACCTTAACATTTGCAATAAGATAATGGCAATAGTTAAGCATTATTCTCATACTAAATCCAAAACACAGCACTATACCAGCTACAGTGAAGAAAATAAACTCTATCCCAGCTAAAACCATGACAATAAGCTATTTTTAAAACCTAGATACTGAGGAGGGATGGTCAGTAGTTAAGTCACAGAGCTCAGAGGAATGGGTTTTGGTTTTGGCTCTGTCAAAGTCCCCCAGAAAAGCCTCATTTTGGATCTGTGCCTTGTTTGTGAAATGGAAATACTACCTTGCCAACACCAGTTTTGAGAAGTCAGCTGCTGATATCTGACCCTTTTATAAAAGAATGCCATGGGGAAAATCCAAGTTCTGGAGTAGTGTGTACAAATACATCTAGGAAAATGAATAATTAATATGCAAAAATCCCTTAAGGAATGTGAGGGAAAATAATTCTATTGTATTTTCCACAGAAGTTAAGGAGGTTCTTATATAAGAGCCATTTTTACAAGCAATGAACCTGAGAAACATTTTCAAACTGGGAAGAAAACAGTAACAGAATGACAGAATGAAGTGCTGAATTGTGCTTCACAATTTATCTTTTAAACCATTTCACCCTCAAAGGACTGGAGGGTGGCAAATGGAGCACTAGTTTTTAAGAGAGGCTGCAGAGATGATCTGAGGAACAGCAAATCACCTCAAGAGTATCAGTAATTCTGTCAGGCAAATTGATAGGAACTGTAATGGAGGAGGGACTTGGTGAATACATAGATGACCATAGCAAAGAATCTATTAGATTTCTTTGAAAGGGTCTATGAATATATATGAATAATGTTAATCCAGTTGAAAGAGTGTAACTGCTAGAGGGCAGTGACACTGGTCCTGCCATGGAGTTAGCTGGTTAAAAGATGGGGGTGGAGCACGAAGTCACAGACCAGGATTGACGGTTTCACAATGGACAGAGATAATCCTTAGGGTGTCACAAGGAGCTGCTGAACTAAGCTGTTCAGCATATTCATAAATTATTTTTAAACAAGGTGAATGTCAAAGTGTTTAAGTTTGCTCTAAATACAGTTTTTTTGGGGGGTAATCAAAACTAAAGCTGCCTGGGAAGAATTACAGAGGAAGTTTGTGATATTGAATAGCTATGGGCAATAAAAGATCAGATGAAATTCAGTGTCAATGATGCAGAGAAAGATGCGTAGGAAAGGTACACAATGTCATACATATGCAGTGATGAGGGCTGACACTCAAGAAGGAGATCTAGAAGAGCTGTAATCTCCTGAATGTAGCTCAGCAGTCAGCAGAGATGAAAAGGATACATGCTAGGAGCTATTAGGAAAGGAACTAGGGACAAAACAGAAACTATGATTATGCCATGAAGGACTTGCATTTGAACACTAAGCACGTTTTCAGTTCTTCTCATTCAGAAAGGGTAATAGAGCTTGGAAAGTACATGGAAGAATAAAATAGAATAACAGAAGTAAGTAACGGTTTCTGTACCAAGAGGGCTGAGGCAGACTAGGAATGGTGATAACCAAGGCATTATTTCTGGTAGTAAGAGTCTAAAATTATGAGGGAAAGATAATTTGCTGATTTCCAAGCACAAAAACAAGGCTATAGTGGACGATCAGCCAGCAGATTTAAAGCTAACAAAAACAAATCCTCAGAACCTGTTCCCTTCAGACTAGTATGTGGTGGTCCTTGCCCTGAGATACTGAAAGCATCTGTAGCTTTAAAGGAAAGGCACATTCATGGTAAATAGCTCCAATACTGGCCATTAAACATGATACTCCACGTAACATCCAGTTCAAGATGTGTCTATTCCTAGTGTATTGGGAACCAGGTGAGAAATACCAACAAGAAAATCCTCTGTACTGTTTCTCACTGCTTTTCTCTAAGCAACTGCTGCTTGCTATCAGGTGTGTGATACCAGGATGAACTTTTCATTTGACCCTGTATGGCAGGGCATAAACTAATTGTCTTTTTAATTAAGCTGGCAGTTGGTATGCAAGCTTTTATGGAAATTATATTTTTAGAATTTACTCATGTTTTCTACATCTATTATCCCTAGGACCTGACACATTCATCACCCTGTCTTCAGTGGAAGCTATTTTTAAACACTCGGTTGTTGGAAAGCAGAACTTTCTAGAAATGACAAATTTCGGAACTCTTTTATCCCCTGGTTTTACAAGTCTTAGACTGAAGCAATTATTAATTAGTATTTGAGAGTGTTGCTCTTCACTTGCCTGAAGCTACTTCGTAGCTTTGTTGTTATTTGTCTACTTTGCAGCATTGAGCACGTCCAAATAGAATTATATAAATGTATAAAGTAGTTTTCTCAGGTTATCAGACAGTTAATAAATAATAATAATAAATAATAATATCAGTTTATTTATTAAGCAAATATATTTATTTGGAAGTTGGATGAGAGACAGCATTTCTTAGTCTTCCAGTTTGCTTTGTGTTGATTACGGGAACAGCCATCTTTTTGAAAGGAATTACTTATTACTTGTCTGTCTGTTTTGTAGCATCAGGAAAACCCCCCTAATAACTGCATGCACAATATAAATGCTAGCTAAATAAAATAATTTTACTATTAAACCCTCTTACTAACAGGCTCAAAGGGATTCATCCTACTGATTTTAAATTCATGTCACAGTGAGTTGGCACTACATCTTATTCACCTCCCTTCTTGTCTTTAAATCAAGAGCAATGGATTCCTTTTTTGTCCTGGAATTTTGTATTGATCTATTGATAACGGTACTTTTCTGAACAAGGTGGAGACGACTAATATCCGTCAGCAGAGATTAAAAAGAAGGCAATATGATACTGCAGAAGTACCTCTGAATGGAGGAAAAAAAAAAAGAAAACTGGTAGTTCCTTCCTGTAAGTAAAAGAATAAATGTAGTTTTTTATGTGGGCAGTAAGCAGTATAGAAGGAAGCTTTGTGTTGCTCTAAGGAGTATTACAGGAATAAATTGTCACTGACTATGGCAAACTGTGTAAAACACAAGTATTCTGGTTTTAAATTTTTTTCCTCACAAGTAAACTCTTTCATTTGATTTAGTCAAGGGGGAAAACGATATGAAATACTGATAAAAATCAAAGGATGGCAACATGTAAAGAAGTTGAATATTTTACTCTCACTTTAAATAGTTTACCCATTAATATAATCCTTCCAGATCTACTGAAATCTTTATGCTCCTTTTAAAGAAGGGGTATAAAATACTGAACAAACACTAACTGAACCTTAAGACAAAGAAGACTAAAGCAACGGACATGATGAACTATTTTTGTTTCACAGAAAGATTGCTAGCATTTATATCTATGCCCATCAATGGCTGAAGTTTACAGTACTTAAATAGTAAGATCACATGGACTACTAGGATACTGCACTGGGGCTTTCAACTACTGTGGTTATAAGCTCTCCTGAAGGAAAGCTGAACAAGCTGCTAAGCCTAAGGACTAATTTTTTTAAAATTTATAAATATATTAGTCTAAGCCTGAGAACGAGCCAGAGTAAACTTGATTATTTCCTCCAAAGGACTCCAAAACAGTGAGCCCCTGCATCTCAATCACCTAAAGGGATTTCATTAAAAGTTATTGTGCTCCCAGAGGAGCTGGATGTCTTAGGACATGAAGTGTGTTTCATCCACAGATGAGGAACCACTGAAAGCTGCCTATAGCAACATTATGGTTAATGTGCGACTCTTTTGTCTGCAGCGTTATCAGTCCCAAACATAGCATCAGTGAACATCTTAAACCATTTAAATAAAGGTTAGTATTTGAAGAGCCTGTGGCTGGTGTGCGTCTCATCCTCCAAACAAATGCAGTTTCAGGTAGAGCCAGACTAGAAATGCAAGTGTTATAGGAAAACATGAGATGTTTGAGCTGACAGACTAATGGCACAGTGAGAAACATCAGCAACAGAGAGCAGAACTGCCAGAATAAAACATAAATGCATATGTATATAAATACAGCTACTTAAATATATATAAATAACTCTTTTACACTCTGCTTGGCACTTGTTACCTCTTCCATATTTGTTTCCAGTTTTTTCACTTCATGCCCTTTAAGCTCAAGCTGTTCAGTTAGCTGTGTGATTCTCTCTGCAAGTTCCACAGGGGCTAGTTCACAGCCATCAGCGTTGGTGGTCTCCAAGAAAGACATTAGCTTTTTCCACATTTTTTCATCACATCTATATATACAATTAAAAAAAAAAAGTAAGTGAGATCTCTACTATGAAGGTCAATGTTTCTAAAAGCCAGTTTTCCTGCAAAACTCTTGGCAGCGCAGATCACAAATTAACATCCTAGATGACACTGGTGAGGGTTTGGTGGGAATACCCAGCATGTTGTTTCCCATGAACTGTAAAGGATGGGCAAAGGGATCTGCTGATTTTGCTACATAGTATTACTACTTCTTACTGAAGCCATGGTGTCTTCAGGTCATGAAATAATCTTTGCAAAGGGCTCAGATAGCATTAATCTCAGAAACCTACCCACTGCCACAACAAGGAAGCTTGACCAGTATTTTCTTCATTTGGTCCACGTGGGGTGGCTGGTCTCCTGCCCACTTCTCCTCCTCTTCATCAGAGGCAGCCTGGCCCTCCACAGAGCGGAACAGCTGATCCTCTGTTTGAGAAACCAACAACCCCTTAACACCAAATCAAAAACCCTAATATGCTGCAGCTGTGGCAATTTAAACTCCTGAGGCTGAGACAGAAAGAAGCGAGATTATAAAAACCCCAGTGAAACACAATGCAGGGTCCTTCAGCACTCTCTTGCAGGTAACTTATAGCTACTTCAATTCTTTTAATTCCTTTATGTAACTAATATAACTACGAAGGATCAGTGTGTTACTGGGGGACAACTACTGTTTACATATACAGTTAAATATATGCTTTTCAAGAAGACTGAAAAACCATTGTACTATGTAAGATTTTTTTTTTGCATAGTCATTGTACCAGCTGAGCACAGATTCAGAGTGTAGGAATTTGATATAACTGTTCTCTAATTCACTTCTTTGCTGTGTTTTGTAGGGACAGTGACTTTAATATATTAATGTAACATTAGACCTATAGCTACCTAATGTTTAGTTAGACTTTTTTACCTAAACCTAATGTCTCCTCATATGCCAAACAAATTATAAATGAACTACCTATAATATATGTACTATTGCAGTAACATTTCAACAAATTTTAGCTGTATCTTATAAAAGCTATTGCATTTAACTCCTTTTTATCACAAGAAGATATTTACTGGGACTTAAAGGATTATTAGGATGCCTGTAACTTATTGGGAGCCTTTTGAAACATTGAATACATGAAAAGCACTAGTCATATATTTATTCTGAACATTTATTTTGAGTTGATATCAGGTTAAGCCAATGTCAACATGATTTTAAATTTTACAATTATTTACCTTAATAGCTGTCTGTCAGTTAAACAGGTTTAATGAATTCTAACAGAGTGATCAAGCCAGATGCTGTTATTTCTTCAAATATTGAAACACATTTGACCTTACGTAGTGTTACAAGGGTTGTGCATGTTTAGTTGATGCAGCACAGGAAAGATGGGTTCAAGGGGATGAGTCACCCAGCAGAGACTCTCAGGTGAATGATTTTCTGTCTCATTTCAAGGGCACAAGCACCTGCAGTTCAAACTAAAATACCATTTCAGTTGTCACTTTTAGAAGAACTCCTAAGGTAGTCAGTCCCTAGGCCCTTGCCAGCCGGTGGCGAGCGGTCACCGAGACCCGTGTTGTTTGGCAGGATCCCCTTCAGAGGGCAGTCGTGTTACACCTCTGCAGAAGTCCTTTGCTGTCGGACTGCTCTCCCACCGGTGTTTAATACTCTCTCAAGTCTATGTTCAGCAACAAAGGAAAAATGGCCCGTTGTTTTTTTCTTTTGGTTAACACTTGGCATATGCTAATGCAATTTCCATTCCAGTAGCATTCAGTGTGCCTAATTTATAGGTTATCGTGTTCAATAATTTATTGCCTAAGCTGGAGCAAAGCTTGGTTGCATGCAGCATTGGTCTTTAATCAGAGAATGAATGTCTGCATTTTCATGGTGATCTTTACACTGGACAAACTAATTTATTAGAAGTGGGTTTTTTTCTGTGAGGCTGTGCATGGCCAAAACAAACACACATACCCCCCAAAAAAAACCCAAAACCAACCAAACAAAAAATGTTCTATTTTCAATCTGTGATACATTAGTAGTGAACTTTTTCTATCATTTATTTTCTTGCCACAGGAGTTCAAAGGGATAACAATCAGAGTTTACAACTGTTCTGGCAGCCGTGAGAACTGATCGACCAATGCTATGGATTCCTTGAAGAGCTTTGAACTGATATATTTAATCCAGTAAATTAATTGCAGCATCTGGCATAGCAGACACTTAAATGAGGTTTTTAAAAATGGGGTTTTAAAAATGGAGGAAAAGGCATGTGACTCTGTTATGCAGGACTGGAAACCAGAGAGGAAAAGCAAAATTTTGTATGCATCTCTTAACATCAAGCCAGTATTTTATTAAAACTCTTCTGCGAAGTTAATATTTAAAAAAAATATTCTGGCAGTAGGAGGTAGAGCACTTTATTATTGTGATATTTAGGCATTAATTTGTAAACTGGCTAATGGAGAATTTACCCAATTCTATTGATGCAAGTGCCCTTCTGCTTTAAGAAATTAATGTTTTTAATTACTTATATTTTTTAATATATACTTTTGCATCTAGATGGATTTATCTAGTATATCTAGATTTATCCTAGATGTTTGCACAATTTTATTTGTTCAGCTTTCAGGTTGTTTTTCTTTTCTGCCTAACTAATCTTTTCTATTTGATGGAACACTTTTTCACATTTTTAAATCTATTATCTGGCAATTTGTTTGCTTGAAAAGCTTTTGTGAAAAAGCTGGTTGTACTTGAAATATGGGTAGTGTAGGCTAGCTATGGAAACTGAGCAGGCAGAGTGTCTGATTTGATAAAAATATTTGTAAAAGCAGGTTTATTCTAGAAGTCTAACCACATGGAGAACATGATGCAATGATAATTGTGTTTACATGTCATTATTTTTCATGTTCCTGAGTGGCTGCTTGCCAGCTCCATTCAATATGTAAAATCTAATTTTTTGTCCCTACATACAGCTCTTCAGTCGGCAGTAAAGATGCCTTGTTACTTATAGTTAATGTCAGATAAGTGCTTCTGACTTTGACCTAGATATGTCAAAAAAAAGTTATCTGAAAATAAGTGTACCAAACTCTGCATTTGCTGTCTTACTTGGCATGTAAACTGCCACCTGGGGCAGGTGAAGGGGCGGGGAGGGGGGGCAGAAAAGTGTGGCTTCTAAGATGGCTATCGTAAATGTGTCTCATCATTACAGCAGCTAAATAACACCCCATTCTCCCACCCCCCAAAAAAAGATCGCCACCTCTTTGAAAGCCCTTGTGTCTGCTCTACAAAAGCCTTGTCAAGGTCATTGATAGTGAGAGGCAGCCTTGGCAAACCCAGTGATTTTAGAAGACTTTCAGAGAATGCTTCATGCAGTCCCATGAGAAATTGCAAGTATGCAGTGTTATGGCAGTAGTTAGTGCTACATGTGCGAAACAGGTTGGGCCTTTTCAGAGTTTCTGGAGGGGCCAGGATGTTTCCAAAGAGTGTGACTGTACAGAATATTAACTGCAAATAGTTTTGTAAATTATTTTAGCTGAAGTTCTGAGTTCTTATTTACAAAGAAATGACAATTTTATACTTTTGAGCCAGGAAAAATATTTTGGTGAGGTGAATCATATGGGGGTGGGGGGAAGCAGCTTTAAATCATGGCTCAAAGTGATAGGTTCAGTCTTCTATTACCCCTAAAATTATGTGGGGAGTGAGAAGTAGAAAGTTGAGATACTACCTTTTATTTAGGTCTAGGATTTCAAGATTCACTAGAATTGGTTTGTAGCTTTCGTGGTTTAATGTCTATCTTAGTTTTTCTGCTGACGATCTTACAAATCAGTGAGGAAATAAAGTAGCTGTGTACTGGGTTTGATACCATTCTCAGAAATTCCAGCTCCACCTGTGGGAGATCGTCGATCTTGTGCAACAGACAGGCAGTATCTTCCATCTGGTAAGGCTGCTCTCTCTCTCTGCTCTGGGCTGCTTCTTGAGGGAAGTGGAAATCTCACAATTTTTGACCTGGAAAAGAAGGACAAAATAAAGTGGACTTGTAGGAAATCTGAAAAACCAAGGTGAATGTGCACAGCACATGAATGGTCAAATGAAATTGTTTGGACTTGCTATAGAAGAACAGGCATATCTGCCTTCAGTGCCCTGAGGGCTGCATTCAGTTGCTTCACTAAGAATCCAAGGAAGGTGGATTTCAGCAATTAGATTAAGGTAATAAGAACTAAATGTCACTTCTGGCTTTTAGTTTGGGTCAAAGACCCCTAGAAAATATATATGGAAACAGTCTACTCTGGCCATGAACTCTCCTTTCTCCACTGACAGCATGCTTTGTCTTTACTGTGGAGACTCTTATAATGTAGTAAAAAACTCATAGTTACATGGGATAAATGGAAATTTGGCATATCCATTCACACATGTAAGGTTTATATCAAACATTTCCTGAGGTAGGAATAAACTATCTCTCAGGCATGGAGCTGAATGAACAGGAAGCCCAGTGCATTGCAAGCCTGTGTATGTTACCTGGATATGTTGTATAATGTAATATTGTACATTTCATATAGAGTACATTCCCATTGCTTCCTTTTCTACTGTTTAGAAGAGTTTACTTTCAACAGTTACATCAGGATATTTTCCTATTTAGACTGTATAATAATGTGGTTATGCTTTTCCCAGCAGGAACTGTCATATAGTTCACAAGGAATCTGTATGTTGAAGAAAGCAAACAAAATTCAGGAGTTTAACAGTAAATCAAGTTCCCTCCAAATTCTGTTTTGGTCTAGTAAATATTGAATATTCCTTGTACTTAACATATTAAATATTCATTAACAAAAACTGAGAGTTAAACCACTTAACAAATTGGTCTTACTGAAACAAGCGGAATGACGTGATCCTTTTGTACAAATCTTCTAAATACTTCCTGCCTGTAAATTGAACTACTGCTAGAATCAGGACTTTAGATGTAGTAACAGAAAAGCTGATGCCAAGTTAGCGATGAGTATTGCAGAAAGCTTTTGTTAGATTAAACACAGCTGCTGTCGGTTCCTGAAGAACCATGCCAATATTAGTTCCCTTGTTGCCTGTGAAAGTATACTAAGTAAATAAGGTCAAGAATTTAACAACAACTGTCAGAATTTCAAAATATCTGTAGGGACAGGAGATGAGGTAAACCTTGCTTAGCAACCAGAACTTCTTTTACACCCTTGAGTAGAGCTGACTGCAGAAAAATTAATGACATATTTAATTTAAAAGTTATGGCACTATTTAGCTTAGCAACAGTTGGATTTCCTGTAAAGGGAAATAGCACTCTCCAGAATTGAGCCTGGCTAGTAATTTAGGTTCATTAGTTCTGGAAAAAATAATTATGAAATAGTGCACAAATGGCAAGCACTATTAGGCTTGGGCATTCAAAATGGGGGCTTCTGGAAGTGTCCCAGAGTTACTGTGGAATGCAGTAGTATTTCCTTTCACAAGAATGTTATTTGTTTTCCTGAAATGTGTTAATTCCATTCATTTTAAGACAAAAAATATTTGGGGGTCTGGTAATATAAGAATCCTTTAAAATCTCTTGAGGACTGCTGTTGGTATTGTGCAGATTGTTCTCTTAGTTTTGAGCTGCAGTATCATTTAAATCCATTTGGATTTTGGAGATTTTGCGAGTTCACATAATATAGAGATGTTGGCAATTCAGTGAATATTCATTGTAATCTCTAAGTTTTAAACCCATAAAACATTGAGAATATTCAAGTATCATGAATATCTTTCCTAGCAAAAGTGGGTAAATGCTGTGATGTTTAATGGGAGATCTGCTGGTGGTATTAACGTCCATCTGGCAGCCTAGTTTCAATTTAGCTTGCAGCCCAAGGAAGAACTTTGGTGGAAAAAACTATCCTTCCCATAAAATTCAGGACTCTCTCCATTTACATGAGATTCAAGACAGACCTAAATAGTGGCTTTCTGTAGTTCTTGTCAAGGCACTGATAATTAGTTGGTGAAATACAAACTCTGGTTATTCTTTAGCTGTTTTCTTGAGAGGTCTTAATCAGCTGTCCCTTAATGTGGAGAAATTAAGGGACCCATACAGGTGGCATGTTTTGTTAGGTCTTTCTGCCCAATATATTAAGACAGCCATATGTGTCTTCTCTGGAGACATTAATCTGGGAAACTAGAAAGAAATATAAGTTCTTAGCAAGGGTATTCAGACCCATGTGCTCCAGAATTTAAATCTTTGTTCTAGCACAGGCTCTATAATTTGTATTGTGTCTTAGTTTCCCCAACGGAAGAAATATAGCAAAGTTAGTGTACCTTACACCCTAAACAAAAAGGCAGCACAGATTAAGATACAGCCTTGTTTCCTAGAGCCATGCATGGAAATTATTTCAAGGTATTTGGGAAAGGGGCGGATTTTAAATGTACATGAAGAAACATGTGGCCAGACAAGCTGGAATTTCAGAGCTCATCCATGCTAGATAAAAATGAAGGAAAAAAGCAAGCAACAGCATGAGTAGATACACAAGTGTAAAAACTAAAAAAAAAACAACCACAAGAGATTTTGTCTGATCAGCTAATATATAATGTCAAGGATCTGCTAGGAATAACAAAACTGGAAATTTGTAGTTTTGGTACATCTTGCTGGGAGTCCAGTATAATGTGATGCTGGGCACTGGTTTAGCCACAGTAGTGGCCAGGGAAGATGACAGGAAAGGACAGGAACAACAGCTTAGTGACAGAGTTTGAGGGAGGGGGAGTGTCCTGCGCAATAGAGTTCCTAAGGGATGTGTAAACATGGTTGGTTTTCATTCATGTAATCCAAAAACAGTTTAATGCGATAATCTAAGTTTGGCGCCAAAGATCAGGAGCTACAGCCAGAGATCTTCTTGGCTCTACAGAAATCGGGGAGGAGTTGGAAGGGGGCTTCTAATATGGCTCATGTAACTGCAAGGGCAAACTTACCATTCCTTTAAACTATAACTAGAAACTAAACATGAGAAGGGTTGAAGAAGGTTCTCATCAGAAATCACAGAAACAGAAGAATAGTGTAAGGGATATAATGTATCTTGGTTTTCTGTTGGAAGAAAAGGACTGCCATTGATATAGGATCCTACGTTGTCTTTAGAGAATATTTAAAGTTTCTGACTGGATTGTATCTCTTTTTTGAACTTTAAAGAAGATGCAACCAAACAGTACAGAAGGTGTTAATTCATAGGGTTGCTTCATGCTTCTCAGTTTACATTGTGCAGTACACAGCATTTCATCCTTGTTCTAAAGTGAGGTGATGGGGCATGGATGGAGTCATGGTGGTGCTCTTTGGTAGCAGAACAATGAAACACCATGATCTGCTGATTCCTCATCATGTGATTTAACCACCAGGTCATTTTTTTTCCTATCAGGGAGCTTTGAATTGACTTTAATGCCAAATCTGTACTCTTAATTTTGATCTGGCAGAGGTTTCAGGATTTAAAGAGCATACTGAAAAAGTCCAACCAATATGCTTTCTCTGTCATGGCAATTGCTAAACAGAGGAATCTTCATTCGTTCTTAAAAATAGGTTTAATTCTTTTTCCATTAGTATTCATACAGCATCAAATGGGCCGTCATAAATGAGAAGGGTGAATAAACAGTTCATTTGTTTAGGGCAAAGATCAGAGGGGAAAGTAGAGCTGAAGATGCCTGGGAAGCGTTTGTGTACAGTGCGGTGTGGCAAGGCTTCCATGGAGACAGGCAAACAGTCCACATTCATTTTGAAGTCTTTGTACTGAGGATAATCGGCAGCTTGAGAGAAGGAAAATGGAAGGGGGGAGAGTTTGCAAAGTACTGGACCTTAAAGTAATGTCCATGACTAATTGGCTTTTAACTGGCACTCCTGTTGTTATAAAACTTCGAACTGCAGCACAAACCACCTGCTTCTGGCACTAAACAAATCTTTAATTTAAATAACACTTAACTAATCATAAAATAACTGTGAGGAATTACTTAGCTTCATGTTCATAGACCTTTCTAGTCTCTTTGAGACTATTTGAAGCAGACCAAACTGCCCAAATGTGAATACATACATTGCCCTTAGTTATACAAACTAAGCTACACTTTAATTTAAAAGTGTATGACTCGTGTTTTTTAACCAAGATGAGGTGTGATTTTTATTTTTGTACTATTTTACCCAAGCTGTCAGAGTTCAGGGAACTCAATGGTTTCAGTTTTGGCTTATCCCCTAGAGAGAATTACAGAGTTTAGAAGGTGTGCATATTTTTATTTGCAACTCTTCATTTACTGTTCATATCAAATATGTTTTCACACTGGAGCTAAGTGTCTGTAGGTTTTCTGAATACATCTGTCTCTGGTTGGTGCTGTAAGCTGTGAACCTCTCTGTAACAAAAATCATATGAACGAACTTTCTATGATTAATTCAGATTTTAAATTGCTTGATTTGTAAAGCATTAAATACACATTTTTAAAGTATGAATTTTTAGTAGCTATAATAAAGATAACTAAATAGCACGGATTTATACTGAAATAAGTTTATAGTGAAGGAGCCTCTATGTGTTACAGTTCTGGGAGGTTTCCTATTATTAGCTGATGTCTTTTATTTTCTTGCCAAAATCACCATCCTCTAGGAAAAAAAAATTTGCTGATGGCAGTGTGTTTTCTTGCTGAATCTTTCCATCTTTCTGCACATTGTATATAAACAGGTAAATCTTGCAATGGTACTGTCACATGTAGCAGAGAGTAGCAGAGTTATGCCTTGATGTTGTGCAGTGCTCTTTCTATGATGATCTCAAGCATTTTTGAGACAACATAAACATTTGTGCAGGCATAGTGAAATTATAGAAATATGCCTTTTAATGTCCACGCTGCCCCATTCCAAAGAGCAACTTCTGTAAGCTCAGACCGTTTTGGGGGAAATTGTTTTTCAGAAATTAGCTATTCTTAGTACATGTCTTCATTGTTCAGTTGTCAACTGCTTTGTTGTTACTCTGTTTCTTAAAATCTGAGATTAGATTAGAAAAAAATTTATTTCCTGGATGGTACATTGGTGTTCCTGACACTTTTGATTCTCAGTGATTCAGAAGCAAAGATCTTCTGTTGCCTATTGCTTTCCCATGCCTTTTGGGTAGAATGTCTCAGAATCCAAATATTTCTTAGGCTGATATTTTAGGTTTCAGGTAAGCAAGAATAACAGAGGTAAAAGGCCTTGTATCTCTGTCTGGAGCACTGACTGTTTCTAAAAGCTTTAAAGTACTGAACATGCTGCAGTCCATGGCCATGAAGAAATACATAATACTTCGCCAACAACTGTGAATATCTGTTTATGCTAGGCAAGCTGTCACTAAAAACCAAGAATAAGGTCAGGAAGGTTTTTTCCTTTTGCACTCTCAGTGCTCTATTTGGCAGGGACACTAGCACAGGGAGTGGTGGCCTTGACATATAGGAAAGACCAGAGGAGTTTTTCAGGCCTGGAAGAGTAGTTCCAATTAAATTTGGAAGAAAACCTCCCTCTTTCTTACCATCTCTATTATATGCTCTGAGTTGTGCAAGTATTGTGCTGCTATGAACTGGATTTATGAAATGAGGTGTGTTTAAAATGTCATCCCTCCCTTTTGGAGAGAAGTTAAAAATATGGATCAGTGCACAGCCTAAAGAGTTGCATCTTTCAGGGGATGGCAAAATGTGGGGCTGTGATGGGAGTGAGCAGGTGGAGAGACTTTTGATTGGTTTTTACTGCTGATGGAAACGTGATTAAATTACACCCTAAATAGGTACAGTGGTTGAAGTGAGAATGAGAATTACAGTGACAGCAGACTTGAACATGGAGTAAGGAGACAGGATTGGGGTAAAGATAAAGAGACAGAAGATGAAATATGCAGAAAAAAAGTGCTTAAGGGCCAAGCACACTCCCTGATAAAACTTGGGATGCTATCCAAGTTCTTGGAGTCTTACCATTACTCTCATATCGGTAAATGTTTGAGAAAACCATCCACAAATTAGTTCCTTGTTCTTTCCCTGCTGCGGGTCCATGTGGCAGATGATACTGTACTGTGCTGTCAGTTGCTCAGTTACCTCAGAGCAGAAATCTATGCAGAGAATGTAGAGAATCTGACCCTCTTGGTAGAAAACACAGCTGTCATGATACAAATTCTTGTGTTTTAAGTGTATTTGTGTTTTTTTTAAGGTTCTCAGCTTACAAGATGTCAGGAGGTTGCCTTACCCCCTGGAGCACGTGCATTACAATATAGTTATTTGTAAAACTGCAGTCTGTTTTTCCTATATGATCTTTGCCTCATTTGAGACAGGGGATGAATGATTTCTGTGGATGGACAACTTTAGAGAGAAGGAAACTTCTGCCAGGAGGTTCCTTTCTCATCTACTGCGGAAGCTATAAGTAGCAAGTCAGGTGAGACACAGGAACAGAATGGATAGTGTCCTTGTTAAAGCAACTAAATCCTCCTTTGAGGAAGTAGATTCTACTCCTGTCTCTGCCAGAGATCCTGCATGATGCTAGGCAAATTACTTTAGGTTTTTGACACATAATTACTGTCACATGCATACTGATAATTGGGGGGTTTGGGTCCTGAATGTTTTTGGTGTTGAATTTGAGATTGGGGCATGAGAACTGCAGCTGAAGCATGGGATCATGGAAGTTATGATTTGTGTGGTTTGCTCTGAAATCCTCAGTGCTGTGAACATTTAGATAAGTCAGAGCGGGCACCTAAAATTAGCAGAAAATCGTGATGGTAATCTTTCTATTCCAATATATTATACTGTGATGAACAGTATACTAAAAACCTAATAATTAGTTTTCAACATAACAGTTAAGGCTACATTTACAGTTAAGATAAACATCAGTGCATAAAGCAAGACCCACCTAAATACAAAATAGTTGCTCTTAAGCATGGATATGTGCGCTCATACATACATAAATTTATTACAGAAAAAAATGAATAAGGAAGCTGAATTAAGGCTGCATGGGCAGGTTTCATTCTGTGACTTACAGGATGCATTTCTTTCAGATCTGAAATGTAGCTCAAGATCTCTGAGTCTTGCTGTTTGTTTTCCTTAACCATTTTTGGCCTTAACTTCTGTTTACAATTATTAATGACCTATTAGTCATTTGGGCTGTTCCATAAAAAGTAACATTTGATAATTAGGCTAAACAGATGAGATTTATAGTGATTTTATAAATCCTGTACCTAGCAAAGGATTATATTGCATGGCAGTAGATACTTGATGAATCAGACTGCTTTTTGCTCTGTGTGTGGTATTTTATGGTTAATAGTCACTGCACTATCCAGGAGAAACACGCATCACTTTGGATTTGTTATTTGGACATTCCTGCCCCTTAATGAATTCTTCTGTGACAAATTAAAGCAAATGATATCCAGATGTTGTTCCACTGGAATAAAGAACTCTATTGCCACACCCTGCTAGCTAGAAATCCAGATATTTGCACTGAAAGTCTAGAGTTTGGATGCACGCAATGCAGACCTAAATAAAGCTAGAAAAAACTAAGTATCACTTATTCTTAATTGAACTACTAGCACAAAAGCTATTTGCTGAAGCTTGCACAAGATTTCTTGGAAGTCTGAATTAAAAACCTGGATACAATTTTCTTCCTAGTAATGTAAATAGAAGTCATAGGTCCACTACTCTCATTTTATCTGTTACACAGCTCTGCTCTTGAATTTCCCTTCCTTCCATATTGGAACAAATAGTTCAGTGTAGTATAACTGAAGTTTGTGTTAAGCTTGCAATGTCAGAATTATTCCAAAAGCCGACAAGACTCAACAGAGTGTATGTGGACAAGGGGCTGGTGCTAGACTCCACAAAAATGGTAAGCAGCACAGCAGTCTATCTTAAGAGATAATACTGAGGGATAGCTGAATGACCAGAAGGGCTTTATTCAATATTGTACTGACCTACTGACTAACTGTTAGTTAAGTAACAGCATTTCCCTGTTACACCAGTATGGCTAACCCTTTTCAGCACGGAGAGCCAAATACCTCTTGGTGAACCTTCCTAATAGGCCATGTGGGTGCAGCAGTAATTTAGAGTACCTGGCTATGTGCAGGTGGATTAAGATGACTTCTGCTGATGGTCCCCACACCATGCTGTAACAGCTGTTTCCCAGCTACAGCAGAAGAGAGGGCTGGAGGGTATTGCCTGTGGCCTGGCTCCAGCCTGCTGGCTGCTGCTTCAGTACTTGGGTCTGAGCCAGGCTGCTTTCCACAGGATACTTTACATCTTGTGGGTACCCTTCCTCAGGTCAACTTCCTCCAACCCCACTTTGACAAGACATAGATCCTTCTGCCTGGAGTTTGCTGAAGACTCTGTATCAGCAATGTTACAAGCCTGTTTCAGAGAAGCAGTGCAAAAAAATTCATCTTATTAGGAAGTGTGTGTCTGAAATAAGGCTGCAGCTAATATGAGAACAAGCTCCCACTCAAGATTTCCAGCCCTCCTTGCTTCTAGTCAGGCAGACAGTCCCATTGGCAAAACCTTTCGCTAGACAGTTTGATATCTCCTTTCAGCTCAACCCATATGGAAAAGCAACAGAGGCATGTGAAAACAAACACCATCCCACCCCACAACTACATATGGATGAGTTGTGTGTGTGTATTCTCCTGAGTCTGTCCTTCCTGATCTCCAAACTTCTATTTTTACAGTTGCCTCTCTCAGTAACCCGTCTTGTATTTTACAGAAAGGTGCTTGAAAGCCTAAACCCAAAACTTAATGAAATACCACAAAATTCTAAACCACTGATACATGTAATCAAGATACTTTATATAAGGCATATAAGCCAGATAAAGAGCAGCAAAGCTGTGGTCCTGTAGATAATTTCCTTCTGTCATTGCTTGTATAACAAAACAAACCCCTCATGTATTCCTTCACGTAGATGTGTGCTATTTAATCCCAAGGAATCCCTCTGTTATCTCCTGTGTGCTAGAGTGTATGTCAGTGAAGATCAAATGTCCAGTGAGCCTTTTAATGTCTCCTAGATAAAGAAAAGTGTTCTTCCTAAACAGAGTCAGGGAGTACTTACCAGCAGGGTGGAGAACCTACTGAATTTAACTCTTAAAGCTCTCTGCAGAACTGCAGATATCACCGAATGTGGCATAAACTCTGAAAGTACCTATTTACAGGCATGTAAATTCTTTTAGGACTTCTCTCAGAACTTCATAGGTTTAGCACCTTGTGGATTTGGAGTGAGAGAAAAGGAAGGCGGCTCATTTAACAGCAGCATTGTGCCTTAAGATGGCTGCAAGTTATTCCTGACCGGCTCTTACTAAACATTTGGGAAAGTATGACATTAGCGTTTATTAATAGCAGGGGCTGCAACCATCCATTTTTGCATCTAAGTCAGATATTTCTTAAGCTCTCCCAGGACAATTGCATAAAGGCCTGTCTAGTTACTTGGTCCCTACAAGTTCCCAAATGCTCTGCATATGAGACCTGTCCTGCGGTTATTGCTGAGCCCAGCAGCTCAGAGTGCAAAGGGAACATGTAGTTACTGTGAGACCTGAGCCTGAAGTGTCAGTGCCAGCAACTGTCTGCTGTGAACATGGGGAAGTTGCAACTTCCATGTTCCTCAGATCCTGTATCAGGAATCAAGAATAACAATTACCTCATACTGTTGTGTTTTCGTTTTACTGATGTTTATAAAAACATCCTGAGATCTTTAGCATGCCGTTTCTCTATTAGATACCGTATAGTTCTGCATGCTCCTTCATATTTAAGCTTTGTGCCTGCTATTCTGATGATTTTTTTGAAATAGTTTTAAGTTTCCTGAAAGCAGCCTGTCCTTTGCTTTCTTGAAGCCTTTATTGTTTTGGTAGGTGACTTGTGAAAAATAACACTGCCTTTATACTAATCCCAAATTAGTTACCTTCCTTCCCAAATGTAAGTTATTTGCCAGTTCACAGAGATGAGAAAAGATTGCCTAGTATTCCTGCATTTATTATGGTCCTAGGTATATTTTGACAGCAAATATAGCAGCTTCTGTTTAGTCTTTTATTGGTTATATGGTTGGAAAAGAAACATTATTTGGAGGTTGAAAGGCCAATGACAGAAATGTAACATAACTATACGTAGCTGCTCCCTGCATGTAAGAACAGATTTCTAACACTGTTTAGCACTCTACCCGATCCACAATGGGTGGACCTCTGCTTGTCTTAGCAGTACCTCAGATTTCTTTATCTGATGAACCTCAGTCCAAGCAGGTTTGCATTTTGTTTATTGCCAAATTTCCTTAACCTTCATGTAAGTTTAAACTTTACATAATCTTTCCTACTACAGCAGAATACTTAAGCAGGTGCATAATTTTAGCAAATACATAGTCTCGTTGACATAAAACCACTTTAATTTAATTTTAGTTTCATTGAATCAGTTACAATCCTTCTACAAAGTTACGCACCTCGTTAAATGTTTTACTTAGTAAAGATTTCAGTATTACTGTTTTCAAATAATTGACTTGATTCATCTTCAGGTTATGGTTTATACACATTCATTTAATAGCTTTCCTCAAGCTTTTGCTTTATCACTTTTCAGTTTCTGTGATATGATTATACTGTATTCATTTCAATGATGTTCAATAGCATAAAATAGTGATGATTGCTTAGGCAATCTTTAATAGTCCCCTGGGATGTACTCCCCTTCTATCAGTTAGAATCACTTGGAATTTGCAGGGTGGCCATATGCAACATCACTGAATGTTTGTAGAAAGTCAACATAAATAAACAGAAATATTTAGTGGAGGGAAAAAGGTATGACTACCTTGTTTCTGTCTCTTTCTGAAAAACTAGTTGTCCATAAATGTAGATTAATGTATGAACACGTGTAAAAACTGCAGGTTTTACAGATGACTTCCCATAGATCAAGTATGGTATTTTAAGGTACTATAAGCTACAATGGTTAGGCAACTAGACTATGGGAATAAGCATATATTTGAGTGTTATTCGGGAACACAGCAGACCAGCAAAGACAGAGACTAAAAATGTAATCATGGTCATATTAGCTGGACAGTGTTGCTTGATACTAATGGATTATTGGCTAGATCTTGAAGTTTTCTCATCTTTTAAAATGTTATTGCACTATTAAGGCCAGTTTTCTTGTACCCTCTTCACGTGCATATAGATCTGAAAGATGTGGCTGTGTTCTTAGACCACAGGGCTGTTGGTGTAGGATGTAAGTGATGCAACTTATTAATTTATGTAACTTATTAATTAATGTAATTTATCCAGCACTGGTAATGTACGCTGGGATAATGTTCTAAAATTGCACGTATGTAGACCCTTCAGAGCCACCCAGGGTGAGGTGTGTTCCCTATTAATTAGGACAATGGTACAGTGGAATCCTGACAGGAGCCCTTGAAAAGAACTATAATATAAGTGATAATAGGTCGTCTTTTTGCAGGACAAAGAAGCAGGTAGATTTTTAGTAGCTTAAAATAACTCTCATTCCTCCCCCCTGCCCCACCCTTACCCCTGTGTTTTTAAAACTGCATTTTAACTGAACAAGCAGAAAACTTGAGCAAGTAGTAACTGCCCTGGAAATTGCATATAGATTATTTACCAAGGGTATGAAAAATTGAAACAAAACCAGAATCTGTCCTTTAACAATGCCTGCAGCTCAGTTTCTCTTTGAAACAGTCAGCCATCCTGAAGAACTGCAGTACATGGAGTAAATTTCATCCAGATTCTGTGGAGCCTAGCAGGCTGTCAGAAAACAGAAACAGACACTAAATTATGTTGAGATACATTAAATAAGTCTTCTACTTCTGTATTGGATTTTCTAGCTCCACAGTCTAGAAACTTTGATGTCTAAAGCAAATCAGAGCTACCTTAAAGGTAGTTGAACAGATGTAAAAAAACACTGAGAGTGATTGTTTCAGCTGCTGTATGTATATTTAAGGTGTTGCAGAACTTACTAACATC
This sequence comes from Phalacrocorax carbo, assembly GCF_963921805.1. NCBI lineage: Eukaryota > Metazoa > Chordata > Aves > Suliformes > Phalacrocoracidae > Phalacrocorax > Phalacrocorax carbo. The sequence goes on along the minus strand of NC_087518.1, from coordinate 25,912,027 downwards.
AGGTTATTAGAAAAGGTATGGTATGTAGGTAAGATCTTTAATCATACATGGCTCAGTGCTAGCGTCTTCCTCCCTGAATAATGGTGGGTCACATATGGACATCACAGACTACTGCAGCCTTATAGTTCCTCTCAAGTAGGAGAGCTAAAAAGTGAGGTGAAGAGGGTGGCAGATGGAAGTTGTAACTAGGAAAATTCCACATAGGAAGGTTGGGTAACTGGGATTCATGTTTTCCTAATCAGCATTACTCTAAACTATTCGAACAAAGGACTGTCCCTCTATGCAGCAGCCCTGCTGCAACTGAACTGGATGCAGCTTGCTTGAGGACTGTCCCTCTGCAGGACACAGCTACTCACATCACATGCAGCCCTTACCCTCAACAGTGGGTAAAGACGATTCTTTTGAACAATCTTGTAGGTATTTAGGAACAGATACTTCCTTTTGTTTTTATAGAGTTTCCTCAATAGATTTCCACAGGAAAAGAGGGAAATCTGTATGAAAAACAGGAAGCAGTTCTCGGAAGTTCTATGTAACATAGCACTAGAAGGAAGACTTAAAATAAATGCAGTTGTTTGAAACAGTAGGCGATACCAGTTGTACTATCTGACTGTAAAAACAACTAATAAATGTAACATCATAAGACTATAGTAGAATTAAAAACATTAGGTATTTCTAAAAATATATTTAGCTGCTCATTTTAGTTCACAGTAGGTTACTAAAACTTCTACAACCAGGTTTTTACACCATATTTTCTATTTCTACTTTATTGCCCTGGGCAACTCTTGGGAAACTTCTCATCTGCCTCAGCCTTGGATGAGATCCCAAACTTTCTAATGCTGATCCATTCCTCTTGCATCCAAGATGCGACTTAATCTTTTCCCTTGGCTTTTTGACATTCTATAGTAGTTTAAAATCCTGAGATTTATATATTAGTAGGAAGAGAGGTTAGGATAAAATGTGACAGGCATAAATAACTGTTAATTAAAACCTAGAAATTTCACATTTCTAGATCCATTTCCTTTCTGATCCATCTTCAAACTCCCATAAAGTTCCACATGTCATGGAGAAGCTGTTCTAACTTTTACTGCAAGCACTTAAAAGGGGTAGGAAAGGTTGTAACTCTCCAACCTTAAAAGCAAGTATAGTATATACTATATGGATAGTAAGTAAGTACAGTCACACTAGGAAAATGTTCCTGTTAACTGCTTGGCTGCATTAGGACGCTTATTAGCCTATCTAGACTTAGGTAAGTGGAGACGGCCTGTTAGAAAATGGCGATATAGCATGTGGGATGACAATTATTGAGGAAGAAACCCTTAAATCTGTAAATCCCTAAGAAGAAATTTGAGCCTAGTTCTACAGTCACTTTCTATGTTTAATAAGCCAAACATCAGGAAGAAGATGGATCTGGCCTTTACAGTATGTTGTTTGTATTTAAGAATGTTAGGGATAATATATCCTGCGCTGATTACTAACACAGAAATAGGTACAAAATGAAAACAGAATATGTTCCTGAGTTTTACTGTCAGGTTTTTAGAAATTACCAACATTATGTTTCAAGAGATAAGAAATAAAAATTCAAAATCCTCACAATCCAAAAGCATCTAAAACAAAAAAAATCTTCTATTGATACTAGCTGGCTGGCAATGCCCCTATTTTAATTTTTAAAGCTATACTAGTCGTACCAGAATTTCATGGAAATGTTTCAGGCATGGCATATTCTACGTTTTAAAGTTCCTATTAAAGCAAGTGTAAAGGGCTTTGTAGATCTGAAATCGGAGCAGAAACGGGACTGATATGCTGCCATGTTTCTCTGTTTCTTTCAGCTTAGTCCCACAATAGTGTGATGGTTTTTGTTTGTTGCTTGAGTTAAAACTATTGAACAGACTGGGGTTTGTCTATATATCTCACACAAAATCTAAAGATCCTGTTTTATCTGAGATGATAGACTAAAAAAACCAGTAGTAGGTCTTTGTAGTGAATGTAGATTTTTCTTGATTTTGTTTGCTATAGATACTTTAAACAACTAAATGGGGAAAAAACCCCAATGTAATCTGTGCAAAGTGCAACACTTTTGTATCATTAAACCTGAAATTTATCAGTAGACCCTTTCCCCCTCCAAACCATCAGTTATGGTTCTTAAAATGATCTTGATTTTACTTGCCACAATCTTTCATTACATGCTTGTTTGACACTCTGCAGTGTGCCATGTTGTTCAGTAACTAAGACTCTAATAATTCTCTATGAGGGATTTTTTATATACTGAAGTGGTTAGGCTGGCAACAACAGCTAAAGGTACGATTTAACACGCTCTGCCTGCATTTTTGATTGTAAATTCCTTGAACAGGACATAAATACATTAAGCATCATATATCTGGAGGGTCATTAAAAAAAAATGATGCTGGCAGCTAAGTCAGCTGTACATTTATGTCCTCGAAGGATTAATGACAGTATCCCATGAGCATGAAGAAGTCTGGTTTGCATTAGCAAAGGCTCATTGAATTGCATTCATCCTGGCCAGAACTGGGATATTTAGGATGAATACTGCTTATTTTCAGTTCTTCATCCTACTGGGAGTAGAAATTACCTTAGTTTCAGATGTAAGGGACACTATTAATGGTTGTTTGAGAAGCGACAGGCTCCAGATTTGATGAAGGGTCTAATCTGGTAAAAAAACAGCTGGCACATAAATTTCATTCTCTAGCAGAAGCAAATGCCAGATCATTCCCAGATCTCTAGTTAAAACCCGAACACATAGTTAGTAACAAAAAGGATATATCACTTGCAGATCTCTTTCAGGTTACTTTAAAATCACGTCATGCACAACTGCCTCAAGCAGCCTTCAGGTGTCTATAGTGGTGATGACAGAATAGCTTGTGGTAAGATTTCTGGCAGCAGCTTTAAAAATTGTTACTTAAACATGCTTATTGGAATAATGGGAATCTAGGCTCTTGGGTGTATAGCAGTGTAGAAGAGACATGATGGCATGCATACAAATTCCCAGTATCCTTGAAGACCACTGTTTGCTTCAGTTCTTAGAAAGGCCATGCAGGATCAAAGGTTCCTTCAGAGTAACCCATCATTACTGTTTAGTAAAGGGCTTAGCAAAATCTTGATCTACAGCAGAACTTCAATGCCTTCTGTCATTTCAAAAGAGTTTCTTGTATGCAGACTTTTAATCAGGTCCAGGCAATTTGATTTTGTGGAAATGTTTCAGTTGCTGTATTTGCTAACCTAGACTCTGCAAGGTTCTAGGAAATAGTTTTTTCTGGCCATGTGCAATTTGACATTGATGGTCTACTTTTATTCATTTGAATGTATATTATAACTTTACTGTTGCAAATGATACCTAGATGTAGCACTCTGATAGGTGGGCTGTTAAAATAAAAGCTGCTTGTTTAATGTGTTTGCGTTGTGCTGTTGATGGTGACTAACCCATGGTTATAGGTGGTGACAACTGGAATACTGTTCACTGTATCTTACCTTCCCAGTACGTATCTGGTAACTCAGCAGAGCCATACCCATCACATTTGAAATTTTGGGGTCTGTTACTTTTGCAACTAACTGTGTGTGTTTTCAAATCCAGGGAAGAGAGTCCACAGTGACTCTTGCTCATGAAATAATGAGATTGTGCCAGCACCTCCCAGTCTGAGGGATGTGCGCTACTGGTGTGGACAGGATTTATGTGACTTATGCTAACATCAGGGTGACTTCCTTGATAACTCAAAGGGAAACTGGTACCTCTGTGCTCAGGAAATTGTAATTGAATTCTGCTGCTGTCTTGTTGTTGTTTTGTTTTGTTGGGGTTTTTTGTTGTTGTAATTTTTGTTTTGCTGTCTCAAAACTTGGGAGATCAAATAGGGTTTTGTGTCCATTCTGCTAGTGCTGCTACTACAAAGAAAGACATTGTTTTCCTGTATTTTACATCGCCTACATTAAAAAAAGGGGGGGGCACACGGAGTGTGTTAGCTGAAGTTGCAGAAGGACTGAGGATTTCCCTGTACAATTCTAAACCCAGAGGCACGACTGTAATGTGATGTAACCACTCCCTGAACTTGTACATTCAGAGTATTTGTGAACACGTTCATATCAAGTATGCCGTTGTTCATCTGCCCACTGCCCTATCCATTAAGCAGATACAAGCTTCTGTGAAAGTTAAACTGAGTGATCAAATGTTTACAGAGAACCCCAGAGTGATGTGACATTCACCTTGGTCTGGTTTTTATTGCATTCTAAAATAACAAAGACAGTTCTCCGAAGGACTGATTTGAATTTGAGAAGTGACTTGAAGCAGAGGTTGTTTATAAAGTTCAATGAGGACCCAGTTATTATTGGGATTTTCAGTTGCTCCTGTAATAAAAATGGTAATCAAATTTCCATACCTTCTTAAAAAGAGAGAAGCCCACAAGTTGGAACTTTAATATTGTCCTGGTTTTGGCTGGGATAGAGTTAATTTTTTTCATAGTAGCTGGTATGGGGCTAGGTTTTGGATTTGTCCTAAGAGAGTTTTGATAATGTGGAGATGTTTCAGGTGTTGCTAAATAGTGCTTAGACTCGTCAAGGACTTCTCAGCTTCCCATGCTCTGCCGGGTGCACAAGAAGCTGGGAGGGGACACAGCCAGGACAGCTGACCCCAACTGACCCAAGGGATATCCCACACTACATGATGTCATGCTCAGTATATAAAGCTGGGGGAAGAAGAAAGGGGGGGGGGGGGGATATTTGGAGTTATGGCATTCTGTCATCCCAAGTAACCGTTACGTGTGATGGAGCCCTGCTTTCCTGGAGATGGCTGAGCACCTGCCTGCCCATGGGAAATAGTGAATGAATTCCTTGTTTTGCTTTGCTTGTGCGTGCAGCTTTTGCTTTACCTATTAAACTGTCTTTATCTCAACCCATGAGTTTTCTCACTTCTACCCTTTTGATTCTCTCCCCCATCCCACCTGGTGGGGAGTGAGTAGGTGGCTCTGTGGGGTTTGGTTGCTGGCTGAGGTTAAACCATGACAAACATGTAGAACCTGAATTTGATGTCATGAAATTGGTATCAGTGGCTAGATTTAAGCCACTCAGAGCCTGATCTGAGTATGATTCATGATGTTACATCACTGTTCCATAAAATAACAAGTTATAGAAATCCAGACAAAATATAAGGCTTACAAGAATGTATTAATCTTTAAATGGATATAAGAAGATAGGAACAACCACACTATGCCTGGAGTTTCATCTTGCCCACTGACCTGTGTCTGACAGGGAGCCATAGTGGATGCTTCAAAACAGAAATACAGGCACAGAGGAAGTCAAGAGCAATTTTTTCCCAGGTTCCAATAATCAGCATTTTGAAACTTCCACACACAGGGTGTGCATATGGACTTCTGTGGTGTTTCAATGGACATAAAAAGCTTATCTCTATAGACGTGTAAAAGCTTATCTGAGTATTTAGACAGTTTTACAATTTCACAGAACCATATAATTAATTTTGACAGTGTTATTCATAGAATCATAAAGGTTGGAAAAGACCCTTAAGATTGAGTCCAACCGCTAACCTATCACTGCCAAGTCCACCACAAAACCATATCCTCAAGCACCACATCTACCCTTCTCCCTCCTTTTAAATACCTCCAGGGATGGAGACTCAACCACCTCTCTGGGCAGTCTGTTCCAATGCTTGACATCCCTTTTGGGGAAGAAGTTTTTCCTAATATCCAACCTAAACTTCCCCTGGTGCAGCTTGAGGCCATTTCCTCTTGTCCTATTGCTTGTTACTAGGGGGAAGAGTCCGACCCCGACCTTGCTACAACCTCCTTTCAGGTAGTTGTAGAGAGCAATAAGGTCTCCCCTCAGCCTCCTCCAGGCTAAACAACCCCAGCACCCTCAGCTGCTCATAAGACTTGTTCTCTACCCCACTGAGAATGATACTGTGTGGTTAAATTGTGTGGAGTGCCCATTTTCTCTCAATGTTGGCTCTCTTTGCATGCTAAAAAATGAGCCTAGCATGGGTTACAGGCTATTACTTTAAGGGACTCTACAGCAGTAGGCAAACAGCTGACAGTAATTCATGCTGAGTAGAACAAACACCTCCACTTCTTGCAGTATAGTAAAACCAGACTATGCTTATGTACAGTGTATCGGAAGGCCTCAAGGGTCGCATATAGGATTTAAGAAAGAAATCACGTTCACTACTTCCAAGCTCTGTCTATTGCTACGGCTCCACTGAATTGTAAAGACTGCATCTGAGCATTGCTTGAGGAATAGCCTTTTCTACAAGGGTGGGATTAGTTGATGGGGTTTTTTGGTTTCTATGAGGAAAACCGGATTTTTGCACTATAGTCATGGTGCTGCCCTGTTCATTGCTGCTCCTGTTATTGATTTCTCATGTCACTATATTATTATAGAAGAAAACATATGCTGAAAAATCTTAACACATTCATGAGATGCCAGCTTGAAAAATATTTACATTCTACTCCTTAAAACCCTCCCAAAGATTCAGTGTCTGTAATTCTTTACAATTTTTAGGTTTTGTTTAATTATTAAGTAATAAGCACTTTATTATTTATTAGCATTTAATTATTAAATAATAAGCATTTACTCATTCTTTCTGTTGTCAGTGGACTGCAAGTATCAGCAGGACCTTGGGATGATTAGCACCTCTCCAAACCACACCTGATGTTCTCTAAGAGGTTCTCTAATGATATATAAGAAATGCTGAAATCAAAGTAATGTCATTTTGAGGCAACATATTTGACTTTTCTTCTCAAGATGTATTAAAAAAAATAAAAACTTACAAACTCCAAGTGTAATGCCAGTACAGATCTCAAACTGCCATCAAACCAATCTCCTCTAGCGCATGGGTTTATTTCCTGAGCAACGACTCTGGAATCCAAATTTAGGTTTTTTTAATTAAATGCTTTTTCATTCCCTGTGGGTTTGTGGCCAGTTGAAAAGTGCCCTAGAGATAGATTTTTGCATCATATATAAAACCTGCCAAAAACATATATATGTTTTAGTAAAGCTGCATATACTGTTACATATTTATGCTTATTTGGCAGCACAGCACTTATAACAATGGAAAGAAGTTCCCTAAACTAAAAGCAAAAAATAATCCATAAAGGAAAACTTTGTGGGGATTAGACCTGCCAGTTTGTAATCTCATAAAACATGGTATATTTTTAAAAGTTAAACTTCCTAAGGGGGAAAACTACAATGCAGTGTTTACAAAATGGATTAATTCTCCTTAGAGAATAGAATAGTTAAGTTGAAAAGAACCTACAGCAATCATCTAGTCCTAGTGTAACTCTTCTAAATTATTATTCACTTTTCAATTTGCCTGTATTTGATATGCATGATGGAGTTCTTTAGCATTTATAGCATACAGTCTTTTCCAAGACACATATTGATGTGAACAGATTTTAAATGAGATTTTTCTTAATCTAAACAGGTAATTTCATCATACTGTTTTATCACATATATGTTTATCTAGGACTAAAATATTCAGGATATGGTCTGTATTTTATATCTTTGGTTTTGGAAAGTACACAGTAACCTCTATAATAATAGATTTCTGAAATAACAAACATTAACATCAGTGTTCAAAATATACATAAGTCTTTGGCCACACTTGCACAGAATCAAGTAATAAGGTCTATTACACAAAATTACTTTCTCATCTTACCATTTAAACCAGAATAGTTACCATCTGGTGACATGAATTATTACAATGATTGAAATAAGTCTAATAGCACAGTTTGAGTCATTGTAGTATATTAAAAAAAGCCTACTGCTATGGAAGCAGCAGTACTATTTAAAATCAAATTCTTTCTATTCCTAAGAAATGCTGTTGGTTGAAGTTTGGAATTACTGCTTTGCTCATGAATATTAAGTGAATAATGCAGGTGGTCTGAATGTGTGCCATATATTTAATAATTTGTTTCATGGATTCTACTTAAGCTTTGTGTTTTACAGGACAACTATCTCAGTCTGACTCTTCCATGCATGATTAGGCTGCTCTTATACCCTTGTAGGGGTTTTAAAGGAAAAGAGGATTCCCCATTAATATTTTTTAGAACCTCTTTGTTCCTTTATTCAATGAGATACAATGTTGTATTTCTATCTCAATACTACCTGGACTAGAAATGAGAAAAATCCCTCTTTCCAGGGTTATAGAACACCATTTTCTCTCCTTGACAGTCCTGATAGAGTGTGAGAAACCAAGTTAGACAGGCATTTATCAGTAGATATAGGTGAGGCACTTGCATATGCGTGGTGAAAGCCAGGTATCACACAGCCCTCTAAATTATTGAAAGGAATCTTTAATATTGCATATATATATGCACATACCAAGCAACTTGGAGTGAAATGAGAAAATGTGAACAAATACCAGCATATGTCCATGACAGACAGCTGCAAACAGCATGAAGGCCAAATAAATAGAAATGTTAAAGTACATACTTTATTTCTGATAAACATACAGTATTTGGAAAATGCTCTGCTTTCCCCCAGATCTCAGCCTGTGTTGATAACCATTGGGCTAACACTCCTACAAAATTATCTTTTTCAATTATGTAGGAGAATATTTGTTGTGCCAGCGTGTCATAAACTCTAAGCCTAGCTTTTCAAATTAAATTTTGCTGTAGGCATGAACAGATAAAAAGGATCTTTGCAATATTGGTATGGCTGTCTCTTGCACAAAAGCTGACATCTACATTGAATAGCATGTGCTGGTTTCCAGCTCAGCGGGGAATTTCTGTGATTTGAATGGAAATTAAGTGATTTGAGACTGGACAATCAGCATCCATCAAGCAGAGTCTAGAATGTGAAAGCATGACCTAAAGGCAGGGACTTGTGCAGGGTTTTGTCATACTAGATTTTGGTTGGACTCTTCAGCTATCTAATTCTGTATCCTATTCGTTATGTCCCACAAGCAGATGCTTAGGAGGAGAGTGCAAGAAGTCCTGCGGTAGGTTGTTAACAGGGGAAGGTTTCGTCTAAAGCTGAGAGTCAGAGTCTGGCTCTCACACTGAAATAGAGGGTTCAGAGATTTTTCCAAAATTCTAGCTAATATTTATCACTGTAAATCAGAGATTCTTAGTAGAGTAACAGTTCATCTATTTTCAATCCTGCTAATCTCTAGGTATGAGTGATATTTTGTAGCAACCACCTCTCGCTCAGATACACAAAGGATTAAACAGCATCTCTAAGTTGTAGTTCATATTTTCCTATCTTAAAGGTGATTGTAGAACCATTAACTAATGTGGGTAATAGCTGCCTACTTCTGTGGTCATTATAATATTAACTTTTTAGATGGAGAAACTGATGTGAAGGAAAACCAATGATTCTTCCAAAGTTACAGTCTCAAGTCTAAGTAAGAGCTAAGCTTAGAGCATGGGTCCTCTTAAATCATAGGTACATGAGGTAAGCTTGGTTCCCAGAGCAATAACCTAGGATTCCTGCAGACGAAGACATGATGATATGTCCTGAAATCAAACTATATTTTGTCATTTCATGTGTATTGAAAATTCAAAGAGAATACTCACATACCCTAATTTGCATCCTTAGTCCTTTACTGGCCTTTCCCTCTGCAGTGTCTGGGTAGATTTGCTTCGTGACTCAGGTGGAGATGTCATCTTTCTATTTAATACCTGCTAAGGGTTTGTTGTGTGGGGTTTTTTTGTGGTGGTTTTTTTTGTTTGTTTGTTTTATCAGTGTTTTAGTTGCTTTCTTAATCCATGTAACCTTTCATCAAGCTAAGGATCCTGCAGGAAGGTGCTCCACAGCTTGCTTTACCCGCTGAGTAAGAACCACTTTTTTTATCTACTTTGAACCTGCCTCCTGCTTTCATGTGATGACTCATAATTCTTGCACTGGAAGGGACTGAACAATAGTTCCCTATTCATCTTCTTGATCTCAATGAAAATGTTATAGACCTTTCTCACATCTTTCCTCAGCTCTCTCTTTTCGACATCTGCAAGGGGCTAAAATAGTTTCCATACCTTTTTTTTCATGCTTGTTGCCTTTTCTAGTTTTATTCTGGTTTAGGTGAAAGGATCATAATTTCCATTTTCTGATACAGGTATTCTATAAATGTGTGTAATTATTTTCTTTTTGTTCTCTCTTCCTTTCCTTACAAATTTTAATATTTATTTGCTTTCCTTACTGCAACTCAGCAACTCAACAGATACATCCATAGCATTACAAAGCTCAGAAATATAATTCATGAGCAGATAATAATAAGCCCAGAGTCCATCACTCTGAGTTCCACTGAAGTCAGAACTGTTTGGTTGGGGTTATTGTCCCCAAAGTGCATCAGTTTTCATTAGTGTGGCATGTATCACCTGCCATCATCCAGTCACCCAGTATCCTAAGGTCATTCTGCAATTCTTCACAGTTGGTCCTTGTTTTTAACATCTTGAAAAATTGAGTAATCTTCTATTTTAATTTTCATTGTTATTTTCTCTAAAAACTAAATTATAATCACATTATAGTAGCTTTCCTCATCATGTGACACATAAAGCATATTTTTCTAACTAAAATTCAGACCAAACAAAACATGTTTTCAAGTACTAAGCAAGGCAGACTACCAGTCATGGTTAGAAATAGGATGAAACTGAAGGTATGTATCCAGCTCCCCCTCAGACAGTGGATATTCTGATCTGAATCGAAGCTTTGTGAGTCAGATGCACTTTCAGTTGAGACATGAATCAAATTGCTGAGGTGGAACTTTACTGCTTTTAATTCCAGAGATTAATTCAGACTCACCTTGAAGTATGGTATCTTCTGTAGTGTTTTTAATGAGATAGAAACAGCTTGATATATCATGTTTTTTAGTGTATGACAAGGTACCTTTTCTTTTAATGCAAATTAACCTTTTAAAAATACAAAATCTATAATGCATATCATACATTAAGTACATTAATGATGTATGCAGTATGCATTTGTTTAACTGAGGGGAAAAAAGCCCTTTAAACTTAAGGATACACAATCTAAGACACAAACTTTTCTACACCTGTTTTACAGCACTCACCTCTGACCTGACACTTTGTATATTATATTCTGAGCCACATCATGGCTTTACAGTTCCATTTATAAAGTGATGGAAAAAATCTATTGTGTTCATAAGCATGGCCAAAGAAGCATATGTTCCTAGGATCCTGGGAGGATTTTTGTCTTTGAAAAGTTGCTTTATTTTAAGCTTGGTTAAAACACAAAACAAACATTCAAATGCATTGGTTTGCTTAACTTCACCAAAAATAATAAACACCTTAAAGTGAACTGGGGCCTCTGCATGTTGAATTGATGGACAATTCATAAGCTTGCTTTTAAAAACAATAAAATACAAGTTTCTTTCTATATTTCTACAGCTCTTCCAGTTCACATTCATCTCACCTATTGTGAGCTGTTATTACCATTCTCCCTCCAACATAAACTTTATTAAAATTAGCCATTCTTGTTGCCAGTATTAAAACTTCATTTTGAAGCAGTCGTCTGACCCTTTCTGAAGCCTAGCTGATGATAGTTCTGATCTTCGTTACACTGGTCGTCCTACTAATCCTGTTCCCAAAGATAAATATCTATGCATTACAGTTCATTTTATGCATGCAGGAACCTTACAGGCTGTGTTTGCAGATGTTAAAGGAAGGGGGTCTGTCTTCCCACCGTGGCTGTTCAAGCACCAGCCTCTGTCATAATGAAATGAAGGAAACCAACAGCTGAGTGTTGCCTGATGCCTTCGGATGGGCCCCCTTTTTACCGCTCTCAACAGCCTCTTCTTTTGTTTTGTACAAACTATGCAGTTTCATCATTCATTCTAACTGTTTGATTTAAGCCTCCATTCCCTGGGTCAAAAAAAGGCTGGCAAGGGTGGAAGGATGAAAGAAGGTGACACTTTGACAGCTCCTTTTTCACAGTAATGAGCAGAACTGCTCTTTCTTTCCCTGCTCCTGTTCACCATGGCCTTTCCTTTCTTTATAGAGCCCCATGAAGGGAAGAAACTGCTGGTTCAGTTTTGCCTTCCAGGAACTGACTAGATAAACTGGTGGGTTCTGCCTATGGAGTCATTGCTTTGTTTAGGGGTTATTTTCTGTTTGTTTCTGGCATAAAATGACAGGTAAATGAAGATTAATAGAATTAAAGTTTGACTTGAGTACATGAGGCAGCAAAGCCTCAATTACTTCCTGGTGGCTTCTGTACCACGCATCATGGCCGTTGATGAAACCGTGCCCCATTACTTTAGCTAGTCCATGGGAGCCTGCTGCAGAAAAGCTCACTTTGCTTGGAAGTGGAAGAAATAATTGCTACCTTTCCAGCATTAATAATCTTTTCTAAAAAGAACATAATTTAATAACGAGGTGATTTAGATTGTAAGTAACCTGCATTCTAACTAGAAGAAAAGACTTCTCTGATACAAGACAGTGCTGTTTGCAGAAGCAGAGCCTTAACTGATAAGGCTGAAGAACTGCAATTTAAGTATAAATGACTTTTACTGCATCACAAGTGCCAAACCCTAGGGATTGATGGTTTCTCTGTTTTATATAAATTACAAGTCTAAATACCTCAAAACTCTCAGGATTTTAGATCTTTAATCATGATTATTTGATGTTGAATTCAGAGCTTAGATAATTCATATACTGCATAGTATTTACCTAAAAAGGTTTAAATTTATTTACTTTTTAAAGTTTCCTATTTGCAAATGCATTTGAAGCATCATTTGTAAACTGAAAATCATGATGAATAAAAAACCCCATACCAAAGAAAGCAATGCAGGTAGGTAACAACAGGAGAAGGAAGCAGTAAGTGTAAGATTGACAGCACAAAAATAGACCCAGTATATAATTCTGCTGTATAGAGATTATTCATAACTTTTTTGAAGGATACCAACCCCCTGGTTACACTGACTTAATTCAAAGTCAGTGCTTTCACCCAGGAATATCCTGCCAGCAGTATTCATATTTCACAGCTGGAAAACTTCTTCTGCAAAACCAGTCACATCACAGCCAGGGCTCCAGCACCACAAAGATACACAGTCTTTCTGACAATGTAAGCTAAGAGCATTCTTTTTTTGTTTTTTCTTACTCTTTTTCCTCTGCTAAAGGAATTGTCCATGGGGACTGTGGATAGTATTGGAAATTAAGCAGATCTATATATACGTTCATTAATGGAAACACAGATCTTTGACTAAGGATCAGTTTCTCTCCTAACTTTTGCTCATAGTGTTCACATTTTTTTGTTTGGTTGAATTAAGAATCTGAGGTAAAAATGTTTTGCATCTAAGGAAACTGCCTCTTCAACATGAAATTAAATACCTCATTTTGGTTTAATTTCCTTTTTTTGTCTTAAAATAGCATTTTGAATTTCAATTTAGCTACACTAATTTAAAGTCATGTGGAGAGGAAAAATCAAAACATTCCAGCAAGAAAACATCCAAATAAAAGACCACAATTTTTCTGCTTTTCATTTTATTTTTGTCTATGTGAAATCTTGCCTGATGTACCCTAAATATGCAACTAGTTTAAACTGTTTCCAAACTATGCTTTTGCAGGATGAACGGTTCAGCCTGAGCCCATTGCCTGGGTCTAAATTAAATCAGAGCAGTCACTGTAAGTATGAGTGGTCCGTCTGTTTACCTCATTCATCCCAGACCTGCCAGGCCACCGCATTAAAGGACTATAAATAGCCCCCTTGATGTCTCTTCATTCTGCAGTAGAGAGCATCTACGAGACCTGTGCTTTTAAGGTTATGCCTATGTTGTGCAGTGCAAAATGACTTGAATTAATTCCAAAGACCTGATGTTTGTGCTGTGCAGCTCTGTGGCACTTGGAGATGTGGGGTGCTCAAGATGCTGTGCTAATGCACCTACACTGCCCTCAGCTCCAGAGCAGGCTCACTGACAGTCGACACACTGATGAATGACAAAATATAGGTGTATCCCCAGTTTCATACATACTGTTGGAAATCCCACCTTCGGCTATTTGCTGATACACAGACGAGTAGGATAACCTCCTTTTCTGCAATTTTCATAAGCATCAGCTTTGATTGCTCCTATTTCTGTTTGTGTAATTTTCTGTGAAAATTCCTACTTAGACCTACCAGCTCCAGGAGAGTGAAAATACTATACTTGGAACTCAGCTTAAACCTGACAATGTTCTGCTTTAAACTTGGCCGACCTCACCATACACAGTTCCAGATACTTTCTGTTATGTGAACTAATGCCAAGGACACGTGATGGGGTCAAGCACAGAGAACAGAAGCAGAGCAGATGTGCTGTGAATACCAGATTTTTCAGTGTTATGATTAATGGGACATCATGAATCTTCCCTGAAACATTCTGCTGTGAAAAGAGACTTAACAAAACAAAGCACAGGGCCTGATATTACTCTGTAGATTTATTGAGAAGTTCGGGGTCTCCTCATTGTAATCTGGTTCCTAACACTTGGCACCTCTTTTCTTGAAATGGATGATTTGTGATGTGATGGCAATTAGTACTTGAAGCTCAGGCACCCTTCAGATAACATGTTTTTCCACAAACAAGGAGGGGCTGCAACACACAGTCAGTCACAGCCTCTACACCTTATTTTCAAGTGGTTATAAGAATGATGTTGTGAAGGCTGAAGTTACTTGTTACGCAGAAGTAAATTTCTAAAGATGTGTCATGCTCAAAGCTTACAGTTGACGTTTATTGTCCAATGCTTTTGTTTTCATAAAGTACATTCCTACGTGAAACGGCATTGGCAAACAGAATGCAGCCAGCATCCTGTGATACAGGTATCTGCAAAAATGATCAAGCTTCATTCTATGCGACTTTCAGTTGAGCTGCAATTTTGTGATTCTTTAAGGTCACACATATCTATTCATTTTTATCTGATTTTCAGATAGGCATTATGAAAAATATATAAAAATTCCTTTTTCATGAATAATGATCTCTGTAAATAACTCACACCAGGCTCTTGATATATCTTACAACTTTCAGGTTGCTTGAGCACACAGATAGGTTCCACATCTGGAATTGTGGAAATATATCTTCTCTTTAATGGACTGAAGCAAATACTTTGACCAGCTGATCCTCCTGCCCTTCTTCTTCTCCTATTCCCCCTCAAAAATCTCAATCTGTGTTTGAGATTCCAGTTTGGGATTATCTCAGAATTTGAAGCTTTATGATCAGATGCATTTAATCAAAGTTTTACTTATCGTGCAGGGCATTCTTTTCTACCTTTTTTCCTAGTTTGAGGGCGGGATTTTCTTAGGTGTGACTGCAGTTTTCTTAGCTTTTTTGACTGGCTACAGTTCTGAATAGGTGAGATTCAGATTGCCAGGCAATTCTGACAAATACAGGAAAATATGCTGAGTATCACAAAGCCAAGCACTAGAAAGGCAAATATCAGTCTGGATTTTAATCATTCTGCTAAGCAGGCAGGCAAGATGCTGATAAAGTTGTAAAAATGTACTGGAGAATGAAGGGAAGAGAACAGTACAGTAAACACGGGCAGTGATACTACAGGAATTCTGACTATGGTGAGAAGATGGGTAAACAGAACAAACTCCAGGCAATATCTGCAGGACAGCTAAATAACTGTCTTGTGTCATTGAAAATACAGAAATTGCCTATACTGCATCTCCTAACATCAGTGACATTTATTAGCTCATCCCACAACTTGCTTAGAGTCTAGGCAGTTTTAAATACAGATTGACTACTTCTATGTGAGTATCCCTGGCAGTGTCCTAAGTAATGTGATGGTGTTTTATATCTTCTGATCTTGCCTGTGCTATCCCAAGGATGGGGTTTAAGAATGTAGTTTGGCTGTGGGTTTGTATTTTGGCAAGTTCCCAGTGAAGTCATGGAATCAACTAATTTTACTTTCTAGATATTTCCCCAGCTCTCCAGACAAATTAGTATTTATATTACATAGAGGAGCTTTATGAGAGTTAATGATGAAATAGAATGGTTGCCTGTGCATCTATATTAAAATGCTAGATTGATTTCTTTCTCTGGACGGCTAACTCTAATAGACAACTGGTTACAGAAAGCTGCTGAAACAGTACATATTTCTTGCAAGTCAAAGGACAGGTTTCAGTGGGCTGGTCCCTCTAGCATTTCCAGATTTTATCATTCCATGCTTTCTTCTGATCCATAAGTTAAAAACTCTTTTTATTGAGTTTTGATTTGGCTTTTAAGCATAACATACACAAATTTCACCTGCTCTAGGTGTACCTGCTCAAGCAGAGGAGTTGGACAAGATGACTTCCAGAGGTCCCTTCCAACCCCTACCGTTCTGTGAAACTTCCTTTGAACTATTCCAGGGTGAATTAATTCACCTTGTCATATCATTGCTGGTTTTGGGATGTATTCAAGAGATAAGGCCTCCTCCCTTGCAGATCATTAATCATTCCATATTCTGTGAGCAGACTATTTTAGCAGAACAAATTAGTTTCACCTGTTTGAAAACCTGGGTTGTCAGCCCCTATCTTACAAACTACCTTGTCTATTTTGTACCCTGAAGGAAAGTGAGGTGAGCAACAGAGAGTAAATAATTGCTGCTTATTGCTTTAGTAGAACTCCTTCTCTCCTCATTTTCATGAAGTAGCTTTCGAGTTTTATGAAGAAAAAAATTCTTCCCTTTTTATTCCTTCAGCGGAATAAAAAGCTTAAAAGAATGCAGAATTCTCCGCTTGTGCCTGAGTGTAGATGATCAGCAGTATTTGATTTTCAAAGTAACTTATGTTGAATTGACAGCAAAAATGACATGTGCTAAACCCACTTGAGATATGGTTGGTTGATTTGTTTTAGTTTTATCTCTGGATGGGCTCAGCGGAGTCATCAAGTACTTTATACTAAATGTGTGTTTAAGTGCCTGCCTGAAGCCCTCGTCAATGCTCTGGTCCTCTCAGTATCTCACCCCTGGTGTTTTCACTTCAGATTTTTGTCAATACCTTTGACATCCAGGGAGGTAAACATTAGAAGCCCCAAGTTTAAGGCACAGGTTACACTTTGAGGTTATATATTACTACTTTGTCTTATGAAACTGGCCTGAAGAAAAAGTAATTTTTAAAAAGACTGCTGGCTCTTCAAAGCATCTAGTAGAGAGGTTTGGCAAACATCCATTCAGTAAAAGATTTATTGCCTAGTTATGTTCTTGTTACTCCTATGAGCAAAGGAATGCTGCTAATGAATTCAACAGGTCTGATCACACGAGTGTATGAGCAGAGAGCAGCACAGTGGGACCTGGTCATACAGAGACCTTTTAGTGAGGTGGGGAAAACTGGAGCACTCCACTAAGCATCCTTTCCTGCAGGTGCCCTTTTGCATAAAAGCAGCTACAAACTTGTCAGGTTTGCTTAAGAAATGAATGAGAGGCCAAGCGCATAACTGTGTAGGCAACGGGTAATGGTCCTCCTGGCTCCCCAGTGTGGTTTGTAATGAGCTGTAACACTTTGTGACAGGAGGCTACAAACTCTTGGCTTATAGATGTGTTTTTCTTGGTAATAAATAATTGTTCTTTTTAGGCAGGTCTCCTATGCTGATGCTAGTTGGCTTTTAGGTCAAAAGAGATGCAGAGATCCCAGTCTCGTCAAGCTGTAACTCCATTCCCAGAATAACCCCAATGCATAGAGTTTTCTGTGCTTCTGTCTGCATGCAGTGGGACCTGAAGTGTCAGGATCTGTCAGATGGATGGTATCAAGGTTAATGAAATTCTAAGGTCTATAAACTGAGTGCAACAGCAGTTCATGGCGGTGACTCCTGTCACCAGCCAGCTAGGCCCAGAAAGTGAAGCCTTTATGGCAGAAAGTGACATACTGCTAGTATTTGATATAGATACTGTACAGGAGTTTACAGGAACCAAGTAATCCAGAGAGTTGCAGCTGAGGGCTATTTATGAGCTAGGACTGTTTCTGTTTGATTTTGGTTCTTGTAATGACAGTGAGAAAGTGACTTTGTTCTGGGAGGTGTGCTCTCAAAGTGATCTAAACTCTGATTTGGAGTCCAGTTTTATGAAATAATTTGAAAGGGGTGGGGGAAGTAGTTTTTTCTTTAAAGCTATCTTTGTGTGTGAAATTAATCTTTGATTTTTGCTGGCATAAAACAAGGTAGATAATACGCTGCATAATCTAGAAAGTTTGGGTAGTTAAAGTTGTCCATTTTCTCAGGGAAAGCCTATAAAGCCAGAGAGGTGTGATGCAGCTTGTCAGGGCAGCCAGATGAGGGAGGGAGGGAGGTGCATGGCTGTCACTGAGGGGGTCCACCAAGCTGCTGGCTGAATTTCCAGGCACTAATTCAAGGGACAGTAGCTGCAGAAACACTGACTGCACACCTTCTGGAGAAAATAATCTCTCTGGTATAGGAGGGGTTAGCATGATTCAAATTGCACACTGAAGTGCAGGAGACAGCTTTAAAAGGCAGCTGCATGTGTCAGATACTGTGTATATGACAAAACTAACTCCTTTGGCTTGAACTATCTTTTTGTTACTGCTGACTACAGCAGGGCTTGTAGTACCCTTTCATCTCTCTGTCCCCAGGGAGGTATGTGTGATGGGGTCTGCTAAGTGACAGCTAAAGCAGGTTCAACAAATCCTCTGCAGAGCTGTGGGAGGAAGCCTGGGACGTGGCAAAAGCATGTCCACCCCAGTGAATGGGCAGTTTCCATATGTGTGGCATTGCTATTGTGCTCACAGTGATTTACTCCCAACACAGCAAATAAGGCAAGCCAAATGAAAAGGAGGATTTAGTGAGAAACTGGAGATAGTCTCCCAAGAATAAACACTGTGTAACTAAGAGCCCAGCACTGAAAAAGTCCAGATAACTGGCTACATTTCCAACATCAGAATTAGCACCCAAGTACAAGCTTCCTTGTGGATAAAAGCACTTGCAGTAATTTGAATGGATTTGAAGTAAAGGTACTTTACTTCTAAAGCTACTACTATGGGAAGCAAGAATGATTAATGTTAAAAAGAACTGAAAGAATCTACTTGCATTTGAAATAAAACTAGCCCTTCCCTAGAAAGAGATGCTATATCTTTTCTTCAATGCCAAGTTAATGGATTTAAATTGCTCTGTACAGTTCTCTCTACCATGACTAACAAAACCTTCCATTATCCATTTTTGTGAAATCAAAATGTTCCTTTAAAATGAATAGTAACCTGACTTACTTGCTTAGCTCATGATTCTTCTATGATTGGAGACATGCAAGTAGTCTAAGCTTCATATGGTGGGAACGTGCATATATTGCTGCCAACTTCTTGAAAAACTTAAAGTTCTGTGGTTTTGTTTGTCAGACTTCTATGTAATATACAACTTCTTACAGTCTTAAGTAGATGAAAATACCAAGTACAAGCAGAATTAGAAAATAAAATGAGATTACATCAGTTCATCCAGAATAATCTGCTTGAGCGCCCTTGCATATGAGGTTCTGCAAAGCAACATTTTATTTTACTCTTCATGAGTTCAGTTCCCTGACTGTCATCAGCCTTACTGACTGCCGTCAGTCACTGCTCCCTGCCTGTTGCTGCACTCGTCCAAGGACGTACTTATCGTCTGCAGTCCTATCCAGTC
Source organism: Phalacrocorax carbo (assembly GCF_963921805.1). Lineage (NCBI taxonomy): Eukaryota > Metazoa > Chordata > Aves > Suliformes > Phalacrocoracidae > Phalacrocorax > Phalacrocorax carbo. The sequence goes on along the minus strand of NC_087518.1, from coordinate 25,892,493 downwards.
TGTTGTGTAGTCCAGCACATATCCACCCACAGTCTCCATTCAAATTTTATGCCATCTGAAATAAATTGCCTAGATGCACTTCACCTTACAACCAGCAAGTAGTTGGCATTGATGACACTAGACAAGCAGAAGGTTGTCCAGATTTTCTTTATTTAATGTCTAATTTTTTAAATAGAAGAACAGTTCTAGAATGCATAAATATAAAACATGCATTATCATTCAGATTCAGATTCAAATAACCTACTGTATACACCTTCTTTTATGGATTAGAGTTTCCTTCCTAGGGCTTTTGTTTCTTCACCTAACAGAGCTGACTCTGTATCAGTTAGGAATATTTCCATATTCCTCTCCTGTTCTTGGATTATGGATTTGGATCTATTTGGCCCATCTTGTTATATTTTACAGAGTAAATAATAACCTGAGAAATTATTGAAAAGATCAGGACACTGCCTCCTAAAAGAAGAGAAAAATTGAATTACTTCTGATATAGGATAACCTCAAGCATAACTTTAGAAAAATTAACACCGGTAACTTTATGGAAGAAATAAATGGGGAGAATCATGCCGGAGGCTTCCACCTTCATATTTGTAAGAGAATATGAGAGGATGAAACTAGCCTTTCTGCATTCCATGTAAAAAGGATTCCTACTCATTAACACATATAAGTGCTGATGGATAATTAAGTAATTTGGGAGACAGACCATGCATATGGGAAGCATTTTTGGTATTTTATGACCCCTTCCACTGACCTATGTAATTACTGTGCTGCTGCCTAACACAGCAACATAAAACCTCTGTGAACATCTCCATTATGAAGTCTATTTCAATTTTAAACGACCTTTCTTTTCATTTGTTATAGTGGGATCAGAAAAAGGTTGTTAAATTCTGTTATCCCCTTCAATATTATTAAAGTGAAAAAAAAATCTGTAGACTTTATTAAGTAATCAATTTCTAAGCCACCTACAATGTAGTATAGAAAACAGAGCCAGCTTATATTTGGCAAGAACAATTCACATCAAACCAAACTAATTTCCTTCTCTGACAGGGAAAATGGCTGAATGGATAAAGAGAAGCAGTAGATGTGACATTTTTATTGTAACATTTTTATATTTGGCATTTTTATAAACAATACTTATAAATCATAGGACTATATTAGAATACATGGATGGTGTCACCTTGGGCTTCAGCAAAACTTACTGAAAAAAATTAGTTTAGGGAATAGCTGTTAACAGTATGCTCTTGGATAGAGTATATCAGGTGAAGGTCACCAGAATCTGTCCTGGGACCTAGCCAGTATGTTCATCTAGGCTTCCAACATTTGAAAGAGAAATTACAAACATGTAGCTGACACCAAGTTGGGAAGTAATGACAGTGATTTGGAGGTTAGTCCCAAATTTCTCAAATTCTTGAGAAACTGGAAAAGTAGTCTAAAAATCAAAAAGCTAGGCTTCAGAAATAACAAATTAAAACTCCTATACCTGGGAATATTAAAACAAGTGCACTAGTACAAAATGAGAATAACTCTCTGGGCAGCACTGCATAAAAAATGGGGCTTGCATAACTTTCTAAACTCTTCCATATACTGACATTGTGAATTGCGCTTTTTTAAATGTATAATAGTAATGATAAAGCATACAATTTCTGTGACATGTTGTTTTCCTCAGAAATGAATTTAACTCGTGCTTTTCAGTAAGGAATTACTTGAAATATACCTTTAAAGTATCTGAGCTGACTCGTTAATTTGACAGGGATTTAAAAAAAAAGTACAAATTCCTAATGGTGGAGAAAATAGGGAAACAAAGCCTGACACAGGCATCCAGTGTAGGAAGAAAAGGGTGTGCACCTTGAGACAAGAAGTATCTATAAACTATTTGGTCAGCTAGGTTGGCTTTGGAACCCAATAACATAATAGGGACATTTCAAACCCTGATAGAGGATTCTGTATGCTCAAAAAAATTCATGTTTAAGTAATCCACCTTCAGTTAGCAGAGGTATTATAGCAACATTTTGCATTAAATTTGCAGGAATATGAATCTGTGGGCAGAAAAGTCAATTGTAATTAGATACCCCAATTCACAAAAACATTTAATCACTGGTAGGTACTTAAATGCTTTCCTGAATAGATGCAAACTGTGTTGTTTCCTGAGTTAGGGATTATAATTTAAGGTAATTGTTGTGATTCCAGGCCTAACTGATAGCAAGTTGGTGTAAGGTGAAGGTCTAGAAGTGGGATTTAGATGCCTAAAGAGCTTTTGAAAATCTGAACCTAAAAGAAGAAAGCACTTTCTTCTTTACTTTAGAAATGCAAAGGTATAAATATGAGCAGCATGAAAAACTCATAGAGCAGTCTCATTCTTGAATATGATCCTCTCTGGAAGAAATAAGACTTTGGCTGAAGTAAAATAATGGCCATACCAAGCCAGTTAAGGTGAATTATCAGGAGACAAATCTGCAACCTTGAACAATTTCTGCGGTATACTCAAATCCTCACCCATTTCTTTCAGCTGCAACCTTGCAGCATTAATTCTTGCCAAACCTAGATCCTGCTTACATGCTTACAAACTTTGTGCGGTACTTGGAAATGGAGAAAACTGCTCACTGGAGTACTAACTAATATACATACTGACTTAAATAACATTACAAGTAATACACTTGCCAATTGACTGAGAAACCTGCAGGATATAGCTGCTGTCCCTCCATCTCTATGATTCGTCTTTCCCTCAACTTGTGCTTCCTAGCACCTCACTCAAACTCTGCCCATGGGTTTTGGACACCTGCACAACAGGAGAAGGTGATTCTCTATAAACAGAAGGAGTTTCTGCCACTTGTAGCACAAGCGTAAGCACGTAGAGTGAGTAGGACAAGCTATGATGGCAACGGTTTCACAGGGCAGAGATAGCCATGCAAGTGTTAAGCTCTCTCATCACAGTAACACAGAGCTCTACACTGCTTAACTTACCTATTTTCTGCCATTTTCTGTGGCATCTCTGTGCCACACTGTGGAATTATGGTATTCCATATACTGTGGAACTGGAATATGACCACAGGCACGTGAGTCACAACTGTCATTAAGCAGCTTTGCTGTTAAACTGTTTAAGCCAAGAGCTGTATTACACGGACAGGGAGATGGAAGTGCTTTATGGCTCACGTAGAATCAAGACCCATCAAAGGGTCTTGCGTGTGGAAGCTGGCCTGGTCCTGTGCTAAATGTGCTGTGGGGCTAAAAAAGGGGTGTTATTTGCAAATGGTCAGTCTACCACCATTCCTGAGCTTTACACTCACTTTAAATTAGCATGCAATTTTAAAACAAATACTACAGATGAACATTATATTACAAAGAACATATAATTTACATTTTTAAATTCACACTTTTTGTTTTGATGTAACCCATAAAAGTTCCTGCTCTGCAAGGCCTAGTTGACATTTGTTGTCTTTGACTAGTTCATCTCTACTTGCTTAAAGGTGATTTTTTTTATGCTTCACCATACTTTGGAAAAGCAATTCTACAGAACAAGAACTCATCTTAAGTCTTTGGTGCTCATGCCAGGGAGAACTTGACAGACTAGACAAGTAGCATGACCTATATCAGCAGTGAGATTTGTATCATTCATCCAGATATTCCAGTAAATGATAATCATCTTGGACATCATGTGCCCTCACAGTGTTTTTAAAATCCTATAGATGTTTAAATAAATGCTTTTATCTTCAGCAACCACACAGGTATTAATGTACACAATGCTTAGAGAAAGACACCGGATAAAATGATTATTTTTAGAATTTCCTCACTTCATAGAACACTACAATAGCCATGATGCTACAAATAATTCCCTATGAATTCTTCTTATAAGCAAACAGAGGAAGTGTAAGTTTAGGAACAGACACACAGTTCAGAATAGACAATATATTAAAATACTGTGTTTAGTACAGTTAGGAAATAAATACTAAATATTAGCTTTACTTTGGGTCAATAAAAATATAAACATTTAATTCCATAGGTCAGTTTGAAACTTGGGCAGAATTGCCTGGCACTTAGTCACCATCAACGAGTCCAAGTTTTTGTCTGAGATAAAAGGCAACAAAGTTACTGAGCTATTAAATATGTGACCAACTTTCTGAGTTTTGGAAACATATTTGTGCTATGGAGTTTAGTTGCGTGATGTGGTTTTGTCTGAGACTCCCACTATATTATTGTGTGGTTTTAGGAAAGTGTTTTAACTTTTCTCTTCTGGAGTATTATCTATTCTGTCAGTGAAGAAGAGGTAAAGCCACAGCAGAGTTTAAAACTGCTGGCCAGAAGTTGGCCTTGTGTGCTTTTCTCCAATTCATATGACAAGTTGAACATCTTACATAAGAAATGGAGTATCAGCCATCTGATTACAGCTGGTTTCGTATGTGTGACTTAACTCACAGGAAATGTCTGAATTGATATTAGTTAGTTAAGGTGAAAAAATAAGTGTGTTGGATTCTTAAGGTCTGACAGCAATTTCTTTTGAGGCTTTCTTGAAGTATTACTACATTGTGTACTGTTGCTGTGTGTTTGAGGAGTAACTTCAGGTCTCTGTAGATCAAGCATCCTTCTTTTGGCCTACCTCCCACTGAACAGGCCCCCTTCTGTTATGGATCCCTACCAAGAAAATTGGTAAGTAGCTTCTAATTTCCCTCTGGCTACATTTTAGAAGATGTATTTGGAGACATTTAATAAGCAACAACCACAAAACACTGTTATTTTATAGGCCTTTTTTGGCAGACTCAAACTTACCTATAGTGCTGCAGTTCTGATTCCAGCTGCTGAATGTATGTTTGCAGATGTGGCACTTCATTAGCTTTCACTTCTAGCTCCTTCACTTTGCCAAGACTGTTAAGGACAGCGTGTCTTGCCTCTTCAACCTTCTTCCTCATTTCTGCTTGTTCTCTCTTCAGATTACGGTTACAGTCTTCCAGATTGACCACAGCTTCCTGAGAGCTCTTCAGCTCTCTTTCCAACTCCTGATTGAACCTAATTGCTTCTTCAATTTGCCCATCCCTGGAGCTCCGGATAAGTTCCACTTCCTTCAGGACACTTTGAAGGCACTGGGTCTGAGAGTGGTTCTGCGTTACCTGTCTTTTACTCCCTATAAAACAGGTCCCCTCTTCCTTATGGTTTGCATGGCTTTTCCGCAGTCCTACCTACAACGAACAGGAACAGAAAGCAGGGAGAAATGAATGTGTTTTAAAGCAACTGACCTTTTTAATCAAGACTGAAAATGGCTAGATTGGTTTTTGCTGGGTTGTTTTTTTTTAATGACATATAGTTTATCAGCAACTAATAAGCTACTTACCTTTGTGAAATTCATAGACAAGGAAGCAATCTCTGGAAAGTAGTTTTTAAATATGTATTTATATAAATTTGATATTAGAACTACCATTTAAGTGGAAAATTAGGTTATTGCACAAGTTTCTGTATAGCTTTAATGTCATTACCTTAGTCTGTCCTCAAAGGGCAAGCAGTATTCTTTAAAAACATCTTTCCAGTTATGTTTTTTAAGTCATGTTCAGTAGAAGTGAACAGAGGGCAGCTGGTGGTGTTCCTGGACCTCTAATCTTTGTCCTCCTGATTCTTTATGGGGCCTTTGACTGGTAACTTTGTGTTTGCTTCTGATTTCCTTTCACTTTTCAAACGAAAATGGTAAAAGTGGCTTCCACCTGCCATGCTGGACGTTGCGAAGATGGACAGCCAGCTAATGCCAAATGGAAGCGTCATGCTGGAGCAGAGTTCTGCAAGTGTTGTGTAGTATCTTGATCAGACCTGATCAGACCCGCCAGAACCACTGGTGAACTCAGCCCTTCAGCGCTTTGCCTGCGCTATGCTGTGTCGTGCCAGAGCAGTTAAACTGCTCTTAAATATGTATGCGGTTCACTTGAACCAATACAGCAGAAAGAGGAACCAGCCTCAGGATTAACTGGGCTCTACAGAGGAGGCAGAGACAATTCATCAGCCTGTTTGCAGAACTGGCTCCAACTCTGAATTCTCAGGACCACCCTCTGAGGAGAACACACTTCTAACATTTCTGATGGAGTAACTGCATGTGCTTGTGCAGGTAAGAACCCAAAAGTTTTTACTCTGGAATAAAAGAACCTGCAACGGTGCATAACTGGCCTATAACCCATTGCATGTGCAACAGAAAAAGCAGCGTTATGCGTTTAGGTCTGTTAAATGGACATTTACAGTTTTAGCAGGGTGGTTTTCAGCGCATCCCTTAAATGTTTATAATGCCACAGAGGTGAAAATACATTTCTCCTTAAGAACTCTGTGTAGCCAAACTTTGCTGAATCTACTGCCGGAGCTGAAAGAGCAGCCAAATCTATGCCGTACCCCTTTGATAAGTGAGTCTGGGGCCGGCGGGGTTGTTGACACCGGGCTTTCCGAGCACAGCATCCTTCCTAAACCGCGCTTTGCTGAGGGGTAGCGGGAGCCGCCGAGGGGCGACGCCGGGCCGCGGCGCACCCACCTGCAGGGCCAGGCAGCGGGCGTCGCTGCTCTGCAGGGCGGCCCGCATGTCCTCCACCAGCTCCCGCAGGCTGCCGTTCTCCTCTTCCAGCTTGGCGATGCAATCCTCGGCCTGCTCCAGCGCCACGATCTCCTCGTAGCACTCTGGCGAGCAGGGCCCTGCCGCCGGCCGCCGGCGCCCCGCCGCCTCCCCCCCGCCGGGCCGCCCCGCCGCGCCCGCTCCAACCGGGTCCCGGCGGCGGCGGCGGCGGGGGCTGCGCAGGCGGATCTGGGTCTCGATGTGCTCGCTCTCCCGGCCCAGCGGCAGGCGCGGCGGGGCGCGGCGAGGGGCGCTGCCTGCCGCGGTGCTGAAGTAGCCGCAGAGGCGGGCGTGGAACTGGCGGAAGGTGAGGTCGGCCGAGAGGCCCTCCCACAGCCCCGCGCACTCCTCGGGGTCGGCCGCCGCTGCCTCCTCCAGCCCCAGCACCTGGCAGAGCGTTCGGAAGTCCTCGCCGGGGATCCTGCCCGCCCCGGCGCAGTCCAGGTGGTGGAAGACCTCCTGCAGGTACTGGTCCAGGCCGGTGGCCAGGACGACGATCTCGTTCTCCACGCCGCGGTCCAGCCCGTAGTGGTAGGCCAGGGCGCTCACCAGCCACTGCGTCCTTCGGGCCGGCTGCCCGTACGGGTCCCAGCCCTCAGGCGGCTCCATCGCTCCCGCCGGCCCCGGGGCCACACCGGCCGCGCTCCCCGACCATCCTGCCCCGGGGGCGGCCGCCTCGCCGGCTGCGCCCCCGCCCCGCCTCGCAGCCCGCCCCCCGAGGCGGGGCGGGGCGGCCTCCGGGGGATGCCACGGCCCCTCGGGGCTCCGGGGCCCCCGGCTGCGGGGTCTGTCCTTGCCCCGGCCCCTTCCCGACGCGGGGCGACCCGGCGGGGTTCGACCGGTGCCGCCCCGCTCCCCGCGTTCGCCAGAAGGGCTGTAGCCTAACCTGAGCTCGCAGTTTATTTTAACTTCCCAACTACTTTCTGGCTCCTTTTTAACGTGAGCGAAACGATAGCGTGGTGGCATCCAGTTTGGCAAGTAAAGCTTGTGCAGGAGTGAGCGGTCCCGCTGCATTAATGAAACTAATGTGCTTAAAAGTTGTTCATCCTTCTGTTTGATCAGGAATTTTGACTCCTGTAGGCATGGTGTCTTTATAGTATTGGTATGTCTTCAGCTGTCGTCTGTGATAGAGGTGAATAAAAGTTAAACTGTTTCAAATGACTGAGCTTTCCGAAGCAGTGATTTTGGTCACTTTTTGGCTATGAAGTAGGACCTCTTTGAAAATTAAGCGTGAATCCAAGGGAATACCCAGCCCTAACCAGTTCTTGAGCGTATAAAACCTTCCCTGTGAACATAGCTCCCTTTCCTGCATTGGCAGCCCACCGATTTTAGAGGCTCGCTGCATGCAGCATCTGACCAGTATTTGTTGAATGCAGCTACAGTCAAGGATCACCCAGAGCAGGGCTGCTCCACCTGCAGGGGCATGCTAGGAGCCAGAGGTGACTGTGGCACTAGAGGTGACCATAGCACCAGCCGCACCCAAGGTCTGAATAGGGTGGCTCCATTAACAGCCCCAGACAAGGCAAGGTGGTGAACCAGGTCTGGGGTCCATCCAAGAAATCCTGTCAAGAGTGGCAGCAGTTAGGGCCAGAGACAGGGCTGGTGGGAAGGCTACGGCGCAGGTCCAAGGTACAACCAGTAGGCTGGGCAGAGGACAGATGGGTACCCCTACAGCATCGCTCAGGAAAAGACATGGGGCTCAGCGCTGGGTGCAAATGGCACCCAGTCATGGGGGTCCCACCTGAGGTTGTGCAGGGCAGGTAAGGTCTGCTGGTGCACTCAGGGTCCAGACACTGCATTTACTTCCCACAGTTGAATAGGAACATTGACTGACTTTTGTGTGCTCCACATCATCGAGAAAAAGCATCTTTTGGAAGGCTTTTGACCTTCCTCGATTAAAAATCAGGTTTCTGATTATTTCTGTGGCAGGCTGGCAACACGCAAGTCTGTTCTGCTGAAGATCTCACTTTGGCTTTTATGTTAAAAGATCCAGGTTCCCCTAGGGTACTCAATGCTCCACAGGATCAGCCTTGCTGTTCTCAAAGGCTGAGTTTTATCCACCAGTGGTCTTCGGTTTATTTATTATCTAAAATAGTAGCAAGTTTTGTAATTTTGCAGTCATTAGGAATCTCTCATCCAGCTCATGGATTTACTTCTCTTCAGTTTGGTTTTGTTGGTTTTTTGTTTGGGTGTTTTATTGGGTTTGTTTTGGGGTTTTGTGGTTTTTTTTAGGTATTCTTGTACCTTTAAAGAGTGTTTCTCCCATTTTTGTCTTGTTTGAAGTGATATATAACATGTAACACTTGATTGACTATGAGGTCTTTTTTCCCATGGGTAATGTATGTGTATATATTCCTTATTCGCTCTCATAGCCCTGTATACCTATAAAACTTTAGCTTTTCTTAGGCTGATAATGTTATTAATGCAAGAAACTGACTTAGGGTCAAAATGTCCCTGTAATGCAGCACCACAGAGAGGCAGGAAAGACAAAAACATAAACCCTCAATGCTTTTAGCAGGTACTGTGTAAATCCACATCTGTTATTCACACAGCACAAACTGACTGACCCCAAGCACCAACTAAAGCATCAAGGCTTAGGTAGACAATTAGAGTTAGACAATGCAACAGTCTAAACTTAGTTTTGTCTAGATAGTTACTATTGTAAAAATATTTATCAGGTGGAAATAATTGATTTAAAGGCTGACAGAGTCTTTACTAGGCTATAAACCTGTCAATGTAAATTGTGCTTTAGCACCTACAGTTTCCACTTGGGTTTCTTGGAGGTGTCTCTGGGTAGGAGAGAGGCATCATTAACAGCGCTGGGGAGCATTTGGGCATCTCTTGAATTCCTCATTGCCCATCTACTGGGCTTCTGGTTTGAAAGAGTGAAGGACATAGATAGCATGACAAATCTTTGGCTTTCTATGTTATCAACGTAACAGGGAAATAAGAATGTCAGAACTATGTCAATTCACAATCACCAAAGTTTCATCTTTGAAAGAAAGCAGATACTTGATGCCAGCAAAATACCCAAACCTTTGGCCATTGAATTTTGTTTGATTTTTCAGGAAAAGCTCCAACTGCTGGGTGGTTGGGTTTTGCCTCATGTTTTCTTAAAAAACAACGACCCAACCCTTTTAAACACTAGACAAGTGCAAAAAAAAAAAAAAAAAAAGACTGGACCAGAGACATCTTGAATGCTTCCTGTGACAAGGTGGTTGGGTTTGGTAGAAGTAAACTTTCATTTTGCAGCTGCTTTTCTTTAAAACTAAACCATGCATTGCTCCACACTTAGCCTTTTTTTCCAGTGCAGTGCTTCTGATACCAGAGGTACAGAAAAGCCTGTCACCGTGTAATTACAATGACTCTTGTATTTACTCCCAACTATAGCAAGACAAAGATTTTACTCCTGACCCAGACAAGGTTTTTGCCTATTCCTTGACTTACTCTCTCAACCTGCCCAGAGAGCTGGCAACATTTTAAGTATTCGAGGACTTTTTCTTTACTAAGTTGTTCCCAATTCTCATAGCGCACTCCAGCATGACAGGATCTTGAAAGAGTCCAGCTGTAGAAAGAGCTGATGGGAAAGCAGGATCTGAAGTGAATGGCTGTTTCTACAGTGTGGTGGTAATATTTGGAATTAGAAGTATATTTAAAAACTGCTGTTGATGGAGTACTGATTTAAATTCTATTAGGTAACAGTGCAATTAGTGAAGACATGTAAATTAGGTTTATAGAAAAAAATGGTTTGAGCTTAAGTTAACTGTATTTCATAGTTCAGGTGTGTTGCAGGACCGAGGATCAGCACAGTTTGTGTTTCTGTCTGATGTTCCAGGACATCAGTAGTCTGGTATCATTTTTGTGGCAGGTCGTCGTTCACTACACAGAGCCAGCCAGAACTGCGGGGCTGTGGAAAATGCTCATTTTGCCAAAAGATCACTTAATTGCAGTAAAAAAAAAAAAAAAAAGAAACTTTTATTCCTTCGAGACTTCCTACTACCAAAGAGAAAAATAAAAATGTAGTGCTAAGTACCTAAAATTTTTTTTCCAAACCCTTTCCAACAAAGTCATACTGTGATGTTATTGATACTTTTAAAATTGTTGTTTCTGAAGCAGTTGCTTTCATGGGGAACTTCTGAGATGAGTTAAAATAATATTTGTGGTGCGGTGTTGTTCTTGGCATGTTCTTGGGGTTACTTGTAACTCCAAAACTGTTGGGTGTTGTCTTTTTATTTGTTAGGCCCAGTGCACTGGGACAGCTCTGTGTATGCAGTAAGACAAAGAAGGAAAAACATAATTGTACGTCCCTATCTGTCATGTAGTTCTGCTCCTGCCTGCAGCATGTTTTCATTTAATACTTACACAGACAAGATTTTAGATGTATGCATCCAGTGAGCATGTAGATGATTCTGATAAACTGTGCCAAAGGCTGTAAAGATGTTTTATATGTTTAGTAACATGGAGAGTGTGTCACAGAATCACAGAATTGTAGGGGTTGGAAGTGATGTCCATGGAGAGGAAAGAGTTTCAGTAACTAATATGGGGTACCTCAGTAATCTTCTGAAGATAAGGCAAGTGTCTATGTTGGAAACTGGTGTCTGGAGCCTCTCTCACTGTGGAGCTAATGGGAAACCACTGGGGTTAACAAAAGACCTTACCTAACTGCCGTTTGTTTTTTATCCTGAGTGATATTACTAATTACATTGTGGTCTTGGTGTAAACGATTTCAAGAGAAGAAACATTGTATTATGTAGTCTGCAGAGGAAACAGCTGCAGCTCTCTGAATAACCAGGTGTTGCATCTGACATTTCTTAGCTGTGCAGCATCTGGAACAGTTTTAAGGCTCTTCTTCTACAGTAATTAGGAAAGAGAAATCTTTCAACTTTTATTTAGTGGTGCTCATGGGGTAAATGTTTCTTTTTTATGAACAAATTTTGGAGTAAATCAAGGGGGGAGATTGGAAATTCACAGTAGTGTAAGTGAGACCAGAATCTGGCTTGTAGTGCTTCAGTCAATATCACTCCTGGCTTTCTGTTTCTCTAGCAGGTAAGTTTGCCAGCAGTTCCTGTGCAGGCTGTAGGAAGCAGACGTGATCTGAGCTGCTGCTGCAACATTTTGATTCCTGTTAAGAATATGTATCTAAATTACTCCAGAAAAGTATTTTTTTTCTCAAACATTGATGCTGTCTTAATTTCCACTGTAAATTAGACTGTAGATTCTTGGGATAAACGTGTATTATTTAGATTTAGCCTTTTAGAGTTCCTTTTCTCCTGGATATTCCTAAATACCAGAGATTACTAAGTCTGTGTATACAGGTGAGGGAACAGGGGTACAGTGACTGTAAGAAGATGCAAGGAGGGTGATGGAAGCTTAAGCCTTGGTGTTGAGACCCATTTTGTGTCCATCTGGCCATCCCTGTATCATCTAGAACCTGGAATCCCTGGAAAATCAAATCAGTTTCCTTATGGGTAAGTTGGACACCTTAGCACACAGTCCCCCAAAAATGGCATGCTGCACAGAGCGCTGCATAGAGTTAGATGATACAAAGAATGTGGGTGTCCCATATTCCTTGTTTTCTGAGCTTTTATGCACTTTGCTGAGCATTCACAGCCCTGAGCCTTCACACCTGAGAGGTGTCGTGAGTACAAATTTCTGGCCTGATGGTTTGGCCTGTGCCAGCAAGTGGGGAGTGTGTGTCCTGTTCACTGCTTGCTGATGTTCTTCACATACTGTCAATAAACCATGGTAGATATTTTCTTGTTGAGCTCAGCAAATCTTGAACTCCTTTCACAGTGGTACAGCTTCAGCAGAAGTAGCAGAAAGTGTCCCTGTGCTCTGCCTAACGTACAGCCCTAAGAGTTAGCTAGGTCTCACTCTTGGTGGTCAGAAGATGCAGGCACAGCAAGGCCTCATAGAAGGGAAGAAGTAGACATGGGTCTGCTGCCTACAGGGTAGGCATGCAGACTGTCGAACTGGTGGTTCTAAGGAAGGTATGACATGCCACTCACAGCCTTTTATTTCCTCACAGCTGTGTTTAAAAAGGAAGTGTTGCAGTTTGGATGTAGCCCAGTCTGGTAGTACCCAGCAGATCTACCTACAGCACTTTTGAGCTGAGGGCTGAAGCTGAAGACTGGCATCTAGGATTTGGGTGTTGATATAGTGTAGGTGTAAAAGGAGCACCAAAGTCTTGAATCATTTTAAGATTTGGATCCTTCTGGGCTTTCTGTGCTTTCAGTTTCATATGAAAAATTCATGTGCTGCATCAGTTTTGTCTGAGATTCACCAAACCCCACGCATGAAAGCAGTGGCAGGTACAGAAATGGAGCACAGGAATCTATATAGAATACTCCATGAAGTTCTTATCCAACAGGAAAGTGTTTCACAACAATCATGTTTTATTCCACTGGCATTTTAATTTCCACTCAGCTGCTTCTTCTCAGACAACTGAGATGTCAGCCTGAGTTCATAATGATGGATTGTGAGACATAATCATGTGGGAAAACAAAGAGAATCAAAATCTGTGAAATTAATCACCTAACCCTTTTTCACCACCTTTGTGTGAAATACTGTCAAACTAAATGAAAAAAAAAGGGGGCTTCAAGACTGAGCTGTTCATATGGTGTGTGGTTTGTGAAGAAGACAAAATATTTATTATTGGGTTTATAATTGTCTAACTAATCCTGTAATGGTTTTGCTGCCATCTAAGGAAGAGGGAAGTTGATATGTAAGTTGTGCATATATGGAATACTATAGTTTAAGCAATCGGGCTTTCTGAAAAGGGAGTTGGTGAAGAATAACTAACATGCCTGAATTCACACTACAATTTGCTGCTCAGTGGTTCTATGTGTAGATAATCATGTGTTACTGTCTCCAAAAAAACATATCTCTTGTTTTTTTTCCTGTCTGGTTTATTCTTATTTCTACTGTGTCACTTGGATGGTAGTGTTCTTCAAATTACTGAAAAGTGAACATGCTTAGAAATTTTCTTGATTTGTTAGCTGTATGCATACTTAATTACATACTACCCATTGTAGACAATCCTCATCACATTCCTTTGCCCAGTCTACCATAAATATCATTCATGTTCAAGACAACAAGGAGAAATTTATGCAGTGGGGAAAAAAATTGCAAATGTTTGAAAGGGAATGCGATTGCATTTTGCGGCTGGGTTTAATTCTAGGTTTGTGTGGTAGTGCTTACTAAATTTTCAGATTCATAAAAGTGCAAGTGTGATTTGGTCAGGTGTTGCTTAGGCTGCAAACAGACCATCATGCAGCTTTCTGTGCTGGCGCAAGAGGTTATCACCCCCGCTGCTTGGTGGTGAAGCTGCTGATGTGAGGTCACTGCTGATCCAAGGTCATTGCTGTTGTCCATTGCGGGCAGTGCAGCAGCCTTGTGCCCTGCTCCTATGCTGCATGAGGCATAGGTGGCACAGAGCTGGGCAGGGTGTGCAAGACGTGGAGGCAATTACTTCTCCATAGGTTTAGTTTGAGTGGATGGCTCCCCCTATTCATTACAATACACAGTCTATTCAGAAATGGAGAAAAACATTTTAAAATGAAAGTAAGGCATAAGCATGCTGGGAAGGAAAGCCTGCAGTGTTTGAAGCATGTGGAGTCAGCACTGACAGGTACAGCTGCTCCAGCATGTACTGTTTTCACTTTAGTTTCTAGGACAAACTACCCAAGTGGGCTGCCGCTGGGGTTAGTGGCCATGCAGCAGCTTTTGGAGCATCCTTGTGCACTACAGCTCATTCAGCTTTAGCACAGCTTTATAAAAAGCCAGCTCCCCAGTATGAGAAGCCTGCTGTGAGGAGCTCCAGGCGGCAGCAGCTTGGTGGCCAGCTTGCTGCTGTAGCAGCGATCAGTCCAAGGGCCAGGCTGCACAGGTGCATGGGGAGGCACAGCCACAGTGCCCATCTCTGCACAGGCTGCCCACACCCCGGCAGGGAACCGTGGGGGCAGTGGTGCCAGGTGCGACCATGCTTGGCCCAAGCAGGCGTGCAGGTGCTTGCCCACTGCTGAGCTCCCCTGCTCTGCTAGCGCACTTAGCTGCAGGTGCTCCCCCTGCTTCCTAAAAATAATCTCCTTTCAAAACTCAACTTTCCTCTGCAGTTAGGCAAGAAATGGATAGTTTATAGCCTCAGATGGCAACCCCCCTTTGCACTTTCTTGAGCGTTGTATTGCTGTTTGCAGAACGCATTGAAGCACTGTTACCCTGGCTTGTCGCTTGGAGACTTTTGTGTAGATTGTCCGTGCATCCAAAACTTAATCCATTGGTGTGGAATAATCGCTGGAGGTGACTTAGAAATTAAACTTATGTTTTTAGAAAAGGTACAGCATTGAAGAAGCTTTCATGGTGAAGTGCAGCTGATATGTGAGGAATCCATTCCATGGAAGTTCCCTAGTAACCTTGGATGTCAGCAATGCCAGGAGAACTTGGCGTACTGACTCTAGAGGAGTTATTCGGAGGGTGGAGCAGTGTGGAGGCATCGCAGCCAGGCTCTGTGATAAATGGGAACTCAAGGTACCATGGAGCTGGTACGCTGCATATTTGCCGCACTGAGCCAACAGTCCATCATACTTCTGACAAAATGCTGTCCTTTTGGTGAACTTTGCTCATTATAATATCATTATAATACCAAGATACACCTCCATCCCAAAAGTTACCCGCCTCTACAGTGTGACCACCCCTCACTGGGCATGCGCTTTGAATTTCTTCTAGTCTACACCTTTAAAAGCAAAGTGAGGAAATTTTACACCAATAAAGGTACGTATGACTGGAGTCACTCAAGCTCCACCTGAAAGATAAAAAATAGTATAAAATATGTGAAGAGAAAAGAGGGTGTTAGGGAAGATACCATTGCGTGCCACTCTGACTTCTGGGACCAGTCGACAGACCTCTCTTCCCCTGCCACTGGGACACCTTTGGGTAAGATTGGAAACCTCTACAGAGTCACTTTAAATCCCTAACGTATTAGAGTTGCTTTGCTTCATATTAGAGTCGCTTCATATTTGTTTAGCATACTTGTAGCCTAGCAGTGTGCTCATATCTTTGGTATATATGTGTGTCTTGTAACCAGCAATCTTAACACCGGTAATCCAAAGAACCCGTGTATCTGTTGCTTTAATAGACTGCACTATTCGTTAATCTAGTTGTGATCGTTCTCATTGAACATGACCAGCCTGGGCATCTGCCAAATTAGTTACTAACAAGAAATACTCTGATGAGTGGTTACTCCTATAACCCTCAGAAAATAAACAGTTGACCAAGTTTGAGGCTAAGACTGGACTTAGCCGCACCTAGACTCCTCTCGGAGAAGGATTCTAGAAACTCTAGAAACTCTAGAAGGAGTCTGAACCTTGTGTCTCAGCTGTAGGGTCTCTCCCTAGCCACTCCTCAGACTCCTACCATTAACGCAACAATTGGGTATATGTGTCATGTACTTTGAAAGCATTTTTGAAATGGGAATTTTTGGACCTCCTTATGCTATGCTTCCTTGCTCCTGCTTTGGTTCTAGTAGATATTTTTGTTTCAGCACTGAAATAAAGCTGTTTTTCTTGTTCTGTAGCCTTTGAGTCCATTGTCTGACTGCACATCAAGATGGCAAAGCAAAATCGTAAGAACTCAAAGGCACTGGAAGAAGAGGTGATAGAGGAAGATGATAAAGAAGAGATGACAGACTTGAATGCAATTGGCTCTGAAAGCACTTTTGAAACTGAAAACATAGAGGTGGTTGGGGATGGTGGATGTCTCACCCCAGAGGGTGAAAGCAGCAGGCTCCTCCTGTGTCAAAAAAGTTGAGCGGAACTGGATGGCTCCCATACTGTGACGTGCACATTCACAGCCTCACTAGCTGTCCCTGTCCTGCCTACAGGCAAGTACCTGACACAGGTTTGCATAAGAAACCTTCTTTTATTACTTCATAAGTTTGTGTGGCAAAGTCCTGGATGGTTTAAGGAGATAATGTTAGAAAAGATGTTAGTCGTTTTGAATTTTCCTGCGTAGGTTGCTCAAGAAAATGGCAGTGGGACATGGGAGCCCTTTATCATTTCATGATTGTCACTGGTGACTGAAAATCTTTCCTGACTGCTGACTCCTCAGCAGTCACAGTTATTGAAGTTGATGGTCTTAGATGGTGCTTATTAATCAGTCACTGCCTAATAATGAAAATAAAGGTAGCTTTTTGGCTTATATACTCGAGTTGGCTTATGATGATTTTGGGTAGTTTAAAGGTGGTATTGTCATTTTAGGAGAAGGTGGCAACTGTAAAACAGATGAGGTATGACTATCTTGTGGTGTAGAAGGGTTTGGGTAAGGAGAAGCAGGTGCATTCAGCCTTCCCCTGAGCAGTGTGGAACTCTGCTTTATGGAAGTTATCTGGGTGACAGGACATACGTGCCTTGGGAACTGCAATCACTGGATGTCATGCTGCAGGAAGAGAGGATGAAGGGGGAGTTCCAAGAACTTTGTGGACCATTACAGTAGTTAAACCTGGGTGAGGATTGCAGGGTTGGGCACTGGGATAAGAGTTTCATATTCAGCAGTCATCCCTGTTCAATCAATCATTTTTCTGTTGTCACACTGGAATGCCTGTTACCATTTGGTCATTGCAGAGAGCGTGAATTCCCCCTGAAAGTATCATCTTTGATAACATTTAATGATTCCAAATAACTCTAATATTACCTCTAGGACAAAAGCGAAAGAAATCCAATCCCCCTGATATGCAAGGAGAGAGAATTCAAGTTGATGAATAGGGACCTATTCCAAGAATGCAACATTGCTATCACATTGAGTACTTCCTTCTAACAGATGACCTTGTACCTAAAAAACTGGATTTGGTGTTGTCTGAGGTGGTTGCAAAGCTATTCACAGAATCTGATTCTAAGGTAAAAGGTATAATAAAACTAAGTAATCCAAAATGTCTTGTGTGGAGGTGGAAGAATGTTTTCCGATACAGAGTGTTTTAGTTGCATATTGTTTTAACAGCTGCCTAGGCCTTATCTGCACCCAAAGATATAGAACAAATATCAAGGATAGAGCTTGACTCTGCTAGTCCAGATCAGCAGTAACTTCTTACCTTTATAGTAAGAGGCTGGTGGATTTCAGAGTGTTTTACTTTTATTTTCCTCTAGATTATCAGTTTACTCGGGATTATAGCTTTTATCTTTCAAGTACCAAGATAGATAATAGTATAATAATTTGAAGGCAACTATTAATTTTTTAACAAGGAAAAGAAATGAAGTTTATGCCTCTGATCTTTGTTGAGGAAAAAAGTTTTTTAAGGTACTTGAAGAATTTTGCAGATTTTGTTTTGTTTAGACACGTGCCTAACTGAATCCTGCGCATTCAAATCCAGGAACCTAAAAATTGGATATATTGTTTTGAATACACCTTGGTTTTTAAGGAATTATTTCTAAAAAGTCAATGTTAAAATAATTTTTTTTTGAGAGAGAGACTGTTGGTTTTAAAGCAACCTGTATACTCTCAGGTTTTGTCTTTGCGCAACAATCTTTCTAATGGTCCTCTTTGATTGCTTAGCACTTCTTCTGAGTATCAGGTTGATGTTTTTGTTAAACAAAACACACTTGCAAAGTTGCTGATTGAAATGTGTTATATTGGCAACTCTGATGAGTGCTTTGTTCTTACAGTTTACCAGCAAACACGTGTGAAGTTTAGTGCTGGTGCTTTAATTTTGTAAATACCAGTTCAGCATTTTAAAGTGTACATATTTGCTTTTACAGTATTCTGTTAAGTCTTCAGTCCACAATTTCATGCTGAGTAACAGCTTAATTGCCGTTTGTTCTTACCTCGGGTCTTCCTATCAGACCTTAACTTGATAAGACTACTTTGAATCCAACAAAATATGCTGCTCTGACACAGCAAGGTCAGAGAGGAGTAGGATGGGGGTGGGTTATGTAAGACCCAGCTGAAGCTGAAGAAGTAAGAGATGTACAGTTAGAGAGTAGTGGTGATAGTGGTCAGCACATGAATACAAGTTCTTCAGTAGTGGTCAGCTCCTCCAGAGATTTTAATCTTTTGTTTTAATAGGTTATAACAACATGGTTTGAAAATTACAAGATGTGGATATCATGGAACTGTAGTATTGACGTTGGTATCACTAATTAATATCTAATAAAACTAAAAGGTCACAAAATACTTTTAAAAATCTGGGATACCAAGGACAAAGTTTCCTCAAAAGCGAAGCTTAGTAAACCAAACTTTATTTCCTTATGAAAAGGGGATGCAGAAACTGTTGGTAAGTGTAATGCAAACGGGCACATTGTAAAACCTATCTTGAAATTGTGACCGCACCTATTGATAAGCTATTATTGAGATTATTTGACATTCATATGTCATTCCCACTAAAATAATTCCTGCTTGTTTCTGTTTTAATGAATGCATGAATCAGTTTCTGAAAATTTTAATGGCAGGAAAATATAATTAGGACTATAATCTGAACCTTTGAAAACTAACAAGTTATTTTAGGTTTTGGGTAGTCATTT
The DNA here is from genome assembly GCF_963921805.1 of Phalacrocorax carbo. Taxonomy (NCBI): domain Eukaryota; kingdom Metazoa; phylum Chordata; class Aves; order Suliformes; family Phalacrocoracidae; genus Phalacrocorax; species Phalacrocorax carbo. Next base: position 25,873,422 of record NC_087518.1, on the reverse strand, counting down.
TAATAATAAATGTATTCATCTTTCAAAGATGGATTTTTCTTTTTGTTGTCCCAAGCAGAGGCAAAACTTGTACAGCCACATTGTTATGCTGTGCATCTTTCTGTTTAATCTTCCCCACCTTGTTGTCTCCCACAACCCCAGAACTTGAAACTGTGCCTAAAGTTTGGCCACTCTAACTTGAAGGTCAGTGGTTTCTGAGACAGTTATTTTATAATTTATAGTTAAGTTTTGCTAGTAGAGTTAATTTAATTAGAGGAGAGAGAACTTGTTAGGGCTCTTATAGACATCTATGAAATGAGACCTCTGTCCTTAATACAAGAGAACTAAGCACAAGATGAAACCTATAGGAAATGGGGTATCCTTTGTTCTGATGTCCTGAAACTACTGTTAAAATTAATTTTACTTCTAAAATAGGCATAATTTTTTAGTAAAACACTGTAATTGTTCTCTCTTTCCCATGTATATCAGGGGATAGAAATTTGGTGAGGTTATAAGATTTCAAATGCTAGTTAATACAGGGTTGAGTTTCTTTTGGTTGAACTGATACTAATAAATCAAATGTTTGCTCAGATGTGGTGGGTTTTATCAGCAAATAGGCTTTGCAATTGGTGGAAATGTCTGAGGGCATTTTGTTTTGCTCTTTAAGATAGATTGAGCACCCAAGTAGCTGTTACAAAGAATCACAGGTTGGAAGGGACCTCAGGGATCATCTAGTCCAACCTTTCTAGGAAGAGCACAGTCTAGACAAGATGGCCCAGCACCCTGTCCAGACGACTCTTGAAGGTGTCCAACGTGGCCGAGTCAACCACTTCCCTGGGGAGATTATTCCAATGGTTGACTGTCCTCACTGTGAAAAATTTTCCTCTCGTGTCCAATCGGAATCTCCCCAAGATCAACTTGTGTCCATTCCCCCTTGTCCTCTCCATGTGACTCCGTGTAAAAAGGGAGTCTCCATCTTCTTTGTAGCTACCCCTTAAGTACTGGTACATGGGGACGAGATCCCCTCGAAGCCTCCTTTTCTCAAGGCTGAACAAACCCAGTTCTCCCAGCCTGTCCTCATATGGCAGGCTTCCCAGTCCTCTGATCATCTTGGTGGCCCTTCTCTGGACCCCTTCCAGCCTGTCCGCATCCTTTTTGTATAGTGGGGACCAGAACTGTACACAGTACTCCAGGTGTGGCCTGACAAGCGCTGAGCAGAGTGGGATAATGACTTCTTTATCTCTGCTGGCGATGCCCTTTTTGATGCAACCCAGCATGCTGTTGGCCTTCTTGGCCATAGCAGCACACTGTTCACTCATGTTGAGCTTTCTGTCCACCAGGACCCCCAGGTCCCTTTCCACAGAGCTGCTCTCCAGCCAGGTGGATCCCAGCCTGTGCTGCACTCCCAGATTATGTTTTCCCAGGTGCGTGACTTTACACTTCTCCTTGTTGAACTTCATAAGGTTCTTGCTGGTCCACTCTTCCAGCCTATCCAGATCTTCCTGCAGAGCAGGTCTCCCTTCTGGAGTGTCTACTTCCCCACTCAATTTGGTGTCATCAGCAAACTTCATCAGGCTACGCTTGATGCCGTTATCCAGATCACTTATAAAGATATTGAATAACATTGGGCCCAGTATTGATCCCTGGGGGACTCCACTAGTGACAGGTTGCCACTTGGAAAAGGAGCTATTTACCACCACCCTTTGGGTGCGGCCTGTCAGCCAGTTCCCCACCCACTGCACAGACCACTGCTGTTGAGGAACAGAGACTTGCTTGTAGTTCAGTATTTTCTCAAGAGCAGCCTTACATTTTAGCAACAGGAGGAACACATGACAAAGGATTAAAATCTTTCCCTCCTGAAGTTGCATGCTTTGGGAGATGCCTGTATGGAGAAGTCCCCTCAGCTCACTACCAGGGCTGTTTGCCACCTCTGCAGGCTCAGTATTCTGGGAGTTCCCACAAGCCTCAGCTGCCCCAATATTTTCTTCTGAATATGTATTGTTGTACAGTACACAGGGAGAACATTCTATGCTAGATTCTTCTGTGGGCTTTAAGGTAAATCTCAGTAACTCTGGTGAATTTAATCTCCAGACTAACAGAATTGAAGTCTAAGAGTGGCTTCTTATAGATAGCAGGAAAAGGGGAAGAGGTGCCTTGGGAAAATCATTGCTCAAAATTTGAGTCGCCCAACCAGACCAACCATTGAAGTCTAAACCAGGGAATTTACTTTATTTTATTTTCCTGATAGATGAGGTAAAATATACAGTGCTATTGCAAAGAAAATAATTTGAAGACTCAACCAGCACCCAGCTGTACAAAAAATCAAAGCAGCAAAGGAATCCAAGGTGCAGGAGGAGTCTTCAGCCCTCCCTGTTGAAGGTATAACAGTATGAAAACTGGAACTGGCTTATGGGTGAAAGGGGAGGGTGGGGTTGCAACAGCACCTTGAGTAATGGGCGAGGAGGAGCCGGACTGAGGAATCTACGGAGGGAACAAGGTGTTGCAGGAAGACTGAGGGGGAAGACTGAGAACTGGACAGAAAAGAGATTTATCTGGCTCACAAAGTTTTTAAAGGTCATGAGAAAAAAGCATTGGGGTTTTCTGCTGCTTCGTGTTTGTAAGTGATTGCGTTAACATCTGAACCCATGACTAGAACTACAAGTTCCCAGATTCTTGCTGTTTCTCTGCTGTTGGCAAGTATCTGGAATCCAGTAGCAGAATGCCACATTTCCTTTTAATTACTCGTTCCTGGAGAACTATGGAAGTTTATTCCTGACATTGGTGAGATCCTGATTGTATGCAGTTTTGTAATCTGGCCTTGCCTTGTGCCCGTTGAGAACCTGCTGCAACACTGCCACAAATAACCAGAAAATGTGGCCTTGTGTCAAGTTCTCCATCTAGTGGCAATGTGTTTGTAGCTGCATCTTCTTAAACCCTGCTACTACCTTTCCTTGTCCCTTCTGGAGCCCTGCTCAAGTCTGTTCACTGGAAAGCAGGGATTTCTCTGCACTTGGGCGCTGTTGAACTGAGCAGCCGTGCAGAGTGCTCTGCTGAGAGCTTAGAATGCACATGGTACCATGTTACAGCGCCTGACTGGAGATCATGGGGGTTGAGACAGCAACTCAGCAACTGAAGTCAGTAGCAAGTGAATGAAAACGTAATTAATGAAAATGAAAATAAATATATAATGCTGAGAATTCTTAAAAAATAAGGTCCTTGGCTATCCAGCTGGGCCACCAAGGTTAGTGAAAACATTTTGCCTTTTTTTTTTTTTGTATTTCAATTTTCAGTCTCCACAATGGAGATAATATTTGATGTGTTGCAGAAGGTGTTAAACTTGAGAAAGGACAAAGATACTTTAGCAATGAGTGTTACAGAACTCTCAGGATTTCAGTAAGTCTTTTGCTACACCAGAGTTACTGCTTGGATGCTTTCTAAGAAATGACCCAAGACCTGCATTGTCAAGTAAGTAAAAAGCTAACTTTTAAATAATCTTTCATTGAGCAACACAGTGAACAATAGGGTGCTACCTGGGGCAGAGGACCATGGCAAAATGTGTTTAATCATCATCTGAGGTCTTGGATGCATGTACGTACCAAAGGGCTGAATTCAAGCAGCATAGACCTTTTATTTTGAAAATTTCTGCTTTTAGGCAGTTGGCCTTGCAATTTAGTAGTTGTTTTCATAGTGTTTTTATGAACAAGAAATATCCACAGAGTATTGGAAAGCAATTATTATGAAACTCTATATTTTGACTTCAGTAATCTTCTGAAAATGCAAACAAAATGTTTGCTTGTTTTTTTTTTCCTATCCTTGATTTTAGATTTTTTTATGGTGAAAACAAAACTAACAGTTAGGTCCTCCCTCAGTGTTATGTCTGTGATTTTGTTAGATGTGCAAGCAAAAATCTTGGACTTGCCAAATATTTACATACAATTATCCAAAGGGAAACCTTGTTAATGCAGTAAGTTACTGGGGATTCAGCAGGTAATGTGATTTCCTCCTATATCAGTATCTGATGTAGGGCGGCTTACATTATGTTGGGGAGCACTGTGTCACCAGATTTGGTTGGTTAACTTTTTAATTTTTTTTTCATTTTTTCTGATGATTAATGACACGCTCCATCGAGGTAGGAGTAGATTAATTCCTGGTATAATTAGGCTGGCAGAATGCGTCTGTATTTTGGTAGTAGTGCCATCTAGTGATGGGCCCAGAGAGGACTGTTGGACCAAATACTGAAGCCTGCAACGGTAGAAGGACAGGAACAGCTTCCAGTTCAGATGAATGGGAAAATGCCAGCGTTTTGCCTACATGCCAACCCATTCTGTGTTAAGTAAGAAAGGAATGTCCTGAAGTTCTCCTTATGTTTCTTTTCATTGACTTTGAAAAACTATGTGCACTACTGGATGTACCAGTACTCATGCTCTGTAAAACAGGTAAGTTGTTACAGTTTCTCAGTATTCTGCTTATAGGTAGGTAAAAAACTAATATTGTGTTGCTTCATCTTTGCTTACTTCCAGATAATTGCAAATTTTGCTCTTTATTGTGTGGAACATATTCAGCTATTCAAGTGCAAATTCTCCCTGCCATTCATACAATGTTGATTTGCTCTAATCTCGCTGTAATTAAGACCTATATCTCACAGTAATTAAGGCTGATACATTGTGAGGCTAAGTGTTGAGTAATTAGCACTGAAATCTGTGACTGTAGAGTGTTTTTCTGTAATTAAATGACATTTGAAGAAAATTAGGTGTAGTGTACCATACTTATGGCATATATAAAACATTGACTAAATATCTGGACATTTCTACACGTTGTGTAAGAGATCTGGACACTATTAACATTATTTTGGTGACTATTCGCTAGAATAGCAATTGGAAGAGTTTATTAAAATAAATAAGCCAAAGTAATGTATTACTTCTTATGTGTGCAGTCTTTCATGCATTAAGATATGTTATTGACATCAGTACCTACCTAAGTACAGATCGGACATTCGGCACTAACAAAATATTATGTGGGTATTCTCACCTCATTTTAATTACTTGTTAATTCCTAGTTTTGTTTTAAGTTGCAGCATGATAATTACCACTGAACTTATTTTTTCTAAGAAATAAAGTAGGACTCATAATATTTTAGTTTCTCTGCATGATCTCTCAAAGTCCCTCAAAAAATATTTTATTTAATATATTTTAGGCTTATTCGAACTCCTCTGTGACATGGAGACAAAAATTAAATGGGTTGTGGTTTTGAGTTACAAATACAGCTTGCATAAGACTTCTCACCACATTTTCCTAGAGCTTGACAGGTGTGTTTTGTTAATCTTATGGGAATTATCAAAACATAGACGTACTTAATAACAAAGGTAAAACGTGTTTTAATTCAGCAGAAGAAATTAATCTGAATGGATTAGAGACATCTAATTGTGGTTTGCCACATCCATCAAGGGCAGATGACTTACGTACAGTGAGGTAAGAATGTTGCACTTGCAATTGGGAAATGTTCCCGTGTTAAAAAGACAGTTGAAGATATGTTTTTCAGTATCTATGTTTTTTTTAATGTTTTAGAATTATACTGTGGTTTTGGAGGAGGTTCACTACTGCTTTTTGCACCCATGCCTACTGATTATAGGAAAGGAGCAAAAGCATCAAGATCCCCTTTAACATCAAGCTTTAACATCAAGCTTGTTAACAGTATATTTGGGGTGAAGTAGCTGTTTATGAAATAATTACATAAAAAACTATGCTCGGCTTCCTTGTTTGCGCATGTTTTTTCTTCTATTCACTTGTACCTTTTGACTTTACATTTGTGGGATAAGATAGTGTCAGTGAGACTAGATGGAAGAGGAACTGGGAGTTATTCTACTGCTAGTTGCTCAGCTGAAAGTGTTAGGCAGTGGCAAAAGTGAGGAGTGTTGTTTTTCAGGGTACCTCATTATTTGTTAAAAGTCGAAGGTAGTGTCAACAATAACAGTTGCTAGCAGAGCCGGCTTTGCTGGCTTGTGAGCTCAATGAATCAACTCTGTAACTATGAATTTGTATTGAGTCAAATTACCATGAGGTAATTTTCTAAAGCAATTAAGGTAATTCTGAGTTTATACTGCTGTAGTAGCACAGTTCCGTATTTGTTCTGTTCTGCTTATAAGAACAGTTTTTCACTCTTTTGGTTTAAGAAGTCGTTTGTTTCAATAGCTTTCAGTGGTAAATTTCTAGCAATTAGCATGTGACACACTAAATTGTAAGAAAGGTTAGAGGCTTCAAGACTTGAGAAACTATAACATTTTAAAAAATAGTATCTTCTTGGGTATTATTCACAATGGAGAACTGTGGACTTGAAATAGAAATGAATCCTGAATAGAGTGCATTTCAAACACATAATCCAGAATGTCATTTAAAAAAATATCAACTCTTAAATTACTTTCTCAATGTCCCCATTTTGTTTCTGAAAAAATATTGGTGTTGATAGCACAAAATAACAAATCCACTCCTCTATTCTATGACGTGCTTTCTCATTTTATGCTGTTATGTAAGTTTAAGAATTTCTCCTGCACAAGATTTAGTCAGATTGTTATCCTGCTCAAAAGGTAATTAAATCAATGAAAGGACTCTTAATGCTTTCAGCACAGATGTGAACTCAACTCTACAGATGGGTATTTCAGAGGATTTTGTATGTCATGAGAACACTACTATTTCTGATGAGTGCATCTGTAAGTGAGTCTTGCAGTTCAAATGGTGTGGGTTTTGTGTGGCAGAAAGAAAACGTGTTTGTAGAGATGAAAAAAATCAGCAAAAATGTTGAACTGTGCATGGAAACAAAATCTTTAGTTTATTTCAGATAGTTTTTATTTCTGTGCAAAACCACCTTCAAAAAAACCCACAACATTTTCCCAATGTTTAGAAAATCCAGCCACCTTGCTTTAGGTTCCAAGCCTGTATTCTCTTTTGCTGTTACAGACTGGATGCTTCTTTAACAAAGGTCCTGTGTTGTAACATTGGAGAGAATCCTGATTTTTAATGATTGCCTTGTTATATTGTCTTGTGTAATTTTTGGTTTGCTGCCTGTTTGGTTTTTAACAGGTCTCAGTACCTGGTTTGTAGACTAGATGGACATTGCCTGTTTGTGTCCACCATATTACAGCCTTTGCTAATTGAGCTGTTTCCTATGAAAGTAAACACCATGTGGCTGCATGATAAAATAAAATGGGGCCCTCTAACGCTACATAACTGCTAGAATCAGTTGAGCTAGCGTGTTTCTATCTTACATATCTGTGATAACAGAGATGGAAAAAACAACTTTTGGAATGGAATTTTCTTTGTTAATGGCTTATGGGAGGAGATACTTGATGCAAATTGCTGTTGTTGAAACTAAGTAGGGTTTTTACTCCAAAAGTAGCTCTGTAGAATCTTGTTCTGTAACTCGGAATGTGAATTATTGCTACTCTGTGTCCCACAAGCATGTCCTTTCTGCTCAAAGATGAGTGACCATGTTGTGTAAGATTTAATGTAGAACTCCAGGGCACTACCTTACTTTGGACTTGCTCTGCATTTTGTAAGCATCTTTATTGCTGAAGTATAAGGATCTTTGAAGGATGTCTGTTCAGTTTAAGTCTGAAAGTGTAGTTCCTTATGCTGTTGCCATTGCCTTGCATGCATTTATACTATCTGTTATGCCATGAACAAAATTCTGGTGAAACATGAACAAGTGAGATCAGTATTTTGAAAAATTAGGAGCATGTGTTTAATCTTCATGTAAGCAAGTATTTCAGTACAGATTAATTGGGATAGAAATCCTTTTTAGGTAGAAATATTGTAATAGTTTTCTAAAAACCCCGAATTCATTACTGGAAACCTATTTAGAGGTATTATAGTCTAACAACACAAGAGCTGTGTAAGAATATTTATTAGGATATTAGCTGTTCTGGAATAATTTACCTCTTCAAAGTTAAGTTCAAACAGAATAAAATGAATTAATATTATATCCGTACGTACATCATTGTTGCTTTTTCATATACCTAACATTCTCATTCCACCTGTGACCGTGGTGATGTTTTTTCTAGCTTCATGCTCAAAGAACTATTATTATCATAATGATCATTCCTTGTGGAGGACTAGTGAGTTACCTGACAAGCAGCCTACAGGCTTACACAAGAAGCAAATCTGAGATTCAGGAAGTTATATTTTACCAATTTTATTACTGGCAAAGTTTTGCTGTTCCTTTTTGTACCTGGAAAAGAATCTTTTTTTCTTTCTAAAGAATCAGCTTCCTTCTTCCCTCATTTTATGTCAAAAATCTACAGCCAGGGAGTATGATAGTCACAATAATTGTATGCTGCATTCCTTCTCTCAGATTCGTCCCAGAAAAATTCTTAATACTGCTGTAAATGCCCACATATGGTCTGATATCCTCTATACCTTTTCAGTCTGCCGTGGGGACCTTTTCAACAAATCCACCAATAAATTCCATGTTACCTCCATGAACTTCACAGTACAGTTTCCTTCATTTATTCCCAACACCTGGAGATTCCTATATATAGTGTCTCTTTACAGTGATTTTTCTTTTTTATTAAGGCAAGTGAAACAGCCTTGTTGTTCCTAGTTTTAGCAGGTCTGGTTTTCTTCTTAGAATGATGGTTTACTTATAAAACCACATGTAGACTTTTTAAATTTAGATTTTTTTTATCCCCAAGCAATTATTTTGACAGTCTGTCATTCACTACTTAGTTAACCATATATTAATAATTTTAACTGTATGCTTTTATAGGAATACAGAGATCTCAGCTGTATTTTTAATGCTGATCACTTTTAGTGCTGCAAAACCACAGGGCCCACCTTGTCTCTCCCCACTCCCAGCTATTACTATGATCCTTTTTGAAACATCTCTGAGGATAGGTAGGGTTGTTTGGGAAATGCTTGGCTTAATCTGTGTAATGAATTATTATTTTTAGCGCTGCAAACATATATTGCTTCCAGCTTCACAGCCACAGTCTTGATTCATTGCTCACTGCATGGATGCCTGTCTGAATTAAAATAATGTTTCTGAAGCAGCTGAAGAACTTAGACCTCTGAGATTAAAATTCCTGGGAGGAGGAGGAAGAAAGGATATTTGAAAGATTTAATGGCAAGGTTAAGGGGAAGATCTTGCACATATTAATAAACCTGAAAGAAAATGCTGTGGATTGGCTATGATAATCTGGAGACAATATTCAGCACCAGAAATCCTTAGGGTAATCATTGTGAGAAGTTATGGTGGCAGTAGTCAGGGAGACTTGTACTTTGTGTCCCAAGCACATAATACTAGTCACACTCAGGGGTGACTAGATGACATGAGTTCTTGTAGTCTATGTTATTAGCAACAAAATGTTTGTTAAAGTCTTAAAATAATAAATTAATGTCATAGTATGTGCATAAAAGAGTAGACAGCACACATACTGAACTATAGTTATTTCATTATTAAACATTGTACCTCTCAAAACATCATCATGCCTATAAAGCTAAGTAAAATAGTGACCAGTTTTTGTGACTACTTGATGTAAAAATTTCCTGGACAGCCATTGTGTTTGCTTGACCTGCATGTAAAATTCTGCCACCAATTCTGTCACTGTGAGGAAACTAGAGCTGGATGTGTTCACAGATAAAACAGTTTTTCTGTGGTGTGTCTCGTACTGCTGCCCTCTGGGTATGATATATATCAGGGATCTGAATACAGGGACAGCAAAGTCGTTATTCAGGAGATTTAAAATGCAGTGAGATTTGTGTCTGTTAAACAGCCTTTTCTATTGTTTCTGATTAATATTCATTTTTCAGCAGCAATAATATGTCAAATTTGTAAGGAATGTGTGTACTTTAGGGAATGAAATATGTGATGTCTTGTGAAGAACCATTTACAGCAGTGGCTGATATTACAAAGTTTGGGAAGCTTGTTAACGCTGAAATGAAGTGATAGCATTCCTAGCTGTGTTTTGCCCCTAAGAAGGCAGTTGCTCCTATAATAGAGCAACACTGTATTCTGTATTTGCGGTCTAGCTGTAATTGTGTTACAGTGTATACCAAATGTGAACATTAATAGAACAGACATATTTATCTTTCCTCAAAAAGCAAAGCAGACGTACAGATAAATCCATAAGGTGGTAGGTACTACAAGATGTTTTACTTTATGCATCTCTTCAGGTATGCATCTTATCTCTTACTCAAAAGAGAAGGACCGTGTGCCCTGTTGATATCCTTTTTTAATCTCATTTACATTTATATTCTGGCAGTTGAGCTCTTTCAGGCTTTAAATTAAGAAAAAACATATTTGGATGGAATCATGAACATGGCAGGGGCTTATTATTTTCCATATTTCTCAAATAACTTCAAATCTTTTTAATGTTTTCAGAAGTGTGATATTTGCAAAAAACAGATTTCTGGGTAAGGTCCAACTCTGAAGCAGAAAGCAGTTGCTGGTCCCCTAGTTAATTAAACTTCAAAAGAAGCTGAGAAAACAAATGATAATGTAAGAATTCTGATATATGAAGCAAACGAAACAGCCATGACAAATGGATGGATGAAATTATGGACTAGATTTGAAAAGGTAGATACAGAATTCTGATTTGTTGTTTTTTTTTTTTTAATTCGTATTTTAAGGAATTCAAGGTTAGAAGGAAGAAGTAAGAGCTACAGAACCTGTGCTTAAGTCACATCTCTGCCACGAGCTTTCTGTGTTTCTTCAGCAACTAATAAAACTTTCTTTTTCAGTTTCCTTAGCTAGTAGTGTGAAGCAGGGGTGATGATGGTCCTTATCTACCACCTGGAGAGTTCCAGGGGTGAAGTGATAGATATTTCCAAGGGACTTGGGTGAGCAATGATGAAATTTGTAAAACAGTTAAAGAGTAACGTTGGAGCTAAAACAACTATTCCAGCTGCGAAATTATCAAGCTGTTGTTTCATATCACTTGCATCTCTTTTTCTACTAGAGGCCAGGTTTTGATCTGTGGTTTACAGTCCATTTTTATTTCCAGTGCTTGTTCATTACATTAAATGAAAAACCGCAGCCCCACTGAGTGATATTTTGCTCTCTCAACTGTAGCTTACAATTGACTAAGGCCCTATCAAACATGGGAAGAGATGATAACCACTGCAAAAATGGATGCTAGAGCATACATTAACTCACCCATGTTAAACAGCATGCTTGTCTGGCCAAAAACTAACGGCATCACGGGGTTGCAGTACACATTGCTGCTCCCAGTATGCATTACAAAAAGTACCTTTGCTTATCAATAAACATCACCAGGCATGAATGACAAAATTCAGATGTAGTATCATTCTGTTAAAATCAGTGAATGCACCGATAGCGTAAACCAAATCTTTACTTGACAACTGTTTTGTGTTGGTGTCCACTGTGGCAGAGTTTGGTGCTCGTGCTTTTATGGACAGACCTTTTAAAGAGTAGTAACAATAATGCAAAACAGGGCATGCAGAGCAAGAGGCAGGCATTTTGGAGCTCTCCTGTGTGAACGCAGGTGGTGGTAGGCAGCTTGGGTTGCAGCACAGGGGTATGTTTGAAGAGCTTAACCCTGAACTACATCTGCTCTGTTTACCTTGTGGCTCTGTTTTGGTCTTTCTTTCCCATGACTCTGGAGACCTGTGACTTATGTGACCAGTTCTACAGAGTTATCTCTCAAACTTCCACATGTATTTCTTTCAAAATTAAGGCAGTTAGAACTTTTTATTTGCAAGCTTTTGAGAAAGAGTTAGGCACTTCGTAGGGAGTTCTCTATGTGGGTGATCATTTTGCTTAAGTTCAGAGTGGACGGCTTTTTTTCCCCAGTGTCATTTTGGTACTGCTAATATTTCTTGTCACGTTACTGTCGTTACTAAGAGTACCATGTATGTGTCAATGCATATATGCAAGGAAAGAATAGTAAGGTGGCAAAGATAAATTTTATTTTGGTAACTCCATGACTCGCTTATTAGAAAAACTTCTACTCCTGTGTTAAAACTATTATTTAACTTAAACAGATAGCAAATGTTTCACATCTTAAAAAATGCTGTGCACAAAAAAAAGTTCTATTTTGGTGAGAATATATTGTAAACTTTTTTTTGGTCTTATATTTGTAAATTTTGAGGGATGAGTTAGAAAATATGTTCTCTTGTCAAATGGTTGCATTTTTAGTCTTAAAGAAATGCTGTTTTAAAAAGGCTCATTATTATTATTATTTATTAATTCTTAATTATTATGATATAAACTGCATTATATATGGTTGATGTGAAAATGAAATGAAGGTCAAAGACCTTTGATTTCAGTAGCTATTTTCTTGATCCTCAGCTGAGGTGGAATAGTATATGAAAGATCTGGTCCAAGTTGCATCAGCCTGACCCTTAACAGTAATAGGATGTTTTGTTGTTATTTCTGTGAAAATAGTTTAATAGTATTATGTTAGGAACTTTATAATGACACATATAGTTCTGTGGTGGAGTTTTACACTGCAGGGGTTATGACAGGCTAGGGAAATTGGCTTAGCATTTATGAAGAGAAATGGGAAAGAAATGTCAGTAACTGTGCAACATAATAAATAATGGAGGCAAAACCACTCTGTAGTTTCTAATGCAGTTGGCAGAGTGACCACAGAAGTTTTGACTTTGTTTCCCTTGCCAAGTTGGATTCTATATGAAATAATAAACTGTTCCAAATCTGGAACTGTCAGGATAGTCCTTGACAGGTAGCCTCCACTCCTACACACAGTAGGCTGCCATGATGCTGGTGGATGCTTACACGGAAGAACCACAACAAGTATTGTGGAATAAATCCCCTCTATGTGGTTCCCCAGCTTTGTAAACAAATGTCTAATAATGGAGATCATATGGTTCATTCCATACAGTATCTCTGGATACTCGTTGAATTTCCTGACTTCTAGCTATAGGCGTTTATTTTAGGCCTCGAATCCTACAGATAAATGCATAGGGAGGAACAAAAAAGGTCTAGGAGCCATTGCAGTCCCAGGCATGCTCCTTTAATGATCTAGAAACAAGGAGAGTTTTTCTGACATATTTGGAAAGTCAGCAAAGTTGAGGACAGGCAGGCAAAAGGGGCACTGTATTCCCCAAACCCAGGATCCAGGCATGTAGAATGTACTCTTTGCTGCTTTGGAAGATGATAGTTTGTGCCGTGAAGCACACCTTATCTACTAGAAAAACTGATTGTTCTGTGAGGTTAAAAATAAAAAGGGAAAGGGTTAATGCTACAAATATCTGTTTCACCCTGGTTCTTGTTCTTTAGAGATTGTGTGTTCCCACTTACTGCAAATACAAATTTCACAACTTCCCACCTCATCAAAGTCATGGATAAATCCATAGAACTCAGGGTTACTTTAAGGATTTTATTGTGTTTCTAACAGGGACAATGAAACCTGGGGTATTACAGAGGTGTCTGTCTTATAGGTCTTCCTTTGGAGATTGAAGTTCATGACCGGGATAGAAACATGGGAAACAACACAAAAACAGCCATGTTTTTTTTGTGGAGGATGAAGCTGATGAAAAAGTGGGTAAGGTGAACTTCCTTGCTTGCAAATCCACAATCTGTAATTCTTTTACAAGGAACAAAGTTTGGCATCTGCATGAGGTAGCTAAAGTCAGTTTAACTGATTTATTGTTGGATAAAAAGTACTTGACTATCAGTGCTCCCATCCATAACTGTTCCGCTCCAAACACAGCTGCTTTCAATGAGGAGGATAAAAATGAGAATATAACAGAATCAGTGGGTTCTTCACTGCTACCTATGGGACATTACCTAGAATCAGATTTGCTTTTGAAAGTAAGAGTGGGAATAGCTGTGCCATTGGGAATGCATGTAGAAATTGCTGATGCTCAAGTCACAAATTGCCCATATGGTTGTATAATCTACATATTTTACTACAATAATTCATCATTATTGCATGATTTGGTGGAATAGATTACAGAAATCAATGCGAAAGCCCTCCATCTGGACTGCTATCCTCTACCCTTAATCCGAATGGCTCTTGCTGCATTAAAACTGAAAACCACACTTGAGAAAGTCTCTGAGTTGGATATTGTTACTGGTTTTCACTTACTGGATGGAGCAACTCATGTCTTTGTACTGAAGGGATTAAAAGACAAAGCAATCGAGAAACTATGGAATAAGCACTTTGAAAGGTTAGAGAGTTTGAGGTTTTTCATCAGTTATTTCCTTAGATTCAGAGATTTTAGATTGATTTATACCTCCCCCATCCCTTTCTATACAAAGATATATGAGCACATACATAGCTGATGCTTTCTATGCGGTTTTAGTGGATATGAGTCCCAGTGGCTGCTTCACTTGAGGCATCATCTTTTCATCTTTATCATGTTACACCATAGATCATCCATGTAAAGACCAAATGAGAAGGGTGGCACCATATAATTTTTTTTTGTTAAGCAACTGCTTGGTTTGTGGAAACAACACTATAATCAGTCAATTCTAAATAATAACAAAAAATACTCAATGAGATCTACACCAAAAATAGTCACCATGAGGAAGCTGGACTTCAAACTGTTTCTTCCTTTGAGTCTAGGGGAAAATGTGACAAATTCAGAGTGAACGTCTCCCTCAAATTTCATACTTAGAAAATAATTGATTTTTTTTTTACAGCACTGTAGCATGTTGTTAAAGCTTTTCTGTGTAGTTTGTTGTTTTATTTTTTTGATGCAAGGCACTTCATTGCAGTTACTTATTGCATGAAAAGTTGTCTCTTGTCAGTGCTCACCTGTAACCTAAATTGATGCTTTGTTTTACTGCTGCAGTATGAATTTTGCTATTTGTAGTAGAAATATTTATATGATTCTTTTGTAGCTATGATAAGGCTGGTAAGGGGCACAACACTGAAACTGAGGGAGCTTCCTTTCAAATGTTTGCCATGCGACTTGAACAGAAAACATGTGCAACTCAGTTCTGTCATGAGAGTTTTAATATTTTTCTTTGTAATTTTGTCCAAAACAATTTCTTAGTCTCATTCATGTTAAGTGAAGGCTGTAGAGTAAGATTCCACCTAAAGGACAAGAGCAAAGCAGTTTCATTGGAGAGAGCAACTGTACTGCAGGACTGAGGAAACCTGAGGTACAGGCTCATTGTTTTAACCTTGTCATTGGGGTACATTGTTACAGGACTTAGAGATGTGACGATGGACAACTGGAAATACTATATAACTCACAACTATCTTTCCATCAACACCTGTATACAGACCTGGAAGCTATCTTTTATAATTTCTGCCTCTGTAAACCCCTCTTCACTTTAACAAAACAGCCTCTGCTCCATGTCAGAGGTATGGTTCCTTGGACATATTTCCAACCCTTATCCAGGTTTGACTTGTCCAGATTCATAGTTAAGAAATTAAGAAATTAAATGTTAGCAGAGTGAATATTTGATACAAAAAATAATACTCTTGGATATCTTTTCTGTGATGAAAGCAGTCTGTGGGCCTGATAGGTAATTCAGATTTTAGATCAGGTGTGGTAAGGCAAAAGAACATGGTTTTCTAGATGCTGATGTAGTGGTAATTGGATATTGGTAAGCCCACCTTTAGTTTGGTCAGGAATTTATCCTTTGTCAAAAAGAGGAGAGGGGTGTATTGGTAGGATAGTATATCAGAAAATATCTGAATATAATACAAATTGAAGAATGAAAATTCCAGTATCAGAAGCATCATCTGGGAAGGGTTTACTTCTCTGCTCTGTTCTCATAGAGATAAAGGAGGAGGCCAGGTAGGACTTGATAGATCCAGAAAGTAGCTTGAACTAAGTGGGGAATTCTAAAAACAGTTTTCCTCAGGTAACTAGAGAAAGGAAGAGTTTTGTGAGAGCTGGGAGAAATATGTTTCCTGTTTTTTGTTTGGGGGTTTTGTTGCATGATTTATTGCTGGATGTCTGCCAGGTTGCTCACTTTGTCAGCATCCAGGTATTCACAGCTGTTTGCCTTAAAGCATCTTTGACATTACATCTCATGAGCTGGATTAAAGAAAAAGAAAGTAAGTGAAGTCTTACATGCATACATCTCTATCTAATATTTTACTAATCTATGAAAAAATTTCTATGTGTGTGGGGTTTTTTTTGTATATTTAGACACATCTATTGAGAGGTAGAAAAAGGTACAATCCATCTTTGATATGAGCAACTTGGATTTAGAAAGCAGAGGGGAACTTGCTAGAAGTTTCTTTCTTGCTAGAAATAGACTGGCTTGTTTAGATTAACTTCTGAACTGAAATTCTGCAAAGCTTATTTGAAATAAATAGGGACATTTAGTCTTCAGACAGCAGTGAATGTCTCCTAAATATCAATCTGATTTCATGAAGGATTCTTGTTAACGTGCAGTAATATACACCCATCTTGTAGCAGCCTTATGCCTTGCCCTCCCACATGCCTGGTTTTTTGTAAAACATGTTCAATAATGTATCTTACATATTAATTACCCTTTCATTTTTCATATGTCAAGGCAGTTGCTGAAAAATGAATGTAGTACACCTCTGTTCTAGCAGGCTGGCTTAGTATACCTATCTGTTTCCCCTTGTTGGCTGACCCATCCAAGTTCAAGAACTGTTTATTTGCTGATGACTAATGAATCTTAACTTCATTAATCTAATGAACAGCCAGGCCTTTACACTTAAAGTTCTGAAGTATATTAATTCTAATCAACTGCATGTAACTTGGTTACCTCTTCACATATCTGTAATTTGTTTTGTGTTAGTTCTGTGAGGTGGTAAGGAAAAGAATACAGTATGAAAGTGACTGGTGGCCATCCCTGTGATGTCCTTAAAAGTGCTTTTTTCTTTTTATTTTTTCTTCAACAATGGTTGTTAAATACTTTTCTTCCTTTGGCTATGTGCTGGCAATATTTGAGGTAGAAAATAATGTAATACTGCATGTTTTAGATACTTGGTAACTAGTTTTCATGTGAAATTTTATTGTAGTATCTCCTGTCTAAAAAAAGAAAATTGAATCAGCAGGTTGGCTGCTGTGCACAACTTGCTAGATAACTGCAGCTCAGGTTCCTGCAGTGAAAGTGAAGGTTTTGGGATGGCTGGGATAATTTTAAATGCAGGGGGTTATTTTTCCACTAGAGAGAAGGGAAGCTGCAGGAACAATTGCTATACTTCATATACCCATTGCTTTAAAATCAGAGAAAGGATTTTTAGTGGCTGAGAAATTTATTGGCTGGTGTCCTTCTAGACAACCCACTATCACAGATGAGTGAATCATGTCTACTGGATGTTGGGTGTTAGTCCTTTTTGCCATATCCTCATTCTGCTGTGTCTGTAATTATTCAGAGAAATACAAATAAATTCTTCACTGGAGTATATAGACTGTGAACTGTGTTCAAGAGCAGTCTCTAACTTGTAGAACCCCTGTTTTATTGGGTTTTTTGGTTTCCTGTAGTCAGTCACTGGTTTAATGTGTGCACAACAGCAACTGCAGCTTCCTGATATATTTCTTTCTGCTAGAATTAACCACAAAATTAGTTTTAACTGTAAAAAAACTAATGCATATGATCCACATGCACAATGGCCAATTTTAATTTTTAACATATCAATATAAACTCAATTTGTGTCATTAATGCTGTACAACTTTGAAATTAATGATATTCATCAGTTGTATGTGTAGTTTAGAAGTAATAGTAAGAAAATAATATTGTTATAGTAATTTTACAATTTAATTATTTTACAGGGCTTTGTAAAGTTACTTTCCCCAAATAAAGAAGAGTTATGTGACAAATGAGTAAAAAAATTTCCAGTTTTAGCAAGGGATCATAATACTATGTTTGGCTATTAGGTAAGTCACTTTATTTTGCAGCCTCTGCTATGACCTGAGCCAGTGAGGCTGAGAACTGAATTTAAGTGCATGTATACAAAGTGTGTGTATGGTGTTCAATAGCTCTCATATATTTAGAACTGCTTTTGTGTTAACACTAAGCTTTGCAGGCCAAATGTAGTGAATGAAATCAGATGTGAGGTAAGTGTTTTCATGAATAGCATATAGAATCAAATTTGACCAGAATGAGATGTAAAATAGAGGTAAGGCAGGATGGATTTTAGCGAGTGTTCAACGTAAGTATGGGTCATACACTAGAACTGGTGTGGAGGAAGGCACTTTGCTTTATTGTCTTTCCAGCCAGAGACTACAAAAATTCAGCAACTAATCATTAACTTGCAACTAAATTGAGTGCTGGCAGCACTCCTAGAATATTCCTAGTAGATTTGTTAAACTGCTAACCTTCTTTATTGCTGCTAAATACCAGCATATGTGAACTGGCCTGAACTTCTTAATAAATAGATGTTTCAAGAAGGTTGTATGGTTTTTCCATAGTAATATTAACTGTAATGATTTGGTGGTGGTAAAGTTTTTGTAAACTACTAAAAGGCTCAGTTGCCTCTGTCACAGTAAGAGGTTGACAGTTGTAATTCATGGAGATCTGCTGCCCTCAGCAGAGGTGATCACAGCCTTGAGTCATGAGTACAGCATTCCCCAATCTGATGAGGATCTCTTCACTCAGAAACCTCTGTTACTCTGGGTTTCCTCTGATGATTATACAGTACCAGGAAAAGTTAGCAGAATGAAACAGGCAGTATTTCTTTGTTAGATAACTACAATGAAATATGTATGCAGCAGAAGAAAGAAATAGTAGAAAAAAAGTCTCTTGAGAGAAACCATGTTGGGGTGAGTAGTTTGCGATATGCAAGAGGCAAGCCTGATTCTCCAAAACTTCATATCCTTAATCAATAACTCTTTCTTCTCCTGAAACAATGACTCACTAGACTGAAAAACTTTTGTTAAGGTGTTTGCAGGTATTGTGCAAACATTATTAAAAAGTGCAGGTGTCCTGGTTTCAGCTGGGATAGAGTTAAATTTCTTCATAGTAGCTAGTATGGGGCTATGTTTTGGATTTTTGCTGGAAATGGTGATAATGTGGAGATGTTTCAGGTGTTGCTAAGTAGCACTTACACTGGTCAAGGACTTTTTCAGCTCCCCGTGCTCTGCCGGGTGCACAAGAAGCTGGGAGGGGACACAGCCAGGACAGCTGACCCCAACTGACCAACGGGATATTCCATACCATATGATGTCATGCTCAGTATATAAAGCTGGGGGAAGAAGAAAGGGGGGGGGGATATTTGGAGTTATGGCATTCTGTCATCCCAAGTAACCGTTACGTGTGATGGAGCCCTGCTTTCCTGGAGATGGCTGAGCACCTGCCTGCCCATGGGAAATAGTGAATGAATTCCTTGTTTTGCTTTGCTTGTGCGTGCAGCTTTTGCTTTACCTATTAAACTGTCTTTATCTCAACCCATGAGTTTTCTCACTTCTACCCTTTTGATTCTCTCCCCGGTCCCACCAGTGGGGAGCGAGCAAGTGGCTGTGTGGTGCTTGGTTGCTGACTGGGGCTAAACCACGACAGCAGGGTAATTTTATTTTGCAAAAGTTGAATTGCAAATGTAATTGCTTCTCAAAGGGGAAAACAATTCTAGAGTTTACAGGTACACAGAGGAGATACTGTGTGAGTGGTAAGGAAACTGATTATTTAAAGGACCTGTATTTTATTTAGGGGTTTGGCTCCTATTTTTCTTTTTGCCTTTCTTCTCCATATCTCCCCCATGTGCTTTAGCATGTCACCTAGGCTTCAGATGCTTGCAGGCGATCAAGCCAACTAAGCTCTTGTGAAAATTGTGCTTTATTCTCTAAGATGGATGCTTGGAGGCTTGGTATCATATCTTGCAAGAATGTTCATTTAATTTTCAGGCTACATTTATCTTATTTTTTTTTTTAATACAAATTAAAGTAGTTTCTCAAAAAAGGTTTGAGTATAGCTGAAGTGAAATGATTAGTGAAAACAAAGTGCTTTTTTCTGATCTACGTTGCTGGAGGATGTATCTTCTCATGAAGGAGCAGAGAAGATTCACTGACCAAGAGTAACAGAAGCCACCCGGTACAGTATAATTGCTGGTGCCTTTTGCCAAAGAGATAAAAAAGAGGAGGGAACTAGGCAGTACAAAAACTGACAAGCTGGAAAAGGGTCCACAGGCTTACGGTGCAGCAGCTGGTGCCTGACAATGGCGGACTGTGATATGTGGTGTGGGAGTCGCAGTTGACCAGTATGTTGTACTGACTGTTGGCACCTGCTGATGGGATGAGAGAGGGAAAGAGAGCTGACATCTTACCCTGAGTTACCCTAAGTGTAACCTGGCAGTACCAATAGCTGTGGAGCATCAATGCTAGTGGTGGAGCATCAATGCTAGCCATTGAGCTGAGAGAAGAAGAAGGAGGCTCCTTCTGCTCAAGCAGGGCCCTCACGGGCATGACCAGCATTATATTGGATAATGGAGGTTGATTCTGAACTTACCATTCATGTTACCTGAAAGGTGGAACAAAAGCAGAAAGCCCTTAGAACCCCATTCCTAAAGCATTCTGGTTTTCATACTTTGGTTCTTTAACCATTTCTCGTTTTCTTCTTAACAGAGAATTTGACCATCTTTTGTAACATGATCCCTTGGGAAGCAAAAGAGTGTTTGGAGTTCTTCTGGTTTCCTAAAATAACTCCATTTAGTTTCTGCACTGACTCAGCTATCCTTTACTTTCACTGTTTTACCTAAAACTGTCAAGTTACAGGGCTAACAATAGACAGTGGGAGTTAATTTGTAGCTTGTGAAGGATAGTCTCGTCTGAAAAAATCTAAAGTGTATTTCAAGAGTGGGTATTCAGAGGATCACAAAAAAGTTGAACTCTATTTTGCAGTTGTGATGATGAATATTTCTGCCATGATTCCAGTGCACATGCTCCTCTCTCCTGCCTCCTCGAGACACCTGGGCTCTTGGTCCTAAGACTGTATTTTTAGAAGCACTAGGACAGCTTCAGCTTTCTAAAAGCACTATGCTGTAAGATTATCCTTGAGGTGATATATAGCTCTCACTGTTCTGGCAATTCTGTACAGCTAGTCTACTTCTTACTGCTGGGATAAGATAGAGAACTTTGGACTGGGTTTTGGACTGGGTCTGTCCTCTCACAGTCTCCTTGCATGGAGGCGGCTATTGACACAGAGTCACATGGATGAGAGGGATGGTCCACGTTCCCCTGCGAATTTAGCAGCTGTGAATGAATTACCAGAACAACCATCAGACCCCTTCTGTCACTGCAGAGAAATGTGACATAAATATGAAATCGAATCCTCTGCCAGGTATTTCTCAAGTATATTGTAAGTGTCTGTATGTTAAATAAAACAGCTCCGTACTACAGTATCATCAGCTTGCTCATGAAATGGATTTTTGTTCTTACTCATGTATCAAACATAACAAATTGTAAGTGTACTTACAGGGAGAAAGCCTTGTGTAGTGAAGTTTGAACTCTGGTGAGATCCTCTTATGGTACTTGTTAGATGTCTACCCAATAATCATCTGGCTAACTTGTTTTTTTGTGACTTCTCCCTGGTGATTTTGGCCTGGCTTCTTAAAGGGATTCAATTTTCATTTAGAAATGGCAGGAGAATGCTCTGCATGCTAACATGGAGCCAGTGCTGTCATGAGACAGATGGAGCTAGGACAAACAGCACATTGATTTTGATCTTTACAAGAAGCTACCTGAGCTCTTCATGACAACAGCCCCACAGACTGGTAATGGATCTGTTTAACTAAACACAAAGCTTTTAACTTGAAGGTCTGACATATGGGCCTGAAACTTGCCATCAAGGAAGGGAGTTTGAAGGGGAAGAGGTTTAGCAAGGCGCGCTGTGTGACAGCAAAACTGTTCGTACTCTAGCAAATGAGGCATCTTAGGATGCCAGCCCTTGGCCATACTCCAGTTTTACCCCTCCATTTACCTAACTTCTTAGCCTTAGGTCCTTTTTTGTATAGCAAAATAAGACAGGGAGGTAGAGATCCTTCTTGGCTTATTCTACTGTAAAGCTAACGCTGTTGGCCGCCTGATCTTCGTTTATGTAGAGTGATGAAAATCAGCTTTTGTTATTACCAAGGTCAAGACAAAATGCTACCTCACACACTGTAAGCAATACCAGATAATTGGCCCGACAGAGGCTGCGATGAGCCAGTTTTAAATCTACATGCTGTTACAGCAGCCTGCAGTGTGCCTTGGTGAGGCGGTCAGTGTATAACCTTGTGTTCTCACACATACAGTAACAGATAAAGTTGTATTTCATTGTGAAATGGTATTTTGACAAGTTTGCAATGTGTTTCTTTTTGCCCAGACCCGCCTGCATCATTTGTTCTAGTTGACTCCTTGTGTGACTGGTTGGTTGTGAAAACAGAGGCTTTTAGCCTTTTTTTTAAACTAGTTCAAACAGCCAAAACTCATCTTTTCCCTCTAACTGGGTTCTCTTGCCTGGTTTTTCTGTTGTCGGCCTTTAGAAGGTGCTAAGCAGTTTCTGCAAACTATGTTTGATGATACTAAGCTAAAACTCACTGGCACGCCACAGCAGCTGCATTATCCCCAGATGGGCCAAGAGCCAGGTTGCAGCTATGGAAGCTCCAAGGACTTCTGAAAGATGAACCTCTGAAATTCTCACTCAGGAACGCAGGACCAATTTTGAAGGTAATGTGTAACTTTGGTCTTCAGGTACTGCCCCGGCACCTAGCTTTGCTGTCCTGCACTTTGTGGAAGGCAGATGATAATGTGCGACACACTATTTAGCACAATACTTTGGGAAGTAAAAATATTTGTTAAAATTGATGTTGAGAGCACAATTGGTTGACTCAATCTTACAAAGCTCTTTTAGAAAAAAAATCAGCCAGGCACAAAATTATTTTTTTCTTTTTAGTTCTTTGCTTTGATGCCCAGAGATAATGGGGAGAATTTCTGTTCACTTAACTAACTTGCTTGTCAGCATGGAGTGGATGAGAAAAGAAGAATAATTTTTGGCCAGCTGGCTTAGAAGCTCTAAAAGAAATTGTAATATCCCCTACTGAAATGTAGGGGTCGAGGCACTTCTATAGACTAGATGCCAAATATCTCACCATGTGTTGTCTGGATTACCATGGTGCTGTATAGACTGAGTGTTGCACTTCAGCCTGTTGGTGCAAAAAAACCCCCACACAGACACCCTAGTTTGCAAGACTAAAGGATTTGTGCTCATTAATATGAGAAGCTGTATGGGTGGCCTGCACCTAACTGTTCTTTTGTTGGCTGAATCATAGTCAGTGCTTGTATCTAAATGACTGACCCAACCCTGAGCATGCTTTTAAAGCTGATTTTGATCAACGGGACTGAAGCTTGCTGTGGGCTACAAATGCTCCAGCAAAACACACAGGAACTACGAGACTGTTGTTGGTAACAAAAGCGGCGTTAAAGCTTAGAGGCCAACTCGCTCCCTGCCCCCACCCTCCCCCCCCTTTTTTTTTTTTGAATATTCTGAGTGCCAGCCCGTGTTTGAACTGGACACGCAGCAGCAAGCTGCCAGATGGCCTCAGTTTACAGTGTCAGGCCTTGATCACCGTATCCCTTTGTGCTCTCTGTGCTTGCCCTTCTGCTTTGAGTTGGCTGTTCAAACTATGAAACGCTTCCATCTTGGACTCTGCCTGTTTCCTACAATTCCAGGACACAGCCTTTTTTGCTGGATTGCATATAAATAAGCTTATTAGTTTATTAGATAGTGTATAGCTTGCCCTTCATGACATGCTACCTATGGCAAGCAGACTTGACTCTCTCATATCCAAAGCTTCTTGACTATATATTTTTTTCCCCGCAAGGCTTCCAACTATAGGTCATAGGAAGACATGTCTGTCTTTCCCCACAAAAATGGCTATGCTGTTGCAAAGACTGCCCATTATGCGCACTAACTTCCAAGGACCTGCTTTGGAAGAAAGATTTTTTAAAAACAAAACAAAACAGTGTGTTTTTCTTGCTGGTTTTAATAATGGCCAGCCTAGCCTCCTCCTCCAGTACAGTGTTTTTCCTCTGACAGGAAAAGAAAGAAAAAGTCCTTGCCAGGTAACATGCCTGGCTGAAGGAATATAGAATTTAACCAAGATGGATATGTTGAAGCTAAGCTAAACATGCAGTTATATTACCTTATGTTAGCACAGCAGCATTTATTTTCTGGTTGTTTTTTTAAAATGTAATGTCAGAATGGTGACCACACTAGCTCAGCTCCACGAGCTAGTTTAGTGCCATTGCCTTCTATTATCTGCTCGTCTGTTCATTCTTATGCAGTTGTGTTTTCTACTGATTTTTGTCTCGCTATGATCACCTGATTTTTTCTTTTTTTAAAAAAATCTTCTTTGCTCTGGCAGCTTAGAGCTGGTTGCTAAGTGCTGCGGCTTCTCCTCCATTCTCTATAAGTAGTGTAGTTCCCGCCCTGCCTGCTGACTAGGATACCTGGCTCTCTGCAGGTCTGGGTGTGCCTGGAACACAGTGGGATTGTTCGGCGTAGCCGCAGGTGCTCCAGCTGCCCTTCCCAGGGTCTCGCTGCTCACCCTGGCGCGCTGGGGTCCAGCTGTGCAGCTCCCCACATGGTACCTGCACAAGCTAGGCTTAGTGCTTGTGCACAGTGGGAACCAGCCCATTACTAGGTCCAGGCTTTGTATCCCTAACAGGACTTGCCTTTTGCTATAAAAGCAAATACAGACCTTTCTTTTTCTTTTATTTTAATCCATGCAGAGATCCTGTACCTGCTTCAAATGCTGGCATGTCTCACAAACTATGTGCTTTATTTAGCCTCCTGTGAGTGTAAGCTGACCCAGTGAGTCTTTCTCACAGTCAAATCAGGCTTCTACATGGATTTAGTCGCTCAGATCTCATCTGCCACAGCTATTTGATTACTGGGACATTTTCTGCTGAATATTTCTACTTGTTAGGCAAGCAACCCACCTAAGAGCTGTGTAGCAGCTCTGTGGACACCTCCAAGCTGGAGCTTAACCCTTAATGACTGACCTGGCTTTTTTTAATTGGTTTGTGGTTTGTTGGGTTTCTTTTTGGGGGGGTTGTTGGTATGGGCTTTTCTTTTAATCAACACTAGCAATCAGCTTGTGATTTGTATTTTAAAGGCTTTTGATGCGCAAAGGTTGCACATAATGGCTTTTTCTAAAAAAAAAAATTTAAAAAAAGCATGATCTCAAATACAGACTTGTAAGCGCATACAAGGTTAATGCATACTTTAGCTGTGTACATTTCCAACCTTGTAGTTTGCCTGTAAGGTGAATGCTTTGGTGCTTATTTATGTACTAGAAGATGACGGTGCAACAGCTTTCATCTTCTTGTCCATGCTTTGAGGAAAATAGGCATTTAAAAATTGCCTCATCTTGAAGCTCAAAGGCACTCAGAACTTCCTGTGTAGGCAGACATGCCTCACCTTTTTTTTTTTTATTAAAAGCCTAGCTGGTTGAGCACCTGAACAGCTGCTGGTTCCTTGCCTGTCCCAGCCCTGCCCCGTGACACTGGTTTGGTGCCCATCCCCTCCCCGGGAAAGAGGAAGAGCAGCACCAGCAGCTTTGCACCAGGTCCTGATGACCAGCACAGCTGGAAGAGGAGCAAGAACATTGTCCCCAGCACAATGGAGAGCATGGGAAGTCTGGAAAAAACACCAGGGTGCAGACTTCAAGTAAGATGACCTAATTGCTACAAGTAGCACAAGTGGCCCCACACCAGTACACAGACATTATATTAACAACTTACTAGGTTGATAAATTAAATTCTTAGGGCGTATCCCAAAGAAACAAACCAATTATATAGGACAACTTGGCGTTCTTGGGAGGTCTCCCTTTCATGTCCAAACTCCAGAATTAAGGAATTCGGTGTCACTGGTAAATGTTGATCCTGGGTGTCGCTATGTGTTACCTACATGTTCACAGCCTGAGCTTTCCACAGTGCTGGCAGAGACACTGACACTGCAGCCGTATGCCTGGCCTTGGAGTGGAGAATGTAGGCTGCAGCATTTCTAATCTAAGAAACACAAATCTAACTTCTTGAAGAGCAATTTTTACCTTTCCCATTTAATTTGTTAGAAGTTTGAAGATGTTTCATGTTATTTGAACTTTCATCAGCCAGCAAGTCTTGCATTAACAGGAACCTTGCAGTTACTCTTCATTACATACGGAGTGATGTAAAGTAGTTTAACTGGTATTTTGTTCTTTATTGTGGGAGATGAGTTCTGGCCTTTATTTTGTTTTCATGCCATCACATAGCCTTCACTTCATTTAATTATTCAGTTCTTGCAGAAATGTAGTCTTTTAGAATCCCACACTAGGTATAAATCATGCTTAGCAAGGTCAGACTTTAGCCTTTTGTGTGTCAACTTGTGGAATGATAATTCATTAGCTCCTATGTTGAACCTGATATTTTACTAGGTTAAACACTAGATTTGCCATTTCCTAGCCAGCCTCTGTCCTCCAAAAGCAAGGCAGGGCTCCAGGTAAGAGAACAGGGTGTTAGCTGACACAGTTACTGTGTTTGCTGTCTCAGAACTACTAGGCTGTTCGCAGATTCTGGCAGAGCCTGCTCCAATCTTTACCTGGCACAGCGCCTGACGAGCCAAATCCCTTCTTCAAGCCACACTTCTAAGAGTTGTTGAGCAACACGACTGAAGTAGCCCAGTCACAGTAACTGATGAACGTGGTGAGCTCATTGGCTATTGCTGTAAGTTATTTTACACATTCAGTAGTCTTTAGTAAATATCTTTAATTGAAAAATTGCAACACTTTATTAGGAAGTTGTAGATAAAGATATACAGCGTGCCCTAGGAGTCCTTTTTCATTCCAGGTTACTTTGCTATAAACAGTCATTTGTTGACAAGAGTGAATAATCGGCAAGAACAGGAGGACGGACATGCTGCCATCCTTGCCCAACAGGAAGACCCTCTCCAGAATGATATGCTAAAGCGAAGTTATTCTGGCTCCAGGTAACCTGGTAACCAGCGAGCACTCAAGTAACAACAGATAACTGGTAATGTATACCTGTGAGCCAAAATAATTGCCGTCCTAATGGAATCTGGCCAGCAAATTATTCTCAAAGGGGACCCTGTTGAAATGTGTCACTGAAAAAAAGTGACCTTGCAGGGATAGGTAAGAGGTAGCTAAATTATGTTTGGGGGTTAGCAAGAGGGTGGGGGGTGGGGAAGTGTAAACTGTCATCAAGTCTGGATAATGCTCATGAAAAATCTACTGCCTTGGCAGGTGGTGGTTTTTTTTTTTAACCAAGACAACAGCTTATATTAAAAAAAACTCACCCTATTTGTTGTTTTTAAAAACCAAAACAAAGCAAAGAGGCCAGCATAAGGCTTAACACCAAGGCCAAGGACAGCATGGAGAAGTTCTCATTAAATATAAGGAGGAACATTTAAATCGGAGCTCAGCAAGACAGTGAAACCCCCAACCTTGGAGATGCTCAAAACTCGCCTGGACACGGCAAAGATGACTGTTGCTGGTGCTGCTGTCAGCTGTGTGCTGGAAAGGAGGGCCTCCAGAGGTCCATTCCAAACTAAAGTGTTCTGATTCTGCAAGTCTTTCAGTGCTTCTCTAAAAGTAAGTAAGTAGCTTATTTGAGCTTAAAGATACCAAAACACCAAATCCTTTCCATGGGGAAACACCTCTCCCCGTCCAAACCTCAATTCTCTTTATTTAGCTCCAAGGGAAACTGTCTTATATACATCTAGTAAGATGATGTGAGATTTAAATAAAATTTCTTTATTCATCCTTTTTATATGAAGTTTTGTTTAGAACTTTTATTTTACACAGTTACAGCTAATTACATTTGGTAAACTCATGAAATAGTTATTTTTAAGGTGCCAAATACTTGAACTGCAGAAAATTAGTCACTGTTTTACATTCATCAGTATTTGCTGTCAGGGAATTGATTAGAACGTCCTGTCCAGTGGATGAGAACAGATATAGGCTCTCTTTTCCAGTACCTGCTTTGCAACTTTTTTAATACAGTCATCCAGATTTTCATCTGCATCTGTGGAGAACCAGAAGGAAGGTTAACTGAAGGCCCATAAATAGATTTGCTGAATTTTTTTCAAAAAGGATTTTAGAATACAAATGCAAGTATCTAAACTTCAGTGCCAGGAAATGATTTAACATTATCTTATAAAAAAAGACTGGTTATCACAGACTGAGTTTCACAGACCAAAATCCTAACTGCTCAGTACTTAACAACCAGGTATTTGACCTATTTGGTTTTCTGATGTTTGCTACTGACAGGCTTTATGTTCCTCCTCACCACTGGGGGAAAAAAGTATCACTGCAGTTTGTTTTAGCTATTAAATGAAGAGACTCTCTATATACAACTGGTACCAGTTCTGTTACTCATCCTGATTAAAGGCAGAGCAAAACTATTCTGTTAGCCACACCAAAACCACCTACTTCTTGTTTGGAGTCTGTGAAAGCCATAAGAGTTTAAAAATTCTTTTATTTTATAGAACTTACATTTTTCTAATTGAGCCATGGTGTAATTATTCTTGAAATACGCTTCCGTACAGAAGATATTCGTAAGAAGCACCTGAGAAAATAGTAAAACTCAGTTAAAACCAAGGAAATCAATTTCATAAACAAAACAATGTAGTAAAAACACAGTCATTTGGATTTCTGAAAGTCTAGTTTTGTCATTTGATAATGGAGTCCTGCAAGCCAGTAATCTATGCTGCAAACTTAGCTGCTACTTTTCCCCCACAGCTACCAAGTGCCGGGGTTGGGCTGACCCCTTTGCTCAAAATTGACTAGAAGACATTTTAGGTAATGAATCCAGAAGGGGCTTACATACACAGAATATGAAGGCTCAAGGCCAGTGAAGATAAAGGTTAATCCATTTGGATTTGGCTTACACTTAATTGTAGCAAATTTACTTGTCCTGTAGCATAACTCTTACCATGAAACTATTTAATGATTGTATGGAAAGAGTTTGGGAAGAACTGCATGGTATTAGCAGGTGTAAGAGAATGTGCAAATTTGTAATTAATTCATAAAGGTGTATATATGTGTAAATATTTTAAATATTTCGATAGCATGCAGCGCCTACGTTCAGAGCACCTGAGAGGCACCTGGTGTGGTTACTGCACCCTTGCAGCAGTCAGTTTAGAAACATCCTGGTGCGTGGTTGGTTTTATGGGAGAGTTTGCTGTGCTAGATATAAATTCTTAACAAATGTAGTGTACTTTTAAGTGTAAGGAAAGCTGTTTGTCTGTGAGGTTTTGCAAAGCCTGACACATTAGCCTGCAATGCCTGCGGGTTTAGAGCACTCTTAGGACAGCAGCATGGTCATGCATGTTTCAGAGTTGAGAGAAAAAGTCGGCTTGTCAAGACAAAAGCACCTGGTTAGAGCCTTGTAAGACGTACACAGGCTGTAACATTTCAAGGAAAAGCCTGAGGCTGGATAGTGCCTCTTTATTATAAAACACTTAGTGAGGCAGAATGGTCATAAATACTGATTGTTAAGCCAGACGATCCAAGGAGCACAGACATTAAATGGGTATGACTGATATTAACACACACTTACTTCATGGTCGTGGTTTCTTAGACCGATACTGATAGACCGGCTCGCTCTGGAAATAGCTGCTGTCATTGCATATAAATTAATAACTATATCTGCCACTCTCTTCAGAACCAACTGCTCATCCACTATTGTCTAGGAGAATAAGAACGATTATTAGCTTGTAGTTTGTCAGTTTAAAACTTTAAGCAAACATTTTTTTCATACTTTCTATTTAGGCACATACTCATTTAGCTTAGACAGGCAAGTTGTTACATTGAATTTCTACCCTAAATCAGGAAGTTCTGGATTAACTCTGCTTCACCTTGTAACAGTTTTGGATTAACTGTGTTTAAACTACTGTTTCAGATTAACTATGTTCCACCTTTTAACAATCTTCTGGCTAGGAGTAAAATTTCTGTGTCTTGAAATCATGTCGGTAAATGCCAAAAATCACTGAATTTAAAGTACCAAATATATTAAGGCTGTTCAAAAGATGTATTAGGTAAGGTGGAATGTGGCAGGGCCTAGTCTGATAAAGCATTCTCAGAACACATCAGATTAACTGCCACAAAATTGAAAATGCAGGGTATTCTAAATCCAGTCTCTCCCATTTTAACTACACCACTCTGCAGCTTAATTATCGATGCATCTGCTGTACAATATGGATGAACAGCATAAATTAAAAAACTGCTGGTATAGCGCTTCATCTGGGAACAGGGAAATAGGTTCCAGTGACTCTGCTTGCAGCAAAGTACTTAACACAGTCACTGGAGCAGCCAGGGTTTGTGCTTACAGAGGTAGAAGAAAACAATTCACTGAGACTGCGGAACAGCAGTTGTCCATTACACTGAGTATAGAATTTCAGTGTATTTTCACATATTCAATGGATATGTGTCATGTAAAGGAAATCCTGGCTCTTGCCATACACACAGTTCGCTCTAGATTCTAGTGAGGCCAACTTGGTTGAGGATAAACTATTCAACAATGAAGATAACAGAAAAAATACCAGTTACCTTGCCAAACCTAGTTAGAAGGCCTCTCACTGTAGTTCCAAAATAATAAATATTTTCTTCAAGTTTCTGGCTGCTTTCCTATAAAATAAAACAGAAAATACAACAACTTGAGTAGTCTTTAAAGGGAAAGAAGCAAGTGCAACCCTGCCCCCTTAAAACAGGACACTTGGCTGAACAAGGACATTCTAGGGCAGAACCTCTGGGGAAGCATGAGCTACTCCTGCGCTGCCCAGCCAATACACCAACACCCTGGGCAGTGCTACCTTCTGCATGAGAAAGTAGCAGCTCTCTCTGCACAGCCCTGGTCTCTGTGGTCTGCTGCAGGAGGGCAGGGTTGCTGAGGGTTTAGCAGGCAAGACACACATTAGGGTTCTCAGCTACAGCACAAAACTAGTTTTCCTTTTCTTCATTAGCCAGGTCTGAAGTTTAGCAGAATGCTGTTAAGAGGTCTGGAATAAATTCTGAGTGATCAAAATGAAGGACCAATGTGCACTAAGTTGAACAACCAACAGGCAACTCTACTGAAGAAAATAATGATGTAAGCCCCAAGATGCGTGCCCTGCCACAAGAACAAAGTTTCCCTCCCTAAAGAAACAACAGTTCAATTTTCTGCTAAATGCAGTGTTTATTATCAACTTATAGCCACTGACCAGAATTCTCTTTAAAGATGATCTTTCACCATTTTACATCTCTTTCTTCCCATCTAAAAAGGAGAAAAAGTTTCCCTATTTACCTACAAGAAATGGGATTACAAAATGTTGATTCTTTTCTGAGGGGGAAAATCGCTGTTTAGATGCAGCCCTGGTATCCTGAAGCCCAACTAATCCTAGATTTTCTCTTGGAAAGCACTGGTTTTTTTTAACATTTATCCAGTTTGCTGCTGGAAGCTAGATAGGCACTATTCTTCCTCTTTGAAATATGCATTAAAATTTTCTAAATTTTACTTCTGGTAACTTTTCAGTACAATCTTTATGCTTATGCAACTAATAGTTTGAAAAAATCTTATGCAAGGTTTAGTTCTGCACAGCAAACCTAATTCTCATTCTAAGTGCTGTATGTTACAAAAACCCTGAAAAATCAAGATTATTACTGGCGAGTTCATGAGTGGTCTCAAATTCTATTACTAAGTAGGAAGATAATTTCCAGTGTCATATCTGGCTTTTATTAATTCATAAACACAACTAATTCATGATGCTGATTCTTGTAATATGAATGCAAGTAAGTGGGTTTGAAGCTACTCAGAGGCAATTCAAATCTAGCATGTCACATATATCAGAACTGCTGTAGTTATAACAGTCTACCCATGTACTCTGGTGGCACTGCAGAACACAGTGTATTTACCCAAAGAAGGTGCCATACTGTTAAGGTTCTTTTCTTGAACAGAACAGTATTAGCAAGTCCACTTGCCTGAGTGCCTGAAATATCTGACCTGGAGGCCAGGTCTAATGACAGAACAGTAAAAATGTTACAGTTTTTCCAGTCACTAACACACTGTCATAGAAAAAACACACATTACCTTTTTTCTATTAACAGAACATTCATCTTTGGTCATAAAAATTATTTACTAAGTGATTTTGCAAGAATGTCTATATAGTTCACAGAAATTCTTACCTAAAACCATGTTACTGTTAAACAGGAAAAAACAGTGGTTTGTAACTGAGCTGATTACGATGGGCAGCAACAGACCATTACAAACAAACAAAGTCTTTAATACTTTGAAGGCTCAATTTATAGAAATTACTAAAATGGTATAAACCTGGATTTGGTATAAATACAGACTTAGAGCAATCTTCATTTTACCTTGCTGTGTACCCATATAATATCTGTAACTAAGTCCATACCCTACCCCTGAAATGGTGTAAACATCTGCTTCCATTTGTAAATCTCACTGTTCCTAAGCACAGGCTTAATTTTGCATATACAGGATATCAGGTTGTGACAAGCAGCGAAGGGAATCAAATATGAAAGAAGAGTGTCGGGATCTGATCCAAGAGCACTGTCCCCTGCTTCCCCTTCCCCTTACCTGGAGGCTGGGATGCGCCACTCCACGATCACCAACTAGCCCCAAATCCACTTTTCTGCCCATCGTGTCCCGTAATTTGCTTAGAAACTCCCCCAGTGCCAGTCCAACGTTTCCTTTCTTGATTTCCCTAAAATGTTGGGTAAACAACAGCTGTTAAGGCCATTTCCTGGTTTGCAAGGGAAGTTTCAGGAGGTTCAGACAACCAGTTGAAATTGTAAATGCTTTACCCAAACACCTGCAGTTTGTCTATGAATCCTCAAGTCTTTTGATCCTTTTTACTATGAAGCCCAGAGGACAATTATATGGCCTTAAAAGCACAGAACATGATTCATATTCAGTTCCTCTCAAAAACGCCCACAATAAATTCCAGAGACCAGTACAAGCACTCAGTATGGACGATACAGCTGTCTTACCAATAAAACTCTGTTATAAAATCTTGAGTCATAACATTTTAATTACTGGCGTTTTAAGAATCAATTTTACACAAGCTGGAATTAGAAGATAAAATAAGTCCAAGATTCCTACATACATAAAACATTCAATTAAAAAGGAAAAAAAGACCCCTGTAACATTGAACTGCCTTTTAGACAAGCTAATACATTCAGAAATACTGCATTTTTTTTTCCCACGGTTTCCCCTCTCATCTGTAGTTAAACAATTATCAGATTCTGTTTAGTTTATTAAAAACTATTAGGAATAAATAAGCACATACTTAATTTTCTCAGTTAAGATTTTCCCTGCATATTGCATACCCGTCAAAGCAATATACAGTCGCAGAATTTCATTTGTTCCCTGTAAAAAAAGATAATATAAAGTGAAGTCACTGTCAAGTACAAAGTATTTTCAGCATTTCAGAAATCTAGATATGCTGTACTAGTATTTTCTAGACATTTTTTTTTTTCCTAAACCTGCTTTTAATGTCTAAATAACTTATGTGCCATGCTTTTCCTTGAAATGTTCTAAAACGCATTTGGACTCATAAGCTAGAATTCTTCTGAGCGCTTTATGTAAGACAAAAGATGATCATCACTTTTAAGGAAAACACACTCATGTCAGAAACTGCACTCCCAGTTGAGTTTGCCTGAAGCGTAAGAGAAGCTGGAGAGGTCAAGGACACGTGGCTGCAGAGGGTCAGGGGTACTGGAAGCAACCAACAAAGACTATTAATTATTGTTCTTTTAAAGTATATGTATAATTCTGAAGACAGATTCTTCAGTTAACTGTAAAGTTTACAATATTAATGAATGTCTTCCAAGCAGCTCTATTTTGCCAGTCTTCCCCTTCTCTTGTCCATCCATAAATGTTCACTATCTCATAAATGTATCACTTTAGCTCAGTTATATATTCTGATTTCATTTAGTGGTGAAGATAAGACACACATATATGCAAGAGCAGCCAGGCGACTGCTATGCACTGAACTGCAGTCAGAAAATTCTTGCTTGCATTAACTTGCAGTTGAGATCTTTGCTGTCCTGACCAGGAGGTAAACTATCATTTCTAAATGGTCCATCAAGAAGATGGACAGTCTCACTCAGATGTACAGATGAATAGTCACTGATAATCCAGCTTGGAAAGAATAAATTTCACAGCCAACATTTTCTTTTTAAATAAATGCACATCAGTAAGTTCATTAAACTTCTAACCTTTTGTGAGTTCCCCTACTGCACTTGTGAGAAGCACACAAGAGGAAACGTTACTCAAGTCTAGGCACCAACAGAGCAGCTTAGCCACAAAAAACCCCCGAAAATCCGATTAGAGAAATCTGTTTAAAAATTAAAATTTTGCCCATACCTCTTACCAAATCCTATCACTTATATTAGTACAGATACATGAAAATAAAAGCAGCAAAAATTTCAAAACCTGCTTGGTACAAAGCAAGATGGCCAACTTCATTCTCATAAGGCTCTTGCTCATGCAGATGTACTCTGCATCGTGAGTCAGCATGTGAAGTTACAACTATTTACTGACCATGAACCAATGAGTTACTTTCGTCAATTAAAGTAGCTTTAGGCTTTTATGCTAATTTAGAATCCTTTAGTCTGTTCAAAACTACAACAAACTGAAGCCATGAACTGGAACTGTTTTTTCTCATGACAGTGTATTTAAAACAGCTTCATATTTTGTTAAAGACATCCAGAAAGTTTCTTAACATTTTAGAAGAAACTGTATATACGCTACCAGTCTCTCTCTAATGGTATATATACCACTAGGGGTATATATATTACCAGTTTGTCTTTCCAGAGGCAAAGCTGGTGCCAGCTCTTACTGTAACCCACACTTTGTGGTTAGTCTAAAAAACCCATCACATCTTATTTTATTATCGCCAAGTACTAGCCATACCGCCAAAGAAAACAAGATTAGTTCAGGAAGGCCTGTGCAACTGAATATTCAGGTTTCAGCTCAGGTTCACAAAATGTAAGAGTGTGAATTTCAGTTTACACTAAAAACATTATACTCATACTTGCCTCAAAAATCAGAAGTATCCTACTGTCTCTGAGATAGCGTTCATAGGGATAATCTTTCATATAGCCAAGGCCGCCAAGAATTTGCAGTGCTTCGCTTACACAAGCCCATGCACCTTCAGAACTGAACACCTGCCATTAAACAGTATTTTAAATTGCTATGCTACAGAGTAAATACAGAATACATTGTTATGATCCCTGTGTGACATTGCTGTAGTATTTTGTACTGCTGTTACAATAGTCCTGTTTAAAGCTTGCTTGAAATAGTACCCTCAGGGCTCAAGGTGTATACTTTGGTCAAACATAAATGGTTTCCTTGCAATCCAGAAGCATGTCTTTACAAGGAAATATTCCTCAGAGAGTCAGAGCCACAAACCAAACAGCTATAGCTGGCTGGTCGGAGCCCTTCATGTCTGCTCAGATTCACCGAACATGAGTTCTTTTGAACTGACCACACCGTAAGGGACCATCAACGGGGCCTGGAAGCCTGTGGGGTCTCCTCAACAGAGCCTGCCAGCCAGCCAGCAGCCCCGCCCCACACTGCAGGCATGCCTTATGCAGTGATACTCCAGTGGAGAGGGCCTGACTCTTTCTCTACGTATATTTTGCAAGGAATTCTGAGTTAAAGCCAGGAAAGAAGCACCTTAGCCAGGCCTGCAGCTGGGATTGTAACTGAACGTCTGTCTTTCTACTCTTGCTACAGTGTGAGGCCACATAAAAACAGAAGTCGAGGG
Source organism: Phalacrocorax carbo (assembly GCF_963921805.1). NCBI lineage: Eukaryota > Metazoa > Chordata > Aves > Suliformes > Phalacrocoracidae > Phalacrocorax > Phalacrocorax carbo. Next base: position 25,837,794 of record NC_087518.1, on the reverse strand, counting down.
GACCGTGATGTTCCAAACCTGTTGTATGCAGTTTTTATTTGGTATGGTGACAAAAGCCTGAATCTGAAGTAATCAAAAGCACGTGGGAAACAAGAGAAAACAGTAATGTTTATTCTTTTATCTAGCTGAGACTTTTGTATCTTACGTCTAAATATAATACATGAGCCTCTCAGCAATCTGAAATGCAGACTGAACAACAGGAGAGGGATTAGTGTTTATTAGCTTAAAGCTGTAGGCAAGTCTTTCAATAAAATGAATTACCTTGACCATGGCTGCCTCCACAGAGCAGTCTGGGAACCCTGGCCTGTCCATCATTCCTGCAGTGAGGTAAGCCATACTCTCCATTACATATGCCTTCACAGCCATGAAACAAAACTTCTCCTGTCAAACAGTAATGCAAGGAATCATACAGTAATTCAGATGCAAAATCCCACAGTCAAGCCTGAAACTTAAGACTACAACTGCATTTTCATATGTTTAACATATTATCAAATAGTAATACAAAGGACTCCTGCAAAACAATTGTGAAAAATCTAACAAAAATTTAAAATCTTTATTCATTTAAACATTTACCATTCGAGATCTTTAAAAGATCAGCATACAGAAGCCTGCACTAGGTTTACACAAATCTAACGCCTCTAGCAATTTCTTCAAACCAGTACAGCCAAAAGAACCCCAACATTATCTATGTCCTTGCACTTAGTCAATACAAAGCACAGAGATTTAGCGTTTTCATTACCTGAATTAATCCAAATTCGCTCAGTTTCTTATTGAACTGTTTCCTGGTACAAGCATACTCTGCTGTCATTTCTTTAAAAAAAAAAAAAAAATCCATCTCAAAACAGCAGAACTATAACTGCGACAGACTATTTCTGCTAATAGTGTCTTTCTATTGACTGATTCTGACACCGCAACATAGTAAATCCCTTGCTGCTTCAGAAGCCGCAGCTTGTGAAAACCTCTCTCAAAATGACGGTGTTGACCACACCTGGGAACACTGTGCCTGAGGTGTGAACCTGTACTCTTAGAGGAGGCACATTTTAGGGCTAATTAATTATTTAAGAGGGATTTCTGTTACTATTTTGGGTAACTATTGGTAGAAACCAATTTTCTTACTTATTACTGTGTGTAAACCTTGAGCCAGTTATTCAAGTTGGAAGTTTTCATGGAGATTATACATTCTAAAAGCAATGGTATATAGTAACAGTATATAGGTTATTCTCTCAGTACAAATATTTTACCTCAGAAGAATTCAACAGAGGCAGTAACTTTCCACTATATGAACCAAATAAAATTCAGTGTTTCAAAGGCTTTTAATAAAAATTTTCAATAAAAATTATTTTAGTGTTTTAAAGAAGACAAAGCATGTTATGACTAACAATACAGTGATGTTGTCATGATCAAGACTTGTGTTACTATTTTGAATTAACTGCACTATATACCTTATGCAGATCAGGTTTTTTTTGCATGGTGTCCTGCAATCCAGAACACCTAATTCACCCACCTATCAGTTTCTTAATCATTCCAGCAGAGGCACTGCCCATGCTGAATCTTCCACTGTTTAGGATGTTCATGGCAACCTGTGAAGAAAATGAATGTTAGCTACAAATGTTGTTGCCACAGAACTTCTCCTTAGGCCATGATGGTTACTGCTATCGTGCTTCATGTTTTAATGCCTTCCTCAATTTCACTCATCACTGGACTACACCTCCTATCTTGTGACATGTGCCCTCGTATTGGTCAGTAGAGCATTCGGCACCCAGCAATAATTTTTCAAAACTAGTCTGTTAAGGTGACCTACTACAGCCAATTTAATATTTGATATAGCTTTTCAGATACTGATGATCCAGTGAGCTGGAAGTAATCCTCTATTCAAACTACATGAAGGTAAAACGTAGGTAACAATGTGTTTATCTGCAACTAGACAAACAACATTTAAACTGAACAGCACTGTTTAGTTTGCCAAACAGACGAAGAAGAAAGTCAGAATATTGTTTAATGTGTGTACACAACAGCCCAATATAAAAATCTTCTCTGCAGCTGACCTGCAATGGATGCTTTCCTGCTTCGGATCCCTTTCAGCAATGTGGAAGAAAAGGGAATAAGAACGGAAGGTGTAGAAATGAAAATACAGATCAATAACGTAGAAAAATAGATTTTGAAATCTAGTATTACTGTTTCTTAACAATGACTCAGTTCAAAGACTTAAGAAATTTAGCAGGAAGTCATTGTTCCTATATTTTATTTTGTGATAATTATCTGAAGAAGAAACCATAAAAATAATCTTTTGATACGTTTATACATTAAAGAAAATCGTTTCATTTAGCATTAAAGTCTGGACTTGCCCACTACAGAAGGAGTAAGAAAACTGAGAAGGATCATTAAGAACAGTTTTGCAAATCCACACGTCAGACTCTCGGAGAAAGACTACAACAACAAAGTGACCAGTGTTACCTTCACTGGCATCACACTTCTCGATGCAATGAAGAGAAGCTGATGCCAGAGGCAGCCTTTCAGTGTACTCCTCCCATTATTTTCTTGCGCTATAATCTAACCTGGAAAACCATCTGACTACTGTGGGACCTTGGATAGCATCTGGACTTTCCTCGAACCATTTCCCGCTATGTTAATTTCCTTCTCTCCCTTTCTACATGGTCCACAGTTCTGGCTGTAGAAAACGGCAGAAGACATTTCCCTGATTCAATTCAGAAGTTCTGTTGAAAAAGTTGCTCCATTTTCTGAAGAGAATAGTATACCATGAAAAACAATAAAAAGCCAAGCAAATAGTGGAACCAGCTCTAGAAAAGAATACATACACACAAATCTGAGATTATGGCATGCTCGTGCACTGTGCCAGCAAAACCAATTAATACAAAGCACAAGAGGTAAACAGAGAAGCCCATCCTCTAGTATTCTTCAGCTTGGCAATGTCTGTTTTACCAATAAGGAAACTTCAGTACAGAAAAAAAACCCACAAAAGTCTCCTTCAGGCTTTAAAAAATCATCAGTAGTTATTTTTGCTGCTTACCTTAAATCCCCCTCCTACTTCTCCAATTACATTCTCTATAGGCACTTTCGTGTTTTCAAAATGTACTTCGCAAGCTGAAACACAGAGTTAATAACTGTTCAATTATTATGTAGAAACATTTCAAAGGCATTCAGGAATGTAATTGATTCTTTTTGTATCAAGAAGCAAAGTTTTCCTAATGCACTATGACAGAATTACATATGCTTTGCCAAAGAAGTTAGAATTTGGGAAAAGACTGTAGTTGACATCAACTACTGATGTAAATTATTCAAAACATAATTAATATACATTGTGTAAACAGAGGACTATCATTTTGTCTCTGTTTTAAGGAACTGATATAGCAGTCAAGACGAAGTGATAGATGATGAAAAACTATAATCATTTCTAGGTTAAAGCTACTTGGTTACTGAATCTTCCAAGTGATTTCTTCCACTGCATAGTTAGGGAAGCTTCACATGCCTAGAAAAGGATTATACGGTATGGATTTCTTATTTCAGGCCTTGCATTAGGAAGGACTCATAGGAAAAGCTAGGTAAAGAAACATGAGACTTATACTGTTATACGGAATAGATATTGATTTACCTCTAAATTCAGACAATCTAAACAAAACATTAAAATATTAAAACCATTTCTGGTAACAGTTTTAAGTGATTCTTACTATTGGATCCTCGAATGCCTAACTTATCCTCAGGCTTCCCATGGGTGACTCCACCAAAATCCCGCTCTACGATGAAAGCGGTAATTTTGTCTTTTAGTTGTCCGTCTTTATCAACAACCTCTGTCCTAGCAAATACTGTGAAAATATTAGCAAGACCACCGTTTGATATCCAAACCTGTTTTGAGAGAGGGAAGATATGTAAGAAATATATTTGTTCTGATTTGTGAGCACTGTTCATGTTTCATAACAGACCAGCAGAGTGTGGTGAAAACTTGCTGCTTCTTCCCTTATAATGCTAATGACTGTTCTGCTACTAGCTTTGCCTCTTGTGAACACATTTCCAAGGAGAGCTGACCACAGAATGGTAAGCTGAGAGAACTATAAAAATAGCTTGTAATAGAGATTTGAATTAAATTAAAATCCATGGTGCTTTTTCACAAAAGCTTGTATATCCTTAATACAGACTGTAGACCCACTTTGCCCAAAATAATTACAACTCTGATGAGAAATTCTCTGCATCAGGCCACACACATACAGCTTCTTCACATCACAGACAAATCCATCAACAACTGCAGATCATGTCTGCAATGTACCAAACGTTGTTGAATCCAGTACATCTTAACACTTCTTCAGGATTTTACTTTGCCACTGTTTCCTTTAGCAGAAACATTCCAAGCAGTCCTATTTCCAATTCAATGCCAGGTTTTCCTTCAAAAATACCTACAAAATCTGGCATGAAGAACAGAGCGGGAAAAACATGGGTTTAGGTTTCTTTTTGCCTATGCTGTCACAGAGGGGAGCTAACTAACTAACCCTCCCTGAAGGTGAGCACCATGAGCTGGCGATATGGAGAAGGAACTTAAAAGTGGCTTTTCCTATCTCTTACCACGAGTTTAGCGAGGGGTATTCCCCGAACAGTGTGCTTGTCTAATCTCTGTGGCCCTAGAACACCATGGGTTGTCTTTTCGACATGGCCATTCTTCACTAGCTTGGAAACCTCAAAATTCTGATGCAGCTGCCAAGCTAGCCTCTTAGCAAAACCCACTGACTGCAATGCTGCAAGAGACAAAGATGCTTTCTATAAACTTGTAACAAAAACCCGCCGTATTTCCAGTCTGCGAGTGGATACCTTGGAGCCATTCAATAAGAAGTGTTTCCCATCTTCGCTGAGGGTTGCTCTTGTCTGGATGGATGCAGCGTCACTTCCACTGAAAGCCAAACAAGTTATTAATGTTTAAAGAAATAAACATGCTTTAAAAAACAAAACTACATCTTTTTTCTTCTTCCCATCCTTTAAAAAGGAATGTTTACAGTTCTATTAAATAGTAGTATATAAATTTTAATTCTTAACTAACACAGAAACTTAGTAGATTCAACAGCTCTAAAGAAATCTACTTAAGTTACTCAAGGGGATATTTCTGCTGATTAACATGTATGTTACCAATCTTAGGACTTGACCAAAATGTTCAGAATGCCACGCAAGCAACTTTTTGAGCTACACATTGAGCTATGTGAACATACACAATTGAAGTTTAAAATATCTAAGTTGTTCCTAAGAAAATTCGTACCCTGATTTCATATCCTAAGTGAAAAAATGCTCATCAGAAGTGAAAAATAAATATGTGACAGTCTCTATCAATGAGCACTTGGGCGCATCAAATACTTTCTACAAGAGCAAAATCAGCAGGTGAATTAAAACAAAGCAATCAAAAACTTACATTCTGTGATTAAAAGGCCATGAACCACCACCTTATTACATAATGTAACAAGCAGCACATAATTGCCCCCTTGAAAGAAGTTTTCTCTTCCATAAATGAAAATGCCACAGCAGCTCACTTTGGGCTTTCAGCTGAAGACAACTGTTAAGTTCTTGGAACAGCCAGATCTCAGCTGGTATTTCAATAGGGGTAGATTTCTAAAATTCAGTTCTCAAAATTATTGCTTCTGTGCACTAGATCTAAGGTCTCTAAGACTGAAGTTAAGGTTACTAAGACTAGCTATCTTTTAAAATAATACTGGGCTAAATAAAGACATCAGAAGAATTTCATAACGTGGTTAGCCCTGTGTGTTACTTCCAAGTCCCCTCCATGGATCACTTTGGTAAACTATCTGTGCTAGTTTAAATTTAACTGGCAAGTGGGATAGCTTTTAGAGGGTCAAAAACTGGCTTAGGACTCTGATCACTGATGGTCAGGAGGTATCTACATCACAGCAACATGAAGATTAGCAAGTAAATCAAATGCTCATTGCAAGTCATTCTAGCAGACAAGAATTCAGAAAAGACAGTTTCAAACCATAGTTTTGTAAGGACAAGCAAGATTCAGCTTCAAACCTTCAACTGGTCTCAGTCCTTCCATCAGTTTCCTTTACAATCATGTCATAAACCATCTGCCTATATAAGAAAACTACATCTTCTGCATTAACCGAATTGGCACCATTAGCAACAGTCAATGGGTAATGTAAAAAAAAATAACTTGATCTTTGAAAAGAAGCTGCTGTTACAAAGATTCCTTTTTGAAACGCTAAGGAAAGACCAAAATTTCTTCCTATTATTTTTGGTAACTCCTTCAATACAGGCTTTTATAATTTTGCAAAAGAATGCAAAGCATCCTAGAACAGTCTCAGCACATTATTTCTAACACAGCACAAAGTATATTTTCAATTCATATTCAGTAATACCAGAAATTAAATGGATGAATTCCTGGGATGAGAACAACAATGGTTAGTGATTTCATGGAAACTGCCATAAGCAGCACATCGGGAAAAGATTAATTAAATGATTTGAAGCATACCTTTTCTAAAAAAATGTAAACCTGACCTATATACTGAGGCCATAGGCACCAAATAATAAAGATCTAATATACTAGCCAAGCAACCACTGTAATGAAGATGAAAATAATAAAAAAATCATTTAGGTGTTTTGGTGCTTTCTGAAGCTTTTATGATTATGAAACCAGTACCTTCCCGGTTCAGTGAGACAAAAAGCTGCTATGTGCTCCCCAGATGCCAGCCTAGGCAGGTATTTCGCTTTCTGTTCATCAGTGCCAGCAATGAGGATTCCCTAAACGAAGAATTAACATAAAACTTTTCAGTATCAACCCGTGTAAAAAGAAATAAAGCCGACAAGCTTTGCCAAGTTCAAGAAGCTTAATTTGCAAGTTTTATGGCATAACAAGAGACAGTTTAATAAACAATGAACATTATTATTTACCAGGCATTAAAATATGTCAGTTATCACCCAGTTGTTCAAATGTCAATAGGAAATTGCTTATTAAGTCTGCCTTCTTGGGTAGGTTTCACTGTATTTATGCTTAAGTGAAGACTTAATTATTGCTCTGAAGGCACTGAGATAGTCCTTCCCTTATAATTTGTCATACCTTCCTTACTATCACTATAATTTTATTTTAATAACCCAAAAAGCAGCAATTTTCAAAGCTCCTAATCAGAGAACAGAACACATGATTTACTTTGGTTCCAAATTATTTCGCTCCATAGGCATTCAACAACTTTTTGTGAGAATGCACTTACTTTAATTATCTCTGTTGTATGTGTCTTTTTTGCAGCAGGTTTCTTACGAAGGACAAACAAAATACAAAAATACATGATAAAGCTAAATGGCCAAGAGTTAAATAGCTAAGATGCAGTTACTCAGCAAAATTAGGTTTAACCCCAAACTGGCCACAGCAGGGGAGTGACAGTAGTCGTGACTTACACTACACTTCTCATCAGACTGCTTTACAAATCAGCTCAGCGGACTGTCCCTGTTCAACAGACAGCCAAATTTTAAGTAAGGTGAGGAATAAATACCTGTTTTTATTAAGCATTGTCTGCTCAATTCCACAAAGGATTTTTTCTTCTTATAATTAACTTAATCCTATTTCAAGCTTCAGACTACTGCCATCCATCCACCATAAAATGCATGGAAAGGTAGATATCTAATGCTGTATTGTACAGAAAATGAGTTTAAAATTCACAAGCTCGCTACAGCACATTGATCTTGGCTGAGTCATCTTCTCTGAGGTCCCCCAACATGCAGCATCATTCAGCTAGAAAAAGTTGTATCCTTCTGAATTCTCTGCACAGCTGTCCCATCTCCCCATAATTTTAGCCCCTCCAGACATGTTATTTATTTCAATGTTTATTTTAGCTATTTTTATCACGTTCTCTCAATTTAAAGAGCTTGGGATCATATAAGGTATTTTTTCTAAGAATTATTATCTCAGTGTTTCCTGAACTAATAATTTTCTGGTGTACTTCATAGTCAGGCTTTATGCTGCATGAAAGCCTTACAGCAAGCTACGGGCAGAGGGTGCTGGGAACACAACCAACCTGACGTCAGAACGTTCAACCCGATCTATGCTTCACCAGTATCTCTTATTTGTTACACCCACACTCTGTGTTTAGAAACACCTCACCTCTTCTACACAAGCTGTGTAGAACTACTTTACAAAAGAGAAAAGCATTACCTTTAGCCCAATAGCTTGATGAGCTGCCAGCGTAACTGCAATAGATCCATCTAAAGAAGTGATTTCTCCCAGACGTGCATACATGGTATTTGACAGACCAAGACCACCTGGAACAAATACTATGTTTTATTCTAAGTAGATACCTTACAATTTAACTCACCCCTTCCCCCAGAAAAATCCCTTGCAAGTACAGAAACATCAAGATTATAACACTGTTATCCGGGGGACATCTTAGTATAGACTGGATATAATACGTCCACAAATAAGCACTGCATTGCTGCAGCTGTGCCAGAAGAATGCATTTTGAAAACACTACCTTTTTTAATAAGCATTTAGTTGTGCTGAATCTAGTTCTATTCAGAAAACAGATGTGTTTGTGTTCAAGCATGCATGCACACACAGCAAATTCAGAATAATCCATCAAATGGTAGAAAACGAGCTTGTTTAAAACACTCTGTATGTGAAAATGGGAAAAGAGGCAGTATAAAAATTGCTCTAGTCTGAATTTCTGTGCTTCAGGATTAAATGAATTTTTTGGGTGACATTTCCATGCTACCCATATACACCTCTATGGTGACCATCTGCAGGGCAAGCAGCAGAGGGAGTGGTGCTGGACAAGTCTCAGGGCTGGGCTGGGACTGCTACACAAAGACAGCCAGGCTGCCCCCAGCTTCACTGCACAAAATGGCCTAGACAGCAAAACTGACACCAACGACATTAACAAGGAGACTTCCAAACTAGTACTAAAGGAGGAAAATACAACACTTCAAAAATTTCTTCAATCAAAAAATGTGAATATATCAAGAACCAAACTTGACACCAGCACATCCTTTTTAGAGGGATTTTGTGTTCCACTGCTGTAAATACACAGACTATTTGTAAGGAGCTTGAAAAGAAGTAGATTAAATCAAAGCTGCATCCGTGTGAGTCTAATGTTCGAGAATGTTATGACGTCAGGACTAGTAGTCCCGCTCCCCATAATTTAAGAGTATTTTATATATTACTGCTGAATAAACAACTTTATCTAATCAAGATAATCTTTTGTCTAGGTTAATAATTTTCTCCTCAGGGCAGTGGTGGAAGTCAGGATAACACCACCTTATTTCAGCAGATATCTCACTAGCCCTATGATTTTATGTATACTGAATAAAGGCAAGAACAAGCCTCCCTGATACCATTAACTCACATCACAGCCTTCTTCAGAGCATGCTTACACGAATTAAGAGTCCCACTCCTATCTATACACACTCTTACTTCTTTTCCCCTTTCTAAGAGGGGCTGGGTTCAGGATTCAGCTTGGAGACTACTGATGACGTCCACAGTAATTCCAGTGATGCCAATGTTAGAGAGCACCATTATTCTATCATTTACACGAGCTTCATTTTTCCGATTAATGTTCTGCATTTTAATACTTCTGGCAAATATGCCACTATTACAAAGTGTTATGAAAAATACCATCCAATGAATGAAGCACTGAATACGTGTGACTGAAGGGTTTTAAAATATGACAAACACCACTAACACAGCAGTTTTAAAAAACAGAAAATGGGATTATGATTTTCTACAAGTATGCTGAATGGATTGCAACCTTTCACAAACTGCAAGCTAAGAGAGTATTATTTCACAAACTTCAAAACAACACAAGATCAAAACAACAATAACATTTTATTAAAGTGTGGCTTCGAAGTCACAAATACATTGCCTTTCAGACTCTTTAAAAAAATTAACAGAGTGGGAAACTTATTTCTAGTTTATTAATAGTAAGTTACACTTCCAGTATCATGATGCTTCCTAATGCTTTGCTTTGAGTTGTCCTTTGTTCTCTAGTTCCGGCACCTCCTTTCAGTGGACACTAACCTCCCGTCTTCTTCCAATATATTTCTTAATTCCTAATTCCCTCTCTCCTCCCACCTGGGTTAAGGTGCTCTGTCCAGACCTTTCTCTTCCCCACACACTACCCTGAAGAGAAAAACTTGAAAGAGCTTGCAAGCCTCTTTTCCATCTTACTCTCACAATGCCCTGCCTAGTTCTGAATACCGATGAAAAACATTTAATACCACTTCTAATGCATTCCAAAGCATTAACAATTAATCAACAGAGATCACATCATGTTACAGTACATGCAAGTTGTCCAATATACTTTAATGAATTTGTATAGAAACACTTTATTTAAAGAACTGAAATCAGTGCAGCACAGCAACACCAGTTATGTTGCCTAATACAATAAACAAAAAGATGTAACAAAAAATGCTATGAAAAATAGGGTATTACTTTTACACATTTAATACTCAGGTATGTCTCCAGCTTTTTATAGTATTGTAATCACTGGAAAAAATATATTGTTTCACACTATTCCCTTCAAAAATTAGGTATCTTTCCCCGAAACTATCTTCTACAGATGGTCAAACACATTTTTGTCTTCGTCTGAGCAGTTGTCTTGAAGTCTCCTTCTTTTATAATAGAAAATAGGCAAGGCAATGATCTAATTTCTTTATAAATTCACATAAAATATTAGTTTCAATCCCAATTTTTGTTTTATGCATCAGAATAAGATTAACATTTTCTTGAAAATTCCTCTGCAGGTTTAAGGCTTAATCCTCTGAGGAACTAATGTCTCTGATCTCAATTGGCATAGGAAAGATTTTATACAACAGCCATACTTCTAATAAATAGACATTATACTTTTACACTTCTGTAAGGTCAAACACATCCCTCTCTGCCAGCGACAGGTGACAGCTTTGACAGATCTGTTCCATAAGACACTGTAGTTTGGACCCAGTACAATTTTAGGAACCATCACCAAGAACTGCAAGTACAGCAGAATGTTGAGCTACTCTACTGCATCCATAAAAAAAAGAGCAAAAAGGAAAATGCTATGCCAAGAGGAATTTACACCACCTAAAATCAGTTATCTACTTAGGCGCCCAAGGTAAGTGTATGCAGAGCTCCCTTACAGAGCCAATAGACATTCTTGGTGCCCGCACCTCTTTATTACCTAGTGAGGAAGCCTCACCTCCTAATTTAGACATACAAGTCAAAGGACTACACGTAGGATAGAGTACAGACACATTTTGCAAGACCCAAAAAATGCATTACTTAACACAGACTACTGAATTATCCTTTTGTGATAACTAACTTACCATATTCCTCTGGAATCTGCATGCCAAAGAGACCCAGGTCCTTCAGCCCTTTTAGAGTTTCAGGTGGGATTTTTGCATCTTGATCAATCTTCTTAGAGTCCACTACAAATACAGAAGGTTTTATAATTTGAAACTGTTTTCCAGTGCAGGAAAAAACCCAACCCTCAGACTGCAGCATTCTCAAATCAGAGCCAAGGTCACTGCGTGCTGGGAGTTAGCCTACCTATCAGCCTGAGAGCCAAGACCTGAAGAACTGAAATAACTTACAGAAAAAGGGGCTGCTGGAGCATCACATCCCTCTCTGCTCTGATTTTCCTCCAGTCTTCTGAAGGATTTTTAGAAAAGACATAGTGCTTGTTGCACCAGATACAGGCATACTTCTCATCCCTAACTTTACAAGAATTACTCTTTCTAGCTTCAGTCTGATCTTGCTGATGGTCCTGTTTGCCTTCCTCCCACTGTGGTCCGAAAAGTCTCAAACCCTAAACCTGCTTCTGTAAGATGCACTGAGTTGGTTGGGGGGTTTTTGCCACAGCCTGCCACCCTAACCAGTTCTCCTTCCCGCAAAGCGGAAAACAATGATTTTCTAGCCTTTTGATGACAATCACACAGGTAAATCCTAATCATTGCAGTGCGAAGTCCCAAATCCATTTCTGGAGAACAACGTTCCCCTTAAGTAGCCCACCTTAATACACCATCAAAGTGAAAATATGGAACCAGCTGGAAGATCACAAGAATAATGATTATGGCTGTAAAGTCATGACATATACAGGAAAAGGACTTGGGTTTTATTTATTTATTTCATTTTCTCAAACATTTCTATGTGTACAGATTGTGCTTGTGCATGTTAGCAGATTCCATGACCGAAATAAACAAACTATTTCCAGGATTTTCTATCTGAACTATGTCTAGGTCAGGATTAAAAGAAGTACATAAATGAGTTAATTGCAAAAATCTTGTTCTTATGAGTTATTCAAATTCTTGGGGGATTACAAGACCTGTTCTGTACTGTGACAGTGAAAATAAACAAGAATTGCATTAAGCGGCTCAGAAAGGCTGTAAGCTGCAGCAAGAGGAACACGAGCCATCTTTCCAAAAAGCACACAGAAAGAAAGAACTCTGCAAAAGCCAACAGCCTTTCCTGAAGCAACTTAAATGTAGCTGTAACTTCTGCATGAAATATAATAGGAGGCAACTAAACATTCTGATGCTCTTCTAAGTTATTAAAAAAGAAAACTAATTTTAAAGAAAGACTTTTTGCTCCCTGCACTAACTTTTTAGCTACGTAGTTCGAGATGTGTACCTGTGGTATGCCATCAGCTGTTTTGGGGAGAGAAAGGTGGTTTTTTACCTTTTCCTGCATTATGCCCATCCAGACCTATGGTGTCCGGACACTGTCACACTTCATTAACGACTCTGCTGAGATGAATTTCCTTACCCCAGTGCCAATCCTATCAAATTTCTAACTGTTTAAGACCATTCTCCTAACCTATTTTTACCACATCCATAAATTACCCTGAATAACTAAACAGAAATAGCTGCGAATTCAAACAAAGATGAGCAATTTCTACCTTCAGTTAAGGCTCTGTAATTTGACATTTTGATTCCTCCCTTATATATCAAGTTCATTTATTGAGTAAAAAAGTTCCCCAACAGAGCAAATGATTAAAAAAATGTAATCTGCACAAATTCTTAATTTACCATCAGAGAGCAACATTACAATTTTATTGTTAAAACTACCTGGATCTCATAAATTGTTATCTGTGATAATCACAGGCTTCTTCAAATGCCTGCAGTGTTTGGCAATCTAGGCCTAGTATCTTTGTCAGTGGGAAATCTGAGATGACACTGTTTAACTGCCTCAGAAACTGCTGCCTGTAAAAACTAATTTCTGTTTTAGAAATGAGCTGTTCTAGAATTGGCTTATCTATTGCACCAGTAATAAAAGAAACACCCTGCAACCCCATCTGGAATGCATATGGCTAATATGGCTTTTCACAAATAGAAACACTAATGCTGAAAAAACATAAATACTTCTGATTTTTCACAGATTCTCACGGAGTCTTCATTTACTAATCTGCTGAATTTTGCTAAACCCAGTTTTAGTACAGTAGGACAGTTAAAAAGTTTCAGAAAAAATTCACAATATATGAAATGGTAAATAGCATTAATCAACTGAGCTAAAAACAATTTCAAATCCTATCTCTATCCCAGAATTCTTTTACTTTGGTTTTTTTAGCTATTTATTATTTTCTGTTTTGAAGATCTATTTCTTGTCACCAACATCCAAATACTTCATATAAAAAACCCATAAATGAACATGCCTACAGAATCAGCAGCACTGTATTACTGGCAATAAAGGCATAACTTAAACATTTTAAGTTAAAAATTTATTAAACTGCTATAGTTAAATCACCTTCTAATCACTAAATCACTTGCGTGAATAAGAAACTAATAACTATACCTTCTTCATTGAAGAATTTTTCTACAGGTCCTACAAACTGGTTGATCTCCTCTAGTTCTGCATTGCTAATTTCTGGATAAGGGAAAACTTCTTCCTAAAATAAGAAGCAAAATTTTTACTCTTTTTTATAAAAAGCATGAATCATGCAGTTAAAATAAAAATTCAAGAACATATGCCTTTCAAATACTAGAGTCTAAAAACCTGTGAAAATTAAGAAATGTGAAAAACATTCAGAAACAGAAGCAGCCTTATCTGAGGAAACCCACAGGACTCAACTTTGCTACATCTCAAAACCAAATCAGACAGTTATTATCTGAAAACCAGAAACATTAGGAAGAAATAAAGAGTTTAAAATCCTCCATCAACCCTGAATTTTGTCAATGTAATCCCATTTTGGGATTAAAAAATAGCTAATTTTAATTTCTATCAGAATCAATTTCATGTTGCAATGTTTTACAAGCTCAGCCCATAAATGCTCTCCCTTGGAAACACATAGCACATCCCACCTGTTTAATGTCACGGGTACAAAGGTTAGTGAATTGTGTACTGCTCCTTATCACCACCCTGGTATTTTGGTCATAAACTCAAAGCAGTATGACCTGACAGGCTTGAATAAACAAAAAATTCCAAGTAACAAACACAAGTTGTTGTTTAGAACACATGAAAGACTACATGAGAAGCACACTTCTAATCTTTATCATCTGACCCCTACTAAATAACAGAGTCTATCTCTGCCCAAACAAAACCGCTCATGATAGTCTGAAGAATCATGTCAGCTCCAAAAATTCAGGATCTAGTAAATCCTATAGTTTTTCACAAAACTCTTGGATTGAAATTTGGAGGGGGGGGGTTGGGGGGGGGGAAGGCATACAGGTGCATGGGTTTAACGTGATGGAGTCTGACTGCTAACTGCTGTAACACTTTACTTGACAAGGTGTGATTCAGGACTTTGTTGCTCAACTCATTTCAGTGGATTTGAGTTATTCCTTCTTTCAATTTATTTAACCCTGTAATCTCTGATAAACACAAACCTTAGGTTAACAAGCACTGTTTTAATATAGCGTTATATCTCAAAGTAGTAGCTCAAATTTGTAGTCCAGTGGCATCTCAGACACAACAAAAACTTCAATCTTCCCTATAAAATATTGTAAGCAAAAGTTTGCATAAAGTCTTGTTCCCTGAAGTAAACAGAGGATAAACTGACATTAGTTTTGCGGAATGCAGTTGCTCAATGCCCAGAGCCCAGCATAAACACACCCGCGTGTTTCCGTAGGGGATCTGCTAGGCTTGCAAGAACAGGGGACTGTGGTTTAAGGTAGTCCTTCAGATACTGCCCATTCTTGAGTATCCAGACTTGCACGCCTTGTGTGCACAGGTGTAAACAGGTCCACTTATTTAAACGAGCATCAGCTTCTCAGCTGAAGCAGTCCAACCGAAACACCCGAGGGCAAGCGCGCCTGGCCGCGGCAGAGGGCCGCAGCTGTGACACGGATTGCGTTCCGCAAAACCACCTTTCCTCCGCTCGCTCAGGCCGCAGGTGCGGGGCCCAAGCGCAGCTCCGCTGCGGTGAGGGAACGGGGGCGGCCCTCGTCTCCCCTTCTCCTCCTCGCCCAGCGCTCCCCCGCGCCGCCGCAGCCCGCGGACCCTCTCCTCACCAGCGCCCCCAAAGGATAGCTCGGTGTGAGGAGCGGCCCCGCCGCCCTCCGGTGCCACCCGCAGCGCCCGGAGACACCGCCCGCCCGCCCCTCAGGCGCCGCCGGCCCCGGCCGGAGCAGCGGGGCGGGACCCTCACCTTCTGCAGCGCCCCCAGGAAGAGCTCCTTGGCGAAGGCGGGGCGAGGCGCGGCGGTGCGCAGGGGGCGGGCGGCGGCGCGGAGCGGGAAGGCGGCGGGGAACGGCAGGGCGGCGCGGAGGCCGCGCAGCAACAACCCGCTCATGACCATCACCTCCCTCGGCCACGCACCACGCTGACGCCGGGGCACGTGACAGCGTCCCGGCGCGCTGACGCCAGCGCGCCTCCTTCCGCCGTCAGGCAGCGGCCGACCCGGTGCGGCCTGCAGCCCCGTTCGCCGCCGGCCGCCTGCCCCAGCACGAAGGACCACGACAGCAGCGCTCCCCTGACTGCACCGCGCTGCAGGCGGGCGGAGCGGGCCGGGAGGTTACACGTTAACGGAGTTCATTTTGCTTCAGGAATGCAAGTGCCTGCAATTTTATCCCTCCCCGCAGGGGCGCCCAGACAGACCGTTATGATCCGGGCGCCACCCACCCTGATGCAGTCCCTTCCCCGTCCTCCGTCAGCTTTGGGCCGAGCTGTCGCCCAACAGTAGCTACGGAAAACAAGCCAGATAACTGGACAGCCTGACCAAAAAAGTATTTTTTGGACCATGCAGCACATCTTTGAATTATCTTCCCGAACCAACTCAGAAGCAGCAGCACAGGCCAGGACAGGGACAGGAACCACCTGCCAGAGACAAGGGGGTATCAGCTCACAGCCTTCTAGATCTGGGTGATGTGCTGAACCGCACATCGAGTTGATGGAAATCACCACAAAATCTCCATCAAAACACAGCTCTCCCTGTGTCTCTGGAACTGGGAGGAGGATTATGTCAGAAGCTGACAGCCCTCACCTGAACCGCCCTTCATTAATAAGCCATTTCCATATGTAACTAAGCACCAAAGACAAACCACCACTGTGACCTGAGGTAAATACTGCACTGCACTGAGGACACTCAGGTTTGTATTTCTCCTTTGCTTTCATCTGCTGTGTCTCTGACAGCAGTTTTTGTTCTATTAAAAAATCAGGTGGTAACATCATGCCAGACTACTGAGTTACCTAAATACTGAAATCTGGTTAGGAAATAACACCCTGCTCCATTTCTGTACAAGAGGTCACTAGTCAAGTTTGCTGCATCACCACCCAACACCTACTGTTGTCATCTGTGGGTAGGAGCGCTCTCTGAATTTTAAGTACTTTATGACTACTAAACTTAACTTACACAGGGGTAGAATTAGTTTGTTTGAAATATTTCTTTCAAGTCCTTTAAAGGCTGACTTTACAGTCTCATTTTAAGGATCGCCGTGTCCTGCTGCCTTTCATTCTTAAGCTGCCCTCATTTTGTTTTCTTCTGTGAAGAGACTTTCACAATGCTAGGGATTTAACAAAAAGGCATTCAGCAAAAGAACAAGCACTAAAGGTAAACACAGGCATAATGAACTGATCTACTTCACTCACTTTACTTACGACTTATAAAATATAAATCCTTTAATCCTGTAGTCCAAATAAATTGCTATTTCGGTTGCCTCTTAGGTACCACATTGCAATTTGGGAATAGGAAAGGACTCTGAGGATTAGGGGAAGGGAAAGGGTAAGAAAATGTTTCTGATCTCTCACACAGCTTTGCTCACTGTTTTTGTTTTATGTATGTGTATATGTATTCATATTGTGGGAATCCTCAAATCCTAAGCCCTTGAAAGCAGACAGGTATCTGTCAGAGCCCTGCGCATGCTGACTGAAGCCAACGGTACCACACAAGTATGTGATGCTGTATGCCTGGGAGGTGAGAAGTATTTCACTCATTAGCTGGTGAATTGGCCAGACAGTGTTGAGTCCAAACACATGCAGAACTCTGAGGAAACAAACGCATCTTGACCAGAAAGGTGTTCCTTTTCACAGACTCCTTATACCCAACTAACACGTATAATTCATGGGATCAAGATGCAACTGCTGAGTGCTCAGTTTTTTTGACAGTCTCTTGAAGGGTGAGTTTTAATAATCTGTACCAACTACTTGTCTTTGTATGAAACATGGATGCCTTATGAGAGAAAAGCCAGCCCACTTTGCTATTCCTTTGCAAAAGGTGATAGATAGGAAAGGCTACCTGCAGGACCCCACTTCTCTTTAAGATTACAGTACTTCCACAGTTAGGTGGTTACAGGAATGCTGACTACCAAAACTGATTGTGAGCTTCTAGTCTCCATATGTTCAGTTCTGGTTCAAGTTTTAGTTTTGAAAGGAAGAAAAGACAGAGGTGATGTCTAGTCTGGGGGAGGAGGACCAGGGGGCAGGTAGGGAACACTGAGATGGCTCCAACACTTTGCAGTCTTTGGGGTGGAGTGATAACATGTTGCTGCCTCTATGGGGTGCTTGTATCTATAGTATAGACTGTATGGATAGGAAAAGTAAAAAGTTTGCTCTGTTGCTCAGCCTCATGACAGTTAATTGAGCAGAAGGCCTTCCCACGTATCACTGAGAGGGAACCTGTCTGGCACTGTGATGAAATGGTGGAGTGTAGAAAAGAGTGGTGCCACACTCATGCTACATCCCAGTTCCAGATAGAGGTGCTGGTAGCTAACACATCCTCCAGGGTGTCAGGAGAAGAGGTGTGGGTCCAGGGACCGCTTCCTCACACTAAATATGCTAAGGACACAAGTGCTAAAGCTGAGGCCACTTGCCACTGAGACAAGTCAGACTGGTTCTGGTCAGTACCAATGGGAGTGATCTGGCAACTTTAAAGAAAGGATGAACAAAGAGCACAGGAAAAGACTGTGTGAAGAAAATGATCCAAACAGTGAAAACAAGGCTAGGTAGTTGGGAAACAGCAGGAAAAAGATACCTCATCAGGAAGTTCAAAAGAACTGAAACAGCAGCCAGCATGCTCCACCCTGTGCACTCATTCACTAAGCATGAGAATGGTATTGTGAGCATATCCGATAGAAATACCCAGGATTTTTTCCAATTGCAGAACAAATCACAGTGGATGATAGCATATCCACCCTGTGAAACTACCCGTAAAGGTCTTCATGATGCTTTGCACAGAATTGCACAATATGCTGCTAAAAAAATAAAATAATCTTTCCTTGCCTTTTGCTTCAGCAACACGCCCAACCTTTTCCTTTCCCCACTTTTATTAAAACTGATCTCTGCTCTCTGCAGATTCAGCTATTCATCCACAGGCTGATATCATTTCAGCTTCCTTTGAAATTGTTAGACCGCTCTTCACTGTCTTCCTGGACCAGCTAATCCCTCAGCTGTTAGAGAGCTTTTCATAACTCACATTTGTGATCAACCATGACTGCCACAGTGATGTCCATTTCAGTGTATTCCACACGAACTGCTTTCTTGAGAAGGAATTAATACAACAGAGATAGATCAGTAAATGAGTATCATGAAATTACCCTACAGTTTTCCATTCCTTTTTAATCTACCATGTTTTTCAGTAGCTGCTTAAAAACTGGTATTCAATAACATAAACATCTGATAATATTTAGCTCCTTGAGACACAGATGTTTTACTTACTGAAAAAGTGCTACTGTACGTCTAAATCACTTTATAAAAAGATTCACCAGTCTTTATGGCGCTTCCAAGAAAATACATACAATTCCTTTAGTAGCCTCTCCTCCCTTTATGCAATTGTTGTTTTATCCTTTTCAATCAGACAGATGGTAGGAAAGTTTTGCACTTGAAATTCATAATTGTCTTCCCTGTGGGCATGTGATGATGTGATTATTGCATCATCTCTCCTGTCTCTGAATATTTTAAAAAAAGCTGGCTTACAAATTAGATCTTGGGAAAGGTGAGAGCAGGAACTGGTAATTCCACTTTTGCTCCTGGTTACCTGCTCTGGAAGTAGTGTAATGTGTTTGAAAAACAGATGTCATTGTATAAATACATTCGTCCAAGTTAGCGTGCGTCCAGAATTACTGGAATGTGGCTATCATAAGTAGTACCTGAAAAAACCCCAGATACATATTGTTAGTGAAAGGGATTCCTCACAAATTAAGGTGGGACTTAGAGGCAAATTGTTAATTACCTCTGTCATGTCAGATTAAAAGGAAGCACTAGATTATCTTGTTTTTATTTTCTGAAGTATTTCAAATAATAAAGGTTTATAAATTTTTCTTTACAGCCAAATAAGCTTTACTTTTTCAAGAGAGAGAAAATAGGCCAAATGTTGTCATGAAATCAAGTCTAATTCTTGCTCTGTGAAGGAGATAACCTAAACCCTCAATCTAGGAAACAAGCTGTTTCTGTGGGATTCTGTATGAGCACACATGTGGATAAAGAGCAGCAAGCCAGCCTGCATAGTATAAGGTTTATATCACACAAAAATGACAGTGATAAGTGAGAGAACAAGGTTGGCTATAAAAAGACCTTGCAGTAACTGCAGAAAGCACATCTTGGCAGTATTAATGAATACAGAAGGGAGACGGGTCAAGAGCCTCTTTACCAAAATAGATTTTATATTCTGATGTTGGAGAGCAAGGAAGGAGCTCCATGATCGCTGGAACATTTTATTAATTTTTTTTAATGCAATAATTTGCTTCATCCCAGATGCGGCATCTGCATATATAAGAGGGGAGAAAACAAAGAGGAACAGATGACCAAAACCACAAGTGCTTTTTCACCAGCTTTTTCTTCAAGTTATTTCAAATTCACAGAGTCAGAGGAATTGTTCAGGCTGCCTCCCCTGTGATTCACTGCTGATATACAGACACCTTTTTTGCATGAAGCTATGCTGGCAGGTTGCCAGTACATTATCAGGGTCATGAAATATTCCAATATCCCAGAAATCTGAATGCTATGATAGCAGAAAAAAATTTAGAAAGAGTAGAAACAAAGTTTCTTCCACCTGTAGGTATAAAATAGACACGCAAACTGTTTGGAAATTTTACAAATTGCTATAGCAGAAGAGTTAGCACATAAAGAAATGTTTTTAAATTGCTGAAATGCTTTGAAAATTTAGGGCTACAAACACCTAGGATGCCTAAAATCCTACTTCAGAATACTCAGTATGCATTTCTCATTGGGCTAGAAAATACTACTTGTCACTGCTCTTCAGAACTCAGGTTTTCAAGCATGACAAGTATCTCAAACTATGGCCACTGCATTTTTTGGTTTGTGTTTTTTTTTTTTTAATTTTATTTTTAATTACAGCATAGGCATTTTTAGAACTTGCGGTAAGGGCTGAGGCAGAAGCAGAGACACAGGATTACCAGAAAGATGGAAAAGACGGTATCTAGGATGAATCATTAAATAAAAATTTTCTACTCTATTGTTGGAGATGAATATAAAGGAATATTAGCCAGCAAAATGAAAATAATAATCAGTCAAGAGCATGTGGTGAGCTTATGGATGAGGAAAATGCTCATGGATATTGTACCCCACTGCATGAGTGCAGCCCTGCCAAGATCATGCATTCAGCATGAGACATGCTCCTTTGCTTCTTTCCTCCACCACCCCCAGTGCGGCATTCACTTTCCTACACTCACCAAAGGAACCGTGTTATGCATGTTATTGCATGACAATTCATCCATGCAATTATTGTGTGTACTGATATATGCACACAAACCCCTAAAATGCACAAACATAGGACAGAGTTTAGAAAAAGTTTTCAACATTAGACTTCTGACTTGCAAAATATGTGATTTTCAGTTACAATTTATGACAGAAAACCTTGATCTTTTTCTTCATAGTAGGGTAAGACTGCCTATCCTCAGCAGGAAGGCAATCTAATTTCTTAAATGAAGGCATTTTTCACTAAATATGAACATACAAGCTTTATCAGAGACTTAAGGAATGCAACTCCATTAAGATGAGCATCTCAAACAAATAAGGATATTAAAATTTTAAAAAGCCCATCAACAACGGCGAGCTATTAAACTATCACATCTACATTGAGTGTTTTTAATTAAGTTACTTGGCATTGCTGCAACTGATGCAAATCTATCACACAAACCACAATTGCTGCTGAGGTTCCTTTGGCTATTTATTTTAGTTCAGTACTGCCAGACCATAAATGCTTTCAACCTAGTCTTAGCTTACATAGGAAGCAGCAGCATTTAGACATATTATTGAGGTTCTACTTTTAAAATGGATCAGGAAAAATCCCCCAGATTTGTAACAACATCTACACGCTCTTAGAATTAAATTAGAGAAGACTCTTTGCCTTCTCAAAATGTATATGTATCAAAATTCTTAAAATCATAACATCTAAAACAGGAATAGAAGTACCAGTAAAGAACATCACTACAAATTCTTCTATTTCCACTAACAGAATGTTTCTGTGAGGTATCGGTTATCTTCTGATGGGTAGCATAGCTCAGGGGGGTGCCACACTGGAAGTATCTAGTGATAAGTGGGTACTTACCTATTAAAAAATTCCTGTTGATCAAGATGTGCATCCTGAAATTACAGCCATTCAGAAATAGATCATAGTCGACTACTGCCACAAAATCCAAGAATCTCCTAAAATTCACAGAAAAAAAACAAGAAAATACAATATTTAGTTTAAATTGATAGCTAAGCATTAGTTTTAACAGGCTTTACAGACACACTATAATTGCCCTGAGATCTAGGAAATACACAAAAATAGGAACACAACTGAATATGCCACATCTAAAGTAATTGCAGGAGTGTCACATCAAATATTTTGAAGGCCATGTGTGGCAAATATGCCTGTGAAGTGATTCTTCTGTGGTATAAATTAAGATACACAACAACCAAATACAGGTACAAGTAGTAACAAAATAATACTTACTCAGCTACGTCACTCACTGAAGTACAATGATGGTTCCCTGCCAATGGGCGTGCAGAAGCAATGAATCCTCTCAAAGCTTGATCCGAAGAGTGTAGATTACCCTTAGGAAATGAAGGACTGCATCCATGGGAAGGACAGACTTAGAACACTTATGAGTCAAGGGCAGAGTCATCTGATCGTGAGCTCCTGAGGCAATGTGGTAGCCAAAAGATCAATGGGATCGGTTGAACATGCTGGACAGCTCATGTATAAGATTAAAAATCTGGGTACTGTTCCTCAACATTGGAATGTTTTGACAAATTGTACACCAAAAGCCTCTTCAGTGTTACCTCTTATTTTTTGCACATCTAGGTGTTGTATTTATTGCTCTTTATTGTACTTTGGAACTAAATATATTTACAGAACCACCAAACAAATCAAAACCTATTGAGAAGTGAGCACAGCCTCCACAGTACTGACCACCATTTCCACCAACTTATCTTTAAGATGAAGACTGAAATCTTGGCCCCTTTGAAATAAGTAGCAGAAATCCCATTGACTCAGCAGGAAGAGGATACCATTAGAAGGAATTTCCTTCATTTCATGTCTGAAGAGTTGAAGTTCTTGGATTACACAAAATGAGAAACAATGAGTTTTAAATTATTTATTTGATTTCTCCACATGATCACAGTTATAGTTTTACATCAATAGGGTCTGTTACTACTTACAAACAGAATGCATATTAAAATGAAAGCACTCCTTTCTTCCCCGTAGTTTACAAAAGGGGTCTCAAGCCTCCCCAGAACAGAAGCTTCTTGTAAGCATAATGTTTTTTGATATCTTTAATAGTCTGCATTCAAGACCTAATTCTAACAGTTTAATACAACTCAAAGTTGATTTAAGTTCCTAGCAGGAGACAGGCAACCTCAAAGTGACTGCAGACTTATAGTAATACTAATTTACACACTATGTACAATTTAGAGAATTGTCTATTCCCCCTACTGGTCCCATTTTCACCACCCCCTTTTCACTTTTCCAAATTTAATCTTGTTATTGGTTCCACTTTTCTTTTAAATATATACACAATAATCCATTGCAGGCAAGAAGTGCGATGGTATTTTACAGTGGAACAGCAAAATGCATGCTTAACTGCAGAAAACACACAGCTTCATATGGAACAGCAAGTCAACATCTAGAGATTCATTGTTTAAATATCTGCTGACTCTTTCAGCTCATTTTATCAAGAAACAAGAGGCTTCTGCTGCATGCAGTACATGATGGGAAAATCATTCTACACTGTATGTCAGACTTGGGTTTTTTTAGCAATACAAGACGCACATTATAGTAGGATGAACTTTGTTTTTTGTTTTTACATTGTTTTACATTTCATTCTTAACTTAAAAAAATAAAAACCCCAAATATATATTTGTTGTCCCAGAAAAGATTTTTGTTGCCACACCTTCATTCATTTCAAATCACCATTGCTACTTTGCCACATTGTTTTTTGGGAAAAGAGAAACATGGTCACTCTGTGCAGTTCTGTACCAGTTTTTAATCGGCAATGGCATTTGAGAAAAAGCCCTCTCTATTTTACTACTGCCTGCAGGCTGAAAAAATTCATTTGCTTAACCACACGCAGTGTTAAAAGTACTATAATTTTCCTACTCAAGGCATGATCCACACTGCTTTAAGCAATTGTTAATCAAGGATGGATTCAGAGAGGTTATACTACAGTCCTAAGCAAGCAGCAAAGTTCTTAAGACTTATGCTGACACCAAGACACAATTGTTTGTTTAAAGTACATACAAACACAGTCTAAAAAAAAAACATCAAGTCCACTGTTTCTCCTCATTGACTTGAAATAACAGAGTTTACAAATACTGTGCTCTTACAGGACCAGTTTTGTTTTTTAAACTAGCCTCAAAATGATCTGTGATTTTACACATGCAGCTTAATGCACTGAGAAGGTAGGCACAAACTCTTTTCCCACATATACATGAGATCATGTGTAAATGTTTTTTGTATGTACATTTGTGACATCTCCTGAATATTTCATTGATTGCATATGGAAAATCAGTGGTCAAGCATTAAAATGTGGCTTACTATGTAAGTTTAGAATATTTACATGTAACACTAATTTAAATGAATGAAAGGGATTTTTAAACATAAAGCAAATGCAGATCTGGGAGATTTAACATCCTCATTGTTAATTAACACAGCTAGAGTCCGATTTTCCTCTCCACTGCTACTGCATATTCTGCATTTATTCCATACACAGACAATTTTACTTACGTTATAACTCTGCATCTGAAACAAGTATAGACTCCGTCACTCAGTGAAGAGGAGCGTTCTTACCTATGTTTCAAGTAAAAGATGCAGTTTCTGAACGATGTTTGTACCTGAAAGGTTCTTTATCTTTTCTGGAACAACCTATAAATTACAGTTAGACTCTACTATTGGTACAGATGTATGAAGAAAAGTCTACATATTGAAATGTTAACACTTCAACTAATATCAACAGTAACACTGATAGATTTTGCAAATATACAATATGTAGAGTGTAGCCTCACACTAATAACATTAGATGACATGCAGACAGTTCTACTTTCCCCTTATCAGAACAGTATATATTTTTATAAACTGCAAGGAACAGAGCCTCAGGGGACCCATATGAGCCCTCTTAAGGTAAGCCGCAGAATTTAGAATAGTATGAGTGATACTTAAAAATAATAAAGTAACTACTCATTTTCTTTTCTCTTCATGAAGATAACTTAGAGGAGAAGGAGCAGAAGGGGAAAATATATTGCACATGTGTGAAACAAACGTGAACAGCTTTAAACAAAAGGCTAAACTCTAGATTGCTGTATTTGCTCTCTGTGGAGGTTAACAAAGTGCTCAGTTTGCAGTTTTGCTGGTATTGTGATATCAATGGTATGAAAGGGGAAAAATTACTCAACCTCTACCCCCTCCCCCCCAGATATTAGAGATGCGGTGAGCAAGCCAATATGAAAAGTCACTCTCTTGTTCTCAGGTCCTCATTATTCCTGATAATTTTACTACTCAGATAGAAAATCAACAGGTTATTATTATTATTACTTTTACCCATCTCACACTGGAACTTTTTGCTCATCCTCTTCAAGGTTTGCTTTTAGGCTGGTACAGCTGTGCAGTTGTAATTCCTTTGTCTCTACTGTTTAGGAGTAAAGTCCTTGCAGTGGCTCAAAATGCTGAAACTACAAAGTAGGTGCCATGTATAACTTTGTACAGGATTTTGGGATAAAAATTGTATATAAATTTGCAAATGGTTTAATTACAACACATAAGCAACAACAGCACAGCCTGTTTTTTGTGATGTCTTGCAACTAACTGGACTATGGAAGTGAGGGTTTGAGCATAAACTCAGCCTGCTGAGTGCTGGGTACTTTCAAACTAACAGATGTGATGAGTAAAAATGGTGAAGCCACTTTGTTGCTAGCACATGGCTACATGGAATTACTTTTTTTTAATATATATATATATCTAGAAAAACCCTATACTAAATTCTAAAACAAACCTTCAAGTTTTAGAGTACTTCCACCTAGAAACACTGACTGGAATTCAGCTTCATTGGGGGTAAAAATGAGACATTATGGTAAACAGGAAACAAAGTATCTGAGAAAGATGGAAGTTTGCCATTTTCATGTTTGAGATGAATGTTTTTGCAGTGTATACATGCACCTGTCGTAACTCTTCATGTGTGTTCACTGAATCATATGCATACAAAAGAAATGTGGATCATGTAAATTCACAGTTATCACAGCCTTTAAAGTATCTAAGAATTTGTGTGACCAATGCTTGAAGATGACCACTGGTAAATGGTCATCCTGCATTGTTACGGTATAATTACTGCATCTTAACTAGTTTGCTTACCTGAAATAGCAGAGCAGTTATAATACTGATTACGCATGATATTACCGTGTTAATAAAATAAGGATTTATACAAAGCAGTATTTGACTACAACATTTAAATGCTATGTTACTTGGCACATTTAGTAATGATGGCTTAAAAATCTTAGCAAGCCCAGAGGACTTTCAATGAAAATACTGAAATGTCTGAAATTTGTTTCTAATGTTTAATGTTTTTGGTCTACTCTTTCATATGCTATTCATCTATTATACTGTCCTATCAAGTAAGTGGAATTCCTTGTAAAGTCTATATTGCTAGTTTTGTGGACTGAAAAAATTTATTTCCAAGCACAAATGTTAACTATACAGTATATATATATATATTTATATGTATATATTTATATTATATGAAGTTTACTTACGTACTTTCATCAACCATATCAGGTCTACTTTTTTTTTTTGCCCATTGACAATAAAAGAGCAAGAATGCAACACTTGGTTCTGTATCACTTTTTTCCCTTTTTCATAGGCTAAGTTTTTATTACGCATGTAAAATTGTCAAGGGATTTGGTGTAAAAGGTAGCTTCACTCATATTCAGCAAACAGCGTGTTTTCAAGGCAGTTTAGAAATAAGAACTAACTAGATGGTAAGCATCTATCGAGTAGATAAGTAAAACCAGTATCGATTGCACTAACTTGAATTATTTTATTTAGTAACAGCAAGCCTTTAAGCTCACACAATTAAGTTGTCTAGGTAAAAACAGACAATATTATTTGTTGCTTCCTGTAAGTGCCTTTGTAACTTTGTTTAAAACTATAGTTTTTAGGAGGGTCAGTACATTCTAGACTATTGTGCTGATGCCACTGTGTTTGGGCTTAGTACTGGCTGAAGTGGAGGGAGGTGGTGGCGGTCCGTGGTGGTGTTGAGAGTGCTGGGGATGAGAAGAGTGTCCTGGGTGCGGAGGGGGCAGTGGCGGATGAGAAGAGTGGGTATGCTGCGCGTGGGGGTGCTGCATGTAAGGAGTATGCTGGGAGTGTGCTGCATGCTGGGAATGGGGCACATGCTGGTGATACTGGTGTGGGTGCTGGATGTGCTGGGGAGGGTGATAGTGGTGGTGGTGGTGGTAGGGTGGTGGGTTCTGCTGCATATGACAGTACTGCGAATGGTGAGAGTGCACTTGTGCTTGTGTCTGACCCTCGGCTGGCCCTGTGTGATGCATGGCAGAAGGATGCTGTGAGTGTTGCTGATGTGGGATTACTGGAGGGTGCGGAGGTTGCTGTGATGTGCCAGATGGTGGATGGCCTTGGGAAGGTGGCTTTCCCCTTTTACTACCAAATAAGGAACCTAGGAGTGAGGAGGAGTTAGGCATAGTCTGGTGAGGGCGAGATGGACACTCTCGGGTTGATGTAGCTCTTCGGCGCATGTGAGGACTGCTAATGATGGACCCCTAAAAAGAAATTAATAGAAATAAAAATTAAAAAAATCTTAAAATGTTTAAAAGAAAAAGTTCACACTGACCCACAAACTCCTCCTTCAGTGTTCGCATGGGTGGACTATGTTAAGAGTTCTAGGAAAAATTTTATTTCCACCTCCTCTAAGTTGCCAATGAGGCACTCATGCCCTCTTGGGATATTTTAAGCATTAAATATTTTTCTCTCGGTACTTTAATATCAAAAGCTATGACTTTAAATAAGGAAAATGTCACGGAAGAGTAACATGATGTAAGAGCTAGGAGTGTGTTTTTAAAGGAAAAGTACATTTTAAAATACTGTAAAAATACCATACTTGTTTTTTTACAACAAAAAATAAAACTACATTAATTTCAACCTCAATAGTTAAACATACAGCAGCAAATATTACAGTTACAATCCAGATTTCCAAACAGTATTTTAAACTTTTTTATAGTAGTTTTCCACTACTATATGCCACAGTGCTGCTTCTCAAGCCCCTCTCTGAATATGTTTAATGGAACCATACTATTTTTGCCACTAAGATTTCTTTGTGACCGTGCTTTTCTGACCTGTGGTCCAACATTCTCTATTATTTAGCCTGGAAGGTGTATTTAGTTTCTGGAAGTTTTGGGTTTGTATTTTTTTAGAAGGAATTATGGGACACAACAGTACTTAGGCAAAATGTGCTAGATTTAAACTGCAATCTACCTAAAGCAAAAAAAAAAAAAAAAAAAAAAAAAAAAAAAACCAACCCAAACCAAACCAGAAAAGAAAAAGAAAAAGAAAAAATCTGCAAGCTGAATTCAGAGACATGAACAGTTTATATATAAATGGTTTGAAGATGAATGAAATCTCATGAAATCCACATTGAATTCACCTATCTTAATTTTTCCTCCCATGCCCTATCTGTGCAATTCCATGGTGTCATGACTGCATACATTTAGCAATTTAACTCGAAAATAAGCAATGGGAATGGTTGAGCATGAAAGTCAATAGTTGTAGCTAAATATCAAACAGCAGGAACAGTGTACTTTGTAACAAAGAGCAAGTGGGCTTTTAAGCTGGGACCAGACTGAAATGGTGGCAAAAGGACACATCATATTCATTTAACCATGCTTTCAGGACAAAGGGAACAAGGTTAGCTCAAACCAAAAATGGCATCGGTCTAAAACAAGCTGTCAGTGCTTTTTAAGCTGGAAGAATACGTAGTGAGTAGCCTAGGCATGCATTTTATTTGAGGCAGGCAGGTTACATGTTAGAAGAAAAAAGAGCAAAAAAATATGTATATAAAAGAAAGGTTTGAAATGCACATCATCACATCCAGCTAGACATCAGTAACTTCCTACTTACTTCCATATTGCTGTCTAGCGATCCTGCACTGCTGCGTCGCCCACGCTTGCCTGCCCAGGACATGCAACACCATAGATTAGAGACTGAGACAAGACCCGGGTGAAAAACAGCTGCTTTCCCTGAATCACTAGAGGAGTCTCTAAATGCAACTAGAGGGGCTCCAGGGGGGTTAACATTGCACTGCACTGGTACAGCAGCTACTAAGGCAGAAATTTAGATTTTTAAGGCCAGTAGTTATATTAAGTTTCTGTACCTGACTTGTTTCTTTAAGAGGTATTGTTGTTGTGAAGCAACTATCATTAGCAGGGTGTGATTTTTTTTTTTCTTAATTTGTACAACCCTTAAAATACATGTATTTTAGCAGCTATATCTAGTAGTATGGTTATGATGTTGACCAGCTACAATTTTAAATTGTTTGATTTCCTGGAATCTAATTATCTATGAAGCTTCTTTCTTTATAGACTGGTAGCATTGATATATACTGGTGGGGTGGTATTAATTTAAATACAAAATTTAATATTAGCATATTCTGAACTTCAGTGTGGGGGATTGGTGAGGGGCATCAGTTTCATAATTTAATTTTGAACCTCAGTGGATTTCATATACTCTTCTTGCATGAGGTTTTAAAAAAACTAAACTTAATTTTTGATCAATAAGTCTGGAATCTGTCTTGACATTATGGCTAGATTTTGTTTGTTTAGCTGTGCAGTGCTTTATCTGTAAGTATGATGGTTTCGTTCTCAAACATTCTCAAACTGCCAAAGATATTTGCCTAAAACTACACATGAAACACCAGACTGTTTGCCTAAAGAGCCAGAATACCTCAGTGGCTGTATATAGAACACAGGATCCCAGATTTTCTCTCTCATTTCACAGGACAGAAAATAGCGTATGGCTGTAGTGGAAATAGATTCCACCCCCCCCAGAGGATAGGTTGTTGAGCATTGCTTTGCAAAGTTTCAGAAAACTTTACTGGCAGGGTGTATAAACAAAGTTAACCTCTGAAGAGTGGTCAGGTTCTCAGAGCTTCTCTAAAATATGCATGTTTTTAGAAACCTAAGTTTTCTCAATGCTTTCTCCTTGCTTTCCTGAAATATCAAAGACAATCTCCACCCTGCATTGGTATATTGCTGCCTTCAGAATCTTCTACTCGAACAGAGTAGAAACCAAGATCAACGAGAAAAATCGTACTTAAAATGCCTGTAATTTCCCTCAGATAGGGACTATCCCTATAAAGGGTGCTTTATTTATTTCCTTAAAAACAAATTGAACCCAATTCTGTATTGCCCTACATTGTAATATGAAAGCTAGTAAGTAAATCCTCTTGAGCATTCCCCTCTGTCAGTGCGTGTTTATACAAGACTGTTCTCTGGTCTTTGAGATGCCATCCCATCTCAAAAATGTTTCCCTAGAGCTGCAGCATTCAAATGCATTTCAAGAAAATGGTAACTCAGAATTGCATGTAAGCATAACTCTGTACTCTTACAATAATTAACCGCTGTGGTATAAATCAAGGTGGTATTTATCAAATCTAAAGACCAGTTTTGCTTAATATACTACTGTTCTACTTGAAATTTTTCAGAGTGGTACTTAGAGTGGTTTTTCATTTATTTTTATAAAATTAAATTTCAGTTAATTTAGTCTTTTCTGATTCATTCCAACAATTCACTGATGTTAGATATGAATATCCTTTCTAAGAAATATCTTCAACTTATTTAAGTATAATATGTCCCATATATGTACAGGCAGTATATGGGACTAAGAATATTTCAAATTTATAGTAGAAATATTAAGTGATTAAAATGTTTTTACAAACTTAAATGTTCCAAAAGAAAATTCAGAGTTTCATTAATAAAAATCCATTCTACCTTGCAGAAAATGATCTCACAGATGTGCAGATTATTACAGTAAATATAAATAGTTCTCACTGCTACCCTGTATTTCTTGAAGCTCTGTTCTACACCAGTGAGATCCACTGAGATCTAAACAATGTATTATGGTCTTTCTTTGTATATCTTGGGGAAAAAATTTTGGAAAAAAGTTCTAAATTAAGGTTTTGGTAAAGCAAACTAATGTAGCAGCTCTTATAACAATAAGTCATTATTACCAGCCTCCAAAGGCTGTGAAATTGATATTCCCAGCAGCAGCAGAATCTGTAAAACCATTCTAGCTACGGAGCTAGAAGGAAGTATAGGTACTACCCAGTACCTATACCTTGACTTGCTCAAAATTATCAAAAAAATATGCTCTAACCATTAATTTAGAGAAACCACTTTCCAGGGTGAAAAGACTCTTTGTAACCTTCATCTATTCATCTTGTTTTCTGGATGAAACAAGTATAGTCTTAAGATCACACTGATGGTGAAAATAGTTTATTTGTATCTTCAAACAGATTATACTCAAAGTACTGATTAAGCCCCAGGAGATGAGAAAACAGCAAAACCACACCTCGCCTTGCTGAGCTCCTCCTTCCCTAGAAAAAGCAAACAGTTTCTCTTCCATACGACAGAAAAGTTTTTGGTACAAAGGTGTTTATATACAGTGTGGGTTGCCTTTGTACAAAATACTTGTAAAATGGCTTGGTATTAACATACACATATCACAAAAGACTTGATTCATACAAATCTGTTAAAAAAAAAATCAGTACATTCTATCATGCTCGTTACTGTTGCTATTCCATTGAAGAATAGGAAATATTACAACAGTGACAAGGGAAGAGACAGGATAAATCTCTTCTACTTGGAAAGCTCTTCTAATAAGGGAGAAGACTGCTAGCGTCCTCCATCCTATAAAGTGCAGCAAAATCCATGAGAGAGGAAGGAGAAAATAAGCTAGTAACCCTGCCTGCATCAGATGAGGGAGGAGCCAAGGGACTTCACCATCCCATCACAGACTGATTCAACAAATTAAGGGATTCTGTAATTGCACGAAGTCAGAGTCTTTTTAAGGGGATTACAATGCTGAGAAGTTCCACAGTCCTTTCCATTTTGGGATACAGGAAACTTGAAAAAATACATTATGCAATTGTTTTTTAAAAAAACACTTTTTTTTCTGGAAGGCAGAAAGAAACATTTAAAAAGTTAAACGTTGACAACTGATATTATATGCAACATACAAATAGAATTATTTTAATTCTGGAACTACTTAATGTTTTTGTTTTGGGCTTGCTTTTTTTTTATAGTAGCCTCTACTGGTCTGTGATTGATTTGAGATAGCTCAAGACTAAGGAGATTACAAAACAATCACAAATTATAATGATAGTAACTGTTATACCATCCTGTGCTTCTGTGCAGATTCCAATATTACATGGGTATGCCAGTTGTGTATTACTGGGGCAAACCATAAAATTACAATTTTTGAACTAGTGTAGTGTGTAAATATTATTGGCGCCTTACAGGTTAGGGATGGGGGGAATAAAGCTTGATTTCCACAGGTGCTCACCACTGTAAACTCAGAGTGAAAGCACTGGGTCCTCCAGCAACTCAGTCACTGGAATTCAGATTGCCTAGCCTAAAATCAGTTGAGAAACCTGTGAGATACAGATTCAGAAACACAACCAGTCTGCTTTAGCAACTACAGAATTTTTCCCAGGTACTAACGGCCATGATGAGACCTCACACCTTTCTGTAAACCTACTTATCATGTAATTGTATATGGAGTAAGTGGTGAAATGTCCAAAATTCTATCGGAACCTATAAAACTCAGCATTAACTGCATTAAAATTTGTCTGGCTCCTAATTTCAAAGTCTGGGACAAATAAAATCAGTTCTTCCTTGACTATAGCTCAAGAATGAGCAAAAAAAATTATATAATTTTCTTCTGAGAAAAATAAAGCAATAAATACTTTTGACATATTGACATATTGGAACAGTTGGTTGCCACATTCTGCTTTTTATTCCATGGAAAGAACTGTCAATCCACAAGGAACAATACTATCTTCAAAATCAAGAGACCCTCATCCACATCCTTTTTGCAATTATTATTTAAGCTATCATGGCAATTGCATGGAAGATCAACAAACAGGAAACAATTCCTGACATTGTTTCCTGATAGAAATCTTGCCTTTCCTTTCAGTTTACAGCTTAGGAGTCAGAATCATTCAGGGTATCAACATTCATTAGATCCAAGAAGCTTATGAATCATCACTCTTTTCCAAGAGAGAAATTTAAAGTCACCTTCCACAGCCACCATTTACTACTGTGATATCTGGTAGAGAGTAATGAACTGTTTTCTTAAACAGTTTTGTCATATACCTGTGCAACCAAAATGCTGTTCAAACAGATTTCCCCTTCACTGAATAAATATTAAAAAAAAAAAAATTCAATTTGTTTCTGCAAAAAATTATCTGCCTTACTGTATAAACATGCAACCAGGCAATTGTCTCACGTTTATTAGATTTATTTCTGTTTAAATGTAGAAAGGAACTCTCAGAAAATCCACTTTCATCATGCCTTTTTCTACAGAAAGACACATCCACACACAGTCCCACTACTCTTGTTCCTCCTTCTTTTTCATCCTGTGTTTCATCCACAAAAAGACGAATTGAGGCAACCTAACTCATTACCCTTTTACAGAAGCAATTTAGTATGGTACAATCACTGGGATGCAGTATCTTGCTAACTGAGAGAGATTTCTTTGTTTTTCCATGGATCATCTACCCCATATTAAAACAAAATCAGCCTCACATGCAAGCTATTCACTGAGAAAGGCAGAAGAGACATGTATAATCTCATTAAAATTGCATCAAATAACAAAGTGAGTAACAGGTATTTAACTTCTCAAGTCGGTTGCACTGCACAAGACCAAACAGAAACTCTCCATAATTCTCAACTCGTTGAAGTTAAAATTAAGTTTAGTTGGGTTTAACAAACTCATTGATAAACCCTGCAGTCTGTGAGTGATTTCTACTTTTTATTATGGAAAAAAAAGTTATTTTTGTTAATAAGCATGCCAATTGTAGGCATGCCCTGTTGAAAATGAAATGTTTTCATGATTACAAATACTTGTTTATTGCATAAACCCATAACATGAATTTAAATACATGGCAATGTTTGAAAGACAGGAATGAAAAATTCCTATGAGATGAAAAAAATTAATTAGAAATCACATTTATGGGTACAGATACCCACTGAACTCACATATTCAACAATATGGTAGTTCTCATTCTAATGAAATAAAAACCAAACAACAAAAAAGGATGATGGAAGTATCCTCAAATCTGAGGTATAATAGTGGGGAAGACTAGTGGCTTGATCTAAAATCCATTGAAGCCAATCAAGCACCAATATTCAACTTCAGCCTGATTTTGGATCAAGGTCCTAGGTCTTTTTAAGGAAGCAAATGGACATATGAGTAGGAAGGCCTAAACAGAGAATAAAAATAATTGAAAGAGCTCACTCTCTATGTATTTGCATGCATATAGATATACCCACAAACCACACTAATTTCAGCTCACAACAATTTTATTTATTGCAGCATAGCTAAAATCTCTTTAGCTAAAAAAAGGAAAAAGTATTGTCTACTACCAAAGTTATACGTAGTATTGAAATTATGACTATACTGTAACTCATCACTGCAATTAAAAGAACAAACCACAGTATGTAACAAAGACTATGAACTAAAGAAATAATAGGGGAAAAAAAAAATACATAGTTGCTACTATCCCCAGAAGAACTTCCTGAATAGTGGGCATGGTATTCAGATGTGACTTCTTGTGAATGACAGGAACCATGTTTAACACTGAAAGAGAAGGTTACTACCCATGGTAGCCCGTATTACATGGGTATACCAGTTGTGTATTACCAAGGCAAACCATAAAAACAAAACATATAAAACTTCCCCTGACTTTTCTTTGGCTAAAAAATCACACCACCACTGCTTTCCAGTCTTTAGCTGTATTAATCGGTTAATAAATCTTATGACACATCAGTGGTTTTGTGAGATATCTGTATTCTTTTCTACTAGGATTTCCTTTATTATATTGGTAATAGAATTTCACAACAACCTCTTCTGCAAGAATTGGGAACTATATCTGGAGTTACAAAATAATAAAAGAGCATCAGGGACACACTGTATCTGAATTACATAGCTCTATGCAGGATTTAGTAGGGCTTCACTCAATTTCATTCATCAATGTGGTAACACAGATACACTTGAGCACAAAATACACAGAAAGTGGTCATTACACAAAGATCAGTTTCTTTTCTTTCTAAGCCTATTGTATGAAGGGAAAGAAGCAAAGGGGAATAAAAAAAGAAAAGAAAACTAAGCGGGTTACTCCTAGCACAAGTCAACCATTTTTTTTAATAAAACACTTAATTTTTCCTCCGTCTTCACTCTCCTTTAAAAGTATATATAGCAATCTACAATAGTTTAAATGCTTTCAAATAGTGGTTGCTTAATAGAACAAGGGTAAAAAACAAACAGATATTAAACATGAACTATGAAAGAGGTGCTATTTAAAACGTTTGAAATTTCAGTATTACTAGTTCTGAAAGCCCGCTGTGAGCTGGGCTTGATAGGCATCATTCACACATCTTTGCATGCACCAGTCAGAGAAAGGAAATAAAGGCAGTGCTTACCTGCTTCAGACAGGTCTCTAAGGGAGCTGCTTAGTGCACTTCTTTTCAGGCCCTCCCCAGTAGCATAGCTGTCATCCAGGCAAGCTCTGTTCAGAGTCCCATTGCCAGAATCTTTTTTCAGACTGGAGCATTGAGACATGCTTGGACGCACCACACCCTTCTGTTTTTCTAGCTCAGCTGAAACAAAGAGAATAATTTTGCAATTCGTAGTTATTGACTATAATGGAGGACATGCTAACATCACAATTACTGTATGTGATCACATATTGCGGTGAATAATAGATAAGAATCCATTTTGGCACTGTTAAATGCCGGAGAAAAACTTCAACCCTGTACTAATAGCTTTTTATTACAACATACAGGATGAAAGGTTATTCCTCTTTTGGAAAAACAGAAGATAAAATTCCATGTTTAGATACTCATTTAACTTCCAGCAAAATATATAAATTTGTACTATGATTACCTAATTGAGAGAATACAGGAATATAAACAGAGAAATGGAGAAAAATTCAGTTAAACTTATTTGAAGGGCCATCACTGAGAATTTCAGTGTGATGTAAATGATCCCTAAAATTCGTAGTGTAATTTATACTACAAATTACAAACCCACCTCTTCTGTGTCCACTGCTATTTGCAGTTTGCCCAGGCTAAATTTCCACTGCAGCTACACTGCAGTAAATAGTCAATGAACTCAGCTGGGGCTGAAGATATCATTAGGTTTTTCCTCTTTCTAGATTGAAAGCCATGGGGAAAAACTCACATTGTATTGAACTTTTAAATGAGTTCTAATGGCTTACATACATTCAAGATTTTCTTATTTTTATTAGCTTTAAAATGCTCTATTATATGTACCTTTGTACTTACACTCTATTCTGTGCTTTTCCATTTCTTGAACCTCTGCAATTGACTCCCTCAAGTCATCTGTAAACTTCTTCCTGTCCTGAGGATTCGGTGCATTGAAATTTATTAGTACTTTGATATCTGCTCCTGGAACAGCTGACGTGAGCCGAATACCGTTGGGATAATCTAGAAGAAAAAGTCAAGAAAAACTAAGCTCTGATTATTCCAATTACTTTTCTTTTTATATATAAAAAAAGACCAAACAGAAAACCCCCTACAACTGAAGGCTTTTTACTAGTGTTACCATATAAGGAACAAAGTCAGAAAAATAAAAGTCTGAAGGTGCAATATTAGAATGAAAATCCCTAAGATACATTGGAACTACTTAACTGTCAAGATACCAAACAAATATTGAAAGATAGTATTTATGCAGCTGTTACCCTTAAGGTATAATGTACGATATAAAAGAAAAATCCCAGAAAAAAAATTTAAGGGGATAATTTTTGTTTCATGAAGCAGATCCCATTATCTACCTTACTCAGTTGTGACCAAAGCTTTGCTGAGTAAAGACTACTTGAATACATCTCAAGTACTAGAAACTCTATTACACTTTTAACGTTTGCTGGAAGACAAACACACTAGCATGTACAGCTTTTAGTATTTCCTATTAAGTTGTGTTCCCTGGACATCCTACTTTCATTTCTTTTTCTAAAAAAAAGAAGTTAAAATTAACTGTTAAATTAAATATTGAGGAAGTAAAGGGAGCGGGCTTCCCCCTTCCCCTCTTTTGGCCCGTATTACGGACATCTTCACAATAAAAGGCGGATTTTTTTGTCACACTGTCTTTGCCTCTTTTCTGGCTGCCATTTGAGAATGCCAATTTTACAGCTGGTTAAAAAATATCTCCTGGTTGAGAGAAAAGGTCCATTTACAGAAAGATAGCTTATAATGAAGATATATTCTGTTGTAGAAAACAATCAGCCTTTGCTTGAAGCACAGACCTGTAGAAACGGGGTGTCAGAAAAAATCAAAATGTGCATTCTATATCACAATATTTTCTTTCACTCAACTGCCTGACCTTATTGGTTTCCTAAAGCTCTCAAATATTTACTTAAATGTTCAACCTGAAGTTCAAGTGCTCCAATCTACTGAAAATTAATTCCCCGAAGAACCAACCGATAATGTAAGGTAGTCTCTTCCTCAAAGTCATTAGATTTCAACAAAATACAGACTTAAAATATTGAGAAACAAGTGCAAATGCTTTGCTTTTTTAAAAGGACACCTTAAATTCCAAATCAGATTTGCAACAAGAAGTGAAGTGAGTCCATTTACCATTCTCAGGTGAAAAAGGGTGCCGACTACTGCAAGCTTCAAAGGGCACAGAGGGGAAGAAGGGAGCAAGAATCTGGGGCTTCTGTCAGGGTCTGATAACAATATCTTGCACAGAAGCAATGTATAGCTGATCTGCTTCTCCTGCTCACATGACAATTGCATCTACCTTCAGTCAAATAGCAGCCACCTCAAGTTGCCTGCAGCTGCAGTCATTCAGAATACAGCCAAATAGCCAAAAGTGCAGAGGAGTCTGGTGCTAGGCAAGCTAAAAGGTGGAGAACATGGTATAACAGCATGTACTGTTTCGAACACTGAAACTGTTCAAATATGCATTAATATTGGATACTGAATATGCAGTAAACAGCTCTAGAAAGTGCACCTCTTGGAGAAAAGAAAAAAAAAACGTTTATGAAACCAAACAAGGAAACTTGGTAACCCCAAAGTCACATGGGCTACCTTCACATATGAACAAATAACAAATCTCCACATACTGAACAAACAAAAATATTTTATTACCAGAGATACTTCTTTATATCATACTGATTAAGCATCAGGAAACACGTAAGTATTTACTGGTTTCAGATACACTCTCTCTAAAGTGATCTCCTTGCCCTTTATATATTCAGTGATTTGACCGAAAATGTAAAATATACTTCCTTTATGGCCTATTTATTTACTAGAGATACATGACATTGTTTTCCCTTTTGGGGCTCATCCATCCCTCAGCGTGACTGACTTCTATCATTAGAAGTCAATTCTTCTATCATCAATGCCAACCATTTTGTTTAACTTCACCAATAGCCATACCAATATTTTTGTTGCTTCTGCTTTAGTGATGCTAAATTTTACTCACTTGAAACCAGCTGATTTCAACAGCTGCTATGCACAGGTTTAATGAAAGGCACGATGGCTCTGGCTAAAACACCCCAGAGCTTGCTGGGGAAAGGGGAAGCCAAGAATATGAATTTTACAAACCACAGGGGAAGAATACTTCTCTTTCCCCGTTGGAAAATAACGCAGTCCACCTGACAGGCACTGAT
The DNA here is from genome assembly GCF_963921805.1 of Phalacrocorax carbo. NCBI lineage: Eukaryota > Metazoa > Chordata > Aves > Suliformes > Phalacrocoracidae > Phalacrocorax > Phalacrocorax carbo. The sequence goes on along the minus strand of NC_087518.1, from coordinate 25,799,043 downwards.
ATTAGAAGTACAGTCAGCTCACTGATTCACCATAGTGAACTCACCTCAGGAGTCCAACTATGTCTACTTAAGTGTCTCAATTAAAATGCGTCCAGTTCACTGGCAGGAATCTGACCTTTTACTCCTAGTTCCACTACAGATATTAAATTTACTTGAATAAAGTGTTTCTACTTAGCGTGCTTATGTGATGAATTTTTAAAAATTTATTTAACTTGACTTCAGAGGAATGATATATTCTTGTATTTTCAGTAGAATCCAGGATAGAAATATTTGGCCTTCCTCTCTAAAAATGAGTTTTCTATCACATGACGAGTGCAAAAGAGGGAGAGAATGAATGTGCATGTATTTAAATAATCTGCAGGTCACATCACTGCTGTAAGCACTACAAAGTCTTCCCTACTGAAATCTCCAGATGCTTTGACTCAGTAACAGTGACTTCTTTTGAGTGAGATGAGCATTGGAGCACATTCTCAAGGACACGTGAAAATTAATTGGTCCACAACGGAAAAGCACAGAAAATACTGAATGTCACACCGAACTGTATCCAATTTATCATGAAGGTCAAGATTTGGTTTACAAACCATTAAGTCAGGTCAAATAGACTGTCCCCCTATGCACCATACAAACAACTATGCTCTGCTATCTTATTACTGCTGCCATCTCTGGGCTTAAAATCTAGAGGAGCATTAGCAAACTATTTGCTTTTTGTTGGGTTTTGGTCTGCTAAGACTAAGCTTGAGAATCATTAAAGATAAAAAGAATACTGAATTGATGCAGATTACAGTTGACATAAACAAAAGGTGTCAGAAAATACAAACTTTAACCGAGACACTCTGCTTTGTACTTACATTTGAATATATACATTACCTAGGCACAAAGTTAAGCTATAAATCAGGAAAATAAATGAAATAGTGGTTTGAATTACACATACCATTATAATAATCATTATTTATTATCATACATTCAGTTCCGGCTAACTGTACCATTGACTCTGCGAGAGATATAAGCTGTTTGTTTCTTTACAAACAATCTATTCTTTACAAGCATTCACAAACACCACATGTGGCTAGATTTGGCTTCTGACTACAACAACAAAAAAATCTAACATCAGTCTTGCTGTTTCTTGTACTGACACCATCTTGTTTTAAACTTTAGAGCTAAGTGAAATTCAGAGCAATTTTATTCCTAAATTCAGGATCAAGTCCTGTCCACCCCTTTCACTCACACAAGTTTCTATTTTATTTTACTTATAAATAAATTGGTAATCTAGAAAGAGAGGAAAGACTTACACTGGTTCTCAAAAAGAAGAACTTGCATTCCATAGAGTGAAAAGGACTGTCGAAAACTGTATGTGACTGAGTTCTTCTTCTTTTGAAAAATCTTGGTCACCTTAAAGTTATCAAATAAACAAAGTTAAAATTATTGTGCTTAAGACTTAGCATATGAAAAAACATTTTTAAGCCAAAGAAAGCTAAAATTTGCCAGAAAAGATGAACTTGTAATTTTTAACTTTTTTTTAATGCAGCTGATGTATTTAATCTACTACTATAGAAGAAACAAAGCTAGCTTTGAAGCATTGGCATGTCTTAACCAGAAGGTTTAATATTTTATCCAGATACAAAGCCTTGGTGTTCTCTATTCTCCAAAGCCATACTACTTGAAATTCCAGACAGGAAAAAACCCCTGCGTCCCATTGTGCACTGTATGTGCTAGCAAAAAATGTAAATACGTTTAAATTTTCCTTTTTAAAAAACTTAGCTGCTACCACACTTTCCTTCATGCTTTTTTCTTACAGTCTGACTACAGGCAGGACATGCCTATGGACTGCTCCACACAAGTTTAATTCTTAGCCCTTATTCTTATGTGCTGTGTGACCTTCCAAGCCTGCTTCACTTCTGTGCACCTCCAAATACTGTCTTACACTACCTCATCCAATGATGCCCTGTATTCCCTATGATTTGTACAGCACCTATTTCAATAAAAGCTCTGCGTCTGTGGAAACCTTTACTTTTTGCTACAATAAAAGTAACATTACTACTTATCATCAATTTTGGAGTTCTCCTAAAGTGTGAATGCAACCACTCTTTCTCTTTATAACTGAGAGGTTTATTTTTACTAGTTATTTCTGAATTTAACTTTTGGTGATGGCATTTTACTAGAACTGACAAATTTGGTCTATACTACTCCCAAAACAGTTTGATAAAACTACTAACATCTGAGTAAGTAATGACAAACAACAGAAAGCTTGCAACCTAAAGACAACAATGTTCCATCATTTTATACCCAAGTTCACATTTATGATAGGAGGTTATACTTACAATCAAAAGGATTAATTTTTTTTAAACTTACTTCCTAGTTTTAAGGTCTGAATATATGTAAAAATTACACCCAATAAAAGTGTATATATATTCCAAATAGAGTACAACAAATTTTCCTATTTTTAAGAGCAAATCAACCAAATAATTCCAAGTTGTCACTAGTTTTGTATGTCTGATTTTCAAAAGACTGTGTCAAGTTAAATGCACACTAAAAAGTAAAGTCAACTGTAAAATGTATTTCAACATATACTGTTCCTATTTCACTGAATAAACATGTTGGATTCATATAACATCCGGGGAATACAAAGTAGTACATAATTTTATTTTTCCACAAGTAACTTGAAATTATTATTCATTTATATGTATGTTTTCATTTATCCATTAGGGACATGGGTAAACTGGAGGTAGTTTTTGTTCATTCTAGTAAAAGCTATTGCATCAAAGTACTTTCTTACAATAAAGTGTAGTAATCAATAAAAGGCTTCCGTTTAAAAGCAAATTATACGTAATGAAGAAAATTAAGAAAATTTAAATCTTAATAATCCCAAGATTGTGGGAGTACAGAGTAACAGGTAATAGATATTTATTTTTAGGAATGCTCATGCGCTTAATTGCCACTGATTTAATGGAGACAGGCATTTCTGAATACCTCACTAGAAGTCGATCCACCTGAAAGTACATACCACAAGAAGATCATTAAATAAAAATATTTCTCGTTGGTGCAATCCAAGCTTCTGAGGTTTATTTGGATCTGGAACTTCAAACAGCCTACAGTAGCAAACAAGTCTCCGGTGGGGCAGAGAAAGCACCTATGATAATACAGAAGTTTGGTTAATATAGCAATATGTAGCCAAGAAAAAGCATCTTTCATACTCAGAGTCTTTTTCTGAATACTTCAAGTATTTTTACCTCTAAGCCTCTAAGATTTTTTAATCAAAGGCTAACAACAGGAAAATAAAGATTTATATGCCACAAACTTGCATGACTTCCAAACTTCATCAAAATTCTTATACAAAATATTTTCTAACAGCTTGCATTCCTGTATATGGATGCCAATGAAAGTTTTACTGAGGACAGAGCTTTTGTGAAATGATAAAACCTTGAAAAAACTTAAGATTAAGCAAGTGGGAGCTCAAAGCAAAGGATGTTTGCTTTCCTCAGCATTTCTACATTTCTTTATTAGAAGAAAGGACGCAAAGCAACTTCAGCTTTTGTGAGATGAATACACTGATTTTGTAGATCATGTTTTGTCAGACACTGAGTTAATTCAGTTTGTTCATTCCCCAATACCAAGGAAATGGTGACATCGGAAAAACGTAAATGCATTTTCAGTCTGGCTTATTTTCTCATGCCGGTAAGAAAACTGAGAATAATTTCCTATTTTCTTATTTGAAATGTATGCTGAAGCTGTCCCCGAAGCTGCTGTTTTCTACCTAGTGAGACTTCATTTCTTTCAAATGCAAACGATGATAGCTTGTCAACAATATTAAAAGTCTTTTAAACTCTAAAAATTTTAAGTAGAGAACATTCTTTGGTAACTTGATATATATTTCATTTATATATTGTATTTCTTTATAATTCCTGATTCTGCATGGGAATTATGAGATTTACTAGGCAAAGAAAAAACAGTCAAAGACTGTTAATGCTTCTTCTTTCTCTACATGAGTGGGGGGTGGGGGAAGAGGGGAAAAAACACTTTAGGATTCACTGTCTGCCCTTGCTCCTGGTTGGTTATCAAGTCGTTTGGTGAGATTCCAGTTCTTCTCAAAATCTAATGATAACAATACTAATAACAGATAAAATGCTAAGAGCATTTACTTTATCTATGGCATTAACTTAATTTCCCTTCCTGAACTTGCAAGGAGAAGGTGTTTAAGAAAAAATCTGACACATTCTAAAGGAGCCACTGCAGTGAAAAATGCTGGAGAAATCAATGGTTTCTATGTTCGGGCTATTCTAGTAACTGAACAGCTTACATGGGTTCTTAGTGAACAGTAGTGGGAATAAATGTTGCATGTTCTCATTCTCTCCTACCTCCAGACTTAGTTTCCCTAGCACATGGCAGTCTAAGATTTGCTACAACAAGATAACAAAACCCAGGGATAGTCACTGAGCCTATGAATCTGCAAGCAACTACAGTTAGCTCTGGTATTGAAATTTAACTATAGAAAATGCTTTCACTCATATCATATCAGATGATCTGCTAAGATTTCCTTCCACCATATTTTATAAAGGTCACATTTTTCAGTTTGTTTTTACAGTCTGGTGGTACTGCTAGATATGCATCCATGAAGCAATGACAGGTACTTCACTCAGGAACATGAAGCTAGCTTTGCATGATCTTAATTGGTTACACAGAAAAAGCAAGAAATAGAAGACTGAAAAAGCAAATGAAAATTTAAAGTTCCTTCTCTGGATTGTCCTGAGTGAAGATGCTAATGCACAGTGCAGTTATAACTGATGGAAAAAACATAAATGCATTAGGATATACCTTTGTATAGGATGGTCAGATTTCAGAGCACTACGTACACTCCTCTGCTATGAGGTGGTTTCTTTGTTCAAAACTACTAGCAATAATGTTATCATGACATTAAAGTAACTGGAACACTGCACTGGAATAGTTTTAGAGTTATTATTGAATTATTAGGGTTATTTAGGGTAATTATTGAATATGCCTATAACTTAAATGTGGCCAGGTCAAGAGGTGAGGTGCAACTGTAATTTTACTTATTTGTTGATTCTTTACTGGCTTTCTAATTTCTACAGTGATAATAGCATTTGAAATGCATAAAAACTGAACTAAAAAAAGAGTCTAGAAAACTCTTGGCAATAAATTAAGCAGTCTCTGGGAAATATATTTTAAATTTTAAAGAAAATTTTTAAAGAAAATTTTAAAGAAAATCTTTATTCTTGGGAGAGTTCTTAATAAAACAGTTGAAAAAATTTGCTTGAAAGAAGCCAAATTTTTTTTTTAATTAAAATGTAATAGAATGCATTATTGCCAGTTTAAGAAAATGCTGCCAGCTGAAATGACTATAAATTTTGAAGGAGTATGAGAGAAATACCTACACAACCAAGTCCATGATGCAGAGATCCAATCTACAGTAGAAAGACACATACAAGTTCATTAAACTTCAGAGAAACACAGTACTGTATCATAGCAAGTAAATACGTCACGGTCTTACTATGACTAAATGCCTATAAAGTAAAAACAAATATTTCTATCAATAAAGACTGTTGGCTGTTTCCTAAATTTTCTTTAACACAGTTAAAAAGTCTCTCAACAGACAAATCCTTGAACCTAGGACTCCATTGAGGGCATTGTTTTCTTAATCCCATTTAATCTACAAGGTCAGGATTAGTTTTAGGATTTGAATTGTCACATGCCTGAATAAAAAAAGAACTGTTAGAAAACCCTCATCTCCCACAGAAGCCTATGCATAAACCTAAATCCCCAAACAATTACAGAAAATAAGTTTCATATGAAAGCATGACTGCCAAGTACTGACTTTAGAATATTTATTTCCCTTCCCCTCAAAAATATGTAAAATCTTTTATTAAGGAAATTTTGCCTTCTCTCTCTGCTTCTTCCAAGAGATCTCTTCAATATTTCCTTATTGGAAAACAGAAGTAAATTAGATTTTTTTTTTTTTTTTTGGTGGTCCCTCATTCCCAATCCCCCACTCATTGCACTGAGCCTTGTCTGAGAAGAGTCTACAATTCAAAGCTCTTTAGAAGTAAGAGGGAGAATCTTAAGATCCGTGCTCTTTTTCATAATAAAAAAATCCCCCAACCCATCAGACCCTGCTACAGTAAAGTTCCCCAGAGCTGATAAAAAGCTGATGTAGGACTTCAAAAACATGCAAGTCTAGTGTTGTTTTTTATTTTCTTTGTCCTGGGCTGCCTTTGTGACTACTAACATGAAGATTCTTAGAAGATTACGCTAGGACTTGACTTCAGGAAGGCTGAGTATCCATTATCCCTCCCCAGATTAGATACCATTGTTAGCATGTAAAATACTGGAGAAATGCTGTAAGCCTTCCTTTTCTCTCTCCTTTTCCAACAGACACTTTGAAGAATACTTTATTTAGCAAAGTATTTTAAGATTTTTCCTACAACAAAGCAAGAGGTATGTTTGGATGCTCAAACCCAGTGCTAGAATCCCTGGGACGCAATTTCCAGATAAATTCTGAGACAAAATGACACAATCTCCCCTTACAAAGACCAGTTCACAGAGCTAGCTGCAAAGCTGAGAAAGATGCTGACGTGAACAGTTCTCTATTACTATTGTAAATTATAGAGTCATAACTGAGAGCGTAAATGTTGAAATACAATTCTCTACAATATCACTTCAACAAAACACTTAAATTCTCCTGAAGCAAACATTAGAACTGCCTAAAATGCAGACATTTCGGTGATTTCAGAATTATAAAGCTTCACAAAGAGATAAGAGTTTAAGACCCATAACATCATCACTCTTGAATACCAGACTGCAACATTCATTTATACTGTGAATACTCCAAAATTAAAACGACCCTCATAGAAAATGATTATTTTGACAGTTTCTGACTTTTGCCATTTATCAACCAATTTATACTTCTAAGCAACACACTTCTGTATTGTCATATACTGTACACTGCTCTATATCTCCTTAGTAACAGAAAGGCAGTGCAAAGCAAACTTACTGGTTTCTTTCCTACTATGAGTTTTTCAACCTTCTGGACTTGGGATACATGATCCTCATTCGTCTTCAGTTCCCGTTTGCGGATTCGCTCATAAATCCCAATCAGCATTTCTCGTGGGATATCTTCACCATCATCCACACCTGCAGAAGCCAAAAGTTTCTAATATCAGTCTGGCTCTGAATGATCTAACAACCAGTGTTATTTGTCAGCAATGTAGGCTTCTTGGAAACGAGAACATAAAAACATGGGCAATCTTTGTTTCCCCTGCTAACAGTAATGCTAACGTTGCCTAAGACTGCTGATGTACTTGTTTATGCTGTTTTGTTTTATAAATGCTGGTACCGTCAGTTAACACCTCCTATCCTGTTCTTTGTGTGCACCTTATCAAAGAGCAGAAGTTAAGTTACTCATTACTGAAGCACTCATTTTTGTCCAAAAGCTTGCTGCTCCAATATGCCAAGACACCGATGGAAATTACACAGGTTTGGTTTTTTTTTTGTTTTAAAACTCTTAAGCTCAAATGAGTTAAATAACCCTTTAGACACTAAAATCTCCAATGACCTCCTCCTAGGTATATACCACTGGGAGGAAGCAGGACAACTATTCCATTTTGCCTCTGTCCCAGTATTACTCAACGCTGTTCATAAAACAATTTCCTACAAGAGAACCTTATGAACATCCAGTAAAATTAATTTAATGAATATTTCCTTTATGATTTAAAACACAATAAATTTTATCTGGAAAAACAAATCAACAAAATAACCTAGTTACAGTGTTATTGTTTAGCATTGTGTGATTATCATTGGCATGTCTGTATTCTAACACACGCTACACTGTCTTGAATGCTTGATCCTGAATTTTTAATAGCAGTGGAAGGAGTCCAATTTCAGTAAGTGACTTAAAGCTGGATTTCCTGGGGACAGGGGGATGCATGTCTATTCTTTAAACAGGTTTTAAAGCAATGAACTCTTATCTCCCATTCAGAAGCCAAAATAGAAGATTTTGTCCACCAGTGGAAGAACTGCTCACATTAAAAATACTGTGATAAAATACGGTTTCTTTGCAACTAGAAGCAACCAAAGCCACCTCTGTTCTGTTCCACACCAGCAAATCTTCAACAAACCACCCTTTGCAATCCAGTCATTTAAAGTTACAAGCAAAGTAGCCTGTTACAAAAAATGCCTACAATAATAAGAAATTGATGGCATTTGAGATGGAGCTGGGAGAGAATGCACTGTATTTAATACTACAAATATAACTGTAGTATTATGCTAAGAAATTAATAACTGGCTTTTTTAATCTTTGTGGACTTTATGATAAAATCTCAACACTAAATATTTTGCTAAGCTAAAACATCTGCTAAGCATAGATTGTTCATTGCTGTCTTATATAAATCTAAGGGAATAAAATCACCAAACAGGACTTTAATTTTCAAGATCTGAGATTTCAGAACACCATGAGTATTTTGTTTTTACTAGTACTAAAATGAAAGTACCACATACACCATGAATACAAACTGCCATGCATCTAGGATGCATCAATATATTTTTATATGTTAAGCAACTTGATTCTGTCTTTCTGCCATTCAGCCCACTTTTAGGTATCACTGAGAAAATGGCTGTTAAACAATACCTCAGTACTTGCTGACACCTGCAGTAGTGGGCCTATTCTGCTGCCATGCTGCTACATCCATTGTTGCCAAAAGAGGAGAGACTGTGTACTAAGTTGTGCTTATTCTGTGCTTAAAAGCGGGGCGGGGGGAGGAGGAGGAGGAGAGGTTTGCAATGACTGAGCAGGCAATTTTCCTGGCCTTTGGACAAACACATAGTAATAGAACCGCAGTAAAAGCTGCTTTTTCTCTCTGGGCACAAACTATCATAAAGGAAAAAAAGGGATGGGGACTTCAGTCTCATTTTGTTTCTCTAACAGCTGAGTGCTCTTCTGCAATAAAAGGTAAACACTGTCTGATCCATTCTTCCCTGAGTGCCCAGGAACAACAGGAGGTATCTCCTCATGCACAATCTTCCTCCTCAGCTCTACAGTGACTACTTCCTGTTAGGCAGAGCTGTGCACTGGCTGAGCTGATACTTAATTAAAAAAAATCTGTTCTTTTTCATCAGAAAGGACCAGAAGAGAAAGACCTGAGATAAAAATTTGAAAAAAAAAAAAAATTCCGTATTTTTTGGCAATCTAATTGCAAGCCTAGGTGTGCCATTGCCATAGCCTGGCAAATAGTTCCTTGATCAGAAAATACACCAATAAAGAAATCAAAATAAAATCTCTGTGCTATTTACCATGTACATCTCAGGAAGGTTTTGGAGTTGGGATTTTTTTTTCCCCACCAAGAATTTAAATCTTTAGTGTATTTCCAAAAGTTCTCATCATGGCATAGTGATTTTTATTCCTTAATATATATACATATATGGGAAAAGGACCTGACAATACATTCACTCAAGAAAGACAAGATAAAAATGACAAAATACTATATGCTTAATTCTGTTTTCACTATTCCAGAAATAACTAAAGCCTGTACAAATGACAGCAGCTTTAAGTCAGGTGAAATCAGAATCAACTGCCCTGTATTTTGTCTTTTTTCCAGAAGATACATGGTGTCTCTCCAATGACAGTTACAGGGAAAAGCTTTCATAACTTTAATCATTAGAGTTTGCTTACCCCTTAAATTCTTGACAAAATCTTCTAGCTTCATTTTGCGTTCTGGTTTCACATTTGGGCTGTACATATCTGTGTTTAACAGTATGATGGCAAAAGCTAGAATGAAGATGGTATCAGGATTTCTAAATTGTCTCACAACACCTGGATTGCAGATACAGTATCGCTGGCTGTAAAAAAGCAAAGGGGTGACACTGTCAGAGCTATGAATTACTATTCTAGTTTCACCAAATAAACCAACTGCTACATTCCAGAAGCTGAGCAAGCTATTATTCGTGTTCCATACATATATTTAGCTTTCTGTCCACATATTTTCATAAATCAACCCTAGAATATGGAAGGCTTCTGTTTTTTCTACTACCACTGTAACTTCACTACTTAGTACAGCTTCTGAGCTACAGTAACTTCAGTATTTAATTTTTTTCAGTAAGTAATACCTGTTGACACCGGGTAAGAATACAGCATTGATTTTACCTTACTGCCACATGATGATTTACATCTCATCCTGTCCTGGATGAAGTACACCTGTGTTAGTATTAGTAAGTTAGTGCTCTTTATTCCACTATGGTTGAAATGCTTAATGAAAGGTTGAGAGCATATATACTCTAAAATGTAAATGGTCCTATAGTTTGATAGTATAAACAATTATATTCATATGCAGTGTTAGAGACATCAAAAAATCCTTTCAATCTTTTCAACCAGTGCCAGAAAAAACTTTTGAGAAACCTCACTACATTAATACAGATAACATACGTGAACAGCACCAGCAAATAAAACTTCCTATTTCAAACAAGCAAAACCACCACAAACGATGTGCTGTATTTGAAACTGTATGTAGCTCACAAGGAAACTGCAAATAAGCAGGGAAGTAACTTAGATACACTCAACCTCCCCAGTTCTCCAGTTTGACCGTTAGACAACAGGTTTCTGGTGACAAAGTAATTTGTTTTGACATCATACCTAAAAGCTTCAATGAGCCGTTCTACTTTCTGGGCTTCTCCTTGAACACGGATATGAGCCTGAAATTTCCTGAGTGCTTCATCCAGTTCCATTGTTGAGAAGTCCATCTCATCCACAACACAGCTAGGATAAAAACATATTGCCATTGTGTCTTTTAATTTCTAAGAACACAGTACCAAAGGTAAGATTTTGAGAAAAAAAACACTTTCTATTTTCTATCTCTTGTAGAGATACGTGGAGTTTTTTGAAACATTCAGCAGCAATTGCAGTAATTGTAGGTAAGCTGTGGAGGAAGGATTGCAAATAGTGGATCAAAGAGTGCGTACATGTAAGCAGGCCCTTTTTTTAAAAAAAAAAAAAAAAACACACAGAAGAGCTGCTAGAATGGCAAATGTCTGACCAATAAGTGACATACCATTGCCAAGAATAATAATTTGGTTTGTGCTTCCAGGCCAATCAACTATAGCAATGCCAATAATAATAATAATAACAACAACAATAATACTAACAACAACAATAACAAAAAATAGTTTATGCTGCTCAAAATATCATATCTCAAACAGCCTGCAGCAAGGACAACCTGTACCAAATGGCTCTGTGTCTAGGAGTGTTCTTATATACAGAGAAAAAAAAACCCTAATCTTGTTGGGATACTCTCTTATTAATGCTGTAATTTTAATCTCCCCATCATTTGCCATGTCTTTTAGTTAACACTTATGGAGAAATAATTACTTTCTTGCTCTGAAAATACAATGCTGACAAAAAATAAAAACCCCCCACAGTTTAATATAATCAACCATGTAAACTATGTCATTCTAATACTTTGTTTAAAGACTACTTTAAAATCAGAAGCTTATAAATTTCCTTTCTTTAAATTTAGCTTGTAGTTTTTAAATAACCAAACATGAATCACTGCAAGTAACAGCACTGTAACACAGAAACCACAGAAAGAAAGCACAGCCCATTTTAAAAGGCTTTACTTAAATGTATAGCTATATAATGATAAATTGGAGTAGCTCACATTTTTCATCTAGTAACAATGTAGCTAATATAGATTAATACCAAAGCAATTTTTTTTAGTTTGCCTTGAATAGTCTTCCCTTTATGAAGAAGCACAAGGAAACAAACAAACAGGCCTGGCATTTCTCACGCCCTTTCCAATCCACACCTAAAAACCTATTATCAGCTCTGCAATAATGTTCACAGTCTTCTCACCTATTGTAAGTTCTGTAACACTTTCAAAAGCTTTTTTCTCCTTCAAAGGTGCAAAGCACATGTGCAGACAAGCTGGAGTCAAAATGAAGTAATTAGAGCAATTAAGGACCTCCAGAAACATGCTGGCAGACAACATTAACGGGGAGGGGTCTTAAACAATCTTTTATATGAACTAGGGAGACAGCAGGTATACCACAATGGTCAATGTTCTTAACTGGAACCAGTATTCTTTTACAAACATTTCAAAATAGTAAACAAAAATTTTCCAGTGACTATGTAATGACAAAAAAGTGAACAAGTTATTTTAGCTAGGCCATTACAGCAAATGGAAACATCAAACTAAGTAAGGTCAGACACACTTGTTTAGTTTTTGTTAACAATAGTTAACAATTATAATCCTTGACAATAATATCATGATCATAATGATAAAGAGAACATGACTAAGTGGACTTTAGTCACAGCATGAGAACCTGATTACATATATACTCAGGGTGAATAAGCCTGTGTTGAACCACCACATCTTCACTATTACAGTTACTTGTCCCAGGCAGGTAAAGGCAAGAAGCAGCCAGGCTTCACCACTTCTAGGTAAGCAGATAATTGAAACGCCTTCCTGGGTGGTAACCCCTGCTTACCAACTCTTCACAAAATGTAGACAAGAGGAGTAGAACGTACCACGTGCTGGGTCAGCATGGCTACCACTGCCTTGGTTCTCTACCTATGTACTGTAATGGACCAAAATGATGGAGTCCTGGACAAAGCAAGGGAATGTCATGCTTTTCCTCTCACTTTCAACAGTGTTCTTTATGATGGCTTTATTCCTTCTTTGAGTGACTGTACTTTTGTTTTCTAATGCAAAGTCAAGACACAGTAGAAGGTCAGATCCTCAGCTACATATCTATTATATCAAGCACTTCTTTTTCAGGCAGAGAGAAAGCTGAGGCTCACTGCAGAACAGCAGTGCTTTGGGAAGCGTGTCTGACATGCCCCAAATGTTGACGAGGGCAACATCATCAGCGCCAGCTATGCCAGCCCCATGCCATCCAAACAATGCCTTTACACTTGAGCTACCACCAGGTAGCAACTACAGCAGGCCCAGAATGCGGCTTTTGGTCAAAAATTTGGGCTACTCTCCTGAATATTTTCTAAGCTCCAGTGAAAAGATGATTTCAAACAGTTAGAACACCCGAATTTACAGGATCTGGAAAACTTGAACACAAATCAAAGCACATCACTTGAAATTAAACTGTGTAACAGAAAAAGGATCATCTGTTAAAATATCTTTTCTATGTAACAACCTGGAGTTATCAGTTCGACAAAATCTACCTCCAATCTGTAACTGTGACATTTAAGATTAAATTCTATTCTATTGTCTCTTTTTCTTAAAAAGTACCTTCTTCCTATTTGCAGTCAAGTTCCAGAACACTATCAAGAGAACTGAACCACTTACAGGGTGCTCCTTGCCCCAAAGCATAGCTGAAACAGCTTATTTAAGAATAGATTAATTTCAGTAAAAGGATTGTTGTGAGGTTGTAGATAGGTGATTATAACCTTACTCTTCAGAATTCACCTCATCACAGATACACGCCGGCTGTACATCTGGTTTAGCAGAGACACACTGCTTCTTACCCATATTCTACTAGTCTGAGATGGTGAGGGCAAATGATTTGTTTAAGATCACAAAATGCATCATCTAAGATTATAAATCATCTCTTCCTGGACCTGTACTGTTTTCTTTTTAAAAAGTAGAAAATATACACTCTTTGGAAAGTCTTCACCCTAGTCTGACTCATAATTGCAAAATCCAGACGATCATTACAAGTAGCTAATAATGACTCATGCTGAATAGGGATTGCATCAAAATCAAGCCATGATCTTTTCCTCTATACTGTAAGCCTGGCTACACACCTTGGTACACACTCTTCTGTTGCTTTCTGCTGGGTATAAGGTGGCAGCCTTTAACAAGGCACATGAAAAAAAGAGGAAACCTCTAAAAAGAGGTCTATGGCATACATATGCATGCCATTAGCTGTATTAATACAGTGTTCAAGCTTGCAATTTGAGATACTATTGTACTGTCAGAACTTAGGTAAGATCAGGGATGACTGTAGAGAACGCAACCAACATCTGCAGTGTGAAGCTGGTGAGAGCAGTCCATAAGAAATATGCAAAGAAAATATAAGGTATTGGCAGACACTTTGTATCCTAGTGAATAAAACAAACAAAAACATTAAACTTTTTGTGATGTATCAATATCATGGTATCAATATTATACATCAACATTCAGTCCTCAAGAAAGACTGCATCTATAGAGCAATGCAAATTTCAGTACAGGTTTCGTTATGCTCTGGTTAAAACCTGTGGTCAGAATTTTTTCTAGTCTTCCTTAATGGGCAAGATGTGGGTTTTTTTCTGCGTTCGTTCTCAGCAATTTTGTTAAACAACTAACAATTTTTTATACAATTCCTTGAATAAAACCGGACTAAGATGTATTCATGTTTAGAGGTCAGTATACAGATTTTTAAAAAAAAAAACAACCCCAAAAGAATAAGTGTTTTAAATGAACACTCTCTTAAAATGAAGCAGCTTCCATTTTGGTTACTCTGTACATAAGGTTTAGAAATTTATGACCAAGCTGCTGAAAGTCTATTTTCATTATTTGAATTTCTTTGGTTTCTAAACTAGTTTTTGTTTATCTAATCTTTTGGAAAGGAACAGTCTGTATAGATCTTGTCAGCATATGCCTGTACACGCTGAAATCCCTGTTTATCTAACATCTGAGCCATTTGGCTGTAATAATTATTTTTGTGTTCTGTTACTCATGAAGCCTTATGTTGCATATAATATTATTTTGTTTTATTCAGCAAATTATTAGAGAGCCTGAAAAAGGAAAAAGACTTCCAAATAATGTACTCTAAGGCAAATGAAGTTAAAAGATAGATTTAGAGTAAATGTACATGACTATAGGGAATATAAATCTTTGTATGTATCTTGCTGGATCAATAACAGAACCAGTAACTTAGCTGGAAAGCAAAGAAATATTTGCTCATGTGCATGTTTTCTTTCTTAACCCTGAGAGTCTGGTTTCCCCTTCCTTCAGAACAAGATCCAGAGAAGAGCACAAAACATTCAGAAACCATTACTACCTCTAGTTTGATAAAACGTCTTACTTGAAAAGAAAATACGCTTACACCACCACCACCCCCACCACCCCCCCCCATACTTACTCTAATACATCCCGGTTGAACTGTTTTTGTCGATTTCCCAGAAATTCTCCAATCATCTGTCTGCTGAGACCTTTCCTTTGCAGGAGAAAGTGGGCAACACCAACTGGAGTGTCTGGCACAAAACCCCGCTCAATGAGGTACTGGACTCCTTTTTCAGGTTTTCTGAGGAGAAATGGGAATGCAAACCTATTAATATTCTTCCATTGGACCTGAAGGCATCTGATTAAAATTTTACAGTAATTTTGCGCATCACTTTTGACTAACATACTGCTAGTATGGGCTAGTATAGTTTCATGATAAACATAACCATCCCTTAGAACATACTGTTCACTGTTAATAGCCTACTAGCTTGGAAACACATCTTTGCATGTTCTTACACATTTCCCTGCTCCATAACCCTTCCAAAGAGAAGCTTTATATGCAAGCAGCCTCAGGCATGAAAGTCAAAACATTTGTCAATACAAGAGACATGCCCCACATCAGCTACTAAAATGCTCCTGTTGCTGGGGGAGCTGTCCCTTCCAGAAACTGAACTAAAAAGCTGCTGATGAAAAACAAGAAACAAAGAACACCTCTGACCTCCCACCCCCCTGCTGGCAAAAGTTAAACTTACTGAACAAAAACATCTGAAAAGGTATAATGTGCAAGCTGAGAATACAAAAAACAAGGGGGAAAAAATAAAGTCAGTCATCCAAAAAGGAGCAATTAAAAATAGTGGAATTCCCATCTAATTTAGGGTTTTTTTTTCTTGTCCTTTAACACACCCATTTCCCCAGATTTCCCTCCCTCAGACAAGCACCTTCATAGTTTCTGCAGCATTTTACATCTCTTTATGCATCACCTCCAGTTTTACCTGTAACCATTTTCAGATCTGAAAACAAAGCAAGCTGAAACTACTCATTTTAACATGTTAAGAAGTGTGTGCTGGGGAGGAGGACTGGGGATGGAACTGATTTCTGGCAATAAAATCTACTGCTTATAAAGGTAAATGCTGCTTATATTTTGAAGTGCTGTAAAATTCCCCTGACAGCACATATTATGCACTGCATCTTTCAGCAGTGTGACACAACAGACAACCACGTTTTCTTTTGAAGATATTAAAAGGATATTGTTACAGAACCAGCAATTCCATTATCATCTTTATTTTGTAATGAATTATAATATAATATCCACCTGTAAGAGTGAATGATTTGCAGCATGCTGGATGACCCGAGATATATTTCCTTTAAGGCAAGCAAAATACATTTCAAAGGACAAGGTGACCGCACTATATTTATACAAGATTGATCATACAACCCTAACCCTTCCTTATGTTTTTTTTTATTTCAAATAACATTACTAAATACATGACCATTCAGTCCTCCTACTCTTTTACATTACACTATTATACACTTAATATTCTGTTAAGAGTTATATAGATCAGAGGAATATATATATAATTTAATCAAAAGGGAGCTCTCAAATCTCAATTTCTTGCATCAGGCTTTGTGGCTCTTTTAATCTGAAATAAGATTACACATATGGTCATCTTCTAAATACAATCTTGTAAAATAAATTTCCTTCATACTCAAAAAGTACCCTTTTTCTTGGAAGTAATATAACTGCTACTTTCGTATGCTTTTGAGTTGTATTTCAGAATTCTTAATCTTTCTGAATTTAAATTCACAACATCCAACAACAACAGGAACAGTTTTCCCTATCCCCTTGTTAGTGTGGTACATGTGTCCATAAAGTTCAGAGTGATACAATTTCAAATTGTCAAAACAGAAAACGAACACAATCAAAAAGCAAAACTTGATCCAAAGATCACCTTTACTTTAAATACAGAAAATGCTGGATCATTACTTATTGTACTAAACCACAACTTGCATTCTTATCACCCCTATAAGCCTGAACATTTAAAATTATCATGAAGGTCACACATGATATATTTTGCATCAGTTCCTATGTAGTTATGTAATTTCACATAAGTCAGGATCTGCATTTTCTCATAGGAAGCTCTGCCTTCTGGTTCAGCAATATGAAATCACTTTATTCAAATACACTTCAAACCAGGCTGTGTAAGTCTCCAAAACAGACTTAAAAATCCATTTAGCCATACACTGGAAGCCATCGATACTTTCTTCATGATGAAGTGAAACATCAGGAAGTTTTACAGTTTAGGATTATTAGAAAGTAGTCCAATTTGTTACAAAAGTTGTACCACAGAAGCAGTGTAAACTCTGAACTGTAGTAACATGAAAACAGTACCTGAAAACTCTGAAGTGTAAAAATGAAGACTACTCTTTCCCTATCTGATAAATCAAACTGAAGTAGCAGTGACATAAACTTCAGAGTAACAAACCTGGAACCGTCGCTTCCACTGTGGAGAAACTTTATTTCTTCTAATTCATGGCCATACCCACTGAATTTGCCAACTAGAGATGAATAAAATTGTGTCATATTATTTTGAAATCTGTCCTCCAAAAGCTGTTAATATTGTTGTTCTGTTCTAGAAAAACAACTGTAAATGTAGAGAATGTACCAGATCTCTGCTGAAGAGCTACTTGGGGGTTGAACCAGCCAACAGTGAAGCACCCAGACTAAGCTGGTACAGAGCTGCTGCTATAAAAAACACCAAAACCAAAAACAACTACCCAAACTCAAAAATTAAAGGACTTCTCTAGAGAATTTCTACTACCTGCTGAGATGAGAACTGTAACTTTCTGTAAGGTTACTTTGATATTTCTTTGAAGGTGTCTGGTAGCCATCACTACAGTGGGGATTAAGGATTTCTCAGAGCAAGAATTAGCAGGGTTATTGTTCTTAATGACAGAACCTACAGCTTCAGGTGGTCTTTTGGTACCTCGCCCCAATTAATGACAGGCTACAATAAAGTATATTCTAAAGGATGGCATAAAGGACAAGTAGCCAGAAGCAGCTGGTACCACTCTGGAATTGTTAGGGTATCCCTCCTTGAGCAACGCAGCCTACAACATTTTCAGTTTTCTTATTAGCAAAATGATTACTCTGGCTCACAGGAGAACTCTGAAGGTTAAGGGTTATATGTGCACAAATGAAGTCCTAAATAAAATAAGTTTCTGTGGCTAAATGTGGGTTTTAAATATTAGAGAAAGAAAAATTATCTTATCCAACGGTTATCTCCCTAGCTCCCCATTCAGCTCATAAATGCTAATTTTGATTTCTGTTCTGAAGTCCCGCTTGCCGACAAAATTTTCTACATATTTCTATTTTTGATGACCTGAAACCTTGAATTCATTCAATGTTCTTGACCAAGAAACTGAATTTAATATGAACTAGATTTTATTAAACAGCATATTGGAAGAACAATCTCCCACCTACCCCCTCCCCCCCCTTTTTTTTTTAAATCACCTTGCAAGCTAGGAAGGTTCAAGGAGTTTTATTGCTGTTGCAGGCTCCCTCCCATCCCAAACACCAGGTGTGGCATTATCTTATTCAACAGGAAAAGTACTTAATATAAAGTAGTGACTTTGTATCACTTCTGAATTCTGAAATTCTGAAGTGCTGTACTTCCAATTAAATTTTACTTTAAAAGTGAAGAGAAAAAGGCTAAGAGAAAAAATGTACACAGGGGTGCCACCTTGCCCCTCTGTCTTTAGACGCAAACAGTATTTTCCCTTTTTTCAGACAAACTGAAGAACTAAACAGGTTCATGGAAATTTAAGTCATCCTCAACATGACAAATTTCAAATATTACTATGTATGAAGGAATTGCCTCTTAAATGCACCAAAAGGACATGTGAGTTGTGGTGTTAACTATCAGCAAACTACCAGAAACTCATTTGCTCCTGTCCAATGAAGGACAAAAAAAACAGGTAGCTGACAGGGTTTCTGGGAGGGCAGGTTTTAAAAGACAACCCAAGCAAACCAGCTGTTTTAAATTAGACAAACTTTCTTTTTCACCAAACCCTAATTTTCCTACAGTGTAAGACTGTGCAGAAGGGAGTAGGACATGAAAGGGTCATGGATTTAACATGAGATAGAACATCTGACATAAGTTATCCTCATTTCTGCCTACTCAGAATTGAGCGCAGACCGTTTTATAGTTACAACTAAGAGTCTTTTGTGATTAGGAAAATTCCCAGTGATGGCTTGTTAATTACACCTACTGATAACAGGGAAGATGAGAAGTCTATAAATAGCAATCATGGAAGCTGCATAAGCAGAGCATTTCTTTTCAGATTTGAATACATTAATTAATATCAAAATACACTCTATAAAGCTAGCACCTTACATAACCGATGCTAAACATATTTAGAGAACTTTTAATATTTACAGGATTGTTTTCCAAATAAAGCTTAAAAATGTCTTCTATCTCAAAAAAAAACCCAAAAGAAGTCACAAAACAAAACACAAAACAAATCTACTGAAAAGAAAAAAAATCAACTAGCACAAAAAGACGTACAAAAACATATTTACGTATGATTCTCAGATGTTGCATAAAGGGCTAAGGAATTTGCCAGGAACTGGTTAGTAACAAGACCTTTAGGATGGCTCAAAGCAACTTTTAGGGGAAAAACATCGATGGGGAATGTAATGCAAACTTAAAAAAACCAGATCAAACCAGTATATTTTAACAGGCACAGTTCTTAGAGAGTATTGGTCATATCCAGTAAAAATGTTGTCTTTGAGTGTTTCTGAAGACAGGTTGGATCCTGCAGCAATTTTTGGAAACTGACATCTTTATGAGGAAGCAAGTTCCAGGCACAAAGAGTGCAAAATCACAGAGACAACAGTTAAAAAACCAAAGTGCAAAAAACTCAAACCCCAACCCCCCTAAAAACCCATTCCCTCAAAAGCCAAGACAATAGTAAATTCCTGCACATCACTGCTGTTTTCTCCAGTCAGCATGACATCTTTCCTTCCCAGGCATAATACTAACTAGAAAGAGATTGCTTATTTACTCAGCAAGTTCTACAGGCAGTACTGAAAGCATAAACTCAGTGGAAGCTCGTATAGCTTGCTGACATTTGTGTAAATCTCGTTAGAGAATGGCAGTTTGTTGGGGGTTTATAATTTGTAAAGCTGAGGAGGAGCTGGTTTGTTTTTTTTCCCTTTAACAGCTATGCAGGTTGAATCAGGAAAAGTCACAAAAAGGTCTGTATGTTTAGGAGTTTTGCTAACATAAATAATGTATGAGGGTCTCCTAAGAATGAGCTCTCCTTTGGTGTATGGGGTAGAAGAGAAAAGAACAATAAACTGGAGTAATAATATCAAAGTTGGTACATTCTTGAGAAGTGTGTCCCTTAACCAATTTAGGAATATATAGAAAGAAAAAGAAAAAAAGACTGTTTTTTTCTTTAGACTAAAACCTACATGTATAATAAGAAGCATAGTATCTTTACAAAAACACTGCATTCCTAATATTTCTATCGCCATGAGCAAATTAGTAAGGAGTGGAGTGATCCAGACACCTATAATTCTGAATGCGTCATTATTTGTCTCAATTAACTTTTACCTGGTCACAGGAACCATTGACAGACAACTTTATGATACTTACTACGATCATTTACACCACAATTACCTGTTGCAGAAGATCTGGATTGCCAATGATAAAAACAGCCCTGAAGCTCCATGAATTACTATATATGGCCTGTCAAAATCGCTGCATTACAGTCCCTGATTTGACATTTCCTCTGCCTAAATTCTACTTTCAGAGGTGCTCAAGACCTACCAGAGTTTGAGAAAGCAGGAAAGTCACTGTCAGAAACAGATCCTTCTTTGAAGAGGAAAGGATAACAGCATCTGCTGACTGACTTCCCAAGTCAGTTCACAGCAAACTGTCAACAATTGTACTCACACACCCAACAGGTGCAGGGACAAACACACAGATTGCTGTTTAAGCCCAAAAGAAAATACAGTTAGAAATCCACCACCTTATGCTGTTGTTGGACATAAAGTAACACAAGGTTCCAAAGGTTAGTGGTTCTCAGGAAATAAGGATTTGTATTACCTAGATATTAAAAATGTTATCTTTAAAGTTATAGGAAATACTATTCTTGCAGAAACACCACAGTGTATTTGAAAAGCTAATTTGGTAAAGCTTTTAATCAGAGTCTAGATGGTAAGAAAGATCAGCACGAACGCAGAATACACTGTTATCTGCAAGACTTACTGGTACAGCCAGTCCTACTGCAAAACAAACACATTAAACCTAAGTGCAGTAGTTAGGTGAGCACTTCAGTGGCAGCGCCAGTACTGGCATGAATCTCTTCTAAGCCAGCAGCAGGAATGAGAGAACTTCCTGACAAACTGAACTAGGAGAAAAAGGGGTTTTGATGTTTTGTGGTTGTGGTTTTCTTGGTGTTTTTTTTTTTTTCTGTGGTGGTTTGTTTTGCATTTGCTTTTTTTAAAAAAATCCAGTCAAGCTCCTCCCCATAGCTGCACAATCAGTTGTACTAACCAAGCAACAGTGTGGATAAAGTGCCTACATCCACTCTGGCCAACAGAAAAGAACAAGCAGCACTACTTCAAAAAAAAAAAAAGCCCAAACAAAAAACAAACCAAACCACAAAAAAACACACCAAACAAAAACCCCAAACAAACAAAAAAACCAAAAACCAAACATTCAACAAAACCACAGTACAAAGGTGTATAAAGCCTTCCCTATTTCTGAGCTGCTAAACAAGCTTACAAGCATCCAAAACCACATTAAATCTTTGTATTTCCTTTTAGATGCTCAGACAATAACAGAGCTTAAAATGGAAGCATTAATAAACAGATGAGCACAGAAAGCAGCTTGATTTCCAATACCCAGCAATGACAAATGTATCTTTTGAAGTAAACTAGGGATTTATTCACACAATGTAAATAACCACAATTGTACTGTTCTTACAGCCATCTGAGACAAGGGGGATAAAGCTAGCCTGACTGAAAATGAGAAGCTTGGTGAAACATCTAGAAAGAACTTCAGTATTTCTGAAGGTACATCTATGCTTTTTGGTTTCTTGTCTGCATTTAGGCATACAAAACGTGTGCTACACTGAAAGGACCATAAGCTGAGAGAATCTAGAAAACAAACAAACCAGAACTACAATCATTTCTTAGAGCCTGTCAATACTGCAAACAGAAACAGTTCACAAACATGCTGCTGCCCAATAAATCTTTTCATGTTGGGGGTGGAGAATTTAATGCAGCTATGATGCCAGGTCTCTCTTAAAAGAAAATGATCGTCCTTGCCTTTGATACTAGAGATCCCATTTTGAAAATATTTACAGTTGTCACAAAACTAAGAATTAGTTTAACATTAAAATCCAGGGATGACTTTTTTAATAGCAAGAATCTAAGACTTTTCTTAGAATCATTTAAGAAGTTAAACATTTTTAAGTAGTCAAGCTGGCAATAACAAGCTAGTTGAACATTCTCGTTAGTTGGGCTGACAGCTAAATTTTTTTTTCTATGGTTGTACTTCTTTCTTCACTTCTGCAGAATAGTCTACCTGCTGCCACAACCAAGCTAAGAGAATCACTATGGCTCTTTGAAACCTAGGAAAGAAGAAACCCAACATCCTTAAAGTGCTACCAAAACTAGTGCCTACTTGTCAGAGTTCACTCAATTAGGCAGCAACACAAGAAAGGGACTGAAAGGAAAAACATTAAGAGAAACTGACTGGCCTGATCTGTGTCTTCCTCATGTCACACAACTGTTTAATGAAGAGAAAGAAAAACTAGATGTAAATTTCATCTTCTGGTAATTACAAGAAAGGGTCTCTGGGTCAGGAAAATAAGCCAAGAAACATCACGTTTCTCTCAGCTTCTCTGCATCTCATGGAAATGGGGAGATAGTTATTCACATTATTTGGGCACGAGACCTACAGTTTCCCCCCACAGTGCGGAAGACTTCACTAAACTATGATATGCTCATCTTCTCAGTTTTGGATTAACTTCTCGGATTCATTCAAGCCAAACCAAAAAACAGCCACCACAGATGTAAAGGTCAGAGCTTGCTTACTTGCAATTACAATAAATTGCCTGGAGTAATCTCCATTCAGTGAAAGTTAATTTATACTCCTGTCACTAACAAAGAATTTACTAGGAAGTGATCTCAGTGCTCAGTTCTTTTTTGTGGAGGAGGAAAATAAAGAGAGGAAACTCAGTAGATGTCTGTTTTCACAAAATTGGGCAATTGACCTGAACAGTCAACCATTACTTTCTGCATGATCAGTCAGTTTTCTCATGTTGCCATTTCCTAGTAAAGCACTAGGAAATTATACATTGAACATTATTACTGCTACTGAATGTTCAGGCTTGTCTGAAAAATATTGCGTGAATCAGAGCTGATTACAAAACTGTAAAAAGTGTATGAAAGGCAGCTAAAGGGTCCAAGCAGAAAGTCTGGGTTATTCTAATAAAGGAGGAAAAATTAGAGTTTAAAGCTATTTCAGAAATAGGCTTTTTCCATATGAGAAGCATCAGCCTCGAGGAACAAAGCAGTTAGCACAGTGAAGAGAATCATGACACACCCCAAGCAGTAGCAATGCAGTAGCCAGACAAGTCCTGGCTAGCGAAAACAATCCTGAGTCATCATGCTATAGCAGATTTTGTAGCTCCTCATTATTCCCTCTCTTGGCAGTGGACAGCCTGCTTTATCCCCCTCATCCCCACCCCGCTCCTCCCTTCCTCGCAAGAAAGAAGGAAATATTTTAGTTAAATAAATGAACCAAAACACTCTATGAGGATTTTGTCACCTCCTCTGACCCCCATTGCATCCCTGCATTTCCCAAAGAGTAGGGAAAAGAGTTTGTAGCTGCCAGCTGAGCAAAATATACTCCACTTCGAGACAAGACACATGAAAAACCTGCCAGCTCTCTCAGAACTATTTGCCAGGGCTGAGTATTGCTTTCATGTTTATGCAACTGTAGTCAGGAATGAGACATTAAGATGACTATGTCCTTGAAATTGAGGAACAGTCCCTGTCTTAACGTTTTCTAGTGTCCCTGCCCTAAATTCTCTTTCCACACCCTCACCCTAGTTACACATAACAGAAGCAATTCAGCTTCAATTTCTGCCACTCTGCTGACCGCAAATGGGAAACACTGACAATCGCATTTACTTTAAAAGGAATACCTTTTAAATTGGCAATGTGAAAATACTGTTTAAAGATATCCAGACTTTTCATTTACAGATCCACCAAACACCAATTCAGGAGATAGATGTGAACTGTTAAACAGGAGGAAAGAGTTGGTGCCCCCGTCTCTTTTCCTTAACTCTTCTTCCAAGGGTGCCTATGTAGCCTTCCCAACTCCCTATTCAAACTGTCCTCTGTATGCCTGCGAAGGCAGCTGGTCACATTTTTGACCCTCAAAATTTTGTCACTTGAGAATTGGGGGCGGGAAGGAAGGAATTAAAATTCTGCATCCAGAGTCATATCAGATACTTGTCTGGGAGCTGCTCACCCAGTCCAGTTCCTCCATTCATAGGGTTGTTTTCTAATAACCGACTGTATCCTGAGCATGCACCCAGGCATTGTCAGAGCAAACCAGTTACCAATTCCTGGCACATAGCAGTGGGAGGGAGACGTGTGCCCAGAATTTTTAAGGGCAGGCCGAGCTGGCGGCAAAGGATGAGGTAATGGCTCTTTCACAGTTCCAGGGGCGCCCGCACACAGTTACTGCTGGTCATAGTGCAGCCTTTCAAAAGCCAGGTTTACTTTCAACATTTGGTAAAGTTTATACTCCCTTTTAATGGCAATAAAGGGAATCCTTGTGCCTGTATTTGAAACCAGCACTTAAATATACTATTGCTTGAATTCTCACAGTTACACATTTCAGCTGTTTCTTATGGGCAGGACAAAATGTATGCTAATCAAACCACCTATTTCGGGGAAAAAAAAGGAGGAAAAATGGGTCCTCAGGGAGAAAAGATAAAACATGCATAGAACAAAGCAAAACACAGTTTTTTTTTTTTCTTTGAATGTTCTCACTTAGGGCTAAACATTTTTAGAAATAATGAGAGTCATACTAAGAACATTCTTCTCTTCTTACTAACCCCTTGGCATGTTAGAGGACAAGCTACATGGAGTGCTTTGATTTTAATTTTTGTTGGAACTGTCTGTGGCTGAATAATCTGCAGTCCAGATGTTGTAACAACAATAAAGTCCCTCTCAGCATATACACAAGGATGGCAAATGGCTCTGTTGCAAAATCCTGAATAAACCTCTTGAATCCCTTTTCCTCCTTCTGTTGAATCATTCCAAAAATATCACAGAAGATAAAAGGTTTGCAAAGATACTAGATATCAGCTGAGAAAATAAAAGAATTAGTTCAAAGGTAAAGAGAACCAACTTAGTTTGATTTACACCTTCTCCCTCCTACTCAGTCTGCATTTACAAAGTCTAAAATCATTAGAAATGTTTCCAAGAAGCTTTCAACTTAAAATTCTAAGGGGGGGCAGTCTAAAAATACATTTTTTCAGAGCAGATATTAGGATGCTGAATGGATGCCATGAGATCTGACTAAAAGCAACACAGAAAGTAGTCAGCATCTTAAGGGAAATTCACTAGGCAGGTGATTGGTGTAAATGGAGGAACATCAGATTAGTACACTTATTACAATATTTAAACTAATCATAGAATCACAGAAAATCTTGAGTTGGAAGGGACCCGTAACTTTTTAAAAAAAAAATTAATAAAATCTGGCAACTTTTCAGGATTTCGAACAGAGAAAAAGTTTGTAGTACTTTCTGAATGTAACGGTACTTAGGAATCCAAATTAGCTTCAATCTCTACCTACATGTACATGATGGAAACCATATACCTCCGTTGAACAGCTAAAGCTGCTTCCATGGAAAATTAAAAATGTGCCTTCTCACAGACATTACTATTGTGTGTCTCAGTTTTCCAATAGGAATTTCTCTAGAAATTGTAATTTGCAATTTTGTGTTTGGTATACTCCCACCAGTACTCAGCAAATACCTCTCATGTCTGCTTAGTAAAATAAAGAAACACTTAAATTAACATTCCAAGGAATCTAGATATGTTTTTAAAAGTCTGCTCTTGGAATTAGTATTCAATTCATATCAATAGTGATTTTTAAATTTTTAATAAAATCATCCTCATCATGCAATAAATATAGCTGGTAGGGCTTTCAGGACTTACAGGTCCTGATACATTGCTGCATAATGCAAACAGATACTAATGCCTTTTTAGCTCTGTCAGTAAATTCTTTGAAAGAACTTTGGAATAGTGGGAATCTTGATAATAGCCTGTTATAAAAGAAGGTACAGAAAACTCTTCAAAACCGTATGCTGGAATGGACTGAGGACACATGGAGAACAGTTTCCCATCTGTCCAGAAAGAAAAGAGGACAAAAAAGGGGGGTAGCGGGTAAAAGGCATCTGGGAAAATGTATTGTAAAAATATTTATAGCCTAGCCTCTGTTCTAGCAACATAAAGTAGTGTTACTTTCATTTACTTCCATGATGTACATGCAAGATTGGGCCATAAAACCTTCAACAAAACCCTGCACACAAAAAGAGCTCTCAACAAAATTATGCCACAGCATAAAAAGCAGAGCAGCATAGTGCAAATAGCCCAACAAGCTGTACTTCACAGTCTCTCTTCACCAGCAGTGTCAGAAATTGGCACCAGCAAGACCGGCTCCTGTGGCAAGCAATCACATTGCCACAGGAACACTGCCAGGTGAGAGGACATTTAACAGCATCTTCCAATATCTCATATCCCAAAAGAGATAGTAAATATGACTCTAGCCTCTGCTAGATTAACAAATGAGTCTGAGAAACACAAACTTTTATCTCCCATATTTTATAATACTAGGCACAGTTGAATCAGATTTTCAAGTCATTCTAATGTTGGCCAAGTTTTCTTGAAAATATTTTATTAATACAGAAATAATTTGTCTTCCCTGCCCACAAGAAGGCTTAAAAATCCCTACGTCGTACTCTATTCAAGATGGCCCCATTTGGCTGTGTCACTGCAGCTTGAGAAGACAGTAATTGAGGGCAGTTATCAACATACATGGTAGCCACAAATACCTGGCAAGGAGCCAAAGTTACTGCCCTCATCATGGTGGCACAAAAGATCCTGGCAATATAATTCCTCCTACACACACAGAGCTCTTGCATAGAATTAGTCAGCTACTACCAACGGCAGAGGTGACCCAAGGGCAGGACGTGTTTCTTCAGTCTGCTGAGGTTAAACCATTCGGCCCTATTTAATCTGTTAGAACCATCAGCACTGGTAGCAGAATGGAACCTGAAAATCCTACCAGATTGGGCTGCAATAACTGGTAAACCTGGTATTTCCAGCCTGCAGTCAAAACAAACATGGGAATAAAATCACAGCGCTTTTTAAAGCAGCAGTCAAAAGCCCTCTTGAAGCCTTGTTTATAAGCAAACCAGTCTCAAAGGCTGGATTTGCATTGGCAGGGTTTGGATCCTGCAAAATAAACCTTTCTAGGTAGTGTTTTCCTTCTGCCTATAAGGGAGGAATGGTTTCTAGTGTAATTTCTCCCAGACTACAACCCTTTCAAACTACACTGAAGAAAATGCTTAATTCAACACAGCTGGCCTCACCAAGCTTCCTTAGGAGCCTCTGCACTTTGGGCATGCACCTGCAATCCTTCCTTTAGGAAGGCAATGAATGGTAACACATAATCTGACAGCCTATTGGCAGGGTGAAATCACTACTGGCATTCAAAAACAAGAAAATGTACAGAAGCTCCTACTTAGTCGCAACTTCTTTGACAGAAATCATTCCATTTAGGCAATGCTTTATGCTCTACTATAGTGGATACCACATAGCACCTTTTAAACAGTATACTACTTTAATCAACACTAAGGTTCCAAACTGAGTGACAGTTTGGAAGAAATTCTATGATCAAGTGATAGAACTCCTAGAAAAATGGTTCTCAATTACCTACACTTTGTGCTACTAATGTTCTGCATGTAATGGTGATTAAGTGAACCAGACCACCAGTTGTGCTCAACTTCTACTCCACCCATAACTGGCTATTCTAATAAAGGGCCTCTGGTAAGAAAACTGCACTTTGGCTTCTGAAAATTACTATTGTAATACGAAAGCCAGAAAAATCACAAAGCATCTGTTGAAATTTTAACTGTGAGAATAGTGACTTTCCATGCTTTACAGAACTTCATTCTTTCAACACTCCTAGTGAACAAAGAAGTATTTACTCTACTACAATTCATGCACTTCTTTAAGGTTCTCTTTGCATTTGAACCAAGCTCCATGTACCAGAAAGAAATTATATGATTATTTGTTAATTAAGGTTTGGACACTTAATTTGCAAGAAAGATTTCAAAGATGCAATGAAATTAACATGAACTTCTCGTAAAAGACATCCCTAAAATTTCCTCTGGTAGATGCAGATGTTTGGAAAAAACACGACTTCTTGTAATAGGTAACTTCAAAGCCACTTCTTTTAATTCTGGGCACAGTCCTTCCGCATGGGTGGAGCACATATCCTCTCAGGAGCTCACTGCCAAGACTTGCACTACTCCCTCATTTTATGATCATAAATGTGTCAAGAAAGATCACATGATCAAAACACATCTAAATTATTCTGCTGTATTGACTTGAACACTGAAGAGTAGACTAAAAAATGTATCCCATCACATCGTGGCTGTACATCTGGTCACATGATAGGAAGCACCAGAGGTTTGCAATATGGGACTGAATGTGTAGGCAGACCCTTGCTCGTATAAGATGCCGAACAGTTGTGTTTTTGCCATGTCATGAAAGAGAAACTGTGAAGACAGGACTGATGTGCAGAAAGTACATCTGACCTCCGGACCCCCTTCCTGGCCCATGTCTAACCAGGTTGGGTGATCCTCCTTCACGCTGTCCTGCATGTGAAATTGCAGCCTTCACCAAGCGAAGTGACATCTAGGTCACGGCTTACTTTTCAAAAGCATTTGGACACACAAGATTCTATGACATACTCATGTGCTGAGAACAATGAGCTCAGAAGTTAATTTGAACTAATGCACCTATAGAGCACACATATAAAAGGAAAAAGGATTCATCTTGAAGAAATCATCACCTGTAAATCCCGGCAAGTGCCCGAACACAATCTCTATCCCTTCACTTACCTCACAAAATGCAGTTTGCAATCCCACTGACACATTCTCTCCTGAACTTTCCAAAGAACAAAGCTTTGGAAGTTTCCCAGCTCCCTTTCAAAAGGGTTTACAGATTCACGCGCCATCACATTCTATGATAGTTCAATACCTGACATTGCACAGAGAGGAAATAAGACTATTACTGAAATGTCACAATCTGTGGACTTGAAGAGCCATAATCAAAACCAAAATATATGGGATACCTGGGAACTGCCTGAGCTACCAATAGAATCAGAGTGACTTGGCAGAAGGTAGTGAGAATCTTCAGTTCTGTATCAATACTGGAAATAAAATGTGGTGGGGGAATTAAACAATGACCCACAGCAAAAGATCACACACGGAGGTGCTGCCTGGATTTGTCTTTTAGAACTCGCTGCTAAGAAACTACAAGTCATCTTACAACCAGCCAGTATATAAAAAAGGTTTGTCTCTGTTCAAGTCCATGCAGCAAGATCACTTAGATGTGTTTTAAGTAAGTCTCTATTCTTCTCTATTCCTGATGATTATTTTTCACTTTCAGCCTCCTACTGATATGGCATGTGACTAGAAGCAGCTGACAATTTCCAATGCTCTCACTCAACTCTGCGTGCTGCTTGAGCACTTTTTCCATTCACCTTCTTTCTTACACGCTTCTACAATTGACTCAAAAGACTATTATCAAGTCTGAAGTTCACTGATCATTGTCTGCTTAAGGCTTATTTACTGTGCAGAAAAACCCGAGCAAACACCAAGTCTTTTGTATGTCAGCCAAACAGTAGCAGCACCTTCTTCCCTACCTCCCACACCAAGGATGTTAATGTTTTCAAATCTTCTGAAAAAAGAAAATTGATATACCTTTCTACCCAGTCTACTCCATGAGCAGTAAAAGCTGCAGAGACCCAATGACTTATGTACTTCCGATTGATTAAAATAGACCTTCTGTAAAGGCCTATTAACTTTTTACAAAGACCAAAAAAAACCAAACCACACATGCCTGAAAGTTTTTACAGCCAATCCTGGACAATCACAGCCTCATGTGATGGCATAAAAAAGCTTTAATTATCTGCAATGTTATAACGCATTATTATATGATGAACCAGTGACCTATTAATCCAAACAAAACATCACAGCACTGCTAGCTGAAAAGGAAGGCTGAATTCATTCAAGCTGTAGGAGACTGCAAGGCAAGGTCTATGGCAGCACGCTGAGATAGCTTTTAGCTCTTCAGAAGCTACAAAGTTTTCCTAGAGAAATCCTGAAGTACTCTGTAGAAATTTATAACACTTACACAAACACTGTGAGCTGCCAACAGTATTTTACAGAAAAACAGAAACAAATTCTGGCACTTAGACCTTTCATCTAAGTGTTCTGAAATGCTTTGTAAGCACTAGTACCAGAAAAGGTTTAAGCAAATGATACCCATTCTAAGGCAGGGAAATTGGCATACCAGGCATCAACTGAGCAATGAAGAAAATCTAGGAATTCTACTGCCAGCCACCTAGCTGTTTTTATTTTCTGATTATGATAGTTCTAATGAGATCTGTGTAACTCCAGTAATGTGAATATAGTGTTTAAGCAGTTTATTATGTGTTACCCTTTATTGTAATATTCATGGTTTTCTACAGTTGCATGTGAGTGTCCAAAGACAGACATATTTCAATAAAACAAAGAAACTTAAGAAATTTATTTTATAGAAGTTTTAAACATCTCCATACATGGGAAAATTAATAATCATAGGCAGAAATACAAATTTTGTTAAAATTTGTTTTTTAGCATCAAAGTTTTGATGAGATCTACTGAACAAATTTCAGGCTCTGTGTTAAACAGGAAACTCATCTTACACTGCTTTTTATTTCTAATGCCCGTGTGACAAGTTTCACAAAATGTACATGATTAGGGCAAAGAAATCTGAATTTGTTATAACATCAAAAATGGATCAGGATTAAGGTGGCATATTTTTCAACAAGAAAAGAATATGGTCCATCTTCTTCAATAGTTTACTACGATATATATACACACACACAATTGCTCTTTTTCTTTTCCCCTGAAGCTGTTTAATTATGAAGACGTCAAAACTTTTAAGTACTCTAACATGAACAGTCACCATGAGCAGCTTATTTTTTCACTGCAAAGTCAGTATCAGACACGAGTCTTACTTATTTGGTACAAGAAAAATATTGCTGGTTCAGTGGCTATGTTTCTACCAAACACAAAGAAAAGGAGGAAATGCTGTACTTACTTGTTAAAAAGGTTCAGTCCAATCCTATAATGGCGTTTCCTGATAACATCATTACTGAAGGCAGGGGAATCCCAGCTGTTGCGAGTTTCTTTGTGGTATGTTTGTTTGCTCAAGGTTTGCTCCCTTAGGCTGTCTCTAGAAGAAGACTCAGAGCTGCAATTTATTGTATCATTAGAGTTGGAAGTACTGTTGATGCTGTCATTGTCTCCATCAGAATAATCAGACTCTGATTTGCTTTGCCTGTTTGCTGTGCCATTGATAGCTAAATGACTATCTATAGGCCTAGCCCTATGCCTTGCCTCCTGTTCCTCTCGGGATATAATCTTGGCAGGAATACTGTGAGGGATGTGTTTGGGGCTTCCTTGTTGACTAGTGATCCCTCGGTCATAGGCATTTTGTCTCTTTAACGAGCCTCTCTCTGAGCGATCACTCAAGTCCACTGAACTGTCACTGGGTGGCTCTATAGTTAGCAATGGTAGATGATCCATTCTCATCCTCTGTTCCTGGCATTCCAGTGATGGGGTACTCCTGCAGCTTGTATCAGTGTCTATCTTATCGTCTTTGTGGGTCATAGACCAGTACTCTTGAGAAGAGTTCACAGACCGAAGCCTCAAATCAGATTCTGTACTGGACGGTCTGTCTACTGACTGGGAAAGTGGAAGGGGTGGAGATAACTCTTCTTCATCAATATATAATGTAACATCACTGTATGATGCTGTCATCTCATCAAGCTTCCTGTGATCCACACCGTGAATTGCTGGTTTAGTCTGAGCACAACTATCCCTTTCCATTTCACGACTTCTGACTTGGTCCGGAGTCTGGACTTCTTCAGAATGTAGACTACGGCAATTCAGTGCATCATCAATGGACTCTGCAAGGGATTTCACCTGCCTGGAAAAAGCATCCTCCAGTTCTGTTATAGCATCAGCAAAATCAGTAGATGCTGCTGGAGACTTCATTGTAGCTGACTCTCCAAGGTCACCACATTCAGACTGTACCAGGGATCCCAGCTTTGACCCATCATTTGTAACAGAAACTTGTTTTCCTTCAAAGTAAGAGCTGTGGACTTTCTCAGGTCCTTCAAAGGAAAACTGCATTCTCATATTGGACAGTACAATGCGTCTTGACATACGATTTTCAGACATAGAACTTCTAAGACGCTCAAAATTTTTGTTCATCTGATACTGGCGAAAAGCTGTTTGTATAGTACGAGCAGCATGTCTAGTTATGAGACGGCCTCCATATTTCCGTTCTAGCATTTCCACCTGTGGAAGGGTGAACAAAATTACTTTGTAACTTGATGCAGGTTAGAACAAGGTTAAAGTATTACAAAATAAAATTTCTTTTAACAACTTTAATTTTCAGAAGTTTTTTTAATTGTGTACTGTTCTTGAAAGTAAAGCTCCAGGCTAACAACTGCACAAATAGTGAACCGAATAATCATAACAATAACTTGCAAGTTCTACCATAAAAATAGAGACAAAAATATGACCATGTGAACACTGTCACATAAAATTAAGGTGTCGGCAACTTGTGTGTGTGCATGTTCAAATCTTGGTTTTCACACATTAGCATTGGTGTTCCCATGTCAAAGCAAACAAGACAGCACTCTAACACAACATAATGCAGTCATTCTTTCTCTGGAGGGACAACTGAAGAGAAGTAAAATCCAAATATAATGCAAATTGCCATATTTTGGGAGTAAATTTTAAAAGGGGCCATCACACTTCCAGGCTCACATCGCTCTCTACATGAATTAAAATCAGATAGCATCATTTCACCCAGGCCTGATATCAAAGTAAAATGGAGCCACCCACACCATACGCTTCCAGAGAGGTTTCTCTGATAGAATATCCACATAGTCTTCCTCAAACCAAGAACATATTTCAGACTTTCTAAATACAAATTCAAATCTATTTTCATTCTTGTAACTACACTCAAGATTGCCAGTGTTTCCAATTAACAGAATGAATATTCAAAATAAATACATTATAAATACTATCAATTTAACCTAGGGAAAATGACATGTCAATACTTTTGGAATACTCATTAGATATTTTCAAACCTTTCCTTCCAAAATGTGAAAAGCATCACTTATTTAAATAACATTGAACAGGATGAATAACTAGTTTTATTTCAGTATTTTTCCCAATATTGAATTTCTGTTCTGATCAGTCTTTGCTGGATCCATATTATTCACAAACACAAAACATACATCGCAAATCAGTATGTTTAGTATGACAATTAAACCCACCATTTTTCTAGCAGCATTTTTTTTATAAGTCCATGCAATTTTCATAATACTCCAATGATTCAAAAATAATTTCTCCTCACTTGCAAATCCAGGTACCCTTTTTCATTAGACACCAGGTTTTAATTACTCATGTCACATGCACAACCTCTCCTCCTCATACTTTGGAGATCACTCCAAGTAATTGTTAAGTTCAGATATTGATGTGCAGAGGGGATTCATCCCCCTTCTGTGGAAGAACTAAATGCTACTAAAAAAATATTTTCTAGTCCATTATGTCTACTATTTGGGAGTAGTTGATTTATTTCTTTCAGTGCTATTGCCTGGTTCAACAGTTCCTATTCCCCTTCCACATTAAAGATGATCTTTTTGGCTCAGTGTTTTTAACATGTGAATCACTTTTTTATTCTAGATGCAAAAAATATGCACAGTTATTCGCATAATTGAGGAGGCCAACTTCTCAGATGGGCTCAGATCAGGATTACTGCTAAGGAATTGTTCTTTTGACTGTATCTTGAAACTTTTTAAAACTAAGCTCAAAAAGCTGTGCTGATCTTTGAGCTGGGAATCTGTAAATCTCCGCATAATTTTCTATAGTTTGTCTATAAAAAAATTGTTTAGCCTTTCACCCCTAAATGGGGGTTATATTAGCCCCACATTTGCACATGTCAAAGAGGCTATGAGGTTACTTGTACAGTGTTCTGAAGATTAAAAAATTAAGAACAGTGTGCCACTGCTGTCACACATTTGCTACCATTTCTATCCATAGTATACATTAGGTCACATGTGTTTAAATAAATTGTAAGAGATTATTTCGCTGGACTAATCTCAAAACAAATGATTAATTGTTAATTTAGCTGCTCTCTCAAACTGTCAAACCTGAAGAAAAGATAACTGGCATAGCTGGTGTGAAAGAATAAAACAAAAACTAATATTCTATAAAATAATCTGGACTTTACTCTTGCTGCTCCTCAGGTTTACACAGAAAATGACAACATCACTGATTATCATAAGTCAGGGGGTATTGGTGGGAATTTTAATTGAGAGTGCTTTGGATTTTGCCTAGATGCTTTACTAGACTTACGACTGATATTTCTAATAAGTTTTAATGCATATTCAGTGCACCTTTTAAATGCATATTTAATGCATATTGCTTTTAGGTAAAGCCTTCGACATTTTTCTAAATAGTTTTTAAGTATCTTCTGAGATCTCAATGAGAACTTTTTAAGAGCAGTAAGCAAGTCTTCAATATCAAGCTTCCTTTATATACCATTGTCACTTTTAATTGTGTAGGTCTCCCCAAACAAATACAAAATAACATCTGCAGTCCTCATCCTCTGTCAAACCAGCACAAAAGGACAGATGGAATTAGGCTCTGTGGAATACCTGCAGTGCGAGAGCCCTCTTTAGTAAGCTTAACGCTCTATGTCAATCCCTTATGAGACACCTAGCAAAAATGACTGCCAAAGGTGGAAAAGAAAGTAACATTTTGGACCTGACAATGAGGGCCTTGTGATTCAATAGCGGAGCTGGCGTAATCTAGGTCAAGAATCAGGAACTTGATATGACCCCACTCCAATATAGAATTTGGTGAGCAGAAAGGCTAAACTGAACTCATACTTGCTATCCCAAATATTGGCTTCAACTTTAAGTCAGAGCTCAAGCCCTGTTCTTCCAGGTCTCTCTGGAACAACATTAGATGATTCTCCAACCTGAAACTTTAGAACATCAAACAGATGGCAAGTGAGACTTAGCCCCTATAAATTTCACTATCAATATGTGGTCCAAAATCAGGAGTAGTTCACTTCTTGTCTGTGGATTTTTGCCTGCTTCCACTTCTGCCACATTAACATACAAGTCTGAGTGTCTGTGCAACATGCCAGAGTAAAAGTATTCTGTGGCAAGAAAGATCTCTACCAAACACCAAAAAAACCCAACTAAAAGCAACCAAAAAAACCCAACCCAAAACAAAAGCCCCAAACCAACCCAGATTTTTCTTAGCTTACAGATATGTTGCTGCTATCATAAACTAGGTAAAACAGCTCAAGTACCTGCTTATCTTGTAGGTCTGAAGAGAGTTCATAGCTCTCAGAAAGTGATCTTGACCTTTTAATAGCTTCTTCCTCTGCTTGTTTTCGCAGTATAGATGTTGAGTGCTGAAGTTTCGGCCTCCGAGATCTTTGTTGTCCAGGGGAGACAGAATACAGACCGTAAGCAGAATGATCGTAGTGGTCTGGACTTATAGCTGAACTGTGTGTTATAGGTCCTTGATGGTACGTAGATGGGCTGTCCAAAGATGTGCCGGTTTCACTGCTTGGAGCTTCACCCTCAACACTAGAGAGAATGAAAACACCGGAAAATTCTCAGGTAAGCACTGTATACCAAAACTCTCAGCAACAAATAGCATAGTTTTGTTTAATATCATTTTATGTAGACATCCAACACATTTTGATCAAATTCAGATGCAGTTAGTACAGGGTAATGTGACCTTCATGCCAAACACCATAGTTTTCACTGTAATCTAAGCAAGTGTCTATTTCTGTTGCAGAGGTCATCTTTAGAGCATGAGTCAAGCAGGAGAATGGGGATTACAAGTATTATTTAACTTTATACAGTAATTACTAATAACATCCTGACTAAGTCACTCAGCAACTACTGTGTAAAATAAATGAAAACTTTTGATTTCTTCTAAGACTGCTCATTTCCAAGTTGTTCTACTTCAAAATGACAGATGCTTATTTATGTCTTTCCTTGCTTTGACAAATAAAAGCAATATTTTCTTACTGTTATATTACAGTTTGACATAAAAGGATTACTTTCATGTTACTCAAAGGAGATGTGGGTTTTAATGGATCTTGTGAGCTACTCTGTTTCTACAAAGTGAAGTTGAGAAAAAGTACGTACAGGAGAAAACTCATTTATTTCTCTGTTAGTGAATGATTGCTCCCATGGGATACTTTCGGCATGCTTTGCAGTAAAGCATCCCAAGGGATGGTGGTTCTAGCTAATGAAAGAAAATAGTTTCAGGTAGGGCAAACACAACAGGAGCTATCTGACAAATAAAAAACACTTTGAATGCAGTTATTGCTAAGGAATAAAGGAAATAAAAAAACCTATATATTAAAGGAGTTGTACAAAATAGGAAACATTTCAACACTGAGACCTAGTCAAGGTTTATCCTGAAGTACGGATAACTAATGTTAATCTGTATTTGTTTTATATTTACAGTAGAGCATTCTCACATTACAATAGTGTATGCACTTTCACTCTCCACAGCACGTTTTTCATGTGTTTCACAAATATTTACTATCTGCCTCATCCTGTGTACACAGAGCACTGATAGAAACACAAAATTCTACTTTTTTTTAATCACTCAAAAGACTTAGAAAACACTCCACACATGCATGAATATAAGCGTTTGCAGTACTTCCCCTACCTTTTGTTTTAGGAACAGGTACATCCAAATTCTAAAGGAGTAAAATTCCATGTTCCCACCATGCCCTGTATTTCTTATTTCGCTTTCATTCACATGTATATGAAACATAGAAAATAAAGTTCTCCTGTTGTCTCTCAGAAATGAAATGCTGTGACCCTTGCTGCACACACATACCACAGCAGTCCCTTCAACAGTTCAAAGTACAGAGCGATTGCTGAAAGAACACTCTCCACTGGACCACAGTGCCAGAAGAGATCAAGGTTAACACTGGCAAAACTCCCTTAGCTTAAACAGTGTGTACTTTTTAAAGCGAAGGAGGAAAAAGCCCCTCAGATTTTTCAAAATGTTTCTATAAACATGTAAAACTGAAAGCCAGTTCTCTTTCTTTGCCCATCAAAATATTACTCTACCCAAAAGGTATTTTCAAACATACTTTACTCAAGCTAGAAATATTTTCTGTGTGCACACATAACTTTTTCCAAAACGGAAGTTGACAGGAAACTAATCCCTTTACCTCTGTGATACAGATGGCTTTCAACTTAAAAATTATAAATTATCCAGTTTTGCTAATGACATTGAAACTGTGTAACAAATAATTCTCTCTAAAGTATCCATTAAAGAAATTACTATGATACTTAACTGCTTCACATTCTTTGTTTAAATCCTAAAATACACTTCTCTGTTCTGCTGTGGGGTCACACTGTTCTGTACATCGCAGGTTCTCAATCACAAGCTTATTTGTAAGTACTTTTCATACAAGTATGGTAAATTTGGTTTTAACAGGAAGTCAGGAATTATCACTATTTCCCCCTTAGGTTCTGTGACTTTTTTTGCCTTCCTTACCCTTAAATTGTGAACTATTTAATAACCCTTCCACATTGATTATAATCCCATGTTGACATTTTAATAATGGTACCTTCAATGGATCACTTAAACTTTTCATCAGCAAAAAGGGTACTGCCCTAAACAGAGGCTCTGATTAAACTTAGGGGTTTATTCTTTATTTTTAGATTGTCTTTTGTACCTTTTCCAGTCATAAATATGATCCTTGACTGACTTGATCTCATTTTGCTCATAGGCCTATTCCCTGCCATCACATCTGACCTTTGAATCAGGGAAGTAATTATCTTTTACAGCAGGCAGCCTCCTGCACAACCATACGCCAGCCCTTTAAAGCAAACAAGTGTGCATGGTCAGGACTTCATATTTGAAGGCTTTCTCCCATTCAGCTCTTCCTTGTCTGTTAAGAGCAGCTGAAGCTTCATACAAGTTATTTCATAAAAATGAAACTCCACTGACAAAGAAAAGCAGCTTGCTTTCTACTTATTACTATTTTACACGTGTTTGGAAAATAAAAGTATTTCAACAAACATGACTTGTGTGAAGCTTTAAGGATGACAAGATGTATTCCTCTGCTATGATGGAAATGCACACAGAGCATTGTGGAACAAGAGCGTGGAAGTGAGAATCATCCTGGCCATCTCTATTTTGAAAGACTGTATGCTAAAAAGGGTACCTTTGCTTCAAAACAGACTTAGAACACGAGCCAGTCACTGCAGGGTTACAAGGGTGATTTTTATCTATCCACTTATTAAAAATGCCAACATGCAAAAATGTCAGGGATTCTGCTCAAGGCTTGCAACAAGAATTACAGTAAGTCCCTCTACGACTAGGGGAGTAGTCAGGCACCTCTCTAACACTACTTCACTTCCAGCAGCCACCCTGCACATTGTCTTTCTCAGATGGGTGAGAAATTAAGTACACTGCAAAGATGGACAATGTAACGCTTGACCCAGTCCCAGCTGGAATTAGAAAGAACTTACTAGCAAAGTCTCTGTTTTGAGGCATCTGCCACCCACCCTACATGCCCAGTAGAATTACTGAAAATTTCAGTGATAAAAATAATCTAGTGGATGAATTTGGTTCATCTCCCTGTAACATGCAATGGCATATTACTAGGGAGACTGGCAATATGTTGACTATTCCAGCTGTATAATATTAGGAGAATGCAAAACAGTTGAAATTAACCTTTTATTTTTAGAACTCCGATTGTTTTATCACACTCCTCTTTCAGCAGAATATAGACATTCATTATCTGCCAAGCCAGAAGAGGAGAAAGGTTGCTTGCCAGTATTTCACAAAGAAGCAGAGAATGGAGCAGCTAAAGAGTGAAAAAGGAAATTAAATATTTAAAATTAATTAGTACTATTAATATGACTTTGCATGAACAAAACTTTAAAAAAGAGCCATGGAAGAACTTTGCTTCTTTGTAAATCTAAATTACTTTTTCGAAAGAGTGGCCAGCACTGACTGAATCAGTATTTTATCAAAATCTGACACTGAAAGTTTCTTCCTGCATAAGCCTCAACTTCTAATACTGTTAAAAAAAAAAACCCAAACACCACTGTATCAAGGAACAATAGGGAAGAAGACAGACTTACAGAAAAATGGAACAGACTGAGTACAGTATTTTTAACATATCTCAACAGATATGTAAAACTATTGGTGAAAACAGATTAATTTTACTTTTTTAAATGACTATACACCAGTGCTAAATACCAAACATAGATGAATTCAGGCATTTTCTTTTCTTCTGTGTATGTATGTCTCTAGGCTTCCTGCAAGAGCTAAGCCACACACTCTGCAAACACTTTTAAATTAAAATACGTCAGCTGAAGTGACATGTGTGGATGCAAGAAGGATCTGTTGGCTTCATCAGCAGGGCAGTGAGATAAGGGTCATCCCCGCAGTGTAGCTAACACTATTTACCCATGATGCACATTGCGCTCTAACAGTGACAGAATCAAAGCTCACTGCTCTGTCTGAATCAAAGACTAATACCAATGTGCAGGCAGTGGCTGCCAAATGCTGCTTTTCTAACTGATCTGCCTAGATGACAAAGCTGAGTAACACGGCGCATGGCTGTTATCTTTGGACTAAAGTAGAATACAGCA
This sequence comes from Phalacrocorax carbo, assembly GCF_963921805.1. Classification (NCBI taxonomy): domain Eukaryota; kingdom Metazoa; phylum Chordata; class Aves; order Suliformes; family Phalacrocoracidae; genus Phalacrocorax; species Phalacrocorax carbo. The sequence goes on along the minus strand of NC_087518.1, from coordinate 25,758,992 downwards.
GATCCAAGCTGACAAAATATGAAGTAGATGTTGTTACTAACTAGAAAAAGGTCATGTTTTTTACAGTTATTTCCCACTCTTGGGGTGATAAGTTAATTTCAAGAATTAAACTCTGTCTCCTCCTTCCCTCCGTCTAATCACGAAATGTAGTTTTATAGTTAGCCATGAACAAAACAAAACATTTCCACTCCGTGCATTTTAGCAGCATAAACCTGGCAGGTCTTTTCTTCCCTGTCTCTCATTTTACACCTTCAGTTAGTACCTCTGATCACAAAGGCTGTAATTAGCAACCAGACACAAAAACCACTATCATAGTTTAAAATAACATATTATTCAGGAAGTTTGAATATCTAATGTTGTTGTTTGTTTTTCAGTTTTATATTCACACCTTCCTTTTCCTTCAAATCTTGCCAAACTATTAGCTCAGCAACATCAAAAATAAGCACAATAAAGACAAAATTTTGGAAAACAAGAAAAAGTCAACATTTGAGCTTAAAATGGAAACTGGAAAGAGCTTTCAAGACCTAAATTTCAGTAAAAGAACAAAGCTCAAGCTTTTCCTTAACTATAGACTTACTTGTCCCACTGAAAATGGCAAAATTACCAGAGAATCTGCAGGTTTAGATCCATAGGCACAAGCATTTGCTTCTCAGAGCGACTACACTATGAAAGAAAGAGATGATAACCTGAAAAGCAGAACATTCCTTTTTACTGAGGCCCAGTACCTTATCTTTAAAACTACGCGCATGTAAAAGGAAGTACATAACAATAACATCAGATGCAAGGAATTATCCCCTATTCCCACTCGCTCCAGAACCTTACAGTTTACAAGGAGTGAAGTGTCCTGCTGCATTTGTATGACTAAAATACAAAGATAATGAAAACATATGCTTACAGAAATCATCCAAATGTTCAAGCCAGTATATTGTAGATTTGGGTTGGAACTAAAAACAACAAAGAAATTCAACATACTTCTAAATAACGTAAATGCCAAACCAAAACTGCGTGCAACATTTTAAAATAGAATCAAAAGACCCTCCCAGCAAAACAGAGTAAAAACTTGAGAAATTATTTTACCAATGAACATTCTCTGAAATCACTAGTTATTTTCATCATTCATTTAGAATGGACTTTCAACAGTGTAAAATAAATATATGAAATTGAAAACAGGCCCTAACAACTGGATGGTACACACATGAGAATCAATCAGCATTATATTCATCCTGTAAAAAATTTATTTTGGACATATAAGTGTGACAATATAATAGGTTTGTGCCGCTACATCCTAAAGAATTTTCTGTAGCATTTTAGATCCTTAAAAGTATGAACACAAGTTCAAAGGTACACAGAATAAATTCCTTTTCTTCTAAATTGGAAAGTGGAAAGTATGCACAAGTAATATGAATACAGTAAAACCACAGCCAACTTAAAATTCTAGTCAGCACATGATGATAAAACCACTCAGCTTTGCCATGACACTACAACAGCTCTGTTCTTTAGAAAGCAGGCAGTTTTTAAAGCATGGCTTTCATAGGGTATCACTTGTCAGAGGCAGCAGTCAAAACTCCAGGTAGTCTGGATAACCTGAATTCAAATTGAACTTAATTAAGTATTTATACTTTTTTTATTTTAATCTGTTGCAACAGTGAAGCATTTGCATGAGTAGCTCTTAATGAAATTCTCAATCAAATCCATCCCTTCCCTAACTTGCCTACTTTTCCTCAAATCCATATAATTTATTCCCCTCTTCAGGAAAAATGCACATAAACTTGGTTCCCTCCAAGTCATATCTACTGATAGAACATTTCAGCAAGCTGATTTTCTTCCTTTGTCTCAGGGACTTTTCTGGCCATAAACATTAAAATGATACCTACAGTTGAAGTATCTGGATACCTAGGGACTCTGCCATATGATTTATGAGGTGGGTTTAAATGCAAACCAAACAGTGAAGCTTTCTGTATTAAAACCTCATTTCATAAACATTATTCCCAATACAACTTCTACCTCAGTCAAAAATAAATAGGCCCAAATACCCAGAAAGAAAGAAGTGCTATGCATCTGTTTTACACCAACTATCTCTTTTTAAAATTTGGAGGTTAAAAAAGCCAAACTCTGATCATAACTCCTAATTATAGATACCCACTTGAAATGGATCCAAATTCTCTACCTAGCTCAAAGAATGCAGACCAGAAGTCGCCCATGGAACTAACTGTGAGTAACAGAGAAAAGCACAATGGCAGCTGCTAGAGCAGCTGCTATACTCAGACACTTCCAACATGAAGCCTGAAAAGAAACCAATTAAATGGTGAAAATGTTTAGGTCAAATCTAGGCATTCCACACAGGAACAAACCTCTACAGAAGTTAATTTATTGCATATAACTTTGTCTTTACAACTGCAATGAAATACTAATCTGAATGTGAAATTTTAAATGACAATTACAAACATAACATCACTAACTAAAACTATGTCACCCTATACACAACTTAATCTGAATATAAGCATTCATTTGACACAAGGGTACACACTACAGCTTCAAAGTTGGCTTACACTTCAGTACCTGTGGTGCCTTCTGCTATAAAACTAGGAGGTGTATTTAATTAAAGCTCTGATGTATGCATTGTATTATCTCAAATTACTCTCCACAAAATGTTCTTAATGTAAGTTCTTGAAATGCAAAACTAGCCATATGTAGTTCATACAAGCCAGCCTTTTCAGCATTTTTCTTTTTTCTCTCTCCCCCCCATTACAATATTCCCCAATGGAGTGAGAACATTTGAGAAGTATATTACTAGTACAATTTGCAACAGATTAGAATCTAGTTCTTATTGCCATGTCTGTTTTGTACTGTCTAGTAAACAAAAGTCAATTATATTAAGAAGTTATACAAATCCCCAAATCCAATAAAGGCAATAACATTAACAAACCAATCTACCTTCAAATACACACTGTCAAAAGTTCAAAGCCATTATGATGGACAACAGCATTCACAGGCACTGACAAAAGCTTTGATCCAGAAAAGAAATATTGATCAACTTGTTTTACTTAGAATGCACTCTCAATTCAGCTGTTTGTTAAAAACAAATGAAACCTTTGAATGCACATCAAAGTAATGTCCCAGGTAATTCATCTTACTGAAGTTAAATATCATTGCAAGAAAAATCCAGACAAAATTTGCATGTGTGTCAGAAATGAACACTAACAAAGCAACTGCTTCATTCTGTAATGTTCTGTGTAATAGACTGCCAATAACCACCAGCTGAAGTTAAAACACAGTCTGATGACCACTGACAGAGCAACCAGAGTTCCACAAGCAAGCACCGCTATGCGCACTGCAAACCTTCGTTTGCTCTCTGGCCCAAGTCCTGGATTCAAAATTACAGAAAAACCCCAACATCTACTCACTTGGACACTACCAGGTTTTAATTCTCACTAAATATCCCCATAAAAACCATTAATAAAATTTAAAAAAAGACATCTTGACCCCGACTCTTACATGCTATTAGTAGTAGCGGAGAGCAGGGGAATAAAGATGAGAAATTATTTTCTCCACACCAGAACAGAATGTAGGAATTAGTGAACTGTCTCTACTGAAATGGAGATGCACACAAGCAAGATGAAAACAGAATCAAACAAAAAGCTACCCAACTTCTCCATTTTAGGGAACTTTTATAATAGAGATAAAAACTAAGGATATCCATTTGAAAAGAGCTTACTTGAGATTACCTTCAGCTTCCAAGCAGGAGAAGGAAGGTTAAACACCTCACACATCACCTTTGTCTACATCAAGCAGTAGCAGCATACTGGTTATCAGACATAAGTATTTACTACAGAAGGGTCAAACGAACCAACCGACGCTCACTCAGTACGTATTTAACGCCTTATGAAGCCTATCTGCTAAAGGCAAAGCTGTGTTTTATTTTCATTATTTAGCAGCTGGAAAATAACAAAGGAGACTGACAGCATCACCAGAACTTGAGTACAGCTTATAAATGTTAGCTTCTATCTCAGGTAAAGACAGACAACATCATTCTCTGCTAATCTGTGTTAATCATCACCCAGCATATGTTTATTAAGCAATGACCGTAATTCCATGTGTCAAACTAAAAAATGGTTAAAGTATTATTAAAAAGATGACTACGATAATAATTTGAGGCTTGTGGCTGGAGGAAGAGTTCTCAAATTTATCAGCCCAACTTTTAGAGGGTTTTTTATGGTCAGCTCATTCTTTTGATGTGTCAGCATAAAACATATCAACATTAGAAAATGCCACGTATGCTTCAAAAGGATGCTTACCTTCTTACAGTGATTGAAGCTAAAAGTTTTTAAGTGCAACTGTGATATCTGACCATTTACAAAATCTGTGAAGCTCTACCTACCACTGCAGACTTTGTCCTATTCCTCCTATGTAAACTCTTACACAATAGGATAAGCTTCAGAAATCTATGGTGTTTCTCAATGCAGCTGTGGTAGAGTTTGTCCTCAACTATTTATTATTTATTCAGATATAGCATTCAGCAACTGGAATCCTCTTATTTAGTATATCGACACTACATATGACACACTTAAGGTATTAATACACCTTCTACCATTTATATCTTGACATGACCTTTATACAACACTAATTTTGAAAAGGAATATGTAGCAGCTGAGAAAAAACTGATTTGCACGCACAGCTGAAGCAGCATTTGATATAATGCAAAAATCCTTGGCATTCTATACCAGCCATTCTTGTATTTCACCTCTGTTGTGGCTTCAGCTGCTGTGTGAAGCCCACCAGTGGGAGAGGTAATACAGGATGGCACTGCTGAGAAATTGCCTTACTGGTAATTAGGTTCTGTAAGAGACTAAATACTAGTTTCCTATCCCCATTCAGTCCTTGGTGGATAATACTCTTCTTTCCTCTCTTATATACTGTATATCATATAAACATGAATTCGTTTAAAGATCCTTAATGAAACCCTGTTCACGGAGTAAGTAAAATGTTTCAGGCATTGAAATTGCATATGTAGAACAAAACTATATTCTCATTTTAGATCAAATGTACTTGATAAAGCCTATCATTTGACTAATTTTAAGGTTTTGCCCCTTTACTATTAAAAATAATTACAAATAAAATGTAGTACAGCGAACTAGGAACAATTTCTGAGTAGGCCAGCCTTTCCCTTCAACTAAGTCTTTGTGCCTGTGCAGAGGGAAATTAAGAATCATCATAAACCAAAGAGCGTGCATGGAGTCCACGCAGCAGAAATGACACCAAATGCATCTTTTTGTATTGGACACTGTATCAGGTAAAGTCACAGATCACATCATGACTGTATTCATTTAGGCCGTATTTCACTTAAGTAGTAGCAAGTGAATGTATACAAAAAGACCTATTTAAAATAACCAGGGGATTCTATTTCAATTAGTTAATGATATATTGTTATTATCTAATGAGGTGTGGTTTAGAACAATGTTGCTGATAAAACATAAAATACTTTGTTCTCTCACTTGGACTTAAGAAGTAGTTGGCTAAAGTTCTCCCACTTCTAAAAACCAGAAAGGTATTGTTCAACTTTTAGTGGTTGGTTGACTTTTCTCTGAAGTTACAGATAAACCTCATAAGGTTATACAGCAACATACTTATTAAAGCCAATCTTAAAGAAGGCTGGACTGTTAAAAGTCTGATCAGAGAACTGAATCTAGAAGTACATAAAAACAACAAAGTATTTAATCTTAAACACTGCACAAACCCTGTGTTTTGACTGCCAACTGTGTTGTGCCAAGTCAGAAAATAAACCCCAAAAACTCCATAACAAAAGACAAAGAAACCCTACTCGTTTTCTCTGAGGTAGAACACAATGTCATTTCGATATGCATAAACACAAACAGGCATGGGAAACCCTCACCAGCTAGGAAAGAAAATGTATGAGAACATAGAACCCTTGTTCCTGCTTTTTGTGAAATTCAGACTGTTGCCACCGAGTTAGTGAGAACAGGAAAGGACCTCAAGTATTCTGCACACACTGAGAGAGGTCTGTGTTGTAACTTACTGGAACAGAATCACTGCTAACCAGTCTTTAATCACAGGCATCCTCATAAAAGTGAGATTTTTTATCCTCTGCAGCACACCCAAGGTTTATATCAAAGTGTACAAAACATGTTTAAGGAAATAAAATGGTAAGAAAACTTTTGTTGGAAGTATGGAGTTTAGTGGAAAAGAAAATGTTTTAGATGTTTATTAGATTCAAGGCAATGTGTTCAAATACAGAAGATATTTGCAGGCATACTCAGAAAGATATTCTGTGTCTTACAGTGTATAAATCTTCACTCTTAGAGGTTGTAAGCAATCTTCTGAGGTCTTGTTTGTTCTAAATCAGTTGAAGAGCTGACAGATGCTTTTTCTCATTCACAAACTTCCTTCCTCTTGCATTTCCTCTCCATTATACTGAGTCTATATATTTTATAGTTCTTTCTCTGTTAGTAAGTAATTAAATGTAGGCTCTCAGTAGGACTTCTGACCCACCTCACTCATCACAATAAAAAAGAACACAGGTCTTGGAAACCTATAAATGCTATTTCAAAGCTTATGATAATCCAAGAACTTTCTCCTTACAAAGCTTATCTATTACCAAATTTTAAGACCAGCTTTATGTTCTAGATAATTTTATTAGCTACTTCCAATCAGTACCTAAAAATAGAGGATTTCCTACATGTGCACAGGATGAGAGTAATTGTAGCTGCAGTGTGTAGCAGCTTCATTTCCATGCAGCATACAGACGCCCAGTATGGCTCTGCAACTTTTGCTCCCAGGCACGTTGACAATCTACACTGACTTACGCTGTTACAGCTTCCCTTAGCTGGGGCCTGCACATGGGGCTGATCAACCATAAAACTACATTGGGTCTAAAATACAGAGCTTGGATAATTTTTAGAATTTATACGCTCTTTACCACAACTTAATTCGTAGATCTTTCCATAATGGAAAATTATCTTTTAGGACAACAGTAGAAGTCCAATTCCTGATAAGAGTCACCATTTTAAGAACAGAAAATGAAATACTGTGCAGAGACAGATTTTGAAAACATCAACCAAAGACAGCCAGCAATAATCTTGTGTCACATGGTGCACTGTGGCAGCACAGAAAAACCCGAACCTTTCCTTCTAGGCTAACCTAATCAAAAACATCTTAATCACCTTTGAATAAGAAAAAAGGATCCAAGATTGCAAGAGGTTGTCACCATTTGAGACAATTTCTAATAAATGCTAGGCAATCCTCTGTTCTCTCTCAATTTCACAAAGCATTAACTACTAGCACTAATAGGAAACTCCTAGCCGTAAAGTCCCATTCTACCCGAACTTGAAGCATTAGAATCAGCTCCTCCTTGAAACTAGGTTCTACTAAGTGCTCCACATCACTGGTAACTTCTAAACAAGGCTCACAGAATAAAATCTAGGAAAAGAATATATAAGCAACAATAATGAGCTGTCTGGCTTTCTAAAATCTAAAATATTATTTAACATTCAACATCCTGTGAAATGGCGTTAACTTCAAAGCATAAGAATCAACTCAGACACTCTAGAATGGAAATTCAACAGCTGTTTCACAGCACATTACAATAAAGCAGAAATCTAAGAAAAAACAGAGATAAAGCTTTACTCCCAACTGAAAGTGTAGAAGGACACTAGATTGAGAGGAAAGCTATTATTAAGCTGAAACAGGACCAGAAAGTCAGGGATTGATACAGGCCTGTTCTTTTACATGTACTATTAGACACAGGAACTGCAGCTGGATCAGAAGCACTGTTGTCCATCTCATTTGAATGATGACTTCCCCAGCACAGCCTCCCCAAACGATGAGGGATACTCTGTCTTTGGTATTATCTTTAAAGGCAGGAGTGCTTCCAACCAAATCATCCATTCCTTCCCTAAGATTTTTTTCCTTGGAGTTCTGTGCAAGTACTGACACAGCCTACCCTGACTTGACTCACGAAAACTGAAAGGATCACAGCTATAATCGTTATGGCTGTAGGCTACACTAAAAAAGAATACATTATACTCAAGATAAATACAGTCCAACGTACAGCTGTCTAAGCTACAATGCCCATAGCCACTGCTGTACTTAACTCTGTGATCTGAGATTGAGTTTGGTCCATTGAACTATAAAGGTGAGGAGTGAAAAACTAAATTCAAGTCAAATTGTGAACTTTCCTGTAGTGCAGTTTTAGGACTGGCCATAAACATACCCTGCAACAAAAAATCCATTAGGTTTGCATCCTTGCTTCCCTCACACTGCGTAACGATGACCTGAAGGTCACATATATATCAACAAACAGAAGGAAGTTAGTTTTCTTTTCCTCTCTTCTTACCAAAACATTTAAACTCATGACACAGCCATTCTTGTTAATCTGGTGAACTTTAGGAGTGACAAATTTTCTGGAACAAACAATGCAAGTACCCCTCAAAACAAGCTTAGGGTTCTTTTTCTATTGCCCTGCTCTGTATGCAGCCACTTGTATAAAAGGAAGTTAAATCATAACTGTTGCATTTTGTTTGTGCTTGCACAACATAATGCAGCAGGGAATTGGATCCTTTGTTTTGAAGCACAAGTTTAACTTGGATAACACTTAGCTACTGAAAGAATCTGATTAACAGACACACTACATCAATTTCCTGTATTATTAAAGGCTATCGAAGCCATCATTCTAATTTTCTGCCTCTACCACAGGGACAAAAGGGTTTGATTTTTGATCATATAAAAACTTGGCTTCTTTATTTTTATTAAAGAAGTCTTTAAAATAATTTTATGAAAATGTTTCTAGTATTTTGTCTATTGTAAGGAAAGAAAAGAAGATTTATTTAGCTCAATTTCCAGCCTCCTTTAACGTAATACTAGTTCTTTGTGCTACAGTGGATTAAAGCAGCATCTGTTCTTCTCTGGAAACCTGGAGTCAAATCACAGCAGTGCAGTAAACTTGCCATCTCTGTCTGTACCCTAACTAGAATCATCCTTCCTCCAAATAAAATTCAAATTAATTCCTGAAAGGAACAAGAAGAGCTATAGCTAAAATATTTTTGATTAACAAGTCTTGCTAAAAGCCCACGATCAGTAACTATTTTTGCATAACAAAGATGCATGAACTAAACAAAATCTGTATTTACACGTTTTGACATAAAGTGACAATGTACAGGGTGCTAAAAATGAACTTCCAAATCCAGGGCCTGATTCTGCTCTTATAACAACATAGTCCAGTTAGACAACAGAAATAAAGAAACAAAATTGGGAATATGAATTTGGATTGTGGCCCATACTCTGTTTAGACATAAATAACATCTAAACAAAGCACAGTTAACAAAAACAATGTGCCAACACACTTTCTTCCCAAACCCCAGATTCATCTCTTCATAATTCCAGTTGTTGATCAGGCTGTGTCTGGGTTAAGGGTACATCCTCTTGTATTTAATGTAACAAATAGAGCAATCGGGGCTCCATCTTGATTACAAGTTACTGAGGTCTCCTGCAGTTCTGTTATTAAATAAACATAAAAAGCAATAATTGATTGACAGCTACTATGATTAAAATATGCCTGGCTCTGAAATGAATGATAAAATTGCCACAGATTCTGACAGAAAAAGAACTATGTCTATGCTGAAAGAGCAAGAAAATTGAATCCTTTGTGTCCTTTATAAATTACTGTAAATCCTTGCAATGAAGCAGCACAACAGACAAAACAACCCAGTTAATCTATGTTCATGTATCATAATACTCAAAGCAACAAAGTGGGATTTTTTCTCCTCAAATTGTGTGCCTTCACAATATTCAAAAATACAGTAACTTGAACCACTCCTTCGCACCTGTCAGAATCGGGCAGAAACTAGAAGCTACACGGATTTACAACGAAGAGGGTGTGTTAGTCTGGATCTTGAGATTCTATGAAGGCCTAGTGGATAATTTCCAGGACATCTTTACGGCATTTATATTTCCAAAATAAAGCCGCCCTGATAGCAGGCTAAATCCAGTTTTACTCACTGAGTGTCTCACAGCTGAGGCTATAAAGTTAAGGCAATGCAGTGCCTTGAATTTCAATTGGAGCCCTACACAGTAGGTAAAAGGACAGGTTTTACTAGGAAAGCAGTATCTCACTTTTAGCACTCTGTTTCCTAATGTTCTGCTAGAGATGCCTGAAGTCTGAGTATCAGTGGTGTTAAACATCAAGAAGCACAACTGACATATGTGAGATGTTAAATACCTACAGGCAACATCTCCACAAGCGTTGGATTTGGTTTAGGATGACATCTTGCATCCACCAACAGAGGACTGCCTACTTTTAGGCCAGCTTTTACAACGCACAGCTACTTCTTATAGGTGTTCAGGGCAAATACAGTTTGCAAGGATAATCAATCACGTAAGTGTGCTAATCAGTTATGCAATTATGAGATCTTCCTCCTCAGAAAGTTTGATCCTTGAATTGTCATCTTCATACTTCAGAAAACATGATCAGTATACAAGTAGAGTGTTGTTTCAAAGTAGTTCTTCCATATGAAGTCCTAGCACCTAACTTCTAGACCCTCAAAGGCATGAAACAATCTCGTCTTCCATTTGATTAAAGAGTACTCTCATGAAGACTAAATATTTGGAGGAATATTTTCCATAGCCATGATAGAAATGCAATTCTCTTTGGAGAATTTTCATTTGCAAACATGAAATGGTCACAGGGCAAGAAAAAACATGTAAGGCCACAGGGCTGGCTCTCCTAAGAAGTCACTTCGCAATTCTCAAGAGGAACACCCTGCCAACTGCTAGTAAAGATACCTTCTCCAACAGAGAAGGGCTGCTTGCCCAGCAGTAACTCAGTGTCAACTCCTAGCAACCTTCCAATACAGATTTGTAACAAGAACAACAAATCAGAGCTACTGTTCAACTTGGTATTTGTACTTTTCAGGTGAAAAAATGAATCATTTGAGATGTTACCTGCAAGTTGTAAATTATTCAATGAAACTGAATTGCAAATTGTTTATTAACTGCACCAGGATTCCCAGAGAGCTTCTAGAGGGGCAAACAAACAACTAAATGCTGTTGATATGCTGAGTGCTATAGTTTTCACTGGTTAGCTCCAGGTCTTGTACTGCAGTCCTCTTTTATGACAATAAATTGCTCTTCCTAGAAAGGTTGGACTAGATGATCCCTGAGGTCCCTTCCAACCTGTGATTCTGTGAATTATTTCAGATCAGTAGAAATAGGGAAAAAACCCCATATGATAGTTGACTTCACAAATGAAACCCCAACACTGGGCATCTGTTCAACTAAGAAAAAAATCCCCAGCTGACTACTATATAACAGTACTCTCAGTATATGGAATTTCAGGAACTAGAACAGGACATCACAACAACAAAAGATATCTGGTACAAAAGTAGAAGTAAAAGGGGAAATTGGTCATTTCATTCAGCAGGGCTAAAGTTCTCCCAAAGCACTAGTTAGATGTAATGAATTCTGGGTTTATGTGATGGGTATCTGCCATAAAAATCGAGACAGTTAAATACAACGACCCAAACTAAGTACTCAGCAATTCCTATTTTAACACATCAGGCAGAATAATCAAGTTTAACTGAAAGGAAGTGCATAGCATGTGCAAATGGAAGAAAAAAATCTGAAACAATAACTGAATAGCAGAATAGAACTGTGTGAATACAGGCAAATCTGTCACTAAAGTAACATTTACAAATTACGTTTTGCAGCAAACCATGTAAATGTAACATCACTTAGGCAAAGGTTACCAGCTCCACACAGGAAATGTACAAGCTCAACTTTATTATTTTCCATAAGGGTAAAAGTGGGCTTAAGAATCATTAAGTGGGTGACTAAACTGTACTATAAAACATTTTTCTTTATCAAAAAAGATTTTCCCTTCTTTTCCAGAAACGACACTGTTACGTTCATATGTAGTTACACTGAATCTAGCAACTTCCTCCTTTTATATTTTTCCACACACCCAATTTAAGATGTTGCCTATCTTTATTTAAATCGAGTATTTCTTTAACAGTCAATTAGCTCAAAATTTCATCGAATTATTTGATGGAATAAACTTTCACGATGCGTCAGAATTTCGCAAGTGCACTTGCCAGGATAACTATTTTAGTCTATCATAATCTACACGCAATGTTGCACAAGAAACACTAGTTTCTGCATCTAGTTTTTAAGCAGCTTATATAGTGTATGAGCTGCTTATATAGAGCTAGAGTACCATGTTTTTGTCATTTTGACACATATTATTTTAGTAGTTAACAACATCATAACAGAGACTGTACATATTACCATGACATATCCCATTTTCTATTTTTCTTGCATCAGTTATTCAGTATCCCTACTTTAAAGGCCTTTGAACTACACTTTCTTTTCATTTTTGTGGGCTGAGGGCACGAGTCGCAAGTGATAATATACTCTAAGCAGCGTCACCAAGTTTAACGCACCTTCCCACGCTGACAGCTACAACGCCAGGTCTCCTGGTCTCCCCGCTCGATTTCGGACACAGAGAACAGTATGTACCAGAGCTTTCTGAAGCAGAACTCGCCACTTGTTTGACGCCAGTCATGTGATTTCTTGCACTGTATCAAACTCAATGAAAATAAGTGTTTTTCATGCTTGTGTACACCCATGCATATATCTCAGCGACAACGCACACGCTGGCTCATATCACAGCCTAAGAGCACCCTGCCACTGACCGGCGACCATAGATGCACGGGTCCACTTTCGATACCACGTTTGAACGATTGCAAACTTACCGTCCTTACAAACTAGAAGGCACTGCAGTTCTTGCCCCCCCGACCCCGAACCAGGACGTAAGCTCCTCAACAACGCGATCGCCAGAAAGCCGCCGGCGGCTGCGGATCGCCTTCGCGAACGATGCGAACTTCGCAGCGCCCCAGAAACAAAGGGGGTGACCCCGGCGGCAAGCCGCCCCCCACCTAGGAGCGACTCTGGGCTGCCGCTCCACCCGGCTTCCCTCAATTACAGCTTCCCGCAACCGCTACCGGCGAAGCCAGGCAGCGAGGGAGCGGAGTTCTTTGTGTGACAGGACGGCGCTCCCACCGCGCAGGGCCGGGAGGGCGCCCGCGGATTGCCCCCCCACCCCAAACCCCCGGCAGGGCTTACCAGCTGTCGAGCTCCAGCTCCAGCAGGGACTGGGTCCTTTCCGAGCTGCAGTGCAGGCACCACATGGCTGGGCCGAAGTCGCAGGCGGGGAGCTCGGCGCCGCCACCATAGCCGCCCCTTGGGCCGCCCCGCCCGCTCCCCTCAGATCGCTGGCGGGAGGGGGCGACGCGCGCGCACGCGCGCAGTATGGTTTCCCGGGGAACGCGAGGCACCAACGGCCGCGGCGCGCGCGGCGGCCGGTCTCCTCTCATCACGGCCCGCACCGTGCCTAATTAATACCAGAACCCTATTAATTACATGTAAAGTGCCTGGCTCCAGGACGCACAACAGACCACCTCTCCCGGGGAACTCCCTCGGCAGCAAGGGTGGAGTTTTAAAACAGATGCTGGGGACTTTTAAAATAGATGCCTTCAGAGCAAAGGCGCAGGTCAAGATTCAGGATTTTCTTTTTATATTGGTCAAGGAGCGTCCAAGTGTTTTTGATTCTGCTTGAAAAAACAATAATTTCAGTTACCTCTTAAATTATTTTAAGTTAAAAAGTATACATAGACACTAGGGGTGTCTGTGAGAGGGATATAAACTCCCTCTCATAAAGGGTGAGCTGCATTTTGTTGAAGGCTTCTGGCAGCCACGTTAAACTACCAGAGATGGCTGTGGAAAGAGCAACACGAAATAGCAAAGCTAAAATATTTCAGATGCACCAGAATAAGAATGTGAAGAAACAATTCAGCTTCTTCAAATAAAAAAAAAAAAAAAAAAAAACACACAAAACACAAAAAAACCAAACTCAACAAACAACCCTGACTTGAGGCAATTGCAGCAGCTGTACTGGCAGCAACTATTCCAACTGTTTCTCCCTACACTTATTCCCAAGCACATAACCAGGTGAGGAAATTGAGCACTTCTGTCAACACCACACACATTCAAAACCGCAGCATGTGAACTTCCCTGTTGTTGTTCTGAATACTACTACAATAATCCAAGTCCTATTTACTTTCGATAAAACATTGTTTTTATATGCGTTACCCTAGTATGAGATGGTTGGAGGTTCGTGATTGCAAGGCAGAATATGAACATGCAGAAAACAAACGCGCATGACATAATAATACATTAGGTACTGTGGAGGCCTGGTGACAGGAGAACAATTTTGGAAAGAGTGGCTGATTTATTATTTTAAAAACTCCATCAGAATCAGAATTTTGGATAAAAATTAATAATTCACAAAAGATTGTAATTACTATCCTTTGTTGCTCCACTGAAACCTGACCTAAAAAGTTTGTGAATTTTGCTGTATCATGTCCTCAGTGTTGTCATAGCATTTGTAAATCTGAATGGAAAGAAACCTCCACCTCCTCCAAACACACAGCAGCGCAATAGTAAAGCTAGTTCTGGAAAGCTAGAATTCCTCACGAGAATTTTAAAAGACCACCAGCAACTGAATTTCATCATCACAGTACTTGGCACATGAATAGAAATCCTTCCTAATTTTTTTTTCAGGCAGATTCACCATGCAGTGATTAAAGTATTGCAAAAAATCAAGTCTAAACAGAGTTAATTGTAACTTAGTAATTCATAAATGAAAACCATCTCATCTCCTAGAATACTGTAAAAGGTGCTTTAATTTATATATACACCTTTTATGTAGAAACCACACACCTGTAAATGAGAACATTGAAATTATATAATTTTCTCACACACAATAACATTTTACACACATTTTAACAAAAATGCTTATGTTTCATGACACTTTCCTAGTCTTCCTCCCCCAAAGCCTAGAAAAGAGAAGGGTTTGCAGCGTATCTTGAAGGTTAACCTGACTGCTGAAGAACTGAAGAGTCAGCCAGTTCCAGAACTCCTTGTCCCCAGGCAACATCACCTTATCAACTGTCTGCTTCTGTTCAAAATGCAGTCTGAGTTCCTCTGCTGATCTAAACCACATATAATTTTGAGGAATACTTGCTAAGCCATAATTTCTGTGGTAGACTATTCCTACAGCAATTTTAGCTGTACACGTCAAAAGAACATCTGACATTGCACCATAAACCCAGTAGATAAATAGTGCTACCTATAGGTACAAATAAATTAGTGTTTCAAAAAGTAGTAAGGTCCATATGATCAACATCCTGTAATAACGCAAAAAAGCAAGGCAAGTTTTAACTTTGGGGTTTCCTGTTTCATGGGACCACCACAACAACTTGCCTTCCAAATTAAGTTTCCCTTCATGAAAATAAGCATTATGTCTATGTAAGCTGGGCAAACTGTCTAACCACAGACACTCCTTTTCTTCAATTAGATGCCACGGTGCTGGAGAGGGGAAGCTAAGAAAACACGAACCATTCTTGGAGAGTAGATTGGGGTGGGGGCAGTTGCTAAGTTTACCACTAAAGGGTCCGTTCATAACAGTTTGCACAGTATTTATTGCAGTTTTTACTCTGCAGGACAGAGTACATTTTGCACTGTACTTTTTAGAAATGGAAATATTCCAGCACATAAAAGCAGCACTGTCTGATCTCTGTAGTTTGGGGAAACTCAGAAGTTTAGTGGGAAACTAAAAATGTTACTCAAACAAATCAGATACAAGAAAGAGCACAAGAGCTGTGCCCTTGTGCCGTATATACAAAATACCTCTTATTTACAATACACACCATGAGAGCAGATCACATCTGGATAATAAAAAGAATCAAGGCAACTTAAACCCCAGTTAACCATTTGGATCGAGTGTGCCTTTTGTATAGTTTCCTAAGGAAGCGCTAGGCATAGATTCCAATAAGCCAGGTTTAACTAGCTCTCAGTGAAACTCAAATACGGTAAGGAATGACACACCAACAGACTGTTTTGATAGTAATGTCACTGCAGGTCTATAACCAGAGACTAATGCAATGCCTTCTTTCAACCTCTAATGGTTATCCAGACAGCCTCTTCCCTACAGAAGTCTTTGACATTCTGGGATAGAGAGACGCGACAACAATCCCACGTTTTTCTGGTCCTGAACTCAATGCCCTCCTGCATCAAGCTTCATGTCTACTTATAAACAGAGACAAATCCAAAGCAGGTGTAAGTGGTCCACAAAAGTCAACTGCTAAATGGAAACTTCTTTCCAAAGGAGAAACCAAGTTCAGACAGTTTTAGCGTGGGCTGTGAAGAAGGATATGTGCTGGAAAGGGCGGCTGAGAAGCTCTGACCTAAAAAGCAGACACAGAATTTTCTGAACAATGTGCTTTTCTGAACCCACTTCACACAGAATCGTCCTTTGACAGATACAAATGAACACACTAGATAAGCAAACAACCAAGCAATACTGACACATCCCGTTTCAAATACTCCGTGGATAACTGTTACAGTTTTCCCCACCCCTCAACATTAAGAATCCCAAATTCTCAGTTTTGTTTCAACCATTCTGCTACAAAGTTTTCGTTATATCACTTCTTGTTTTAGTAACAGTCTTTAAAACCTAAAGTAGGGATTAATTGCCAAAATCATCTACATATTTAAGTTCTCACATGTATTCCAACAGGGGAAATTAAACACAGAGAAACAAATTCTTGCTGCACTACGCAGATGGCATTGTGGTTTCCGAGTCAAGACAGCCTGATGTAATTATTTTTGGAGGGATTTTTTTGTTTATGTTTCAACATTCCAAAACCATCTTCTTTGATTCATAACCTGTAGCACACAATCCTGTCTTCTGCAAGTAACAGTAACCATAATCCATTCTGACTCAGGTAACTGTCAGTAATTTTTCATAAACATCTAGGCTTAACTTTTTAGGACCGTTTCTGGTGGCACGTAGCTAGGTATTTTTGCTATCCTGGCTACATAGGTGCAGTCTTTATGCTCTGTGCCAAACATACAGAGGTGATGTTTCAGGCCTTAGAAGAGAAGGGCAGGAGAGGCTCCTCTAACAATGTAGAGCCAACAGGGCCCTCCGTCCCACCTTATTTATCTGCGCTTTGCATAGGAACCTTTGGCAGACCCAACAGGACATAGAGAGGCTATATACTCTGTTGTTCTCCCACTGCTGTTTTGACATCTAGCTAGCATTAGAGCTGCCACCAAGTTACTGTAGAAATATGTAGTGCAGGGTAAGGAGATAGGAAAGTAATTTTTCATATATTGGTATCCCTATTCCCAGCAATTTGGTGGAGCACAACTAACAGTACAACACAAACTTACCTTTGCTTCATTAAAAAAAAAATCAACTTGATTTCAGAAAAAAATAAGGAACTAGGAAATCTCCATGCAAAAGGAAGTAAAAGATTTCAAACTAAAATTACTCACTAGATTTGTTCAGAAGTTGGAGGTAGATGATTCTGAAGCAAGCAGGCTTGGCTGACCGTGGGAAGAGCTTACTTCTGACAACTTGCTAGTTAATTCACTGCGTACCACTGTAGTTTTCAGTGTGACCAGCAAATACTACTGACAAGCTTACAAAAGTGGCTCCAATTCTGTTACCATTATCACGTTTAACTGTATCTCAGTAGTGAATGTTATAGACTATTCAGTCTTCCTTGCTAAAGCTAACAGTATTTTATTTCTAATACAGAAATATTATTAAACCTTAGATTAAGCACAACATTGAAATTTTCATTTATCCAGTAATTCACATAAATCACTGTTATTTAATATGTTAATAGCTAAGATAAAGTTTATAAACCCCCAGAGTACAACAAACTCAATTTGTAATTATGAGCACGCAGCAATTTGTATAACATGCCATCTAAATCCACAGTAATTATGACCCTGCTGAAGGGTAATTCCCAACTTAATCACATTTAATACACCATTATTTCCAAGATCTAAAAGGCTGAAATGGGCATTTATCTTGCATTTTGTTTGAATAAAAGCGAAGAGTTTCCCAGAAAAATAAAAAAATACTAGGGAGTAGTTTTCTTCCTGCAGAGTATAAATACAGCCATGCAGCATTGTACAATAAAATGCATACACAGGTCAAAATACATGTTATTCCTCTCACAGTGGGCTTTGAGTGGATATTAATCCAATTCATCCCTTGAAAAAAAAAAAACCGCTACCTCATACAGATCCTCTACTTCCTCCCTCCCACGATGAATTCTCTGCTTCTCATGCTCTCCCCCTCCACCCATGCTTACCTGTATACCTAACAAAAACTAAGTGTTCTTTAAAAAAATATTGGGTTATATCAGTTTCAGGGACATACAGCACAATGCTCTTTCACAATATTCTCTTCTGGTGCATGATGAGAATGATCAGTAAACAGCAATTGATTCTCTAAGTGTATAAAACATAGTATATTGTGATAATTTTCCTACATGACCTGATATTACATAGGAATCCTCAAATATGCCAGGAAATTCTTTAAAAGCTAACACATTACTATACTTATCCCAGTTCTGTGTCCCTCCAAAACAGATTTCTTGTCTTCTCTCATATACATGTCTTCATTTCCTATGGCTGCATACTAGTTCACTTATGTTTTTTTAATGCTGATATACAAAACTTGGCACTAAAACAATAGCTAGAACTTCAGTTCATTTTTTAAACTGACCTTGCAAAGCCTTTAAATAAACAGATCTGGGAAAAGGCTTTATGTTGTCCGTTGCTAGGGAGTAGGCAAAACAATGAATCTTTGTAGTCATCTTGCTCTTCTAAGAACAGATCCGAAGCCTATTTAAGGCAAAGGAAATCTTCACTGACTTCAAGGGTTTGTATACTCAAACCTGTGCTTTTCAAGTACCTGTCTCAAAACATCCCACCTTTACAAAATATAAAGTAGCATTATCCCATGTTAAGGATGGGAATATCAAAGCACAGAGTATAAACCATAGCAGAGGAAAATTAGAATAACTTTTCACAGTCACCTCGCAGGTCAGTGGGAGGACTAAAAGTGAAATAGATTACACCCTCTGCCTCTTTACCTTCTCCCATAAAACAAGATACTTTGCTCTACAGAGGGAGAAAAGGGTCTGTCATTAGCCCCTCAAAACAAACCCTGCCAGTGAAACGCTGCGCTCTGCAGCAAGCTCTCTCCTCAGTTCTAGTTCTAGCCCTGGCAAAAACATTTGAATAAGGAGCCCGATTTTGGAACAAAAAAAAGGAAATTCCACAATGATAACAATGTTTCAAAATGTTAAGAAACACTGATTTATCCAGTGTGGAAGCACGCAAACCAGGCAACCCTATAAACTATAGCAAGTTGTAAAACACATATACAAAGTCTTAGCAATCAGAAAAACAAGGCATAAAGAGGATTAGATCGCAGTCAGACCAGTAGCCAGGATTCCTGACCCAAAGTTGTCTGCTGTCAGTACTCTGACCTGATGTGTCCCCCAAAGTCAATAGATGATACTACAAACCCTCACTTGTACAGAGAGCTACTGCAAACTATATTACTAGGTGCACTGCAACACTGACTATGTACATCCACAGGAACAACATCGGAAAAAATAACATTAGGCAGAGCTTTTATTTAGTATGGTATTTAGGTATTTCTCTCAGAGAATGCTGGAACACTGGTCATGCTGCTTCTGAGCTGATGTTTTCATCCTCTCTGATTCTGCCTCTGCTCCCTATACTGCCGCTCACAAGACACAGTTTTGGTTTTCCACAAAGTTTGTCAGTTACTAGATAACTACATTTCATTGTAACATTACCAAGATATTTAAAATTTCTTCTGACAGATCCATAAGCATGTGGAACAATTTGTTCTCTGCAAATACCAAGTAACCTCCCTTCAAAAAAGAATTTAGCAGGGGGCTTTCAGCAGTCATCGATGTTGCCGTGACTTACCCCAGCAGTGAAACTGTACCTGAGAAGCAGAAGCTGCAATCTAGGTCAATCAGCACTGCGCAGTTGTTCTTCAAGAGAAAACACTTTCTTCTCACAAATTCATGGACAGAAGGATAGTGGATGCTTGGAAGTCCCCCAAAGAAAGTACAGAGGCTGACAAGGAGCCAGACAGCCCCTTTAGAAAGTTCATCTATAAGCCAAGGCCACTCTATTATTGCCAGAAACTGTAAATCAAAATAGACTGAAAGGGAAAGGGAAACTTTTAATCTGCATTCCTGGGGGCAATAAAGTCAGGACTCTGTACCGCAGATACAAGGTGACTGCAATTAAGAGTTTGCTGATACCAATTATACATATAATAGTCTTTTGTCTCTGAAGAGTAAAATATGTACAAAAGTAGCTCCTTCATTTTCCTCACTTGGAGTGCCATGTTCTCTAGTGAATCCAGAGTTCCCTCAGCTTAGGGTACAACTAAGTGTTTGCAACACCAACTCACCGGGTTCCAGGATTTTGCTGGCTGCATGTTCGGTGCCACTACCAAGCAAGGTTGGTAGGTACCAAGCCCATGTGACTCAAGACTGAGAAACTCAGGATGTAAGAAATATATCCTGGTGCTCTAAAACAGCAGGCATCACAGAGGGAAAGCTGAAGCCATGAGCCCTTCCAGACTTTATTATAACTAAGACTGAAAAAGTAAGTAAGTAATTTTCCTTTACTAGAGAAACAGTGCAGATTTGTCATCAGATTAAGCTAGTACTGCCACGGAAAGAAGCGGCTTTACCTTCTCCACCCCCCTTGCAGGCACATGTGGTCATGTTGATGTGATCACATGAACAGTTTTGAAACGAAGTGGGGTTTGGCAGGTCAGTTTGGGATGTTTCACCTTATATAGGGCAGAGACATTTGTCAAAGTTGCACACTGAGTAGCAATCGGTATCAGTAAGACCCACTGAGTATGTACTTAAGGTGCAAGAGAAAAGCAATGCAAATGTTCACTTTTGCTCTTTTCCTCTAGATGTTGTCTCCAAATGGGACTAAAATGGAAAAGTTATTATGATTTGGAACTTTTTAATGTTACAAAGTACCACTGTTAAAAAGCCATACGTAAAATCCACTGCCACCGGAAGATCCAGAGCTCTGTATACCCCCTATGCAGTATTTAGCAAACTTGTCACTGAATAAAAGAGCTTTAAATGAAGTTGGACAGAACACGAATATTGAGATGATACATATAATGCAGGCAGCTAATACACTGTTTATTAACGCTCTTGAAACACCCTGTGTAAACCAACTGAAACTGAACCATCCTTTAAAAATATGCTATACTGTAAGGTTCCCCACAGTCTCCTCTCTTTTTCTGCTTTCATTTTATGGCAGTAAGAACATGCTTTCTATGAGAAGCATTTCTTTGGGATTAACAATGCTTAGTTATACTTCATGTCATCAACATCTCAAAAGCTCTCAATCCACAGGAAAACATAGTTTTGTTTGCTTGGTATTTAATCCCTCCCCCCGTTTGAATGATTCACACATTTAGTACGAGAAGTGAGCTTGTGTGTGCGTATTGGGTTTTGTGCACACGCTTAAGCAAAAAATACATGACTGATTTTCATATGGCTTTACTAATATTTTCTAATTCTGGAAAATACAGAATTGTGTTTCTTTGAGCAAAAATGTGAAACAATAACAAACCCCACAAACAGTGACTGAAAGCTTATAAAAGTAATTACTAGTCAGTATTCAAGTAAGTATCTGAATGTTGCTAATTTCTGTTCTATATAGAACTGCCTTTCTGTCAGCATTCATGACATCTGGCTTAGTGTAATGTGCCACATTGAGAAATTGCGTACAGTCCACACCCTGTATAAGTACATACTTTCCACGAGTTGCCTTTCTGCAAGCACCATTCTAAACCCAGGAATTTTTCTACTTGAAGCTCAGATTGTGTTACAGTTGTTTATTTTGATAGCAACCACTAAGTTTAAACTGTTAATAACATGACAAGCATCACTGAAATGTCCCCTATATAAATTAAAAAAAAGACCAAGATCCAATTTTAAGGTAGAGAAATCACTTCTTTACTGACTCCATATTTAAACAAATGAGTAAGAAGGAGGTTATAAGGAAGGTCTTCTTATCAACCTAATAATGTTAGATTTAACGGTATTTTATGAAAATATTTTCATGGCTTCTGTACTAGAGCATGAGTGTGTAATACAACAATTTTTAATTCAGGAAGGATATTTATCTACACTCACATTTTGTCAAATGCGTCAGCATGGGGATGCACTGTATCACTCAGACAAGACAACTTGACTCAAATGCAGAAATATTTACAGACATGGCACTTCTTTTTGGCAGTTGCACATCCTTAGGCTGATACCACAAGCGACTGTGCTGGCACTGTAGAGTCCCTTTCCACAAAATCCAGCAAAGGCTGCATGCTTACATTTTTATGTATAATGCAAAAGGTGATCACTATGGAAAAACAACAAAACCACGTTCCCCTGCAATGATCACATAGCAAAACGAGGTACTGTACTAAGGCCACTGTATATATATATGTAACACAGGAAACAGCTGTGGCATTGACAATACCACTGTGTGTGGTAACAAAGTCTGAGCCTCCACTAATTGACTTCAGTCGTGGAGTAGTTTCAGTAACCATAAAAAGTAGATCCTAGCATAAATTATGCAAACAAATATTGACTTTTTCCATGGTAACCTTTATAGCTAATAGAAACTTTGAATGGTGTTTTGAGCCAGATATAAAGTAAACAAAAAACAGGAGAGGAACCAATAAACACCTCAGAAAAATGCTTCGCACTAACATGGAATGAAGAGCATTAAAAAAACGGAATATGTTTGTTCCGCAGTTTCCTGCACTGGAGCCTGGAGAGCAGCACAGCACATTTCAGTGTCCTCTTCAGGGAACACGATTAACTCTCAGAAAAAAGGCTGGGCAGCACCGGCCACTTTCACAGGAGAGGGGCCACCCCTGCCTGTCCTCTGAGTGCAAACGTGCCAGCCCCTGCCTAAGCTTTGATCAGAGCAGAGCTGTGACAAGGCACAGCAGCCTATGCTCACTGTCCTGCCCACTGCCACCATGCAGCTCCCAGCCAGCCCTGAATTCAGATACCTGAAAATACATCTGCTCTATACCTCTCTCTAAACAAAGAGGCAAGACATGGAAGAGTAGGATAACATTACCTTTCTAGGCTTTATGAAACAAGAGAGAAGAAACAATGAGAAAATACCAAATCTGAATGATAGTACTGGATTTTAGATGCAATGCATCAGGGATTTACAGGCAGATTATTTATTACTACAGAGTGATAAATTAAAGCATAAGGAGATGTGAACATTTGTTCTATTATGCTCATTCACGGATTTCTCCCTTCGCCTGTCACGCTGAGCATGCCAGTATAGAACACAGACACGTAGCTACCACTATATTGCCGAACACATACCTTCAAATTACCTTCTTTATAATACTGACCTATACAGGTATGTTAAGGTAAAAAAGGACCAGGAAAATTCCTCTTCAAAACTCTTCAGTGCAGAAGACTAATTGTATTTGCTAATATGTTATGTGAAAGAATAAACATATGTCCCCACTGTTAGTTCCACAGGGAATGCCCACAAAGCAGCCCCTGCAACACAGGCCTCTCTTTAAAACGCTTATATGGGATTTGCCTTAAACCCCTGTAAGGCACCATTAGCAAATACCAGCAAAAGAAACAATATGCATATGACTATACATGGTACATATTTGTTCACCGATGAACAGGATGTTTCCTTTTGGAAATACGTAACTCCTGAAGCTGATGCCTTGTACAAGGACTGTATTTTGGCATAACTGTACACTGACTAAAGAGATAGTGGGAAGGTATCAGGGTGCTAAGTTTTCATCTTTTAAAATTGTTACTGCAGTCCTTGTTTCTAGATTAAAAAGAAAGATTACGCCACGCCCTCCCGCCCCCCCCAACTTTGCATGAAATAAGCCAGTAGTCGCTAAGGGGAGAAGAGAATTGTTTCAACTGAACAGCACATACCACTGTGTGCCAGACAGGGCAGCGTGCCCACAACCCACCTTCCTTTTACAGACCTCAACCTCTCTGAAGGAAAATTTCCACAGAATACCAACCACCACTTGCCCCACAAGGCGAGTAATAAGGGACCTATACCATAAATCAAAGCATATTTTAAATCATTGCCTTCAAAAGGCAAAAATGGCAAAAGAAAGCACATATGATGCATAACAAAAAAGGTTATTTTGCAATAAACTACATTACTGAAGGCACTTTTAACTTTTGATTGACTTCTTGCCCTGTCACACAAAACATTTAATAATTTAAGTCTCATCTAAAACTTAGACAAAAAGAAAATCAAAATCCATTATGTTAATTAACTACATTGTATGGTTAAGGGTAGGTACCCTTTCAAATGCAAACAGTTAATTTACAGTAGGAACCACCCCCAGGTCTCTTAGGGAAAGCTGCTAACCAATCTGGAGATTAGAAACAGGAAGCAATTTCAAATGCAAATTCATTTTCTTTACCACCATAAAATCTCCTTTCCCCCCTCTAATCCGGATGCCCATGCTACAAATTGCAGCAATTTAGCAAATAAAAATGACCCTGAGGCAATAAAAGAGATGAAGAACACATTGTAAAAGGGTGATCTTTGGCACTGACTGTAAGATTATTCAGTGAACTAGTTTATATCAATGTTATTTATCTCATTAATATGGAGGAAACATACTCTGGACTCAAAGGGACTCCAATTTCTCCTCCTCCTCAGCTCAACTCACAGGACTGCAAGAGCACTGGCAACTTATTCAATTTGTACCCTTTCATGTTAAAAGACTAGAGAGATTTCTTCCTTCTCTAGGGTAGAATCTATCTTGGTATGCACAAGCCTTTGTTTGTCAAGAATCCAGAAAACTAAATTACAAGAAACATTTTATTTTGTTGATGAGACTGTGGTAATTGAGGCAGAGCACAGTAGTTACATACAGCTGGTATCAGCTACAGCAGACATAGCAGGATAAGAGAAGATGGGCACAATGCAATTTCAGCCAGTGTTGTTCTATGGAGACCTGACCACAGCTTTCTGATCTAATGAGCTTGACAGGTACTAAAGGTACAAGATGAAGATTAAATAAGCTATTTCACAGACTGGAAGCCATCTAGAGTCCTCAGAAGGTTTATAGTATGAACGATATTTTATGGACTGATTTGAACTCCTGCCCTAAATCAAATTTAAAGCTAAGCTTAAGGTGCAAAACGCGCTATGCATATTCACAGGAGACTACAGCACGCTGACAGGGGAACCAAAATGGGTGAAACCAAGGATGTGGCACAATCTGACACTTAGTTGGCAAATCTGTTTTCAGATATTACATATACTTATACTCTGTCCTTGAACAAACATGAGAATAAATTTTATTTTTGGTGGAAACCTGAGATTGAGATGACAGCTACTGTGGCCTAATTCTTCAGCAATGTTTGAGAATATCACAAGCAGTGATGTACAGGGACCAGACCTCTGTAATCCGTGTCTATAATCCCAGACAGACATTTATAATACAATTTATACTATCAGAAACATTACTTTCACTGTGAGCCGACTGTTGCTTTGGGCCTAAAATCTGTAACACAAAAATAACCTATTGACCTAGCAGCCTGGCTGCTGACATATTCACTACATAACCTGAGGAGTACACAAGGGTACTACAATGCAAGTGTGTACTTAAAGCCACGTTATTCCTGTACGTGTGTAATGAAATGATTATTACTCTTTGCAACCTCACTAAAAAGGAGAAAAAGTGCAGGATAAGCACTTATATGTTTAGTTATCAACTAAAAAAGCAGTATTTAAGTCTACAAAGAGTCTTGTCTTCCTAGAGACAGAAGAAAAATGAAGATAACTAGATCAAAAAGTAGTGTTAGAAACCTTTTACAATTACTTGGTTGGATCTTCAGCTTGGATATTATGCCATCTTTCGTTTAAATTATGAACTGCAAAGTAATTGAAATGTAAAGTATTGCTCAATCAGTTTACAATTTAATTTCAAGAAATCCAGTCATACTTGATTTAAAGAAATGTTATTTTTCTTCTACCAAAAAAAATAATCAGAGAAATTAAAAATTCTTAACCTTGCTACTCTGTATTGTTTTCAGAACAACCTTCAGATACTCTCAACTGACAACAAAATCCTCTAGTTTTTTTATAGGTAGATGACTACAAGAAAGTTTACAAAAATAAGTGCAAAAGTAGTTTAATGGGTCCAAACTCTATCAGTTTCTTGCTTTACAATCATTTTGGTAATTTTTCTCCTGTATCACTTCAGTCTTTTGTTACCCATCACCATGAATTTCAACAAGTAATTTTCAGATGCACGACAGATCTTTAGCTTAAAACTGGCAGCAAAGATGCATCTTATTCACATGGTTCTCTTCCTGCATATTGTAGACAAAATATTTACCTGGGCTAAATATAAATGAGATGATTCATTTTGCTTTGATCTTGCTTATAAAGCCAGCAGAGTCTACCCTAATATCTTTAGTTGCTGTTGTTTCCTTACATTTATTTTATATTAAATGTCTACTTACAAGCACAGTCCAGCTATTAAGGATGAAAGTTACCTTCAGTATTGATAGCAGGAAGGTGTTTGTTATGGTTTGGGGTTTCTATTTATCAAATCAGCTTTCACTACTAGTGAAATACACAAAACATCCCTTTTTGTAATGTTCTGAAACCTCTCCCACAAGCCAGAAGGAATGAAATAATCAAACACTCCGAGCTGGACTTATTTCAAATGGATTCTGTTTGAAATCCACAAGAAAAAAAAGTACACTTTGAAAGATGTGGAAAGATCATCTAAGTATGACAGACAACCTAAAACTCTTCCCCTCCCACCGAATGGATATTGTGTAAGCACCCAATGGCACCTATCAAGCCTTTCCCCAGACAGACTGAGTAACCTGAGACTACAACAATTGTTCACTTCTGCACAAACACCTGCTTAGTACTATGTTGAGCCATGGGATGAAACGACAGACAGACAAGACTCCCCAACCACATCTATAAGAAAACTGAAAGGAAACATAAATGATTCTTGGGCATCCATTTTTCAAAGCTGCTGCCATTACCTTTCAATGATACAGAGTTGAGAGGTTGCATTTGTTTGTTAAGCCTGAAGAAAGCATTTAAATGGTGATGTATACTGCTAGTATTTGCATATGTTATTCCCTGTACTTTGCAACATCAGGACTGATGAAAGGAAGTTGCAGCTTAGAATAGCTGAAAGGAAGAAGCAGCATTAATATTAAAGTAAGGTGAAGCCTTCCACAGTGTGACAGAATATTCAATGCTACTGTGACCCCTTCAGGCTGGCCTTCAGTCAGCTACGTGTTGCCTAAAACATAACCATAAGGGCTCTGACAAAAACCTGCCCATTTCACAGACCTAGATGTACCTTCCCTACAATGCAAACAAATACATGTAAAGTGAAAAACCCCCAAATGTTTAAAATAAAAAGTGCTGAATTCTAGCCTCACAAGCACTGCAACAGTATTCCATGCAGAAACTGGAATTTAGTGCGTTTGCTGCTTCTGTCTGGATGCTCAGAAGTAAGATTTCTCTTTCAAATGGTAATGATGCTACAACTTTCAATCCTGCTCAGAGGCAGAGCCACAGAACATAAATGCTAATAAGAAAAACACCATTCATTGTTTCTCCAAAATTTTCAAACGCTATTTTACTGTGCAGTGCAATATGCCATTCAAGTTCATTTTCTCCTTTTTTTAACTCCACCACCCAAACACAAATCGAACAGTCTGTCACAAATTATTATCTCCTTGTAAGTCAAAGATACACTTTTGAACAGACATCTGGTGAAAATTTCTGCATTTGCTGTGCATGGTTTTGCATAATGCTACAGTGGTCCTGCAGGGAATTATAATGGCACATACATTTGTCAGTTAATTTTTTAAAATGAAGGATTAATTATTTTAAACCAGTTAATAAAGAACTTCAGTCACTTCTGTGAAGTTTTCAAATAAAAATAACTTCTGGTCTGTTATGGATCTTATTGTACCAAGTAAATCACCATACAAAATCTCAGGGATTCATTCTTTACTCAGACTAATTCCAACTGTGTGTCAGATTTTCTCTATCCAGAATACAGTCTTCCTTAGAATACTCAGCTCTGGATTTAGAAGGCTCCATGTGCCCATGCCCTCACACAGATGATTCTACATAAAGCATTACATGAGTGCATCTACAAGTATGTGATATCAACGTAAAGAGCAAGGCAATAACATTTCAAAAAAATTAACAGATAATTTTATTTTGGAGAATATATTTCTGCATTTATGCTTTTTAGAACATGCTAACTCACGTGTACAGTTGTGGTTGACAGAACAGCATCTTTTTTATAGGTAGCAATTCCCCTCTGTGTTTGTGAAGGAAGTAGAGAGGGCCAGACTTCACATGAAAGCAAAAGCTGCAGAATTCAGATATAAACACTAGCTAACAAGGCTTTCTGGATGTCTGGTAACCACAGTTAGAGCTTTGAATAGCTCTGCTAGCAGAGACGAGTTTGGCAAAATCCCAGATGGGGGACAAATGCCTGAAGCAAGTTAGCTTCTGCTACAGGAAGCATCCGGAAATTCACTGAATGTTTTAAGTCTGTATCATTCAAAACATAATTTAATCAATTTACCAAAGCCATTAGAAGGTTCCCCTCTGGGTGAAAGGCAAAGGCACAAAACAGCATGTCATCTTGGCTCATTTCTATAAAGCATGGTCAGACATATTCTAATGAAGAGACCAGACAAAAATGAGCACAATGCTGAAATTAAGTTTTCATTGCTGCTCTAGTAAGAGAATTTAAGATGTGATTTTTATTTTATGTACACACTGTTAGTTGGTGCATACAGCCATGTTTTGACAGCTTTCTCCGCATCATTCTCTCTTTTTGGACCTCAGTGGATTTATTAGAATGAAGACACCCAGACTCTCTGCCACGCTGTCAATACAACAGTCACGTAAACCTGCTTGCATTTTATTTGTTGTGTTCAAAAAACAGGAGGCTGCTAGCTGATCTTGCTACTGCAAACAGTTCTGAAATAATATTAATATTCTATGGGCTCAGCCAACATGTACATTGGTGTTGCCATTCGTAACCAGATGCAAGCTCCTCCTCAGCAGCAGCAAAAGCACCAGCTTTGGCAGAGCAGGCCTGCTCGGCAGTCGCTGCAGGCTCAGGCTCTGCAGCTGCCTCTGCAGCACAGAAATCAGGATGGGACTGAGACACCCACCTAAGCAGTGACATCCATACTGAGCTACATAGCTACTGATAAGTGGTTCAGCTCAAATGAGTGAAGATGCCTATGTTTAACATTACGGCTATATTTACAGCTAAAGCATTAACACACCAGCTATACACCCTGAAATTTATATACAGCTCTTGGCAACTGTTCCTAAAAAGTTGTAGATCTAAAGCCCTATAAGGAGCAAGCAATCTCATAAAAGTGAAAGTCTGCTGGAGGAAACACTCTCTTGACTTAGTCTTCTGATTCTATTTTTAAATGATACAAGTAATACAAATTTTTGAATTACATTAAAATAGATAAAGCTTATGATTTCTACTCAAAGGCTCAATACGGATGTACATTTTTGTCTTGTAGTATGGAGAGGATGGTGTATAAATAATCCAAGCAGCCTTTCAGGTTGAACCAAGCAACACAATATCATCATTCCCCAAGTAGGATAATAATACCATGTAGTTGACAGTAAGTAGAATAACCTCAGAGGCTTGAGACAGGTGCTGAAAAAAAGCCTCTACTGAAATAGCTCAGTATTTATACCCAGCTCCTATAAGAATACTCTAAGAGATAAAACTTAACTACCTTTGCTAGATGAAAGCAGAAGCAAATTTTGCTTTGAGAAACATGTCTATCTCTGCTTCTTTCTGTTTATGTAAATCTGGCATTTTAGATTAAAATTCTTCAGCCAAGTAGACTGGGTATCATTTTACCTGACACTGCTAAGAGCATTTAGGTCAGTCTCCATAAAGAGTCAGAGCTTTCCTGATGTCAGCTTTTTGGCACTCTGTCTGCCTTTGTACGGTTTCTCCTACTACTCTCTGATTAAGATTGTAATTTGCCCATATGACAGAATTTAAGATCAGGTGACATACTATGCATTTTGCTTAAGTTGCATTGTTGTAGAAAAGTAAAAGTCTTATCAATATTTACATTGGAAAATGTTTTTCCTCAAATCTCTCAGATACATCTTGCTAGCACTTACTCCTGGCTGGCAAGAGAGCACTGTATGGTCACTGTCAGAATGGTGAAGTAATGTACCTTTTCTCTTTCACAGACAAATTTGCATTGAAATCATCCTGCTGCAGTGTGGGAAAACAGCAGGGCAGCTTTGCCTAAAGTCTTCCCTGAACAAAAGGTTTAAGCATCTTTAGGTACTTTGCTTTATCCTAAAATGAAGAGAGCACTCTGGATATACAAATGTACATATGGATAAACAAGGCAGGGATTTTTTAGGGCATGAAATAGCAAGATGATTATTATTAGCAGTATTATTTATCTGTGTTTCTCCAATGTGGTTCGTTCCAGAGTTGCTCTTGATTTACAGATGAATAATGAAACAGCCATGCATCTTACTGAAGCAAAAGCCTACGAAATGAAGTGAGAAACTGGTGAATGAGGCAAAAATATAGTAAATGTACTCAGTGATGTCCAACACTTGCAAAAAAACTTTGTAGCTCCGTTGAGACTGAAATGGCTGTTATCAAACACCAGCTGAATATCCCAACTGATGAGACACAGAATCGTGTTATTTTGTTCATATATTCTCAGCCACAGAAAGAGTAAATTTAAGAAGGTTAATAAACACGTTCCATTTTAATAATTTTGTTTGTTCTATATGTAGTAAAAGCTAATATAGATTTTTTACTGCATGTTCTTACACAGATTTTACTTTCATTATATTAAGGTACTCTAAGAAAATATAAAATCTACATTAATGCCTTAAATACAAGTGCATTTTGTAGAAAAATTGATAAATATTAACAAGAAAAATTTACAAATGCAAAAGACCATTTGCAGCTATAAATGTTTAATTCTGAGGGAATGGGAACAACATTTTCATATTCATCCAAGTCATAAGCTCTATTAAAAGAATACTTATGTACAAAGTGTTAAAATAACAGGACAAACCAGTATTGGTGTGAGGGGATTCAAAATCTTTTCTGCTATTCTTTCTAGACTCAGTTGAATATATGACTTTTAGGTCCAAAATATCTGTTTGGTATTGGTAGGAATCTGGAAAGCAGAAGCCCAAATGATAGTATTAGTTTTATTAACCCTTTCCTGGCAGACTTTGTCAATATTACTGCTAATGCTAAGTGTTAGGCTTTATAAAACACCTTTCATGAACAGACAAGGAAAGACAAAGTTCAAAGTCCTCCTTCAATAACCAGTCTGGATGAAGGGTCATGGTACTCATTGTTTTGTACATAAGCAACGGACCAACATCTTCAGAAATTAGTTTAAAACCACAAACAAGGTTTCTGCCATTTTTAAATTATTATATTTTTTTTTTTAAAATTAGGCAGTCACCTTAGAAACCAAGTCAAGCTTCAGAGCTCCTGAAGAAAGACTGAAATCTAGTTCTAGGACTGAGGGTGGGGATTTCAAAGGCATATTGGCAGTGCCTGCTTTTCACAGGATACCAAAGGGCGCTGAAACCCCAACTTCTACTTGTGCTTTTGAAAATACAAAATCTCAGCCATGGTGCCTAAGTCTAGGTGACTTTTTTTTTTTTGGGGGGTGGAGGAAGGGATAAATAGTTACAGTAGTTGAACTTGAGCTTTCCTATTCCTTCAAGGCCAATGAAGGCCAAGATCACAACTGTCTCCTGAGCTGAAATAACCTGACTAGTTTAATTTCTAGGATCACCAAAACATTTGGGAAAAAGACGGATGGAAAACAAGAAAGCTCCTAAGGATGAGATTTCTAAATAGCTCACAAACTCATCTGGAACATCCTCCTGCACTCAGTTACTTTAATTAGGCACTCAAATTTGAGAAATGTATACATGTTTTTCAGTTTGGTTACTTTACTTACATATACAGCACCAAGTCCCCAAACTATGCATATATACTACCAGATTCATACACAAAAAAATAGGACAATAAATATTCAGAATGAGTTGTAACAGTTTTGCCTTCATGCTCACTGCAGCTCAAAGAGCACTAACTGTATAAGGGCTGTCCCACACAGAATAAACCAAGAAACTCACAGTAATATATCATTAGTCTCATTTTCACTTCTAAGATCCAACCAAAAATATTAACTTCACAGTAATAAAGAACCTGTCAGTTAGGAACAGAATTTCCCTGTCTACACATCATACAAAACATAATTCTGCACTATCCTGCCACCAGCCAATGCAGAGCCACATCAGTGGCTTGGGAGAAACATCCCTTTCATGTGAACAGGTATATAGATGAGGGAGACAGTCAGGTTAGTGGTCACTCAAAGTCAACATTTTAAACGGTTAAATGTAAAAGTATGCCATAAAGTACTAAAAAATTAACTCCTTAAGAAGAATACTTCCGGCATTGCAGGGATAACTGGAGTAACTTATAATCACCTTACAAGGACTATTTATTTCTTCATTCTAACTAGCATGATGTATGGGTTGGCGTTGCATCTGCCACTTAACATATAAGTTAAGAAATAACAGCATGAAAAAAAGAATGCAGCATAAAAGAAAGAGTCAATACAGATTGTGACACAAAGCAAGCACCATAAAAAGCAAAGCATTTAAGATGAAATGGGACCAAATAAAATTCTTCCATATAATCAAATTGCCATTCTCTGCCTAGGCCAACTCCTGCATCATCATCAGTAAATATCTGCTGATTTGACAGATAATCATACTGTCATATCACCTTCATCAACAAATTCTCTTCAGTATTTTCCAAACCAGTAAATAAACAACATAATAACCTAATTCTCAGGTATAAACATGTAGTCAAATGAAAAATGAACCACATATAGTGCTATTAAACTCTTCAAGCACAATTTAACAGTTAATTGCCTTTTGCAGTGGAAAAAAAATCCGCCACAACCCACTACATACTAGCTTCCCCAAGCTTTAATTACTTATTCAATCTGGGATCGGAGGCTAACGAGAATCTCAAGCATTACATTGAATAATGGCAGCTGAGCAGAAGTGTTCAGTTTTTGTATTTATCTTTGCTGCAGGCCAAGAGTTACAGGGAGTGAAAACCTTGTGTCTTCTGTTTCCCATTAAATGTTGGTGTGCCATCGTAATTACAAAGTAACATCAGAGAGGCCATGTAGTCCTTTTTCAACCCCAAAAGGCAGCTTAGACTTCTTATTTCATAAACAGAAGAATTGAAATATGTGGGAATAGTGTTTTAACATATGTATTCATTGTAGAATATTAAGACTGCATTTATGAGATGATGCATTATTTGTCCCCAGAATCCAGTTGCCCGTTTTGCTCTAGTCATTTCATCACAGCACAAAAAGATGTAGTGTTTTCTCTGGGGTCTAGAAACTGCTGGAACTATGTAGAGTCTTTTTGGCCCTGAATTGCCCATGACATATGCTTAAATCTTTAAAGAGTAAACAACACTTCATTGATTAAAACCCTTTTAAAAATAGTATTTTACTCCCTTGTATGTGTGCCTACATATAATTTTGCAGACATGCATAATATGCTCCCCCCGTCCAGCTCTTGCTCTCAAACCCCAACAGTGAGGCAAATGAGACAGCAGTACAGGGTGGAATGCAACAGTATTTTTCAATTACGCTACAATTGGCTTGAGAGCAGCATATGATATAGTGTCCTTAAAAGAGCTGAAAGGTCTTTAATGAATTTCAAAGTAAAAACTTTTACTTCTGAATTTTTACTTAAGCAGGTGCCCAAAATGCTGCTATGCACACTGTAAACAGTTATGTCCTATGAATGATAATAGAGAAATAGAAATAATTTACAAGATAACCACACTCCACAATTTGTGCTGTATATCTTCCTGTTTCAGGCCACAAACTGCAGGGGACTATTTTCCTATTTTTAGAAATGTACTTATGCTAACATATTCTGTTTTACCCCATATGTATATACACAAGTATCTTCCAGCTCTCCACCTGTATCAATTGGTCTTCCAAAGGCTATAAGTCTGTCATTCGTCCAGGTCATGCTTATTTTCAAGTCAAGTTGTCTATGGTAGTAAGTCCATGCTACTTCCCATAGCAGTTTTGTATTGGTAATCTTCTTTAACTACCTCCCAAACAAGCTGTAAAAATGCATTTAAAAGGCCTCACTTCAACTTTATTTACACAGTGTGGATATATAGACTGGAATAAAAACCGGGCAAGTTCTCTTCTCACTTGCTTTCTGGAAGGAACAATAAATTTGCCCAGTCCCTACTGTAATACTACTTAGTTTTCTTGGTTATATTCTGTCCAGGACATACTGCGATCTTTACAGTCCAGCATAGTAAGGACCAGATGGTTTGGGATTTGGGTATTGCCACACATCAACCTGTTCAGAAAAGAGTAAATTTGAGTAAAACCGAAATCTCCTCTGTTCTTTGCCCTTACCCTCCATCCCTCCTCCATGAAATAAACACTGTGGGAGCCAATTCACGATTGTCGGGGAAGACAGATTAAACCTCTGCTTCAGAAGCATTTCTTGGGCCCCCTCTCTTCTCTGTATTTAACCTGTTCTGTATTTTACTACGCTAAGAAAGGGGGAAGAGGGAGAATTCAACTACTTGTCATGAGCTAAAGTATCAGCCTGTGAAAGACTGTAGCCATTTCATTCGCACACTCATGCAGTAATTCCCTCTCAACAGCGGCAATAGTGCCTTGGCAATGTGGGACAGCTGCTCTGTGTTTGTATAGCTGCAAGAATTCAGGCTCCTCCATGGGGAAAGCAGCTGCAAAGTTTATCTCCACCCAACAAAGCCTGCAGTAATTTTAGGAATTGGGAATGAAAACTTGAACCCCTTCTGCCCTGAAGCCATGACCCAAACAATCAGATTCATATAAACTGGAAGATGTAGAGCTCTGGTGCCTGTGTGTCCAAAGCAAACCCAAACTCATACTAAATCCACTGTGACACACTCCAAGTCAAACATGTGAGTGCTTATGAATCACTTTATTTAACCTGACTGAAGAGGCTGCCTACAACAGTGGGCTGTTAGCGTAGATTTTCAAAGGTATTTTGAAAGGGCTCCTCCGTGCCAGGCGGTCTTCCTGAACTTGTTATACAACAGGCCTACAAATAGTTCATTCAGCACAGTCCTGAGGATTAGTCTTGTTCAGCTGGACAGTTTGTGCTTAATCCTTGCCAAGCAGCAGTGTGGTAAAGGCATTCTTCAGATTTGCTGACAGAAAGAATCTGCTGCCAGAAGTGAACCAAATATGTTAGCTTTCAGAATATAGCATTTCCTTGGACACTCAAATTTTATATTCTCTATTATCCTCATAGTAATGACATCAGGCAACTTCACATTCAGTTGTCATGAAACCCCAGCTTGCTCTATGGAAAACATGTAAGGTGGCATTTTAGTCATACTTCAAATGACAGTTCAGGGTCAGCAGCTGGCCACAGCTGAAGTAAACTGTATAGAGGAGAATTACATAGCACTAGCAATAAAAAAGGCTCTGCTCTGAATTTTAGTAGCACTTTTCTCTGAAGTGAAGCAACGGTTAAGCTTTCAGTGACTAAGAATATGATGTCTTAACTACCTGTCCATATATACACATTCAATTATTGTAGAGCCACCAAAGAACTAATTATTTTCCAATTTAAACTTCCTCTCTTGTTTCTGCCCTTTAATGTGCTGAAAAATAAAAGCATGAAATTATTTGTATTCATCATCAGAATGGCTGGGAGAAGTTCAGAAGCTTAGACATACAACCAGGCCAGGACAAAATTGTTCATGCTCGCAAGGGAATTTTGATTGTGGACATTTTGCACAAGCTAACAAGGAATCTGTGTGCTGAGACTGCAAGAAAAAATACTCTGAGAATTCTGTTCTAGATTCATAGAATTAAAAAAATTATGAACATTAAATTAAGATTACATCACCACAGAACATACAGCCAACATGTCATATCTCTTAGTGTTAGTGATCTCAACCACAAAACTCACTACTCCACCTTGTTCTGGCAAATAAAAATAAGCAGTTGTTTAGAGCATTTTATGAATATTGAAAATACATTTCCTCATATTCCAGTTAAATATTTCTCTTTCTTCTGATAACAATGAAAAGAAAAAGACCGTCAGTTGTTAGAAAAATGCATTCCAGGTCCTCTAAGGATGTTACAGTCTTTGGGGACAGTTTCTGGAACCTTACTAAGAGGGATCAAACCTGCTTTGTAAAATCTTCCTTCAGAAGAACCCCATATTAAGATATACATATATGTTGTTCTCACCAAAAGTTCCTTCCTCTTAGTTTAAAAGTCCAGAAATGTGCAGTGCTCTAGAGGCCAAACAACATGGATTTTTTTACTCAAAGAAACCCTTCCTAATTGTTATAGAGTCTTGGCAAGCATCTATAGCAACACATACATCAGAAGCTAAAATTTATATTATACTTAAGAGAAACTGCCTGGTGGCTCCTCCATGCTGACAATGCAACTATGTCATTTGGGGGTGGAAGATAAACTCTGGCTTAAAATTAATTGTTTAGTGTAGGAGTCAGCTCTGCAAATGAAGTGAGATGATCTGCCCTCGTGCAGAATGTCACATGAAGTCTCCACTGACGATCAGCAGTTCCATCTCCCTTGGTGAGGCCTGTGCAACTCTCACTGACAGTGCTCTCTCAGAGACTGTCTCAGAAATAGTATAGTTTAGCATGATAGCTGCTGTGCTTCACAAGAACATCACTAAAGTATTTCAATTTGAAAGACAAACATGTTTGTACAGTTAAAACACCTACTGAACAGAAAGCAGCCTTTGTGGTTTCTGGCCCATAAGGACACACAACTTTCTGGTCACACAGCCATAAAAACATACCCTTATTCAAAAGCTGCACTGCTGTAGCAACACTGCTTCACGATGTAGTTATGTACAGTCCCACCAGCTATCTAAGGAGAGGAAACCTGCTCCCTAATTCTAGATCAGAAATGCCTGGTCCTAGAAGTCGTCATATAATAAGTATCTCAGCTGGCCAGACTTTATCTCACTCAGGGTTAGGCAAGGGCTTCTCAAGTTGGGATTGTCAGAATTTGGCAGATGAAGGTCAAACTCAGAGACTAGATACTCTTTATACTCTATTCAGAGATAGAATTCAGAGTGAGATACTGCACAGACATAATTTAGTGTCGCAGAAATGCCTTCCAGAGCTGTTCTACCATTCTTCAGCTAATAGGATGGCTATTTAAAGAACGAAGGCTCTTTGCAATGATCCAATCATTTTGAACAGGATTGCTGTGTGACCAGCATTGGTCACAGATTTTTCTATTCTTATTGAGGGAACAGAGACCATCTAGTTATTTCTGCACAACTGAATAGATCAATTAAAATACTAATTTCCATTAGTTCTGATTCTCTAGAATACTTCCAGACTGAGTAGGTGTCAGAACCAAATCAAAGGTAGCACAATGCTCATGGAGTGCTGAATAGTTTCGTATTAAGTCTCTCAAATATTTTCATTTCACTTCATGATCACAAGCCTTTATTTCTCTTACATTACCAATATGAGGCAGTCTCTGCTCTGTGCTGTCGGGACGGTCTCTATCATTAGTGAAACAGTGCTTTGACAAGTACAGTCAGGCAAGGCAAGCCCTCTCATTAAGTGTTCCAGATGCATGAAAGCAGGCAGGCATTTTTTTCCTCTAGGAACTGAAGGAATTAAACCACACCAAATTTTAGCTGTGAAAGATCACATATGCGCATTTAAGAGATCTAAATAAGTGTGGGAGGTGATGTCCACAACATTACCTCAGAACTTCACTGTGTTGTTAATATTTAGACTGCTCGCAAAATATATTCAGAGGTACAAACCACAAAATATCACACAGCAGGTCTAAATTCCGCTTCCTGCAGGAATGGTAACTTTTGCATTTTTTGCTGGATTGTGTCTGATGGCTTTAGGACATTAGATTAGCTTATTGTTTCACTAACTGACCTCTGTAGATGTCTGTTTTTAATGTTACCCACTGCTCTAGATCAATCACACCCAGAGTTTCCTCCTCCTCTTTCTAATAGCACACTTTTGCCAATAAGGTATCATATATGTACCCCAGAAGTAGAGATCGTCTGTACATAGTGCACAGAAACTTTTTTCAGACAACATAGTTATCTCACCCACTGGCTAGTACCACCCACGATGCACAGTACTCATTGCAGCAAACCTCAATAAACATCACCCCTGCTAGCCTGAAGATTGTACTCTACTGATCCGCTGTTTGTATGAACCAATGAATCAAGGTTGCAGGCTGGCTGGCTAATAAAGATTATAAAAGAAAATCCTGCTATATCTTCATATGCTTTGAAAATATGAACATTTCTCCACTTTGAGACACCTCCTTGTTTTCTGTACTGCTTTGAGCTGTAAAGTTCATGCAGCAGCCTCATTTTTCATCTCCCGTGCCTCAAATTCAAGTACGCGTTGTGTGAGAAATATGTACATTCAGCTGTTGTTCTAAACAGAGAGGTCAGCAGGAACTTACCCACCTACACGGGTGTTGTCGCTGCCTCTGGGCGTACCCAGGAACCAGTGATGCTTACACTGAGACATGGAAGGATACACATTCAGTTACTGCTCTGCAGCTACCTTAACACAGCAGGAGGGATAAGTTCAAACCACTGCTAGCAATGAACTACTTATCACTTTTCTCAACTTTTTGCTTCTCCCTTGCATTGCATCTGTGGTTGCTTGATACCAAAAGAAAAAAAAAAAAAAGACAGGCAACATCTTCAAGGGAAGAATCAGGCACACTAAACTTGATTCTAGAAGTCTAAGGTGAGAGAAGTCATGAAGCGATACAAAGCAACAGCTCAAACTTGGGAATGAGAAAACATCTTTCAGCCCAGGAACTGATACACAGCCTGAGACCATCTCACTGAGGTCTCCATGTAGGCAACTACATAGAAAACTGGTCCTACATAGGAGCTACATATTAAAATATATTTTTTTCTCTGATGTCCCTCAGTAACTTCATCATTGCCCCCTAAAAAGTGTAACTGCAGTGACAGTTTTTGGCTGCATTTGCTGGTATGATCACAATGACTTTTACTCAGGTGCAATGATGGAGGGAGCAGACCACGCAGCTCCCTAGAAAGCTAATATACTGCTGGAGAACTGAGACCAACAAAGGATCTTCAGAGACTACGAAAATGGCACATGTGTAGAGGAACCCAAAATCATCATAGCTACTGTATGTTTTTAGAAGCTTTTAGAAAAAAAATTGTTGCATGGCAAATATTTTTTCACCCAATCAACTATGTATTTATGGTAAAAAAAAAAGCATAGTTTTTCAATATCCTAAAACATGGAAAAAAATACAACCAAAACTGTGCCTATAACGTTAGATGCATATACTTTAATAATATGTGTATGGAAAGAGTTATTATTTGATTTCCCACATCTGACCTACTATTTTACATTTCACAATTTCTTGCTCCAAATAACCTAGCTCTATTACAGACAAGCTTATATTTAATATAAAGCACCCAGACAATCACTAGACAGTCCATGAGTTTGAGAGACAGAATTTACTCAATTCCATTTTAATTTCTATTGTGTATGAAAGTGTTTAGAGTGTGAGCCTTGCTAAGAGATGACAGAATATCATTCTACAGTAATTCAAATGCTTTAAAGCCTGCTAAGAAACCTCTGCTGAAATGACAGGCCTTGTGAAGCACTTAGAAATGCTGTTTCATCCATTTAAGATGGTTTTAGGACAAGAAAATTCATATAATATGATCATAAGTTTACAGCACATAGGCTAACCTTTAAATTATTTCTGTAATCATATTATCCAGAATTAGATACACTTGCAGCACTGGTATCACATGGTCTTTCTGAGCTGAGGTGTTTTTTTTTTAGTTTGTTATGAGAACCAGAAAATCTGGGAGGACATTCTTGCAAGATGGCATCGTTGTTCTTATCCACAGTTGTTCTATCGAGTTGTCTGAAATTCTTTAGCAAGACTGAACATTAGCTTCCTTTGAAAACACTGAGCTCAGGAAAGGGGAAACAGCTTGACTTAGTATTTATGTGCCAAGATAAATAAAAATGTCAGAGGAAGCGAACATTTTAAAAGATTGGGTAAACACACCCTAAGAGGGTGATTCACTTTTCCTAGGTTGTTCAAATACCCAAATTTTTTTTTTTCCATATGAAAACCAACAGAAAATAAAACCTATTCAATGGCACAACTCTACTGTGATCACAAACAAACGAATACAGCCTCTGACCAAGATGCAGTTTGGTCAAATCACATTTGGCCACCAGCAGATACTATTTCTTTTTACCAGTGTTTGGTTTTCTTTTCCTGTGACCATGTTCTTACCATGGCATGTGTAGCCCTTACTGACTGCTTTGTGTTCTCCAAAACATCAGTCAGCTGAAAGCGTGATTTAGCTCTGTTTTGACCAGAGAGCCAATATTCTATAGTTCAGCCAAGATATTAGTCAATCCAGGCAGTAAACATTATACACAGTTTTATCTATTGAAGTCTGAGCGACAGATAAGGGAGACAGAGCAGCACTGTAATGATAAATCAAGGTGCACGGTCCTCCAGCTTTCATTCCGTGAATGAAACACTCTTCATCATAGTTTGTCCGACTCTAACACCAAACTTGAGACCTGAAGGATCTTACCATGTTCACTAAAGGATATCCTTCAGAAATATATATCTCAATATTGTGTTAATCTTGGTTTTGAATGCCACTTTCCCTTTTATACACATAGTTTTCAAACAAAAACAAAAGTCATATTTCTATGTATCTCCACTGTACCCTCCAGTTTATACTCTCAGGAGTGATGAGACAGGCTCTTTGCCCAAGCTTCTAAATAGTTAATAATGACAGTCTGGAGAACATAGACCAAGTACACAATGGAGACTGGATAAAAAGACAAACTTGGTTGTTTGCAATCCAATTAAAATCAAAGGCTACATAAACAAAAAATTCCACTCATCTGCTGGTTTGGTTCACAAACTGGATTTCTTCAAGAAGTCCTGTTTGGCTTCCAGGAACCTGTTTATCTAGGTGGAAGCATCTGGCACATTTTACTAGGTGCTGAAATTTCTTACAGTGGGCAAAGCTGTTCAGATCAGATATTCTGAGCAGAAGAATATGCAAAAGGCTGATGTATCAGTAGCCAGAAGATTGTACAGAAGATCTAGAATTCCAATAACTGGAGTTTGCAAGAGAGGAAAGCTTGCAAAGCAAACATAAGGACTAACTGCATGCACAAGTGTTTCAAACTCTGATACTGTTCCTGACCTCAAGCACCAGTTATGTTATGCGGCAGATGCAAGCTAGAAAACACTTCTGGTATTGATATGCAAACACGCACACCAAGCATCTTGCTTTATTTCAGACTTCCTAGACCTGACTGCTGTAGCAAACAGCTTGTACGAGGATGCAGAAACCTCCGTAGCAATGTGAATTGCTTTGGTTTTGCTCCTTTTGCATACTAATACTTTGTATTCCCCTACAGCCGACAGCTACTTCATTCACTTCCACTGATGTCTGAGTTCTGGACCAAAGCAGAGGTTGCACACAAATCTCCTCTGTACATTTCCTCATCTTTTCAAAAAAAAGAGTGGGTGTGACAGCTAAACTGGAAAGCTAGAGGTTGGGATTTTGTTCCATTCCCCACAGAAATTAGGACAAGAACAAAATAAAAGCTCTAGTTTCTGTAAAGGCTTGAGGCAATAGGGTGTAGGCATCTGGTCTGGACCTGCTCCTAGTTAGAGCCACAGTGTAACTGCCTGGCTTAAGCCCACCTGTCTGCTGTGGAAGATAGGAGAATACATCAACTTCAGCCCTAATTCGGACTGCTGAAAATACAGAAGCAAGCATTTGTGAAGAAACAAAGTCCTCCATTTCTGTTCCTTTTCTGTTCTGCTGTCTACTTCAGAAATGTTTGGAATTTGAAATTTGTGCTAATAAAGGTGGCTGGACTGACAGTCGAACATGGCATGGTCAAGAGCATGAAAGTCACCCTGGTGAGCTCCACACTTAGCAGCAGCTGATCCTGCCTGAAGATCTGGCTCCCAGCTGGGAGCCTGCAGCACACATCTGCTCTAGGGCTCCTCTCTCTGCTACCCAATGCCTTCCTTGTCCTCACTTGAAAGGCAAGCCATTCCTCACAAAGCATTTTCTTCTGGGTCCCTTTGCTGAGCTTGCCAGCCAGCAAGGCTGCCAGGAGGTGCAAAGGTTGTGCTAGTAACTGGATCGAGATAAACAGTTGTGCTGTTTAGGTAGGGTGAACTTGCACAGTGGATTGGAGTTGTACGTTTTGTTGAGTGAAGAGAATAAGAATTTCTGAAGTGTGGTGTAGTGTGAAGAGATTAACAGAGCAGCCAAGCAAGCAGTACAGGTAACCTATAATGTTCAGGGTAAGCACTGGGGAGGGATGAAGTGACAAAACAAATGGTATTACAGAGGAGTCCCGTGACATCAGGACTCAAAGTAACACACAAACAGGAAGGGAAGGAAGGAGGAAGGATAGCTGAGTGAAATTTAACCATACAATTATTTTCTTTGGCTTATTTCCTTTTCCTCCCAGCCTTCCATACTTCTATTAGCAGGCTAATGTTACTATCATTCCAAACCCCAAGCAATGCTTTTGAAATTAATGTGTGCCACTGATTTAAGAGCATAATGGCACAGATAAGCTATTCTATGGGATACAAATGCCTTATGCTCAGACACAAACCAGGGTGTTGCTCTCCCCTCCCCATTTCCCATCTCATCAGTTCTGTTACTGATACTGTGTTTTATTTTTCCATTAGTCTATTCATCATGTTAATGAAGAGATACAATACATCACAGTTGTACTAACATGTCCTACAGATAGCATCCAACTAGTAAGGTCTTATTACCAGGAAATATTTCCCTATGGCCCTTCCCTGGAAAGAAACACATCTGAGGCCAGCCTGCTTTGGCAGCAGTTATCAAAACAAGGAAAAAGACAGCAGTGTCTAAAAGGCAATATATTCCCCCCCACCCCACCTCACCACTTTTAGAACTGAATCCAAGAATATTCTCTGGACAAATCACTGTGGAAGGGGCACACAGCTGAACCAACACCCTTTATTTTACACTCTAACGTAATAAATGCACAGCAGCACGACAGGCTATTTCTCAAGCTACATTCTTTGATCCCTACGTTCTGCTCTGCTGATTGCTGCCCTGAAGACTGTCTCAACTGGTTCTATTCTTGGCTTATATCTTAGGAAAATACTGTTAGAATGCACATAATCAGTATTAAACTATCTGCCTCAGGCCTGAACAGCGCATCATAACTCCTTGCCTCCCAAGAAACTGGGTTTTCTCCCATTTGTCCCCCAATATAACCGCATTATAATTGTGCTGCTTAGCTCTTGTTCAGCTGATGCTTTCTGTATCTGCAAAGTGGACTTCAGCATTGCACTAACGCCTGGGAAAACTGGAAAGACTGGGAAATACATTTAGTGAGTTTCCTTTTCCTGTTTGTCTGCAAATACTAGTTGTTTCGCTATTTTGATTGCTGTGCTCATTATTGAAAGTTTGAGGCAGTCCAGCTATGTTTCCCCTGCATTTTAATAACACGTAACGTAAAAAGGAGGATGCAGTAAGTTATACTGTAATGTATAACATGCGATTATACCCATTTAAATAACACTGTCAATTCAGCATTGCCTGCAAGACATTGAGTGTAACTCAGAGATCTGGTTTCACTTGAAAGAGCTAAAAATGTTTGCCAAACACCATATTCTGCAGATTTAACATACGTAGCATGTACACAGACACATAAAAACACTTTTTAAAAAAATTATTTCTCCATCTCGTTGTTC
The DNA here is from genome assembly GCF_963921805.1 of Phalacrocorax carbo. NCBI lineage: Eukaryota > Metazoa > Chordata > Aves > Suliformes > Phalacrocoracidae > Phalacrocorax > Phalacrocorax carbo. The sequence continues at coordinate 25,715,001 of NC_087518.1, read as the reverse complement.
AAGCATATGAAATAGATACTGCCTAATGATCTTAAGCAGCTGTGAGAGCACAGCACTGGGAACGAAGATTTCTAGAATCTAAGTCTGCCTCTAATATCAACTTTCCTCTGCAGCTGAACAAACTGTTCTCTCCCCTCCCTCAGCCTTTTCATCTCGAAAAATCAAGATATTTGCATCTGTACTGTGCATATAAATCAGTAAATGTTTATACAAATGGTTTGAAGATGCAAAGTTACATATTTCTGATTTAATGCATTTATTTATATTTTTGTAGAACAAAAAAACCCCAACAAAACCTGCAAACCTAGCTTCATTAAGGATCTGATCCAGAGTCCATGAAACTCAGTTTCTTAAGGTTATGGCACAGGCACCTAATGCCTGATACCAAATTGAAGGAGTTCTCACTGCAACTCAAGATGAACATCTACCAGTTTCACAATAAAAAAAAAATATAACAAAAGGCAGCAGACTCAGCTCTCCCCACCTTCTCCAAACCACATCCTAGTCCTGTACCTCTGAATGCTACTACACTGAGTAACGACTGTCAGCACACAGATTAGCACTTCCTATTACAGAATGCACACGAGCTTGAAAAATCCTGAGATAGCACCATCTTGGTACATATTCAGGCTGTTCACATTAGAAAACTTAAGCTTTCTAACAAAGTGGCTAAACCATATACTAAACTCCAGGGCGCTCAGTCTTCATATGTATAAGGCCTGTATTTTTTTTTATTTTATTTCAGAAACCTAAAAGACTGAGGATCCTGGATTAAACTGAATTTCAGCAGGATTTTTCACTTTGGCAAATGTAGCTATTTGAGGAAGTAGCCAGCTATGCTTTTTCTTGCAAGAGGCACAGACGTACAGTTTTGTCTTACTGACAAGCAAGTATTTTTTTAAAAAAGTTTTTTTTTCCTTTCATCTCCCTTCCCATGCTTCAGGAGGCGATATAATTTTCCAATAGGCACAGCACAGCAGCCTGATAACCTTCTACACTTTGACAAATCTAAAGTGTCTGCTTCTGAAGGAGTCCTCTCTAACAAATACAGTGGCTTCTTCCTGGGAGAAGTCTCAAAACAAGATCCAACTTGCCTGCAATTGTTTTTTTTTTTCCCTTAATAAAAATTATCTCCTGGAAAATGTGAATTTCCTTTGGAAGCTTTGAAGTACTCTGAAAACTATGCATGGAACTATGCGGAAGCAGTAATGTCAAAGTATTGGCAGATCAACATTACAATTACATAATTTAGCTATTTAAACTTCCAGCTCCCTCCATGTACACTGAAACTCCTGGTTGTCCTCGCTTAGGATGCCTTTCTTATTGGGAAGGCACTGCCATTTATGGGTAAGAGTCTTGAAAAAATTATGGCTGTCCATACAATACACCCCCTCCACTGCCCAGTTAACCACTGGTTTATGCTAGAAAATACCCTTTTCCCTTGCTTCATTGCAACAGCTTCATTCACTATGTTGCCCCCAGCATGAGCCCCCTTTGTTCTTGAGCAGCACATGAGCATAGGAGAACATAAGTGATGCTGAGCAGCCTAATACCCCACTCAGTACTGCAGCAAACTAGTAATGCCCTGCCTGCACATTAAAGCAAAGCTAATATTATTTACATTTAAAAAAAAAACCACTAAATTTGTTGATAGAGCAATGAAAAAATGCTCCAACTTCATGCAGTTACTGATGCACTGTTTGTACTTCATGAACACTGTTTCTAACTGGCATCTGTGTATATGTAAATTAAGGGTTTTATTGCTTTAGTGCTCTTCAGCATGGGGGCCATTCACTTTTTACTAGAGTTCCTTTGGCATAAAGAGTATGACTTGACTAGTAATGAGACATGCCTTGTCTCTCTATCCTCTATAAAAATAATGATTTCATCAAGAAGGACTTAAGTCCCCCAAGGTCCCCCCCTCAATTTGTGTACTGAATACTAAACTTTTACATCCAACATGAGCAATCCTTACTATCCAGATTACAGTAAAACCAAAAACATGCACGTGAAAGGCTCTGGATCTTCAAACTTGTAATCATGTCTATAACTACAGGCACAAATACTTCAGTTGTAGTGAAGCTACGCATTTATAATTTCAAGACCTATATTTTTTCTTAAGCTACAAAACAGTATCTTTTATTCTCATTTAATTGAGAAAAAATATGTTTTAAGTTATTTCAGAAAAAAATAATTAGGGGAAAAACCCCAGATTATTGCTTTTAAATGGTACCATGTTTAAAACTAAAGGATAATTCAGTGAAAAAGTCATTTTTAGTAATATTTAGTAGTAATTTCCTCTTCCTCAAGCACTTAAGAAAAAGCATGAAGCAGAGTTTCTCACTTGATAGCTGGACCCATGGATGTTCCACACTGACTTGCTCCGAGGCGAATGGCACATTATTCAGGAGCCCAGGCACATACATTGGTGGACACTTTCTATAGCTCTTTTCACCAGTCAGTTCAGTGAAGTGCCCCACATTCCTCTTTGGCCATGCTGGGCTGTACATGAGGCATGGCAAAGCACTGGCTGGAACGGGAGTTTGGGCTTATGGGAAGCTGAGATGAATTTTTCTGCATGTGACCTTCTCAAAGTGACAAAGGCTCTCACCCCCAAATACCCTTTAATCCACTGATGGAACACTACTGACACCTCTTAGTCTGCTTAAAGAAATTCCTTGTTTAGATATCAGCCTCATTTGACCCCCCCAAATCTGTTCATTAGTGGACCATTGCAGCATACAAAACTTTGGTCCAAATTTTCTGGTTTCATATCATCCCTAGCTATTTTATAGCAGAGAATCGTTGCTGACATTTAAATCAATAAGCATATGATAAATCAAGGTATTTTTCATTCTGTTTATACAGATTCTCATCAGCAATCTGGCTATGAATTTTAACTTTAACTAGGCTTATGACTTAGGGATATTTTTCACTCCTTTACTTCCAACTGTATGTAGAAATTAGAAGATCCATAAGACCACCATCTCCAAATCAAACTATTGCGTAAAGACTAAAAGCACTGGCTTTTTGACAAGCAGCATGTGTAAGAGCTTGGTTTTTAAATGGGAATCTCACAACTTCCTGCCCTGGATGCTGGTGGAAGCTCTGATTTCTGCTTCATTTGTTCTAACCATTCTTCAGCTTTGACAGAATGCAGTCAAACCAAATCCAAAGCAGTTTAAAGTAACTGGTACTTGGAAAAACAGCAACTGTTAATATCCCATTAAAATAAAAATATATTAATCTACTATCATTAATCTAATATCTTTTAAATCCAATGACACTGACAGGAATTAACAAATTTGTTTAAAAATTATTAAACACAGGAAAGGTATTACATATACTAAGAGATTTAAAAAAAAACAACTAACCTCCTCCTAACTCTCGGCCACTTCATCCACATGCTCCATCTATCCATTATATAACCACAAAACACCTATATACACAGGCCAGTCCGAAAGCTGTGCTTTGGGAACTCTGTTAAGAACCTATTTACGTGCCTGTCCTATGAATCCACATGTTCCCATGTACAAGACAGACATGAGACCAGCTTTTTAAAAACCCAAAACATACTCATGGTTTGCATGAAAACCCCTCCTTTAACAACTGCATAGATTGCACGCGATTTAACAGAAGGATTTTGCTTCCTGAAACATTCTGCTCACTCTGCTGTAGGATTGTTTATTGTTCTGGTGATTTATTTAAAAGCAGATACACAAAGAAGAATAAATACATCTAGCAATACAAAATCAACAGAAATTCAGCAGAAGGGATTCAGGGTGGGCACAGAGACTTGACTGATCCATTGCAAATAAGAAACCTGAACATACAGTCTAGAATCAATGCTAGCAATCTACATAATCACTGTAGCTGATGTACTGTGTTAACAGGCTTATTTTTCTGCTGAGAACTTGATATGCATTTATAAGAATAAAACATGACATTCTGTTAATTCTAGCAAGTTTAATGGATAGCTTTGCCTTGAAAAGGCTGGTTTTCTATCATTTTAAGGAAAGCAAAACCTTTATACATGACCACTCCAGGCATAACAGAAAGCTATATAATTAGAAATTGTAATCCGCTGCACCTAGAAACCCTTGTTTTGCCTCACCCCCTGCCCAACACATGCACAAACAGAATTTATTAATATTTCCCTCTGCTGTTAGCCCGATACATTAAATCATCATCTCTGTAGCAAAGCTACTGCTGCAGCAACTTCCTGCACTGCATCATTCACCTACCTCTGACTTCATTGTTCCACAGGCCATGAATAAATAAAATCAAACATCCAGGTGGAGCTGACACAGTTTCCCTTTGCGGTGGATGTGCAGCAATAATATAAAAAGAGCTAGCTGGTCCTACAGGAGGATGAAGCTGGGTCAGTGCCTCGTTATGGAGCAGAGAAGTGCAGGGCTCTTAGCCGACTGATATAATGTACTGATCAGCAAATTTACCCAACGTCGCTGTGATGGGCCGGACCTTGTAGCTTCTGCTCAGCAGCTTTCATACCCGAACGTACCCTGAGACATACCACAGCTTTATGACAATTCTGGCTAGTAAGCAATCTCACTGCAAGGTCAGTGCCCTTTTCAGCCTTACAAGACACATCAGACAGCTTAAGCAGCAGATACAAGGCTGTATAAAAATGATGATGCTACGTGTGCTTTCCCAGAACTAAAACACTTTCTAAATCTGATACTAATTCTCAGGAAATATTCAACTCCTGTACTGTTCAGCCCAAAATGGGGTATATTACTGATTACAACTCAAAATTTGGAACAATACCAGTGATGCATAAGCATCAAAATGTTGTAGCATAACTTTTATGCCTAAGCAGAAATTATTTTAGCTTCTAATCACAATTTTGTGTTTTCTTTTCCCCTCTGGGCTGTCCTCTTAAACATCACCAAACCTGACAGAATATGTACGAACCTCTCAGAGCTCCCATGGTATTTCTTGACCTCTGCCCATTGCCTCTGTGTCAGACTTTTGCATGTCACTGGAAGTGCTGAAGTGCAGCTCTTCCCAAGTGTGTCAACATGGACAGGTGTTCAGCACCTTTCATTGAAAAACTTACTGCTCAGGCTTCTCCAGCCTTCACAGGAAACAAATTTTCCCCACCTCTTCTTTCCTGTGGCAGTATTTCCTTTAACCCTGAAATGCACATTCTGTATTTGCATTTTAGTATTCAGCTCCTGCAGCATTTTCAATACATCCTAAAATAAAACCCAAAGTACGGGCTAGACTGCTGTCTAGCTGTGTAGGGCAGCCCAAAGTAGTTTAGGTTTTAAAGTCATAAATTACGTAAAAAAGCAACGCTGTTTACACTGTTTCCATCTAACCCATAGAACTTGAGCTAAGCTTTTACTCAAGTTCATGTGCTCTTCAGAATAGTCTTGGGACAGACAAATACTGCCAAGCCAACCCCAGCTCACTAGTTGCCACGGTTCAAACAGCAGCAAATCACAAACACATAACAAAAAAAGGAAACGAGGATCTGTTCAGCCAAATGCTGGATCTCTTCCACTATTTTGCCAGAGGCTTTGATATCCCTTGAAAAGGTAAATTTTTGAACAAACTTCTCAACTACTTTTTTGGAGTTTTGCATACAGATGTAGTGGTAGATTAGGAGCTTTATATTAGCAGCATAATAAATAGAAATACTATAGGAAGTACTACATGCAGCTTTTTCTACCTGTCAGATATCTATATAGCACATGTTATGAGAGTATCTGACTACCTAATGCTACTGACTGAGCATTAGCCTGAGGGATAAGGTTAAGTGTCCCTGTTTGGGACAGAAATGCCATGAGTTCAGCTGGAGTGAACTTGGAGCCCAAGGGTTTTTACAATCTTTATCCCAAATCCAAGAAAGAGTTACCGCGTACTGCTTCACTTCTTACTTACCAGACTCCTCTGATCATAAAATTACATTTTTCATTCAGCTCTATTAGTTTTCTAGGATAGGACTACTAATGGTTACATTCAAAGCGTCTGTAAACAGGGGAGGACTGGAAGCTCTTTCAAGAACTGGGAAGTACAGCAGAAGTTAAGTGTAATTCACAGTAGACAGAGTTTTCTCCTTTTAACAAACCATAGCGTAAAGTATATCACAAGGTATCTGAAAACTAGACTGTCAGGTCAGGCCGTCAATCTCAAACCCCTTATATCAAAACACACACATCGTCTGTAGGCTGATCACCTGCCTCCCTATTTTGTGCACTCAGTCTCCCCTTGGTACCTCCTCACCATGGCAGCTCTTTATGGTCTGCTGTCACAGGGACTCGCTCCTTCCCACATACTCACTTTGTATCATTCCAACCTTTTTGTTCACCTCTGCAGGGATGCATGAAGCGAATGTTTTTTATGAGATAGAAATAGTGCATTCAAAGGGCTAGAGCGCTGACATGCATTTTTGGACAAATTCCTTATGCAGCAAAGTGAGCTCACTGTAGAGCAATGGCTGTGAGCCGTCAGTATGCTTCCAACATGTAAACATGGCCACACAAAAACATTAGGAGGATAATTCAACTAGGACAGCAAATACAGAGGGACTAAAAGGTTATATGAGCATGCCTGTATGTTGGGCTCCTATCTTGCTTTCTCCATCATTCCCAAGCATTCCTTCAGCATAAGTCCAAGATCTCTGGTGCAACCAGAATCTATTTAATGCCTCCCTACATCAGTTCTTTCTGTTAGAAGACAGCGTGTCCAGAGAGACTTCTCAGCACATTTCTGCATAGAAGTGACCTGTGGGAGTTTCCCTGCTGTATGATTCCTACATCATCTTTGTCATGTAATTTGTCATCAAATAAGAGAAAGCTCTCTCTTCTGGGGTTCAAGGTCAAAACATACACAAACCAAAATCTTGTGCAGAGCTTCCCAGTGAATGGAGGATGATGCAGACTAAGCAACCTCCTGCACCCAGGCCTTGCATCACTGCCTCAGGAATGGCTTTCCAGTACAGGGGTAAAAAAAAAAAGAACAGGGAAAAACAATCAAACAAAAAGCCTAAATTCAATATCGGAGTGTGTTGCCTCTCCAAAACCCACACCAGAAGTGCTTAAAAGCTTGCTTCAGCTTTCCATGTGGAAAAAGTGGAAATAATTTCTACTTCCTTCTTTTAAGCAATTCTGAGATTTTCAATGCAAAGATGCTGAATAAGTGCAAAATATTATTGAAACACATCTTGGAGGCAGGCATTCACCCTTCTACTCTGTTAGACCCCATGAGCTGCAACTCTGATCAGTTTTGTACTCTGGGAACAGCTTAGTTTCTTTGTGTTATTTTTACTACACTGCTGAAGTTGTTCTGGGAGATGGAGGTGGTCATCATTTCATGAGAGTTGATTTACTTTTCCTCATATTTTCAACTTGAAGCATCCTAGCAGTTCAGTGACCTCAGTCTGTTTTAAAGCAAATCAGTTGTTATGTCATGATGAGGATTTTGACCTTCAGAGACAGAAAACATTGTACTGCTGAAACACCTGGGATTAGGCACAGATGCATGAGAAAAGTTGTCAGGACACAAGGAAGCCAAAAGGCATCTGAGGTCCCAGGAAAAGGGGCGTTTGCAGAAATACTGATAAAAGTCATGTAAATGACACTGAAGTGGCTGATTGCTTTTACTTAGCATCATTTGCCCCTCTTACATGAGCTAAAAGTCTAGCACCTTCTCAAGTAATTCTCCCTGAAAGACAAAGTAGAAAAAGCTCAGGATTACATAATTCTAACCTGCTTTTATTTACCTCTGTAAAGTCAGGGAAATGCTCATTTGCATTTATCAGAATTATCCTTGTCCTAAACCAGACCCTTAGACAAGAATAAGTTCCAGGAAGTTTTGCCTTGAATGGATGCAGATTGCGATTTGCAGCTAAAAGGGCATTAATCTTAAATGCGTTCTGTCTCCCTTCTCCACTTGGACTCTTACAATTCATCTGTATAGTTTAAACTTTGTGTGCCTGCCACCACCATGATTGTGAAAGGTGCCAGATAGACAGTTTTGCTTCTGTTTAGCCACTGAACAAAATCCATATACAAGTCCTTCTGATGCTGCCTCGGGCATGCAAGCACACATACAAAACACAAAGTGTGTTATTTTGTATTTTAACACATGCTAAGGCAACCATTCTAAGTTCTTCCCCATCAAGAACACATCATAAAAGCACTGCCTTGCAGTCTTGCAATCACATGAGCCAACATACCTGCCGTGCTATCAGTGACCATTGCTGCGACCCACCTCTGCTGGTGCTGCAATACAAAGGCAAATAGAGGCTAACCGATTCCAATACCCAATAAGCATGCTTATTTTCCTGGGCAAAGTTAGCCTTGAACATTGGATTGTAGCCAAACATTGCCTTGGTCCTCCAGCCAAAATATGCCAGCTTAGTGCGTCTAATTTAGCACTGCAGTGCTGGCCTAAAAGTTACTATGAATGGGATGGATTTAATAGATTTGAGGTAAGGTGCAAGGCTTCCTGGTTCTAGCACCTGACAAGAATGCTTCTCTAGCTCACAGATACAACTGCAAAAGGTCTTGGCCCCTTTGTGAATCCACAAAATTTTTCCTATATATTATATAAGCATACTAATAAAAGCAGAGAAACTCTATGCAAATGTTACCCGCTGGGTGCAACAATTATAGACTTTACTAGTTATAGGAGGAAAACTAATTCACTCTCAAACGAGTAATTTGATTTATAATTTTTTCACCAGAATCTCATATGATTTCATTTTTAAGATCAATTCAAACCAAATTTTTTCTGTTGTGCATTACTGACTGCCAAAACAGAGAGGAAGGTAACCTGTATATGCTGTCACATTCAGTGTTGTTTCAATTACCAGTAAAATAATGCCCAATCAAGTGGTAAGAAATTGCTACACAGAATGTTTGAAATCAGAGGACAGAGAGAGCAGTTTTAGCTATATTTTTGGAAGTAATTTAGCACTAGTGATAGAGATTAAAGGAACACCAAGGATTTCATTGCGGCATTCTGTGAAAACAGTAATGAATCCTGGACACTGACACCTTCCCAGCTAGTCTGCAAAGAGAAAAAACAGCTGGGAAATAAAACCAAACTGTATCAATGCTTTGCTACATTTAAACTAATGTCTTTGGGGAAACAGAGACAAATGTATACTGTACCTTTTATATATATATATTTTAGGTTTTTTTCTTCATAGTGGCCATTTTAGTTGCAGAAGAAATAGTAAATGACTGGAGACAGGGCTTAAATCCAGTGCTGCGGGCATGTGGCTATCAGCTCTATAGAAGCTGCAAAGGCTGCTGTGCTGCTGAAGTTCTCTGTGTACCTTGCTTCCCTGTCCTGAGGTTTTAGGTTGTACTTCAGTAAAATCTGTTCTGCAGACAATGACTCTTGTGGTGCTATTACATCTGAAATGGTATAAAACATTTTACACTTCGAAGAACAAAGAACATGCTGCTGACCATTACAACAGCTGACTGAAGGAGACAATAGCTTCTATCACTGTTTATATTTCAAAGGTGGGGAAACGGAGGCAAAAAAACCCCAGTCAGTGGCAAGAATTTTGGTTAAAAATGGAGAATTACTGCATATCCCATCCTTTCATTAAAAGTAAAGCACCAACAAGTAGCATGTCTTCAAATACTAAACAACCTTAACAGTTTGACAGCAGAATAATCCTGCTATTGGTTGGAGTTTGTACCCTGGTCTCCTGATGCACTTTAATAAATACACTTTTAAAGACACTTTGTTACCTTCTGTGTATGGTAAGGGGGATGTGGGGCATTTCTCATGTATGAGAATGATCCTTAGCCCCATTGTTTGGAATGGTATTTCCTTTCCAGAGAAAGAGATAAATTTGTCCTTTACGGGTAAAGCCATTGGCTTCTTTTAGTTGGATGCTGTCACAATCACTTGTAACATTATCATTGCTGGCTTTGGAGAGACAATTTTTGTCATTTTGCTGTAGTTTATTTGATATACGTTCATTTCTTTAGTGATACAGTCTCAGCTACATTCTCCTTATTTCCCAATTGGAAATTTAATTGCTGGCAGGGTATACATTTAGGGGAGGATAAGAGACAATAAAGACAAGCCTGACTGCAGCCATTACACACTATGATCAGAGTAATTATAAATAAAACAAAACTGCCTGAGATTAATAGAAAAACTGTCATAACTGTAGGAAAAAATATAATTTGAAAGACAAAGCAGATTTAGATGTAGACAAATATATTTAAAGAAATGCATCAAATAGCTACCTGATAATATTTTCAACACAGTATAGTTTAAACTGGGATCAGACAATTAGGTGCTTACATTTGACTTAATGCAAGTAGACCATGTTTCTATATATCCAAGCCTTTTGCGAGGATTTAACCTCTGTTATTTGTTTGATTTCTACTTAGTTCATTCTTATTGAGGCTGACCATCCTTAGTAAACCATTTTTCCTTCCTCACTTATCCATGCTCCAGTATCTCCCAGATGAAGAGTAGTTCCATGAATTCTCTTTCCACCTCTGGGACCATTTATGTTTTACAGTCCCTGATCCCATGCTTTAGCTTCTGTAGATCTTAGCTCCCCATCTTGTACCTTATTGTGCTACAGAGCTCATTTACACTAAAACCTCAGAGGATTTTTCACTGCCGCTTCACACTGGTGCCTTTTCCATTCTTGCTACTTCTGTCTTCTCACAGGGTGCTTCTCTGTCACCTTTCATTTGCTCCCAGTTCCTTTTCTCTTCTCCTTAGGGTTTTTGGAAGATTATCATCAACATGCACCTTAAGCACTCCTCAAGAATGAAACTTACTGCTGCTGCTGCTAGCGATTTCCTTTTATTTTTCCTTTCATTTGAACTAACCACCTCTGTAACCATATTTGGAAACAACTGATTATTGTTATGTTTTATTTACTAAGTGAGGAAGGGGCTCTATTTTAGATGCAATATGAGGTGCATCCCAATACAAGATGTTAGTCTAAACACCTTGGTGTCTTGCTAACAGAAATATGCCACTTCAGTATGAAAGTTCACTCAGTAAAACAAGGTCTATTTGATCCTTTTCCCCTGCTACCAGTTATTTAATCTTTTCTATTGTTTTCCTTTTACTCAGAATCACAGAATGGTAGGGGTTGGAAGGGACTTCTGGAGATCATCTTGTCCAACCCTCCTGCTTAAACAGGCGTGCCTACAGCAGGGGCACAGGAACGCATCCAGGTGGTTTTGAATGTCTCCAGGGAAGGAGACTCAACCTCTCTGGGCAGCCTGTTCCACTGCTCTGTCACTCTCACAGTAAAGAAGTTTTTTCTCATGTTTAGGTGGAACTTCCTGTGTTCCAACTTGTGCTCATTGCCCTGTGCCCTGTCACTGGGCACCACTGAAAAGAGCCTAGTCCCATCATCCTGACAGCCACCATTTAGATACTTAGGGGGGATTTAATCGATACCTTCAGTCTTCTCTTCTCCAGGCTGAACAAACCCAAGTCTCTCAGCCTTTCCTCATATGGGAGATGCTCTAAGCCCCTGATCATCTTCGTAGCTCTCCGGTGGACTTGCTCAAGGAGTTCCACATCCTTCTTAAACTGGGGGGTCCAAAACTGGACACAGTACTCCTGATGTAGTCTCACTAGGGCAGAGTAGAGGGGGAGGATAACCTCTCTCGACCTGCTGGCCACGCTCCTTTTAATGCAGCCCAGAATATTGTGGCCTTCTTGGCCACAAGGGCATGTTGTTGGCTCATGGTCAGCTTGTTGCACACCAGCACTCCCAGGTCCCTCTCAGCAGAGGCACTTTCCAATAGTTCAGCCCCCAGCCTGTACCGGTGCACGGGGTTGTTCCTCCCCAGGTGCAGGACCTTGCACTTGCTCTTGTTGAATTTCATCAGGTTCCCCTCAGCCCACCTCTCCAGCCTGTCCAGGTCTCGCTGGATTTCAGCACAGCCTTCCGGTGTATCAGCCGCTTCTCCTGAAGTGGCTTAGTGCCATCAGCAACCTTGCTGAGGTTACACTTTATCCCATCATCCAGGTCATTGATGACTAAGTTGAACAAGACTGGACCCAGCACAGACCCCTGGGGAACACCACTAGTGACAGGCCTCCATCCAGGCTCTGATCACATCTGATCACAGCCCTCTGAGTTCTGTTGTTGAGTCAGTTCTCCATCCACCTCACTGTCACTCATCCAACCCACACTTCCTCAGCTTGCCTGTGAGGAGACTATGGGAAACAGGGTCAAATGCCTTACTGAGGTCGAGATAGACAACATCCACTGCTCTCCCTTCATCGACCCAGCCAGTCACACCATCACAGAAGGCTATCAGGTTGGTCAAGCATGATCTCCCCTTGGTGAATCCATGTTGACTACTTCTGATAACCTTCTTGTCCTCTACATGCCTGGAGATGACCTCCAGGATGAACTGCTCCATCACCTTTCCGGGGATGGAGGTGAAGCTGACTGGCCTATAGTTCCCCAGGTCCTCCTTCTTCCCCTTTTTGAAGACTGGAATGACATTTGCTTTCCTCAGTCCTCGGGCACCTCTCCTGTCCTCCACAACCTTTCAAAGATGATGGAGAGTGGCTTGGAAAGAACATCCACCAGCTCCGTCAGCCCTCATGGGTGCATCCCATCGGGGCCCGAGGATTTGCAAGGAACCAGTTTGCATAAGTGGTCTCTGACCCAATCCTCCTCAACCAATGGTAAGCCTTCCTTTGTCCCAATTTCTCTTCTCTTCTCTGGGGGCTGAGATGCCTGAGGGCCAGTCTTAGCAGTAAAGACGGAGGCAAAGAAGGCATTCAGTAACTCCGCCTTCTCTGCATCCTGTGTTATCAGGGCCCCTTCCTTGTTCAGCAGTGGGCCCACTGTATCCCTAGTCTTCCTTTTGCTGCTGATGTACTTAAAGAAGCCCTTCTTGTTATCTGTGACATGCCTTGCCAGATTTAATTCCAAGTGGGCCTTGGCCTTCCTCGTCACATCTCTGCACACCCTGACAACATTCCTATATTCCTCCGAAGTGGCCAGTCCCTTTTTCTACATACTCTGAACCTTCTTCTTCTGTTTGAGTTTCTCTAGAACCTTTTGCTCATCCATGTGGGTCTCCTGGCTCCTCTGCCTGACTTCTTCCTCCTGGGGATGCACCGATCTTGAGCTCGGAGGAAGTGGTCCTAGAATACCACCCAGGTCTCTTGGACCCCCATGCCTTCCAGAGTGCTAGCCCATGGGATTCCTCCTAGCAGGTCTTTGAAGAGGATAAAGTTGGCCCTCTTGAAGTCCAAGGTTGTAACCTGACTCGTAGGTCTCTTTCTACCTCGCAGTATCCTAAACTCAACCATCTCATGGCCACTGCAGCCAAGGCTACCCCTAACTCTCTCATCCTCAACCAGCCCTTCCTTGTTTGTTAGGATAAGGTCATACACCTATAGCAACAAAAGAGCAAAACCTAGATTTAATTTTCAAGACTTCTACGTATATAACTATAGCTTGTTGAGGTTTCCCAGCACAGATTGTTCATTTCTATCTGCTTAGAACTGGTCCAAAAACCAAGTTACAGAAAATCATCTGTAGAACCTTTATCCCATGAATATACAGTCATGATTGATATAACATTTTAATAGTCAACTGTGACTAAATGAGCTAAGCATATTACAGAGAATGAGGCTCATATTAAAATTCATTATCCAAGGTCCAATTTGCAAAAAGCAGCTCATCTTTTTCACACAGGGAGTATCACACTGACTTGAAAAGAAGTTTTTCAATCAAAATCATTCAGATTTGATTTTTTGTTGTTGTTGAGACTCTTTTTTTAATTGGGAAAAAAACAAACAACAAACCTAATTTGTTTACAAAATGGAAGTTCAGATGAAGAACAGCCCAAAGAAAAAAGGTGCAAGAAAAATACTGCCCTGCAATAAAAAGAGTAGAGCTCAAGAGAAATTCTTATATTTTCTTACAAATAGCATTCCCTCTCTAAACAATTGGAGTACTTGTGTATTCTGGGCGTGACTTATTTCAACAGAAGGCCCAGCAGTCAGAAGACTGGCAAAGTCCAACAGATAGCAACAAAATTAGCTATACCTCATTAAGATTTGGAAGACAATAGTCTAGCCACCTAGGATGAATTAAACGTTGTGCAATGACTATATCTTGGGTCTTTTTTTTATGTGTATATTACAAGCTGGACATTTTAACCTAATACAGGGTAGTTTTAAAGTAATATAATTTTTATCCCACCAAATGATTGAGGGAGAAGCGCAGTCCTTACATCTACTCAAGGTCAAAACTTTGTAGACAGCTTTTGCTTTCCTGGACAATTACTTGAGCAGAATCTTATGTATTTCAAGGAAGCTACTTTACCTAAAAGATGAATATTTTGAAGAAAATATTTTCTTCCCTTTTTTCCAGATAAGGCATATGAACTGCAGTAAGGCTAACATTTTGACATGTCTCCTACTGGCACATTTGAGCTGTTGCACAATGCCATCGATCATGAAGCAGGTCTGGCTGCAGAAATACCTCTCCCCTTCTCCATCACTACTTTTTTGATATTATTTGGGGGGAAGGGGTAAGGGAGGGTATGTTTTGGGGTTTTTTTCAGCTCGATCAGTTCCCCAATCTGGTCCATGGCCCTGCCTCACACACTAGCACAGGACCAAGAACTGCTTGTTTCAGGGAGACAGAGCCCGTTTAAATGTGCATCACACTATAACATCACTTGCCAAAGAGCAACTATGAGCCAGCCACAAAGCTGGAAATAGAACTCATGTCTCTTGACTTTCAATCCTTGATAAAATAATTAATTTTTATTAATTTTAACTAACCTTTTTCTCCTACTACTGAGTAAAGTGGAAATGGAGTTCCATCTTTACAAAAAGGAAAGGCTAGGGAAATAGAGCTAGGAAATCCATAAAAAGTATCAATATTTGAGTAGTATTTAGAGTTCTAGTTCCTGTCTCCTAAAATTGCATACAGACTGCTCACTAAGCCGTAGTTCCCCTCCTTTCATGAATAGACCTCCACATGCCTAATAACAGTGTACAAGTTATGATGTATGCTATTTTTAGAAACCTATGAGTTTCAATGCATTATAATTAAAAACTACTAGAAAAATTGCCAAAACAAAGGGATTATTTCCTTGACTATCAGAAATTTCCTAAAGGACAGATGAACCAGGTAGTTAAAGTGTTCCTTACTTCACCAGAACCCTTTGTGTTCTCTGGCTGATGGACTTTTAACTGTAGCCTCCTCTTCCCCCTCCTTGCCAAAAGCTCAAAACAGCAACTTGTTTAATTTTTCCAAAGTTACATTACATACAACATATGATAATATGTTAAAGGACTCGATCTATGAAACCAGAGCTCACATAGCAAATGAAATCACATGGGTCTCGCAACAGAATCTGTGTTTACAAATGTAGAGGTAACAGTAAAGTATAAAAAAAGAGCCATTTCCTTCTGAAACCAGTTCAGTTGTATCTTTTAGAGAAGAATCATCAAAAAGCACTGTATTTTGCCATGGAGACTATACAGTGCGGTAGTTAGACAAATTGAGTAATGACTTGGCATCTAGACTACAAGTCATTTGCCTGTCAGACTTTCTCTTCTAATCTATCTGAAGAGTAAGAAAGCAAAATCACTTGTTACATATCTACAAAGATATAGCAGTTCTATGAATTCTTACAGAAACTACAAATTGTACCTAAATGCATTTCCAAGTACAATGGAACGACGGGTATATACATATAAGTTAAACACGGGCTGTACAAATTAAAAAAGGTGCTTCATATTCTTATTAAACTATTCCAAAATGGCGTTTTATGCCATTCACATTATTTACCAGCACACCTAGTGAACCAGCCTTCTGTTTCCTTTAGCTCCCTCATAGAAAGAGAGCCTTGCTATAGAAAAGTTGAGCAGCTCCCTCCATTTTCTGACCATAGCTTTCCCTTTCACTTGCTTGCTAACTATAGTGGCAGCATCTCTTTAAAGTGTTCCTCTCCATTAGAAAAACCTTGCAACAGTTGACTAAATCAGTAGAAACTCTTGAAAGAGCAAACTGCAGCAACAGAGTAGTTGTATATGTTCTGCGCTGATGCTATGCACCATCTCCTTAGATAAAAAGAGATGTTTTAGAGCAAAAGATCAAATTTATTTCAGAAGTCCTTCAAGAATTCACTTCTTAAAATTTATTTAAAATGAAGAAATAGAAAGATTGCATTTCTAAATAAGTGTGTATGTACACATATATGTATACAGTTCCTGTAGTTCCTACAGTTTATTATGTGTTTATTGTGCTTCCCTGGCAGATATCCTACAGCCCTAAAAATCTGAGAGAAATGGATAAGATGGGATAATATTACTATGGGGATTTTAAGGTGTATTACTTGGTATCTTTACTGGAAGCATCAAACTAGTAGTTGTAAAAATTATGTGCTATAGGGAAGGGTTTATTTCTTTTATCAATATAACTGTCAATTTGAGATGCAGGGATATAACAAAGAGGCTGCAAGTTAGACACTGAGAAAACCTAAAGATATTCATGTCAGACTGCCAAAAGGCAGGCTGGCAAGAAACCAGTCTACCGGAAGCCACAGAAAACAATGGAGGCAGGCTTCTCATTTGTCAGCTGCCTCCAGTTCTCCAGCAAGATGCTTGCACCAAATTGCTTCCTTCTGGGAACGCTGGCTGCTCTTGCTGCTTATTTGAACTAAATCGCCATGCCTGTTCTTCAGTGATACACTTTTAAAACAAAGGTGATATCTCAGCTAGAATAACTGCATTAGTCTTCCAAATATAAGAAAAAATAAACCAAACTTTGTACTGGGTGCAAAGAAGGCCTCTTTGGATGACTAAAGAAATGGAAACCTTCTCTGGCAACTGTGGACTGCAGAAGATTGGCTCATTGAGTCTGTCACAGCTTTGAAAAAGGATAAGAAATGCTTCTTCAATACATACTGGTGGGGCGGGCATATAGGCTAGAAATGAAAAAATACATTGGCACAAGAAGCAGTGTGCACAAGCGGGAACTGAATTAAGAAATAAAAGTTTTCTAGCTCTGTGAGCAGCAAAACTGGGGAAAAATACTGGATTATGAGAAGAAAACATACAACATGCTTGCCTGACGGGATTTGTGTTGATAGCCCAGAAACCCAGAAGGTCAATTTCAGTCTTACCTTCCTATAATTGCTGCCTCTTTCAATGTTTATTAATCACCCAGCAGCATCTTTTGCTATAGTTTACTTCTTATAAGTGTCAGGCATTGGTTTAGCCTCAGCAAGCATCATTCTTTCAGTCTGCTCCTATCAATAGATGGAAGGGCTGGACACCAGTCTCAGGGTCTACTAAAACTCCCAGGTCTTCCTGAGTTTAGTGTATTCATGCACATGGGTCCCCATCCTGCACCACCCATACACCCATTTTCCCATAAATGCTGTATCAGAGCATTATGCTCTGCCTACATGAAGGGACTTGAGGGTATATCTGTGCACCAGGAAAGACACAGCATGAATTTTGACAGATGGCAGAGATATTGCTAAAAAATATTCAATGTATTTTGAGAAGAATATATAGACAATGATGTCTTTCAAGCTGTTACACTCTTTCCAAAGGAGTAAATGCTCTTTGGAAATAAATAGCAGTAAGTATGACAAATGGGACAGGAAGAACATCTTTTCCATTTCCCTCTTGATGAGTGCACTTTATAATCCGTCAGTCAGCATACATGTAGTACTTCCCAGTTGTTATACTGATTAAAAAGATCAATTCTTTAGATTGATCTATTAGAAAAAAAATGTTCTATTGTTTTACAGTCCTTTCTTCCCAAAATTGCTCTTAAGAAACTTGGTGTTATACATAAATTCAGTAAGCTACTACAGAACCTAACTTTCCTTTGTCTGTACTGCTCATTTATGTATATTTAGTTTTATGCATGTGCTTAGAGCTTTGCTGAACCAAGTAGAATAGCTGGATCATGACAAATGCTTGAGATACACAGCAAAGGGGAATATATTCTTTGGTGTGGAATCAGGTCAGCTTTAAAACCCCCTCTTATTAACATACCAAATAGATGAAGAATAAAAATACAGGAAGAATTATGCTAATTCACAGTTCTTAAAAATATACGTATTTTTAAAAGGGTATTTACATTAACAAAATAAAGGTAAGGTTGGTCTGGTGTCATCTCATTACGTCATCTCACTGCCCTTTGCCACAGACATTTTCAAAACCTCACAAGGGATCACGTCAAACCTTCAGCCTCATGAAGCTTTCAAAGGACAGAAATCAAAGCTATTCAAAAAGTCCAGAACTGAACTAAACATTTGGGCAGCCTTTCTATTTTTGTTTCCAAATGGTGATCTTTATGTGGCCTATGGAAATAACTTAGTTCCCAATTAACTCTGCATGACCTGTAACTTCATTTCATGAGATTTCTTACAGAAGGGATCAAGTGTGTCAGTAGAAAACAGAGTAAGAGTAGCACTGCAGGATCTTCAGAGATAAATGAAATGAGAAAATATTATTGAAAATGGTTCTGTGATGAGTTTGCAAAATCTGCAGTCTCTCCCTACCTTTAGTGAATGAATAGCATTAATCTTCCCTTCATGTTCTTCAAAAAGCTTTTTCACTGGTGTATGAATCAGCAAAACCAGCAACTTGCTAATGTTTTCAAAATAAGAAACCTATTCTATTGTATGTATTGAGAAAGTCAATAAGCTTTAGCTTCTTCATGATGTTAGGAGAAAACTGATTTTACACAAAGGACCCAGCACACGTAGGTGTGTATTTTTAACATCTGGTGCCATGGCCTCCAGTGTAATTTCAATGTCGCATTTCCAGTGTTGGAATTTTTATGGGGGTATCAAACTTCTCCAGACCTACATGATTTGTTTTTCTTTTTATGGTGACATACTAATGCAAACAATAAAAGTTAGCGATGCTTAAGCTTGGTGTTAAAGTAAAACAATTTCAGTTGGGGTGTTCAGAATTCATTTTAAGGTATGAGAAAGATACTACCCCCCCTTTTAGTGATGGAGACCTATCGCACTGAAAGCTCAGATGAGAGAGAAAGCCCGTTGTGGAGCATGGCAATGAAATGGGAGGCTCTAAACCAGCACCTCGCTCACAGACTGTTCTTACTTTATCAGCAAATGGGATGAGTGTGTACTTTTGCAAAGCAGGTGCAAATTCTGCACAAATCACAGCTATATACATAAAGATACCATAAAACCTACAATGGAGACAGTGAGTTGCCAGAAACAGATATCGATAGTACGACTGGCAGTTTGCATCTCAGGTGCTTAATGGGCATAGTTTAAAAAAACAAGTTTTAAAAATTAACCAAGAGAAAATAATGACCTTGCACATGCTGCCTGCTTGCACCAAGTCCTTTCTGCATGCATATATAAGGCAAGAGTCAAATCTGGCACTTGATGGAGCATACGTTAATTTACACAAATATCTAGAACACACTGAGGTCAAATCTTTGCAGGGTTTGTGCAGAACGTCATCCTTCCAAAGCAAAACTGTGATGTGCAGGTCTATGCTCAGATGGACTAAAACAACACACTCCTGTTTGAATGTAAAATCTTCCATTGCACAGGGGACCATGGCCCTGGTACACTACAAGGCTCTTCACTAAGAGTTAAGTCAGAATTCTTGAGGCATTTGCATATCTTCATTACAGCTAGAAACGCTTTATTCATTCTAATTAGATGGATTTGTTTTAGCTTGACAGTTAGTAAAACTTGGTCTTTGATTTGTCACTAGAGGAAATTATTACAAAAAAGAAAAATTGTCCTCAAAGCTTCAGCCAGGGCTTATTGTGCAGTTTAAGATTTCACTTGTAAGGGTATCATAAGGCCATGAAGTAACTTGTTTCAAGTAGAGTGATGACATGGTGCTCTAAACCCATGTGTACAGTATGTCATGTCTGTAACTGCCTCTATAAAATTCTGCAATATGTGCAATGAGTTGTTAATGAAGCTGGCTAACGAGAACAGAAAACAGGAACCTCATCAGCAATTTGTCCTGATACCTGAAAACATATCCTAGACATAGCAGTTTCCAAAGTTAGAAGCTACCAAAATTATTTCAGCCTTCCTAAATGCTGAAAACATTCAGAGCAAATCAGATCACATTGTCTCTAACAAAGCCTAGTTTGCCTCTGAGTGATTTGCTGATTACTCAACATGACTCCCTGGACCTTTACAGAACTAATTTCTTGGGACAGAGTCCCCATTTTTCTAAGTGTGGGCTTCAATCCTAGTTTACAGACATTCAGCTTTACATTCAAATGTATTAAAATATGCACATAGTTTACTTGTGCTCTAATGATCCAACTATCCTATAGCTGTCCTCTTTGCCCCTTATTTGTCACTTCCAGATATTACAAGTATTATCTTACTTGAATATTAAAATTTATGTAGTGTGATATCCCAATGACTCCACTTAAACTCATCTGCTCTGCAATAATTCTAATTTACAGTTATGTTTTGAGAACTATCAGAATTACATCTACCAAGAGGGCTTGTTGATTCTAGTTGCTTAGACCAGTGGTCTTCAAAGTTGGGTGCACACACCCCAGGGGTTTTGCATCATGATCCACTGGGGTGTGGGAAGATGATCTTAGAACTTCAATAGTACATGTATACAATTTACAAATATATATACATACATGGGGAGTGTGTGCTCAAACATGTTTTTACTGATTGGGTGCTCAGTCAAAAAATTTGGAGACCACTGTCTTGGACAACTCACATGATGTACAACTGCACAAAAAGCAATACTACCTTGAATACACAAATAATGTCTGTTAGAAAGAGAAGTCAAGTCTGTTCCAATTTATGTCAATAAGTGCCATATCAATTTAAAACAAAAGATAACATAATTAAGTTGTAACACGTTATCAATTGTCTAAACCATTCCTTTCTTCTCAAACATGGTTATTACATTAACTTGCATTGTTATGGCGTCTGTTTTCCCCAGCCCCATAAAATAATTAAATATTACATGTAGGGGAGAATTAGTTGGCCAACTCTTCTAAAAGCATTAGAATACAATTTATCCAGATATGCTGCTTTGACAGGTGCTCTTTATCTTCTGGAAACACAGATGAGAAATTCTTACTTTGTAAGAATTAATTGTTTCCAAACCACAATAAATAAGTTGAATTCACTTTTTCTGCCCTTATTGAGAAATTTACCAACTGTAATTAATACCATTAGAATTCTTTTTATTTTAATATTTAAAATGTTGCCCCTAACTGCAGGAGCAGTGATTTAAATATTTGCATTATATTAGGTATACTATACATATGTACACATAATATATTATATGTACATATATATTATATATCCACATATAGTATAATATAATTTAGTAATAATAGTAAAAATAAATTTGCACTCCTTTGCTTTGTTTATCATTCAGAACAGGTTTTTACTTGTATAATGTATTCAGAGTCACCTTCCTCTTCCATTTGTAAGCTCTTAGATTTTTATAGGTACATGCATCACCCTGAGCTAATAAGATAACAAAATGGCCCCATGAAGAGCATAGACTTTTACTTAATCAGAACGTAGTAATTGCTATTCAGAAATTAATAATTACCATTCACAATCCCTAGTTTATATTCCTAAACAAAGTAATATCATTTATAAACCATGTGACTGTAACTTTAAGCATCTTAACACATTACTATTCAGATTAATCAAGACTATAGGACTGATTTTTTGACATAAGCACAGCTTTTATTCATTTTTGTGAGAGGAAATGAAATGCTCCTTACCCCTGACAAATCAAGACAGGTTTAGATCAAATGAAACAAGAGTGAAGTATCTACTTCTAAATTTTAAAGAAATTTACAAAATAAAAATGGCAAAGTCTGTTATCGTTTAAGTTCGATAAATGCATTCATCATCAACTTCATCACTTAATGAGAACTGAGAAAGTTATTGGGTACACTTGCTAGCCTGGGCATTTCAGAGGGCTTTACTGGGTAAATGGCACCACCTTCAGTCTCACTGCGAGCACTGGACTGCTGTGCCTGTACGGCGTGTGACAGATTGCGTGGTCATGTTTGAGGGGTTTTGACTGAACGTAATTTCTGCTCCTATAAACATCCCTTCTGTAAGCATAATTTATTTTACTGCATTTATTTCCACTGGAATACAAATTCATTTCTTCACTAGCAAACTAGGAACATATGCACTGTTGCATGACATATTTTACTGATAGAGGTTATCTTAATATTTTTTGCATATATGTTAAAAAAAGTATATTTGTCTTGCATGTGACCTCGCGAATGCATGATATAGCGGTACAATTTTAGTTTTTCTAATTTTACATATATATCCACATTAAAATACAATCTACTTCAAGAACTAAAATTACTTTGTAGGACTAAATCTTCACGTTCATAAGATCTCCTAAGTAAATGAACACGGAGTTAAGCAGAGCACTTAAATTGTAGTTTAAAAGCAGAAGTAATTCCCATGGCCAGGGACACCTAGGATACTGTACTGTCAGTAGTAGTGCTGACTGTGTCTTTAAATTATCTGTTGAGCTGTGGCATTTTACACTTAATATTCCTGTTAAATAAAGAATCTTCTCTTCGAATGCTGCAGCATCTTCTTTTAACAGCTGACCCACTCATTAAATTTTTAACAAGAAACAGGACTGAACCAAAACTCAGCCGCCCTCAGACCTATCAAAGTTCACTTAAAGCAGTATCTTTTAGAGGCTATCTCAGGAATTTCAGCCTAAGTTATATATGAGGGTAAACGTCAAATATCCAGCTTTGAGAACAGGCATGACATACAGACTTTGCACTTCATTAGCTGCGGAGGTAATAAAAGTATTAAACTCAACAAATTTGATCTCACCTTGAAAC
Source organism: Phalacrocorax carbo (assembly GCF_963921805.1). Classification (NCBI taxonomy): domain Eukaryota; kingdom Metazoa; phylum Chordata; class Aves; order Suliformes; family Phalacrocoracidae; genus Phalacrocorax; species Phalacrocorax carbo. The sequence goes on along the minus strand of NC_087518.1, from coordinate 25,692,137 downwards.
AGTAAGACTTCCTTTTGGAGTTTTTTACATATTGTTTTATATGTATTGTTACATATAAACACACATTTGCAGGTGCACATATAAACACACAGACTGCTCTCCATTATCTGGAGCAGTTAAATTGATACACTATAGGCTGTATGCAATATTGAAAGCGCAAATATCTTTCAGACCTTTATACACTTTTTTTCTATTTCCAGAATAAATTCTACTACACAGACCTGCATTTGACTAAATGTCTATAATTAATAATTTTTATCTCTGTCAGTATAATTGCTTGTGGCTTCTGTTACACAGATGCAACTATGTGCCATCTGAAAACATACTATTTAATTTCAAACCACCAAAATACCCATATTAGGTTTTTGCTGCAACATAGCATAGTGAAAAGATTACATCTTGCAAAGCAGTATATGGCAAGGGAGGGCATTTTGACTCGGTAACAAAGACTGAGGACTTAATATGATTAATTTCAATTCCTCAAAAGATTTGACACCTCCCCAAACACCCCTCTCATTCTGGCTTAAGCTCCCCATTTCCCATTTCTTCCTTGTTCCGAGCTTGCATTACCTCTTCCAGATGCCAGTACTGGGGTTGGTTTTCTTTTTCACACTTTCCATTCAGTATTAAATCATAGCATAGGAATAATGGCCTGAATCACATGGCTGGAAATACAATCTGACCACCTAAACTTATGGTTAGCCCCTTGATCTGGTTTAGTTCCACCTGAAACTGTTGTAATTCTTTTAGATAATCTGTTTAGAGACTAAGGAGAGACATGGAATAAAGAAATGGCCGTATTTCTCTGTGCTTCTCAACATGTGCAAGATCAACTTAACACACCCTACCCTGAGTTCCCCTCAGGAATACGCCCGGAGGTGGGGGAAGGTTTTGGCAGAATCCCATCCAGACCATATTACACTGTATTTTTATGCCCTTTGGTATCATACAAAACTCCCAGGAACATCTGGAATGAAACCTGGCACAACACACAGCAACTCTGAGTTTACTGCATCTATTCCTATGAGGACTGACAGGACCTGTAGCTGATCCTAAAGACTTGTAGAAAGGCAGAAGTTTAAATTTCCCACCAACCTGCTTAGCAGCAGAACTCCCCCTGCCTGGCATATAGGCAATATTCACCCCACAACTGCCCAATCACACAACTTCTCTAGTGTATTGCTCTACCAAATATTTTTGTTTTATTTCAGCCCAAATCTGTTAAAGACACACAAACCCCAAAACCCAACAGAGACCTGTAGTTGATGAGGGAGTATCAGAATCCCAAGTTTCCATTGCCGACAAAACATCTGCAACTTCATTACATAAAGATTTTGAAAGTTTGCTCACCATAATATAAGTAATTTAATAGCCATAGAAATCACATAGGACATACAATAATTGCTTTATCGTTAAACTGTAAACATTATACATTCTACAGTCTCTAGATGAAGTTTGTGCAATAAGATGAGCATTTTCAACACACACTATATCCTTAAAACATCTGTAGCTGCAGGAAATAAGGAACTTCTCTACGTGCCACATTTAAATACTGCCTTGATAGAATTTCCAAACAATTATTTGGACACTCAAGATGTGCTTGGGAATATTGAAGGAGGAAGGGGGAATACCTTGAAGAGGAAAACAGATATAAAAGCTATGCAAGTTCATGGCAAGTGCTGGAAAAAACAATTATCTCAATGTCTCAGTTCCAAAGTACCAGAAGTCTTTTTTCAGCATGAAAGCATATTTAGGCACTGTGTATGTTAAAAAGTAATACTATTAAATAGCAGAAAAAGTAAAACAAATGCAAGAAATAAGTTTATCTTGCAGCATTATCTCATGGCACTCTGCATTTACAGCCCTTCACACAGTCAATGTAGCCACATGAGGCACTGGATGAAGGAGCCACAGCGTAAGCTTAAATCCAATACAATCCTACAGCTTAAAGGCTAATGTTTAGCATCTTTTGTTGCTCAAAAATTATCTCGTTTTAGAACACTTTCTATTGAACGGGTGTAATTTTTAGGAAATGATTGTTCCTTTATGAATCACAGAACACAAAATGATAGGATGCATGTCCTTTTGCCTTCCTACACGCTTTGTTCTCCACACACCCTGCACTGTCTTATTATACTGCTAATCATATGCTAAAACTGCTTTTAATTTAGCCTGTGAAGACAGATTGCTATATGTGGCCCACCGAGTGGGAGCAGGGTTTTAGCTTATATTAAAATGATGAAGTGGGCCTACCAGCTGCCCAGGCAGCTAGTCAGTCCCCTCTGGTACTCCAAGCAATCAAAAAGTTGAACACACACGGCTTTTGTTTTTACATCCAAGTTAAGAAAAAACAAACAACCAACCACCAAAAAACCCCAAAACACAAACCAACCAACCAACCAACACCACCAACTAACCAAACCCCTCAAACCAGGAGGCATCATCTGTAGAACAGCCAGCTGATCACATTCAGTATGACATCTATTTGGAAAGGATATTAACAAAGCACATAGATCTGTTCACCTGATAACAGGGTTGATCACTGTAAAAGCAACTAAAAATGTCAAATAAATGGAGCTGCTTACTTGTAAAAAAGGGAAAACAGGGCAGGGAGGATGGGATGGGTTGGACAGGGAGAAACAGGGGGGACACGAAACAAAACCAACAAGACTTTAAAGGCTTACCCATGAAGAATTCCCTGTAGATCCAGCAGAAGCCAAAGTGCTCGTACAAGGGCTTTTATTCACATTTCATTCTCTATCAAGTCTTAATACACTGAGGCTTAGGCTACTTTTTTTTTTTTTTTTAAATTCTTCCTTCAAAGACAAATGTGAGTAAAAATTTAAAAGCTTGTGAGCTAGAGGCTGTATGACTACAGAAAGGCTCAGAAGCCAGGGTAGAAAGCTCTTTAGAACTGCCTGTCAGCTTTCACATCACTTTTGAAATTAAGCATGTTAACTATAATTAAAATAGATTATCAGCCACCTGTGCTTATAGCTTGAGCAAGGTGCTTGGCCATGACACTAGTTACATTAGGACAGATACTGGAGTTAGCCCACATCCACAGAAAGCTTGTGGATGGAGAGGAAACTTGACTGGCAGCATTTGGAAATGCACAGCAGAGCTGTTTCTAAAAAGTACACTGACATTGTGAACAGCATGCTCATACCTGGAAGGAACAATCCAGCAACAGTGTTTGTTACCTATGTACATCATATGTCAAACCCAGGTTTAACTGCTGAACCCCTATATACTGAAAAAGAACTTAAAGACATACTAAAACATCTATTTTTGTGGCCTACCTTATATAGTATTTTGTAACACCAAGTTTGGATTTATTATGTCTTTAGACACATTCTTTTTATGACATGCTAATGTGTTTACTAAGATCTTTATACTCTAAGCCCAGATGACTGTTTGTTAGAGAGCTCTAGAGCAGGATGGTTTCAGTGACTGACGTTGTTGCCTTGCCTGACATAGTCTGCTTCAAGTTCCTAAATCTACTTAAAGCAACTAAGCAACATTGCACAAAATGAGGTTTGTCTCTTCATTAAAGTGTTTAGCTTTGAGGTTGGCTGTGGCATCCAGCACATCCCAAACCCAACTGCTTAAGCAGCTTTCTGTGAGAACATGTCTACCGCAATCACTGTATTTCTACCCCGAGCAATAGACACGCTAAGAGGGCACAGAAGAAAAGTTGAAAAGGCCTTCCCTTGTAAAGATCACTGAAAGGAATGCTTCTCTGGGTTAGTATCAGGTTGTTGTACACATTTAATTGAATCTCCACCTATAACATCTAAAGCTAAAAAAGACATGGTAAAATTAGCAGAAAAGAGACACCACAAAATGGACCAAATGAGTAGAAATTGTTAACTGTAGAGAATAAAGAGGCTCTTCTGCACATCCTGTTAACAAATCAATTCCTAAAGCTTCAGACAGCAGTTTCTTTCTAATGGTATCTTTCCAGTTCTGTACAGTCAGAATAGAGTAGCTCACAAACTAGTTCATATAAGAAATATTTTATTGCTATTGTAGCAAGAGTTCCAAAGTTTGCTTTATTTATAAAGATAACTGAAACTTACAGACAGCAGAATTATTTCAAAAGCCACCAGTTTAAGGATACTAAGATCAGGCACACTTGATATCATTTTCCAAGTTCACTGAGGGCAAAAGTGAAATCCTTATTGAAGCTAGTGGGAGTTTCCCTACTGAATTTCAATGGTACCAAGACAGTCCCTTATATATTGCATTTATCATTCATCTGAACCATATTTAAGCAACAGATATATTTAGAGATGGAATCAACAAAAGAGCAATCACAGTACCTGCCAGAATGAAAATTCATCCTCACTCCTAATTCCAAGTGCAGCATACAAATAGCATGGAGAGACTATCACAGAGCATCTGCAAATGTACTGGCAAACCCCAACAACCCTGGGATGAACATTTGAGCTGAGTAAATTCAGCTTTCCTTCCGGGTTTATGAAAGCTTAAAAATTTAAAGTGTGTGTGTGTGTGTTGTTGGTTGGGTGTTTTTGGTGGGTTTTTTTTTGTGTGTGTGTGGTTTGTTTTTTTTTGGAGGGTGAGGGGTGTCCCTTTTCATGTTTGATATAGTTTTTCTAGTGACAAAAGCAAGAATACTGTACTCTTCAAACACAAATGCACAAAAAGATTTCTCTAAAACATTTAATATAGTTTCTAATCTAACTAAGATTTTGAAGCTGAAGTTTTAAAGGTATTTTGAATACTAACCATAGTTTGGGAATACCACCAGCTTGACCTTTGTACTTAATGCAATGTAAAATAGATTACAGAAAAGTAATGAATGCAATACTCAGCTTCTGCTCCGTAAAGACTGCCTTGCCATATTTTCTAGAGTTTAGAATCTGTTTCTGTCTTGCTTATTGCTTATATGTAAACCCCTGAACCACTCTGTTTTTGGAATTTGAACCAAAAGAAACTGTAACCTCCTACCACGTAGCCTTGTAAAACTCAAAAAGGCTAGAAACACCAAGAATTAGAAATCTAAGTCCTCACCTCCACAAGAAAGCTCGTGCTACAGTATTTAAAATTTTTAAAATATACAATTAAATCAACATATCACCATTTGCATTACCTAGGCTGTTTAATAGTAGCATATAATAAAAAATAAATCCAAAGACAGACACTATATTGCTATATTTTTATACAGCTGCCAGTGATGATAAGCTTTACAGTCAGCCTGTACTTCACCAGTGGTAGTCATCAAAATTGTTTTAGCTTTCTACTAATTATCCTGTAAAAGCATATAGGCTTTAACTATCCACAGAAACAGTAAAAGTAAATACTAACAATGTTACCTCTCTCTCCTTACCCCCATGATTGTGTGCCTTTTATTCCTGTTCTTTTTTTAGGCCACCCTTGGAAACTCTGACTGTAGAAATTGATAGGAAGGGAATGCTGAACAAAGTACCTCTCAAGCATTAGAACATATGCTGTAGGGAAATTTTACTCCTAGCTAAATAATTCTTAGCAAAAGTCAATAGAAAAACAATACAAATATTTGATAGAAATATAACAAATTGCCTTAATACTAGAAGGGCGAGAGAAAAGAACAAAAATCCAGTGGAGCATTTGAACCCATCTGGTAGATAAGTCATGCACAGATATTGACCATCTGGGATTTGAACTTTATACCTGACCCTCAGCTGGACAGCATTTGTTGCCATAGCTGTTTAATTAGAAGGATCTCCAGCTTGAAGAGGAGGAAACACTTGGAAAATATTTGCCAAAGAACAATAAACCTTAGTTTGAGATTTTCTAGTGTCTTCCTTCTATTCAAGAACTAATGTAGGTACATTTATTTGTGTGTGGATTGATTATATTAAGCCTTTTGCAGCCTTTGCAAGGAATTACTTTGTGACACGTAGGTTGAGGAAGGGAAAAAAAAAAGCCTTAAAAGTCTTCATCAGCAACAAATTCCCAAGGCACACTGCTGACTGGTTCAACAAAAGTAATTACTTTAGCAAATGTTTGTACGTTTTAATGCCAAGAGGAGGATTTCAGGTATTTTAAAAGCTGGTTAGAGCTTGTCAGTCTAGCTGATATCCAGAAACTTCCAGTCAATGTGATGTAAAACTGACACGCCACTTATTCTGAAGAATAGAATATTTCTCCAACTAAAGGATTTCATCTTTAACAAATGTTACGTTTCATTCTTATTAATATATTCAGACCTGACATCATATGGTCCCTAGATTTCCCCTGGAGGTACAGATTTTAGAAGTCCACAGGGAAATGATAATACCATACACTGATTTGTTGACATATGAGCTCTGAAATTACCATTGGAAAAAAATTCCAAGGTCTGCAAAGATAATTTCACAACCCAAAGTGCATCCTAGAGCTGTGCTTTGGAGTTTTAAAAGCTTTTTGAAAGGAAAGTTATGAAGAATGAATGAATAGCACACATTGGGGCCAGATTTTAAATTTTTTAAAGCATCGTGCAAAGTTCATCTTCCTTTTTTATGAACACCAATCACTTTGACAAAATGTTTTTCTCCCTTCCCTCTCAGCATATTTAGATACAGTGAAATCCATCTTCTGTGCTTTGATAGACATGAAAAATTACAGACAGATATGGAAAAGGCTGAGACTACCATCTCTTGTTTTCTTACCAGTCTCATCTGTTTTAGACACATACGCATATCGGTACCCTAAGGACATATACATATTTTTTTATTTCTTTGATGGAAAATTAGGTACACAAGTCCTCTTATTAATAGCATCATTAGCCACTGGTATGAAGGAGGCAAAGACCATGTACCTGACCTCACCATTTAGAAAATCAAAGACAGAATAGCCCCAGTGAGCTAATGGTTCTGAGCAGGCACCAAGAGATAGCAGGTCATCACCTCACAAAAATGTGTCTCTTGAAAGGTTAGCCATAAAAGGAGGGAAGTGTTTTAGCAGTCCTTTTTCATTCCCTGAAAGTATAAGAAAGTAATGAAAGGTTTTCTTCTCTCCTCCTGAAATTATTTTCATTTTAGAAAATTCAGCTTTCTGCTACTATAAGCTATACAGAATTACTACTTCAGAAAATTAGATAGTCCAGGATACTATATGCCTTCAGACCATTTACAGTCACCAACACACAGATGACAATTTCTATAAAATAATGAGTTGTGTTAAGGCTTTAGGAGTCCCTGTTCTGAGAGCTTTCTTAGTCCTCCTCTCTAGGGTATCCTAACATGACTGACTAAATTATTCGATTACCAAAACCACCAAACCAACCAGCATCCCTTCAGTATATTTACAAATACAAACCAAGCATCTTCCCCCCCTCAAAACAGCTTTACCATATTGACCACTCATGTAGCTTTCCCAGTGGGCTCAGAGCTTTCCGTAAAGCTCCTAAGTGCCAAGTATATTGCCTTTTCTTTAAAGTCTGAGGAAATAGTCAAATATTGATACAAAACACTATTAAGCCAGTAAGCTTATATAACAGTTGAATACATACTATGAAATACAGAGTATCAGATACAGAAATAACTTGTGCAAGATTTTTTTCTGTATGGTTTTTGTTTGTTCGGTTTTGGTTTTTGATTTAAAGAAGCTGCTGAATAGCCATACGCCTGCTACTGCTGCTGTTTAACACTTGAGTCCTCTCTTAATAGTACTGGGGACTTTTATTAATAAGATCTGTGTGTCTTTCAGGAACTGAACGATTTTCATTTTGGATATCTTTCCATGAACAGACATGTCCATCTTCGCTTTGAAATGGCACATATGCTTTAGGGGACTCCACTCTCAGTTTCTTTAAAAGCTTCATTGCTTCGCTGTTTTGGAGGAAATAGCCCTGCCAGCATGGTTATGCTTTTGTTTGCTGAACATTTCCTCCAGAAGTGACAATGTTGTAAGAAGCCTTGATCATGCCAACCCATTAGTCCTGACCCATTTTTCTGGCAGCCTATTTTTACCATGGATTCTTTTCCTTATCTATCACCATGCAGCATAACGGATTGCTACACTGACAAAACCAATGTGTCAGGACAATCAGATGAAAGGAAACAGGCTAGCACAGCATTGACACAAAAAGTACTTATGAACGATCATTTACACCCCTTTCAGTATAACTTCTCACTCTCCACCCCATTCTTACACCAAAACTCTGCGTGTCCCTCCAAGACAGGAACTAAGTGGAATAGTCTCACAAGGTATGGGTATGAGCTACTGTGCAAGACTCAATAATCTGAGTAACAAATCTGCTCAAGTACTTAGAATATGCAGGTGGAATAACCAGTAGAATGCAGTGGTTTCAGAGCCTGAAAGAGGATAAACAACTTGGGACAAGTTTTTCAAGAGGTTGCCTTTAATGTTCAGGTTCTTTTCCATGTGTTTGCTTTTAAAGAATTAACACTGGCCATTTGGAAAGAATTCAAGTATTTATCTTCAACTCACCAGCCCCTTTCCTCCACAAGTGTTTGTTACATTAACTTGAAAATATACAGACACTGAAATTCTATCATCAGGTATTTGTATACTTGTTCAGAAAAATCACACAGCTGAGCACACTGCAGGACAGAAGCCTCAAGTATTGCTATTTGTGGAAAAGTACTTAAATTCAGAGCTGTGTGCCTATAGCCATTCAGATTAAGCTCTCCTAAATAGTCAGATTTTAGAAGTATGTTTCTCATAATGTCTAGTTTTCACTTATTTTGAAATATCAAAAGAGTATTTCAGATAGATAAGCAGCTATTGAAAAGATCAATCTGCCCGTTTCATTGGTTTGGTGGAATAGTTCATCCTTCCTGATTTAAACACAAAAGGGAATTAGGCCATACAAACATCTGCTATGCAGAATTTTACCTATGCAGAATTCATATTTAGCAGTATACAGGCCTGCAGGCATTTTGTGGACATCCAACAATTGCACCTGAGCTTTAAATCTACGCTGAATGCCTAAGATTAAAAATATGCAGTTTAGCAAATGGTAACTGCTAATTTGGATCTCAAACTTCTGTTAAATCAGCTTCCATTTCCTTAGGAACATAATAAACCCAACAATAACAACATTGAAGCTGGTTTTGCAGCTTTTTATAAAGCTTTTTTATAACTATATCTGCCAAGAATAGCTATTATTACTATCCACTTCTTCCAAAGGCAAGCAAGACTCACTCTTAGATAAGAGGATCCAAGGCAAAAGAACAAACGTGCCTTTTATCTTCCAGGAGGCATCAGAAGCTCAGCATCTCCTTCCTGCAACTTTCTCTGAAATTTCCCGGATGTTCTACTGCATCTAGCTGCAGCGTCTGGGGACTGGGTGCACTTCCCAGCTGGACTTCTGAAAGGTGGTCAATAAACACCTTCCTGCTGAGAAAGGACTTACCACAGGCACACACTTGCCCCCTGCCAGCTACTGAGGGAGAAGTGGCCAAAGAGTCATTTATAAGTCAGAGGTAGAACAAATGTTCCGAAAACTTGAGCCAAAGAGATCCTCTTCAAAGGCTTGTGGGCAACAGATGATTACGTATATAAGGACAGAAATTCATGGCTGAGATTGCAACACCACTGACCTTTTAACAGAAAAATGTATTATCCATAAGACTCATAATATATTCTGAAGGTTCCCAAGCAACAAAAAGGTCGTATTTCCCTTTGCAATAGCCTGCACTGGCTTCACATTCTACTTTTTTGACAGAGCTATCACAACCTGCTCTGATTTTTGGAAATATCTCTTGCCTTAACACAAAAACCATACAGGCTGCAGGTGAAATAATACTATCAGATCTCTTCCAGAGGTCACAGCGAAATGCTTCTTGTCAAGGAAGTGGCAGCACACGCAGCTAACGCTAACCATATAATGGAGCAGAGACAGTGGCTCAGTTTCTCAAACAAGTGAGTTGTCATACTAGTTTTGCTTTATGTACAATACTCGGCCAACCGGCAGACAACACAGAACAGACACCACAGGTACTACACGGTCATAGTAGCTCATGCCACCTTAATTCAGCAGGATAAGTGTTGGGATGCTTTTATCAAGGATCTCCTCTGAAATACCGCATTTCTTGATATCCAAATAATGTGAAGTTATACTCAGAAAAGCAAATGGTGACAGAACCGCAGATGTGAACATAACCTACTCCTTAAGATCATATAGTGAACAATTGTGTCCAAGAAGAGTTCCATATCAGAAAAACAATTTATGTGACAACAAATAACTTTCAGGAGAGCTGAACCAGAAATGCCTCATGTCAGGGTGGAAATTCCTCCTGCGTAATTTACAGTCACAGTGTTGCTCCCTATACAAAACAGGCCCCATTAGAGCATGAAAGCAGCACCCTGATGATATGAAAGAATACTATTCATTACTCTGATATAACAAACTAATGAGAATTCATTAAATGCAAAATGCCATGCATGCTGCTGAGACTTCTCCAGAAGTTCAATGCAGGTGTGAATAACTCAAGCATATTTCATTTTTAATTGATCACTTTGCAGCATGCAGGTTTACACCCCAGTATGCTCAGCATGGAAATGCTCCACAAACATAGCAGGTCAGGCAATCGTGCCTTGCCTACCTGAAGTTTTGCTTAAGTTTCATTAACAAGTCAGAGAGTCTGAAGTAAACATGTAGGTGATGAGCTTTAATTTTTTTTTTTTAATTTGCCTGTAACTGCTGTTGTCATGAGACCCTAAACTCTCCTAATTAAGCAGTTCTGCCATCACCCCCACTTAAGTCACTGTTACCTGTCAGGCAGTTAATTCTACAAATGAATTTATTGTTTCCTGCTAAAAGATGACTGAACACAGGACACTGCTTACTGCATAAATTCTTGCCGGTTTTATGATTACTGGTAAAGATTAATAGGCAGATACTGCATGAATAACAGCAAAAGATTATTTACATAGTATTCAAAAAACATATCAAGAATTAAAAATTACACTTGTATAGCAAAATGAATTCCTATTAGAAAAGGAATAAAACCTTTACCAGGCATCTAAGCAGAAGTCTTTTTCATTAAAATATGTTCACATACTGTGCTTTTCATACTGTGATCAATTCACAGTATTCACTGATGTTAATCACATGATTCATAACCATTAAATTGGTCAGTACTCACCAATTACTAAAACGTCACCTGAGTCCTCCTGGAAAATGCATGATCCTCTTCAAACCAGATAAACTCAGAGTTTTTTTTTCTTACTACCTAATTTATTTTACAGTCCACTAGAAGATAATCCTATTCAAACTGAAGAGCAGGTAACACTTCCATGTAATTTGTTTCTTGTCTATATGTTCAAAGCTTAAAGACACAAGCTGAAAGGCTGCTTCAGGAGTTCTTAAAATATAACAAATACAAACCAAACAACTGAGTAAAGAACAACAACAGAAGCATTTCCTTTCAAAAGAAATCCTAAATGCCCGTTTCTAGGTAGATCTGAGAAGACATTGAGAATTAGGACTAACAGTGGAATTATTATAAACCTCAAACAGTAAATCTGCTCTGAAAATTACACCATACATTTTTACCATATGCATCACCTACAGCAAGCATTAAAATACAAAAAGCTATCTTAAATATAATTTAACTCCCCCATCACTAGACAAACAATTTTACCAGATCAATGACCTATGGTTCTGCATCAACAAGTTCTTTGGAAAGGTCTGCGTAAATAAATAATAAAACGGTCTGTTAATTTCTCTAGACTGCCTTGGATTAGGTTTCTGCCTTCTACGGTTTCAATGCATATCATTATACCCTGTATTGTGAACGGACAGAGCTTTGGCATAGTTTAAACCCAGGGCTGCTCTGAGCCCGGACTAAAGGTTTGAGCTAAACACTGATGCAACTGTTTAATGCAAAGACTCAAAAACTCAGAAGAGGGCTAGAAGTTGATTCAATTTTTAGCGAATTAGCTAAGCTGGCTTCAGATCCTTTTATAACGGAACAGCTCGGTATAGTCAGCCTTGACATAAAAGAACAAAACTTTTAGAATAAAACTGATGTGGCAGTGACTAAAACCAGCCTTCACACTTCACACTCGTCCATCACTTCCACATTCTGCAATTATTTGACTGTTCTTAAAAAACACACAGTCTTTAAGTTCATAAGGTACCTTGACCTTGCACAGGAAAACACACAAGCAAGGAGCACTGCTGCTGGATGTGTGCGTCCAAGGCAGCTAACACTCACCTGTGAGTTTTCTGTATGAAGAAAGGCTTAATTATGTAGAAATATTGCAGCTTCTGTGGTCGTTTTTACACTAAAACTCAAACAAGGATTCAACTGAAATCACCTACTATCTCTAGCAGCCCCTACTTATACGTTTTTAGCTTTTAGCAATAGTATAGCAAGTGGTGGACAAAAACAAAGACAGCATGGCACAAGACAAAAAGAGCACATGAAAATAATAAGTAGAAGCATTTTAATGAGCACTCACCACAAAAAAAAAATAAGGCAAAAGGAGCTGATGAGGTTCTGGTCCTCTGCTCTAACAGATCTGGTACCTATAACCTGTTTAAGCTCAGTGCCCTTCCTTAACTTAAATCACAAACCACGACTTTGCATTAACAATAAGATTGAAATAATCCAGCCATGTAAATGCAGATACACCCTAGCTGAACAGAAGCAATATTTAAAGACAGTTAAATGAGTTTAAAAAAAAATCAATCCAAACCAAAACCAAAGCAATGTGGAAATTCACCCCTTGAACAAATCTGCTTTAGGTAAAGCAACTGAGCTGAGAGGAATAATGACTAAATAAAGCCATAATGACTTCCTCTCCAGACTCCTATGCATAGCCCAGAGCCAATAGGAGAAACACAGTACACTTTACCCGGATATTGTATTTTACTATGCAAAATGCACAGGACACATTCACACACTCCTAACACAGAATTCTAAAGATATCAACCTCATCCTAACCTCACAATGATTTGCTATACTGGCATCAAGAGCTTATTAAAATTTCATTAAGTGCTGTGTGGCTATAGGCACTGTCATGCTGAAGAGACCTGTTAACCCAAAGGAAGGTTTGCACTAGGAAAATTAGTTGTGCTATATTAAAATACAAGACTAATGGCTACAGAAAGCTGTGCACTATATGAGGATTAAAGCATCTAGACCACTAAAGATGACTTGCGTTCAGTTTTGTCTTGTAGCTTCTCAAGTGCAGCATTTTGCAGATGACACAAACACATACAAACTGAATACAAAAATAAACACATTCTGGAAATAAGGCGTCAACATGGAAGATATATATATTTATTTAAATCTTAGAAGTGAATTTGCATTTTTTAGTAATTCTTGTTAGTGTTTAATCCATAAAACAGCAATAGGAAAATCACTTTGTTAATGTCTGATCTCGACGAAAGGTGACAACTCTATTGCTTACTACTGTAACAGTATATAACATATATTCTCCTTTTCTGAGATAAGCTTCACTAACATTAACCTTGTAGGTATCAGGAGGAATATCTGAGGTGGGTATTCTGAAATGCATACATTAAATATCTGATTATATACCCCATTATCATTGGTTACATGTGACAGTTTAATAGCCAAAAGAAAAGAACGCTGCTGATACTTGCAAATGAACTACAGAGCAAACTATCTCTAGCCTTGGCTTTTAGTCCTGTCTCTTCAGCCCATACTATCTCCCATAAGGTAAGCACTGTGTCCCCCTACTCTCCCACCACTGCTTGCTATACTCCCTTGCCCAATGCAAACACAAACTTTTTTGTGGGGCCTTGTGGTGAACCCAACCACTGCAACCACCTGGATGGAAAACCACCCCTTTTTCTCCCACTGACTTTTCTGCATGGCTGTACAATGCCTGTGCTGGCACCGTGCATGGACAGTCTGGAAGCAGGAACAAGGAGCTGCAATAATGTATGGGGGCAATAACACCACTGAACATGAAAGTGGACAAACATATTCATTGTATTATTCCTTTACATTGACCCCTGTTTAACGCATTAGTATTTAGAGTAGTTTGTGCTTTCATGATGCAGTGTGGATACTCAGAACATTTATGAATACACCCCTACACGAGATACACCGAACTGCCTATAAGTGCTCTGAACTTCCACGACTGCCCCTCCCCTACGCAGACACAGTAGCTCATGCTGCCCAAAATGCAATTAAAGCCCAACGAACACCCTTTCACTTATCAGGGTGTTATTTTAAATTGATGAAAACACAGCACTGTTCTGTCAGTCTTCATAAGAAAACCCAAAGCAGACAACTAAAAATAAAGTATGACTAAACCAAGGTGGAAAATGTTTGCAGCAGAAGGAAAATAACTGAAGAAACTCCATGACAACTCATATTGAGGACTAATTCTTACTTTTTTCCAGATGTGTAGAGCACTAAGAACTAACTGTTGACTGTTTTCCTCCATTACTTGCAAATGGAACTTTAAGATGCAAGCCGAAAACTATGCATTACATTATTATAAACCCTTTAATTTATTCTCTGTGGGCTGTGGATCTGCTGATTCAGATGGCTCCAGTCTGCTCCTCTAACCACTAACCCCATCCTTACAGACTGGCTGGCATATAGCACATTACCGAGGGAACAAGTAATTCAGCACGCAGCTGATCTGCTCCCCATCTTTATATAACACATGTTCCTCTGGTTTAACACTGACATGACCCTATAAATACAATAGCTAATCTGAATATGTTGACAGTTTCCTAATTATATATTTGCCTATCCCCCATCTGTGGTGGGTTACTAAAATGCAATTTTAACAGAAGTAAATGTCTACTTATGTTTAACCCCAGTTCTGCTTTCATGCTTTGCCAACTCTGATTTTGGAAGAGTTTTCCACCTGCAAATATCATCACAAGTAGAGATTCACCAGCAGAGGAAACCATCGTTACTTAGCATGATATCCCCTCACACTGAACTTCAGAGGAGTGTGAGGGGCACTGTTTGCCCTCTGCACACACACTGGGACAGCAATGTGTTCAGTGAGAAGGGCAAGTGGCTCAAGTGGAGGCTGCGGTGACAGCACAGCCCGCAATACTGCTCTGCCCCTCACCCAGGAATAGCGCTGGTGACAAACACCATCATCCCCCTTTTCAGAAATATTGGAAACAATTTGCAGTGCTCTGAGCAGGAACACCTGAACACCTCTTGTGCAGGTAATGACTTCTCTCACCAAGAAGAGTGAAAAATATCAGGTGTGGCACAAGTAACTGCTGGCCTTGAGGAAGATTGGTCTGGCCAAGGGAAGAGGATAACGATCCTGTATCCTGTAAGGTGGAAACACAGAGCAAACTGGACAGGAATGACAGCTCTCCCCCAGCTACCTGGGAACACTGGCTCCAGGTGGGCACCGTCCCAGGGCTCAAGGGTCACCCCACTGCTTGTTCTACATTTTGGGGTTGTAGACCCTGCCTCTCCTAATGGAGATAACTAGGTAATATCGTAGGCTTCACATTGGCTCAGAGAACTGAGCTCTTTGAAAGGACAGAAGTTTCATGTTAAGTGCCACAAGCTCAGCTTTTGTACATTAGTGAAGAAATCCCTTCACCTTCATAGTTTTTGCAATTTTGCTCTAGGAGTAGGCCAACATCCCAAAGGAGAAAAAAAGACATCATTTAGATAGTGTAGTATATTTCCACGTTACACCGTCCTCCTCTCCCCTAGGGCTCATTCCAACATTGCCTAAAGCTCCCTCGTGCAAAAAAATCAAACCACTGCATTTTCTTCTAGTACTACATGTGTATTTCACCTCACTAACAGGCATGACCCTATGATTTTAAGGTCTAGTCGTGTAAACTTAAACATATACATGGATGTAGACGATCTCTCTGCCCCCAAGCTACACGGTCTAATTAAAACAGACAGACTCAGTAATTTTGGTTTTTTTTAAAAGCTGTTGAAGTCCAGTGGAAACAAGACCAGTCCTAAACCCCAATTAATAATAATTTTCTTTTTGAGTTGGACTGTTTTCTCAGTGAAGCATAAAAGCCCCCCATTCCAGCCTTGCACATATGTAAGGAGCTGTAGTACACCTGGTCCAGTGTAGTCAATGCAATACACTGCTGTTCAGTGCAGCGGCACCAAGGGTGTGTAGAAATGCTTTTACCAGGGCAGCTTACACACCAAGGGAGAAAACAAACTCACTCTACTGGTATAAAGTACATTGAGGCTGCCTGAAACCTCCAGCAGGGGCTGCATGGGCTTCATAGTTTCCCAGAAATGGGAGGAGGCAGAGAGGGAGAAAGACTTGTATAGCCTCATACTTGATAGATAAGAACATAATCCAGAATGATTACTGAAGCCTTCCAAAATGCAGAGAGAGTTTCAGGATTTCTAAAGGATATCAGAAAAGCAAATTAAGGTAGTAGAGACCATTTTCCACAAAGGAAAAAATATTTTTTTATGCTCTCAAACCCATTGGTGTCACTGCCAAAGATATCTGTTAAAACAACCAACATTAATTGAAATACTCATAGTGCTGTAATAAAGAGGAATGTTACTTCAGATTATGCTAGCTGAGAGCGCCAGCAAGCTGCTCTATAAACAGGCCCCACCGTAAGCAACTAAGCTAATATTCAACCTATGTATTCTGAGCAGTAAAATAAGGTCATTGATAACAGAAAGAAGTGGCTGTTTACAGGTGAGTCCAACTTGCACGTTAAACTTCAGAAAAATAGCCACACCCAAGTGCTCTGGAAGACATTTGAATCTTAGTCTTAGCATGGACCTACACCTTTATAACTTCAGAGTTTTGGACAGGACTTTTCTCAGACATTTCCAGCAGTACTGAGCTCAGGATGAACATCTGTGCTGTAAAGACTATTTCTCTGGATTTAAGCACTGATCCAGTTTGTTTTAGGCTTTCCTTCTGCTTCTGGTTCTAAATCCAGATCATAAATAAAATTACTTTTATCTTAATCAAATCCTCTCTCAGGGATTATTTCCAGTTTCTATTATATTGATTCACTGTCTGCTGGGAACTAAGGGACTTTTTAGCTTTATTTCGGTATCCTGATGATAAAAAGCTCTCCACAGTCTCATTCTGGTTGTAATGAAAGTTCTCTAAACTATTTCCTCAGCACAGAATAATTATGCAGAGTGAAATGCAGTAATTACTCAGATTATGCGATTTCTCAACGGAAGCTTGCATGACAAAACATACCATTCAAATCATACAACCATGTAACATGAAGAAACTATAGCATGAAAATGGCTAGCTATTTTTAAACATATAAAATTGCTGTGACAACGCACAATCACAAGGCGTCTCGCTTAATAGCTCCATTCCTGGAATAAACTCTACTGGAATCCACAGCAACTGCTCTTGGCAGGAAGCACACAGCATGTCAAACACAAACCACACAAAGAATGTGCCCAGCAATGCACAGCAGCCACAGCCTGTCATCTTATTTAAGTCGGCTGCATTTTCACATAATATACACAGGTAAGATTGTAGCTCTACAATAGCTTAGAGACATTTGAAACTTCAGAGTTCTTTCTGCCATATAAGCCACTTTTCTGCCCCCTTCCCCTTTGTCTGAAGCAAATGATGCTTGTAGTATGTTAAGAACACATGCTGTATCTCTGGGTTTGCAAGATATGATAAATAGATGACGATAGGCAAGTATTCATGAAAATAAGGTTTCTTTCATATTCCAACTTGTGCCTGCTTATAAATGAGACAGCTATTTCCAAGACTCTGAAATCACAAAAACTCCACTTTCCTTGAAGATTTTTTGCAATAACCCTGTAATTTTTCTTTTCACAGCTTTAGTATAAAGTAAGAATCTAGTCTGAGATTATTATTAGGCTAAAGAGTTAACTATGCAGGGTGAAAGAATACAAGTAGTAGGACAGATGGTTAACGCATGCAGTTTTCAGACTTAACACAAAATAAAGTTCTTTGTATTCTTACCGTACCTGATTGTCCTGACAGAAATGCAGTATTTCCACATCAGATTCCACATTGCACTACCATCTCCCTTCATGACCTTCTCTGAGGTGTTTGCAAAGTGAAAAAGATTCCAAGGAACAAGTAAGTTTAGCAACACACGACAAAGTTAGTTCAAGGTTCATGCAGCAGCCAAAGCACTGATTCACGATTTCCAAGTGATTCCTCCGACCTCCACTCAAATGAACTCAGAGAAGCCAGCTTTCTCATCTGAAGTCTCGGGTTACTTCTTTCTTCATGATTTACAAGACTCCTTGTTTACATTATTTGCAAGCCAGAAGAGATTATTAGTGGCTGTCCAGAAAGCTACATATAATATTGCTCCAAGTTGTCAAGTACAAAAAACCTACCTATGCAGCACCTATGAGAGGTTATTCTAATTTATTTCACTTCAGAAAAACAGTCCAGTAACATGACCCTAGTAAAATCACTTATAAGAACTGTAAATGCTTACCAAATACACACTAAATCAAATGGTTTAGGCTGAATAAACTCTCAACTGTTTGCAAAATTTCTTGTGTACTGTAATAAACTTCTAGTGCCAAAAAAAATAATGAGTCACTTTCCAAAGCTGCATTTGAATACAAAGTTAAGACTTTCAATAGTGAATATCAGCTATGACACCTAGCCTATAAATTACATCAAAAATAAAATGGCAAGATCTGATTAAAAAACACAAAACAAAACCCCAATGTATTAATTATGCCTAAGGAATTCTCTTACTGTGCTGAATAAGTTTAAACACACACCATTTATTGCCAAAAGTTTGAATAGAATTTAAGCCTCAACACATACTCACATGGAATCAACCTTAGAGAAAAGTATTATTACTGTTGATGTAAATATTGTTAATCTTTTTAACTGAAGGACAGGCCCTTAAATTCTTAAATTCTGCCCTGGTTTCTCCAAGACCACCCTGAGAGTTAGTGTTGTTGCTACGACAGATTAAAACTTCTGAAGCCTTCGCTCAGCCCACTAGACCACAATTTCTTCTCTACAAAGAGGTCAGCAGCACCATTATCAGGGGCTCTTCTGGATCAAAGACATTAGATACACGTTTATATTATAAAATTAAGCAAGAAACTAAGTTCCTGCTACTTCTTCATAGAACAGTACACTTTTATGATTAAATGTCTGTTTTCTGTTGCACAACTTCATTTTGTATAAGACCATTTTAGCTAGGGTCTTGAAACCGTCACTACTATTCTGAAATATATTCTGTTTCAGGGGTTTTCTGACAACTGTTCCTGGAGCAAGCTATTGATGGCTCATAAAACAAGTCAGAATGAGTTCCACAGCATGTTGTACATTTTAAATCAGCAGGCTTAATGAAGACAAATTACTTTAGAAAACTTATACATCTGTTCTTAACGTAATCATTGAAATACATTTCAATGATGGAAAAAGCTACGTAAGTTCAGGCAGACCAGCTGAACCCTGTGCATTAATTTGCAAATTTGAGAGATGAAGTGCCTACAAGACAGATTTTCTGATTTCTGTATGGTGTACACTTGAAATATTTCGTTTAGCTTAAATAAGCTCATTATATACAGAGTATAAACCTAGTAGGTTATTTTCTGTGTAGTATAAAGGTATCAAACAGCATGCTCAGCTGTGTCAACTACATCTCTTTGAGTTTACGCTTCAGGCTTCAGTGTAATGGATGTATTCAGATTATACATTCCTTCATTCACTTTCAGTTGCAATATTTTGATATTACCACCATCTGGAGGAAGTGTATTTTTATCTCTTTCTAAAGATAGATTAAGGTGGATGAGATCTACAAGAGAAGAGTATTTTTATCACCTTTTTCATCGATGTTTCTAAAATTTGTGCACAACCAGTGACCAAATGGATTAAAATTACATGTGATAGCATCATAGGACAGAAGTGAGAAGCTGTGGGGTGGTTTTTGTGTGGGTTGTTGCTTTTTGTTTTGTTCATTAAATCATTGCCATGGCATTTACCACGGTAAGGAGACTATTTATGAAATAGTGTAGAGAGTATTTCAGCTCCTGTTCTGATGAACTGCGTTTGTCCACTAATTCCCTGGGAAAACCAAGGTAGCGCTCGACTAAGTAACCATTAATTCTGTAGGGAACAGCAGGCCCAAATTTGGAATATAGACAGACAAACTGCAAAGACAAAATAATATACATCTGGAAAATGCTGAATACCATGCAAATCACATCATGAGTTAATATGACTGTAGTATTTCAGTTCTGTGACTAAATCTTGGATGTAAATAAATGCTATTTGTTCTGATGTAAATACGAAGAACAGATTGCTGTGATATGCTCCTTGAAATTATATTGGAGAGGTAGGCTTAAACCTAAAAGCCTCCTGTAAAGCTGCAGGAGGGCAGGGAGAACAATGTTAGGTTTGACCAAGCATGGGTGCTAATAGCATCAGATAATAGCTGATGATTTTTGTGCATACACAGATGTGAAGAACTGGTAGTTAATCAAAACCTAAAGCTAATTCTGTCTCTCATGATGGGCTGCCTTTTCTAAAAACAGCTCCTTCGTAATATGATTACCAAGGAGGTAACAGAATGGATATCCAAGAGGAAACTGACTGATGAAATATTTCTTACTATTAAGAAAAATCTTATTCAGAAATAGAGGAACTTCTCCAGCAGCAATAAGACAGCATGTCCCTTTTGTCTTAGCTGTTTACTTTCTTCCTCTTTGTTCACAGTGACATTATTATGCCTGAAACAAGGCACAGATTAGCATATCAAATTATTTCACTTTCTTGATGCCTTGTTTGCTTTCACTGTATGACAAGTAAAGATGAGCCCCAGCACTACAGGGGCCATTTGGCATCGTGTCTGTCTTTGACAGGGATTTTCCATTTTGCACATCAATCATAATCTATTGTAATGATTCTAGTGACAATCTTCCCCCACACTCATAGGTTTGGCCAAGAAAACCCAGCCAACGCAGAGACTGTGGGTTGGTAACAAGGGCTCTTTGGAGACAGTTGCTGCCTGGCTGGTTTATTATTATTCCTCTTTGGGTGTGGCAATGAAAACTTCAGTTATCTCTTCCCCTTGAAAAACAGATTCCATTCACAGGACATCATTGCATCCACCCAGTCACACCACGTGTGGGACTATGCTCTGTATGAGGCAGAACTCCCCAAACAGACATACTTAGTTTGCTAGGTTTTTTTTCTCCCATTTTACTCCCTGGAAATCTGTGTTAGATATGATCCGCTTGCAAGCATCTACAGCACAACTCTCCCTGTCAGTAGCCATGTCAGCACTGCTCTATCTGGACCCACAACAGTGTCCTGCTAATGTTCACGTATGACAAGCTGTCTTCAACGCTGCCAACTTGCAACAGGAACGTGCAAGAAGTTCTACCTCCTTCCAGAATTTCTTCCCACTTCAGTATACTGACTTTTCCAAACCCAGCATCATTATGTCTTTTTAGGGCACTGAGTGACTGTTTTATTTTCAGTGGATGTATTAATAGGAACAGTCATGAAGTGCCACCCCCTGCATCAGGTCACATCGTTCTTCAGTTTTACCCCAGTTTATTTCCACGTTTCTATATTGGGTGGACAGACCAGGCCTCTTGGAGCTGCATTTCACTGTCTGTAAAACAGTAATTCACAGAATTACAGAAATTCTCAGTTTTATAAAATATTTTGCGTCTTTTTTAGGAAGAAACCTTTAACTCAAAGAGCCACAGTCACTAATTCAAAGATGATGCTATGATATCAGCAATTTCAAGTGGCTTATGTGAACTGAGCAAATAATTGAGCCAACTGAAGACGCATCCACTCTGAGCTATCCCTGCCTTGCTGACAGGCTATTGCTGCCTATTACAAAGAAACATAAAGGACTGTCTACTACCCAGCTGCTCTGATCTGCAGTCTGGAGCACTGGCTGAAACTGCTGATGCAGGTGAGTTTGCACCAAGACGACCTGAAACAGCTGAGACAGACACACATTTTTTGTTTTGCTGACTGTACACAGAAGCAGTGAGCTGTTGCAGGGCAGTAAAAACAAATGGAAGAATCAGTAAGTCAAAAATACTGGAACAAAATTCACCAGTTGTCAGAGCACTCAACTTGGTCACTTCAAGGACATAACACACATTTTAGTAACACTAATATGATTCACCCCATGTTTTTGATTTCTAGGAGAACCCAGAGCAACTACTAGCTCACTGTGTGATGGAGACTACCTAGAGCTAAGGTTCCATTACAAGTTGTAGGTGGTGTATTACTTTTAAATGGTATTAATAGAAAGGCAGTGATTAATTTGGAGCCTCACAGTGTATTTATTCTACCCTCTCATGAGATTCATTCATATTTCACATGAAAGCCTGCATGATAAGCTGAGTGCTCTGCTGGTACAGCCAGGGATAGGAGCTGAGAGTGTCAAGCCCCTGCCACGGAAGTTACTATGAAGTGGCTCAGAGAAACTGAGCACCCACAACACCTTATCCGATTTGCTTTTTGATGAAGACATGCACTCCGGATGTATGCATCACTTTACACATGACATGTCTGCAGCTAAGATAATCTTACTACTTTAACTGGGCATAGGCTTATCCTAAATTAGGTTAGTATAACATTCCTACGAAGTGGAGACTAGTATATTGCAGCCTTCAAGAGTGACAGAGGCAATTTGCTTATTTTCCTGAAGCTTCTACCAGGACAAAATGATCACAAAACAGAACTGAACAGCATTTCTATGTTTATGTAGATTATATTTATAGGTCATTTGACAAAAGGAAAATGTGAATGTTAGAGCTAGCATGTTTTTGCTTGTCAGGACAGTTCCAGACCTATTTTTAACTTAGGTAGCATTCCCTATACAACAGCTATTACCAATTAAGGATTGAAAGGAGTCTTACAAATAGATGGGTTTATAAATTTTCAGATTGAAAAGCATTCTGGCTTTTAGACAATTTAGATATCTTTAAACCTTCAACTTGTACAAGTCAACTTTTTTAATAGCTAGACGAGGTTTAAATTAAATATTTTCACCATGCGATGTTTCCTTAGCCTCTACTGTATTTTCTTTCCTTCACTTTTAAACTTACTTTTCTTATTTTTTCACAAACATTCCTAAGAGTATGCAAAACACAAGGTTTCCTGGGAGTTTATAGCAGTGACATCCACATACCAGTCCTTCTGCGGAACAAAGTCAGCATGATTTTGGCATTTTGATAAAGGGCATCCCCTCTCATCCCCAACAAGCTGGCAAGTTTGTGTTGCTTCGAAGAGGCCGCTCCAGCAACCTTCCAGCTGCAGCTTCTGACAGACTCCTTGTATGTCCCCAGGCCTCCACCATGCTCCCAGACTCCCTTTTCTGTGACATAATCTTGGAAGACTATCAAAGGAAACTCAGAAAGCTTCCAATCCTTCTCTGTAGGGCACATAGCCAAACACACAATTAAAATGTGACTGCTCTAGGGTCTGCCCATCAGTTGCATCTAAATACAGTAAAGACCCGATGCAGAAAGAAAAGCCTGGCAAACAACATGCTCTCTAGGGGTGCAGCTAAAGGGCAGGCACCACCACCTATGCCTCTCTGAGAGCCCCAGCACAGATACCACAGTTCTTCGAAATCCTTATGTGAGTCTTTGAAGCTCTGTTTGTGGAAGGTTAAAATCTGTACAAGCGTGAAGAACGGAGAACCTGGGGACTCATAGATGGTTCCTGGGTGAGAGGGAAGGGAGTGAAGAAAAGGAAGGTTTCAGGAAGCCTAGAGACTCGACTTACTGAAGACTGTAGAGAGGAAGAAAAAAGAAAGGCATATACACAAAGAGCTGTCTCCAGTCTGAAACCCAGTTTATCAGTTACAGAAGTGGTAAGGGGGGAGATATCACGCAGCCCTATATAGTTGTGCAGCATTTTTGCTCAGCAACACCTAAGTCCCACAACACACCTTGGTGAAATCAGGGGATGGAAGCTTAAGGGATCCCTTAAGATGTGTGTCCACCAGGTAGGAAGGAAGGGTACCCTGGAAAGCTAAAACAAACCACAAGTATGAATTTACGGCATATGAACAATTCGTTTTCAACACTTGCACAAAGACTCTCTTTTAGATACAAAATACCATTAACTACATTACAATGAAGGCTTCAGCCAGATTAACAGGTATTTCAGGTATTTGATTTTAAATTTCTCAACTTGAAATCACTTTACCTCCCTGAGAGTAAACAAGTCCTCTGGTTGATTTTAATGCATTTTGCTACTTTGTATATTTATCTGAAGGTTTCCTCTTAATCATTTTTATGTTGAATGTGGGAATACTACAATCTGCGTTGTCTGCAGGCCAGACTTCAAGAGGATGGTGGATTTGGGGGGATAAGGAGGAGAGAATTTTATGCTCTCAGCTGCTCTGCGGTTGCATAAACATTGCCAACAAGAACGTCCAGAGAGACAGCTGTACTATAGGCATATGACTCAGCCCTGCTCTGGATGAAGTCACTGTCAAGCAAAAGCAAACTATTTGTTTCTAACAACATATATGGTGAATTCTAAACACAAGTTCAAGACAAAGCTTCAGTAATTTCTCCCACCCACTTTGCTATTGTTTTTCTCAAGACATTGCAAAGGGGCTCATAATTTAAATGACACCAAGAAGAAAAGCAAATTAACTGACATCACTGTCAATAAGCAAGCAAAAGAAGTTCCCTGCTCTCATGAACCAGAACCTAAGAATTTTTTCCTCCCCTGCTCACTGTTACTGAGATTTGTAACTAGTATACAGCTATTGTTTCCAGGAATACAGGATTATAGTATTGTATATATCATTACCTATAACTTTTTTCCGGTATTAAATCTGTTTTTAAATAATGAATTTAACAATAGCATTCATTTTAACTATGTAGCAACACATGACCATTGAGTTCCTCGCACCTTTTCTTCATGCTGCATTTTACTTAAAGGAAACAGCAGTGCCTGTTAGCAAGCATCTTATCTGCACATCTGAACCCACCTCTCATAATCCTAGAAGCAGAGTCCATGCTGTTAAGACCAGAAATGAGGAACAAAGACTATCAAAGCACATTCTTTTTAACAAAGAGTTAACCTAGAGGACAATCCTGACATAGATCATTTAAAGCACATGTGCCGTCTTTGAAACTGCATCTAAATTAAGGCTGGCAATTCCTTTAATGGCTTCAAATGCTACAAATTTGTCTTGGATAACAGAGTGGGAAAGAGGATGAGCACAGAGCTGCAGGTGCCCTGCAGAGTGCAATATTAGAGTGGCTTAAATAGCTTCTCACACTCAGTTACTTTGTGATATTCTAGTATGGCAGAAATGAGCTGCTCCTACCAAGCAAATTCATGATAGCATTTTAATTTCTAATCATCACTGAAACATCCTAATGGGACTGAACCATATACCAAAATACAGACCTATTCTTGCCTGGAGATGGGCTTAAGCATGTGATTTACTCTATCCTGAACCACAGTGTTGGAATTGCTAGTCGCAACTGAAGACATGCAGAAACAATTTCAACTTATCCGTCCTTCAAAAAACCAGTCATCTCTCACTTATCTTATTCCATTGGGGTGGCTGGAATCAGATGCTTGTTAGAAATGGACTTTATTGTTCTGTAAGAGACTCAGGCGTCCTTTAGAGAGACCAAACTGATGAAAGAAAAATGAAAAACGAGAACAAATAATTTAAAAACTGTTTTGTTTGTCAAGCAACTGGATTCCAGTAAAGTAGCCTTTACAAACTTGGCACTGTGTTTATGTTTTTTCAAAATACTCTTATCTTAGTAAGATAAGAAAAAGATTCTGGGAGGAACACCCTTCCCCCCCCCCTCCCCCCCCCCCCGTTATAGTCGCCTTCACTGCCAGTCATGCCAGTCACAAGTTTTCTCACCTTGTGCCTTATGCTTTATCTTCAATGCAATGCTAATGGTAACAATTTCTCACTTGGGCTATTACACACCAGCTGGCAGAAGCACAGCACGATGCACCCACTGGCTAAAGAAAATCTTCACTTTCACATGCTAAACCTGAAGTCACATGGTTTTACAATAATCCATTAAGTAAAGCATGAGAAATTCATCCTCAAAATCCCATAGAAACCCTGCAGCGATTTGCTCATCTTACATTTTAATCTGTTACAGAAATACATCTCTACACCTCTAGTATTTGTATTCAAAGGACACCTAAAACCAGCACTTAACTGAGGGGCTATATAGCACTGACCAAAATGCACTCAATGTCAATGGCAAGAGAGCTGAAATTTGATTTTCACTAATTAGTGAATTACCAAACATTTGTTGGACCAGGTTTCTGCCCCAGTTCCCCCAGTTTGCTGTATACAATCTGCTGCAACTTGAATAAAAGCAGGCTTTTAGATTATGTGCACATTATTGGAGGCATCAGCATCATTACCTTGCAGTATCTTTTTTCTGTGAATATACATGGGATGGGCAAAGTCCTGGCTACTGAAGCCACTGCCAATTTTAAGAAACGGACTAAAAGTGCAGTTCGTTTATTTTGTCTTATTTCCCCCTTTCCCTTGCTCTGTTGAAGAAATACACCTCACTGAATCAATTCTCACAAAGGCTGCAAAATCTACAGAAGCCTCTACTATAGGTCAGATGTCTGCCCTTAGCTGGGCTTCTCTTTAGGAATGTCACATGCACAACTTGCTATAAAGAGTTTTTGAATTGGATTTTTACCTTGTATACCTGAACACATTTGAAAACTAGCACCTCAGAAGGCAAAAATTGCCCTAGTTTTACTCTGTTCCATCATCCAGAATCACTCTTTTCTTGCAGTGCCCCAACTGGCACTACAGCTACAGGCAGGGAGGGGGACTGGCTCATTTGCCCTGTCCTCCAGCCGTGCTCCCAGCCCCACAGCTCTGGGCAGCAGGGACAGGGCACCACCACAGTCTGCCTGAGCATCTTGGTGTAACCTCATTCTCAAGGGTTTGAGGAAGAAGCAGGCTTCCCAAACAGCAACGTGTTGTGCCATTCATATCCTACCACTCAGCCCTGTACATTCAGGGTGTACGCATCATGTGTGTGCTCTATCACACAACCAGCACAAGCAGTGAACACTGCTATGCAAGAACATTGTGAGACTTAACACACCCTGCATGGACTTCACTTGAAGTCCATGGATTTCAGTATAGATGCACAGTTCCACGCAAGTGGCTCCCAGTGCGAGACAAAACTATACCATAAATCAGAATTGTCAGGTCAGGCAACAGACATAATCCCATAAGACTTCCATGAGTAACAAAAGCTGAAAACCCCAGCTTGATTTCTGAACACAGAGCAGCAAGCCATGGAGCTTCTGAAGCAACAAGAAACATTCACCACAATTTTCAGCACTTACTGCAACTGAAAACAAAAGTCATGCTCTGTTCAGACAGTCCACAAAAGGAAAAAGAATAGTCATATTTCTTGTCATGTATGGCTTGCTAAGCACTGCTAGGGAGGGTGAGTGCACGAGGAGCGATGAGCAGAGCTCTCATGGCCAAGCAATGAGTCTCTGAGTCATGCCACAGGATCAGGCTTAAGTGGGAGGTGGGCAGCTATTCCACAGCATCCCTATGGCTGCTCTGAAAGTAACCTGCTGTCATAGCACCACCATGCATTGGGAAGTCTTAGGGGTCTAGTACTGCTTCCCCCACGACTTCTTACTACACCTCTTCACCTAAACCCACTGCTGGTCACCAGGTAACAGCGGTGGCATGAGGGAATGCCATACAGGGGTGTCTGCAGTTTGCTCCTGCCTACGTTCTCTGACACATCTTTCCCCACACCATCAAGGTATAACAGAGGGCAGGCAATAACCCTAATGGTAGTACCAAAAATTCAGGCAGTGAGATCCATGTAATGGAAATGTTTCTTAAGTCCTGTTTTGGTTATCTCATTTTATACAAAAAAAACAAACCACAACACATCCAGGCACACACAAAACTCTTCCCCAGAGCCCCTTGGCTCTTTTCCAAGACCATTTTAAACAGTCTACAATTACTAATAAAAAGTAATTGAAAGTAAGTCTCAGGAAAGTTGTTTTTTTCTTTTTAATATGAACTTGCTTGCATTTAGGTTTGTTATTCTGAACCAGTTGCTCTTCACACACTTCTTTGTCACCATGCTTTAATCAATAGATTATTTTATATAAAATGTGAGAAAGTTGCAACTTTCCTTCAATTTTCCTTTTCTCAAAATGATGAGAACAAAGTGCTTCTATCCGATACTTAAGTGCTTAAGCCCTCTTTTTAATTCTGTTCATGCAACCATGCTCCAGGAGGAGGGCTCAAGTACATCTAGGTTTTTAAGGACAAATAAACTAGTTGGAAGGAAATAACTGGACAGTCCTTAACTATTGCAGGGGTTTCCATTAGGAGATGTAGAATAACTCTACAGTAACTCATCTGCAACAAAGCTGGGATTTTGCCAGGAATCCAAGACATAAAGCTTTAGTTTAGTTGTATTTATTTGTGTCAAAACAGTCTGGCTACATTTCTATTATTTTATATGGTTTTTCAGTAAGGAAGGCATTACAATGGTCTGAGAATAGATTGGAAATTTTTTGGCTTAGAAATGAAATCTGTGAAAAGCTGCAAGAAGGAGAATAATGCTATCTTTTGAAACTTCACAAGCCAATGGTCACAGATGAGAGTCCTATATTACTCAATGCCAGAAAGCGCGGGGCACCCCTTAAACCTTGAAAAAGATTGGAACAGTTCCCTTTTCCAGCCTTCAGTCACTGCATGACAAATTCAACTGCAATTAGCATTTAGCACAAAGCACTTTCTGTAGGCTGACAATAGGTAGTCAGACCAGAAAGCGTACATAACAAGAGCAGAATCTTATTTTAAAGAATTGCATAGCTTTTGTTAACAATGAAGTGATCCCCACTTTCCCCCGAGAAAACTCAAATATATATAATTCCATCTGCTTAGTAGCATAAATCAAGAGCAAGAAAACAGAAGTTTAGACTAAAAAGCATTAGGGTAAATTCAGGGACATGTTAAATGGAATTACTTATTTTGCTGTTCCATTAAATAGGCAAGCTCAATGCATCTGACACCCAGTCCTATTCTTGATGATCACTATTCACTGTCAATCATTTAAGCTGTATGTCAGACCTGCCTAAGCGAAGTACCCATTGCTCTGAATGACTGTGATGTGCACTTTGTGCTGGGAGAGAGATGAAAGATGTACTATTATATTACTAAACATATCTGGGAAAAAAGGATCTTCTCTGCATTACATAAATTTCCGTGACATTTCAACTAATCTCCTAGTGCTACTTACAGTCTGTACATTACACAACACAAGCTACTGTACCTAAGGATAAAATATTAGAGAAGAAAAAGTACTAATTAAGTCTTAGCTGAGATGATGTGACAAAATAAATGTTAAAACCAAACAGCATCATCACCTTTCACATCTGCATGCACAGAGACAAAAGTGGCTGATAATTAATGCAATTTTAAAAAGCACCTTTAAAATCTTTGTCACAAGTTCTCATTAATTCTCTACCACTCCCTTTTCCCCTGCATATTTGCCTTTCAGCAATAGAGCAGAATAGCAAGTAAAAGCACCGGTGGCATCATGTGCAGCCACCCGGTTCTGAAAAGCATTTCTGAGTTAATGTTTTCTTACCTTTTATAGAAACCGTGAAGAGGCTGGAGACATAAAAACTGCCAGTAATCCAAGCAGAAGGCCTTTAACTTCAGCATTTTCAAATACTTGTACTGCAGCAACTCTAAGTCTGCAGCTAGGTTTTAACAACACAAGACTTCTTTTTGTTATGATTTGAATGACTCAAATCCAGTCCAACACACTCCTCTCCTTATTGCTGCAGCATAAGTGTTTCTAATTGCTACCAATATATGCAGCTAGTCATGCACATGGCACAGCACCTGCACAGTTACAGTATCCTACTTTAGTACAAAGAGGCAGTCACACAAAGGGTACAAATTCTTTGTATCATTCTTTGATTCTGATTGCAGTTTATCTTTCCAAAAGTCCCCAATACTACTGGGATAACTATTATTACACAGAAATCCCACTTCTCCTTTTGGCTATTTTAGGCCATTCTAAAAGCCCTCTGATCAAACAACATGTATATATTCCAGTTAATGGTTTCGAAGGACCTTTGGAAAGCATCCTTAAAGCTCAAAGAACTTCGGAAAATGCAAGAAATTATCTCAAGCAGATCTGACAACTGCCCTATAACCACAGCAGTGCTATGATCCCTTCGCATGGGAACTGCAGGCTTTTTTTTTTTCTTTCTTAAATAGAGCAGCACACAACTCAATCAGCTCCTCCTGTGTAAATCACATCAGCTCCATTGTCTGCCAGCACCTATGAAAACTGTGAGCTCTTTATGACAGGGCAGAAAAAAAAGAAAAGGAAAAAAAAAGAAAAAAAGACAGGCAGAAGTGCAGACCCTCCCCACTCACAAACCAAATTATGCTTCTCTTATTCCCAACACACTTTGCCAGAGAGGTCTGCATGAAGAAAAACCAACCATCTGGCCCCCCCGCAGCTGGGCCATGACAGGGAGCAGGAGGGGACTGCTCTGGCTCTGCAGCGGGGCCCTGGGCAACCTCGGTGGCAGAGCCTGCATGTGGGGCTGGGCTGCCCAGTAGGGACACAAAGCGGTGAGTTCCCAGCAGTAGAGAGCTACAGAGCGGGTCCAAAGGCATTGTTGTTCCGCAGGGAGCGCGGTTGGCTGGGAGCTGCTTTAAAGGACATATCAACACTAGCAACATCTGCTATTTAAAACCTCTGGCTAGACAGGATAAAAGCAGATTGCTTTTATCCTGAAAAAGACAGAACTCCAAATTTAATGTCTATCTTTTATACATTGGCCCAATTCCACCACCTCTCTTTCCTTCCCTCCCTATACCAACATGCATGTTTACACTTAAGGAGTTCCCCCAGTCTTGCAGGATACTCTGAGCAAGAGTTAAGAGCACAGAATTGCTAATTTGCAGGAAACCTTACTGGCACAAGCGCTGATTTCAACAGCAATTTAATCTTTCTTTTCTAAAAAAAAAAATTTTTGTTGTTGCTAAATAACAAGCGTCCTAATGAAGACTAATTCTTATGTCCAGTTTGCTGTTAAATTGACTTTTCCAGAAACTACAATTTGGGTATTTCTGAGTCTGTTGAGTATTTGAAAAATCACTAATAGGAAACAAATGTTTCCTATTTTCCTATTCCTCTAGGATAGAGATTGCAATAGTATCAAAAAGGTATAGGAACTTAAGAGTTCAGCAGATATAACAGTATAACCAAAATCAGAATCTGAAGAAATACTTAAAAGCAGAGATTCTGGCAGATGGTCAGGTGTTTAAAACAAACAAACAAAAACCACCCAACACTGTTTTAAAATATGAAAAGAAAATCAAGCCCCTAAAGAGTACTTGAGGCTCTTTTCCATGGAGACCTATCTAGCTCCCCAAGTGCCTGGATAATAAACTATATTTATCCTTTTGGTTTCTGGTTTTACTCATTGTCACAGTTCAGTTACGTAAGTGCCCGGCAACTTCTTAGAAAACTGGTTGGTGTAAATTTACTTGAAATGGAATTATAAATATATGAGTAAGATTGGCAGTTTCATTAGTGAAGTAAAGAAATAGGTAAATTATGCCTAGACAACATTCAAAAATGCTCATGTCGCACTTTGTCTGGTATTTCCCTAAAAACAGTGTACAGTATAAGGTGAGTAGTGGAAAAAAACAGAAAAACAGGTCATAAGAAAAGCAAGTTGCATGAAAAAGCAAGACCATGATGTGTGTTTGATTTAGGCATTTTAGAAAATAATTTCTTTGAAAGATTTTCTTTAAAATAATCAGTTGTCTGTGATGTCCGCATTTCTTCACTGTAATTTCTTTCAGACCAGCACCAGAGCTTGCACTGATGCAGTGATTCCTAAGAAAACACTATTGCTTACTTTTGAGAAGCAAGTCCCCCAACAATATTAAATACTGTTTTGAGCCTGTATCTGTTCCTGAACTCATATTCTCTTGGGCTTCATTAGCTTGGCAATTTTCATGCCAGCAATGCCATCATGCTAAGGAGATTTAGATTTTCATATCAAAATCTTTCATCCCAGCTTTTCATCCCTAATATCAGACCCTGTTTTCCAGAGATAGTTTTATCTAAAGAGGAACTGAATGAAAGGCCCTTGAGATCGAGTGACTCCTGGCAAGCCCCAGCCTTTCGCAGTCTCCCTGGTGCTGCCTCTTGGCTTGGTCTGGGCTGGTCCATTACAAAGGCTATGGTATAATGCCAAGAGGATAACACAGAAACCTTGTTCCCTTTATTTCCAAGAACACACAGATAGCAAACCAAATTTATGATTGAGTTTTCCCTATTGGAACAATCATCTGCCTGAATTTCTTTAGATTTCTTTAAAGAAAAAAAAAAAAAGCAGCAGCAGCAAGGAATGCCTTGCTGGCATCAAGGAAGAAGGGGAAAGCCATACTGAGAGAATTAAGCTCAAGAGACACCATCCAAAGATTTGAGCCTAAAATGAGCCTTTTCAGAAGACTTATCATTTGACTGTTCAGACTGCAAAGCAATTTCTTTCTCTCCATCTTACCCTTTCCAGGAAAAAAAAAAAAAAGAGAGGCTATTTGTCACCTTAATTACTTACTTCTAAATACTGGACTTTCAGTGAGTAGAAGCTATGTACCCATGAATTTTCTGACAGCAACCAATGCTGATTATGCCGAACTGCATGCAGAGAAAATGCTAATTAGGGTGTTTGCAAATGAAAAGCACCATGCGCTCAACATGTTCTTCATTTTCAGTTGTCTTCCAGAGGAAAACAACAAAGAAAATTAGGCTTCATCTCACGCTCACCGTGAATATAAAACTAGTTCTTTCAGAAAGGCATTTACTGAAACCTTTGACTTTGAATTCCCAGGCCTAATAAGAGTAGGAATTTTTAGATGTGCTGCAGCTTCAGCACTGGTACTGTAAATTAGCAGCTCCCTGAAAATTTCTGTTGTCATTTAGAGTTTTGCTATGCAGAGACAGCTCTGGCAGCAATGTACTGAAGCCTGCCTCTGACAAGTCTTTCAAAAACAGCCACTAAAAAAAGGAGCAAAGTGAAATTCATATAGTACAACATCTCCTTTTTTAGGGATGGTTGTCTTGTCAATCCATGAAGCTTTGAGGCTGAAGTAAAACAATCCACTGATGAGGGAGACCATTGTGTAAAATAAGCCCAGCATAAAGTCAGTGCCTGTTAGCGTTACCAGTATACTGATTTCAAATGTTGGGGTTGGAGAAAAATTGACCTGTCTAGCTAGATCTTTAATCCTTCATAAAATACATAAATTAAACTATTGTTATTTACTTATTTACACAGAACATTCCTGAAAAATATTTCACTTGCCCAGAAAAACATGGTGTACAGAAATTGTAAGCCTGCAGTAAGAAAACTGTTTTCCATGAGTCTTTCACGATTCCAGGATTATGAAATACTTCAATAGGCACACACAAAAACTTCATGCTAGTGATTCATATATTGTGGAGCTCAAGAATACCATGAGACCAAGACAGTGTGGTTCCTATATTAATTCCATGATACTCTCTGTGCACACCACATTAGAAAGTGGGGTTCATACAAGGAATATATATAAGGTGTACAACACAAGATTTTGTGCAACTGATGAATGCTGAACTAGTTCTTGAGAGGGTTAAAGGCCTCATAGCTCACAGAACACAACAGCACACAAAGCTCCTGTACATTGGGTCCCTTTCTTGATACTGGCAATCAAAGTCTCCACATGCAAGTTGGTGGGAAAATTTCCTAGGTTGCTCATACAAAGAATAAGGAAAATTTTTTTGTTAAAGGCTCTTGCAAACCAGATCTCTCTTCCTGGCCCTTTCACACATTTCTGAGTACCACTTCAAGTATCCCTTCCCAATCAGGGAAAATGGAAGCGTGTCAATACAGAGGTCTCGGGTCTGCTGCACTGGTGTGACACCCAGGCATGTTGGTGACATGCTACACAGAGAATCAGGGACATAAATCAAACCCTCTTCCCGGCCTCCTGCTGCCCTGTCCCTCCCCTTTACTTGAACGGAAGCTCTGCTGCCTAGAAACACTCCAGTAACCCAAAACAAAGTTATTTTGCTGCACATAGCTCTCAAATTTATGCACTCCCCCACAGATGAATATTAATTGTCATTTGATACGATCTTTCATTTTTGGCTATTAAGCCTCTAAGCTGCCAAAATTTCATTAATTGGAAGAGTAAGAAATTTGCTGTTCTTTTCATGCTGAGTATCTTCTCTGCATGTCTGTTCTCTAAACTCATACAAACACTAGTTGATTTGTTTGCTATAGAAGATAACAAATATGCCACAAATATGTGCAAAGCTTAAATATTTAAATTTCTGGATCATTTGAAACAGATCTAGTAATATAACAGTCCAGAAGGCCCACATTAAGATTTAGGTATTAGGAAACAAAATCTTTTCAGAAAATAGCTGAAAGCTGACAGAGTCAATCTCAAAATATCCAGAACAAATACCGTGCAGACTATGAAAGACATTGTGGAAAACAAAATATACGTACACAAACATATATATAAAGAGCATGCCAATTTGTACAGATGTTTCCCTTATAATGGACATATGCAATTTTTTAACATTAGCCCTTACTCTTTACAGCAGAGTGAAGAAGGCTTTTCTCTGATATCACAACTATGCAACTCTCAAATTGAACCTACAGAATCTGTGTGCAGTCTAAATAAATCCAGGGGAAACAAATGGATATGTCTGGTGGGGAATCTACATACATCTGAAATTTAACCAAATCAGAAGTCTGGATTACAATGTTCCAGAGCAGGTGAGAACTATAAGAGTGGTTCTTCAAGGGCAAACTTACCTTGGTGATGGGGACAGGAACTTATTGAGGTTCAGAGTATGTGGAAAAAGGGACTGGCCACTTCGGAGGAATATAGGAATGTTGTCAGGGTGTGCAGAGATGCGACGAGGAAGGCCAAGGCCCACTTGGAATTAAATCTGGCAAGGCATGTCACAGATAACAAGAAGGGCTTCTTTAAGTACATCAGCAGCAAAAGGAAGACTAGGGATACAGTGGGCCCACTGCTGAACAAGGAAGGGGCCCTGATAACACAGGATGCAGAGAAGGCGGAGTTACTGAATGCCTTCTTTGCCTCCGTCTTTACTGCTAAGACTGGCCCTCAGGCATCTCAGCCCCCAGAGAAGAGAAGAGAAATTGGGACAAAGGAAGGCTTACCATTGGTTGAGGAGGATTGGGTCAGAGACCACTTATGCAAACTGGTTCCTTGCAAATCCTCGGGCCCCGATGGGATGCACCCACGAGTGCTGACAGAGCTGGCGGATGTTCTTTCCAAGCCACTCTCCATCATCTT
The DNA here is from genome assembly GCF_963921805.1 of Phalacrocorax carbo. Classification (NCBI taxonomy): domain Eukaryota; kingdom Metazoa; phylum Chordata; class Aves; order Suliformes; family Phalacrocoracidae; genus Phalacrocorax; species Phalacrocorax carbo. The sequence goes on along the minus strand of NC_087518.1, from coordinate 25,656,817 downwards.
TGAAAGGTTGTGGAGGACAGGAGAGGTGCCCGAGGACTGGGGAAAGCAAATGTCATTCCAGTCTTCAAAAAGGGGAAGAAGGAGGACCTGGGGAACTATAGGCCAGTCAGCCTCACCTCCATCCCCCGAAAGGTGATGGAGCAGTTCATCCTGGAGGTCATCTCCAGGCATGTAGAGGACAAGAAGGTTATCAGAAGTAGTCAACATGGATTCACCAAGGGGAGATCATGCTTGACCAACCTGATAGCCTTCTGTGATGGTGTGACTGGCTGGGTCGATGAAGGGAGAGCAGTGGATGTTGTCTATCTCGACCTCAGTAAGGCATTTGACCCTGTTTCCCATAGTCTCCTCACAGGCAAGCTGAGGAAGTGTGGGTTGGATGAGTGACAGTGAGGTGGATGGAGAACTGACTCAACAACAGAACTCAGAGGGCTGTGATCAGATGTGATCAGAGCCTGGATGGAGGCCTGTCACTAGTGGTGTTCCCCAGGGGTCTGTGCTGGGTCCAGTCTTGTTCAACTTAGTCATCAATGACCTGGATGATGGGATAAAGTGTAACCTCAGCAAGGTTGCTGATGGCACTAAGCCACTTCAGGAGAAGCGGCTGATACACCGGAAGGCTGTGCTGAAATCCAGCGAGACCTGGACAGGCTGGAGAGGTGGGCTGAGGGGAACCTGATGAAATTCAACAAGAGCAAGTGCAAGGTCCTGCACCTGGGGAGGAACAACCCCGTGCACCGGTACAGGCTGGGGGCTGAACTATTGGAAAGTGCCTCTGCTGAGAGGGACCTGGGAGTGCTGGTGTGCAACAAGCTGACCATGAGCCAACAACATGCCCTTGTGGCCAAGAAGGCCACAATATTCTGGGCTGCATTAAAAGGAGCGTGGCCAGCAGGTCGAGAGAGGTTATCCTCCCCCTCTACTCTGCCCTAGTGAGACTACATCAGGAGTACTGTGTCCAGTTTTGGACCCCCCAGTTTAAGAAGGATGTGGAACTCCTTGAGCAAGTCCACCGGAGAGCTACGAAGATGATCAGGGGCTTAGAGCATCTCCCATATGAGGAAAGGCTGAGAGACTTGGGTTTGTTCAGCCTGGAGAAGAGAAGACTGAAGGTATCGATTAAATCCCCCCTAAGTATCTAAATGGTGGCTGTCAGGATGATGGGACTAGGCTCTTTTCAGTGGTGCCCAGTGACAGGGCACAGGGCAATGAGCACAAGTTGGAACACAGGAAGTTCCACCTAAACATGAGAAAAAACTTCTTTACTGTGAGAGTGACAGAGCAGTGGAACAGGCTGCCCAGAGAGGTTGAGTCTCCTTCCCTGGAGACATTCAAAACCACCTGGATGCGTTCCTGTGCCCCTGCTGTAGGCACGCCTGTTTAAGCAGGAGGGTTGGACAAGATGATCTCCAGAAGTCCCTTCCAACCCCTACCATTCTGTGATTCTGCAAAAAATGCAAGAAAAGTAGCCTGACTGGAAAATACTAATTGCTTGACAGGACACTGAATGAGTTCATATGAATTGGTACCTTCCATTTTATGGGTCATTCAGAGGTAAATTTGCTCAACAGGTTCACAAGAACACATTCAGTAACAGGAAGTCTTCTTACATTTTATTTAAAAGTAATAGCCTTAATTCTGTTTAATTACAGCTCCAGAACAGGCTTATTTGGCCTACAAAAGTTACCTAGATTTTACATGCTGTTTCTTCAATATTTATTTAACCCTAAGAAGAATTCACTGGTTTGGCTGATGTAGTCTGGAAATTTCTTTAAGACTCCTATAAGATTGTTTTACTCTAGAATTTTTAATCTCATAAAATTATTTCATTTGCAGTTAAAGAGTAGCATTTTTACATCCTCATCTGGTAACTCACAGACATTATTTCACCTCAATTCTCCAAATTCAAAAGGACTTAGCACATGCAAGTATATTTATTTTCAAATATGTTGTTATAAAGACAATTCTCTAAGAAAATTTACAAGTATTCTCAAGATTATTTGTTGGAATTGTTTCAGGAAATGTCTGAACACAGAGGTTTTATAAAAGTGAATGGGATAAAGATGAAAGTTGCAAAATCTCTGATAACTTGCAGCTTGAAAAAAAAATTTGTAAAACAAGGTAAAATATAAGCTATTATAAAACTATTGTTTGAAATATAAAGAACTGCAATCAAGAATTCCATAGCGGCCTGCAGCTCTCTGTTTCAGACTTAAAGTGTTACCAACTGAACGCATACTAATGAGAGCCAATGCCACAGAACTTAACACATATACTGTGTGTATTAAACTTTATGGTTCATGAGGCCATGCAGCAATGGCAGTGGCCATATGGGTGGATATTAAATCACATGGTCTCATTTTATTGGAAGCAGTTTAAAACCAAAAAAAATTCATATGTTTTTATGATCCCATAGCAACTTAAAATGATTGAACCACTGCAGTTTCTAGAAAACATGCCTATTCAGTGCAACTTAAGCTATTCAAAGAATATTCCCTATTCCTATTCAGCCACTTCTTACATCTACCTGATTTCTTCCTCCTCTTCCTCACTAATATCGTCCTGTGAAAGAAATTCCACCAGAAGGAAAAACATCATAAAAAACCCTGCTATTTCCACAAATGTTTATCTAGCCTGGAATAGAGACGGCAGCAATACCTGCTTCTGGGAACCTTATCCCAGAGAATGGTAAATCACAACCAGCTACATGAGATTCTTGTTAAAATAAGTTTGCAGAAAAGCAGAGGGGGCAAAGTTGACATTGTTTCCTGCATTGTCCTACCACACAGAGAAAGTGTGTCCCAGTCAAACCGGGAGGTGGGAACAAAACTACAGTCATGACTGAACAGTGTTCAGTGTTGCTATGCTGAGCTGAAGACAAAGATAATATTGCAAAGTAGGGGGTGTGTGTGTGTTTGTTTTTAGGAAATTATAATAAGGCATACGCTTTACTTTCAGAAGACCATACACTGGAAAATAATGGAAGATTAATCATGGAGAGGGCCTTTAATCTTAATAAGGTTAAATAACAGTTCCCACTAACATTTTGTTGAAGCAAGGTTAAAACTACACAATGTGGGGAAAAAGTAACATCCTCAATCCATAACATCTCCAAAGGAAGACTTTTACCAAAACAACTGGCAATTTGAGAGAAAGAGACTCTGCCCCAACTTAATCAAATGAATTCTGTGACTTTGATGCACTCTTTAATGTGCAACTATGAGAAAGATGCAAGGCACCCATTTGATATGCAGTGTTAACAGTGTTAAGCGTTTTTTTCTAAATTGAGTGATCAAAGTAAAAACTCGGTTACTGCAATGACTCATATGACAGTACTCTCTGAAGTTGATACATGTGCTTTTATCAAAACACTGAGCAACGGAAAATATGAATGACATTTCGACACAATCAGTGTTGTTCACTCAAAGCAGTATGAAACTGCCAGGGAAGGTCAAACGTTTTCAGCACAAACTAAGGTTATAAAAATCTGAGAAACAGATGGTTTGCCTGCGAGCGTGCACAAACACACCTTTCCTCCCTCTACTCAATGCTCTTCTGAGAACAAATAGAGTGAAGCTAGGACAGAATTGCAAGTTGGAAGTCCTGGAAGAGAGCGAACTATCCCTTCTCAAACAACAAAAAAATCCAGCTATTTGGTCAATGCCTTTACTGGCTACACATTGCAATATTAAGTTGTGATGTACAGCTGATACAGAATAGAGGTAAGTTCTATTATTTCAAACCTAAAATTAACATCTCTATTACTACAGTACCTGAGCAAACCAGTTGAGATGCTGCTTTGTGTTTCCAATGAGGTCCTGAGATGATAGCAAAATAATAAAATTTTATATAAAAGTATGAAAACTATTCAAAAATACTACGTCCTTAAACGTCAAATGTTTATTGACTGTACGTTTTATTCCTTTAGCATGCCATTAAAAATCATTATGTAAATGTTAAACGTTTAACATGTTAAACATCAAACACTTATCAAGAAAAAATGAAGAACCACAAGCAACCAAACAGCCATTTCCTATACACTAGAGATAAGGGAATTACAGAAACATTTTTCTGAACTAGTCAACATGTGATCAATTTTCAATATTCTGAAACACTCTACCGTTCTGTATTTGTCATACGTGAATGATAATATTTGTTCTATGAATGACTGATACAAGTTCTACTGTATGCACCATTGTATTTAGCATTTCCAGAACCTTTCTTCTACTTTCAGTCTTGCACTGTGTGCACTTAGCCATAAAATCTCAGCTCAGTTCATCTGTATTAGTGCAGAACCTTGGAATATACTAGCATATGCAAGTACCACAGCCTGCCTTAGGAAGCATCAAAAACCTTTACATAGTATATGCTTGAAAACTTCAGGCAGTGCAAATATTCTCTCGGAGGTGCTAACTTGCTCCACAGCAGACACATCTGCATTACTCTCTGATCATATTTGCTGGAATTTACCCCTGAGCACAAACTACTTTTCAGCAAACTGTGACGGTAAAGTTGATGCTTAGTTTAGGCGTAATTTCAAAATGCAAATAGCGTCCTCACCAGAAGGCTTACTGGCAAAGAGTAGCACCAGAATAGGACAGTGTACATAAACCAAGTCATGATCACAAAAGAACAGCATTGTGCAGCTTACAAGTACATATTCCTAGCCATATTGCTTTCATACTCAGTATATCCACTAAGCAAAAATAGGACAGCTGCATACAACGGGGAGCTTGGCAAAATTCTTTGAGAGCCTCGTTAAGTTCCTTTCATATATTGTCCTCTCTAGCTTGCTTTTCTCACACTGGGCATAGGATTACTTAATTTATTCAATAATGGAACAGTTATCCTTACATGCTGTGGCTTTGTGTTCTCTACCAAAAAAGACAACTATAGAGTCTTCCTGAAGAATTATTGCAGCACAAGGTTTAGTTAAGACACTGAAAGTACTTGCCTGGTTGACATGGGGTGGGCAGTAGACATTGTCTACCTGGACTTCTCCAAGGCCTTTGATATGGTCACCCACAGACTCCTCCTGGAGAAATTAATGCGTTATGGCCCAGACAAGTGGTCTGTGCAGTGGGTGGGGAACTGGCTGACAGGCCACACCCAAAGGGTGGTGATAAATAGCTCCTTTCTCAAACTGGCAACCTGTCACTAGTGGAGTCCCCCAGGGATCAATATTGGGCCCAATGTTATTCAAGATCTTTATAAGTGATCTGGATAACGGCATCAAGTGTAGCCTGATGAAGTTTGCTGATGACACCAAGTTGAGTGGGGAAGTAGACACTCCAGAAGGGAGAGCTGCTCTGCAGGGAGATCTGGATAGGCTGGAAGAGTGGGCTAGCAAGAACCTTATGAAGTTCAACAAGGAGAAGTGTAAGGTCATGCACCTGGGAAAACATAATCCGGGAGTGCAGCACAGGCTGGGATCCACCTGGCTGGAGAGCAGCTCTGTGGAAAGGGACCTGGGGGTCCTGGTGGACAGAAAGCTCAACATGAGCAAACAGTGTGCTGCTGCAGCCAAGAAGGCCAACAGGATGCTGGGTTGCATCAAAAAGGGCATTGCCAGCAGAGATAAAGAAGTCATTATCCCACTCTGCTCAGCGCTTGTCAGGCCACACCTGGAGTACTGTGTACAGTTCTGGTCCCCACTATACAAAAAGGATGTGGACAGGCTGGAAGGGGTCCAGAGAAGGACCACCAAGATGATCAAAGGACTGGGAAGCCTGCCATATGAGGACAGGCTGGGAGAACGGGGTTTGTTCAGCCTTGAGTAAGAGGCTTCGAGGGGATCTCGTCCCCATGTACCAGTACTTAAGGGGTAGCTACAAAGAAGATGGAGACTCCCTTTTCACACAGAGTCACATGGAGAGGACAAGGGGGAATGGACACAAGTCACTCTTGGGGAGATTCTGATTGGACACCAGAGGGAAATTGAGGACAGTCAACCATTGGAATAATCTCCCCAGGGAAGTGGTTGACTTGGCCACGTTGGACACCTTCAAGAGTCATCTGGACAGGGTGCTGGGCCATCTTGTCTAGACTGTGCTCTTCCTGGAAAGGTTGGACTAGATGATCCCTGAGGTCCCTTCCAACCTGGGATTCTGTGAGGTGATTACAACCATGCTTATGTTCAAATAGCAACATTTTAAGATGTCATGTGGTATTAGTAATTAGACTTGCTCTCACTGTGAATGACTTCAGGTTTAATATAAATACAGATATCGTATACAGTTAAGTCTTTAGGGTGAAAACAGTTTTTCTACAGGCTGTAATAAAACATTAGCCAAAGCCTCATAATGAACAATTCATTATGTTAGAAGTCTTTAAATGGTTATTTGTACTTACCCATTTACACCCCTTACACAAACTGCCATAGATCAACCTTTGCTCATACAGTCACAAATGTGTATGTCTATCGAAGTTCATAAAATTAGCATTAGAATTACATTAATTATATTTACAGTGGGTGTTTGTCAAGTAACTGCAAATCTGTACTTTTAATCCCAAGATTACTAGTATATTTACAAAAATAAGCAGGGTTGCATGAAGGGAGGAGGCCATAAATGCAGCATATGCAAGAATTAGCTGTACAGGAATGGAAACAAACTATGTTGTCCAAATAGCTTTTAACTAAAGCATTAAAGCTGTAAAATAGCTTTTAGAAGCTTATTCTGCCCTGTAATTTGTTTTCAGAGTTCAAGACTTGTGAATAGCGATGAGTATTGAGGGGGTGGCTTACATATGTTGGCTTTGTGGGTCGTTGCTAGTTTAACAATTGAAAAGGGTAAACTTAATTTACTTATAATTAAGTTTATTGCTTAACACAGTGTGCCGTGGAAGTGCCAACCTGCTCACCGAGCATGGCTATTTGCCTTGCTTTTAACACAGATTTAAAAATCTCAACAGTTTTGGCCCTTCTTACTATAAAGAAATATGTAACAGACTCTGTACAATGACAATATGTTGTGCATAAAGAAGAGATGGTAATGAGACACAAGGCAGTACTGATTAGCCTCCACCCCAGCACAACCTTGATTGTGGCGCCGAATGACATTGAGCACATTGCGACCTCGGGGACTCCTTATATAATCACAAATACCAGGATTATAGCTTCACTAAAAATACCTCATTTTCTTTCTGAAGTCAAACACCTAAGGCAGGCTCCCCAACAACCAAAGGTTCAGTCAGGAGGTGCATGTATTTTCAAATATGCAGGAAAAAGCACATTTCCCACAGCAAATACATCCATTTTGGGGCTGTTCTGAAACATGGCTAAAATTATCTGTTTTCACTGAGATCGTTTACTAGAAATTTCCCTGCTGCTGCTAAGAGCAGGTTCAGTGTGCTATTAGTAACAGTGTTTATGTACTTGGTAACTGCAGTTAAAAGGCCCAAGACACAAAAAGCCACTGACCAATTTGGTAGCTGGCAACACAGCCGCAATAGCTGCCAGCGTGCTCTGTGCCCACCAAGTCCCACAGGCACCATGGTGGTGGAAGGGCTTCAAAAGCTTAACTGCTTTAAAGAAGCTGCGTCCATGGTGGGCAGCCTACACCACGGAGAGGCGCTGTAGCTTTGGCCCCACGTGTTGCATTGCCATGGAACCCTTCTGCCAGGGGCACAGAGGCAGATAGAGTCTCTTAAGGTAAAGTGTCTATGCTAGAAACTTCCAGTACTTGCAGAATTAATTTCTTCAATCAAATACAGAATCAGAACAGCCTTGTGGAGAAAGGCTTATTGCTGGTTTTCTTACGTGAAGATCAGATATGAAAACAGCATCAAGCACAGGAAAAGCTACATGGGCTGAGCTGAAGAAATCTCCCTGGGTGACAGCCACAAACAGATGATTACTAGGGAGCAAGATAGCAACCAAGACACACAGTAAGGAGGGTTACACGCCCAGAAAAAGGTAAAGTCCAGCTTTTTAACCTGGCCACCTACCCACAGGTTCAACTTGCTATTGTGGAAAATCTCAGTAGACTGACAACATAAAAACAAAGGTTAATGGCCAAGAAATAAAAGCCAGTAGAGACAGGAGAAAACAAGCTTAAGATCTATTGAAAGATCTGGATTTGGGGTACAGAAAGTTAGTTAATTCATATTGAATTGCAGAATAATTTCAGTACAATCACATAATCACTGACCTCCTTTCTTTACATATTTCTTTCTTTACATATAAAATCCAATTTAAATCTTTTGGTTTCTTTCCCAACACTGCTGAAAGATGGAAAGTTAATTTAAAACAGAAAAATGACCCAAATCCCAAACACAGGATCATTAAGCTACCGCAAACAAAATATCTCATTCTACACAAAGTAATTTCAGGAATGTCTGTTTCAGGAAAAACAAAGGTATATCTATTTAGGTTACTTCAGAACAAGGTTTGTTTTTTAACAAATTAACTGGACAGGAAAAAAAATATTGCACTGCTCTAAAGAAAACAAGCAAGAAGGTCCAATATCCTATTTGTTTATTCCTAATGGGCACTGACTCAGCACATCTGTAGCCCACAAAGAACTCCATATACTGTCTAATGATAAAGGTATTTAAAATATACTAGACTTGTCTATATATGTACAATTTCCATTTTGTACGTACACAAGAAATAAAAAAACCACCAAAACCTACTATAAACTGTAGAACTATGCCCAAGGAATTGGCTGAAGAATTGAGCTAAAAGATTAAACAGAAGACAGCAAACTGCAGAACAATACTGCATCATCAGGGAAATGCTCTAAACAACCCTGCAGGCTGTGTGAGTTTGTTTCCATGGAGTTTGCAAGGACCTTCTAGGTAGGGAGTTGAGTAAGTCTGCACCAATTTCACTGATGAGTCAGTTGAATGACCTCTCTTCATGCAAATTCTTGACCTTTCAGAGAAAACAGAGGAATCCTTCTATTAACTGTAACTAAACCTGGCACACTGGGCTATACACAGTTGGATTATTTGGTGCTAACATGGTCAGCATGAAGCTTGAAGAATGGGTGTAATTGTTGGTAATAACCTCTTTCAAGGCTAAAATAATTATAAAAATTATGGACACACACAACTCCTGAATTACTAATTTGCTTAGAGCTTTCATCTATTTTCACCAGCTAGCACAGAAATCATAAATAACCCACTTCTGTAGGGTATTATGCAGGAGAAAATAAAAATATTACCAAGAAATCACTTGTCTAAAAATTCAGACAGTTGCTTTTATTCAGTAGGCTTTAGGTATCTATAGACAAAGAGTAAATACAATTCTAACTGAGAGTTCTGTCCTGAAGCAAAAAACAAGGCCATGGGCTATAACCCCTGCTATTCGCACTGTGTATACGTGTTGCTCGCGAAAAGTTGTGTAGTGAGCAAACCTGAGGGTACAGGGTTCCTAGCAATTGGGTATTTAAAAGATCATATTCCAAATGTTTTAGCAGCTTTGAGACACACAATTAGCTTCTTGGTACCTTGAGTAATGATAAAAATTCTGGTTTATTTTGCTTTTTTGTTATGAAAGAAACTTTTTCATAAATACAAAAATCAGTCTTATTGAAGGTTACTTCTGAAATTGCATTAAGATGGAGTTCCTTATACCATATGGACACGGAGAAGGTAGAGAACGAATACTTTGAAGAATTGACAATCTTAAATCTTGCTTTCCTCAGCTGTGATAATAGACAGGGAGTGTTATTGATCTGGGAGACAGCATTACAGGCAGAGACCTTAATTTAAACCATTCTGTCTCTGAGTATGGAACAGTGACAATGTAAATCATTAAGACATTTCTAAGAAAGATGTCAACGTGATGGCAGTAAGCACCAGTGTAACAGAACCACACAGGAACTATGCTCTTGCTGACTGGATAAAGAGAATATTGTAATCCTGGTAGTGCAGCATTGTGTCTGTGCTATAAGCCTTTTACAGAGCATTTGTTAACTCTCTTGACAGTGTGCAAAGTTATATGGAGGCTCTTACTACGCTGAGTGGATAATCTTGTGAGAGAGTCCCCACACTGTGATAGCTCTGTACAGCTGCCTCCCCTTCTCAGGGTCCTGTGGGCACATTCCAGCCCTACAGGCTCAATTCTACTGAATAATGCTAAATTGGGATAGGAGCAGTCCATTTCCATCAGTGCAGCTGGCTGCAACTGCTTCATTAGCTGTTAACCAGAGGATAAACGAGACCACAGTACTACCTATCTTATTCCTGACAGAGGCTACAAATAACTACATATCATAAGCAGACATTCTGCAAACAGCAAGAAAAGTTTCCAATCTGAGAAAAGCCAAGATGTTGTTCTGGCATGAAAATGCACAATGGCAGCAGATTAAGTAATTGTAGTTGAAGCAAATCCACAACTCGATCCCAAATAAAGATTGTTTAAATATATCATCTTTTGGCTAAGAAGTGAAATTCACTTGGAGCATCACAGTACAAAGATATACAATCTGCAAATGACAACTCAGTGCATGTGTGTGAGGAGAAAAGACAGTCTGAGCTCTATCAAACCTTTGGTGCTAGAAGCAGCATGGTATTGCATCTTTCTAATGCTGAGGAAAAGAACACAGAATAATATATTAAATATTTAAGACACCGTGCTAGATATTGCTCAGTGAATAATTGCTGCTTGTCACAGTTTCTTCGTATGAACTGACAGCACACAGAAGAAAGGGAATCCTGTTCATCGCAGGCTGATGCTGTGATACTCCACACGTTCAGTTACAAAGAAGGACCAAATTATTTCTTTGTATTCCAAAGTGCAGCTTCCTTAAATGGAAATATTTACTCTTGCTTGAGAACAGTCTGAAACCTAGCACTGCTGAACACTTTGGATCCTGGTCTTAGTACTCCATGTGGTAGGTAAGGCCAAAGCATCTAATCATTACAGGCAGAAGAAGGTAACGGAAGGATCACACTCAGCCAGAACAACACCCTGCCACAGAAACAAAACTGGAAATTATATTCCAGCCATTATGTTGGTCAAAATCATCCCTTCATATTCCATGTTAACTTGCTATAAGTCACTCATTTGAGTGATTCCAGGTTGTCTAGCTTGAAACCCAACATGCTTTAGCTACAAGTGAAAGCCATAATCACATAAGATTCAAGCATTGCACAGTATCATGCCTTCTTTATAATGCTGTAATTCAACAACATACAGTAAGCTGTATCATCTTCTGTCTGCTCCCCTTTAGTTAGATGCTCAGTGACCAAGTCCCAAAGCAACTTCACTGTGTTGTGGGTTTTTAACATAGGACTAACAAAAAAAAAGCAACAAGGTAGCATTTGCATTAATTTTAGCCTCCCACCTCTGAATTCTGCTCAGCCCTCATTGGAGGTCTTGTTGCCCCCATTAGTGGAGCCCGGCTTTGCTCAGAGATCTGCCAAGCTATCAGGGAGGACACATTCCTGAAGAAACTTAGAAGTGCCCTGAGCTAAAGGGACCCAGTGGCTAGCAGTTCAGCATTTGCTTTTGTTACATAGCCCTTCACCAGATGCCCCAAACAAACGACCCTGAAGGAACAAGCTGTGGGAAATTCTAATTGGAGTATTACAGACCGGAAACTCATGAAGAGATAGGGCTTCTCACACAGATTAGAAGGAATCTGATGGATATATGGCTAGAAGCTCTGCTTTTCTGGTTGGAGCATCATTTATCAGACATGCAGCTGTGTGCTGCATTAATTAGTGCAATGCAAGTGAATCAAGATATCTTCAAGAACTGAAGACAAACCAGTATAACAGCATGCTTGTCTTAATCCTATACATCTGCTTGGCACTGCTATAGAACACTGTCAGAGGTAAAGTATTGGTCCAGATGGATGTTTGCCCTCATATGGCACAGCTATTCTGACCCACTGTTTCCACCAACTCATTACCCTGTTGTCGTTCAGATCTGGGGGGGGACACATTGCAATCTTAAAACAGATATGCCACAAAGGCAGAAGCTCCTAAGAAGCCTGTAATGCTTCTGGCAGCTACATTCACATGTGGATTCAATTCAGAAAACCTGTCTCACAGAAGCCTGTTTGAACCATAGATCTAAAAGTAGAACAGCCCAACTCCAAAGGTTTCCATAGAATTGCATGGGTAAGTAGGCCAGAACTAAACATCACTCAGTTGGTATTAGTTATTGGAACAAAAACTTACACAGGCTGAAAATATAGTTCAAATTAAACCTTTCTTTTGGTCATACAATTTAATAGCTTTACTGACATAACTGGCACTGTTCACCTATGAAAAGGCAGCATTCAGAAGGAAGGACCACGAACTTTAAAGGATACCATTGATATGCTTGCTTCTAATTTTCTCTTCCCATACGCCATGCCCCAAATATTTTAATGAATCATTTAGACAGGAAAGTACCAAAATACATGTTTAATGCTGCTCAGAGGAAAAAAAAAAAAATAATGTTTCCTCACTTGGGGCTTGAACGACTTGGGATTCCCAAGCAGAGTCCTGCTGGGTCTACAGGTTTTGCACAGCTGACTACGAAAGCCCTTATTTCCTGTCCTCAGAGTGCAGCTCATTTTCCCAGGTCTCTAACAGTTAAAGCTGGATTACAAATCTAAGCAGGCAACTGATTGTTCAGAAAACCAACTGATTGATAAGAGTTTTTTGTTGGGTATCTTTCAGACACCACATGGCTCAGTGACCAAAAGGTTTGCTTCAAAGACAGAAACAGATCAGATTAAAACAAAAACTTTAGGAAAAGTCTGAACACACTTTTCTACTAGGCATACTAGAAATGTAACTGGAAATTTTTGGGGCTGTGGGTAAGCTATTTGCACAAACTTACTTTCATTTTTCCTCCTTTAGGAGGCTCCTTTGCATCACTGGGTTCTGTCATAATTTTGGGAGTGTTCAGCACAGGAGCATGCCCAAACACTAATTTTTATAACATGCTTTCCAAAGCAAAATATAATCACAGTATCTCAAAAAGATTTTCAATCTACAAGAAAACTAATATTTAGGAAACAAAGTCATCCCTACATGAAGCTAAAAGCCATGACAAAATAGGCAGATGAGGAAGCTCAGTTGGCTTTATTCATTTGAGAAGATTGTGCAAAAGAGACTGAATTTTTGTTCAGAGGCAACAGAATTATACTAAATAAAACTCAATTTGTGCTTACAAAGTTGGGGCTTGCATTCTTAGAGCAATCTGCAAGAGTAACAACAGATGGACTAGGAGAAGTTTCCTTTTCACTATGTGCTCTAATTTCAGTTTTGTAGTAACATATTGTACAGTGGAAGATGTTATTTGAAAAATTAATTTCATAAAATTCCCACCAGCTAGATTAAACTCCAGCAATAATAGCTAAAGGTTTATGGCCCTGCTGCTTAGGACTCTTCACCACTATGTCTTACAACACAGTTTCAGAGTTCACACCAATCATGTATGCCTTGTATTTAGGCACCCAGCCTTCTACCAGGTTTTCCAAAGGAGTTACAAGACCCCCAGCTCTGAACCCTGATAAAGAATATCTTTATCAAGGAACCACCGTCATGACAACAAATCGTTTAGAATTTATTATCTGCTGAACAGCTAATCAGCATTGTTTTTCAAGGTGATATCTTGCCAGAGGAACTGATTTCATATTAAAACATTGCAGTGATGTGGCTTTGAGTTTGTTAGAAGTAAAGCCCATTATTTAATTTACACTTATTCCCAGAGTTACATGAAGCTCAGATGTTTATTAACAAGCTTCACTACTATTTGTAGCTCAAATCTAGAAGCATGAAAACAAAACCAACCCATACATACAACATGGGAATTGAAGTTTTCCAAAGAAGGAAGAGAATGTGTTGCTCATAGCAACAGCCAATTGTATGTAATTCAATTTGAAGACATTAAAGTTTCCAGATCTATGTTTAAATGTCTGTGAGGCAAAGTTCCAGCATGCTAATGTAATCCGAGAACTGAAGTGTTTGAAAACATCTTATTCAACAACATGGCTGGGCAAACTTACTCTCCATTAGAAGTTCTCATTTGCATCTACTGTGGCCAGAGGCAGCTACCTTTCCCTTTTTCTTTGTTTGTGTATCATCTGTGAAGAAAGTGTTGTTTATGAAAGTCATAAATCTGAACACACTTTAACATTATGTGTAAGGTTTCTTGATTAGTGTGAATTAAGCACTTACAGTAACCAAGTCAGGCTAACTGCTTTCTTTTGTGTGACTGCTTACGCACAGTGTAAGCAACATCATATCACTTACAGGGAAAAAGAACAGATGCTTCAATATAGACAGAGGGGCACTCTGCACAAGTCACCATACCAGTAACCACCCACATACCTCAAAGATCTAAATTCTGCAAGTATCTTTTGCATGGCATTTGAGATTATGTGACTGAAAAGTAACAGAAAACAAAGGTTGTTGAGCAAACCTAAAATGACTGTCTAATTTTAAACAAATGTTGGAATATCATAGGTCCCTTTGCGAGCTATATTGTCCTCCTAAAACAGTTAGCAGCAGCTCTGTACAAGAGTGATGCAGCAAGGTAAAAAAAACCCACATCAAATTGAATATGAAAATGAACACATCAGATTGGCCCCATTACATTATATCCTAAGAGCAAAGACTTCTGACTTCATCCTTTAAAATATGGAGACCATTTCTGTTGGCTATATCTCCTTCATGCATACTTAGGAACACCAGGCTTTGAACTGTCTGCAATCATAAGAGATCTGTTGGTGTGGAGCAGTACATGGTTGCACCACAGGAGCAGTTCAGTGACAGACTTTACTCCACTTTCATACTGGTTTATAGACTAATAATTTGTTTCTCCTCACATCAGCAGATTTTAAATCCTCAGTTCAGAATGAGTGCTCTGAGAGAAGTTTGCAGCTGAAGTATTTCCCATGCATTACCATACACTGCAGGCATCTCCCTGTAGTCTGCATACAGCAAATGCTTACATACATACAGAAGAACAAAAGGCGTAAAGAGGAGTCTTATTCCCTTGCACAGATCTGCCAGCAGTGTGAGCCACAGCCTGCGCTGCCAGAAGCATGTCATGTACCACGATAAAGCTATTCATTCCTCTAGCTATCCAGAAACATTGGTATTGGAATTTAAGAATTCATGTGACTTTCAGCCTAATTTCAATACATTCACTTGCAATCAATGATTATTTCTCTGCATGTCAGTGATATTTTTCTTTGATCACCTAGCATTTAACAAGAAGCACCAGAATACAAGATACTATAGATCAATGTGCGTGATCCTTTTGTTTCCCAGGAAACATAACAGAACTACACAGGCTGTTAAGTGGATTCAAAGACCTCAATCAATGTGCCATTTCCCTATTACTCAGTAAAGGTGCATGTAACATATTAATTTCAACATTTCTGAAAAAGAAAATTGTAAGAGGTATCCACATAAGCAGATCCGATAATTAAAATTGTAGTGCACTATATCAGTCTGTGAGAGGTTATGATGCTTCTTTTAAATAGAGAAAACAACCTTTTTATCGGTACACACACAAAATAACTGTTTTGGTAGTTCTGCTCCTTCTGTAGGCTACAAACCTGCTGAATTGAAAATGGAGTTAGATATTTAAAAAAAAAAAGACATCCTTGTTTTCTGGAAGAAAAGCCTTACAAATATAAGTTAAAATATCATGCAACCAGCAAACTACTATAGAATCTGAAAACAAGCAAAACTAGAGCTACATCAGCATGTCTGTGGCAAAATAATAAAAAGAGGGGTTAGTAGTGTCCTTGCTGGAAGCAGAGTGGGAAAGCTACAGAGCAGCCTTGTCCATAGAAAAAAACCATGATTTTTCAGCTAACTGGCAGTTTATGTTTATCAAGTGTGCTGAGCGAATCTACAGGGACACACTGACTTTTAAACATGACTGAGAAGTTGAGACAAGCAATTCCCTGACAGTACCAAAGGCATGCTGTAGGCTACAGACTCTTCTGCACTTGTGCTAGGTTTCACCAAGGGCAGCCGCAGGACCACAGGCCAGGGGTTCTGCACAGGCCCACTTTGTAGTGGCTCTTGTCCAACATTTAGAAACCCCAGCTTTAGGATGTTATGTAAATACCAGAGTGTATAAGTACCAGATTTAAATATATATATTTATGTATTTGTGTTCATATATGTACGCATACGTTATAGAGTATATATAAAAAATTCATTTACTATAACAGTAATTTTCCCTACCCTGACTTTTCATAATAAAAGGAGCCAGTTGAAACCACAATAAGATAACTACATGCTTTATATAACTTCAGAGTTCAAAAGTGATTGCCATATTCATTCTAAGTTCCAAACAGTATTTACAGTAGAACAGTTCAGGGTGCCTTTGTACCCATGGGAACTAGTACAGCTTCAATGTACACCAAGAAATCAGACTACACAGTCCCAGATGCATCTGAGAAGGACAAAGTTTATGACTGCCATCTGGATGCAGCTGTACAAGTTCAGAGAACAATCATACTTTGGAAACTGCTATATATGTGTGTATATATACACACAGAGTACTGGAAATTGTTTTGAAGAAGCCCTCAAAACACTAAGAACATGTAAGGAAAATGTCCAAGTACCTAAATAGAGTAAGCTTTAAATGAATCTTCCCCATTCTTCAATTTCATACTTATTACCCAAAGACTATAATAATATCATTTAACTTGTCAGTACCAGAGAATTAGATTAAACAAACAACTGGCAGAAACTTACACATCTGGCTAGAGCAGGCACCACTTCATCTTCAGTTCTAGCCTCCACAGCTACATATTTTACCAGTCCAAGTTTTGACAGATAAAGCATCTTACATGAAGACTAATAAAAACTGCCTCCCAAATTTTCCTATTTATGGCTAACTGTGGACTTTCTCAAGCTGGAATAAGTTTTGTGGCTGAGACAAGTGCCTAATGAAACATGAAAGCAAAGCTCAGGCTTCATTTAGCCTCAACTACAACAAAATGACAGGCTTCCTGCTGCTCCGCTTACACACCTAAACCTTTGCCTCTCTTGTTGGCTCTTTGATCATCCTTAAGTCTTAGATGAAAAACATTAAATTAGCTGACAATGCCTATTAATCAGTTGTTTTCAGTTTTATTTTAGAAAGCACTGGCTATTTTGTTGCGTTGAAGTAATCTAACCCAGCAGTTTGTGGGAAGAACTACTACCATTCATGTCTTACTTGGAATCCAGTAAGTATTGGCAGCACTGAATTAACTATTTTCTTTGAGCTCCACAAAATCAAAAAGAAAAATATCTAAAAAAGAGCTTTCAATAATAAAACCAGATTATAAAGCAGAGGCATCTCTGTGAGCTTTGAATGAGCTAAACACATGCGGAGAGCACCTCAATTTCATGCTGAATCCTGGAGACACCAACAACAATCTCGTGGCTTCCACAGCCAGCTGATAGCAGCGGGCACAGCTGAGAGCTCACCCACTAACAAAGAACAAAGCTGAGCAAAATTGCTTTAATCAGACACCTCGTGACCAAGAAGCAAACTTGTTTGTCAGAAACATCTGCTACATCTAAGAGACTGAGCAGCAGGGCTAGCTGCCCAGCCTCTCCAGTGTCAGAAAACATGTCACCTGATTAAAAATACTGCTTGTAGTATTACAAAATAAAATTATTTAAATAACATTTCCTGGCTGAGATTAATTATCTGTAGTACACCAGGCTTTGGCAAAACCTTGTCATAAAATATCAGTTACAACTAATTGAATTCTCCATAAAGGTGAATTTAATTGAGGAACAGAGCAAGGCAGATTTCAATACTATCTCATTTTCAGGTGTGCAATGCTTCAGTGATTGGCTAGGGGGAAAAAAATCAGAGGTGAATGAAACATGACATAATTTCTTTAGGAAAAAATGCTTATATTAACAGATCATAAATTGGGTTGATTTTATGCATTTGTTCTAGGAATCCATCAGCCAAAACACACTAAAGGCAAAAAACAACAACAAAAAAACAACAACAAAAAAAAACCCACAAAAAAACCCAAAGAACTCAAATGGGTGTGGAAACAAGAGCACTTGCTTGAAACACCAGAAGTTAGAAAGGGACATGTTTTTAATGAAAAACATCTTGTACAATTTGCACTAGTGTATGGAAATTAAACATAACTGTAGGACGAAATGGCATTTGGTTATTTAAAATTTCAGCTTCTCAGCTTGTTTAGTAAATATAGATATTTTCAAATTTTCTAAAATCTCATCCCCAACTCTAAAGGGAGAGCAGCAACACCCTTATTTTACAGAAATGACCAAGGTAAAACATTAGTTGCAGGTAAAGGTGTTAGTTGAGCACAAAGAAGCCAGCCATACTAATCAGGATCTTTGAAGCCTCCCACCCTTATTAGCATCTTTATTTACTAAAAGCCATCTTTAATGAGTACCTAAATGTTTGCTATGCACTTACTATGCAAACCAAAACATTTTAGCTATATAGCTACTCATTCCTTCTGACCTTGTAGCATTCTGTTGTGAAAAACAAAAATAACTCACTGTGAGTCCCTTGCCCAAGGGAGCAAGACCCAAGAAGGTCTCCAAAGTGTCTCTTAAGGATCAGTAAATGAACATCTCTGTGTTACAGGGTGGAAACTGAATGGCAGCAGGACTGAGTCATAAAAGGTCAACTAGCAGCAGAGAGCAGAAGGCTGAGTATAATCCAGACATACCCAGGAAAAACTCATTAGATGTTGTTTCTCCTTGTGGATTGACTCAATGAGGTTCTGTCTCCTCTCTACCCATTTTGTCAGCTCATCAGAACTAGTGATCCCCTGATCACAGCTAGGAACCGGCCCCTAGAAGCCCTGAGTTCACTACCTGGTACATTTGGGTAATCCTGTCTGGTACCATGGCCTCCTTTCAGAAAGGAAGACAAAGTGTCCTTCAACAAGCAGTAGAGGAGGTGGGGGAACAGGGGGATTGGGGGGGTGTGGGGGAATATAAAACCCAAGCTTCTGTTCAGCTGAGTCACATCAAGCTATTACTGTTGCAGATGATTCAAACTTCCTGCGCAGCTTGTGCTTGCTTACAGATTCCCCACCCAGTACTGAGCAACTGCTGGGCACATTTTGTTAAGTTAGAAGAAAATGTGCAACATACCTGCACATGACAGAAGTTCATAAAACCAAATGCCCTGTAAATACAGGTGTGGTACCCTTAACTGAATTATTATAATTAATTGAGTAGGGATAGAACAGTAAAACGAGAATTTCTGCTGCTTTGACAGCAGAAACATTTGTCTAGTAGTTTTGAAATTTTCTTGCCTTTTTTTAAAATAGCAATTATTAACTTCTGTATTTGAAAACCTACTAGACATCACCTATGGATTAGTTTCTTGCCAAAATCTGCTGGAGCCTAGGAGAAGTATCACTGTATGTTTGTCTTGTTCTTATACTCCTTTCTACATAACCATCAGACATCTGACAGTAGGATAAATAATCCCCCATATAGCCATTCTTATATCGTTAAACACATGCACCTTCCCTGGAACATATTCTGCATTACAGCTTGAGAAAGGTAGAGGCAGACGGGACTACACAAGCAATGTATTTATGATAATAATTACAAAATATATAAACAACATTGACTGTAGGGCATGCTGGCATATGTATCAATTTTGTCATTCCACATGATCAAATACTTCTCTAACTCCAGTGTTAATAAGCATCCAAAAGTAAATATAGATGGCTTCCTCCCTTGTTTTCATCTACAGTATCGTGTAATAACATAGGCCATATTTGTAATGATTGACTTGCTGCAAAAGCTTTGAAGCAGACTGCATTGGAGCTCCCTCTAGCCACCATTTCAGGAACTATTCATTTACTGTAAAAAAGGTCAAAAATTCTAACACAATCCTGGCAACAAAAAGACAGTAAAAGTGCTTTCGCAAATGCTTGTGTAGATATTTTTGGGTTTACATTTTCTGAGAGCTTCCTCCTCTGTTTCAGTGTTTTAGGTGAAAAAAGACTTGGTGCTGCATTTCAAAACGGCCAGCTTGGCAAATCAATCTTATGTAACTCGACTGTCACCTTTTTAAAACTGTGAATCAGGAGGTTTCAGACGGGACTAACCCTTTTCAGGCAAGCACCATCTTCTGAACATCTATACTGAGCAGCCAAGTCCCTACCACTTGATAATGACCTCTATGAGTCACCTTAAATGCTATTTTAATGCTGCTTCATTCTGATCAGCAGAACACATTCTGCCATCCCCAGGCACCTGCTCAAGTAGGGAGCTTCCTTGGCCATAAACTATATACATAGTTCAAATTTATTATGAATCTTGAGTTGCTTGAAGTTGTGGCAATCCATATTCAATTACATAGCTGGTGGAATAGCTAAGGGAACATTTTAAAAGCTTGATATTTCAGTCATGCTCGAGATCTACACCCTACTACATTTTTCAGGGGATTATTTCTTCTTCGTTTTGCTTCAGCTAGTTAGAGTTATTTTAAAGTCTACTTTGGGAGAGAAGTCTGTAATTTATCACAGTTGGACTGGTTTGTTTGCTCCATCTAGCGGTGCATAAAAATCCCTACTATTCAAGCACAAACTGCATGCACTGCTCTGAGCCATTTTAATGACTTCCCACAATCAGTTACTGAAAGAAAATAATACACCTGCAGAAAATAACAGCAAGTTAGTAGCTGCTCTGCAAAACTGAAGTCTCACACATCTATTTTAGGCAAAACCACCCAAAAGAACGTAAGAGCTGAATACGTTTGCAAAGGGAAACTCCACATGGCAGAAGAAAAACAAGATAGACTGATCCTAATAGATGCAAGTGCCTAAAGATGTCAAAGGAGAAATTCCCTACCTGGATTCCCCCAAAACAGCAGCTATTCTTCAATTCTCTGAGCTCCTGAATTCAGAAATTTGGCCTCTAAAAATATGAAAAATGCCATTTCAACTCCATCTTCCATACTAGAATGCACAATAAGACAACCTTAATTCTTCACAAAAACAGTGCAAATTCATTTAGGAATCAGGAGATAAAGGAAATTTGGTACCCTTCCCTGTTTTATAATGATGTGCAGCATTTAGGTCATCTACTTTTAAACTCTGGTTAACTAAAAGAGAACCTCTACCAGGCTCTAGTGCTAAATCCTGAGATTCACAGCATGTTTTATTTAGCCAACCATGATTTATTTAATAGGAAAATGTTTACTTCTGCATTTCTGACTTTCACTGCATCATAGAAGGTCAGCTTCTCTCTTTGCTCCACAAAGAGTAAATGCCATGATTTGATGACACAATGGATACCAACTCAAATTGTTTCAAATGCCAGCAACTTATAATGACACTATTTTCCCATAATTGGAAAACTACCAGATAGAAAACAACCAATGATGGCATCCTGTAACAGCTAATAACACTGATCAGTCTTTGACTTCATTTTCTCCTGAGACGCATCATTAATTATAACCACAGTCAGAATAATCAACTGTCATCTCTTCAAGGCAAAAGGGCTGGCAACTCGAGTTGATGGCTTTAATTTTCATATTTAAACAGTTG
Organism: Phalacrocorax carbo; assembly: GCF_963921805.1. Classification (NCBI taxonomy): domain Eukaryota; kingdom Metazoa; phylum Chordata; class Aves; order Suliformes; family Phalacrocoracidae; genus Phalacrocorax; species Phalacrocorax carbo. Next base: position 25,635,341 of record NC_087518.1, on the reverse strand, counting down.
GCTTTCTTCTTTGTTTTCCTTTACACAAATATATAAAAGATACTTATTGAAAGATTGGACAAATCCTACCCTATGGAAGAGAATAATTACAGTGCTTCAGTTCAGTACACTGAGTAGAGAGAGTTAATTACTGTTTACATTTGGGAGGGAGATAAGCAAGTCAAAATATCAGAAATTCCTACTGTTTCTATCTTTGGGAAGCAACTCTGAGAAACTCTTAATTACAGAAGCAAAAGACCAAAACTGTCAGCAACATTCAAACGTTTCAATGTTTTACCCTGCCCAGGAAATATCAGAGTAGTTCCAGAGATATGTTAAACTGCAGTAATCTGTCATACAATTTTTGCATAATTTTCAAATTTTACAGTGGGAATGGAAGTACTTGATATATATCATAAAGCCAAGTGATTACAAAACCCATGAAACTAAGGAACATTCAATACCAAATAACAGAAGCAGCCATATATTGCTTGCAGTCTGCAGTCAGAAAAAAGAGCATAGAAAAACTGTTACAAAATCATGAAGGCAGATTAGCCTTCTGCAAGCAAATTCTTCCTTAGGCCTTGGACACTTCACAATCATACCTAAAGCAAGCACACACACACACAAAAATTTAACAGGAAGGACAATATTGGTACAATGCTAAGAAACAGCAGATCAAATCTAACTGAAAAGCAAATAACCCGTATTCTTTATTTTATATGGATTCCTTCAGAGTCATAAAAAAGCACGTTATACAGGATGAGAGCGAGCCTTATGCTATCTTCGCCAGTTCTCCCCTCTTGATCCTGATGATTCTCCTTTTATCCCATCTTTTAACTTATGATAGCAACAACAGGATTATAGGCCTTCCCACCCCCCCACCACCCACCACCCCCAGTCAGTTTTTCTTTTTTGCTAGCTTCAGGCTACTAAATGCTACTTCATAGACATTCTGTTTCCTGGTATATCTGCTTTAAGTTTCGAAGATCCAACCAGTACAATCCTTCCAGTTATTTGAGAGCCACAATATGTGTCTGGAAAGATGGAATCAACAGGGTGCCTTTTGGGCAATGGTAACTGGGACTACTCTTAGACACCCATGGACATGTTCACATTTATCTGGTTGCAGTTACAGGGCCATTCAATTACAAGTTCATCCCTTTGATTATAATCTTTACACATCTTAGAGAAAAATATTTTCATCAATTAGGTAACAGAAGTACATGAGTAATGATCTTGTACTTTTGCTAATGCTTAATACGAGACCTTCAAAAACACAGGCAAACAAAATTAGAAGACAGACCTCAAAGGAGCTTTGAAATGTAAACACTCATAGCTATAGTATCTGCTGTACCAACATAAATGTGCTGGTTCCTTAGAATAATTGAAAAGCAAAGAATGGTTAATCTCTATATAGTAACATTCATTAAGTGTCATATGATATTTGCCCAACCTTGAAACAAATTTCTAGGACTGTTAGCAGTAAAAACAACCTAACACAGATAAGAAACAGCTCCCCTCCCACCGCATATCCTCAACATTGGGAGGAGAAGAAATCAGCTCAGTTTGTACCCTTCATACAACATGACCACGTATATACAGTAACAAAACTCACAGTACACTTAAAGACTTATGGTACTGTTTATTTCAGTTCAAAATAAACTGTGCATTTGATGTATTTGTTTACAGTTTGCATGTGTTTTAAACACTGGACACAAGGAAGAGAGTTGTAGAAAAGCATGGAGATGAGATTACCAAGCATTGATAGCAAAAATTTATGGCTGTGCCATTCTGAATAACTCAAACTTGACATGAATCAGAATCCTATGGCATCCATGCAAGTGTCAGTCCCATACACACCAGTAAGAGAGAAGAGGAGAGATGGACTATACAGATGTAGCACTGACTGCACGGTTAGCGACCCCAAGCATCTCTGTTATCTTGAAGATGGACTACTAGACCCGGAAGGTGGACAGCAGAACTGGTGCAGAACATTATCTTCCCTGCCAAGGAAGAGGGGGGGGCAAGAAAGAAAAAGACAGGAACAGAATCATAGGGAACAGCATTAGGAAAATTAAGCTTGAGATTTTTTTCTGGTTTTGTTTTTAAATCCACAAATAGCATAACTTGTTTGTAAGTACCATCCGATCAACCCATTTCAATTTCAGACACAGGACGTTCAACACAATGAAGAACAGCCAAATGGGCCTAGGCCAACACTTACGAGTTAAACTCTGGGGCAAAAGCTGTTTTGAAAGGGCAATTTCTGGTTTTCCTGTAAGATAAATTACATTAATTACCCAGCCTACTGTGGCCATAGCTCCTTTAATTTTAACATCTTTAAAAGAAACTTTCCATGGGTATTTTCACTGCCCATATTCCACTGAAAATGCAGAACAGATGCATTCCCCTTCTGCTGGTGATTAACATACAGAAATATTGATGATTAACATCTCTGGACTTTACTTCTCCCCCCACCTTCTTTTAAAGTAGAAGGAAGAACTCTGTTTCCATCCAGAGTTGCCAGCATCATGAATGGTGCTACAAACCAGAAGGCACAAAGGCTATGAAGGAAGCAGTTTGGAATACCTACATCTGTAATGCTATAATGTGCTTTATGGCGGGTGGAGGAAGGGATGCTGGCTTAGCAGGAAGCTTGTACGAGGTCACTTCTTTATCAGTAACACAACCATGAGTGGCCATTTCCTTTAAACCAAACAACAAGCTAAAGGAGGAGGATGGAAAGGAACACAATGAAGGAAGGAAAACAAGAAAATCCAAAAGTAAATAGTAAATTTCATGATATTCTGCCAACTCCTGATTGTTTTCAGACAGCTTGCTGTGTATGAACATAATTCACCACTTTCTCATCACTAGATCACACAGGCATTTTGTGGAAAATTACAATTACTACTATAATTATGCCAGCTTTCCTTTGCCATAGGGTTTGAACTCAGATGCCTTATAGAATCATCGAACCTCATACTTAGCACAGAGTATATGATTTGGTCAGAATTTTGATCTGTTTTGCTTTGTTCATCTGCATATTGCACCTTTGATGCAATAAGCTGGCTGATCTGAGATATGTTGCTTTCACTCCTTTGCTCAATTTGAAAAAAACCAAACAGTCAAGCTTTAAAATCTCTGCATATTCTAGAGAGGCTAAAGTGCTTAAATGTGCTAGTTATATAGCTAGGCAATCCATATTCAGTTAGAATTAAGATTCCTATTAAACCTTTTTCTTCAGAGAAAATTTGAAATAAACAGTCATATCAATAGTACAAAGGATTTTGAAGTACAGCTCCTGCAGCTACATCTTCACCTGTGACTAATCATTGACTGGATAACTACCACAGGACTGAGTTGTCTGCTGTATAGTGTGGGATGTCTTTATAGATGCTTGTATGAAAGATGCAAAATATTTGCTATGAGTCTAAGCCTGGGAAACAGTACAGTGCTCATCAGTGGAAAAAGTAAACCAAGAGTTGCAAAGAACCAAATTTATCTGTAAATAGATATTTCTCACTTTCAGGAATCTAAGCAAAAAATTCCCAGTTTTCCCTGACTGTGCCTAGTGTGCAAGAATTCCCACCGTGCTCTTTCAAAAAACTTACAAAAAACCAAACCACTCTAATACAATCTAGAAGCATCTGTCAGCTAGACATCATTGTATGTTAAGCTTCTCTGTTGACCGGTTCTGGTAACAGAATAGCTACAATGCCTACCAGTGGCTCAGACAAAAAGAAATAGCAATCAATCCTTCTATCATCTTCCATACAGTGGTTTGTTGTATGTAAGCCAACATTACCTGATGAAACAAAAATTCCACATTAAAATTTCACATAAGTACAGTATTTTCAGAATAATGTTTTTACCTCCCAGAGGTGCTGATTAAACATTAAGCAGGTAGAGACTGCAAGAAAATGATGGGATTTCTTTGGTACTATAACATCCTTTGCATTATCTTTTTGCTTTCACAGGTATCACTGGGGAAAAAAAAAAAAAGAAAAGAAAAAATCTCTAGCTTCAAGTTTTTGAAAATGGTCTTTGGACATGAGGGCATCTAATTTAATATTAGAAGGATGGAAGGTAAAGTGGATGGAGAAAGAAATGACTGCCAGCCAACATTTCATGCAAATCAGAACATGGAAATCATAATTATAAACAAACACATCAGATGAAAATATGTTTAGATATTAGTCATAAGCAAATCTGTCCACATTTGTAGTTGCATGTATCAGTCTATTACATATCCATACAAAGAATACAGATATGATTAAGAATTTAAATTCCCAAGCATGGACAATCCCCTACATTATATCTTTCTGCGTGGAACCATTTCTACAGCCATTTCTGCTGTAACACTCATCACACAAACACCTGAATAGCTGACAGCTACAGTAGTATTAGGGCTACAGGACATTAAAAAAATAAGAAAACAAAAAACCTGCCTAATTTCAACAGAGTAGGAAGCTTTCTCCAGGGATGGCCTGGTGAGCTATCCTCAGACTAAATGAACCCTGCATGTTCAGGAGTAGTGTAAACAGCTGAGTAACTTGAAGTTTTAAGTGATATACTCCCAGTCAACAACTATCAGGTGCACAAAAGTGTGTGTATGTTATATCTAGCACCTATACAGATAGGCTGAAGTACAAACTGAAGTCTGTTTACAGAGGAGATGTGTTCAGAAAATGCTGGGAACAGACTGTTCTTCAAACGAGAAACAGATGATTAAATTTACTTTTTCTGAGTGCCATTATATCTCTGGGCTTTGCTTTGCACACATTCTAGCTGCAAGGCCACTGAGATAACAAAGGCCATATCAATCAAAAGGCTCAGTAACTAAAACACAAGACTGTATGGATCGAGGCCCTTTTGGAAGACTCTCCAGGGCATATCACCGTCTCCTTTATTTTGCCTTTCACACCAGACAAAACCTCTATTCAAATGACCACTAACAAATACAGAGCACCTCATGGAATTTGCAGCTTCAAAGTTGAGTACGTTGTTTTTAAGACTCTACTTTGGGAGGCAGAGGGAAAGGGAGTCAAAGAAGCCAATCTACAGACATTACTAGTACCCTTATTACATTTTTTTAATTATTACTTTCAAACAAAAATAAAAAGAGCAAGGACAGGAGGCATATGGGCTAAATGGAACACAGACAAATAACTAGCTGGAAGTACATTTTATGCTTAAGCTTCCTAAGACTTTTCTTACAATAGGAGAATGCCAGATATGTTGTATTATTTCTGTCTATTTTGGACATTGTAAAATGAACAAGCAAGAGATTACTGCAGTAGCTGCAGTTATTAAAAATGCATTATCTCCCTATTAACAATTCAAAACAGATGCCAAAGATCGTCTTGACTAGAAATAAAACTGCTGGAGTGAATAAAACATCCAGCAATTACCTAACAGCAAATCAGAGATGCTCCAGATTTCACTGTTGTGCATTCATTAATTGCTTCTTTCAGAGCAAATTTAATTTTTAATTCTGGGCCACAAAATTAATCCCGCTGTGTATTCTCTAAATAAAGCCTAAAAGCTGAAGTTAGAATGAAGCATCCATTTCTGCTTTGTTTCTAATGACTTCTATTTATAAATTTATAAATGGGAAGACTAAAAGCTAAATTTAATACTATTAAACGTATGTGGAAATTTAAAGTCCAATCCTGTTAGTGTTATAGTAGCTGATTTTCATTCACAGCAATAGGATTCCCATATACAGGTCATTTAGAAAAACAGGTGCATAATTTGTACTTGACTAAGAGATTACAGATATAGTGATGGCAAATTGTAACAATCAGTTTGGATACAACAGTTTCAGAAATTTAACTCATGGGTAAATTGAGCAAATTCCTGACATGAGGAAGACTAACAGTCCAGCTCTTAATATACCACCACGTTTGTGTGTAGGATACTACCTAGGACAGCATTAAGCATCACTGTATAATTTGAAACTAAAGTCTACAGAACAAACTTGCAGCTCTTTTTCCCTTCCCAAGATCAGCATGCTTCAAGAACACCGGGTAGTTTGTGTTAGAAGGGACTTCTGGAGGTATCTTTAGTCCAGTCCCTTGCTCAGTGCCTGGCCAACTATAAGAAGTTGCTCAGGGCTGTGTCTGGCTGAACTAAGCATTGCTGAAGAGAGATACCACACCTCCTCTCCTCTTCCAGTGTTTAACCATGCTTATGGTAAAATTACTCTCTCTCCTCCACCGTGTATCTAACTGGAATTTTTCTTACTACAACCTACTTTTGTTGCCTCTTGTCCTATCCCCTCCTAGAAGAGGCTGGCTGCACCTTTTCTGTACTCTCCTATTAAGGAGTCCAAGACAGCACCAGCCCTGAGACTCTTCTCTAGGCTGAGCAGCTCACGTTCTCTCAGCCTCTTCTCACTTGTCAGATGCTCTGGCCCCCAGACACCTTGGTGGCCCTTTGCTGGACTTACTGCAGTATCCTGATGTCTTTCAAAATGCCAGACACTCCAGAAGAGACTTCACAAGTGGTGGCAGAAGGGAGGAAATGCCTCCCTCAGCTCGCTGGCTACTCTTGCTCGTACAGGCCTGTATGTGGTCAGCTGCCTTTGCCACAGGCACACTCTGCTGGCTCATGAACATCTTATCAACAGCTCATCTTACACCCAGGTAACTTATGCGTTGGGCTGGGGGAAAGAGGTGTGAGGAGAACAAGGACATGCCTAATCCTTGAACTCCCTTATCTAATAACTCATAATAAAAAAAGGTTAGCACAGTTCACGTGCTGCTGGTAGACCTAGGCTGGTTAGCCAGGAAAGGGGGTGAGACATAGAGCACATTAAGTTTCCTGGCAGCCAGTGATTGACCCATTACCATTAGGTGAATATGGGAAACACTACTATGGGTTGTTGGGTGTTCCCAGATCTCCACTGATTCTACTTGAGTTACTGTTGTATATGTACACACAGTCAGAGTTTGAGAACTAAACTTCCTCGAGAGCAAACGAAGTCAACGATGAGTGCCTTCGCACACCCTGATCTTTAAACAAAAGCTGAAGGTCTTATGGCATAGGTTTGGCCATTATACAAATCTGTATGTTGTTTTATGCATTAGTACTCTAAAAATTGTACATGCTTTACAGATCCCAGCCACACTTAGGGCATTTATTTTTTTACTGCACAAAGACAGAGACAAAAAAAAAGCTAGAGAAGTTTAGGATTTTTAAAGCACAAAGTCATGCTGCTAGAAGTTTTAATTCCAGAAGAAATACTACCAAGAAAAATACTAACTTACGTGGAGCAAGATAGTGAAACATTCAAGAAACAACTGGTTTTCCCATCAACATCCCTATAGGAAGATCTCTAACAAGTACTTGAAATAAAGCATTATAAACTAAGGACAAAGGAAAATAAAAGCCTCATTAAAAAGCAAGTGGGGAATCTAATAGTGTTCAGGCCCTGCTCCTCACTGCAGAACTACTAAGTTGCCTTACAACTTCACTATGGTTTCCCTACCACCCAATAAGACTGAGAGCTCTGATGGGAGAAAAAAAACCCAAACATACAAACAGATGCTGCAATGTAAAACAACAGGATGAATCCAAACATGCATGGTTAGAGATAACTAAGAGATGAAATATTCAAATCAGAAATACGTTTATGCATTTACAGATTTAGGATTCATTGTTTGTTTTTGTCTTTCCTTATTACCAGTGCAAAGTGATTTGATTTTTCAGCACCAGACTTCCAATATTTTGATATTAATATTATTCATGAGCTGGCAATTATCTCTAAGTTAATCACTAATTGTAAAAGTAGATAAGACAATTTTTTCATGGCATGCACAATTTCTTAACAGTTTTCACATTTCTAGTTATTTAGATTAACTGTCCTTTGATGCTTCTATAAGATTACTTTTAAAATAAAGACTGGCACTGACAATTAATGATACTAAGGTGGGTAATTACTACTCTCCATATTTGATCAAAGAGAACTTGGAAAACACACAACAAAGACATTTGTGTGAAATAAAGCATTATTAGCTGGAAAACATGTATTTTTGATATATTCAGGGCAGAATCTGCTTGGCATCAAGGGCCTGCATCTCTTCAAAAAAACCCTTACTTCAATTCAAATCAAAAGGCAGTGCTGAGCCTTTTGCAGGTCCGTGATTTTAACCTTGAAAGTGCCACAATACATGGCTTACCTCACATACTGTCACGAAATATTCAGGAGTTTTAAAAAAAAAAAAAAGAAGTGTTGCCGGCACAACATCAATATCCTACATAAATAATATTGAAACGTTTATGTATTTGTTATGTGAGAACTAAATCTACAACTAGCTTCCTCCTAACTTTCAGAGTCTAGAGGGATGTGCCTCTTAAAGCACATGAAACTCATTTTACCGTATAATTCAAGAGTGCCTGAGAGAAATTAATAGAACTGTCCTATGAGATCTAAGAAGTGTTTCATATGTTTTTCTAATACTCCTTTTTTTTTTCTTTTAAAACTTAAACCACTATACCTTTCTTATGTCAAAATGTAACATTAGATCTCTCTTCAAAAATAAATAGTGGGTGGACCATATCTACTCTTACCTGTACTCTGAGTGTGTGGCAGGGACAGCTAGCTGGGTATGGTACAATGGAGCTGGACAGCAAAACTGGTGCAGAGTATTTAAAGACCTACGACACAAGGAAAAACACAGAGTCAAAACACCAAGTGTTTAGAAAGGGGCTTTTTAGGGAAAAGCAGGTGCTAATAGGTATATCTGAAATGCATTAAAACTTTGAATGAAATTTGATGTACATCTGTCAATTCTGAATCCCAAGAAATAAAGAGGGAAATAGCCCCATGGTTTAAATATACACATCAGGAATGACAGTGATGAATTGTTGCAATGAAGAATCGAAGTTTTTTTGCAAGATTAAGATAAAATGCCAATTTAAGACTTTGGGTTTTGCCTTGCCACGCGGAACAGCGGCAAAAGCTAAACACTGAGGGTTAAAATTCCTATGGAAATGGAGCTTCAGACTTGCACATTACTCTGCACCAGTCAAGCTGTTTCTTTGTTAATGGAATTACAAACACAGTGCTTAAACATGAGGAGGAATAATGCAATGAATATGGACATAAGCTTTCTTCAGGCCCAGCAGTTATAAACATATTGCAATATGCCACTTATAAATTTGAAAGAATCTAAGTTTCACCCACGTTTTAAACAACATTCTGAAATGTCCAATACTAATTTAATTGCTGTCATTTTTTCAAGGCATGGAAAAATAAAAAAGCTTTGCAACGCAAAAAGATATTCTGCGCCCCAGTTCATTATGTTTGTATTTTTTCCTTGAAAACACAGAAGAGTTGCAAAACAAGACAAGATATTGCATCTGAAGTAAAGCTTAGAAAATCTTTAAGCAACACACAGTACACTTCTCAGCATCTTTGATGTTTGTGCCAGGAAAAACTGAACAAGGTTTAGCACAGTAAGTCCTCCATGATAAAACCACCTGATCAAATTTCTTAAGACACAGCATTCTTCTAGGAAATCATAGAAAAAATTAATCAGTATTTCCTAGCTCTTAGAGTGTGCACACGTGGAAGAAGTATCCATTAAATTGAGAATCCTCATTTAACTTGTAAGCATCCAAACTGACACTTAATAGAGAATGCGTGTAATGTGTACACACACACACCTTTTTTCCTCCCCTCATCTTTTGCTTGGCATCTTGACAAATGTTTCAGAAGATTGATTTTTATTTTTCTGCATCCCTGAGGCTTAAAGTGAATCTTGTGAGATCACTCTCTTATAAGATCAAACAGAGTGGTTAAGCAAAAAGTCAGTCTTTGTTCAGAAAGGAGTCAGTTACCAATCCTTAAGAAAAAGCACCAAAAGCAAGGTCAGTTTGCTCTGATTTCTGTTGCCAACAGTGTGTCAGCAACTGCACGGCCAAGATGAGTTGGATTTTCTGTTTAAAGATAGCAACTGATGGTAACTCCTATAAAGTATCTGAGCTTTTGGAAACAGAAGTGCAACACAATTCAGTCATGAGGCAGATTGCCATCATGGGACATACCCTGCTAATGCCTCGTAGTGCACAGTTACAAATTGGTGGCACCTTCAAACCACTTGGAAAGATGACTAGAACAATTCTAAAGAAAGATGGACAATGTTTCTGAAGACATTGACAGACCATGATAAAAACAATTAAAGCACGCAGAAGCTGTATTTTCTGACAAGAAAACATGGTTTTCACACAAGTTACTCCACACAATTCACAGAACCAAGGTAGTACATTATAAGTGTGCATTGCACGATCGGCTCACATTGGGTAGGGAAACTGATCACACTGACGAAATCGCCGCTTCCTGATTTATGAATACCTAATTTTTTTCAGTAGAAGCAAAAGGAGGAAATTAGTATGAGGGTGTCCCAAATTCCCTTCCCACCACCCTTTTTTTCCATACAAATCTCTTCTCATCAATAGCACCTCTTTCTTCAGAGAATAAACCAGCAAACATATGAAAGACACTGGCTTCAGTTCTGCTCAACAAAGCATTTTGAACAGAGCTTGCTCCTGGCTATTCCAAAAAGAATCTGTCCACAAGGCTTCATAAATCTGTCCTACTCCAATTTCCCTAGGTCCCTCGCCCCCAAAAATCAAAATAATAAAGAGGAAAGTTCTCCCTATAATCTCAGCTTGCTCATCTGCAGTTAAGGTTAATACTCACCTATTGCACAAGACTGGTTACAAGCTCAACTGCTTTGAGTTTCCTTTTGAAGGTGTAGCAGAATATTTCTGCTACAAAAGTCCAGTCAACTTGATACTAAATAAGAAGTGCCAAAGGTTTGTCAAGCAGTAACTACACTGGCACTCTGTGTGTCATAGGTAGGTGTGGAGTAGGTAAAATAGATGACAGTGTTCAGCTGCAGGCTTGTAATGAAGTTACCACATATCATTGTTGTTTTCCAACAAGAACGTCTCAGATGCCAAATTTCAGCCATTTCTTAGAGCATTCAAAGACAGGCTCTCTGTCCAGCTAGTTACAAAAGCAAACATGAGGATTAGACTGCTCCAAATTTTAGACTTCAGGGATATCTTGACTCAGTGTTTTGGTTCCTCTAGATCCCATTGACTGGTGCCCAACCAGCCTGACAAAAAGATGAGGCTCAGGCTCTACCGCCTCTGTCATAGCAAATTAGTCAAAGCAAATATACCTTCTGCTGGTGCAATCTATGATCTGTACATGGCATTTTTTTCCTTCAATCACCTGCTAAAACAGTACTTCCGTTCATGCACTCCTCTGGAACATATCAGAAAGTTCAAGATTCAAATGCCTTTTTGTTTTTTTACTATATTGCTAGATTTTTTTCAAGCAGCCTTCAACACAAATTTGCATTCAAAACAGAACTGATTTGCTAAGTTGTAACTCAAGATATCAGATGAAAAAATATTTGAATTATTTGGAGAAGTAATCACTTCCCCTGTTCACAGTATCACAGATATTTGGCCCTTAAATTTAGTTTCTACATCTCTAATCTGTGGTCTTCAAAAGCTGATGTAAGGTTATAAAGCACAGCTACTTCAGCACTGACACATGACAAAGTACTAAATTGAGTAATGCTTCGGGTAATTTCAGTTTCTGAAACATTACCACAACATCCCAGTGGACATGGAAGCTTTACAATTTCCTACTTCCAGGCCAAGTTTCTTCCAGCTCTCCCAAGTACTCATGGACAGGTAACCATTTATCAATTTTTAAAGAAAGTTCTTTTGAGAACAGACTAGTCAAACAGTAAAAACAGAACCAGATCTAATCACATCTTGACATTACATTTCCCTCACAATACCAACATAATGAGAAAAATCCAGCTATGAAGTAAGTATGCAGACTCAAAGTACTTTTAACTGTTCCTGTCACTTCTGTATAAATTCCACTATGTTTGCCATTAGGAACCGCTCATTTTAACAACACATTCATATCCATCATACAGAAATGATCATTCTGTTTATTCTTTCAGTACTACAGTCTTGCTAGATGTACAAATAAAAAGAAGCAGATTATTGATCATCACAAATCTACAATATTTTTTTTTTTTTCATTTTCTTTTACAATCACCAACAAGCCCCCAAAACTCAGTAGACATTTTTCTCTAAATTGTTTTTAAAACAACCCGGGAGAACAGAATACCAGGCTACTAACTTGGAACTACTTTTGCTTTAACAGGCTATCCTCTTAGTGTTTTCAAAATGTCCTCTTAGTAGGCTGGTAACCATCCTGCTGCTCCTGGCAACATGGCTGTGCTGCTGTGCTACCAGCTGTAGCAAGAACCACATCCATCCAGCAAAATGGTGAGAGCATGGAGAAAGCTTGTCCTCCTAACTCTAAAAACTCTAAATAGCACACAGTATTTAGTACAGGATATGTTATCCAACCCTTTTTTATTTTGCCACTGTGTTAATTTTCCTGTGTAAATCTGTGAGTGGGTTGACAACATTTATTAAATCATCGCTGTCTTAGAACTTCTTCCTAACAAGATTATCAGCTTTCAGACAGATGAGACAGAGACTGTTGTCTCATGGATGCTTAGTAAAAGTATATTAGTACAGGATCACAGCCTGGAAGTAATCTTGCCTTCCTATAAAGTTAATGATGTGGCTGATGACAGTCTACTAGGTACGCTCGTTCATCTTTTCTGCGTTTTTATACAGCCATATTACTTCATACACTATTCCTCCTCTTTGTATGAAATAACAATCTGTTCGCCTCCATCTGCCAGTAATCTTCCTTTTCTTCTGGTACATTCTTCCATGAGGTGCTGTGTTCCAAGGAGTACATGCAAGCACTATGAAAAATTCATACCAGCGCAGACCCCTATACTGCCTCAGGCACTCTGTATACCTGGTGCTAGCTAACACATATCCTTTTTAAAATTAGCTTGTAAATAGCAGAAGTGGCAGACAAGATCATCCCCAATATAAGCCAATTCACTTTAACGTCATCCAAGGTACCTAACAATTGTTTGATTGTATTCATGCCTACAAGTTAATAAAAGGAATACTTCCATTTCTCAGGATTTTATGCTGATGAATAACATTATTTTACAAGTTGAAAATTTTCTTTCTCAGTTCAATCCAGAGTTATGGCTATAGCTAAGATTAGAAAACACTATAGTTAAAAACTAGTAAAGTCTGTCCTGTTCTTGTTTAATAAATCTAACCACTTCTGTAATGACTAAGAAAATTTGAAATAGAATCAAAACTGATATCCAAATAGGTAATGAACAATAAAAGTCACTATCACACAGACTCATGTCGACCCCAGCTAAAAGCTTGCTTAATAACATGTTCATTAACATGTTCAAAAGGCTTTCAGAAGCAACACACTGGCTGAGCCCACAAGACAACTTGCTTTTTGGAAACTCACCCCAGCAGAGAAAACAAGAGATAGCTTTATATGGCAAATCATATCATCTCCTCATAATCCAAGTTTGAATGTTGCTGTCTGTGGACATGTCCACTAAGATGCGATCCATTCACATTTGCAAATTCCTACTGTTCTGACAAAGACATTCCTTGTGCTACTCAGATCTCCACCCAAAATATGCAGGACAGTATGATTTTGGGCTTTTGAAGTAGCACTGAAAAAAATTTTTTTATTATTTTTTTATTTGATTCATCCCACTTTATGTCCAGCAGTCTCTAGCCAAGTATGTCAAGGGGAGGCTGTGGTGGCATATAGCAAATACTATGTATTTTCACAGTGTTCCTATTAATTTCAGTCTTTTCCCTACACACTTTTTTGAATGGCAATTATACAAAAATAAATGCTGTTATTGCTTTTATGGTTGCATATATAAAATATCTTAGAGTTCACATATACTTGACAGAGATGGTCACACACTATAGAAGACTACAACTAATACCTTTATTACTATAATTTCCTTTCAACAAGGTGGCTTTCTGTACACAGCTTCTTGGACACCAAATCACAGGAAGGTAACAAGACAACATTGACCCCTCCTCCATCAAAAGGTCCTTAAAATAATTATCATCTCTTGGGAGAATAAAAACAGTACCATCAGAGCATACTAAACCAGGAACATCAGTTATTTTTGACCCATCCTAGAACACAATGCTCATTAACATTATAGATAATTATTTTAAAAATAATTATTGTAGACTTTTTGGGTTTGATGAAAATGAAGTACTAGCATACATAAATAGGCAAGCAGTGATTCTTTTGCATCCTAGCCAATGCACAGTTTGTAGGCAACCTCTAATACTGGGTTAGCTGTAACTAGGGTGAATTTAATTAATATTGTTAATAGGTAGGCACTTAAAATTAGAAACATTTATTTCCTTTTTAAGTCTTACTAGAAAACCATTTATTCTGAAGGGTGATATATAATAATTTACAGAGCATATAATATGCACTTCTATCATTTGTGCTTACCAGTCACTTCCAAAATATGTAGAAAAAACCCACACAGTCCAAAACCAGAAAAAGAGAAGAGCAAAGAGACATGAAGCTGCGTATGACAGAAGGAAAAATCTTTTAGATTAAATCAGAAAATCGATAGATTCACTGCATCTTTTCCGTATTTCCCACATAATTAAATTAGGTCCCAGAAATTCTCAAGAAACTACAACTCACATTACAAAACACAGCCACATTTATAATTTCACAAAGCAACAATATAGTAAAACCAAATCTAAATAGCAACATCTATACATATTGGATTTGAACCTCATGAAAGAGGAAAAACAGTAATGTACAAAGAATGAAATTACACAGATATAGGATAAGAGATTTATGGCAAGGCAAATCTTATTACTTAAAACAATGGTACAATGACATATGTTCTACTCAGTGCAGCATCTGAAAAAATGTTTTAGTTAATCCTAGTAGTTAGACATTGCTTAGCTTTTTTTTTAGAAGAGCAACAATCTAGGTTTTTTACATTTTACTTTTTAAGATGTAAAAAATATATACTTCTTTTAAAAGGCAAAAGTCCTTAGCATATATATTATTAAAACATGGACAGATTTATAGCATTTAAGTTTTCATCTCAAAACTTACTCATGCATTGAAGAGCTGGTGTATTTAGCTGTTTAATATACATTTTCAGTATTCAAAACAGATTAATTTTGAAGAACATGAAAATTTTGTACATATGTATATTCTGAGAGTTAATTCTAAAAAAGCCCCCAGGCTTACATTTTCCTCCTTTTCAACTATCAGTAGCAGCTTTCTTTTTTAGGAGTTAAAATACAGAATTATAAGAAAAGTCATAGTTTATATCTTGTTTTCTACAGTAATATGCTGAGGTAGGTAAAAGATATCAAACATGTAAGCAGTAACAGAGGAAAATACTGTACAAGATGGTTCTATAAATAAGACTGCAAGATAACTGTTAAAGATAGTAACCTACAGAGATTAAATATTCTTTAACACCACATGATAAGCACTAGAAGAAATTATGTCCCCTGTTGAGCTACAAAACCCCCAAACCCCAGAACTCAAATTAAAATGGAGTCTAACACAAACATTACTACTTCTCCCTTGTATAAACATACAGCATTATATTTAAAGCTGATCCACGTATACCTGGAAGGCTACAACCTGTTTTCCAAGTTGACTTTTCTTATTTCAACTTCCTATGTACAGTTCCAAGTTTATTCTGATCTTAAAACATTTCAACTTAACCATTCATACCATCACTGTAAAACAAAAGGCTAAAGAAAACTTAAGAACAGATTTCCAATACTCTTTCAATATTCATTTAGAGTAGTTCATTCTTGAATGTTTGAACTTATTAGGCCTGTGTGTGGACGGTGCTACTGAACATGAAGATGATTTACTCAAACTAGGACTCTCATAGGCACAACTAAAATAACCGAAAAAGGCTAAGCAGATGCAATGGTCATCTGTAATGTATGATTCCCCTCTGGCAAACCTAAATTTAACCCTAAAGGGAGAGGATCTTTAACCAGAGTTCAGAAATGCAAATAGCAGGTACAGCCATTTCAAAACACTGGATGGAAATGAACTACTGATGGCAGCGAGGGTGGGTGGTAGAGGACAACGTAACTGCACACTCATGTGTTTTGCATTCCTTTTTCCCCTGAAGTAGAACAACATTGCAGTACGGTTTAAGAGCAAGCTCATAGTAAGGGTCATGCGGAACCGCTAGAATTCAGCTGAACAAAACCACCCAGTGTGGCTTCCATTTATACCCTGATGCCAACACCACAAACAGGGTGCAAACTTTAGCGTTGTCCTTCCTCTGGCTACAAGTGGATAAGCATTTAGCTCTTCTGCCGAATGTGACAACTCATGCGAAGAGCTGCTGCAGCACTGCATTAAATGAACTAAGTATTAAACTCATGCTTTGCTGACTAATGTTTGAGAAACTGTTCAAGTAAATAATAAGCAATTAATGCACCTTAAGGTTTTGAGCAGCATACATAAAATGACAACAAAACTATAGTAATATTTTGCCTTATTGATATTATATTGCTTAATATTGCAGTCCATATCATTATATTAGTATATACGTATTTAGAAGACAGATTACACTAATATGACAAAGCATTCAAACAAAATGGAAGAGAGATTCTTGACTCATCATAGAATCCCTAGCATCCTGCATTGCTGCTTGTATGCAAAGTGGTGGTGGGGGGATGTTTGTTTTTTTTTTTTTCACTGCTGAACGTAGGCTTATTCACTTTATTAGGTTAATTTTTTTAATACCCCTGTGCATAAATCAATCACCATCTATGCACTTCTATTATACAGATCGTTCATCTGCCAAAAAGGTAACACCTTAAAAATGGTTCGTGGAAAGAAACCTACCAAACAATAAACTGATCACTACTCCCACTTCTGGAATCCTCAACACAGATATCAGAGACGTGATGACAGATGAAGAAGGAAAAGGTACTCACAGATAACACCTTCTGCAAGCCATCCTTGAGTGTGTTGTGGATTTGGTATTTATATTGTCTTTCACGCAACCTGAGGTAGAAAAGCTCTTTCTTGAGAAAACAACAACAAAACAAAAACAAAAAAATCACATTCACGTCTTTTGCATGCTCATTCAAGATCAGCCACGGTGGAACATCACAGATAAGCAAGCTGGTGATGTAACCAGCATCAAACACTGCATCAGATAAACCCAAAGGCTCTACAGGGTTATATTTTGCAAAGCCAAAAGGTTTTTCCCAGAGAGGAGGTTTAACAAGCATAAGCCAGCCACGCTGTTCTCACATTCCTGGTGGGTTTGCTTTCTGCTTCCAGAAGTAGTCCCAAATCTGTATTTATTATTAAACTTCATCACCGAGAAAGAACAATATGCTTTCTCATTTGATATTTAGACTTAAATATAAAAGCACCAAATGTTGCATTTTCAAATGCACCATCTCTGTATGAACACTGTAGTACAGTCCAAACCAAGAAAAGGCCATTGGTCCTTTTATCTCCATGGTAACAGCAGCATCTGTGAAGACGAACCGTATTCCCTCTTCACTGCAAAGTCAATTTATAGTCACGTACTATGACATAAACTGATAAGACAGCACAGCTAATCAGCAGCTAGGAGAAATAGGAACCAAAGTACGAGATTAAGCTCTTGCTCAAGAGAATGTTCTTCTGTATATTTCTCATGTGAAAATTACAAAATGAATAACCAACTCAGGCTGTTCCTTTGAGCTGATCCAGGTTGGGAATTTGTGAACTTCCCAGTTTAGCTAACAAAGATAGTTGCTGAATATTTTATAGAATTAGCTTCTTGTTTAAATCTCCAGGTATACCCTATTAAATGGGGAGACAGTTTTTCTATGCAAAAAAGTTACTGAACAGCTCCTACTTAAATATTACCTTTCCCCTTCAAAGTTTCCTCAAAAGACTTGTCATCATTAATAGCAATAGCAGAGTGAGAAGTTTCACAGCTCTACAAACTACTGCCCTCTCATCTCTCCCCTTTACAGCTCCATCAGTGGTGTAAATATTTCAGCAGCATCATGCTTGTGCACTAACAGTCTCTACCTCCAGGGAAGTGACCATATGAGTCACCTAAACTTGCTTTTATTTTATTCCTGCCCACAGTGGTCTTTTGGAAAAAAAATAAAACAAACAAAAAAAAAACCCCACACAACAATAGAACACACCAATGCAAAAAAAAAAAAAAAAAAAAAAAAACACAAAAACACCCAAACCCAAAAAAACCCACAGCAAAAAATTTTCCATTTTTCCTCCCTTTCCCTGCTTCTTGCCCTGTTCCAATGCTCAGCACTCAGGCCTCACATTATCAAGACAGCCAAGCTTCCTCCCTCGCTTCATTTATCAATATAATGACCATCTGCTCACGTTATTAAGTTAAATATATACCAGAACACACTGATGAGGGCAGCTCATCTGCCATGGTCAAGTGATTAGTTCATAGCTGTTTCATGGTCAGTTGTAATATTTCCAGAATAAGAGCGAGCAGGTGGTCAGCCAAACGCTACTTATGCATTACCTGTGAAGATCCCCAGGCTAACCACAAGCATGAACTGTCAAAGATGCTGCTAAATTATGTAATTTTCCAAAACAAAAAAGATGGTAAGGCAGGAGTTATTCTGATGATCTTTGGTCTGAACTGATTTGCAAACTACTATCTTTTGTGTCAAAAAACCCTAAGGTGCTCCCTTTTGGTCAGTCATCTGCCTAAAGCTGAACAGTTAACTTTACAACCTCCCATTCGCCCCTGTTTATCTGCCACACAAATTCCTGCTACACTCAAAGCCAATATAAGAATTTTATCTAGCAGGCGTGCACTTAGGTTTACCTATTCAGCTTAACCTCCCATCATGACAAAAGTAAAATTGATGATAATTTGTAGAATTTTCAGGGTAGCCACAACCCTAGAGTCATGTTACCAGGTGATATAGCAGTGCAATAGGAAACCATAGCTAATGGGGAGAGAAAAACCCTGAAATTCTCCATTCCCCCACAAAATCAGACTATAATGCCTGGATACTGCATCAATGAGTACTTAACCAGTATTCTTTTTAAGAAAGCTACAGCTGTCTAAACATACAACAGCTTTCCAACCTATTGTAAAGTCAAGCAGCTCAATTGTCACTGGTCTATGGGGCAGAGAATATACAGTCTTGTCAGCTTAGTGCTTGATTCTTCTGTTTTTAAATCCAGTTTCTGCAGATGTCTGGCAGTGCAGTGCACAGACTGAGAAGTGAAGAGTAATTTATAGAGGTGTTCATAAAGGTGCTCTCTGGATGATAATCACTCCAGATCAAGAAGGAAACACTCTGGTCAGGTAACAATCTGAGACCTATGAAACAGTTAACCATTTAAGCTTTCTTTTTTTTCCAAAAGCCCAGTTTTGAGGGATAGGAAGACAAGACTCCAAAGTCAAATCAATAAGCAAAAGCAAATTGCACAAGGTGCATTGTTTGGATTCCAGCAATGCTAATGCTACAGGAAGGCTCTCAGCTGCTGCATGCATACTGAATTCTGTAAACACACAGGTGCAGGGCTGATGCCTGCTGCTCATTCACTCAGGTTTCCTACAAGAGTTCTAGTATCAAGCATATCCAAAAGCAGTAGCTCAGCTTGCAGTTGTTTCTTCATATATGGAAGATGCATTAGTAATTTAAAAGCTATTCCTCCCTATTCTGTAATGAGTGTCACTGAAACTTTAATTTTAGATGGGATAATAGTAATGAAGTTTTTATAGTGCATAGCACTTTTTCATGTGTTTGGTACAAGTTTTCAGCTTGGTCCTAGTTTTTGTTTTGATGTGTCCAGATATAACAATAACTGAAAAAACAACTATGTGGCTCTAAACTAATCTGAGCTCTTACTGTTTTATTCAAGACAAACAGAATAACTTGCATAGTTTATGGTAAGCATGTGCTCGAGCTGCTGTTTGAGCCAACGTGTCTTTAGTTCACTGTCTTCCTCAGTTCTCCCTTAAAACAATATGAAGTTGGCCTGATGAGTAAGCACAGAATAGTCTGCCCACATTTGTATCTTAGCAGAATGAATTAAAACATTTTACAACTGATTGAATACTACAAAGTGAAAAGTTTGTAACTGCACAGGCTATTTAGCCTTAGCTTTTAACTTAGAAGAAAGGCTTTCCTTTATATGAAAAATATAGTAAGTAGGACAGAACTGGGTACACCAGGGTTGTACTTTTCCCTAGCATTACAAAGCCTACTCAGCAAGATACTTGTACAGTATGTTACTCAATGCCACTATGTGAAAAGACCTAGATATAAGATGCCCAAAACCTTATCCTAATGAGTTTGCAATTTAAAAGTATTAAATACAAAGACTCTGATCCCACTGAAGTGATTGGGAAGAACTCCCATGGGCTTCAGTAGGGTCAGCTTGTCACAATAAGCGTTCAGTTCTACAGAGTCCTACAAAAGTCCTAGCTGTTCCCAAAAACCATTTTTCTTTGCTGAGATTTCTGTTCCTTCTGTTACTGCAAGGAATAAAAAGACCACCTGAGCAGTATCAAACATTATCATATAGGATAGCTTCCGCAGGTTCACCACAACTTATATACACATGCATATGTATGTATGCAATTCATACACCAGCTGAGTACGTATGCAATTCATACACCAGATGACATTCACAAACCAAAAATCACTACTTGCTGGCTTGTTTTAAATGAAGGCCTGAATTTAAATGAATTTAAATTTAAATTCATTGAATTTAAATGAAGGCCTGAATTTATCTTGAATGTTTTGGGATATACTACTAGGCAAAGCCATTTGTTACCGTTTATTTTATTCTCATGCTCAGCTATTTATTCATTCTAGAAAACCAGAGCAAACCAGGCTTGTGGTTGAAGTTACAAGTGAAGTCACAAAGGACACACACCCTTCACCCTGCCTCCATGAGGTCTCAACCTATCTCCTCAAACACATAAACAAACAAGTGCACTCCAAATATGAAAAGAATAACCATCCAAACAAAACCTTTAAAACCTCATTTTAATCTCACTAGCATGATTAGGAGCAGCTGTGTTGTGCACTATTATCATGATCAGCTTTGTTTGCTTTACAATCATATTTAATATCAAACTCTGACCTTTTGTTTCAAACATCACCCGATTTTTTTTATAAAAATTTCATCTCCATGGATTAAACAGTTTGAGACATTATTCTACTTGCCTCATTATCACTGCCCAAAAAGTGAGTTCATAATTGTGAGACTAATTAGTAGTTTTGGACATCTGGGACATTATCTAAATATCACTGTCAAGAAATATTTCTATGGCTTTAAAAGAACACTTACAGACTACACACATTTTCATCTGGACGAAGTTCAGTGCCAACAAGCATCAACATCCTTGGAAATGCTAAAACAGGGGGTTGTGATGGAACTCCCCAGCAGCAGGAAGGCTCAGCAGTCGCAATTTATCTGTGTGTCAAATCACTCCGCTCCATATGATAACACTGAGTGTCAGCACTGGTATGGAATTGACCACTTTAGCACTTACTCCGGTAGTTAATAGTGTGAGAGTACAGTCCACTATGCACTTAGGAATGGTTGACAGCATTATGTACCAGCTGATCATTGACTGCGAGATGTGAACCGCTCATCTCTTCCTGGCCTACTCCTGCTTTGTTGGTATTGGAAAGAAAGCTTAACCTACCTGGCCCTGCCATATGCTACATACTTTATTAAAGTTTATTGCTATGAACTTAAGAAGAAAAAGGTGATATTTTCTATGTCTGTCTTTAAAAAATTAAGTACTAAGTGGCTTGACAACAGAGTTATCCCCACATATGGGGGTGGGGGACAAAGCTGACCACTGTGCTGTTTATATAAGCAACGAGTAATCAGAGAGATCATAATTATTATTTATATAGGAAAAATATTCATTACTGGCTAAAACCCCCCACATATTCACTCTACAACCTGAAACTGAACAATGAAAATTCGGTGCTTATCCTGTGCCTATCGAGCCTCTGTTCAGTGCCAGAGGAGCCTGGTTGAGAAAGGGACCCAAACTACATCTGAGGATGCCATGGATGAGATGGGCACCTGCCCCTCAACCACAGGAATCACCCCAGCAGCCAAAACCCAGTGCTGGGCATGGAGGTCAAGGGCTCCATATACCATCGATCAGTGAGGGAGGAGGAGGAGAGTGAGCAAAAGGAAGGTGAGTACTTGGCTGCTGACCCGGGTCAGCCACCACATCCCTTTCCAACATTCCACGTCTCTTCTGACACTTCCACAGGCAGCAGAGTTCCCTGTGAGGAGAGCCTGGGGCTGCCACATCCCAGCCAGGTTCGGTTCAGTTCCAGCCACCTCTAAAGCAGCCCCACCTCAGCCCCTCCGGGAGGCTGGTGGTGCCTCCAGCCGCTGGTCAAGGCTGACTCACCACAATAATGCAATTATATATTGCTTATTTCACTGTGTGCTTGTACGTTTATTATACAAAATAGGTTCCCAAAGTAACAGTGGAAAAAAGCCTAGCTATGATAGGGGTGATGTGGTTCTTGAGATATTGAGGAAAGGTCAAAATGCTGCATTTCATTTTCCCATAGGCACGTGGTACACCTCTGTGAAACATTAGCTGACTATTATCGCAGTGATAAAATATGCAAGCTTAAAGCAAAAATAAATATTTGTAAAAGAACTGCCAAAAATTTGTCAGGTCAGAGTACAGTGTTTTAATTTTCAATAACATTTTGAAATATTTTTCATTAATGTATGTAGCTCTATTCTGAAGCCTCTGAATTATTTTTCCCTACTATTTATTTTAGTAGGATGCCCCAAAGCTTTCACAGGAAGCTGCTTCTAATTTTCAGCTTGGTTGTCACTGGTTAGTTGATACAGATTTGCTTGTGTTGAGTTTCCTTTGCAATACTAATTTTATCCCTGTATGTTCTGAGCTTTATATACAGATGCTGATGCATTTACCTATTCTATCTTACACACCCTCCATTTACCCTTAATATAGTTAGAAGCAGTTATTTAATCTAATACTTTTCCCTGATAGTATTTGCTGCTCTGCTTCAGAGGATAGTAAAAGGTACTTTATACCAAACAGTCAAAATGATCTCCACTTTAAAGAGCAAACCCAAGCAGCCTCCTCTTCCCCACTGCACCAATGTAACTCTTCCATACTACATACCGTTCATTTCAATAGTTTACTTGATTTCTCCAGGCTTGTCTGTTTCTTACAGAAATTAAATTTGTTTCTATCATTTCACCAGAATAACTCCCTTTTGCCCCAAATACCATCTCCCTCTTTCAGAAACTAATACGCACTAAGTCCCAGCAGGCTCTCTTCTGTCATCGGCTTCCCTGGAAAGTCCTTGCTCTTCACCAAAATGAATTCTCAGCTAAATCAAAGAATCATAGAATCATTAAGGTTGGAAAAGACCTCTAGGATCATCAAGTCCAACCGTCAACTCAACACCACCAGGTCTCTTAAACCACCCCCTGAAGTGCCACGCCCACATGTCTTTTAAATACCTCCAGGGATAGAGACTCAACCACCTCCCTGCGCAGCCTGTTCCAATGCCTGACCACTCTTTCAGTGAAGACATTTTTCCTAATATCCAATCTAAACCTCCCCTGATGCGGCTTGAAGCCGTTTCCTCTCATCCTATCGCTGATGACCTGGAAGAAGAAACCAAAACCCACCTCCCTACAACCTCCTTTCAGGGAGTTGTAGAGAGCAATAAGGTCTCCTCTCAGTCTCCTCTTCTCAAGGCTAAACAACCCCATCTCCCTCAACCTCTCCTCATAAGACCTGCTCTCCAGACCCTTCACCAGCTTCGTTGCCCTTCTCTGGACACACTCCAGCACTTCAATGTCCTTCTTGTACTGAGAGGCCCAAAACTGAACACAGTATTCGAAGTACGGCCTCACCAGTGCCGAGAACAAGGGCATGATCACTTCCCTACTCCTGCTGGCCACACTATTCCTGATACAAGCCAGGATGCTGTTGGCCTTCTTGGCCACCTGGGCACACTGCTGGCTCGTGTTCAGCCATCTGTCAACCAACACCCCCAGGGGTCCTTCACCACCAGGCAGCTTTCCAGCCACTCCTCCCCAAGCCTGTAGCATTGCATGGGGTTGTTGTGACCAAAGTGCAGGACCCGGCACTTGGCCTTGTTAAACCTCATACCATTGGCTCTGGCCCATCGATCCAGCCTGTCCAGGTCCCTCTGTAGGGCCTTCCTACCTTCAAGTACATCAATACTTCCACCCATCTTGGTGTCACCTGCAAACTTACTGAGGGTGCACTCAATCCCCTCATCCAGATCATTGATGAAGATATTGAACAGGACCGGCCCCAACACTGAGCTCTGGGGAACACCACTTGCGACTGGCCACCAACTGGATTTGACTCCATTTACCACCACTCTCTGGGCTCAGGCATCCAGCCAGTTTTTAACCCAGCGCAGAATGCACTCGTCCAAGCCATGAGCAGCCAGCTTCTCCAGGGGAATGATGTGGGAGACAGTGTCAAAGGCCTTACTGAAGTCCAAGGCGACAATGTCCACAGCCTTCCCATCATCCACTAAGCAGGTCACCTTATCATAGAAGGAGACCCGGTTAGTGAGGCATGACCTCCCTTTCATAAAACCATGCTGGCTGAGCCCGATCCCCTTGGTGTCCCGCATGTGCTTTGTAATAGCATTCAAGATGATCTGCTCCATGAACTTTCCTGGCACCAAGGTCAGGCTGACAGGCCTGGATCCTCCTTCTGACCCTTCCTGTAGAGGGGTGTCACATTTGCTAGTTTGCAGTCATATGGGACCTCCCCGGTTGACGAGGACTGCTGATAAGTGATGGAGAGTGACTTGGCGAGCTCCTCTGCCAGCTCCCTCAGTATCCTTGGGTGGATCCCATCTGGCCCCATGGACTTGCGAACATCCAGGTGAAGGAGCAGGTCAGAGACTGCCACCTCTTCAACAGCTGGGACTTCATTCTGCATACTAGCTCCATTTCCCAGCACAGGGGCCCTACAATCCTGAGGATGTTTAACAGTCAGACTATTAAAGACTGAGGCAAAAAAAGCATTAAGTACCCCAGCCTTCTCCTCATCTTTCCTGGCAAGGTTACCTTCCACATCCAACAAAGGAAGGAGATTCTCCTTGGCCCTCCTTTTGTCACTGATGTATTTATAAACACATCTTTTGTTATCTTTAACGGTGGCAGCCAGTTTAAGTTCCAGCTGGGCCTTTGCCTTCCTAATCTTTTCCCTGCATAACTTCACAACATCCTTGTAGTCCTCCTGAGTCACCTGCCCCTTCTTCCAAAGGTGGTAAGCTCTCCTTTTTTTCTTGAGTTCCAGCCAAAGCTCCCTATTCAGCCAAGCCAGTCTCCTCCCCCGCCTGCTCGACTTACGGCACATGGGAATGGCCTGCTCCTGCGCCTTTGAGACTTCCTTCTTTAATAACATCCAGCCTTTCTAGACTCCTTTGCCCTTCAGGACTGCCTCCCAAGGGACTCTGTTAACCAGACTCCTTAACAATCCAAAGTCTGCCCTTCTGAAGTTCAGGGTAGCGGTTTTGCTGACCCTCTTCCTTACTTCTCCAAGAATCGAGAACTCGATCATGTCATGGTCGCTGAGCCCAAGACAGCCTCCAACCACCACATCACCCACCTGCCTTCTCTGTTCATAAACAGCAGGTCCAGCAGGGCACCTCCCCTGGTTGGCTCGCTTACCAGCTGCATCAGGAAGTTATCTCCCACACACTCCAGGAATCTCCAAGACTGCTTTCTCTCTGCTGCGATGTATTTCCAGCAGATATCTGGTAAGTTGAAGTCTCCCATGAGAACAAGGGCTAGAGATTGTGAGACTTCAGCCAACTGCTTGTAGAGTACTTCATCTGTCTCCTTGTCCTGACTGTGTGGTCTATAACAGACTCCCACCAGGATGTCTCCCTTATTGGCTTTCCCCTTGATCCTTACCCATAAGCACTCAACCTTATCATTACCATCATTGAGTTCTAGACAGTCAAAACACTCTCTAACATACAAGGCTACCCCTCCACCTCTCCTTCCTTGCCTGCCCCTTCTAAAGAGCTTGTAGCCATCCATTGCAGTGCTCCAGTTGTGCAAGTCATCCCACCATGTTTCCGTGATGGTGACCACATCATAGTTTCCCTGGCGTGCAATGGCTTCCAGCTCCTCCTGTTTATTGCCCATGCTGCGTGCATTGGTATAAATGCACTTCAGTTGATCTACTGATCCCTTCTCCAACACAGGCATGCCACCCCCAGGCTCATTCTGTTTTATCATCTTCCCACTTCGTGTCTAGTCTAAAGCCCTCTCAATGATGCCTGCTAACTCCTGAGCCAGAATCCTTTTCCCCCTTTGCGACAGGTGAACC
The DNA here is from genome assembly GCF_963921805.1 of Phalacrocorax carbo. NCBI lineage: Eukaryota > Metazoa > Chordata > Aves > Suliformes > Phalacrocoracidae > Phalacrocorax > Phalacrocorax carbo. Next base: position 25,608,996 of record NC_087518.1, on the reverse strand, counting down.
CCATCTGTCTCCAGCAGGCCTGGTGCCATGTAAACTGCCCCATGATTAAAAAAAACCAAAACTCCACCGCTGGCACCAGCCTCTGAGCCACGTGTTAATGAGATGGGACTTCCTGTTCCTTTCTGTATGTCTCCCGGCTACTGATGGGATGGAGGAAAACGTTACCTGTACTCCTGATCCTTCAAGTAATCGCCCCAGTTCTCTCAAGTCCCTTTTGATTGTCTTTGCACCTCTCTCAGCTACCTCATCACTGCCGACCTGAACAACCACTAGCGGATAAGAATTGGATGCTTTTACTGGCCTAGAGAGCTTCCTGGTAATGTCTCTTATCCTTGCCCCAGGGAGGCAGCAGACTTCCCTATGGGATGGGTCTGGTCAGCATATCGGGCCCTCTGTTCCCCTCAGAAGGGAGTCGCCTAAGACAATTATCCTTCTTTTTTTCTTAACAGTGGCCGTTGTAATGTGTGGGGCCGACTGGTTCCCTCTAGTCAACCCCTTGGGTGGATCACTGTTCAGTATCTTTGTCCTCCTGACCCTTGGGTTCCAGAGCCTCATACCTACTGTGTAAGGGCACCTGGGGGGGCGAAGTCAGCCGGGAGAGGATTCGCCCACTGTGCCGAGCAGGGATCTGCATCCATCTTCCGTCTCTTGGGTCCCCTCCCTCTGCCTGGCAGCACAAGGGCAGGAGGGCCACTCGTCCTCTTGATGCTTCTATCTGGTGCACTTGTCTCAGGGATGGTAGGGAGTGGCTCCACCAGTCTATCTCCCTCTCGCATTCCCTAATACTCCTCAGTCTTGCAACTTCTTTCAGCTCTTCCACCGTGCTGAGCAGATCCTCCACCTGCTCGCATCTCATGCAGGTCCTGTCTTGGGAGCCCTCCATGACTGGAGCAAGTCTCTGGCACTCCCTGCAGCCAGACACCTGGGTGGCTGCATGTTTTAGTGGGAGTTCTGTCTGCGTCACCACATGCCTTCTGGCGATAGCTCTTGTCCGAGTGGAGACCACGGCTAAGTCTTTTCCAGAAGAGTGTAGACCATGAGGAGAGCTCGCCAGCTGCCTGCATGAACTGCCATGCAAACTGCCGTGCCACGCCCTCTGACACACCACACCCTGTTTGTCCATCCTGGTTGCTCACGCTCCCTAGGGACCCGTTCAAATCTCCCACCTTTGCCCCAGCAACACCCAAGCCCGTCTGCCTCGCTCGTGAGAGCAGCTGGTTGTTTTTGGTGCGAGGGCCCCACCGACCCCTTTATTGGGTTCCCTGGCACAGGAAACCCCCTTTTCTACCCCCAATATAGCACCCAGTCACATGACTACAATTGGACTACAAATAAATAAGAAAAGTTCGTAAGTATTTCTTACATCCTTTGCTCATATTAGTTATGCATTTTATTCCTAGCTTTAACCCCTGCTGACTTCTGCTGCTCTTCAATGGATCTTATGTAACACACTGACATTACCATCATTTTTTTCATCTTTTCTACATAAAAATAAGCTGGTATTTCACTATTATTTCTTAGCATTCATTTACTATAAAGGCATTTTAAATATTTTGTCTTTAATTGTTTTAATAAAAATCCAGCTTAATAAGCATTTTAGATGGAGGAAAAATTGCAAATTAATGGTCATTTAATTATTTTGGCAACTAGACGCATAGCAAATTTCACAATAAGGGACTTGACTCAATTTTAGTAACAAGACTAGTTAGAATATGTGCCCCAGCATGATTAGCGAGATGTTCAGTGGATCAGTTATATTAATGAAACGGACTGAAGACAACTGATGCCAATAAATAAATGATGCCAATATGTTAATAAAGGCACCAATGTCACCTTTCTCCCCAGGGTAAATACAAACCAAAATCTAGTTGGATCTTTCATGGATGCATCACTGACTGAAGCATTAAGTTATCGCAGTTACAAGAAGCATATAGTTTACATTCACTACAAGCTTATAGGAGAACCAGAGGACATAATAAAGACATCGCAGGTGTGTTCCTGAGTCATGGGTGGTCATGGCTTTGGTAATCCCACTCCCTGGAAATGCTAGGGAGCACCTGGCTGCAAAACTTTTGCCATCTAGCTGCATTTGGGAAATGACATTGGTGAAATTTGCAAAGCAATAACATACAGAGCTGTACCATGAGGTCTGCCTTTTTTTTTAACCCTCCCCTTTTTAATCAACTTTCATACTACTATACTACTACTACATAGATCATCCCAACATGACCAAGCAGGATAAGGCTGTTTGGAGCACCCACAGTGCCAAGAATAGAATGAGTTTCCTGTATTGAACCACCTGTACATCCATGAGTCACAGATCATGTCAGCCTATTCAGGGGTAGGAGAAATTGCAACCTGCCTGCCAGCTGTCTGCATTTAAGTGTCAGTGGGCTGCAGCAGCTCGTGGCACTACTCCTGATAGACTGCTTAAGTGGACAACAGCCCATGGCTAAAACCATCAAAACTGCAAAGAAGCCCTGCACTGCCTGCTCTGGCATGGTGTCACAGGTGAACATCGATCTTTTGATGCTATAAAGCAGTCTGCATCAAACTCTGATACCTGGGTTCCTATGCCAGAAGTGGTACATTATCCTTGACATCTTTAAGTCATGCATTTTATTTATTAGTTTTTAAAACTTATTTTCAGCTTAGAGGAAGGTCAAAGGGGGTTTTTTTGAAACATTCCATAGTTTTGAGAATGTGAAAGTGAACACCAGTTTGATACTGTTTGGTAATGTAGGGTCCTTCAACTCAATGATTTCAAATAAGAATGTTTCAGTGAAGTGATTGATGCTGATGAACTGGAAAAAGAGAACAGTTCATGGCAAGCCTACACTTGAACTTATAACTTATAGAAGGAGAGCAATGCATTATCCAAAGGGGATTTCTTGGGAGAAAAAGCCCTGTCCATCAATTTACAGCAGGCATATAGAACCAATCCAACAGGCAGTAATACTTCTAGAGAAACTGCACATGAAAAAGCATCCATAATATTCACATCTGCTATCTGCAGAAAAATCAAGAGGGACAGATATTTCAAAAGCGTACAGCTTCATAGCTGTATCTGCAAAATTAAGGCAAATTTAGGACAGGAAATTTGTGACAGTTTTAAGACAATGGAAGTTTAAAAAAATCCACTTCAGGCCTTCATGTATTGCCCTACATATTCAAAAGCACCAATATTCAGAGTATGTTATTGTTCCTTATATTCTCCTGAAGCCTAGATGGTTTGAGATGAGTCAAGATTTACACAAATACAAATAACATGCTTCACAGTATGCTCTGTTCAGAGGCTTGAATAATAAACCCATAGTACTCTGGTCTGAAATATCTGTCAGAACGCCTTTCACCCAAGAGGCAATCCCACATCGCAGCAACAGCCAACAAACAATGCTTCCTCCTTTTCCTCCCCACTCAGCATTTGCGTTTCTGTTTAATATATGCTTAAACATTGCACGGCAGAGAACTAATTTAGTAATTCTAATGGGAGTGGAGTGACAACTAAAGCAAATACTTAATACAGGAGCTTAAATCAAAAGGCCATCAGGTCTCAAAAGTTTCTTTCCACAAGCATTTCACTCGCACACACTGGTTTTTTTTTAATTCACTAATACCTTTTTGGCTGCAAATCAGGTCAAATTAGAGAGAACTGTGAACAGTGGTAATTGTTTGAATATTCTGTTTTTTCTTCACTATAACAACACTCTGGTATATGATCCCTTTTGCTATCCTTCTTGGTCTTCCCCAACTTTTGTTCATTTTTATAATGCAAACTACGATTTAGACAAGGTAACTAAGTAAACCACAACTCTCAGTACTACCTTGAAACATGATTAATTTTTCCACCATGGCTCTTCAGTTTATAATAAGCTTAGTTCTAAAAAGAGCATGCAGCTCTCAGAAGTGCACAGTAGCACCCAAAACACTCTCAGAGAGAAAAAAATAAAAAGGTTTTTTTTGGTGAGTGGGTTGTTTTTTTCTTTTCTTTTCTGATAATGTGTGTGATAGTTCTCTGGTGCTTCTAATATTTCTACAGGCAGGGGTTAGATACACTATTTTCTTTGGTGAACTAAGAGTAAGTGAAAAATCAAGTATCCACTCTCTGAAGGTTCTTCTGCAAAAGCCTTAAAAAAAAATTTGCACATGTGAAGTTCAGAGTATAAAAGGTAACTGTATTCAAGTTTGCACACAGAAAAAATCATATGCTTACAAGAACTACAGAATATGTAATTGTAGACACAAAAAATCCCCCTTGAGTACCATTTGCCAGTTCTTTTTTCTGGCAGCAGACACTGTGCGCTTGGCCAGCGTTCCCCAATGCAGCAGAGGCATCGGGTTTGTGAAACAGCTGCTCTCACAGGCAGCCGGAGCAGGAATAGCTGGCCAGCTTCTCCTCCAAGGGGCTTTTGGAAGCCAGCCACCATCTAAGCATGTCTGTTTGAGAGCAGCTATATTGGATACTAATGACCTTGGGAATATATGTCACTGAAGTTGAGAGCTCTGCTAGAATAATCCTAATAACTGCTACACAAAATTTTTTTAAGACGTAATCTATTGCAGCTCTTTTTCATTCATACTTCAATCTGCATAGCTCCCTTCAGTTATAAATATTAAAAGCAGATATTTAAGTAATTTAAATGACCTTTCAGACCAACACAAACAATTAAGACAGCTCCTAGCAAGTGTCTGTTAAATCCACAGAAATGGGTCATTTTCACAGGACAGCTTCAGCAGTCTTTTGCAATTCAAGTTGAAATTTGATACATTGAACGGTTCAACCTAGGGCAACATCTCTGAAAGTTTAAAGGAACAGGGTCAAGTCATGGAACATTTCTTCATTATTATTTTATACGCAGAAATGGTTTGAAACAACTTCAGAAATTCTGATACTACAATTCAAAATGATTAACAGAAAATATTCTGTATGTTTCTCCCATTAAAATTCTCCTCCACATATAGCAGCTACCAACTTGTTTTGATTAATACAAATAATATAAGGACAAGGAATGAGATGTTGCACTCCTTGTAGTTACTAATTAGCTAGAACAGATAGAAAATATTCTAAGAATTACTTTTTTCTTCCCATTTTTAATTTCTTTTTAGTTATAGCTAAAATACTAGCCACAGTAAGTTACATCAGTGAAGCCATATTTTCCCCTTTGTATTTCAGTATATTTAAAAAAGGTGTCTTTACAGCAATACATTATTTCAACAGTAAAGGTTTAGTTAGACTCTAGATAGATGATGTGATGACATCCTATATAATGAGTTTCATTTGTTAAGGACTGAGTTTCAGTCACCTCTGGTAGACATGCTAACTGAAAGTGTTTATGCTGGGAATTAAGGTGTGCTCCCTGACTAGATGAACTCACACTTAAATGTAGTTCACAAAGCAGTCTGACAGAGAGGGCGGCATCACTATGATATAGGTCTCTTCAAGTGGACACATATATAGCCTACCCAGAGAACAGTTTCTCTTCAACACTAACTGTATTCATTGCAGGAAGAATTAAAAAAACCAAACCAAACCCCAACAAATGCCTGCTGCAACTTGTCTTCAGTTTTTAAAGATATTAGGAGCTATGATTATATATGCTTACAGATTGTATGTTCTTTAAAATAAAAAGGAATGAGACTTCAATATGCTGAAGCAGTACCTGCCTTTAATCCTTGAGCCAAAATCAGCCCTACCATAAAGACATACCAGCTGAACTCTAACCATTTATAAGAAATCTAAGTTTGTGCCAATGTTTTCAAGTGAGCTAGGCACTGAACCAGAAGTACAGCCAGAGACAGACAATCAATATTTATCCCACAAGAAAATAAAGGCAATTTTAAAAAGGTTTTCCTTATCAATGCTACATTAAGGGATTTCTGAAGAGAAATATAAAGTACTTACTATATTTTGAGTTTAGTATACGCATCATAATTTTATGTTTTCCTTCGTTTTTCTCAGTTTTTAGCACATAATTAATAACATAATTAGAATATATCACTATGAAGATGTTTATTCGGCTCTTCCTGAAATTGAAAATAACAACACTTTCAAATAAAGTTTTTATCTATAATATGCAATTCTCAGGATTATGAACCACAGAAATATGATAATGAATTCTAACCAGAAGTCTCTAATTTATGCTTGTCTAAAACAATTAGTCTCTTTCCCTATGCAAATGTCTGAAAACAGAACAGCCCATTACAAAATAAATTGTCATATATTCATTCTGGATTGCTAGTAAACACCCTTAAAAGTAACCACACCACTGAGACACATTTCAGTTTGACAATTTGAAAATCCAAGCACAAAGTATCATAACAGTGTTTAACTTCACCAGCTAACATTGTTTTAAAAAAATAAAACACACAAAAAGAACCCAACCAAACAAAACCCTTTAAAAATTAAAAAATTGAGTAATTAAAATACAACATTCTTGAACTTTGTTTCTGACACGGACTATAAAAATAAAGGTCTTGACCAAGTAGTGATTCTCGAGAAGATCCCAAGCATGCTTTACCACACCGTGTTTGGCAAGGCCTGTTTTGTGCAGTAGAGCACACCTATGTGTGCCAACAGACGGCTAGACAGAGGTACAAAAAGAAAGGAAATGGGGTTTGTTTAGCCTGGGGGGGCTAACATCAGCTTTCCAGTACCTGAGATAAGGTTACTGAAGATGAGGGAAGCTCTTCGCTGAGGTACGTAGCTGGGGAATGAGACAGCTGTCAAACTGAAAAGGATGTCCTGACCAAACAAGGCAAAATTTTTTCTCTGTAAGGATAACTAAGCACTCTAGCAGAGCTCCAGAGCAGTTATGAAATCAACTTCAGAGGTTTTCAAGACCTGACTGGACAAACTCTGAGGAAACTGGTCTGATTTCAGTGTTGATCCAGCTCTGAGCAGGATGTTGGAAGAGATGACCTCCAAGGCCAGGTACACTTGAACAATTCTGTGATTCAATCAAGTTCTGACACTTCTCTGGTTTCCAAGAACTTACAGTTCAGTGACTCCCAAACCACCGGAGCATCTTAGAGGTTAGTAAGCCCAGGTAAAGTTTTCCTCCATGACTGTGTCTTTTGAAACTGTATGAACTCAGTACCATGTTCTGTGCCAGAGCATTGTAATGTTTTACTATGCTTTACAGAAGAAAAACCCCAAACACTTCAATTTTCTTAATCAGCCTTCATTTTCTGCTCAGTAGCCATGATTACAGGAGAGGTGCAATGATTACTCTTACTCACTCTCTCTGTAAAACTCTCAACCCTATTGACCTTTTGCATTGGCTTCCCACATCCCACCAGTCACCCCTCTGCAGGCTGAAGGGCAGTGTAGTTAATAATTCTCTGTACAGAAGCTATTTCTTGGATGGGTTCCAATTCCATTCTACTTGTCCTTTACCACTCCACTGCAGTACATCATCTACTTTATTTCTTAACAAAAAACCAATCTTTAGCCATAAAGAAAATTTTCAGCAAATAGCAAGAGCAGCTATCTTGCCCCATACAGTTGCTCTCCTGGAGAAAAAAAAAAAAAATTGTTTTTCATGGCAGGCTCAACCTTTTACTTCCTTATAGGAGCGGCATCACTGGAGGCCTATTAATAAAAATGATGGAAGGAACTTTACCAAGCAGATTATTAGGTTGCAACTTCCATGCATAACCATCTTTGGGGGTTCTCATTGCTTCTCTGGCCACATAGAATATTGATGAGGGGTAAGGCAATATGCCACCTTTGCTAGTCAAAAGGAAGACAGATGGTACTGGAGGCAGTGATCAAAGTTACAGTAGATGAATCTGTTCTGTTTTCATAATTGTGGAGGCTGTTAAATTTGCTAGATGAATTTCAAAAAAGCATGCCTATGAATTCAGGTTTTGCAGCCTCATTAGTATAGGCTATTTTTCTTCTTTTTAAAAAAATATTCAAAGTATAAATAAATCAGAATATTTTTCTTGCTGGAAACAAAGTTAATTGGCTTCCATTTTACTTAAATGGTAAACTGGGCATTTCTTGTAATGTTTGCTCCAGAAAAATGCTATTTTTACACTAACTTAAAATGCAACTAAAAATTCAGATCTAGAACTAACTGCAAATATATCAGAAAAAACCTGGCTTTCTACCAGTGTTACTATTATTACGATGAACTATGCAGCTAGTTGCTAGACATCTAACCACTCAGCCTTACTAAAAAGCTATATCTAAACAATATTTTTTCTTTATGCTATGTCTGATGCCCCCTAAAAATTAATGGGAAGGGACAGGGGGAAATAATTCCTCATATTTATGATATTTCAGAGCATAATGTGGAGCTGTAGCATACTATGTTGCATGATTTTTCATAGAAGCACATTCTTCTGCCTTTGTACCTGGACAAACTGAGAACTGAGAGTTCAGTCTGTGAATGTTCAACTAAAAGAACTTTAATGTCTGCAAGACAGTCTCAATCTTTCAGTCTTGAAGAATATGACAAAAATATATGTGGGTTGTTTATATAGGACAAAATCAACACTTGCTAAGACTGCTGAAAGAAACCAATGAAAGAACAAAACCAACAGGCTCCTGAGGTAGCTCAGCAAGCTTGGGAAATGCTACAAAAGCCTTGTTTGGTGTGCTATAGCAGAGGGTGAACAGGATGAAGTCCCTGAGAGGGCTTCCTTGAGAGGGAATAGCAAAGAATGAGAAGTGGGTTGTTGTTTTTTTTTTTATTAAATAGGCACTGCATGTTCTTCCTCTGAGGTGTCTGCATGAACTGTAACAAAAACTTAAAATAAAAAATAGACATAGAAAGAAAGTTACCACACAAGTCTAACAGAGTCAAGTTTAGGCATGATAAATGCTTTTAAATCTGAAAAACTTATCAGCACAGTTTGAAGTTTAATAGACATGTATAACGGGTATTTTTTATGGAAACAGCTGAATATCTATACTGATATACTTAAAACCAAGCCAACACTATTCTGCTGCAGGTAAGAAAAGCTTTCTTGAACATTTGGTTTATAGTCCAATGGCCTCACTTTGCAAATCCTATTTTAGTATACAGATTTTCTTAATTCTTTAGTTGTACTACTTTAGTACCACCTTTCATGGAAAAAGTCTCTCTGGGGTTGGGACTAAATTTACAACACCCTCCCCCCGCCCACCCATCCATTTCTGCTCCCTAAGTCACACCAAGTTTTCCTCTGTGAGATCCAAAAGGCAAGTTGAACGTTTTAGTGAAGCACAGGCATTCTGCTTCGGGAGAGGGGGCAACCTGGTTAGTTTGGGGAAGAAAGACAAAATAAAGGTGGCAGCTAGCAAACTTGACATAGCTAGTAAGTGTTCTGCCTACTTCAGTTCCCACAAGAATGCTTTTTTTTTTTTAAGCAAATGAAGAAACTTAAATGCCAAGAGTGAGTCATAGTAGAAGAATACAACATAGACAGACTTGCCAGCAGCTATGAGTTGATTTCTACTTTCTCAATGTAGGTGAACACTTTGTTACTAATCTGTGTAGCTTCTCTAGAAGGTATAATTAGCTAGAGGCAAGGATATAAGACAGGCTTTTAAAAAGTAAAAAAAAGAAGGATTACAAGTTATTAATGTAGGTGGTTCAGACTTTAGTCTTTAATTTAAACTGAAGGTTAGTGAATGTAAAAAAAATATATCTTAAAACTCCCTGAAGTGCTACTGTTATTCCCTGCCAATAAAGCGAAAAAACCAGAAGGCTGCTTGTCTTATCTAGGGCAACAGGTGTTCCAATAACTGACATGTTGCTATACTATATATATTAAGGTGCATTCAATATATGTTGAGTGAGCAGGTCTGCACAAAATTGCAAAATGATTCAAAGTAAAATAGTTTAGCTTTGTAGACAATCAATATATGAATTACCTTGTTGCTATAACAACGTGAATTGCCTAGGTGGAAAAACACAACTGCTGGTGGCTCCTTCATGTGAAATGGCTTGTCATATCGTATGTCAGGCAACACATTGTAGCATTATAGGCACTGCAGTAGCTAATGAAGCAGAAGTTTCACCTCTTATGAAGATCAATTTCAATGTTAATTTTTTTCCTTAGGGTGTGAAGGGAATAAGCTAGCTGCCTCAGGAAAGGCCAGATGGCTATGAAAAACCAGCTACTCACCACTGAAAGAATTAGCTTAGACACAATCTCTGCTATATACAAGCCAATATCTTCTGAGTCTCTGATCCATGCAATCTCATACAAGTCGTCTTCCGAAACGCAATTACAAGTAGATATTATACTGTAGAGCGTAACACCAGGTCTCTCTAACACGAGATGAGTCACTAAAATGACTCAGTTCTCACTTGCTCTTGTTATTCAGACACTGATACAATATGGCACTAGTCTGCCTTATTGAAGGCATACTTATAGAAGGTTGAGTCACTGACTAATGAAAGCCACCTTTTCAAAATTAAACATTCGTTAAGGAGTTGGTGCACAAAATTCTAGTTCAGACATACACCAGAGACACTATAATGATTTCAATAGTCACATCTGAATCCACATTCACAATGTACAACTTATTCAGTACTTCTTATTATTAAGTAGTATGTAGTTTTCCTTCCTCAAGGCCACACCTCTTGATGTGTATTTAGAAGATATTATATATGTGACTTCAGATAAAACTTAAGACTTTTCACTATTTTTCATTACTCTTCAACAACACAGACACCCAGCTGTCACACAGTTTTATTATGGGAATAGTAATATTGAAACCATAATATTAACTAACTTCTTGGAGGCAGGCAAAGTACATAGGTATTAACCAAATCAGAATTTATTAACAGAGATAGAAGAGTGAGAAGTGAGCCTTAGACATGAGCTTATACTTTAACGCTTTCTACCTGGAAATATCACAGTCCAGACTGATTTATAAAACTAACAGTAACATAGTATTTCTCTGCTGGTGTTAAAAAGCATTTTGCTAAACAACAACAAAACAACAACAAAAAAGAAACAGTGAAACCTGCAATACTTGGTTAGGATCACTTTTAGATTAAAATAACACGTGTAAGTTGCAAAACATCAAATGCAGTTTAAAAAATTGCTTCTAAATAAAAATTATTTGCTTAACATGCTTGTCTGTCTACATCCTAAGCACTGATCTAACTTGTGAAATAATTTTAACATATCAGGCTGGAGACAAGACTGAAAGGGAAGGTTTCAAGGTTTTCAGTGGCAATAACTTGCTCAATTCAAAATGAAGGGGGAATTAGTTTATTATGTGATCCTCATTAGAAGAGGCTCATAAAAGCCTGCGATTGCATTTGTAGAAAGAGTTGCTATAAATAAAACAGTACTGTGAAACAACGTAGAGTAAAAGGTGAATGAATTGTCTAGGTACAGAGAAATTCAATATGCTGAATACTGCAACTGGTTGGCCAGTTCCAAAAATATTGCCTTTAGAAAATGCAGTCCCTGCAGGTATATGGTAGAAGGAGAAAGATTTTGCAACAAATAATACACTTATAAAAGATTTCCTACTCTATTACTTAATACTGTCTGGATGCAAAGTTAAGCATACCTTTTCCTGCTAATTGGTGGAAAGAGAACCATGTACACCAAGTGTTACTACTCACAGCACCAGAATGTTCTACCCAGATACTGACCCACTCAATGTATAAAACTGAAGCACAAAAAGGTGTTGGAGTTCACTTTTGGGGTTTGGGGTTTTTTTTAAGTATGCTTAGAGATGGCCATTGCAAAGACTGTCTCACAATATCTTCAGTGTTGCCTGCTTTTAGTAGAAAAATAAGAGATGTGGTTATTCTTGGTGGTCATGTATTAAGAAATGTAGTTAATGAAGGGGGTTTTGTTTGCTTGTTTCTTCCACTTGACTCCCCACCCCTCCTTTCTCCTTCTGCTTCGAATTGGATTAGATGTGGAAGCATTTTGTTCTAACAGAACCGATTCAGGTATCAAAGTGCCTTTGGAGGTTTCTGTAAGCACGTACTTTTCACTACTGAACAACTTAACAGGAAGTATGAAAATGCCAGACATTTTCAAATCAAAATGTAGCAAATCAGTGAAATCACATTATATCAGAAGAAACTTCTATAACTGGTACCAGTGATATTGAATAAAATAGATGCAGCTTCTCAGGAGGACTGGGGAACTGAAGTGTTCCTTCTTTTTCTTTTCAATATAAAAATATGATGTTAAATAAGTTATTTCTTTCAGCTGGTTGTTGAATGCTATTCAATCAAGCCCATGTTCTTCAGAAGTTAAACAACCTGGCAGGTTTTAATAATTGATGTTTCAGAGAAGTACTGCTGTCATCTTTTAAGCACTACTATTGAGTGAAGCAACCTTTTTTCCCTACAGAAACAGATCTTAACCTGATCTATGTCAAATACTTTAGTCCACTAGATAAAGGTAATTCTAAAAACGCAGATACTCAGGAAAACATCCAAAGATTTAAAAATCAGTCTGATAAACTGAAGGTTACTTATAGTGTACATGTGTTTCACAATCCAAAGTATCTTATTAAGCTTTTTATAAGTTGAATAGTCTCTTACATGAAGCATCTGCTGAAAGGAGGCAGATGAACAGATTGTTTTTAGCATAAAACAATATTACTTGAAGCACCACTACATTATAAATAACCCTTTTGATGAGTCAGCAGATGAGTCCCTTGTCTGTGGAAGTTTTGATAAGACAACACTTTGAATGAAATTATTTTGTCACCCAAAATGTTATTCTCTTACTATACATGTTCCATTAAGTGTTTGTGTTTCATCAAAGCTTAAAAGCAACTAAGTTGTCTCAGGTAATGGAATTAGATTTACTAAGGCTGACACTCTCCTCACGGCGGGGGATCGTGTTGTTACTTCAAGGTGGGGGCTGGGGGCTTCCGACAACATATTATTGATGCAGTATCCAGAAGAGGGCAGTGTCTTGCTTTGGAAAAGATTTCATAATCTCATTCCTTTTCGTCAGATACACATTACACTGTATACAAGGAGGAATAAATAGTAGTGCTATTAGGAAAATTACAAACAAGTACTCTGAAAGGAAGCTAAAACAGCATGATTCAGTTTAATTTTGCTTATTTCCAGTCAGTATTAGAGCTATCCAGAATAACAACATTTTAACTTCCCACTTCAAGAGCTGATCTGACAAAATTCACCCATCAAGGAAGCACTTCATTGTTTGACCAGAAGACCATCTACCAAGAGTTTCCAATAACAAATAACAACTTGATGCAAAACATTCTGGAAGTGCTGTTATCCTAGGTCAGGAGCAGCATTATTCCAGGACTTCATTGTGCCCTTCTGCTAGTTTACGACACTCAATAATACATGCAGAAACCCAAGCGTTCTTCCTCTTCATCAGAGACTAATAGAGAACGGTCAATGGCATCTGCCTTAAAGCTCGAATCTCTTTAAAGCAGAGCAAGAAGTCCTATAAACTGCTCATGGTCAGGTAGCATAGACCCAGGAAGGCAACACGGATGTATCAGTTGAATTAAGCACATTCATTCATCTCTCACCATTTTTCAGGACCAGTTTGGACCGTTTCAGACACCCAGGAACATCCATAGCATGGCAAAAGTGGGTAAGTGAAAACACTTGCTTTAGAAACACTAAGATCTGACTGATCGTTTTTTATTAACTTTGGTTGGGAAACTTAAGTCAATTTGGAAACTTCAACTTGAAAATGCTATGAGAAAAACACTGAGGCAACTAAGGAAAACTACTCAAGTATTTTATGAAGACATTTAGAAATGTAGTCTTTTTATGAAATTTCAAGAAGAAAATATTTTTTCAATTGATACAATTACAGAATTCCATCAGTAAATGTAAGCCTCAGACTAAAATTAAGAGAAACAAAAAAACCCTCAAACCTCCTCTAAATCAGAACCAACAGTATGAGATCCAAAGGAAACTCTCTAAACTTTGAGTAAAACAAATTAGTGCAGCAGACCGAGTTTTGACCTGAAGCAACTGATGAATGACGATAGCTATAATATTAGTCCAATTTGTGATTAAGCTCTGCAAATCTTTATGCTGTCTTTTTCTTACAGGCAGAACGGTCTAGACATTGAAAGTACCAGACGTTGTCAGCCAGAATGGTTTGTTTGGGGGTTTTGTTTCTTTCTTTTGGAGTGAGGGTTTTTGTTTTCTGGTTTTGGGCAGGTTTTCTTGTTTGGTTGTGGGTTTGTTTTGGTGTTGTTTTTTTTGTTTGCAAATGTGTGACTGCAATAGAGTGCTGAAAGCTGCCTTGAGATATCACAATTGCTGTAACTGCATTGTAAAAATCGATCACTTTTCATGGCACGATAAACCACCATTGTTGCTGTACGCTTCTATGGTAGAACTTATCTTAGGCCGCATATCTCTGGGACACAGGGCTCTACCCACCCTGGGGACAGTGATGCACAGACATCAATATGATGGATACAAAATGTCCGTTTATTTAACTGCATCACACGCTTATATAGCTCTTGTGCTTCCTGTTCCTGCCACTCCTATGGGGAGGAGACTATCTTTCGTCACATCCCGTGATCTTCCGGTCGCCGATCCCTGTCTATTCCCCTACACACCATAGTGGTGCCTTCAGTGCATTTCAAAGGCTGAATAAGAGTGAAGAGTGATGAACCTCAATTCCTTGAAATAACAACATGTTGAATAAAGCTACAATATCCTAAAATTCAGGAAGACTTAATGTTTCAAATGTTTAAACTACACATATATGAAGTATCCATCTTCATCATCACTCATTTATTTGCAGTAGGATAAAATATTTCACTGTTATTCTTAAAAATTTGTTTCCCAGGACAGAGAAAAAGCTGTTGTAGTTGAAAAGCATCATCAGCATTAGAAGAAATAGGTATGAATCAGCAAAGGCAAATAAGGACTGAATGGAAACGGGAAAGTTTTAAATTTTAAGATAGTCTTGGCATAGGCAAGGTGCCTAGTGAGCTCTCTAGCAAGGCTTATAAGAGATTTTACACAACAACTTCTAAGCAGAAGAAGGAAATGAATGTAGTTACACCTTAGGTTGACTTAGTGTATATGAAACAATCTGAGTGAGCAATATCTTGTTTCCTTTCTTTGGAAAAGGACTGTTAATCCATTACCAATCTCAAAATCACCTAAAGACATGCTGCAGCTGTGATAAGCAGCAGTCTCCAACATGCCAGCAGAAAATATTTATTCACTGAAATTTATAATGACATTCACTGAAGTTTGGGTAGTAGGACCTCCCAGGTTTCTGCCACGTTAATACTCTTATCACAATTCAGGCTTTAGAACCTGAATTTTGTTATTTTATTGGGTTCTTACCACTTTATTGTCCCTGTACTGATCAGTGTTTCTACTCGTGTAAAGGAAAACAAAGTGCTGGTTTTCCTACAGTTAAAAGTCCCTATTAAACTGCGTGCTGCCTCCTAATACTGTTAGGGAGCCATAGCTCCTCTTCCATAAATATCTGCTTGTAATTGCTCTGCTGACTGCAGCAACTGAGTCTAGGGGAAGTCTGATCCTGTCTCAAATGCTGGCTTCAGCAAAGCATCTACAACTATTCTGTTAAAGATTCAAAGTACAGAACTCTGAGATAAAGGTACTACACATAGGCACACTGACAACAGCAGCTTGCGCTCATTTTCTCCTACCCAGTACAGAAAAGGCTATCTTTCACAGTGTGTGAAGTGTTAACATACAGATCCAATGATGGATCTGAACTACAGCTGAAGCATGTTAGGGATAGGTTTCTTTTTATACAAGTTCACATAACAAAGCTTCAAAAAGTTAATATTTTCCTAACTCCCTACAACTTCTTAAAACCAAAACCAGAACAGTAACATTGGAAATGGATTTAATATTTATAAATATAAATGCCTGTGTAGGTGTTTTAAAAGGCAACAAAAGATTGCAGACAGATAGCTGTGGATACTGTGTCCAGATCCCACCCACCAGCCAGGTAAAAGCTCAAGCACTAACAACACAGCTGTGGCCTGACAGCCTTCCCTGCCTGTGCTGCAGAGAAAGCCCTGCTGGCAGTAAGTACTTGAGAACACCCGGGTTGTTCTACTCAGTCAATTATGACATCAGTACTGAAAGTGCTACTTTCATACTACCTAAACTAAGTGAGACTATTGAGATGGTATCTCTGAATTTGAGGTTTGTGTTGGGTTGGGTTTTTTTCAGTTGACTTATGCAGATCTATGTACGTTACTGACTTGAGATATTGAGCTTCCATGGCATTATTGCATATATGCAGTGTGTTATTTCACATTACCAACACTAACATGTACTAGGATGTAAATACCTACAATTCAACAAGTCAAATAAGCTTCTTCATGACTGTGGACAGAAACTAATCACATTTCAAGCAAAGCTTTGCAGCAACTCCTCATCCCCACCAATGCTACAAGATCAGCCAGACACCTCTGGATTAAGCCATAGGATTTCCAAGGTGAGGCACGTGCAGGTAAAAGGAGGCTGCCTGCCAGCAGCAGCATTCATCTGTGGGGCTCACACAGGTGAAAGGCAGAGTGTGGATAGAACTACTGCCCAGAAATGCCACTGGATGAAGTGTCACAGCCCTTGCAGCCAGGAAAACAGACAACAGCATAGGGCACATCTGAAAAGATTAACTGAAGGCATGAAATCCGGCACAAAGGGCAACCAAACTGTGTATTGCTCAGGATGTCTTTATGTCTGGGTTTAAGGCTCTGAACACTGGATTGCCGTGTATCATGGAAGGCATCTCTGCCCAGCACTGAAAATCCTATATCCCCTTTGTCCTGCTCACACTCAAGACCTAGACTGTCACTTAAAACACAAAGAACAGTATTCTTTCTACTATATGCACAGCAACTCAGGGCAATCAGCCAAAGCTGCCAGGTTATCTAAAAGATACTATATCCTTGTTACATCTATGTTTTGCATAAGACACAATTTCTTTAGTAACAATAAATTGTTTCAGTGCCATCATCTTAAACTCCAGTTCTACAAGATTTCAGTAGTTAAGCTTGCTGCTTCCATATAAGTGAACATATCTTCAAGTATTTAAATCAACTCAATGAAAGTAACGAAGCTGAAATGTTTACTTAAAGGCAGAGTTAGACAATATGAATATTCCTTTTGCAGCGCTTCTGTGCACGAAGGTAAAAGGTCAAGAGTAAACGGAACAAGAACTGACCTATGGCACATACGTGTGAATGCAAACCTATCTTAAGTGTTTCAGACATGCCTCAAGTATGTAGAGCTTCCTGGAATTCCATTTACAAGAGCAATAAGGAAAGGTAAGCAAACAGGAAACTGGAGTTTCATTTAATAGCTATTTTCACCACTCTTTGGTACAGTTGTTGGAAGTTTGGACTTTTGACCTAGATCAACATCCATCATAACTAGACACCAAAACCCAAGACCTCTAAAAGAAACGTACTTTATGTCATTTTTTAACAAAAGCACCAACGCTGCATTACAGTGCCTCAAAGCCACTTACAACCTTATTAGTAGTCCACTGTGTGCAGTGTTTTTGCTCAACTCTAGTAACTCAGAATTTCATCTTATAGACTGATACACAGAGGAAAAGAAATACCAGAGTGTAAGCAAGATACAATCATTGTTTCTACAGACCCTTTCAAAAGGAGCATGAAGCCTCCAATAGGTAACAAGCAAGACTTGTTTCTGCCTATAAATAGATATGCTTTATACATGCGATTACAAATTGCTTGGAAAAGTGCTGACCTCTATGTTTTTATATCATGCACTAGAAAGCAGTGTGAAAACTATGGCTGATACAGCAATGTTTTTCTCAAATTTTAAGTTTTTTCCAAACCATGCTGGATATGGCCCACTGGTGGGGGTGGGGTGGGGAGATCTAAATATAGACAAAAGCTCTTTTATTCTGCTTCTTTCCTGCCAATTCCTTTAGAGTATGGCCACCTCTCTGTACTAAGAAACAAAAGAGCACAACTCCGTGCATTCTCAGCTCTCCAAATCTGCATTTGCGATTAACTTGAAATACTAACACTGCCACTAGCATATATTTCCAGAAATCTATAGAAAAGTATATATCTGAGCTTTTAATTACTCACCTCTTGTACTTTGAATTTGTTACGCTAGTTGATATAACAACGAACTCTGCATCTACTACATATAAATGCTACTGCATTAGATATAACAGTTGGAAAATATTTGGCAAGCAACCACACAGAATTAGAAATCTAGAGCCTTTTTAGAGGTTAAGACAAGCTCACCCTAACTAGACACAAAATAAAAAAGCATCAGGGATGTTTCATTTTATGTTACAATTATTCACATTACATTCTTTTCATGTGTGCTGATTTTTGCTAGCTTCACAAATGTTTCCATTGGGTTCTACATTTGTTAGAGCAATCAAACTTTAAGATCCAAATAGCTTTTCAATTTAACTTGTAATCCAGACTTCATAAAGATACATTTTTTTTTATATAGGAAATTAGCATAAAAATTACAGACGTGAAAAATGTGCAATCAGCTGTCGTGTTTGCCATAGCACAATGTTTAACAAGCATAAAAGAAAGCATCAGAATGTGATTTTGGGGAATCCACTTGGCTTTATGACTTAAAAGTAGCTGAATAAAGAAAACTGGAATAAACCCATCAAGAGCAAAATTGGGATGAGGAAAAAGATAGGTGTACAGCAGGAAGTGGAGAAAATATACATACAGATGGAAGAGAAAATATTAGTCTTTTTTCCTCCTTAAGGATATTATGAAAACAAAAGTCTTTGGAAATTTGAGCAGTTCATGTCTGTGTAAAATCAGACCAAATCTGATAATGGAAGAGAAGTATTTATTACTTTCAAAAGGCAGCTCTTTTCATTTTTTTCCCCTGTCTAATGGTTAAAGTGAATACATAAATGACAGTGCCACAGAAGCCTGCAAGCTTTTAAACCCAACTAAAATTGCTTTCACACCTGCAGTTCAGAGAATAACACTTTAAAAGTGTGTGCCACCATCCTGCTCACCCCTCCAGCTTAGTACATATATATCCACACAAAGTGTAAAAAAACTAGGGCACAGAGCACTAAGAAAAATAGGCAGTTTTGGTATTGTACAATGTAAGGCAGCATATGCAACCAGCCAAACAATGTTGCCATTTCTATCCATCCTGAAAGTAAACCAACCACCTCTGAAAAATAGATGTGGAAACAGAAATAAAGTGAGTTTTCCCCAGGCAACCATATTTACTCAGGGGAAGGAAAAAAAGAATTAAAGCCAAAAAAAAAACCAAACCAACCCACCAGACCCAGGGAAGGGAAGGGGAGAAAAAAACAAGGCAAACTGAATTGCTTTTGAACTGAATTCCCTTTCCTACCTCCTCTTACTTTTTTATCACCCAAGAACAGTTCTTCAGATCTAACAAGGCAGGAACTAAATTCTTATGAATAGAAAATCTTAGTCATAGAAATATAACCATTGCATTCTTGAGTATGGACAAGAATAACTAGAAAATTGTTACTAGAAGACCAAAGCATCAAACCATGGCTGTGTCAATTTCAAAAAAGGTGCCCTGATGCTGAGAACAAAGGGCAGACTCTCAAAGCACAGCCATAGAGCTGCATCTTTTTTCTAATATGTGGAAGTTCCACATTCCTAGTTATCAAACACTTAGAAGATTTACATCTCAGTTTCATAAACTTTAACAACAAATAGGTCATCTCCATTAAGAGTTTGCACATGAGATCCAGAGACATTCTTGCAGAAATGCTCTCACATATTCTATGACTGAATATGATAAACATCCGTAATTAATCTGTACCTATGAACGTGTGTATTTTTAAACTTCAAGAAACTTTTATATAATTCTGGTATGACACATTCTCTTGTGCACAATTAATCCACTACCTTTTAAGCTCCAATGTACAAGAAATTTAAATAGTCTATTGGAATAAATGCAGAGCTCCTGTTTTGATGAAGGTATACATTTCGTGAAGGAGAGAGAAGAGGTAGCAGAACAGTGTTGCTTTGATATAGGACTGGACTTCTAGAAGCAGCAATAACTTTAGTGAGCAGCATTAGGCTGCTTACCTACATGCAATTGCTAAGCCAGCTAGCCTACACTGGGTACTTTACAAGCATATTTGGGCTGATTCATGAACACAAACCAAGGAAAAGATTTTTAAGCATAACACAAGGCTCCATCTCATACTGAAACCATATATCAACACGTTCAGCTCCCATTTTCTGCAGAGGTACAATAGTCATCAGGACACCACAACTAACACTGCAGCATGTAAAGGGCTTAAATTAGCTTTTAGGGTTCCCTGCTGTTCAGACCAGAGTGTGCAGTTCTATGTGAAAAAATATAACATAATTCTCATAAATAACTGTAAACATCTATTTATGTACATAAACACACATATATACATAAAGAAAAGTATGGTCCCTGTGGAAGCCTACCAAAAAAACCCAACAAAAACCCAAGAAGAGTTTTTCTATGTGGAATGAATAATCATACTCCAAGTTTCCAACATTAATGAGTCTTAACATCAACCATACAAAACTTGCAGGCATGGATAAACATCACCCATTCCTGAATCTTAGTAGCTGGACTGTCTATGCTAATAGGTAGGTTTAGCAGGCTTAATTCACTTTGTGTCAAGAACAGTTATCTATTGATCCTCTTCCTGATGGATACAGAGCTTTATTATGTTTTAAAAGTCAAATAAATGCTGTAAAGTCATTGCTGGAGGGGGGACAGTAACAGCCACTCACATTGCTGTATAGCAGTAACTTGCAGTCCTTGGTTATCTTATACACTTACAATTCAGCAAGAAGTTTGGAGGGTGGGAGGAGACTTCTGTCATTTATAGATTTTTTTCCATACTGGTTTACTGAAAGATTCAGTTTTCAGGCATTAACACAACTTGAAAATACATGCACTGAGATAATCACTAAGAAAGTTAGTAGCAAGATTACACATCCTCTACTGTAAGCTTCAGACATTAGTATATCAAGCCTTGGTACTCTTCTATATTGGGGTACAAAGAGGTGTTAGTTTAAAGGCCAAATAAACAGCCCACACTGTATTTCTTCTCACCCATGCTTGATAGAAGCTGCCATTCTCCATTTGGATGATCATCTTTCCTTCCAGGCATCCATAATACACCTGTCAAACACCACCTTTCAAGGTTTATCTTTCATTGGGTACTTCTCTCCCCCTGAATGTAGCAGAAATTGTATTCCTGGCAGCAAATGCCCCTCAATCTTCATTAATACTGGAGTTGTTCTTTAATCCTTGTTGACCTGCCTTAATATTTTGTTTCCAACCCTCACCGTCCTGCTTACTAAATCACATTCTCTGGTAATTTTGCTCCCTACTCCTGTTGCTGCTCCACAAGTTTGTGATTCTTCTCTTTCTGTATGGCTAGTTCCCTGACCACCCACATTTGCTTGTCTTTATGTGGTAAAGGAGAAGCCACTTTTTTCTGGACTGGTTTCTCTTCTGACTCATGAACACAATGCAAGGACAGTGATTCCTGTGGGAGACCACCCCACTAGAAAACAGTACTGTTTTCTTAATTTGGCTGATGTTACCCACTCCTTTGATGAGAAGGTTGATTGAATGTTGAATGACTCATGAAAAAGCCACGAGTTTACTCATGTATTTCTTTATTATCTGTATTTTTCTTCAGGGGACAGAAGCCTACATTATCTGCAGATAGCTAACGCAGCACCATTTCATGGTATATGGCTCACTACCCATATGTACCAAATCAAAATAGCCTGTCTTCTATACTCCACACAAGCCTAGGTCACTATTCTCCTGACAGCTTGAAAGTGCTAAGCTACTTAATGCTTCTTTTCTTAAGCTAAGTGTTCCTGTATTGTTGGGATTTTCAATTACTGTAATTACCTCATGTAGTGTTACAAACTACACTTTTCTACCGGAATATTGCTTATAAATCAGGATTTTTACTGCCCTCTCTCTGGAATTGGATGTTAATGAGCTAGTTGGGTAACAACTCTCATTATAGTTCGACAGCATGTGGGCCTCCTACTTTTCTTTTAGCTCAGTTTCCAGCTATACTGAGAATCACAATCGTTTGGAAGCGTGGAGGACACAATCCCCCGCATTTGTCTTGTGTCATACCATTGAGAAGCTTACACTTATGCTTCAAAGTTACAAGCCACTTTTCAAAATCAAGTTGAGATAAACATCTTTCCACATTCATTCTCTGATCAATATTTGGAGCATAATTTGTTGACCCATACTCCACCTGAAGTCAGACAAGGTAAGAACAAAAATATTTGCACAATCACCTTCACATCACAACCTTTTTATTTGCTTCTGCCTCCAAATGAAAGAAACATCCTTGGAAGACTTTTGTACAAGATTTGGGTGCAGTCCATTGCCATATTTCATTGGAATATGAGCACGTGCCTGAGGGTTTTTGTCTGTTATAACAGAAGCCCCTCCCTGTTAATGCTATTAGTAACACGGCTGTTTCAAGTGAAATGTATCTAGTTCACTGGGACAAAAATCTGGTCTGAGCAAATTATCTGAAGGCAGATTTGTTACAGAACAGTGTTGACTGTAGCACCCCATCTCATTAGCAGATGCTGATCCCACTAAGTAATGAGCATGCTAAATTAAGATTTAGCTCTTAATCCTACCTTGATGTAGAGCAGAGGGAAGCATCGACAGGAAGGACACAGCTGCTGTAGCTCTGCAGGAAATTAAATGTAAAACTGACCACACATTAGCTAAGAAAATTTAGCAGATGCTGAGCTTGAAGCAAATGCTTGGACCCTTAGGCTGACAGCATTTGAGACCATTGCCTAGAACTGGACCTGAAAAGAACATCACTTTTCACTGGTCAATTATACATAGTATGGAAACCTAGTATTTCATAAATGCCTTTGCACTCATGACTATGGTCCTGGAAGGGGCTGGTTTGGTTGTTAGGTTTAACTCCAGCACTATGACAAAAACAAGCTGCACACATCTTCCTTGCTTTGCAGCTGCTTCAAAACTTTGAGATTTTCAAAACTGCATAAAACTACATTAACCTTGCACTTGCCTAGAGCCAGCCAAAACGGCTCTCATTTTATACTCCGGCTGAGAATACCCTGGAAATTTACATGTCAAAACTGAAAGGAAAACTGCTAGGCAAAAATCCTAGGTGTTGTGCAAAATACATCATGCTATTTTAAAAGAAAAAGCGAATTATAAAAAATCTGAAAGCAGCCACAACTACAGGACTGAAAGAGTTTCCTTTGTTCTTCAGCAGAAAGCAGTCAGGCTTTCAGAAGAAAAGGAAACTCAAATCTGATAAGAAGGTCTAGCAGAAGGCTTGCCAGGGTGGTTGGAAACCAGTATGAAGAGTTCCACTGTGGTGGGACCAGAACAATTCCTTGGTGACTAGTCTGAAATGCTTAAACTTCTCCAGAGTTTTCCACACCATGACAATAAAGGCACATTAAAACTGCCATTACCAAGTCAGCACCCAAAGCGCTGTACACTTACTTCTGTTCAGAAAGAACTTTTGGCTAAGTACCTTTGAAATTAATTAATAACAGAAGAAGGTAATTGTAGCATATAGATTAAAATTCCTGTTATAAATACAAAAACAACTGAAAGCCAAGCAAAGGTAACTCAACTTCTAATAAGATTCTTAATTTCCAAGTATCTCTTGCACCAAAAAAAGAAAACCCCACTCATTGTGACTTGTTGGATATTGATTAAGGCTTCCCTATTATTATCATCATGTATTTACTCTAAATGGTCCCACTCCAATAATTTATTAGAAAAACCTATTCCTATGCTCAGCTACAACATTCAATTACTGAACTAATCAGGGTCAAGAACAAGCCTTCCTATTAGTTTAAGCAACATCTACTACCTAGCCACCATTCCAAACACCCCAAAATAGAAGGCACTGTTTCCAACTATAGAGCATCAGCCCTAAACTAGGTTCTTTGTTTGCACAGATAACTATAGTTTTCTTCTCTCCTCAAAGGGTGCTGGTGAGTTGGGTTTTTTTTTTAATTTTGGAAGAGTCAACCAGTGGTGCATTAAACCAGTTTCATTCAGACTAAAAGGTTCATTGTAAGTATTCATGCTGTTGATTTTATACTCCATGTAGAACAAAGGTGTTATTTGCACTTTAAAAAGCAGTTTATTCAATCAATTCTGTTGTAATTGAATAATTTAACTTTAATAAACTGTCCCTGAATGTAGAAAGTACCTCTTCTGAACATAAATCTCACTGCCCCATCACCTCTGTGGAGAAGGCTATAACTCTTCCCTACCTCCCTAACGATGCCCAGGCTGTCTGCTTTTCATCAGTGTTATCAGCTCTCCATTAAGGGGATCTATAGCTTCCTCCAGTCAATTATTTTCTCTTCCATAAATTGATCTTCCAACAGCCTTAGAAATTCTTGGTAACAGTACAATTCCTTCCATTTTCACATACACAGGTGAAACAGCTATGTTAATGTTTATCTGGGAGTTATACCGAAAATTAACTAGAAGACCATGTAGCAGGAAGACTTGAAATAGGAGGTAATCAATGCAAGGCCACTAGAAGTTCAATCATTTGTTGTTAGCTATGCCTTGTTGATACTTATAAATGAAGCCAGGTCAACAAGACCAAGGTGGTGTTTTCCAAAACGTATCTGCCACTCCTAAAGTGTTGTATAACAGTTAAAGGATAAAAACATCCAACCATCCCCTCTCCACCAGTAACTATCCATTTCCAGTTTAGAACAGTTTTTAATGTTGAGTGCTTTTCAGAAAATGGCATGGCAATCTTACAATCATCAGCAAGCTTCAGATACATTTGATTGCAGCCTTATTTATCAAATAGATGCACAATTTGTATAAACTATTTATTAACATGAGTTTATTCCTCATCTAAAGTATTAATCATGTGCCTCAAAAAGCTGTATTCTTGAGGAAAGTAGAAAAAATATGGATAACAATGGTCTGACATTACTTATTCACTGATCTGCACTCAAACGTACACATCAAAGTCACACTGATCTCCAGATACAAGACAAGTTTAACTGAAGTCATCTTTGCCTAAACTGTATGCAGAGTCAGTGAAATAGTAGGATGTCAGTCAGGACAGAAAAGGGGAGGAAAAGAGTGAAGTGATGAGCAATACTTTATGCTTACACTGTCTTCAGAATAGACAGGAACATAGCCTGGAGACAAAAAGAGAACAGAAAGCCCTGCACAGGGAAAAGCCATGGTCAGAATAACCTCGCAAGATAAAAATATTGTATGCACATCTGTACACATATTAGAGAGAAGAAAGCCAGAACCATGTATTTCTAAGGGGGGGGGGGGGGGGGGAGGGGAAGTCAGAAGTGCTTGCTCCAATACCAGACATGAAATTAAAAGCACAACATCTTAGTCAAAGAGATAGCAAGGAAGAAAAGGAAAACGCAGGAGTTTGAGTCACTGGAAGGCTTTAGAAAAATCTAGAAATAGTTTAGGTAATCTTAAGGTGATGGTACACGTCAAACTGGATTGAGTTTTCCCTGTCTTTTTATAAAATTAAAAACCATTATTTTTTTTCCAAAATATTACTTTTATGTATACAAAATGTATTTTAGAGTATTCCAGGAAAGTGAAGTTTGCTTTTACGTTCAAGCATCTGAAAGACAAAACTACACCAGTTCTTATAAAGTAAGTTTTCCCTCTAATTAATGTTTTCTTCCTTCACCATCCACATCAAACAGTACCAAAACTGGCCATTTACTTTTCAGGTAGTGCCCTTGGATCTTTAGGAGGATGAAGGGGTCAAGCCCTGTGTCTTCTCCAAAAACCTGCATAATGCAATGTTTGTTCTGACGAAGCATTGCAGGAGAGTGCTGAGAGAAAGCAGAGATTGACTTGGGATAGCTGACACATGGGACAGATATCAACTGCCATCGCTGTTTTGTCACGCTGAGTTACATTCACAAGATACAACTGATACATTCACTGGTGCCAGAAAGGGATTATGTAGCTGCTTTGGAACCTTTGGTTCATCCATTTTGCCAAATCTAGGACAGGCACAGCAGGTTGGAAAAGAAAGTCAGGTCACTGGTACACTGCTGGCTTAGTCTTATGCCACTATTGAGACAAATGGAGTCTCCATGCTGTCCCCCAGTAGGGTACAAACTAAAACCAGTCTGCCTGGTAGGCAACTTCAGACCACCTACCAGTAACGCAGGTTGT
This sequence comes from Phalacrocorax carbo, assembly GCF_963921805.1. Classification (NCBI taxonomy): domain Eukaryota; kingdom Metazoa; phylum Chordata; class Aves; order Suliformes; family Phalacrocoracidae; genus Phalacrocorax; species Phalacrocorax carbo. The sequence goes on along the minus strand of NC_087518.1, from coordinate 25,582,825 downwards.
GATCAGTGTTCTGTGTTGCCCCTCTATAGCTATAAAACACCCCAGTGATTTTGGCAGCTGCAGATTCACCATCACAAGAACAGGAATGCCCAAAAAACCCACTGCATATTTAAAACACTAAATTGATAACACTACAGCAAAATTCATGTTTTACTAGAGCCTTTTGGTTTCTAAAACTTGTATTTGTTGTATTATACACAGTAGTAGAGGCTTTTAGCCTTTATATGTTCTAATATGATGAAACACACTACGTTAGTGAGCTACTCTCAGAAGTAATCTAGGCTTTAGAATAAAATCACTTACTACGGCAGCCTTAAGAAGAGGAAGATAGATCAATAAAAATATTCTCTTGAAAATAAGCTTCTATGAATGAGGAGGAAGTAATTTTGTGTCCAAAGGAAATGTTTGGTTATGTGTTATGTGCCATTGGGGCAGGTTACTTTAAACTAGGCCTTTCTAGGAACATAGCAGTAGCAGAATACATGGACTTCAGTAACCCCATGAAAGACTGAAAGTCTCTGCAAGTGAGTCCTCCCCCTCTTACGGAAGCCAGCCAGCTTCAGCAGCAAGTACTGCTCACAAGCAAACCAGCCTGATAAAACTTACAGCTGCTATAAAAGGCAGGGATCATATCCGAGCTGCAATCAGCAGCAGCATTATTTTGACTAAGTATCAGTGATGTGTTGGCATTGATATCTTCATCACTGACCTCCAACAGAATTAGCTGCACCGAGAACTGCAGGTAGCTCACTCCTGTGTTACTTACCAAGAGATGACAGTGAGAGGTCATGCATTCTTCCTGCACGAACACAGCATTCACCCACCCCACGTAGATGGGCATCATTCCCATGCAATTACAAACCTTTCAGACATTCTTGAGAATTACGCCAAGAGGAACCCTCAGCCACAACAAGTCCAGCTTGTGTGTGCTCTTCAGAGCAGAATTAATCCCCCAGAGGTATCACAGATCTTTGGGACCCCTGTTCCCCATGCTGTATTGAAGTCATCTGTCCCAACACCTAAAAAGGTGCCAGCTCTACTCTTAACCATTTGGCCACAATGTCGGTATGCATACATATTGTAGCACCCACAGCCACGCAGTTAATGTGCACACCCACTGTTGATTTTTGCTTTGCCAGTAAACAAAGCTAATATTGAATACTCATAGCTACAAATTATCACAATCTCACCTATGGTATAACCTTCAGGGTGTCTCCAAATCCCCATGACAGCTCTTCGGGTTTTCTTTCTTAATGGCACATACCTTTTCCTCCTTGCAACATCTGACCTTTTAAATACTATGTGAAAATCAGACTACACTAAGACAATTCTTTGTTAGATATTGAAAAACTGAAGGGAAAAAAATATAACAGCTTAGATCCCTTGGTTTTGCAGGGCAAATATCTGATGTGCCTTCTGGAAAGCATCACTGAATGTTATGCAGCAGCGCTGGCACATGCCTCAGAGGCGGGCAGTCTGCGGAACAGTTGGTACAAGAGACAAAAAAAGGTAAGGATGATCTTTCAAGGTGGAGTACCCAATTCCCGAACAGATGTTAGGAGGGGGAAGCAGTGATGATTCATCACAAAAAGAGTAGAATTCAATCCAATGGTACGCTCTTGAAGCATGAAAGTGAGAGCAATCCATCAAAACAGAACAGCAGAAATGGCCAAGCCTCAAGTGAAAGACCCAGCCACCCAGAAATGGCTCAGATCCAAAACATGGTCAGATTTGTATTTGCCAGATTTCTGTTGTTCAAGACTAGAAAGTCATAGACACACTAACATTGCTCTATCCAAGCAGCTTTTATATTTGGTTTAGTTTTCTTAGGATGCAGAAAGTTAAATGGCCTACTTTCCCTGCTTCAAAGTGTTACTTGTGCATGTGCCTTTAAGGAACTACAGCAGGGACTGCCAACCTGTACATGTAATAAGAAAGAACACAAAGATCTAAACTGAAATTTCTCTACAACATTTCATATTATAGTTTCAGATACATCTCTGTTCACTGCATTGTGATCCTTGGCAGCGCAAATGGGAATGTTAGCTTATTAAAATTCCTGTTATTTGTGCAGACTGCAAGCTCTCCTCCCATCAGGAGCAAACTCTGAAAGCGTCAGATCATCAAGGCTGTGATAAAAATAATTTCTCAGATATTAATATACATATCTTAGTAAATGTGGGGCTAAATTAAATATGGGTGTATGTTTTTCTGAGATGCACTGATGGCACTACAACTTAGCCTGTGCACACTTTGACCATGTCAATACAGGGTGACATTCTTCATATATATAGCACAGATGACTATATATACACACAGATCAGTTAGATGCTTCTGTCTGAGTATAGCTTTTATATTAGAAATATGTGATGCAACACATTCATGCCTCCTCTAGTTCATCTCACTACTGGAATGTAATGGATAACAAGTAGGTTCACAAACCAGATTTGTCTTGGACAGGTCTACACTTCAGTGCTGGAATTCAAATAACAGCAGCCCATTATTCTCTGATTGGGATAAAAAAAGCACAGGCTACCCCAGAAACTGAAAATTAACCTAATGGCAGGAAAACATTTTTCACTAGAGAAATGTTGTTCAGAAAGGAGATGGGCTGAAACAGTCTGGGTTTGAAAGCCTAAATCCAGGCTTCTTGACATGGCTTGGTTTTTTTTCCAGGGAAGATCTATCACGTAACCAGAACAGCATCTCTTATTTTTATTTATTCTTTTACATTCTATTTTCTTATTTCCTTCCTTACTTCTACAAAATCGGTTTTGTAAATGAACATGACAGGTCACTTTCTTCACTTGGCAATCAATGTATGACTGGACTTTGAACAAGTTTCAGAGTCGAAAGAGGTATGTGTCCAGCTAACATCATCAACACTCCTAGTAACTTCTCCGGTGCTTTGACGCCAAAGCTCGGTATTGAACAGCATCCATGTTAATTAATTCCAATTTTAGTTCCACCTCTTTGTGACCACCAATAAATCCATGTTGCTTTGTAATCCAGAACTGGGATATGTTCCAGCATTTCAGAATGTGGCATTTAAAAACCATTTCTGTACCTACCCCGTTTGTCAGTAACCTCCATATGTTTGCAATATGAAAAAAATATACATATCTGCTTTAGGGTCAAGTAAAACCTATGGGATGGTAATTCTAACAGCAATATCATTCCTGGAAATGCAGATAATATAGCATAGTGATGCCATTTGGTATGGAAATGGTTTTCTTTGCAGAGAGAATATGATCTGTTTGTCATTAAAACATGCTGAAGTTCTTCCAAGGGATAAGCTACTGGAAATGGCAATTCTGCATCAAAACTACATTCTCTGAAAATCCTTTACTTTCATCTTATATAGCTTTTATACCAAGACAAAATTTTAATTCTAAAAGAAAAAAAAAACCACACCAAACAATAAACCACCCTTTCTTCGCACCTTTTGAACGTAAGTACAGAAAGATGTTTTTATTAGTCTCAAGGCTGTTGCCCACCTCATCCTCAGACATTTTATACACTAAATGTATTTCAAGGAGCTCCCAAAAATATGAATTTTATTTCATTCAAGTTTCAAATCTACGTATTTAAAACTACATCTTTCTCTGAATCCTTCCGTGATAACTGTTATCTGCTTCTTTCATGGTAGGCAGTGTTTTTTGTGTTTATTACTGAGGAAATTAAGTGTTACAGCTGGTGTCAGACCATGGTTTCAGCACTGTGTTATGTTTCATATCCTCAGGCACCTCCAAATTAGAGTCAAGCAGAGAAGGCTTCCACTAACTTGAAATACAAGGCAATAAATAACTGGGGTCTAACTAAATAGGGGAACAGGGAGAACAGCCTACGTACAACACAGGGCACTTGCTATACTTAACAGATCTAATGCCTGTACAGCTCAGTGTTCCTGCCTCTCAGGGGTAGCAGGAGGATCCCAGGCTGAATCTACTCCTTTGGTTCAGTTGGATTTCTCAAGTACAGGGGAAGGATCATATTTGGCATCTGAGAAGCAAAGCAGCCTGATATGTAATACAGACCACAGAAAGTATAATTGTACTGAACACTTAAGACAGTCTTAGTGCATGATACTTGTCCCACTTACAAACATTTCCAGCCTAACAGTCAGCACCCTGTAAACAGAATTTTGATTAATCCCAGTTAGGATTCTCTCTCTCCAATGTATATTCTGTAGTTTAGTATGATATTCCAAACTGGTAACAAGTACTCAGAGATATCATATTTAGAGAAAAGCTTACTTCAGTGAGGCTGGACACATTTACTATATATAGTGGTAAACGAAGACCCCAAATATCTAACACTACAAAAAACTCTTTCCAAGATGCAGATTCCAGAGCAACTTTTAAACTTGCCAGCTTGAGTCTGACTACCCGTAACAACAAACATGCAAGTCTATCCATTTTGTCTCTTGTTGACCCCAAAATATCAGTATGCCAGCACATGACAATGAAGAGTGAGAAATGGTACGGGATTTGCAATAACATATTTGGAATGGAAATATTCTAGTCCAGTTTATTACCCCATGCTGTCCCGAGAATATGATGTGAACTACTGGCATCATGTAGTCAGTGTTCACGCATTCATGTGTTTGGTCACAACTTTGAGTGGTTGCTAGCATCTTCCTGGAGAGCTGAAAGACATACTACTCCTCACCAGTGCAAGTGGAACAAATTCATTTAACAAAGAAAAGGTACTTCTCTAGTCCCATGCTGTTAGACTTTGATTTGTGGGATCATCACAAACAGCAGTAGTAGACCATGTCTTCAATGCGAAAGTCTTTCTAATGTAAAATGTTTAGTAGTTTAGCACAGGGGCTGCTACCAGCTCTCCTTGCAGTAGCCGGTTTTTGCTACCTTTGACCATTCAACAGTTCCACTGATTGAATTCTACTTTCAAACAGAACCGAAATACAGAGCTCGGGATATTCCATGTCCCTCCCTTTAATCCACATGCATTGGGTTATGGGCATACAATCAGCCCTCCCATTCTGTTTACAAAACAGGTATTCATCTAGAGCCAGTAAAATACAGATTGGGGAGTTACTTCTGAAGTAGAAATGAAAACAGTAAAAACTGACAACTGGCCAACCAAGGGAGGAATACCCTCAACAGCTCAGTCTTCCAAATATGCCAAGGAACCAGTTAGGAAAAAATAAACTGTCAGTACACCTTGGTCCATTGCTTTACGTATTCATTCAAATAAATTAGTCACATAGAATGTTAGAAACAAAAAAAACCAAAGCCAACCAATAGCCAAAAAAAACCCCACCCAAACAAAAAACCCCAAACACCACCAAAACCTTACAGACTTTTTTGCAGTTTCAGATATTTTGGGTAAAATATAAACTGCTTCTAAGTAAGTTTTCATTCATCATTATAACTAGAACTTGATTCTCCTGTAGACTATAATAGTTTTTAAAAAGTCTGTAGAATAAAAAAATGAAAAGGCAATTAAAACCCTTTATAGACAAGTTAGCTATCCAAAGAGTAAAAGGGAAAATGTTTGATGTGGGAGAAAAGCAGATTCTGCTGCAGCTTATGCTTCAAATTAACTTTAGTATTATAATCAACACATACACACTGTTATACTGAAACACAATATTTTTCTATTCTACCATGCATATTGGAATATTAATGACTGACTTTTAACCAGTTTGTTCTAATTGACTTTTTTTTTTTTTTTTTTTTTTTTACACAAAAGCTCTATTATTAACCTAAATTGCTAGTACATATTGGTGAGTGGGGTTTGGTTTGATTTTGGCTTTACTTTTACAGCCACTACTACAAAAATAATTTACTGGCTCACTCACAAAAGGTATAGTACATACACAATTTCAAGGAATATCATCACACCTTTTCCATACAAGCAGGATTTAGGGTGGATGTTCCTGAAGTGTCACATTTTCCACTCTACCAAGAATCAAATGATTTTTATATCTGAGTAATCCAAGAAATGTTATAACAGAATTAATACTGGCTTCCACTGGAAATCCTAATGTTTTGACCATTGTTTGTGTTCCAATTTGCATTTTAACAGTCAGAAGAGTCAGATTTTGATAACTGAAAGGCAGCAACAAATTCCATCTCCAAAAAAGCATCATTTTGTGCTGATGTTAACCTACGCACTTATCTGAGTCCTGCTGAGGTTTTAGAGGTCCTGCATTTCTGCCACGTTGCAGAAACTTCTACGGCCAAGCCACCATGCTGCAATAGGCTATAAGTTTATCTGGCTTCAATTTTGGCTGAAACTATGTTGAAGTGTTTACAGGTGCATAGCATCATTATAAGTTTCTGGTAAGAAATTATTTCAACTAGCTTCTAAAGAAAACCTACTCTGAAGAGCAAGGTATTTGTTTACTACAAGCCAACTATGAAGTACAGAGAACATTTCAAAAGTAAGGTCAAAATATCCACGTATTTTTCAGAGACTGATTTGTTTTACACCCTTTTTTTTTAAAATACTGCCACAGAAAAACCTGCTGAAATGTTTACCTAAATGCCACAAAACGTCCCCACAGAGTCTATATTTCACTACAGAGCACGCTACCCTTTCCCTTTAAAATTATTACATTTTTAAAAAAGGATACAGAAAACTTTAATACTTAGCTCATTATCATAACACATTTAAGGATATGTAAGGAATAATAATACTTCTGAGAATATATCCTCCCAGACCAAAGCTACTTACTGAATATATAAACAGAAATAGCTTAAGAAAGATATTTAACTTCCAGCATTGATACTTAAACACTAGGACTGCTACAGAAATATTCCTAAAAGGCTTTTCTGCCTTTTATAGCCTACAAAAACGTTTTTATACATATATTTTTACTCTGTCACTTACCCTTTAAAGGTCAGATTTGTGTTGCTTCCTTTTACTTTCAGTGTTAGGTTGCTATTTATGTACTTGTTTCTCAGACAGCTGAAAGCCACCATTATTTTCTTTGCCTCAACTATTTGTGCTTTATTGTATGATCTGTAAGACTCAAACATGTAAACTTGCCGAATTCTACCTAGAAAAGTATGATTATCTTTCTTCTTTATACAGGCAGATAGATGGGCAAATTCACACATGCTGTATTCCTGTATCAGCATAAGGAAAACATGGCCTTTAGTATTTTAAAGAAAATTCTGCTTTTTTGTTTCAGAAGTATAATGAAAATTGAAACATCTGTAAATTAATTAAATGGTTTAATTAATACGCATTTAAATCACTGTATGCTGAGATATTACAAGCTTTCCACTTAAGGGAGGTTACCTAGGCAGGACTCATTAAATTGGAAATTGAACTTTCATCTCCAAACTGCCACCAGGGAAACATCCCCTCTCTGATTTAGCTATATATTGGATAAAAACCTTCCTCTCAGAACACCAGGCAAGGCATTTTATTTGAAAATGTTTGCAGCTTCTGGTAAACTGAAGAGAAATCAGTCCCTGCTAAGCCTTTTCTGAGAACTAACAGTATTTCTTGCCATGAGAGAGATGGAGATGACCAGGATTACCAAAGACGTGGATGATGTAACAAAAATCAATCACTTGTTTTGTAAACAAAAACAAATAAGTTTGTCTCTATCAAAGAAGATCTGATCCTTCTGAACAGGGACAAGAGCTTTATTTGAAGTAGACTGTTTCAGACAAAATTTATCCAGCAATGCTCAAATTCTCCTTCATTCCCATCTTAACTTTTGCAAGTCAAAAATTGGAGAATAAGATGCTGGGCCGCAGTTTCAAAAGTCTAAATTGAGGTAACCATTTCAATTTACACTGCTTTTAAGATAAAACTGCAATGTATAGTATTAACTGTAGTATGTAGTATAACTCACACTCCTAATCATTACCTGAAGGAGGATACTTTCTGTCAATCTGGCATAGTTCTTGGAAAAAAACAAAAAAACTGCTATGATTTTGATATTAAACATGGTTTTAGAAAAGAAAACTAGTCAAGACGACTCATGGAGCAAGGAAGTTTACAGAAGAACACACCAAGCACATTTTTCCTAGATTGTAACTCAGGCTTCCTCAACAGACATCAATCTCTGCTTCGCTATATGCCATGCAAAGATCACGAAGGCAGTCCCCAAGAGATTTCTCTATCAAGATGGGGGCAAACTCACTCAGTTGATACCGGTAGCGTTTATAATGCCATGTACAATGCATATAAAGAGCTCCCGCTATTATCAAAGAACTTGACAGCAGAGTCATCATGACAGGCATGCCTGTATTATCTTAAAGAAAAGACTTTTATAAATATTCACTGTTCTCTGGATGGAAATTCTCAGACAACTTCAAGTCCAGTGGATCTGGGTCTTCACTGAACCTTCTCTAAGGCTTGGTTTATGCAGTAGAGCATGTGGCTAAGGAATATCTTATTCTAGTGTGCTAAAATCTGTCCTAGCCTTGAAAACAGCTGCAGCGTGTTCGATTGTGGAGTTCCCCTGGAGCAGCGTATTGCACCAGCAGCAGAACCACACAGCAGGCAGGAGGAAGCTACGATGAGGATCCCAGCTCCACAAGCTACTTGACCACACGCAGAAATTATGTGTTTGCATGAAATCTTCATGCACCTCATTTTGAAGAAAATATTAGTATTTTTTGCCAGCATTGCTGAAAAGTAAATACTGTGACCATATTGTAAGCAATACTAGAGGCTTTAGAGAATTCTTATTACAACTGTGAGTTGACCCATTTTTAGACCTTTAAAGCTAAAACTGCTTGGCAAAGAGGCAAAAATGTGTGCAGACACATCCTGCAGCAAAGAAAGAGTGACCCTATTAAAAAAACATCCAGAAGATAGGAGAGGGTGTAGGATCAAAGATACCACTGATGGCAGAGTAACGAGTGGCCATTAGTGCAATAGCAGAGTTAAAGCAGGTATTAGGAAGATGGACTTCAAAGGGCTCATCAAGCCCAATACTCCCATCACTGGCCACTGCAGAGGCCAGAATAACCCACAACATGGTTAACCTCTCAGCATACAGCTTTAAATTACTCAGTGTAACAGCAGAAAAGCTTCACGAGAAACCTTGGCAGTCACCACCAAACTGAACCCTGAGAAAAGCAAGCAATTTGTTAGATAAAAGCACACCATTATCTTAAGTTTACTCCCCCACCTTATTGTTTAGCTATTGTTTGGTTTTCATTTTTGAACTCTGACAAAGTGCCCACTGTTGCATAGTCACATAACCCAAGATAATCCCATGCCACGATATAGCATCGATACACTTCTCTTCCCATGTTGAGCAATGCTAGAAACTGAAAATCCAGGAGTTCAAAAATAATCATTTGTGCTTGATCACATCAAGGTTATTTGACCTGCAGAAATAGGAGGTTCCTAAGCCAAGGAGCTTAAACTGCAATGTGAAAAACACACTAAAGACAGACCCACAAAGGAATTCAGTTCAACTCCTTTGAAATAAAGAGAAAATTTGCAATTATTTGTATCAACTGTAGCTCTAGCCCTGTAGGCTGTAAATAACTTTCACTACAAATACATATAATACAAATAATGCCACACCTTTCCACACCTCACCCTCCCCCCCTTCCCCCCCCCATCTTTCTGTAGCCTCTTCTGTCTTACATGGATCACCTAGCTCACCTCAAAGAATGATTCTTTTACATTCAGTACTGTGTAAGTAGGAATGTGTTTTTAGGGGTACATACAAAATATAATACCTGGCTTCTACAATATCTATTAAAAATAAAGTGACAAATCAGACTCCTCCCAGGGTAATCAGAGACCATTAGTATTTGCTTACAAGAAGCTCTCCCAAAAACTGCAAGGGGAAGAACAGTTATAGATTAAAAAAAGAATATAGAGCTAAATAAGCTGCTAAGTAATGATCAGGATATGCATGACAGGGCTGAAATTAAATACATCTTCCAACATAAAATCTTCCACTTCAGCCCCCAGATTTTTAAATTTATTTATTTAAAACTGAATTCAGATAAACCATTACTATGCCATGCCTGATTAGCAGCAGGTACTGACACAGACACTGATACCACCAACAAAACAGAGGTAGAAATGGTTTGGGGCTATTTCTGAGCTATCAGTGTCTAGGTAGACTTCTATCATGTTAGCGAAGGAACATATTACGTATATGATGTCCAGTGAAGAATTTGAGCAAGTCTCATTAAAACATCCACTGTAGTTTGACATCAAGATTATACTAGGACTCAGCACTTTGGAAAGGCACAATCACTAGTAATAAGCTGCTACTCACTTAGACTGCCAACCAGCCCAGGATCCCAGTGCTGCTGACCCCTGGGACCAGGCAGAGGAATGAGCTGAACAGAGAAGTGAGAGACACTGCCAGGTCCCAAGCCCCACAGCGCTAGTTCTCATTTCCTTTTGGTATTCAGTTTGCTGAGCTCTCCTCTTTGTGTACACTTAATCCATTAAGGATCCCATGAATACGTGCTTAGAGTCTAATGACTTTTCTTGATCTTGTCTCTTTCATTAATAAAGCTGGAAATTAATGAACAGAAACCTCTGCCACCATTACAGCATACTTTGCATTAAGGAGCACAGCCCAAGCACACAAACCACCAGCAGCTTATTCAGAAAGCTGACAAACAGAAGACTTCCGTAACACACTTCAGTGCCTTCTGCAGCTGTGCTTTCCTGGCAGGTAGGAAGGAAGTAATAGTGCAATAGGAATGGTCCTCCCATGGGTGAGGAAAACCAGCCAGCACCAGCATGAAGAGCAGCAGTAATTTCTTAGGGACTAAAAAGCGCTCATTAACAGTTGAAAAAAGGCTAATTTCTTGACACCAAGTCTGGTGATGAATTTTAGTTGGCTTTCTCTCTTTGTACCTTTTCATTTAGGTCTTGGCAAAGAAATAAAGTCTATTTTATAAACTTGTATTTTACAGTTTTAATACTTTTATAAAAGGTATGTTAAAGCAAAGAATTTGGGGGCGGCCATTCTGGATTTTTCGGAGTATCTTATAACACTGTATGGAAGCATAAACATTCTGTAAGTTTGACTGACAGTCCGTAGGATACACACAAGATGGTCTTAATCATTCCTCCCTACATAAAGCACACATTTGTCAGTGCTTCAGTTAGACAAATAACACCTAGTACTTAGTATTACTTTTCAAAACACGTTAAAACATTAGTTAATTAAGTTTTGGTGCCAGTATTATTACCCTGGTTTATGGGTTGGGAAACAGATTAAAGGGTTTGTGAATCAGCTTCACCTCTTGGGTGCATGCTTCAGTATCTGACACAGGCACTCGCACAACATGTCAAAAGGTTGGGTTTTTTTACACTATGAAAGGAAACACTGATACAAAGTGGTAAATGCACACTATAAATTAAACGAGTTCACAAAAATCCCAGATCTAGGTTTTAGTCCAATCTGAAAAAAATAAAATGTTCATGAATTCAGGAAAGCTGTAAAATTGTACATGGCATTTTCTTCAGGTGTTTAAGACTTGAGTAAAACATACACTACAGGCGTTTGATCATGCTACATACCAGAGTTTGCATTTGTTTGTTTTTTTTTTTTTTTATAAAGGAAAATTATCATTTCAGTGACAATCTGAAGTATGTGCCAACACAGAATAAGGTGGCAAATAGTTAACATTATAAAAAAACTCCAATTTTTACTGAAATGCAAGATGAATGCCTGAAACGCCTCCTTCCTCTTCCCTTCCACATTAGAGTCCTCCTTTCTTCAGCAGGTCCAAGAATTCAACAAAGTAATCAAAACTTGGCCCATACTCTCATGAGGAAATGGCTATTTCACACCCCCATAAAAAGTCTAAGAGTAAATGTTATTTCCTGCAAAGCTGACTTTAATTTTGTTGTTTGAGAACAGACCAACTGCATTTTCTGGCTAGCGACTTTACTTCTATCAACGCAGACTTGATTCAAGAGCAGCTTGTGTAAAAGTTGTAGCTTGACAAGAGTTAACATAAACCACCTGAACAACCCTTGCTGAGTAATTTATTTTTAAAAAATGAAATTACTTGTACAGAAGCTACGGAGAAAGACGGTTAGAAGCATATCTGCACAGAAGCCTAACAAGCAACACAGTAACATTACACAGCAGGTTTTTCCTGCGTGGCTTCTCCCACAGCTTCCAGAAGTCCTCCACCTCCTCTGAACCTGCAGGGATTTAGTCAACATTCCACCATCACTCTCTGCAGTGACAGGCTTGGTTTGGTGGGGCATTGCTTTTTCCACCTTCTCCACTTATGAATTTAGCATGCTATTTTATCTTCAGTCATTTTAAAAGCCACTCCAAAAAGATGACAACAATTTTCAGAGAAGATGCAATGCATAACCAGGAAAAAATGACATTGCAGGGACCTCCTACTACAAATATCATGGAATAACATTCCCCTGAAACACCTGTCCATTATTTTAGGAACTCCTGTGGCCTGGAAGCTTTAAGCCCAGGTGATTTAATTGACCCTTTGCATAGAGTGCAACAAACATTTCCATAATCAGGAATTACACAAGGAGTTAGTACCACTATTTAATTTTCTTCAACTGTCTTTTTTTTTTTCCCTTAAACCAAACAAGGAGGGCAGGAGGAGGAAATCAATACACAGTAGTCTTGCTGTTGCAACTGGGTCACTCATTTTTAAGGAGCAGCAGTAGAAATAGTTGTAAAGCAGAAGGCCGTATTAAACTCCTACCAACTACATTCACAGCAGAAAGGGAGTGACTGTCTCCCTTTTCCATTCGGCAAGGACAAACTGATTACAAAGCCTGATCCTTGATCTCATCTCTAGTCTTTAAAAGCATGTACTTGTTTATAGTACTTAAAGTAGAGAAGACAAAGGCATTTGGCTTCAGTGAAGGAAACCCAATGCCTATTTGGGGGCTGTGCATCAGTAGAAGAAATGCTGCTCAGCTCGCTGCCCATTTAGCCTACTAGCTACATTTTCAAGTGGCCTCTTCGGATTTAAACACTCAGGAGTAAGAAAACAGTTTAAAATGCTCTGGTGTTTTTGAAGACTGAAATAAAGTTTTGCAGTTTGTACTCACCCTTCATTTTTAAACTAAGGCTTTAAAACCTCATATAGCAGGAATCTCTACACCAGTACTAATTCAGCCTGTAAGTACTGGAAGCTGTTCCATTAAGCGAATTCCAGGCACTAAATCAGACTTTTTCATTCATAAGACACCATGAACTCCTCTTTTAAAAGTAGCGAATATAGGTTACAGCAACTGTTGTGTCCCTTCTCCCCAAACCTTTCTCATCCTAGTAAGAGCATGCTTGCTTCTGTTGGCTGTTCCCGGAATGAATACCTACTAACACACAAAAACCTAACTCACTCGTTCTACTATTCCATGCAGTAAGCAGAATAGTGCAATCTACTACATTATTTCAAATTTTGTTTGCACATAGTGTTCAGTAAGAAAGTAACACAAACCCATTCCTGAAGTGTCACAGAGCAAGCCCACAGACAGATTCAAGAGGTTTAACATATCATGCTGCCTGGTTCTGCACATAAATCAATGCCAGGAATTGGCCAAATTTTTAACCGTTGAAATTTTTCACACTATGAAAAAAGTTTTGTAACACAAGCTTTTCCAAGATTTTAAACCCATAAAATAAAAGTGTGGTAAAACATTAAACCAAGTCATAATCCAGTTTCAAAAGCTCAACTTTGGGATAAAAATAGTAACATAATTTACCAAAGCCTCAGTGTTTGGTTATTTAAGATTAACTAACTTTACAACCATCTGATAAATTTACAAATGTGTACCTAAATTTAGTATTTCCCCTTCCTACCCCTAAAATGACTCTTGAGGAATTCTACGTACATATTTAAGGTACACATTAAGCTTCTAATCAAGTCTTGGCTGAATAACAGAAATGGTGCATGATGCACACCTAGCTTTTGACCAAAGAACAGGTAGAACTCAAGAAACGTCTTTTAGAAAAATGGAAAAAGTCTTATGTAGCATAGTACTTTGTTAGAAAAAATTATATCCAGCAACAGTAATAACAGAGAAAATCCACCCTGGATTTTTCAAAGCAAGAAGTGTTTAGTAGTGTATTAGCTGAAATCAAACTGTATCACAAAATAGGTTCTTTTCATTCCTTCTCTTCCTGCTCTTCACACCTTTGTCTCTGCCTCTGGTAGAAAGAGGGAAGAAAAAACTTCCTCCAGAGATTTCAATGAGCATTTCCTGTATATTCAAGTGGTTCCTTTTTGTAAAATCCTTTGAAAACAGCTTTACAAAAAATACTGATTTTTGACCCCTCAAAATATTTTGTCTGAAATATGAAAAATCTGATTCTGAAACTGTTTAATGAAGACTGCAATTTAGTGAACATTTGAAGATATTACCGCACAAGTCTGTGCTTTGAGAAAAAACATCCTTAATACTTAAATAAAGTGTAATAATACTAGAAAGAAAAACAGCTATATACATGATTTTTAATACTGAACTATTTTTCTAAACACTGAATCGGCTGTAATCACAGAATTTTGAATATTCTAAACTGGAGAATTTGGCAAGTGTTGCCAGCAGGATTCCCTTCCCTAAATTCCCATTCCTTAACTGGTTTAAGAGTGGTGCTTGGGAAAAAAATCTAATAGCCAGCTCAGCCAAACTGGACTAACCTTTTCAGACTCCGGGAGACTAAACATTCCTAATAGGTTTTATTTTAACAAGAAAGCAGCTGTCCTTCCTTCCACCAGAAGGCAAGTCATCCTGATTTTGATGAAACACTGGGAACAGAAAGCCAAGCTCCAAGGAAGACAACTCATTTAAAGGCTTGCAGCTTGTATTAGAAAGCATCAGCACCGAAGAGGTCTCAGAAAAAAGTTTTTAACAGGAAGTGGAAGAATACAGGCTTTAAAGATGTTCAGATAGTTCTCTGTCAATAAAGCAAAGGCAACTAAAACTCCAATGCATTTCTACTAGCTGTTTATTTCCAAACAGGAAGTGCTAATAAGACACACACACACAAAAAAAGGAGTTTGTGAAAGAGTGCAGTGTCTTCTATTTTTAATCCAGTCAAAATGTGAAAGAGGTGCATCTCTTCTTAAGGAAAAATGGACACGGAAAAGTATAAAGTCTCTTTGAACTGAGAAGGCAGCAGTTTTTGAGCTTCAGTCAGCTAGTTACAGCAACACTCACCCGAGTGGCCATGTCTAGCCTCATCTGATCTTGATACAGGAAATAAAACAGCTGCAAAACCCCTAAAAGCACCAGTTACATAGCAGTCTGCCAGTGCCATAGTATTTCTACCCTATCCCTGGCGACATTCAGTTCAACAGAGCACTACTGATTGAATTCCCTTTTCATCCTATAGCAACATTACATCTTTCATCACAATTTCACAGAGCGACACTCCCCTGTTAGGGAGTAGAACACTGGACTTTCTCTTCTGCACATCCCCTCGGCTTGGTAGAGGCAGGCTAGCAGCGTGGAAGCATTAATTTGAAATAGGATTGCCGTTATTCATTCTGTTTCCCACAACTGGCTCATTATATACCAGAGTTACACATTTTTTGTTCCAGAAACTTCATTAACGTTTTTCACAGTAGCCTTTCATAAACAGTTTAGACACATGCAGGGCTCACTTGTCCTTGAGCATAAGCCTTTATCATCATTTACAAAATAATTTTAAGTTGATACAAGGAGTCAAGGCTCACCACTGATTTTGTAATATCACGTTTTTTCCTTTCTGAGCATACTAGGAAAAGCATAATTTACTCAGAATTGCAGCTGTACTTCTGCTTCACACACAGGCAAGCT
This sequence comes from Phalacrocorax carbo, assembly GCF_963921805.1. Lineage (NCBI taxonomy): Eukaryota > Metazoa > Chordata > Aves > Suliformes > Phalacrocoracidae > Phalacrocorax > Phalacrocorax carbo. The sequence goes on along the minus strand of NC_087518.1, from coordinate 25,567,072 downwards.
GACAAGTTCTGAGGCTCAGGCTTTATCTGGACCATGCCTAATGCTAGCTATTAATACTACGTAGGGCCAAAATATATCCAGGTGGATCCTCTAGATTCCAACAGTATCAAAACACTTGAACAAATCTCACTCAGTTGGCAACAATCTCAAATCATTTGGGCAAATGAGTATAAAACTGCTGTAATAAAACTGCACGGTTACTTTAGCAGAGTTGGCCATATTCTGTTCCTAGCTGCTCAGGAATTGTTTCAATTAGAGCAGAACTATAATTCAGCAATGTCATTCAAGCCCAACACATCCTTATTTAGATATATATGGCAGTGTGCATGTAAGTTCACAGAATCCATCCCCACCTAACGGAGCAGCAAAATTGCAAATTAACATAATCTAATTTAATGTAGTCACTCTGGGGTACCATGACTGAAGAAACAATCCCCTTTTTACAAAGGAAAGTATCTTGGCTTGTTACAGGACTGTTTCTTCATTAGAAGGCTTAAACTTCGCAGCACTTAGAACGCTGAATTGAGAGGAAGGAAATTTTTTAGTGTAGTGATAGTGATATCTACAAAAACAGTTTCACAGCGATCAGGTGACTGTGAGAAAAAATAGGAAGATATGACAGAGACATGAGAAACATGCAGTTTTCCCCAACACCACCTAGAACATTTCCCATGAGAAAAACTTCAATTTTCCCTTTTCTTATTTCAAGTGTGTGTGAATATGTAATAAAAACCATGCTTGGGAAACTGTCACTGATTTTTTTTTAATACACATATATATTATTTTGTAATCCCTATGTCACAACACCAAGAAACTAAGGATTAGCTTTTCTCTTTGTTTTGCCTTTGGGAAGGGATGAGGGGAAGGGGAAGTCCTTCCAGCAACATTTCAGTTTACTGCAAGCTAACCCCCATTTTAAAGAGGTAGATAAGCGTACATGTTGCTGGACGAGAGCTAGAGACATCTACAGTTACCCTGCAAAAGAATCCATACAGAAATGAAGCATCTCCAATATATTTACATCCAGCCAACAACTGAGTCAAAAATACTTCTATCTTGCAGGATTTTGATATCTAAATGTTTCTTCATCCTAAAATAACCCTATCCAATATTAAGGTTTCTTGTATAGTGAGATCTAAGAAGTTTAGACCACTAGGTTTTTTTCCTGTCTGCCCGGTTTTTCAGCTTCAAAACTAGTATTTCAGTGTATTAAATTCGGGCAGTAGCACGCAGAGGACTAAAGAAAGCTAGTAATACAAAAGGACTACATAGCTCCAAACCCCTGTAATCTTAAACCGATACACACCCAATGCCAGAGCTACTGAAAATACTTCAGAATCGCTGAGCTCAACTCTTAATGACATTAAGCACTGCAGCTCCTATCCTGTTAAACTGGAAGATTTATAACAGCAGGATTTATAATCCTTAGCTCCTCAATATCAAGGCCATTTATTCACCATAATAAGAAATCTAGGAGCTACTTAACACCTGACAGTAGCAGCACAGAACAATTTAAGAGAATTAAAGACAATTTCTGTATTTAATTGAAGAACTATCTAGGCAGTTGAGAAGGTACAACTGCAAAAGACCAATAGCAAATTTTGCATCTCACCTTCTGTGAGGAACAACATGGCATTTTCAAAGACTAGGAATAGTTACATTTAATGTAGGAGATGAAAAGATGTTTCTTCATAATTTCAACATACAATCCCAAGTGTTACCCATTTTATGTAGTTATAGGAATATTGTTTTTATGCATCAGCATTCAAGTACCCAGAAATAAAAACTACTTTTGCCCAGGAGCAAAAGAACTGTATAGCTGAAGTATAATTTCCACTTCTACAGAGGTCTTTATTAGGGTCCTGTCAGAAAGCATTCTTACCACAGCCATGGTAACTGACTGCCCAACCTTTAGTCTTGTGTAAACCTCAGATCAGTGCTGCACTTTACTCATATCAAACCTTAAAGTATGGAAGAAAGCATGCAGAGTCTAACAAAAGCAAGAGCTATTTGTACCTAGCTACGAACTGCAATAATAGTCTTTAAAACATTCCTTTTATCTTCACTAGGTGAAAAATCACTCGTACCACGGCAGTCAGCGGACTGCTTATGCATAACTTAAGAGCCTCATCTAGTTTCTAGTACGTCAATGAAAAATTTCCTACAAACCTTAATGTCAACTGAATTGTGCCACAGGGACTGAATTGCACAATTCCTAGCTCTTACATGACTGTTTTGTATAAGATGAACTTTGTAAAGTAAGCTGAACTACTTTTCCTCCATTTTTGCTCTTTGCTCAAATAAAATAAAATCAAATATTAATTTAAAGCAAAAGTAGGACAACAAAAGTAAATCCAAGCATTATATAGAGTAAACAACAGCAACAACAAAATCACTTCAAAGGACTATAGTGTTGTGTTTCAAGTCACTGAGGTGCTATGTATGACATACCACAACTTCTGGAGGGGATCTGGAAGTTTGGTAGGGCTGGGTAGAGGTGCTCCATGCAGGGACGCTGCTCAGCACAGGACTGACAGCTTCTCCAGGGAATCTGACAAATAGGCAAAGATGTTTATGCCACCCAGATCACATCAAATACAGGCTTAGTCGTCAGGGTTTTGGTTCCTTTTCCAAATTTAAAAAAAAAAAAAGGAAAACCCAAGTCGAAGCTTTTTTGCCACAGTTAAAGTATTACTTTCTAGGAGGAGGAGGAAGGGAGCAGAACTATTTTTCAGCACACATTTGAAGTGCCTGCTGTACTGTGCAGTCAAGGCCATACACCTTTTTTGTGAGATGCAAAAGCCTGAATAGTTAACAGTCTAAACAACTGAAAACATTAGAAAATTGGGAGCAAGGCATGAACTGTCTTTATGAAACTTTAAAAAAAGCACGCTATCTCGCATAGAGTAGTTTGTCACGGTCAGGGGCTTACTCCAGTTTGACACTCGTACAGACTTCCCTGTTACCAACAGCTAAACACATTGTTTCACACTAAAAGATACATTCCGATCTTATGTAAATCAATGTGAAGCTTCTATATCTGAAAGTTTCCAGTTTTCTGGCTATCAGCTACTAATAACACAGTCCATGGTATATGGTAAAAATAAGGAATTTTCCAAAACCCAGCAACTTAGGGCATGAAGCTTTCTAGTTCAGGTAGGGCTGAAAGTTTTTCTGTTTTCTGTTCCATGAATCTTAACCATAAATACCATCATGATTTTACCTCAGTGTGCTCTCTTGCCATTACAAACATATGTTACAAAATCAGATAATGCTTTCTGAACACTTTAGTCAGCAGTTATCTTTAAGTTTGCTCTCCCTTTTGTTTTAAGCTAGTGCAGGAAAACTTTGAAGTGGGTATTTTCTGCCATTAGGTGGTCTGAATCCCCGCTACACCGCCCAGGTACTTGGCACTAGTGCTTGACTTTCAGATTTACAGCTTGAATGCTAACATTTGCCAGGATTCAGCCAATTTTACAGACTAGACTTCCTGCAGAGCTGACAGCTTTGATAACATATTTTTAGTGGCTTAAAAGAGAGAAAAACTTAGGCCACTTTTCCTTATGCTTGACTGGGTACACCAGCCCTATTTCACTTGCAGAGACTCTTCAGATACTGGAAGAGCAACTGTCATGTTGGGACTTCTATAAAAAGGGCCATCTCAGATCTGTCTGTGGAGTAATCTCAGTGTGAATCCACAATTTTTTCAGCATATCAGTTCCAAGATCCCTCAAATATTTCAATATGTTCTTAGATTTGGGTTTCTCAGAAGTCTAAGGAAATCAAATCCTACACTAACACTTCAGCTCTGCCCTCCTTCAGCACACGTCTTGTTTAAGCAGGAGGAGATGCTTGGCCTAATTCCACTTTTTATATCCTTCTATCCCACAGCTCATTTGTGCAAGTTCTCAGCAGTGCTTTAAAAATTCCATCGAAAAACATATGCAGCATTTCACATATTAATTTGTGTATTAAAGTAGAAAACTAAACCCTTTTTGCCTCATGGCATTTACAGACCTTGACTGAAAGCATATGCGCTATCAATTAACTACATGCTTGTTTCCAAAACAAGCAACAAGTCTTTCCCACTATCTCTCAGAGTTTGCATTAAGTATTTCAGCCTCACAAATCCAACTACAGGAATAGATAACACATCTAGCTCACTGTTACGATGGCACAGGTTTCTTTAAAGATATATGCATTTGAAGCACATCAGTGTTGTGAGGCTCACACTGCATTAAAAAAAAATTGAACCATACATCAGCCTCAACTCTGCACTTAGAAATGATTCCTCAAGTGCCAGATTACAGCTTCCTTATTGTAGGAGATACCTTAGCACAGCCAGGACTGTTAGATGTCTAATATTTTAGACCAGTTGAAGTCAGCTCTTCCAAGCCATAGGAGCTTCTCTTTACTGAAAATAAATCAGTACAAATGGTCTCCTACCATCTCTCTGCAAGGACTTTGGGCAATAATCTGCAGCCCAATTTGCATGCAGCATGTCTACATGAAAAGTAAATGTGAAGTACTTAATTACTTGCTGTAAATTCATAACAAGTTCACTGCACACTTTCTAAACAGTTCTATAAAAGGCAGGAGGTAAAGTACTGCCTGTGCCAGAAATTCATACTCTTAAAAAGCCTGTGCTTTAGTAAAGAGGTTGTTCACTGGGATCAGATATATTGGCCTCTTAATTTACATACATTTTTATATATCATATCCCTTTCTCCTGCATTATTGTACACCAGGATGAACCACATTTAAGACCTGTGCTCAGCCAGGATTAACTGGATTAACCAGAATTTTCATTTCCTGCCTTGTTCCTCTCTTGTTTGAAGGTGGCAGCAAATTCCACCAGTTTCTTTGTAAGCACCAGGTAAGGTACCCAAACAACACTCCTTTTACTCCCTACCACCCTCCTCTTGGCTTGAATACAGCCAGTACAGCTGCTGCTGGTTCTTCCACCTTCATAGTGCCTCTTTTTATGAGGAAAATGAATACAGAAGTGGCCAGTAAGGCAACTGGGGACAGACTTAAACAGGCTTCCTGGCCATCCAGCTAAGACCTACTGCACTGCAGTTACTGACTGCTAATGATAGACATTTTAGGTGCAGCGTAAGAGACTGCAGTTCAGGTTCAGTGGTTTAATTCAAGGTTGCAGGCATTCTGCGTCAGAAGGATCCCTTCCTCATCTTAACACGCTGCATGCACCTTTTTTTGGATGATGATGTCAACTCAATACCTTTGTAAACACTCTACTAATTTGTTACTTGGCTAATTTAAGCCGTACCTAGCAAATCAGCATGTATAAGCATTTACCCCCAACACACACTCCCCCAGCATCAGAATCGCAGCTCAGAGCAATCCAGAACTAAACACTTTATGGCTTGCCTCAGAGAAACTCCACAGCTGACTCAACAGGACTCTTAGGCCTATTAACCCATAAAGTGTTGTCTGAGTGCCCTCTGTGTGGTTTGTTTGGTTTTGTTGGTTTTGCTGTTTGATTTTGTTAGTTGTTTTGTTTTTTTACTTTCAAGACTTATCAAAGAATGACTCTTGCAATGGAAACCAACACACATCCAAAAGCAGTATTTCTGGCCAATCCTTCAGAAAGACTGAACTTGAAACCCCAGATATAATCTGAACAATGTAAAATTGAGATAAAGAACCTGAAGAAAATAATTTCTCAGTATTTGTTGTTTTGGAGCTTTGAGGGACAAAGGCCATCTTAAGCTTGCATATAGTCACCTTCACACAGCTGAGTCTAAACAAAACCAAATGTGAATAATATTACTAAAGGTTATCTTCTCTTTCCTATTTCGTTTCTTACTCTTTCCACTACTTCTCCTGCCTCATCTCCATTGCATTTACCTTTTTCTTGATCCCCATATACCCTCCTGCTGAAAGCTCAGCTATCCAGGGTCCCCATGTCTACCTTTTTCACAGCTGACATTTTGGCCTCTGAATGGATTTTCTGTTCACAATAAACACGCTCCTTTTCCCAAAGGTCAGGTAGCTGCCATCTAAGGACAACCTGAACTCACCTAAATGGGGGGGGGGGGGGGGGGGGGGGGGGAGGGAAAGACCCCTTCACTAAAGGGCAAGACTGATTTTCTTGTATTTCCTGGAAGGAAAGGAAATGTCAACTGATGGCAACCTGTGACTGTAGCTCCATAGAGGACAACTGGAAATTGCATCCATGTTATGAAGAAAATGCTCATAAGGTTATTTCATATATATATTGAACATACAGGTGTTGTCCACATTTTGTACTCTTACACACTGTAGAATGATTCATGCAAACCATGTCAGAAGCGTTTACACAAGAGATCAGTTTCTGTTGCTTAAAAATATGATTTCAAAAAAGCTAAACAAAATTGAAAGGTAATTGAAGACATTTGACTGTTATATTAGTTTTCTTGCCTAATTTCTGGCACACTTGCATTTTCTTATTAAAACAACAGTAAATCCATTTCAGATAGCAGCTTTTCCTATGGAATTATAGCTCTTTGTTCACTTCAAAAATAGGATCTCCAGATATAATTTAAAACATCATTAATAGTATTTATTATTAAGAATAAAGTTGATAACTTTGATATTGAATTTTCATTTACTATTTACTAGCTGTTCCTCATTGCTATTAGCTTTCTATTGTATTTTCTACATAAATCCTGGTAACTTTTGTGCATTTCATGCAAGATACTCAGCTTCAGCATCATGAACAAGATTCCTCGGGAAGACAAAAAAACCCCCCAAACAACCCCAATATTCCCATCAGTTGAATCTTATACAAGAAAGAACTTGAAAAAGATTAGGTAACTTACATGAGTTGACAAAAAAACTCTTATTATACATCACAGTTCTATACGTAACATAGTACATTCAGCAGCTACCTAAAGCACCAAAACCACTTGACCCTCTGATTTGTGCAGGACAGAATACAAGGATCATTTCTAAACACTGTCACCTGTGTATCAGCTACTCACATCTTGTTACAGTGGCCATCAGGCTTAACCCACCTCTTGGCCACAGGAGCAATTCACTCTACTTTTCAGAAAACAGAATAAAGTAATTGGAACACCTAGTACAGCACTGGTACAAAAATGACACTAAAAATCCATTTAACATGTTTTAAACTTTGGTATTCATGCATTCCACCATCTATTCAGCATTTCAAAGTAGGAAACATTCTGTTTTGATATTTTCAGAATGCGTTTTTCAAAGCAATAGAACACTATTTTTACAAGCAGTAGCTTGCACACATGCTATGTTTAACTTGGTATTTTATCAAAGCAGGTATAAATATGCTTTCCCCTCTCAAAGCCAGTTATGCAACTGGACACCAACTAGCAGTGTTCTTGCCAGCTTAATACAGACATCTTCGGGATTCTGAGATGAGGACAAATTATTCACAAACAAGTCCTTGTTAATTAAAATAATTGCTACATACTTACACTAGAGAGCTGTGATTTAATAAGGAGCATAAGCAATACAAATGGAAATTTCCTCTGGGATACCTCAATTCCTAAAGTCCACTGCTTCTAGGACCAAACAGTCCCCTGGCTCCAGTTCCTGGCAGTATACATTTATGCAGGTTTCCAAAACAGGCCCTGCAGAGGTCTGCAAAAGCCCTTCCACAACAAGGATTTCTCAGTCAGTGAAAAATCAGAAGAGATGAGCTCTCTCTGGTAAAAATTATTTACAAATAGCTTAAATGCAGCTTTATGCTTCAGAAAATAGTTCATCAGCAAGCAATGTATATTTTATGATTTCTGAACATAAGTGGTTAATATTTGTTCTAAGTCTCCAATATCTTATGACTGCCAGCTTCATGATTTGTTATCATTAATTAGCAACTATTACATAAAGTATGCAGAAACAGGCACAGATTCAAGTGTTTGGATAAGCCCCCTCTTTCCATAATATGGGGAGCCAGCGTTGTTTCATAATTCCTCAGAAGGTGTTGACAGAACATGGTGCATATCATTTGATCAGGGTCTGCAAGCAGTAGGTTTTCTAAAAATATTTTCAGTTCTATTTATTGGGAACTTGTTTCTATTTTTTTCTTTGCCTAAACCAATTGCGTGACAAGCTGCAACACAAGCAATCAGCCAGTGTCATAAATATGCCAACAAATAATAAAAAGTGTAGAACAATAATTTAATTCACCTATATCCTACAACCTTAAGTAGGGAGAAAACCCCCTTGATTCAAACAACATACCCCTTAGAAAAAGAATAAAGTGACATTGCCTGCCCTTCCCACCAAAACACTTGGTAAAATTCTCCCTTGCTGTAGTTTATCATGCCCTGAAAGGCCCATCCACAGCAAAAGGAGATAACCAATATAGGACATCAGTTCAAAATCAGAATTAACTCTTAAACCCATGATTACCTCTCAAGTTAGAGCCAGTTTATAACCTAGCATGAACCTCTTCAAGTAGCATTTTGAAAATACGAGTTGGCACACTGAAGAGACTGCATTAATTTTTGCAGGTATAATTAGGAAAGTCAATCTGAGATGCCATTGCATGTATTGTGACAGCGCTCTGAAATGCCAATTATTCATCAGGCACTGAAGACGCACAAGATAAACTGCTCCCTTAACATAGGCAACACTGAAGGCATGGGAAAGAGAGAAGAGCAGCATCTCCAGTGTTAAGAACCAAGTAAATCAGGCTGTGGACAGGAAAGATCTTTTGTCTGTCAGTAGCACTCAACTTAGACCTCTGAGATAAGTTTTCAAAATCCTCAAAGCAATATTAACACATTAACTTAAGCCAAGTCACAGAAGAAAGTGGGCTTACATTGTACTCCAGCTTATTTCTCTAAATAAAAAAATGCTTATAATGTTCCTGATAAATCATTCTGTTATACCTCAAAAGCATTGCTATGTTTCATAACAAACAATCCAAGGTACTATGCTCATGTACATTCAAGAAAAATTTACAGTAAGCAGCCGAAAGTATTCTTAAAGTTAAGAGTCTTAAAGAGCAAAAAATAACAAAACCCAATTAACAAAGCTCTCTCCCAAGAACAAGCTGGACTTTTGACACAACTCGGGTGACGGGGTGTTGTTTTTTTTTTTAATAACAAACCATCATAAAAATCAGAGACCATTTCAAATGCAGAGAGAACCAGTCAAGAAAGTTTTTCAGCTTGTATACGCAGGTGATATCTTGCAACTAATCACAAGAACAGCAGCCTGCTCAAACTGAAAAGGGACAATAAGCTTCTGGCTAAGAAGGGGTTGGATGGAAAGTGTTATAAAAAGCTATTACAATTCTGTAAGACAACGATGTATGCATGTTAAGTATATTTAACCATTTTCCCCAGATAAAACTGTAGACTTCTAGGTATTTATATGCTGATCTTAGCATTTGGGTTCTTTAGAGTCCCTAAGAAAACCACCGCCATTCCCTCTGTTCTGCAGGCTAATGCCATGTCCCTTTTGGTTGTAATGCAAATGCAGACACCCAGCACTGCCTTGTGCTTGTATGTGTAATGGCCATCTGAGACTGCAGACTTTTGGAAGATGCTTAATTTTTACTTATGTTTACATCTAACCAGCAATCAGAAAAAGGAAGATTAGAAAGAAATAAGGCACTTCAAATAAATAAATTCTGGCTTGTTTTTTAAACCTCTAACTGGGTTAGACAATTTTGGAAGTTGTTTTTATGCCAATTTGAACTAAATGAAAAAGTCTCAATGAATGAATTTTTGTTGCATAGCAGCTTTTCAAGAGTGAAGAACATCCATTATGAAACTATAAAAAGCAGCAATAGCAAACTGTGCTGTATTTATCTTGTCAATTGACATATCAAAATACCCACTTAGTGTAAGCATAACAGACAAAGGTGTCTACAAAAGCAGAACTTTGCTCTGTTTGGAATATTTGCCCTTATTTCAATGACAAGTCTTACTAATAGAAAAGATTCCTAATTACATGGTATTTTTCAGTATTTATGACACTGCAGACCAACAGTCATGTAATAAGAACAGCTAGATATGCAAATGTGGCTGAAGATGCAGTTTAGCAAATATTTGGAGACAGACTGGTTTTATTAGGTAGTTAGATTACTAGATGCATTACACATAAGTTGACACCACACCTTCTCTGAGACTATTTGGTCAAGACTGTAGAGGGACACACTTTAGAAATTCCTAAATAGCAACCACATTTTCATCTTTCACATCATATCAGCTTTCATTAACTTAAAAAGGAGATGATTTGTTCATTATAGAGACATTAAAATGCACTAAGCCTTCTCTTACCACAAGGTATTTGTCATTATTTTGTACAGAAAATGGCACTTGGGAAGCTATTTGAAGTCACTGTAACTTCTTTTTAATTACTGTTTGCAATTGCTTGTCTCCTAGTCAAGTTCTGGGGGGGGGAAATCGAAGAAGAGTCTGTAGTTGAACTACTGCTTCATTAGGTCACAGATGTCCCCCAAAAGACCCAAGAAGTTTAGTCCCACTTTCTCTCTCCCCCTCCTCGAACTCTGTTAGCCTCCAACACCTACTCCCCTGATGCAGCATTAGGGCCATTTACATTCCTAGAACTGGGTCACAGGACCTTGCTGTTCCTCCACACAGTCTCTGCCCAGAGCCACAGCTTCTTAGAGGTGCCAAAAGCCATTTCTGCAGACAGACAGAAGAGCAGCAGTGAGAAACTGGAGAGAGAAAGCTGTGGCAAACGTGAGGAAACCACAAGAGAACAAGGATGCTTACAATAAGGACTAAGTCAAGGACTGTCAGGGGTTTAGTTCTTTCATTATGACAGGCAGGAGTGGTGAGGGTTAGTCTCTGCACAGAAATCTACCGCGCTGCAGTGGTGACATGCAACTGCAGGCTCTGTTCTGAGCTATGCCACTTCAAGGACAGTGTCTTCCTTACCTTATTTAAATAAGCAAGGAAGTTTACTCATTCCCAATTCACACTTTGGTGCATTTGGACTAGCAACTTTGTATGCACAGGGAAGTTTCAGGAATCCTAGTAAAGAATTCCTAGTTAAAATTTAGTAAGCTTAGTTAAAACTAGCTCACCAAAATTTATTCTGTGGTATTCAGTGTGACCGAGTTGATGTGGAAGTTACTTGATGTCATCTGGTTGGCCAAGATCTATCAATGCCAAGTTTAGAAAGAAATGTAAAATGTGTTCATCTGATTCGTGTCAATATGGAACAATGCTAGAGTCACACGGTGAAGTGTGACCCTCTAACATTTGACCGTTCTGTTTGTGCTTGTGTAACCGAGAGCCGTTCAATTGACTTGTTAACTGTCTTAATGGTTGGAATGTTGATTGTCGATTTGTTAAGTTAATTGTTAAGAAAGAATTTTAGTTAGGAGTAGAAACTAACACCTGAGAATTTTAACAAGATAATAAATAATGCTTAGGCCAGACAAGAGGGCGTTAGCAATGAATGCTGCATTGACAAGAAGCCTCCTGAAAAGATACAATTCAGTTGACCTTCAAGGACTAACAGTGGAAACATCCTGCTACAAAGGAGAGTGCCAAGATAAGGGAAGACCACAAATCAGCCAGTGGTGATAACAGGGAACTTCTTGGCTCAGAAGGCGCTGAAGCATGGAATTGGGGGAAAGGTAATTCCGGCAGGGGAGATTGCGACCACCGACCCAATTTAGGACCAAAAAGACTTGCCCCCCCACCCCGTAAAGAGCATGCGGGCTAATCTACATGGCAAGCGTGGCTAATTTAACTACGGCTGACCAACGGCAAGTGGGATGCTTATCACTGACCAATGAGTGTAAACTTAGGCGTGTTTTTACTAATTGTTATTAATTAAGTAACTGAATATAAACCCTGTAATTTTGTATGACGGTATGCACGTTAGGTGGAAGGATCCCCCGTGCATCCAGCGCTGCTTGCTTGCCTCTATTCAATAAATTGTACACTTTGACTGAAATTCCGTTTAAGGCTAAATTAATTATAACAGAAAGCAAACAGAAAATTATAAACACTCTTCTAACTTCTCACCATGGACACCTTATACTATTTCATGCTCTATTTATTCCTTATTTTAAGTATAGGTATCTCTCATTATTACAGATATCAAGGTAATAGAATGTTAATATCCTGTGTTATCTTCTTTCCACATGAGTATAGTAAAATACCTAACCTGGACACATAATTTTAAATTTGTATTCATTTAGTGTGTGCACGCACAAAAAACAGCGTTCACTTTTTCTTTGTAATTCACGGTACCTTCTGTTTCGTCCAATCAGCTTTTCTACTTACTATGGACTTCATTTAATCACTTGGTTACATTAAGCAATTAGTCAAATCTCAGCTGAATCATAGACATTTCACAGCAGAGGATATTAGAACAGGATAGTCCTAGTACCCCCATGGCAGAACAAATCTTCAAGTAATTTATTAATAGCTTTGGGTTTGGATTCACCTACAAATTCAGGGACAAAGAAATAAATTGGAAAGAATACTGGAATTCTTGCTCCTGTTCTTGTTCTAGTAAAGGTGTGGAACAGCTTGTATCCCTGTCCTTAACACTGCTTTGCCACCTCTTTTTTGTCCTATATTTGCAACACCACTCTGTCTTACCTACCAAACTCCAGAAGATATGGAAAACTTGCTTTGAAGTGAGTATACTTGGGGGGCAGGGGAGGGAGGGAGGACTACAAACACCTATTGTTTCAAAATCACTGTTCTAAAAATCACCTCCAACCTTCACACACAGTCAGTTCATTTCCAATTGTCAGAAGTTAAGCATCTTCAGGATACTTGGGTTTGGATAGCAGGAGATTATCCCAACTGCATGGTTAGAGCTTTTTCTTTATAACACACACACAAAAAAACCAAACCAAAAAACAACACAAAAAAAGCCACCCCAAGAAAAGCCCAGAACACACACCCCTACCCCCAAACAACAAACACAAAACATACCTGTGCCCTAATATATAGCCACACAGACAGCTCCAGGGAAAGAACGGGTTATTATCTGATATAGCGCTTTCAGCTCCAGGCAGTTGTAAGACCAAAGGCAATGTAACTGCTATCTCCAGTTTTGAAACCTATTAAGCACTCACTGGGTAATAGTGCTGCTTTTTTACCTTTGTCTGGAGACTTCCAGTACGTGCCTCACTCTATATTCCAAACTTTAGAAGTTTGGAACACACTTCCCTCATATGCAAAATAATACTTCTCCCCATTTTTTTTCCTTCTTATCTTACCTCAGTGTGGTGCAAGCCATTTTTAATCAGAGACCTAGCTACATGAATCACCTCTACAATCTCTGTTATACCAAGCTGATAATTCCAACTCCAATACCACTTCTTCCCTGAGCTTTTTGCAACAAATACAGGAAAAAGATATTAATCTGGGGGGTTGGGGTTTTTTTTGTTGGGTTTGGGTTGTTTGTTTGTTTGGGTTTTTTTTTGGGGGGGGGGGGGAGCGAGGCATTGGTGGTACAACTTTTACAACAAACATTTTCTCTCAAGGAAAACATAGCTGTTAAAAGCATCCTTAGTATTCAGCTATATCTGCATATAAGTTGTTTCACTGTAATAAAGTATTTTTGAATGTTTGGCTTACAGTTACCATCAGTTCTTTTTCCTCTGACTCACAACAAGCACATTTAGAAGGGTTTGCATGCACGACAAAGTGAACAAAGTCCAAGAGAAAAGCCACTATTTATAATAGACAGTAATTAACAAAGTGATACAACACCACTTTAAAGAAACCTTCATATATTTCCCCTACAAAAAACTTAACCAAACACTCTTGCTTTCATATATTGGTTTTCCAAAAAGCAAATCCACACTATACCGTCTTTCAAAATGCCAATTTTAATCTGGATTTTTACCAAGAGTTAATTTTAGAATCAGTTAAGCACACATTAACTCTTAATGTAGAAAGGCACTGTCACCTCCATCTGCTGCAAAGTAATTGAAATGTAATAGCTACAACTCGATTTTTTAATTTTAAAAACTGATATCTTAAACTCCCTCAAATGAGCATAAATGACAAGCTTGTGTTTTCTAATAAGAATTAGAAACATTACAGCTGCATGAGCTTTGACAGATGTTTGTCTGGATCCTCCATCATATAGGCAGGATGGTTCTTTTGCTACTTAATGATATAGCAAAACAGGACGATGCTCAAGCCAGTGATCTAATGTCACTTGGAGAATTTATAGAAGGAAGAATGAGCTTACTTATAAATAGCCCATGGAGATTCACTGCAGACTGTCCATTTGCTTAGTTCTTAAATTTAAGAGGAAATTCCCTGCTCATCATATGTTTCTTTTCACTACTGTTAGGGGTAAGTATGACAAAACAATAGCCTAGGTTTTAACTTGTGGAAGTCAGAATAGAAAGTATTGGTTAAGGGCACTTACTCTTTCCACTTGCATCATTTTATTAGCTAATACTGTTCCTGGTAACTGGAACTGAGAACATACAAGCTTTAAGCATCACATCATCCTTTCTGAATAAAGAACTAGTAATTTATTTGTTTGCATAGAAGTCGGATTATACCTTTCTGTCCTTCTTCTGTTATTAGTTATCCATTGCCTAATAGCTTCCTACATCCTTTCAGGGAGTAGATATCAGTGTTGCCACTAAGCACAAAAAACTTTTTTTTTTTTTTTAAATCAGCTTTTATGATTCTCTTCTAATCTTAAACCTTTAGTATTGCCCTGTTTTGGCTAAGAAACAGCAGAAGGATCTTCGTCCTCAAAGTGATAATTAAAACGCTGGTGGCTGAACCACATTAGAGGACCTGTTTTGGGGTTTGGGTTTTTTATTCTGGAGTTTCAAGAGCCTAATGTAGTTTAGAAGTGGGGACACTCTTACCGAGGCATAAAGAAATACAGAGCATGGTCTGAGAACAGTGTTCAACATTCATTAGCATTTAAATGTAAACACACATACAGAAAACACGCATTCAAGAACTGGCATTAAACATGTTGAAGATTAGGAGGATAGTACTGCACCTTTTGCATCAAGTCTGTAAGTCAGTCAAAAACCTACCAGATCTCCCTAAAATGTAGTTACAGTAGGTTGAAGTGAGGAGTTATCCTTGAGGTTTATCTCTGGCTTCTTCAGCTTTCCTTGCTTAGCATGTGTTCACATTGCTTTTACCACAAAATTAGTTCAAATCAAAAGGAAAGGAAAAGGTTAAGCCCCCAGTCTTTTTGCCTACACAGTTCCACTAACGTAAACACATACATATGTTAGCATCTACTATGGAGATGAAACAGGAGATTCTTCTCAATGTGATTAAGATACATGGAGTACAACATATTTAAATGCCTTAGGGACTCTCAATGGCTTCTTGGAGTCCTTTAAATACTTAAGTCATTACATATATTTAATGTTATAGAATAGGACTGTTTCTTACGGGCTATTTTGAGTCTTCATTCATATATACATACATATACAAATTCAAATTTTTTTTCTATTCCGTTTAAATCCTGAATATTTAACACTGACCAACATAGTATATTATGTTGTCTCAGAGCATGTACATTATTGGAACGTAGTTCCACGAGACCAAAGAAGCGTTTGGTCTTCAAGGGGTAGAAACCATATACTCTACAGAGGAAAACTTAATGCTATTCTGATTTACTTTAGGATTTTTAAGGAAAATTTGTAGCTGTTATCAAGTATATCCTAGAAGAGGACAAGAACATAAGCCATGATTATGCAAACCCCTTAAAATAATGAAGCAGCACTACAGGGACAGAGTGTAGATCCTGAGAACATGTAGCCTTTCTGGGTTTTTGCTATCAAAATAGCACTACTTTATTCTTATGAAAACCCAAACTTTCAAAAATCTGTCCATCATTTCTTCTCAACAAGACTGTAGTTAGAGAAACAGATTTAAATAGCACATGCATTAATAATGTTTAGGCATTGCAAGGATTATATCACAAGAAAGCAGGTACATTTGCTACCCTGAAGCACTGAGAAATTACTCATCTGCCGAAGCAAAGACTTGAAAGAACTATCTCCCACAACCTCAGTCTTTATAGAAAGCGAATGGATTGCCATAAAATAAGGGTCTTGCACAGCAAGGGCAAGAAGAGATAGAAGTGATTCTGATCACATTAAGGCTGGAGCTATATCTAAGGCAGAATCAGCTGTTTAAATAATGGACTGAGCAAATAGCAACTCCCTCCCTGTAGACCATTTTGTCATCACCACACAGCACACAAACAGTAAGCACTTCTAGGGACAGAGCTACTTCAGAGAATTAGTCTTGCTCTGATAATATCTTCTACTCAGAATTTGGGTATAGTGGCAGACACCAGAGGTTTTAGCAGAAACACAATGGTAAATCAGGAAGCAGGTTATTACCTTTGGTATTCCTTACATGATCTCTCTTTTTTCTTTTACAATATAATCCAGCAGAGGTTCTGTATTCTGAAATTATGGCATCAGCATAACCCCTTCAGATCTCCTCTATTTTAATCAGTTCATGAGCATGTCCAAGAAAAATTCCTCCAGCTCCATAGAACAGGGATTTTAAAGCAATTTAGCCAAGTAGCGAAGACAGAAATTACTGAAGTGTTCCAGCCTGCCTATCACTTAGCTTGAAATTTTAAAGCCACTTCTCTTTGGATTCAGCCAAAATATTTTGGAAAAACAAAGAGTGGTCTGCCTAACGGAACACAAGAACAATGAAAAAAGCTGGCAACCAGTTCACTGACAACTCAGTCATATTTACAAAGTCCATCAATTAACCATAAGCATCCTTGGTTTGTTCAGCTTCCTGAGTTCTTTTTTCTTAAAAAAGAGTCAGGTAGCTACACAAAAAGACCAAGTAGCTGCCAACTGTTGGTTCATTTAGTAGCTCTGCTCTTGGTCTGAATAAGTTTTCTTATGTGAACTGCCCAATACACTGAGCCTTAGAGGAGAGAGATACTACTTCTTCTTAAGAGGGTCCAGAAAAACTACCATAAGTCAACTATTTCTTAAGAATCCAGATTTGGAAAACTAACTTTTGCTTTGTGTTTCAAAGAAAGACGAATCTCAAGAAGTAGCTATATATTGGCTTAGAGTTTAAAGGCAGGCCTATTTATGCTATAATTTCTAAGCGAGTGGTGTTTGACTAAGTTTCTCTTCCACATCCCAAAGAAATACATGCTGTATTTCCTTTCCCTACAGCATGCATACTACTCAATGACGACACCTTTTCCCAGGTATTCTTGCGCATTTCTCCAAGGTAAGAAATGCCATTAAAAGATTAATATACCTAAATTGTGAAGGATGTTGTGGAAAGCATTCTCTAAGGAACCAGATTACATCTGCTGTATGCAGAGGAACACCACCAATTAATTCACAATTATTTCAGGAAGTGCACCACATTCTAGTGCCACAGAATTACAAAACAGTAGTAGTTCATAGTCATGTTAGACCAAGTTCTTGAAAATCAAGTACTCATTTACAATAGATAAAGTAGATAAAGTTCACAATCAAAGTAACACTCAAATATCTTGCTAATATTATCTTGGTAGCGTTTAGTCGGCTGTAGCTGCATTTCTGAGAAGTCTATTGTCATTTTTGCAAAGACATGCATTGGTCAGGGGTTACTTAGAGCAGTGCTTTTCAAAGCAGTTCATTTCAAAACCAAAGGCAGCAGAAAAACATTATGAAAAAAATAGAGCTGTGACATCTCAGGCAAGCCAAGCTTATCTTTGTATATTTCTAAGCACATATTAAATAACAACGTGCAAGCTGAAATCCTCATCTCCATTGCAGAGTGGAAATTCTCAATTTATGCGTCAGAGCTGAGGGGGTTATTAGAAAGCTAGTGATTTAAATTACTTCTTGCTGGATTTTTGATATTTGCTTGACTATAAAGGGACTTTTTTCTTCCCCAAACTGAATAATGGTAAGTCATCTTAATTTATGCATAAGATCGGTTTACAGTCTCTACAAAGGATGGATTTGATTGAGTTCAAGGTTCATTTTAACATGAGTGATATGCTCCAGTCTTTACCACTTCTAAAGTTTTGAAGATGAAATTAAGTTTGACTGTATAATAAACAAAAGCACATGAAGAAACTGAAGAACTGAAGATATCCAGAGAACATTCTCTAACTGTACTCTTATAGCACTTCAAAACATAGTTCTTGAGTATATGACTCATCACTTTTGCACCATACACAACACAGGTTAGAATAAAACTTGACTAAAATGAGGAGCAAGTCAGTTAATATTTATCTTCAAAAGACTTTTTCTATCTTTCTATCTTCTATTTTCTTATCTTCAGAAGACTTTGTCAGACAGTAAGTGTATCTAGTATTTAATGCAGCTATTGGTTCTGGCTCCAGTCTCAATTTTTGAATACAGATACTGTTTTTTGCACTAAAATTCAGAGGGGGACTCTTATTCCCCTGATAGAGTTAACTATTATACATAAATTACAGGGGTATCCCAAGTAATGTGCTTGATTATTAAATCAAGAAGTTAATGAGGCCAAACTGATGGCAGAAATTAGGCAAGACTAGCTGACAGGTATTTACAGATATATGCAGCAGGTAAGACTGTGGAATCAATATGGGATTTCAGGAAGTGAGGGTATCTGTTATGGAGACAAGTTCAAGTGCATTACTTTCTCCTCTTAACCTCAACAGAAGACAGCTAATGATAGGGCAAAGCAAACAGGCACAAAAGGTTAAAGCTTTCACTTAGTAGTTTTTACTGAAGAAGTCAAACCTTTATAGGCTTCACTATGCCCTAATTATATAAAGCATGCATGAAAGGCTTTCTTACTGTGCTTCGTTCATCTTTGAAATGAAGGCAAAATCTACAGCTTCATTTACAAGAGAAGTTAGAATAATGTAAGTATAATTTGGAATCATTTGATACAGCATTTGGTTGCTCCAATTATAAAATCTAATTATATACCTTGTCCTCATGCTCCTGCCTCTGTATTATATTGGTGGCCACAGCAACCTGAAGATAAAGTAATACATCCACAAAACTCAAAGAACTCCTTGGCCCCTACTTTCATATTGTAGACTACGAGGATGTCTACACTTACACTCCACCATTCATCCAAGCTCAGCATAGTTACACTTTTCTAAAGAAGTTTTTGTTCATCAGTTCACAAGCCTGCCTTCAAGTGCACACAGTGTGTGCAATAGATTACAAATGAGAGAGCTGGCACATAACCACTAAGGCCCTTTGTCCTTTTCTGCAGGAAACTCATTATTTGGAGCAAATTACAGGTAGGATATAATTTCACATGTAGTTCATAATTGCGATACGAAAGGAACTCTCCACTGATGCATAAGTTCACTACATTCTAAATTAAAAAAAAATAAATCCAGTTTTTTCTTTGCTATTCAGCAATGTAGAGGTTTGTGTCTGTTGTTTTATTACTTAGACCATAGAAACATTTGTCCTTTCTGCCCTTCACTACAAGATGCCTAAAAAATTTTTCTTCCCCACCCCAAAGTTTGTTCACAGGTCATTTAAATTAAAAACCATAAAAATATCCCAGCACTAATACTTGACCAATTGGAATCCCATTGACTACATAAAAATTTTCATTCTTTGTGATCTTGATTTCAAATATTACAAGAATATACTCCAGGGGCTATACAGATAGACTTGAAATTGAGCTGAAACATTAAAGACACAGTAATTAAGTCAACTGTCTTCTAAAACACCTTATACCCTGTTACGCTGGGCATAATAGGTTGATATCATCAATTATATATGTGTAAATGATTTTTTCTTTCTCTCCAAGGTAAAAATCTTACACTCCCCTCTATGAGCACATTAGTATAAGACATCTCTTCTTCACAGCTACTACAACTTGGACTGGCAAACCTATGGCCAGAGGCACAACTTGTTTATTCTGATGGATTCTCTTTCCTAATACTGGAAAATACATATCTGGTAACATCTCAGAAGTCTCTAATGCCAACCTAAAATTCCCCTATCCCACTGCAGAAGCCTCTCCCATCCGCCCCACCAAATAGGGAACGTTCATGCAACAACACAGCATCAAGAAATTTGAAGATTTATCAAAGTATGAAAAAAGGAAAATGAAAGTCATCAGAAAACCCCAAACCCAGCCCCAAAACACCCAAACATAGAAAAGGATGTCCTTGTCTCTTTACCCTACTGATTCCAAAAGATTCTAGTGCTGACCTTTCTTGGTCTCCCATTACAGTGTTGTGCAAGTAGCCATATTGTTCTGTTCATAGAGGAAAAAAACTTTATTAAATAAAAATCACTCCTGATCCTGCTCAGAGTTTCTTTTTTAAAGCCAAACAATTTGAAAAATTCTAAGCAGATTTTTGAAAAACTTTTCACATATATATTAACCAAATATTAATATTTATTCAATATCAGTAAGTTCTTCCTCTACAGGACATGCTGGAAATGACCACTTCCTGTAACTTGCTTCCTATAACAACATATAGCTGCCCAAAAGGTGGCGCTGTCAAATTCAGACACAGCTTTTGTTAGGACTGTATTGGCACACAACAAACTAGACACCTAATCCTTTCTCATTATTGTCCATGTCAGACAATGGACAATATCTCTTCCAATTCATCTTGTGGCCCCCATATATCAGCTCTGAAAGTCCTTTCCAAAGGTAGCCAATAGGCTGACATGGTAGATTTTAATATACACAATACACTGGTTACAACCATTGACACTCCTAAAACAAAGAAAATAGATTTCATAATGGTAAAAGGTGGTTACATCTCTGTAAAACACAAATTAAGTTACTGGTGATGTTAAGCAACCAGTCATTCAAATAGTCTGAATTGTAACAAATCTAAAGAGACCGCATACTTAGAGACCAAGTCTTCTGTCCAGCAGTTCTAAGCAGTCTATGTGAAACAGTAAGAAACTTTCCACCTTTCTGCCCTTCAGAAGCAAGCAGGAGTCCCTGTCTGGGGGGTTTAAGGACTCGAACATGGCTGTAAGCGCTAAGCACACAAGCAACACCTCCTGATTTCCACTGGCACCTGTTTCTCCTGTTCTCCTTCCACTCCTCCGTCCGCATAACACAAGCAAATACTTCACAGAAGCATGTCCCCTATTTCAGTTTCATAAGCAGTATTAGTGCAACAATATCCACATCAGATTTTCGCCAGGAAACTGTTAGTGGTATTTTTTCATGCCTCTAAAAGTGCCACCACAAGTTAGGAGCCTCTGAGAATTCTCTGAATAAGAAAGCTGTTGAGAGTCCCGTAAAATCATCACAAAAATTGACTTCTCTCTTTCTTCAGAAAGCAGACCAAGAATTGGAGGAAAAAAAACCTGACAATTACCACCTAGGCCATGAGCACACGTTATCAACCACTCCAACTTACTTATAATAGTTCCTAGGAAGCAGTTATACCACAAATGAAGCTTTAGTCTTGATGCCAATTATTTATAATGCATATTTTAGGATATTTGTTTTTCTTTTCTGTGATAACCTAAAACGTTCTTTTCGTCTTTATTTTTATTAAAATACTATTCTGCTCTGTTTCACCAATACATAGCTTGCTTACTCCATCTTCCATTTACTTAAAATTGTACTTACTGGAATACTTCCAAAAGCATTATTAAAAATACTCAGAGGGCCCGATATGCTGACCAGACCCATCCCATAGGGAAGTCTGCTGCCTCCCTGGGGCAAGGATAAGAGACATTACCAGGAAGCTCTCTAGGCCAGTAAAAGCATCCGATTCTTATCCGCTAGTGGTTGTTCAGGTCGGCAGTGATGAGGTAGCTGAGAGAGGTGCAAAGACAATCAAAAGGGACTTGAGAGAACTGGGGCGATTACTTGAAGGATCAGGAGTACAGGTAACGTTTTCCTCCATCCCATCAGTAGCCGGGAGACATACAGAAAGGAACAGGAAGTCCCATCTCATTAACACGTGGCTCAGAGGCTGGTGCCAGCGGTGGAGTTTTGGTTTTTTTAATCATGCGGCAGTTTACATGGCACCAGGCCTGCTGGAGACAGATGGGGTTCACCTGTCGCAAAGGAGGAAAAGGATTCTGGCTCAGGAGTCAGCAGGCATCATTGAGAGGGCTTTAGACTAGACACGAAGTGGGAAGATGATAAAACAGAATGAGCCTGGGGGTGGCATGCCTGTGTTGGAGAAGGGATCAATAGATCAACTGAAGTGCATTTATACCAATGCACACAGCATGTGCTATGCAAGGAAAAGATTAGGAAGGCAAAGGCCCAGCTGGAACTTAAACTGGCCGCCACCGTTAAAGATAACAAAAGATGTGTTTATAAATACATCAGTGACAAAAGGAGGGCCAAGGAGAATCTCCTTCCTTTGTTGGATGTGGAAGGTAACCTTGCCAGAAAAGATGAGGAGAAGGCTGGGGTACTTAATGCTTTCTTTGCTTAAGTCTTTAATAGTCTGACTGGTCATCCTCGGGATTGTCAGGCCCCTGTGCTGGGAGATGGAGCTAGTATGCAGAATGAAGTCCTAGCTGTTGAAGAGGTGGCAGTCTCTGACCTGCTCCTTCACCTGGATGTTCGCAAGTCCATGGGGCCAGATGGGATCCACCCAAGGATACTGAGGGAGCTGGCAGAGGAGCTCGCCAAGTCACTCTCCATCATTTATCAGCAGTCCTCGTCAACCGGGGAGGTCCCATATGACTGCAAACTAGCAAATGTGACACCCCTCTACAGGAAGGGTCAGAAGGAGGATCCAGGCCTGTCAGCCTGACCTTGGTGCCAGGAAAGTTCATGGAGCAGATCATCTTGAATGCTATTACAAAGCACATGCGGGACACCAAGGGGATCGGGCTCAGCCAGCATGGTTTTATGAAAGGGAGGTCATGCCTCACTAACCGGGTCTCCTTCTATGATAAGGTGACCTGCTTAGTGGATGATGGGAAAGCTGTGGACATTGTCGCCTTGGACTTCAGTAAGGCCTTTGACACTGTCTCCCACATCATTCCCCTGGAGAAGCTGGCTGCTCATGGCTTGGACGAGTGCACTCTGTGCTGGGTTAAAAACTGGCTGGATGCCTGAGCCCAGAGAGTGGTGGTAAATGGAGTCAAATCCAGTTGGTGGCCAGTCGCAAGTGGTGTTCCCCAGAGCTCAGTGTTGGGGCCGGTCCTGTTCAATATCTTCATCAATGATCTGGATGAGGGGATTGAGTGCACCCTCAGTAAGTTTGCAGGTGACACCAAGATGGGTGGAAGTATTGATGTACTTGAAGGTAGGAAGGCCCTACAGAGGGACCTGGACAGGCTGGATCGATGGGCCAGAGCCAATGGTATGAGATTCAACAAGGCCAAGTGCCGGGTCCTGCACTTTGGTCACAACAACCCCATGCAATGCTACAGGCTTGGGGAGGAGTGGCTGGAGAGCTGCCTGGCAGAGGAGGACCTGGAGCTGTTGGTTGACAGATGGCTGAACATGAGCCAGCAGTGTGCTCAGGTGGCCAAGAAGGCCAATGGCATCCTGGCTTGTATCAGGAATAGTGTGGCCAGCAGGACTATGGAGGTGATAGTGCCCCTGTACTTGGCACTGGTGAGGCTGCACCTCAAGTGCTTTGTGCAGTTTTGGGCCCCTCACTACAAGGACATTGAAGTGCTGGAGTGTGTCCAGATAAGGGCACTGATAGTTGGTGAAGGGTCTAGAGAACAAGTCTTACGAGGAACTGCTGAGGGAGCTGGGGTGGTTTAGCCTTGAGAAGAGGAGACTGAGAGGAGACCTTATGGCTCTCTACAACTCCCTGAAAGGAGGTTGTAGCGAGGTTGGGGTCAGACTCTTCTCCCTAGTAACAAGTGACAGGATGAGAGGAAACTGCTTCAAGCTGCGACAGGGGAAGTTTAGGTTGGATATTAGGAAAAACTTCTTCACTGAAAGGGTTGTCAAACATTGGAACAGGCTGCGCAGGGAGGTGGTTGAGTCTCCATCCCTGGAGGTATTTAAAAGAAGGGTAGATGTGGTGCTTGAGGATGTGGTTTAGTGGTGGACTTGGCAGTGATAGGTTAGTGATTGGACTTGATGATCTTAAGGGTCTTTTCCAACCTTGACGATTCTATGATTCTATAACCATGATTTAGATATCTGGTTCCTTAAGTCCTATTCCAAGGATCATTCTTGAATTACACTAAGGCATAAAACTACCTAGAATACAGATAAAAAAGTAAAAAGGAGAGAAGGGTCTTTGAAGTTATCAATAGATTCTTACACAGTTATTTTTTGCTGCATTTCTGTTGGATACAATTAGTCTAACCATGACTTCTTGTATAAAGCAATGAGACCAAAAAGAAAAACTATGGAAGTTCTCTCTTTTATTTCAAGTTCTCAGTGTGCAAACTGCTACATAGAAATTGCTGCACTGTATATGAACCAAAGGTATCTTTGGCTTAAAATCCTATCTGTTAAGTGTTTAATACATGAATTCTTTTTGAAGAAACAGATTACATGCAAGCAAACAGGGTTTTTTTCACCAGTGCAAATATTAACAGAACGCATTGTCTCCCACTCATGACCCTACCAGTTTGCACATACACATGGATTTCCAGTAGTTACTCTAGACTATTTTCAGTGTCCTGGACAGAAAGTCTGCAAGTTAATTCTGTTCCTGAAGTCAGATTTTATTCCTGTCCTCATGGGGATATCTGAATATAATCACATCTCCGGTAAAAAAAAAAACACCACAAAAACCAATGGAACAAACAGAACTACTTTAAATTCATAATGTAAGCCAACTTCAGATCATACCCTGTCCTCCACTGGAACTTCTGCAACAAACAGTTCTAGTAGAAATGAGGTTCTGTTGGCCTGACTGGGTCACATTTGTTTACTAAAAATGAAAACCCTCAGAGCTAGTTGTACATGCAACTGTATAAGTGCACATCTCAGCCTACAATGCAGACCAGGGAGAGCTTTGTGTCACAAGGGTACATCACATTCTACATTCTTCTGAACAACACATATGAAGAGAAGCCAGAAATCAACTTCATTTAGTATAAGCAGCTTATCAGGATCTTGCTAAAAGACCCGTTCACTCAGAGATGATTCTCATTGTCCCAAAGAACTAATAGATGTGCTAAATTCTGCTCAAATCACACACCAGTTCTGCTTGTCTTAACTAGAGTGAGAGCATAGAAACAAGAATTCAACAAGGTAATTACAAGCTGTTCAGCAGATGCTACAGAACCAACTTTAACCAAAGCCCTTGAAGGTCATTATGAGCACACAGGAAGTATAAGATATTCTGCTTTCTTCTTCTTTACACTCATATTCTATCCGCTAGATTTAGCCAGCTTTTCATGTGAATTCTAACAGAAAAGGACAACAGCAACTCAGAATTTACCATGGAAGGGCAAAATCATTAAGGAAATTTAAACTACTTTATCTACACAAAAAGAGAAATCCCATGGCACTACAGCACTCAACTTAATGAAGTTGTGTACACATGGTGCTCATTAAGCAAGCCTTATCTCACACAGTAACCAAAGGGACTACTTGTGAACAAGAACAGCTCCTTCAAGAATTGGGTATAAAAATTAGCTGCGTTGAATTAATGTGAAAGTGCTTACAAAGCTTTGTCTTTTTGAGATTGCAAATTCAACAACTGCCAGCCTGTCAAGAGAATTCTCTTGAGCACAATCAACACTTAGAAACTTACCTAATTACAGCTATTTCCAGTGGAAATAATTTTAGACAAAATGCTTGCATATGCTAGTTTATCCACCTGGATGGTATCTGATTTTTTGCAAGACTATTATATTTTTCAGTAGAAAAATCAGAATCTCAGTAATTCAGAAGTCAAAATATTAATATGATACATTACCTGAAGCAAAAATGTCATTAAATTGCAAACACTCCTACCTGTGTTTACACAACTAGTGCAAAGGAACCTCAGCCCCTCCCCCTTTAATTCACCTAAGACTAACAATGCTATTGTATTTCTTTACCAGTTGAGTCTACAGAAACATTATTAATGGAGGGAAAAAGTTAGCTTAGTCCATGCAAAACATTTTGTCTATAAAACACAGGTAGTGTCATGGCTGTGATGCTTAGAATCATTTGCAGTACCTGAAGGTTTTGAGTCATGGAGTATTATGATATGCTTAAAGATTCTTCAGCATGTTGAAAAGCAATCCAGAAGAATAAAAAGCTTATTTTGTGAAGCACAGAATCATGGACTTTTGAAGGCTGTCAGGTTAAAAGAGGTCCCCCTCAACCATCTTCCTCCTACTAGCTAGCACTATCACGCAGTTACACATACTTTGAGGCAATGATTTTGGCTGTATTGCCTGAGAACTAGTGATCAGTTAACTCGCTTTTGCAAGCTAACTGCCTCAAAAAACCACAATATTACTCTCTTGTTTTTCTTCTTCCAATAGAGGATGTGTAAGAACAATAGAAGGTTTATGAAATAAGGTGTATGCCTCTCACATTAACACTGTTAACTTTATGAAGTTTTACTAGTTAAAACATCTATTATCATAGCTGCTCGATGCTAAAATGTCACTCTGATTAACTATCAGTACTGGACTGGCAAGGGTTTTTTTTAAATGTATTCATAATTCTGATTGGCAAGTCAGATATGTAATTTGAAACACTTAGAACAATTGTTGGAGTACATACTCAATATTTTTTGAAAATTAGAATGTTTTAAAACACCTCAAGTTGGGTACTTCAGAATTAAGGCACTTTATCACCAGGAAATCTTTAAGGTCTAGTTGCTGTTTACAATCAATTTCCATAATCACTTTCCCAAAAATCAAGTGCCTAAAATGCCACTACTGACACTTCCAAGTTATTTTCCTATACTGAATGCAACTACACTTGAGGAAAAAGCTTTGCTACTGTGAATTCATTTCACTTAAGAGTAAAAAGAACATGGACTGCAAAATTGTGAAAACAACATTACAGAGCTCAAATAATAACTCCCTATCAACTAAAGCATATATACGTAACATTCTGCTCTCTGTAACCATTCAAAATCTCCAATGAAATCAGCTCACAGGATACCAAGAGGAGCAGGGTAGGGGGTGTAAGCCACATGGTGGTTTCAGATAAATTAGTGCACTAAAAACAGTGATGCAGAACTCCAGCTAACCTGGCTGCATGAAGCAGTATCAGCTTCTCCTCTTCCAACTTATCAAATGTCTTGCAAACACCATCCAAACCTCCATTTGTCCATTTCACTTGTCAAAGAAATTTGTGACTTTCCTTAGAAGGCTGATGGGGAAAGACTGCCATCAGCCTGCATCATTGACATTAAAAGGGATTGTGCAGAGAAAGAGCAACACCTAAGAAAATTATTCTGCTTGACACACAGGTTGTTGCCTTCTTACCATGTCTTACAGAGCGAAGCCTTAGTGAAGCAACAGAGAAGAGAGAAAAAATTCCCATTTAATCATGAACCCTTTCACCATTAACGTAATTTACATTCACTTTGTATCATAAAGGCATTCCTCTCCCATACGCATCACAGTGCTCCACAATACATATTTAATTTTACTATTTTCCTCTCAATTAATTTCAGTAGAACTTTCACCAATGATGAAATGGCAAATGGTGTTTAGTATGCACAATTCAGAGACTTTACCTATTTTTACTACCATCCAAACATCTGCCACAGCCTTTGACAGTGGACTACATTGGTTTTACCAGAGTTTTGTGGGTTTTTTTGAAAAATGTTTTAATTTACTTCCAGTTTCTCTCCCAATGACAAATTAAGTTCCAAGTAGTCAATCAGGTGACAGTCCAAGACAACACTGATTTGCTATGCATCTGAGAAAGATCTTTCAACTACTTGCCAGATTTATAAGTAGTCAAAAAGTTAAATGATTAAGCCGCCTGAGGAGCCTTGTACAGACAAGTTCTAAGCAACACTAGAGCTTAGCAGAAATAAGTTATGAGAAACCTGCTGAGCAATTAGGATTCTACAAATTATTGATTTTAGTAAGCCTTGCTAATCCTTCACATATCATTTAAAAAAAACAATTTCTAAGGTATAACCCTAATACAAAGTCTGGGGGAAAAGTAAATCCAGTTCAGTACTAATTCTTCTTGATAGGAGTGTATTCCTCTAGTAGTCAAAAGGGCAGAACAGACATTCTAATTGCATATAAAAAGAACTGCTGGCACAAGATTTCAGAAGCAGATAATACAAGGCTAATTTGTTTTCATTGGCTCCAAGAAAATTGGAAAAAACAATTACAGCTGTTTATCAATAGCAGCTTAATCTAACATGTTAGCAAGAGATGTGTGTTACTAAAGAGAAGATCTACTCCAAAAATATTACTCACCTTTGAAGAATGCTCATATATTAGTGCTTGCATCTGAACCCTGTGGTTTAGGTACCTCACCTCACTGTTACCCTCCTCTATCAGTTATAATTTTGGCATGAAGCTGTTCTGCCTGTACAGTACGCCTGGGATTTAAGCCCTAATCTCTGAAATGAGCTTGCAATGCTGTGCTACTCTATTCACAACCATCTTTTCTGAAGATTGCTGTGTCAGATTTCCTTCGTTAGTAGCCTTGGATTACACGGACAAAGTACCTGCTGTACTTAATCTAATAACTCACAGTCCAAAACTGAAGCAAAGTAATGAATTAAAGTAGTTATCCAAATGATGTCAGTCAATTCCAAAGTATTTATGTGTATATATACAGATAACATATGGTGTATGGTAAAAAGGATAAATTGCCCATCTTATTCAGACCAAGAACTGAAACCACAAATGGAGTCGTGATTTGAGCATTCTATACTAGCACTTGATATCAATATCACCTCCTACTCCTGGAAAACCCTGTGTGCTACAGCAAGTTTTCCACATGACTCTAAACTGCACAGGATGATAGATTTATTTTTTTTTAAAGAACTATGAGTATGTACTCCCAATCTTAAACCCCCCCCCTTGTTTTTTTAAGTTTTCACTCATTTATTCTGTAAAAATAAATGTTTTGTACTATTTTTAGGAAAAAAAATATTTTTTTTAACATCACAAGTGTAGAGTTAACTAGTAACGATGACACAGATACAGTTTGACAGCTTGATGAATGTATCGCTGCCCTTTCATTCTGAAATTCAGCCTAAAGTTATGTACCTTTAAAGCCATTGGCACTCCACAGCCATCTCAGCTACTAGACGCTGTCTCCATATATTTTATTTCTGTTAGTGGTAATAAAACTGGTTTCAATTTGCATCAGGAAACTCATCGTATTCCACTCTATTGCAGAGAGTCAGACTGATATTTATGTAAAAATCTATTGGGGGAATTTTTATATTCTTTACTTCAACTCCCACACACACACACAATTTTTTTTTTTTAAGTATCCACCAAGCTCTCCCCTCTTCCTTTGCATATATTTTAAATTATATGGGTATTCACAGAACACCACACTTTCGTGGCAATAACCTTGGCACTTTTCTGTTCAGGAGCCATGAGAACCCCCTGCTTTTATGCAGTATTGTTACTTATAGCTTACCCCATTTTTTACTTCATTTCTCCTTTAAAAAGCACACAACTGGAAAGGAACAAAACACCTTAAGAGGACTGGTCAGCTCCAGTGGTCTGACTGAAGATGTATTCTGCACAGAATGGCTGCTGAGACAAGGTCTGAGAGGTGCTCTATGATGCTGACAACTGACCAAAGAACCAGCTGCCATGAAAGCATTACACCAGGAATATCACAGAGCCTTTGTGACAAGATGCTCAACTCAAAGGTGTTTCATCTCAGCTATTTCACTGGCAGAAAAGCAGTAAAGTAATACCTAGGGAAATGTTTAATTAAATCTCAGGCCTTTAAGCCATTCATACTACTATTAACCTCTGACAAGAATAAAAAACAGGAAAAGAAAGAAATCCAGAATAGGGGTATTATTTCTAGACAGGTTTTAGAAGTTTGCTAGTCAGAGATGCTTACTGATCTTCTAAGTTCCTCTACACCTTATACACTGCTTGAATCCTCCATTCTGTTCATTAAAGACACAAGCTCCACAGTAGAGGTAAAATGAACATCTTCTAGTTACTAAACCTCAGGACATACTATTCTTGCAAACTTTGATATGATAGATTATACTACATATATACAATTCTTGCCTGTAACTGTCAGGTCACACTAAATACTAAAATTGCTTGTAAAAAAATTTGCATTTTCTACTGAAAACGTGAAGACAGCTAATTAAAAAGGACCATCACACTGAAAATTTCATAGCTCACTGTGTATGTGTTCATTAAGTCTAAAAATGCAAAATGTGCAAAGCAATTTATCAATTTTAATAGATTTAATAAATACCTAGGCCTGAAAATTACATTACATTCACCAAAAGCAAACAAATGCAAGTTTATTACAACACAACAATATTTTAAGCAGAAAAAATTAAGGGTTTGCACAAACAATGGGATAATTTATTATCTTCTGTCACAATGAGAAAGATTGATGTCAAGATTTTTGTTTCAGTGTGTTACCTAGAATCATATTGCTATTCTGCATCAACCTTGTCTCTGCATATTCAGATTCAGCATTTACTGCATTTCAGAGTACTTCAAATATCTTTTGGATAACATTTCATCGTTATGACAAGCTGTAGAGCTACTGAAAACAAATCCACCAAGGCAATAACTTTTGCAACTGAGCAATAGTATAAAAATCTAGGGCATTGCTTGTAGTGGGTATGCCATTTCAGTTTGAAAAAACCAGCTATTCCAAAACAAGTCCCTCAGTCAAGAGTCTGGTTACACTCACTCACCTGCAAGAGACTAAAGTGAACCCAGGGTTTTCTGATTCCACGCATGCAGGCATGTTTGGCACCAGATATCTGTGGCCTGCTCAACCCAGCTGCATGTCACAGCTCTGGGGTGGAGAAGGTGGAGGAAAAGACAGGGACAAAACAAGCAAAACACCCCCATAAGATACATGTATTTGCCTGCCTTTTTGCACCCCAATTCTTTGCTTTACTGCTCAGAGACAACAGCTAAAAAGACCCTCCTAGAAGAATTTAAAAGTTTAATGAGGATGAAAATGGTGCAGGCTTGACAGGACATAAGGAAAGAAAAGAGAAGTATGAGGCCAGTTCAGAGTAGACCTTTTCTACAAGCCACTGACCACATCACTCCAACGTATCAGCTCTGACCCACACTGAACTCAGTAGACTGATCTATTTCTCTCTCTGCATCTGCTAGAAACGCAAAGATAAAAGTTAATTACTGCACTGGTTCATCTCATACCCACTTAGCACTGAACATGAGAGAACGATGTTGCTTCTATTTAACAAGCCACTAAACTATCATAGGATACAGGTATCTAATGACTGAGAAATACATGACAGACTATCATCCATCTGATCTCAAAACAATCTTCTGGCAGAAAGGAGGTAAAAAATAAATGGTTGCATCTTAGAATTTATTTAGAGTAATTCTTTTATCTTAAGTGTTACTGCTAGTGAGACTCAAACACTACAATCCTGATACTTCTGTTCATTAACTGCAAACAAGCCCTTAACAAATTTCACTCAGTATGATACCTGTCCAGTTAATGCTAACACAGTACATTTTATTCCTTACTTCTCACCTGCTTGCAGCTCCTTGCTAGACTTGAATAAATGAATTCAACTGAACAATCTGGCAGAAGACACTGGCATAATATGGTCAGCATACTGATTGGCTGGTATTTTGCTGAAATTTTTATAAGCAGTAATGATGGTTTTTTGCTCTTCAGAGTTTAAGCACTATCCCCTAAACCGACCTTATAATTTGAGATTATTACATGAAATCTTTATTTGCCAGAAATAAAGGAAAACAGTATGAAGCAAATTAACCACAATGTAAAGAAGCTACTGAGACATAGATAAAGAGCTAAGTGAGCTTTTGCCCAAGACAAAAGTTAACAAGGATTTCAGGCAGGCAGAAACATAAAAGCACATCCTCAGTGGCACTTCTGCTCCAGAGAAACACAGTTTAAGTGGGAAGATGAAATGCTCTTTCAGTTGGACTGAAAGAGTGTTTCAGGAAGAGCATGGCTCTGCCTTCTACTTGAGCGGCCTGCTGCTGCATTCATCTGTTAGCCTAATTTTAGGCTATCATAAAAGTCTGGAACTGTCTTTGCATAATTCAAGTTCATTCTGAATAACAGAATTAATTCAGTGAACAGCCTCAAACCAGAATATTGCACCAGCGCTTCAGGACTCATGCTGATTGCTTGCAGGTTTCTGTACGAATACATGGTGTTGATTTTCACCATCACACCCCTGAAGCCTGTATACAGAAGAAATACGCCTCATGCAGTATTGCCAGTTTCGAGAGATGCACGAAGTCTGAGCAGATCCTTCCTTTAAGGTGTAGAATTTATCTGGCAAGATATACTAACATTATTCCATCAGTCTTGTAGACCAGTCCCTTAGCCTATCAGCCAAATAACACCACCACTACCCAGCAATGAAACAATTCTAGTTCATTAAGATGTGTGTTAGGTGCAAGGGCTAGAGTGCTATTAATATTTAGGTTTTAAGTAGCACCCAAACCAGATCTGAAGTAACTAGCTTTCAGTTGTGCCTATACACTACTCAAATACCTGCAGATATGGTCTCCCATAGATTAATTCCACACTTACCAGGGTGCAGCAGCAGCGATGCCACGCACACCATCTTGAGCAAGCAAATCCACACAGGAGATACAGCAGGTCAAAACAAGAATGACTATTATAGATTGAAATGTTACCTCAGTTATAGTTCTGTAAATTTACGTGCCAGTGCACTTTTTAGTTTGCAATAGCTGATCAGCACTAGTCCTTCCACAGTTTGCCACCACATTGGCAACCCTACTGGGAGTTAAAAGACTGCAAGCAATAAAGTACAGGCATCTTACTAGAATCTTAACCATAGCAGCTTGTGATTTTTGTTTCGTTCAGTTGCTGTATATTAAAATATGCTACCAACTTCCCCTGCACAGCCTTGAACCCAGGTCAATACCATACTGATTTTGATTTCTGTTTAAAAAAAAGCATTTAAGAGGATCTTTGATCACGTCCTACAGATTCCTTTTTTCTGGTATCAGATTGATTATTCTGCAATCCACCTGTTTTTGGGGATAGTGTGCATATCCGTGGATGTCTTTTTTTGACAATCCCCAAAACAACCTGCGAGGTGTCATGGTGAACTGACACCCAGTATTTTGGACCTTATCATTGATAACTGGTCACACTCCTTGAGAATCAAGGCACCAGCTTAATTGTAATGGTCTAATAATGTGGAATACATTCAGATTCAAGTAGCTAATTTTAAAGTTTCAGTCCTCTTTAGAGCACTTTTACAAGCTCTACAAGTTTGACTCACACAGCCACATTTTCAAAGAGGTAAGTTTAAAAAAACACCCTTGAACACGGATAAAATACTAAATGAATAAGTTAAAAGTATCTGATAATTACATTAAATTATCTGAATCTTCCACATGCATAATGAGTATTGAAATGATAAGACAATGAAGGGTCACACTGTCAAGTACAGAAGTGGAGACTACTAAGAGAGCCTCAACAAGTACACAGACTTCTCCCAAACACAGATGTTGTCCCCAAAGCCTGACAGGCAGCTGGCTTACAGCTTTGCTGATACAAATGACCATTTAGTATGCGTTTTGATTGGAAACACTGGAAACTATAAATAATTTTTTGCAATCCTCAAAACTAAGATATGAATCTCAAACCATACTGGAGAGAGAGTTCATGAAATGTCATGTTATCTATTACTGAACTTATCCAAGGTAGAAGATGCTTTATTTAAAATACAACTAGCATGCTAGGTAGAAGCAATAAAACCCACATTTTAAAAAAACATTTGTTTCTATTTAAGACTTTTAAATAAAGTTATGCTTTTTAAATAATGTATTTTCTTAGAATAAAGGCATCAAGACAGAAAGAATACAATGTACACATACCTGATGCTTCTTGAACTTTCACCTTCAGACCTGTAAAGTAATACACAAACAGTTAGGACATAGTTTCTGTTAGCATTTATAAGCCAGGTAGTCTAAAAATGGTAGACCTTGCCAGGCATTCTCTCCTTTTGTGGTTCATTTAAATTTCTTGAAGGCTTGTTGTACTTTCCCTACTAATGAGACTTTAAAAAGGAGCCAGTCTATTTAGGTTTAGAATAAATCTACTAGAAGTTAAAAAACAGTTAACAGCTGAAGTCAATAACTGCAATATTAAAATACATGCTGACACTCTCTGAACCCTGAATAAAGACCTGTAAACATGCAACAAAGACGACTTATATTGCATATTTGCAAGTGAAAAGCACTGGCCTCTGACATTATTCTAGACGGAGATTAGCTTGCACTTTTTTTTTAATCCTTTTTTCACTCTTTAGTTGAAAAGGTCATAGACAAATACATACAAGAATCTAATCCCCAGGCTTAATAGGCACTACTCAGGAAGGGCTAAGGCTTGCAAATAAAAGTAATTTGAAACACTTTAAAACCCACGTTTGTCTGAATTTCGTAATTGTGCAAGAATGAGGGATAAGGTATATTAAGTTACCAAAGCTCTTAAAGGGCATATTTTCCTCAAGGTGAGATCATTTTATCAAAACTGGAACATAGCCTCTCCCCTCCTCCCCAAAACATTTTTTAAGTAAACAAATTTAATTTAATGCCATTCATACTGACAAGGTTTCCTCCCTTCAAAGCAAAACAGAAACATAATACTATCCGCATTTAATGAACAAACAAATCCAGAAGAAAAACATACAACCATTTGCCCACTACTTTTCCTTCCTTACTCCAAAACAACCCAGCCTCAGTGCTACAGAAACCTTAAATACATCAGTAGGCTCTGCAAAACCAGGAACCAAACATACAAAAGCAAAGCAGGAGATTCCAGAACAAAACAAAGCCTCAAACCCACAATTTCCGTGTCATAATCTTACAAGGGACACAAATAAAAATGTCATCAATATGAACTTTCAAACTCTAGCCGATAAGTGACAATAAGATAGCATGAAAGTTGCCTTACCAAAAATCAAAGACAAGACTATTTCTTTATCCTCCCTAGTCGGGGGGGGGGGGGGAAGAGAAGAAAAAAAGACCAATTTCTTATTAGAATTACTTCCAATGACAACTTGCATATTATGCTAGAGGCAGTAGAAAAAGTTATGGCTAGTAAAAGTTTCATAAGCCTAATGCCAGAAAGCAAACAGTACTAAAATCTAATTTTCAGAATCTATTGTAGAAATAGGTTACCAAAACTGATGGGTTTTTTCTCCCTATCATTAAATGCTCTAACATTATCTTTATTTTCTTCAAGCTCAACGAAGTCTGGATTATTTTAAAAGCACAAGCTGAAAGGAAAGAAGGAAAAATTAACTCAGTCTCTTGTCCCATGAGATACTTGAGCAGCAGGAATAGTGCTGTAATTCAGCAGACTGAGTGTAGGTTACAGAAAGGTGACCATGTATACCTACAAGTAGGAATAAGTTGATGCTCCTGACAGCTAACATCATAAAATACTTTAAAACAGAAGACAAATTAGCATAGTGGAAAATTTTGTTGCCCAAAGCAAAGTGAATCAACTTCTGCCTGGAAAAAAAGAATGAAGTAACTAACTATACTGCATAATCTCTCAATCTGGAACGCTCAGCTGATGTGAGAACTCAAGGTTTGCTGTAGAGCTTAACCGTGTTTTAAAAACCACTTTTCTGAAATTGTTACAATTGTCTTTTTACTTGCATTGACGAAGAACCATCACTGCCCTTCATTTAAGGAAGAACGATGATTTTCATTTTACAGTATCTCTCACCACTATCAATACTGCAGCTTTTTGTGTAGCCAACACAGTACCTATCCATACAAAGAACACTCTTGACCTTTGTAAGAGCTCTGAGAATTTGGGTGTTACTGGCATCATTATCTGTTATCACATGATTTATTTTACAGCATATTAAAAAGATTTTATAAACCAGCGTAGAATGGAAAAACAATCCCAAAAATCCACACCCGGAAGAGCTCTTAAATAAATATTGAAGAGATAACACTTTGTCAGTTCTCATTGATGAAGACAGGATCTGATATCAAATGGCTTTACTTCCAGCTGTGTTGCTTTATTTGAAACATTTTAACATATTAACATGAGCAGGACTGCAGAAGTGCTCTGCATTTCCATCCTGGCACCCTGCGCTAATAACACAAGCAGTTTGACATCCATCTTCATACCTGCCTTTTAACACATACAAGACACACCAGAATAGAGTTGAGGAAAGGACTTGCACAAGGCTAAATTCTAGTGTCAGGATGGAGCATCATGAATTCAAAGCTGACATAGTGTTCATACATTAGTCTTTTGTGCTTCCCTTCTCATTTTTTTAAAGCCTGTCTGATCACTTTAAGTCGTTAGGTTTTTTGATACACTTATGTATTCTGACAGACAAAGGATAACTTAAAAGCAGTTTTTTCCACATGATTACCTTATCCCTGAAGGTTACGTGAGCACAGGGAAGGAAGACAAATGAACTCACCTATGCATCCCCGTGAGTAATGAAAAAAAATTAATGAATAAAGTCCTTAACCTTCCCACACTCAGTTTTCAGCAAATTACATCTTGCAGGGCATAAGCCTTACAGTTGAAAAAGATGTTATATGTAATTGCTTGTACTATCAATTTTTCAAATATAGCTGAGACAACTGGGTTTTTAATGCCACAATTTTCTGCCTTTCCTCTTGACTGGAATAACAAAACCATCTGAACCATCTAAACAGGGAAAATGTCTCTGAGTGCTCAAAGCATTCTGGGGTCACTAGAAGCAGCAAGCAGCCATCCTAGACCACCTTTCCATCAACTCACTATTCCTCTCACTGAAACTCAGTAAGTATTTTAAATAAGGCAAGGAAAAGTTGTAAGGTAAAGGCTGGGCCTCTGCAAGGTGCTCTTTGATGAGTTATGGCCAGCTGCACCAAGGCTGGAACCAACTGCTCTCCCATGCTGAACGCCCTCCAACTCAGCACAGCTATCAGTGGGGGAAGATGGACTGTCATTCCTTATTTTTAGGATCCCCAAAGGTAAAAGAGCTGCTATATTTTGCAGCTGCTGAATTTGTGTTTTCAAGGCTAAGATTTACTCAAGTAAATTTCAAAGAGTTATTCAGAGATGGTAAATTTTACTCATGGAATAAGTAATTAGTTTGCAGGGCTGAATGAACACACTGCTGAAAAAAAACCTACTACTTGTAGTTTGAAATAAAGCATTGGATTTTCTTTAAGCATTCTGTAAAAGCCAGGGTTCTGGATCAACAGGTAATGTTTCTGCTTACACTGTAACCACACGCTGGGCTCTGGTTTTCTTTTTTTCCTTTTGATCCAGGCAAAAGAAATAATGTAATTGCTGAAACAAGGAGAAAGGTAAAAAGATTGCTGGTAATATATTGTATTATTTCTTTTGAGGTAGATCTTAAAGAAAAAGTGGCTACAGTATATCTCAGATCTTCCACACTACAGTACTTTATTTTAAAACAGAACATATTCCATTTATCTATGTTATACCAGTGATGTGATAAGTGTCATGCAGCTTTCTCCAAGCTTTCTCCTCTTACCTCTGGCTGGTTTTTAATATTTCATTTTGAGTAGAACTAAATATTAACCCACACGCCCCACTGAAGTACAAGATTTTTCTTCTTCCTGAACCCAGGAACATCATTCTCAGTAGGAAATGAGACAAAACACATCCTCTTTAAGATTGTTATAGTCAACAGAAGCGGAAAGGACTTTACTATAATTCCATTGCAAGCAGAGGCCAGAAGGAAGAGGTACCACCATAACAAACCTTGAACCAAAAACCAAAGGCAAAGTAAAAGAAAACCCCGAGTACTTAAGACTTACAGAGGACAGCAAAACAAAGCAATTATTAAAATCCTGAATGATATTTGTTTAGGTTCAAATGAAGTGCTGCCATCACCCTCTATCTGTCAGGCCACATCCGTGAAAGCTGGAGATTTCAGAAAACATCTCCATTCATGTTACCGAAGTGACTAATTGTCTGTTGCTTTGCATACCCCAGAGACAGTCACCGCTATCCTCCTATAAATACACCATGCAGGAAAATGATGAAGTATCTTGGCTTCAAGTTGCTGAAATGGTTGGCAATTTTTTAACAAAACATTCTTGGTGGGATGCTGTCAGCTCAAAAATTGGAAGCCATTTACAGGAATATTACAATTTTCAAGAAATCTTTGAGAAAAGCATGAAACAGAAAAGCCACTCAAATTGGGAATGTGAGAGGTTCCCACTCCCAATCAGCAAGTCTATTCTTCATTTAGGTGAGAATAGGGTCTTAAATCCCAGAAGCACCGCAGCTTCAGAGGCAGAGCTCACCCAATGCCTTTTTCTCACTCAAAAGATTTTAGCAAGCCTTTGGCTCACCTCAGCAGAAAACGTTCAATTCTTTCCATTATTCCTCCCTCTTAAAGTCATAATAAACAAGCTGAAAGTCTTATGTCATCTGATTTGTTGTTTACACTTGAGCTCTACTTAGAAGAGAAACAGCACAATGTAAAGCTGCTTTTGGAAGCAGCTTCAGGACCAGCTTTCAGTCTGACTCACTACAGTAATAATTTTCAAAATGAAATGTTGTTCATAACCATTAAGGCACATTATATAGACTGATGTACACAACTACCCCTGCAACAATTTCAGGCTTAGCAGATTTGGGCAATGAGTAGAGTTATGGCAATGTACTATAAAAACAGATTATAAGGAAAGTAGAAATAACAGTTTTAAACACTTTGTCTAAGATTCATGTTCAGGATGCAAAATTTTGCATTACATGGCAGGGTAGAAAAATCGGCAAAAGCAGAACTGAAATCTAACTGTAAAACACCACAACTGAACAAGACTTTAATATAGTTTCACAGGCCCAAACCCACCCATGTGATAGTAAACCAAGTCATCTCATCTATTTAGAATTGACACTCCAATCAGAATAAACCAAACTGGGTAAAAGCCAAGTTTTATACAGCATGTCAAAATTCCATGCTAAATAATCATGCTCCATCTGAAATTAATCTTCTTGCAAACCACAGGAACTAATTTTCTAAAATTAGGATTATAAAATTAGGCCTAAAATTTAGGAGACCTACTACAGGTATGAGTATACAGTAACCACATATTAAAGAGCATTCAAATTTCTTTTTTTTACAAAAGGAAAAGATTGAAGCAAATATTTACAGAGCACTACTAGACTCAATGCATTTGATTAAACCTTGCTTTGAGCACAGAACTTGCTGCAAGAAAGAAAACTATACCTGTTGCAGGTTGTTCTTTCCTAGTTTACAAGTCTTTCAGCATTTGTAATGCAGATAAGTAGATTACCCTCAAGGAAAAAAGCTTCAGGGAGTATTCGTTAATGGCTGGATAAACAATAGTTCTTATATCATGAGTAGGCATTGGCACGCTTCAGTATAAATTTTCTGTGGGTATCTGTTCTGAGCAGCAATTCAAGACAAGGTAGATGTTGCCAGGAAGATTCTAGCCCCATCTAAAAGCTACTGGAGCTTTCTAGGATTTTTATTTTAATCATCTGTGTCTGAACAATGTTATGTGCCCCTATGGATGACAACAGATGTACAATAGTCTATCTAGTAAAGAAACACTCTTATTCCAAGAGTCTGCACAGAGGGGCCTGCCTTGCTGCATGTATAGTCATATCAGATACCTAAAATCTCACTGAGCTCAGAAGCAAGCATGCTTGCTGTCATGCCTTTGTCCTCCTGCTAAGTAAGTCTAGATAAACATCAGTACGTTGCCAGCAGTGTACAAAACAATATGTCCCATAACATGGACATACGGAACAGAGATTTTCCCTTCCAAAAAATGGATTAGTTTGCAAAACTTTGTATATTAGACAGGGTCATAAAAATTCTACTGGGCTGAAGTCTATCAAAAGAAGTGATAAAATGTTAAGTATAGTAAAACCTATCCAGTCAGTAGCATTTTAACAAGGTAAGTTTCAGGATGAGAAAAATTATTCATTTCACCATTAATTATAGCCTTTCAGCAGGATTCTATTATTATGCATAACAGAATGAAGGAATGAGCACTCAGTGCAAAAACATGCTCTTAGGCCTGCCCATCACAATAGTAATAGAAAGAATAAATCAATTACAAAAGTACAATTACCACATTGTATTTTGATTTAATACTGAGGAAAAAAACCCTATCTTGCACAGTAGGAAACCCACTATTTTTATGGATTATCTGAGAACAATAATATCCTAATAATATTATTTGGAAAAGAACAAAAAGACAAGAAAGTCTAATGGCCACCTTGAATATAGCACTTCCATTCAATTCAGGACCCTGCTGGACAGGCTCTCTAACAACTTGAACCAGAACAGTTTCTTTCAGAAGGTTACATCTGACAAGTCA
Organism: Phalacrocorax carbo; assembly: GCF_963921805.1. Taxonomy (NCBI): domain Eukaryota; kingdom Metazoa; phylum Chordata; class Aves; order Suliformes; family Phalacrocoracidae; genus Phalacrocorax; species Phalacrocorax carbo. Next base: position 25,526,721 of record NC_087518.1, on the reverse strand, counting down.
CACACGATGCACATTAGGGTTAGGAACAGATAAGATGCTGCTCGTAACAAGCAATCTTTGGAAGGAAATGCGTGAAGTCAGAATAAAAGCAAGCTCACAAACATCAAAAGAAAAATCAGTGTAAACCGAGCTTCTCTATTGCAATGCCAGCCAAGGTTTTTTCACTACTTCACTCTTCAGAGCTATGCTTATTAAATCAAGTCACCTGCATACTGAAAACAGGAAAAAGCATTAAAAACCTTTCCATGAAAAGAATGATAACAGAAAGAGACCCACATGTCAGTGATGTGGGTATTTTTTTTTTAATACTTAAACTGATGGAAGTGTTCCAATGTCATAAACCAGAACAAGTATTTACTTAACAGAATAGAAAGATGTGAAGTTTGATTTTAGTGAACATAAAGTGTTTGACCTAGTGATATTCAACAAACTTCAGGACTGGCATTTAACAAACAGCCTTCAAACCTGACACCACATCTTTATCTGCCATCATTACTTCACCTCCCAAATAATGACAAGACATATTGACGGGGGAATCTTTTAATATAAAAAGACAGAAGTTGTTACAGCATCTCCACATCCATCTCTTCTGCCCTAAAGCCTACAGGAACTGAACAGGAGATGGATAGCAGTAATTAGCACCATCCAAAAACGAGCCCTAAATATAGAACTGCGATACCACCATGAGTAGCAATGCTCTGAAACCACTGAACACACTAGCAGGACTCCAGTGGCTTCTGTTGAAGTCTTTCCTCTCCACTACTTTCTCACACCAATCTCACCTGATAAGAAAGCCAACACCTGGCTCAAAGGCTTCATCCCAGACAAGGTGTAGTTCAGCTCAAGGCCAGGAACTGCTTGCCTTACTGGTACCTCCCTCCCTCCATACACATATCCCAGATTTGCTTTGACCCAGCAGTTTACTTCAGAAGGAAACTATGGAGTGATCATCTTACGAAGCTCTCCTGCCTGCTGCTGAAATACCAACGTAACACTAACCCATGGACATATGTGCGAAAAGACAGCAAAATCTGGTAGTGCAAAGGCACATCAGCTAACTAATACCACAGCTGCTTCAATACTAGAGATGATGGGCCCAGTAATCCTTGTGATGTTTTTATTGCATACCTTTGGAAATACAACACTAACTCAACAGCAGTAGATTCCTTGTGTGCAGAATCCCTTATTTTGGACATCTCTGGCTAGTACAGTAACTCCCTGAAGCACATAGAGAGCTTACAGGTAGGGAAAGGGGAGAGTTGTACCTCTTACAAAATGGACCAAGTCTGTTGGAGAGTTCAGACAGGGAAATAGCTACAAGGTAATCCAGCAATTCTTGCACACTCCAACTTCCCCAAGCCCACAAACTCAAACTGGTCATGCCAAAGACCCAGCCAAAGCCACCAATTCAAGGCTGACTCAGACCTGTAATTACAAGAATTTGCCAAGCAAACGTGACAAGTATTTATTAATCTCTGCCATGCAGCCTGTGTGAAAGATGATACTATTTTGGATGCACAGCCTGTTCACAAAAGACTATCAACCCCCAGCCACGCCAGCTCCCGGACAGCTTGTGCTCTCTGGAAGTTCTAGGGAGACTGCGTACTAATCAGCCTAGATCACACCTCAATCAGTTTGGATGGGGTCTGTAATTAAAAGACTCCTGCAGTCCATCCTGCCACATCAGTTTGAAAGATAGCACATGGTCAACTTTGTTGTTGTTGTTTGTGGTTTTGTTTTTTTTTTCTTTTTTTTCCCCTCCTTTTTTTTCAATTTCAGGGGGACCAAGACCTGTAATGCTTCCCTTGAGCATTTTAGACAGTCTTTACAATTACTACCCAAAATCCTTCAGACTAATATACCATAGCAACAAAAGTAGGTAATTTTTACTTATGCTGCTGGAACAGTTCCTCTATGACCAGCCCAGGGTACTCACTTGTAAACAGAGAATTACTGGGTTATGGCAATTCTCCCTGAGTAAACTGATACAAAACAGTGCAATGAACTCTACTGTGCTTGGGAGGAAGGAGATATAATGAGAAAGAGTTCTGTATTAAAGCACAACATAGATCTGACTACTTAAAAAGGACTTATTTGATAAGCTTACCAAATTGACTGGATATTAGACCTACAGCTGCCAATTAACAATATTCACTGAAACAGCACACTATTTCAACAAGAACATAACTAACCACAATCTTTTTGTTTTATGTTTTCTCTAGCTCCTACTAAAGAAAGCAACTCAGTTTTTAGCTATCTTAAGTCAGAGTATAATATTGCAGGTGCCTCTTTTTTAAATCCAGATTTACTATGTGCAGTCTTCAAGCATCTACCTGCATGCACTCATACTTGCAGAGAAGACCTCCATCCCAAGAAGCATCCTTCCATTCCAGCTCTTGGAGTACATTGCTCATGTGGCAGAGACTACCAAAATCTCTTTAGTCCTTACAAAGGTGTTACACGCACACAGACACGCTTAGAGTAACCACACTCAGAAAATTGATTCTAAGTGCGAGCCTGCAGAGGAACACTGAAAACAGCCACTTCCTTAGACATTAGATGCCATTTTTGTCTTTTAAAGCTAAACTGTTAAACCCCAGCAGACATGTCTCTCAAACCTCAAAAGCAGCAAATATTTATCTCCCATAGATATCTTACTATATTCTATGACAAATACCATGGAAGTGCAGCTACTGGCATATGGTCTCCATGAAGAGCTTGTTGTATCTGTCTACAGCCACTACTGTCCAAGTAATGTCTAATCCAAACTCTCAGCAGTCTCTTGTGAGAGATTCATAAGATCAGCTTGATTTCATTGCCCAGCCATCAGTCTGTTGCATATGCTACTAAGCTTCAGGCTAGCTGGCAGTATGGCTGAATATATCCTCTCTGCACTCACCTTGTTTGTCTAGAATGCATTTTTTAGTAACCTAGGTTCTCTTTTCCCTCAATGTTTGAAAATAGTTTGAAGCCGTGGACAGGATACAAAGCCCCACATATTTTCACAAAAAGCAACCTACTCCTGTCTGTGCTGTGCACTTTACATCAAGGTTATAGATACCATCTGTCCACTCAGTGAGAGGCAGAGGAACATGCTTCCTCCAGCATGCAAATTAAGACCGACACAGGGCAGATGCTGCATCATACCACCACCTGAATGACCTGGAACAGCCTTCCATACCTGAATATTTAACAAAAACAGTTAAATACATATAAAACTCAGCATATAGATGCAACCACCTCAGGGCACTTCTAGCTAACAGGGGGAATATTGTTATCCTCCACACCCAGTTGTCCACATTACCTGGGGGAAGGAAGGGAGGTGCAATTTCTTCTTTTCAGGGAACACATTAATACAGTTGTGTGCAAACTGAAGTAGCAGTAGTCTAAACAAAGCAACGGAGAAATACTTCTACACTTCTGTCCAAAGTGCTGCCCATCTCTGGAAGGGGAAGCAATTAAGCTGGAGGGTAAGTTTAAAAGCACCCTCTCTCACATACCCCAGAGAAGCATGTCATATGTCACAAAAGCACCACCACTTCTAGCCAGTTACGCTCCTTGCCAACAGGGTCATTCAGAATGCAATCCCTTTATGTGTACTACAGAGTAGGACGGAAAATGATCCGTGGAATAGAAAATACAGCCAAGCAGAACAAAGAGGGGAAAAAAGCTTTGTTTACAGAAGTTTTCTATTATCCTTCCCTTCAGCAGGTAGCAGTAAGGGTTTCGTGAAATTAATGTTTCCAGAACAACACACCACTGTGCTAAGACGACTCTGCAGTTTCTACTTGCTTTACATGAAGTCCAGCACCAATACCTGTCTCATGAGATTAAGCAATTAGAATCTGCAGTGAAGTCAATTTATGATCTCAGTAAGAATATCACCAAAGAGGCATATGGGAGGGAAATAAATATTTTGCTTTGATAAGCAAGGGGGGGTGGGGGTGGGGGTGGGGTGGTGCTCTTAAAGTCAGCATCAGAATAAAGAGTTGAATCTGAAGAGATAAATGGTTAAAATACCTTGGGTTTATGGTCTCCCAAAACCATTTTACCTGTTTTCATTCCCTTCCCCCTTACTGTTCAAATATTTGTAATTGCTTATTAGAAAACAATACTACAAAAATTGAAAGGTGCATCTGCTTCTATTCTGTTTGAAAAACATCTCATTCTTATTACACTAAACATTTCACAAATAAGCCAATTCCTTTTGGTTTTTTTGTCCTGTAGCTGAAACTTTGCAAACCACTTGTTATTTCACCTCTGACCTGAAGACTTGTCTACCCCTACCACAGCTCAGGAACCAGTAACTTCACAATCAAAACTCATGTAGATGTTTCTCTACAGCTCAGTTAATGGAGTGAGGTTTGGTTGTTTTTTTATTTGGTTTGGGGTTTTTCTGTTTGTTTGGTTGGGTTTTTTTGTTTGTTGAGGTTTTTTGCTTTGGTTTAAACAGCTGAGGAATTGAGACTGCAACTTAACCCCAGAAATAATAAAGAACTGCATACTAAATTTTTAATATATAACTGCACATCAGAAATCTCTAAGTAAGTTTAATGATATTGTGACCACCTTTGCTTTCTGAGCAAGTGAAAGATAAACTTCTCTGCAGAAGTACAAAGAAGTATTAAGAAGCATTAACATAGAGTGTTCCTCTGTATTGACTCTATCCACAGAAGGCATTATTCTAGCTTAAATCCAGAGCACTAAGTAGCAAGCCACTACACAGGATTAATTCTGATTGCCTTTCCATTTACAGGTAAGGTCTTATGAAGAAAGAAGAGTCTCTCTAAAATTGGAGTTTAACTAAGGAGTGCATCCTTTTATCTTACATTTAAAATAACAGTTAAGATGCAAGTATGGCTTTTCAACAGTCATGGGTCCAATTAAAATACTCCCTTATAGAGGTCCTTGCCTCCAATGGCAGCTAAATGCTTTTCAGAATATGAAGATAGCTATAGCAGAACGCTTTATCAATTTAGCCTCTAAACATGCAATCATCAGCCATAAACATTTAGCAAATGATCAAGTCAAGCCTCACCTTTCACTTGTATCAAGTATTTGTATTTTCCTTATTAAAATTATCTGTCTGCAGAGGGTGGTTGTCAAAATGTATTTCAGATATAAATGTGGATTAGTTAGAGTTAGAACAAGCAGCCAAGAAGCCTTCAACAAGAAAGAGCAATTTTCTACACAAAGAGTTTACGTCTTTAATCCTTAGGCTTTGGAGGCCATTACATCTCTACACTTATCTTTCACATAGGACAAAATCTCACTATGTTTATTCTATAAGGAGAAAGAACAAACAATAAAACTTATAGGGACGTAGCTGGTGTCAAACTTCCACCCCAATAATTTATTTAGTCATTAATCCAACAAAAAGTACAAATTGAAATGCAGCATCTGAAATGACACTATGCAACTTAAACCAAAGTACTCTATGGATATAATTTTCAGTGTAAACTACACTTAAGTCTTATTTCAAAAGAGGCACCTGCACATTAAATTGCACACACAGATTATCAGACGTCTGAGCGATTTGTCGTTAAAATGGCAAAGTTATCTTTTAGAAAAATAAAATAGTGCTTTTAGTGTGAAATCTAGTTGATGCTCTAAGATGCAAGTATTAAACCCTTAATGTACTTAACCTCTGGCTTAATCTCATAGCACAGACTGGCAGTATTTGGAATGATGCCAAATATGAGGACAACCTGAAATATTTGGAGACATAAAGCTTGCTCTCAGTGGATTTGATATGGCTTCTACTGGGAAGAGACACATCACCACTCAAGACAGGAGCTGTTTGACTTTCGAGATAATTTTTGGTAGATGATTAAGACCCAGTCATTCTTTGCTAACTAATCATGTTAATCTGCCCTTGAAGTCAACCTGATTTCAGTGGCAGCATGGGTATACTAACTGCAACCATTATTGCCATTGATAGAAGCCTTTTCTGCAATTAAGACTAAATTAGAAAACCTGACAAGTTGAAGACAAAAACAGGTGTATATTCTAGTACTATGAATCATTAGCCAGAAGGCATGAAGAGTCCTATACTTGTTTGATCTCATATACTCAGTTAAATTTTTAACAGCCCTGTAATTTGTAACTATTGAGTCTTTGCATGCAGAAATTAAAAAAAAATGCCCTACTATGAGAGAAAATCCCATAGACAGGATTCTTGGCTTCTTTTTAGATGCCTGGAGGCCTCAGTTTCATTTATAACAGCTGTACTTACAGCTGATGGTTGTCTTGCTATTAATCAGACTCCATCTGTCCTAAAACCTGCAGTGGTTATTGACTGAGCCATCCCCAATATAAAATGCCCTTCCTTAAGTAATCCTGAGGTTACAATTTCTTGAAGTTATTTTGGCACTGGTTGGAGCAACATAGCATAGTTCTTATCTTCTGAAAAATGCCTTACAAGTTTTTCAGTGGGTTTTTTGGTTTGATTTTTTGGGTTTGTTGGGGTCTTTTTTGTTTTGTTTAGGGTTGTTTGTTTTTTTCTGTGGGGGCAGTATTTGGCATGGTTTGTGGGTCTGGGTTTTGTTGTTGTTTTTTCTTTCTTTCTTTAAATCAGTCCCCCAGATGCAGATGCAAGCTTCAGTATGATTACAACTTTCAGGGAGAGTTTTAACAACTAATCCATTCAGCTTTTAGAAGCATTACTTCAAATACCTTCTTTATCTTCCATAAGCGTTACTCAAGCACCCTGAGAGATCCCTGTACTATCAGCTTTACCTGGTTTCCCCCTCAGTTCACTGTTCAGCATTTTCCATTGCCTGTTGACATTGATACATTGTATTTTTTTTTCTTTAGACCAAAGTACAGCTCACACTGACCTAGACCCAACCAGTGAGCCTCTACAAGTTTGGATGGTTTGTTGTTGTTGTTGTGTGGGGTTTTTTTTGTTGTTGCTGTTCTTGTAATGCTGTGAGGATCTATAAACAAAGTTAAATCACATTTTGTGTCATTGTTCACAGTAATATATCTCAGTCCTGATTTTTCGTAGCGTATGACCTTAAGTGAAAGCAGATTGTGTGTGTATATATATACACATATCTCCATTTGCCTGTGGTAAGAGCACGTTCATGGTTCTGTTATCTTTGAGGTTAACTCTTCCTGCTAAAAAATGCTTTGTAACCTTTTACACACAGACACCCCCCCCAAAAAAAGGTCATGTAAAGAACAGGGGGACACCAGGACTTCATTAAGTATTATCTTATCAAGTTGATGCACCTGGATATGGGTCCATCTGCACCACTACTACAGCTACAACAATTTAGCTCAGAGAATCCAAGCCCTAGTTCCCACTAAAACTGTGACTGGCATTCTTGTTTGTTCCTTTCGTATAGCAAGCAGAGGGCAGGATTGCAGGATTGAGAAGTAAACAGAGTTGGCTGCTGGCTTGTGCAATAAATTTGCACCTTTTCTATATATTCCTTATACAGGGAGATACAGAAGCCCAGTTTATACAGCAAGTGAGACCATTCCCACAGTAACATTCTCAATATTATTTTTACTACCAATATATTTCATCTCAGCATTTTCACTTTTTAAAAGAAGCATTCATTCTAGAACTCTGCAGCTCCAGGACATTTACACTTTAGTATCACACAATTTAAGATACCACAGACATCATTTGTCCTCCTTGCTATCTTTCTTCACCTCCTTTTGCCCTTGCTTGCTGCGCTGAAATTATGTAAAGATTCTCACTGCTACCCTACTGCTGGAAAGTCCAAGTGACCTCTGGACCATTACTTAACTTTTCTAAGTTTGCTGCAATGAAGCCTGACTGTGCCTGCATTCCACCATTTATGGACATGCATTCAAGGCCTCTGCCCTGTATTTCCTGTATTGTCTTTAACAGTTCCTTTGCTGACACTTCTAAGGCTTTTTGCTCTGTAATCTGCACCATTAATGCAGAACAGGACCTGCTGTTTACTCCGCAAACTAACACACTCTATCTAGATAAGAGCACACTGGTATGAAAAATTTTCCAAAGGAAACAAAGTGAGGATGGGAGGGGAAAAAGAACTGGTGTATAACCAATCTCAGCTATAAACCAGCAAGTTTTAGCCAAGTTCAAAGACAACACTTGTTCGGCTTTGTGCTTTCTGTTCAAAATATGATAATGTGGTTTTATTTGGCTGTTGTCAAAGTAGCCTATGAACAAATACATTATTTTTAGCAGTGCTTAAGCTGCTAGCAAAATTTAAATAACACCCAATAAATGGTACTGACACAAGCAAACAAAAATAATATTTGTCTGGCACTCAATACCTTATATTGCTTAACCAGGCTTTGCCTTCTAAGGGGTCAACACTCCAAACATGCAAGAAATTCCGCTTCTTCAACTTTGTAAACCAACACAAGTTTAATACTCAATAGGTGTAGAACTGGGGGAAGAACATCCTTTCAGATGCTCATTCATCAACAGGCCATTTTTATAGTACTCTGACATTACAAAAGCAATAACAATTCACTCATGGAAATAGCTACACTCAAAGATCAAACACTGATGATATTTCAGAAGCTTCTTTACATACATATTGAAATTTAAGATTCCTTTTCTTTTACAATAAATGAACTGTCCCCATTTGAATAGTCACCTTAGTTTATTAAACGATTTTGATGGATGACCGCTGCCTGGCACAATGAGTTCCCAAACCAGTCTCACCTCATAAAAGGTGGCTTTCTGGATAATGACTCCAGAGTTCCAGCCTAGTCTCCATTTATGGTTACTGCAGATGTAGTATTCAATCACTGCTGAACAGAGGCCAAAGACAGCAGAGATACAATAGGGTAAGCACATTTTGCTTGAAAAACACATCTGTACATTTGCAAGCTATACAAAGTTTCTGTCCCACAGATGGTTGTTTAGAGAAACCTTTACAATTCCAGATCAACTCAAGTGTCATGAAACTAAAATATTTTCAGTATAATTCCTTTTTTAGATAATCACCAGCTTTTCAGGTTTTAGCAATGATTAGGCATCCATGCATTTGTATAGCAATAAATTTGTCCACAGAAGCAGAGAGATGGGGAGATGGCAGGAGATAGGATATTTTTGTGTACGGCAAGTCTGTCCTGCTCATTTTACAGATATCTAAGTTAGGCCACTGTGAAGAGGTTAATTCCTACAAAACTACAGAATATTAACTTTAACCTAACTAGTATAAGAGAATACCAGCAAGGACATGGTGATTCCCATGGCAACATCAGCACAAGATGTACCAGTTCTACTAAAAACACTTGGTCTTCCCTTGGGCAACTGAAGCCTTTTCTGCTGTATCTTCGTTGTTACAATTATTTGAGCTATAACGAGAAGAATAGGAGGTATGCCCACCAGTGGGGGATTTTTTTTTTTTTTTTAACCTGAAACACAAGTATGTAAGTTTCTTCAAAAGAATTACAAATACCCAAATAGAGTTAAACTTAATAGTGTAATAAATCTCCTAATATAGGATTTAGAGGACATTTGGTCCTTGTTACTTCTGTACAGCAAGGTGTACACTGTACAGATTTACACCTTATTAGGACCATCCTTCATCTTGTTAACACTGTTTACCTCTAGCAAGAAGGCTGAAGATAGGAATACAATTTCCCTAACTCCATGGTTCAAAAGAAGCAGTTTGTTGAACTTCACACAGAGTTGGCTGTGTATGCTGCATCAAGCCTACAAGCCAGTATCTTTTGTGAACGTGCCTTGAACTGCAAAGATAGTTTTCCATTCCTGCAAACCTCCCTTTAGCATTTGTCATAACACACTCCCTGGGAAGGCAAAAGGGATAGAGATATCTTCACTGCAATGTTTATTCTGCTGCACAGCAATTCCTCTGTAGAAGTAGCTGGGCTGCAGCTGTGAGCCAGTAGTCAAGTCACCCTGCCTGAGAAAAGCAAAGCAATCCATACAATTTGTCACTGGTCTATTTTTGTTTCAGCTATTTCCGCCAAACTTCACAGGGCTGAATGTCTGTGATCATTTGACTATTAAGTTACATTGATTCCCCACCACCCCCTGTTAGCCATATGGTACTTTTATCCAGCCTACAATTTTGGTTTCAATGTCCTCAGGGTGAACTGCATAGTTAATGTAACAATGCACTTGCAAATTTAGCATTAAGCTTATCCAAAGACAATGTTAATGCAATATGACCACAAACCATCCTATTCCACACTGTTATCACCAAAACTTCATATTCTTCAAATTCTCCAAGAAACACCACCCTAAAAAATGAGCCATTATTACTGAAGGAACAGAATCTTCTGAATTCTACTACTATGAACATCAGTAAAACATTAATGTTTAGGAGTCCTTCTCTTAAGTAAACTTCATTATTAAAGCTTGACTACTACAGGAGCTTTGTTACTAGATTATATAAACCAAACAATTAGTCTGGTTCATAAGACAAGTTTAGATCAGCCACTACACTAAAACAAGAAATACTAACTTCTCTACCTATTTAAAATACTACTCAAATTTTCAGAATGCAAAAATCAGTATAGCCCAGGTCCCAAAACACTGTCCTACTTATGTTAACCACATCATTCAAAGACACCCCTGGAAGAAGTATAATCAATCCTAAAATTTTAAGTGAGAAAGTTAAATCTTTGGCAGTAACACCAAAGTTACCTCGGAAAGTAAATTCCTATGAAAAGCCTTATTTTAGTACCTCAAAATGCATGCTACCAATCAGTCCCAATTTTCCATAACTCTTAACTGCAACACAATATGTTTGACTTCTTTCTTCTTGATCCTGAGAGGCCACAACAAATTCAGGTCTTTTTCCAGCAAGATGGAAGTCTTCCTACTTATATTAGTGTTCTAGTTTATTTTAGCAGGGTCAAAAGCTTTAGACAACAAATAAGGTTCCTGTCATTACTTAATATTTCACTGTACACAGAAAGCCCTGAAAAGAGCAGAGCAGGGCTTATGTTGTAAACTTCAAGCATACAGACTTCAAATATGATGAATTTTAGAAAATGTAATTAAGCTTTGACAAAATCTAATCAGATGATAGATAACAAATTTAAAATGGACTGATAGAGCCTCAAGAAAGTGGTTACCGCGTCTGGGTTATGTTTACTGAAGCTAACTTCATATTTAGATTAAGAGATAAGAGCATTTAAATAGATGCTTACAAAAAGATACTAATTTTCAAATATGTCTCAATGACTTCAGTATATATATTCCATTCTCTAATTCCCACCCCCCACCCCCACCCCGTTTAGGAAGTTTTAGTACATAGCACTTAAAAAGCACTTCCAAGTCATTCCAACTCAAATTCAGGTCCAAGAATCTACAGCATTATTTTTTCACCTGCTTCTACACTTGTTACAATTATTTACAGCAAGTAGAAAGGAAAGGATGTGGTAAGATTCCTATAGGCAGATGAAAAAACATGATGTGTACTTTCTGTCACTTCCACAGAATATTAATATAATAGTTTGAGTGCTTGTTTTCTGTACTCTTCATAAAAGATAGGTTTGTGATACACACCTACAATATTATTAAGTTTGATGAATTTATTCCTGACATTTAAACTGCCTGCTTATCAAAAACTGGAATTGCTTTTGTTTGTTTCTAGTAAACTAATTCAGAGTTGCATGCAATGGCTAAGAATATATGAGAAGATAACTGCATGGTACTGTTTTCAGACCATATGAGTAAAATTATTCACAAGCAAATGATTCAATGAAATTAACACATACCACTAGTGACAAGGCATAAGGTCGTTAGTCAACCATGTCAAGGTTAGTACAGGTCATTACATTGATGTTTGCTGATCATTTCTGCTTTCAATTAAACATGCATAAACAAATCACAACACTTAACCAATGTCTTGTTAAATTCTAACATTTATCATAGTGCTTAATTGCTTTTATCCTACAGCAAAAGCAGTAAGAGGATTGCACTAATCACAATTTGTCACGTGGTCATAATACTATAGTATGCATTTTAAAAGAGACGAGTGACTATTATTTGAAGAGTTTATCTTGAATTCACAGTATTTAAAGGTTCATTTTTGCCTTCATGCAAGCAGTAATATGAACCAATTAATACCTAGCTAGTGGATTACATCCCTCTTACACACCTTCTTGTATTTACCTTCTTTTTACTGTTTAACTGCCATATTTAAAAAGCTACAGACAGCTCAGAGAAAAAGAAGGCCACAAAAAGAACATCCTAGAGACAGAGGAGCCTGCAGATTTCATTGTGACTGCAAGTCCAAAATTAGGCTAGGACAGCAAGGAGTGTGTGGAAGGGGTTAAGTCATACTTCTGCCTTTCTGATCTCCAACTTCTAAATAAAAAGCCACAAATTCTATTTTTATTCTAAAAACATCTGACTGAGCCTGAATGTATTTTCTCTGTGAAAATTAGTGTAAGGTGCATGTTGTCAAGACAGAGCCAATACAAGATGGCTGGATCCCAACTCAGGTTTCCATCAGTTTGCACAGACAACACAAAGATTCAATCATTTTTTCAGCTAAGCTACTTCAAGAGATATCAAGAATAAGATTGCTGTTTGAGATGTTTCCATAGATAATTCAGTTAACAGTGTTTTTATACAGTGAGAAGCTTGAAGAAGATACGTTAATACCTGGAGGATAACCCAAATTATGGCATTAGGTAAGACAGCATTAATGAAGACACTTGCATAAAAATCCATCACTTTGTAAGGGTAATACTTTCAATATCTAACTCAAATTTCTGAATTTTTCACCTAATTGTTACTGCAGCATATTCTAATGGAAAGATGTAAACAGTTTCTCTAAACATGGTAGATTCATAATGCTAGGAACAAGAACAAAAAGCACTACTTGGTTCAGTGAAAAACATCTCAAACATGTGGCCATTCCAGCTGTTGCTAAAATCTGCAAGTCACTTGAGATCCCATTTGCCTGCCTCTAAAGCAAAATTCCAGTTCCAGTTATACTTAGCTAATCCTTAATTATTGTTTTGAAGACTAAATGAAAGACATGAAGGGCTTCAGAATTATAGCATATGCCTTTTGAGGTCAGTGCATTCAAGATTTCATACAGGAGTAAAATGAACTTGGTCACAGCTGTTCTTTTGGTGAGTATGGCTTTACTTTTTGGAGGGGAAGTTAAAATCCTGAAGCTATTCCCTCTCTCATACATCTTTTGACCTGGCCAGCCAGTCTTTATTCCAAGCATTGTGTTCTGGATGGCTCAATGGGTTTCAGAAAAAGGTATTTTCTGACGAGCGTTAGAAATTTCAAGACATTCCCTTTGACTGCAATACCATCATCAGAAGTGCAAATGCTAAGATCAGAAGGACCCATACAAGTCTCAGTCCTAAAATACCTTCTGTGTACAGAGATATCCCAGGCCTGAGCATGTTACCGTTTTCAAAAAAATTAGAAAGTGAATATAGTCACAATGGAAAATTATCATTTATAACTCTGAAAAAAAGAAACCTAAAGCTCAGTCTGGACACTTTTTTACCCAAACAAGTCTCAGTAGCTTTGGATAAAATTTTGTCAATCCTGTGGCCCAAAAAGATGTACAAGAGCAAAAAATTACTGATTTTACTTCTGTAGCAGCCTGATTTATTTTATCACTTGTGATATATTAATCCATGGATGATTTGTAATACTACATAAATACCAATTAATAATAGTTACAAGACTGCTTAAAATAAGCTGAATGTTTAAGTCCATAATTATGGGTAGCGCTTTCATATTACCTCATTATGGAAATACTCTAGACAACCACAAACTCTAGCACACATCTGCTCAGAAATATATTTTCATGCTCTCAGAATTATACTGCATGATAGCAGCACTGATTACTGGGAGGATAAGAGTAGTGCCTTTAAAACATGAAAACAGAAGTTTATACACCCAGTTGCCTTTTGAAAAAGGGAACTAGAAGGAAACTAATATTCTTCAGTTCTTCAGGTTGACATTTACTCCAGAGATTTAGGTCAGTAAAATATTAAGGCAGCAAAATAATTTTAGATTTTAATCAAGTACTATTCTACAGAGCAAAACACATCCAACTGAAATAAAACAGAAATTAGTGAACTTCTGTGTAACAGGACTATCACTTCTACTAGCGTAGGGTTAATGAAAGCCTTTTCCTTCATGAGGAAAGGAAACCTATTCTTCTGGGCACTTCTAGCTAAAATCACCACTTCAAAAAGAACTCAGCATATATTTGAATATATTACCATTACCCTCTTCATGGAAGTTTATTTTATAATCTCAGATTATAAACTTCTTTTTAATAGCTTCAGACAAGTTTCCAATACTCTTCACCATAATTACACTGAAAGAAATCAGTACTTATATTTGACTATCATGTATATAAGCCAAAAGCACACCAAAGTCAAGCATTCAAACTCAGATTTTCAAGTTCAGGAAAGGTCAGAGCCTGGGTTTGTTCCAAGCTCACCTATAGCTTGAATCTTAAAAGGATTAGAACAACCCTCAAAAATGCCACTTATGTCACACTGGGACAGCTTTCACTGAAGTACCATATACAACTCTTCTGCAGTAATGCCAAAGAAAGATTAAGGGTAAGGTTTTCAGAAACACCATTGAATGCCTGCATTTTCAAAAGTGTAACCAAGTCTGATTTCACATATGCAAAACAACCTAAATTATAAAGGGGTCAGCAGCTGCCTGGGGCTCAGTATCTCTGACAAAGTTGACTCAGAACAGTACCAAGTATACAAAATGCTTCTCGCTCCAATTTTGTACTCACTTAGAATATATTGCTGTAAGCAAGCAGTACCAGGTTCAAAATAACAGAGGTCTTTTCTAGCATACCTTCCTACTACAGTTCACTGTGTGCTCGCAAGCTTGTAGAACGCTCACAGAGCTTCACTCCAGCAAGGACAGCATGCTACTATAGCTACCTGGTTATGGGCAGTAACATTAGCTATCCATCAATCACTTCCAACCATCAGCATCATAGTCGTGTTAACTTCAAATCCCTGAATTGGAAATTATCTGTTGTCAGTCCCCAAATTCCAGAGGAGTCCTTTTTCTTGAGTAGACATTAGTTTTCCTCTTTCAATTCACCAGCATATGGAGAGTTTATATAAAGGTTTTATATTTCAGTGTGATACCCTCGCCACTTTGTGACAAGAAGCGCTCTCTGTTCTGCAGCTTATTTCCTAAGCAAGTGCCAAGAGAAGCAGAGACAGATAAAGCATCAGAAGCAGTACAATGAGAAAGCAGTCCAAGTCCTTGTTCGTTTTATCAGCTCTTGCTATTCAAATATACTTATTTTAATATATTTAATTTTAAATTGAAGGGAGTCAGAAATAAAGGACAAAAGTGATCTTAATAACAGAAGTGAATACCTAGAAACACCATTAAAGGTCAAATGCACTATACTGATGCCAAATTAAGGAAAACATTAATATCTTGTTTCCCAAACGTTAATGGCATTTTACTTAACACCTAAGCCCACTGAATCCACATGCTCCCTGGGCAAAATTGGCCAAATACAACTGAAATTAAGAGGTTAAGACAATGCCATAAGCCTGAGTACCCACAGAGTGGTGGTACTAGCAGGCAGGAAGAAAAATTGTCATTTGCCTAAATATATATTTATTAAGGTTACATTTATACCTGTACAACATACAGTGTTAAGGACAGCCAACAGGAAAGTTGCTAATAAAATTATCATTACCAAAACAGTGAATTATGAACAGAGGGAGCAAGCGTGAGATTTCTTGTCTTCTTTGCATTCATATTTCAACAAATATTAATCCATGATTAAGAGCCATTCATTCACTAGTGTTAACTGTAACACAGCTTCCTAAGATACAAAGAGCTTTTTCAGATTACACCTCCTAACACTTGTTGCAAAATAATATTTACTAGTGAACTGAACTAAAGATAAGTAGAAACTTCCCTGATCATTCAGATTAACAAAGGTTTAAACAAAGTTTGCTTTGAGAACATTTTTGGAACCTAACAAACAAATAAGTTGATCTTCACATGCAAACTGGCTTTTGTACAGCTGAGATACTTGGCCATGGGCAGCCATGGTTCCTATGCAGCCCAGCTAAAGGCAGGTGCACCAGCTGCCAGGCGCAGGCTTGGCATCACATTTTGTTGTGGACTAGCCTCCTTTGCAGCTGCCACTGCCTTAAACATTTAAGTTGCTGATTTTAACAGTCACACATTGCCTGAAGAATGCACAACTACAGCTAATCACGATAAACAACATATGGAGATATTCTAGACTGGTGTGCCTAATTAGCAGAAACTGAGTTTACAGTTAAAGGATTGTCCTAATGAAAAATCTGATCCGGACAGTCAAAATCCTTAGTTAGTGTAAGTTAAGTTATCTTTACTGAAATTAAATTGAGAAATATTATGTTTGCACCAGCCAGGGGCTGGTACTACTGACATGAAGAATACAGACCTACAGCAGATGCATCAGCATGTGAAAGTGCGTGCTCGGAGAATCCTGAAGCTGAACACCAAACACATTAATGTAATTGAAGAGGCAAAAAAAAAAGCTTCTAAGCAAGTGCCACTGCGCAGTATAGCAGGTTTGTAATGCAGCTAGCTGAAGTAGCTCAGTACTTACAGGTTTTCTGAAAGAGCTAGAAATTTTCATATGATTAGTTCTGCACACCAATTAGTGCCATGTTTAAAACAAGTTTTGCTGGACTCCAACCTAAGCCTAGAGTGAACAGACTGGCTGCTTAGATTGCCCATCTACTGGGCTTGTATCCTACCACCACAGCTTTGCTTTATGGCCAAGAAAGTATATTCCCTGTCAGGAATACAACTCAATAAAAGTTGTTAGAAGTATTTCAGAGAATCCAGAAGAATTTTTAACAGTGAGCTTTGTGACCAGTCACAAGATATCTTTGAATGTATTATTTTTTAAAGCAATCCATTGTTTTCCCCCTTAATTGTCAACTACTTCTTAAATTAAACAGAAATCAAGAGGAAACCATTCCATTTCTTGTGCTCAGTAACTCCTTCTTTTTACAAACTCCCAAGAGCCTTCTGAGAGCTAGCACCTGTGAGGTATGGAAAAAATTTTTCTATATTTTGTGACAATGTTCAGTAGATTGTATAGACCCCTGCATTTCCACAAAGAAAATCAACTCTCGGGACATCTCAGTTATGTCAGAAATAGAATGTGTAGGTTTATTAGATTTTTTCATAGAACACTTTAAAATGTTTAAGAGTCAGGTGATGCATAGATAGTCCTTCATAACCTGGAGCTGCACAATGCAGGTATTAGCCAAAATACAGCCTATATTCAGAAGTTAGTTGCTTTAAGATAATTGACTTGCAGAAAGTTAGGTATGTAAAGATTACCCTATCTAGAACAAATTTTTATGTAGCAAATCTTCAGGCAATTTGAACTGCAAGAAAATTTTTTCTTTAGTCCACTTTTCCTAAAGAATTCCCAGTGTACTAGAAAAAAGCATTTCCAACACATTAAGTTTTTAATATCTATCCAAACCTATATATCTTTGAACAAGCATGCTGGGATATATAATCTTAAATGTTGCCTGTGGCAAGAGAGCTTTTGTATACTTTGATCCAGTCTAGCAGTTTCATATATCAAATGTTCCCAGCATAAGATATTCTATAGTCCCTAACATCTGGAAAGAGTCTATGCTACAGCTAGAGCAGTAATT
The DNA here is from genome assembly GCF_963921805.1 of Phalacrocorax carbo. NCBI lineage: Eukaryota > Metazoa > Chordata > Aves > Suliformes > Phalacrocoracidae > Phalacrocorax > Phalacrocorax carbo. The sequence goes on along the minus strand of NC_087518.1, from coordinate 25,509,069 downwards.
GTTGTCACCATTGGGATGCAAAAGGCAGAATTTATTGTGTTTTTCAGGAGAATTCATATCAAATTCATATGTAAAGCCTCATCTTCTGTTATCTACTGATGTCAAATAATGACTAGTTCTAGTATCAGAAAAACTGAGCCATATAGTTTACAAAATGACTGCTGCAGCAGTTAATACCTGATACACATAATGCTCCCTACCTGGTCAGTCCCTAATTAGTGGAAGAGATTTAACAGAGCAGATCAGAATAAGAAACTGATGAGGAAACAGAAGTGTCTTTAAGTCTCCTATGTCAAGCACAGGAAAGGGTGAATTAGAAAAAGCTTGCCACGACTTTAATAGGCATCCATTTCACAAGGGCCTCTCATTGGCCTATTTACTCTTCATAGTGAAGGAAGAAGACTGGATCTATAGAAGTTGAGAAGTACCAGAGACTTGTAGTCACCAAGAAGAAACTGTCTTATATAACACATTAATTTCATTGCATCTATTAACTCATAGCTTGATTACACAGGATTAAAAAAGAGCATTAATACTCAATGCTTCTGCAGACATAAAAAAGGTACTATTTTTTTTTTCTGTGCCAATTAGTGAGAACATTGAACTGAAGCCTTGAGAGTATGAAGCCTTTAAAGATTAGCAAAATTATAACATTGGCTGACTAATGCGTCTTACATACATTTCATATTGACATAGTTGCCAATTTGAATACTATAGAACTGTTACAGGCAAAACAATCTGAATAGGCTGCAAGTTAGAGAAGTAAAATTTAGTATTTGTGTTTAGAATATTCTATGTCTTTCAGACAATTAAGTTCAGGACTGGAGTAAGAGGTAGGATACACACACACACTCTCTTCCAAAATCAGGGGTGGTAATTTTATATTTTATTTGAATAGGTTAAACACACACTATACACTACTGAAATAGGTTTCTAAGAAGGGAGTAACACTGCTCCAGGGCTTAAACACTGCACTCCAAAAGGTCAATCTTCAATTTCTTTAGTCTTTTCTAGTGGCTCTTCCCCCCCCCCATATCTTAGTTTGTGCTCCTCTGTAGCTTAAAAAATTGCAATACTCATCAACTTGCACAGACTGAGGAACGGGGGGGGGGGGGGGAGAGGCGCTGCAGAACAACATCAACCAAACAACCACCAACACTAGCCCTCTTCTGCATACAGGTTTGTGGTCTGAAAAAGCAGTCTTTCTCCAAAGATTATATTAACTTTTTTCCAGAACTTGTTTCTAAAACCCCAAATTGAGTATTAAAGGCAATGAAATAATGATCAGCAGCATAGACCTCATAGGTTGTTTCTGACTTACAGTCAATTTCATAACATTCAAGATTATGTAAGGATAAATACCTCTCTCAAACTGGAAGGTGGACAGCTCAATCAAGCTGGTAAACCCTAAAATATGCTAAAAAAAAAAAATGCTAAAAAATATCCCAAAATACTAAAACAAAAAAGCAAACACAGCACAGGAAGCTTCAACAGTGCTGCCAAACAACAGATCTTTCAAAGAAAAAGGCTACTTCTCCCAGGAAAGGGAACCCTCCAGGCCTCTAACTTAATAGCTACTGTCCAAAAATAATAAGGCATTTAAGAATACCTTCTTGTACTTTGACCTTCAGCTAACACAAATGGAAAACACACCAAGTAGTACAGCATGTTTTGGTTTTCCACATTAAAAAGTTTAAGGTAGTCAATTGAGCCCACTAATACACAAGCCTGACAGGAATGTTCCACATGAACAGGCTTCCTAAAGCAGCCAGCCAGTCTTGCCAGAAAGTTATTAAAAATTCCCCGCTGAAAGAGAAATTAAGAACACTACAGAAGTTTCCCATCATGCAGTTTTATCTTTTCCTTCTTTGTGCTCCTGTCATTATGTTTCCCCCAAAAAGTGCAAACATCAGCCCTTGACAGCTTTCCTCCTCAGATTCCTTCCAATTCAAGCTGCCAAAAATGTTTTTGTCTCTGTGGGAATTGAATCAATTTATGACAGTTGCTAGCACAGGGTGCCTGTATCTTCTGTGATAAGTTTTTGCTCATCAATAATGCAAAGCTGGCAAAATATATTACAAGGCCAGATGCTTAGCCAAGGTATCATTTTCATCACAAGCCCTTATCTTGGCACCTCATCTACAGTATTCACTGCTTTGAAAACCATGGAGACAAGCACACTGCACATGCTCAGCTTTTGTTTTATGGTTTGTCTTTTTTTTAACCCATTGAAACATGTTCAAATGTGTTTCCTTAACTACAGTCATATTAAGCAGAGGACCTATGTCAAAGTAACATGTTGTGGAGAAAGATAACCACGAAAACCAAAAACATTTATATGAGAGTAATGGTGAGCGCAGGATACAGCACTGCTTCAGCTGGTTACTAACACCAAGTACCAGATTGTAGATTTTCTGTACAGTAATTGGTGGTCGAGTTGAAAATGCATGGTTCAGGTGACTAACTATTGCTGTAACCAGCCAACAGCAAAGAAGAACAGGAAAGTAAGAAGCAATTATCTCTGGATATTTTGAAGAGTGATGATAGGTACCACTGCTACAGACTACATTAGATATTGGAGCCACTATAGTAAGGCCAATGCTGCTGCTGAATACAGGGATTTTAAATGCAATCAAGATCACCTAGAATCACAACTCATTTCCTGTCAAGTATTTGTATAAATACTTGTCATGCTTCAGTTCTTCGACTTCATCTCCCTTCTTTCCCTATCACAATAGTAAAACTGAATAGCTAGTGAGCTGTGCTGTACTAGCCTTTGGTATGAATTGTTCTCTTACTGGAAATGAAGTTTGTTACACATGGTCTCCCCTACAAAAAGGGGTTCTGAACATCAGAAACTGCTCTCCCCCCCCAACTTGCATGGCTTACTGAGACCTTTGTTTAGGCTTATGGGATGACAAATGGTACACAGAAGTTTAAGCAATAATTTAAGCGGCAGCATTGCTAGAACTTCATCAGTTTGTGTCAAATATACAAGTATTTCTCTATTTCAAAATGAGCTTTCACTTAAGTGAAAGAATTGAGGCATGATTTTGCAAACTTGCAGAGAAGAAAACCAAAACTCACTGCCTTCAGTAACTCTATTTTAATCATGAATTTGATATTCAAGTACAGCAAAGCATTCTCCCCTACAGCCCTTCTTGTTTGAAGCGTGATTTACCCTCTGGGCCACTGCATGGAGCTGAGATTCACTGCTGCACAGATTTAACTAGAGTGGCATTCCTTCCAGCTGGATGTTGTACATGATTGAAGTTGAAGACAGATGCTTAAGTGCCTCACTGAATCAGATCCTACACATTTTTTCCCCCCCCCATCAGCAAAGGAAATTTACCTACTAGCAAAGACTAAGGAAACTCTGACACAGAGAAAGCTAATGAGAACAATTTATTGTAGTAGGATTTATTACAGGTCTTAATATTTCCCAAGATGAGTCACAGACAAACACAATAGCCAAATTTCCATTTGCATTGTGTAAGTTATACATCACAAAAATTGCCTTATTTTTGGACATTTATGGTAGGTTTCACACAAAATGCCATTTCATTGGTGTTTTCAGAACTAAGTAGGCTTCATGATGGGCTAAAACCTTGTGATATTTGAAAACAAAGTGTATGTACTTGTATTTGAAAAATAGCTCTCCAGCAGGTGTAGCACCTGTTCCAGCAGCACCATGCCCACAACTGCCTCCTATACTAAATGAAAACTGCATTACAGCTGCTCAACAGCAGAAAGGTACTCTCTTGAAATAAGTAACTGATATAGGAGAACAGAAAAACTGAAGGGAGAAGAGACTTTCAGCCTTGTGATAAAGGTTCAGGGAAGAGCGCAAGGGCTGCATGTTATATGCTGCCCAGCAACTCCAGTACTGCAGCTTTGGTGGACAGCCTGTTTCTGAGTTCTGCACTCGAATACCAAACAGAATGAGAAGTTTCAGTAAAGAGTAGTGAACCAGGCAGTAAACAGGGACCTTATACAAGGAATGGACCTTTGGAGGCTTCAGCTCCTAGAACAATGTTATGTAACACTTTGGGTGAGTTATTGCAATTGGTCTATCTAATTGATTCTGCAACACTAACCAGTGCTTTACAAGTGTGATAACAAAATTACATGCAACATATCCTTCCCCAATAGCTTATGATTAGTGATTTTTGTGACAAAAATAATGAAATTTAAAATAGAGTTGAGAGGGACAACTAAGAAAGATTAATAAGAGCTAAATTGAGCAGCTCGTAGTAATAGACATTAAGCATTCAGTATGTTTGTTAATAATTTCACAATCAATGGAAAAACCTAGGGTTCATAGCCCACATATAGGCCAATGGCATTAAATGAGAAATCACGTGCATCTTACATTTCAGTGCTGACTGTACTGTATTGTGCAGCATAAAATCCTCCTTCACCTCACATTAATACTTAAACCAGTCAGTAGTGATATTATTGATGGAGATCATTATCTGTTATGTGATCAAGAATTCATCATCTATAAATCAAAGTGCTTATGACCCCCTACAGCAAGTAAAGGTGTTGTCCCTTTTGCAGCTGGGTTTCTTGGGGAAAAAAGGTGTAGGAAGTTGTCCAGAGGCAGTAGACAGACTGTATGGCAGCACCAAGAAAATAACCATGCCTTTCATCACATCCCTTCAGCCAAGATGTCAACTGAAGTGATAGGAAGATATCAAGCCTGAAAAAGTTTCATGAATCTTTTCTATTCTTATTCTGTGCACAAAAAAGGTTTGGGCTTTGTTTTTTACTACTGTTTTTAAAATATTTTCATATAAAACACATCAAGGATACTTGCTTAGATGGACACAAAACAAAGACAAGTCAACCCACACAGTTAATCTTGATGTCTTAAAGTTGAATCAAGCCAGATGTTCCCTTTAGTCTCATTCTCCAAAACTGTTGTATAACATTTTCTGGTGGGAGCTTTACATATGAAGTGTTTCTCTCCAAAACAGTGTGAAAGAACATGCACAACGTTCTGGGTAGCACAAAATTCAAGAAGTTATCTTTGAATGTAAAATATTCCAGGCCTGTTCCATTTCACAGACCTAGAAGGTAAAGTGGTAGGAACATGGCACTACCATTCCCCCATCCAGCTCACCAGCCAAAAGTAACTGATAAAATGTTAAGTTACGATAGCTTTCTTCACACCTACAAAAAAGGTCAGTTCCAATGAAAGTAGTCATAGTCTGATTGGCAAAACACAGGAGAAAACATTCTAATTAGGTCCCAGGAACCAAACTAACATAGTTAAAAGAAACTTTCCAAACAACCACGTACATCTGCCAGTATAAGACTCTTGTATTTTCAAAGCATGACCAAGAACAGCTATTTCTACTGACACCAGAGTTCAGTCAAGACACTAAATGCAGACAAGAAGCATTCCTATTTCATGTAGTTAAAAACCAGAAGCATTGTTCCCCCCCCAAATAGGAAGCAAGTGTAGAGTTTCACATATGAAGGAGCAAAATTTTTGTAGCATGATCTCTTTCATTAGAAATGATTGACATTAATGTTCCAAAGATCTTATGAGCTCCTAGCATCTATCAGACCCACCAATAGGCCTCAGGTACACAAACAGAAAAGTTTTTCACTCTGCAGTTTAGCACAGCCTTTTGGTGTATGATAGTTGAATTGGCATAGACTGAAGCGTATCAGGCCATTTTGGTTTTAATCTCAAGTTAATGGCATCAACTGACATAAGCCAGAGATACTGTTACAGAAGTATTGGTTTGTTTCATTGGCGCCCCCGACCCCCCCCCGCCCGGTTCTGGTCATGTAGCTGATGACAGACCAGAAGCAGTTCTAGAAAGGAAATATGGAAGAAATGCTCATTCTGTACAGGAGCTGAACAAAAATAACTTTCCATTTTCTCAAGGTTGGGCTGTATCAGTCAACTGAAAGATGACTTGAACTGGTACAAAGGCTAAATCACCCCTTTCAAATAAAGTTATTGATAATAAAAGGTGAAATTCTCACAGGTTAACTTCTCACCTGATCAACAAACAGCAAGAAGTTGTCAGAACACTCAGCTTGAAAGTCAGATTTAGCTTCAGCTACAGAAACTCACATCTCAAGTGGAAACTCCTAGATTTACTTGCTGGTGTCATCTGACACAACCTTCAAGCATATTTGACTCATTGAAAAAATACCAGATGCACTGGATGGCACTGAAGTTTATACTACGAGTTCAATTTAAGTTTAGACTAGTGTGTCGACAACTAGGGAGTTGCACTGATAAGGTAAAACTTCTTGCTAACTTCTCTCCATTTCTATTTTACATTCTATTTCTTTCTATTCTACATTTCAAAAGTGCATTTCACAGAGCAAGGCTGTTATCAAATCTTTAGGGAAATAATTCTGTTCATAGCAGGGTCTTATCAGCTATCAATTTCCGTTAACCTGTAACAGGGATACTCCCTTGTTCCCATTCAAAGGACTAAATGCTTCTGTATCCATTTAGAATGAGATACAGATAAATTTAATCACAAATCTGACCACTCACACCCAAAACTTTTAATAGGTGGCTGTACCTTAAAACATACAACCTGACAATGCTTGTGTGCTATTACTCCACATAAAGATAAATTATGTAATACCATATATTGTGTGTATATGCATATACACCCAGAGAACAATTTCTCATATCTAGACATAAAATCATACCAAAAAGTCAAACAGCGAACTTCTGTTAGAAGTTGCAAGTGAAATGTTTCCATATCCAACTGCTCAAACCTCTAATTTAACCACCCACCTACATTAACTGTGAAAAAGGTCTTAGAATAAAGTCACTATATAGCATAGCAAGTAAACCAAATCCATCTGCTGGGGAGAAGGGTCAGGGGAAGTCTTTCACTGGCCATTTTGCCTTTTAATCCCCTATCATTTGGTGTGATTAAGAAATGAAATACAGCACCTTCAGGCTGATTAATTTCTTACTGAAACAGACTGTGCACAGAGTCATTATTTCCAAGGCATTAGCATCTTTGCATATGACTTTTTACCTGTAATCTTTGTGTCCTGTCTACATAATTCACTCATTTCTAGTACTCTAGATCCAGAACAATTCAAGGTTGGTGGTTACTTCAGGTAAGTACTTAGGAGAGTTTTGCTACAACTATAAGTAATGTTCTTGCATCTTCTACAGCAGACCAATTTTCTGTTTTGTTTTAACTCAATATCATAACTAAATACAGCAATAAAGAAGTAGTACAGAAATTATTTATCACAGCATAGAACACTTCAAATAAAACACCAGTTTAGATTTATGCTCAAAGTTTAAACAATTTTGATCCGAAATGCCAAAAGGGACTTTTTTTGAGAGAGAGAGAGATAATTAAGTTTTATTATTTTCTCATGTTTCTCCAGCAGCAGAGAACTGTAAAACAAATTTTGTCACCGGAGTATACCAGAGAAAGGCAGAATCTGTAGATGAGTAACGGAGGATATTGATCAATAGCCAAAACATGCTGCACATTCTGCTCCCCTGACAGAGGATCTGTACAGGATCACAGTATCAAAAGCAAGTTGCAAGAGCATTTCATTATCTTTTGCCAAGGTATTTCTCAGCACCACATCCTCAGCATCTTACTACCTTTTTGCATTTGGTCTTCCCCGTGTTCTTTCAAACATTTGATGGCAAGACAGTATTTCTGTGCCTGTAGTGAAAGGGGAAGTGGGTAAGTGCAATGTGTACACAAACACCACTTGTCAGTATTGAAATGGACATATTTTAAAATGAGTATGTAAAACGTTGTTTTTAAAAATACCTACACAGTTCCAAGCATAAACTGAATGTATAAAATTAAAGTCTGATTTATCCAGTAATACTACCACAGTCAGCACATCTACTCAATTAAAAATTCAGCTCAGACATACATCACTGTCAATGAACTGTTTATGGAGGATGTTCATATTAATTACTATCACAGAAAGTGATTGTTATGTATAAGGCTCAGGCTTATGGTAATCATCAACCCCATCAAGACTTTCATTTTGGCTTTCAAACACTTCAGATTACAAAAGCACCACTTGTCCTACGATCAAGTTTCAATCATTCTGATCTGTTAAAAGGAGATTAGCTTTCTATCAAGCAGATTTAACACAACATGGGCAGTAAATAGACCTTGTATTGCTTATCTACATAATTAGTACTTATTACTATAAAGGTATATTCTGATTTGCCTCCCAGTTATGCAGTCTGATTGGGTTCCAACTAAGACATTGTTTCTATTGAATGTTTCCTATGAAACACTAAAAGTTATACCTCATATCTTTATATAGCAAAAGTAAAGTCATCCAAGTTCTCATACTCTTGTTACCCATCTTTCTAATACATTCCTAGGGCAAAAAGGAAAGACCAAGCCTTTCTTCAAGAGATGCACTGGGTATGTCATACCTTCAAATTAATAGTAACTTACACAAAGAACAAGCAGATAACCACAGGGCATTTAGACTAGCATGCTGACTGCATAATAGATTATAATATTTATTTATTCATCCTGAAAATCTTCCCGTTTAGCATGCAAGTTACTTCTCAGCTAAACACAGGTCTGAACCGGATACAAGAGCATCAGAGTCTAACCAGCATCCAAAGGCCAATGATCCTGGCCCTGTGGGAACACCATCTATTCAAAGGGACCACCTTGCTCTGCCTGGTTCTTCAAATGAAGGCTTCTGCAGCAGCTCTCTCTGCCTATCAGCATTATGAATTCATTTAATGCAAGGAAGCAACTGAGAATCCTAATTTTTTTCTTCTTCAGCCAGGCCACTGTCTGGTATACTGTCAATGAGATGCAAAAAAGGCACCCCACAAGTGCTTATCTCAATCATTTGCTAAAGAGATTCTGTTCATAAGTCTCATAAGAGTTCATATGGTTTATTATACTTTATTGGTCTACAGGAAAATCCATTAGCTCTGATGCAGTATCTCAAACAAAATAAACAATTGCAAAAATATAAGCAAAAAGTCAGCAGTTTTCTTCTGCAAATTGTCAAACTGAATCAACATTTTTTTCCTAAGCAGTTTTTGAATGCTTGAAGCTGAGTATTTCAGTTAATATTACAAAGACACTAAGTTGCTAAGCCTTTAGGTAGTAGCACTAGAAGGAAAAAGATGAACAGGTGCCCGATCCAGATGGATATCCACAGCTGGCAGCCACTCTCAAGAAGCAAGAGAATGAAATGGCAAAGTTAATGAGGAGCAATATCCATCACAACACAAGCAGAAAACCTGGAGTCACTATCCTGTGGGCTGTGAAAACACTGGATTAAACAAGAACAGCTATAAATAGTAAGCAACTTCCCACACCTTAGTCACCGCAGCAATGATTTATCAGTGGGAAGGCAACAACAACTGCTATGACAGAGAGATGGAAGCTAAACTGAAGCTTTTAGAATTATGCAGAACAGGGCCTGATCCAGCTTCTAGTCCTTCAGTTTAACAGTCTCAGGAGCCCTTAGCTGCTCAATAATACTAAACTGCTTGGCACATCATTAAGGGAACAAAACTATTTCAAAGGTGAAAGAGCTGCAGTACCATTTTAGGTTTTGAGTTTCTGTACATAATGGGTTTTGCTTTCCCAGCAAACAAAAAAATTATTTTTAATTCCCATATTTTTTCAAATAATATTTTAATTATTCCAGGTCTCTATTGTCCAGTTTAAAACAGGACCAAGTGAAAAAGCCAAATATTCCTCTACAGGCCAAAGCTGTTTCAAAGAGTTATTCTGTTATTTCATCAGGAACCTGTTTGGCTTGGAAAACTGTTGGAAGAAAGCTGCCTTTCTTGCTACTCAAGACAGGTGGAAAAAACATTCCCTTAATTCCCCATCAATATAGTGAATTAACCTGATAAAGAGATATTGTTTTAAATGAGCAGTAAATTAATTTCTAGCAGACAATGAATATTGTGATAGTTATTTCAAAGTCCATTATCCATGCTTTCATGTACTTTTTAAAACCTAGGAATAAAGTACACCTGTGAGAAGATACATCAGGACACAAGAGCTAAATCTGTATTTCTAGACAGAACAGTCTCTGATCTGGTGAAGAAGAGTGATCACCATATCCCCTAGTCCTTTGCCAAGGACACAGTCCTATGAATGACAGTAATTTGTAGAGGCAATGAGGTAACTTAACATCAAGAATAAGAACTAAAACCGTTATCCTGTCACATCAGAAGTGCCACTGAATGGCCATCCAGTATGTGTGCGCATGAACTGTTCCATCCAAGACAGAAATGCAACCACTAGTCATGAGATATAAAAAAAGGAATATGGAATTAACATCTATCTATTCCAAATGGGCCATCTCCTCCTAGCAAAAACTCAAGAGAAATGTATTTCAGGAATGATTTAACAGAAATCTGTTCCAGTTATGAAATTATTGTTGGAGAATATGGCACATGGATCAAAAGCACCTATTGCTAAAAAGTTATAGAACAGATTAAGTTTTCCACCCAATACTGAGTGTGACAGATTTCAGCCATTGGACCATGAAGCCTGTTTTTCTCCCAGATACCTTCATGTCACACCAATTATTAACAGGCTGACTGAGCTTAATTCAAGCTACAGAAGACTATCAGCGTTGAGATTCCTCAGACCCTACATAGGCAGCATACAGGATGCTGCATTGAAAGAAAGAGATTAGTCTCTACCCAGCAGTGATAGACCAATGCCACAGGCACTGAATATCTGAAAAAAGGTTTATCAGAAAAAACTTTCCAGTGTTGTTGTCTCTTACACTGCTAAGACCATTTTCTCTCCCCTTTTCACCTTTATTGTCATAGCTACATATATTAATACATTAAAGTATCAGAAGTTCTGTAACACCCAGTACATGTTTTTAGCTAGAATTTTCAACAACAAAATCCTGACCACAACCAGCACAATCACTGTCAACATTCAGGCATCTGTCCTATGGGAGAAATCGTAGCAGATCTAGCCATAAGGCACCAGTGAAGTCCATCAGAAGGCCCAAATAGTCTACTTTAAGTACTAAAATACTCTAAAACCCCCAAGCCACATCCTTTACTTCCAGTAACAGTATTAGGTAAATTCCCAAGGACCACAAGCTAGCTACAAAAACCCATAACAGTTCAATTTTCATTTTATAAAAAACTAAAGTTTGGGTCTTTAAAGCATATTCTAGACATGGTTTGGCAGAATTTTGAGTGGCTGACACCACTAAATGCTCAACTGCTTGGTTTCAAAACTTGGGACATACTTAGATTACAGTCTGCAAAGAGAGATTTTGCTGTTACCTGTAAAACTCTGTGCTCCCCAGAAGTCTAAAAAGTAACACATTTCTCAAGTCAGACTTTTTAGTATCTCATCTACTTAACATATAGAAAGTATGACAGAAATCCTGATATATAGTAAGAAACTGGTCAACTCAGCATTGAATCAAAGGAAACACTTCAAAAACCATTTCAGTGCTCTCACTTGCCAAGGGAACTCAGCCCTGTACCAGTATGGCACTGTCCCACTAAAAGCCATGAACCCTTGAAAGCATCAGGTAGAAGGCCTAACCGCAAACTGGCACAGAACAGAACAAAACATATTCTCTGATCTACCACAGCAACAGATATCTACCATCCTGATGTCTTGGACAAGCTGCTGCAGTTTGCTACACCAGAATTCACTATTGTGATCAAAGCTTACAGCAGCTGACTGAGGCTCCAGGGAGTTGTTAGGAACATTCTTTGAGAGTCTCTGAAGGAAAGATTTTTTTTTTTTTTAATTACATATTTTTAATTACTGGCAATTGAGAAGGCTACTTTGCTAGCTGGAACACTCTTCTGTAGGACTTCATTACATTGGGGTAGTGGAGAATCCTAAGATTCCTACAGAAGCAATCCTGCATTTAAAAGGGATAATGCTATTCTAAAATGTAGTTCTGCTAATCAATATCATAATGAATAGTTTTTAAAGACATAATTCCCCAGCCCATTTGTTTGACCCTTTCCCTCTCAATTTATTCAGGATTCATAAAACATCATAGTCTTCTTGCTGGCAAGAACTTACTTCAGCCTGTTTTACTGAAGTATCTTGAAAAGATAATGAACAAATCCAGAATTTGTTTTTAATTAATTTTTACTGTGCCAATTAAGAGTTACATATAGCATACAACTAAGTCTTATTTCTAAAACCTCTCTCAAAATACTTTGGGAAGACTGTTACATTACTTCTTTCAGTTTGTCTAATGATAACTTGAATTACCATTAAATTGTTTTTTGCATTGAGTCTGCCTATCTGTGAATCTGAACTGCAATTATGTCAAAGACCACTTCATTCAGTTCTCAACTGTTACAGAGCAGTTTAATATTGATTCTAGGTGTCATTTTTCAATTCAATTTTCAAAAATTCTTCAGAGTATTATTGAAGCATCAAACTCAGATTAAATGATTCTATTATTTCTAAATAGTACATACAGTATTAAGTTTGGAGCTGCAATCATACATCTATAACTTTTGCTGAGTTTGAGACATTTTATAGATACTTGATAAATTACTACAGAGATCCTGTTATTGCTTAGTAAGGGATATGCATCCATTAATTTAATAGTCCTCCAAAGTGTGGGACTTTGTTTGATTGGTTTTTAATTTGACACATCTTTATTCATCACAACTAAAACAAGAACAAATGATTCATTCAAGAGAGTTCAAATACAAATACCTCAAACTGTTGACATTTAGGTAGGTAAACAAGTGAGGCTAAAGGAACAAGAATTCCCAAAAAGGTGGAAATCCCAAGTTTTCACATGTCTGTGGTGTGTTTACATAGTCAGACTTCGGACAACATCTACCAAAGCCTATAGGATAATTCAGTAAAATTGTATTTACAGTGTTTATTATTGGTGTGTTAAGCAACTAATTTTTACCCTCTGAATTTCAGATTAACATTCATATTAATTACACAAATTGTTACTAATTAAACAAATTATTGTATAAATTATAAAATATCATTTACTACTACAGTATAAATTAGTCCCAATTATATAAGTAGTACTTATCTCCATACGTCACTGACATCAGGTTGCTGTCCTCAGAAGGATGATCCAGGAACTAATTGTTTGGGACTTGCTCTTTCAGTTTTACCAATAGTTAAATTAAGTCTTACCAGTTAGTGACTATGATTAAAACACAGACCTATTTTCCTCCTACCTGTGGCAATTTTTACATGCTCTTTAACAGTCCCATTAATAGCTCTGCAGTTACGTTCCCTTTCTATTCCACTTCCTCCAAAGTTACTCCTTAAATAACTCCTTAAAATAACCTCCAAAGTTATCAATAAAGATCAATAAGAAAGCAACTTTTGCTCATTAACTGAATACATACACACATGAAGAATACACACCACCAGCAGCAAAGATGCCTCACAGAAGGGTACTCCAGGAGCATTTGCCAGCAGCTCAGCAGACACTTCAAAAATACAAAATGCAAGCTGATCCAGTCAAACTAAGATGGCAAGTCTTCAATTATACACTCTACTTCACATGTAACATCTATCCTCCTCAAGAAGACAGAGCCGCTCCAAGTGTGCCAAACATGGAAGTGTCTGCAGTTGCTCTATTTCAACTGACTGATGAACCATGCAGACACCTTAAGGATGTCTCCTATAAGACCTCTCCTAGTTTATCAAGGAAAAAGTAGGTTAATAACCAGGAACAACCACTCAGTTGAGAATCCAAAGGTTGAAAAAGCATGTAGGATCCAGATAAACTGCAGAATTTGTTTACTTTTCCCTAGCCTTATACGTTCAAACTGGCTAAAACTGATATTTGCAATATATAGGACCTCAGCCTCAAGTGATCAAGTTTTTTTGTGTTCTCTGCTTAAGATACAGTACAGTTGCCATAAAGGTGTAATTCAATAAAGCATTTCAAAGGCTACAAGTTTTCATTGTAACTTGTATACAACAGCATGTACACTGAGAACTTAAAATAGGCCAGGAGCTAACAGTTAGTTCAATATTAACAACGAATTGATGTTATATTGCTTCTCACATGACAGTGTCACTGAGTTTCAGTTACCGATGTCACTTCTGTTGACATATTTCTCAAAGATGGACAAGGTCGGTTAAAGGGTTAGGGAAGGACAGTCAATGGATAAATGGGATGAGAATAGCTGTAAGGGAGTAAGCAGAAACTAACTGCTCTTACACTGACAAGTAGCAGCATTTGCCAAAAATTAGCTATTTGGAAAATAAAGCTTGGAATAGAAAGAGTGAACATCTGCTGCGTTTTAGCAAAAGACTAGTACATAAAACACAGCATCTGAGAACCAATTGCTTCATGGCATTTAAGAAAATGGAGTTTTCAGTTAAGTGCTAAAAAGTTGAAATTTTGAAAGTCAAAGGGGAGATATCTATTTTTAAATAGCCAACACTCAAGCTTTGAAAGCTTACAGGAGGAAGACTGAAAAAAATAGCAAGTTGATCGACATCCTCCAAAAGGAGAAAAAGCACTAAGAGGTCCTTATAAAGCTTCCCAGTGGAAGGTTTAAAAGCCACATGTGCACCAATGTTCTATATTTAGTTTTACAATTGTTTGTGTTTTACTCAAGACCAATGGTCCATGTCTCCACATGCTATATAGACAATACTTCCCTGCACACCTTTATTCATACAACCCCCTATTGTGCCTAAACACTTGCTACAAGTTAAATACCCTCTTCAAAAGAATGGAAAGAAAAGTTTATTTCCTCACATAATGTCAATGGATGGCATTCTTTTATTGAAAACAGTTCCAATTAATTTCAACCACCAAGTAGGGTTGAAAAATTTAAGTATCCTTTAACCTTGCTTTGTTTTAAGTCATGAAGCTTTCCAACTTCAGACAGGTAGAAAACGTAGTAGCAACCACTTCTGTTTGTGATGTCTCTCAAGTAAGAGCATGAAAACTTCATGGAAGCAGAAAACAATGCATAAGGAAGACTGAAATACAAACCCTTAGAAAAACTAATCAGAAAGCTCCATGACTATAACAGAAGATTTTATTGGATTAAATTCAACATGAAAATAAGATTGCTGGCTTAACATATCTATCCTTGACAGCACAGAGGAGAGGTTCAATTCACTTGGTGCTGACAACCAAGTTAAGACATGCAAGTACTTTAAGTGTGTTAAGCTAAATTTTAAGTGGTACTGCACACAGTAGTTCTGGCTAATGCTTAAAGAAGTTCTTTGCCTGAAGTTGTAGTAATAATTCTTAGAAATTCATTCTTTAGTTAGAATTTTTGCTCCCTCAGATATAAAATTGAAAATATGCATGGCAAAACACTGCCCATGTGTAAAAGATGTTTCAGAATAGAGACTTTCTGTAATAGAAGCCTTTTTCCATAGTCACTCCATCCACCAAATATGTAATTGAACAAGCACCTCAAGATTGCAGAGACTTACAGCAACCATTTCTTCCAGCAGACATCAGGGTGTTTTAATAGCACCTGTCTCAACAAGTCACTAGCTACTGCAAGCCCCATTAACTGAAAATACCTGTTTAGTTTCTTCTTCATTATGGTATTCATATTTGCCCACTGCTAGCAGCTGTAAACGGATCTGCTCTAGAGTAATTAGGTTCTTAACCAGCAAAGAAACAAGGACTTTCCAACCCACTTTCACACTATCACTGAGAAGGATAGCAGCTGAACTGTTACAAACTGCATTTCTACATATCAGAATGTAAGTTACATATAGGTGGGAATATCCAGTTAAATCTACCCATAAGATTAACTACACTTCCTGTAAATACTAAGTGTGCTTTACATGCTCTTAAACACTTATGCTGTTTGTCATGTTCTCTAAGATTGCTTTTAGGAACAGTTCCACCACTTCTAGTCTGACTAGTAAGAATTGGTCCTTCAAGCTAGCAAAGCAGCTGTGTTCAGACTACAGTTGCACATTTGTATTTTTGATAGCACAGTTAACTCAAATTTGTTTCTCCAGGTTATTTCTCTATAGCTTTTGTAAGTAAAAGCCAGAACTCTAAAGTATAAATTGCTAGTTAATCACATTCACAGATTATAGTATAACCCAATAAGAAACTGTAAACAACATTGGATGGGAAAAAAGTGACTACCTATGCAAACTACTCATATGCCGTTACTACTCTTCTGGCAAAAGCACTGTAAGAGTGTTTAAAAAGAGCTCAAGTTTGTATTTCCAGATAATCATCAACAGGAGAAATACTGCTGAAAAGCTGTCATAGCATCAAAAAAGCCAAGTTAGCCTTGATTTATCACTTCGGAATAGAAGCGGAGTCAACAAGCTGCATTTGAGAAAGTTAATAGCCATTCCTACTACATGCCAGTAAGACCAGACCTGGAACAGCCTGCTCAGCTCCAGAAGCTGTTGAACTCCACCTAATCAATACCAGGTATCACTAATGACCAGCTATACAAAAGGTGTTATTACAAATGCTTAAATGTAATAGAAGGGTTGCAGAAAAAAAGATTATGCATAGCTTGAATTAATCACCCAAATGATGAAATATTAAGACATAACCATCTCAAATGCAACCTTAGAAGCCGGGGGGGGGGTGGGGGTGGGAGGGAAGTATTTAGAAGCAGAGAATTTCTTGTAACATTTCATTTTCATATAATCAGATTTAAAACCTCATTTGTCATGTATTATGCTGTAATACTGCTGCAGAAATTCCACCTATTGAAAGTGTACAGTAGCATTGTGCTCTTTTGTTTAGTCAGTTCTCTGCAAGACTCCACAGAGAAGGCAGTACAGATTAATTTTCATATGCCATCCCTTCAGAATACACGATTCAGTAGAGGAAAAAGCATTTTTGCTTTTGATGGCTCACAAGCTATTTTTAGAGGTTTGAAGTTAATCCAGATCTCAGCTGCTTTAGCAGCAATACATCGTCTCAGCCTCAGCACAGGCATTCTGGCCAATATTCTGTAGCAAAAATTCTATCTAGGTATTAAGAAAATCAAACTAACATTTTTAACAAGTGAGACTGCTTAATTGCTTATGTTCCTACCCAGGTAGTAATGTGGACAAGTGTCCACTCACTGGGAGTATACTCCTCTCCAGGAAAGAGTTTTCCATTCAAGGTGTACATCTTATGTATTACAAGTCTTGCAATTTTTCTCACCCAAATGCCACTCTCAGTAAAGAGCACCGTTTTAGAGCCACATATCCTTCAGTTTGACACTGATATTTACAAACAAAACTATCTGGACTAGTATAAGAGGTTAAAGGCACAAAGACAGTGTGTACTGCTAAAGATACAGGCAAGCCTTTCAAAAAAGAATATGATAAAGGAAATTGATTGTTTCATGCCCCATCTACAGAGAATTTGCAAAATGACCTGAGATAGCAGTAAGCTGGCATCAGCTGGCAAATGAAGACTCCTCTGGTTTTAAGGAGAATAAGGATACAAAGTACACACTTCAAGAGATAGCCTCAAGTACCATGTAAAAAGGCAGGATTTTTAGAATTGAATTTTTAAGTAAAAGACTATTCTGAGACAGTTAGTTCACTGGCAAGTGATGTTCTGCTCATCCCATGAGCACAAAAGGAAAGGCATGAGGGAAAGGAAAGGTAAACCCTAAGGCAATGTCTAAATTTAAAGTTAAATAGGATGCTTACATACTCTTTTTTTGCACCAATCACGTATACACATATCCCAATATCCATAATAACCATAATCCTATGATGCATTTCACTTCCAACTCCATAATAAAACATAGAACTTTTGGAAGTACTACTGATGGAAAATGGAACTAACTTTGCACATCATTCAAGACACATACCACCTCATGATTAGACACAGTTGTCCTTACCCATCTAGGACATCAAAACTGAAAACTCTCAGGCATGCAAAACTTATCCATGGTCAGAGCCCTTGCTTAAAATCCAACAGATTAGTCAAAATTGACATGAAGCTGCAGTTTTAGATCTATATGCTGAAGAGGTAGCAATGCTGCCCATTCTTCCTCCTGCTCAGTTAGAGGCAGCACCTGAATGAAGAACTAGTAGGAATTGGTCCAAACAGCTTGTATTCTTAGAAGTACTGTGCAAGCACTAAATTCATTTTGCAGACTGGGGTTTCCTCAGCCACCAGCAAATGGGGGAGAGGGGGCACACCTGCTTTTATTGATAAAAGTGAACAAAATACTTATTTTCACCCAAAACAGGCTGATTTGTGTAGGTATGCTCATTCCTCTCAGATAAAAGTTCAGGAGTTTTGCAGTGTAACTTCTGTTCTCCTACAGCAAACTAAAGTCAGAACTAGGGAAGGATCCTAACAACACGGCAGGCACATTAAATCCCACCCTATTCTGCAGGAAACACGCTCACAGATGGTAGCTGCACTGCAGCCATTGAGCTGTCATCCAAAGAGCTGCGCCCGGTGAACACAGACTGTTTTCAAACTACCTGAACCGAGACACAAAATCCACTTAAGAATAAGAATGAGCCACAGAACCAGCAGCTTTTAGAAATTAACACAAAACTCATCTTTAGCTGTCTTCTGAATTATTTTCTCCACGCCCCCTGCCACACAGGCATTTATTCACATACAATGACACGCAAACAAGTCAGGGTGTTTCTCCCACATACTAAGGCAGAAAAGATTGCTGTAAAATGCCTCTTCCCTTCAGAAAAATATTCCGAAAGCACTGTTCCTATGGTGATGGGGTCCTACCTAGATGAGGAAAACCACTCCTTAAGAGAATAACACACAGGATCAAGACTGAAAGGGATATAACCACATTCTGGATCCAGAGTTTTTCCATTTGCTCATATATAATGCCTCAGTGAGGACATTTTTTCCTACTATGAAGGTCTGAAATAGTTACAGCACCTACTGTTATTTCAAGTGCCATTTTGTCTGGACTAGCCATTTAAACTATACCTCTATTAATATAATTGGATTACACTAAGAAAACAAATTGCTTCCAAATGCATCCAGTTTTAAGTTTAAAAATCAAATCCTAGTTTATACAGTAAGTTAGGCTATAATTATATGAGCAACAGAAATTATAACAGTAAAATAACAGTAATTTAAAGCACAAAAGTAATTTCTTCTTCCCTCCCCACATCAGCTTAAGAATCCATATTGTGAAGTTAATTTTGCTTGGTTTAACAAGAAGCTTGCATCTGTTGGAAATACTGGTATTTACTACAAAACAGTTGAATAAAACTGTGTAAGACAACAGCACTGCTAATTTGGTATAAACAAAGACTATTTACAAATAAAAACAATTTAGATATGGGTTTAAAGTTTAAACAGAACTTTACATTAAGAATGTTCTAGGTTACATTTGGGGTTTTTGTTTGGGTTTTTTGTTGTTTTGTGGGTGGGGTTGGGGTTTTTCTGTTTTGGATTTTTTTGGGTGGTGTGTGGTTTTGGGGTTGGTTTTTTTTTTTTTAATTTAGTAAGCAGTGGCAGGGGGAGAGAAGAGAATGTAGCACACAACTGAAACACAACTCCACTCCAGAGGCAAACCAAGTATCCCACAGTACTGCAAAAGTCCCAGGGCCATGGTTCACATAATCTTTAACTCAGAAACCTCTTCTTAATATTTCCTTGACTTAGGGCGGGTTAAAATTACAAATGCACCCAAACCCACTGTTTTCATGAGGACAATTCAAAAGCTGACACAGCTCATCTGCAAGCTTAGAAATGAGACTCAGGTTTAACACAGGAAAACAATTGCTTCTGAAAGTTTGCCAATATTGCTTTTAGTTTTCCTTTTCAGTTTCTCTGTTCTCCCACTCCTGCAAAAACAAAAAAATTCCCTTACATTCTCGGAAAAAGAGGGTAAATACAGCACCCTGGGAGAGCTGCTAACTGCCCCATGCTTTCAAGGCTCCATTAGTATCCATCTACCAAAAACTTAATCATGTATGCAGTGCTTTACTGGCTTAACTCTCACATTGCACCCACGTGAGTGTACAAATGCAGGTGAGCTGTTTGTTGAAGCAGAGTAAGCAGCCTTCAGACATGGAGCCTGATCTTGAACAAATGAAACCAGACACACTTAATATAGGCATAACTCTGTGACAAAGTAATATGTATGTATGTACACACAAACACTTTAAAGTGTAATTACAATATAAATGCCCAAAACATCACATTAAGTTCACTATTAAAAAAAGTCATGTCAATTTAAATTGCCCTGGTTTTACTTGAATCAATGTTGCATCAGTTTAATTATTCACCTGATAAAAAGCATTTAGTCAGTTTTGCACAAGTTTAAATAAAATCATTTTAAATTGGTGCCCCGAGTCTTGCTGGTAAGCTAAATAGGGAACTTTAGAAACAGGTCACACTGGTGACATAACAGAAGTAGCTCATTGCTACATTGCATCTGGGAGTGCTGAGAAACATTGATGTAACCTGGATAATGCTTAGTTTATAAACTGCTTGGAGATCCTTGAACACCAGGGCACTCCAGGTCTGCTCCAAAGCTCACTAAGTTTTAACATGTGCTTTATATCCTGGGGCAGGGAAGGAAGGGGTGTTGAGCAAAGACAGGAAGAGAAGACTAAACATTTTCATCTGATAAAGAACGGTAGTTGATTATTCAATAAAGTTCCATCACAGCAAATAAAAATGAAAATTTAGTGCTGTAACATTAAGGACTTATATTTCAGTTGTAAATCCTGTTGTTGCTTGTGCTGTTAGTAAAGATCTACCAATTTTTAAAAACTGCACTAACCACAAGGCGCCTGCAGAACATATCTATTTGTGCCTAAACTTAAAAAGCACTGTCTGTTTAAACCTGAAGTTTGCAGTGAGGAAGTCAGCAGCTTCTCTACAAATCAATTATACTAAGCCTCCTTCTCACACTCCTGCCCTTAAAGTGTCAGGTTTTTTGCAAATACTTCAGCAAAATATTCTCCTTTGCAAATAAAAATGTGGCCTAGTCTGTCACTTCTGGCACTTTACTGCAAGCCAAACATTTTCCCCATAGAGCATTAAAAGCTAGTATGTGCTATAGAGAAATATATCAAAAAGACAGCTTAAAAATATCATCAATCTCTAAATAAAAACTGAAATTCCAAAACATGACTGTAGCAAGTGGGAGTTCAAATACTAAGTATTGTGAGATCTGACAAAGATTACCTCCTTTACATAATAGCACTTCAACTTCTTTTTACACCATACTCAGCCTCAGTCCTTAACCTGCACTTTGGAAGGTGACTGAATTCCCCAGCTTCCTATATGACTATATTGCAGATTTTTTAAATTATTTTTTTCTTTCTTTTCTCTAAATCAATGATGCACTGAAATGACAAGTACAGCTAGGAAAATCTGTGAAAGCTTTTACTGAATGCTCCCCATACAGTTAATTTAAAGCACTTCACTCGGGTGGCAGCTTCTGCTCTTGACAGCTGGCTTTGGCTTCCCTCCTGGCCACAGACAAGGCTTCTCCACAGCTACAAAGTTTCAGCCAGAGGCTGGAAAGAGGTTCATTTGGAACAGAATGGCGGTATTTGAAGATCTCTACAACTGTTTTATTCCCCGTCCCACCCACGCCCTCTTCAGTCCTAGAGTGCACACTTTTGGGTGACACCAGCGTGCTTCTTGTATGCTGAATGCTCTACATAGGAAGGAAAATAATGCTGCAGAGGAGTCTACATAGAAACCTTCAGGCACACAGATGAACACTGACAGTACTAGCATTTCTTGGTTATCCCCCGAAAATACACATGCTAACTCAGCAGAATCCATAAATGCATTGCTGCCAGTAGGCCCACTGACTTCATTAACTACTTGTGTGCTTCAAGTTAACACATTTTTGAAGGATTACCAAAGCTTCCACTGAATTTGATAAGAGAAACTGAACACCATTAAGAATCAAACTGTTAAAATAATTGCACAGAAGCGTTTATTACTAACAACCTGCACTTGCACTTACAGACTGTCTCAGCTCCTTTAAAGCCAAAAGAAGTTTTACTCACAGACTTAAAATAATACGGAAGAGTTGTAAGGTCATCCCCACTTCTTGAGCCTCTTACTCCATGTGAAATCATCTCTATTAGAGTAGAACAGCCCACAGTTATCCATGTCAGTGTGTACTAAAGTATTCAAACACCACCCTAATTTCAAAGACAAAGTGTGTTCCTAAATACATTTAATATGCATGTGTTGATGCTGGATTATTCGTAAACATTTATTGTGAGATTCTAGCACAGCTACATGTACTTTTACATCAAAGAAAAATGCCTGCTGTATTATTAACACAGCTCTCCCATTCCTCATCTGCAGTTCTTGCTATATGTGACAAAGTAAATCATGAGACTACTCCTAAAATTCCCCTGCTAGCAAAAATATGCATTGCTGGCTTGTATTAAGAACATGTTACTGCCAAGCTCCAAGGTGTCCTTATCATGCCTCTGAACCCCTAAATAACTACTTTTACACTGCTAACGTTCAGCCTGTGGATATATACAGGCATTTCAAATAATGCACTACCCTATAGAATGCATTAATTACCTCAAACATCAATTACAAGTCTCACAAAACCATTTGCAAGGCATGAGAGTTAGAAGCTTGACAGGACTTTGCCATTTAGTATTATTAAATTTGAAATGTATTACCATTCTGTGTTGTGCAAGCTAGAGTACAGTTAAGCTGATTTACCAAGACAGGTTACACTGCATTGCTCTGAAACACATGATCTGGAAACAGGAAGCTTATCTATAAAAAGGCACATAAAAGCATGAGTTCATAATCTACTGGAATATACAGACGATGACAAAAGAATCATTACTTCAATATCCAAACCATATTTCAAGTTTACTGGGGTAAACTAACTGCAATCTCTTCCAAATAAAACTCAGTCAATATCTACACAAGTGTAAGCTACTACATTTATTGTATAATTACTGATAAAAGTATTAGAGATGTATTGGTTTTTATTAGTAATTTTATAAATCCAGCAAAATTATACTAATGCATGCATCAAAATGACTGCAAAATATCAGATTAAGTCACCCATATAATTAAAGGCATGAGTAGAAACATTAACAAGGATACTACAGCTATTCTGCTATATCCAATTTCTACACAGTGATAATCTACTATCCCTGGATTTTATAATATGCTACACTTTTAAGAGCACAACCAAACCTGACAGAATGCATCAATGTATGATTATCTCAAAAAGATTAAGAAATAGTTATACAAAGTATGTGACAGTAACCTTTTTAAAACCAAGTCATCAGTTCACATCCAATATTGACAAGAAGAAATTAAACACTGGGCCGAAATGTCCTCACTATTAGGTTTGACAAGCAGATGTTGTTTGACCCAGTACTTGCATTAGAGTGAGAGTCTATAAAACAAGCCTAGAATTTCAACAGAAAGATAATTACTTCGTAACAGCTAGAAATAATGATACCTGCTTGCATGCCCTAAGGTTTTGAGTGAAGGCATATCAAAGAAAACAAAAGTGGAAGAACATCAGTCAATTACATTTAAAGCCATCAGTTAGCTGAAGACAGACTAGCCCGATATCTTTACAGCTTCATCCCTTGTTATATCAAAAGCATTTAGATGGGTAGCTTATTTTATTTGCTCTTAATGCAAAATAGAACCAAATACAAGAGGGCTTTATACTGAGAATGATAAGGGGCAGGAAGATGGAACTTGCGCTTGCTCTATCCACTTAGGCAAAGAGTTTTAAAGTTCACATTTGCCAGCATGTTAATAACCATTTAATTCTTCTATACATGTGCATATGTACCTAATTTCTTTTTTGCCTAAAATCATGCTTGGCTAAATTCTGTTAATTTGCTTGCAATCAGTAGAAGTAACAAATGAGCAGAGATAGTTCAGAGACAGGTAAACCAGAAGTGTTGGGAGATGGATTACACCCTAGAGAAGAACAACAATGAACATGTGATAAACACACCAAATAATGTGCCTGGGAGGCAGATACTTACACATGACCTATCCTCAGAAAACAGAGCTCTGGAAGTTGTAAAGCCTGGATTAATATACCCGACAACTGCTCTAGTACTCCCTTGTTTTAAAGTATGTTCAGATTGCCAGCCTTCATATGACCAGGAAGAAAAAAAAAAAAAAGACATAAACAAAAAAAAAATTAAACTTAGGAATTCTGAAAAGCTTCAGATAACTACCACCTAGCTCCAAACTCAGCATGAAATTATCAAAATAATGTAACTGCATTAGGAAAGCCATTAAAGCTGGCTAAAACGCAAGTTATTCCTTTACCTTTCAGGTAGAATGTCACCTTATACTTCCACCAAGAAAAGGTCATGCTACATGAAAAGGTGATTTCAGCCTACTATTAAAAAAACTTTTAGTTGAGAAGCTACATAATCTGCAGCATGTTTAAATTATTTCACTCACTTCTTTGGGAGACTGGAGTTTCAGGCATCATACAGAACAAACCGAACACCCAACGTGACATCGCAACCTAGGCAAAGGGATGTCGATAAGGGACAAGACCTACACATCAAGGTTTTGAGACACAATGTTTATGTTTGGTCAGTTTCTACTGTACCTATTTTCCATCACAGAAGGTTTCCAGGATAATCGAAATCTAACACATTATGCAGGCTGCTCCTTGCTCTTCATGGCTTATTGTCTCTTGTTATTTTATCATGATCTCTGGTCTGAACTTCCCTCCCAATATATAAGTATGCGATCTTTTAATCCATTTCATAGAACTATTAAGGTTGGAAAAGACCTCTAGGATCATCAAGTCCAACCATCAACCCAACACCACCCGGTCTCTTAAACCATCCCCCGAAGTGCCATGTCCACACATCTTTTAAATACCTCCAGGGATAGAGACTCAACCACCTCCCTGCGCAGCCTGTTCCAATGCCTGACCACTCTTTCAGTGAAGACATTTTTCCTAATATCCAATCTGAACCTCCCCTGATGCAGCTTGAAGCCGTTTCCTCTCATCCTATCGCTAATGACCTGGAAGAAGAAACCAACACCCACCTCCCTACAACCTCCTTTCACGGAGTTGTAGAGAACAATAAGGTCTCCCCTCAGCCTCCTCTTCTCAAGGCTAAACCACCCCAGGTCCCTCAGCCACTCCTCATAAGACTTGTTCTCAAGACCCTTCACCAACTTCATTGCCCTTCCTTGGGCACACTCCAGCAACTTGATGTCCTTGTAGTGAGGGGCCCAAAACTGAACACAATATTCAAGGTGCAGCCTCACCAGTGCCGAGTACAGGGGCACGATCACCTCCCCTAGTCCTGCTCACGATGCTATTCCTGATACAAGCCAGGATGCTGTTGGCCTTCTTGGCCACCTGAGCACACTGCTGGCTCATGTTCAGCCATCTGTCAACTAACACCTCCAGGTCCTTCTCTGCCAGGCAGCTCTCCAGCCACTCCTCCCCAAGCCTGTAGCAATTGCATGGGGTTGTTGTGACCAAAGTGCAGGACCCAGCACTTGGCCTTGTTAAACCTCACACAATTGGCCTTGGGACATCAATCCAGCCTGTCCAGGTCACTCTGCAGAGCCTTCCTACCATCGAGCAGATCGACACTCCCACATTTGGGAAAGAAGTCTTAAATTCTCTTACTTAAACCAAGCCTATCCTTTCCATTTACAAGTATTAAACTCTTTTTTTTAATTGTAAGTATTCATCTCAAGATTCTTCAGTTGTGTAACTGACATAAGATTACCACTAAGAATAAGCTTGCTATACCAGCTGGCCAGAAATTAAAAGCATTTTTAGACAACCTGACCCCATCCCTCCTGAAAATCAGGAACTTTGTCACTGCCGTCAGCATTTACTGAGGTGGATACAAAGCCAGAAAGATCTGCAACCCTCAGATTCTGTAAAGGTTGAGAGTCTGATCCTTAAATAACTACAGACATACCATCTGATCTTCAGATCCTCTTCCTGAAATACACTTTTCAGTATTGACAACAGGATCACAGTAGTAGTTTCTGACTTTGGATTAAAAATATCAGTGAATCTTTTTTAAGCAATGAGACATTTAGTCACAGGCACCTTTTAATTGCATTTCATGCAGTAGGTCCTCTGAATTCCCTTTCTGGAGGAAGAGAGGATAGGAAAGAGGGAGAAGTGTTATGTTTTCTAGGCTGATTGTTCTGGAAGGATTTTCTTTCTTTTCTTACATAAAGAACAAGTTTTTCATTAATACCAGAGACCCAGCACCAGATGGTTTCAGTAAAAAGCACTAGCACTATAACTACGTTTTCTACACCTACTTTCATGAAACTTGGATTTTGCCACCACTCTTGACATATGAATGGCAACTCTCCATCTGAAACTGTGTCAAAGACCCTACTAGCTTTATTTACATGCATTCCTGAATTTAATCCCTTATCACCTGATGCTTGGATCGCCATCACACACACTTAAAAATGGTGTTAAAGAGCACACACCATAGAAAGCACGAAGTCAAATATGCCTGTGGTCAGATGCCATTCTTGGCTGCTTAGTAATCCATTTCTATTAGCAGCTCAAACAATAAACAAAATATAACTCAACAATTCTAATAAATATACTGTTGCTTTATCAGCAGTGCAAGCTACTCCGACTTAGGGTATAACTGCCAGACTTGTTAGCACTTCTGGTTGATCCACTTTATAAACAGAAGATCAGACAGCAATTCATTCTGCTTGGGAAGTAGGGGGTTTTTTAAGGTTTTGGGGGTGGTGGGGGGGTGGTGTGTTTGTGGGTGTGTGTGTGTGATGCCTTTTCAATGATTAAGTCCAAGTGACAGCATACGTCTTACTATACCCTTTTCTACTGCAATGCCATGATTTCTTCTGCCCTTTTCTACTGCAGTGCTAGGATTTCTTCTTCAGCATAATCTAGTTGTGAATTTTCATTAAGTTCATAATGTGCTTAAAGTGTTGTATAGTAGCAAAACACTTCTGAGCTAGGACTTCTTTTCATGGTTACCCACAACTGCAAGTAGCTTCAACTCAAGAAAATCTGCCTACTTGTTATTTCTTACCAGATTTACAAGAAAAAACTGGAAAAAAACCCTAGAAAGCACAATTCTAAGAACACGTACTAGAATGCCAATGTACCCAAAACCATTACAAATACCAAGTAGTAGAAAAGCATTCTCCAAGAAAGCAGTGAAAAAAGCTTCCTTCAACTTTACTTCAAAGTCCAAACCAGAAGAAAATCCAATATATAAAGATCTGG
This sequence comes from Phalacrocorax carbo, assembly GCF_963921805.1. Lineage (NCBI taxonomy): Eukaryota > Metazoa > Chordata > Aves > Suliformes > Phalacrocoracidae > Phalacrocorax > Phalacrocorax carbo. The sequence goes on along the minus strand of NC_087518.1, from coordinate 25,481,897 downwards.
CTACTACACAAGAGGACCATTTAAGGGCTTTGAGGTAAAACTGTATTTGGATGTTTCATGAGTTACCGAGATAACCACTGGAAGAAACAAGGGTACTATGGATTTCTCAGTCAAATACACTGTAGATGTTACATGAAAAGATTTTTTTTTTAAATAAAAAAACAGATGTCAGCATAAAAATCTCACTGTGCCTCATTTTTGCTGCCTCCAATTTTAAGTTATGCCATATCATTCTTATTTGTAAAGCTCTAAAAATAGTTTTTGAGGAGGTCAAATTCCTGTCTGCCATCTGAAATGGCAGTAAAGTCAGTCTCTCCATCTCCCATGGTTGCTACACTTAGCAACAGCGACACAATCACTGCTTATGAGGCCAGGCTACATTTCGTAGTACATGAAGGCAGGACAGAAATGACATCTTTTACCTCTGCATAGTGAGAAAAATCAAGAATTAGAATAATAGTGCATTCTAAGCTCATTCTAAGATGCAGAAAAAAAAGACTAAAACTCATTTCTCAACATCTTAGCCACCCAACAGTTTCCTTGAATGAGCTTCTTCCTGAGCAAGCAGATAGGCTATATTAGCCTATCTATATTAATGCAGACTGGTAAGACAGGAAAAAGTAATGCTATCTGAAAATAGAGAGGAGGGAGGGGTGTTTAACAGACATACCTTATTTTTACCTTCAGTACTATTGTTGCTATATTTGTACTTGCTCCAGCTGTGCAACAACCACAGAATATTTTGTTGGATGAAAAAGGACAAAAGGATATCAGTGGCTGTTTTACTATGTTTGCCTTAAGGTAAAATAAAACACATGCTATGAAATCCACTGGAATCAAAGACTTTTGGTTTGGGTTTTGGTTGGGGTTTTTTTTGTTTTGTTTTTTTTTTTTAAGAAAACTAGCACATAAATGGAAAGGAAGCTTTCTAAAGTATAAGTTATTGTTCACATTACTTTAATGGGGGGAAACATGGGGGTTTTTTCTTGCTATCAAAGCAAGCTAGTGAGCAGGGCTGGGTTTCTCAGTCTGCCTTCTTACTGCAGTGATGTATTAATTCAGCTTGAAGTGTCCATTATGAAGGATCACATTGTCAGAAGTGCAGAAGATAACCAAGCCACCCCAGTAACACAGGCCTCTCTCCAGAGCTACTAAAAGGAGCAAATCCAAAAGCAACCACTGTACACAGAAATAACACAATTAATAGTTAATAAGTTTGTGCTGTGGAGCTACCTTTTGATGTTTATAATCCTGTTTTATCAACAGGAAGTCTTCAACACTGACTTTGATGCTTAACAGTGGATTACTGGACCCATCCAAATAAAAATACCTGCAGCTCTGTGGGTAGTACAACATCAAGGAATTAGATATTGGTGTCAAGTTTGAAAATAAATCCAAAAAACTTGCACCCGCATGAAAGAAGTGAGAAGAAACAAGCCCATGTAAAATTGTCATGAGAGGCCAAGATAACAGGTGGACCCCAAATATAAACTCCTGGGCATTTAAGAAAGCTAAGCAAATACAGAAAGTTAAATTTGCGAGGGTATATGTGTATTGATTTTAGAAGAGCTCAGCAGAGTAAGCACAGAAGCAGCTTCTTAGAAGCACTGCTTTCCAGCTGCAAGAGAACATGAAAAATGAGCTCTCTTCTTGAATGAGGAAATATGCCTCAGAAAAGCACCAGGATTTACAGAAAGAGCATTCACCTTTCCAACAGAGAAAGAGATTGGCTAGTAGAAAGAAAACTGCAAAATTAGTAAAGTCACTTGCTGTTTAATACAGTAGTCACAGGAGAGATTGTAAATTAAGCTGATAAATATTTTAGTGTTCTACCTGCAGTGTTTGAGGATATGGTATTTTGTTTGTTTGTGTTTGGTTCTGGTTGCGGTATTTTTTTAGTTTATTTACACACTGGAATATCAGAACAACATGCTATGTATACACATGCCAAGGGTGTTCAATTGTTATATAAGTACCTAAACCCTCCTTCTTGTCAAAATACAGATAGACATGTGGCAAGGGATCTGCACAACAATCCAGCTTGCTTGACCACTCCATCCCATGCCTATAAGAATATTACAAACAAAATTACAGCACTTGATTAGCAGTCAATATTTACTAGAATTGTGTCAAACATACAGAATATCCTCCCCACTAACATACTAAAGAACAGCCTCAGTAGGAGGCCTAGGAAAGATCAAGCAGCAAACTACAAAACTGAGCACACGCTGACCTGGAAAGGGGGACATTTTTCTTCCTTCTTACAGTCACCAAGACAAGAAGCTAGCACCCACTAAGTCCTCAAGTATAAGACACCTTACCAGGTGTGCAAGGGTATTCACATGCTTCATGTGGATTAAATCCATCCCTGGGATGTCAGGTAAAGACAGTGCTAGATAATATGATAAAACATATCTCCAGCAGAAGCCCTGAACTCTAGCTTCCCTTCACTAGCATGCAAGTGGAATAAGAACAAAACAGAGATGCATTTGGAGTGACCTTGGAGTTGCTATCCCTTAGTTTGCATGCTCAAATAAGTCAACAAGAGCTATTTATTTTACCAGAGTCAGTGAAACTCTTCAGTACTGCATCTACTTTGACACTCCTGCACTGGGATCAGAATTTCTATCAAAGGTACATCACAGTTATTCTGATTTTAATCCTCTTATTTCACTTCCTTCTCTTTTGTTGGTTTCAAACCCATTCTGTGAAGCCTCCCTGCCTGCTGTACGCTGACCAGGATCTCAGCCCACACTGGCAAGAGGTCATCCTGTTGCCATTGTTTCCCAGTTTGAGAAAAGGTTGCTGTTTTTCAGATATACTGAGTCTGGACTAGGAGCCAGGAGCTCTGACATTAAACATGTCCTTGCAAAAATACTTAAGCTCAATTCACTCATCTGCGTCTAGAAAATAACAATGGAATTTATCAACTTTAAAAGAAGATTTTTCAAGTCAAAGAACAATTATCATATAGGAGGTCTCAAACTGCAAAGCTGCAGCTAAAGTGTTCAACAATTCTTCATTCACTATATTTTCTCAAGTGTATTGGGGAGAGCAATAGTACCTCTAAACATTAAAGAAAATTAGCCAAGAGAACAACTTACCTGTTTTGACAGCATCAAACTTCAAAATCCTCAAGGCACTGCAGTTTATTTTGGCTATTATCACCACATCCCAGGCATTAGTACTTATTACAGCTTAGCCTTCTATTTCAACTAAGTCAGACTTTCAATTAGAGATTTAGATTTTCCCATTTCCCAGGAATCTACCCAATATGTAGAGATCAAGCTACCCTACATTGTCATTATTCTTTGGAAACAGAAGCAACCCGCTCAAGTAAAAAAACAAAAACCAAACCAACCACTCAAAAAACCCACTTTTGTTGCTGACAAAGAAGGACACTCAACTAAAATCACTATCTGATAAGTTGGCAGAAAGCCACAGGCAGCAGTGTCTTTTGTTACTTTCTTCCCTTTCCTAAAAGAAAGGATTTTAACGGGTGAAGATAACATAATATACTGGACAACAATTATTAAGACAGACTTATTGGAAGATCCCATTATTTGGAAAAGGAACAGATCTTTAGTAGTTAAGAGATCACTACTAGCAATCGTTTCTGCCTGAATGAGAATTTTGCCCGGTTAACTCTCCACCAATAGAAACATCTATTCAGCTGAGCACAAGGAGTAAAGTGAAAATCCTGTGCTTAGTTGAGCAGGTGACATAGATTGGAGATATTTTGTTGGCATTTCAGCTACCAAGGAGCAAGATGACTTACAAATTGGCTATTTGTCTCTAAATGGTCTTTTTAGTTCCTTTCATAAAACACTTTTAAAAGGAAAGCGACTGACTTTCGCACTTTGCACTCAGCATGGCAACCAGATCTGTCACAACAGGAGCGGACATTTCATAAACTTTTCTGGATTCTAAATTAAATTATAAACCCAACAATCCAGAAGGATATTTCTAGGGTTTGGTTCAAAATGTATTTAGTATTAAGCTGGTTACAGTTCATAACTGATCCTCAGAGGAAACAGCCAAAAAGAAGCTGCCCTTCAGTTGTGATTACTGGCCAGGCTCCTACACATCCTGGATTCACCCCCAAAATTACAAAGCATATCAGACCAGAGTTTAAGATTTATTATTACAATAGCAGGCAGCTAAACAGTCACTTCTACACAATGTATTAGCTTAGCCTGAATACAAGAACATACATGAACATGATGACTGACAAAATTACAAGCCCAGGCAAGCTATAATATTAAAAAAGCCCTGGTGCCCTTTGTCAAAGTCAGTTACCTTTGTAAAGTTAGTCAACTGTGTTGGTAATATCAAGGTTCACTGCATAGTTTATCATAAGCAAAGTATACTCTCAATTAAATAACATTATCTAAAAGGGACTCTTCATCCAGTTTAAAGAGGTTTAATTATTTCTTTCACTCACAGCAAGATGACTCATGAAACAGCTTAAGAGGGTCATGCCAAGCCACATTTACAAAAAAATAACTTCTGATCATTCCTTAAAAACCTGGAAAGTATCCCCTTTTTAAAGATGTTCACATAGCAAAGAGTTGCTTAAACAATAACAGTCTCAGGAGTAAAGAGGCTCAGACTATGCACTACTTGCTCAGTAGACAAACCAGACTGGTACCTCATTTACTAGCAGGTTTCCTTACTCCAGAGTAAAAATCTCAAACAAGTTTCCAACACTGCATATAGCCCTTTGAGGTAAGGTCAAAGAAAAAAATACATGTTCCATGAGCAACTAGATGTGAAGATAGTGGCCTATATCAGCAAGTTCTGGGGATATATCACATTACATAAGTAAAGCTCAGTACTAGAAAGCACTTTCCTGAAAAAAGTTACCAACTCTCCAACATGTTTAAAAAATTTGTACTTCCTTGCTTTCACAGGGTGCAGGAAAGAGGACAGACAACCCTCAGACTCCTGGTTAGGAGCTACTCTTATTGGATACATTTCAATAAAGGTAAGATTGCTGTAGGAAGTCATAAAAGCATTGGCAAAAAATGCAGGTGGGGAAAGTCACTGCCCAGCACGTAAAATCCTATGAGATGAAAGCCTGATACCTATTTTTGAGCACCAGTATCAGCACCAGTTTCTCACTGATAAGCTCGGAGGGGGGAAGTAATTTTTTTTATCTGCTGAAGCCCTGAGATACTCACCTGTCATTTAGCCTCTTGACAGTCTAGTGCCTAGATCAGATTTCAACACAACAAATCCAATTCAGAGAATCATGTGTTCATGCACATTTGGACTGCTATCTAATTTCATATATACTGTCTAAGTCTCAACTCTCAGAGGACAGTATTTCTGCCCTAGGCATGTGTATAAGTCGAAGGGGAAATGCAGAGTACTGCGGGACTTCATTGTAGAGTACTGCTTATCATTATGAACTGTTTCATGTTAGCATGCTATGTCATCTATTACCCAAGTTAATACTAGACAGAAAACTGTACTGCTTGAACACTTGCGCACAACTAAAACCCCCTTTCATCACACAGCTATGAAGAGATTTCAGCATGGAAATCATCATTTTAGGATTCAAAGCAGCCTGTGCTGCTTAACTATAATCTATATTTAAGTCCACTATTCCTTTTTTTTAAGCAGTGAAGACCAGGAAATTTATAGGATATAACATCACTAATTGGGGAAAGCAGGAGCAACAATTATTTCCCTACCTCCCCTTCTTCAGGTATCAGTTTACAGTTGCCTGCACATAACCCTCTGATTAAACATTGCGCAAGTACAGAGGTATACTCCCTCTAAAGCTACAGTAGATGAGATTTCCACAGAAGCCTAGCACTGGCCCATGAAGTTTCACATCATTAGAATTAAATCAAAAGGTCACTAGTTATTGCTCATATTTAAGAAGTCTCGCATACCTAACTGAGGTAGTTTTTACTACCCTTTTAGAGTATTCTTTGAAATACAAGCCAGGAGTAGCTATTGAATTACCCCTGCAATCTCAGAAGAGTCTCAGATCACTGCCTGGGAAGTTTTCTTCCCAAGCCATTTGGGGAAAAAGTTCACAGATAACAAGTTCTTGCATTTGGATTATCATTCTATGGTACTAATTCTCCTCCCTTCCACCATTGGTACTTACATTTCCAAATACTTGATTAGCACAGCCACTAATCTTACAATACAAGTGCACAAGGCAGCGCAAGCGTTCTGTGTCAGTGTTACCGCTGTACTAGCACTACTGCTACAACCTCAAACTAGAAAAAAAACACCTTAGTTTTCTCCTCTTCTGCAAGACAAAGTCATTCTCTCAACACATAAAAACCTCAAGCACTCAACTGAAAGCTTAAAATATAATCAAGCCTGAAAGTCGAATATAGATTTTACCTTATTCAAATCTAGCTAGTTCATTTGCATTAGATCACAGCCCTGCCCCCTGCATATAAATACCTCACTCTTCAGGTCTCTAAATAGGGGAGATCAACACAAGAAAAGACTGTACTATATTAAAAGGTAATTCCTCCCAACTATTTACTACATAAAGGTAAATACAACAGCAACAGGAAGGGTCAGACATAACCATTTTACTTCTCTAACTAGAACCTGATAATTTCTACAGCATTACACAAGTTATCTGCATGAATTGAGACACAAGACACTTATATAGGCCATTTTTGTCTTTTTAAACGTCAAGGCAAGCTGGTTTTGGCTAAGAAAGAGTTAATTCTCTTCACTGTAGAGCCTGTAGTAGTCAGGGACCTTTCCAGCTTCCCATGCTCTGTCACATGGGCAAGATGCCAGGAGAGGCTGGGCCACAGCCAAGATGGCTGGTCCCAACTGGCCAATGGGATGTTCATTCCATACCATGTGATGACATGACCAGTACATTAACTAGGGCAGTTGGCGTGCTGGGGCGGTTGCAGCATCGGGTCAGCAGCCAGTGAGCAGCTGTGACACATGCAGGTTGTTTTGGTTGTTTGTTCCCCTTTCACCCTGCCCCCAGGTTTTGCGCCTCTCTCATTGTTTTCCTTTCCATTGCATTAGTGTTGTTGTTGTTTTATTTTGATTATTAAACTGTTCTTATCTCAACCCACAAGCGTTAGCCTTCTAACTCTCCCTCCCCCCCCGCATCCCACCCATGGGGAGTGAGCATGCAGCTGTGTGGGGCTGAGTTGCTAGCTAAACCACAACAGTTTGTTAGTAAAACTTACTTCTAAAACTGAAGTTACACTTACAGTTTAAGAATCATCATCTACAGTCCTACATAGATCAAGCAGAAAGCTAAGCAGAAAGCTAAGTAGAAAGGACAACAGATTAAAGCAGATGTTCTTTGAAGTGTACATACTTCACCCAACTTGAAAACAAGATTTATCAAATGCTTGTGATATGGATCTATATATAAGATGGAAAAAAGGAAAAATGCCAAAGTACACCTATTCTCCACAACAAGGAGCCATTAATCATAACCCCTAGTAGCGAGTAAAAACTCAAAGGGATATTCCTACTACTGTGAATTCTTGCTTTACCGTCACCATGAGGCCCTTTAACACAAATAGCCCTATCTACTCATGAACAAAGGACACCACTGCATAATCTAAAGAAAGTCAATCTAAAATGCAGTACACACATACAGCACCCCACACACATGCACCTTGGGGTCCATGATGACAGTAGATCCTGACACTCAGGCCAAAAATCTAATATGACAATATATCAAGATGTTTTGGATTTGAATAACAATGCTTAAACTTTATTTCTAGAAGAATGTCTCCCTCGCTAGGGAAACTATTAACAAAAGACTATCAAGCAGAATGTAGTCTGAACCAGTTTCTACTTTGAAATCATTGGTGAAAGGATGACGAAGTGAATGTAGCATGGTAAGCAGCAAGAATGAAGAAGAATGATAGCTCAACTCTCTGCAATCCCTCCACTGCAACCAGAATTGCTAAGAAGTCCCTCTGAATTTAGCATAATTACAACATCCCAGCTGCATTGCAGGGTGGGAAATTAATACCCATTTGCAACCTCCTCTGGACATACACGATGCATGACAACTGTGCATGACCTGGAACAGTCACAAGCATCAAAGACTCAGACCTTTTTTTTCAAGATATATACACAGAGCACAAGTGGCACCTGCACAGTTTAGCTGTTATCACTATATCAAAGACTGGTCCACAGAATAGACATAATAGTTACCTCCAACAGGCTCGAGTGCACATGAAATTCCTAGAAGCCTGTGAAGTTCAATGCTGTATGTGTCTATCCTAGAGAAACCATGTTAAAATAATACAGTTATATATCACAATACATTAGCAGTGATTTTACTTGCTTTTGGTTTGTCAAAATTCTTCATTCTTGTGAAATACAAGTTTCTAAAATCAGAAAAGCCATACTAAGACCCAAATTGCAGAATGATGTCACATGCTTGAACCTAAACTGGAAGACAATAATTTATTTAGCATGTCTCACCCACATCCTTGACATCTGCTGTATTTCCAGGATCATTAACAGTCTGCAGAAGACAACCAAACAGAAGATTTCATATTCCCCAAGCATGAGCAGAGACCTATACATCTATAGAAGGACAATGAAAACCAAAATGGCAACTTAGACTAGTCAAGTGACAGAGGTCATGTTCATCTCATCTTATTAAAATATCCCATTTCTTATCTGCAACCAGCCCCAACAAGATATTGAGGTCTACTAATCCAAGAGCATGCAGTCCACTGCTAAAAACTGTCACACTCCAGCATTTTGCCCAAGGAGGAGGGTCACACCTAGCAGTGAGCAAGTATTCTCCTTCAGCTTCTCCCTGTAACTGCTAGGAACCACTGTGATGGAAGAACTGCAGACATTCAGGCTGATACTCTCCCTTTACAGCTTCGTAAAGAAGTCACCATTTCAGTATGCCTTTGATTATTATTGAAATAATAATCACCGCTCTCCTAATTTAAATGCAGTCAGAACTTCAAAGAGATTCTTATTTGGTTACAATAGTGTTTCCTAGGCACAACAGATAATGATCTCTGAATAACTCTAACCTGGAGACAGTCCATTTTCACTGTAGCAGATCCTAAGCTCCAAAACAACTCACTATTGTTATACAGGGATCCTTATAGTATTCACTGAAGGCTGATGAAATTTGCTTGCTGTCAGTTTTAAACACTATTTCAACAGTAAGTTGACTGAGGCAGGAGTCTTAAGGACTAGAAAAATCTTCCATATTATGTAGGAGACCCAGGCAGTATTCCTCCTATGGCTTTCCCAACTTAGAGAAAACACAAAAGCCATCAAAGCCTTTTGAGGAAAGGCAGCACATCAGGCCCCTGAAGTCACCAGCTGGTCAGGCAAAAGCAGTAGACACCGTTCAATTTTCCAATGCAACTCTGAACAAATCAAGCAACTGCAAAACCAAGTGTCATCGGTAATCAACTTCATGAAAGGGCTTCACACACCCTGGACCCTACAGTGACCTCCACGACACTCTAACACACCCAACTGTACACAGAGTACTTCAGATCATGCCCCTTAGGCTCCTCTTTCAGTGGGCATTCCCTTCAGAGCCATACTGCAGAATGGTACAGGCAAAATACTCTTTCACTCTTCAGCTCTATCTGTTCACCACTCCACAATGGAAAAATACAGGAGCAAAACTAAAGTCCTCCCAAGAGCTAGAATTTGATCATAAGGTAGCAGAGGTCTGAATGCAGCAAAATGAAAGATCTATTTCACAGAATTCAAACTGCTTGAAAATTAGAGGTAGAAGGAACTAACAGAGGGTGGCACAAATAGTAGTTTTAGTATAATTCTCAATAAACAGAAAGGATATTAAAACCAACTCTGTTAGTTTGCCAGTAATTCAAACTTCTTCAGGTATACAGGTTGGTGCATACCGGTTCAACACTGGCAGCCTGGAAATTTAGTAGGGATTTGTTTACTGTGGCAGAATTACTAATAGGAGAACTGGTTGATGATCGTTTGAAGTGCTACACAACTCCATCCACTCAGCAAAAAGAGTACAGCAAATTCCAAACAGAAGCTGCCAACATCAAAATATGGTATTTTAGATACTCCAAAGATGATCCTGAAAGAATTAAGTGTTAGTGGAAATGCACATTAGTACAAAGCTTAAGAAATGGGTTGTTATCTCACCTTGATCAACAGTCATTTCAACACACAGACTTTATGCTACTCAAGTTTACACCTAAATTTTAGATATACCCAATAAATAGAATGCAGAGACACACACAGTTGTAGGAACTAAATTGTAGAACTAATAAGCCATCTTTACAGTAGAGAAACCTGTTGCTCAACTGGACAGAAAACTAGTAGAGGTGGCTAGGAAAAAACAAAACAAAACATTAAATGGTCAAGTTCTCTTCCTTGAAAACACACTTGTGAAAACACATCCACAAGAGGGTGGTTCATGTTTCTGTAGGGAAGGGGAGCAGCTTCTTTAGCCTAAAGCTTTTAATAGGTCTTCCAGGCCAAGACCCTCCACAACTCAGAGCCTGTCCTTTCTAGCATGATTATCAAGTACCATTTGACAGTCCAAATTGTCAGTTTAAAAACTCTTAGGGCAGACAGCAGTTTGCACCACCAGTTCCCATAGGCTGGGAAAAGCACTTACTGTTTGGCAAGCTTGGCTTGTTAACAAAGCTTCAGTCTATTCACCCTACAGTTACATGTTCCAATGCCCAAAAAGAGTAATTAAAAGCTCCTAACTAAGTAGTCCACACCACCTGCAGTTATTTTCAGCTAGCAGAAATCCAGCAAAAATCGAGAAACCCAAATATCAACTCCCAACTGCATCTTAAATTTTTATAAAGGACAGATGGATTGTTTCCCCACCTTCCTCACCCTGCTTTAATTGTCCAATTATTCAAACTAAAGGGCTATTTACATTTAGTAAATCTGAATTACTGTGGTACAGTAAAAGATGTATTACATGTATGCCTTCATCTCTACTTATGTTTGTCAGGAAGTCTGACTACAAATCTTATTAACAGGCAAATAATGTATATTATGTTTCAATCAATTGCTACTCAGTAGCAGTGTTTTTCTGATCAAGCACAGCAGTAAGACTCATTCACTCTACACAGATAGCTTACAGCAGAGTAATTTCTGGTATATTTTAAAGTGGTACAATTTGAAAGGAAAGTTTGCCTCTGCACTTTAAGACACTAAAAAAACTCATGAGAAATCTTCAGCCACATTCATAGTAGTCTTTCTAATGCTTTGAAAAGATGCAAAAGTAGTACTGATGCTACCGTTCAAGACCTCTACACTGTATATATATTTATTAATATATACACACTCTCATAGGTAAGCAGTTTAAAAACAAGCCAGCAGAGGGAGCAAAAGTAACTGAGACTGAACTGCTACTGTTGTGGGATCAGGAGTGAGACTCCATCCAATTTGTAGAGTTTGATAAACAGATACATCTATATACCTAGCTGCTTGAAGAATGTAAGACTCAGGTTTTCAGATTCCATTATGAAAGCTGTTCTGTTTTACAGCATTCACCCTGTTGAAATATTTTAGTTACTTTGCAGCAATATTATTCGTTTTTCCTTACACTAACCATACGAATAATGTCATTAACAAGTTGGTATACAGCCATGAAGGAACACAGAATTTTAAAAAAGCTTGTTTGTATCAAGTGTGATATTTAATGCAATACTTTTTCACCTAAATCTCTGAACAACCTATTAAGACATGATTGTTAACTTTAACCTTGACTTGTCCATCTGTAAAACAGCAATCATTATCAATGCTTAGTTTTGCCAAGGACAAACAGGTCACCAGATGGGACTAAAGAAACACCTCTTACTCCTACTTCTGCCCTTAATCACAATACCATGGGTAATGGTCATAAAAGGGCAACAATTCTTAGCCAGATTTCTAGCTAGTGCAAACCAGTATGTCTTCCACTGGAGCACAATAAACTACAGCAACCAAGAATTCTAGTATTTCAAAGAAATACCATAAAGACTCTGGAGAGGAGGCCCCTAGCAAAAGGGGTGGGGAAAAAAAGCAGCTCACATCAGGGACAGCTACCAAAGATTGAAAATCCAGCAGAATGCACAATCATATACTGTCTCTTCAAATCACACTGCTTTACTGTACCAAAGCCTGCTCAGGTTGTCCACATTTCTAATTCAACAATTGTGCTGAGAAAAAATAGTACAATTAGGCAGGGATACAGGCAGAATGAAACTGACAACCTCATTCACAGGCCTACTGAGCTAAGATGAAAGATACAAGCACTGGCAAGCATAGCCTAAAAGTGTCTGCAGGCTGCAAAGCACAAAAAAAAGGTGGAATTAACATAGAGAGGGTATGAGTAGGAATGACAGGATCAAATTAGAATAATGCAAGTGCAGGCTGCATATCAGGAGGTACTTCTGGCCTACAAAATCTACTTACCCAAGAAGCTTCCCACACACCCCCTTGGTGAACAGCATGAGATGACCTCCTTGCCACCTGCATGCAGAAGGCAGGAGCCCTCAGAAAGAAAAAGGTTCTAAATAACAAACACTTAATTCATCTGGGTATAGGCTGCCTACTTTACAGGCAACTCTTCCCATATTAGGAATTGTAACTCCAAACAAGCCATGAACTCAGGGAAAATTCAGTGTACCAGGGGCCCAAAATTAAACAGCATCAAAACTGGAAGTGCAGATGAAGGAACTGTGGCTGTTCCTAACCAGCCTCATACCCTTCAGAACATCCTGGAGGAGCTCATGTACTTCTACAACTGCTCTATCCAGAAACTCAGCATCTAAAGGCCATGGTCTGGCACACAGCACTGAATCCAGCACAGTAGTTGCAGTTTAGTGTCACTGATGTGCACAAGAGTAAAAGCCACCTAACTTTACTAGGTGTAAAAAAACCACCAAGCTTCTTGAGATGCTGCTTGGAAGAAGCATTTAACAGTTTACTCCCCCTATCAGTCTGCTGTAAGAAAACACCTTGAAATACCTTGTTCTTTCTTTCTCATAACTTCTCTGACCTGCCATTGAATAAGCTCTTCCTGCAGATACTTCTTTGGGTGTGATGCATTTTATTTCAGGTTTTCAAAAGAGCAGCACCTTATTTTTTGCCAGAAGATACCTTCCCTAAGACTGATGGAGATTTGTCTTCCTATACAAATCACCAGGCCAACAAAACTGCAAATCAGATTCAGAAATGTATGTCTATACTTCACATTCTCCCAAGTTTGTACTTTAAGTGGATAAGGACAAAGTTTGGCATCCCTGAGTCAACACGAAGCTAAGATCTTCAAAAGCACTTTGCTTGGCACATTTGTGAAGAACAGATCTGCTCCTGCTCCCCATGCTTCAGTGTAAGTGTACTTTGTTGACACATGGGAATTACTACATTGGAGATCACACTAACTTTTAGGATTGACCCAAGAGCCACTGCCTTATTATGATAATAGTACACTGTTCCAAATTTACCACCTTTTCAAGAGAAGTTAAGGACACAGTTCCTTGAGTTTGAGTGCCTCTACTTTACACAGGCCATCATACTGAACTCACAACTGTGTTTTTCTGGTTACTAGCACACTAAGACTCTTCCATTACATGCCTCACATGTGAAATCGAGAGCAATCAGTATGTTGGTGATGAACTAGATGCATATAAAGCATCATATACGGGCTCATTTTGGAGTGAGTTTTTTTGAGGAGAGGGAAGGGGATCATCAAGCATGCACTTGACTTGCAGTAATTACAGCAGCTCTCATTTGCTCACTGAGGACCTAGAATCCATGAACATTGTCAAATATTTTCCACAAGCAGACCTTTGGAAGTGCACTTCTATTTCCTTGACAGTGAATTCATAAGGAAGAAAAATCAAAGCACTAACTAGCCTGAAACCGTACTTTGTTCTTAAAATTCAGAACACAAGAACTCCGAAGTTAGGAAGCTCAAAAGTTGTATTCTGTGTCAGCAGAATAAAAGGCTTCATTAGAGAAGGATTTCAGATCCATTGAGTACTTATAATTCTTTACTCTTGTCTGCTTTAAATGGGACAGGTTTACTTCATTTCAAGTTTTGAAATAATCTTTAAACTCATTGTATTATAGGATGTGTTACTTTCTGCTACATTTGTTTTCTTCTCCCAAAAGAACACGTATTTTTGCTGCTTTCTTTACGGACCATATTTTTCTCTCCCTCCTCCCATTTTCAGGAACTTTGTTGATACCAGCCTACTATTCTGTCATCACTGTGTTTTTGCACTCACCCTCACTCTGCTTTTTTAATACTTGTTTTATTATTTATACTCATCAGTTTTCAAATTAATTTGTCTTTACATGTTATCACTTAGCAGATGTTAAATACAAGAATTTGTCAATATTTCAACAGAGACCCAAAACAATTTAGTTAAGTTTAGTTAGCAAGTTCAGGTCTTATTATACATCTTCCCACTATTATTTCCTACAGTCTGCCAGAACAACAAATGCTTGTTTTAAGATACGCTCACTCATCTGCTGATGTACAAATCACACTAACGATGCTGAAAGGAGTGCTTCAAAAGCAAAAGCACTCCCTTCAGTATCAAATCCTTATTCTCGTAGCTCAGGAGTCATCCTGTTCCAGTTATGTATTGAAACTAAAATTAGCAGAATTGTTTTAAGTTATTTAAAGATGCAAGTTTACATTCTGCCCAACCTCAGAATTACATAGTACTCCATATGCTATAGGACTGACAGAATACAGAGTGTACCGTGGTAGTAAAGTGTTCATTTTGGACACAAACTATGTTTTCCACAGATATATTCTTCATGAGAAAATGAGCTAAATAGGTAGGAATGCATCTTGTAGTAGTAACTGCACTTCTACTGCAGGCTTCTTCCAGCAAGACTACCAGTCACAATTCATGCTTTCCTATACAGCTGACTGAGGAAAAGGACACAACAAAAACACTTCCTCTATGTCCTTGGACAAGAAAGCAGATAAAGCAAAATCATGCCCAAACATGAGCATATTTTAACAGGTGCTGGATAACTCTGCCTCACCACAGCAAACGAGTAGTGTCCTGTACAAGTGCAGCACAGGCAATGAAATAGGATTTATGTCATATAAACAGTTTGTCTCAGTAATGGACATCTCTGGAGGGGAAAAAAGTCAGGCTGGTCTCTACACTGATGCAATTTTTGCCTTCCTGCTGAGACTGTGTGCAAGGGTAGCATTCACTGCCACAGCAACATGCAAAGCCGCAAGCTCATTTTATGTAGGCCATAAAACAGACTTGGCATGTGACTATCACCAGAGCAACAACTTCCACTTACTAGATTGCACTAAGTATACCTCAGCTGAGACCAAGAGTATCTTCTAAATACAGTGAGGACTTAAAGCTCTGAATTGTGACTATTTTTCCCCAGAGAATAAAGCCAGTCCTAGATTCATTTAAGAATAAATCCGTCAGGCCAGATGCAGAATTTATACTGAGTTGCAAAAAACAGCCCTCTAAGATGGTTCTTAGCAGACAATTATTCTCTACCTCCTGTTCAAACTCTTACCAGGCACTTCCTCAGTGGAAAAACAGCACAGCTTTTAACTTGATTAGTTGAGTACAAATAGCACCCCCTAAGCTGGTAACACCAGAGTTGAATTTTCAGAGGTGGGAAAACTGTACAGATTTGAGAAGATCCAGTCTGTTTGGTTTTACTTATTTACACTAAAAAGCACATGACCAAAAGGGATATATCTTCCTTATACCAAGGATCTGAGTTTTAGAAGTTCTTGCTGTTTTCTCATGAAAATGGATTAACTGAATATTAGTCTTGTGCAACTTAATGAGTTAAATACCTATTGTTAACTTTAACATGCTGATTCATTACATCTAACAAAGCCTTGTAATCAACTAATTATCCTCAGTTCCACTTGCAGATTTTAAGGCTGCTTTGCACTCAGCAAATTACTACAAAATTACATGAAACAGCACCCAAACCTTTTTTGGTGTATCCTCCCTGCAAGATGAGTACATCTGCACCGGCTAATCCATCCCTCTGCTCTTCCCTCCCTCAGCCAGCAACCTACACATAAGAAACTTGCTTTCTACTCTGGTCCTTTTTTCGAAGGACACAAACCAGAGCATTTTTACCATATGGGACCAGGGTTTTTTTCCTTCCAGAAGTCTATTACAGGGGTCACTAACAGTACCCCACCCTACAAGAGATCAAGGTGAAGAATTTCTACAAATATGACAGCTTTTCCCAATTATTTAGGCAGTCTTCAGCTGTATATTCTTCCCATTGTAAGAACTGAAAAGTTTCAGGACTTGTGAGGTTTTTGTTTGGGTTTTTTTAATATCCTTTTATTAAATATAAGAACTAACCATAAGCATATTATCTTGTGTAACATTTCCATGCTTCTTTTGAAGTACTGAAGGGTAAGGCAGAGCAATGATCACCGCTGGTACTCAGTACAAAGTGGTTCTGCTGCCTCTGGAAGGAGGAAGAGACAGGTCTGTGCGCTGGGGCAGGAGAGGACAGGCTGGACATGCCACCTCACTTGCTGCCTCTTTCCTAACACCAGAGACCCCCAAAGCAAGCATCACTGGCAACTCATACTGAATTTCAGCAAACAAGGGATCCTTATTCCCCACCCAAACAAATGTCACACACATCTTGCATGTAGTTCTGGGGAAACCAAGACTGAGCTTCTGAATGGGAAGCTACTCACACCCAGAATCTTCAGGACAGGTTCTCAGAAAGCCAAGATAACTGCAGGACTGGGAAGATACTTTAAAACAATAATAATTTTCTATTTGAAGACTTCTTCTATCTTTTGAATGTAGCCAGAGAGTAAACAGATCCAGCGGCTGGCTTGTCCCAGCTCCCAGAGAGCTGGAGCGGCAGCAGCCACTGCCACAGCCCCCCCTCCATGCAAGCTGGGGAGCCCCCCAGCGAGATCCACATATGCAGTGAGGCAGTATGGCCTGGAGAAGAGATCAGGCTTGCTCTGTACAAAGGAATGGGGATGACACAGATGGATACAGGATGATTCAGAGCAGGGGCAGTATTCCTCAGAAGATGGTGGCCTTGAAGATCTGACTCCCCACAGGCATGCACATGGGCAAAGGGCCCAGCCCAGACTCACAGGGAGGACTGTCTCCCAGCTTCCCCACTAAGTCCTGCAGACTATGCCTCAAAGCAATACAACTCTGCCATAAATATCTCAGATTAATTCTGATCCCAGCATCAAATCCACTTAAGAGACTTAAAAGCCTCCGAGTCCTTAGAGCTGCCTGCCCAAAAAGGGCTCTGCAAATCAGTCTTGGGCTGGAGAAGAGAAATATTATCAAACAAGGCAATCCATTTGTACGATTTTTAGTAATGTCATTTGCAAGAGACAAATGGAACAAGACAGCTGAGTTGATGTCTTGTACTAGGAGCACAACCACAAAAGAGTCCCCTGGTACTAGCCATGGATGCATGGGGTAGGATTTGTGTAAATATTCCACACTTTCTGGAAATAGCTCTTTCTCCTCATGGGATTGATTGGTTAGTGACAGCATATGCTCTTCAGTCTATTTAAGGAGCTACTTTTGTTTTTAAAAAAAGCCTAAAATAACTACCTCAGCATCACCACAAAAAAAACCCTAACCATTAACACTAACAACAAGAAGGGAGCCAGGGAGGAAGAGTTGCTTCCCTTCCCACTCTGCTACACCAGACAGATACAAAGCACATGGAAACAGGAACAGGCAAAGGGGGCACTGAGTGACCAACGACCCTTTCCTTCCACATCTTCAATCCCCACAACAGCACACTAAAGAAACAATATTTCAGAGCACCAGTTTCAGGACTCGGTGCGCAGCAGGACCAGAGCAATGACTGTAGAACCGGGGGGTATATCCCACAGCAGATGGGGCCCTGCGCCTCAAGGCAGGAGTCCCAGCAGCCGGGAGCACCTGCTGTCCTCGCCTCAGGTGGGCAAGGAGCCCTCACTCCGTGCTTGCCCAGAGCAGTGAGAGGCTTTTCTCCCAGCAGGGCAACCCAGCTCTGGGGAGGACTGCGTGGGTTGGCAGCAGAAGAAAACTGCTGTCTAAAGCCAGGTGCTTACTTAGAAATATAAGTAATTCGAGTGTGCCGAGTTACAAGTAGTCTGTTGCATTCTATCAGATGATAGAAGATCTGACTGATCTTAAGAGCGAAGCTCTCAATACGATGCATGCTTTTCCCAGTCCACTCAAGTAAAAACTAAGTCTTAAATACTTTTCCATAAGTAGAAACACATCAGGTAATGGCCACAACTGCAGTTACTGCTATTCTTGAATTCCTGTTACTTAAGAATCGCGCTCAATTAAGCAGCTTTCCGAACGCTGTAAAGAAGCCCATGATTAATTACAGATTATAGAGGCTGGAAATAGATGCAAAGGCTGGGAGCGACCGCGTCTCCCAAACGGGAGAGTCCACCTGCGGGGTGGCAAGCTGCCAATGTTTACCGACCCCTCTCCGGGTCACTTTCGTTACCGGCTGCCGAGGCTCCCGGAGCGCGCCGCGGCTCTCCCGGCACGGACGGCGGGGAGCGTGGGGCATCACCCCTCCCCGCTCCCCCGGTACCCAAACCGGCAGAAAACAGGCCACAGGGGGAAGGGAAGGACTCGCCCCGCTTCCCCCGGCGCCCCGTTATTGTTGCTCTGCTAGGAGGGCGGCGCGGCCGGAGCATCCCCCGAGCAGCGAGAGCTGCTAGAGGCCCGGTGGCGGAGGGCGGCGGTGGCTGCGAAGGGAGCCGTGGGCACGGAGGGCGGAGAAACCTGCCCAGGGAGCCCCCGGCCCCGCGGCCACGGCTCGGACTCCTCAGTCCCGCTCTCTGAGGGATCCCGGCTGGAGAACTGGGGAGGCACCGGTGGCCGGACGGGCTCCGGGTGCTGAGGCTAGGGCCCCCCCCTTGGCGGTGAGCTGCCCACCAAGCCGAGCGCCCACCACGCGCTGCAGGGAGTTCCGCTGCTTTTCAGGGCTCGGACGCAGGGCGGCTTTAGGAAACCGAAGGCAGGAGACGAAAGGGAAGGAAAGCCCCACTGCAAAAACACCCTCCTCGAAAAGGGGCAAACAAACCCGGGCAGCGCTTACTTTTCATGCTTTGCGTTTTCCTGGCTAGCACTCAGCACCCCCGGGTACGCGGGGGGGACGCCCTGCTGGAGCCTGCATGTGGCCAGATGCCGGTGATGCTCGTCCTGGAGACAGGCATTTTCATGGTACAACTTCGCCACTTGCTGCTCCAGCTCGTCTATTCGCCGCTTTTGCTTCTCTAGCAGCTCCTGCTGCGTTTCAATTATCTTGTTGAGCTCCTTCAGGTATTCCGCCGCCTTACTGGGGTTCTCTGCTGGGCTCTCCATGGCCTCCCCACACCTTTAACCTTCCAAGGAGCAGGTGGGGGGCGCAGGTACCAGCCAGCCCGCTCCGCTGGGAACTTAAGCGAGAGGGAAGAAATAAATAACCCGCCGGAAACCAGCCCCCTCCCTGTGAGCTCTGCTCTTCCCCTCCTAGAGCCACGGTTGCCTGGGCGAGCGCGGGAGCGGTGCGCAGCTGCTGCTACTCCGAGCCGCCATTGCTGGTGCTCGGCTTCCCGCTGCCGGAGGAGGCAAAGGGAGGGCAGGGCTGGCGGGGGCTGCGGGAACGGGTCCGCCGCAGGAGCTGCCACCGGTGTCGCCCGGAGCCCCAGTGGTGCCGCTGCTGCCGCTGCTCGGGCTCTGTCCCGCCCTGCTGAGGCTGGAGCCTGGTCAGCCCCCCGCCTGGCAGCGCCCGCGCCCCCGCCGAGCTCGCAGCCGGGCATGGGAGCCCGCAGCCGCCCGCCGCTGCGGTCCCCCGCTGGCTTCGGCCGCTCCGCAGCCGGCTGCCCGCCGCTCTCCCGTCTCGGCCAGGCTCGGGTTTAAGTAGCTGGGGCCGGCTCCTGCGGGGGGCCGGCGGCTGAGTGGGCTCGGCGGAGCGGCGGCCGCCGTGGCGGTGCGCTGTGGACGCTTTCCGTCTGTGGGCGCCCTCCGCTCAGCCGGGCCCCGCGGGGAGAGCTGCGGGGTGGGGGGGTGCGGAGCGGTCCTGGGGAACGGGGAGGGTCGGGGCCCGGGCTGCTCCTGCTCGGCGGTATGGGGCGGCCGCGGCCTCCCGGGTGTGTCGGGGTGGGGCAGCCGTGCGGGGAACCCGGGCTGCGAGAGCTGACAGAAGAGCAAAGCTTTTCCCTGGCACATCTGGGGAACGGTTATTTATTGTTTAAACAGCACCGGGGTGGTGGCTCCCTCGGAGGTGGGACCTCTAGCTGCGCGCCCGAAGTCAGACCGGCCGCAGGGACCTCTGCCTTCCGCATCAGGAGCCTCGACATTTAAAACCTCTGTTGGTGAAGCACTGCTTTCCATTAAGGTTGCATCGAGCCAAGAAAGGTTGCTGAGATTTGAGTCCTGTATCATCCTAAATGAATGCACGTTGGGAATGCTTGTGAAAACCGGGAATAGGAAAGGGAAACGGAGATACTGCAGGGAGAAGATAGGAAAGTGAAGGCATGCTTTTCTCCTTCCTTCTTCTTAATGCCTTCTTATTTTTCCCCTCATTTTTTTACCTCTTCTCTCCACCTTTAAACTTCACAAGTTTTCAAGTAGTAGAAGTGTCTTATAGCAATTGTTTCTGCTGTCACTCCAGCACAAAGACCCATTTCTTGTGGAGTCAGCTCTCACTGGCTTTGCTTCTGGAGTATGGCTGATTCAGCAGGGTGAGGAAGGGGGGGCTGCTAACAGCAGCCATGGCTACTGGAGAGGTTGGAGACTCTGGGCTCTCCCCATCTCCCTTGATGTGAGGGGCTGAAGCTTTTGGAATGGAGCTCAAAGGGGAGGGTGGATGTACCAACATCTACACCTCTTCCTCTTACTGCTTGCTTGTCAATATGGAGAAAAGGGGCATGAGAGGAAGATAAAACCTAGAAATGCAGAGATTCATCTGGCAGTTTTCATATTGGATCTCAATAGCAAAAATCAATCCATCTGATTTTGGGTAGAAATAAGTTATTGGTAGAACTGTTACTTTTGCTCTAGATATATGTACAACAAAGGGCTGTTGGGACTATCAAAGTGACTGAAACATGAAAGATTAATTTCCAGTCATAGCGGGGACCATGAATTCACAGAAGAGTCTTTGTCAGGGGTTAAATCAATAAATAAAGCAAGTGAACTTGCTTCCTATATGCAAAATTAAATGCAAAGTAAGGCACTCAAAACTCATTAATGTATCTGCAGACAATAAAAGCTTGTTAAGCATTTCACAGAAAGGACAGCTGAAGTGGAGCAGCAGGAGTTAGTACAACCAGTATCTGTTTGAAAGACATATTTTTAGGTAGAAATTACTGAGTTCATGGGACCTATACAAAACTGCTAAGGAGGCATGAGCTGTTTTAAGTGTCATTACTTTCCTTTCTTTTACGTATTACAGGATAATGCCTCAATTCCCAAAGGGTGAAGTTGTATCTTGTTCAGTGGCTTACAGTCTTGTTAGATAAGCTAACTGAGGAATAACAGCTTGTGAAGGGGCTGGCTTCTCTTTCTTTTTTGTCTAGTTGATTTTGGAGGGGTTTTTTTTGAGAGTATACCAGTATCAACATAATGAACGTGACCTGCTAGTCAGGAGCTTGGCTGGTCATGCTTTCCCATAGATGACATGGAGAAAATCAAACCTACTGGAAATGCTCTTCCCAGGAAACCATAAATTAGACTGAAAAATACAATAAAGCCTCAGAAATGGCGTGGGTTGGCACCTGGCTTCCTGGACCATGTTACCGGTGTGGTTTTTATGTTGTTGGCACTCAGCACTTAGAAATGGGAAGGAGTATTCTGTTTCTGAGGGGATTGCTTCTGTGAGCCTCAAGAGGCCTGTATGCTCCATCATGCTCTGTAAATTAACAAGAAGAGGTAAATGTAGAAGATAAGCATATTAATGAAATCAATAATATATTTGATCTCTATCTGTGTGTAAGGCACAGATGGTAAAAGCAGATCCAGCTTGTTCAGATTTGCTCAGTTAGAAAATTAAGTGACATCAAGTCTAACCTTTTAAAATATGAAAATTACCAAAATAGCATTCTTATTACTTGCTAACATCTTACCTCAGACTGTCCGTTTTTATAAGCTAAGCAGCACATGGTTAATTCTTGCCTGGGAAAGTGCCAAGGAAGATTTAAATATGAAAGGACATGTTGTTCATTCAGTAAGTAGGAAACTTTTACTAATTTATTTTTAGCAATATATAAATATCCCAACACACTTTGGAAAAACCTTAGGATGGCCTTAATTTTAGACTGTCTGTAGTCTTGGTATCTTCTGGCAAACCGATACCCTGTGGAGTACAGTTTGTGAGTGTAGGGGTATTAGTTCCTATGCCTGGTCCAAATTCTGATCTGGGTTCAAAGAGATGTCACTTGCAGGACTCTGTACACTGCTTGATGCCCAGTAGGGATCAGTCATGTTTGCCTGTCCAGTTCTGAAAATGTGGCTCTTGGACTCGCTGCGTGCCTGTAGCAAACTTGGATGTTTTGTCAGTTTTGTTTATTGTACTGCATAAAACCTAAGCATAACTAGTATTTCAAAAGTGGTTTGGTGTGGCTAATAATGCCATGAATGGGCAAACAGCTGAAGTAATTTTTTCAAAGTAAGGTAAGTCCAGGGAAGAACCTCTGATACATATTTTCCATGTAAAATTAATTAGGTCAGTGTAATATAAAAAAACAAGGACCTAGGAGTCATGCAGTGATTTGTGCTCAATCTTAACTCTGCCCTTCATCTCTCAAAAAATTATATGGGAAATCGTTTCTTTCTTGCTTGCACACTCTTACTCTTTCCCCCGCCATGTTATTCTCTCCCTCTCTCCTTGGTTTTGTTGCATTGTGTTCAGACTTTAAGTGATTTTATCCTGGTATTAGAGTTTATCTTGTTATATGTAGGTACCAACCTCTCACACAATGTGCCTGACATATATGTACCCTCTTTCATGTGTCCTAGTATACGACACACATTCCTTATCACATGAGTGTACTCACCATACACCCAAAAATGCTTGCTCATCTCCAGTGGGCTGATGGTGTGGAATCAGCTGAGTAATACCAGCAAAATCAATATTCTTTGTAGCCATTTACTGTACATTTTTGAGATTCCCTGGAGAAAGAAGGCAATAGAAATCACACTGTTGATCTGGACTGTTGCCCTAGCAGTCCCATAAGACTGATGCCTGACTCTGAGGTATTAAAAAAAAAAAAAAAGGCAGCACAATCTTAAAGACTTCAAGTCTTTCAGAAACTGGTGTTTCTGGCTTGTTCTTTCCCCTCTCCTGGTTACATGTAACCCACTTTTAAAGCCTGACATCTTACGTCTCTTACCAGTATGTCCAATTTCTTCTTAAAAGCACAAAACTTCCTTATGCCTTTTTCCTACCACTAACCTTTTGACAATAATCTCTCCTAAAATATGATCATAATACCTTTAACTTTTTCTTAGATAAATGGAATGTGTTGAGGCTTGCTTTATGCACCTCAACCTCTCTTCTAAAAAGGGAGAATGCTTGACCAGCTGTAAGGTCAGCCCTGGAATTTTCTGCACTTTGTTCTAGAGTACTGTTTGCATCACCACATGGTATGTGTGCAGCTTTTATGGCACTTGAACAATTAGGCTGTGCTTTTACTCTGACCAGCTTATAAACTATTTGAAATATCACAAGCTAAGCGTGACAAAATTACAGACCATATTTTAAGGCATATACAAAGGCAGTAGAAAGTTCAATTTTAATTTTAGGAGTTCTGAGTCTGAACATACCATTCATTAGTATTTGTATAAATTGCCTTTAGAATTATGAAATAAATTATAAATTGGCTCTTCCAGGATGTGCAGCTTAATCTGGAAGTTTGCCTGCAGAGTTTAGGCCAGAGCTCATCTGACTATCTAACTTTAACCAAGTCTTTAAGTCTACTGAGTCTTTCCAAAAGTATTTATTTCCTATGTATTTTTGTTAGTTTCTGTGAATTCTCTCTATATATCATGTTTTGGTAAGCAATATCAGGGAATGCTAGTAGGGGAAAAAAGAATTGTCCTTTTGTGCAAGTTCCTTGGGAAAGGACTATGTCTGTCCTTGTGTCCTGTAAAATAAAAAGTACTGTTAACGTAAGGTATCAAGCAACCCTAATCTAAAAGTGTAGGGTAGATTAGCAAGAAGTGTTTTGCTGCTTTGGGGAAGGAGGAAGAGTCAGTGATGGGCTTATAAAGGAAAGAGTGTGCTGTTTAAAGAAATGGTTCAGTTTTTCTTGGGCAATATGATGTGGCAGTGGCACTGACTGCATGGTTTACTGTGTGCTGGGGGGCATGTGTGCTGATACTCTGGGTTGTGGGACAGATGCTGCGTTCTAGCACAGGGAAGAAGGGGAATAAAATGTGGAGCACTTGCAAATGCAGCACCCGGTGTGATCTGTGGAGGAGCTGCAAACCACTTCGTAAGCCTTTGGATGTCAGCAGTGCAAGGGCCTTGGGAAGTACAGTAGCAGAGGATCACCACAAGAAAAAAGCATGCATGCTTCTGCTAAATATCTATTAAAGTGTATGTCGTTTTCTTCTGCACTGATGTGGCACTAGATGAGTGCTTGTGAGTTAAGCTGGGGAGAGAGAGGAATTTACACACATAGATTTACTTCTGATGTATGGTCAGACAAATATGATTTCTAATAGTGTTAAAATTTCCTGAGTATATCGAGCTTCCTGGGTATAGTGATCACAGGGATTTTTGTGGCCAGTTATAAGAACAATCAATCTCAAAAGGAGACTGTTTAAAATTCAATTTATGATAGTTGAGATAGATTGAGAATGGGGCTTAAGAACAACTTTGGAATTGTTGTGCAACTTTTTTTTTTTCTACTCAAACTTTCAGAATGAAACCAAACAAGACAATTTCAACCCAAAAAGAATTTTGCTGTGGAAGTGGTAATTAATTTTAAAAAGGGGTCTAAACTGAACTTATAACTCTAGCAATAAATATAATGACATTTTTAGTACAGCTTTCATTGTTCCTCTGTTAATTAAACAAGTTATCTTATAAATGATGCAGAAAATAATTTCTTGGTATTTAAGCTGACATTCAAGCTAAATCAGAGTTGGAATGAAGGACGCCTTTCATTAAAACATAATATTTTAACTTGTAGAATAAACTCTGAAGGAGAAAAATATATGCTACAGTATAAAATACCTAGTGTCAAGAGGAGATAAGCACTGGGAGAAAATACTTTACATTAGATAAAGATGAACAGCACAGGCTTTTTGGCAGGGACAAAAACCCTTAGACATTAGATTAGGAAGCTGAATACAAAAGAGGAAAGTAAACAAAACCCTCCCAAAATTACAACTTCATGAATTCACTGAAAACAAGGAGAAATATCAAATGCTAAAATGTTCATTTCAATGTTTCATCACCATTTCTTGTGATTACAGGATTTCATTGTAACATGCTTCTTTTTCAAGCTTATAAAGCAATAAAATATTATATACAATATCAAAGACCAGCATTGTGATATTAAAAAAAAAAAAACAAACCACACAAACCAGGGTTTTCTTGAAGTCTGTTCTGGATAAAAATGTAATAAGCAAACTTGCTTACATAAAAGCACCGGAGGTTTTTCAGTGGGTCTTTTTGTAAAAAAAAAACCAAACCAACATTGCTTATAAGAATAATTACCTATGCTGCCAGAGGTGTATTACCATACTATCTTCCATTTTAAGATGTTGTATTCCATTCTGATTCCATACATTTCCATTCTAATTTTTTTCTATAATTGGTTGGAGTCAGTTTTTCTGTGCTTACTGTATTCTTCAGACTGAATTATTTTGGTAAATTTTGGCAAACAGTGCTTTTAAAAATAAGATTATGAGAAAACATGAAAATCAGATCATATGTTCTTTTTTTAAACATCCGTGGAAACAGAAATTAGGGAAAAGTCAGAAGAGGCAACTGTGATAAAATATGAAGTCCTCAGAAACAGATATTTCTTTTGCCACAGGTGTTTTAATTTGGACACCAAAATTGATGAAAACTAATTATTTTTATCATTAATTTCTTGTTTTCATTTCATATCTGTAATTGACATGTTGCTTACTAGGAACAGAAACTCAGATGGCATAGTAATATTTTTTACATTATGATAATTCTGCCTTCAAAGAGAGGTTGTAATTGTAAAAAACCAAAAATCTAAAAATGGGGAACCATCCTGAAAAATCAGTATCAAATGGTATTTCCAATACATATTCTGTCCACTCCGTCTGAATCCAGTGGATAAAATCACCAATAATTTGAAAGCAGGGCTTTCAAATGTATAGGTATATGATCAATGAGAAGAATTTTTTGTATGGGTAATCCTAATTACAGCATTTAATAACTTCTGAATGCTCAAAAGTTCAGCCTTGCCTATCCTTTTATGTAGTGTAAATCTCCATACCTCCTAGCCATTATATGTTCAAACTCATTTGAAATCTTGTATCCCTATAAATGGTTTAAAACAGGCAGTATTCAAAGAAAGATCTTCAGACTACTCAGGAAGCACTTTTGTGACTGAAAATGAAGATGACAGGTTTAATCAGTTATTGCCATCTATAATGTTTTTTGTTTGTGTGTTTGGATGGTTTAGTGAATCCTTGTCATCAACAAAACTTGGAGGAAAAGAACCTATTTACTCTTTTTATATGAATTGCAACAACATATAAATCATGAAGGCTTGGGTTCCCCATCCTTTCATACAGTCCAGACCACCTTTTAATTGAGTGTTCTGTTATGTACATCTGACCAGTTATAATAGTTATGTGGACCATTTCACATCCTTTTTCTAATTGTACAGCATCCCTCGGACAGCTACACTATCTGCTGTCAAGATTAACATACATAAATATAACATTTTGCTCTTTAATGTATGTTAGCAGCTAGAAATGGGCAATGTTAGTTCAGGCAGTCATTAACTAAAACAGATCACTAGCAAATAGGTTGCTACTGAGAACGACTAATCTCAAGTCCATCTCCAAACTCTGTTATAACAGACAACAACTTTCCATCTTTGTACCTGCAAAATGAATGCTGTAATGCATGTCTCTGAAGCCTATCTTGAGGTTTACAAGTGTTTTTCTACTAACAAAATGGCACAAGGCAAAGATCCCAAAGAACACCATCATGTTTACACAGTGAAAAGTTCTGTGGAGAACTGGCTCCTGTCCCAGCAGTGAGGTATCAGCATCAGTGTACTTTGCTCAGGCTAGATCACAGTGGTCGGTGCTGCTGACTAGCTTGGGTACAGCACTGTGCCGGCAACTGCAGTGCTTGCAACTCTGGAGCAACCTAAGGCACCACTAGTTCTCATATCTCCATGTTGTCCTGTATAGTAAGATTTAACGTGAGCTTCCAGGAGGAAGATTAGCTGTGTACATGCTAGGGGAAAATCTGGACCTATAGGAAACATAGGACAGCTTCTCATCTTTAAATATTAATGGGGGCAAGAGAAACAGCAATTTTACCTGAAGGGTAGAGGCATACTATTTACCTTGACTACAGTATGTTTGTTTACAATGTATATTACTCTTTGTCCCCACTCTGAATGAAAAGGTGACTTAGAGATGGGTGAAGAAACATGTAAAAAGGTGAAAATGAGAAACTCTGTCTGCCTGTCAGTTGTTTTTATGCCATGAGAAAATTAGTAAATTTTTGATTCTGTGGTCATTAAGATAGATTTATACTTATGCAATTAGAAGAGTCTATGTTTGCTCTGACGCACCATATTTTCACCCTTATCGGTCTGCAGTTGTTCAGATTTTTGTACCATTTACTTTTTGCCAGGGAGAAACTAGTAATATATCGCTGTCCAAGTTGGTGTGTGTGTATATATGTGAAGAGAAGGAGAAATAACCTTTCATTTGTAAACAAGGAGTAAAAATCATACCCCAGCTTTATCACTGACAACAAAGACTCACAATTAAAATGCTTCACATGAACATAGTGCATCCCCAGTCTTTTAGGAGATGGTGATACAAACAGGGCTCTTTATATGCTGGTGAGTATGAACAATCAGAGTAAAGGCTCCATTTGCATCAGTACTCCTAAAAAGCATTGATCTTTCTATCTTTTTAGAGATCTGAGGAAAATGCAGTAATTTCTGGAAGCTTTTTCCAGCCAGGTTTTTTCCAGTTGAAATAAAAAAAAAGTAAGTATTTGCTTTTGGAAGGGTTTTTGGTTTTGTTTTGTTTCATAACTGAACCATCTCTCAAGAGGAGGCTCCATCACAGACTGAAAATCTGTCATATAGAATGACACAAATTTGTGGCAGCAAAATGTTCAGTGAGCACTTATGTAGGGGCTTACAGACTGGCAGAGGGAATAGTTTTTCTAAGACAAAGGAACTTCCAGAAGTGACCCTGTCAATGACTATCTGAAGGCAAAAGTAACTTGATTTACTCTGAAGATGAACTGGAATTCTACTCCAAAGATAAAATAGAAAAGGAATGTGCTGCTTCTGCAAAGAAGAGAGGGAGATGTCAATTCTGAAAATGCAATACAAAAAGAACTATTTACGCTTCTGTCATAAGTCTGCTTTGTGCATCTTTCTTTGTCAAAATTAAACTGGCTCATTTATCCAGAGGAGATTAATGATCCAAATCACCTTTGAGATATCCAGCAAAGTGTGAATCAGATGTTTAGAGGTTTCCCCTTGGCTGGGCTCTTAGAACGCAAGGAGAAACACCATATCAAAAGGAGTTCTTAGTACAAATGGCAAATTTAGTTTATTCCCAGGCCCTCAACAGGAATTGAGATCTTAGACTTTTAAAAATATGAATGGACTAATTTGGAGCTTGTGACGAATGCTGTGAGTTCTTCTGAACTAGGGAGCTCTCTGAAGTAACTTGCTTCATGGGATATTTCCTAAAGAATAGCAATCACACAAAGATAAACTGCTGTGCTCAGGCTCCTCAGCTACCAGGTTCTGTGAGCCTTGTGTGGACAGTGCACGTGCCCTCTTTTTACTCTTTGGCAGCCTTGGAGAGAGTTACTGGTTTGCCACACACAGTGAGAAGAATACATAGAAATACAGTGCCTGGGTTAGCGAGTCTCCTTGAAATTGTCCTTCATTCAAGTCAGGCAAAAGCTATGAGCAAATGAAAATGTTTGTTTACATAAATCCAAGACAGCTA
The DNA here is from genome assembly GCF_963921805.1 of Phalacrocorax carbo. NCBI lineage: Eukaryota > Metazoa > Chordata > Aves > Suliformes > Phalacrocoracidae > Phalacrocorax > Phalacrocorax carbo. The sequence continues at coordinate 25,452,726 of NC_087518.1, read as the reverse complement.
ATGGTTGCAAAGGTTTATAAAGACCCACATAACAGGAAAGAAGAAAATGGTATCTAATCTATGTATGCAGCCAGGTCCAAACCACAGCAAAATCCAAAGGATCTGACACATGGTAGATTCTTCCCTTCATCTTTGGGCGTCTCAGTGTTTGTACACACTTCAGGGTTCAATCACAAAGGAAGAACTCGGACTGAAGAAGTGTGTTAGCTTTTTAAGCCTCTTCCCCCGCTCTTCTGGAATGGGCATAGGAATTAATTCCATTTTCTTCCTAAGTGTTTCGATTCTTAATCTGTTCAGAAGACTTTTTCTCTGTATTGAGAGCTAAGTGACTTTCTACCTTTGGAAATGCTGCTACCTTCATAGTAGAGAAGGTGCAGTTTAAATTATGTGATAAAACTGATGGAAAAGCTAATCCTGATCTTCATGTAAAGCTTTTTATTCTACTGAGCTTTATATTTCATAGCACCATGTAATCAAGAACTAATCCCTGTATCTTTAATTCATGTGAGTAGCTCTTTACTGAAGTGCAGAAGTGGCACTAATCAAATATTTTGGGGTGAGTGATCTTTAAACCTGTCTTTGAGGAGTACTATGACAGGACTGTTAACTGCGAGCTTTGTTTTGCCTGTCAGTGATCCAGGCATTTAAAAGTCCCTTACTGCATTTAGTTGCTGAATTACTGCAGGAAAAAGATGCATTATTAATGTTTGTGTCCACCTTTCACCTGAAAAAGGTATTTTCCAAAAAGCAATGTAAAAAAAAATCTCATAGCTGTATTTGTATTATGCAGATCTGTTGAGGAACATAGTTCTTCCATTACTTTAATGTATGGCCTGGGAAGATCTGTCTTTCTTTTTCACATTGCAAAAAATTCACTTTCCAGCTAAGGTTTTTAAAAATCTGGTTGTCAAAAAGACATTGTTGTGTCATTTCTTTGTTTGATGCTAGCTATAAATTGATATTTAAGATAGATCTCCAGGAGTTTCTGAGAAAGAATGAAATAAATACAGTCCATGGGAACAAAAAGGGCTTTCAAAAAGGCATAGCTACAACTGCGTGAAGGCTTCAACCCATTCCTTTTTGGCTTCTGGTGTTATTGTCTGTTCATTTTTTCCCCCTTTAAATTCCCAGAATCTCTGCTACTACATCTGCCATGTGTGGTAGGAGGGGAAGCATGGAGCATTTACCTAATGTAAACATTATCCTTGAAGCTAGGTCCCATCAAAAGCATGGCTTATGAAATCATGCAGGCCTTTGCTTGTTATTCGTTATCGTTTCAGAGAATGCCTGACAAAAGGGATTTCTCTCTATAATATTCGAACTTTAAAAATGAAGGAGACAAAGCCCTTGTTCTGCTGGCTGTAACCACAACTGTAATCTGTCAAGGGACATTTTTCTTCCTTTTTCTTTTTTTCTTTTTCCTTCCTTTTTTCCCTCTTCCCCCCTTTCTACTTCCCCTTCACCCTCCCCTTCCCTTTCCACTTTCCCTTTGCCTTCCTCTTCCCCTTCCTCTTTTTCATATGTCATTTTCCTTTTTATTTTTCATCAGAAAGGTGCAGATGACATTATTCATCAACCAGATTCCACTTCAGTGCAGTTACAGCATCATATTGTGAACTCAAGGTCAGCAAAACTGTAATTCAGACACTCTTCATCTTACACTCTTTCAGTGCAAAACTGAAGAATTCTTGACAAGGTCTGCACATACATATCGTTCATTCCAAAAAAAGAGAAAGTAAATATTCTGCTTGATGAAACACTGTGTATCAGTTCTTACAGAATCCAACTGGTGAAGAAAGCAGTCCCTTGTTATGCAAAATCCTTGTTTGTAAACAGTGTTTTGCCTTTAAATTGATTTTAATGCTTTGCCTTGGAGAGCTTATATTTTCTCAACATAAACCCACTACAAGTGCCATCTGGTGGCAGAATTAAATTAAATCTGCACAAAATGTTTTATGGAATTATTAAAGGATAAATTTCCAGCAGAATACAAAGGGATTTAACCATGCAATTCGTATGAGGATATACGCGCTACTGAGTCTGTGTTATAACACATGGGTCACTCTAGGTTTGAAAAGTTCCCACAAAGACAGGACAACTTGGAGTGAAAATATAACTTGATCCATGACTGATTGTCATACTGACATAAATGTCATCTTAGTACAGCTATTAGAGTGTAATAATATTTCATCTAAAAAAAAAAGAAAAATATTAAACATATTTCACTTCCTGTCCATGTACCTAAGCTGCCCCCCATTAGGCATTTTCACTAATGGACTACTCAATGCCTTCTTTTAGGGAGAAATACTTTTTCCCTACTAAAGGGAAAATACTCACTACTGCATTGCAACTGTTCACTTCTGTTTATTGTCTATTTTGGTATACATAACTTACTACAGGTACCCCAAACCTTTAGGTTTTGTAGCCAAGACTTTAAGATTTCATGCTTGAACTATTATTACTATGACATTTGGCTTCACTTAAGGCAGACTGGCTTCACTAAAGGCAGATTGTGCTTGACAAACCTGGTGGCCTTCTATGACAAAGTGACTTGCCTGGTTGACATGGGGTGGGCAGTAGACATTGTCTACCTGGACTTCTCCAAGGCCTTTGATACGGTCACCCACAGTGTCCTCCTGGAGAAATTAATGCGTTATGGCCTAGACAAGTGGTCTGTGCAGTGGGTGGGGAACTGGCTGACAGGCCGCACCCAAAGGGTGGTGATAAATAGCTCCTTTTCCAAGTGGCAACCTGTCACTAGTGGAGTCCCCCAGGGATCAATATTGGGCCCAATGTTATTCAATATCTTTATAAGTAATCTGGATAATGGCATCAAGTGTAGCCTGATGAAGTTTGCTGATGACACCAAGTTGAATGGGGAAGTAGACACTTCAGAAGGGAGAGCTGCTCTGCAGAAAGATCTGGATAGGCTGGAAGAGTGGACCAGCAAGAACCTTATGAAGTTCAACAAGGAGAAGTGTAAGGTCATGCACCTGGGAAAACATAATTTAGGAGTGCAGCACAGACTGGGATCCACCTGGCTGGAGAGCAGCTCTGTGGAAAGGGACCTGGGGGTCCTGGTGGACAGAAAGCTCAACATGAGCAAACAGTGTGCTGCTGCAGCCAAGAAGGCCAACAGGATGCTGGGTTGCATCAAAAAGGGCATTGCCAGCAGAGATAAAGAAGTCATTATCCCACTTTACTCAGCACTTGTCAGGCCACACCTGGAGTACTGTGTACAGTTCTGGTCCCCGCTGTACAAAAGGATGTAGACAGGCTGGAAGGGGTCCAGAGAAGGACCACCAAGATGATCAGAGGACTGGGAAGCCTGCCATATGAGGACAGGCTGGGAGAACGGGGTTTGTTCAGCCTTGAGAAAAGGAGGCTTCGAGGAGATCTCATCCCCATGTACCAGTACTTAAGGGGTAGCTACAAAGAAGATGGAGACTCCCTTTTTACACGGAGTCACATGGAGAGGACAAGGGGGAATGGACACAAATTGCTCTTGGGGAGATTCCGATTGGACACGAGAGGAAAATTTTTCACAGTGAGGACAGTCAACCATTGGAATAATCTCCCCAGGGAAGTGGTTGACTCAGCCACATTGGACACCTTCAAGAGTCATCTGGACAGGGTGCTGGGCCATCTTTAGACTGTGCTCTTCCCAGAAAGGTTGGACTAGATGATCCCTGAGGTCCCTTCCAACCTGTGATTCTGTGATTTATGGAGAGGTGAAAATTCCTTTAGGAGAACTATTTGAGATTCATCCTCTCAAGGTAAATTTAGGGACTACTTTTTGTGGGAAGGTTTTCTTGTGGTATTTTGGCCTCTGTCATAAGTGTATGCATATCTGGAAATACAGTTTTCTACAGCAATATATGTTGGTCAGTATTGCCCATATGGATCTTAAACACAGGTTCCATGTTCTTTTCTTAGTATGCAAGGAGATGTTCAGACTTGAGAAGACATATGCTGTGTGGCAGTGTCACATCTGTTATGAAATCCTTTTGAGAAGAGAGAACTGAATAATAAGGTGGATTTGCTTTCTATCCTTGTCTCTAGATGTCGGTTCTGGAAGCAGAGTTGCTGACTAAGAAACAGTGTTTGGTGTTGGGTTACAGTTCTCAAAAGGAGCTGCTTGAATTCCTATGAAAAACTCAGTTGATATATAAACATGCAAACTGCATCCTGGGGTGCATTAAACATAGTATAACCATCTGGTCAAAAGAGGTGATTATCCCAATGTATTCAGCATTGGTGTGGCCTCACCTTGAGTATTGTATGTAGTTCTGGGCCCCACAATTTAAGAAGGATGTGAAAGTCTTTGAATGTATCCAGAGGAGGGCAACAAAGCTGGTGAAGGGACTGGAAGGAATGTCCTATGAGAAGTGGCTGAGGACTTCGAGTTCGTCTAGTTGGGAGAAAAGGAGGCTGAGAGGCGACCTCATTGCTCCCTACAGCTTCCTGAGGAGGGGATGTGGAGAGGGAGGTGCTGAGCTTCCTGGTACCCAGTGACAGCACACTTGCGGATGGCTGAAAGCAGCACCAGGGGAGGTTTAGACTGGACAAGAGGAAGCATTTTTTTACCAAGAGGATAGTCAAAAACACAGGAACAGGCTTCCTAGAGAGGCAGTTGATGCCTCAAGCTTGTCAGTGGTTAAGAAGGATTTGGACAATGCCCTTAATATCATGCCTTAGCTTTTGGTCAGCCCTGAAGTGGTCAGCCTGTTGGACTAGATGATCACTGTAGGTCCCTTCCAGCTGAAATAGTCTAGTCTGCTCTGTTCTATTCCATGCTAGGCTATGCTATGCTATGCATTTCTAAACACCCACCCAAATAATCCCTGCAAAGTATGTACCTTCAGGTCACTAATTAATGCCACACTAAGAAGATACCCTGATTTTGAATTTTAAACTACTATTCTAGCTGGAAAACATTTCAGTCTTAAGAAGCACCATTAATCATAATTCATCAAGCAGATTTTTTCAGGAAAAGTGGCTGCTGATGGGCACACCTGGCTGTATCTACCATGTTTCTATCCCTGCACTGCATATGGGTGAAACCAAGTGGTTGGTCCTCTTAAACCACCTGTGTTTCCAGTGCTGACTAAATATGCAACTTTTTCTGCTGTTGTTCCACAACAGAGAGAATCATCCCACCCCATCGATTTGTCAGTGCCGTTCACCTCTCCCTGGTTGATGATGACTTAAGAGAATGTGCAGCTTATATACGCTGTCTTTCAGCTGTATGGCTGACCCCATTCCTAGGTGATATTATCGCCTGACTTTTCACAGTGTGCAGACATCTGTGATACAAAGTTGTCTCCAAAAATGGCTCAGTACACTGATGTCTGGTCCAAGGACATCAAAGGAAATACGAGAAAAGTGACCTCCAGCATTTGGTGCAAAACAGAGTGCAAACTATTTCTTATTCTCATGCTTTTAGGGATTCAAAACAACCAAAAAAGGATTGATTGTGCACAAGTATGAAGTAAAAGATAAAAAGAAAAATCTATGTGAAGGGTCAGAAATCCATCCTAGTTAACGCTTCTTTCTGTTGCTGAAAAAACAGCAAGGGATGAAGTCATCACTAGATGCCAGCCACAATTGCCTGTTATGCTGTTCTGTGAATCACCCTTTTGAACAATTTCAATGCAGTGATAAGTGAGAGGGAGGAGAGCACATTTAGTTGAATCATTCACATGCGTAAGTGTCAACAGGTACTGTCAAGAAAAAAGAAAACATGAGTCAACCATATAGCAGCACTGTTTTTGAGGAGGGTGTTCTTGTAGAATACCCAATGCAGAAAACATCCAGCAGCCTTCTCAGCTCAACTCTCCATCACTGGGCACCACTAACTTAGTCAAACAGGGCAAACGATTAGAGGGCAGTCAGATTGGCAAACAATCTGCTCAGAGGCTATCATTTAACTGCTAAAACTGCAGTCTGAGTCAGGGAGGGTGTGGAGAGGTGACATGTGGCACTGTAATCCATCACACTAGCTGCCACACCTGTGAAGCTTTAACAGTCTTCGTGCCTGGCCACAGCTTCACTGACTAAAATCCTAATGTGATAATTTCTATAGCCATGGAATTTTATGATGTGTAATCTCTTGTGTGGGGTTTGAGGCTAAGGAGAATGGCATGGAAGCTGTTTTGGGGATAGTAAAATTGGCTGCATCCAACCATGGTTCTGAAAATGTGATTCAGAAGCCACCAGTGGCACACGGAGCCTATTAATAGAATCATAGAAACATAGAATATCTTGAGTTGGAAGGGACCCATAAGGATCATGGAGTCCAACTCCCTGCTCCTCACAGGACTACCTAAAACTAAACCATATGACTAAGAGCATCGTTCAGATGCTTCTTGAACTCTAACAGGCTTGATGCCATGACCACCTCCCTAGGGAGTCTGTTCCAGTGAGCAACACCCTCTCAGTGAAGAACCTTTTCCTAATGTCCAACCTGAACTTCCTCTGACACAGCTTCACTCCATTTCCTCGTGTCCTATTGCTGGTCACCAGAGAGAGCACATCCGCCTCCACTGCCCACCTTGAGGAAGGTGTAGACTGTGATGAGGGCACCCCTCAGCCTTCTCTTCTCCAAGTTGAACAAGCCAAATGACTTCAGCTGCTCCTTGTCAGTCTTGCTTTCAAGAGCCTTCACCATCTTGGTTGCCCTCCTCTGGACACACTCTAATAGTTTTATGTCCTTCTTACATGGAGACGCCCCAAACTGTACACAGTACTTGAGGTGGGGCTGCACCAGTGCAGTGCAGAGTGGGGCAACCACCTCCCTCGACCAGCTAGCTATGCTAGATTTTCTGCTTGACCACTGAAGAAAACTATTCAGGAGAGGAGTGGCAAGGATTTGAAAGGGAAGCATTAAAAAGGTGGGAAAGCACAGTTGTACTAATTACTTTGGTAGGATGAGGAAACATCCGCGACAACTCCCATCACTGTCTGTATTTCTATATGGGCCTTAGAAAAGTCTGATGTGCTGTGAGCAGAAAAGAATATCATGGAACAGGAAGCTGACAGAAAGCTTTTAGTGGCACAACTGCAAAAATTGGCAAAAAGTGGCAGTCAAAGTAACAAACATGTTTTCCATGCAGGACACCCATAAAATAAAACTACAGCATTTAGCAAAATACTTTACAAAATGAACCCACATTTAGATTAAAAAAATAAACAAAAAATAAAAAAAAAAAAGGAAAAATACCTGAAGGGAACAATTAATTAATCTAGATCTCCTGTTTCTCCAACATTTTGTTTTTCTACTGTAGTAATAATGAGGTAAAGCAATAGTTTATTTGCAATATTGCACTTATTTTCTAAGCATTACAGCTAATAAAGTAAAAAAGCTGCAGTGCAAACAGGAAATATAGTATTTGCACTGTATTAATGAGAACACCTAAAAACAACAAGCAACAGGGATAGAGAGCAGCAAGGGATGAGAACCCCATGCCAGAGAAAAGAATAAGATACAAGTATTAGGACAACACAAGGAGATTCCAGCACAGTCCACTGAGATTTTCTCCAGAAACTTGTAAGTTTTGAAAGCTTTCCCCAGGTAAGAATTGGGAGCTTCAGATCTGAAATCCTACCAAGTCACTGAGGCATGAACCTATCCTTCTGGAAAGAATTCACTGACTGTACCATCTTTGTTCATTTCCCATTCAAACACAAGCACAAAATTGGGATTCTTGTGTCTATACACTGTGCTCTGGAGCTTATAGACAAATAATTGCCACTGCGTTTCTTTAGCAGTAACCACTGAAGCACTTGGGAAGGTTTTTGGTGAGCACTCCAAGAGCCCAAGGCTACATGTGCCACAGAGTCTGGGTTAGAACTTGAGCAAACCTGGCGTGGAGACATGGGCAGCCTAAACATATTCCTGAAGTCTGAAAGCAGGGAACTAAGGAGCTGTCTCCTTTCAGCACCTGAGTAAAGAACTCACATTTGCTTTTGTTCTATTCTTTTCCAGCTCTCATCTACTATTAGGAGGGACACCACATCAATTAACTATGAAGTAGTTCCCTGAGAGTATTTTAACTGCTAAGCAGAACTGTTGATACAGAGAGCTTAACAACCACATCTGTTTAGATACCTCTGGAGCACATTTAAGACTGATTGAAGTCTGAGGATCTAAGGTGTTTTCCCTTCTGCTGCCTCCGTTTATCTTCAGTATCTTAAAATCTTCAAACCCTCACAAAACAATGCTGATCTTTACTGTAATGAAACAGAACTTGTTTTTAATACAACATTGTGGTTTTGTAACTTCAGACCCTGAAGCTGTTGATCCCAAAAGAGTCAGTGAGCTTGTCATGAAGCAGTTGCTTCAAGCCATGTATATACTTATATCAGTATTAAATTAATATACTATCAGTCTTTTCGCTTGACTTCGGGCTGCAGTTGTTGGTCCATAAGCAGCAACTGCCTTTATAAACTGCCTTTCAACTAATAGGCTAAAGTACTGTTTCTCAGTTCTGCTATAAATAGTTTAAAAGCTGACCTTACCCTCCACCCTCACTATGCACTCTATGGATGAATTGCTATGCCCATAGCAATTGCAAGTATATTTTAAATTAGCCTTTAATTCTTGTTTTGAAACATATATATCAAGAGCTCTTACACCTTTTTAAAAGCATGAAACCTTGACTTTCTGCAGCATAGTTCCTCTACCTGCTGTAAGCAGTTAATGTCTTAGGGTGGGAATATGTACTCTTCATGTGCAGTAGTAGGGAAAAAACTGCAAGATTCTGAAAGTAATTAAATTTTGTATGTATGATATGTATGAGTAATTGGATCTGTCTCACTGCTGGCATATAAAATCACAGCAAAAGAATTTGTTGCATTGTACCGTTTGATACAGTAAGATAAAAGATGTTTTCACCTAAACAGTCTTTCTTAGAATTTCAACAAAGCAGTAAATCTCAAACAATCTATGTTTTTTCAGTTGATGTTTTCAGCGGCTCCACTGTGACAGGAAATGCTAATTTTATGAATCGATACACACTAACATTACTCATGTAATATGCTTTTTAAAATGTAATTTAACATAATGGAAATTTACTAGGAAGTAGATATTAATTTTAAAAAAATTCTGATAATTCATTTAAATTAAATGCACACAAGTTCATTCATCAACGTATAATGCAAACTTCTATTTACAGGACAGATGCCATAATTTATACATCACAAAGATACTCAGCTAATGTACCTCTATTTCAGCCAGCAGTAATACTGTCCTAGTAAAAAGAAATGCCAACAGATTAAAATGTTCTCATGGTTCATAAAGTAGTTTAGCAGGTGGTTTGACAGCATTATTACAAATGTTGTGAAGCCCAGTGCATTTGAAGCTCATGCATTTAAATTATTTGTTTATTATGCTCTGCATTTATATTAAAAAAATGATGCTATCAACCATGGAAAGAGATGGCAATGTCATATTCATCTGTTGATGTAAGTAGTTATAGTGATTATATAGTACTGATATAGTGGTTTCCTATATGGCCATATTTCAGTGTAATCATTGAAGTTTTTACTATGCTTATGTAACAAGGGTGATGAAGTTAACCAATCATGGATGCTGCTATCCTATCCAACTGAACATTAAGTCTGGGGACAATCAGTGTATTCTTTGATCTGTATTTTAGTCATGAGTTAATCATTAATGTGAATGAAACAACAGACAATGTGTTTCTGTCAGAACCCCTCTTTTAAGGCTCAAAGCCTAATTTTTAGATCCCAAACCCTCGCTTTTAGGGTCCAAACCTCTGTTTTAAGGATTAAAGCCTCATTTTTTAGGTAGCAATGATTCAGGGAATAAATGATTGGGCGTTACTAATGCAGTCTAGTGTAGCTCAACAAATGCTGGTGCCCTGAGCCAAAACTTAGCCAGGATAATGAGGTAACCTTAACAGGAACAGCCTGCACGATGACTAAAACTTGTTGCTTTGGGGGAGTCAGAAAGGCCTCAAGATAAGAAGCACCTAAACAAAGTTACGATGACCTTAAGAAGAGCAGATGTACAGAACCATAAAGATAAGGAACTGCAGAGCAAACACTAAACCAGAACAGACCATCCCTCAAGAATAGTAATCTCAGAACTGAGTTTGCGCAAAAGCAAGGGTTAACTAGTGGACACAGTGAGGAAGAGTATGTTCTTCATCCAGAGACCCCCTGACGACCAGCCGGGGACACCAACAGGCGTGCGCAAATAACATTTGCGTATGATGAATATGTATACATTTTATTGGAAAACTAATGAATATGTACATAGAGCATGTACTTAACCGGCCCAATTAGATCTGACCAGATGCATGTTAGGAGGAGCGATCCCCTGTGCATCCGGTGCCGTAAATAAAGAATGCCTGCCTTTTAACACTACATTGGTGTTACGAGGTTTATTCCCGATTTCAGTGACACTTATACTATCTACATGGATGGTACAAGTCCTATCCATTAAAAGAGTACCAGCAAGAATTTATCTACAGGTAAGCATGACAAGATACTTCAAAGGAGCTGAGAGAGGGTTGTGTGGAAGAAAGGAAAACTTACCCTCTCTTTTAGTTCAGACGTGAAAATAGTGCAAAGGTTATTAATGGTTTACAGAAGGTGAGTGCACAGTTGTGCTGGTTTTGGCTGGGATAGAGTTAATTTTCTTCACTGTAGCTGGTATAGTGTGTTTTGGGTTTGGTATGAGAATAGTGCTGATGGCACACTGATATTTCAGTTGTTGTTAAGTAGCAGCTAAGTGTCCCTAAGCAGTGCCTATACTAGTCAAGGACTTTTCCAGCTTCCCATGCTCTGCCACATAACTGTGGACTGTTCAAAACAGCACTTAAGTTTTGATCCAGTAAATCAATTAATTATAGATGGATTTTACCATGCATGTTTGCTCAAATGTTGCATGACTGTGAATTTGGCCCCCAAGTTCTAAAGTACCTGTTGAATATTTACATCTGAGCTCATTTGGCTTGAAGCATGGGCAGAGAAGTTAACATCTGTTTGCAAAAGGCCATGCAATCGTATTGTACCCTGCAAAGTACAATTGGTTACAGAGTGGCCTAAGGGAGAAAAGATGCCTTGCCTGGTTGCAGTTAGACAAGAATCATAATAAATGCATGTATTAATTTCGTAGAACAAAATTAAGAGAAGGGAAGTATGTGTCTTTTTGTAAATGAATACTGTGTTTTGCTGACGAAAGCAGAAAAGTTTTCTTTCTTTTTTCTGATTTTTACAGGAAAATCTGTATGTATACTTACCCATACATAAACTCATACACAGAGAGAGGAGTATGAATATAAGCCTGTAAGAAACAGAGTCCCCCTTTTACACTGAATATGTCATGTCTCATTGATTTTACCAGTTATTAAGGAAGTACAGCTCCTTGCTAGGCATAGAATAATTTCTGTAAAGGTCTGTATAAACCATGTGATTTGAATGTGAGTGTGGAGTTGCTGAAGCTAAGGGAAGTGAATAAAAATATTAAATTAGCGGGAACATATTTTGGAAGTGATGATCAAATGGGAATAGGGAGTGTAAAACTGATGTGATGTTTTAAAATGAGATTTTCTAGTCAGTATTCAAATATCTATTACATGGAGCTTTAATAAAGTTTATGCCCTTATAGTGCTGTATAAATCTAGAGCAGAAGACAGATTTAATCCCATTAAGTATTTGTCAGGGATTTAATGTCATAGATAATATAACAAGTGCTACTGGACCTGGCATTACAATTATCCATTTTTACCAGACACCAATGCCCATAGCTTCAAAAAGAATTTTGCTTGAGACAGGACTCAGTGATTGGAGTTCATATTTCTTTTCATTTATCACAGTCAGATGTTAGAGCTGCTATTGTTTTCTTAGCTCTTTTAATCTATTAACTGTAAAGCTAGCTTTGTTTCCTCATTACAGAGGTGTCCAGTGGAAATGCTGTAACAGGAATATTTCTATAACCTTTATTTTAACAGAAGTGTGGCAATTTGACCTACTGATTCTGTATGTTTTTTCCTATTCAAGAGCAGAATATCATCACCAGCCTCCACATAGTTAAAAGGCTGCTGCCAAAACCAACTTCCTTTGCTAAGATAGTGACATATACTGGTTCTGCAGTCCATTTCAGTCAAAATGTCAAAACTGTTAGAGTAGAGAGTGCCTGGCTTCCAGGTTGCTTGTACACTTTATTTTCGTGTGTCATCCCAAATTTATGCTTGGCTGAAAAAAAGTAAGATAACTAAAAAAAGTTTTGAGCACTGCAAATGTAGGAAGTTTTCTGTTACACCCAAGAACTCAGGATGGATGAGACATTACATAATTTCTTTTCATTAGAAAGCCATTTATACATATTCATTTATACTCTTTTTTTGTTTGGTTGGTTTTTTTCTGACAAAATTTTCTGCAGTTCTGAAGCAACTACTCCACACAGCAAATGGGAAATGTTTTTAAAGAATACCCTACTGCTCTATCCTCAGAAGTTTAAAGCGTCTGGGTCATCATAATCATCTCTGTGGCAATTAAAATGCTGAGAATTCAGATATTTGGTTTTGGGTTTTTTTTTTTTAATATAGTAGTGTTCTCTTAATTAATTACAATTGAATTAATTAATTATTCAATGTTTATTATTCGTTTGTTTAAAACTCTTCAGCTATCAAAGCAAGAAACTGAAAGAACACTTGGTGATTTCTGATCCTAAACACCACTAGTAAAAGTACACTTCATGGCTAAAGGGAACAATGCATATTTTGCAGTTTCACTGCAATTTATATGATGAATATGAACGTATGTAAAATTAGTATTTCCAACATATGGCAACTCATAAAGCTTTTTTTTTCCACTTGTGCATAGTAAAAATTCTATTTTAGAAATTTAATGGTGTTTTGTAGCCACTAATCAGGTGACATTTTCTATGTAACAATGGAAGGAAGTAAAATAAAATATGTGTTATCATAAACTAAAAGTGTTTTGGAAATTCATCCCAGGTTTCGTAGGAAGATAAATGACATTCAGACTGTCAAAGCATACATTTTCCACTGAAAGGCTATCAGCATCCCATGAAACAGTGAAACTACTCATATCTGTTAAAAGTAAAACCATGTGTTTATTAGTTCTTTCTCTCTAGATTTAGGTCAGCCTTTCCAGGACTTCCAGTTGTAATATGAAGAGGTAAAGTAAAACAACACAGAAAAACTAATTCACTCTCCAGCAAGACAAGAAACACACAGTATGACATAGAGAAGCTCACTTTTCCTGTTTTGTTTTTTTTTTTAAAGAAGAAGATGGAATTTTGCTTTCTTCCCTATCTTTGGCACCACATTTGAGCTACAGGATCTGGAGAGGAAGGATGTTCTGAGATCAGAGCGCCTGGGTTCAAGTCCCCACAGCTTCCTGAATGATGAGTAAATGAATAAAATTATTATTTCCTTTCTGGAGTGGGGCATTTGGAGACATAGAAGTTATAGCTAACTAGAGATCATCTGGTAGGGTCACTTCTTCATGATGTCTCCACAGCTGCTTTAATGCCAAACTGTGCCATGCTCCCTGATGCAGAATAATGAAGTTCCTGGGTAACTTAATCTACTTCATTCATCTCGGGGGGGCTCCACATAAAAGTTTTTCATAAAAGCTGTTTGGACAAAGACATGATTAGAAATTCTGAAAACATACCAGATCTATGGTACTATACTTGCTGCCCTGTTCACAGATTGCTGGTCTTGGCTTTCCCCAAAGGTCACGTAAACTTTTTATTTATGCAGTTCCTACCTGAATTTCACATAGAGTTGATGGCAAATGTCCCCCCTACCCTGGCTCCAAATCCATGACTTTTCCCCTGATCCTAAACATTTTCCTTTTTCACAACAGGATGAAGCTGGGTGACTGGTGAATGGAGTGGGAAGGAAAGGGGGCATTCCTAAGGAATGTCATGGAATTTGGGTCATTCTTTTCAAAGAAAAAAGATTCAACTTTAATTTACACTGAGTTGAATCAGGATCTTGCACATAGCCATAAGTATAGCATATTTATGTCTAAATGTAGTCCCTCTGTTCCAGTGAAAACTGTGGATATTTCATTATACAATAAACATTTATCTAAATTCTCATAGTGAAAGACAGATAATCACTTGAGAACTGCATGTATGATGTTAAGAGTGCTTATATGGGATGTGAGCACACTGTATTTAAGTCTCTGGTGTGAAACAGATATGGGGTGGGTCTTCTCTATCACAAATCATTGCAGATGAAAGTCTCCATATTCTGATTCTTAATGACTTCTCAATTTCTTTCTGTTCACCTTGGCCAGAAATTTAGCTGATGAGTTCTCAAAAGGTACCAATTTTTTCTAAACACCTGCTTGACCCAAGAAGTATAAACGAAGGTGCTAGTGCTCAGCCCTTCTGAATTCAGGACAGAGTATTTTCAAAGCCTATAAGAACCAATATTTGAAATGCATCAAACAGCATCTACCACAATTTTTCAGCTATAGCTCAAAGAGAAAGTAGGCAGTGAGAGATATCAGAATTGAAGAAGGATGGGGAACACAAAGGGTGAAAAAAGGAATAATTAACAGTAATGCTATTTTAAGTCTGACTTCTCTTTAGCTGTGAATATAAATACACACTGCATAACATTGCAGATTAATATTAGTGCTACCGGTAGTATTCTTTCCTGCTGTGAGGAATTTCTGAGATATTGAATTTAAAGTTCTAACTGGTTCTTCACAATTCAGCAGATTTCATTTGACATATTTAGTTTTGGAACAAACAAATCCAAAACTTCCTGCTGGCGATATTTTCACTCCTGTGCTATCATTTATTTTCAATAAAAATTAGATTTGCTACTTTCTCATGTAGAACAACCACATAACAGCCGGATCTTTGGAATCATACTACTAGTGTGAAAAAATAATAATAAAATACCATAAGAGGTATAAAACACTGTTCTCAGATCAACATTGGTACATGCCACAAGATTTATGATTTGGTCTTTTAGGTCCATTCAAAAGCACAGAAAAGATGTCAAGCAGGCATACTGCCTTAAAAAATATATTTCTTTCATAGAGCAGTATGAAAAGTTGTGTTTGTCCATAACAGCTTTTTAATTATAAGTATTTTTGCTCATTTTCATGGATCTAAAACTAGCAAAATATTGAGGGTAGGAAGTATTATATACTCATATGTTCCCACCATATAAAATGTTATTTGTTGCCAGATGCATAAATTTATGTTTACCAGAAGTGGGATAGGAAACTCAAATATTCACAAGATCAACATTTGCAACAAAAGCAGCAGCCTAAATATATTGCTTAAGTCAAGGTGCCTTATTATGTGTACAATATGCATGAAATAAAGAAATGTGCATATCACCAAAGCCTACTTCATTGTTCAACATTTAGATATTTAATTCTAAAATTGTTTAATTCAGAATCAGACACCTCAATAAGATCTTGGATTCTTCCCCTTCCCTATTGTTTTCAGTGATCCATATTTGATATTTCATTTTCCCTGATTTTTGTTTTTACTTCTTTCCTGGGTGATACTTGAGAAGATCCCTGCTCTACTGAAGACTGAGTTAGATAACTGTATTCTGTAAAATCCTGATCTAGCTCTTTGGTCTTTCAGAAGCATAACCGTGATTCCTTAATCTTTGGTCCTGTAGCACCATCTAAGTGTAG
Source organism: Phalacrocorax carbo (assembly GCF_963921805.1). Taxonomy (NCBI): domain Eukaryota; kingdom Metazoa; phylum Chordata; class Aves; order Suliformes; family Phalacrocoracidae; genus Phalacrocorax; species Phalacrocorax carbo. The sequence goes on along the minus strand of NC_087518.1, from coordinate 25,437,048 downwards.
TAGACTTAAGGGAGTCACTCATGGCCCTTGAGACAATCTTCTACTGAGATCTCTGAAAAGGACTACTTGAATCTGAATGAACAGTCTTATTTACTAGCGCAACTCTTCACAGAAATGAAAGCCCAGAAAGCAAGAGAATTTCACTGTTGAGACCAAAATGTTTGTGCCTCCTTTCAGTTGAAAAACATGAGATTTACTGGAAGAAACAATTTCTACTTAGAATAAATACAGTCGGTTTGTAGAACAATGCTGAATATACTCAAACCACAGTCTGCGAGAATAAAATGTTACATGTGTGATTGTAGAAGTTGAACCTGGAAAGTATTTGCTCAGCTGTAACACACTTTTCTAAAAGTAATATACAAATAATAATCAAGACAGGGAACATGCTGGCTGCCATGGAAATGGAGCTATATCATAGCATTTTGACTACATAGCTTTACTATATAAAGAAACAGGCTGGAATAAGGGGAATTTTTAATGGATGTGAGCATTGTTTATAGTAATCAACTTAAAAGAAAGGGCATTGGGATCACAGTGTGACAGTGACTCCTGGTACCCAAAGGGTAGACAGCCCCTATGGGAGAACAGGCAAATGAGGGGCATGATCTGTAATTCCCATGAGACATGGTGATAACATTTCAGAACAGAAATGCATAGACATAACTTTTTCAATCAAAATGTAATGGTTTTAATGGCTTCAATAAAAATTAAATTCCTATGAAGAAAGAAACTTCTATCTCAACAAACTGTATGGTATAAACAAACTTTTTGAAATACCTATTTCCCCAATCTATGAAATGCCTAATTACTGAAAAGATTATTAAGAAACCTAATTAATACTTACAGGGGCTAAAAAAGGCATTGAGGTAATTTGAATTTCAATCTCACATTTCAGCACTCTCAAAAATCTTGGATAGCTACAAAGGAAAAACTCTTGGACAAAAGGGGACAAGTTCATAAGTGTCATCATCAAACTCAAACATGTCACAAGTTGGCAAGACAAGAAATCCATGAAAACTCAAGTGAAAGCAAAATAGATTTGTGTAGCTAGTTTAACAGTATAATAGTAGTTTAATAACAAGCTGCCTATTGTAACAGTTCCTTTATTTAAAAAAAATCTCAAAAATATGAAGATTCCAAGAAAGCTTGGAACAGATTATAGGAAAACCACAGCTTGCTTATATGCCTAAAGTGGACGATTGGGAGCACTGTGTAATGCACTGTGATATTTAACAGCTAGAATGGCCTCACTCTTGCTAGCGGAGAGCAGTGGAAAGTTCAGAACTGTACAGACTTGCATTGTTGGTTAGAATTATAACTTGCCATTGTTGTTAAAAAACTGTGAAACAATTTAAGCCTGACGATAAAAATGGCATTTTGCCTACCAAGAAACACATTACGTCTAAGGAGTCAGGAAGACTCCAAGGAAAGACAAAACCATATATATGATCATAAAAAGCCCTGAAAGCACAAATTATATCAGATGCATATAAATTAATAATATTAGTTATATGAGACATTCTTTAATGATGGAGATAACAATATTAGTGTAATTACTGACCACCTGGTCAGGGACTGGGAAAGAATGAAACACATTACACTTCCAGATAAAGCCAAAGTAAGTATTAATTTCAAGTTCTTTCCAACTTAAAGAACTGTCTAGCGATTCATGATAAATGGCTCTAATGCAGCATCTACATTCTGATATCAATGCTATGTTTTAAACACCAATAATCAGACAACTCTTCTATTGGGTGCAAAGCAGAGTCAAGAAATTAGCAGTGGTACCCGTGCTAAACCTTACTGACCAAAGCACCAAAAAGTAATGCTGCTGCAGCTTTTCTTTCCAGTATACACATTATTTTCCTTCCTCTGTATCAGAGGCTCCTTCTTCCACAGCAAGAAATTAGGTGCACCTCTTACTGAAATTTTATTAAAATGCAGCATAATCATATTCAGTAGCAACAACAGATAAGTAGAACAACATGTGCAAATACATGTTTACTGAAACCACAGTTATAGGCTTCAAGCTGGTTGGATAGATGGCAACGGGTAAAGGCAAATTAGTCTCCTACCACTTGTAGGGAGGATCAGCAAGGACAAATGGAAATAGGGAACAATGTTCCCAACATGTTCTTCTAAAATTCTTTAACTGTGACACCTTTATTACTTTACTCCCACTCCCTTTAAGTTTGGGTACTCTCTTTCATGTTTGATGACATATCCCTTATGGTCACGGCCTATATTTCCCAGGACTCTCTGTTCCAGTCATAACCATTATGGAACGGTTACAACTAAAAAGTAATTTGCACCTGAGAACAACAAATAGCATTCAGTGCGTGTTCTCCGTGAAGCACAACTCATGGTCAACGTATTTAAAAATTTGCATTTTTGTTATTGATGCTACGGGTCAAGATTTTGGATGCTCTACCTTAATCCTGGTGCAAGTTTCCTAGCACTCTCACAGAAACTGTACTTCACTTTCATAAGAAAAGTGTTTTGTGAAATAAAGGGTTTTGTCTAAACAGCACACTAGCAACAGAGCTGTTTCTCTGCATTTAGCCATTCCCATTCCCTGAGTTTAACTATGCTCTTGAGGAATGGAATTCTTAATGAAAAATATCTTTTGCTCTTCTCATTTCATAAGCTTCCTTTCCACAAACATGTTATCTGGTATCCATTACTCTTCATTATACACAAAGAAAACATAGCTCGAATGACATAAAACTATGTATTGACAAGCACTGTGAAATATTTATACAGAATACAGAAGCGATATCCCTGAGTTGTTCACACCTGGTCCATTCTGGTTCATTCTCTCGTGCCCTGAAGTAGAATAAGGCCTGGAATGAATAATTTTTTATTGTTACTGTTTTTAATACATCACTTTCAATCTTTATTAATTAGGTGGGTTTTAGATATCTATCAAGTTTTGAGTTCATATGTGGTGGGTCACAGTAGTTGTGTTTAATTCTTTCCATAACTTGTCACTGACAAACTGCCCATGTTAGTAATAACTTACAGTCTCTGCCATGGTTGGCATATTTTCTGTTGCTCTAAGTATTATTTGTTATCAAAAAAACCTGCCAATTTTTTCCAGGTGACAAAACTTGTAGAACAAATCTGTTTTTTCCATTCTGGAGCAAAGGTACTTCTCTCTCCTGACTTGCCCTGACTTAGATGCAGTAATATGTTGCATGAAAGAACAGAGCAGTATGAAGAAGGTGAAGTTATACAGAGGTATGGTGGGAAATTATTTATGCCAGTGGAGCTTTCTTACACATGTTCAGTGCTGCCCCAGTTTGTACTTGAGTAAAGCATCTGTTACACCTGTTATCCCAGTATACTTCTTCCTACTCTGAAAGCCTTGAAATAACCTTTCAAAGATCTGTTTGCATTTATGAGCAGCATTTCATAGATGTCTTCCTAGTTGTATGTGCTGCTGACTTCATGCCTTTGTGGACTAATGCTTGCTCACCTGTTTGCTAAGCATGAGTCCTTAGGTCTTATCCCAGGATAGTGGCAAAGATACCGGCAACTGGGCAGTGGCAGCTATCTTTATTCAGTTCAGACACCATTACTCCCAGTTATTTTTCCTTATTATATTACCATGTGCCTAGGAATCCTCCTGCAGACCAGATCTCACTGTGCAATGTGCTGTACGAACAGCACAAAATGAAGACTTTCTGTCAAAGAGAACTGCAATAAGCTCAGATAAAACTAAAAAGACAAAGTGATGCCCTCTAGAAAGAAATATGGCAGAGAACATTATTGCAACATCAAAAAAACACAGTTAAAGAGTATGGAAACCTTGGAGGGGAGGGTGGGTAGGAAAGTAATGTAAAATCCTTTCGTTTGGGTCAAGTAGCTGCAAACACTGAGGATGCTTTGATGCAATAAGAAAAGCAATCTTCTTTCTATTTCTGTCACTGTCATTTTGTGGAAACAATATGCTGTGTTTTGTACCTGTCTTTATATGGTTCACATACAGGATCATGAAAAACTGACAACTGATTTTTTTAATGCAGAAAAATACTGAGAATATCATTCATCACTGCATCAGAAACTAATTTGGAAAGGCTTTCAAAAGTACAAAAACAGAACCCTTTTTCTGAGCTGTCTCTCAATATATGTGGCCCTCTAGCACATGAACACTAGCCAGCATTCAGATCTTCTCTCAGGCAGATGAAAGGATTACCAATAGCAGCGATAGGCACTTCAGAAATCCAAGGATACTTTAAAGAACTGGGATACTTTGAAGAGGTAGTAAAGAAGGATCCATTTCATTCCTGGTTTATAAAGGATTAATAAAATATGCTTGAACAGTCAAGTATAATAGTTAAAAGATCATTTTAACACATTATCAGTGTATGTATAATCATCTGCAGTCCTACTCTCATCTATTACATGCTAACGGATGCTTTGAATTTGTCATTCATTGACTGAGAATTCTGACATGCTTCATTTCCCTGGCTAATTTTTTTTCTGAGAAATTGTAAATTCTTTGACAGAAAGTGCTCTACAAAAGCTAATTATTACTTCATAAAAGTACCCTTAGTTTCTACCACTGTCTGAACAGAGTTTGGAAACTTCATTCTTAGAACATAAAGCAGATGCCTTCTGTCATGGTTTTAGCTGGGATAGAGTTAATTTTCTTCACTGCAGCTGGCATAGTGCTGTGCTTTGAACTTAGCATGAAAACAATGTTGAGATAACACACAGATGTTTTGGTTGTTGCTGGGTAGTGCTTGTACTAGTCAAGGACATTTCTAGCTTCCCATGCTCTGCCGGGTGCACAAGAAGCCGGGAGGGGAGGGGGCACAGCTAAGAGAGCGGATTCAAACCGGCCAAAGGGATATTCTATATCATGTAACGTCATGCCCAGGATGTTAACTGGGAGGAGCTGGCCAGGGGAGGGAAGCAGCAATTGTGGCTCAGGGATGGGCAGCGTCAGTTGGCGAGTGGTGAGCAGTTGTATTGTTTGTGTTTCTGTTTTTTTCCTTTTTCCATTTTATTATATTATAATTATTGTAATAATAATAATAATAAATATTATTTTAAATTGTAATTATTAAACTGTGCTTATGTCAATCCACAAGTTCTTTTACTCTTCTGATTCTCTCCCCTGTCCCACAGGGGTGGGGGGAAGTGAGCGAGCGGCTGCGTGGTGTTTAGTGGCCAACTGAGGCTGAACCACAACAGTCCATTTTGGTGCCCAATGTGGGGCATGAAAGGTTTGAGATAACAACAGTTGCTGGTCACAGAATTGATTCATCTGTTCTCAATATTAGTTTGTCCAGTCTATACCATGCTGATTGTAAAGTACACATTAAAAATTGCTGTTGGTTTTTGTAGTTTGCTGTGCTCTGCAGTGATTAGAGATGTTTTGCCTAGGAGATTTGTTATTAAAACACTGGCCTTGACCGTTATCGGTTATTTAGGTCTTGCATGGAAGCCATTACTGTACTTCGGCTACCACCTCATAGAGACAATTAGCAATTATACCTCCTCCTCTGAGAGGTTTTTTATGGAGGAAATACAGAATGGCACCTTAGCTACCATCTTCTATAATGTCTCCTCCTTCATTACAACAACTTTTCAGTATCTTGAACATCCTTGGGTAGTTAAGATACACCTGCTGGTATTGCTTTGGCAGACGGTGTCAGTTCTGTCTAAGGTTAATAAGCAGTTTAAGAATATCAACCAGAGATCTGCCCCAAGGCTCGATATCAGGGTATGTGGGATAGTATGGGCAAGCGCCTAAGATGGTGGGCACCCCCAGTGTCGTGGGACTTCATTCCTCAACAAGTGCAGAATCCTGAAAAATTAGTAGAATATTTGGAGGAAGTGTGTTATCACCCAGGCAATTCCAGAGAGATACAAATCACTGCAATGTGCTGGGGCCTGGCCCACGCACATCGAGCCCTATTTAACACAATTCAGTACCCCCGAGGGGAAAAGAAGGCCTCTAGATCTAAAAAGACAAAGACAAGGAAAGTGACAAGCACTGCAGCCACTCCAACCCCCACGACAGACACTGCAGCTACTCAAACGCCAGTGACAAGCATTGCAGCTAAATCAGACGACCAACCCATGCCAGTATCTGTCACCCCTATACTCAAGAAGAAATCTTGGAAGAGAAAGTCAACTTGTTTAGAAAGAGATTATGAAGAACCAGGGCCATCACAAGAGGAGGAGGAGGAAGAGGAAGAATATGTACAAGAAACAGAAACTACCCGATCCCTATCCTTGAGTGAGTTGCAGGATATACGAAAAGATTTCGGTCATCATTCAGAAGAGTACATTATCACCTGGCTGCTCCGATGCTGGGATAATGGGGCCAGCAGTCTGGAATTAGAGAGGAAGGAAGCCAAACAACTGGGATCCCTCTCTAGGGAAGGGGGCATTGATAAAGAAATTGGAAAAAGAACACAAGCCCTCAGCCGCTGCAGTTAACTCCTGTCAGGTGTGAGAGAAAGGTACCCCTTCAAAGACGATGTTGTATTTCGCCTAGGAAATTGGATGACCATGGAGAAAGGTATCCAGTACCTGAGGGAACTAGCCGTGCTTGAGGTGATTTATGGTGACCTGGACGATCAACAGTCATCCAAAGATCCAGATGAAGCCAAGTGCACACAACCCATGTGGTGGAAGTTCATACAGAGAGCACCATCGATGCATGGGAACTCATTGGCAGCGATGTCCTGGAAAGATGACGAGACACCAACGGTGGCAGAGTTGATTGATAAACTCCTGGAGTATGAAGCAAATCTCTCTTCCTTGCTCATTGCTGTTGAGAAACTGTCCTGGGAGTTCCAGCAACTCAAAGGAGATATGTCCTACTCCCCACCATTACAGACCAGTATCTCGGCCATTAGGAGTAAGCATCCCTTTGCTCAAGAGAAAGGATACACATGACAGGGCACCCTATGGTTTTACCTGTGTGACCATGGAGAGGACATGAAGAAGTGGGATGGAAAACCTACCTTGACCCTAGAGGCACAGGTATGTGAGCTGCAAGAGAAAACAACCACTCAGGGGAGTTTCACCAGGAGAGCTGCTGCTCCAGTTTCCAGTAAGCAGTTCCCCAGACAGAGGAGCAGAAGTGCTGATTTTCTTTCTGATCTTAATAGAGATACTTGTGATTCATATTTACAGGAAGTGAGTGACGAATACTGTGATCACGAATAGAGGGGCCCCGCCTCCAGTCAGGTGGAGGAAAGGGATAACCAGGTTTACTGGACTGTGTGGATCCGATGGCCTGGCACATCTGACCCACAGGAGTATAAAGCTTTAGTGGACACCGGTGCACAGTGCACCCTAATACCATTAAACTATATAGGGTAGGGGCAGAACCCATCAGCATTGCTGGAGTGACAGGGGGATCCCACGAGCTAACTGTACTGGAGGCCGAAGTGAGCCTAACTGAGAATGAGTGGCAAAAGCACCCCATTGTGACTGGCCCAGAGGCTCCATGCATCCTTGGCATAGACTGTCTCAGGAGAGGGTATTTTAAGGATCCGAAAGGGTACAAGTGGGCTTTTGGAGGAGCTGCCTTGGAGACGGAGGAAATTAAACAGCTGTCTACCGTGCCTGGCCTCTTGAAGGACTCTTCTGTTGTGGGGTTGATGAAGGTCAAAGATTTACAGGTGCTGATTGCCCACAACAGTGGCCCAGCGGCAATATTGTACCAACCAAGACTCTCTGATTCCCATTCATGATCTCATTCATTGACTGGAGAGCCAAGGAGTGATCAGTAAGACCCACTCACCCTTTAACAGTCCCATATGGCCAGCGTGGAAATCTAATGGAGAGTGGAGGCTAACAGTAGACTGTTGTGGCCTGAATGAAGTCACTCCACTGTTGAGTGCTGCTGTGCCAGACATGCTAGAACTTCAATACGAACTGGAGTCAAAGGCGGCCAAGTGGTATGACACAACTGATACTGCTAATGCATTCTTCTCAATCCCTTTGGCGGCAGAGTGCAGGCCACAGTTTGCTTTTACTTGGAGGGGCGCCCAGTATACCTGGAATCGACTGCCCCAGGGGTGGAAACACAGTCCTACCATTTGCCATGGACTGATACATAATGCTTTGGAACAGGGTGGAGCTCCCAAACACCTACAATACATTGATGACATCATCATGTGGGGCAATACAGCAGAAGAAATTTTTGAGAAAGGGAAGAAAATAGTCCAAATCCTTCTGAAGGCTGGTTTTGCCATAAAACAAAGTAAAGTTAAGGGACCTGCAGAAGAGATCCAGTTCTTAGGAACAAAATGGCAAGATGGTCGTCATCAGATTCCAATGGATGTGATCAACAAAATAACAGCCATGTCTCCACCAACTAGCAAAAAGGAAACACAAGCTTTCTTGGGCGTTGTGGGTTTTTGGAGAATGCATATTCCACACTACAGTCTGATCGTAAGCCCTCTCTATCAAGTCACCTGGAAGAAGAATGATTTCAAATGGGGCCCTGAGCAACAACAGGCGTTTGAACAAATTAAACAGGAGATAGTTCATGCCCTCGGGCCCTTGGGCCAGTTTGGGCAGGACAAGATGTAAAAAATGTGCTCTATACCGCCGCTGGGGAGAATGGCCCTACCTGGAGCCTCTGGCAGAAAGTGCCAGGGGAGACCCGAGGTCAACCCCTAGGGTTTTGGAGTCAGGGATACAAAGGGTCTGAAGCCTGCTATACTCCAACTGAAAAAGAGATATTGGCACCTATGAAGGGGTTTGAACTGCTTCACAAGTGGTTGGTACTGAAGCACAGCTGCTTCTGGCACCCTGACTGCCGATGCTGGGCTGGATGTTCAAAGGAAACATCCCATCTACTCACCATGCAACTGATGCTACTTGGAGTAAATGGGTTGCACTGATCACCCAGCGGGCTCGAGTAGGAAACCCCAGTCGCCCAGAAATCTTGGAAGTGATTATGGACTGGCCAGAAGGCAAAGGCTTTGTATTATCACCAGAGGAGGAGGTGACACGTGCTAAAGAAGCCCCACTGTATAACAAACTGCCAGAAAATGAGAAGCAATATGCCCCATTCACTGATGGATCCTGTTGTCTTGTGGGGAAGCAGCGGAGGTAGAAGGCTGCTGTATGAACTCCTATATGACAAGTCGCAGAAACTGCTGAAGGAGAAGGTGAATCGAGCCAGTTTGCAGAGGTGAAGGCCATCCAACATTTATTTATTACATTATTTAATGAATTACAGTAGAAAAGCAAGAAGATGGCTCAGAATACATTTTTACCACCAGTTACTTATGTTATCCAATCTTTATTCATGTAAGAATGCAAATAAAAAAATTCACTTAGTCAAATACATCATTCTTATTAGCCTCCACATAGGCTAATCTCCCTGCTTTTGCAGACAAGGAGAACCTCCTCAAGAACATATTGATTTAAAAAAAAAAGGTTTTAATTATCCAGTGTGCTTAGCCTGCTGTTAATGATTCTATTATGGTTTTTTAATTCATGATTCCTGACCACTTGTGGTACGAGTCCACTATAGTTTGCTTCAGATATTTTGAATTTTAATTCCTCTTGAACAGAATACAGTGAACAGTTAAATTAGGACTTGAAAATAAGCAATAGTGAAAGAAGTGGAAGTAAATAATATTATCATTGTATTGCAATGGGCTGAGGCAAGTATGGTATAAAACCTACTATCATTATACACTGGTTACAGTTTGTCATCAAACTGAATGCAAAGCAAAAAAATCACCCCACTCAAACTGGGGTCAGGAAGGGCAGAGCAAGTCTTCATATTTTGAGATTTACAGTGGTAAAACGATTCAACATGCCTCTCTTTAGAAAAATTTTTATAATGGATTATGACATTAACAAGCATGATCCATGCTAAAGGATGGATCCTAATAGTAGTACATCAGCCCATTTCCTTTGGTAAAAATGCCAGGTGTCACTATCTGCAACTTTTAGGACTGAAACTTTAATTCTTCATTCTTTGTGCACCAAACAATCATAGAACACTTATCAAAAGCTTTGCATATACAAGAATAGTGTAATATTTTTATCACAAAGGTAATGAAGAGCAAAATAACCTTGGCAGATCACAGTAAAAGTGATGATGCCCCATGGAGAACAGAAAACAGACTGGGAAAGGATGTGGTTTGATGAGGACATGAAGACCTTTTTTCTCATACCATTAATCTTTGCACTTTTTATGGCCTCTAGTGGCAAAATCCTGTTAAATTATTTTCTCTTTTAAATTCTAAATTCCCTTATATACCTGAAGTTATTAAATGCATTTCAGTTTAACATAAAACACTTGACTAGAAAGTCTGTGTAAAATCAAATCTGTGTAAAATCAAATCTGTATTTACACTGTTGTCCTCCCACCTCATGAAATAAAAACTCCAAAGAGAGGGGGGACTTTCTTTTTCCTCTTTTTAACAACATCCTGAATTTTAAAATAGTTAGGCTATCCTCCGTTTCCTATATAATCATTGATACTAAATTAATCTATGCTTATACATCCTGAACAGAACAGATTCCTATACTGTTATTAAAATAAAGACTTGAAGGTATTTTTCTATGGAATTGCAACAGCTATGACTTATTGTTGTATAAGTTGATTAATTGCTGATAGGACTTATGAGGGTTCTCTGTTCGCTGTTTCATAGTTGCATATTTAAGAACTGTGAAGCAGTTACCAGAGAAAAGAATAGGCAGAGCACTTTACATGGTAGTGTGAAGACTGTATTAAAGCTAGGTAAAAATTAGAAATTAACTAATTAGAATTGAACATTAACAAGTAGCCATAAGGCCACATGACAAGGTAGCTTGTTTTTCATTTGTAATATATTGTGTTAGACAACGCAAGCAGAGCTGCTACCCGATCAAAACTCAGTGTGGAAAAAGAGAACAGATATCAGTGCTCAAAGGTGTGCTTAAGGTCAACGTTGGAAGTGTCAGGCAAGGCTTTTTGGTCTCTCATTTCCATCCTGCTCTCTTTCTTTTTCCATGAGTCAAAACACAAGACAGCAGAGTTTCTGCCTATATTCTCTTAATACAGCTTAATTTTCTGTAGGCTCCACTAGGCAATATACAATTACACAGCTCCTATAGATCCAGATTCTCCACTGTAATTTCTTGTCAAGGTTCTGCTTTTTCTCCCATCCCTGGGAAAAGTCCAAGCAAATGACAGCTGCAGGAATAAAAAAACAAAACAAAACAAAACAAACAAAAAAAGACAAACAACAAAAAAAAAAGAGTTTAGGCTTCATTTAAATGCCTAATTCCAAGACCATGATTCTCAAACTTTGCCTTGCCCAGGCAACTATTCTTTCGCTTTTTGACAGTAACAGTCTGTCAAAATTCTTGCTTCCACTGCAGACCCAGGAATATCTTAATCTGACAGTACTGTAGAACTCAAATGTGTATTGGACAAGTCACAAAAACTGAGTATTGCATTATATCCAATAGCTGTTTAAATTGGTCCTTGAAGCAGAGACCAGAATCCAAGTCACTGGCCTGATCCTAACACCAGTGATTCAACATCATCCTCTTCTTCAGCTCATTGAACTTGTTGAGTTGCTTTATGGAAGAGTGATATTTCTATGAACAGATGATAGAGCAAAAAAACAAAGTTTGTCTCAAAATAGACTTCCTGCCTCTCAGAATCTCTCTAATCAAGTCCTAAGTGTGAGCTTTGTGGCAGTATTACTCATGCTATGGTTCATAATATTCTAAATTATCATCTTTGAAATTACTCCCTTTTTTTTTCTATTGACTTTCTCCCTTTCTTTGGTTGGTGCCCACTGACAAATGTAGCCAAAACCTGCTTGTCAGGAGCTGTCAGTGATTCATTGAAATATCTGTAATTACAAACAATAAAATTAAAATTCTGTAAAATCATTACCATTTTTTAATTTAATAAGTATTTAATGGACAAGAGAAGAACAGTAGATGTCATTTACCTTGACTTTAGCAAGGCTTTCCACACTGTCACCCACAATATTCTTGTTTCCAAGTTGGGATAACAAGGACCGGATGGGCAGACAACTAGGTGAATAAGAAACTGTTTGTATGATCAGGCTAAGACAGTGGTTAACCAGTCATATGCTACCTGGAGATGTATCACAAGTGGAGTTCCTCAGGGGTCTGTGTTAACATCTGTCATGTTTAACATTTTTATCAAGATGTGAGAGAATTGATGGGGTGCTTTCCCATCAGGTTTGCAGATGACACCAAATAGGGGAAAACCTACTGATATGCTCAAGGACAGGATTATCATTCATAAGAATCTAGACAGGCTGAAATAATGAGCTTTAGGAACTTTACAAAATTCATTCATTAAAAATATGAAGTCCTGCATCAGGGAAGGAAGAACCCCCTGAAAAATACAGGTTGGGGACCAACTGGCTGGGGAACAGCTCTGCAGAAAAGGCCCTAGATGTTCAGTTGAACAGCTGAATGGGGGGCAGCAACATGCCCTGGCAGCAGAGGACAGCATCCTGGGCTGTACTGACAGGAGCAAACCCAGTAGACAGAAGGAAGTGATTATTCACCTCTACTCATCATTCATTAGACCATATCTAGAACAATGCCTCCAGTCTGGGGCTTCACAATACAGAAAAGACATTCAAAATGGGAGTGAGTTAAGCAGGGGGCCAAATCAGGAGGGTGGGAGTTGAGGCACTTCCCCTTATAATGAGAGGCCGAGTGAAGTGGACTTGGTCAGCCTGAAGGAGATTGGATTTGGGGAATTTAAGAGCAGTTTTCCAATACCTGTGAGGAGGTTATCAAGAAGATGGAGCCAGACTCTTCACAGCAGTGCTCGGTGAGAAGACAACAGGCAACAGGCATGAGCTAAAGCAAGAGAGGCTCAGACTAGACATAAGAAAAAACCTCCTCACCATGAGGACAATCAAGGATTGGAAGAGGTTGTCCAGAAAGGTTATGTTTTCTCTATCTTCGACTAGATGGCCTGCTGAGGCCCTTTTCAGCCTGAATTTTCCTATCAATTTCCTAGCTCTCTACTGCCTATTGCATTATAATTAGGCCTATAATTATAATTTCTTTTTTGAGAGGGGAAGGCCTGTGAAACCTGGATAGACAGAAAATTTTGACACTAAATCCTAGTGATAGGCAGGATTTTACATCATTGCCATGTTCTGTTGTTTAGCTGAGACATCCCCCACTCACCATGCTATTTACTGAGGCACAGCTGTCCCCATACCAGAAAGAGAACTGCTAACATTTTGGTTTGTGAAGACGAATAGGAGTTTGACAGGGCAACACTGAGTATCACAATGCCTCGATCCATTTGTAGTTCCAGTTGTTATTTACAGCATTTTTTAAAAAAACATTTTTTCCCCTGACACCACTCTATCAAAACTAACAATCTCATCAGTGCAATGCAGACTGGTTATAGGCATTGTAGCCTCAGCAAAAACTAAATTTGAAAGATGAAGCAACATTGTTTGAAATCACTGTTTCATATCTTCCACTTCTACAATCACTTGATATAGTACTATATCAACAGTATGAACAGTTCTAAAAAATTCTTAAGGCTGTAGTGGTTGGAGAGGTAATTCTCAGTATAGCTCTGGAAAAATATTTCTGCAGTTTGACCCCCAAAATACTAAGTCTCTGTCTACCTTGCCACAACTTCCACAAAGGGCCAATACATAGCATATACATAGAATGTATATTTTCCTCTACAGCACTTCAATATTTGTCTCAAATCTGAACTAGTATCGGCATATGAATCACAGAATGGTAGGGATTGGAAGGGACCTCTGGAGAACATCTTGTCCAACCCCCCTGCTTGAGCAGGCACACCTAGAGCAGCGGGTACAGGACTGCATCCAGATGGGTTTTGAATGTCTCCAGGGAAGGAGACCACACAACGTCTGGACAGCCTGTTCCACTGCTCTGTCACCCTCACAGTAAAGAGGTTTTTTCTCATGTTTAGGTGGAACTTCCTCTGTTCCAACTTGTGCTCATTGCCTGTTGTCCTGTCATTGGGCACCACTGAAAAGAGTCTGGCCTCATCATCCTGACACCCATCCTTCAGATATTTGTAAGCATTGATGTAATCCCCCCTCAGTCTTGTCTTCTCCAGGCTGAACAAACCCAGGTGTCTCAGCCTTTCTCCATAAGCGAGATGCTCCAGTCCCCTGATCACCTTGGTAGCTCTCCGCTGGACTTGCTCAAGCAGTTCCCTGGCCTTCTTGAACTGGGGGTCCCAGAAGTGGATGCAGTGTACTCCTGATGTGGTCTCACTAGGGCAGAGGAGAGGGGGAGGATAACCTCCCTCGATCTGCTGGCCACACTCCTTTGAATGCACCCCAGGATACCGTTGGCCTTCTTGGCCACAAGGACACAGTGCTAGCTCAGGATTAGCTTGCTGTCCACCAGCACTCCCAGGTCCTTCTCAGCACAGCTGCTTTCCAGCAGGTCAACCCCCAACCTGTACTGGTGCATGGAGTTTTTCCTCCTCAGGGGCAGGAGCCTACACTTGCTCCTATTGAATTTCATGAGGTTCCCCTTGCCTAGATCTCCAGCCTATCCAGGTCTTGTTGGATGGCAGCACAGCCACTCCTCCCAGCTTAGTATCACCAGCAAACTTGCTGAGGTTACACTCTATCCCAACATCCAGGTCATTGATGAATATGTTGAACAGGACTGGACCCCTGGGGAACGCCACTAGTGACATGCCTCCATCCAGACTCTGCTGTGTTGATCACAACCCTCCGAGCTCTTCCATTCAGTGAGTTCTCAATGCACATCACTGTCCTTTCATCTAACCCATGCTTCCTTAGCTTGCTTATTGAGGATGTTATGGGAGACAGTGTCAAACGCCTTGCTGAAGTAGAGGTAGACAGCATCCACTGCTCTCCCTTTGTCGACCCAGCCAGTCACACTGCCATAGAAGGCTATCAGGTTGGTCAAGCATGATCTTCCCTTGCTGAATCTATGTTAACTACTGGTAACCTTCTTGTCCTCTACGTGTCTGGAGATGACCTCCAGGATGAACTGCTCCATCGCCTTTCTGGGGATGGAGGTGAGGCTGACTGGCCTATAGTTTCCCAGGTCCTCTTTCTTGCCCTTTTTGAATATTGGAGTGACGTTTGCTTTCCTCCAGTCCTCAGGCACCTCTCCTGTCCTCCATGACCTTTCAAAGATGATGGAGAGTGGCTTGGCAAGAACATCAGCTATCTCCCTCAACACTCTCGGGTGCATTCTGTCAGGCCCATGGATTTGCAAGGATCTAGTTTGCCTAAATGATCTCTAACCCAATCCTCCTCAACCAAGGGAAAGTCCTCCTTTCTCCAGATTTTCTCTCTCTCCTCTGGAGGCTGAGATTCCTGAAGGCCAGCCTTAGCAGTAAAGACTGAAGCAAAGAAGGCATTCAGTAAATCCACCACCTCTGCATCCTTTGTCACCAGGGCCCCCACCTCATTCAGCAGCAGGCCCACAGTTTCCCCAGTCTTCCTTTTACTGCTGATGTATTTGAAGAAGCCCTTCTTGTTATCCTTGACACCCCTTGCTAAACTTAGTTCCAAGTGGGTCTTGGCCTTCCTCGTTGCATCTCTACATACCCTGATAATGTTCCTATATTCCTCCCAAGTGGCCAGTCCCTTTTTCCACATACTGTAAGCCTCCCTTTTCTATCTGAGTTTCTCTAGAAGCTCTTTGCTCATCCTTGTGGGTCTCCTGGCTCCTTTGCTTGACTTCTTCCTCATAGGAATGCACCGATATGCAGCTGTTTGAAAGCAGAGCAGTGTTATTTGCACAGAAGCAGCATAAAAAACCAGGGGCAAACTCTCTGAAACTGACAGTTTTCTACTTGGCCCACAATAATAGGAAGGTACTGAATCATTCCGTGGTTGAAAATCTCACTCTGAGGCAAGCCAAGTAGCATAAAGATGGCATCTTTTAAATACAGTTTAATTTTCTTATAGGGTATAAGTACATCCTTCGTGAACACGTTTGTTCTCATTCAATACAAACAGAAACTTCAGCCCAACTTAATCTCCTTTCTCTGTCAAATCCACAGTCTCATGAATTAGCCTGCAGTGCAGCTGGCTTTCCTCTGTACTGTAGATAGTTTTTGTTAGGCATAGTGAAGGGATTCCTTTGAAGGAAGACGTGCCCTAGCAAGTGTGCCACACAGCGCAAGTCTCAGGGAATAGAGAAGAGCAGGTTCCACACCGAATGCTCATGTGATTGAGGATTTGGGGCCAGCTTCCCGGTTTGTAAAATGCTTTGGATCTTTTCTACATAAAACATGACTATACTGAATTCTGGTGCTCAGAAGCAGGTATTTAGGATAATCTCCATAATGCCGTCATATTTTTAATACAATACAAAAGATAGCTTAAAATGAGCTTAGTACAGCACTCGCAGGGGGGGAAAAAACTAACAGAAAACAAAAAGAGGAACTGGCATAATTTCATCTTTCAGTCTTGGCTTTTTACAATAACAGAGCAGCACGGCCAACTGTCAGTTGTATCAGCAGAGAACAACATATGAAAAATTCTGAACTCTTCCTCATTACAGGCAGACTTTTGTCATCATGGCAAAGTTCCTAAACTGCAAATCAGGTGTCATAGTCACAGACATGAAAAAACAGAGACAATGGTTGTTAATATTTAGGTCCCTGTTTTGTCTTCCTTTTACAATTTGCTTCTACCCTTTTCGGGATGTTTTTTGGCAAGTGACTGGTGTTTGCTACTGACTCCTATTTTCTGAAGCAACTAGCACTTGAGCAGCCCAGGACAGGAATTATAGTGTTAGAATACTCAGTGAAGCAGGTAGAATATTTATAGTTTATACTATCATTGTCAAGTGTCTTTGGACCTTCTGATGTTAGCAGGACTGCAGAGCAGGTCAGAAAGGCTATATGCTCTACTTCCCTCTAATATAGCCTTCTCTGTATTTTCTCCTTTTTAACACAAATCTTTTCTTCAATTTGCTCTTGAAGACTCAGTGCCTAAAGAACTAGAGTGTCTCACAGTAAACTTGTTTTGTTAAAACTTTTACAAAAACTCCCATTTGAAGGCAGAACAATTTAACCCTTCTTAGTTATTCTATTTCTGCTTACAGTAGTTTGAAAGAATCCTGCTTGCCACCTTGGTTTCAATGCCATGAACCTACACTCACTGATGGTTTCTCTTTGGGATTGGTTACTTCTGGTAGGAGTAAGTAATTTGAAAAAACTGACCATTGGCTCAAGATCCTGTTCGGTACTTTTGGAAAGCATATCTTCTATTCTTCTGTGCTATAGGGCTATATTAAAGGCCTCACTGAATTTAGGAAGGATGCAAAGCAAATATGGAAATTTCCTAGTACAGTTTGTTAATCAGCATGAACATTAAGCTCACTCTGTATGTGAAGTCAGTCTGCTGTGAAAGGAAACAGATTATGCGCTAGCAAGAGGCACAGCTTCATTGAAAGAGTTTGAAGACATTTGCAACACCTGTGGATTTTGGCCCTTGCTTTTGAAATACTACTTGACCATTTCCTTACCTTTTCTTCAGTGTATGACTGATTCTCATTTGAGATCCAATACTCAAAATGACCTTTTTTTTTGGTGGGTGTGGGATGGGGTGATGCCCTCTCTCTTTACTTCTGCTTCTAAAGAAAACTAAGAAATATGGAATTAAATAAAAAAGTAGTAAGTAAGAGTCTCCATGGAGTGCTGTGTTGAATTTTAAGCCCAAAATAAATTAAATAGCCAAAGAACACAGAAGCTCCCTTCTGGCATCCAGCATTGATTTTCAACTTATTTATAGCAAGGGTGGAAGTGAAAAATAATGTGCACTTGCCACTTGTGTGGCATCCCCAGCTCCCCATGGGAGTGAGGATGGCAGAACACCACCAGTCTTGGGGCTGCAGCCCCAGCCTCCCAGTTTAGACATAGTCACTTTCATTTAAAAAAAAAAGCCAATCCAGAAATCAGTTTTAACTGATATTGCTGCAACACTTTAAGGTACTACTGAGCCCTGCTCTTTTGCTAGTGCTGATTTCTCCCAACATATTAGAAGGCACACTCATCTACATACCAAATATTCATTCAACCACTGACAACAGTTAATCTGCTTGAAGAGTTCAACCTGCAAGTTTCTGAAGCCAAGGCACGTACTATATTTTGCCAGCCTTATCTACTCCACAGGCAATGAGTGCCAGCTGAAGGGTGATTAACAGCTGGTAAGATTTAATGTCTTAAATATTCGCAGCTGTCTACTTGCTGAATGTGAATTGGCAATTTTCATTAAGGAGGATTCTACCAGTCAGAATGGATTTCCCTTCCTCTCAATCCTTTCTGTCTTAACTGCTGTATTGAACAATTTTATTTAAATTACTTTTGGCTATTCATTTCATAGTAAGTTGTTTGATATGCAAAAGAACAGTGTGGTAATTTTTATATTCTTGACATTCTTTGACATACTGCTATTGAGGCAAGCCATACCTTTCAAAAGATATAGTGCTGTTTTGATTTCCTTCCAATGTTTATCATTAGGAAGGTGAGATCAGTAAGAAACTTCCACAGCTCTGACACCCACAAAAAATGTAATCAAAACCTAAGAATGCAACATTTACACCCAAAATCAAAACACAGGAAATATAAGACTCCACAGAGCTATGTTAAGGAAATGTCTGGGTAAACATCTGCAAATGAGCATGGACAGGATTATCCTTCCATTTAAAATAACTAGATCTGAATCAATGAAAGCATTTCTATTGATTTCTGTGAGAATGGAATTAGAAGTCCAGCAACTATGGACAGGACTACAGATAATTCAGGCCAATTGGTTAATGTTCTTTACTGAAACATACATAAGTATGGATTACAAAATATTTTTGTATGTATATGCAATATATATATTATTCTATATAAATATATATTCAATATCAGAGTGCATATCAGAACATGAAACCCACTTCTAGCTCAGAAAAACTGTTTTATTTTACTTACAGAGGGCACAGTGAGCAAGAAAGTATGGCTTTTTAATTTTGAAATCTCAACTATAAAAACAAATTCCAGGCCCTTGGTTACAAAGCTCACAAAAAGTCTGCTCTAAAAACAGAAAGGTAAGAGCCATGAAGGTTTAATAATTTATATGAAATGTCTCGGTATATGACCAGTGTTTATGCTTATTGTACCTGAAAGAAGGGGGCATCCAGGGTTTTCGGTCATTGTTTTTTTTATGTGACAAGTCAAGACGTTGCTGTTAAGAAAATGTCAGTAATACACTGTTATTAACTACAGTAAAATTATAATATAAAGGGAGATTTCTGAAGGGTGGAAGTTAGAACTGTGAACAAAGCGCTTCAGTGGCAACAGAAAACAGAAGGGATGCACTGCAAGAATAGAAAAAAAAAGAAATCCAACACAATGGAAATTCTGAGAAGGCAACAACATTAATAACAGGACATTAAAAGAAGCAATTCAGAACTCAGCTCTCCTTGGTTTTCTTACTGTTGAGACGATTCCTTTTACCTTTACCAAATCTCAGAAACAAAGAAGAAAAGGGAAAGGAAAAAAAAGGGAAGGGAGAAGAGAAAAAAGAAAAGGAATATGTAACTGAAAACTTTAATTCCTATTCTAAATACTGCCAAAATCTTAACCATTTTGCAGCTGGCCACATATCGTTCTGGAAGTTCATGGAAAAAAGGAGCAGATCTGGGATTTGGCTCTCAGTTCCATATTTAATATGTAAACATGTCTTCTTCTAGATCCCCCCAGAAATTTCATTTTCCTCCTCAAATAAGAGAAGAAAAATCAGATAGCATTGCTATCTTTGAGATTACATTATAAAACGTGTTTTTTTAAGCCTGTGGAAATAAAAGTCATCCAACAGACTGCTGATTACTTTAAGCACCCAAGCAATGTCACTTAGCTATTTTTCTTTTTCATATCAATAGAAGTAGACAGTATCTGTAGCCCTGTATTATCTTCTAGAGTTTTTCTATCCCAGAAAGATCCCTTAGCATTAACACTGTTGTTTCTAGACTTGCTATGATTTCATGACTTACGTGATTAGAGAACTTTAAAGAAATAAAAATATGTACATACATGCAGTAAGAATTATTACTGTTATTGTCTTGATATAAAGAAACACTCAAACCCTAAGAAGTAGTATTTTATAGTTAATTAAGTTACGGGAATAATATCTCTTTGTTACGACAACTGGCAATTCCTTTCTTACAGTCCTTACATTTGCTTTATGTTCCCTTCTGAAAAGGTACTATATGGAATATTGTTGGTTCAGTGACCCCAGGGGTACCTTCTAGCCCTAGACCACAAGAGATGTGACAAACATGTATATGTTTATACATATAATCATATATATGTATATACATTCATATCCTACATATATATTGTCTATTAATATTGAAAAACAGACATGGAAAACTTGTGTGTCACAGTTTTGGGCCAGGTTTGCAGTTGTTCTTCTCTTTGTTTCCCATCTTCCTGCAGCTTTTCTAACAAGGCCTTTAGCTCTCTTTGTTCTGTTTTTATTTGGTTGTTTGGTTGTTTGTTTTTTGCTTAGTTTTATTTTGATTATGCGTCCAAATACAAAGCAGAAAAGAATTCCTGTGTTTGGGTCTTGTATCTCAGAGCTGTAACTCCAGAGTTATAGTGCTATAAAGGAAGCAAATTACTCTGTGTTTCCAGGTCACACTGAAGAAATAGGCTGCTGAAATAACAGCAGAGTGTTATAAAGTAAGCATCTCCAGCTCTACTCATTAGCTTTGTTTCCAATCTATGGCTGTTTTAAACTGAACAAAAGGGAAACTACAGGGACAGATAAGAACAAACTGTTAGGAGACTGGCTCTCAGCTAAATAAATTTATTTCCTTCACTCTTTTCACTAATATAGCAGGGGACACATTCTGCAAGAATTTGAATATGTGGAGGGTTTATCATTGTTGTAGCGCTTTGAACTGCAGTCTGCAGGGAAAGAAGAAACTCACTGAAACAAACCCACAGTTCTGTTTTCTAATCAAAGCAGGTACTAGTTCCAGGTTAATAAATGTACTGCCATTTAATTAACAAAATTAGAGCAAAGAATGAGGGTGGTACACAGAAAGAAGAAGCAGCTCTTTAAGCCTCTACCTGAGCTGTGTGAGCATAGTGGTAGAACAGAGCACAGGAACAAGGCTCAGGGATTGGCAGTTCCACATTGCTGAGGAATTCTCCACAGAAGAATGGAAAATATTGCAAATGGGAAATACCAGATTATGAGTAAATGTTCACAGACTACTGTGGGGAAAAATATATATGGAGTTTCTGGCAGCTCAGAGTAAAGCATCTGATGGTAGACTGTGTTAAGAGAAGATCCATACAAAAGAAATAGGAAGTAATTATTCAGTGTTTACTTTGTGGAGGTAAGACATCATTTGGAGTGCTATATATGTTTTTTGGCTGCATGCTTTGAAAGTAAGTAAAGATTAGAGAGGGAGAGATAAATGTGGTAGAAAACATGCATTGCTTAGAATCTTAACCAAAGGAAATAAGTTTGTTTATGCTAGAAGAGAGAAGAACAAAAAAGTCAGTCTTCCAGGCATTGTAGTAAAGACAATATTGGTTGTTCTACATGACAAGAAGTCAGCTTTAAATCGTAGAAGAGAAAATGGAAGTGGAATACTAGGCAACCCACCCCTAAACCAGAAAACCCCACCACTCTTCCCCACCTGTCTAACCATGACATAAGCAGAGGTAGGGATACTTTAAGATTCAAGAGAATCTGGGACATATGTGCTACTACCTACTTGAGCTCATAGCATGCCCAGTGAATTCTGACTCACTGCATGCACTACATGGTGTCTTATGCCTGAGCAAGCAAGAGCACCACTTGTGAAGCAACATCTGGGAGTCACCCTTCAAACTAAAGGCTATGATTTAAGCCATTAGCAGCATCTAGATATGCTGCCTTCAGAGTTCTCTAGCAAATGGGTAAGCAACAGAGACTGCAGACACTCCTTCTCTGGAGATTTTAAGAATAAGTTGAAATAAAACATCTATCAAGAACAGTCTAACGTAGATTATCTAAAATTATCATTCTGGAACCCCTAGCAGAAATTCTTCGTTCATGAAAAGGAAGATAAATGCAAATCAACGCAGAAAAATAATGAAGGTTATATTAGTTTAAACCTAAATAAGCAGAGGAAAGGCCATTCAAAATAAGAACTTGATGTAGCAGCACTGTGAAGATCAGGGACTGCTGACACATACTTTGGCTTTAACATTCTGAAGAGGACTCAAATCCTTCCTCAAATGTAATGAAAAGATATCATATAAATAGAGCCCTTGATTCAGGGAATAAATAGTTAAATGTTACTAATGCAATCTAGTGTAGCTCAACAAATGTTGGGGCCTGAGCCAAAACTTAGCCAGGATAATGAGGTAGCCATGGGCTGTAAGATAACAGGAACAGCCTGCATGATGACTGAAACTTGTTGCTTTGGGGGAGTCAGAGGGGCTTCAGGACAAGAAGTGCCTAAACAAAGTTACAAGGACACTGCAGAACTACCAAACTCCTGTCTGGAAACCACCCCATGATCCCTGAGATTCTACTCAGAAGCACCCAGGACAAACAGGCAACAGCCTCAGACTGCCACTGTTGTAAGGGATCTCAGGCAAGAATGCACTCAAGGATGTAATCTTCCCAAGCCTGATGGGGAACATCCTGGGGGGATGCAAACAACCTAGCAGCAGGCACCAGTTGCTATTGAAACCAAGACCAAAGGAACTAAGGATATCTCCATCTAGATAAGGGTCAGAACACCAGCTGAAACCAACACATCTTGCAATACACTGGACAAGATTACTGGATGGGCCAACTCATGACCATATGTGGAAGAAGGGACTTAAATGCATGGGTAATTAAGATGCAAGTATTATAAATAGTTCCAGGAGATCTAATGCATCTGTATATAACTAAGCAATATAAGCTTTGTCCATCATGACTTGCAGTGTGCAAGTTAAGAGGAGCGATCCCCCTTGCACCCAGCACTGCAATAAACATACCTGCTTTATAACTCTCCATGAGTTATAGAGTTTGTTTCCGTGCCTCACCCTCATGCAATAAACACCACCTGGTTCTTTTATAGTGCTCTTCACTAGGCTTCAAAGCATTTAGTAGAGTACACCAAGTCTCACTAAGGGCGCTGGCACTATGTGGGCTAGGTATTGCACTTCAGATGCATCTGCAGAGTCTCAACTTTCTCTAACCTTAAAAAAGACACAATATACTGATTATCAGAATAATTCTAAAGTTCAAAAAACAACAAATACCAATCTTACTAGCTTTCTAAATACCTTGTAATTAGGATGATTTGTTTCTTGTGTGTTTATACAGCTGATCTGAACACTAATCAGGAAGAAGCAAGGGATACTTTCTGCGTAATATGCAAGGCTGATTAACACAAGCACCAGATTTTTGTTGTCATGGGTCACACCACAGCAACAATGAATGCTTCCTTACACTGGTGATTGTCATTGTGTGTTTGAATGGCATGCAGGGAAATGTCCTTATTACAAATAACTTGCCAAAAAGCTAAAGCAAGTTATCCCCATCGGGCTTGTAAATTTGCCAGCAGAGCAAAAAATGATGAAGTTAAATTACAGTTCAACAACTCTGCAGGTAATATTATTTACAAAATATTAATTTGGTTGCTATCTTGCTAACCTAACTGAAGAGGCAGGGAGGGGGCAGGAAATCTTCTTGTAGATTGCCAAAAGGTTGTGCCACCTAAAGAAAAGTTATCTCTAGCTATTATTCAGATGATGCCTGTGAATAAAGCTGGTTAACACCAGTGCTTCCCTCTTTCTAATGAGGACCCCAGCTACCCTATCACCATATGGGGGAACAGGGTAGAATCATCAGACATCTATGCTTTACAGTCTAAGATTTTGTTGCAATACCTCCATCAACACGTACAAGGATTCAGTTCTTTACTTGCTATGATGTAGTCTTACATCTCATCAATTTGCCAAATCCCATACACAGTAATACCATGCCTTCTAGAATAGAGGACATGGCCTATATTCCTACAGTCTAGGACTGACTTCTAAAAACACTTATAGAAATGGGATATTTAACTATTTCATATCTCAGGGTTCAGCATTTATTTTACAACACTTTTCATCAACTGCTCCAGAATTTTAAAAATATTTTTTGAACGTTTTCTTCATAATATAATTTCTACACAATGCTCTAAAGGCTTATTTTGTGAAATTCCAACCTGCAAGTTTTATCACTGACTTACAATAAGCCAGAATTTTACCCTTCATTTAAGGTTACTTTATCTGTGCACATGTATTTACAATGTCCATGTAGGAAGAAAATAATTTCTGCCAGGGTCTTTTTCAGCACCTCTCCCCACTGTCGGAATTATTTTCAAGGTTAACAATGGAAACAATTCCAGGTTAGAACTGTTCACAGTGTCTACAGGGAAAAATCCTACTTTAGAGCTCATAGTTTTACTCATATGTTTCCACAATGTTCTCTGCTGCCTGCAAATTGCTTTATATGACACAGATTTATATGTGAGTAGGATAATAAGAAATCGGATGTGTCACACTGTGTCACACTTGACGCATGTATGCTGCCCAATCAGACATCCAGATTTCTGTTAGGTATTTGTCATCAAGAATTACAAGAGTTCTAAGGATATAATTTTGTGTCACATTGGGTCAGATCCAGGTGTCCCACAGACATATATGTATCAGTTATTGGAACATAATACTGACACCCAAGTTGATAAATTCATGTAGGCCAGTGTGGGACAGTACAGATACACCTTTCCACAACATCACATCCAAGAAAGTAGCATGATGTGGAGGGGATGCTGCGTTTTGTAAGGGGAACATATAATCAAGCAGCTTTTACTTCTTTTACTTATTTGGCAGATAGTTCAGATGGAATATCAATAACCGATCTTGAATAATGCTACACGTTTGCCCTGTTCTGAGAAGAATGTCTTCATTTCCATTCAGATTAACCCCCACAAGAATTTTACTGAAGGATAACTAACATGGGATCATTGTCCGATAGTAAACACTGTCTTTGTCAGCAGTAAATTCACAGCCAAACTTCTGTAACCCTTCTTCCTACTCCTTCCTGCTGTCACCTTCACTCTGATGGGAAATCTGTGCACTTCCAGCACCAGCCTGCGCACTTAACTTGTGAAACAGGCTGGACATAGAGTCATCCTGACTACTTCATTTTAAATACCTAAATAAACATAGGAGTTTACCTATATCTCCTCTTTTTAATAAACTAAATTGGGGAAAACACTCCAATTACATCCTCATTAGATTTATTAATAGCATTAAATGTAACCGACCAGATAGTTTGGATTCATTTTAATTCCTTTTCTCCCCTCTGGGCAGACACTTTATTCTGCAGAAAGTGCAGCTGAAGTCTTTATGTTGTTACCATTCTTAGAAATTTTCTATCGCTTTTTACTGCTCTAGTGTTGTCCTTTCATCCAAAAGGGGAAAAAAAATCCACAGTGAAAACATAAAAATCCACACACCTCATCCTTTCTAGATCACTGCAACAATGAAACAATGTTAGGTCAAAAAACTCTTATGTAACTGTAAGTGCTTGTTTTGATTTTTTGGGCCATACAGTGGCCTGAAGTAATCTCCATCTGGAAGGCTCCCTCACTCTCCTGATGCATGTGTATACACAGACACACACGCACAACCTGAATGCATTATGGTACAAACAATAATATTAAACTGGGAGGGAATACTCTTGCAGAGTCTGCACTAGAATCTTTACTGTCTAGATGGCATATTCCAGGACCATTAGAGAGACAGCACTAGCGGCAAACTCTTGCATATACTGTGCAAGTCCAGGAAACTGCTACAGACCCACTTTGCAGATCACTGCCAACTTTAGGAACTTGACCACCACCTCATAACCAAGCAGTGCCACTTCATTGACTGCTTACAGTAAGAATAAAATGATAAAAAGACTACCATTTAAATAAATTTTTACTGCCTAAATCTAACAGAACAAATACTATGTTTTCGATAATGACATTAGTACTAGCTACACACCAAGCTTTGAGTAGGTCTGTTCCTCTCATTACTTAATTATATTGCTTTATTCCTGTCTAGTTATAATTGCCTACATTTCAAAAAATAACAATAGTAAAATTTCATCATGCTTTCCCCCTTTTGTCCACCAGATAGCAATTTTCCGCTCTTTTAAACATCTCAAAGTCCTTCAGGAATATGTACATACCAAGTAATTATTTGAAAAAAAGAAATTGTTGTTTGGGCTTTGAACATAGCAGGAGGCTTTTGAATTACAGGCTGAAATTTTATGCAGTTAAATAATTTCTATATGGATATATCTTTCTTCTCAAAGCCCCGATCTAATATATAACTGCAGTATGCTAAAAAGTTTATGCATTTGAGTAGAAAAACTTTAAATGGAGCTAATTAACTAGGCATAATTTTAGACACACATTTAAGTTCTTTGATGAATTGGGCACAAGATTTTCAGTTTCTCTTTTTTTTTTTTTCCCCTCCTCACTGGAAAAATCTAAGTAAATGGAGAAGAAGAAAGCAGAAAGTAAACACACATACAAGGAGTTTATCTCATATAACAAATTTTGATATTTAAATAGCTCAATATTTAAATATCATTGGGCAAGACTGTCATACATCAGATCAAGAAACATATTTTCATTTGAAATACATAATGCTGCTGATGCAATGTACACAGTGGAATCAGATTCCCATTTACGTGGGTAATGAACTGTATTATATTAAAAGTAAAATACTTCTAAATGCAATGCAAATAAGAACATCCTTTTGTATAAAGCACCAACTTCCACATTCAACTCCAAAAAGTCAGTTTCAGAAACACCAGCGTTGGACTTACGGCATTGCCCTACTAAGTGTGCCTGGCTGAGCCACGGTAAATAATTCTTGATCTGCAAGACTCTTAGCAGTGATACACTCACATGCTTGTCAGTGCAGATTTTCAAAACTCAGCATGTTTCTTCTCTTTCTGAGCCCTACATTGCTCATCTCACACACAACTAATCATTAGGAAAGGGGAATTTTGACTGATTCTTGGAAGTGTACTCAAATGTTCAGATGTTCTAGAAAGAAGCAGTCGTTATTTTAAAGTTTAAAACAGATGCTGGTT
Organism: Phalacrocorax carbo; assembly: GCF_963921805.1. NCBI lineage: Eukaryota > Metazoa > Chordata > Aves > Suliformes > Phalacrocoracidae > Phalacrocorax > Phalacrocorax carbo. Next base: position 25,409,884 of record NC_087518.1, on the reverse strand, counting down.
TATTGACCATTGACTTGCAACAAGTTTCCTTAATAACTTTAGTCTTTTAACATTGTAGGCAAACTATATTCTATGGAAAGCTAGCAATGTATCTCTGGGAGTTGAAAAGAGCTGTGCATCACAGACTACATCACGGTATGACTACTAACTCTATGTTAGTATTTTCCATTTACGCTCTTTCTCTTCAGTGTGGTAGTGTCGTAGACTGAGCAATGAACTCAGCTCAAACACAGGTTTTATTTTTAGCTCTGCCACTGGTCTGAAAGGATCCTTGGGAAAATCATTTCTCTGTGTACTTCAACCTTCCCAATGATGAGATGAGGTTAACAATTCTAATCACACATGAATTCTCAACAAGAGAGCTCAAAATACATTACAGTTCTATATTGAGCACTAAAATAGTGTTGTGGGCTCTGGAAACAACCACTCTTTCCCTCCTTTCTTCTTCTTTTTTCTCCATACAAAAATCCAAACAAAAGTCCTCAGCTGAAAAGTTTTATAGGTTTTAATGCTTCATACAATGTAATATACAGAATATAAAAATGTTAAAGTTTACATTATGGGGAGGGCAAATAATAATGTAAAAGAGTAGTGAAATGATGGTCTGTAAGGGTAACATACTGATAAAGAAGGGAAAAAGAATGAGTTCCATGATGGAACATGGGTTAAATCTAGTTGTTCCTCTTGGGGACACCGTTCTGCAAACTTCATCAAAGGAATACTTCAACATATACTCTTTTACAAGCTTGGTAAGCCAAGTGAAGACAAGTCAATAGCTCACAGAGGCAAACGAAACATGCTTAATGTCTAAGACATGGGTCTTAGCCTGCTTTGGACACTTGTTAAATGAGTTCTCATGGTTTCATGTTCAAATAATTTTCCATTAAATGGAAAATTAGAAACTATTTATGAACTTTGAAGAAATGCTTCTGCATTTTCACAAGTGACCACGATCCAAGGCACATGCAAATTCAGCAGCTGCAGGCAATCAAGGCACCACTCACTATGCCAGGAACGAACTTGTCTTTTTGCACATGTAAATCCATACAATGAAACTTTAGTCACCAAATGTATCCACAGATTTGCATAGTCATACTAATCAAGACATGCTGATTATAAAAAGATTAAAACTGTTATTCAGCAGTGTTTGTGTATGAGCAGTTGTAGAGTCGCAAAACCACAGGATCCAGTCTCTGTGGGAGCGGCATACTCCTTCTGTTGGAGCCACAAGTTTATCAGCTACTCTAGACATGACACTTCCCATAATTCCATCATTTACAAAGAAATTACACATTTCTAGATGTGGTTTGTTAGTTCTGGACTGTAACATTCAAATTCCAAAATGCAAAAGAAACACTGGAAAATTGCTGCTAAAAGTTTAGAAGTGTGACCAAAAAATACATGCCAAGAGCTTATCTGGAAGTACAGACATTAAGGCAACTGAAAAGTATGTTGAAATAGAAGCCTGAGCAACAGGCTAATCAAGATGACGAATGAATTAATATAAATAGCTGATTATTTAGTCACTCAGAAGAGATACAAGTACACCTTTACAATATTAACACAGAAGCTGAAGTATTCAAAGAACAGCGACTTAGAAATTATCTGTTTTCAGAGAACAACAAAATTCCTAAAGCTCATCGGCACTGAAAATATTTTAAATTAGCAATTCTTATTGCTTGAATTCAGCTGCATATACTGTGTTTCTGAGCAGCTGCAGGTGCTGGAAAAAAATTCACTTTAAATATTTTATTTATCTGGAATGAAACAACCTAAAAAATTAATAGCAGACTTAGTACACTCCTATCTATTCATGCAGATAGAATGAGAGAAATGTATAATGATAACTTAAGAGAACTCCTGAAGCACACCTAAATAGTGCCATACATGTGACTTTGTGTCAAAGAAACTTTATGGTCAAATTCCATCAGCAAAACAAATGCTCTTGGCTCACACAAAGATACACCATGTTCACCTGAATGGAAGATGACCCAGAATTTAAGACGAGTTCCAATTTTTATGTTAAACTACTTAGAGGAAACGTTCTTTTCCCTCTTTGCTGTATCATTCCAGAGTTTTATTCCACACATCCCGGCTCTCATAGAAATGGAAGATGAAGACTGTTAACATTATTTCCTTTGCTAGTCTCACTATGTTATGCAAACCTACTTATGAGGTAAAAGCTGTCTTCTACTTTTCTATATTTAATTTGAATGCATCGCTCAATACCTCCTCTACTGTGCCTATGAGGCTGTTTCTAAGAAGCTGTGAATTTATTTTAATTTCAAAGGTTTTTGCTTTCTTATATACTACTTTTACCTAAACAACAGTTCTTTAAGAACTCTCTTTAAGAGAATGTTTCTTCCCCCGCTCATCAAAGATTAATTCCAACCATTTCTAAATTTTGGCTTGTTAGTCTTTAACTGGAACTATTCCAAGTCTTCATATGGTAAGCAAAAAGCTTTGCTTTCTCTTGCTGAATTTCATTTGCAAAAATATGAACTGTACAACTAGACATTCAAGTTTTATATAAAGGTTTACCAAATCCTACAAAGAAACTGGTTTTTTTTCTGAGTGGTCTACCAATACCAAAACTTCAAAGTTGCGACTACTGTTTTTAAAAATGCCAAAACTGAAACTTATGTGAAAACACAGCAGGTGGTGCATTTGTAACACATCAAATAGAGCTACTTACTATGGAGTTTCCAAGTAGCCTGAAATAGTGGTTTATGCTGGTTGCCACTGGGATCACCACAAAGCTCATAACGGTAAGACACAGTTACATAATTCTGAACTCACGGTATTTTAATGACATTTTATTTAGATGAGTAACATTAATAGCTTACTTTCTGTTGCTGACTTCTGTTTCTAAAACCATGGCTGCCTGAAGACCTGGCCTTTACTGCTGGAATTATTTCATTAGAAGAAAAGCTTCACCTTGATGATTGTTTGGCAAGAAGAGTGGGAAACAAATATTTAAGGTCCTGTTCAACAGTGGGTTCTATATATAAACTGGTTTATTTTATTGCTGAAACCAAAGAGATTTTATTCACAATAGCAATTGCTAATCATAACAGCAGGATGCTATTCAAAGACAAGCCTACATGAAAAAGCAAGAATGAATTCTGACACATTTACAATAGTGTTCTCAAAAGGCATCCTGCTCTATAATTCTGTCTGCTTTGTCGCAGAGCACATTTAATGACTTTGAGATTATATTTGACAGATTCCATGAAAATATGTGTACTTTGCAGTACTCGGTCTAACTATATAAAAATAACTACACTTACACTCACTGGGTGAATCAGCAGAAAGACAACAGCTGAATCATACAGAAAGTTTCATTTAGCAAAATGTTAAGCTCATTTATTGGTATCTATATGACAAGATGTAGTTGTTGAACAAGGTTGCAGAGATATTTGAAAAAGTCTGAAGAATGTGAAGCCATCATTCTTGGTCTGTAAGAGTATTATTATGCAAATGAAATGTTATTTGCCAGGAAGTCCCGAACTTACACAATTGGGAATCAAGTGTTCGTATATCATTAGATCAGCTCACAGGCTAAGTTAGAGGGAAGAGTGCTGCTGACAGACATATTAAGAGCAATGCACAAATGGATGTGTATTTGCATATACAAAGATGTTGATTTCAGGTAGGAGGCCAGACACAGGTATAACAGGTAAAAAAACCCTGCACAGTTTAGTTTTGAAGGGAAATAATTCATGTTAAAGGTTTCCTGAAATAGCAAAATTTTTATCTAAGTTATATATCTAAAGTTCATAGATTCCAAATATACGATATTCCAAAGTTACATTCAAAATTCTGGCTTAGTGTATTTTCCAAATACCCAAACACACTGCCTCTCCTTGCCCCTCCACTTCCCACATGCCTGATTTAGGAGGAAAATTTATCTGTCCAGTGCTTTCTACACATACCTACTTCTGTGACTCACCACTGGAACTAGGATTCTTCTGCTTCTAATGCACCATGGGAAATACTAATTGGAAGACACGTGATATATTTTCACCGTATACTTTTAATGTGTCTTGAGGAACAATAGTTTCTCTTATGTCAACCCTATTTCTTGGTAAGTTGTTGCATTGCAGCTATATTTATACTTTCTGCCAGCTCAGGAAAAAAGGATCGCTCTAAGTACTGTGTTAAGGATGGCTGTTACCAGCACATACCCAAATGTGTATGTTGGGTAATTCACTGATTCAAGGACACAAATAAGGTAAGTAAGACCTGTTCCTAAATAGCAACTGAAAATAATTAGGCTGAAAGTGAAGAATATTATGAACCAGAGGGAGTGATTTACACCATCACTACCTAGAAAACGAAACCATGATTTGCCAAGTCAGATAATGAAAAAAAAGTGAGGAACAGCTACGCAACACTTGCACCACAGTTTGTGGTGACCATTGCCCAGAGTGGATATGGTCTGGAATGGTGACGACAGCAGTACCAGCTGAGTGAGGGTGAAGACCTCAGACTGACAGGGAACTCACCAGCTTTGTGCCAGGGAGACAAAGACTGATTTGTACAGATTGTACACTATTAACATTACTTGGAGAGGAACTGGAGACAACATACAGGATTTTATTCTACATAACTGGCAGGTGTAAGTAGTTTGAAATAATATTTTAGATAAAAGCAATGTAGTAGACAAGATGTACTTAACAATATAAATGAGAACACAGACATTTTAACTGATTTCAGAATGAAGGTGTAAACTTATTTTAATACCAGGAAGTAGCTTGTTTAATCTCATCTGACCTTATTAGTGGAGAATATATTCCTTCTTGGCACATGGTCTTTCCCTTGAACCCAGGAGAGAAACATTATCAGAGACTTCATTACATAGTAATAATCAACTCAGAATTATAACAAGCTTGGATAATTTTATGACAAAGTAAAATAGTTTTATGGCAATGTTATGGTAGGGTCTTCTTTTACCTGATGCATGAAATAAGATTAGATGACACAGAACATGAAATTCATCTTCTTGGCTAGGATTGTTATTTTAACAATGTTGAAAATCAAATTTAAGAAATTAAGGAAAATGTTGTACTTCAAATTATGTGCTATAAATTAATCTCATTTATTAGGGACCTAATTATGGCTCATATGAGCTATAATTACATATAAGCCATAAGCCTCAGCATTGATTTTAAGTATGTATATTGCTAACAATTGTTCCAAAAAACATTTAGCATTATACAACCTTAAAAAAAAAAAAAAAAAGAGGCTTTCTGTCTTTCTGTTTTCAATGCACAACTTTCACACTAAAATTGAAGGATTGATTTGCAGGAAAGGATTAAACCTCTATTACTAATGACATCTAATATAAATGTTTTGATATTAAAAAATAAAAACCCAGCAGCAAACCTCACTGCCCATTGCTGTTAGCATGAGACAGAACAGTTCTTTCGGAGAGGCTCACTGTGGAATGGTAAGAGGAAAGGCAAACTGTAGTGAAACACTTAATTCCAAGTAAGGCCAGAAAAAACCCACCTTACTTGTCTAATGTAATGTTTCAAAACAGATTGACTGATGCAGAATACCATGGGAAACAGGACCTTCAGTAAGAAGGGGCAGAAGATACGCCAAATTACTTCAGAGTAGATTGCATCTCCAAAGGAGTACTCCATGTGATTTCACACATATTTTTCACTGTTGTTTCCTTCACTGTTTTAATCACAATAATGCTATTGTGAAATACCTTCCTATGTTTTCACCATGCACCTCAACCATATAAACATTAAACAACATACCTGCCTTGGATGGTAAATCTCTAAGCCTTCTATTTCCCCTCCCCATCTCAAAACAGGTCTTATTCTTAACAGGGTTTAGTTGTGCTTAATTACTTCAGCAGGCATAAGAAATGAAACGCCTGTCTGTTTATTAGAACTTTTTCCTAGGTGCAAAATATATTGTATTAAGGAGGACTGAAAGTGCTGCGTGCTTTTCACAGGAATATTACTTGCAAATGCACGTTCCACTAAAAAATAAAGTGCTGAAAAAAATTCCAGAGAGACAATATTGGAAGGACAAATCTTAAGATGGAGATCATATTCCTACAATTACAAAAAGATCTGAATCTTAAAAAATGAGAACACACAATTCCAAGAAGATATTTTTTTAATAGTCAGTAAATGTAAGTCATCAATCATTTTCATACAGAAATGGCATTTCTGTTCATTTTAATATAGAGGATATTGTAATTTAATACCTATTTATTACCACCACCACCACTAACTTCTGGAGCCTACATAGATGCAATAAAGTGAGTGGTATTAAATTCCACTTCCTGCGTAACAACAGAATTGTTAACTACATTTGAACTATATAATACTTAAACATTATTTTTAAACATCAAGTAACCTTGTTAATTATAATGTTAATGTTCAATGTGATATCATTCTTTAGTCTTTGTCCTTAAACAATATATATATTCTGTATACATTCTGTATATTCTGTATATACATTCTGTAAGGAACTCAAACTAGGAAACATTTGATTTATAGTTATTTGATTTATAGTACCACTTACACATTACAAAAAAGCCCCAAGAAGATCAAGCAAGTTGCACAGGCCAGTTTTCCTATTTTCATGATCTAAGTTGGATTGCTACGTGTTACTCCTAAGAACCCACCATGCAGAAAAACAACTTCTTTTGGTGAGAAATCATGGAATTTGATCAGGGCAACACCAACACCATGCTACATGCTAATCTGGCTACAACCAAATAAAATAATTTCTATTGCAGAATATGCTGTACATGTGTAATGAATGACACTTTGGAATGGGAAGCAATCAAAAGTTCTTTGTACCCTGTCAGTAAGTTGATGACATTCAATCTGTTCCGTACAAACTGCTTAGTCAGGTTGCATGAGGTGCGTTGGTAATAGGGAAAGACCGATGCTATACCAAAATCTACTTAAAATGCTTGCCTCATACTAGTTTAACAAAAACTAGACGTAAAAATATCAGTAAACTGTCATTTCTCAGCCCACGAAGCAATGTAGTACTCTCAACAGAATGAGCACTAGGAGAGCACAGGCTCTTTTATGGACTCTGAACTTTGAGATTTGTACACCACATTTACTTATTGCTGTTCTCATAACCAAAATGAAAAGGCAGAGGAAGAATTTTATTTTTATATAGTTTGCACTTACTGAGATTTGCAGGTGCAAATGTGAGCAGCATTATTCCACAGGCTAAGTGTAGTTCCTTTGCCAGTGCTCCCATGAATGGATACTAGATTGACGTCTCTAGGTATATTACTAATTTGCTACTGAGAGGATTCTCTCCACATTAAGTTGTGCAGAAATAGACCAGCTAATAAATAAATCAATAAATGCAAGAAATTTGATCAAAAGAAAAGAAATTGCAAAATTTATGTTTGAAAACAGAAATAAATAAATCTTAATGCTTTTCAATTGTCAACATTTAAAAAAACCCACCAATTCTGCATGTGGCAGGCAAAGCGAAGTGCTGCAACATTTGCGGGCACAAGGAAACCAGTGGCTTAGGTGATGGGATTCCTGCACTCAGCAATAGAACCATTACTAAGACAAATAAAATGTGAGCTTTATGTCCATGGAACTCTGGTATTTTCTTGGAGGGGGAAAAAAAAAAAGAAAAATTTGCATTCATATATAGATCTTGGTGGCTTGTGATACAGGGGGAATATTTGAGCCTAGCAGAAAAAAAATCCTAAGTTTTGCATGACTATTTTCCGCTTTGAATAGTATCTGTATCTGCCACATTTTCAACTGAAGAATGTGAGGAAAATGTTTGGATATGCAAGGCATTGTTTTGCACAGTGGAGGGCACAAAGACTATTTGTTTTAATCTAGAGTGTTCTGCAACCTTAGAACTCAGCACCATGCATGATGCTACATTTACCTTGTTCTTAATGCTGGCATTTTGTACTATGCTACTGCAATCCTAAATTCAAAAATCAAACAAAAGCATGACCTATACCTGGCTGCTTTTAAGAGCATACTCAGTAAGGCTGGAAGAAAAATGAAATTGCTGTATCGTGTTTTATGCCTAAACTACATCTCCCTCCCACCACACCCCCAGCTCTGTGTAAATTATTAATAATACAATTAAGTCATTTTAGAGTGGTATCAACTACTATCTACTTCTTCAATATCTCCATTCGTCAATCTCTTCATGATGAAGAAGGAGGTGGAATCTCTTATCAGAGAAGCAAAAAAACCAAACAAACCACACATTCACATTTTTGTAGTAGGGGAGGAATATGGAAACTATAGTAATGATAATAACTGGTGTAACATACAGATTATGAGAGTTCCAGCATGTTATAGCGCGTGCTTTATGAAGGCGGCATGCCCAGAACTAAATATCAACCAAAAAACCCCCAACCCAAAACAAACAAACAAAAAAACAACCCACAAAACACTCTAGTTGACCTTTAAACATCTCCAGTAGACCAATATTTGTACAATGCTATCAAAATAATCCTTCAGTTCAGCTGCTTATTTGGAATCAAATCCTGGCATTCCAAGGAGGATATTTAGCCTTAAATGTTTGGGTGCTTGCTGAAAGTATTTCTTTGTTTGATAACTTTATTAATTTTCCTCTCATGCAAGAAACAGTGAGAATAAACTAGCTGGGTTATATAAATCAGATGCTCAGGACTGAGATTTCTTTTTTCTCCCTAAGAGATACTTACTGTGCTAGAATGGAAGGCTATTTATTTCTATTGGCCAATCTTAAACCAGCATAAAATAAAATATTAATCTAGCAAATGAACGAAACCCCAAATGACCACCAGGATCTGGCCATGAGCTTCAAATCCAAAGATGACCAGTAAAGTCACATCGAAAGACAGAGAGTTGTGAAGAGAAAATTATGTGGAGATAATAATGTACATTCAGTCCTTCACATCACTATATTATATAGTGATTATATATTATCACTATATTATAAATATCACTATATAGAATTCTAGTACTATACATAGATGGCGATCTTTTTTGCAGCTGAAAGGTAAGGAGGTTTGTACACATACCCATCTACAATGACAACAGTCAGTATTTGCTAGGGAACTTACCTAGTCAGTCACAGCTTAAACTGTTAACTTTTACCTCACTGTGGTCAGACGCACATCCTAGCTCCTTTGTTTATGGGGGCTGACAGCCATTTCCAAATTTTCTGCTGTCATCCAGAATGCAAAGAAAAGAAAAATCACACCTTGCCTGTGATAATTCCCCTGGTTCAGCCAAAATAGCTGGATCTAAAGCTCTTTAGAATGCATCATTAGTCATTTAGCTGGTACACAAGTGTTTTACACATTAAGGTCAACCTGCTGTTGCTGCACAGTATGTAATGATGAAAGAAAACCAATAGAACTGTACCATTTCCCTAATGTCTTTGACAAATAATTTTTCTATATACATGCAATATAAAGAGACACTGAATAACGAACCAAAACATAATCCAACTTAATTATTTCAAAACATTCTTCAGAAGAGAATACAAAATCAAATGTTTACAATCAAATGGAAGTTAGATGAATGTGTGAATTTTGAAGGACACTGAGAATATCAGAAGCAACCAATGAAATTATAAGGCCACTGGTATCATGAGAGCAAATGCAGGCCTTGTCAGGGACCAGCCCATTTGCCCTCCTTCCTTCTGCATTGCTAGGTAGTGTGCAAACACAGAAACAGGAAACATCCGTCAAGTGGTGGACTAAAAGAATAGCACGAAATTGAGCGATGGGATATGCTCTAGCCTGGAAATCTGTAATAAAGGTTGATATAGTACTCGAATCTCTTGGTTTCTTAAAAAGTTTATCGATCACAGCCATGCAGCTTCCACCATGCAAAATCCTTAGGAGAGAGCTTGCAAATGACTTTTCTTCAAGTGCAGCATGAGGGGAGTGTACTGATTTACTGTTTTAGTAATAGAAAACCAAAGAAATTTCATTGAATAAATGTGTGTGTATGAGAGGATATACAAAAACTATGGAGCTCAAAAGCTCACAAGTTCAGAAATGCAGGATAAGTGCTATCTTGTGTTATTCATTGCTAAGTAGCAAGACCAATTCAAAATATTTTTTCCGTGTAACGTCATGTTAGTTTCCACAAAGAATTGCTCTTTTTCTCCTCTAGCCTAAACTTGCTTTCAATTTACTTCATTCCTTTTTGTTCTCCAACTTCTTTTGTTCAAGTTGATTCTTTTCCACTTGATATTTGTTTTGTCCCTGCCATTCTTGCAGATTTCATTGTTAATAATCAGTAAACACTCCAAGTAACAATGAAGTCCATTCAGTGATGCAGAACAATTGTAAGATATAAATTACTGGCTTTATTCTTTACTTACTTAACTTGTACCATTTATGAAGCTTTGTCTCATTAAATCTCCAGTTTTCCACAACTGAGGCTATTTATAAGTTGCATGGTAGCCATTGCTACTAAGTTCCACTGTCTTTTTCTGTTCACAGGCTAGATTATAATCAAATCCTATCTTCTCTATTTGGGATGAAGAGAAACTCTGTTGGTACCTGCTTTCCTATAGATTTGGTCCTCATGGAGGACTGCAAACTCTCACTAAAGATTTTCATAGAAAACAGGCATTTGTACAGGCCTGTGTCTTTGTGGGTTATCTAGAAGCTAACAAAAGATGAGCTTACACAACACTAAAAATAGAACTGTAAAATTTTCTTTCCACAGGGATTAAGTTTTGCAAAACCCATGTCAACTTAATTATCTTTTAGATACCCATTCTATTATCTAAATTAGTTGGGATCAGGCTCAAAATTAAAACAGTGAGTGGAAGCACAGGCACAGGGACAGTGTAGCTGAGAATGCCTCTTCTACTTAGGGAACTGGGCTAGAAATATCACTACTGTTATTCTGAAGTTCCCTCAGATTCAATTTATCCCCACATCAGGGTAAAGATCAAATATGTGTAGGAACAATCACGAAGTAATGAGACTGAATTATCTTTAATAGCTATGTTTACACTCACAGTGACTTGAATCAAACTCTGCATGTGTCAGGGACTAGAAACTTGTCTCAACATTGTTGGCAGGCAAGTTTCGCTACTACTCACTTCACTACGTCAGCTGAATGGAACAGTTTAATCACCAAGGTCAACCCGGCAGGAATGTGTGCCCAGTTATCTCGGAGTACTCGTCCTCCACGCATACGCCTGGGCCCAAGGCCGACTGGCAACATATGGGGGGGCCCATGGACCCTCCAGAACTTTCAAGCACCTTCTAGCGACAGTACCGGGCATGCGCCCCACCGTCAAGTGGGAGGCAGGGGTATGTAGAACAGTTACTGACTATGCAAGAGAGCAACCTTATAAACGAGGAAACCAGCAGACGATGGGGGGCATGTTCTGGAACATCTCCCCCTCCACCGGCTTCAAAGATGCATTGGACACCCAGACTCCCCTCCCGGACCAGATGGATTGCCGCAGATCTGTGGTGATAGCTATTACAACGGTCCCACTCTCTCCCTCCTTCTCATTCCCTTTTTCATCTTTTTTTTTTTTTTTCTCTCTTCGCTTTTCTCTCCTATATCTATTTCTGGCCAAATAAAGAGAGTTGGCACTTGACTCCGTTTTGAATCTTAATTCTGTTTCTGAGAAGGTAAAAAGAACCTAGTCATGATAACACATTGGAGTTAATCAGAAGTTAAGCCCAGCCGCCCCCAACCTCCCAGAATTATCTGAGGTCGGTTGGAAAGCAAGGGGGTTTAATCTCTGCCAAACTGTTCAACCCAACAGTGGATCATGACAACACAGCAGAAAAGTTCAAGTGTGGATCTCTGTTAGTAGAAGCAGGATTGTAATACTGAAACTCAAGGCTTCTTAGTATTTTTCTGATTATAGGTTTGATCCAATGTCCAGCAGGCTAACTGGCTTTTACAGAAAAAAGATTGAAAACATCCTTTACCACCAATTTTTAAAATAGTAAATAAAGTTCATAAAAATAGCACTTCTAATGAGTAAATTTGTTAAATAACTCAAATAAACTTTGCCCCAGACTGTCCAATGGATTGTTGCCTTATTAGCAACATTTTGTGAGAGGTAGTTTCTTTGTCACCTTAATACGTTTCGAAAAATAACTGTTTTAGTGCCTTTCCTACTTATGATTCACTCATAAAAACACAAGTGACTCATGCTGTCAAATTACAGGCTACTACTTTAGAAAATGAGTTTTTCCCCTTCCTTTTGGGTAAACTATGACAATTTTCATTATTTTGTTACTAAGGGCAGTTTCTTACTACTTAACAGGTTCTCAGAATTCTATTTTTTAAGTAAAGCATATGCCACAAGAGATAAAAGCATCTCCCACCTCTTGTCTCTTTCAAAGATAAATACATTTGATACAGAACAATTATTTTAAATTCGTCCAGAACTTCAGAGGCTGTTTATCAGTAAAGTGTATTTCAGTCATCAGATTTTTATCTAGACAATTCTGCTTATTATTTTTTTAAAGGTGGTCACTGAAAGCTTTTAACAAGTGTTGGCCTAAAATTAATTACTAGGGATATTGTTACAGCCAAAGACTTAAGTCCTCTGTTTGCAGTGATTTCTGGTCTGCCTCTCCAGTAAGGTTATATGGTACTTTCACATCCAAAATGTGAAAGGATGTCCCTAGGTGGGAATTAGCTTCCACAACTGGGAACAGAATATTTCCTGGATCAGAGAACGCTGTGAAGCTTTTTGTTTCCTGATAGCTTAGGCAGTCCCTCTGGCCTTTCTCTTCCCTGCCCTCCTCCCCCCGTTTTTTCTTCCCCGTGATGAAAGCAGAACATTCCACACACAAAAAGATATAAATTTCTGTACTACTGTATATACTACAGCATTTAATTGTTTTGTTATTGCAGATATGCCTAGTGATTCTAGAAGTCCTGTAAGTACAGTTCCTGAAAGCCCAGCTGACTTGCTTTCATGTAAAGAAGCTGTTGCATCCTGATGATTTCCTCTGATTACTATCCCAGACAGGCCTCAGTGTTGTCTGGCTAGTGCCCATTTACCTTCAGTGCTGTCATCATCACTGGAGCATCCTTTTATTAAACGGTATTTCCCTCTGCTCAAAAATTCTATACTATTCTACCTCCCTTTTGCCTCCTCCCTTCCCCCTCAGTGGATCACTCTGGAGGACTAATTATCTGCTGTTAAGAGTCATTAAAGTTTCAAAAAACAAAAACCAACAAAACTCTCTGGAAGCTCTTTCTTATGTACCCTTGTCCTTATCTATCAGAACATCCATGATGACAAGATCCAAAAGATGCCGAAACAGGGGCTCCCTAACATTAGAGAAGAATGTTTGCAACTCAGGTTAATATTACCTGTTCCTAGAAGATTCTGACTCTGTACGTATCTCTTACAGATGAACAGCCATCATTCCCTAGGAGAGGCACATCACTTCTGAAGGATGAAAAAACACAAGTCAGCATCATCTTTATTCTTTGATCTTCAGGAATGCAGATGGAGTGATCCTGACCTTTCCTGGGTAAAGGGGAAAGATAGATCCTAGTAGGATTCATTGCCACATGTTTTCTAGGCATTGTCAGTTGATCCTATGTTGCCATTGATCAGAGGCTTTAGAAAGCAAATGAACTGCTCCTTGGCTCAAACATCTTCCACATTGTGATGTTCCTTGTGAAACTGCTGCAGTTCAGACCTCACCACTGAACTCTACATCGAGGCCACATGCTATGTTTTTTCATATGGATTCTCTACCAAAAGCAACATTCAGAGAATTATTTTCCTTCTTGCTGTACCCTTTTCTCCTTTAAATCCATCAAACTTATTGCTTCTGATCTATTCTTATGTTCAGGGAGAATAATTTCCTTAATTTGATAGTTCATTACATTTCCTCTTAATGTGTTTTAATGTTTCTTAACTCGCCCCTCCTTCCCTTCATAGGCCAAAATTCAGCCTTGAAGGAAAGAAATAACAGAATTCAAGCAGCTATGCTAACTTTATAGATTTTTTTTGTCTGTATTGTTTCTGCTACTTTCAACCCATTTGATATTTCCTTTATTCCTTCTGCCGCTTTCCCTAGAAAATCCAAAGCACTGTACAGTATCAGTGAAATTAAAAGTCATAGTGCTGTCCATAATCCCATTCCACACATGGATATTCCAGGTCAGGTTTCAAAACAGACTCAGTCCGAGTGCACTGTAGCAGAAGCTGAACACCAGCTGAACTACAAGGGTTGGGTGAGCTCCCTTGTACAAATGAAAACAAAATTTCCAGTGACTCTGTTGAGGTCTCTCTTTTCCTTTGTGAAGGACGGTGCAGAAGAAATGCATCTTACAATACCTGGCCTTTCTTTGGATTAATATCAAGATACCTGGTGTGTGCAAAGCAGCCACTTACTCGGAGGCTTGCCATGAAAAGACAACCGGCAAAAGCAAATCAGCCTCTCCCTCATTCAATATTGAAGTTTGCCATTAAAATGTTCTGAATGCAGAGATACATACAGGTACCGTGCAACTACTGTAGCCACTGGAACATCTGGATTGGTGCAGTTTATATTTAGAAATAAGGCTATGTAAAATTAAGATGCTTAAGATTTTTTTCGCTGTCTGCACTGGAAGATGGTTGTCAGAATGTGAATAAATCCTGGCAGTAATAGAGTTCTAACACAAAAGGTGAATGTTTGGGACTACAGCTTCACATTGCCTCATATTTGCTCACTAAGTAACCATTCCCTTATGAAAAATGGGATTAAAAATATGAATAAAAGGTCACAACAATGACACTGACATATCCATAAGCACAATGGCTTGAAAATAAACTTATTTATGCTAAATGCAAAAGTAAGAGGCATAAGAGAGTCCTTTGGACTAAGCAGAAGGGAAACAGCACTTTAAAACAACATGGCAACTAAGAAGAGAGAACTCAGGAAAAAAAAAAAAGATTGGCTGAATTACAAACATGTGCACAATGCCCGCTAAATGGAAAAAAGCAACTGCATCTTGCAATCTGTTTAGTAATTACGGCAAAACAGACCCCAAAGCTTTGGTATGGAGACAGCATGCCAAACAGAGAGACTAGATGCTGTGCTGAATTGTGAAGACATTATAAATTGCAGGAAATAGTTTATTAATACAAAATACTCTGGAGCAGGCCACCTGCAGTGGTAAACACAGTACCTGTGATAAAAATAGCTCTGAAGACAGAAAGGACAAGTGGTATGAAGGACAATATGGAACATGGCTTACTGTTGTTAAATTCACAGCCCAAATACAATTATGATAAATATGAATCAAGAAGAATAATTAGTTTCCCATTCTTGTTTTAATTTTGCAAGCTTCAAGAGAACTTGAGAAACTCTATCACTGAATCTTGTGCCTAATTTACACAGAAGTTGTTTCATTGAAGTTAACAGCTGAAAAGTGAACACAGATTCATTAAAACTAACAGCATAAGTTTTTTAATTTTACCAATAAAACAACATATAGAAGATTTAATGTCACCTGAAGACCTTAAATCAGATAACTATTACTTAAGCTGGAAAAAAAGGCATTTAGTAAAAGTTGATGCATTTCTTATGAGAGGAAATTAGAGGGCCTGTGTTGTAGAGATCAGACTGCATTTTAAGGCCAGCTATGACCTTAAGCTTGTAACTGAGACAACGAAGAAAGAGCTGAAAAGGAATGGTTTTAACCATATCACCAATACTATACAGATTAAGGTACATAAAGCTAAATACAGGAATAAAAATTCTACTTGCCTTACCAGGAAGAAACATTTTAAAAAAGGAATTAATTTCAGAGCACATACCTTGCCTGTCAACCAAACCCTATATCCGGGACTTCTTCAAGAGATTTCCTACATCAGGGTGTTTCATCACAATTACAGGGAAATGATGAGGCACGGCATAATGTAGGTGCAAGCAGCATGTTACAGAAATGGCCAGGAAAAATGTTGTTGAACAAAGTTTCAAAGTCTCTCTTGAATAGACAATTATACACAGAAGGTATACCGCTGGCAGCAGGTCTCTGGAGACATCCTGCAAGGAAAGGTGAAGGTGTTTAGGAAAAACAGAGGTACAAGTGCTCTGCTACACAGCCCTTCCTGTTTCTGTAGAAGTGAATTGTTGGGTGCCCTCTGGCAGCACAAGCTGCAGGCCATACCTATGTACTAGTGTCATGCAGATGTAAGCCAGCAGCCTAGACCCAGCGGGCAGGGGTTTACACGCAAGTATGTAGCAACAATTTATTCACTCAGAGACATAGTTCTCCAAACACTATATCAATGTGCAACCGGCTCACTTAATGTTACAGTTGACAATTAAACTTCTAGGGGTAAGTGCCTATGGGTAGCTACTAACACCTGGCTGTTGCACTGGTATTGTAGAAGGCAGCCTGTACTCCTGTGCTGTTACTGCTTCCTCAAAACAACACAAAGCAAGACTTTACCTTCAAGATTTACTTTCAATTTTTTTTTTCCCTGAAGACTCTTTCCCTGGTGTTCATTCGTGAACCCCATTTGTGCTGGGCTTCTTACAAATACAGTGGTAGGCCAGAGTTTTCTGATAAATGTGTATATATATTAACAAAACTGGCTATGGAAATTGCCAAAACATATCTGTATACGCTGATTTTACCTACGGCACTAAAGACAATTTCAGTGGATACTACCTGGCTGCTTTCTCTTACGAGACCCCCCTGCCTGAGACGAGAGCAACATGCCTTGACTGGACTTTTCTCTCCTCCAGCTCTAACTCTAACTAGGGAAACTGGAAGGAGAAGGCCCCATACTTCTTGGAAAGTCCTGTACTAAGAAATCCTCAGACAATGTTCATGAATGACTGCCATGTAGTTACCTTATGAATGCATATCTCAGCAACCAAATAGGGAAAAGAAGGATGCTTTATCTTGTAAATGCAGTGATTAGCAAAGAGGCTGGATTAACACATGTAAAATTTATATTCTTTGTATAAAGAACAAAAAAATCAGCAAACATGTCACAAGTAA
The DNA here is from genome assembly GCF_963921805.1 of Phalacrocorax carbo. Taxonomy (NCBI): domain Eukaryota; kingdom Metazoa; phylum Chordata; class Aves; order Suliformes; family Phalacrocoracidae; genus Phalacrocorax; species Phalacrocorax carbo. The sequence goes on along the minus strand of NC_087518.1, from coordinate 25,392,896 downwards.
AACCTCCTTAAGCACCACACAATAATCCTGGCTCCTAATCAGAAAGAACTCTTAACTGAAAAGGTTGGTTCAATGTTTTATTCATTATCTGCCTTGCTTTTTGAGGGGGAAGATGGGGAGATAATGATTATGCTGTTAGAGATGTTAGAGAGTAGTTTGCCTTGAAGACTAACATTAACCTAGTCTGGCTAATCTAATTAAATAATTCCTTGCAACGTGGCTGTTAAACAACTGTTGTGGATTTTTCTGGATGCAGCAAGACAACCTAGAACAGAAAACAGGCTCTTTAGCCCTTACCCCACAGAGGTACCATCCGTGCCTTGTGTTGTCGCAGCACTCAGCCCTTGTGCGTAGATCCGTGCACCCACACTCAGTTTCTGGAGACGGCTTCCACAAAACTTCTGTTCACACTTGTGGAAGACGCCACTTTCCCCCTTGCCCCCCCACCCCCAACAGTTCACAGTAACCACACCAGGGAACTAGGCAGGTTATAACTAATTCCATTTTCATGAGGACTTTATGTCCACTGCCACAAGTCAGCATCCTCCCATTAATTCTGATCTGATGACAGCAACTAGGGGAGCAATCTAAGCCACTTTACCAACAAGCATGAGATTGACACAGATTTTCATTCAATAGTTTTGCCTCAGAGACACACAGGAGACCTGGGGCTAACTTTAATTAGTAGAGAAAGTTATTTCAGAAACAGTAATAGGACCCTGTAGTTCTAATGAGTACTTTTATTTTTTCTGTTACATTTCAGATAATATATTGTTATTCGGTATTTTGTATGCTTCAGTTAATAATAAAAATAAAAATGTTTCCCTAATGCTTCCCTCCTTCCAAGTACCTGAACATCTGCCAGCCATATTCAGCCAACGCTGCCTGTTTTGTTAGCATGACACCTCCTTACCATTCAGGGATGAACCCCCTCCTTCCACGCAGGTGCCACAACTTGACTGGAATTTCACAATATTTTATTTTAAAGATAAAATTTCCTCCTCTTTACTAATCCTTGTGGATGCTTATTACTGAACACGACCATACCCTTTAGATGCGTTTCAAGTTTGCAACACTCCAAGTTCACATAGCTCACATGGATTAAAAAAAGTACATGGTAAGATTTCCACAGCACCCAAACTTTTAAAAAAAGAAACAGAAGTTAAAATGCAGTGGGGGAATGTTCTATACAACTAATATTATTTTGCCCTGTCAGCCCTGTTGCCACCCAGGCTCTGCGGCTGACTCTTCTCAGCGTAGGCCACGCCCCAGCAGGTCGTGACTAGCTGTAACCAGATGCAAATGACCCAGAGCCGCACCTTGGTGGGAGCGCACTCTGGTGGCAGCGAAAAGGCTCTCAGCGGCTTTTAAACCACTTAACTGAATAGACAATTTGCTGCTCAGGAGGAGGATGAGAGGATGCGGGGCTGAGTGCCTGGAGGCCCGCTACAGAGGGTGGCCTGGGCTGCCATGCTGCATCTGGCCCAGCCCTCGTCTTGACACAGCGGTGGCCCAATGCAAGCAACATATAAACTATTCTATTACAGAAAACCCATTTATACAGAAGTACATAAAATACAAAGTAAAGTCTAAACTTTGTTATAAATTACAGCAGTGATTATTTGATAAACTAAAGCAAAGCAATGCATGGAGTAAAGCTGTTATCCCCACAGCCATCCTTGGGGCCTACTGAGCTCCTGCCCTCTCTGCAGCAGGAGCAGCTGTGCCAAGTGACCACCTCATTTTCAGTGTTTGCTTCCATTTTGAGGGAAAAAAGTCTTGGAATTGGACTTCCCACATAAGTATTTGCAGTTGTGAAAGGGAAGCCTCTTTCCTCAGCAGATCCCACAGTATCTAACACAGGCACTTTAAGTAACATGCAGTTTCTGCTACAGAATCCTCTTGGCTGAGTATTTGGAGACAGGAAACCCAAGGCTGCAAGGACAGTCTAAGCCATTTGCTCAGTGATTTCACTACTCAGATTGGGTTTGCTTCTTTCATAGCTTATGAAACTCCAGTCAGCCCATTAAAAAGAAAACCTTTTTGTCCAAGAACCAACATGATGTGATGAACTTGCCACTGGTGGCATGCACTAAATCCTGCTTCTACCGAGGAGGAAAGGCAAAGCTCCTGCTGAATGTGAAGGGACCAAGGTTTGGGTCTGAGGGAAGCACTGATTGTTTTGTTACCTGATAAACTTAAAGACAATTCAACTCACAGAAGACACGTAACACACATACATTCCCAGCAGCCCTTCTCCCACTCAGGGGAGCAACCACTCAGGAACAAGTAGTAAGTGAACAGAGGAAAAACTCAGCGTTAAACGCAAAACCCCCAAACCTCATTTTAGTAATTTTTAAATAAATAAAAAACCCTGATCTTTACATTGGCAGCAACATGCTCAGAAAAGTGTATATCCCCAAATCCCACCCACACAGCAGTCACCCAACAGACCACTCAAGGTCCTAAAGGCAAAAGCCTCATTACTGCTTGCAGCAAGTTGGCACCTGAACCTTACTGGCTTCTTATTTCATACTTTTTTTTTTTTTTTCCCTTTTAACTCCCCTCTAGCTCTAGCTTGTGGCAAATCACAGTTCATGAAGATGCACGCCAGGAGACTGTAACTACTTGCCTAAAGAGGTGCAATAAACAGTGCGGACTTGCCAAAGTACTCCCACCACATGGAGCAGTTAATTTTTCAGGACATTCAGTGCCAGACTGCTAGGCTGAATAGAAAAGAAAAGGAATAAAAGAATAAAACCTTTCCTGTAAGTATTTCTGAAATGTTTATCACAGTGGCACTGAGATACTCCTAACCCTTTCATTTCTCTCTGAAAGGAAGTGGAGAAAGATGAAGTCTTTCCTTAAAAACCGAAATGAAGAAAGTGGGAAGTTTGAAAAAAACCCTGGAAAATAAAGAGCTGCTTCTTCAACCACCACTGACTTTAGCAGCAATTCAAGATGCTTTGTGAAAACTGGGAAAAGGCCCTGACAACAAATACTAGATGGAAAATTGTCAAAATATTAAAAAAACATTACATTGGCAACAAAAGTAAAAATTATGAGTGTAAAATCGTGACTGTAAATACTGAGGGGCTGTAGGAGAAGTACTAATAATATAGTCTAGTGCTAAATTCTGAATAGCCAAATACAAGAAAGTTCATCAACAGTGTAATAAAGGAATCTTACAAAGCTTTATTAAATAATACTGATACAAATGATTATTTACATCCAAATTATCAATTTTAAGTAGTACTAGTAAGGCACAACTTCTACAATTTATTGGCTAGTTTTGGAGAAGACTCAATGTAATAACATGTAACAATGTTGCTTTTTTGTAATACTGTGCGAAACCAAAAGTGTATGCCATAAACCTTGCCTGCATTCCATTCCTCTATTTGCCTGCATATTTCTGCACACAATATATTTTGCATTGAATATTTTGCTCTTTGAATTAAAACAATAGTGATCACTTTCATTATGGTCCTTAGGAGAGTTCAGACATCCAGAATATTATTCACAATTGTAACTGTGATACTTGTTATATTAAACAAAGCCCTTATTGGATAGCTATAAAACACTGCTTATGGATGATAAATTACTGTGCTTATGATTATAATCCTCAAAATAAAGGATTCCAACTGAGATACTTTTTTTTCTGTTCTCAGGGAAGTATTTTAGGACTAAGAATTGGAAACAAGTTTTTCTTCTCATCTGTTATTGTGGAAAAAAGTTAATGTCAGCTTACCTCACTGCCATCTTTTTTAGAAAGCAAAATACGTCTGAGCACACAGTAATCAACCACCTGGTTTAGCAGACTACTTTCTGATGTACCTGGAATTGTGCATTTTACATCTGTGTGTCTTAGCCAGTTAAGAGAAAAAAAAAAACAAAAAAAGTCAGCCAAAAAAACCCTACATTAATACTTATGGAATTAAATGCTAGATTGCATTTTACAGACTTAAAAATGAGCACTTACTATAGAATGTTATGGTACAAGTATTCTGAAGTCTGGTCATACCAGTAATATCTTACTGTATAGTTTAAATGAAGATTCTGGGTGTGGCTATATCAGTTTGTACATGAATACATCTGAAAAGGTCACTCACTGTAAGCGTGAAATGAGCCACTTACTTTCCAGTGCATCAGGTGCCTAGTGGTAATAAAAGGAGGCTCAGTTTCTATTGAGGTACTTCTATTTGTGAGATAATCTATGTAAATATTATTATATTTATATCAGAACACAGGTAAGAGAATTGCCTTCAATTAAAAATATTTACTACCAGAAGAAAGGTCCTCTTAGAAGGCACATGCTTTCACATTCCCAGTCCAAAAAAGGTGCTTACAGTAACAAGAAAGGAATACTGCATTTGTATCCAGAGGAAGCCACATGAAGATAGTTTTGTTTTTCTGGCTTTTTGTTGTAAAAAACCCTCAAATTATTCACAGTTGTTCCAGCATTCCTAATGTTAAAACAGCAAATTATGGTGATGAATCACATTGTAAGGCTAAATATAAGAACACTTATCAGTGCAGTACATTCCTGAGTCTTTGGAACTCAAAGTAAGAAATCTGTTCTTTGAAATATACAATCCTTCATATTTTTGGCTCATATTTGACCTGTTTTTTTTCTATTTCCCTTTTTAAAAAAAGTTATTTGAAAAGAAAGTTAATTTTTACAAAAAGTAAATAAAAAACTTTTATCACTATCACTTCGACATAACTTCTAGTTGCTTGAAGAGTGCAAGAAAGCTAGCTTAGCATAAACACTCCTGTTTGTCTAGTCATCCTTATCAAATAAGCATAAAACAGCAGATAAAATAAGTTTTAGAGAACTGAAGTACTGACATAAAAAAATTTCAGAGCTCTACATATATAAAAAAAATTGAAGCTAGTTATATTCAAGAGATGAATTGTACCAAAACTGTGAGAGTTCTTAAATTTGCTATTTTTAGAGGCACCAATTATTGGTTTTTAAAATTTATTTTCCAGCCCTAGGGCATGAAGATGAGTCCTGCTGTCTCTAACGTGAACCATAATCAGTGCTCCAGAGCATCGATGATGGGCTTGTTTTCCTGCTTGAGGACTGAGGAGTGAAGGAAAGTGCAGGTGATACAGAGAAACCTGAAACACAGGGGAAAAGGAGAAAAAAACTCAGTCATACTCAGGAATGGTAGGAGAAAAAAGAAACAAATAACTGCTCTTTATCATCTGCTGGAACACCTGGCAAGCAAATCTAATGATGCATTCAAAGTGAAATAACCCCTTTAGCTTATTGCCAGTTGAAAAGACGTAAGTATCAAAATTTTCCAGGTCTTCCTATTAAGGACTTTAATTAAAGAACTGATTACGTCTTCTGAGGGGGGCACAACACATTTAACCTCAGCCAATAACTTTCAGTTTGATTTTGCCTTATTTTATCTGAAGCATCAGGCATGTGTTTTTACAAACAGGACTGCAGCTCACCATAATTTAAATATGTCTATAATAATGTGAATTTTGTTTCAATAGCGACTGTTGATTACAAGTCCCCCAAGTGAATGAGTATTCTTTGCATATTTCTGAAAGAGTTTGATTCTGCAACACTGAAAATAGGTGAAGTAGGGAATAAGTATGATGTCAGAAAATACAGATAAAACACGACTGCGATATCAAAAGCCGTGAAGGAAAAAACTGTTCACTGTGCCACACAACTAAGTCTTCTATAGACTTGTGTGCTTTGCCCCCTAACAGTTGTCCTTCCCTGTCTCTTACAGTAGTCCCAGCTCACGTTACTCACAGCACGGGACAGCACAAGAGATGCAGCACAGGCTGCAGCTAAGCAATGTCGCATGAACTGACTAACCAGCCAGCTGGTGCCAAGCACATTGTATCAGCATCTGAGCTCTGCTTTACTTTCCCTCAGCAGGAGCAAAATTGTGCATCTCTCTCCTCTACCCTTCTGGTGATTTGCATGAATTCTTGCACTCTTAACCCATTCCCTGTGACCAATGTGGCTGAAGCTGGCCAAGAGTTTCAAAAGAACTAGCAATGGGTAAAGGGAAGGTTGGGGACTGGAGCAAGAGGATGGGCAACAAATTTCCTAGGAACTGGCACAATGCTTGTTGTAATGTAATTCAGTATGCAGGATCTCTCATAGTCATACCTCTCTACATTGAATTCAAACACAAGAAAACCTGCTTTGTAATATCTGGGTTAGTGATAGCCTTGGCTGCAGTGATCACAATTATTGTGGAGTTTGGGATCCTGCTGAGCATGCTGAAGCTTAGTATTAAGACAAAGGTTTTAGATTTTAGAAAACATCAGTTGGGAGGGATTCCGCGGGAAGATTACATGGAGGATAAAGGAGCTAGTGAGTGCTGGCAGTTTTTCAAGAACACCCTCCTGGAAACACAAAAACAGTTCATCCCCTTTAAAGTAAGGGAAGTAGGCTGGGCAAGAGACCCCCTTGGCTTAACTGCAAGCTTCTGAGTCTGCTCAAAACCAAAAGAGAAGCGTACCAGAGTAAAAGCAGACAAATACCCACTGAGAACTACAATGGCATTACCAGGATGTGCAGAGAGGATGCTAGAACAGCAAAAGCTCAGCTCAAATTGAAACTGGCCAGAGATGTCAAAAACTACAAGAAAGAATTCTTCAGGTATGTAAATAATAAGCAGAAACAGAAGGAAAATATTGGCCCACTGTTAAACAGGAGAGGTGAATTAGTCACCAACAATGTTGGAAAGGCAGAGGTTCTCAACACTTTCTTCACCTCTGTCTGTACCAGCACTGTTGGCCCCCAGGCCTTGGGAACAAAAATCCAGACTGATACAAACACAGACCCATTGTCAGTGAAGGAAGAGTTAGTATGTGAACTGTTACAGAAGCCTGACCCCTACAAATTGATGGGCCTTGACAATACCCACCTGAGGGTATTAAGAGAGCTCACTGACACCATTGGGAGGCCACTCCCCATAATCTTTAAGAAGTTGTAGAGACTGGGGGATGTCCCAGAAGACTGGAAGAAGGCTAACATCACCCCCATCTACAAGAAGGGCTTAAAGGAGGATCCAGGACATTATAGGCCCATCAGCCTTACTTCAGTCCCTGTGAAAGTTATGGAACAAATCCTCCTGGGAGCTTTCACAAGTCAAATAAAGCACATGATTGGGAAAAGCCAGCACAGATTCACCAAGGGTAAATTGTGCTTAACAAACCTGATCACTTTCTACAACAAAGTAGTAACCTAATCAGTTGATGTGGGGCAAGAGGTGGACAGTGTCTACCTGGATTTCTCCAAGGCTTTTCATACGCATTTCATTCCCACAGCCTCCTCCTAGAGAAACTGCTGCATTACGGTCTAGACAAGTGGTCTGTGTGGTGGGTGGGGAACTGTCTGATGGGCCACACCCAGAGACTGGTGGTAAATAGCTCCTTTTCAAATTGGCAGCCTGTCACAAATGCGCTCCCCAGGGATTGATACTGGGCCCAACACTGTTTAATACCTTCATAAGCTATCTGGATGATGGAATCAAGTGTACTCTGATGAAGGTTGCTGATGATAGCAATCTCAGTGGGGAAGTGGACACTTTGGAAGGGGGAGCCACTCTGCAGGAAAAGCTGGATAGGCTAGAATAGTGGGCTAACAAGAACCTTGTGAAATTCAACAAGGTCTATAAGGTCTTGCACCTGGGAAAACATAACCCAGGAGTGCAGCACAGGCTGGGATCTACCTGGCTGGGGAGCAGCTCTGTGGAAAGGGACCCAGGGGTCCTGGTGGACAACAAGCTCTGTATGAGTGAACAGCGTGCTGCGACAGTGAAGAAAGCCAACAGGATGCTCGGTTGCATCAACAAGGGCATCACCAACAGAGGTAAAGAAGTCATTATCCCACTCTACTCAGTGCTTGTCAGGCCACACCTGGAATGCTGTGTTCAGTTTTGGTCCCTGGAGAGGCCTGAGAGGGTCCAGAGAAGGGCCACCAAGATGATCAAAGAACTTGGAAGCCTGACGTATGAGGAAAGGCTGAGAGAACTGGGTTTGTTCAGCCTTGAGAAAAGTAGGCTTAGGGGAGACCTTATTGCTGTGTTCCAGTATTTAAAGGGTGGCTCCGAAGATGAAGACTCCCTTTTTACAAGGAGTCACATGGAAAATACGAGGGGTAAGAGATACAAGTTACCCTTGGGGAGATTCCAGTTGGACACAGAGGAGTATTTTTCACAATGAGAACAACCAGCCATTGGAATAATATCCCCAGGGAAGTGGTGGATTGCCCAACATGGGATGCTTTTAAGATGCAGCTGGAGAGGGTGCTGGCCCATCCTGTCTAGACCATGCTTTTGCCAAGAAAGGTTGGACCAGATGATCCTGAGGTCCCTTCAAACTTGGTATTCTATGGTTCTAGCTAGACTAATCAATTAATTCATCAATAACTGGGTAACAGCTGCTTACTGTTATGGCTGTGTTGAGGAGTTGTCCTTGGGGTAAATGCTGGATGACTGTGCTGTTCTTTTGGCGAGAAAACTGCATGATAGGCTGTAAGACAATGTAAAAAACAAACAAAACCAAAAAACATCACCATCATTTCACACGGAAATTATTCCTTTATATCTGACAGCTAATGTATTGTAAGAAGTTATGGAAAAAATACTGCAATCTTTCATTCTCTTACCTATAATCATAACAGCTGTCCCTGCTAATAGTGCAAAAAGCGTGAAGAACATCACTTGATAAGAATCAAGAAAGTGCTGGAATAGACTGGTTCCATCTGCAGAGTTGATTAAGAGGAGAGAATATTGAGTTAAAAGAGCATCTTCTCTGATCTCCTTTAAGAGTTAACAGTTCTTAACTCAAACTGAAATTGCTTAAGTGAAATGAACTGAGTTTTTTATTTATAGCAAATAAGTGTAATCCACTTAGATAATAGGACTTTGATTCTAATGACTATTTCCAATGCAGTCTTCAAAATTCGCCAATAACAGCTTAAGACATTGATATACATCTTAAGCAATGTTCTTTACTTTCTCAGCCCTAAAAATGCTAATCTGTTTTCAAAATAACAAAACAAACTTGAGAGTAAATAAAAGCAGAGCAAAAAAATTACTTTCAGACACTTTAGCACTGGGATATTTATGCTAACTTCAACAGAGTATCTTGGGCTGACCCAAAAGCAAAATACATTCAGCTTCAGTCATAATGAGCAGCTGTATTCAAATCTTCTGGTCACAGCGAGCAGCTTACATGTCACTGATAACATTAGCTGCCAGCTCAGATTTTAACACACCAAGTTTTATAACCTCATGAGCATTAATGGAAGTCTGAGGTTTATTCTGGCATATGAAGTCTAGAGATAAACTTACGTCTCACTGGTGCACTGGTTTTGTCAGTCAAGTAAATCACTGTCACTGGGATAGTGATAGACTGGTCAGTCATGGGACTAGAGATGGTTAGAGTGGTCGATACGATTCCCTGGCTTGAAACTCTTGGATCAGACAGACTAACGGTGTAGACTATGTAACTAGGCAGCCCATAGGATTTCTCTTTCTCAAACGCCTTCACTGTTGGTGACCCACATTTCACCTGCCGAGGGAAAAAACAACTTGAAATAGACTGTTAGAGAAAGCACAGCATATATCCATCTTCCAAACCATGTCAGAAATATGTTATTGCACAGAAAGAGAGAGCAATTCACCCCTCAGCAGGAGTTGGACTTGGTTTTAACTTTACAGTGACACCTGCCTCACTTCAGCCTTCTTAACTGTTAAGGTTCCCCTATTAACTGCTGTTTCTGTGAGTCTGGGCTAACCCCATGCAGGCAAGTCAAATCATTGACTGTGCTACATGAATCATGGGCAGTCAAACAAGTAAGTTAGCAATCAGGCAGATTCTCTGCTTCCCCACCTGTGAGCTGGTTAACTCATCCCAGCTAGCACACAGGTAAGCCTGACATATTTCTACTACCTCAAAACAAAAGCAAAAACTGAGGAGCAATACATTCCAAGATGAGTATTTCCAAATCATCTCAGGAACAATCTTGACATGGAAAAGGTGGCACAAAGTGCCTTTGGTTAGAAAGTTGCATGTAACAGTTCAAAATGCTTTCAACTGTGTTGTGATACTTTCTGGCAATAGACTTACCTCCAGGGTATCAAGAATTTCAGTGGCACCAAATATTTTCACATCAGAGCTTGTGTAATGGTTACTTAAAAGCATTTCCGTTTGGTCAGCATAAAAGCCAGGATTGAATGGCACCTCAGTGCTGATCTGCTCCCCAGAGAAGTGGCTGCCTTGGATTGAAGCTGTAACTCTGAGTGCAGTTTTACTCATACTGAGGTGCTTCAGCTGCTTGTCAGTAAGCCTGTGCATTGTGATGGAACAGGTGTAATGTCCTATAGAAACACAAGCAGTTTGTCTGTTAATTGCTTATCTTTATGTTTTTTTCCTCCATGCAGAGTGAGATTTCTGTGACATATTTAGAGAAGAAATATAAAAGGTGGTACAATTCAACAAACAGCAAGATTGGGAGTGTGTATGTGAATGGGATAGCGTGTCCGCTGGTCCAAGCATCACAATCCCAGTACTGAAACAACAAAAATATTTCTTGTCCCAAACTAAACATCGTGATAAAACCACTAACATGGCAGTTTCTAGTCACATTTTATTTTAATGTGCCAGTGAGACTCAATTCCACTTTGAATATAACATGCTAATATTGATAGACAGGTTTTACTGAAAACAAAATTTAACATCTTATTTCATATTCTCTTCACCTAATGTTAAATTTTAATCTATTACCATCATCACCATCAATTCTATGGAGATATGGTTTATTATTTATAAAAGCTTCTTTAAAGGTTAGATATTCACCGTGTTTCTAATCTCTTATGGGACCTATTTGTCTAATATTAGTGATAAAGGTAGTAAAAAATTCCCACAGTGTGGAAGACACAAAGCATAAGTAACAAGCAGAACTTGGTAGGTACATGTTTTCCCCTTATTTTCTTTCTCTAACAAAGTAACAGAGGCAGCCACTATTATGCAAGGTACGATAGTGATTTACACAATGGGTACAGGGACTAATCTAACAGATATTTTATTTCCATGGTCTTTTCGTTCCCTCCAAAGTAATGTTATAGTTATGAAACTAACACATGTTGTAGACTTTCACAATTTTATTTTCGTTTTCACAGTATCTAGTAATTTCCCCTCCTTTTAAGTCCCAATTCGTGTTTTTCTGGGAATACATATGAATTCTACCTTTCAAAAGAAATTACAGCACTCAGACTGTGGAAGAAAGTTTGAAAGCATGATAAATTCCAGAAATGCTTAAATTGCAGACTACAAAGAATACAAAATGTATTCCTTTCACCAGATTTTCACATTTACACTATTTTCCTCATTTTAATCACTGAGATTAGTTATCCTACAATAAATACAGTGGCAGGGCTTTTAAAAGGCCAACATCAAACACAAAGAATATTTGACTCTGTAGAACATAATCAGGTGAAATCTAAAGATCCTTAGTACACAGACATTAAAACTCATGATTGCTTCTCTTATCCCTAGTCTTAATTTCCACTGCATTTAAGTATACGTTAAAGGCACTGAGGTATGGCAAGTAAACACCTAAAAGAGCCACTGGATGTTTACAGCTGCAGATACACCCCATTTTGGAATATCTGTTACCTGAGTGCTCATTTGTAGCAGCTGAAGAAGGAAGTGTTTTGCTTCCATAGTTTAACAAATACAGGATCTGATATTCTTTTCTAAATGAAGTTACACACACGTCGATCTCCTTTTTGTACAGTTCAGCTGGAGTAAAAGATGGCAGCTATTACCTCTATAAAGTGTGTGACACCAGTGTATTATGCCTACATTTTGCAATACCATCACTTCTGTCTCAAGATACTGTTGGACCATCTACATACCTACAAATATATGAGTAGTAATTTGCAAAATTAGGACCTAAATTTGTGGTCAAAAAACATAACTAAAGTTTGGTTCCATACCCTCCCCTGCCCCAAGTAAAATAATGCTTCTGAGTTTCTTCCTGACTTAGTACTGCAATTCTGAAAACCACATGAAATGGGCTGCCACTGATTACTGGATTTCTCTGAAAACAAATAAATGTCTTTGTCACATGCAGAAAACCCTAGAGTTAAAACAAGGAGAGTATGTGTTAACAACTCACTGATGCCCGAGATCCTACACAGCCAAGCTCAGAGGCTTCGGAAGGAAATCTGCTAGGTCAAAGGGCTTTTGGACTAAACCACAGCAGAATTCAAAGTGTCACTTGGAGTGTGGCATCTTGTCTCATCTTACCTGAAACGGCATCAAATCCAGGTTCTGTTATAAAAATATCATGTGCTGGGAAGTCAAATGCATCATTGTTAAAATCTAGATGGCAATTGATAATGGACTGTGGTTGTAATTCAGCAATGGCTTCAATCTGAGCAGGCAAGCACTCCCCTAAGGGGAAGAAAAAAATTTAATCTCTAATTAATTAGAAAATTATAACTAATTAGTTTTTAATTAATTAAAAGAAAAACTATGGCGTGAAATATCAGGTTATTCTGCCACCTTCTGATATAGTTTCACAAGATTACGATGATCTTAAAATAGCTGGAGATCAGAGACAGCTGTCCTATCTCAGGTCTAATACTACAGCGATACCACATGAAAATTTTATATGTTTTGGGTTGTTTTTTTTTTTTACATGAATAATTTATTTATAGGAAAGAACGAACTAGAGAGAATTTTTAGCTCAGATGTGTCTGTTGAATAACTTCTAAATTGAGAGTCCCAGGACCATATATTTAGTATCTGGCAAGATGTTTTTTTGGTAGGCTAATCATTTACATAGGGCACAATAAAATTCTACTTGAACAAGTGCTAAGAGTTAAGCTAAAACCTAAAAGAAACCATAATCAAACAGAATACAGCTTATTAGGTAGAGGGCACAATATGATGCTTAATATTTGTATTGATTCTAATTGCTGATAATTTCTGTAAACTATTTAAGGATGTTTACTTTAAACATGCTCAGTAAGAAAAAATAGTACCCTCCAAGAGGCAGTAAGCAATCAACTAGCTGATTGCCTATGAACTGTTTTTTTGCTATGATAAAAAAATGACACTTCTATTATCTACTGATTTTATTAGTTTTGAAATCTTAATAGTGCCCCAGAACACCCTCCAAGTTCTGCAACATGGCCCTAAGATTCTTCTAGAGCTCCTGGGATTCCAGAAAGGCACTAGAGGTTCACAGAGATCTTGCTAAAACAGCTTCACAGACCCTTAAAAAAAACCAAAGACACACAAACCAAAACCACCTATCATGAATATACAAACATGCCATAAACAATTAGCATAAAGATTTTTTTCATCATACCTTTCAAATTTTTATTTTTTTCCCCAATTGAAACTATCACTTTGGAGGCTGCAACTCCTTGTAAGTTTGTTTTCACTCCACTTACATGCATTGCTGTAGTCCTCTGAGGTATATTAATCAATATCTGAAAAAAACATGAAGTACATTGTTACCAAAACCTGTTTATCAAATAAAAATGAAGATAAAACCAGACTGGATTGATTGTAAAATGCACATATCCTTGTGTGTGTAGCAGAAGATTCCAAGAGGTTGTGTTTTGCGTTGAGAAATCCTACATTTCTCTAATTTTAGGAACTGCTTTTCAAGGCAATTGAAGCTAGTAAAACCATTATTTCTTTCCACCCAACACCCATAAGTTAATAGGCATAAAATTCTATGTCTAAATTTAAATTTAAAAGAGTATCTAGTGCCTACGTTAGCTGATCCAGTGAATTGTGTCAACAGTACAACTGCACTGCAGATAAAGAAAATAATTTAATAGAATAGTTCTGATCAGTGATGCCTAGTAATATGGTACAACACTTCAGGAAGTTCTTGCTGGCATCTCATCCTGCAGTGAAACCTAATTCCTAAAAGCAGCCATACTCAAAAATTGCTTAGCATCTGGAAATAACTTAGCCAAGCAAAGCAATCAAAGTGTACAATATAAGAACAGTATAGGCTAAAAATAGAAATAGAAACTATTATGCTAAATTATTCTCCTTAACAGACATGATTAAGGAAAACCATGATGTGTTTGGACACATACCAAATATTTTCCAGCCATTTGCATTTCTAATAAGTTTTCCTTTAAAAAGAACATTCTAAATATTTATAACAACAAAAAAAATCTTAGAATGCATTTTGGGTGAAAAAGCACCCAAAGCAAACAAACTTCAGCAGTTCTTGTGGGATTTAACAGCGCCTCACCTCTCTGTAGGTTTTAAGTAAGCCGGGAATCTCATAATAGACAGTGACAACACCAGAATCCCTTGCCACTGCTACACCAGTCTTGGAGTCGACCTGAAGAACACTACTTAATGAGGAGCTCCATATGCCTGGCAGGCCTGAGAAGACATACCATTGGGACACTGTTTAACAAATTAGGCTAACTGAAGCATTTCATTATCACATTGGTGTCTGTAGGTATGTACCCCACTGCACAGGCAGCATGAGTATACACACTTCCCAATTCACAGAAACTAGATTCTAGGATCTCTTGCAGTGAAAAGCTGGCAGCCCAACACCAAACTGACTTGCAGTTACTCTGACAAAAGCCCATTAATACTAAGAATAAAATACAGCGAGTGAAGTTAGACAGTCCTGATTCTGCATGATTCCCATAAAGAACAAGCCTTACAAGTTAACAGAATGGAAATGTCTGAAGCCTGATACTCATGAATTCCATACAAATGACATATTGCATGGTACAATTAAAATTACATGAGTTGATCAAACCTATTTTTATCATTAACAAGAACAGTGACATTTGATTCTGAACAAACATAATAAATTATGCATTTAGTTTTCCCGAGAATAAGAAAGAGTCACACTGATGTCAAATTATATAGCTGCAGAAACACAGTGACTGAAGTGCCACTTACCTTCCTGGTTTATTGGTGAAGTACTCAAACAGAGGACATCACCTACCACCACATCTGTGAGCTCAGGAAAAATGGCATGTTGCACAGGAAGTGGGACATAGTCTGCAATTCCACTGTGTTCTGCATCCCAGACTTTAAGCAAGGTTAAACCTACATTTACAGTCCGGATTACAAATGTGCTGTTTGTGGCTCCTTTCCCAATCTGTACAAAGTCATCTCTACAGATAAAAAGAAATGCTTTTATGTTAAGGCAAGTTTGCCAATGTCATTATCTCTACAGCAGATAGTAGGTATTGAACTCTTTAGATGGTTGACTTCTTGTTTTCAGTGATGCTTATCTTCTAATGAAGTCTGACAAAATAAGGAAAATACAAAAAATTATTTAGGTGCTACTGAGGCAAATTTCAGTTCTCACATCGTTATGCTGAGGGAATATTGAGGTCATAATTATGTATGAGAACTACTTCCCAATTTTAAAATTTTAGAACTTTAGAATGAGGTAAGCTGTCTCTCCTCCCTTTTCTCAGGGAGTTAAGAACCAAAGAAATTTCAACACCAATATGCAGCTTTCCAGCCACAGCTTTACAAACCTAAATCCCATTTGATTCCAAGTTCTGATATTTACCAAAATTCAGCGTTCTAAAGTGAAGTGACATAACGCACACTTAGAAGTGCGCCTGGCACAAAGACTGCCACCCTGGCAGCACCACGCAGAGACAGTGAAGGTCTTGACAGGAGTAGAGCTGGGTCACCACAGGGCTGCACCTGAGGTTAACGAGCAGCACTTCTCTCTCTGGGGCTGATAACTAGTCCTGTGATGAAGCAGCTGTGTCACATCTATTTTGGAAGCTAAGGCAGTGTTAACTCAGGGATCTCTGTATGCTACAGAAATTTCTGGAGATCATTTAGGTAGGAGAAAGAGAAAAATCTTGAATTCAACCCCTCTTTTTTTTTTCCTCTTAAACACAATCACTGCGTCAAAACTGCAAGGTGCTCTGCAGAAAACAAGCTATGATATAGTATTGTTATCTCTAACAACAGACATCAAAGAGGTGAATGAAAGAGATCAATTGTCATTGATCAAGAGATCAAAAAAACAATCACTATATCCAAATAATTGGAATTAGTGATTTTTTACTGGTGACCAAAGAAGGCTGTTTTATAATATTTATTATGCTTCGAGGCAGAGAGCAAAAGGCCTTTTGAGGCCTGACTTTGCTGTGCAAAGGCTGTACAAGCATATCTGAAGACACAGTCCCTGATCCAGAATGTTCACCATCTTATGTGAGACTTAAGCGAGTCAGTGTAACAAAGCACTAGGAGAAAAGAGACAAGATGAGGCAAATGCTAGTAAGATCAATTGTTTATATAGGCCACTGATGTATACAATCTGATGATTCAGAGTCACTTAAAGCAGAAATGTACCCCAGCAGGCCCCACTAGGAATCATGCTTATCTGGGAAACTTTCCATTTGCTAGAGAATATGAATTGCTAACGAACTCTTCTTTTTGCTAAGGTGCCTCTAAAGACCACAGAGATTAAATCCTTTCTTTGCTAATCCCAGTTCAAGCTATATCTTCATTTGATATCTTTGGAACAATCTTTGTTCCTTGCTGTGGCTGGGCTATGTGTATTTGGCCTTTTTTGTTCTCTGTAATCAACACCCATGATACCCACCTGTTTGTTGCAAAGTTGAGCACAGAATTATGCGAATGAAAAGTATCTCCAGAGTTATCATGAAAATGGACTGTAAAAGTCAATGTCACACCCAGGGGGAGAGCCAATAATGCCTCTTTGTTTTGCGTGTGCAGAATAGGACTCATGGAGATTCTTAGATATGAGATGGGGTAGACCTGTAAAAACACAGGCAGTGAAAAGCAAAATCAAAATTTTTTCAGTGCCTCTATAAAAATAGTAATCTAAACCAGTTCTTATTATGCAAATATACAAAGAGAACAAGTTGCCCCTAGGCTTCCCTCCCAGTAATTCTTGAAATAAAAAGTGTAATTCATTCTCCAGTTACTAGAACAGGAATAACTTGCAAAGTATGTGTGAGTAAGGGGAAGAAATGGTCACTGCCTCCCCTGTTTCCTTGCACCAGGTAGAAAGGCAAGATGATACAGGCAGTTTCTAACAGTTTTTTTCAAACTTCAAACAGTTTCTCTGTTTGAGCCAAGGTTTACCCAGCAGAGGAAACATGAGCAATAGCTGCAGAGCTGTTCCCTAGTGACCCCTGTCAAATAACATCATAGATGCTACAAACTGCCGCCCCTCAGACAGGCTCACAGTGGTCTGACAACAGGGCTCCCAGAGGTGGGAAGGCACAACACCCACAGTCTTTCCTCTGGAGGTGTGCGTTGGTGTGGTTTTTCTGATCCATCATTGGGCACACTTGCCTTGTTACTGCTGCCAGGCCGTCCCTTGAGGCATTGGCTGATACAAGTGAAATGCAACAGACAAAAGCAGTCAAAACTGGCATCTGACAAATCCTAACTGGTCAGCAGGCTGCAGTTTGTTGCCTCATTGCCTTTCCTCAACCAAGACAGAAGTTAAGGACTTCTGCTCCAGATTCTTTAGAAAAGTCTGCTAGATTATCCATATGGGCACACTCCCACATTTTTGCAGTAACACTCCAACTTTGTCTGAAGACAAAGACTTTAAAACCATATTTTTTAAAACAACATATTACTATTCCCAATTAACTTATCCAGGTTAACTATCAAAATTACCCAACAAATTAACTCCATCTGTTCTTTCTGTTATTGGAAAATAAATAATGAAAGGATAGAGAAAGCAAAACCCCTCAAGTATATAAAGAAAACTATTTTAAAAGGAGCCCTCAAGCTTATCTTGTAGGAAAATCCCTTTTTTCTGACCTAAGAGGCTCAGCTAAAATGTAAAACTCTGCAATCTGAAAATGTACATGTCAGAACTTAGAAAGGAAAGGACAAATTTGGCCTCAAGCAAATAGCATCTCTGACTAGTCTGAAATGAAAAAAAAGTGGCTAGAATATCAGTATATACAACTGTCCACTCCACAGGCTAATATAATCAGTTAAAGTATCAGTGCATATAGTAATCTGCCCAACTAGCTGAGGTTATAAGCTAATAAAAATGCCATTTCCCTGACAGATTTTCAAGCTTGCTTTAATTTGAAATCTTAGAAACTGTCCCACAAAGGACAAATTGCTAAACTTAATATTGATGAAAATAGCTATTTACTATTAAAGCATCTCAGTTTTTAAAGTATTTTTTATTTAAAAAAACAATATTCCATTGAGTGCAGCCGGTACAGGCAAGTTCTTAGCTTGCTTCCATGCTAAGCATGCTGTCACTTCCACTGTCCTCCTTGGCTTATATAAGATAGTCTTTTTTCAAACAAAGTTGAAGGTCTGTTAAGTGATGCTACTGCAGCAGTTTGGTTCTTAATGGTGTACAGCTGTAAACAGGCAAAACAAGAAATTATGAAAGGAAGGATAGTGTGAAAGAGAGAACTCTGCCTTCGAATGACACAACAGAGTCAAGCTCACCTCCTGCTCTCTCACAAGTTTTTCTACATGACCTTCAGCAAAACCACTCAAACTCTCAGTTCTTGATCCATAAAATGAAGGCAGCACTGTAATACCCCACAGGGCCACTGTGAGGTTGAAAAATATTATTTCCATAGAAGTAGTACAGTCCCAATAAGCAGAGGAAAACAAATCAATTGTCCAAGAGGTTGAACTGAGATGGCTGCTACTACAAAGAGCTCACAAGCTTAATATCACAGTGCACTGACTCCACAGTTCTGTGATATCATAACTGTGTACGGAAAGAATGCACGAAGGGAGAATTTAACTTCAGTACCACTATATGCTGACTAAATGTCATTTGAGCCAACCCCAAACTCATTAGATGTCTTTCACTCGCCGGATCCAGCCGTGAAGGGAAGAAACGAGGTCATCTATAACAGAGCTGTAGAAATTCAGTGCCAACACCTAGCAGCAGGAGTGGTGTTAGTGAAACTAAGCTACTGTTTCTTTTTTCATTCTTCACCCGGGAGGACAGACCTACATGCTGTCCTACAGACAAAGCTGAACATTATGGTAAAAAACAAAATTCAAATAAAAAACCCCAAACCACTTCACAGTTATTATAATAAAACTTACAAATAATTTGCAGTCAGCACTCAATTGTATGTCTTTCTCCTTTAGCTGGGGCATAGGAAAGAGGCTGACAGAGTAAAAAGGGATGAGAAGAAGTGGAGCAGTGGGTATCTCAAGGCTCATGTCGCCGGATGTAGAAAGTTCTTGGCACAAGGACTTTTGACGAGAAATGAAGGACAGATGTTCCCTTATGTCCTAAGTGCCCAACCAGTAAGATACATCTGACTTCACGTAACAGCCTTCAATCAACAGATGAAGTTTTGATAAAGAAAAATGTTTCATTAGCCTGGAAACAAACTGCTGAGTTCTGCTACAGACTTGTCCTTCCCTGAAGCATCCACACCTCAGTGTGGCTCAGGCACATAGGGCAGCCTTGGACATGTTCCTTGCCAGCTCACCAAGTACAGGCAACAGCAGCTAAATTATTATGTTTGGTAAGATAGCCTCTCTCATGCAGGGATTCGCACAATATGTAAAAGCTGAACTGCTGGGAAACAGCAGAGAAAATTATATTTTTAAGCACTGTACAGTTACGTCTCTAATATCTTGAAAATCTAGGTATCACTTAGGTACCTTACAACCGATGCTGCATTTATATTAATTACTCCAGATGACATTTACCTTTTTCCACACACTGCAAAATGCATGTTTATGACATACCACCTTTTTTATTTGACCTTCTGTAATTATCAGCCTTCTATGAGGCCTTTAGGGTAAACTTTTTTTTAAAAAAAGTTTTTAGGGCACATGCACGCAAAAGTCTTTTTGTAAAATGTACCAAATTTAAGAATTTTCTAGGATTTAATGTCTATCCACCTAGTTTAGTATACTAAACTTTTTTCAAAGCTCAGAACTGACTATTAATTCCTATACTTCACATTTTTCAGAAGTGAATTTCAAAATGTGCAGTTAACCATCCCTGTTACAGCAGTTAAGACACACTTCTAACAGAAAACTGCAAGGAAAGATATATATATAGAGAGAATACTATATGTAGTTATATATTAAAAACCATATATTTATATATTATGAATATATTTATATAAATATATGAAAATATATGTAAATATATCTATATATTCTATATAGATATATAGAATAGATATATATATAGACTATATATAGAATATAGATATATATAGAGAATACTACCTTAACAGCAGCTACAATGGTCTGGTTGATCCCAAATGGTTCCTGTGAAATCACTTCAATTGTTGATGATCCTATCAAAGACCCAGAGTTAAGGAAACCTCTCTCATCAATTTTTACAACAGGAACTTTATCTGGTCCATCCAGGACACGGTAGCTCAGTGAAGCCACTTGGTCCCTTAAGAAAACAAAGAAACAAAACAGAGGGAAAAAAAAAAAACAAGGGACCCCCTTCAATGAGTAAAACTGTATTTACACCAATATATTATGCAAATCTAAAAGACTGCTATTTGGTGTGTGTTTTTTCCATGTGCCTGCAATAAAAGCTGAAAAGCTTGTGTTCTAATCTAAGAAAGAAAACTTCAAGTTCTGGTTCAAGCTCACTTGGAAGAAGTCTTATCTGGGTTTAGGCATGTATTGAAATCTAGTTTCCATCTACTGTCCCACAGAGTCATCATTCACTGATGTAAACTTGATTTCAAATAATAATGGCTAAGGCTACAACACACAGCTTCTGCCATAATTTTCTGTAAGCAATACTTAGAGGGAGATTAGTCTGCCAGGGCCAATGCCAGTGTTGGAGATAAAGCCAGAGGGGCTTGATTAAGTGGATCTTAGTTTCCTGGAAATGGTTTTGTACACAAGGTTAATTTTTGGAATAACTCTCACCATGGTATTTGCGTATTAGTAAAGTGAGCAAACACATAAACTGTAATTAGTAGGCATTCTGAGACATTAGCTACTTTGAAGTATCACCTATCACACATTCTAAAAGATCTGTAAATATTTTTTTTTCCTCTCAAGCTCCTCTGTTGAGATAGAAATACTCTACTTTACCCTAGGAAAAAAAAGTTATTAAAGCTGGATTTTAGTTGCCCTTTTCTTGGCAATAGCGTAGTTGGTTTTGGTGGTTGAGTTCAGGCATAAGGACTCCAACATTGGATAGTAAAGATAATGGGACAAAGAAATGTACGGCCTCATATCTAGCAACTTAATGACTAATTAATCAGAAAAACTGCTCAGAAGAGATAGTGAAACATTAGTAAATGACTACAAATGACAGGGCTCCTATATGACTGTTTCAAAAGCAGATGTTGAATGACCACGGTCACTGGAGCTCCAGTGAAATTTACAGTTCCGTCCCCTTAAAAAGTAAATGCATCTAAAGCTGTGCCCTCAGCATATGTCCTATTGTCCAAATCTGCACATTCTTATGCTAGGAAAACCAGATTTCAAGCCTGAAGAGAGTCTGAAATGTCAGTCTTTAAAAACAGATTATGAAAAAAAGGACTTCTCATTTGGAAAGGACATTTTAATCTCAAAATCTAGTCATAGCCTCTGTGTAAGAAATATAGAGAAATATATTCCATAAAGCCTTGATCGCCCATAAAAAAAACCAAACCAACTCTAGTGGAAGCAGGCTACTGCTTTAACTGGCCCAGTATCTTTTAAATTAAGAATCTAAAAGTTCCAAATATTTAATTAATTTTCTAGCTACAATCTAATACAAGATTTGAGAGAGCCCACGAGTACAGATAAGATACTATTAATCAGCAGGTAAGTCATGTATTATATGGATCTACTATGATATCCTTTTAAAAAGGTTGAAACAGCTTACTTCAAACAGAATTGCTTTATGGTTTTGATAAACTGTTGACACGTATCACAGTATGAAAACTGATCACTAACCTGTTCGTCTGAAGTTTAATAAAGGAATTTGGTGACATTAAAATCTGCTCTGCTTCTACTTCTGGAGTGACTAGATGAAGTTTTTCAAACACCTGGAAATAAAAGACATTTTAGCCTACCGTTGTGTGCAACAAGTGATTTACTTCCACTTATTCCACATTCAAAACAAAACAAAAATAAAAACAAATAGAACTATAACACACCTTTTTTTTTTTTTAACCTTGTATAATATAGATGGTAAAAAAAAAATTAAACATGAATATTTGAGGATGGGATAGGCAGGATCTTCTACAAATTACTCTGGAAGAGCATTAATTTCTATGGCTAGTGCTATCCTATGAAGCAGTATAAAAGAAGAAGCAGATTTGTTGAGTGAAATGGTGTTGGAGACCCCTCATTCACCCAAGTTACTTTAGACTACCCCAAGTCTGAGCCCATGAGCTGAATGCCCATGAGATGCACTCCTCAAGCACATTTTCCAGCTATGTTCCACCCAAAGGAATCCAGTTCACATATGTTGAAACTGCTCCCCAAAGCATGGTAAGTGGGAACAACTAGGACATTAATTTCAGAAGCCAATTCCTGATCCTAATGAACACACCTGAATAGACACGTATGATGAGCACTATAGATAAGAATTATTATTGTGCAGAGTGGAACTACAGCAGCAAAGCTTTTTTACAGCTCTAACACCACTTATCCACAAGACAAAAGTCACCTCGAATTTCAGGTGGCTTACAACAATAACTCCTGAATTTCATTCAGGCATCACATCAGTGTGTGACTGTTCAGTGTAAACCTCATCAACACTTGGGGACCTTGGAGGTTTCCAAACAGCAGAACATTTTACATACAAGATTAAGGGCTCAAAGATAAACCAAAGCTGGAACTACTCCTTTGCATTTAAAATTCCTGACTTCGAAAACAGACTTTATTTCAGCTCTGAAATAGATATTAAAATATTAACTGTGAGAAACATCATCATACCTGAATTTGGATTTCATCGGACAGTTCTCTTGCCATGTTGTAAAACTGGTTGGCTGCTGGATCAAGGACCTTAACAACAACTTTCAGGCCTGTTCTTCCTTTTACTCTGCCATAAGCATCCACTGCAAAGTTATATTTTGCAGGAAGCTGAAAAGAAGCCTTAGAGAGGAAAAAGTGATTAAAATATTACTCATGGAAAGAACTGACATTGATACAGAGGAAAGACCACACCCAGTGCTGACAATCGCTCTTTTGATTTTGAGTAAGCAGAAGCAACAATATTTTCTCAATTCTCATTATGTGGCAGTTTCCTCTTCCCAAGATACACGTACATGCAAGTACACATACACACACAAAATTTACCTCACTGTGTCTTGTCTTGATATCCAGAATATCCCTCTTTGTGACAGACCAGTGGAATGTTAACCCCGGTACTGCATTGCCAAATGAAAAAGGAGTCTGACTACTGGTGATGCCCATGACATAAACTGGCATCTAGAAAGAGAGCAACCAACTTTCTTAGGTAATTCTAGGATGTTAACCAAACCTGCACAGAGTAAATATAATTAAACTTAAAATTCATTGATCAAGAGATGGTATTTCTTATGAAGAAAATGGTTTGGCTGCTGTATGTGTTGCAAGGATGTATCACGCAGAAGACTCAAACACTAACTTGTAAAAAGTAAATTTTGGTTTATTCTCATTTGCTACATGCTCTATCAGTTTTCCATCAGAAAAGATGAGTTCATAAGTCGTTTGTCACATTTGTAGCATCAAACCACTTCATCTTAGTGAAGCCATACACTCTTCTTAAGTTTTCTAGATCTTTGTCTAGATGATCTCCCTGATTAACTCTGCTCCGAACATCAACCTTCCCATTCCAACTCTCCAAATTAAGACAACATACCATATGAAAACAAAACAGTTTTTCAGGTTTTTATTTTTAATCTTCAAAGCAACTCATTCATGTGGGACCAATGAGCTAGAATCACTAGCCATTTTGGAAAGAGTAACTAGGGAATACAGACTCTTAAAAAATAGACTTATGAAAATATAATTTGAATAATATCTGTTGTCCTGGATACAGCAGACATACTGTAGATTTTTAACATACAAAGGAAGAAAGTCTCCACTGCAAACAGAATGAAGATTAAAATATGCTTCTTCAGCAGGACCTGAATTTCTGAAAATCAGTCTGGTATACAAGGTAAACTTGTCCTGATTTCTGTTTTAATATGTTCAGCTCTGGAGCTTCTCCACTGACAGCACATTCATTTCTGCAGCAGCAGTGGTACCACTCTGAGAGCTGGAGAGGTATTACCAGATGACCTAATCAAAATGGTCACAGCTTGCATGTCAAAATTTTAAGGCAATAAAAGCTGATCACAAATCAACTAACCTGTGTACCAGTTTTCATTCGTGTAATAGGTGCACGAATTCTAACAGCTGTCAGCTGTACTACTTCAACTTCCACTTTGTCCTAAAAAGGAAGAAAGGAAGATATTGTAAGCACTTGACAAATATCAACTAGATTTCACTTTCAGGATCTATCTGCTATTTTGCCGTTATCTAATCATGATTGCCATGTAATTTGCATGTGACATCATAGAAAGTACAGATGGACATAATTCAGTAGGACTGTAAAAAAAATCTACAAAAGCATTAACTTTGTAAATTGATAGGCATTTAAAAATGCCGCCTAAACCAAAAAAAAAGAAAAGCCAACAAAAAAAAACCTCTGCACGAAATTACTGACAACATGAATGAAGGAGCTGAGAGGTCACTGATGGCAGGGGACTAGATCATCAGGGCCCCTAGGAGAAGAGGGATGAATAATCCCAGAAGGTAAAGTAAGCCATTGAGAGAATTAGAAGGAAATGAGAATGGTAAGCAGCAAATGGGACCATCAAGAATAAAAGGATGATATGGGTGATACTCTGATGTCTCCTCTTCACGTATCCTAACATTCTTGACAGATTTTATTCCTACCGTATAGTGGGGAGGAAAGGTCAGACCTGGACCTCAGTGGGCAGGAGATTTAGCTTTCAAGTTCATTCTGCTTCCTGCCACAGCATCAGGGAAGACTGTTGCCCCCGCATCGCAAAGCACAGAAATAGATTTTCTTTTTTTTAAATTGTCTCCTCTTGGCCTGGGGCAACATCTTTCAAGCAGCAGAGCTTTGTGGTGTGCAGCAGCTGTCCTGCCTTGACCTCAGATGAAGAGCTGTAAAATTTGACCCCAGTTCTGTTGTCCTGAATCTCATGCAAGTCCCAGGGACTTGCGTTCCCTTATAGGCCTGCTCATCAGCTCTCTCACGCTCAGCTGGTGGGAAATTATATGGACACAAATTCTGATGGAATATCAGGGATTCTTTGCTTGAACTTCATGGATGGGATTCAGACCACAGCACAGGATGATAGCTTTCTATACAGCCTGCCTACAGCTTAAGAGACAATGGGTTTCTTAGGCACCAGTTACCTTCTGACTTCTACTGACATAAGATGCTGCTAAACTGTAAGGTGATGCAAGCAAAGACAACCCTCTGCTCTTTTAGAAAGGCCTTTTCTAGATTCACTTACCAATTCTAAAGATATCAAACAGACTGTTCATAAAGCCTCCCTGTGTTACCAGTAGAGCTTTGTTTTAAGGTACAGCAAGATTTGGCTATCTGTTGAAAGTATCACCTCTGTCAGCAACTGCTTAAGTTCACAGGCCAGGGAGTAAGGAACACTGATTTTTCATCTCCTTAAGGAAACCAGGAAAGTACACAATATTACTAATGCAAAAAGACTATTTGCCCCTTTTGAGCCAAATCTATGAGAGCCTCTTTCAGTCCCAAACAGTACCATAAAACATTACCTGAGACACCACAACAAGCTTCCCTGTCTCTGCATCAACAGCTTGTACAACTCCTGTTACTGTTCCATTCCCAACTGCCACTCCTCTGACAAGTCCAGTGCTGTTCACTGATGCAATCTTCTCATCGCTGATGGAGAAAATTATGTTGGATTGAGGTTGAGGGCCTCCTTCTGACGTGATCTATAATTAACAGCACACAGAACAACTAAAATTTACTCATCAGATACTTGTTCTGGTTAATGTTACAGGGTGCACCCCTTCCCTGCTGAGCACCGAAATGTCTTCTGTAAGAAAAGGCTGTCTGAACCTTCCCAGGGCACCTCAGAGCACATCTCTCCTGCTCACTGCATGATGTCAGACTGGGAAATCCAGTGTGAGCTAAGCACAAAAGTGGATTGTGTGCTTTGTAGAATGTGACAGGCCGATGCTAGATCCAGCCAAGAAAGTTTCAGAAAAATTGACCTCACTTTCTCTTCACCACACATGGTACAGCTCTGCTCTGTGTTTCAGTTTGCCAGACTTGTCCGCTATCCTTAATTTCATGGAGATGACAGATTTATTAATGCTGTGCTGGTATTTAATATTGAAAAAACTGACACTCCCTTGAGTGTCAGTTACCTTTGATCTAGCAATACAGTAAAATGGAAGGTGGCTCAGGAATGAAACTATTCTTATTAGTGTAAATGTATTTTACTGCCATTTACATTACTGAAAACCAGCTGTCATTAATTTGATTATACCTTAAATGATAAGCTGTACAGGGAAAGGGCCATCTTTTATCCTATTCTTATTAGAAGTATTCAGTGTGAATGCAGCTAAATTGCTAAGTTGAATATCTATTCCTGAAAAATAAGTTACATGCATTTATTTTAAAACAGAAATTACAAAAGAAAGAAAATATATAAGAAGATACCGTACCTGAACCATGGCTCCAATAATTAAGGTCACTTTCCTTGGCAGTAGTCTAAATGGGGGAAAGACCTGAAAATAGAAATATGAATATTTGTGTTCATGCTATTTCAGATACATTATGCCACAAAGCAATACATTCAAGTGCAAAACTAGGTCTTCACTTGCTTAATTACAGTAAATTGAACATGCAGAAACTTAACTCATCACTTGCAGTTCAAAACCAGTATGAAATCTGAAACAGACTAGCATTTGGGTAACTTCTGGACAGAAAAAGTAGTTTTTCTCACTGAAGTGACATATCATTCTGCCAAATTAACTACTATACTATAAATTAACTATACTGTCCCTGTGCTATCATAGATTTTGTTTATGCATATATTTTACATGAAACTATTTACTTCAATCTGTTGTGGAGCAGAGTCAATTCTTTGTCCTCTTTTGTCAGCAACGGTTGCCATAAGACTAGTCTGACCAATGGCCACACCATGTACTAGAAAAGCAGCAGTATGGTCATCAAGAGCTTCACTGAGTGGGCTGTAGCAAAGAAACACATTAGAGAAATTCATTGAATAAATTACATGAGTAACAAATGCAAAGGATTTATGTAGCGCATAGCAGTTTTATCATAAGGATGACTAAGTGACTATGTCTTAAGCAAAATTAGCTATCACATTTCTACATGTAACATCATGAAAAGGCTCTTTGCAGCCTGTGTTTTATCTTAAAATGAAATATCTGAAATGAAAACGAAGCCAGAGTCTTAGTTGGTACAGACCAAGACTCTGCCAGGGAACCCACTAGCAACATGCTTCCCCATACAAAGAGGAATTAATTATACTGATTATCTCAACACTAAAAATCAACACTAAAAAAACTTTTTTTCTGTGATTTTAATCATTGCGTTTAGAGCTTGGAAGATAAGGAGCTTCAAGGCAATAGGATAATTTAGCCTACCTGTTTCTATAAGGTTAAGTAACAGACAGAATGAGTTTGATAAGATCAGATATTTCAAAAACAGATTTCTTCACCTGATGTTAATTGCCAAGCCACTGCTTCCAAGATGCATATGGGTCCATGAAATATTATAGTGTATGAATACAGTCTCATTCATCAGTCAACAAGATTTAGACAGTTAGTTTATGCAATTTTCCTGACAACTATTTTAAAAGGCATCTAACAGGCAATTAAAACTTTATAAAAATAAAATAAATAAAACCTCAGCTGTTGTACACCACCATGCCTCCAAGCCAATATCTTTACTCATTTTTTGCTTATTCTGCCCATAAACACTTTCAGATTAATAAAAAAGAATTTCCATTAACTTACACAAGTGAAACAATCTGAGATGCTGCCCTTAGTTTTAGGTCCATGACAGCAAAGTATTTAGCCAGAAAAGGATTCTTAGAGTTATCCAGAACTCTGACATAAGCTTTAACTGTTTTTCCAATCTCCACCTGAAACACAGTCACGTACAGTCATTTTTCATTTAAACTAGTCTTACTTATTAGCATAAATGTTTTCAGTTTAATTTATATTACACTTTAAGTAGGGATTCAAAGATAAAGCCCAAAGGTTAGATTAGCACTGATTTTAAAGAATAACCCTGCTAACTACGGTTAGCATCAGATTAAATAAATTAATTCAGGTCTTTCAGCTGGCAAGGGCATAATTAAAACATCCAGAAATATCAGTGCCTATTTTGTATAAGATGCACCCACGATGGCAAGTAAAATGAGTTGTACATTTTTTGTTGTTCATTTTTAAAATATGACATATGGAAAATGACCTTGGGGCAAAACCTACTCCTAAAAGAATTGCTCTCATGCACTTAGAACAACAGGAAATGTAAATTAGTATGTTCATATAAATTATGAATTAACATTGCTGTGTAAATGCAAAAGTTGAGATTGCTGCCACATAGAACATAAAGTAAGAGACACTTGATACTCTGAAAGGCTTATAACCTAAAAAGATAAAATTGGGAGAAACATGAACACAGGGAGATCAAACTGTTTCTCTAAGGTCATACAGCTGCAGCAGGGGGCCCTCACCACTATATCATATCATCTTGTATGTGTCTCATCTTTGTGTTCATGATCAGCACAAGGAATCAGGGCAACCTGGATCAGCTAATAATGCTGGTTTGAAAGCCACTAACCTTGTCAACAACTCGGGCATACAGTTCCTGTATATCAGATACATAAATTTCAGCTTTAGCTGGTGCAGGGAAAGCCAAACATAAGTCATGAATCATTACAGTCACTGATCCTGGAAGCAGAGGATGCACCTGCAATACCAAAAGAAAATTGTCTTTTCATTTTTCTCTCATTCATAGGATAAAATTTATATCACTTTCAGGGCAGAGGTAGTTGGATGCAGAAGTCTGCAAGCCTTTGACACAGATAATTCTTTCACTGAAGTAAAAATAAAGCTGTAAAATATATGTAAAATGGATCATACTACTGAGGTGGTGCAAATGGCCTCTGGGCAGCAACTGAATTAATGTACCTTCATCTAGAAGCAGTCTGGCATTCTGTTATTCTCCTTCTACCATCAGAAGGACAAAAAACCCACAACAAATCGTTCAGAGCAATTAAACTTTTCTCAGTGGAGTGAAAAAAAGGATAAGAAAAAAAAAAACAAGTACAGAGACTCTGCTTATAAAGCACTGGTATCGCTTCCTACAAGACTCATACTTTACAGTTATTGCTTTTAATCTGAATGAATAGTCAAAATCTGGTGGTAGATCTTTCCAAGTAAGAGGACAATTGCCAAATCAGGTATTTCTTTGATGCAACTATTATTATTATTTTATTAATTTTTTTAATACAAAGGACGTACATATTACACTTCTCAGTATACAGTGAGAATCAAACAATAAAGAAAAAGAGACTTCTGCTCACAAATACAAGCTCTAAGCATGAGACACCAATCCCAAAGTTGTCGCCACACACTTTCTCAAGGCCATGCATCCACACCTTGCATCACATCTTTGCAATTCTCTTGCAATTTGCCTGACCTTGTCACACACCTCAGGGGTGTTCCCAACTGTCCTCTTCACCTTCACAGGTGCCTTCACTTTGGCGAGAGACAGCACAGGTGGTTGGTGTCCTGGTTTGTGCTTATGAAAATGAACTCACTGAAACAAGGGGTGATGGACAGCCAGGCCTCCCAGTTCAAATGGATTTCATATAATTCATAAGCATTACTTACAGCACTACAGGAGTTTGTGGTAAGAGCAGTGGAAAGAGCTGACGTTTGTTCTTTGAGGGCACCACTCTTACTTTTGCCTCAAAATAGAAAGGAATATAAAGCTTTAATAATTGTCAGCTTTCAGAACAGCAGCAGTTCCCAAAGTGGCCAGGAGGAGACAGCCAGCACAGCCATGGGGAGGAAGATACAGCGGAGCTCAGTTTGGGCTGGGAGACCAGAGAAAAGAAGCTACCAGAGCAGAGAGGGCCAAAAGGGAAAGCAGGGCTGCTACAACTTACAAAAACTCTTCCTGTCCCAGCTACCTCTTCTGTTCTCATCTACTAGGTGTCCGGTAGCTCCCTAGTATACAGTGTATTTCACTGCTACCACTATCCATTCTTCTCCCATGTTACTACTCATGTCCAGAAAAGCTGCTGTGTCAAAGAGGGTAAGAGGTATAGAATTTATCCTTGGCAGTCCCAGTAAAAAGTCTGAGAATAACTGCTCTAGATAACTTGAATTTACTTTCTCATAACAGTTTACTATCAAACCATCCTGTATCAACTTGTCTGCACTGACACCTGCCATGGCATCATCCTGGCACGGACTAGGATTTGCTGATTTTCTACACAGACCATTCTTCTGGCTTCCATAGAGAGAAAAATCCACAGGCAATATTGGGATTTAACTCAATCAAAACATGCAGAACTAACAAACTTTTTAAAATGTGGGTTTTGTGGTTGGGTTTTTTTAAATGTTTTTAAAATGTGTTAAAAAGTGGAGTTTTCTCTCCTTTAATCTGACAGATAGTTAAAATAAATCTCTTTTTGTACTTCACAAAGTTTACCTTGCTGGCACAGCTCCACTACTTAAGTTCACTGCTCTCTTCTGAAATTACCTTGTGTACATCAGTTGAAGCACTGCTAAACCCATGAGGGAGAGCTGACTGTAAAAGTGTTAAGAGCTGAAACAGCATAGGATGTACAAAAATAAGATCATCTCTCCTAGTTTTTCCTCCACCTCTCTACCCAGCTGACTCAGTTGGAAAATATCCCTGCCTTACACTTTCACCAGTTAGAGACAATCAAAATATTTCACCAATACTTTCCATATTCTCAACAATGAAAATAAAAACATAATTATTTCACAACTTTACCACTATTATTTATTACAAGATAAACCTGTAAATTATAAATTTGTAAAGACTACTCTTTAAAACAATTTGTGTCACTTTGAATTCTTGCCTAATGAAAGCTACAACATAGATACATAGTTTATTGTTGTTCACCGCAGAATGTATCTCATACTCTGGGCCTGGACTTAGTCAAACATAACTCTTAGTTGCATCTTCTAGTGGAAAAGTGGAGTAAAAACTTAATAGGGAGATCAGAGATCAACTATTTAATACATATTTATTCACACAACCAGGATGAAATACTGTGATAGCAAAATATCCTGAAACAGCACTGGAAGAAGAATTTTAAGGTTTCAGAAGTACTGGCCAGCAACAAAAATATTCCAATATTATTCTAGAAACCAATTAATATTTTGTATAACACTTCTGAATAATTCTGTCACATTATTTTTCATTCTGTTTTTATGAAATCAGGAACATTTAACTGCAATATTGTAATGGATAAAGAATAACCTGGTACCAGCTTTTATCTTGTACAGGTTATACATACACATCACAACTATAGTGAAACAATTTCCTATACCTAAAACTATACCTGAAATTGCTAGTGCAAAATCCCCTGCCTGAAGCTTGACTGTGACAGGCAGACATCTCCAAGACTCAGTTATTGCCTCTCTATCCATGTGAACTGGAAAACGACCACCAGCGATGAAACTGCAGAATGGTATTCAGATTCAGAAAGGCTTAAAATAACAAAATACTTTACTCACCAAAGCAATACCCTGAGTTTCCTCATGAGCCACTCTTACAACATTTGCAACACTGGTATTAATGAAAAAATATCCAGAACCTTCTTTGATGAAAAGTTCTGCCTGCAAAATCAGAAAGCATCCAAATTAGATTGTATCTTTCTAGTACATTGCTAAAACTGGTATCTGTACATATATAATTTTTGATGTTTTCCTCCCTGCAGTTAAAAAGTAGAGGAATAATGCCTTGCCTGTACATCCGGGTGATTGTAAATGGAGACGTCAGAAGGGCTCACTTTTACATCTTCCACTAGTATCAGTTCAATACTGGCAGACACTGGTAGAAGAGGTTCATACTGAAAGATACAATTCTAGCTGTTAGAGGAAACACTAAGAGTCAGAAAAGAGTGCAAGCTTCTTGTATATGCAGGGAAGAACGCTTAAAGCAGATGAACAAAGAGCCAGAGCTGGAGAAGTTTAGGTTAATAGAATGTCCACAAGATCAGCTCAGTTGGCTCAGCTGCTAGATCTCTTCTACAGGTAAGGTAATATACAGGACATACCGTTGTATTCTGCATCTCTGACCAAGACAAAGGCCTACACATTAAAGATGTAGCAGGATCACTTAAGCAAGTCTGATATACACAGATAGCATATTAACTCAGAGACATGCTAAAAGTTCATGCAAAATGATAAAGCATAGCAACAGAATGTTTTCTTCTACTTCAAGATAATTTTTTTAGGATGTCCAGTACATAAACTGGACCAGATGCAAGTTTAATCATTCACTCATAATAACATTAGCTTAGACAGGGAAAATGTTTTTTTAGAGGAAGTTAGTACTATGTACCTATTTCACCTAATTAGTAGAATTATTTCCTTGATGTAGAAAGGATGTCATCTTTCCCTAATGACATAATAGGATGCTCCACTTAAACATGGAACAATGATCCAGACATCTTAATATATCACCTATTAAATTTTTGAGTTTTTGTTTGTAAGAAAGAAGTATAAGTATGGACAGGTCTGAAAGCAGAATATAGCAGTCAATTTCTAATGTATTTCAAAAAAGCAGACAAATTACCTAATTTAAAGAAACAACACACAAACGTATGTAACTGTAGCAGAAGTGGACTCTAAAACTACTCCTCAACTATCAAAAAGATTCCTTCCAAGCTTAAACACAGAGACTAGAACTTAAGAGAACTCCAGTGCCATTTTACGTGTGTGTATCCCACACTGATACACAATAAACTTCTCTCAAGTCGAGGCAAAGTTTACAGAACTCACTTTTCCAGTTATCTCTAAATGTAAGAAAGAATATTATATAATGGTTTAATAAAGCGGAGCACAGTGAATTAGAAAATGATTGCAGAACACCAAGTGTTCTTATGACAACTCAAATTTCTTGAGAAAAAAATTATACAGAACCAAATGGCTTGCCACCAAAAGATGGCAAAGTATCTGCGTCTCTAATCTAGTAATTTTGTCTAAGTTACAGTCAAATTATTCAGTTGGAATGCAGGTACACCATGCATCCAGACTAGAAACAGCAAACTAGAAACCTCACTGAAAAGACAAGAACCAACTGGCAATACAGATCATCTTCCAAAGAAATTTACTATCTAGATGCCAAACCTTGGACATACTGAAAGAAATCTGGGGCATAGGGTATTTCACATTACTAGTGCCCATCTGTTACCTGCTTTGAAGTAAAAATACTGTGACCTCTAGCTCCGTGTTTTACTCTTTGTCTCAACTCATGGTTGTACCATTCATGGTACATGATTCAGAACTGCATATAGTCAAAACCCACTTAAATCTTCCTTAACAAAATTAAACAGAATTTCAATTTAGCAAAGCAGGATATTTTAAGAGTTATTTACTACGCATGTCAGGTTGTTCCACAGGCTGAAACCTGCCTTTATATTCAGCAAAAAACCCAAAAGTGACACAAACAGAAAAACTGCCATCTGTTTACATCTTCCTCCTTTGTTCATCATGACTACTTTTTGCTGTTGTTCTTCCCTATGCTGAGTATCTACAAACTAAAGTATTTCAGGGAGTGGCTAATGACTTGTAAAATTAGAGCCTAGGCTTATGGCTGGCACTGTACAAATGAGTAGACCTTCCCTTCTGTAAGACCAATGTGAGACCAAAGGAAAAAAAAGTAGTATTAGTCAGAGCCTAGATTTTGCATCATATGAGGATATGAGCCAGCTTTTGCTTTGCTCATGCAGAACCTTTCTACCCATTTTTGTAGTGGAAATAACACATTTGCTTTCTTAAGTGACAGCTGTACTAAACACATCATTGCTTTAGTGAAGGACAAGCAGCAGAGATTTACCAATTCATTAAAAAAGCTAAATTGAAACAAAACCAACTGAAACAATTCTTTGTAATCCCCTTGCCCAGATGGTTTAAAAAAAAACAACAAACAGAATGGGATATATTGGATACAATAGCAGCATGCAGTGCAGTGGAAAGCAGGAAAAGCTATGAACATGATAAAAACATCGTGGTATGAATCTGTCTTCAGGATCAGCTGTGGAGGTGCCTTATTTTTACATTACCACGCACCAAGGAAATAAATACATAGGAACGCTATACATTAAGTATCACAGGAAAAGAGCAATAAAACCCCAGAAGCCTAAGTACCGGTATTTTTACTTTAGCTGCCTTGAGATGGGATTGCTGGTATCCTGTTGCAGTTGCAGAGATGGCAGTTGTACCAGACTCATGGTGAACTAGAACAGTTTGTAAGCCTAGAATCAAACAAAAAGTCAAATAAAACCTGATTATGGGGAATAAAAAGATGAAATGTAAACTGATAATCTCTTCCACTATCACTCTAAACAGACAAGGATTTTCTCTCTCAGAACAGGTTCTAGACATTGGGTTTGGTCCTATTTTTTTCTTTTTCTTTCTTTTTAAATAATGCACACCTAAAATGCATGTTGAGGGTAAACTGAAATGTGACTGCAGATTACAGTAATTTCTTTAATCAAGATCTGACATTACCAAATAGATTTAACCCTTACCTTGTTCAAATAATGACATGCTAATTTAAACTAATTCATACCATGCATTTTCTTTTGACCATTTCCGTCTTCTTTCAGAGTCAGCTCCATTGGCATATCAGGCTCAATATTAGCTAAGGACACTTTTGTTGATTCCCAGATAACACTAAGAGAACTGAAGTTATCAAATTTACTGCCCTGTTGGTCATATGCAGCCAAATCCAATACTGGATTGCGATAATTTGAAACAGGAACCTGAAAAAGAATGAATAGTTTAAACTTAACAGATGCAAGAGGATTTTTTTAATCATTAGAAGAAAAAAAAAAGTATGCCAAGTTCCATGAGATTTATTATAACACTCATTAAATGAGTAATGTTCATTAAAACGAGCCATTAATGCAAAGTCATTAAGTTGTACTTCAGCTGCAAAGGTTTTTTAGGGGGGTTTTAGCCTGAATTACCTTAGAACAAAAATCGAACTGCACAGCTCAACTATGTTGTCTTTGGAATTCAAATAATGAAAAATACTGCTATTTTTCAGAAGGCATAGCTCAAAATTCTAGCGTTCATCTTGCTAAATGCAATGTGACAGCAGTGTACTGATGTAGTCTGACACAACAGAGCTCGAAAAACAGGTGAACCCTGAAGAGACTTACAATATGCAAAAATCTCCTTCTCATCTTGTTATTACATAGAAGTTACATAAAATGATTCATCAACTCAATACACATGGCAGCTTTATCAAAGTAGGATGACTTTTATATCTGCCTGGTAATATTAACATGACAAAATAGGAGTTTACTCAGCAGAAAACATGTGACAGCGCTCATTAAGACATAGAAGAAAGAGTTCTTTATGCTTGATAATCTATAAATATGCATTGTCCATTTACTGTGACTCAGATTTGCAAAGCTGAATACATTTGATGTCACTGAACAATACTCACTGTATATACTTACATAGTACTTACTCATGTTGGCAGTGTGTGCCTTTACGAATAAAACACACAAAAATGTACACTCATGTAATAATACATGTATGCTAAAATATGTCTATATACTCAGTGCAATAGTTACTGGAATGAAGTGGCACAGGGAAAGAGCACTTTCCTTAGAAACAGCTGCTGGAAACATTTATTCCCCCTTTCCCCTGCCTTTTTTTTTTTTTTTAAATAAAAAGGAAGTTCATCTCAAGACAAGTCAGAAAGCTTCCTTCACAGTGACACTTTTGTGAGAAGCCACAACCTAAATGCTTTTACATATACTCCTATTTTCTAGTAGGTCCCTTTATAAACCCCTTTGAAAGATCATTGTAGGAAACACATTCAGACTGCTCTCTGCAGAAACAGATGATGGTACCACTGTTTCCCACAACACTAGAGTTACTGCTACTCTTGCAGCAAGTCAGATGCTTTATTTTGTATGTGGAAGTCCAAACACTGATTTTAAGAACATGTTCTTTTCCTGTCACTTTTCTCAGACTTACCACTTGCTTGTTTTGTTGCAGCAAAGGGCAGGAGAGATCAAGCTGAGGACTTCCATAAACAGGAGTCAAAGTGAGTCGTGAAGGGACAGCACAGATGAACTTCACAACAGCAGGCTCAACTGCTGGAAAAGGGTTGGTGATTGTGGGGTTGTTTCCAACTGTTAAAGCAATAACCTGTGCAATTATGAAAACAGGCAAGTGAGGAAAGGGACTACTGCATTCAGGCATATTCTATTTCACAGAGCTCAATTACACTCTGATGTCAGAATGAACAAGCAAAAATATAATTCTTGGGGGTTTACAGCACCATTAAGACACAGGAAGATGTAAAAGGAGGTGTGTATTTCAAGAACAGTTCTATACCATTATCAGAGTACTATTCTTGGGAACTTCTCTTATGTATTCGTGTTCATTACTATCAAACTCGATTCAAACAACAAATCTTTTGTAACTTAAAAAGGTAACAGGGCAGGTGTTTTTCTTGCAGAATGAGAAGGGAAAAGCCCAAAGGCAGTATTTATAGTCACTCCAGTGTGTTTAAAAACATCTTATGTTTTACTTTACATTCCTTTTTTAGCCCTCAACAAAATGAAGTGGATGTAAACACAGAGAAGGCTGTCGCAGCAAGCTGAGGTTATTTGCCTTATCCACCCATGCAATGATGCTAGCCAAAGCCATACAGACGCAATCTGTTCTGGACAACACTGAGGACAGCCAGCCAGTGCATGCACAGCCATAGACAACAACAACAACAAAAAATGTTTCTCCTTTCTGAATTTGCAGTTACAGAAATAGCTACATGTTGTACAGTGTCCACTGAGGAAATCAGTTAAACAATTTGGCAGCCACATCAAAATGCTTAGGCCTTGCAGAATTACAGGAGAAAAACATTAAACAAAGCTAAATGCTTTATAGACTGGCCAGGGTGAGTAAAGCAGGATAAATCACTTCTGCATGTTGGAAAAAAACAAGACCAGGTGGGAAATTACTACAGCCACTATCACAAAGACTGCACAAATATCAGAGCAGTAAATTCATACAGCTGTCATTTGTTTCAATAAACAAAATTACGCTGAAAGGTAACTTGGTTAAGAGGAGCAGGGCAGACAGAAGAGTCAGTTTACTGTAGTAACTTTCTGCAATGATCCTATTTATGCAAACTGAAGTTGTGCTTACTAGTATCTTTTAAATGCATTCTGCAACATAAGGTTTCTGTGACTTGGCTTTATACTGCAATAAACCCATCATAAACTACTTTATAACACAGTGTTATGAAATGCTTAGTCTAAAACCTGTACCAGCAACACAATGCGTAAACAATACACTTACTCAAGTTCTTTACTGGCTTATTATAAAAACTACTTGTTATATAAAAGGTATATGGTATCATAAATCTGTCTGAAGCCTGTTCTCAGTTACGTTAGCTCAGTGTTTGGCAGAGGGCCATACAAATACCTTCTGGCACTTACTTGCTCTCCCAGGCTTTTGCAAGACACTCTAACCCAATGCTGGATGTTATTTCGAGATGCGGGAGGTCCAAATAAAGACAGACCAATACTTTCTGCATCCTCAGCAGTGATGTTCCTGAAGAACTTTGAAGGTTCTTGTACCCACGGTCTAGGTCCTCCTTCAAATACCATATCTTTAGAGGAACCCAAAGTCACTAAAGCAACGGATGGAGGATCAATAGTCTGTAATGAATTAATTAATTACAAATTAATTATTCTATTTATACATAGTTTGGTTGTACTTTGAAAAAGAAAATTCCTTCTTAATAGAAAAGCTATCTTTGTTACTTTGATTAGGCTATGATTTTTCCCACACGATGCTTTGTAAGCATGGTTACTTAAGAACAGAGTTGTACCAAAATAATTAGCATCACCTACAAGAATTCTGGCCAGTTGGATTATATTCAATGGAACCCACAGATCCAAAGAGAAGTTTTAACTACACTCTAATCACATCTCTTTCATGAAGAATTACAGCAAGAGAAAGACCATTAATATACTCTTCAGAGAGATAATATTCTACATTTTTTAAATAGACAGTATGTTAAATGAATGAAATAATGTCAAATTTTACGTTCACTTGACAGTGCTCTCTACAGCACAGTTCTGTGCATGTAATTATTCTCCTACACAAGTTCTACTTCAAACCTCTAAAACAAATCCTACATTGATGTGCATCACTGGGACAGCCTGTGCTGTTTGTCATCACAGAAATTAACCTGACATTTTAATACGCAATAACCATTTGTAGCTTGTGTTCCACACCATCAAATTGCTTAGGTGTTTAGCAGGAAAGAAATAGCAGCTAACATAAAGAATGGTTCAACTCTTTCCATAGGTGCATTTTGGTTGGAAGAGAGAGAAGGCAAGGGTTGGCATGAATGTTCCTCCCATTTACTCCCTGGTTATATTTGTAGTATAAAGGTAAAAACCCATTGGACAACTGCAAGATTTAGCCTCAAGTGTCTGCCTGTCCTTTGACTCCTGTCTATCTTTCTCTTACTTTTTACGTGTGCGGGTTTTTTCTTGGGTTTTTTTTGTTTTTTTTTTTTTAAATAGATAACTGACAGAAAAATTCTGCCTTCTGCCTTCCATTTCTGGGTATCATAAATATTTCATTCTACAGAAAGGTGGGGAAAAATGTGGAAATCATTGTTCTGCACTTCAAAGAAAAAGTTCTTTCCTAAGATATCTAAGCACAGATATTTTTTTTTAAGTGCATTTAAACTATCCTCCTTGCCACCATGTATTGGCCCTGTTAAGTACCCTAGAATCATTCAACTTGATATTTGAAAAGCAGTATTACAACACCTCAAGGGGCTTTGCCAATATAAATGTGAATGATACCATACACAGGAAAAATTCTTAATTAAAGGGACTACGCCTCTCTCTTACATTGCTGCCAATAATAGAAAGCTTACAGTCTGCTTAGGATGTCCCAGCATCTTCAAATAATTATACTTAGCTATTTAAGATATTTGACAGAAAGTCATATTTAAAAAGTAGAATCATCATTACAGTCACGAATTTGTAAGATTTGCACAAACTTTTGTTACATATATGGGGGGGGGAAAGCTATGGTCAGCTTTTCAGATTCAGTACCAGGTCTCTGAAGATGAGGGTAACATAAGCATACTGCTTCGTATTTCCATGTATAGACCCTACACTCAGGTTTGCTCTTCCTGCTTTCTTTAGCAAACTGTTCAACAGTGGAATATGTTTCTCCCATTTGTAGGGAAAAAGAGCATATTTTCACTGCCATACAGGCAAGCCAGCTTTGCCTGCTTGCAAAAATCAGTTTAAGTACTGTGAAAGCAGAAATTATAAGCTAGGTCTACTCCCATCTGCCATTATGGACACAGAATTGTGACTGCCCCCTTATTAAGCTAACTGTTACTGAGTTATAATGGACAGCCAAGAAACAAAAATTTGACTCTCACAATTTCCCACCCATCTAGAGTCTGCTGAAAAGTAATTTACTAATTATTCAGGGGTGCTGTGCAAAGCAAGACAGACATCCTCACTCAGATGAGGGTTGACTCGTATTACTGTCCTGTGTATTTCTTCAGATGACAGCAGCTGTGATTCTTTTGCCAAAAGTGTAAAAAATGGGCAAATTCACTTCCCACTTTAGAAGCTGCAACAGTCTATTAGTTCACTAGTGCACTACTCACTCCTCTACAATTGGCTTGCAATGTCCATGTAGGCAAACTGTACTATATATATGCTCCACAGAGAAAGGGTTAAAGCACAATTCCCCAAAAGAGTCCATAAATTTTTTCCTGTGAATTAACCACCCACCCAATTTTTTTAAACATACTCATTACATAATATCAAATTGGTATTTATTATTTGAAGACATGTTAAGTGATGGATTGCTTCAGGAACAGTGAAAACAGACTTACTTTTAATGGTAGATAAGCAGCAATGGTGATGCTAGCACTGAGGTGGACATGACCATGGGTGTAACTAACAACAAGTGCTGTGTATCCTTGAGTTTCAGCTTTCACTCTCACTCCACTACAAAAATCAGCAGTTGGCTTAAGCCTTCCTGTCACATAAATTAAAAATATATAAATAAATATTTGGAGAGAAATGCCCAGGCATTTTAATTCAAGTTCAACACGGCTTTTCCTGACAAAAGCATTTCCATCAGAAGTAGATAGAGATGTGTTCTCCAAACAAACGGGTAAAAATGTTCACTACTGTCTTTCATCTCAAACCCAACACTTACCAAAGTATCCATGTCTCACAAACCTCTTTATTCTCATACTGTCCTAAATAGGATATGAGTCTTTACTCTGGTACATACCAATATAACTTCTAACTCTTATTGAATATTTAATCTTGCTGTTCTAAAATGAAACTGGCTTGTAATTAAGCACAAATGAGAAGCTTTCCTGCACAGACCAACCTGAACTGTAGGCAATACATCATTCCTCTAGCTAAAGGAAAGGTATTTTCATGAAATTTCTCTGCTTACTTAGATGACATTTTGGAGTTTGTTTCAAAAAAAGAAAAAACAGACCCCTCCCAAACAGTACAGCAGCATGCTACATAGTGACATTTAAAATAGCTGCCTCTCAGGCAAACAGATGGTACAATGCAGACTGGCTTTACTGGCTTAATAGCAAAGGAAAGAGCCTCCATACAAGAGATACTTGAAAAAAAATTCATGGCACATTTAAGTAACGTACTGAATTCATTAGAGACAGAAACAAGCATGTTGCTCAGCATCCACTTAGCCCAGCAACGTCAATGGCAATCTTTAAAAATGACATGCATACTCCGTACTCTTAATAAACCTGATACGAAGCATTTCTTAAAGCAACAAGCTTAACAGTGACAGAGCTTTGGCAAAATTTAAGCAGCTGATCCTATTAGCCCCTTGTGAACAAACAATGAACAGTGTCTTTATAGAACTGAAAGTACTGCCGGACAATTCGGGCAAAGCAGTTATTAATCTTAGTGTTCTTCCAAGTCTTCCAATGCTACCTCAAAACACAGTACATGTAGACCCCTCTTATGAGAAAACCCATCAGCTTTGTTACAGAAGCATATTAAAACTACTAAATCACTAGAAAGACATATGGGAGACTATACATTATCCACGAAAATATTTGCCAAAATGCTTTCAGAGTCCCCCAAAACATCAAAAATACCAAAAGAAAGTTCTGCACAAAAAAGTAAATACATCCTCAAAATAAAACTACTCTGATCCTCACCTCTGAAGTTAAGCACCTCTGTGGGAATACTGTACGCAGCAAGTGATACAGTCATTTAAAGATGTGTGACTTACTAACAATTTAATTTTCAAAACAGGGAGGGGGTCAAATCACCTTGAAGTGGCCTGAACACACCACGGTTTTCTACTTCCACAACTAGATCAAAGTGTGAGCAGTCACTCAGTGGGACTGTCTCGCCTGTTTCAACATTTGTTAGGCCATTAATCCTCAAGGGCAGCTCCAATATTTGGCCAACACGTGCTTCAACTTGACATGGTGTGAACTCCATCCCACTAGGTTCAGTTACGTACACCTGAAGGAGGAAAGAAACACAGGACAGAGGTGTATGAACATACCCCACAAAAAGGTACCAGGAAAAAAAAGAAGATAAAAGAAAAGAAAAATAGGCTTCAATAAGCTCTCATTTTAATTAGCCCTGCTGTATATTCTCCCAGCTGCTGACTTCCCTCTGATGGCTGGAAACAATTCTTCTCAGATTCTACATTGCTTTTGTGTTTCCCTGCAGCAGAAAGGTATCAGAAAGGGCCAGGAAAAGCTGGCTACTATTTTAGTGCTCTTTTCCTATAATAATCCAAGTTCACATTAGCTTGGTGATCCTTTTACTGCTACTTCTCTCTCCGGTTGTGTTGATTTTAAAGTGTGAATTAGGTTGCCCAATATCTCCAGGAGGTACTGTCACCAACTGGGACAGATTTAGTATCCAACCTTGATTTTCACAGCATAAATATTTGAGCTAGACCTGATATAGTTAGCAATGCTCCCCAGCCTCCATCACTCACAGCAGCAGGTGTGCAGAAGGTGAGGAAACTAATAACTGAAACGTTTCCTCAATGGCTTTTCCCCCCCTTTCTTTCTTTCTTGCATTTCCGTTGGCAAAACATCTTTAAAAGTGTCCAGGGCTCAACATTTCCCCACGCTAATATGTCAGAAATTTAAAATAAGCAAACAAATATCTACTGCCTAATCTAACAACCTCCTGCTTCAACAAGTAATCTTTCTGTGAGGGATACTTTTC
Organism: Phalacrocorax carbo; assembly: GCF_963921805.1. NCBI lineage: Eukaryota > Metazoa > Chordata > Aves > Suliformes > Phalacrocoracidae > Phalacrocorax > Phalacrocorax carbo. Next base: position 25,350,348 of record NC_087518.1, on the reverse strand, counting down.
AAATCAAAAGGATTACTTTCAGAAATAAGACTGGCAGAAATATATCTTGCATGCTATTACAGCTCATATGTTGATGAACAGGCTTTAACTGTGTTGTTATTCTGATTTGCTACTTTTTCCATTAATGTGAAAGAATCCACCACTGACTGACTACATATTTCATAACAATCTCTATGATCAAAGCTTTTCATTTGCAATATCTTAACTTCCTAAGCGTCTGCAAATGGCTTCAGGATAGAATATTGAACCATGTGGTACAGAGTTAAAACTGTAATCCTTGTGGAACATCGTTAACTATTCCTAAAACCTACTAAGTGAGGTCAGTAAATAGAAGACTTCAGAGTTATTTTATGAAGAATGCAATTCCTAACACAAGAACAAAGGCATTCAAAAATAACCTATTCAGATTGTGCAATACACTGCTCTGAAAGCTCACATGGACAGAAGTATTTTTTCTGTCTTCAGGCCTTGACTTGTGTTTGAGGATAAGAAGTTTTAACTGAAAACTCTTCATTCCTGTACCCCTTGCTGGTAACTCTTGTACTGCTAAAAAGCAGCATCCTGGATTGTCCAGAGAATAATTTCAGAGCAAGTCTGTAAACTAAATTCTGCACAAATCTTAATTTGTGTCATTATTTTAAGGATTTAAGTCATTATTTTAAGCATAAAGTTTAGTACTTCTTAAATCCATTTTGTAGAATTGACATAAATAATTTGAGCAAAATACCCAAGCTAATTTGCCCCTCAAAAAACCCCCAGCATTAGTAGATGCAGCTGTTCAAGTAAAATTTGGTTAGAAATCTTTCCCAAAACACAGGTATTTTGGAGGGAAAAAAAAAATATCTGCTCTCTCTTCATTATGGGACAGACTTGGCAGTCTTGACCAAACACATTTTTAACACTTTTGTCAAAAGGGACTTTGGTGCAACAGAAGTACAGTAGAGCAATTACGGCAGTGCTGTAAACGGGAATACTTAAAACTTACGATATAGCTAATATAGGCATATTTGATGCAATCAGCTTGTTCCCCACCAGCTGCTAAATTACTGGCATGTACCCTGGAAGGAAGGTGCACTGACCCAGGGCTTGTAAGACATGCTTCCTAAATCAACTTCTGTGCTCCCTCAGAAAAAAAGACCATCACCTTTATAAAGCCTTAGCCAGATGGAGGTTGTCTGTCAGCCTCAATAGCATCTGCTTGGCATAAACAAACCTATTTCATTTATGACCATACAGTTAGATAAACACAGCCTCTGGATTCCAGCTTAGTCACACGTGCTCAGCACACCATCTCTTAGTTTTTCTGAGATCAGGAGCAAGTTTCCTCTTCTCTGTCAGGTTTCCATTCCAATGCTTAGTTCTTTTCAAAAGGCAGAGAGTTAAAGCATAGATTAAAATGCTTGAATTTGTGAAGGTAGCAGAGTAGTACTACTTCACAGTAGAGAATATACACCACAGTACTACTTACTTTTAGCTTCTATTCTACCATGTTACAGGTCTGGCAGTTAACAGCTTGACAGACAGAGTAAGCACTGACACAGTTTCATTAAGGAAAATTATTTGTGTCCAGAGAACACAAGGAAATATTTCCAAATCAATAACATTCTAGAAAAAATATTTAGGATTGTAGATTTACAGTGTTAACCAGAGCAACTTCTTCACTTGTCTTTGCACACACTTTCCTGTGGGGCCATTACATATACTGTTCCTGTATTTTCTTGACTCAATACCACACACTGATCTTCCTGACCAAGGTACTTAAGAACAGGGTATCATTTGCACAAAGACCGCAAAATCCCTCTTGGGAAGTACATTTTTCATTGCCATTTTCTCCTAACTTTCCTAAAAGATTTTTTTTTTTGGTATCTGGATTCATTATGTGGCACTGCACTTATTTCAGCCCCTTCTCCAGACAGGAATTTCCTCGTGCATCTTGATCATATACGTCATCCTTTTATATTGAGGGAAAATACCCACCTCTTACCCTGCAGAATGCATTTTTAGCTTGGCTTGTCTGCTTAGGTGGCTAGGCCAGTAGTAGATTACTACTTCCTTCTTCTCAAAACTTTCAAAAAGGAAGAAGACTTGCCAAGGAAATCAGGAAGGGGTAAAAATGGGAGTAAAGTTAATGCGGTAAAGAGAGCTTGAATCTCCAGAAGCACAAACTCTGAAACAGATCACTTAACCTGCCACAGGGCAGGCAGGGAAACCTGTCTTGGGAACATCTTGGAAAGGGAAATGCCTGTGGCATTCTCAGCTTCTTTGTTGTTTCCGAAAGCTGTATTCAAGAGTGACCAGGGTAAAATAGAGTTTTACCTTCATTTCTCCATAATGCAATGGATTCTGAACATCAATTGCCTGAATAACACTGACGCCAATATCACTTCCAGTTGTCATTACTCCTTTGACTGTCACTGTAGCAACTGCCTGGTTAGAATAGGACCAGCTGAAATTTCCGCTTCCACCGTGTGCCTAGAATACAGAGAGAAAATCTTTCAAATACTTTATAAAGCATATAGCTTTCATGTTTCTTAACTGTCAAGCCTTTGAATATCGTGCATGAAAACCACAGACACACTGAGCAATGACAATGCTGTTATTGAGGAAATACAAAAATAAAATAACACCTCAGAACTTTCAAATAAGCAAGGTGAAGTAAGGGATGAGACGATTACTACCCTGCATTCATTTTAATTTCAGCTTTCTTCCTGCACATATTCTATGTGTTGACCAGTGCTGCTAATCCAAGTAACTCTCTCGCAGCTGCAGATGTCTGATGCTCACAACTCCCAGTGATTGATAGTGTGTAGAGTCAGCAGAGCATTTTACAAATCATCACACCAGAGGCCTGGCACAGGGGATTATCATACTTCTGAAAACTCCCACTGTTTCTCTGCTGTTGACAGCCAAACTGCTAATTTTGGGTCTCAGGGCTGCTAACCTGACACTGTACCTACTAGCTTCTTTCAATGGGAATTTTTAAGGGATCTAAAGGGAAGAGAAAAGAAGATGGGAGGCAGGGAGGGAATGAGGCAAGAGGGGAAAAAAAGAAAAAAATAGTCACTCTCTTCTTGGCATTACTTCTTTATTTTTATGCTGAAAATCAGCATATCTACCTGCAGCCATTGAGCAAACATGCTGCTCCAGCAACAGCTCAGTCATGGAATAAGCGATAGGCACCTATGGAAACTGCCCACTCTTGCCACAAGCACTGTGAGGGTCTGTGGAATGTACAGGCTACACTCCCACAATGGCTTTTAAAGAAGGAGTCAGTAACTGCCAAACTTATAACCTCAAGGTTTATGATGCAGATTCCCATTAAAAAAACAAAACAAACCAAAAACACCAAACAAACAAACAAAAAAACCCCCACCCTCTTCCTAGAGTTCCCAGCTCTTTAAGGACTGTTTCACAAAAGTGTGTGGAATTATTCTACAGAAGGGTAAGAACTAGTTACTTGATACTACTATCCACATCAATAGAGACAAATTATTATACCCACTGTATGAGCACCTGGCAGTCAGGGCAGGGTAGTAACTGCTGCAGGTTCTTACTTTATAAAGTGAAGCGCCAAAAAATATTTTGCCAACACAAGCGGAGTACTGTCCTCCTAGATGTGTAATACTGGTTACTGAAGAAAAATAATCATTACAATGCTGTTAAATGTATAGGTTTTAAACACGTTTATTGTGAGCTGTAAGAAGTGTCTGTTGAGACAAATACTGTGCAGAAAGGTAAACTGAGAGTAATGCATTACTAAAACAAGTAAAAAAAAACACCAAACAAACAAAAAAAAAGGACGTTTACACTCCAAAATAAATGTCAGAGTTCCAGAGTAAAACAAGTGTGAACACTGGAGCAATTTTTTTGTTTATGTGTATTTTAATTTCTTTAACTTCCTCAGCATTTCCTCTAATAGGTTTCATAATTAAAGGAAAAATGAACCAAGATGATAAATCCTGTCTAGAAGGACAGTGTGGAAAATAAACAAATCTAAATTATGCAGGAGCTTAGCTAATAAATTTTACCAGGGGGGTTGTGGAGGGAATAATCAAAAGAACAGTCATTTCCCTTTTCCCTTCCCACGGGCATATGCACAATCCGATTACAGAAAGGGCTCCGGACAAAAACAAATGGTTAAATAGGTAACAGTGTGTGACAGAAGGAGATGCACGGGATGTTGCAAGAAACATTTAAAGAATGTAAAAGTTCAGAATGTTCTGTAAAGATATTTTCAATTAAATCAGAGAAATGAGCAGAAAAACATAAAATAAAAATATCCAATTTTTAATAATTCTGTAGAGTCACATCTTGTTGCCATACAAACCAGATGCATTACTACATTTTTCTCTCTAACAATCAGTCTGCACTGAGGAGAGAAAAGGTGAAACAGCTTCTCTTTCAGTCTAATCATTATCCATAGACGGTTAGCTGACCTCCACAAACTGTTACCAGTGACAGTGATGCCCTCACTACGCAAAATAACCTCCACGTACTTAACTTCATGAAGATGGCACTTCTCTAATGCTTGGAAGGAAGAAAACATCCCTTTGTTTTTTTTTTTCTTTTTTTACTTGCAACAGAGACCATTTTATTAGCACAAATATGAACAAAGCATCCAACACAAAACCAGACAACTGACAAAGTAAAACTTAAAAGTCATTCCAATACCAGCTGGAAAGAGTTACTTGAGCTATAAATAGAACTTGGCTAGATCCAAAATTCCCTTTCAATTTACTTTCATAAGAAGCATATTCACCAATCTAAAACAGCCTGACTCAAAAACTACTGAGTAGGAGGCAAACACTAATCTACAGGCAGGAACAACAGTCAAGCTGTGTGCTATGGTAAACAACTAGCATTGTTGAATGGGCAGATTGGGAAAATGTTCTGTTACAACAAATGCAAACTGATGTACATGTTGGGAGAAAACAAGTTTTTATGTTTTTAATGAAAAATAAATCACAGTAAAGTACAAATACTGATGCAGATTATTGGAGTAACATAAAAGAATGTCCTCTAGTGAGATATTTGATGATATATGCAAGATAAGGTGAGACAAGTATAGAACTGTAAATGTGGTTTTCTGTTTCACACCTCTTTCACTTTCCCTTACTGGGAAAACTCTAGCAGAAGATATGATGAAGTACTGACAATGTGTATTTGTACTAAGAATTTTTACTACACTCTGCTGGTGTGGTTGGGTATAGCGTGAACTAAACCAAACTCTAATCCCGCAGAAATTAAAAGTACAGATGACAGCACTAAACTCAGTGGCATTAAATTCAGACTTACACTAGAAAATACAATTTTGTCACTATGAGATTGATTTGTTTACTTCAGACATGTGTCCTGCTGCGTCTTTTTGTACACTGTTTACCCAAAGACATACCCAAAACTTAGCACTACTTCATGTTAAAAGGGAGAGGTAGGAACTGTGCATAAAACACTTGAGTGCAGATTCTGGATGTTGTTGTACTGGGGTGAGAGTCTAGGCTGGGGATGCACAATGTTCTTTTCTCCAGTTTGACTATACTCCGGATACTGGAAGACAAGCCATTTGATTCATGAAGTGTATGGAAGCAGCATGGGAGTGAAGACACACATAAGAAATGTAAGAAAAAAGTCCCTCTAGAAGGGCATACTGTAAATTAGACTGTGGCCTTTCTCTCCCTATCATTTTTTACGCATGAGATGCGTGGGGAGTGAAGGATACTGATACCAAAGGTTGATAGGGTGCTGCTCATTGATCTTTTCACACCCTTTTTGCAGTCACCTCGCAGGCCAATTCATACTCCCATACTTCAACCTCTTTACAGTAAATTGCAGCAGCAAATTATTACTATTAAGCTTTGTACCTAGGATGTTTTATGTAATTTCAAACCACTCTGTGTGTACGTGTGCAGCGTATACATGAGGGAAAGAGGAAGTGAGTGAAAGCCAAGATGTAAAAGTCAGTAGGGTTTTTATGTTTGTTGAGGTTTTTTGTGCTTTTTTAAACTAACTACACATTAAGTCCTGCAACTAACATCCAACAAGATTCCTCCAAATAAAGTTTTGGATATCACTGTGCCCAAAGTATCCAAAGTCAATTCTATATAAGTTGTTACAGGCCTTTCTGTGCCCACTTGAGCAATAGTTCCTGTATTTAGATACTTCATTGGCGTACCTGTATGGTGTACTGGTAGACCCCTACTTTTGGCTGCCAAGGAAAAGTCAAAATGCTGGGTGAAAGAACTATGGGAACATATATTTCAACATCTTGCTGGTTTCGCACTGGAACTGGTAACGTATGAACACCTCCATCCTACAAAAAGCAACAGCACAGTATTATAAACGACACCATAGTACTTCCTAGGAATAATGTTTTGTCCTTATGTATAGACAAGTTGTTGAAAGTATCTCAGAGAGAAAGGAAAGCAACTATTTAGGGTCACTTATAAATAGTGTTACTTGTGAGCAAATAGTCAGCTCATCACAGCAAGGTGTGCTATTGTATTAAATAAGTAATATTACTATGGAGATACAGGTGCCCACATTAATTTAAAAGGCAAACAGCAATACGAAATACGCACCTTCACTACTCGTAGTTTTTGAAACCCCATCTAGAGAACTAATTCGGTAACTCCACACCTGCATTTACTCTTTGCTCATTCTACTCTGTAGCAGGTGAAGACGAAACTCAGCCTAAAAGACCCATTCCATGATTCATCCCGAAATACTGGCCTTTACAACTTTGCTGTAATTGTAATGCCATAAGCTTCTGGCACAATATCCTGCTTCTTACCGGAGTTCTGAAGGAAAACTTTAACAGCTCTCAGTTGCCATTTCATTGAAGAGTACCTCTCTGACACAAAGAATGAACATGGCTTACCATATACAAGGATCTACTAAATCCTACTCAAGGAAACACTAAACCAAGTTCACAGCAAATGGGTTGAAGTGTTGAAATTTTCCAAGTTTCAAGCAAAAGCAAATCACTTTCACACCACGTGCCCTAGTTAGCCATACATTCAGCAGCCTGCCCAACTAGCAGAAAGTTAATGAATATTAATTTGAAGAAATTTGCAGGCTGATATATTTGGCAGATTTTCATTCCAGCATTTAACATCACTTACCAAATGACAGAAAACTTTCCAAATGTAACTGAATGCAGAACAAGGCCAGGGTATGACACTGACGATCCTACCATAATAAATTGTAAAATTCACTCAGAGAATGTGAGAAGACCTTTGCACCAGCACAAGGATACGATATGTGCTCACATAAGTATCTGCCATGAAAAAAAAAATCAGTGCTGTGCACCACTAGTTTAACAGGTGTTTGCCACACACTCAGTAGCAAAGTCCCACAGTCTTTATTTTAAGCAAATCCTCTGTTTACTTAATTGACAGTTTTCCTGAAGGATTTTAGAATTTGGTTCTTAATCTGTTTAAACAAAGATGGCTTAGACACACATAATTCTTAGGTTTCCTTTTACTATGTCACTATTAAGTCACTATTGCACAAGCAGATAATTTTTAGGCCTAGCAATAAAGCAGAATAATTATTACAAAAACATACCTGATCTACTATTGATGTCAGTGCAGCATCAATAATGGTCTGACCCTTCTTTATTGCTTTCACATAATGATATGATCCATTCAGAGATGACTTCAGCACCTCAAAATATTCTTTGGAGAGCTTTGTATTAATTCTGATATTCTAAAATCAAAACATTAAATAGATATTGCCACAGGTAGCTTACATTAATACTGTACAGACAGACATAAACATATTAGCAAGAAATCAATGAGAAAACAATTGTTTAATAACAGTTCAAAGAAAATTATCTGCAACTGAGTAAGAACTTTTCCCTACAAAATTTTCAGTCTTTCAACAAGATCATATATCTTTTAGATACAGCATTAACTCCACAGAAAATATTTATTTTTTAAAATTATCAGCAACATGTAATTTAACATGAAAAGTACCAATATTTATACTACTACTACTACTACATTCATATTTTACAGTAATTTCTTGATTTTGTCATTCTTAAACACAAAAGGGGAAGAACATACAAATATACTGCCCCAATAGCACATTTCTTCTGAGATCTAGCTGAAACTCAGATCTATATCTCAGGAAGCAAGTAAGTGCAAATAAAGTAACACTCACAGAAACTCAATATTCTGAAAAGCAATATTATATTTTGGGGGAATTGATGAGATAAAGTACAGTATTAGTATTGCTCTCCAGGAGTTACACTGGTTTGCAATTTCCAGTGCAATGCGTATGCTACATATTTGAAGTGTGTTGTCCAACTTCTTCCAGTTTTTTACTACAGCACTTATACTCCAATGGGCAGAGAGCACTCACCCAGAGTGCTTTATTTAAAAAATAAACAAAACAACAAAATAAAGCGAAAAAATGAAATGTCCTAACTCAGGGTAAATATGAAACCGCTCAACTAATTTCAAAGAAAGGCAGGATTTAGGAGACAGACACTCAGAAGTATATCAACATTCCACTTACATCAGATAAATACACCTTATTGCTTGATTTATCATACACTTCAATTGTAATTTCATAAAGTCTGCCTGTTTCCAGGACCCATCTGTCACCTGGATGAACTGTAAACCCTACAAAACAGGAAATATTGAACAGCACAAATCAACGGCCTCTTTATATAACGGATATAAGCATTTTGCTTCTGGTGCCCACACTGAAGATGCACCTTCATTGTTGCTGAATAGAGAGATGAAAGAAAATAAATATTTACCACTAAACCTATTTCACATTGAGCTACTTTTATGAACAAAATTACTTTTCTATGAAAAGTAACATGAGAAATGGAAGCGTGTATATACACACAGAAAAACATCAACACAAAAACAAGACAAAAATTATATTAAGTGATCGGGAAAACTGCAGCCAGTACCAACCTAAATACCCAGGATTTACAACATAGATAGTGCTGTTTGGTAGTCTGGAAACCCCTTGCATGCGAATACCTGAAGTCTCAGTAAAGGAACAGAAAAGTTTCAACAGAAGTCAAGTAAAGATCAGCTTGTTCCTGGGGCTCCTTGTGCCTCTTTGAGTATTTAAAGCTAATTGCACATTGAAAATAAACGTCATCCTCACTATCCTGAAAGACAGCGAGCACTTTAGAGAAATTCCACTAGGGAATATAATGCTCTAAATATTGAAATTAAATAAAGCTCCGTCACATTTCCACATTGAGTGTGGGTACAGACATGATTTAATTGATCTTTTGACAACCTAATTTCTTAGAACGTTTCAAGGCATCAGGGAGCTCTGTTGAGACTGAATTCACAGCAATGCTACTTCTTACGGATCCATCAAATACTCCTGATTTTCAAGACTACTGATACAAATATGGGTAATTTTATCTTTTTGTGTTGCAGAGCGTGGAAAGTTTGTCTCCTGCCACAAAGATCCAGATGGAGAAGCATCACCTAAGAAGGATACTCTTGTGCCCAAGTATGAGGTTAGTCTGTCCCTGCTGCAGTGCTGTTACAACTGATGTTGCCTGGTCCAACTTGGCAACTGGCCAAGACAGATCTCCGTCAGGACCTAGTACGTTGTTCTGTAGCTGCAGTTCATACTGATCAGATGGCATCTTTAATTCTGTACAGAAAGCAAGACAACATATGAAACAATGATAGCAAATGTGTCAGTGTTTGGATGCTGCTGATTATTGCTGATTATTTTTTACAGATGCCTAGTACACACATTAAATCAGTATTTTTAATGTCTTGTAGAAATAGCGTACGTATGATTTTATCAACACACGCACAATATGAGCTTCTTGCCTAACTTTCATTTCTTTGAAGCTGCAATTTCCAACTAATATCATCCCACTGTTTAGACCTAACATCTAATCCTTTCCCAGCTTCAAAAGTGGTCAAATTACTTTCTAAGAGTTACTGACAGTTTCTGCCGCTCCATTCTGCACTACTAGCTGATGTAGTGAGACTAGTTTACTAGACAAGTAAAACATTTATCTAGTTTATAGGCTCCTTGCAAGCAACAGATGCAGTTACAAACTTCCACACCTTTAAATGGACGTAAACTCAGCTAACACACACTTGTAGAAGTGGAGCAAATCAATTTGTCAAGAAAGCGTTTTCTGTTTGAAAAATTGCTAATCTAAATTTGATTTAACTATGAAAGTCAGACATGGTTTCTTAGTCAATGTGAAATAAATGAGTATATCTGAAATGATAGTGTTAGCTCCCATTCTAAGTTACCCCTACCTTCATCAAATCTCAAAGATTATATCACGAGAGTATATCCTTTATAGACAAAATTTTTTTTGAGAGAAAAAACTAAACATCATGTAGTTTAGGAAAATAGTACTAAACATTAACAACACAGCTTAAAAACAATTTAAAACTTCTCAGCAGTTAGAAAGCCAAACCAAAACCCAAAACAATTCAGGACAAACCTGTAATCTTCCCTTGCCTTATTTTCTGAACTCTGTACTGAATTGATGTTCCTACCAGAAGATAAATGTCATATGCTGGATTTAAAAGGATATTTTCCAAAATAAGCAATCTGACTTCTGCAGGAGGTACATGCTATTGAGTGAGGGGAAAAAAAAGAAAAAGCAACCACAGTTAAAGCAGTTCATTTGTTTGAAACAGACCATGCAGTGATAACTTATAAGTGAAAAATATTATTTGCTTTAATTTGCTCTTTATTATCACCTCAAATTTTGTCACAACAGAAAAATGCAAAGGACAATGAATCAGAGAGAGATCTGCTCTGTTCTTACTGTGTAAGGCTGAAGAAAAAAAAAAAATCAAGTCTGTATGGACATAATTTTCATTCAATTTTCTGGAGAATACAGAAAAACTTGAGACAGATACACAGTGACTATTCAAACACCTAGAAATTTATTTCCCCTACTGTAAAACATGGTACCTCCAGACAACACTTCCTTTATAACTTTACTGAGGAATCTGTATCAAACTCATAGGTCTATTAAATTACGAATACAACAGATAATTGCGTAAGTTCTATTACAGTTGTTTGAGGGATGTTCACTGAAAATGTGCAGTCTGGCAGCAGTGAAAGATTTAAAGGAACTACTAACCAAAAAGCCATGAAAAACTGCAAACAGAACAATATTATTTCTACTTCACTTATAGTATCATCTCAAAACTAATTAGAAAAATAAATATTAAACCAGAAAATTAAAAAAGCTACAAGCATTCAAGAAAAATAAAAAGTCAGACTGCTATAATGTAGAGTAACTATATTGAGCACAATCAAACGTGGAACTGTAAAAAAATAGAATTCTTGACGTGCACTATTATTTGTGCCATGTTACTAGTATTATATAGTTACTAGTATTACATACACTTAGATAATATTTCAGGTATGGGTTAGATAGTTCAAGGCAATTCTGCTTTAAGCAAAAACATTAAGTACAACATGTAGTAATGCAAATCTGCAAAACCAGGCTACAGATATGAGATGAACTTCAGAAAAAAACCAATCATTTTATACAAGGATTTTTTTAAGATGCACTATTAAGTTGATACCAGCACAACGCCAAGTGTTCCTGTAAGCAATAACCCATTAAAAACTCTCTCACGTGCTTGTAAATTCTGTTAAGCGAGAAAACAACTCTGTTGCCAGAGTTAAACGAAGAACACTGTCACCACAATTTACAAAGAAAGAAACAGATCTACCTAACAGCTGGGAAGACCGCCAGTACTGTAGTTTAATACCCTTGTAGCATTAACATTCTGATCCCAAAGCCCTTTCCTTGGAGACCAGAACCTGATGAGGTAGAATTAGATAATACCAGAGTATTCATATGACACTCATTTCAAGCACAACAGGAAATAAAGGTGTATCCAATATGGCAATAATTTCCTAGCTATTTATTTATTGGAGAAAAAAAAGATACCTAAAGTGTTCTAGCTGGTTATTTTTAAAAAGAGCTAAAGGGCCAATGCCTTACCCAGCATGATTCTAGTTACATATATAATATTAATATCAGGAATAATAAAATCGCACAGAAGTATTTGAAATGTATTCCTCTGCCACAGAGCCTTTTGTCAGTTAAGCTTAGAAACAACCTCTGGCATGTGCACTGTCCCAGGTTAGGTAACTGCACCAAGGTAACTGCATCCAACTCCAGCCCTTTCAAAGTGACCAAAAGTAGCACTGTCATCTTTTATGATACAGGCTACAGAGTCAAACCAGAAAGACAGAGATGCAGGACTGTTATCCACAACGGGAAAAATACTGCAGTGCAAACTTATAGTACTCCTATCACATTGGACTATAAGACTAAATAATAATAACAGTAAAAAAAAATACTATAAGATTCTTACCTTATAGACGCTCTCCTGTATTCTTGCTTTTAATTTAGAACTGCCTGTTTTCATTCCAGACACCAAAATGGTATCTCCTTGCTTGGCAACTTTTTCCATCTCCGATATATAGGAAGGTGGAATATAAGTGGATTCTAAGAATTTGAGTATACTGAAAGGTGAACCGGCAAGTGAACAGAAAATTGTTAACCAATTTTTGTAAATCCACAGAAAAAGACCGCCACCATCTATTCCCAGCTATTTCTATGTTTTAAGAAAATTTAAGCTATCTGCCCGGGACAAGGTATCCAAATTTTACTCATTCTTGAAGATATCTGCAGCTAATTTCTGTGGCTGATATAAATTTGTTTGAAGTTTGTTTGTGGGCTCTAAAGAGATATCAGAAGACTGCACACATTGTCTGTAATGATCCCTCTGGTTTTTACATTAGGTGTAGACTGCAAAAACTCTCTAGATTATTGTGGAACAACTGATGTGAAAGACCCTAAGCTTATGTTAATAAAAGCAACTGCTTAACAAACCAGAACAGAACTTCGACCTATATGAAGAAGCTAGCATGCATATAATAAATGACTATGAAAAAAAAAATCTATGAGCAGAATACTTGTAGTAACTGGTAGAAATTTCAATGAGATGTGACAACAGCAAGGAAAGGAATTTGCCATGAATGGGTAAACAACAGGACAGAAATTGAAGGAGGACCATGTTTTAAAGGTTGCCAGCTTCTGTATGCACATGACCTGTTTGGCTTTATGTGCACTTTCACAGCAAAATCAATACAGCCATATTGAAAACAGTTATTAACATATTTATGACAGTTTATAATTTATTTTGCAAAGCTGTAACACTATTAGGACATTTTTATGTTATCATAGCTGTGCTAACAGCAGAGGATATATCAGTATTACTTTGGTTAAAATCACCTAACAAATACTTATACTGAAACAAAAAGCTCCGTATGGACTAGGACTTGGACCACGAGTCCCACAGAACAATGAGCACACTGTCTGGCTCTCACTGTAGTTAGGGGTCATGCACTCACAACTGCAGCTTCAAGTATATTATGGGCTTAACAGGCTTTCCTCAGGTAATGCTGAGTGTTTGTTTCTCTAAGGCTACAAAATTGGAGTTTGTGTTTACCTGGTAGCAGAGAGTCTTGTTTTCTGCTCCCAGCCCATTTCCAGTGTATATGGAATATAGGTTTTAGGATGGAAGTTAACTGTTAACCATTCTGCTATTTAAAAAAAACTTGTTTCGCCACATTCTAGTCATAGATTCATCATATGAATAAAGCCAGGTTTTTAAAACAAAGATATATTTTCCTACATTATTTTATGTCCCACAATCCACCTATGTTTTGCTGGAACCTGTTTTCTGAAGTAACTGAAGCATGAGTTTGAATATTTCATCTTACAAGCTTACTATATGTTTGGGAAGTTGACAAAAGCTACACTTGAGGAGTGTCTGTAAACTGTTATATGAGAAAAACCCATGCTTCATGTATTTGCAGTCTAGTCAAACTCACATATATCAGGGAGGCATTTTTTCTGCCAATGTTCGTGTTCAGCAACATCACGAATATGATGAATACTAGCATAATACTGCTAGGTAACAGGATCCTGGTGTGTTGACACCAGGTGGTGTCAGTGCAAAGATAAAACTCTTGGAGCCCAACTTGAAAAATATCCCATACAAGGTACTGCTAAATAGCCTTCAATTTGGGTTCAATAAGGATGGAAATTCAAATTTCTGTTTGAAGCCACTGAAGAACAGAACAATGAAGTCAACACTGTAAAACTACATAATGCACATGCTTAATAAAATTAAAAAAAACAAAACAAAAAACCCAAACAAAAAACTCCAAAACAATCAAAAAACCCACAAAAACCACCTCCAAAACAAAGGCCAAAGATGGTCTGGTAACAAATACAGGAGAAAAAAATAAAATTAAAAAAAAAAAAAATCTCTGCTGAAATCCCCAAATAATGGTCTTACTGATAAATCTTTCCTTTGCACAGGTGTTTCAAGAAGATCAACAATTCCATCTATTTCTGGTTGCTGGATTAGAACTACCTGGGACGCTCATTAATCCTGCCAGTTGTTAAACAGGGATGACAGTACCCAGGCTGTTGAGTAAGCACTTTAAAAAAAAAAACTGAAACAATTGATTCATAAGCATTATTTTAGGCATCAGTTCAGTAAACTGCCTAGATGTGGGGAAATACTTATACGCGTCAAATTTAATGTACACAAGGCTTCTGAGAACAAAGTAAGTGAACTTACCGTAATGCATTGTGGGAATCTGAGAAGCCATCACCCTCTGTGTCTTTTACTATTGTCCAGTCAAAGACTAACCCTGCCAGTGTGCTGAAAGTATTTCCTATAAATCAAACAATTAGATTAAAACAAGAACAAATAACAAGCATAGAGTCTTCCTGGAACACAAATATGACTTTTTCCTGTAGGAAATTTCTTTATAGAGCTAGAGCTTTATAGAGCTTTATAGAGCTAGAACTGTTATGACTAAAATCTGTTGCTTTGGGGGAGTCAGAAAGGCTTCAGGACAAGAAGTGCCTAAACAAAAATTTACAATTACAACATTTGACCTTAGAAAAGCAGATGTACAGAACCATAAAGATAAGGAACTGCAGAGCTAACACTAAACTAGAACAGACTACCCCTCAACGACAGCATATACATGATCTCAGAACTGAGCCTGCATGAAAGCAAAGGTTAACTAGTGGACACAGTGAGGAAGAGTAGATCCTTCATCCAGAGACCCCTGACGACCACCCAGAGACACCAACAGGCATGCACAAAGGACATCTGCATATGATAATGAGTTCTCAGAAAAGTAATGAATATGTATATCTTTTCTCTGGGAAACTAATATGTATGTAGAGCTTACATAAGTTATGCAACTAACCCTGTGCAGGCACACAGACTAGGAGGAGCGATCCCCTGTGCGTCCAGCGCTGCAATAAAGAATACCTGCTTAACAGTCATACAGACTACTGAGTCCTGATTTCGGCTTTTTACGGCATCAATCATATCCCTAAAAGAGGGATTTTTAAATAAACAGACTGAAAGCAAAGATTGTTACTACATTTAAGTGTAATGGTCTGCTAATCTGAAACATTTTGCAATCTTCAAGATGAGTCTTGCTGCGAATGGCAGTGTCCACTGAGACAAATAAATACGGAACCGAAAGCCCAGTATTTACTATATTTTGAAATAAGGTTTAATTTGTGTTCTTCCCTTTGACATCATGCCTATACTAATAAAGTAAGAATCAAAGCAAATTTATTCTCAAATTCTTATCCTTAAAGGTTTATGACATTTTTAAGCAATAAAAATATTTTAAGACAAGATAATGCAACTCACAGCCTATGTTGTTTCTCCCATTTCTATACAACTTACTGCAGTTAGTTCCAAATCCCAAATAAATAGGATTTTAAGCACAAAACTCTAAAACACAAGGCAATTTAATCAAAATTGATCAAGACTGGGTTATTTAACATGCATACAGTCTAACTTTCTTTAATGATGCATGCTCTAGCTTTGCAAAGCTGTATTACACTCTTTTGCTTTGCTCCAATGGAAAGTACCAGGGCCAGTAAAGAAACACACATTGTTGCACTGTGGAAAGCCTATGCCTGGACACAGCCAGTGCCACAGCAGACAGGTTACAAAAGCATGAAACCATCCTTGCAGCCTCTGAACCACCACCACACCTGGATGTCCTGGGTCCTGCTGGGGTCTCTCACTATGAGGGCAAGGTCAGGTTATCAAAGACAAACTATCATGGGCATTCCCCAGATGATGCAGGGTCTCTCTCATTCATGACAGGACCAGCTATCTCCACAGCATGGAGGGCAGCAGCTGTCTCCACGCTACACCTATCAGAGGCAGCACTCAGAGAGTCATGAACTGTATTATGTCTTTGTCGTTCCCTGCAGGATCACACAGCTGTGACAGGAGCTGCAGACCAGCTGCCCTGCCAGCTGTAACATTACACTCCTTGGCTCCTCTGATGTCAATGTAGGCAGTGACTTGTGCTCCTGCTCCACCACTGTAACCCAGCCCTGAGCTGCTCCTCTGTGATGCTTCAGCAGAAAAGCAGCTCTCACTGGCAAGGCTGGAGCAAACCCCAGTATACAAAGAGAGCTGTCTTGACATGCTCTGCTCCATGGCTGGGGCAAGAAGCCAGTGTTCCTTGCACACTCATAGCCAAAGAAATGCAAACTCCCATCTTAAGTCTTCCTCTTATTTAACTCACCTCTAGTTAAATCATAATAAAGTAACTTCAGCAAAGTTCAACAGATAAAACAATATATAGTATTACTTTTTTTCCCCCCCTCTACATTCTATACTTAATTTAGCAAAGATCTCCATGATGATCTTCCTCTCTTGCATTAGTAATCTTTGAAAAGTAATATTAGGGGATTGAGTTTATATTTGGAGTGGCTTATTAAAAATATGTACAAAAAGAAATCTGCATTAATAACTGATTACAAAATACAGCTTATGTAAAAAACCTGCATTATTTATAAATAATATATATATATATGGAAAAGAGTAAGGAAAGAAACTATTCCTGAAGATATATCGATACTCACAGGAGTAGAATAATCAATATTAATGAATGGTCTGACCAATACCAGAGGCAATAATCTGGCAATGTAAGATGCACTAATCGCCATCAGCCCAGAACAAATCACATGTGGTGCATCCCTGGGGCCTACTCAACAACTTTATGTTGTGACAGGCAAAAAGCTATGTCACTGCAATATTGTATAAATACAATGGCTGGTACAAAGCACCTACTCTCTCTCTCTCTCGCACAGGCTGCAATAACAGGCCTGACACACACGTTCTTTGTGCAAGTTTTCAGCAAACCTAAGCAGATTTTTCCCAATATTAAGTGAATTGGATAATTATTTTGGTTTTTTTTTTCACCTTCTGAATAGTAAAAAAAAGCATTCAGAAGTCCTTTATTCGATCATCTGACTTTTCCTGAGCCATTATGCCCTTCAGTAAACTTGCTGCTGCTCTTGAATTTTTTTTTTTTTTTTTTTAAAGTGTGCCAGGAAAGACCACTGAGAGTCCAGTATGTCCAAAGGTCTCGCCAGAATGGATCCCAAGGTTATTTGGGTCAAAGGAACCGTTTTTCAAAGCTTTTGAGTGTATCCTGATCCTCTAAACTTAGATTGGGAAGTTTAGTCCTACAGCTTCTAACACCTTGTTTCAGTCATGCAGATTACACATTCTTTTTGGGTTTTGAACCACTTCTCTTGTTCAGACTCTAACTTGGGTGGCTTCCAAGGCAAATTTGTCTATGGAGCATGCTTGAGAGTTTGTAGAAATGCCAAGCCAAGAGTCTGGTATTACACATAGTGTAAGAAAACAAAACTACTTTTCATTATTAACATATTGCCATATATAACCTGGCATTCATGGTTTACAAACAACTGTAGTATGGGCTCATTAACTACCCAAACCAAACAATTCAACCTTTTATAGCTGCTTAACATATCACTTCCTTTCAGCCCAGTAGCTGTCCTACAAATTACTTGGTTTGTATGAGTGTTGATACGTGCACAAAAATCAGTTATTGAAACCAAAGCATGAAATTCTTACCAGCATCATGGTTCTTTTTCTGATGCTACAGACAGTATGAAAAGCATAAGTTTTCTGCTCCTTTTAAATAATTATGCATTCAGTCCAAATGCACTGACTTTTATGAGCCTGAATGGTTCCTCCCAAAAGTGAGTGCTTCTATAATAATTAAGGGATATTAATCCAAGCAATAGGGATATCAATCCAAGCAATAGGTGGTTGGTCTTCAACATCATCTCTGAACATCCTGTTGGATGCCTGACTGGACTCAGTCTAAAGAATTTTGCAAAAGGACATTTTATCTATCTCAGCTTCAGCTCAAAAGAGGAAAAAAAAAATAGAAAAAGAAGAGACTACTACTCATTGCTGTGCAGCCTTGCTCAGCTTAGTTAAATTCTGATAGGCCATTTCAACTGGACAAGTGTTGGGACTTTTTGCATTACATTCTTACTCCCAATCTGGAGGTAGAATTGCTAAGAGCTGACACCTTTATTTTAATTATTTTAAATTCTTACTTTAAAAAATACCCTTAGCACTAGAGTTAAGTTTCCTGGGAAAATAAGGAAACAAAGCAAGCAAAAGTTGTTGGAAATCAAGCAGTGTTTGATTTTCCTATTCAGGTGGTATGCCAACTTTACACTTAAACAAAAACAACAGGTTACTAAATGTACTGTCCAGCAAACTCCCTTTAAATTACTCAGCTGGGCTTCTAACATTCAACTGTGTTGCAGACAAAACCAGTGTACATATCAGACAATTAAGAGTTTCAATATATATTTTCTCTCCTACTACTAAATCTCTTACCTTCAGAATCCAAAGCCTGAATTTTTAGCTCAAGTGGTGAGTCTTCAAGATAGAGTTCTCTTGTTGTGGACACAATTTGGATGTCGTGAATTATATCAACTATAGCATCACAACGAAGCACTTGTCCAGTCACTTGAAGAGACATCAGAAAGAGCACATGAAAACAGCAACAGTGGACATGCTCATGAAGAGCAACAA
Source organism: Phalacrocorax carbo (assembly GCF_963921805.1). Taxonomy (NCBI): domain Eukaryota; kingdom Metazoa; phylum Chordata; class Aves; order Suliformes; family Phalacrocoracidae; genus Phalacrocorax; species Phalacrocorax carbo. The sequence continues at coordinate 25,331,371 of NC_087518.1, read as the reverse complement.
GACAAAATGCACCTCAAATTTAGTCAATGACACAAGACACTGAAGGAACTGAAACCAGGTCATGACCTTGACTAAGAAATTCTTGGTCAAATGGTGATTATGGCTAAGCAAGCAAGAAAAGCACTTCCCTTCCTCAGTGAACTTTAAATAAATCTTTAAAAATAAAAGTTATTTCCATCTACACTAACAGTTACAGACGTTTTCTCCAAGTACATATTAAGAGTTTCTACAGTGCAAATGTCAGACATGCTTCATGCCCTATAGAACTTAATGACTTTTACCCACAGATGATAAACCCTTATATACATCTTCATTTAGTGACTGCAAGAGATTTAATTGACCATCTGTTTTTGCCTGTCATTATAAATACTAAACAGGTATATTATATGACAGACACAAAGGCAATTTTCAGCTTTCTAAATGCAAAACATCTGAATTTGCATTATATAAAAAGTATGGACTGAAAATTATTTTAAGCCACTCCCCCCCATTTAAAAAAAAAAAAAATTACACATTTTCCTAGATGTATCATTAATAACATTAACACTTATTTGAGGCCTTTAACCAAGACAACTTAAAAACCATGCCCTTGGAAATTCTAAAATGACAAATGACTATGAATACAAACGGAAATTTCTTGTTTTGTGCACTTTTAAATCTCTACTTTGTTTCTTCTTTGTGGGAGTTGGGGTTTTTCATCCTGGAGAAGAGAAGGCTGCGGGGAGACCTCCTTGCAGCCTCTCGATACTTAAAGAGGGCTTGTAAGAAAGATGGGGAGAGAGTTTCTATAGGAAGGCCTGTTGCAACAGGGCAAGGGGTAGTGGTTTTAAACCAAAAGAGGGTAGATTCAGAGCAGATATAAGGAAGACATTTTTTTATGCTGAGGGTGGTGAAACACCGGCACAGGTTGCCCTGGGAGGTGGTAGCTGTCCCATCCCTGGAAACACTGACGGTCAGGTTGGACGGGGCTCTGAGCAACCTTATGTAGTTGTAGATGGCCCTGCTCATTGCAGGGAGGTTGGGCTAAATGGCCTTTAAAGGTCTCTTGCAACCCAAACCATTCTATGATTCTAGAGGATGCCAGGATGGCCATAAACAAGTAGTGGTGTGTTTACAAAAGTTAAAACTTACTTATATCTTCAGCAAAGATGATACTTGTCAGACGTGTGGGCTGTGAGGACCGTGCCTGGACAACAGCTTTCTGTGAACACTGGCGCTCATCCTGATCTGTCAGCTCTATGCTCGCAACCTCCGGCCTGGTGGAGGACCTACAGGGTTATTTATTTTTTTTTTTAGCAGTGTTTAAGTTACTGCTAGACAGAAATCAAAGGTCTGGTTTAAAAGCCACGAAAATAATTTACATGAGACATGCTACATGGTCAGGACCCAACTTTCTTAAGAGCTGGACTGTAACAGCCCTTCCACGACTTCAGCATAAGCAAGTGCGGGCCAAGGAAGGGGGAAAGCACAAACCAAAGGCCCACCAGAGCCCAAGCAGACAACCAGTATTCTCTCGACTCTGGCACGTTCACTGCTGAATGCAATTCAGTCAGTTCGGAGCTATACCCAGCTACTTAACAAAGTTACAAAGCCTTTGGCCTGACTATATATTAGCTTAGAGGTGTGGAACAAGGGAAAACACATACAGAAATACTGAAGTAAAAGGTAAAATAATTTTAGCTAATGCTGCATACACCACTTGTAACGGCATTTTCAAAGCAAGTTTGAAACAAAATTCTGGAAAAACTGGAACTATTCCCTGATGACAGAACATCACAATTATGTATGTTTGCTATGGCAGAGGCTCTGAACAAGGAAGACACAACATTTTTTAATCAAGAAATTTTAAAAAAGAATGGATTTAGTCTGTTTAGTTGAAGTATGTAACACTGCGTAAAACATGCAAAGTTGTATAACAACCTTTGGTGAAATGTAAGCCTACATGGAATTTTGACCTAAAATTGATGCATCTGTTACTTCCTGCTCTGACTTGTATGGCTTTTCTTAAGACAACTGCTCCAGGAATGAGCTTGTGGGAAGCTCACCATTGCCATCGAGCCCAGTTCTCACTCCTGTGTGCCAAAAATGTCAAGGTGAGGAAAAAAAAAAGTTTCAAAGTTATTGAAATTAGGTAAGATAGTAATAATATATATCTGAAGCCTGATGTAGAGTGCTCAAAGCAATGAAAATATTTCAGCAGGCCATACCTCTTGCAAACAATTAAAGAACATCACCCCTCCAAACTGGGATGAGCAGCTGACTAACCGTTTTGGAGAACTTAGCCACAGCTGCTCTAAACTCCTTGCTCACACTAAACCTGCAGGACTTACTGCAGAGTAAGCAGAAAGGCAGCCTGTTTGGACTCCAGCTCAGAGCCCAGCACCCTGCTTAAGCCACTAATGAATTAAGCGTCATCACTGTTTGCTCAAAGACCCTGAGTCAAAGTTCCTTCACAAGGGTCCTTTGAAGGATTAAAACAATGAAAGAAAGCACTGATGACAAAGCTGTGCAGGAATTGCTTCTCCCAGATGATGACAGCAGTTCTGATGAAAACACTACATCAGTCGGCGAGGAGCACAGCGGCAGCAAGGGCAAGTCCCATGGCTCAGCGCTAGATCGGGGCAGGCAAAGTGGTTCCTTGTACCCGAGAAGCCCGAGGGTGAGCAGAGGGACCCGTCAGGAGCTGGCAGCTCTCTCGAGCGAGGCTGACGTGCAGCTGACCCGGCGTGGGGCGTTGCCAGAAGCAACGGTGAGAGATTTAAACGGCCCCTAGGGAGCATGAGCGACGAGGGATGTGGCGCGTCAGAAGGGCGTGGCGCGTCAGTTCACGCAGGCAGGGCAAGCAGGAGGGATGCCGGAGCCCACTTGTAGGTCTACAGCTCAAGCAAGCGCTTTGGCCTTGGGCGAAATGGTGGGCACTCACCTCAGAGCTAAAACCACTGTTTGTTCAGCGAAAGCCTCTGAGATGTCAGACGCATCCACCCAGATGAGTCTGGTAAGAAAGGGCACACCAGTACAGCCAGTGGGCTGCGGCAACTGCCCCAACCCCTCTACTGACGAAAAGGTAAGTACCTGCATGGGGTGTGCACAGGTTGATGACTTGTTACGTCAGGTGGCCAAACTGCAGGAAACAGTTAAGAGGCTGCACAGTATTAGAGGAGCTGAGGCAGAGGTAGACAGGTGGTTTCAGAATCATGTTCCTGTGGCAGACACCACCAAGAATGAGGGACCGTGGACCCTGGTGACTCACAGGAGCAGGATTCCACATCAGCCTGCACCTTCCACCATCACAATCAGAAACAGATATGAAGCCTTAACGACTAAGGACACCCATAAGCAAGGTCTGCAAAGTCTCCTGCAAGGGGAAACTGTAGCAGCAACACACAGTGGACATCGTAAAAAGAAACGACGAGTGACTCTCTGTTGAAGGGTACTGAGGCACCGATCTGCCGACCTGACAGGGAGTCACGATAGGTATGCTGCCTCCCAGGAGCCAAGGTCTGAGACGTTGCTGAGAGGGTGCCACAACTCATCAGGAAAACAGACTACTATCCACTATTACTATTTACTTTAAACTGAAGGACTTGGTGGGTGGGATCCGTGGAGAAAACACTCACACCAGCACATCCAACGGGGGAGTAAGTCAGGCCAAGCAGTGTGGTGATAAAGCTTCCTTAGCTGTCTCTCAAGATGTGAAACAAAAGAGTAAACACTTCAAGTGTATGTACACGAATGCACACAGTCTAGGTAACAAACAGGAGGAACTAGAGCTCCGTACCCACTCAGAAGGGTATGACATCATAGGAGAGTAACTGAAACATGGTGGGACAACTCAAATGACTGGGGGATTGCAATGGACAGTTACAAGCTCTTTCGTAAAGACAGGCAACGTAGAAGAGGTGGAGGAGTCACACTCTACGTTAAGGAAAACCTCAAATGCATTGAAGTTAACTATGGTGATTACGACTGCTCTATCAAAAGCCTCTGGGTTAAAGTAAAAGGGGTCATCTCCAAGCAGGACCTCACAGTGGGCATCTGCTACCGACCTCCTAACCACAATGACAATGCCGATGAAGTGATACTTGGGGCACTAGAGCAAGCTTCTGGCTAACAGAACCTGGTCCTGATGGGTGACTTCAACTACCCAGACATGTCCTGGAAGAACAATACGGCAGCTCACATGTCATCCACAAAGTTTCTGGAATGTATAGAGGACAGTTTCCTAATACAAATGCTAGATGTGCCAACCAGGAAGGAGGCGCTGCTGGACTTGCTATTCACAAACTGAGAAAGCCTGCTTTGTGGTATCTCGGTTAGTGATAGCCTCGGCTGCAGTGATCACAATATTGTGGAGTTGGGGATCGTGCTGAGTGTGCTGAAGGTCAGCTCTAAGACAAGGGTTCTGGTTTTTAGAAGAGCAAACTTCAGTGCACTCAGGACTCAGTTGGGAGGGATTCGATGGGAAGCTTTCATGGAATACAAAGGAGCTAATGAGTGCTGGGAATTCTTCAAGAACTCTCTATTGGAAGCACAAAGCCAATTTATCCCCTACAAAGGAAAGGGAAGTAAGCGGAGCAAGAGGCCCCCATAGCTCAACCATGACCTCCTGGGTCTACTCAAATCCAAAAGGGAAGCACACCAGAAATGGAAAAGTGGAGGATTACCCGCCGAGAACTACAAGGACACAGCCAGAGAGTGCAGAGACACAGTTGGAAAAGCAAAAGCCCAATTTAAATTGAAACTGGCTGTAGACATAAAAAATAACAAGAAAGGGTTCTTCAGACATGTCAACCATAAGCAGAAAAAGAAGGAAAACATAGGCCCACTGTTAAACGGAAAAGGAGACTCAATCACCAGTGATGCAGAAAAGGCAGAGGCCCTCAACACCTTTTTCACCTCTTTCTTTACCAGCACTGTAGGGTCCCAGGTTTAGGGAACAAAATTACCGATTGAACCAAACACCGACCCACCATCAGTGAAGGAAGAGTTAGTATATGAACTACTACAGGAGCTTGATCCCTACAGATCAATGGACCCTGACACCATCCACCTGAGGGTGTTCAGAGAGCTGGATGACATCATCGCAAGGCCACTCTCCATAATCTTCGATAAGCCATTGAGAACGGGGGACGTCCCAGAGGACTGGAGGAAGGCAAATGTTACCCCTATCTACAAGAAAGGCTCGAGGGAGGACCTGGGTAACTATAGGCCCATCGGCCTTACTTCAGTCCCTGGGAAAGTTATGCAATGAATCCTCCTGGGGGCCATCACAAGCCAAATGAAGCACGTGACTGGGAAAAGCCAACATGGCTTCACTAAAGGCAGATCGTGCTTGACAAACCTGGTGGCCTTCTATGACAAAGTGACTTGCCTGGTTGACATGGGGTGGGCAGTAGACATTGTCTACCTGGACTTCTCCAAGGCCTTTGATACGGTCCCCCACAGTGTCCTCCTGGAGAAATTAATGCGTTATGGCCTAGACAAGTGGTCTGTGCAGTGGGTGGGGAACTGGCTGACAGGCAGCACCCAGAGGGTGGTGGTAAATGGCTCTTTCTCAGACTGGCAACCTGTCACAAGCGGAATCCCCCAGGGATCGATATCGGGCCCAATGTTATTCAACATCTTTATAAGTGATCTGGATAACGGCATCAAGTGTAGCCTGATGAAGCTTGCAGATGACACCAAGTTGAATGGGGAAGTAGACACTCCAGAAGGGAGAGCTGCTCTGCAGGGAGATCTGGATTGGCTGGAAGAGTGGACCAACAAGAACCTTATAAAGTTCAACAAGGAGAAGTATAAGGTCATGCACCTGGGAAAACATAATCTGGGAGAGCAGTACAGACTGGGATCCACCTGGCTGGAGAGCAGCTCTGTGGAAAGGGACCTGGGGGTCCTGGTGGACAGAAAGCTTAACATGAGTGTGCTGCTGGAGCCAAGGCGACCAACAGGATGCTGGATTGCATCAAAAAGGGCATCACCAGCAGAGATAAAGAAGTCATTATCCCACTCTGCACAGCGCTTGTCAGGCCACACCTGGAGCACTGTGTACAGTTCTGGTCCCCGCTATACAAAAGGATGTAGACAGGCTGGAAGGGGTCCAGAGAAGGGACACCAAGATGATCAGAGGACTGGGAAGCCTGCCATATGAGGACAGGCTGGGAGAACGGGGTTTGTTCAGCCTTGAGAAAAGGAGGCTTCGAGGGGATCTTGTCCCCATGTACCAGTACTTAAGGGGTAGCTACAAAGAAGATGGAGACTCCCTTTTTACAAGGAATCACATGGAGAGGACAAGAGGGAATGGAGATACAAGTTGCTCCTCGGAGATTCCGATTGGACATCAGAGGGAAATTTTTCACAGTGAGGACAGTCAACCATTGGAATAATCTCCCCAGGGAAGTGGTTGACTCAGCCACATTGGACACCTTCAAGAGTCGTCTGGACAGGGTGCTGGGTCATCTTGTCTAGACTGTGCTCTTCCCAGAAAGGTTGGACTAGATGATCCCCAAGGTCCCTTCCAACCTAAGATTCTGTGATTATCTGGTAAATGCAATCTAAACCGGGCACTAGATCCCAACCTGGTAAAGACGATGAAGCTGGATTGATTTAGACTTTTCTTCTGGAAGATGTTCAAAAATGCCTACCTGTGATATATGGGAAAAATCTTCTAACTGAGCAAGGCACTGGAGAGGAGTTTCAAATAAACAGCAATATCATACATCCCCTTCTCCCCATATGTAGGTTTTTGCCTACTTCTATTACTGTCAGAACCAACCGATCCAAAACAGTGAAAGTCAAATCTTGTTAACTAAAATTGTATCCATTAAAAAAAAAAATAATATCACAATATGTTCAGTTATCTTAGAGTTAACAGTTGCAGTCCACGTGAACATGGACCAATCTGGTTGTAGTCACTGGAATAAAACTGCAAATCCTGTTTTCAAGCCGAAGCAATGAAAAGCACAATTCTGAAGACATATCCAGTCGTGCAAGACACCAAGATCCCTTTGGTTCGAAGCAGCTGTAAGACAGCAAACACCGCATTTCTCACAGAAACTTCACAGGAAACAAAAATACATTTGTGTCAGCTCTCTGCTTCCCTACATGCAGGTCTGGATTTGATCATACTATACTGTCCAAACAATGAGGCCCCAAAAGCTTGCAATCTGAGGGCACAAAACCCTGGTCAGAACATCTTTAATTGTGTGTACTAAGGGCAGTGTACAGGTTCATTAGACACTGCAGAGCAGGATGATATTTTTGTCTTGGGTGAAATTCATTAATTCAATATATTATTTATATTGGTGTCCTCCCAAGAATATCTGGCTTACACAAAGATGAGTTTTAAAGGATTTTGAAACAACAGTAGCAACTGCTAACCCAGAAATTTCAAAGTATTTTATCTGATGAAGGAAAAAGCAGCCCACAGCAGTATGCAATGGACAATTTAAACACCAATTAGAAGTTTATTCTAAAAAGAAGCTGAAAATTCTTTGTTACGTTCTAGATACTGAAGAAATGTTCACAAATATGAGCTTTTTTTATATTAAGGTTTATACTGTTTCTAAAATAACATGATTTATTTATTAGTAGTACATTTAACTTGGCTATTCAGTGATTAACTTAAGAGTGAACAATTAGTTATTTTCCTGTTATTCTGTAGCTTCTTAGGCAACCATGAAACAGTTTCCCAACATTTAGCAAGTTTCTTTAAACAATGTTAGCATTCACAACCAGTAAGGCGCTTTCTGTACTTGGCTGGTAGGCTTTTTAAGCTGAGCATGCGGATCTGATTTAATATGCATGCAGGCATTTTAAAATAAGCATTATAGGTAGGGAATTGACTTTTACTTTTATTATCTAGTTCTTCACATTGTTTAATATTCTCTGCCATTATATATTTTTTAATTAATTTGAGGTTTTTGCATTCTCAGTCTGAAATTCATTGTGTTTACAACACAACAGGGTTTTCATTGTGTTTTGTGTTTGTTCTTTTAATATATGTATATATGTATATACATATATATGTATACACATATATGTATATAATATATGTATAGCAATACATAACCACTGCAGTTTGCACTAACAGCAGTATTGTAAAACGAAATCTAATTACAGGATGTTTTTCAGACTAGAAAAAGGAAGGAACAAAGATAGACTAAATGTCTGCATTAAATTTTAGCTGTAAGCTCATATACACTCCGCAATCATTAAGGAACTTTCAAGCTTTTACAGCTGAATGCTGGTTAGCTCTTTATTGTCACTGGAGTAGGAAACCTGAGATTAGATACTATTTGGCCTCTAACAGTAGTCAAAAATAGGAGGTAGAATACCAGCTGAATTTCTTACTTTTTTAAATACAAATACATTTTTAGTTTTATTACCAATAGGATATCTGGTAGGTGAAGTAGGGCATTTCTGAGGCTTGGTTTACTACTGATTTATATTAAAAAACAATCTATATGACTATTGCTTTTTTACACTCTAACATATGAAATATTTGATGACCCTTCAATATCATTCCGCAATATCAAAAGCACGTTCTGTTTACGGCTACACCCAATTCAGAGTCAAGTACAAAAAGGATAAGGCACTAATTAAATAGACCGTATACTACAGCGGCACTGCTATACTGTAATATACATAGGGATCACTACTGTGCCCCAAATGGTCAAGAAAAAGAAACTTTTGCTTTAAAACAACACCAAAGACTGCATTTTATATCATCTTCCAATTACAGCTGATCTTTGGCAGCACGTCAATGTGTGATATTGAGAGCTAGGCTTGTCAGATGTCAAAATTAGATCCTGAGAAGCAATGGGAAGCATTTCTGGCACTAGCTCTTGATCCCATAAGCATCTATAAGAAAGAACAAGGCAGGGGAGGAAGCACTAGAAAGACAAGTACGGAGGTGTGTAGGGGTGGAAGCCAACAGAAGTCCCAATATTTATTTCCCTCAGAATAAAATCCCACTTGGTGAGGAATTAATGACGCTTACAATAAAGACCTCCAGCCCTCTTGCTAATCTCCATTTCATTCATGACTTTCACCCCCGTTCCTGGACACAGAACCGTGTGCCAAGATTGTATCTACAGATCCACCCAAACCTATGCCTGCATTTTTTTTAATTAACTGTTCTGTAATACCACATGTGAATACTTCAACTTATTTATCAGCTTGTTTAAATATCAGGCAAATATTACTCTTTCCCTCACTCTAGCAATACTTTTTTTATTGCTTCAACATTTTATATTATTTTGTCAGCTCTTCATACTAAACTCAACTGACTAAATTAGCAAAAATCCACCTTTGTGGAGATGCACCATGACTATCAGCTGATTTAATCTTTTAGAATTTGTATCAGGCATATGGGCAGATAGATAGCCAGAGGGAAACTAGATGGTGAAGATTTTCAAGAGTTTGGTAAGATTGGATTAACCAGAACATCAGGTACCTTATTTCTAGTTACTCTTGGGTCTAACACTGTTGACATACAAAAATTAAGAGAGACACAAGAGCCAGAATAGCATCCAGGCAATTGTAGTTGTGTGATAAAAAATAGATTCCCAGACAACCAAGGATATGGGAACTGAATCCATTCCAAAGAAAACACAGAGGGAGCCTGGCAGAGTTCCCTGAACTCTTAAGGATTTTTAATGACACAGTGGCAGATTATCTCTCTATTGTTCAGTCATTCCTCTTTAGGATTATTCTTATTGTACTGGGAAAACAAAAAGCAGGAAGAAAATCTTCCATCCAGTTCTGCTTTAAAAACAAATGGAAACATCACACACCACAGAAGGAGCCAAGGATGAAGCTTTTGCTCCTGCGTTTTTCCAATAGTTATCAGATGACATGCCCAAGAACTTCAAAGCATGCAGAGTTACACCAGTGATGATTGTTCTCAAAATCCAACCCAGACACCCAATTGTAACTTGGATATTTTGTCAAATCAACTGGTGGCCAAAAGCATTTTACCAAAAGTGCTTATCTTTGCACCTTTCCTAGCTGCATGGAGGAAAATGGTGTGCCACACTAGTGACCTTCACCTTCCAACTAAGAGAATGCCATAAAGGTTGGTCTACACAAGCTGTTCTGAAATTAGCTTAGCCTGATTTCAAATTAGAAAATAAAACTAAAAAATGGCAGTTTATTTCCAAAACACAAGTGTTACATTTTGCATTGTTTCAAATTATCCACCTTCTCACATGTGAAGACCCTTAAAGCTTCGGTTACTAAGGTGAGACCCACACCCAAGGACAGTAAAAGTCATAAAACATGTCGTGGGTGTTCAGCAATAAAAGCTACCAAAAATTAGCAACAGTCCCTACTCTTTCTCTCCTCCTTCCCAGGCAGGTTATGCTCAGATTCAGAAAAAGTCTTTTCAACAGCAAACCTGCACTGCAGGTTGACACATCAGCTAAGAGAAAAAACACCATTATTTCTTCTGCCTCTTCAACTCTGGCAGAACATCTATGCTGCAGACTCACACTACCCACTCTGGTTTTGAGCCAACAGATTCAGGTAATGCAGACCTGAGCAACAGCGGCACAGCCTGTCTCACTTTACCGCAAGGATATATATCTCAATGCAATTCTGAGCTCATTCTGGTATCTACAAGGCTTGAAGCCACACTGGGAAAGCACACGCTGCAGTTCAGCCAGTCTACCTAGCAGTCGGCAGTGCAGGCACCTCCCAGAGAGAGGGATTACATTTTGCTGCCTGCTATAACAGCCTTATAAGTAGGAAATGCAAAGCAGATGAGAACCAAAGGGGTAAAGGGTAGCCGGGGATAACAACCATCCTTTGTCATTTCATAATATGGAAATTAACAGTCAGTATCTCACACAAAACATTTTTCAGTGAGAGTCAAAGACAGGAGTTTTTAGACCCCTGGTAAAACAGGTAATCCATGAAACAGCAACAACAAACCCCTCAGGTCATCAGAGATGAGACTGTCAGTCTTATAGCAAAGTAACATACCTTGATCAGCAACACTCTATTTAATATACATTTTTAAAACAAGTAAGCCACCACATATATCCCATAGAGGAATACTACCAGTTTAGAACTCAGTATCAGAAACATGACAAGATAAGGAGCTGGAAAATGAGCCTTGCCAGCCAACTACTGCAACAGCAGCTCTGTTTCAGGTTCTCTGGAAGTACCTGTGCATTACGCAGCAGAAGCACCATGGAACCACTAGATCTCTCACTCCAGCACTGCCACCTGCTCCTTTTGCAATGGCAATTAGCTTTCTGTAACCTCCTCAGGGACAGCTTCAGTAGCACACATAAACCCTTTTATTTAAAGTGGCAATAAACTCTCCTTCATTAGATTTGCAAAAAACAACACTGTACAGGGCCATTATCACCTTTGAACAGGTTCCTATAGCTGTAACCTTTCCATAGCAAAACTTCTGACTTCAGTGGTCAACGATTCAAATTCAATCAGTTTATTTCTCAAAGCTAATTCCTGAAGCTTAAACCTTCCACTACTTCTCACCATGTATCTCAATTCTGCAAGATATGAAATAACATTAGACATGTAGGCATATTTGTATGCTACAGATAATTTCTGATATAAATACCCTGCACTGTGTTGTATACCCTGGGGGAAAATTTTTTGTTTGTTTTATGTGTTCCCCCCGCCCCCTGCAATGTTATTACGATAAGGCAGATTTCAAGGAGAGAATTCTGCTTCTGAATGCTTTCGTTCTTCCAGGTGTAATTTCTGGATTACGGTAATTAAAAGATGAATACAGATGTAATTTAAATGCTAAATATATCTGCACAGACTCTGTTTTATCCCTTACACAATATTTACAGATGGGAACACTGTATGCTTTGAAAACAAAGCTTTTACAAAAAAATAATTTTAACCTAAAGGTAACCCAGACTCCAGAAGGCAAGTGCATCTTGAAGATCAGAAAATACTTTAAAGCCACGCTTGTAGCTTTATCGTTGCTCCCAATCCGCTGGGATGATAATAAAATTTGACCTTTTCCCTTTGAATCACTGGAATTCTCAGACACCACTACAACCGCTTTGAAAATCTCCTGCTTTCAGAAGTAAACTTGAAACCCCAAAGGGAATCTGGAAAGAAATAAGGTCACAACATGCCATAGACTGTTTTTTTTGTGAAATTGAACACTCAAGTATAAATTCTGAATGTTTGAGATGAGTAATGCAGTCCTTCGAATACTAAAAGGATGTCCTTTGAAGGCAGATGCTGCTGTAAGACAAGAACAGCTTTCATACACTACCTCCAAACTTGCACTCACCCGTATTACACAACCTCAGTCCCTGCTCCAGACACAAAGGACCTGAATCTTATCATTTCCATTCCAAATCCCTGCTTTTGTGCATGCAAACTCACCCATCATTTTACAAATCCTGGGTGAGGAACAGTCACTACTTCTGAAGTCACTACATTTGGTACCTCCTAACTTCTTCAGTTTAACAGCCTCCTTCCAGTAATAGCTATTACTGATGGCTTTAGCAGTAAAGTATAGGAAGCTTGTCAGCAAGTAACTGTGGCATTACCTGCCCTTCCAAAGTATATATTTTTCTAATTCCCTACAGTTCAAGGGGGCAAGGATGTAGAGGGAAAAAGAGACGAAGATGCAATCTACCAAACAAGCTCTGAGCACTGCAACGAGCATTACTGCTTCTGCTCAGTCACACACAGCTACTGCTTCCTTCTGACGGTTTTGTAAGCACAGTTGAGTTCTGCCACCCACATCCTGCCAGTTTCTGCAAAGCAGAAGTGAATAAGTACACATTTACAACTCCGGTACAGAAAATTATGAACACTGTGTATGAGGTTGGTATAGTTTCCTTAATTCTCAACCAAAATTGATCCCTGAAGGGCAGAAGGAGAAGATGGAAAAGCATGTTGAAGCCTACATGCCTGAGGTATACAACCCATTGCTGGCAACTGGCACCAATACAACATGCTCTGAAGTGCCTACAAATCACCCTCATTAGAAATACATTTGTGGACCAACTTTGGTATTTCCCTAGAGTACAATCTTATCTCTTCTCATCTGTAGATTGCAGTGAGATTTGCAAAGATCTACATACTTCTGACAATTGAGTGTCGCCTGGAACATGCAGCATGTAGCCAGCCCAGCACCTCCTAGCAGTTCACTGGCAAAATAGGAAAGACAACCGACATCTCCTAGATTTTACTAGTGCTTTGATGAGTTTGTTTTTTGGCTTTGTACTATGTACTTTACCACATAAACTAAACCCTTTTAAAGACTCAGTTGCCTTTAAAGATTAGGGTAAGGAAAAAGCCCATACTTGCAAGATTTTCACTAAAATGGTCCATATAAAAATTAAATTACACAACCACAAGCACCTCATCTAGTAACTTCCATTCAGTCAACTTTTGGAGAAACTCTGATTACTGCTCTTGTGTGCAAACCCCCTCAAATGTGTAAGTTGTCACAGATAAAGGCTTGTAACCAGCCCAGGGATGAGAAGTGTAGAATCACCAGGCAAATAAATTGTTATAGAGTGAAAACGTACCCCCACAAGATGTATTTCAGTAACTGTAAGCCACAAAATAACAACAGAAAACTGCTACATGCAACTGCCTGGCACATATGGAAGTATCATCCTAAATGTATCTTAACTGCCACTTTTTTTTCAGGTGGGTACCTCCTGCTCATCACTGATCCAAATTATAATTCTGGTATATTAAAGGAAGAAAAAGCAGTTGGTAACACTAATTTACTGGGACATGGTTTCTAAATCTGCACACACCATGGTGTTTGCATTGAGCCCCTGGTGCTCAACAGAACTCGGCTTGCAGGCACCCCCCCTTGTCCCTTGTGGGACGGGGACTCCCAGTCAGAAGTCTATTGAGTATATCCCACATGTTCAGCACCAAGGCCTCCAAAAGAAAACTAGAAAAGCTTTAATCTTTTAAACCTTGACTTCATTGTCCCCAGGCGATGGGCGTAGGGTGTTCCCTATGCTTACAGCAGCGCTGAGAGGCTCTCAACTTAGCTATGTGCTATGACTCCTTTATGTCCATACCCCAAACTCAAAGCTGTCAGACCTTCATTACTGACCACAGGGAGGGAAGGGGTATTTCTACAACAGCAGCATAAGCATGAGTTATAAGCAGACACCTGGGGCTGCGGGCCAAGCACGTGGGGTAGCACTGTGCCTGTGTAGAGCAGCAGGGCAAGCACACAAGGCATGTCTGGAGGCATGGTGGGCATGCGTGGAGTGAGTGGAGAGGCAGGGTGGGCATGCGTGGGCGCGTGGAGTGCAAGGCGCATGCGGGGCGCCCAGCCATGGCGGGAAGGTCCCCCCACAGCAGGAACCTGCCCCTCAGAGCCTTCTCAACCCTGGCTTCCAGACTGAGTCCCTCTCCAGCGGGTTTAACACCCACTGCAGGAAAAAAAAAAACAACAGTGATAATTTGGAAAGCCCAGCCTTTCACCTCAGGAATTATCTCAATTTCTGCTCCCACACTTCTGGGCCACCCCAAAAAAAAAGCCCGAAGAGTAATGTAAAACCAGCAAGGGGAGGCCTGGTGCTCCTGGCTCCCTCAGAATGGCTCCGGGGGTAGCTATCAGGCCCCGCTGGATCGCGTCTTCCCGCCGAGGGCTGAGGAAAGGCCGCAGGTGCATCCGGGTGGCGGCGGCGCGGGGGGAGAGAAGCGGCGGACAAAGGGCGGCGGCACCTCCACTCACCATCGGTAGCAACCGTCGTTGGCCTCCAGCGTGAAGTTGACGCGGGTGCCGCGGGTGAAGGGTAGCAGCACCTTGGGGATGTTAAGTTTGGAGGAGGCGATGAGGTGGAGGGAAAGGAGGAGGAGGAGAGACAGCGCCTGAGGCGCGGGGGGAGCCATGCTCCGCTAACGGGCAACCGCCGCCGGTGGGGGCAGGAAAGGGCGGCAGTGCGCCGCAGGCGGAGGGACGGCAATGGCGGGGCAGGGCGCCCCGGGGGGCGGAGGGGGCGAGGAGAGGGGCCGGGCCTTCCCCAAACGGGCAGGCCCGGCCCCTCTCCTCGCCCCCTCCGCCCCCCGGGGACGCAGTGCCACGGCGCCGCCTTCCCGGAGGTAGTGTATAGTGGCGCCAACAGCGGGGAACGACCGCAGTGGTCGGGGCGAGGGACATCTGCCAAGTCAAACTACCGCAGGATTTGCCGGCTAAACAAACCTCTATCGGGGTACATAGTACTGGAGACAGCTCGAGTGGCTGGGGAGGGAGGTGGGTTTTCTTCAGTTGGCGCGGCAGACGCCAGCCGAAGGGATAAACCTGATGGTTGTGGCCTAGATGGTCCTTGTTGCCGACCGGAGCCGCCTCAGCAGCTGGCCTCGAGTCGTTCGCGAGTGGAGCATGTGCCGTTTCCACCCCACTGAGGACGTGGAGTGAAGACCGTGGCGTGTAAGACTGCCTTCACCTTGTCCTGGACAGCACCTTCCACAAGCCCTGCTTGAAGGCAGAGTGAGGTGAGGTGTTGTTTTATTAAAATAGGACCTATGGATTAAAAAAAGCCCATACTTAAATGGATTAAATCCTATGGATTAGAAAACCCTAAAAAAATATTCATCGAGGATATGGGCGTTACATTTCATACTATACTCTTTCAGTGTGTATGTCAGAGTACTTACAGTGATGCTAACAGCTAAGCCAAGCACCAGTTCTTTTGTTATAAAAAATACCAATTTTCGGTATCCTTATATCCTTCAAGTAAGAAGACTTACTTTCCTGTACTCATTTTGTCCTAGAGAACAAAAATTGTAAGCAAAGTGCAGAAAAAGGTGAAGAAGCTGGGACAAGGAACTTGGTGGTACTTGAACTCTGCAATCCAGGTGAATACCACAAGCAGCCTTGGTCTGAGCTGCTTGGAGCTCCTCCAAAGAGCACAGTAAGTTGCTAGATTTAGTCAGCAAGCTTGACCTTTTCCTGCATATTGCTTAAAAGCATGGTGGAAGAGCGTGGGAAGTAGGACAATGTAGGAAGAAGAAGAAAAAGGAGGGAAGTTTTAACCAGCCCTGACAGATCTGTAATCATTTAACTGTTCAGAGCCTGAAGTGGAATTCAGGAGTCACAAGTCTCAATTCTATTTTTTTTTTAACCGTATATTTTGTGAATGTATTGCAAAATGCATATTTTACATCCTGGTGGTGATTAGACTTTGTAGTCGATTAGTTTGCTTTGTTACAAATGTTTTTGCTGAAGACTTGAATTACCTGGTGATTTATGTAGGGTTGAACATGATTCTGCATGATGGAACTTCTGTATATTTAATAATTTGCTTTTTTAGAAACTTTGAACAGACTTTAAAGTACTCTGAAAGACAGTTATATATTGTAAGTCAAAAGCCAGGCTGGTATTGCAATCTTAATTTGTCCTTTCTGTCAGTATGCATTCATATGTATAATTATTTCAACATATGTTTAGTGGTAGGATCTCTATTTATGGTGCATGGGAAAGGTCATGCTCCTGGGATTAATCAAAGCTTTTTAGTGAATGATGTTATTGTGTGGAGGATCTGTCTGTCATTACCTATGACAAAGGGATGGTACCTATTCAGTGAGACAATGGATTTTAAGAAAGGGATAATCATCTTTGAATTAAGCTATTTGAATGCTGCCCAGGAAGACCAAATGCTGTCCAGGGACACCACCTGAGAGTTTAATCAGTTCTAATTTAGGTAGTACAGAAGTTAACCAACTTTTATCTATTCTAAGCAAGTAAACTTATACAGGACTTTTTATTTACCTAGGAGTGTTTTCTTTCAGTATTTACTCACCTAATGTTTTATTTATCAGTACCTCAGCAGGGTTATTCCATTTTCTCTCCCAGAGAACTGCGTGCTGCTGGACAGTTCACTTCTCACTGCAGCTTATCTTTGTATATTACTCGTTTTCTGAATGCACATCTTGAAGTTATGTGGTCTGATTTAGAGAAGAGCTGAGCTTTACAGCTGCAACTTAAGTCACTGGTAGCTGGGTCCAGAAAGATATATGGTATTAAAAGCTCTGGCAAATCAAGCCACTACACCTTAAACTGCTCCCAAAAATACAAAGGTTTTTTTTTTCTTTACTCTCTCTGTCAGTCAATCCGTAACCTTCCTTCATAGGCATGCTGTGAAGATAAGTTCAGTAAAGACTCAGATATTAGGGAGGGATATGATAAAATAGCCCATGATTAAATCAATGCAATGTGTTTACAGTGAGTATAATTACAACTGAGTAGATAAGTAGGCAGTGAGTACCTTGTGTTCTGTGCTGTTGATGAGGTGAGAAAATGTCTGTATCCCAGTACTTCCTAGCTTTTAAAAGTAAGTTTTGCAGTCTCAGTACGTCTTTACTTCTTTCATCAGCAGTGTATGGGGGTGAGTATTCAGCATGTAACTGGAAAATTACTATTGTTCTCAAATACTACTTAGACTTGAGTGATTTTCATAAGGAACAGAAAAGTGCACTTAAGACCTTAAAGCTTTTTTGATGAAACGTGACAGTGAAGTACAGCGATTATATGTCCGACATCTTTCATTCCAAACTCAAAAGCATGCTAGGAAATTTTAAGAGTAGAATAAGGCAGCAGATGTTGATGGGCAACTCAGCAGTTTCCATTACACAGTAAAATTAAGAAGTGAATTTTCTGCTTCCTTAAATTGAAAGTCATGCATTGCAGCACTGTGTTAGCATTAGGGACTATTTTGGATAGAGAAGAGTAGGCTAGAGGCAGGCAGTATAGCTGCATGCTCTGTGAGAAGTTACTAAAATCATGGTTTGGCTTAGCATAGATGCTGCAGTGCTCTACTTTCTTTTTCCATACTGCAGTGATGAGATGAGTATAGAGTCAGCACATCCTTCTCAGACTAAAATGACAGTGCAAAGAACATAAAAATACCTCCAGTCAGTGGGGTGGTTAGCTGGCATGGTGGAGAACTGGAGCAGGATAGATGTATTAGGAACATGAGACAATTTTACGTGCGTATCAGTGTACATCTGAATAAGTCTGATACTAAGAAATTTCAATTTTTGTTCTGTCACAAAGAATGCAATTATAGAACGATAGAGGGAGTGCTTTAATCGGCTGCTTAACTGTGAGAGGGATAAAGGCAAAAAATAAATGGTTATTCTCCAAGCAGCTGAGCCATTTGTGGAAGAATTATGTTTTAAAGAGATTTAAGAGGCAATCAAAATACACACAGTAAATAACAAAACACCAGGTGCTGATAATGTTTCTACTTAAATATGAAAATAAAAGGGGAAGAATTACTGAAAGATGTTACAAACTCACTTGGTTGATCTGAAGGTCTGAGAATACTCCCAAGGAAGGAAGGAGACATACTTAGATTAAATCTTTTAAATAAATCAATTTCTGGTTGAAACATATTTTTTATAAAGCTAGGGAAAAATCTATATCAGTATA
This sequence comes from Phalacrocorax carbo, assembly GCF_963921805.1. NCBI lineage: Eukaryota > Metazoa > Chordata > Aves > Suliformes > Phalacrocoracidae > Phalacrocorax > Phalacrocorax carbo. The sequence goes on along the minus strand of NC_087518.1, from coordinate 25,312,959 downwards.
TCATGAGGTGATCTTCTGTTTGCAGTGAAATAATTTTAAACCCTTGTTCAAAAAAAATAAAGTATTTGAATGGCGCAGTGATGATGATGCCAGTTTGCCTGTCTTCCTTTGAATCGCCTCAACGCTTCCCCAGCCCTGAGATCTCAGGAGTGTACAAGATGTGTGTCTCCTGTCTTTTGGCAGTAAAAGGACTTGCAGGACTCATCATGTTCAGGAAGGCTAAACCAACTTGATAAGAGTACTAAGCATGTCTCTAATATTCGTGTTATACATACGTACTTTCCTGGATTGAGGCCTGAGTCTCTGACAAATTTTGAACTCCTCATGTTCTGGAGTTCATTCAGGAAGAAAAAGGTTACTAAAAAAACATCTGGCCAAGGAACACATTACTTTCTTTCCAGGCATTTCGTATTTTAAAATGTCTGAAAAATTTAAAATTTTTAAAAACGTTCCTTTAAAGAAAAAAAGACAAACAAAAAACCCAAACAAACCAACCCCCCCCCAAAACCCAACTCTGAGTAATTGCAACTCAGAAGGTGAAATTCCAGCAAAATGATATGGCAGTGAGATGCAGAAGATTATTTTAAAGTGTACTGGGTCAAGCTAATTGGAAACAGTTCCAACCATAACCCTTGCAGGTATGTCTGTACTTGTGTTAACAGCGTACGGCCACCTCTGTAGCATCAGCAGCTCAATGCATTGTGTGCAATTTAATTGTAAAAACAGTTTCATTAAACTGGAAGAATCGGGACTCACATGGTAGAACAATGAAGAATATTCTGCTCTATCACACTCGTGAATCTCTCAAATAATATTTGATTGAAGGCTAAAGAGTGACTGACAAATAATAGTAACACATCTAATAAAAAGACTGTCCCTCTAGGGATGAAGCTCTGGTTCAGAAGAGGTGGGGAGCTGCATACTCCATGTTGAGTAGGAGATGAAAAGGGCAGGTTATTAGACTTGGAGAAAGAAAGTGGTCTGGAATAGTAACTTAAGATGAGAGTAACAGTGATGGGTGTTTTTTTGTCTGATGCTGACTGTGTTTAAGCTGAAGAATAAAACAGTATCTGGCAAAAATCCCTGGGAAAGATGGTCAGTTTCCTTCCTCCTTATCAGGCTTCATCTTACAATACTTCAGCTGTCCTCTTTGTGTCTGTCTTACCCATTGTGGATCTCAAAGTACAGTGCTTTACGTGTATAAGTGTTCTATGTGGCTTTCATTGCTCTGCTTTTTTCCTGCCTAGGCTGCTGTCTGGTTCCGTCCTCAGAGATGCGGAGCCTTGCCAAATATCTCCACCAAAGACACATCAGTCAAAGTAGTATTTAAAGTAGTCCAATATATGAAAATGTACTTAAAAACCAGTCAACAGCGGAACAAGATTATGACTGGTGTCCCTCCGCACTAGCAAAAGGCTCATGGGAATTAGTAGTTCACAGATCATTGTATTTGAGCATGTGGTTGTAACCATCTGTTATTTAAAAATCAAAAGGAAGATCTTACATGCACACAAATGTACACAGCTGTTAAGCTTGACTGGCAAAACTCATTAATTAGGCACTGATCCTGCAGCCAGAAGCACATGGGGTAGGTTCCTTCCTCTGCATTATGCCTCTGTTCAGCTGCTCCAGTCTACCTATAGAAATCAAATTGTAAGAGGGGGCATTACACTTCATTACTTTAAAATAGTTATTGTAGACTTACAGAGCACATAAAACAACGTTACTTTTTCAAGTATTTCTTTATCACTTTCTCTACTATTATAGTTATGTTCCATTTACTGTATTAGACTTTCTGTATTTTCATACACTTGTTGAGAACATCCTCTCAGCCTTACAAAAGTTTTCTACAGAGATAATGATGAATTGATAGCATCTATACAACTGATCACTTTGATTACGCCTGCCAGTATTTTCCTTCCAAGAGAAGATGTTTAGCGAAAAGAAGGCATAAATTTACTAGATTTTAAAATTAAGGCAGCCAATTAATGGTAGTAAAGAAGGAAAATTCAAAATTCCATCAAGGTTGATTTCCTTTAAATAATTCAGAAAGGAGCACTTGTGTTTAGAAAATCAGTAAAATAAGGGCCAAACCTGCCATTCTTTGCATATTCTAATCTGCCAGGGATGTCGCTGGGAGTTTTTGAATGTGTACCAGGTAATTAAGATGTAGTCCCAAAAGAGAAATGTAGCTTTTTTAAAAGTCTCAGTTCCTATCATATAAATCCATTTGGTATGCAAGAGTTTCCCAGATCGTGTAGGACCCCAAGACCTTACTAAATTATTCAGGATGAGTCTGATTACACTGAGATTATGAAACAGTAATATCAGATAAAAATAAGTGTTTTTAATTTCAGAGTTTATCTACCTTTCTAATGTAAATTTGTGGTTATTAAATTATTTATAGCTGTCTTTTCAAACTGTAACATAGTAGTGCTTTTGCCACATGCCCTTATACACAGATAGAAATCGTATTAGTGAGCTATTCATCAAACAACTGAATGATGCATGAGTGATGAGATTCTGCAAGAAAGAGACAAGTGACAAACAAAAATCCCAACCTTTGTTTCCATTTTAAATACATCAGGGAAATTTAGGAAAACACAGTAGTCTTAAATCTTGAAAATAATTACTGCAACTTATAAATAGTCACGTGAATATGTTTAATGACTTAGTTTAAGGAAAGTGAATTATCTTTTCAAGGTTACTGGGTTTCAAATTATGGTATGTACACCTCAGAAATTTTAAGTGGGCAATCAAGTACAATAATTCTGAGTCTTTTTAAACGTTAACGCTGTTCTGAATTGGTTTGTTATTTTCTATGCTTTAAACACCAACATGGGACAATTTATAAAATTTGATCTTTTCTATTTTTCCCATTCTCTTCCTGTGGTAGTCTTCTGACCTCACTTATCTCAGCACTGGCAATGATCTAGAGGACTTCTGTACCTACACAGCAAGACTGTCAGGCTTCTGTGTTTCTCCATGTATACTGGCAGTATATAGTGTGCATTTCAACTGTAAAATCACAAATTTTCTTCAAAAAATTCTATTTTTTCTATTCTAATATATATACAGGTACAACAAATTCAGCACCTCTTGCTGACCTTAAAGAAACGTAATACAAATTCTATTACATGTACAATGAGACCTTCCAAAGGATATAACATATGTTGCCGTGATTTTAGCTGGGATAGAATTAATTTTCTTCACTATAGCTGGTATAGTGCTGCATTTTGGATTTAGTATGAAAATACTAAAGTGCATGTACACATTGCACTAAAGTGAACTGATTTCTGTTTTGTCTCCTTAATTCCTTTCAAGGTCACTTTTCCAGATGGGCACCTACTGATCAAGTTACCGTGGGGAATGGAATATCAACATTGAATACAGATATCATTTGTAAAGCAAAAGAGTTACCTTCATTATGAATTTGCAACTGCAGATTTGTAACAAAGTTAAATACAGTGTCACTGAGACAAATTCACTGCAGATAGTGAGGACCTGGACAGAGATTTTAAAGGTCTCTTGTTTTTAAAAAATACTTTCAGAATATTGGCAAATCGAGGTCTAGTCCCAGCAACACAGGCACAGCTTGCGTGAGTAAAATTGTGCCCAGGCAAGTAAAGTATGGCATAGCAAGCTAAACCCCATGGCCTTGAAACTGAGGTCTGAATTTGGCTGCTTGTGGCCATGTCTACATGCGTACATATTTCTCCTTTTTTGATTTTTGTTTCTCTGTTGACTCAGACTCATGCTAGTTACATGCAAGCCTCGTTTTCACTTTTGCCCTTTCTTTCCTGCATCTTCCACTGCCACTTTACCACTGGTACAGTGTGCTTCACAGGTATTTAATTAACGTGTTTTCACAGCTGCCCATTATTCCTATTTTGCAGACATGCAACTAAAACCCATGAAAGAAGTCAGATTATGCTAGAAATTCCATTCTTAACAGGCAATATCCCTGCCTAACATACCAAGCACCTTCCCAGTTTACTCTATGTTTGGGGTTCGCAGGTGGCCTATATCATGTCTGGAAATGTGATTTGGGTAAAATTTGGAGGTTGACTAGGACTTTGTTCAGGCAGGACAGTAGCATTAGCATTTGCTGGGCCCCTGAAAATACTGCACACAGCCACAGCGCATGCTAAAATCTCCTGTACAAATCTAAGTACAGTAAATCTGTCTGTACCATCTGGCCCAATGTCCCACTGAACAACAAACATCTAAATTGCCATGGTGGATATATGGAGAAAGAATTAGGATACACTGAACGCTGCCCTAATTTGGCATGACTGCTGGAAGTATATGACGTTCACTTAGGTGTAGGCCCCTGATTTATCTTTGAGATTGGGTCTTGGTTTCTAAAGTCAGCTATCTAGATGATTAAATGTGAGTGTGTACCTAATGATGCAGATAGCATCCAATAGGACTTAAAAGGCATTTTTTTTCAACTTTAGCAGAATTTTCTCAGCATCACACATAAGGAACCTGTATCTGCCTGCATTCTAAGTAAAGAAATCTGCTAGAACCCATATTGAAAACTTTAGTAAGACAAGGCACATTTCCCAAAGAACTATATGGCTCCCTATGAAAAGGCCCATTAGCTCAGTAATATGGGTTATTAAAATGTTGATAATGTAACTGCATATTGCACCTGTGTGCTTTCTGTGAACATTTGTGTTAATAAAATTTGATCTCAAAATGTTCATGAATGGAGGTTCATTTCAAGAGCATGTGAATATTTATTAGCATTTTTTGTATTATTCGTCTAGCTCTTTGGTACAAACTTCAAACAACAGGATTTGTACTTGGAAGACACTAATTAGAGTATTATAAAGCTGCTGTATAAATTACATACTTTTTTATATGTTGAAGTATAATAGTTTCAGACATTCTGCTGATGTTTATAACACATCTAAGTTTTAATACATTAGTTTTTATAACAGTGGCAGAACACTAAGAAACTGCCCTTCTTTGTGTGGCTTCATGATGTTTGTTCCAAATATATTTTTTGCTTACAGAAATGTCTGCTACAGATACTGTATCAAAGTGACAGAGAAATGTGAGAAATCTTCTGATACCTAGAAAAAGCTAAATTACTTTGACAAGGAGGCATGTACTGCCAACGTGATTATAGTTATAGTAGTCATGAGTTTAGTTCATTTTGTTCACCTTTTACTTCAGGCTTGATTAGCTATAAATTCTGTACCTTGTCCTCTCTGGATCAAATACCTACACAAGTTTTGACGTTCTAAGGATATTCTAGCCAAGGCACTTTTAACAATTTCATGGGGTACTGTTTGGTGGCTCAATGATTCTGTAAACAGCAAATGAAATTATTATATAGAGGTGATATTTCCTCTGTTTTTTTTAATTGGTTTTGGTTTTCCCTTAAGCAGCCTGGTTTTTCGCCAGTCCCATAAAAGTCAGTGGAAACCGCAGGTGCTTGTACTTGCAGAGTTTGGGGTGTTTTCTTTTTTCCTTTCACAAGTCATCCTGATTTTCACTGTCAACACTGTTGTTCTTATGGAGAGAATTTAATCTATTAGGCTGTCAGTTTTCAATTCAGTAGGAGGTTAGTGTTAGTTTTAGTATGTCCCAAGGATCTGTACTGTAGTTAGTATTTAATACATGCATTAATTATCCAGAAAGGCAGAAATGAGTAGTAGAACAAAAAAATGAGGTCAGCAGGATTTGCAGATGACAAGATTATTTAGTGTAAGTCTTTGTAAGAGAAGGCTGTGATGAACTTCATGGGAACAGGACTAGACAAATTGGCAGCATAATGGTTGATGAAATTCAGATGTTGGCAAATGCAGGGTAGGGCACTTTAGAATGAAAAATCTGAACTGCTTGTATGCACACTCCTGTTCTAACTTATCACTTACTGCTAAGGGCAAGAGAGTACCCAGCACACTTAAAAACTTCTCAATGTCCAGCAGCAGTCAAAATCTAAATAAGGTGTTGTAATTTAAAAAAAAAAAGTGTAGAAAAGACCCACAATACAGTGGAGAAATATTAGTTCCAGTTTTAAACCTTAAAATAAGCCAGGGTCATTCCATCTCACATGAGATACGATAAGACAGGGCCATGTCTCTAATAATTCCTAAATCCATCTTTAGGGCTATTTTGTTTCTGACACAAGCTGTAAACCCATTGTTATAATACATGCTGGGTTGTGCAGGAGTCTGTGAAGGCAGCTTGCCTCCCTTTGCTTTTCATAATCAAGCTCAGTGCCATTTGGTAATATTCTCTTGAATGCACTTGTCAATTTATCAAGAGAAGATCTGCCCTCTACAAGATATCATCAATATACTTTTATTTGTTTATGATCACCCTGAGCAAATCAACACCAATCTTCCATTTTATTTCTCCTAACTAGCTGGCATCTTTGATGACACCACTTTTTTGTGTTCTTCATAAATGTTTCCTCTTGGGATCCTGGAGACACATTTGCATTCTTTTTTATCCCATTTGCTTTCTTATTGGTTTTGCTTCTTTTCAAGTAAGTTCTCAATATCTCAGATCAGTTCTCTGCATAACAAGTGTGCTGGTTTTGAGTGGGACAGAGGTAATTATTTTCACAGTCACTACTATGGAGCTAGGTTTTGGATTTGTGCTAAAACAGCATTGATAATACAGGGATGTTTTCATTATTGCTGAGCAGTGCTGACACAGAGCCAAGGCCTTTTCTGCTCCTCACCCCACCCCACCAGCAAGCAGGCTCGGGGCACAAGGCATTGCGAGGGGACACAGCCAGGACAGCTGACCCCAACTGACCCAAGGGATGTCCCATACCATATGACGTCATGCTCAACATATAAAGCTGGGGGAAGAAGGAAGGGGGGGACGGACGTTCAGAGCGATAGCATTTGTCTTCCCAAGTAATGGTTATGTGTGATGGAGCCCTGCTTTCCTGGAGATGGCTGAACACCTGCCTGCCGATGGGAAGGAGTAAATGAATTCCTTGTTTTGTTTTGCTTTGCTTGCGTGCGTGGCTTTTGCTTTAACCTACTAAACTGTCTTTGTCTTAACCCATGAGTTTTCTGACTTTTACTCCTCTGATTCTCTCCCCGTCCCACTGAGAGGAATGAGCGAGTGGCTGTGTGGGGCTTGGTTGCCAGCTGGGGTTAAGCAACAAGCATACTAATTGGGCGATAAAGAGACAGGAGGATCAATTTATCAGGTAATTAACATTACACATACTGAGGTTAGAACCAAGGTTAGTTACACTCTAAGCAACAGTAATCCTACAAGGCTAAATACTTTTGTTAGATGAACTCTGCTCCAGCATGAAATGTCAATCTTTAACTTTTTCTCCAGTAGAATTGCCAAACAGTCCTTTGTAGTTACGGTAGTAACCCAGAACTGAAGCCACAGACAGGTATTTGTCAACAGGTTTTGATGCAATTTTAAAAATTTTGCTCACTTCAGTAACAGCGAACCAACATTTTTTATTGCTTTTCTCACAAACTGTGTGAAACACGTGAATAAAATTATAAAAATCTCCATATAGCCCAATATTGGCTTCTTTTACAGTCACAGAGTTCTACTTGAAATTTGTAAAATTCTTTAAGCGTTTCAGATTATAAGAGCCCGCAAAAGTGCCATGCTGTTTTATATAACTAGGTATCTGACATAATTTATGGGAGGAGGAAAAAAGAAAAAAGGGATTTAAGGCAATTCTGCAGCATGTCAGTTCCCTTTGTGAATTATTCTCCCCATATTTTTATGCAATAGCGTAAATTAATTACAAGGATGCCAATTTTAGCTCTGTGTTTATCAAATGAAATTACACAGAGATTTCCAGTAGCCTGTTGTATGAAGGCCTACATTTTTGTAAATATTTAAGTTGATGAAAAATTAATTTTTCACTTATTAGTTCTCATTTCACAAACAGAATCTCCTTGTTCATAACTGACTGCTGTAAAAGCTTTGAGTCTTTGATTATTACCAATTATTTGAATAAAGATTTGTTATTATTTGAAAGTTTGAGCCTTTTGGCTCTAACTCATTAATAGGACAGGATGAAGGGAAAAGATAGTGAATTATTCACTAACATTTGGCTTAATTACAATCAAATGACCCTTTGAAAATGAAAAGCACTTGGTGAAAAGCAGAAGACAAATGAGATTTTTCTGTATAAATAATGAATAGCCTGTCGTGGTTTAGCAGCAGCTCAGCCCCACACAGTCGCTCGCTCACTGCCCCACTGGTAGATGCGGGGAGAGAATCAGAAGGGTAACGCTCGTGGGTTGGGATAAGAACAGTTTAATAATTAAAATTAAAAGAAAACAACAGTAGAAATGCAATGTAAAGGAGAACAACGAGAGGCGCAAAGCCCCGGGGGAGGGGGGGGAAGGGAGGGGAGAGGGGGAACGAACCGCCGGAACAAACTGCCCGCGCCGCAGCCGCGCGCCGCCCACCGACCCGACGCCGCGCCGCCTCCGCGCTGGCGCTGCAGCTGCCCCCACCTCAATATATTGGTCATGGTGTCACATGGTATGGAATGAACCTGCCATTGGCCAGTCGGGGTCAGCCGTCCCCACCATGGCCCTGCCCCTCCCAGTCCTCCCCGCCACGCGGCAGAGCGCGGGAAGCTGGAAAGGTAGCTGACCCCCACAGTGAGGAGAATTAACCCCTTCTCAGCCAAAACCAGCACATTCTCCACCCCTTATTCCATACCATTTACACCATGCCCAGGTCCCATATAATGCAATACAACCATACCAACCACCACCCCTCCCCTTCCCATCCTTTAACATAATACACAGACATCATTCCCTTAGTTCATGGACCTTCCCTGTACAATGTCCATTAAAAATGTCCACTGAGTTCATCCAGTCCATGACTCTGGGCTCCATCTGTTGTATCAGTCTTTCCGGGTGGGAGAGATGGTGTGTGGCGTTGGGTCGCTGCATACCGAGTCAGTCATCGTTCCATCACTGCTGCACGGCATGTTTCATAGTTGATCTTCCATGGGTTGGGAGGCTCGTACTCTGATATCATTGGTACAACACAGAGGTGACACACAGTATTATATAGCAGTTCACATTGTGCCATGCAGTTCATTGACTGTTTTCACCCAAAATCAAATCCCCTTGAGGCACACATCGGATTTCTCCATCCTCCCGCATCACCCACCAAGTGCACCCAGGTCCTCGAGCAAAAGCAATCCCACGAATGGGTTTGCCTTTGCCGGAGGCAGGAAGAACCCAGACTGTTTTGCCCAGCATACTTTTTGTGTGCACTACAGGGACTCTATCCCCTTCCACAGTACGTAAGGATTCTGACTGGGCAGGGCCAGCTCGGTTGGCAGATCCCCTCGTGTTGACTAACCACGTGGCTTTTGCTAAATGTGTATCCCAGTGCTTGAATGTTCCACCCCCCATTGCTCTCAGTGTAGTTTTTAACAGTCCATTGTACCGTTCAATTTTCCCAGAGGCTGGTGCGTGATAGGGGATGTGATACACCCACTCAATGCCATGCTCTTTGGCCCAGGTGTCTATGAGGCTATTTCGGAAATGAGTCCCGTTGTCTGACTCAATTCTCTCTGGGGTGCCATGTCGCCACAGGACTTGTTTCTCAAGACCCAGGATAGTGTTCCGGGCAGTGGCGTGGGGGACAGGATATGTTTCCAGCCAGCCAGTCGTTGTTTCTACCATTGTAAGCACATGGCGCTTGCCTTGGCGGGTCTGTGGGAGTGTGATATAGTCAATTTGCCAGGCCTCCCCATATTTATATTTCAGCCATCGTCCCCCATACCACAGAGGCTTTACCCGCTTCGCTTGCTTGATTGCAGCACATGTGTCACATTCGTGGATAACCTGTGCAATAATATCCATGGTCAAGTCCACCCCTCGATCACGAGCCCACCTGTATGTTGCATCTCTCCCTTGATGACCTGAGGTGTCATGGGCCCACCGAGCTAGAAATAGTTCACCCTTATGCTGCCAGTCCAGATCCACCTCAGCCACTTCAATCTTGGCAGCCTGATCTACCTGCTGGTTGTTCCGATGTTCTTCAGTGGCCCGACTCTTGGGGACGTGAGCATCCACATGACGTACCTTTACAGCCAGGTTCTCTACCCGGGCAGCAATATCTTGCCACAGTTCGGCAGCCCAGATGGGTTTGCCTCTGCGCTGCCAGTTGCTTTGCTTCCATTGCTGCAGCCAGCCCCACAAGGCATTTGCCACCATCCAGGAGTCAGTACAGAGATAGAGCACTGGCCACTTTTCCCGTTCAGCGATGTCTAAGGCCAGCTGGATGGCCTTTACCTCTGCAAACTGGCTCGATTCACCTTCTCCTTCAGCAGTTTCTGCTACTTGTCGTGTAGGACTCCATACAGCAGCCTTCCATCTCCGGTGCTTTCCCACAAGGCGACAGGACCCATCAGTGAACAGGGCGTATTGCTTCTCATTTTCTGGCAGTTGGTTATACAGTGGGGCTTCTTCAGCACGTGTCACCTCCTCCTCTGGTGATAATCCAAAATCTTTGCCTTCTGGCCAGTCCATAATTACTTCCAAGATTCCTGGGCGACTGGGGTTTCCTACTCGAGCCCGCTGGGTAATCAGTGCAACCCATTTACTCCACGTAGCATCAGTTGCATGGTGTGTAGAGGGGATGTTTCCTTTGAACATCCAGCCCAGCACTGGCAGTCGGGGTGCCAGGAGCAACTGTGCTTCAGTACCAACCACTTCTGAAGCAGCTCGAACCCCTTCATATGCTGCCAATATCTCTTTTTCAGTTGGAGTATAGCGGGCTTCGGACCCTTTGTATCCCCGACTCCAAAACCCTAGGGGTCGACCCCGGGTCTCCCCTGGTGCTTTCTGCCAGAGGCTCCAGGTAGGGCCATTCTCCCCGGCTGCAGTGTAGAGCACATTTTTTACATCTTGTCCTGCCCGGACTGGCCCAAGAGCTACTGCATGGACTATTTCTCGTTTAATCTGTTCAAAGGCTTGTCGTTGCTCAGGGCCCCATTTGAAATCATTCTTTTTCCGGGTCACTTGATAGAGAGGGCTTACGATCAGACTGTAATTTGGAATATGCATTCTCCAAAAACCCACAACGCCCAAGAAAGCTTGTGTTTCCTTTTTGCTAGTTGGTGGAGACATGGCTGCTATTTTGTTGATCACATCCATTGGAATATGACGACGACCATCTTGCCATTTGATTCCTAAGAACTGGATTTCTCGTGCAGGTCCCTTCACCTTACTTTGTTTTATGGCAAAACCAGCTTTCAGAAGGATTTGGACTATTTTCTCTCCTTTCTGAAAAACTTCTTCCGCTGTGCTGCCCCACACAATGATGTCATCAATGTACTGAAGGTGTTCTGGAGCTTCTCCCTGTTCTAGTACAGTCTGAATCAGTCCATGGCAAATGGTAGGACTGTGTTTCCACCCCTGGGGCAGTCGATTCCAGGTATACTGGACGCCCCTCCATGTGAAAGCAAACTGTGGCCTGCACTCTGCTGCCAGAGGGATTGAGAAGAATGCATTAGCAATATCAATTGTGGCATACCACTTGGCCGCCTTTGACTCCAGTTCGTATTGAAGTTCTAGCATGTCTGGCACAGCAGCACTCAACGGTGGAGTGACTTCATTCAGGCCACGATAGTCTACTGTTAGTCTCCACTCTCCATTAGACTTCCGGACTGGCCATATGGGGCTGTTAAAGGGTGAGTGGGTCTTACTGATGACTCCTTGGCTCCTCAGTTGGTGAATGAGTTTATGATGGGGATCAGAGAGTCTCTGTTGGTGCGATATTGCCGCCGGTGCACTGTTGTGGTGGTGATTGGCACCTGTTGTTCTTTGACCTTCAGCAACCCCACCACAGAAGGGTCCTTTGAGAGACCGGGCAAGGTAGACAGCTGTTCAGTTTCCTCCGTCTCCAAGGCAGCTACACCAAAAGCCCACTTGTAACCTTTTGGGTCCTTGAAATACCCTTTCCTGAGGTAGTCTATGCCAAGGATGCACGGAGCCTCTGGGCCAGTCACAATGGGGTGCTTCTGCCACTCATTGCCAGTTAGGCTCACTTCGGCCTCCAATACAGTTAGCTCTTGGGATCCCCCTGTCACTCCAGCAATGCTGATGGGTTCTGCCCCTATATAGTTCGATGGCATTAAGGTGCACTGTGCGCCAGTGTCCACTAAAGCTTTATACTCCTGTGGGTCAGACGTGCCAGGCCATCAGATCCACACAGTCCAGTAAGCCCGGTTATCCCTTTCCTCCACCCGGCTGGAGGCAGGGCCCCTCTAGTCCTGATCATGGCAGTCACAACTCACTTCCTGCAAATGTGAATCAGGAGTCCTTCTATTACACTTAGAAATAAAATCTGCACTTCTACTCCTCTGTCTGGGGACTTGTTCACTGGAAATTGGAGCAGCGGCTTTCCTGGAAGAGCCCCCCTGAGTGACTGTTCTTCCTTGCCGTTCATGCACTCGTGCCTGTAGGGTCAAGGTAGGCTTGCCATCCCACCTCATCATGTCCTCTCCGTGGTCACGCAGGTAGAACCATAGGGTGGCCCGTGGTGTGTATCCCCTTCTTTGAGCCAAAGGACGCTTATTCCTAACAGCTGAGACACTGCTCTGTTGAGGTGGGGAGTAGGACAGATCTTCTTTGAGTTGCTGGACCTCTCGGGATAGTTTCTCCACAGCAGAGACAAGCGAGGAAGAGATATTTGTGTCGTAATCTCGGAGTTTATCTATCACCTCTGCCACCGTTGGTGTCTTGTCATCTTTCCAGGACATCACTGCCAATGAGTTTGCATGCGAAGATGGTGCGCTCCGTACAAACTTCCGCCACATGGGTCGTGTGCACTCGGCTTCATCTGGATCTTTGGATGACCGTTGATCGTCCAGGTCACCATAAATCACCTCAAACACAGCTAATTCCCTTAGATACTGGATGCCTTTCTCCATAGTTGTCCATTTTCCTGGGCGATATGTAACATCTTCTTTAAAGGGATACCTTTCCTTCACTCCGGACAGGAGTCGCCTCCAGAGGCTGAGGGCTTGTGGCTTTTTTCCTATTGCTTTGTCAACGCCCCCTTCCCCAGAAAGGGATCCCAATTGTTTGGCTTCTTTTCCCTCTAGTTCCAGGCTACTGGCCCCATTATCCCAGCATCGGAGCAGCCAGGTGACAATGTGCTCACCTGAACAACGGCTATAATCTTTTCGCATATCTCGCAACTCGCTTAAGGACAGGGATCGGGTGGTCTCTATTTCATTTATTACTTCTCCCTCCTCTCCCCGCGATGGCCCTGGTTCTTCATCATCCCGTTCTAAACGAGTTGATGTCCGCTTCCAATATTTTGTCTTGTGTATGGGGGCAACTGATACTGGTACGGGTTTATTTTCTGAGCTAGCTCCGGTACTTGTTGTGGGGGTTTGAGTGGCTGCAGTGCCTGTCGTCCGGGCTGGATTGTCTACAGTGCCAGTCACTTTGCATTTCAATCCAGAGACATTCTCTTCCCCCTGGGGGCATTGAATGCTGTTGAGCAGGGCTCGGTATGCATGGGCCAGACCCCAGCATGTTGCAGTTATCTGTGTCTCTCTGGAGTTCCCAGCGTAACAACATACTTTCTCCAAATATTCTACTAGTTTTTTAGGATTCTGCACTTGTTCGGGGGTGACACTCCAAAACACTGGGGGTGCCCACCGCCCTAGGTATTTGCCCATGCTATCCCACATGCCCTGCCACTCGTAACTATCAAGCCTCGGGGCAGATTTCTGGGTGATATTCTTAAGTTGCTTAGTCAAAACCAAAACAACCTGCCCAAAAACTAACAATAAGTGCACCTTAACCACCCAAGGATGTTCAAGATACAAAGACGTTGTTGTAACAAAGGCACAGACATCATAGAACAAAGTTGCAAAGGTATTATTCTGTATTTCCTCCATATAAAATCTCTCAGAGGAGGAGGTATAATTGCTAATTGCCTCAACAAGGTGGTATCCGAAGTACAGTAACGGTTTCAGCAAAAACCCCAAATACCAGATAAAGCTGAAAACGAGTGTTTGTATAACAAATCTTGTAGGCAAAACATTACTAATCACAGCAGAACACAGCAGACTCAACAAATCAACGCCAATCTGTAACACCAACTGCAAAAAAAGACAACATGGTGCTGTGACCAGCAGCTGTTGTTATCTCCAACCCTTGAGCCCCACGTTGGGCGCCAAAAAGACTGTCGTGGTTTAGCGGCAGCTCAGCCCCACACAGTCGCTCGCTCACTCCCCACCGGTAGATGGGGGAGAGAATCAGAAGGGTAACGCTCGTGGGTTGGGATAAGAACAGTTTAATAATTAAAATTAAAAGAAAACAACAGTAGAAATGCAATGTAAAGGAGAACAACGAGAGGCGCAAAGCCCCGGGGGAGGGGGGGGAAGGGAGGGGAGAGGGGGAACGAACCGCCGAAACAAACCGCACGCGCCGCAGCCGCGCGCCGCCCACCGACCCGACGCCGCGCCGCCCCCGCGCTGCCACTGCCCCCCCTCAATATACTGGTCATGGTGTCACATGGTATGGAATGAACCTGCCATTGGCCAGTCGGGGTCAGCCGTCCCCACCATGGCCCTGCCCCTCCCAGTCCCCCCCGCCACGCGGCAGAGCGCGGGAAGCTGGAAAGGTAGCCGACCCCCACAGTGAGGAGAATTAACCCCTTCTCAGCCAAAACCAGCACATAGCCCTAATTTTTGAATTTGATCCCCAATTTTAAAATTAAAAATACCATATGCTATCTATTCTATAGCTGTGTAATAAGATGTACTTTGTGAGTTCCGAACACATTCTGTTTGACCTTCATGGAGTTTTGTTTCAGATCCAATCCTGCATCTGCTTACCCTTAGGGACTGTAATTCTATTCCACAAAAAAAAATGCTGAAAGCTCCATAAAGACTTTTTTCCTTTCAACTTATGCCTGATTTTCATGTTTGCAAGGAACTAAACAGATGAGTTATATTGCAGGTCTATGCGCGTGCGCAAGTACTATATTTGCAAAAACCATTTGCTTGAGAATTCAAATATTAAGCAATATCTCAGTCACTTAACTGTGCTCTTTTTTTAATCCTAGATCTTCTTGTAAAAGACATAATTTAATTTTAAAAAATCAGTAGAACACAAGATACTCCTTCAGTGCAAAAACTATCTGTAAAGGATCAAATTATTTTACTGACTTTCCAAATTATTTTTTAAAATGCATCATTATAATTACAGGTGCTCGGCCCCTCAGCAGATTTATGCATATACTTATCCTTGTACACTGCATGCCCTCT
Organism: Phalacrocorax carbo; assembly: GCF_963921805.1. NCBI lineage: Eukaryota > Metazoa > Chordata > Aves > Suliformes > Phalacrocoracidae > Phalacrocorax > Phalacrocorax carbo. The sequence continues at coordinate 25,297,682 of NC_087518.1, read as the reverse complement.
GAATTATTATATTTAAATTGCATCTTTCACTATAAATTGACCTAGATTTGTAAGATGAGTGTACCTGAAGTGGATATATTGCCTGGAGTTCATATTTGCATGCATTTTGCAACATCAAAATGTTGGCATTTTGGAAATGTTATCCTGGATCCTGCTATAGACTCTAGGTTCCTTTCCACTGGCACTAGGTTGGTGTGGGTAGAGACCAAAGTTAAAGAAAAACTTTGATGACTTAGAAGGCCAAGCAAGATATCTTCGGAACCCATTAAATCTACTTTTCTTTCAGAGGAGATTGTAATGAATTGGCAAGCAGAAAATAGATGTTTTAAAATGTTTTCTCTACTGTAGGGGAATAGACAGGGATCGGCGACCGGAAGATCACGGGATGTGATGGAAAGATAGACTCCTCCCCATAGGAGTGGCAGGAACAGGAAACGCAAGAGCTATATAAGCGTGTGATGCAGCTAAATAAACGGACATTTTGTATCCATCATATTGATGTCTGTGCATCACTGTCCCCAGGGTGGGTAGGACCCTGTGTCCCGGAGATATGCGGCCTAAGATAAGTTCTCCCACAGAAGCGTACAGCAACACTCTACTTAGAAGAAAAATTTTTAAAAGTCTGTCTTTTAACACATTACAGACAATCGGAGCCAACACATCATTCCCAAAACAGTCCTTATCTGCCCTGCAAGCCAGGAATTCTATTTCAGGCAGATGATCTGAATTTATAGCTGACTCTTGATTATAGCCAGTTATGTACTTACATATGTGTTTGCATTTTGCTGCAGTTCATAATTTACTTTTCATCTGTGTTGCCTTTTTGCCTGATAACAGAGCAAATCCCCAGTGCACTAGCTTACATTGATAATGAATGAATAAGGTTAATTTCATTTCAACTATGGTATTACAAATGGGTATTACATACTTCGCTTAGTAACACAGTTGAAATAAACAGATATACTTTGCAAACTGCTGAAATTTAGCTTTCTGTAAAGGGTAAGGATTTATTTTTTATTCATGAACGAACCGCTTATGTATCTGATACTAAAATACAGAAGGTACCCAAAGTTTTGTGTTTACATGGAACTATCCTTCACCCCTTTTCCTTCTTCCCTTTCTCCCAGATATCCATTGCATCCTGGTTTATAGAAAGAGCAGAAAAATGTGTTTGTCTAATAATTAACAAAGTGGCTAAACTGCTCAGCATTCCAAGGCAGACACCAGGAAGGAGGAACAGTCTCTAGAGAGGCCAAATGCTGCCAAAATTAGAAAAGGATAAACAGTACCTATCCTTGACTGCTAGTCAATCAGCTCTGTACAAGTACTCCAGGAAGAGGGGAAGATGAAGCATAGTGAAACCCAAAGCCTATTGCACTGACAGGAGACAGCATCCATCTGTGTAAATATTATGTGTAGCTTATTTCAAACCCAGCCCGAGTAACTCACAATATTATGCTTCTGGAGCTATGTATTTACTGGGTAATTTGTTTGTAATTATCTGTAACTTGACATATCTGTCAGCTCACCTCAAGTCCAAATATGCTGTGAGGTTTTGTGGTCTTCTCAGTAGGACCCTGGCATCATATGAAATGAATGGAGCGTTTACAGTGGAATAGAAGTAATTTGTGATGACTGATCTCATGACTCTGGCCTTCAGCTTGAACACATTTGACAGTATGAAGAAGGTGCCTCCCCAAAAGTTTAGTTGTCTGGACAATTTAAATGAATAAAATGTACTGTAGCTATTCAGCTGGGCTTATATGTAAGGTGGCTTCCAATCTGAGTTAGTTTTGCACTGTGAAGAGAGCAATATTGGATTTTATATGGAGGGTAATCCATTAAGGGAAAAAAGAGTAGTTTGTCTTCTTTTTCACCAATTGCCACTGTTATTCATGCAAATATTCAAATAAACCAATAATAGCTTGCTAGAAGACAGGCTGTTACAAAATGTACAGACAAGTTCAGATAAAAATATGCTAAAAATTATAAAAAAAACCCCAAACCACTGAAAAGTTAGAAAATACCAGAATAATACTACTTGGACAAACTTAATACACCTCCTATTGCACATAAAAGATTTTGTAATCTTTAATTACCTGTTTAAACAGTGCTGGTATATAGACAGGGACCTTTCAGAGGAACCCCTGCTCTACTCAAGGGCACAGAAAAGATGATACTTAGCTATTTTGTTTTCTCCTCATTAACCAAGTATGGTGCCTGCAACCTTATTTACTGCACATGGTTTAAACCATGCTCTGGAGAATTTCCTTTTCTGTCACATCCACCCATCCCAGAGCCACCACTACTGAACAGATCTCCTCAACATCTCTGCAAGCCAGAATAGTTGTATTATTCATAATTACAGAAGTAGTGGTATTAATAATACTAAATACACTGGTGGACAACTGAGCCACAGATAGACAATTCACAACTACTCATTCAAAATACCCTAGTTTAGGGGCATCCTCAAGGATTCCTGACATTGATACATTTAAATTTTACTTTCATTAATTTTACATATAAACCAATCTGTAATGCCAACCACAGAGCACCAGCCTCAGGCACCCCTAAACAGCATATTATTAGTGAGCATTTGATAAAAAGCTTTGGTCCTCATTTTTAAGAGCTCAGTTTCGGAGGCAAGGTTGATACTGCTCTCAGTTGGGGAGGGCCCAGAAAGAATAAACTTCATTGCATATTTTGTTTCACCCTACTCAGCCAGAAGAGTTTTTGTCTGTAGATGTGAAGTTGCAAACTCCTGGGGCCCTGCCAAATCCCAAATAGGAGATTTTGTCTCCCTCATAGTAGTCATATAACCCAAGGATGTACAGATTTTACAAAAGTAAATAATTTTAACTGAAGAAAACTAGAAAAGACCAGGCTGACCCAGCAGAGCTTACTCACCTTGTAGTTAATCCCTTATTTAATAAGAAAAAAATAATAGTTAAATTTGAGAGAGCAGCAAATACTCTCATGAGTTTCACTGATAAGTGAGAAGGACTTACTGGGAAGAAGAAATGGACGTCTGCAACACACAGCAGGTCACCAGACAGGGAGATGAATTGCCTTACTGTGCTGGTTTTGGCTGAGAAGGGGTTAATTCTCCTCACTGTGGGGGTCGGCTACCTTTCCAGCTTCCCGCGCTCTGCCGCGGGGCGGGGCGGGGGCTGGGAGGGGCAGGGCCATGGTGGGGACGGCTGACCCCGACTGGCCAATGGCAGGTTCATTCCATACCATGTGACACCATGACCAATATATTGAGGGGGGGCAGTGGCAGCGCGGGGGTGGTGCGGCGTCGGGTCGGTGGGCGGCGCGCGGCTGCGGCGCGTGCGGTTTGTTCCGGCGGTTCGTTCCCCCCTCCCCCGGGGCTTTGCGCCTCTCATTGTTCTCCTTTACATTGCATTTCTACTGTTGTTTCTTTTAATTTTAATTATTAAACTGTTCTTATCCCAACCCACGAGCGTTACCCTTCTGATTCTCTCCCCCATCTACCGGTGGGGAGTGAGCGAGCGACTGTGTGGGGCTGAGCTGCTGCTAAACCACGACACTTACCCATTGCTTTCATGATTTTTCCCAGCTTTTCTAGTACTGAGAGAGGTAAGAAAAGACTCCAAACCCGCTGCTGCTTTAAATCACCACACACCCTGCATCAAGATCATATAAGCTGCAATTAATGCAGCACTAATACAAAAATTGGTGTGATCACAGTAGCTAAATGAGAAGGCTGCCAATTGCTGGTCATTGACATACTGATGAGCAACCTATTAGCCTTGGAAATGAGGGAGGTTTATTACTATCATGTTGTGTGCTCAGCACGTCTTTGTCAAAATAACCTCCTGTGGAATAAAAATAAGAAATGAGCTGCTCCTTACACATTATGAGGAGTTTTGCTGAGGTAGTTGAAAAACATGTTTTTGGTTTGCTCTGATTGTGTTAGTCATATGGAAGATGGTGAGGAAAACAGGAGGGGTTGTCTTTTTCTGAAATTCTCTTGTTCTGTGTGGACATAATGAAGGAACACACTGATTTGTGTTCAGTTTTGGGCCCCTCAGTACAAGAAGGACATTGAGTTGCTGGAGTGTGTCCAAAGAAGGGCAACAAAGCTGGTGAAGAGTCTGGAGAGCAGGTTTTATGAGGCGCGGCTGAGGGAACTGGGGTTGTTTAGCCTGGAGGAGGCTGAGGGGAGACCTTATCACTCTTTACAACTACCTGAAAGGAGTTTGTAGTGAGGTGGGTGTCGGTCTCTTCTCCCAGGTCACTAGTGATAGGAAATGGCCTCAGGCTGCATCAGGGGAGGTTTAGATTAGATACTAGGAAAAATATCTTTACTGATAGTGGTCAGGCATTGGAACAGGCTGCGCAGGGAGGTGGTTGAGTCTCCATCCCTGGAGGTATTTAAAAGAAGGGTAGATGTGGTGCTTGAGGATATGGTTTAGGAGACACAGTGATGTTGGGTTGACAGTTGGACTTGATGATCCTAGAGGTCTTTCCCAACCTCAATAGTTCTATGATTCTATGATCTCTGGCTTCGATACTTTCTAAAAAACAAGTATTTCTTAAACTGGGATTGCATCACGGTACACTGAGCCTATCTTTGTTCCTATATTATAGATTTTTATATATAAATAGATGCATATATATCTCTTACAGTTCTTTAGCAGTAGGAATTTTTATTGCAATACAACTGAGAAATGTTATTTTGTTCTAAAGAAGATAAATACAGATCACATCCCAGATGTGGGAAAGTGATGTGGCAATGTTTGTCACAGCTAGATTTTTGGTAGATTCTGGCTGACAGCTCCTCTGGCCACCCACGAGAGCACCCCAGACTCATGCTGTAGCTACACAGAGCCAATGCAGGCTCTCCTTTGGCACTTTATTTTCTTGGTCATAGGTGTATCTTCGCCTTATAAATTTCTGACTTCCTTAAGAGTTTCCTGGGTACAAAGAGGGTATAAAGCAGAGCGAGCACTATTGCAGAGTCCTGTTTACTCCTTTTGATTTCCATGAGCAGTATATCCAATTCCAGATCAATAGTAATTAAGTCAATTTTTTTAAAATGTTGTTTAAAGTGACTGAAAAATGGATTTAAAAATACCATTGGGAAGTTCCTTAAGGAATTTGGTCATCACGACTTGAAGGAGTTTTCTTCACTCTTTAAAAATAAACACTGAATATACCCTAGCATCCCCCCACATATGCCACTTTTCTTCTGAAATGCTTCATGTAATAGTTCAGTTCTTTCCTTCAATAACCACAGTTTGGCTGAACGCAGTGGTGTAGGGTGATGATCTCAGAAGCTGTGTGGCCTTTTCAACTACGTTTTACCATGTATGGTGTCTTGTGATCATTACATCATTGTCATTCAGCAACTGAAACATCTCTTTAGTCATACCAGACATAAGGAGCCAGATTGTACTAGCTGCCTGTTTGCTAAAACAATTGATTCAGAATGTTGATATTAATTCATGATGCTTAATGTAGTTTCAGTGCAAATTACCTGATAATTCACCTCTAAATTGTACCATGGTATCTGAGAACAAATAAAATGTCCAATCTAGTTATCACAAGGCATCCCTCTCTAAACATTGTAAACATCTCATGGTGTCAGTGAGGAATTTCATCTGAAGGCCTTTGACTCCAAAGGACTGTTTCTGAATAGTTCTGGACTTATCAAACCTACAAAGCCTGGAATAAAGCCAGGTTGTTTGGTAATGGTTCACATCGCTGTAGTTCCTTTGCTTTTCTGTACTGTGCTCTGGTGAACAGTGATATTGAAATTCCTTCAGGGTATCTCTTGAGGCACTATTACATTGCAATTTACTAATCTAAAACTAGTACAGAAATATGAAAATATTGAAAAGAGGTGATGGATTTGGAAATGTTCCAAGTATGTTTTGTGATGATGATTTTTCTCCCAAGCCACACCTCACTTCCTTTGCTGGACCCTTGAATTTTCTTGGGACAGCAGAAGTGTTCCTGGTCATTGCAAATGCTAATTGTGCTGCTGGTAGCAGAAAATTAACGCTCCTAGTTATGCTTTATGTGCTTGGCTTTAACCTGTAACAAAGTAACAGTCAAATATAATTGTCCTGTATATTTAAACCAGATTTCTATATTAACATACCTTTTTAGAGAAGATTCTTTTAAGGAACTTGAACTTTCGTGGGTATTTGTTTTCCAGCATAAACTTGAATGTTCTTACTTATTGTGCAGTACCTTTTGTAAAGGATGTTGTAATGCCAAGAAGTGTGTAATGCGTATATAAAGGACATGTCAATGACTCTGATTAATCTTTTCTCATGAGACTGTTGGACTGGACATTTTAGTCCCTTCCTAGACTTTATTCCAGTGGGAATTCTCCTTTCTACTAACGGATATCTTTAGAAATATTCTGAAAAACTGCATTTTCTTCCTCTCTCCTCCACCCCCAAGTTTGATTAAGTACTGATACTAATTACTAGGAAACTGTTACAGTGAAAATTGTAGCAACTGTTACCTTGTTGATGGGAAGGTGCATGAGGTCATCAGAAACAAAAAAAATGTCCTGAAATCTGAGATTTAATCTTTTCCTGGTAGTATAAGGAATAGGTTTAAGCATTTTGTCAATGCTTATTACACTTGCACCACCAGCTGACTACCAGATGTTTGAATGTACTTCTATTGAATGTACTTGGAAAATGCAGGACAGAAATTTGTGCTTTACTTTGCCGCTTTCTTGAGTATTATAAATAGACTAAATATTGCTCATATTATCAAAGCACTTAAAAATCAGAACAGAGCAAATATGAACTAAATGTGCTCAGCTGATCATGCTGATTTTTAGACAAAAACGGTTTTTGTTTATCTGGTTGTTCATAGGACTGAATATTATGAAAACTGTACATGTTATACACAACCCTGTTTATTTTGATAGATAACACAGTACTAGACCTCAGGTTGTCTCTGTAATTGGCCATGAAATTACAAAATTGCATCCCATGCATACGTTTATAAATATGCTCTGGGAAAACGGATACAAATTAATTTGGAGACAAATCTGAGGTAATAGAATGTGTTATTAATTAACTTCATTTTGTTTCTCTCCTGTGCTCACGTTCAGTCAGTTAAGTAGCTAGCTGCACCTCTGAAGAGACCTGCAAATGAATCACTTGTTTAAAAACATTTTTTGCTTCTGAAAGCACCTCATTGTACTGAATACAACTTTCCTCCATTTTGATATTCACTTGCAGATGTTTACAGTGTATGAGAGTAAGTCAAGTCTCATGGCTTCCTTCACTGGTTGTCGGCTCAAGGTGTTAAGCTGAGTCCTTCTAGTGATTTGAAAAGGCTGTTTAAAGTCTGTTTTGGATAAACCCTTGCTGGGATTTGTATAATCTGAATTCTCTTGCGATAGCCTATGTCTCTCATTTTGAAAATTGCATGACGCTGAAGGCACAAAGTGGTGGTTAGTGGTATCATGCTCTATTGTTTTAAAAACTGAGGATTTTGATTAGATGTAATTCAGCGAGGGAGGATTTAGGCTAATAAGAGTGAAGAGAAGACTGTGAGGAGAATAATGATATCTTCAAGGAATATTCAGGCCTTGCATTTCCAGCTGCTCTGAGCAACAGCAAGGGAAGAAAACTATCAGTTTCTGAGGTATAGAAAGCACAGACCTTTTTCTGCTCTGTTGGATTACAGGAATCAATAATTTCACATTTTCTACACACCACGGAAGTAAATGCCTGGTCTCAGTCATGTCACCACATGGCAGATCAAAGCCCTCAGGATCAAAGAGATTAAAGTAGCACAGGCTCTCAAAATACTATTTTCTGATTGAAAAACATTAATTATAGTTTCTGTAGAAATTAATATAATGAGTTACTATTAAGTTTTTTTTACAGGAAAAGTCAGTCCCAATGACAGTAAAAAATCCTTATTCTGTGTGTCCTTTTAAAAGAGTTTCATCCCTGATTTTATCAGTAGCACATTTCTTCATGTTACCTGTTTCAAAAGCCTCAAAGCAAAGTAGTTTGAAAGCAAACTATTTGTGACATGGCCCTTATTTCAGTCCTGAGTGTGTCTCGCACTTTAAGGAAGGATATTTTGCATCTCACACCTGAAACAAAATGCGATGATTTGCACACTGCTTTTTTTTTTTCTACAGAGGACAGGCTGTCATGGCAAGAGATGGGGTGAGACTCTGGAGGTAGCTATGCTGCCTCCGTATAGAGGAGGAGAATAGCTGTACAAGTCAGACCCAATCAAACATACTGGAATTATTCCAACTCTTGCATTATTCCAGCTCCAGACAGTAACTGGAAAGTTTCTAGGAGCTTGAAATAACACTGGAAGTTGCAACAACTCTTAATTTGGCATTATACTGCTTGTCCTGTGAGGCAGGTAACCTGAAGGTTACATCACTGATATAGATCACGGATGGCTGGATCCATAGTCACAATTTTCATAGTATCTTGAATTTTCTACCATTGACTTTTGTCTCTGACTACACTGTTTCTTGATATGGAAGAAACATTATCATGTTTCACCACTCGTTATGTTTAAGTAATTCCACCATCATGGAACATCAGCACTAAGAAGTCATTTTCTATTCTGTGAGGTTGAGAAGCTGATGAAGGGCTTTTGCCAAATTCCCTTATTCTACTAAAGGATATATGTGGAACGAATTACCTGAACAATTTAATAAACTGGCACAACTACTGGCAGGCCTGACTGGCCAGTCTATTTCATATCAGACTTTGGTCAGACTTATTCTTCTGTTTGCTAAAAGGCTCTGGGACCCATCTTCAAAGGGATCTGCAAAAGTGGATCCCTGCACTTTAAAGAGATCAATCATGTGAACAGCCTGAATAGAGTTCCCCAGAGGACAGGCCCATTATCTGAATCAATTTCAAACTGGAGCCCCATTATAAAAAAGTATTTCTCTGTGGAAGACAGTCTGTCCTCCCCAAGGTGCTTTTTATGATTTTCAACACGAGATGAATGATTTCCTGGATGATGAAGAGCATGTTAAACAGGCCAAACCTTGGGAGTTAATAGGTTGATGGTTATTTGTTATAACAATGATATGCCTGTGCTTTCAAGTATGCAGCAATTAATAAACTCCCTTACCACAGGACCCCAGCATTATCTATAATATTGTCAAAACCATTCAAGTTGCACTTTGTCTCAATGGAAGCAAAATGGTATGAGGATAAAACATTTCCTTTGTCTTGGGAAAACAGCAATTGGTTGAGAAACAGCATCAGTACACTGCACGAGCTGGATTGTAATGAATCTGTTTTCTCACTTTTCTGGTGCATTTGGGGACTAGTTTTGAAGGATTCAAAGAAATTTAGGGAAGGCTGGGTTCTGTATGGTTTGTAACTATTTTCTGCTTGTTATGAGTATGTGCTTTTTATTCTATGAGACTTAGGTAATTTTCTCATATTTTGCTGCGCTCTTATGTTTGTTGTCCTGCTTTTTGAATTTGTAAAGAGAAGATTAGAACTCGGCAGAACTTTTAAAGGAAATATCTTTCAGCCCAAAGTATGGATTCAGCTATTCCAGTACATTTTATGAATTTATATTATTTTAAAAGTTTATTATTTGAGTCTGATTTTATTTTTTTCTTAATCAAAGTATTTCACTTATATGTATTTAAAATACAATTTAAGGACATACTGACTGTTTGAAATTTCACTTTGTTTTAAATATTTCAATGTTGTAAAAGATAATGTGAACCCCAAATTTTCTTCAAAAAGGTTTTTTTCAGAGTGACTAGTGAACCAAAAATGTCATTATTTGCTCAGCTCTGTTTCTTCTACCATGCTGTAAGGTTTCCTAATCCATTTGCCTTGAAAAGTCTGCTGGCAGAAAACTGGAGCTCGGAGCTGGTCCAAAATCCAGCATGGGTCATTGTCTTGTGTATCTTGGGCCTAATTCCTGAGGAAATAATTACCTTCCTACACAAAAAGATAAGACTGAACAACAATGTTAAGCCTCAAATGGTTCAACTTAACAACTGTTAGAAACTCATTGCAGTAATGAAACTAACTGTAAATGCTTCCGCAGTAGGGCTGTACCTCCTCTGGGGTGAGGACTGTCCATGTGCCAACAGCTTGTCAGGTGTTCTACATCCACAGCTACAGTCACTTGGCACCATGGCAGTACCAAGAGCAACAACCACAGAATGCCCAAATGGTAAATACATACTATAAACAGTATTTTCTGATTCATAATATCTTAACTAGTGTGTCCTACACAGAAATAGGTACGTGTCTTGATGGTATTTCTTTTCCTGCTGGAGACAGAAAGAATCGTACCCCAGCAAGAGTGAACAGGCATTTGTCTAAATATGCGCAGCATTTCCTTAGGGTGCCTCCAAGAGAGCACACCTCTGCCACTGACACAGAAAGGAGGAGATATTACTGGGAATCAGCCCGCAGGTAAGAATCCAACTGAGTGTGGCACAAGAGGAGGAAAATGAAAGCAGCAAACATCATGGCTAGCCAGAACAGAGGAGTAGGTATCTTAATTTCATTTTTGGTGGTGAAAAAACAGAATGACTAAGCAAACTGCCCATTTGGAAAAGTGCGGGCGTCATATTTTAGATGTGAATGATGAGTGGGAAAGCACACAGGAAAAACAATTTATAATATCCAAGAAATATGGAAACTAGTCTGCAAGTTTATCTTTAAGTTTAAAAGTTAATTTAAATGAAAATAAAATGTTATATTTGTATCTAGTTAACCAGACAATGCTCAAAGTCTAATTAAGCACCAAGTGTTAAGCAGTCAGTAACAAGGAATATAAGTTAGATGTGCCAAACTAATACCGAGGCAAGTGCACAAGGGGCCAGAACAAAAAGAAATGTTAATTAAAAGACGTCAAAGGGATAGAATGTTTTCTTTGGATAACTGACTCCCGCTGCTAAATAAATACCAAGGTGAAGTCCAGGCATCCAACAAAACTGAATGCCAAGCCAAAGCCGGTGTATTTTAAGAATAAAGGCATTTATCTGGAACTCTCATACAGGGACATTACTCCTCATCAGAAAAGAGTGCTTCAGTACATTTATCCTTGGTTTGATAGATATTGCTGCTATTGATGGACATTTTTTTTTGTGGTGGTATTATTGGTTTACCTGTACAACTGCTTAAGAATTTTTTTTTTATATATTCAAGCAGGATTAGTAAAATACATGTAGAAATTATCTTTTGACTTGAAACTAGCTTATTCTTGTGTGCCTGAATTTAGGGACGGTGCTCCTAGGGTGAATCTTGACCTTACAAAATCAGTAGGAGTTCTGCTGCTCAGTTAGATAATAGCACTATTTCACCTTTGTTTTCCTCATTCTGCTGCTGACCTGCTATGTCTCTTCACCTACTGCTATCTTGTTAATTTTATTTTAGAATGAGAATCGTATTTTCCTTTCCAAAGATACCGTTTGTGTGGAATCACTTTGAGGCCCTTGATATAAAATCACGGCAGTTGCTGATGTAAAAATCTGAATACTGGGGCTGAGTTTTTCTAAATCCCGCAACATCAGACCAGCTGCTTTTTCTGTGACCTTTATCAAACGCCTTCTACATTTGATCTCCTACCACCCTGTCGCGTCAGGAGGCTCAGGTGGATTCCCACACTTAAGATGGCGTTAAGAACATCTTCCCTGAAGCCGTGACGGCGTTACCCTGATTCTTTTACCCGTCACGTGTCGCCTGCCTTGGAGCACCACGGCCCGGCCAGCCCCAGGCGCGGCCGCACCGACCCCGCTGGCCCACAGCTGGCAGCGGCTCTCCCCAGGCTGGGCCCGTCCGGCCCTTCCGTCTCTCCGCCCCGCGGCGAGGCGGGGCTGTCGGTGCCGGGCCCGGGTACGCCCCGGACCCTGCCTGGCCTGGCCTGCCCGGCGCGCCGGGGAGGAAGGGGGATGTGAGTACCGGGGCGGGAGGGGGGCTTTGGGGGCGGTGGGAGGGCCCGCCCGGCGCCTGGGGCCCTTCCGGCTTCGGGGGGCCGCGGGCCGTCCCTGCCCGGGATGCAGCGAGGGGCGGCAGCCCGGGGTTGCGGCAGCCTCGTTCGCCTCCCCAGGCCCACCGGCCCCTCTGCCCGTCCCCACCACCTGAAACGGGGGCCTAGAGCCGTAAGCAGGGCGCTGGGTGGCGGGGAGGCCCCGGCCAAACGCCCCCTTCTCTCAACCCCCGCGGTAGCGAGGCCGGGGGGGTGGCCAGGAATGGATCGGCGGCCGGGGATGGCACGTTCCCTTTCACAAAAGCTGTCTTTTATTGCGGGGTGGGACGAGGGGAGGATCCAGGGAGCCTTGGCTCTGTTCGTGGGTGGTGTGGGGGGATCGGCACTGCAGGCTGGTGAAAAACCGCCATTGTCTTAGTTTTTGTTTTCTTTTTAGCTTGATTTTAAAAGGGTATTTTTGAGCATATTTAGGCTGCAAATAAGGGGCTTTCTGTTTGTATTGTTCACCTGACAAAAGACCCTTCTGTCTTGCTCAGTAAGTTGCGAAGCCTTCTGCAAACTTCAGCTACATTTCGGGGGACCAAGAGAGGTCTCGGTAACTCGGTAACACAGGGTTTGGGGCAGAGAAGGGAGGCCGCAGCTGGTGGAATAGAGTGAATGCTAGTTCGTGAATAGTGCGAAGGAGGAATAGCTGAGCGTGAACACAGGATCACCTCTCGGGTTTGGCCTGCCTGTCGACCCGTATGTGCATGCAAGTGTCCTCCGAATACTCAGTGTGTGCGTTTGTAAATGCAGAGCACGGCATTGCTCGCCCGTTCTGGGAACGGGTTATGAAGGAGGGCTCAGAGCTGGCTGTGCTTTCTCTCCTTCTGTTTAGAGAATACAAGAATTTGGGGAGGGTGGATAAGGGAAACTGTTGGTTAAGGGTTACTGGCATGAGGTCTAGAGTTGAGACTTTGTCCTGTTGTTATAGGCTATGCAGATATAAAACCAAACCTCTTTACTTTTGCTGAGCTGGTCACAAAATAATCTGTTGCTCTTAGGAAAGGATCCTAGAAACCTTGTCAACTTTGTGTTGTTAGAAGCATCCTGCGCAGGAGCAGTGTGGTTTATTTTTTTCAATTGTGTTTTGATACAGACTCTAAAATGTGAGTCTAGTCATGTATTTTTTGAAGGGTATGTCGTCTGTAAAACCAGATGCACCTTCTAAGATAGAGGTGCTTCTTAATGAATTTGGAGGGATGAGGGGAGAGAAGCAAATGTTTCCAGTAATTAATGTCTGCAATGATCTTCATATGCATAATTCATTAACATACATTCAGTCTTAAGTTCTTTCTTTCCCCGGTACTGGTTGGTTCAAGAGTTTAACTGTACTGGTTGGAAGTGAGGGATGTTACTCTCCCATACCATATGCTGACGAACAACCAGGTGTTTCCTTCAGCAGCCATGGGAAATAGTATCTTCAGGAATCATGCCTAATGTAAAGTTGTTATTAACAGAGACTCTAATCTGTAATTTGGAAATTTAGTGAAAAACTTTTAACTTTGTAAATAGTTGCTAAAAATAATGACTAGTTTGTGTTTTGCTTTTCAAGGCCTCACAGAACTGAGTTGTATGAGGATGCTCCATCAGCATGCTGGCCTATCATATATTCTCCAGACTACAACATCACATTCATGGGACTTGAGAAACTGCATCCATTTGATGCAGGGAAATGGGGAAAAGTAATAAATTTCTTGAAAGGTAAAATAACAGAAGGTACTTCTTAGACCAACAACTGCACAAAAGCTACTAGAAATTAGGTAGTTAGGTAGGTAGATTTATGTTGCTAATTGCCAATATAATAGTGACTGTACATCATCATTGCTCATTGTGTAGATTTAAGCTATGCTCTTTAATCATATTTGGAGTACTTTAATATTCTTTTATATTTGCAGACTTAAATCTTAGCAAGTTAAATTGATTGTAGGATTTCTGAGGTGAGTTGGATGTCACATGTTAAACGTTGTTGAAGATCTTGCCTATGAAATATTTCAAAGATGAAATTGTAATGTTAGAGCAAGCCTTCTACACTAAGGCTGGCTTTTTAATACAAAGGTTCGTTTCACAGTCCTTGGAAAATGTATGTTCTAGCCTGCTCCACTAAATAAACCCACAGTTTTGGTTTTGGCTTGGTCATGGTGTCTGTACAGAGTGAGACTCGTGAAATGTGGTTGAAAATTCAAGCTGATTCAAGATTATTTCCTCTTCCCAGAGACATAAATAATACTAGTCGGAGTAACTAGTTTGGTTCATTTCAGCCTGGCCCAGAGCATTACAAGACTGTGAGTAAAAAGGAGTAAGGAGAAACATGAGCATAAGCAATGTCTTAGACCATCTTAAATTATTTCTGGTCTTTGGAATTTGGATGAAAACATGAAGTGAGCAGCATTTTGTTGCTTGGTCTTTACAACAAACGTTCATGTGGGGTATTTGAGAACTTTCTACCACTGAAGTGAGCACCAGAATCTTGACTTTCAGCCTAGCCCTAGTTAGTTGCAGAATGCTGGAGCTGTGTGGGCGTAGCTCAGCGTGACGTGTTTTGATACTCAACAGATTTTTAATGGTTCAAACACTTTCTTTCAGTTTTAGATTAATATATGAAAACCAGATTTCCTTTAAGTTTCCCCTTGATAGGTGCTGTTTGTAGTTCCAGTTTCTTCTTTCTTTTGAGGACCAAGCCTGGATCTAAAACAGAACACTGACTTCAGTTTTGTAGCAATGAGTGGGAAATCCTTCTTTTGTTAACTGCAAGCTTGCAGACAGTTTGGCTTGCAAGACCTGAATTGCAGTTTGGGAGTAATGTGCACCTAACTTCCTATACCCTTGTGCTTCCATTGCTTTACACCTGGTCTAACAAGAATGGGACATTCCTTGTGCCTTGTGAAACTATGGGTGTTAATGACCAGCTTGCTGCCGGGTGTAACTTAGTTATTCAACTTAGATTGCGGACAGTCTACTGGCAAATGGCACTTCTCAGGGTGAAAAATAAGTGCAACTTGTATAAATCCATTCTTTATCAACCTCACGATATTCTGATAATGTTTGGGAGGAGCTTTGAGTTGCCTGTGGTGACAGGCAGAACTTTTTATGATGGTACTCATTGCTTTTAAACAAATTGGAAGAAATACATTAAGGAAAAACAAATGTAAGAACCAAGGTTAGGATCAGGGCCTATAAAATCTTGGCATCTTTTCATCTAAAGTTTAAGCTCGCTCATCAAGTTGGTGGTTTTTTTGTTGTTTTTTTTTTTTAAAAGGCTCTTTCCCTTGCCAAGACAAAGGTTGTCTGAGAGCCAGGCCTCTTCCATTTATGTGGTCCTAATGACCCCTTCAACTGATGATCTTTTACATCTTTAGGCTGCCTTGTATTCATTTAACTGAGGTTAAATTCTAACACTCCATTTAGTAGCTGAGTCTTGGATCTTACCCCTAACAACCTTAAAAAATAAAGTCTTGGGTTCCACGACTGTTTTCTTGACTTAATTCTGTTCCTTCTCTAAAGTGTAAAGTCTTTTCCTTAGCTCTTTGCTGTGTTAGTGTCCACTCTTTACTCTGTCTTCCACAGAAAATTAGTTTTCCTGATCATTTTACTCTCCTCGCTTTGTAAAGCAGAAAGAAGCCACAGGATACTCCAGGGCTCTGTAGCAACTCCTAGCACAGCTGATCTACACTGTTCCCTATTGTCTTCTAGAAAATCACCGGTGAACATCTTTCTACATTCACCTTCTCCTTCCTCAAGAATGAAACTAACTGTTAGCAGTTTGGCTTTCTGTCTGACCCAATGAATGAATGAAATGATTCTCAAGCCTCAGTCAGGAGAAATGTAAGCTCGCCAAAACAAGTATTCTTGCAGGTGCTGTTCCTGTATTACACTTCAGAACAAAATGTCTCACATTCATGAGTTGTTTTTTTCCTCCTCCGAGCATAAAATTGGAGAAAAGGTACGGTCTTAGAAGACTGCAGTCTTAGAAGACTCAGAAGTCTGAGAAGATTGGCAGGGTGCCTGATACTTGTTGTTTGTAGTGATCATATGCAAAGCAACATTTGTTTTAGTCCACCCTAACTTGAACTTTCTGGCAAGTATATCCAGATGTATACGTTCAAACATATAATCTTTGATCACATTCTTAAATCTTGGAGTGATATTTTATAACTTGCTCTTATAAAACTAGGTTTTAAAATAAACTATATTTTGGTCTCTAAGGGGAGGAATTAATAGGTGGTCATTGGTATTTTTGAAATTTAGTGGAGTAGGGATGTGACAGAAATATCCTAATTAAGTGTAAGCATTCGCTTACATGAACATCCAAGCAATTATTTAGTTTAGAATTTTGGGTTTTTTTCTTTTAATTCTCTGATTTAGGGTATTAAGTACTAGTATCAAGTATGGAATTTCTTAAAGCATGTTAAAGAGTAGTGAATGTTTGATGGTATGAGCACCAAGACTTCCCCAGTGTACCAAGCCCTAGACTGTAAGAATTCTTTTCTGTCTGTCCATCCTTTGTCACTATATGTGTTTTCTTTGAGTTAAACAAGAATTTACCATGATTACACACTGAAAACTTTCTGTAAACAATATTTATAATACACACACTAACATAACAGCTTACACACATAGGGGGTATGTATTTGGAAAATCTGTAAACACTGAGTAAATAAAAGTTGTTTCAAAGATTTACATTACAGATGAAGTTATTACATCAAGGTCAAAGTAGCTTCTTTGCAGGGTGGAATATGGGAAGTTAAATGATGGTATACAATGCCAATTGTTATTTCTCTCCTGTTTCAGAAGAAAAGCTAATTGCAGATGACTTGATTGTACAGGCACGGGAAGCTACTGATGAAGATCTCTTGGTTGTTCACACAAGGCGCTACCTTAATAAATTAAAGGTGCTGTACTTAATGCCTTTTTCAAGCAAACTGTCTACAATTAGTGTCAAGGGCAACAGATATCCTACTAGATCTGTTATAGAGTAAAATTTTACAGATTATAGAACGGTATATCTTTTCTCAATTACAATGTTGAATTATACTGAAGGAAAAACATAGAAATAGTAGGCAATTCACACTAGAGGGGTGGAGTGGAAAGAGGGTCTACTATGTTGTATAGGTGACCTGAAATGATGTTTCAGTAAAGTTCAATGAATATAAGGAAGATTTTAATGTTTGAGATACAAATTATATTCTCTCTAGTACCAGGGTTTGAGTCTTCAAAAGTTTAAGTTTTGATTTACTCTAGTAAAATATTGTTCTGAAATTGAAAATACATTGGAGGACACTAAAATAGAGTACGTTATTGGATGTTTTTTAATGCAAGGATTGCTTTATGAGCGCAGGTGACATTGCTTTTATTTTGCAACTCTACTAGAAGGGCAGAGAAGGGATTTGTGTTAGAATAAGTCTTCCATTTCATAATTCAAAAGAAGTTATTTTGAGTCATCTTTGCCCTTCCACAGTGGAAGAGTCCTTGTATTGCTATTTCTGGAATGTTTTATTTTCCTTTGTAAGGGATCTGTTATTTGTGTGAACTTTTTTCACTCTTACTCCTTTTTTCTGAGTTCTCTTACACATCTTCATTCTGTGCTATAAAGTTACATGCAATTTCTTACATCTTTAGATTTGATCTTATTGCAGCTATTCTAGATATTGAACTTCTAATTCCATAGAACCACCCACCTCTTTTTACTGAATCACTTCTTTGAAGCAGGGTTTAATGTGCATATCTCAGTTTGGAATACCATAATAATATTTTTAGTACCTACAGGATGGCTTCACAGGGAATTATCTGTAACTTGTGTCTTGGTGTTCAAAACCAGTAATGTCATGTTAATTCAGATCTAATTAACTCTGTATCTCTCATTCCCCTTTTCTTGAGAGAATATTTCCTGCAAGTGTAGAAACTGGAAGATGTTGTATCGGTCATGCCAGCAAATCCTGCCAAGCAGTGAAGATAGAAGTGCTTAGTTGCAAATGAAAAATAATGTGGCTGGACTTGAAAAGGCCCTGGGTATCCACTGTATTGCCTTATCCAAAGTCTGTTGTGCTGTGTTTTTGTGGTGTGGTTTTTTTTTTTTTTTTTAATCCGGACAATTTAAATCCAGATCTACCGATAAATGGCACAGATATTAAATCAGCTCTGAAGACTACAAAGGTGCTTGCATTTCTGGGAATGCCTAGGTCTCTTAAAATAATGGATCACTTGAATATTGTTAATTTACAATTCAGGCATGAATTTTGTAGGAAATTCCATACACTTTCAAGAAGAGTTGGTGGTTGGTATCTTAGCAGCAGCTGAAGAAGCTGGCTGGAGTTTGGTTGAAAAGAAACAAAATGTTATGCACAAAGTAGATCGGAAGTACTGGAAAGCAGTTCTGTTTTGGAAGGAAGTGTCTCCCTGTTTCCCTGCTTTAGGTCCTTACAACAAAATTTGGCCTTTAGAATTGAGGTGAGTGCCCTGTTATTCCTTTGAAGAATTTAGGTCTCTAAGGTAATGACTGGACTTTGGATAATTTGCTTGCAGTACTTTTCCACGTACTGTCTTTTTCTAGTGTTAGGTAAAATAATGAATTACCTGCATATCAGCATTCTGAAATTTTGGAAGGAGATGGGCAATGAGGGTAGAGCTAGTTTCAGGCTGTGTAAGTCTTTCACTTGAACCATTTTTATCTAGGAGAGGTTCTATGATAACGTGAGTGAATACTGAAATGCAAATGATGAGGATAATGCTTCTTGCATTAGTGGAATGCAAGATTTGCTTTTCTGAAAGTGATCTGAAACAGGTGGTCTATCAATTGAACTTATAAATTTTAATCTGTTTTATATATTTGCAAATGATGTAGGTTTAAAAAGAAAAAGTTAATTATTTTATTAGAAATGTAAATTTTTATGCCTAGTGAAAAGTGGATTGATTTGATTATAGGGAGTGTTTTCAGGCGCTCAGGTGCTTCTGTTCTTTGACTCTTGCCCCGCCATGTGAGTGCATCTGACAAGAGACCAGAGGTACCCGTCTCCTTGTTGCATGGTGGTATTGGCATTGTGCCAGGGGAATGAGGTAGGGCTCTCGAGTGAAAGCAGCAGAAACAGGCTCATAAAATAATTGGTTCAGCCTGTGATAGTTCTGGCTGTTTGCAATGAACAGCACAGAGTACATCCTGGGCTGTGTGCATTGTGTTAGTGATCATTCAGCTTGGCAGCTGAAAATGTCTGGGATTGGTCTGTATAAAACTGGCACCTTCAGAAGTGCTTAAAATTCCCTGGTCTCTCTTTGCTTTGGCTGGTTGGTGTTCCTGGCAGTAGCATCTGGTTATCACTGGTTTCTCCCAGTGCAGTATCTTATTCCTAATGATAAGTGTGTTTATGCCTTGACCTAGAAACTTCTGTGAAAATTACAAGCTTTACTCTCCTTTATGATTTTTGTCTTATGTTAATTCAAGCTAAAAACATACTTTCTGTATCTAGACCCAAATAGCTTTGTCCCAGGCAAGCTTCCAAATATAAAATCATGTTAGTTGCTTGGTGTTGGATTTTTAAGTCTGTGAATTTTCCCCTGAAGCTGGGACTAGCTCCAGGAACATATCAAAGATTTAAACACACCTCAATTTTAGATATTAAAGAACAAAATAGCTTTTTTTTTTCAAATTTGACGTGTTGTTGGCTATTTTAAAATGCTGAAATGTGATGAATCTATAACTTAAAAGGAGGTACAGCAGAAGTTGGTTTTGATCATTGCTGTCCTGTTTGTATTAATCTAGGATGTATCAGCATAAAAGCAACTACTTTAGCTTTATCTTCCTAATACTAGTTTTTCAGTTCAACTTTTAGTCCTTGAACACTAATAATTTGAAATAATTTGTAAAGTCATTTAACCTTACTAAGAAGAGTTTTTATAGTTAAGGAATTAAAGTTAATAGTAATAATATTTTAAAAGTAAAGTCCTGCAAGAATATAGTCATTAAATGTATATGGTATTATAGAGTTTGGGCTTAAGCATGAAAATTTAAGACCTCTTTAAGTTGTTTTTGTTGGGGTTTTTTTTGTTTGTGGCATTTTGGTTTTGGGGTTGCTTTAGATGTAACATTCTGGTATAGTGTTACACTTAGCCACGTTTAATGATATTGCCTAGGAGTAAATTTGGTAGGAGGCAAGGAAAATGTACATGGTTAAGGGTTAACCTGACTTGACTCCTTTTAAGAGAACAGGGAGTGAAATTTTTTAAAAATTAAAACTTTCATACATTGAATTATTTATCCAAAACACAGGAAGGTAAATAATTTTTAAATGATACTAGCAATAGAAATAAAGGAAGAGCTAAATGGAGTTGGTAACTAAAAAAAATAAGTGAAGGCACGTTGTTGAATAGTGTTTATACATGATTCTTACTCTTCCCTGAATCCAGACCAAGTTTTACTTTCTGTTAAGTTGCATAATTACATATCTACAAGACTTTACTAGAGAATCAGTAATTTGGTGATGGCTGAGTGAGAGCAAGTATCTACCAAAAGAAACTGATATATGCAATTTGAATGCAAAAAATAGTGATTAAAAAACAAACAAAAAAACCCAAACAACAAAACCCAAAAACTCCACAAACCACCCCCCACCCCCCTTCAAAATTTGAAGGGTTTGTCCTCTATCAAAGGAAAAGATTAGGAAGGCAAAGGCCCAGCTGGAACTTAAACTGGCCGCCACCGTTAAAGATAACAGAAAATGTTTTTAGAAATACATCAGTGACAACAGGAGGGCCAGGGAGAATCTCCCTCCTTTGTTGGATGCAGAAGGTAACCTTGCCAGGAAAGATGAGGAGAAGGCTGAGGTACTTAATGCTTTCTTTGCCTCAGTCTTTAATAGTCAGACTGGTCATCCTCGGGGTTGTTGGGCCCCTGTGCTGGGAAATGGAGCTGGTATGCAGAATGAAGTCCCGGTTGTTGAAGAGATGGCAGTCACCGACCTGCTCCTTCACCTGGATGTGCACAAGTCCATGGGGCTGGATGGGATCTATCCAAGGATACTGAGGGAGCTGGCAGAGGAGCTCGCCAAGTCACTCTCCATCATTTATCAGCAGTCCTCGTCAACCGGGGAGGTCCCATATGACTGCAAACTAGTGAATGTGACGCCCCTCTACAAGAAGTGTCAGAAGGAGAATCTGGGGAACTACAGGCCTGTCAGCCTGACCTTGGTGCCGGGAAAGGTCATGGAGCAGATCATCTTGAATGCCATTATGCAGCACATGCTGGACAACCAGGGGATCAAGCTCAGCCAGCATGGTTTTATGAAAGGGAGGTCGTGCCTCACTAACCTGGTCTCCTATGATAAGATGACCCGCTTAGTGGATGAGGGGAAGGCTGTGGACGTTGTCTACTTGGACTATAGTAAGGCCTTTGACACTGTCCCCCGCAGCATTCTCCTGGAGAAGCTGGTTGCTCACGGCTTGGACAAGTGCATTCTGCGCTGGGTTAAAAACTGGCTGGACGGCCAAGCCCAGAGAGTGGTTGTGAATGGAGTCAAATCCAGTTGGTGGCCAGTCATGAGTGGTGTTCCTCAGAGCTCAGTGTTGGGGCTGGTCCTGTTCAATATCTTAACTGATGATCTGGATGAGGGGATTGAGTGCACCCTCAGTAAGTTTGCAGATGACATCAAGCTGGGTGGAAGTGTCGCTCTGCTGGAGGGCAGGAAGGCTCAACCTACAGAGGGACCTGGACAGGCTGGATCGATGGGCCGGAGCCAATGGTATGAGATTCAACAAGGCTAAGTGCCGGGTCCTGCACTTGAGTCACAACAATCCCATGCAATGCTACAGGCTCAGGGAGGAGTGGCTGGAGAGCTGCCTGGAGGAAAAGGACCCTGGGGGTGTTGGTTGACAGACAGCTGAACATGAGCCAGCAGTGTGCTCAGGTGGCCAAGAAGGCCAACAGCATCCTGGCTTGTATCAGGAATAGCGTGGTGAGCAGGAGCAGGGAGGTGATAGTGCCCCTGTACTCGGCACTGGTGAGGCTGCGCCTCAAGTACTGTGTTCAGTTTTGGGCCCCTCACTACAAGAAGGACATTGAGGTGCTGAGGTGTGTCCAGAGAAGGGCAACAAAGTTGGTGAAGGATCTAGAGAACAAGTCTTATGAGGAGCAGCTGAGGGAACTGGGGTTGTTTAGTCTGGAGAAGAGGAGGCTGAGGGGGGACCTTATGGCCCTCTACAACTACCTGAAAGGAGGTTGTAGCGAGGCGGGCGTCGGTCTCTTCCCCCTAGTAAAAAGTGATAGGATAAGAGGAAATGGCCTCAAGCTGCGCTAGGGGAAGTTTAGGTTGGATATTAGGAAAAATGTCTTCACCGAAGGGGTTGTCAAACATTGGAACAGGCTGCGCAGGGAGGTGGTTGAGTCTCCATCCCTGGAGGTATTTAAAAGAAGGGTAGATGTGGTGCTTGAGGATATGGTTTAGTGGTGGACTTGGCAGTGATAGGTTAGCGATTGGACTCGATGATCTTAAGGGACTATTCCAACCTTAATGATTCTATGGTTCTATGAAACTAATATGTGTGGAGACTTGGGTTATGGAAGCCAACCGACAGCCTAGAAAATGTAATCAATGTAGTCTTCATCCATTCAAAATATTTTTTTGATTTTGCAACATGGAAAGTTATACAATTGTTTAAAACCAGTTCCTTTTTTGAGTATTTGATTGATTGATTTTTGAGTGTTTGCATACCTGTTCTGAGAATTTATTGCAGGAAATTTTGCAAAACAAAATTACAACATTGAAGAAAAAAAGCACAAAACTGTCCACAGTTTGAGGCAATGTATTTATTATTGTAGTGGTGGTTTTTGAGAAGCATTTTCATTAGTCTGTAGCTGCATTCTTGAACCGCAAGACTTTCCTCACAGTCAAATGACATTTCCCCTGTATGTTAGGAATTACATAACCGCAGTGAACGACTGAGTCTGAAGCAGTGGATATCTTTGGGCTTGGCACTGTTCTGTGAATGTCCTCAGCTGCAAATAGGAAGCTTTGCTTACTCTTTACTTGTACTATGTCTGGATTACTTGCATTCACTTAAAAACTTGCAGCAGCGTCTGTGTTGATTTGCATCTTTATTGCTCCCATTTTTTCCTGTTGAGATGAAAATTTTTTTTAAACTGTGTGAAAACTTTCTGAATTTTTGATCATCATTCCCACCTGAGATAAAAACTTATTTTATCCAAATGTGACCTCTTCAATTCCGTTTTAGAACAAGATTGAATCTAGTTTTTTATATTATGCTTGTTTAACAGCTAAAATAGCTTGCAGAAGGACTTTATCAAGATTGACTGCATTACAAAAACAATTAAAGCACTTTAATGATGGAGAGCGGATAGTATGGTAACAAAATAATGTCTTACAAGACTAAAAGTAGTATGAGCTTAAAATGAGCTGTTGACAAAATACAGTTAGTACTTAAGAACTTTATGAGTAATGCCACCCCTCCACCCCATGCTATAGTACTTCGTAGGCGAAACATTGATCACTGGGAAGCCAAAGTAACTTAAGTTTTATTTGAGTATCAGAGGACCCTGAAGTTGGCATAGGATTATCTTTGATTGAAATTGACCACTTGTACATCCTATCATTTGTAAACAGACAGCTAACAGTACTGAATCTAATTAAACTTTGTAATGCTGAAGAAAATAGGATCTATTCAGAATCTTTGTACACGGTGTCAAATTCGTAATTCTTGGTACCTGAATGTTTCAGCATTGGATGAAGGGGTATATTATTGCTTGTGACTTACACTTTGAAATGTATTTAGAAGTCGTATCACTGGTAGCAATGTTAGTAGAATTTCTTCTATATATGTTTGCAAAAAACGTATGTGTGTTTGCAAAAAAAGCATTTACATATTGCAAATATATTGTGTTCTAACCTTCAAGTCAATATTCTTGATGATACGACTTTTTAACAAAATGTTTCCTTGAAACATTTTCCAGAAGTGTTTAATATGCTAAATATATTTTAATCAGTTATCCACGCTGAAATTTGCACTCTGTGTTCACTTAAGTATTTGAACTTCTTAGTTGAGTTGTCTGTTTTTCCTTTCTGCTTGATATATTCTTTTGACTTGACATGGGAAAAGATATTTTAGGTTTGAACAACGTATCAAGCATAGCTTGCTGTTAATACTGCTGAGGGACATTTTACAATTCTTCCTCCCAATCCCAGGGATATTAAATTTTCTGAAATACTAGCTTGCTGAAAAACAGCTGATTTATTACAATTTGATATTAAAATCTGAAAAACCTAGGGATGGTGATTGAAAGTGATGATTCTCATAGTTAACAACTTAAGGACAAGCCTATTTGGAGGTTACTAATGAGGACTGTGTGGTCACCTCCATCTAAAAATATTAAAATTGTGCTAAGGACCTGTGAGCTCCTTTTCAGTAAATAGCAACTGATGAGAGATCTAAATGTCATCATTAAGACAGGCTACATTAATTGGAACCTTTTCCCCCCCCTTCTAGTGGTCATTTGTTGTGGCTACAATCACAGAAATTCCACCAGTTGCCTTTCTTCCTAACTTTGTTGTTCAGAGAAAAGTTTTGAAACCTCTACGAACCCAGACAGGAGGAACAATAATGGTAAGGTGCTCTTGATTCACTTTTATCATATTTAAACTTGTTGATCATAACACTATAAACCTGTCATCTGTGATTTTTGTATAACTTAAAGGCTTGGGCCCTGGAGGCCTGTAGAGGGAAGTGATTTAGTGTACAGTCCTAAACATGAGCTAAGTTTGCTGCTTGTTAGCAGTTACTGAGGTGAAGGACCTACCTGATTTTATGGTCTGTAATTTGCAGAAGCAGAAAAGGCTTACCAGGGCAGCCTGGGCAAGCAACAATAGATCTGGCAGGACTTAATGGCAAATGCAGAAACTGAATTAGTTTTGAACAGTGTTCAAATACAGGCAAATTCTAGGAAGGGAGGTTTCAAACTGATAATACAGAAGCTATTTTTAAAGCACATATTTACAGGCCTTGGTACTGTATGGGAGGAGACGCATTGTTTGGTTGCTTTTGAGACTAGGTAAGTGTTTAAATTTAAAAATCATATCACCTTGCTCATTTTAATGACTACTGTTAGTTTGTCTACTTTTTCTATTATAAATACTACATAAACAGCTCAACTGAGGTCACTCAAGTGAGATGTAGCCTGTTTCACCTTAACAGAATTGTTCTCTAATTAGCTAAATGACTGCTCTGGTCAGAAGAGCTGTGTAAGTGTCACGAGACGTTTAATTTTGCCTGAGAATTGCCATTAGAGATGTTGAGGAAGTAGGAGGAAAGAAAGCAGTTAATAGCTGGAGCCAAGAATGAGTTATTTAAACCAGATATTGAGGAAAAGTTGCCTTCATAATTGTGAACTGGAAACTAATGGAACCTTTTCTGCCCTTTTTATTCTTCTTCGTCATATTAGAGCTAGGGTTCAGGAACTATACAGCATGGTGCTGGGAGAAGATGGTAATAGTCCTGTTCTCTCTTTGCCGGCACTGAACTCTTAACAGTTACATAAATGGAAGACAAATAGTCCTGTCTGAAATCATTAATATTATGGTACAAATAAACCTTTGCTGCCTTTTAGGTGCTCTTCCTGGAGGTAGCTGTTACGGTGGGTGCATGTGGAAAGGATAGTAGCCCATATTGCTTTTTCCATATCTATTTGAAGCCAGTTATTGAAGAACACTACTGTGTGGGTTGGCAAACCTTTCAAAGTATGTCTATGTTAGATATGAGTATACAACTACTAGATACTAGTAGTGATTGAGACTGGGAAGCCTTAAATGAATGATGAAGTAATAGCATTCTTTTCAGAAATAGGCTAACAGGTAGCTTCCCATTTCTGTCAAGAGAAATGTAGGTACTTAGTAATCTGCACTGGAATCAAAGTTTCTCTCTTTTTTTAATGCTAGCCGTGAATGTATCAGGAAGTCATTAAAGACATAAATAATACAAAGAGCTCTTGTATGACTAGTGCATAAAAGGCAGTGCAGTGCGGTTTTCAGAAACAATGAAAAAGGTTGAATCTGTTTGTGAGTCTGACCTGTGAGAATGATGTGAGTGAGCCCAGATGTTTGGTGAAGCAGTTCTCCAAGTTTTTTCTTAATTTCATGGGGCTGATGTGAGATTAACTATTGCTTCTATCATTTGTATGTATAAGTGGATCTGGGCACTATTAAGTTTCAGCCCTCTTGGGTTTTTACTATGTGTAATGAAAGTAGAGAGCCAGTTTTTTTCAGATTTTAAGGCAAGATGAACTATCCTGCTTTTCTGTTGTATTTACGTTTTTAATGATACAACTATTCAACACCTGATTCCTTAACAGGAAGAAAAAAAGGCAGTTTCTTTCAGTATTTTAGTACTCTCTTACATCTGTGTCCCATCCAACTGCTGAATTTGCAAGTGTGTATGTAAAAATAACTCTCTGCCAGTTGTTGTTTTTTGTTACCAAGAGGTAGTGGAGAAAGGAATAGAATGGACTGGGCAACTTGCGACTGGGTTTAAATATCTACTGTTAAGATTCAGAAACATCTTCTTACAGTATAACTTAATTGTTTTAAGCATGTCATCTTAACTCCCTTTGTAATACCCAAAACATTGCTCATAGATATTTAAAAATCTGGGGCGCTTCAAAAAGCTTGAGTGTATCATCATGTTTGAGCTGTGTTGCAAACTGGTGCATTTTATTATTTATTATGGGGATTGTAGTGTTTATGCGGCGTAGCTCTTCATGATACTGTGAAGTATTCAGAGTACTTGAGAAATATATTGACATACATATACATGTGTTCAGAAAAATTTTGTTTATGATTGGAGGAAAAGGTGAGAGTTGTAATCATAGCAGAGAAAAGGCAAAGGAAGATCTCCACTAAGTTTTTGAACTTTGGGATAGTAGAGGGAAAGATTAAAAGTCACCTCCTTGGTGCTGAAATTGTCAGTGTGAAGTGAGTTAACAGCTGCTTATTGCTCTGAGCTGTTAAATAAAAATAGCCAGTGGCTTCTTCCTAAACCATTAGGACAGTAGCGAGTCTTGTGACATTTATCATGTTTAAGTATCCTTCCAGGTTGCTGCGTCTGGTTTTAATTCAGGCTTGTGAGTGGATTTCTTGAAGTTGTATGTATCTTGCCCACCTTGGACTCTGTTTCTCCAACTACTGTTGTTCTCAGATCTTAAATACCATTTCCTAATTCTACTTTATTCTCTTGTGTTGCTCTTGTCTTCTTGGATGTACATGTTACTTAAAGTCAAAGAATAGTGATGTAAGGAAATATGTGAAAGTGTTTGTACGGTGTAGCAATGTCTGATGCTTTTGTTGAAGCCTAAAAGTCTGCATAAGCATGAGAAAAACAGATAAACCACCAAAAATGTTAAACTGACCTTTAAGAACAAGTTAAGTGTATGAGTTTGGAAAGAACATGCTAGTTTCTGGATGAGTCTTTAGACTTATTAGATTATAGTAATAGGCTAGATAACAAAAAGTGCTACCACCTTGAGTAGGTGTTAACTGGCAAAAACCAGAGATAATAGAAGTGTAACTAGAAGTGTAACACAGTGCATCTCCCTAATGCAAACCTGTGCAAACCACCTGGAACACTTTCTCTTGGTAATTTACCAGCAGGAGCTGGAGATAGCGTCAAACTGGGTTTGCTGATACCTCTGTAGCCATCTTGCTTTCAGTGTCCTGCTGGGAAGTTTGGGGGTAGTTTGCCTTTTTTTTTTTTTTTTTTAATTATTAAACCCTGATGTTATAGAGTGGGTAGTAGAGAGAAGGAATTCTGGTTTCATGTGATTCATATAGTTCAAGGTGCTTTAAAAATTTTTGGTTGTCACTCAAGACAAAGTAGCAGCTCCATTCTGTCTCCATTTAGTCCTTCAGCATCACCTCAGACTCCCGGTCAGTTCTCTCTTCTGTGCCTATTTCTGACTGCTGTCAGTAGTGGTTATTGAGATGGGGGTTTTTTGGTCTGCAGAGTCACGTCTGAATAGGAACGTGCAAAGTCTTCTCTTATTAGAGCCATACTGTCTTTCTGTGCAGTAGTTGTGAGGAATGAAGGAGATGGTAGAAGAGAAAAATAATTGGGAAGAGTCTAGAGTTTCCTAATAGTCTACCTTTGATATTTCTTGAGCATCTTGACAATATGCGTGTGTGAAATCTATTGCAACTTGGTTCTAACTAGCCAATGCTTTTATATAGTTTTGTGATGTTTTTCTTTATGCTTGTGTTTATCTTTAATTCATAAATGTGTGTTCACTAGTTATAAATGTGGTCAGGTAGAAGAGATAACAACTAGTTGTCTGTTATGTCTTTGTATCATGCCTCCTGAAAGACGGATGACATCACTGGTCACTTCTGGATTGATCTTGATGCGATATACTGCTGTTTTTACCTTTTTTATATTTCATTTTGGTGAAATAGGTATGTGCTTCAAAAGCAGTTTCAATTCATCAGACAATAACTGTTGTACAATACAAGTCAGAAGTACAATCTTCTGCTATTCCTGATGGTCCTGTTTGTCATGAAAATTCCTGTTGAGTTTCTGTACTTTTTAATGATTTTTTTTTTTCTTAAAAATATGGGAAGATTGTTTTTTTTGGTGAGGAACCCCTAGAAGTATGCTCAATCACAGATTATGTGCTTTCCCTGTGACTTAATGGGGTTTATAGTTCAGAAACTACAATCTTTTCTCAAGATCTAATTTGTGTAAGTGAGCACGATCATAACAGGATGATGTTTACCTTCCCAGTGGTTTTCTTAATACTAAATTAGAACTGTTCAAATATAAATACTGGTGACGAAGAATTCTCAGCTGTCCAAACGTCCTTTCATATATGATGTGTAATATGTTCCATGATCATGGAAAAGAGTAATCTGTTTTTACCTCTTTTCCTGTCCTTTTTTTTTTTCTTTTTTAGTTATAGCTGGTAATGTCTTTTTTTTTTTTTAACATGACACTTAAGGAATACTGCAGTTAAACACTTGCTTGACTCTTCCTGGCCAAAATAAGTCAGGTTTTTAAATTAAAATGTCATCATTTAACCCTTATGCATCTTTTCTCTGTCAATACATTCCCTTCCCTGAATGTTATTTGAGTTTAAAGAGAGATACAAGCATAGTTTTTCTGTGTTGGAGGGAAGAGGTTGGTAACGTAGAACTCATGTTACATCATTTAAAAAATAGTCACAGGACATTTCATACTCTAACATTTTTCTGTCCCCATCCGCAGCTGAAGCTATGATAATCTGTATTTTCAGGATATTGAGTTTACGTTCCTCCTATTTTTACAAGAACGGGAAGCATATTGGGAGATTCTTGCCCATTATTCACTCTTACCAGCACTTGTACTTTTCCTTCTTCATTTGTCTGCTAGGGGTTGGTGTTCGTCTCTGCAAAGTGCAGTTAGTTTTAGATCTGTTCACCTGCTAGAGAATGAACTACAGATGAGATATCAAATATGTTTTTTTTCAACTAATTATGCTGAGGATAGTGTTGTATGGTTCGTATTCAGAATGATCTGCAGTGGTAAAACATCTGAAAATTCACTGGGCATGTCCAAATGCCAGGAGTTGCATTTGGTGTGGAAGCAGACAGTATTAAATGGTTGCCTCGTTCATTCATGAAGTTCTCACTGTAATTTTCTTAAGGCAGGAAAGCTTGCTGTTGATAGAGGCTGGGCAATCAATGTGGGTAAGTACAAATGTAGTGCATTAAATGATACTTGAAATAGTGTGTTTAAAATAATATTACTTTCATTTAGCATAGTGTGTATTCTGTTTATAATAACAGAAAGTGACTGGATTTTGTTTAACTAAAAGCAACTCTAAAGGGAAAAAATGGAAAAAATACTAGATTTGTTTCCTCATCCACAATCACCTGTACTGCAGTTTTATAATTAAATACTTTTTGGAAGAAAAAAAAAGGTAACTGGGTAAAGTTATATCACATATAAGGAAAAGTATTTGGATTGGAATAGTGCAAAAAAAAATAAGGAAAAATGTTTGGAGTAAATGTAAATATTTCAATAAAATCTTTGTTTTCATTAAATTATAAAATAATTTTCATAGATCTTATCATCAGCTAGTTCATATATTATACTAGATCATGGGATTGTTTGATGTGCTGGAGAGCGGGGCTGTACTAGTTAGTGTCTATTTTTGGCTGTGCAGTTTTTCCTGAAAAAGACTTGACCAAACAAATTATGAGGAATGTAGTAAATTTAAATCTGCTCTCCTGCTCATAGCAAATAGCAATGCAAAACCAGCAAACTTTTGAAGCAATATTTTGTGTCATGTAAGACCTAGCTTGATGTTTTCACAGAGGTCATAAATTCTGGGATTTTTCCATTATTTCTTACGCACATCATCTAAAAAGTGAATATCCAATATTAGAAATTAAAAAGACATGAAAAACAAAGCCAAAAGGCTGTCATATTTACTGATATAAAGTGATCTTGTTAAGTTTCTTGCTTAGGTATTTGTAGTGCATTTCTCACCAAAAAGTTCTGATTTATTATATAAAAAATATGTTTTGGGAATGGGAGGTCTAAGTACCTTTTTCATGTAAAGAGCATGTGTGTGTTTTAAAGAGTAGTTCTTTGAAGTTTCTTCTAGTCTGAGTATTTGCAAAAGACAGTGGCATGTGCAAATAATGATAACACCACAGTTCTTAGTTTGGTAATTTTTTTTGACCCAGTGCTCAGCACAGACAAGAACTTTCCACATGTCCTTTCTGCCTGCCCCATAATGTTAATTATGCAACCCCAATGGGTTGGGGGAGCTGAACTTCCAAAGCAATGTGCTTTGTTATGGAGGCACCATGTGTTACATATGTGCATTTCTCACTCCATAGGGTGGTTGCAGATGAAAGCGGCAATTCCCTTTAATCTGAGATCCTTTGCCTGATGGCCTCTTAGGCCACACATAAGATATGTACAGAACCCCTGTGAGGTATTTTGTGTTGCTAGGTAAGGATTTAACAGCTCTAGGTGTGCTATTTGCTAAAGAAAAAAAAAGCACCTGATGTGTAAGTGATCTCTGTCTCTTTGCAAAGACTATGTTCCTTAGGATGCAACTTTGCACACCTTCAACTTTTTTATGTTTAGGGGGTGGTTTTCATCACTGTTCAAGTGACAAAGGTGGAGGATTTTGTGCATACGCTGATATCACACTGTCTATAAAGGTAAGAAGCACTCTTTAACCAGTATTTTCTGCTGTTTGTGCAAATGGAAAAAAATTAATGTAAATTTATGAGAACTAATTTACATCTTAATAGGAGAAAATTAAGCCATCTATAGATGAGTAGGAATAGGGAAATGGTGTGGTACTTCATGCTCCAGAACATAACATGTATGCAGTATTGTTAAGTGGAAGGGAAGAGTTGCAGGGGTCAGAATTATGAATGTAAATATGAACCACTACAATTGCATTAATAACGTCTTCTTGCAAAAAAACCCACTCAAAATCAAACCAGATTGACTTTTAATATCCTCAGTGATAATTATCCTAGCCTTGCAGGTGAACCTGAAAATTCTACATTAGCTTCAGTGATTATGATCAAGACGAATGCAGACAGAAACCCTCTCTCTGAATCAAGCTGCCCTATACAGTACTCAGAGTGGTTCAAATTCATGAATAGAAATGTGAACGTCTCCAAAATAATCACTGAATGAGAATGAATACATTTGGTATTTAGCTGTTGAAAGGCTGAAGCAAGAGCCTTCTGCAATTAAGGCTGATATTTATAAAATGTACTATGGTATATTTGTATACTAGAATATTCATAAAGTATCAGTAATAAACATAAAAAAGCTCTAATGATTGCAGCACACTAGATGACATAACATCCTAATTTCTGTACACGGTGATTTGCAGAAAATTACTCCACGGCGTTCTATTTTCCCTATCATGAAAATACAGATTGAGAAATTATAGCGGGTGACAGTTAGTACAAAATCTTTCGGTTTTACCATGTCTGTATTTAAGATTGTAACTTGTCCATTAAAAAATTTTTTTTTCTTCACAGATGTGGAATAAGAAATGAATTCTTTTACTAGAAGTGGCTTTAATGTGTACAGTCCCTATAGCAGCTTTTCCTAAATGGTGGATTTAATACTTATACAGTTGGATGCCATTACAATGGACTCTTTCATTTGTGCCTCATGAAGTTAGGTCCCCGATGTTTTGGGGCCTGCGCAGCAATTGCTTCGCCCTGTCCCATCCCACAGTTGTTGCTGTTGCTTTCTCTGTGCTGTTGCTGGTTCCACTCCAGCCTCTGACAGCACCATTGCCACAATCAGCTTTATGATCCGTTGTTAGGCCTGTCCTTTTCTCTCTGCTGGTGTGGGATGCAGAGATGTACCAGCTACACATCTGTAGAGCCAGTATTACTACAACAGGGTTTATTGCCCTGGGCACCGTTGAGTTATTCAGCAGTAATGGGCTTATGTCTCATTTGTGGAGTCTGCTTTACAGGATAGTGCAGGATGCTGTAGAAGGGCGTCCTTGATTCTGTGTTGTGTCTGGTACTTTGTGGGAGAAAGAGGAGATGAGCAGAAATCTCTTTGTTCCCTCCCTCCACCAACCTTCTATATAGGTAGGCAGATACCTGCAGAGATGACTGTGAAATGGATGTTTCATACATTCCATCTGGTACAATTCTATAGGGTTTTTTATTGTATAACCACAAAAAATATCTTTTAATATGAAATGACTAGAGCTTTTGTAATAAAGTATATTAGAATCATTTAGCCATTTATTTGGTTAATGAAATGAATAGACATGTACTACATTCAAATCAGAACAGTAATACACTGTGCAAACTTCAAGCCTCCAGTTTAATATGCCACCTAACTTCATAACTTTCTCCATCTTTTTCTTTGCTTATATATCCAGTTCTTATTTGAAAGAGTACAAGGGGTGTCCAAAGCCACAATTATTGATCTGGATGCTCATCAGGTGAGTGGCTTACCTGTATTCAGTGCTGCAGAAATTTTGCTCAAAATGCGTGTGATAAACACCACCTTTTCCTAATAGTAGTATAAACTGTCAACTCACAGAATACGAAGTTAAGCATAGAGGATGGAAACTGTGAACATTTTAGTAGTTTAATTATTTTATGGCTCAAAAGGCTGTTAAGCCAGTTTAATAAAATTAACCTGAGTTGTAGCTCCATCATGTGGCTAGATGTAAAAATATTTTTGAGTTGCATACTGATCCGAGTCGTAACAATCTCCAGAGTAGAGCAGTAATATCCCAGAAGAAAGGATAAACTCTTAAAACAGAATTACAGTTAGTTCAGCATGTGTGATCATTGCAGCAACCTTTGCAGGGGGGTGAGTTTGACCTTCAGTATTTTAATGGAAAGCCTAGCTTCAGGCAAATGAAGTAAAAATACATCACTCTTTACCTAGTAAAGTGATTTACTGTGGGTACTGAGAACAAATCTCATCTTTGGTAGCTTTTCCAAAATAAGTCCTGAAAGGAGGGAAATAGTATTTTTAAAAAGCAGTTAATGCACCAAAATTATGTCCAATCTGAAGCATTGAGCATGATTTATTATGTGTAAATAAAACAGTTTTAAGTAGCTCCATGGCAGTGAGGAAGCCTAATGACTGCAAGTTTTCCATCTTCTATCATTTCTCTTATCTGCAAGTTAAGGCATCCTAAAAGTACCATGAAATAAGGACACAGATTATGCAATAGAAAGATGTTTTGTGTTCATGATTCCCTTCAGCTATCTCTGTTAGGGTGTGGGATTTTTTGTTTGTTTGTTTGTTTTTTTTTTTTTTTTAATTTCTTGGAATGTGTTTTGATTTTCAGATATGGTAATCTCTGTTCACTAAATCAGCCCTTTGTTTCATTTCTTTGGGGAATGAGAGTCATGTGAAGTAGTATCTCAGCAGATCCTTTTTAAGTATGCAGATATTTTCGTCCTTTTCATCCAATTCTTGGTGCATTGGCGAGTTTCACCTTTCATAAGAAAATGGTTCACCCGGAGGTTCTCACATTCCTAGATTTCTGTTCATGAATTGTTTATTTGTGGAACAAAAGTGCTGAAGAAATAAGTAGGAATTGCCATTTTTTAGCATAAAGAAATGCAATTCTGGTTCTTCCAATTCCCTTTTTCACACACATTGACTGGCTTTATCCCAGTGATTCGTTTTTTGGTGGCTTTTTTTGTTTGTTTCCAGGAGGGGAAACAAAAACAGAAATGGCAGAAATATAGCTTAACTGTCCAGGGACACAAATTATGTAACTGAATTACAAAAGATATATCTGTGGAAACATCTGTTTCTATAGTTTAAATGAAATTCTGTTGGGAGTAGGGGCTGGGTCCTGTGTGACTGACTTCAATAAAATTATCTTAGTGATTGCTGTGAAAAAATGATTTTTATACTAGTGGAAAAAAGTCTAAATGAGAGCCAAAAGAGCACTATTTAAATTCAGAAACGAGGGAGGGGGAAATACTCAGAATCTAAGTTTTCTCTTGAGTGTCTGTCTTTACACCCAATACAACCACCTTCTAGGGAATTCCTAGTGTTAAACAATATGTTAAACTGTTGGGTCTTTAGTGTTTGTAATTTTTCCAGGGATTACTTATCTCACCAAGGCTTGAATTATCAGAGGAGCTGTAGTCTGCTTTATTTATTTATTAGTCATTGTATAAGAATATGAGTATCCCTGCAGTAGTTGAAAGTGCCTTTTTTCTTCTCCCCCCTCCCCCCAATTGGAAGATGAGAGATCTGTTGGGTGGTCACAGTTGTTTCTGTGATACTGCTGAAGACAGTTAGCTTCTAATTTTTGTTTATCTTTGTTATATATGCAATGAGATCTATGATAATTACCTTCACAGAGATATAAGGATGTTGAATTTGATGATACCTTCAGTCTTCAGACTGATACTGTCAAAGCCCCCAGAACTCTATGCCTCAAAATAACCTTCAAGACTATAAATAAAAGAATGACTCAGGAGTTTTAAATATTAGGT
The DNA here is from genome assembly GCF_963921805.1 of Phalacrocorax carbo. Lineage (NCBI taxonomy): Eukaryota > Metazoa > Chordata > Aves > Suliformes > Phalacrocoracidae > Phalacrocorax > Phalacrocorax carbo. The sequence continues at coordinate 25,262,688 of NC_087518.1, read as the reverse complement.
TTTGTTAGTCTTAATTACTCTAGAATTTGCAGATTATTTGATTCTGTGTTAGTATGCTAGGAATAGCTAACTGTAAATTTTCTTCAGGGAAATGGCCATGAGAGGGACTTCATGGATGATCATCGGGTATATATTATGGATGTGTACAATAGATATATTTATCCAGGGGATGGATTTGCTAAACGTAAGTATAATTGGAATTCATATTCCAAAATGTAAAAGACCTATTGTGTTTTTAAATTACTTCTTCATTTACTAATAAGCTTCCTTGCAACAATGTTAACTAGATTATTTTTTAAAAAAATTTCATATTGAATGTATGATTTTCAGTGATCACTGTGATGCATCACAATAGTTTTCCCTCACTTCTGGAATGAATTTCTGGAATGCAAGATGTGGGTATTAGGTGGACTTTGTTAGCAGTCTATTCAAAAGCTCATGCCATGTTTAGAGCAGTGAGTTAAAGAATCCTTTTGATTTGAAGGTAATTGTTAGAACTTTATCTTCCCCTTACACTAAATCTATGAAAGAATTCACTGAAGATTAGCTAATACTGTGTGAAACCATGAAAAATGTTTCATGTTCTTTTGAAAGTTATAAATCATAACATATTAGGTGCTGTCTTTCCAGTAGACCTTGTTTTAAAGCATCTAGAAAACAAGATGTATCTGAATGTGAAGCAAAAGGAAGTCGTACAAATGTTAAGAGCTGGTGCTTGATTTTTGTTGTTGTTGTTTGTTTATCCCTACTGTGATGTGCCAATTGTGTCTGACCTGTCACAATTAATTAGTGGGGTTTTCATAATGGTTAAATCAGAATGCAAAAGCCCAAAGTTTGGTCTTTGATTCTGGTACACTGTCATTTATTACAGGCTTAACTTGTTAACTGAATCATCATTTATTAGAGGAGATGTTGTTTTGCTGTTTAATTTCTTCAATGACACTGTAATTCTGAAAAGCCTACGTAATTTGGATTCTTGCAAGAATTAGGTGCAGTGCATTGTACTTCTGGTTTTTAACTAGTAAAGATTTTGAAAATTGTAGTAGATGTATTTAAAGATTTTAAACTAAAGAACAACAATTTAAAGCACATCATGTCTGTAAACAGACAAATTGCAAGGAAATCAAAGTTATTTTTTTCTGAGACAAACATCCCATTATTCATATATGAAATGGCAACATTTTGAACAGATGGATTAAGACCAAAACAGAATAAGCCCTTGTTAGCAAATCTGATATACTAAACTGACCCCTCTCCTGTGAAGCTGGGAATACTAGCATTCCCTTTCTATAGGTGAAGCATGAGGTGCAGAACGCTGTGGCCGAAGGCATGTGAATATGTAGTTTCTTGTAGTTTGCATAAGGGTGCCTAAATTAGGAGTTCAGTGGCTAAATCCTTTAAACTCTGTCCTGCCAGGTGACCAGACAAAAATGAGAACAGAGAGGGCATCTTTTTGAAGGGAGGTAGAGGCTTGACCTTGAGTTTGAATCCTTAGGGTAAACTCTAACTGATTCCTGTCTCCCTGGACTTCCTACTCATTTTCTCCATGTTTTATTATGGGAGTGTTTTCTGTACATTTTTCTTGTCCCATGTAGTTCATCAGGGGGAAAAAAAAAACCAAACTAGAAGAGATTAGCTAACACTGCCTAATGCTTAGGCCATAAGCATATTGAGTCCTTAAGGGGAAGTAACTTGGAATTACACAGAAGTTTAGGAAGAGAAAGGAGAAGATGGATGGGGAAAAGGACTAGTTCACTGAAGGGTGAGCATAAAAAGTTGTCAGCTGAAACTCAAAAGTTCAGGCATTAAAAAAGTGTTGCTGTTGGTCTGAGTGTCATTTTACAGCTTTGAAGCTGTAGAAGTACATTAATTAATTAGCAAGAGAGGGACAAAAGGCTATCAAGTGAAAAAGCTGTGTTCATTCTAACCTACTGTGGCCATCAGTAGTCCCTCTTCTGGGTAATAACTAAACTGTAATTCTGTGTTTTTGTGGTGGAGATGAAGACAGGAGACCTGCAGAGGCATGGAATCTTATTCAGGATTGTCTCATCTTAGTGGTTTCATCAGAACAATACTTGTTGCCCATGCTAATGTGTTACCTCCTCCACTAAAGCTCTATCCTGCTAGTGGATTCTTTACCCTGAAGAGGCTCTAAGTGCTGTTCAGAAGAGCACAGCTGTGCAGACTTAAATGAACATTTATATAACAATAAGGATTCAGGAAAAATATCATAAACAAAAATCTGTGAAACTAATGTTGATGTACTAAAATAAAGAAAAAGAATGCTTCGCTAATGTTGAACAAGGATGGAAAGCAGAAAAAAGCTACACAGCAATCATGAGAATATGATTCAGTGTTGAACGCACACTTGGTGGGTGCTGAATCAACACTTAAGATTTAAGACTCCAAGTCATTTAATACAAGGCATAGGGTATGGTGAGGTGGAAGGTATACCTTGAAACACCCCTGACAGATTTGATTAATTCAGATTTGGAGTTACGCATAACTCCATAAAAGCACCCAAAGCTAGGCTGCATAACCTTGGGTTTCTTTCCTCTACCTTCTCAACCCTTCTCTTCGACATCTAATGCTTTATTAGAAGCCTTAGAAATAATTTGGTTTAAATTAAGAATAGATACTTGCTCTTCTGGTAGGTTTACAGAGTAAGAACATTAAATTGAAAATGCTTGGGGCAAAGCTGGATCTTGTTCATAACACAGTTCACATATAATCATGATCCCTTGCTGTTAAGTTTTGAGCATTGTGATAAAAATAAAACAGCTTCATAATTTCTCAGTGATATTTATCTTGTGTTTTCCCCCAACTGTCTCCTGTGCAATAGCAATTCAGTGTTTTCTTTCCCTTATGCTTTATTTAGGTTATTTTTAAGTTAATATTTTTCTTTATGGGGATTTCTTTGGGGATTGGTAAGTGGGCATGTAGATCAGCTGCTTTTCAATAACATTTTCTACTTCTGTCTCAGAGATATTTTTATTTTCTCTGCATTTAATTTTCTCTCTTCAGTGGAATTTTTTCGAGGTCATTTTGCTTACATTTGCTGGGAAAACAAGTAGTTGAATAATTTGCTTTAATTTGAGGTTTTGTGAAAATGCAGTGTATTTACAAAATTTCCAGAAATGTTATCTTTTTCTCTTGCTTACCTAAGTCTTGCATTTTCTTTCAAAGCATGCTTGTTTATTGAGTAACATTGAAACTTTTTTTATAGGTGCCATAAAACGCAAAGTGGAATTAGAGTGGGGTACAGAGGACACAGAATATCTTCAGAAGGTACATACTCACGTGGAAGGAGCATTAAATGAATTAAAACCTGACATCATTGTTTATAATGCTGGGACTGATATTCTGGATGGCGATCCATTGGGAGGACTTGCTATCTCGCCTCAGGTTTGTATAATACTAAAATACCTACAGACTTTCACTCCTCACTAGATACTGAAGGCAGTCCTGAGAGTGAATTGTGGCTGTTTGTTAGCTGAAGGTAAGGTGCATACTTTATACTAAACCAGAACGTTTTCCTGTTAGAGATGCATCTTCCTTGCTCTTTCACCACGTTTCTTGTTGTCTTTTCCTGCCTAAATATTTCTTTCTTTGTTTCTTTTACCCTCACATAACCTGTTTTGCTATGTATTTCTTTTGTCACCTGCCCCCAGTATGTATCTTCCTTTTGCACAAAGCTTTAGTTCCTTGCTGGGTTTTATTGGCTTCCTTATGTATTACCTCATTCTCATAGTCTCTGTGACTGAGCAGCTACTTCATTGCTTTCTGACTTCCTGCAAAGTCCTCAACGGACCCAAGGTGGAACGACTTGGGAGCCACTCTGAATCTCCAGGTTTTGTTTCCATGGTTGCATGAAAGTCTCTAAGGAAGAGCCGAGAGGCTTGCATTTGTTTGGTTTTGACCTTGAAGAGAGTATGACCTGAGGTGCAAGATCTCATTTGGTGGAGCAGAGCTTTTTGGAAAGCAGTGGCCACCAAGAGACACGGAAGCTAGTGACAGACAGAGAATACTTTAAGATGTACCTTTTTCAAATTTTTTTCTGCCATTTGAGGAGGAGCAGTGTTAGTTGCCAAGAAAAATTAGTTGCTGTACTTTGCTGGGTGCTGTGTAGGGAAAGAGACAAAACATAGGGACGGGGAAAGAAAGGTGAAATGATTCTTCTGGTCACAAGTAGAGACAACAGGCAGAATGCCATTTTACTGCACAACCAGTGGCTCAGGTACCTGATGGAGAAAACGTTTCTGTAGCTCAAGCCTTTGTTTTCTGAATTGGGGGCAGGGTTTCTTGTCTCCCTGATCATGTTGGCTTAGGTGTGAATAGCACGTTTCACCAAGCTTGAAATGCTGAAACTGAAGGCACTGAATCTGGATAAGTCATCTGTTCAAGGTTCATTAGTCCAGTCTTCAGTCCTACAGCTGTGGATGTGGTTCATAATTTAAAATCTTGCTACAGTGTTAATTCTACTCAAAATTATGCCTCCTCAGAGTGCCATGAGTCATAGTTTCTGAGTGCTTGAGGCTATAGCCAGAAAACTTGTGGTGTAGCAGTTAAGTCCCTCATTGTAAGTGGGAATTGTATCAGGCTGTCATTTTCATTTGATGTATTTTCTTTCTTTCTAACACGCAAATGCTAGAATAAGCCTATGCATTTTCCCCTCCGTTCTTCCATGCTCAGCCACTAGAGATGCTGGAGCAAGGATGAGGCAGTTAGGCTCCCATGAATAGTGACTGCTTCCAGTTCCTGTGTGCTATAATGTTTGCCGCATCTAGCAGTGGTTTCCAAGGGACATACAGCTCATTCTATAATTCTGTTACTTCCTTTAAGGATCTGTTCCTAATATAATTCTTCGGTTTCCTTTGACTTATTTTTCAGTTATTATTCTTTACTCCCATTATTCTTTTACAGGGCCATGTCAAACTATAAAAAAAACCTTACTGTCATACAGTTTTACAAAATACTTTTTCAGCTACATTTGAATTTTATTCTTTCCCTTTACCATTTGTTTGTGGTCTAATGTTTGTTTGTGTGGGGGCTTTTTTGTTAGTTTATTTTGGTTTTTGTTTGTTAATGGCAGGGTAATATTTCTTTGTGTATTTACAGTCTTCCTCTAACCAGTCTGTGTCGTGCATATTCATTTTGTTGTAACACTTTTGCTGCTGCTTCCTTAATTTTTTGTATTTGATTGCATTTTAATCCCTTCCCCTTCTTCAGCTTCTGCAGTTATATAAATTTTGAGCTGTCCATTGTAAGCTGTTATCTATTATGTTGTTAGTCCTTTTTTTGGTAGGAACTGTAATGGATTATTTATGCCTCCTATGTATCTCTGGAACTCTCTGCTTTTACTTCTTCCACAAAAGTAAATTTTAATTCTGTTCTCACTTATTTCTGAATTCTCTCTTTTTCCCCATGTGTACTTATTTGAAACCCAGGAGACTCGAAGTCTTCTATTGTATGGGTTCAATGACAGTACAGTACCTCTTGGTCAGCAGTCTTTGCTATTTTTTAGTTCCATACCCTTCTCTATTAGTAAGATGTTATTTAGAGTTTATTTTCTTTTCTACAAATTTACCATTACTTACATTCTGCAACTCCCTCTTAAGCCTTAGATTCTTTCTGTATTAGCTTTTATTAAAGAAACTGTAAGCTAATAATTCATGTAGTGATTGTGAATGTGTAAAACCTGATTTGAATTTTTGGTGGTTCTGTAGGTTTGTGAAATCTTGATGAAGTTGCTAAACTTCTGTCAGAGGGTGCTATGCAAGTTGAGCACAAACTAAAGCACTTAAGACAATCTTAGTTGCAATTCCTCACTGTCATGGTTTTAGCTGGGATAGAGTTAATTTTCTTCACTGCACCTGGCATAGTGCTGTGCTTTGGACTTAGCATGAAAACAGTGTTGATAACACACATGTTTTGGTTGTTGCTGGGTAGTGCTTGTACTAGTCAAGGACATTTCTAGCTTCCCATGCTCTGCTGGATGCACAAGAAGCCAGGAGGGGAGGGGGCACAGCTAAGAGAGCAGATTCAAACCGACCAAAGGGATATTCCATATCATGTAACGTCATGCCCAGTATGTTAACTGGGAGGAGCTGGCCGGGGGAGGGAAGCAGCAATCACGGCTCAGGGACGAACAGTGTCAGTCAGCGGGTGGTGAGCAGTTGTATTGTTTGTGTTTCTGTTTTTTCCCTTTTTCCCTTTTCCCTTTATTATAGTAATAACAATAATGATAATAAATCATTATTGTCTTATTTTAATTATTAAACTGTTCTTATCTCAACCCACAAGTTTTTTTTCCTTTTGCTTTTGCTCTCCCGATTCTCTTCCCCATTCCACAGGGGTGGGGGGAGTGGGTGAGCGGCTGCGTGGTGTTTAGTTGCTGACTGAGGCTGAACCACAATACTCACCTGTAAAATAGGGTGAACATTTCTAAATTTTGTAGCCAGTTTAGACTTTATGGCCTTTGAGCAGGAATTCTTCTCGGAATTTCTACTGAAGAATTCTAGAGGGCACAGTGAATAAAATTTTTGATTTGCTGTTTTTCCTTTTTATTTTTTAATGATTATGCATGTAAACCTGCTAACAGGACTTTTAAATAAATTTTTAATTCATATTGTAAAATGCGGGGCTTATACTATAAATCTGTAAGTCATAGGCTACTACTAAAATGTCATGTTTGTATAAGTTTTGTTTTTTTTTTTTGTGTGTAACTATTGTAAACTTGCAGGGAATTGTGAAGAGAGATGAAATTGTGTTCAAGGCTGCCAGAAGCCGCAGAATCCCAATCCTGATGGTGACGTCTGGAGGCTACCAGAAGAGGACAGCACAGATTATTGCCGATTCCATCCTCAATTTGCACAGCCTGGGGCTTATTGACAAGGAGCTAGCAAGCAGTGGAGCTGAAAATCCCAAGGTAGAAAACATGATTAGAGACACTACTAAAGACTTAACCAACTTGTCACTGCAATGACAAGCTACTAAATTTTAGGGAACAACTTCCTGGTTTAGGAGCAGGAAGTCTCCACATCATTGTGAGGGATCAGGGTTAATATAACAAATAAAAAAAATACTCAACTTGCCTGTAAAATAACACAGTAGGATAATATGTAGTCACAGAATAACTCTGTCTAACTCCTGAAGCTATCTTGAGCAAAGGCAACAAATCCATTTAAGCTAATTGAGACATATACATATGGGTACTGTCTTTCAGTTTATAATATTACTGTAGAAAGCTTTAATTGCTTCTCTTATTGTTATGGGTAGTCTTATGTTGAAAGAACTATGCAGCTGGTGTCCAAAAACTGTCCCAGACCTATTCCAGGTGATGCAGTTCAGACTGGTAGGAGAAATATGGACTAAACCTACTGCATTTTTTTTTTTAATATTGCATTTTATTTATTGCTTTTTTATTGAAATGTTATTATAAAAAGAGTTCTGTGCAGGCTTCAGCTGTCAGTTTAATACTAAAGTTAAGTGCAATAGTATAAAAATCAGTTCCGTTGGTAGGCTTTTAAGCCATAGCCTATTAGAATGAAAGTTCATTAATTTATATTTTACTCCTGTTGTTGATACTGACTGAAATCCTACTTACAAACACCTTGAGGAATAAAATATGAAATGCCTTTGTTTCCATATGCAAATGAGCCATAAGGCTTCAGCATTAACACTATGGTTTTTGCCTCCCTTAATGAGACCTGCATATAAAAGGCAATATTTGCTATGCATCGTAAATACAGAGTAAAGAAACTACAATAAAACGAAAACTAACTTTAGAGTTTTGAGAGTTCTTGCAGAAAATATTATCTAGAAATGTAGGGTATCTTTTATTATTGCCAGCTTGTCATGTATAAAACAGTGAAAGTAAACTTAGATATTTTTTCCCTCCCTCCCCAACTAGTGCTGTATTTTTCCCTTGGTCAGAGAGTACTGTACTCATAGTTGCAGTCATAGTTGGTAACCAAATTGTTCATATTTACAGATAAAAATACAGTGCAACTTCTACATTAAGTTAAAGTGCTAACTTTATATGGGAGCTTCTAGGAGGATTTGGGAACAAAATAGTAAATTCAAAAGTAAATTCAGTACACTAACTGTAAAGTTTGGTTTTATTAAGTTGGTATATTTTGCATTAGGTACTGTTTGTAGCATTGGTTCGTAAACATACTAAACTGTATATTTTTCAAGAGCTTTTTTATCCTCCAAGTATTCACTGATTTGTAGTACAAGTTTCATGTTATGTTTAGGTTTGAGCCTTTATATGAAGGAAAACCAGTATTTTCCTTGTAGTAAAATTGGTGTTTAAGCTATTTAAGGAATGTTTAATTCTAATTAGAATACTTACCTCACTTAGTGTTAATTTTTAGATTGATGGGGTTTGTTAATTGCAAGGACTTGCACAATTGCTATAAATATCTGCTTTAAAACAGGCTTGACATATTGCACTAATCTCGAGTTGCAACACTGTTATTAAAAAGCACTTTTAAATCTCTTACTAGAAGGACCATCAGAGTACAACTAATGTTGAGATTTATTTTTTTTATACTGTCTGATGTTACTGAAAGATGTTGTTATTCTTTTCATATAATTTTTATAAAATTATAAATTACATTTCTATAAACTAAAACCCTGTCATAGTATCATATAGTTTTTTCCAAAATGCTTTCTCTTTGTGTTAACGTGTTTATATAATTTTCCCTCTGTGGAGATTAAAATGATGCTGAACAATGCTGATTGACTTTTCTTTTCACTTCACATGTATCTTGGCTATCAGAAACTTTGAATGGAAGAGTTTATTGAAAAGACAAGAAGATGTGGTTTTCAGACTTAAAATGTAACTGAAACTGCAGTGAGTCATAAGGGTGAATATTATAACGTTCGTCAACAGCAGATGACTTCGCTGAGAGTTAACGTGTTGACCTCTTAAAGAGAGCTTGGAAGTTTTGTATCCAAATACTTTTTAAGATGTAGTCAGGAGTTAGTCACTTTCCAATTCCACGTTATGTTCCATTACCTATATCGTAGCTCCTGTTTTAAGTATTTTATTGTTACAAGCTAAGCTTCTGTTAAGGCTGCATCAGTTTGTTAGAGGTCTTTTATAAACTAATATCTCTTCAAAGAGAACTAAATTTCTGATTGTTAAGCAACGGACATATTGATTGCATTTTCAGTGTTAATTTATAACATTGGAATTGGTAAACAGAGAACTCCTTCATATTTTTCAAGAATTTTTATTTAGAGTAACGTTTGACTTGGTTGTTAAAACCAAAAAGATTAATTTCTACACATTAAGAAAGTGGTGCAAGATAAATTGTACTGTTTTTCAAAAAGAAGTTGTGAAACTGTTTCTAAGTTGAATTTAGACCACAGATATGATTCATACTTAATACACTGTAATCATTAGGCAAGTTCACTGAAAATTTCATCATGGAAACCTTACCTTGATCTACCACCATCAAAATTTTTAGCTTTGGCAAAAAGTTTTGTGGAATGCAAAGACCTGTGTAAGTCTGCTAGGAGAATACCATGTAGTCACAAATTTTATGGGGAAAAAAGTGTGCAGTGTTGTTTGTTTGTTTTGTCTGGTTTTTTTTTTTCCAGTTCTAAGTATAGAATACTCCTGTAATAGGAAGGAGCATTTCAGAACTGATGCCCTAACTTACAACCAAAGTACTGTCTTGAAGAAAGACCTAGCAGGTGTTGTCTTTCATAATAAGACATTAGATTTGACTCAAGTTACTTAAGAAGGAAATAGTGAGGATTGTTCAGTAGATTATAATTAGTGTATGAACATTCATTTCTTGCTAGCCATCTATGTGTGAAATTTATTAAAAATTAAACTGAGGAGTTGGTATTTTCACCTATTTGATTTGACAGTTGTTGTGTTGAGCTCCAGCCCCCCTTAACTCTCTGTCAGTTGACATACAGTATAGAACTTGGAATTAAAAACACTGGGTGTTCTGGTCATAGTCTTAGACTGACTAAATTTTTGCTTTAGGTGTAATATCAATCTCTTTCACACTGAAGGTATGACTGTGTTTGTTTGTTTGACTTTGATGTTTTTTTTAACACCATGCATTGTCAAGTCCCAGACTTGTATCATGAGTACAAGGAAGAATTTGAAAAATGCTGTAGTCAGACAGCCATGATTAAAAAAAAATTTTAAATTAAAAAAAATGACAAAAATTAATTGGTAGACAGCTTATTGGGGCAGGTAGTGCTTCTATTTGGTGAATAATGAATGTCCATGCTCACGGGTTCCCTACTCTTTGCTGCTCCTCACAGCTTGAGGAACCTAATGACCCTGAAACCGTTCCCTGGTACCTTCTGGTCCTGCTACCAGAGTAAGTTAAGTTGTTCAGCAGTGTTTCTGCCTCCTCTTGCACATACAACAAGTCACACAATTCTTTTCAGTGCTGGCTGCATATGTTTTTTTGTGGTCTCTGAAGTGACACTTAAGAATCTCTTGTACTTCACAAATTGTACTATACGTACTGTACGTGCAACATAGCTGCTTTGGGGAGAACAGTGTCTGACAAATCCAGAAGTTATGAAGTTAGTAATCTTGGATCTAGACTTTGCTCACACTGTGCTGCCAGGAGCTGAAGGAGCTTGTGAAGTTCAGAAAGCTGCAGGGTCTAGACTCTTGTGTTATGCCAGTTTTTGAATAATTGAAAACATTCTTCTTTCAAGAAAACTGCCATCCCTTGGCAAAGGAGAAAATTCACTTGCTGTCTTTGCCCAGTGGTAGATGATCTTCCTCATTACCCCCTGGTTGATTCTGAAATGCAGAGCATATCAGAAACAATAATAAAGGACCTAATCCCAAGTGATGCTGTGTCCTGAACTTGCCTTTGATTTAGCACGGGTTCTGTATTCCCCAGCTGTTCTAGAGGTGAGCCTGCAAATTGTTCAGTATGTGCCAGCCTTTAGGTTAGACTTTAGATAGGTGTGACTTCCAGATTGTTAGTCTTTCCTTGATCCTGATGCTTTTCATAATCTCTTAGATTTAGCATCCAGTGCTTGTTCAATTTTCCCTTCTTTATCTTATCCTTTATGCTGGCTGTTTTGCTACAGCCAGTCACTTTTTACCACTGGTCAAAAGAATTAACTTCTCCTAAAAAGAGATGATATTTCAGTAAGCTGTATGAAGGACTAATTTGTAGTATTAGGCCTGATTCTCTCCTAGGCTTACCGTGGAGTGAGAACAGGAGCTTTGTTTTGCTCAGTGCCTGACTCAATACAAGTACAGTACCAACCTGTAGATCCTTAGGACAAAGCAAAGAACTCCAGCCGTGCTTTCCTACAGCCTTTTTAGTGTGCAGGAATGCTATGTGCTGCACATCGCACTGACTTCCTGACAATAAAGTTAGAATATTGTGGTAAGACAAAAATGCTGTTTTGATTGAAAAGATTGACTAGGCATAGGAAATTATTGTGGTGGGGCTGTGGTTCTGAGTTACCAGCCTGGCGTAGTTCTGACCTCCCTCCCTACAGTTTACCTGAGATTAAACTTCTGGTTGGAGATGAATTAAGTATAAAAATTATAAAAAGACTGCCAGTAATGTTAGGCACATCTTCTGTTACCAGTTCTGCAATATTACATCCTGCCAGTGCAGTGATTTGTGGAGCCATGGCACACTTCCATAAATCATTTCTTCCTTCAAAAGTAACATTACAGATAATTAGGTAAACAATTTGTTGTCAGATATAAGGCTAGTTATATATTTCACTAATAAGTTCTAAACCCTTGTCTTATTTTGCAGTTGAGAGTAGTCATCCTTTGACCTTGGCTGGAACTGATTATCTTTATTCTGGAAATGCATGTTTGATTTGTGTGTTTAAAAAAAAAAGAGAAAAAGGAAAAAAGTATATATATTCAAGGCCAACCTAAAATAATGCATCTTTTTTTACAGTGTCTTAAATTTAGTCCTTAGTAGAGTTACAACAGATTGCAGTGTTTTTAAGAGCAGAGAGGTGTCTCCTTTCTTTCACTTTTGACACCTAAGAAAGATTGTAATTAATCCTGTTAGCCAAAAGCTTGTAATTTGTTCTGTGACTTTTTGCCGTTGTATTTGCTACAGGTACAGAAGAAGGCAAAATAGACTTAAGGTCTATTCAGGTCTATAGCAGAGATTAGGCAAGGAGACTGAAAATTTCCAAAACAAAAAGCTGCAGCCTGCTCTCTACTTCCCTTGCATGTGACGTTGGAGCTGCAGCCAGCAAAAGCCTCTTTGCTTTCTGTATGAATCAAGTAGAATCTTTCCTGGTGTATGTAGGTATCAGCATATTGCTTCTTCCATATATTGTATGCTAACTTCTGTCTCTTTTCATTCTTTGCTACTTTGAGAGGGAAATTTTTCACAGTGAGAACCATCAACCATTGGAATAATCTCCCCAGGGAAGTGGTTGACTTGGCCACATTGGACACTTTTAAGATTCAGCTGGACAGGGTGCTGGGCCATCTTGTCTAGACTCTTCCTAGAAAAGTTGGACTAGGTGATCCCTGAGGTCCCTTCCAACCTGTGATTCTGTGATTCTGTTCCCTGCAACAACCATCCACCAAAACTGTCACCAAGAACATCTGCGTTTTTGTGCAGGTGACCAGGACTTTCTCTGTGCGGGCGTTGTTCTTCAGCTGCGGTATAGCTTCCCGCTGATTTTTACTTTACAGAGGCCTCCAGCTACTTAGAAATGGTCAGCATAAGGACTTAATGGAATTTGTGCTTACTTGTTTTGGTCTGTGGCTACATTAGAGTTTGGATCTTGTTTAGCGGATGAGATTTTTAGAAATGAATGTGTCGAGGCAGATCCTGCATGTGTACCTGAGGATCTAAGTGAGTGGCAGGTATACACAGCACCTTCTGCTGGCATTTTGTTTCAGGATAAGCAGCTCAGTAAGGTTCCAGATCAGAAAGAGATGTTTGATTGCTGCCTGAGTAAAAGTAAATCATAATAGCTTGTTCAAGGATGGAAAGAGAATCAGGTTTTAGTTTGATTCCTTTACAAATCAAAACAAGTTGACAAATATCAGAAGTTGTTTGGGTTGGGTTGGGTTTTTTTCTGGGGGGTGGGGGGCTGGGTTTTTGGTTTTGTGTATGGGATGTCCAAAAATATGATAATTGTCTTGGAGTGTTATTGTAAGTTAGATAAGTTACTCTTTGCCAAGACTATACATCCTGTGATAATCACAGAAGTACAGATTAATGGAAAGCAGAGAGGGAAAAAGGCATAGCTGCAGGTGGTGTGGTGCAATTGCTGTAATCATTCTCAGTTTCACAGTAGCACTGTTTTAGCTTAGCAGAGGAAGATGCAGCCCTCCTTGCTGCTCGGTGGTCATAAGCAAGAGGGTGAAGTTCTGAAGCAGGTAAGTGGTTCTAAAGATTCTAATTCCTATTTATTTACTTTTTCCAGAACAATTAAGATGTAATTATTTGAACATTGTGAGATTTGAGTGCTCTTTAAAAAAAAAACAACAACAAGTGTTGATTCATACAGATTCTATAAGAAGAGTTTTAAAAATGGCCTCATAAGCAATGGCAACAGCTCACCTACAGTCTAATGGAGAGCTTGAGCACAGGCTATAGCTCAGGCATGCCAAGGAGTGTTGCAAATGGTGCCTGGCTGCCAGGCGCAGCTCCAGCGGCAGTCTGTAAGAAAGGCTGTTTGATAACACCTCTGAACACCAGGCATCCAGTTCTGATCTCAGTAATATCTTGTGTCCATTTTCAGGTGGCCCTGTGAGATTGCACAATATTTTGCTTATTGCCATCCATATCTTTTAATTGAATTTATAAGAATTTCCTAAAATACTATTAGAGGAAGTGCTTAGACTGTTGGAAGTTGCAAACAGAAATATTGATGAAATTAGCCTTTTCTGGATTAGTTTCAGCTTCATGGTAAGCTGTCTCCGAAATTGATTCTGAGCTTAATTGTCTTTATCTTGGCTACTGTTTCTCAAAGTTGCCTTTTGTTAATTAAACAAAACAAACCCAAACCCCCAAACTTCTTGGCAATTTTATATGAACAGTGCTACACGTCACAGAAACTATGAGAAAATCCTTCAAAGTTTTTTAATTAGGCATGCAATTAAATAACACGCTTAAAGCTATTGATACCATGTTAAGATCAGAGAACAAAATTCCACACACAGATATTAGATGTACTCACAGCTCAAAGAAATATCCTGTGATGAGATTATAAAGCCAGACGAGAGCTAGGTGTCATGCTATTGAACAGAATTGTCAGCCAATAAGTACTGAAAATCAAAGAACTATTTTAGATGGTAGAAACAGGTGAGACTGTATAAGAACAAAGAAGCCTGAGATGGAGAAAAACCAGACTTGGGGCTTTCGTTCTTTCTAGTGTGCAATATCAGCAGCTCTGTAAATTATGCTAATCTTTTGTCTCTTTCTGTTAGTTTCTAGGTGTAAACATGGTGTCACAAAGATGCAGTTTTGGATGGAAGCCATAGTAAGACAGCCATGTTTTGATTTCTGGAGGGAAAATCACCCCATATTTACTTCCCAGCTGATTCCCTCCAGTTTCTCCGTGTCTTATATATATACACTGACTTAAACACATCAAGTTGTAAGACAGCAAAGTAAGACTTCACTGTAACTCAAATAAATGATATACAAACCAACCAAAGTATCTCAAGCCAACTACCTTGTGATTTCTTCTATTTCCTGTTGATAGTGTTAGAAAGCTTTAAGAGTTCCCAGTTATGTTTTTAATGCTATTAGCACTTTGGAAACACCTGGCGTGTTTCAGACTTAACTCTTTCACTGATCTGTAGAATAGATGCATGTTTTACTTAATCCTTAATTAAGCAAAAGTTTTACAAATAACACAGTAAAACTGTATTATGACAGAAAAGCAAGTCAATGTGCAGTGGCTACATTAAAAGGCAAGAGAGGTATTTTGTATTTTCTCTAGCTTGCATTCACGTACTCTTTAGGGAGTAGGATATTGAAACAAAACTGGTGAGTCATAGAGCTGTAGAGGTCCCATGGTCCATCAAGATTTTACACTGTTAGTTGGGGTTAGATACAAGACCATATGCTGTTAAATTATTTTGAAAACTGTATCTAACTGTTACTATGAACACAACTCCATATAACTCCTAATGCTTCATCAGCTATATCTGCTGCTAGGGATAATTTTCTCTATGTTATGATAAAAATCCAGAAAGTTACTAAATACTCTGTAGTCTGGTTTCATTTAGTTAATAAAAATATGAAAGGTATTTCTATGCTGGTTAGCTAGTTCAAAGAAACATATGCTGTGGGGAAAAAAAAAAGCTGTGTAAAGAAAGATTACATTTTTCTGAATGTATAGTTTGCTAAGCCATAAGACACGAATGAAGAGCAAAGCTTGATTTAATGCTATTTTAAAATTCTTTCCAGAATTCTTGCCTTCTCACAGAAGCTGTGTGTCAGTAGCAATTATAGCATGCTATATGTATATGTGTTGAGGATCTGTGCATGGCTATACAAAAAGGACTTGATCATTGATGAAGTTATAGTACATCTCCTAAAGTGCTACAGCAGGAGACCAACTTCTACTAAATTTTGCATGGCAAGCAGTGCAAGGGCCACCTCTCCACTCCGTATGCAAAGAATCTTTGTGACTTAGTCACAAAAGCAGGCTATTTTACATAGATCAGTTTTTTCCTATATCCATTTGTGCCCATGTTATGCCACCCATGGAATTTGAGTTCTGTGTTATCTTAAATAATGGTCAGAATGGATCAGCAGCCGTAAAGATGAGTCTCCTACTGTATTGATACATCAGACCACCTCACTGGTTATTTTGTGAATTAATCTGGTATTTATACAGTATTTCTAGACAGACATTTTCTTACAGACCAGCAAGCAGCGTAGCAATCACTCGGAATGCTACAGCTCATTGAATAACATTGAGTGTAGTGAATGTACTCTAAAGTTGTAATCTCATATGTTAGTGTAAATCAAAAATTGAGTACACTGCAATATGGAAATAATGATGGTTAACAACTGTTCAGTAACAGTACTTTAAGAAATAGTGAACTGTCTGAAGTAGCAATTAAGATGTTTTACTGGATTTTCAAAAAGAAAGGCTAGGTAGCCTCATTTTATTAGAAATTCTTGGTTTATAGAGGAAGAGGTAGCACAAATAACCATTAGCCTTTTCATTTCGATGCTGCTTGTTTTCTTCATTCCATCTGCTCATGAAAATGTTTGCACAGACCGAGAGCATATGCAAAGCAGGAGTGTGGAAGGTGAGAGTTGCAGTATAAATGTGTAGCTTTCCATACCAGCACACCAATTGAATTAACGGGTTTCATGAAGTGTTGCAGCAGCAGTGCTGATGAACTGCAGACGTGTTTTTTCAAAGCTGACTGCATTTGCTTGAGAACAATATTAAGAATTCAAAAGTTACCTATTTTGACCTCAGAAAAGTAAATAAGTATGTCTGAAAGTTAACAAGCTATAATAGGTATTTGTTCTTCACAGTGTAGTTGCAGTAATTCTATCTTATTTTTAAATACCTGAGGCTCTTGATGTAATGGGTCTACACAGCTTGAATATTAAAGCTGTGTCACCAAATGAAGAATACAATAAACTGCATTCAAAACAATTGCCATCTTTTTTTTTTTTTTACATTCCTCCTTATTAAAACTGGCAAGCTGTTTTTTCACAAATGCTGCAATTAAAACCAAGGGTTCCTGTGTTGTAGCATGACCATCTTCATGTTGTTTACAGCTAGAGAATTATACATGGTGTCACCCTTTCACACTCTTAAGCAAATAATTTGAGGAAATTTAAATGACACATTCTCAGGGTACAGATAAAACCAAAGACTAACCTTTTATTTTTGCATAGAGATGACCAATCCTTACTTAGGCCCCACCTAATGTAGTCTAAAACAAGTACATTTGGTGCACTGCTACCTGAATGGTTTGTTATTAAGGTCAGTTTTATCAAAAAAGAGAAAAAAAGATTGGGGGAGAGGGGTGCAGGAGATGGTGGTGGTTGTTAAGAAATGCAGTTTGTAAGCTTTAGTTCACATACAAGTCCTTTCCCAGCTAAGGACAAGGAATATTTCAGCTTAGATGTGGACAATATAAACCTATAAAGAACTGTCAAGTCAGTGCAATGACGTTGGGCCTGACTAATTGGGCATTTCTACAACAAAGACATTTTAGAAGGTTGGATTTTGTTTAGTTTCCACCACCGAGGTATTGCTAGGGAAAAAACCCTACAACTCAACCAATTACCGTGTTGTGGTGAAGTCAATAATGGTCACAACAGAGATGTGCTACTTGTTTCTTTTTTTCTTGAGGCACATTCAAAGACCTTGAAATTTTACAGAGTGTGGGAAATTTAGTCTTTTAAGCATGTCTCAGTAAAATGTTGTATTTGAGATGCAGACTTTTTCCACACTGGGGTGATGTTACCATCCCTACAAAATGCTTTCTCCTTAGGCTGGGCTCGCAGCATGTGAGAGGAGTAGCCTACGGCATTTGGGAAGTGGATGGCATCCTGTTGGGGACGTGCAATACAGCTCATTGGAGGACATTTGGAAATGTGGAAGTAGGCTTCCTTTTATAATGCTCAGCAGTGTTTTAAATGAGCGTACAGGAAATCATGGGGTCATTTTAGTCAACAGGAGCAGTTCAAGGTTTGAAGCAGGAGTAATATCCAGACAGATACGTTTTGATGGTAGTTCACCTCTGGGGGAAGAATAATACTGTTGCTCACCTTTGACCTGTGACTGCTAATAAATACTGTGTAGAGGTGGGAAGTCAATAGTCCTCCACAGAGGGAAGACCCAGAGACTGGCAGCTAGGGAAGCTTATTTTAGAGTTGAAGTTGGTTGTTCAAATGCTTAGAAATGTTCTAAATTTTTTGTTTGTTTTTAATCTTTCCCTTCTGTTGGTGGCAGTATCTCAAGTTTATCAAACTGGATTCCTGGTGTATCTAACACTTAGGGCTCTGGTTGTATTTCATCTCTTTCTTCCTCTGCTGTAGCTGTTTTGCAGTTCATCTACTTAAAAGGGGGTGGAAAAGATTTTGCAAATCAAAGGGCTGGCTCAGTTCTTCCTTTGACTATTTGGAAGAATTCCATTGAAGATAAAATTGTAGATCTGAAAAAGTGTGCTGCTTTCATAATGATACTTCCCCTGCTTCTGTGGAAGTGGTTTGCTTTTCTTTTGCACTCTATATGGGCGGCATTGAAGCTGTTCTTCAGTGGAAGATGGGAGGATGCAACCTCTGTGTCATCAACCAGAAGTCAGGTCATTTTTGATGACTTAATACATAAATGGGAGAATACTATATGTGGAAGTTTCTCTTTGGAAGTTCCTGTGTGTTACTAGACGTGGTACTCTGCTCTGCTTTAACTGGGTTCTTCTGCACATAATCTGTATGTTATATGAATAAATCAGCACACAATTCTTGCAGAAGATATAATTATTAATCTTTAACTGTTTATAAATTGAGTGAAAATATAACTAGTAATATTGATTATTGCAAAAATGATAGACGAAGATATTGACGTTGCAGGGGCTGTGGAGTTTGAATCTGACAGCTGGCAAGGTTTTGTCAATGAATAACTCATCGAGGGAGAGTGAGGCCACAAATTCTAGAAATTAATTTTTTTCTCCAGAGTCTTTCAGAGGAAGATTGGTCTGACCTATATAAATAAATAATGCACAAATTTCAACAAACCATTTTAGTGTTAAAAGATATTTCATCTTTTTACACTTACTTTTGAATATTTTCTCATTAAGTGGAGAGCTGTGTAGCAGATTACCAAGATGCACAAGACTTTTTCAGCATTTCTTTACAAATGGAAGCAGAGGTAGCAAGACTCTAGTTAAAATTTGACTGCATGGAAGTTAAAGAGGAAACTGTCATTGCGTACAAATATTTATTTTGCACTGCATGATGACTGTTTAACAGGTTTCTGCTGCCACCAAGGATTGTGTAACTCCTCCTCCTTTGCAAAGAGAGGCTGACTAGGAAGCTCTTTTTGTCACCAAGATAACCTCCTGCACAGCAATCCCAGGGCTAGTTTATGGCCATAAGTTATTAACATGTAAGCAAACCACTGAATTTAGAGAAGAATATAGGCTTTTTTCTTCTCCAGACTTCAAGAGCTTGCCTTGTTTTTTGCCATTTCAAAGACCTGTGGTGGAAAACAATAGCCATTATTGTCATAAAAATAAAATCTCTGAGAGAATGTGTCTGATAGGAGTAGGGCTCCTAATTAAGCGTGTGATGGTTGAGTTGCAGGCTAATTATCTTTTCCATCTGTTACCTAATAGAATTTTGTAACACTGAGATTTAAGGTTTGTCAATTTTTCTTACCTTTCATTCTAAACCTGCACATCTCTGCCAAGGCCAACAATGAAATGAGCACATTAAGATGATAAATCTCCAGTGAACAGACCAAGTTATTTATTTTGGATGAACAAGGCTACACATAAAACTGGTGTGTCTTGGTTTGACTGGTTACTGGAGGTGGGAGTACTTTAAGAGTTGAATGCTTTTATAATAAGCTTTATTTGTGGGAACATTTGAACCTGAAATGTGAAAGAATGCAGAGCTTTAAAAATATGGTGTATGAGAAAAATGTATGATTTAGTGTTTCCGTTTCCATAGAGGAAATAGCAATGCTTTGCTTAAAAAAAAAATGATAAATTTCCTTTAAACTTAGTCATATGATGATCAGGGAAATAAATTCCCTCTCAACTTTTGTCAAAGCAGTTGAGGGAAAAGTTAGGAGTCCTAAAGTAACCTGCTATCTACAAGGGCATGTTTACATTAGTTAATGAGCAGAGGATCACATTTTTCCTCTTTTTAATGATGTTTTATAACAGTCCTAGAAAAATTAATAGAAGTGTTCATCAGAATCTGAATTGGGTTTGTGGTCACTGTGTCAGACTTATAAACAATTACTTATTCTTGGACAAAAACACACTTGTTCCTTCTAGTAATAGAGATAATTGGGGAGTGGTGCTTTATCGTCAGTGTTTCTGCATTTGAGCTTTTTGACAGCGTATGATTTTTGAAATATATGTTCTAAATGTCAGTAATGATTATTGCTACCTTTATATCTCTTGTCATTTTTACTACTTAAGCCTGAGAAAAAAAACCAAGATCTTTTGGTGCTGCATGAGGTGTTAAAAATTGTGGGGGTGGGGGTGTGAGGGGTGTTGCTAAATGAATTTGTAGGCCACTAAACCATTCAGTCTTGGGAGATTGCTGGGTCTCGGTGTACCGCTCAGGAGTGGCATCTACAGCACTGGCATCCTCTTATGATGGAAACAGCTAGTTCTTTGAGTGTGCAAGCAAGATGCATGCTTACAGTGACTCTGCCAGGAGTTAACATGGCTGGCTTTAGGCAGGTTTCCCTCCTGGCATTGTACAAGGGAAAGTTCAGTCCAGTTTGATTTTGAGTTTGGGAGACTTAGTTACATCACGTTGAAGCAAATGTACTATTTCCAGCGACTCACTTAAAACCCACTCTGCAGAAAGTGTTCCTTGTTCCTCAGGTCAGTGAGATGATCTGTGCATCGAGAGTCAAAAATGTCTTTGTATGTGTTATGGCTGGAGCAGTCAGAAGTTTATAGGATGGAGCCTGTCAGAAGCATGCTGTCTTTGATTAGCATCACTTCATAACAGATACATTGCAGGTCTATTGAATAAGTAGAATAACATGAGAGGCATATTATTCAAATTAAGTTATTTAAACTTTTAGTGCATTTACAACAAATCACATGCTCTGCAATTAAAAACCCAAAATGTTCAGTTTAACAAACGTTGAGCTGATGTGTAAATCTTGTCATGAGCCATTTCTTGGTCCATGTCATTATGTAATGTAATTGCAAAAAAGCCAGCCTAGCTTTCTTCCAGTAAATCGTCTCTCTGGCCCTGTGGCAATCTCACCACCATCTCTCCACAGGGAAGAGTCTGAAAAAACATGGTAATGGGAAAAATGACCACTGTTTACAATAAGCTAATGGGAAACCCAGCTGTTTTGATATGTTGCATAATCTTGGAGAGGAAAATCCAGTGCCTTGAAGAGAAGGCAATACCAATTATCCTCTTTATGGTAACAGTATTAGAAGATGTGTTTTCATCTGTGTGCATGATCCTATTTAAACCCTCCAATCTGTCTTTAGTTCTAAGTTACCTGCTTATTGCAGAAGGGCTTAACAGTTTTATATTTTAACTGGAGGAAATATCTCTTGGAAGTGTGTTGAATTTGGAAGTCTGATTTGGCTCAATTAAAATGCGATTAGGTTTTCTGTCTCCATTGTAGAGGCTGGAGAAACATTTAATGTTGAAGGCTGGCCTGCTGGTTTTGGCTGAAATGTAGACAGAAATATGCAATACTCTGAGAAATTCCAGAACTCCCACTAGGCCAAAAATTTTCTCTCAACTATAGCATTTCATCAAGTTCCCTAGTAACACGTTTCCATGTATCACAATCATTATTGCTTGGAAATCCACCAAGTTTGCAATGAGCTGAAAATATTTATTATATTCGCTGGATGCCATTTTCCTAGCAGAGGGGTTTGATTAAAATAATTTATATCCCTTCTGTTTTCAGACTGTGTTTGTGTTACATGCTATTGTTTTAGTGTGTTACAAGCTTTGAATGAGATTAATTTGGTTACGTATTTATCGAGTCTATTAATTACAATATTTTTAATCAACCTAATCTGGTGTAATGTGTTCAGGATCCAGTCACTTAAGTCCGGGCTAAAGCAGAAATTAGCTATACTTTCAGAAGTGTACTTGGCATAATTCAAAACATTATATACAGGAGGTCTTAAAAATCCCTGAGCTACTCACCTTGTTGTAACCAAACTAATTTGGAACTCTCTGATAATGGCTTACTTCAGTATATTTGATCTTTAAATCTTCGTAAGAACTATATCTAGCTGGTCTTTTTATGGAATATCACTTTTCTGGGTGAAAATACAGAAAGCCTCACTTAATCAAACTTAAACAAATCTTTTGTAATGCACCTGCTCTGTGGTGTAAAACTGTCTGGCAGCATAACTCAAATCTCACAACAGACCTTCCTTGGCTTTGGGACGGTGTTTTCAAGCAAGTTTAAAAGGTAGTCTAACAAATTATTTCATGAACCATTTTCAACTGAAGGAACAGCATGATTTGCATACGGAACCAAAAAACTCTTCCTTTATTACCACTCCAGTCTAAAGATGTTGATAATACAGTAAGTTTATAGTAAAAGGAGGCACTAAAGTTCCATGGAGCCTGTGTATTCAATATTTTTGATCCTATGATGTGCTGGATCCCCTAGACCCCCATATTCCAGGATGTGCGTGTATCAAGCTGACTTCATGAGTCTTCACAGTGAGTGACTTGATGTAATTTTTTTAAATGAAAAATTTGAGAAGCAAAGCTAGCGTATTCTGCATTGTGGGCCTCAGCAGCTTTTCCATGT
Source organism: Phalacrocorax carbo (assembly GCF_963921805.1). Classification (NCBI taxonomy): domain Eukaryota; kingdom Metazoa; phylum Chordata; class Aves; order Suliformes; family Phalacrocoracidae; genus Phalacrocorax; species Phalacrocorax carbo. The sequence goes on along the minus strand of NC_087518.1, from coordinate 25,240,209 downwards.
GGCCCCATGTGGTCAAGGGTTGTTCATGCCCTTTTCAATATCTTGCCTGTACTGTCCTTGTGGCAGTGCTTTGCTAGTGTTGGGAGGCATCTCTGTGTCTTCATGACTTCTTAAAGGAAAAAAAAAGGTCCTAAAAAGTCCTAAACATTGCAAGTAGGGCAGCAGTAAGTGTTGGCTGGGACCCGTTTCTGTAAATATTTGGGCACCCTGGGCTCATTTAGTTCCTAATTCCCTTTGAGTAAAGGCACTTTGGTCACCTCAGTGGTTTTATGGAACTCATCTGATGTGAGCTGCCAAGGGCTACACAGAACTTATCTGCAGAGTGAAGTGTGAACTGCTGGGATCATAACTCCATGTCCAGTGCTTTAACCACTAGAGGACTGTCATGATCCACTGTTGGGTTGCACAATTTGGCAGAAGTTGAGCCCCCTTGCTTTCTAACAAACCTCAGATAATCCTGGGTGGCTAGGGGCAGCTGGGCTTAACTTCTGAGTGATGTTCAATTGGATACGTTATCATGACCAGGTTTGTTGTATTCTCGGGAACAGAATTAAGACTCAGAACGGAGTCAAGTGCGAAGTCACTTTATTTGGCCGCCAACAGGTATGCAGGAGAAAAGGAGAGAAAGAGGAAAAAAGGAGAAAGAGAGAGCTGCAATAGCTACCACCACGGATCTGCCGTGTCCCATCAGTCCGATGTATCTTCAGTCCGGTAGGGGAACGTTCCAACTGGTCCCTGCTGGTTCCGCCTTTTCTAGCATTGTCCCGCTGCACAGTCAATGAGCTGTTTTACATAGCCACATCTCCCACTCAGCAGTGGGGCGCATGTGCAGTATCGTCACTAGAGGGTGCTCAACGGTTCCAGAGGGTTCCAGGGGGTCCAAGCCGCCCTCCCATATGTTGTAAGATGACCCTGGGGCCAGGTGCATGTGCAGAGGACTGGGCCTACATGCTCCGAGACAAGAAGATATAGATATATATGTTCCTGTTGGGTAGAACTTCTTCAGTTGCCGTCGTGGTGAAGCCTTGGTAGTCAAGCCATTCTGCCGACAATGTTGAGACAAGTTTCTAGTCCCTTACAAGGACACTGCCCCATTATGATTATTATTATTAATTGTTATTATTGAAAGTAATAATTGCACATTTAAAATGCCAAATCACAGGGGTTGTCTTTCTCTTTGCTTAGCTTAATATCAGGTAAGAATTATTTTTTTTATTTTACACTGTAAAATAAAAATAAAAAACTACAGTGCTGCCATATACTCTAATTCTACTGCGAGCTGAGTGGGTGCCCAAAGAAAGATGGCTATGCTGTCCTTCCCCAGGTGAAAGCAAATACCTGATCTTAGTGCTCAGTGCCTCGAAGAAAGCAGACCAACATTAGAAAACCCTGCAATATTAAGAGCCATGCATTGGTTGGGCAAGCTCATCTGTGAGCTTATTGTTACGGTCTCTTTTAGGCTTGGTAAGCTTTGGCCTTTGCTCTGAAGCACACTAAGGACTGTTCGAGAAGGTAAATCCCACACCTATCTTGTGAGCAGCTCCACAGAAAGTCAGTGGGCAGCTGGCTGAGAAGGAGCCTGAAAGACATGTGCCTGTCTCCCTGGACGGGGTTTTCCCCAAAGGCCAGACTGCTGATGGCAGAGTTGGTGTGATGATCTCATGCTTTACCAGTCTGTGATGTTCTCATGCTCTGGCTGTGGCAGAAGCACGAGGCCACAAAGTGAATGGTGCTCTGGACATGGGTGCAGGTCTGGCATGTGAAGGCGTCGGGGCGAGAGCTTAACTTCCTCTGGAAAGGAAAGGAAGAAGGTGCAATTCTTTCCATCTTCATCTTGGAAGAGCTTCAAAAGTAGGCTGTCCATCAAAAAGCATTTTTTCCCCTGTATTTGAATCCAAACAAGAGAATATAGAGATGCTTCAGGGTAAATCGATAGAATTTGCTGCTGCTTTTGCCGATCACAGTATTTAATTGTAACCTAGCCCATGGTGGTAGCAGGAACATACCTACATTTTTAAGTATTGTGGTTACATTCACAGAGCTGCTATAACCATGAGGAATGCCTGATATATAGTAATAGATATTCTTGTGTTAAACCCCACAGCTCACTTCCATTATGTCGTGAACTTACTGAGTTGGGAAGTTGTCCCTCATGAATCAGATAAATGCATCTCCTCCAAGAGCTGCTTATTTTCTTGTACATCGTGCATCATATACCCTGCAGATTGGAAAGAGGTAATTTACCGGGTGAAGTTAAAAAACTGGCTCTGTTAATTTGCTGAGAATCACTGAGGTGTCTGAGAGTGAATACACCTTTGATAAAGTGGTGTTATAATTGTGAGGAGAGAGGATAGTCGAAGTATTCATCCATCAGTTCCTATGCAGGGTCAGTATGGGTGTACCCATGTGTGTTTTATAAGAACTGCTTTTATCTGCAACGCATCTGGCTGGTTTTCTACAGCTCCCTCCATGATGAATATTCATTCTAGTGTCTGCTCCCCATAAAAACAAGCTATCCCAAATACCCCTTTTCTGTGCAAAATCTAGTATTGTTATATTAATAATGGAGATGCAAAGAACCTCATGGAGCTTAAAAAAGAAAAGAAATAGTAGAATTTTCTAAAGGTAGTCCAGATGTATGAACCCCAGTAAACACACCCGCAGGGTCTGGATCTGGAAGGTAAACTGGCACATTTTTCACTTCCTAGGAAGAATTTCTATGCTTTAGTCAGAAAGTATCTATGGAGATTTTCTTGCTGAATGCTGCCAGCAAGCACTATTTCACTTGCATGATAGCTTTATTAATTTCCATTGTTATGATTGCGGTGAATTCTTGTCTTGTATGCTAAACAGCTTTTTTCTTGTTTGGAATCATTTTAGTGCAAAGGTCTCTTGAGGCTTGAGGTTGACTGAAAGACAGCCAGATGGGAAATGTATTTTTGACTGGCAGATGCCTGAGATTTGTAGCCCTAAAGCTTCTGGTAAAAACGGGGAGCTCAGAACACAATGCCACTTGCGAAAAGGGAATGTCAAGAATAGGTAGCTAATAATTGTCTGTGTATGGAAATACATACAGCTTGATCACTTTTTATACAGCTAGAGGCCCAAATCAATTACAGAAGTAATGATAAATGTAAACTGTTTTGTGTTCATTTGATTAGGAGAGCATTTGGTTTTGTCTTTAGAACTTTCTGTAGGACTGCTTCAAATTCTCTTCTGTGTCAAACCAGATAATAGGTGATTTTTGCTGAGGCTAGCATTTGCTGCAGGCTTACCTCTAGTTATACGTCTTGGGCCTGTCTGCACACGCAAACAGTTATTTGTGGTTTTGAACTTGAGCTGGCTTCTCTCTCTGGGGATGTTGCTTACAGCCTGAGCTAGCGCAGCTCCCCAGCTGCTAATAAAATCTCTGCACTTTGAATAATATTTAGTGCTCTATCTGCTCTCACTTAAGTGCAGCTAATGCAAGGGGAATTAACTTGAGTGCAGCAAACTCGAGTTAAACCTGTGATGAAAACAGCCTTAAATGGGTACATTCAATAGGTTCTGCATATGTTCACAAAATTAAAAGGAAAACAATAAAATCAACCCACAAACACAAATGGGCAAGATGCCCAGATCAACACAATTTAATGGATGAGCTGTAAAACAGTGACATGCCACCCTTGGAGCAGAGTAAAATATACAGGGGATGCCCTTGGCTGTGCCATGGTGCAGCAGCTGGGCTGCTTGGGGAGCTCCAGTTGCTGGCCAGCCCCGAATCTGAGGTCCACAGAGCTGAAGGGAGCCTCCTGGCATGGGATCCAGCAGCACAGCCCCCAGGGGGTCCCAGGGAGGGCCAGTTGCACGGTTTAAGAGGCTCCTGCCCTTTATCTGGTCTGTCAAAGTGGGTTTATTTCCTTATGTTGAAGTATTTTCTGTGTAACCAAAAGTGGTGTTGGTCGTTGAGTCAAGGAAATGTGTAATTCTTTTAACCACGCTCCTGGTTTATGTATTTTGCCTTTTGTTGAGGAGTGCCTGCCTGCTGCAGGTGATCAAACCGGCGGATGCAGCATGTGAATGAAAGCCACCTATGCCATGTAGGACAAAAATTTATAAAGCAAATTTAATAATCTTCTTGTTTACAAGCAGCATTTTTTATAAATGTGTTCACTACTGAAGTTGTGGAATGTTTTCTGAAGTGTAATGCTATTATAAAGTGGTTTAATGGGTTGATATATGAGTATTATGGTTCACCTAAGTCTTAAATCATATGTTTCTGTTCTTTAAACAGACACCATTACTGAGTCACTGGTTAATGGCCTAAGTGCTGTAATGTTTGCTGTCTTCTAATCAAGATCTGTTCTCATCAATGTTAACAGAAATGGTTATAGGAATGTCAAGGTTCAGCTGTGGGGTTTTTTTAGCACAGAAATACCCACTAGTTGGGCTGCTATGCTTGGGATGCCAAAAAAGGGAATCTTGGTCACATCTCAAGACCTGAGGGACCCCTGTGTACAAGAGCCAAATTGAGGAGGGTCTTCAGAGCTTTGGGCTATCCAGTTCTTCCTGGACATTCCACCAGCATCGCTGTGGTGAGGGATGGCTGAGCAGTGTCGGGGTCAAGGTGTCTGGCAGAAAACCCCATGACAGCAGCAGTGTTCCTTGGAAAGCAGGAGATACACCATGTGCGCTCTTTCACCCCTGAACAGTCAGGTTTTGTCTTGGATTCAAAAAAGGTCAAATTCTTCTCTCGTTAGTGGCTGTAAACAGGGTTCTTCTCCATTACTGCTTCATTTGCACTGCCATGAATTAGATGCAATTGATAGGAACTTAGGCAACCTTCAGCAGTTCGTCTGTTGTTGGTATTTTCAGACATTGTTTAGCAGAGGTCAGCTTTCTGCCTCCTCTCAGGTCCCTTTCCTTTGGAGATCAGCAGTGGTAGGACTGCAAGTTGGAAATGTTTGGAGTTGAATGGCAACCCATAGACAGTGGGCGTAGGGATCCCACCACCTGAAGGTATTTAAGAATGGAGGTGGGGAGCAGGGTGGACAGACCAGGAGGAGGACTTGCAAGCTGGGTCTCTTGGCAAGAGCTGTCAGAGAAAATTTGTTCTGGACAACTTCATACCCGGAGCTAAATTTTAGCAGTGGTGTAACCTTTGATGCCAAGAATTTTTGTCCTGTCTGGTTGGAAGTATTGGAGTAGTTCAAGGTAGGTGGAGATAGAGAGAGAAAAGAGCCTAGATGAGTTTTAAAATGTTTTTCAGTGAAATTCTGCAGTGTTTATTGTTATTTGTGTTGTCGTCTTTGAATTTTACCCTGTTGCAGAGTCAGATTGTCTAGAGGAATAATAAGTAAGCATATTGGGATCCTTCAGCACTAGATCACAGTGATGTTATATTAGACCCTGAAAAGACAGTCCAAAAATTACTGACTTAGTAATCTTTTAGAAATTATTTTAGGTGCCTGCCTTTTAATGTCTTCTGACATGTACTTTTTAAGTGATTTATCCATGCATTTATAAATTTCTCTTTTGCTTGGAATACAGCAGAAATGGGTCTTTGATATTTAGATCCTCATAATTGTTCCTGGAATTTTTCTTTGGCTAAACATTTTGGCATGGATGATACTTTGTGAAACAGTCCTGTGTCTGGATCTCATTCATCACAGATCTTGAAAAGAAATATTTCTTGGCTTTCAGATAGGGCTATGGAATTTTTCAAAGGATGAATTTGAACTATAAAGTGTATGTACATTTAAGTATAGGTTCCTTAAATATGCAGAGCTTACTTAAGGATCAGACTTGTATGCATTCTGTTAATGGTAAGCGTAAGTTTTAAATGTATTATAGGCAATGAAATATGGACCTTTATATTAAGCTGGATTTAAATATGATGGCATTTGCCAAATAAATTTATTTCCTTGAATTAATTCTCTTCTGATCAGGCATCATGAATGGAAACGTAAGTTATTCCTGTATATTCAGCTCTTTGTCAGCTTGCATGTGCTATTTCTCCTTATAGCATTTTGCCCTGGGGTGTTCAGCAGCTCCCTGCAGAAATCATTGAGCAGACCCCATCAGGAGCTGGGATCCGGTATTTGGGTGAAGTGTTGGGCAAAGGAAAAGCACAAAGACAGTCTGTGCCAGCTCACAAAGCACCAAAGGGCATAAAAAAAAAAGTAGGATAGGGGGAGAGCAGAGAGGGGTCCTGGACTACATGATGTAATAGGTTTTCTCTGTCTCTGATCTCAATGCCTCTAGTTCTGAAAAGGTGTTTATGGGCTGGGCTCTGTCCCACTGCACTTCAGCAGAACTACTTCTAGTGTGTAAAATTAAGCTCATACATCTATCATATCAGCTTCAGGGCTTATCACTTTAACTGGAGTGTGGTTATTGGAGCCAATATTTGCTTTAGATGGGTCACTGGAATTATAAAGTAGGGCGTTGGGTTGTATTAAAGCAACTGAGCTCATATTAGCAAAGCCTGGCAGTTCTGACGTGGAGCCTTTAGATTTACATAGTCTTTTGTCTTGGGCCTGACCTAAATACCAGCATTTAGGGCCAAGAAATTAATTAAGTCTTGTCTCTGTACTGACTAAATCCATGGCCTCTGCTGAGCGTACCACTAATGGAGCCAGCAGTGGTCCTGTCTTGCCTTGAGACTATGCAATTGCATTTATTAATGGCAGATTATATAAATTTCAGCCAAGTCTTTATCAGCACTTGGGCCAGACACCAGATAAACAGTTGGTCACAGTTCTGGCCTCTAATAAAATCGTACATTAAACTTGAACTCAGTTTTGCAGTTTAAATACTTTAAAAAATGAGCTGGTTTCTCAGCAGTGTAAATTGGCAATGCTGCCTGAAGCCAAAGCAATTCCACTGTGATAGATCTGATGAGGATCCAGCCCTTTTCTCTTGGTGGCAGAGTCCTGGCTCCTGCCCTGGCCCCCACTGTGCTTGCAGAGGAGGGAGGACAAGGATGAGCACTGCCCATGCACAGGGCTGGCAGCATGGCTGGGAGGGCACCCGTCCCTGGAGCATGATGTGCATCCCTGCTATGCATCTCCTGGACTTGGCTGCGCCTCACACTTTATTCTTTGAGGCAAGCTTCCCTTCACGTCTGACTTGCAAATTTCCCCTCTGTGCTGCCAGTTGCACTAAGGGAAATTTCTTGCTGCCGGGAAGAGATTCCCTACTTGTGACACACCTGTGCAGTGGAAGTGGTGGATGAGCACTGACCATGCATACCGGAGCTCCCAGGGACTGTGCTTTCAAATTAGCAAAGTGACAACACATGTAGGATAAAGGTTTGTAAGGGAGACTAGAGAAGCTCCAGCAAAGTTAGCGAGTGTAGCCTTTGTGCTATTTTTCTAAGGGTTTTTTTTTTCAAGTGTTTGAAATACTTTTTGACATCTGCTCTTCATTACACGACAATATAGCTGTCTTTTTAAGAAAAGAGACATTTTTTCATTATTCATTTCGAAGTTAGCAAACACATTTTAAACTGCCCACAATAACTGCAAGGGATTTGCTTTCAGGTGATTTGGCCATACAGCTGAGTCCAACTGCAACACTGTTTCCTGTTCCATGTCTACATTTACCTTGGTCACAACTAAAACCAGGCTTTTATCAGAGTTCCTGGGTTTGTTTTTTATTAAGGAAATATTTTGACTACGTTTGGATGGGTGACATGAAATTCTGGCAGGAAATCTGAACCTTGTGGTACTTCATATATCGAGTTCATCGGCAAAAGGATTTTGTTCTTTGCAGGGACAACATGGTTGTGTTGGGGCTTTTCCCTTTCCCATCAAATGTATTACATGTAGTTCTCTTCTTTTACACCCAAGTGGAGAAATATGTAAACTTTGAACGGTTTTCAGCAAAAGTAATATGGAAGAATTTTAAGACAGAGGTATGCAGTAGCGAAAAGCTGACCTGTTTCCCCTTTCATTCCACACCGGGGCTGAGTGTAGGACTTGGGCTGCTTTCAGAAAGTAAGGATGCTTTGGAGGAGAGGCCAAGGGTGCAGTGTCTGTAAGGGTGAGAGAGCATACATACCTTGACTCTTATCTTCAGTAATTACTGCTGTGCCACCTGAATTTTCACATTGGGAAAAGCATTACAGACACCTGGGTTTTTTACTGACTTGCCCAGGAACCCTGGTCCATTGGGAGTTGGAGATGCGAAGCAGAGAGAGATCATGGGGTGGGGATGCTCTAGAGGATGAAGAAGAGGGGTCTCTGAACTCGACAGGTCCCACTTCTGTAAGAGAAGGTTGGGGGTTTTGGTTTGGTTTTGTGTGTTTTAGGAAAAGTCATTAAGCTTTTAGTAAACAAGGAAGGGGAAACATTTTCTACAGAAAACACTTGTCATCTTGGCATTATGGTTGTTTCTTGATATTTACAATTCACAGAATCACAGACTTATGGAATGGCAGGGGTTGGAAGGGACCTCTGGAGATCATCTTGTCCAACCCCCCGCTTGAGCAGGCACACCCAGAGCAGGGGGCTCAGGAACACGTCCAGGCGGGTTTTGAATGTCTCCAGGGAAGGAGACTCCACAACTTCTCTGGGCAGCCTGTTCCACTGCTCTGTTACCCTCACAGGAAAGAAGTTTTTTCTCATGTTTAGGTGAAACTTCCTGTGTTCCAACTTGTTCCAGTTGCCCCTTGTCCTGTCGTTGGACACCACTGAAAAGAGCCTAGTCCCATCGTCCTGACACCCTCCCTTTAGATATGTATATAGGTATTGATGTAATTCCCCCTCAGTCTTCTCTTCTCCAGGCTGAACAAGCCCAAGTCTCTCAGCCTTTCCTCATAAGGGAGATGCTGCAGCCCCCTGATCATCTTGGTAGCTCTCCGCTCTTCGCTTTTAGTTTTGTACATGAGGGGGAGTTTTTCTGACCTCTGGGACAGTCAGACAAGATTGTAGCTTTTAATATACGAATTCCTGTGAGACCTGTTGAGTGCAGAGACCCCTCTTATCCTTCACAGCATCCTCCACCCCATGATCTCTCTCTGCTTCACATCTCTGACTCCCAATAGACCTAGGGTCCCTTGGTGAGTTGGTGAGGGTACAGCTGAGATTTTTCTGTAAACCTGATGACTTCTGCAAATGTGATCCTAGGGCTTCTGACCTGTATTGCTCCGTCTTTTCAGAAGAGAAAAATAAAACAAAGGACGAAGACTGAAAAGACTAAGATTCATCTGTAAAAAATATATGGAGGGCCATCTGAAGCTAACCAAAACTTTGCAAGCTGCAAAGATGTGGATAGCAGCATGTCTCTTATATTTGCAGTAGGCATCTTCATTTTCAGTCATTTTCAGAGCCCATGCTTTATTCCGTATTCTCAACCCAAGAGCACAAATTGCATGTTTGTATCCATAATGTTTGTTCTGTTTCTCATTCTGGATAGCAGCTGGGTAAAGTGTTGGAGCAGGAGCTGGGGACATGCTGCTGACTCTTTAAATTCTGCAATACAGGGAAAAGGCTGAGGTGAGTTTTCTAAAAACTGTTGTTAATTAGAGACACAGCAGCTGGCTCAGCTCAGTTACTGAAGACGCATAATAAATTTGATGCCTCTTATCTTTTCCAGGGTAAAGCAAATGTTGGAAAAAACCATAGAGAAAGCTCCTGTCCTCACAGGGCAGAGGAGCTTTAGCTATAAAGACTGTGGCTTCCTCGTACCTCTCCAAAGCATTTTCATAAAAGGAGAGACAGTGTGTCCCTGGACTTTTATTTCCCTCCTCAGGGCTGCAAGTCTGTACTCTCAAAATATCCAAAGGTTATCTTCTAGGTGTGGGTCTCTTTTTGGAGCTGGCTGTCTGCTCACACTGATTTACCTGAGAGTTTCGGTATCACGACCTTAACACATACAACAGAAAGTAAGAGCAGTTTACTCTAAATTTAGAGCACAGCAGGGTGCAGCTGGGGTTAAGCAGGACAGTGACTAGAGCAGCAAGGCTACAAGCTAACTCAGTTTGAGACTTGTTCCCAAGAGTTGAACAGTATTTGCTTTATTTTACTGTGGTGACTGCTGCAGGTTCGGAAGAAAGCTTGAGCTCTGGACTCATTCAAACCCTGAGCGGCTCCAAGTGTGGTGGGCTTGGAAGAGATCTGATCTGGGCAGCCCTTCTGGGTTGACTCTGTTTCAGCTGCGTCCTGACCTGCCTGCCAGGGGACTCCAGGGTCTTTTGTTACCTTGTTTTCCTTTTCCAGATATTATTTCCACCCAAGCACAGTCCTAATGCAGGATGATAGTGTACGTCCTGAGAGCGGTGCGTTACCTGCAGCCAAAGTCCCCCTCCAGTCAGCACTTTTGGTGCAGTTTGCTCCAGATGCAAGACAGACATCAGTATCAGTTTAGACCTAATCACTAAAGCTTTTATATTGCTGTGGTTGACTCCAGAGTTATGTCTACAGGCTGTAGCATTGTATCAAACTGCTTTTAAAGATCATAGCATTTCTACATTTTCAAGGGATGATATAGCCAGTTTCATAACCATTTACAGAAATCCTTTAGATAGTGTTGCAATCCAAGGAAATAACTCCACAGTCTGAGTTAATGTATTTTTTATTAAGCAGCTCATTCTGATGATGATGGGAATACACAATATATTTACTTTTTTTTCCAGAACAAAAATGAGCAGTTTAGTTTCTGGGGAAAAGAACTATGTTAAAAATGCTGCTCATGGGCGATGGAGGGAGAAAGATTTGCTGTGGACTAATTTAAGGCATGCTCTAATCAGCTCCAACATTTAAACAAGCTCTTTTCATACATATATTGGGCCATTTTCAGTACTAAATGGCTCCATTAAATGGTTTTCCAGGTCTTATGCTGGCCAAACAGCTATTAAAGTCAACAGGAGTTTAGCCTCCATAAGAAACAGAGCATCAGTTCTTCTGCCAGGTGAAATATATCATTCAAGAAAAGCTAAGCTCTTGTTCAGAGAATCCAACAAGCTAATGTAAACACAGATACAAAGCTTCTCAAATGCTGCTGAGCTGTTTTTGCAGAGGTAATGTCTTTTACAGCACTAAATCAGTTCCGTGGAAAAACGGGCTGGGAACTGCATGGGCACTGCATCTCCAGCCAGAGGAGCAGGGACCACTCAACAGGGACAGCCTTGAAATGCAACAGAGCAGCAGAAAGCTGAAAGCGATTCCCCGTTTTAGAAGAGAGAGTGAGTTCTTCGAGAAGCAAATGAAGATCATGTCTTCAGGAGCTTCCTGGAGCCTGCTGTGCTAAAGGCCATCTCTAGAGACTAACAGGTTACCTTGTCAGAAATGCCCTACACCTGAAGTACTTTTGCAAACACACAGAAGAACAAAAATCCTCAAAAATATCTTTGAAAAGGAGTGGATTTGCCAAGGTTGTGGGTTATCAGGTTGTGATTAGGCACAAATCTCTAGTTGGAAAAGAGCCTCTCCAGCAGGTTGGTTCTCACTAGTGTACCTTAGTGCTTCCTTGAGTAAAGATTAAGAGTTAAATATAATGTATTTTTCCCTACAGAAATGTCAGAATATTTTTGTTTTCCCAGAATTGTGAAAATAGTTTGACAATTAAACACTGAATTGGTGGGGAAAATGGGGACAACCATTTGGATTTCTTTACTATGAAAAATATTTTTGATGTTGTCATTTCTTTGAAAAATGAAGATAAATGCATTTAGCTACTATTTAAAAGATTGTTTTTTCCATGGGTAGTTTCATTTTTCAAAAAAAACCCCAACAACCCAGGAATATGTATCTTAAGATGTAAATGATCTGCAAATGAGTTACTGTTACTGACACACACACAGAGATACAAAATCAATAATTTGATAAAAAGCTACTGAGTTGCAATAGTGATGCCCTGAAAATAGCTGTGCAGCCTGTGAGGGGCCTGGCTCTCTCCAGGGCATGTAAGTGTGAAAGGGAGAGCAAATTCCAGTCTTGGTGAGTGACACACAGAATGTAAATGGAAGGTAACAGCCCACATCTAGGGAAACACCAGCTGGCACTCACTGGTGCTCTCACCAGGTTGTTTGTCATTTTCTCTGTCAACACAGATGTAAAATTAAATAAAATATATATCAAAAGATAATTTTTTCTTACTACTTTGTGGAAGAGAAAGGTGCGAGGCTGTTCTGCTCTCCGATGCCACATGTGTTGAGAATGGATTCCCTTGATTTCTTCTTTTCTGTTGGTAAAGGAAAATTTTAATACTTGCTAGGGTATGTAGGAAGAGCTGTAGGTCAGCTGCAAGGTTTGACAGTGAGAGAGATCCCTTTGCAGCTGAAGCTCACTCAGAGGCAGCTCATTATACCTTTTCACCTTGCTACAGCCCATGTTGCTGTTCTGCTTCTCTAAAGCTCAACAGCAACCTGTAAATCTAAGGCCTTTTAGTAGGGCCTGTTGCAATAAGGCCCTACTAATCAGAGCAAGGCAGAAAGACTGCTGAGTCAGCATCTCTGACGGACCTCCAGCACTAGAAAAGGGCAAGCAGCACTGCTTGGGACCTCGCCCCCGCTGGGAACTGGCCCAGCAGGTGGCAGTAGCTCAGGTGTCTAAAGTTAGGGCACCTTCATGCTATCAATGAGCCTGTGACAAATGGCGGGAACGAAAGACCGCAGTCCTGCTGTTCTCTCAACAGGAGGGAGGCATCAAACCCGAAGCTGGCCTAGCCTAGGGTCCCTTGCCAGTGGGCAAAGCCCAGGGTGGCACGTTGGAGGAAGGCCAGCACGTGATACTTCCCCTGTGTGCTCTCCCGTGCCCCTGTGACCTACAGCACCAATTTGGTGAGCAGCGGAGGAGCCTGGTGACCTCTTGGCTGGCTCCTGGCAGCTCTCCAGACACTCTTTCCAGGCCATGTGGAACAGCCGTCGAGGAGCGGGTGGACCAACGTACGGCCCCTCAGGGCTTGCTGACCCGGAGAGCTCGCACGCACAGAGGGGGAGCCCGCGCTGAAGCACTGGAGGGCAAAACCATCATCCAGGCTTCTGGAGGAGAAGCGTTAAACCCCTTTCCCCCTCAACACTTTTACACCTTGATGGCAATAATAACTGCGATCTAAGCCAAGGCCTCAGAACTAAGAGCGGGCCCAGCCTCCCTTTAGTCTAAAAAGCCACGTGCTTACTCTTGTACCTTGCCCAAAGTGCCTGATCTGCACCAGCGAAGGGCCTTGGTTGTCAGTGTGTGGTTTGCTTTGGTGTCCTGTGAACAGTGGCCGCAGCCTGAGCAGCACAGCTGAACTCTTACGAATGCCTCAGGCAGCCTTTCAATGCGCTGTTCAAGCAGTGGGGTGGTCACCACTTTCTTACTGCCGAGGCAGTAAAGGCCTGGCTCAGGGAGCTGCTTAACAGCAGGCTCAGCAGCCAGGTGTGGAGACACTTTGCAGCACCCCCAATTGGTGATGGCCCATCAATTAGGGCCCATCAAAGGCCCATCAATTAATGAGGACCTTTGTTTTGCCTCCAGTACATTTGCTTGTCAGGCTTGTGCCCCTGGAGGTGCTCTTGATGGCTCCCCCCTTTCCTGGGTATGCCATCTGAGGAGGTCCGCTGTGGCCAGATGATCCCGCTGCAACAGTCGTTTACTGAGCCCACAGACCCTCACCAGGCTGTGTAACTGGCCAGGTTGGGCCGCCGTCACTGCCTCCTGTAGCACGTGTGGGTCAGGTTGGTGTTGCTGGCCATGGCCGTGGGCTGCCCCAGCCCCTCGGGGCCCCGCCGCTGGCCGGAGGAGCCCCGTGCCTGGCTCCTGCCTGCCGACACAGTGGGCATCCATGGCTGCGCCCAGCTGCGGAGCTCAGCCGGTGCTGGTGCCTTGCGGGGTTTGCTGTTTGTACCACTGGAGACTTGTGTGCCAGCTCTGTCCCTCTTTATTTGGAGAGAAACGGCTGATCCCCAAAGCTGTTGGTGGGGGTTCTGTCAGCGCACCCCCAAGCCCTCCCCTGGCGGGGCTGCCTTCAGCCCCTGCTGGGGGGTCGGACCATCGGTCTTGGGGGGCGGGGGGGCCGTTTAGGCTGGGGCTGGTGCTGGAGGGTGCTGGGCCGGTCCCGCTGCAAGTCTGCTGGGGTCAGGCTGGGGGGGCGGGGGGGCCGTGGGGAGGGCGGGCGTGCCGGTTTCCCATGCACAAGTGGCGGCCGCTGGCGTTGGGTCCAGCTTTCAGGGGTGCTGGGCCGGCGGGTCCGGCTCTGCGGGCGCGAGGGGTAGCTGCTGGTTTCCCGGCGGGCTTCTGAAGCTGCAGAGGCATGCCTGTGGAGAGAGGAGGCTGCTGAGGCCCTCAGCTCCAGATGGGACACAGGGACTCTCCAATCCACAGCACGGCCCTGAGCTGGCAAGGCTCCCCAGCACCGGCTGAGCTGCCGGCACACCTTGGCCCAGGTGGACACCTGCACCTCATGGCCCCAGCGAGAAGGGGCATTCCTCGGGGCAGCTTTGCTGGTCAGGAGTGGGCGCTAGCACATGTCTCGCTTTCTAGGGCAATCTCACCCCTGCTATTTCTCATCCCTGACCTTGCTTTGCCAATGCCTGGCGCTCCTGGGGCTGCTCTTGTCCAGGCAGGGTCAGTTTGAGCTGACACTGGCTCCAGTGAGAGCGGGCTCTCGAGACAAAGGCCCGGGAGTCAAGACGCCAATTAAAGCATCTGACAGCAGCAGAAACCTCAGCAGAGTTTTTTGGCCAAGCCCTAACTAACCAACCACTCCACAGCAGCCTGACTAGGAATGCTTCGTGGCTACAATGAGCAGCCATGGAAGGAAGCAGTCGGGGGCGGAAATCAACTACTCACTATTAGAAGTGCTTCCACAACCGGATCATGAAATAGCACAACGCTATCTCAAGTGGCACGGAAAGGGCGACTCCCGCTGTGACTATCATACAGGCTCTTCGCACATGTTGGGGACAGTAAAAACTTGCAGTGTTCTGGGGGTTGGAAACACTTGGGGTTGTCTCGCCGACCACATCTGGAGGAGCAATTTGGAACGTTAGTCCGTCCTGTGCACCACTGGGAAGCCCGCGGCATGTCTGATTTGTCCAGGAAGGTCTCTGTTTCCCCCCAGTGCTGGTGCCTGGAGGTACACTCCCACCCTTTGGAACAGGCTGTCCCACCAACCAAAACTCACGCGGCCGGCAGGAGACCATGGCAGGGGAGCACAGCTGCTTGAGCAGTTGCTCCTTCGAGGGATACGGACAGAAACCATCCCTGCAGCAGGGGGGGACACGCGCTACCCTCCCTCCCTCCCTCTAGGCCAGCCCCCACACCCCGAGGGGACTGAGTCAGGCCTTCTCAAGAGACCCTTGAGCCTTGCTCTCCCCTTCTGCCTTTTCTCCAGCATGGGCACCACCTGCAGCCGCTCCCAGGTTTTGGGACATGTCTCCCGCTTAGGGACCCCAGCGAGACTGCTCAGTACCTGAGTCTGTGCGGAAAAATTCATGTACGCTGCCATGGTGGTCTCCTCTGGCCTTTGACAGCCCTGGCAAAAAGCAGAGATGACAGGTAAAGCCTCGGCACGGCTCAGGCGCAGCAGGTGCAGGAGGACGGGGATGTTCCCTCTAAGGCCCTGCCCAGTCGGGGAGTCAGGGCATCGCTCTGGACCTCAGCCCATGGGAGGGATTCCGCTCTGTGCTGCTCTTGTGCCTTGGGCCTCTAGGGACTCACGGCAAGCACTGGGATGCAGCCACAGTGGGAGGTATGTTTGTGCAAGAGTCACGTTTCCCACCGTCTGCGGAACGTGTTCCCGATGCCTCGGACCCAAAACCCTTTCAGCTTTGGCTGCTGCTGTGTCGTGCCAGAGCCAGCACCGGGGGAGGAGCCTGCTGACACATAGCGATCCCAATGGGTGACACCGCCTGACCACAGGACGGCAATTACCTGGCATGCCGTTGGCTTGCATCGCCTCTGTTTCTTCAGCAGAGGCTGGCAGGGAGCCACTGCTTCCTTCCAAAAACGCCTCCTTCTGTGCAGCCTCTCGGTCCGTCCCTTGAGAAACCAAGTGGGACAGTTGGATTAGATGGAAGCCTTCCCCATCAGGGAGGTGGCATCTTTGGGAGGCAGTGCTTCTCAAAGGCATGGGTAATAAGGTTTAGACAAATTGCCGGGGCTTTTGGGGCTGCGCCTAGTCAATAGTCCAAACAACAGCCAGGCCTGACCTGCTGGGAGACCAGGAAATTGCACGCGATCTCCTGGTTCGCATTGCACGTAGTGTGTTTTTGGGAAACAGTAAGGTGATGCTAAATGCCTTCCTTCAAAGAGGATGGGAAGAAGCTGCAGCCAGGCCAGCCGGGGAAACAGCCCTTCTGAGCAGGGCGGCTCCTATGCAAGGCCCTCCTGCCCTTCCCTGTAAACCCCAGCAACGGTCACATTCGTCCCATCCCAGCTATCGGTCTGCAGATGGGAAATCGAGCACAAGGCAGAAAGCCCGCTGAGTCAGCATCTCTGCCCGACCTCCAGCACTAGGAAAGGGCAAGCAGCACTGCTTGGGACGTCACCCCCACCTGGAACCGGCTCTCAGTGGGCAAGCAGCGCTGCGCGTGAGCTGAGCACAAGTGCAGCATGCGCCAGGCCCTCCAATCTGCCTGCGACATCTGCACAAGCCGCCTCTGAGCCGTGCTGGGCAAGCTGGGACTGCAGCTGCCTCTGGCACTCGGCCTGAAGCACAACAGGCAGCAAAGGCTCTGCACCATCTCTATGGCTTGCCAGCACCTGCAAGTTGCGAAACCCAGCGTCGCTGCAGCGAGGCCCTGATCAATCCCTTCCCGCTGCGCAGGCTACAGCGTGCCCAGGCTTGTACGTAAAACCTCCGGTTGTCGCATCTCATGGCTAAGGCAGAGCAAAAGACACCCACCGTGTCCTCTCTCCAGTTCTTCCAGCATTTGCCTTAGGGCATGCGATGGCTCCGGGGACTTTTTCCCTCCTTCAGCTTGGTACCTGGCTCTTGGAGGACCTTCAGGGAAAGCATTTGGTGCAATTTCACAGGAATAAATTACAGGCAACCAGTGCTTAGCCTGCGAGGTCAGCGGAGACGGACCACTCACCCCTGCGATGCCAGCCGCGCTGTAGCACAGCATCCAGCCGAGGAGCCGCAGAAGTCCTCCCTATGGGCACGTCTGTAACTAAACACCCAGAGAAGCCTCCATCACCTGTTGTCTGCGCATCATTGGCCACAGAAGGAGCAGCTTGCATTTCGCATGGCAAGAAGATTAAAAGGTGACTGCTCCCTCCTCCCACTGACTTACCTGTGGGATTGCTCTCAGGCTCGGGGACAGGAAGAGGCCAAGAAGTCGGGAAGCTCTCGACTTTGAGAGGACCTTCAGGAAAATGGCATGTGACTAAGCTCTTGCCACAGTGTCAATGTTAATTCTTTCAAGGAAAGGGACGCTGAGCCCTTACCTCTAGGATGCCCCAAGGTCTCCAAACCAACATCGAGGCGAGAAGCTGGATAATTGTTGGCACGCCCCTCGCCTAGAAGCAAGCACAGATGAGAAATGTTTCCATCGCATGTTGGGATCCACTTCTGCCTTTGTGAACTGCAGGCACTGGAAGGGGGTCAGGTAACAAGGTGGGAGCCAGACATAGGTGGGGAGTGGCAAAGCTGCAGAGGGACCCGGGGACGTCTTGGGTGGCTCCTGGCATCTCTTCAGACACTCTTTGCAGGCCATGTGCAACACCCGTTGAGGAGCACCCAGACCAACATACGGCCCTTTGGGGCTTTCTTCTTGGGAGAGCTCTCTCACACACACAGAGGTAAGCCTCGCTAAAGGTCTGGAGGGAAAAAACCCATCACCCACGCTTCCTGGGGAGAAGAGCCCGCTGTCCCATGAAAGGCTGCACCAGCGCTGCCTGCTTACCTGCTCCCAGCACTTGCCATGGAGCAGCCTGGGCAGCCCTGGCATGCAGGGCCACCAGGACGAGGAGGACAAGGAGGAGGTGGCGGGTGATGGCCATGGCCGTGTGGTTGCTGCTGCCGCTGCTGCTACTGCTGCAGCAGATGGGTCTGGGGGCTGAGAGGTCAGTATTTATAGCCAGCACGGCTCTGTGATGTCATAGCCCTGCTGTGACCTCACAGCCTGGCTGAGGCTGTGTGGGGATGGCCCTCAGGGCGCTCATGGAGAGCCGCTGGAGCACAGCCAGGGGAGCTGCCCTCTTTGGGAGGGGAGCACATCCCGTCGGGCAGCTCTGTCCAAGGGCTGGGACACAGGCCCAGCCAGGGCTGAGCCCACAGCTCTGCCCTGTTTTCTGGGCACTGTCACAGGGGCAGCGAGGAGTTCACAGTCCCCCAGAACAACCAGAAACCACAGCCAAGGGCTTTCTGACCTCCTTGGGGGCTGTTAGCAACAGCTCGTGAGGCTGAAGAGTGAGCGGTTTCAGTCTCAAGACAAGTGCAAGATCCCCTTCCGTCAGCAGCTTCCAGGCTGGAGCCCAGTTTGGTGCCTTGGGGGACCCCAGGGCTAACAAGTCACTTTTGTTTTCCACCAAAGATGAAGCCTTGACTTTTCCATTCCTTCTTCATGTGAAATTTAAGGGAAAACTTTCTGTCAGGCTCCTGAAAGAGCAAAGTCAATCCTTAAAACAGAAGAGTACCCTCTCCAATTATTTGACATGCAAAAGGGAACCCAGGAGAGCACAGGGTGGGTATATGCCACCTGACCAACCTAGTGGCCTTCTATGATGGAGTGTCTACATCAGCGGACAAGGGAAGAGCTACAGATGTCATCTAGCTGGACTTCCAAAAGGCCTTTGACACAGTCCCCCATATCATCCTTCTCTCTAAATTGGAGAGCTATGGATCTGATGGATGGACTGCTTGGTGGATAAGGAATTGGCTGGATGGTCTCATCCAGAGGGTCATGGTCAATGGCTCAGTGTCCAGATGGAGATCAGGGACGAGTGGTGTCCCTCAGGGTTCTGTACTGAGACCAGTCCAGTACTGTTTAACATCTTCATCAATGGCATAGACAGCGGGATTGAGTGCCCCCTCAGCAAATTGCAGACGACAGCAAGCTGAGTGGTGCGGCTAACACGTCTGAGGGATGGGGTGCCATCCAGAGGGAGCTGGGCAAGCTCGAGAAGTGGGCCCATGGGAACGTCACACGGTTCAGCAAGGCCAAGTGCAGGGTCCTGCACCTGGGTCGGGGCAAGACCTGGTATCAACAGAGCCTGGTGGATGAAGGGATTGAGAGCAGACCTGTGGAAAAGGACTTGGGGGTACTGGTGGATGAAAAGCTGCACAGGAGCCGGCAATGAGCACTCGCAGCCCACAAAGCAATGTTATCCTGGGCTGCATCAAAAGAAGGGTGGGCAGCAGGTGGAGGGAGGTGATTCTGCCCCTCTGCTCCGCTCTGGTGAGACCCCACCTGCAGTACTGCGTCCAGCTCTGGAGCCCTCAGCACAGGGAAGGCATGGACCTGTTGGAGCTGGTCCAGAGGAGGGCCACAAAAGTGACCAGAGGGCTGGAACACCTCTCCTATGAGGAAAGGCTGAGGGAGTTGGGTTGTTCAGCCCAACTGAAGAGAAGGCTGCGGAGAGACCTCCTTGCAGCCTCTTGATACTTGCAGGGGGCTTGTAAGAAAGATGGAGAGAGAGTTTTTAGGAGGGCCTGTTGTGATAGGGCAAGGGGTAGTGGTTTTAAACTAAAAGAGGGTAGATTCAGAGCAGATATAAGGAAGACATTTTTTATGCTGAGGGTGGTGAAACACCGGCACAGGTTGCCCTGGGAGGTGGTAGCTGTCCCATCCCTGGAAACACTGACGGTCAGGCTGGACGGGGCTCTGAGCAGCCTGATGTAGTTGCAGATGGCCCTGCTCATTGCAGGGGGGGTTGGGCTAGATGGCCTTTGAAGGTCCCTCGCAACCCAAACCATTCTGTGATGCTATGATTCAGGGTGCTGGGAGCATCGACTGCAAAGACCAAGTCAATCTGAATGCGAAATATGTGTTAGGATAAGCCAAAGGGCTTTTGCCTCTGAAAGAGCGTGGCAGAGGAAGAAGTATTGCTCGGAGCTGTTTCGGGTGGAGTGGAGCAGAACTTGCATTAACTTTAGTGCCTGAGAGTGCCTGGTCCCTCCACTACCACAAATGAAAGCGAAATGAAGGACTTGCCTGCTTATGCCCAACTCGTCATGTTCTCCTAGCAGGCTGACTAGCTGACTGTTGGGACTACCTTCTCCACGGGCTTTGGTCAAGCCCTGGCCTGCTGGGGAGTTTTTTTTCCTCTGTTCTTTAGCCCTCCAGAAGGAAAATGGAAATAACCTGAGAAAGAGTGTGCCAGCTCCCAGTGAGGGCTGGAGCGTCCGCCCCAAGCAAGTAACCCTGGAAAGTCATCGTGCGGTCCTGAACAGACACTGGCATCCTTTTAACTACATATTGGCTTTGTGTTACATGCTAAGGCAACGTTTGCTCAGTGGAGGCTGTCCTTTGCTAAGTGTCCTGACGTGCCATCGCTAGTTAGGTTTGCGTGTGAAGGAGGAGCGTTGTCAAGAAGCAATCTCTAATTGCAGCCATCGGCTCAGGCCTGGGAGCCTGAGTGGTAGGGGCAGCGGCTCCGCGGATCAAGCTCTGACCCCAGCTCCCCGCATGGTGGCAGGCTCGGTTCAGCGCTGATGGATTTGGGGTCACACCCCTAACATCCGCTGGATCCCATGTCGTACGGTGTCACTCCATTTCCCGACACAGACCCCGGAGGACCATGATGAGGAATTCATGAGGGAAATACAACCAATTACCATAAAATGGGAGTTGGCAGCCCTTTTTGAGGGACTGGGAGGGAGCCCTTTGTCTAACCGCATCTTCCGCCATCTCTTGTGCTCAGTGTTGACTGAGGGTGCTGGCCAATTTCCCCTTTCTGCTTTTGCCTTTTGCACAGGGGCAGGCTGGGTCTTTCCTATTACATTGACTTTAGCTGCGGTTCTCCCCTGGTGTTTATCCCACGGGGTGTATGGTGGTAATAAAGAGCATAGGAAAGACACAGACCTGCTGGAGCAGGTGCAGATCAGGGCCAAAAAGATGAAGATGTGGGGACTGGAGCAGGTGGCAGTAGCTCAGGTGTCTGAAGTTAGGGCACCTTCATGCTATCAATGAGCCTGTGACAAATGGCGGGAACGAAAGACCGCAGTCCTGCTGTTCTCTCAACAGGAGGGAGGCATCAAACCCGAAGCTGGCCTAGCCTAGGGTCCCTTGCCAGTGGGCAAAGCCCAGGGTGGCACGTTGGAGGAAGGCCAGCACGTGATACTTCCCCTGTGTGCTCTCCCGTGCCCCTGTGACCTACAGCACCAATTTGGTGAGCAGCGGAGGAGCCTGGTGACCTCTTGGCTGGCTCCTGGCAGCTCTCCAGACACTCTTTCCAGGCCATGTGGAACAGCCGTCGAGGAGCGGGTGGACCAACGTACGGCCCCTCAGGGCTTGCTGACCCGGAGAGCTCGCACGCACAGAGGGGGAGCCCGCGCTGAAGCACTGGAGGGCAAAACCATCATCCAGGCTTCTGGAGGAGAAGCGTTAAACCCCTTTCCCCCTCAACACTTTTACACCTTGATGGCAATAATAACTGCGATCTAAGCCAAGGCCTCAGAACTAAGAGCGGGCCCAGCCTCCCTTTAGTCTAAAAAGCCACGTGCTTACTCTTGTACCTTGCCCAAAGTGCCTGATCTGCACCAGCGAAGGGCCTTGGTTGTCAGTGTGTGGTTTGCTTTGGTGTCCTGTGAACAGTGGCCGCAGCCTGAGCAGCACAGCTGAACTCTTACGAATGCCTCAGGCAGCCTTTCAATGCGCTGTTCAAGCAGTGGGGTGGTCACCACTTTCTTACTGCCGAGGCAGTGAAGGCCTGGCTCAGGGAGCTGCTTAACAGCAGGCTCAGCAGCCAGGTGTGGAGACACTTTGCAGCACCCCCAATTGGTGATGGCCCATCAATTAGGGCCCATCAAAGGCCCATCAATTAATGAGGACCTTTGTTTTGCCTCCAGTACATTTGCTTGTCAGGCTTGTGCCCCTGGAGGTGCTCTTGATGGCTCCCCCCTTTCCTGGGTATGCCATCTGAGGAGGTCCGCTGTGGCCAGATGATCCCGCTGCAACAGTCGTTTACTGAGCCCACAGACCCTCACCAGGCTGTGTAACTGGCCAGGTTGGGCCGCCGTCACTGCCTCCTGTAGCACGTGTGGGTCAGGTTGGTGTTGCTGGCCATGGCCGTGGGCTGCCCCAGCCCCTCGGGGCCCCGCCGCTGGCCGGAGGAGCCCCGTGCCTGGCTCCTGCCTGCCGACACAGTGGGCATCCATGGCTGCGCCCAGCTGCGGAGCTCAGCTGGTGCTGGTGCCTCGCGGGGTTTGCTGTTTGTACCACTGGAGACTTGTGTGCCAGCTCTGTCCCTCTTTATTTGGAGAGAAACGGCTGATCCCCAAAGCTGTTGGTGGGGGTTCTGTCAGCGCACCCCCAAGCCCTCCCCTGGCGGGGCTGCCTTCAGCCCCTGCTGGGGGGTCGGACCATCGGTCTTGGGGGGCGGGGGGGCCGTTTAGGCTGGGGCTGGTGCTGGAGGGTGCTGGGCCGGTCCCGCTGCAAGTCTGCTGGGGTCAGGCTGGGGGGGCGGGGGGGCCGTGGGGAGGGCGGGCGTGCCGGTTTCCCATGCACAAGTGGCGGCCGCTGGCGTTGGGTCCAGCTTTCAGGGGTGCTGGGCCGGCGGGTCCGGCTCTGCGGGCGCGAGGGGTAGCTGCTGGTTTCCCGGCGGGCTTCTGAAGCTGCAGAGGCATGCCTGTGGAGAGAGGAGGCTGCTGAGGCCCTCAGCTCCAGATGGGACACAGGGACTCTCCAATCCACAGCACGGCCCTGAGCTGGCAAGGCTCCCCAGCACCGGCTGAGCTGCCGGCACACCTTGGCCCAGGTGGACACCTGCACCTCATGGCCCCAGCGAGAAGGGGCATTCCTCGGGGCAGCTTTGCTGGTCAGGAGTGGGCGCTAGCACATGTCTCGCTTTCTAGGGCAATCTCACCCCTGCTATTTCTCATCCCTGACCTTGCTTTGCCAATGCCTGGCGCTCCTGGGGCTGCTCTTGTCCAGGCAGGGTCAGTTTGAGCTGACACTGGCTCCAGTGAGAGCGGGCTCTCGAGACAAAGGCCCGGGAGTCAAGACGCCAATTAAAGCATCTGACAGCAGCAGAAACCTCAGCAGAGTTTTTTGGCCAAGCCCTAACTAACCAACCACTCCACAGCAGCCTGACTAGGAATGCTTCGTGGCTACAATGAGCAGCCATGGAAGGAAGCAGTCGGGGGCGGAAATCAACTACTCACTATTAGAAGTGCTTCCACAACCGGATCATGAAATAGCACAACGCTATCTCAAGTGGCACGGAAAGGGCGACTCCCGCTGTGACTATCATACAGGCTCTTCGCACATGTTGGGGACAGTAAAAACTTGCAGTGTTCTGGGGGTTGGAAACACTTGGGGTTGTCTCGCCGACCACATCTGGAGGAGCAATTTGGAACGTTAGTCCGTCCTGTGCACCACTGGGAAGCCCGCGGCATGTCTGATTTGTCCAGGAAGGTCTCTGTTTCCCCCCAGTGCTGGTGCCTGGAGGTACACTCCCACCCTTTGGAACAGGCTGTCCCACCAACCAAAACTCACGCGGCCGGCAGGAGACCATGGCAGGGGAGCACAGCTGCTTGAGCAGTTGCTCCTTCGAGGGATACGGACAGAAACCATCCCTGCAGCAGGGGGGGACACGCGCTACCCTCCCTCCCTCCCTCCAGGCCAGCCCCCACACCCCGAGGGGACTGAGTCAGGCCTTCTCAAGAGACCCTTGAGCCTTGCTCTCCCCTTCTGCCTTTTCTCCAGCATGGGCACCACCTGCAGCCGCTCCCAGGTTTTGGGACATGTCTCCCGCTTAGGGACCCCAGCGAGACTGCTCAGTACCTGAGTCTGTGCGGAAAAATTCATGTACGCTGCCATGGTGGTCTCCTCTGGCCTTTGACAGCCCTGGCAAAAAGCAGAGATGACAGGTAAAGCCTCGGCACGGCTCAGGCGCAGCAGGTGCAGGAGGACGGGGATGTTCCCTCTAAGGCCCTGCCCAGTCGGGGAGTCAGGGCATCGCTCTGGACCTCAGCCCATGGGAGGGATTCCGCTCTGTGCTGCTCTTGTGCCTTGGGCCTCTAGGGACTCACGGCAAGCACTGGGATGCAGCCACAGTGGGAGGTATGTTTGTGCAAGAGTCACGTTTCCCACCGTCTGCGGAACGTGTTCCCGATGCCTCGGACCCAAAACCCTTTCAGCTTTGGCTGCTGCTGTGTCGTGCCAGAGCCAGCACCGGGGGAGGAGCCTGCTGACACATAGCGATCCCAATGGGTGACACCGCCTGACCACAGGACGGCAATTACCTGGCATGCCGTTGGCTTGCATCGCCTCTGTTTCTTCAGCAGAGGCTGGCAGGGAGCCACTGCTTCCTTCCAAAAACGCCTCCTTCTGTGCAGCCTCTCGGTCCGTCCCTTGAGAAACCAAGTGGGACAGTTGGATTAGATGGAAGCCTTCCCCATCAGGGAGGTGGCATCTTTGGGAGGCAGTGCTTCTCAAAGGCATGGGTAATAAGGTTTAGACAAATTGCCGGGGCTTTTGGGGCTGCGCCTAGTCAATAGTCCAAACAACAGCCAGGCCTGACCTGCTGGGAGACCAGGAAATTGCACGCGATCTCCTGGTTCGCATTGCACGTAGTGTGTTTTTGGGAAACAGTAAGGTGATGCTAAATGCCTTCCTTCAAAGAGGATGGGAAGAAGCTGCAGCCAGGCCAGCCGGGGAAACAGCCCTTCTGAGCAGGGCGGCTCCTATGCAAGGCCCTCCTGCCCTTCCCTGTAAACCCCAGCAACGGTCACATTCGTCCCATCCCAGCTATCGGTCTGCAGATGGGAAATCGAGCACAAGGCAGAAAGCCCGCTGAGTCAGCATCTCTGCCCGACCTCCAGCACTAGGAAAGGGCAAGCAGCACTGCTTGGGACCTCGCCCGTGCCTGGAACCGGCTCTCAGTGGGCAAGCAGCACTGCGCGTGCTGAGCACAAGTGCAGCATGCGCCAGGCCCTCCAATCTGCCTGCGACATCTGCACAAGCCGCCTCTGAGCTGTACTGGGCAAGCTGGGACTGCAGCTGCCTCTGGCACTCGGCCTGAAGCACAACAGGCAGCAAAGGCTCTGCTCCATCTCTATGGCTTGCCAGCACCTGCAAGTTGCGAAACCCAGCGTCGCTGCAGCGAGGCCCTGATCAATCCCTTCCCGCTGCGCAGGCTACAGCGTGCCCAGGCTTGTATGTAAAACCTCCGGTTGTCGCATCTCATGGCTAAGGCAGAGCAAAAGACACCCACCGTGTCCTCTCTCCAGTTCTTCCAGCATTTGCCTTAGGGCATGCGATGGCTCCGGGGACTTTTTCCCTCCTTCAGCTTGGTACCTGGCTCTTGGAGGACCTTCAGGGAAAGCATTTGGTGCAATTTCACAGGAATAAATTACAGGCAACCAGTGCTTAGCCTGCGAGGTCAGCGGAGACGGACCACTCACCCCTGCGATGCCAGCCGCGCTGTAGCACAGCATCCAGCCGAGGAGCCGCAGAAGTCCTCCCTATGGGCACGTCTGTAACTAAACACCCAGAGAAGCCTCCATCACCTGTTGTCTGCGCATCATTGGCCACAGAAGGAGCAGCTTGCATTTCGCATGGCAAGAAGATTAAAAGGTGACTGCTCCCTCCTCCCACTGACTTACCTGTGGGATTGCTCTCAGGCTCGGGGACAGGAAGAGGCCAAGAAGTCGGGAAGCTCTCGACTTTGAGAGGACCTTCAGGAAAATGGCATGTGACTAAGCTCTTGCCACAGTGTCAATGTTAATTCTTTCAAGGAAAGGGACGCTGAGCCCTTACCTCTAGGATGCCCCAAGGTCTCCAAACCAACATCGAGGCGAGAAGCTGGATAATTGTTGGCACGCCCCTCGCCTAGAAGCAAGCACAGATGAGAAATGTTTCCATCGCATGTTGGGATCCACTTCTGCCTTTGTGAACTGCAGGCACTGGAAGGGGGTCAGGTAACAAGGTGGGAGCCAGACATAGGTGGGGAGTGGCAAAGCTGCAGAGGGACCCGGGGACGTCTTGGGTGGCTCCTGGCATCTCTTCAGACACTCTTTGCAGGCCATGTGCAACACCCGTTGAGGAGCACCCAGACCAACATACGGCCCTTTGGGGCTTTCTTCTTGGGAGAGCTCTCTCACACACACAGAGGTAAGCCTCGCTAAAGGTCTGGAGGGAAAAAACCCATCACCCACGCTTCCTGGGGAGAAGAGCCCGCTGTCCCATGAAAGGCTGCACCAGCGCTGCCTGCTTACCTGCTCCCAGCACTTGCCATGGAGCAGCCTGGGCAGCCCTGGCATGCAGGGCCACCAGGACGAGGAGGACAAGGAGGAGGTGGCGGGTGATGGCCATGGCCGTGTGGTTGCTGCTGCCGCTGCTGCTACTGCTGCAGCAGATGGGTCTGGGGGCTGAGAGGTCAGTATTTATAGCCAGCACGGCTCTGTGATGTCATAGCCCTGCTGTGACCTCACAGCCTGGCTGAGGCTGTGTGGGGATGGCCCTCAGGGCGCTCATGGAGAGCCGCTGGAGCACAGCCAGGGGAGCTGCCCTCTTTGGGAGGGGAGCACATCCCGTCGGGCAGCTCTGTCCAAGGGCTGGGACACAGGCCCAGCCAGGGCTGAGCCCACAGCTCTGCCCTGTTTTCTGGGCACTGTCACAGGGGCAGCGAGGAGTTCACAGTCCCCCAGAACAACCAGAAACCACAGCCAAGGGCTTTCTGACCTCCTTGGGGGCTGTTAGCAACAGCTCGTGAGGCTGAAGAGTGAGCGGTTTCAGTCTCAAGACAAGTGCAAGATCCCCTTCCGTCAGCAGCTTCCAGGCTGGAGCCCAGTTTGGTGCCTTGGGGGACCCCAGGGCTAACAAGTCACTTTTGTTTTCCACCAAAGATGAAGCCTTGACTTTTCCATTCCTTCTTCATGTGAAATTTAAGGGAAAACTTTCTGTCAGGCTCCTGAAAGAGCAAAGTCAATCCTTAAAACAGAAGAGTACCCTCTCCAATTATTTGACATGCAAAAGGGAACCCAGGAGAGCACAGGGTGGGTATATGCCACCTGACCAACCTAGTGGCCTTCTATGATGGAGTGTCTACATCAGCGGACAAGGGAAGAGCTACAGATGTCATCTAGCTGGACTTCCAAAAGGCCTTTGACACAGTCCCCCATATCATCCTTCTCTCTAAATTGGAGAGCTATGGATCTGATGGATGGACTGCTTGGTGGATAAGGAATTGGCTGGATGGTCTCATCCAGAGGGTCATGGTCAATGGCTCAGTGTCCAGATGGAGATCAGGGACGAGTGGTGTCCCTCAGGGTTCTGTACTGAGACCAGTCCAGTACTGTTTAACATCTTCATCAATGGCATAGACAGCGGGATTGAGTGCCCCCTCAGCAAATTGCAGACGACAGCAAGCTGAGTGGTGCGGCTAACACGCCTGAGGGATGGGGTGCCATCCAGAGGGAGCTGGGCAAGCTCGAGAAGTGGGCCCATGGGAACGTCACACGGTTCAGCAAGGCCAAGTGCAGGGTCCTGCACCTGGGTCGGGGCAAGACCTGGTATCAACAGAGCCTGGTGGATGAAGGGATTGAGAGCAGACCTGTGGAAAAGGACTTGGGGGTACTGGTGGATGAAAAGCTGCACAGGAGCCGGCAATGAGCACTCGCAGCCCACAAAGCAATGTTATCCTGGGCTGCATCAAAAGAAGGGTGGGCAGCAGGTGGAGGGAGGTGATTCTGCCCCTCTGCTCCGCTCTGGTGAGACCCCACCTGCAGTACTGCGTCCAGCTCTGGAGCCCTCAGCACAGGGAAGGCATGGACCTGTTGGAGCTGGTCCAGAGGAGGGCCACAAAAGTGACCAGAGGGCTGGAACACCTCTCCTATGAGGAAAGGCTGAGGGAGTTGGGTTGTTCAGCCCAACTGAAGAGAAGGCTGCGGAGAGACCTCCTTGCAGCCTCTTGATACTTGCAGGGGGCTTGTAAGAAAGATGGAGAGAGAGTTTTTAGGAGGGCCTGTTGTGATAGGGCAAGGGGTAGTGGTTTTAAACTAAAAGAGGGTAGATTCAGAGCAGATATAAGGAAGACATTTTTTATGCTGAGGGTGGTGAAACACCGGCACAGGTTGCCCTGGGAGGTGGTAGCTGTCCCATCCCTGGAAACACTGACGGTCAGGCTGGACGGGGCTCTGAGCAGCCTGATGTAGTTGCAGATGGCCCTGCTCATTGCAGGGGGGGTTGGGCTAGATGGCCTTTAAAGGTCCCTCGCAACCCAAACCATTCTGTGATGCTATGATTCAGGGTGCTGGGAGCATCGACTGCAAAGACCAAGTCAATCTGAATGCGAAATATGTGTTAGGATAAGCCAAAGGGCTTTTGCCTCTGAAAGAGCGTGGCAGAGGAAGAAGTATTGCTCGGAGCTGTTTCGGGTGGAGTGGAGCAGAACTTGCATTAACTTTAGTGCCTGAGAGTGCCTGGTCCCTCCACTACCACAAATGAAAGCGAAATGAAGGACTTGCCTGCTTATGCCCAACTCGTCATGTTCTCCTAGCAGGCTGACTAGCTGACTGTTGGGACTACCTTCTCCACGGGCTTTGGTCAAGCCCTGGCCTGCTGGGGAGTTTTTTTTCCTCTGTTCTTTAGCCCTCCAGAAGGAAAATGGAAATAACCTGAGAAAGAGTGTGCCAGCTCCCAGTGAGGGCTGGAGCGTCCGCCCCAAGCAAGTAACCCTGGAAAGTCATCGTGCGGTCCTGAACAGACACTGGCATCCTTTTAACTACATATTGGCTTTGTGTTACATGCTAAGGCAACGTTTGCTCAGTGGAGGCTGTCCTTTGCTAAGTGTCCTGACGTGCCATCGCTAGTTAGGTTTGCGTGTGAAGGAGGAGCGTTGTCAAGAAGCAATCTCTAATTGCAGCCATCGGCTCAGGCCTGGGAGCCTGAGTGGTAGGGGCAGCGGCTCCGCGGATCAAGCTCTGACCCCAGCTCCCCGCATGGTGGCAGGCTCGGTTCAGCGCTGATGGATTTGGGGTCACACCCCTAACATCCGCTGGCTCCCACGTCGTACGGTGTCACTCCATTTCCCGACACAGACCCCGGAGGACCATGATGAGGAATTCATGAGGGAAATACAACCAATTACCATAAAATGGGAGTTGGCAGCCCTTTTTGAGGGACTGGGAGGGAGCCCTTTGTCTAACCGCATCTTCCG
Organism: Phalacrocorax carbo; assembly: GCF_963921805.1. NCBI lineage: Eukaryota > Metazoa > Chordata > Aves > Suliformes > Phalacrocoracidae > Phalacrocorax > Phalacrocorax carbo. The sequence continues at coordinate 25,210,975 of NC_087518.1, read as the reverse complement.
CCATCTCTTGTGCTCAGTGTTGACTGAGGGTGCTGGCCAATTTCCCCTTTCTGCTTTTGCCTTTTGCACAGGGGCAGGCTGGGTCTTTCCTATTACATTGACTTTAGCTGCGGTTCTCCCCTGGTGTTTATCCCACGGGGTGTACGGTGGTAATAAAGAGCATAGGAAAGACACAGACCTGCTGGAGCGGGCGCAGATCAGGGCCAAAAAGATGAAGATGTGGGGACTGGAGCAGGTGGCAGTAGCTCAGGTGTCTATAGTTAGGGCACCTTCATGCTATCAATGAGCCTGTGACAAATGGCGGGAACGAAAGACCGCAGTCCTGCTGTTCTCTCAACAGGAGGGAGGCATCAAACCCGAAGCTGGCCTAGCCTAGGGTCCCTTGCCAGTGGGCAAAGCCCAGGGTGGCACGTTGGAGGAAGGCCAGCACGTGATACTTCCCCTGTGTGCTCTCCCGTGCCCCTGTGACCTACAGCACCAATTTGGTGAGCAGCGGAGGAGCCTGGTGACCTCTTGGCTGGCTCCTGGCAGCTCTCCAGACACTCTTTCCAGGCCATGTGGAACAGCCGTCGAGGAGCGGGTGGACCAACGTACGGCCCCTCAGGGCTTGCTGACCCGGAGAGCTCGCACGCACAGAGGGGGAGCCCGCGCTGAAGCACTGGAGGGCAAAACCATCATCCAGGCTTCTGGAGGAGAAGCGTTAAACCCCTTTCCCCCTCAACACTTTTACACCTTGATGGCAATAATAACTGCGATCTAAGCCAAGGCCTCAGAACTAAGAGCGGGCCCAGCCTCCCTTTAGTCTAAAAAGCCACGTGCTTACTCTTGTACCTTGCCCAAAGTGCCTGATCTGCACCAGCGAAGGGCCTTGGTTGTCAGTGTGTGGTTTGCTTTGGTGTCCTGTGAACAGTGGCCGCAGCCTGAGCAGCACAGCTGAACTCTTACGAATGCCTCAGGCAGCCTTTCAATGCGCTGTTCAAGCAGTGGGGTGGTCACCACTTTCTTACTGCCGAGGCAGTGAAGGCCTGGCTCAGGGAGCTGCTTAACAGCAGGCTCAGCAGCCAGGTGTGGAGACACTTTGCAGCACCCCCAATTGGTGATGGCCCATCAATTAGGGCCCATCAAAGGCCCATCAATTAATGAGGACCTTTGTTTTGCCTCCAGTACATTTGCTTGTCAGGCTTGTGCCCCTGGAGGTGCTCTTGATGGCTCCCCCCTTTCCTGGGTATGCCATCTGAGGAGGTCCGCTGTGGCCAGATGATCCCGCTGCAACAGTCGTTTACTGAGCCCACGGACCCTCACCAGGCTGTGTAACTGGCCAGGTTGGGCCGCCGTCACTGCCTCCTGTAGCACGTGTGGGTCAGGTTGGTGTTGCTGGCCATGGCCGTGGGCTGCCCCAGCCCCTCGGGGCCCCGCCGCTGGCCGGAGGAGCCCCGTGCCTGGCTCCTGCCTGCCGACACAGTGGGCATCCACGGCTGCGCCCAGCTGCGGAGCTCAGCTGGTGCTGGTGCCTCGCGGGGTTTGCTGTTTGTACCACTGGAGACTTGTGTGCCAGCTCTGTCCCTCTTTATTTGGAGAGAAACGGCTGATCCCCAAAGCTGTTGGTGGGGGTTCTGTCAGCGCACCCCCAAGCCCTCCCCTGGCGGGGCTGCCTTCAGCCCCTGCTGGGGGGTCGGACCATCGGTCTTGGGGGGCGGGGGGGCCGTTTAGGCTGGGGCTGGTGCTGGAGGGTGCTGGGCCGGTCCCGCTGCAAGAAGTCTGCTGGGGTCAGGCTGGGGGGGCGGGGGGGCCGTGGGGAGGGCGGGCGTGCCGGTTTCCCATGCACAAGTGGCGGCCGCTGGCGTTGGGTCCAGCTTTCAGGGGTGCTGGGCCGGCGGGTCCGGCTCTGCGGGCGCGAGGGGTAGCTGCTGGTTTCCCGGCGGGCTTCTGAAGCTGCAGAGGCATGCCTGTGGAGAGAGGAGGCTGCTGAGGCCCTCAGCTCCAGATGGGACACAGGGACTCTCCAATCCACAGCACGGCCCTGAGCTGGCAAGGCTCCCCAGCACCGGCTGAGCTGCCGGCACACCTTGGCCCAGGTGGACACCTGCACCTCATGGCCCCAGCGAGAAGGGGCATTCCTCGGGGCAGCTTTGCTGGTCAGGAGTGGGCGCTAGCACATGTCTCGCTTTCTAGGGCAATCTCACCCCTGCTATTTCTCATCCCTGACCTTGCTTTGCCAATGCCTGGCGCTCCTGGGGCTGCTCTTGTCCAGGCAGGGTCAGTTTGAGCTGACACTGGCTCCAGTGAGAGCGGGCTCTCGAGACAAAGGCCCGGGAGTCAAGACGCCAATTAAAGCATCTGACAGCAGCAGAAACCTCAGCAGAGTTTTTTGGCCAAGCCCTAACTAACCAACCACTCCACAGCAGCCTGACTAGGAATGCTTCGTGGCTACAATGAGCAGCCATGGAAGGAAGCAGTCGGGGGCGGAAATCAACTACTCACTATTAGAAGTGCTTCCACAACCGGATCATGAAATAGCACAACGCTATCTCAAGTGGCACGGAAAGGGCGACTCCCGCTGTGACTATCATACAGGCTCTTCGCACATGTTGGGGACAGTAAAAACTTGCAGTGTTCTGGGGGTTGGAAACACTTGGGGTTGTCTCGCCGACCACATCTGGAGGAGCAATTTGGAACGTTAGTCCGTCCTGTGCACCACTGGGAAGCCCGCGGCATGTCTGATTTGTCCAGGAAGGTCTCTGTTTCCCCCCAGTGCTGGTGCCTGGAGGTACACTCCCACCCTTTGGAACAGGCTGTCCCACCAACCAAAACTCACGCGGCCGGCAGGAGACCATGGCAGGGGAGCACAGCTGCTTGAGCAGTTGCTCCTTCGAGGGATACGGACAGAAACCATCCCTGCAGCAGGGGGGGGCACGTGCTACCCTCCCTCCCTCCCTCCAGGCCAGCCCCCACACCCCGAGGGGACTGAGTCAGGCCTTCTCAAGAGACCCTTGAGCCTTGCTCTCCCCTTCTGCCTTTTCTCCAGCATGGGCACCACCTGCAGCCGCTCCCAGGTTTTGGGACATGTCTCCCGCTTAGGGACCCCAGCGAGACTGCTCAGTACCTGAGTCTGTGCGGAAAAATTCATGTACGCTGCCATGGTGGTCTCCTCTGGCCTTTGACAGCCCTGGCAAAAAGCAGAGATGACAGGTAAAGCCTTGGCACGGCTCAGGCGCAGCAGGTGCAGGAGGACGGGGATGTTCCCTCTAAGGCCCTGCCCAGTCGGGGAGTCAGGGCATCGCTCTGGACCTCAGCCCATGGGAGGGATTCCGCTCTGTGCTGCTCTTGTGCCTTGGGCCTCTAGGGACTCACGGCAAGCGCTGGGATGCAGCCACAGTGGGAGGTATGTTTGTGCAAGAGTCACGTTTCCCACCGTCTGCGGAACGTGTTCCCGATGCCTCGGACCCAAAACCCTTTCAGCTTTGGCTGCTGCTGTGTCGTGCCAGAGCCAGCACCGGGGGAGGAGCCTGCTGACACATAGCGATCCCAATGGGTGACACCGCCTGACCACGGGACGGCAATTACCTGGCATGCCGTTGGCTTGCATCGCCTCTGTTTCTTCAGCAGAGGCTGGCAGGGAGCCACTGCTTCCTTCCAAAAACGCCTCCTTCTGTGCAGCCTCTCGGTCCGTCCCTTGAGAAACCAAGTGGGACAGTTGGATTAGATGGAAGCCTTCCCCATCAGGGAGGTGGCATCTTTGGGAGGCAGTGCTTCTCAAAGGCATGGGTAATAAGGTTTAGACAAATTGCCGGGGCTTTTGGGGCTGCGCCTAGTCAATAGTCCAAACAACAGCCAGGCCTGACCTGCTGGGAGACCAGGAAATTGCACGCGATCTCCTGGTTCGCATTGCACGTAGTGCGTTTTTGGGAAACGGTAAGGTGATGCTAAATGCCTTCCTTCAAAGAGGACGGGAAGAAGATGCAGCCAGGCCAGCCGGGGAAACAGCCCTTCTGAGCAGGGCGGCTCCTATGCAAGGCCCTCCTGCCCTTCCCTGTAAACCCCAGCAACGGTCACATTCGTCCCATCCCAGCTATCGGTCTGCAGATGGGAAATCGAGCACAAGGCAGAAAGCCCGCTGAGTCAGCATCTCTGCCCGACCTCCAGCACTAGGAAAGGGCAAGCAGCACTGCTTGGGACCTCACCCCCACCTGGAACCGGCTCTCAGTGGGCAAGCAGCGCTGCGCGTGCTGAGCACAAGTGCAGCACGCACCAGGCCCTCCAATCTGCCTGCGACATCTGCACAAGCCGCCTCTGAGCTGTACTGGGCAAGCTGGGACTGCAGCTGCCTCTGGCACTCGGCCTGAAGCACAACAGGCAGCAAAGGCTCTGCACCATCTCTATGGCTTGCCAGCACCTGCAAGTTGCGAAACCCAGCGTCGCTGCAGCGAGGCCCTGATCAATCCCTTCCCGCTGCGCAGGCTACAGCGTGCCCAGGCTTGTATGTAAAACCTCCGGTTGTCGCATCTCATGGCTAAGGCAGAGCAAAAGACACCCACCATGTCCCCTCTCCAGTTCTTCCAGCATTTGCCTTAGGGCATGCGATGGCTCCGGGGACTTTTTCCCTCCTTCAGCTTGGTACCTGGCTCTTGGAGGACCTTCAGGGAAAGCATTTGGTGCAATTTCACAGGAATAAATTACAGGCAACCAGTGCTTAGCCTGCGAGGTCAGCGGAGACGGACCACTCACCCCTGCGATGCCAGCCGCGCTGTAGCACAGCATCCAGCCGAGGAGCCGCAGAAGTCCTCCCTATGGGCACGTCTGTAACTAAACACCCAGAGAAGCCTCCGTCACCTATTTTTAGCTACCTCAGAGTCACAGAGATATATCAATATAAATTAGCTAGATATTACAGTTCAGTAAAATTCAGTTCAATGAAGAGAAATTCAGTGCTCTAATAAACATAGCTTAATCACAGTCTCAGTATGCCATAAAAAATGTAACTGCACAAGCAACTTAAGAGTTCTTAAGTTTCAGAGTGATGACTAAATTGCATAACAACTCACTCAAATAATTGAGGAATTTTAGTCCTGAAGCATTACCTCTGGTAGCCTCCAGAGAAAATGCCCAGAATCAAAGCACCACACCTGCCCTAGGCACGTCTTGCAGGACTCCCTTTATACGCTGGTGGAAGCCACCCTGTGGCAATATATGGTCATGGCCGTTTCCTATTGCCTTTGGCCTCTGTCTGTCGGTAAGTGTGTACGTGACAGGAGTCAGGCAAGGCAGAAAGGGTGCGAAAGTACAGGGAGGCAAGGTAACGGTGGTTGCCCTGCCTTAGGGCTCAGAAAGCCCGGGTTTCTGTGAGGGAGGATGTACTTGATAGAATGCGTAGAAAGGAATCGCAAAAGCGGTAAAGGGCTGTTGTCCCAAATTCCTGGGGTTTGTTATCTGGTGTGCATTGCCCAATCTACACAGAGGGAAGGTGTTGTCTTTTTTTATGCAAATGTGTAGATACAGGTGCCAGGTACAAACCTGCAACACCGTTGGTAGAAACTAGCAGTTATTTATATACAAGGTACTAATAATGTAATACATCCTTTTTGCTATTCTGTTAAATTGTAACCAGGGTGGTGGAATTAACCAACCATGGATGTTGCTATATTCCTTGTACAGCCCTATCCAACTAGACATTAAGTCTAGGGACATGGATTATACCAACCAGTGTATTCTTTGATCTTTATTTTATTCTCTGTGCAATCATTAATGCAAAAAAACCAATAGACAATGTGTTTCTGTCAAAAGAGGATGTCAAAATGTGATTTTGTGTAGTGGACTGAGAAAACTGGCTAGGACTGCCAAGATTAAGAACCAAGTAGGTAAAAAGTAATTCTAGCAGGGGAAGAGTGTGACCACCTACTCAGGTAATACCACCTACTCAAAAAAGAACAATGGGAAAGGACAACTGAGTCTGTGCAATAATTTACACGTGAAGCAAGCAAGTTTGTACCAATCACCAAAGAAAATAATATTGAATATTTATGGATAAAATGAATATGTATATTTCTGGTCTATATAAATCACATGGGAAAGGTGTGTGAGGTACGCACATTAGGTGGAGCGATCCCCCGTGCATCCAGCACTGTGAATCAGGAATGCCTGCCTTTTAACACTACATTGGTGTTATGAGGTTTATTCCCAATTTCAATGATGAAATGATCGGTTAAAATACTTCGCCTCCCATGTAAATGACTACGCGTGCCCACTATGATTTTTCAGACTACTACTTCCTTAGCTTTTGACTCGGTGGATTTCTTGAGTGGCTGGCCTTTGAGTTGGTGGTTGTGATCTCCCTCTGCCAGAATTCATTTGGCCATGAACGCAGTAGCGGCAATGGTAAGTTCTGTGGCTGGAAGCTAGACTGGGGCAGACAAGGGGTTCCTGGAGCCAGGAAAGCCCAAGGAAGCACAGAGTGGCCCGCCAGGGCCTGGCCGCTCTCACGAGCGAGGATGCTGCGGCTTGGGTGTTACCATGAGAAACAACAGGAGACTTAAAATGGCCCCTAGGAAGCACGAATGCCCAGAAGCACTGTGAACAAAATGGGCAAACAGTGCATGGCACATCAGCCGTGGCATGGCGTGGCATAGCGCAGCAGTTAACCTGGCAGTTGACATAGACAAGGCGAGCAGGGAGGGTGCTGCATCCCACCTGTATGCCCGCAGCCCAGGGAAGTTCTCTATATCTCTGTCAGGATGGTGGTCACATGCTACAGAGGTAAAGCTAGTGTTCACATAGCAAAAGCCCCAGACATTCCTGATACATCCATCCACATGGAACTGGTAAATAGAAGGCCTAAGTACAGGGGGTAGGTTGCATGAGTGTCAAGACTTCTGGGGTGAATGTATGTACCTCCACAGGTGTGCATAGCTTGATCTGTTGCGACAGCTAGGTAAATTCCAGGGAACACTTAGAAGGCTGCGAAGTATTAGTAGAGTCTGAAGCAGAGCAGGCAGCAGAGGCTCTGCACCATCTCTGTGGGTCGCTAGCACCTGCATTGCTGCAGCAAGACTGTGATCGATCCCTACCCGCTGTGCAGGCTACAGTGTGCCCAGGCTTGTATGTAAAACCTCCGGTTGTTGAGTCTCACGGCTAAGGCAGAGCGAAAGACGCCCACCATGTCCTCTCTCCAGTTCCTCCAGCACTTGCCTTAGGGCATGCGATGGCTCCGGGGACTTTTTTCCTCCTTCAACTTGGTACCTGCCTTTGCAGGACCTTCAGGGAAAGCATTTGGTGCAATTTCACAGGAATAAATTACAGGCAACCAGTGCTTAGCCTGTGAGGTCAGCAGAGACAGACCACTCACCCCTGCGATGCCAGCCGCGCTGTAGCACAGCATCCAGCCGAGGAGCTGCAGAAGTCCTCCGTACGGGCACGTCTGTAACTAAACACCCAGAGAAAATTCCGTTATCTATTGTGATCTGCATCGGCAGAAGTGGATTGCAGAAGCGGCTGCCTGGCAGCCGGCACCAGGAGCAGCTCAGGATCCGAGGGGCCAGCAAAGAGCGCTTTGCAAGGCAAAGCCCCCTAGGGCACATCACTGAGCCCAGCCCTGGGGCACATCATTGAGCCTGCCCCATTCCCCCTCTGCTCTTTTCCATGTCTGAGCATTGGTTCGGAAGGAGCAGCTTGCATTTCGCATGGCAAGAAGATTAAAAGGTGACTGCTCCCTCCTCCCACTGACTTACCTGTGGGATTGCTCTCAGGCTCGGGGACAGGAAGAGGCCAAGAAGTCGGGAAGCTCTCGACTTTGAGAGGACCTTCAGGAAAATGGCATGTGACTAAGCTCTTGCCACAGTGTCAATGTTAATTCTTTCAAGGAAAGGGACGCTGAGCCCTTACCTCTAGGATGCCCCAAGGTCTCCAAACCAACATCGAGGCGAGAAGCTGGATAATTGTTGGCACGCCCCTCGCCTAGAAGCAAGCACAGATGAGAAATGTTTCCATCGCATGTTGGGATCCACTTCTGCCTTTGTGAACTGCAGGCACTGGAAGGGGGTCAGGTAACAAGGTGGGAGCCAGACATAGGTGGGGAGTGGCAAAGCTGCAGAGGGACCCGGGGACGTCTTGGGTGGCTCCTGGCATCTCTTCAGACACTCTTTGCAGGCCATGTGCAACACCCGTTGAGGAGCACCCAGACCAACATACGGCCCTTTGGGGCTTTCTTCTTGGGAGAGCTCTCTCACACACACAGAGGTAAGCCTCGCTAAAGGTCTGGAGGGAAAAAACCCATTACCCATGCCCGCTGTCCCATGAAAGGCTGCACCAGCGCTGCCTGCTTACCTGCTCCCAGCACTTGCCATGGAGCAGCCTGGGCAGCCCTGGCATGCAGGGCCACCAGGAAGAGGAGGAGGAGGAAGATGCGGCGGGTGGTGGCCATGGCCATGCTGCTGCTCCTCTGATGTCGGGACTGGGTGGTTGGTGTTCATGGCCAGTGTAGCACCACAAGGCTCTGTGACGTTACAGCCATGCTGTGACCTCTTGACCGGGCCGAGTCTGCGTGGGGACAGCTCTGAGGGCATTCGTGGAGAGCTACTAGGGAACAGCCAGTGGAGCTGCCCTCCTGGAGAGGGGAGCATGTCCCATTCGGCAGCTCTGTCCAAGGGCTGGGACACAGGCCCACCCGTGCCTGTCTCCTGCTGGCCGACACAGTGGGCATCCGCGGCTGCGCCCGGCTGCGATGCTCAGCCGGTGCTGGTGCCTCCTGGGGTTTGCTGTTTGTACCACCCGGAGACTTGTGCGCCAGCTCTGTCCCTCTTTATTTGGAGGGAAACAGCTGATCCCCACAGCTGTTGGTGGGGGTTCTGTCAGCGCACCCCCAAGCCCTCCCCTGGCGGGGCTGCCTTCAGCCCCTGCTGGGGGGCCGGACCATCGGGCTGGGGGGGCGGGGGGGCCGTGGGGAGGGCGGGCGTGCCGGTTTCCCATGCACAAGTGGCGGCCGCTGGCGTTGGGTCCAGCTCTCAGGGGTGCTGGGCCGGCGGGTCTGGCTCTGCGGGCGCGAGGGGTAGCTGCTGGTTTCCCGGCGGGCTTCTGAAGCTGCAGAGGCATGCCTGTGGAGAGAGGAGGCTGCTGAGGCCCTCAGCTCCAGATGGGACACAGGGACTCTCCAATCCACAGCACAGCCCTGAGCTGGCAAGGCTGCCCTGCACGGGTGAGCTGCCGGCACACCTTGGCCCAGGTGGACACCTGCACCTCATGGCCCCAGTGAGAAGGTGCATTTCCTCTGGGCAGGTTCGCTGGTCAGGAGTTGGTGCTAGTGCGTGTATTGCGCTCTAGGGCAAGCTCAGCCCCACTAGTTTTTGTCCCTGGCCTGGCTCTCGTGGAGGGGCTGCTTTTGTCCAGGCAGGGTCAGTTTGAGCTGACACTGGCTCCAGTCAGAGCGGGCTCCCAGGATGAAGGCCCAGGAGTCAAGATGCCAGATAAAGCACCCAATAGCAGCAGAAGCTTCAGCAGAGCTTTTGGCCAAGCCCTAACTTTCCCCTCCACAGCAGCCTGACTAGGAATGCTTCATGGCTATGATGAGCAGTCGTCAAAGGAAGCAGTCATGAGGAGTCAAAATGTATGATTCACCACCTTCTGTTCCTCTGCCACTGGATCATGACATAGCACAACACTATCGTTAAGTGGCACGGAAATGATGGCTGCTGCTGTGCCTATCATACAGCCTCTTCACGCGTCTTAAGGTCAGAGAAAACTAGTGGTGCTCTGAGGGTTGGAAACACTTTGGGTTGTCTCGCCGACCACATCTGGAGGAGCAATTTGGAATGTCAGCCCATCCTGTGCACCACTGGTAAGCCTGCTCTGTAATTGCACCGCCAAGCCCTCCCCTGGCAGCGCTGTCTTCAGCCCCTTCTGGAGGGCTGGACCATTAGGCCTGAAGGCGGGTGGGCTGGATCAGGTGCAGAGGAGTGCCACAAATTCATCTCTCCCATGAAGAAAGGCTGAGAGAGTTGCAGTTGTTCAGACTTGAGATATGTGTGAGGAGACTTCCTTTAGCCTCTCGATACTTAAAGGGGGCTTGTAAGGAAGATGTGGAGAGAGTTTTTAGGAGGGCCTGTTGTGATAGGACAAGGGATAATGTTTTTAAAGGAAAAAAATTTGAGTTTTGTCAGGAAGACCTCAACTGTGGACATGTGTGGAGCAAATTTCAGGTTGCTCAATGAAGTACTTAGTAAGGTCCCCTGTGAAAAACCTTTTGAAGGTGCTGGAATCCATCAGTGTTGGTCGCTTTTTAAGTACCACCTCTTTAAAGCACAGGAGCAGGCAATCCCCAAGTGTAGGATGTCAAGCAGGTGAGGCAAAAGGCTGGCTAGGCTGAGCAGGGATATTTTTCTTGAAATAAGGAGAAAAAAGAAAGTATATGGCCAGTGGAAGGAAGGTCAGGTGACATGGGAGGTCTACAGGGATGCTGTTCGCCACTGCAGGGAGGAAATACCTGTGTCCAAAGCTCAGTTAGAGTTGAAGCTGGCCAGTACTGTGAAGGCTAATAAGATGGGCTTTTTAAAATACGTTAATGGCAAAAGGCAGGTTAAAGCTATAAATAACATTGGCCCATTGCTTGATGAGAATGGTCACCTCACAAGCAAGGACATATGTAAGGCAGAGACATTTAATGCTTTCTTCACCTCTGTCTTCAACACCGATGGTGGGCTCAGGGTTGCCCAGAGCCCTGGGCTAGGGAACAGTGACTGTGGGAATGATAAACTCCTAATAAACCCTGACCTTGTGCAGGACTTGCTGCTACAGCTAGATCCCTGTAAGTCTATGGGGCTTGATGGGATTCATCCAAGGGTACTTAAAGAGCTAGTTGATGTCATAGCGAGGCCTCTCTCAATGATTTTTAAATGCTCCTGGGAATCTGGAGAGGTCCCAGTTGACTGGAAGCTGGCAAACATCCCAGTCTCCAAGAAGGACAACAGGGATGATGCCAGTAACTTCATGCCTGTCAGTCTCGCTTCTATGCCTGGTAAAATTATGGAGAAGATTATTCTGAGAGTTATTGAAAAACACCTGAAAGACAATACATTCTTTGGTCCCAGCCAGCACAGGTTCACAAGCAGAAAGTCCTGCCGAACAATTTTGAGTTCCTTCTATTACAACGTCACGCACCTAGCTGACCAAGGAAAGCCAGTCGATATGATCTTTTTGGATTTTAGTAAAGTTTTCAATGCTATCTCTCACAGTATCCTCCCACACAAAATGTCCAGCGTACAGCTGGATAAACACATAATGCAGTGGGTGAGCAATTGGCTGATGGGTCAGACTCAAAGGATTATAGTAAATGGGGTTACATCGGGCTGGCGGCCAGTCACTAGTGGGGTTCTGCAGGGATTCATCTTGGGGCTGGTACTTTTTACTCTCTTTGTTAATGACTTGGATGCAGGACGGGAAGAAATACTAATTAATTTTGCTGATGACACAAAACTGGGAGGACTATTGACACTTTCAAGGGCAGAAAGGCCCTGCAGAGGGATCTGGACAGACTGGAGAGCTGGGCAATCACCAACCGTACAAAGTTTAACAAGGGCAAGGGCTGGGTTTTGCACCTGGGGCATGGCAACCCTGGATATATGTTCAGACTGGGGAACGAGAGGCTGGAGAGCAGCTCTGCAGAGAGGGACCTGTGGGTTCTGGTCGACGGCAAGTCAAACATAAGCCAACAGTGTCCCCTGGCAGCCAAGAGGGCCAACTGTGTCCTGGGGTGCATCAAGCACTGTATTGCAGCTGGTCGAGAGAGGTAATTGTCCCGCTCTACGCTGCACTGGTGTGGCCTCACCTCAAGTACTGTGTGCAGTTGTGGGTGCCACAGTACATTAAGGATATAAAGCTACAGGACAGTGTCCAGAGATGGGCCATGAAGTTGGTGAAGGGTTTAGAGGAGAAACGGTATAAGGAGTAAGGGGAGACCTCATCATGGTCTACAGCTTCCTCACAAGGGGAGGAGGAGGGGCAGGCACCGATCTCTCTTCTCTGGTGACCAATGACAGGACCCGAGGAAATGGCAGGAAGGTGTGCCAGGGGAGGTTTAGGTTGGATATTAGGAAAGGTTCTTCACCCAGAGGGTGGTGGAGCACTGGAACAGGCTCCTCAGGGAGGTAGTCATGGCACCAAGCCTGATGATATTCAAGAAGCACTTGGACAATGCCCTCAGAGATATGGTGTGAATTTTGGGGTTGTCCTGTGCAGGGACAGAGTTGGACTTGATGATCTTTATGAGTCCCTTCCAACTCAGGACAGTCTATGATTCTATGGTTCTATGATTCTAAAAGAAGGTAGATTCAGAGTAGATATAAGGAAGACATTTTTTATGCTGAAGGTGGTGAAACACCGGCACAGGTTGCCCCGGGAGGTGGTAGCTGTCCCATCCCTGGAAACATTGATGGTCAGGTTGGACGGGGCTCTGAGCAGCCTGATGTAGTTGCAGATGGCCCTGCTCATTGCAGGCGGGGTTGGGCTAGATGGCCTTTAAAGGTCCCTCGCAACCCAAACCATTCTGTGATTCTACCAAATTAAAACTGCTGCTGATGCTGTTGTTCAGTACTTATTCTTTGCAATAATGACCCTAGGGGTGCCCTGGTTTATGGCTGAAATTCCAGGTAATACTGGAGAAACTATTTCACAGAATCACAGAATCACAGGTTGGAAGGGACCTCAGGGATCATCTAGTCCAACCTTTCTAGGAAGAGTGCAGTCTAGACAAGATGGCCCAGCACCCTGTCCAGACGACTCTTGAAGGTGTCCAATGTGGCTGAGTCAACCACTTCCCTGGGGAGATTATTCCAGTGGTTGACTGTCCTCACTGTGAAAAATTTTCCTCTTGTGTCTGTCCTGGTTTCAGCTGGGATAGAGTTAAATTTCTTTGTAGTAGCTAGTATGGGGCTATGTTTTGGATTTTTGCTGGAAACAGTGGTGACAATGTGGAGATGTTTTGGCTGTTGCTGAGTAGCACTTACACTGGTCAAGGACTTTTTCAGCTCCCCGTGCTCTGCCGGGTGCACAAGAAGCTGGGAGGGGACACAGCCAGGACACCTGACCCCAACTGAACAACGGGATATTCCATACCATATGACGTCATGCTCAGTATATAAAGCTGGGGGAAGAAGAAAGAGGGGGGGGGACGTTTGGAGTAACGGCATTTGTCTTCCCAAGTAACCGTTACGTGTGATGGAGCCCTGCTTTCCTGGAGATGGCTGAACACCTGCCTGCCCATGGGAAGTAGTGAATGAATTCCTTGGTTTGCTTTGCTTGTGCGTGCAGCTTTTGCTTTACCTATTAATCTGCCTTTATCTCAACCCATGAGTTCCCTCACTTTTACTCTTCCGATTCTCTCCCCCGTCCCACCAGGGGGGAGTGAGCGAGTGCTGCGTGGTGCTTGGTGGCTGACTGGGGCTAAACCACGACAGTGTCCAATCGCAATCTCCCCTATATCCTAGTGTATACCTCCAAGTCTGGGAGTTATCCCTAAATATAATTTATTACTGATGGAGAAAACCCTCTTCTTGGAGAAAAACAGGTTGTAAGGTAGTGAGTGGTTTTTTTTTATGGGCAGTTGTTTTTACTATTATGTAGATTGATTACCCAGCTGATACCTGCTTTTATCTGCTTGTGTAGCTTTGATACAAATTTATCCTTTCTTCTTTATCACCACTGCTATGTAGTCAGAGAGTGATTTTTCTGGTCTAGGAATTTACTTGGGAGGAGGAGGCAGCCTCCTGAAGAAATGAAAGCTCATGTTTTCTGAAATGACGCTTTCACTGCTGGGGGAAAAAAAGATGGGTTTTCTCCTTTTCACTGCAGGCCTGGAGATGATTTTTTACAGATCCTTCTCATCCCTCTCACTGTTCATTCAGTCTCCTACAGCCACATGCAAGTGCTCACACCTTTCACTGATGCACGATAACAGGATCCTTAAGACTCTGGTGTAGTGTTCAAAGATTTATTTTGAGACTAAAAATTGAGATTCTGCCTCCTTCTACTGTTTCAGTACCTCTGTGTATCTCTTGCCAGGCATTGCAAGGTGGAAGTGATGGGTAACATGATGGCAGGTGCTGGCCAGTTGCCTCCCTGTGTCCAGTAATGGCAAGCAGCAGGCAGTCCAGCTGCCCACATGTCCCTGGTCCTGCAAGGGCTCATCTCACAGCAGCTCTGCACTAGGGGAGGAAGAATACAGCAGAACAGAAGAAAAAAGGGTATCAGCTCTGGTAAGGTCTTTTCCCAAGTGTCTGTGAGACCAAGGGTGTTGTTTGGTGATGCAGTACTCAGGTTTATGGTGACGAGATCTGTAAAACCTTGATGCAGGGGCTGGTCTCAGCTGTGGTTGTGCTTGGTTGTGTGAATTTAGCCCTGAGCTGGAGGCTCTGCTGGCAGTCAGGACCTGTGTCCAGCTCTTCAGTGATTCGCCAGGCAAAGTATTTATCTCGGGCTGAGTCCTCTCCCCTTTGCACGAGGAGGGGCTGCATGTGTGCTCTCTGAGCATTTTCCCTGCTCAGCCCCTTGGAATGGACGTGAAAGGTTTCCAAGGTTGGTTTTGTGTTATTGTGGTTTTCCCTATTTGAGTTACTGGAGGCTGCTGAGGGGCGGACAATTGCTCCCGCAGCGTCTCTCACACCCCTTCGCTTGCAGGTACTGCTGAGTAGGACTGCAAGGATAGCAAGCATGACCTTCTCCCTCTCTCCCCCCACCCCGAATCATGGGCTGGCTACTGCCCCTGCATGCATGGTCACTCCGCAAAGGGCTCCTCGGAGCAGACGTTACTATTAATTTACCCCTTTGCTTCTGTAATGACATTTTTATACACAAACAGCAGCTTGTGGTCCTGCTGGCCTTTTAATGGAATGAAAATACTTTGTTCCATTGCTATTTGCTTTCTTTGTGGTGCTTCGCCACAGTGAGATGGAAGGGTCTGCAGCCCCCATCCTGCAGGCTGCTGCTCCCCAGCCATCACCCAGAGGCAATTCCCCTTCGCACACCTGCCCTACTCCCAGTGTGGATGGGAGAGTGATGTCCCAGGGAAAGTGCCTGGCTGGCAGCAAGCAGCATTGCTATTGCTGCTGAAGTATCTGTTTTGGGCCTCTCTTCTTTCTGTCAAAAACATTCTGTGCTCCTGTGCTCCTTCTGGCCTGGCCCAAGGCTGGGCTGGCTCAGTACACATGACTGCCTGGGGCAAAACACTGTTGCCACTCAACTTACTGAAGTGTGAGGCTTGCTGCAGGCGACTGATTGCCTCGGTAATTTTTGCCCCCAGGGCCTTCTTTGCTTAATGTTCCCTTGAACAGACACCTCTGCAACACCTGTCTGAGCAGGGATGTACCTCCTGAACAACCTTCTGATGTTGCATTTGGGGGATGGGATCCCACAGCAGGGCTCTACTCTGCTCTGGGGGGGACCCTAGCTGACCTGAGAGACCTGGCTGACTCCAGAACTTCCTCCAGGTCTCCTCCCTGAGCTGCACCCCATGGCTCAGCCCCAAGGAAGCAGCATACTGGGGCGAGATAGACATCAGCTTAGCACAGGAATCTCTCAGCCTGTCACTACTGACTCATAACCAGAGTGCACAGGAGAACTGTAGCCACATTTCAAAATACCAGATGCTCTGTTGTTTCTTTCCCACCATGGATTTTCCATTGCTCCAGGCTTGGTGCACCGGCAGCCTGTCTGGACACTCTCCCCACTGCACTTCAGCAGTCCCACTGGTCCAGGTCCTCCCATTTCTATGGAAAGCCCTTCCAGACAATGAGCCCCTGCTTGTCCTTATTTGGAAGCATGTCCTGGTGAGACATGATTCACTGAATTTGCAGCAAGACGTTCATCAATAATACAGTAAGTTCCTAAACACACCGACAGCCTACAGGCTTTGTGGCACTAGACGGCCCAAGTCGCAAGCATGTCCTTGCGGGGGATCCAGAGGGGGAGGCCAGGCAGGAGAGCAGCCCCCACACACCCACAGCCCCTGCCCATGCGTGGTCCTGCAGCCTCCTGGGGTGCATGGAGCAGCAGGTTATGGCTTGGCAGAGGGAGCAGCCGTAACAGGTAGGTGGGCAGTGCAGTGAGAGGTGCCGTATTGCATACATATACTACATAGATGTGTTTACAAGATTATGTGTGCAATATTATGTATAAATTTTTATTAAATATTACAATTTGAGAAAATTTTGGGGAAGTGGGTTAATTTCAAAGGCATTGGGAAATAATTACTACCACTTTTCCTGGCTTATTTATGGTTCAAGAACATTACATGTTATGTTTTCTTATAATACCTTACACAAAGAACCTCTGTGTCCATGCAACAGTTCCTTTTTCCCTAAGCCTTTGCTTTTTGCTTCCCACTGTAACACCCACTTGGGGAACCCTTTTGCTTCAAGTACCAGTCAAGGACAGCTATCCATCCTGGGCATGGCTGAGGTGGCTTGGGAATGGGTCCCTCTTGTCCTGTGCCGTAGCTCCTCTGTGGCACAAGAGCCACCCTTGCAGATATCCAGCAGCCAGAGGAAGCTGCCCAGCAGGCACCAGAGGAGTGGCTCTGGCAGAGGTGCTTCCCTGGGGAGCAGCCCAGGTGGAAACTCTCTCTGTGCTGAAATTTGCAGCCCATCATGTCAGTGGGTGAAGTTCACTTTTCTGAATGTACCATTTTTCCATGCTTCTTAGACATGCTTTGGCCAGAGGTGTACAGGAGGTGGCAGGTGCCTCTCTGTCCCTTGGGGTGCACTGGGGTTTGCTTTTCCCTGGGTGCCCATGGGGACCTGGGAAACAGCGAGAGCCCAGCTGGAGCCCCTGTTTGGGGGTGAGTGGCATGCCCTCGAGCAATGTTGTGTTTCTCTGTGGCTTACCTTCATGTGGCATGTTGCCCGCTTTGCATCTCCTTTTGTGTTGCCCCCTTTGCATCTGCCTTTGCACTGAGGTGTTTTTTTTTAAGCTCCCTCTCCCAGGGAGATATGTAGCGATGCTACTGAAACCATTGCACACCCATTCCAGGAAAGGAGCAGAGTGAGGTTTTCTTGCAGCCCCTTCCTGCTGTTGCTGCTTTGAAGGATGCTTGTGCCAGACATGGAAGAGGGGAGGCAGAGGAAGGGAGTAAGCTGTGCCTGAAAGGAGCCAACTGCAGTCAGTAATAGAATGTCATACAATAAAGTGACACTTCAGTCTCACGTCTTCTTGCTGACAGAATGATTCATTAAGTGTTTTGAACTAGGTTCTTACTTATTTAACAGTGTATTTGGTAATTAAAAGGTATGGAAGGCTAAATGAAAAACTGCATAAGGATCAAAAGAAGAAAAAAGGCTGCTTTTCCTATAGCCCATGGATTTACTGGAAAGTGAGTTTTTCAAGCACAAAGGTTCTTCCTCCACTCCAGGGAAAGCTTAATTTAGTGCACTAGAAAGATTTTCACTTGAAACGTTGCTGATGTTCTCATGCTGCCGTTGATTACTAGAGATGGGGTGATTTCTTACTATATGTTTGATCTTTGTTTGGAAACAGTAGGAGGAAAAATGTTCCCACTGTGAAGATTTGGTTCACACAGGTCAGTGTATTATTTCAGCACAATGAATTCACAGCGGCTTTCCCAGATGAAAATCAGTATCAGTGTGTGTGCCACTGGAGTCTAGAATGGGCCCTCTTTTCGCATAACACACCATGCCAAGCTGCTGGGCATATTTTTTTGTTTTCTCGTTTTTATTGATTATAATAAGAGCAGCCACCCAGGGTGGTGGGCATCCTAGGCAATCTTTTAAAAATATGTAAAACAGATTTGTTGGATCCCCTGAATCAAATCAAACAACCCAGCGATAAGATAACCCTGGCTTTGTAAATGTAAGTAAGTGGCATTACACTGTGAAGTGCATAGTGCTGTTAATGAACTTCATGTTTGCTCCAGCACACAACTGTGTTTTCTGTGGTCTTTTGATCTGATTCTCTCTGCCCTGTTTTGGTGGTGATGGTTTTTCTCCCCTCAGGACTGTACTCTGCTAAATAACCTTCATGCCATTGCTCATCAGCACATCCTCAGTGGGAAGGTGTTGGCTGCAGAGGGGCAGTGAACCTTTGCTGCTGGTGTTGCAAAGACTCGCCCTGTGATCCAGGCTGGGCTGCTCTGAGCCATCCAGGTCACAAGCAGAGTAGGGCAGGCACATAACATTTCCCAATACATTTTTGTGTGTTTCTATCTCCTTCTCCTCTTGCTCATAGTAAATAACTATGATTACAAGAAATAATTAAATGTTGCTTGAAATACTTGGACCTTGTGATAAAAAACTAGCACATTCACTGCTTTTTTCCCTAAAAGGCAAATTGCTCTTCAATTTCCCTTTTCCTTACACATCACCATAAATTCCTCCATGACGTTACAGGAGCTTCCTATCCCCAGATTTCCCAGCCCCATTTGTCAAACACTCCCGGCACATGTAGCCAACTACATGAGGCAGAGGAAATGCTGGATATGGCTGCAGACACTGGACAAGCCAGGCAGGTTGCTGTCTCCCAAGTTGGAAATATAAGCAGAACAGAGCAGCAGGTAAGTGTCAGTGCATGAAACCAGTGCTTTGTGGGGCAGCTCCCACAGTTGCCACCTTTCTGAGTGACAGTCTTAATGATTGTGTTTGGCTGGGCTTGGGTGCAGCAGGAGATGCTGCGGGGAGCCCTCATGCTGAGGGAGCTGCAGCGTTGCTTTGAGGAAAAATCCCACTGTGAGCAGTTTTGCTGTGAGGGAAGGATCAGGTGTGCTGGAGCCCAAGTCAGAGATCTCCTTTCTTCTCTCAGGAGCTTGTAGGAGCTTTGCATGGGAGAAAGGAAAAGGGGTCAGGCAGCCTCTACAGCACTCCCTCAGCTGCTGGAGAAAGAAGAGGAAAGACAGGAATGAAAAAAGCCCAATAACTAAGTACTCTCCTAATTTCTCTCCTGTATAAATGTCTTGGCTGATCTCTGCTGTTTTCTCCCTCTCCATCCTCCAATGCATCTCCCAGCATGTGGAAGGATAAACCTGGTGTGAAGACTGGGGGAGGGAGTCCACAGTGCTTTCCCCACGAAGGGGACAGGAGATCCTGCAATTTCTAGAGAGACAGAAAAAAGGGTTGAGGAGCTGATGTAGTGGCTGAGGGAACAGGGAGAAGAAATAAGAGGGGAGAGAAATGCTTTGTGGCTATTAATTGCAGGGCAGGCAGAGGACACCAGCAACTCTGAAGAGTCTGGCATCTCCTTGCCATTAGGCAGCTGGCCCCAAAGGTTCATCTCTGCTCGAAGAGCATCCACAGCCTGGGTTCACACAGCACAGGTACCAGGAACAGCATAAAGAAACATGGAGGTTAGTGTAGAAAGCTACCTAAATATTGCTGTATGTTTCCAGCAGAATTTGCAGCCTGTACTGAGCACCATAATTGTGGTCATGGTTATGCTGTTCCCAGACACCAACCTGATTAGTTCAGAGGGAACTGAAGTACATCTGTGCAAGCTTCAGCTGCCTCCTTGGCTGCAGTGTGGGTGGTGAGTGGGCACTGTCCTTCCTCACTGATGAGAAGCAGTGGGGCAGGCTGGATGGAGAGATGCCCTACATGCACCTGAGATGACAGGAGTCCTGAGAAAGTTTCGGTGTTGATCCTCAGCTGCCACAGAGATCTCCTTCCTGCCTTACTTTGGGGGCTGACACAGGTAGGGTGCATCATCTGAAGTCGTATCAAGCAGGTGTTTTGGATATGGGTATTTTCTGTACTTAGTGTGGGTCTGTATCAATACATCTCTGTGGATGGAGGGTAAGGATCATTTAAATCTTGCTTGCTACTGATGAGAGGGTGAGGACTGGGCTAGCGCCATAGCTTGTGAGGAATGATCAGATAGTTATAAACAGACCCAGGGAAGGAGCAACATGGCACCACCTCTGTTTGGGAAGAATTATTAGCCCAGCCCCAGAGCAGAATGCCTGGAAACCTGCAGAACAAATAGTAGTAAGTTCATTCATACAGCAAAAGATTTTCTGACCTTATCTAGCCTTACATATTCACTACACCTCTTCACCTAAGCAATCACCATAGGAGCACTCTGCCCGCACCAGAAGGTCCATCCTTCCCCCACTACTGCTCTGCAAGGAGATGCTCTCTGTTATGCTGCTGTGTGGTGGGTCTCCTGGGTCCCTACCACTGAAGAAAAAGAAATCTGTTTACAAGAAACAAACAGCTTTGCGTAAACTACAGCTACAAGCTGCCAATTTAATGTTCTTCCAGCATAGAGATGCATACTTCCCCCACCATAAAGTGCTTTATTAGCAGCAGCCACAGTGCAACTCCAGGGGCATGTGGTTATGAGATCATGTCACTCGGGAATAGAAGGCACCAGACTATGCCCCAGGTCTTATAAATACAGATGTGTGATGATTATCTCATGATAACCATCAGAGTTCCTGCTGTAATAATACTCATAATAATTTATCCATCAAAAGTTTTTAGGTTGGGATCACCCTGTGCTCAGAGCCGGAGCAAAATGCTGTGCTCAGGGTCTGCTCTGTTAAATAGTTACAGAGATCCTACTGCTGTACACATGACCTCCTGTACCATGGAAAGACATAGCTGTGATATGTTCCTGAGTTCCAATGATGTGTGTAACCAGAGAGTCAGATAATTTCTAGTTGGGATGATGAATAGTAATGCTCAAACCACGAATATCACTAAATATGTGTACATGAGATTAAATAAGAATACCCTTATTGTCAACCATGTTCCCTTTCTTTATTACAGGATAATATGGTAATATATTATTATACTTCTTACTGTGTGCTTCTCCTTTATATATGTTCATCATCTAGACTCAAGGAGGGCTGCAGCTGCAGCAGCAGTGGAAGCACATGGGGAAATGACTCACGTCCATGGGCTAGACAGAGATTTTCAACCACAGGAAAACTGACATAAAGGTGGAACACTTTGTTATTTGGGGAACAAAATGTCACAGCACATGACTGCTTTGGATTCAGTAAATTTTTTAATAGACTTGTAGGCTGTGAAGGAAGCGTGAAGAAAATGTACTTATTGTTTCATTAAGAAAGGTCAAGTATATGAAACACCTTCAACTCCAAATGATCTAAAGGATGCTGCAGTTACAGTCAATCTGTGCCCTACTCTTTTCTGGTAGAAGGGCTCTAACTCTGAAATGAGGAGCTGGGTGAAGTGTCAAGAGATAGTAAGAGGCTCACTCTCTTCCCTTACGCTTCTTAAAAACTCCTCCCATTCCCACTAAATGTCCTGTACAAGTACCGCTGGATGTGGCATCCAGGTGCATGATTTCTTCTTCCAGTACTAGTGCTGAAATTGCAGGGCCCCTGTAGGAGGGGCCTCTGTAAGCAGCCAGTTTTGCACTGTTTGTAGTCATGTCTGAGTAAAGTCCTGGTCATATAAAGGCATTCCTCCTCTGCAGTTTGCAGTAATATTCAGGTGCATCCAAACCAATCTGAAACAAAGCTTGTTTGAAGGATGGGTTTAGTCTATCTCAAGTCTCTGTGAGGTTCCAAGAAATCCTTCTCTAAAGCTGCACTGGGGGACATGGGGTACATGCAGGGGAGTCTGAAGTGTTCCTATACTCTCATAGTTTTAGACTGAGCTCGGAAAACCTCTGTCCCTTTCCTGAGGGACCTTAATGTCCAGAGCCAGCAGAGAAGTGGCCTTTCCCCTTTCGTTTCCAGAGCTGGGAGGTAGGAAGGAAAGGACTGGGAATGGTAGTGCAGGTCAGTTTTGTTTCCATCCTGCCTCCAGCAGTCCTTGCCTTCCCCACTGCCCTTGCAGGAGCTCTGCAGCTTCTGCCCATGAAAAAAGCCCACAGAAAATCCTCTGCTCCTGCACAGGATTCAGAAGTAATTTGCAGAATCTCTCCCCAGTTCTCCCCTTCCCAGAAATCAGGCTCTGTGTATGTGTTTGCATGCGTGCATGCACCAAATTGCAGCCCAAAGAGCGTTTTTACACTTGATTTACAACCTGATGAAACAATTTTATTATGGAAGCAATGACATAACTTTATAGCAATGAAAATACATCACTATAATCCGGTGGCTTATAACACTTTTATAAGGTGTGTCTATACAGGGTGAGGTCCCCAATGCAGGCAGAGCTAGTGGCACCTGGCTGGGACCTTTCCAGTGAGGGGGCCAGGTGCCCACAGGGTGCCCGGTGGGAGCTGTGGTGATGGAAGGTTCCTCACGCAGCAGAACCTGGGACTTGCTAAAGGGATGAAGGAATGAGCTGAAATAGGTTAAGGCAATCGTTGGCAGGAGGTCTGCTGGATGGTAGCTTCCTATAAAGCGCACATTCCCCTGAGAGCAGAATATGGCCCCTGAAAAGCTTGCAAGTTTTTCTTCTCCTTAGCCCTGAAGCAGAGACAATAAAAAACAATTCTGTAGATACTGCTGTTGATCAACTCCAGGTAAGTTCAATAGTTAGCTCCTACTTCTCCACCCCCTGCTGAAGAAAAACAGTAGCAAAAGAAGAAGAGAGAGTGTCTGCTCTGTTTATAGCATGGACTGCTGGCGTCAGAGCCTTGTAGCAGTGGTTTTCTACCACTGTGGGCCATGAAACAAAACGCCCCTGGCTAGGGCAGTCATGTTTGAGGGAACTGGGACTTGCCTGAAGAGTCAGGAAACTCTGGAGCATCTCTGGGGACCACAGGTTTTAATTAAAATGTAAAACTGCATCTGCTACCATCCTGCATTATTGCTATTAAGAGGCAAAAATATTTTGTTATCATATAATTTCTGAAGATGAAGAGCCATAGTTAAAGATGGGCTGGTGACAAGAAAGAGTGTTTTTTGGCTATTTGGTCACTGATTCATGTATAGGTGGCATTCAGCAACCAATAAGCATTGTAGAATCTGTAAAGCTGTGCTATTTCAAAGCTGAAAAATTGCCTTTGTGTTATAGTGCTTGATTCAGAAATAGTCCTAGAAAAGAACAAATATGACTTTTTAGGCACATTTTCTAGGTTCTATTGCACGTATCGCTACTGTGTGAGAAGGCTGCCTGTATATCAATATTTTTTCAGTTACTTAATGTTCCAAAATGATTTATTTGGAAACCTGATCCAAATGCCAATGTGAGCAAAACAGCAACTTCAATTACACCTACACTTATTCCTACAGGGTATCTCTGTGCTGCAGATTGTTCACTCCACAAAACCACACATAAACTTGTACTATGTCCAGTAGAGTGATACATCTGGAACATGCATCTAATTTATCAAAAAATATGATCAAAGAAATTAAAAACGTGGGCATTTGGGACACCAAAATGATATTCATGGAGAGATAACTCTAAAGGAACTGGATGTCCCAGGAGAACAAGAGTACATGATAATTTTTAGAGTGTTCACATATGTAGTCTATAGGGTGGGAACAGGAAACAAAACCCAGTTTTAAAATATTTTTTAAAATGTTTTTAAAAGCCTCTGTGGGTCTTTGATACTGTCCCCCATTACTTCTCTGATGTACTTATGAGCTGGTGAAAACCAGACATGCAAAACAACTGGGTGGGAAACAGACAAGAATATCAGCAGTAGTTTTGTCTCAGGTATAACAATTTCAAATCTTTAATGTTTTAGTATTAAAGACAAGGAACAGCTGTAAACTTTGTTTAAAATTTACATAAAAGCTAGCTGAGATGGGAGTACTGTTCAAATCCAATTTCTTATTTTCTAATTGCTACTATTACTCATAATGGCAAGGTATGAAATTGTCTGAGTAGATTAATTAATAACTTATTACTGGGATAGAGGTAATTTTCCTCCTAATAGCTGGTATATTGCTGTGTTTTGGATTTAGTATGAGAATGTTGGTAACACGCTGATATTTTAGTTATTGCTAAGTAGTGCTTATGCTAGTCAAGGAGTTTTCAGCTTCCCTGCCAGCAAGAAGCTGGGAGGGGGCACAGCCAGGACAGCTGACTCAAACTGGCCAACGGGATATTCCATACCATATGATGTCATAGTCAGTATGTAAGGTGAGGGGAGTTAGCTGGGGGGCTGCGATTGTCGCATGGGAACTGGCTGGGCGTCAGTCAGCAGGTGGTGAGCAGTTGCACTGTCACTTATTTTGTATATTCTTTTATCATCATCATTATTATTATTATTATTTTCCCTTCCTTTTCTGTCCCATTTCATGTCTTTATCTCAACCTATGAATTTTACTTTTTTTTCCCAGTTCTCTCCCCCATCCCACTGGAGCAGAGGGAGTGAGCGAATGGCTATGTGGTGTTTAGCTGCCTGTTGGGTTAAACCACAACAAAAGTGAACTGAAACAGCAAAACAGAGAAAGGTGCCAGTGCCAGCAAATGTTTTGACAGGGTTTTGAAAAACATACACCTGTTTTCATGCCTTAGGCATGGGACCAAGTTTTGGTAAGGGATGTTGATGCTATCTTAGGATCTTCAGTCAAGGATGATTACTTGTACACTCCTACCTCTTTTCTGTGTTCTTCACAATGCAGAAGACTGCTGGGCTGCTGGGTCTGTGCTGTCTCTGTGCACTGCTACACCTGCACAGAGCCACTCTGAGTTTGCTAAAACGGCATTTAAGCTTACAGTTGCTTGCTGTTATTTCGAATGCCAAAGCAATATCTGCTCTATACCAGGTAATTGAACAATTTTTCTGGTATTTTTCCCAAATGCTGGTTATAGTGGAGTGAGTAGTCTAAAAGGTTGAAACAGAGAAACAAAAGAAAATTGTGGCAACTGTTTCAGGTTGAGGTTATGTTTTTCTTTAAAACATCTAAATGAAGTAAGTAGCAATTACAAGGGAGGAGTAAGAAGATGCGTTAGGTAATTGGCATTAACTGGTTTTTGGAAGATCTGCACCAACAAGTTGTGAGCACCACAGTGAGCCTGCCTTGCCCTCAGTGGGTGCGGGAGAAGCTGAAGGAGTCCAAGCAGATCCTGTGAAGCCCTTTCCTTGTCTGTGCAAGGGCAACTGGAAACCAAGATGGATAGTGCTGCAGGATGCTAGTTTAGAGTGTTTTGTGTGGCAGCCTTCAGTAAACACAAATAACACTGTGGCATTAGGCCCATAAAAAATTAGCATTTTCCATTTATTTAGCCCCCTTCATTACACACTCTAAGGGACTAGAAACTTGTCTCAACATTGTCGGCAGAATGGCTTGACTACCAAGGCTTCACCACGACGGCAACTGAAGAAGTTCTACCCAACAGGAACATATATATCTATATCTTCTTGTCTCGGAGCATGTAGGCCCAGTCCTCTGCACATGCACCTGGCCCCAGGGTCATCTTACAACATATGGGAGGGCGGCTTGGACCCCCTGGAACCCTCTGGAACCGTTGAGCACCCTCTAGTGATGATACTGCACATGCACCCCACTGCTGAGTGGGAGATGTGGCTATGTAAAACAGCTCATTGACTGTGCAGCGGGACAATGCTAGAAAAGGCGGAACCAGCAGGGACCAGTTGGAACGTTCCCCTACCGGACTGAAGATACATCGGACTGACGGGACATGGCAGATCCGTGGTGGTAGCTATTGCAGCTCTTTTTCCTTTTTTCCTCTTTCTCTTCTTTTCTCCTGCATACCTGTTGGCAGCCAAATAAAGTGACTTCGCACTTGACTCCGTTCTGAGTCTTAATTCTGTTCCCGAGAATACAACAAACCTGGTCATGATAACGCATCCGACTGAACATCACTCAGAAGTTAAGCCCAGCCGCCCCTAGCAACCCAGGATTATCTGAGGTTTGTTAGAAAGCAAGGGGGCTCAACTTCTGCCAAATTGTGCAACCCAACAGTGGATTGTGACACACACGTAGCAGAAGCTTATTGTCTTAACTCTGAACTGACTCATGCTAAATCAGTAATGAAGATGGGACTGGGGAACACGCAGCCTCTGGCCCAAGACAGGAACTGCCTCTGTGTGGAGAACTTCTTGCATCTTCTGTGATCTATTAACTGCAACTGAAGTGTAAAAAAAGAACACAAACCACCAAAACCCAACAAAATCCACACCCAAAAAAACCTTAGGGGTTATCCAGGGGTCTCAAAGATTATGTCAAGCCTTCATGCAAATTGACTGAATACCTTGGGGCGATTCTCAAGCAGACTCATAAGGCAGGTGAGCCAGGATTAATATATACATGAACACTACTCTCCAAAACTGGGACAAATCAAGTTAATGCCATATGTATATTTTTCTCACCGAAAAGTTTGTGTATTTTAGTAAATCTCTGGAGAGCTTCTTGCTATAGAAAAACTTTAACTCTTGCCACAACATTGTCTGAACTATGTTTTCACATGTATATTGGCCAAAACACTATTTAAGAAGGGTTGTTTTTGAAACAAGGTTTGCATCTTTTACTGCAGATTGTAGGACTTGTTTACCTCAGTCTCACCATATGGGTAAAGAAAAGTACTGTAGATATGTACTGTGGTATTACAAATATTTATTACTGTAACTCCATTTCTCTTATGGCTTCCTTCCTTGCAGTCATGCTAGCAGTTCATGTGTTTCCAGTGTAATGGAGTGTCTTTGGTCATCATTTTCTACATTTGTTTTAAAACACAAATCTATTGACATTCAGTATGCACATACAGGATTATATATACTGGTATAGTTATGTACTAGATGTACACAGTGTATGCAGCATGGGCTGGTATGCTTTGCCCTCTTTCTTTCCCAGGAAAAGTGGATCAGCTGCTTATGTAGAAGGGAAATACAAGGGGAACAAAAAGGGGACTGCGATTTGTCACAGATGTGGATCACCTATAAGTTTCCAAAACAGTGACATAAATATTTTACAATAAAGCCCTGAAGCTTTATTTCAGAGAATATTTCTCCTAGCCAAATAACTAAGGTTGGAGGTGATGGGATCTCATCCTCTCTAGTCTGCCTCTGACTCTGTCACAGTCTTGCCTGATGGTCTCAGCCACTGCCAGCTATTTATCAAGTCTATTGATCTTCAGTAGTTAGAGACCCTCACACACTCTTCAGGGATGCGGTGCTATTGGGAAGCTGGCTTAGTCTTTGATTTTCTGCTTTAATTTTGATTTTTTTTTTCCCCCAGAATATGTCCCCATTTCTTTCTATAGCTACTTTACTGATCTAGAATAATTTGCTTTCCTTCTTTTCCTTTTATTTTTTTTTTTGGTACCGCTGACCTCCCTGTCTATTGGATGTGTCCACTGACATCAAGTCCACCTTGCCACCCCCAATGCTGGTGTAAGACTCTGGAAATTTATGGCCCATTGACTATTAGGGGCCACGGCATCTTTCCTTTAGTACACTTATGCTGCTAACTTGATCATCTTCCCCTGGTCTCCTTGAACAGTGTCTCCATCTCTTTCTTAGATACATGTCTCTGTTGTTTTACTGCCTCCCTCATGTCCTTCCTTGTCGTGGTTTAGCCCCAGTCAGCCACCAAGCACCACGCAGCACTCGCTCACTCCCCCCTGGTGGGACGGGGGAGAGAATCGGAAGAGTAAAAGTGAGGGAACTCATGGGTTGAGATAAAGGCAGTTTAATAGGTAAAGCAAAAGCTGCACGCACAAGCAAAGCAAACCAAGGAATTCATTCACTACTTCCCATGGGCAGGCAGGTGTTCAGCCATCTCCAGGAAAGCAGGGCTCCATCACGCGTAACTGTTACTTGGGAAGTCAAACGCCGTTACTCCAAACGTCCCCCCCCCCCTCTTTCTTCTTCCCCCAGCTTTATATACTGAGCATGACGTCATATGGTATGGAATATCCCGTTGTTCAGTTGGGGTCAGGTGTCCTGGCTGTGTCCCCTCCCAGCTTCTTGTGCACCCGGCAGAGCACGGGGAGCTGAAAAAGTCCTTGACCAGTGTAAGTGCTACTCAGCAACAGCCAAAACATCTCCACATTGTCACCACTGTTTCCAGCAAAAATCCAAAACATAGCCCCATGCTAGCTACTACAAAGAAATTTAACTCTATCCCAGCTGAAACCAGGACATTCCTGAACACTTGCATCTTTCAGGAATTCTTCAGGCCAGTAAATATTAGCAATATAAAACTTAAACCTGAAAATCAAAATATCAAGAAATAAACAAGAAGCTCTGCGGGGGCTGTACTTATCACATAGCACACACAGTCCTATGGCTATGGTTCCTCTGGTCATCTATGCAGCTGCTCACCTCTTAACTGGGACCAACTACTGCAAACACCCCAGAGACACAGGATTTTAGACACCCAGATAGCTCTGTTTGTTAGACTCACTGGTATCTGTATGTCAGAGGGCCTAAAAGATCAGCTCTTCACTGCAGGGAACTTGCAATTCATTTATTTAGCACTTAGTGCAATAAGCAGTAACAGAAGAGATAGATACTCTCTTCTGGGTATCTACCCAGAAGATCAGAATGAAAATAAGGAGGAATTATTTTGTTTCTTAACATGAGAATATGGAATATTTTTAATGTCCAATATGATTAATTTACAAAAAATTCTAGATAGATTAATTATACATACATAGTATTTATTTTCCCAGATGATCATTTAACGAGATAACTATGCAAACCAACAATTATAGCATCATGTCCACTGCTCTAATAATATTCTCTAGTGTTCCAAACCTTGGCCTGCTCAGCTAGATTATGGGCTATGCAGCCAGCTACTAAGCTCCACACATCTGCTAGCTCACTCTCCCCCAGTGGGATAGGGGAGGAAATCAGAAGAGTAAAAGTGAGAAAACTTATGGGTTGGTCCTTTTGCAGCTTCAAGGTGCAAGCAGAAGTTTTCTCGCTACTCCTTCTATTGGTCTGTGGTGACACTGATTACTTTTGCAGAAATTCACTGCTAGCCTGTGGCCAGGGCACAACTCTTTCCCAGTTCCATCTTGGCAGTGGGAGCGACTGCTGGACTTCTTTCAAGGGCTGTTGCCTGAGCATGGCCCAAGCAATGTGTGCAAGAGGAACCTGCGATGGTTTATGTGGGTCATGTTTATGCACACATTTATTGCAGCCTACCATGGTAGTGAGGCATTTACTTGTCTCAGTGTAACCAGCTGGATTATTCTGTCCTTGTTGTTACTTGTGAACAGATTTCATGTCTAC
The DNA here is from genome assembly GCF_963921805.1 of Phalacrocorax carbo. Lineage (NCBI taxonomy): Eukaryota > Metazoa > Chordata > Aves > Suliformes > Phalacrocoracidae > Phalacrocorax > Phalacrocorax carbo. The sequence continues at coordinate 25,181,920 of NC_087518.1, read as the reverse complement.
AATGGTTCCAATGCCTGTATCATACCATGTGGCTCTTCGAAACCTAGGCTCCATCCATTCGGTGAGTTTGTGGGAAGACATGGTTAGTACACAGGTTGCAGTTCTTTGATCCTTTTTCCAGCGGCTATAAACACCAGACTTTTATCATGTTTTCTATTTTCATTCTATGTTTTTGTAGCTAATTATGTCTCTCACCACTCAAAATTGTGTTTAATTGTCAGTCCTGATGTAAACCCCATACCTCTCTGGTGTGGTGGGGATGTGCAGGATTTCTGCTGGGTGCCTTGATACCTGTAGGTCTTAAGTTTAGAGGGCTTATGCAGAGGTAAGATTGGTTAGAAGTTAATTGTCTTCTTAAGAGTCTGCAAGATCAGCAATGAGGTTTTCAAGTTCCTCAGGGCAGAAGCTGTGTCCATTTGGCACCTACAGCCATTCAAAGGGAGACAATCAAGTCTCGAACAGTCTGATGTAGTGTTAAAACATCCACCTTTTCACAGCAGCTGGTGACCTTCCATGGCTCAGCTGAACTACCTGTAGCTAAAGAATCATGTATGAATTTGCATTTTCAGAGGGAAGTTTATTTTCCTGTGAAGTCTGAACGCACTTTCTTAGTGGCAGCAGCCTAGTTTTTTGTCATTGCCTTGGCTTGCCTGAATCACTATTGACTTTCACCGAAAGTCCATGTTCATGTTGCTACTGTTGAAAAGTCATCAGAGAAGCTGCTCGATATTTTCTGAGTAGCTGTTTTGAATTTGCTGCTAAATAATGAGTGGAGGTCTGCTGTGCTGCCATTTTTTATGAGGTTTCGGATGTCCCATTTTTGTGCTATGATGAATTTTAATAATTGCTGTAAGTATGCCATTAGTCAAAACAAAGCAGAAAGAAACCCAGTTATTGAACTAGACTGCTGTGACTGGAATCTATAGCTGATATATTAAAGCCCAACTGTCATGCTTCATAATTGACTCAACCCACTGGCAATTCTGGAAGAGAAAATGAGCATTAATAATGAGTTAATTGATCATTATTTCTTTTTCTCCATACCATTAGAACAATATCCTGCAGTATATAAATTAAACAATACAATAATTTTACTTCATATACTCTGCTTTCAGCTATACTTCTCTACCTCCTGCTTTCCCAATGCGACTTTCATGTAATTACTGCTTTTTTCAAAGTCTCTATTTGCTCCCCTGGCCTGCATTAGTATTGAGGGAGCTGTAACAGGATGAAAATATTATTTTAAATGTCAGTGTTTTCACCTGAACCAAAGAGGAATGATCCACATTCAGACAGACATGTGCCTACTTGAGAGCACTTTCTGTGCATTCAGTCTTCTAATTCCCTGGAGTACTTTAGCAAAAAGATGGTAATAGCAGAAAGAAACACCCAAATTAAGTGATCAGTGTACTACAACATATAAGCATCTCTCTTATTAAGCTCCCAGTGATGGCTGTTTCTCTGTCAAGTCAGAAGTGGTTGCTGGTGAGGCAATCACAGCAATTAGCTCCTACAGCTCATGCAAACTCCCCGTTGCTCAAGACTCCCATGCATCTTGCAGCTGGAAGAGGAACAGCTTTTCTGCCCTTCTGACATTGCAGCTTGTGGACCAGCATGTCTGAAACTGGAATCAGTTCTGTGGTCAGTGCCCTGTGCTGTGACTGTATGGGTATGGCTCAGGCCTCTGCCTGTGCTGTCAGCATTCCTTGCCAGGCAAGGGCAGAACAGGCATCCAGGTGTGGTCAAACCCCAACTCAGCACAGCTCACCAACTTCCTGAAGCCACAATCTTGACTTTTCTCTGCTGCAGAATAAACTGGCTCCACAGGTTTAGTTGTTATCCACTTCCAAAAGGCTGTGCAGCCAGCTTTCTGCTTGAGAAGGCACCTGCCCGTGATAAAAGGTGCACTGATGTTGTCTGGAAAAGCCCACCTTTGGCAGAGTGGCTATATGACCATGATTTTCCAAAATTATTTAAGAAACAAACTTTTTTTTAGTGATAAATGTTCTTGCAGGGAGGATGGATAGGCTTTGATTTAACATTGTCTTCAGTTGCCTGTCAGAGCTACCTCAAGGGAGCCATTTTAATTTGGATCTTATGTCCCGCATCTCAGCGAGCTCTGCCAACCTTGTCTTGCAGTCTTTGCAAAAATCACCATTTTGACTCTGAGCTTGCTAATATTTGCAAGGGAGTCTAAAAAACAGTAAAAACATTGCACAAATTCAGATTATTGTCTGAAGTTATCACAAAGATTATGATTCCCTAGTCTGTGCCGAGGGAGAGGAAAGCTGAATGCAGACAGCAAAGAAGAGCTGTCCTCTGAATTATTGAGAGGTCTTCAGTGCCCACCGGAGACCTCAGGATAAGCTAGAATCTTTTGTACATTTACCTTTTTTGTTTGATTTTGGTTTTTATTTGAGGAGGAGACTAAACTCTCCAAACGGAAACCTGGACTTAATGACGTCAACAAGAGCTTATCAAATACAGGGTAGTGGCCACAGCTGATTACTTTTCCCAGTGGGCTGGATGGACTGATTTTTTCTGCTTTTGCTATTTATGATTAGAGGACTGAATTTACAGATACAGCTGTGTTTGAGGGATGGCTCAACATCAAAACCACATTTGTTTTTCACATCCTGCAAAAAGGCAGCGTGTGCTTGGGCAAGAGCATTCACTGTGTACTATTTGCCTTTGCTATTTCTTCATATTCTATCCCCTGCTCAGCTCCAGCCTGTATTGACAGCAGGCATACTGTACCCTCAGGTGAGAAGGCAGAGGCATGCAGAGGTGAAGCCAGTTCTTCAGGGTCAGATATCAAACAGCAGGATGGAGACCTCAGCACTTCTTGGGGGGCCCCTCTCAGCCCCCCTCACATGCGGTCATGGATGAGCCCCACTGTGGGCTGCCATCGCCAGTGTGTCCCCGTGCCCCTGGCCCTGACCCCCTGCCCCTCCCCAGGACCTCCCTAGAGGAGGTGCAGTCTGACAGCAGGGCTTAAAGCACAGGTTGGAGCCTCTGCCCCTTCCTCTCCTGTACTTGGTCTTCATTTTCTAGACTATCACTAACCTCTCTGGCCTAATTCTGCCAGGCTCCTCTCTCAGGCTCAGGTGACAGCACCCAGCTTGGTTAAGAGAGTAAGTAAAGCTAATCTGAAGTCTTTGCAGGATGGAGGCTTCTACTCTTTTTTTGCCTTTTTAATGAGATAATTTTACCTTGAATTGGTTCAAGGAACAGTTCTAACATAAGTGGTTATTGAAAGGGTTACTTAAAGAGGGACATTTAGACATAGACCAGATAAAATGACTTTACCAGTACATTCGTTAATTATAAAAATAAATCAAAGTGCAACTACAGAATATTGTTTAAAAAAAAGAGGAGAATAAGCAAAAAAACCCAACCCTCGAAGTGGAAAAACTCAGTTATAATCCATGCAAGAGAAATATTGGGAAGCAGCTTCTAGTGCTTCTAGTCTCGACTCTGAGAGGCCCCAAGCCATAGTAACCAGCTGCCACTAGAGCTATCACAAACCAGCTGCATCACTGCATCGCTCCAAGTTCCAGGGGGCCCTTCACCCTGCACGCATTCATGCACATGGGTAGAAACCAATGTGAGTGAATTTTCTCCTTGTGGCACTAATGATAGAAGTACAATTCCATATGTGCAAGATTATTTTTTTCCATTCTGGACCTACATTTTAAGCTGTGCACATATTTTATTTTTGTATTCCTGATTTGAATTTTGCTTTCTGTGGTGTTTTCTGGGACTTGCTGCTGCTGCAATCCTTGTTAAAACTGGTGATTTTGAGTATGGTGCACTTAAGGGTGCAGAGATGGGACTTGTAAATAGAATTTTCTGTATGGCAGCACTATCATTCTATTGAAAAAAATAGTTTATTCTGTGCATTAAAAAATCAAGGATTTCAAGGTGTTTAGCAAATCACATCCTTTAATATACATAAAAATGGTAAATGATCACACATTGCTAGTCTATGGAAAAAGCTGACAGAAGATTTGATCCAGTTTACATACATTCTTGTATTGCAGTGCATGTGGAAAACCCATGGAAAAGCATTTGTTTTTTGTAAATATGTCCACGTGGGATGTGCTGAGCCAAGCCAAGCTGACGTGGGTCTGAGTGTGCCAGGTGAAGCAGGCTGGGGTGTGCCAGACCGGCTAGCGGCACAGCCATGCAGCGTCATGCAGTAATTGGAGGAGTGGCGGGGACACAGCTTGGCACATCCTCCCCACCATGGGCATAAACCTGCTGCTCACAGGGAGCTCAGCTTTTGTGTTTTATGCATTTAGCACTTCTTATGCTCAGTGATGGTGAAGTTACGTTTTGATCGGTATCCTACCACACAAGGTCCTGAGCATCCTCTTCTGCCTTTTCCAGCTCTCCTTGAGGATGTGGCTAAAGGAAAAAGGGATTTATTGGAGGTAGCTGCTGGGCAAAAAACTTTAACTTCTATTCCAATTTGGCACTAGCATTTAGAGGGAGACAGCTGAAAATGAAAGGTTTGATATGATCTTTTTTTGCAGCTTGGGTCTTAATATTAACTGTTATGTGGACCATTAGTTTCCATCTTGCTACGTATTTTGGCTGCAGAAATGAAAAGGTAATTCTGTAATTCTCTTCCTCCTTGGGGAGGATGTTATTGATTAGCCTGTAAAGATTGCTTTGATCCTGGAAATGGCTGTTGTGCCCTTCTGGTCCCATTGCAATGCACTGGAGGGGCTGGAGATCAGGATTCCCACAGGATTTGAATTAATTTTTGGTCTCACTGTCCTGCATGAAGCCACCGACAAGCTCAGATGGAAGGAGTGTTACAGAAAGCCCAGCCTGACCTGCAAATCAGGCCAGCACTGGGGATGTTGCATATCCAGGAGAGAAAAGCTGAGCTTGCTCTGGGAGCTGCAGCAGCCCCCATTCTGCAGCAATCAGCAAGTAGGAGTAATTTAATCAATTTTCTGAAGGACATTAAGCTCTATCTCGGAGTTTCAGGTTTTTCAAGGAAATCTCACTCCCTGTGAGATTGCCCCAGAGGTCAGCTTCTCATTAGCACAAAAGCAACAGGAAGATGACTTCCAGTGCTCACCTTTTGTGCCTGCAATAAATTAAGTGATGAAATACCAGAAAAGCACCTATGAAAGAAGTTGTCCTGCAACTTAAGAAAGAAAGAATGAAAGAAATCCTTAGACTTATGAATTGGTTCTAGGGCTGAGCAATGAGAGAGTGCTGCTTTTGCATGTGGAACACGTCAAGGTATATTTAGAATGAACAGGAATAAATATTACTTGTATACAAAACTTTCTTTAAAACTAAGTTAGCTATATTAATATTCCTAACAGATTCAAGAACAAGTAAATGACTCACTGCATTGGAGGATATTCACTCACTAAGTTTCTTTAGATAAATCCCCCTGATGCCTATGTTATCTGACACTTTTTATTTTTCTATATTTAACAGGAACCAAAGTACAAATCTCTACTCCAGGAACCATTGCCAAGGAGATGATTATTCATTAACTCTGGGTAAGGGAAAATGGGCTTAGCAACATTAAGATCTCTGGGGGGAGTCTCTACATTAATTTCCTGTCAAATTCCTGTTGGTATTCTGTGTAAGCATTACTCCAAATTAATAATGCAAAATAACTAGAAAGTAGCTGAAACCACAAGGAGAACATTGCAATTATTAGCCAGAATGGGTTTAATTGATATTGTTTGATGCATCCACTGCTCCTGAAATCTGCTGAACTATTTCTGGTGCGGGTACCTGCATAATTACTTTACTGTGCACTCTATATAGAAAATACAGCTAAAGGACATTTTATCTTTCAGTTAGAATTGGTGGAATAATAATAGCTAATAATGTGTTTGATTAATTTTCACCATCATTTTTGAACATATTTCTTATGAATAAATGCCTTCATTAATAGATCAGTTTCATAGAATATAAATACATTATTCGGAATACTTCCTCCCATCAGTCACTGAATAAATTATTATTGAATATTTCTATTCATTAAGGCCGTTGCATTCCATTAAGAAAACGATATAAACCATAATTCAGGGAAAGACACTAATTCTTTAAAACCCCACAGGCAATATTTCTCTCATATCAACGTTTCCATAGATATAATCTTTTAACCTGGAAATGCTGTGTTCTTTAGTATAATTTGCAGAAATCACCAGGACTTTCAGGATAAAAAACTTTTATGTTTGGAGCCCAGCTCTGCAGAGCCCCTGGGACACAGCCTGGGGGATACAGAGGTGAGGGACGCTGACATTGGCTGGGGTTTGCATGGGCTCAGTGGTCTAAAATAAGCACTTCGCTCTATGGGTCCATGTTTAAGTGCTTTCAAGTGCAGCAGAACTTGAGCACATCCTTTTTTGAGGGAAGATCGTGGGAACTTGGGCTATTCAGAAATGCAGGAGGGCTGATGCTGCTGAATTTGCCTGTCCTGGGGCTGGGTTTAATCTGTCTCTTATATTGAAATTCCCAATAATAACTGTACAAATCAATTACTATTTGGCAGTAAAGATTGAAGGCAATTCTTCCTCATTGCTTAAATCTTGGAACAATGTCTTATACTAGCAGTAGTTTGACAGTACTCACAAAAGCATATAGACCCATCATAACTTTTTCCCACAATAAAGCAAGTTCATGTTTGAGCATATGACATAGTCACCTATAAATTATGTACCTAATCACTTAAACAGGAGCCAATATAATTTTGATTTTTAAACAGTAATTATCCTTTTTTTCATTTCAAGGGTCTACTCCCTTGGTTTTATTCCTGTGACTAATTGTTCATCTATTTCTTACTCATAAATGCCAGATAGTGTGGCTGGTGGCAGGAATTAGAGAAAACCATAAATTACTTCTTGTTTGTGGTGATTCTTCGCTTTGCAATCCATCTGGTAGCTGAAATTCCTCAGCAGTGCAGCATGTCAAGGGAATGAGAATGTCTTTGTTCTGGGTAGAGCTGCAGCACCATAACCACTTCAAAGGTATATAAAGAGTGAACAGGCCTTAAAGCTCTGAACTGATGCAACACACCACTGGCAAGTGCTCAAGACTCACTAAGCAGTGTATGCAGGAAACAATGGGGATGTTCGGTGAGAAAGAAAAGGGCCAAATATCATTTGTAAAACAAACAAAAAACATATGCCTCCAGTATAGTCTAAATTCCGTTTAATTAGGTAACTTGGAGATGATTGAAAAGAAGTAATAGCCCAATTAATTAAAGAATAAGCCTCTAGTCTTATAGTTAGGGCAGGCCCTTAGCAGGAGTGGAGATGAGCTGCGTGTCACCCCTGTGTTTTTCATGTTTATATGTTTTTTATTCTGTATACATTGACTGTTTTGCCAGTGCTACTCACTGCAGCAGTTCCCCAGCAGCTCCAAGTACCCCAGCATCTGAAACAACCTGTGGCGAAAAGCCCTTCTTGGCCTTCTTATAGTCAGGGAAAATGCTGCAATGACAGTAGCTCCCTTTAAAATATTTTCCTTCTGAAACCTGCAGTTCCAGTGGGAGCTGCTTGGAGTGAATCTTGCCTCCCAGTCTCTTTGTAAGTCTAATCAATAGCTATGGAAGACCTGGCAGCTTGATCGGTCAGGCGCTACATTAATTCCCATGTCTTCCCTTGCTTCCCTTGCAAAAGCAGACCTGTGCTGCTGCCAGTGCATGCCATGTTCTTCAGCTACAGTAAGAAGGGGGTCAGCTGATGACACATGGTGCAGCCCCTGTATGCCCTGGCACAAATGTAGGTCAGCCAGATGATCTGAAGGGCACAGGATCTTGTGGCTGGGGGAGGGGAGGTAAGAAACAAAAAGAAGATAAAGAAAAAAGAAACAAAAAAGCAAGCCCAAACCCACTCTTGTCTAGTAAATTCTGTCTGAGATCTTGAACACCACTTGAAGCTGTATGGGATGTTAGCTGTGTGAACTTCCAGCAATGAATCACAAAATTGAAGTAGAGGCCTTGAAGGCATTTCATGAACTACAAACTGAAAAGAAAGTACATAACTCTTTTTATTTTTAACCATCAAGATTTTTCTCTTACAGCCTTCTCATCCCTTAGGTATAATATATTTAATATAAAACTTGATGAGAACATGGAATATTGCCCAAAGGTGGTGGGTAGTGATGAAATACTATCCTGTGCTCTGGTAGATGCCATTTTGTACCCAAAGGTTAGACTGGTACGTATGTACATAATATGCTCTTTCAAACTGTTGTGCTGTGTTTTTGGCATGTGTAGTAACACTGGATTTCCAGTAATTTTTTAATGTATTCTCTATGTAATTATGCTTTATATAGTATTTTGTTATTTCCAATTTGGTTTGCTTCAACAATTCAATGAACATACTGAGGAAATTGTATTTAAAATGGTCTTTCTAATGGATGCTAATATAAACTTACATATCAGACAAATTCATTATGCCAATTTTACTAGTCAGTCAAATAATCAATGGGTGTTTAAAAAATAGGTTATTCTGAGTCTGTGTCTCAGGAATATCAAATGACATTTCATAAACAGACAGCATTTCTAATTATGTGTTTATCCTGGGTCACTGCTTTTTTAAGACCTTTGTTTGCACTAACAAAGCAGGGAAAAGAGCAGCCAACTACTCAGAAAGAGCTGAGAGTTATCTGTGCCAATCTGCTTACCTTGGTGAGGACACATTTACCAGGTGCTTTACGAGAGGCTCAGGACATGCAATTATTAACTAAATTTGTCTTTTTCCTCAGGTCTTTATGAGTGAAAATAGGAGCGTTTCTCCCACATTTACCAAATCAGAATTATAACTTAAACTCCAATTGCTGGGAGAAGGAAAGGTCTATTCAGTAAGTTTTGAAGGCCGTGTTTGCTGTGCAAAAAGCTCCGTGATCCACAGACGACTTGTGAAGGAGGGAGAAAAAACCCAACCACCCAACCATCTATGCTGTAATTATATGAAATTACTTTGAGAAGTGGAAGATATTAAGAAAAAAATATCTGCTGAATAAAAAGAAATCAGTTAAAACAAAGACCTTGAGCCATACGGAGTACAATGGAACCATAAATAACCCTCACTTTCTAAGGCCTGGGGAAGCTTAAAGGGCACAGCTTCTGCTGTGTCCAAACCATTTAACATGCTGAGATTTCAATCTTGTGGAAGATAATAGGAGAAAAAGAAATCTCCTGCAAGATACTGGGGGTTAGACTGTCCAAAGGACTGCCTGGTATTGATACCATGATATGGACCTTTTGAGCATCACTCCTGTCTCCCGTGTCTCCAGCAAGAGAATGCATCCCTTGTCTCATGGACTCAGTGTAACATTTGCTCCCGAGAAGAAGTGGGGAGGGTGAATTTCAGACAGGTGCTTTTGGTCTCTTGCAATCATCTGTTATTTTGGGGTAACTCTAAAAGAAGACTTTGCTGACATGTTAATTCGATGATAACTCTTAGACGAGTTTCCCAGGCAACAAGGAAATGTCTGTGCTGCTTTCCACTCTCACTAAAGACGAACCAGATTATTTAATAGATGACTAAAAAGGAACAAATATTTTAAATTCATAAATACAGTGAGAAGAAAATAATAATGTAAAAAGGCAAATTAGCATGAAATTAAGGAAAGAGGAAATTTACATATTTGTATCGGGTTTGTATTCACAGACTGACACTTTGGACTGTGCCTAAAACTGTAAGAAGTCAACATTTTCACTGCTGGGGAGGCTGCAAAGCTCTAAATTTTGTTTTAGAGCAACTGGCAGGTTTTTTTATATTTCTGTGTCATCAGGAAAATACCAGAGCTGCCCAAAGCATTTAATTTTGAAAAATATGAAGGAAGATGTGAATACTAGGATTGGGCTCCCATTGAAACAGAGTGCCAATGTTTTTCGGTTGTGGGTTTCCTGTCTATCTTGTCCTGCCTGGTAAAAAACAGGGCTCAGAAGCAATGAGAGTTTGAAGCTGGTGATGCAGGAGGCTGCCGCAGCCTCAGGTCAGGAGCAGTCCATGACGTACAGCTGCCCCAGAGCTAAGTGACCTGGAAAGTCCCAGATGCAACTGTGGCTACCTAAAGCCAGCTTCCAAAATACTGTCCCCTCAATGATAGCTGTGCTGTCATCACAGCAACAGTCTCCTCTTGCTATAAGTGAAAGATGGGTTTGACTGCTTTTCCTCACTGTGTCTGGTTACAACTGGGCTTGAAGTGCTCTCTTTGAGGCACGGTTATTGTTTTTGACTGACTGCTAAGCATTGCTTAAACTGTATCTTTAAAAGCATAGTTATCTCAGATTTCAAGTAGATGATATGCTGGATTAGTAGTTGTTACATGCCAACATTTGATAGCTAGTATGGGAATTTGGAGGAGAAACTAGGGATATACTATCAGCCCCACTGTAGTGTTGGAATAAATGGGCTCTTGATATTATTTTCGAAGTGAATAAAAGTGGAAGGAAAACTAGCTTGCCAAGAGGAATAGTTGGCAATTAATGAAAAATAGCTTTTCTCTTTGTAGACCTTACAGATGCAAGGATGGGACAAACATTTTGTTGGTTCTGATTCAGCAGGTTCATGAAGGTCACACAATTCACAGCACAAAGCATTGGCCTGACCTGCAGAGAGCGTTCCACTGGAGAGCCACGGAGCTGCAGGAAAGCCTTTGATCTCTGTGTGTGCCTGCCAGTTGGCCACTGATGTGTCAGAAACGCCTCCGTTGTTAGTGAGGAATGTGAGTGTGATAAAGAAGAATTTCAGAGCATGCTGAAAGCCTCAGCTTTCTCCTGCCTCCAGAAACCTATGTGGCTCCAGAACCATCTGTACAGTAAAACTTTTTCTGTAGCTACCTCATTCCCCCAGACATCATACTCCTCCCTATACCACATGAAGAAATAAGCAAAACCAGGCCCAAAGTCCCTCAGTCAAGTTGTATTAAATCTTTTGCAGCCACAAAACATTTACTCTGGCTGCATGAACCATATGGAGACACCTGTAATTTATACAGCTGTACTAGTGCCATAGGCTGCTTCATGTGACAGTGGTGGCCATGTCCTCCCAGCATTGCCCAGGATGGAGGCCAGCTTGCAAGAATGGCTGCCATGCAATCAACCTGCAGCAACAAAAATATGGGAAGGTGAGTGTGCCCAGGATTTGCAGGAAGGCATACGGCCAAATGGCTTATGTGCCCAAAGCACATTGGAAAAGTGCTCTGCATGCAGTATGTCTCTAAGGGGCTGAGCAGCGAGGAAAGGCAGGTGCAAAGTGAAGCCCAAGAGGCTGCAGGTCTAATGAGGTCCCACGACTCCACACAGTGCTGGAGTCTGAATGCAAGAAAAGGAGGTCAAAGGGACTGGCTTTCCACTCAGGGTGCCTGTGGGCAGCTAACAGGCCAGTGAGCTGGTATGGATAAGCTTCATCATACCTCCATCAAGGACAGCAGAGAGAATAAGGTAAGGGGTACAAAATGAGAAGGAGAGGGTTTGTTTGGAGGAAATGAGAAACAACTCTCCTGGGGGACTGGATGGTGTCCCAGAGCAGCACTTCTCAGCTGATCATTGAAATGTCAGGGTGAGGAACACAGCCAGATGTGTGCCGTCTTGCAGTGCTGGGGTGAGATTGCAGGAGGCAGCTCTGGGAATGAGATTATTGAACCAACTGCCACCAGCTTGATCTTTGCCTTACAAAAATAAATCTCCTGTCTAGTTTGCTCCAAGCAGCAGCCTGATTTCTGAGGTCTTGCAGAGAGCTGGTTACTTGGAACTGGAAACTAGATTTGAAAGCCCCAGACTTAATTGAAGCTGTGAGTATTCCAGTCAAATACAAGTATTAATAAACACCTTTAACATGGAGGAATGAAAAATATATTTTCTTTTATTTTTAATTATGAGTTATTAATCTGTTTGCTAAACCACCTTCAACTATAATTGGCCTTTTGACTCTGTGACTGGTTAGAGCAAAGGATGGACAAGGCCACTACTGCCTCTTGGGAAAACCCACTGGTATTTACAGTAATGTGAAAATATTCTTACAGTAATGTGGGTGGGAGGAGGTTTGCGCCTTAGAATCTCACTCCCAGCAGGAGCTGCACAGCCTGGCAGGAGCAGGAGTGTCTCTGCACTGACACTGGGAGCAGATGTAGAGGGCTTCATGTGCTTAACTGCCCTGGTGAAATGGGGCACCTCTGGCTACTAATTAGTGATGTGCCTGGAGAGCTGTTCTGTAGCATGATCATCCATGTCTCCATGTTAAATTCCCACCTAACAAGTCTCCCAAATATTGCTCCTCACCTCTAAGGTAAATGGGGTGAGTGTTTGTGTGTGATATAACAAATACTGCATCACGTCTTTCCAGTGCAGAGGTGTCTGGGCTGTGAAGCCAACAGGGTTTTTGTGCCAGCATAAAAGCAGCATTAACCATGAAGAGGAAGAAACATGCATTTTTTTAAATCCTGTTCCAAGTTTACACCATGCTGCAATGTCTTTCCATTGCACAATAGCACAGTGAGCTGCTCTGGGGTTAATATGGAGCAATTTTTTGTTTAGCTCTCCAGAAGCAGAATAAACCATAAGTATTTTTCACACCACATAAGGATTTATTGGAAACGTTGACATGATTATGTCTATCTGTTAAGGTTACAACAGCAGCTTCAGCGTTCTTTTGGCACACCTCTGTTCACTGATTTGTCATCTTTGTCTTACAACAAGGTAGGGGTAATTTTGTTTTTAATTTCAGCGATCTATTCAAGTAATATTATCTCCTTATTTATGAACATAATGAGGTGTGATTTTCATATGTATATACTCAAACTGGAGCTACCAGCATGTCCCTCATCTTACAGGAGCAATGCCATCAACTGATACACTGATTTAATATTTTTATGGGTTGTATAGTAATTTTCTTTCCATACTAGGTACAGAAAACTGAGGATCTTTTCATGTACACTTTATATTGCATTATAAAAAGGGACTTATTCCTCTGGACATTAAATTCAGTTTGCAAAACAATGTTCCTACTGCAACCAGTACTGCCAAACAAAATATTTGCCTATTTACTGCTCTGACAGTCTGGCAGTTGGAATAGGATAGGTGGTAGCAGATCCATAGCATTTACCTTTGCTAAGGTTTTGAAAGAGGATTATATATATTAAATGTCTTGCGATCAGCTGGAGACAGACTGGAGGGTCGAGAAGAGAGGGCTGAGGCTCAGGGTAATAAATGGCTGGGAGACTTACTATGGGAACTTGGGTAGAAATAGAGAGAACAGAAAACCAAAAATTCAGGTCAGACAGCAACACATAAAACCTTGGGGAGTAGTGCAAAGACTGGAAAGTGAGATTGGGACCAAAGAAGGGAAATGAGAGAATCAAATGAAGCCTTTGTTTTTGCTTTGTTTTAAAGCTTTTGCCTTTTATCCAGTCAGTTTAAATAACTGTGGAAAATCTAACAATGACACTGAAAATTCAATAATCACCTGAATTTTCACTAGAAATAGTGTTTTGTTTTCATTGCTGGGGAAAAAAAAAAGGTGTATTAAAAATATTTAGGTTTATTTAAAGCACTGCCTAGTTTTTGAAGGTGAGAATTCAATGAAGGTGCAATCTCAGTCAGTTACCCTGCCCTTGCCTTGTCCTCTCCTCCCTCCCAACTGCTGAGGATGAAGAGCTTCAGGAGACGGAGCTCTGCATGGTTTTCATTAGGCAGAAGGGTTAAGTGAGGTTTTTTTCTACAGATCTTTATTGCCAGGGTATGACACGGAAGGAATTCAGCTTGCCTTTCAGATCCCAATTTTGGTCTTAGCAATAAATTTAAAAAAAAAAAAAAAAGAAAAAAAGAAAAAAATCACCCTGTGAACTGTGCACACATTATCATTTCCCATGGATTTCCAGATTATTATGAAACTCCACCAGGCCAGCTTCCCAACGTCAAACTGCAGAGTGGAACTGCACTGGAAAAAAAGAGGTCACTTAACAGGAGTTCAGAGATGAAGCAAAGAGCAGCACAAAGGGCCTCGGCAGTGTGGTCTGTGTGCAACCAGTCCTGTGAAACCGGGGCGCTGTGCAACCGCATCTTTGCATCTGCCACCACCAGCTCCACTACTGGGCAGTGTCAGCTAGATCAGTTTTATATATTGCATGAAAAACTTCTTAGAAATTTGCTAATACTTTTGAAAAGGCCCAAATCTATGCATTCTTTTGAAAATTGCATACAAGTTCATACAGATGTTGCTGGTGTCCTCACCACAAAATTTAGCAACTGTCAGTAAAGGTTGTGAAGGGAAAGAGAAATGCAGCTAAACTGGCAAGTGTTCAGTTATTGACCATCTGTGTGGTAACTTGCGCTAAGTAATGATTCTTTTTTCTGGTTACTTCAACAAAGCAAGCACATCAGACTTAAAGTCAAGTATCAGCTGCCATTCTTCTGGTAAGAAACTTCAGGCTTTATGGAAGTTGTATGTATATATATTGCAACGCTGCCACATTAACATCTTGGCGAGAGGTATTGCACAGCTGAAAAATGCTATTGAGTGAAACAGACTAATTAATGCTATCTTAAAATCAACTAGCAGAAGCAAGACAAAACATGCGATTCATTAAGCAACCCAATATGATCTTCTGAGTTCCAAAAACTCTTCAACTCCAAAAAATGCCAGTTAGGAGGAGGCTTTTAGTTAAAAGAAATCCTGTGGTTTGACAACAGAGAAGAAAACGGGACTGTGACTTCTCAGGCAGAGCAGGAAGAGTTGTACTGCAGTCAGCTGGTGCCTGTGGATACTGACGCAGAAACAATGTAAACATGCCCGCGTACAGTTTTCTGTCTGACTGCGTCAGGAAAATTTCTTTGCAAATTCTAAATTAATGCAAATAACTCTTTGAAGTGAGTTTCAGAAGCTGTACAGCCTCCAGCAAGGCGAGTGAGCGCACGTGTTACAGATACCTGTTTACAATCCCATCCCGTGCGCCTTTGGTGAGCCTGGCAGGGACTGGAGTGGCCTCGGCTGCTTTGACATTTAAAACAACAGTCACTGCTTCCTCATATGGTGACTAGTCACTTTCAGTATTCTGTGGGTAGTTAGTGAAACTAGGTGTTTGGAAGAACTTGATAGTATGAAAGTACACTGGAACATTTCTTGGATCAGACTACTGCATTACTCATGCATCATTAATTCTCAAAATATTAAGGGAACATTTCTTAATATTGGGCCCTATTCCATTAAAGAGATACAAAACAGCTTGTTAGTTTAAAACATGATGCAAAATGCACCATTGGCTGAGCAGTTCCCCTGTGTAGGAAGGGAACCAAAGTGGGACTGTTGGTATAGAAGGGACTTGTTGGGCTTAGACTGAGAGCTTTGGATTTTCTGTGGTGTGTACATGTTTTATTAGCCCAGAACAGCAATATCTTATTGTTAATGCTCACATTGCTTAACTCCTATGTAGGATTTTCTGGTGTCACAACAGACCAATTTAATGCTCTTTTCAGCATTCTTTGTATAAACTCACTTTGCCTGCGAGCCTGAGTTTGAAGAGAATGCAGCCTTAGTACTAATGGTATTGAGACCGCAGCTGCATTCATTAGCTCTGTTTTTTTGTTTATGCCATTCCAGCGAGATTCTCCTCTTTTCCAGGTTTAGAGCTGCCCTGGCATTTTCACTGCATTTGTTACTGCTGTGCCAGAAGTGCAAATAGAATTTCAAGCAAGCCTCATTTACCCTCTTCTCTATGTTGGTACATAATGATGTTACCTACTGTTTTATTGCTCACGTCCCAGCTCCTGTGAAACTGATAGTTGTGCTTTCTGCTTTATAACTGGAAAATTTTGGATCGTGTCAGCAACCAACTGCTTTATTAAGTTATTTTTCTGAATGGGCGATGCTTTCCCCTGCATTTTAAGGTCGTCTATGAAGATGGAGCATGGAATTGGTAGATCACAGAAGAACAGACCCCAGGCAGCTGCTGGGCTGAGCTCAACATGGGGTCCCACTGCCTCATGCCTCCTCCCACAGTCCCTGAAGATCTGTGCTTGCAGTGGAGGAGGTGGCACCCCATGCCCAACAGTTCCATCAGTTGGTCCTTTTGGTTCAGTCTGAGCTGGTGGGAATACTGACCAGAGACTGCTTCTGCCTGTTTATCACTTTCCAAACCCTCCAACCTGTCACTCCTGAGCTCTTAACCTCCACTGGGTGACCTAGCTGTCAGAAGGGTGACTTCTTTGGTGACAAGCTGGCTTACTGCAGCTAGCTCTTTCTCTAAGCTTTCTATGTAAGAATAGTGTAATGCTTCATGGATTTCTCCATTAATGACCCCTTATTTATGGTTTGTAGGTAGACACCTTTTAAATTATAGCCCGAGATGGACGTGGAAGGCTACAAAAATGGCAAGGGCCACATATCCAGTCAGGGGAAATGGGATAAAGATGAATAATGAGATGTCCAGGGTGGCAGGAGGAGGTCTGTGGCTTGCCAGTTGTTGCCTGTCTTCCTGCTGGGCCCATGCAAAGAGTGGAAAACTTCTGCCTTTGGGATCCACATGGATGTAACCATCGACTTATGCAAAATCAAACATCCGTGCACAGAAATACTCAGAAGTCTGCATTATCTTCCTGAGCTAGACAGAATTTGGTCTCTGAGCATCCCCCTAGCTTCCATGGGACTGCTCAGCAGGTGTCAGATGCAAACTCCTGCTAACTCAAACTCCCTAAGCTCTGATGGGGCTTCTGGTTTGGAAGATGCAGAAACAGGAGGGAGCAAAGAGTAGGACAGGTTGGAGAAGCCATGTAATCCCTGGGCCCTGGGCCCATTCCTTCTGCAACAGAGTGAATTTCACTGTAAAAATTTATCAGCTTCATTTTTTCACTTCACTTCACTTGCTTTTGCATACAGAAAAGTTTATCTTAGAGAGTGCTTTTTTTTCCCTTTTTCTGTTTTAGTGGAATTATTTTAGATATTCCTGCTGGCTATATGCATAAATTTGAAAGGAAACAATATATATATCTGCTTTTGGAAGCCAATGGTTCTGTGTTATGGGACTGATTTATTGAAACACAATTTTCTATTTAATCTTTCTCATGTGACATTTCTCTTTGTAGGAAGTAGTTCTTTACATAAATTATGCTCTTGTGTATAACGTAAAAGGTAGACTTTTAATAAGAATATATTTTTGGCAGGCTACAAGAAGGAATTTGATAAGGTGAGCTCTGGGGAATTACTGTTTTGAGAAGCACAATGAGGGCAGGTGAGCCAAACTGCCTGTCTTTTCAGTGCCCCTGCTAGAAAGCCCCAATGGCAGGGGGTTTATGGGAGCTTTGATACAAGCCCTCCATCACTACAACCTACTTCACATTTAAAACTTGTCAGCATCGATGGAACAACAGGAAGATGAAATGGGAGACTTCTGTGTGAAATCTGAAGGGGGTGGAGGCTATTCAACACCACTTGATAAACTAGAATATTCGATTGCTATATTTTTCAACAATTTTCTCGTCTCTGGCATGTCAGGTGGGTGTTAATGCTTTCAAGTTGGTACCACCACAGGGACTCACTATGAAGAACAGAAAAGTCTAAGCAGCAGCCAGGCATCAAGCAGCTGCAAGGGACAGCAGGCACCAAGCGGTGCAGGATTGCTGCTGGAAGCGAGCCAGTGATCTTGCAACAGTCAATTCTCACCCTTGGTGGAAGAAAGGTGAAAAGGGAAGTACAAATAGCAATGGAAGCAGTAATGTAAACATTTTACAAGGGAGGTCAAAACCACTTTATTATCGGTTGGATTAGAGTGAAAAATTACATATGTTTGGAGTGTTTTTGCAAATATCTAGGAGGTCTGTGGTTATGAATTGTTAGGCTCAACGCAACACTAATACTGGGTAAGTGGTAAATTACCCATGTATTTCATAGCCTGGGGAGCTCAGCTTGGAGTGTTAAATGGCTGTTCTAGTATTTCCTTAGCAAAGACATCTACTTCATTTTTCTCAGCTGCTTTTCCAAGCAGCACTCCTTCCTTTACCACCTTCTCTCTGAGGGGTTCAGAGGCTGTTGAACATATCCAAGCACACATTTTTTTCTGTGTCTCAAGAGGTGGCTTAATCATTTAATGATTTTATATATCTATATCTATATCTCATTTCCTTCAGGGAAGAGAAAAGATAAAAGTTCTGCTATTCTGACATTATTCAAGTTTAAGTCATGCTTGTGTTGAACTCACCCAGGTGATTTCTGCAGAGATTTCTAAGGAAAACTGTCATGGAGCTGAAACTGAAGCTAGAGGTAGCCATTGGACCTATATATGTGTGTGTATATATATATAACTGCCCTGTCTCTGTGCCAGATGTTGCCTCGGGCCACAGGGAGGCATCCATGGCACCCCAGTGCTACCTGCGGCAGTGACCAGCCCATGTAATGCCTGTGTTAATCTGGGGACATCCAGTAGCTACAGAGTTTGCTTCTCTCCAGCATTTTGCTTGGTTGCTCAAGCAGGGCAGGTACGCTTACTGTCCAGTTGCAGGAGGAATATTCATACTTGGTTTCTATGTGGCAGCATTGGATCCAAGATAGAACATAAATGCCTACAAGTCCTGAGTCAGCTTCAGGAAACACTTCCAGCTGTCCTTCATAGCCTTCCCTCTCCAAAGCCTCTGCTTAGCCGAAAGGTACCACATCTTACCTGAAAAAAGGAAAACCAAGATGATCATCACCTAAAGTTTTCTTGGGTATTTATCCAGGATCAATGAGTTACCAATCAGGTTAGCTATGACATGGATGATTTTGAACATAAATGTAGTTCACCTAACCCCTACACTGCACTTAAAAGTTAAAAAGTGCCAGTAAGGATGAAGAATAAATAAACCCACCATTAAGCTAATGAGACCCATATGCTTGTACAGTCAAAGAAAAGTGAGCTAAATGTATTGAAGAGCCAAAAAGCAGATGAATGAACCACGACAGGCATCCTGAAATCATGTTTAAATGCAAATACTGATATTTCTCACACTTTTTCCCCGTATGTAAATCACATCTAAATAAGGCATCTGGTAGAAGAGAAGTTTCTTTTTTTTTTTCCTTTGAGCTCATATTCAAATGAATGAAGCAAATCCAACTTGAGAGAATACCTATAGGCTGCTACAATTACTGGAGACTGCAGACAGTTGGGGAGTCACAAACAAGACTTGCCATCATGATGAAAGTTGAGCCTGAAAGTAATTTATATCCAAATCTGCATAAATTAATCTGAGAATATTTTTCCTAAAAATGCAAGCGACACAATTTTCTTCTGGGATGAAACTGTCAAATGTCAGGTGTGGGGAATCCAGAAATAGTTGCAATCAGTAAGCACTTTCATACCAGAGAAATTATCCTCTTTCTTCTGTTTTCTTTCCATATTACTTATACAGAAGAAGAAAAAAAAAAGAAAGGAGAAACAAACCCCCAGCTTTTGAGCTTGATATGATTTTTTCAGGAAAGGTATATCTCAGGGAAGAATTTTCCTTCCTTTGCTTAATGTTTGGCCTACCCGTTGCTAATCATTTGCTCTTCTAGCTGCTGCTGTCGCTGACATTTATTGCTTTGCAGGTCTGACAGATCAGCTCATCTTTCTCCACCAGTGATGTCATTTAATTGGGCAAATTATGTCTTATAAATACTGCCAGCAGAGGGCTATGAGTTTCAGGCTGCCCTTCAAGGAAAATGTGCCAAAATTCCTCTCCTTCCTTCTGAAGGTGCCACTTCGAATTGATGCAGCTACCAACTTAAATTATGTTGGATGGACCAGCCCTCCTGCCTGCTGAGATGCGAGGATGGACCTTGATTATAGCATACGCTCCTGGGTGCTGATGTTTATGATTAAGAACAAAGTGACTGGATTGTGAATTTGGGGCCAATTCAAAATGAGATCAGGGAAGAAGCTCTATGTGGTGGTAGCCACTTGGGCTGAGGAATAGAGTTCTTGGTAAATGCTATATTCGCATGTTTGTGTAATGGATGCCTTCTTCCTCAGTGATACCAGGGATTGCACTGGGAACTAGCATGAGCCTAGCATCAGATAGTCTTCTTGTGATACACTTCATATTTCATGACGTATATGTAATATGCCAGGCATATATCACATGCCTGGGTCACAGGGGCAAGTGTGTGATACTAAATAATGGCTGGCTCACTGGCCAGTCAGATGTGCTTTCTTATCTGCTTTTCTTTTAATATATTTTTGCCTTTTTCTGATATTCCTATTTCCTGACCTCCCTGTCAGGGAGCAGAAAGAAGAAATACAACTTTTTCCTTGGCTTCCTTTTGGACTATCTTCCGTAAAGCCAAAAAGTCATGAGTATTCATCATGTTTAGTCTAACTCTTAGTACCCTCTCAGACAGAAGGCTTAAATAGCCAGCAGGTACTGACATACTGTCAGAAATGGACACTTCACTAGTCCAAGCTGTGCGTACCCAATTGATGCACAGCAGCAAAAGATATAAATATTTGGAAGAGACGCTTACAGGTTTTAACCAAGAATAGATTTTTACAAAACACAGTTTCAAACTGGTAGCTCAAAGTTTACAGTCTTTCGCTCTGCACCTTGAAGTGGGAAGGTAGAGCTTAAAAGCTATGAAATAACAGAACTGAGCCCAGAATGGAGAAGGTGAGTGTAGATGTACTAGATGTATGCTAGTTAACACCAGCTAAGGATTTGGCTTTCAGCCTTTATGTATTATCTGATTACACAAGTTTGTTGTTGTTGTTGTGAGTTTTGTTTTGTTTTTATCTCCAGGTCCGCTGTTATGGGATTTGACCGCATTGCAACATGTCCAGCTAGAAGCCTGTCAAAGAGTCTGCTGGCAAAGGTTTTCTTGTGGTCCATATTACATCTATAACATCACTGAAATATAACCTAGCATTTGCAATTAGAGAGGGTGCCCTAAGTGTAACATGTTGATTATCTAACACTTCTCCTCCAGCTGAAACATGGCCCTATCATGTGCTAGCATCAACTGCCAGACTATTACGAACCACTAATGACAATTTCCTTCCCTCATCATATCATATCATATTGTTAATGCATTAATAGAACACAACTGTAGCTCATATCTTGCTTAGCAGATAAAAGGAAATCATTCTCCTCTATTTTAATTCAGTTAATCTGGGGGTGCCATTCCTTATTCACCAGGACTAAGGCAAAGGCTTATTTTATGATTCAACATTGAAAAGAATAGTTGTATTTTCCTCTTTCTTCTCAGTAACCCAAAAAGTTCCATCTGGGAGATCATATTAACCGCCCTCATGAGGTGCACCATATGTTTTAATCTTTTTTAATTATTGTAGCCTTTACAATCTCAGATAAATGTCATACTTAGTGCTTTGTTTTACAATTAAATCTCTCCTTGGGGAGATTCTAAAATCTTTTCCTCTCCTCATCTGTGAAGTGTAACGAGAACAGCAAATTTACATTACTATGGGCAAACAATAGCTTTGTTTGGAAATAAAATTTTAAACTATTATTATATCAAGATGCTTTTATTAAATGGTATGTTGATGCCACATAACAACAACGTCAGAGACAAAAGACATTTTTTCCCCCTCTTTAGCGATGCCTTGTGCAAGCCTAAACATTGGCTTATTATTTGAAGATAAAGGTCTACCCAAAATAAAAAAGACAATATCAGGTCAGGTCTCCACACGTTTTTAGGATCTCAGTTTTAAGGGCTAAGCATGAATTTACATCCTGGGCAGACTTCTGGTAACTGCTGAAGAACTCAAATCTATTCACAGCTCTCTCCTACTCCTCAAACCCACACATACTTTCTGCAAAGGGCTTTGCACACAGATATGTCTCATTAAAAAAAAACAATTTCTTAAATAACAGCAAGCTTAAATTTAGCCCTTCTGAACCACATATGGAGACTGTTAAAGTTCTACTGGAAAACTTCTAAATGTGAGGCAATGCCTGGGTGCAGCGATGGAAATATGACTTCCTCTGCCATAGGGTTTGACTCAGGGGGATCTCTGCACTGATCCCAAGCACTGATTAAATCACAGCTCCTCTGTAAGATAAACAAAGGATTAATCACAACTAACATGCACCACCTCGGAGTGAAATTCAACAGCAGTGTGACTAAAGGTGAGCCAGAGCTGCAGGCTGGTGGGGTACTGGCCATCAGGTTGGTCTTGTCTGAAATAGTGAGGAGCTGCAGCTACTCTCATCACAAATGTCACGAGGTTTTCTCTTTATGGCAATAATTTCCCACTATCTTGTTTTATGCTGCTTTATGTAGATAATGCTTAAGAGGGAAATCTTAATTGTATATTCCTATTTCTAGGTGACTGGTGCTTCTTGTGTGTTACAGAAGCTAATAGCATTGCAGTCCTGGGGTAAATTAATTTAATTTATTGGTGATTAAAATACAGATGGTCAGAAACAAAAAACTAAAACACCTTCTGCCTTCTCATCTCTCCTGGGTGTCACAGGGCTGTTTCTAACACTTTTTTCCTCACAGCTGTGTGGTGTTCTAACCCTTCTTAACCACCTCTTCCTAGAGGTGGTGCAGAGGTGTCCAGCACAGGCATCCTCCCCAGCCTCTCCTCACAGAGGCCCCTGCAGCCCCCCAGCCTTGCCACAGACACCCAGTACAAAGAGGAACAAGGAATGGGGGCGGGGGTTTGTGTGGAAACCATAAGAAGTAAAAGCCACTGCACTGCTCCAAAGATGTTTCAAAAGCACAGAGCAACTGTAAGTGCCAGGAGGCGGGAAGGACCACTGCTGCAGAGGTGTGCCCTCCCCACTTCAGTTTCTGTTATTTTATACAGCAGGAGTTGTAAGGACAACTCATTCATCTTGGGAGACTGTCCCCTTGCTTGTCCCTTTTTCCCAGTCTGAAAGCCTCCCCTGTGGCCAGGTGTTCACTGGCTTCTGCAGACACTTCTCAGGTGGCCATAAGCTGCGCTCCTGCATTTTCCTATTGTTAATTCGTTCCCTGCTTTCTTACCCTGAACCAAGGCATGCCTAGGTGCACACCTGTGTTTTTGCAGGTTTGCCACCTGTGCAAGTGGGGTTGCAACAAGGAGTCTAGTCCCCTTTTAGCCGCACGCAATGGTGTTGTGGAAGATGAGGAAGTCCTGCAAGAAGAGCCCAGTCTCTTGAAGGGCTCACCTGCTTGCTGTGTGAATGGGGCATTTGGCAGCCATGTGGAGTCACCTTTCCTCCTCCTAATGCCTGGCTTGTGTTAAAATTGGGGAAAAATTGGATACCCCTTCCTTCTTTGGCAGCAGGAGTTTGCACAGGCTCCGGGTGTGGGCTACCAGATGTTTCCCTCTCCCCCTCCCCTGTGCAAGGGCAAAGCATGGGCCAGCTGTAACTATTTCAGAAAAGCACTGAAGGTGAGCAGATAACGCAGTTAAATGGGGCCTTTCTGATGAGCAGCTACCACAGTGCCTTGGCAATTCCAGTTTACAGATCTTATCTTAACAAAACAAAAAACCTACAACCTTCCCTCTGTGACACTTTCTTTTCCCTGCAAAGGCTCATCATGGCTTACAATGGCGACCACCAGAGTGGGATCTGTGGGCATCTGGGATCTGCCCATCACTACCTGGAAACTCCTTCAGAATAACACTTCCCCAGAAACTGTAAGGTGTTGAGAAAACAGACCAGGCTGCTGCAGGTCAGACCCTCCCTGTAGACAGGGTTTTTTCTACTTTTTTTTTTTTTTTTTCTGATGGTTATAAAACTAATGGTTCACATTTTTCATTCTTTCTGACATTGCTAAGGAGAAACAGTCATACAGGGATATCCCTAAACAGTTTACATCTGTGGCCTGAATCTTGAAGAAAACACACAGCCAAATTTCAGGAGAGAAACTGGAGACAGCTGTGAAAGGGTGTTGCTGCTGTCTGTTTTATAGGGTCATCTATTCCCTTCAGTAGTAACAGGAAAAGCATGTCCAAGGTAATTGTGAGTTCGCCTTTGAGTATGAACTAACCAGGGTTATATACTCTTACAGCCTTTTTTCCTATATAGTAGCATCCATAAATGCAGCAAAGAAGTAAGTGCTGTAAAAGGGATGCTTGTTGCATGGATCCAAGTCTAAAGTTGCAGTTAAAGCTACGGTGGAAAAAAAGAAAAGGAAACATCTTAGTTGGATTTTTTTCAGAGCAGGTAACATTTGGACTACTTTTTAACATTAAGCTGAGATGATTTTGTGTGAAGTAAGTATATTTGTGCAGGATGACATCTCCAAATAGTCCCTGTGGGGCTCATGAGATGGTTTTGCTAAGAACTTGGCTAGCTGTGTGTCTGCGCTGCCCAACAACAGGGATGTTTTGCCTTGCTAGATGATAACTTTCACATGTTGTTAGAGATCCATCATGGTAGAAGTCAGTATTAACTGCTCACATGGCCTTCAGCTTTCCAAGATTTAATCATCAGGTCTCTAGGCTGATTCAAGTTTTTATTAGCTCCACACCTTATCCAATTTGGGAAGCTTCTAATATGAGGCCTTGTTCCTGGCTGGAGGAGAGATGTGATCTGCCAGGTTTTGGTGACAGTCACCCATTTACCCACAGCGGTCAAAACCACAATTTTACTTGTTTCTTTGGATCATTTGCATTTTAAAACAAGCAAGGAAAACAGCAATGACAATTGCATGTTAAATAACAGTAGGTTAGTTTCTAACCGGCTTGGCTTAGTTTAACATAATGCTAGTTTTCTGCAGAAAAGGTGCTGAAAGTCTGAGGCTGATGCTTTTGCTAGAGATGAGCTTTGGGGAAAAAAACCTGAAACTAGTATTCTGGTGGTGGCCACCACTGCCTGGTGGGATCAAGAGACAGATTTAGTGGTAAAACAAACAGCAGGTGACACGTCCGTCCCTGCATTGGTGTGGTACTGGACAGCAGAGCTAGGCAGTGTGGCACAGCTCTGCTAGCCTTGTGGCTGTATCCACACCCAGGCTAGAGCAGCTTCTTGGATGCTTTAATGATAAAAGGTTGTACTAGTTATTGAAAGGTATTATGGCAAGGAATTGCCTGTCATGCTCCTCCCGGATAGCAGGCAGTGCCAAACAGCAACTTGGGTACAAGGTAAGTTTGTGACATTTGTGGAAATAGCTATTTGGGTGGTTTATTTGTATAGCAGGTATTTATTATGAACGCAGAATGTTAATGGGGCTCGGACCCTCCATTCTTGGCCTCAGTGCAAATATTTTTATTTGAGCCATCCACCAGAGGAAAACAACGATCTGTGTCAAGTAATTATAAGGGTTTACACACTTCTTTGTCAAAGGGGACCATGCCATACCTCCCAAATGCACAGGTTACTGCCTGACCTGCGCTCGATGGCAGCAGGTCTCTGCCTGTGCAGGCTGAGCCAGAAACCTCTCATCAGCAGTGGCAGTCTCTGCCTTAGCCTCATGTGTCACCATGGCTGGGGTTACACCAGGCTCCTCACAAAAATTCAGCTGCTGGTTAGAACAGACTCCTGTGGGCGAGTCTCACGTGACAACTGAGCAACGCCTTGTATCTAGAGCAGATGCGACAAAGCAACAGCCTCAGTTAACAAGGTGATGTAAAGCACTGCTAGGGTTTGAGATAGTGCTGGGGAGTGGAGAACTGTGGAAGGCTTAAACATTGTTTCCCTCTGCATTTGTGAGCACTAGAGATGAGAGAGAGGTAGTCTTATTTATGATTCTAGCTGGTTTTGAAGGGATGTATGTTTCTGACAATTTTCTGGCAACTTGGGGAATGGCAAAGGCAGCGGGCAACTCCAGATAGCAAAGCAGAAACTTGGCAAATGGTACTTCCCATGCAGTGAAATACAGAAATACCAGACGGAAGTCATACCTCATTTCAGGGGTGAAGACAGAGTCTTCCCATTTTGGGTTGGTAATGGAGTGTGTTATGGGGATGATGAGCTTGAGACTGGAATCTAGATGGGAATATTCAGGCCCAGAATTAAACACCTAAAAAATTAATTTATAGTTTAGAAAGGAAAAAAGGGGATCCCACATAGGCTGGTGCATGTAAGAAGCATACAGAGAACTAATATTGTGGTCATGGGAGTGAACCCCAGATTTTACGGGAGCAGAAATATGAGTGCAGAAGAACCTGCCTGCAGGGCTGTCTGTGCCAAGGAGAACAGACATATGCTATTTTGGGGGAATTCTGTGGCATGAGCAGTGTGCACATGGGCAAAGATGCTGACTCCAGCAGCAGCAGCTCCTTCTGATAGCTACAAGATATTGCAGCAGGAGATGGATATATGCTTATCTTGGAAGCAAATAGAAGAACTATTAAATTTAAGGTGGCCATACAAATATGAACCACCACACTGCTGGGAGCAGAAATATTTTCACAAAGGGAAAAGCTCCTGGCCGTAGAAGATAGGCAGGTAAAAATCAGAAGTTGGAAGGTATGTAAACTCAGTATCTAAGTAAAGGAATGACAGAAGATACAATTTACTTCAGGGTAAAGGCCTGGCAAGTCCTCATTCTCACTGAAAGGGCAAGGGATTAAAAAAAAAAAAAAAAGAAAAGCTCACACAGACTTAAGGAGAGTTTAAAATTATGCCCGCCACCCTGCCTGGGGCTGGCTGCACACCCCTGCAGCCTCTCTAATTTTATCCCTTCTCCTCCCTAGCAGGTGGCTGCAGTCCTTCCTCATTGCTGTGTGTCTGTGGGGGGCTGCTGCTCAGGGCACAGAGCTGTGGCAGCCCTGCTCCCTCGAGAGCACTCTACACCCCAGCCCCATGCTCAGATCCAAACTGGAGCTGGAGAAGCAATGGTCCAATATTACCAAACAGGTGCCCTTTGCTGCCTTCTGCTTTGCTGTGAGTCTCTCAGCTGGTTTTACTGCTTGCCAGTTGCTCAGTTGATGTCCTTTGGGAGATACCCTAACACTTAATTCCATCTTTGCTCTGAATAGCTCTGGGCAATGCCACCTATTTGCCCTGACAGTAAGTGCTCTCCAGACAAATGACTGTCCTGTGACATTAATTTGTTCCATGCACCATTATGGGACAAAACTGTAAGAGGACTCCAGACTTTGCTGTTCTTGTACAGAGCCACTCCACAGTTTTCAATGTAGAGTGTGCACTGCTTCTCGGGGCATTTCAGTCCTGCTTACAGTCTGGCTGCCAGACTTCCCCTTTCTTACTTTCTTCCTGCAACCTGTAGCCATCCTAACTTTCACACTGGCTGCTTTCCTACATCCTACCTACTGCTATATCCAGAAAGGCTGGGTGCAGTGCTGACCGATCTCTGCACCCACAAGAGAACCCTGCTGATGTTAGCAGAGCTTTATGTGGGTGCAAAAACCCACATAAAAAAAGCCCACACAGAAAGAGCCCATGAGCTCTGGTCCTAGCTGACAACCTTAAATATTTGTAATGTTCTGCTGAAATGATGTTTCAATATTGTTGTCCTTTCTAAATTAAGAGCATGTTTCAGAATCATAATGCAAAGCATTACCCTGAGGGTAGCTTCACGTGATGCAGCATGTTGGCAGTCATTCTTATCTTGGATATTTGTTTTGTTTACAATCTGCATGCAATTTGCTGCAGCAAATCTGAAGTGGATTTTAACAGTCTGCATTCGCCAGCTCATCCACCATGAAAAAAGCTAACGCTTCATCTGTTTTTTGTTGTTTTGTTTTTTTTTTTTTTAATTTGCAAAGTCAATACTGAACACTTTAAAAAAAATAAACATTAAAAATGAGTTGTTTCAATTGCATCCTTGACTTCCTCATTCTCAAAATGTTCATGTACAGAAGATCCTGTGAGAGGAATTGGGATGGCTAGGAAGAAATGGGAGATGCCAACAGGGGTGACTGGGGAAAAACACAGCTCCACCTGCTCGCTGCACATTTGTAGGGATGTTAGATTTGAGCCACTACTGCATAATCAGAAATCAGTCCAAACTCAAGTGCATCTGACATGCTCAGCTGGGGTTTCTTGGGAACTTTGTGTGACAAAACTGAAGGTAACAAGCCCTGGAAAGAAGAAGGCATGCTGTACCTGTTTCTGTAGCTATGGGGTAAAGGAAGAGCTCACCTTGGCAGAGGATTTGTCTCAGTAGCATTTGCAGGCTGAAAGCTTATCAACAAGGTGACATCTGCTGGCATCAGAGTGCTGATTTCTGAGAGCCATGCTTTCTGATGTGTACTTATTGACGGTGAAAAAGTTTGAGAACAAGGAACAGTTTCAAGCCAGGTTCTAAAATAAGGATAATTTTCCTGCCATTTGTATTGAAGAGCCCTCGGATCTTAGATTTCAGTGCATTTCTCAAACACTTGCAGTAAAATGTCAGAACCTGAAAGAATACCTTATCAAATGCTGCTTGTAAGTGTTCTTTGTTTGTCAGTCCATTAAATTAAGAGCAAGTCACTGTAGGGCACATTTGTTCCTTGCTGGAAGAGTTATGCTTTAGTCTGTTTCACATCTATGACTTTATTTCCTCCAAGGGCACTGAATACATATAGCAGAGTACTGAATTTGAATGAATACCTGCAGAAAAACTGGCTGATGATAAAGGAAGGGCAATGCTGTTTTCCTCTTAAACTGTCCAAGTAGGTAATTCTCACATTACATTTATCCAGCACCACAGGAATCTTCTCTTGTAAGCTGTTTCTTTAATTTTCTTCTGTTAAGAGTTCAACTGTACATGTCATAGCAAATCTTTGCAAGCCCTGGTGATCAGAAATCTCCAGAACAATAAGGGCTTTTCTCCACTGGGTTGAGTAGACATACATTGTAATTGACTTGTTTGGATTGGGCTAATTATAAATTGTTTAATTTTTCTCTCATTTGAATATTGACAGTCTGGTATTTCAAAGCAGCAACATCTGCTGAAAGTTTTTCCTATGTGAGCTATACATTTCTTATGTTTCTCAACGGTACTCTGCAATAAAAGGCATGCTGTTGAATGGCCTGACTTTGGCCAAGGAGGCATTTTTTTTCTGCTGCTTTGTGACATCTTCCCAAATTCTGAAAAATTGTGGTTGGATGAGGACGTGTGAGGAAATATTTCAGTCTGAGTCTGCCCACACTTGACAATTGTTCAGCTCTGCTCTGGGGTTATTCAACCAGAGTAGCACTGCTTTGAAGTGGAAATGTTATAGCCATGAGGAAGAGAGAGTCATGGAAGAGATGTGGCAAAAGAGTTCCTACACTTTACACTGGCAGAAAAAAAGGAGTCGAGGACACTGGTGGTGTGGTTGCCACTGGTCTGCAATTAGGAAATTGCTGCTTAGGAAACACTAAAACTTTTTTTATGTTAGCTCTGGAATTCTAAAATATCACATTTTCTCCACCCAGATTTGGTGCCTCTTCTTTAGGGCTTTTATTTGGAAAAGCTCCAGTTGCTTCTAAGTGGGTCAAGTTCCCTACTACACCATGTACAGAGGATTCTCTATGTGTCCAGGTTTTGTGCCTGTCTCTTGGAAGGAGGCAGCACTACTCCTCTCCCCTTTGGTGCCCAATGCAGAGCTCAGTTTCCAGAGTGCTGGAGCTGCAAAAAATGGCTGAATGAAAGTCCAAAAGAACATTTTTCCATCTTGAGTCAGTCTTCCAAAGAGTTAGTTTTGCTTTCCAAAGCTAGTCCCTGAGTGGATATGTGCTAATCCCACCACCAATTATGGCTGCTCTGTATCTTGTGCAGATTCACACAGCTTGCCTTACCTTTTCAGTCCTCAAACAATGTTTCTTTGTCAATTTTCCTTCATTCAGAAAAGATGGAAATTCCTGTTTAGCCTCGCTTCATGAAATCCTGGATGTATTAATTCTTCAGTGACACTTGAAGTAAAATTTAAGTAATATTATGATAAGAAAATTACTCTGTTTCTGAGAAATAGTTTTAATCAGGCAAATAAAGTGAAAACACTGCCTGAGGACAGGCCACCAGCATATTACTCCAACTTTCAATTTAGGTCTAGGACTTCCTGAGTTTATCCGGTTAAGTGGTGTTGTGGTGAGGTGTAGCAGAGCTGAACTGGCAGGTTCTTAACAGCTATTTTGCTCTGCTGTGCTGAGGAGTTTCTATCCTCTACAGTAAGGTCCTCTGGGGCTATGTTGCATCTATTATTGCTGTTTTACACTGATATGTAGAGAGATTAATTGATTTGTCTTAGTGGTATGTCAGGAAATCATTGGCAGAGCAGGATAGAGGCTGCTCCCTGTGTCACAGTTATCTACCCCGACAGTGCCATTGCTTTCCTCCAGCTCAATCCTCAGCTGCTGGACACAAGGCTGAGACCCTGTGTATGACTTCCCCTGCACCTCTCCCCTCCTAAAGGTGTACAGCAAACACCAAAGCTGTGGTTATATTTCCCCCTAAAGTCCCCCCATTGTACACATTCAGCTCTGGGCTTAGCAAGGGCATCGGAAACACTGTTGTACAAGTGTTGAGAGGGATTTTTAACTTCTGTCTTTAATGGGTCTGGTTGTTGGGATCTCCCACTGCCTCTGCCTGTGTTGGTTGTGCTTGTGGAGCAAAACAACAGTCAATAGGTGTTTTAGGGAGAAGAAACCTCATGCTGAAAATCTAACAGAGTCAGGGGTGCAGCTTGCTTCCCCCTCTTAGATCTGAGGAAGGATTTTTGTGCCTGAAAGCTTTGTATTTTCCATGTGCATCAATTTGTCTTATGAGAGATTTTACCCCTACCTGCAGACTTCGTCTTGCTGAGGCCATCATAGCTTTAACAGCAAAAACTGCTGGAGTGATGTCAGGAGTGTCCTGTCATTCCTATTTTAGTTTTATCACAGTCCGGGGCTTGGCGCCATTGGTGTCTCCTTGTCTTCCTCAAACATGGGTGACTTGGACTGCAGGGTGTGGAGGTGGCAGACGTGGGCTTGCTCCCAGCTCACCCACAACCTGATGTGCAAAGCCCAGATGAAGCATGACCTCTGGCTCAGCTTCTTGCCATCTGCTCATGCTGCAGCTGGATGGCAGCAAGTGGCACTCATGGGCTGTCACCAGATGATTTAAGGAGACTGTAAATGCTACCTTCAGAGGAGTGGTGCTCACATCACATCTCCGCAGAGGTAGAGAGAAATCAGAGTCCTCTGCTCTTTCTATGCTTCTTTTTTTCCTTCGGATGAAATTCAAGACTGTGTAGGATCATTTTTTGGAGGATTGATTGTTTCCTCACAAAGCAAATAGCATTTTTCTCTCCAGCTAAAGTTACACAATAATTTTGTATAGTTGGTCTAGCCCTGAGGGTGCTCAGCAGCAATCGACAGCAAACCCCCTCCCCACTTCACACAATAAGACAGTCCCACTTTCCCAAGATTTGCCTATGTCAGAGACAGGATACCACATTATTCAGAAATGGAAATTCTTACACTGCTACTTTTCCCTAATTGTATGCACATTTTGTCTGTGCAGATTTCAGACTTGCCTGTGAATGGGAGCTGCTGAGAGCTAGAGGCAGCCCAAAAGTTTCTTCAATAATGTTGCATTTTTACTGTCACAGACTGGGTTGAGCTGCAGTTGCTATGAGGAGGAGAGGAGAGCACAGGAGGAGAAGGCCACGATGAGGAACATCTCTCCCAGGGCAGCAGTGCCAGAAGAAGGTGACCAAGTGCTGCGTGGGAGCCACCACCTCTGACCACAGCAGTAGATGCTGCTCCATCTCTTGGTCGTTAGAAAAGGCAAAGCCAGCAGCCAGACCATGGATGCTTTGCTACATCCATCAGCTGGCTGCTCGCATTGCCTGTGATAGGGGCAGGCTGGTGGTGCAGAGACACTTTGCTGAGGGCTGAACCTGCAACCTCAGCAGGGCCCTAAGTGCAATGCTTCCATGACCCTTCCCATGCAGGCTTGAGCCAAGCTGTTCTCTGCCAACAGCTTTGGTAAGCATCAAACAGGATGAGCAGTGAGGCCTGGATGTATGGGGGGGGTGTTTGGTCAGTTCCTTCCTCCCATAACTAAATGCCAGAGAAGATGGAGGAACTCTGCAGTGTGAAACAGCCCAGATGGGTCTCCCTGTGCTGCCTGCCCCAGGGGCTGGTTGCAGAGGTTCAGGGCTACCCAGCAGAGGCAGGTCTAGCCCTACAGCCAGGCTAAGGGCTGGAAACAGCTTGTGCTGAAGGGGCAGAAATGCAGGGGGGAGCTGAGCCCTGTTCCCCAAAGGGAGTTCCCAGGGCTCCCCATCAAGGGCAAGACAGTCTCCTTCTGACCGAGCCAGGGCACTGAAGCCAGCCCCCTGCGCTTGCAAGCACATCCGGGCTGCCTGGTAGGGAAAAGGCACCCTGAGTTTTTCTTAAGACCCTCCAAGGGATGTTTTTGCGATGACATAGTGCTGCAGTGACTTTGTTCTTCCCAGAGACATGTATCTAATTTATACCGGGATGAGTTTCTATAAACAGTCTCTATTGTCATATAAATATGACAACTGGACCCTCTCAATCTAAGGATTGGGATCAAAACCACCAAATGCTTCTGTGGCGGGTTATGGTGAGGTAAATATGGGGCTGCTTAGATCTTAGTAAGCGGCAGTGGTATGAAAAGAAAACTAAAAGCACTTCATAGCACAATTTTGAAGCCACTTTTGACTGACTGAGTGGACTTAACCTAGGCAGACCTAGGTGGTGAGGCACCTCTGCCCCATGGCAGGCACGGGGCTCGGCTTTCACCACCCGCTTTTTTTTTTTTCCTTTTTAAAATTGGAAACCCCAGGAAATAGGATGCAGACTTTTCTCCTCCACGTGAGCCTTAGAAAACAGCCGATCTCATTGTTTCAGTATGTCCAGCCCTGCTCCGCGGGCTCCCCGGGGCGGCGGGCACTCGCCTCCCGCCCGGCCCGCCGCTGGCCGCCCTGCGGTGCGGAGCAGAGCGCGGTGCGAGCAGAGCGCGGTGCGGCGCGGAGCAGCCCCCGGATCAGGTCAGCCGCGCCGCAGCTTTCCGGCCCCTCCCTCTGGCTCCCGGGGTCCCCTTGCCCCTCTCCCCGCGGAGCGGCGCGGCGCGGGGAGGTAAGTGCGGTGGTGGCGGGGCAGTGGCGGGGCGGGCGCGGAGCAGCCCCGGATGAGCCACGCTCGGCGGCGGCGCAGCGCCGAACCGCCCCCGCGGTAAGTCGCGGTCCCGGTCGCGGTCCCGGTCTCGGTCCCGGTCGCGGTCCCGGTCGCGGTCCCGGGCGGAGCCGGCTGCAGCCCCTCGGTGCAGGGGACACGATCCAAAGCCCTTTCCCGGCTACTCTGGACAAATGTGCAAATACTTCCTTACGCTGTTCTCTTCTCTTCTTCCTTTTTCTGGGGTTTTGTTTTTTTGATTGTTGTTCTGAAAGTGGAAAATTGTAAAAGAAAAAAAAAGTTGCTGTAGATGTTTCAGAGCTGTTGCTTTGTTGAGAACAACTCCCTGGGTGGAGGCGAGAGCAGCCCGCGGTTCGGTGGGAGTGTTTGCAAATTAAATGTCATTAGGAGGTGGGGGAAATCTGGCAAAAATTGTTCCATAAATGCGTCCTCCAAGTTGTGCAGGCTTGCTTGCCTCGTGTAAGCTTAACGAAAAACAATGGGAAGTTTGAAAGGAAGAGGAGAAAATACACGGGATAACTAAGAGAAGTGTTTTCTGTCTGCTTTTGCTGGTGTGCTTGGATTCTTGAAGTGAGTGGTGCTGGGCGCGAACGCTCACCAGCTGTCTCCTGGCAATGCGGAGCAGGGGGCTGTGTTGGGGAGATCTGGGTGACCAGGCTTGCAGCATTGGTGGAGAAATCCAGACCCGGGCAGCAGAATCACTCATGGCGTGTTCAGGGCTTGAGCGAGAGTCAGCCCGTCCTCTGCCCCCATGTCTCCCCTCACCTTATCTCTTCCTCTTGTCACTCAAAGGCTTGTGCTGGAGCCTGTTGATCTGCCCGGAACTGAGCCACCCACAGGGAGCAAGGCCAGAAGAGGTAGGGTTGGGTGCATGGTCTGTACTGCCAAGGTCTTTTGAGCTTATGGGCACCACACTGGCATTGAGATTTTTCTCTAAGCCGTTGGTACTGAAGGGGAAGATGTTATTATTGCTCAGTTATATTAGTGCTGAGTTTTGTTGTTTTGCACCCGTAGATGATGAGTAGAGAGGTGGTACCTGAGAGTGTACCTGTCCCTGTGGTTTTCTAACAGTCAGCTCCTGAATCCTGTCCTTTCCCACTCCTCATGGGGCATCTTTGTTTTAGGCATCCTTGTCCTTCCAGTTGCAGAGGGAGGTTATGGGCACATCCCATAAACATGGCTTTACTTACAACTTGGTTAGACTGTGATTTAACAACAACACGTACAGCTTATAGTGTATGGTTAATGAATGTAAAATTATCTGAGAAAGATACAGCTTTCTACTGGAAAGCTTATTAGTGGAATGGATGACATTAATAAGAAAGATTTTCCCCTAATGGCAGAATGGGGCCTACAGAAGCAAAAAAAAGGTCTTTTAACTGCTTCTTTTCTCAAGTGGAGTCAGCAGGACCTTCAAAAACACTTTGAAGACATTTACACTGGTATTAATAGGGCTGGTGTTGGCATAAAGTTATCATTCAAAAAATCACACCCTTAATTGGCATTACTGTGTTGACAAACCATTCCAGTGCTGCCTTATCCTTCAATAACCGTATTATTTTAATTGTATCCATGTGTTCTTTCTCATGGCAAAGGCTCTGAGCAGAGTTTGTTGAATTCAGTGTGGTGGCTGGAGCTTTACCTTCTCCAGTAAAGACAAGAAACCAATGGCGAAGCAGCTGAGACCTTCAGTCCTGGTAACACCTCAATGATTCTGCTTCTGTGGGACTGCTGATCTGGGCAAACTGCAGTAAGCTGCTTTGCA
Organism: Phalacrocorax carbo; assembly: GCF_963921805.1. Taxonomy (NCBI): domain Eukaryota; kingdom Metazoa; phylum Chordata; class Aves; order Suliformes; family Phalacrocoracidae; genus Phalacrocorax; species Phalacrocorax carbo. Next base: position 25,147,178 of record NC_087518.1, on the reverse strand, counting down.
AACTATACTGGGATAAATAATAGGTAAACACTAGTCTTGCAGTATATTTAAATAGTAGAAAATATCTTCTTTTAATTCAAATCAGTTTCTGTGATTGGAGAGATCCCCCACTCTTTTCCATCCATCCATCCATCCATCCATCCATCCATCCATCCATCCATCCATCCATCCATCCATCCATCCATCCATCCATCCATCCATCCATCCATCCATCCATCCATCCATCCATCCATCCATCCATCCATCCATCCATCCATCCATCCATCCATCCATCCATCCATCCATCCATCCATCCATCCATCCAGCCAGCCAGCCAGCCAGCCAGCCATCCAGCCATCCATCCATCCACTTTAACACCTTTTCAGTTGCATTAGGTGGTCATGTGGCATTATAGACGTCTAAATTTATCTGATCTACTTGAAGATGGAAGAAGCCATCTTAATTCAGTTTTGTGCACTGAGTGGTAGGTAGCCTTTCAGGAGTGATGGTGGGCAGCGAGTCCTACGGTGCTTGGTGGCATTAAAGGTGACATTCCACTGCCGTCAACACCTTCTCAGGCATGCAGCATGGGAGAGTAATGACAACCCACATACCTGAGGGCTGGTTGGGTAAGTGTAGCTGAAGATCCTTCGACCCACTGGAAAATGCCCATGAGCACACAGGGGTCTGCACTGGAGTGCTCATGCGTGTAGCTTTACTCCCATATATGCACAAGATGAAGCCCACCAGACATCCCAGCCTGGCTTTTGGCTCTGGCAGTAGATTGCTATAGAGCAGCAGCACAGTGAGGAGATGGCATCTTCTCAACCGCTGTCTCTCTGGTTGGTATTCAGCCCTGTTATTACACTTTTTGGAAATATTTTGTTTTGCTGGACAGTTCCTAAACAACAGGAGGGACAGTGCTGGGGCAGTTCTGTGCTGCCAAAACCATTCCAGCCCCATGGATATCCATTCCTCCAGATTTACAGGAGCAGAATGTAGTTATATCCCATCTCCAGGCTGTGACCTGCTTTCACTCCATGTTAAAAAAACTACGCTTTTAGTGCCTTTTTTTTGTGTGTGTTGGAACCTCTAAGGGCTCCTATGACTCTCATTGCTGTACCATCTGGTATCTGCTCTCAGTTCTCAAAGTCTGCATGGATACTGTTAGGTATAGAGGGAACCTTGGCTGTTCTTCCTTGTCATCCTTGTGGCCTTAGATTTTGCATCCCATGTAAACCAGACCAAGCCGACTGCCAACCGTGCCTTTCACAGTTGCTTTCTTTCCTTTACTCTGTGAGATGACAAATGCTTAAAGTGTTGGTCTTCTCTTTCAAACTGTTCTTTGAGAATTCTTCCATGCCTGGGAGTTTCTTCCCCTAGTTTGTGGATAAGAGGTGGGATTTAACTGCTTCCGGCAAAACCAGAAGTGTCCCTTAAATTACCCAGAGATTTTTGTGGTTTCTGAAAGGTTTACAGCAGGCACATGCTTTCCTACAGCTGCCTTCTGGCTTTTCAGCATCATACTCTGAAGAAACCAGACTGCTGCTAACTGGTCCACCACTGCCAGGGGCTGCTTGCCTCTTCGATGAGACTTTGACCTTGGGGCAACCATGATCTCAGGTGGCCTCACACTGTTCCAGGCTGTGCCTGCTGGGAGCTCCCTTTCCTCTTCTGTTCCAGGGTTGAACTGTGCTGAGGTGTTTCTTTTCTAAGTTGTATACAGATCCCTAGTAACAGAAAGAACCTTGACTCTTGATTATTCTGCCTCTTATCTTAGATGTGCCAACAGCCCATGAATAAGGCTCTGATATAGTGATATGGTTTCATGCATTCACTTTTGTTTAGCTTTTCCCCTCATTCTCTTGCATTAGAAATTTGGATTTCCTTCCAGCTCATTGACATAATATTAATCTTTCTTTTTGCTGGAAGTGACATGTCACCTTTAATAACAGGGGCCTGGATTCAATATCCCAAGAGGTCCTTCTTCTGATTCCATGTTCATGTACACCAGGAGCTAAAATAAAGAGACTTCTGAAAGGGGCTTTCCAAAGCATGGTTTGTTTTCTCCCACTTATGTTATTGTGGTGTTTTTGTAAGAAATCAAACCATTGAAACAAACACATATCCTGCTTAGATATGAAGAAACTGCAGCTTGCTTGTGGCCTGAATCCACTTCTTCTGCTGAACCATGGATAGAGCAAGACCAAACCCTTTGAGTTACGTTTTCATTCGTGTGTGTTACATTCTTGTACACACATTCTTGTGTGTTAATATATTATTCATGAAAATTAAACTGTGTTAATTACATCTCCTGATCTGCTTTAAGAGAGACATATATTCCTTGTCTGACTTGCTTGCTAATGAACTCTGTGGATCAAATCCAAAATCAGGGAGAAGTTTATCTCTGACCCACGCATGCAACTCTCCCTGACTTAATTGTCCAGATGTGACCTCCAGGCTTCCCGTGTAAGGGTGACTGTGGAAGTAAATGTTTGACTGGGAGATGTCACTGGCATTTATTGCTGGGTTCACCAGAGCCTGTGGCTTTCATCAGTGTGGCCTCATTTTTATGAATGAAGGCAGGCAATGACTGCTGAGCTGTCCAAACTGGTGCCAGGAATCCGGTATTGTAGAGAGGTGGGTGGAGAAGGGAGCATGAGAAGTGCTTCTGTGCCTGTGGTCCCACCATGGTACAGCTGCATGTCCAGCCCCAGGCGCGATGGATAGCCACTCTGCTTCTGCAGTCTGGAGGTGGTCTGGGCTCAGGGGAGCCCAGAGGGAAAAAGTCACAAAGTACATCACATATTCCTTTTTGCAAAGTAAAAGTTTAAAAAGTGACCCTTCTCACCTCACAGACTCTTTCCTGACTACTTTGGTAGGAAATTTTTTAAAATTATTGTTATTTTTTATTCCTAGCATGAGGCTTCTTTTAGTTCAATTCTGGATTTTACTCTTGACTCTATTCAGTGAACACACCTTGGAGACAAAGAGCTCATTTTTCCTGTAGTCACAAAACTTTTTAGAACTGCTAACCCCTTATACCTGTACATGTATAGTTAAAGAAGGATCTTAATGTGGTTTTGTCTAGACTTGTGATGGGGGGAAAGAGAGAAAGCAGTTCCTGGGGCATGGATAAATGACTTTTTAGAAGTAGAAAATATAACCAGCAAAGATTATATCCCCAACAGAGCTGGCAGAAGGGGTCTTATGGGTGTTCTTAATCCACCTCACTGCAAACTTAGCTGGGTTAGCTCAAACCACCTTTGTTTTTGACTTAAATTAGCTGAGTGTGCACTAGCACAGTGAATGTTCTCTCTGTCCGTCCTGCCAGATGTGTGGTGGGGGACTACCAGCCAGCTGCTGGTCCTCAGCCAACTCCTGCTATAGCCACATCCAGGAGAGACCATCTGTGTGTCCCCCAGGCTTTACTTAAATGAGAGCTGAGCCGTTTGTCCAGTATCAATTTAACCACGTTTGTCAGACAGATTCAGCTTAAGATGTGCCCCTTACACTCACATTTGTGCTGTCCTAAATCATTTCAGCTTGGCACCTATTCCCCAGTTCTTAGCTCAGGTCCCATTAATGGTTCTTTCTGGGAAATTTCACAGGTCACTGGTGCTCTGCGGCAGCCACCAGGAGTGGGACCAGCTGAACTCCTTAAGGGTGTCCGTGTGGTTCAGTTTGAACAGCTATTTTACCCATGGAACAGACCTGTTCTTTTGCCTGAGTATTTGTGAACCATTTAGGATGATATCAGATACGCATGCATGGGCAGAGATTGAGAAGATGCCTGTGAGGTTTGAATTCTCATTTAAATTAAAAGGCAATTAGTTTTCTCTGTTCCTGTGACAATCCCATTTGAAGTGTTTTATAAAAACAACTTCTAGGATATTGCTTTTCTGTACTGTGCACTGGGCTTCGGAGGCCAGGTTTCTAAAAAAGAAGAAGATGGAAGGCAGAAAAATACTGTTTTGCTGGCGTTGTTACTCTTTAGATAAGAGAGAGACAGAGAATATATTTAAAACTCTGAAGCCTTGTGTAGCCTGGAACCTTTTCACAGGAGAATACTACTTTACATATATGGCTGGAATGGAAAAAAAAATAACTTCTGAAAATGATAATTTTTTCTTTTTAAGAATTAAAAACAAGTGTTTAGATATGATTAATTATTGCAATATGTGAATGTTGTAAAGTTTCATCTATTCGCAGTAGTATTTCAAATGATTTAAAGTTGTTTGCTTTTACCATGTCATTATATATCATGGATTTGTTCCAGCTGTCCTCCACAAATGTATCATTCATGATGGATTTTGCAAGGAACAGGCTGCCACATTTTAGTTTTGATACAAAAGCCCAATTTTGTTTTATTTTTAATATAGTTTTGCTTTGCAGAATGTCTTGCTGGTTTTTAATGGAGTTGGCAGAGACGATGCTAGTAACTCTACTGGGCAGAGTTATTGGACCTGGCTTGCACCTTCTGAAACCCCTTGAGGCTGGGGTCAAGGGTGGGCATCTGTGCAGATATCTGACCCCTCTGACCACTACCAGACTTTCTCCCCTGGTATGAGCTGTGCCTGGTCACTGCCTCCCATTGCTGTCAGTGCCTCTTGGCAGGAGGTAGCAGTCCACCTATCTGCTGGCTCCACAGTTTGCACAAGCAGTTCCTAATTTGCTTCAGGCAAAATCAAGTGGATTATCTCAAGACGTGAATTAGGCTATTGAAGATAATCCTGCTGGTTTTTGGGTTTGTCTCTTTCCTTCCTGAAGTGAATTAGGGAGGACTCTTAGAGACTGCTCGGTCAGCCACATGTGAAGAGCCATGAGCTGTTGCTGGGTGTAAGGACAGGCAGCTGAAGGTCTCACGAGCACAGCTGCAGCTGACAGGAGGGATAGTCACCATGGCCTCACTAAAAGTCCAATGAAGTTATTATTGAAAGAGAACGTCTTTCTTACTGAGCTGCTGAGGCTTGCTCAGTGGCTCTACCAGGTCTGTTGAGGCTTATTTCTTACTCAATTTTCATAACCAGAACACTTATATTTGGTAACATGTCATGTTTTCCTATTCTGAACTAATCTGCCTCATGCATGGAGCTCTGTCATATAAACAGTTTATCATACCAACTAATGATCTTGAAAGACTGGATATGATTAACATATAAAACTTGGATGGCCACTTGAAAAGGATATAATCTGATACTGTACAGAGCAGATTGACTTGGGGGATTACCCCTCAGTTCCGTGCTGGTAAATAGCATAAATGGATCTGCTCAGAAGGCAGAACTGCAGTATACTTTGAAATATCAGTTTGCTGTTAGAGCAAAACCAAAATGCAATGTGCTTTCTGACATGCCATTTGGTTCCTGGTGTGGCTCCTTGCATATCCAGAAGGGTATGTCCTGTGGAAACTGTTTGTAATAAATCATGGGTTTTTCTAAAATGCAGACATCAATAGCAAGAGTGCAGGATAAGCAATCTCTCTTCATTTTTATTAAGATTTTTGCATTCTTCCCGAAGTGTTGACATAGTACATGATACCCTCGGGTGTTGCAAGTGTCTGAATATCTAGGAGGTGTAAAAGAACAAGAACATGTAATAATGTCTCTTTAGTCCAGGAAAACAGGTTGAGTGCATCACTTTCGTTCCTACATTGAAATAAAATGAGCAAAGATTCTAGTAATCAAAAAGGAAACTCACTGGTATATACTTACCTTTAATAAAATCTCTCCTGTAAAGAGTGAAAAAACAAATTAGCACTTTATGATTTTTGTCATGAAGATGAAGTATACCTCTAGACCATGCAGTTTCACATATTTAATTCTTAGTTACATTTCTGTAGTTTGTGATTGCTTGTCTCTGATGCTGGAAATAGCACAGTGCTGGGTGCTATGGTACTCTAACATGCAACTAAGGTTCCAGGTGCTGCCATGATTGTGATGTATCTTTGCACTGGAAAAAAACACTAAAATAAGCAGTGAAACGTGTCAGGCAAGCATGTGTGTGTTTTAAATAAAATAGTCTCTACCAGGTTTAAAATGAAATGTTTCCATTTCTTTTTAAGCCTGCTTTTCTAAAACTCATTTAAAGAGACTAAGTAACATCTGCCACCAGTAACATCCTCATGTTTAGGCCCTAGCTCTGAGAGTGGAAAGCACACAACGTTAATTTTAGTTACTAGGATGGGGTGCAGAGTTAGGTGTTAGTAGGGAAGCACTTGGACAGGAGCAGAGCCCAGGTTTTGCATAATAATAACAACTTCTAGTTGTTTTTTAATGGCGTTTTTTTCCCTGATGGGTAAATTTAAGTAGGTCTCATTTCCTCATTAAACAAATAGCTAAGTTAAAGAAGAAAAATATTTTCTGCAAATCACATCCTATTTTTGTCTTCTTTCAATTAGCACAGATTTTAAGTTGCAGCATGAGTGTAGTCCATCTGACCTACCTTCCCTCCCCTCCCCTCCCCTTGCCTCCCCTCCCCTCCTTACTGACACTGATATTAGAACTATGGGAAAACTCAGACTGCTGGCAAAATGGGTGGAAAAAAATCAAATGTTTAATGTTTTGCTTGAACATTTTGTGGTTTCTCCTGAAATTCTTTGTCTGAAACAAAGGATGTTCTCTGTTCTTTTCTGGGGGATTTGTTTTTTATTTGAAAAAATCTGCAGTGTCACTGTGGGATGCAAAAGTTTCTACAGAAATGGCATAAATTCTCTACAAAATCTTTTTTTTCTTAAACCTGAAAAAAAAATTACAGTTACAAACTGCAAAAAAAAGCCTCTTTTGATGGTGAAAATTCGTTTGTTGGCAGATTCTTACAAATGCATTCAGAATCAAAATGTTAGTGATTTGGAAAAATCTCAGAATAGAGTAATTTCACATGACCCCCTCTTGGAAGCTTCTAAGTTTTGCATTCTTTGCTCCAGTACAATTCCCAGTGAAGAAATACTTTTTAAAAAATAAATAAATTATGGATTCTTTTAAAAATGTTATTCCTTGCTTTTTGGGTACTATACTAAGTTATATTTATATATCCTAATCTTACCCTGATTTATATGATCAAAATTAAGCTTTCGTGGATTTGTTTGGAGTCTGGAAAAGATATGAACTGAACTGCAAGACAGACAGTTGCTGCCCTATTGAACTTGCTGGCTGTGGATGCCCAGGCTTTTCCAGCTGGATGCAGGGCTGCCATAGTGGTGTGCTGCCTTCTCTCCCAGGCATCCCGGCCAGAGTTACCTGTCCCCTGGCTGTGTGGCACTCTGTGTGCTCCCTGGCCCTCCTCACTGTTTACAGGCCTGAGGAGCAGTAATGGGCACAGGAGATGGGCTGGAGGCTGTGGTTGCTCCTCTCTGCAGAGCTGCAGCTGTGAAAGGGGGTGTCTGCAGCCCGGGGTGCAACAAAAAAGAGCAGAGCCGTGGGAGCAAGCAGTGAGGGGGGAGGTGGTGGTGCACCCATGCATGGCACGCTGAGTGCCTGCACAGTGGCCAGTACAGGGTCTCTAATCTCTAAGGGACTGTCTGAGGCATAAAAAAAATTGGTGGCTTTGGGATGATGTGGGTGAAAAAGCCTCCTAGTCACGTATCTTCTGCCCTTTCAGCCAGGCTGGCTTTTACTGTGATGCTAGCTTGCACTGTTAAGTAGTTGCTAGTTGCCACTTGGAGAGCATTCCTTTGTTATTTCAGAATTACTGAGACACTTAATTGGCTGTTCATTAACTGCCTTAGAGAAAAATAAGATTTGATTAATCATCATTTCAGCAAATTATAGCCTGTTCTACAGGCTAATGAATTTAAGCAGTAAAGAGCTGGCTTTCTGCAGTTAGCTGTGACCTGCCCTAGCTGTGCAACCCTCACTGCCTGACCCTGAACTGGAGGGTTTGAGGTGTACAGAAATGAGAGGGGTCACTGGCACAAATCAGGGATAGAGGAGTGTAAAGTCCCGTATTAAAGGGGTGAGGACCATGGGGAACTGCCTAGGGTGCGGCGGAGACGATGCCTGTGCCTGGCAGAGGTACAAATTGTGGACATGAACGCAGACAGCCAGCAAAAGAGATGTCTGTTGGCCGTAATTCTTAACCTTTGAGATCACTTCATTTTGTTACTGTTTTGTAAGCGATCATCATTATAACTGATCAAGATCAAACTTCTGAGCTGAGATCTTGAATTCATCATTGAAGAATATATCTTTTTGTTTTCTGCAATATTCCTACACAGTATGTTATTTCAAGTTTTACATTACCCACGTCCTGGTTTCAAATTTAACTGGTTTAATTAATTGTGCAACAGGGGAGATACAACTAGCACTTTTGCTTTAGAATAAACTGGTTTATCCAAAGGTCTAGAGTTTGAAGAAAGACAACTCCACAGATGCATTATGCACTCCCACACAAGGTATTTGCAGGTGTTACAAGGCCAACAATTTAAAAAGCAGGTTTCTTACATGAAACTGCTTTGCCTTCTTATGGCCAAGTGTTAAAGTTCCCCCAAAGCTTTTCTATTTTCTGTCATCTTTGTGTCTTAGATCCTTCCTTTTCCAAGATCCCTGACTGCTGCTCACCTTTAATCTCTTTTAGGGGCCGTTTCTCGCTGTTTAAAAGCAGCTATAGCTGCTCCCCCCATCTGCCTAGGGTTGGTAGAGACAGTAGTACAAACTTCCTATTTCTTTGCCTACTGGGGCTCCTTCAGCCCCTCTGTGTAATTTGATTTAGCAGTGTTTGAGACATTGACAATGTTCACATTGCGATTACATGGAATTTGCTTTCAAGAAAGCTGGGGAATAGCACAACAGTTGCGGGTTTGCACTTTACCCTTTTCAAGGCCTAAACATTCAGGAAAAGCCTACACCAGATTGGTGCTAGTTGTTAACCCCCTGAGTTTTGTCATATGACAAATAGGACTTGGTGGTGTGGTTGGGGCTGGATGAGCAGGAGTGACAGGGCTTGAAGATTCCTCTACCCCATCTCCACTGTGCCTTCTCTGCTGCATGCATGTTTGGCAGCTTCACAACTGGTTTAACTCTTCCCTGTGCAGAATTTGGGAAGAAGAGGCATTTCCTTCTTCTTATCTCATCATTAAGCATGATGATGATTGCAAATACAAACCAGAAATATGTTAATAACAATAGAAAAATATTAACAGAAGAGTTAATAGAATAAAGTTTAGAGGTGCTTTTATTTTTTTTTTTGGTAGTAGAAAGCTTTCTTCTGTTACCAGAAGAAACCGAGATTGTTACTTGCTTAGCTGATGGCAGCACTGGAGAGGAATGGATGGGAGTCTTGCAGCCCAACTCCTTTGTTGCCAAAGATCCTGGACCAGATGCCCAAGCTTCACTGGGTCTTGAGGGGCGTCATTGGGCCTTACCAGAGCTATCTCTGGAGGGCTTTGGTATTTGGCCATGGGGATGGCAATGGCCCCAGGACTGTGGTGGTGGCCCTGAGCAAGGGGAGCTAGCCCCCTTTGGTGTGAGGGGCTATGGTCCCCTCTGTGCTGGGCACCCTGGGGAAATGGAGACAAGGCCTCAGCGACCCAGTGGATCCCCCATTCCAGGGTTTGGTAGGTGGGAACGATCAGTTTAATGGCCCCATTTGGGTGGAAGAGGCAGCCCCAGTGCTGCCCTGGCTGTACCTGGGTCAGGCAGCTGCAGGCACAGCTTTGAAATGTGAAGCAGCTTCCTTAGGCATTGCGGGGGTAAAAAGTGAATTAACCATATCATAGGCACATGGTACTTCCCTGCTCAGATTACACTGCAAAATCTGGGCAGTTCCTAAGATAGAGCTGGAAAAGGGGATTTGGGAGTGTGAGCAGCACTTGGAGCAGAGCACAGCTGACATGGCTGGGAACAAAAGGTGATAGGAAAACTCACTGCATCTACATTGCTGCACATCCACAGGTCAGCAGAAATCCTTCCTAACTGGATGTTTGTTGCAAATTTATTGGGAGAAGCATAAAATAACTTTCTTTGAGTGCTGGCTTTGCTTTGTGCCTTGTGTTCTGCTAGTTGCAAAGACTGTTTCTGGCTGTGTTTCTCTTTGATTTTGTACTTTGTTTCCCAGATTTACTTTCTAACTGTTCATCAGACTCTAAAGCTCTTGTTAAATATCTTCTGTTTTATACAGTTTAAAGACTTAGTAGATGGGGCGGATTTGCTTTGTTAGTTTAGACTGCTAAAGCTGTGCCTACTCTGCTCGTGGACAAAGCTTTTTGCAGCGTGGATTTTTTTTTTTTTTCAAAATACTCAATAAGCAACACGTCTGTGTGCTATTAGTCAGATCTTCACAGACTTTTTTTTTTACCTTCTCCTCAGAACTGAGCTTCTTACAAAAATAATTATTTCTAATGCCTCTTCTGGCCTTTTGACTGGGAATTCAGAGAGTGTTTTACCTCACATACTGAAGCAAAAGTTAGGTTTGTTTTTGTTAAAGTAAGTCAAGAAATAGCAATGATTCAGTGTGACAGCCTGAATGTGAGCCATATGAGCCGAGCTGCACAAGCATAAAGGATGATTGTGCTGCAAAATATCTCCAAGTAATTTAGATTTTGACACACTTACTACTTCTCAAGTTGCATTTTCCTCTCCCGCCACTCCTGCCCCTCCCCCACCATACAGGATCTGATGTGATGGAAAAACATATGCATTGTCTCTGGGAATAGTAATGGTTGGGCTAAAACTGCTTTGCTTCTGCAAATATTATTATAGCAATGTGAGACTTCACAAAGAGATTATAATAATTGTGTACACTTACATAGTCTTCGGTAATGACTTTATGAGCTTAAATGGCTCAATTTTTAGTTGATAATTCTTATCACTTAGAACATGGAAGTGTCATCTACTTATCTGTTTCACAAACAGGTTTTGAAACACACCAGTATGTAGTAATTTTCTGATTTAAGAAGTGAAACTTTTGCATTGAGCTGCTGGAGCATAGCTCACATGCAGCTCCCAGCGTGTGTGACAAGAGTTGCATGTTAGGGAGGACTGCTTGTCCCCAGGAAGCCCAGAGAACCGGGCAGAGTGCCACTTGAGCCTCACTCTTGGGTGGAGGTTTTTATAGTGCCATTTTTTTCCAATTAAGCACTATTGATTTCTTTTGTGCGTGTTTTATTTTTTGTTGTAGACTTTTTTTTTAAAAAATCTGTGGTTTCTCTGTATGAATGGCAAATGAAGGCTGTTTGAACATTGACTCAAATTATACATACCCATAGCAGGATTTTATGTCCAGCCTTTTTATTGATTAAACATCTGCATGTCTTAGCATTTGGATGTAGAAAGGAATACCAAATAGCTGTTCATTTCTGGCTAGGGTTTCTTACCAATAAGTGAAGGGGGTAAGGGGGAAGCTGTGTTTGTATGTGTGTGTGAATGTAATATATTAGTGTAGCATCTATAAAGTAAGACATATTTTAATGGCTTTTATACTTGAAGATTGTTCTCTTAGGAAGTATATCATGCAGATACAACAGACACATACCAGGGTAAATGAGAACAGAATTTGTTTTTGTGAGTGAATCTGTTCTAACCCATTGGCCCAGTCCAAGCCTCCCCCTGAAGTTATTAGAAAGCACCCTGCTGACACTGATGGAAGTGGGGATAAAGCCAGGCATTAAGATCGTCTAGATTGTGACACGCCCTTGCTGTTTAATGTTGTATGTGAAGTTTTAAAAGCAGCAAACCAAAAATAATACATTGGCTACTATTTTTAAGGCCAAATCCCAGCAAAATGTCTGTCATCAGGTTCCAAACAATTCCTTGCTTCCCTTTAACAATGAGCTATCCATTTTATGGTCTTAATTTATGGAATGTTAAACAGTTTCTGGCATTACTGTGCCCCTGCAGGAAGAACAGATGGTACTTTTGAATGAGTTTTGCTATGGGATAAAATGTTCCAGGTCTTCAACAGATCATATCCATCTGTAAGAAAGGAATAGCATTTGTGTAAAATAAACAGGGTAGAGTCAAACAACTTGAAATCTTCTGCTGAAGGAAAAACAGTGCCTCTAGGCTGAGGTGGTAGTACATATTGGAAAATAACATGGAAAGCTGTAACTTAACATTATTTTAAGGGTGAACATTTATTTTGGTTAAACATCCCAAATGGGAAGTCTTACATATTAGGACATGGAAAGCAATGGTCAATATATACTGCCAGTAGTGTGTGTATAACATGAATGTTATATTTCTAATCAGATAAATTGGCTATGTCTTCATCTTGTCTCCATGCAATAAAGTTCTGTCTTATTTGATTTATAGAGCTTTGGCTTTCTGAGAATAGTGTGAAAGCAATGAAGACCCAGATCCTGACAGTCTTTATCATGTCAATGTATAATGTAGCTAACCCTACAGAACCGAGCAGAACATCTCCATCATGATGCACATCTGGGAAGTTGTGCCACTTTCCTTCTCCATTCTTCTAAATAACCAGGAACTGCTAGGACGATGGAATCCCATCATTTTTCAGAGGTCTGCCAGCGGTGGAATTTTGTTTTTTTTCAGTCACAGGGCAGTTTACATGGCACCGGGCCTGCTGGAGCCAGATGGGGTTCATCTGTCGCAAAGGGGGAAAAGGATTCTGGCTCAGGAGTTAGCAGGCCTCGTTGAGAGGGCTTTAAACTAGATGCAAAGGGGGAAGGGGATAAAACCAGGCTTGCTAGGAATGATCCTGGGGGTGGCATACCTGTGTTGGAGAAGACATCAGTAGATCAATTGAAGTGCATTTATACCAATGCACGCAGCATGGGCAATAAACAGGAGGAGCGGGAAGCCATTGCGCACCAGGGAAACTATGATGTGGTCACCATCATGGAAACATGGTGGGATGACTCGCACAACTGGAGCACTGCAATGGATGGCTACAAGCTCTTTAGAAGGGACAGGCAAGGAAGGAGAGGTGGAGGGGTAGCCTTGTATGTTAGAGAGTGTTTTGACTGTCTAGAACTCAATGATGGTAATGATAAGGTTGAGTGCTTATGGGTAAGGATCAAGGGGAAAGCCAATAAGGGAGACATCCTGGTGGGAGTCTGTTATAGACCACACAGTCAGGACAAGGAGACAGATGAAGTACTCTACAAGCAGTTGGCTGAAGTCTCACAATCTCTAGCCCTTGTTCTCATGGGAGACTTCAACTTACCAGATATCTGCTGGAAATACATCACAGCAGAGAGAAAGCAGTCTTGGAGATTCCTGGAGTGTGTGGGAGATAACTTCCTGACGCAGCTGGTAAGCGAGCCAACCAGGGGAGGTGCCTTGCTGGACCTGCTGTTTACAAACAGAGAAAGCCTGGTGGGTGACGTGGTGGTTGGAGGCTGTCTTGGGCTCAGTGACCATGACATGATAGAGTTTTCGATTCTTGGAGAAGTAAGGAAGAGGGTCAGCAAAACCACCACCCTGAACTTCAGAAGGGCAGACTTTGGATTGTTAAAAGAGTCCCTTGGGAGGCAGTCCTGAAGGGCAAAGGAATCCAGGAAGGCTGGATGTTATTAAAGAAGGAAGTCTCAAAGGCACAGGAGCAGGCCATCCCCATGTGTCGTAAGTCGAGCAGGCGGGGCAGAAGACCGGCTTGGCTGAATAGGGAGCTTTGGCTGGAACTCAAGAAAAAAAGGAGAGTTTACCACCTTTGGAAGAAGGGGCAGGTGACTCAGGAGAACTACAAGGATGTTGTGAGGTTCTGCAGGGAAAAGATTATGAAGGCAAAGGCCCAGCTGGAACTTAAACTGGTCGCCACTGTTAAAGATAATAAAAAATGTTTTTATAAATACATCAGTGACAAAAGGAGGGCCAGGGAGAATCTCCCTCCTTTGTTGGATGCGGAAGGTAACCTTGCCAGGAAAGATGAGGAGAAGGCTGAGGAACTTAATGCTTTTTTTGCCTCAGTCTTTAATAGTCAGACTGGTCATCCTCAGGGTTGTCGGGCCCCTGTGCTGGAAAATGGAGCTAGTACGCAGAATGAAGTCCCAGTTGTTAAAGAGATGGCAGTCACCGACCTGCTCCTTCACCTGGATGTTCACAAGTCCGTGGGGCTGGATGGGATCTACCCAAGGATACTGAGGGAGCTGGCAGAGGAGCTCGCCAAGTCACTCTCCATCATTTATCAGCAGTCCTGGTCAACCGGGGAGGTCCCATATGACTGCAAACTAGCAAATGTGACACCCCTCTACAAGAAGGGTCGGAAGGAGGATCTGGGGAACTACAGGCCTGTCAGCCTGACCTTGGTGCCGGGAAAGTTCATGGAGAAGATCACCTTGAATGATGGGGAAATGGGTAAAATAAAGGAAGATTTTCAAGCCCTGGGGGAGCAAGTGAAAAACATTGGCGCCCAAGTTATCTCCTCTTCCATTTTGCCAGTTCGAGGGAAGGGAGCAGCCAGAAACAGGCACATAGTGTATATCAACTCCTGGCTACGTGGTTGGTGCCATCGTGAGGGGTTTGTCTTTTATGACAATGGGATGTTCTTCAATGACGACAACATGCTAGGGAGGGATGGAATCCATCTGTCTAAAAGGGGTAGGGGAATCTTCAGCAGTAGGCTGGCTAGTTTGGTGAGGCGGGCTTTAAACTGAAGGACTTGGGGGGTGGGATCCATGGAGAAAACACACCAGCACATCCAATGGGGGAGTGAGTCAGGCCAAGCAGTGTGGTGATAAAGCTTCCTTAGCTGTCTCTCAAGATGTGAAACAGAAGAGTAAACACTTCAAGTGTATGTACACGAATGCACGCAGTCTAGGTAACAAACAGGAGGAACTGGAGCTCCGTGCCCACTCAGAAGGGTACGACATCATAGGAGTAACTGAAACATGGTGGGACACCTCAAACGACTGGGGCATCGCAATGGACAGTTACAAGCTCTTTCGTAAAGACAGGCAAGGTAGAAGAGGTGGAGGAGTTGTACTCTACATCAAGGAACACCTTGAATGTATCAAAGTCAACTATGGTGATTGCGACTGCTCTATTGAATGCCTCTGGATTAAAGTAAAAGGGGTCATATCCAAGCAGGACCTCACAGTGGGCATCTGCTACCGACCTCCTAACCACAATGACAATGCCGATGAAGTGATACTTGGGGCACTAGAGCAAGCTTCTGGCTAACAGAACCTGGTCCTGATGGGTGACTTCAACTACCCAGACATGTCCTGGAAGAACAATACGGCAGCTCGCATGTCATCTACAAAGTTCCTGGAATGTATAGAGGACTGTTTCCTGATACAAATGCAAGACGTGCCGACCAGGAAGGAGGCGCTGCTGGACTTGCTGTTCACAAACTGAGAAAGTCTGCTTTGTGATATCTTGGTTAGTGATAGCCTCGGCTGCAGTGATCACAATATTGTGGAGTTGGGGATCCTGCTGAGTGTGCTGAAGGTCAGCTCTAAGACAAGGGTTCTGGTTTTTAGAAGAGCAAACTTCAATTCACTCAGGACTCAATTGGGTGGGATTTGGTGGGAGGCTTCCATGGAATACAAAGGATCTAATGAGTGCTGTGAATTCTTCAAGAACTCTCTATTGGAAGCACAAAGCCAATTTATCCCCTACAAAGGAAAGGGAAGTAAGTGGAGCAAGAGGCCCCCATAGCTCAACCATGACCTCCTGGGTCTACTCAAATCCAAAAGGGAAGCACACCAGAAACGGAAAAGTGGAGGATTACCCGCCGAGAACTACAAGGGCACAGCCAGAGAGTGCAGAGATGCAGTTACAAAAGCAAAAGCCCAATTTAAATTGAAACTGGCTGTAGACATAAAAAATAACAAGAAAGGGTTCTTCAGACATGTCAACCACAAGCAGAAACAGAAGGAAAACATAGGCCTACTGTTAAATGGAAAAGGAGAATCAATCACCAATGATGCAGAAAAGGCAGAGGCCCTCAACACCTTCTTCATCTCTCTCTTTACCAGCACTGTAGGGTCCCAGGCTTTGGGAACAAAATTGCCAATTGAACCAAACACCGACCCACCATCGGTGAAGGAAGAGTTAGTATATGAACTACTACAGGAGCTTGACCCCCACAAATCAATGGGCCCTGACGACATCCATCCGAGGGTGTTGAGAGAGCTTGCTGACATCATCGCAAGGCCGCCCTCCATAATCTTTGAGAAGTCATTGAGAACAGGGGATGTCCCAGAGGACTGGAGGAAAGCAAATGTTACCCCTATCTACAAGAAAGGCTCGAGGGAGGACCTGGGTAACTATAGGCCCATCAGCCTTACTTCAGTCCCTGGGAAAGTTATGCAATGAATCCTCCTGGGGGCCATCACAAGCCAAATGAAGCACGTGACTGGGAAAAGCCAACATGGCTTCACTAAAGGCAGATCCTGCTTGACAAACCTGATGGCCTTCTATGACAAAGTGACTTGCCTGGTTGACATGGAGTGGGCAGTGGACATAGTCTACCTGGACTTCTCCAAGGCCTTTGATACGGCCCCCCACAGATTCCTCCTGGAGAAATTGATGCGTTATGGCCTAGACAAGTGGTCTGTGCAGTAGGTGGGGAACTGGCTGAAAGGCTGCACCCAAAGGGTGGTGATAAATAGCTCTTTCTCAGACTGGCAACCTGTCACAAGCGGAGTCCCCCAGGGATCGATATTGTGCCCAATGTAATTCAACATCTTTATAAGTGATCTGGATAATGGCATCAGGTGTAGCCTGATGAAGCTTGCAGATGACACCAAGTTGAGTGGGGAAGTAGACACTCCAGAAGGAAGAGCTGCTCTGCAGGGAGATCTGGATAGGCTGGAAGAGTGGACCAACAAGAACCTTACGAAGTTCAACAAGGAGAAGTGTAAGGTCATGCACCTGGGAAAACATAATCTGGGAGTGCAGTACAGACTGGGATCCACCTGGCTGGAGAGCAGCTCTGTGGAAAGGGACCTGGGGGTTCTGGTAGACAGAAAGCTTAACATGAGCAAACAGTGTGCTGCTGCAGCCAAGAAGGCCAACAGGATGCTGGGTTGCATCAAAAAGGGCTTCACCAGCAGAGATAAAGAAGTCATCATCCCACTCTGCTCAGCGCTTGTCAGGCCACACCTGGAGTACTGTGTACAGTTCTGGTTCCCGCTGTACAAAAAGGATGTAGACAGGCTGGAAGGGGTCCAGAGAAGGGACACCAAGATGATCAGAGGACTGGGAAGCCTGCCATATGAGGACAGGCTGGGAGAATGGGGTTTGTTCAGCCTTGAGAAAAGGAGGCTTCGAGGGGATCTCATCCCCATGTACCAGTACTTAAGGGGTAGCTACAAAGAAGATGGAGACTTCCTTTTTACATGGAGTCACATGGAGAGGACAAGGGGGAATGGACACAAGTTGCTCTTGGGGAGATCCCGATTGGACCCCATAGGAAAATTTTTCACAGTGAGGACAGTCAACCATTGGAATAATCTCCTCAGGGAAGTGGTTGACTCGGCCACGTTGGACACCTTCAAGAGTCGTCTGGACAGGGTGCTGGGCCATCTTGTCTAGACTGTGCTCTTCCCAGAAAGGTTGGACTAGATGATACCTGAGGTCCCTTCCAACCCGTGATTCTGTGATTCTGTGAATGCCATTATGCAGCGCATGCTGGACAACCAGGATCAGGCTCAGCCAGCACGGGTTTATGAAAGGGAGGTCCTGCCTCACTAACCTGGTGTCCTTCTAAAATAAGGTGACCCGCTTAGTGGATGAGGTGACAGCTGTGGACCTTGTCCACTTGGACTATAGTAAGGCCTTTGACACTGTCTCCCACAGCATTCTCCTGGAGAAGCTGGCTGTGCACGGCTTGGACGAGTGCACTCTGTGCTGGGTTAAAAACTGGCTGGGCAGCCAAGCCCGGAGAGTAGTAGTGAATATCTTAACTGATGATCTGGATGAGAGGATTGAGTGCACCCTCAGTAAGTTTGCAGGTGACACCAAGCTGGGTGGAAGTGTTGCTCTGCTGGAGGGCAGGAAGGCTCTACCTACAGAGGGACCTGGACAGGCTGGATCATTGGGCCGGAGCCAATGGTATGAGATTCAACAAGGCTAAGTGCCGGGTCCTGCACTTGAGTCACAACAATCCCATGCAATGCTACAGGCTTGGGGAGGAGTGGCTGGAGAGCTGCCTGGAGGAAAAGGACCCTGGGGGTTTTGGTTGACAGACAGCTGAACATGAGCCAGCAGTGTGCTCAGGTGGCCAAGAAGGCCAACAGCATCCTGGCTTGTATCAGGAATAGCATGGCAAGCAGGAGCAGGGAGATGATACTGCCCCAGTACTCGGCACTGGTGAGGCTGTGCCTCAAGTACTGTGTTCAGTTTTGGGCCCCTCACTATAAGAAGGACATTGAGGTGCTGAGGCGTGTCCAGAGAAGGGCAACAAAGTTGGTGAAGGATCTAGAGAACAAGTCTTATGAGGAGCAGCTGAGGGAACTGGGGTTGTTTAGTCTGGAGAAGAGGAGGCTGAGGGGGGACCTTATGGCCCTCTACAACTACCTGAAAGGAGGTTGTAGCGAGGCGGGTGTCGGTCTCTTCCCCCTAGTAAAAAGTGATAGGACAAGAGGAAATGGCCTCAAGCTGCGCCAGGGGAAGTTTAGGTTGGATATTAGGATAACCTTCTTCCCCAAAAGGGTTGTCAGGCATTGGAACAGGCTGCGCAGGGAGGTGGTTGAGTCTTCATCCCTGGAGGTATTTAAAAGAAGGGTAGATGTGGTGCTTGAGGATACGGTTTAGTGGTGGACTTGGCAGTGATAGGTTAGTGGTTGGACTCGATGATCTTAAGGTTCCTTTCCAACCTTAACGATTCTATGATTCTAATTCTTCCAGTTGGCCTCCTGGGGATCAACTACTTTCTCCTTGTTGCACTTCTTGTCCACATTTGGTGCATGAATATTCCCTTCAGTTTATTTGTCTTAAAATTCTATAACTTTTATTCATATTGCCTGTAGAGTTCTCTGCCAATTGAAAAATCACAGGCTCTTCAGCTTTATCTGCCTGAAAATAAGGTAGTTAATCATGTACAGTTCCCGTATGGTGCATAAAGACAAGCTCACATCTAGGGGGCAATCCATCCATCCTAAAACAGATTATCCGTGATATTAATTGCTCTCTGAAGTTTTACACACCTCTCTACTGACTGTAGAGGAAACTTCATCAGTGAGTTAACTTCTAGAAAACTAAAGTTAACCTGAACCTGTGGTCTTTAGAGAATTTATATTCATGGTTCCCTTTGTTCTGTTCTTGTTCTTTGTGCTTTGAATACTCAAGATCACTGTATCAGCAACTTGCTTTTAGAAGTAATTTTGCAAAGTTGTAGTACCTTTCTATTATTGGAAATTTTGTTAAAATCTTCCCTCTCCCAGCCTCCAAAATCAGTCAGCTGGGTGTGAACGTCTGACTGGGCTGCCAAAGTGTTTAAAATCATCTTGGGGTGAGACAAGGTCGTGCCACAGGAAGGCTCTCTGCAGGTGCCTCTTTCAACTGATTGGACGCATGTTAGCCCGACCTTGGGGGCTGCAGTTGTGGAAGCACCAACGGAGGAATTTGAGAGTAGACTGGAAAGCAGGAATACCTCTCCTTTCACCGTCAAGGATATGTTGTGGTTCTAATAGTTTGGGTTTACTTTCCTTGGTGGTTTTAGTTGTTTGTTTTTTTTGCTTGTTAGTTTTTTTTAAAAACCAAATGCCATGTGACTTTAGGAGACTTTATCTTTTGCATACTAGTGACTTTGTCATCTTAATTTTTCTTCCCAGTCACATGCTGGACTGTGCATAACAAGCGTGGAGGGAGGGACTATCAGCTCATTCTTTTTCTGTTGTATTAATGCTTTCTTTCCCATTGCATAAATCATCTTTGCAGTTGTAGGATTTCTTCAGCTGGAAAATACAATAGCTTCCTTCCCTTCCAGGAGAAAATTGACCAAAATGTACATATGTATTTTAATGTATCAAAACAAAACAAATTTTTATCACTAGTCAATACCACCTTCTTGGAGTATTGTTCATTGTAATGAAAATCAGACTCAGTTTAATGTTTCGTTAGTGTGTTCAACAAAAACAAGATGCGGTGAAAGGAAAAAAAATATTCTTGCTTAAATTACATACATCTCTATAAGGTAACATGTAAAAGAAATCAGCATTTTATTTTAGTGGGAATACCTGCATGTACGTAATTTATTGCAATAATAGTGCTCTCATCAGTTGGCTGCTCTGGATTTTTTCTCCACTATTGGAGGAATACCCGGGCATGGCTTGACATGAAAAGCAAAGTTTGCATCAGTGTTTTCATTTCCCAAAAATTTTATGTGAGAATATGGGGCTTGCGTACTTTTCAGTATGCTTGAAAGGAGCTACCTTTTTCTTACAAATGTCAGAGAAGTCTAGTTGGTTTATTCAGTGATGAGACCTGTTCTCTTCTGGGCAGCAGTTAAAATAAGATTTCCATTTTGTTAGATATCTTAAAAAACAAAGTATGTTCCCCATTTGAACAAAGCCAAATTTTGTAGTGTCAGTGTTTCTGGATTGCCAAGATTTCTAATTTTGAAAGTTCTCCCTTTAGTTGCAAGTTATCATGGGTTTACTTGTATTTCTTGATGATCAATAACTTAAAGTATTTAGGAGTATGGACTGCATATTTACACAGCAGACCGTAGTAGCCTCCTGTGGTAATAGAAAATGTAATATATAACTTACGAAGTAAACAAGACTTGCTCTTCTAATATCATTCTGTTCTGTAGGGTGAATATGGTACAGAACCACAAATCATTATGAACTCAAGAACTACATACGTGCATCTGAGGACAGAAGTTGTCTAAATGTATTTAGACAAATAGCAAACTATCTGTGATCACTGAGTATGTCAGTTAGAGATTCTGTCCAGTATACAGAAAAACACAGTGCTCCTATCTCCATGTAATTATCCTCCAAATTAAGGTTACGCCTTGGACAATTTTTATCTGGTCCAAAGCTGCTGAAATCAATAGAAGGAGTTCAGGAACCAGGGTACCACACGTGCAGCAGACAAAAGGGTTGTGCATTACTTTCACCTTCCTTAGAGACCAAAAATGTACCAGGGAATACTAGAAATATGTGTATTTATATGTTTCTATACCTGTTTATGTTGAAACCTTTCAGCAATAATTAATACTAGATATTTTGCTTTTATGAGTTTCAAAGTACCAGTTAGTGCTTTCATTTTATGACAGCCTCTAACCAGCTTTAAATCTATTTCAGGTTGTTTATAAAGAAATTTGCCATTCAGAAGAGAACAGGTCTCATCACTGAAGAAATGAACCAGACTTTCTCCAACATCTAGTACAATGCCTCCTCCGAAACACTTCTCTAGATTTTAGTATTCAGTAAATGAGGTAGCATTACTGGCCTTGGTATCTCTTGAAGGATAAATAGGGCTCAAAGCACTAGCTATCCAAGTCCCTCTGGCAGAGTACTGAATCTGTCTGTCTGTAGGAGCTGGACACCCTCCTGGTCAGCATCAAGTTTAGTTCATATAATTGTGTGCTACAGCAGATATATTACAAGGTCCCAGGCAGTGTGCATGTGCTGGGTGCATGGGACCCTGACAGGCTTATCTCATCACCTCAAGGACTCAATGGCTGCTGAGGAGCAAAACCTTCCTTAGCTTTATGCCAAGCCAGTGAAGTGCAGAATAGTTTACTTTCCAAAAATGGGAGTCACACAGCATCTCTCAGCTTCTCCTGCAACTCTTAACAGTCTTTGAAGATCCATGAAGAATAAACACAGGGTGGAATATGAGAGGTATTGCAAGGGTAACTTCTATTAGTTACAACTGGCATTTTTGTTGTCTCTGAATGATAGGCTCTGAGATGAAATAGCATAGCAGGCATCTTTTCACATTTTGGTATCCAACAAACCAAATTAATTCCATTATCTTT
Organism: Phalacrocorax carbo; assembly: GCF_963921805.1. Lineage (NCBI taxonomy): Eukaryota > Metazoa > Chordata > Aves > Suliformes > Phalacrocoracidae > Phalacrocorax > Phalacrocorax carbo. The sequence goes on along the minus strand of NC_087518.1, from coordinate 25,125,362 downwards.
TATGGAAAGTTTGTGCAGGAACAGTTTTGATTGATGGATTACATCTGCGGCTGCTGACTGATTAGCAGCATGATAGATGTAGCTTCATTTACAGGGATTTGCTTTCATTCATGATGTAAAATTGAAGGTTTCTTTCCAGCATATTTTTTGCATTAAAACTTTTCAAAGTACTCAACAAATGGTAGGCTTTGATTTCCATTTGTTTAATGCCTGCAGTAATTAACATTTCTGTGAGAACATTTTAACCAAATGTTCTAGTTTTTCCTCTATTAAAATAAATTTTTTTTGCTTTAGCTAAAGAATTTAATTAGTGTATATAATAACCTTGACAGGGTATTTCTTTTGTGACCATATGAGAAGAAACTGTTCCTGAGGAATGATCATTGTTGCTTTTTCTAGACATTATTGATTTATAATTGGGAGTATGCCTCATGGTACATCCAGTCTACTTACTACAGATATGCTCTGTCTGCAGTCTGTTGTCTCATGGCATGGGTGGAGAGAGAGGGCATGTATGTGAGTGCTGAAATTAACCTGAGTTCATTTCTTCATCCCAAAGAATATCTGGGCAGATGCTCCAGCAGATTAATTAGCTGAACATTTTTCAATGCAAAATTACAAGGCTAGATCCTTAACCCAGCCTGTCTTTGTTGATTTCTAAACCCTATCTCCTCCTTCATGGCTTGTAGAAAACCATAGGATTGGGAAATCAAGAAATGGGACTGAGCAGTGGCAGAGAAAAGGAGATGACTATTTAGTGATACTGGTAGCAGTTCTGTTGGGAGGTGCATCACCCTTGTATTTTTTACACCTCCATTTCATCCTGTATCCATGGTTCTTGTGCGCAGATTCGGGCACAGACTAGCCTCTGGTAATAGAGTTCAGAATCACAGAATGATACAGGTTGGAAGGGACGTCTGGAGATCATTTTGTCCAATCGCCCTGTCTGAGCAGGGACACCTAGTGCTGGGGGCACAGGAATGCATCCAGGTGGGTTTTGAATGTCTCCAGGAAAGGAGACTCCACAACCTCTCTGAACAGCCTGTTCCACTGCTCTGTCACCCTCACAGTAAAGAAGTTTTTTCTCATGTTTAGGTGGAACTTCCTGTGCTCCAACTTGCGCCCATTGCCCCTTGTCCTATTGTTGGGAACTATTGAAAAGAGCCTAGTCCCATTGTCCTGACACCCTCCCTTTAGACATTTATGAAATCTCCCCTCAGTCTTCTCTTCTCCAGGCTAAACAAACCCAAGTCTCTCAGCCTTTCCTCATAAGGGAGATGCTCCAGTCCCCTGATTGTCTTTGCAGCTCAGCCCCCAGCCTGTACCATTGCATGGGGTTGTTCCTCCCCAGGTGCAGGACCTTGCACTTGCTTTTGTTGTATTTCATGAGGTTCCCTCAGCCCAGCTCTCCAGCCTGTCCAGGTCTCACTAGATGTCAGCACAGCCTTCCGGTGTATCAGCCACTCCTCCCAGCTTGGTATCATCCGCAAACTTGCCGAGGTTATACTCTATCCCATCATCCAGGTCATTGATGAATATGTTGAACAGGACTGGACCCAGCACAGACCCCTGGGAAACACCACTAGTGACAGGCCCCCATCCGGGCTCTGCTACATTGATCACAACCCTCTCAGTTCTGTTGTTGAGTCGGTTCTCCATCCACCTCACTGTCCACTCATCCAACCCCCACATCCTTAGCTTGCCTGTGAGTATGCTATGGGAGAAATGCATGCTATGGGAGACTATTGAACCTGTTGTGCAGTGAAGCTCAAAGATTGTGGTTCATATCAGGCTTACTCCAGATAAGCTTTATAGGTAGAAGCAGTGGTTAGGACAGTTGTTTCTTCTTGCACTGCTTATTCTTATCCTGTTCAGATTAGAGCACACAGAACGCCTACAGTCACTGTCAATGGCAGAACTAGCAAATCTGGGATGATTCCAGTGGTAATAATGTGATCAGGGCTACACAGAAGGCTGAAAATTTTGTAAATGAAATACTCTGAGAAGATTTACTGTAATGAAGAAAATGCAGTCCAGTGACTCAAGACAGAAATTGTTCCTTGAAGTACAAGGTGGAGCTATGGTGTGCTTGTGATGGGTAAATTTGAGCTAGCATTTTATCTACCAGATACAATAAGCTATGGAGTCTTCCTTGTCAGTTTTCCCACCCAGACTTTATCCAGAAGAATAGGGCAGAGAATGCCTTCTATGTGTGGAACAATGACAGCAATGGCCTCATGTGCTGTCTCTAAGTGTTTTTTGTTTAAAAGCCAGGGCACAGGGAGGACAGTGGGCGTGCAGAGGTTCACCTACTGTTGTGTGAGACCCAGCTAGGTGTGTTCTGCAGCTGGGAGAGTGGAAAATGTATTTTCTCAGCTGTGGAGCAGACTACAGCTAATGAAAGGAGTTGGTTTGTTGCTACAGTTGGTTACTGAGAACATGCTTACTCTCTTGAGGGACAGATTTGGATCCTGTTGAGTCATAAAGGAAAAGAGTTTGATCTTGAGTCCTTCTGGGGATTTTGCTACATTGTGAAAAAACATTGTGCCTTTTGAGGGGAACATGTCAAGATTCACAGCCTACCCTAGGGAAATCCTGATTGTAGACAGCAACTGTATGTGTTGTGGCTCAAAAGTGGTACATTGACAGAGCTCTGTATAAAAGTCATCGAAAAACTGTGAACCAAATTAGTAAGAGACTATAAAATGTCCACTGTACAATACGTGTTACTTTTACCTCCTCGGCAGATAGAATTTCACTATTAATCATGACAATGACAAGGCCAGGACACATTCGCTGAAAAATTATTTACTACAAACTTACTGTATTGACATTGTGTTTTGACATGCGTTTGGAATTAATTGGCAGACTGAGGCAAACATCTCTGAGTTACTCTGGAGAGTCTCAAATCAAGATCTTCAATTCTGAGGTTGTAGTTCAGGTGATGGAGGAACTGCAGCTCCTCTGGCTGGTGAGCAGTTTTGCCTCGCAGGTAGACTGTGCAAAACTGTGTTGTGGTTCCCTTCAGTCATCCCTCAATGAAAACAGTTGTTAATTATTTCCCAATTGGCTCAGGGCAGGAAAGGCCACTTGCTAAGCTGTCAGTTAAATAGCAGGCTTTCTTTTGCCTAATTTATATTTTGGGGTGGGGATAGTGGAATTTTCATTTTCAACTGTTCCAAAAGGGCTGCCTGAAATAGGCAGATAATACCCAGGTGTGCTTCTCTGTAACGCCCAGATGCTCCAAGCGACATGTTTCCCAACAAAAGCAGATCTGTATTACTGACTGTCACTACTTTGGGCAGTGGGGTTCAAAGTACTGGCAGGACTTGTGCATAATAGAAGACTGAATTAAGAAAACAAACAAACCCAAAGCTTGAATCTGTTGCTTACAGAAAGTTCTAAGTAGTCTCGTAGCCATTTCACTGAGGAAAGAAGAAATAGGGAGAGGGGATCACAGCGGGAGTGGAACTGAGATGCTCAGATTTTGCATGGCACTTTCCTTCAGGTTACAGCTGTTTTATTCCTTGGTGAGAGTCAGCAGCAGCCCTGCAAATATATGAGTTCTGTGAAACACTGGGGAGGGGCAGAGGACTGGAGTATCCTGGAGGAAGTCTAAGGGAAAAAGGAGGAGAGAGAGAAATGTAATTCAGGACCTTGAAAGAATGCTTTTTGAGGAGCATGGCTATAAGACCATATAGGGGTATGCTCTGCTTGAGTTACTGTTTCTCACAAAAAGGTATCTAAATAATGGGACCACTGTGAAAACTCTAGGGGTTTGTTTCTTCCTGAGACAGAAGGGAAGAGTGCAGCTCTTTTTTTCTCAAGTAAATGAGAAAAAAATTCTTACCCTCACTCATCAGAGAAGCTACCACTATTTACAGTATTCACCTAAGCCCAGAGCGTTGAACTGGTGCTGGTGGTGGCACCAGGGGCAGGGCCGTCACTGGCACTGTGCTGCCACATATCCCAAGGCTGTCTCCACATGCGTGTGGCTGCTTGAGGTGCAGCAGAGCTGAGGGACACGTTCTGCATGCCTTGTGCCAAAAGAGCCCTCTCTGTGCAAATTAATTCGTAACTTATGAGCTTTGACAAGTTTTTGTTGGCTGTGCCTTGGGAAATGTTTTTGAATGGCTGTTAGTGAGTTTTCTATAATCTTTTCCCAGTTTTTTTTGGCTGTTGTGGAAGTAGGTGGATTATTTAATTGTGTTTTTGAGGTAGGTGTATAGACACCTGAAACTTGCGAACGTAAAAAAGGAAAAAAAAAAGTGTATCAATAACAAACAGTTTTATTTTCATTAAAAAGAAAGAGTTAGGCTCCTTCTGCAGCAGAGCTGTGTCACCCTGGCCCAGCTGTAAGTACATGCTGAGCTCTGTGTGCATGGATACTGCACTTGCATCATCCTGAGGGAAACTGAATCTTCGTTGGTTTGACAGAGACTCCGTGGCAGTGCGCTTGGCATATTTCAGCTGCTGTTGTCCCCCTGTCCATGTACAGCCCCTTTGCTGAGCTCTCCATTGCCAGGGTGCTAGAGCTGGGATGAGGACCAGCCACGTGCACTGGGCGGGATGGTGTTTGTCTTCACCTCCTTTCCCCCATGTGAGTTGTTTCTTTCTGGCTTCTTTGCAGCTGTCATCCCTCCACTGAGTCACTTTGGATCTGCTGCAGCGGTGACTCCCAATGACGCAGAATTTCACTCTTCAGTGAGCCAAGTACCTGCCCTGTTATTTTGGGCTGGTCTGGGGTGAGGGAGAGCACTGATATAATAGACCCAAGACACGATTCTCCCCTCCTCGGCTCTGCCTTGTCATTCACTTGGAAAAAGGCTACCTTCACTCTCCAGGTCTTCAAAAATGGCTTCAAAAACTGCACATTCTGGAAGAATATATCCCAGAGCTGCCTGGTCACTATTGCTAGTGCTTGGCTACTTCAGCTGAAATACCTTGGGTGATGCTTTTCCATTATTGCAGCGTGTCAGGTTCCTGTTTGGATTTGAGCATGGGGAATGTCCTGGAGAGCGTTGGGAGCATCTCTGCCCAGGGGCACTTCTGCTGGGAAGGGAGGTCTTATCAAAGCTGCTTTTGTGAAACTGCGTGAGTTTTGATCCCATGCTGCTTGCTCCTTGTTTGTCCCACTCTTGAGTTCTCTGTTGAAATAAGTAGTGGTCCTCCAGACTGCGTTTTTTAAGCTTTTCCATGAAAAGGGGGCTAACAGTAACTGATATCTTATTGAAAATAAAGCTGAGGAAAGCAGCCTACAAAAGCTATGACTTCTGAAAACAGGCTGATTTTGCCAAGAACTTGAGTGTTGACATCACTGAAGTGTCTAAGCATCTTGTGCTTTACTTTTGATAAGAAGAAGCAGCTTATTGAGTTTGGATTTATGCTGGAGTTTATCCTACCCCTCTTCCCTTTCTCCCCAGCCCAGGTGCCCCGAATGAGCAGGCTGGCTTCAGCTCATCTCAAATTTCGTTAACTAGCAGGCAGAAACGATGGGCTCTTTGCACTGTGTATTGCATAAAAGCAGTAAAGGAAACCCTTCTCCACTTTCCATTCATCTGTCTGGTGAATAGCACTTTAGTTACTTCTGCTAGTGATATGGGCTGGGAGCAGCCAGCAGCAATCCCTTCCAGCACTTGATGAGATCACAAGTTTCCGGACTGAGAGGGTGTGAAAGGAAGAGCTAATCCACTGGCTGGCACAGCTGAGTCAGGAGTTACCAGGCTTAGGGTTTTTTTCTGTTTTTCATACAAGAAAGATCTCTCACAAATTTCCATTTTTCTCTTGCATTTAAATGGGATTCTTTTAAAATTGATATTTCCTTCCGTCCCCTCCCTTCTTCCTCCCTTAGTCTAAACTATGACAGCAGCCACTTAAAAGCTGCTGGCAGCTGCATCAGATCAGAGAGTTCTGGCTGGGGAGAGGTGCTAAAATACACAGACTGGTTAAATACGTTAGCCTTGTTCAGTGTGGGTGCGCACATGTGCTTCAGCCTACTACTATGCTTTTTGCAATGCTTTCACCAATGTGATAGAGAAGAGATTCAACATCACAGACCAGGGCTGTGTTTGGTCCCTGGTCATGTACAGCCTGAGTCTGGAGAGCCAGTTTGGACTGGGTAGCACTGGGAGAACAGTTCATGTCATCTTGGTGGGTTGATGAACTTGCTTTGTGCACAGGTGGTGAGTGCCACTACTGCATTTTCTTTCCATAGCTTAGTGCATAGACAGACTTCTTTCTTTGTATGCATGAAACCTAGGTGTAGATTAATGGACAAACTAAGTGGCTAATACCCACAGTTGCACCCTGCAGTCAGTGTGCTCCCAGTACATGGTACAGGAGGGATTGCACAGATGTCTGCCACCTCCTGCCTTCATATCAGGCTTGCGTCTGGCCCTGCAAACTGTTCAGAAGGAGATGATGTATATCAAACCAGCATTTCTATTTTACCGTTCTTGAAAAGGGCAATTTAGTGAGGAATTGAGAGGTAGGAGAGAGAAAAGAATTGTTCTGTCTAAACCTGGTCGCAGGGATCTGCAACTGGTTACATCGCAGGTGCATCTTCAAAGCTGGAAGTCTGGGTTCTCATGCAGGTGTTGTCCTCTGCAGTGGGCTGAATTTATTCTGTTTATCGCTTTTTGTTTATAAATGACTACCTCTTTTCATTCAGTGAACATTTGAAAGAATGCTCTTGATCCTGCAGTATCTCTTCCACACATGCACACCTTCTCCAGTTGTTCTGCCATCTCTGGGGCAACCTTCATACCAAAAGATGGTGTTCAAGTGAAGTCTTTGAAGGAAAGTGTCTCCTGTCACCTCTGCTTACCTAGAATAAGCTTTCTGGTTCAGCACTGAAATGAAAACATCTGGAAAAAGAATCTCCCAATAAAATATCCCTCTTCATTTAAAGAAGTTGCACATTTAAAATGTCTACATCTTCTGTGGGAACACACTGGTTTCATCAAAGTTTTCAAGTAATACAGCGGAACTGTTTTAATCAAGTCAACATTCTTCCTTTCAACTTTATGTTATGGCTTTAATTGAAGTAAATCACTCTGAGTATATTGTTTTGCAAAATTGTCAGAATTTATAACTTTTGGCCCCCAAATTGAATCAAAGTAAGCATTTTGAAATCTTGTTTTGTTTTACCCATTTTTCCCTGCCAGGAGACAGGAGTATGATGTTTTTCAGCCAGTGTCAGTTGTAATTTTGATGGTTGTTGCTGTTAGCCTTGGATGTCCTGTCACACAGATGCTGGTTTCATCTGCAGTGGGAAGCATTCTAATTTCCTTTTACATGAAGATGTCTGCCTGTAGTTCATGTTCATTTGGACTTTTACTTTTTTAAGCTGGTTTTCCATAAGGTGTCTCTGCTTTGCCTTTCCTATGAATAATTTTTAAAGAAGGAATTGAGGAATAAGGAACTCCTTTGCGGTCTGACCATCTGCCAGTTACTGCTAATTTACTCACAGGTTTAATTCTGTTGACTTTGAGGGACTTAGTCCCAGTCCAGAACATTGGCCCTCCCTTGCATGTGCACTCATGCTTTCTCAGGACGCACTGTGTGCACAGGACTAGCAACAGTGACTTTAATAGTGGCCCAGTATGACCCCACTGAAGCCAACAGGGAACCAAAGGAGAGCAGTATATGCAGCACAGCAGGTTAGGAATCTCTACAAAGGACATAAATTGAAGCCTTCGGGGTCATGAAGGAAACATGAGGACTGGGGTGACCCTTGGGTTATCTTGCTGTAAATCTCTGTAAAGCTTTCAACAGAGACTTTGAAAGACCTTTATTTTAGGTGTGCAGGGCTTAATTTGTTGTGGCATCCCACCCAGCTGAGCAGAAAAGTCAATGACATTGATAAGAGTGGGTGAAGGACAGAGCTGAGAGTAAAAAGACCTGATTCTTATTTAGGTGAAGCCCTTGTGTATTGTCCCAGTTGTGTAAAAGCGCATTAAATAATGCATTAAAATAGTTAATTGAAGCAACTTATTGCAATAATATCTACTGGCATTAAACTCCCCTGTCGTCCAGAGATAGTGCATTTTTTACCCTCTTGGTATATACACCTTTCTTTCACAGCTCCAACTTTTGATGCCATTACCAAGTAATTAGCTGCTGTCTCCAGAGCACCTTTTCAGCATTGAGGAAGGGCACAGGTCCAGAGGCAGTTGCACATCAGCTGCATGGGCTGGCAAGGGCGCACCCACTCTGTTTGGAGGGGTGCGTTTTCTCAGTGGGGCTCAGTAGTTGTGTCTGTGCACTACACTCAAAGCTTTTTTTCTCTGTGCCTGAAGTAGAGGCTGTTTCTTGATATGCAAGTTTATGGGGTGGTGGTGGCGAGGTGGAGAGCGATGGGTGTGGGGAACAGATGGGGAAAATACAGGGAAAACACAATGGTTTAAAGGACTAAAAAGAGATACTTTGTTTGGAATCATTACACCAGGAGCCTCTGATAAAGGAAAGTGAGCCTGAGGACAGGGAAGATTGTGGTGTTATTGGCAGAAAAAGGGTTTATAAGGTTTTCAGCCTTATCAGTTTGAGGGTGGTAGCTTGAGAAACCAAATGTTGAGGGATGTGGAAAGGGTCAAAAGAGAAAGGGTATGGAGGGATGAATAAGGCATTGAGCAGAAAGTGTGAGAGGCAGGCAGCAGGGACAGGGCTTGCTGCAAGAGAGGGGGCACAAGCTCTCTGGGCCTGTCCGTGGGCGAGAGGCAAGAGAGGAAAAACTCGAGGTGACCTGGACAAGCAAACAAAGCCTTGGATAGAAAGGAGGTGCAGATGAGGAGGGGAGGAGATAACTGTGTAGGGGAGGGCAGTCGAGCAGCTCCTTTCATGAAAACAGGACTGTCCCATGATAAACCCTTGGCTGCGCTTGAACTTCTAGGCATGCTAGATATAAATTTTGACTGGCTTTCTGCTTCTTGCTTCAGGATATGAGGTGATTTGGGGTTTTCTTTTTGGTAGTTCAAGTTTATGCCTGAGAAGTAAGTGCTTCTTTTGGGAAACCTGAAAGTACAAGCAGGGCAGGCAAACACCATTCACGGGGCTGTCCTGCTCCCATCGTCACGTTTACCTGATGGACTGTGCTGCACCAGGACAACAGTAGCTGACTATGAGCAGTTGTTGTTTGGATATAAAGTGGGTGATGCACAGAAGCTTGTCCTTTATGTGGCCCACAGGTGCTGACTACTAAGGCAATGCTGTGCCCTACCTTTGTGCACTCAGAGGCTGGCCAAACCTGGGGCTGTGACACCCAAATGGCCCACATCAGGGGCCCGGGCTTTCTGAGCCCGGGAAGCACTGATGAGGCACAGGCCAGGGCTGAGAAGTGCGTGCTTCTTTTGGGAAACCTGCCCAGGTTTCTTTTGGGAAACCTGGGCAGCTGTGCTCAGCTGCTGCCAGTAGTGCTCTGGCAAGCACAGAGTTTGACCAAGGGGCTCACATGCACTGAAGCATTAAAGCCAGGAGGTACCAATGGGAGGGGATGGTGACAAAATCCTGCTGTGGGACCCTTAAAGAAGCAACTTATCTTTAATTGTCCTTCCATTCATTATTTCCCAGCTAAAGCTATGTAATAATTACAAATTTGTATTACCTGGAAAAAGCTGCTGAAAGTAGGATAAATTGTTAATTCCCAGGCTGGATTCTGAAGAATTAATTTCAGCACCACATATTGAAAATTCTCCTTCATACGAAATATCCTAGTTTTGAGAGCAGTTCTGAAAAAGTGAGGTTCTTCCAAGCCATTATTATACTTTCTGACAATTTTGTTTTTCCTTCAATCAGTATCCTTTAGCACACTCAACTAATATACTCTAATTAGTAGTAGAAAGCCTACATTTGTAAGAATTGTATCTCTGTACAATGTGCTGAAGTAATTCAAGATCCAGGGCAGAACTGTGGAAATTCTTAGCACAGTTTGTCCATATCTTATCAGAACAGGCACGCTTTTCCCACGGCCTGGCTGCTTTCCAGCAGGCTGAAGCAGACTTGTTGGAAGCCCAGTTTGAATGGAAGAAATAATCTTTCTGAATGGATTTTCTGGCAGGATTCCTGTTGCTTGTGTGGTTTATTGTTCTTAGTGAAGTGACTACATTTTACTCCCTACATAAATGTTTTCGGGTCTTTATTTTTGTGATGATGGGAGGGGTTCTGGAAAAATAATCAGATCCCTAATTCTATAAAATTCTATAGGCAAACTTTTTCTCTTAACTACTTTTCTGTGTTAATTATGTAGCTTTTTGAGCATGCTTTTGATATAAAGGACAACAGCTGATTTATTTTAACTCAAACTTTTCTGTGGTCAAAGGGTTTAGTAATTAAAAAGCAAAAAACTTCATTTTCCTCAATGCATTTTAACAAAAGTGTTATTATGCCAACACATTTTTATATATATACACACACACACATATATATATATATATATTCTGTTCATGGTGTAGTAATTCACTATAAAGTACTACTGGTGTTGTAAAAAATAAAAGAAGTGGTTGCCAGTTGTGGCATATCCTCAGTTGGTGTAAATGTCCACTGCATATATAGTTGTAACTCTAGTTACAAAAGAGGGTCAATCCCTCTGCATGCTACAGGCCTGCTGTGGAGTTGTGCCAACTTCTGTGAGGTCAGGATCTGGCCTCTAATATGTATTACAGGATAGCTAATATGACATTTAATCACACAGTAACCGCAATATACAAAGAAGTTCTGTTTTGGCACTGCTGGGGAAAAAAAAACCCCAACTTTTAATGCTGAAGACTGAAGTGCAAAAGATTGCTAGGTGGGGGTAGGAGGCAGAAAAAAACTCCTCTTATTTTGAGTTAACATGTGTACAGACAAATTCTCACGTCTCAAGGCTAAGTTTTGTCTAAGAAAGATCTTTAAGATTTGGGTCTTTGTAATTAAAACATAAAGAATAATTATCTTAAACTTACATCTGCAGAGGAAGAACTGTGTATTTACTTATGTCTGCCAAAAAATGTTTCTCATTTTATCTAGAAAGATTAACAAAAAGCCATTGAAGTATAAAGGCCTCCTTTTTATTGAAATATATATACATTTTGTGAACAGATTCAAAACAGAACAGTCACAACTTTTTTTTTGTTCTCCTCCTTCTTTCTTTTTCAAAATGGGGGGGAAGGGGGAAGCATACAACTCCAAACTTAGTGCCTACAATGCTTGGAAGACATTATGATTAATTTCGTACTTAGCTTTCCAGATGTTGGATTTTGTCCCAACTTTTAAAGACCTCTAATGTTTAACAGGATATGTGCTGAGTATAGTCTTTAACAGAGTTTTCTTTCATAACTCTAGGATCTATGAGAAAAGGTAACTTGGAAAAACACTGCAGATTCGGAGCTGAATCTACAGCCTTCTAGGAAAAAAAAAATAAAATTAAATGTGCAAGTTTGGACTGGAGCTATATTTCTTTGGGAAGACTATGGATAGGTACCAGAGCTGGCAGCAGAGCTGTTTGAATGCCATCCTCCTTGTGCTGCTGGGGACCAGCATTTCCCATGCACAGAGGGACTGCACGGGTGTGGAGTGCCAGCCCCTGGACAACTGCGTTGAGGACGTGCTGGAGCCTGGCGAGTGCTGTGCCACATGTCTGCAGCACGGCTGCACATGTGAAGGCTACCAGTACTACGACTGTGTCAACGTGGGCTTTATCAATGGCAAAGTACCCGAAGGGCAGTCTTACTTTGTGGACTTTGGAAGCACTGAGTGCTCATGCCCCAAGGGAGGAGGCAAGATCAGCTGCCAGTTCATGCTATGCCCAGAGCTGCCCCCAAACTGCATTGATGCGGTGGTGCCAGCTGATGGGTGTCCTCAGTGCGGGAGAATAGGTTGCCTCCATGAGGGCCAGAAGTATGTAGCAGGGCACACCTTCCACATGCCCCCCTGCAAGGTTTGCCATTGCCCAAATGCTGGTGGTGAGCTGATGTGCTACCAGCTTCCAGACTGTAACACATTTGCCTTAAACACGGCAAGTCCAATAGATGCTGAAGATAGCGAACCAGAGAGGCACTACGATGATCCATACAGCTACGACCAGGAGGCACCAGAAGGAGACAACACCCAGGTGGAGTCTCCAAAAAAATACAGGAGTTACTCATCCCACCTAGAGCAAGAGAGCATCAGTCAAGAGCAAAGCGAGGATTATGACTACCTACCAGCCAGCATTGCTCCTTCAGCTTTGGCTCCAGCTGATCAATACACTGAGGAAACAGCTGCGCCACTCACCACACCAGTGCCTAAGGTCCCCTCTGAAGTTCGCAGTGCCACAGAAAGAAGTGAGCGGAAGAGGGTGCCCCGCACCACTGCAGCATCCCTCCAGCAAGTGACACATAAGGATGCACCAGCAACCACCAGTGGTCCTCCAGGGCACACAACAGCCACCACTGAGACACCCAAGCACCTGGAGGAATTGGAGAGGAGACCAAAGGGGAAGCAAGGGGACAAAGAGAAGAATGAGCAAGAAAGAGTCCCCCACTCTAAAATGAAAAAGCATGCCAGAAAAGAAGACCCAGGGAACAGCATGTATCTAGACTTGAAAGTGAATTTAACAGAGCCCAGTTGGTCAAAATCTTCCCGTGAAACACATGAGGGAAATGCTTTCCCCAAGGTAAAGTTCAGTGCAACAACCTCTCCTCCTGTTGCTCTGAAGGAAGACCATAGTCAGTCATCCCAAAAGCAGTCACAGACGCTTTATCGTTACCATCCCGAGGAAGACGGGGACCCCAACTCTATTCACGCTAACCCCAGATTACCGGAAGGTAAGAACTACTTCCAGTATAGATGTCTAGAGAAATTTTATTCATAATAACATCAGTGCATATCCACTGTTTGTTGCTTCTTACTGCTCCACGTGGTTATGAAATCAAGCAAACCTCCAGTTTCCTTCTTTCATCTCTTTCAGAAGATGTCTTACATTTCATTTGACATTATAGATACCATTTCATTATTGCCTACCTCGCTTCGATTTTGCAGACTGTGGATGGTGTTTTGCTGGTGTTCTAACTATTTCAGATGATGATTTTTTAAACCCTGACCTTTTCCTTCCATTACTTGCTTTTAATTTCTAATGTGATGTTAGAGAAACGTCTTACTCCACACAAAAGGATTTCATTAGTTATCTTCTTGGATCCCTCAGTTACCAACTGAATGTAATCACATTTGTAGCTTTTGTCTTTTGCTGGGAAGTGAAACAGTTGTGCTTCTACTATGAAAATATTTATAGCACTTGTTGTAATATTTATCCTATGGTTGAAAGGCTGTCCACGCTCATTAGCACAAGAACTTGATAGATACACTCAAATACCCCTGAGTACTAGTAGGGAGAGAAAGGACTGCCTCTTGCTTTGTGTTTTTTGGGAGCTGGAAGTTTATGATGTTTATGATCAACTGTGGCAAGTGAATGTATTTCCTCTCTGCCTCTGGATTCCTCTTGACATCTGCAGTGAATGATGATTATATGCTTTATGCAGCCCTCGTTACTGTAATGAATGCAAACTTCATCGCTATAAATTAGCACATATACAGCTCATATTTCCAATTCATTTTTCATCAAATCAAGAGTAATATCTCCTTTTTCAAGTTGTGGCACAAAATGTTCTCATGAGACTCAGATGTATAATACTTGCAGTCTGAGTAGAGAATAGTGATTACTCCCTAGAGAGTGATATTTCTTCCTGGGTTATCTAGGTAGCCCTTAAACATCTTGAGCTGCCTAGTCCATCTACTCAAGAACTTTAAGGGAGATAGGAGGATAGAAGATTTGGAGCTGAGACTCTAGGTCCCAACACAAACAGCAACACATGACCAAACAAAAGTGGTACGAGGTCCATTGAATGGAGGTGGTAGCCTTTTTCTTCCACTTACGTTTTTATTGTAAATGTTGACCTTAAAATTAGTGATAGCAGCTATAATCTGAGTCAGACCTTGACTTCTTGATTTCACCAAAACAATGCTTTAGAAACCAGTCTTACCTGAAGAACCTCAGTGCATAGTAGGAGTACACCAGGCAGCAGCATGTGAATGCAATGTCTTGAAATGCAAAAACATTAGCTGAGCACACATACCATCCAGAGGGATGCCATTAGGAAGTGTAGACTTTCAAAAGTGATTTAGTAGGTACCTAATGTGCTCCAAGCCTTACCTCTATGCTACCTACTTTCTCTTCATGTATGCTTGTTGCATTTCACCTGTAGCTCCTTTTGTTATGTGGAAAATGAATCAAACGGGTGACTGGCTGATGATCCTAAGAGAGCAGTGAACTGATTCCAGCCTTCCAGTTTGTGTAACCTGAGTAAGAGGATCTGCCCATAACACCTTCATCTGCTCTGTGCAAATGCAAGTGGCAAAAAGCATCTGCCTACGTGGTGCACTGAGTTAATCTGTAGTCAGATTTTATGCTATTTAGTATTACCATGCAGCTTAAGCACAAAGCTCTTCCCTTATATTTGTTGCAGCCTACCACAAAATCTGATTTGAGTTGTGCATCAAGGCTGTGCATAATAAATGAATCTGAGTTAGGATTAATACACAATAACCTGTTTTCTGATGTAATTTAAAAACAATCTATTTAAAATTAAAATGCCTTTTTTTTTCTTTCAAAAAGGAAAGATGGGTGGACCATCCTGAAATTTTCACAGTGACAGGGTTTAAGAAAGCCAATTGGGGTGAAAGTGTTTAGCAGCGGAATGAACTGCTACATTTTAGAGTCTCCTTGGATGATTTCCAATCTCTGATTCCTGGGAACTGCTTGGCTGAGACAGGTCTGGTTGGGGTTTGGATTAGGTCAGGTTGCCTGTTGGATAGGAGCAAAAAGTGCTGGATGTCATGTCAGGCATGAGCTGCCTAGCCTACAGAAGCAGGCCTGGAAATGACTGGATGCCATTTTTGCCTTAGCTGATATACATATATATTTTTATAACATTTCCTTTAAATATTATAGAAGTAGAAATGAAAATAAAGAGCCCTTGGAAGCACAACACTCTCTGGCTGTAGATGATGCAGCTCTGAGGCTGCTGGTTCTCTGGCCCATGGAGTTGCTGCACATCCTGAGAGTGAGCACTAGTGTCATTGCACCACATGCATCACCCCACAGCTGCTGGCAAGTGGGGCCTGGCCAGGCAGCCCCTGCCCCCGGTCTGCTTCACCATTCCCATTAGGAACAGTTGCTGGAAGCAGGTCTGTACAGGCTGTAAAGGAACTACAGAACCTTCTCCAAAAATCAGGAATCTCCCTTGACATGGCTAGCACCAGTGCTATGCTTAGGGACTGCTGATTTTCACTTGTTCAGTTTTAATTGATGTGGTTGTAACTCATGTGAGTAGATCCACATGTTTCAAGTAATAAAACACATACATCTTCTGTCTCTTTGGTAATTCCTGAGCCAGTAAGAGAGATATTAGTCAGACTTGAAAGAAAAATTAATTTTGCCTTCAGATATAAAATGAAAACATAAATTTTGTACGGGTATTTCTAACTATAAAATGGCATAAACTACCAGACTTGCCAAATAACTTCTCTTCTCCCTCCAGGAATCATCAGCATGATGTAAACTGTATCAATCCCCTATGTTTTGAAACCTGCGAGGCTGTTTCACTGCTTCCTAATAAGGCTGCCACTCTCACAGCACAGTAGTGCCGCACCTCTGGGTGCAGTTGGGCTTTTGCTCAGAGGCTACACATGGGTGGCCCCAAGACAGTGTTCAGGTCCTGTCTATCTCTTTGAGGTGCGATGTGGGCCAGGCCTCATGCAGGCAGTCGCTCATGTCCCAAAACAAGTAGGTGCTCCTGGGCCACTGTCCGCATGCTTCCCTGCCCATGGTCTCCCAGAAGCAGCAAGTGCAGATTTTGTTCGATCAGCTCTCAGCAGGGTGCAGTGGGGTGCAGATGCCATTGCTCACAGCTCAGGGAGGGTGTTTTGGCCACCGTGAATGCTGTGTAATTGCAGAGGTTCACAGTGCGCAGGGAAGATGCATGCAGCCCAAGGGGCTGGAAGTGGCTGTGCCTTCCCAGTAGTGGCTGCCTCAGAAAGGAGGCCTGGATTAGGAGATTGTTTGGGGTTTTTGCACTTAATTTAATTTTCCTTTTTATTTCTCATTGGACTGTGTATGGAAATGGATTTTCTTTATTTTGGGTTTTTCCTTCCTTGAAATCTTCAATACAGTTGCTGACTTTTCATATTAATTGCTTTTTTCTGGAAACATACATTTATTCAGTTTTCTGAGTCACTGAGAGATACATTTTTGTGGCTGTAGGGGCATTCTAGATTTTTTTTTTTAGTCTTTTTGTTTCTCCAGAGTTTAGAAAAGTATAGTAGGCTTAACAGAAACATTCGCTGCCACTAAAAATTCAGCCCAAGTTAGCTGGCTATTGCATTTGTTCTTCCTATTAGCTGTATCCTGGAACCAGAAGGCAGCTGTGGTTGGATCCCTGATACCTTTGGTTAAAAACTTGGGTTCATTACTTATATTTTATGTATCTCACTTTGGTTTTATATGTAGCTGAGTTTTCATCTCCCAAATCTCTAATGGATCATACATAATCTAATGGTGAAAACAACATGGAGTACTTTGGTGATCTAGAAAGGATAATTTTGTGTTTTGATTCTGCTTTTTTGCTTCATTTTTTTCATCTGTGTTTCAGTATAACTCTTTGAGGCTGGCATGTGTTGCTTGCCTTCTCGTTGACATGTGGGTTGGTCCCCAGAAGAGGTGCCATCCCTGGTGAGGCTGCTCTGGGGTATGTGCTGAGCTTTGCCCAGCCCGGGGGTGGAAATATCTCTGCCTCTAAAAAGCTGCTGTTAGACACAAGCATATACAATGAGATGTAATATTGCACTGTATTGTGCATCAGCTAGCTAAGATGATCTGTTTAGTGTCTTCGCTCATGGACTCCAGTCAATTGCCATTTGTTTTGGGAATTTTTTACCTTCTCCTTTTTTGGCTGCTCTGAGCTTTTCTAGACCAGCTGATTTGCAGTTTAACTGGGTGCTGTGTGAGGCCAGGCCCTCACTGGTGTCTCTCTGGGGCAGCAGCAGCACTCGTAGCCCACAGGGAGGATGTGGGTGCTGCTGTCATCACAGAAATGGGCCCTATTGCAAACCCACTGGTAAAATGGTGACTTTGGGGAGCTGGTTTCTCCATTTGCAAGGTGGGAAGCGCAGCACCAGCTCTGCAGGGCTGCGTGAGCCCAGTGGATGCTTTCCTGCCTCTGAAGGGGACGTCTGCTGCTGCTCAGGGGTTTCTGCCACCCTGCATTGTGTGCCAGCCTGTAGCACTCCCTGCTGTGGAAACATTTCTTTTACTCCATGTGTGAGTGCACAAGTCATAGATCCTGAATATAGACTAAGAGCAACTTTCTTCAGAAACATACAGACCTATTGAAGTTTCTATGGCAAATGCTAATTACTCCATTCCTAAAGGAACTGTAAGTGTAAAGTAGAGGTAATTGCTCAGCTAAGAAAGTGTAAATTAAGTACTTTCACAAAGTAAAGGGATGAGATTGATTGAGACTATTCTTTTTATACAGTCTTTTCCCAAACATTGATCTTACCCTGTCACTTACTGCAAGAGCAGCAGAGGGAGTTTTAATGTCTGTATTTCCTACTACCTCATCCTAAAGAGGGAGAGTTGAAGAAAACATCTTTAAAGATCTTACTGTCAAGTTTTGTTATATTTTCCCGCTTTTTTCCATTTCCCTGTGCTCTGCCAGTAGAGTGCTGTTTCTTAGATAAATGTAACTCAGGTAGTCTTGTTGTGAATGCTTTATGATTTGCATTCTAGTTTTGGCAGGCTGAATAGCAATTTGTGTCTAGCTGGAACCACTGCGTTTCAGAATGGAGGTTTTTTCCACTTAAAAAATCACCAGTTGTGGATGAGTTTATCATGGTCATTTTAAGAGATACTTGCTCTCCAACTGAAGTAAATTGCACCAAGTAAATATTTGCAAGCCGAGATCAGTGAATATGAGAATGGCACTTATTGCATGTAAATCCTGATCAGGTAGGAGGTACTGGGAGGCTCTTGTGTAACTTCTAAGGCTGTAGTTGAGATTTCAACCATCCCATCTACTGCACGTTTGCTGATATTGAGGCTCAAGGAGAAAGATGACCTTCAGTTTCTGAACTGAGGACAAATACGAAATGAGATCCATAAAACAGACCTGCAGTGAGAGTTTCCAAGGCATTCCCTGATCACACTGACCCTTCATCCCTCCTACTGCCAACATAAAATGCATTGGAGGTAGGAGAAGGCTGTGGATGGTCCTTCAGAAACACGAATTATATTTGTGATTACTTTGGGTGTTTTTGGTATCAGGTGAAGTGTTCTTTCACATTTACTTGAATTACCTTGGGCTTAATCTTATGTTGTCTACTTAGTCCCAGTTCTCTCTGCAACAGGAAGAGATCAGCTTTGAGCCCTCAAACTAGGATAACTGAGGAACAAAAAAAACCTCAGGAGAGTGGGGTGCAGGGAGGAAAAGCCTCCGGGCCAGCAAGTGTGAATCAGAACGAATTACAGCCCCAGGTGACAGCATTCAGTACTCTTCTTGGTAGTTAAAATACTGAGAGAGTAAGATTATAGAGGAAGATAGCGTTAATGGGTATATGGCAGGCTGAGATACAGAAAGAGGAAGACTAAAATACTATAAAATTAAGAAGTGTTTTAAGAGAGAGACGCAAAATGGATCTATCTGTTCTGCCACAAATGACATTCATACCTTACTAGGTAGCCAGATGCTAGTTTAGGAGGAAAAAGAAGAATGCAGCCATCTCCTAATTAAAAACAAAACACCCCCATGTATGGTATGTGGGGGGCTGATCCTCTCATGGCTTCTAGTGCACAATCTCTTCCTAGACCCCTGCCCTTGCTCACCTCAATGCTGTGAGCCCATGGCCAGGGGCTGCCACCCCCTCCTCATCCAGCTCCACTGGCCCAGCTGGTGGCAAAGCCGTGAGCAGCTCATGCAGGGACCTCTCTCGGACTAGCTGGCAGGTCTGGGTTGCTGGGCCACTGCCAACCAGCCCTTCTGGCAGTGGACCTGTCATTTCAAGTTTGTGCTTGAGCAGGGCATTGCAGGATGAAGCATGGCTAGGTCTGCCCCCCTGCACACAAGGTTTGGAAGGAAACCTGCCTGAGGTACAATAGTCACCACAGTCGTGTTTCCCTGCCTTTTTAGTAATCTTCTTTCCGATACCTAAAAGCATAAGTAGGGGCTGAGATTGGCCAGCAAGGAAACCACTTGTGCTGGGATGGGCCCTCTTGGCACTTTCTGTTTTAACAAGACCAGTAATTTCAAGTGTATGTGCACTAAACACTGTTTGTGGCATGAATTTGTGAGCAAAGGGTGCAAGGAAAACCAGAGTCTGCCCCAATCACATGGAGGAATGTATTCAGAGTAATTGTTTGCAGACTCTGAAATAAACAGTAGCCAATAGTATCAAGTCTCCAGGCCCTGGACTGCCAGACGTGGCCTGGCTTTGATTCCAAAGCTCTTGCTTTCAGTGGATGCAGCATTAGGCCTGTATCAAGTGTTTTAAGTAGTTCCACTTGAGGAATCTGAGCATGGATTGGAAGGGCTGATCAAGCCTGCCAGCCTAGGCATGTAGGCAGCAGCTGAATTTTGAGTATCCAGACTTACCCTACCCAGGAGAATACTTCTGGGGTCAGTGTTGATGGTTTAGTGTTTGTGTCTAGATGATCTCTCTGGGCATGTTGCTGCGTGACTGCTGCTTGCCTATTTGTGTTCTGGGTACTGCTGTGGGTCAGACCACTACTGCTGTTTTTCCAGCTGGCTGGGCTTCAATATGCCTCTCAAAGCTGTGGGCTCTGAATTTGGAGTATTATTCTTTCTTTGCAAGAATCCCCCTGGTGCGCTCAAGACCTCCTCACTGCAGACTTTCTTCTATTCATCATGTGCATCTCCTTGCAAAAATGGAGATACTAACCAAAGGTCATAAGCTCCTGATCAGCAATACTTTTGTGTCAGGCTTTTATAGTACTGTTTGTAATACTCTCATAGAGTATTACAAGTAGTAGCTGTATATTGAACCAGGAGCTCATGACCTTTAGTTAGTGAAAATAGTTTAGAGGATCTTTTCTTAAAGATGTGAAGAGCTGTGAAGTGGTGCAAGCACAAGCCTGGTATGCAGAATGCAAAGTTTCAGCACCATGCTTTACTAAAAACTGCCTGCATAACCTGTGATAGTCAGATATATGCAGATTTTTAAGAGCCTAAACAGCTTACAGAAATGCTCAGGCCTTGAGGTCTTTTCTTTCTAAACCCCAGTACCTGCCAATCTCATAATTAGAAGTGTTTGAGAAGGCTCTCTGTCTTCCTGAGTTACCCATAAAATGAAGAAAAGCTCACTTCAGTGTGATCTTATGGATAAGGCTATGAATCACTGGGGACCATGGCAAGCAGACACAATGTGCAGTACCAGGTGGGAGAAACATGTATGTTCCTTCAGATCTTGCTAGTCTTGCCTTCATTAAACACACTCTCAAGAGTAAGGTCTTTTTTCCCAGCATCTGGTGCAATGATGTGGTGTAGTCAGATTTCCTATCCACTGATAGTGCATTTTATACATTGAGTTCGTTTTGCACAAGGACTGTTATTCATGAAGTTGGCTCGAGTGGTTTTTTTAAAGGAAATTAATTGTGTTAAGTGTTGGCACCAAGGGGAGGTGCAAAGAATGTTTCAAGAAAAGGTGAAACAGGATGAGACGTTCAAGACTGGCTGGGGAATGTATATTGGCAGTATCCAAGGTTTCTCATCCTGCCCTGGAGGAGCAAGGCACTGCTGATGCTGGCACAAGCCCAAAAGACAGTGTCTGCATCGGACAGGTTTTCTGCAGTGACACTGAACACAGACTAGGGTTTTCACATATCCTTAACTTCATGGGATTTAGTTACCGAGATAATTTAAAACTTATATGTTGAAATAATAAATTCAACTGGAGTTGAGTGCCTAACCTATGATGCATCAGAATATTTTTGGAAACCCATCCTGTGTACCTATTTTGCAGAGGTAGACAGCATCATTTGTGAAAAGTTAGCTTCATCCATGGTTTGCGGCAAGAATATTTGATCTCAGTTCTGAAATTAAAACATGCTGGAGACAAACTATTTAAATAAAACGTGAGTTTTCTTGTACAAATTAATTAACCACTTGAAAAGACAAGGCTGTTGGGCCTACTAGGTTTCTCAAGGGGACTGCATTTGCTGGTTATTTATAGTATGTATCTAAGAGTATTTTTTTGTATGTGTATTTGATACTTCTTCAGAAACAGAATTTAAATGAGACTTCTTTGCTTTAGCGTTTGTAGTATTCTAATCGATCACTGAGGAATTAAAAATGACCCTGAATATAGCTCCTTGTTAGAGAAAGGCAAATATAAGTAGTAATTTCTGATCCAAATTTTGCAAGACAATAACCTTTTGAACAGTTTCAAACATGTAGGCCAAATAAATGTAGCTTTCTAGCATATGCTTACTCATGAAAGGATTTGTAATTTCATTACCCTGGGCCTCACAGCAAGCAATATCTCTTACCTCTTTAGGGATTCTTAGGTAACAAGCCAGCAGTAATCAGAATTTTATAAAGATCCCTTTATGTGTGATCAGGTTTTATGTTTTATTGACTATTCCCAGTCTGTCTGTTCTGTGCCTGGGATGACCAATTCTCTTCCAAAGCCACCAAAAAGTCCTAAACTGCCATCCCAAAACACTGGTGGTGTTGGCGCTAATCTGAAGTCCGAGAGAGGGATAGGGGAAAAAAGTCATTGTGCTGTCTTTAGGACCAGCAATCCTCCACTGCACATCTTCCCCTTTCCTGCTTTGCCTGGGGGCCAGGGAGCTGCAATGCACCCCTGGAACCACTTATCTTTGCTGTGACACTATGCGTGGAGTGGCTGTGACTCACTAAGCACGCTGCAGTGAATGAATTTGTAAGCAGCAGCATTACAGAGCCTCTAGGTCTGCAACTGTTCACTGTCTGGTGTAATTACTGGGTTTTACTCATCACAGGCATGCACTGATGGTGATGGAATACCTAATTAGGTGGTAGCAGTTGCTAATGTGGGTGCTCTGGGGTGTTACAGGAAGGCAGCCACTCCATGCAGACAGCCTGGGGAGCACCGGGTCTCGTGCTAATGGGGGTGCATGGGCAGCATGCTGAGGCTACGCATGCACAGCTGCCTTCCCTACAGCCTGGTCATACTGCGTGCAGCTCTGGCTGCAACTGATTCGACCCCATCATACACCAAAAAAGGACCAATTTAGAAAACCACACAGAACAATAGTCCCTTCTCCCTTGTTGTTATGAGTGCTGGTTGCTTTTGTGTTGCTGTTGCGAACTGTAGGGATGCTGATTGCATTCAGAAAGGCTCAGAGTTGTCTGACCATAGCTTTGAATTACCAAGTACTAAAAGAAATGTTTATGCCTCCAACAACTTTGGGCTTAAAACCTGTTAACAGTATAAACAATTGCATGAAAGGGGAGGATTTGCATCAGTAACTTTTAAAAGATATTATGAAAGTTGATGCTCTTGTGAACTGTTGCTCTGCGTATAATGTACATCTTAAAAATAACGAAAATCATCAAACGAAACCTCATAGCCTTACTGTTACTATTCATAAGGCAAGTTATTGCTTACATCTCCAGTTACTGGTACTGGAGAAGTAATAGGCTTGTATACAGTCTTATACACCCTTCCACTAAGGTTATTTGAATTATTTGAATTGGGCAGATGAGTATGTCTCAAGGATAAGTAAGGTAAGTGCTTAGGATAAGCTTTATTTTGTATGAGGTCACTATGTAGAGATTTTATTTCAAGAAGAAGAATTTGCATCTTCTCTCCTGTGTTAGCCATCTGTGGTACACCTTTACCTTCCCTGCCTTTTTTGGCTGTCACTGGACCTCTTCTTGGATTTCCCCCCTCCTCATTTGCTGCATATCTCCTCTTCCCCTTCCCATAGCCCCCAAGGAGCCAATTTTTGTGGCTTTGCAATTAAGGAAATTTTTCCTTTCAGCTGAGGTCAGCACTCTGGAGCAAGCTGATAGCTGTAGGCTGGAGGTGGAGTGGCAGCCCCTGTTTGCTGCAATGGCTGTGGGTGGCTGCAGCCCAGTGTAGGGTCTTTGTGGCCCAGCACAGGGACTTTGCAGCCTGGTGTCAGCCACCAGACACTGGAGACCAGTACAGGAACTCCTCTGGGAGTGCTGCAGAAAAGAAATAGAGGAAGATGTGCCTCCAGTGGTGTCAGGGAAGTCAACAGGTTACCAAAACCCAAATAAACTGAAAATGCAAGTAAGTGCTCAGTAGGGGATCAATAGTAAGTACTGCCAAAAAGGGATAGAAGAGTACCAGATGGGGAAAAAATGGCATTTGCCATGGATATCATACATAATCCAGGAAATTTTAAGCCAATTTTATGCAATATATACTGGTCTTAGTATGTCACCAAGATGCTTTTGGTGTGGGGTTTTTTTTTTTTTGAGTAATAAGCTCAATAGCACTGTGTGAGGACTACAGTCTGGCACTGAGCTGTAATAGCATTCACCTTCTCCTTATGTTCATTGTGAACAACAACATCAGCTGTGCTTGGAGCAGGGGAGCTGGAGTTTGACTGGAGCTGGCTCATATGCAGGGAACAGAATTGAAAAGAAAATGAATGAGCTCTTGCAACAAGAACATCTGGCTATACTTCAGTTTCCTTTTCTTCTCACCTCTCACTATTTATACGTTAGTTTCTGTCTGGGTTTCGAAAAATATTGTATGTGCTACTTACTGGAATAATTTTCTGAGTACAAGTTAAATTGATTAATATTACAGAGTTATACATCTTGTATGAAGCATCAGAAGTGCTTCTTGTATTTGTATTCTGATTGAGATGTCCTACAGGGACTTTGGAAGCAGTCTTATTTAGCTGTCAGTGGTTTGTAACATAAAATTTATTATACTTAATACCAAACCTACTTTGTGCCGATAACACATGGCACACGCAAAAGAAATTCCAGAAACACAAACCTTGCTTCAGTGGGAACAGAATTTCCTGAAAATCAAATGCTGAAATGAAAAGCATGTAATCTCCAGCTAGCTTAGTGGCGAAAGCAGATAGCCTTATGTGCCTGATGCAGGCATTGTGTTTTGGGAGGATGGGTTTTGTAGACAACGCCTGTTGAAACTTGTCTAGTTCCTTACTGAAAACATATCTTTTTAATGAAAATGGAGCTTACTGTATGTAATGGTCATTTCTTATGACTCTCTCCATAAGGTTAAAGAGCTCTTCTGCATTGAACAGGCAGAATAGGAAACTTTCAGCTAGTTTAACAATGTTTAAGGAGTCTTTTTTTTAAAAAAATGATAATTCTGAGAAATCACTAGAATGAGGACTTTTAGATAAGAGTATTAAGTCAATCCATTATCTGCTTGGTGGCATGGAAAGACTTACACCCACCCAAAAACGGCCAAATGCTGTCATTATTTGGCTACCAAGCTTTCAGCTGATGGCTCTCTCTAAAGCTCAAGTAGACCCAATTGTAGTTCTTCAGCTACCTCTATAAAACATCTTGTTTATGGCCTATAAGCAGCTGAAGATTAATATAGTTCTCCCTCTTATCCAAGAATTATTCCTCTGCAATATGCATTAATTTTCCTTGTGTTGGAATTGCCTTGCATGAAACTACTAGTAGTTCTCATTTCCAGATTCAAAACTACAGTATTCTAGCCAAATGATTTTGTAAGAGATTTACTCTGAGGAACTGTTTCCATTGAAGATAACATACACTTAAGTAATGTCTCGTGTAATAATGATAAAATTTGTACTTTCTGGTTCTGGATCAAAGTTAGTAAGCACTGCCTTAACTCATGGCATTCAAATACAACAGTAAACACTGGAGATGACGAGGTTTTACATTAGATGGTTATGTAAATGTTTAATTTCAATCAGCTTGGACTGACTGCAGTCACAAGCAAATCTTTAAGTGAGGTGGGAGATCAATATGGAGACTTTCCAAAATCCTGTGCACTGGTCTCAGAATTTTCGATTGTTGTGTTAAACTAATGAATGTGCTTTACTTATGTTCTTGAAGTACAGACTTGCTTGGCCTATGGCCCTAGGAAGCAATTTTCCTGGTAGTGTCTGCACTCTTTCTCCTTTGTGCTTGTCCCCAAGGTCAAGAGGAGCAGGTTTGTATTGTGGCATGACTGGGAATCCGTTGTGGGACAGGCAGGGACTTTCACTGCCTTGATATTAGGTGAAACTAACCAATTTAGATTAAAAAAAAAAAAGAGCTATACTACTGGTTTTCTTATTCTTGATGAATTTAACAAAGCAGTTAAAATGAGTAGGAGCTTTTGGGGTCAACCAGTTACATTTGCTTTTCAGTGTCAATGATTTGGTGTGCTGAAAAATTCTGCAATGTGGCAGGGAGGCCAGCTTAGGCTTACTATTTATGGTCACACTCTTGTACTAAGGTTAAATGAATTTAACATTTTGGGGCTGAAACTAAGCATCCTTTAGCTTTCAGTCCTGAGTCCCCATTATCACTTTGGTGAGTACCCACCTTGCAGAATGCCAGTGCAGTCTGGCACAGCAAGCAGCTCTTGTGTAAGGTTAATTCAAAGGTGGAACGCTTCATCAGCACGGCAGTTTATCTGCACTCCTTTAAACTACGGGATCTGACCTTTTTAAGTTAATATTGAAGTCCCATTTTGGTATGTTTAACAGCTTTACACAATCTTGAAATCTGACCCTGGTATTTCAGAGAGATCGCTCACTGTTATTCAGCTTTTAAACGGAGTCAGTAATATTTCTTGAAAAAAGGCCCTGAAGGTCAAATCCTGTCCTGTCAATGCCATATTAACCCTGTTGATTTCAGTAAGGTATACATTCATTTTAGCCATATTGCTTCCTCCTGTATTACTTTAACATGGTAAATTACTCTAAAGGGCAACTGTTAAATATTAGAAATTCTAAAAATTAAATCTATCTTTGGGAAATAGCTCCTTACATCTCACATGAATGTACAACCGTGGTCTCGCTTTACAAGGCTTTCTTTGCAGTCACAAAAATCCTATTTTTTTTATGTTACACTTTTTGGTCAGACTCAGATTCTTCTCCCAGATCCTTACAGTTATTTTATGGTAAACGGATACCTCATAAAATGTACAATCCTTATACAAATACATTATTATAGCCTTATTATAGTCTTTTTGTTTGTAAATCCCAAAACTGAGTGTCTGGGTAATGGATGCTATGGAGATGAAATTGATAGCACTGACTGAATCTACAGCATGACACAGTGCTGAGTGTCACAAATGAGCCCCTATTCCCATGACAGGCAGGACAGGACTTGATGCCTACTGACCTGGCATCACAAACCACATTCCTTTAGAAAAAAAGAGCTGGTGTTGATAGATGAATATGCTTCCCCTATCCATGCCCATTTAATAGAACTGAGCTTCACACTACTCTTCCAAATGTGACACACAAAAGCCCAGATCCACTCAGGGAGTTAATCATGAACCTGATCATAAATATCTGGATTATGGTTAGTTTTGTAGATTAATATAGCTCTATCTTTCAGATATTACAGAGAGACCAATTAATTATTTTGCCATTCTATAAACCCAGAGTAATTGCACTATCTCCTAAACATATTAGTATGAAAATTGTCCTTTTGTACTGCCTTTATACTAGGTCAGAGTACTGCTGTTCTTGGAGCAAATCTTGGAGCAAATCTTGGCTTACTTTGGTGCAATTGCAACACAAGTAGGCCCTGGTACTATCAAAGAAATCTTCAGAGGACTTTCATATTTTCTATTCTTTAATGGTAAGAAACAAATGTAAATATATATATATATATAAATATGCTGCAAGATTAAGGAATCAGTCCGTTTCCTGGAAGGCCAGAGGACCACACTGCTGAAAAGGTGATTGATTCTATTCTCAAAGATGAACTACAAAGGTTTTCTAAACCTGACTTGTTTGTTTTGGCTGGCTGTTTGCTGCCACCTTGCTGAGATTTTTCTTTTGCTGCTTGAATCTGCTCCAGACTTCAGAACCTGGAAACTGCCAAAGCTGATGACAAATAAGAAGGAGCAAGTGTTGGTGCAGTGCAAGGAGAATGCAAGTAGGCATGGGTGTTAAGAGGACCGATATTTCTGGCATCATAGCCCAGGGCACACACAGGGCAACACATACCCATGGTACTATCTGTGCATTCTCCCAAGAATGGAAAGCAGACTGTCTGCTTTCATAACCTGTCTCCTTCTCTCTGCTGCTCTGGTAGTGTTAGTGGTGGAGTGCAGGTTTGTTCAGCAGTGCCTCTCATGCGACAGAAAAGGTGAAGTTCAGGCTTTATGCCCTGTCTTGATCTAATCAGGAGAAGATGCTGCATGTGGGCTCCTGCAGACCAGTTTCAGGGCTTCTGTGTGCATGCAGCTGGTGGAGAGTAAGGAGACAGCTGTACCTGCATGCACAGATGTGCAGGCTGAGCTATAGTGTAGAATTTGTAGTTGATGTTCATTACAGAAGTTACATGCAGAGAGCATGCAGGATGAATGTGTAAATACAGCCAACGGTTATGTACAGATTGCGTGTAACTCTGTTGGGTATCAAACGCCTGAAAAACGGTGCAAAGTAACTTCCAGCTGTGTGCTGGGGAGCTAACATAAGCCTTTATCTTGTTTGCCCTCTTCTTATTCCCTGGTATTAAGACTTGGCTACTAACTCTCAAACTGCTGAGTAGCTTTTAACTACTTCTGGATACTTAAAAAAACCCACCTCAGTCTGACATTAAAATACTTCCTAACATGTTCTCTGAATCAGTCTGTAAAGGAAGGGAGAGTTCAGTTCTGCAGTAGTGATGGCCATAGATACAATTTGTGCAACTGAAAATACAAGTTTTGTAAGCAGGAGTTTATAAGTGGCAAAATTACTCCACAGGTTTGCATAGTGCTGTAAGAATGCTTGCTAGCTCAATGTAAAGACTTAGCATATAAACAGGTGGAAGCTTTATGCATGTCCCTTAAAAATGTAGTGCTGCAGAGCACCCCATGGGTTTGGTAGCTGGAGGTCAAGCCGTACTCCAAGGTATCTCTAGTGAAACAGGGAGCCTTTGCTTGGGTAACTCAGCTGAGCCCCAAGGCTCAGAAATTCCTCAAAGTAATGCAAAGTAGGTCCTGATTTGCAAAACCAACACAACACAGCAAATACATTTCTGACTGTAGCTCGAGAACAAGAATACGTAGACAGACTTCACTTGGTTTTGCATTGAACTGCAACATTTCCTGCAACTCAGATTTGCCTGGCTTTTTCTTCTGTAACTGCCAGTTATGCAGATTGATTAATTTGACAAATTTCTTTCTGCCTTTTGTAGCAACTCATGGTCAGAACAAGGAAGAGTAAAAATATAATATGTGGTAAAGTTGCTCATCAAGTGTTGTGCTACACATGCGTGTAAAGGAGACTAATGAACGCTTTCCAGCATGGAAATGTATGCCTTGGACATCACCTACAAAATTAAGGAGTGCCAAATACTACAACATGTTTCAAATAATCTAATATTTGAGGTTATTTGTAAGGTTCCACCTCCCAGAGTCATGTGGCTGCCCAAAAGCATCACCTTTCATTTAAAAGATGTTAAAAAAAAAAAAAAAAGTAGGAGAGGCACACAGTCTTCCTTAAAGAGAAAAACTAAATCTCAAGTGTTTAAAAACAAACAAATAAAACCCACCCCACCTTGTAGATGGAAATGATTCAGACATGTACACGTTGCTGCTCAGCCCCTGTTGCAGTCCTTCCCCAGCATCAAGGTCTGTGGGCAGTGTAGGGTGTGGTAACAGGGGCCATGGTGGGGTGGCTGTGAGCCTGGCAGGAGCTGTTGTTCTGAGCACCGCTCCTTGTGTGCACCTGAAGTATGTTCATGAGAAAGTCACTGCAGCAAGGTGGAATCAAAGAGGACCCAGGCAAATTCGGAGCATGAGAGCCATTTCTCTTGCTGGGACCCAGAGAAATCACTAAAGAGGGAAAATCATACATTGCTGAAATTTTCAGCAAGGGAAGGGGGATTAGCAGACAGGTATGTCCTACTTTGTCACACACTATGAGCTCTTAGAGGAGTGGGTGATGGGGCGGTCTTGGTATATTTTCTACTTTACTTTCAGCCTGGAGGTGGCTAAATAGAGGTGGTTTAAAATAGTATCGTAGTTGCCATAGATACTTGTCTAAATTGAAAATAGGGGTTTGGACCAAGCTTTTAGTCTGTCTGCCAAAGCAAAACTTGGACCTGAGTGATGAAACCTGAGTGGGTTTGAGGAGTCATGCCGAATCTTGCGGTGCCACAGTCAGTGACTCAGCCACGCCACAGAGGATGTGGATGTGTTTGATGTCACTGAGCAGCTCCAGCAAGGGTTCACATGGGCCTGGAGACTCTGGGAAGGGAAAAATCCTTCATGCTTCAAACGTTTTCCTCCTTTTTTTGCCCCAGGAGGTCTGTAGAGCTTGGAAAAATTCCATGGAATGCTGCTTTCCTGGGACTGGGTTTGATTTTTATTTTTTTAAATGTTACTGTGCAACAAAGCAGCAGCAAATTTAAAGTAGTTCAGCTGGATAAAAGCATCCTATTAAGGTAAATTCAGTTTATTTGTCCCACGAATGTATGGCAAATGTGTGTCTGATTACATATAAGCAATTAAGCCTTTCATCTTTTTTCAGTGAAAAAGAGTCTGCAAATCAAGTGGAAAATGTTCTGGTGAAATGTATGAAGGTCTTTTCAAGGATTTGGTTATCATACATGAGCCCCATTTCAGGGGATTGGAATGTTTTGCCTGGTCCTGCTTTGTGGGTGGCATTGGATATATTGGGACACTTTCAGCTGACACTGGAAAACCCTCACGTCGAGATGAGAATCTGTCATTCTGCCTTTGGAGATTTCTAGTTTCATCTGTCCATTTTTAGACAGGGAGGGCAAATAAGTACTGATCTGGTGAAGATGATGGAGATTCACAGAATACATCAGTTGAGTCTGGCCTGAAAAGTACATACTTAACATTGTGCCATATTTCCTCTCCAATTTCTTGCGCAGTAGGTGGTAGAGAATTAGTGCTTAATTACTTGCAGGCTGTGGACAACAACCAGCCCCCTTAAACTGTTTACATTTCTGGATAAGGCTGGAGCTGGATGTACTTTGTGGTTCAGTCTTTCTCAAAATCTATGGAGGACTTTATAGGACTTGTTTATCTTTTATACCATATACCGGCATAAATGTTTGTTCCCAAAGAGCTTTTATCTATTAAAAAAACACCCCATTCATCCATGTCTATATCATATTATGTATGATAAATCTAATTTATACCATTCAACTTCCCAGCTTGTGAAAAGGCACAGTCTGTCATTCAAGAAGCTTCTGCAATTGTGGGAGTTCATAACTGAGCAGAAAATCAGATCCAAGTCTTAAAGGTGGAGCTGAAGTTCCTCGCTTGCTTGGATACAAGGAATTACATCTAGCAAACATCACTTGAATAAAACATTAATTTCCCATTAAAAACACTATGTTGCTCTGATAATTGTTCCTGTTTTGCGTAATCCTCATTTCCTGCATATCTCTGGTGACTCATCATAGCAGAGAACTCATCCATTCTGCTTTGCAGATGCTCTCAAGCTGTCTATTCCCAATCTGACTCAGCTTCTTTATCATCATCTTCTCTCATTGCTGTTGTGCTGTGAAAATATATGCCTCCCTAAGGACTTCATTCTCCTTCCAGCTTAAAAATGACTGGCACTGCTGTCTATACTTTTAAATTTAACTCAAGTTATAAGAAAGTTGAAGGTTAAAAATTCACGTTTGATGTTTTCAGGTTGTCACAAGTCTTGAATCTGCAGCTGAGAAGCCCAGATTGCAAAAATGTATGCCTCAGTTCTCATCTCTATCTATAATGGGAACATTTTTTCCTTCCTTGCAGATTTTCTGTGAGTGGTTTGCCATTGTAATAAATTCCCAATGTGATCTGTGCATCCTGTAACTTCAATTAAACCTTACTTCAAGGGTTTAAAAGAGATGGGTGATACATGGGTCTGTATGGAGTTGTGAGCGTGTCAGCTATCACCTTTGTAACAAGGTTTTAGATTCTGTTACTAAAGTTTATAGGTAAATATAAAGTTTTAAGAAAGGTATTTGGTTGATTGTGTACTAAGTACCAAAACCACAGGATTCAAAGAAATCCTTGTTGAATATATGGCTTAGAGGCTACAATACTCTGAAGTGTTATACACCTCCATGCAGTATGTTTTAGCACATTTAAATTCAGAGCCCTCAGAGCTGTGGTACAGCTACAGGCAAGTCTCGTATGATGTTTGTATTGCTAGTGCAACATGTTTGTCAGCTTTGGGGTGTACAGCAGGACCTTTTATGACTCTCACTTTGCAATTTGGGCTAAGGGAACGGAAGGTGCAGGTGTCATAAGGCTATAACTCCTGTTAGAAATACCTGGCTGGATAAGGAGTTAAGACTTAATCTCTGCAGTTAGTTTAAGGCTACAGTAAATTTGATCCTGAAGCAACACCAAGAGTTTCTTCCAGGAGTCCTGTGGGTGATGGGGATGTGTATAAAGAGGAAGTGAAGGCCTCCTGGACGGATGAGTCTTTCCTTCTTCTCTCAGTATTTCCTCTGGATATTGGTCTGGGTTAGTGGTCAGGAGGTTCATTGTCCAACTCATTAGTAGCATTGAGTTGTACAGGTAAGCTTTCTTTTCCCTTTTTAAGTCGCCCTCATCCTCCTATGAGCAAAATGGAACCTGATACATTGCAATGAATAAATAATTTGTTATGCTTTTCTAGGGCTTTCATTACTTCAGTTCTGATGCACTCTGAATTGACACTGCCATTGTATCTTCTTGTCACTGTGCTGCAAGATGTACATACAATTCATGATAGCAGATCATCTTTACTTTTAATTGAATTTTCCACTCTTGTTATTATTGGCAGTTATTTAAGCTTCTTAGATCATATTTAGGTATAGGTTTTCTTTCCATACTGAAAACAGGTTCTAGTATTAAAAGTTGCACATTCACAATAGCTTTCACTCAGTGACTGATGATAGAGAGAGGAGTTTTGGAATAGTGCCAAGCTTCATATGGTTCTTTAGATATATCTGTTGTTTGAGGTGGTTATCTCATCTGTCAGTCTGTTAAGATTACATAAAGTTTTAAAATTATCGCCTCTTTGTATGGCCAAAAAATTATTCAGTCCTCTTGCATATTGTATTACCTCAAGCTCTTCATATTTATTACACATGGAATCAAGAAATTAAAAGTCTGAGGCTTGCAAAGATTTATTTAGTAGCATTTAATAGCTATCTGTTTGCTAGCAATTTGGTTCAACATAATGAGAAATTTATTTTTTGAATTGTCTTTTAATAAGCAGATAAGCAGGTTTCTCTATCACTCTAAAACTTCGGGTTGTCACTTCAGGGCTGTGATTTTACAAATGGAAATTGTTATCTCTTGGATAGGTACCAGGCTGTTGTGGTAATTTCTGCTGGGTTTAATTGAGCTTGATTTTAAATACCCCCGATAGCTTAAAGAAGACTAAAAATCTTTTTTACTTTAGAGATACTTCTTTTACTGTATATTTGATACTTGGTGGAATTGGTACAGCCAGAATGAACCCCTACATGATTCCCAACTCTGTGAATATCTATATGCTATTTTTGTCATTGTTTTTGCCACTTGCAGAAACAGTCATGTAAGAAAATTTAAGAATATCTTTACTTTTGAAGGGGTTACATTTATTGTAATGAATTTAAACTTGTTAATCACCAGATCTGTACTTATGACTTGAGCAGCAGACTCTATGGTCAAAGAAAGCCTCTTGCACAGCAGAACTCCAGTGTAGTGCAAACCCATCTGGTCTTGCAGCGTTAGCAGTGAAACGTCACCATGTCACGATCAAAAAGAGCACTTGAAGGTGTGTGGGGAGAGAAATATAAAGTAAGTAAATACAATGCTGCTTTGCTAATTCACATGAAAGTTTCATGGCTGCACTGCATCTGTGCCCAGTAAAGAAGGGTTTACACAGGGTTGGCTCCAGTGATGGGCAGGGTTGACTGCCCTGGGCTTCTTCCAGGCTGAGAGAAGTTTGATACAAAATCCTACCACAGGGAGGAGAGGAGAAGATGGCTTGAGACATTGTAAAACCTGTCTTTGGAAGGGCCAAGGCAGACAGAGATATTTCCTATGTGATAAGGATTTCTGCGACTGAAACAGAGAATGAACAACATGGCGTGTCTGTGTGGAAAATAAAAATAGTTTTAGTTAACTAATGTACTAGCTGTGATTTAAATTAATGCTGCTGAAACAGTTCATATATGCAGCTGAAGTTTTCTGAAAGAAAGGGAGCTGAACTGAATTGCAAGCGGTGAATTCAGCACCTGGGGCCTTGGTGCCTGAGCCTGCTAAACAGTAAATCAGTGTTGGGTGCTTGCAGGTTCTGCTGCAGATCCAGAGTATCATCTCCATTCTGGCCAAACCAGTTCAGTTCAACCACTTCTTTTGTCAGAACTTGGAATCAGCTGTGGGAGAGGGGATTGCAAAGTCTAGCAAAGCTGGTTTTCCTCTTGCTGTCTCTAAATTTAAGAAAATGTGTCTGTGTGTGAGAAGGTGTGGATCTACCAGTTTTAAAATGATCAAAGTCTATTTTGCGCTTAAGTATGGTGTTAGTTGTCCTAAACACTGGTTGTGCAAGCTGAGTCTTAGGATGGCAGATATTTCAAAAAATACTTCAGAGAGGATTTTTGTGTGTCTGCAGTGAGGTCCTGCCTGGCATTAAGCTGGTCCTCTGTGGGGCACTGCAGCTGGGCTGCCTCTCTCTGTCTGGGCCAGCCAGCCTCACAGTGTTTCCAGGAGTTTGATATCTTTGATATCGCTATGTTCCTGTCAACTTAAACTGGAAGTCTGGCTAACAACTTAAAAATGTATGAGATTGGAAATTGTTATAGAGATACATAATGTGTGGTTCTGTGAGGCATTTCTTTTTGACATGAGGTATGAAAGTGAAAAAGCCAAAAGAGCAGAGGAGAATCTGCGTGCTTTTCCGGTGTGGTCCTGTAACAACATTTAGGGTTTTTCTTTTCCTTTTTCTAATCAGAAATTTAAAATTAAAATTCACTGCTGAAGCCTGTAGGTGACTTGTAGGCTGAGGGAGCGATGAGTAACTAGACCTGTGCAGGGCTATGTGGATTGCTTGCACTTTAGCATGGCCAAATATAAGGTCATTCACCCAGGCTCTTTGGTCAGGAAAGAAAAAGAAGATGCTAACACTGTCTTCTTACAGACTGGCAGAGCAAACAGCTTTGCATCATACAGGACATAAAGCTGCCATAAGGCTTACAGAATAGAGATTGGAGTGATTGAAGATATACTCAGCATACCTACTTCAGTTGTCATTACAGTTCATGGCTGGTCTTCCTGTGAACAATTAATGTATACAAAATTACTTACCTTTGGGTACTGTGTTGTGATAACCAGCATCAATGCTTACAGGTAAAAAGTCCACTTCTGTCATTTGCAATTTGAAAAAAATATGAAAAAAATGAAAAATAAAACAAAGGAGTATTGTGTCAGGGTGATAGAAATAGGTAAGTAATTGCCGCTTCATCTCCCATGTTTTACAGACACGGGTATACTTGGTACTCCAAATTCTCAGATATTTTTAAAAAAACACAGAATAGTAAATGTGGGGGATTTTTGGTGAATATCCTTATCAATTTTTAAGGAGGTCAGAAAGAAACTTAGTAGTACATGTAGTTCTTACTTTTTGTTGGCTTCTTCCCAGAGCATTGCTTTTTTTTTTCCTGTGTCCTTCAGTTTACTCCAGTTATGACTTATTTACAAATATAATTCTTGGGAATGTCATTCAAAAGCCACATACTGTAATACAAGGCAGGTCTTCATTCTTCACGTCAGATTAAGCTGTAGAAAGTGCTATCCGCTGCATCGAATGGGACATATGGCTGGCCTCTTTTTTTCTTTTTTTTTTTTTTTTTTTGTCTGCTGAAATAAACTTGTAACTATGTGGAAGTAAATCATAACTAACATAGTGCTCGTACCTGTGAGCTGGAGCTAGCTCAGCCAAGTCTCCTGGGGGGAGGTGGGAGTGCATTATGCAGTTGTAGTAAATCAAGTGAACAATGCACACAGTTTGCATGAACTCTTCGTCGTCAGCAGAGCTGGGGATTGCTCACAAAAGATAACCTTAGCCTAGAGAAGCTAATCTGTTTGCGCATTCCCCAGGTGAAGGAGGAACATGGGCTGCTCTAAAGCAGAGCCAGCCGATGGCCCTGGAGTTCCCCTGGGACTGCAACCAGGCACTCACTATGGGGGTCTCAGTGCACAGGAGCAGCACACGAGGCTCCTATTCAGTGCTGGAGGGTCATCCCAGGACCTAGGTGTGCTGGTCCATCCACGCAGCTCGAGGGAATTTGCTGGCACTTCCTGTGCAGGCGCCATGCCTGCAGCCTCTCCTCTCTTTGGCTTGGCAGCTGATGTGAGTTGGCACCTATGAAGGCTTTTGGCATGAGAAATGGCAACCTTCGCTTGAGAGAGTGATGTGGAGCAGGAATTCAATTTAAAAGTTTTGTCTTGTTGTCTGGAGGAGTCTGTCCCTCCTGGCATTGTCAGGAGCCCAGGGGACGTTAGCCCACTGCGTTTTTATCTTTTGTCATTATCTCTGTATCCTAGTTTCCTCAAATCCTGCCAGTTATAAAAATAAAGTGAATATGTTTTTTTCATAAAACATGAAAAATTACATACTCTTTTCTTAATGGGGCAAGAAAGATTGGGACAGAAATTTGTATTACGCTAGCTCTGGTAAGTGAAGATTACTGCTATTAAGGGAAAAGTACCTTGATAAGATGGTTAAAAAATACATATAAAAATTGCATGCTAGCTTCAATCCTACTTTAAAAAAAATCATTCTGTAAAGGTGATGTATGATGGACCCATTTGTTTATCTGAGGTGACAAAGGAAGGAAAAAGTCATCTGAGCAAGAGGTCAACTTCATTTCATACAGACTTCAGGCATGCTGTACATAAGTGGGAACAACCCCTCATTCTAGCAGCCAAAACAGTTCTTAAGTAATTGAGAAGATTTTCAAGATATGCATAAAGAGAGGTTATTGCGACTTAGATTTCTGGGATTTAAATGTGTGGCCATATTGAAGGGAAAGCATCCTCAGCTTGAAGTCATTCTAATTAGTGCCACATCAGTCTGTCCTCAGAATGTGAAGTAACAAAAATAGTTGCTAAGAAAGCAGAAGCGTTGCAATAGGGAAAAGTCTGGAGAGGCTGAGCATTTGTGGAGCTGTGATTGTACTTATAATCAATAATATTTTTTTTTAATTCCTGATTGTAAGTATATCTTTGTAAAATTTCAGGTCATTTGCATTGCTCCAACAGAGTTGGTAACAGATGGTGTTAGGTACATAGTTCATAAGGTCAACTGGTAACTTGTTTTCTTATACTGGACTGGGTTGTGAAAATATTACATCAAGAGTTAAAAATGTTGAGTCTTTCTTTTTAGCAAATATCACTGGATGTCAAGCAAACATATCAAATTTAATTGACTTCTTAAACATATGAAGTGTTTTGGAACTATTCCATGGAAACAGGATTTAGAAAGTCTTACCTGTCGGTACAGTTTCTGTTCAAGTTGGATCTATATGTTGCTGGCAGACAACTGGGCAATTTGGGCTCTTGCTTGTCTTGGGCTGATTTTGTTTAATGCCAAACGTTGACTCTTGGGAATTAATGTAACCTTTTGTGTTTAAATGCCAACATATTTCCCTCATTTGCTGTTGGTTTTTTGTGCCAGCCCCACTGTACAGATGTTTGTAAAGTAACCTTTTTTTGTCACTGATTCTCAGTGACAATTGATGTTATTAAACATTTGTGTCATACATACAAGTTGACATAAAGCCTTGGAAAGCTGGAAGTGGCGAAACCCCCTCTAGTTTCCACACTCCTAGGCAATTAAGCAACTATAATACGGGGAAATTTGTAGAGAGGAAGAGAATGTGGAAAGCAAAATTGCATTTAGAAGGTTTCTTTTCACTTCTTTCAGTATTCAATATTACTTCCTCACTAAATAACTTCAATTCACAAATCGAGTGCATGGAGTTGCACTAATCATTACTTTAACAGATGATGGTGTGGAAAAGTAATTAGCCTTAAATAAGAAATCATTACACTACACCAGGCAGTTTTGCTTTATACTTCATATGCTGTAAATGTAAGTCATCTTAATATCATTATGAATTTATGAAACTGTTAACTTGGGTTTCCATGTTCTCTCAAGTTCTTGAAATATCATTCATTTGCTAGTCAGTTCATGTGCAGCCACTGGAGATCAGAAGTCATATAAAAGTCAATGAACCACTGCACAGGAATAAAATCTTTTCCAATTGTACGAATTCAATGCAAGTATCATTTGATTTCATCCATTGGCTCGAAGTGGTTGCAAACAGGAATTGTGGAGTGGGGCGGCACAGTGCAGACGTAGTGTGTGCTGGTGCTGCCAACAGTATAATGAATCTCCTATTCTCAGACCTTTAATACCTGCTGATTATTAGCTCAGGGCTAATAGCACTACTAAGAGCACTTTGAATACACTGAGCACTGGGCATCCTGACTGAAATCAGAAGCTTTGCTGAGTCAGTGAGTGAATGTGCAAAAAGGTTTAAGACTGATAAAGCGCTAGGGAAAGCATGTAGACCATAGGAGCA
This sequence comes from Phalacrocorax carbo, assembly GCF_963921805.1. Taxonomy (NCBI): domain Eukaryota; kingdom Metazoa; phylum Chordata; class Aves; order Suliformes; family Phalacrocoracidae; genus Phalacrocorax; species Phalacrocorax carbo. The sequence goes on along the minus strand of NC_087518.1, from coordinate 25,087,566 downwards.
GTGCAGTGGCCAGTAGCTGTAGCATCACTAATTGTGGGCACACTGGATGGTTGCTTTGTGTCCTGACATAGAGGGAAAGGGATTGTTTTTTTCTGTTGCAGGGTTTCCAAAAAGATGTAGCAAAAGAAGTAGCATTTGGAAGGAGATAAAGGGTCAAGAAAAATAGGAGTAATGTGTGCAGGTAGCAAAGGGAGAAGACTAAGGGACTTTGAGATGAAAACCAGTAGTGCAACAGAGAAACCTTCCAGGGTAAAAGCTACAGGAAGCCAGCTGGACACAGATGACATTGTATAGTGTTGTAGGGGTCTGTCACTGCTATAGTTACTTCTGTCTGATCTGGCAGCTGGGTTACTAATGCTTTTATCAATATGGTACAGTGCCACACAAGCAGCAGGCTCAACTCATGGTCGCAGCTGCGTGCACAGCACTGCCTTTGCCCAGTGTAACTTGTGTGAGACTAGAAGATTAAAGAGAGTGGTCCTAACCTGAAAGATGTTGATGGCACTTTCTGTTGTTGAAAGCTGAATATTCATACTTTAAAGTTTTTGTGAGAAATTGCCTAGAAAGCTTCTTGTGATCCCAAGAGGTTTTATATTGTCTTTTGCCAGATAGCCAGTCTTTCATTATAATGTGGTTGCAATGCATTTAACTTGAATTTAAAAACAAACAACCCTCCCTAAAATCAGCCTTGCCAATAAACTCTGTTGGTGGTCCTAACCCTTGCTGAAGGGAGCCCACTGAATAGGAGCATGTGCTTCTCCCAGAAGCTTTGGAGCTCCCCCTGGCATGGCAGCTTTAACCTTTAGTTGTGCTGCTGTTACAGAAAAGCCTTCTGCCACATCCTTGTACTGAAGATCAGAGCTGTAGGGATAGTATTAGGCCTCAGAAAGCTTTCTGTCTCATCTGGGGAAAAGACTGGAAAATCCCTCAAAGCAAAATGCATCTTAGGTACCTGCAGCTTGGGCTAGTTGGGTTGGTGGCCTTCCAGAGCACTCCTGTCTTGGAAACAGGTACATTTTTCTTCAGATTTTTATAAGGACTCACATATCTGATATGATCAGAATTTATGGCTTTCATTTTGGTTTGCAGACACTGCAAATATATGTGCCCATACTGTACTATATGCATATATAGCCGTTCTCCCTCCACCCCTCTTCTTTTTCATTGGAGGTTTATACAGAGCAGCAACGCGACACCAGAAGTCAGATTTTGACCCCGTATTCCCAACTGTATGGTAGAGGCGAACAATTATTCACCTCTCACCCCTGTGTGGCCCTTGTCCTATGTGAACGCTGATATCCTACAGTGATTAGGAAACAGCTGGCAGTTAACAAAGAGTGTTTGTTGACTGGGAGAAGCAGCAAGGTCAAAGTTGAACCTCTCCCTTGATTAAGAAAGATGCATTCCTTACTGGGGGAGGGATCTGGCTGGTGTCCAGCCACTGCCAAGAACGTGCTGTACTGTTCTGCATTGTCCCGCACGCTGCTCCCTTTCTCCTTCCCACTGAGGTCTAGATCAGTTTATCAGTGATGAGGGCAAGGGAGGGTAGAAAGCGGAGCAGCAGCTTCTAGACCGTGTCATCGGAAAGCACATTTCTCTGGAGTTCATGTCTGCATTATGTCAGGTTTCATCTCTGAAGTCTTAAAATGTTTGAGTTTTAGTACTGTAAGAGAGGATTTCCCCCCGCATGAATTAGGTATTGAGGTTACAAGTTAGTGGGTTTAAATGTGACCCAGAGCTGCGTGGAGGTAAGGAGGGTCCTTCCCACAGGAACTCGCTTCCTTTCCTGCCTCCAAGATTCCATTTGGAATGTGTGGGATGTGCTACTTTGTTAATTAGAAGCCATTCTCAGGAAGAGCAGCTTTTTTGGAGGTTTGGAGAATTTGCATCTGATGAGGAAAATGAGGGGAAGAAGATGAGGGGATGCCACTGGCATTTTATTGAGGTGTATAGGTTGCATGTGGATGCTCCCTAGTGTTGTATTTTGCTTTTAAAGATCCATTTCACATCCATTTGAGATTGCAGATACAGCATATGTAGGTATCATTGGCAAATACGAATGAAAACAAATCAGATCTCAGTGAGAAGTCGTCATTTAAAAAGTGCTGGAGAGACCAAATGTTATGCATAGAGTCCTGCTTCTATGGAATAGTTTATAAAAGACCTGTTTTGTGCTGATTTATCTTCACATACATAAATAACAAAATAAATTAGATTAAATCAACTATATAATTAAAGACCTACATTACAGTCCCTTTTACAGAATGATGTCAGTGTTTGTAAGTACTACAGCCAATATGTGTAGATTGCATACGACAACTCAGCACTAAGATATTTCTCCTCTTGGCCTGGACCTATTGAAAAACCAAGAAAGGGTGAGTTTATCTTTCACTCATCTTCTCTCTGACCTTTTTTAAAGAATCTGTTTTTGGTGAGGTTTATTGATGCAGGAAGAAAAAAACACTGAAAAAAATATTGGCCTAGTGATTTTGCTGTCTGTGCAGGGTGTAAATATATCCCTTTGATTTCAAGGGTGGAAATACAACTGGATTATTGAAACATGGTTGAGGTGGTAACCTCACACTTCAGACTGAGTTCAGGCTGTGAAGCCACCTCTAGTCTGAATGCAGTCTTTGTAAACCATGCTTTTAACAATGTGTCAGTATTTACCAGAATTGTGTTTGTAGCTCTTCAGCGTGCAGTCAACTCTGTATGAAATAATTACCTCATATGTGAAGATAAAATTTATGCTTTATTGGGCTGTGAATGTGTTTTTCTGTCTCCAGAAAAAATGGGCAGATCTCTTCTAGGTGAAGATGCAGGATGTTCATTTTCCTTAGAAATCATTAGGCCACTGAGAACTCAGGAGGGTGAGAGAAAAACTTAAACACATGTGAACATTAAAAAGCTTGACTCTGCATCAACATTTTGTAGCTTAAGACTATAAACAAACACAGTCCCATTTGGAGCTATTGGCTAATTCAGCTAATGGAACACAGTTGTTAAGCTAACAGCTGAATTTCAGAGAATAATGTAAAGGACCTTGGCCTTCCTAAGCATTGTGCTTGTCTATGTGGGCCTGTACAATTTGGTGGTGCTCCAAAACCTCTCAGCCACCAAAAGCCTGGTGTTTCAACCACTTGGATCCCTGCTTTTTGAATGATGACTCAGCAAGTTATTTTCTTTTTGCAGCTATGTCCATACTTTTCTGGCTTTAAGTATGTAGACACTTAGTTCCTTTCTTACATGCTCCCCCAAGAGGTTTCTATCACCACAAAGTGCTTTATATGGATGTTATTATCAACAGCCGCCAGTACAAAAGTAAGACTGTACACCTATTACTAGGCTGACTTGAACTAGAAACCTGGATAAGAAATTTCAAAATGGAACCATCCTCATACTTCAATCATTCAATTATAATTTGATCTTTAAACACGAAGCACTAAACCCACTTCAATGCTCTGTTTTCTTTTTCACTGTCTTCTGTTTCCTTGGCCTCAACAGGCTGTGTGTGAATGGACATTGGTTTCTCAGCTTGTGGCTGAATATTAAAAAAGAAAGAAAATGAGCAGTGGACTCTAATTTACATGCAAATAATAAAACCTGTTTTTTTGGAAATGTATTGATGAAGTGGCATGTAAACTTCTGCCTATTTTAATATTTTCTTTTATTCTGTTTCACATGTCTTCTGCAGTAAGTAACTGTAATGAGCCTTTATGGGAGAGATGAAGAGAATCCTCCACCCTTCATTAGAATTTGCCACCTTATCCCAAATGCTCCAAAACACATTTAAATCGCAGTGTTGAAGCTTTTCACAAGTCAGTCGCTTTTCTCTCTCTTCATTTCTGGTTCCAAAGTAAAATATGTTCAGGAATGTAAATTCCTTTAAAATTGGCTGCAGTCTGTAGTTTCCAAGTAGGAAGTGTAGCCAGAGGCCGTAGCAGGAGATCGAATTCCAGCTGAGATTTAACTTGTGCCTGTTTCAGGTGCTGCATGCAGGGTGGTGGATCCTGCCCCAGTGATGCTGAGGCACACAGTCCTCCTCCTCCGGCTGGTCAGGATCAGAAGGAGAAACCTAGCTGTGTATGGAGTGCATGGCTAAGCTGGACCATGGCTCTGTCTTTCCAGTCGTGTTTGTGCTTGTTTTGAGTGGTGTATACGTAAGAGCTTGAGAAGGAAATATATTGACACTATCTCTGCAACTTACAAAAAGCATAAAATGCTGAGATCACTGAAGAAATAGTTTCTGTAGAGACAGATACAGGCTGTCAGCTAATGAAACGCTTATCTATTCAGAACATCCTTATGATTATGTCATACTTTGTAGGAGACAGATGTTACTTGTTGAATGTTCCCTGCAGGGTGCACTGTCATTCTCAATCCCACTGCGCCTTGTACAGGACTTGAGTCAGCAAAGGACTTCAGCACGTGTCTAAGTTTCATCAATGTTGCTGAACTAAGGACTTGCTTAAATATGGAAGTGTTCATAGTTATTCTACATAGTGTACATAGTTATTCAGGGGCTCTGTGCTTTAATTTTTAGTAAAGGGGCAGACAGGGCCTGTAGGCTTCCATGGGCACTGGTTCAAACTCTAGCTTTAGGTGAAAACATCCACTTCTATCATAGTTTACAATAATTTGCAAATGGTTGCCTTATTTGAAGGTGACTTCAGTAACATTGCTTGCAAGTATACAATAGCATCATTAATCCTGATGAACACATACAAGCATGACTTGTTCCCTTCAATTAGGAACATGGAGTTGGAACAAAACATATGATTTTTGTGTGTGATCTGAGTGGTGTAGATTTTTGACAGGGAGGAATTAGGGAATTAAACACTTTATGTCATTGTATTTCTCTTCATATATCATGGCCAAAGGCTCCAGTGGGGCACCATGGGAGACCAGATAGTTTGACCTGGAGGTAAAGTCTGAAGTGGAGATGCACAAAATGAGTCAGCCAAAACCTCCTGTGTGAAACCACAGTAATAGTATCAAACAAGGTTCTTCATTTAGAAGTTAAAAACTCAATTTTCCTAATTTCCACCCCAAATCATTAATTTCTTAGACAAATAAAAAACCTTTTTTCCAAACAGCTCTGGTTCTGATGCATGCTGCATGGCAAAAGAGAAATTTCCTGCTGTGCTTCCTGCTAGCAGCTGCTAAATCCCCCTGAAACACTCCAAATATTATTATCAACCCATTCAAATTAATATTTCCTCCTACATTTTTAAGGGATAAAAAGAAGTTTGTTCTGTTGCTGTTGACCAAAGTATCCCACTTAATTTCCGACACAATAACTGCTCTGGCACTGGGTGCTTCCTGGAGAATTTAAACCTCTCTGGGGTTAATGGATCAAGGCAGAACCACAGGCCATTAACTCTTCCAGCCTGCCATTAATCCAGGAAATGCTCTGGGCCACAATCATTATTGCTGAAATTCTTGCACAAACAGTGATTGCAGAACTTCATAAAGAAAAGTCAAAGGAAATGAGAGAGCTCTTCAGAACATCATAAAATAAACAAACAATGTAATTTATGATTATAAACCTGACAAGGGCTAGCAAAGCAAGGAGTACAGTAGGATACCCAAATAAGAATGAGCTGGAGCCCTACAACAACTTTTCTGTTCATTTTAAGCATCCCTATGCACTAATTAGAAACTCAGTGAAACTCAGAGGTTTCCTTCCTCTGATGTTCAGAATATTTTTGGTCAACAACCCTCAGACCTGTCCAAACAGAGCCGGAGGGCACATATTTCACCAGGAACACGTCAGGCTCCCAGGGCATGCTGCGGATTTCTGACTGATGCTATCATGTAATCTCATCTTTTCTTACCTTTTTAAGGTGTGCAAGACTGTTTGGCTAGGGCTGCTGCTTCTGTTGTTAACATACTGTATTAAGTTACTTTGAAAGTTGTGTTGAGAACTGTAGCAGAGAAAATGAGCTGACACCAGCAGCTGGGGATGAGTCAGTAAGTAAATTTTCCCAGTTTGTTTCAGTAGTGTTCTGTTCAGAGATGAGCATTCAATTCACAGTGAATAACTTCTGTGATGAATTTTACTGCTTTTCTACTTTGCATGAATCTGTCATGAAGAGAAAGAAAATGTGGGCCTTCCCCCCCCCCCCCCCCCCCCAAATGATTCAAGAGTTTTTCTGTGAACAATTTCTGGATAGGCTCTCCTAGATTGCAGCTTAAGGGTGCATATTTTTAGACTGTGCTGCATTCAGTTGTACTGATCAAAGAAGGTCAAGCACTGGTCGTCTGCTTGGGATTTTTCTTCAGTTACCAAAGCTGCAAAACACAAATACATAAAAGCTCACAACTGCAACCTGAAAGACAAGTGAACTTTGGTGTTGGCTTCATCTGATTTTCCATAACCAGTTTCCTCTCACGTGTTAGCTCTGCCAGTGTATGTGCAGTGTCTAAACCTGTAATCTGTGTTCTCATGAAGAAGATATGATTCAGAAACAAATGTACCATCCTTGTTTGTGACTTTAAACAAAAGTGCAGTTTCTACTGTGATCGGTATGAGATCAAATTATGTATTTATATGGGTTGCATGATTAAGGTGTGTCTAGTGTTGTTAAGCAATTGAACTCCAAAATGGCACAATAGCCTGGCTTGTCCTTGATCGAAGTTCCCAGTCCAAAACAAAGACCTTTTTCACTGCTTACTCTTAAACTTAAAGCAGCAAAATGTCTTGATGGATAGCTGTCCCTAGTATTGCAATGTGGGTTTGAATAGCTACAAGGTCAAACTAATGAATTTTTTTTTCTGTAGCTAAAACACACAAGAAGGGGAAGCACAAAAGCTAAATTAAGGACTTACACACACATCCATTCACCCCTAAGTGTCTTTTTGCCTTTTTTTTAAAAAAGGATTTTAATTCTGTAATTTAATTTCCTACAACCTCAGCTCAATTTGTAACTGGCTAAGAACATGCTGAAAGTGCTTGTGTTACTACCTGCTTGAGTTGCAGCAGATTCAGTGATCCTGACTAAATTTCACAAGTGCTCTGACAGACAGCCCCTGACTACATCCCCTGATAAACACTACGCCTCTTAATTTTAACTGTAAAATTAAAAAGGGCTGGTGGAAATGCCGGCTTTCAAGAAAGGAGCCTACCTAGCCACAAAAAGGAGCGTGCAAAGAGCATGCTCTCCCCCAAGATAAAATTCTTTAGACAGGAATTACAAGGGTAATCAGAACCAGGCTTTCCAAAGCCTCAGCTCTTTTGAAAGTTAATAGACAGCATAAATATACTCTGTGCAATATCTGGAGAAGGAAAGTTGAGGAGGGAAATACAGCCAAGACTATGCTGAAGGGCAAGAAACATTATGCCTACTCTGAGTTATTATTGTAACTAATAGAAGGATGATTGTGTATGAACTGTTTCACTTTAAACTCAGTGACAGAAGGATAGAACCAAATGAGCCAAATTTTTAAAAGGCAGGAAGAGAAATTGTTTGGACTTTTAGCTGATGAAAAAGGTTAAAGAATTTATTTGGTTGTTTCCCTCCCTCCTCCACCTCCTTTCAACCTGGAGCTAATAAAGGGTGCTGTCATGGAAACGCTAAAGACCAAACAGTCTAAATTATCTGGCCCCTGGCACAGGTAATACAAGTTTTGATTTACAAGGATTATCCAGAACGAAAGCCAGAGGGAATATAAGGTTGCTATTCATTCACACTTCAAACAAAATCTGCCAAACAATCCTGGCTGAGGTTATGTTGATGTATGTCTCTGTTGTACAGTGCACAGTAAAATGAGAACATTCAGTTTGTTTTATCCAGTTTTTCATTGTGCCTTTGGGCAGACACAACTCTTTATATTTTGCCAAGCAAGCCAGCATAAGGAATTTATGAAAAAAAGAATAATGTAGGAAACAGAGCATTTTCAGGTTGAAATGGAAAGCAGATGCCTCCCAAGGAGCAAAGGCAATATAACAGGAACTTGTCCTAGATGAATGGTGGGATGGATTTCTAAAGAGACGCAGGTGACTTCAGAGGAAGTAGGAGAGTGTAGAGAAACACTTTGCTGAATTAAGTTTAAAATGAAGGCAAGTTGCTGCAACTGTGATAGACCTCACATTACTGTGGTGATGGTGTGGCAAATTGAGTCCAGTAGAAATGGAGGAGGATGATGGAAAAGAGGAGAGAAGAATTAGGTACTGGATTGAAGCCATGAGATGTGTGTTGAACTCTCAACTCAGCCTATATTTCTTTTACAGCCTGCTTTTTCGTTATTTCCAATGAGAGGAGCCTAAAAGTCTAATGAGTGCTTGTGGGTTAAAGCCCCTTCCCCAGCAATGAGCTAACTGAGGATTTGATCATGGAAACACTTGAACATTACTCTCATTTCAGTAAGATTTAGAGTCAAATATGCTCCTGAACACTGAGGCACTTTGAGGAGCCTGCAGTAACCTGCACAGAATAACCTTACACTAATTTACTGGGAACAGGTCCTGAAGAAAGCTCAACCAGTCCTGATGACGTAAGTGATAGTTCAGTTACAAGTGAAAGCAGCTGGCTTTGGGGCTCTGTTGTCACTCTCCCCTCCCCTATCTTTGCCAGGATAAACATTCTTCTCCTCTTTACCTTTACTCATTAAAATGTCTTCCTAGCCATCTCAGATAAATCAAGTTAAGATGATGTTATACTGCACAAGCAAATGATGAAATTCAGTGAGGGAATTTAATAAAGCCTTCCAGACTGTTGATAATATAAGGAGCGACAACCTATTAAGGGGTAAAGCTACAGTACTTTTTTTTTGTTGTTATTAAAGCTTTAAACAACGAAAAGATTGGAGCAGAAAAAGACCCACTGGAAACAGGTGTTTTTCAGTATTTTAAGAACTCCATCAAGTTAATAATTGTTCTGTGAAGTTCTTAATCATTATTTGCAATAATATATGGTTTTATGTTCTCAGGTAGGTATTTGATAAGGAAATACAATAGCTTTTTCCCCAGTGTGAGCAAACAATTCTTGAGATGTATGTGCTGAGTACATCACAGGTCTAGATACCCCTTCCTTTAAAAAGAAAGATAGACATACATAAAACTATAAACATATTTTCAAGGTGATATTTTTGGTTTTATAAGGAAGTGAGAAGCAAGTCATGACCACTGACTAGACAGGAAAAGCAGCACTCCGCTTTGATCCTTTCCTTGACCATGTGTGCTCATGAAAAGGTGATGGAAACTGCTCCTGTTCTGATCTAGTACCTTTTCTGTTTTTTCTCCACTCACTTCTGGTGGATGAGGATAGTTGCAGCAGATGAAGGCAATCTATCCCACTGGATCAGCTTTTGCACCGAAAACCAGCTTTCATTTAAGATATGAAAAAGCGCTAGTGTACTCCAGTACCTCAGGTATCAACCTTTATGCTTAGCTACTTGGGAAGTCATAATCTGCTATAGGTGTTGCTGGGGAGACTTATTAACTGCTCTCAGAGGCCAGTTAGTTAACCTGATGTGTTCCAGGCAGCTGCTGCCTTCATGCAGGTGATGCTGGCCTGTGAGGCTGCTCCACTGAGCTTTGTGGGGTGTCTGACTTATGCCAGCTTGGGACTTGGGCAGTTTGTGCCGTTGCTTTTTTCAAAATTATGGTATGGCTTGAGAGTCACAGCTATAACCTTCCCATGTTGGATGAGCAATGAGATCCCCAAAATGAAGATGTGTCTTAATGGAGTGCCTCATTTCTAGAAGGTTCCACATCAAAATTAATCTTAGTGCACAAACTCATTTCCTCATAAGATCCTGTGTTGTTTGTTGGTTTTTACTTCCCATCCCAAAGAGTTAGTACTATAGTTTTGGGGAAGATAAAATTATTTTCCTCAGATGTAGGAACTGAATAGCATGCTTCATCATAACAACAAGAGCTCAGCTCAGTTATGGAAGTATGACCATTACCTCTTTCGCATGTGAGTGCTGACCCAGCAATTAACAGCTTAAATTAAAGGCAGCAGTGAAGAGACACAGCTGATTAGGGCTAACAACATCATGCTGCCCCTGAAATGCCAGTCTTCCTGCTGCTTCATGCTTCATCTGGAACATGGTACACTGGCTTTCCCTGGCTAATAGGTAAATAATTGGCAAATAATTCTTATTTGGGAATAATACCAGTTTTGAACTTTACCTTGGATCAAATGATTATATCCAAGACACTACACTATGTCTGCCTACATGGGTGTCTCTGTAGATAAAAATTATTAGCTGAGACTCTTTAATGTGTCATGGCTCCTATAATAATTTTAGTAGAAAGGAAAATAATTGTTAATTTTAATGGAATGAAATGTTGGTACTGTTAAAACTAATGTCCAAAATTTAACCCAGCATTTGTCACTTGTGGGTAGAAGGCTTGGGTGGCTTGCTTAGCATGATGGGTCAGTGCTTACTGCTTGCATTGTGTGATGCAACATGATGGATTGTTGAAGTCTTAAGGTTTGTCTGTCCATGTTCTGCTTAGACAAAAGAAACATTTTGCACAGGAGAATGGTGGGTAAAACATGCCTAATAGCTCAGTCAGTGAGTCAATGCATTTGCTCAAAGAATGTTTTTTTGCACAGTAGGAGTCAATCGATGCAAATGTTCCATTCTCACTTTAGTTTTGCAGCTCTGCGGAAGTAAGCAATAAAATCAGAGGTGTTAAACTGCTTAAATGTTCTGGGTGGAAATTCAGGTGAAGCTGAAATTGGTGAAACTTCAATGTCAAAAAAGCTCTGGCAAGAAACTGAAATATTCTATCCCTTTTTGACCATTCACAGAACTGGCTGATCACTCTCAAAACATAATCTGTGAATGCTGCAAGTAAAAAAAAAAAAAAGGGGAGGAGGGTTTTTGAAAATCCCTTTTGTCTCCTTTGCTATTCTAACAAACTTATGGTTCACTGGGGGAAAATAATTTATTAGCCTTGCACTGTGTGTTTTCCTCAGTGTAACGTTTGAGCTTCAGCTAAACTTTTTAAAATACACACACACCCCCTTCCATACCAGATTTCTCTAGCTGAAAGATGAAATTCTGAGTAACACTATGTAAAAGCTTTGTGGATATCATGTGTCTATGCAAAACCTTGATGTGATCCTGAGTCAGTGGGAGGCCATCCACAGCTAGTCAGGTTTGGACCAGGCACTGAGAGAACATGATGTTTTAAGGCACAGTCAAGGATGAGTTAAAATTCTCTGGGGGGGAAAATGTTTCTCTAAATACTTGAATTAAATTCTAAATGCCTCTAAAAGGCAATATGCAAACTTTTGAGATTAGGCTAAAATGTAGTTTAGTTTATATCTTCAGAATGATGTAGAGTTATAATTGTAGGAGATAAGTTACTAAGTTGAAAACAAGTGAGGAGGCATGATGCTGTTTTTTAGTACAGCCTGAAATAAATTACTTCTTTTTTCCTAGTGAGGAAATTAATAATTAGCAAATTAACTGTTAACAGGTGTCTTGTTAAATTACTATGGATTATCAAAGATGCACACAATATAATAAATATTCAGGGTTATGGTGTTTTCAAGTAAAATGACTTTGTTTTCTGTGAGCAGATGTAAATCTACTTCTAAATCTGCTAATATCATAAAAACCCCAAATAAACAAAGCTCTGTTTAAATGTTTAAGTACTTCAAAGCTTAAAGTCTCCATCCAGCTTAGAAGCTATGTGATCTTTAGTCTTGTGCATGCATCTAGTTGTATATATTTGTTCTTGCTAATGCATAATCAAAATATCATAAATCTGTGCTAGTGACTGAGTCCTATTATTAATTATTCAGTTTTTCTAATTCCTGATTGAGATAAAATGCAATAGTTTGTTCATTTTATTATAACTTCATTCTAGACTTAATTATTCATAACATCATAACAAAAGGCAATATATTTGTAAATATGACTGCTTAATAGTATGACCCTTCAGTACAGCAATCAGATATTGAATCTTTAGTGAGGAATGAGTAATTAATTTTTATTTTAATTATAAATCATGTAGATGACTGCAATATAGATTAGTAAATTCTGCTGTATTCCTGTTTTATAAACCTACCAATACTGCAGCAACAACTGTGTTTCAGCACTTGGTAAAATGAATGGAGTTTCTACCAAGGGACTGAATTAAAACTATGTTGAAAACCTATTTTATAGCAATGTTTCATAATTATCTGGTACCAGGTGTATTTCCTGCCTAGTTTAACTGCATTTATCATCCCTCTCACGTCATATAGCAACTCTTACATGTAATACAGCTTTCAAGATTCAAGTATGTTTTTAACATTGTTAATAAGCTGCATAAAATGAAACCATTGCAAAGACTGAGGTCCAGTTGCAGTTTGTTATGGTGTCCTGTGCCCTTGTGTGTGAGCATGAATGTGGCAATGTGAGAGGACAGAAGTGGCTTCAGTCATCAAAACCCCTCTGCAGCTGGGCTGCACAGGGTGAGGGGGAATGGCTTTAAGTCTGTCTTGGGTTGTCTTTCCCCAAAGCCTTAAAGAAAAGAAAGTAAAATTTACAAAAGTGTGAAGTGCACCCTCTTTCGCCCCTTGCGCCTGGCTTTTTTTCAACATATAAATAAGGACTTAGGGCAGAGGGAAACTCTCTGTGCCACAATCTCGTCTGCAGTCCTGACTGTGCACATGATTTTTTTTCTGTGGCATTCATTTGTCATAATGCCTCTCCCCTTCTCTTTCTAACCTAGTTGAGTCACACAGCCAGAGTCTGTGGGCACAAAAAGGATGGGTTTTGGCCTGGAAGTCCAACTCTCCCACTTAGTGTTACCTGTCAAAACTGTTACTACTTTTTTGGAGTTACTGTTGATGGATGAAAAAGTCAAAACATGTGGACGGGCTGGGGCAGTACAGCAGTTGGGTGTCAGGTGATGCTCCGGGCCAGAAGATTGCTGCTGGTTTGGGCACACATGGCTGCAGCTCTGAGGAGCTGTGTCTTGTCACTTGCTGGAACCTCTTCCCCTCACCCATCCATCCAAGTTAATGATGAAGAAGGTATTATTCCACAGACTATTTTCCCTTTTCAGTGAGAAATGTAATTAAAAAGTTGAAATATATTTACATAAAAGCATCGTTTAGAAATGCTTAATGTTCCCATTCACCCACAAGGGTGGGCTTCGTGTTGGAAATGAAGCTCCCTCTGTATTGCTGCACAGCCAGGAGTCGAGCATGAGGCAGCAGCCCCTGCAGAGCCCCCTTCACCTCTGCAAGTGGCTCAGGCTTTGCCCCAAGCTCACCTGCAGGAGAGGCTGGGGCAATCCTACCTATCCCTGGTACCATGGCTTAATCGTATTGTAAGACTATTCCCCAAACTGTGTTTCATCTGGCTACTGGCATAGTCAACACTGCTCAGCCAAATCAAACTCGGGTCTGTTAAGGCACTGCTATAAGGTGTGTGAAATGAACCCTATCAGGGGCCAAATAACACAGAAGGAAATGGAATTTCATAATTTTTCTCCCGTGAGATCTTGGTCAGCCATGGAACATGTATTCTTTCTTTCTCCCCCTCTTTTTTCCCTCCTGTTAGATACAGTTTCATAAAGTCGTTTTTTCATGAGCAGACATTTCATGATCACAAGTGCTATATTTTGTCCTTAATTTTTCTAGTTGCTTTTTATAAAGCAAGACATGCTGGTGATGAGAACTGTTCAGTTTCTGAAATGTAATATGATCTCCTAAATTAACTGTAACAGGTACAAAGAAACAGTCTTCTACTGAGGAGGTTTATATTATTTGCGTAAATGCCAATATTTTTTTATTGAAGATAGCACTACACTTAAACTTATTACCCTTGTTATCTAATGACTAATTAGCTCTACAAGACACCATATAGAGTTCTTCTACTAATGTTTGAGATGTAGAATAAGTGCTCTAAATACATGACAGCAGAAATGTGCTGGTAACGTAGGCTGTCTCTGTTTCTTCTGAATTGTGCAGCAGGGATACCCGCATGTTTTGAATTGTAGCCATATTTAAAAATGTCTCACTTATAGTTAAGTGTTACAGTTTTGCAAAGAAAAATTATCTGGCTTGATACCATATACCAAATGCAGACAAAAGAAAGGATTCTGTTCACTTTTTCATCAAATCTGGCCTATTGTGGAGAAGCTGCCATTTAACGCTGCTGTCAACATGCAGGAGGAGAAGGTTCTCAGGAGGGATGCTGCAGTCATCCCATATGAACTATCAATTGGAATGCAATTCCCTGATGGATCAAAATTGTGCAAGGCCAGTTTAGTGAGGCTGGCTTCCAAATGTTTTGTTTTGTTGCCAAATGTCGATGGGGAGCACTGCACCTTCAGCAGTGCCATTTTGCAGCGATGGCAGTTTTCCAAAAACCCTTGTAGAGAAAGAGGTTCCCTGCTCCCACTGTAAGTAGAACTGATTCAGGAGGTATTTATCTAAAAACTGGCTGAGGGATCTTGAAAATACATTGTTCTGCAGTGTGGGTTGCTGGGTGTTAGTCAGGGATTGCTCAGATGTGGAGCTACTCAAGGTCTGTTGTGCCCATGCATCTCCTACAACTCAAGTTTGAGGTAGTTTTGTCTTGTTTTCTCTAAATTGTAACACCAAGCCATGCCAGAGGCTGCACTGGGAGGATAAATAAAATGCACAAAATGTTCCTTATATCCATGTAAATTGCTTTAAAAGGAACTGGAGTGCTTTTGATGAGCCAGTGGAGCTGCTCCAACTCATCAGCACAAGGCCGTTGAATTCTTGGTGAAGAAAGCAGTGCCCTGTGGTCTGATAGTTCATCTTTATAATGTGTATTGACATATATATCAGTACTGCGAAATCACAGCCCCAAGCATTTGTAATGCACCTCATGCCTCGCTAAAAGGTATGTCTTAATAATTTTCTTACCTGATATCTATGTAACTGTTCCCAAAGTGACAGCTCCTGCTTCAGACCTGTTAGCTGGTAAGGAGGAGACCATGTGCTTTTTGCGATGGAGCCCATCTACTGCATGAGTAGTCACAGGAGAAATCTTCCTAATGACATAGAATAGCACTCACCAGCTGCTGCCACAGAGCAGGCTCCTTGCACTCCAGCATCAGTTTAGTTGTCTTATGTGTGTTTGGTGTTTGCACCCCAGTAGCATGGCAAATGTTCCATCATGAAGTAAACTTCTGTACAGACTCCAAAAAATAGTGTTTCTGCCCAGCCTGATGTGACCCGAGTCTGTTCTATAGAGTAGGTATGTAGTATATTGCAAATCCACTAGTTTAATATTTCACTGTAACATGAAAATTTACATCTTATGTTGAAATCCACAAGGAAAAATGTAAAAACTAGTGCAGCATTCTGCACGTCCATCTCTTTTATCACATCTTAGTGTCAGTGTTTTACACGACCTCATTGGTAGAGTCAGTTATGTCTCTCAAACCCTTTTCATTATGGTTTTAAACCAGTTGAACCCTCAAATCCAGCTGTAGGGCACTCTGGGTATATGTACTCTAAGTAATTTGGAGGAGTAAAGTTTCATAATTTATCTTATGGAAAGAATTTCTTAATGCTACATATGTCACAGAATCACAGGTTGGAAGGGACCAAACTTACTAAAAGCATCCTTGTTAAATACTAAGAACTTTAAAGGACCATGACAGGGAATATGTTTCAGTTTGTTGTTACTCATCAGTGAAACTTCATATTTACAACTTGGTATGAGAGAACTACTGAGGTTTGTGTGCGCCATATGCCAAGATTGTGTACGCTCTGTGTGCTGTATTTTGTTTGTTGTGAACTTTACTTGGACACCTTCATGGTAGCCCAGCTAGTGGTAGTGAAGGCACTGTGACAACTGCATAAAGACTTGTTAAATCAGCTTGCATCAAGTGGGTTTTTTTGTTCAGAGATGTCAAAAGTGGAAAAGTCTTCAAACCAGTTGTGTCTTCTATTGTATTTAAAACTATAATTTGCTTCTGCTCTTCCTCCCTGAAAGACGTTAGCAGGTGATCAATTATGTCAAGATACTGCAGGTATCAGTTGTTTCTCTTGTATTCCACCAAATGAAATATGGAAAGAAACAAAAAAAGAAGAAAAAGCTCAACTGTTATTATTTTAAAGATCTCATCAATTAAGAAAACAGAGCTAAAACCAATCCATTCCATACAAAAATTCTGGGTGTGTTTTATACAGGTTCCACAAAGGAATTGATTGAGAGCTGCTGTGGGGCTGGACACCAGTGGGCTGTAGACAACGGGGAGTGCACAGAAATCCCTGTAAGTGGAATGGATGGTGATATTTGCAGGTACGTAAGGCAAAACCAAGTATTTTAGATTAACATAGAGAGCAACCCTTTAGAAGAAATCAAATGATTGTACAATTTGTGGGATGTCCGGGAGACTGGGAACTGTTTCATTCATTGTATATATTATTGGTAGACTGGCAATATGTCACGGCAAATTAGAAAGAAGGCTTTTCCCAGTTTTATGTGCATCTGTGGTGTGGCAGATTAATAGAAGGGCAGAGTTTGTCTTCCGTTTGGCAAGTGCTAAATGCAGTGATTATTCATATCGTTAAATGATGTGTTTATTGTCCAATATGAATGGCTGCTGGTTCCGATGTCTCTGTTCAGCTGGAGGGGGAACGATACAACTTGATAACACTGCTGGTATCAGTAGCATCTGGTCTGAGTGATGGTGCCAGTTTCAAACTGTACAGCAAGAAAAGAAGAATGGATGCAGGGTAATACGGACAACATATTACGTGAGCTGCAATTCATCCCATCTCTCTCTCCTCCCCCCTCGCTCTGAAACAGGCGAAGTTATGTGAGATTCACATGGTGCAACATAAGCCAGATTGATTTCTCTAAGAGTGATCCCAACATTTGCAGCATTAAATGAGTTTGGCTTAATCAGTTTTATCAACGTTAGTATCATTGCACCCTTCTGAAGTTACTGGGAGATTAAAATCCCCCCCATTGGGATCTGGCATGACGTAACAGACACATATCTACTGTCTATGAAGTAAAGACAGATTAAAAAATACCAATCTTGGTCTAAGTAGGTGCAAATACAATACATTCATGAGTTGCACCTGCATATCTGAGCCTGGGTTTAGATGAAAAAGCCAGATCCTAAATGTGAATCTATTGGGATTTGAAAGAATAAGAGATCAGGAGTTCAGTTGTTTTACTTTCAAAATTTCAGACCTGTCCCTGTTTTAAAGATTTAAAACCACCTGTAAATATCCTGTATAAAGAAAACATTTCATGTAAGAGGAGTATTCAAATCCGTGGCCTCAGAACATTGAAATCGTAGACAAAAACTTACTGCTGTCACTGGGAGTCACTGCTGGTGAGCAGAGCTGGTCACCATGTGCAAATCCAAACCTCAAGTGCCAGAAAGCCTGCAAGTAGTGCAAACTCCCAAGAGTCTGCCACTAACTAAACTCAGTATCTAAAGATTTTTAGAAGTAGAAGATAGATACTACTAATAAAAACTAGTTCCTGTTCTGCCAGGATAGTTTTCTATAAATACTTGGGTTTTACAAGTGACCATCACTGTGCTGAAGGATTGATTTTTTTTTTTTTTTTTAATATAATTCTTTTTTTTTTCAGCTGAGGCAAATGAGTGAAGCCTCCCCTGTGCTTGCTGAGGCTGTAGATTCTTGTTTTTTATAGAGAGGTTGCAGGTTGAGGTGTTCGTTGTTTCCAAATGCCATTTTGGGGTTTTATAGTGGCAAAAACTTAAATGTTAAAGCTACTGCTTGATGTATCTTGATGTCTCTGGGCATTCATGTATAGAATCATAGAATGGTTTAGGTTGGAAGGGGCCTTTAAAGACCAGCAATCCAACTCCCCAGCAGTGAGGAGGGACATCTTTATCTAGATCAGATTGCTTAGAGCCCCATCCAACCTGACCTTGAATGTCTCTAGGGATGGGGCCTCCATAACCTCCTTGGGCAACCTGTGCCAGTGTTTCACCACCCTCAGCGTAAAAAATGTCTTCCTTATATCTGCTTTAAACCTACCCTCTTTTAGTTTAAAACCATTACCCCTTGCCCTATCGTAACAGGCCCTCCTAAAAACTCTGTCCCCATCTTTCTTACAAGCCCCTTGTAAGTATCAAGAGGCCGCCAGGAGGTCTCCCCACAGCCTTCTCTTCTCCATGCTGAACAACCCCAACTATCTCGGCCTGTCCTTGTAGGAGAGGTGTTCCAGTCCTCTGATAATTTTTGTGGCTGTCTTCTGGACCCACTCCAACAGGTCCATGTGCTGCTTCTGCTGTACCAATGTATCAACTTGGCCTATCTCTGTGTAGTGACCAACAACACTAACTGCAGGATGGGAACTGGGACTACATAAAAGAGATCATGTGTATTAACTAGATGAATGAACTTAAAATAAAGCAAGTTACAAGAAATCCTTAGGTAGTCAGCTGACAGCCAGGTGTAAAGATACTTCCGGAGCTTGTACCACTGGCTGTATCAGAAATAGGTTGTTAGGCTAGATGAAATCTCATCTGACCCAGTATAGTAGTTTTTATCTCATAAGTGATATGTGTTTTATCATAACAGAGCAATGTTTATCTGGGTGGCATTTACATCAGCTGTACAAATATGAATCCTTTTTTTTTTGTTGACACTGTGTGTCTCAATTGGAGACTCATATCAGTTTAATACACTGATGTCATTTCACTGATCTTAACTCATTAACTCTTTCTCTGAAGCAGAAATGTTCTGAATCTTCTTTGAACCAAAAAACCACATTTATCTGGTCTGCGAAGAGTAGGCTTGTGAAGAAGAAACAAGAGAATGTGGTTAACATTGTTTGTTCCCAGTTCATTTTCTGCTAATAGAATAGCTGAAACTGAACTGTGCTGATAGTTAAAGAAATACAAAAATTAAAAATGGCCAGTGATACTCCATGCTCCAGACAATACTGTTTCTACTATGTATTTCATACACGAAAGGGATTTCTCATGGCTAAATATCACATTTCAGAAGAACATGGATCTATAGAGATTTCAGTGTTTTAAGATGGTAAACTTTGCACATATAAAGATGCTTCTAGTAGCATTTTGTCATTTCTTCAAACAATAATAACTTTCAGTTATTTTAGTTGGGCTTTTAAAAAAATTTTTAAGGAAAGGTTGGATGTCTTATATAAGTGATATAGTTAAATTACTGGTACTTGAATATATTTGGGTAATAACCAGTCATTGTTCAAAAAAATGTATTTCTCCAGTTGGCAATTAGCACTGGATTAGAAAACTAACTTTCTTGAAAACAAAGCACATGCAGGTGGTAATCTCCTTCCTGTAATAAACTCAAACTACTGCTCCCTTGTTACACCTCTTCTATGCTATCCAGCGTAAAAATATTAATGTAAAGCTGACACAACAGGCCACTGGTATTGAGAAAGTTGCCAAGTGGCTGCTACTGGCTGGTTTCTACTGCAATAAGAGATATCCCTTTCTTTATTTTTTTTCTTTTGTAATTGAAGCATTAGGATGAAAGCTGTGAATTGAAAATACATTCTTCTCAGAAAAGAAAAGGTTTTGTTTCCTATGACAATTATATTTTAATGCAGTAATAATGGTATCTGATTGACAAAAGTTGTTTGCTTGCAAGTATTTCTGTTGCAGAATTGCTTTGCTATGAGGCATTGGCTGTTAAAATGCATCAACCCTCACATTGATTTCTACCAGGGCACCCAATAAGGCAGTATGCCCTGTGACAATGCATTAGCAAAAGATAGTTAGACATCAAGGTTATTCTTGGAAAAAGAAAAACTTTGCTTAATTCCTTCATGCCACCAAGTTTGCCCAGAACAGAAATTTACCCTTACTCATAATATAACATGTTATTTAATCTGAGTTTTAACACGTTCATCTGTGTCACGTATGTCCAATCTACAGGTCACATACTCAACATAGTACCCTCAAGAGAATTCTTGTGGCCTGCAGCTCTCAGCCCTCACCCTTCCTCATCATAGGGGCCCTTCCCTATCCCAGGACCAGACACACAGCCCTTCTGGGGTGCAGCTAGTCTCCATAATGCATGGATTGAGAGACAGGGTCATGGAGTAAAGCATATGGTCATGGACCATATGGTTTTTTGTCTGCCCTTTTGTATCGAATGAAAGAAGCAGATAACTCTCTGAAGGGGTGGGGGGAACATTCACTATAGACTTTAAAATAGTAGGGAAGTGTATTTTATTATTTCAATGAACACCTATTAAATTTCATTTAGGAATTTGCCATTTAGATTTTTAATCTGCATCATTTCAACCTTCAGTGAATCTTGTTAAAAAGTTTGATCTGAAGAGCCATATATAGGAAATCTATGTTCCCAAAGTACTTCATATACAGTGATCGAGTAACCCATAACCTCTCTTTGGTAACCAAAGTTAGAGGAAAGCTTAAATTCTGGGTAACAATCTGTGGGGCTATAAAGGAGAGTTTATAGGGATTTTGTGATGTGACACTTTCCTTAAGCCCTGTCCAGAGCTTCAATCCTCTGGTTGGTGAAGAAGTAAGGGTGGACACACTTGTTTCCCTTCCCCAACTTCCCAGGGAAGAATTTTTCTGTCTGTTTTCTATTTATGAAAACTTTTGAACATTTCTGAGAAGCAAAACTTGGGGAAGAAAGACTGTTGCACAAATATAGATGAGCTGTAAGGGGTACTGGTGACTATACTTTGAGAGATAGTGACCTAAACACAAGAATTCTTGAGTATTTATCAGTACATCTTTTTATTAGAAAAGAGAAAAAATATACCCTGCAAAGGTCAGTGGTACTGTCTATATTGTACTAGTATTGACACACATGTCAAAGAGACACCAAATCTGTGGAATGTGTTGTAAATCCAGTAGGTTTGGGGTTTTCTTTGCATCCCATCCTGATGTCTTCTCAATGTCAGTAAACGCTTGACCTCCACAATCCTTTGCAGAATTGCTCAGAAGCAGTGTTGCGTCTCCACCATAAAGGAGAACAGCTGCCTGGCTGGCATGATTGCTGCAAAGGAAGGAGACGCGTGTGGACCTGAGGAAAGCGACCCCTGTGGAGGATCATCATATAAGGTAAGTTGCTCTGATGCTTCTGTAAGTTTTGTTCTGAATATGAGGTGACCTCACCTCCTGGATATATCATTAGTTTATTCATACATTATTATGGAGCACAGTGAATAATAAAGTTAGAGGAATGTGGCAGGGAATTTATGCTGTTTGCTTTAGGTTTCAATTGCCTGGTGATACAGACCGTTTTAAAACTTCACAGTAATGTTGTTTTGAATTATTTCCATCTCCATTTTTAAGGTTTAACTTGCTGTATTACTTTTGCTACCTCACTTTGGAAGTAGCTGAAAAGACCATTTTAGTTTTTATGTCTATGGTGTAGAAGAATTTAGAAAATGATAGGGCAAAACTTAATCAAGCATACAATGTGAAACCTGCTACTGAACAGTTTGCTTGGCAACAGTGTTGAATTACAGCCTCATTTCTCAGTTAAGCAAAATGATGGACTAGAGGAACAAACATTTTAGATGATGACGGCAACTTTTGTTCATAAATAAAGGCAGACCATTTATGAATGGTTCAAATCACAAATCAAGAGCCACAGCCTCAGCTTGTATAGATGAGATTTGCTTTATGAGAATCAGTGGAGCCAAACCAATTTAAACCAGTTTGAAGATTCAGCATCTTGCTTACTTGCCTTGTTTTTACCAGAAGGGTATATTTCAGAATTAATTTCACTCTGATAGTAATTTACATAGCTATATCTAAGCTTAAGCACAGCTTCCGTTGTCTCAGCAGGAAACCGATTAGTTCTGTTTGTTCTTATACATCTGTGATTCTTGTGGATAATTGTTCACTGGAAAAGCAAAACATAGGGACATCTACTGCGGAGTTTAAAGTTTAATTACCTATGTCTATTAGTCATTTTCAGAACTATTATTTGCTTGGGTGTGGAGTCTACCATCAGAATAAAAAGAGAATTTGTGCGTTTGGGAGCAGACATGAATATTTCTGAAGTGTGACAGAGTTGTTATTCTTAGGTTTCCACCATGGGTCTTTTGAATGCCAGACAGAGCACAAGCTGTAGAGTAAGTCTTATCACCCATGCCATTCCTCAGGAGGAAGTGGAGAGGAAAAACTTCATTGCTCCTGTCTGAACTGAAACAAGTTAACAAGTTACACAATAGTGTTGTGGAATAGTTCCTTGTGCCAGTTCCAATGTAATGTTTTTGTTCAAGAGAAACCATGTGAAATGGTAAAATTATTGAAGGAGCAGCATTGCTCTCCTCTTTAGTTCCTAAGTCATTGCAGCTACTGGTTGAAAAAAAAATTTAAATGGGTAAATATTGAGACTGTTAAGACTTTAAGAAAGGCTTTCTAATTTCATTATAGTTAAGCATTCTTTCAGAGGTGACCTCGCAGAAAATGCTGATAGTGAATAGCAGTGTTGCCCTTGATCCACTCTGCTATTAGAGACTGCTGTGTCTGGGTGTCATAAATCAAAGTAGTTCATCTAGAATGTGGACAGATAAGTTAATTGCCCTACAGACTTTGCAAGGCGTTTATGCTGTCCTGCCAAAAGCTAAGGCTTTTACTCCCAGGTGGCAAATGTTTGTAGGTCGTCTTCAGGCATTTTAGATGTGGGGTCCTTACTTTTGGTTCAAGATGAATGCAGCAGTGCCAGTTCTTTAGATCCAGGTATTCAGCTTGTGTTCAACAGAACTTAATCTTAGGCTGATTTTACCTGTTATTTACTCTAAGGCAAAAAGCACATGCTTAGGGACTTCTTGCTAGTGGATGGAGATGCCACCATGGTAAACCTGGTTATGCTGGATTCCAGGAAAGATATTTTTGAGAGGAACATAGAAAGTTGTGCATCAAACAGTGGTTCTCAAGGCATGTTACTCAATGTTAATGTAACAGTAGTTGTATTTGTTATAAAATCAGTTGTAGAATTCTGGTGAAGTTTGAAATGTAGTTAATAGAAGATCAAGACATTCAAGTTTTTACATTTTAGAAGGAACTTTTTGACGAATAAGTTTTTCCACTGGAAAATGAGACAATTGTATTCGTCTGGAAAATATGTGAACCCAAAAGTGTGTGACTGATTTAATACTCTCTGTGATGCCTGCACGTGGGATAAATTGTGAATCAAAACTATGACTGAAAAAAGCCAAGGCGAATATTGCAATATTTTACAGCACTTCAGTAAAAACACTTATTATCCTTAACTTCTTTTATTTTGCATATTGAAGCTGAAAAAATTGTACCAAAATTAAAAATATTTACAGAAAGAGTTTTCCATTCATAAAATTTTGACCTTGGGGATTCTGGATTTGGGAAAGATGAAAATAGGATTTTTCTCTTTTCTAGCATGACCACAATCAATTATAGTTAGATTATTTTTTAATACTTCTTTTCAAAAGATGATTTAGCCCCTTTAGTATAAAAAACAATTTAGCATGTTCAGGGCCTGTACTGTAAAGTTTTCACAAACATGTATTTAGACACATAAAGGCAACTCTTTATGGCTGTACATATTTACAAATGTAAATAAAGTCTACTATTTATGATTTTTGGGGACTTTACAGATTAGAAAGCAGGGACATAAAACATGAGAAGTAGTCAGGTTCTGGGCTGAATGTGCAAGAGCTATGTTCATATTACATGTGAAATGTCCAAGAAATCCTAAAGCCACAGTGTTTTAATCTTTTTCAAGATGACTCAGCAGAAGAGTTTCTGCAGATTGAGTTGTTAGTGGACAAATTTCCCTGTCTCCCTGGTGGAGACAGACTCTGGTTTAATGTGAATGCCAGTCTAGGATTGGTAATCATGAAACATGATTCCTTTCCATTTCTATACTGTGTCCAACCCTTACAATGCTGCATCTCTTATTTGTTCTCCTCAGGTCAGAGATCTCTCTCCTAGGAAGTGAGAGCTTAGTTCAGTTTTCTTCTGTTCCATCCTTGGACTTTCTGTTGACATAGCTAACTGGTGCCAGTTTGAATTATGACCTTCATTTTATTTGTCTGATGCCTTTTCACAGACTGAATGTTTGAATAGACTGAAATCACTTCTCTTGGTTCAGAGAGGCTATTTCAGTGTAGCTGCAGACTATCAATGAGTGCTGCTGGGCTGGATGGCTTGACTATCAAAGGAGTTGCAGAGGGGAAAAGACTACATTTTATAACTATTCTGTCAGTGAAAGCATGCATATATATATAAAAATATATATATAAAAGGGATGTCAGGACACTTACATTTAAATCCATGCAGGCATCTTCAATTCACTTATGACCCCTGTATGTCTCTGTAGCAGAGACTTACAACTCCTCAGCTTCCTTGCTTGATTAGGTATCCACTATGCATACGCAGTACGGACTTTTTGAATTTGATACAATTTATCTGATGTATTTTTGTGACCTGACTGTGCAATAGATTTTTATGTGACTGAGTAAAGCACAACACAGTTTTTGTCTGCCACCTGCAGCAGAGGAGACTGCAAGAGACAACATTTCAGGGATGCCCCATTATGTCAACCTGTCAGTGAAGCTGCTGCTTAAGTGTACTCAGGAAAGAAAAGCAAGGCAAATAGCTCATCAAATATATCCTGGCCTTTTTCTAGCCACTCTCTCAGCGGGATGCTGTCCAGGACAGTTAGGTAACTAAAGGTCACAGTGGGTTTGCAAGGCAGTGCTGCATAGAGGAAAGAGTCTTTACTGACATACTGATGGAGATAAAATGCTGATGATGATCCTCATGTCCATGGAACACATCTACAATTCCTTTCACGTTGCTTTAACAGCTAACCATTTTATGAGATGTAACATGAAGAGGTATAGGTTGTTGTTTTTGGTTTTGTTTTGTGTTTTTGTTGTTTTGTTTTTTTTTAAATAATATACTAGCAATGGCTGTGTTTAAGAGCTGGAAAGAGGTGATCTGAGGCACCACTAGTTCCTTGCGTGTGAAGTTGCTGAAATCGTCACAGTGGGAGTTTGTGTTTAGCCTGGTTGCAGTTGACCCATTTGTGCAGAGATGGCAAAAACAATCAAAAGTAAAGCTTTGATATTTCCAGCTGTCTAAACCCTAAGTGCTTTTCCACTGTTAAATAAAGTGCAGATCAGTTCCAGGTGTGTATGCAGACTCACCCCTTAAGTGGACTGTATTAGATCCTTGTTACTGATAGTCTCCTCCTTTTGCAGCAATGTTGTGATTGCTGTAATCTGGGCCTGCGATTAAGGAGTGAGGGGGAAACCTGTGAGTCCAACATAAATCTGGGCTACCCCTGCAGTCATGTGATGCTGTCCTGCTGTGAAGGGGGGGATCACTTCATCCATCCAGAAATAAAAAAGCATCCTGAACCTTTGCCAACAGTGAGGCCTGAGAAGGGTAAGTGTCCACTGATGATCTGAAGATGTTGCAGATAAGGTCTCTTTCTCACACAGATACACAGGGAGGTGCTGGAAGGATTATGCTGGAAGATTCTGCATAAAGCAAATGATGAGTTTTTCAAGACAATGTAGTCCCATGGACTGTGATACCAATGAAACATCCTGGGAATAGATTTCCTATTGTACTGCTGAACACCACAGCAACTTTCTCATGGCACACTCTGGAGAAGCCCCAGAGCACTGCAAGTTTGTTTTTACTCTCTCCACATATGAACATAATGATGCTGAAGAGCTAAGTCGAATCACTGTAGCCAGAGAGGCATGACAAATCTGGAGCTTGGACAGCTATTCTTCCTTCTTCTGCCCAAGGTCGTGCTCTTTCCAGCATGTAGCCACCTGTCATGCATGAGTTGCATGGTAACCTCCTGCATATGTTAAGGGTTCAGTTTTTGTCCATTCTCTTCTCATGAACTAAATGTGTATTTTCTCTCACCAACAAATGTAAGGGTTTATTTTGATCTAGCTGAGACCTCACTGAGCAAGGAAGTTTGCGTATATGTGTTTAAGAAAAGCTTACTGAGAAACTTGCTGACCAATTAATTTTAGTATCACAGAAAGTCTTGTCAAACTTGGTCAGGAAATGAAAAGGATAGTACTTTTGCCAGTGTTTAAAAGCAGTAAGTAGGATAGCCATATCACTCTTAAGTGTGTCCTAGAATGTTTGTAATGCTAGCTACAGAAGTAGCCAATAAATTAATAGTGATGTTGAAAAGAGTTTCCAAACCAACTGGGTAATTTTTCTCCTGAAATTAGAAATTCACTGTGGTTCTTCAGTGGGGCCAATTTCAAATGGGGCTTCAATGTGTTACCTTAGTTTGCATACAATAGCAATGGTGCTAGTAGTCAGTGTGAAAGGGGAGTGTGTGACCTCCCAGCATCACCTTTTTGTCAATGGCTCCTGTAAAATGTCTGTCCCTCCAGCCTTATGGAAGGGAGGTAGTGGACCTTCAGCACAATGGCCTTATCTTCAGGAAGGGTTCGTTTGCTCTTGTTCTTAGAATAACTGTTTTGGGTAGATTTGACTGTATCTGGACTTTGTGTGAGCAAAAGCTCCATACTGTACAGTCCTAATGCCAAAACACCAGTTAGGACCCACAACAGTTGTTCTGTTCTAGTTTCAGAGACAGAAGATCACAATGAAGCTTTGTCCATCAGTAATGAAGCTGAAATGTCAAATAACCTTCCTGGAGATGACCTTGATGAATGCCTTATCTATGGTGGGGAACTCTGTCAGCATTTATGTATAAACACTGTGGGGTCCTACAAGTGTTCATGTTTTCCAGAATTCACTTTGCAAGATGATGGAACCAGCTGCTCTCCAGGTGAGAAAATGGGTAGGAAACACCATGAATGATGGTGTCTTTGTGTCACCTGCATTGATCTACCAACCTTTTCTTTAGTTTCTCTGTAGTTTCTGTGAGGTTTTTAATGGGTACTGATGCATGGACATTTTCTGTGAAAATTGGACATGTTAATAAGTGTAAAGAAGACCAACTACTTAGGAAATTTAGGCAAAAATGCCTCATTTTTGTGTGTTGGTGGCACGAGATCAGGGTGGTATTTAATATGTAAAAAACAAGACTGTTTTCACTTTTCAGAAGAGGATTTGTAAAGATTGTTAAAGAAACATCTATTCTTCTTAGAGTAATTTTGTATTTCACAGTTAGCTTGCCTTTAGATAAACTTTTCTCAGTTCAGACAGACAGCATTGCTTCCTGAACTTTGAGTTTTATCTAAAATCATTAACATTTTTCAGTGATACAAAATCTAAATATATCTAATGTGATGGAAGTCTTGAAAAGAGAGTCTATTGTGTTGTAATTGTTTTGATGTCTGGAGTTCTCCAATGGCAAGATTTCAAATCAGATAACCTGAAAAGCTGAAACCTCACATTAGTTACAAGTGCTTTCAGTTATTTAACAAGTAAAATAAACATTGTCATCCAATGACAAAATTCCTTAGACTTCAAATACTTTCTGCCCAAGCCAAACAATGAGCCTTCATTATGTCATTTTTCTCAATGTGATGTTACAGCGCTTACATCAATAATGTGCTTGACAGTGTTTCTGTGGCAGCTGTCTACTCTGTTGTTTATATTAGTATTCTGGGGAAGGACACTAATCCAAAAGAGGTGAAGAAAATGTTTCTTATTTTAGCACTGCAAGATTTGGCTTGATCGCTCACCTGGAGCATATGTGTGGTTTTGGTTTGCCTTGCTTTGCTTCTCCCATTACTAACTCCATTGAAGTGCAGATTTGTGTTAATGCATCTTGTAGCTGGGTAGTCAGTATTTCTTGGCAGATCCTCAAGACTGCAGTGCTTATGGCTGTGCCAAAAGGTTTAGAGGGATTTACAGACCTCTGTTGAGGTAGAGGATTGCAACAAGGGTAAGGGACTGCAGGCAAGACATCTGAGAAACATAGGAGGAGTGAGGTGAGGAAGGGCTTCTGCTGTCATTGTGGAATCGTGAGCCAAATTAAAGGCTGGGTGAACGAGATGGCAGGGCAGGGCACCTCACTTACTACACTTGGCTAAACCATATGTACTCTACCTGGCAATGTGATATGGTGGCCTTTTATTTCTCATTTTTCCTCTGCGTATGTGCACATCTCTGTCATGTGGTCTGTGCATGGACACCCACAACAGACAGTTTTAGATCTAATATTGTTGGTAATTTTCACTCCTGTGAAACCATTCTATGACATAATGCTTTTGTATTTGTACCTGTACCAGTACATTTCCTGTGCTTTGCTGAATGTTTTTGAATTTAACTTTTGCTTTTTAAAACATATCATCCTTTTTCATGAGGCTTGGAAGAAGTGATGTTCTTGCAGTGGCTCTGTGAGTCAAGGAGAAAGCATACACTGACAAAACTTCAGAAGCTTCTCGCTTCACTTCTCTCTTTCTGGGGAAATCACTCAGGATATGCCACAAGCATGTGTCTTGTATTCGCCTCTGTGTCATACCCCATTGTGTATCTGTGATTTTTTTTTTTTTTTTCTTAAAACGAAACCACTTCCCATACCCCAAACCCCTATTGCAATCACGCTTTGGCATTTAATGTTGTCATTGTTCAGTGACTCACACTTTGCTCCACGTGACACTCGAACTCAAATTGATAGAAATAGGACACACCCCTCTTATGGAAGAATTTAGCCTTATGGATTTAGGCTTCTGTTTTGATGGTATTGATAAGCTGGATTACTCTTATTGATGTAGCAGAACAATTCTTTTTTCTTTTTCTTTTTTTTAACTATTCTGATAACTTCAACATTACTGTTTGTTGAAAATCCTAATGACAGATAGCAGCTGTCATGTTTTCCACTTAGCTGTGTAAAAGTCATTCCAGAGTATCCTGTGCTTGTGAAGGTGAGAGTCTGCTTTTCATCTGTGTTGAAATAGGGTGTACAGAGTAAGTTTAAAGACTTGCTTTGGGTTCTGCTTTTTTTTTCATCATACACAAAATGAAAGATATAGCAGCATTAAAAAAAAAATTAACACTTTCTGTTTGATTCTTTAGGAGTTGCAATATTTTACCCTACAGAAGTTA
The DNA here is from genome assembly GCF_963921805.1 of Phalacrocorax carbo. Lineage (NCBI taxonomy): Eukaryota > Metazoa > Chordata > Aves > Suliformes > Phalacrocoracidae > Phalacrocorax > Phalacrocorax carbo. Next base: position 25,058,612 of record NC_087518.1, on the reverse strand, counting down.
TTTTCAGCCAAGCTCCCTGACCTGTATCCATGATGTTTGTGAGTGTCTCCATTAGCAGGCAGCACTCTGTGTGTGCCTGCTGTCAGACAGCTGTTCATATCAAACAGGTGGCAGCTTCTAAAACTGACTAGTCACCTCTGTGCATAGACAGTTGCCCAGGTCACCAAAATGTTTCCTCCTCCAAACCATGATGAAGTGGAATGGATGGGACCGGGACCTTCACCATGGGGTGCCTGGTGGAGATGACACTGTCTGTGATCCATCTCTGCTTCCCTTGCCTTACAGATCCTGACAGAGGGCAGGTGACAAGGCTGGAAGCAGAAGCCACCATCCCTCCAGCAGCCTCTCTTTCTCAGCCTCTTCTCATCATGTCCTTACAAGAAGAGCAAGATAAGTGTAAAGGTATGTTGGAGATATAAACTGCAGGTGCAGATGAGTGAGGAAAGTTTAGAGAGCCCAAATAAAATTCCACACGCCCTTCACCAGTCTGATTTCAGTGCACATCCTTAATTTGTTACCTCTGGCATAAGGCTGAGGAATTATCAAGAGAAACCTGAGGTTGTAATTTGAGGCTATACTCTGATGTCAGGGTTATTACACATCCGCTATTTAGTTTAAGGTAAGCAATGCAGCTGTGCAGCATGTTATGAACAATACAGGTAGGAGTGGCACAGGTGTGTTTCTGTGTAATAGGAGGGTTTAAAGTAGTGATTAGGGCTGTCTGGATAGATTGTTTACAAATTGCATTACCTGTTGCCTAAACTGGGATTATATTTGGATGACCTGGAGGTTTGTAACTTCAGCTGATCTGTGTTGTGAATGCTAATGTATTTCACCATTTTGCTTTGTATAGATAATGGCCCCTGCAAGCACATCTGCAATATTGTGGCAGGAAATGTTGTATGCTCTTGTTTGTCTGGATATACTAAAATGACTGACGGGATTTCTTGTGAAGGTAAGTGGTTCAGGTTCACCACAGTGACATGGTTAAAACGCTTTTATATAGATCTCATTGATCTCATACCCCTAGGTGTTTCTCTAAGGGGTCCTTATTTTCAGTATTGTGAATTGCAAGTGGCAGTACAGAGACCATTTGCCAGAAGGAATACCAGGCCTGCTTCACACATAAGTCCTGAAGCGCATCTATCCAGTGTGCCTGTTACCTGGGGATTTCAGGTGAAGGCAAGGCTGGATTTGTGCTCTTTTTCTCTGACATTCCAGGCTTTTTTTACAGCCCTCTTGATCTCTCTTCCCACTACTGTTCCTCCCCAGGGTCTGTCTACTCAGCTATGGACACACAGCTTTTCTCCCTGAGAATGGGAGCAGCTAGCAGGACATGGGCATATTTGTTGTCCTGAGGAACCCCCTCAGAGCTACAGCTCTGCCCTGTCACCCATTTTGTTTGTTTTTATTTCTGCTTGTCTTGAAATCCTGAATCCAGTAAGGCTTCACTGCTAGGAAGAATGTGCTGTTGTGAGCTGATACAGCTCCATGCGTTTCATTTGCCACCGAAACTCAGGCCTGCGCAATGATGAACAGTGAATTTCAAAGCTGCAGCATGATCATTCATGTTATATAAATTTTAGATGGACATGTCTTGGTAGAGACGAAGGATATGTTTACCCAGGAAAGACTTGGGGGTCGGAAACAATGCCCTGTGGCATACCTGAGTTATAAATCTGTAAGAATGGGAGCAATAACAGCCAGCAGTGAAATGCAAGAGAAGGTTCTGATATTCAGAATTGCTCACAAGTGATCCACATCTGTCCTAATCTCAGATCATATTGAATAACAAATCATTTTTATGAAATTCCAGATAGTTTGTGAAGAAAATGGGAATTCAATATCACCACATAAGACACTGTGCATTGCTTACACAAGTGTGGTGGAAGCTAATTTGACTAATTAATGTCAGAATCAAAAGCAGCATTTCAGCATTTCAAGGCAATAATTTTCCCACAGGAGGTGAAAACATGCAGAAATGTCAGTGGAAGTAGTGAGTTTAAATTGTAGCAAGGGACATTTATAATCTGCATTAAAGTATTTGATGGTAAGGGTAGTGGTGCACTGGAAGAGGTTTCTTGCAAAGAGTGTGTGTTGCATCTGTGTGACTGTCCGTTTTAAGAATGTCTCTTTCTGGAATGGCAAAAGCATAGGGGTGCGAGCAAGGACTAGGTAATCTCCAAGGGTTTATTCCAGCCCTATTTTCAGTGTAACGCTGTATATATTATAGCATGGTGCTGATGTGGTAGCTCGAACGCACTTCATTTAGAGATCTCCATCATGAAAGAAGTGTTTCATTTCACAAATTGTTTAATAGAATTCTGCTTTTCCCTTTTGGTTGCAACATGTTGATATAGATTTGGATGAGTGCCTTGCAGGTCCTCACGCTTGTTCCAGGGGTCAATTATGTGTGAACACTTTGGGATCACTCTACTGTGTCAACCACAGAGTGATCTGCGCAGAGGGCTTTATACTCAGCAGGCATAGACAATGTGTTGGTAAGATGATAGGTATAAGCTGTTTACCACAGCATCATAATTCTTCATGCTCTGCGATGCATTTAAACCATTTGTGCTAAAAGGCTCTCTGGCCATCTTTGCAAATGTCATTTCAATATGAGTTAGTAAAAAACACATGTGCACCATTTGCTCAGCCACTTAACATCATGAGTTGTATGCTATTTGGCATTTTCCCTAGCAGTTCATTCTCGGCATACATATAACTTTGCTCAAAAGTCATAAAAGTTCATAGGTATGATGACCACAGCAGTACTGATGACTATTAAACTGAACTAACAAAACATAGCAGTTGATCTCTCTGGACACGGCAATACTGCCAGATCCCCAGACATCATGGAACAACCAAACTTCATAAATACAACTCAAGAAATCTGCATAATTCTGGGCAGTGGAAAAGATCCATTCCAAAGTGATGGAATCTTAAAATTCAGATTAGTCCTTTGTTGATTCTGGCACAAATTTCTTTGTGTAAAAGTCAAAGATGCATCATAATTCTGCTGTCTCATCCCTGCTATTTAAGGTCATATAAGAAGGCAATCTATTTTTACAAGTGTATTATGAGGATTTAATTTGCTTCAAAAAGCCAAAGGTGGAGCTTATGAAACAGTTTCTATTTGGGATACTTTTATAGAGGCTGGTTTAGGAGGCACCTGAGCTGCAGCAGTCTTGTGTCGCAACACCTGGAAAAATGGAGCACCTGGAGACCTGTAGTCATTAATGAAAGCAGCAATGCCTGTGACTATAATGTCATGCATGAATACATTCGCCTTCTTCCACTCCTGTCCTTCTCCCTACACTTAGAATGTTATTTTTCTGACCATCACAGCTTTGGTTTTGTTCCTATCTTTTAAAGCTCTATGATCTCGTCTTATTAATATGCATCATATGGTATAAGGGCATGAGCAGGAAAGTTTATACGTCATAGTTTAGAGCAGAAATGTGATTTACTATCTTCTGGGTTTTCCTTAAATTGTCAAAATTGGATTTTTTAAAAAAATATTATTATTTATTTTGAAATCAGAGATACTGGTGAGCTTGGAAAACTAATGAAATTAATTAGTTTAAATTAAATGGCTGAGAGAACACCTCTGGAAAGAAGGATGCTTTTACAGAGGAAATACCAGATTGTGAGATGGAAGATGGTATTTGTAGTTGGCCACAGTCTGCATGATGTGTTTCATGGCTTTTGTGGAGCCTGCTGCATGTACCACGCTTCTGAAAATAATGTAAGTGAGCAGATGAAGGAACTGCCTCACCTTGCTTTCTGCTTCTGAAAATCTTGCCATTTAATCCCCTGGTGTTTTTCCTGGACTGTGCAGTAGGGATATATCTATCCTTTTCTACATCTCCCAGGAGTGTTTTGAAACTAAATTAATGCGTGTTTGTCAGCAGCTTTGGCAGAAGGTGCTATAGAAGATGCCAAATGCTTCCTTATATTCACTTTCTTCCTCTCCTGTCTTCTACCCCATGACATTTTAACAGAGTTTTATTGCGACTGATATAAGATAAACCTCAGGCATTGCTAATAAAATGAAAGATACAACTCTCATTTGAAAAGCTAAAAGATCCTCCTCTCCCTCACTAAATAACAAATCTCTATTTCTCTAATGCAAGTCAGGTTTTTACAGGTACCCTTGTAAATGATCTAGAAAACTTCAAATTTCTCTTCCTTTTTGGATAGATATACCCTGTGTTCTCCCTGCTTATATACAGCTCTGCTCTGCGTGTGGTGCCTGGAAAACACTTACCATATTTAAAGTTTTTCCTACTTTTCTAGTGAAGGAGGAAAGCCACAAGCATAGTGTTTTGTTCAACTGCCTTGTTGCAGCCGTATTCACCTAAGGTATCCTTTTCCAGCTTAACTGCTTTTGTGTTTCATCTTGAGCTATCTCAAACACCATGAGGAAAGCTTTGGTAACTTGTTTGCAAGTGATTGTTGTTTTAATGATGTTACCCTTTGCATATTTTGGGGATGGAGGAACAATCTTTGCACAGCAACAAAACATCTGATAACCTCTTATCTGTTGAATTTCCTTTAGTCAAACTGTGGAAGATTATAATTCCAGGTGCATTGGAGAGCAGATATCCAGAGCTCCTGAAAGCCAACCATGCACAATGAAGAGTCACCAGCTGTTTAAATAGCTTGCATGCACCAGCTTTGTGTAACTTGGCAAACAGATGTTAAAATGTCTTTAGTCTTGAAAGCTCCATGTTCTCCAGAGATAGAGTCCAGTTGGATGTTTTTAATGTGGATTGCTTTACTTGATGACTTTCAGGCAAAGTTATTACCAACATCCACATGCATACTGATGGGAGACTACTTTGCTACTTTGCTACTCCCGTGTAAAATTTCCCTCCCACTAGACTAAGCAGTAAGCGGTCATTTTATTGCTGAACTGTAGGAACTGTGTGTGAGCACAGGATGGGTGGTTGCAAAATACCAATGGGTCTAAATTAACAGATGTATTCCATAAACTGAGTTGAGCTAAAGTAATTTGAAGAGAAAAAAAAAAAAAGAGAAACTGCAGATGCAGGACAAAAAAAAGTCTGCATTCACTTTTTTGTAAAATGTGCATAAAAATCAATTTTTAATGTCAAAGTATGTATTGAAAAAATAGCCCTAGGTAAATGTTGATATTACTTTGCAGAGATGTCAGCTTCTTAGATGCAACAGATATGCTCAGGGACCATGTATATATGTTGATGTTGTCGTCAACAATTTCAGGAGAAAAAAAAAAAGAGAGATTACATGATTGCATTTCATTCTGTTTTTTACTGACATAAAGTGAGGAATGTTGTTGCCACACACATAGACTTAGTAGATTTCCCCAAAATTGTGTGACTTGTTTTTAATATATTACTGAATTATTTTTCCTCTTATTCCTGTTTTTTTTTTTTTTATAGATACAATCTTGCCCTACCTCACAGTCTTAGTTGTGTTGGATGAAAACTACAGCTCGTTCAATGCTGGGAATTAACTTTGTTTCAAACTGAAAAAGTAACTCATATTTTTTGTATCCTAGTAGTCTGTCAAGCATTTCACTGGCTTGTTGAGTTGGTTTCCAGTACTGAAGAGAGACAATTTATGGGCACTCTTGATTTTATGAACAGTCAACAGGGAGGGAAAAAGGAGAGAGATGTCCTGTTTTATAAAATGTATTTGGTCCTCACTCCCCTCTACCTTGTGCCATAATATTAGAGCAAAATGATACTACGTACAGGCTGGGATAAACAGAGCTAGCACAGGAGCTCATTTGCTGCCCCAGCACAAACTGGGACCATATTCCAAAAGATGCCTTTTCCCACCTTCATGCTTATGCTAAGGGACACTGTTTTCCGACAGGCATTGATATTGAGAGCAACGACATGGACAGATGGGAACTCATGAGAAAGATGCTGCAAGTCTTTTGAGATCACTTTGTGGCATGACCATTTATGAATTTGTTTAGAAAAATGAACAAAAAAGGGCATGTCTGTTTAATAAAATGAAAAGGGAACTTTGGTGGGCTGGCAACTGGCCTGATATCAGAGATGGAGATTCATGCCCATAAGACAGAGCAGAGCTTTGCATACTGCTTGGCTCATAGTTTAAGCTTTGCCTCTCAGCCCAGATCACAATCATTAGGCTTTAGAGATTGTCAGTGTATCTCTTGTGCACAAAACTTTAATTGAATGCAAAAATTCTGCATGTAGTCTTCCAGTTTCCATAATTTGAATTTCCTTAAATGCATTCAGGATGGTTCTACTTATTTTCTCAAGTAGTCAGAAATTTGAAAATTGAATAGAAAAATATAGACAAAATATGGAATTATATTAGATCTTTTTTTCTCTGGGAAATCTTAACCTTCTTTTTACCTGTTTATGCCTGCTAATCAGGTGAAGTACTTCCTCCCTTATTTGGGTAGTATTTGAGACAAAGATTCTTTCCTCCTAGTGGCTCTCTTGACATTGTGTTGAACTGCCTTAAGTTCATATGATGCAGTGTATTGCTGACAATTTCTTTATATGAAAAGTCTTTTTGTGGTTTGCAAGAACAGATAATCTTAGACCTGTTGTATAGCCAGTAGAAAGTCTTCCACTGGTTTGGATGCTGTTAAGTGGTTACCCATAGCCATTTTTCTCTAACAACAACAACAATCTCAAATTTATTTAAGAACTAAGCCTAGTTAGGTGGGAGACGTCTACCACAGCAGCTCATATTCTCCCAGTATGTGAGTTTTTCGTTTTGGTTTGTTTTGGTTTTTTTTTTGGGGGGGGGGGGGGGGGGGACGGACAGGGCAGGTTTCCCCAAGATCACTTTCTGAGAATATTCCTGCTTACTCTTCATTCTGATGTGTAGAAACTGGGAAACTGTACAAACACCAGGAGGACATAACCCTGTAAAAACTTTGGAGTATGTAAGTACCTGCCACTCAGTGAAAGTACTCAAACATTGCGTGGGACAGGCAGAAAAATATCCAGCAGATGTTAGTCACCTTGCTGTGGATTAATCAGCTGGCTTTGCAAAGCAAGTACACGGCAAGTGAAGAATAGCAATGGCAAGCAAAAAGAAAATGCATATAAATGAGAAGTGAAATGGCACCAAGCTAACATACTCATCTTGCAAAGCTCAGTGCACATCACCAGTTAGCTGACTCTTCAGTGGTCCTCTTCATCTATTTGCAGAAAACAAGCTGACACATTTTCGAAGACAAAAAGCTTTTAAAATCACTTTTGCTGTTTTCATGCTCTGCAAAGGGAAGTATTATATCTGATGTTGTACTTACCTGAGAATGAGCCAAAATTAAAATCTGATTTAAACAATACTTGCTTTATTGTGTAGTATGAAAACAGCTTCATGTGCAGAGAAACTGGATGATTGGTAATTGTTATGGTCACATTTGGCTTGTATTAGTTCTAGAAATACTTCTTAGATTTATATAGAACTGTGAACATGTTACATTTTGTGGAGAATGTCAAGAAAGTTTCTCTTCCCAGTCTCCACCCCTTTTTGTTGATTCTAAGTATTTGCTCGTCATGCTATTCCTAGCTTTCATTACTAAAATAAGCAAAATGTGAATTTGTGATTATTTCATCCAAGCCTATCAAAATGGATCATTTTCCAAATTGTCCTACATTCCACAATCTTGTATTTAAGTGATTTTTTTGGTTTGTTTTAAAAGAGCTTTTCTGCTATCCTACCTGCTGAAATCAGATCTCTTTAAAGATTTAAATACAAATTTACAAGCTTGATTGAGCCTTCAGGATTCCTTTCTCCATATTTTCTTGTGTATCCAGTTCTAATGACACATTCCTTAAGAAATAAGTATGTACATGTTTCCACCTTCAGTCAGGCAGCCAGTTTCAGTACCTGTCTCTTGCAGCAGTTCCACACCAGCAACTACTGTCTCTCTGGCATGAAGCAGGAGGACTGAAATATAGCCTGAGCTATGAAAACCTAGTAATGAGCAGTAAGCATTAATCCTTTTCTCATTCCATTGTCCAGGAAGTTTCTGTCCAGTAAACCAGAAGCTTGATTATCAGTCCTCTGGCCAGCCTGCGTTTAATCAATTCTGTCCACCCCTTGTCCTCAATTCCTGCACCATCCACTGTACATTTGGGAAGAAGGGAGGAGAAGGAAATCTTCCTGTGATTTGTGTCTTTTGAGTTACTCTGTGTTAACAAAAGATCCTGGAATAACAAATCTGTCATCAGAATGCTGTAGCAAAGTTTATATTGACTATGTTTTGGAAGAAATGGTTTCACCTAGGCTTTTAACTCCTTCCAAAAGAGCAGGAAGAGGCAGATCACTTGATAAATATGAGGCACTGAATTGTTTAACTATTTCTTGTAGACATTAATGAATGCGTAACAGATACGCACACCTGCCAGCAGAGAGAGCACTGTGTCAACACGATGGGATCATTCAACTGTCTCCAAGAATTGAGCTGTCAGTCAGGTTATGAACTTAAGGATGGGGAATGTTTTGGTAAGAAAAGTGTCTTTCAGCTGATACGATTGGTGTTACCAAAAAGGAAAGGAGAGGGATTGCAAAGTATTTTATTTTTGCTGGTCTGTGATTTCAGGGTTGTAACTAAAAAAGCCTGATCATCATGGAAACGTTTGGTGTCATAGGCCCCTTCTGTACATTTACTTATTTGAAATAGTTTTCAGTGATAACTATAAACTATTTGGAAAATGGATGAAACCTTATGAATTAGGATTTATTCTGTTTTTAAGGCATTAGAGATAGCACTGGTGGAAGAATTCCTATTACACTCTTCTGCCTAGCTTTGCTTTTCTCTGAAGGGGCTGATGCTGTTTGCTGTTGAACAATGAATCACAGCCTGAATGGATTGTGGGGCTGACTCAGTCTGGTCCTTCCGGTGTTTAGGAGGTCTGCCTGCATTTATTTACATTTGGAATGGTCATGGGGTTATTCTTCATCTCCTCCTCCTTGGTCTATAGAGATGGTCTAATGGAGAAGCTAACCTCAGTAGTGACAGCATAGCAGAAGTTGCTCTGCAGTACAGCAGTATGCAAAAGACAGGTACCCTGCCTTCCAGGGCAAAAGTCAGTGTTATTTACTCCTAAATTTTTTACACAAAGAATTTCCTGACAGCTGGAGTAAGAGATGCCTAAGAAAAGAACTTAGCTCTTGACATGTAATATCAGGTTATAAAATAGAAATGATCAGAAATCTTGCTAGTTTTCTGGTTTTAAAGTTAGGTTATAACAGATTATAAAATTTAGAAGTTATTTTAAAGTAGCCTTTAAATTAATGACTTATAAGAAAGACTAAAATTTCAGAACTACTCTGTGTAAAATTGCTTACAGATAACTATTGAATTTGCAGAGGTTTATGAAATACTCAGTTCCACATTTGTCTCAGTCTTATTAACATTACTTATTAACATAGTACCTTCTGGGAACCTGGTGATGTTCCCTCATGATCTTAACGTTTAACTGAGGAGTTAGAATAGAAAGAGAAGTGCCAGCAGTTCTCCCCTTGCATGCCTGGAGGAGAGGGGACACTCAATTGCAGAGTTTCCTTCATTTGTCCTTACATTTTAGTAAAGATGTTCATCACAGGGAAAATTCTCAGGAACCAGCATATGTTAAAGCAGTATTTGAAAATATTCACTGGAACTGAATTTTTAATGTATTTATAGCTGAAGTCTGTTCCTAGGTGGGGTTTCTTCTACTGGAAGATGGAAGCAATGACACTATACCAGCTGATCCTTGCAGTTACTCAGCACATATCAGCTGGGTGTAAATTTTTAAGTTTGAAACTTGCAGGAGGTGTTTTCAATGTAGCTAGAAAGCAAGCATTAAGTTGGTGAACATAATTTGAGAAATAATTTCACATACATAATAAAAAATAAGAAAGCTGTGTCGAGCTCTGGCTGCAGACTAAGAAAAAAAGAGCAAAATTAGTTACTAATATTACTACACCTCCATCAGATTTTTTTTCAGAATAGTTTTCAGAGTTGGATAAGTGTTTGTTCTGTGTATGTAAGTACATATATATGTACACACGTGCCTCTGTACACAGTGAAAAGAGGTGCCCTATTAGTATAAATTTCAGTGGAGGTAGGTTTCTACCTAGAATTCCTGATGAATATAAGGAATAAGAGACCATTTGCTTTTGGAAGAGTATGGTACATGTATTATTATATGTACCTTATTCCTAGTTTTAATTTGGGTCTTCAGGATTTTAAAACTGCAGATTTTTCAGTATTTGTGGTTTACAAGAGATGCTGTGAACAAGGCAGTAGGGACCTGAATGAATTTTGGTGCAGGACCTGAGAAATTCTGAAGCCTATGCTAAAGTAGATGTCCAAGAGCAAACACACCTAAACCTCAGATTTCCCATAAGTAACGTTGGGTGTCTGATTTAAATAATGCTTCCTAACTTCCTTTCTGAGAAGTTAATTAGTCATGAAGACTACTGAAAATTACAGCTTAACTAACTAGTCACAATTTGATGTTTTGATCTAATTAACAGATATTGATGAATGCGAGAGAGGAACACATAGTTGTAAAGTAAACTTCATTTGTCAGAATACAGAAGGATCATTCTACTGTGAGTCAAAGCAACGCTGCATGGATGGATTTTTACAAGACCCTGAGGGAAACTGTGTTGGTAAGTGTGACCAGCAATATGTTTGTAATATGTGTAATAGCACTGGCCAACTCCTGTTCCTTTTAGTCTGTCCTAGAGGTATATATTAAGCACATATAGTTTTCCTCAAATCCTGCTGTGAATTTAATCTAAACGTTGCTGTCCATTTGAAGATATGCATACTTGCATATTGAATTTGAAAGTGTTACCACAGCAGACTTTCATCAGCCTTATCATTGTAGCACAATAACTTGAAGGAAAAGAAGTGACAGCTGGAAGAAAACAGACCAGGAAGGTTAAATAACTTCTCTTACTATTCTAATTAATTTTCTTCACCAGATATTAATGAATGCACATCTCTCCCTGAGCCATGTAAGCCAGGATTCAACTGTATCAATACCGTTGGGTCTTACACCTGCCAGAGGAACATGCTGACGTGCAGCAGAGGCTACCACTCCAATGAGGAGGGAACCCGATGCATCGGTAAGGTCAGACTCCAGTGTCTGATCAGGTGCCCTCTCAGAGGAAAAAGTGCATTTCAGCTATAAAAAGAGATCTTGAGTTACCTCCAGATTCCTAAATGTATTTGAGGAATAGGAATTTGCTGTATGCATTTGACACCCAAGCAGCTCAGGGATTTGTTTGCACCACTGGATGCTGCACTGATGTCTGACTACTGCACGGAGTTCCCCTTGGTATGCTGGGTGGCATTGGTTTTGGCTGCATATGGGATTTACTGGCTTCTACTCTGGAGTGAATGTGATTTAGTTACTTTTTAAAATCATACTGTCAGTCAAAACCATGATCCTGTAAGTGATATGATCTGAAGCCATGAGATGCAGCAAATGAGAAACACCAAGTTTGTGGACTCACAAGAGTGGTACTAAGTGGATGTTCTTTGTAGTGCTATGAATGGTGTTCCCCATTTACATCCACTTGTGTGTATGTTTAGAATAAATTCTTACTTTCTTTGTGAGAAGAATGTTGAAATATTCATATAGGCTGGCATGCAGATTGATATTGTTTTGTATTTGTTCCAATGTGTTTGTGGAGTTACTGACTCAGAATAGCAGATTTCATCTCTTATTAGCGTTTATTTTGTAAATGAGCACACTAGGCACAAAGGAATCAAAAGCTTGGTCCTTGGTGCCCAAGGCAAGGCTGGCTGTGTATTCTTTAATTCCCTATGTTCTGTGTTACACGAAGTAGGAAAGCATAAAATGACAATTGGAGGGGCAGGAAAGAAAAGACAAATATGCATTTTGGTTAGTGATGATATCCTAATGATTTCTACTTACCTTCTCTTTGAATAAAAGGAAGGATGAAAATTAAAATATGCTTTGTGATGTTACAGGTGGAAGCTGTGTTGGCAGCTATTAATTTGGTTATGACTAGCAATTTATAGTGAAAAATAGTGGTATAGCTAGACCCTATTACCACATAAAAGTCTGCATTCTCCTTTTTGCTTTTCATTGTGCTCTATCTCCCTTCATGATTTTACACCCAGGATTATCCAGACCATGCTTGGCCAGTGAGAAGACAGGGAAAATTTGGAAGTAGCACAAGACAGGGACAGTTTGTGTGTAACTGCAGAAATTGAGAGAGTTTCCTAATTCAGCTATAGGGGGTTGTATTTTATAAATTCAGGGCAAAGTAATGCAGTTTCATTTGCTGTCCTATTATACAGCAGCCTGAAATATTTCAATTGTTACAAAGGGAAGGTCCAAAAATCCTGTCCGTCTCAGCTGCTGTAAAGACACAGTCCTTGAGCTGGTTTCAATCAGTCCTGTTTCAGCAAAGTCAACTGGGCTACGTACATTTGCACCACCTGAAATTTAGTGACCCTGAAATTGTTTTTACGGTTACCACCATGCCAGCATCTCCATGAATGCCATTTTTTTCTTAATCAGCAGTCATTACTGAGCAGCAAAAAAGTCCTGGCTGTAGTGCTAACAGCCTTCATTTCCAAGCCCTGCTAATGGCTAGGCCAAATTATGTTCCTAAATTTCAAACTGATGATTTATAGGAAGAATCCAGCTTTTTTCCCCAGTTCTTCCTAAAAAGAGTGACTGTGTGTAAATATATGGCAGAGGAGAAAACTACCATTAATCATACAGCATTTATATCTTTAAAGCATTATGAGATAACACAATTCATCATAATTACTGATGATGCTTTGCTTCCACTTTACATGATTGACAATGCTTTTAAGGAGCAGGTATAAGGAAGCTTCCCTAGTTTGATTTTGGGAAAAGAAATGTTTAATGGGTGATTTCTCTGTCTTTGCTGTGTGTGCTCAGTCTCTGCAGTCTATATCTTTTGGTGGGTTTTTGGTATGGCTTTCTTTAAGCAGGCAGAGAGCATGGAGAAGAAAAAAGAAAAGCATATGGTCCTAATTTCCCCTCTCTATGATAAAGACTACTTTCTTTAAGGCACTACAATAGCTAATTAGATTCCTGATTCAGATTTATTCACAGTAATAAATACATCATCTGCATGTTTCTGCAGCAGAACAACACTTGTATGGTTATCTTCTCTCTGTTTAAAGGATTAATCTCTCTTTAAAATGTTTGTATCGTAATGCTAACCAGCAACTAAGCACCACACAGCTGCTTGTGCATTCCCCCTTGCCCCACCCTGTAGGATGGGGGAGAAAATCAGAAGAGTAAAAGCCAGAAAACTCATGGGTTGAGATAAAGACAGTTTATGTAGGTAAAGCAAAAGATGCATGTGCAATCAAAGTAAAACAAGGAATTAATTCTCTCCTTCCCATTGGCAGGAAGGTGCTCAGCCATCTCCAGGAAAGCAGGGCTCCATCACACGTAACAGTGACTTGAGATGACAAAATGCCATAACTCCAAACATTCCCCCCTTACTTCTTCTCCCAGCTTTATATGCTGAGCATGATGTCATATGGTCTGGGATATCCCTTGGGTCAGTTGGGGTCAGCTGTCCCAGCTGTGTCCCCTCCCAGCTTCTTTGCACCCCCAGCACACTCACTGGTAGGGTGGGGTGAGGAGCAGAAAAGGCCTTGACTCTGTGTAAGCCCTTCTCAGCGATAACAAAAACACTTCTGTTATCAACACTGTTTTCAGCACAAATCCAAAACATAGCCCCATACTAGCTACTGTGAAGAAAATTAACTCCATCTCACCCCAAACCAACAGTTTCTGATTTAGTATATGAGTTATTAAAGAAGACCTCATACATTTAACTGAAAACTACTGTAACTATTGTGAAATAGAGCACTCTTCTGATGGTATAACGCCCTAGAACTAAAGTCTGAACACCATGGAATAAATGGAATTAAATGGAATAAATAATTTTGGACAAACTAATGAAATAGTTGCACACGTGAATTCACTACAAATAAAACTGCTACTTCATTAGTTTGTATCTGCATTAGAAACCTCATTTTGATGCTACCTCTGATCTTAAAAGAAAACGAGGAGACAGTGTTTCAGCAAATATCTATGAGCCTGTCAGGAGTTCCTTGCTTGGGGAGTGGCATTCCCTGCCATCCCTAACCCTGGTGCCAGCAGGGACTGTGTAGGTGGGAACCTGTGCTGAAGTACTGAACAATGTATTTGTTAGCGTCTCTCATCAGGGTTGATATAACCTCCATTTTTCAAAATCCAAGTTTCTGTGATAAGTAACTTGCTCTCACTTCCCTATCATTTTCTCAGCAAGTGACTGCTTTCTGGACCACTCTTCAAGGCTGTTGTTTGATGGAGAACTGCCCAGTAACCGTTTGAAAAACAGTTCTCAGATTTATGCCTTCAAATAGGGCAGTACAGAGAACCTCCAGCCTTAGACTACCATCCTAATTAATATTACATGAACAGGGATTTGTGTTGTAAAAGCAGTTAAAGATGAGAATAATAGGAAGGAAGCAGGATCTGATGGCTTAGGAAATGGCAGAAGGGGCACTTGAAGAAATACAAGTTTCTAGGTTTTAATCAGACTTTTTGATGCTTCTTGTCACAGATGGTAACAGGTATTTGTTAGATACTGATGAGCTATTTAGTCATGTTGCAAGTCTTGTAAATCAGTGTGTATTGAAAACTCTCATCTTCATCTGAGGATTTTTAAAATGAGACTAGAAGTGATGCATGTGAGTGGAGAAGCAACTAATTTGTTGGTATTGGATTTTAGATGAGAGGCCACAAGGAATATGAAAATGTGAGTTGATTGGAAAAAAAAGATCAACATTGGGAAAGAGCAAAAGGTAGACAGAAGAAGCAAGATTGAAAGGGCAAATGGAGATGAAAATAGCAATTGCTTCAATTGAAGGGATGAGCAGAGCAGAATTTCTGGCTAGTTCTTGTTTTGCTTTAAATGGCTTGCTGTGACTCACGTAATGGCAGAACATCAGAATACAGTGTTTAAACGTCACAGTTTGATCAGAATCAAAATGTGTTTACATTGAAATACAGCATATGCTGGGAAAGCTCCATTGCAGGTACAGTTACCATTTTCATTTTTAAGATAATGTATTGCTTTTCAAAAGTTTGACTTTGAGATGTGTAAGGCTGACTCTGAGAGGAGCACAGTGGGAAAAGCTGATATTCTTTGTTCTTTCCAGGGGACAACCCTAACAGTTTTCTATTCCTGCTATTTAATTTTTTTTCTTCTTTGTAAACACTGATTTTCAGCAAACTATGTTTAAACGAATTGCTTTCTCCGTTTTTGCAGATGTGGATGAATGTGAAACTCGTGTACACCGTTGTGGCGAAGGGCAGATTTGTCATAATCTTCCTGGAGCTTATCGCTGTGACTGCAGGACGGGATATCAGTATGATGCATTTAGCAGAAGCTGCATTGGTAAGTAAGGTGCAAGATGAGATGAAACTACTGATTAATTGATTACGCCTTGGACCTCAAGGCAGTATTTAGCACCATTGTAGTGTGCAGTTATTAGTTCTGCAATGCAGCACCTCAAAAGATAATGGAATCGCCTCCAAAGCAGCGGTTTTTCAGTGCAACCAGCCATTTAGAGCTCTGCCACTCCATGTTGTGATTTCAGACCAGGTGGCCTTGGCTTGGTTTAGCTGCAGGTTATCAATTAATCTGCAAAGTATTTTTGTATGGTTTACACTTCTGCTGTAGAAATTTATCTTTCTGAAGATTTCATAACTTTCTTCATGAGAGACTATGATACAGCATTTTGTATCTTGTCGCTACTGTACACCAATTAGAGCATAAAGTCAGAGCATAAAACCTGAGGTTGCAGCATTTCATACTCTGCAGATTAATCTCTGATGGTTTTTAAAATATCCTTCTGCATCTTGTTTGATTATTTTGTTTCTAAGTTGATCGTATATTTGCTTGTTATGCTGGCAGATATAAATGAGTGCTGGAATTACCCTGGACGCCTGTGTCAGCACACGTGTGAGAACACCCCTGGGTCCTACCATTGCACTTGTTCTTCCGGTTTCCGCTTGTCTTATGATGGGAAACATTGTGAAGGTACCAGACATTTTTTCAATGAAGAAGAAATTGCAGTGTGAATTAAGAGACTTTAGAGAAAGAGTTGGGGGTGAAATATAAATACAGTAAACCCATGATTTATACGTGCTCAAATTCACACATTCGCAATCAGTCGAACACTCCAACTGTCAGATGAGAGCCAAAAAGTTTCTCCTCTTTCTTCCTTTCGCTCACATACCTTTTCCTTTCTTTCCAGGTGAGAGAAAAGGAGAACATAACAAAGTTACAGTAGGAGACTTTTCATTCAAATTTTAATAAAGATGAAACTTGGTAGTGACAAAACTTGAAAAAAAATTACTTTAAATTGAAGGGAAATGTTTTAAGTTCTCCATGGTTTTTTTTAAGGAAATTATTACATATTTTTAATCAACCGTACCATATAAGGTCTGAAATAAGTGTTTGCATGTGTATATGTTTTCATTGGCATATATAGAAATGAAATTCAGGTGCAACAGACATCCTCACCCTTCTTGGCATTCTGCCAAGAGCAGAAACATCTTGGGACAAATTATTCCATCTTTATTCAATCTGATTGGAAGGATCTTGTAGCTGTTCTCAGAGGCAAGAAATGGTGGAAGATACTGTTCTGAACCATTGTGGCAATATTTGTGGGTTTGTTTTTGGATACAGATGTGAATGAATGTGATACTAGTCCCTGCAGCCAGGAGTGTGCCAATGTTTATGGTTCCTATCAGTGTTACTGCAGGCAAGGTTTCCAGCTAGCAGAAGATGGGCATTCTTGTAAAGGTAAGGCTGCTGCGTTGTCAGGTTAAGTTAAATATGTGTATTCTCTTTAACAGTCAGGGCTGTCTAACTCTCAGCAGCACCTAATGCTGTAGGTGATGCCTTAGGATGATTGAGAGTTACACCCTCCTGTAGAAGCTGCAAAAGGTAACTCCAGCTATTGGAAAAAGCAGTTTGTTTTCATGCTTCCTACCTGGGGCTGGAATACACTTGTGTAACCATAGAACTGGTGAGGTTATTGTTTCATGGGGCTAGAGATTATGACTGAAAAATTAGAAGGGAAGATATGTTTGCTTATATTGCATCAGTTAAAGCCTTCACTCAGCCACGGTCAAGTGAAGGCTTGCTCTTACTTCTGCTCATGGTCAGTGAATGAGGAGTAGAGTGATCAGAATGGAGAAAGGAAGGGTTTTACCTGTTTTCTTCAAGTTAATACTGACACATTGGAGAGTCTCTATTTAGGAAATGGTGAAGGAACCCATGTTCTTCCTAGCACAAGGAAGCCCCCAGAGCAATCCTAGAATTACAGAGGTACCAGAGAGGGTTTTTCAAACTTAGATGTACCTTAGACTTGTTCTTTTCCATAAGTCCATACTACTTGCAACCAGTAATTTTGGGATCAGTCTTGTATTCAGCATTTCAGAAAGCACCATCAACAGTCCTAGAGCAATGTCAAACGTCATGGTTGCATTCTTGTTTAAGAACATATTATAAATGCATCAGATAAGAATTTCCTTATATTCTACACCCTCCATTTTCAGATTTCTGTTGTTCTTTTTTTCATATGTTTGTAATTGTGGCTTTTTCCCCAGATATCGACGAGTGCACACAGAGTGCAGGCATTCTTTGTACTTTCCGCTGCGTGAATGTTCCTGGTAGTTATCAGTGCGCTTGTCCTGAGCAGGGATATACCATGGCAGCAAATGGAAGAACATGTCGAGGTAATGAGGAGTTCAGGAACTGAAAGGATTATATCATGAAGCTTTAATCCTTGGAATGATCTAAGCCATTATGGTTATTCAATTAAGCCTCTGTGTCTTATATTAGTCACTGTTAAAAAGCTAGTATTTGATAAAGTTGCCAAATATTGGTATCTGCAATGTCAGCTTTTTCCTGTGTTAGCAAAAAGTATTGTGGCAACTCAGCTGTCAAGGTGAGCTAATTGTTTAAATGAATTCCTAAGGGAACCCACTTCATCATTCAGATTGAGGCACATTATTACTTGCATGAGCTGCATGTGCACCTTGGCACAGCAGTAGTGATCTGTTTTTTCAGAAGTGCCAGATGTAGAAATCTATGGCTTCATTATGAGTTGCAGTTTCGTGCCCCAGAAAAGAGGGGGACTGAATGTAGAAGATGTAATGGTGACTTGGACATCCAGAAGTCTGCCACGTAAGCTTAATTATGTTGGCATTAGTAAATGTTAGCATAAATGATGTGTATCCTCCCCACACACATCCATTTTCTCCGGAATCATAGAAAAGTCTTCTGGGTGTATGGTGTTTTTCATCTGGTGTGCAGCTGCCTGTTTTTGAAGTAAAAACCCCCATTTCCAAAGGATTCACTGAAAGTGTAATGATGATTGAAGATCTGAATACCTTTATGTACTCTACATGCCTTCCTGCAGTTGGTTATACACTGACTACCAGGCATTTCCTGCTCTTAGTTTTTCAGGAACACGTCACATAATTCTTCACAGAATCACAGAATCACGGGTTGGAAGGGACCTCAGGGATCATCTAGTCCAACCTTTCTAGGAACAGCACAGTCTAGACAAGATGGCCCAGCACCCTGTCCAGACGACTCTTGAAGGTGTCCAATGTGGCTGAGTCAACCACTTCCCTGGGGAGATTATTCCAGTGGTTGACTGTCCTCACTGTGAAAAATTTTCCTCTGGGGTCCAATCGGGATCTCCCCAAGAGCAACTTGTGTCCATTCCCCCTTGGCCTCTCCATGTGACTCCATGTAAAAAGGAAGTCTCCATCTTCTTTGTAGCTACCCCTTAAGTACTGGTACATGGGGATGAGATCCCCTCGAAGCCTCCTTTTCTCAAGGCTGAACAAACCCCATTCTCCCAGCCTGTCCTCATATGGCAGGCTTCCCAGTCCTTTGATCACCTTTGTGGCCCTTCTCTGGACCCCTTCCAGCCTGTCCACATCCTTTTTGTACAGCGGGGACCAGAACTGTACACAGTACTCCAGGTGTGGCCTGACAAGCGCTGAGTAGAGTGGGATGATGACTTCTTTATCTCTGCTGGCGATGCCCTTTTTGATGCAACCCAGCATCCTGTTGGCCTTTTTGGCTGCAGCAGCACACTGTTCACTCATGTTGAGCCTTCTGTCCACTAGGACCCCCAGGTCCCTTTCCACAGAGCTGCTCTCCAGCCAGGTGGATCCCAGTCTGTACTGCACTCCCAGATTATGTTTTCCCAGGTGCATGACTTTACACTTCTCCTTGTTGAACTTCATAAGGTTCTTGCTGGTCCACTCTTCCAGCCTATCCAGATCTCCCTGCAGAGCAGCTCTCCCTTCTGGAGTGTCTACTTCCCCACTCAACTTGGTGTCATCTGCAAGCTTCATCAGGCTACACTTGATGCCGTTATCCAGATCACTTATAAAGATATTGAATACTGTTGGGCCCAATATTGATCCCTGGGGGACTCCGCTTGTGACAGGTTGCCACTTGGAAAGGAGCCATTTATCACCACCCTTTGGGTGCAGCCTGTCAGCCAGTTCCCCACCCACTGCACAGACCACTTGTCTGGGCCATAACGCATCAATTTCTCCAGGAGGAATCTGTGGGGGACCGTATCAAAGGCCTTGGAGAAGTCCAGGTAGACTATGTCCACTGCCCACCCCATGTCAACCAGGCAAGTCACTTTGTCATAGAAGGCCACCAGGTTTGTCAAGCAGGATCTGCCTTTAGTGAAGCCATGTTGGCTTTTCCCAATCACGTGCTTCATTTGACTTCTGATGGCCCCCAGGAGGATTTGTTCCATAACTTTCCCAGGGACTGAAGTAAGGCTGATGGGCCTATAGTTACCCAGGTCCTCCCTTGAGCCTTTCTTGTAGATAGGGGTAACATTTGCTTTCTTCCAGCCCTCTGGGACATCCCCTGTTCTCAATGACTTCTCAAAGATTATGGAGAGTGTCCTTGCGATGATGTCAGCAAGCTCTCTCAACACCCTCGGATGGATGTTGTCAGGGCCCATTGATTTGTGGGGGTCAAGCTCCTGTAGTAATTCATATACTAACTCTTCCTTCACCGATGGTGGGTCGGTGTTTGGATCAATCAGCAGTTTCTTTCCCAAAGCCTGGGACCCTACAGTGCTGGTAAAGAGAGGTGAAGAAGGTGTTGAGGGCCTCTGCCTTTTCTGCATCATTGGTGATTGATTCTCCTTTTCCATTTAACAGTGGGCCTGTTTTCCTTGTTTTTCTGCTTATGGTTGACATGTCTGAAGAACCCTTTCTTGTTATTTTTTATGTCTACAGCCAGTTTCAATTTAAATTGGGCTTTTGCTTTTGTAACTGCATCTCTGCACACTCTGGCAATGCCCTTGTAGTTCTCGGCAGGTAATCCTCCACTTTTCCGTTTCTGGTGTGCTTCCCTTTTGGATTTGAGTAGACCCAGGAGGTCATGGTTGAGTTATGGGGGCCTCTTGCTCCACTTACTTCCCTTTCCTTTGTAGGGGATAAATTGGCTTTGTGCTTCCAATAGAGAGTTCTTGAAGAATTCACAGCACTCATTAGATCCTTTGTCTTCCATGGAAGCCTCCCACCAAATCCCACCCAATTGAGCCCTGAGTGAATTGAAGTTTGCTCTTCTAAAAACCAGAACCCTTGTCTTAGAGCTGACTTTCAGCACACTCAGCAGGATCCTGAACTCCACAATATTGTGATCACTGCAGCCAAGGCTATCACTAACCAAGATATCACAAAGCAGGCTTTCTCAGTTTGTGAATAGCAAGTCCAGCAGCACCTCCTTCCTGGTCGGCACGTCTTGCATTTGTATCAGGAAACAGTCCTCTATGCATTCCAGGAACTTTGTGGATGACATGTGAGCTGCTGTAGTGTTCTTCCAGCAGAACAACATGGTTTTGTATCTCCTATGCTTAAATTATCTTCTCAGTGGTAATGGCAGTGAATTTACACTGTGCAAGTCATGAAAGGCATGAGCATACTTGATCTTGACTTTGGAGCAGACAAACAGACTAAATGAAAAAATCTTTTTAAAAGATTTTAAAAGGTTTTTGGTTTGGGTTTTTAATTTTTTTTCTCGTGTGCTTTTAAGTATGAATGCAGCTATACCTGTGTGCATTTCAATTCATATGTAAAAGTCACCTTTGGAAAATTGCAGCGATAATTCTCCTCAGGCTTTGTTTGGGTTTTTTTTGTTTTTTTTGTTTTTTTTCCTGCTAACTTTGAGCACTGGTATGTTAGTTGCCAACCCTGCCAGCAGTGAGATTTGAGCTGAGGATGTCATCCAGAGTTAATAGTATGAGTCACTGCGTTCATTGGCCAGCGCAGCTCTCCCAAGCAGGAGGCACCCAGAATGCTCCAGGCACTGGAGATGGAGGAAGAAGGTTTGCCACACAGACCTATGGGTCGCATTGTTTGTGTCATGTGAAGTCCTCCCTGTATGCTCACCCTGTGTGGAGAGGGTTCCTATTTTATAGGCCAGCCCTGCTAAGTGAACTATACAATAACACTCGGAAAAACTTGTTGAAGGACCTATGCCACCTGGTACATGCACCCTCCTTAGAGGTTGAAGTTGGTCTACTCGCAAAACTCACTGCATGTGTGGCAGCTCTGTGCATGGCTGGGTAAGCTGACATTTTGTTGGGTGCTGGCAGTAACCCCTGGGTACATGCCATTTTTTGAGCTCTGCAAGTGTGTAGTTACAAGTTTGGGCAGCCTTATATATTGAGGTCTCTGAAAACATGGACAGAGAACCAGTCTTAACTGATGGCAGCTGGACTAAACTCAAGGTTATATTGGTTTCCACCAGCTGAAGATCTGGCCCCAGTTGATCATCATCTGAACAGTTCTTAAGAGCTACTACTGATGGTACATTCTGCGTACCCTTTTTTTCAAACAGATGCGTTGTATCTCATGTAATAGCATCTCAACATATGGATCTTTTTGGAGAAACTGCCTATGGTATTTTGCAGAAGAGCCAAAGTGGTGAAGTGATTGCTTTCATGACAATGATTGCAATATGGAAGAAATTTTCTTTTCACCTAGGGGCACTGCTGAGAATCATCAAGGGATTTAATTTACTTTACTTCTCTCCTACTTCCTATTGTATACTTTTGCAAGACTTTTAAACCAGTGTATGAGATCAGTTCTCATCCCAGGGAAAGGGAGAGAGCGGGAGGTTATAGTTTTATTCTAAGAGTCTCTCTCCTCTGTGACAATTGGCAGAACTGCAGGGCCCTGCACAGTCCATGTGGTTTGTCTGTTAGCATTTATTTCATTTTAAAGCCTCCGTGCATTGTCTAGACATTTGGGAGTACACAATGTGACTGTGGGATCTTTGCCAATATTTTCTGCTCAAGCTGGATCCTTACTATTGCATCTGGTTTTCAGCATTTTAAGGTCCATGGCTTGGGCTTGTGCATATGTATTATTTAGGTAACCACGTTTATGCTCTAGGCCATTAAGTGTCTCTGAGCTTTAAATGTTCTTTTTTGTCTTCTGCAACATTACTTCTCATTATAGGGAGAAGTTCCCATATTTTCTAATAGTCAGTCTGGTGAAGCTTACATCTCCTGGGTCATGCAGTTGTACAGCAGTGGATACTTCGCTATGTATGTGCCCCCTGCTTTAATGGAAGACAAACTTTCATGCATAGAAAAATTCTTCCCCTGGCATAGCCCAACTTTCTCATTTCTCAAAAAGTCAGTGAGGAGGTCCTGTTGGTTTTTAACATGGGTTGGTTATATTCTGATGGGATTTATTTATTCCTTTTGTCACAGTAGGCTGCAAATGGCAGGCATAGGGTGTCCCTCCATCCATTATGTGTATTTGTTCTGGGGAAGGGAAGGCCTCCAGGCAGACTAGGTAACGGGGAAATATTTCTTTGCTTGGGTTATGTGGACATTTTACAGCCTTGACCATGATCATTGCTATCACATGCATTATGCAGTATATAAGGGATTTATTACAGTGGCCAGCTTTCATCAAGGACTGTCCCTTGTACTCCAGTGCTCGCACACGGTGTCTACAC
Organism: Phalacrocorax carbo; assembly: GCF_963921805.1. NCBI lineage: Eukaryota > Metazoa > Chordata > Aves > Suliformes > Phalacrocoracidae > Phalacrocorax > Phalacrocorax carbo. The sequence goes on along the minus strand of NC_087518.1, from coordinate 25,035,524 downwards.
CACATACAAGTCTGTGCACATGCTCTGCTGTTTGAAACCAGTTAGATGCCTCCCCCAGCTATTGAGCTTATCAGATATGCACTGTGCTCACGTGCTGAACAGCTTGTTTAGAAACACCATACTTGATATTAGGCTAGCTCTAAGCATGGAACTGTGGTTCAGGGAGTATCAGTGACCTGTGAAGCTGTAAAAATTGGCCTGTCACTTTCAGGAAACTATTTTAAAACTATCTTCAATCAGAACAGCTGTGGAAAGCTTACACTGCAGCTGAGGGGATTGGCTGGTCTGCGAAGTTTAGGGTTCCGCTTCCTTAGGCTACTGCTATCTGGGGGGTTTTTTTGTGTTTGTTTGGGGGGTTTTTTGTGGTGTGTGGTTTTTTTTTTTTTTTTAATTTTCTTTCCATTCAACCTAGCTTATAATACTACTTACATCTCTGACATCTCAGGAGCAAGGGGGAATCTGACAACACAGGCGACTTTGTCTAGATGTTCATGTTTGTTTTGAACCTTGAATGTTTGTTTCATTGCAGTGGAAAGTGGCAAGACAGGAGGATCTTGGGTTTTGACAACTTTTTTTCTTTCTCATGTTTATTCTCCACTGGAAGTTAAACCCTGTGTTGCATCAGATGTGTTTGGAATGAGAATAACTAGGTTCACAGAAGTGTGCATATGTTTGCAAAATACAGAAAGAAACAAACTTTCCCTGCAGAAGGCCAGCCGTGGCCATGCACTGGGTGGCTGCAACTGGCCACAGTTTCTGCCAAGCAGGGGAAAGACTATCAAACAGCATGAAAAGGATCATAAGCTGTTTGTAGGGAAGAGTGGGCTCCTGTGTTCATGCACATACTGCTGAGTGGTACTGTCATCTCTTATTAGCTCATAATGTCAAGGAAGGAATTTTTTTTCTGCAGAAGACAAGAATTTTAGCAGAATTAGAATCAATGTGATTTACCCTGTCACCCCAAATGCCAGCAAGTGTCTGTGCACAGAGATGAACCTGACACACTTCACCTGAATGTACATTTCACACCCCAGGTGGTTCCACTGGGGTTCCCACAGTCCTGGTCTGCATGCAGCAGGCACAGGTATTGGAGAGGTAACACATAACAGCTGAGCGGTGACGAAAGGATCCCTCAGCTTGCAGAACCAAACCCTCAGACTCCTCTTCCTTCTCATGCACACAGAGTCTCATATGCATATTACAGCCCATAAATTGTGATTGCTTCTTATTTTTGACCTTAGCATGTCTTTTTCCTTATGTTTCTTCTTGTCAGATATCGATGAATGTGCAATAGGAACCCATAACTGTTCAGCTGCAGAGACTTGCTATAACGTCCAGGGCAGCTTCCGCTGCCTGTCCTTTGAGTGCCCTTCCAACTACAGGAAAGTGTCTGACATGTAAGTATTGCCACTGCAACAAAGCAAGCAGCCCAGTCCAGTGGCTGTGGATGTTACATAGTGCTTAAGTTTGCGGGCGGGTGTAAGTGCTCAGAGCTCTAAGATGATTCTTCAGTACCTGGAGCACATAAACTTTCCCCATACAGTTTCTGTCCCTTTTTGCCTCTTTCTTCTTCCAAACCCTAGGGAAGCCCCCATTTGCCCTCCAACTGCTGCTATAACAGCAAGTCATCAGAGCTTGCAGCTCTACTTGCTGCAGCTCTAAAAGGGCTCTGTTTATAATTAAGTTTTAAAGAAGTAAGATCTATGCTGCCTATGTCATTGCAGTAGCTGCCAGGCTGCTCAGTGCACCACTTTTGCAGTGGTTTTGGGGCTCCCTGTTTAATATTTAGATTGCACTTCCTCAGAGAGTGGTGAAATGTTGAAGGGGAGCAGGATAATGAGCTTGCCAGGCTACAGGGTTCTGGGAATGGCACACACCTACAGCTCCTAGCTCCTCACCAGTGGAGGTATGGGACCCCCAGAATCTGCCTAGCCATTTCCTGCCTTCATGGCTGCCAGTGCTTTGGGAAGCGTATTTAGTTGCTTATGACTTAAAACATATTTTTTCTGCCGTATAGAATGGAGCAGCTTTGCAAGTTGAGGAGCTTATTTCCTCTTGCCATGTTTTAGCTACCTTTTAAAGTGTTTTTGTTCTTATTTTTTTTTGAGCACTGTCCCAGGCTTGTGCTGTCAGTGATGAATCACAGACTCCTCTTCCAAGCTCTGTGCTGCTTGCAGCATGACGCTGGCTCTCTCCTCATTGGGGAGCTTCCCAACACAGCTCCTCACGTTCATGATCTTTTTCTTGCACTGTTGTACTCTGACAATTATATCATTTGCAAATGCTTTACAGGCACTGCAGAAGCAGAACAAGCAGCTGGTAATTACATAGCTGAAGACTGGGACTTCTGTTTGTCTAATACTTTTGCAATATTCTGAAATACATGTATTTTTACCTTCTATTACATAGATACTGAATGTGCTTCATTTCTCATCTCTTAGGAGGTGCGAACGAATCAGTTGTTTTAATTATCTGGACTGCCAAAATACCCCGGTGCGCATTACCTATTACCAGCTGAACTTCCAAACCAATATCATGGTCCCAGCTCATATTTTCCGTATTGGACCATCGCCCGCCTATGCTGGAGACAACATAATCCTTACTATTAACAAGGGAAATGAAGAAAATTACTTCAGCACTCGAAGGCTGAACTCATACACAGGCATTGTCTATCTTCAGCGTCAAGTGAAAGAGCCTAAAGACTTTTTGTTAGATGTTGAAATGAAACTGTGGCGTCAGGGAACATACACTACTTTTCTTGCCAAAATTTACATTTTCATCACAGCTCATGCGTACTGAAGCATGTATTGACATTGGATTTTATTGGTGCTATGCTCTTTAACTGTTCTACCAAAGCTTAATAGCGTTGAACTGGCATATAATGTATCTAGCCTTTATATTATTTTTCTCTCATTGCTTTAAACTTTTTTATTGGTTGTGTAAATTAAGTTAATTTTTATCTTTTTTTTTTTTTTTTAAAATGCAATTCTTTACATCATCATTTGACAATGAATGGAGGAAGGGTTAGAAAGGCAGTACATATTGTGTTAAATGCTGAAACCTTTCCTTGGAAATTATTTTTATGTCTAGCCACATCTGCAGGGTATTGCACTAGAGAAGAAAGATGTTCACTTGGAACTATTGGTTTTTGCCACTAAGGGAAAAAACCTTGAGCAATTTCTCTTTATTACACAAACTTATGGTTTGGATTAGCCACTGACTTCACTGAGGTTTCTCTGTCTTGAGATGCTGCGTTGAAGGCGGTGTGTGTATGCTCACCTCGTATTACTGGTTTATTTTCCTCCTTCCAACTTTCATAATATGTTGCCTAAAAATATATATAAATAAAACTCCACCAGTGAAAAAGCTTATGAATGAGTCTTGCTTTAGTAGGACTACTCATATGCTGAATATTTGCAGGGCCAATGCCTTAAGAGAATGTCATGCTTTAAGGTAAAAGCTCACATTGCCATTTTTAGTAGTTGTCTTTGTGGGTGCTGGGATTCTTCTTTATACAGGTAACTGTAGAAAGGTAACTATAAGTGCAGCTTAAGATGCTTTATAATTCTTAAAGGAATGTCCAAGAGGAAACATGGAATTAATGAAATAATCAATTACTGCTTCTTATTTTAAAGCTTGGGTGTGCCACTGAGGAATCACTTGCAATTTTAAATAAACAAAAAGGGGAGTTGCTTCTGTTCTTCAGGAAAATTACTTCAGCTGTGTTACTAAATGACACAGAGGAAAATGCTAGTTAAATTGGCAGTTTGTATTATGCCATTTAGAAAATAGAACCACCAAAGTTTTGAGCTAGGTTTCCTCTAGTTCTACAGGAAACTGGATGAGGTCCAAAGTTGAAGGCCAGATGTGGCAAAGCATAGTATAGTTGAAGTATTTGTTAGAGTTTAGGAATTAATATCAGAACTTCTTTATGGGCTGTTTTTCTTCCTCCCCAAAAAGCAGAAAGGCTCCAGTGTTGAAATTTTCTGAGCTTCCTTTGTTCCAGCATATAATTATTCTTCAAAATGTTTTAAAGGAAAAACATAACTACAATATATTAATGTTTACTACACTGCAGTTTTAATAGTCATAGAATCATAGAATTTGAGGTTGAAAGGGACCTTATTATTTTGCCAAGAAAGGTTGGACCAGACGAACCTTATAATCTGTTCTTTTCTACAGTCAATGTTATTTTGACCAGTGTGTACACACAAAAAAAAGAAACCAAATCTTATGGCTTTTTATGCCATAATCACAGTTTTATTATATTGTAAAATATTTGTTTGATCTGCATCTTAAAATCTTGTAAACACCATCTGTATGGTGAGAGTGGCAATGTTTTATATTCGCTATATCCCAAGGCCAGTTTCACTTCTTAATTCACACCTTTAATTTGAACTGTCTTATCAATAATAAAGTGCAAATCTCTCTGTATCTGGTATTATAAAGACCCATTAACAGGAAATCTATTCCCCAGCTATAAAAAATGGGATATCTCTGAGTTTGCATTCATCAAACTTTTCTTTGTTTTTTCTGCAAAAATAATTTTGTAAAAGTGCTTTTCTTCCATCCATCTTTTGTTTTCCATAGTTAACAGTTTCATAAGCATTTAGTAAGGAAGTGCCAACTGAGAAACACATGTTTATGCAATTTGTCATTTCAATTAATGCATATCTTACAGCTACAGGCCTGGCAAGATGAAGAACAGCAATGGGTAGGAGAGCCTTTCAGATCCATTATGCAGTATACATGTTAAGTGGTGGTACATTTCTCCATGCTCCAGTGGGGCTCATCAAAAGTCACTGAAATCCAGAGTTTTCCAACAGTATTAGTATTTGATTGAGCGTAAATGATATTCAGGCCTCGACAGTCTTTCTTGTCAGAGAACAAACGGACAAGCCATTTGTTAGTTGGAGACCTTTTGCTGACTAAACCCAGTTGTAGTCAATCATAATAAGGATCTGGCAGTTTGTAACACCAACTTTTCATTTTCTAGACAGGTAATTGATGAAGAAAGTTTTAGGAAAGGCTTTGCATACTAATATAAGAAAAATGCTATGTTATAAAAAAACATGTCTTCATCAGCTCTGTGTCCAGTAGACATTCAAAAAGGTGAAAAATAGTTGCTCAGTGCAACTGGTCAAAGCAAAGGCTTAAAATAGGTAATTTCACATTCTTCTGTTCCCAAAATAACCAGAGGAGTCTCTTACCTCTTACCAACCCAAGGCGTATGCCCTGTCAGTGTTAGTAGGGACTGCAATGCAGGGACAGTTAGCACTACATCCTTTGCTTTTTCTTAGGACAGTGCTCATGACTGAACTTGAACAGACATGTACACCAAAGATCTCTGACCGGCGAGGGTGTGCTTTCATTGGGTCACAATGGCTTTGGACTGGAGTTTTAGTCTCCTTCAATTGGTGTATCTCCTAGAAGGTCCAGTTCCCATCTTTGGTAATGCTCCTTCTGCTTAATTTGCCTGGGTAACCTAGATAGAGATGATAATCCACATACACAAAAGAGATCTCAGTGAAAAGAGTTCAGGTCTGGACTGTACCTTTATGGCCTCTTATGCTTTCTGAAAACAACTTTCCTGAATTCTCTCTTGAACAGCCGTATTTCTAACAAGTGAGTTAAGTAGCTTTTATTTATTCTCTTGGCTTCTTTGTGCTCCCTCCCTCTTGCCTGATTGAGGTGAATTAAGAACAGCTAATCAAGATCTATGCAAACTGATAAATTAATGAGGAAGACAACAGCTGCAAACGTAATAAAGAATTATAGTGACTTGGGCATATGATTATATATATGTAAAAACACAGATTATTAGTATGTTCCCAAAATTGGAAATGGCCTTTATCTGACCTGTCTGAACAGTGCATGTTCTGCTTAGCTTTGCAGGTTACTTACTGTGCCTTTATATGAAATCTGACCTCTCTGTACTTGTCTGTTGTATCCCCTGGGAGATCCAGTGATCCCAGAGACTAAGGAAGATCAAATGTGTCATTGGAAGGAAGAAGAAATGAAAATCTCTGTGTCTGCTGGAAATTTGAATGGGTCTATTACAGAATGAAACAACAGGGGTTTTTTTGACTGGGATTTACATAACATATAGTTGAAATAGCAGTAGATGGGTGAGAAAGATGTTTTTACCTAATATTTTTAACTGTTTCCTTTCTGCACCAGGAAGGAAGTATTTTACAGTTTCTTTGTATGTAAAAAATACTTGTATGTGGATTCCTACAGGTGCTGACTAGTCTGTGCTAGAATTCCGCCATGAGCCTGATGTGGAAAAATGGCAACTGATTGCTCAGCTTGGGTGTTGTTCCTTCTCCTCACATAGAGGACCAGAGCACAGCTCACCCATCACAGAAGAGTAAGCTGTTAATTGTAATGGGCCAAAATTCTTACATTAGCTCTAAGATCCCACAAACAGAACTTCATTCACTTTTATTTTTCTTCTCCTTTAGATCAGTTATTCCTCAGTCTAGTGATTTACGACAGAAGCAGATTTCAAACTTCTGGATTTTACGATTTGGATCATCCTTTGAGGTTAAACCAGTGATAAGGGACATACTACAATAATGGCTTTAACATCAGATCGTAACACAGTCTCTTCTGCAAAGGTCCTCTATCAGCACTAGCATTGGTATTTCAGACAGTAGGGGAAAAGCTGAGCTACCTGTCTCCTCACACCTCTTCCCTTAAGAGGGTTTGCTCTAGGAGGCTGCTCCCTTGCAAACACACTTCACCAGAGAAAGCTGCCCAGAAGTGCTCCTGCCTCCCAGTGAGGGGGAACATGCAGTGCGCTGCCCTCCCATGGACTCTGCTTCAGCCCTGGGGAGTGGGGGATGTTACGAAGCTAACAGGCTGCCTCCTTGTCTCCTAGCTGGTAGGGCTTTGCAGATGCTCAGCACCACTGGCACCACTCAGCTTCTCAGTAGAGCTGGGCCCCTGGTGAGGGGGTGTTTCTCCTCTGCACCTGCTGGTTCACTGCTTGTGTTTGCACCTTTGCTCACTTGCCTAGCCTTGGGGCTGTAGGGGTCTGAAAAATGCTGCTCTTCACAGTCCAGCCAGAAGCAAGAGTGCTGAAAACTGCATGCACAAGACAGAAAGCAGTGGAGAACAGAATAAAACAACAATGGAGTTGGATTTTGCTGTTCTCTGGTACTGTGATAGGCAGTTACGGTGCTGAATTTGGGTTTTTCTGTGGGTCCTGGGGATAAAGTCTTGAGTATGTGATTAAAATTGGTGCCCTTTGTGGGTGGGTAAGTTTTGTACTTCCCCTCAGACCTCTGCAGGGTGAGGAGTTGCTTTAATCCGGTTTGCAGGATACAGGGAATCTGTTGCACAGTCTTTGTCTCCCTCCTTCTTCTCTATAGCTCATGTGAGAGGCCCTGGCTGGTTTTCCCCATTATTTTTTCTTTTTTTCCTTCATTCTTCCATTGCTCCCATCCATGCCAGGAGAAAGAGAAAGTTCCAGTGGGGCAGAATTAGGATTCTTGAGTAAAATTAGATTTTTGAGGTTAAATAAAAAATATCTTCTCACTTTCAGTGTTCTCTGCAACACAAATATATTAATTTTGAAGTGGCTATTGAAAAACAGGATTTAATTATATCCAGTTTCAGTGATGTGAAACTGAAGTCACAAACTTAGGCCTTTTGTCTTCTTAAACACAATTCTTCATCTTGCATGTTCTCTATAAATAGCAATGTGTAGCACTATTCCAGAGTTTTGGAGCCCTTTAGATAAGCTTCACCCTTCATGGGCTCCTGCCTGATGTGCTGCTGGAGGATCCTGCCCCCCACCCCCCGCATTGATAACCAGGAGAAAAATGTATGTGAGATACTTTCTGTATGAGGAAAAAAAATTATAATCTTTAACAAAGTACATTTGAAGTGGACCATTGCCATTTTTGGAGTTTGAATAAACTATGTAAACTAGTGAAACAGGACTGATAAACACAAAGTGATCTTTTGAAGGTAACTCATCATGACAAAAAGTTTGGGTTTTGCTGGTTGATGATAAAGTGAACACTCTGACCAATGGATAAAGATCATAGTAGTGAGAAGGTCTTGATGTGGCTGGGAGACCAAACAGGCCATTTCCTGTTTTATATATATATATATATAACTGTGGCTGGAATACCAAATGCATGCAGCTCTCACAACCTTGAAAGTGGAGGAGATGCTCACTGACCTCCTAGTGCTGGGATGGTAGAGCCCAACTCCCAAACTCATGTCAGGGTAGATAGGAATATGCCTTCCTATGCTGGCATTGGAAATTTTGAGTGTCCTGTAGCTGAGATGGAGCAGCTTGTATCACGCAGGTGCTGGAGCCACTGAAATGTAAAATTATCATTTTCTTCTCTTATGGATGTTCTTCACAGTAGTTTTATAAGAGTAATCCCAGTTAATCTTAGCTGTTGCAGAGGTGTGTTACAGTTAATCCTGTTATCTTTCAGTTGCACCTTGGAGAAATAGCTTTCACATTGACCAGCAATATTTTAGACAGAGTTTCAGGTTGACTAATGTAAAAGTGTAATTCTGGAGTAATGATATAATACAGTGTAGAATTGCTACTATGAGTAGAGGAAGGACTGTGCCTTACCATTAGAGTATTTACTAGCTACATGTCATAATAACTGAACTTTACATTGTAGGTATTTGTCTAACTTAGGTTTAAGGCAAGTGTGCAATATTATACTACTGTATTGTAATGCTTAACATGATGTAAATGGGCACAAAGGTGCTGTGGTGTTGATGAGAGCAAAAGATAGTCCTGCAATGACTCATGCTTAATTATCACTGGAGTTGGGAGGGCACAAGTTTGGAGTTTAGTCACAAAGTTTAGGGATTCCCAAAATGGCCATAACATTTACAACATTTGCAGACCAGGGGAGTCTGTAACAGGCGATGTAAACTTTTGTAAACTTTTCCAGAGCAGACAGACTCTGCTGTATTTTCATAATATGAGACAATGCTGCCCTGATACTATTCATGTAGGCAAGAGTCTGCACTCTCCATTTATACAAAAGTAACAGTTATTGATGGAAGTAATCCCATTAACTGGGAAGTCTTGAGTACTCAACTGGGATTTGGAAGAGCTGGAGAGTGTTCTGGGCTCTGTCCAAATGGATAACTGGGTGCAATGCAGTTGTGACGCTCATGGTTACAACATCTGTGCATCCTTGCATCCAGTGTAAGAATTATAAAATAAACCCTCTACTTCACCCTGTATGAGTATTTGTGGTTATATAGATATCATTACCACATTAGAGGCTGGAATAAATCCTACTGACTGTTCCCTGCCACCCAAGGATCTCCCACACCAGAGATGGTGCTGGTGGCTGGAGGGTGTGAGGCTGAGTGTGATCTCAGATGACACAAGCACACAGCTGTTGTGGGCTGTGTATGTACCACTAGGCATCTTCTGCTAACTCAGGTAGCACTAAAAAACCCCAAAACAACCAACCAACAAAAAAACCACCAACCTCAATAACCTTGAAAATAAGGGTTTCCTAAGAAAAATACTTAATTTTCTTAAGAAAGAGTTTTCTAGTTTCTCAACAGCTGTGGATGCAGAAGCTCGATTAAAGTGAGTGGTCTAGGTGAAGACACAGCTTTATGTAATAATTTTTCTCCGGAGAGAGGAACAAAGGCATGTATGAATCTTTTAATGTGTGAATCACATCTGGAATACTCTGACATATATAATAATGAAGGCCATTTAAGAACATATTGCTCCATATAGGTACCTATACTATTGTTCAAAATATATCTTTCAGCTTGTAAATCAAACAATCAGAGGAGGGTGAAGGCCAGGCCTCCAGTTTGAAAGGACACTCAAAAGCTAACAGGCAGTATTAGTGCTGCCAGACTGCACCATGAGACTCCCCCGAGCTGTTCATCAGTCTTGTACCCTGTATGAAAAGGGCGTGTGGGAAATTTGGTTAGTGGTGGTTGAGCTTTCGGGGGTTATGTTTGATTGTTTAGTGGTTTGGATTGGTGAGCATCCAGAGATTGAGGTAGTGGGTGTTCACATCTCTGCCATAGGTACATTTTGTGGGTAATTTGCAGGTTACTTGGGCAGAGCCTAAGTCCTTTGGCATGTGGTACAGAATTGCTTTTTATGTATAGTATTTACCTGCTCAGGACTGCAAAAGCCCCCATCAGCCCTGTTTCATAACTTTCCCATCCTTAGATATCCCTGGACTTTGCAGTGGTAAATTTGGTACCTTTAGCCCAGCAGCAATCTTCGTCTCTCTCTTTTCTGAATTCCACTTGCAGCCTCTCCTCTTTTGTAGTTGGCTCCTGTAGGTTGTCTTGCTTTAACCCTGTTGCCAGGAGGTTTTTGTTTCATCGCTTCTGTCCCTTTTAAAAGGTCACAGGTCAAAAAAAGAAACATACAAAAATCCATCAACCCTTTTTCATTGATGCCTTAGAGATTACACCAGTGTTAGCAGCATACTAATCCACTGGCAGTACCACTGAGCTGCCAGTCCAGAAACTGAACAATAATATTATTCTGAATTACATTATGGCTTTAAGCTATGCAGTGTTGCAGGTTTGGAAGGCAGCTGTTCTGTGCACTTCTGGGACTTCACAGAATGTGTTGTTGAGTGAGCGCCCTGGGAAATGACTAATAAAAGATGAGTTATATTTTCCCAAATTCTACTGTTTTTTTTTTATTGTGTGTGAGTTGGTTTGTGTGTGTGTGTGTGTTTTATTTTGTTTGGGGATTTTTTGTTTGTTTGTTTGTTTGTTTTAAAGCATTATGTTTCATTCTTTCTTGGATTGCTTTTGTAGAAGAAATCAAAAGTACAGGTTAATGTTAAATATTTATTCCTGAATGTTCTTAATGTAATTTGGGGGGGGGAGTGTATTGAATTTTAAAGTTTATCTCCTTAAGCATCATCTTCACTATGGCCTAACAGAAGAAAGAGCTTGGGGCAGAGTGCTGGCATTGCTGTGGCAGTGTCTGACCTGACCCACAACTGGTGTTCAAGTAGTCGAGTCAGTTTTGGCCCTGTTGTGACTGTAGACCTGCTTGGTTTTATTCTGGTTTAGTTGGTTTGTTTTTTTTTTTAGTGGTGATATAGCTGAATGCCTAGAACAGGGGAAGCGGGGACATTCATGGGAAGCAGTAGTACAGTAATAGTTTGTTCATAAGCTGGTCACAAGAACTAAAGGAATAGTGGGGGGATTTCTTTTCTTTCACGTGCTGGCACTGGAAGACTTTGAAAAACAGAGTTCAAGACCAGTTGTTACCTGCAGTCAATATTTTCCCAAACCTGTCAGCAGTGATTCCGGCTCCCCTCATTACAATAACTAGATTATCTTGTAGATCACTATAGTCCCCTGTCCAGGCAGGGCTAGCCATTTTCAAATGCAAATCAGGGTGTTTAATTGTCTCCATTGTATACCATAGCTTCCTCTTCAGAATCAATAATGGAGACATTTGCAGGCAGGCTCATTTTCTTTCAACACTGATCTAATTAGTTAACAAAATAATAGTTTCTCCTCTACCTCCTTCTACCTTTTCCCCCCTCATTTCTCATCTTAGCCACTGAATAAATATTTCCTCTGTTCTCATAGAAGGTAATGCATTTACACTTGCCACAGCAGTTCAAAGATAGCAGGAATATATTTTTCTTATGCTGGTAATTGCTTTTCTTGGCCATCAGTTGATCGAAGTGGAGGAAATAGAATGGGTGCAGTTAGACTAAATAATAGATGTTTGGAGTAGAACCAGGGCTAGAGCTTTATTGGGGTTTTTGTTTTGTTTTCAAAGTGCTAAATTATTCATCCTGTGCATATGGGTGTCTTGCTGGTGAATACATGTGTAGTAACTGTGAAGGTAGTAGGGTAGTTCCTCTATGGTGTAAAACAAGGCCTGTGCCACTGTGCTGCTGTCTACCAGCTACTCTACTGGGCCCATGTTGTTTCTCCAAAATTTAAACTGAGGTTTTGGCCACATTGCAATCTGAAGGACCATGTAGCTCTATTGCAGGTTTGTCTCGCAAGCAAGTTGAAGCACTTTTCTCCAACTAAGAAAGCCTTTTTTAACCTGTCATGCAAACTACACAGGCTATAATGAAAAATCAGGGAGCAGGGGTTTTGGTGGTATTTTTTGTTTGTTTGTTTGCTTGAGTGTGTTTTTTTTGTTTGTTTTGGGTGTTTTTTTAAAGGTAAGACCATTATTCCGTGTTTTCTGGCACCGTTCTTGTTTGAAAAGCTTGTATGGAACATGAAGCTGAAACTTTGTATTACCATAAATATTTTAAGGTCTTTCATCAGATCTGTTATGCTTACTGTCATTGTATTTCATCATCGTTGCTCTATAATGAGATTTTGCTGGTACTGGCTAGACAGGCAGTCATAAGTCCACTCTACTGCTTCATTTGGGTTTTTTTTGTGGGTTTCTCCCCCCTCCTGTGTCTGGCTCCATGATTTTTGGCAGATTTGCTTGGCTCCAAGAGTGCCAAGACAAACCAGTACCTAGATTTCTCCCTATTTGGAACAAGTGCCCTTATCACTGTCACCAAGAATATCCTGTTCTGAGTGGCAAAGGGCCAGGAGCTCACCGCAGTCACCTGAAGGGCTGAAGTTCCCAGAGAAAGTTTGGGTTAGGATGATTAGCACAGCAGTACCACCTCTGACTGAAGGTGTTGGATAGCCTATGTGCAGTGCAGACTTTTTCTTCGTCATTTCGTGAACACCATTTTCACAGAAATGCTGGTGTCTTTGATAATCCTCGCATCTTAATTTGATGCTGAATTGAAAGATGAGTTTTTATCTCAAACAAAGCTTGGCTTTTTTGGTAGAAGCCTCCCTGTTTACTTGAGTGGCATTTAATCATCTCAAGATCCGTAATACATGTAAAGACTCCCAGAAATGTGGGAGATGCTGTGATTTGCTCTTTATTTTTTTGAATAGTGTTCTGGAGTAGACTAAAAGAGGATTTTTATGAGCTTCCTGGGGAAATTACAACTGTCCTTCATTCTTGCACTGAAGAGCTATCTTAGAAACAATGATCAACGAGTCGACTCAGAATAAAATGGGAAAAGCATCTGAAAGTATTAATATGTACTAATTGGAAGAAAAGAAGGCACTAAAATAGTCTTAATGACTCAATATGGCACAATGTCTTTCTCTGAGTATGAAGTTAGTTTTGATGACCTGACTCAATTTCAGTTGGGATTACGATAACTCTCTATACCTGCCCTGTCCCACACTTACGGCTGTCTCTTGTGTTTCTTGGGGTTTTGTGGCCACAGTGTGGCCTGAACAACAGTTATACCTTCCCCTGCAAGCAGCAGCAGGGTTTCAGAGGCTGACAGTCATCCCTGCGTACATGCCTGTGATCAGCATTTCCATGAATGATCAAGAATATTCCTCTGTGGGTATCCTGGATATATAGGGCCAAACTCACGTCTGATAATATGTGAATATTATGTATTAATTTATATATGAATTTATATGAGATATATTTTATATAATTATTATATATTATGTAATATATAATTATATATTAAATACTGGTGAAGTAAACAAACTTGTGACAGGTGAAATTGGTGCAGTATTTCTACTTCAAAAAGAGGAAAAGCAGAAACACCTGGGAATAAGCTTGATCTCTGAGCAGTCTTGATCCTGGCTTTCCTTTGTGCATGGAAGAATGGCAGAGGAAGAAAAATTGCTCCCTGGGATGGTTGATCTGAACATTATCAGTTTGCCAGATAGGGCCATCTTAATGAACTAAATGGAAGAACCACATAAAAATGAAAACAAATAGGGGGTGTCACCCATGAAAAAAATGCCAGTTCCACAAAATCAAGACTTACTTTCAAGTGCAGTTGGTAAAAGCAATGCCTGAACTAGTCAGAGTTATCCCAGCCATGCTGTCAGCTAATGATAAATGATAAATGATAATTAATGATGATAATTAAAGATGATTAATGATAAATGTTTAAAACTAGCCTTAACATTTTAAAATTTTAAGGACCCTAAAACAATAAACTGGATGGTTAATAACCTGTTTATTAGTACCAGTTGGGGAAGTAGTACAGCTCCAGGCATTTCCATTCATTCTGCTGTGCCCACATTTTCTCAAGCATAGAGAGGAGAAATGCACATCAATAAAGCCATGGATAGAAGGGGTGATCTGTTCACCATGCAGTGAGCTCCAGCTCCTTGCACTGTGGCGTACACATTGGAGACTGAACATTGGGACAGACATGCTTTTGGAGGCTTTCCACTGTGAAGAGCTGGAAAGCACCATTTTAGGACATCACTGCCAGGAATTACATCTCTCAAACCGTAAGTGCTGAGGTTTACCATGGTTCATGGATGCAGTTTAATTCTGGGTTCTTGGCAGGATCAGTCTATAGACTTGCATGAAGTCATCACAGTATGGCATGTGCCTGGCTTAAAAAATGGAGCAAAGCAAAACTCCCCCTTGCTGAAACCTGTCAGTAACAGAAGGGAGGAATATTTTTTACTATATGAGTGCAGGGCTTCACTGGTTTATAACAGACTGACATAATATAATGTTGAAGAAAGGAGCCAGAAGAGTGGGTGGTTTTCTTGCTGGCGCTCCTGAGTATGAGAGTGTGGCTGGCATTTGTAGTATGACTGCACAGTGTGAGTGGACTGCTAAGGACTGGACTGCCCCAGGTAGCAGCTGTGGCCAGGAGACCACATCTTTTCCATCTGTGCCTGGCAGAAATATTGTGATCTTTCATGAGAATGCAGGCATTGCTGCATTTTTCTGTAACTTTGTCCCCTTATGCTGGATGGCAGCACTGCCTCTATGCTGCTGAGATGAAGGCCAGCCCAGAACATAGTAACTGAGTTCTTGGGTCTCATTTTCCTTGATGCTGAGGCCACCATGTGCCACCTTAGCAGTGTATAAATGAATTTCAGTGGATATAAATTGTACCTGTATTCACTGCAAGGTCAGCTTAACTTGGCAGAATGATGCAAAATGGTTTGAGAGCAAAAGATGCTTCATTGGCTGAAAGGCCTCTCCTCCCTTCTGCCCTGTGTAAAAACATGGAGAAACTTTGCCTGAGAGCGTTGTTTTGGCTTTGGCCCTTCATGGGTATGCTCTGTCCAAAGGACAGAGGCCAGCTGTGGTATGGGTACCTCCTTGGGAATAGACCAAGATTTAACTCCCTGTGCTGCTACAGACTTGCTGTGACCAGGCAAATCAGCTAAACTCCCTCTACCTTGCTTTTCCCTCCAAAATGGGAAATATACCATCCCCAGCCCACACTGCATGAACACAAAAGACTGAGTAGGTTTTTTTCAGTTCCAATAAAAATAAAAGCTACCTAAGTAGCTAAAATATGAGTTTAGGGTATTTCCTCTTTGCTTTAGTTTTTATTATTTTTTGGGGGGGAAGAACTGAAACTAATTTTGCTACACCCACCAACTCTTATGTCTTAACTCTTTTTTTTCTAGTAAAAGATTTTTCTTAAGGATTTCACTGTACACATCTTGCACTGAAACAACTGGTAACTTTTTATTGTGCCTACTCTGAGAGCTGGGTCCTATAAATAGAATTTCATATGGCAAGCATATAATACCCATGCTCTCTGGTCTCTGCCACTAGTTTTAAATATGGAAATGAAGTTAACGTTCATCCGAAAGCCATAATTTATTTGGAAACTCTTATCTACAAAAGTGTACCTTTTCCCGCATTGCTGTGGGAGGGGTGAGAAGCAGTGACGGGCAGCAGCTTCATCTCTGTGAACAGATGGAAGGTGCAAAGCAAACATCTTCAAGAACAGTTGACGTTCTTGAACGTCATATATATATATTTTTATATATATATAAACACTATAAAGTCTGCAGGGAGAGATAACATCATTTCTGAGATATAATGATATACTTGGAAAAAACAGACAAGCTTTAGAGCACGCAAGCTGCAAAAGTATTTTGAACCTGAATGCTTATTTCTTTTTACTAGTTTATCCTTATCTGCAATAAGGATTCTATCTCTTCCCTCAAACTTTGTCTTGCGTATATCCCAAGACCTTCATGTACAAAATGATAGTAGTAGGATTTTACTTTCTAGCTTGCTTTCCATACTTGATATCTATGTCTGCATTTACCTGCCTTTAAGGCATGCTGTATGTCCTGGACAATTGGCAAAGGATGGACGAGTAAGGGTTTATTTTGCTGTCCTCAGTGTTTTCACTCTTGAATGTTTATTTATCCATCAAGTCAGAATAAGCAGTCATTTGTACTGGATCTTAATTTAGATTATGGATATTCTAAGTACTTGAGTAATAATGTCATTATTTGTTTGTGGTTTTCATTAACAGGCATAAGTAAATAAGTAAGAAAATATAAATATAAATCTACTTAATTAACTGAGACTTAAATACAAGGCAATAAACCAAATTTTAAAAAAAGAAAACCATTTGAGTTACTAACATCAGAAAGACTTAAGGAAGAATTTGTCTCTCATTAGTTTTAAGTGGGCCAAATCCTGCAGCCCCTCAGTGCTGAGGAGAGGTTTGTCCAAGGATGCTGGTGGACTACACCATGATAAACGATGACAGAAGGTGGTGATAAATGCAATGTCTTTCTTATTAGGACAGGCAGAGGTAGGATGGTAGATGACGGATACTGATCTAATGATTTATTTGCAGAAGAACTGCAAAACATTCAAACTCTATCTTAAACAGATGCGTTTAGTGTCAGCTGTATGTTGGGATGTTACTTAATAAGACTGTGCAAAATGGAGCCTTAAGACCATGGTTAGGCTTGCTGAAGCAACTGAGACCCTTGCAGGAACTCTATGTTCAACCTTCCTCCCACCGCTTTGTTTTTGACTTTACGTCCTACCAAAGCTGTCGGTAGAACAGGGTTAAGGATGCACTGGGTAATGTCAAGTTGTAAATGGACAAACTGGCATTATTATAACATCTTTATCATCATGCAGAGTAACGTAATATATTCAAAGAACAAGAATGCTTAGTTTTTTCCTTCATTAGTTTCCTTATGGAAGACATTAGTCTCATTAAAAAAGGAATGGGTCAGGCTAACCTTTTCTGGTACTCTAGGATTGTTGCCCCTCACCTCCCTCCAGTTTCTCCTGAATCCTGGGCTTTATCCTGATGACCTCTGAGTTTTGGCATAACTTGTCTTTCGTCTGGCCAGTAGCATCTTTAAATACAGAATCTTTAGAAATAATTTGTTATAGAGTAAAAATATAAATACAAACAATAAACAGTACTGTCTTCATAAGTTTATGCAGACCACTGCCATTGTTGTGAAGTTTGCTGCTCCCAGTTAGATGCAACATCCAGACTAACAAAGTTAGAGCAGTCACTAACCTCACTGTGTAAGCTACAGAGTACTGTAAGCTGATATGAAAAATAAACTCATATGCCATCAGGGACAATTAGCAGCTTTCATGGGAGATTTCAAAAGAGGTGGGCAAAGACACAGTGAAAGAGATGCTGCTTTGTTTCTTTCAAGAAATAAGTAAAGAAGGAACACAGTGGCATCTTTTCTTTTTTTCTCCTTTCTCTCATTTAAATGTTGTCCATTAGCCATATGGTTATCGTTAATGCAGTAAGTGTGTTTATTTGTTCTTTATATAGAGGATTGTTAGGCTAGATAGGTTACAAAATGCTCACAAGGTTTGGGAGACCTAGGTTTAATTCCTTCTTGCAGAAGACATCCTGTGTAACCTTAGGCAACTAGCTTATAGTTGTAGAATATTTTCAGGATAGGTTTGTTCTTTCTTTCCCACCCCTCCCTAAATTAGATAAAACATACAGACTGAAAATTGTTCATAGCCTGTCAGGTCCATCAGCCTCGCTATTTCAGACATGCAGTGAAATATAAGAATATTCTTCTGTCTTGTATAAGTGCTGTGAAAATAAATTCAGGCTGTATGTTAAGCTAGAGAATTATATAGTCATAATAGAGTTAAATCTTATGTTATTCTGAAGTGAAGTAGAATTAATAGTAATAAGGAATAAAAATGTATACCTAAACTAATTGATTGAAATGACAAACTTAGGGATTATTTATATCACATATGTTGCAAAAACTCATAGAAAAAATTTGTTGCTTGCTAGAAGTTTTGCATTAACTTCTCAAAATTCCATCTTTGTGTGAAGCATTAATAGGCAGTAAAGTGGAAAACAGATAAAATCTTCTGCATTTGCTGGGTTTTAGCACTTTAAGTTTATTCTGTAGCAACTCTGAGCCCAGCCCACTGATACTGTAGAGCACTGGTGGTGACCTTCAATTGGGAGCTCCTGACTAGCCTCAGGCTGCAACTCTGCTTTCCTGGAGCACAGGTACCCCAGTACACCGTCACTGCACTGGAGTTTCCTCCCATTCTATCTGAAATGGAAGGAATAACAATTATGCCAGAGTTGAACCACTTTAAAACATTGCCTGTATTTCTGCAGTAACATGGGGAAAGAAGAGTTGAATCATGAACAAATACCTTTTTTTTGTTTTCTTCAAGCTCTTTGAAGGGGTGATGGGTGTAGCTATATCTATCTGGTGTTTTCCAGGGCAAGACAGGATTATGGTAACTGGAAAGAAATAAATGGCAGCCAAAGCTGGGAGGGAGATGGGACCACTCTTTCAGCGGAGGAGGGAAAGCAGACTGGATGGGAAGGAAGGAAGGAAGGAAGGAAGGGCCAGGGTAGCAGGAGAAGGGACTGACCTGCCTAAGGAAACAAGCCTTCAATGGAAAAGAGGACCCCACCCTTGAGATGTCAGAGATAACTAAGACCTGTTATATAAAATAAATGCAACTTCTCCAAGGGTCTGAGCATACCAAAGTATGCCAGTGCTCCTCAAATTTATTTTACTTTCCTAGGGGCTTACCATCAACCAGTGTCAATGATATGCTCTTTACCCCATAGCTGTGTGAAGGGAAAGTACTGTTTTCTGCTCCCTTC
This sequence comes from Phalacrocorax carbo, assembly GCF_963921805.1. Lineage (NCBI taxonomy): Eukaryota > Metazoa > Chordata > Aves > Suliformes > Phalacrocoracidae > Phalacrocorax > Phalacrocorax carbo. The sequence goes on along the minus strand of NC_087518.1, from coordinate 25,016,589 downwards.
AGAGTGGGAATCAGGATAGGTTCTCATGAATGAGATGGAGGGGGTAGATGGGTAGCAGGACAGTTTCTGAAGGTATGTAAGCCATGAGGACAGGAGCAGGAGCTCTGCTGTGTGGGCCAAACAGGGGTACCACCACATATGGCTGAGAGGACAAGTGATTTGCAGTTATCTCACTCCTTTGCTAAGATTAAAATTTTGGAGTCTTTCAGCAAAGTACTGCAAACCTCAGAGCAATGTTGAAGCTGCAATTTGGCTGGTTCAATCTGCATGGATTACAGAAGAGGCCTTCTCCATAAGCAAGTATTTTGGTATTGAATTATTTAGCAGTTCTCTTGGTGTTTTCACAGGAACTGCATCCCACAACTGCATCTCTCCACCTTTTTTGGCTGCAGCCACAGTCACTTAGTCATCCAGGCTTGGAGTGTGCCAATACCACTTACACTGTGCCCAGGTCATTCCTGATGTAATCTTTACAGAGTTATACCCAAAATGACCTTGCTTAATTATCTCACTGCATTGCATAAAACAGTGTTAAACCAGAATCTGCAAACCAACTGATGCTGCCCTAACACTCAAGGTAGACTTTGTTTTTAGTGGGTAGTTAGTGATTTTCTCAGAGTGTCTCCTGTAATGCACAATAATATGAGAGGACAACATTACAGCTGTCATTCCCCTTTTGGTTTCATCATTCCCTCTGGCTATGCAAATGTTTTTTGGTTTTAGAACTCAAAGTAAAAGTATGGCTAATGGCCACTGCCCTCAGTTATGGCATGAAATTATGTAACCAGTGTAGCCTGGTTGCAAAAGAAGGCATAAAACTGTTGAGGTGGAGCAACGTGCAAGTTAGGGTATGTGCTGAGCCAATATTATTTTGTGAACCAAGTAGGCAAAAATCACAGGATGCACAAGGGGCAACAAATAGATTTCAAAGATGATGGGCGGTGCAAATCACTAGTTTTCATTTAACTCCAGTGCTACTGGTAGCCTCTCATTTCCATACGTTTCCTTCATTCCTAAAGTTCTGCCTTCTGGGCCTTTCTCCCTTCCCTGTGCTGACCTCATGGCCTTAGAGGCAGTGTCGGGCTGCCTGCAAGTAGCTTCTATATTTGCGTTCATAGTACTCCAATCAAATGCCTCTCCATTTCTCAGATAACATTGTTCTGAATGGAAACAACATCTAACTATTATAGATAGGCCAGAACAAGAACAGTATTGTTAAAGATTTTGTCAATCATGACAAATTATTGCAAGAACTATTTCTCAGCTGAAGGCCTCTTTTTAAAGAGGAGCATCAGCTGATCTAAAACTACATGAAATTCACAGCACTACCTTACATTCATCAGCAGAAACAGTCAGGAAGTTGATGGGTACCACCATCGCACCCAGGAAGAGAAGTACAGCCAATATAAAATCTCACACTTTAAGGGTTTCTTTCAGAACTAAACAAACTTCCAGAAATTTTCCAACCAGAAATTAATTTCTGTTGTGATCCGGCTTTCCTGACACAACACAGTTACTCACAGGGCTTTCAAACAGGGGTACTTCAGACGCTGGGGCCTATGTAAGCCGTGCAACCCTGTCTTTGGGAGCAGTGGGGTTACAAGGGTGGTCTATTTTGCATAAGCCTGGATGCTCTTTTGTGAGGTGCAATCCAAACAAGAAACCAATTTGTTGGAATTTCTCCATCCAAACTGGTGTTCTAGAACCCATTTATTCATGCGAGTAATCTAATGAAAGTCAATGGAAATGCAGAATGAGATCTCTTCAAACAGACTTAGATTTAGCATCTTTTAGAATTGTGCAGCTTTGCAGTACAATAAAAGGTAGGAGAGAAAAGGAACATGCTAGAAACACTGTAGTGAGTGATGGTAATTGTGATTAATGTATTTCAGCTGCTATAAATACACAACTGATTTTAAAAGATCTGCGAGGGAAGGTAATAAACAGCCAATCTGAGGAATTGTTGGGGTTTTTTTTAACATCCTACAGAGTGGATATTTGCGAAAGAAGTGCTCATTGTGTTCCACTTCTATAAAATGTGTACTTAGGCAGGTTTCTGAGCCTCACACACTCCACAGTAGTTTGTGCTGAGGGCATATTTTTTGGTTTGGTGTTGGAGGCTTTGGCGGGGGCTGGGGGTGTGTGTTTGGGAGGTTTGTTTGTTTTTTTTTTAATTTGTTTATTCGTTTGGTTTTTCTGAATAGCTTTCTATGAAATGGTGTGGAAAGCAGGAGGTATATAGTCTGTCCCTTCCATGGCATCAGGGAAGCCAGCAGATCCCCTATTATCTGAATACACTTAAGCGTAGCACTAAGAACTGAGCAAACTCTCTACATCAAGAAGATGAACATGTATGTATTACTCTATGGTTGGAAGAAAATACAGAGAGACCATACTATAAAATTATTACGTATAGGCAGAGAGAGAGATGACATATTTTCCTCTGTAACTATCCATTTACACAGCCAGCTAGAATTATTTCTCTCTCTAACTTTTCTTCTGATTGCCTTCCTATTCAAATTTAAATTAAAAAAAAAAAAAAAAAAAAAAAAGAGAACTGCCAGAAGTTCTCACCTTTAACTTACATGCTATTTTTTTACTGTCGGCATCTAGCAGTGCATCATTCAGCAGCGGTGCTTCTACCATAGAGGAGCCTGCTGGCTGAAAGATTTTTGAATGAAGCTTCGGTGATGCATGGTTCATAAATGTGAGAAATTCAGAGTTCTGATTTACACTTTAATTTAAGTATGCATCATACATATATTAAAGTTCAAATGCTTGACTAATATAAAGGTCAATGGAATGCATAAGCTCCTCTCTTCCTACATCTTTAATTTCCACATTTTGGTTCACTCAGGCAAATGTGCACACAGAGCAATCAAGAAACTTAATCCAACAGTTTATAAGGAAAGCTATAGTGATGTGTCTTAGTCTAAATTCAAATTACTTTCTTCTGGGGGAAAAATTATAGCTGTCAAAAACATCACTGTACTAACTATCAGTTTATCACTTTTGTTACACAATCTCTGGGGAAATTAGATTATAGAGTCTGTTTCTGATTCTTAAGGCCTATACACCAAACAATAAAAAAATGCCTTAATTCATAACCTGCTACACTTGATTAAAAAATGGAGCCTGAAGATTTATAAATAACAGTGACATTGACATATCGTCATTTGCAAAGAAATTACACCCATAGCTCTGCATTAATCTGTAAATACTTATGAATGAGAAATTATTTATAAATGTTGGGAAAAAATATTTGTGTGATTTACAAGTGAGATATGATTTATTTTGTGGAGTTTATAATTTCAATTAGATATAATTAATACCAGTCATAATTTAAGACTTCTGGTTCATGAAAGGCTGTGCATGTTGATTAGTTCTCTCTTATTTTTCAGTTAGACATCAAGAATCTTGTACTTTGAATAGTTTTTTAAGGGCTGTAGGTTTTCATTGTGTAACAGCAAGCAATGCCACAGATCTGTTTTATATGGTGTAGGTAATACTCAGCTCCTAATTAGCTAAGTACAGAATTCAGGATTTTCAGTAACAGAATATTAATGGGATAGCTAAAATCTGTGGTAGTGAAGGTGAAAATGTAATTTTATAATTGTAGATGTTGTCTACAACTACCTGGTATCTCCTTTTAGGACTGTAATAATATCAGTATGCAGTGTTACCCTTGCAGGATCTGCATGGTTCAAGGTACTGGTTTGGTATCTCTGGTATAGGAAAGTTGTGCTCAGCAGGGACAATGAGGGAAGGACACCATTCAGCCACACCTTTATGTATCCCGCATCACAAAGCTGCCGGACGAGGCAGTTTCTTGCTCACACTAGAAGAAGTTACCTGATGCTATGGCTCCAAAGGTTTGTTTCCTGCAATAGGGATGACCAAGGAACAGAGGTTTTCAGTGGAAACCAGCTTTACTCATAAAATCTCATGTTCCAGAGACTGCAGGTGCCACAAGGATGCAGCTGCTGTGCTGGCTTTGTATTCTCCAGGGAACTGGGTTATATTTGCAGACAAATTTGGTCATATTTTGTGTTTAATACCCACTAAAGCACCAGGCCAGTTTCCAGTTCCAGCATCTTTGACCTTGTGCCTAGCTAAATCCTGAATTTGAAATAGGAGGATGGATGTCTGCACAGGAATATTTTAGCAATCTCTGGGAAGATTGGACAACGTTATGACAGTATGGGGTTTGGTTTTGTGGGTTGTTGTTTTTTTTTAATGTATGATGTATAAATGTAAATAATTGTAGTGTCTATGAATGCTTCCAGAGTGGTACCAGAGGAGAAAGAGGAGAAAGACCCAGAAAGTCTTCAGTACAAGACAAGTACTAACAATCCAAGTTTCCCCAGTTTGAAAATGTCCCTCAGTTCTCTTAATGTTAAACCATTCAATACATTTCTAAAAATACTTTTCTTATGCACAAAGCCAGCCTGCATGAAAGGCCATCATTCTTTGAAGAGGAAAGCATCGTAGCAGTCTGCGCTGATTGACTACTCCAAAAAAAGCATTCTGTGGATAGCTGTTCAACTTTTAGAATGGATCAGCTTTCACTGTGCTCACACCCTCTTTGTATTTTCCCCATGTATAAACATATAGGCATTAGGGGTTTTTTTGCCTTGGGTATGCTCACTGCAAGCTAATTTTAACTTGGAAGAATGGACAGCAGCAAATGGTGACTTTCAATTTTGCTTTTGAGGTCTGTTTTGATCAAGAATATAAAAAGTTATGCTCGTCTTATTAAGGAACTAGAGCAACATTCCCAATCTTGGGAATAATCGAAGCTGCTGTTACCTGTTTGGGTAGCTCATTAGTACAATAGTAAAATTTGGCAAATAAATTAGTTGTCCAAATGCTGTTGATGTCTACATGTGTATAGTATTTTATCTGAGGCTAATAAAGGTCTGAATGAAACAACATTTAACCTTTGGGGGCTTCCGTTTTTCACTTGCAGTGAATATCATGTGCACTTTGGTACAGCCGTGGCATTTTAGAGCACTGTAATACCAGATGATGCGCAATTATGTGACAGGCTATCCATTTGTGAAGCAGCTGGAATATAGGTTATGACAAGATACAGTAAGTGGATGAGGCAGATTGAAAGAGCAACAGAGGGGGATGAAGTGGGGAACTAAGCAAGTGATGTTGTGGTTGTTTATACTCTCAAAGCATTTTTTTTTGATAGCCATTGTCTTACACAGATCCTGTGGTAGCACTGTGAGGAAGGTAACAGAGTTTGGAAGTGTGTCAAGTTTCAAACAATTGAAATGTCCTGGATGAGTAGATGAAATTCGCCTGAAGTTTCTGTTGAAGTTTTTTTGCTATTCTTGGAAAGGAAAATAAGCCATATCTCAAAATGGCAAATGTTTGAATGTGCCTTAATTTTACCATAATGTAAATTCATATTTTTTCAGACATAGGCCCGAGTTGGGATAGAGGGAGAAAGAGAGAGAAATAAAAGTAGAATGGAGCCAAATGCAGCTCAACGAAATGTGAAACTGATTTTCAAAAACCCAAGTCATTTTATGATCTGAGCAAGAGAGATCCATGATGGAAACTGTAATATGGTTCCTACATGGCAATACCAAAAGTACTGAGAGATTTGGCTCATCAAATCACTTATATATGAGCCAGTCTAGGTAGTATATGGTTCCACTGATGACTATTTGCTTGTTTAAACATTCAGCTGAGTTGGTCTTTGTGCTTTCATACTCACTGTTTCTATTTAATGACACTTCCAAACAGCAGTATTAAATGACTTTGCAATATTGTCTTCCTGAGTGTCTCTGGAGGACAATTACCTCTTCGGGAATTAGTGGCATTGTCATTATTCCTAAAGATAATCCTTATATTCTAGAATCTTGGTTTGGCCTGTTCCTATTGATTCAGTGTTGTGACTTGCTATCTTGAAGAAGTTTTCAGGCATCTTCCCACAACAGCCAATGGCCACAGTAGTGTCACTGGAAGAACTGTTAGCGTGAGGGTCCCCTATGGCCAAAGGCAGAAGCCAAAGTAAAGGGTAGCCTCCTTCTATCTTTTTTTAAACTGCCAACCTCTAACAAAAAAGCCCTTTCTCACTAGTACTCTCATTCACCAGACTCTGAATCATATAGCTACCATCACGGTCAATCCTGAAGCCAAAACAGTTGGGAGATGTACACATAGGGCAGTACAGAAACATGAGAGCACCCTGTAACACACCAGCTAATCCTTTAGAGATGCTCTTTATAGCATCCATATATGGTCTTTGTTCAAGGCAGGGCTTCAGAGTATTCTTAACTTTGAAGACACAGACAAGACTCTGGTGTTTTGGTAGGTGCTGGCAGCTGTCCTGCACTGAGGACTGATTGCTGCATCCTCAAGGGAACAGCAGATAGCCGTTTTCTTCAAAATCTCTAGCCAGGTTCTCAGGCAAACAAGGCAGAGTCTTTGATAGCTGGATGCTGAACATGCTGAAACCCAGCTGTGTTACCAGAGTTTTATATCTTCTTTTAAAATCCTTTCAAAAAATGCTGATGAATTAAAATGCTTTTGAAAGCACAGAAGAAACTACATTTACATCTCTTAATCTCACAAAAGCAACCGCAGTTGTACTATAAAAGCTAACACTTGTCTACAAGTGATGGATGTATACGAATGAGAAGTGAAAGTTTGTTTTATTCTTAACAACCCAGTGCCACAGTCAGAGTTTCAGCCTCTTAATCAATCAGTGTCAGACTGTGTCACAGTCACTAAGCACCACAGTTAGCACTGCGCTACACTATTACTCCCATTACTACTCCTGCCGTTAAATGGGCTCTGCTTCAGAATTTCTTTTATCAGAAGACAGGCTATGAGTGTGTGAAAAGCTGTTTTGCTGAAAATACTTACTGGGCTTTGAGACATCCAGATGTCTGCTGTCTTCTCAGCTGGCTTCAGTGAGTGGATGGTTAGGAAGCAAAAGTTTCTGCGGAGGGGAGCACAGTCAATAAGGTTGAAAGACGATACATCAACTACGTGAAGGGAAGAAAAGAAGAAAAAGAGTAGGCTGAAATGCCATTGTGGGTGACTCAGGACAGTACCTGAATCTTGCATTCTGGTGCAGTTTCTATGACTGGAATTACTAAAGCAGGCCAGCTGGTATAGGGATGGATGGAGTGGCTGCTACACCACTTTGCTGTACTAACCCTGCTGGTGTGTCATGGACAGCGTATGGGTTGCCCTTCAACAGTGCTTATCAGCTCTTGACCTTCAGTTTTATCATTGTCTCTAATGTGAGGACAGAAATTTAAATTAAGCCGAACAGAGCTTTTGTCATTTAACTTTATGCTGCAGTCACACTGCATTACTCTCACCCATACCTTCATTTTTTCCATCTTGGACTGTTTGCCCAAAGGAGTTAGGGAGAAGTATTTTCTTAAAAACACATTGTTTGTAGAAATGGGAAGAAAATAGTTGGGTTTTTTTAAGGGCTTGCTGTCAAGTATGGTCTAGAAATTTTTTCTTTGAAGAACGTAAGGTTTATGTGGTAGTCCTAAAAAAACCATACTTCCAGTGTGAAGAAGCTAATGATGGAAAACTAATTTTCTACCTGACAAAGAAGCATAGTTTGCTACTCTGAATGAAAGGCTGAGGGATCCAGTGAAAATCTGAGTCTATTCCTTCCTAAACCAGGGCCTCTAGGAAAATATTAACACAGAGCTTATTCAGAGTTGTTGTGGGAGATGGAGGGATTTCACCCTGTGAAACCCCTCTTCAGGTGCAGATGCCATGCCAGCATTTCTTTCATCATCATGTCCGATAAACATAAAGCCATGAAGTGATGAGAAGGCCCCACCTTCTCTCCCTCACCTCCAAATATCAGAGCTGCTGTGATGCTCAGAGAGGACTTTCAAGCTGCTATCTTAAAGGTGGTGCACAGAGCATATGCCTCCCCTTCTTCCAAACAGGGCCTGCAGAGTGTGCCTGGGATCATTCCTGGACATCCTCCTCAGCCAAGAAGCCCTCAGGGATCCTGGCTGACCCCTGTGCCTCTGAGCCACCCTCGCTCCTGCATGGAAGACAAGTGGGCACTAGTGAGTGTAATATTTGCACAGGTTCGTGGGGAGGACAAATTCACCAGTATCTACAATGAATTCTGAAATAAAGCTCTAAACCTACCAGCTAAACATTGTTACTTTAAATACTTAGCTTTTTTTCCTCTCCACTGTGTTTTGGAGCTCATCATTAACTGAGCATGTAGCTGCACTATTCTGTGGTGGTTCACGACCACCACCTATTGAACAGTTTTGTTCACTGCTGCATTTAGAAAGGTGCAGTTTTTGCACAGGGTCATTCAGATGGTCTCCCTTTACTGTGGGGCTTTTCAAAATTCGCAGTCCTTAGAAGATAATTGCTTTCTTTTGCTGTATATGAGCATGATGAATTGTAAAGAAAAACTCCTCCATGCAGCAGTAGTCCTATGTGCAGCAGCATTTTAGGAGACCTAAGAACTGCAGAGGCACATGTTGGGGTTTTTCATGAGTAGATCTGTATTTATCTCTGTAGAAGTGTGCTCTGAATAATACTTCCATCACAACTGTTTTTTTGTTCACAAGTGTTATTTTTTGTGGTTATCTGTCATTTACCTGTTCAAACACAAATGGTGCAAAATCTGTGAATGTTACTATGACCAAGATTACAAATATCAAGAGTGAATGAATACTGCACCTCCTTGCATGTTTGTCCAGTACTTCTGTGACTATCAACATGCAACCCATCTAGAATGTCTGTACAGGCAACACCTTAATCCTTTGGTTTATTTTGAGGTCCTTATTCCCTCACGTATGTATTCACTCTTGGGTGCTGCTTTTGTTGTGAACTATTTAGCCCTTTTTGAGACAGGCTTTCTGTGAAGGCCTGGGGGTATCTCACTGCAGGAACCCTCTCCTGTATGCAGAGTGCAGAAGATCAGGCCAGGTCTAAGTTCCTCTGTCCTGTACAGTCCTTGCCCTGCTAGAAAGACTTGCACCTTCAAATGCAAGGCACACAGTACATGTATTCTGATTCATTCAAAAAAAAACTATCGCCCTCATGGCCTGCAAGAAAGACATCATGTTGTTTCAAATGTTTTGAAAAAAAGTTCTCACAACAGAAAGCCAATCCAGGAACAAATTATAGTAATGTCCTATGACCACATAATCATCCTGAGAAGCCCAGAGAAGACTAGGACAAACACCTGGCCTAAAGCAGGCTACTACTCAGCAGTGTGCATAAAACCACTCTGACTGTTTCATTTAGGGGCTAGAGGCCACTTCCAGACTTGATAGATTTAGCACTAAACGTATGCTTATATCTCCTGCTTACATGTTTGTAGTAATTTCCATAGCTCCAAGCAGAATCAGGCACAGAGGACGGCTTTTGGCTTCAAGTGGTGTGTGAACACCAGAAGCAGGTTAGCAAGGACTATATGTCTAATAAACCTGCAGGTATTGTTAGTGTTGAAAAATGAGAAGGGGAAGAGAGGAAAGCTATGATTTACTGTAGTGCACTGCTAAAACAGACTTGACTTCAGCTACTTCAAAGCTGACAAATCAATATGAAAGGCTTCTGAAATCAGAGTTCAGTGAAAATATTTTATTAAGATACTTTAGAACAGTTTGGAAAGGCGCTTTTTTTTTTTAATTAGGATTACAACTTCATTATCAACTAAAATTTGTTATTAACTAGGCAAGGTTATTAACCATCTCTAAAAGATAGTAACTGTCCTGGTACTAAAGACATGCGGATCTATTTAGATGGGTCTGATGGGAAACTGCCACAGAGGTGGTGATTTGCACAGGGCTGTAATGTATCAGTAGCAAAACAAGATATGAAAGCCTGGTTTGTGAATTTGGAATCTTTATCAATATAACTATGTTTCAAGGTAAGTTACCTAACAGATGTATGAATTGGGTGTGGTTTAACTGCAGACTGGTCTGCAGTTATTCCTTGTCATTTGTTTCCAATGAAAACTTATACTGAAAGTGTATTTTAAAGAGCGAGGATAGGCTGAGATACCTGCTCCTCTGAGACACAATGAGGCACAAGGCACATTATTTTCATGCTTAGATGATGAGGAATTTATATTAACTCATTAAACAAGAGCCACCTAAATAAATTCTCATTGCTGAAAGATTTTTTGTTTCCTTAGGCCTGGGAAGAGATCCGACCAGTGCAGAATGCAGCTCAGCACTTTCAGCTCTGCTTCATATTTTAGGCAGGTTAATCATTCCTTGGGATGTTAGCCAACCAATCTGTTTATTGAATTACTTATTTATTCAATACTTATTTTTTTAAATTCCAGGCAGATTAAAATTTGGCAAACATTCGCTGCTAGAGTGAGAGATGCACAAAGGATCATAAATGGAGCAAAATTAATCTAACTTCCTCCTGGAAACTTTTCAGATATGCATATTGAAACATGCTTACATCACAATGAATATAATGTTCATGTTCACAAAAAACCCACAATGCCCGTTTACAACCTATGTTCCCCATAAAGCCATAGGTCGCAAGGTATGTAAATCTTAAGCAGGCCCACCTCCACAGTAATTCAAAATTAAAAGAATTTGCTGAATGCCAGAAGCTACTCCACATTTTTCCACAGGCTGTTTTGCTAAAATAAATCCTCCAAGAAAATCTGCAGTTAGGCAGGAAAGAGATTTGTTCAGCCCTTAAGGAGGGACAGCTTTAGAAATGCTTCATTCACATGCGAGAGGTCAGTTTTTACGTTTAGTAACTGCAGCATAGCTCTGCCTTGCCCCTCCCAGGCCTTACGGTGCCTCCAGATCATTACTCGCTCCTCTTCCTACTCAGAGTCTTCCCATTCCATCTCTTAAAATTATTCCAAGGAGTAGCTGTCAGTTCATACAAATATCCTCCCTCTTAACACCTAGCATGCTTAGAATATATTCATAGGTTTGGGAAAGAAAATGGAGAACAATGCAGTAGGTAAAGCTTATGCCTTGGGATATCAACTGCCCATGTTCAGCATCCAGAGTGAGTTCACCTCATTGGAGGAAGCCTCTGTCACTCAGGGAATTGTTGGTCACTTGGTTGTTATTGTAAAGGATAAAAAACAAAGAAAATTTTCTGAAGAAAGCCCTCCTAGATTTCCATTTTTATTTCTAAACTTCTGTATTTGTACATTCTTATAACCTACAGAGTCAAGAGGTTCTTGTTTTTAAACATTTTTTTAAGAGCTCCTCGGCTGAAAGCCAGAATGTCAACCTTCTACCTACATGATTATATTTTTTAATGTTAAAAAACAAATACACCTGCATAAATTCTGAGAGAAAAAATAAAAAACAAACAACAAAAACCCCCAAACAATATTTAGAATGTAAATGCTGAGGTGTTGACCAACCTGATAGCCTTCTACGATGGAGTGACTGGCTGGGTCAATGAAAGGAGAGCAATGGATGTTGTCTATCTTGACTACAGTAAGCATTCGACCCTGTCTCCCATAGCATCCTCATAGGCAAGATAAGGAAGTGTGGGTTGGATGAGTGGACAGTGAGGTGGATGGAGAACTGACTCAGCAACAGAACTGAGAGGGTTGTGATCAATGGAGCACAGCCTGGATGGAGGCCTGTCACTAGTGGTGTTCCCCAGGGGTCTGTGCTGGGTTCAGTCCAGTTCAACATATTCATCAATGACCTGGATGATGGGATAGAGCGTAACCTCAGCAAGTTTGTGGATGATACCAAGCTGGGAGGAGTGGCTGATACACCAGAAGGCGGTGCTGACATCTAGTGAGACCTGGACAGGCTGGAGAGCTGGGCTGAGGGAACCTCATGAAATACAACACAAGCAAGTGCAAGGTCCTGCACCTGGGGAGGAACAACCCCACGCACCAGTACAGGCTGGGGGCTGAACTACTGGAAAGTGTCTCTGTTGAGAAGGACCTGGGAGTGCTGGTGGACAACAAACTGACCATGAGCCGGCAATGTGCCCTTGTGGCCAAGAAGGCCAGCGGTGTCCTGGGGTGCATTAAAAGGAGTGTGGCCAGCAGATCGAGAGAGGTTATCCTCCCCCTCTACTCTGCCCTAGTGAGACTACATTTGGAGTACTGTGTCCAGTTTTGGGCCCCCCAGTTTAAGAAGGACATGGAACTGCTTGAGCAAGTCCAGCAGAGAGCTACGAAGATGATCAGGGGACTGGAGCATCTCCCTTATGAGGAAAGACTGAAAGACTTGGGTTTGTTTAGCCTGGAGAAGAGAAGACTGAGGGGGGATTTCATAAATACCTATAAATATCTAAAGGGTGGGTGTCAGGATGATGGGACTAGGCTCTTTTCAATAGTGGACAATGACAGAACAAGGGGCAATGGGTACAAGTTGGAACACAGGAAGTTCTACCTCAATATGAGGAAAAACTTCTTTACTGTGAGATTGACAGAGCAGTGGAACAGGCTGCCCAGAGAGGTTGTAGAGTCTCCTTCCCTGGAGACATTCAAAACCACCTGGATACGGTCCTGTGCCCCCTGCTCTAGGTGTGCCTGCTGAAGCAGGGGGGTTGGACAAGATGATCTCCAGAGGTCCCTTCCAACCCCTACCATTCTGTGATTCTGTGATTCTGTGTTTGGATTAGACTGGGAAAATATCCCAAATTTTGTAGGGTGCTCTTGCCTGCAAAGAATGAAAATTTCATTAAAAATAAATAAAGGGTACAATGGAATGTCTGAAGAAAATATCTGAATGCATTTTACCCCTTTAAAAAGTCATTAACACTTACATGCTGCTTGTGATTTCATTTATCACTGCTTCTCTATTCTACTTGTTTTTTTCCCCTTAGTCTTAAGTGGCTCACTTATGCAATTAATCCTACTGTCTGCTATGATAGTTGTCTGGGGGGAGTTTTGGTGGGGTGAGGGTATTTTTTTTTTTTTCTTTAGGTAGAGTTGGATTAGTTTGGGTTTTGTGTGGTCTGTTTAGGTTGGAGGTTTGTTTCATTTTATTCTGTTTTTTTTTTTTTGTGGGTGGATTTTTTTTGTTTTGTTTTGTCGTTGCTGTTGGAGTGGTTCTGTTTGGTGTTTTATTTTTCTGATGTGTGTGTGCAATGCCCCAGAGACTGAGTTCCTTACTTAAGGGAAGGATTTGTCTTGGTGGTGTTGAGACAGAACCACTATTGTTGTCATGTGAGGGTTGTTCTGATACCCCTCAGAGTGTCGTTATTTTTAGTATCTTTATTTTAATTCTTCCAGACACAAGAAGTTAATGCAAGTGTAAACTACCACCTGCTAATAGCTTTAAACCAAGTGTTGAAAGTAGCATGACCATCCTTTCTTTGAAGCCAGAGTTTTTTCAAGTATGATTTTGCTTTGTACCAAGTTCAGTGCTTTTACTGGAGGATAAAAGTGCTTTTCTGTGCTTTTCTGTATTAGGTTAAAGCCTGATTTTCCAATTAAAGCCCCCCTTTTCTCCTTGTAGAGGCAGGGCATGAGACGGGGCCAGGTGGGTTTTTTTGTTTGACTAATTTTGAATCTCTTCTCCACAGCAGGACAAACTCCAGGAAAAGCAAGAGGCCTTTCTCCAAGAGACTGGTGTTGTGAGTGGCATAAACTGAGAGCAGTGTCCTCCTTCCACAAATATGGGCAAGCAAATGGCAGGAGTCAAAATGTTGGAGTAAGGAGGCAGGCAGGAACTAGGCTGGAGAAAGCATGGAGGCTGACACAGTGAGCAGTTTTAAGAATAATATTCTTTTCTTTATAACTGCTCATCCTCTTTCTTCTTTTATATGAAAGCAGGTTCTTGCTGGCAATATTTTTATTTCAAGAGTTCAAAGAATTTTGGGGCTGGGCCTCTGTTATGTTAAACACTGTTCAGTTAGATTTAAATTGCAGTCAAAAGTGTGACTGCCATGTATGCACCTAATCCTGAGCCAGCTTCAAATTGGGCACAGTGTGGAGCTCCATGCAGGTCAGTCACATGTGCCTGTATTCACAAAGTCCTGGAAGCATTTTCGAGCCTGCACAGAACTTCATGCTGTTTTGTACAGAGAAATCACCTTGTTTCCATTCTGCTTGTTACCTTGTAGCAGCATTCACTGTGGAGATGGTTAGTACCCCAGGCACTCTAATTTCCTGCAGGTAAGTCATATCATAGAATCACAGGTTGGAAGGGATATCTTGATGCCTCCAATGCATTTGTTAGGGATAATGGGGTTGTGCTACCTCATGGACTTTTTTCCTTGATCAGATTCTGTGCTGCAATAAAAAGTTGGTGTGCTCATTCTGCAGTCTCTCAGGGTCTGTTTGACTGTATAACCTTGGGTATATTGTGTCTGAAGTTATTTTGTGAAAGGAAAATGAACCCCTGAGGAGCGCAGTACTGTGGGCATCATGCAGCTCATGCTGTTCCATGCACTTTGTGTGCACTACTGCCAGGAGATGAGCTCAGAGGATTTAGGAGTCTATCTGCTCTGCAGAAGAGGAAAACATATAATTTAGGCAAGAATTAGGGACAGGGAGCAAGGTAACATACAGTTAAGCTAGGACCTGAATAAAATTCAAATACAGATATGTCATTAAGGTCATTTCCATCTCTCTGGGTATTGCCCTTGACTTTACTTCATGCTTCTGTATAAGGAGCAAAAGCAGAAGTATGGTCAGCATGTAACAAGGAATAGGGTTTCTGCTAGAAATACCTTTTTGGGTACTTGCACTGTAGATGCCATGTTCCGAAGTCTTCCCAGTTCCCATTATATTGAAGTCTGTATGCTAATTCAGTAGCTTTCTTCCAATCAAGCTGTTCTTTTTGGCTCAATACTGAGGAAAGGGTTGGGAGAAAGGTGGTGTGGCCTTTATAGCTGCATAGACTGATTTTTAAAATATTTTATCCTCTATAAAGACACTACTTGCCTGCCTTTCAGTTGCATGGAAAAGTGACTGGGCTTAGTCTGCTGATGATAGGCAGTTCTTACCTAGCGGAAAATTATACCTGCTGGCAGAACTGGGTCTCAGGGAATCCCTGGTAGCTGCATACTGCAAACAAACATTATGGATTTTAATGAGCAGTTCCACACCCACATAAATCAGAAGTCTGGAGGTAACATTGTTGCTGCTGCTGCTGCCGCCGCCACCGCTCATAGTTCAGAAGATAGCCATTGACAAACTGGTGGGTTTCTTCCAATCCATAAACATACTTATCCTGCAAGGAACATGTCCTCTGGCACACACTTTGCCAACACTAATTAGTGATGTAAAAGGATGTTGTTGTATGTTGGTGATAAATGAATAATCTGCTATATAAAACATTCTAGTTCAAACTCAGAACCTGCTTTAAAAAAAAATATCAGCCACTTTCCAATATCAGTTTTTCTAATCTCTAAGCCAGTCCTTGAACCTTTCCCTCTATGCAACCAGGACAATAATAAATTTAATTAAAGCCATCATCTTTCAGTGTTCCTTTCTGCATTTAAATCACTTCATTTTTTTACAAAACACGAGTTCCTCCCTCCTTGAGAAATAAGAGGCTGCCGACCAGAATATCACATTTCACTGTAGTCAGTTTTAAGAAGTAAAAAATGAAGATGCTTCTGGGAAAACAATATTACCAAGTATGTGGCAGATTATGTTCAGTGAGAATAAATTAAAATCAACTCCTACATTGGTAATCTTGCTGTTACCAATGGCAGAATAACATGTTTTGTCATCTGTGTGAACTGAACTGATGTGCTGGTTGCAGAGGAGAAGCAAGAGGGCACTGTTGTGCTAGCTGCTGCCCCTAAAGGGTTTCTTTGCTGAAGTAAAAATGACCTTTGCATGTTGCTTTATTCCTTATTATGTGGAAAGATATAAGGAAAAGAAAGGGCAAATGCTTGTGACGTAGGCCATAACCTTACAGCAGCCATTTTGTGTAGCCTCTCTTTAAGATATTAAATATGCCAGTGCTTTTCAAAGCTTAATTAAGTTCCAAGGCATAAAAGTTCAAGTCACTAATTATTTTCAGCATCCTTTTTCCAGTGAATTGTATCTCAGATGCTTTTAAAGGCAGTGGCTCTTCCATAACAATGTTGAGTGGAGCTCCCTTGTAAGCAAGGCCTAGTCAGGATGCCTCAGGTACCGCCTGCACCACCCATGACTTATAGTGTCTCAAAAATATAAACCTACTTACACTCTGTGAAAAATATAAACTCCTTTGAGCTGAGCGGAGCCCAGACTGTGTTCTTGCCTCTGACTGGCATGTCTTACTGCTCTTAATTCCAACATGCTTGGAAAGTGAGCAGTAGTGTACAGGGCTGTGTATAACCTGTGCCCAGGTAAGGAGGAGGAGGAGGAGGTGGGTAGTGGGAGAGACTCACAGTTCCTGGGTTTCATTAGGGGTAAAATCTTTTGTATTCTGCCTTTCCACACAACTAGGATCATACAGTAAAGGAGAAGCACATGGTGGGGTTGTTTACCTGTGAGCTGGAGTCATTGCCTGTTTCCTTTCTCAGTGCTGCAGGTCTCTCCAGGTTTGTTACCTATCTGCCCATCTCAGACAGCTGAGACTTTCTTTCGGTTCATCCTTGCAAAGGCTTTAGGATTCTCTGCATGAGAGGGGGTGTGTCAAGTAAGCAGTACAATAACAAATCCAAAGGCATTTGTTGACTTTCTAGGCCACGCATTTAAAGAGCCCTTGGCTCAGCTTACAGTTTTGCAAAATGGAGACTACAGGTGTAAATACCAGCCTTCCCTGTTCTCAGAGGGATTAAGTGTAGCCAGTAGCAACAACATCAGTAATTTAATACCTGCAAAACATGGACCTGTTTTTAAAAATGGCTGTTTAATCAGTGATGGAGACAGAACTGTCTTTGCTCAGTGCGTTATTTTTACCCTCTGTGTATAGCTCTGGGTGACTGTGGAAAAATCCTTAGCTTCAGACTGCGTGATGACTGCTGAATAGCAAATTCAGCATTTTTTCTCATGAGCTTTATGGAGGGTGGTAAGTCAGCAGCCATGGGAAGTCCAGTAATAGCTGGAAGGTGGCTGTGAGAGTTGTTTCAATCAAGTCAGTTCTCTTGTAGAGGAGCATCCCTTTGGAGCTTCCTCCAGGAAGATGCACAGAAAAACTGAAGTCTGGCTAACGATGGTGCAGATTGTCTGATTTCTTCTTAATGAATTTGGGTAAAAATGAAATGCAGATGCTAACTTTATGAATCATTAACTCAGCTCTGGCAGCTTGCTGGGTTAATAGTTGACACTGGTGAGTACAACTAACTACCCCAGTGAACCTTTCCTACTCCTACAGTAGGTTTGAGCTGTGCAGATGGCTGATGTACATATACAGGTATTAGAGCTTATCAAGTATCTTCCTTTGCCTGTTAGCTCACAATTTAGTTCCTGTCAGGCTTTCTGTGATCTACCATTGCATCCTCTTTTAATAAAAACATCCTTTAAGATTAAGATGATCTGCCTAGTGCTGCCTTCTGAGCTGTGTCTGAAGGGTGTCTGCATCAGGGAGTTAAATAAAAGGAATGGTGCTGTCCTTCAACTCAGTCATGTGAGTTTTCTGTCAGTTGCAAGTCCTCTAATTTCATTACTCAGCAAGCTGCTGAGACTGATTTTGGTTCTCCAGCTGTTAGGAAGGGTAAAATTACATTTTTACCAGATTTCTGGCTTTCAGCAAATTAACATGAAAGCAGTCAGGATTCTTCAGGGGAGAACAGGAAGTAGAACAATTAGCCAAGCCATAAAAATCTAACTCAAAGAAAAAAGCTGCCAAAATACAAGGCCAGTTCTGTGTTTAAAAGTTTTATATCATTGTAGTTCCATTGATGTGAATTATTATGTAAATGAATATAGACTAGGTCTTCGCTCCCTTTCTGCAGCATGAATTTTAATATATTTGCTCCAATTAATAGGAATATTTTGCTTTGAGTTATTATTAGGTGCACATTGCTTTAACCACTCACAGATTCTCTTCTAGATGATGCCTGTGGACTTTCATTGCTTCAGGGAGGACCCCAGTGCTTGAGACCTAAAACTGATTTGGGACTTTCTGATATAGAAACTGCAGACCTGTTACCCCAAATGGTACTGTGCCTTCTGTTAGATGGAGTTATTCACAGTCTGTCCCAGTTTGGCTGTTGGGGTTTGGGACACTTGTAACTGCAAACACTTTAGTTGTGCAGGAAAATGCCCTTTTTGTGGGCATATCTCCTGTTTTCCACTCCTCTGTGGATAGTATGGGAAGGAAAGTACCTGCCTGCTTTTTTTCATCATGGTATTTTTATTCACCCTTTTTCCTCTCTGTAGACTGTCCTGAGGTGACCTCTGCTTCCTTCAGTCCCTCTCAGTTTTGGACCTGTGGTCTGTGCTTTGGTCTCCTATGAGCTGTCCATTCCCACAAGTTCTGCTGTTACCCCTCATCACCACTGCTGCCTTTTCCTCACATTATCAGGAAGATAGAGGAATCATCCTGTCCCTCTTCCTCTTTCTAAGCACATCTAGCCTCCAGATGCAGGTCCCTCTCCCAAGTTGTAGATTCTTAGCTCACTGAGATGCCAGTCTTAGTTAGCCTTTACTACTTGGGTCATTTCACTGTCATGAGGTATATCAAATGCCATTTTATCCTTGCTTCCAATGTCAAAATATCAGAGGAGTTGCCAGCGTATATTACTTAGATCTTTTACTCCTTCACCTGCCTCCTCTGCCCAGCAGTATTCATCTCTCATTTTATCCCTGAAACTCTGGGATTTATTCCCCTTCCCCCACTTCTTGGGGCACAGATATGTCATTTAGTTTTGGGGTCCTTTTGAATACTTCTTTCTGCAACTGTCCCCTTCCTCAGCTGTACTCTAGAAAAGAAGAAATCAAAAATAATTTCTTCAACATCCCTGATGTAACATATATCCCTGGAGGAAAATGTGCTTACCCCCATTTAAACATATGAAAAAAAAATGTTTTATTGGGATGGCAGGAGCAGGCTAGGTGGCACAGATCCCCAGCTGGAGAAGGGGAGGCAACCTGCTTTTGAGTACCTGAGACGTGGGATTTCAAAGCCCAGGAAGACAGGTTTCTTTCTTACCTGATGGCCAGCTCCATCTAAAGTCTGATGGATAATTTCAGTCTTGCCAGAACATATTCAGCTAAGCCAGTCCAGAAATACTCAACAGTGCTTTGCCTTTGCTTGCAGACCTACGCAGGGTTGCAGAGATGGCAAAAGCATCACACCGCCTGATGCGTGGTCAGGACTCCTGGATGGAGAACTGTCATTGGTAAGCCACTAATAATGTTGTCACGTCTGGGCAGTAACTTTTCTTAAAATAGTAAGGCATTTTCAGCTAAAATAGTAACTGGCCCTTGTTTTGCTTTTTATGTACCAACAATGACATCTACTGGTTTCTAGTGTTATTGCAGTTGCCTGATGCAGTGTTCTGCAGAAGTCGTTGTCTTTACAGGGTTTTTCTCAGTAACTGCCTACCAGTGATGAGGACAGATACTCTGCCTGCTATTCACATGACTGTCTTTTCTAGATTTTTAAGAGGAAGGAACACAGAATATTGTATTTATCCTAAGGCTGTGATTTAAAACGCTCAAAATATGCACTTCTGTAATAGGGTTGGGGTTTTTTTTGCAGGTTCTGGTGTTTGTTTTGTTGATTTTTGTTTTGTTTGGAGGTTTTTTTTGTTGTTTGTTGGACTCTTTCTGGGGTTTTAAATTATTTTTGTGAGGGAAGTGAAGAAAAATATCCCCCCAGGATGGGGCTGGAGCTGAAGGGCTGAAGAACCAGCACTGAAAAATGGCGGAGGGGTGTGAGGGGAGGGGAAAGGGGACCCTGGCCATGATGTGGCTTGGGCTGGGCCTGCAGTCCTGCACTGTTGGGAGAATGGTGAGGAAGGGGTGAGGCAGATCTAGTGCGTTGGATGTGCCAGGCAGGTTGGGATGTTTGGTAACATCCTTCGAACCCTTCCTGAAAGGCGCACTGGTAAGTGGCCCTGTGGAAAGGGGCAGCTGGTGTGGAGCAGACGAAGCCTGGGCTCTTGGTGCAGGGCAGTGCGTTCCCCCTCAGTGTGGGGTGGTGTGTCCCCTCCTCAGTGTGGGCCTCCCCCCTCAGTGGGGTGTATCCCCCCCAGTGTGGGGCAATGGGCCCCCCTCAGCAGGCACATCCCCCTCAGTGCAGGACAGGCCTCCTCTGGGCTGTTCACCAGAGACCCCTGGGAGTACAAGACATGGCAGGGGATGGCATAGAGCTGTGGAGAGTAGCTGAGTGAAGCTGGGACACAGTACAAGAGGCCTCACTTTGGGGCACATGAGGTAATGGCCAAACGTTGATGGGTTCAGATAGGAAAGGGGGGTGGGGCTGTGGGCAGCTGAAAGCTTAGAGAAAAGGTGTTATAAGTTTATATTCTGAATGGTTAAAAGAGATCCTAGGCTAACAGATTTGAAGAAAGGTATGCCAGCATGCACCATCCTGCCCTGACGGGAATGGGCAAAGCCAGCAGGAGTTGTATGCTGTGGCACTGCCAAGCACCTCAGAAGCCCACCAAAACAAGTGGGACCACTTCCGCCTGGCTTGGGCAACAGCTGCAATGACATACTGACTTGGACTGAGGCATCTGGTATTTCTGGAGCTCTTTTCAACCTCAACCATGCTTTTAATAGTATAGTATTAACTATAGGTAGTGTAAATTTAGCATAAATTAACCTGGCCATAGGGATGCTTGACTTGGAGGAATATGGCCATACAAGTCTTGTCAGAATTGTGCTGTAATCTGGTACTTTGCATGCTGTAAGGCTTCATGTATAATTGCTTCACCCTTTTCCTTGGGACAGGCATGTGCCAAGTACACTGCTGACCCTAGCACATAATATTTTTCACTAAAAAATGAAAATAGTGAGGGGAAAAAGGAGGTATTTCTAAAGAAAATTTCACTATAAACTTTAAAATTTAAAGCCGCTGATTCAGGATAACTGATATGTCCTGCTTCCTTAAAACTGTCACCTTGTGTTACACACAAGATATGACCTCTGAGCATGCATCACCAGAACAAGCCAGATTACACCTAGTCACGTCAGAGGTTTCAGAAGTTGCTCTGAGAGAGACAAACCCAGACACACTGCACGGTCGTGGTGACAGCCAGCCCATTGCATGTTCTCAATTCCTTCAGCATTAATGCAATCTTTACTCACTCAGATTCATACCAAGCAAAAATTTTTCTGTTCAAAATGATACAAGTTCAAAGGTATTCCAGGTTTCAAATGCAGAACATCAGTTTCAGCAATAATAACGCAAACAGAAACTTGTTGGTACTGTTCAGTTTGTTAATGCCTGCTATTTTAGTCTTACGAATAGCATATTGACCTGGGGAGGTGCTGGGCTCTGTTTCTGACTGCCAGTACCCTGCTGCATGAACCCACCCTGTCAGTGCCTGCCCTTCCCTCCTAGTGCTTATCTTACAAAATGGTATTGTTACGCCTGGATTGGAGTGGGTGAATGATGACAGCTCAAAGACTCTTCAGGCCTTTTTCTCTGGCTCTTTGGGGGATGCAGAACTGGACCTGCTTCAAACCTTTTATTCCCAGTATGCCTAGCACAGCAACAAATTCAGTTGGGTGGGCCAAGATAAAGAACTACTTCCAGCATCCTGGAGTCCACCCAAAGAACCCCCATTCTTTGCTTTTTTATAATCAGAGGGTTTAGCAACTCTGGCAAGAAACCATGAGGAGAAAAACAGTAACTTAGGTGGGTTGGTCTCAGGCTGTTTCAGGTTGGACTAGTCAAAAGCAGTTCCTTACAGTTTACGTGAAAAAAACAGAGGGAAGTTCTGGCCCGTCTGTTCCCAGGAGTATGCTCTTTCATTTCCATTTTCATTTTGACAATATTTGTCAAAATATTGTCTTGTGCCTTTTACCAGAGTGAGAATTGCATGACCTATTACATAAGGGAAATGGTTATCTCTTATGGGCAAATGCTAGCTGAGTACACAAGAAACAAAATTCTAGACAACTATGGAACCAAGTATTTATATGATATGTAGAAATGATAGATACCATATCATAGAGATACAGTGTCTTAAGGTATATAGTACCATAATTTAGTTTGTGTCTGCAGGAGAAAAGCAGATCTCAAAGGCTAGAAAACAAAGTGAATGGAGCTTTAGAGCTGTGTATGAAAAAGGGAAGGTGAGGAACGCACACTGTCAAGGTCAATCTGGTTTTGTTATCTTCCAAGATGATGCTCATTTAGAGAAGTAAAGCTACTTACTATAGGGGGAAGCAACCCTCCCACAGTGGCTGTGCTCTCATCCAGAAAAGTCACAAGGACTTTAAGTAGTTTATGAAATTCCACATGCATTAAAAGCAGCAAAGAAAATTCTTCATAAAAGTAAAAGATTTGGTATCCAAGAAGTAAAATGAATTCACAGAATAAGAATTTGGCTTGCAAATCCTTTGTATGAGGTTGAGACATGAAAACAGAGTAGTTAATGATTAAGTTTCTTATAATGATTATAGTCACCTACAGCAGCAGTGACAGTGAAGTTTGGGTGCCACTATGGCACCATTAAAGTGCTTTAGAGTGTTTCAGTTAAATGACAATTTAGCCTTCAACTTACCTACACTGTGTACACAGCTGTGATAATTATGTACATGCTCCACATTCAGATCTTGTTAATGAGGAGTCATTGAGCTGTTGGAGGATGCTCCTAGGTAAGTGCAGTAGTGTTTAGACCAGGTGGAGATTTGCATGCATACAGCATTCAGCCAGTTATTCTGACCTCACTGAGGCCAGTACTAATTTTTTATTTATATATATGAGGATGCTATTCAATACCTAAAGACTCTCTGATTTCACTAACATACTCAAAGCCACCATTCTGTGAGGTCATACACTTATTTTAGGATCTCTGCTCAACAAGGAACCAAAATAACACTCTGGTATTATTTTTAAAAGCAAATTCTCAGTACATGTGTAAAAGTGGTTCACAGGAAACCCACCATCTGAAGTCACCTGCTATCTATATGCCATATATTGGTTACACATAAACATGGCTAATTGACACATGGATAATATGCCCAAAGAATTTCTCTCATTCAGACACACTGATGAATGTGACCTCCGATTATAATTCATTTTCCAGGAGGACTTGAAACTATTTAACTTACCTAAGTAATTTCTCATTCTTCCTGAGGCACGTCATCAGAAGACTTCCTTCTTAATTATAAATATAGGAAAGGGTGTGAAAAGGACTTGGACATTGATATATATGGGATTGTATGTTCTAGTCAAGATCATTGTCTTTTGTATCATTAAAAATAAATCATAACTAGTTGTAAGCAATTAATTCAATTTCCTTTATTACAGAGTAATTTAATTTCTCTTTGCCATGCATTTCCATAATATTATTGTTTTACTCTCTCTTCATAATACATTAGTTTACTCCCTCCCCCCAAGATCCCCTTCTGTTTTCTCTCAGTGGAAGTAATACACTGCAGACCATGACCTTGAAGGCAGTAGCACTGGTATCTGTTTATTGCCAAAGCCTGCTTTACAGACGGGGCTTGCCCCTTGTCACATTGTCCATGGGTAAAAATACCATTTCATTTGCTGTGGTCTGTGCTGGTTTAAATTTTGACTGATTTTGAAGATTTTCTGTTCTACAGCTCATTCAGCATGTAAGCTGTGTTTAACATGAGCTGGTAGACAATATCATCAGATCAGCAAGTATTTATCCCCTTGCTGAGGCAAGTTCCAAATCTGGGACACTGGGAGGGTCACAAATGCCAGCAGAAGGCAAGTGGGTTTGACTTCCCTGACTACCTGTCTTGTAAAACCAGGTCTGCTGGACTCCTGGAGACCTGCTGTCTTGTGAGTGCTTCCTTACTTTGCCCAGCTTCCGGCCATCACCCTTGGTAACACATTCACTTGGCAGTGGAAGCTGCTGTCAAACACTCCCGCTGTGAATTCTTCTCATCAGCTTTTCAGGGGCAGCCTGATCTTCACAGGGGGAAGCTTGCCGAAAAGCAAATGACAGTTATAGAGCTGGAGCAAATTGCTCCATTTGTGTTTTTCAGAATCTCTATTAAAATTATTCTAAGTGTAGTCTTCATCCTTCCCTTTCTCGACCATGAATTCAGACCCCAAGGAGTTCCACAAATGTTACCACTGGACATAAGTGTGGACAGGAAGACACACCCCACTTGTATTTATTAGAGGAATTCTGTAAAATATTTACCTATTAAAGCTACAGACTTTTCTGAGAAAAGTTAGTGTTCTGAGAAATTCCTCAGTAGCACTGAAAGGAGGGTTTAAAATAAACCTCTGGGTTCAGCTCCATCACGGGATGTAAACATCTACCAGCAAAGAAAGCATCTCTCTCTATGTTAATCCAGGATAGTTTAATGTGAGATGAAGGATCCCTTTTCCAGTGGCTCATCTGCATAGGTTCACCTGCAGTAGTTGCATCCAGAATCTTTAATGTTCCCTGTCTTGGGGACTCCTCTAAGTTAGTTATGGCTCAAGTTCTCCAGGCTGGATGTGCTTATTTGATTAGGTAGTATCTTAACTGCAGGCAGATTATAAGCTTTGGGCACTGCATATCTTGGCCCAGTTAGTCCCAGAAACCCATTGTAGTCTTTCACCCTCCATGCTCTAAGACTTCCTGATGACCGTTCTCTATTACTTGGGTATCCTGAAGAGCCTACTGGGTGCAAGAGATGTAAACACTTAGGAAGCAAATATGGAAATATACCAGTAGGAAGCAATGGGAACCAAATGCTCCTGGGGATGCTGGCTGTATTGTTATTGGGATGTTGCCCAATTCTTTTACTTAATGTTGAGCCATTTTCAGGGCTCCAGAGACCTGCCTAGGGGCATGAATAACAGGTTCCCTAAAAGTGCTCTGCATTGTAGCACTAAATCTGACAGCAAAGTTAGCAACCCCATGTGTCATAAGGTCCAGATCTCGGGTGAAAGCACCTTTTCTCATTTTTGCTAATGACTAAGGTATGTGCTGCTTCTTGTTATTAAGAAAACATTCCTTTTGAACAGGACCAAGACTGCTGTGTGCTCCTGTGAATGGCTATCAGTATCTGAAATAGTGGCAAACCAACTCTGTCAGCTGATTGCAAAACAACAGGAAGGGAGTTTTCTTGCAGATGTGCAACTTTAACAGATTTGCAGAAGCAAGGCTAATTTTCTGTATTTTAGCAACAGTTTATTCCCTAATTCAGTCTCTCTCCATGTGTGTGTGTGTGTATATGTTACTCTAGTTGCACACTCGTACTTGTGTGAAATACTGTTCAAAGGAGTGATTACCTTTCATTTAAATGATTGCTATTTGTTGCCTGCTTGTGCTGCTTTGGCAGGTATTCTGTAAGGCTATGCTGCAGAGGCTCGTGAGTCAGAGCTTTATAATCAGTATGTGCACATGCTGAGCAACAGCAGCAGCTAGTCAATCTGGCCTGTTGTGTGTGTCATTTAGTCCTCTCTTGAATACATAAACTGGAGATGAAAAATGTCACCTGTTATTCCTCAGTAACTCTGGAACTGTGATGTGTCTTTGTGATCTATCGATTAAGACAAAGGGCTGCATTACAGTGCTCCAGGAAAAGAAGCATTGACTAGAGATGTGGTTACATTATCTCACTTTATCAGATAGGAATGCAGTTGGATGTAATTATGTTCAGCCAGAAATAATCTAATATCTGAAAGCATGAGAGACACCTTTAAATTCCCTACTTTAAAAAAAAAAAGCCCAGAACTAGTTTTTTACCCCAAGAATAGTTTATCCTTGATTGTAACTGAATAGGAAAATATTGTATCTTTCTCTTAGGTAATTAGGACTGCTGAATACATTGACATTTGTTTACACCTCACATATCATCTCTCCTCCACTCCTTTCCTCTGCTCAATATATTTCAACCCAGATGTACGTGTGCACTGCAGATAATGTTAAAAGTCACGCTGAGGACTATGTCTTAGCTTGCACTGTCAGACCAAAGTTGTATGAGCTGTTTTCTGCCTACCCTTCATACACTGAGCATGGGTGCATGAAGTGTGTTAGTACCTCCTGAATGCAAAGGAGCAGAGGTCAAATAGGCAGGAAAGAGGTGATTTATAGTTCTGAGGAGATATGACAAGCCACCCGTGACTCTTACCCAATCCTCATCTGGTGTATGTGAATATGTTACCTCTTGGCACATATTAATGCTCCCCCCCAACATCTTCTAATGTTATTTATTTCTGCTTTTATTGCAATCAGCAAGGCAATGAGCCTTCCTCACACCAAAAGGAAAAAGCTAATCTCGCAGCCTTCTCCTCCCAAGGCCACAGTCAATGTCTCTCAATGAGTCAGCTGCCAAAGGATGTTCCTGCAGAAGTCTGCTCACACCCTATAACTTTTTTGTCTGTTGGCTAAATATAACATGGGTAATAATTTTACTGACACAGGGCAAATGGGCATCATTTTTCTTACAGAGTCTCTACTGGGGATGCTGTATTATATATGGCTTCAGAAAGGAGACATTTTTGTAATGTGTATATCTTGATGCCACAATATTGTTATACATTGGTTAAATCCATAAAGTGATGCAATAAATAATACTTTCATATCAACTGATCTATTTTGTTTAGAAATATATATTTCTAGGTGCTTATATCTGGTGCTGTGTAAACCCATATCACTCATTCCTACTTCAGCTTAAACCTTACCATTCTCATGTCTTGGGAGGACTTGAACTCAGGGGAAAAGAATTACCTATCTGTAATGCAAAGTGTTTGCATACAATTAACACAGAACAGCTGAAAAAAACATTTAATGAAGTGATCTTATACATGGCTCTTTGGTAGCTTCATGTGCACTGTGCCCACTAAACCACGTCTCTTTCTCTTACCTTATAATGTAAGTCTCAATGTTTAGTGGCTTTCTGCAGATCCAAACAGCCATTACATGACTCAGTTCCACCTACCAGACTTTTCCACCAATATGCAATGCTGCAACAAAAAGTTTCTGTGGCTCAAGACTGAAGGCAAGCAACATTCAGTCTTCTAGGTTAGTCTTGTGCAGTTAAACCTGAGTGATTTTGTGTTCCAAAAAATAATTTTCATCTGTGATTTAAATTATTTTGGAATCCATTTCTGCCCTGGAAAACAACATTTATACTAAGTGTTACTGCCAGTGTGATAGCCATGTTCAAGAAAATATCATCTTAAATAGGAAACATGACCTGCACAATTTACATGTTCTGTGGCACAGGCATGATCAGGCTTCCTGCAGAAATGCAAGAGCGATGGGTTTGGTTTTCTTTTAAGTTTGTTGCTCTGCAACCTGCTATTCAATGTCCTAAGGGATTTGTCAGGAAGTAAGAGATACAGAATTCCCTCCTCTGTCTGGTTGCATTAACATCCTCAACTCCCACCTCAAAGGAGAATGCTTAAACTGCCAGACTATTCTAGGCACAGGCAATCCTCACCACTCCTGCTGAGTTCTGTAGTAAATAATTTTTGTTAGGCCAGATAGAGGGGAAGGAGTGAGCATGACTCTTAGAGAAGTCATTTAGGAGGAGAGATTTCAGTTCTCTGCTCCCAGGACTAGTTCTGTCCTTTTACAGTACTAAGTTGTGTATCAAATATAGCAGGAGCTATGGAAACAGAGTTCAGATCACAGGACTCTTCCCTTGCAGGTAAGTGCTCTAATCCCTGCATTATGCACTCATACTCCCTTGCTGTCTCAGTAAAGTAATTGTTGAATAATGCTCTGGCTCCAGCAGAAGGGAGGTGAGTGTCTCAGAACTCAGAATAAGCTGCCAGGTGGAGGTTAGGGCATGATGCTCTGAGTGAGAAGCTGAGACTGGAGTAGAATGGTTGCTGACACGAGTGGTCTAACCACTTGCATTTCCACCTCCACTTTCAAAAAAGTGTCATCTTCAGGATTTTGAGAATAAAGGGGTAGGCATTTTTATTCATAGAAAGTTCTGGACTGTGTTTCTAAATGGATACCCTCACTTCAGTGCAAATCTTACTTATGCATTGCGGGAGAGCTGGGATTTAAGACATGCTGAGATGAGTTTTTATTGCACTGTTATCAGTGCAATACCAAGCATGACTGTAGGCTGCTTCCTGCTCAATTGCTGGCTGAATTTGGACAGTGATTTTTTAAGCTCCAGTACCACATACAGAATCTATGAACCCAGCTTTGGGTTTCAGTTTTCACTCTGGGGATCTAACTTTCTGCACTGCTGTATCCTTTTTTGGATCTAGTTGAATCTAGTGCTGCTGTTGGCCTGTATGTCTACTCTGAAATAAAACATAGGTACTGTTCTACACTCAGTTAGGACATTCCTAGCCTCAGAGAGACTCATCTGCAATCCCTTGTTCTCATAGTAGCTAGAAAAAACCATACCTGAACAGGCTTTTAATTTTCACACTATGTCTAGGAATCTGCAGACAGCTGTTTCTCTGCCCTTCAAACAGACCAAAGATCAGCCATCTTGGGTGTAAAGCTGTGTAGGTAGAGGTCTTATTAGGTCAGTCATCATGACATAGTAATACACTTATACACCTTCTAGACAGAAGGTCACGTTCAGCCAGGTCCAGACTATTGAGGTCCTTAAAGAATTGCTGTAATTCACATTCATAATGTTCAATTTAAAAAGAACAAAACTGTATGTCTCTGATTCTTCTAATTATTTCATATGCTTTCTTTTAAAGAAAAAGGTGTTTGGGTTTTTTTCCCTCTCTTGGCACATGAGTGTAAACATCCCATAAAGGGAGAATTTCCTTAAGAAGGTATTTCTTAGTGTGTTATTAACTTTGGAGTACTTGCCCTGTTGGAGAAATGAGAATTAATTGGCTGGTTGCAAGCCGAGAATGCTGGCAGTAAGATTCTTTGTCATGTCAAAGGTAATAAGCTCTGATATATTGCACACTGCTACAACAAAGGATTTGGGGCAAAGAAATGGTGGTTTGTACAGTAGCTCTAACACTTGAACCAGTGAAATGGTTTTTATACATGCACGCTGATTTCCTGGCTTGTGCAGATGCTTTCAACATGTACTAAAAAATACAAACATTACACTGTTATTGCTGAAGCTTTAGGGTATCAGAAGAGTCCATGAACATGAAAGTTAAAGGGCTTATGTTAATTTGGCTTATTCTCAATGTTGAAAGTTTATGTAGATCCTGCATCTTCTGGATAAGCACTGTCTTGTTCAGGCAGGCTGCCCATTTCCAGTTACATAACCACGTCTGCAGAACAGGCTGTAGGCTGGATGAACAAATGCAAAAGGAATATGAACCTGCCTAATCCCTCTTCTATCTTTCAAAACATATCTGGTGATATAAGCCCCTGTGCTCTGCTGGGAGTGGAGTCCTGGGAGTACTGCGTGCTGCCCTCGGTCAGTCCGGGGCTGGCAGGAGAGTCTGGTGGCTGCTTTCCTATGACTTAGGAGCCAGCCCAAGATGAAAAGAAACAGGAGAGTAGCACTGCATAGCTTAAGGGGATGGAGGCAAGCTATCTGGAGAGGTTGAGAAATGATCCTTTGTTATAAAGCTTAACCAATCACAAAGGGGAGACATGAGCATCTTAAATCTCTAGCCAGACAGAGGCCCTGTACACAGGATTTGTACATGCCTAGCAAGCATGAAACCCATGTGAAACACACAAAGTGGCTGAGAAACATATATGCTCTTTTTCTCTGTAGGTCATCATCACAAGAAAGAATGTACTTGTGTTCCTTTTTGATAATAAGTGTCAGCCCTGAGACACTGAGGGGAAGCAAAAGTGTGGGAAAGTCATACTTCTTCATTGCATAGTTTTAGATGAAATGTAGAGACAACTGTCATAACCTTGCAATAGATTTCTCAGCGTTAGTATTCTTAGGAAACATAAGACTGAACTCTTTGGGATAACTACTGACTTGCCAACAAACCTAAACAAGTTGTCACAATCTGCTACTGACTGAGTTGCAAACAGCTTACCTCCTTTGCTGTCCCTTCAGAAAGACAAGAAGTCTTTGGGCACATATTAATAGACCAGTTCAACTTGGGGAGGTGGGTAAACATTCCAGGTTGTAGTGTTAACATGTAGGTTGATTAAAGTTAGGCCAGACATTTTAGTAATAGTAATATTTTTTCAAAAAAATAAAATAAACTTTTTGATTAATGACATTAGCAAAAATCTGAAGTCTTGATCATTAATTTAGCAAAAGGTTTGCATGCCTGTTTCCAAAAATGCAGATGTCACAAAATAATAGCCATGT
Organism: Phalacrocorax carbo; assembly: GCF_963921805.1. NCBI lineage: Eukaryota > Metazoa > Chordata > Aves > Suliformes > Phalacrocoracidae > Phalacrocorax > Phalacrocorax carbo. The sequence goes on along the minus strand of NC_087518.1, from coordinate 24,986,390 downwards.
CAAATGATAACATGGAAAAGAGATAAACACAGCTAAAGGCATCGCCGCGTATTTGGATTTTCCTGGCCTATTTATAGATACTTTAACATAAAATTTAAGTTCACCAAGACTTGTTGATGAGAAACTGTTGAATTCTACTTCATCCATCAGATGATACTCAGGCAGCTGTGTGGGCATAAAGAAGGGGTGTGGGGTGTGTGTGTTCCCTTAAAGAAGGTGCAATTCAAGAAGCCTTTTCTTATTTCTCCTTCCGCCCCCCCCCCCGCCCCCCCTCCCCCCTTGTGCTTTACACAGTATCTTGCACATTTCCTTTCTGGTAAGAAGTAGATATGATGGAGAATGCACTCTCACTCAATTAGCATGGAGACAGTGAATGCGGTGCTACCCTTTCCTCTCTGCAGTCGGAATCAAACTGAGAACACTTCCGTGTATTGATTTGCAGTGCTCTTTATGTTTAGGAGTAGCAAGATTTGACAAATTATTTGCTTCCCTCACTGGCTTTATCAGTAAAGCTGTCCTAGTTTGACTAAATGCCAGAAGGTTTTCCGTAATACCAAGCGATGGGAAATGAACCAGAGACGTTCTGACTGAATGGGTGAGAAGATTCACTAACAAACTAGAAGAGAAAAATCAGTACAGTAGCTGGCACTTGCAGAATAATTGCAGCTTGTGGAAATTGCACAGATTATAGGTTTTTACTCTTATATTTAAAAAATCAATTATTGTCTGGAGGAACTAATATTAAAGATCAGCACAGCTTTTTGGAAGTTGGTCATAATAATAAAAATGGTAATTATTATTAACAGTTATTAAAAATTATTAAAGATGGCTCTGATCTCCATGTCCATTACTATGGTAAATGAAGGGAATAATTTTGCAGGTGGTTATACTAATTTTAGTAATGTAATGATTAATTCCCATTTTTCCTTCCCCTTTTCTGCACATCTGTGATTAAACATTAAATAGAGAACGTGTAAACATTCCCTTTGGAAAAAAGTGTGTTATGTGGTGAGACAGGAATGGGAAGCTGGTGAGCCGTTCTCCATTTCTTATTGTATATTGTATAATCTTGGTTCCGGGCACAACAGAAGTTTACCCAAAACAACAATTGTGTCAGTATGCAGGTACTGATGGCATTTCCTAATGGCTCACAAGGATCAATCAAAATGTTTTAGTGTTCTCAGCTAGAGCCAAACACTACCCTCCCTTTATAGTTAGTTGTGTGAGATCAGAGAAACTCCCTTTACTATTTCAGTTACTCTGGTGACACTGGGAGGAAAACTTAGCTCATGGTTTTCAAGTCTTTCTGATAGGGCCTAAGCAAGATTTCAGCTGAACTTGCTCAGTGTGCTGTCATGGAGGAATTCTTGAATAATGTAGTTCAGCTGATTGAAAGTGAAGTATTCAGAAACAGAAGGAGAAACAAGAACAGATTTTGACCTCTTTGAAGATATATTTTTTTGTAGTACTGTTCATCACCGTGGTGTTGGAGTGCCCTCCATGTATCAACAGTTATGCTTCAGACTGTAAAATTGTATAGGAGCCTTGTAGCTGTACGCTTCTATGGGAGAACTTATCTTGGGCCGCATATCTCCGGGACACAGGGCTCTACCCACCCTGGGGACAGTGATGCACAGACATCAATATGATGGGTACAAAATGTCCGTTTATTTAGCTGCGTCACACGCTTATATAGCTCTTGTGCTTCCTGTTCCTGCCACTCCTATGGGGAGGAGTCTATCTTTCCATCACATCCCGTGATCTTCCGGTCGCCGATCCCTGTCTATTCCCCTACAGAGCCTGACTCCTTTTTGGATATCTGTTGCCATGCCTCTGTCATCCTTCACAGCTGCTTTGGGCTTCCTTGTTATTATTGCATCAATTATAATTACAACTAACTGTGAAATCAGTCTCACCCCAGGTATCTGTTGTCTGTGCAAACATCCTACTTTCACTTGTGTAACTGTGAACATGTTTCATAAAGTTGTGACTTCTTGGTCAGGCAGGGGTGGCTAAAGCTTCATCACTCCCATTTGACAGGAAAAGCTACCTTATGAACCAGACATACGGTTTGGGGATTATTTAGATGGTCTATTCAAAACATTCATTGGGTGCATATATGTTTTCCATACAATGAGGAGAAATTATGGCCTGTTTCATTAGAACAAGCTCCAGGCACAGGCATTTTTGTGTCTGTTTGCTTCTCAAAGTTATGCTCATAAGCCTCTGTCTTGGCCCTTTGTTGTAGTCACTTCAGTTTTTACCAGCTAACTTCTAAAATCTAAAATGTGTATGCAAACATAGGAGATGGGACCAGAACTTATTCTAGCCATGCTTAGCCAATGTCCCTAACCCCTCCAAAGTGCTTATCCTAAAAAGAGCTTGTCCGCCTTGAATTATGCGCTGCTCAGTGTATCTTACACAGACTGGACAGTGGCTGAATAGCCAGTTCTGTTAGGAAGGTGAGGGATATGGCCTTCAACCCCTCTCTGGGAGACAACTGAGCTTATATCTCCCACTTCCCAAAATCAGGTTACTTTAAAAATAATAACCATTACTGCTTATCAGAGCTTTACAGAAATTGGTACATACTTTGTAAGGAACGCAGTCTTGTCTCTGCATGTCAATAATACCTACTATCACAAGTCTCTTGCAGGACACAGGCAGAAAAACAGCTGTGTTTTAGATCTTGACTAGGTGCAGGTCTCAATGCAGGGTTGATTCTGGCAGAGGTATGAATCTCCAGGGAGCTTTAACATAAGAAAATACAGTAGCCGTGGAATTGAGACAGCTTATATTCAGGGGAAAGGAGTGCTTCATAATTTTAGCCTTAGATACTAAAAGTCTCAAGATATTTGCTTAGGCTTTGAATGGAAAGTGGGTGGCAGAGGCTGGAAGGAAAAGCAGGGCATGAAGTCTCCACACTAAATCAGTTTGTTTTGTGCACTAAGAACATATGGATGTGGACAGTGTCAAATGCCTGGTCAGTAGAGTTCGTATCCACATCCTCCTTAAGCATTGATGTGGGCTGAATACTACTGTGGCATTTTATTGTTCACAGTGCTGCACAGTGCTGGGTAGTATGAGCAATAAGCTCATAAGCTTCCAATGAAAAAGACTCTCTTCCACCCCCATTATACTGCAAAACAAAGTTAGTACTCTCCTCAGCTTTGTCAAAGTGGAACACAAGTCCCCTACTACTGCTGTAGAAATAATTACCATTCATCTAATTGCTGTGGCTGAGGGAACTATGGGTTTGTTTTTTTTTAAATCCTTCTCAGCAGATATCCGTAATGGCAAGAAACAAACTAACACGGACTGCTTTTTTTTGCATGTGCGTTTTTTTAAATCATAAGATATTGGATATTTTGAAAATTAGAAATTTCATGGTGCTAAAAAGACTTGAAAATGTGATTTCAGGTTTAAAAAATTGCAGAGTAATTCAAGTCACTTATCGTTATTATTTAGAAACCAACTCATGGATTTATGACAAAGGTTAATGCAGGGGACATGAGAAGGTTTGACTCATTAATTTTTAAGCTGGTGCTATGGGCAGGAGCACTGTCTCCATATCCTGATAGGTTTCTGGACTCAGGGGGACCTAACACACTGATTAAGGCTCAAAATAAGCTTTAATAGAAGAGCTATATGGCAAAGCAGTATGGTTGCTGTTTAAATGCAAACTTTCTGTGGCTTAGTAAGAAAAATCACAGGTCTGGCTGAAACACTCTAGATACTTTGTTTTCTGAAGATCATAGCAAATGGATTCCCACTACTAAGAGAGGATCTCAGTTTACACTTAGAAGGCAGTGGTTTTCCTGGTTTTCAAGAAAAGTTTAAAGGCTTGAAACCAGGAGTCATGTAAAAAGAGTCCAAGAGGTATTGTTTTAAAAATCTTACTGATCGTAACATATTGCCTGAAGTGGGGAAGGAGGAGACGGCAGGGCTGTTCCTCGGTTCTGGGTTTGTGAAATGGTCTTCTGCCACTCTGTGATTTGCTGACGAATTGTGGCATTGTAATGCCTCAAAAGATGCTACAGTGTTGAGCAGTTTCTTTGCATTTTAGCTGTGACTGCAAATACAGGTCTGTGCACCACTCTGTTCCTGGTCCTACGCAGTGCCATGTTCCCCACTCTTTCACACAGAAATATTTCTTCAGCCAATAACCAACAGTAGGGAAGATGTATAGTGTGGGACCTATCCTTCCACGCAGTTAGGATATAGAAGTGGGGAGAGCAGGGGGCTGTGTGACAGAGACAGAGAGAAAACAGGGACGGTTGTAACAAGGTGGAATTGGAAAGAGCATTGCCACAGGGGAAAAATACATCAGAAGGTCACCACAGGTTGAAAAAGAGCATCTGGTAGTGACAGAAGAAATCCTGAATAAACCCCAGCTGTATCAGGTAGAGTAGCCTTAGAAAGAAGAAAACAAGAAAGTCTTGGCTCTGTATGGTCTTACGGGGGCAACAGACAGCAGACTGGGGGTAAACTCAATGCCCATGGATCAGGAGCACAAGATGCTTGCCTCTGAGGACAGCTCTGCAGGTAGACCCCCAGTGGTAAGAGCCGGGAAAGCAGGGCTTTCTTCACTTGTCCTGCTGGTCTCTTCTGCTAATGATAGTATTTACCATCCATGTGCTCACAGCATAAAATCCACCAGGTAGGAACCACATCATGCAGTGATCATCATCAAGCACAAGCCTTCACGCTGCTCACAAAAAGTCTGCAGCCAGTTAAAATGATCTGACCTCTCTTTGTTTTCTCCAAGCCATACTTCTTGCAGGGGAAAACAAGAATTTCAGAGAAGGACAAAAGCTGAATTTTTATTCTAAGTAAAAATGTGCCAGTAATGCTTTTGAAGTATATTTACAGGGTATACATCATGCATACACAGAATCCACTGACACTCTCACATCTGTGTTCTGTGGATTGCGATGCCATAGCAAATAACACCAAGCACATTCTCAAATATAGAGTACAAGACAAAGCCACTTCGGGAAAATGCACTTTTACAATCACTTTGAAAGGGTTTAGGTCAGCATAGAAATTTCTTCCAAAGAAAAGAAGTTGTGTTTTATAAAAGTAAACCATGACCAAAAGCTGGAGTTCTTTTGGCATCAACAGTCAACTTACTGTATTGGTAGGCATACACATCTCTAACATAATTCGAAAGATTCAATTAGAATCTGTTTTCTATGTGAGGCTTTGAAAATAGCACTTGCAAAGTGATTTTACTTCCTAACAAGCTTAATCAGGGTTGAGAAGCATCTATTTCAGGAACTCTCCTTTATTAACAGTTTCTTACTTTATTAGACAAAAAATGATCTCATTTTTTAAATCTTTTAAAAAATATGATAATTTCAGCCTTTGACCACTCCTGTTTCTCGCACCCATCAGTATGTTAACCAGATAGAGAAATAGGCTAGTATGTTTTGGTTGGTGCTTTTTGGTTTGATCTGTCCCCTTGTTAAACCACTGGAGGGCAGAATAGAGACAAATGAAACCTGTTTTCAGACTAGGACTTTTTGTATTGCAGGGATTTACACGTGCAGGACATTTATTTTCAGTATTCTGGAGCTCCATTTCTAGTCGTTGTGATTAAGGCCATACACAGTGAAATGCTGGCACAAAACAACTGTAGAGGAAAACTACAGTTGTTTTGAATAAGAGTCAAAACTTTTTGCCAATATTTAGTGAATTCTTTTGGTAAGTCTGATGGAATAAACCTCCTTGAGTACTCAGGTTATATTGCAAAACATGCTACAGAAGAAACAACTCCAAAATTAAAAAAAAAATAAAATCAATTTGACAGCAGTATATGCATAGGCTTCAGCTGAATGGTGCCATCACAGCCAATTATTGGTACTCAAAAATAGGTGTCTGGTTTGGAAATTCAGTTTATTTCGGGAAAACACATAAGATGGACAAATTCATTAATATATCTATTTGCATAAGTAAAACACTTTTTCTGTCTTGCTATAAATATCAACCTTTTTGTATCTTTGATGAAATTGTTCCAGTACAGCTATAGGAACTCTATTGCCTTGATATATTTGGTAGTTTTTCTGTCTTGTTGTTCCAATTATTTAAAAGTAAAAAGGTTTAGGTGCTGTATTGAAGTGATCTTTTGGGGGTTTTGGGGGATAGGTTTTTTTTTTTTTTAGGGAAATGTATTCTGCTCAGTAGCAGTGACATGATTAACAGCATTCAGCTTGCTAGCACTCTCAAACAGTCTGGCAACTAAAAATGACACAAATTAGTGAATGTTCATATCACTGCAATGAGTTGGTTGCTAGGATAAATTAATATCCCTAGCATATGTTGTTGATCCCCACCCCAAAAATGACTCACAGAAAGAATAGCCTTTGAAGAGTATGTACTACACATAAAAGTCCTTGTGGTAGAAGAGGCAGTAGCAGTGGAGGTGGAGTGGGTTACTGTTCAGAGACCATGTTTTAGACTAGTGAAGTGCCACTAATTCAGTGCTGTTCTTGTCACTCCTCAGGAAGGAAAGGCCAGTTCCCTACATCTTGCCTGGGACCAGTCACAGGGATTTCCACATTTCTTGTGATGCATTATAGCTTCTCTTTTTTTTGTTTGTTTTAATGCTACAAATGCAGTGCCTTCCATCATGATGTATAAAAGAGTAGATGTCAATGGGCCTGCAATGTACAACAGTAAGCAGAAAAGCTGTTTATATTATTATGCAGCTCCTCACTATCTTCTTAGCAAGCAATAAACCAGCTGGTGCCAGCAAGCCCTGCTCTGTTAAAAGTCCAGCTTCTGTATTGCTTCTATGTTGTTTTGACTGAAGTAGAAGAAAAAAGGTTAGGCTCAACTAAGCAGGAAAGCCTTTGAGTAATAAGTGCATAATTTACCTATATTGAAAAAAAAAAGGAGAGAAAAAAAGGAGAAAAGAAGAGGAGAAAGAAAACCACTTGTCTAGACTGGGAAAATAAATGGGGTTAGAAGGTGCCTCAGCCAATGAGTTAAATAACATCTATTTAAACAGCACATACATTACAGACAAAGAGGGTCCTACTGGTGAGTAATTCCCTCGGTCCCAGTGAGTGGTAAGGCTGACTGTGTCTTCTGGCAGCTTTTTAAGACCTTATCTAATTTATGTTCTAGGTAGTATTTAAGATATGTAAGTTTTGTGAACTGACCTGTTTTAAAGTCCTACCTATTTTCCTGCCAGTTTTCCATGCAGAGTAGTAACCCAGCAAATTCCATGAGGGTGTTCGACTATTTTGTCCCACTTTGATCTAGGACTTAATACAGGTGAGGTGTCAAGTGGCTGGAAGACAGGTCATTCCTAGTGAAAATACATATCCTATATGCATCCAATGCCTGTCTTGCCTGATTTTGATTATCTACAAATAGAAGCACTCTTTTATGTCACAGGACAGCTCATTCAAAGGGTCTTATGAGATCTGATTCTGTCTTGTAAAGGGAATATGAAGCACAGATGCCACCCAAAAATATAACTTGATGATATGCTTTCTTGATAGCTCAAATCAGCTGCAGAAACACCACAGCTGCCTGCACCTGGCTCCACATTCCAGTATCTCCCAGGTGAAGGCCTGAGGCCTGGCCTATCTGGGTGCTTTCCCCAGGCACAAAGCAGCAACAAAGACAGTCAGCAGAAGGAAGCTTGCATATTTTTGACTGTGGGTCCTCATTCTACTCTTGGTTAGACTTAAGTTTTTCATGACTAACCCTGTGTTAGCAGTTTGTGTTTCTGTCTTTTATTTCATGTAAGATGAAAACATATTTTTGTTAGCCAACTAATTCTGTCCTAGAAATCCTGCTTCCATTATAAGCAACCTGACTGCTTTTTACAAACTATGAATACCAAGTGAGTATAACAATGTATTTTCATTACAGAATTGTACATTCATTACAGAATTCAAAGTACAGAACAGCTATTAAAGACAGTAAAAATGCAATTTTGATGTTTTTCAATTTTTATTATGGTAGACAGGTAGTTTCATGTTAGAGATAAGCCTATCTGTAAGTGAAATAATTACTCTTTAATTAAGATAGTTATAACAACAGGAATGTAAATACTCAAGGTATAGTATGCCTCAACATTTTTTCTTTCACATTATCCACAAACTTATCTTGCATACCTAAACCCTGTTTTCACTTGGTGATTACAACAGTATATGCTCAAAACTGAAAACAGAGTAAGCAATTAAATTGTATGTAGACTGTTAGGTTTAATAGCTGAGAAAGACTTTTTGTTGTCATTTTCCGAATTTCTCCGACCTTTATCTTTTTAGTTCATTTTCTACGGAACTAGTGGGATTCTTCCACCAGTCTCTGATACTGAACTTGTTTCTAGCTAGATTTGGTCAAGGGGCAATACTTTCAAAGTTCCTTCAAGTTTCACAAAAAATATCTGGTCAAATGTAAGAGACTTTATTAGTATTGGACAAGGCAGTAGAAGAGGATGAACTCTTATTAGAGAGTCAGGTGAAAAATGTTCTCAATGCCTCAGTTGCAGGAAAAGTTCTGTATTTTGAGACCTCAGAGAGTGCAACCATGAACCAGCAATCAGGGACCAATCAAACTGCATTAGGTCTGTTGATGATGGAGTTGATGATTTTTTTCATGTATTCTGATAAGTCATATCAAAATAGGAATCTTTTGTATGTCTTCTTAACATAAATCTGGTGATTTCATTTGCAAACAGAAAAATGCAACAGCAAATTCATTGTTCTGTTCTGATCAAGGAAGAATTAAGAATAACCTACAGCCCATTATTTATAGACTAGTTCCTGTATCTAATCTTATACAGCAGTTACCAAAAGTTATTACAGACTCACGGCAGTTTTGTGATTTTTTGTTTTTTAATGAAAAAGGGAAGCATGCACATGTAATTAATGTTCTAGGGGAATACTCCTGATGCCCAACTGCTATCTAGTAAATCTGTGTGCATTCGTTTCTACTACTTCTTGTCTCTTTAATAGAAGTTCTTTCTCTCAAGTGCCTGTACTGCAAAGAGGCCTGTGGTGTTCCTCAGAGTCTCACAATGCTGTTCCCAGTTAACGATAGTGATTTTCCTAAATGAGTCAGTTATTTAATTTTCATTCTTCCCCTTTATCCAGATGTATATGGAACTCCAGAATTTGACATGGAGAATCAATCCCATGACCCCAAAATGTAACTTTTCTGGCACAGTTGCTGAGATGCTGTAGGAGAGCATTTCCAAATACTTGGAAGCTGTATTGCACATTCATAATATTCTATTATCACTGTTTGTTGTCTCTATGATCTGGTTGTGCTTGTCTTAGACAAATATAGTAGTAGTGTGGGAGTTGCATGCTTTAATGCCAGAATCTCTATTATGCACAATGGGTGTAGGAAATCACAGAATCACAGATTGGAAGGGACCTCAGGGATCATCTAGTCCAACCTTTCTAGGAAGAGCACAGTCTAGACAAGATGGCCCAGCTCCCTGTCCAGGCGACTCTTCAAGGTGTCCAACATGGCCGAGTCAACCACTTCCCTGGGGAGATTATTCCAATGGTTGACTGTCCTCACTGTGAAAAATTTTCCTCTGGGGTCCAATCGGGATCTCCCCAAGAGCAACTTGTGTCCATTCCCCCTTGGCCTCTCCATGTGACTCCATGTAAAAAGGAAGTCTCCATCTTCTTTGTAGCTACCCCTTAAGTACTGGTACATGGGGATGAGATCCCCTCGAAGCCTCCTTTTCTCAAGGCTGAACAAACCCCGTTCTCCAAGCCTGTCCTCATATGGCAGGCTTCCCAGTCCTCTGATCATCTTGGTGTCCCTTCTCTGGACCCCTTCCAGCCTGTCTACATCCTTTTTGTACAGCGGGGACCAGAACTGTACACAGTACTCCAGGTGTGGCCTGACAAGCGCTGAGTAGAGTGGGATGATGACTTCTTTATCTCTGCTGGTGAAGCCCTTTTTGATGCAACCCAGCATCCTGTTGGCCTTTTTGGCTGCAGCAGCACACTGTTCACTCATGATGAGCTTTCTGTCCACCAGGACCCCCAGGTCCCTTTCCACAGAGCTGCTCTCCAGCCAGGTGGATCCCAGTCTGTACTGCACTCCCAGATTATGTTTTCCCAGGTGCATGACCTTACACTTCTCCTTGTTGAACTTCATAAGGTTCTTGCTGGTCCACTCTTCCAGCCTATCCAGATCTCCCTGCAGAGCAGCTCTTCCTTCTGGAGTGTCTACTTCCCCACTCAACTTGGTGTTATCAGCAAACTTCATCAGGCTACACTTGATGCCGTTATCCAGATCACTTATAAAGATATTGAATACTGTTGGGCCCAATATTGATCCCTGGGGGACTCCGCTTGTGACAGGTTGCCACTTGGAAAGGAGCCATTTATCACCACCCTTTGGGTGCGGCCTGTCAGCCAGTTCCCCACCCACTGCACAGACCACTTGTCTGGGCCATAACGCATCAATTTCTCCAGGAGGAATCTGTGGGGGACCGTATCAAAGGCCTTGGAGAAGTCCAGGTAGACTATGTCCACTGCCCACCCCATGTCAACCAGGCAAGTCACTTTGTCATAGAAGGCCACCAGGTTTGTCAAGCAGGATCTGCCTTTAGTGAAGCCATGTTGGCTTTTCCCAATCACGTGCTTCATTTGACTTCTGATGGCCCCCAGGAGGATTTGTTCCATAACTTTCCCAGGGACTGAAGTAAGGCTGATGGGCCTATAGTTACCCAGGTCCTCCCTCGAGCCTTTCTTGTAGATAGGGGTAACATTTGCTTTCCTCCAGTCCTCTGGGACATCCCCCGTTCTCAATGACTTCTCAAAGATTATGGAGAGTGGCCTTGCATTGATGTCAGCAAGCTCTCTCAACACCCTCGGATGGATGTTGTCAGGGCCCATTGATTTGTGGGGGTCAAGCTCCTGTAGTAGTTCATATACTGACTCTTCCTTCACCGATGGTGGGTCGGTGTTTGGTTCAATTGGCAATTTTGTTCCCAAAGCCTGGGACCCAACAGTGTTGGTAAATCCCTGTATTTCCCACGCAAATGTGACACTGTAAATAAAGCTCTTTGGCCCTAAGAAAAATAAAACATGTTAAAGACACACATGGAAGGAAAAAAGATGCAAAAGCAGCACCTGGATTACTTTTCAGAGTGTCATTGTAAATACATATTGCTGCATATTACTTACTATGAAACAGTAGTGGCTGTTTGCTGCTATGCTGATCTACATGAATCTGAATGGTTTCTTGACTTTGTAAGACACCAAATGAATCTGGAAAGGATGCTGAGTACCCTCAGTGGCCATTGAAAAGGGAGGCTATATTGAATTAGGGGTCAATACATTAAAAATCTAGTTACCTTGTGGCTTATTCAAACTGGGAAACTCAAAGTTAAGTCATGTTCAAAGTGTAAATTCCATGAGCAGAATTGGCACCTGTTCAGAATTAACACATTTTTACTACTGAAACAGAGAATCAACGGGGCATTTATTGCGCTTTTGCAAGTGTAAAAAACATATTCAAAACCACTAATTCATTTTAATTCAATTTACCTCTCTGTGTGTCCTACAGGAGTTCAGTTCCACTGGGAAGTGCTCTAAAGACTTGTGAAATGGAGTTGCCAACTTCAGGTTCTACCTTTGCTTTGTCCAGTGCTCAGAGGATGACTCAGGTCTCCTGGACAATCACTTGACCTCTATGTCTCACTTTCAGCACGGGTAGAACAGTAATTTGGGCCACTTCACACAGGTTAGCTATTGTAACACCTGCAAATATTTGAAGTGTCTCTGATGATGTGATGACCCAGTGAAAAACTGTAATATTCTTTCTTGGAAAAAATACCAATTCAAATCAAGCACATGGTGTGACAGGTCTATCTGTACAAACACTTCAGAAAGTTGTGCATGGCAGTCCTGAGTGCTGTCTGTCCAACATCACTTGGGACGTGATTAAAATCAGTGAAGATTTCCTTTGACCTCAGGGGTATTTGGATTAGGCTTTAGGGTCACACTAACTCTTTTGGTTATTGATATGTTGGTTTACTGGAAAATTTTAAAATTAAAAATGTTTGCTTAGAAAACCATTCCAGTACTATATTTTGTCATAACCAAAATAAGGAAGTATTTCACATCTCCAGAGGGTCTGGCTTTAGGAAGTTTCTAGTGCGATTACTGCTTTGTTGAGGGAAGGATGTTGTTGAGCAAGTTATGACAATGAATCCATACTCGTTCTCTGAGGCTTCTGGAGGCTTTTAACTTACTAACTTAATAATAAAGATGATCAGATGTCCTTTCATTAGAACAATCTTTGTTTAGACTCCACACTAAGCAAACTGATCAGTGCAAACCGGTCATCCTAAGCTTTGTAAAGAAAATGAAAGAAATGAACATGTTTTACTTAATTCACAGTGAACTCCACTGGTTCATTATTTGAGTTTGCCAGTTATTTATATTTAACTCTTATTGTCAAAGAATTGCTATCTTTTAAATGGGAATGATGTGGACTATAATTATAATCCAGTAGATTTTTCAAAGTGTGATTTCTGACTGACCAGGCAGTTTCTGTTATCCTGTGTAAAGGAGCCTGATCTCAGCTGTGATCTTGCCACCGAAGGACAGAACTTCTGAAGCTGCCCCATAAAAACTGCCATCCAGAAATGTTGTCTCAAAGTTCAATAATTTGAACTGTGTAGTGTCTTTAATGGTTTTGTCAAATCATATTGTACTAGAGAACATGCTGGTTTTTATTTTAAAGATGAGTTAGTTCTTGAGTGTAATCTTTCATGTTATAATTTCATCTGCTTATTAAAAATAGCTACTTAAGTGCCCGTAGTTGCAGCAAGAAGTTTGAAAAATTGAAAATGAATCCTTAATCCTCAAGATTCGATATCCCAAAGGTGCAAATAGTATTCCATATATGTGTTTATATATATACACCTATATTTATATATAAAGAGAGAGCGCTTTTGAGCTATCTGATGATCTTTTGAGAACTGACTCATGACTTCTGAAAGTGTGAGGGGTTGGCAATACTGCAAAAGCAGCAAATTAATCATATCTGTTGAAAAGAATTTTTAGGTTTATAGCTAGGACAGTGCAAATACTTGTTAGTGCTTTGCTTTGTTGTGAAATGGCAGGTTCATTTTCTCATGAGATCATGAGTGTTAAAATTTTCTGTTGCCATTGTCTTCAGTTTAAGTTGAGTTGGTATAGGATGGCATGCATAATCATATGGCACATCAGTCTGGCCCAGAAGATAGCACATGTCACCACTGTATGTCAGTACTCCATCAGCATGCTGCGGAGATTTCTTCTCTGACATTCATTAAATACCATTACTTGTTAGTACATGCCCAAGGTATGAATGAAGGAAGAGGGAATCTTTTCCAGATCAAGATAATCCTCATAAATTCCATTGGCAGAATTCTTGAAAACCAAGTGCTGTGGCAAAAATATAACCTAATCTTTTTCTGAAAAACTTTATTTTTTAAAAAAAGATAGGGTGGGGGGGTGGGGGGGAGAGAACAGACTGTAAAATTTAAATCGGAGGGGAGAATCCGAATACAAAGTACAACATGCAGCATTTTGAACAATATCAGTTATGCAGTGTCCTAACCTCTATATTCCAGACTTCTACAGAAGAATGGGTCATATATAAAAGCAGACAGCCGATTGAGAATGAGTCCAGGTTGGTAGTGACAGAATATTTTTGTGTTTCAGAAGAAGTTTAGAGTTCTGTAAGGCAGGTCATTCTGGATGCAGTTTGCAGAGCACAGATGTCCTAATATAACCATTACTATTATTACTAAATGGCCCTTTCAATGACACTGTTAACAAAGCAGCCAAGTGGAGAATGATACCCGAGGAGTGACTGGTGGCCTGTGCAGTGTGGCAGGTGTTGTTCAGTGTTGGGACAACCAAAACTCTGCTTGGTAAACTTTACCTCTCCTGGTGTCCTCGGTTTTCCCTCTGAGGGTACAAGCCAAAAGAGCTTCACATTTCAAGGCTCTTATTACACCTCCAAAGAATGGACATATTTTTTGTGAGGTAGCTGTTGTTTTCCCCTAAATTTGGCTCTAAATCTATAAGCTGATGCCTCAGGAAGTTGTTGTGCCCATGGCACCCTTCTTGATATTTTTAGGACTTATTAAAGAAGTAGTCTCTGAAAGGTAACATCTCAATCCTTGTTTTAAAACTACTATAGTATTTATACTTCATTACATTATGATCCTTTTATGTAATGAAACAAAAAAAATAGTCCGCATTTGTCACCTGATAAGCTGGAAGTTAGTATTATTACCACTGTTCTTTCTTCTCGGGAGAGTTTTATACATCTTTATACATTCCATGCAATTGACTGCAACAGCGCAGCCACCTTAACCCTTTGCAGCAGGTTCACTTTCAGTTCAAGAGGGTAATTGATCAGCAGGGGTACAGCAGGCAGCTGAGAATAGCCTGGAATTTGCCTGAAAGGAAAAAAGGATTAAAGAAACCTGGGTGCATATGTTGGACTGTAGCTCCTTTCCTGTTTGTAACTTTGTGCTGGTGATGTGATTGGTATCTAATTGCTGCAGGGTTACCTTTAAACAAAAAAACCAAAACAGTCCAGTAACTAACTTTCTAACAATCTGGTTGGGATACTTTATTTTACTTCAGTTGAATGTCTCTCCAGGTGTTGGTGGTAAATGTACATAACGTCCTGTTTCTTGGTCTGTTTGTGCTTATGTTTCTACTTCTTCCAGCTTCCATCTGGAATTGATCCTGCAATATGTGGCACAGTTTTATGGTCCTTCACTGCATCTTCTTCACAGTAAATAACAAGAATGCTAATCAGGCTGTTTCCCAATGCCTATCTGAAATAGATTACATTTACCATTTGTTTTTGACCATGATGTTTACCAAATGCATGACATCTAACAGCAATTTTGTGACATGGACTCTTGGATTCTATTCCCTGAGGAGTCCTGGTTCCCTTTGTGCAAGTTGGTTTCCTCCATATGCCTCAATTTTCTTGTGTGTAAATTGGGATTCCATATGGATTTCGTCTTATAAAGCTGTTATACCACTGTTGTCAGCAATAGTAATATCCAGCAGAATAAAATATCGATTGCTAATTTCTATAAAATCTCTCCATATTGTATTTGTTTGCAGTAGCACAGGAGATGAGAACCAGATCATACCCTACACAGCAAAAATTGCATGGGCCAGGAAACTTTGGCAGTTGATAAATCCAAGGAAATGTTTTGAATTTCCTTATCAGAGGAGAGACATTGCCTTTGTCTCTCTGAACAGGGTGTGGCCCTGCTAATCTCTGAGTGTCTCATATCCTGGAGGGAGAATAGATTAATTGCAGGTATCACAGGGGGTAAGTGAGATTTAGGCAGAATTTGGGTCCTCATTCTCCACTTTGTTGCCCCACCTTTTTGCCAGTATTGACTCCAGTAATGGTATGTCAGCACTGTAATGCTTTTATAATAATTTCCTTTCCGACTGGTGCTCCAGCTCTCAGCTTCGGTGGCAGTACAGATGGCAGCCAGTGACAGCTAGCTCCAAGCACCACCACTCAGTGGGGGGGAATGAGGAATTAATGCCAAGAGGCAAAGCATTGATTACTGTACTTGAGAATTATTCCATTTTTTTATGCCTGGTTGGGAAATTATTCCATGTAGATTGCATATTTAGTAATATGATAGGAAATATATGTAATGTAAACCAGTTTAGGAAAATATAAGTAATAATTAAATTGACATGTTCTGCAACCTTTATGTAATCCCTTAAATACCATATGGATTTACAGTTCACAATTTACATTCAAATGTTATAGAAGTGTGGAGATACTAGTGTGCAGTTTAATAGAATGTGATATAGAGTTTGTGTGATAAATTGGAATGCCAAACATACACTGGCTGAATTAAGCTATCCTCACACATTTTATGTATGTAAGGCAGAGGTGGCCAAATTAAAGATAGCAAGTTGCAGCTTAGCATGCCCCAGCCCTTTCTCATTTGATCTTATCTGATGTGTCAGGAGGTGAGAGGCTACATCAGGCCATATAGAGGTCGGGGGGTCACAAGGAGTCTCATAAGGTGGAAGGGAAGGATAGAGACACACAGGTTGTTTATCAGGGGAAAAGGGAAGCAGGCTGAAGCTGGGGTATTTGTCTTTTGAAGCAGAGAACGATTGTACACACAGATCACAGCTAAAGCCTACAAGTTTCATTATGTTCAGGCCATTGAGTCCCTGGAGGATGAGACCTTGGGTGTACATGCACCTTGCAGGACATGGACAAGTGTGACTGGAGAAGCAGAAAATACAGAAACCTGGGCTGGGATCTTGGCTAAGAGAGAGATCCGAGTTTTGGATAGGAGAGCAGGAGGTAAAGAGCATAGTACTGGGCCACACAAGGGTGGCTCCAGACCACATTAAATTTCTAGAAAAGGAGTGGGAATTTGATATTTTCCTCCATCCTTTTGCCCCTGCATGAGCAGGGGAAATTAATAAGAAAAATCTCACTTTTGCTAAAAGGCATGAACTGGTTCTAAATGTAGTTTCACACTCTGACTGCGTTGGGATCTATAGTTTTGTGCATCTTGGTGATGGAAGGCTATGACTGGTTAAAGAAGGAGTAGAACTGGAAGACAATCCATCTCCCCGTGCCCTTTCAAAACTCCAGAGACTGCATTAGTATGTGACCACAAAGAAAACAAGAAGTATGAAATTCCTAGTGGAACGATACTCATAAAAATTTTTTAGCTGCCCTGGGCTCTTGTGAAAGACTTTTATGACCTGAGGCAACTTTAAGATCACTTTTATATAAAGCAGTGACCAGTCCAGTCCTACCTGACCCTGTGGTTGAAATTAATGCAAAAGTAATAGAAAGACTCCATTGTTTATCTTGCTGTCTCTCCCACCATGCTGCTGAGTACATTTTTATCTCTCTGGAGTAATTAGTCTTGAATTTTGTTGTTTTAAAATACCCTTTTGTTCATTTTTTTTGTAAAAAAAGATAATTATTGGGAATTCTTTTACTGTTTCAGTGTCATGCGTTACTCCAGTAAATAACTTTAAAAAATCAAATATTGATTTATATGTTTGGCCCCCCTTTGTTCTATACAAGAGCAATGATTTCACTTAGCTATTATGATGGATAAAACTTCAGAGATAATTAAATACATTACATCCCTAAGGGAAGACTTACTTCAGGTCTGAAGTATTCAAACTTAAAAGCATTTGGAAAGTGTTAAACCCACTATCATTTCAATATTGTGACTTAAAAAAACCCAACAAACCCTCACTGAACAAATACGATGCCAGAAACTTATTTGTTAAAGACATTTTCCTGTATCCTAACAACAAAATCACTAGACCAAGGCTATTTCTTTGTCTAATTGTATATTTATGCAACCCTTTAATAAAATCAAACTAGTTAAGTAAGAAGTCTGACTTAAGACACTTTTAAAAGTGATGTACAACTGTGGCCAGGTGCTAAGAGTCTTGTTTGTTCATGACGTTGGTGTTGCCAGACTGATGCTGCTGTGCTAAGACTAGCATAGCCTGTTGATGTGTCTTTCTTTCCCCTGCCTGAAACCAGCCTTTCCCTTTTCAAATACGTACTTGGTTAACATGGCCAAGAACAGAAATATTGTTTATAATTGCCGTTTTATTGGAACATAACAATTTAACACTTACTTCAAGACTTGTTAGATATTTACAAGTATTCCTTTTACAGCAGTATATTTAGTACACGAATGCGGAGAGCAGCAGCTATCTCCTGTGTCTTCCACATTTGTTCTGGGTGGGCTTGGGACTTGCTGATCATATTAATGCAATTGTCACCTGGTTGTCATCTGAGATATTAATGATATATTGAACCAAGCAATCCTAACTAGGAAACCCTAGGAAATAATGAACTGTAATGATTTGCACTGTGAATTATGTTTAAGTCAAAATATGATTTTTCTACATCTCTTTTTATGTAAAAAAGTACTTTTTCAACTTTTGCTGGAAAGCTGAAGTTGGAATACGAGACAAAGGATAAAATTGCCTGAAAAGGGCAAAAACTCCAACATACACATAAAACATGAACATTCAACATCAAAATCTAATTAAAAACTAATTAAAAACTTTTATACATAAAATGAAATAAAGAAGGTGAGAGTGTATCCACATATGAGAGGTGCAGATGTCTTCCCTAAATCAGGCATTGTTGCCATGCAGTAGTGCCGTATCCTCAGGCTGCCTCTAGGATTAGAGAGTCCATGACAGCAGAGCCATACTAAGCAATGACTGACATTTTGCTCAGTTTCTCCTGTCTGTGTTAATCAAGCTGCCATGGAAGACTAAGGGGTATATCTAGAAGGCCTAATTCTGCCTTCAGGCTGGAATAGTAAACTGCCATAGCAGCTTGCGCAGGCTGTATGGGTTTGTGGGGACAGAGTTTGGCCATCAGTCTCTCAAGATGAATCCAAGCTTTTCAGAATCTATTATTGCTGGGTTTGCCTCTGACCAGATATAGGGGGTATCAGGGGTGGGGAGTGTTACACTGGTCCTTAATTTTTTTGGCTAAGATATAATTGTGAAGACTAGACCCTAAAATAAACAAAATAAGATTGTCAAAGTTTTTTTTCTTTTTTTTCCATAAGAAAAGCAAGTGTTCATGCTGACTAGATTGATCCAGGGGGACCCAGCCTATTTTACCGTGCTTTTGACAACATATTTTGACAACCACTGGTCTAAGATGACCATTAACCATTTTAAAGCAACCCCTCAAATCACTGTTTGCTCAGTTGTAGTTATGGTACAGTGCCATACAGTGCCAGCAGCCAAGGCAATCTTTACACAGAAGATGTCAGCAACCCTAGCCAGGAGCGCAAGACATCATGATTCTGTAAAAAATAATATGTGAATCAGGAGATTTATTAGCTAGAGAATTAATCCAGTAGATGATAATGTGGGAGACCTGGCATCACTGTTTTGCCTGCTTCATGAATAAAATTCAGTATTTGTAGGTTTAATGAAAAAAGAAACCTTTTTAATATTAAAAGGGTTAATTCTTAACTCATTTATCTTTCACAGACATGAAATCTTTTCTGTAAGTCATAAATAACACATTTTAATAAACTGAGACTTTGATTACTTCATGTAGTGTGACTTGCATTGTAATTTTGCAAAGACTGTTTGACACTGTTCCAACATGCAGTTTCTGTTGTGCATATTAAAAGATCTACGTATTTCAGATGCATACAGGTTCTTCATGGTCTACTAGTGAACAGTGTTATTACTGAAAATATATTTGACCTTCTAGGAAAATAATTGACTTTTAACGGAAAGTTATTTTATTTTTTAAAAAAAACTTCATTGTTTTCATGATTTACCTTTAATTTATGTTCCTGCACTATACAGTCATTTTTCTCAAACTGCACTAATTTTATAGTTCAAACAAGGCTTCCATTTCACCCTTGAGCCAGGATCCCTGATTTTTCTTTCAACTGGGAGTGTACAAACAAAATTTTTGGAATTGGTTCAAGGTCAAATTCAGTTCCTTGGAGTTTTGTCTTAAATGTGAACTTCAACAAGGAATAAGAAAGTGTAACTTTTTCTTAGTGGCAACAAATACTAGCCAACAGGTTGATGATGGCATTAAAAGAGCAAGAGGACTAATGCTGGCATTTGCTCCCTTGCTGGAAGGGAGAGGGCGGTAACGGTTACTTAGGGACTAGAAAATAATTCAAACATTTTGTTTGTTCACCTTTAGTTTGCTTTTATTGATTCTATCACTGGAACAACCATTTTGTAGAGAACATTTTTAATGTTATCACATGTGGTTCCCCCCCCGATCTCCAGAAAAAGGAATAAGGGATTAATAAACTTACAGTGAATTCAGCAGGTGAATGTTGAGTTACTTGAAAGTTTGAGTTTGTTTCTGTATTGGACAAAATGTCTCTTCTGTACTTGGAAAACTGATCATCTCTATCTAATTAGGAGTACAAGAAATACAGGCTATAAACTATTATATGTTTTCTCTGTTCACGACAAATTATGAACTTTTCCCCATATCTCCAGTATTTCACTATCTTCTCGTTAAACTAGATGGCATGAAGAGACTTCGCATTTCTGTAGGTTTCTTGAGGCACTGGACAGCTTTCACACAGGTGACCTTTTCTCCCTCCTTTGAAAATTATTTTGCTGTATGAAGAAGTAGCACAATCAACTTTGTTTTCTACAGCACATCTACTAGTCACTGCAGCCAAGAGGTAAGTGGCTGTTCAGAGCACATATGATACAACTGTGACACTATTTTGGTAGTGAAGTTCTGAAGTCCTGCAAGAACCCTCATTAAAAACCCTCCATTGCTGCCAAAACCGTAGCCATGCTTTCCTGTCTGTGGAATTCCTTTGTTCAGATCTGACAGTTCATCTTTAACCCTGATTATTTATGGTTTACCTGATTTTTGCTGAGCTGAGTTCAGGTCTGAGCAATTTTCCAGTGACTTCGTACATGATGAACACTTCACTAAACTCGCTACCAATGCCTTTGATCAATGTTCTCTTATAAAACTAATTATTCAAAACAAAATAGCCTACTGACATAGTTCTTAGCTCGCTTTTGAACTGCCGGACTGGTGGATGGTGTATATATTCTAATTGTAAATGATAATGGTATTTATTGCTCCTTATTATTGCCTTTACTGAATGATCTGCTGTAATTTTGGTCTTTTCTATTAACTTACCCACATGTATTACTCACTTATGCAATGTCAATAAAATACCTCCTGCACAGCAGCATAAAGGGATATAGAGACTGCTGAAGAATTTTCTGTGAAAAAAGAATAGGCCATTTGTACAAGCAACATACAAAACAGCAGACTAAGGATGAGAATCATTTCAGTGTGGTTGCAGGAGTTACAGTAATGCATTCTTAGACAACTTCAGGGAAGAGAGGTGTTTGAAGGAAGGATTTAAATGAAAAGTCAGAAATAATCTGAAGCTTCAAGACTGGGGAGGTTGCCTCTGGGATGAGTAGTAGGATAAAAGAAGAAGTGAAGGCAAAAATAGGAGGAGACTGTAAAAGGAAAGTTACAGAGAGAAGATCAGTGTAGAAGATGGAAGCCTCGAGCCACAAATCACCTGAAGCTGGGAAACTAACCATGTACTTTATTTTTTCTTTCTTGGCAGCTGAATAAATCTGGTTTTGTGTTAAGCTTTGTGGTTTCATAAAGAGATCAGTTACTTCATGTTTAAGTTCCATCAGAAGTTTATTGTTACACTTCAGTCTTCCCAAATCATGACACAGAACCAGAGCAGGAAATATAATGTAAAGCACCTTAAAGTTTCTTTTTGAGCCTGTGTTCACCCAGGAACTACCAATAACAGTACCTACAGTGATACTTTATAGCTGAGGCTCTGTGATATACTTAACTTAAATTTTCATTTTTCTCATGTTTATCAGAAAAAAAAGAAATGCCACAAAAGAGAGTCTCCAGAAAAGAAATCTTTTTACCATCTTTCAAATTCTGCCTGACGTGCTATTTTTTTTATTTTTTACTGCTCATGTGGAAAGAGTTAGTCTTCCTCAGGCTTCCTTATTTTGCTATGTTTAAGGATTATCCTCTTACAGTAATTTCCTACCTAGAGTTAATTTTGGCCATTGTATATCCCCTCAGATTATTGCCTACTCTAATTGGTGCTCCTATTGATTTCACTGGAGTCCCAAATGAACGTGTTGAAGATGTACACCAAGGTTTGAACAGCAAATATTGCCTTTTGACATTTTATTAATTTTGTCCATGTTTTCACTTAGGTTTAAAAAAAAAAGGCAGTTATTATGATTACTTTGCATTTGAATTGTGTTAAAAACCTGTAATATCTGTCTTTATGTAACTTGTGTAAACATATTTCCAAGAGGCATCCAATTTTACAATAGAAAATCATTAATTAAGGTACTTTGGCCTATCATGCCCCAGTATGATTCCTTCTGTTGTCCAGAATGGTAGCACTGACCTTCGTGTATACTTCCTTTCGTAATGCAAGCTTCTCAGTGTAAAATGTACACAAACCCTGGCTGGACCAATGAAATTGTTTAGTGTTTGCACATTACTATGTCCATACAAACATAAGGAACCATGTATGAGTCCCTCCTTAAAAACAAAACAAAAGAAACCAACCAACCAAACAACAAACAAACCCCTCTGAAAACCCCAGAAAATTGGTTTAGGTTTCTATGAAATGAGTAACTAGACTTCTGATATTAGAAGATACAGCCTTCCACAGCTAACAAGATACGCTACTAGACAGGGTTTTAATCTGTGGTTCTTTAGGTCCTGCTGGTTCTTTTGTCCCTTCTTCAGTAAAGTCATGAGACAAATCTGACTGGGAAAGCATGGAAAGGGCATCAACTGGAAACTTTCCTATGGGACTGAAGCCAAATATAGTACGAGAATGCAGTGTTTCATGGGTTTGGCAGTAAAGACTGACATGTGCATCCAGGCATGGAGTTTGTGTACACTCTTTGGACAGTGCCAAACAGCAACACCTGGGACAATCCAACTACAGATTTTATGAGACTACCACTGGGCCTTTAATATCTACTTCTTCATGGATTTATTTGTTTGGTTGGTTGGTTTTTCTAGGAGTACATAGAAGCCTATTACGGAATACCACCAGGCTTGTTCCTTCTTGCTATTGCAAAATGTACATAAAAAAGGATAGTGCTCTCATTTGTACTTCATCCAAATGCAGACACTTCATTAGTGTTCAGATCTATGTTTTCATTGTCTTTACTGTGTATGCAATGAATTCATCTGGTCTATCATCAGATGTTTCAGTGAGATTCTTGAGCTAGGATTTTAGCTGCCTTAACCTTCTGTATAGTTTGCAGTCCTCTTCCCTCTCAAAATGCTTCTTTCTTCATAGACTGTAGAAGATAGCTTTAAACCTTAGGTATTTCATTTAACCTCAGTTGACTGAATCTGAGCCTGACACCCACTGTGAAGGCAGTCAAACCATGGGTGCAGTCTGTTTCTCTCATTCTGGTATCCCTCAAAATGGAACAAAATTTTCTTTCTGTTTCAATTGAATCACTTCTTATTAATCCCTGTACAAATAAGAGTAGGAGCTGGTCTGCAAATGTTGGATTATTCATTGTATCTCTACAGCAGGGCTTTCTAAGATACCCAGTATCTTTGATCCATGACATCATTAGTTGTGAAAGCCAAGTGAGGACATTCTACAACTGAAATGTAAATTCCCAGATATGACCTGAAATGTAAATTCCAGTAATGTTCCTCCTCCAGGTGATCTCTTATTTCATATAAAACCTAGTTTAACAAATGTTCACCACCCCCACTGCAGTCAGCTTTGTGCAGTTTGAAAGCAATGGTGCACAACTAATTGCTGGTGCATTGTGCTCAGTTATAGCAGCTGTGAATGATTTCCAGAAGTTGATTATTCTTGGACGAATGATTTTTCTTACCTCTAGTACATCCAGGATCGCTGAAGTATGATTTACTTTGCTGCTATGATAGACAACTAACCAAAAGTTATGCCTCAGCAATACATCAGTCTGTGGTGGTGAAATTAATTTCACACGCTGCAGCGGATATGTTCTCTGATGTTTTTTGACATTGATGTTTTACGCCCTGTATGGTGTACATATTCACCAGGCCACATGATTTGGAAGAGCAAAGGTTAAAATGGAATTTAATATCCTTAAATTTGATCCAAAGTCTACAAAGGGTTTAAAAAAAAATAATTATGCATACTGGCAGGAGACAGTGTTTGCAGATGTAAACTCCTACTCTTTTCAGTTGTGGAGTATGCAAAAAATAAATACAAAATTAATTCTGCATGGCAGCCAAGTAAATTTCAGTAGACTTCTCAGAAGACTGAAATCAGCCCTAACTGTTACCAATGTAACTATCAACACATCTGTCTGTAGGCTGATCAATAAGGTAATCTACTAAGACGTTCAGAAAGTATTAGTTCATCCAGCAACCTCAAGCAGTCTTTTTTAATTTTGACAAATTAACTGAATCTTTTGCATTCAAAGACACTCAGTTATGAAGACCAGTTCTCAACATCCATCCCTCAATGCTGGAATAAACAGGAGGAAAATTATTAAAGAATTTAAATGAGTACAAGCTTAAATTGCTATTTCCAACAGAATTGGGAATAGATTTTCAAAGGGATTTGGGTAACTAGAGACAAAATGAATGGCACGTGTGGCCTGACACTCACCAGGAGGCAGCATTCTTCAATGCTTTCTGAAGTGACCATGGCAATAAGAGCTCTTGGAGAGCATTGCCACAGCAGGGCGGTACCTGTGGCCTAAAGACAGCAATCTGTCTTAAAAGATGGGGCAGATAGAGTGGGACTTTCACAGAAGCTGTATGGGGCAGATGCCCAGTGCCTATTCAAGTATTGCATTTGAGATCCTAGGGAATACTTAGTGCAGACACTTGAGTGTCTAAATGATGTCATAAAAAAATGTACCAAGTTTTATGTTTGGTGCAAGTCAATGGGATTTAATTCCTCCAGTCAATTTATTTTTTTAAAGCAAGTTACCAAATTTTTGAAAACTTAATCCAGGGTGTATTGTTATCCATTAGGGTTGGAACCTGCCAAGACCTAATCCTAATGTAATTACTTAGACAAAAGTGTCATTGAAGTTCTGGAGTTTTGCCCAAATTAGGACTTCAGTGTTCAACTCTTGGTCTTTTATGTCATCAGCAGTCATAATGAGGTTATTTGTTAGTGTTCTCAGCTAAATAGTATCTAACAACAAATCAGCACACTCCTTTGACAGAACAAAATATGTTTTCATGTTAAATCTGTTCTTCAAAACTACAAGAACTGTTTACACCCAGGAAATTGCTTCATTTGTAGCAATTTCCTTTTCTTTAATTCCATTTCCAATTCCCATTACGAAACTCCCAGGCTTGTAGCATGGCCCTATAAATAGGTGGAGTAGGGCCAGAAAGGAGGAAATACCTGCCCTTTTGTACATTTAATTCCCATTTAGAGAAGCAAAGTAAAAGAAACCTATACAGAAGTTCCAAATATAAGCAGTTAAAATAATTAGCAGCAAGATTAGCACTTATTTTTATTTTTTCTGTATCTTCCTTCACAACCAGAGGTAAATGGAATATTGTAGCTGACATACTAATAGCCCTTTTGTGAAAATTCCAGTGCAGGTTATGAAACTATGCCCCCCAACTCTGCTACAAACTGAGGTGAATATCACTATTCCTGGCTTACAGATGGAGAAGCTGAATGACAGCAAACTTTTCTGTAAGCCATATGCAAAATCAGTCACAGAGCTGTGAGTGAATGCAAGCCAGCTGGATCCCACCCCTTGTTTTGTTCTATTTACCCACTTTATACTTTATGACAGAAAATGTCCTCAGCTGGACTGTGGGAGGCAGTTCTGTGTGTAAACCTGACTGGGCCCTGTGGTTATCCAGACATTTCTTTGGTGGGACACTACTGGTATTGGCTTCACTCCTCCTTCCCCGGGCTACCAGGGCAAATTCGGGGTGTTTCCCTCCTGCTGCCATTGGCACCATGCTGCTGGCAATCTGCATGTTCCCAGACCTGGTGGGAGTTTGTCTGTTTAAAAACTAGGTCGGGGTGCCAGAATGTTGCCCTTGCTTTGTTTGGAGTGTGATTATGTTAGCACAAGTGCCAGCAGCAGCTGAAAAGGTGGCAACAAAGAGCATTGCTGGGCAGGGAGGAGCAGCATGTTTAACACAGGAGGCAGGCACTGGCATGGAAGTGCAAGAGTCAGAATAAACAAAAGAAAAAAGAAGTCGGTATATATTTTTCTTCCTTGATAACAGAACTGGCTTACAGATGGGAGAATCAGAATGCTAGGAATTATGTTCTTAAAGACAGCAGTTTAATATAGTAGCATGATAGCCCACCTCTCCCATACTCTAGCGCTCTTTTTCCAGTCTGGAGCCATTCTTTTTTATTAGACTCCAGCTTCCCGAGTGCTTAGGAGAGACTAGTGTTTCTACTGACAAATGTCTTCTGATGCAATGTCACTGGCAGTTTCATGCCCATATTTATAACAGGGTGTGTAGCTCTTTAGCTTCCTACAAATAAAGTGAGATATGATTGCAAATCTGAATGTGCTAATGGAATGGGAATGTCTTCTTCATAACCATATCATCTTCAATGTGTTTCCTTCTCAGCCTTCTTCATCTGCCCATCAGCTTCCCCACAGCCCCTGCTACAATCAAAAGGGTGTTTTCCCTTTGAGATCTTTTAGCAACTGTTATTACTATTATGTGAGGTCTGAGGTAGATACTGCTCTCAAGCACTGATGTAAACAACACAGCTCTGTTCAGCCACAGAAATTTGGCTCAGTGTTTTCAATTAAGAGATAGCTAATGAAAATGGAAAAAAAGAAATTAAAGCATAGTTACCCTGAATGAGAGTCTTACAGGAAAGCAGTCAGTTCAGAAATGACATTTCAACTCTCAGTGTTTTCCATCAATTTTTTGCCAAATAGAGCTGACTAAATCCAGCTCCTGCAAATAGAAAATGCAAGTGTTCTTTCCTGCTCCTTGAAATTCACATAGACACTGTCAAATCCTATGATACTTGTAGGAGATTGACTTCAGAGATGTGGTGACTTCAGACACCAGTTTCTGTAGCTAATTTGCATGCAAGAGTCATGCACCAGTAATGACATTCTGGCTTCAGCTGCTCTCCCTGCTGCACTACAAGCTCTGTTTCTCCAGGCAGTGGTGCTGAAGCATACAAGTAAAACGTTATGAAATTTAACAAGGGCAAGGGCTGGATTTTACACCTGGGGTGCGACAACCCTGGATGTACATACAGACTGGGGAACGAGAGGCTGGAGAGCAGCTCTGCAGAGAGGGACCTGGGGTTTCTGGTTGATGGCAAGTTGAACATGAGCCAACAGTGTGCCCTGGCAGCCAAGAGGGCCAACTGTGTCCTGGGGTCCATCAAGCACTGTATTGCAGCCAGTCAAGGGAGGAGA
The DNA here is from genome assembly GCF_963921805.1 of Phalacrocorax carbo. Classification (NCBI taxonomy): domain Eukaryota; kingdom Metazoa; phylum Chordata; class Aves; order Suliformes; family Phalacrocoracidae; genus Phalacrocorax; species Phalacrocorax carbo. The sequence continues at coordinate 24,959,400 of NC_087518.1, read as the reverse complement.
TTGTCCCACTCTATGCTGCACTGGTGCAGCCTCACCTCAAGTACTGTATGCAGTTTTGGGTGCCACAGTACATTAAGGATATAAAGATACAGGACAGTGTCCAGAGATGGGCCATGAAGTTGGTGAAGGGTTTAGAGGAGAAACGGTATGAGGAGCGGCTAAAGTCACTTGATTTGTTCAGCCTAGAGAAGTGGAGACTAAGGGGAGACCTCATCGTGGTCTACAGCTTCCTCACAAGGGGAGGAGGAGGGGCAGGCACTGATCTCTCTTCTCTGGTGACCGATGACAGGACCCAAGGAAATGGCAGGAAGATGTGTCGGGGAGGTTTAGGTTGGATATTAGAAAAAGGTTCTTCACCCAGAGGGTGGTGGAGCACTGGAACAGGCTCCTCAGGGAGGTAGTCATGGCACCAAGCCTGATGATATTCAAGAAGCACTTGGACAACACCTTCAGAGATATGGTGTGAATTTTGGGGTTGTCCTGTGCAGGGACAGGAGTTGGACTTGATGATCCTTATGAGTCCCTTCCAACTCAGGACATTCTATGATTCATTCTAAGTCGATGAGGCCAGTTTCAATCTTCTACAATTCTACTTCTGAGGTTTTCTTGTTCCACTCTCCAATCTTTTTATGGTCTAAATAACTTGGAGAAAGTTGGGAGAATACTGCCACAGAAGTACTTATCATCTTCATAGAATCATAGAATCGTTAAGGTTGGAAAAGACCCTTAAGGTCATCAAGTCCAACCGCTAACCTATCACTGCCAAGTCCACCACTAAACCATATCCTCAAGCACCACATCTACCTTTCTTTTAAATACCTCCAGGGATGGAGACTCCACCACCTCCCTGGGCAGCCTGTTCCAATGCCTGACAACTGCAAATGAACAAGTCCTTTGCTGGAGGCTTTTTGTCTATGTCCTGAGTTTAATAAAATACTCTTCTGTTCTGGATGTGTTACCAAGAATGTGTTCTGATCTCACATCTCTTGTGAGAAAATTGCCCAAACAAGCTATTTTGCATCATATCCATTGCTTTATGTTCTTATTTTCCTCTGTGAAACAAAGGTTTCAAAAAAAAACAACAACAAAAACCCCCAACAAACCAACCAAACCAAAAACCAAACCCAAAACCTGAAGCATTTTCACTTCAAAAATACTAATGACTACTGTTTGTGCTACAAAATATAGTATAATTGTAGTAGCCAAAAAGTTAACCATGCATTTTTAAACTTGGAGAGATAATGTTGCTGATCAGGGTCGAGCATGTAGGTGGTCCACCAAGTTACTACTTTAATGCAAGGAACTAATGCAGCCAAGGCTGTATTTGGCAACCTGGACTCCCAGACCTAATAGTCCTATGCTCATAAGCATTGGACTTGCCTAGGTATGATTTCAGGACAAGTTTACTGCAAAGCTCAAATTTATACCTTTGACTCAGTAGCGAAACACCATTGCTGTTCTCCTGCTGTACCCTAGTGCAGGGATTGCCAATAAGAAGTATATTACTGGGAAATGTGCCATTGGCAAGTGAAAAAAGTAAAGCAGCTCTTCAACAAAATGGAAAATATAATTCTGGGGTACTTACAAGGCGTTATTAACATATTTGAAAAGGTAGCTAGTTTGTAAAACATTCCTTGACCATTGCAAAAGTATATGGATAATAATGGATTTCTCCAAAACCACACTGGAAGACTTAATGACATGTGATCGACAGCCAACAACTTACTTCAAATGCCATGATTCATTATCAGGCATCTTAATCCCATTTTATTAGACATGAAAACGAACACATTCACAGCCAAACTGTATGACTGCTGTTTTGGTAATCCTGTCAAGGACTTCATTGGTGTCAGTCTTGTACTTCAGTAAAAACATTTATAGCTTTGGATAATTGAGCCTTAATCTCATGACTGAACTGTCGTTTGGAATCTATTTTACATAGATTACATGCATAAAGTAATAGGACTTTTTTCAAGCATTTCATTGGGTATTTGCAACCACAATAAACATACTACAGATAGTAATGGAAGTTCCTGCTCCATCTCGGGAGCCATAGCAAAGAGCTAAAACCTGAGTATGGTGTTATACGTCAGGTGCAGTATTGTGTTGTACTGTGTAAAAATACTACACGATACAATACTGCACAGCTGCAATGTTGTGTAAGTAAAGAGCGTGTCCAGTTACACTCCCTATTCTGTTGTTATCTTATCACTGTTATTCTCCTCCCCTCACTGCATGGTACTCTGCAGTTCATACCCTTCTACAAGCTATGTATAAGTGACAATGAAATGATAGATCTGAATGCATCTTTTCCTTTAGAAAACATCCATGCATACTAAATCCTAGCAATGCTTCTTCCAATAATAATTGGCTCATTCAAATGTTAGGCATTCCCTGTAAATGTCAGATCTGGTACATTCACAGATGCTAGAATTTGAACAGAATAAAAATTATAGTCCACTCCAGAACCTGGACTGAACTATAAAAGCACAATAATGAAAAACTATTTGAAAAATTGTTTCTTTCTTGTTCTTTCTATTCATCACAAAAATATATACTTTGCAAGCCACTTGGTAGGGATCTGAGGCCAATACTGAGCAGCCCTGAGCTATGAATCAGTTTCAGTTTTAAGACAAAATCTTTCTTAATACTTCCAGAAGAATACTAGTGCTCTCATGTTAAGAGAAGAGTGACTGCAATGAAGCCACTGGCATTCATATAGGGAGAGAAAGAAATAATCCTCTGCACATCACTTTTTATTATGCTCTTTTACTTCTTTTATTATGTTTCTTTTACTTCTTTTTTTGTGGTTGTGAGAAAAACATTTCTATCTGCCTCCTTTAAATGAAAGCTAAGAGGACGTAAATAAAGCACCTGGAGAGGCCTGGGGCTGTGGTGGGTTCTTGGCACAGGTGCTTCTGGGTGCAGGTGGAAATGAGTGCTTCTTCTCTGCCTCAACTGTTGTTCAAAATGGGGGTTTCCAGGGCTAGGCAGGCATGTTCTGTGCTCAGAGCAGGCTCAGCTGAACAGCCTCATGTCTTCCTGTGATCCAGTCATAACAGTGGTGGTAGGGCAAATGTCCTGCAGTTGGTTTCTCTCTGGATTTGAGCTGCTGTTGGGTGTTTTAGAGAAAGAGCTTTAACTGTCAGACATTATTTTGTGTTAGAAATGGTTGTCTGCTTTCTCTGTGGTCTAGGCTATCCTTATTTACCCATGGCTGTGGGTAAACTCAGCTGTTGACTGAAATACCTGAGACTGTTGAGCATGAAAATAAAGTGGAGGTATTGGGTTATTCAGTTTTATGGTGTTATTTTTCCAATTTTGTTAGGTGTCTGCAGTTCTAGGAAGTTTTTTCTTCTGCTTATATTAAGAATGTTGATTATACAATATATGATTCCTGTCCTTCAAGAGGAAAAATAGCAGTTGCGAGATTCATGGATAAGACTCAAGGCAGGAGGGTATTATGGTATGTTACAGAGTGTGGGAAGGGAGATATGTCTCTGTACTGAGCCTTTTCTTATGACTGTGGTCTTGTATCAAATAATGATGCTTAGGAAATAAGTAATGTGAAAACTATTGTATTGTTCTTTGTTCATCTGCTATATTGTTATGGAGACCTGCATAATTTTTGAAGTGCTATAACCACGGAAGAGTTAATTTTCCACACTACCTTGCTTTTTTTGATGATTTTTTTTTGTTGGTTGGTTATTGTTTTGAAGATCTCTTCCTGGATAATGATGTTTCTTTTGCTGGTTTATTAATATGTACTGTGTTTTTGGTGGCTGGGAAGTAGCAAATCTATGTATGTCATGTTGTTTGGGATTTTCCTTTATTTATTTATTTCTGAAGCATGATTATTCTTCGTGAGTGATCTGAGTGGTAACTGTTAAAAGAAAACTGAGCAATCATTCAGGGTGATAGAGTAGCTCAGACCTTTTTAGCTTGCTCCTGCTTTTTCTTCAGTATGGTTTGGGTATAACCACAGCTACTCCACAGTAACACTCTACTGTTTCCCTGTACTGTGCATGCGCTTTCCTCCCAGCTTTCTTTAAGGCATTATTTGCTAACAAGAAGGCGGCCTGCACAGAATAGGCAGGGAAGCAATTAAAACTGCTGAGATTGATTGATTGTTTTCTTTTTGCTGGTACTGCTTACTGTCTTCCTTCTGGTCCAACAGCCTCATCTTTGATGTAACAAGCTATGTTCTTTCCTTTGAATCAACAGGGTCTGTCTGTAACTCTTTTGCAATATGATGTTGAACAACCATGGACCAATTAAGTTTGGGTAGCCCTATAGTGGTATATAATAAGCACTTTGATATGTCAGGGCTGCCCATGATAAATGTATGTTCTGCTTTCTTTAAATAATAAAGCTGATGTGTGTTGGCATTCATGCTTATGGTCTTGGACTTTGGTGTTAATAGCAGATTGTGAAGCCAGAGACTTCATCAGGTGTTGTTCTGCCTCAGTTACTCTTGAAGAAGTTTATTAATCTTTGTATAAATTCTTGCTAAATATTTAGGGTCGTACAATTTCCTATAGTCATTTCCAAAACTTTTTTATGAGGTAGAGATCTGTACTTTTTTATTATCTCTCTTGTATATGTTATATTAGCATATGAAAGATTTGTTGTTTTAAAGGGACTTTCAGTGGAAAGCGGGAACAGATTTAATAAAAAAGAAGATAAACCAAAAAACTTTTTAAAAAAGGGAAAAAAGGAAGACCCGAGGAACTACAAGCCAGTCAGTCTCACCTCTGTGCCTAGCAAGATCATGGAGCAGATCCTCCTGGAAACTATGTTAAGGCACATGGAAAATAAGGAGGTGATTGGTGACAGCCAACACGGCTTCACTAGGGGCAAACTGTGCCTGATGAATTTGGTGGCCTTCTGAGATAGGGTTACAGTGTTAGTGGATAAGGCAAGAGCGACTGACATCATCTACCTGGACTTGTGCAAAGCATTTGACCCTGTCCCACACACCATACTTTTCTCTAAATTGGAGAGACATGGATTTGACAGATGGACAACATGGCGGATAAGGAATTGGCTGGATGATTGCACTCAAAGAGTAGCCATCAATGGAATGACGAGTGGCATTCCTGAGGGGTCAGTATAGGGACCAGTGCTGTTTAGCATCTTTGTCCATGTCACTGACAAGTGAGGTATGAGTGCACCCTCAGCAAGTTTGCTGATGAGACCAGGCAGTGTGGTGTGGTCAACGTGCTGGGGGGAAGGGATGCCACCCAGGGGGACCCTGAGAGGCTTGAGACGTGGGCCCATGCAAACCTCATGAAGTTCAACAAGACCAAGTGCAAGGTCCTGTACCTGGGTCGGGCAATCCCAAGTACAAACACAGGTTGGGCAGAGAATGGACTGAGAGCAGCCCTGTGGAAAAGGGCTTGGGGGTACTGGTGGATGAAAAGCTGCACATGGGCTGGCAATGAGCACTTGCAGCCCAGAAAGCCAATGTTATCCTGGGCTGCATCAAAAGAAGCGTGGGCAGCAGGTGGAGGGAGGTGATTCTGCCCCTCCACTCTGCTCTGGTGAGACCCCACCTGCAGTACTGTGTCCAGCTCTGGAGCCCTCAGCACAGGAAAGACATGGACCTGTTGGAGCAGGTCCAGAGGAGGGCCACAAAAGTGACCCTCAGAGGTCTGGAACACCTCTCCTATGAGGAAAGGCTGAGGGAGTTGGGTTGTTCAGCCCAACTGAAGAGAAGGCTGCGGGGAGACCCCCTTGCAGCCTCTTGATACTTGCAGGGGGCTTGTAAGATGGGGAGAGAGTTTTTAGAAGGGCCTGTTGCAATAGAGCAAGTGGTAACAGTTTTAAACTAAAAGAGGGTAGATTCAGAGCAGATGTAAGACATTTTTTTACACACTTCTATGAAGAAAGGCTGAGAGAGTTGGGATTGTTCAGCCTGGAAAAGAGAAGGCTGTTATAGAAACCTTCCAGTAGAAAGCTGGCGGGACACAACATTTTACAATGGCAGATAGTGATAAGAAAAAGGGTAATGGCTTTAAACTGAAAGAGGATAGATTTAGATTAGATACAAGAAAGAAATTCTTCACTGTGAGTGTTGTGAGCCACTGGCACAGGTTGCCCAGAGAAGCCCCATCCCTGGAAGTGTTCAAGACCAGATTGGATGGGGCTATGAGCAACCTGGTCTAGTGGGAGGTATCCCTGCCCATGACAGGGGGGTTGGAACTAGATGATCTTTAAGGTCTCTTGCAACCCCAACCATTCTATGATTCTATGAAACAAACAAGAAAATCACAAAACTGCTCCATAGTAACTAATTTTGTAACTTACTTAATTGTCCTCAATATAGACTTGAGGAAATCTAGTGAAACCAGTGCAAGTTCTCTATTGACTCAGAACAGCCTTGAATTTGACTGGAGACTTCTTTTTTTGTGCCCTGTAGATGTCAAATTAGCCCCAGCTTTTCTTGTGTTGCAGTTCTTTACTAGCTGGACTAGTTGTTCTACCTGGTTAAACTTTTGTGTCATGTGTTTCATGAGCAATGTAAAAGCTCCTTTTTGCTGTTCTAAAAATAGAATGTATTCAACAATCTTAATCCAAAAGTACAAGACAACACAGGTTTCTTTCATTAGTGGATTGTGGTAGGTATTGCTGAATCTAGTTCAAACAATTACTATTCAATTTTATGCCTGCAGGCTATGTAATAAACTGGAATATAGTTTTCACTCTGATCAGCCACATGAGAAATATCTATTTACTGTTGCATACCCTTAAGCATCCTTATTCATCCATACATTCATTCTGGCAAGTGCTGTATACTTTCCACCATTATATTACATACAGAGTTAAACCATGGCTTGTTTTTTTTGTAGTTAGGCAGCATCTTATCAATGCGCAATTGAAGATGCGCCTGAAGCCAGACACTGAGCCCAAAGTTTTAGACTGATGAACTGGGACATAGCATTCAGTCTGGAGTTGGTTCTTCATCTCTTAAAATTTTTTGTTTGTTTGTTTTCATTTTAATAATTTCATGAGGAATAGAAGGAAGTGGTGAAAGGAAAGATTGACTAGATCCTTCCAAAAATAGGCTTATATTCCTGAACCAAAGTAATATTCTGACAAAAGCTTTTTCTAAAGCTTTTGTATTATGTATACCGAAAACGCAGCATAAGCTTGTCTGCAGATGAAGATCAGGGCCCTTCTTAGAGAGACAATAATTTGTATTAGTGTGAGTCAAAAAGTGAGAGGTAAGAAGTCTTCTAAACAAAGAATTTCAAGGTTTGCATATTTCTTTGGGGAGTGTATAAAAAAAAATTAACTTCTTGATGAAATCTCATTGCATTAATCTTCTTAGATTAGTTCTACTGGTTTTCATTATGTACAGATCAATACAACACGACACACAGCATGGAATTGCAAAGAAATGTGAGAGGTGATGGGCAGGCTGAAAGAGCAAAGGAAGCACAAGTATTGCTGGTGGAGCTTAATAGTTCTGTGAAAATGTAGCCTTTCATGCAAAAGAGGCATTCCTAGTAGTGACGGCTGCTGTGTTAGCTTCAACTTCTTCTTGGAGAAAAGGCAGCTGTAACTTGTGGCAATGTGAAGGATCTGTTTGTAGATCACAGAGTGTAAAGGATTATCTTAATTAAGTCAAGGAAGTAGAATATAATTAACAGGGCAGTCTAACTTTGGAGTTGGGGACATAGATTTTAAATAATATTAATGCATCATTTTAAAAATATTTTAAAAGCTCAGGAAGATAAATCTGAATAACTGCCTATTGAATATCTACTATCAGTGGCTATATCAAGTGGCGTAGTGTCACTCAAGCCTTGTGTGTTAAATTGTGAGACTGAAGACCTCGTGCTTTTTCAGAATCTATTATGAGTCAGTAAGGTGACTACAGATAAATCTCGCTATGTGTTTATGGATTTGCTTAGCCATAAATGGGGATAGTAATGCTTAAATTCCTCTTTTAAAATCTGTGATCTTGAATGTAGTCTACAAACTGTTACTTCTTTTTGAACTTAAGTCCTTATTAAATGTATAACTTTTTGGAAATGCTTTCTAGCTGGTGGTGTTGTGTGTTGATTTAATGCTGCTTTGCCTCAGTTCAGGTAATCTGCAGTCTTCTGACACTCAGCTAATAAGGGATGACCTGGTTTTTAATCCTTACTTGATGCCACTGGGTGTTGCTTAACTGCATAGTCACAAACTCAACTCAAAGCTGCCTTCACTGGGAGAAAAGGGCATTTTTGTTCTAAACAGCTGTGAGACGTGAAGGCCTCATCAACTTAGCTAGGAAAAGGGGTGGGTAAAAAATTTATTAAGGGCAATATACTACTGCTGAGACTGCTTTGCTTTGTTCTGTTGTACCAAAACCATGCAGACAAATCTAGTTTCCACAAAATAATGGAAAGACCAAGTACTTCTGAATAATTCTTAATCTGAGAGTTTATTTGTATGAAAGCTTAACACAAAGGAAAGTATGTGTAAGTACCAGGTTACCACATACGTGCAAATAAGCAATCTTTCCAAAACTAATGCCAGCTCAGGGTCCATATAATAAAGGAAGAGAGCAGGAAGGCTCCAGAATAGATCTTGCTAATTAATTTAAAAAAAAAAAACAAAACTGTGAAAATTGGCTGTAGCGCTCCCTATGATTATAGGTTTACCTACTACAAATTTTACTGATATTTGGTTGAGAGTGAAATAGCAATTATGCAACATGCAGGTTCCCTGATAGCACTTAAAGGTGTGTTGGTGAAGTAAACTGCCCTGCAGGGTCAATTTTCCCATATTTCAAAGCAGATCATGTACTCTAAATCTGCTGATGCTGAAAGATGCATCTCTTCACATGTCCAAATCTCAGTGCCAAACAGCTACAGAGAATACCAGTAAACAGGAGTGACCTTGTTATATTTCTTGGAGGTTGGGCTCTAACATGTCATGTTGTGGTAAACAAATGCCACAGCTTGGTATAAAAAGTGCTCTGTGCTCCTCATTAGCACAAGGATTTAGACTGTTGATAAGATGAATATGAAGAATTCTCATTAAAATTTTATCTGTGGATCTAAGTGGAAACTGTTACAAAAGAGTACAGTATGGGAATGGGGGAAGGTAATGAAATTCTCTGTGCTTCTTCTGTATTATCTTTTTAATAGGCAGAGAATGCAGAACAATTTCAGGTCCAGCTTTTGCAATTTAAATATTACACTGACTGCCACATACTGATATAAAATACTTGCATAGTGAAATATGCCCTTCCTACAGGATATTGTATGATCAAATGTGACCCAAAGACAACACAGAGGCTATCTTCTGTTGTTCTTCCTGTATCTGCTGAAAAAGCCCTGATCTGTTTCTTTGTAATGCAGACTTCATTGTTTTATATCTAACATCTCAGACACATTTCTATCGCATGTCACTCTAGATCTTTATGAATCTCTTGTACACTGTGGCTATGTTTGTAAGAATGTCCACTTTCTGATTATACCATTATCTTCCTTCTCTTTGGTGTTCAAAATTCTTCAGTCCTGAAGAACAAAATCAGACCTAGCAAGTAACAATGCTGAAATTCTGATCTGACCAGAATGAAAAGAATCCCTGAGGGACACTTCAACACACAGACCACAGCTAGATTCAGTTGTTTCGAGTAAATATTTCAGCCAAGAACTGACATGAGTAAAACCTTAAGAAGTGTCAAAAAAAGAATAATTCCAGAACCCTTAAGTTAAATTGTTGTAGTTTCTGTTCTGAAATAAGATAGTTATCCAATTATTTTTTAAAATGGAATAATTAACCACCCGAAACACACATCTTTTATCTCAAAGCAATTAATTTCAACTTACTTTCTGCTCTGTTTTTTGGCCAGAAAAATGAAAAATAATGCTATTGAAATCGGGGTGGGGTGTGGGGTGAGGAAGTAGTGGTTTGTTTTGTTTTATTTATTTCCCAAGTGATAGAAGTTCTGTCTTTGGGTGGGATTTCTATTTAAAGACAGAAATTCAATTCAGATTTCGATTTAAATACCTAAAGGGACAGCTCTTTATTGCATAAAAGCATTCATTTCTTTCCCTAGATGACTGTTTCATTGCAGGTAGCAGGTGGATGTTCTCTTTCTGTGCTGTCTATAAACTACCTTGATCAACTTAATATCTTCTATCTTCAAAGCTGTACAACTAGGGCCTTGCTGCAAGATATCATACAGCCTGGAAGATGTGACAGACCCCTGTGGTATAATGGTGGAGTTTGGCTTGATATTGCTGTTCTAAGTCAGGCAGAAGTTGAAGGAGGTTTCAGGCCAAATCCATCTGAATTGACTTAAAGTAGTAATTGCAGTGTCAGAAGGAAGGACAATGTATCCATGACATTGGTAGTGTGCACGTACTGACTCCTTCCACTATACAGTGCTAGTTAATGAACTGAAATTTAATTTAAAATAGCTGAATCTAGTATCAAGACAATTAGATATGTTTCATAGGTGAGAAACAACTTGGAAAGTGAATGAGAAAAATCTTCCTTCTGAACGTTGAAGGGTACTTCTGTAACTTAGTTGTAACTCAGCGTTGGATATATCTCTGTTAAATTTAGGTCTCTAAATAGTTTTCAGCACACATTTGCTCCCAAAATTTCACTTTGTACCTTGAGATTTTGAGCAGCTGCAGGAAAACTGTACCACAAAAAGATTATCTAATTGCACAACAGCAGATTTCCTTGGGCTGGCAATGATGCAGGGAGAACTTTGCGGTTGGGAGGATGGGACATATGCACACACAAACCCCAAAAACACAGACGCCCCCCACCCCACCCCGCCAAACCAACCCTCCTCTTCAGATTGAGAGCAAGCTCTTCAGGAGGCTATTTGTAGGGGACATTGAGGAAAAGATGTTGTGGAAGCCCAGGGTCTGGCACACAACTGGCTTTAACCTAAAGCGAATAGGAAAACTCGGGAAGGTGGGGCAAAGCAAGCCTGGGGCCAGGCAAGCATAACAAGGAGCCTTGCTACAAATGGAGTTAAGAGGTGTAGATGAAGGAATTCTTTCAACTGGAATAGCTTTGAAAAGACAATATAGATGCATTTGGAAAGAAATGGTAACCGTATTTACTTAAGATCCCAAGCTGGCACTCTTTTTTGTGGAAGGTGGAAGGTATTCCCTTTCTACTGACATTTGTCTGTATGGGAAATGAATAAGCTCATGGATGAGCTCCACTTGTGGATGTGGAAGAATATAAACGGGGAAAAAAATGGTATGTTGTTTTCTGGTCAACTGTGGAAAGCTAAAGAAAATTAGTGGATGTTTGTTCATTGGACCTCTGTTCTTCTTTAGAAGTTGATAATGTCTTTGACAGTAGATGGATTGTCATGGAGAAGTATACTGCCTGACTTCTGCTTTTTTTTTTGAGGATTGATTTTGTTTGTGATGCTTGATGCAGCAAATCTCTATGAAAGTCTCATTCAAGTGAATCTTCACAAATACTGCCTTTTTGAAAAGAAAGTCTCTATTTAGGCAAATGCACCACAGTTATCATGAGATACTTCTAATTAACATGTAATTGCTGTCTGCTCCAACAGCTGCTATCTGAGTGGCAGAATGAGGGGTGGGTGGGGGTGGGGGTGTGTTGGGGGGGGGGGGTGGAGTGTGTGGGGTGTGCGCGCGCGCGCACACATGCTTGCCTCCTAGGAGGTAGGCACCTAATCTGGGTTCAAAACCCTAATAACATGGCTTATGTCTGTCTAGCTCCAAACACAGGTCACTGTGAGTCCTCTGCAGGCATGCTACTTCTGCCCTGTCAGATTAACTTATATGAAAAAGAGCACTGCAACAAAGACGTCTGAGTTTGAAAAGCAGTTCTCATATGGTTGTTGGGGGATGTGAGAGGAGAATGGGATCTGGAGTCGTCATGGTTCAAGGAAGCCAGGACTAGATCATTATTAGTATTATTATTATGTCACCTGTATTGTAAATCTGGTTGGGACAATATTTTTTTAAAAAATAAAACAAAAAAACTACCATCAAGGGAATTGTTAGTGGGTTTTTGTTTCTTCCTCTCCCACCACCCTCAGTATGCACTATTAATGGTTATGAAAAGTTAAAGTTGCTTTGTGTTTTGTTTTGCTTTTCCTTAAATGGGGATGTTCCACCTACTCTCTTCTCAAGCCTGATCAAGCCTTTTATTTGATCCCAAATACTCCAGGTTTTTAGTTTACAGAATAATGAATAAAGGCTTCATATGCCATTAAGATACAGGCTTCTTCTCATTCAGAAGTGTTTGGCATTTACATTTCTTATTTAAACATGTTAAAGCAATTCCATTACTAAATGCTGCTTGAGGGAACCAAAGAGGGAGAAGAAATTTGGCATAAATCCCAGTGCAACTTGGAGGCAAAGGACTGAGGATGCTCACTATCCTATAGAATGACAGTAATTAAAATTAATGAAAACTCACTGCATAACACCTACCACTTGACAGATTTCCTCAGGTGGTTTTTGCAAAAATCTCAGAGAAACCTGTGGGTTGGAGCTTTGAAGTTCCCCTGCCCCTCCTCAGTCTCACCTCTGCTTTCATAAGTATAGATAGATAGTTGAACAAATATTCTGAAATAATTTAATTACTTAAGACTCTTCTGTCTTAAGTAACTTAAGTTCTGTCTTAAGATGACTTTGTAAAATTGCAGTTTTGCACAGGTAGAAGAATCAGCATTTGAGGAATTGCTAAAACCAGTGGCAGGGATACACCTCTTCTTCCATAACCAAACAAATTCTTTCTGTACAAAGATAAAGCTGTTTGACAGTTGAATAAAAACAGGCTCTTGGTACTTCAAATACAAGAATCTGTAGACATGATTATTTGAGAAGAACTATCTTAGGGTGACATTGTCTATGGATGAATCCTTGGATAATTATATCTTTATTTATACAATTTCAAATGTTTATACACTTTCAAATGTTGCTCAGAGCCAACAACCAGAAGTGAAAGTTCATCCCATGATCAAAAAGCTGATTTGGCTCTTTTGTGCGTTAGATGCATAGATTGCGTTTCTTTCTGTTGTGCATAGATTTTTCCGTAGGTCATTTACCAAGAGTACCTTTCTCCCATCTGCAGCAAAGAAGGGTTTGGTGATACACTTGTGACTTTTCTATCTCTTTCCATGGCTAAATACTGTGGAATAAGGTTGTATCTGTGCTGGCTTAGGAGCCTGGCATGGAAGGAGTCTTATGGAATCAGGATTATCTAAACATAAAGGTCAAAGGGTGCTGTGTTTCATATTTCCCTTTTCTTAGTTTTTGTGACCAATAGCAGAACTCCAGTAAGCAACGGGACAAGAACCATATAGAAACAGTTATTTCTTCTTGCACTTAAAATCTTTTGGTTATTTCCTGCTTTCCCTTAGATGTTAGGTTCTTATAACAGAATGCCAAAAGGCAAACTTGCTATTTGACAAACTTTGAGGGAGCAGGCAGTCTTTTATATTTGGGTTTGTTTTTTTTTTTCCAGGTGAAACACCTGAAGAAACAGTCTTGAAGGAACCCTAATAGATTGTCCCTCCTTACTGCCACCACACAGTGCCACCTACGTGGGGCTGTGGATTCTCTTTAAGGTGAAGGAAACTTCCTGGCCCCTTTTGTTTTCTTCCCCAAAACAATACACTCAGGAGAAAATTCTGATCTATTTCTAAGGATTTCATTTCTTCTTGCTGGGAAAAAATAAATGCCAGTGTATCAGAGAGAAGAGTTTTCAGTGTCACTTGAAAGGGACATTAAAATATTCTTTTGAATCAACAAAGCATCTAACATACAAAATCTCAATGCTTTACAGCCTTGGTGTTTTGTGAACGGTCAAGACACTTTATTACTCTAAGGAAAGAGACAGAAGTTGTTTCTGTCTTGATACTTCTTATTCTGAGGTTTTTTGGTGGGTTTTTTTTGTAATTTTGCAAATCAGCAATGAAGAAAACTCACTCAGCAAGCAGTAAAAACAGCAACAAATGTTTACCCCTTGGGATATATACTCTGGAGAGAATTCCCCATCCAAAATCAGTAGACACTTCAAGGTCTGTGTATACAAGTTTAGCTTGACTTGGAATACAGGCAGTCAGCCAATCAAGAAATGAGACAATCCAGTTTTTTTATTTGAGGTTTAAATTTTTTCTATCTAGCAGGTTAATAAGTTATCCATGAAGCTCAAGAAGCATCAGAACTGCAGTTTGGAATATCTGTTATTAAATCTTTAAAATAAACATTGAGAACTAAAGAAATTGCTCTCCAAAAGATTTGAGTAATATTATGGTTTCCTTGTTCCTCACCCTTTGAACATATTCCTTAATCTATTGTGAGACACTAATTGCTGTCCTGAAGAAGAATATGCCTGTAGGTGCTTTTGGGTTCCTCTATATATTTTCTTTTTGGCAGCAATGAGTTGTCTTTCTGTCTTTATTAGTCATCAGTATTTATTAATAACCTGAATTTTGGGCAAGATTCTTATGCTACTTTCATGAGAATGAATCCTGGTTCTAGTGAAGTAAATGGGAACTTTGTCACTAACTTAATGAAGCAACGCTTTTAGCTTGGCAATGTATGTTTTCTTATAATATACAATTTAAAAAATATTTACGTATACCCCATTCAGCACTTTTTCCATAAAAACATTTGAGTTACAGGTCAGTTCCTTTGTACCTTTTCTATGATGGTTTTACAATCTGAATTAGAACTGGTTGAATAAGAACTTCTTCCAGCAGTTGCATATTATTTTACAAATATTGAGTTTGTGTTACACCTTGTTACCTCAATGAGGTCTTGTTATCCTCATTGAGGAGTTTTTGGAGAAGGGTTAGGTTTTTATGTAGATGTTGACTAATGCAATATTGTTTGTTTAGAAGTCTATACCAGAAACTGTCATACCTATGACAGCAGTGTGAATGCACCCTTAGCCTGTAAACTTTTCAGGGCAGGGACTCCTAGTTTTCAGAGAATTGAACAAACCATAGCCTAAGACACATGAATCTGCCTTTTTCAGGGCATATACATGACTGAAAAGTGTTTCCAGGAAAAATTGTAAATTGCTTTCTTTCCCAGAACTATTCAATAGAAAGTTTGCTTTTTCTTCAGTTAGTTCTGGAATAAAATTTTCAACCCCTACTCTTGTTTGTTAGATTTCATTTCTTCCTGTCTTGTCTTCTAGGTTTTATGACTACTTATTTATAGGTTTGTTTCTTCCAGGCAGTTAAATTGATCTTTAATTTTATTTCATGACCACAGAGGAAAACAGCACAAGCTCAAGCAAGTTAGGAGGCAGGCAGGTATTGTATGTGCTTTCCTGAGGCTAAACAGACCTTTGCTTTATGTCTTGGCTGCTGAACTGTGCTCATCTAAGGAAGAGGATGTTGAAGGAAATCTAGGGAATTTGTTCTTTTATTAGATTAAATAAAATAAAGATATGTGGTCACTCAACCATATGTGGCTAGTGCAAAGTCCAGATATGTGCTTAATTACCAGTCTCAAAGAGTATATGTGTGGCTGTGGAAAGAGCAGAGAAAACCAAAATCTTTTGGTAGCAGAACAAATTATCACTGTGAGTCAGGGCTCTGGCCTCTGAAGTTGGTTTGGGATTGGAAATCAAGGTAGTTATAAAGAAATCTTATGTCAGGACCTAAGGCCTCCTTGTTACCTAAAATGTGCCTTTTATTCAAAAGACCAGTGGATGCAATAGTGTTTGCATTCTGCACCTTCAAGCTGTTGAAGAGGAAAGTGAGGCTGACATGTATCTGACCAGTGCTTGGTACTAATGAAACAGGAGCTGTCTTTACTTGCCAGGCAGCTGTTTCATAGGTGCAGAGATGCAACGTTACTTTGGTTTTGATAGTGATCCTAATACTTTGGGGAATAGATCTGCCACTTTGTTCCTATGCCTTGAGCAACTGTCATGTTTTCAAAAGGAAATTGCTTTACTACAGTTCTAATTTCCACTTTTAAAATATTGTTTTTTATTTTTACTTTCTCTTTGCTTTTATGGGATGGAGCAAATCATTACTTTGAAAAGATGCAGCAGTTTCTCCACAGACAAGTGAGGCAAAGTGTTCGGGCAGCGTGGCAAGTACCACACTGAATGGCTAAGATACCCAGTTGTGCATAATAGGGCTCTCTAAAAATCCTGGTGCTTGACTTTGTAGTTTAGCATTCATATGATCTGTGTGTGTTTTACAGGTAAGAAGATAGCCTTTTATACTGCATTACAGAGCTTAGTCTTGGTTGAAAGCAGTGGTGGCACTGTTAGACTTAATTTTCTTTAATATGTAAAACTACATGTTGAGTCCTTCTTTTGGAACTGAAATTTTCTTTTGTTCAGTAAATCATCCTGAACAGCAGTGAGTTTTGGGAACTTACCTCTTGGTCAAATATCAGTAGACTGTGATCACAGCTTCCACTGCATATTACCAGACACAGGAAAACCTAAATATTTTTACTTCCTGTGCTGGAACATCTTCTGGAATTAATATTTTGTATGACCTGGGCAAGGATCATAGGAGATCCTGTCACTTGCTAGTTCTGCTGGACTTTACATGGATTCTTTTGGGAGGGATTTATCATCCCAGAAGAACATCCTGAATTGTGGTGGATGAACAAAATGTGGAACTGTTCACCAAATCTAGCAAGACTAGTGTTAGGAAAAATCTGAAGAAAATGCTTTAAAACTTACAATTAAAACATCTGAAAGGGGGAATACTTCTCTACACAGCAGGTAGCGAGAGACCTTCTGGAACTGGCTGCCTAAAGCAATGGTGGAGACAAAGGGTAACAGCTGTATTACAAAGGCAAAGACAAATTCATGGACAAGTCACTGGGCACCTCAACAAAACAGCTGTGGCTGTCAGGGATGAACAAGGGGAATCGTCTGTAGAAGGTGGCTGGGCTTGCATGTTTGTCTAAATAATACCCTTTTGCCACAGTAGGAGAGATAATACCAAACTAAACAGAACTTTGGCCAGACTCACTGGGCATTTCATACCTTCTTTTAGAGGCTCTGTCTGCCAAGCTCAAGTCTGAGTTTATGTGGCTTTTGCCTGCCAGAGAGCGAAACTCTGTGACTAACAAGGAAGCACTGTAAAATTGCTTACATATTATAGGATCAGTCAAGCAGATGGCTAAACAAGACTTGTCTGTATGCCTAAACACCAGGTGTTAACAGATGCCAAACAGGGAGTTCACAATGAATTGTCGTAGGCTATAATAGAAGCTTGCAGGTAAAGGGACAAGAGTGGTCCTGCTAACCCAACAGAATAACATTCATTTGACCAACGTGTATTTGACCAGTGTAGGGGAATAGACAGGGATCGGCGACCAGAAGATCACGGGATGTGACGGAAAGATAGACTCCTCCCCATAGGAGTGGCAGGAACAGGAAGCACAAGAGCTATATAAGCGTGTGACGCAGCTAAATAAACGGACATTTTGTATCCATCATATTGATGTCTGTGCATCACTGTCCCCAGGGTGGGTAGAGCCCTGTGTCCCGGAGATATGCGGCCCAAGATAAGTTCTCCCGTAGAAGCGTACAGCTGCAGACCAGAAGTAAGCTGATTTGCTCAGACACCCCCTAGTTTAACTCTTCAGAATTGGTAGAAAAAACAAATCAGAGATTTTTGCAGCAAAACAAGTTGTTGCTGCTTTGGCCAGTTTAGGGGTCCTTGTTCATTTCAATTCTGAAAGCAGTTTTTGAAAATTATCTCAATGGAATTAAAATTTCTGTCAGAGGTATCTAATAAACATCCCCTTTCCTTTGTCATAACAGCAGGAAAACCATAAAGGGCAACTTTTACATATTGATCATCTGATTTTAGTGAAAGAATTGGATGCACAAACTTGGGATTTAATATCAGTCTTATTCAGTGTTTTTTCTGGCTATGCACAATAATGAAGCATGGGGTAAATTGTATAAAATACTCTGATATTTTAATTAGAAGGAGAAAAAAGAGAAATAGAGCTTATGTAGTATTGACTTTTTCTTTGTTTCTTTCTTATCAAGTTTCAAGCATTTTTGAGGGTTTGGCACAAGTCCCTAATCCCTGAAGCTCTAAGTGATTTATCACCTCCCTGTATATGCATTGAAGCAATCATGTGCCAGCTGCATTGCGTGCTCTCCTGTGGCATTCTGCTTTTCAATCCAAAACTGTATGTGCACAAGCAGAGGCACACCAATGCCTCCCCCGTCAGGTCACTTATCTCTGGGAAGTTTATTGCTCTAAACCCTGTATTTTTAGATGGACATATTCAGGAAACATGTTTGTAAACACAGTTTTAATGCTATTTTGCTGCCTCCAGAGGAGATTGCTTTGGAGTGTTTCCTACCAGGTTCTCTATCTGGACATCCTGATCCTTTACCTAACCAGTAGTAGCTCTCAGCCTTTTCTGTATCATCACTCCATTTTAAAACTATGGGGAAAATAAGCCTTTCTTTTTCATTTAGCCACAAACCATGGTTTCCTGTATTTTTAAAAAATTATTAGTTTTTAAAAAATTAATCTTCCTCCAATCCTTTCTCCCTTTCTAGATAGTCTTTTATCCAGAAGCTCTTCAGTGGTGGTTCTGCCCCAAGTTGAAATCCTGCCTCAGTATTTCCTGGTCATGCCTCAGCTTATTACATGTCCATGGAGCCATTCTGCAAACATATTGATTTCTTTTTTTTCTAGAAATTGTAGAATTCTCATTCTGTCCTTCTCCGAAGGATGTTAAAATAAGTCTGCCTGAGGGGCTTTCAGGGCACTGTGCCAGGTGCATCTACAGATATAATAGGAGCAAAAGATATTTGAAAAAATGAGACAGGAAAAGCAAACTGTGGTGATGAAAAGTTTTTCTCTCTTCTTGTACAAGTGGATTAAACTAAAAGGTTGTTGTCACCCATACAGACAAAATCCATGCCCTTCACCTACACCTTGTTTTGGAGAATACTTCAGAAACTGTTATGTAAAGGGCATCTACCTGTCCCCCTTCTTCTGGAGGCTTTAACAACGTATCTCAGCATGCTGTTGCCTACCAGCTTTACAGAAGTCTCTTCTTGCTCTACAAATCTTCCATTGCACTTATTAAGAGAACTGCACAGGTTTTTTTGGCTTGAAGTCCACATCTTCACACCACTGAGAGGGTGCCACAACTTGTCAAAAGCAGTGATTACAATCCTCTGCTACTCTAACATGTGGGTACAAATGACGTTGCAAGCCAGAGCCTGGGCAGAACTGAGCAAGACTATAAAGCTCTGGGAAAGCAAGTGAGAAATATTAGTGCCCAACTTATCTTCTCCTCCATACTACCTGTTGGAGAAAAATGGGTGACTAGAAATAGGTAAATAATACAAATCAACTCCTGGTTATGTGGCTGGTGTCAATGTGAGGGTTTTGGCTTTTATGACAATGGGATGTTCTTCAACAACCATAGGCTGCTAGGGAGGGATGGACCCCACCTCTCTGGAAGGGGCAAGGGAATCTTTGGCAGCAGTCTGGCAGACTTGGTGAGGAGGGCTTTAAACTAAGGAACTCGTGGGGAGGAGGACAAACTAGCAATGCTAAAGCCACACACACAATGGGGGAATAAGGCAGGACAACCTTAACAGTGATAAAGGTGCTGTGGCAGCCTCATGCAATGGCAACCAGGAGACCAACCACCTCAAGGGTTTGCATAGTGGGTCCTTGTATGCCCCTCCAGGGAAACCTGCGTGCCCAAGCACCTCTCCGAAATGTCTGTACACCAACACATGCAGCATGGGGAATAAACAGGAGGAACTAGAGGTCTGTGTGCGGTCACAGGGCCATGATCTCTTTGCAGTCACAGAGACAAGATGGGATAGCTCACATGACTGGAACGTGGTCATGGATGGCTACAGGCTTTTTAGGAAAGACAGACCAGCAAGGCAAGGTGGGGGAGTTGCTCTTTATGCGAGGGAGCAACTGGAATGCATCGAGCATCGAGCTCTGCCTTGGAGTGGAAGGAGAATATGTTGAGAGCTTGTGCATAAAAATTAATGGACAGCCAAATATGGTTGACACTGTTGTGGGTGTTTGCTATAGGCAACCTGATCAAGAAGAGGAAGTTGACGAAGCCTTCTACAGACAGCTGGAAGTAGCCTCACAATCACAGACCCTTGTCCTCATGGGGGACTTCAACCACCCTGATATTTGCTGGAAAAGCAACATGGCGAGTGATGCACGATCCAGAAGGTTCCTGCAGAGCATCAAGGACAGCTTTTTGATGCAAGTGGTGGAGAAGCCAATGAGGCAAGATGTGCTGCTCGACCTTATCCTAACAAACAAGGAAGGGCTGGTTGAGGATGTGAGGCTTGGGTGTACCCTTGGCTGCAGTGACCATGAGATGGTTGAGTTTAAGATACTGCGAGGTAGAAGCAGGGCTATGAGTCGGGTTACAAACCTGGACTTCAAACTTTGGCCTCTTCAAAGACCTGATAGGATGAATCCCATGGGCTAGGGCTCTGGAAGGCATGGGTGTCCAAGAGAGCTGGACAGTGTTCAAGGACCAATTCTTCCAAGCTCAAGATCAGTGCATCCCCAGGAGGAAGAAGTCAGGCAGAGGAGCCAGGAGACCATCATGGATAAGAAAAGAGCTTCTAGAGAACCTCAAATGGAAGGAGATCGTTCACAATATGTGGAAAAAGGGACTGGCCACTTGGGAGGAATATAGGAATGTTGTCAGGGTATGCAGAGATACGACGAGGAAGGCCAAGGCCCACTTGGAATTAAATCTGGCAAGGCATGTCACAGATAACAAGAAGGGCTTCTTTACATCAGCAGCAAAAGGAAGACTAGGGATACAGTGGGCCCCCTGCTGAACAAGGAAGGGGCCCTGATAATGCAGGATGCAGAGAAGGCGGAGTTACTGAATGCCTTCTTTGCCTCAGTCTTTACTGCTAAGGCATATCAGCCCCCAGAGAAGAGAGGACAAATGTGAGGAAAGGAAGTCTTACCATCAGTTGAGAAGGACTGGGTCAGAGATCACTGATGCAAACTGGATCCTCGCAAATCCATGGGCCCTGATGGGATGCACCCACGAGTGCTGGCAGATGCTCTTGCTGAGCCACTCTCCATCATCTTTGAAAGGTCGTGGAGGACAGGAGAGGTGCCCGAGGACTGGAGGACAGCAAATGTCACTCCATTCTTCAAAAAGGGCAAAAAGGAGGACCTGGGGAACTATAGACCAGTCACCCTCACCTCCATCCCCAGAAAGGTGATGGAGCAGTTCATCCTGGAGGTCACCTCCAGTCACGTAGAGGACAAGAAGGTTATCAGAAACAGTCAACATGGATTCACCAAGGGAAGATCATGCTTGGCCAACCTGATAGCCTTCTATGGTGGTGTGACTGGCTGGGTCGATGAAAGGAGAGCAATGGATGTTGTCTATCTTGACTACAGTAAGCATTCGACCCTGTCTCCCATAGCATCCTCATAGGCAAGCTGAGGAAGTGTGGGTTGGATGAGTGGACAGTGAGGTGGATGGAGAACTGACTCAGCAACAGAACTGAGAGGGTTGTGATCAATGGAGCACAGCCTGGATGGAGGCCTGTCACTAGTGGTGTTCCCCAGGGGTCTGTGCTGGGTTCAGTCCAGTTCAACATATTCATCAATGACCTGGATGATGGGATAGAGTGTAACCTCAGCAAGTTTGTGGATGATACCAAGCTAGGAGGAGTGGCTGATACACCAGAAGGCGGTGCTGACATCTAGTGAGACCTGGACAGGCTGGAGAGCTGGGCTGAGGGAACCTCATGAAATACAACACAAGCAAGTGCAAGGTCCTGCACCTGGGGAGGAACAACCCCACGCACCAGTACAGGCTGGGGGCTGAACTACTGGAAAGTGTCTCTGTTGAGAAGGACCTGGGAGTGCTGGTGGACAACAAACTGACCATGAGCCGGCAATGTGCCCTTGTGGCCAAGAAGGCCAGCGGTGTCCTGGGGTGCATTAAAAGGAGTGTGGCCAGCAGATCGAGAGAGGTTATCCTCCCCCTCTACTCTGCCCTAGTGAGACTACATTTGGAGTACTGTGTCCAGTTTTGGGCCCCCCAGTTTAAGAAGGACATGGAACTGCTTGAGCAAGTCCAGCAGAGAGCTACGAAGATGATCAGGGGACTGGAGCATCTCCCTTATGAGGAAAGACTGAAAGACTTGGGTTTGTTTAGCCTGGAGAAGAGAAGACTGAGGGGGGATTTCATAAATACTTATAAATATCTAAAGGGTGGGTGTCAGGATGATGGGACTAGGCTCTTTTCAATAGTGGACAATGACAGAACAAGGGGCAATGGGTACAAGTTGGAACACAGGAAGTTCTACCTCAATATGAGAAAAAACTTCTTTACTGTGAGATTGACAGAGCAGTGGAACAGGCTGCCCAGAGAGGTTGTAGAGTCTCCTTCCCTGGAGACATTCAAAACCACCTGGATACGGTCCTGTGCCCCTTGCTCTAGGTGTGCCTGCTGAAGCAGGGGGGTTGGACAAGATGATCTCCAGAGGTCCCTTCCAACCCCTACCATTCTGTGATTCCGTGATTTGGATGGTTGGGAAGCAAAGTGGCATCTTAGGGATATGAGCATCCTTGTTCTCTTTTGCCAGCAGACGACAATCTATCACGAGCTAAAAATCTTCCTCAGGCACCCAGGAAACAAAGCAGCAGATTCAGTGAGTTGCCAAGCAAATTGCTTGCTGGGTTTGTGTGAGTTTTCGTACCTCTCTGAGCAAGTTTCTTACTGCAGAACACATGGGGGTTTTGCTCGGCTTTTGGAAATTTCTTGGGTTTGGTTTTTTTCCAGTCTCACCTTATATGTAGCTAATCTTTTCTGACTTCAAAAATATCCATCTATGCTACACAATATACTTTTTCCTTGCTACTAAATTCTGACCATACAACCAGCACTGCATATGACAACTATTGTTGAATTAGTCTGAAAAAGGTATCAATATAACCAACAGAAGGTTTACTAGCACAAGGGAATTTGATTTAAAAATAAGAAGTTCCTTCTATCATCGGTAGTTAATTCCAGTCTTTTGTCCACTGAATTAATTTTCTAGTCTACTGGAACTGTGAAGAGATCAAAAGTTTAATGACTAGCAAGGCCTGGATTGTAATACATTATCTTGCTTCTCTTGAAAATATTGCAAAGCCAGAAAATGTTTTTAAGGTTATGTGATGTACCATTAGTCAAAAGGCAGCCCTTAATAAACTTGCACTCTGCAGGATTGAGTGGTAGTGGCAAAGGAATCATTGCACTGTTTATGGCAAACACCCCCAGACTAAAAGCTTGCCAGAAATCCTGGAGTTGATGGCATTAGGATCTCTGCCAGATTCATTCTAGTTTATGCTCCTGTATCTCTTACATTAACTTCTATTTTTTCATCCTTTGGAAATTGTAAACCTCCTTGGAATACAGAAAAAAACCCAAAAGTTTTATATTAAAATAAGTGTTCCATGGCATGTTGTTGTTACATAATGATAGTTGATTGGTGATGGTTTACACTAAAGTTGCAGTTTAAATGAGAGAGTTTGAATGTATTGCTTGTAAGTCGTAGTTGTACCAGGTGTATTTCTTTTATGATATTGTATACTCATGAGACCATGATCAAGATGCTTTTTTGAAAGCAAGTGAAAGGCAGGCATCTATGTATACAAAACAGGTCAAACCAAGACTACTACTTTCTGTGGGGGTGACATTGCCTATATTACATCATTTGGGAGATCACAAGGCTAATACTGGAGCATGGTAACCAAAATTCTTGGTTCTCTTCCTTGTTCTGTTAATCATATACTCTATATAGGTCTTTTATCTCTCTGTGTGTCTGTTAATTCTTCTCTAACTTGTCTTTCTATGACAGGGAAATGGATCACATCGACTGAATGTTCACAGGAATTGCTTGTAAAAGATCCTGTAAGTTAGCTCTTTGGGGCAGAGACTGGGTCTTGGTTTGTCTTGTACAACGCAGTGTGAGTTTATGCACTTCATAAATTTTTAATAAGCAAAAGTGCAGTTTGTGGGAAGGCTGTGCTGCTAATGCTGCACTTTGTCTATTTTTAGGAAGATGTTTGCCTGCTCATTTACAGTTGTTGCAATCAGGGACAAATATTCTCAGTCAATGCACAAATTAAAAAATGTTAAGGTGTTGGTCTTGATTCTGATGTCATCTCGGCAGGTGCTGCTCTGAAATAGCTCCCTATTGAAGTTAAGGAGTACATCTGATCAAAGATGACATCAAAAGCAGTATAATCTATAAAGCAATTCTGCTTGCATGTAGAACATACTGGTTTGCAATAAGAGAACTTTATTGAATTACGTTAAATTGTTGTCAGTATGTTAGTAGTATAACCAAACCTCATTTCTGGATTTTCTAAAGTGATGATGGGAGGGAAATGGATTTTAGTTCTAACAAGAAGAGTTGGCTTTGAAATTTTTGATGGAGATTTTGCTACAGTAAGGTCCCAATATATGGCTGAGATTCTTGCAATGTTAGGAATCAGAACTTGGTTAAGAGTTTTATTGTTAGCAAAGGTCTTCATGGCTAACTTGAGCTGCAGCTGGCACATTGAGGCAAGTTTACATGTTTTGAGTGCAAGGAGATTAAAATACTGATATAAGGGGTAAGATAGTGCTGATTTGGCACTCTCAGGGTATGCAAAATTATTTTATCCCTGAAGTGATGTATGATGAGTGTGAATATGGCAACCTGTACCTGGGGGATTTTCTTGCTCGATACCTACACCCACTCTTGCATAATTACCTACTTAATATATTAGCCTTTCTCACCCTTTTGACCGTTTGCATGAGAGCTGAGTGAATCTCTGAGTTGAAGCAGAACTGCAGATCTGGAACAGGGTGAGATCAGAATATCATGACAATTCAGGCAATGTTTTTAGTTGTGAAAAGCACACAGTTAAATAAATCTTTTTCTGTTTCATCTAAAAGATCAATTTTCATTTGACAGTAAGCAGAAGGTAGGGGAGGGAGGTGGGGGGAAGTAAGAAATGCAGAGTATTGGTGCTGAGGTAGGGAATGCAAACACTGCATATTGCCATCTAGTGGAGCTGGTTAAGTTTCAATATGCCTGCTAACACACCTGATTTGAAAAGGCTGATATGAAACCTATTTGCATGCATTTGGTTTTCTTTTTTACTTTCTCCATCTTTTCAGTGCAATACCAATTGACTTCAGTTCTAACACTAAATTTGTAAGAAAATGGAGACATTTTGGTTGTGCATTTGCTATGTTTTTTTAAATTCACATTGCAGTAATTATATTGGTTCTATAAAAATTGCTGGTCTCTGTGAAATGATATGTAGGTTTGTGGATTTTCGTTTCTGTGGGGAATAGGAATCAGGAACATGCATCAGTATCTGGATTAGTATCCTTACCAACTTTGAATAAGAAAGTTTAGATGCTCTGGCTTTGTCTTTTATTCTTTCAAAGAGGAAGAAAACTAATTTCCTAGGCTGGAAGATGCAGTGGTTGAACGGAACTATGTTTGGATGGGGTGTTGGAGGTTTTTTTCTTTGAGTTTTGGGGGTTTTGTGTTGCTTTTTGTTTCTGTTTCCTAAGACTAATGAAGAAGAGAGGAACTTGCTCAACATTTCTATGCTGTATTGTCCCAGAAAAGCTGAGATATCTTGTATTGAGACAAAATTCAACATACGTTGCTGTTAATGCATGTGTTTTCTGGTTACTTTTTTGCATTTAAGAAAGCCAGTTCTGTAACAAAGGTGTGGTAATTCTTGGGATAAACCTCTGCTTCAAGGAAAGCGTGGGAGTTACCAATGGGTATATTAATATTTTTCACATCCAAATTGGATCTTCTCTGATTCTGTCTACAATGAGATGAACAGAGGGACAGGCAGCAACTAGTATTCTTTCCTTTCTGCTCTTGCAGAAAGAGAACTATTATAGACAGAATAAATGTGCAGCTTTGAGCTTTCATCCTATGACAGCAATGGATAGACTTTAGGAATCTCTTTTATTTCATGTAATTTATATGTGTTCTGTGTTCCAAGGTATATGATGACATTGAGATGGCCATATATTTTTAAGGACAGTCTTTGGACCAGCTTATCTGCAAGTAATGTTTTAAATGATTATAAGACAGTAGGAATGCTTTAAATAATAATAAGACAGTGAACCATCATAAAATAATTCCTATTCAAAAGTAGTCTTAAAAATAATACTTGCCTCTATGCATTGAAAAGTGTGCTTGTTGGAGATGCAGTTTTTACAGAAAAAGCCAAATTCTGTAAGTACTGGATATGGTTGAAGTGAGCACTTCTAAGTAAATACTATAAAGAATCAAAATGTAAAATCAAGGAATAGAAACAAAAGTGCTTAAATGTGTCATCTACAGCCATGATCTGGCCCTTCTCCCTCTAATGCATGTGACAAAACATTCATTAACATTTCAAAGCTAGTTTTGAATTCTTGAAGGACTTTTGTTCTTCTAAGGGTAGCTGCCTGCGTACACAAAAGCCCCAGTTACTGACAGCAATACTAGATTTCATAAATTCTTTTCAGGCAAGAAGATGTAGAAAAATAAATGTTCCTCAGGACAGGCCTTGCTCTAACATCCTTGTCCTTAGGGACCCTTATGAAAGTTATCTGAGATGCCTTGGTAACTTGTTAAACACCTGTAAGCCTCAGCCACAAATGCATTTGCTTGTCAGCCTTTTTCTCTGGCTGGCAGATACTGCGATTGAGACATCATTTTCAGTTCATGGATTTGACATAACCATTGCAACTTTCTTCCAGTCTACTCTGTGTTTGCAGCAGCTCGGTTGTACTGTGGGAAGGCCCTGTGCCAGGTCCTTTGTTGCAAATGAAGGATCTAAATCATTTAACGTTTCAAAAACATGCCTAGAAATCAATAGAAGGGATTAGAAAATCAAATCTATTCAAGTTCAGTGCTGAGCCATAAAGGCTGAAAAAAGGGTCAGAGTATTCACTGAGTCAAACCTGTTGATGAAGGCTTGGAACAAACCTTAGTAAAAGCACAAAGTATGAGCTACAGTCTATGCTGGTGTGAACATGTTTTGTTCCAAGTTAGCTGAAGAATGTAGACTAACACCAGCTAAAACTTGAGCAGAAAGGCTTGGCTTTCCAGCATGAGAAAAGTGTTCAATTTCTTAAGCCATAAACCCCAAATCCAACCAAAATTGCATATCCATGCAGGAACTCAAACCAAAAACTTCTCTTTAGAATTTATAACTGTCAAGTAGCTCTAGATTTGACTTTCTATTTACTCTCTATCCATTCCTGCAACCTAAATTCCTTGTACCAGAAGAGCAGCAGGGATGGTATTTCGAAAAGCAGAAAGCAAGATCTCCAAGCAGAAACCGAGACACCTTATCAAAAAGAAGGAGAACTTGACAATCACACAAATAAGCCTCTTACTTTCCAGAACAGCAACTTCAAAAACAAGCCTGCCCTGTAAATGGAGACCATTGTAAAGGGACTGCATGAAGCTGGGCAAACCTGTTAGTAGTGATAGAGTTGAACAAGTGAGAAGTTTCTCTTAACAAGTTGGAACAAGTTACTGTCAGCATCCTCAAACAAAAAACTAAACTCGGTTTCCAAATCTGAGCTCAGGTTTCTAAGGCTGGGCTGGAGACAACAGAGAAAGGTGGGACTTGGGAGAGGACAGGAAGGATGGTTTTCTTTACTTGTACAATCTCTCTTGGATATGAGTTGTTTGAAATCTGTATTTATTATATTGCAATTAAAGCTGGTCAGAAATATCACTTCTTCCTGTCCCCTAAAAAGAACCTTTGAACAGGAGTTTGAAACAACTTGCAGACTTAAAATGAAGGAAGGTGGATGCTCAGTTGCGACTTGCATTGCAAAAGTTATCAGGAGCACTTCAGCAGGGCTTTTCTACTCTTATACTTGGAACTTGAATATTTGTCTCCCACCTTCCAGTGAAAAGTGTGATAATAGGGATGTCCTTGGAGAAGAAAGGATTGTGCCAAGAACCCCTCTGGTTTTTTGGGGTAAGCAAAGTGGTAGGGGAGTATGCTGGGTAGTTTCTCACTGTTTTGTCTGAGGTATGCTTCCAGAATAGTACTTATATTTTAGATCAAAGAAAAATGTGAAAGAACACTAGAAATCCTTTTTCAGTTTTTTGCTGTGGTTTGGTGCTTTTCTTTTCTTCCTCCCCTTCAGTTACTGTGTGGTCAACCTTGACAAACTTTTAATGCTCTGCCAAATTCTCTGGGAGCTGCAGAGACCATCCTTCTAATGGATATATGATGCAATTATATTTCAGCATCCTCTAAATTGGTGGTCACATGTACATGCAGTGGAAAGTTTTGCTTTGCACATATGTATTTATTGAGGATGTGGCCCTAAACTATCACAGAGGGCCAAGACACCCAGCTGTACAAAAGCGTTCAGTACCCAGAGCTGACTGTGATGAACTACAAACATTTTTCATTTGTCTCATTAAATAATTTCTCCACAGTAGTTATCGAAACTTATTGTTTTCATTATTCTGCTACAGTACTAAGTGACCAGAACTATGAAGAAAAATCAGTGTGGGGAAAAACAAAAACTCTTCAGGACTTTAAAAGTTGGCCTTTTAACCCATATTTTCAACACCTAGCTTTAGCAAGGCTTTGGTGCAACAAAGGCTGATGACTGATCCTTGTGCTGTCAAACTGTACGGTGCTGATCTCCGCCTACCCATCAGCAAACTACTGCTTATAGAAAAGCAAAAAAGCTCTACAGACTTGTTTGATTTTAAAACAAGAAACATGCTCTTTTGAGTCTTAGTTTACACACTGCAGCTCAGCATTAGTCATAGAGTTAAAGGGGGTATGTGGAACACTTGACACTACAAATTGCAAGTAAGAACTGGAAACTATTTCTATTGGAAGTGTTACTGCATTTTTTTTTCCTTATCTGACCTCATGGAGGTTTTTATGTAGAGATTGGCTGAAAAGCAGGATTCAGGGGTGTATACTAACTTGGGTTTGGATGCTTTCTAGTAGTATTTTGTGTTCCTGCATGTGCTTGAATTGCAGTGTTTGGATTCCCAAAACTTAGGGAATCAGTGTTCTGGGCTTAGACTCAGCCTGCTTTCCTGTTTCCAAGTCAATTTACAGTTCATAACTTGTCCTTGTTTAGAAATGATTTTTAGAACATAGGCATGGGCAGTTGACCCAGATGCAAAGATACAAATGTGTTATTTTGAACAAACAAGGCATCTTCTTTGAGAATGTATTACCTTCACTAAGAAGTAGCATTACTGTAGGGACAAAAAAGTCAGCTGGATACAAGCTTATTCAATAATGCCTCTGGCTGTTACTGAGCGTAAATCTCACCTGTAACAGGGTTGGCGCCATGTATCATAAAATCCCCTGTTAATTTAATGGTGTAATTTACATGCCTAAATAAGTCTCATTAAGGTCACTCGTGATTTTCCTTGGGCAAAGACCATAGAAGACCCAGGTATTAAATGGTATCTTTAAAGAAAATCTTTAAAGGTAGGATAATGATGGTCTCTTTTACTCTACACTTCATTCTGCAGCTAGCATGCTCAGAATAGCTTGGGTTGGTTTTGTCCAGTTTGGTTTTTTTTACAGTCAATATTTCAAGTGAAAACTAAAAAATAAAATAAGTGTGGGATTTCAATAAAATAAGAAACAGGATAATTGTTTAAGATCAAGGAACAGCAGATTTTTAACAGCTTTAAAAAAAATAATCAATTTCCCATAGTAGTAATTATGGAATAGACCACTGGAATATGTCTCGGGCAGGGAGAGTGACAGTGGATAAAGGAACCCAGTCAGTTTTTAGTTTGATCTGTCCCTGAGCAGGTTATAAGAAGCTTCTCTGCAAGAACAACAAACCAGACTCTGTGCTGTTGGGGCTTCTTTGTCCTATGGCTTTGAATAGAAAAGTAAGTCGCAAACACCCATGTGTTAAACTCAGAACAACACTCTCACCCACAAAGTACTTGGTTACCTACTGTTGTGGGCTGACCCCAGTGGGCAGCTAAGCACTACAGTCAGTTGCTCACAGTTGAGCTGCATGTTTTTGTTTCTTTTCAAAGCAGCTTCCTGTATTTTGGTCATATAGCATTACACACAATTTAATGCCTAGGTTGTGCTATGAGCATGCTGCAGTTCAAAGAAATACAGGACTTTGAAATGCTGACCAAATACATACCACTTCTATACACTGTTTCTATGCTACTCTTCAAATTTTGTGATAACTTAGTAGAAAAATATTCTTAATGATGTGAATTTGCAGTGATTTAGGAAAAAAATCCTGAGAATTGTCCCTTGCGATTAAAGATGCTATAAATCAAAGCGTGTAGGTAACTTTCTAAAACTTGGCTTTCTGCTTAAGTTCTTTGATCTTTAAATACAGATGTTCAGCCCTGTGTCACAGTAAAGTCTGCATCACCTGACACCTGAGCTCCTGTGCCACCTTTTTAAAGTCAGTTCAGTGCCCTGCATCCTCTGCCCTAAGCACTGGGACGCTGCACCTGCAACAGTTCACTGTGGACCCTTCACAACCTGGTTTGAGAAAACCGTGTGTGTACAGGGTTAGGCTTCTGTGTGACTCTGTGGCTTCTTACTCTCTTTGAGTTGGTTTTGCCTTGTGAGGTGTTATAATCTCTCTGATCTTAGGAAAATTGATTAGACCAGAGAAGCAGTTGTTAAATTTCATTGGCCTCCATAGCTGGAAAACATGTAAAGTATTTTAATCAAAAAGCTCCCACTAACCTAAGTGCCTATTGTGGCTTATAACAAAATAATAGAAACAGAGTAGTGCTGAACACACATATTATGTTTTGTGCTGCACCAAAGTAAAATAAATGACATGTACTGTGTAAGCAGGTAATAACATCTCCCAAACAGAAGAGTTCCTGTGTTAATCATATTTGACTTCTCTAACTGGCTTGCTTCCTTCTCCCAAACAAGAAAGCAGGTTGCTGAAATTGTGACAAATGCTTGCAGACTTTATGAAATAAAATTGTATTCAAACCTTTTCCCCAGTCCACAGTGTCAAGGATGTTTCAAATTAATTGTATGGCCATGTTTGTAGGCTTCCTCGATATAAACTTTTAAATGGAATTCCATTTAAACTCGTCTCTAATATGTGTCTTATTCATGCTCTTTCCTTTGCAAGGTATAATGGATTCTTTAAGCTTTGAAAGTGAGTTGTTGTGGCCTAAAGTAACAAATCAGTTTTGGAATGCATGCTGTCTGTTGTAAATGATTTGGGGGTAATAAATTTTCTGGTACAAAGCAATAGGCAGAGTTTTCATAATGTTGAAGAGTTTAGACTTGTCTTGAAGGGAACAATGTCACTAAAGCAATGCAGTGGTTCCAACTATTTATTATTACAAAAGACAGGGTTTTTTTTTCCTTAAGGTAGAATCCTCATCAGATTTCATGCTTTGCTGTAACTTGCTTTATTTCATATGTTAGACAAATAAAAATATTTGAGCATAGTTGAGTATCTGTTACATCTTTTAATGTAAACTTTTTTTAGGCTGCTTAGGAAAGCTTATACATGTTATCCTTTATACTAAAGGCCTGTTAAAGTGGATTTGATTACTCTTAGAACTTTTGATATACTATATTTGAACCTTGAAAACTACAAATTAAGTCAACAGTGCAGAAGATGTATGTGATACCTTAAGTTTAACACGATGTTTTTTTCAGCACTCATTCTCTCCTTGAAACATACATAGATGGTGATTTCTAGAACTCTCCTTTCCACAGACAAATATGGGAAACTAAATTTTGGGTGCTCCAGACAGGTCTCAAGTTAGAACTGGATTTTGATAAGACTAGATGTGCAGTAATTATCGATAGATGAGACTCTTCCACTTTTCCATGCCAGTAGCTGTCTCATTCTTTCTAGGTGTTAGCTATGTGAATCCTGGAGTCTTTGTCTGAGTATCCAGTTTTAGTGACCACAGTGCAGGAAAAATCAACCTTCTTACTATCCAGCAGCCATGAGAGTGACTAACTTTACTAACACATTCCCTTCCCTTTTCTTGCTGCAATACCACAGGATAACTACCTAGAGGAAGACAGCCAATGTGCCTCTGCTTTACAAAGAAGACAAAATGAGTTTAAAGTTCTCTTGTGTTAGGTGCTTACATTGTGAGTGCCAGTGTTATTCTCACTTACCTACAGCCTTTGTTTCTGTTCTCCCTCCTGCATCAAAATCCTTATTGCTTTGACTCCACAAAATGAAAAGCAGTAACTGTAAGCCAAATTCATTGGGAGAAAGCAAGCATTTGACACAAAGCCCCCAATATACAGTAGAGAGTTGCTGACAATAACAGACATTTACAAAGCCACTAAGTTGTTGTTGAAAGAGAAGACTGATGAGCTGCTTTTTCCCTTTAAAGTGAAGAGAAATCCTAAATTGAAAGGAAATGAAAGTGGCTGCAAAGAGGCTGATGTTAGTGAATACTCTTTGGATGAGTGCTGGGGGCAGGAAAAGGAGGCAAGGAGCAATATGGAGCCAGTGAAAATAAAGTCAACTCTCTTCTTCCTGAGAGCAATAGGAACAAAATTAATTCTGATCATACAGTACTATTATTGAATCATTGACAATCCAACAGGTAGATCATAAATTCCAGCAGGAAAAAATAAATTATGTGTTCATGTAGTGGGACAGTGGACTACTTGCTCTTCTAATGGGAAACACCAGGGGTGCGAAAAAGCAAGTATAAAACAGTGTCTTTAGATGCTAGACATCCAAAAGCTTTCAAAGAGTTAAGTAAGGACGCCTGTGAACTGTTATTACTGGGGAAAGGGATGTAGTTTCCTAATCCTCACTCACTCCTCAGCTCTGGGGAAGCTGGGAAGTTCTGGAGTTGCATGAATGACATGACAAACTGAATTGCAAAAGAAATGATGGACATGCTAGGTGGAGCGTGTCATACACAAAATACATTATTTATGTATTTGAATAAATGAATGTTTCTGTGTCAGCTTCAAGGGAAATAACACCTAGGTATAAGCTTTGTATGCCATGACAATCTTTGTTAATCAGGTATCCAATAGGAAATACCAGTTCATTTTGGGTTCCTTGGTTAAACTGGAACAATGGAAGGAATTTGGGCATTCAAGATGGATTAAAATCTGCTTAAATGAGACCTCTGACTATAAATTAGGAAGTAATCACTGAGTGAATGGATTTCTAAAGGAATCTTACTAGACTTGACCCATGCTACTTTGTTTTTAACATTAACCTAGAAAGAAAAGGAATGACACTGAGAAAGGTTTGATTCGGAGGATAGAGCTGGTTGGTGAAAGCCAGCTGAACAAATTTGAGACTGATCCTCTAACTGTGAAAGTAGCTAACAGTTTGCTGGCTGTTGCAGTAGGTTCCCCGTAATAGACAACTTTAAAGAACATTGACATTATATATTTTACTGAACATGAAACTGAAATTTGTGTTGGAAACTTACTGATTACATGCAATAGCGAGACCTCCGTTAGTCATGGTAGCAGTTATGCAACTGACGTCTTCTACCTGGTCATAGCTGTGTATGAAAGTATTCTGTTAGTTAGCAAGGCAACAGTGATAGCGTAGACATGTTGAAGACTGACAGTAAAAGCACTTCAGCTGTAAAAGCTTTTTGTAGGACCATCATGATTTGTAATGCATCTAGGGCTGCCCTCGCCTGAGTCAAGATGGTACTGAACAGATAGGCAGGAGGTATTGGTGAGTCATGCAAGAGGTGCTGTTTTCCTCTGTCTGAGAACAGTGCTGAGGTCACAAGCAGGGATGTGCTGGCTACTCTATGCAGTTGGTCTCATTTCAGTTTTCAAGTGAACAGGATCCAGCTGGCGTTTGTCATTTAAGGGTTGCATAAGCAGGCTCTTAGATGAGGTTGGAGAAGAGGAGCTGGTTTTGTAGGGGTGGGAAAGCTCACTACTATCTTCATAAAAATGATCTGACGATCTTCCTCTTTTCTAGTGCACTTCCCTGTGTGCACCTGTTTGTGGTGCAACATAAGGACTGCTCACCAGAGTGATCTTTCTTTTTCATGTATGATTAGTTCCATTTTCTCTATGGTCTGTTATTCCTAGGAGTGAAAATAAGTGTCCTTAGGACAGAAGTAGTCAGTCAGAACAGGAGGTATGTGGCTGCTCTAAGGTCCAGGTGAGATTGTATTGCACTAGACCATGCCACCGGGCGGTGGGAGGCAAAACCCTCACAGATGTGTTTTCCTCACTTATTGCCCCCTCTCTTCTTCCCCCTCATCTCCCACCGTAGGTCCCAAAAGATACCACCCTAAGAATGGGACAATTGCTTCTTATTTCTGAGAAATGTGGATGTATCTTGGTGTGAAGGAAGAATGGAAAGTGAACATCACCAGTGTCTATATTTGCAGAGAATCAGATATTCTGCTGGAACTGTCTCTCTCTGGACCCATATTTCTGTGGCCTTTAGGCCTTTTTCCTCTCTTACAAACCAGGAGCTGTATGGCAACTCAGGAAATTAACTTACTTATTGATCTTTCTGAGGGTCTAGGGATGTAATTCTGTCTTTATTACATCAGATTTTAGAAGATATTTTTGAACAGCGGCAAAAGCATAGAAGTCGCAGGAGGAAAAAAGCTCACACACAAAAAAAGGAAAGAAGCAGCAATCTTGCGTCTCAGACTTGGGTTTGTGGAGATAATCAAATCAGTACAAATACGTGAGGAAGAGAGGGCAGATTTTAGCAACTGTGTACTTCATTAATGAAATAATAATATTAATGATATAACATATGTAACTAATATAAACCTAATATTAGAATCAATTTGCAATCTTCAGTTTTTCCTTATTTTATTTCATAGGAAGAAGTACAGGATTTATTGGGCAGTTTTTTATTTCTGCAGCATATTTTCAGAACTGCTAATATTTATCATTCCCCTTTTTAGCCTAAAACTTGTTTTAGCAGCTCATGAGGTTTTCCATGAAATTGACTAATGTGATTCCATAACAGCCTGCACCAATTTTCATACAGCAAATATCCTTTCCTATGAACACCAATGGAATGTGTGGCTTCCATGAACAGCCTCAGCAAAAACGTGCCCTGGATCTACAAAGACCAAATCTAAAACAATTAAGATAGATCAATTGGGTTATATCATAAGAAAAATGAGTAATGCTGATATGTTAATTACAATTCATGCTCTTGGCTTTTTTCCCCAAGTTTCAGGTATCTTGTAGTGAGAATTTCTGATATTTAAAGCAAATGTTCATATATATCACAGACATGATTTCGCTTGGACAAATTAGCTAGTATGCTATTAGAAGTAGCTATTTGCTAATTAAACTGATTTGATGGGTTAAAAATGAGATGAACAGCTTATAAAAAATGTGAATTAGTACTCTACTTGGATTTCCTACTGACTTCTAGGTAAACTCAGGTAATCATTTAATCAGATAAAAAGATCAGGCCAGTTAAAACTGAATTTTCTTGAGCATTTTGTTTTCGAAAATTATTCTAGGTTTCTTACAATAATTTTTTCTATGTACAGGGACTGAATCAGGCCTGGCTCAAGAAAAGTAACATCGTAAAAATTTTCATCATGTAGCAATTAAAATTTACTTTGACAAGACAGAAAATGTTAATGAGGCTCACAAGGAATGAAAGAAGAAGATGTAGAGCTGGTGAGGAGTTGGGCTTTGGGGTTTTTTTCTCTTATTAAAGCACCAGCAAATACATGTACTACATTCTCAATAGGTAAAGGATTCCACCTTATTATAATGTGGCTTCAATCTGAAGCTGTCAGATCTCAAGAGAAAAAGCCGAAGACAGTCTGTCACTCTGGCATTTCTGTTTCCACATTTTCCTTCTCTGAGTAAAGAACATATTTTTTCATTTACACCTACCTGTAACTTTATGTAGTACAACCAACCTTTCACGCATTTAAGAGGAGTAGAGGTGTCATGCTAATGATATGTTCCTTCTTCTGCCTTTTGAAGTGTAATTTAAATTGTCTTCCTGACGCTTGGTTTGCATTAGTGATGCTAAAATGTGTGCATGTAAGTACTGTAAATGGATACAGTGTAGGAGTTGAGGTATTTCTTTCCTCAAGACTGAACAGAGGGGTAATTTTTTTCTTATTGAAATACAAATTGCCATGTCTGTTTAAATCTCAAGTGTGGGGTGCTCTTATTAGCACCTCTAGCCTGAAGTCTTTTCATATTCAAATGAATCTTAAGTGTTAATAGGATTACACATTAGTAGCATTTTAAAAGAATAGACTGAAAAGCTTGTTTCAGCTGTTTATTATTCAAGAGCATATTAAGTATGCTCGTTTTTAAACCATATTTCATCAGCTACTAATTTTTTGGAAGAGAAATAAGAAAAGGCAGATAAAATTTAAGCCTTGCATTACTTTATATGGATTATCCTGCATATAGAAGATGTCTTTCTTCTAAATTGGCTAAATATTTAAAAATTTTAGTAGGAATGGCTACTTCATTTAAGAATTTTTTAAATTTTTATTTATTTATTTATTTATACGACCCACTTGGCTTTGTAAAAGAGACTATCTGCAAATAGGGATTTGATGCCTGACTGGCATTTTTATAGGTTTCTCTAAGTCTATGTTCACATACTAAATTAGTTTTCTTCATCTCAAAATACACACAGCACAGCTTTAGAAGACAGTATTCTTAAATTGCATTCAGCCTGTGATTCTGGAGGCCTTCAGCAATGCTTGGACTATTTGATTAAATGCTTTCAAGAAAGCTTTCAAATGTGCAATAGCTTCATGCGTTACATTGATATGGTGTCTACATATAGTTCAGAGAACGTTGTGGCTACAGAAGCCCCCCAAAATGTCAGATTACTTTAATTTTTGGTTGAAGCATACCATCATGACCCCGTTATTTAAGGATCTTTGAATACCAGAATCTCTTCAGAGGTTTTAGGATTTAGAGCATTGAGAGAGCAACATGTTAGCTGCAGATTGCTTACAAAGCTGACATGAAGATCAGTGTGCCTGTGATGTAGGTCCAGCTTTCATGCTCCAATATTACTGAGTTCTTTTGTTCATATGCAAAGTATCTAAACTGCTTGTGGAGACTTTAGGTGGCCGGACAAAGTCCTGTCAACACCACCTTCTGCTCCCATTTGGTTCTTTAGTCTTTCTGATATCAACAGATAATACGTTCTCCAGAGGCATGCTTTATCCTGCAGAAGCCTTCCAACTGTATCCTTTTCCTACCTAAATTTCTTTAACATTCATCCACCTTTAATCTTCATATTTCAAAATTAGTCTATGTGTTAGAAATGTTTCTAAGGAATCACTTTTGTTGCATTAGTGCTGAACATCTTGTACTCCCGAAACTTTTGAAAAATCAGTTCTGTCTTGCTAATAGCATTCATTATAAAGTAGCCAATGAAAACTAGGTGAATTAGAAGGGAAAGTTCATCAAATGCAGTGTCTTGCTTTTTACATGGAAGGTGATTTTTCCCACATAAAGCAATGTTAGGGTG
Organism: Phalacrocorax carbo; assembly: GCF_963921805.1. Taxonomy (NCBI): domain Eukaryota; kingdom Metazoa; phylum Chordata; class Aves; order Suliformes; family Phalacrocoracidae; genus Phalacrocorax; species Phalacrocorax carbo. The sequence goes on along the minus strand of NC_087518.1, from coordinate 24,921,916 downwards.
AGGCGGTTGCTGTTTTCCTGTAGATGTTACTCAGACAAAAGTATATTGGAAATGAGTTGTCCTGATAGTGGATTCTTTGCCAATGCTCGAAATATTTCACCAAATACTTTTCAAGAAACCATAAAGCATCATTTTACCATAATAACTCTGAGCCAAGATGGAGAACAGAGATATAATCCTTTGAAAATAAGCACACACTATTACCATTTTCCAATTTAATGGGCTCTTATTATTTCTTTTCTCCTGGCAAAAAGTTTATCATTCATGGTGTCATCCCTACTGATGAATCCCCACTGATGACTCTTCATGCTCCCATCAGCTCTATCAACTCATGCAGGTATCTCTAACAGTTGCTGCTTTTCTTTTCCCATAACACTCCTTTAGTTGCATGGTAGTACTGCCTGTGTCTTGTCTTGTTGGGTCAGGGGGATAAGGAGAGAAGACAGCTGGAGAGCCTGTAAAATGGACTTGCTTCCAACATAGAAAATCTGAGATTATAAAGATACAATAGTATTTTTCTGACAGCCAGGTGATGTGTCTTGGGAAGATTGGGAGCAGAGTTGAAAGAGTTGGTAAATAGTCTCCTGAATGTTGTGTCCACTTTGGGTAGTTTAAACAGGGCAATATAAATGACACTTTTGACACAGGACATCACAAAAATGTGAGTTCCAGAGATGAGGATCTATTAGATAACAATCTTAAATTAATAGTTTGTTCCTAGTACATCCCCTCCCAGAAAAACTTAACACCTCCTCCTGGCTACTTTCAGAGAGTGACTATTGCGCTACATAGTGTTATGGTGTGACAAAGTAGAGTGAGAAAGTAATAGGATTATGAGGAGAGATGGATCCACTTTGTCTATTGATGGCACTGCATTAACTGAGAGAACAAATCTGTAGCAGAAATATGATGCTTTTCTAAGTCATTGGGGGAAAAATATTTTGATGAATGTTCTTGTTATTCTGAGAACAATTATGCAGTTTAAGTACTAAAAATCTGTCATTATCACTTTGCCAAGAGCATGTGCTTTAATATCGCAAAATTGGTGGTATTTGGACTTTTCACATTCATAAACATTTTTCTTCTTGAAGTATGGGCAGCTTGTACAGAATACTGGAAGAAGAGAGTGAAAAAAGAAGAAAGCCTCTGGCTAGCAACAGCAACTGTGCGGCAACAGGAAAAATTCATTCCTTAGCTGGCTTGCTTGTCACCATGTGCTGCTTATAGAGAGCAAGGTCAGTGGTGCTGTGTATGTGTATACACAGAGAAGCAGATGTCAAAGTGAATTCTTATCTGATATTGCCTCGATCTCCTCCTTAATATGTTTTGGAAACCTTCCTTTTCTTCCCACTTTCTATGTCCTGTAGTAATCTTATCCAAGGATTCCTTGGTGATAAAGTCTGAAGTATCATTAGCTGGCTACAGAAGCAGCAGCAGATGAGATGGGGTTGTCACTGTCATTTGGGACAAGAAATTTCAGGTAACATGAATGGGCTCTGTTCTCAGCCAAACCTCTCAAATCTGGAAAATCGGGAGACTGGAAAGGAGCTACAGGATTTACAGGACTGTCAAATTGAAGAAAAATGTTCTTTGGGATGCAAAAGCCTAGCACATCATCTGATTTCACCAGAAATGGAAAAGAACAGGTTTTAGAGAAGGGTGATCAAGGTAAAAAAGAAAGGAGAAAAACTACCTCCTAACATTGGTTTTAAAAGCAAACCTTGGGTTCAAACCTTGGGCAGAGGTTCAAGTCAGTTCTTTATCTAAACCAGTTCACCTAATTCTAGTTATCAGCTTTCTCCTCTCTTATAGGCATGAGTTGCTATATAGCTGAAGGGAAGAATCTTCCCATGTAAGAAATACCAAGAAGCTTGCCTCAGCTAGCTACAGTAGTTGAAAGAATTTTTTCCTCTATTTCAGATCTCAGACACTTTTCACGGAAGACATTTTTTTTTTTTAATATGCCTCTCATAGTTTTATGGGACTCTTTAGACTTTCAGTTTTGGAACCTCGAGGCTTTCAACTTTCCTAGTTGCTTCTTTGCAAGCAGGAATCCCACAACTTGTGCTTAGTGCTATATATATTCTGTGGAAAGGCATGTACCTTGAATGTTTTAGTGACCTTGCAATTTATTTGTGGACTGTGCTAAACTCTTATTTGTATAATTCATGGGAAGTACTAAATGAAAAGGGTACTATAGATGATTTTTTTCCAGTATAGCACCCTGCCCTGAAAAAAACAATAGAAGTAAAATGAAGCGTTTAGAGAAAAACTAGCCATCTGTCCAAACACTGCTCAGCTTTTTGTCCAAAGGCTATTTTACAGAATTTGGTGTTGAGTGTTTGTCTGCGCACCTGTGGTTGCACATAAGGACACTTTTTCTTCCTTAGTTAAATATTTATACAGGAGATACTTGCACTTAATACAGCTTATTTTAATTTTGTTTTAGTGAAAATGTTACTATTAAAATAGACCAGGACAGAAATATGATGCAGCTCATCTACGCATAGCAGGCCCATCTGCTTCTTCAGATTTAATATGTTTCACTGATTATTCACTGTAGAACTTCAATGACAGTAACAATCTAGAGGAGCTTGAAGCTTTAGGCTAGTGGCACAATGTTTCTGTGGAAGAGGGTGGGCCTCAGGGGACCTATGGAACCACAAGGATTTTAGCTCTTTCCTTTATGGGAAGGTCAGGCATGCAGCAGCCCTTGTTCTTAGCCCTCATTTAGTACGTTTGTTGCACTTGATAGATTTGAATGAGCTTGAATTCTTGGAGGTCAAACATATTTCAGTGCAGATACCTTGTGATGTCACACACTTCTGCAATCACTTACCTGCTGGGCAATCTAAAATGGGTACTGAAATGGCAGGGCTTGGTTTAGGCTCTTGGACCCTGTGCTGCAACACGCTCCGCTGGGCCTTGCTCGTGTTCTTTGCTGTTTGCTCCAGCTGTACTGCAGTGAGAGCGTATTTCTGGCTGTCTTACCAAGTTCTGACTGGGTGACTGCTCCTCACTGGTTGCTCCTTCAGCACTGCCATAGTGTAGAAGATTAGAAAATTTTTTTTTAAAAAAAAATCTTTATTCCTTTGTTTTAATTATAGAAATCTTATTAAATCCCTTCTAGGGATAAAGGACACATCCTTAAAGCAAATGAGTTGTACATGGAGTTTAGCCTGCTTTTTTATGAGAGATGACTTAACAACAAAGTGAAATTTGGATAAACTTCAGTTCAGCCTTTTAAAATTGAACTGCTGAACTAAAAGAAAAGCAGTACTAGAAGAAACTTTAAATTTTGTGGTCTGGGTTTTCTTTGCAGTTTAGAAAGTTCTGTCTCATCTGCAATTTCTGTATAATATGATTTATCAGATTATAGGTGAATTTTCTTGCACTGTTTTGTTTTATGAATTTGGTGATTCTCTGGTTCTACAGAATTAAGTGTTGTATTTCAAATAATTTCAGTCCTTTTTATTGTAGTGCAGTGTTAATTCTTGGAAATGCAAAACAAATTGCATATCTAACACTATAATACTTTTACTGGAAACAAAGCAACCTCTGTAACATCATAAAGTACCAATGCTTAACAATTATTTCTTTTACATTCCATGAATTTCTAATTTTTTGTTGCTGCTCAAGCCTACGTCCAGTTTACTCCAAACATGTAACCTGCTATTCCCGTATAGTAGCCTGCTTATAAGCAATTCTTTATCTTCCCTTTTCTCTTACTGTCATCTCTGAGTGCTCTTCCTGCAATGATTAGAAACCTTCTTCACCCTTTAAGAATGGCATATGGTCACAAACAATATATTCAGATGAAAGGGAAATACTTGACTAGCATGTTTTAGCAGCTCTTTGATCTCCTTGCGGAAGGCTGGTGAATCTTCCAGCCATCCCTTTCGAAAGGTGAACAAGTGAAATATTGTCTTGTTGGGGCAGAGAGGTCTGCATACTTCACATAGAAAGGAAAACACCGGTCACCTGTATGGTGTGCTGGATGGAAAATTTAGAAAATAAGATGTGCTAGGGGAAGAAAAAAAGAATTACATTAGCCAAGTGGCTATTAATTAATTGGCCAGCCAGTCCTAGGGTATGCATGTGAGTGTGTAGGGTATTTGCATATGTGTGTGTGCAAAAGATATATAGATTTCTTTGACAAGAAAAACACTGTTTTTCTTGAACTAGACTATCAGACAGAACATTCAGAGTGTAACTTCAGATGGCAACAAACAGCAAAATGCTGGAAAGGCTTCAGCTCAAGGTGATATTTGGCTTTATTTTGGAAACAGGATAAAATTTCTATACGTTGTGAAGCGCTGGTTACGCTGATAGTAAGCAAATAATAATTTTTGGAAACATGTATGAGTTTAATTTAGATAACTAATTGAGAAATGTCATTTGAAGACACAACAGAAGTTCCTAGTGTTCAGCCTACCCAGAAGACAAATATCTATTTGTTCAGATGATGCTGATTTTATGCTGTGATATCTCAGGTGTTAAGGGATTCCAAAGTATTTTATGAACATTGGGGCGATTTGTATGTTTAAGATGTGTGACATGTCAAGAAGGGCATAGCCATTGTTTCACTTCACAGCTGGGTGTCAGCACTAAGATGCAGGGTCTTGTCAAAGCCTCCCAAAACTAAAAACCTTCAAATTATTGGACTTAAATTTAAGCCTGAGTAATATTGTCAAGGCTGTAGAGAAAGCTCATGGTAAGTTGGCAGTAGGCCATGAAACCTGGTTCCAGGATCCTCATCTAAAATGCCAATTTACACTGCTTTGAGAGAGAGACTTGCAATTCTCATACTTTAAAACCGTAATCGGCCAAACACATAAACAAAACAGACCTGTCAAAAGCATTTCACAAGCAATTTGCCAACTTCCCTTTCTGTTGTCTCCTGTAATATGGGGAAAAACATGGTTGCATCCCCTGTACAGACCTAGACTGCAAGCTTCTCAGTCTTGACTTATGTTCAAGGGAGGCAGAATTCTTGGGTTTTTTCCCCTAAACTTACCATGCATATTTGATAGAGGATGTCTAATTTCTATACATTGTGAAGTGCAGGTTACGCTGATAATGAGCAGATAATAATTTTAGTGTAATGAATACATGCTGATAGACAGCTAAATATTTTTCTTGGATTTTTGCATGCTTAAGAGTCTGGCCCCGCTCCCATTCCACTGAAAGCAGATGAGATGCCTGTAAGATTAGTCCTATATTAATGACTACAGAACATTATGTCATATAGAAGTATAACAAAAGATTGTGTCATATAGGTAGTAAAAAGAACACAGTTACCTTCCTAAGGCAGTGTTTAAAAACCTGTTGGTTCAGCAGATCTTACACTAGCATAAACAACTTTTTCTGCTCTTTAAAACGTTTGCATTACTGAAATGCTGATTGATTTCTGCTATGCTATTGTCCAACGTACGACCTTCTGAAAACATTGTGTGATATTGTTTTCCCTCTACTTCTTTTGAAGTAGTTACAAAATGTAGAGATGAAACAAGATATTGTAAAATGCAATTTAGATAGATTCTGCCTCATCCACGGGTAATGAAAGGGATGCAGTTTATGGTCTCAGGGGAGATAGAAACATTTGGGCAGTATGTCTGACACAGTTTGTAAGCAATATCGAAAGCATCAAATGCCCAAAAGCTAGTCAGGAATGACTCAGACTGTCGGTGGTTATTCCAGCTCAACATACAATGGATATCCTAAAGCAAAATGTTTTTTTATAAATGTATATGTTAACAATTTATGTGCACTTAGGCACACAAAAGAGGAGATTGATTTCTAGAAAGGCTTCAATGTATAGTTATATATAAGATTAGTATTCATGATGGATGTCTTCAGAATATTGATATCATGTTACTCTCTCCATCAATCATACCATTCTTGCAACTACTTTGAAAATGAAGGTCTATGATTAAAATGACAAATAGGGGTTAAACAGGTCTTAGGGGAAGTTACTGTAGAGCTGATCAGGTAAGAGCAACTGACATTAAGTTTGGATCCATTGTGCTGCTCTAGAACCAGGGTTTTTGCTGTATTGGCATGGTCCTGAGTGCAAATGCATCCAGCAGGAAACTGCAGCCAGCATGTGAACTCAAAGTATGGGGACTCTCCTGTCGAGTTTAAGATACCACATCCATGAACTAGGCATCAAACAGGAGAAGTGAGGGACTTCATTGGTTGCAAACCTTTAGGCTGCTATTTAAAACTCTTCAGAACATGTTTTGCAATGTTAAGCCCTTTAATTTTTGCAAAAAATTATCTCAAATCAAATCCTGTGTAACTCCTTTGTTGCGGAAATGATCAGAGACTGCCCTATTGGAATAATCCAAACAGTTGCTAGCAACTGCCTATCATCTCTTGCAAAATTGATATTAGCAAGAAATAGTTGAATTTCATATATTTTACTACATAATTGCAAAGAAAAAAACCCCAACACACTACCTTAAAAGGTGGGGGAGGGCAGAGAAGGGTGCATAATTGGAGACAATCCCTGTCTCACATGTAGTGACAAGCTTTACGTGATTTTTATTGAAATAATTACTGTATCCTGCTGATCAAGAATAATTATCATCACCATAGCAACTTCATATGGAAAGGGTGATTGGGGGTGGGACAGAGTAAAATGATTACTTGAGAGCTGTGTTCAACATACTCATTTGGTGTGTTTTTGTGTGTCTGTGTGGGTCTTGAAGTACTAATGTTCACGTTTGTTTTGGCTTCCATATCAACTAAGAAAATGGGAGATGTTGCATCAGATAAAAGTCCAAATGTTGTGAATTCACTTACACTTTAATCCAGGTCTTTCTTTGATTTAGAGTTTGGAAGCAGAGTCTGAAACACCTGAGTTCACAGAATAGCATCTCTGCACATGCTGCCCTTTCTTTCATTGAGGTAGACAAAAAGACACTCCATGCATATTAGTAATTAAGGGGGTGGGAGAGACTTAGCTAATTTTTTGCTTGCTGTCCATCTATGCTAGATGCCTTGGTAATGGCATACGTGTACATTTATTTATGTATTTGGCCACTGTTTGGTGTTTTGAAACCTGTCCTCATGATTTCTTGCAACACTCAGTGCATTTTTTTATTTCTTCTTTCAATAGCAGAAGAAATAGCATTTCACCTATGCAGAGATGATACTGTTCCAAAACAGATTATTTTAAAATTAGAAATAATATTTTGAGGAATATCGGGTGACCTGGACATTTGTGATCCATTTTCAAAAACTAGTCTTTAGTTTTTTTCTTGTCATATACCACAAAAACCACCCATTTTAATGGCTTAAATAGATGATGAAAATAATTCATAAAGTTAAGATTATGCTATATGAATTGATAAAGAGGGCGTACGATATTCCAAAGCATCAATATATCTTCACTGAAGTTTCCAAATTCCTCAAATCAAGAGTTAAGGTAACACAGACCCAGTGTTTTGGAGAAACTAGAAAAATAGATTTAAGATACATGGTCCTGAGGACATAATCAGTTAGACTAGTTCTCTTTGGGTGTGGTCAAAATAATTACTTGTGCAGAAGAACTGAGGTGAAGACATTCTGAAAACCCCAATTCCAATATTTTGTCCACATGGCTTCCAGGTTTCTAATGCTTCCTTAGTGACACCATATTGCATGGTGGAGCAATTTGTTATTGATAGTGAAGGAGCTCTTTCCCTCTTGCTCTAAGAAAGGCTTTCCCTTTCTGTACTGAGATGTACCTTCTCTTGGTCCCAAATTAAGTTGGGGCAGTTATGATGCCATGGATGGTAAGTCCTATGGGTAGGTAAAGCCTGCAAATGTGGAGAATTTGTAGATAGGCCTTGTTAAGTAGGTTTGTTGTTACAATCTGCTATAGCTAAAGGAGTGACAACCCTGTCCTTCAGGGCTTCTGAGTCCTGTTCCGAAAAACATTTATTTGCGAAGGTAGAGTATGAGCAACGTACCTGCTGTGTTGAGACATGCTTGAAGGGATGAATTAGGGCAGTACTGCAGGAATTGCTTTACTTCAAGATTTTTTTTTTCTTTTCTGTCTTGTTTCTTCACTTTTCAATCTTGCAAAGAAAGATGAGGATTGAGGTACATATCTACCCTGAGAGATCAAGTGTATCTTGTTTCAGGACTGACTTTCATAGGCTATCTCAGGAAAAGTGAAATAGAGTGTGTAGCTCTTAGCCCAATAGCTGATAAGTGAAGGGAATGTTTTAGAAGGATTTTTGGAAGCAGTAATTTTCAGTAAGTCTGCAGTAAGAGCAGGCCAGGTGTTAGTGGTCCTTCTTTATTATGCTGCCATGAATCTGACTCCAAGCTCCCATGTCTTAAGTGCTTGGAAGACAGAGTATTTTTAGTCAGCCATTGGAACATTGTATTAGGTATTGAATTTTTGCCTTGTCTTAATTTTAAAGCATCTGTGTACATATGGCCCAGTATTCTCCTTCTGCTTCCTCTGGTTCCTTGGCAATGCCCATATCTATCAAAGGACAGGCTCAGTATACAGTGTTCTTTCACTGCTTGCACCCTTTCTGTCTCCAGTCTCTCTTTGTTCATTTTAAGGGTAAGTCCCCTTTTCCCACTAACAAAAGGGGTGGCATTAGTGAGGATTCCCACAAGCTGAGAGGTGAACAAAGGTCGCAAGCACTTAGAGGGATGTCCCCAGGAATGGGATAAAAGTGAAGGGGCAGACCTTCTGTATCCATCATTTCTCTGCTTTCATGCCTTTCCCCCTGCCCCCACCCTCATATATTCTTTCCTTTTCTTACCCTCATTGCTGAAGAAGCAAATGTCTGAGAAGTGAAGACTACCAAAAAGAACACTACCATAGATACTCATTTTATGGAGTTGGGTAACCAAAAACAGCAACCTGCCATCACTAGGATGCTCATGACCCTGCTGCCCAGCAGGAGGGCTGCAGGCAGCCTACTGCCCTACCAGAGGCACCTCCAGGCTGCAAAAAGCATTCCTGGGCAGCATGTGAGTATCACAGCCCAACCCCTCTTGGCAGCTTGTAGATGACACCAAGTTTCACACCGCAACTTGCTGTCTGCTCTAGCACCACTAGAGGCTCATGTGGCAGTTCTACCCCCAAAAATCAAACTTATAGATTAAGAATACTACTTTGAAAGTGCCCTAAAGGCCACACACAAACTTGGAAGCAGTACAATGAAAGTTAAATGAGTGGGAGATGAAAGATTTAAAAAGCACTGAGAGCAGTGTAATTTTGAATCAGTCCCACCAGTCATTTCTTGGCCATGGAAGTGAGTGGCAGAAAACAGAACCAGAAGCCTGAATCCAAAATCACCATCAGACTCCTAGCATTTCCACATAAATTTCTGGAAGAAAGGGGATGTGGGCTGGTAACAGCAATGATGAAAGTGCATGTGGACAGAAGGTGCTGAAGGGCTACTGGATTTGAGTGTTGCCATATTTTAAGCAGTAAAAGAGTTCTTGGGTTCCATTGTTGTTGCTGTACGCTTCTATGGGAGAACTTATCTTGGGCCGCATATCTCCGGGACACAGGGCTCTACCCACCCTGGGGACAGTGATGCACAGACATCAATATGATGGATACAAAATGTCCGTTTATTTAGCTGCGTCACACGCTTACATAGCTCTTGTGCTTCCTGTTCCTGCCACTCCTGTGGGGAGGAGTCTATCTTTCCATCACATTCTGTGATCTTCCGGTCGCTGATCCCTGTCTATTCCCCTACAAATTGTGATACAGGTTGCTATGAAATGTTTTACCAGCTTGAAAAACTTGAGACAAACACAGTTTTCATCAGAAAAATTGAAAGCAGTTATGTCTTCTAAGAGCTGTTTTCCTGTCAAAATATAAACATGTAGCTACTGGGGAGGGTAAGATAAGCTTATGATAATAAGCTTATTAATATATGATAAGGCTATTTTATTCATGTTAAGAGTCTTATTCATGTATGAAACTGTTGTATGGAAGTTTAGATGCTCTGAATATAAAGTTCCATAAAGCAAAACAAGCACTCCCTTCAGTTTTGATAAAACAGTAGTTCTTATACTTAAGACTGTTCTCTCCAGTACAGGAAAATATCTATAAGGACAAAGTTAGGATCACTTATTTTCTCTATTACTAATTACAGGAGCATCTACTCTTTAATACATCAAGTTTGATGTAAAAGTGTTTATGTTCACTAATGCTGATCTTACATCACTGGAGCAGTCTCTCATGCTGGGCTGCATTAGTTTCTATGGCAAGTGAACTTAGTCAAGTTTGGATAGCTTTGAAATGAGTTGTGAAAACACAGCCAGAAATCATGGGCTGTAGGAAGACACAACTGGGTGGAGTTCAGGGCCCAGGGGGAATGAGAGGTTAGAATATGAGATCAGAATGGACCCTCCTGCTCTTAGCCTAGTAGTCATAGGAAGCAGTTTCTAGTTTTAGATACTGTGTCTCTGACAAATCATTAATGATTTTGCTTCTGGTTTTTGTAAGTAATGTGGTTATGAACTGATACAGTTTCGAATTGAAATAATTTTTGTTTATGTACTTCGTCTTGGTTTTCTATTTGTTATTCTAACTACTGGGCACTAGAACGACAGCAAAAGACGTTTACAGAGTGTCACCAAATGTCACATAATTAAGCAATTTGACATTGGAATGCAGAAAACAAAATGCAATAGAAAGACTGGTCTAGATTTCATCTGCTCAAAGTAATAATAAAGACATCAGCAAAGAAATCAGTCATGCACATATATTATTTGTGTGCACTTAAGTTGGACAGATAGGATAATGGATGTGGTATACACCAGATGTTACATTTCCTGAAAATAGATATGTTAAAGGAGCTCACAAGTGGTTGTCAATGCCCCTTTCATTACCCCATCAGTCTAAATTTATCCAGTTGAAATAAACATCTTAGTTTGTCTGAACTTGGGCTTCACCTTTAAATTTTCTGTGCTACTTTCATGTGTACAAGATAATAGTTAATAAACTCTGTCTTGCTATGTTATACAGTTTCTTAAATCCTCTAACAGATTAAAAACATAGCAACTTTCTTGATGTTTCATTTTAAAACAAAAGCAACAGCCAAGTAGGCACAGGGGTGTTAAAACATATTCAAGGCCCACATTTTCATAATAATTTTATCTTGCGCATCACAACATGCAGAAATAACATTCTCAACTGCTTGTATACCCAGCTTGTAGGTGTAGTTATGTCACTGCACAGAAATGGCTGTTACAAGTAAGTCATTTACAGAAATTTCTACTGGGAATATACATGTATCTGTAGCAGTTAGACTTTCATAGTGTGTTTTCTTCTGTTTTTCAGTGGAGCTTGCACTGGAAAATTTCATAATGTCTTTGAATCTATGTATTAGAATACCTCTCCTGCCAAGTTGTGTTTTTTAACAACTTTTAAAGTAGTTTACCTACGCTTTTAGGTTCTTTTAATGTTTTGTAAATCAAGTGCAGATTTCTCAGTGGGGTAGGGCGAGAAGGGCAGCTGAAATGGGCTTTAGCATTGGCTCGCATGGTACATCATGTCATATTCATGAGATTAGATAGTCCCTTCCCATTCCATCTAGTTGGGGCTACACCTGCCTTGTACAGTTCAGTATAGTCATCACAGAATATGACATGATGTTAATGTGTTATCTCCTCTGGCTCATATATAAAACTAGTTCCCAGCTCTTAGAGAGAAATGGGCAAAAAGACATAATCCTCCTCTGAGAAGGAACTGTAGGAAGGAAGTGCCCAGAAGGGACTGAGTAATGGGGCATTCAGTTAAGTTTGTTTTTGAAGAAAACTTTGTCTTTTAGTCCATTAATAAAGAATTTTGGTATAGTATTCTGTAATGTAGCAGTGTTTGTGCAGTTGAGAGAGGCTTCCTTGTAGAATCATAGAATCATTTAGGTCGGAAAAGACCTTTAAGATCACCAAGTCCAACCATTAATGGACTATGAAGCTATGCATTCTTTTGTTGAAGCTTAGCACTGGAATTGTTTTTAGAGATAATTTCTTAAAAGGAAAGCTAACAAATTCTACTGAAAGGACAGGAAATCTTAAAGGTAAAAAGCACTCTGTAATGTATGTGATAGTTACCCAGGTAGTAGCTGGCCATGCTTTTGCATAGAATTTAAAAAAAAATCCATGTAATTGAAAAAGAAATTACAAGGTGTGCATACTTTCAGCATTGCATGAAAATGGCTGCTCAGCAACCCATCATGAGTGCTAGTAGCATGCACTGGTGTTTACACAGGGAATTGTGGAAGATGTGTCTTACACTATATAGTTGCTTCTTTATATAATTTATTCTGTGAAAGTGAGTTTCAAGCATTCACAATTGAACATACTTATTTCCAATTGTGTCTATTACCCCACTGAACATAGTGGTACAATATTAATTTCTATGAACACGACGTCCGACCTCAAATGTAAAGACCCTTCCAGTATTATCAGGTGAAGGAAAGGAATTTGTGTTTCTGTTGACCATTGTTTTCAACACCAGGAATCCTTTATTAAAAATGCCATCCAAGAGGGGAAATAAGCTTAGGTTATTTGACCTTCTGAACAGTCATCTTGTCAGTTTAGCATTTAATCTGATAAGGAATAGCCTGCTGTTGACATCAGATTGATAGGGGATGCAGTACTTAGACATTATTTCCATGTGTTTGATGTCTGGATGGCATTCAACCCTAGTCCAAGGGAAAAGCTATGTTTAGCAGCTCAATATTATTGATGATGGTATAACCAGGGTCTTTTAGGATACTGAAAAGTACTTTACTGAAAAAAGGAATAGGATCTGAACAAAGGAGAACTCTGAAAAAGGAAATACATTTGAGCTTGTCAGGGCCTTTGGAGTGTGTGGAATGCACTTGTCAGCAGTTATTTTTGTGCCAACAGGTTAGATAAGTGTTACTGTTTACATACCAGTTTGCTCTGTTATTGAATAATTTCTGTAGTAACCAAGGCAACAGTTCCATCATGTGATAAATTCATTACTCCAAAGATACACATCTTCATAAAGAAACTTCATATCATCAGGTTACGTAGATGCTTGGAAAATTTACAGCATTTCTTAGACAGGAGATAGGTCCAGTAAATAAACAAAATTATCCCAGACTTAAGGCTTGGCCACACCCTGTGCATGGTATAAGAAGTCTTCCCCTTGACTAGACTGGGGTTTGGATCTAGTTTTAAGATCTGCTTAATAAAACCAAGCTCTTTAATTTCTTTGCTGCTGCTTCCATTCATATATGTCTGAACAGAAGAAGCCAGGCAAGATAAAACTGCATGGGTCATAATTAATGAGATGAGGATTTTTCTTTTAATCTTTTACAAAGCCCAGGGTACAGGATGAGGGGAAAGACAGGGACTTCTGGACTTTGGCTTCTCATGGTGATTTTTCATGGAATAAATGAACCCAAATGCCAGTAAAAGCCAAATTTGGTTACTTGCCCCTGAAGCATCTGATTGCATAGAGGAATGGTGGCTTCCAGAGATACATGTGGAATCAAAAGATCACAATCTCCTGAAAGTGTTGGAGATTTTAACTCTGATTCATTTCTACAGTAAAACCTGGAAGTTTGGCATAAAACTTTCCCTTGTTATTTTGATTGTTTTAGAAGGGAAAGGAAAGCCAAAAACATGGCAGGAGAGCAGAAGATTTGACCTGAAGAGTATTAATAAAGATCAGTGCCTATAGTTGGAATAAAATGGCCTGTGCAAGTCAGGGTAAGAAGTGCTGCAGCTGCAGAAGTTTATATGTCAGGAGACTTAATTCAAGGTGTCAATAAATGGTGGACATAGAACTGCCAAGTTAGACCTATCAGAAGACCTATCAGAAGGGGTTGTGGGTCTTTAGCACTGCTAGATCTTTCAGTCACGGTGCAGTGTCTTTCTATAAGTTGTATTTGAAAGGCAAATGCAAACTATCGGCCTCAGTCCAAGAATCAGTAAAAATCTGTAAGTCCTGCTTATTAAAGGGCCTTACTATATTACTGTATGCTCCTATTTAGATTTTGTGCTGTAACTTTTGTGTCAATGTGTGACCTGTCTAAAAGTGTGTGCTATGGCTGCTGTAGCTAAGTTTGTAGATTCATGTTAAATAACTTGCTGGCATATCATAGATACATATCTCCCATACAGTTAAAACTTGATTTCAGTATGTCAAAGCAAATTAGCTAACTACTTATATTAAAGAGATAAGCCACTTAATAGGTCTATATTTTTTTTCCTTTTTGCTGTATGTGATAATTCTGGAATTCAAAAGCTTTTATAAAATTAGTGGAAGAACTTTGATAATGACTGAAAGCAAGGACTTTTTGTATCATGTACAATGCATAGCATAATGGGATGCTGAAACTGTTGCAGTAGGTGTCCTCACATAAAGTAATATTCTGTCCAAGCAAAGAAAAAGTAGGAAAGAGGGATATAAAAGCTCAAATCAAGAGATTCAAAATGCTAAATTCTATGCAATCTGTAAAGAAATATGTCTTCAAAATCTTCAGAGCAAAAGAGAATGGGGAAGCAGCTCTATAATTACTCCAATCAGATAGTATGCCAACAAAAAAGGAACAATTAGTGATGTTTCCCAGTCAGTAGATCTTTCTCCTTAACTGAGTGATCTATTGCAGAGATATGTAATTAGGGTCACGTAATAATATGTTTGGTAACTCTATCCCTGTCAAAAAGGGAAGAAAATCCATCCTATTGATAATTGCAGGTTTCTCTATGTCTCATTTCTTTCCATCCTCCTTTTCTCCTAATCAGATTCCTTAAACATGCCTGGCTTTTGGCTCACCATATTTTAACATATTTTAGTTTGAGTCAGTGAACATGTTTATAGATGGCATTCAATGAGTTCATAAAACAAAGAAAGTGTTAGCCATGTAATTCAGAGAGAGAAGTTCCTACCTTGTAATATGCAAATGAGTAGAAGCTCAAAAATAAAAAATCTGTGATAATTTAAAAAGTCCTGTTTAGTGGCCTTTCATATTTTTTTTAATATAGACATTACTTTTTGAGAACCCAAGTGGTACTATAAGTAACAATATGGCCTTATGGAAGAAATACTCCATCCTAGCCATTTGCCTGGGTGCTGTATAGACAACGTCACTAGGAAACAGTACCAGATTTCAGACTGCAAGTTTTCTTGCTGATATAAAGAAAACATTTTCTCTGACCTCTTGCCATCTTACCAAATGCTGATGTTATATATGCAATACTACCAGTAAAATACTCCTCCTGCAAAAATACAACAAGATTTCAGGTAGAAGAATACTGGACCCAGCTGAAGCGTAGCCAAAGACACCATAATTTGCATGTAAACTGGTAACATGATGGCAGATATTTCATTGCTTAAAAAAAGAAATCCTGAATGACAGGTGACATTGAACATACAAGAAGTGTCTTCAAGCCTGCTGGGAACAAATGCACACAGAAAGAACCCTGTACATGATTTTTACAGGCTAAATACCATAACAAATGACAACTTCAGCAATGGTATGCATCAGTTTGTAACAACCTATAGATGCTGGGATGAAAGTGATGCAGGTCTTTCAAGTTGTTGACCAATAAAGTTTGTGCATTATATCTAGGACTCTGTCTGTAATGGGATTTCAGAATTAAATCTCCAGGATCAAAACAGAAAAAGATTATGCCAGTTCCTGGGCAAAGACCTTAACTGCTGTTCCCAGGAAGAATAACCATTTTGTTGCGCTAGACCTGATGACAGGGATGAACTGCATAGCATCTTGAGTCATTCTTGAGGTCAGCCAGACACATTACTGGAAAACTTTACTTAAGAAAGAAAATTTTATTTTCTCACTGCAAAAATACCTCCTCACTGCAAAAAGCTACACAGCCTGGCACTAACTCTTATTCTTTTCGAAGAAATTACTCATGCTGCAAATTGCTGAGTACTTGATGGGCATCAGTTAGAAGTAGGCAGGTTTACTGTTTGCTTCTGTTGGAGTTCTTGGCACCATCTTGGTTTTGGTTTTTCCTTCTTGTTGGAGTTCTTCTAATGTTGCCCATGAAAGATGGGCTTGAAATGCACCACTTTCACACCTGAATTCATGCAGTATCAATAGCTTTCAACAGGTGAAGTGTGATGAGTTGTGCATGCCTTTTAGTGACACCTCTGTACGCATGTTGCCTGCAACACCACCTCCCCCCAAACTGCTCTTTTGGTGGCACTTTGTATTAGTAGCCTGCAGTAGTTGCCACTTTTTTTTTTTTTTTCCAATAATCCTGTTCTTATAATCATCTGAGACCCATGTACAACCTAGATAGACTGCACCATGACCTGGGTAGTAGGAGGTGCTCCCAGGTATGAACCAGTTGCCCTGGATAGTGTTAATGGTGAGGGTAGGCTACTGGCTGAACTTTGTCCACTCTAATACTGGTGAAACAATGACTGTGCACTTCTCTTGGCATTTATGGAAAAAGGTGTCAGAGGAAGCCATTCATGGTGCACAGGTTGTATCTGTCCTACAAATCACCTTAGCTGTGCTATGTATTCTTGAGCACCATCTACTGGTTCTGTTATTGGAATATTAATAGATATTTGTAAGAGTGTATGTTGATTGTCTTCATCTAAAACCTTAAGCATATGACATCTACAGCTTTCCTAAGTAAAGCCAGATTAGTGAAACTAAAATCTGTAGCTGTTTCCATTGTAAATGAGAAATCTGACTTTGTTACCTGAAGGGGAGAAAGACCCTCCCCTTGTATTACTCTTACCAGCAAGTTCCTTCCTTTCCCAGAAATAACATCTCACTTTTGCTTTATGAGGATGAAATGAAGCTGTCTTTAAATAAAAACCTCAGGCAATGTTACATTTAGAGCAAAAGTCTATTTTCACCTTTGCAGATCCAAAGACAACTGCTAATGCAAGGGACCTCAGGAGGCCATGTATTCCAGTCTTTTCTTTCAGAGTAGGATCGATCTTCATTTTCAGACTGGCTGTGAGAACATGAACAAAACAAGCAAGATGTTTCATGCATAATGTACTGTGATTAGGAGCTGAAGCCAGCTGTTATAGTACCTACAAGTTCTGCCAGGCTGGCAGCTGGTAGGTTTGCCTGCTGGGTGCTGTAACAGCATTGCATGTTGCTACTACTTCCATAGAAGCCCTTCTGAAGCACGGATTGCAAAATGTGTTGGAGATTCTGCATTCCCCATTGGATTTATTCATGTCATCTAGTCTATATTACATCTGTTGTGCAATCTTTTACAAAAGAGTAACAACTGATATTACATTTCTGCATACAGAAAACAGGTATGAGAGATATAGCCTGATTTATCTAAAGCATATTATTGGCCAGTTATGACTTGCTTCCCTTTTCTTAATCTGCTGGTAATAACAATATGTAATGAAAGGGGATAGATATTTTCAGTCTTCTGATTTGCCATTGACTTGGGTTTATCCCAATATGTTCTTTTAAATAGACATGTCATCCGTCAACATCTGAAGTTTCTTTTCACTTTACAGAACAAGCAAGTCAGCAATTCTGTTTTCTAATGCTAATATAGGAGAGCTTGTTAAACAAGATGCAGAGTTATAATAGCATTTAAATAAAAATCAGCTTTCCAAAAATGTGAAGAGCAAGATAGTCTTCCAACTACATGGAATCTTTTTCCTGAAAAGATCTATTACCAATAAAAGATTTTTACAGTGGCTTCTGGAATAAATTACCCAAAGTTAACAAAAATTGTATGCAAGTTACACAAAGTGGTACATAAAAATGGAGAGAAGGGATTTTATTCACAAGTTACTTTGCAGTTTGATTCTCTTAGCTTACCGTTACATTAGCAAACAGACTGCTAGGAGTCCAAAGCCAGTAGCTGCCAGCTGTTTCCAGGAGAGGTATTAGACCTCCTGCCATATGACCCAGCAGCAAGGATATTCCTTGGCTTCCTCTGGCTCCGTTCTCAGAGAAGTACATGGTTATGTTGGGCATCTTAAAAATATGACTTCAGGTAAGTGTAGCAATGGAGACTCAGCTGTACTCTAATATCCAACAGCATGGTGATCTTAGCTGCCTGAAAGCAGTTTAAGACTTCGTAAATTTGTTCAAATAAGTCAGCATCCTCTTACAGAAAATTACCTACAGAATTCAATATAGATAATTAGAAGACAGATCATATAAACAGCATAATAGTGTACCTTTTATCATCATGATCTTTGTCCCTCCAGTGTTCTTAGATAACTGACTCAAAACAATCATAACCTGACTCAAATCTTTTTGGAGAGAACCAGGATCTTTGTTCCTATGGCTATTTCTTCCTTTTTTTTCTTTTGTCATTAAAAACAGTAAGCCAAGACAATTATTCTTCTGAATTCCCAAACTTCTTGCTATGAATGTAATACTTTCCATTACTACCAAGATAACAGTCTATACTTGCTCTCCTACTGTCAGCAGTAACACCTCTGAAGTACTGTAGCTTGCAGAGACAAAATTTTGCCATCTTGCTCCACAATTCATATTTTGTTACTCCAAACAGGGAAATGGCTCATTTGAAGATGAGAACACACTTTAAGTGTGTTAATTTTGCTTTAGAATTTTTCCCTCTGAATTATTTGTGATCTAACAAAAACAATCAGACTAGTAGTTCTGCTTGCAACGTCAGTTCCACCTAAGCACATATTGATCTTCACTTTTCTATGTATATCCATGTGTTTAATTCATATAAAAATTGGCTCATTCTGCCATCTAACTTTGGGATTACATTTGGTAGCTTAATTCCAGTGGTGGTTCTTGACTGGAGGGTCTTGCATTGTCTGTGTCTCCTAACAGCTAGTCAGCTTGACAATAAAAATCTGGGAGTAACATTTGGCAGTGCATACAACATAAAAGGGAGTGGAAAGATCCAGCAGAGTTCAAAGAAGAAATAAAGTGGTTACCGCTCATTCAAATTCAGATTGAACTGTCTGACAGCTTCTGGTTACTGTTTGTTGTGTACTATCTTCATTAATTTTTTTCTTGTTTTGATATAAAAGCTTCGTTACATGCAGAAAATATAATGCAGAGGCATTTATAGAGAAGGTGCTTTGATAAGAATCTAATGAACAGTTTATGTCATCATTTCCTTCAGCTCTTACTTAAGCCTTACAAGTAGACTACTCCAAATAAAACATGCTGTAGTAAAGTTCTCTTCTGACATATCATCATAATGTTTAGTTAAGTGTAACACAATAAGGAAATCTTTAAGAAGTCTGTAGGATGACATATAATCTTGGAGTACAGAGGAAACACCTTTCAATAACCAATTCTGGGAAGGAGTTTTTGATCTTTTTTTCACATCTGATGTACGAGCAGAAACTGAGCTGATATCAATGTTGCTCTTTAAAATGGAACATATGCATCAAATCTCACCATGGCATGAGAAAAAGCACCTTCCAACCGAAACAGGCACTTCTTTGCTTAAAGCCCAGCTGAGTTTAGTTGGGCTGTACAGTGTTCATGTTCGTTGAAAGTTTCTAGGGAGAAATAGAGGAGAAAAATATGAACTTTACAGATAGAGAACTAATTCAAAGCAATGCCAAAAGCCTCGAGCCAGACAGCAGCTTTCAAAAGCCTGTGATCTTACTGGCTTTTGGGGGTTTTCTGCTATTGCTTTTATGTATGGTCTTCCACCTCGACTTATACATTTTTACTGTCAACATCCTAAGACAAACTGTGGAAGGACCCTGATCCTTTTCTGGCTGGAACGTTTTTTTTTTTTGTGTGGCAATAACATGTATATGAAATGTCTTGCAACGCAGTAAGAAACCTATGAGTGCAGGTAAGAGCCATAGAGAAAGCTAATGAGATAAAAGAAGGGTTTCTAGACTGCAAGTGTCACAGTTCAGGCACTTCTGTACTGTTGCTTCTGGGTATCACATACTGAAGTTCACACCAGAAATGGCTGCCAGCTCTGTAAGACATCCCCAGATACTTGTGTCTTGTCTGAACTGCAGAGTGAATGTGCTTGCATTCATTATGGTAGAGTTAATGTTGCACATGCATTGAGGCTCAAGAATTAGGTGTACTGCCTACTGCTTCTCTACAAAAGAGGACCTGTAGCTATTGGTAGTCTTCCCTAGCTATTGATAGGCATTAGAAGATGCTGCCTTCCTTCCTGATCTCTGCATTAACATCTTTTAAATTAACCCGTGCATCTCCTAGGGGAATAAGATGTGCTTCTTGGGATACATGTCCTGAGAAGCTGGACTATTGTTAAAACCTAGGTACACTTTATATTGCACCTTTCCTTATGATGATGAGTGCTTGTGTGTCAGCTACCTTAGGGACAGCTTTATTAGTAGAAAGCCTTTAGGCATAAAGGAATAATTGCTTATGAACATAGATATGCAAAGCTATAATAAGATATAAGTCACTTAGATCACATTAGAATCTCCTTATAACCTCAAGTTGGAGTTCTTGATTATGTCTGTCTATCACTTCCCTACAGAAAACCAAAAACTTTCTCACTATCCCGCGTTCAGCCTAGTCTTGATCACTGCAGTTCAGTGAGATAATTTCAATTCTATGCACTTATTCTTCTCTAGCCCTTTGATTAAACTTTTCATTGTGTTTCTTAACTTCAATACATTCTTGAGTTCGGTCTGCGCATCTCTGCTAGTTTTTTGATATTCTTCTTGCAAAGTCCTATGCAGCAAATGATGCATCTACATGCAATACATGTTCCTCACGTGCGTTTTTGTTGGTTGTTTTTCTTGTCAGTTTTCTGTAAAGATCAGTGCTTCTTTTGTACATGGTGAATTTGAGAAAATTGAGAAATGTCTCATATAGTTTCATTCTTGGCCTGATTCAAGTTACAGTTAGTTACATGCCAGTGCAGAAGGCTAGATCTGTACAGCGAGACTGGAATTATCAGCAGTGAGCATGAGTCCTCTGTGGGGATGAGTCATGCTGGCAACCCTTGATCTTTAACCAGCACTACCTGATAAAATGGGTTACCTGGCCTGGGTTTAAAGTACCACTTCACTTGAGCTAGAAAATACTGTCTGCAGACAGTGTCAGGTTAAGATAATGACTCCGTACTTCATGGGACTAAAGCTACTGTGAGACATTAATGAGAAATAGTGACACGTGATCTGCCTGCATGTGAGGAAGGAATATGCAGGACCACTGCCTACAAGGTACTACAGGCCGCTAGTTTGTAGCAGTTTGTGTAGTGGACATTAACTGTTTGTAATCCATAGTAGGGTCAGGAAGTAAATCCCAACCCTTTGGTAGGAACCAACTTTCTCATTTTAGTCAGAAGATGGTAGCTGGAGTGAGTTAAGCTGCTTTCAGTAACAGAAATCTCCAACACTCCCACAGAGGGGAAAAATAAGACAACTGCTATTTCTCTTGCTGCCCCAACATTTCTTAAAGGTGAAAGCATTTACTGCAAAGTGGACATAATTTTAGGTCCTCTCCCACCACCTATACGCAACTATAAACAAACTAATTACAAGTATAATAATTAGCTGCTGGTACACTGCAGGTTGTCAGGTGCCAGCTATGAAGTTTTGTCAATGCCAAACTCTTTGTTTACACAAAAAAAAGAAAATAAATAAAGAAATATTTGTGTGAATTTTAAACTGAACCTCTGAAACAATTAAGTGGAGCTGAACAAGTTCATAAAACAAAAGCTAATGACATGTCCCCTGCACTGCTTGGCTGTGTGCCCCCATTGATTGACTTGTAGAATGTTACAGGTGTTAAGTTGGTATTTTTCATTAGTTGTGATGAAATATGAGAAACTTTTACCAGTTCCTCCATCCAGCTCTGCATTATTCTTGTAACTAAAGCTACCCAATCATTACAAGAAATCATTATTTATTTGTGTGCAGGAAAGAATCAAATCTACTTCACAGACTAGTCCTCCCATAATAGCTTAATTCCTTTTACCATTCACCTTTTCAGTATATATTACTGAAGTTTGTCTTAACCATACAGGAAAGGCTAATCATGTAATAATGCACTTGTAGGCAAGAGGAAAATCTAGATTTGTTTGCAACAAAAGTGTTTCATGAATTGCTCCTCACTCTGTTTTTCTTCCCTGTGTGATTCAAATATAGATTGTGTACATGTACCAGTAACAGCATTAGGTTTTAGCAAAGCCTGTTCTAATGTCCACCTTAAATTTTATTTAGAATAACATGAAACAATGCTGTGGATATAACCCTGAAGGCAACTACATGTGAAGCCATTTATCATGAAAAAAAATGTGAGGAATGTTGAAAATAAAGTCAACATTCATAGTCATATTTTCATTTTTTTAACCTGTAATGCTAAAGGCATTTTTCTTTGTTCTCTAAGCATTTTCCTTCCTTATTATTCTGTATTTGTCTGAAACCAAAACTGCTCCTGTATCTAAAAGCACCTCGAAATTATTCCTCAAAATGTGAGAAATGCATAAACTTAAGAACATAAAGAACCAGCCATCTTTCCCCAGCCAGAGGTTTTGTTGCTGCCTCATGATACACCAAAAATAAGCACCTATGCCAAGGTCTAAACTACCAGAGCCCACTCTTGATATTTGTCTTGGTATAAGCGCAGACAGTGGTGTGTGTACACAGTTACAGTAGTCCAAAGCAGAGAGATGATGGGGCAGTAATGCAACTTTAGTCTAAATACTGCAATAGCCATTTGGTATCCACAGTTGACAGCCAGCTCAACAGTCTGTAGGGATTCTTGTGGTGATATTATTATTAGCACAAATAATGGGAGAATCCCTCCAGGGCAAGGAGGGGTTTAGTTGGTTTTTTGTTGTTGTTGTTTGTTGGTTGGTTGGTTTTTTTGGTTTTGTTTTGTTTTTGTGGGACTTTTTCCATGCGGTTGTGCTTACAAGAATTGCTGCTGTAAGTGGCTAATTGCTAATATGAACTATATTCTCCAAGCAGGTGCACATGTCTAGTTGTGCATCCTAGCTTACTGACAAAACACTTTCTTTCCTTTAACCTCCCAAATCTTCTCTTAGTTAAATGGAGAAGAACTACATTTGAATCTACTTTATATATACAGTTGCCAAGTATATTCTCAACTGTGTGTGCAGAGGTACCATGGATGCAAGTAAAATCAGTGGTAGGAGGTGGTATAATATCAAGCTGAGTGCAGCGTGAAAGAGAAGGAGGGGAAAAAACACTTGAAACCTTGTGAAATTGCAGTGATCTGATTTGGAATATGTGTGAAGAGTAACCACAGGCACCAAGCTGCTTTTCAGAAGCGATGGGTCTTCCAGCCAGGCATATGGTTTTAAAGGGAAGTTTCTGTCATGTGTACCCTGCTTGCTGCGTGGCTGGTGTGCAAAGATACTGCAGCCTAGGGCTGTATTGCAGCAGCTGAAGAATAGAAAATTGGTTGTGCAGCCATGAATGTGGAATTACAAATCATAAAGCCTCAGGATTAAGATTCCAAAGGAGTAGAGTTTAATTACAACAAGCTCTCTCAAGCATTACTACACAACTTGAAGCAGTGTCCACAATGCTAATATATGCTAACAGGCTGCTATACAAGTTGTTCTACTATTTGGCAATACGATTTTAGAAACAGGTTTTACTGACTGCGCTATCTCTTAAAGAGCCAGCTGAGAACAAACTTTGTGTGGCTGAGAGGACTCACCAAGCAGTCTGTGATGGCATCTTGTCTGTGACTTGGGCTTTTAATCATTATAGTAATAGAGCTCACTAACAGGAGACACTGAAAAACTGTTTAACTCTTTCTGGTTTACTTGGTACATCTGAAGAGTGCAAAAGCAGTAGCTGAAAAAGTGGTGGCTTATAGAAAGCTTAAACTGACTGTGTTCCAAGTCAAACACAATGAGTAGTAAACCTAATGGAATGTGAAAGAAATTCATACCTTAGTGAACCATAAACAGAATCACTAATGATACAATTTAATAAAAATGTAACATTGCCTTCGGGATTTAGATCCAGTGTCTTTTGATGATTAGCAGGATTATCAAATGTAGATGGTCTGTTGAATACCATAATGTTTTAATGTTGCATTTTATGGAACATCAATGCCAGAAATAATTTAACACCTGCACATAAATCATTTTGCAATTATCTTTTGGGAAATATTTTATCTTAATCTTTTTTTTTATTTTGTTCCAAATAAAATTAGAGAGGAACACTGAAAGATGACACTAGGTGAAACAGAGGAAGGATAAGAGCACAGTCAGGTTATATAAACTAAGCTAAATGTCTGTTTTCTATTATTTAATTTTTAGATTGACATGCAGCTTTGGCTAAGGATTGTAAAATAGAAATTTTTTGTGTGTATATGCATATAGTTAATTAAATGAAACTTCTAGCAACAGCAACATTGAAAATATATGTTCTGCACTCTTTAGCATTAAGAAGAGGGATAATAAGGGTAGAAAACCTTGAGCCTGTTGATCCTCCTTTCCCTAAAGCAAAACAGCCATTTAAGTTTGGGACTTAGAAAATTATCAGTCAGAAGTTACAAAAAACTACTCTCTGATCAGGGAACAGAAAAGAGACAAACTTAATTCTTCCTAACATTAAGAGGAGCTGGGGGTATAAAACCCCTGTGCAATAAGAGAAGCATAACCGCCTGGGGTAACCTTTCAAAGTGGTGCTGAGTGAGTCATTGATGTTAATGGAAACTTTGTGGCTAAATCCCCTACATAGTCCTTTGAAAGCCTAACCCCAATTTTTGGAAGGATATAATGATGGACTCTATTTACAGAACTACATAAGATAGAAATAAATTATTAAATTTCAGTACATTTTGGTTATGTTTTAGTATTTGATTGGCTTTGTTTCAGCAGTGTTTCAAAAGCTAATTCTTGAAACCCTATTACAAACAACTTTATTTTCTGCTATGAATAATCACTTTGTAGTAAAACCTACACATAAATGATATGAAAGCAAACTGTAAAAGCAACAATGTAGATGTCACTTTATATTAAGTCAAAAGAGTGACAAAATGCCTCACTCAGAAAGTGTCAATAAATAGCAGGCTGAGCTCTGTCCTGACGTATTTTAATGCGTGTTCACACAAACCAGCAACTAGCTTTTATATTTATATAAATTCCTCATAACTTTCTATACTTGTTTTTCATAGCAAGGTTTTCCCCTTAGTACAGCAGGGAGCATAAGCAGTCTGTACAGAGGGAAGGGGACCAGCTCACCTTCCTATTTGCAAAGAAAAAGTAGAAAGTGAGCATTGGTGATGATTGGCCTTTTAAAAGAAATGGAAAGGGAAAAACATCTCTGGCCTATTTACTAATTTTCAAATAGTGGAATGGTGAAGCTAAATTAATTGTTTTTAGAAATAGTATGAATTCTTTGAATGAAATACTTTCTCTAGATGTGAAGAGGAATAATCCTTAGCAGCTAGCACAGCCTTTATCTTAAGACTGTGTTTTCAGTTGTGCAAATTTGACCAAACTTAGAAATTCTCTAAGGTGGAAATAACTATGCAGTTCTTGTGCTTTGAAGCAGAGATTTTTGAAAGTGAAGGGGAAGAAAAGTTTTAGTGTAAACATTTGCCATGCTTGACAAGGTTGTGTTTAGAAAACATACACTTAACATGTCTCTGTTGGGTCTATCAGAGTTCTAGCAAAGCTACACACTGAGCAATCAATTTTTTAAAAATGCAGAACAGTTTGCTGAATAAATAGAACCTATGCTACAGACTACATAAAAAAGATTCTGGTGTTTTGTTTTGCGTTGTTGGGGTTTTTAGGCATGTTTCTCTACAGTTAAAACTGCAATAATACACGTGCACAGAAAAGCTGTTACAAATCCTGGCTTATTTTATCTTAATTTGTGATTAATTTTCTAATCAAACAATCTTAAGTAATATTCCCTTTATGTAAGTCTTTCAGTATTAATTGTGTAGTCATTTTTATATGGACTGTTCTCAAAAGGCTGGAGATATACTGAAGTTGTCTTGGCTTTTCTTCTCTGGATAGCATGATGGCATTCATAGCAGTTACAGCACTGCAAAACATCACTACTTCTCAGGGGCCTCCTGATGCCTTATGATGGGTGGGTGATGAAATTGTTACCATGTTCTTGCTCTCCAGTTCAGTACTGTGCAGGTTTCAGCTGCTTCCTTTACAGCAGTTGCTTTCAACTTGTATTTAGATACAAAGATTGGTGCTTCTGTGTCTTCAAACCTGGAGAAGGGTTTCAGTGCTCTAGACCAGCTGAAAAAGTAAGTTTTAATGAAGGCCGTTATACCTCCCTGCAAACATTGCTTTGCTTGCTCTCTTCATTACGTTGTCAATGTATTAAGTAATGGGACATAAAATTTCAACTAAAATAATCAGAAGCACAAAAACACATATCTCTCATTCAAAAAAAAGTGGTGCTTGTGGGGATATTTTTGTAGCTTGTTTTTAAGTGATGCAATAGGAACATCGTAATTGCCAGAGCAGACTCAACAATGATCAGCCCATCTGTTACTTGTCCCACAGTGAGCCTTTCCACACCCTTCACAGGAAAGGGAAACTGTAGATTGAGGCATCCATTGAGCACTTTTCCTGAACTCTGAACTACTTCAAGGGTTGGTTCACTCATAGAAATGTTGTACCACTGAGAACTAGAGGAAGGGTGACCTCCTCATATAGAAAATTCAATATACACCTAGTTTACTTACAAGCCCTTTGCCTTCACTATAAAATACAATGTATGTGGCAGTAAAATTTAATGTAAAAAAACAGGGACGACACATTAACATAGCTCATAATAGTGATACTCTCTGATCAATTATAGATTTAAAATTAAGAGTATAACATCAACCTAATCACTACTAACAAAACTTATGCAAATCTATGATCAATGATGGAAATATTATACCACACTCAGTATAATGTAAGAGCAGAGAAAAGCCGTTTTAATTTGAAATGAAAACTAAACTGAAGAATACTGCTGAAGAGAAAGATGCTCTATACCCATGAGATTTCTTCACAGCATTAGTGCACAAGTTAAGAGATTGCTTCAAATTTTTCTATATCCCACTGGAATTTTGACTATTTCTTAGTTTACTACAGAAATGCCTAAGTGGATGTCTAGCATGGGTTTCACTAGCAAGATTTGTGTTCCCCACCCACTAAACTTTAGAGGCATTATAGTATGGAAGGCATTGTAGTATGGTAAAATTGTGGTTCAAGTTTGAAGGATGTCTACTGACCTCTGAAGCATCTTTGAACAGTACTTGAGGGAGGCAGCAAAGGGAGAGAAGAATAGAACTGAAATTCCCTCATTTGCCACTTTCTCAAGTCAATCACTTTTGATGTATGTTTTCTCCAGGCATTTGCATGACTTTGGTTTTAAGTGCACAATTTAGGGCTCTGACAGAGGGATTGTGGCAATTCTTGTATTGCAGCATTACACAATACCAACCCCAGCTGTACCCCTGCCCTGTCCAGGAGGGACTACTCTACCACTTCAGTTCACAGTCCAGTGACTTGGTTTGAATGGATGATGAAGTAGATTTGATTTTAAAATGCCAGGTGAAACTGGAACATCAGAGTCAGTAGTACATGTTCTCTTAATTGCATCACAGCAATAGTCAGTGTTGATGAATGAGTAGCAACAAATAGCTGAAGGCTTCTCTTGAGCTCACAGTCTGCAGAACTGTAGTCTTGATTCAAGTTTCCTGTTGTTAACAGTTCAGACACTCTTCATGATGACTGTGGCTAGAACCATGTATGGTCCACCCACTGGAAAGAAAGTAAAAGGGGAGTGGGAGGGAGAGAAAAAAATAGAAAAGAAACCCTCTTTGTAACAAAGTGAAATTTTAAAATTTAAAACCAATTCTGAAAATGTTGATCTAATTACTTGTCTAAAAAGTGGTCATAATACACAACTGATTCATGAGATGTTCTACAAGTGATCCTGTAAGTCTTCCAGGTAGCCATTGGTGATTGGGGTCTTTTATTATGTTGGAATTTTTTTTGGTCTGTTATTAGAACAAAGTAAATTATACAGGAAAAAATCATGTAAAATTGTGACTATCCTGTTTCTGGTTTCATGCTGTTCTTGAAAGAAGTTCTAGTCAAATAATATCTAAGATAGTTGCCAGGCCTCCAGACAAATATGAAGTTTTCTCTGTTTTGGGCTAGTATGTGCCTGTTTTATTGCTTAATTATTTTTCCCAATTAAATAGCAAGCAAACTTGTACTGAAATAATATTATGAAACAATGCAGAAAGGTTTCAGCTAGTTAAGCTTGCAAGGTTTCAGCACCAGTTAGACTTTGTTATCAGTTTAAGAGTGGTTGGATCAAAGTGGTAGGTCAGGAGTGGTAGCAACTTCTTAAGTACTCTGTGGAGTTTCATATGCCTTGAGGTTTGTTGGAAATGATGAGATGTCATGTTAAAGCTTTGCATAGAGCTGATATTCCTGTAGCTGCTGATCTATGATATCTTCTGCTGAAATCACAGATAGAGGGAATCTGGGGCTGCCATTTGAGAGGCTGTTATTCAAGACTGGATATTTTAATATACTTATAATTGCAGCAATACTTCTGAGACAAATATCAAAGCTCAGAGTTGGGCAAAGTTTCTCAGCATTTGTTTAGATTTCATTAACTTTAATATACAAATTATTCTTACTTTATAGATGGAAATGAAGGGGGAGGAATATCACTTAATATCATTCTTGGAAGTTACTTTTGCTGAACAGAAAGAATACTGAAGAAGAGAAGTCCCCTACCAAATCAAAAGCAGAGCTCCCTGTGTCTGTATTCATGTGTGTGCCTGAATGTGTGTTCATGTGATGCACTTGGATTCAGCCAGCTGTTTGTGGTTCAAGCTCACAGATTTATGAAATGCAACAGTTTGTTCTTACTCCACTTTCTGCAATGTGACACAAGGCAGCAGGGCTCCTCTTGAAATTCCAGCCCTTCAAAGTGATGTACTTGGGCAGCACTGGAATATGTTTATACTGATTTAGCAAGTATGTGAGGCAGCAGCAGAGCAGTGAAGAGCTCTACAGAAAGCTAAAGTGTTGTACAGAGAGGAGGTGGAGTGACCTTATTTCACAGTTCACTTATATACAATGCTGAACACAGAGTTGTCTTTTCGGACTTCTTAGAAAAACTGTTGGGGGCCTAGCAGATAGGAGGGGTTTGTTCTGTGGCTGGTAATCTGCCTCCTGAGACCACTGTCCAATTTCTTCCCTACTTTATTACAGGACAGTGTCTATTGTCAACTCTCATGCCTGTGCTCCGGCCTAAGATTTTTGGTGGGATGTAGAAGGGGGAAGGGAAAACATGTAAAATATTCACTGCATGAATTGAAAGCATTAAAACTAATAATGATCCTCTCCCTGTGATATCTGGTATCTAAACAAAGTTGTATCAGTGTGTGCACAGGCCATGGAAAGTAGCTATAAAATATTGCTATCTAGGCTTTGGTTTTTCACATGTATTCTGTGAGGCAAGTGGGTAATTTGAGAGAACCACAGAAACTTATACACGGTAAGTAGGATACGTTAGGTTCTCAAAAGTATTACCTTGCAACTTAAGGAAAAGTTTAAATAAATTGCACGTAAAATATCCCTGTGTATATTCTACAGTGAAGTGTTGCCTCACTTGACTGTAAAAATGCACTTCTTGAAACAGAAAGCTAAACTGAACTGGTTTCATTTATTATATCTTTGAAAGTGTATCTCCTTCCTTCCTTCCTTCCTTCCTTCCTTCCTTCCTTCCTTCCTTCCTTCCTTCCTTCCTTCCTTCCTTCCTTCCTTCCTTCCTTCCTTCCTTCCTTCCTTCCTTCCTTCCTTCCTTCCTTCCTTCCTTCCTTCCTTCCTTCCTTCCTTCCTTCCTTCCTTCCTTCCTTCCTTCCTTCCTTCCTTCCTTCCTTCCTTCCTTCCTTCCTTCCTTCCTTCCTTCCTTCCTTCCTTCCTTCCTTCCTTCCTTCCTTCCTTCCTTCCTTCCTTCCTTCCTTCCTTCCTTCCTTCCTTCCTTCCTTCCTTCCTTCCTTCCTTCCTTCCTTCCTTCCTTCCTTCCTTCCTTCCTTCCTTCCTTCCTTCCTTCCTTCCTTCCTTCCTTCCTTCCTTCCTTCCTTCCTTCCTTCCTTCCTTCCTTCCTTCCTTCCTTCCTTCCTTCCTTCCTTCCTTCCTCCCTCCCTCCCTCCCTCCCTCCCTCCCTCCCTCCCTCCCTCCCTCCCTCCCTTCCTCCCTTCCTCCCTTCCTCCCTTCCTCCCTTCCTTCCTTCCTTCCTTCCTTCCTTCCTTCCTTCCTTCCTTCCTTCCTTCCTTCCTTCCTTCCTTCCTTCCTTCCTTCCTTCCTTCCTTCCTTCCTTCCTTCCTTCCTTCCTTCCTTCCTTCCTTCCTTCCTTCCTTTCCTTCCTTTCCTTCCTTTCCTTCCTTCCTTTCCTTCCTTCCTTTCCTTCCTTCCTTTCCTTCCTTTCCTTCCTTCCTTTCCTTCCTTTCTTAGAAAACAGAAGGAAAAGCTTGATTGCAGGTTAAATAGCGTGTATCCTCTAACTGTTGTACCAAATTGTTTCTTACGTGCTTAATGCATTTACTTTGAATCCAAAGCCTTGAGGTTTAACTTTGGATGCCTTGAAATGAAAGTACACTTTGGTGTTGAAGAAGGCATTTGCCTCGAGGTTGGGAAAAACTTGAACTAACGTCATCTTGGCATGATTAGAACTCGTATGTACTACTGACCTAGGGGCATGCATCAACAGGCAAGAGTCAGCAAAGACAATAAATTCATTCTCTTGCTTTGGAGAATGCAGTTATAACAAGGTGAAAATCCCTCCAAGAAGAATAATAACAGTCATAACTATTAAGAAACCAAAAGATAAAAATATTTGGGAGTGTCATTACAGTACTTCCAGTAGTTAGAGTATGGGGTATGTGCAATGACATAAAAATAAATTATTCTTAATCAATACAAAATTAAAGGTCAGTCTGAGGAGTTTAAGGAAATTATACCATGCTTATAGGCTTGCAGGGTTTGCATTTCAATTAACCAGTATAAGTCTGAAGAATCAGGCCTTTAAACTGCAGAATCTTTATCCTTGTGCCAATTATTAAAGCTCGTCAGTTCAGACTTATCAGCTTTTCAAAAAGGGATCAACTTTTTGTCTTGTGGTTGTGTAGTGTTAACACTTTGGCCCTCTACATAGCCAGGCTAATTAGCAAAGTAATAACACTGTGCTATTTCCACAGCAGAACGAATCATTGTAATAATTTCTAGGCCTGATTCCATTATCATACTGAAAACTTATCTATGTACTACTCTCATTCCTTTTCTGCTCCTTCCCTTTTCTTTCCTTCCCAGTAGTTTCTAGCAAGCATAAGAACAGGTGGGGGTGGATGACAATGCATCACTTTCCTATTGGTATGGTGAAGGTGACTCCTTGACTTGCAAATATCTACTATACCAGCTACACAGACTAGTGAGTCCCCACAGAAATAATGCACTTCATATGTAAACTTACACTGATTCCTGTATCTAGTTTCTGTAGGTGTGTGTTGGCATATTTCCTTTTTATGTACAGAAGAAGTGTGTAGATCTCCATCATGAATGCTGCACTGAAATGCACTTGTGTCCACAGAGAAGTTTCTAAAGAGTGCCCCTAGCACAGAGGTGGCCAAGAAACTTTGAGGTTCAGGAAGGGTGGAGCAGAGAGATTGGCTCTCTGGTGGAGTTCAGGCACCTGCAGACTGGATGCCTGCTCAAAAACCATTGCAGAACTTGCATAATTCACAGCAGTGCTGTGTTCCTTCTGTAGCTGGCACAGGGGCCAACGGGTGGGGTCAGCGTGTTCAACAGGACCTTTTTTTTTTTGTAACATAGGCTGCTCCTGCCTTCATGAACTTGGCTGGCAATTAACAGGCATCACATCTGCAAGGCCTCGGGCTGCCTCTTTTGGCAGCGTTCTCACCATCAGTTGCTCCACGTTTCTCAGCTTGTCTTCTGCAAAACTCCCTCAAACCAGGAACTGCAAGAGTTGTCCCCAGCCAAACAGTGTTTAATCTCTTCAGTCTCTTTTAAGGGCATGATGTGATATGAACTCTTTAAGTCATTATACTAAACACTTTTAGAATATGTTTTGGGATTGAGAAATGCTATTCAGAAAGAATTCAATTCTTACTGTTGCAACTAAGGAATGACTGCATGATTCCGTGTATAAATCACTAACAGATCTGCATAATGCCTTCAACATGCTCAGTGATTAGGAACTGGCCTTTTAATTTTAGGTTCCTTTATAAATGAGAACATACAGTTTATAACTCCTTAAACTTCCTTAAACACAATTTAAGGATGTCTTATCAACAACTTTACAATTAAGAAAGCACATCACTCATTTGATCTGCTGTTTAAAAACTCGGGAGGTCACCTTTCTACCAAAAGAATAATGGGGATAACATTCTTTTTTAGAAATTAATGCAATGGTATATATACCTACCTTTCAAAAAATTGGAATAGGCCAGCCTTCAAGTACATTTGTGTAAAGCCAGTAAAGATGATAGTCCAATGCTTTTTATTGTAAAATAAATACTTCTACAAGTTTGTTCTTTGTGTGTAGAAAACTGACAGTGAAACTATAGCAGTGGCAGCCTGAATAGTAAAGAAATGATGACTTAGCAGAAAACTTCACAAGATGCAAAAAATGAGAACAATAATGCTGATCCTTTCTGATCCAGACTTAAAATTTCCAAAACAAGTGAACGTTTGAGGCTTGAAACCTTATTTAAACTATTGTACTATTGTCCTAGCAATATTGCCTTAGTGAATTTCCAATGAAAATATCTTTATATACTTCATTATTGAGAGCTAAATGGGCCACAGTAAAAGGTTTCACCATGCTTTGTCCTGGAGGATCAATGTGGAAAAAATGCATAACCCTATTAATGGTGCTGAACACAAAGTGGAGTTAGGTTAGTTGGCAGTTTGTCTGCTCCTTCGTCATCAGGTTCCTCTTCTGTTAACTCCAGAAGCAGAGATGTGGGCAAATGTAGTGCAGAGGCATATCAGTAGAGTAGTCACCTCAAGGCTCATTAGCTCCAGCCGCAGTGCCAAATGCAGACTACGTGCTTTGCTATGCTGTGTCACTCTACAGGCACGGGGATCTCCAGAGACCTCACTAAGCTCCATTTCAAAGAGGGGAAAAGAAATGCCATTTTGATGCTCTACAAATATTTTGCCTGTGTTAAAGCTAGGGTAACCTGTGCACATTTATGCTTGTGCATTGCCTAGTTGGTGTTTACAAAGGCATACATGAGCTGAAGTTAATTAATAGTGATTTAACATGAGCTCAAACTCAAACCTAGCAATACGTTTGAAGTGATTAAAAGGGAATAAGTCTTGAATCTTCTGTGGGGAAAAATATCACTGAAGGAGGAGGATCCTGAAGTTGAGAGCTTAAAAATTCTCTGTAGAAGAAATAGAGCAAATAATGCTCTCTTCCGAGAAAAATGTAATAGTAGCTGTGCAGTCCCCCAGTAACTGGTTGTCTTGGGCTTAATTTCTGTGGAAAATATGTTTATATATTATACTGTGGACAACTTTGTCATTAAAATCTGTCTCATCTGTCTTTGTCCTATTACACAGTTGGCCTTAGCAGGGCCATGTGCTGAGCTCCGTTCTCCCGTGTGCTACACTGGAAAGTGTTTGTTGTTACATCTTCAGATCAGCACTGTGTATGTAGTTAGCTGTGAAAGCATCTGCTAAGCTACAGAGCTGTTCAAATGTCATCTGGCTTCTTATCTGGCTAGGCTTCAGACACTGGCTTCCAGGGTGTATTAATTTCTAAAGTCAGATTTTTGCCCTCTGTTTTGAGGTTCTATCCTTTGGAATTCCTGAACCCTTTCCAAAAATTTCAGATCCACCTCATACAGACCTATCTTTTAGGCTCCTTTCTCCATAAAGGCTTGTGAAGCTCTGTTGTAAACCAGGATTGGATTTTGTTTCCCTAGCATTTTGCTATGAGACTACACTGATCATAGCCAGCTCCTTAAGACAGTGGTTTCCTGGACTTTCTTACCAATGCAGTTAGGCTTGCTGTCACTGCAGCTATCTGATTCTGCAGATACAGAAGACAGTAATTTTCTTGCGGGTGCAATAGATGGTCTAATTTCATATTAAATAGCTGTCTTTGAAAGATGCCTACCTCTTCACTCTAGAAGACCCTTTCAAATAAACCAGTCTACCTCACCAAAATCCTGGGTGTTTTGGTACCCTTTTCTGATGGTCAGCTGTCTGCTGCTGCAGCTCATTTACCAGTGGTGCTATGTCTGTTCTCTGCTATAGTCATGTTTGTTTCAGTAGGATTTGTTTAACTCTTGCCCTTACCAGCTGAAGGAAATCTTTGAGGAGAAGTGTGTACAATTACCCTTGGCTAGGCACATTAAAATAAAAATATTCACTGGGACTGTACAATGAGTGACCTACATAAAAGACAGCTTACAGTACTCTTATTGGAGTAGATCAAATGAGGGTTTTCTTCTGCTAGCAAAAATGAACTGGTACAGAGCTTTCTATTTCAGAAATTTCTTACTTTTATAACTCATCCGAGAGCCTTTATAGTTCCCTCTATTATTTTTCTTTCAGTGTAGTGTCACTGGGAGCTCCCTCAACCAGTAGTTGTTCTCGGTCCCATGTGGTGTAGCAGCATCCTGTGGCACAGACTGCCCTTGCAGAGGGGCAACAGTTCCTGTATGTAACATGAGTGCAGGGCATGGAGATAATGACAACTATCTGAAAAATCTAGGTTGAAAATTGTCATGGTTGAGCCAGAAACTCAGCCCCACACAGTTGCTTGCTCACTCTCCCACCGGTGGGATGGGGGAGAGAATCAGAAGGGTAATGCTTGTGGGTTGAGATAAGAACATTTTAATAATTAAAATTAAAAAACAACAACAACAACAACAACAAAAATGCAATGGAAAGGAAAACAATGAGAGGCATGAAACCCGGGCAGGGGGGGAATGAATCACCAAAACAAACCACACAAAACACAGCCACTCACCAACCCAACACCACCCCTTCCCAAGCCACAACTGCCCCCCCTTAATATACTGGTCATGGTGTCACATGGTATGGAATGAACATCCCATTGGCCAGTCGGGGTCAGCTGCCCTGGCCATGGCCCTGCCCCTTCCAGCCTCCCGCCGATACAGCAGAGCGCAGGAAGCTGGAAAGGTACCCAACCACTACAGGCACCACAGTGAAGAGAATTAACCCCTTCTCAACCAAAACCAGCACAAAAATCAATCCCATAAATATGGAAGCATTCTATTAGCTTGTGCTAGTAAAGGTGCACCAGGTAGAACCTGAGGTATAAATCTTGTTGTTATACAATAGTGCCTTGTGTATTTCTTCAGAGTTTTAATTTGTGCACTGGGAAGATTAATGGCATATCTCTGTGTCTTTGTCTCTGTGAGGGTTAGGAACCCTAAATGAGTTGAAGAAATAAATAGCGGAGTTGCAGAGAGAAGGTGGGTTTTGGTGGCTTCTTTCTGCTTCTACTTGGATAGCTCAATGTGTTCTTACATGAGACTTTCACTGATTATTCTGCCAACCTTTGACATAATAAGTGTTTCTTGTCATGGAGAAAATTATGCTCTGCGCCCATCTTAGCCAAATACAAAAAATTGCCAGCAGGTGGCATGCAAAGGGTGTTATTTCTGATGGCTTTTTGCTTTGGTGGGGTTTTGCCTTAAAAAGAAAAAAAAATAGAAATAGGAGCTTAAAAGATGGTGAAGTGAAAAATGCCCTCTTTGCTGAAAGACTGATGATTAATGCTTCACCATGAATGAGGAAAACAGGCCTTCATTACTTCTCCCTCCAGCATAGTGTTACAAAACATTTTTACATTTTGGGATCTGCAGAGCCCTGGAGCCAGCATCTGTCTGTCCATGAGGAGTCTGAACTGCACCGTGCTGTCAGGATGCTGTCCTTCGCCTTTTCAATGCTTTGGGTATTGACAGCAGTGCTTCATTTCTGCATGATGGCTGGCAAGAATGACAGAAAATACAAGGCACTTTGTTTCATGGTGCCATTCCAAATTTTTCTGTGACAACAGGTCAACATGCTGGCCTACTGCCATTGGGAAACTACATTTGGATGAAAGAAATACTATTTTTTTGTTTGTGGCCTTATTACAAATGTCTGGGTTTAAGAAACTTCAGCTTCTCCCACATTAGAGCCCTAGACAAATCTTGAACTACCTTTGTGGCAAGGCCTAACAAACGCTGTCACTTTGACCTAATCCACTTTTCTGCACAGCTGTGCTAAAGTCACCTTTAGTTTTATCACATTTTAATGCAAACAAGGCCGGAAGGGTGCTTGTTTGGATTGAAGAAGCTGTGACAATTCATCTGAATGGGAACTTCAGTAACTGGGAAGAAAAATGTGACAGGGAGCTTTATCACTGCATTGTATACAACAATCTGAAAATTATTGCTTCTTTAGGGGCCTATTCTCTTCTTGAGGCCTAGCACAGTCTATGCTAAGCAGCTAGACAGAACTTTGAATGGTTTGCCAGTCCTAAAGACAGATTTTAATTCTATTGTTTGTGGGTATCCTTGACTCTCCTAAGAGGATTCAAAGACAGACTGCAGAACAGGGAAGTTGACATAAGACTTTGGCCAATCTTTAAAATTCAAATAGTAAAGGCTTTCCTCCAAAACTGGTCAAACTCCAATGCTGTTTGCTTTCAAAATTCATCAAGTTCATTGAAAACTAAATCAGCTTGCAAAACATGGTTTTTAAAGCCTTTTTAAAAAAGTTTGCTTAACCACTAATTTCCTGTAACAACACGAATAAAGCAGAGAGGAAAGATCTTGTTTTCTTTTTAAAATCTTGAAATTGCCATAGTAAGAGGAGCTTTTCAGAAATTATATATATAAACATTTGCCAAATATTGGCAAATATTTATATAGACACAGGTCATGTTTGTACTGATTTTTTTTATACACTTCAAGTAAATTCCAAGTATAACCAGACAAGTGCTTAATGTTGAAAAGCTTTATCACAGACTTCGATAAAGCTATTGCAAACTGAATATTCAAAGTATTTACAGCAAGCATTGAACAAACCCTTTTTGAGGCTACAGAGTAAAATGTAGGTACTGGGAAATAAGGAATTCAGTCTCCTAGGAGACAACGAACTGTGCATCAGAGGGATCACAGAATCTCAGAGCTACTTGACTGGCTGACTCTACTATCCTGTAGCTGTAAGCTGAACCAGCAAAGCAGCACACAATGTGAGAAGCTTGCTGCTTACTGCTGCAGCAAAAAGTGCCTCTCCAGGAACTCACATACCTGTCTGTCCTGCTGGAAAACATTAAGAGAAATTTGTCCAGGGGCTGCACACCTTCAGCTCATGGTGTGAAACATTTTATACACATATTAAAATACTACTTTGGCGCAAAAATGAGCAATATAATTGTACTTACCTAATACTAATTTCTCACAGATGGAAACACATTGGGCATGCCTTATAACAGTGTGGACAAATACATATAGTTGAGACATACCTCCCTCATAATGCAAGCACATGCAAGTAGACAAGAGGTCAAGGGCCGAAAAGTCCACCGTCCCCATGACAGCTCAGCATTTGCTGTGGAAATAAATACTGAAGAATAAGATTTGTACTGAAGAATAAGTTTGTCTTTTCTCTCCTCCCTCCTGTCCCTGGTTGCTAAGATTGCAAACCATGGTGAAGAATGGCAACACCAAAACCCAAAAGTAATCTTGGAAATTCTGCAGTCAAACAGAAAGGGTGGCATCTGCCAAAGCTGTTTTTGGTGACCACATATGTTTGAAAAATAAATAGCTATCGGATTCTGTCACTTTTCTTTAAAGAGAATCTGCAGATTATGCAGTGGCTGGAAAATATTTCACTGTGAAAAGGTGATTTATTATTTTTTTAAGAGAATATGTATTTTGAACTTTTATGGTCTTTAAAGCAGCATGATTATCCTCGTTGCTTTCAGAAGCCCACTTTGTGAGACAGTGGGCTGGTACTGAAGACCTTGGAGGACAGCTCCTGTTCTCATTGGGGTCTACAGAGTGAAACCCAGCAGCTTCTATTCTAACAGAAACCTGTGGGGTTTATCACATGGGCTTGAGGAAACAGCGGGGCTTTGCTGGAGAGAGGAGCTGAGCCTGAAGCTCCCGTTCAGCAGCTCAGAGCCTGCAGCCAGCCCAGGGCCCCTGCTTGCTGCCTCTGCTGTGGACAGCTCCTCGCCGGGCTCCTGGTGCAGGCAAGATGATTTCCAACCTCAGTGAAAACTCCATGCATAAGGACAGGGTCTCTCCTACAGCAAGTGGTGCCTGTGGAGGGGCCAAGATCTCTAAGCTACCACCCTTGGGCTGACTGGCACCCTGGCTGGAGCATATCTAATTAGTTTTGTCAAGCAGCAGTATTGTGACACAACTTTTCATTGGAAATGGGCCACTTCTGCCTGGGTCCTTAGAATTTTGCCCAGGTCACAGCTAAGCTAAGCCAAATGAACCTGCCGTCCTGCAGAGGTTGCCTCTTTTCTTTAGGGAATTGCATGCACTTCAGCCCTACCTAATATGTATGTTAAACTGCAAGACTGTTTTCAACATATTTGAAATACAATTAGAATTATCTCTAATTGTTATGACTTCTATGCCAAGCCTTGTCTGCAGTGTTGCAATTGCTGCTTCATAAATACCTTTCAATTATTTCTATTGTATCCTTTGCATCTTCTTACCACTTCTCCTATTACTTGTTCATCTCCTTTCTGAAACAGCACATCTTTAACTCCCCACCTCTTCCAAAAAAACCCAAAACCTCTTAAACTGCCCACTAATTACTTGCAGGTTAGCTCAGGTGTTTAGTAAGTGGCAAATATGAAGGAGAAATTGAAGACTGGGAACCTACAAAACCCTATCTCCTTATACAGGAATTTCAGGTTGTTCTCACCTTAGCACTGTCATCCATTTATAATCAGGCACTTTCCAGGGAAGGAAAAAGAAATGATCCTTCTCTTCCTCCTTCCATACCTGCCTGCCTCATGCTGACAGTAATTATACTGAGTGAGTTGGTAGATTCTTAAGCTTAGGTCTGCTCCCGTACTCAGTGAGACTCTAATGGATCTGGTTATACCCACAATAGCTCTACACTCAAACCACTGTCATGGACTCCAGTGCAAGACAATTAACCACTAAGTGAGTTATATGTCCCAGGCTGAAAACGTAATGAAAATGAAGGTCAGTTACCCTGTTGTAGAAGACCAGGAGTCGTCTTCTGTGTGGGAGTCCATATTAGGCTTCCTGCTCTCTTTAAGACTGCAGGTTGTAGTATTTAGTAGAATTCTATCTTTAAAATGAAAGTTTTAAATCTGTTGACTTATTATGAAGTAACGAGTGGTCTTCATGCAACCTTTTAATCCACTATTTTTTTTAATTATTTAGAGCCCACTGGAGCTAGACTGCAGGAAAAAAAAGAAGAAAGTTCTTCTCATCTATTACTAAGCAGTATTCCAGCATTTGAGATTTATTCCCAGGATTCTAGGTGTCGTGGTTCAGCCTCAGTTGGCAACTAAACACCACACAGCCGCTTGCTCACTCTCCCCACCCCAGTGGGACGGAGGAGAGAATCGGAAGAGCAAAAACACAAAAAAAACCCCAACATGTGGGTTGAGGTAAGAACAGTTTAATAATTACAATAAAAATAATAATTATAATAATGATTATGATAATAATAAGAGTAATGATAATATAATAAAATAAAAAGGGAAAAAAAGGAAAAAGCCAGAAACACAAATGAGACAACCACTCACCACCCGCTGACTGACGCTGCCTGTCCCCGAGACAGGATTGCTTCCTCCCTCCCCTGGCCAGCTCCTCCCAGGTAACGTTACATGATATGGAATATCCCTTTGGCCAGTTTGAATCTGCTTTCTTAGCTGTTTCCCCTCCCGTCTTCTTGTGTACCCAGCAGAGCATGGGAAGCTAGAAAAGTCTTTGACTAGTACAAGCACTACCCAGCAACAACCAAAACAGTGTGTTATCAACATTGTTTTCATGCTAAGTCCAAAGCACAGCACTATGCCAGGTGCAGTGAAGAAAATTAACTCTATCCCAGCTAAAACCATGACATAGGGATGTAGAGGGAACTTCTGGTTAATCTCAGCAATTTATGGGAATCAGCTTTGAAGGACTAGATCTTTGGGTAGTGCCAGAGCTGCTCTTCTAGAAGGTCTTTCTTTGATTCCTTGTAGGTAAGGCCTGCATGTTTTGGCCAAAAGCAGGAGGATAACAAAAGTCGTGTCCAATGATATTTGAGATTTGAGGTAGACCAGATAAGAAAAGCCTCTACGTGTTTTTTCAAGAGAATTCCATTTAATTAGAGATCATGAAGTTTTTGTGTTTTGTTAGGGATTATGTTTTAGATTTCATTGTGTTAATATTATCAAAGGGAGAAAAACAGCCACTGTCTACATAGTTACAATCTAATATAGACACACACATTAATTTTCAAATTGCTAGCCCTGTCTATAGGTCAGTTTATTACATTCATGAAGGCAAGTGATGGGGTCTAGACCTCCCACTGGAATACCAGAAACAAATATCTTGTTGGGGTGAGGCAAAATTAAATTTTTTTTTGTTTAGAGGCTAAAATACTCTCTTAGTCCTATGTTCTGTACAACTACAAATTGATGTCCCAGAAATTCATTTTCTGAGGGTGGGAGAAGACCATCATTAGTTCTTGTCAGAAATGACCATGTCAGCCACTGCTTTTTTAACAGAGAAAAAGTCAAAAGCAGAAAGACAGGAAACTTAGAAGATTGTAGCAACACTGGTTCTTGAAACACGTCTACAGTGCTGCCACAAAACAATTCTTTCATCATCCGACTATCAAGATGGGGGGTGGCTGAGACCTTGTTAGCTTTCTGTGAAGCATAAATGGTGCCTTTGTAATGTCTGTTTTGTGCTAGCTGGTGTTTGAAACTCTGGCAAAATATGCTTTTCTGAGATACTAGCAATATTGTGTCATACCATATAAGTAACATGCTTAAGATGTGCTCTGAATACCTGAATAATCTTTCTTTGGGAGATCACTGCATTTAGTCAGCATCCTCTTGGATGTTTATAAAGCCTCTCAGTCATTGGACTTCTTATACATGTGTCTGACTGTGTATAGATTTTTGTTTCTTGCTTCTAAACTACATTTTAGTTATAGGGTTTTTTTCTTTTCACAGTCTTTATGCTCTCTCCTTTGTCATAGATCTTTCCTCCACCAGGTTAAAATGAGCTAATCTTAGCTTCGTTGGCCATGGCTGTAGAGGAGCATGAAAGAAAATTTGTAATTTTTGGCCATCTCTCTCCAGAAGCTGCAGTTCTAAGGGAGTCCTCTCAAATGAACTGCAGAGGTTGGCCTGTTTGAGATCAGCCACCAATCCAAGAGGCTGGTTATCTGAAACACATAATTTAAAATAGTTATTGCTTAAA
The DNA here is from genome assembly GCF_963921805.1 of Phalacrocorax carbo. NCBI lineage: Eukaryota > Metazoa > Chordata > Aves > Suliformes > Phalacrocoracidae > Phalacrocorax > Phalacrocorax carbo. Next base: position 24,880,508 of record NC_087518.1, on the reverse strand, counting down.
TGATTCAATAGAAGCACATTGTCATAGCCCTGCTTACTAGGAGAAGCTCTCAGTTATTTTTACTTATCTGCTGCCTCCATATACACAACTTGTGCTCTGTAGTTTCTAACCGTTCCTGGGTTTGTACATCGCACCTGGTGATGAGCTCTGCCAACAGCTATGCTTGTGCTGTTCCACTCTTCCCACCTGGTGTCTTTATACAGGTATAAATGGGGGTAAAACTTGGATCTCCTGTTCAAGCTTGCATAGCTATTTGATCGCTAAGTACAAGCTAGAAATAAAATCCCACTTGCTTTCTTAATTTTGTGAGCTGCCTGGAGGGAAGTGGAGGGTTTTTCACTAAAATGAGATGTGAGTTTTCTGTGCACTGGAATGCATTGCTTTTCAAAATAAGCATTAGTCTATAATATAATTCTGTCTGTATATCTGTGAGTCCATCAAGCTTTTGAAGTTATTGGTGGAAACTCCACTGCAGAGCAGAGTGGAGATGGAGTACATGTGGATGGTGGCACAACCCCCAAATTAATAGACAGGGCGGTAAGAGGAATGAACATCATCTGAGTCATTAATGCATTGTGCACAAACTCTGCGAGGGCTGTAGTGAGTGGCACCCTATAAGTAGGGGAATATGTACAGTTAAAACCTCTCATGTCACAGGTATGCTTTTACCAGTGTGTTAAACATGCTATGAACATAATGAAGCAGCCTGAACATAATAAAGTGAGCTAAGAAATATAATAGAATTGTAAATTAGGACTGGTTAAGAGGGAAAGAAAGAGTTCAGCTGGGACTGCAGAGCTCACTACTGTGCCCATTACTGCATTTTCAGCTTTCATAAGCAATTTCTTGGCTCGTAGTTATGCTTCTCTTAATGATATGGAATTGCTCCACTCTGAGTTTTATGCTATTGTCTTTTCATCTCTTACAGCCTATCTCACTACATCTGCTTTATCTCCAGCATCTCCTTCCTTCACTGGTATACTACCAGAAAGAGTTAGCAAATTTGCTTTGCTGATTGCTTCCGTTCCTCTGTCCAAGGTAGGTAGGTTATCTTCCTCCTTAAACTTTCCCAGTTGCCTGCAGAGACAGTCCCAGCCCCTAGTCAGCCAGATCGCATCCCTCACTTACAGTCTTTATGCTGGCTCTTGTTAATTTTCCCCCACCAGGATCCAAAATTACAGCCTTACAGTGCTGGCTTATCTGTTAAGCACTCACTTTTTGCTATCTGAACTTCTTTATCTGTTTCATATTCTCCATATCTCCAAATGTATCAGCTGATTCTGCCTCTTCCTGCCCACTGTTGCACTGTTCATATTTTATGTTTCCCCTGCTCCCTATCTCCTTTTCACACAGAAGTATACACTTTTCTCTGTCATCATAAAGAAATCTACCTTTGACTTCCTTTTACTTTGAAGTGCTTCCATTATATCATAGTTTTCTCCAGTGCTTAAATTTCAGGTTAGTAATGTAACAACTGATCAACAAAACTTATCTTTCTGACCCAGCATCACTGTCACTTTCCATCCACAACCTTCAGTATGCCCCTCTGCACTGGTCTGCTCTTTATTGGGGAACTTTACATTCACAAGCAGCACAGCTTGTTGTCTTCTAGGATGCTCTTTCCAGCCCCTTCTACCGAGAGATCTGTAATAAAATGCCAATTTGAAGATAGTTAAGAAGTAGCTGACTAAGAACATTTACACTGTTAATCATAAATGTGTCATAAACATGTCTCTAGCTGTTCAATTCTATCCTTCCATGTACTTACACCTCATTTTGAGATTTTAAACTGTCCTGAGTGGAAACTATGACCACATGCATTTAGAAAAATGGGGCTGTTGGTTGCATTATAATATACACAAAGGCCTGTTGGCTTATTCGATGGAGTTTTATTGTGTGGAATGTTTTACAACATATAAGCAGATGGAAATAGATGCTTTAGTCCACTTTCCCTTCAGCTTTAGTTCAGTTTGGGGCCACTGGGCTAGTCTGTCAGCTGTAGGATCTTGTACTAAATGAAATATTCTATACGTGCAATAGATTGCTCCCTGGAGAGTAAGGAAATAAATGCAGTAGCTGTTGGACTGTAGGATGTTCTTTGCTTATCTCTCACATAACTGCAAAGTTCAGGGAAACAAGGGAGTCTTTTGAACAGAAATAAAACTGTGGCTGTGTATATTGCCTTTATTCCATATTTGACTCTTATAGAAGAAAGTATGAAGCTGTTGTAGTTGGTGCGATCTCACTTATTATTAGTGACAAATACTGCACTGGGACCAGCCTTGGTAGCTAAATGGTAATCAAGGAAGTTTTTGGAAACGTCTTTGCAGAAGTATTTGAGAAACCAGATGTAAACTCTTTACTGAATTGCCAAGGGTTCCTGTGGGAAACTTTCTTTTAATGAACTCTATTCTGATGCTATTATATAGCTGTGATATACTCACTTACTTCAACTCTGTATGCTTATGTTGAAAATAAGAAGCGTGATTCCCCACCCCCACCGCCCCACCCCAGTTTGGAAATTTCGTTCCATCTAGTAGTTCTTACTATTACAATATTAATTCATGGCCTGGAATCCATTAACCAAAACTTTTCCTTTCAACAAATGATGTAAATTTGTTATCACAAAAAAAAAAAGAAATGACAGTCACAAGAAAATTGATGGTTAGATGCAAGTCGCAGAGGGATAAACACAAACATTGCTCAATATATTTTAGTGTGGTTAAACCTTCTTACCATTACTTGGACATAAACAATAGCTGAAGTGACCTATTATATGGTGTACTGACATGCTTAGCTTTTAAAACCCTGTGTTTAGTGGTTTAACAAGTGTTTTAATAGATACACAACAATTCAATCTCAGAAGGTGCTCATCTGTTCTTCAACTATCTGTTATTTTTTTTACATACAGTTGTGATACATATGCTTCATTTAAAGTTTTTTTTAAAAAAAGAATAACATGCCTGTGTCTTTTCTAAAGAAAAATGAAAAATTTCTGGTTTAATGGTTACCATAAAAATTCATTTGAAATTTCAAATAAATTCAGATGTTTCAATGTTTACATCATTGCACTAGGTTAGCTTTTCTCCATGTACTGAGAAATTGGAATGAAGCTGTTTTGCCCCAAATATCCAATTTTAATAAGAACCATATTGTACTTGTCATGTCCATTACAACAAGCAATTAGATTTGCATTTCAAATGAAAGATTATGCTAGAGTTATTTTTTCTATATAAAATATAGAAAAGAAATGGACAGTTATTCTGATAAACTCTAGTAAACAGGGCATGAAGAACTGGATAAACTTAATCTCTTTTGGCCGCCTTGGGCTGAATTGCTATAGCTACGCTATCTATGCTAAGAGGGCAAGTGACAATTGTTGTGTTAACCTGTTCTTACTTTGCTTTGTTCTTTTTATTTTTAACTTTTGAAAGCTCAGAGTAAAGCAGTATCTGAGGGGAGGAGGTCTTGTTTGAGTGCTGCTAATGGGATTTTTTTCCTAGGGATCTGTCTGCCTCTGTGCTGCACACTTGTGTGGTAGTTGCATAGCGTAACAGGAGATTAATATTCTGGAAACCACAATTTATGATAGCTGCGATCGCACAAGTATCAGCTGACGATACTGTGTCACGTTTTATTTCAAAGAAGTAGCGGTAACAATGGCTTATAGTAATAACAGTAATGCTCCTTCCCCTGGGGGACAGGCAGAGAATGCTATCTTGCCACATGATCTCATTTCTTTTAAGCTTTGCACTAACCGCTGACATATCACATAAATGCCTCCTTTATTACCTGCCAATGATTGTCTTCTGTGTTGGGAATAGCCTCCGGAACCCATGTCCACATGCCAGCAAAGTGCTTTGCTTACTCCATGTGAATTTGTCTCTGTCTGGCGCTCCGTGAGGCCCCTCTATACACCTGAGCATCCTGACTAACTTGGGTAGCCTAAATTACACTGCCTATGAAAGGCCTTTGTTCAGGTGCCTCAGTAGAGCTGGGACTGGGAGTTGGCACAAGCTGGGGCTATGTTTCTGTGTTTGCCAAGTAAGTAATTTGCCATTTTAGTTAGGTTTTTTTTAAAGTTGTGTCCAGCTAGTAATGTAGCCTGGCCACACATCTCTGCAAGGATTCTGGTTCTTATCTTTTCTGTTGCTTTTAAACAATAGCAGCATTCAGTCACATCACTTCCCTTATCAGCTTGCTAGCAGATAAAATAGTTACTTTTCAAATTGCCTCTCTCTTTCCAGTTCTAAATAGACCTATATAGATACTTTTCAATCATTTTAGTCCAGAGATACTTCTTTCACATAAACAAGAATACACATTCTATTTTATACTCTTCATTCAAACTCCATTTCCATTTGGACAAAGCGTATTCTCTGTCTTTCATTATATTATGCTTTAATCTGTTATCTGTACAGCCCTGCTTAGGCTAAATGCAGGGGAGAAGGTAATGTACAAGTCAGAGAGACCATTTTTCCCCGGGGGCAAGTTACAATCCAGTACGCACACCTACTCACACTAGTACGGCACTGATGGAATTGGCACATGGCACCTTTTACTTTCAGGTATTTTTCCTTTATTTTTCTGCAATGCACTATTTTGTAAAGGCTGGTAATTATTAGGTACTCTCAGTTCAGCAAAGCACTAAGCTCTTCAATAAGTTTGCACTTTGCAGATAAATATTTTGATCAATGGTAATAAATATAGCAACAGTAATAGCAAACTGCTGTGTCTGTTAGCTGTTCCTGTTTGCTGCACTCTGGGCCATGCAGCTCTACTCCTCTCAACCACCACTCATCCACATCTCTAAAAATCTACAAGTCCTTCCTTCTCTTCATGCTTTTCCAGCCAAGCCTGTACTCAGATTTGCCACAGTCCCTTAGTGGAGGTTTCCAGGCCCCAGGAGGTAAGTTCCCCATTCCCCACAGGGTCCCACTTTCGATCCCCTTGGGGCTCCTGCCAGCTTTGCATCTGGCTTATGTTCCACCCACATGGGACCACATTGATCCCTGTTAGTGGTTCAATGTAATGCCTTCCAGGCCTCAAGTCCCAGAGCTGTCTGGCAGGTACTTGATTCGTGCACAGATTCTCACCGCTTTGCCAACAAAGGGGTGCAAACATTTCTAAGAGTCATCTAATTTCTTCTTGCCACACATACATACACATTGTAACTAACAAATGGGCCCTTTGCAAGCTAACGTCAAAACACGCTGTTGGCAGGGCTGGAGCTCCACAGTCTTTTCTCCAGGCTGTAATTTTGTGTGTGCTATCTGGGCTCTGGATGACAAACCATGTAACCTAAACAGTGAGGTACCACTAAGAGAATACTTTGTTCACATACTACATTTTTAACATTTTGTGACAAAACTTTCAAGAACTTATTTTTCCCTCAATATTATATCCATTTTAACTCTCTCTGTATAATCTCTTCCTGCTGGCTATGGCCAAAGATGCACTTGTATGCCATAGTTTCAACTGCATAAATATCTACTTCACTTCTGTTGCCACTGCTCAAGCTGTCTAAACAACGGCTGTGAATGATGGTAACAGCTAACATGGAATAGCCCTGGGAAAGTATAATAATGCAAACTTAGAATGGGGGGCAAGGGAAATTGTCTTATTTTCTTTTCTTCAGAAACATGAACTTACTTCCCACATTTGTTTGCTTTAGCTTGCTGATTTGCCAGGTGCACAGATCCAGTAGGCCAAGGCGCACCCAAGATATTTGCCTGGATGGTTTTCTTTCCTTTTACATTGTTCTTCAGATCCTGTTGCATAAATTAACACGTCATTTTCCCACATTTGGTAATATAGGATTAGTGGTTAAATGTGGTTTCATTCTCTTTTGCACTTGCGTTGAATCAACAGTATGCAGTGCTGGGTAGGAAGCGTGTCTCAAGAATGATGAGTTTCATCAGAGAATAACTGTGTTTTCATGTTCTGTGTAAGAAATTATCTCTGTTTCTTACTGTTTCTCACAACTGTGATGGTAGAGAGCTCTTAAGTCTGTAATCTGTACTTTGGTAGTTTCATAAATTTTTAAATAAATATTTGTATGTTCTTGGCAAATCTCAGTTTTGCACTGACCAACTAGTAAGGTTTTTATTTGGACCAAGTCCTGTAAAAGGTCAATACCACAAATTATCCCCACAATACAGAACTATTCTATCCTTCAGTCTGTGCAGAAATAGAGGCGAGCATAAATCATTAAGAATAGTACCCCCAAAACTAGCATCAGCAGGGCCAGCTATAGCAGGGAGGTTTTGGTTCAGTGATTAAAGAAAGGAGCTGAAAGTCAGGATTTCTGACTGGTACATTAAACTGTTTTTGGAAAAGAGACTGAAGATGTCTTTGGTTTATCTAAAATTCTGTTAATATGCACACATAGAGGGTAGCTGATTTTTATGCAGCTGACTTTCATTGTTTCAGTCCTTATTGGTACTTTGCATTTATAAATATTAGTAACTGATAAAAGTATTGCCATCATCACCATTGAAAATGATTGCAAAGCAGTCCTCCCTTAGCTGAGGAACACATTTCTTCCCTGAGCATTGCAAGTGCTTTTGGTTGGCTTGCAGTGGAGGATGAAGAGCTGAAAGATTACAGTGCCTGTCCCTTTTGCTTTCAAAATGAGTTTTCATTCAGTAGTGGCTAAAACTGGTGGACAGAAGGCTTCAGAAAGCCCTTTAACTAATACATGTTGCCAGCCCTACATCCTCTCTTCTGTTAAACATTTCATTCATTATGCAGTTTCAAGAAATGGTGAGAGCCAACTCTTTCTGCCAGTGTCACCCCTCCATGTAACTCCCTCTTCATTCCAAAGGGCTGTCAAGAGGCATTTTTCTTCGAAAGGGGTAGCAATCTAAGTCTTGCTACAATCAGCTTCTGAAGAGGAAGTGCCTTGCATTCAGCCAGAGCACCAGCAGTTGCTGAGATGGAATTAAAAAAGAGAAGAAATAAGAAAAAAGAAAATCTCAAAGGGTGTCAGGGGGCTGTTTACCTCAAACAGCTTCGTTAGCTGGGGTGTGTTGTACAGACTTTGTTTTACAGATCCAGCTCAGTGTGCACAAAAAGAGAGCCTTAGATGCTGCATAGGTTACCAACAAGGGAAAAGAGAAATGAAAATAACACTGCAGCTTTTCCATTCTACAAGAGCTTCTTAATGGCTTTGAGTAATTAGAGGCCACAGAGCAAAAGTGGCTATTTTTCATTCCAAGTCCCATTTTAATTCAGCTCAAAGTCACCTGTTAGTAGAAGGGAAGAGGAGGAACAACCAACTGTTGGTTCTGCCTCTGTTAAAGTGTCAGAATTACTTCACTTAAAAAATGCAAGGAATGAGAGCTCCTCTGGGGACTGTGATCTTGGCCTCAGCAAACAGCTTGGCTGTTGACTGAGGGCACAGCCGTGACTGAAGGACAGCACACTTTACTCCAGCACACTGCCACACCAGGGCGAGTTCACATGCGCTGTGGCACAAGGCTTTCCAGATGCTCTAAATAGCTTGGATGTACCTACAGTATATTTCACCTGATTGTAAAATATTTGGGAAAACTAATTTAAACTGAAGTGCCAAAAGATGTTTCTGGTCTATTCAACTCTGAATAACCACGTGGTTGGGATGACAGAGGGGCTGTGGAAGGACCAGGTTTGTGGCTCTGCTCTGAGAGTCCAGCTTGCAGCCCCACGAAGGTGGGTGCCTCAGTTTCTTCAAGAGAATCACTGGGTTCACCAAGGCTGTGTGCTGTCACACACAGGAAGGGAAAAATTATTGATTTTGTCATAAGAAGGAATGAGAACTGCATGTCCTTTTTTCTGTTTCCTCTCCTTTCCCACATGCATATGCCAGCAAGATTGGCATGGTTTGGACTTTCTTTTACGATGGCCCCACTTACTTTCTTTTAACTGGCATAGAAGCAGCTGGGGAGGGATGAAAAAACAGACTGAGTTCTGAAATTCTCTGTGTTTGATCTGTTTGCTGATAAAATTTCTGCTAAATATAAAACATTTTTAGAGTAACTTCAGCCATGGAAATTGAGCCAGGAAGAGGAAATACATTTTTCATTTCAAAGCACATCTCAAACTCCTTTAAATTCAAGGAATTTAAAGCATCCTAGCTTTCTTGATGACTAGTATGAGGAGGAAGGCTAGGAATTCCCAATCATAATCAGATTTCCTTAAGTTGCAAGAATTTTTTAAAGTATTTACAAATCTGAGTCAGTTAACAACTGCTCACATGAAGAGCTCTAAGCAGTTTGATATCACTAGTGCACAGATTGTGAATACATGTGAAAAGTAGTTCACCAGCCTGATTTTGATTCCAGTCATGACTTGCACTTAACTTCACCAAAATTTTGACACATGGGACTCTAAAGACAGTGTGAATGTATTTTCTGTGAGACTTCTTTGCCTGGTGTGAGCACTTCGCTTCTAGTAATCAGCATCAGTCGTTGAGCACCAAATACATGCTTCTGTAGGTTTCATGAAACATAGGACTTATATCTAAGGTTTCATACATCACTCATTTTAGAGGAGGTGTGTGTATATATATTCTTCACTGACAAAATAAATGTATCCACCTTACATGGATGTTTTAATGGAAGTATACAAAATATGACCAACCTCTTGTCCCAAACAACAGAATGAACCTTGATTAGTGTTTGTATGCTCAAGGAAATAAATAGCCAAGCTATCCAAACAACCTGTTCATCGTGAAGAAATGCAAGCCTGTCTGGAAGTGTTCTGATCAAGCAAAGTGTGAACATCAATGACAATAGCAGACTAGAATACAGCAGCATGATTTGAACAGATCAGTCACCAAAGAGGTATTCTCTGCCCAATCCTTCAAACAAGGAAACTACAGAGTTTTGGGGGACACTCTGAGGAGAAGAGATGCCAGGACAGAAAATTCAGAGGGAAACCAGATAGGGGGGACAACCTGAGATATTTTGAGGGGACCCCAAGATCCTGCACCACGATATGGGGTCACCTTTCCAGCACAAAGAGAACAGGGAGAACCTGAGGCAAGACACAACCATGCCCCAGGACTGCACGTACCACTACACTGACCTGCCAGACTCTTTTCCTGAACAATATTGCCTCTCCCATGAGAAAGGGAAGCAGTATAATTGATAAAATTGCATATATCTGTGATTGGAGTCTTTTGGTATAGAAATCCATTTAGTGTCCACACTTCAATTTGGTCCTTAAAGAGTGACCAGGCAAAAGTGACAAACCAAAAGAGTAGTCCATGGAGACTGTAAATAGCACTTTGGACATACCTTAGATGCTATTGTGATTTGACAAAGTTATTGATTATTGATTGGTTAAAGACTTCAGCAAAACCAGTAAGGATATGCTGTGGGGAAAATTGGAAGACATTTAAGGAATTTGAAAAAAGGGTAGTAACCCATACAACCCATGAAGTTCAAGAAAGACTACTCTGTTTTCTCACAAACTGTAATGTCTTTTGTCTCTGCTGGAACTCAAAATTGTCAGTGTGGTCTGTGAAGTCAGGATGTATCCATTCCTCCTGTCTCTGAGAATCTTCTGAACTGCAAACCAGCTTAAGTCAGGTTTTAAGATGCAATATGGACAAGCAGAAGGAGGTGCCTGTTATTGAAATGCATGTGGCCAGTAAGATCAAAAGGCATTTTTAATGGTTTCACAAGTGACACAATGAATAGGGAGTGATGTGGCAAAGAAGTCATCTGAAGGGGTAATTGAAAGGACCCAGTCATTCCCTGTTCCTGGATTAAATCACAACAAATAAAAGACAGTGAAATCCAAGAAAAGACTGAAATGTTTAAATCTTGGAAGAGAATATGTTCTGAGCCAAATCCTGCATTTCAAAACACCTTGACAGAATCTGAATGTTTAATTCACAACAGCATTAGTAAAGGACTTTATCTGTGTTTGAAAGGACAGCCTCAGAATGTGTGCTAAAATGGCTCAGAAAGCTCAGTTTCAGGACAGATGATAACTGTGAAATGACCATCTGTGCCCATTTGGTCTGCAAAAATTGGGTTGGAAGAGTCAAAGAGCTTCTTACCCTGTTTGAATATTTTGGCTGCTATACTCAAACTCACAAGCACAGGAGAGTTAAATGAAAGTTCATTGTTCATTAATTAGAAAATGAAACTATGGCACATTTGTATGACAGGACATGACAGAATTAAGTGGTCTAGTATGAGTCTCTTGCCAGCAATTACTAAGCCATGTTTAGGTGAACACAAAGGTCTTGCAGAATGAAAGCCCTGCACTTGTCTTAATGTAGGTATGGTTCTTCAGTGCTCATCAGTCATCACCTTAGCCATTGTAGATGATACTAATGATTTTCCCATGCAGTCTTATATTAGAGGTGCATTTCACTGAGAAGAGTTTTGTTTGGTTTTTTATTTTGGTTTCAGGGAGTCTTTCGCTACTAAAGAAATATATAACGTGACTACGTAGTCTAATAGGAGTCCGCTGAGCATGGTTATGCTGTACTCATCTCCACTTTTCCCACACAGATGTAAAGATCTTCATTTTACTTGCTTTATAGAAAAGTCTTCATTTAAAAACTGAAACACTCACCCTGAAAAATCCTGTTTGTAATGTTTTATAGCTTAGAGAATGAGACAATGTGCTCTAAATCATGAAATAATAGGCCCCCTACAAAATGCAAACCTAAGTAGTATAATTATCATGTAATGACATTTGACTATTGTGAATTCAGCTGTCCTGCATAATACATGTCTTGATGTCTCACATTGTAATGTAATTTTAAGACCGTGTGTTTTGTAGGGATCTGGGTTTTGGGGGTTTATTTTTCCATTGTTGCATCATTAAATGTAGTGGAGTGTCACTTGATTACATTCCTTAGCTGTTCAAACTTGTGTGTCATTTCGGTCCACTTAATTGAGTTGAACTACCCATGCTTTAATAATAAATTTTAAGAATGGATTAGAGTTATTCCAAATATCCCACAGAAGAAAGGAATGTGTTTTCTCTTCTATGTTGATATGAATACTACTCTTGAAGGAAGAAAATTATCTCATTACATTAGAATCTAATAGGAGGAAGTGCTCAGTGTAATACCTTAATGTACATTATAATAGTTACTCTTCAAAGCTGAGGAATAAAGTACAATATACTTGTAAATATTCAGTCATTCAGTAAACCTACTAGTCTTTGACTTTGTTAGTTAATGCTTTTTAATTGCTAAAGCAATAACTGCAAAAGGAGGGTATCAATCTAATGTAATTACCTCAAAATACTATGCTACTAATATCAGTTCAAGAAGGTACCTTTCATATTGGGACTGCTATGGAAAGGAAATGGAGCTAGTGTAGAAAGAGTTCAAGGTGTTTTGGCATTCAAGAAGGTGGAGAAGGGAAACAATGTACATGGGAGAAGAAACTGTTGGCATCTGGCAGGAATCTTGAATGCCAAGGCAAGGGTCCTGTAGCTCAAGGATTGCTTTAGCATGCTACACAGTTGCATTATTGCTTGCAGCTGCATAAAATACAAAGGTTAGTGCCGTTACCTACACCACAGAACTGAGTGGGTTGCCACTGAATGCGTCTTGCACCGTATGCAGTTCATGGAAACCAGCAGATATCTCCCTCTTTCTCTCTCTCTGTTGTGGTCTAGAAATGAAGTGTCACTTGGCATTGAGCATTTGGGAAGACCCTCTGATTTTCTATTGTCAGTATTGTCTATTTTCTATTGTCTGTCTTACTGGTTGCTGCATTCTGCTCGTCACATTTAGTGTCTGAGAGATAAGGGAAAGTGAGTTGGATTACTTATCCCCAGTGTATGGTTCCTGCATTCGTAAACTGCCACAATTCTGCAATTCCCATGTACTGTAGCATAGGACTAAAGATAGACTTTACCTCTTCTGGGTCTTACTACAGTAAGTATGAGTACTGTGTTTACTGACAGCATAATCTGATCTAGCATATTTAAAAGCAGAATGCTTTCCTTAACTATATTGAGTTGATGATAAATATTGCCAGGAAGTACAAAAAGAAGGAAATTTTTTCCAAGAGAATCACTTGCTTAAGACTGCACATGCTGCAGTGTAGGTGGATTGCTGTGTGGGTTTAAATGGCATTCTAGATACTTTACATGCTGGTATCTCCATCATACACTAGTACCTTATTTTAGTAATAAGGAGAAGATGTATCATTTGCATGATCATAAATTTCACTGAAATGATTAAATGGTATTTGGATGCTCAGACTTACTATAACTTAGTGAAGTTGTAGTATTTCTTTCCTTGAGATGTATAGGAACCATTACACATGTTGTAGAAACTATCTTAATTAATTGTCTCATTTAAGTAAGTATGAGATGTTAATATATGAAATGACTCAATCCCCATTCATCATTTCATGCTGTATAAATCCAGTTCATAACCTTCAACAAGATGCAAGTCAGACAACAGAACAGAATTTCAGCAGTCTTCTCCCTGGCAAACAGAAGATAAATCTTGGTAACAAAAGCAAGCTGGTTAATGATAATCTTCAAATAATTAACATACTTGAACAAACTGTTGAGTAATTAGATGAATGAGGAGATCTGTAGCCAATTCAATAATGACTTTTTGTTTATGTATCTACATCAGCTTTTAGGAGGTCTAAGACAACTTTTGCACATAATTGACTCAGATGTGATATATTGTAAACAAGGAGCAAATTTGCCTTACTGGATTGACTTTACCTGGTTCTGTGTAATTGAGCAGTGAATGGGGAGATGGTACTAATGAGAATAAAGAAATAAGAGCAAGGGTAGAGGAACCGGTGGATGAAAGCCATAGGTACTTGGATGGAGAATAGAAGGGAATGGATAAGAATCACCATTATAAATGAAATCTATCTGCATGGATTGGTACCCATTCATTTTGATCTCTGTTTTTCAGAGGGAGAAGTTCACTTTCAGTATCTTTTTAATTTGTTAGACTCTTCTATGTGTCTTTAAACAAGGTAAATGATCTAGAACTTCTTTATCTTGAGAAGGAGTGAGAAGCTGTCTGCACCTTCTTTCCTTTTAGTAGCAGCACACCAGAGTGAAGGGCAGCTCTAAATTATGTGCCTTATTGACTGAACTGTAAAAGAACAACCTTGTTTGAAAGCAAAAAAAAAAAAAAAGTTAAAGTTTGGAACCCCCTAGTTTTTTCCATACTTTCCAGTCTTTGGACTTCTGTCATCGCCTGTATACTATGTGCTTACATGGATTGATGGTATCCTGAAACACTGTTGTAACCTGACAGCTGTGTATACATTTGATGTAAACTTTATCACTACATACTGTGGGTCTTGCTGTGCTATATCTCAGAGAACAGTAACTTCCTCGGATGTAGAGCCATGGATTCAATTACAATGTGGAATAGGGTTTCCATTATGAAGATGATACTGTTCTTAATATACAAGCTAAAGGATGTGCAACATAAATTCACTACAGCTGCACACCACAACTAGTAGTAAGACAAACATTTCATTGTCCACTGAAATCCTGTGTAGATTTTTAGATAGTTATAGGTAAAAGTAGCTATAGATATGATATAGTCCTATAATGTAAAATTTAAGAGTTACTGAATATTTTGTTGTGGTATTGAATGTCCTTCTGAGAAGCAGAAAAATCTGTATAACTCTATTTTGACTCTTGAAATCAACCCTCCTTTGAAGGTGACTAAAAGCTCACGCAAGTATAAAGCTCTGGTCAGAAGTATGATTTGTGGATGCTACCAGTTTTGCTAGTAAGAGTACAATTTTTGAGCAAATATCCATAGAAAAAGTTGACTGAAATAATGACAGCAAGAACTCACATGGATTAACACCTTCATCCAGTTTCACATCTAGGGCTGAAGGAGAAGCAGTATATATGGCCTGTGGTGCCAGTCTTGCTGCACTTGTGAAAGTCAGTCACCACTCTGTTTCTGGGAAGGAAAGGAGATGAAGAAATTATTATTTGTTTTTCTTGTGAAAACAATGTGTTGTTAATCAAGGTAGGTTTGCTTGGTATAATAGGAAATAGGCTTTTGGGAGTAGTACTGAAAAATGGTGGGTCCTAGGCTTTTACAGTGGAAAGTATTGCAAATTTTGGTTTGGTCATCCATGTGTCCAGTATCCAGAAGAATGTGTGGTATATTTGGTTCTGCAGCTTATTAAAATATGCTAATGGGGCATGACTCTCTTCCTAGTAACCCAAACTCCGTACCCTCATTGCTTTCTTATCAGTTTTTATTCAATAAGAGAGTAAGTTGTATTCCTCAATAGAGGGAAGTGTGTTGACTTTGAGTGGAATAGCTGCCAAAGCACCCATCCAAGTCTTTCCAGAAAGGTTAGGAGTTTCAGCATCTTGTTGGCTCTATTGCTGCTTCTAGCAGCTGCTTCTACCGCTGCATGACATGGGTTCCTAAGGGCATTATTGCAGAGAGCTCTGCATGCTCCACTAACGCAGCTTGAAGCAGCTAGTGCGTTCATGCTAATGTTTGATAGCAATGAGTTTTCAAGGGATGTGACAAAGGTTTCTCAGTGTCAGACACTGTGTGTGTGTACATGTGTGTGAGAAAATTGGATTCCACCTACAAAATGCAACACTACTCAACTCCCCCAAAACACAAGAGGTTTCACAGATTTTTCTGAGTGAGGTAGCTGTGTCTCATGTTCTTGAAGACAAAAATCATGCCCCTAGGTCCCATTCTCTTGTTAGTTGTCTTTATTTATCCAATAGTCCCAGAGTGAGCCAGACCAGATTTTATGTGGTGATTCTGTCCACAAATCCTTTCAGAGGATTTGAAAGTGATAGCAGCAATAATAGTTACTACTGAGTGCATCTAATTTTGAAAGCATTTTGCCAGAATACCTGTCCTAATGCAGTGTTAATGTCTTCATTGCTGCTGGTGTTTCAGAGCATTTGTAATGCATAGCCCAGCTAAAACAGAAATTCAGTGCAGAAAAGTGCTCACAAGAAAGAGCTTGTTGGCTAGATTTCCCTGTGAGAAACTCCAAGGTGCCTTTGTAATGTAACCCTTTATTAATGATAGAAATTGAGTCAAAGGAAAGTATTGCAAGCTGCTGAGGTTAACCAATATGCCACTTAAATATAACTGCAGTTTGTGTTATCTGTAACTGAAGAAGGTCATAGGATCTATCATTTGCAGTGGGAGTTTGCAGTGCCAACAAATTAGCATCAAAAGCCCTGGCTTAGCATACAGAAAAGGGCGATAACTACAGCCTCTGAAAACTTCTCAAGAGAGCTGCAAATGGAGACGAACAAGCTCCCTCAAGCTTGTGATCTTACTGTCATTTATTACAACAGCCCCACTCTTGTTGCCAGCCTTAATGTGCTTGGGAAAATGTCAGCTGAGCCTTAGAAAGCAAGCAGCAGAGACGGCAATGCCAAGGCAGCCAGTGGGAACCTGAACCCACAAGAAGCGCTTACATCTTGGTGGAGCAGGGCTATGACTGCTTGCAGGGCCAATGCAGCTCTGGGGGTGAGCAGACATCTCACTGCTTTTTGCTTTAAGGATGAGGGAGGCAACAATGGGATAAGCCTGGAAGCAAGAAGACTTCTCAGAGGGTAGAAAAGAAAACCAATTTACTTTGAGAGCAATGAATTTAAGTGCTTTTGCCCTTTCTTAACAAGACTGGCTAAGAAGGAGAAAAAAGGGAGAAAGCAAAGTCTCCTTCTTCTTCCCTTCCCCCTTGCAAAATCCTACATGCCCTTTTGGCAGTGATCCATCATTCACTTAATGTGTCCTGCTGAAATCAATTCATGTGTCAGGATTTGGAAGGCTAGACCAAAATTTGTTTGCTGATCCCATCCACAGATCACTCAAGAGGATTCATAAAGGTTAGCAAAAAAAAACCCACCAAACAAACCCACAATCAATTTACTGTGTAAAGTAATGCATTAAAAAATGACAGTTTCCAATAAGGAGGAGAAAGTCTGTACACACCAGTTGGCTGAAAATCCATGAGCACCTTCAAGCACATGCAATTGCACAAAAGGCGATATGTCTCCTTTGGTAATTAAAAAACCTGCTCTCTTTATAGTGAAAAATTCTGCACTGCTGAGCAAGAAGCTCAGGGCTTGAGGAGACACTTAACCCATGGGCAGCTCAGTGGGGTGCTTGGCGCACATCCCATGGCCTGCAGAGGAGCTGTAGAGTGCTGCAGCTGGACGGAGAGTGTGAGGTGGAGCACACATCAGCACAATAGGAGAGGTTCCCTTGGCCACTGTGCCAGGCTTGTGCTCTGAGCCAAAGCCAGCTCCACCTCCCTGTTGTCTGCAGGGTTTGGAAGCGCTCCTATCTCCAAATTTCTTCTGGGGCATGTATGGCGAAAGTGTCCCATTCCATACCCCCATCAGGGCAGGTGGGGAACTTTGTCCTCCAGGTGCCTGTCTTCACAGACCTTAGGCAACCTGCGTAAGGACTTCTGTTTTAGGATTTCCTGGTGTCTGTCTGCACTGACATGTTCAACTACTGTAAAACATACCAGCATAAAGCTAACCTTTTGTGTTGTAAAACTTGAAGGAGGATGTGTGGTACAGAAACAAAGGTTCAGTCCAAGTGTCCATAACTCTCTGCTAATGAGAAGTTCTCAGGATACAGGCATGAGCATGCTATTTTTTCTGCTGATGGGCTGAGAGGGTTCACTTTATGCTGCTGCAACAGATACAAGTATGACCTTGCTTTTTAAAATTATTCTTAATTAAAATACAATTAAATGCATTAAATACAAAGAAGCTTTCTCTAATCTCACATTTAAATAAAAGGGATTGTTGTAAATGTTAGTCAGCAGAATGCTCAGCAATGTGTAAGCTTGACTAACAACACCCTTCTTGCTTTCCTAGGCTCACACAGTTACAGCTTCATACAGAGTATTAGATTGAGAAAGTAGAATTATACTTACTGTAGCTGAAGATCACATCAACCACATTAACATACTCATGGACTGATGAGCTATTTTATAGCCTCACTGTATGTAGTTCCTTTGGTAAATAGTGTAGGGCGTAATGTCACACTTGCTTAAAGCAGTTTGTTGAGTTGTAAACACCACCAATCAATTCCTGTGACTGAATCCTGTGACCTTGGGTGTAATCCATGACAGCACTGACTTTAATGTATTTTCTAGCCTTAGCAGAAGTACTTTTAGATGCCCTTTCCCATTAACTTCCCATCTTGCTAATAAAATACGAAGGGAATTATATTCACCACTTCTGTCAATTTTAACCGGAAACAATTCTGACTAAGGAATATTAAATGTTGCACATTGACAAACTTGATCTCCTGCTAGCCCTTGCTAGGCTCGGCAGCCACCTACTCAGCCTTTTCTTAAAGCCAGACATACTTTGCAGGCTAGGGTCATGTGACCACAGTTTCAAACTTAAATTTAAGGGGCCAATTTAAATTAAGTCCAGAGTCTCCTTCCTGCCTCTCCTCCCCTCCACCAAACTTGCATGCAGACACTTTTGAAAATTGTATTTATTTCCACTTGATCATCTCCTAAAGCAGGAAAAATACTTTACAGAGCAATTGTTTTTTTAATAGGTCTTCGAAGAGTAGTTTTGGAGAGGATGATTGAGGAGAGGACACAACTATCTGACAGAAAGCATATTTGCACTCAGAATTTTTTTTCCTAATATCTGAGATCACTCCGGTGATACAGGCCCACATCCTATTAAGTGAATAGTCTTCACTCTGTAGATTATGGGTCAAAAATATGTGCAGAGCAGCTGACCTGGCCAAGTTTCTCTGACTTGAAGCTGCTGAGCTATGACACTATTGCAACACTATGCCCATGCACCCTGTATTTGAAGCAAGGGCAAGAGCTCAGGAGTAGAAGGTGATCTGCAGGAATATCTCTTGCTGTCATTCTGTAATGACTTGAGAAATCTCTGCATATTTGGTTTTTCTTCTTGTGATAAGCGTGTAGGGGTAGCCAGTACCAGACACAGCCTCGTGGGACTCTAGACCTCTGTAGTCCCCATGGAGATTTTACACTTGTAATTCTCAGTTCTAGGCTTTAACTGTCTTGCTGGTTACAGCAAAAATCCTCATTGCTTCACATCATCTTGGTAAGAATTTGATGTTGCAAACTTCTTTCATCTTTCCCTGTACTGCTGGAGTGCCTTCAGCATCTCCAGGCATCCCAGGAGTTTAATTTCAAGTGTCTTGACACTGCAGGTTTCAGCAGATGCATCAGGCTCATTTTTGTGTTGTGAACGCGATGGGCAAGTCTGCAGCTCTGAGGCTTGCTGTGCTGAGTGATGTGGGCGTGTGGGTGGCAAAGAACTACAAGCAAAGGCTGACAAAGTTGAAAGAAAGTTTGTTCCCTAGAATCTGAACTTCAGATAAATACTACATGTTGGCTGTAATTTAAATTCAATCAATATTCAGTTAAAAAATAAAGAGAAAGCTTTTTAGATTGGTGATGTAAGGGAATGTTGGTTCAAGGAAGTAATTATATATTATGTAGAAAAAGTCAATTTAAGTTCTCAATAATTTACTTAGGTGATTTACTTGACTGATGTGTTGTCTTGACCCAAAAGGGCAGAGTAACAGACACTAAGTTATGGCATAGTTCCAGCAAAAACAGCCGTTGTTACTGTCCGACATAAATCATTAGCTACTGTCTTCTTCCAGGTGTACACAGGTGCTATTTAAAAAAAAAAAAAAGTGATAAATTTTATGTTTGTAAACATAACTCTGTCAAAACTAATCCTGTTTCTGGCAGATGAAGATGTTATCCATACTTCTTGGTAATGCAATATACATTTTCAGGAAATAAAGTTCCTAGCATATAATTAGCTTAAAATGGCAGTCCATAGGGCAGTAGGATTATGTGCTGGTTTTTAGCTGGATAGTTGTGAAAGAAACTGCCCTCTTTGCCAACACTGCACATAAACATGGGGGACAGCTGAAAGAATGCTTGTTGATGCAGGCCAGCGGTGGCTAAGCGAGCATGTCACCCACCAGCGCTACTTTGCTGAGCAGATAGGCTCTGGGACTGAGCTGGCACAACCACCTCCACTTCCCACTCCAAGCTCTGGGCTGAGATCAGATGTTAGTGGCTTTTTAAGGATGCTCTTTGGACTTTTCCCAGATTACATACCGTACATGTGGAAGACAGAGATTTCAATTTGTCGTCATGTCAATGATGCTAGCAAATATTGCCTTGCTCTTTGCCTGACATACTTGTGATACCCAAAGTCCTTTTAAAAATTACCTTTTGTGCTGTGCCCTTTCTTTAAAGTTGAGCGTGAACTTTAGCCTTGGGGTGAAACCCCAAGTGAATCTCTGGTGCACTGGGTAGATGCAGTCACGAGTGGTGTTCCCCAGGGCTCAGTGTTGGGGCTGGTCCTGTTCAATATCTTCATTGATGATCTGGATGAGGGGATTGAGTGCACCCTCAGTAAGTTTGCAGATGACATCAAGCTGGGTGGAAGTGTTGATCTGCTCGAGGGCAGGAAGGTTTTACCTACAGAGGGACCTGGACAGGCTGGATCATTGGGCCGGAGCCAACGGTATGAGATTCAATAAGGCTAAGTGCTGGGTCCTGCACTTGGGTCACAACAACCCCATGCAATGCTACAGGCTTGGGGAAGAGGGCCTGGAAAGCTCCCTGGAGGAAAAGGACCTGGGGGTGTTGGTTGACAGACAGCTGAGCATGAGCCAGCAGTGTGCTCAGGTGGCCAAGAAGGTCAATGGCATCCTGGCTTGTGTCAGGAATAGTGTGGCCAGCAGGAGAAGGGTGGTGATAGTGCCCCTTGCACTTGGCACTGGTGAGGCTGTATCTCACGTACTGTGTTCAGTTTTGGGCCCCTCACTACAAGAAGGACATTGAGGTGCTGGAGCATGTCCAAAGAAGGGCAATGAAGTTGGTGAAGGGTCTAGAGAACAAGTCTTATGAGGAGCGGCTGAGGGAACTGGAGTTGTTTAGTCTGGAGAAGAGGAGGCTGAGGGGGGGCCTTATCACTCTCTACAACTACCTGAAAGGAGGTTGTAGTGAGGGGGGTCAGTCTCTTCTCCCAAGTAACAAGCAATATGACAAGAGGAAATGGCCTCAAGCTGCACCAGGGGAACTTTAGGTTGGATATTAGGAGAAACTTCTTCCCCAAAAGGGTTGTCAGGCATTGGAACAGGCTGCCCAGGGTGGTGGTTGAGTCTCCATCCCTGGAGGTATTTAAAAGAAGGGTAGACGTGGTGCTTGAGGATATGGTTTAGTGGTGGACTTGGCAGTGATAGGTTAGCAGTTGGACTCGATGATCTTAAGGGTCTTTTCCAACCTTAACGATTCTATGATTCTATGTGCTGAGCTGCTGAACTTAGTCTTGAACTGCATTAAATCTAAAAGAACAGCACCAAGTCCCATATGCTCATGTCAGCTGTATGAGAGACCACCCAAAATCTGAGTTTAATCTACTGCTCAGTTACACTAGAATATCTGCTGGTATTCCTGGGTAAAGTTGGGAAGGTATGAACCAACATGTTCAAACACTTCAAGCAACCCATTTGTGACCTGTTATACACCTGCCTACCTACTTTATACTTACTCTCAAGTGCTTATAGCAGCAGTACTAGGGCTATGTCTCCTCTCATGCTTCAGAAGTGCCTTCTCTGGGTGATCAGGACAGGCAGTGTGCAGAGAAGCAGGCTCTGATATGTGCATCAGGTATGGCTTCCTGCAGCCATCCGTTTCTGAACACAGTTTTCCACTGGCGCTTCTGAAGCTCTGACTATACTATGAACTAAAACAAAGAAACCCAAAAATGAAAAAAAAAAACCCAACCAACCAAAAAAAAGAACCCCCCAAAAAACCACTTTCCAATTGTACTCCCTCGAAAATTAACATTGGATTGGAATTTAATTCAACAAGTGCTAATTTAGCACTAGCACTAGTATTCATGAGCTCCCTTTAATTCCCATGTACTGAAGATCAGCAGCTCTAGAAAGAATCTCTGGAAGAAGCAGAAAGCTCAAGACCAAGGAGGAAAACCAGACATATGGTACCTGGACAGAATGGTGGTGAGCAGTGAAATATAGGTGCATTCTTCATTTAAAATGCTTATTAAAAGTAATCATGCTGGGGGCACAAATGACCCAGTAAGCTACTTTGGGGAGGGAATTATAACAAGTGTTTAGAATGTAGCAGAAATGGTTACTGAAGATTTTTCACATATATTCTTCCAGTAATCGTTAGCTTAAAATTTCTTTATCTTGGTTATGTAAATAGATCATCAGATTAACATTTGGGACTTATTTACAGTGACAGAAAAGCAATACACCTATGATCTATTGTGGGCTGGGTTTAGATTTCAAACTCCAGCAGTAAACATGGTTGATAAACTTGCAGTTAAATTAACATGATAGCCATGAAATAGTAGTATTTTGTGTTTTACAGATAAGAATAGGTGTTGAAATTAGTTCTGAAGGAATTAACCTGAGCTTCAGCCCTTCCAGGTCTTCAGTCTCTTCATAAAGCCTATAAATACCACAGACAGAGCTTATGTCATTAGTCTCTTAATGTTATAAACATTTAATGAGGTTAAATTGTAAGTACAACACATTGTAAAATCGATCTGATCTTGCTGGGGAGACAGGGAAGAAAATTGTTTGAGTCATTTGGAAAACAAATTAAGAATTATATTCACTTAACTTTGAGGTGGATGAAAAATTATTATCAAGACAGATGGACCCATTCTATTTCAAAAGAAAGCAGGGATCAGGAGCAGGGGAAACCTCTCTCTGTTAGATGCCGTTACACATATATTAACACCACTGTCAGTGGCAGGCAGCCCAACATGAATCACTTGGGAGATGACAAGCGGTGCTTTCCTAGAAATCGGAGGAATTTCACTCTAAATATTGTAGCTCGGATGCATCTTCCACAAAGTAGCTACTTTAGCAGCTGGAGATTTCAGTGCTTTTGACCGTATGCCTTCACTATGCCATCCACAGTTAACTTATCAGGGGGATGTTCACCTGCTCCCAGCGTTGCTTCTGCTTCCTCAGGCACAGCATGCCCTGTTTAGCTCTCAAACATGCTGCTGCGTTTTTTGGCTGGAGGACAAAACTATTCCTCCTACAAATGCCTACAAATGCTTTCCTATAACTGGCTTTCTAAGGAATATGTTGGAGTGTGAGGTTCTGTCACCTTATACTGAAGTGGGAGCATGGGACTTTACTGGCAGACAAATTGGTTTACTAGCATGGTTTAACATCACCTACTGTCTCCTTAAAGTGCTAAGTGGGAAGAAAAAAAATACATAAAAAAAATAAAACCCTATTAGCAAAGGATTACTGAGTAAAAATCTAAGACAATGAACAGGAAAAGTGAAGGGGCAACAGACATGCTAAAACACTGCAGACAACAAGCTACTCATAGGAAAGTGTATTTGTTCTTTCTTTTTAAAACTAGTTATTTATTTTCTCTATTCTTCAGGCCTAATGTCTCACAAATGAATTTCAGGGAGATTTTTGAATCATGATGATATCATGGGTTAAACCCTTTCTCCACTTTTTGAATGTAAATTCTTTTTGACATTCTTACTTATTGCGGAGTATTGACTTCTTTCCTACAACAAAACCAAACACGATTTGGTTTTGCATAGGTAACATTTTGCTAATGGGTAGCCAAGATTCTCTCAGCAGCTCTACAACATTTTCTAAAGCACACTGGCGTTGTTGTAGCAACTGGTGGCTGATCTGTGAATAAAGCAGATGTCATTGTGGCAGGATAAAGGGAGAATAATCTATCACCCAGCCACTACCACTCCTGCCCAAACAAGTCATCAAAATGACAACTTTGGTGTGTAGTCATTAATTAAGGTCTGTGTGTCACCTTATTTCATCTTTTTGTTATATAAACCTATGTTATGTTATAAACACTAAGGATTTCTCAGCCCTTCACCATGGTCTTTCTCATGAAGGAAGCACAGCTAGGATATGCTGAGGCACTGACAGTTTGCCAACTTCCTTTTAGTCTTTGATTGATTTTGCACTTTCGTCCAAGCTGGTCTGGCCTAAATAAACACAATATATATTCTGGGAAGTTGGTTTTTTTACTGTTTAATCTGAATTCAGCTCATGTGTCTTGCAACTAAAGATGGACAAGCATCAAAACATTCTGACAGGTACCCAAGATGCGTACTAAAGGAGAGACAGAAGCAGATAAATTGCCTTCCTAACATCTCAGAAAACCTGTAATCCCTTTATTATTATTTTTTTAACTTCTTTTCTAACTCTCACAATTTGTACTTACTTGGTATAACTCATTGTCCCGAGTGAGTCACCACACATCCCCCTCTTTTGGTGGCAGAAAATACTGTGCAGTTTAGCATTGTCCTATTAAATGCTTTCCATTAGAATATTTGTTAACTTTTTAATATGCTTTCAGTGATGAAGCATCACAGCAACTTGTCGCTGCTTTATGGAGACCCTCAGACTTTGCACTGAGTTTCAGCTTGCCAGAGGTTATTTGTTCCCCCTGCAGAACTGCTGTCCACATCTTCTGACTTAAAAAGCCTACTCTCTGCTACCTCCTTTGCCTCACATCTTTGTTAATCATTTGACTTAAGGAGACAACATGAGACCAGGTTTCTACAATTTCCCTGGTGCATGACTCGTACTTAATGTGGAGTCTATATTAATTATTGTGTGCTTAGCATTTAATGAGGTTGAGAAGGAATCTCCTCACTTCAGCTATACACAACATGCAGTGACCCTACTACATGCAGTGAACACACTTTGAAACACTAAAATCTGGGTATGTATTTTAAAATGTAGGCAAATCAGTCGTTGCTTGAGTTCCATGGAACAGGATGGCAAAAGAGGAGAAATCTGGGCCATAGTCCTAACTCTTTCACAGACTTCCTTTGTGCCCACTGGCCAACCCTCTTGTGCTTTGTGTGTCCTGATTTCCTGTCTGTTTATGGGGATAATAGTGGCAGACTGAGGCCAGGCTCAGTGCAGAACTGTTGTTCAACTTGATACCACAGTGTTACAGAAGACCAAAAGGAACTATCCTTTTTTAAAAAACCAAAAAATATGAAAAAGCTTTCCCTTTTTTTGTGATAAATTATATATATTCCAGTCCTGTGTGATGGCATTATGGTCTAACACTACTACCTGTACTGTATCTTCTCTGTCGTTCTTCGTTTACTTCTTTCTCAAGGTGGCAGTTATTTAATATCCTCTGTAGTTTGAAACAGTTCAGATCGAATTTAAATCATTCAAAAAATAAGCTATATGTGGACAGATGTGATGCCCATAGTGCATATTTCTGCGAGCCCACGTGCAAAAGAAAAGAAATTAAGTGCAAGAAACGACTCACAAAACAGGTTTCTTGCTGATTCAATGGAATAGGTGTTTGGATTTGGCCTGAGCCAAATGAAGTTGCACTATGAGCTGTGTAACAGCTAGGCATCCTTAGCTTGCACTAAAATCTGTCCATTTAGCCAAGCCCTTTCTGTGTTCCCTGGTAGACTCAGTAGTGTGCCTTCCATGTATTGAATTTTTCAGAGATTTTTCCTTCTTATGTGCTTTTTCCTCTGTTTCCCAAAGCATTTCTGGTCTGCACCGTACTTGTAATAGGCCATTAGTATTTTTTTCTTTCAAGTTTTTTTATCTGCCTCCTAGTTCTTGTCTGATGAACTGCTTTTCTCCGACCATAATAAAAAGCAGTCTGATGGCATTTGGTAGGAATTACTTTTCTTCAAGATACTGTTGCCATCACTTGGAGGAACTCTATGTTCCACTGCTGAGAATGAGTCATAGTGTGTGATGGTAAAATGTAACCCTTGGGACAATACCAGAAACCTCTCTAATGCATTTTTATTTAATTTAATGTAAGTTCTACAGGGCCAAAAATAATTTTGGGGGTTTTGTCCTTGAAGTGCTAAGTGTGTTATGCCAGTTTGGCCTGTTATTTTGGAAATAATAAAAGGATTTCAGGATAAAAGGAGAAATGGCATAAAGGATCCAGGAGGGAATCTGCTAAACTATTTGTAAAATCTTAGTAGTTAAAGCAGTGTTTGCTGACATCATGTGAGTGAAACAAGCTCAATAACATTGAGAGAATAAGAAAAATTAATGACTGGAAAAGGGTTGTGAACAATGAGTAAATATGATTAACCAGTAATATTAAGCACTATCTATGACACAGTTCATGTGAAGACCCATTTAAATTGATGAGACTGCCTGATAAAGAGCAAAACTCAGCACTGTATTGTCACAGTTTTTGCTACAATTTCTTATGCAAATTTAGCCAATGAGAGATCACCTCTTCAGCTCCACTCTATTTACCTTTGTTTTAAGTAATTATCAGTGCAGCTTTCTCAGTAATATTGCAAAGGTGAGTTAGGGGGACATTGTATATTAGATGACTGGAGTAATTCCATAGTTCCTGTATTGGTCTGGAAAATAAAAAGTACACTGTGAGAGGATGAATGCTTTTTCATGTTGAGCGTCCTCCTCCTCTATTTTGTAGTAGCCCCACATTCAGATCGAAAATCAAGACACACAAGCCATCAGTGACTAGGAATGGACCGGAGACTTTATAAACACTCTATAGAGAGCTAAAACTCCAAGTGCCTGGAGGGAATAAAATAACAAGCACATACAAGCTGCAGGCAGGCATGCTGGTGAAAATGGGACAGTGACGCACTGCAGTAACAGAAAGTTGTGCATAATGTGTTGTTCCCCAAAAAAACTTCTATGCATTATTAGAAATTAGAGGAGCACAGGGTTTTCTGTGCTGGTAGTATCAGGCTTATGATGTAGTGCTAGTGAATTATTTATATCAGCAACCATAAAACCATCTGTGGAGCTGGTGTGATATATGTGACATATATTTTTGGGGTATAGGGAACGGACAAAACCTAGCACAGGAAACACAAAAACTAAGGTCAAGTTTTCTGTGCTCAGAGAGTTTGGCTATGTGTTATTTTGATACTATCCTCTTTACCTCATTTTCAGGGTTTTTTGTGCGCACAAAATCCTAGAAACATTTCACTAAAGTAAATATAATCTCAACTTCTCCCAGAGATATCAAACCTCTTTACGAAGCAGTATCTTTCCTAACAAGAGCGCATTGCAGTGACATTGCTAACAAAAATACAAGATGAAGGTAAGGAATTATATGAACCTGTGAGCACCGGTAGTAAATACACTGTTACACTAACAAGTGAGATTTCTCTGTGACTTGTTTCTGACCTCTCAATTGCAAATGGCATGATATGTGCTAATGATAAATCTATGAATATGTAACAACAACAAAATGGAAACATCAGTAATTTCATAAAACCTTTACCATTTTAGACTATCACCTCTGGACAAGAGAATCACAAGGTTCTGGTATCCTTCTTCAAACATCTGAAGTCCTTTAGATCCAAGTACTTCTTTTTATCATTTTGACTTAACCATATGTTATTGTTTGTTTCCAGAGGGAGGATTCCCTTAATTTTTGTTTAAGATTAAATTGCCCACCTTTGAGGAATTATTGGTATGCTTTTGATGAAAAAAGCATGAATTGGGTTAGCAAATTAAGTCACTTGCCATGGTGGCAACTGTCTGAGATAGATAACCATAAATTAAGGCTGAATGTTTTGGAATCTAGATGAACTTCATAATCCAAAGTTCTGCTGTGTGATAAAAATCCTGTACTGCGTTCAATTTTGGACAGTTTGGAACATTCAAGCCTGACTCGAGCTGTATCCATCAGTTGACAGCAGTATCAGTCATGTTTGGCCAGCCCTGTCTAGGCATGTCAGTCACTGAGTCTGCAGTTTTGTCCTTCCACCAACAGCAGGGTTGGAGAGCTTCTTGTTTAGTTGACTTCTTGGTGTTACACTTGGGGGCAGGGTTCTGTATTAGTTAATACACTAATTTTAGACATTCACAGTGCATATTTCCTGATATCTGCTATAATGTTAAATGTAAAAAGTTGTCAGAAATACTTATGCTGAATCTTCATTTGAATATGTGTACCCTGACTGCAATTTGTGATGTTTCTGTATTCAACAAATTTATTTTTAAGGGTGGTCAGTTAAAAGCACTTTTGTAATCCACAAGACAGCTCATTCAGAGCCTTGTGTAAAATGGTATGTGACCATTATTTTCTCATTCTAAGAAGCTGTGTACCCTTACAATAACTTTACCAAATCAACCACTTAAGAGTATGTTTTAAGGATATTTTCAGTTTAATTATCACTGTTGAAAGACATATCTCCATCAGGTTTGTGCATAAAAGGCAAAGAAAACATAATTGTTGACTGATTCATGTTTTATGTAGGTACTTCGAGTATTCAAGCTAATAGTATTCAGGTTAGTTGTCCTTCTGAAAAGGCCAAGAGGTAAAATCCTTAAAACTTGCTTAGGAAGCCCAAGGCAGAATGGCTTCTTTTCCATGAATCAGGGTTCTGCTATCAAACGAGGAAGTGAGATTTCATAAATAGTAGCTTCCCAACTTGCAATTATGCTTGTTCTTTTACGCTTCCTACTCCTCTTACTCTTCCTGCTTCTTGAATGTATGTTTTCTTTAAAAGCCTCAGCTAGGTTATTAATCTGGACAGCAATCCAGTGCTTCCCTTGGTTAGTAGACATGAAAAGATGTATTTTCTTTTGAGAGCTATATTGTTCTGCAGTTGTGTGCATTTCATTCCCATTGTGTGGTTCTTCACCAAGTAAAAACAGAGCTCTTCTATCCCTGAGGACAAAGAACAAAGTGTTGTCGAGGGGAGGAATATCTACAAAATCGTAAATCTTTCTCCTTCTTCTGTTTATTCTTCATGCCATTCAAGCCCATTTAGAGAATGACCAATTAACTCCAGACTCATGGCAGATTATAATGGGACAGACTCCTCCTATCTAAGATGACAGAGCCAAATTTCCAAATATTTTCTAGCTGAATGCAGCGTTTGGTTTTCTTTGCACCTTAATTCATAGTTCCCAAACTGATATTCCAGTTACCACACAAATCAACATTTTCTCTAATTAATGCACTGAAAACCAGCTGTAAAATATAGGGAAAATGTGTACCAAATCAATTTCATTGTGCATCCGGTTCTTTATTATTGTGAGTAAAACTGTTTAAAGATACTTGTCCTTCAATAATTAATCTGCTAGCTGTACATTGCACATCACTGTATACTGAAATATACAGGAAGCAGGAGTTTTACAGATTGCTTTTATATGGCAAAAACATGCTGCAAAAGTAATAATTTGTAAAATAACTCTAATCAGTGAAGAAAACACACTTTTGGCTATGATATTGTATCCACTAAGTAAAAAACCTATACAAACTGGGAGGGGGAACAGGCAGAGATTCCAGAATTAAATGTTAGGTCTGAATTATTTAACAATACTAGAGTGTTGTAATTAACATCCTTACTGTATGTACTTCATTGCATTTTATGTCTTATCAGTTCTTCATGTGTAAAATTTAGATGAACTAAAAGCAATTACCCCCAAAAATTGCTTTTATATTGACAAGTTTTAAGTTTGAAAGTAGATTTCGTTAATCATTTTACTTTGATATCCCATGCTGATGTCTGAATTGCATAAAAATTCTATTTGGTGTTAAGTGGCAGGTCTGCAAAGAAACGGTATATTTAAACCTAATTATACATTGCTAGGATCAAGCAGCTTGTGTTCTTACATAAATAACATATATACAAAAAGTGAGTTAAAAAAACCCACCATGCCACATTCAGACAAGTTCTAAAAGGTTTGGTTGTTATAGCAAAACTTTGCAACATCTTTTGTGATACTTCTGTTTATTTTCTCAGAAAACTTTGTTTTCGCAGTCTGAGGTGGGAGTTTTGCCTCAGGAAGATCAATGGAGGCAAGATATATCTGTATCATCTACTCTTGTAACACTTGCTGTTATCAACAGGAGTCAGTGAAATGCACTGCACACTCGATGGTGGTTTGTTTCCTTTTCTGATGCCCCTCTTAGCCTCATTAAAGTTGTGAGATCCTGTAGTCTGGAAGTAGGGAAGAATCTGGACTGTCCCAGAGAGAACATGCAATACCATTGATAGTGCTGGGCCACGTTTCTTACCCAATGAAGAACAACATTAAAATTAGATTTTTTTTTATCAGTCACAAATTAGTCAAGCAGGAGGAACAGAATGATTCTAAAACAGATAAACATTTACCACTCAATTATCTGAAGAAATTAGCAGTGATAAAATGGAAATACTGTAAAGGGAACACAAAATTACTTAGCTGGACTCTGAAAAACAAGTGAGTAGTCTTTAAATTTGCCTAGATGTTTCTCTGGATTTTTGAGCTCTGGCTTTTTTTAGGAAAAAGAATAATGTAAATGCCAAAGAGTTGGACAAAACGTAAGCTTTGTATTCTATCCATGAGAATCAGACGATGTGTGTCATGCTAGTTTTTACAGTCATAGTCTACAGTCTTCCACTGATTAAAATCAAATTTGACAGTAACACAATATAGAGGTTTAACTGACAGCACACACAGCACATTTGCTAGTCATAATGCCACAGTTTAATGACTGATGCATGTGGGAAGCTAATTCAGATTTTTGTTCTTGAATGGGATAAATAAGCATCCAGTTAATACCAATCATGAATTCAAGCCATGTGACAAAATTGATGCTACATACTCTGTTTATGTTTTGCATATTCTGCAAATTGAGCTGCAGGAAGAGAGCCAGTTTGTACACACATCCGGAGAGAAAGTTCATCCTGCTTTCTGACACATCTAACAATGGCAGCTGAATGTATCCAGCTTGTTGCTGTTGTGTCCACAAACTAATTACCCTTTCTCTGTTAAATAGCCTAAGAATTACAAATTGTATGCCTGTTTTGTGAAAAAGCACAGGTTGAACAAGCAGACGTAGTATAAATAAAATATTTATATAAAAATAGTCTCTTAGAAAATATACTCTCTTATCCTATGGTTGATTTTTCCAAAAGATGGAAATTTGTCTGGATTTTCTTGTTTTTAGGCATATTCCAAACAGGATTTTCTTAATGCTTTTTTCTTTAATTGAAGAAAAAAAGGGTAAGGATTTGTAACCCCTACCGCTTGACTTTCGTTCCAGACAACTAGCAGCAAACAGGAAAAAACCAAAACCAAACCAAAACAAAACAAAAAAAGACCCCAAAAAACAACAATGTGTGTTTGTGTATATACATATATATAAAGATGCCAGCTTTTGTACTTAAACATCTAGTACTGTCGAACATATCCTGCAAGTCCAACTAATAGAAATATCCTAGTTAAGAATAATATATACAGCTCCAGTTTTTCCTTGCTGTTTCTACAAAATTATTCCACAAATAAAGCCAGAGATCTACTTTAATTGCAGAATAGTTCAAAAAATGTTGGTAGAGTTCTTTTTAATTAAATAAATTAATATTAGTTTTATCTGAATAAATCGTTAAATATTGCTATTATTATGCCCAAGTGTCCCAAATCCCTGTGCTAAAATCTGCAGCCCCCACACACACAAAATAGGCAGATTAAGCAGTGTCTAAAGAAAACTTCAACAGTTCTACTTGCTGTAGCAAATTGTATGAAGTGGAAAGATGGGCAAGACCAGCAGAAGCTTTTCACAAGTGTAGAAGCCTAAATCTGTCATCCACACATTCACATGGGCAATTCACGATGGGGCACTGTCCATCCCATCCTGTGCAAAGCCCTTTTTTTTAGGATTTCTCCCTACCCCTCCCTGCTTCTTACACACTGAAGTTTTTTACCATCTTTTTTCCAAACCAAGAGTTAGTTGCCACGCTCAGAGATTTTCCTCTGACTGGTGTCTCTTCACAAGGCAGTCAACACTTCTTGCTTTAGAGGTGCAGGTTAACTGACATGATCTTTGTCTTTCTGGTTTGTGTGTCAGGTGGCTTGGGGTAGGGTTTGTTTGTTTTTGTTTCTTGGATGACTTTCATAAGAGTCTGAAACGTGTATCCACATAAGCAATGAAACATGAGAAGAAAAGAGAGGGCTCCATTCATCAACATTTCTTCTGGGAGAGCAGGTCTTTCCTACAGCCTTGTGTAGGTATGTTGAGTGCATGTGCAAATGGATGCATGGCCAGGGGCATGTCAGCCTGCCCAGCCACATACTTACTTACAGGTATACACTTCTGTTCTTTCACTGCATGTGTTGCATTTAACATAGCAGCACCAATGAAATTTGCAGTTGCACTGCCACACTCTTGAGTATTGGTGTGTATTGTAGCCTCGACCACAGCACATCAGATCGCAGCCATTGGACTGTTGGGCTGTCTTGTTGCACATCCTTCCCTGTGTTCCCACACTGCCAGTGACAGGGTCTTCTTCACAATAATTGGGAGATTTTTCTATGTACACTAAATCTGTATCCATGGGTTTGCGATAGGAAAGTGGCTTCTTTATTTTGAGGAAGGTTGGACGCTTGTTACGACTTGCCCTCACTGGTTCGACTTGAACGGCTTCATTGTATTTGTCCTTAAGGATGTAGCCCAGCTCCCGGAATTTAGGCAGAGTTGTCCAGCATGTTTTAGTGGTACAGGATCCTGAGACCCCATGGCACTTGCACTCTAACTTCATGTTTTCTTCCAGAATCTGTATTTGGAAGAACAAATAATGATGCATTAATTAAAGCTAGACTTTTCAAAATAACAGGGTTATTTGATGCATATTGAATGACAGTCATGGATGGGTTTGCTCTCCAGCATGAGTTGCCACCAGACACAGGCCAGACACAGGCCAGGTTCCCACCAAAGCTGTGGGTTTCTCGTGCCTGGTGACTCTGTTGCTCACCACTGTTAACTGAGTCCTGCCTGCAAAGCTGATGCCCCTTTTGCACATTGAGTTAAGCAGGGAAAATAACTTTGCCTAATTTCACAGCCCATGGACCAAAGGCAAAATGGGAACCTCCTTAACCATAGCTTTTCTTCACTTTCTTCTGGAGTATGATCGTACAGTGCTTCAGATTTCTTCTGCTGCAATTTTTAGCATATGGCAGTGAAATTAAGAACAGGCAGAAAATCACACCTTTACATGAAATGCCACATGCAGGATGCCTTGAAAGTTCAACAATAGGTACTAGAACTTGATTTTTGTCAACAGAGATTCAAAATTAAACTGCATTTCAGTTCTTGCACCAAAAATTACATAAGCTTCTGCAAGATGTGAACAAGCCAATAAACTCTATCGATGCTTATCCTCCTGTTGGTCTCACATTAATCAACAGTGTAGGGCTGGTGACCGTTTATTCATACAGGCATCATCTGTTCTAAATGTTGCAAGTTACTGCTCCAATGTGGAAATCTAAGTATTATTTTGATATACCATAAGCTTAAGTTGTTTGCACTTTCTGGAGGATTTGAAGTATTTTATCTCCTCTCACGTGGGTAATGGAGCATACAAAGTGCCCCAGATACTTTGCAAGAAGACTAGGTCTGTCTTAGAGCACAAATGATAAGAGTAAAAATGAGGAATTGGTTTAATGTTTTGTCATCAATTCTTGTGAAAAATTTTCTACCTCTTTAATACTGTAAAAGCACCTGATAAACCTAAACATCAAGGCTTGCTCCACCCTGCCTTGTGGCCTCTTCTTTGTAGGGGGTCTCATGCTAATGCCTGAGCTGTCACGCCTTTCCTTTTGACGATAACAAGCTTCATCCTCCCTTCAACCTTCACATCCCTTGAAACTTTATCCTTGTATCTTCTCCCTCTTGCTGTTGGTTTACCAACCGTCTTTGCCAAATAAAACCAGAGACCAGCTTAGTCCCTGCTGTCTGTCCTGAGCCCTATAACTTACCTCACTCTAGCATTGCATTAATGCTAGAAAACATAGCTAATTCCAGCAATTAATCTCCCACTGGTCTTTGCTTCAAAGCGAACATAATAATTTTGGTGATTAAATTGTGCCTAACCTGGCAGATACCAGCAGCAGAAATCCCAGCCAGAAGCATTATCTGGGTTCAGGGAGTAGCAACATAATTTTTCCCCTGAGAATCCCCAGCTGATTTGTACAGACCCAAACCTAGACAGCCTAGAAGGCTGGAGGGAGGTCAGTGATATGGAAGTTTGAATTAACCCTTTGCTATAACTCCCACTTCAGTTTTGGGCCTTAGGAAAACTTACCATGCAGACATCATCTGCTTTTCCACCAGCTGCTGCTGAAAATGGCAACCTGCACTGAAGGAGCCAAGTCCAGCTTGAAGGCTAGACACGTGTGCTGGGACTTCAAGTCTAAAATCTCAGCATAAACTGGGGGTGGCAAGGAGAAAAAGCACATCTTAAGTTGTACAGCCAGCAGATCATAACCAGTGCACTAACACTGGCAGGCATAGTCTAGTCCTGTTCTTGGCAGCCTTAAAACAAGTAATTTAAAGACTGCACGTACTAGCTTATTATTCTCATACTTTTTGGACTTGAGGCTGTTCCCATGTCACCTAGGCACAGTAATTGCTATTGCCTAACCTTAGGATAGTTTGTAGCTTCTTCTTTACTCACTGTTCTTCCTCTGCCCCTTTTCAATGAAGACTGGGATTTCAAAGGCATTAAAATAGCTTTATTTTTATTTTAGTCTATGAGTGAAGTGTCAGCATGTGTGTTCTGAAGACTGGATTAAAACCCCTAGAAAGTATAGGTCCAAGATTTTGACAGTAGTGAACTTCACATACATTAGGTTACATTTTGTGCTACTGTTTTAAATTAGCTTTTCATGACTGCCCTAAAACTCACATGTGAGAAACTTCTTAACTTGCAGCTCTTTGGCTTACATTTTGCATTATCTTGTTATCTTGAGTTTCTCCCTCAGCCACTGCATACTTCTTTTATTGCTCACTCATTCATAAGGTAGTATACTTAGAAGACAGATGAGGAGACAGAAAAGGAGTTATAGAACAGAAACCGGAAGAATAACAGAAATTCTTTTAGCCTAATTTGTATCTTTTTAAAAGCTCTCTTTTTAAAATTTGAAACTAGCCAGGGATACATTTCTCAGCCCTAATTCAATCACTGCTCTTGTTCAAGTGGCTGGCCTTATATCGTGGTACAATGTTCAAACTTGGAACAAAATATTTCTAACTTGCCTTCCATCAGGATCGTCCAAATTGGTTTGAATCATTAATACAAAATACATCATGGCTTAGTGTCATCTATACAGGTAGGGCTTTTTTTCCCTACTTTACTTTCCCTACTTTAAATAGTTTAAATTGCCTTTTGGTTTATTTCATTAACATCCCATGTATAGCCAGCAATCTCTGAGACAACGTGTAGTTCCACTGCAAAGAGCTGAGCAAGCTACACGAGCAGTTAAGCAACTGGGCAGCTTTGTTTCACATGTTGGTCTCCTGTGCTGGATGACATGATGCTAGACAAAACGAGCTTCTGCTTTTCTGGTCTTGGCTAAAGCTGGGCACGAGCACTTAGGGTAAAAAGGTCTGGTTTGGTCTGAACATGAGAAGTTTGAGCAGTATTACTCGAGCCCAATACTTCTTAGATACTTCTTAGATGCCTTGGAGGGGGACAGAAGGGGGCAGAGGGGTAAGAGTTTTGTCTTTTAAAACTACCACATTTATTGTTCTCATTTTTTTTTTGTAGATAGCACTTCCTAAGATTTACCGGCTAACCCTCTCTTTTCTCTTCACAGTTACTGGGATTGCATTTCCAATATACTGTGCTAAAATAACTCAAAAACCTCTGCCTAATTTGGGTCCATTGAACTCTGCAATTGAACTTTCCCTTCCAGCTCTGCCTTTTCTAACTCAGCTGCTGTACCTTTCACTCACAAACCCTTTTGTTGGTTCTGTTCTCGTATACATACCCTCCTCGCTGGTGCTGTCTTTCAATGCAGTGTTTTGCAAATTCAGCCAGAGATGAATTGACTCTATAGCCTTTAGAAAATAGGCTACATGTAATTTGAATTGCCTATCCTCAGCAAAAGCAAAAGCCTGTAATGGTGATTAGATAGTTTTATTGTGCTGTGATATCAGGTGCTTGGACTATTTGTTTTGCATTAAAATATGTGGACAGTGATATTTTAATACCATTACATCATTCTAGTAGCCTCTGGTAAATCAGTGCCATTATAAATTCAAGATGAGGGTTGACAAGAGAAGGAAGAAAATAAAGTAGGGAATACTTTGGGTAGGGACAGGAGTCCTTGGTCTTTTGCTTGGTTTCTGTGAGCCAAATGAAGTGCTCTACCCCTTAAAAACTTGGTCTGTGTTAAAAACAGAAAGCAACTTTCACCTTTCAAAATCAAGATCTGTTTCTTTGAAGGTATTAGCCAGTAGCTCACACCTGTTACATTAGACTAGAACTTTATACCTGTTATAGGCTGACTTTTGTTAAAATGTAACAGCCTGAAGGGCACAAAATTTAAATCCTAGATCCTCTGTTTCTTACCAAATGACCATATCCAGCTCTGTCAGCCATGGAAAGTAAATCTGTATGCACCAGTGAATGCTCTGAACTGGATTAAATGTGAACAAAGAGCTGGAGTTCTTTTAGCTTCGTCCACTTTTTCTTTGAGCTCCTACAGTAAACTGTCAGTACTTGTTTTTTTTTGTGTCTCTCTCTCCCCTTGCCATTAGCCTCTGGGAAATAGTTTGTGTGAAGAGAACTTGCACTGGCCCTCTCTATTGATATTATCTTCAGATACCTTTGGGCACTGCCATTAGGAACTTAACATATTTTTTCTTTGCCTTTAGTTTTGCAGAGAACACGTAGGGTGCGTCATGTGATGATGGCAAGCTGTAGCTCTGGAGAACACTGCAGCCTAGAAGCTGCACGGGCCAGTACCAGCACTGTGGTCCTGCAGTGGGCGGTGATGAACAAGGGTGTCTAGTAATGGTACCCTGGCTGGGCGCTGGCTGAGCCAACAGTTCTGGTTTCCAGTGAAACCAGTGGAAAGTGCTGGCTGGTGCAACTTCGTGCTAGAGTGGCATTTGCTTACAAATGTTGCTGCTGCCATGCCGCAGCCATGTCAGAGGTGTGCCCTCCATGTGGCGAGATGGGTGCTGCAGGTGCACATAGCAAATGGAAAGGTTGCTGTGTGGCTGGTGTTCTCAGCAACTCCAATCAGCTGCATGCAGTGGGTTTTCTCAGCTTAGTGTCTCTGTTACCCAAGTTAGTGCTCTGTGCCTCCCTGTGTTTCCAGCATCTAAAGTCAGCTGACTTTCCAAATGCATCTGCCAGGGCAGTCTGGGACCCCACATGCCCACTCATGTGGGGTCACATACTGCACAGCCCTGGGTTCAGTCACCAGAACGCTAAAACACTCAATGACAAAGCTGTCCTGAAGAACTTACAGTTTGAAACACAGTGGACCATCACACCTCCAGTGCATTCCCGTTCACCAACAGGGTTACCCACAGAAACTAAATCCTGCCTCACCTTTAGTACACTGCCAATACCATAGTGCCTGAGGCCAGGGACTCTTTACTGCTTCATCAGAAATAACTCAGACTCCAGTCTACATGTGAAGCTGATGTAGACAACACTGATTCCTATCCCACCAAGGCCATAATCTTTCCAAATTTTGTCTGACATCAGACCATCTGGGTCAGGAAATACCTGTCTTCTACAAGTGCCTGCATGCATACTTTAGTATAGGTCAAAGAAAACACAACTATTGGCAAAACAAGAGTGGATTTTTCACTCCAGAGGAGAACATGGTAGGGCTTGGAGAGGGGTCACAACATTTTTGTGGGCTGGAGAGGCCAACAGACAGATGCAAACCTGCTCGTTTCAGCTTGTGGCAGATGAGGACTTATTATTTATTTTACTTTCAGAGGCAACTGTAGCTATAAGACTGATTTCCTCAAACTTCAGGAATGAGGTTAGAAGTATGTTTTTTGCTTTTGAAGAGGGATTCATTGAGTAAAAGTATTGTTTTAAGCCGATACAATAAAGCCATGTAATATCTAGTCTTTCAACAAATTAACTTTTTGAGAACCAAACCATATATAAAGCAACTGGCAGTGAGGTCTAGAGTGAGACTAGGCATTGAAAAGGGCAGTGGATGTATATGCAAGGTTGATTCGACAAGTAGTCAAAAGATTATGTCTAATCAAATTGACTAGGAAATTACTCTGCCGGTTACTTTATTCAAGTGTGACAGTAATCTCAAAAGGATGATACAGTTTAAGTAACTTGTAGCACTGTCTTAACACCCGAGCTCTGAAACTTGAGGAAAGTAGAAATAATACTTGGTGCTTTTTCACTAGAAAACAAAAATGAACATGAGAGACTATAAAAGAAGAAACACTGCTGTTGAAGACAAACCCTATGAAATCTTTATGAAATGTGAGAAACAGCAAAATAAAAAGTACCCAAATGAAAGTTTAAAGTTAGCAAAAGCATAGTTAAACAGAAGAGATTATTTCCCATCAATGGGTGTTCACTAACTATATTAATAAAGCTGTTGTAAAATGTGTTCTGTAGAAATACAACGTATTTTACTGTGATATCTTATGGCAAACTAACTGTGGATGAGTGTGGAACTGATAGTATACCATATTAAGAGTGATTAATTCCAGACAGTCATTCATAGTTCAGTTGAACATATTATGAAGACCTTATTAAATGCAGCCGAAAGATTTTTTCTTCTCATGTTTTTGATTAGTAAATCTGTGCAAAAGAAAAATATCTTAAGTGGGTATCAAAATTTGGTACACTGAAAACACTATGAGCCATGACTATCCCAGAAATACTACCACCCCTGGCAGGTTGAACCATTTTTTTCATTACAAGAATTTTTTGTTTCAAATAAAAAATGGTTGAGAAATCACCACAGCATGTGACCTATATCAATTAAATAATCATTGCACTTTCCTTGGAATAGATATCTAAAGATCAGGCAACATGCTGGTCTGAGGACTAACATGAAGACAGCCAAGAGAATGCTGATAAATGACATAATGCTAGAAACACCACAGATGGGTAGTATTTCCCAATACCGGAATCTACCTTCAATAATGGATATCCTATTTTAAAAAGCAGAAACACTTTTTCCAGAGTCTAAGTCATTATACTATTAAAAATTAAGACTTTGGAAATTCTATGCTCTCATAAGTTTAACCTTTTGTGTACTGTTCATGCCTTTTCTCTATGCCATTGCAAAGCAGGAGGTTCCTTACATTTCTTCTATGCACTTGATAGACTTCCATAATGATTTTTATACTTTCTGCCCTGGAATGTTGCCCTTTACTTCAGCTTTTAAAACAAAGTTGACTATATGCAGCAGTAATTATTTTCTAAATGCAGTATCTATTTCCACAATACACCAAATAAGTAAAGAAAAAAAATATTAGTCTTTTGGTATGGTCACAGTACTCATGCACTATTGTCAGCACACACAAACTGAATGAGATGTTCTTCTCTTTCCTTTGGTAAGTTGTATTGTTTAAATTAGAAGACAGAAGACCTAGTTTCCTTCATTCAATGACTAGTACTGTGCAGAAAAGCAAATGAACACAGAAGTCTGAGAGCAAGGCCTCCCCTGCTGAGAGGAATGCAGCAAAAAATATTTTCTCCTACGTATTTTTCTTATACTTCTGATAACCTTCATGACTTGCCATGTACTAAATCACTTTAGCACCACTTCTGAGACCAAAAACAAAAGATCAGTAGAAAATAAATGTCATAGGATGCTTTCATAACTGATATTTTTTCAGAATAGTTGGACTTAGGATAACAAGGACATTGTCTTTTTTTTCTTTTAAAAAAAAGGAGATTTAATGAGGCAGATTCTCACAAAACCTAATAATGCTTTTCTCAAACTAAACCATAAGGCATGGCCCTTGCCTTTTTCAGACTGTAGGAACTGCTATGTGAAATAAAACAAGATGTCATAATACTTAAGCTTTCTGTCACTGAGAGGTCCTTTTAGGAGAACACCTTATATACCGCTGTAGCTGCTCCTAGGATAAACTTCTGCCAAAACCCTCCCAGTTTTGCAAAAGTAGCTATGAAAGTGGATTCCATGTATGTGGCTCAGAGTCTGTATCTAGCTTGCTCATTCCTCAATATTTTTCTCTGACAGCTCTGCAAATCTAATCATAGCCTGTGAAAGTCAAATAAGGTTTTAAGTTTTTATTTATCTTCATCAAGATACTGCTTGCAGAGATAGTGGGTATGGTGTGGTAACACCTGATGTTAATAGCTCAGCAAAATCTGATACAGATTTGAGAGGAATGATACACGGAGAAATCCACACTGCCACGTCAGACAGTCCCTCCTCACTGGCAAGTCTCATGCCAGGTATTCTCTTCTCCCTCACCCCCTCCCTTTTCCATCATATCTGATAACAACTGCAAGCTAGCCCGTGGGATTCCTTGCCTTTTTATGTCTCTCATGAACACATTCCAGTTTTCCCCAGAGAGAAAGTACCTGCACCCTCACCTCTCTCTCTCTGGTCATCAAAATGTACATCGAAACCATTAATTCACAAGCTGGAACTGTAAGCTTCAGGTTGAGTTTCACATACTCTTAAGGGATGTGGTTGGTGACAAAACTTTCTGTGTAATATCAAATACAAAATCTTCTTACCCTCCCTTCCTCCTGTTGGCAGCAAGTCCTATTTTAGAAGTTTTTTCTCAACTATGCGTTACCAGCCTAATGGTTAGATAAGTTTTATATCAGGATATAGACTGAAAGTAGTATGTTCCTACATACTACAGGCACATACAGGCAAATAGGCTGTGGCATGGAGGGTTCCTGGTGTGGGACTTTTTGTTTTCTGAATTGCTAATGACAAAAGCTCAGTACTTGAAAGCTGGCTTGATGGTTTATTCAGGGGTTAATGCTGTGATGGCTCTTGGTACATCTCTCTACAAGACTGCTCTGACTTGCATTTTCATTTTGTGGATTTTTCTACTTAAAAGCAAGGCAAATATTTTAACAGGAAAAAATGGAAATAATTTGAAAACATAACTGTCGATGTGTTCGACAAACTACTTGTTTTTAAGAAATAACTCTTGGGAGACCCATTGTCTCACCTAGATTAGACTGGATCAATGCAGTGCCAAGTAAGTGTCATCATGTTGGAAGTTTAAAGATCAGTCATAAAAAAGAGCTTGGAAAAAAAGTTCTGAAAAAAATCTGGTTTCTTTTAATGTGCTTTCACCCACTATTATTGGAATATAGCTGAATTTTCTTAAATCCATTCAACATGTTATTTTATATTCTATATTTATTTAAGCGGAAGTATGATTTCCTAGCCCCTTACTGAAATGGGATTGTGAGATTAAGGGAAAATTTATCTAGGATCGGTATTTTCTGCTGTCCAAGCAAAACTGACACTGTGGATGTGATGGATTTTAGCTTGTGAAATACTGATCAGTCTTGCTGTCTGGCCTACTTGGGTACCTTGTACAAGGTACAAGGGGGAAAGGGGGGTGACATTACAAGATCACGGATAGAGTTGTTGGTTATATTATCAAGTTTACCTTCCTATCACTATATAAGTTTTCTACAGTACATATCTTCCTCCTCAAAAAGATACTGGATAGCACGTTCATGCAAGAAGTGCATAAAAGATGATGACTAAGGAGTTTTGAAAGTGAAGAAACAAGATGGTGTTCACTGCCACTAAGACAATTTACAAAGGAAATGAGACAGCAGATTTTCTGGATTTGGACATGTTACCAACATAACATTCCTTTTTAGATTGTATCTACCTTCCTTATATTCTGGTCACAAATTAAAAATCACTCCAAAATACTGATGCTTCTAAAAGAGGCCTCTCTAGTGATCTGTGCACTATTTTGCCATGTATTAAAAAGATAAGGAGTGTCCACTGTTTAAAATGTCATTTTCCCTAATACCTACTTCAGTCTAGGAGCTCAGTCCTGCAGTCAATGTATGGATCAGAGTAATGAAGCCAATGAAATCTTAACTGAGTGATGTCTGCCAACCTGGACCTCTTTGAAGTCAATATAATCCCTCTAGCTTTCTATGTCCAGTGTGTCTGGTTTTAGTTTTGATCTTGGGACAGTGATCTTCATTCATACCCTGGGCTTCTAAATGTCAGTGCATCAAGCTGTCATTAAAATGTAGGATGGAGTAGGTTTTTTAAAAAAAGAGAGAAGGAAAGTAATTGTGCTTATAGTTTATTTTTTAACATGCTATTTGTGAAGACATTGGAAGTACTCCCAGGTAAGATGAAATAAAATTTTACACTCCCTAGTTCAAGAACAAAATGAGTTAAAGTCTTGGGTGTTATTCAGCCAGGGATGTCATCGCTGCCCATCACTTTGGGCCATGTCACGGAGCCTGAGTCATTCTTCATGTAGAAAAAGTAGGGAAAAGAGGAAATGACACAACTGGAATTCATCCTCATCACAGCTAATGTACACAGAGAGAGGAATGGTACAGGGTTGACTCATTCACACTAAACTTCACCTTCCCTGTTACTCTCTGCACTGGTAGCAAAGCACTCCAGTGAAGTGGTGCTGGCATTGTATAGTAAAGAATTGGGAACAACCAGGTAGAGCATTTTGATAAATGCTTAAGGTGTCAAGGGAAAAGTTTCCAAAGAGTGATAGAAACCAAAAGAACCATGTTACTTGTTCCAGACAACTCATCAGAAAACACCTCTTGTGCTAAACTAATAAAGCCAGGTACTGGCAGGAGTACTAGTTGCAAAATAATATCACTTCATATTGCTTCCAAATATTTTTAACCAATAGCCACACAGAGTTAATTATACGTTCATTTAGTTGCATACCAAACTGTGAGAGTTAACCCTTAGGTACTTGGCAAATAATATTATGCAAGGCATATTTCTCATGCTGAAAAGCTTATATAAATTTTTGTTCTCCAAGCCAGCAGTTACAGTAAACAAAGGATGTTTTTCCTTTCTATCAAGTTTTTCAGGTGATTTCAAAGTACTTCTACATTAGTTTTTCAGTACTGCCTTTATAATAATGCAGTATTCCTTAACTTCATTAATTCCTTTTGTCTAGAAAGAAGCATGAGGTATCTTCATGTTTGGTTCACAGAGAGACATCTTTAAGCTTCAATTGTAATACCTAACATACTTTTCACAACTTGGTAAAAGGCGCTGAAGGTGTACCCATTGCCCACTCTGCCTACCTACCATTTATTCAGCACAAAAGAGCACCTGAGCTATCTCAAACTCACTTCCATGCCTTTCAGTCACACTGTTTTGCAGAGATAACATGACCTAGACCATGGCAGAGGCTTCAAGCACACTGCCAAGGATGATTGTACCCTGAGTAGGATATCACCATGCTAGCACTTTGAGCAACAGGCTCCTCAGGTAAGTGATAGCTATCCTTGTAATTTTATGAGAAATTTACCATTACTCCTCCAGCTAATAAGCATGCAGTTATTTTAGTTATCATAAGGTAGAAACTTGATCACACAAATTGCGTGTTGTGAACATTTTTCCACAAACTTTGTGTTTACAATTCAAAATATTCACGTGTCATAAAGTAACATGATTTTGGTGTTAATTGTAATATTCTTCTGAGAAGAATTATTCCACAACAATGACTTTCAAATTAAGTTTTATACATAAGTTTTCCCCCTCCAGTTGCAGTTGGGACAATAGATCCACACTTCCATGTTTTCAAATAGCTTCCACTTATCAGAGATAAGATCCCACC
The DNA here is from genome assembly GCF_963921805.1 of Phalacrocorax carbo. Taxonomy (NCBI): domain Eukaryota; kingdom Metazoa; phylum Chordata; class Aves; order Suliformes; family Phalacrocoracidae; genus Phalacrocorax; species Phalacrocorax carbo. The sequence goes on along the minus strand of NC_087518.1, from coordinate 24,837,909 downwards.
AGCAGAGCCTATCTCTGTAGCCTAGCACCTGCCAAGATCAGCAGCGCCGTATCTAGGCCAAGAATTTTAACAAGGATCTGCTGGCCTGTTGTCAATGAAGAAAGTGGAATTTCCTAATTTTATGCATAATGCCTAGTGCAGTCTAAGCAAACTTCTTTGGCTTTCTGTCTTGCTAACTTAACTTATTAGATTTTCTCCTTTTCATTCTAGCAGGTATTTTAAGCAGCAGTTGAAGCTTTTGTCTTACGGATGAGCAACCACATATTAACAGAAATTTGCCTTTAAGGTGCACCGTAATGGTGCACGTTATTCCCGTTGGTCAACTCATCCTCCAGACCAGCACAGCTCTTGCTCTTTGTTAATAGATCTACCTGTTTACTACTTAGAGATGAGTTAAGTAGCACCATCCAACAACACCAATAATAGTTCCTCTTTATAAGTCATATATAAATGAGCCTTATATCAAGACTGATGTTTTTAACAAAGGGCTAACCAATTGCTCTAGGTCTTCAGTTCAGAAGGTCGTAGGATGCCTGTAACAATAGCTTCTAAGCACGAGTTTCACTAGTATATAAACCCATCAAAAAAGAAATAATGCATGTCTACAGTACATGTTTAATGTATTAATCAGATATTCATTTTATGAATCTCTCTTTAAGAGGAACCTAAATATAAAGTATAATCCTGTTAAATAGAATTTATAAAAATCTTAATGGTAAGATATTCCTTAACACAGTTATTTAAATCTCTATTGTTCTGGAAAATATTTTAAGACTTTGATTACACCTTTTAGCCTAAATGTGTTCCAACTATATCAAGGCAGGCTTTTCAGGTTGATTTCCTGAGAAAACAAAGCCTAAGTGCTCACTTGGTATCTGTCTCCCTTCTGCCTTCCTATCTTCCCGTGTCCCATTGGTAACGTCTGCAACTTTTTAGTAAGTCAACAAAATATGACAAAGGGTAGACATTTTGAGGAAACTTCTGTGAAATAAAAGACCACAGGGAGGATACAGATCCTATAAATACTCCAGGTGGCAGCGTGAACACTAGTGTTGTTAGATCCCAGGCAATTCACAAAGAAAGAGTTTGCCATCACCTGTAAGACATGCTTTTGCAGGAATGGATCTCCATTGTTTACACTTCCTGGAGATTTTCTTTTTCAACCAAGGTCTTTATCCAAACCTTTTGGACACATATTCTTGACTCCTTAGTGAATCTCTTCATTTACACACTAACTATTGTGCTCTCTCAATAGTTAATTGTTTTATGACTGCAGGATTTATGTACCCAAAGATAACAATATGTACTATGACTCAATTAAAATCTCATGTGGGAATAGACCTGTAAGAGAATACATAGTTGTACTCATAATTATGTGTGTTCTTATATTTACTATAAGATTTAGTATGCTTAAGGCAAGACCAGTTTCCTTAGCGTAGGACACCTGCTGACATTACCAAAAGAACGTATTGCTAGAGCACTAGCAATAGATGTTGGCTTCCATCTGATTTAGAGTCTGTGAATACTAACACTTTCCTTCTGTTTGACCCAGGGGACCAAATCTAGTCCATTAGGTGCAGCTCACTTTTAAGTACCAGAAGGCTCAGAGTCATTTCAATAACCAGTTTTAATGCAAATTAATACCAGTGCCTTTTGGCAGTAATTGGGCATGCAGAGTCAAGCATCCTCCCTGCAATTACCTGAAACCTTTATACTTTAATAGATTAATTCTACATTCTTCCAGTACCAAAACAGGCCCTGTTTGTGTCCTTGGACTAAAAGGGTTTTCTTCATTTAATCGATTTTTTAATTGTTTACTTCAAAATACCTAGAAATTTTTTCCATTAAATCAAAACTCTGTTCCATTTGTACAGCAAATGCTAGTAATTATTGCTTTTGATGAGTGTTCAGGGCTTCATGACTTCAGAGTTTTCTGCCACCAAGTGTCTAATAAAACATTTGAACCAAACCTTGGTTTAACTTTCATCTTTACCAAAACCTCTGTTATGTGTTCTTCCAAGCAACTCTGCTTAGCCCAAGTAACTGAGTTCATGTTACTGACTCGTCATTGCAAGGCTCTTGGAAATGTTCCTGGAGATATTTTCAGTTCAGATTCTAGAGGTTTGGGTTGCAACTGCAGAAGGTTCCCATTTCTGTCCTTGTTGAGACAACATGGCAGCAGAGATTCAACCACACAGACCTAGGGTTATGTAATGAGTGGGTATACTTTGTCAGAGATGTAATGAATGAGTCTGCACAGTGCAAGATACCCAGCATAATTCAGTGTAAACTGTATGTGTAGTATAAACACTGCCTGTTTGTGTATTAAAAATGTTTTCAGTTAATAGCCTGGCCTAACCATTAGTTTCCTGCTAACTTGACCAATACCTGTCTTCTGTTATTTTTTTGCTTAAGTTGCTAAAATATGGAGATGGAAGTTTTATGCAAGTAAACCAGTCTTACATTTGGAAACGTAAATTTGCAGTTTGATGAATGTCATCTGAAGAATACAGAAGAAGCAGAACTGTGCTCATCAGCTATTTCTGGAAATTTTGCAACAACTTAGCCCAAACTTTAGGCATGAATCTCAAAATTTTAGGAGTTTAATTTCTCAATAAAACTTCAAAAAGCACAGGTTAATGGAAATAATACAAGGCAAACCAGCCATGTTCATAGGTCAGAGTTGAAGGTTAATAGGTGCTAAGTTTTCTCTTTCTCACAACTTATTACACAATCAGCACAAGTTTTATGATACTCAAGCATAGCATGTATTTGCTTCGAAGTGCTTATGCTTTGTGATAGTTGCATTTGTTTCAACTCAGTAATGTCTGTTTAGAAATGATGGGGTTTTTTCTGCAACATGAGAGACACTGAACTCTACCAAGGGTCCCATCCAAAGCTGCTGAAAACAGTCGGACAACTGAATAATCTATACAGCAACTATTTTTGCCTAGATAATGTTCCCCTCTAAGTACTGAATGTCAAGTGTATGCCCTGTGGGAAATGTTGCTAACTGTCCAAAGAGAAAGACTGAATTAAATTAGAAAATGTCCAGAAATGTGTGACCTAGCAAGTGGCTTTGCTGAGCAAATTAGTCATTATAGCAAGCATCTGATTATTTCAGTTATAAAATGTGCATGATATTAAATTTGGAATTTGAGACCATTGTTATTTATTAACAGACCCTGGCCTTCGGTCTCAACTATCTTTGTCAGCAGCATGACAGATTGTCAGCTCTAGTAATCATATACATGAAATGCATGTTTTGCTCATAATGCCAGAACCCTCTAAAATTGCAACTGCAGGTAAGTGATAGCATTTATCATTTTCTAATCTTCAGCGTAAATCAGGAATTCAGTTTTCAACCACATAAGACATAGGAGGGAGTTGAAAGCCAACATACAAGTAGGACCATGTATCACAGTTTCTGTTTAGCTGAAAGTGGAGGACAAGTGGAATGAAAATTCATTCTTATGGATTATAGTTCTTGTGCAGTCCAATTCCCTCTCATATTTTAGACTAACATTAATGTTCCCTTTATCTTTACTCTGGACTGTTGAGAAGATGCAGAGCTTGTCTGTCAAGCTTGGACTTGTTTTAAGACTATTATCTAAAAAAAAAAAATAGGAAAGCCATAAACCAGAACTTCCATCCTTTCAAAGACAAACAAAATACTTTAAGAGTGCATAGGATGTATTTTGGTTTTGCACCTAGTAAATTCCCCTGCAAACATTTTCTAGGGATGGGGTTTTTGGAAGCGCTCAACTGTGTCCTGTGATTCCACCAACCTCAAAGGGAGTTTTCCCATTCAGTGAATTGGACTTCCTCCAAATTCTGTGCTTGGCCTTTCTGGAAAGCCTGCTGCCCCACAACAAACCTGTGGTGACAAAGTTGTCAGGAAAGACTTTGTTGCAACTAAGGCTTCCTTTTCTAATTGCATTGAACTACAGCTGTGGTGCCAGGACTTGAGGCTCGAGCGCTCTGACAGAAGGGGGGCTGTGAAGCACAAGAACTGTAGTGTGGGACAGGATTGGGTTTACCTTGGAAAACGTGCTGTAACTGGACCCAGGTCTGTGGGTGGTCACTCCTTCCCTTTGCCTGTACCTTACAGCCATGTCAGTAGGATTTGTCAGAAGCCTTTTTTTACATATTCCTTCTGGTCACAGTGAGCCACAAGCCCTGTCCTAAACCTTCTCCATCTGCCCAGTTTAATCTAGGCAAAATATTGTACAGCTTAATTAAGCAAGCCAGATACTAGGACATTCTATATAGCCATATTTGGTGCACCTAACACCAGATTTTCTAGATGTTATGTGACACGTTAGCAGTGAAACCATGTTATTGATTTGTTAAGACTACAATTGTTTTGTGAGTGGAAGTGCTGTGTGTTGCTTTGGCTGAAGATTGTTTGTGCAGTGTTTTAGGCATAGTTATCTCCATTACAGTTGTGCCACTGCTCTGCCCCATTCTGCACTGCCAGGGTCCATGTTAACAGGTCTACCAACCTCATCTGTCAGGGTCTAAACAACTACATTTGAAGTCTGTCAGAATTGCTACTGCCACTATCAACAAAGGGCACCTACAGACTGAGGTCCCCATCTTCCTACAGGAATGGATGCATAGTAGGCCTTTTCCTGGTCTCTTATCAACCAGGAAAGAAACCTCTGAAAGGGCTCAGCCAGCTGTGTATTGCAGGTGCAGCACAGGGTTAAGCATTGTGCTTGATGCTCTTATGCACTCAACACGTCTACTGACGATGGAGGCCCAAAGTAGTAAGGGGAGCTGGATGTAAATGAACAAGCTCTTGAGTGAGCAGGCATCACAACTAGTCCTGGGTATGCTTCTCTCTTCACAATCCCTCACAGGAACTTGTAACTAGAAGTGGAAAGTTATTACTGAAAAATGCATTCCATCCTAAAGCCACTCAAAAGCAACAATATACCATAGCTGTGATAGTTTCACAAGTAGTTAGTATCTACCAGTAAAGAGGAAAATCATTCATCAGCTTTGTATTTAAGGAGCATCCCTAATATTAAGAACTAGAAGTTTCTGAATACAAAATTCAAAATTCAGGAACATTTCTGTGCCCGTGCCAAAAAAAAAAAAAAAAAAAGTGAAAAACCGCTCGAAAATATTAAGTGCAATTGCAAGGGCACTGTTAAGTCCTGAACTCCAAGGAACATGTGGCTGTGCTGCTGATACTATAATACCACTTGATTACTGGTGCCAGAAGTATCAAGGCAGCCTCACCCAGTTCTGTTCTGCTTGAAGCTGGTCTCCTAGACTCTCTGGAGTCTATGATAATTTTCAGAAGCTCCAGACACAGGGGAGCTTTATTCTCATGTGCGTGTGCCATTAGAGACATTCTTTTTCATGGAACTGAGAGACAGCTGAATACAGAAGTACATGTTTTTGTTTACTATTATCCAGTTGTGCTCTGTGCAGAGATTGCTTAGGGACAGGTTACAGCTGGTACATATATGTGGGAAGGAATCTTTTGGCTCCACTATGGGCCCCACGTCCTCCTGGCACACCAACTGTACCCTGCTAGCACTGCGCTTGCCAGGCAGTATGCATCCCTGATCGTCTTCTGGAAACAGAGCTCCTCCCAGGAGCTGCTGGACTGCTGGGGTCCCCCTGGAAAGCTGTGGTATTCCTCAGGCAGGGCCACCCCAGGGGGGCTACAAGCCCACAAGCTGCACTCCCCCTCCACTGCAGGCAGCTGAACTGAGCTACGGGTGCAAGCAGGAATAGTGCCGTGTTTCCATGTGCTTTAAGACTTAGTTCAGGCAGAACTATTAAATCTCCAGAATTTCATGCCTGTTTTCAGAAGAATTATAAATGTTGAATTGTTTGGCAGCCTCCTTTATTATTCTTCTCTTTTCTAACAATGTGCTAGATTCTTACAACCTTTCAAGTGGTTCATCTGCAAAAGCTTGTGTTCTGTGCTGCTTCTTGTAGTCAGGCTAATAGGCTAGATGAAGGTATCTTGAATGAAGTAGAAATAACTCTGGAGGATAGTTAAATTCTTGCAGTGGTGTGGTGATTGCACACTATACAAGAACTGGAAGAACTTCAGGAAAGTTATATGGCAGCAATCTCCTCCTGAGGTCAGAGATGCTAGCAAGTAAAGGGGGTGAGGGACATAAGCATAGGCTTTACGGAATAGCTTGCAAGAACTCATGAACTCCATGCTTTCCCAATGCTGGTACTTCACTTCAACATTATTACAGCTTTCCCTAAACACTTCAGTTTATTACAATGATTGCATGATCTACTTCAGAAACGCCTTCTGGTCTCTTATAGATTTGCTTGATATTTGCAGGCATGCACTGCAATTCCTCTATGACCCTTAGAGCTGAAAGGGAAAACTGAAATGCTACTGATTCAGAGGATGAAGGTACATTGCAAAGTTAGTGCACCTAGGTATGCCTCCGAAGAGAAACACTGAATAAAAATCCACCTTGATGTGCTCTTGAATTGCAAAAGCCTTCTAATGCAGCCTGTGCCCATGATTTATAACAATGACTCATAATATTGCATTATACTTAATATGATGTAACGCTGATGCAAGATACCATTCGTGGAATTTCAATGTCACAGAGAAAAAGAGAGGAGAGAGCAATCTGGTCATGTACCTTGCTGTGCTGTCAAAATGAAAAGTTTACAGCCAAAATATGCAGAACTTTTCAATATCAACTTTGCTATTTTTTAGCAGGGTAACTTGGAGAATAACATTTTTATTTCCTGGAGCATAACTATCTCTCAGAAATATATTATTGTGTTACAGTAATGTAATTAACTTTGTACTTGAGAAGACAAACTTGCTAACAGACAATTCTGTCTTGCAAGTATAACCCCTCACATGGAAATTTGCAGGACAAATCAGGATTATGCCTTTAAATTAGTTCAAGCTTTATCTCTCTTTCCTGACCCAGCTGTTATGAATCCTCCTCCTGTTCTCCCTGTACTGCTTGCTTCTTCCTGCAGTGAATCAGCATTTCAGGAAATACTAATTCAAAGCGGAAAGATACCCTAAACTCTGTTTCTGGAGGTCAGAAATAGCTGCTCTCCGATAGGTTTGACAAATGATGTGAGGCTTCTCTGGCTGCTTCAAGCCAGTTTTGTAGGGTGTAAGCAACCCCTGTTTTGAACTCTGTCCCTTCTCCTCTGAGTAGCCTGGGAACTTTGAAGTTGTGCCTATGTGCTACAGAACTGAGTCCTGGGTGGTTTGTTGCCAAGACAGAGAGAAAAACAGAGAGTTAGAGCCCTGTCCTTTAACAGTAAGGAAAACTGTTACTTGCTCCACCCCAGCAGTGGAGGCATTATGGGTGCTCATTCTGCAGGAACTGTCAGCAGCACTGGCATTAGTTTGCAGGGTAGGACCAGCTGGAAATGGAGACACTTCACACACGCTGACCTCAGGTGGGATGCGCTGCATCATGGGTGTGCACAGGAGCATTTTTCAAGCATTGCGCTAACAAGGCTGTTCAGGAAAGGGAATAGCAGTATGGATGTTCTCCACCTATGGCCTCTAAAATCCTCCACATTTGACACAATCAATTTTTATTTGCTTCTGGAAAGAGCTGACAGATGCTTGTACTATTGCTATTCATGTATTTTATACGTGCAGAGAAACTGTTGTTGGCACCGCAGGCAGTAGAGAGACATCTGCCTAGATAAAACAAGATTATGAGAAGGTGGAAAGTCTTGAAATGTGATCTCCAAAAAGTCTGTATCAGGCTTTTCCTGGTGGTCCTCTGTTGGTTTGTACCATACAGTCCTGCTTATGCTCAGTTTCTCTGGTAAGCCCAGCAGGCCTGCCAATGAAGTCTGACAGTGTAAAGTCTGTCATCTCTTGCTTGCCAGGATGGAATAGATTAATTTATTACTGATTCTTAAGACAATTATATAATGATATATGTATGATTTACTAGGGTTCATCCTGAATCACCTGCAGCTGGTGTCATCCTAAAGAAGGACCTTTTCACAGGTCATTCATGAGCATCTGGGGGAGTGGGGCACAGGACACAGTGCAGTTTCACATTGCAAGACCAGAGAAGTAGAGGGGACTGACATCTGAACAGTGTAGCAATGCCTAGAGGTGAAGATAACAAATCAATAAGAATTGAACATCTAGTTTCTTTTTGGAAGCCCAGTAGGTGCCAGTCTGTCTCCTAGGTACATAAATATCATGAAAACTCTAGCCATGGGCGAGTAAAACTAGACAAGAATTTGTAGCCCAGAGGAAACCCACCAAAAATAGATTGTGTGGAGGCTGATTAGATCCATACAGATCCAAAAGGGAGAGTACCACCTCAAAACAAGACAGTTTTTATTGTGAGAGAGTTAGGTTGTGAGAGACCTAGCTTGCCAAATACCCGAAAAGGTCTCTCTCTGCCAATTGTCTTTAAATACTGTGATCATTCACATAAGAGCAAAGCCTGAAATGAATCTGTCTAGCAAAAACATAATTTACTCATCCTCTATGGGATGGTGGAATAACATGCCTCTTCTCAGTCAGTTACTCTTTCTTTCTCCTGAAGATTTCAAACAGAGATTTGTTCGAACAAAGATGAGTAATTTTGCTCTCTAAGGGATGCAGGAAGAAGCGTAGAAATATCTCTAGATTAGAACAGTTCCTGAGCCTGCTGGAGAAATGGCAGATCGCCAGAGATAGGACGCACTACTGTTCTCCCAGGTAACAATGCCTAGAGCTGAATCTTCCAAGCATAATCTTCTAGGACATCAAATTGTGCACATATAGGTGAGAAACACAAGGAGCTCATGTCCTCAAGGGGAGGCTGCTGAATGCTTTGCTTTTCCACAGGCCACCTCCAGGACCAGTATCTCTCCTCCTTTACCCTAGATTTATACCTGGGTGATTACAGATCCAAGAAATGCAACTTCTTTTTTTGTCTATATCTTTGAGCTTTGTAATTGAACCAATTTTCTAAGACAGTAGCCAGTTCCATCTATGTCTGCAGTCCCCTATAGGCTGGTGTGTTGTTTCTTGGGAATCTTTTATTGCTAGCACCTATCAAAGAAAAGCACACCTTTCAGGGAAGTAGCTTTCCCATAAAGGTGAAATTCCTCTGCTATTTTTTATTTCAGTGGATTTGTGCTTGTATAGCAGAGCAGACTGTGGGCCTTGGTGTTTTACCAGGCTTTTCAGTACGTGCCTTTGTACTACAAGAAACCACATACTCAAGATACTAAATCTCAGATCATTTGATTAGCAAATATTAATGGTTAGTCCTTGAGTTATTCTCAGAATTCGGTGTTAATTTTGCTAGTGTTTTGAAGTACCATGTTTACACTAGGGAGGCAGACACGGGCATTTGGGATACTAGGCAGAGTGAAAAACATAATCTGACCTATAGTACTACTACAGTAGCATTAAATAAAAGAAAAGTTAGACTTTTGTTTGGGATGGAAATGGCTTTTATTCAATGCCATCTGCTTGGCTCCAGCGTAAGTAGAGATGTCTCAGAGCCTACAGGTAATTACCACAACAAAAATAGTATCCACAAATTAACTGCTGTTCCTAACTTCCTTCTCCCATTTGCTTCTAAGTCACACTAACATAACGCTAAAATCAGTACTAATACACAGGAGTGCAAACAGCGAAGAAGGCAAAATAGAGAGCTAAGAAAGTAAGAGGATTTGCATTCATGCTGTAAGATGTGATCAGCAAAATTGTAACTTTTGCATGGAAAGCAGCACTGTACTGTACCTGCACACAGCTGTATGGGGAGCACACAGACATCCCGGCTATTCCCAGGTGATATAAATCAGAGCCCCTTCACCACTGAGACTGCTCTGAGGCATGCTGGAGAATGCCTGACCTGCAAGGATCTAAGGAGTAGAAGTAGGGTTGGGTCTTGCATCTGCAATGGCTGCCATTGACAATCAGAAAACTGGCCGAGCTCAACAAATGGGAAAGGCAGCAAATCCACTGCAGTCACATGCCCAGGATCCCCAGGAAGCATGCATATCAGAAGCTGCTGAATTCCTGTCTTCGTGAGCACTGGTTCTGCAGTCGCTGCGTTCAGCTACCCAGTCCCAAAGAATGGGGAGGAGGCGGAGATGTTGCGGTGCAAAATGATACACCAAATCCATATAATGGTGTAACAGTGAGTCAGTCTGAGTTCTTTTTGCTAAAGTATTTTTCTCTTTATAAAGGTAGTCCTCACACAAAGAACAAGGTTTAAACAGTTGGGTTGAAAATGATCCCTTTTCAAATGAGTGAGAAGTTCATGTCTGAACCTGACGAGAATCCCATTCACCCACACAGTAGCAGGCAAGCTTTTTATCATAAGTACCATTTGACTTCCCAGATAAAATGTTTGTTTGCTTTTTTTCTTTTTACCACTGTAGAGTAACATTTAGACAAACATTTGATGGACAGATGGTCCAACAAGCTTGTATAACTTGCAAAGGTGCCTACTTGTCTATTGTAAAATGAGGTTAGCATTCAAATGCACTGTAGTTCTCATGCACTGTACATGGTCTAACAGCATCTCCAATCCTAGGCCAGAGATGGCCTTGTCTGGGGGAGAGCAGAAGTACTTACCTTCCGCCCGGCCTCATTGTTGTGCAGGTTCATGAGTGTCCTTGCATTTTGCTTAATCTCCCGGGCATCCACAAACACTTTGGCAAATCCTATTCCGTATCTGATGTCAGCCGAGCAGCCTCCCCATTTCCATCCTTCCTCTTTATGGTACTGTCCTTGTTTTTCTTTGTCACAACCACAGTCACTCAGGTTGCCCTGTGTACAGGCAGCCGTGATTGCATGTGCTACTCCAGCAGCAATGATGGCATATGTGAACGCTGCTTCTCTGCTACCTGAAATTAAAACAGTGCTGTAAGTGCATGATACAACATGGTGACATTAGTTAGAAAAAGATAGGCAAGGTCCTACATTGCAAACATCAGAAGGCTATTATTAGAAGGGCTGTAAATCTGCAGTCATAAGCAGTCCCTACTCTTCTAAGTATTGATTTTTGTGGATGTTCACTTTCTAAAATGATAGTTGTCCATAAGGTAGTAGGAGATAGTAGTAGGTATTATAGGCAACTTCACATATATATATGTTTATATGTATATATATATTTCCAGATGATAGTAGTAGTCAAACTAAACTATTCATAACAAAAGGGTGGGTTAGAAAATGCTAAGGAAAGGGAAAGGGAGAGGGAGAGGGGGAGGAGGGAGGGGAGGGGGAGGGGGAGGGGGAGGGGGAGGGGAGGAGAGGGGAGGGGAGGGGAGGAGGAAATTGGGAGTGAAATTGTCAAAATATCCCTATTTAACTTATTTAAAAATCAGCTCAGAAATAGGATTTTAATTAGAAATTTAATTCTACACTAAAAGATATTTTTACAGGAAAACAACCCCTGTTAGAAATCTTATTCTGAAAATATTTTAACTGAACTGGAACATTTCTTTCACATTGTAGGTGACACAAAGCTTTCAACACTGATATTTGTGCAGACTCAATGAAATAAGTTTTGGTTTTAATTTCAAAAATTCTCACAGGATGGAAAAATGACAGGTACCATGACAAAAGCAAGGCAAAGTAACAGCCTCACCAGAGGGCTGTGAGGAAGTGGTTAAGCCAATATTATATTGTGCAATATGGTTATAATGACAGGCTTCTGTTTCTTTGGGGGAGTTCTCACATTAAATCTATGATTTAATTTATCTCCTTGAAGCTTTATTGCATTCTGGTGTGTGGACTTCGTATGTGTGGATCCTATGGGATCTGTGAGTCTTTTGGAACCAGTTTTGCTGACAGAGGACCCCTTCAAAACAAAAGGGGGTTTGCAGAGGTTGTCCATGCTTATCAAACAGCCCTTTAAAAATTCTTGGATCTCCCAAACTAAGAACTTACCCCTACTATTATTTCTCCAATGACAAAATGTACCCTTTCATCTATAGGATCAGAATCAGGCTCTTAATTAGGAGAGGGCAGATGGGAAGATCAGCTTCCCTTCTCCAAACACCCACCAGTTAAGTTCTGGCAGACCTCAACTGCTGGCAATATTTTATTATACATGAAACAAGCACATTTCTGCTGTTTATTGGATTTCACAAAAAAAAAAAAAAACACTTGGGAAAGAAATCCTACAAGCATTTCATTCTCAGCTACATCTCTTTCACATATACTATCTAGATTTCTGTGCTTGTCACTTAATGTTTCTTTCAATGAAAAATATTCACTTCTTTATGGCAAGAAAGTAAAATGGAAAACAAGTTGACATAATCAAAACCTGTTCTGTTAATGGGCAACTTCATGCCCTTTTATTAGCATAGGCACTACTCCCATTGATACTGCTATGCACTGTGTTTATTGAAGAACTTAAGTATCAGAGTTCCTCAAAGGATTTCTCATCTTCCCTTTTTTTAAAAAAAAGAAAAACCATAAAATATTGAATTGTTATGACTGTGGACTTTGCAGAAGAGACTCTAGAACTAGAGGCTTTTTATGAAAATCTGAACATAAGATAGACATCCCAGGCTTTAGCTGTATTTGAAGTTGTGCTCTCAGTGCCTATGTGTGGCTGTGTGGGGAGACCAGTGGAGGCAGGTGGAAGTGGGGTCCCACTCCAGAGTGAACCCACCAGCACCAGCCAGAGCATCTTTCTAGTTCATCCTCAACAATATCCTCCCTATTTTAAGTACAACGCTATAAAAAATGCACTGACAAACAGCAGAAGTACAATAAGAAGTCCTGGTTTCTCCATTCAGATGGTCCCTCCTTGAAGGGGCAATGCATTACACTAGATTTCTGTTTCATGAAGCAGCAAAAATGGGACAGCAGCAAAAAAATATTTTGAGTTTAAATTTGTATCTGGTTCTGTTTTTCCTTTGGTTGGATGATTTCTTATCTAGAACAAGTTGTTTTCAACTGGGAAATAATTTTAATCTGACACACTCAGCATTTTAAAGACTAAGCAGCTCTTTTGCTTCTTAGAAGGGAGAAAAATTCAACACAGAGAGTATAAAACTAGTACAAGTAGAATCAGAATCTGATGTCAAGCTTAATCATAAAATATATTACAGAAATTAAGTTATTTTATAAGTTTGTATTGTTTGGGGAAAAAGTTTGGCAGCTTTTCAAAACTAAAAGTTAAGAGATTACAAGGTAAACAAAGCAAGCGTCTGGAGGAATTGATCCAGGTAGGAAGTACCTTGGCACTTGTGTAGTATTGACAAAGTGGCTTGTCACATTTGCATCAAACTATCCCTGTTTTCCATAAATGATTCACTTTTTTAAGCTTGGTTACCCTTGTCTGGCTTATAGAAATGTCAGCATACAGGGTAGGGGTAGGCTTAGTTCATTCCAAGCCTCTTCTGTGACAATGCTTTAGATACCAAAACAGTGTAATAGGTTTTTGTAATCAAATGGGATGACATGAGAATATGTGTTTTCCTGCCACTTTTAAATAACAAATACTATGGCTCTACTTCTGATTTCAGCAGACAGTTGAAATGCCTGGAGGATGTCAGAGGGAAACACTGCTTTAACAAGATATGCTCAGACAGCTGCTCCTTGCAGGCAACACTTTGTTTCCTCCGAGCTTCTGCTGATGCACTAGACCACTCTGACCAGGGAAGTATTGCTCCACAGTTTAATCTCAAAATATGAGTAGGTTGAAAGGTACAACCTCATCACCTCTGGATTCCCAAAGATGAACAATTTGGGAAATTACCTGATAAAATCCTCCTTTATTTTATTTCTTACTGCCTCTTCAGCCTACAGTTTTTATGTGCATCTGACAGCCAACTTTGACCTGTGCCTTACTTTCCCTCTGAAAATTTAGTAGTAAAAAATTGAGGATCTTAACATTAGAAAAAGGTCAGGGTTTGATATCAACACAATACTGAGACTCTCTCATATTTACTTTAAGCTGTAGGTGATGGTGACTATAGCATCACAAAGTACTTCATAGATGGGACCAGCATTTCTGGTTCAGGAGGACAAAGAAATTAGCAAAGCAGGAGATATGGTACAAAACATAGGGTTAAGAAAGAACAGAACTGGAAGCAACACATCACACCATGTGAGACACAGAACCCACTTTGGTTAATGACCAGAATAAGCAAAACACTTCTTTCCTAGCAAAAATAGATGGTTAGTCAGTGGGCTGATGGTAACATCAAGGGTTTCACTCTTCTGTATGACTGACAGGGCATGGAAAACCCTAATCTGCAGTCATTACCTTCCCTAGATGACTAGAAAGATCAGACAGTAGCTGGAAGAGTAAACTGGTATGTTTTCATCAGTGAGATCAGAAAAGACCTTTGGAGAGAGTTTAAATAAAATGTACTCATTGGCATGAGATACTCAAACTGTCTCTTGAAGTATTTTCTGACCCATTTACTAGAAGCATTCGATGGAGACCCAGGAATTAAATCTTCTTGCAGGCAATCCCCACTAAATCCATCCTTAAACTGCAACTGGAGTTTAATCTTTTTTTAAAAAAAAATATTTTTTAAAAAAAGTAAAATTGTAATTTAAAAATGCAGATAATGAACACATTAGTTGATCTTTGTGGAAGATTGGTGCATACTGTCATCCCAGATGCTGGGACTACTTAAGAGGTTTTTGTGGAGGCTTTTTCAGCCAGTGACTTGCTGAAAAACATGTATCAGAATTGTAAACCATCCTTTCAGCTCCCGAATGACACGGTTTTCTCATTGTCTCGAATAAGCAAAGGCTAAACACACACCAGAGCCTAACTCCGAGCATCAGATCTAGTGGTCTTTCAGAGGTTGATGTGGTCATTTATGAGGCCAGTGATCCGACAGGGCTTTCTAACCATGCCAGCATTTCCAGGTATAACTGCTGTATTACCATAAGCGATGTTCAAGCTCAGCGCAGTTATGCTGCAGCTGGTGGGGAGTGGGGAGGCACCCCCTGCTCCTGACCGCAGCAGTGCCACCCATCAGCACTTGGCCTGGCAATGGGGTATAGGCATCAACATCTGCCTGGTTCTGCTCCTCCCATGCAGACCTCGGGCTGTCCTCAGCCTAAACAAGTACTTTAAGTGCTATATAAACATAGATGCTGTGTCATGTGTTGGACATAAATATCTCCCTGCTCTTTCTATATTTTTCTGGATTTAAATAAGGTATGCAGTGTGTTGCAGCTCCATTTGCTTTACTGGCAGATAGCTTGGCATCCATGACTTCCAGTATTTCTACAGCTCCACTCTTTTGATGCAAATCGTCCTCCAAAACACTGGAGTCCTGTCTTTAAATCTTCACTGGGTAGCATGCAACAATCCCAAGCTGTCTTTAACTTTGCCTCTGAGCTCTGCACAATCAGTCACCACTATAAAGTGTCAGATGTCATAAAGGGAAGCACTAAGATTATCACAGGTAAGTGCAAACATAGATATTACCAGCACAGGTGGCTCTCCTAACACTGAGCACGGTTATATACAACTCATGCATACCTTGGAGCATTAATCCTGCAAACACTCAAATGCATATCTTTGCTCTTGTGTATAAATGTTTGTAAGGCTGGGCTTTGGCTGATCAGCAAGTGGCCTGTCTGTGTATCAGCTGCAAATAGTGGTCTGCATTCTGCTTTTAATTTAGCTAATTTAATTTTTTTAAGTTTAATCTTAAAATTTGAATGGTTTGTAAAAGACCTCATTCACACTGATTAGAAGTGAGAAATTAGTTTTAAAAAGAAGCACAATAACTTGCTGTTGCATGGGAAACAGGACCTAAGCCTGCAAGATACAGAGTGAATTTACTTGCAGTAAGTCAGTAGGTGTTCAGCAGTTCTCTCAGGATCTAAGTATGTTTCTAAATAGCTTGGCCTGCCCTATCAGTCCCCCTCATAAACTGACTAAGCTGTGAAATAAAAAAGACAAAGTTCTATTTATCTCACTGGAAAACACGGGTTGTATTTTCTGCCATTTAAAGCCAAAGGGTCAGAGAGGGAGTTATCTGCAGTGACATGAGCTGAAATATGACTGAGACAATATAAAGATGGAAAACACAACATACCTTGCCAATTATGTGCCATAGCTAACATTACTTTACATCTCTCTATAGAGGTCATAACTCATAACTAGGAAAAACGAAGAACAGAACTCATCTTCTGCCTACTTTGGGGGGTGCCTCCTCCTTTCTTCCAGGTTATTTATTTTTATCCTTCTTTAACCTAGCATGTGTGATTAATAAAAATGGTAGCTTAAAAAAAATCATTGAAGTATCCCCCTCCTATTTTGCTTCCCCCTTCTGTGATGGTTCAAAGTTTTGAGGGGTTTGGTGCCTTAAAATATTGTACTGATTTGAAATGAAAACATCAGTTCCCTTATAAATTGGCAGCGTATTCTTTGCAAAGATTAGTACCAATAAATAATATGAGTTGCTTTAAGAGGCATTTGAGACTTTGGGGGATTTAGTCACCGCCCACTTTCACAAGTTTGTTTCATCAACAGGTGAAATTCTTGGAGAGGAAATGTCAAGTATAGTGACCATTTTTCAAAAATACCCTCTTTAAACTTATAAAGTTAATACTCAAACCATGCACATTACAAAAATCATAGCTGGTATTTTGGAGTTCAAACAAGAGTTTCCCCTTTTCAGATGGCTCTGATCCCTCCACACCACTGCCTTACTTTAGAAAACCCCATGTACTGACCTTGCAATAGGAGATAGCTCTCCTACCTTTCTAAAGAAATGTAGTATTTTTGTTTCTCTGAAACATGTACTCACAAGACACATCTGAAGGCAGGTATGAAAACCTTCTGATGGGAATTCCAATTGTAGTGACCTTGGGGCAATGTTTTATCTTACTGTGACAGTCCCTGCTGAGAAAGATTGATTTTAGGCATAAAGCAGCATGCTAGGTTTTAGATGTTCAGGACATATTTCAGCCTGGACGCTGTTTTGCTTGCAAATAACTGTTCTCATACAAGATACTGCATTAAAAAAAACCTGCTTGTAAAGGCTGGAAACAGCATCAAAATGGAAATCCTGACCCTCCTTGAGTAGATAGCAAGAGTCCTGTTAATTAGAGCAATATTTCTTTTCTGTATATCTCATGGGTTTCATAACACTGCTGGTTCAGAAAACAGAGTATTTATCAATCTTTCTTCTAAATATTGACCACACTGAATAGTGCAGCAACACTTAGAACCTAGTTTCCCACAGACTTGTGCAGGTAATCTTCCATGCAATATAAAAAACAGGAAACATTTTCATTATATCTACCAATAATTGTTTACTTGGTCTGTTATTTTGTAATTCAAAGAATCAGACTTTAAAACCTGACATGAGAGACTACAACAGTATTTAAAATCAAAATGCTCTAGAAAATGATTGAAGATGGAATCCTTTCTTGCATACACCAGTATCAGGATGTTTTCAAAAGTGTTTTTCTTCAACATGGTGACAAAATGAAGTTCTACTCTATTGTTTTTCTTTCAGATCTACCAGACCAGATAGATAGGAGAATGAGCTAGATCTTGCTCTTTTCTGCATGCTAGCAAAAGAAATAGTTCCTGATAGTTACTGAATAAGCTAGTTAAGAGTTCTGCTTGTAGGATAGTTGTCATTTGTTTCAATAGGCATGAGGAGCAACACCCCCTCTTCCTTTATGTTGTTGAAGCTATAGAAGAAAAGTTTCTTTTAAGATATGGAAAATAATTCACTGCTAATTTCAGTCCAGTGAGTGGTGTAGAGCTCACAGCGTACTGTATGAAGGAAAGTTAACAGCCTCTTTGGTTTTAATGTGTGCATTTGGGTACCTCTGTAATATCCCTGAGTCAAAGGCACTGTGTACAACATACGTAGGTGCTGGCTTGTCCTGCTATGCTCGAAAGTTTTAAGTCTACATGGATTCTTGTTTTGATTTCAGCTTTTCTTATTCACATGAGTAATGTCAGGTGGGTGAAGGTATTAACGTGATTATACTGAAACATCTTTCAGTCTATAAAAAAAAAACAAGAAATGGGTGAATTTCTGTAAGACCAGGTTGAAGACTTGGTTGAAACCAGTTTTGCTGTAATGCTGTTCAGGGACCACCATATATCTTCATAGCCCTTGTCTGATTCCCTCCATCCTCTCCCATGCAAGGTCCATGACAGCTTCCTCAAGGCTGTAGTGCTTTTCTTTTCATAGATCTGCACTGAAATAAGTTCCTACTTTGCTGTGTCACCATCAAACAGTTTGTATTATTTTCACTTGGAAAGTCTTATTTAATAGTGGCAGTGCTGCTCAGTTACAACAAAGGACGTAATTTTGTGGTTTTGCCCTATGATACCAATATGGTGCTGTCCTCTAGATACCATGAAAAAAGCATGTATAACCTAAGACAACTGAGATAGTTACACCTTGGCTTGTGATTATCACAAACAGCAAAATTACTGTTCACAAGGTTGCAGGCTGCAAAATGGACTGCTTGGGCACCTGCTGAATGGCCATCACCATAGCACCTGCTCTTTCTGTGATCCATCAGAGCCCAAATCTGTTTTCCAGATTCTGTTAGAGGCATCCCTGGTTGCTCAGATGTTTAGGCTTGAACCACATTTCACCTGAAGAGAGGTGGCCAAGGCGGTTTTGGCCTATCCTGCTTTAAAACCTTGACTTCAGCTGTAGCTGTCTTTGGGAACAGAACTGCTGACCACTGTAACAGATACATTTGTTTTAAAAAATGTCCATAATTGCAGCATTGCATCATCTCAATGGTTATTTTAAAAATTCTCTTTGTGACTTTACATTATTAATAGGGTGTCTACAGAACTGTCTAGGAAAAAAAATCCTCGTGTTGGTCTTGATTATGACTTTTATCATTTCCTGTCATAACTGGACCAAGTCCTCAGCTGGAGTAAACTGACATCACTTTTACCCTGTTATTTCTCTTAATGTTATTGGCACTGTTGTCACGATAAGGTATCCACAGTATGTCAGTAGGGAAGAATATCTCTTTTGAAGGACAAACTAGATAAAATGACTCAAGAAATGGAGAGTATATGCTGTATACCGGTTGGAAGCATGCTATAACAAGCTGGAAACTCGAGTCTGTAGTCACAAATACACCAGCCATGCCTCCATGGATGAATTTATATGGTTGCTAACTGTAACTCTACAACTAAATTAGAACTGGAAGACAGATTATATGTGAATTTGTGAAAATGCAGATGCATACATGCTACAGATTAGAACAAAATAATTTTGTTTGCTGCTTTCCTTCTACAGGCTTCAAAGTGTCACCAATGCTGGTATCCCTGTTGTCTTTTTAAAAATAGGAAAAGAAGAACACAGAGAAGAGTGCCAAGGTCCCTCAGCCACACAATGGCAGAGCCACAAGGAGAACTTAGGCCTCCTGAATCACCCTGCAGTGTCAACATGAGAATTTAAATAATTTGGGTACATTTGCATAACATTTATAAAACAGATTACCCAATAAAGATGAAAGTAACGAAACCTGGTTTTGAAGAGACTTAGCTTGGTGTGCCATCAAAATCATGGGTTGGGAAATGGTTCACAAGAATCTGTGGTATCCAGGGGAACTTATCTGTATGGACTAACACGCGCAAATCCTATTAGCATAAGAGTTACTTAAGCACATCCTTCCAAATTGATATTAGACTTTGCTCGCTGCATGTGCTCAGCAGTGCAGTAGCAAGGCAAGCCACATCACTGTCAGTCTGAAGTCATATCCTAATCATAGAGCAAGTACATCAGTGCCGCTCCAGAGGCAGAGTGAAGCCCTCTAACAGAGAAAGCAAAATGAGGTCACATGTGGCTTGCTGACTTTATTGCAAGTGGCAAGACAAAGGTGCCCCACATACTCCTGAAGTAATAACTATAAGGACGCAATTGGTTGAGAAATATAATCAGTCTTCAAATGCTAAAAAAGTTACTAATGTATTAGTTGCTGTTTGAATGGTATTTTGTAATACACACTATGTCAAAGGATTGAGAACCTAGAGCTGTGGCTGCTAATTTAAAAAGTTTCAAGGGTACAGTATCTTTGCCCTAATGTTAACCTGGATTGTTAGTGTGCAGTCTTACACAGGAACCTTAAAATACATCTTATAGGGTATATGGTCCTTCATAGCACATATATCTCTCTCTTTCCTGTTTAAGGTAGAGCACACAGGCCTGATCTCCTCCTGCTTCTGGGCATCAAATTAGATTTATGGCTTTACGGTACACAGGTTTTATCCTTTTAACCAGAACAAAATATTAGCCTTTATTTCTCTGAGCGGTGAGCTAGAGAACACCCCAACACAGAGATCTTAGTGAAAGAGAGAGAAATGTAGGAAACATGCTTTTTCTTTATAGCTGTAGAAAGAAGAGCTGTGTCAGATATTCTAGGTTTCTATACATGCTGATAGGGAAGAAGCAGAAGAACAAGGAGAAAACCTGAGCCAGAGTGGTTATAATATTTCATGGTGTTTGAAGGCCTGAATATTTTTATCCTTGAGACACCATGCATGCCTTGTGTGCAAGTAAAATTGCAGATTTCAAACCTGTGTGATTTTTATCAGTTTATTTTCAAATGTAAATGTATAACCTGTTTAAATGTGAAGTTTTGGGTTATTCTTTAAATAAGCTTTATAATTTGGATGCTATTTGACACTTGACTGTGTTCTGAAACCAACAATGAATTTGCTCTATCTATCTTAGCTTCATAATGGATAGATAGAACATATTAGGAGTTATCACCTCAAAGACAGATCAAAGTCTACTTCCTTTAATATTGACTTTCTTTAAAAGTACCTAAATATAAACTGCTAGCTAAATAATTCAATTTTGGGAGGGGGGGAGGAACTAAGTGCATGTTTATACAGCAGACCACAATAACTCCACAGTTTTATGATTTGTTGGAGAAGAAGAAATCCTTCTCACATTTTCTGTTTAAGGAAATGTTACTCTTAGACTAAATGAGCCCAAACCTGTCAGCCATCCAAATGGACTCTTCACTAACATAAGTGGCAAACACTTGCATGGATCACTGACAGGAACAGCTCAGCTCAAGGAATAGAAACAATGAGCTAATCTGAAAAAATGGTCCATTTTCAGATGTTTCACAATGCCGTGCAGGGTGGGTTTTACATTCCCTACTTGACTCACTCTGTTTGATTATCAAAAGTGTTGAAAGATCAGTAACTTACATGGGGCTTTCAAATTTAGTCATCTTGTTCTCTTTCTGTTCTTTTCTTAAACATGTCTGAGTTTTGGAAAATATGCATGCACCTATGTGATAAAATATATGCTTTGTTAATGCCAGGCATTGTCAGGAGTTCCCAAGCAGAATGACAATGCTGTATCTCTGCATTTTGTGAGAACACAAGAAATGAGGTACTAGGGCCATATCCTGCCATTTGTCCATATATAACTAAATAGTGCCCGGAGACAGGCCAGGCCAGGCCAGAGGGTTTCCCAGTAAGCTAGAAGCCAGGCACAGCTGCTGTACGACTGCTCAGGGCTCTTCTAGCTTCTGTCCTCAGGCACTTCTGTTCTTACAAAACCTACGTGGTTTGTATCATGCTAAGCATTGTTTGACTGATTTTCTGGGGTTTTGTACCTACATGTGAGATGGGAAGGAGGCAGAAAGACCTCAAAGCTGGAAACCACAGGTCCTGACTTTAACTTCTGGATGTGGAATGCCATATTGTGAGTGATTAGCTTTCAGTGATGGCTCTAAAAATGGCTATACCTGTACTTGGAAAAGACATTTCATTGCTCTTTGTATTTGAAGTGCTGTGCAATCAACAGACATTGAGTAAGCTCCACTACTATATATTTTGCCATCCAGAGGTATGAGAGTTTTAACCTCAGCTCTGTTTCCCCAGCTATTTGTGTTTGTCAATATTACTGCTGTTTTAGTTAAGAATTTTGAAGCATTTTGTACTGTTGCAATAATTGGGGGGAAAAAAAAAAAAGGGAAACTGGAAATGGGATCTTCTGCCTGTGGATTGGAAGAGTTTTTGCAAATGCCCTAACATCCCAAACCAGAACAAACCCTTTCTTTCTGGTGGGAGAGAGGACACTGGATAGAGTTTATGTGGTAGAAATCTCTTGTAATGAGACTGATTGCTGGACCTTAGTCCCAGCAGGTAGAAACATGAGGCCAGTATCACTGGTGAGGTGCCCGCACCCCAGAAGTATAATTCTAACCCCGCTCAGCACGCAGTCTCTGACAACTACCTTTAATCAGAATTAAACACCTTTTTCTCCTCCTTAAGGATGCTGTCCTGTGCACACCAGTGGAAAACCATTCAGAAAGCATTTGTGAGTGCAGGGCAGTGAAATACTGTGGTGGAAGATAACACATGTGGAAATGCTCTCCTGAACTGCAGCAAGGGCCATGGCAGGTGCCCTGCTGGGAGGAAGCACAGAACTCCATCACATCGGTAACAACAGCCACAGCATCCCTGTGAATGCACTCCAGGCGATGGTCCTGTCCTGGCTGGCACAAGCTGAGTGAGCTAGCTGGTCTCTCCCAACACCAACAGCCATGCCCCATGACTCTCCCCATGTGCCCCCCTTTTGGTCTCATGCGGTGGGAGCTGGTCATTAGACAGCAGAAAGGCAACGTACCCACTTTCAGCTCCTTCCCGAAGACGGTCCTCTCTCCCAGGGCAGAGCAGTTCCAGCGCCCGTTGCGAAACTGGAACTGGCACTCGTTGATGCCCATCTGGGACCCTTCCCCGATGACGATAATAGCGTCGGGCCTGCTCTGGCAGATCGCCCGCTGCCGGGGGGCAAGACCCGGGATCTTGTTACAGATGATGCTGGCTCCCAGGGCCACCACAGAGGAAAAACCCCTGCAACAACAAGACACCAGGGCTGGCAAAGGGGAGGCTCGTCCCAGTGGCGGACGCAGCACCCTGCCACCTTCCCGCACCATGGGACCCAGCTCTGGCAGGTGTCCCCGGAAAGTACCCGCCTTTCCCCCTCGCTGTTGCTTCCCTCTCCCTCTCTCCGAAGCCAAAGCAGAGATAAGGAACACGTGGGCTTCTGCCAAAACGGGACCCAACTTCCTCATTCGTAAATTAAAGGGCATGCATCAGTGTTGCGTGCCCGGGCCACGCACAGGCAGCGGACTGGGAGGGTTTTTTCCCTCTCACGACGAACAGTTAAAGGGCGGGAAGCAGAGATAACCTGCGCTCTCTGCCCCTCCGCCTCCGGGCGCACCTGGCCGGGCCAAGCCAGGGATGCTGCGGGACCGGGGAGCCACCGCCCTCCCGCTCCCCTCCCGTGCCGCCGGTGGCCTCTCCCCGGCCCGCAGCAGCGGGGCATTTCCCCGCTGGGTAGCCGAGGCCGGCCCCGAGCTGCGGGGAGCGGCGGGAGCCGGACGGGGCGAGGCGGGTGCGGCACCCCGGTGACGAAGACAGCAGGTCAGGGAGGAGGAGGACCGGGTGCCCTCCCCGGTCCCCCTCACCCCGGCGGCAGGGACCGCCGCCCGGCCCTCTGCGGCTCCGCACATCGCCGGGACCGCCACCTCGCCCCGCGGCGGGCTGCGACCCCCGGGGTATCGCAAAGGCGCGGGGGCTCTACCTGTCTTCTAAGAAATAATAGTAACCGTGATCACCACCATAATTTTTTTTTTTTTTGAGACTTCCCGAGTTAAATAGTAACAGGTCTGGGCAGGTTAGGCTGAGAGCGAGAGAGAGCGCAATTGTTATAAAAGAAAGAGAAGAAAAAAAAGAAAAGTTACTCACCCGATCTTGATGTACACAATCCCTAGGCTCAGGAAGATGTGGAAGATCCAGCGCCTTGTTTTCCTGTTCATATTCCTTGCTTGCCGTGTCTCAGACCAACATATGAAACGATGCCTGTCGCGCTCCGGGCCCGGGGCCGGTGTGGCGGTGCCGCTGCGGGTCAGGGCAGCTCGGCCGAGAGGGGCAGCCCCCGCCGCACCCCGCACCGCCCCGGCGAGCCCCCGCGGGCACTCACCATGTCCCTCGCCTAGGGCTCCGCGCTCTACCTCTGCCCCTCTCTTTTTCCCCCCCTGTATCCCGGATTTGTATGCCTGTCACACGTAGCGCTTTATTGCTGGCAACGTACGGGCTGCGGGATCCTCTTGAGAGCCGGCGGCTCCGGGCGCTCCCCCCAGGTTCAATGCTAACTATCTCCCTCTCTCCCCCCTCTTTTTTTTTTTTTTTTCTTTTTTTCCTTTCTTTCCCTGCCTTTCTCTCTTCTTCAGCTACTTGGGCGTGTTCTCCAAAGGAGGGAGTTGTCCAGCCGGGGGGTGGAGGGAGGGGGGAAGAAAGGTGGGGGAGGTGGTAAGAAGGGTAACAAGAAATGGCAGACAGATCACCTGCCTGCACGGAGGCTCATAGCGATCCTCCTCGGGCGGAGAACGCGGCTCCCACTGCGGGCACGGCCCGGGGGACAGCGGCGGGGACTGCGGGGAGTGTCACCGGGGGTTGCCCCCGGGGTTGGCCCCAGCCCGCCGGGCGGCATGGGGCCGCCGCGCTCGGCCCACGCCCCGCGCTGCTCCGCGCCGGGGGGACGGCGGACACGCCGGAGCTGAAGTTTTGACTCCACGATAGCCGCCCGTTCGCCAGGGCTGCTGAGCACCTGGGGCTGGTTTTATGCCTTTGCTCCGGCCCCGACGCTCCTCCCCTGGCTCTGCCTCCCCGTGTGTAACGTGCTGCTGTTACTCCCGGTTTCCGAGCCAAAATGAACCGGCGCGGCGGGGCGAGCGAACGGGCATCCCCGGGAGCACCTCTCCGTCCCGCAGCGGGGCGGGGCGGGTCGGGCGGTACCGACGGGTACGGAGGGGCGGCCGTCCCCCGGCAGCCGACGGGCAAAGAAAAAGCCCCGCTTTGCCCAAACGCCCACCGCCCGTGGACCTGCCGTGCCCCCTCCGCTTTTTTTTTTCTCCTTTTTTTTTTTTTTTTGTTTGTTTTTTTTTTCCGAGCGATCCTTCCAGTGACAGAGAGACCGGGAGGCCGGGCCGCTGGCAGCTAGGGGTCCCACATCAGGTGGGATTTAGCCGCGCCGGGTGGGACCCCGCGGGAGGAGCCGGTTGCCGGGATGCTCTGCAGGGCCTCCCTCCTGCGGGGGCCCGGCCGAGAGGAGAATATCGGCTCCTCGTTGTGGGAATTTACGCGGATATGGTGACTATTTTATTATCCACTTAAAATATTTCAAACAGGGAGGTTACCTAAATGATAACAGGGGTGTGGTGCGGGAATTGTTCTGCTGATAGCGTTTTTCTGAAAACAAAACAAAAACCCAGCGAAAGGCCCTCAGGACCCGTCCTCGGAAGCCGGGTTGAAGCTCCTTTCGCGGGGCAGCGGGCGGAGCAGAGCGGCGGCCCGATCCCACCGGCGCTCCCGCACGGCCCCGCCGAGGCTTCCGCACGGCCGCGACGCCCCCCTCGTCCGCCCGCCCGCCACGGGACCTGCGAGCGGGGGTGCCAGCGCCGCCAAATCTGTCCCCGCCGAGTGCCCGGGGCAGGGAGGGGGCTCCCGCCCGCCCCCACCACTCAGTGTGTCCCGGTGCAGCAGGTACTCCCACGTCACCTTCCCGACCGGCCGCCGCTGGCCGGGACCTCTTTCACGGCCCCAGACCCTGCGGGGAGAAGGGAATGAAATTTAGGGTGTGGGTGGTGCGAAGCAACCCCGGCCCGCGGGCAGCGCCCGGCCCGCCGCTGCTGCCCGCAAACCTTTGTCAGGGCGACACCTGGCGGGCGCGGCGGGGCAGCGGCGGGCAGCAGTCGTGGGCAGAGCCGGCAGCCCCCGGCACCTGAAGGGCGTTTAGGGGCGCTGGGAGTAACTGCCCCGACTCTTTTGCAGCTTCAGGTGGAATAAAGCGGGCGCCCAGCCCTGGGCACCCAGCGCCGGACACAAACCTGTGGGTCAGAGCATGCTACGCATGAATATTAGGCAACATACATTCATGAGGATTAAACTCAAGGCTTACGGCATATCTTCTTTGGGTGGGTGGGAAAATCCCCCAGAAAATGAAAATGCCATTAAGAGATAGGCAGAAAGGCATTATTCCAATTTGCATTTGACTATCACCTCCTCAGGTCAGCAAGGACCGTACCGTGTTGACGCTAACAGCGAGCCCTGCCCCAGCCACGGCGCTGGGACAGGCACCCCGTGCTGCGGACCGGCACCAGTGCAGGCTGTGCGGGGGGAAGCAGTGGGGACAAGTGTGTAACAACCAGAGGGTTTTGGAGAACGGCCGTACCCTGCACACAACACACTCCCGCAGCAAATACATACAGAGATGATCACCTAGATTCTGTGAGGTATGTAGGCCAGGGGTTTAGGCAAGGTGGGATGGTCCTGCATGAAGTAGCAGCACAATAGAAGTTTTATCAGTTCTATAAGGAAAAGTGGATGTACCCAGTGCACTGTCCTCGTTGCACATCAGGCAGAAGTTCCCGAAGTGTCAGAACATGCCCATCATTGCAGGCAGTCACCAAAGCATGTATTTTGCCTGTGCAGATTTGTGAATGAAGGTTTTTAATTTTTTTGCTCCATATATAGCTCCATATAATGACATCCTGATCACCCCTTGGGCTCCTAAGGGCTAGGGCAAGCCAAAAAAACCACCAAAATACTGCAGGTGAGCGTTAGAGCTGCTGCTGAAGAAGGCTCAGGGACACAGGGTGGAGGTGGGGTTTGTTGGGTTTTTTGTTGCTCTTAGGACAATTGGTCATATTAATTCAATAGTCCTTGAGCAGAAATGGGCACAAACGGTCCCAGGAGTCTCATCCTGAAACTAAACCTGTTTTCCAAAAAAACCAAATCTACCCCAAAGCAGACATCTAAACACTAAAACA
The DNA here is from genome assembly GCF_963921805.1 of Phalacrocorax carbo. Lineage (NCBI taxonomy): Eukaryota > Metazoa > Chordata > Aves > Suliformes > Phalacrocoracidae > Phalacrocorax > Phalacrocorax carbo. Next base: position 24,811,124 of record NC_087518.1, on the reverse strand, counting down.
ACCAGGAGGTCTTTTTAAACTTTCTTCAGAGTTTCAGTCTGTGTTCTTCTCTGTGATGATCTGGCACATAAAACATGGTCAGGGAGTTCTTTAGGCTTTATTTTTGCTATTATTTTGTTTCTGATGCTGAAGCTAGAAGTGTTTTGTCTAATTCAACCTCAGCAAGTCAGCTGTTTAACACAGTACAGGGCTATGGGATAGGTCAAGGCTGAGCACATTGTTGTCTTAGGGTTCAGTAAGAGCAGAAAATGGCAAAGCCTCCTCAGAAAATGAAGATAAATAATTTACTTGGATAATCAATTACTTTCTCTTACTCTGTTCCTAAAAAAACCTGTGACCCGGGTATATGTGTGTGTGTATATGCATGCGTGCGCATGTGAAGCATACATAAAATAACATTCCTGTGCAGATTACAGAAGGGCCGTTTGTCTTGTTTCGTTAAGTTTCTCAAAGATTTTAATCTCTGAAATACTGTGGACCTTAAATGGTCCTTCCAACCATGTGGTCTTTCTAGTAGTCTATAGTAACTAATCTTGACCTACCACCTGTTCTACAGTACATATATATACAGCTTCCTTTTTTACATTGTAACTTTATTACTTTCTAATCACTGCATAATAAAATCAATATGAGGCATTACGATAAATTATTGTATTTCTCTTAACAGAGTACAGCAATAAGTTATAGACAAATCAGTAAATTAACACAAAACTTGGAATAACGGTTAGAAAAGTAGGAATCAGGAAACAGCCTGTGGCAATAGAAATGAACTCGAAACCATGTTCTTAAAAGAGTTAAAAAGAAATCCCAGAGCTCCTGGTTCACAAGAAGATGTCTGCAGGTGAAAATCCAGCTCTCTGGATTGTTCAGTTGGAAGAACTCTGCGGTGTCTTTCAGGAACTTAGGAGGCAGCTTTTGCTACTCCATGAAGTGTGGTTGTCTGCATCATCAGAAAGTAGCACGCCTGTTCCAAACACCTTCATTTGACTCTACAAGAGAGAGAGTCCAAGGCAGGTTGGGAAAGTCAGGCTCACCCTGCTTCTGCGGAACACTCCCCAGTGTGTGATCAGCAGCCCTTCGAGCAGACTTTGGGCAGCCTGGCCAGACCAGGGTGTGGCTCTTGCTGGGTGTAGGCTGGCAGACAGACCAGGATGTCCAGCTGGTTGTTCAGAGCAGAGCTCTGAGGATCAAAGCAGGTCAGGGTGAGGTGGAGGGTCTCTGCAGGCCTGAAATTACAGGTCCTGCATACAAGCCTTGAATGCATATCCTGGGAGAGAGCAGTCACCCCACCTCAATGCCCAGCCTGCAGGCAAGCAGACATTGCATTTCACCCACAGTGGAAGCTGAGAAACCTTGACAGGCTGTTTCATACCAGGCTATGGCAGAAGCAGCGTTGGTGCATGGCAGTTTCTGACTTGTAGCTCCCTCTGAGCCACTGGGCTCTCCTGTCTCTCCTGAGCCTCAAACAGAGCGAATGGTTTTATTCCAGATATGATCTGTTTGCTCTCACCTTTTACTACCCATTTCTTTATTTAGCAGCAACAACTTTCTTCTGAACAAAGACTAGGCCCAAGCTACACCCCTGAGCCATCCATCACTTGTTGCCACAATGGTGTTTCCATTGTTAATTGTTTGTCAGGGTTGCTTTTTGGGGTTAGGCAGTACAATGATTTAGTACACTAGCTAATCAGCTTTGAAAATGTATTCTCAAAATAAATTAGATCAAAAAATGAAGCCCAAAAAGCCTGTTGGTCTCAATACAATCCTTCTGGATTCCCTCACAAAACTGCAACTGGATCCACTAATTCCCTCTAGTTAAAAAGTTTTGCTGCTGCTCCTGGTCTCTGCATGATGTGGGTTAGTGAAGCTAAGTAAGGAAGTTTGCACAATGCCTGTCTGCTCAGTGTGTGGTTCTGGTCAAGGTTATTAATGTCTCATTTTTCATAAACATAAAGAAATAAAAGAAACATATGCACATAAAATGAAAAAGGAAGGTTTTCTGTCTTTTTTTTTTTTTTAAGATGGCCTCTGATAACACAAATTCGCAAGGGAGAATGTGGTTAAAAGCCCATTTTGTAACTACAGCCTAGATGCACATACCATCAATACTCCAGCTCTGGCTCCCTTTTATCAGGTTAATCATAGCTGCACTGTTTTGTTGCCAAAACATCTCCTGTAGAAGTCAGATTGGAAAGTCCTTTCAGTAGCAAAAACATGAGGTTAATATAACCAATCTTCCTGTATCAAGACTTTCCAACCTCCTAAAAGTGTGTTTAAAAAAAACAGAATAAATAAATAACATTCACAAAACCAGTTAATTTCCTGGGCTCTTCTTGGTCTGCTCCCACAATATATGATATCATCAGCAACCACAGTAACTTCTCAGTTTACAGATGTATTCATGGGACTGCAAAATGAGCAATAAATAGCTTGCTGCAGAGTTTCTCTCTGCGAGGAGTAAATTACATAAGGAGCTGCAGTAGGCCAGAGCTCTGGAAGGGTGAGAGCTGCCTTCCCTGCCTGGCTAGGCTGACTGCATTGCTGGACCAGAGTGGGTTTCCAGAGTAAGTAAGTCTTGTCTGGTTTTGAACACTTGTTGCAATATAAAGGTGACACGTGCCTTGCTGTGAGCGATGATCTTGCAATCAATTGACTTGGTGATGTAAACAGATGTCTGGCAAGCTCAGGACAGGGGTCTGAGAAATACAGAGGAGGTTTGTACCCTTTCAGAGGGAAGCTCAGATCCCCAGGTCCCACTGATGTATGCTCCAGCTGAGCCCATCCAAGCCAGGCAGATGGTGACCTCAGCAGTTAATACAAGCCAACAGACAAAGGTTGTTTATGCAAGCACACGTATCTGGGAGCTAATTACCTGCAGCTTCATCTAGTTAGTAACTGATGGGCTCAGAGTGTTATAGGAGCTAGGTGAGGCTAGAGATGGATGACTAGAAGATTTAGGGTAAGGAAAGAGTTGTTCTGTTTGGGTGATTTATGAGTCCTTAGTGACTTGGAAGATGTAGCTATTATGCTAATCTGGTGCAGAGCCATGTCTGTGTGTGAGTACCCAGGTAGGCATTTCTCTGCTGTAGCCCCTAACACATCTATTGGTTTTTGAAGTAGGGCACAGCCTGAGGAGCTCCTGAAAGCGAGGTCTGTGAGTCCAGGGTTTCTCTGGTTTCAGGTTTGCTCAGGCTTCTTAATCTAAGTAGAGATGAAGCTGCTCAAAGCCTGAACTGGTGAACTCTGTCCAGCCCTGTTTCTGGGGAAAGCTGTAGGTTTTGGGCCTCAGAGTTGAGGAAAACATGTGAAGAAATGATCATCAATTCTATTGAGTGTTAAAAGCCCACATGCAGGAGAACCTGGAGGTTGTGTGCTGTTTTGAAAATGCCTTGATCTTTTTTCTGTGCCAGCTCAAGGACTAGGTAACTCGCTGCTGCTGTACTTTGCATGGTTTCCCATGTTCCTCTAGGCACGTACATGCATGCACTGGGTCTGGTGTTGGGGCTTTATCATAAAATGTGATCTGGTGTAAGGCTGCCTACAGTTGCAGCTTGTGCCCCTCTTGGTACCATCTCAACTGCTTGGAGTTTGGACCCTGCGCTGGCTCCTCGTACCAGAGAAGCAGCTAGTGATTAATATACATGAAGTAAATTGTTCTCTCAAACTATAATCCTTAACATCAATGGTAGAATCAGAGCAACGGACCTGTTTTTGTGAGTCATTTTGAGCTAAGCACGTGAATCCCCCTGATCTGCATCTCCCATTCCCTCAAAAAATGTGCAAGTGTCACCAAGTGCCCATTGCACGTCACACAGAGACCTCCAATTCTACAATGGCTCATTTTTTTCTCTTTTTACCTTTTGTCCTCAGATAGGTATAAAAGCGATTATTTGTTCACAGAGATGATGCTCATCCAGGCTTTTGGGTTTTTTCCCCACAGTTTCTTCAGGTCACTTCTGATTCAACCACGTAACAAGTTACTCATTACAAACACTCTGGGGAATATTTTGCATTTGCAAAAAATAATATTCCTCACTTACCAAAACATGTACTTAGGCAAATACTGGTTTTGCCTTTTTTTTTTTAAAGAAGCAGCAAGCTGACATTTCCTTTTCCCATTTATTAATGGACACAGGGGTGAAAAGATGAACTGTGAAAGCACATTTTTTTGTTGCCAAGGGAAGGTCTTAAACAGCATGGATCTGATCCAGCAGATACGATAGCTTTCCAGGCAGTGTGAGAACTGGAGAGCTACAGATGTTGTTAAATGAAGGTATTTCAAAAATAATCAATTTCTCCCCAGATCTACAAAGAGGTAGAGTAGCAATAGCCCACATGGAGATGAAAGAGATGGGTTGCAAAGCTAGATGTCAAACATGCATCTCTATTAGCCGGGGCCAGCTGGTGTTGAATATAGGGGTCCTGATGGTGTATCTTTTGGTGACAAAATCTGCTGGATATCCATGACTTGCCACAGAATATGCTGAACTCTGACAGTTGCTCACAGCACTGGGGCTGTGAGTGAGGAGAAGGATGAAGCAGAGCTGTGCTTGACACCAGTCACTGCAAAAGTAATATGAGCTCTTTATTGGACAAATTGACTGCAAGTATGGTGCTGTGCAAAGCAGATAGCATGTGTGGCTGGGTGGAGAGCAGCAGCGTGGACAACAAGGGTGTTGCCTATTCCCTGAATGTGTGCAGGGCGGAGTCACAAAATTGTGTATGGGAAGGGGTAACAAATAGCATGAGGAAATCATGTGGAGATCAGGGGAAGCAAGCTCATGTTCATGGCAGGAAGGAGAGAAAGGGTGGAGAAAGTGGAATGATGGGGAGGAAGGCACAGAAAGATGCAGGTTTATGTTTTGTTCTGATGAAGATTGACCTTGGACTAACACATATTTACAAATCTGACAATCAGCAGAAGAAATTTTGATACTATTGTTACTATTGATGAGATTAATACCACTACAATTATAGCTATAGTTAAAACAATAGAACTCAAACCCTACCTTTTTACAAAATGAAACTTCCCTTTTTTTGTCTCTATGCAAAGACTTGAGATGTACTTTTACAAGGCTGAAGTCAAGGTGTCACTATAAATGCATTTTATGTCAAGATGCAAGGCAAAATAGGCTTCCATTTAATATTTAATTTAACTGATCTGTCAAAAATACGTTTGTGGAAAATGTTTGACTAAGCTAATTCATGTTTTTGGAAAGGTGGTTTGTACAGACACTTAAAGCACATCTGTTTACCATGGGCCTGGTAATATCTTCAGAGTGATCCATGCAGCCCTCCAGTTACACATCTCCAAATGGTAATTGTGGAGTAAATAAATTAAAGGTATCAAAACGTAAACTGTTGGGCATTTAATGACATAGAAGGCAATGTGATTGAGTCGTAGCATGTACTTTGTACAGTTGAGATGTAATGTAGGGGCAAATCGGTTCCAGGCCACAAGGGCTAGGGGTTGTATGGGGGGTCCAGGCCATGGTTTTGGTGGTTTGTGCATTGTTCTGGCCTTGCTAACTTCAGCAGAACTTGCTGCCTTAAGACAGATGAACAGACTCAGCATCAGGAAGCCCAAGTTTCTTTGTGCTGCATTAGCAATGTTGCCCTGCCCTCCCACTGCACTCCCATGTGGCCATTCAGATGTCACCAAGACCAGAGCTAGAGGTAGGGTCACCCCTCTGATGGCCAGGTGGGACACTCAGCTTCTTAATTACCAAGTTGCTGTTTTTTCTATTAAGCTTCCTGTGTTGGGCCAAGACTGCCATATAGTCACAGATGATAAGCAAAATATTTGGTGTTTTCTCTCTGAGGTAGGAATGACTTCCAGACATAACCTTTAATGTGCGGTTCAGGATAAAATGGCTTTCCAGCTGTGTTCTTGCTGGTCTGATTCAAGTGAGTGCTCTTGTTAGTAAGGGTGTTGCTGTGCTGCTTGTCAGAAGGGCAAGCCTGCAAAGACACCACTGAGTTCACCCTTTACTGGAGTATTCCTGGGAAGCACCTGGGAGCCATGGCCAGGATGTGTGTAAGTGCATACACAAACTCTTTAGACATCTCAGAAGTGTATGCTCTTGTGAAATTATTTTCTTGTGGACCAGAGAGTAATGGCCATTTGAAAGGTGTCAGCATTGTTCTTGAACCGAGCTAGGTCACAGAGTGAAAGGATCCCTGGGAGGATTTGTATATATGATAAAGGATGAGAAGATTGATAATTCAAACAACTACAGATTGTTGTGTTTTGCAAGTCAGGGCTTCTTGATAGTGATATAGACCTATTAATTCAGCAGGCTTCTTTTCTACATGATCATCTACAAATGCAGAAGTAAAAAGGCCCCTTCCTCAAAAAAACATAATTGTTTGAGTAGAAGATGAGTGCAAGGCAAGAGAGTAAAAAGGAAACCGTGTTCATCAGTATGATGAGCAGCCACTGTGGCTGTAGGAAAAGAGTGAAGTGCTTTTGCAAGTATTCACAGGGAGCTGTAAGAGGGATTTCAGCACCCAGAAAGAAGACACTTCCTTGGAAATATGATAGTGAGGAATAAAGACCATTGTAGCAGACCAGCCATAGAGCAGCTTCTTAGTAGTAGTATATCACAAAGGGCCTTGAAAGCAAAGTCAAGTGACTTATGCTTGATGCTAAAGAGGAGGTGACAGAAAAGGGATGCACAAGCAGGTGTGTATGCCAAAATGCCAGTGAGGAAACTAACTCTGCTGCAGTGTTGCTTTGCTCACAGCAATATCAGAGTAGACTGGTAGTCTTATCAAGGTGTCAGACAGTGGGAGTTCAGCCGAGGGGATCTTTGGGAATGGCTGTCAGTCCTTAGGACCCTATGCAGAAAACCTTTGAGAGAATTAAACCTCATTTGGAGGAAAGGATTCATAAACTGGGCATTAGAAGAGAGATCAGAGAGATGTGGCGACTGACTCACATAGTTATACTGTCATTAATGAAGGAAAGTGGGGTTATATGGAGGCATGGGCAGGAGCTTTGCTTTAGGCAGGAAGAGCCTGAGTTCAAAGCAGATCTAAATACAAGTTGACCTTACAGAAAGGTACTAAGAATTTTTATTTGGATAGGAGGGACAAGTATGGAGTTGAGCAGTAAAACAGGAGGTATCTTTGCAGAAGTGGTTATTGAGTTTGTCTGCGGAGATGAGTTTGGGTGTTTGGTTTTGTTTGGTGGTGTTGGGTTTTTTTTCCTGGAAATGGGATGGTAGGGGAAAAGAGACCAAGACCTGTTCAAGACTGGTGAAGAAGACTCTTTAGCAAACATGCCGAATGAGTGATGGGAGGCAGAGGATGAAGAATGCAGAATCCAGAGAATAAGATCTCAGGAAGAGTGTGGTCAACATGCTAAAAGTAAATGAAGAACAATAATGGAAACAGTGTCTGACTGAAATCTTGGTAAGAAGGAGGTATGAGAGACCTTGACCAGCATAGTTTCAGTAAGATGTGAGGGGCAGAAACTGTTGGAGGAACATCAGGATAAATAAACAGAAATGAGCTATGGGATGGAATGGCCAAGAAGAGCATCAAGGACTTCTTGGTATATTTTAAAGAAAGGAGATGCTAAAGGATGTTAGTGAAGGGGAAATGGAAGAATTCATGGTTAAATGAGAAGGGTTAAGGATAATTAGAATTAAAAGGGATGAAGGAAACTGAGATAGCATGGAGATGCTGTTGGAAGGGAGAATAGTCATATTTCTTGGGAGAACAGGAGAAGAAAGTGATTGAGGAGTGAGAAGTTGCATCAGCTAGAGTTGCAGATGTACTTCAAATTCAGCTGGATCTTACAGATGCCTAGTTGGGAAGGTGAGAGTACAGAAATGTAGAGAGAATGAATTTGCTGCTGTGGTAATAGCTTCAGGGGAAAAAAAAATGAAATGAAGTCAGTAGGCCAGACTCTGGGATGGTAGTCTAGACTGGACTGAAATGAAGCTTGAAAGCAAATGAGCAATTTTCAAAATGAGAAAAGGACAGGGAGGAGAGATCTGCAAACAGGAGAGGAAAGAAAAACTAATTGAATTATATGGATAAGCTGTGACCAGAGAGGGAATTTGCACAGTGGAGAGGTGAGGAAGAGCAGTGCTGGTGAAAAACATAGCAGATTAACCATTACAGAGTGACTGAAAAAGCTGAACAAGCTGCAGATCAATTGAAGGCTCAAGAGTACAGAGATGCCAATATAAGAAACTGGTTGGATTGTCATGTCAGAACCTGACACCACCAAGGGTTGATGTGGGAATCTGGGAGAAGGAGAAAGAGCTTTGGATCAAGCATGGAGGAGGATGAGGATAGGGAAAGGCTGGGCAAGAGAAAGGGCTTGAAAGCAACAGGAACAGGAGGGACCAAGCCATTTGCACCATGTCTGCTTCTCATCCAGGAAGCTCAGAGAAAGGAAGATGCCCAGAAAAGGAAAAGAGCACAGGTGAGGTCCTGAGAGCTGGAGGAGCCATGAGCGCCTGAGGTGAGTGTACAGAGCTCAGAAACAGCCAGGAGGGGAAACAAATGCAGTGATGGTACTAAATAGCAGGTGGAGGTGTGGGGTTGGTATAGCTGGATGGAAGAGAGTGGTTCTCCAGGAGGACAGGGACTTAATCCAGAGTTGTCAAAGGGAGGGATGAGGAACATGGTAGGAAGAGGATAGGCTTGGCATGGAAAATGGGCAGGCGTAAGGAAGATAACAGGGCCAGATGCTTCTATGAACAAAGGGCGAGGTCAGAGCAGTGTCTGAGTGGCAGACAGACACATGTACAAAAACAGAAAACAAGAGGCAGCTCCTGCCTGTGGTTTCTAGGTATGGAGTTTGGCTGCCTGTGATCAAAAGTGATTGATTACAGAATTAGTCTTGTGCTAGTTTGGCCCTGTGACTTCAGATGCTGTAATCTAAGCCCACTGTGTGCTTATCCTTGGAGCAAGGATAACTCTTTAGGCATAGGGGTGATTTTGGGGGAGACATGTCAGAGAGCTTTTCCCCAAACTGCATTTGTAATCCTGCCACACCTCTCATCAATCATCAAGCTAATATAAAACTGGCAGTGTGCTTCCTGTTAGTGTGTTGTGAATTTTCAAAGGCAAAGTGCACTATTGTTTAATAGCCAATTATTCACTGGCATTGATAAATAGGCTTTGCTCGCGATTACTGCAGCAATTACTCACTCTCCTAATTTAGACAAGAGGAAAAAATTAATTCAAGCTTCCAGTTGATCATTTATATCTTTAGCTTTTGTAATACACATCACAGTACACTGAAAACAACTCCACCATGAAGGAAACCGATCTGTTAAAATTGATAACATGTTTACTCTTGTTCTGTCTCTGAGAAGCACGACGAGTCCAAGCTGAAGGGCTGTGGCTGAAGGTGGGTTTTCTTATGTTTTGGGGATATAAAAATATGAAAATCATTCTTTTAAACCTTAAATTAAAAACAGAGGGGAGGGATGTTACTATGATCAGAAGGAAACTCCATGTACAGTTAAACAAGCAAATAAAAAAGCAGGATGTTTAAGTAATTTGACCTCACCTACCCCCAGATCACCCTTCAGGTGCTGATGGACAACCCATCTCCAAACAACAGACTTCCAAGATGTTCAGGGGAGGCTTGTCAGGAGAAATGAGAGGATGCTGGTTGTCTAGTTTAGAAGGAAATTGTGGCAGAGGTATATAAAAATATTAAAAGTTTTAGTAATGGTAAGTTGCAACCATCATATTTACTCTTCCTCAGAATTCAGGAGCAGTGAGATGGAAAGGCATCCACATGACATTGGAACAGGGAAATGCTTTTATTCATTTTATTATTAAAATTACTCCACACATTGACTTTCTGTTGCAAAAGGCACAAGAATTTTGTGGTAACTGTAGATTTGAGGCCTCAATACCTGAGCGAAAAAGTGGTGCCTGAGAAGCACCTTCTGGTCTTCTCTCCACCTCAGTGCTGTGGTTTCACTTTCTGTGGCTATCTCAGCATTTGCTGCTGGCAGCCACTCAGCTGGTCTCAGAGAAGAGCAGGAAGAGCCTTTCCTCAGTGTACACTGGTGCAAGCCTGACAGCACATTCCTTGTAAGCACAGACTGTGTGCAAAGTAGAACCTCTTCCGTGTCTAGTGAGGAACATGCATGGGCATGAAGCCTCACACTCTGCACGCAGCTCCCTTTGCCTCTGAAGCAGAGTACAGATTGCCTGTGTGTTTTTGTCTTGCAAATTCTGGTTTATTTACCCCAAATGGTGTCACTGCAGCAAGTTTTTCTGTTCAGGTGCACTACAGAGCTTGAGTGACCCCAGATGGTTTTTTTTTGTTTTGTTTTTGGGGTTTTTTTTTTGGCTCCAGGTCTCACCCTGATATGTGCCCACCAGGCATCTGCACCAGGCAGTGTTAAGGCCACTGCAATCGCCAGCCCAGGAGGTGGACAGGGTTGAAGCACAGACAAGGCTGCAGCTGCTCCGATACTCAAAGCAGACTTGAGGGAGATAACTGGTTGAAAAACTGAAAGGCAGCAAAATACTGTCTCCTCTCAGAGATCAGCTCTGATGTAATAACTAGGAACACTTACTTAGCTAAAAAGTTTGGCTTAAGTAGTTCAAGTTCAGTTGGCTAAAGTAGCCAAGGCTGAACACAAGGTTGGCTCAATAACAAAATTTGAATTTTGTTTCAGTTGGGAGACAGAATTAGGCCTTTACTCTTTCTTCCTTCAGTGCAGTGAATATTTGATTAGCAGCAGGTGTACCTGCCTGCCCCTACTCCCTGCACTGTGGCTGGAGGTGGCACCATCTCTTCCCATCTCTGGAGGGTAGATGTATTCTGTCTCCGTTGCTGCCATCATGGCTTTTCCTGTCTTTGGGATGCTTGAAGCTCCTCTGAGCAGTTTAAGTGATGTGTAAGCAGAGCCATCCCAGCTTTTTCAGGAGGCACTAATGCTCCCACGCCTAAGCCAAGCATCAGGAGGGGTGCACCAGCTGGCCTGGGCTGGGGAAGGAGGGGGACGGAGGGGCTGCCTTCAGGGACAGGGAACACACATAGCACTACAGCTACTGTTACTGGAAGCTGCTGGCTGTGAACCCTGTGTCTGCACATCGCAGTCATATTTGATACAGCCATAGGAAGTGCATACCAGAGATGCAGGCAGAGACTGCAGCACCCTGAGATTCCTGGCTTTGGTGTTTGCTCCATGTGTGAAGCAATCGGCAAAGCACTGACTGTTACATTATAACTGGGCTGATCAGAGGAAAGAAAACTGTCATCTGGAGTTCATCTTATCTGAGACTATCATGCATGTGCAGGAACTATGTAATTCAGTTGCCCTGCTTAGCCAAAAGCTAAATAGTTTCTAAAGTTTATTTCCTGTCTTTATAGCAATTGTCTGTCCCTTTATTTATTTTCACTGAAAGCTACTGGTGTGCTAAAAATAATTATTGGAGCAATTCTTGTGGCAGGGTGTATAACAATTGCAGGCTGAAGTCAGAGCAGTTGCGAAGTGAAGGATGCCTCCTTGGCCAATCTCTTCTTATGAATTTCCATAATTTTTATTTTCATGTTTTGTGCTAAAGAGTTTTCTGTTCCTAGCAGCTGAGAAGAGCTGACGGCTCGCATTGTTGTTACCTTGAAAGGGCAGTTATCATGGTTAATCCACCCTCCAAGGTTTTTCCTCAGGATAATTATTGTTTTGGTGATTCATCTTGCAGACCCTGCCCTTCCTTATTCACACAAAATATCCTACTCCCTGCAATATTTCTGGGTCAGGCTCGTGCCACACATGTGATTTCCTCTTGGGCACACAGACAAGACAAGATGGATTTAAAGGTCAGCCATCACTGGGCTGGCCAACCTTGGTGCGTTTATGCAGGCAACTTCATGTGTCACCTATGGCATGTTATCAGATGGGTGAAGGTTTGCAGGGATGTACGGAAGTGGGGTGGTAAGGTAGAGTTCACTTGTGTTTTGCGCAGGGTGGGGGAATGGTGCCTCTGTTGTTATGCTGGAAAATTTCACTGCTCCTGTCTTCAGTGGAAAACATTATCACCAGCACATCCTGGCATGTATATTTGCCTCATTTGTTATTGTCTAGCACTAGCTTAATGCTTATGGTGCATTTCTAAGGTGCTTAAAGAGGGTTGTGGTTTTTCAAGGAAACATAACTCATGGGGGACAGGGGAGGGAGAATCCTGAAAAATTTTGGCACAAATTGAGTCAAATTTGACTGAACATAAAAAATATAACCTGTGCAGGCTTTAACATGAGTTCTGCATGGCCCAGAGGCTACAGGGAAGGGATTATGCCCAACAGGCAGGATTACCACTCAGGAGACCTGGGCTCTGCTTTTCCTGCCAACCTGCTTGGCAGGGTCTGTTTGTACATCCTGTGCTTCCCAGTTTGGGTACAAACCACCACATTTTGCAGCAGGCATATGTTACTGAATACTTGTAGCTGTCTAATCTCAGGTTCCTCCTCAGGATACAGAAACTGGATTAAACCCAGTGATACCACTAACAAAGGAGATCAGAATCTTGGTTTGGGTTTGTTTGGGAGTTGTTCTGCCTCCCCGTCCCCCCCACCTTGGCATTTTTGCTACAGACATGGACTCACAGCTTGTCAGCCTGTCTGGTGACCACCCCAATGGTGTGCTGCAGCAGAAGTGGGGCAGTACCTTCAAACAGAGTCAGCAAAACCCCTACCAAGTGGTCACATAGTGCTGTCCTTTGTTAGGCCCATGGCAACTGCCATTTCCCAGCAGACCAGGGCCAGTGCTTGCCCTTGCTGCTGAGCTGGGAAGCACCACGATACTCTCCAGTGCAGGACCAAGCTCAGGGTGCCCCCAGCTTTACTGTCTCCCCTTGCCTTGCTGAAACAACCGCCCCAACAGCTCCACAATGCTGCTGGCTGCAATATTGCTGTAAAATGCAGCTACTGCATCTCTCATCTTAGAGGTATAGGACCCTAATTGGTGAGATCTGTGAGACAGCTTCAGGTCTGTAACTTCCAGGCAGGATGGGAAACGCATATTAGCAGGGAAATTTTAAGCAATGCTGCTTTTAATGAAGACCAGCAGAACACGATGGCAGTTTGGTGGCAAGCTGCTACTACCAAGTTCACTTGATTTTTTACTTTAGGTGCTTTGAAGGAAATCAAAGTCTTGAGTAAATGCCCTCTGGGGACAGAGCTGGGGGGAAGAAAAAAGGAGAAAAACATAAGCTTCCAAGCTTCACCCTCTTTATACACTGCGAGCATAAGATAAAGTTGGCAACAGTTGCAACTGGTCCTGCTACACTTTCAAGGGGTGTGAGTATGCTATATTGTGACCCAGCTACAGTAAGTGTGAGCTTGGTAACACAGTGACAAACGGTGGGCTTACTAAAGCCACCCCTTCTGCTCTTGTGACCTGGCCAGCTGAGCTGGCACTTGGCTCACACCAGAAAGCTCCTTCGGACTCTGTGAAATTGTCATCCTCCTGGGACTGGGATGCTTGCTGCTGGGTGTCTCTGGTAGCACAGAGCTGTGCCTGCACTGGTTACCTTCAGCATGTGCCTGTGCCTGTCTCCTTTAACCAAATTCATCTGGTGAATTGAATGGTATTTTGCCAAATTCATCCGGTGAAACACCGGCACAGGTTGCCCCAGGAGGTGGTAGCTGTCCCATCCCTGGAAACACTGACGGTCAGGTTGGACGGGGCTCTGAGCAACCTGATATACTTGCAGATGGCCCTGCTCATTGCAGGGGGGTTGGGCTAGATGGCCTTTAAAGGTCCTTTCCAAACCGAATCATTCTGTGATGACTGGCAGTGTGTTTTAACATCAGCATATCAGTATAGTCATGCAGCAGAATACTTTTCCTGTGAACTGTTCACATACAGGTGGAGCATGATACTGGTGTCCAATCACAGGTGCATGGCTTCTGGTATCAAGAATTGACAACCAGCACACCCAGTTTTGACACACATGAAGTGAAAACCTGCGCAGGTACCAGCCAAAACAAATTGGCAACACGTTTCTTAGGGATTCTGAATAGCTGTCCTGCAGCCACTACCAATGTGTAGCCAATGAGTCGTGGGAGGTATGAAAATCCCCGAACTGTTGTGAGGTGCTGTACCTAGTGACCAGCAGCCATTTTATGGGGTGTTTATGGGATACAAGCGGCTCCTTGTGACTGATGTTACTATTTTCAATACTAAATTAATTTTGTACATGATGGTAGTCTTACTACCATTCATTTAAAAAAAAAACAGGGGGGGAGGGGAATATTATGGTGATTTTTATTCTCATGTTTGCTTGAAAAAGTTAACACGAACAATGACCACAATGGTTTGTTTTGAAAATTTCCCACAAGCCTATGCTTACATTTAGTTTCTTTGAATGTGTAACACCAGTGGTTCAAAGAACTGGAGCTTTAGTGGCACATCAGAGATTGAATCTATTACTGCTTCCTTGACAGCAAGAGATGTTAAATACTTTGAATTGGCTTCAGCATGTATAAAACCCCTTCTTTTTACACAATAGTTCTGGAACACTGCTTTGGAGAGCAATTTCCTGGGAAAGTAGGGCTTTTTTCAATGCTCAAAGTATCAGAATAAGGTTGGTGTTTGTTTTTTGTTGTTGTTGTACAGTGCTAAAATGAAACCACTCACATTGTACAGGTATATCTCATGTAGATTTATTTAGGTTTTTACCACTGCACAATGAAAATACCCAAGTAGTGTCCGTACTAGTAGGCTGGTGACTGGACAGACACACAAATTACCCAAGCAATAACAGATCCAGTAAATGTTGCATCCAGTAAAGAACCTAAAAATCTGAAGGGAACTAGAGAGGTATATTCATTCCAATTTAGGCTTAGGCAGTAGAGAAAATAGAGTTTTGTTTGGTTACTTGTCTCATGGCAGGGAACACTTTTCAAAATGGTTAGTTGGAGTTAATTGAGTTTTGATGAAGTTCACAAAGATGCATATTAAAAGAACCTACCTATTAATTTTATGTTAGGAATCAAATACAACAATTTAAGAGAGTTTGTATGCAACTGTCACATGAATTTAGGATGCAAATCCACATCAGGGTTTCTTTTAAAAGCTTTGCTGACCGTAAGCAGAAATGTGGAAACTCAACAAATAACCTCTGGAAAAATGGCATTTGTGTGTTATAGTCTCAGAAGACTAAAAATAGAGCTCGTTCTGTTTGTTTTTCTTTATGAAGTGGCTAACTGTAACACTCCCTTACCAGCCCTAAAAAAGAATTTACATAAAAGATGGTGACGCAAAACCTTATCTCATTAGCGTACCTTATTTCTTCACCACCATAGACGACAATGGTGTAATTTTTAGTCTTTTTCCCATCTTCCCTGACAATGAGCCAGATTTGAGAAAATAATAAGGTGCATATCTGCACACCATGTTACCTACCTATAAATACTGCAAATCTGTTTCTTTAACCTACAGTAAAATCTCAACTGTTAATCATCCATAAGGTAACACTCTAAGAGGGAATCACGTGCAGTGATTTAACAATACTTAGTAATACGCTCTATAAAGGTCATAGTATTTTTCCAGCTGTACTGAAGTCCATGTCTTCAAACACTTTGCTGAACAGACCTTGCGGACAATCAAATCTTTCAGTTCTATTTCATGATGTTTTGTTTTCTAACTTTTATTTTACTGTAGGAAAAACAGTTGTTGTGGCTTATCTTTCTGACAATGATCACCTTTGGTGATGGCAAATTAGCATCTCTTGCTTGTACTGCATCTACTGATGGCACAATTACAGCCTGGAATGGGCAAGAGGTCAGAAAATACAGGAGTTCATATATTTTTCTCTTCCCTTGAAATATAAGGCCTGAATCTACCCTGCAATACTTATGCCTTCAATATTTATGCCCTCTTCTTTTTGGATTTTACAGAATCCTCTAAGTGAACAACTATTGTGATCTGAGGAACATTAGCTTTCAGCAGGTAGTATTTCACACACTAAACTCTTCTCAATTCAGACATAGTGAACTCTGCTAGAAACACAAAGGGCACGCAATAGTTGTATAAAAGCATGCAAAGGTACCGGTCACTCAGTGTTTCTAATGTCTTCTTATAATGAAATACTCTCTTACACAGAAATCTCTAGATATTTGGTTGCTGAACACCCTTTTTCTCAGGGCCTAATTTAAAACACTGTAGAAAAAGTCAGTGCATCAAGGATGTAAGAGTACTTCATAGCTTCTTGATCTGTCTGAAAATAAAGACAGAAAGGAACAAAGGAATGTGGCAATTTTTACGATAATTCACGTTTTTTTCTTCTGCTGTTGAAGGCTCTTTGCACAGGACAGGTCTAGTAGTCATCTAGTCACAGAATTTATACTGAATCTAAGAGCAGCATTTGATTATCTTCTGTTGCCAATTTTGATGGAGAAAACTTTGGATTGTAGGGACTACACAGCGATCAACCCAATACTGCTTTCCACCAGGTGAAATGCTGTCTTCAGTATCAAATTTGCTGATCACTACTTCAGACTTGTTAATTTTTTTATTTTTTGAAATTAGTTCCTGAACACTGGCATTCACAAGAGTCACCCTAAAACTAATAAACACTATTCAAGAGCAGCTTAGATTTGGCTACTGTCACAGCTACATATAAATGATGTCTTAAAATACCTGGGAAATCAGTCCGTGAGTCAACAGTGAAATGAATTGGCAGAGAAGGTAGAAAGCTTTGTGTAATCACTGTGCTACTTATGGATTCAGAAATGGACTCTGAGTTTCACAGAACCATGCTGTTGCTCCAAAAATCGAAGAAAAGGGAGTGGGGTAGATTGAAGAGGGAATTTTAGTTTCTGTATTTTAAAAGAAGTTGACTGGGAACTCCTCTGTTGCCCCTACTTGAAATACAAAAATCTGCAGTCACTGAATGAGATTTGAAGGGCAAGCAATATGGTGGATATTTTTTCTTTAACAAGGTAATCTTCATAAGGAACTTCCTGGCTGCGTTTCAGAATTTCTGAAACACAATGGAGTGCACTGAGTCATTGTAATCCAGTGGGGGGACAGGTCCAACCAGGGTTGAAATGCAAAACAGAAAAAGGGTATTTTATTAAGAGTAAAAACTTCATTGTGCACCTGGGAAATATTTCTTTAAATGTCTGAGAATTTCATATGGTCTAATTCACTTCAATATGAATAAAGAAACAACATTGTACTAATCAACTCTGTATTAGATGGTTACTAACTGGCATCTTGCTATTCTTGGCTAGTGTAAGCAGACCTGGTCAGGCTCCTCACAGGAAAAGCCATCGCAGCCCTGCAGCACAGGTTAGCCGTGATTGCCTGCTGAACAATTCAAGCCTGGCAGGGTGACTGGACAACAGCTTGCTGCATTTTCTACATCACCACCTTCATGCAGGCTGGCTACCCACTCAGTAAACAAGCCTTTCCTAGCTGTAAGTAGATTTATTAAAAAAATTACTAATGTTTATTCATCTCTTATATGTTGATTTACATAGTAAATAGTAATGAGTTAGCTCTACCTTATTTCAGTGACTCATGCTAAAAAAAAAAAAACAAAACAAACAAAAAACCCCAACAACAACAAAAAATCCAACACAAACGTATTTGGGCTCAAAGTGAAATCCTGCCCCAAGATTGAGGTTTTCCATTGACTTCAACTGAAACAAGGTTTAAACATGTCTGTCCCCACCAAATGCCAGCTTTCCAGACCTGCTTGTTGGCAATTCATCCATTTAAGGTATTGCCACAATAGTTTTACATATATTATTGCAAATTTTTGTGACATTTAGCTGAAACTGTTTAACAGCATCCTAACAAGAATCGTATTTCCTGCATTTGCATCCTTCAGATACTCTTATTGCCTCATTATTTCACACTCATTATTTATTAATTATTCTCATGCCTAATGCTCCACCTGTTTTAATTACAGAATCACAGAATGGTAGGGGTTGGAAGGGACCTCTGGAGATCATCTTGTCCAACCCCCCTGCTTCAGCAGGCACACCTAGAGCAGGGGGCACAGGTGGGTTTTGAATGTCTCCAGGGAAGGAGACTCCACGACCTCTCTGGGCAGCCTGTTCCACTGCTCTGTCACCCTCACAGGAAAGAAGTTTTTCCTCATATTGAGGTAGAACTTCCTGTGTTCCAACTTGTGCCATTGCCCCTTGTCCTGTCATTGTCCACTACTGAAAAGAGTCTGGCCCCATCCTCCTGACACCCACCCTTCAGATATTTACAAGCATTGATAAGATCCCCCCTCAGTCTTCTCCAGGCTAAACAGGTCTCAGCCTTTCCTCATAAGGGAGATGCTCCAGTCCCCTGATCCATTGTCTGCTTAGGTTTGACCTACCTCTTTCCCTCATTAAAGCACCAGAAATACCATATATGAACTGGTGCTAGACAGTTGTATCAGAACAGCATCTCCAGTGTTACTGAACAGTAAGTACAGAAGTGGGATGGTGTGGAGCATGGAACAGTAGAAATACTTTTCTGTTCACCACAGCCACCGCGGGAACAGTGAGATTAGTCAGACAAGTTGACTTGGCTTATTTGCTCTGCAGTGGTAGTAGTGCTCACTGCTGGCTCTCCTGTGTTCTCCAAGGTAGCTGCATTTAACTTGAAACAGTAAAAGGAGGATTTGTTCAAAACACTAATACCTAAGGAAAATTTGCTTTGTTCTGTCTGTCTCTGCATTGGTTTCTGCAGCCATGTATCACCTCTTTCATTACAGCATGTACTATAAGGCAATTAAGGCAGCGTATGCCAGCTGACGAAGAAATGTATTAGGATGGTATTACATCAGTCTCTTAAAAGCAGATTCAGTGCTACTTTTTTGTAAAATAAGTATCGAGGAAAGCCTTTGACTGTGCTTGTTTTGGCATAACATACGCTTTAGTTTTACATACCAAGTCCTAATAGCATCAGTCACGGCTTAATCGGCACAATGTTAGTCATGAGTACTAGCCCTTTGACATTGTACAAATTCATTATTTTAGGAGTTGGGAAGTTCAAGCTATACTTCTCTTTCTTCCTCACCCCTCTTTATTTCAGGGAGCTACTGCAGGAGGAGCCACTTATACACTAACAATTCCAGAAGTGAATCAGGGTTCATGTATGACAGCATTTTGGGATACTGTGATTTACTACTTCTTACTACTTTCACCGAGCAACTTCTGGGTAGTTGCTGGGAGTACTGAGACCACAGGTATCTCCAAAGGTAATGTATTAAAGGGTGTATAATATATAAGGTAATGTATAGAGCGTGTATTAAACTCTCTCACAGAATTGGGACTCGCAATTGCATGATCTGATCCTGCTCTCTAGTTTTATGCTGTGCTGGGTCTAACTAATCAGTGTGGCATCATTTATACAGAAGAGTTTTAATGTCAAAGGGAGTATTTTTTTCAGTAACATTCTCCTATTTCAGAAAGGACCTTTTCAGTCACCAAAAATACAGTCCTTAGTAGCACTGTATGACTCGTAATAGATTTATTTTGAAGATCGCTTTAATACAGCAGGGTGAAATACAAGAGTGTCTTATTTTCTGATGCATATAAGCCCTCTTCACTGTAGTGGTTTGGCATCTGAAACCAAACCAGTATAAAAATCAACTTCCAGTAAGACCATCTACGCAATAAGAATCCGATTTCTTGTGTTGTAAGAAAGCATACGTTGACATCTGATGCTTCCAGTGGCTCCTGTCACAACTCATCTTTACAAAACTATGTCATTAAACATACAACTAAGTTTGGCAGGTGAAATCTGCTTGCTTGACTAAATCCAACTTTCTCATCTGCTTAGCAGAGGTCTGAAGGCCACAGTATGCACTGATGCCTCTAGAACTGAGGTACTTCAATTGTCTTTCGGGAGTCTCACTTGAAACTACCAATACTCAGCTGAACTCATCACACTTTTCTGTTTTAACCAGTGCATCTGAGACTTTCCTTCCTTTCTCTCCCCCCAACAACCTGCCCTCCCCCTGAATGTATCAGGTACTTTATAGTTTGCCCGGTAAATCCAAAAAAAGATGAACCACCTATACGCAGCTATGACTGAGTTACATGCTGGTTACCAAAGGAGAGAGTAAGAACAGCTTTTTGGCATAAGGATGACATGGCATTTCAAATGACCACAGGATCAGATCTAAATATAACATGAAAATTCTAGGTATATGTTGCTAACACCTCTCTATATACATTTGATAGCTAAAGGTTAATTTCTGTGCATCTGTTCTCACAGGTTGGAAGGCTGGATACAGAGCACAAATTAAAACTAATGGTTAAGAACTCAAACGCCCTTCCGAACCTGGGAAACCACAGGAGAGAACACCCTTTTGAGGTAGGGTAAAACTCTGCTGTGTGTACCTCTAGCGGCAGCTGTTCTCTAGGAGCTCTATTATCTTCTGCATAGCATGAAGTATAGAAAATAACAGCAATTCTTGCCTGCCACAATCCTAGCTTTCAACACAAGGCAGCATAGGGGAGAGAATTTTTAATGCATAAAATTCATATACTGTGAACATGGCACAAGTGCCCAGAGTCCCCTTTGGAAGCATAAGGATGTTTATTAGTAGTGTTCTGTCTTACAGAAAAAGCCCAACAGGTCTTGGGTTTCACACTACCAGGAAGATTTCAGAACACAGCTTCCTGCATGGAAGGGCACAGAACATAATTCTCCTGGGATGTGGATCTGCACTGAAGCTATATTCTATTTTTGGAGCTCTGCTGGAATGTTTCCAAGACCACCATGACACAATTACTTCACTATGGGTGGTAAACATGTCTCTACTGTTACTGCAAACTTTCCTGCACTGTTTGCTGTGCATTCTTTAACCACTGTTTCTTTATTGGAAGGATTCTTGCCATGTTGTCACCTCATCCTTGGACCCCTCTTTGAATATACATGTGGGAAAAAAGCAAATAAACCCTGTGCTTTGAGCAGATTCCATTTACTAGGTGGAGCCCACAGATAAGTTGAGGTAAGAAATAACCTTGGATGAGGCTGCTAAACCACAGCGTAATTCCTTTCTAGTCTGAGCCTTATCACTCGATCAAGCTGCTTCCAATTACAAGGAAATAAATGCCTATACCTGTTATAGGTAAGACAGAATCAGTAATAGAAAGATGGGGATGAAGGGTTAGCATCCTTAGATAAAGGGAAGAACTAACCAACCATTTTAAAAATGAACTGACCACTACTGTCTTCCTCTGTGTAAAGACATATCAAGGCTACTTTTGGTATTGCACAAGAGATACTGCTGGATTTGATGTGGCAGAACCAATACTGCAGTAGCTCTCTGCAGTATCTGCTTATCACAATACACTGAAAGCATATGGAGACATTAAATCCAAAATTCAGGTACTTTTGCCTAAGAAACACTTAGGACTCTGTGAAGAGCGGCTGTTTTTAACACTTAAAAAAAATCTGGCTCTAAAAATGTTGAGATGTATATAACTTCAGTCAGAGATTAAGAAGTTTAAAGCTTCATCTACTACTTGTGTTCTGAATTATACTGTTAAAGAAACCCAGCAGCACTGAGAGTATCAACTGTTACAGTAACAGAAGGGCAGAAATAGGCACATTAAACCCCAAACTCACATATTGCTTCAAACTTCATATAAAACAGCTCCTTATTTTCATCTAGGACCCAAGTTCTGTTTATAGCTCTCACAAAAGGGGCTTTACAAATGTGTCCGGTACAATGGGAGTACCACAGCTGGAACAGCTAGCACAGATTATTTAAGGATTATTTAAGGATAAGCATACTCCTTATAAAATTTTAATTATATTAAAGCTTTTAAGGTACTTTTAACCACTAAAACCAAATTTATTGATATGTTTCTCTGCCTAAATCTTACCTGCTGATAACTTACCAGCTGCATTTATACAAAAACCAAGGTGCAGTTAAGACTAGCAGAGCCCACCCTCTTAAAGTCTCGATTTTTGTGCAGCAATTTAAACTTCCACTCAGAAACCAGCTCTAGAGTAAGCAGAGTTCCTACGCATTCCTCAGTAATTTTGTAAATAAGGATCCTCCCCCTACAGTGTAGTCTTGCACCAAAAGTCTTTAACGAAAGTCACAGTTAACACTAGAATAATTTTTAGTTAACACTAGAATTGGTTAACACTAATACTAGTTAACACTAATTTTTGTAACATAGTCTTGACTTCATTTCAATCACGTGGGCACTGTTTTCCTGAAATATTTATTTTGGAGAAATTAAAGTCCATTCCCTGTAAGAGTTGCACAAAATGCTGTATTTTATTAACTAAATCAAACGTGTACAATTAAATTCATACAGGACATTCAATATAAGCATACTTATCCTGATTATATCATCTACAATTCTGCCTTATTGTCAAAAGTTTAAATAGTGGCTGGTGTAAGCCTAACATGTTAATGTGACAAGATGCTCAGCAGTTAAAATAAAGTCTCTGTATCCTGTGGTATAGGATGTCCAACTGAAGACCTGCCAAAACTATTGCTGTAGTGCAGTGTATAAAGTATAGTAAGTCCATAAAAAAACCCCTATGGACTACCTTTTAACATATGATTCCAAGAGACAAACTATGCAATAATTCATTTTAACAGAGTCAAAACTTCCCTCCTGCAAGACTGCAAATAATCCATAATTGAGAGCCTGTTTTATTAGGAGTGCCTATCCCTGTTGAGAAACTACCAGCTTTCAGGTGAACTGTAAGCTGATCCTTCTGGGGAAGGAAAACTTCAGGTTTTTTCCACTTGAAACGCACAAAGCCAAAGGATGATTTATTATAGCTGCCTGTTTAAGTACATAGTATCAGCACCTCAACTGAACATCAAGAAGTGCATGCCACCTCCATCTTAATCATAGGGAACTCGGTCTTACTCTTGAAGGAATTGCCTTCCAAGCATAGCCTCTTACTTGCAGGATACCACAACACAATGTAACCAAAATGGCATGTACACCCTCATCTGCAGTATTTCGCTATACTGAATTCTAGCTAGAAGTGCTATGCTTGAGTTTGGTGATATGCTGGTTTCATTAAGCCTCAATATGCTTAGAAACAGCTTGTCGTTTCTCTTCATATGCCAAAGCTGCAGAGGTTACGATGGAGCCAAAATGGTCTTGGTGTTATAATAAAGCCCTAAGAAAGGCAGCAGGTTGTATAGTTACCTCCTTGTGAGCAAAATCCCTGCCCTAAAACTATGCAACCTACTACCTCTTCCTAGGAGCCCAATGGTTCGTTTTTGCAGTTCTTCTTACTTAGTAGCTGCTCTGTGAAGTCATTTTAGCTTACCAGCTGCTTTTGGTCTTCTTTTTAGGTCTGAGTACGTACTGCAAGTTTACACTGTTACCACTGCTTGGTAAGTGGTTAACCAGTTTTAACGCTCTGGGCTTAAATACTCATGAATGGCTCCATTTTTCACTCTGACCTACTATGCTAAAATTTCAGTCCCAAAAAGCATTTTCATGCTTTTCTGTGTTACTATAGCAAGATGCTAGCTGGCCATGCTAGCACAGAAGCAGGCAGATTGGGCACACCTAGGATGTCAGGAGGAAAAAAAATGTCTTTTTTATAAAAACAGTACCCAACTCTGAGAAAAATTACAATTCTGGATCTTGGCCACTCAAACTTCATAGATTTATACTCCCAAAAAAAGGTGAGGGGTTAATTTTGGCCACTCAACACTTTAATTTTGTATTACATTGTTTAAGTCTCACGTACTAGAAGAGTTGGAGAAAAATAAGCAGGCTTATTAATAAAGTATAATTGTAAGTTTTCCCACCAACTTACTAAGCTGTTGGAGTCATGGAATTCTAATGCATTATAGAAACTGGGGTCTCAGAATAGTATGTCACAATGTACAAGTTTGAGCTACCTGTATTTTTACATTCAAAACCAAATTGTTTTAGAATAATTTCCACTCTATGGAGTATTCCACTTGATACCTAGGAACACATGCATTTTGATATCCAGCCAGCACTGTGCCACTCACCTTGGAAGAAAAGTCATATCAGTCAAATATATCACTTGGGGTTGCACCATTCACACTGATTGTTAATCCTGCAAATTCTGTCACTGACCAATCTGATAATTTACAACCCTAAATTTATCTGACAGATCTATTTTTACTCTGTGTGGACATGAATGACTGCAAAGGACCGCAGTTTGTTTTACTCCTCAGGGAAGGCAATAGATTGTATAGTTATCTCCTGAACAGGGTAAAATAACTACCCTACAACTATACAATCTACTACCTCACTCTGACAGAGAAGTATATACCTCAACAAAGAGTTTAAATAGCTAACCGTGGTTTCATTCTAAAGGATATTTGATACTTCAGTTAGCAATGTTAAACAACGCAACAGCTGGAACATCAGTAATTTGTATTTGATTACCCTGCCATACATATATAGGAATCGACCTATTCCCAGTTTTCTACTTGTTAGAGGAGAAAAATTAACATGGAACGCTAACCTAGCTTTTCCAAGAATTAGAAAAGTCTAAACACAATTACCCATAGATGTTACAGAAATATTTTCCTATAATAAGCATTATAATTACAGGAGTTCAGCAGAATCTGACATGGAGCTTAAAACTGAAAAGTTTTCACTGCTGATTTTCTGCTGCTTTAGGAAAGACAGTAGATTGTATAGTTATCTCCCAGTTGTGGGTATGACCCTAAAACTATACAACCTACTACCTCATCCCACAGTGCAGGCATCTTCAGAGCTGATGTAGAAAGAGTGTTGCTATAGTAAGGACAAGTTAGGTGAGCTGCAGACAGCATTTTCAGTGGAAAATATTGATCGCAGACAAAGCATTCCCTTTATTCTCCCCAGTCATGCAATAAAGTTATTTTAAAGATAAGATTCCTTAATTGCAAAATTTTACCAGTTGCTTTGGTCTTACATATTTCATCTTTAGACAGTGAGCAAGTTGTAGTAGTCATAGCAACAAGAGTCATTAAACTTCTGTTAAAGTACTATTTGTGCTCCACAGATGTAACCTCTCATCTGAAATTAGAAGAAAAGTCTATCAGAAACATCATATGCAGACATAAATTCCTTCCTCTTTGGAGCTTAAAAATAATATCTAGGAGCACAGCTATGCATCTGATTTACATGTATTGGTATGAGGCCCTAATATTTATAATTCTGACGAAATAAGTAATATTACATAGAGTGACATTTTTCAGCTAACCTAACAATCAATAGCTGAAAGAAAAACATGTACTGTCAAAAGTGGCGTCTTGTGCTTCTTCTGTTAGTCTTACATTACATAAAGTCCCATGCATGGGGACTCTTTTATTATAAACAAAACTCATTAAGATTATGGCCTATACTTTGACATTTCATTGCTAAACTGCCTTACCAAAAGGCCACTTAAAATATACATTGTTTTCAGATCAGAAACAAGTGGGTTTCTCTGACTGCTCCCGATATAACCTTAAAGCCAATTTCTACATTAACACAGCTCAATGTGGTAAGTAAAAAAAGACTTAGAATACGGAAATCAAAATACTTGCCAGACAGATGTGTGACTTACAATCCCCTTCTTAGCAAGGACGTCTTGAGACAGAGCTGGAGAGGAAAACTGATTATTTTGTCATTGTAATTTATAAGATAGTTGAAAATGTTTAGAGAAATGCCATTTTAAAAACATTAAATACATATTTTACTAGTACTTCATCCCAATTCTAAACTGAGGGTTTCAGATCACTCTTCAAACAAAGCCTTTGGTAGAACAAGAGCGCCCTAGTGCATGTTAATGTCCTTGCCAAAAAAACACAACGCGTGACCCAATGCATTAATATACGAAGGGATGACATTATTCCTTGAACAGAGAAAAAAATAAAAGTACTTTCCAACCCCCTCAAAGCTTTCCTCCAGAATACTTTATACAAATATTGATGACAAATTTTGGTGAATCACTCTTAAAATCTTGCTTGTAATTGGTATAAATCCCATTATTTGCTTTCCCGAACTTACACACCTACCAGAACATATATCTTAGCGTGCACAGATGGACACAAGCAGTTGGTCCCAATGCCTGAAACAGAAATAAATTAGAACGTAGTACTGGGACAAAGTCAAATCATTATGAAGCACTGGCACACATCATATCCTTTTGAATTAGCTCAGGCAGAGGTCCTGCTGTCAAGCAGATAGTCAGTAGGGAAGCTGACAGTCCTTTCAGTTCCCTGTTTCTGCATCCAAACGTTCAACAGCTTAGCAGAATTCATGTAAAGCACCCATTTCTCAAAAAGAGAGGCAGCCTGCTGAGGCCTGTCCAGTGAGTCTAGCTGCACAGATCACCAACGCGGTATCTTCACTTTGTTACTCTGTGATTCCATTAAGTTAATGAAGTCCTAAATGTTTAGTTTCAGAAGG
Organism: Phalacrocorax carbo; assembly: GCF_963921805.1. Lineage (NCBI taxonomy): Eukaryota > Metazoa > Chordata > Aves > Suliformes > Phalacrocoracidae > Phalacrocorax > Phalacrocorax carbo. Next base: position 24,784,765 of record NC_087518.1, on the reverse strand, counting down.
AACTTTAAGATGATGATTCTCTGATGTACTGAAAATGTTTTAAGTGCTTTTGAAAACTGAATAGGTATTACCACACAAAAAAACTTATGTCGAAAATATAAAATAACTATGACAACACTTGAGTCTATTTTTTTTAAATGAAGCCTGAAGGACACAAAGATTGTAATAAACTTAGAAACCCCTCTGTTGCATTTCACCACCTTTAGGCAAAAGTTAGCTATAAACCTAACCAGCTTGAAAAGACATATCAAGCAGCTTTTATTTTCAATCAAGGACTTCCCAATCAAGTTCTGTTATCAGAAATTCTATATAATTTTCTACTGCTGCCACTAGATCTTCCCATTAAGTACTTGCAGCTCCTCAAACCTTAAGAATCTGTTCTCCTTTCAGCTTCCTGAAACAAGACCCTTTCATCTAATACAGGTCTAGAGGGGCTGTTACTTAAGGTTAAAAAAAAAGTTCTTGAAAAAATATTACTTCCTTCCACTTGTTATCCTATGTAGTACAGTAGTCTGACTTGAGATAATGAAGTACACATAAGGCATCAGGAAAACCATGCTCTGTAACAAATATACCTTAAGAAAGATCATCAGGTATCCTGTCTTCTGACTCTGGCAAGAAAGCAATTTTATTAATATTCCATCACTCAGGTATCATTTTAAAATTGGGTTTAATACTAGGAGGGTATAGAATTTAAAAACTTAAAATTCAACTCAAAATCTCTTGGAAGAAGTTCAGATTACCTTTTGCTTTTTTTGTTTTTACTGTCTATTCATGCAAAGTCTAGCAAATCAGCATTCTACTTTATACTAATCCTGCAGTTTTGGGAGTTTCTATTATTTCTTATTTATTTCTAATTTATTTTATTTCTAATGGTTTTAAAAAACTGTATCACCTAAGTTGCAATGTCCTTTTATCGAATGACATCTGCCAGGTCTCCTTGGAGGCCTGCTGTATGCTGCTTCGCTGATATCAGTGTTAAGGGTTTCTGGCACATACATACAGAAGCAGAGAAGCTTGATGTACAGCATGCTTAATAAATCATGCTCCTGGCACAGCCTCTACTGATTTGGTATGCTCTTATCTTCAAGTGAAGCTTTTACATACTCCCTGCTACTGAAGTCACCACACTGATGATATCACACCTTAGTAAAGCAGAGGAATTTCAGGGCTCTCCACCTGCAGAGTCTCTACTTCAACAATAAACACTTAAATTATGATGAGACTTTAAAGTTTTACAAAATACATGTTTAATTTGCTTTCCTTATTAACAGCTGAGTTGAAAGTGCTACTTTCACAGTCACTGTGTATATTTTAAAATCCCCAAAGCAGTGAAAGTGAAGTAAATGTAATTGTGCAACTGTATAACTGTCATATAGCACCAGCAAAGATGAACGAGTTCACTGCCAAACATGACTTCACTGAAGCCGCCTACCACAGCCAAGGGCTGAGGCTGCAGCCTGTGCACCACTTTAACCACACGATGGAGCTCCAGGGTTTACAATACCAGCACTAACACTAATTGCTTACTTTTACCCCATAATTTCAGTAGCACTCCCTGTACTGGAGCCACACTTCCTGACTCCCACAGATTCTTTCAGTGAGTTAATTCCTGCCACCTTCTCCAGCTACATGCCTGAAGTATGTGCACATCCAGCATCCCAAATGAATACACACAGACTTATAAACTAAAGTTTATTCATTCCATGGGTTTTTTGTTCGACTGGTAGAGATTGGAGGGGCTGGAGAAAGGGAGCAGCATCATGGATGCAAACTTATCCTTCACATTGCTTCCCCTCACTTCACTCAATTGCCCCTGCACTGTCATCATGTGCTACATGCATACCATATCACCTCTTTCCAAAAGAGGCTCAGTAAAATTACACAGTTACTGACATGGATTTCAATGCAAATTAAAAAATTTTCCTCTTCCATATTTACAGTTTTGAATGTATCTTCCTTAGCATTAATAAAGTGCTTATCTTGCTAAAGCCTTGTTCCTAGTTTGTGTCCAAAAGAAATGACAGTAGTAGAATCTGAACAGGCTCTAGTGCTCTGAAGTATGCTTTTCACAGTTTTCTTCAGCTACCTGTAAAGTTTAAAACTGCTGAAGTGATCCTAAACTGCACAGAAAAAAAAATCTCAAGAATGTACACATTCTTGTTTAGTAGCACATAGTAGAACATAAGCACTCTTAAGCTATTCTCCAACCTGTGTAAGAGAAAAAAGTAGCTCAAATTATAGTTATGATTTTTATTCACTACTCTGCTGAAGGAATAAAATGTGCATTTGTAGAAATATCAAATGTCCCATTTCATCTCAGTGTGATCCTAAAAGGCAAATGCTTTATTCTCCCAGTTATTTTGTCAGTTTTGCAGCACAGAAGCAGCCACCCATAGCTGAAGGTGAGTTTGTAGAAGCAATTGTTCCTACAAACTCAGCTTTACTGACACCTACTCTATGCAAGTGTGGAGGTAGACACACGATCTTGAGGTATATAATGCTTCCTTCAGTAGTACATCCTTCTGTGAAAGGATCATTTGGCAATTTTAAGTTTGTAAACAGCTTGTTATTGGAAAAGACTATTTTACTACTTAAATTCAGCAGATAAAATTAAGCATAACAAAAAAAAGTCAAAGCTGTAAATTAAAAACCAGTGTGAAGATTAAGACTAAACAGATTAGAGGGATTTTTTTTCTTGCTTTGTGACAAGCAAATTCACCTGCACAGAAAACAGGCACTGACCAAGAAAGCAAAAATTCTTTCATCAGAATGTTAATGCTTGCCAGCTGAAGTCCAGGCACCTTTTGAAGAGACCTTGCTCACACCCCAAAACTTAAATTTTAATACCTTCCTTTGGACATGTTAGTCCATTTAGCAGCAATACACTTGAGTAAGTGTAAATCACCCCAGAATACAGGTTTTAACTGGCAAATTTTGCCAAGAGGATAAAATGAGCACAAGCAGCTTCAGTGCACAACGCTATATAAATTTATAGATGTTCTTTAACTCTAAGCACAAGCCATACCAAAGTCCACACACCTAGACAGGGATATGCATCCACTATGGTATTTCTTGGAAATTTTTTCCACAAAACACCACGATTAATACCTTTGCCATCAGTAATGTAATTATCTACTGTCTCAATGAGAAATACCATTTTTTTTTATAAAATCTATATCCCATTTATATTTAATGTCTTTAAAACAAAGCATTCTGGTTTTAAGTAATTATAACATGACATATTACTGGTTTGCCACATTTCCAATTAGTATGTTTGATTTTGACTTATTTTTCTAACCATGTAGTTACAGATGGAATATAAATATCCAGAAACCACATCCTGAAAGAAATTAGAAGTCACCACTGCCCATTCATGCACCGAATGAAGCACACCACCTGTGGAAAAGTAAAGTATGTGATCATTATTAATAATTTGTAATATGAACAAAGAACCAAAGTAATACAAATCCTAGCACCTTCCTGTACACAAACAATTTTACAACATTAATAATATGCTACCTGCGTGTAAGTGGTACATGTGTTACAGTACTGTAAAACACTGGCAAAAAACCTCAGTGAGATTAGATAACACATGATAGTATGGAAAATGACTACAAGAAAATGTTACCAGGTTTTCACAAATCCTTTCTGAATACATGCCTGTCAGTACACTGGCAGAAGAAATATGTGTATGAGTACACTTCAGTTTAGCTACAGCTTCAAAGGGTACAAAGGTCTCAGCGCGCTTCTCAAAGGGAACTGTCATTTTGCTTATTTGTTCCTGCTTCAATCAGGAAGACTGCTTACTTATAGATACACCGGTGTGTATTTATTCAATAGCTTTGTGTCTCTTAAGACATGCTCCTAGTAAGTGGGCTAACATTTTCTGCATAAAGTTTGCATGTTAATAAAATAATTATAAAAATTCAGCAAATAATGAAGTTAGTGCATGAGAACATTTTCAAGAATGCCGTATGTTGTTAACAACTGACAATATAATTAAAGATCTATTGCCCTTTATAAGCCCTGGGAGCTTTTCACTATTTTGCAAACAAACTGATGTTTTTTGCTACTAACAACAGAGGAAAATACAGAAGGCATTTATCAAAAGGAAAGTGAAATAAGGATACAGCTTGTTAGTAGTGGCAGAAAAACAAAGCAAGTTATTTGACATTATATCTAGGCTTCCCTTTGCCAAGTCTCCAGTCTCATGCAAAAGGACTTCCTAGCATGACGTATATGAAGTGAGGTTGCATTTAAGATATACAGAGTACAACCTGGTGAAAAGCTCAATGAAAAAAATTAAAATCAACAATCTTATATTAAAAATGTCATAATACAGCTTTTTAATACATCCCTCTTCATGAACCTAGCTATTGTAGGGCAAACAAATCCTATTAAATCTATTATTGTGTGTTGACTACACTGGAGAGACTGCAGCAAGTTTGAAGAACAACAACTGTAAACACGTCCTTCACTAAGTTCAGGCTATTTAATACCCACGTGTTGCTGTGAACAGCATATGTCAGATTTTACAATAGGAGCCACACCAGTAAATAACTGTTTTGGTGAAGCCCCCTGGCAGCTGGGGATGCTTACCCACTTGAAGAATTAGGAAGAGGATACCCCATTTCTTAAATATCTTTTAATTAAATTCAAGAAATAATATTGCTTTTGAAAGATCATTTTGTCAAAAATTCTATCATGGATTGAATTTGACCCTTATGATTAAGCATTTTTTTAGTAGGATTTCTAGATACATTTTTAATGGAAGCAACTTTTTCATGCCAGTTAAGGCTTGCATTACAGTCAGAAAACTGTCTGTGCAAAGTAGTACAATTAAAGAACATAGACAGCGTGGAAAAGGCAAATCTATAAATAAGGATTACCATAACCTTGAACATCAGGTTGAGTTTCCACCCTAACAAGAAATAATTCATAAAAATGTAACTGGTTTGAGTAACATATTTCTCTAAAACCGACTGTGCTGTGCCAGAAGAAAGTCACCATAAGCACGTTACTGTGTACCAGGGGCGCATTTTACCCTCCGCTAACACCAATAACAACACAAAACGACAGCTACGATCAGCATAGCGCACACTGACCAGTGTTAAAGAGTTTGGCTTCCTGCCGTCCCACCCCGCCTCTCACTGACAGCGCGCCGAACTGCCCGCGGACAGGGGTTTCATACGGTATTTTCTTCCTCTCAACTTCTGCTCCCTCGGTTTCCAGCGTAAACCCCCCTTCACGCCACCCTGCGCCCTGCTCCGCCACAACTTTCTTCGGCTGGTGCTGCCAGGTGATGCCGGGTGCCTGTGTAGACCTCTGCGCACGGCAGGTCCCCCCCGGGTCCCAGTACCAGGGGCTGGGGAGGCTCCCCCCCGCGGCCAAGGTCTCTCTCCTGCCCACGCACTTGATAGCGGAAGTGACGTACCCAGGCGCTGACGGCATCCGCAGCCTATCCCCGGCGGGAACCGGGGCCAACCCACCACTCAGGAGCGCCCAGGGGCGGCACTTCCGGGCCTTCAAGTAAGTCTGGAGAAGGGGGGAGGAGGAAAAAAAGGCCTCAATTAGAAAAATAACTACAATAATTGAGACACCGGCGGCGGGGTGAGCCCGCCCAGCAGCAGCGGCCGCACCCTCGCCTCTTGCCGGGGCGGGCGGCCGCAACCACCGCCTCCGCCCGCGGCCCGAGCCGCGCCCCCGCCGGAGACAACCTCCGACCCGCAGGGCGGCAGCGCCAAGTAGAGGCCAGGCCGAGGCCCCCGCGCCCGCCCGCCCGCGGCGGGGAGAGGAAGGGGAGGACCAGGCTGGGCCCGGCCCGGCCCGCCCGCCGCGCCTGCACCCAGGCCCCACCAGTCGCTTCCTACTGGCTACCCACAGTTCTCCAGCTGCCGCGCGGGCGAAGGTGGCGCCCCGCGAGGGTCGCACCAGCCGCCGCCGCCGCCCTATTACCTGCCGCAGGGTGACCCGGAGCTGCGCCAGGACCCGGATGGAGTCGCGGCCGCTCCTGCCGCTGCTTGCCGCGCGGCACCACGGGAAAGCGCGACGCATCCCGCGCCGCCCGTCCCATTGGTAGCGGGCACCAAGCCCCGCATACTGCAGCCAATGGGTGGGGGAGGCCAGCCGTCTATTACCCACCGCCTCTCACGCTTATTGGGTTTAAGGCCGCGGAGTACCGCCTCTACCTGGAATTCTCTCTCTCCACTGGATCGCAGGGAAGGGGTCTCGGCCCCCTCCGCCATTTATTTCAGGCGGCTTTAGGGGGTAACTCTGAAATGGCGCCCCCGGCGGCGGCTGCGTGGGAGATGGCAAGTTGTGCATGGGTTCATGAGCTTGACTGTCCCTTCACCTCCCATTTCTGAGGGAATACCCTGGGTGGCCTTTCGCTGCCAGCCCACTGTGTGTGTGCGTCCTCCAGCCCGCTGTTGTTTGGCCGTTGGTAGGTAGCCTGAGGGCCGGCAGCAGCTCGAGTTTCCAGGATAGCCCCTAGCCCTGGTTCTTCTTAATGCTGTTACCTGCCGTAGTAGCTTTGGGTCTCTTTTGGCCCATTGCCCTTCTGGCAGCTGATGTGTTGTTTCTCATAAGCTGCTTAGACTGGAAATTGATCAGAAAGATGTGAGACTAGTCATGGGTGCGTGCATCTTTCCAAACAATGGCCATCCAAACTATTGTGTGGTGCTAAGTAGTGCAACACTAGGTAAATCACAAACACCAACTTCAGCCAGAATATGTTAACTGGTGTGCTCAGTGGCAATGTCTGCCTTTACCAAGCTCTACTGCGGGGGTGAGGAGTAACAATTCCAGATAAACAGGCTATGTGTACATGCAGTTTCTATCCAGAGCTCTTGTTAGCCTCTCAGCATTGCAAGAGTGGCTTTTCTTGGTATTGACAGCTTTTGTTTTCATTGTATTCTTGTAGTCTATTTAAGTAGATGGTTGAATGAGCAACACAACTGGAGTTTTAATTGCTTTGCTGATAGCATTCTTTGATAGATTGTAATCATGTTTAATTGGGCAGTGACCACTGAAGCACCTTCTCTTCCTTCACCCTTCCCTGTGATCCTGATGAGCTCTTGAAGTAATGAGTTTGTAACTCTTCCATGCTGGGAAGAAGAGTCTCTTTTCTACCACCCACCCTTGTAAGTGATTCCCGTTTTCAAGTGACTGCCTTTGCAGTTGGGTGAGATACAGCTCTAGCTCACTCTTAACGCTCTCTTGTGAATTGTGTATTTTTGGCAAACTTTGTATACACTTTTCTCTCTATGTCTGCATATGGGTTTTATCCTGTTCTGCTTCAGAAGCAATCTGACTAGGAAGTGTTACATTAGTGTGCTGTTACTTATCAAAATACTTTTTTCTGGTTATATTCCTGATTGATTTTTGTAATGTTCTGGGGATGCACAGGGGATATAAGGTACATCAGATTCGTCAGAGGATACAGTAGTGTTGGGTTGATGGTTGGACTTGATCATAGAGGTCTTTTCCAACCTTCATGATTCTATGATTCAGCTTGTTAGTGTGTCTGCAATAGCAGAGTCATCAGGACTAATACAAGCTCAGGGAGGGAAATGCTGTGTTTAAAAACAAACTTCAAACACAGATATGTTTTCTGGGTCTCTTAATTTTCACAACATCGTTGGGATAGAGGTACTTTAAAAATGCATGAATGCACAGAGTACTCTTGTCAGTCTTTCTTTGTGAGTAAGCTTTTCTGTTTTCTTCTTTTGAGAAATTTTAGAAATAATGAAACTTTTGTGAGTTCTTAACAATTTTGTGAAAGTTTATACAGTTTGCATGATGAAGTTCTTATGTGTGTGGTGTCCTGTCTTCACAAATAATTATTTTTGTCACAAGTGCAAGAGGGGAACATGGAGCCTTGTTTTGGGTGATGAGAGCAACAAACAGTTTAAAAAATGACCCAACACCTGTTCTGGATAAGGCAGACATCTTGCATCCCTAACAAACTAAATCAAGATGCCTCAACAGCTAAAAGGTCTTTTCATCCTTGTGCAGGTAAAACTTTGTCAAATAAATTCGGCTGGCTGTTAAATTACTTCTCCATCTTTACTTTCAGGTGTTACTTGACTCATTTTCTGATGAATGCAGAAGCTACAGCCCGTGTAAGGGTGAGAAACTTTTGTCAGGTGTCTGCCAGGTACAACGGAAGAGTGTTTTGGTAGCTCCTGCACTTCCACTGTAGGTCACAAGATGGGGTGTGAATACTCAGAGAAATGACTGTCCAAGTAACACATTCAGCAATGCAATACCATCTTACCACTGTATTCTTCTTAGGCACCGTAATAATTCTTGTTAGCACACAGACAGAATTTACTAGAATTAGTAGTTATTAAATGTTATTTTTCAGAAGTCATATTCAGAAAGGTTGTAAGAGTAATGTAAATTGTTGTAATGTAAATTCGAGTACATATTTTTAGTAATTTACATGCTGTGCTGTATATAGTGAGGATTGCTGGAGGGCTGGATTTGCCTGGGGAGCAGAGTGCTGTAGTAAGAAAGTCAAGCCTACCTGTCAGATAAATGAGGAGGGATACAGAAGCATTTTTCAAAAGTGAAGCACTCTATGGATGACACGTTTATTTTCAAAGCAGGAAATACTTATTGAGTGACTGTGTTCTTTTGGGCCTGCACTTTGCAGATGTACGCTGATTCATTGGTGGCTGTTGCTCATAATACCCATAATTGGGAAGTGACATTGTTTTTGGCTTAGAGAAGAGAAAAAACCCCCAGTATGTCCGATCAAGCGCCACACACTTGTTGACATGACAAATTTTTCTTTGGAAAGTGAATTGTATGACTTTTTGCCTAACTGAAGTCTTGTATTTCAGTAAGAAATGGCAACCCATCTGTTTTACTGGAGCGTACATAGTTGTGGATTAGCGGGCCATTTTCAATAGCACTAATTATTTTAAAAGCAGCTCAAGAGACATTGAAACTCTGTGTCTTGAAATGTAATATCCTAGGAAGAGTCTTTGGTCTTGCAAAACAGTGCCAAGTAGTTCTGCTCACCTTACTCTCTATTTCTTTAGGACAGATAGGAATTGGAGAGTCTAAATCCTTTGCCTCATTTGAGAGTGGATCACAGCGTAGAAACGTTGAAAACGAACCCTTTGGGCAAATGCAGTTGGTATCAGTACAGAAGAAAATAATTCAGATGAATAAACCACTTCTTATGATAAATCTGTCAAATAAAGTTCTTTGAAAAAGGGGTGATGTAGAAAGCCCAAGTTCTGACCTGAACTGGTAGATGCAGCAAACAGTATGTTGCCACTGGCTGCTGCAGATTTCCTCATACCATACTTGAGCTTCAGTTGCACCAAATGTAAAAGATCGTAAATGACAGTGAAGTTATTCTGAGCATTTGACTTGCTAAGCATTGCTTGACTGCAGCAGCAAGCGATTACAAGCTGTAACCTTAGCCATGTAAAGCTCAGGTTACCTTCTGAACACGACATTCATTACAATTAAACAACACCTGAACAGCATCTTAGGGCAGCACCTGGCAGGCTCTAAGTGAGAAGCAAGAGATAAGGGTGATAAAATTCACAGTTGGCCTCAGTTCTATTCATTCTGCATAACAGTGAAAATGTCAGTACATGTGCCTTTACAAATGATACAAAATTAGAAGATGGTCAAAATAGTAAAGATGAAAAAAGTGTGAAAAGACCTGGCAACACTGGGACTGGAGGGAGCATCTTAGCCTGGTGAATATAGAAGTGCATGGTCACATAGCAATGGAACTGGTGAAACCTAGATTCCATTTTTCTGTTTGCTTCTGGATTTTCCGTTATCTAGTAATGTACAAGTGACAGCTGAAGCTTTTTCTCACAATTAGGCCATTCATATTTCTCTACCATTCCCATGTTAATCCTGTAATGTCAAAAAAGTTTGAACTTACGTTGCCCCCTCTTTTCAGAGCAGCTGCTAATAGAAGACCATCAGGAAGCTTGTGGGAACCTACTCTCTTCACACTTACTTCAGTTAAATTGGATTGAAAGTGGTCAGTGGGTTCACAAGCTATGAGGGGAAGAAAGCTGGACACATACACATACCTTGGAAACCAGGCTAAAAGCATCAAATAGAATTTGGTACAAGGACTGTGTCTCCCACTTCTTGCATTAAGCATGTGCATCAAGACAGGTTGAGAATAGAGTTGCTGGTGCATGTTCTCTCAAAACCATCTTGAGAGTAGTTAGGACAGCAAGTTTGGGGTCATTTTTGTGCAAAACCAGTTGGGGACATGATATCTGTTCTTTTTAGAATTGATTTTTGCATTGCACTGGTATGCTTGTCATCCCACTTTCATGTGGGATACAAAGGAGCTGTGGGGAACTAATACCCAGTCTCATCTGTTGCCCTCATTAGCAATGTCTCTGTTCGCACGAGGAGGCTTTGTGCTGAGTGGGGGCATGCAGGGCTGATCCTGTAAGCCTTTGTGTCAGGGCTTTGATCATGACAAACTCCAGGCCTGGTCTGAAACAGTATTTTAAAAGGAAAGCCTCCTACACGTGGAACATCATAATCTTCCAGAATCCTATGGATCTCTTCTCACATAGTACCAGGAGTACTATTTGACATGTCTTGGTTCTGTTAGATTTCCAGAAAGGTAGTTCTGATACTACCAGAAGAGCCAAAAGAAAAACAAGCTGATAACTTTTTAAGTTTTCCAAAGTTAAAATGTGCAGAGATTGAGCAGATGTTACCCTGAAAACCAGAAGTGCTTTTGTATTAATTAGCAAAGGAGTGTAGGGAAATGATGTAAGGAAAATGCGGTAGGTAGGCTCTGGACCTGTCAAAACTTTCAAAGATGTGCTTATATGAATATATTGTTGACTGTTCCAGAAAAAGTATCAGGCAGATTACCAAATATGTGAAGTATTGTAGCCTAGCATTTATCGTTTTAAAATAAATGTAAATTATTTTGTAATCCCCTTAAATAAGTTATTAACCTAACCTTAGTACATAGGTTTATATGGAATTAACTGTGTGTGGTCATGATTTAAGGGTCAGATTTAGTGCTTAGATTGTGAATTACATTTCTCATAAACTTGAAGCACTTGAAGCTGTCAGGGTGGTAGGAAGGATTCACAGCACACACTGCACACAGGCTCCTTTTCCCTGACATCTCTAGATCCACCCTGGTTAGACAGCCTGTGTTACTCTGTCCTAGGCTGTCCTTTTAGAGTCAGCTTCCAAGAGTTACCAATTTGTGTTGGTACAATAAAGTGTACAACAGAGCATATATACTAAATACCTCTCATTCTGTTTACCTTTCAAAGTGCCTTTCAGTTGTTTGATGTAATATATAGACAGCAGATATGACTGGGAAAGTAAGGCTAAATGTCAGGAGATAGCATTTAGTTTATCCTGTCAGCAAATCTCTAGAAACTGAATTTTCACTAATGCTAATGTCCACATTAGTGCTGCAGTGCAAGGGCAGCTGCGTTTTCAAAGTTATCTTGCTTGATGTCACTTGACTCCTCAAATTGTTGCAGTACTTCTTTGCAGAAGTGGCGATCAGGACTCCGATCTGAAAAAACAAAGGCAGGACATTCTGATTGACATGTCTGGGTTATGTCAGTGGTACTTGAAAGCACCTCCTCGCATGTAGTAGGGAGATAATCCTTGATGTTAATTCCTCTGATGAGCTCTTCAAAATACTGTTGCACTGAAATTTTATGCTTTGGTAGGTCCTGATATGAGGCTTTTTCTTCTAGCACTTTTTCTATCTTTCCCTTGAATTTTTTGTCTTCCTGTAGAAATTGTACAGAATTTTCATGCTGTTCCATGAGGGTTGCCATTTGCTGATAAAGCTGTCCAGAAGCTTTGGCCTCATTTGAGATTACCTGCAGTCTCTCCAATTTTGTAGAATAGTCATGGTGTAACTTGGATTGCAGTTCAGCCATTCGATACCATATGCCCTTCAGCAAACCCATTCCAACTGTGTCAATCATTACCTTGGTGTTTGTAGCACCAGCTGTTAGCTCATTAATCAGCTTTTCAGTTTCCTGCATGAAATAAATTAATGAAAAGTTATTTATCGCATCATAACCATGTCACTGAGTAATGTTCAGAATAGGTAAATGCACTTTTAACTTTAAAAAAATATGATGTAGGCTCTGTACTCTTTACAGTTTTGGCAGCCATTAGTGCTCAAAGCCAAATGAAAATATAAATAATATTAAATGCATTCTGAAACATTTTGCTATTTTGTCTCTAGTTTAGCAAGTTACCTGAACTGCAGGGTGCTTCTCAAAACGGATCTCTTAAAATGTCTTTTCTTGGGAACGTGATTTTCTTTAGGAAACTGTGGCAACTGTGCACTGTGCTCATGCCTTCTTTGTGGAGATAGCACCAAGGTGAGCAGAGGAGGGGACCAGTAGTCAGTTCAATGAGAGAAACTGTATAAATTGTTTGGGTTTGCATGGTTTTTTTCAGGTGAGATGTAGCCTGCTTGCTCTTCATATGAATGTGAAGTCACATGAAAGACAGAAGCACTTCTGGGAAAATGGGATCCCCTGCAGGTCAGCAAGGTGGGAGCAGAGTAAGAGTGTTAACTGTACTGATCAGGACATGAGTGTCTCCAGGTGATGTCTGCATGTCTTACTCTCAAAGAATGAGCCACCTGCTTTGAGACTTAGGAACTATTAAAACACAAGATCCCTTCAGATGAAGATAAAAGAGTAGTGAGGTGCCAGCTTTTTCCACCAGCTCTTAAATGCCTCCTTGCAAGCCCACTTACCTAGCAAAGACATTGGTCGCAGGGTGTTCTGCAGGAATATTTGTGCTCTGTACATGCATTACTAAGAGTATTTGGGATGCCAGATTGCATGTACTGCATGTTCTTCACAGAGAACAGTAGTTAAATCTTGCAAGCCCACATCCAGTAATATGTCTTAGTATGTTTTTTCATCTAGTTAATGAGCATTAACAAATTTTGAAGATGTGAGAAAAGCTTTGGTATTCAAAACTCATGTTATACCTAGGTGAGGTTCACAGTATGTAGAAAAAGGGACCGGCCACTTCAGAGGAATATAGGAATGTTGTCAGGGTATGCAGAGATATGACGAGGAAGGCCAAGGCCCACTTGGAATTAAATCCGGCAAGGGATGTCACAGATAACAAGAAGGGCTTCTTTAAATACATCAGCAGCAAAAGGAAGACTATAGGGATACAGTGGGCCCCCTGCTGAACAAGGAAGGGGCCCTGATAATGCAGGATGCAGAGAAGGTGGAGTTACTCCTAAGGCTGGTCCTCAGGCATCTCAGCCCCCAGAGAAGAGAGGACAAATGTGAGGAAAGGAAGTCTTACCATCAGTTGAGAAGGATTGGGTCAGAGATCACCTATGCAGACTGGATCCTCACAGATGCATGGGCCCCGATGGGATGCACCCACGAGTGCTGAGGGAGCTGACGGATATTCTTGCTGAGCCACTCTCCATCATCTTTGAAAGGTCGTGGAGGACAGGAGAGGTGCCCGAGGACTGGAGGACAGCAAATGTCACTCCATTCTTCAAAAAGGGCAAAAAGGAGGACCTGGGGAACTATAGACCAGTCAGCCTCACCTCCATCCCCAGAAAGGTGATGGAGCAATTCATCCTGGAGGTCACCTCCAGGCATGTAGAGGACAAGAAGGTCATCAGAAACAGTCAACATGTGTTCACCAAGGGAGGATCATGCTTGGCCAACCTGATAGCCTTCTATGGTGGTGTGACTGGCTGGGTTGATGAAGGGAGAGCAAAGGATGTTGTCGATCTTGACTTCAGTAAGACATTTGACATGGCCTCCCATAGCTGCCTTATAGGCAAGCTAAGGAAGTGTGGGTTGGATGAGTGGACAGTGAGGTGGATGGAGAACTGACTCAACAACAGAACTGAGAGGGTTGTGATCAATGGAGCAGAGCCTGGATGGAGCCCTGTCACTAGTGGTGTTCCCCAGGGGTCTGTGCTGGGTTCAGTCCTGTTCAACATACTCATCAATGACCTGGATGATGGGATAGAGCGTAACCTCAGCAAGTTTGTGGATGATACCAAGCTGGGAGGAGTGGCTGATACACTAGAAGGCTGTGCTGACATCTAGTGAGACCTGGACAGGCTGGAGAGCTGGGCTGAGGGAGCCTCATGAAATACAACACAAGCAAGTGCAAGGTCCTGCACCTGGGGAGGAACAACCCCATGCACCAGTACAGGCTGGGGGCTGAACTACTGGAAAGTGTCTCTGTTGAGAAGGACCTGGGAGTGCTGGTGGACAACAATCTGACCATGAGCCGGCAATGTGCCCTTGTGGCTGAGAAGGCCAGCGGTGTCCTGGGGTGCATTAAAAGGAGTGTGGCCAGCAGATCGAGAGAGGTTATCCTCCCCCTCTACTCTGCCCTAGTGAGGCCACATTTGGAGTACTGCTTCCAGTTTTGGGTCCCCCAGTTTAAGAAGGACATGGAACTGCTTGAGCAAGTCCAGCGGAGAGCTACCAAGATGATCGGGGGACTGGAGCATCTCCCTTATGAGGAAAGACTGAAAGACTTGGGTTTGTTTAGCCTGGAGAAGAGAAGACTGAGGGGGGATTTCATAAATACTTATAAATATCTAAAGGGTGGGTGTCAGGATGATGGGACTAGGCTCTTTTCAGTAGTGCCCAATGACAGGTCAATGGGCAATGGCACAAGTTGGAACACAGGAAGTTCTACCTCAATATGAGGAAAAACTTCTTTACTGTGAGATTGACAGAGCAGTGGAACAGGCTGCCCAGGGAGGTTGTGGAGTCTCCTTCCCTGGAGACATTCAAAACCCGCCTGGATGTGTTCCTGTGCCCCCTGCTCTAGGTGTGCCTGCTCAGACAGGGGGGTTGGACAAGATGATCTCCAGAGGTCCCTTCCAACCCCTACCATTCTGTGATTCTGTGAACAGAAGACAAAGAGCCAGTTTGGCCAGGGCTATAATACTGTCTAAATAAGGATTAAAATATGTTCCTATTCTCTTCCTGCTAAGCCATTTTATCTTGTATATCCTAAGCCTCTCTTGAAAATCTACAAACTGCCTAGTATCAAAATGCAGCTCTCTAATCTTCTGTCAATCACCCGGGGATCATGGGATTTTGTGAGTATCATCTCAGATGAGTCACACTTACTTTCCTAGCTTCTTCAGATTTCTTATGAACGAAATGTAATTTTTTTTGAAATGCTTTTTTTCTTGCACTGTAAACTTCTGATACTTTTGCAACATTGTGGTCCTCATGTTTTCCAAAGAGTTTACAGATTGCGCATATTGGCTCATCGTCAGTCAGACACATCTGAGGGAGAAAAAATACACAAGGAGAGTTAGTATCTATGTATAAGTAAAATAATCCAAGTAATTTGTTGGTTTGTCTGTTGTTAGTTACTGTTAGAAGTGCCAAAACTGAGTATAGCTGGTGAAGCTGCTGTGTTTGTCTTCCAAACCAATTGCTGTGTTTTCTGCTGGCATTTGCAGTACATGATACAAGTTTTGCCAAATCATGTGCCTTTTAGTTGCCGAGTAAAAAATGTGTACTCCCTTCCTCTGTGCCATGTGAATTTTGACATCAGGTGGGAAGTTTCATAGTTCATAGAAGTTTGATATCAGGGAAGTTTCACATTCAATAAACCATATTACTGGACTTTACAGCACAGAGTATTTTGTGTCTTGGTGATACCTAGTGCTAGATGACCCACTGGTGATGGGAGATAGGGGAAACTGCTGCAAAACTGCACATGAAGATACAGTCCTTAGCCAGAAAACTTATGAATGATGGAGGTAAGTAATATCTGCAGGAAGGATAATAATTTTTTTCCCCTATATTTATAATTTTGTTCCCATGTTAGTACAGTCACACATGCATATACTAGCACACACAAACTAAGATATTTTATAGGAGAGAGAGAACTCTGATTTATGGCTTAGCTCAGGAAGTACTTTTTGTGCCTGAACGATGAAGGCACACATTTTTGTGGGATGCAACGAGCAATGGCTTCACTGGTGAAACAGGAGTAGATACTGAAATGGCATTGTAAGGCTGACGAGCAGACCAGAAGGCAGAGGTAATTTTGTAACAAACAAACAAAAAAAATTGGAATATGTGAATGAGGGGCTTGAGTGAAGTGCAGTGAAATGGGGAACCGGTGGCAGAATTCAAAGAGGAGATGCAGTTTTCAAAGGCAAATGGACAATATGAATCCACAATGTGTCTAAAAGTGATGAATAATCACCATCTGTGGCACTGGGTCTTCCTGTCCATAAAATGAATGAAGTTTCTTTTGTGTCTTTGAGCTATTTATGATTATTATTGGTGTTGCTTTCTCTAGTAAGTGCTGGTGTAGGAATGGCAGTAGAATGATTGAACTCCTTGAGGAATGAGAACTTAGACTTTTCAGAGGACTGATTTCTATGGGACTACCATGTGCTTACCTCTAGCCACGCTTCTGTGGCTTTTGCGGCTAACTTCATCAGTGGATTACTGGGAAATAGAGTATTCAGTATGAAAAAGGGAAGGAAACTCTGGTCCTTTTTTGTCATTTTAGCATAGCGCTTAGAAAAGGCAAAGAAGATCTTACACCATGTGGTCAGGTTCAAGAAGAATAGTTTTAGTTCTGCTGTTACTCAGTCTAAAAGGCTGAACTCGTCTTTTTAAAAGGTAAAAGTTTTTTGAAGTTTAGGAAGCTGCTTGCTAATTGCTGCAGAAAATCCCCTATCAGTGGGATGGATAAAAATATTCTGCGTAAGAAATCCTTATCAATATTCAGTATTATATCTTTTTTTATATAATTTTGGAATGAATTTCTATATCTTAATATTATATAATTTATCATAATAACTTTGTTATATGTAAGGACTTCATGAAGTATTGATCATCCACTTGGATTTCCAGTAAAAATTTTGGACTTTGTAGGGACTTAGCACTTATAGGATAGAAAGCGTGCAGATTACTAAAATGAAAAGGGATAGATAAAAATTCATACCAAATTCATGTTTTCTCCATGTTCTTCACAGATTTGGGACAACTGTCTTTTCTCCTGAGTACAGATTTTTTCAAGCTCATATTTAAATTTCTCCAGTATGCTTTCAACTAGACTATTTCGTAGCAGGCCAAAAATTCCTCTGCTCCTCAAATAAGTGACCTACAAATGAAAAAAATAGTAAATTAGTTTGACGCCATCCACCCAACAGTGTTGAGAGAGCTAGCTGACCTCATTGCGAGGCCACTCCCCATAATCTTCGAGAAGTCATGAGAATGGGGGATGTCCCAGAGGACTGGAGGAAGGTAAATATTACCCCTATCTACAAGAAGGGCTCAAGTCAGGATCCGAGTAATCATAGGCCCATCAGCCTTACTTCAATCCCTGGGAAAGTTATGGAATGAATCCTCCTGGGGGCCATCACAAGTCAAATGAAGCACGTGATTGGGAAAAGCCAACATGGCTTCACTAAAGGCAGATTATGCTTGACAAACCTGGTGGCCTTCTATGACAAAGTGACTTGCCTGGTTGACATGGGGTGGGCAGTGGACATCGTCTACCTGGACTTCTCCAAGGCCTTTGATACAGTCCCCCACAGACTCCTCCTGGAGAAATTAATGTGTTATGGCCTAGACAAGTGGTCTGTGCAGTGGGTGGGGAACTGGCTGACAGGCAGCACCCAGAAGGTGGTGGTAAATAGCTCTTTTTCAAACTGGCAACCTGTCGCTAGTGGAGTCCCCCAGGGATTGATATTGGGCCCAATGTTATTCAACTTCATAAGTGATCTGGATAACGGCATCAAGTGTAGCCTGATGAAGCTTGCAGATGACACCAAATTGAGTGGGGAAGTAGGCAGTCTGGAAGGGAGAGCCGCTCTGCAGGAAGATCTGGATAGGCTGAAAGAGGGGGCTAACAAGAACCTTATGAAGATCAACAAGGACAAGTGTAAGGTCTTGCACCTGGGGAAACATAATCTGGGAGTGCAGCACAGACTGGGATCTACCTGGCTGGAGAGCAGCTCTGTGGAAAGGCACCTGGGGATCCTGGTGGACAGAAAGCTCATCATGAGTGAACAGTGTGCTGCTGCAGCCAAAAAGGCCAACAGGATGCTGGGTTGCATCAAAAAGGGCATCACCAGCAGAAATAAAGCAGTCATTATCCCACTCTACTCAGCGCTTGTCAGGCCACACCTGGAGTACTGTGTACAGTTCTGGTCCCCGCTATACAAGAAGGATGTGGACAGGCTGGAAGGGGTCCAGAAAAGGGCCACCAGGATGATCAAAGGACTGGGAAGCCTGCCATATGAGGACAGGGAGAACTAGGTTTGTTCAGCCTTGAGAAAAGGAGGCTTAGAGGGGATCACATCACCATGTACCAGTACTTAAGGGGTAGCTACAAAGAAGGTGGAGACTCCCTTTTTACAAGGAGTCACATGGAGAGGCCAAGGGGGAATGGACACAAGTTGCTCTTGGGGAAATTCCAATTGGACATCAGAGGGAAATTTTTCACAGTGAGGACAGTCAACCATTGGGATAATCTCCCCAGGGAAGTGGTTGACTCCACCACATTGGACACTTTTAAGATTCAGATGGACAGGGTGCTGGGCCATCTTGTCTAGTCTGTGCTTTTCCTAGAAAGGTTGGACTAGATGATCCCTGAGGTCCCTTCCAACCTGTGATTCTGTGACTGGAAGAGACACACTTTGTTTCTCTGATAATTCAGTATAATGTAGAAAAAAAACATAATTTTTATTTAGTTGATATTTACATTAATATGATTTGAACCATGGTGAAATATTGCAGAAGTACCTAGACAGCTAGTTCATTCAAACATGTGACATGAAGGCTCATGAGTATCACTTGCCCATACTTTGCCTCTGAGTATAGGCTGTTTATTCTAAACCAATGGGAATTGCATTGTTTAGTCTAAAATACAGAATTTACCAAATCAAGTGGAGAGATCTCATAGTTTCTGTTAACAGGTAAAAAGTGTATTTTTTTTTTAAATATTTAGAGGCATGTCCTGAAGGCATTATGACACTCTAGCCCTGAACCTTTTACTCCCTGAAGTCAGTAAATTTACTTGCATGCTAGACAGGGAATATAGATGTCTGCAGTTTTCGCTGAATTAAGGTTTTGCCTCCATAAAGACTATGAGAAGGTTTTAAAGTTAGCATTTGGTATTAGCATTTGGTGGCAGAATCTATCCCTAAGAAAAGCCTTCACGGTGGGCTTGGCACTTACTGAAGTCTGTAAAATATGGATATTAGAATAAGTATGTTCCAAATTTCAAGAGAATCTGCTGATTCACTTGTGTAATAAACCTGCAACGTGTCAAACTGGGAAACAATGGTAAGCAAATATCTTGTTTAGTCAGATTCCTAGAAAGTATCTAGTTTAAAGAAGATAACATTTAGCACTGGCACATTTTTCTTGCAGTAGAAATGCAAAGATCATGAGGCCAAGTTTCAGCGCAGCAGCAGTGTTAAGGGACCAGAAACACAGATGCCACACAGTTAAAAACATGGGAGTGATCGCACATAACCTGTTCCATTCATTACAGATATGACGTGGCACGTTACTCCTTGTGAGAACTGTCTCCAGTGAAGGGATGGGGCATACCTGCCACTTCATATTAAAGCAAGTCTCCTAACCGTGAGATGTGTCTTCTGCCCAGCTTCTACAGACAATGTAAAATCACACCTCCTTACCTTCCTGCACAGGGGGCAGTGGAAAAACCCATTGATGTGGTCACAGTTTTGGTGTAGCAGGATCTTCTCCAGGCATTGCTTACAGAAGTTGTGTGTGCAAGACAGGACCAGGATGGGGGGCGTGAACAGCTCCAGACACACGGGGCATGAGAGCGCCTGTCTCAGGGTTTCCATGGTGGTGGTTCACATGAAGACAACCCTTTCCTGACAGCTGCCAGCACAGCCCCTCTCCGCCAGCCCCAGACTTCTAGAACCTGCCCCAGACTCTGTCATAACATCTCCTTGGCAGCGGCAGTTCCCTTCTCCAAGATGCTGACAGTTTAATGGGATCTCCTGCATCTCTGATCCCACCCAGCGCATGTGCGAAATCACTGTATTACACCAAGGTGTTCTTTCTGCTGGAACACGTTGGTCTGGATTTAAGTATGCTCTTGGGTGATTAATGCTTGGAGATGTTGAAACAATCCAGCATCTGTTACTCTAATTAGAAGACTTTTGCATCTCAACACAAGAGAAGTTCCTTGTGGTGGTAAATTATTTTATTACTTGTAATTTTTCATTCAGAATTGAATCTTTTGGTTTTGTTCACTCGTTTCATATTTTCATTACCTTGTGCTGAAAGCTTTGAAAAGTCAGCTTATGCCTTGTTAGAAGTATTCCTTTTGTTATCATTAACGTCTTTAAAGTGCATTTTTTAGAGAATGGAATAACTCAACGACATCGAGAGCTAACATGGCAGCTGTTTGGGGAACTTTCAAGTAACTGCTTTCTGCCAGGTACTGAAATATATTAAAGGCTTCTGTGTCCAGTGTCGAAAGTCTCCGACAGGCATAACCCATTACTTTCAGTAAGGCTGTGTATTTATCAAGACAGTAGCATTTGGCTCACTGCTTTTAGACAGGGGTACAGGAACCACATAAGACATTCCTCATCTACTGTTAAATATATCAGGTGTTGTACAATAGCTAGGAAATTAGAGTTAATAGATTAATGACTGAAAGAAATCAAAGTAACTGGACAAGTAAAATCATGAACAGGTGGATAAGAGTGCATGTGCACACACACACACTGATCAGGTGTTGCCCTTTGGGGTTGTTAATACCTGATTGTCATAGCAATTATGTTCCCTCTTTGGTTATCTCCAGCTCACTCACAGCTATGTATGGACACAATCACAACTTTGGTTGGGGCACAGCTGGTCAGTTTTGTGCTCTGCTTACTTGGGATATTCCTACTGCATGGGAATGAAGATTTGGCATTCAGGTCCCAGGCATACATAAATTTTCTTATGTGTAGCAAACCTCTGTCAGTTAGCTAGAAAGTAGGAGCAAAGCCAGCAGGCTTCAGGCCAGTAGTTAAGGAGAGTTGTTTTCCCCACATCTTTCTGATTCAAGACCTTTCCCAAAGAAAGCAAGAGGAATAAATGGGGGGTAGTATGCTAGGAATTGAAGACAAAATGTCTGCTTGGATGTTGAGTCTGATTGTAGCAAGAGTTTTCTAGTCACCAGTATATTTAGAAATTAATTTGTGATCCCTGTTGTTTCTCCAGCAATCTGTTGCTGTTCTTATCTCTAGTCCTTCTCCTTTTTCCATAACCTTTGTGTCCTGTGAGTTGTGTTGCATGGTGCAGACTAGCAGAGGATGCTGGAAGGAGGTGTGCTCTGTAACTGAGATGGGATGCGCAGGTGTAAAAACAGGAGTCTCAATAGGAGTGCATGGAAACCCTGCACAGAAAGTATGGTGTTATTTTCAACATATATTGCAGTCAGCCAGTGTCACTGCCAACACTGAATGCTTTCTGGGTTTCATGTTATTGTGTAGAACATTCACTTCGAATTTTTTGAACTTTAAATTAGTATCTTGATAAAGGGTAAATTTGTTTCCTCTCAGTAGAGCCCTTTTCTTGGTGCTCAGTGGGGCTATAATGCAGCCAGGGTTGAAGGAGGATCTCTGCCGCTTAGGCCACAGGGACAGGACACCTTGGCTCCATCCTCCTTTTGGTTGTGATTTGCTATGGTCACTGTGCAAGCATTTTACATTATCTGGCCTCAGTTTATTCATCTTGATAATAAACGTGATAATGTACTGAAAAGTTATTTTCTTATTACTTTAAATGTTGTAGTATTTGAGATATTTGGATACACGTTATAACCCAAGCACTTTTGTCAAAAAAAGTCTGAAATCAGCAGAAAGATATATTGATCGTTCAGTTCCTAAGTGCAGATAGTATAGAAATAGAAAGTGCTCTCAGAAGTAAAGTTGTATATTCATTGTTTGGTATTTAATACACTATCTCTCCTGAAGTAGAGCTATTCATCTGTTTCAAAGTATGGTATTTCTTCATTCATTGTCTTTTCAGTCACTGGAAGCCAGTTACTACATGCATACAAATGCTATTACAATTACCAGTGAAACTGGTAGCATAAATTGCAATGTAAGGGCACCCACCAGTTTTTCTTTAATCTTATGGAAGTCCAGTGTGCAATTTATTAATTCTTAGCTGTCATTGCCTAACCCTTATGATGGTACAAAGGTCACTTCACTTGGATGGAGCGGGCAGGGATTGATAACATTCCCATGGTGCTTTCTATTTACAGAGCTAACTTGCTTGCTTGAATTCAGTTATTTTTATAAAATACACCATCAAATCCTTCACTATTTAAATAAGGGCCAAAACACCACACTGAACATGCAACAGACACTCAGTGTCAGCGTGGCAGGTGAAGATCTGGCTGATGCTGCCTGCAAAAGTGGGAATCACAGACATGAGTTGAATTTTGGACTTGCCATTAATATTGCAGTAGAACCATATAGTTTTTCACTTGTCCAATATAATATAAATCAGTTCTTATGAAAAAAGTAGGTTTTGAGTGACATGGTCAAATTCTCCTTAATGGATGTGTAAAAGCATAAAAGTTTGGTGTGTTTTTTGTTTTGTTTGTTTTTTCACATTAGATAAAACCCTGGAAAAAAACTTTACATGCTATGAAAAAATATTCACTGAAATGCTTAAACTGAGACTTACTTTCAAGACGTATATATATAAATATATATGTCAGTCAAATGGGAGTATTATTTTAACATCCACTCATTTTTGATAGCTTCCACCTACTAATTTCTGAGACGTGAAACCCTTCTTAGCAGTGGAATTTTTTAACCACCTTATTTGCCAGCAGGGTGGGTTGTTCCTTTTGAGACTTTGGAGTCAGGCTGCTTAGATCCCTGTCCATCTCTGCTTGACCATTGAAGTGGGCATCATCAGAGCATCTCTTCAAGAACTCAAGGACAAGGTCAGCAAAAGTGCTTTGAGACCTCAGGGCAATCCTCTGTGTATTATTTGATTTTGTGGTGTGCTGGGTATGTCAAATAAAAGATTCCTCCAAAAACATGGTCTGGCTGACAAAGGAGTAGTTTGATGTGGCTTTTTATTTCAAGTCTATTAACAGTTAGGTAATATGAGGATATACAGAGATGAGGATATAGAGGATTTACTCTCCTGGTAAATGTTCATATGTCTTCTTTTAAAAGACGGTACTGACTTTATTGAGGCGGGGGAGGAAAATAGACCAATGGTTATTTTGCTGAGAAATGTGACCATAATATTGCCCACTATGGCGGATCAAGTCAGGAAGCTAAAGATGGGGTTGTGCCAGTGATGGTCATATTTTTCTCATTTTTGTTTTTGTTGGGGTATTTGTTGGGTTTTTTTGGTGGTGGCTTTTTTGTTTTTAGATTGAGCACCATTTTGAGCCAGTTTAAAGGCTAAATGGACAACGTCCACACATATTTTCTTGAGCCTGACTTATTGGAACTGAATAGATCTCCTGCAAGTCAGATACGGGTGTTAGACTTCTCAGTTTTGGTTCAACATGAAATACCTTTATTATTAAAAGCTTACTTGTAAAATAGCTATATTGGTGTAGACCCTTTCGAGTACTAGCCCAGAGCCTGAGGCTGCACTGGAAACTGGTGTTTGTAATTTCGCAGGTTGCTGCAGCTGGCACGTGTCACTAACTGGCACAGAGAGAGAGCATAGAGGCTGTGGTTTTAATGTAAGAAAAAAAAAAAAGATACAAATAGGTTGTTTTATTGCCTCCTATGAAGGCAATAAATTCCATGAAGGCAGTCTATTCCTACCACTGTTTGCAATAGGTCAGTCCAGAAGACACTGGGAAGGGGGGGTTGGTCTCTTCCCTGCCCTCTCCTGCGTCACCAGTGTGTTGCCTGTGACTGCTCAGAGGATCTTCTGTGATCTTGTAGTAAAGCTCTAGGAAATGCAAAAGTGGGGTAGGAACTCCTCCAAGGCAACAACAGGGAAATCCCACACTCTGGGAGTAGTGTGGACTCCCCTTCCCACCCTCAGTCACCCTCCGCTCTACTTAGCCAGGCCTGGGATGCTTCCAGCTCCCCCGTGTTGTGTTTTTATAGTATGAATTGGTGACGCTCGGCAGTGTTTAGCACATTCCAACCTGCCATGGTGGCCTGTCCCTGGTTCACTGCAGGGTTTTAGCAGGACGGTGTTTGCTGCTGTGTGCATGGTGTGGTATTTCCAGTGGAGACTGTCCTGTCGGGCAGTGAGAACAGCTGCCATGAAGTTTTGTAGTGAAAAACTTTCTCACATTTCTAAGTCACAGCTGCACAGAAAAAGACATCTGTAATATTGCATCTTTCTTCTACTTTCTTAGATGCAAAATTGCTGTCATGGTGAATTTCCTCACTGGTACATGTAGTGACTAAGAAAAACTACGTATTATTTTTGTGTTTCAGGTTCACAAGCAAAGAAACACCTGTTTCATGAAATTCCCATGCCCTACCGTTGGGTCCTATCTTCTGCCTAAGCTTTGAGCTTCAAATACGCAACTAGTGTCTCATGTGTCTCCTTCAGAATGGTAGGGGTTTGTTGTTTTGGGGTTCTTTTTGATACTTTCATATTTTAATATCTCTTGTTTTGGCTGAAAGAATGACCCTTTACAGGTACTCACTGAAGAGTATGAATCCTGAAGGAGGGGTCTTAGTTTGCTTTCTAAAATTCTGCATTTGCTCAGAAGGGAATATTCATCAGACTGGAAACAAATGTCTCAGGACTGATCCTGTAGGGCTTCAGATCTCCAGTCCCCTCTGTGGGGAGCAACTTTTTATTTGGCAAACATGGGAAACACATCTTGCTAGTTTATTTGGTTGACAACATGTCTTATGAAATTTTTAGTGACCTGCTACCCCACCATATGACATAAGTCCAAAATAAATTGACTGCACCATCATCTGTGGAAAATAGATATGTAGAGTACAGCAGGGAGTGCCACTGAACCTCTTACACAGTGTCACTGAAAAAAGACATTCCTGATTTTAACCTCTACTCCTTATTTCTTTAGTGAGACTGTGCCATGCTTTGTGATCATATGGGAGCTGCTGTCTCTCATTGCCCATTCCCTCCTTTCTGCTCTGTGTAGCTGTCATGGTTTTAGCTGGGATGGAGTTAATTTTCTTCACTGTAGCTGGTATAATGCTGTGTTTTGGACTTAGTATGAGAATAATACTCATGTTTTAGTTGTTGCCAGATAGTGCTTGTATTAGTCAAGGACTTTAACAGCCTCTCATGCTCTGCCAGGTGCACAAAAAGCCCAGAAGGGAGGGGAC
Organism: Phalacrocorax carbo; assembly: GCF_963921805.1. Classification (NCBI taxonomy): domain Eukaryota; kingdom Metazoa; phylum Chordata; class Aves; order Suliformes; family Phalacrocoracidae; genus Phalacrocorax; species Phalacrocorax carbo. The sequence continues at coordinate 24,759,429 of NC_087518.1, read as the reverse complement.
ACAGCCAAGACAGCTGATCCAAACTGACAAAAGGGATATTCCATATCATATGACATCATGTCTAGTATGTTAACGGGGGAGGGGTTGGGGAAGCAGCAATCGTGGCTTGGTAACCAGCGGTGTTGGTCGGCGGGTGGTGAGTGGTTGCATCACTTGTTTGTTTGCTTTTTTTTTCCCCCCCCCTCCCGAGGTTTCACCCCTCTCTCTCATTATTGTTGTTGTTGTTTCATTTTAATTATTAAACTGTTCTTATCTCAACTCATGAGTTTTCTTACTTTGGCCCTTCTGATTCTCTCCCCTATCCCACAGGGGTGATGGGAGTGAGCAAGTGGCTGTATGGTGCTTAGTTGTTGACTGGGGCTAAACGACAACAGTAGCACTGCAGGAGAGGGAAAAGTTGGAAGAGCATTAAATCATAATTTATTCATTCTAGGTGGGCTTTTACTGATTGACCGGTGGCCCTAAAGCACAGGAGCAAAGCAAATATTGCACCATAAAGGCAATGGCAATCAGAGAATTAAGATCAGGTTCTTTCTCAGAATCCTTTTTAAGGTAATTAGATGTGTGTCAATTCTTTACTCATCAAAATATATAGAATAATAGCGGAGAATATCAACAAAATCAGCGATGCACAGAACACACACAGACAGACCAAGGCCTAGGATAAAGAGGTTTTGATATAAGAGATACAGGAAAAGCTCAGCTTTTTCTTCCTAAAATATTTTGTCTAGGAAAAGAGGGAGATTCAAGCATTTCCCTCAGACCAATACTCTCGTCTGAAGAGATGATGGTAGCCGAGTAAAAGAAGTAGGAGGACGAATTTCTGTGCTAAATTTCTCAGCTAATTTCTGTGCTTTATTTCTCATTCTGGAATCAAAATAAAGGAAAGACTGAGGTATGTTTGTCACAGAGACAGACTACTGAGTGTTTAAACCAAGATATATTGTGAACATTTATAAAGCAAAATACTTCCTGAAACTAACATCCTATCCAAAGTAAATGAGCGCTATCTCTGTATGGAAACTTCATAGGTAAAAATAAAACTTCCCCTTCTATCCTGCACATTGCCTTAGCATGTAACACAACACCAACTTGTAGTTAAAAGGATGCCAGTGTCTGTTCAGGACCGCACGATGACTTTCCAGGGTTACTTGCTTGGGGCGGGACGCTCCAGCCCTCACTGGGAGCTGGCACACTCTTTCTCAGGTTATTTCCATTTTCCTTCTGGAGGGCCAAAGAACGGAGGATAAAAAAAACTCCCCAGCAGGCCAGGGCTTGACCAAAGCCCTTGGAGAAGGTAGTCCCAACAGTCAGCTAGTCAGCCTGCTAGGAGAACATGACGAGTTGGGCATAAGCAGGCAAGTCTTTCATTTTGGTTTAATTTGTGGAGGTGGAGGGACCAGGCACTCTCAGGCACTAAAGTTAATGCAAGTTCTGCTCCACTCCACCCAAAACAGCTCCGAGCAATACTTTTTCCTCTGCCACACGCTTTCAGAGGCAAAAGACATTTGGCCTATCCTAACACATATTTCGCGTTCAGATTGACTCGGTCTTTGCAGTCGATGCTCCCAGCACCCTGAATCGTAGCATCACAGAATGGTTTGGGTTGCGAGGGCCCTGTAAAGGCCATCTAGCCCAACCCCACCTGCAATGAGTAGGGCCATCTGCAACTACATCAGGCTGCTCAGAGCCCCGTCCAGCCTGACCGTCAGTGTTTCCAGGGATGGGACAGCTACCACTTCCCGGGGCAACCTGTGCCGGTGTTTCACCACCCTCAGCGTAAAAAATGTCTCCCTTATATCCGCTCTGAATCTACCCTCTTTTAGTTTAAAACCACTACCCCTTGCCCTGCTGCAACAGGCCCTCCTAAAAACTCTCTCCCCATCTTACAAGCCCCCTGCAAGTATCGAGAGGCCACAAGGAGGTCTCCCCGCAGCCTTCTCTTCAGTTGGGCTGAACAACCCAACTCCCTCGGCCTTTCCTCATAGGAGAGGTGTTCCAGACCTCTGAGGGTCACTTTTGTGGCCCTCCTCTGGACCCGCTCCAACAGCTCCATGTCTTTCCTGTGCTCAGGGCTCCAGAGCTGGACACAGTACTGCAGGTGGGGTCTCACCAGAGCGGAGCGGAGGGGCAGAATCACCTCCCTCCACCTGCTGCCCACCCTTCTTTTGATGCAGCCCAGGATAACATCGGCTTTCTGGGCTGCGAGTGCTCATTGCCGGCTCCTGTGCAGCTTTCCATCCACCAGTACCCCCAAGTCCTTTTCCACAGGGCTGCTCTCAATCCCTTCATCCCCCAGGCTCTGTTGATACCGGGGCTTGCCCCGACCCTGCAGGCGCAGGACCCTGCACTTGGCCTTCGTGAACCGCGTGATGTTCCCATGAGCCCACTTCTTGAGCTTGCCCAGCTCCCTCTGGATGGCACCCCATCCCTCAGGCGTGTCAGCCGCACCACTCAGCTTGCTGTCGCCTGCAAACTTGCCGAGGGGGCACTCGATCCTGCTGTCTATGCCATTGCATTGATGAAGATGTTAAACAGTACTCGTCCCAGTACAGGACCCTGAGGGACACCACTCGTCCCTGATCTCCATCTGGACACTGAGCCATTGACCATGACCCTCTGGATGAGACCATCCAGCCAATTCCTTATCCACCAAACAGTCCATCCATCAGATCCATAGCTCTCCAATCTAGAGAGAAGGATGATATGGGGGACCGTGTCAAAGGCCTTTTGGAAGTCCAGCTAGATGACATCTGTAGCTCTTCCCTTGTCCGCTGATGTAGTCACTCCATCATAGAAGGCCACTAGGTTGGTCAGGTGGTATATACACACCCTGTGCTCTCCTGGGTTCCCTTTGCATGTCAAATAATTGGAGAGAGTACTCTTCTGTTTCAGGGATTGACTTTGCTCTTTCAGGAGCCTGACAGAGCGTACTCCCTTAAATTTCACATGAAGAAGGAATGGAAAAGTCAAGGCTTCATCTTTGGTGGAAAACAAAAGTGACTCGTTAGCCCTGGGGTCCCCCAAGGCACCAAACTGGGCTCCAGCCTGGAAGCTGCCGACGGAAGGGGATCTTGCACTTGTCTTGAGACTGAAATAGCTCACTCTTCAGCCTCACAAGCTGTTGCTAACAGCCCCCAAGGAGGTCAGAAAGCCCTTGGCTGTGGTTTCTGGTTGTTCTGGGGGACTGTGAACTCCTCGCTGCCCCTGTGACAGTGCCCGGAAAACAGAGCAGAGCCGTGGGCTCAGCCCCAGCTGGGCCTGTGTCCCAGCCCTTGGACAGAGCTGCCCGACGGGATGTGCTCCCCTCCCAAAGAGGGCAGCTCCCCTGGCTGTGCTCCAGCGGCTCTCCACGAGCGCCCCGAGGGCCATCCCCACACAGGCTCGGCCAGGCCGTGAGGTCACAACGAGGCTGTGATGTCACAGAGCCCCACAGTGCTGTGCTGGCTATAAATACTGACCGCTCAGCCCCCGGACCCATCTGCAGCAGCAGCAGCGACAGCAGCGACAGCAGTGACAGCAGCGGCTGCAGCAGCGACAGCAGCAGCTGCGGCAGTGGCAGGGCTATGGCCACCACCCACCACCTCCTCCTCATCCTCCTCCTGGTGGCCCTGCATGCCAGGGTTACCCAGGCTGCTCCGTGGCAAGCACTGGAAGCAGGTAAGCAGGCAGCGCTGGTGCAGCCTTTCACAGGCCAGCGGGCTCTTCTCCCCAAGAAGCGTGGGTGATGGGTTTTTTTCCCTCCAGAGCTTTAACGAGGGTCACCTCTCTGTGTGTTTGTGTGTGTGTGCGTGTGAGAGAGAGCTCTCCCGAGAAGAAAGCCCCAAAGGGCCGTATGTTGGTCCGGCTGCTCCTCAACGGGTGTTGCACATGGCCTGCAAAGAGTGTCTGAAGAGCTGCAAGGAGCCAGCCAAGACGTCCCCGGGCCCCTCTGCAGCTTTGGCACTCCCCACCTATGTCTGGCTACCACCTCGTTACCTGACCCCCTTCCAGTGCCTGCAGTTCACGAGGGCAGAAGTGGATCCCAACATGCAATGGAAACGTTACTCTTCTGTGCTTGCTTCTAGGTGAGGGTCGTGGCAACGGTTATCCAGCCTCTCGGCTGGATGTTGGTTTGGAGCCCTTGGGGCTTCCTGGAGGTAAGGTCTCAGTGTCCCTTTCCTTGAAAGAATTAACATTGACACTGTGGCAAGAGTTTATTCATGTGCCATTTTCCTGAAGGTCCTCTCAAAGTCGAGAGCTTCCTGACCTCTTGGCCTCTTCCTGTCCCCAAGCCTGAGAGCAATCCCACAGGTTAAGGCAGTGGGAGGAGGGAGCAGTCACCTTTTAATCTTCTTGCCATGTGAAATGCAAGCTGCTCCTTCCGTGGCCAATGATGCGCAGACAACAGGTGACGGAGGCTTCTCTGGGTGTTTAGTTACAGACGTGCCAGTAGGGAGGACTTTTGCAGCTCCTCGGCTGGATGCTGTGCTACAGCGCGGCTGGCGTCGCAGGGGTGAGTGGTCCGTCTCCGCTGACCTTGCAGGCTAAGCACTGGTTGCCTGTAATTTATTCCTGTGAAATTGCACCAAATGCTTTCCCTGAAGGTCCTCCAAGAGCCAGGTACCAAGCTGAAGGAGGGAAAAAGTCCCCGGAGCCATCGCATGCCCTAAGGCAAATGCTGGAAGAACTGGAGAGGGGACACGGTGGGTGTCTTTCGCTCTGCCTTAGCCGTGAGATGTGACAACCGGAGGTTTTACGTACAAGACTGGGCACGCTGTAGCCTGCGCAGCGGGAAGGGATTGATCAGGGCCTCGCTGCAGCGACGCTGGCTTTCGCACCTTGCAGGTGCTGGCAAGCCATAGAGATGGTGCAGAGCCTTTGCTGCCTGTTGTGCTTCAGGCCGAGTGCCAGAGGCAGCTGCAGTCCCAGCTTGCCCAGTACAGCTCAGAGGCGGCTTGTGCAGATGTCGCAGGCAGATTGGAGGGCCTGGCGCGTGCTGCACTTGTGCTCAGCTCACACGCAGTGCTGCTTGCCCACTGAGAGCCAGTTCCAGGTGGGGGCGAGGTCCCAAGCAGTGCTGCTTGCCCTTTCCTAGTGCTGGAGGCCGGGCGGAGATGCTGACTCAGCGGGCTTTCTGCCTTGTGCTCGATTTCCCATCTGCAGACCGATAGCTGGGATGGGACGAACGTGACCGTTGCTGGGGCTTACAGGGAAGGGCAGGAGGGCCTTGCATAGGAGCAGCCCTGCTCAGAAGGGCTGTTTCCCCGGCTGGCTTGGCTGCATCTTCTTCCCATCCTCTTTGAAGGAAGGCATTTAGCATCACCTTACCGTCTCCCAAAAATGCACTACGTGCAATGCGAACCAGGAGATCGCGTGCAATTTCCTGGTCTCCCAGCAGATCAGGCCTGGCTGTTGTTTGGACTAGTGACTAGGCGCAGCCCCAAAAGCCCCGGCGATTTGTCTAAACCTTATTACCCATGTCCTTGAGAAGCACTGCCTCCCAAAGATGCCACCTCCCTGATGGGAAGGGTTCCAACTAATCCAATGTCCCGCTTGCTTTCTCAAGGGACGGACCGAGAGGCTGCGCACAAGGAGGCGTTTTTGGAAGGAAGCAGTGGCTCCCTGCCAGCCTCTGCTGAAGAAACAGAGGCGATGCAAGCCAACGGCATGCCAGGTAATTGCCGTCCCGTGGTCAGGCGGTGTCACCCATTGGGATCGCTATATGTCAGCAGGCTCCTCCCCCGGTGCTGGCTCTGGCACGACACAGCAGCAGCCAAAGATGAAAGGGTTTTGGGTTCGAGGCATCGGGAACACGTTCCGCAGACGGTGGGGAACGTGACTCTTGCACAAACGTACCTCCCGCTGTGGCTGCATCCCAGTGCTTGCCGTGAGTCCCCTAGAGGCTTTGTAGGGGAATACACAGGGATCGGCGACCGGAAGATCACGGGATGTGACGAAAGATAGTCTCCTCCCCATAGGAGTGGCAGGAACAGGAACCGCAAGAGCTATATAAGCGTGTGACGCAGCTAAATAAACGCACATTTTGTACCCATCATATTGATGTCTGTGCATCACTGTCCCCAGGGTGGGTAGAGCCCTGTGTCCCGGAGATATGCGGCCCAAGATAAGTTCTCCCATAGAAACGTACAGCAACAAGTGGGGACGCAGACAGGGGCAAGCATCGCGGGGGATGGGAAAGAAGCGGAGAGTTCAGATGGAGTAACCTGGCCAGCGACTCAGTCTGAGGCTCCCGAAGAGGCGGATCGGGAAGCGGCGGTGTTCCCTGTTGAGCCAGCAGGACCCTTGGAATGCCCCCCCCCCCCCCCCCCGCATACCCCTGGGATGATTTGGCACAGGCGCGGGTACCCGCGCGCGGGGAGGGTGACGTGGCAGCGGACGCAGCGGGAGTGACGGAGCGGAAGGAGAAAGATGAGCAGCGCCGGAAGCAGCGCCGGCAGCGGCACCGCCCTCTGCCCGACCCTCGACACTGGCTCCCGGGGCAGCCCTTGAGATGGGAGTCGGACGAGGAGGGGGATTGGGGTGCCTGGAGGGGAGGACAGGGGGAGTATAGAACAACTTCGAGTAGCAGCGAATCAGAAGTTGGGGGAGAAACCGATGTCCACATGTGGGAAGATGGGGCAGATTGCCTGCAGCGCTCAAAAAAGAGGCATAAGGCAGCAGAGACTCGGAGGACCAATCAGAAGGAGAGAGGAGAGGGACCGCCAAAAGGGGAGGTCCGGGGCGCTGCAGCTCCGGAGGGGTCCGCGGAGGACGTGCTGCGGCAGCTGCAGCAGGCTATGCCCGCACTAGGGGAAGTAACTCGGAGGCAGACGGGACTCTTAACGAAGGGGGCGCCCCAGCGACAGTCAGTCGAGTTACCTAACTGGCGGCTGGTAGCCAGAGATTGTAGCCTCGATGGAATAAGGGTAGAGGTGCCCGGGATATTCCCTGTCCGGATAGCTCCTGGAGGAGGAGTGGAGTGGACGACGATAGATGCCAAGCTAGTGCGAAGTTTATGGCGAGAAATTAGAGAAAAGGGGCTCGAAGTACCCAAGAATGGTGTAAAGCTTGGAATATTGTATTAAAACACGGCATTGCTTACAATAGCACAGGGCAGGCTATAGTAGAACGCGCTCATCGCACCTGGAAAGCAAAAATAATACAGCTTGGGGAGGGGGAGATGTAGGGGAATAGACAGGGATCGGCGACCGGAAGATTACGGGATGTGACGGAAAGATAGACTCCTCCCCATAGGAGTGGCAGGAACAGGAACCGCAAGAGCTATATAAGCGTGTGACGCAGCTAAATAGACGGACATTTTGCATCCATCATATTGATGTCTGTGCATCACTGTCCGCAGGGTGGGTAGAGCCCTGTGTCCCGGAGGTATGCGGCCCAAGATAAGTTCTATCGTAGAAGCGTACAGCTACAACCGGTGAAGGTCCGTGGGCTGAGGGAACGATTGTTGCAGCGGGATCATCTGGCCACAGCTGACCTCCTCAGATGGCATACCCAGGAAAAGGGGGAGCCATCAAGAGCTCCTCCTGGGACACAAGTCTGACAAGCAAATGTACTGGAGGCAAAACAAAGGTCCTCACTAATTAATGGGCCCTTGATGGGCCCTAATTGGTGGGCCACCACCACCAATTGGGGGTGCTGCAAAGTGTCTCCACACTTGGCTGCTGAGCCTGCTGTTAAGAAGCTCCCTGAGCCAGGCTTTTACTGCCTTGGCAGTAAGAAAGTGGTGACCACCCCACTGCTTGAAAGGCTGCCCCGAGGCATTTGTAAGAGTTCAGCTGTGCTGCCCAGGCTGCGGCCACTGTTCACAGGACACCAAAGCAAACCACACACTGACAACCAAGGCCCTTCGCTGGTGCAGATCAGGCACTTTGGGCGGGGTACAACAGTAAGCACGTGGCTTTTTCGACTTAAGGGAGGCTGGGCCCGCTCTTAGTTCCGAGGCCTTGGCTTAGATCGCAGTTATTATTGCCATCAAGGTGTAAACGTGTTGAGGGGGAGAGGGTTTTAACGCTTCTCCTCCAGAAGCCTGGATGATGGTTTTGCCCTCCAGTGCTTCAGCGCGGGCTCCCCCTCTGTGCGTGCGAGCTCTCCGGGTCAGCGAGCCCAAGGGGCCGTACGTTGGTCCGTCCGCTCCTCGACAGCTGTTGCACATGGCCTGGAAAGAGTGTCTGGAGAGCTGCCAGGAGCCAGCCAAGAGGTCACCAGGCTCCTCCGCTGCTCACCAAATTGGTGCTGTAGGTCACAGGGGCACGGGAGAGCACACAGGGGAAGTATCACGTGCTGGCCTTGCTCCAACGTGCCACCCTGGGCTTTGCCCACTGGCAAGGGACCCTAGGCTAGGCCGACTTTGGGTTTGATGCCACCCTCCTGTTGAGAGAACAGCAGGACTGCGGTCTTTCTTTCCCCCATTTGTCACAGACTCGTTGATAGCATGCAGGTGACCTAACTTCAGACACCTGAGCTACTGCCAGCTGCTCCAGCCCCCTCATCATCATCTTTGTGGCCCTGCTCTGCACCTGCTCCAGCAGGTCTGTGTCTTTCCTATGCTCTTTATTACCACCGTACACCCTGCAGGATAAACACCAGGGGAGAACTGCAGCTGAAGTCAGTGTAATAGGAAAGACCCGGCCTGCCTCTGTGCAAAAGACAAGAGCAGAAAGGGGAAATTGGCCAGCACCCTCAGTCAACACTGAGCACGAGAGCTGGCAGAAGATGTGGTGAGACAAAGGGCTCCCTCCCAGTCCCTTAAAAGGGTTGCCAACTCCCGTTTTACGGGAAATGGTTGGGTTTCCCTCATGAATTCCTCATGACGCTCCTCCGGGGTCTGTGTCGGGAGATGGAGTGACACCGTACGACGTGGGAGCCAGCGGATGTTAGGGGTGTGACCCCAAATCCATCAGCGCTGAACCGAGCCTGCCACCATGCAGGGAGCTGGGGTCAGAGCTTGATCCGCAGGGCCGCTGCCCCTACCACTCAGGCTCCCAGGCCTGAGCTGATGGCTGCCATTAGGGATTGCTTCTTGACAACGCTCCTCCTTGACACGGGAGCCCAACTATCAATGGCACATAAGGACACTTAGCAAAGGACAGCCTCCACTGAGCAAACGGTGCCTTAGCATGTAACACAACACCAACTTGCAGTTAAAAGGATGCCAGTGTCTGTTCAGGACCGCACGATGACTTTCCAGGGTTACTTGCTTGGGGCGGGACGCTCCAGCCCTCACTGGGAGCTGGCACACTCTTTCTCAGGTTATTTCCATTTTCCTTCTGGAGGGCCAAAGAACGGAGGATAAAAAAAACTCCCCAGCAGGCCGGGGCTTGACCAAAGCCCGTGGAGAAGGTAGTCCCAACAGTCAGCTAGTCAGCCTGCTAGGAGAACATGACGAGTTGGGCATAAGCAGGCAAGTCTTTCATTTTGGTTTAATTTGTGGAGGTGGAGGGACCAGGCACTCTCAGGCACTAAAGTTAATGCAAGTTCTGCTCCACTCCACCCAAAACAGCTCCGAGCAATACCTTTTCCTCTGCCACACGCTTTCAGAGGCAAAAGACATTTGGCTTATCCTAACACATATTTCGCGTTCAGATTGACTCGGTCTTTGCAGTCGATGCTCCCAGCACCCTGAATCGTAGCATCACAGAATGGTTTGGGTTGCGAGGGCCCTGTAAAGGCCATCTAGCCCAACCCCACCTGCAATGAGCAGGGCCATCTGCAACTACATCAGGCTGCTCAGAGCCTCGTCCAGCCTGACCGTCACTGTTTCCAGGGATGGGACAGCTACCACTTCCCAGGGCAACCTGTGCCGGTGTTTCACCACCCTCAGCGTAAAAAATGTCTCCCTTATATCCGCTCTGAATCTACCCTCTTTTAGTTTAAAACCACTACCCCTTGCCCTGCTGCAATAGGCCCTCCTAAAAACTCTCTCCCCATCTTACAAGCCCCCTGCAAGTATCGAGAGGCCACAAGGAGGTCTCCCCGCAGCCTTCTCGTCAGTTGGGCTGAACAACCCAACTCCCTCGGCCTTTTCTCATAGGAGAGGTGTTCCAGACCTCTGAGGGTCACTTTTGTGGCCCTCCTCTGGACCCGCTCCAACAGCTCCATGTCTTTCCTGTGCTCAGGGCTCCAGAGCTGGACACAGTACTGCAGGTGGGGTCTCACCAGAGCGGAGCGGAGGGGCAGAATCACCTCCCTCCACCTGCTGCCCACCCTTCTTTTGATGCAGCCCAGGATAACATCGGCTTTCTGGGCTGCGAGTGCTCATTGCCGGCTCCTGTGCAGCTTTCCATCCACCAGTACCCCCAAGTCCTTTTCCACAGGGCTGCTCTCAATCCCTTCATCCCCCAGGCTCTGTTGATACCGGGGCTTGCCCCGACCCTGCAGGCGCAGGACCCTGCACTTGGCCTTCGTGAACCGCGTGATGTTCCCATGAGCCCACTTCTTGAGCTTGCCCAGCTCCCTCTGGATGGCACCCCATCCCTCAGGCGTGTCAGCCGCACCACTCAGCTTGCTGTCGCCTGCAAACTTGCCGAGGGGGCACTCGATCCTGCTGTCTATGCCATTGCATTGATGAAGATGTTAAACAGTACTCGTCCCAGTACAGGACCCTGAGGGACACCACTCGTCCCTGATCTCCATCTGGACACTGAGCCATTGACCATGACCCTCTGGATGAGACCATCCAGCCAATTCCTTATCCACCAAACAGTCCATCCATCAGATCCATAGCTCTCCAATCTAGAGAGAAGGATGATATGGGGGACCGTGTCAAAGGCCTTTTGGAAGTCCAGCTAGATGACATCTGTAGCTCTTCCCTTGTCCGCTGGTGTAGTCACTCCATCATAGAAGGCCACTAGGTTGGTCAGGTGGTATATACACACCCTGTGCTCTCCTGGGTTCCCTTTGCATGTCAAATAATTGGAGAGAGTACTCTTCTGTTTCAGGGATTGACTTTGCTCTTTCAGGAGCCTGACAGAGCGTACTCCCTTAAATTTCACATGAAGAAGGAATGGAAAAGTCAAGGCTTCATCTTTGGTGGAAAACAAAAGTGACTCGTTAGCCCTGGGGTCCCCCAAGGCACCAAACTGGGCTCCAGCCTGGAAGCTGCCGACGGAAGGGGATCTTGCACTTGTCTTGAGACTGAAATAGCTCACTCTTCAGCCTCACGAGCTGTTGCTAACAGCCCCCAAGGAGGTCAGAAAGCCCTTGGCTGTGGTTTCTGGTTGTTCTGGGGGACTGTGAACTCCTCGCTGCCCCTGTGACAGTGCCCGGAAAACAGAGCAGAGCCGTGGGCTCAGCCCCAGCTGGGCCTGTGTCCCAGCCCTTGGACAGAGCTGCCCGACGGGATGTGCTCCCCTCCCAAAGAGGGCAGCTCCCCTGGCTGTGCTCCAGCGGCTCTCCACGAGCGCCCCGAGGGCCATCCCCACACAGGCTCGGCCAGGCCGTGAGGTCACAGCGAGGCTGTGACATCACAGAGCCCCACAGTGCTGTGCTGGCTATAAATACTGACCGCTCAGCCCCCGGACCCATCTGCAGCAGCAGCAGCGGCAGCAGCGGCAGCAGCGACAGCAGCGGCTGCGGCAGTGGCAGGGCCATGGCCACCACCCACCACCTCCTCCTCATCCTCCTCCTGGTGGCCCTGCATGCCAGGGTTACCCAGGCTGCTCCGTGGCAAGCACTGGAAGCAGGTAAGCAGGCAGCGCTGGTGCAGCCTTTCACAGGCCAGCGGGCTCTTCTCCCCAAGAAGCGTGGGTGATGGTTTTTTTTCCCTCCAGAGCTTTAACGAGGGTCACCTCTCTGTGTGTTTGTGTGTGTGTGTGTGAGAGAGAGCTCTCCCGAGAAGAAAGCCCCAAAGGGCCGTATGTTGGTCCGGCTGCTCCTCAACGGGTGTTGCACATGGCCTGCAAAGAGTGTCTGAAGAGCTGCAAGGAGCCAGTCAAGACGTCCCCGGGCCCCTCTGCAGCTTTGGCACTCCCCACCTATGTCTGGCTACCACCTCGTTACCTGACCCCCTTCCAGTGCCTGCAGTTCACGAGGGCAGAAGTGGATCCCAACATGCAACGGAAATGTTACTCTTCTGTGCTTGCTTTTAGGTGAGGGTCGTGGCAACGGTTATCCAGCCTCTCGGCTGGATGTTGGTTTGGAGCCCTTGGGGCTTCCTGGAGGTAAGGTCTCGGTGTCCCTTTCCTTGAAAGAATTAACATTGACACTGTGGCAAGAGTTTATTCATGTGCCATTTTCCTGAAGGTCCTCTCAAAGTCGAGAGCTTCCTGACCTCTTGGCCTCTTCCTGTCCCCGAGCCTGAGAGCAATCCCACAGGTTAAGGCAGTGGGAGGAGGGAGCAGTCACCTTTTAATCTTCTTGCCATGTGAAATGCAAGCTGCTCCTTCCGTGGCCAATGATGCGCAGACAACAGGTGACGGAGGCTTCTCTGGGTGTTTAGTTACAGACGTGCCCGTAGGGAGGACTTTTGCAGCTCCTCGGCTGGATGCTGTGCTACAGAGCGGCTGGCATCGCAGGGGTGAGTGGTCCGTCTCCGCTGACCTTGCAGGCTAAGCACTGGTTGCCTGTAATTTATTCCTGTGAAATTGCACCAAATGCTTTCCCTGAAGGTCCTCCAAGAGCCAGGTACCAAGCTGAAGGAGGGAAAAAGTCCCCGGGGCCATCGCATGCCCTAAGGCAAATGCTGGAAGAACTGGAGAGAGGACACGGTGGGTGTCTTTCGCTCTGCCTTAGCCGTGAGATGTGACAACCGGAGGTTTTACGTACAAGACTGGGCACGCTGTAGCCTGCGCAGCGGGAAGGGATTGATCAGGGCCTCGCTGCAGCGACGCTGGCTTTCGCACCTTGCAGGTGCTGGCAAGCCATAGAGATGGTGCAGAGCCTTTGCTGCCTGTTGTGCTTCAGGCCGAGTGCCAGAGGCAGCTGCAGTCCCAGCTTGCCCAGTACGGCTCAGAGGCGGCTTGTGCAGATGTCGCAGGCAGATTGGAGGGCCTGGCGCGTGCTGCACTTGTGCTCAGCACGCGCAGTGCTGCTTGCCCACTGAGAGCCAGTTCCAGGTGGGGGCGAGGTCCCAAGCAGTGCTGCTTGCCCTTTCCTAGTGCTGGAGGTCGGGCAGAGATGCTGACTCAGCGGGCTTTCTGCCTTGTGCTCGATTTCCCATCTGCAGACCGATAGCTGGGATGGGACGAACGTGACCGTTGCTGGGGCTTACAGGGAAGGGCAGGAGGGCCTTGCATAGGAGCAGCCCTGCTCAGAAGGGCTGTTTCCCCGGCTGGCCTGGCTGCATCTTCTTCCCATCCTCTTTGAAGGAAGGCATTTAGCATCACCTTACCGTCTCCCAAAAACGCACTATGTGCAATGCGAACCAGGAGATCGCGTGCAATTTCCTGGTCTCCCAGCAGATCAGGCCTGGCTGTTGTTTGGACTAGTGACTAGGCGCAGCCCCAAAAGCCCCGGCGATTTGTCTAAACCTTATTACCCATGTCCTTGAGAAGCACTGCCTCCCAAAGATGCCACCTCCCTGATGGGAAGGGTTCCAACTAATCCAATGTCCCGCTTGCTTTCTCAAGGGACGGACCGAGAGGCTGCGCACAAGGAGGCGTTTTTGGAAGGAAGCAGTGGCTCCCTGCCAGCCTCTGCTGAAGAAACAGAGGCGATGCAAGCCAACGGCATGCCAGGTAATTGCCGTCCCGTGGTCAGGCGGTGTCACCCATTGGGATCGCTATGTGTCAGCAGGCTCCTCCCCCGGTGCTGGCTCTGGCACGACACAGCAGCAGCCAAAGATGAAAGGGTTTTGGGTTCGAGGCATCGGGAACACGTTCCGCAGACGGTGGGGAACGTGACTCTTGCACAAACGTACCTCCCGCTGTGGCTGCATCCCAGTGCTTGCCGTGAGTCCCCTAGAGGCCCAAAGCACAAGAGCAGCACAGAGAGGGATCCCTCCCATGAGCTGAGGTCCAGAGCGATGCCCTGACTCCCCGACTGGGCAGGGCCTCAGAGGGAACCTCCCCGTCCTCCTGCACCTGCTGTGCCTGAGCCGTGACGAGGCTTTACCTGTCGTCTCTGCTTTTTGCCAGGGCTGTCAAAGGCCGGAGGAGACCACCATGGCAGCGTATATGAATTTTTCCGCACAGACTCAGGTACTGAGCAGTCTCGCTGGGGTCCCTAAGCGGGAGACATGTCCCAAAACCTGGGAGCGGCTGCAGGTGGTGCCCATGCTGGAGAAGAGGCAGAAGGGGAGAGCAAGGCTCAAGGGTCTCTTGAGAAGGCCTGACTCGGTCCCCACGGGGTGTGGGGGCTGGCCCGCAGGGAGGGAGGGAGGGTTGCGGGTGCCCCTCCCTGCTGCAGGGATAGCTTTCGTCCGAGCGACTGCTCAAGCAGCTGCGCTCCCCCGCCGTGCTCTCCTGACAGCCGCCTGAGTTTTGGTCGGCGGGACAGCCTGTCCCAAAGGGTGGGAGTGTGCCTCCAGGCACCAGCACTGGGGGGAAACAGAGACCTTCCTGGCCATATCAAATGTGCCGTGGGCTTACCTGCGGTGCACAGGACGGGCTAACGTCCCAAATTGCTCCTCCAGGTGTGGCTGGCGAGACAATCCCAAGCGTTTCCAACCCCCAGAGCACCGCAAGTTTTTTCTGTCCCCAAGATGTGCGAAGACGCTGTATGATAGGCACAGCAGCAGTCGTGATTTCCGTGCCACTTGCAATAGCATTGTGCTATGTCATGATCCGACGGCGGAGAAATAGAAGACGGTGAGTCATTCATTTCCCCCCCTCCCCGAATGCTTCCTTCCATGGCTGCTTGTCGTAGCCACGAAGCATTCCTAGTCAGGCTGCTGTGGAGTGGTTGGTTAGTTAGGGGTTGGCCAAAAAACTCTGCTGAGGTTTCTGCTGCTGTCAGACGCTTTAATTGGCATCTTGACTCCTGGGCCTTTGTCTCGAGAGCCCGCTCTCACTGGTGCCAGTGTCAGCTCAAACCGACCCTGCCTGGACAAGAGCAGCCCCAGGAGCACCAGGCATAGGCAAAGCAAGGTCAGGGATGAGAAATAGCAGGGGCGAGCTTGCCCTAGAAAGCAAGACGTGCGCTAGCGCCCGCTCCTGACCAGCAAAGCTGCCCCGAGGAATGCCCCTGCTTGCCAGGGCCATGAGGTGCAGGTGTCCACCTCGGCCAAGGTGTGCCGGCAGCTCAGCCCGTGCTGGGGAGCCTTGCCAGCTCAGGGCCGTGCTGTGGATTGGAGAGTCCCTGTGCCCCATCTGCAGCTGAGGGCCTCAGCAGCCTCCTCTCTCCACAGGCATGCCTCTGCAGCTTCAGAAGCCCGCCGGGAAACCAGCAGATACCCCTCGCGCCCGCAGAGCCGGACCCACCGGCCCAGCACCCCTGAGAGCTGGACCCAATGCCAGCGGCCGCCACTTGTGCATGGGAAACCGGCACGCCCGCCCTCCCCACGGCCCCCCCGCCCCCCGAGCCCGATGGTCCGGCCCCCCAGCAGGGGCTGAAGGCAGCCCCGCCAGGGGAGGGCCTGGGGGTGCGCTGACAGAGCCCCCACCAACAGCTTCGGGGATCAGCCGTTTCTCTACAAATAAAGAGGGACAGAGCTGGCGCACAAGTCTCCAGTGGTACAAACAGCAAACCCCGCGAGGCACCAGCACCGGCTGAGCTCCGCAGCCGGGCGCAGCCGTGGATGCCCACTGTGTCGGCAGGCAGGAGCCAGGCACGGGGCTCCTCTGGCCAGCGGCGGGGCCCCGAGGGGCTGGGGCAGCCCACGGCCATGGCCAGCAACACCAACCTGACCCACACGCGGTGCGGGAGGCAGTGACGGGGGCCCAACCTGGCCAGTCGCATGGACCGGTGAAGGTCCGTGGGCTGAGGGAACGATTGTTGCAGCGGGATCGTCTGGCCACAGCTGACCTCCTCAGATGGCATACCCAGGAAAAGGGGGAGCCATCAAGAGCACCTCCTGGGACACAAGTCTGACAAGCAAATGTACTGGAGGCAAAACAAAGGTCCTCACTAATTAATGGGCCCTTGATGGGCCCTAATTGGTGGGCCACCACCACCAATTGGGGGTGCTGCAAAGTGTGTCCACTCTTGGCTGCTGAGCCTGCTGTTAAGAAGCTCCCTGAGCCAGGCTTTTACTGCCTTGGCAGTAAGAAAGTGGTGACCACCCCACTGCTTGAAAGGCTGCCCCGAGGCATTTGTAAGAGTTCAGCTGTGCTGCCCAGGCTGCGGCCACTGTTCACAGGACACCAAAGCAAACCACACACTGACAACCAAGGCCCTTCGCTGGTGCAGATCAGGCACTTTGGGCGGGGTACAACAGTAAGCACGTGGCTTTTTCGACTTAAGGGAGGCTGGGCCCGCTCTTAGTTCCGAGGCCTTGGCTTAGATCGCAGTTATTATTGCCATCAAGGTGTAAACGTGTTGAGGGGGAGAGGGTTTTAACGCTTCTCCTCCAGAAGCCTGGATGATGGTTTTGCCCTCCAGTGCTTCAGCGCGGGCTCCCCCTCTGTGCGTGCGAGCTCTCCGGGTCAGCGAGCCCAAGGGGCCGTACGTTGGTCCGTCCGCTCCTCGACAGCTGTTGCACATGGCCTGGAAAGAGTGTCTGGAGAGCTGCCAGGAGCCAGCCAAGAGGTCACCAGGCTCCTCCGCTGCTCACCAAATTGGTGCTGTAGGTCACAGGGGCACGGGAGAGCACACAGGGGAAGTATCACGTGCTGGCCTTGCTCCAACGTGCCACCCTGGGCTTTGCCCACTGGCAAGGGACCCTAGGCTAGGCCGACTTTGGGTTTGATGCCACCCTCCTGTTGAGAGAACAGCAGGACTGCGGTCTTTCTTTCCCCCATTTGTCACAGACTCGTTGATAGCATGCAGGTGACCTAACTTCAGACACCTGAGCTACTGCCAGCTGCTCCAGCCCCCTCATCATCATCTTTGTGGCCCTGCTCTGCACCTGCTCCAGCAGGTCTGTGTCTTTCCTATGCTCTTTATTACCACCGTACACCCTGCGGGATAAACACCAGGGGAGAACTGCAGCTGAAGTCAGTGTAATAGGAAAGACCCGGCCTGCCTCTGTGCAAAAGACAAGAGCAGAAAGGGGAAATTGGCCAGCACCCTCAGTCAACACTGAGCACGAGAGCTGGCAGAAGATGTGGTGAGACAAAGGGCTCCCTCCCAGTCCCTTAAAAGGGTTGCCAACTCCCGTTTTACGGGAAATGGTTGGGTTTCCCTCATGAATTCCTCATGACGCTCCTCCGGGGTCTGTGTCGGGAGATGGAGTGACACCGTACGACGTGGGAGCCAGCGGATGTTAGGGGTGTGACCCCAAATCCATCAGCGCTGAACCGAGCCTGCCACCATGCAGGGAGCTGGGGTCAGAGCTTGATCCGCAGGGCCGCTGCCCCTACCACTCAGGCTCCCAGGCCTGAGCTGATGGCTGCCATTAGGGATTGCTTCTTGACAACGCTCCTCCTTGACACGGGAGCCCAACTATCAATGGCACATAAGGACACTTAGCAAAGGACAGCCTCCACTGAGCAAACGGTGCCTTAGCATGTAACACAACACCAACTTGCAGTTAAAAGGATGCCAGTGTCTGTTCAGGACCGCACGATGACTTTCCAGGGTTACTTGCTTGGGGCGGGACGCTCCAGCCCTCACTGGGAGCTGGCACACTCTTTCTCAGGTTATTTCCATTTTCCTTCTGGAGGGCCAAAGAACGGAGGATAAAAAAAACTCCCCAGCAGGCCGGGGCTTGACCAAAGCCCGTGGAGAAGGTAGTCCCAACAGTCAGCTAGTCAGCCTGCTAGGAGAACATGACGAGTTGGGCATAAGCAGGCAAGTCTTTCATTTTGGTTTAATTTGTGGAGGTGGAGGGACCAGGCACTCTCAGGCACTAAAGTTAATGCAAGTTCTGCTCCACTCCACCCAAAACAGCTCCGAGCAATACCTTTTCCTCTGCCACACGCTTTCAGAGGCAAAAGACATTTGGCTTATCCTAACACATATTTCGCGTTCAGATTGACTCGGTCTTTGCAGTCGATGCTCCCAGCACCCTGAATCGTAGCATCACAGAATGGTTTGGGTTGCGAGGGCCCTGTAAAGGCCATCTAGCCCAACCCCACCTGCAATGAGCAGGGCCATCTGCAACTACATCAGGCTGCTCAGAGCCTCGTCCAGCCTGACCGTCACTGTTTCCAGGGATGGGACAGCTACCACTTCCCGGGGCAACCTGTGCCGGTGTTTCACCACCCTCAGCGTAAAAAATGTCTCCCTTATATCCGCTCTGAATCTACCCTCTTTTAGTTTAAAACCACTACCCCTTGCCCTGCTGCAATAGGCCCTCCTAAAAACTCTCTCCCCATCTTACAAGCCCCCTGCAAGTATCGAGAGGCCGCAAGGAGGTCTCCCCGCAGCCTTCTCGTCAGTTGGGCTGAACAACCCAACTCCCTCGGCCTTTCCTCATAGGAGAGGTGTTCCAGACCTCTGAGGGTCACTTTTGTGGCCCTCCTCTGGACCCGCTCCAACAGCTCCATGTCTTTCCTGTGCTCAGGGCTCCAGAGCTGGACACAGTACTGCAGGTGGGGTCTCACCAGAGCGGAGCGGAGGGGCAGAATCACCTCCCTCCACCTGCTGCCCACCCTTCTTTTGATGCAGCCCAGGATAACATCGGCTTTCTGGGCTGCGAGTGCTCATTGCCGGCTCCTGTGCAGCTTTCCATCCACCAGTACCCCCAAGTCCTTTTCCACAGGGCTGCTCTCAATCCCTTCATCCCCCAGGCTCTGTTGATACCGGGGCTTGCCCCGACCCTGCAGGCGCAGGACCCTGCACTTGGCCTTCGTGAACCGCGTGATGTTCCCATGAGCCCACTTCTTGAGCTTGCCCAGCTCCCTCTGGATGGCACCCCATCCCTCAGGCGTGTCAGCCGCACCACTCAGCTTGCTGTCGCCTGCAAACTTGCCGAGGGGGCACTCGATCCTGCTGTCTATGCCATTGCATTGATGAAGATGTTAAACAGTACTCGTCCCAGTACAGGACCCTGAGGGACACCACTCGTCCCTGATCTCCATCTGGACACTGAGCCATTGACCATGACCCTCTGGATGAGACCATCCAGCCAATTCCTTATCCACCAAACAGTCCATCCATCAGATCCATAGCTCTCCAATCTAGAGAGAAGGATGATATGGGGGACCGTGTCAAAGGCCTTTTGGAAGTCCAGCTAGATGACATCTGTAGCTCTTCCCTTGTCCGCTGGTGTAGTCACTCCATCATAGAAGGCCACTAGGTTGGTCAGGTGGTATATACACACCCTGTGCTCTCCTGGGTTCCCTTTGCATGTCAAATAATTGGAGAGAGTACTCTTCTGTTTCAGGGATTGACTTTGCTCTTTCAGGAGCCTGACAGAGCGTACTCCCTTAAATTTCACATGAAGAAGGAATGGAAAAGTCAAGGCTTCATCTTTGGTGGAAAACAAAAGTGACTCGTTAGCCCTGGGGTCCCCCAAGGCACCAAACTGGGCTCCAGCCTGGAAGCTGCCGACGGAAGGGGATCTTGCACTTGTCTTGAGACTGAAATAGCTCACTCTTCAGCCTCACGAGCTGTTGCTAACAGCCCCCAAGGAGGTCAGAAAGCCCTTGGCTGTGGTTTCTGGTTGTTCTGGGGGACTGTGAACTCCTCGCTGCCCCTGTGACAGTGCCCGGAAAACAGAGCAGAGCCGTGGGCTCAGCCCCAGCTGGGCCTGTGTCCCAGCCCTTGGACAGAGCTGCCCGACGGGATGTGCTCCCCTCCCAAAGAGGGCAGCTCCCCTGGCTGTGCTCCAGCGGCTCTCCACGAGCGCCCCGAGGGCCATCCCCACACAGGCTCGGCCAGGCCGTGAGGTCACAGCGAGGCTGTGACATCACAGAGCCCCACAGTGCTGTGCTGGCTATAAATACTGACCGCTCAGCCCCCGGACCCATCTGCAGCAGCAGCAGCGGCAGCAGCGGCAGCGACAGCAGCGGCTGCAGCGACAGCAGCGGCTGCGGCAGTGGCAGGGCCATGGCCACCACCCACCACCTCCTCCTCATCCTCCTCCTGGTGGCCCTGCATGCCAGGGTTACCCAGGCTGCTCCGTGGCAAGCACTGGAAGCAGGTAAGCAGGCAGCGCTGGTGCAGCCTTTCACAGGCCAGCGGGCTCTTCTCCCCAAGAAGCGTGGGTGATGGTTTTTTTTCCCTCCAGAGCTTTAACGAGGGTCACCTCTCTGTGTGTTTGTGTGTGTGTGTGTGAGAGAGAGCTCTCCCGAGAAGAAAGCCCCAAAGGGCCGTATGTTGGTCCGGCTGCTCCTCAACGGGTGTTGCACATGGCCTGCAAAGAGTGTCTGAAGAGCTGCAAGGAGCCAGTCAAGACGTCCCCGGGCCCCTCTGCAGCTTTGGCACTCCCCACCTATGTCTGGCTACCACCTCGTTACCTGACCCCCTTCCAGTGCCTGCAGTTCACGAGGGCAGAAGTGGATCCCAACATGCAACGGAAATGTTACTCTTCTGTGCTTGCTTTTAGGTGAGGGTCGTGGCAACGGTTATCCAGCCTCTCGGCTGGATGTTGGTTTGGAGCCCTTGGGGCTTCCTGGAGGTAAGGTCTCGGTGTCCCTTTCCTTGAAAGAATTAACATTGACACTGTGGCAAGAGTTTATTCATGTGCCATTTTCCTGAAGGTCCTCTCAAAGTCGAGAGCTTCCTGACCTCTTGGCCTCTTCCTGTCCCCGAGCCTGAGAGCAATCCCACAGGTTAAGGCAGTGGGAGGAGGGAGCAGTCACCTTTTAATCTTCTTGCCATGTGAAATGCAAGCTGCTCCTTCCGTGGCCAATGATGCGCAGACAGCAGGTGACGGAGGCTTCTCTGGGTGTTTAGTTACAGACGTGCCCGTAGGGAGGACTTTTGCAGCTCCTCGGCTGGATGCTGTGCTACAGAGCGGCTGGCATCGCAGGGGTGAGTGGTCCGTCTCCGCTGACCTTGCAGGCTAAGCACTGGTTGCCTGTAATTTATTCCTGTGAAATTGCACCAAATGCTTTCCCTGAAGGTCCTCCAAGAGCCAGGTACCAAGCTGAAGGAGGGAAAAAGTCCCCGGGGCCATCGCATGCCCTAAGGCAAATGCTGGAAGAACTGGAGAGAGGACACGGTGGGTGTCTTTCGCTCTGCCTTAGCCGTGAGATGTGACAACCGGAGGTTTTACGTACAAGACTGGGCACACTGTAGCCTGCGCAGCGGGAAGGGATTGATCAGGGCCTCGCTGCAGCGACGCTGGCTTTCGCACCTTGCAGGTGCTGGCAAGCCATAGAGATGGTGCAGAGCCTTTGCTGCCTGTTGTGCTTCAGGCCGAGTGCCAGAGGCAGCTGCAGTCCCAGCTTGCCCAGTACGGCTCAGAGGCGGCTTGTGCAGATGTCGCAGGCAGATTGGAGGGCCTGGCGCGTGCTGCACTTGTGCTCAGCACGCGCAGTGCTGCTTGCCCACTGAGAGCCAGTTCCAGGTGGGGGCGAGGTCCCAAGCAGTGCTGCTTGCCCTTTCCTAGTGCTGGAGGTCGGGCAGAGATGCTGACTCAGCGGGCTTTCTGCCTTGTGCTCGATTTCCCATCTGCAGACCGATAGCTGGGATGGGACGAACGTGACCGTTGCTGGGGCTTACAGGGAAGGGCAGGAGGGCCTTGCATAGGAGCAGCCCTGCTCAGAAGGGCTGTTTCCCCGGCTGGCCTGGCTGCATCTTCTTCCCATCCTCTTTGAAGGAAGGCATTTAGCATCACCTTACCGTCTCCCAAAAACGCACTATGTGCAATGCGAACCAGGAGATCGCGTGCAATTTCCTGGTCTCCCAGCAGATCAGGCCTGGCTGTTGTTTGGACTAGTGACTAGGCGCAGCCCCAAAAGCCCCGGCGATTTGTCTAAACCTTATTACCCATGTCCTTGAGAAGCACTGCCTCCCAAAGATGCCACCTCCCTGATGGGAAGGGTTCCAACTAATCCAATGTCCCGCTTGCTTTCTCAAGGGACGGACCGAGAGGCTGCGCACAAGGAGGCGTTTTTGGAAGGAAGCAGTGGCTCCCTGCCAGCCTCTGCTGAAGAAACAGAGGTGATGCAAGCCAACGGCATGCCAGGTAATTGCCGTCCCGTGGTCAGGCGGTGTCACCCATTGGGATCGCTATGTGTCAGCAGGCTCCTCCCCCGGTGCTGGCTCTGGCACGACACAGCAGCAGCCAAAGATGAAAGGGTTTTGGGTTCGAGGCATCGGGAACACGTTCCGCAGACGGTGGGGAACGTGACTCTTGCACAAACGTACCTCCCGCTGTGGCTGCATCCCAGTGCTTGCCGTGAGTCCCCTAGAGGCCCAAAGCACAAGAGCAGCACAGAGAGGGATCCCTCCCATGAGCTGAGGTCCAGAGCGATGCCCTGACTCCCCGACTGGGCAGGGCCTCAGAGGGCACCTCCCCGTCCTCCTGCACCTGCTGTGCCTGAGCCGTGACGAGGCTTTACCTGTCGTCTCTGCTTTTTGCCAGGGCTGTCAAAGGCCGGAGGAGACCACCATGGCAGCGTATATGAATTTTTCCGCACAGACTCAGGTACTGAGCAGTCTCGCTGGGGTCCCTAAGCGGGAGACATGTCCCAAAACCTGGGAGCGGCTGCAGGTGGTGCCCATGCTGGAGAAGAGGCAGAAGGGGAGAGCAAGGCTCAAGGGTCTCTTGAGAAGGCCTGACTCGGTCCCCACGGGGTGTGGGGGCTGGCCCGCAGGGAGGGAGGGAGGGTTGCGGGTGCCCCTCCCTGCTGCAGGGATAGCTTTCGTCCGAGCGACTGCTCAAGCAGCTGCGCTCCCCCGCTGTGCTCTCCTGACAGCCGCCTGAGTTTTGGTCGGCGGGACAGCCTGTCCCAAAGGGTGGGAGTGTGCCTCCAGGCACCAGCACTGGGGGGAAACAGAGACCTTCCTGGCCATATCAAATGTGCCGTGGGCTTACCTGCGGTGCACAGGACGGGCTAACGTCCCAAATTGCTCCTCCAGGTGTGGCTGGCGAGACAATCCCAAGCGTTTCCAACCCCCAGAGCACCGCAAGTTTTTTCTGTCCCCAAGATGTGCGAAGACGCTGTATGATAGGCACAGCAGCAGTCGTGATTTCCGTGCCACTTGCAATAGCATTGTGCTATGTCATGATCCGACGGCGGAGAAATAGAAGACGGTGAGTCATTCATTTCCCCCCCTCCCCGAATGCTTCCTTCCATGGCTGCTTGTCGTAGCCACGAAGCATTCCTAGTCAGGCTGCTGTGGAGTGGTTGGTTAGTTAGGGGTTGGCCAAAAAACTCTGCTGAGGTTTCTGCTGCTGTCAGACGCTTTAATTGGCATCTTGACTCCTGGGCCTTTGTCTCGAGAGCCCGCTCTCACTGGTGCCAGTGTCAGCTCAAACCGACCCTGCCTGGACAAGAGCAGCCCCAGGAGCACCAGGCATAGGCAAAGCAAGGTCAGGGATGAGAAATAGCAGGGGCGAGCTTGCCCTAGAAAGCAAGACGTGCGCTAGCGCCCGCTCCTGACCAGCAAAGCTGCCCCGAGGAATGCCCCTGCTTGCCAGGGCCATGAGGTGCAGGTGTCCACCTCGGCCAAGGTGTGCCGGCAGCTCAGCCCGTGCTGGGGAGCCTTGCCAGCTCAGGGCCGTGCTGTGGATTGGAGAGTCCCTGTGCCCCATCTGCAGCTGAGGGCCTCAGCAGCCTCCTCTCTCCACAGGCATGCCTCTGCAGCTTCAGAAGCCCGCCGGGAAACCAGCAGATACCCCTCGCGCCCGCAGAGCCGGACCCACCGGCCCAGCACCCCTGAGAGCTGGACCCAATGCCAGCGGCCGCCACTTGTGCATGGGAAACCGGCACGCCCGCCCTCCCCACGGCCCCCCCGCCCCCCGAGCCCGATGGTCCGGCCCCCCAGCAGGGGCTGAAGGCAGCCCCGCCAGGGGAGGGCCTGGGGGTGCGCTGACAGAGCCCCCACCAACAGCTTCGGGGATCAGCCGTTTCTCTACAAATAAAGAGGGACAGAGCTGGCACACAAGTCTCCAGTGGTACAAACAGCAAACCCCGCGAGGCACCAGCACCGGCTGAGCTCCGCAGCCGGGCGCAGCCGTGGATGCCCACTGTGTCGGCAGGCAGGAGCCAGGCACGGGGCTCCTCTGGCCAGCGGCGGGGCCCCGAGGGGCTGGGGCAGCCCACGGCCATGGCCAGCAACACCAACCTGACCCACACGCGGTGCGGGAGGCAGTGACGGGGGCCCAACCTGGCCAGTCGCATGGACCGGTGAAGGTCCGTGGGCTGAGGGAACGATTGTTGCAGCGGGATCGTCTGGCCACAGCTGACCTCCTCAGATGGCATACCCAGGAAAAGGGGGAGCCATCAAGAGCACCTCCTGGGACACAAGTCTGACAAGCAAATGTACTGGAGGCAAAACAAAGGTCCTCACTAATTAATGGGCCCTTGATGGGCCCTAATTGGTGGGCCACCACCACCAATTGGGGGTGCTGCAAAGTGTGTCCACTCTTGGCTGCTGAGCCTGCTGTTAAGAAGCTCCCTGAGCCAGGCTTTTACTGCCTTGGCAGTAAGAAAGTGGTGACCACCCCACTGCTTGAAAGGCTGCCCCGAGGCATTTGTAAGAGTTCAGCTGTGCTGCCCAGGCTGCGGCCACTGTTCACAGGACACCAAAGCAAACCACACACTGACAACCAAGGCCCTTCGCTGGTGCAGATCAGGCACTTTGGGCGGGGTACAACAGTAAGCACGTGGCTTTTTCGACTTAAGGGAGGCTGGGCCCGCTCTTAGTTCCGAGGCCTTGGCTTAGATCGCAGTTATTATTGCCATCAAGGTGTAAACGTGTTGAGGGGGAGAGGGTTTTAACGCTTCTCCTCCAGAAGCCTGGATGATGGTTTTGCCCTCCAGTGCTTCAGCGCGGGCTCCCCCTCTGTGCGTGCGAGCTCTCCGGGTCAGCGAGCCCAAGGGGCCGTACGTTGGTCCGTCCGCACCTCGACAGCTGTTGCACATGTCCTGGAAAGAGTGTTGTGCTGGTTTTGGCTGAGAAGGGGTTAATTCTCCTCACTGTGGGGGTCGGCTACCTTTCCAGCTTCCCGTGCTCTGCCGCGTGGCGGGGGGGGGGCTGGGAGGGGCAGGGCCATGGTGGGGACGGCTGACCCCGACTGGCCAATGGCAGGTTCATTCCATACCATGTGACACCATGACCAATATATTGAGGTGGGGGCAGTTGCAGCGCCAGCGCGGAGGCGGCGCGGCGTCGGGTCGGCGGGCGGCGCGCGGCTGCGGCGCGGGCAGTTTGTTCCGGCGGTTCGTTCCCCCTCTCCCCTCCCTTCCCCCCCTCCCCCGGGGCTTTGCGCCTCTCGTTGTTCTCCTTTACATTGCATTTCTACTGTTGTTTTCTTTTAATTTTAATTATTAAACTGTTCTTATCCCAACCCACGAGCATTACCCTCCTGATTCTCTCCCCCATCTACCGGTGGGGAGTGAGCGAGCGACTGTGTGGGGCTGAGCTGCCGCTAAACCACGACAGTCTTTTTGGCGCCCAACGTGGGGCTCAAGGGTTGGAGATAACAACAGCTGCTGGTCACAGCACCATGTTGTCCTTTTTGCAGTTGGTGTTACAGATTGGTGTTGGTTTGTTGAGTCTGCTGTGTTCTGCTGTGATTAGTAATGTTTTGCCTACAAGATTTGTTATACAAACACTCATTTTCAGCTTTATCTGGTATTTGGGGTTTTTGCTGAAACCGTTACTGTACTTCGGATACCACCTTGTTGAGGCAATTAGCAATTATACCTCCTCCTCTGAGAGATTTTATATGGAGGAAATACAGAATAATACCTTTGCAACTTTGTTCTATGATGTCTGTGCCTTTGTTACAACAGCGTCTTTGTATCTTGAACATCCTTGGGTGGTTAAGGTGCACTTATTGTTAGTTTTTGGGCAGGTTGTTTTGGTTTTGACTAAGCAACTTAAGAATATCACCCAGAAATCTGCCCCGAGGCTTGATAGTTACGAGTGGCAGGGCATGTGGGATAGCATGGGCAAATACCTAGGGCGGTGGGCACCCCCAGTGTTTTGGAGTTTCACCCCCGAACAAGTGCAGAATCCTAAAAAACTAGTAGAATATTTGGAGAAAGTATGTTGTTACGCTGGGAACTCCAGAGAGACACAGATAACTGCAACATGCTGGGGTCTGGCCCATGCATACCGAGCCCTGCTCAACAGCATTCAATGCCCCCAGGGGGAAGAGAATGTCTCTGGATTGAAATGCAAAGTGACTGGCACTGTAGACAATCCAGCCCGGACGACAGGCACTGCAGCCACTCAAACCCCCACAACAAGTACCGGAGCTAGCTCAGAAAATAAACCCGTACCAGTATCAGTTGCCCCCATACACAAGACAAAATATTGGAAGCGGACATCAACTCGTTTAGAACGGGATGATGAAGAACCAGGGCCATCGCGGGGAGAGGAGGGAGAAGTAATAAATGAAATAGAGACCACCCGATCCCTGTCCTTAAGCGAGTTGCGAGATATGCGAAAAGATTATAGCCGTCGTTCAGGTGAGCACATTGTCACCTGGCTGCTCTGATGCTGGGATAATGGGGCCAGTAGCCTGGAACTAGAGGGAAAAGAAGCCAAACAATTGGGATCCCTTTCTGGGGAAGGGGGCGTTGACAAAGCAATAGGAAAAAAGCCACAAGCCCTCAGCCTCTGGAGGCGACTCCTGTCTGGAGTGAAGGAAAGGTATCCCTTTAAAGAAGATGTTACATATCGCCCAGGAAAATGGACAACTATGGAGAAAGGCATCCAGTATCTAAGGGAATTAGCTGTGTTTGAGGTGATTTATGGTGACCTGGACGATCAACGGTCATCCAAAGATCCAGATGAAGCCGAGTGCACACGACCCATGTGGCGGAAGTTTGTACGGAGCGCACCATCTTCGCATGCAAACTCATTGGCAGTGATGTCCTGGAAAGATGACAAGACACCAACGGTGGCAGAGGTGATAGATAAACTCCGAGATTACGACACAAATATCTCTTCCTCGCTTGTCTCTGCTGTGGAGAAACTATCCCAAGAGGTCCAGCAACTCAAAGAAGATCTGTCCTACTCCCCACCTCGACAGAGCAGTGTCTCAGCTGTTAGGAATAAGCGTCCTTTGGCTCAAAGAAGGGGATACACACCACGGGCCACCCTATGGTTCTACCTGCGTGACCACGGAGAGGACATGATGAGGTGGGATGGCAAGCCTACCTCGACCCTACAGGCACGAGTGCATGAACTGCAAGGAAGAACAGTCACTCAGGGGGGCTCTTCCAGGAAAGCCGCTGCTCCAATTTCCAGTGAACAAGTCCCCAGACAGAGGAGTAGAAGCGCAGATTTTATTTCTAAGTGTAATAGAAGGACTCCTGATTCACATTTGCAGGAAGTGAGTTGTGACTGCCATGATCAGGACTAGAGGGGCCCTGCCTCCAGCCGGGTGGAGGAAAGGGATAACCGGGCTTACTGGACTGTGTGGATCCGATGGCCTGGCACGTCCGACCCACAGGAGTATAAAGCTTTAGTGGACACCGGCGCACAGTGCACCTTAATGCCATCGAACTATATAGGGGCAGAACCCATCAGCATTGCTGGAGTGACAGGGGGATCCCAAGAGCTAACTGTATTGGAGGCCGAAGTGAGCCTAACTGGCAATGAGTGGCAGAAGCACCCCATTGTGACTGGCCCAGAGGCTCCGTGCATCCTTGGCATAGACTACCTCAGGAAAGGGTATTTCAAGGACCCAAAAGGTTACAAGTGGGCTTTTGGTGTAGCTGCCTTGGAGACGGAGGAAACTGAACAGCTGTCTACCTTGCCCGGTCTCTCAAAGGACCCTTCTGTGGTGGGGTTGCTGAAGGTCAAAGAACAACAGGTGCCAATCGCCACCACAACAGTGCACCGGCGGCAATATCGCACCAACAGAGACTCTCTGATCCCCATCCATAAACTCATTCACCAACTGAGGAGCCAAGGAGTCATCAGTAAGACCCACTCACCCTTTAACAGTCCCATATGGCCAGTCCGGAAGTCTAATGGAGAGTGGAGGCTAACAGTAGACTATCGTGGCCTGAATGAAGTCACTCCACCGTTGAGTGCTGCTGTGCCAGACATGCTAGAACTTCAATACGAACTGGAGTCAAAGGCGGCCAAGTGGTATGCCACAATTGATATTGCTAATGCATTCTTCTCAATCCCTCTGGCAGCAGAGTGCAGGCCACAGTTTGCTTTCACATGGAGGGGCGTTCAGTATACCTGGAATCGACTGCCCCAGGGGTGGAAACACAGTCCTGCCATTTGCCATGGACTGATTCAGACTGTACTGGAACAGGGAGAAGCTCCAGAACACCTTCAGTACATTGATGACATCATTGTGTGGGGCAGCACAGCGGAAGAAGTTTTTGAGAAAGGAGAGAAAATAGTCCAAATCCTTCTGAAGGCTGGTTTTGCCATAAAACAAAGTAAGGTGAAGGGACCTGCACGAGAAATCCAGTTCTTAGGAATCAAATGGCAAGATGGTCATCGTCATATTCCAATGGATGTGATCAACAAAATAGCAGCCATGTCTCCACCAACTAGCAAAAAGGAAACACAAGCTTTCTTGGGCGTTGTGGGTTTTTGGAGAATGCATATTCCAAATTACAGTCTGATTGTAAGCCCTCTCTATCAAGTGACCCGGAAAAAGAATGATTTCAAATGGGGCCCTGAGCAACGACAAGCCTTTGAACAGATTAAACGAGAAATAGTCCATGCAGTAGCTCTTGGGCCAGTCCGGGCAGGACAAGATGTAAAAAATGTGCTCTACACCGCAGCCGGGGAGAATGGCCCTACCTGGAGCCTCTGGCAGAAAGCACCAGGGGAGACCCAGGGTCGACCCCTAGGGTTTTGGAGTCGGGGATACAGAGGGTCCGAAGCCCGCTATACTCCAACTGAAAAAGAGATATTAGCAGCATATGAAGGGGTTCGAGCTGCTTCAGAAGTGGTTGGTACTGAAGCACAGTTGCTCCTGGCACCCCGACTGCCAGTGCTGGGCTGGATGTTCAAAGGAAACATCCCCTCTACACACCATGCAACTGATGCTACGTGGAGTAAATGGGTTGCACTGATTACCCAGCGGGCTCGAGTAGGAAACCCCAGTCGCCCAGGAATCTTGGAAGTGATTATGGACTGGCCAGAAGGCAAAGATTTTGGATTATCACCAGAGGAGGAGGTGACACGTGCTGAAGAAGCCCCACTGTATAACCAACTGCCAGAAAATGAGAAGCAATACGCCCTGTTCACTGATGGGTCCTGTCGCCTTGTGGGAAAGCACCGGAGATGGAAGGCTGCTGTATGGAGTCCTACACGACAAGTAGCAGAAACTGCTGAAGGAGAAGGTGAATCGAGCCAGTTTGCAGAGGTAAAGGCCATCCAGCTGGCCTTAGACATCGCTGAACGGGAAAAGTGGCCAGTGCTCTATCTCTGTACTGACTCCTGGATGGTGGCAAATGCCTTGTGGGGCTGGCTGCAGCAATGGAAGCAAAGCAACTGGCAGCGCAGAGGCAAACCCATCTGGGCTGCCGCACTGTGGCAAGATATTGCTGCCCGGGTAGAGAACCTGGTTGTAAAGGTACGTCATGTGGATGCTCACGTCCCCAAGAGTCGGGCCACTGAAGAACATCGGAACAACCAGCAGGTAGATCAGGCTGCCAAGATTGAAGTGGCTGAGGTGGATCTGGACTGGCAGCATAAGGGTGAACTATTTCTAGCTCGGTGGGCCGATGACACCTCAGGTCATCAAGGGAGAGATGCAACATACAGGTGGGCTCGTGATCGAGGGGTGGACTTGACTATGGATATTATTGCACAGGTTATCCACGAATGTGACACATGCGCTGCAATCAAGCAAGCAAAGCGGGTAAAGCCTCTGTGGTATGGGGGACGATAGCTGAAATATAGATATGGGGAGGCCTGGCAAATTGACTATATCACACTCCCACAGACCCGCCAAGGCAAGCGCCATGTGCTTACAATGGTAGAAACAACGACTGGCTGGCTGGAAACATATCCTGTCCCCCACGCCACTGCCTGGAACACTATCCTGGGTCTTGAGAAACAAGTCCTGTGGCGACATGGCACCCCAGAGAGAATTGAGTCAGACAACGGGACTCATTTCCGAAATAGCCTCATAGACACCTGGGCCAAAGAGCATGACATTGAGTGGGAGTATCACATCCCCTATCACGCACCAGCCTCTGGGGAAATTGAACGGTACAATGGACTGTTAAAAACTACACTGAGAGCAATGGGGGGTGGAACATTCAAGCACTGGGATACACATTTAGCAAAAGCCACGTGGTTAGTCAACACGAGGGGATCTGCCAACCGAGCTGGCCCTGCCCAGTCAGAATCCTTACGTACTGTGGAAGGGGATAGAGTCCCTGTAGTGCACACAAAAAGTATGCTGGGCAAAACAGTCTGGGTTCTTCCTGCCTCCGGCAAAGGCAAACCCATTCGTGGGATTGCTTTTGCTCGAGGACCTGGGTGCACTTGGTGGGTGATGCGGGAGGATGGAGAAATCCGATGTGTGCCTCAAGGGGATTTGATTTTGGGTGAAAACAGTCAATGAACTGCATGGCACAATGTGAACTGCTATATAATACTGTGTGTCACCTCTGTGTTGTACCAATGATATCAGAGTACGAGCCTCCCAACCCATGGAAGATCAACTATGAAACAAGCCGTGCAGCAGTGATGGAACGATGACTGACTCGGTATGCAGCGACCCAACGCCACACACCATCTCTCCCACCCGGAAAGACTGATACAACAGATGGAGCCCAGAGTCATGGACTGGATGAACTCAATGGACATTTTTAATGGACATTGTACAGGGAAGGTCCATGAACTAAGGGAATGATGTCTGTGTATTATGTTAAAGGATGGGAAGGGGAGGGGTGGTGGTTGGTATGGTTGTATTGCATTATATGGGACCTGGGCATGGTGTAAATGGTATGGAATAAGGGGTGGAGAATGTGCTGGTTTTGGCTGTGAAGGGGTTAATTCTCCTCACTGTGGGGGTCAGCTACCTTTCCAGCTTCCCGCGCTCTGCCGCGTGGCGGGGGGGACTGGGAGGGGCAGGGCCATGGTGGGGACGGCTGACCCCGACTGGCCAATGGCAGGTTCATTCCATACCATGTGACACCATGACCAATATATTGAGGTGGGGGCAGTTGCAGCGCCAGCGCGGAGGCGGCGCGGCGTCGGGTCGGCGGGCGGTGCGCGGCTGCGGCGCGGGCAGTTTGTTCCGGCGGTTCGTTCCCCCTCTCCCCTCCCTTCCCCCCCTCCCCCGGGGCTTTGCGCCTCTCGTTGTTCTCCTTTACATTGCATTTCTACTGTTGTTTTCTTTTAATTTTAATTATTAAACTGTTCTTATCCCAACCCACGAGCGTTACCCTCCTGATTCTCTCCCCCATCTACCGGTGGGGAGTGAGCGAGCGACTGTGTGGGGCTGAGCTGCTGCTAAACCACGACAAGTGTCTGGAGAGCTGCCAGGAGCCAGCCAAGAGGTCACCAGGCTCCTCCGCTGCTCACCAAATTGGTGCTGTAGGTCACAGGGGCACGGGAGAGCACACAGGGGAAGTATCACGTGCTGGCCTTGCTCCAACGTGCCACCCTGGGCTTTGCCCACTGGCAAGGGACCCTAGGCTAGGCCGACTTTGGGTTTGATGCCACCCTCCTGTTGAGAGAACAGCAGGACTGCGGTCTTTCTTTCCCCCATTTGTCACAGACTCGTTGATAGCATGCAGGTGACCTAACTTCAGACACCTGAGCTACTGCCAGCTGCTCCAGCCCCCTCATCATCATCTTTGTGGCCCTGCTCTGCACCTGCTCCAGCAGGTCTGTGTCTTTCCTATGCTCTTTATTACCACCGTACACCCCGCGGGATAAACACCAGGGGAGAACTGCAGCTGAAGTCAGTGTAATAGGAAAGACCCGGCCTGCCTCTGTGCAAAAGACAAGAGCAGAAAGGGGAAATTGGCCAGCACCCTCAGTCAACACTGAGCACGAGAGCTGGCAGAAGATGTGGTGAGACAAAGGGCTCCCTCCCAGTCCCTTAAAAGGGTTGCCAACTCCCGTTTTACGGGAAATGGTTGGGTTTCCCTCATGAATTCCTCATGACGCTCCTCCGGGGTCTGTGTCGGGAGATGGAGTGACACCGTACGACGTGGGAGCCAGCGGATGTTAGGGGTGTGAGCCCAAATCCATCAGCGCTGAACCGAGCCTGCCACCATGCAGGGAGCTGGGGTCAGAGCTTGATCCGTGGGGCCGCTGCCCCCACCGCTCAGGCTCCCAGGCCTGAGCTGATGGCTGCAATTAGGGATTGCTTCTTGACAACGCTCCTCCTTGACACGGGAGCCCAACTATCAATGGCACATAAGGACACTTAGCAAAGGACAGCCTCCACTGAGCAAACGGTGCCTTAGCATGTAACACAACACCAACTTGCAGTTAAAAGGATGCCAGTGTCTGTTCAGGACCGCACGATGACTTTCCAGGGTTACTTGCTTGGGGCGGAACGCTCCAGCCCTCACTGGGAGCTGGCACACTCTTTCTCAGGTTATTTCCATTTTCCTTCTGGAGGGCCAAAGAACAGAGGATAAAAAAAACTCCCCAGCAGGCCAGGGCTTGACCAAAGCCCGTGGAGAAGGTAGTCCCAACAGTCAGCTAGTCAGCCTGCTAGGAGAACATGACGAGTTGGGCATAAGCAGGCAAGTCTTTCATTTTGGTTTAATTTGTGGAGGTGGAGGGACCAGGCACTCTCAGGCACTAAAGTTAATGCAAGTTCTGCTCCACTCCACCCAAAACAGCTCCGAGCAATACCTTTTCCTCTGCCACACGCTTTCAGAGGCAAAAGACATTTGGCTTATCCTAACACATATTTCGCGTTCAGATTGACTCGGTCTTTGCAGTCGATGCTCCCAGCACCCTGAATCGTAGCATCACAGAATGGTTTGGGTTGCGAGGGCCCTGTAAAGGCCATCTAGCCCAACCCCACCTGCAATGAGCAGGGCCATCTGCAACTACATCAGGCTGCTCAGAGCCTCGTCCAGCCTGACCGTCACTGTTTCCAGGGATGGGACAGCTACCACTTCCCGGGGCAACCTGTGCCGGTGTTTCACCACCCTCAGCGTAAAAAATGTCTCCCTTATATCCGCTCTGAATCTACCCTCTTTTAGTTTAAAACCACTACCCCTTGCCCTGCTGCAATAGGCCCTCCTAAAAACTCTCTCCCCATCTTACAAGCCCCCTGCAAGTATCGAGAGGCCGCAAGGAGGTCTCCCCGCAGCCTTCTCGTCAGTTGGGCTGAACAACCCAACTCCCTCGGCCTTTCCTCATAGGAGAGGTGTTCCAGACCTCTGAGGGTCACTTTTGTGGCCCTCCTCTGGACCCGCTCCAACAGCTCCATGTCTTTCCTGTGCTCAGGGCTCCAGAGCTGGACACAGTACTGCAGGTGGGGTCTCACCAGAGCGGAGCGGAGGGGCAGAATCACCTCCCTCCACCTGCTGCCCACCCTTCTTTTGATGCAGCCCAGGATAACATCGGCTTTCTGGGCTGCGAGTGCTCATTGCCGGCTCCTGTGCAGCTTTCCATCCACCAGTACCCCCAAGTCCTTTTCCACAGGGCTGCTCTCAATCCCTTCATCCCCCAGGCTCTGTTGATACCAGGGCTTGCCCCAACCCTGCAGGCGCAGGACCCTGCACTTGGCCTTCGTGAACCGTGTGATGTTCCCATGAGCCCACTTCTTGAGCTTGCCCAGCTCCCTCTGGATGGCACCCCATCCCTCAGGCGTGTCAGCCGCACCACTCAGCTTGCTGTCGCCTGCAAACTTGCCGAGGGGGCACTCGATCCTGCTGTCTATGCCATTGCATTGATGAAGATGTTAAACAGTACTCGTCCCAGTACAGAACACTGAGGGACACCACTCGTCCCTGATCTCCATCTGGACACTGAGCCATTGACCATGACCCTCTGGATGAGACCATCCAGCCAATTCCTTATCCACCAAACAGTCCATCCATCAGATCCATAGCTCTCCAATCTAGAGAGAAGGATGATATGGGGGACCGTGTCAAAGGCCTTTTGGAAGTCCAGCTAGATGACATCTGTAGCTCTTCCCTTGTCCGCTGGTGTAGTCACTCCATCATAGAAGGCCACTAGGTTGGTCAGGTGGTATATACACACCCTGTGCTCTCCTGGGTTCCCTTTGCATGTCAAATAATTGGAGAGAGTACTCTTCTGTTTCAGGGATTGACTTTGCTCTTTCAGGAGCCTGACAGAGCGTACTCCCTTAAATTTCACATGAAGAAGGAATGGAAAAGTCAAGGCTTCATCTTTGGTGGAAAACAAAAGTGACTCGTTAGCCCTGGGGTCCCCCAAGGCACCAAACTGGGCTCCAGCCTGGAAGCTGCCGACGGAAGGGGATCTTGCACTTGTCTTGAGACTGAAATAGCTCACTCTTCAGCCTCACGAGCTGTTGCTAACAGCCCCCAAGGAGGTCAGAAAGCCCTTGGCTGTGGTTTCTGGTTGTTCTGGGGGACTGTGAACTCCTCGCTGCCCCTGTGACAGTGCCCGGAAAACAGAGCAGAGCCGTGGGCTCAGCCCCAGCTGGGCCTGTGTCCCAGCCCTTGGACAGAGCTGCCCGACGGGATGTGCTCCCCTCCCAAAGAGGGCAGCTCCCCTGGCTGTGCTCCAGCGGCTCTCCACGAGCGCCCCGAGGGCCATCCCCACACAGGCTCGGCCAGGCCGTGAGGTCACAGCGAGGCTGTGACATCACAGAGCCCCACAGTGCTGTGCTGGCTATAAATACTGACCGCTCAGCCCCCGGACCCATCTGCAGCAGCAGCAGCGGCAGCAGCGGCAGCGACAGCAGCGGCTGCAGCGACAGCAGCGGCTGCGGCAGTGGCAGGGCCATGGCCACCACCCACCACCTCCTCCTCATCCTCCTCCTGGTGGCCCTGCATGCCAGGGTTACCCAGGCTGCTCCGTGGCAAGCACTGGAAGCAGGTAAGCAGGCAGCGCTGGTGCAGCCTTTCACAGGCCAGCGGGCTCTTCTCCCCAAGAAGCGTGGGTGATGGTTTTTTTTCCCTCCAGAGCTTTAACGAGGGTCACCTCTCTGTGTGTTTGTGTGTGTGTGTGTGAGAGAGAGCTCTCCCGAGAAGAAAGCCCCAAAGGGCCGTATGTTGGTCCGGCTGCTCCTCAACGGGTGTTGCACATGGCCTGCAAAGAGTGTCTGAAGAGCTGCAAGGAGCCAGTCAAGACGTCCCCGGGCCCCTCTGCAGCTTTGGCACTCCCCACCTATGTCTGGCTACCACCTCGTTACCTGACCCCCTTCCAGTGCCTGCAGTTCACGAGGGCAGAAGTGGATCCCAACATGCAACGGAAATGTTACTCTTCTGTGCTTGCTTTTAGGTGAGGGTCGTGGCAACGGTTATCCAGCCTCTCGGCTGGATGTTGGTTTGGAGCCCTTGGGGCTTCCTGGAGGTAAGGTCTCGGTGTCCCTTTCCTTGAAAGAATTAACATTGACACTGTGGCAAGAGTTTATTCATGTGCCATTTTCCTGAAGGTCCTCTCAAAGTCGAGAGCTTCCTGACCTCTTGGCCTCTTCCTGTCCCCGAGCCTGAGAGCAATCCCACAGGTTAAGGCAGTGGGAGGAGGGAGCAGTCACCTTTTAATCTTCTTGCCATGTGAAATGCAAGCTGCTCCTTCCGTGGCCAATGATGCGCAGACAACAGGTGACGGAGGCTTCTCTGGGTGTTTAGTTACAGACGTGCCCGTAGGGAGGACTTTTGCAGCTCCTCGGCTGGATGCTGTGCTACAGAGCGGCTGGCATCGCAGGGGTGAGTGGTCCGTCTCCGCTGACCTTGCAGGCTAAGCACTGGTTGCCTGTAATTTATTCCTGTGAAATTGCACCAAATGCTTTCCCTGAAGGTCCTCCAAGAGCCAGGTACCAAGCTGAAGGAGGGAAAAAGTCCCCGGGGCCATCGCATGCCCTAAGGCAAATGCTGGAAGAACTGGAGAGAGGACACGGTGGGTGTCTTTCGCTCTGCCTTAGCCGTGAGATGTGACAACCGGAGGTTTTACGTACAAGACTGGGCACGCTGTAGCCTGCGCAGCGGGAAGGGATTGATCAGGGCCTCGCTGCAGCGACGCTGGCTTTCGCACCTTGCAGGTGCTGGCAAGCCATAGAGATGGTGCAGAGCCTTTGCTGCCTGTTGTGCTTCAGGCCGAGTGCCAGAGGCAGCTGCAGTCCCAGCTTGCCCAGTACGGCTCAGAGGCGGCTTGTGCAGATGTCGCAGGCAGATTGGAGGGCCTGGCGCGTGCTGCACTTGTGCTCAGCACGCGCAGTGCTGCTTGCCCACTGAGAGCCAGTTCCAGGTGGGGGCGAGGTCCCAAGCAGTGCTGCTTGCCCTTTCCTAGTGCTGGAGGTCGGGCAGAGATGCTGACTCAGCGGGCTTTCTGCCTTGTGCTCGATTTCCCATCTGCAGACCGATAGCTGGGATGGGACGAACATGACCGTTGCTGGGGCTTACAGGGAAGGGCAGGAGGGCCTTGCATAGGAGCAGCCCTGCTCAGAAGGGCTGTTTCCCCGGCTGGCCTGGCTGCATCTTCTTCCCATCCTCTTTGAAGGAAGGCATTTAGCATCACCTTACCGTCTCCCAAAAACGCACTACGTGCAATGCGAACCAGGAGATCGCGTGCAATTTCCTGGTCTCCCAGCAGATCAGGCCTGGCTGTTGTTTGGACTAGTGACTAGGCGCAGCCCCAAAAGCCCCGGCAATTTGTCTAAACCTTATTACCCATGTCTTTGAGAAGCACTGCCTCCCAAAGATGCCACCTCCCTGATGGGAAGGGTTCCAACTAATCCAATGTCCCGCTTGCTTTCTCAAGGGACGGACCGAGAGGCTGCGCACAAGGAGGCGTTTTTGGAAGGAAGCAGTGGCTCCCTGCCAGCCTCTGCTGAAGAAACAGAGGCGATGCAAGCCAACGGCATGCCAGGTAATTGCCGTCCCGTGGTCAGGCGGTGTCACCCATTGGGATCGCTATATGTCAGCAGGCTCCTCCCCCGGTGCTGGCTCTGGCACAACACAGCAGCAGCCAAAGATGAAAGGGTTTTGGGTTCGAGGCATCGGGAACACGTTCCGCAGACGGTGGGGAACGTGACTCTTGCACAAACGTACCTCCTGCTGTGGCTGCATCCCAGTGCTTGCCGTGAGTCCCCTAGAGGCCCAAAGCACAAGAGCAGCACAGAGAGGGATCCCTCCCATGAGCTGAGGTCCAGAGCGATGCCCTGACTCCCCGACTGGGCAGGGCCTCAGAGGGAACCTCCCCATCCTCCTGCACCTGCTGTGCCTGAGCCGTGACGAGGCTTTACCTGTCGTCTCTGCTTTTTGCCAGGGCTGTCAAAGGCCGGAGGAGACCACCATGGCAGCGTATATGAATTTTTCCGCACAGACTCAGGTACTGAGCAGTCTCGCTGGGGTCCCTAAGCGGGAGACATGTCCCAAAACCTGGGAGCGGCTGCAGGTGGTGCCCATGCTGGAGAAGAGGCAGAAGGGGAGAGCAAGGCTCAAGGGTCTCTTGAGAAGGCCTGACTCGGTCCCCACAGGGTGTGGGGGCTGGCCCGCAGGGAGGGAGGGAGGGTTGCGGGTGCCCCTCCCTGCTGCAGGGATAGCTTTCGTCCGAGCGACTGCTCAAGCAGCTGCGCTCCCCCACCGTGCTCTCCTGACAGCCGCCTGAGTTTTGGTCGGCGGGACAGCCTGTCCCAAAGGGTGGGAGTGTGCCTCCAGGCACCAGCACTGGGGGGAAACAGAGACCTTCCTGGCCATATCAAATGTGCCGTGGGCTTACCTGCGGTGCACAGGACGGGCTAACGTCCCAAATTGCTCCTCCAGGTGTGGCTGGCGAGACAATCCCAAGCGTTTCCAACCCCCAGAGCACCGCAAGTTTTTTCTGTCCCCAAGATGTGCGAAGACGCTGTATGATAGGCACAGCAGCAGTCGTGATTTCCGTGCCACTTGCAATAGCGTTGTGCTATGTCATGATCCGACGGCGGAGAAATAGAAGACGGTGAGTCATTCATTTCCCCCCCTCCCCGAATGCTTCCTTCCATGGCTGCTTGTCGTAGCCACGAAGCATTCCTAGTCAGGCTGCTGTGGAGTGGTTGGTTAGTTAGGGGTTGGCCAAAAAACTCTGCTGAGGTTTCTGCTGCTGTCAGACGCTTTAATTGGCATCTTGACTCCTGGGCCTTTGTCTCGAGAGCCCGCTCTCACTGGTGCCAGTGTCAGCTCAAACCGACCCTGCCTGGACAAGAGCAGCCCCAGGAGCACCAGGCATAGGCAAAGCAAGGTCAGGGATGAGAAATAGCAGGGGCGAGCTTGCCCTAGAAAGCAAGACGTGCGCTAGCGCCCGCTCCTGACCAGCAAAGCTGCCCCGAGGAATGCCCCTGCTTGCCAGGGCCATGAGGTGCAGGTGTCCACCTCGGCCAAGGTGTGCCGGCAGCTCAGCCCGTGCTGGGGAGCCTTGCCAGCTCAGGGCCGTGCTGTGGATTGGAGAGTCCCTGTGCCCCATCTGCAGCTGAGGGCCTCAGCAGCCTCCTCTCTCCACAGGCATGCCTCTGCAGCTTCAGAAGCCCGCCGGGAAACCAGCAGATACCCCTCGCGCCCGCAGAGCCGGACCCGCCGGCCCAGCACCCCTGAGAGCTGGACCCAACGCCAGCGGCCGCCACTTGTGCATGGGAAACCGGCACGCCCGCCCTCCCCACGGCCCCCCCGCCCCCCAAGCCCGATGGTCCGGCCCCCCAGCAGGGGCTGAAGGCAGCCCCGCCAGGGGAGGGCCTGGGGGTGCGCTGACAGAGCCCCCACCAACAGCTTCGGGGATCAGCCGTTTCTCTACAAATAAAGAGGGACAGAGCTGGCACACAAGTCTCCAGTGGTACAAACAGCAAACCCCGCGAGGCACCAGCACCGGCTGAGCTCCGCAGCCGGGCGCAGCCGTGGATGCCCACTGTGTCGGCAGGCAGGAGCCAGGCACGGGGCTCCTCTGGCCAGCGGCGGGGCCCCGAGGGGCTGGGGCAGCCCACGGCCATGGCCAGCAACACCAACCTGACCCACACGCGGTGCGGGAGGCCGTGACGGGGGCCCAACCTGGCCAGTCGCATGGACCGGTGAAGGTCCGTGGGCTGAGGGAACGATTGTTGCAGCGGGATCGTCTGGCCACAGCTGACCTCCTCAGATGGCATACCCAGGAAAAGGGGGAGCCATCAAGAGCACCTCCTGGGACACAAGTCTGACAAGCAAATGTACTGGAGGCAAAACAAAGGTCCTCACTAATTAATGGGCCCTTGATGGGCCCTAATTGGTGGGCCACCACCACCAATTGGGGGTGCTGCAAAGTGTCTCCACTCTTGGCTGCTGAGCCTGCTGTTAAGAAGCTCCCTGAGCCAGGCTTTTACTGCCTTGGCAGTAAGAAAGTGGTGACCACCCCACTGCTTGAAAGGCTGCCCCGAGGCATTTGTAAGAGTTCAGCTGTGCTGCCCAGGCTGCGGCCACTGTTCACAGGACACCAAAGCAAACCACACACTGACAACCAAGGCCCTTCGCTGGTGCAGATCAGGCACTTTGGGCGGGGTACAACAGTAAGCACGTGGCTTTTTCGACTTAAGGGAGGCTGGGCCCGCTCTTAGTTCCGAGGCCTTGGCTTAGATCGCAGTTATTATTGCCATCAAGGTGTAAACGTGTTGAGGGGGAGAGGGTTTTAACGCTTCTCCTCCAGAAGCCTGGATGATGGTTTTGCCCTCCAGTGCTTCAGCGCGGGCTCCCCCTCTGTGCGTGCGAGCTCTCCGGGTCAGCGAGCCCAAGGGGCCGTACGTTGGTCCGTCCGCTCCTTGACAGCTGTTGCACATGGCCTGGAAAGAGTGTCTGGAGAGCTGCCAGGAGCCAGCCAAGAGGTCACCAGGCTCCTCCGCTGCTCACCAAATTGGTGCTGTAGGTCACAGGGGCACGGGAGAGCACACAGGGGAAGTATCACGTGCTGGCCTTGCTCCAACGTGCCACCCTGGGCTTTGCCCACTGGCAAGGGACCCTAGGCTAGGCCGACTTTGGGTTTGATGCCACCCTCCTGTTGAGAGAACAGCAGGACTGCGGTCTTTCTTTCCCCCATTTGTCACAGACTCGTTGATAGCATGCAGGTGACCTAACTTCAGACACCTGAGCTACTGCCAGCTGCTCCAGCCCCCTCATCATCATCTTTGTGGCCCTGCTCTGCACCTGCTCCAGCAGGTCTGTGTCTTTCCTATGCTCTTTATTACCACCGTACACCCCGCGGGATAAACACCAGGGGAGAACTGCAGCTGAAGTCAGTGTAATAGGAAAGACCCAGCCTGCCTCTGTGCAAAAGACAAGAGCAGAAAGGGGAAATTGGCCAGCACCCTCAGTCAACACTGAGCACGAGAGCTGGCAGAAGATGTGGTGAGACAAAGGGCTCCCTCCCAGTCCCTTAAAAGGGTTGCCAACTCCCGTTTTACGGGAAATGGTTGGGTTTCCCTCATGAATTCCTCATGACGCTCCTCCGGGGTCTGTGTCGGGAGATGGAGTGACACCGTACGACGTGGGAGCCAGCGGATGTTAGGGGTGTGAGCCCAAATCCATCAGCGCTGAACCGAGCCTGCCACCATGCAGGGAGCTGGGGTCAGAGCTTGATCCGTGGGGCCGCTGCCCCCACCGCTCAGGCTCCCAGGCCTGAGCTGATGGCTGCAATTAGGGATTGCTTCTTGACAACGCTCCTCCTTGACACGGGAGCCCAACTATCAATGGCACATAAGGACACTTAGCAAAGGACAGCCTCCACTGAGCAAACGGTGCCTTAGCATGTAACACAACACCAACTTGCAGTTAAAAGGATGCCAGTGTCTGTTCAGGACCGCACGATGACTTTCCAGGGTTACTTGCTTGGGGCGGGACGCTCCAGCCCTCACTGGGAGCTGGCACACTCTTTCTCAGGTTATTTCCATTTTCCTTCTGGAGGGCCAAAGAACGGAGGATAAAAAAAACTCCCCAGCAGGCCAGGGCTTGACCAAAGCCCGTGGAGAAGGTAGTCCCAACAGTCAGCTAGTCAGCCTGCTAGGAGAACATGACGAGTTGCGCATAAGCAGGCAAGTCTTTCATTTTGGTTTAATTTGTGGAGGTGGAGGGACCAGGCACTCTCAGGCACTAAAGTTAATGCAAGTTCTGCTCCACTCCACCCAAAACAGCTCCGAGCAATACTTTTTCCTCTGCCACACGCTTTCAGAGGCAAAAGACATTTGGCTTATCCTAACACATATTTCGCGTTCAGATTGACTCGGTCTTGGCAGTCGATGCTCCCAGCACCCTGAATCGTAGCATCACAGAATGGTTTGGGTTGCGAGGGCCCTGTAAAGGCCATCTAGCCCAACCCCACCTGCAATGAGCAGGGCCATCTGCAACTACATCAGGCTGCTCAGAGCCTCGTCCAGCCTGACCGTCACTGTTTCCAGGGATGGGACAGCTACCACTTCCCGGGGCAACCTGTGCCGGTGTTTCACCACCCTCAGTGTAAAAAATGTCTCCCTTATATCCGCTCTGAATCTACCCTCTTTTAGTTTAAAACCACTACCCCTTGCCCTGCTGCAATAGGCCCTCCTAAAAACTCTCTCCCCATCTTACAAGCCCCCTGCAAGTATCGAGAGGCCGCAAGGAGGTCTCCCCGCAGCCTTCTCGTCAGTTGGGCTGAACAACCCAACTCCCTCGGCCTTTCCTCATAGGAGAGGTGTTCCAGACCTCTGAGGGTCACTTTTGTGGCCCTCCTCTGGACCCGCTCCAACAGCTCCATGTCTTTCCTGTGCTCAGGGCTCCAGAGCTGGACACAGTACTGCAGGTGGGGTCTCACCAGAGCGGAGCGGAGGGGCAGAATCACCTCCCTCCACCTGCTGCCCACCCTTCTTTTGATGCAGCCCAGGATAACATCGGCTTTCTGGGCTGCGAGTGCTCATTGCCGGCTCCTGTGCAGCTTTCCATCTACCAGTACCCCCAAGTCCTTTTCCACAGGGCTGCTCTCAATCCCTTCATCCCCCAGGCTCTGTTGATACCGGGGCTTGCCCCAACCCTGCAGGCGCAGGACCCTGCACTTGGCCTTCGTGAACCGCGTGATGTTCCCATGAGCCCACTTCTTGAGCTTGCCCAGCTCCCTCTGGATGGCACCCCATCCCTCAGGCGTGTCAGCCGCACCACTCAGCTTGCTGTCGCCTGCAAACTTGCCGAGGGGGCACTCGATCCTGCTGTCTATGCCATTGCATTGATGAAGATGTTAAACAGTACTCGTCCCAGTACAGAACACTGAGGGACACCACTCGTCCCTGATCTCCATCTGGACACTGAGCCATTGACCATGACCCTCTGGATGAGACCATACAGCCAATTCCTTATCCACCAAACAGTCCATCCATCAGATCCATAGCTCTCCAATCTAGAGAGAAGGATGATATGGGGGACCGTGTCAAAGGCCTTTTGGAAGTCCAGCTAGATGACATCTGTAGCTCTTCCCTTGTCCGCTGATGTAGTCACTCCATCATAGAAGGCCACTAGGTTGGTCAGGTGGTATATACACACCCTGTGCTCTCCTGGGTTCCCTTTGCATGTCAAATAATTGGAGAGAGTACTCTTCTGTTTCAGGGATTGACTTTGCTCTTTCAGGAGCCTGACAGAGCGTACTCCCTTAAATTTCACATGAAGAAGGAATGGAAAAGTCAAGGCTTCATCTTTGGTGGAAAACAAAAGTGACTCGTTAGCCCTGGGGTCCCCCAAGGCACCAAACTGGGCTCCAGCCTGGAAGCTGCCGACGGAAGGGGATCTTGCACTTGTCTTGAGACTGAAATAGCTCACTCTTCAGCCTCACGAGCTGTTGCTAACAGCCCCCAAGGAGGTCAGAAAGCCCTTGGCTGTGGTTTCTGGTTGTTCTGGGGGACTGTGAACTCCTCGCTGCCCCTGTGACAGTGCCCGGAAAACAGAGCAGAGCCGTGGGCTCAGCCCCAGCTGGGCCTGTGTCCCAGCCCTTGGACAGAGCTGCCCGACGGGATGTGCTCCCCTCCCAAAGAGGGCAGCTCCCCTGGCTGTGCTCCAGCGGCTCTCCACGAGCGCCCCGAGGGCCATCCCCACACAGGCTCGGCCAGGCCGTGAGGTCACAGCGAGGCTGTGACATCACAGAGCCCCACAGTGCTGTGCTGGCTATAAATACTGACCGCTCAGCCCCCGGACCCATCTGCAGCAGCAGCAGCGGCAGCAGCGGCAGCGACAGCAGCGGCTGCAGCGACAGCAGCGACAGCAGCGGCTGCGGCAGTGGCAGGGCCATGGCCACCACCCACCACCTCCTCCTCATCCTCCTCCTGGTGGCCCTGCATGCCAGGGTTACCCAGGCTGCTCCGTGGCAAGCACTGGAAGCAGGTAAGCAGGCAGCGCTGGTGCAGCCTTTCACAGGCCAGCGGGCTCTTCTCCCCAAGAAGCGTGGGTGATGGGTTTTTTTCCCTCCAGAGCTTTAACGAGGGTCACCTCTCTGTGTGTTTGTGTGTGTGTGTGTGTGAGAGAGAGCTCTCCCGAGAAGAAAGCCCCAAAGGGCCGTATGTTGGTCCGGCTGCTCCTCAACGGGTGTTGCACATGGCCTGCAAAGAGTGTCTGAAGAGCTGCAAGGAGCCAGTCAAGACGTCCCCGGGCCCCTCTGCAGCTTTGGCACTCCCCACCTATGTCTGGCTACCACCTCGTTACCTGACCCCCTTCCAGTGCCTGCAGTTCACGAGGGCAGAAGTGGATCCCAACATGCAACGGAAACGTTACTCTTCTGTGCTTGCTTTTAGGTGAGGGTCGTGGCAACGGTTATCCAGCCTCTCGGCTGGATGTTGGTTTGGAGCCCTTGGGGCTTCCTGGAGGTAAGGTCTCGGTGTCCCTTTCCTTGAAAGAATTAACATTGACACTGTGGCAAGAGTTTATTCATGTGCCATTTTCCTGAAGGTCCTCTCAAAGTCGAGAGCTTCCTGACCTCTTGGCCTCTTCCTGTCCCCGAGCCTGAGAGCAATCCCAC
The DNA here is from genome assembly GCF_963921805.1 of Phalacrocorax carbo. Classification (NCBI taxonomy): domain Eukaryota; kingdom Metazoa; phylum Chordata; class Aves; order Suliformes; family Phalacrocoracidae; genus Phalacrocorax; species Phalacrocorax carbo. Next base: position 24,715,248 of record NC_087518.1, on the reverse strand, counting down.
AGGTTAAGGCAGTGGGAGGAGGGAGCAGTCACCTTTTAATCTTCTTGCCATGTGAAATGCAAGCTGCTCCTTCCGTGGCCAATGATGCGCAGACAACAGGTGACGGAGGCTTCTCTGGGTGTTTAGTTACAGACGTGCCCGTAGGGAGGACTTTTGCAGCTCCTCGGCTGGATGCTGTGCTACAGAGCGGCTGGCATCGCAGGGGTGAGTGGTCCGTCTCCGCTGACCTTGCAGGCTAAGCACTGGTTGCCTGTAATTTATTCCTGTGAAATTGCACCAAATGCTTTCCCTGAAGGTCCTCCAAGAGCCAGGTACCAAGCTGAAGGAGGGAAAAAGTCCCCGGGGCCATCGCATGCCCTAAGGCAAATGCTGGAAGAACTGGAGAGAGGACACGGTGGGTGTCTTTCGCTCTGCCTTAGCCGTGAGATGTGACAACCGGAGGTTTTACGTACAAGACTGGGCACGCTGTAGCCTGCGCAGCGGGAAGGGATTGATCAGGGCCTCGCTGCAGCGACGCTGGCTTTCGCACCTTGCAGGTGCTGGCAAGCCATAGAGATGGTGCAGAGCCTTTGCTGCCTGTTGTGCTTCAGGCCGAGTGCCAGAGGCAGCTGCAGTCCCAGCTTGCCCAGTACGGCTCAGAGGCGGCTTGTGCAGATGTCGCAGGCAGATTGGAGGGCCTGGCGCGTGCTGCACTTGTGCTCAGCACGCGCAGTGCTGCTTGCCCACTGAGAGCCAGTTCCAGGTGGGGGCAAGGTCCCAAGCAGTGCTGCTTGCCCTTTCCTAGTGCTGGAGGTCGGGCAGAGATGCTGACTCAGCGGGCTTTCTGCCTTGTGCTCGATTTCCCATCTGCAGACCGATAGCTGGGATGGGACGAACGTGACCGTTGCTGGGGCTTACAGAGAAGGGCAGGAGGGCCTTGCATAGGAGCAGCCCTGCTCAGAAGGGCTGTTTCCCCGGCTGGCCTGGCTGCATCTTCTTCCCATCCTCTTTGAAGGAAGGCATTTAGCATCACCTTACCGTCTCCCAAAAACGCACTACGTGCAATGCGAACCAGGAGATCGCGTGCAATTTCCTGGTCTCCCAGCAGATCAGGCCTGGCTGTTGTTTGGACTAGTGACTAGGCGCAGCCCCAAAAGCCCCGGCAATTTGTCTAAACCTTATTACCCATGTCTTTGAGAAGCACTGCCTCCCAAAGATGCCACCTCCCTGATGGGAAGGGTTCCAACTAATCCAATGTCCCGCTTGATTTCTCAAGGGACGGACCGAGAGGCTGCACAGAAGGAGGCGTTTTTGGAAGGAAGCAGTGGCTCCCTGCCAGCCTCTGCTGAAGAAACAGAGGCGATGCAAGCCAACGGCATGCCAGGTAATTGCCGTCCCGTGGTCAGGCGGTGTCACCCATTGGGATCGCTATATGTCAGCAGGCTCCTCCCCCGGTGCTGGCTCTGGCACAACACAGCAGCAGCCAAAGATGAAAGGGTTTTGGGTTCGAGGCATCGGGAACACGTTCCGCAGACGGTGGGGAACGTGACTCTTGCACAAACGTACCTCCCGCTGTGGCTGCATCCCAGTGCTTGCCGTGAGACCCTAGAGGCCCAAAGCACAAGAGCAGCACAGAGAGGGATCCCTCCCATGAGCTGAGGTCCAGAGCGATGCCCTGACTCCCCGACTGGGCAGGGCCTCAGAGGGAACCTCCCCGTCCTCCTGCACCTGCTGTGCCTGAGCCGTGACGAGGCTTTACCTGTCGTCTCTGCTTTTTGCCAGGGCTGTCAAAGGCCGGAGGAGACCACCATGGCAGCGTATATGAATTTTTCCGCACAGACTCAGGTACTGAGCAGTCTCGCTGGGGTCCCTAAGCGGGAGACATGTCCCAAAACCTGGGAGCGGCTGCAGGTGGTGCCCATGCTGGAGAAGAGGCAGAAGGGGAGAGCAAGGCTCAAGGGTCTCTTGAGAAGGCCTGACTCGGTCCCCACGGGGTGTGGGGGCTGGCCCGCAGGGAGGGAGGGAGGGTTGCGGGTGCCCCTCCCTGCTGCAGGGATAGCTTTCGTCCGAGCGACTGCTCAAGCAGCTGCGCTCCCCCACCGTGCTCTCCTGACAGCCGCCTGAGTTTTGGTCGGCGGGACAGCCTGTCCCAAAGGGTGGGAGTGTGCCTCCAGGCACCAGCACTGGGGGGAAACAGAGACCTTCCTGGCCATATCAAATGTGCCGTGGGCTTACCTGCGGTGCACAGGACGGGCTAACGTCCCAAATTGCTCCTCCAGGTGTGGCTGGCGAGACAATCCCAAGCGTTTCCAACCCCCAGAGCACCGCAAGTTTTTTCTGTCCCCAAGATGTGCGAAGACGCTGTATGATAGGCACAGCAGCAGTCGTGATTTCCGTGCCACTTGCAATAGCGTTGTGCTATGTCATGATCCGACGGCGGAGAAATAGAAGACGGTGAGTCATTCATTTCCCCCCCTCCCCGAATGCTTCCTTCCATGGCTGCTTGTCGTAGCCACGAAGCATTCCTAGTCAGGCTGCTGTGGAGTGGTTGGTTAGTTAGGGGTTGGCCAAAAAACTCTGCTGAGGTTTCTGCTGCTGTCAGACGCTTTAATTGGCATCTTGACTCCTGGGCCTTTGTCTCGAGAGCCCGCTCTCACTGGTGCCAGTGTCAGCTCAAACCGACCCTGCCTGGACAAAAGCAGCCCCAGGAGCACCAGGCATAGGCAAAGCAAGGTCAGGGATGAGAAATAGCAGGGGCGAGCTTGCCCTAGAAAGCAAGACGTGCGCTAGCGCCCGCTCCTGACCAGCAAAGCTGCCCCGAGGAATGCCCCTGCTTGCCAGGGCCATGAGGTGCAGGTGTCCACCTCGGCCAAGGTGTGCCGGCAGCTCAGCCCGTGCTGGGGAGCCTTGCCAGCTCAGGGCCGTGCTGTGGATTGGAGAGTCCCTGTGCCCCATCTGCAGCTGAGGGCCTCAGCAGCCTCCTCTCTCCACAGGCATGCCTCTGCAGCTTCAGAAGCCCGCCGGGAAACCAGCAGATACCCCTCGCGCCCGCAGAGCCGGACCCGCCGGCCCAGCACCCCTGAGAGCTGGACCCAACGCCAGCGGCCGCCACTTGTGCATGGGAAACCGGCACGCCCGCCCTCCCCACGGCCCCCCCGCCCCCCGAGCCTGATGGTCCGGCCCCCCAGCAGGGGCTGAAGGCAGCCCCGCCAGGGGAGGGCCTGGGGGTGCACTGACAGAGCCCCCACCAACAGCTTCGGGGATCAGCCGTTTCTCTACAAATAAAGAGGGACAGAGCTGGCACACAAGTCTCCAGTGGTACAAACAGCAAACCCCGCGAGGCACCAGCACCGGCTGAGCTCCGCAGCCGGGCGCAGCCGTGGATGCCCACTGTGTCGGCAGGCAGGAGCCAGGCACGGGGCTCCTCTGGCCAGCGGCGGGGCCCCGAGGGGCTGGGGCAGCCCACGGCCATGGCCAGCAACACCAACCTGACCCACACGCGGTGCGGGAGGCAGTGACGGGGGCCCAACCTGGCCAGTCGCATGGACCGGTGAAGGTCCGTGGGCTGAGGGAACGATTGTTGCAGCGGGATCGTCTGGCCACAGCTGACCTCCTCAGATGGCATACCCAGGAAAAGGGGGAGCCATCAAGAGCACCTCCTGGGTGCTCAGCACAAGTCTGACAAGCAAATGTACTGGAGGCAAAACAAAGGTCCTCACTAATTAATGGGCCCTTGATGGGCCCTAATTGGTGGGCCACCACCACCAATTGGGGGTGCTGCAAAGTGTGTCCACTCTTGGCTGCTGAGCCTGCTGTTAAGAAGCTCCCTGAGCCAGGCTTTTACTGCCTTGGCAGTAAGAAAGTGGTGACCACCCCACTGCTTGAAAGGCTGCCCCGAGGCATTTGTAAGAGTTCAGCTGTGCTGCCCAGGCTGCGGCCACTGTTCACAGGACACCAAAGCAAACCACACACTGACAACCAAGGCCCTTCGCTGGTGCAGATCAGGCACTTTGGGCGGGGTACAACAGTAAGCACGTGGCTTTTTCGACTTAAGGGAGGCTGGGCCCGCTCTTAGTTCCGAGGCCTTGGCTTAGATCGCAGTTATTATTGCCATCAAGGTGTAAACGTGTTGAGGGGGAGAGGGTTTTAACGCTTCTCCTCCAGAAGCCTGGATGATGGTTTTGCCCTCCAGTGCTTCAGCGCGGGCTCCCCCTCTGTGCGTGCGAGCTCTCCGGGTCAGTGAGCCCAAGGGGCCGTACGTTGGTCCGTCCGCTCCTCGACAGCTGTTGCACATGGCCTGGAAAGAGTGTCTGGAGAGCTGCCAGGAGCCAGCCAAGAGGTCACCAGGCTCCTCCGCTGCTCACCAAATTGGTGCTGTAGGTCACAGGGGCACGGGAGAGCACACAGGGGAAGTATCACGTGCTGGCCTTGCTCCAACGTGCCACCCTGGGCTTTGCCCACTGGCAAGGGACCCTAGGCTAGGCCGACTTTGGGTTTGATGCCACCCTCCTGTTGAGAGAACAGCAGGACTGCGGTCTTTCTTTCCCCCATTTGTCACAGACTCGTTGATAGCATGCAGGTGACCTAACTTCAGACACCTGAGCTACTGCCAGCTGCTCCAGCCCCCTCATCATCATCTTTGTGGCCCTGCTCTGCACCTGCTCCAGCAGGTCTGTGTCTTTCCTATGCTCTTTATTACCACCGTACACCCCGCGGGATAAACACCAGGGGAGAACTGCAGCTGAAGTCAGTGTAATAGGAAAGACCCAGCCTGCCTCTGTGCAAAAGACAAGAGCAGAAAGGGGAAATTGGCCAGCACCCTCAGTCAACACTGAGCACGAGAGCTGGCAGAAGATGTGGTGAGACAAAGGGCTCCCTCCCAGTCCCTTAAAAGGGTTGCCAACTCCCGTTTTACGGGAAATGGTTGGGTTTCCCTCATGAATTCCTCATGACGCTCCTCCGGGGTCTGTGTCGGGAGATGGAGTGACACCGTACGACGTGGGAGCCAGCGGATGTTAGGGGTGTGAGCCCAAATCCATCAGCGCTGAACCGAGCCTGCCACCATGCAGGGAGCTGGGGTCAGAGCTTGATCCGTGGGGCCGCTGCCCCCACCGCTCAGGCTCCCAGGCCTGAGCTGATGGCTGCAATTAGGGATTGCTTCTTGACAACGCTCCTCCTTGACACGGGAGCCCAACTATCAATGGCACATAAGGACACTTAGCAAAGGACAGCCTCCACTGAGCAAACGGTGCCTTAGCATGTAACACAACACCAACTTGCAGTTAAAAGGATGCCAGTGTCTGTTCAGGACCGCACGATGACTTTCCAGGGTTACTTGCTTGGGGCGGGACGCTCCAGCCCTCACTGGGAGCTGGCACACTCTTTCTCAGGTTATTTCCATTTTCCTTCTGGAGGGCCAAAGAACGGAGGATAAAAAAAACTCCCCAGCAGGCCAGGGCTTGACCAAAGCCCGTGGAGAAGGTAGTCCCAACAGTCAGCTAGTCAGCCTGCTAGGAGAACATGACGAGTTGCGCATAAGCAGGCAAGTCTTTCATTTTGGTTTAATTTGTGGAGGTGGAGGGACCAGGCACTCTCAGGCACTAAAGTTAATGCAAGTTCTGCTCCACTCCACCCAAAACAGCTCCGAGCAATACTTTTTCCTCTGCCACACGCTTTCAGAGGCAAAAGACATTTGGCTTATCCTAACACATATTTCGCGTTCAGATTGACTCGGTCTTGGCAGTCGATGCTCCCAGCACCCTGAATCGTAGCATCACAGAATGGTTTGGGTTGCGAGGGCCCTGTAAAGGCCATCTAGCCCAACCCCACCTGCAATGAGCAGGGCCATCTGCAACTACATCAGGCTGCTCAGAGCCCCGTCCAGCCTGACCGTCACTGTTTCCAGGGATAGGACAGCTACCACTTCCTGGGGCAACCTGTGCCAGTGTTTCACCACCCTCAGTGTAAAAAATGTCTCCCTTATATCCGCTCTGAATCTACCCTCTTTTAGTTTAAAACCACTACCCCTTGCCCTGCTGCAACAGGCCCTCCTAAAAACTCTCTCCCCATCTTACAAGCCCCCTGCAAGTATCAAGAGGCCGCAAGGTCTCCCTGCAGCCTTCTCTTCAGTTGGGCTGAACAACCCAACTCCCTCGGCCTTTCCTCATAGGAGAGGTGTTCCAGACCTCTGAGGGTCACTTTTGTGTGGCCCTCCTCTGAACCCGCTCAGTCCGGTCCTTTTAAAACCCTGTTGTTCACCACAATGTTTAGCTTCATCTGTTTGACTTATGTCCATTCCTTCTCCCCATGTCCTTGTATTTGGCAGCTCTGTACACCAATTCGTTTGGCCTCCATGTATCTGCCACTAACACTTGGGCACAATCGCGTTAGAAAAGTAGCATTTTCAAAGCCAGCCTCTTCATTTTGTCCACCATTGTAAGTGGACAGCTTCGTGTTTTTGTACTCATAGCCACAGCACATCCAGGACAGTCCATCCAGGTTCTTTCAGTCTCCTCTTTCAGGCTTCAAATTCCTACATCCCTTACCTCTCCTCCCTCAGTCCCAGATTACTTCAAGATTCCAATCTGTGCAGGACCTGTGCAGCATTGCTTTTCAGTCATGCCTCAGGACGCATTCTTGCAATTTGAATAGATGGCAGAAAAGGGAAACAGACGGGACCTCTCCCCTTGCAGAGAGCCATGGGGTGAAAGCTGGAACAAGACAGGACTCAGGGACCCCCACGTGGTCTTTTCTTGGCCAGGTTTAAGGAGACTGTCTCGTAGTCAGTGACTGGATCAAAAATCTTCCTCCCCCCATCCCAGTTCACCCAATGAAAATTCTCTGCACCTTTGCATTATGTGGAACCTTAGAACTCATCTAGGACTGCTCTTGGGACAAAAACCCAGCTTTTCTAACCCAAGTTGCTGAGGGTAAGTTTTCTCTGTGGGCAGATGCTGCAGTATACAAATCCCTCATAGCATCAGTCAAATACCATACACACAGAGAGAGGCCTCTCAGCCTTCCTGCAGTGCCCTGGTGCACGAGGTGGCAGAGCATGAGAGCATGCATTGCAGAAGGAGGCATTTGGCCACACAGGGCATAACTTGCATATTTTTCTACTCATGATTCTTCTAGTGATATTTTGATAGTTACCATATCTTCCTACAAGTTAGGAGTGAGCTGGCTGGTGGAATTGAGGGAAGAGAGGACCAAGGAAGAGTCCTAACATTACAGAGATGGATGGCACTGCAGCAGCAGAGTTTCTCCTGTATGGCGTAGTTGGGGGTTCGAGGGTTCTGCAGTTCTGATGTGACTTTGTGGTGTAAGGTTCAACAGAGATTATGTGGTTTCTGTGGTTTACTGCAGTAGCTGTTGCAAGGGTCACTTCATAGCTGCTGCTGACACTGAGGTGACCTTCTAATGGGAGAGGAATTTCCTGGAAGGACAGAGAATGCAGTAGATGCTAGCTGGGATCCTCCTGTCCCACCCTGCCACTAGCTCATGGCCATTTTACTGCAGCAGGATTAGGTGATGGAGTGTCAGCATGGCAAGGCAGCGCTCCTGATGAGCATGAAGAGAAATCAGCCCACACATAACCCACAGCTGCAAGGCTGTCACACAAAGCTGTGAGACAGGTTTAGTGCATGAGGAAGTGATAAGGAAATGCTATTTTAGCATTTACATCACCCAAGTCATAAATTAATTAATACATTGCTGCTAAAGTTGGTAGGTTTGATTATTCATTTAGATGGGCTATTTTTGTTTTTTCCCATGATGGGTTCAGTCAGGTGTGTTGGCCAATTTGGCCATAATGGCAACTGCATTTGTCAGTGAACCAAAAAATTTACTAAATAAAAAGCACCCAGTTCTACAATATCCATATGTGTGAACTGCATGTAGTTAATTTTTCAAATGCCAACACCTCACATTAACTTCATAAAGATTATTCTAGCTGGATCTAATGATATCATTAGCTGGATCTCATGGACTCTTCAGTGGTGCCCTATGCAATGGGCACAAGTTGGACACAGGAAGTTCCACTTAAACAGGAAAAAAACTTCTTTCCTGTGAGGGCAGTGGAACAGGCTGCCCAGGGAGGTCGTGGAGTCTCCTTCCCTGGAGACATTCAAAACCCATCTGTGCCCCCTGCTCTAGGTGTGCCTGCTCAGGCAGGGGGGTTGGACAAGATGATCTCCAGAGGTCCCTTCCAACCCCTACCATTCTGTGATTCTGTGATATGGGAAAGTCCTTGTTAATTACACTGATTTAAACAATACTGAGCTGGTTTCTACACCCCAAATGTGTAACACTGGGAATTGGTGCTAGCTATTCGGAACTGTTAACTGTAGTAAACTGAAATAATTTCTTGGGAAACTAAGACATCTGCAAAAGCATCTTAGTGTTCCCAAGTCTGACTGCTAAGGTATGCTGGCTAACGTCAAACTGCTTGTTATGCTGCCTTGCCTCTTTACAAAGCTGCTTTCATGTATATGGTTCATACGCAATGTTTTACTTTCAACTGTGCTTACTTTAGGATGTTTCTGCACTTGTTTGGATCTGAACTTGGTATATAATCAGCTAACAGTTGAAGCATATATAATTTATATATATTTTGAACTGGTCTATTTTTAACCCTAAATATTAGTCATTTACAGTACCAAAAAAAATTTTTGAAAGGATAGACTCTTGTTTAACTACTTAGGTATGTCAAACAGGATAAACTGTTAATCCTGCAAACTGGTGTTGCAGCCCAAATTTTATCTTATTAGATAAAAATGCCTCTACAAGCTGTATTGCAGATAATAAGAATTTCTATTATCTTTTAGTATTATTATGTTACTTAAGCCTTAAATACTTTAAAGCCTTTTTACCCAAAAAAGTCTAAATTAAGGCCTTGATAACTTAATACTTAATACACTTAATGTATTTCTCTACTGCAGTGCCTTTTAGAAACACGGTGGTGACAATTATTTAAAAACTCTAAAGGAAAAAATTATCTGCTGTCAATAGTAGACCTCAACATGTATTCACTATTACTCTTAGTCTTATTTTCAAATTTCTAAAAGAAAATATTATTAAGTTCAGTCAATATTTATTTTCTGCAAAGTAAAATAGAATAATATTAATGTAAACATACGTAATACATAAATATTAACTCAGTCCATTAAACCTTTGTATACCATGGCACTGAACTTATGGCAATCATGTAACTTGAAAATAACATTGCTTGCCAATAACAGAGGTTTCTAAATCAATAAATATCTTTGAAAAAAAGAGGACAGTTCACAATACAAAATCATAGTACCTGAAACCAAATGCTACAGTACCACCACACAGGAGCTGTTCTTTAGAACTGTGTAGATAGAACAGTTATCACTAAAACTCCCTCTAAAAAAATAAAACGCTTTGTTAATAACTACTATTACCTAAAGTTAGGTAAATCATGTCAGATAGCACAAAATACAGTAGCTGGAAATCACAGAATAATTTGGTAGGCCCATCTAATTCTTCAGCATAGCTGTGTAGAAATCAAGATGGATTCTCTGTTCCTTCCTTAAGACTTTTTCTTTTCTCTTCCAGTGTTTGTTTAAATACTTTTTTCAGGGTATCATAAACATACGGTCCATTTTCAGAATCAAAGCTTATCTAATAAAAGGGAGAAATTTAAGTTCAGTTTGTTAAATAGATGTCATACAGCAAAATGCAAAGTAGATGACCAATATCCTTTTAAAAAGTTAGTTTTAAGATACATCAAAAATAGTATGTGTTCCATGATGGACTACTTAATGCTAAGCATTTTCAGTTTTATGCTGACTAGACATTAAAACAAACTAGTAGAAGGAGAAATGTCATGATCATTTTAACAGGTGACATCTGTAGATTTACAAGAGATTAGGAAGCAGTATGATGAATGTTCTGTTCAAATAATTTCACCTGCTGAATCTGAGAATAAAGCAGCTCTGAGCTGAGCAATACCAAGTTTAACCTGTCACTGTTACTAAATGACTCCAAAAGCAGAAGTTATTTATACACATCCCATATTAAGGGCCCAAAACATAACTGAATTGCAATGTGATTTCAGATAAGGATTTAATCTGATGGAAAGACTCCAAGTAGTACAGAATCTACCAAAGCCTTTCGAAAGCTACTCTCAGTGACTAATTATTCTCACCACTTAAAAATTACCTTTTCCCTAATTTGAAGAAGTCCATGAATTGGCAGTGATCCAAAAATGAGACTAAAGCATTAAGGCTGTAGTGACAGAATTTAATGTTGTTAAGAATATTTCCTACCTTTTATGTAGGCTGATTATTATAAAATTTAATCCCTGAAACAGATAAGCATGAGTACACTAAGTGTGAAGGAATTACTGTAACTTTTCTCAAAGAGGCTTGCTCTGTTGATCCATCCTTCATGATTTAAAACAAATAAATGCAATGTAATGGACAAATGGTTACTTGCCTTAGTGAAAGCTTTTATAGCACGAGCAAGTAAGGCCTCCTCCACATCAGCTGGTAGCATTTGCAAGTTCACCACACAGTGCAAAATACAAAGGATAGTCTGACACTGTTCCTGGTGGGTAAAAGGAACAGCAGCTCATTAGAAGAAATGTTTTCATGAAAAACATTTAATTTTCAATTTTTCTTAATTGCTGTTTAAATATCAGACTCTGCCTTCCTATACTGAAACCTTCAGGTGTAGGAGTTGGGGAGGGAATTTTCAGAAGCCTAAAGAGCTTGTACATAATTATTTCAGTCATGATGGGAGGAACACTTCTCTTGTAGTGTAGCACAAACTGCTCTGGAAATTTCTAGGAGGTCAGGCATGCATCTGGAGATGTATTTTTCAAGGTCCCCTACACGAACAGTAGCATTCATGTGAATTGGCATAGAAAAAGTGAGATTTTATCTTTTCAGCCCAAAACACTATACATGTTTAGGGCTCTTTCCCCAGCTAACAGAGGACTATCTGCAACTCTCTCTGTCCTACCAAGTCTCCTCCACCATTAAAGGAAGCTTCCAGAAAGACACTTGGGCAGTGCTAGCACGGATGCAAAAAGGGAGCAACAGTATCTTTGTGCCTGCTATTTCCCATCCCTTTTCCAAGGGAGACAGGTCTCCACACTGGCAGGTCACTTAACAGTGAAAATTAAATTAAAACTTGAGGGATGTCTGGGATGAGCAGCTAAATATGCACCAATACATACAGGGGCTGACTGGCTGGAGAGCAGATTAGCAGGAAAGAACCTGGGTGTCCCAGTGCATACAAAGTTGAACACAAGCCAGGAACAGGCCCCTGGGGTAAAGGCAGCTTAAGAGCATCCTGGGCTGCATTACACAGAGAGTTGCCAGAAGGTCAACGGAGGTGACACATCTGGAGTGCTGAGTCCAGCTCTGGGCTCCTTGGATCAAGAAGCACATTGACATACTAGAACTAGTCCGGCAAGGGGCCACAAAGATGATTAAGGTACTGGAGCATCTGTCATACAAGCAACCTGCTCTAGTTGACTCTGTTTTGAGCAGAGTGGTTGGACTAGAAGATATCCAGAGGTCCCTGCCAACTCAACTATTCAGTGATTCTGAAATAATATAGGATAAGGTAAGGTAAGATAAAATTAATACTTTTAAATTTAAAAAACCCACATAATTATTATTGCTTTCCCATTCATTTATAACAGGTGTCAAGTGGTTATTTTTTATTTAATACAAATGGAAGGTAAAATTCTGATAGAGTAGAAGAATGCTTCAGGAAGAAACGTGACATTTTTAGATGAACTCAGGCATTCTGAATGTCATGGCATGAAGATGGTGACTGCAGTACTGATGACCTAGTGATTAGAAGGTGTATTCTTGGATATCTGGAGGCTGTTAAAAGGGGCCCTATTTTCTTCATAAATACTTTGGAAACAAAGAATTCCCAAAGAATTAGGAAATGAATTAATGTAATTAAGAGATCAAGAACAGAGTTGGTTGGTTTGTTTTGGTTTTTTTACCTTGCATCTAGCCCTTTGGGGAAAGCACAATTAAACAGTTTGGATCAGAAGTACCTGTTTTTCATAGGGATTTCAGAATACAGATGGCCACAGTTCTGACTTATGTAGAAGGATTTGGCCTGGCTTCTGATTCCTTGAATTGGTAAATTCTTCCTATTCCTTGCCCCAGCTCTTCCAAAGCCGATGGATTAAGATGTTTGCACAGCAAATATGACAACCAATAAGCACAGCTGCAAGATGTGACATTAACGAAAGCCAAACACCAAGTCACAGAGAAAAGGTTTCTCATCTTTGCCTCTGGATCTCAAACTGCAGAATTTACGGGGAAATATGCTGAAGTTGAGCTTCTGATATGATATTCTGATATGATGAAGCTGAGCATCTACTGAATGGTGTTTAAAGATAGTATCTGGTATTGTTTCTTATATTATTATTCATCATAGTATTGATTACAGCTCATACTATTCAATACCAAAATAATTCTCATTCTGATTTTTAAAGAGATTGAAGTTGCCTTTAAAAGTGCATTTCCCTTGCCTAAAGGCCATAAATGAATAGTTTAACACACATTAACAAAATGCACTTGGCAATTAAAGAATGAATTGACATATATAATATCTACCTTTCTCAGTAAGTAAAGTGCATCCTGTGATTCTGTGCAATTTTTTGCCAGCATGTCAATATCATCTTTGGATATAATAGGTTCTTTCAGCTGCTCTATCCAGGACCACATCAAGCTACAGAGGATAAAAGGATCTCTCTCGGTACAGATTTTATCCCACGCTCCATCTCGAGAATTCAGTTCTTTCTTAAAAAAACCAAAACAAAACAGAACTGAAAATGCATCATCTGTTTACTTTTGCCAACATTCTCTTTGATTGTAGCAGTACTTGGCTGCTTATGTTCCAACAAAAAAAGAAGACTTAAGAGTCACCAAAAAAGTATTCCTAGTTTTTTCCAAAGCATCAGTAGTAATCAGCAGTAATACAAGTGATTCTTTAAAACAGAGGATGGCATAAACAATGCAGCCCCAATTATCTACTAGAATACATAAAACAGCTTTGGATTCCAACTTCAAAGCAAATGTTGCTAGGAGAATTTGGTTTTGAGGATAAGCAGTTAAGTTTCTACTAAATTATTTTACTTTTACACACAGAATCCTCTGATTAGTTCTGAGAAGGCACTGATTAAAACCAACACAGCTCCTCCTTAAAATCCATAGTACTTCTATGCTACCAGCAGCCAAGTTACAACCACAGATAACTGCATCAATTTTTATTAGTTAGTAAAATGAATTAATACAACCAGAAACAATGTTCTAATCTCCTGCTAGAGACCAAAATTTGCAGGTGCATTTTGCTTGCTTTTGAAAGAACTGGCCTATAACTGACAAATACAATAATTGACTGAAACGCAGTATAAACTGGTGTTCCAATGTGCCGTTTCAAAGCACACAGTGGCATTTTTGCCATTCTAGGAATTAACCTAGGTGAAATATCCAGAGTTCATAACATTGAATCAAGTTAAAAATTACCTGCCACATTTCTACCTTCTGCTTCACTTCATCCTTTCCCAGAAATTCATTTACATCTGCAAGTGCTTTTGCTGCCAAAACTCTTCGGGCTTCCAAACTTAATTCTGACTGCAGAACAATGTGTGGAATTGCCTTTGACACATCTTTGCTACCTTGGCTTGCATACCCAATGGAAAAGTTCACTTTAGAAGAAGAATCAGAGTCCTCGGAAACATAGACTCTTCTGCCATACATATTAGGCTTGCAGTCTCTTCTATGACCACTCTCATTGGTAAAATTATGCCTTGGTGTTCCAGGTTCCCTGGTATTGTGGATAGATGCTAGACCTGAAGAAAAGGTTCTGCTGCGCCGTACTTCTTTGGTAGAGTTCCTTCTGTGATGAAGTGAGGATCCATCTTTTTGTCCATCCAAATTAAATTTACCTTGACTCCAGAACATACATGTATTACGCACTAACGCTTCTTTGCTTAAATCCAACTGTGGCTTTTGTTCGCCTGTGGCAGAACATTCCTCACTGCTGTTCTGCTTAAGTTTGTTGCACAGTAGTATCTGAGCAGGTACTGTCCATCCAGTTTCTCCTTGTTCTAAAACAAGCTCAGTTCTCCTTAAATCTGACTCACTATAGCTTAGATGCCTTTTTAGATGAGTAAGCGGCTGAAGGCACTCAACATTTCCTCTTTTACAAAGCGCATCATATTCATGTCCCGAGGAGAAAAGAGAATCCTGGGTCTCAAAAGTGGAGAAGTGGATGTGGGAGGAGCCCAACATATCGCTGTCCTGCCTTGTGAGTTCTCTCCCTAGCTGTGTGGACACCAACTGAGAAACAGTCTTTTCAATTTCAGCTGAGAGATCCGGTATATCTAACAATTCTGCCTCTATCACCTGTCTGTTTTCAGCCAAGTCTAGCAACAATTTGCAAACTAGATGAATAAGTTTTGGCACGTGTTTGAGATGCCTACTCTCATAACCATGGAGCAGATGTCTCTGACGGGTCAGGTACTGGGACAGTGTCACTGTGTGTACCTTGGGCTCACAGCATGCAAATACATTTCTCAGAGGAACCAAAAACTGAGTGAATTCTCTGATGCATAATAGCTGTCCACTAGTCTGAATAGAATTAGGCCTTTTTGCTCTGACAAAAATAATTGCCTGATCAGCACTCATTCTTGTTGCAAAAACTAAGTAGCAAGCTATTAGAACACCTGGAAAATATAAAGACAAGCATTAGTTGAAGAACTCTCAGACTAAAACAAATAGTCAGTGGAACTATAGGATAAAAATTAGTATGGGTAAAGATACAGACTTTCTGCCCTCTATTACGTGATGCTGTTACTTAAGTATAGTTGCATTTGTTGGCCCACATGATAGTGAACCCATTCTCACTGCACTTTCAGTGAGCACTAGTTTTTCAGCACAGCATCTCTGCGAGTTCCATCATTTCTGAACACAGGAGCAATGGTGGCTTCTACAGGAAGGACAAAGGCAAAAAGGTCTCAAAAGAAGTACATGAAATTTTAGCTGCTCCACCAAATTTACCTGATCTAACAATTAGTGGCAAGTTTGTAAACATGTACTAAATACTGGACAAGGGAAATGTACTAGGTGAATTCTTCCCAACAAAAAGAAGCTGTCCCATTTGAATGTAATAGGGAATGTTTATATGGATTCAAAAATTTTCTAACCTTACAGGTTTTTAATATACTAAAACTGATGTCCTCTAGCCATTCCAATCATTTTCATGAATTTCTTTAGCATTTTTTACCATTTTATAGATGTACATCTTGCAATGATATAGAATCTAAACAAATCATTAATAATTTATAACCAGACTGGTTTACATTTTTAGAAAAACAATTATGATGACCTTGCAGTAGAGCACATACCTGTCCGACCAAGCCCTGCGTGACAATGAACAGCTACCCTCCCCTCCTGCAGGGCGAAAGCCATGACTTTTACCATATCAAGTATAGTCGTAAGAGATGCCACTCCATAATCCTTCCATCCAAAATTATAAAAATAAACTAAAATAAAAAGAGAGTTATTTTCTGCCATACCAGATGTGAAATTTTCAGTACTACATGCAGAGGAGAGATGACTAATAATAAACGATAGTACTAAAATTGCATAATGGATCTTAGAATCTGAGTACATATTGTTTGTAAGAGACTATTTTCCCATTTCAGTGTATGCTTGCTATTGAAATTTGATAAATGCATGAAGCTAACAAAGATTTGTCAAACTGAAGTTCAGCTAGAATGTATAAGGTGTAATAAAACTGAGTGATTCATACAAAAATTACTGAGCTATATACAGGTAGAGGGTAATTTTTTCTTTTTAGAAATAAAAGCACTTATTCAGTCAAAAGCTGTTTCTTACAGAGAGGTACTTTTTCTCATCTCACCATAATATGAAAATACAAAAATACTGTCAATACAGATGTCCTAAAATGAAATAACCTTTTATACTCTAGACAAGAAAACATGAATTATACCAGAATGTGAAACACCAATGATGTTTTATATATTTGTGAGCTCAGAAGAAAAATTTACCTAGCTGTTGTGCTTTCTTTATTCTAAACACCTGAACGTAAACTCTCCATCTCATTCTACATATATATGATCTTCAATAATGTGTTACTCATTCTTGATTATATTTGCCAAGTTTCATGTTTACAACCCAGTTTCTGCGTTTTGTGCATAGCTGCTTTTAACACACAAGAATTCAAGTAAAAATATCTTTTAAGTGCCAAAATCAATAATTGATGAGGAACAGCAGCAGGAATGAACTTACTTCCAGCCTCCATAAAAGCTTCAGGAAGGTATGTGAAGCCACTTTCTTGTTCCAGTGGATTCCCACAGCTCGCATGCTCTCCACGACACTGAAGGTTAATTATTGTTTTTATCCCACATCTTAAGGAAGGAATAGATGAGTCAAAGTATTATATATGCAGCCAGAATCTCATTATCCCTTATTTTCTGAAACACACATTTATTCTTAGTGGAGAGTAAAGCTTTACCTGTATATTGTTAAAATGAAAGGATCTTTATCAACAATCCAAATCTATGTTGAAAGAGAAAAAGGATCAGGAATTATACTAGTAATACCTACAATAAGTAATGACTAAATTTGTTACCTTTCAAACTGTTCAATAATGTTGTACTTTTCAATTATTTCTGTTGAGGGTCGAGCCATAGCCAGTATGTTATCTGTTATCCTGAGAAATTAGAAAAGTAGATAATCATGTTGTTATTAATCATTTCCTGTGTATGAATCTACCAAAATAAGGATACTATGTTATATTCAATAAAGATGGAAACACCTTGCTGAAAACTAAAATTATTTTTCAAAACATTCTACTATCATATAGTGACAAATCTTGTTAAGCTGATATAGATAGGACATATCAAAAGACCATTACTGGAACTGTTTAAATGCCAGGCCAATGGCCATATTAAAAAATTCCCTTGAATAGAAATCTGGACTCAGATCTCTGTTTTGCCCTTTAAGGTAGGTATGCTTCTGAATAGCATTTGCTATTCAAAAAAACCAGTAAGAATGCAAAGATACATTTCACGTGAATATTACTGCATATGAATATGCTTTTGAACACACACCTTATATTATTTCATCTTCAGGAAATGTTTTTACTTTTAAATTCTATTATGAACACATGTTAATTAATTTACATTTTAAGCCTTAGCAAGAACTGTCTATAACCCAGAATAGGGTTTTTTTATATATATAATTCATGACAGATAGGATTTTATTCTTTTGGATCTGAACAAACTTTTCTGTGAGTCAACAGGAATCTTTCATCATCTTTACTGGGCTACGTACAATAGTCATTATGGTTTACTGTTAAGCTGAAATTCTGAATCGAGCTATCATTATGTTTTATACTTAACTTAGCAGTAGCTGATGTAAAAAAACATCATTATTTTCCTTTGAATTCTCTCTTTTAATAAATACAATTGATACAGTTACATTTAATGAGCATAAATGCTGCTTATTACCAAGAAGAGTAGAGCCCTTTAATGGCTTGCTCCTGGTCACTCCATCGAGCTGGGTTTTCATACTTGCAAGCACGTCCACCACATGCCATGGAGCACTGCATGTGACCAGGAATGACATGGCGAAGGCGCTCCCCTACTTTAGTGTATTTTGCTGTTGGACGCCTCGAACTTCCTAGAACACAGGCAAAAATAGACTTAGTAAGGAAGGTTAGAAATTCATCTCCACCTTAAAAGTATTTGTTCAACCTTAAACTGATGAAGTTACAAACAGCATAAAAATATGGAACATATATTTAAGGGTCATTTTTCAATGCCGATTAAAAGTAAGGATTCTGAGGGGAAAAATAGCTATCATTACTGCAGAATCTTTTTTTTTTCACAGTAACTTTGGTTTTTTATTAAGTTAGAGTTGTGTGATATCCCTTGCAACAGAAAAAAATGTCACAGTCCTCTTCCACCTGAAATCAAAAATACTTAGCCATCTACTTGGTGTATGTGTACATGTGCTTCTATTTTATCTGTTTTTCATAACCGAGCTGTTAGAGTGAAAAGCATGTATTAATCCTTGAATCAGTGAACAAAATATAAAATGCAGGAAAAAAATTAAAACCTAATATTTTATGCATATATATAAAATATAGTTAACAGAACAAAAGTATATTCATTTAATACCAAGAAAATACCCAGAACTTCCAACAGTGTTAATGAAAAGTACTTTACTTTTTTTTTCAGGAAAAGTTGCATCCAGCTCCTCAGGGCTCAGAGACGATACCGCCACCATAACCCGGTGAGTTGATGATGAGAGTACCTCTACAACTGAGCTCCGACGCCTCTGCATTATGTGAAGAAGGGGATCAGAGGAAGAATGCCTCCGACCCTGGAAAAAATTGCTGAAAATACTCACTGCCGAACACCTTCGGGGTGAACCCTGCATGACTGATCAGCCTCAGCTGCCGTCTAGGAAGGCTGCTGGGGACACACTGGTAGGAAATCCAAGTTGCTCAGCACTGAAATTGCGGAAAGCTGTGCATCCTTCTGTATGCTCCAGCAGCTAGTCAGCATGGGGGGGGGGGGGGGGGGGGGGGGGGGGGCTGAGCTGTCACCATAGCAACTAACAATGAAGGTGCTGCTGCCAGCTATCCTTGGGGCTGCTCCATTCTATAGGAATCGAGTCTGTTTGGGACAAACTGTTCCGCTGCTTGATTAAAATAGCTGCATTTCAAGTAGATAATTTTGAAAACAGACTGGGAACAACCAAAACATTTTCCACAAACAATGTGAGTATTTAGTTAGTTGTAAATAACATGCATTCAGAACTCGCTAAGACACAAAATACTAGATTTAAAAGAACAATCAAAATGTAGCTGGAGGCTCTGCTTCCTGAGAAATCTGTTAAGTAAGTACATTATACTCCCCCACCTCCTGGTTTAACATTCCAATGCATCATTAGCTCTGTAATGATTGGGATTAGTGTGTTCCTAATGAAATGGTTCAGTACATGATGAATTGTACGCTGTTCGCTCTGGACCATTCATATCTTCTAACAAAACACAATTTGTTATTCAAAACAAAAGCCTTATTTTTTTCAGGGCACGTTTTTTTTTATTAAGCAAAGCTGTTAGCCCTACAGACTGAGATAAAGCAGAATATGGTATGGAGAAGATGTATCAGTTGAGTGCTTTAAGCTTTTGAAGGTAGATATTAGGCAACAAATTGCCTCCCACTTTGCTGCCAAAGTGAGAATGAGCTGGCCACAAAGACTGCAACACTCTCAAAAGCACAAAATTCTCATGCAACTATGTGGAGAACAGACTATAGCGATGCTAAAAAACCTTTTGTCATCCCATTGTCTGTGCATTAGACTGCAAGTTAAAGAGAAAGGGGAAATCAAGAAAACCCACCATAACTTTGTTCAAGAAGCACATTAATCTCATTGCATTTACCTAAAGATAACTTCAGTCTGTTTCTTTTTGTACTACAAAACCAGTAACTCTTACAGAGGAATTTGCAAAAGAGAAAGCTCTCCTGCTAAAAATTCATCAGACAAAAATCTAACTGTTTCTTCTAGGTACTGAACAGGAATTGAGTGACTGAATTTTGAATACTGCTCCCCAGCTCTTAAGGAGACACAGTAATGTTTGCTGTAGATACCAGGCCTGAAACATCAGGCGTGATGTCGTATGAGAAAAGTAAAATGTTAAATCTGTCTCTGTTAGCTCTTGTCTCAAAACTCTATTCTAATTCAGTAACAAAGCTGATAGCAATAGGTGAGGAAATATTTAAATATGCTTTTATTTTGGGGGTTGGGTGGGAGAGAAAATAAATGAAAAAGGCTATTCAAGTGCTACCTATATCCAAGAAACATGAAAAATGTTTTCTAATTAATTATATTGCTTTCTTATATTTAATTCTTTTTCTCCTTCTCTTCCCAGAAACTTTTCTCCAGTATATATCAAATGATAGTGGAGCCAGAAATGAGCAAAATAAAATGCGGCACATCACAGGACTTGAAGGAATATTAATTAAGTTTGATATGATACAAAATTGGGAGGAGTTGTTGACACTCTCAAGGGCAGAAAGGCCCTGCAGAGGGATCTGGACAGGCTGGAGAGCTGGGCAATCACCAACTGTATGAGGTTTAGCAAGAGTAAGTGCCAGATTTTTCACCTGGGGCACGGCAACCCTGGATGTACATACAGACTGGGAAACACAAGGCTGGAGAGCAGCTCTGCAGAGAGGGATCTGGGGGTTCTGGTTGATGGCAAGTTGAACATGAGCCAACAGTGTCACCTGGCAGCCAAGAGGGCCAACTGTGTCCTGGGGTGCATCAAGGACTGTATTGCAGCCGGTCGAGGGAGGTGATTGTCCCGCTCTGCTCTGTGCTGCTGCTGCCTCACCTCAAGTACTGTATGCAGTTGTGGGTGCCAGAGTACATTAGGGATATAAAGCTACAGGAGAGTGTCCATAGGAGGGCCATGAAGTTGGTGAAGGGTTTAGAGGGGAAGCTGTATGAGGAGTAGCTAAAGTCACTTGGTTTGTTCAGCCTAGAGAAGATGAGACTAAGGGGAGACCTCATCGCGGTCCACAGCTTCCTCACGAGGGGAGGAGGAGGGGCAGGCGCTGATCTCTTCTCTCTAGTGACCAATGACAGGACCCGATGGAATGGCATGAAGATGTGCCCGGGGAGGTTTAGGTTGGGTATTAGGAAAATGTTCTTCACCCAGAGGGTGGTGGAGCACTGGAACAGGCCCCCCAGGGAGGTAGTCATGGCACCAAGCCTGATGATATTCAGGAAGCACTTGGACAATGTCCTCAGAGATACGGTGTGAATTTTGGGGTTTTCCTGTACAGGGACAGGAGTTGGACTCAATGATCCTTCTGAGTCCCTTCCAACTCAGGACATTCTATGATTCTATGATTATTTTCCTACTGAATCTAGCAGAACTTGCAAGCACTTACCCAAAATAGTAAGAAATAATTACATCCTGTAAGAGTTTAAATACTTTCTTAGAAAGGGGAGTTTTGTTGAAGGCATGTTTGCATTTTCAGAGAGCTAGGCTAAACACAGAAATCACATAGTTCCTTCAGTTAAGAGATCTGACAATATGACAGTTACAGAAAAGCTCAACATATTAACACAGTGTGGTGATTATAATGCAGTTTGTTTTTATTATAGACATTTTATGTTTATAATTTGGGATATTTCTGGGTTTTTTAATTCTCTATGGACATTTTTTTCCCCAAATTTCTCTAAGCAGTTTTTATGAATGGCATTATCAGAGAAAAATTATTACCTGAACTCATATTTGCAAGATATAGACTGCTCTCTAGCAATGAAGAATATGGTAGTTCATTTTGCAGCAAAACTCCAGCAGCCATTGCAGTACCTGTTGAAACAGTAATACGTTCAATGAAAATCTAAACGGAAGCTCAAAAATGCAAAATAAAGCACCTGGCACCTGGTTAGCGAGTCATCCAAGGCTTAAGGTTTGGGCAGTCAGACACGGTCTCTACGTTCTTTTTGGTGTGCAGTCATCTTAAAACTCAAAATTTTGTGTTTCAAGCTCTAGGGTTTGGCTGATTATGTATCTTATAAGTGCGTGTTTTATATGGACAGCAATCCCTCAACTAAAAGCATTTAATCTAATGTCATCTTGATTTTCTTAAATTATTAAAAGTAAACATACAACCAGAGATCCAGAACTGAAATCTTGCAAGGGACAGTTTCAGGAAAGCTAATAATATCATAACAGCAGCATGATTTCTAGATGACACCATTTATAATTTTAGTTGACACTTGCCAAACAGACTGTCCACAAGCTATATGCCTTCTCTGCTCTCTTCCCTCCGGTCCTTTTTTTCAGTCTGTTGGCAAGTTTGAAGTCACATATATGATGATTCTCCTCTAACAAGAAAACTGAACACAAGAGCCTGTCTAAGCAGAAAAGAGTTTTTTCTCATCCTTTAATATGATGTCTAATACGAGGTAAGTTCTGCTCTGAAGACCTTCTGACAAAAAGAAAGCTAAAGGAAAGCTATAAATGTGAACATATTAATCAGTCACTGTGATGTTTAAATAAAGCACTTACACGGATCTTGAGTGTAAATTCTTACCCGGTATAAGATGACCATTCTGTTTCTCTTATCTCTATAGGAAAATAATTACAAGTATAACAAAAAGGCATTTTTTATACCAAACTAAGTACATCTCTGATGTACGTATAACTATAGAACCTTTACTGAATAGACAAACCTTAGGTCCCAAATTCTGCACAACCAGTATTAGGATTCAACAAGATAAACAGTGCTTTAAAAGACAGATTTGCTAAACAAAAAAAAAAAAAAAAGCAAAGCATTGTGTGGCTTAAGTGGTATAACAGTCCTGTGCTGTGTTAACTGCTTGCTGTTCATAGTCCACCTTTTTATCTATAATTCTGTAAATTGTTTTTAAAGTAAATATTTAAATAAATCAAAATATAATTTCATTCATTTGGCTATTACATTATCTACCACATACTTGAATAAATAATTCTTCCAACAACACTAGTGGACTTTATTCCACAAAGTCACCTAGTGCAGCTTTGTCCTTTTCAAGATGCTTAAAGGTGGGTACAGAATATACATACACATTCATAACCCTTTAATACTGCTGTATCAGTCACCTCAAAACGATGAGAATTACATTGGTTTGTGAAAGCCAAAAGGCCTTTTGAAATTTCAGTGATGCTCAGAAATGCATCTCTAATGTACATATATTAATATTAATTAATATTAATCTTAATAAATTAGTATCTGGAGCATTTTCTACTCAGCTACTTGACCATCTGACTCTGCACTTTAAATGTCAGTCCTTCAATAAAGAGGCAGGAGTACTTGCATACAATTGCATTCTATCTGGAGAAGCTCCAAACCCTCTATTTTCTTTCCAGTGGATTTTTAAATTGGTAAGGGATGCCTTTCATGATGAGAGGAAACTTTGTGGCTAAAGAAATTTTTATTTTATCCCCAGAAATTCTTTCTAGAGTTATTAGAGTTGAATTAATAAAAATTGTTGGTTTCTCTTTCTCAGAAAGTTCTCTTAAAAAATCTTAATAACTTGTCCAGGCAACAAACAAGCATTCGAAAAAGACATGTCTCATCATATGGGCAGCAGAATCACCACCAGTATGACTATTTAGTTTTCCTATTTCCTTGTACTCAAGCGTTAGAAAAATTAGATGAAATATCAGAGATATTTCTATCATGTAAAAATATTTTCCTTTTTTTTTTTTTTAACCAGAATTCAGGCTGACAAGGACTCATAACTGAAAAGGGAAGAGATGGGAGATTAATGCAGAAGATAATATACCTACAGTATGGCAAAATACTAGCAAGACTGTTCTACATGGCAGAGGTAGACAATGTGTTTATTTGCTGTGGAACGAATTAGACCTTCCTCAATTATATTTCAGAAGATATACCGAATCCATATTTCCTGTTCTCTATAACCAGGCACTTCCAACTGACTTAAATATTTTGTCTGCTTGCCTTTAAGTTTGCTAAATTTACTTCCTGACAGGTGTTTTAAATTGCACAGTGTGAACCCTTAGATTTCTGAAAAAAAGTTCAGTAAGATTGTGACAAATCACTTTGGAGAGTTACACTACACTCCCTTGAACAGATGTAAAATGTTGTCATTTGGGACAGAAGTACTACTTGGGTGCTGATGTTACAGGAGAAGGGTATTACATTCCTGTGCATATGAGTGTTACAACTAGTGCTTGGGTAAAAGAAACAACTCTCTCCTGATTCTTCTAGGTACCAGATACTCTTAGTTTTTAAAAGGTCCTCTTCACATGTCACATGAACGCTTGATAGATGATGGAGAAAAAACAGCCTGGAGCTTTATTCCAGGTCATGGTCCTCATTAGCATCCGAGGGAACTGAGTCACGTGCCTTGTGGCAATCACAATACCACCTTAATCAGATCTGCTCCCTTATCTCTGACATGCATTTCTATTGCCATGACAGCAAAGCAGCTGGTCCTTTAATCCCTGTTTCCCAATTCAAGAAATGGAACCGGTCTCAGGTGATGTTCAATATCTTTATGTTTTATCACAGGAAGCAATGTCATTCGGCATGCATAAACAACATAGCTAATGAAACAAAAATATAGTAAAAATAATGTCCGTGTTGTTGGCTGACTGAAAGAAATAGCAGTACCGCATTGTCCAAGGAAACAAGGGTCTCTTGAAATCATGATACATCAGATGTCAAGCACTAAGGGGGATATTTCACAAGGTCCTCTCCGGGTGTGGATTTTCTACTCTTTTGATGTCTATATGTATTTTTGAGGTGGGTTGTTTTTTCCCACTTTTGAGCAGACCAATTCCTAACAGAAAGGATATAACATTTTTTGTTTCCTGTTGGCTGCACCATTGATTCACTTGTTCCATTTGGTAACATGACAGCTGTCAAGTCCTACTCACTGCTTCATACCTGCAGACAGGTGACTTTCTTGCAGAGGAAATAGTATAGGTACACTGCACTGCCACAGGTGAGATCACTTTGCGCTTCCACTTTCTTTTAAGGAGTGAAGCAGCCTCTTGTCCACATCCATTTCCTCTGGAATAAAAGCACTTCTCTTTGTAAATTACAGGTTGAGTAGTGAAGTGCCACGTGGCCCAGTAGGGCAACTGGGAGATCAGGGACCCCCAAAGAAGCAGTTTCTGCAAGTAACTGGTGGGCAGACTTACAAAGGAAGAGCGTAAATGAGACATACCTTACTGGTTCACATGAGCAGGCTGCAGAGTGGACTCAGCAAACTAGCAATAGAGTTAGCAAGTGGCTTAGGTGTCACTCTGCCTTGTAACAAGGAAGATTCTTTTTTAGTATTTCAGGATCTGGAAATAAGCAGCTTCCAATCACTAGGCCGAATTTTTGCTCCAGAATGAAATGAGAGAAAGGAGCAGTGTCTAGTGTTTTAGCCACCAGAAAACAATTATATAGCCAAAAAGTGATGAGTCAAGAAGACACTGGTCTCTACCTTAGCAATTAAGATGGTTATTTAAGAGATGCAATTACTATCTTTTACTTCAGAACACATTTTCAAGACAGAGTGAACAGCTTGCCTTCCAGACTGGAACGATTCCAGCTGGGACAGTTCAGCTGCTGTCATGAACAGTAATCCCATTACAAAGCTCCCCACTGCATTTCTGTGGAACTAACAGTGAGGTTCCATCTCCCCAGATTCATGTGGTTTTGGTAAACAAGAATACTACAGCAGACCACATATTTCAAAAGATTACTTTTATGTATTAACATGAAAAAAATCTTGGACAAACTTTGATTTTAAAATATCAGTGTATAAGAAAACCTGGTTTAAACCTCAAATATATTCATACAATATAGGCAAATGCTGATGCTTATGCGTGTCACATAAAATTTTGAGGTTATTTTTACTATTTTCTTGTCTTCTGAAGTGAATTTTTTCTCTCCCTGTCACAGTCACACATAAGTAACTACCCAGTAGCCAAATTTTTAAAGGAACATAGTTGACTACAGACACAGGTCATGTTAGTAGTGCCTAAGCACTCAGGTAACACCTCTAAAATTTACTCCATAGCAGTCCCACAGAAGTCAACAGGGTATTTGTCTAAATGTAAGACCATATGGGAAGAAGTTTCAGTGCCAAAATGCAAAGTTCTGTAAACTGCACTACTTGAGATGCTTTAGATAGGTAACTAAAGATAACTTAGATAACCAAGACTAAGCAAAAATGTGTTAGAGTAAGGAGGACTGTTTATATTGAATGAATCGGTTAAGGGCCACTAAATTATAACTTGGTCTCTAAATTCAGGCTTTAAGTCTGACTTTTTAATATTGGCAGATCATGAGAATTTTTAACAGAAAAATCTTCTATATTTGCTGAGACATAGTCACTTCTACAGGAAGCGTTGGTAAATGAAATAATGTTTTCAATTACAATAGACTACCTAATTTTAACACTGCCAGGAATAACAAAGCATTTATTTCTAAAGTTTTGCAAAAATTGTAGATAAGTGATTTTTGTTAAACTTGATTATTATGAAAAACTAAATGAAATGCAAAGGTGGCTGTTCTGTATTTAAATATGAAATTTAAACAAATTTTCATATAGTTTAGTTGTATGTAATTTACATAGGAGAACAATAATACAGCCGTTGTAAAACTCCAGTGACTTCACTGGGACCACAACCAGAACTGATTTGTTATTTCTGTATGTGGTTTTACCCCTTTGGGAACAAAATATTTCCCATCTGTTTTAGTAAAAGGTGAATATCATTTAATCATTTTGATATTTACAAAGGACTGTAACTGCTTTCATGTACCAAAGAGACAAAAGATAATTCATTGGAAGATTATGTAGGTGTTTGTCTGGTGATGCAGTATTTGCTATTCATAGATTTTTTTTTGACGTAAATAGCAAGAAACTGCAAGCTAAACCAATGGACAGGTCTACCAATTGACTTGATTCATGCTATTCAAGTCACGTCAGCTTTCTGTGGTAGTGTTAACCCAACAGTTAATACAAGTTATTTTAAACTACCTTGAACAGGCTGGCAGCCAGTAATTACTATTGAGAATTGTACAGGAGATGGTGTAAAAAGAATATATTAACTGTTCTACAAACAAAACTGGTGACTCAGACACTCTCGATCGTGAATATCGTGTTTCCTAAGAGACTATCAGACTTGTACAACTGACTACACACAGAAGAATGAAATATTGTCAGTAATGCATTTTAACGGCATTCAGAAGTGGAAAAGTTTAAAAATGAACTCTGCAGCTTAGAGGAATTATTTTTAAATCTCATATAGTCAAAACCATAGTAAATTTATATGAGTTTTAATAGAGTTTCAGTAATTTCAATTTAATACCTTACCTGTTACCCCGTAAAAAGAATGAGTGATTGTTGATCCCTTCATTGTTGCAGTAGCAGCCACAAGAAATATGTTGTAGGGAATTCACATTTTACAGAAGAGAAGTGGAATGACGTTGCCACAGTATTTCCTGTAGTTAATTGGATTCGTGGTGGTAATCTGGGAGGAGCCAATAACTATCTTTTCTTCACTTAAGACTGTATGAGGAGTGCCTTAAGAACTATGAGATAATCATCCCATAAACTGCTTTCTGTGTCTGCCTAAATTTTAAAGGGATTGAGGCAAACAGGCCACACCAACCTGATGTTTTAATAACTGAATCTCCCATCTCTTTTCTTCTGTTCACCTCATTTGCCTATTATCAACCACAAGTAAATATATATACATGTGTGTGTCTACATGCCTCAGACAACTTAGCACATAGCTACAGAGACAATTTTGTGAATTTATATTCATCGTGGTTTAATACATTAATTTTGAAATGCCATGAGAAGAAAATCAGAGATAAATGTTTCATTGTTATCTGTGGTTACAGCTTCAACAAAACATTTTTTCTCACCCAATAAAGCATAGAATATAACTGAAGTATGTATATTGAGTATAAATTAACCACATGAAAAGTAATATCTCAAAACCATAATAAAAATAAGTTCACCTGAAGGTAAAGAAGGTAATCTACTAAAAAATCAAAGCAAAAACTTTGTTGATTTAACTAAATACTAGATATAGTAATAAAACAAGGTAAACAAAATAGGATACAATAGCTTACTCTATCTTACTAAATCAGTTTCAAGCACTACATATTAGCTGACAAAAAAAAAGGCTTTCATCTATTTTCATAATTTCCCTGCATGTCTTATTAAAAAATCCCTAGCATTAATTAAGCTCTACTCACTGCTTATCATGAAAAATCCCTCCCAATTATTTAGAAACAAAGTATTTGTGTAAGCTCCTGTGGATAGGATATGTGTATTATTTAAACAAGCAAGGAGAGCAAGCTACAGAACACAGCTCAAGGCTGATGCCAACAACCTTATTAATTCCAAAAACATGGTCTCAGCTAAACACCTGCCTTAATTTGGCAAATAGAGAGATGGAGCACATAACAAAACTATATTGTTCCATTCATTTTCAGAAGTCATTTTGTAGTCAGACTCCACTGGGTTTTTTTGCTGTATACTGCTAATAAAAATCAGAATAAGAAGAATTCAACTACTTTTCTACAGAAAAATTCATTTACTGAGAACAGAGACAAATTAACAGAGTAGTCTTTAAAACTGCACATCTATTTTCTTATTAATCTTGAAGGGACAAAAAAAAATTCACATGTGTGAACTAAACTGCATCCAGTCATATTAGTAAACAGCAAACATCATTTATAGATACATGTATGGACATTTGTGCAAAAAAAATTAACGACCTTAAATAAAAATGGGACTTCAAAAGATTTGTACACAGTTTTGGAAACCACGCTAAGGTACCTTAGGTATTTAAAAATCTGAACAGGATATAGAGCCTAAAATCCTGCGTTGCACATCTTTCTTCAATATGTTGGTAGAAGTTTCAGCTTCAAAGGTGCCAAGTGCCCACAGCTTCCCCAGCCTGCAGGTTGAACTGGATGACTCAAAACCTCTGAAAACTGGTCCTTGCGGGTTCCTGTGTGACAAGAACTGGTGAACTGCCCCCTGTTCAACGGCAGGCTGTGAGCACACAGAATGACAGAATTCACTTAGGCAGTGGTGAGAGTGGACCCCACACAGCAACCAAAGCAGACAACTGCTTTAGAGGCCCATCGGAATGCAGAGTTTTTTTCCTGGAATTAAAGACCTTCGGTAGGAACCTGTATTTAGCATCATGGAAGATTCCGAGCAGAAGGAAATGGATGTCAGCTTCAGCTAGTCCAACATCCTGCTCAAGGCAGGGCTGACTCCCAAGTTAGACCAAGCACTGACAGATTCCCTGTCTGAAGACTCCTGCACAAGTAACACTCCCCGATACCAGCATCACTTCTTGGTTTCATCACACGTTGTTTGTAGTCATTATAGAAGTGGCTCTAGAAATTACGGTCTCAGAATTATGAGTAAAGGGACTTATATTTTTCAAGCATCAGCACACAAAAAAATTTGTTAAGCAAAAGGAGCATCTGGTAAAACATTTTGTAGGAGGAAATGGAGGAAGTCAGCATTTTTTTTAGTTGACTGAAGAACAAGGAGCAGCTTTGGATAATTAAGAATTTTTAATTAAATTAAGCATACTCTTTTGGGGAAAGTTCTAAATGCTCATATTTGAGAAGCTGTCGCTGACACAGTGGTTATTTTCATATGGATAATATAGTAACACTATTTACCTATTTGATTCCAGAGGAGGGGTTAATTCTTGGATGGTTTGGATTCTTAGTGCGACAGCCCGCTGCCTTGCTGTATGAATTTGTAGGTGTTAGAGGTTTGCTGGGTTACCCCTATTATCTGTTCCTACATTTGTACTCATTGGTATTAATGCCAGTTTATTCAGCTAAATTTTTTCTAGTGATCCGCAAAGTTTAGCTAGTGCCAGGAATCAGTGCCAAACATGCTTGTTCAAACAGCCTATGTCATCATAGTTTTTGTCAAGACAAGGCTTTGTGCTAACTGAGGATGACTTTTTGGGGGAGTTAACCACTAGGTTGAAATAATCTGCCATTTCCAAGGAAAGAATACACAGAGCAGGTGGGATGCTAGTGACTAAACTAATAATCTTCATCTCTCTAGGCCTGGCATTTTCCTATTTAAACAAAATGAGGAATACCAAATCCTCTGGAAAATTCTGTTCAGCTATGACTGCCATTTAAAGATACTAACAAGCTTTTTAGGTAAGTAGAACAGGGTCACTAGGCTTCTGGCAGCTTCTCTTGCACTGCATGGGCTGCCTCATGGCTACTTTACAGCAGATGGAGCAAATCCACCCTGTCCCGTGACCTTAGGGGCTAATTTATCAGATTAGGCAGGTAGAAAATTGTCTGAATTGTCTCGTAAGGAGCTGGCTGTAATTAAAATGTTTGACCATTGCTTAGACTGCACTGTTTTCATTGGTACATAGACAGAATCAAAACATCAACTTATCCTAAAACTTAAAATTTACTAAAACCTAATTTACTTTAAGGTTAATTTTAACTTAGTACAAACTATGCATTTAGATTCCTAGCTGGCTTTGGACATTTCCAGCTTCACCTTTTGCTTTTTCTTCTTCTCATAGTTTGGATAATAAAAATCAATTAACGTTACTTTATTTTCAGCTTGTATTGAAATGCTCCACTGAATTATTTAGTTTTGTGTAGTTTTAAAACTGTATGAAATTTTATTAAAGACTTTTTTGTAAGTTTTGCTTTTAGATTTATTTTTATATCTATTTCTGTCCCTTCAGCATAACAAAGTATCACACAGCAAATCAATCACAAAAGCAGGGTCAAAGCCTATCTTTGGTAGATCTTGACTACACCAGCGGTGTTACAGCTGTGAGATAAATATACATATTTAGATGCTTAATGAGATGCCAGAGCAGCAGCCCACTTGTGATCCCTGTCCTCTTTCATCATCTGTACTTCCAACAGTCCCTCTTTTCCTATTTGTTCCACTGTTAGTAGAATTGCCAGTAAAGGATAACATGGAAATATAGCAAAATGTTAGGTAGAGGCAGCACAGTAATATGAAGATTTCCATTTAGAAGACAGTTCTAAAACTGAAGAATTGTATCAAGTATTACTGACGGGTCATTCAATGCACTTGCAATGCAACCGGTGCCTATAAGCCTAGGAAAGTAGTCTAGAAACTTTTTTTAGCCACAGGCTTTAAAATCGAAGAAAAAGCACAACTTAAACTAGATATAGATATAAAAATGAAAGGTGTCATAGAGCTACCCCATCTAGCTCTGCTTTGTGAGATAGGTCATTTTCTAAATATATGACACAGCGGTACCTAGGCAGCTGCAAAGCCCTCATCCAGTGATGGTCTACTTTGGGTTGGTAGCTGTCTTTGAAAGAGCTGGCAAAAGCCAAGTTGTTGGAAAATAGAGAAAGTAGAAAGAAATCCTTCCTTCATAAATTCTAGAACTTCTGAAGAGCTATCATATATTAAGCCAATTTGTGATGACGTTTGCAAAATCACTGTTTAATGGATGCATAATTTTTAAGAAACATCGGACCTGCTGTGCATATGCAGAACAGTTGTTGAGTTTATGCACAATAAAACCTAACTGTTCAAAAATGGCAGACTAGGTAAAGACAAAATGTTAAGAAAATTAAGTAGCTCTAAGGTAGCCAGTCCTTGTAGGCATTTTATCATGTGTTTTTTGCTAAGGAACAGAATGGTCAAGCTCTGTAACACAAGGAACTGCCTGAGTGAAGAACCAAAGAGGTCAAAGGAATTTAACATAAGTGGCCAGAGATCAAGAGTTGCAAGTGGCTGTATCTCCCTCATGTTCCTGTGATAGGATTAAGTCCAGAAAATACTCCATAATGGAAAGAAAACTGAGGAAATAGGTGTGTTTTTACATAATTTTCTAATTTACAACATTAACAAGCTACCCAAAATCAGGAGTAAAAATTATTACCAATTTCTTTTTTTTTTTTTTTTTTTTTTTTATAATAACCACAGAATACAAAGTAGGAAGTAGTTTGGCTTTTTGTTGAATATTCTATTAAGCAATTCTGGAGTCTGAACCCTGTTTCACAAAGAAACAGAAAACCTTTGCCTAGGAAACACGTCTGTAAAAGAGTGGGTAATCACTGTGTCACTGTAGACTGCAGAAGACTGCAGGCCCACATGCTTTGTGCCTCACACTGTCAGCTGTAGCTCAGAGGTGCATGGGAATTCCCGCAGAGCTGCACCACCCTACCTCTGATGGAGGGAAATTCAATGAACTGCTTCAACCCCGGCAGGCATTCTTTAACTGTAGGTGGCGGTAACAGGAAAGAGCTGATTTTGTTTTGAAACGTACTTGTTTTAAGGACTTGCGGGCATTAATTACCCTGTGAATTGGCTGAGAATTTTGATGACTGCAGTCAGCAACAGCCACCCACCTCTGGGTAGCCGTTAGCTGAGCAGCTTCTGCCTAGTTGAACTGAGCCTCTTTAAACATGTATGTCTTTAATTCTGAATTATATACTAGCAGGGAGAAAAATTAAAGTAAACCAGCAAACTATACTTTCCATTCAGAAAAGGGGGATTATTTTGCCAGAAACTGAGAATATATTTGCCAGCTAGTACTAGAAGATACAAGCAATCTTGTACCTTATCTGAGCACTTCCAATCTGTTTTAATAGTATTTGTAGCATGTTCCTTTTCAGCAACTAGTTTCATCCATTTCAAATTCCACAATTTCTACTCTTGACTCCTCTCATTCATAATTTTACTACTATTATAAAAAAATAACAGTATACTGGATTTATGATGAAGTAAAATACTCAAAGATGTCGAAGAAACACTATTCTGATCAGTTTATTCTGCCACCCAAGCAATTGCATAAGAGTGGATTACATTGCCAATTATATCTCTGAGGTGATATTCATACAGTATCTGGCCCTGAAGACTGTCTCCCTAACTTATTTCGTCTTAATAGTCTTCCACATGTGACTTCATGTACGTTGTACATATACTGATGAAATCAGGAGATGGAAAAATGCTTTCAAGCAATATGTAATTGTAAATACTTATTTTGTACATATTCTTTCAGGATTAGTTACTCCACAGATGTGGTGCTCACTTCTACTGAGGTGCAGGCCTCCTGAAAACATGGCTCTTTCTTAAGAAAAGTGAGCTGTGCAAAGGGAAAACAAGTCTAGATTACTAATATATGAGGTAATCTTTTTTTGTTAATCTACTGAAGAGTGTAGTAACAGTCTGTTGGCAAAAGCAGTAATAGCTACATCTGAAAACTACTATCCTGACAAAGGTAAAGTATGTTTCAATATGCCATATGCCTGCCTTTTCAACTCCAAAGGGGACTGAGCTGTACTTCTTGAGGATTGAGTAAGCAATGATCAGAGGCAGGATACAACTACAAAACAAAAACACGGCTGCTAAAGATGTGTTTTTCCATCGCTGGCATGACCTGCAGAAGCCATGCTCCCTGGCCCTCGTACCCTGACAGCCGTACACCTTGGTGAAGGTAAACTCCCACGGTATTTAGCAATTACTGGCAGGACGGTGGGATTACTGTACAGTCCCACCTGCAGGAGTTACTCCAGAGGTCGTTGCTTTCCAAACTGTAGGTGCCGGGCAAGTCACCCAGCAGGAACAGAGTCGCTCCCGCTCCTTGGAAGCCCGGGCAGGTTGGGAGACTGAGAGGGGGTGTCTGTGGGTGTTAAATTCTTAATGGAGAGCTTCTACTCTGGATGTCACCGAAGCAGCGAACGTGGAACTGCCGTAGAACTTAAAGTCACTAACTACGGAAGTGTGTTTTCAGTCTTTTTTGTCCACGCTGAGCACAATGTGGCCGCTTACCTCAGCCAGGCGGCAGGGAGAGGCGGGCGAGGCCTGTGGCCCGAGCAGCCGCCCCTGCCTCGCCGGGTACCGGGGCGGGAGCCCGGGAGGGGTGAGGGGAAGGTATAAAATGGCCGTTGCCCCAGAGAGCCGCCAGGCACGCCGCGCTGCCATGCCGGCGGGGGCAGGCCCCGGGGGAACGGCGGGAGCGGGGCGGCCCTGCCCTGATGGCCAGGGGGGAACGGGAAGGAGGGAGAGTGGCGGGGCCGCTGCCGCCGCGGGAAGGGGAAGGGCAAGGGCAAGGGCACCGGACCCACCTGGCCGCCGGCGGGGGAAGGGCGCCGGACCCATCTGGCTGCCGTCGCGTCAGTCCGCCGCTCCAGCGTGGGGAACGGAGCGGCGGGACGGGCGCATGCGCCGCTGTGGGAGCGGGCGCTTGGGAAGGTGGGACCGGGCCTGGCCCGCCGGGCGCTTTCTCGGGGTACTGCGTCCCCGGCCCGGCCTGAGGAGCGCTGGGAGGGGGGAAGCGGCGTGAGACAAAGCCGGGCGGGGCGATCAAAGGCCTCCTCTCGCTGAGGAGAAATGGCTGAGGGAGAACTTGCTGCCTCATGAAAGGTGCAGCGTGACACCCGCACTGTCAGTGTTTTCCTTTTCTTCCAGATCAGCGACTGTACAGGGGGGTCGGTGTCCCCTTGGCCGCCTCCGCCTGCTGCCCGGCCCGGGCTGGGTGGGGGCCAGGCCTTGGGCCTCCGGTTAGCTGCCGTACACCGAGAAGTACACAGAACAGTAGTGAATGGATTTATTGACACGGTTTAAAGTTTTTAGAGCATCATCATGAGTCGTTGATTCTTCTTAGTGGTTAAAGTTTGGGCATTTAATTGAAAACTAAAAAGACCTCGTCTTCCAGCGAAATTATGCCTACGGCCAGTGGGCAGTTGTCACATCTACACTCTGAAAGGCCTCTACTTTAGCTAACTGTTCTGTTGGTGTGTCTTACTCAGTAAGGGTTTCAGTGTTAGTGGTGAAAGATGCCAAACAGGTATCGGTTAGGGTTTTAAGAGGCTTAGTTAAAGGAGTTTTTAGCATTTTTAACAGGTATAAAAGGTACTTGGGTCTTGGATGCAGAGTAGAATAGGTTTGTAATGGTTTATTTTAATACTAGAGTTGAATACGCAGTTCCTGATTAAAGGAGTCATAAGAGCTGTAAACCTTTGTGGCACATTAGTGTGTAGGCTGAAACATCTGTCTGCCAGGTAATAAGGGTATTTCTGGAGTGAGCGTACTTCTAACGCACTTGTTAAGTTGTGGTTTTCAAGCTACTTGCAGGTTTTTGACAGTATTATGTGTCTGTCTCATTAACCATGTTAGTAAGTTAGGTCATACAATTAGTGTCTCGAGTACATGGTATAAATTATGTAAACACTAACAGTGTTTATGTTTTTCTAACTTAAATTTTTTAAAGGTAAAAACAGATTTGGTTACTTAGTGGAAATGTTGAAATCTCTGTTGCTCCTTTTGACTAAACTAAAGGAGCTGTCAGCGTAGGAGATGCAGGGCTTGCTTCTTAAAATGTATCAGTCCTGTTAGTACTGCAGTCTCTTAAACATGTCTTGGTTTTTGACAGCATTAGCATACTCTATTTCCTACAATAGCTGTGATTTCTAAACAAGCCAAAAAATGGTTGTGTGACTCTTACCTCTGTCTCCCTCTAAAAGACTCAAATGCGGTTTCCCTTCCGGTGTCTACCTGTCAGAAACTGTTGCTAAAGTTTACAAGTTTCATTTTTAAAATTAACTACAGGACACACATTTAGTGTTCAATCCTGCTGGGTGTTATTTGTGCCTTTGCCATCAATTATAATTCTCTTGTGTTTAGGGTTTTGCTGGCTCAAGGCTGGAATGCTGAGCATGGCAATGAGTACGCCATGTGATATCTGTTCCCAAAATTTGTGTTTATCATTACATAATTACATGAATAAACACACTTCCTGTATGCTTCAGAAAGATTTATAAAGTTTGTAAAATTCGTAGAAGAAAGCATAAAGTTTTCTTTGGTTTTTTTGTAAAGATACAACCACAGAGGCGTACTGCACTTCTTGAAAATAGACACTGGCTTTGCTCCTTTCTGTCTGAAATAAGGAAAAAGATCAGGTTTTCACCACACTGTGTCCATTATCTGGCTCGTGGTGCAGCTGCACAAACACTTGTGCTGGTACCGTGGTGTGGAGGGGAATGCACAGTGGAAGGGGGGCAAGTCTGCCTCCGTCACTGCTTGTCTCGGCAGGCTGAACCATGAAGGGCGGCCTCAGGAGTGGTGTGGTGAAATCTGTGTTGCAGGAATGCTCAGAAATGTTGTATTTTGAAAGATAGCTTTTTTTTTTTTGTTCAGAGAATAAATCAAAAGCAGCAGAAAACTCACTGAGATTGAGCATAAGAATCAGGCTACCAGATATAGCCAGGAAAAGGGGTTTTGTGCTTAGTCAGAGCAACTTGGTAGAATATAAGCGGTGAAACAGGGAAAAAACCTTTTTTTTCTTGTCCAGGAAAAAGTGTGAATTCAAGTGCAGTGATAACATTAGGAGCATAATGAGATTCTCTAATACTGTAGGGCCGAGTTCAAACCTGACATAAATGGAATAACTCCACTGAAGCTGAACCTGCCTACCCCAGATCTGAGGTTTGCTGTTTAGGTCTTACAAATCTTACCTGACTGGAACTTATTTTAGATCAGCACATGCCATCTTGTGGCAAATTAACATGATGCATCTGTTCTTTTTCCAACTCCATAGACCACTTCTTTCTTTATTAAGATTCTGCCTTCTTTTTATATTCCTTGGATTGCTGTGGGGGAAGGATGGGTTTAATCTCCGGAGTTCCTGTGTAGTTTTCAAATCCCACATATTCAACCTGGTGGCATTTTGCACCATGATGTTACGCCAACATAAATCATGCTTTTCAGCAAGGTGTTCTGAGCACTTTCTGATTCAAAGCTAGCAGCTAGTGAATAACAGTATGGGGACAGTCTGTAAAGTAAGGTGTTGTAAAGAATATGGAACATTTACCTTTAACCTTATACCTTCATTTCCACATCCAAATTGTTCGTGGGCCTTAATGTCTCCTGCACAAGCACTGGATTTAAATGCTTTATTCCTCTTTTTGTTTCCTGACATCCCACTTGCTCACTGGGGATAGAAGTGTTCTTTTCCCGTGTAAACACAGCCTTTACAAAGATGATTTAGGTTTTCACTATGAGCCTTTCATTTGCACTGTTTATGCAGGCACGTCATGCATTGTACAATATCTGTCTTGTTTGTGATGAACATTAGCATGATGGAAAGGGAACAAAAGACTATGAGGGATAATCAGCAGATGTAATGAAAGAATGCCAAGAGCAAGAAAAAATAGCTGGAGAGGCTGCTTCTGGGGTTAGAAGAGTCCTCAGAGGAATGTGGTAATGCTGCTGTTGAGAGTTTGGAGAGTGGATCCTAAGTTTGAGCAAGTTTGTATGCAGATTCACTGCAGCCAGTGGATCTTCTAGAAACTATTTTGCTGGAACTCATTCACCTTTTTAAAGTTCTTCCTTTTCCTGGAAAAGATGAATTATGCCTACTGCCCCAGGTTTTCCAAGAGATGTTGCCTGGGCAGTGTGTCAGTGATGCCTCCCACTCATCGTCCTGTCCTCTGGCATGTAACAGTGTGAGGATGGAAACCCCTCACTGCAAACTGTGCTTAGTTTAGCGCAGGACAAGTGCAGCAGATAAAATTCTGCTGCTTGTCGTGACCATTTCACATCCTTTCACTTGGTTTCGTGTTGATTTGGTGCCTATTTCTTCTAAAAAGATGGGAGTGTTTCTCTGCTGTTACCAGTCTTCTCCCTATCCTGTAGAGGTTACTTATTCTGCTTTTTTTAATTGGCTTTTTTATGCGACTTTGTATGGAATTTCCTTCTACTCATCTTTTCAGTTTTTGTGTGCTTCACATTCGTTAGCTTCAAAACCTTGAAACAGTGCTTTGAGCTTTAGAGTTCTCATAGCCTGATAGGTCAAGTGAGAAGTTGTTCAAAGTAAGTTTGTTGTCACAGAAGGGTAGATGTTTCTGTTGTTTACCTTACCCATGCTTTTCATTAAAGAAATTTTGTTAATAACAACAACTATACCTCAGCAGATGGCTGATAATCATCCCCCATTTTACAAGAGCATGGGTAAACTAATGGGGAAAGGTCCGAGTGTGTTGGGCTTTGAGTGGCTATACCTTAAAATAATGATTAAAAAATTTGATAGCCAAAGTTTACAGCTTTGACTATGGTGAATTCTTTCTCGGATCAGAGAATACAGGATCTTTGAGACCCTCTCCTCTCCTCTGCATGCAGTGTGTGTTCTTCCAGAAAGATGTTAAAGAAATAGCATTGCAGTAGGTGAAGGTGTAGCCTACTGCATTTATTTCAGTAATCTGCTTTCCTCATTCACCTGTGAATAACCATTTTACTTTCTAAAATAAATGTTATGTATTTTTCATTTCATAAAGCCTGTAATGGTTGAAGTTACATGCAGCTCTATAGCTGCAAATTAATACAAGCCACAATGGAGGAAAATAAATGTTAGTATGATAACAGTAGCTCAAAGTTTGCAGGGAGCTAATTTAAACCATACACTCTTACCAGTCTGCCTTGAGCATTAGTAAGAAATATCTTAAATGAGATGTAGTTCATCCTGGTTGTCATTCTAATGAGAATTTTTTTAATGGTTAAAGATTATCACTCTACAGGTGGGTTTTTTTGTTGTTTTTGGTTTTGGGTTTTTTTTCCCCCTACATCATAAGACTTCAGTGATGGGGATTTTCATCAGTGACTTCTATATTAGGTTGGACTGGTGTTTCTGACCTAGAGTAATAAATGCCAGATCTCCTGTGATGCTCAGTGAAAATTCAGAATCATATCCGTACAAAATTTGGTGAGTTTCTTAAACTCAATGGCTGCTAAGGCCCACTGTGTGCATTAAAGTGGTTAATTTGCTGCCAGAATGGGTATTATCTGTATCTCAGATTAGAAACAATTATTAACTAAATAATAGTTCTCTTTCCATCACATGAGAACATGTTGGCAGAATGGAATGGCTCCTTCCTAAGTGAGGTGTTGAAAGAGGAGGGATTGAAGCAGTAAGTTTGATTATTTTTTTTTAAAGCTTTTTTTTGTTGTTGTTGAGAAAGAAAGAACAAGGTTGAATTACTCTTTAACAAAACATCTGGAATGACCAAGGAGCAGAGTCAGGCAGTGTGAACCTTTTGGTTGCCAGAACAGAACAACCTGCCACAAGATCGTTGTAGGAAGAAGGCAAAAAAATGCAGATCAGGAAGACTGATCTGCAGAAGTGAAGTCTTGTGGTT
This sequence comes from Phalacrocorax carbo, assembly GCF_963921805.1. NCBI lineage: Eukaryota > Metazoa > Chordata > Aves > Suliformes > Phalacrocoracidae > Phalacrocorax > Phalacrocorax carbo. The sequence goes on along the minus strand of NC_087518.1, from coordinate 24,676,493 downwards.
TCTGCCCAATGAGGCACTGAACAAAACCCAAAGAGACCTCAGGATGAGTTGGCCTTTGACAAAGAGAATTGTGGATATTCATAGGAACTAATGGGTACCCCTGCAGCCAGGTGTGCAGAGGGAAGGGGGCAGCTCTCAGTAGGTATGGCAATATTGCTAGAGGGCTGTATCACAGATTGTCTAAGAAGCAGGGCTGTTCCAGCTACAGCTGCCTGGTAATTGCATGATATGTTTAGATAGGTTTTTCATTAAGTCCCATCCAAGTCCCTGAATAAACCCATCCCTAGAAGAGGAAATTGAATGTTTGTGGAAGGGGTAGTGAGTCAGAGTCTTCATCCCTCTTATGTTGTTCACTGTGTTCACAGGAACAGGGGTAAAAAATGACATGGTCTAGCTCAGTGTTGTCAGTCCTTTCATCAGATCTTAAAGCTTGTCTTATGTTCAGCTACACTGGTTGTCAGAAGGCTGTTCTACAAATAACAGTCAAATGTACATAATTCTGCTTTCCTTGACATAATAGTGGGACAACACAGAAGGATTTTGAGCTCTGTGCCACTTAAAAGTTTGTGGGTTGGTTTTTGTTGGTTTTGGGTTTTTTTTGGTAAGGAGCCAGTTTGCTTCAAGCTTGTAGCATCTGCAGGGTGCTGCATGAGTTTTTATGGACCATCAGACAACAAAGACTTGGAGCATACATTGTATGATAACCTCATTCACAGAGCATCAGATCATGCAGGACATTCAGAAAGGTACCTTTGAAGTACATCACCATTTGAAGGGAAAATAAGTTACCTCGGTGCATTTATCAGTATATATTGCAAAAGTAGACTATGCAGATTTTAAAACAAATTTGTTTTGGCCGTGTCTACCATCGATGAACATTTGTGCCAGTGAAAACAGATTTGGAAGCAGTGTGTCCAGAGTTTAAGTTGACAAGCATGTGCATTCACGCTGGCATGGCACAGACAGTTGTTTCTTCGGGGACATAAGCAATACAATGTGATGGGCCTGCTTTGTCACAGCTAACCATTTTGCAAGTGGCTTTTCTGATTCCATGGACTGGAGTTACTTTGGTTTTAATGAAAAATAGGCTGCTTTAAAATTGTAACTGAGCTCAAGGAAGCTACACTTGATTCAGGGATATTATGGAAGTAATAAAAAGAGGTTTAAAAAAATCAGCAGTTTTCTGGATATTATTTGCTCAGCTCTACTATTAATATTGTTTTGTTTGCCAGACTATGATCAAAAACATTTGGCAGGCAAGGCTTAGTGAGGAAAGTGAGCCAGTAAGGTTGAGCTGACATCTAAGTACATACAGAAAAACTGTTCTCTTGGCATGGAAAACAGACTGTTTACAGAAATAATAAACTTGCCCTCTAAAATTATGTTCCTTCTCTCTAAAATCATGGAAAGTCACAAGACTTTGACCCTACAGAAGGAGCGTAACACTTTATGAGACTTCTGTCAAAGCACATGATAAAAAATAAATACACTGTAATAAAGAAGTGTCAGTCTGATGGCTCAAATGTGCCTTCCTAACATATTCTGTCTCCTTTCTTTAAGATGTGGTATACATACTGCCATGCAAAGAAAGCCCATCTGGAGAGGATATCAAATCAATCCATTTTCTTGATGCATCAGTTGATGTAATTAACTTTTGTTTCATCTCCCAAGTAAACCTTGTTAACAATAAAATGTGTCAAAGTAAAATAGTAGAATTTATTAAAAGTGTAATTTGCAAAAGTCCTTTTGGTGATTCAGCTGCTGGATAGAGCCCCAGATGCAGAGTATCCATGAGAAATAAGAGACTCATCTGGCCAAGACTTGGTTGTTTCTGAGTCCTGATGGTGCTATAAGCAAGGGAGGAGGTAGTGCCTGGCTACCTCAACAGCTGCCTACAACAGAAGGAGGAGCATGTTCACCATCATTGCCAACATACCTGGAGTGTGGTAGTCACCTGTTAGCTCTTCAGGTTTTCTAGGTTTACTCTTTATTTAGGTTCTTCCTTCCTCCCCTGTAAAGCTATTTGTTTAAATGCTGCTGTGTAAATTCCAGGCATGGGAGTAAGAAATATCACTCGTTCTTGAGAGCCAAAGTAAAACAATGCAGCTTTCCGGTATCGTTTGAACATCTTCAGTGGGGAGCCTCAGCCAGGTGGTTCTGGTGCTCTTTGTTGCAAAGCAGTGACTGCTGGCAAGGTTCTGGTTATACTGGCCATAAACTAAAATAATTGCAGGTGTTTCCCTGCACAACTTTGTCTGGAGCAGTCTAGCATTGGGTGGTATTTATGTATGAGAATGGCTGTGAGGGAGCAGCAAGACCTTTTCGCTTGATGAATGCTACTCTTCAGCTGCCTGTAAGTAAAAGTCTGTTTCTAAGCCTGATTGTACTATAGCATCTCTGACTGGTAGCTGCTTATCACAAAAGGCTGGTACCCATAAGGGAGCTGAGTATTCCCAAAAGACAGTGTTTGAGTTACAGGAGGACAGTTTATTTGAGTTACAGGCTGCACAACATGAGAATCTCCACTGACTGCACAGGGAAGCAAGGAAAGCCAGTGTTAGTAGGCTAATCTTTGTTAATAGATACCTTCTTTCCTCCCCTAATTACTTGGCCAGCTATTTCCTTCTATTCTTCCCAGCTGCGTCTGCTAGTGTTCTCTCACACGTTGCCTGCTGCTTCCATGGACACAAGAAAGGGGCTTTGAAATCACCAGCTCAGGTACAGTAGCCATTGCTGTACTTACCTGCGACAGCATGGAATTCAGCAGGGACTGCAAATCTGGGAGACGAGCAGGATAGGCGTTAAGCCTAGGCCTGCCCTGAGCTCCACACTGTCACAGCCATAGTGGTGTCTAATTTAGCTTGGTTATTAAAAAACACTCAAGCTGCAGCTCAGGCTTGTAGTCAATGCTACTGGGCTATCTGTGGATTTTATAGGCTGGTATTACTCAGCATTGTACAACCCCTAGCCCTTCCTCTGGCACTGCTGTAGTTCAGAGGGAGCAGAAGTGTTTTCCCCCGCCTTCCTCAGTTGCCGTGGTCTTCCTCTCACATACAGCACAAAAGCAGTCATATGATCCCTGTTTTGGAACTCCACCAGTATAGCTTGTATGTGTGCAGAACACAGAAGATATTTAACTTTACAAAGCTTGAGCTCTCAGCTTGCTGAGGGAGCGTGTGCAAGTATTTGGCTTTGGGTCCATCTCTTCCCTGCCCCACAAAACAGTTTAATCCAGAAAAAAAAAAACAACCAAACTTCATTTGCAAGTAGTTTAGATTCTGTTTAGTTGTAGCTCACAACCCCAAACAGTAAGAATTAAGTTTAATAGTTCATAAATTATACAACACACAGCACATACTGTTGTAATCTGTACTGCACATAATCTATATGAAGTATTAACACCAATGTCTAAACAAAATATGAAGTCACTACAGGCAATCTTAAACCTCAGCTGTAGAGTTTTTCTGAACTATTTTGGCTATAGACATGATTTTTCACCCCTCTACCCTCATGTGGTATTAATTCAATCGTTTTACGTGTTATACATGCATAAGAACTAGAAGGGATTTCCTTAAACAACAAACATTGCGGATAAAAAGGTTGGTGTTTATAAAAATGTCAAACTCAAAGGCGCTTCTATAACTTGTTAGAGGATTGCTATCATTTAAGGCTCAAAAGCCAGTCATTCAAGAATTCCTCCAGAGAAAAAAGCTAATCCTGAGTTTCCACTCGTGAGTTACTGCTTCGATCCCTCAGCAGCGCATCAGCAGCAAATGTGCTGAAAGAAGACCAGAGAAATGTAGATGTAGCTAAAAAGATCTGAAAAGGATGATTCGGTTCTACAGCACATATCTCTCTGTTGCTCTCCTGTTTGGTTTGGCGTAGAAGCTCAGTATGAAGCAGCTCTGAGTACAGTGCAGTTGACATTCATGCAATGGTCTGTTGCTGCAAGCTGTTGCAAAGTGAACTTTGCTGCTTTTCTATAGGCAGGCTGGCAAGGTGGCAAAAGAGTAATTATTCCAAGCCGTAGGGTTGTCGTACATCTCTTGTTTATCTGCAGGTCTGCGGCTGTGCTTGAAGGCAATGCTCAGTCATAAGATGAGGTGGGAGAGGTTTCAAAGTCGTTGGGTATAATCCCAGCAGTGACTGACCAGCTTCCTCCCTTGTAATGAAATAAAAAATCAGCAGCTGGCACAGCTGCAGTGTATGGCGTGGGTTTAGGAGACAGGAGGTTTATGTAGGAGCTTCAGAACAAAGTGAGACTTGGGAAAACGCTCTCTGGGTTAAAAACGGGATCTCTGGGAATGCCTGTTGCACAGAGATCTCAAAGAGCCTTCTGAGACAGAATATTTAGGTAAGAGTTAGGAGGATCAAATATACTTGTGGTGGATGGGCGTGTTGGAAAGGGAGTGCTGTGGTAATACTTTCTGGAGCTTCACAGAGGTGAGGTGATGTGCACTTCCTGGGCAAGAAAGAGGGAGCAGAAGTAGGGTCCGGCATGGGGTTCATGGGGTTGAGGAGATGTTCCTGTGTACTTCTCTGCGTCCTATTTTCTCTGTGGCTGAAACATCAGCTCTCAGCCCTGGAGTGCATCAAGGTCCGTGGAGCCAAGCAGGAGTTTTGTAGGTGAGAGGGGGTGTACAAGTACACATGCTCTATTTTGCAAAGGCTGTTGATGATCCACAAGAGCCGGTGTCTGAACCGCTGGATGTGCAGATGTTGTAGTATTGCCAGTTACATACAAAAACTTACCAGAAACAATGATTCTTATTATTTACTGTCATTGCTAAAATCACAGCTTTTGTGTGCTCGTGTTGCCATTCATTGAAATATGTTAAGTAGAACTTTCCCTTTTTGAACCAAAATCCTGTGCTATTAATTACTTCATTAAAAAAGAGCTTTTTGCTAAAACTTTATTTGCGATGTGAAGGGAATAAGCATGATCTGCAGCTGATTTTTCTGAGTAAGCTAAGGGCCTAATTCCCTTATTAAAACCAGTGGAAAGATTTGCATTAATAGTGTCATAGTGCTGAATTGGTCTTTAACGTCAAAGTGTTTGCACTTTTTTCCTGTTTACATTGGTGTTCAGTGCTATTGTACAAGTGCTGGGCACTTGGGAGGCCTTCAGCTGAGCTGGCTCTCCATAAGAACTGTACAAAATCAGTAAAAACAGCCATAGAAAGGGAGACAAAATGGTCTGGCACCACGTACCACAGCCCTGCTGCGTGGCTTTGGGGCCCATCCGTCACCTGCTGGTGTTGCTGTGCCTGCCTTACTGGCACTGTGGTGTCGCTTTAAGTTTGCTCTTCGGTGAATCTCCCCGTTACACAGGCTCATACATAGTAATTAAAGGCTAAGCTAGTCCCTCTTTCTCTTTCCCTATGTGCTAATATTCTTTCTATTTTACAGTTCCTTTTTTTGGACATTTTAATTGCAATCTGAATAATTGTTCTCAATTTGCCTGTAACAGGAAAACAAGCTGGTGCCCACACATCTCCCCCGCTCTCTCCGGCTCCCCGGTCCCGTGGATGCCGGGATGAGGATGCGGTGGGAGCAAGACTCCCCTTGTACATAGCCGCAGTACATAAACCCTTTGGACCCCAAGCCTCCCAAGAGTCGGGGAATTGTCCCCGTCGGTGGCGAGGCGGGGGTGGCAGCCGGCGGTGCCGCCGGTCCCAGTTGCCGGCAGAGGGCACCCGCGCCCCGGGCTGCGCGGAGGGTCCCCCGCCGCGGGGCTCCGCGGTGTCTCGGAGGCTTTCAGTGCACCGTGTGGCGCCCGGAGTGGGTTTCAGACAGCCGGAGGGGGTCAGCTCTGCAGGGCTGCAGCGCGGTTGCTCTGAGCCGGGAGAGGCGAAAGAAAAAGAGCGGGGAAGAGCTCCAGAGTAAGGCAAGAAGGGTACAGAGCCTGGTTAAGCCATTCCATCTGTAGTTCAAACAGGTAATAGTCAGTGGGTTCTTGGAATTTCATATTAGCGTCCAAAAATTTGCAAGTGTCATCATATATGTATGGAAAGCAAAATTGTTTAAACTTCTTAGCCAGTCACGACCATATATGGATTTGAAGTTCTGCTCTGGATGGAATAGAAATTTGCTATATCAAATGTAAGAATTGCAGTGTACACAATGTAAAAATTGGTTCTCATTTTGCCTGAGGTGCATAACACATCTCCTTCTGGTGACTTCAGCGTGAGCAAGGTTTTCCCAAACAGACAGAATCCAAATTATCTGCTGCAGCATCAGGGGCCTTAAGTCCTTCTGAGAATCCCAGTCCACTTGTGCAAGGAGAATAAAAGACCTAAAGCACGGTTCAGGTTTCACTTGAGAAAGGCCTGTAGGGTCAGACTGGAAATCAGAAGCCATTGCGCTTTCTTTAACACTAGAAGAATATTGGTCTTTCTTAAGGCTAATTATAGAGAGCCCCCCATAACTCTTGTTATTCATCCCTTAGAAAGGAGAGAAAACATGTTCCTGCAATGTTGTACGTTCATTATAACTTTCAGGTTGGTAATAAAGCCTGTATATTGGCCCAGGGTATACACTGAGAGTAATTAATTTCTTCATACAGCTTTGTATGGATGGCAAAGGAATTAATCTCATAAAATCTCACACATTCAAGGAGAATTTTCTGTGTACAAATTGACAAATATTAACATTGCTTCTTTTAACGTACTTCATTAAAATATGACCTTCCTAATTCCCTATTTCATTCTCAGACAGGTCCATGAATAGTACTAAGAAAAAACATACTTATTCCAACTGAAGTGGGGTAAAGGAGGAAGAAGTCGGCAACTGTAGAAAAATTCACCCTTTCCCTCTTCCATCCTAACCTAAGCGAATCTGTGGGATGGATTTTCCATAGAAATAAGTATTGCAATGCAGTGAGTTTATTAGTGTCCGAAGACAGTCGGCAGTGTGAGCCAGGGAGGGTGCAGGATCTGAGCTGGAGTGGGCAGAGCTGGGGGAATGAGCACGTAATCTCCACCTGCCCAAGTCTCCCTCTGAAGAGGGAAAATTAGGCTTGATTTTACTTGCAGTCCTCTGTGACCTGGGCTGGTTTCAGAGTAGGATGCACTAAGCAAAGCCCTGGTGTGAGGAGTATAGGCGTGAGGAGCCGTATGAAGGATGCACAGTATCTTCCCACAGGCTGGCTTACAGCATCGAGGGGTGATTTTGGCCAGGACGCTTGTACTCTGGGAAGTCAGGGAGCTCCCTGCAATAAGAAATGGCATGAAAAATACTCCATGAACCCATGTACATACCATGCCACCAGCCTTCTGCCATCTCTCATGAAAACCAGGTTCCATTAAACCCAGATCCCACTCCCAGTGAACCAGGGACACAACTGCCACCAGTGTCAGCTGGTTCAAAGCCAAACCTTGTTTTCAGTTTGGTTAAATTTAGCACATTGGCATGAGGCACCCAGGTTTTGATGTGGGCCAGGGCTCCCCACTCACATGAAGATGAGGAGATCGAGCCCCTAGCCTGTTAAGTATTTTAACCTCCTTTACTGATTTATAAGCAAGATTCCTACAAAAAGTTACATTTTTAAGGATCCATTGAGTCTCAGCCAACCTATGGAGATTAAAGAGTCTTAGGAATGAAACAGCATGCAGAAATTCTAATCCGCATGGCACAATTTTATATTAAAAAAAATATTCTAGCTTGTGGTGGTAAATCATACTCAGTTTCTGAGTGTCTGATATCTGGGAACCCATATATCTTTAACTGCCTTCTGTTATTAATGCTCCTTGCAGCAGGTAACGCTTGCCTGATTTGCTTCAGTCCATAGGAGTTGATATTTCTGTGATGGCAGATTTCAGCCAGACCAGATAGTTGGCCTGTCAGGTGGAATATCTGCAGCAGTCTGCAATGCAAGGGGGAACCTCTAAAAAATTGAAGCCATTTAGGAGATTTCAAACACCTGGTTGTTCATTTTTAGAACATTTTGCTTAAGTGTTTTTGATTGGTGTGATTTTTTTTTTTGTGAGCCTGGGCTGCAGACCCTTCTGTGCCAGGGCTGTTCATTTCTTTAGGATCTGTTCCTAATCCCTATTGTCGGGGCATTTTACTGTTTTTGTGCATCTAGTTTAAAACAAGATACATGTAAGAATCAAAAGTGCGTTTAAGAAATAAACTAACAGAAAGGAACCCTTCATCACTTAATTGTTTTATATTGTTTGGCATTTAAAAAGCTATTTTATGTCATTGGCTCTCTAACTTAGGCAGTTTTAACTACCTGCAGTGGTGCTTGTGAGAGACTGGGAAGTCAGCTTTAATATGATTTTAATACGTATAAAACATCTTGTTATTTTTGAAATAAAATGTTTCAATTAACCATTATTGTGTTAAATGACTTAAACGTCTCCCTGCTGATCTATAAACACAAACCATCCAGATCTGACGTAACACTTGAGAACTAGGAACAAAAACTGACTGGAGGCTAACTGTAAAACTGAGGAATGTAGGGATTTTATTCTGTTTCTTCACTTCACTTTTAAAAACTGAAGGCCCCAGCTCTGCACAGATGTAGTCATTAACTTAATTTTATGAACTATAAACAGTCCTGTTCCAGTTGGTCAACTGTGTACACAGTGAATAACCTAAGCACACATTGAAGTGTTTACAGCACAGGGGCTAATGTGATATCATTAAGGGCATCCTTAATTTTGCAACAGATGCAGGGGTTGCTTGAATTTCAACCAATACAAGAGCAATAAGGAAAATTCATTGTTTTCTGTCTGAAACTCATTTAGCATCTAGAAATGGGTAGTACAGCCATAGGTGCTGTTCCAGATGGAGCGTAAGTATTTACTGAACTAATGCACCTACATTCAACTTACCCTTTTACATATCTCCTAACTGTCATTTGCAAAACACATTTGTAACTCGCAGTTTCATATGTGCAGCTCTGCATCCATAACTCCAGTTGTGGATCTGTGCTGTGCAAGATCACTTTTGATGTGAAACCCGGGGCTGGGGGGTTTATGCTGATCGCTGACTGGAGCCCGAGGCCTGTGCATGCCATTGCACCACTTTTTGATAGCAGCTCCGGGTGGAGAAAGATGGTCATACATGCTGTCAATAAGGGGAAGTATAATTACACTCATGTGTTAGCTGAGACGCTGTTTTTAGGGGCTGTGGCCACTGTGCTTTTGGCAGTGCTGGTGAAGGAGCCTCTGAACTTACAGATCTCTTCACAACTATAAATCAGTTCATAGAGGAGAGGCTGTTGCAGGAAATACAGTCCAGCCTGAAATCTAGCCATGTTTGTGGCTAGGTTTGTACTTCCAAGCATTGCATCCCTTGTCTGTGAACTAGGGAAAATCTAAATCTAATGAATAAATAAAAATTTAAAATCCTATATGCAAAAAAAAAAAATAGAGAGACTTTCACAGTGTATTTCTTGCTCACTGTTTGTGCTCTTTTGTGTTCTGCAAAATAAAAGAATGCCAGGGAAGAGGTGTTACAGTCAAATGGAGGGGAACATGGTTGCACATGGTGGTGGCGGAGTGTAACCACCAAGTGCATGTGGTCCCCAATGGCTGTGATGGGAAGGGAGACAGCTCACATGGGGAGCTCCTGATTTTGTGGGCTATTCTATTGGATATAAATTAAGTGTATTCAGACAATAACAGTTTTAGGGATGGTTTCCTTATGCTTGCAAAGGTCTGGAGGAAATAGGGGATGTCTAGTTTGGGAGAGCTGTTGGAGTGCATGTAGCAGGGAGGATGGGTGATGCACCTCATATGGCAGGGGAAAAAAAAAGAGCCTAGGTTGCAGTTCCCTGCAGCCCTCACTCGAACCTAATTGCATCCTCTGAATATGACTTTCAAAGATAGTTAAATAGTCAAGCTGTCTGATGAGGCCAGGTGTTTGCAGAAAATAATTTCTGGAGATATACGTGTGTAAATGCTGATGAAGCTTTACTCAGGCATTAAACATAATATATTACTCAGGACTGAGCTATTCCCTCGGCCCTAGTGCTCCTTCCCAATTAGCCTGTGATGTCACGTTTTCCACTCTCTCCCTACCACTTTGTGGATTTCCTGAATATTAAGTGCCATGAGAAGCAAGCGAGTCGGAGATGGCTGTGACTAATTCCCCTCCTCGGACACCCCGCAGCCATGGGAAGGGTAGGGGCTGGGGGGGTGATGATGTCCCCGCCATGGCATGAGGGTCACCCCCACTTCCCGGGGGCCGGGCCCCCCCGGCTGCCTGCGGGCTTCGCCCCGGCCTCATGCACGGCGGGGCGGGGAGAAAAACACCTTATTCGATTTTTTTTTTTTAAAAAAAAGGGTGACGTTGGAAACCCAGAGAAGTGTTTGGGTTTCAAACGGACGGAGAGCTGTGGTTCCAAGAATGCTCATCGATTCCCCAAAACGCGGCCGCGGTGGGGCGCGCGGCCGTCGGGGGCAGCGCGGCGGGCTGGGCTGGGTTCGGCCGGCAGGGACCCTCCTGCCCCCGGGCAAGCCCAGGAATGGCTTTGACAGCTTTTAGCCGTCCTCTGTCCTCGCAAGGAGCCCAAGGTGGTTCCGAGGCTGGGTGGGAGCGGGGCGCTGCGGCAGCCGCCGGCGCTCGGTGTTGGGTCCGCGCAAAGCCAGGGGTCCCTTGCCCGCACTGCCCGGTTTGTGTCAACGTGTTTCCCCGGCTAGGGTAGTTCCTGAGGGATCCAGGAGGCAAAGAGTTTTAATTCGATTATTTTTCGCGTTGCAGATGTTCGAGTTAGGAAAACGCTACGGAACCGAGGGGACAGTGATGCGCAAAATCCGGCAAAACTCTTCTTCTTCCCCTCAAAACGGTGATTAATCAGCGAAGCAAAGGCGCTCCTACCCAGGGAAGGGTCTTAAATCACCGGTGAACTCGTTTCCTTTTTCGTAGCAAAATTCGTACCAGTTGAACTGTCATCCTTTTCTGAGTCGCCCGACCAAAGTACCTATCTGGAGATCTGAAGTGTAGAAATAGGCAAAAGCAGCCTTTAAAAACGCGTTCATTTTTGTAGAAAACTAAGATTAGAAGACCTTCTGAATGGGATAGATATACTGATAGGTTCTAAAACTAGTTACGTACATTTGGATAAAATTAGTTTAAAATAGGCATCTCAAAAAATAGTTCATGTTTCTAACAGTTATCTGAAGTCTAGCCCCGGTGCAAGAAAAAAAAAACAAAACCCACTCATTAGATGAGGAGCATTTTTGCAGAGAAAGGTGATTCTCCCTCTAGTAGCTGGGGGAAAAAATTGTGTCAGATGCGGAGCCTGCAGCTCGTTCATCCAGCTCGTCCCTAAAGCCCCGCGTGTTTTGCAGAACTTCCACTCTGAAATTATACGATTTATCATAGAGCAATTGGGTGAGTTGCTCGGGATTGTATCTACCAGGCAGACTGATGCAAAATCAGAGTACAGATTTAGGCGCTCCGTAAAAACCCAGGAAATCAGACAATTTCAGGCATTGTAAGGGTCACAATTTTAAAAAAAGTATTGACAGATGTATCTTTAGGATTTTCTTTGCAACGATTTTGAATTGTTGACTGTGAGTGCAGCCAGATGGTGAAGCTCGTCCTTCCTTTCTTACAGTGCAGCATCAAAGCCTTACAACAGGAGCGTTTTCCATAAAGGTGGTGGGTTTTTTTGGTTTGGGTTTTTGTTTGGTTTGGTTTGGTTGGTTTTTTTTTCAATGAACTTGGAGGCGGTAGGCCGGCTCCCAGAGTGGGTGTCTGATGTGCGAGCCTCAAGCCGGCCGCCTCTGCCTAGCTGCGGCTGCTCGCAGATGTTTCTCGAGTTATATAAAACATTAAATTATCAAAGGGAATTCCGTATGCTGGGAAATTATACCAGGTCCGTACTGCACTGAACTTGACCTGATCGGAGATCGAGAGAGCGGGGAGAAATATTATAATTATTCGTGTGGTTCGTTTTATTTAAAAAAAAAAAAAAAAAAAAAAGAAAAATAAGTCAAGGTGTGTGCTTGCGGGGGGGGGGGGGGAGAGGAGTTGGAAATTTATTTTATGCGTACTGTTAATGTGTGTGCTGGTCTCGGAGGTGAGGTTGTTTAAACAACCCACTGTGGATTTGTCTGCTCCCTTGAATGTGGCCCAAATTCTTCTCACTTTACTCATAATAATTCTTCTTGTTATTTATTACAATAGTTCCAAAGGCCTCTTTTGCCTCGGCCATTAGAAACCAGTACCTTGGCATGAAAATACCTTGTGATCTAGGTAGAGAAGACGGGCAAAAGATGGGCAGACAAAAAGCCACGTAAGGCAAGCGGGAGGGGTTTTGTTCAGATTTTGAGAGCCCCGTAACCTCGGTTAGGGCTGCCCGGAGCGCTGGGCAGGTGCGCTCCGGGACGCTGCTGCCCAAGGGGCTTCCAGGAGGGAACGGGAGGATTTCCAGGATGGATTTCCCGGAGGGAACGGGAGGTGCGGGGCAGGCAGCCGCCGGGTGGGCTCAGCGCCGGGAGGGGACCCCGGCACCCGAATACGGCCGCTGCTTTGTCCTGGTTCACCAACTCGTCGGCTTTGCAAATGCCAAGGGCAATGCCTGAATAAATGGCACCCCTCTAGCAGAAGTCAGGACAGCAGGAGGAGCGGGGAGAGCTAATGAGGCCGTTTTCAGTTCGTTGGTGTTTCACGGAGCAAGGGGCGTGCTTTTCTGCTGAAGAAACGCGGAGACAACAGAAAAATCGGCGCGGAACTGCTCCGTACGAGTCGCAGTAAGCATATGGAACAGGTTATCTAGGAAGGCAGTGGAAGTACAGAGCATAAATTAATTCGAGGAACACCTCGGTTTTGTTGAATGCAGTGGTTGAACGGTGAAACGGTAGGACAGTAGGATTTAAATAAGGCTAAAAGAGCAAGCAGCTCGGCCTCGCGTCCGCGGTAATTCCTTAAACGCCTCCACCTTTTCTTTCCGTCACGATTTAATTAAATATACCGTCCCGGGTGTCTCGATCCTCCGAGGGTCCCGGCAGTCAGGACATGTGTATCTCCCTCCGGGTTCAAAGTCCACCACGCGGGTTGCCTGACGGGGACGGCGGTGTGGAGCCGTGCGAGAAGCCAGGGGGTCCCGGAGCCCCGGGAAGCCCGGGCTCGGGGGGAGCCGGCCAACCCCCGGCCCCCGACGGCCACGAGGTGATGCCTGCGCCGCGGCCGCGACACGTCCATTCGTGGGCTGCGCTCAGGGACAGTACCCATGGGTGACCCCCGCGGCGGACCGGTCCTGCCTCGGCTCTGCACCCCCTCGCGAGCCCCGAGAAAACCTGCCGAAATCCCCCCCCCTTTTTTTTTTTTTTTTTTTTTTTTTTTTTGGTCGAAAACCATAAAAGCAGAGGCTGAGCTCCCCAGGGGTGAGCCCGGCGCCCGTCCCTCTGCCTGCGCCAGCTCCCTCGCAGAGGCAGCGGCTGGGCTGAGTCCGTGGGACTACCTCCCGTGGAAGTCATCGCGGCTCAGTCCCGCGTGTCCGGTGCCGCTCCCGCCGTGAGGAGGGGCTGAGCCTGAGTCCCCCGGACCCCCCGGCCGGGCTGCTGGGGCTCCCCCGAAATCATTCTCCCCTCATCCCTCGGCGCCTACATTTTCTGCTGGGGATTATGAATGTCGAGGACTCTTGCACATATATCCTGCACGAAGTGCTTCAGTAACGAGCAGGAATCGCTCATTAATTACCTGCTGCCTTGCGTGACAAGGGGCTGAGGGGGAATTAAACGAATCCCGTTGTACCGAGTAAAATACTCGCGGAAAGGCTGTAAAAGTCAAGGGAAGCGGTCCACTCCGTGCTGTGTTCTGTTCTGTTCCCCGCCCAGCTCCTTGCAGTTGTTTGCAGCGATTTGGCCGAGGGCCGGAGGGAGCCCGGTGCCGAGGGCGTCGGGCCAGGCCTGCTCGACCGGCAGCCCCCAGCCCGTACCGGGACCCAGGCTTCCCCGGCCGCGGCACTGGGGCGGCACAGGAGCTGCCCCGGGGGCTCCAAACCGCCGGTCCCGGCCCGGCCGGGGGGCACCTGCGGGTCCACAGCCCGGGCCGCGGGGCCGGTCCCCCCCGAGGGGAGCCGGTGCTGGGGGCGGGTGGCGGGGCGGTTCCCAGGGGTGGCTCCGCGTGTCCCCGCTCCGGCCGGGCGCTCCCCGGAGCTGCGGCTTGCCTGCCAGCCCCGGGGATGGGGACGGCGGCAGTGACAGGGATGAGGATGGTGCCGAGGATGGGGATGGGGGCAGGGGGTGAGGAAGAGGATGGGGATGGGGCGGTGGATGAGGATGGGGTTGAGGATAAGGATGGGGATGAGGATGGGGATGAGGCCGGGGATCAGGTGGGACCGGGGCTGCGCTCTGAAAGGGCCAGCGCTTGTTTGGGTGCATGCCCTCCCGCAGCAGGCAGCGAGGCTAATTTGCTTTATGCGGCGGGCTATCAAATGCTGTGTTGCAACCTCTTGCTTCCAGGTACTCGCCCGCCTCGGCCCCTTCCTTCCTCCGCGGCCCCTCCCGCGCCCTCCCCCGCAGCGCTGACAGCCCCGCCGGGGCCGGCGGTATAATAGGCCGCCGCCCGCCGTCCCGGGGCGGAGAGAGGTTCCCTGCTGCCGCGCCCGGTGTGCATGCAGCGGTAACGGCTCCGGCCCGCCGCGCTGCTCGGGGCCGTCCCGGGCCGCTGGCGCCGGAGGGGGGGGCCGCGCCGGGCCCGGCCCGTGGGGGCAGAGGCAGGGGAGGGGGCGGCGATGGGCAGAGCCCCCGCGGGGCGCCTGGCTGCCCGGCTGCCAGCGGCTACGGCCGGGGGGCTCCGCTAGGGCGGCCCCGGCAGCCCGGGGCTCCCCCCGCGGGCGGAGGCGAGGATGCAGCACCCGCTGGAGTTGGGGGCCGCGCACTACTTCCCGGCCGAAGCCTTCCCCGACCACCGCTCTCACCGCTACCGCAGCTTCATGATCGAGGAGATCCTCACTGACCCGCCGGACACCAAGGGGGCCGCGCCGGCCGGGGAGCTGCTCAAGTTCGGAGTGCAGGCTCTGCTCTCCGCCCGGCCCTACCACAACCACCTCGGTACGTCCCGGGCGGGGGGGGGGGGGGGGGGGGAAGCGGGGTAGACTCCGCGGCTGGAGGGGAGCGAGCGGGCTGCGGGAGCGGGGTGGCGAGGCGGGGGGCATCTCCCGTTGGTGTCCTCCAGCCGCTCCCCTGGAGGCAGCCGCCGGGCTTTGCCGGCCGGAGTATCCCCTCGCCGTGCGGCGGGAGGCTCCCGGGCTGGAGCCTGGCGAATATTTGGGGCCTAAATGAAGAAAGCGGCTTTGCGGCTCCGCGAAAAACGGTTCGCACAGAACGGCCATTGAACTGCACCGGGCGACCCTTGATGTTCGTGGGGGTTTTGTTCGTGGTTCTGGATGAGGTGTGAATGACCGGAGCCCAGGCAGTGGGGTGTACGGCTGCGAGAGGCGGCTCGGCGCTCCGTGGAAGCGGGCTTCGCTGGAAACCCGACCTATATACTATAGATATATTATTTTATATATATAAAATATATATATTTATTTAAAGCTGGAACCAGCATGTTCTATCCAGTCTGATATAGTATCTAAGAAAAAAAGTGGTCTATTAACGACAAAGATTTTGGTGGTTTTTTTTTTGTGGTTTTTTTTTTTTTTTGAAACGCCAGTATTTAATGTGTGATTGAGTGCGAAAGCTTTCATTTCCCAAGCCGTCTTAGTCTGCGGAGACGTCGCTCTTTATCCGTAGAAATGAACGGAATAGGAAGATTCCCAATTTCTTGTTTTCATTTTAAAGGAGAAAGCGGAACGCGTCAAAGCCAGTAGCAAGGGAGCAACGTATATCGGAATATCTGCAAATAGGTATTATTTTCAAGATGGGCAGAACTATCTGAAATAGCGGACCCGATAAAAGGCCCTTTATAACCCTGACGGCACAGCTCCCGCCGGGTTCAGTGGGAGTATGATCAGGCCCCGGGAGGGAGTGAGACCTCGGTTTGCTCCAACGACGCAATTTCGGCTTAGGCCGAGGCGGGGGAGCCTGCAGAGGCTCCCCTAGAAGCCCGATTCCCGCCGCCGGGCTCGCCCCATTGTGTGCCGGCAGGGCGGCCGGGACCGGAGCCCCTCTCGACGCGCGCGGCGGGAGCGGAGCACTGGGAGCCCCGAATTTTGCCGGGTTTGGGGCCAGCGCTGGGATCGCGGGAAGCAGCGGCGCCGGGAAGCGGTGGCCGAACCGGGAGAACCGGGCCTAGCTGGGCCGGGCCGGGAGAACCGAGCCGAGCCGGGGAGGGCAGTGGCCGAGGGCAGCCCGAGCGTGTCTGCAGCGGCATCCTCGGGGATGGATGGGCTCGCTCCCTTTGGAAACCCTCCCTCTTCTGCCCCTGGGCGCGTCTTCATAGGAAAATCGTAGGACTGCCGTTCACGGGGAGGGGGATAAATTGTTCCCCGGTCGAAAATATCCTGTAAACTGCTCGGGAGGGAAACGCGGTCCCGTGCCGGGACCCCGCCGGGGCTCGGCCGGCTGCAGCGGGCCCGGCTGCTGTGGAGTGGCACTAGAGGGGAACTCTTTTCTATTCATCTGAACTATTTCCACTTGTAACTCCCCAAGTCATTCCACAATTAGCAACTGCCGGTTGAAGGGTAAAATGTGCCCCTGTCCCGCGGAGGCGGCGGAGACGGGGGAACCCGGGCAGGGCCGGCCCCGACCCCTGCCCCGGGGGTGCCCGCACCCCGAGGGGCTACTTTCCGCCTCGCCGCGTCGGTGCCGAGAGAGGAGGAGAAGGAGCCCGGGGTTCTTTGCAGGGTCTGAACCCCGGGGAAACCGAGACCCCCTGCAGCCCCGGGGGTCCCAGGGGGCTGCCTGGCTCTGACGGCCCCTCTCTCCCGCAGCGGTGCTGAAGGCGGAGCCGGCCGCCGTGTTCAAGTTCCCGCTGGCTCCCTTGGGCTGCTCGGGGTTGGGCTCGGCGCTGCTGGCCGCCGGCTCGGGGCTGCAGGGCGGCTCCGCCTCGCCCCATCTCCCGCTGGAACTGCACCTCCGCGGCAAGCTGGAGCCGGGCCACCCGGAGCCGGGCAGTAAGGCCAAGAAGGGGCGCCGCAGCCGCACCGTCTTCACCGAGCTGCAGCTCATGGGGCTGGAGAAGCGTTTCGAGAAGCAGAAATACCTCTCCACGCCCGACAGGTAGGCGATGGCCGGACCCTCCGGACCGGCGGCGGGACTGGACGGGGGCTGATTTTTCCTGCAAAAGGAGGAAAGCTGCCAGCCGAGACAAAAGCTGCCGGGGCTCACCGCCTCTCTCTCTCTCGCCCGCAGAATAGACCTGGCCGAATCGCTGGGGCTCAGCCAGCTCCAGGTGAAAACCTGGTACCAGAACAGGCGCATGAAATGGAAGAAAATAGTAAGTGCCCGAGTCCAATCCTTCTGCGCGCGGCGCCGGGGTGCCGAGCGCTGCCCCGCAGGCCCGTCCTTCTGCATGCCGCCCCTGGCCAAAAATTATTAATGATTTAAAAAAATATATATACGCTCCTGGTCTTTAAGGCCGGCGCGGCCTGGGCCGCAGACGGACCCCAGCCCGAGCCCGGCCCTGCGGCGGGGCCCCGCGGGTACGGTGGGCGGTGGGCACTGGTCGGGGCAGCCGTCGCCGCTCCCCGGGCTGCCGGGGGACGGGGCAGAGGGAGGCTCCTACTGCCCCGAGCTGGTGGCAGCACGATTTTACCGGGATGCCCCCCTCCTCTGCCCCCTCCTCACCTCGCAGGTGTTGCAGGGGGGCGGCCTGGAGTCCCCCACCAAGCCCAAGGGCCGCCCCAAGAAGAACTCCATCCCCAGCAGCGAGCAGCTCTCGGAGCAGGAGCGAGGCCGGGACGCCGAGAAGCCTCCCGAGGGCCTGGGCTCGGCGGCGGAGGTCAGCCAGGAGGAGTGAGGCTGCCCAGGAGGCCCCGGCCGCCCCCCGGGGGCTGCCCGCCTGTCCCGCACCTTCCCGCGGCGGCCCGGGGGGGAGAGAACGGGGGCAGCACTGTTAGTGGGTACGCTCGCCTTCGTTCCCCGGTTAATTGGGCGGTTCGGTCGGTCGCGCCCCTGTCTCTTCCCTCCCCAACCCCTCCGCCCTGCTCCTCTCCGCGCCCGCGGAGCGCTGCGCCACGGCCACCTGCGTTGTGCGACGGCCCGGAGGGGCCAGGAGGACACTGGATCCCATCTTCCGCATCTACTCGCTGTCTAAAACCCTGTGGTGCCCCTAGTTATTCGAAAACTGCATTTTATGATCAGTTTTATTCATGGAAGATATTTACTTTATTTCAATAAAGTATTTTATGAACTATTGCTCCGAGTAATGTAATGCTTTTTAACTATTGTTTTTTGGTTTTTGTCTTTTTCCGAGGAGGCAGGTTAGAGATTCAAACTCCAACATGCAGGCAGATGTCCCGGGACAGAACAAAGCACGGGAATATCCCGGCCGGTACCGGGCCGGATTCTCCTGTCGGTTTCCCTGACGGCTTGGCCTGCAAGAGGCAAGACCCGCAATCAATGCTCGGGGAAATTTTAGGTGCTTTCGCATTCTAAAGATACGTTAATTGCTGTCAAATAAGTTAATTAGATTTCGCACTGCGCATCCTAAACGATGCTTTTTTAAAAGGCGGTTGGGGCAGAGGGGAGCAGGGGCGCTGACAGGGACAACCCCTGCTCCCCTTCCCCGGGGGGCTCTTTGTGAGTCACTGTGCTGTAGCACGCTTTTTTTCCTCTCCTTACTTTTCAAATTTTTGTTTGTTTTTGTTTTCCCCGAGTCTCTGTTGTATTTTTTTTTCCATCGAGATCCCAAATTACAGAGCATCTTACCGAGACGTGCAATTACCGCCGTCCTGCTAAAAACCCCGAAGGACGGCAAGAAGCGGCGAGGGCCGAGGAGCGGGGCCGGGGCCCAGGCTGAGCCCCTGCTGAGGGGCACTAATTAGGCCGGCCTCCCAGTTAAACCTCGCAATTAGCAGTCGCGGGCTGGGGGGGCGATGGGTGCCTCCCGGTGGCAGCGGCAGCCCGGGGCTGGTGAAGCCCTCGGCGGATCTGAGCTTGCAGCCTCCCAGTTCCGAGACGGTTGTTCCCGGTTTTCCTCCTTTGTTCCGGGTCCGGGCTCGGTGCAGCCGGGTGAGGAGGTGAGCGGGGGCGGCCGGCGGGCTCCGCGCTGCCCGGGGCCGGCTTTCCCCTTTCCAGGTTGAACAAACTCCCGGGGTGAGCGATAGAGTAAGCACAGGATACGGCCATCGCTGAGTAAACAGGAAGCGAGTTCATATTTTTGCACTAAACAGACATATATACTTAAACAAATAATTGGTTTGAAATATTTTAGTTAACCTTGGGATAAGGATTAGCTTTGGGAAGCCGGCGGCGGGGCCGGGGAGAGCCCAGGAGGGCTGCGGGGTCCCTCGGCACGGGCAGGGCACGGTGGGTGTTGGTCATTTCTTTATGTCATCTTCTGGCCATTGTTTCTGTTTAGGTTACAGGCTAACGACTCCGGTGCACGTGAAAAAAAGCAGCCGTTTTTAATTAAAAGGTAGTTTCACTGGCGCATTAACCATTACGGAATGACAAGCTGCGTCCGTCACCGACGATAGAGGGACATTTGGAAAGAGCTACGCTTCTTTTACTGCTGTCGCGCTTACGATAGAATGTTAACATTTTCTTTTTGCATTTGAGTATGTGGCGGACAAGTGATTCTCTCTCGCAGGCCATAAAGGCGTTAAATAAGGAAAGGTATTTTATCGCATTTTTCTTTCCTAGACAGCAAGAGAGGAAAGCAGGACGGCTTTAGGCGGGGTCGGGGAGCAGGTCCTCGTCCGAGCGAGCCGGGACCGGGCAGCGAGGACCGGCCTTGCCCGGGGCGTTGGGGGCTGCTCCCTTCGGGGGGGGCGGGTTTCTCTGCGTCTCGGATCCCAACTCCGTCCCGCCCCGGTTGGCCCACCGCACCCCATCGCCCCGCTTCGCCCCCCGCACCCCACCGCCCCTCGCCCCGGTTCCCGGGAGCCCCGGGCAGGCGCCCAGGGCAGCGCAGGCTGCGCACTCGCGCTGGGGCTTCCCTCCGCAAGTTGTGCACCGGCCACTTCGCCTTTCCCCGCAGGATCCGGAGGAATTTTTCTTTTCTCTGCTGGCCCACGGCAGGAAAGGCCCTGACGTGCGCCCGGCGGAGCGGGGAGGCCAGGCTCCGAGCCGGCGAAGGGCACCGCGCTGCCCCCGGGGTGCGCCCCTGCCGTTAGTAAGCAAACGGCAAGGAGTATATTTGGATATGTAAACACGTTACGAAGGAAAACACCGTACCTGCAGCAGCGTACCGTGACCTCTTGGTGAATAGGTTCCATGTTTGGAGCCGCTCGCTCAGAAACGGTTTTTAGTAGTAAAGATTTTAATGACAAACTTTCGCTTTGGAAGGAGCTGTTTACATCGGGAAGTGCATGTGTGCTGAGCTGAGGAGCCCTCCCTGCTTTCTCACCGAGGCTAATAAAACCCAAAGTCCTCTCAATCAGATGAGAAAACTGTTAGAAGTCATTGACAATATACCCGACAAGAGATATTCTTTTAATCGTAAAAAACTTTTTTTTTTAATAATTTTTTCTCTTTTAATGAGTTTCTACATTTTCTTCTGTTAAAGATCAGTTTCCCTGTGTCATGGGGGAGGCTGCCTGCTGGGCCGGCTGGCAGGGCATTGCACCACAGTGGCAGTACCTCAGAGTCAGGAGCAGAGGGGTCCTAGCGAGGTCTCACCTTCTGTTTGAAAAGCAAAGGCAAGTGCAACTGGCTATTAGCGACAGCCCTTCCAAACGCATTTTGATCATATCCAAGTGTGTTTACAAACAGGGCTTTGGGGCTTACCACAGTCAGCACCAGTAACCTTCGTTGGCTGGTGAGCTGCCACAAGGAAGTTACAACAGGCCTCACTAGCACCCGGGTTTTGTGCCAATGCATAATTTCTGTTAGTGCAGCATAATTATTTCATTTTCTAATTGCCTTTTACAGCTATAATGAAACAGTACAGATGCTGTCAGGCTGTGATGGGCAATCCCTGTGTTCACAACACTTCAGCAGTAAAGCTGTGTCAGTCCAGATATTCAGAGATGTCCGACTCTGGAGCTCTAGAGATCTGGATGACTTTGTCCAGTGCTGTGATTTCTCCTCAGGGCCCTGTTCTGCCTGCATGGGTGATGGCTCTCTGCAGCACCCCAAAGCACAGCTACCAGAAAAGCTGCCCCTGTTGCCCGGGGGGTCATGTGCCAGTGCTGTATAATTCTGGGGCCAGTAAAGTATACACATAACTAATATACCTGATGTTTATTCTGTTTTCTGTATAAAAATAAGCTGTATAGGTACAACACATTTATTCTGGCAGAAATGCATCCGTGCCGGGGAACTCTACCATTTTTAATTACAGCAGTATAGGTAAAGCAGCATATGTTTTCTCTGTAAACAAAGTTAGAAGGGTGTAGACTGAAGGTTGGAAAAGCAAGACCAAAAGTGGGTTCTTCCCATGTTTGAATGCTAATCTGGTCACAGTTAATCGGCAAATGTTATGATAGCTTTCTTAACAAAAATCCATTTAGGTGAGTTTCCAATTCAAACATCCTAAATTCTCTTTTTATGAAGCATCTCAGGGAAACCTGAGAAGGGTTCTGTTTTTTCATCAATGTCAATTTGAAAATCGCTCCATGGAGCCAGAGGATTTTAAGATTAATGACATTGGGTTTGTACTGAGGTAAAAGCGCAGGAGTGCTTGCTCTGGTGGGAGCGGACCAGACCCCATACCAGTGTTGTGAGGGGGTGCCCCACTGTGCTGCCAGGGGGCAGCGACCTTGCCCAGAGTCTTTGCTCCACACCTGCAAGCAAAAATTGGTCCTAGAGCAATGCCTTGTGGGCATTCCCCACCAAAAAACCTCAATGCATGATCTTGATGCCACCCTTTCCCCTCTGGAGGTTTTGAGGGGTTGGGGGGGGGTTGCAGAGAGGATGGAGGGGAATGTGGGAGGATGCAGGGTGGATGGGGGAGCATGGAGGGATGCAGGGGGTTGTGGTGGGAGGATGGAGGAGTGTGGATGCAAGGGATGTGAGAGGATGCAAGGGTATGTAGGGGGAACATTGAGGGGTGTGATGGGGGGATGCAGGATGCAGGGGGGTGTGTGTGTAGGGATGGGGTGGGGAGGCTGGAGGGGGATGCAGGGATCAGGCAGGGAGGCTGGATGGGGATGCAGGATGTGGGGGGCGGGGAGGTGTGTGGATGCAGGTGTGGGGTGGGGGGGCCAGAGGGGAATATGGGGAGGATGGAAGAGTTGAGTGTGGGATGTGGGGGTTTTGAGGGGCATGAGGGGAGGGTGGAAGGGGATGTGGGAGGATGCAAGGTGTCTGCAGCTGGATTTGGAGTGGGTGGGGGGAATGCGACGGGGACGTGGGGAGGCTGGAGGAGTGGAGATGCAGGGAGGATGCAGGGGGGTGTGTGTGGGGACCAGGGATGATGGGTGGGGAGGCTGGAGGGGGATGTGGGGAGGATGGAGGAGTGGGGGTGGGATGCAGGGAGTTGTGAGGGAACAGGGGGAGGCTGGAGGGGGGTGTGGGAGGAGGCAAGGGTGTGTGCAGGGGGATGCAGAGGGTTGTAAGGGTGGGATGCGGGGGTTTTGAGAGGACATGGGGAGGGTGGAGGGGGATGTGGGAGGATGGAGGGGTTGCGGGTGGGATGCAGGGACTTGTAAGGGAATGTGGGGAGGATGGAGGGGGATGCCACAGGTGGCTGCAGCCTGCACCCTTGGGTACTGATAAGATACACTGCCACGTGTGCATGCTGAGATGAAGCTGGGGTGGGTTAGGCCTTCTTGGACTTGGGGAGAAAAAAGTTAATATCTGGGAATTATAATCACCATTTTGCATAGAAACATAATGAAGGGATCAATATGACCTATTGAGTTCCGCCAAATTCTCTAAAAATCATTAACCAGCATGTGAAGTATTGTTATTAGATATTTGCCTTAACCAAAAATGTTGGATTGAGGTAATTATGAATTTAGTTGTGTCAGCTGACTTTTATGGTAGATAAAATGTAAATGCTGAGTGCAGTATTCAGTGAAATTTGGCTGAGTAATATGTAAATGAAGTTCAGGGCAAGTTCGCATTAAACACACTACTGTAGCTCTTGATACTATTATCCCTGCTTGGCTAAACTTTTCCAGGAAATCTATAGGAAATTTGCTAGAATCGAGGCTCCAGGATATGAATGGAGTCACCTTTAATGAAACTGTTGATGACCATTGCAACAGTAGGCAGTGGTTTTCATAGCCTACTTTAAAAATACATGGTCTTAACCATGCAACTCTGTGTTTATGGAAAAAGTCACGGTCACAGGCTTATATGGGTTCATCAGTTTACAAACAGAGCCCATTAAAACATGATTATGTATAAAATGTGTTCTTCCTCTGCAAGATCCTCAAATCCATTGTTTATATTGTATCTATATTAGCAAACTGCAAAATGAGCTTGTGGCATTTCTGAATCATATTTTTTTAGGATGGGAATGTGGAAACTATCTGAAATTGAAATGGCATATGAGGCAAAAGAAGATTAATTTGTGTCTGAAGTTTGAGTATTAGCTGGAATGAGAAGATTTTATTTTTTCAACACAGTTTCCCCCCCCAGATAGTTAAAGAGTGTTAGGCAGTATACGTTCACTCTCTGAATAGATATTGAAGTTAGTGGATTATATTTAAATGGAGGGTACTATTCAAGGAGGAAACCCTTGAGTTAGTGTTAAAGAGATTGTCTGCTGAGTTCAAATACAGATATGTGTAAAGCATGATGTCCTTTTCATTCATACTCAACAGTTACTCAGGCATGACTTGCAGCGAGAAATTACACAAAACCCCATTAATTTATGACAACTGTTTCCAGCCTGATATTTCATAACTGCTAGTCTGAAAACTTGCTTTTGCAGGATCCCTAGACCTCAGCCACATTCCATGAGGATAAAGAAAATAAAGGGTAGACAGAGCCCAGAAGGGAATAGGCAGATATGCAATAGTAATTCACACACTGAAAACTGTCTTCTAGGAGCTCTGATGTTTTTCTGAGGACACAGTATTACAGTATTACAATAACTAGGAGAAGAGACCCCAAATATTACCCGGTGCCATCTTACATGAATTACAGTGCAACGCTTCTCCAGATCCCAAATTTGTACTTTGCACAGAGTGAATGTTGTGTCGGGGAAGTATTCTGAGTGAAAATCTACATACAGCAGTAGATCTCGGCAGAATGCAAGTCTGGCTTCAGCTGGCAAAGAAGGTACTCCCAAAATACAATTTGTTTTTTCAACGTGGTAAGGTCTGTGAGTGAGAAGCTGGTTGTTCAGTTTGAGCTAACAGGCTTTTTCCTTCTCTGCTGCTTGACTGACTACAAGGTTTTAGAGGGATTCCACCTGATTAATGCTGCTAGGTATACTTTCTGAGGTATTTACTCAAGATTAAACACAAGTATTTAAGAATTTAATGTAAAACCCAAATAATTTTAAATTATATTCTCTCTTATATATATAATTTGCTAAAAAAGGGAGGTGAATAACATCTTGCCTAAATTAAAATAGCTTTTAATAGACGTTTCAGAAAAAGAATCATTTGCCTATCTTGTCCTTTTCTCCTTTCTGTAAAAGTGAGGGTTGGGTTGCTGAATATTCGTGCTCCTTAAATAGAAATTCTCACAGGGACAGCATAGTCAATGTAAAAGGCTGGATTTTTGTGCCAGTTCTTGCAGACGTTCAGAGCCTCCTCTCATTCTAGCCCTTTGAGGCTTGTTACTGCCATAGGTAAGGTTTAAAGGGCACTGTAAGGTTTTTTTAATTCTGTGGCGTGCCATGAAATTTCCACATTAATGCATGTGGAAATACTTCATATTTGGATTTTGTACTGTTAATTGTAGAAGTCACAGAGTACTTCTTGTTTCCTGATCGGATGGCGTTCCTCACCTGGTAAGTGTTAGTGTATGGACCGTGCATGTAATAACCAAATATACCATGGTAAGCTCAGCAGTTATTTGAAATTCAAATTCATTATTCACTAGTATTTGTAGTAGTAAAGTACAAGTGCTCAAATATTTGCAGAAAGCAAATGTGAAGCAGCTGTAAATATGGCTGAATTTGCTTCTGAATTTTAAAGAATATTTGCAGATATTTGGCTAAGCTGTAGTGTATGTGTGATTGGGACAGAAGGCTTGTAAATGCCAGTGCTTTACACTTACCAGTGTGTAAATTGCAGCTAAGCCCACTGGATTTAACTTTTATATCCTCAGTTTAAAGGGAAAAATACAGCCTAGTTTGAAAAAAACAAAACACAAAAACCTTCAAAAATACAGAGAACATCAGAAGCTTTAGATAAACACATAAATTAGTGGTCTGTAGCCTTCACAGGCTTGTGGGTAGAAAGTAAGTAGTGTGTAGTTTAACTCTTTCATTTCCAGCAAGCACAAGCAATACCTAAAGGTTGAGGGAGAAGTGTGTTGCCCAGGATTCACTGCTCAGGGATGAGTTTCGCAAGTCAGATCTCTCCCTGTGGTTCCAAAGAACTCATTCTCTGGAGTGGAACCTAAGGAATTTGTAATGGGTTTCACAAAACATCAATTTAGCCAAATTTTGTATTTTCAGTGTGAAAACAAGCTCATTGTGAGCAGGACTCAGGAAAAAGTATTGGGTTTCAAAGGGGCGTAGTTGTTAAGACTTGGAAAGCTTGGTAAGGCAAGCTCTGCAGGGACTGCTGGGTGATGTGCACCAGAGATGGTGCATAGCATTGGTCAGCTGCCTTGATACAGATAATTTCCAGTTAGTTTTGCTGCTCTTGTACCCCAAATGGAACAGGAAATATCTGGATGGCAAAACTTTTATAGGTTTCTATGAGGCTCTTGTGTCTGTATTCCTAGTGCTTGAAGTTCAGTAAAAGAGTTGCTGTAATTACTGCTTTGGATTTCTAGAACTCTCTTGTGCTTTCACCATGTTTATTTACAGTGCAAACATAGCCCAAGGGATCCAGGAGGTATGGGCCCACTGAGTGTGCATTGTACAAGTAGCCTTGCGAGCTTCCACCAAGCTTTTGGGTGTCCAGAAATGCTGGATGTATGGCCAAAGAAGCTGTAGATGAAGTGTAAGAATGATGGTCCACCACCAAAAGCTGTAGTATTGGCAAGTATGTTCGTGTCATTCACATGGTCAGAAAGACATTCTGACTGTCTCCTTCACAGACTCGCCAATTCCTTTTCTCAAAAAGGGTGATGTTTTCTGTTTTCCAGGCCTCTAAACACATAAAAGGCATTCACTTGTTTTCTTGCTTTGCACAATTATGCAAGCACAGTTCTATATACACCTAGTTTTGAAATTACTATGCTTTCCTTCTACCCATTAAATTTTATTCTTCCAGCAGAACCCTTTTCACTATGTTGTATGATATGTTTTCTAAGTTTTGAAATGTTTGCTTAATTATTACTTCAGAAGAGGATGCTTTTCAGAAGGATGAGATCTTTGTCATTTGCTGTGAGCCTCTTGCAGCCTCCAGTCTATAAAATCATATAACCTATTGGGTAATGCTTAACAGGGACACACATGGAAATGCTGCTCAGAAACATCTACAGGGGGAAAAAAAGCCTCTGTATTGTCTCAAACTCTTGTTACTAAAGCGGTTCTAGTGTATGTTTAGGGTATATGTATACCATGTCAGTACTTAGGAGTTCCAGCCATAGACTGGCATCCACGTTTCCAGGTGTTGCAATGTCAGATGGGTGCGGTCATCCTGTTGTGTTCTCTTTATTGTGTTGCAAGCCTTATTTTTTATGAAGGGATTTATAAAATCAACTGACAGAACTTTTTGTAACCATATTGTGATGTGATCTGTGGGTTGGATATGGAAAAAAGTTAGGAAGAAAAAGTGTTTTTTTGTAACTAAAGTTTTTGATTCTGTATGGTCCTTCACAGTGTCTTCTCTCAGATGAGAGAAACTCCAGAGCTGTTATCCCTGTATGAATTTGGAATAGTTATGTTTGGGTTGGATAAGAAAATACTACGTTTATAACCAGAGAGCCAATAATTGACAGTACCCAAAACTGGGTCAATGACTATGGCACACATTTGTGTTTTCTGCCCTATTAAAATGAAAAAAACCATCATGTGTTCTTAGGCTCGGATATATGCACTCTACAAGAATTCTCTTCTTTGACCTTACGTTTACATATCTCACATTTTCCAGGTGCGTTTTCTGTGATGATATTTTTATTAGTGTATTTGTGGTAAATGTGTTCATGAATGTCCACAAATTCTGTTCAATATACATTCCGTGACTACATTCAATGCAAATGAAAGCTTCAAGGCAAAGCATAATTTCCATGGTTGAAGATTTTATAAATAGAGCCGCTGTACCTAAGAGGTGCATCTTCTGTTCCCAGGAAAGAACTGTAGGTTTATTCCTGGATCCTTATATGCACTGATTTTAAAAAGAAACAAGAGGGTTGGAAATAATGATTGGTTTAGAATGGCATGAATACGGGTTTCACCCCGTTCATTCCTATTCAGAAGTATTTTCCCCTACACTGTCCAAATTCTTGATCTTGGTCTGGCACAATCTTATTTGTTATATTCGGATCCCTCTAATTTCTGCTGCACTGCAACCCTTAAGAGCTGACATGTGATGAAGAACCACTTTAACAATTAGAAGATGACTAACGAGATAACTCCAGGGAATTTAAACTCCGGTTAACACTCTCCGTCCTTCCACTTCAATCCTGAATGATGTCAGTGTGTGCTAAGCAACCAAGTTTTGTGGTGCCCCCACCCTCATCATGTCTCTGTCAAGAACAATATTTACACACACAGAAGGGTGACAGTCTGAAAGCAGAATTTCCTAAGACTA
Organism: Phalacrocorax carbo; assembly: GCF_963921805.1. NCBI lineage: Eukaryota > Metazoa > Chordata > Aves > Suliformes > Phalacrocoracidae > Phalacrocorax > Phalacrocorax carbo. The sequence goes on along the minus strand of NC_087518.1, from coordinate 24,648,649 downwards.
GGAGGACTGCAGTACTGGTTCAGCTTTAACCATGCCCTACATTTGATAGCAGTCAGCAGCATACCTAGAAAAAGATACAAAAAGAGGTAAGCAAATAGTGATGCTCCTCTGTCTTGCAGTTGCACTTTCCAGTCATTTTTTGCCCAAGGATTTCCTGAGGCACAAGTGGGTACGTATATTAGCCTCTAGTAGTCATTTCTTACATTTATTTGCCATTTTCAGCCAAGTTGTCCTTGGTATATGCCAGATTGCCTGGCAGCAAGTTCTGTTATCTGTGTAATACATGAAGAACTACTTCCCATTATTTGCTTTTTTAACTTGCCATCTGATAATTTCATTTTATATACTTAGGTGGAATGTTTTCACAAAGATAATAGCCTCTTTTCTTCCCCCCTCCCCCCCCGCAAATCTTTGTTTTATGGAGCTCTGTCATCTTTTTCCTCTGCCTTTTTCTGCCTTTCCTTCACCTCAGTCATATCTGTTGGGCTGTACTGAGGTTCATCACACTCTTTGGTCTAAGGTGTGGTGAGTTTAACTTCTATCTGAAGAGCATCAGTGACTATGTAGGCATGTACGTTTCTTCTTAAAGCAAGAACTGCTAGCATGGACCATTCTGGCTTGTGTTCCTCCATATATTTTATCAAGAGCTTTTTTCAGAGTTCTGGCTGTAAATCCATGTCCATCCATGGTATCTTAAATCCTCTATATCTGTGTTTTTGGAGTGAAACCCGGTCCTTATGCTAGAATAATCCCTGCTCATGTAATCAGGTTGCCCTCTAATGGTTAGCTTTGATTCAGAGTGCTCCCAGGCTTGCTGATGACTAGAGGAATTTTTATTTTGACTCCTGTGAAAGAGGCTTAAACGTTTTACTCTGCAAGGCTATGCCTCATGGGCTGGTTGGGTGATGGACTTGTGCTTTCCAGGGGAAACAGTAGAAGCCTCCTCAGAGGCTGTGTTTGCAATCCTGTTCATTTATAAAGCTGTTTTTGATTTATTGTAATTAATTGTACATTTTAAGAGCTGGAATTCATTGATATCACGGTTCATTATTGAAAAGTTTGTGTTGACTGTTTAAAAAATTGGACTGAAAACAGCTAGATTGGGAACTTCTCCCTGTGTGTCTAATGTTTCGTCCTGTCCCTCTATATTCCCAGTGAATTCAGAGATGTTCTCTAAAGTCAAATGGTGAAAAAACCCCCACCAAAAATAACCAAAAGGGAGAAGAGAGGAGGAAAATGTGTCTTGCATAGGCAAATATGAAAAGGTCTCTCTCCAAATGCTGGAAAAAATATTTTTACTTTAAACCCAGGTAATATAATACATTAAAAGACTGGTGAGGAAGATGGGAAATTTTAGCAAAGTAGAATATTTTTCATGATAACTACTTAGTCCGGCACTAAGCAGCCACTAAGTGGGCTTCTAGGACCTGGCAGTATCCTGTGTTCTCAGCAGATATATTATGACTGCATTGAGGTACTTTATTCAGGTTGATTTTTCTCAGAAGATGTAGCAGAATCAGAGTTTAAGGAAGAAGACTGTAGTAGAGCCCAAGATAGGTTTCTCCTGTTGAGGAGTAGACTGCAGGTAATACAGTTGAATGTTTGATAATAACATTAAAAATATCCACCTCCATAAAAGAATATAAAGAAGCAAATCCTGAAATAACAGTAGCAAAACCTTAACCAAATTTTTGAGCTTACAAAATGAAGATGATGTCACATGTGTCTTTGAAACCAAAGTACTTTTCTGTAATAAAAACAACCCTTGGATACCTATGACATTGACTTTTTTATCAGGTAGTGTAGTAGCATCCCTGAAATAAATTTCAGTTTTGTCATGGGATCTAATGAGGTTAAGATTTTACCTACCAGACCTTAACACAAAAATCTTAGCCCTTATCCAAAATAAATATAGTTTCTTTTCAAAGTATGAAGACAAACAAAATTCTTTGGAACAAGAAGTTAAGAAATAATAGATAAGGACAGTTTTACTTTTCCTTACTTGTACATTATGCACGCTTTTCCTAAAAGTTCCCCTGCACTCTCCATGTACACTCATGTGCACACACATGGAATATAGCAGCAGGGGTAATCTAACAATGGCAAACAAGTACACTGAAAACTAATCTAATTCCTAAATTCTTTTTAAGAGTATTCATTAGAAGTTAAAATCAAGTTAGAAACAGTGGAATTGGCCCAGCAATCTGAGAGGCAAACTAAAGATGTTTTATTTAGCAACATGTGGATATTTAATTGTACTTGATAGGAACACGTTTCTTCCTTTTTATGCATGGTGTGAGACTTTTTCAGAATTACATCTACAGATCTCTGCATATATATGCATAACCTGAGATGTCTTATTCTGCTGGTAAAACTTTGCTTGCCATATATGAAGCTGCTTGGAGACTATTTCTGTAGCAGATGAGGCATTGAGCCTGTTCAAACAAGCATACGACCTGTCCTTGGTAAGCCACATTACCTCAATAGAAACTTGGAAAAGGCCAAAGCTAGTTTCCTTCATATTACAAGGAGGAAAGACATCTGGTTTTCTATTACTCTTCACATGTCTCATTTTATTAATGCCTAATACAGGAGTGGCCAAAAATTGAAGTTTATGTGATTAATGCAGATGCTAAACCCAGAATAGTTCCAACATAGCACCTGAAAATTTCAATCTGGGATCACCTCTGGGTGGAAGTACAGCCACATTTAACCACATGAAATAGAATTACACAGCAGCTTATGGCATAGGCTGAAGCAGACACCATGTATACTGAAATTGCAGGGAGAAATTTTGATAGTACAAACTGACCAGGAGGCTGAAATATATGACAGGGCCAAGAAACACCACCATAGAATGTGGCAGATGCGTGGGCTTGTTCTGCAGTCCATTTGCAACCTATACATGAAGACCTTACCTGCAGATTCCAGAATACCTTCCAGAGAACCTGCAGAGGGTTTGCACCCACATGGCTTGGAGCACAGACTGACACTGAAAGGCTGGGTTTGGGACATTGGCCAACAAGGCCAGTGAGGCTGCTAAATAGTGAAGCAATGGCAGAACCTGTATTTAGGAGCCATGCTGTTGCACTGTGACTGTGTTTACATTCTGTAGTAAAATATTTCACAGCAATACAGTGTACTTCAGATACCCTGTGTGCCTGTGAGCAGGCGCAACAGCCATAGCGTTTAATGGAAATTTTTATTATCTCAAGTAGTGACAGCCTTCACTTGTTTGCATGTGTCTGGCCCTGTCCAGAGAAATAACACTGTTGTCTCAAGCTGGTAAGCTGAACTAAAACCATGGATGTGAATGTTCTCTGGAGGTTAAGAGAAACAGAAGAAAGGAGTGAAGATGACAGTGTGGCGCCTATTTTTATTTAATGGTCTACATAAATTTCTAATCTGCTGTAAACCTCACATTCAGATTGGAATTTTGCAGTGCAGGGACATTCCAAAGTGGTGCTGGATATTAACATACTAAAAAAGAACAAGGGGGTGGGGTAGGGGGGGAAGAGGAAGGGAATAATATGTCTCCCTAAGAGTTTAAAGTGGGATTCTGGTTTGTGCTGGATCCTTGTCCTGTAAGCTTAGAGCACTCTGATCCACCTGAAGGATCAAAAGTGTCCTTGAGCCCTTAAATAGATGACTCGGAGCTACTTTAAATGTGTTTCATTTTATGGTAAGTTTAATGTTTCTAATCTCGGTGCAATTTGCAATTACAATAAATATCACAAAAAATTAATGTGGCCACTTCAAATATGAAGGAACGACAAAGTGTAATATGAGCAAACTTTATCAACATGCAATTTCCTTAACAAAAACATCAATGTATCATTTCAGCATGCTGAGAAATATTTATCTTTTGGGACAGCAAAATCATTTGCAGAACATTTTAACTGCTAAATAAATATTTTACTGGCAACTTCTGAGGCATCATAAATGCAGTCAATATAAACAAAGCAATGTGGAAACCAGCTCCAGTCTCAGTTTAAATGACAGTTGGCTAGTTCATGGCAACACAGGACTCTGGGATGCATTTGGCTGAGCCTCAGCATTTTGAAAGATCCAATTTCTTCCTGCTATTATAAGCAAGTTTCCTTAGTTTATTTGGAAGTTCTGGCAGTGGAAGCCACAGCGAGCTTTTAGTACTCGTGATGCAACTAGTTAACATTTAACTGAAGCCTGTCTTTTATATAGTTAAATATTATTTTTTTAATTGAATCCAGCTTTTATGAAAATACGGGATTTGCAGCCTTGGAGGCAGAGGTTGTCTGCTTGGCTATGGAACAAGAACATCAAGACCATGGTGGCTTGAACTTCCTTGCAGGCCTTGGCCAACATGCTTCACCTCTGACCTTATCATTCCGATGTCTGTGTTATCCATATGCTCTTTCCTGACTGCCCAACTGAAATGGCACTTTTAAGGGTGGTTTCAGGAAGCTGCTTCTGTCCTCTGGAAAGAGAGCAGAGGCTTGTTCCCCTTTGCAGTTGAAGAATTGGCTACTGCTTACTGGGACTGTCGCTGCTGTCCTTATTTCCAAGGATAATATCTAATGTGAGACTTAGCTCTCTGTTTTGTATTGTTATTACTTAGCACTTGCCGTCTTTAAAGTGGTATTTTTTAACCTAAGTTGGATGATAATTGTCTATTTTCCAGTACAGCTGCTCATTTTGATTTGTGTGCCATTATTTGTATCTAATATGGAATAGTATCATACTTCACTGAATAGTGTTTCAAGTATTTCGAGGGTGATAAACATGTAAATGTTTATATATATTACATATAAATGCAATTTATTAAGGGTTTTCAGTTTACAGTCATTAACTTCAGTGCTTTATTGGTTTCTTCTTGTCTGTTTTCATGGAGTTTTCCACCTGCTCATTCAAACATCTCTTTTAAACACATACATTTTCAGGTAGTAATAATTGCATGCCCTTCTTCTGAGCTTAAGAAGAAGTTACTTTCTAAGGCTGTCGTCTTCATTAATTTAGCTTCTTAGATTTGTTTCATCTGTTTGCAAAAGATTCACATCTCCAAGAGGTTAATTTTAAAATTCCTTTGTTTTTAAAGAACTTAAGAAAGTGCTTTAGAAAACGTGAATAAATAAATATTCACTAAGTAGTTTGATGTATTCTCAACCCATCTAGACACAGGAAATTTATTACAGTGATTTTGAGACCACATTTGGAGTACTGTGTCCAGTTTTGGGCCCCCCAGTTTAAGAAGGATGTGGGACTCCTTGAGCAAGTCCAGCAGAGAGCTAAGAAGATGATCAGGGGACTGGAGCATCTCCCTTATGAGGAAAGACTGAGATACCTGGGTTTGTTCAGCCTGGAGAAGAGAAGACTGAGGGGGGATTTCATAAATACCTATAAATGTCTAAAGGGTGGGTGTCAGGACGATGGGACTATGCTCTTTTCAATAGTGCCCAATGACAAGACAAGGGGCAATGGGCACAAGGTGGAACATAGGAAGTTCTACCTTTAATATGAGAAAAAACTTCTTTGCTGTGCAGGTGCCAGAGCAGTGGAACAGGCTGCCCAGGGAGGTTGGGGAGTCTCCTTCCCTGGAGACATTCAAAACCTGCCTGGATGCATTCTTGTGCCCCTTGTTCTAGGTTTGCCTGCTCAGGCAGGGGGGTTGGACAAGATGATCTCCAGAGGTCCCTTCCAACCCCTACAATTCTGTCATTCTGAGATTCTGTGATTTGACTTCTGACGATACTTCAAGAGTTTGTAATCTTAAAGATTCTTAGTACATTCACCCCCTACTTCTGGGGCCATATTTTAGTTTATGAAGCAGGATAGTAACAAAAAGAACAGTATTTTCAGGGACAAGGTAGTAATTTCACAGAGAAGTTTGGCCTTTGTCATGTGTCAACAACAAAGGTCTTTAAAATTAAAAATGTATCGGTAGAAAATCAGAGTGGAGGTGGTATAAGAATTTGGTAAAGAAGTGCTTTCAAACCACCAGTTTTGTTCTTGCATGGATTATGAGTGACTTGTTGAAAGTTGTTGCAAAATGAGTGTTCTCTGCATAAGTGTCACACATCTAATAAAAGTCCATGTGAGACTAGCTGGAAACTAGTTAGCATCTCTCTTGGAAAGAATGAGAGCGGAAGTTGCAGCTGCGAATTGAAGTCTTAGAATCATAGAATCATTAAGGTTGGAAAAGACCTCTAGGATCATGAAGTCCATCCATCAACCCAACACTACCATGTCTCCTAATCCATGCCCTGAAGTGCCGTGTCTACACGTCTTTTAAATACCTCCAGGGATGGCAGCTCTACCACCTCTCTGGGCAGCCTGTTCCAATGCTTGATCACTCTTTCAGTAAAGAAATTTTTCCTAGTATCCAATCTAAACCTCCCCTGATGGCGCTCAAAGCTGCTTCCTCTTGTTCTATCGCTAGTAACTTGGGAGACCAACACCTACCTCACCACTACAACCTCCTTTCAGGTAGTTGTAGAGGGCCATAAGGTCCCCCCTCAGCCTCCTCTTCTCCAGACTAAACAACCCCAGTTCCCTCAGCTGCTCCTCATAAGACCTGCTCTCCAGACCCTTCACCAGCTTCGTTGCCCTTCTCTGGACACACTCCAGCACCTCAATATCCTTCTTGTACTGAGGGGCCCAAAACTGAACACAAAATTCAATGTGCGGCCTCACCAGTGCCGAGTACAGGGGCACTATCACCTCCCTGTTCCTGCTGGTCAGACTATTCCTGATACAAGCCAGGATGCTGTTGGCCTTCTTGGCCTCCTGAGCACACTGCTGGCTCATGTTCAGCTGGCTGTCAGCCAACAACCCCAGGTCCTTCTCCACTGGGCAGCTCTCCAGCCACTCCTCCCCAAGCCTGTAGCGTTGCATGGGGTTTATGTGACCAAAGTGCAGGACCCGGCACTTGGCCTTGATAAACCTCATACAGTTGACCTTGGCCCATCAATCCAGCCTGTCCAGGTCTCCCTGCAGAGCCTTCCTACCTTCAAGCACATCAACACTTCCACCCAACTTGGTGTCGTCTGCAAACTTAATAAGGATGCACTCGATCCCCTCATTCAGATCATTGACACGGATATTAAAGAAGTCTGGACCCAACACTGAGTTCATGGGGAACACTGCTCATGACCAGCTGCCAACTAGATTTAGCTCCGGTCACCACAACTCTCTGGGCTCAGGCATCCAGCCAGTTTTTTACCCAGCAAAGAGTATACCTGTCCAAGCCATGAGCAGCCAGCTTCTCTAGGAGGATGCTGTGGGAGACAGTATCAAAAGTTTTGCTAACATCCAGGTAGACAACATCCACAGCCTTTCCCTCATCCACTAGGCAGGTCACCTGGTCATAGAAAGAGGTCAGGTTGGTCAGGCAGGACCTGCCTTTCATGAAGCCATGCAGACTGGGCCTGATTAGTGAAGGCATATTGGCTGAGAGGTGTCAAGAAAGTTGTACTGCTGCTGCCTGTGTTTCATCAGTAAGCAGAGGACTTCAGTCTCTGCTACAGCTTCATCTCTGCTACGGTCTGTTGTGACATTTGGTGCATGTATTACTCCTCCATCCCAGGATATGGAACTTCCCTAGATTATCCATCTAATTCCTCTGTATTACATTTCAGAATTCACTGTTTAATCTTGCTTTTTTAATAAAGAGATAGCTTTCCCTACTAAGGAGAGAGAAATAAAGAGGATTAATAAACTCCTCTTGCCCTTCAAGAATGAGTGCAGACCTCAGCTCCCAGAAGACAAGGATTTTGTACTGGCTAGCTGACAAATGGAAAATGAAACACCTGTGTGGGAGAGATGTACTACTAGCTATTTGTGTGCTACTGCTGAGCCACCTGCATTCCCCTGGGTGATTACTTTATTTGGGATGAGTTTGGGAATACAACATCTTAGAGTGAGCTAATAGCCATCAGGTAGGGAGGTGAAGACCGAGATACAGATTATAATTGAACCAAATTGTAATTATCCAAAAATAAGTCACTGGCTTTAACTGTTCTGAATGTATTTATCTGTAAACAGAGAAGCTTCCTCTTTCCCATTCTCATTGACTGGAATATCATGGAGTCAGAGGGAACTGGCTGGTGATACCTAGGAACCACTTGCAAGTGGCTGTGGTGAGAACCATCCAGTTAAACGCTAGGATGTGGAAATCAGCTAGATGGCATCTTGACTGTTCAGCAGGCTAGGCACAAGGGTTGCGTCTATTTTGACTCTGTGACTCCAATTTATGTCTGTGTAAGCATATATGCTACAATAATGGATAACACATTTGCCTGCCATCTGAGCGAATACTTAGATTTCTGAGAGCTATGAGTGAGTTGGAGTAACTTTACCTTGTGTATGGGACATAACTTAATCTAATACATGAGGTGTTAAATATCTACCACAGACTCTTGTGATTTAGATTTTTTTTTTTAGTACTATATTTAAAACATAAAAAAATTCCTCTGTTTTAGCAGCACACTTACTTCTTGGAGCAAGCAGTTTCCCCCAGTGTTTGAGCCATGATTAAAAACATTGGAAGAATACTCTATCATACAGGGAAAGATGAACGTATTTATTTCACTTACAATGCATCTTTCAGTTGTGACTAGGAAATACATTCTTGTGTTCGTAACTGGGTATAAAAACTGAGGCAAGAGTTTATTCAGTCCAAAAATCCATTTAAATAGTGTATGTTGCTAGGGTTTCTTGGTAGTAACTGCAATTTAATCCTTGCATAAAAGGATTTTTTGATTAATTGAACCCACAGGAAGAAGCCGACAATACTGTTCCTCACAGATGAAACAGCTATTTTTAGGCATTTGCTTAAATTTTAGGTTGCTTTGTTCCTGTTAAATCTCAGTCTTTACTTTGGCAAAAATCCCATTTTAAAAGCATGTTCTAAAGTTCTGAGCCTTCAGCAGCGCTAAGGATTTTACATGTGCTTAAGGGCTTGGCTGAATAATTTTAAGAAGAGTTTTTACAGAATTGGGGCCATCAGTGGCTGGTAGAAGATGATCAAGCTTTTTTACTTTATAGGATTTTGGATGACCTTTAGTGCTAGTTCTACCTTATTAAAGAACAATTGCATAATATGTGTGACTTAGGCTTAATGAGAGCTGCCATAGAGAGAGATTCTGATAATTGCACCTAACTGAATGCTCTTACTGTTTCAGATTATTTGAGAGTTAATGTTTATTTTAACTTCTTGGAATGATACAATTATTTTCCTCAAGAAATGTCTTTACAGCTTGAATTTCATCAGTTCTTTTGATTTCATACTATTTTTATTCAGTAGAACAACAATACAGGTGCAGAAAATGAGATATACATGTGCATGCATGTTCACCAATGTGTTGTTATTGCCACCTTGATATCTGACTGCAGCTTTTGGGAATTAGACTGACAAAACTCCACATTTTTTTTCCTTGAAACTCTGCAAATTTGGAGAGAATGGTGAACAATTTACATAATTTAAAAACGATGGGTCTATCTGCTACCTAAATCTGGGAAATTTGAATAGGATTTTATAGGCATGAATATTGTGTTGATCATCTGATATTGCTAGGTAATTTTTTTCCCTTTTTCCTTTAACCTTTCATAATGCATAAGCTGATACCCATTCACTGCAGCTCCCCACAAATAAAGTGGTGTATTTTTATTATTTTTTACTGAGACAGGATTCTAATTTTCATGTAGCAGGAAAAGAGCCATGTTGGCATCAGTTAGGGAAGTATGCTTACATCTAAACATAACTTAGCTGAATTTCAACTAGATCTAATGTTAATCAGCGGTGTAGACTAAAGTATAATGTGGAATTATGGGAGGTAGTTTTAAACAAGGTCTTGTCTAGCTGCCCGAGTGGACTAATTTAAGAAGTTAAAGGGTTAAATACTAAATGATGCCGAACTCTGCTGCTGTGGATGGGTTGCTTCTAGTAGTCAGGGAGCCTTGCTGTCTTCCATAGAGATGAGTTAGCAAGCTTGTTAGAGATAAATGTGTAAACGGTGCTTCTGGGTTTTAGAGACTTACTAAAATGTTGGTCCAACCCTGAACTGTTTTCATTATCAAGATCAAATTTTCTGAAATGCACCAGGGGGATAGTGGAGCTGAAGACAAAAGCTATGGAGCTGCATTGACTGAGCATAGCACATACAGCTGCGTCAGAGACTTGTGTATATGTATATTAAGGTCTCTACTGTTTGCTAACTACAATAAAAAGGATGTAGAATTTGGATGCATCCCTTCTTTCAAGCTCCTTGTTTACACAGAAGAAATGGGTCTTTATCTTCTTAATAAAGTTTTATGTTGCTGTTAGTATTTGAAGGGCAACCACTCAGAAAACAAAGAATTAAGGAAGTGAAAGTATGAGGCACTTGTCTTTGAGGTTGTTATTTAGTCTGTAGGCAGGACTGGTTTTGGAATGTGCCAACAAACAATTCAATAGAAGTTTGGGTTTCTTACAAAATCCTTGTTTGCTGCAATGAAAATTGCTGATTTCTGATTCTTCAATCTGTTTTCTGAGGAAACAAGACCTACAGAAAAGCAGGCTTCATTAGGTTGGTGACCAGCTTCAGGGCTTTTTTTTGTGTGTGTATGGTAGAATTAAGATGTAAGGGGATTTGTTTTCCTTCCTGGTTCCTCAAACCCCAAATATATCTCTTCATTTCTAGTCAGATATCACATTCAAGAATACATACTTATGTGTCAGTGATTTAATTTCAGAATGGCACAGCTTGGTAAATGGTACCCAGTAAATGGTCAATCCCAGCTCAAAATCAGGAGTCAAGCCACCAGGAATCATGAGACTGGCTTGAAAAGAATCACAAAGCTTAATGAGACAGTAATTGTTTTGCTTGTGATTTTTTCATTTGTTTGGGTTGTGTTTTTTCAAAGCTCCTCTGTACTATCACTATTCACTCTACCACTGAGGGTTAGAAACTTAAAGCCTCAACTTCATTTTATACATAATTAAGAAAAAAAACCCACAACCTAATTACGATGAGATTCAAGGTAAAAGATAACTATCAATATTGCAACAGTCCTTAGAAATAAGAGAATCTGTGGTCATATTAGAATTATAATACAAAAAATAGTGATTAATCAAATTTGAAAACCTTTCCATACTTGTGTAGAATGATAGGAAAAATAACTTGGATTCACTTTTAAAATATATGTGTTATTACGCCAGTGCTATATTTAATTTTTGACTTCCAACTTCCTGCCGGTTTCAGATAAAGCCTACAGTTTTATCTGTGCCAAGAGGGAGCATCGGAGAATTCTTTTGTGTCCAAATTCATGAATCCTTCTTTTCTGAAATCTGCTTAATAAAGATAGTAATATGTAACTTGTGGGATTGTTACGAGGTTTTCTCTGATTAGCAGGTGTAAAATGCTCTGAGACTCATAGTTAGGAAGTGCTTTAAAGGTTTATGGTGGGTTTTAAATTGATGCATAGTACTGGTGTTGCAGGTGGTGTCAAAAGCAAAGCTTCCCTGAGTACTTCCGAAATTCTTATCATAAATTGCCCATAAGTTACTCTTAAAAGCATGGTAGAAGTCTAACATCATTTCCGTCTCAATAAATCTGCAGAATAGAGTAGGATTAGTTCATGGTACATTTTGCTGCACAAATAATCCATTTTTTATTAAAGAAATTATGTTACCTGCACCTGTGTCATGTTACTAAAGAATACTGAAGTAGGAGGGAATGACCTTATTGGTCTGTTTGTGCAAGTATTAATTTAAAGCATCTTTTCTGTCTTGACAGGTTGGTTATCACATCATGTTAGTTGGCTGATATATTCCAACCTTTACACTTCAGACATTGTATTTATCAGCCCTATATTAAATATACAAAACAAGACCACACTTGCCAAAGTCTGTCACAGCCCATTTTGTTGTCGCAGTGCATTTTGCTATATGCTGAGGAATGAGAGTCCAAGCCGCAAAGTCAGCTCATTTTAGCCTCAATGGCTTTTTAAAAAGCTTGCAGCTTAAAATAATACATTATTAAGGTATTCAGACTTGTCAAAATTAATAATTGATAACACATTTATGTTCCCCATACAGACACAGAGTCTTTCATTCACTTCAGTTGTTTGTATTCCAGCCAAGTGTCTATGAGTTGTAACCTTCTACCATGGCTGAAGTGTGCCTGGGAGGCTGGCGTGGCAGCTCAGAGCTGCTGCCTTCTGGCTCCCTAGCAAATGTATGTTACTTAACATTAGTTTTCAGTTGTTACTTTATAAGTTGTCTGAGTTTGAACATGATCTGGTGGTCTATTAATAATAGTATGAAGAATGCAAAATTTAAGAGGGATGGAAAAAAAATGTTTAAGATCCTGGAAGAACTTGCTTCTGGGCATAAGGGAGTAACCTAAGAGGTAATTATGAATGTTATTCAGACTTGTTTTAGGAATCAATAGGGCTAATCTAGTCAAATATCAGGTGAAGTATAAAAATTTGTCTTCTATTGAAAGTAGAGATTACAGCGAACGTGTCCTACTTACAAAACAACTGCATTTCAGCTCAGAGAGAACCAGGCATGAAATCTACAATTCATGCAATATTTTTTTTTCTCCAGTGCATAGGGACGGCAGAATCCTCAGCAGGAATAAATAAAAAAAATTCAGTGAAGGTTACCAAAGACAGCAAAAAAATTTCTCTAGATTACACACCACCACCCTCCACCAAAGCCAAAGCAAAAAACCCCAACAAAAATCAAGGGGAGTTAAGTTTTTGTATCAGTATGGTATTTAACACCAAACCAGTAGGATTAACCGTTGATGAAATATTCACAATGGGGTGTGTGTAGCATTACTTAGTGTGCAACAGTACTCTCTGCTTAGTTCTTATGCTCATGATGACGTATACTTTTTGCTGTGGGACATGGCTTTCTTGAAATTTGGAAAGCATCTGAAATAGAAATCTTTTTGCTCTAAGTCGGTGTTACTTTAGAATTTAATTTGGTTGATGGGTATGTCAGTGTGTCCCACTGCAGGAAAAGCAGTGTACTAGCAAAATTGACCAACTCCAGATTTAGCTGAATTGAGCTAAGCAGAGAGAAACCTGGGTGCCTCAGAATTATTTCTAAGAAAGGCCAGTAACATTTCTATGAAATGCCAGAACTACTTCATAAAGCTCTTGAATGCTTTGGTAGTCAGTCAGGAGCTGATTGTTTCCGACATTTGCAATACACAGATTTATTCTAGGCCCACCTCTACTTTACTTTGGTATGCAGACTTATCTGATGTGTTATGTACAGGGAAGAGTGAACAAACTCATAAAAAGCATCTGTTTGCAGGACCATCTGCTGACTTCTTCAGGTGAAATGTTTGTCCACCTTTAGGATGTGAGCTTTGCTGCAGTAGTAAATACTGTAATGTTCTCACCTGTTAATCGTGTGACACAACCCCTTGTGAGATGTACTGTGCTGTTTAACTTGTGACTTCTTCCCTGCTGTGTTTTAACCTGCCATCAGCTGCTCTGTTTCTTCTGTGCTCCCAGAGGTGGAGTGGGTTGGGAGTTCAGCAGGACCAGCACTATGCGGGGGTATTCTGTACCCAGAAAGAAACTGAGAGGCAGGGATGTGAAACCAAACAAACCACCACAGAACATTTTGTGTTTGCAGCCTGAAATCTTTTACAGAGGTTTTTGCTCTCAGCTGGCATTTGCATTTACCCTTTGGGTGGTCAGTGTTGATGTATAGTTTACAAAATAATTTTATTTCTGGCACTTTATAGAACAACATCTTCATCTGAACAAGGAAACACCTCTGAATCCTAGAAGGGTTCACTAAATTAAGTTACCGCAGTGTAAGCTCCCCATCCTACTTCTGTTGCAATATACAGGGGGCTGCGCTGTGTGCCTGAACCAGCCTTGTGGAAAAGGCTTTGCAGAGAGGATAACTCCCAGAGACTGACTAGTTTGTGGTGAGCTGCCTTATGCTGACATTGTTGTGGAGCTGTAGCCCAGAACAGAACATTTCTGGCCCAGTCATACAGTGACCTGGAGGAATTTTGAATCAGCTTCTGATTTTTGGAAGTGTTTCCTGACTGAGACAATACTTCAAAGCCTTGGAAATCTGCCCAGGTCTGTTAAGGTTCTACTACTGTGAGAAGATCTCATTTCACTATGATAATGTTTGTGATGGTCCTTCCCAGTATAGCTACGTGCAAAAAACCGATGTGAAGATCCACCTGAAACTGAATGGGAGTCCAGTGAAATGCTCAAACTTTTTGTCAATTGGGGCCCTGGGTTTAGGAGAACATTACTTAGGTTTTGGATTTCAGGTTGTGGAGGGAAAAAGATCTGACAGTTCCTGGTTTGTAATCTTTTTTTTGTCCACAAACTGGACAAAGATTGGCAAGGCTGACTGCAATTCACTTTTCTGCGTTTTCTCAAAGGCAGAACTCCTCAGGTGCCAACCTGAGGGAGACCCTCTGAAACGTGTCTATATACCTCTGCATGCATCATTGGCTGGGCTACTGACCACTGAATCAACAGGATATATAGAAAATAAGCAACTGAGAAAGCAAGTAGATCCTGTAATAGGGTTCTCTTCTAGTATCCTGCCTTCTTATGTAAGTAGTCTTTGTTAGGGATTTTAGCAGCTGTTGCCATCTTTATTGCTAACCATGCATTACTCATCCTCATGCCTGATGTTTCTTTCAATTTTTGTCTCTAAAAGTTCTTCCGATAAAAAATGCATCTTATCATAGAATTCCCTTGGTAATTTTACTATAGACTTACTATACATAGTATATATTTACTACATATATATATATATACACCCCCACACATGCTATATTTTATATATATCTGCAGTATACATTATATTAGTTATTATAAACATGTAACTACCAGAAAAGCAAACTGATAAATTTGACATTAAAAATATACAACATCTGGAAGAAAAAATGGAATGGGAAAGGCATTTCTTAATTTATTGGTTTTGTGTTTTTGTTTTTTTTAATTGCTCTAGAGCTTGCCAGATCAGTGTTGGATGTCAAAATGGCTGTATGTTTTCCAGGTGAACTCTTGTTTAGCTGATGATAAAATAGAAACCTGTAAGATCATGTTTTTAAATATATGTTAAATCCTCAAATTAATCTGTCCTGCATTTACCACTTAAAAGAGATATTTAAGAAAAGATGTATAATTTCTATTGGTTTTGCAAATTTAATTAAATCAAGTGTTTTTAGAAGCTTTTTCTTTTTGTTTTTAATGTGAAAGCTACAGCTGGTTAGAAAAAAATACACTGCATTAGTCAGGATATTTCTGCTGCTTGATAACATGCCAGAAAGCCACAATGAGGAGATAACTTAAAAAATAAGAATCAAGTTCTTTTTCTTTTTTTTTTTTTTTTTTTAAGATGCTAAAATACAGTGCAGCTGTTATTTAATGTGGTGGAAAATAATCATAGAAGATTATTTCTGAAAATGAGCACTCATTCTACAGAGGGGTTAATAGTTGTATTTAAATTATTCCACATGCTCTGAACCTTCATCTGGAAGGAGTAATATCTTCATTTGTTTCAAATGCATAAATTGAAACAAGGCAGTGTTAATATGCCACTCCTATAATCAGTTTTGACCACCAGGTGACTTGGAATAGACTCTTTTAAAGTCAGCTGGAGTTTGAGATTTTTCACAGTCTCTCAAAACAGTAATGGTGTCGTGGTTAAGCGCACACATGTCCATTTGCAGAATCAGAACTTTAAGCAGCAGATGATGCTTTATATCAGTTACAACTTCTAGGTGCCACTTCATATTTTGTTTCTCCTGGTGTTTGTTTGAAAACAGATAATATATACATATGTATCTATTTTTAAGGTCAAATTTACTTTCCTAACACCAGAGTTCTCTTGCAAAAAGGCCTGTTTGATATCTTGTAGATATAAATGCACCAATTTTAGGAGGGAGTCAATAAAGGTGGAGTTGGAAAAACTGTAAAGGGAGATTAAAGTTAAATGTAAACATCTTTGCTGCTTTTTTAAAGATAATTGAGGGAAAAGGGATATAGAAAATTACAGGCTTTGGTAAAATTGTGTCTCAGAGCAACTTTTTCCTTCCAAAGCCTTGTATTATGTGCTAGTATATTTTAAAAAGATATATCCCAAAACACTGGAAAAGAATCAGGTCTTTATTATGCAAAAAGTTACCTCTTTATCAAATAATGGAAGCATGGTGGAAAAATAAATTTCTCTTAACTGAATCGCTATGCTGCACGTTAGTAGAAACAATAAATAGTAGTAAGGAAGATATGATTCCTGATGCCCTATCAAAACCTGTTCCCAAACATTAAGTCATTTCATAAAAAGAAGAAAATCTGTAATGCAATTAACCCTGACACATTATAAAGTGATGCAACACAATCCTCTGCTAATTTAATTCCTAATCCTCACTTTGTGTCAGTATTGGAAACACAACGCATTGGACTGAAGATTAGAGCTCTGTATGAAAAAACAGTGAAGTAGGTCTGCATGTGAAATAAAACTTTATTTCCAAATATAACTCAAAATGGGAGTTGGATTTTAAATGTAACAAAATGCACCTCTACCTTTCATGAGTGTGGTTCTGAGCTGAAAACTTTCAGCACTCTTCCAAAAACAGTTGTACTGACAAAAACATGCTTTAATTGAAGAAGATGGAACTTGGATGAGTATTTTGCAGCTACTGTGCTGAATATTTCAGTGATAAACATTAGTAACCCACAATGGTCTGTTTCCTCTTAAGGCTGCTTTAACCCAGTATCTTTCAGGCAATCAAGACTGCAAAGCATCACTGCCACTAACACAAAAATGGTTCCTTCAGTCTCGGCAGCCTTCTCCCTGGTAGGGGTTGGGCACCATGCAGGCTGTTTGGGGCTATAGACAAACAAGCCCCTGAGTGAATGAGATGTGAAAAGAAGAGCAAGTAAGGAGCAGAAGTCAAAGGACACACGAGCTTCTGTCGCTATCCACTGCCAGGAGATGGAGCTGGGATTTGTACCATAAAAATCTAGTCTGTAGCTGTCATTTAAGCTGGATTTGCTATCCTAGCTGGTGACTATACTTGGCTTGTACTGTCTGTGGTAGAGATACCACGAAAGTTACCATGCAAGTCTTGTAATGCATTAACTGGTAGATTGTGTGTTTCAATATCAGCAAGCTTGCTCTGATTTTGGAACCGAGACTTAAGAATATATGTTATGCCCTTCAGCAGACTGTGAGAGAGGACTTGGTATCAGAGATTGGCCTCAAAATGTGAGGTCAATTTAGTGCGTTCATCACTGCTGTTTCCTACAGACATTTATAGCTCAGAGAAAAGGCGAGTAACATACCTTGCTGTTAACATTCTGGTTTGGTTTACATCTAGCCAAAAACACAAACACACCAAAATTCCTGACAAGGATATTGAGTAGCAGAAGATGTGAGGAAAGTGGGTATAAAATTGTTATTTTGTATCACCCAGAACAATGGAGCTGAAATCTTAACTCTAGTGGAAGAGCCAATGCCCCAGCTTCAGTAGAGGTAGGTTTTTGTTATTTAGGCATGGATTGATTTAGGCTTTGGTTGTTACTAATTGGGAAAAAATTGCAATCCATGATCTGTATGTGTAAGAAGCAGTTCTCTGAAGCTGTTCTGTTTCATAACAGATCTGGCTTTCTGTTTCCTTGTATGTGACACAAAGCATTGATTCAGTGTAAACTTTCTTTGGTTCAAGTTAATTTAATTATTTTTTTGATGGGTCAACTTCATATCAGCAGTCTTTACACTAGATGAAGTACCATCCGCCCATGGAGCTTTAAGTTTTAGAGGGATCACATCATCTGTCCTCCCAGGACCTGCTCAAAACCAAAGTTGGAATGGATTACCATGGTACTCCAACAAACTTGGCAGAAATGTGATGATGCCTTTGTTAAAAGAGAAGGCTGATTACCAAATGTGTGATTAATATCCTTTAAAGATGTTGCATGCTTCTAGCAGTTAGGATTGGCCCACCACTTGTTTCTAAAACAATGTGGTACCAGGTCATTGCTTTAGACTTTGGAGGTTGGAGCTTGGCCAGCAAGGGACAAGCAAACCCATTACTCTGGCACCTCTATTAGCTCTTACACAAATGAGAACTTATTGGTAGTAGCAGAGCTCAGACCCAGCTGAGCCCAGGCTTTGTTTTTATATTGTATTTACTCAATCCAAAATAATTAAATTACACTTTTAAAAAATTAGTGGTAATTCTGTTTTACTTGTTCTGGCATTTATTTATATTTTCCTGTTAAGAAACAAGCTTCTAATGAAATATGGTACAAGTATAAAGCAGTACCTTGGTGTCTCAAAAGAGAGAAATGTTTTCCTAATAAAATTAGAAAGTTAATCTTAGGAAGTTAATTTGAATCATGAATGTATCAATGGGTGCAAAGATCATATAAACTGAGTCACAGGAAGCTTCATAGTAAAAGTATTGTCATCCATTAAAAAAAAAAGGATTGTTAAATATGGAGCAGTGTTTTAAAATAGGGAAAAACAGGGGACCAAAGAAAAGTTTTCCCCTAAATAATTTTGTTGGTAAATTAGCATTCTTTCCAAGTCATATCGATTTAAGATATAACTCCTATTCCGGGTTTTGTCTATGTGAACTGAAAGGCGTAACTGATATTTGATGAGAAACTGATGGGTTGACGCAGATCCTATTTAATGTTCAGTACCGATGGGAAGCTGTTTGGCAAGCTAGATTTACTTGTGCATGGCATAATGTTTCGTCTCTATTTGAAAGTCTTGTATGAGGAAAGCTAGAGGGCTTTAATTTTTGTCTAGGGAGTTTTTATAAAATGATGTATACATATGAATATAAATGTGAGTGACTTTGGTATGGCATTACTATTGAGTTTTTATGAAAATAACAACACTTCTATTCAGCATGTTCTGTAAAACCTAAAATAACTACTAGAAGTATTTACTGTAGCTTAATACAATCTTACATTTGATATGTTTTTAAAAGCAACTGAATTACACTCAAATGTGATTCTTAGGAAACGAGGATGTTCTGAACTGGTGTCTCAATGCTTTTTTTTTTTTCCTTACTCAGTGCAAATCCTCTTTGTTAGTTTACCTGAGGATTAAAGGATTTACTTTATGGGTACACTGATACTTACTTTCCAATGTCTAACTTGTCGCGAGGATTTTGTATTCAACTACAGCTCCTGGAAGCTTCTGCAAGTCTGCATCTGTAGGACCGCAGCAAATGTGGCCTCTCTGCTGCCACCTCCCATTAGATGATCTGTTAAATATAATTTCATCATAAATTACTTATTTTGAAGACAATTCCTAGTCAGAATGTAAGGAGAAAAAGGGAAAACGTGTTTTTAAATCATTATAAGTTTCAATTTCTTTTTGCTACCTCTATGAATAATCATATCCTTGGCTGATATACATAAATCAGAATTGATGACTTAGGACATAGTTGTTGTTCCCTAATTGGGAATCAAAGTACTAATGAATCCATACTTTACTAAAAGTTGCTAAAATATCACTGTTTCCCATTCTATTCACTGCAGGGATGTCAAACTCAGGTGAAGAAAGCCAGGTAGGTAGCTTCTCCTTGCTTTCTCTGCAGTTACACCAGATTGGGAGATTGTAAAGGTTTATGTGTAACTCATCGTTGTGCTGTGTGCCCACAGCCCCATGTAAAACTTGTATATTTTGCAGGGCCTACAAAAATCCCTATACACTGGAATAGAAAATGTTAACTGTGGCCTAAGGAAGGTTAGATGGAGGAAGCTAAGAAAACCATTCCTAGTCTAGAAAACTGTCAAGTAGTTTGTGCTAAAGAAACACATTTGCTTTTTCTCTCACCTTATAATGGATGAATTAAGTATTAAGGTGACTGCATTGCAAATCCTGTTCAGATAATTTGGTCGAGGATCATACTAAGCCTAGTGAACATCAGTTTGGTCCCAGAGCGATACAAAACTTTTATAAAGAGATTTTTGGGTAAGTTCCTCCAATTTGGAGACTACAGAACACAAGCATTTGGGGTGCAATCTAAGAAGCATGCCTTTTAAATACAGATTGTATTTCCTAAATGTTGGAATACTCTTAGTGGAAAATGCAGCTTTAATTTGGCCTGCTTTAGGATTTTAAGTTTAGACAGTACAAGCTTTGAAAATTTGTAGATGTGTGTCAGAAAATACAAAAGTTGTGGTTGTGGTTATGGCTGAGCATAAACCATAATGATAGGCACTTTAGCTGGTGTAAATTTATGGCTGGAACAATTTACACTGAGGATAAACACTTTAATGGATAGCTGGAAGGATTAAAGGATGCTCAATCCATCAGATTAAACATGTCATTCTTGCTGGTGAATGGTGCCATTATCTGACTTGGAAGCTAACATTCTTTCAGAGGAGACATTTTTACTAGTTTACATCTATTGACAAAAGCTTCCCTAATTCCATCAGTGATACCTTGGCCCTCCTGAAATCAGGGGCAAAACTTCCATTGGTTTCAATGAGTCAGATATTTCACCCTTTATCTTTATGGTGTACTAAATGTTGAGAAATCCCTAATGAGCACAGCTGCCTGCAGCTAGTTTCCCTTTGAATATGAATGATGAGCTTTGAAACACAACTCTGAAGTTTGATGACCAATAGTCAGCATGCTGTTCTGCTTTGGAGGTTTACATTACCATTTTTGCTAAGTGTTACTAAAAGAAATAGTAAGATAACTAGTGCTGACATGCAGTCAATTTTACCATAAATCAGTGATGTTATACTCTTTTCCTATTAGACTTAGATACACAGATAAGGAAAAGCAATGCTAGTTTGGAAGAAGGACATGAAGAACAGATTTTCCATGGATTGTGTCTGGTGAGGTGGTCCTTAGTTTCCTCCTCTCTGGTTCCCATTTCCTCAGTTCAAAAATAAAAAGGCAATTTATTTTACCCTTTTTCATTAGCTGATGCAATGCAAGTAGACTTTTTTTTTTTCCCCTAGATAAGAAATAGTTTATGGACTGAGTTTTGTTGTTGTTCACACAGTGAATCTCTTAGAGTTTGGAAAAGTATAGTGTTTACACTAAATGCTAAATCTATTCTGTGTAATAAATGTGGTATAAATCTTGTAAGTGAAGAAAAAATACAGACACTTTGAGTTTGTAAATATGCAAAACAGATGTCAATAATCATAATGTCAGCTTGCACCGTGAAGCAGTTCTGAACAGTTAGAAGGGTTATCCATTTATAACCAGATATGTCCCTAACCCCTTCCCAAGCCTTTTAATGAAGCCTGAACTTCCTTAAAGCATTATGTTGGACTGAGCTTTGGGGGCTAGAGGCTGTTTTATTAATGGTACTGGTTAAAGCTCTACCTGATCCATGGCCTGTCTTAAAAATGGAATTCAGTCTGTCAAAGGTGAAGAGGATTTATTTTCCTGGCTCTAAGGAAAATGTAAAATGCAGTTATTTTATTTTCATTGATATTTATTAATTTTGTTAACCATCAGTCTGCATATTCTTGGCCCATAGCAAAACATGATGCAATTCAGATAAAACTCTCTAATTCAGATTTTGCATTTAGTTGCATAACCTTACCTTTTCTACAAGCCAAGAGATTATGATTAGACAGGTACCATGACTTGGCTGACAAGCCATAGTTTACCAAGCTGAGGTAATTTGTTTTTGATTTTGAGTCCTGACTTAGCTTCTAAGAGGAACTCAATATATATCGTTAATTGATCACCTCTGCTCTATATGCCATGGTATTACCAGGCAGCAATTTTCCGTGGGACATCTTTTTGCAGGTGACAAGTGGAACAGGGTCTGAGGTACACAGGAGGTAAACACTCTTTCCAAGTCGCCTGGGTAAGCAGCATCTATTGTGCCTCTCCCCTCTGCCATCTTTAGGGATTTTTTTTCTACATTCTCATTCCTTTCACATTTCTTTGTGGAAACGTTTGAACTGACGGTCTGGAACAGTAGACTTGCTTGTTATTTTCAGTTGGAGGCTCATGGCATCAAGAAAAGCATTAGGAGAGCATGAAAACCTGTGCTTTTTCCTCAGAATTTCTTGCATTCCAAGGAAGGACCACAAAAGCCTTTGGTAGCTGCTTCCCAGCCTGTCTTCCACTGAAAGACGGTGATACTTCCAGAAGTTTAAGAGCTTTTTTTAATATATTTTTTTAATGGTAGGCTCATTAATATGTAGGATTTCTTCTAATTCTGCTTGTATCTTATGGTGCTCATGAGGGTTTAATTTTGCTGCATTTCTTATAAAGCAATGCAATACAAATTATTGGAAGAGAGATGTGATCGTTGGAAATGCTTTTCAGATAAAACACATTCTATTTGGAGTTTTCATAAGCTGTCACACCAAAAATTTGATTGTTTACTCTAAAGCGTATATTTTTTATAAACACATAACATTGGTCTGTGTCTCCTATAGCAATGCATGGTAAACCTGGCATTATGCCTGTTTTAAATGCTTGGGGAAGTTGCCTGAAAATAATTTTATTATTGAAATAAGAAACCCCAGAAAAGTCAGAGAATCATCCCTTTCCTGAAAAGCATCCAAAACATCCAAGCAGACTTTATAGGAGCTAAAGCTCTCAGTTTTCTCAGTTCTTCTGCCCTAGCATGAGTAGCTTGCAGCTCCTGATTTTTCAGCAGAGAAGATGCAAAACTTCACTTCATCCTTCAGAAGCAGAACCCAGCTGTAATAAACCCACTTGCAGAAAGAAAAGGAGGCAAATTAAAATTTCTATAGGCAAAAGAAGAAAGTATAAGCTGGCAGATCAGAAAAATTCCTTGAGTTAATTAGGTGAAGAGATAATGTTTAAAACAGCCTTCTCACATGAAATGCAGAGAGGAAAGTGGATAATAATGTTTAAAGAGAGAAAGAGGAGGTAAAATTTTGCTTTCAAGAAGTAGGAAATAGAGACACAAGCTGTGTAAGGCAGGCTGGAGCTAGTTAATACAAAGTTGTAGAAATGAGGAGGGGTGTCTGAAGCTGGAAATTTTATAATGGAAAGTCTAGCAGTCACCATTAAAATAAATTATGGACATGAGTTCAGTGTGTGTGAAGTTTCATGGTACTGGTATGCTTGTGTAAAAGAGGGTTCCCCCTTAATTTTTTTATTTTATTTTTTTTAAAATAGGTTTATATATTATGCAGCAGTTGGTTTTGCTTTATTACTTTAATATTCATACAAGGGTAATGCTGCAGTATTAATTTTATCTTTCATGGGTGTCATACTGTCAAATAGCTTAAATATCAAATGGAACACTGGGGTCAAAAGCCTATTTTGAACCTACAGGTGCAGAAATCTATAGAAAAGTCCATTTATTATAAAAGGCTGCTTGTACATTATGACAAATCTAAGCTAGGTTTTATGGATCTATATATGCACTATAGATATTAAAGTTTTAAGTATATGAACAATCTAATAAAAGGCATGAGTGATGTGAGTGATAGTATTTTTCGGTAGGAGGAGTGCAGTTAATTTTGATCTCCTGCAAATGTAGCCCAACTTTTGGAATGATGTTGCAGACTCCACTGAAGTCATCATGGCTCCAAATTCATATTCTAGTTTGGCAGGAACAGGGTTTCATCTGTGTATGCGTGGCATTTTACTGTTTGCGTCAGTAGTTCCAACTTCATCCCTACTGCAAAGGAATGAAAATCCAGTCAATACTGGATCATTAGTTACTTACCATCCCCATTCAATCTTGAATTGAATGCAAGAGACATTTTTGTGTCCTGTTTACTCTTTCTGGACTTGAATCTCAGCAGTAGTATAATAACAGTAGATTAAATGATGCTCAGTGCAGTCATCAAATTTCATACTGTGGCTATTGGATCATCTTCCCTGGTTTTCATCTGTTGTGTACTTCATAGAAAGATGGGCTTGAGTGAGGGCTACTTCCAACACAAATTGTAATCACTTGAAACAGTCACTCTTTTGGAATCTGCACATTTTTATTTCCATATGAGATGCAATTTAATCATTAAGGGAATTTTTTTAGCATCAGTGTAGCATACCTTCATAGGAGGAAGTTGACCCCAATTTTGTAAGCGGGTGTTTATGAAGTCAAAGGTGGACTCTTAACCAGACTTAGAAGCTGGGCCAGCAGCAGAATGCCCAATCTGGCACACACAGGAGAAATTATCCACGATTAAAGACTTTCTGATTAATATGGCTTATGTGCCAAAACTGCACATGCAGCGTATGATCTCAATTAGAGTGAAACCTAATTCTTCAAGGCTAAGCTCCAGATTCATTCTGTAATTTCTTCTTTGTTTAACTTGGACATTTTTTGACAACAGGATCTAAAAGAAATGTGGGGGGAGGGGGCAGAACACCCCCTACCATTATAAATTGCATTTCTGTAGAAAATATCTTTCTCATGGTACTGCTTTGAATACCTTGACTATTTAATTTTTAGAAGGGTTGTTGTACATTCCTCTAAGGCACTGCCATTTAGTGTTGCTAATGGAGCTGTAACAGTTTTTGGGAAAGAATGAATACTCATGTGCAGGTTTTCTGCTTAAAAAGTAACTCTTGCCAAAGAAAATTGCTTGAAGGTGGAAAGGAATAAGTATATAATCACGCCACTGTCATTACCTCTGATATTAAGAAAGTAGGAAATGTCAAAGGCCTGTAAGAAAAATAAGTTCAGGTTTAATGAGTCTGCTGGAGAGGAATTATCAACATTAATCATTTAGCTGGTGGACTAACATAGCTTGCATCAATAGAATAACTTTTTCCATCCTGTTTTAATACATAGCAGTTGTGCTAGCTTGTTTCTGAGATTTTTTTTTTACCGCTAATCCCCAAACATCTTGGAAACACAAACTCTAATGAACCAGTATCATCGCATTTTAAGTGCTCCTCCAAACCAACATTAGTACTACTTAGAGAGAATTCAGCAGTTAGGCTTCTCGTGTGTGGGAAATGAGGGGTTCCAGGCCCAAGGGAATCTGTGCATGAAGGATTTTGAAAGCTGCAAAATGGAGCAGGGCACACCGTCCTGGTTTGCTGTGTGTACCAGAGGTGCAGGATGCTGGTAAATCTCTGTGCCTGCATGGAGTGTTTTTCAGGAGTGGGGCCAAATACAGAACTGATGCTGTAGTCTAGTGTGAAGTGGCCCTGGGGCCATTTTCAAACAAAATGCTAAACTTTGTTCTAGAAATCTTGAGAAAAGGGTCCTTTTACAAGGAAAGGGGACACGAACATCACAGCGTTCAAATGTCACATCAGATTTTGCTTGATGTATCTGAGCCTTCTCTAGAAGTGCGACCCTCCACTTGCCCCTGCGGAACCTCTGCCTAGGGCTGGGTTAGGCTCCGGAGTGGTGGTCCTCACGGACCTCCTGTGCCCCACCAGCTCTGGCTCAAGCGGGGGTGGGAGCGGAGCGCTACCCGCCCATTGCCCACGGCAGGGCGCCGGAGAACAGCGCGCCGGGGCCGGGGGGACCGGGGGACCAGGGGGACCGGGGGGGCCCCGGACGGCTCTCCTGGGGCCAGAAGCTTGGTCCTGGAGGACAGCTGTAGGGAGTCTTAGCATTCATGAAATTTAGAATCGCTTTGTATGGAGATGCCAGGGAACGGACGTCTCTACATAATTTAAATAATTTTTTCTTTTTTAACTGATTCTTCTACGTCAAAACAGGAGGAAGTGGTGTTTGTAACTACAGCAAGGCAAATTCTGAAGAAGTTGTAGCTTCAAAGGCTGGAAGAGGTTGTAGCTTCAGCATAGAAAAGTTGATTTTGGGGGTCTATATCCTTTTGTTTAAAGGGGCATTAGTCGGTATATAAAGGAGCCATGCGTGTTAGAACATTTTATAGCTACCCTATTCCTGCTTTTTATTTAAATAATGAAAAAGCTAAAATTTGTACCTTCAGTCTTGTGGGCAATCCCCCAAAAAAGGGAATTTTGAAAATTTCATAGGTTTTTATTTTTTCTGAGGTCCAAAGGACCACTGTAGTAGTGTATAATCTGACTCCAATTTTCATTTTCTTGATGGATTTTTACATTTAAAGTATTCTGATGAAATTACAGATAGATGCTATCACAAGGTCCCTTCTAAAAACAGACAAATCAACATTTTGTCATTATATATAATATGTGGCTTGAGAACAGCATGTGTTCTTTCTCAGTAATGTAGGTGAAGGAAAAACTGTAAAAACGGTACTGACCCATGTTCCTGGTACCACGCTGCATAGCCAGGCAACAGATGATGCACAACACTGGTTCCCATTACCAGGAGGAACCGGTTGCCACTTCTGAAATAATTTTATGTCTTGAAATGCCTCCTTTCCTTACTCCAATGTGCAGTGGCTTCAGTGGACAGCTTTCCGTTGACATCAGAGAACAAGTATTTACACATGCTCCTTCTCCTGTAGTATTGTAAGATCAGATGCACTCATATTCCATGGTAACAGAATAACCCTTGTGGCTTCTGCATGGCTTTGGCAGATATTTTCTGTGAAATGGAATCCATATGCCGGGGTGACCCTTAATGAAACCCTTTCTCTAATTGCTGTATTAAGCTCGCTATTTCCTTGTCATTGTTTACGCTTTTAAATCTATAATATATTCCAAATTAAGTATGTTTGAATGACAGCATTCTGATTTAATTATAGACTTTATCATTGATTAGGCCAGACAATCTAAACAGTGCATAAGATCAGGAATAACTGGATGAATAAAACCGGGCAACTACGAGGTTCTTATTCTAATAAAGTTAAATAAAAGTATTCCATTAAGCAAATTAGAACTTCAGACTTTGTAATTTTGCAAAATAGTAGCAGTATTTTCTAGACCATCTCCACCTAAATAATTTTCTGGATAAGTATTTTTTCTTAAAATGCTTGAGCCATTATATAATTTAATTTTTGATATCCTTTCTTTATTCTTTGCTTCCAATTTTTCAGCATGCTCAGAATAAAAATAAATATAGTTAGCATTACTGAGTTTACAATACCAGTCCTTGGTTTTGTTGAGAAATCAAGGTTTGGTCTATGCTCAGTTTCATAAAGTTAGCACAGTCAAGAAAGAAACAGTTAGCAAATTAAGTTGAGGGGAATGTGGAGTGGGAATCAGAGCAGAGAAAGCAAACTTGCAGGGACCTTTCAATGTTCACAGATTTACAGCATTGGTGATGTCAGGATCGGAACAAGGGAGGCTTTAGAAAGAGAGGAGGAAAGGTGATCCAAAGAGGACGACTGTATAAGGCACAGAATCGTGAATAAGGAGAGAAAATGAAAGGTCCAAGTAAGAGATTTGTGCAGGTCAGATGAATGGAGAAATTGGACAAGTGTGCACAATAAGCTCAATCAGGAGAAATTTCAAAGGCAAACTGAAAGTATCAAAAGATTGGAGAGGCAAGGGCAGAAACCAGCAGCCTGTAATTATGAATGGAGATCATTCTAAACAAGGGCTCCTTGGCTGAGGCGGGGAGGTAAAAATCCGAGAGGTGGGAAATGAGGAAGCTGTGATGATGTGGGGGCAGCATGCCAACAAGGAGTTGATAACAATGACAAGGAAGAAGTTGGGTTTTGGAGTTGCTGAAGAAAAGCTGACTGACTGCCATGACAGACTGAATAAAGAAATGAAGAAAAGGCATTGAGGATGTCACCTCAGCTGGGGAGGAGTAAGCAGATGAAGAGTGTGGAAATTACCAGTTCAGTCATCCCCTTGCTGGTGGTGAACTGGAAGCAGAAGAGTAATAGGTGGGAGGGGGCTCTTTTCATAAAGAATGCTGATGATGGAGAGATCGTTGAATGAGAAGTTAGCTTAGAAATGCTGGCAGATGAGCGTAATAGAAATGTGGAATGAAGTGGTGCTGGTATGTTGTTGCAAAAAAGACATGGAATGACAGCTTAAGTGGATCAGAACATTATAAAGTATGGATTTCCAAGGAATAAATGCCTGAGGAGCAGGGAGATGTTGATGGGCAAACACCGTGGACAGTCTGAAGAGTGGAGCATGAAGAAGAGAACTTTGATGTGGCCACGTACATGGCTTCCAGTAGGAAGAGGGTTGGAACCAGATTGTGCATGACTGGGGAGGAGATACTGCCAGCCAGCAGAACATGTCAGTGCTAAACTTCAGATTAACAAAGGACAGAGGCAGTTGGAGCAGCAGTTGGCCAAGAGAAGGGATTACTCAATGCTGTACCTAATGAAAACAGGAAAGGAGATCAAGTGGAGTGGATGACACAGACACTACGTGCAATTGGGTGACTTTCAGAAGTGCTTCCACAGAGGAGGTAATTTTCCTGTGTTCACTTTAGCCATGTCACACCCTTATGTTTATTTGATAACAATATTCTAGCAAGTCTAATTTTATAGGCAGCAGTGAGTTCAGGGCTTAATTTATCATACTAAATCCTGCAGTGTCAGCCTCTACAAGATTGGAAGTTTACATCTATGACTTTAGATCAGCTCCAGCTTCTACTGTGTGTTGAAAGAGTTGCTTCCTTAAAGAGTTTATAGTGCCACAACAAAATCATTAGATTAGTGTGCATGTGGCATGTGAATGTTTCTGATGACTCAGTGGTCATGCTGGGCAGTTCAAGACGACAAAAATTTTCTTACTAGCCTCCAGGCTTGCCAACGGAGGGACTTCCCTGAGACTTTGAACCTCACCTATTGTATGTAGAAGGAGGAGGTAGGGCAGAAGAGCGTGAGTAGCAGGGAGTCTCACCACAGAGCTCAAATTCATTGCCAGAAACCCAGGTAATGGTTTCTGAATTTATGCTGGTGCAGATTAGGGGTAATTACATTGGAGGTGTGTGCCGCCTGTGGAGTTATAGTTAGTGCTGCTAATGCCCGCTTCATTTTACGGCAGCTGCAATTTCTAAAGTAGCCCAATGCAAAATGTGTCACCCTATTTTATAAGCCTGATATTGCCATACTCTCACTTACTGTATAACTCTGTACAGCAATTACAACACAGTTTAACTTACAAATCATTATGGTGTTTAACCATTACCAGTATAAAGTAGTTACTTTCTCTGTGTAATTGAAGCCTAATTTTCATGCCATCTGAAACTTTCAGGCATTAGGTAACACTTTATTTTATAAGGAAAAAAAATAACCATTTATTTAAATTGTAAAATCTGTGTATTTACAGAGTGGCTGTTTTTGCTCTTCAGGTTTCACAGCAATTACATTGGAAGCTATTTCTGAAAAACTGGGCTCTTATTTCTGAAAAAATAAGTTATCAGCAATTGCTTCCTACGCATGCATAATTGCTTGAATAATTGTACTCTACAAAATGAAGGAAATTACCCTTTAATGCTGCCAAATAATTCTGATAGTTTGTTAATCCGCAAAGAGCACAGGGGCTCTAAAAGTTGTGTAACTCAGATATTAAGGCGATAATCCAGAGCAGATTTCTTGTGCAGTTAGTATGAAATATGTTTACACATCAGTAAGACAAAGTGGATTTATACTTACTTTTGCTTTTAAATAAAAAAGAAAAAGTGGTCATAAGCATACACAAGGCAGTTGATCAGAGTAAATTTGAAGAGTTTTTTGTGTGGATAAAATCTATACCCCTTTAGCAGGCCATCTAAATACTTTGCTGTTGAAGCAGCTGCGTATATGCAGAGTGTTGCATGTGGTTTTCCAGCTGATGATTCCATTGTCATTTCTCATGTGTGGACTCTCACACGTAAGCTGCAGTATTTTTGCTAGGTATATTGGCATCTCCCTTTGACTTCTTCCTTCAAGTCCTTAGAAAAAAATTATAGAAGTTTTGCAGTTCTGAGCTTTAGAGGCCTATTGCAAATCTGTATACACATAACAGTGGTGGAAGCTAGAATGAATGGTCAGGGCACAATGACAGTGATAGTGATACTTCCCTGTGACTAGTAAGTTTCAAATAGAATTGCTAGATGATTTTTCGCTTAAAAAGTGCTTCCTATTTTATGTAAGGTATAGTTTTATATGTAATACTGACTGCATGCTCCATGTTACAAAAGTTCTGTTGCATAAAGGACTTGCAATCTTCATGGTATAGCCTAGTTTGTACTGTCTTACATAACTTATTAACAAAAAAGTTAAAGCTGCCTTTTACTGAAACCTGGACTATTGAGATACAGGTGAGATTCCTGAAAAGAAAGGTTTCTGAACATCCGTTATTTTTTCTAGTAGGAATAGTTATATTCTTTTGAGTTGAGCACACTCTTCCTACCCATATGTGAAAGTCTGCAGCAGGAGTTGTGAACTTCTTTATTTCTTCATGAAACTTCCACCTTTGTGATTTTGTTGTTGCCAGTATGTGCACTGAGTGCAGTCTATGTGCAGCCTTGGGCTTCAGAGACTAACAAAATTAAAATCTGCTTTATACAAATAGCTTTTGTCAGAGAAGCTCTGTCTTGCTGAATTAAGTCCACAGATTGTAAAAGGTGTTTAATTACAGTATGTCATTAATTAGCCCCAATATTCCTGGCAAAAATTACTCCCTTTCTAAGAGTCTTACACGCTATTTTTGTAGTTAGCAGAAAAACTTAACTCACTGTTCTGTCTTTTCATTGCTCTTTCCCTGTACGTTAATTGGGTGTTTATCTGGCGGTGCCATCCACTTCAGGTTTTGAACTTTTCCTGTGGTTTCTTCTTTTCCCCTGTCTACTACATTTTTAATGTTGCTTGAAGGTTGGTTCTGCCTTTATTTTGTACTCTTTCTCATAGTATCTTGTTCTTGTTTTTTATTTTGTTTGCCTTATCATTCTTCTCATGCACGTCTATCCCTTACCTCAGCTTCCTTTGTTTTCTGATTCCACTGGCTTCAGTTGCTTATGCAGGAGCAAAGGCTGCTGGGGTAAGGATACAGTTTTGGAGGGTAAAAGAGACAACATCAGCAGAGAGCAACTAAGTATCAGTGTTTGTAGGCTTTATCAGACAATAGCAAATATGGCACCAAAAAATTATCCGGCTTTTCATATCAACTCATAAGACCTGAGATCCACAGATTAATTTATTCAGGCGTGTCTAACAATATCTTTTTTTCAATTAACTCTTTTTTTGGTGAATATGTTGTTGGATAGGAGAGATTTAATCAACAGTTCTAAAAACCCCTCACATGTTTGTCTGTTGTCTGTGTATGGCCCTCTCTGACTTCCCTAGTTTATACCCTTTCCATCCTATTGGATATCCTTCAACCACAGGACTTGTCTAGAAAGGTGCACGTATGGCATGGCAAGTCAGAAGAAAGAATTGTTTCCAGCAGCATGGTAATCAAACATCTTGTCAAAATATTTCCTGATTGTATAAGCTTTCTGCTAGAGGTAGAATGCTTTGATAAAAAATGGTCTGTGCCTCCTGCAACTTGGATTTTTAAATTGTTTTTCATGGTGGTAAGGTTTCACCCATTGTCCAGGCTGTATGTCCTGGATCATATAGTCACTTTATTTAGCAGGAATCACACTCTACCCTATTTTTATGGGTAGAGGTAAGTGCTCTGTTGTGTTTAGTAAGTACAACTGTGGAGATACAATAGCCCTTCCTCTTGGGTTGTCGTTCTCTTCACCAGCAGATGGAGACCTGTATGTGAGACCTAGTTTTGTAGGCATAGTGGTTTATACATAATAATTGGTTGTTACTGGATTTCAGTGGAATTTCCATGTCCCAGTTCCTTTGAGGTCTGGTTCCAAATCTGCGGACATCTGGAGGTCTTTAATCCTCTCCTAGATTTTGGCTGAAAACTTTGACAACAGAAGCAAGGAGGAGGAAGGTGGACACTGCTCTCTAACAACAAGAATCAAACAACCCTAATGTTTCAGTACCTCCATACAGAATTATAATAGAATACAGCATTTTATTAGCCTGGGATGGCATGGATCTTGCACAAAGAAAGATAACACGATAGGAAATGTCTTCTTATGATTTAATCTATACCACCCCAGATGCTTGAGCCTTCTTAAAGCAGCTACAGTACAGGACTTCTTGCTGTCTGTAAGGGCTGAGTCTGCAGGCCTTGAGCATTTATCTGTATTGTCTGGCAAAGGTGAAGGCTGGGTGCTTGCTTCACAAATGCCTTGTAGACATCGTCCCCTCTTTCTGTCTATGGAATTCCTGTTGATTGGGCAATGGGAGTCACAAAGGACTGTAGTACATCTTTCCCTGCTGTAAAAGTAATATAATCCATGCAGACGGTGGTTCATTGGCTGGCTGTCGAGAGACGTGATATGGTCTCTCTGACTGCTTAAACTCCATTTACCCTACTTTGCAGGTCTTCAGTATTCTCTGGATGTTCTTGCTTACTTCAGATTCTTGAGTCTGGGACAGAACGTGGGTAGGTTGCCTGTTTTAAAAAAAAAAAAAGTTACCAAGTTACCACTATTTTGTGTCTTAATTTTGCCTGTTCTAAATACCTGACTTCTGGGAAAATCATATATCTTTTGCAAGAATTGGCTTAATCTTCAGCTGTTTTATCACAGAACACACCGTTCTGTGGAACATCATTATTACTGACGGAAATTAGAGATAAACTTCTGTCAGAAGGGTGAAAAAGATGGCCCTGAAAATACCCAATGCACAGGTCAAGTCCTGTTAGGGACCTGAGGAGTGCAATCCATCTTCAGGTGCTTCTTTGTCTTTAGGAACCTAAAACTGGTGTCAGTCATGTCCAGATACACTAAAAGCGTTGCTGAGAAGCTAATGCTCTTGCTCTTAAGCATGGTACTTGCAGCAGTAGTCAGCATGATAAAATGCATGGTATAGAAATGTGATCAGATGTGTTCAGAAATTATTCTGCTTTCTTTAACGGTATTGAAGTAAACTGTGATACTGCCACCTACCTGAAAGAAAAAGCTTAATGATGTTAAAAGGGGCGGAACACTCTTGTTTTCCAAAAGGATGGCCATGCTTTAAATGAAGTTTCAATTTAGTTGCAACTTACCTTTTTGCATACATGAGCTGTTCATAAGCATAAACATACCAAAAAGCTTAAACAAAAATATTTTAAATGTTTAAGTACAGTATTTTAAAAAATCTTGTAAAGCCTACTAAACATCAGGCTTTGTGTATATATAATTATGTTGAAAATGTGCTAGATAGCTAGATGTACTAGGAGTGTAGCTAAACCTAGTCTGTGAACTGTGTTTTTAATAATTTAATGCTAATGATCTAGTACATGCTATAAATTATGTGTACATGTTCAAACTGAGAATATTCAGGCCTGTTTTCAAATAACATATATTTGAGAATTAAGCTATTTTTATGTCTCTCTGGGAATGGTGGAAAAAGAACATAAGAAAAAACATACTCTGAAAATGATGGGGCATTTTTTTGACGTATATAGGAGACTATAATTAAAGATTTTCCAATAATTTTCTTTAAATGTAAAAATACCAATCTCTTTAAGAGTTAAATGAAAAATATACAGGAAGTGACCAGGTATCATCTACAATTTTTAATGCACAGCTTTAACCTCTCATAACCCCAAGCTCCATGTACAATTTTTGCACCTTTTGGCCTTCAACACTGCAGACATCATCTGACTTTCTTGTCATTTCCCTTAGAGATAGACAAGACATGAGAATTGTAACCATTCTGCTAAACAGTGAAACTGAAAGCTTTGAAATAATTTTCTGTACTTTGACAATGCATCTTACTTTCCATTCATTTCTTTGGTAATATAATTTCAGCTTTTAGGGTGGCTTTTGTTTTGATTTTGATTGACTGATCTGGAAGGCTACTTACATGGCACCTGTATTTACATACTGTCCACACTCACATCTACAAGCTTCAGAGCCAATCCAGTAAGATTTATATGTTTGAATGATTCTGAATTTCCTGATTCTTAGTGTCTGAAAGGACAGGGCAGGCAGTGATATATAAATATAGGTTATAGAAACCAGCTCTAAGGGGTATGGCAGGACATGTTGATGAGAGTATTGGTTTTCAGACTTCTTGGATTTTTGGGCCACCTTCACCTTCCACAATTTCTTGCAGTAAACTATTAGTAAGTCAGTAAGTTGGGAGCCCATTAGCACAGCCTAACAAATCTTTGATGGATGATCCCAGGGTGGGAGAGCAGGGTAGGAGAAGGACCGGTGTTATTATGTGGTTACTGGATTCGGCTGGATCCATACATTTTGGTGGTCTGTGTTGGGCCAGAACCTAACAACTTCAGAGGTGTAGTGGGCTGGTGATTTTTGCTGAGGTAAACGCCAGAAATTATTTTCAGTTAAAACACTCTTAGTTTTAATCCCCAGGGTATTGACAACTCTGAATTTAATATCCTAGAATGTCAAACAATTGTTTAGCAACTTAAGTCCTGGTGATTTCACCCAAGAAGCAGATTTTTTTTCCAGGTAATTAAACCATTTATATTTCTATTTACACTATTTAATGTACTGAACCACTTTTTCCTGTGATTTCTCAGTTTTCAGCAACAACAGCTCTTATCCTCAGTCTGCTCTGCATATATGCATGTAGATCTCAAAGTCAGTGTAACTGAAATCCAACTGCAAAAGCTAACTCTGTATGTAAAGGAAAGTCATAAATGGAGTACCAGCAAGTCGATGCATTCCATCCAGCATGTAACTTCATACTTATGCATATATAAGAACTGACAAAAACAAAATCCTCTTTTGGAATGTGTAGAAAATGTTCACTGTAAGAGGAAATGAAAATTATTTAGATTAAAGTCAAAACAACAATTTAACATGCCTTTGTGTACACAAACACTCTTCTGAAAGTCACAAATCATAGATGCTTGATGTTCAGAGTTGTTTTAAATGCTACTTACCTAAAGCCAGGAGATGAGAAACATGTGGCAGACCTTTTCTACAAAAGGTGGGGGGGGAGCAAGAGGATGTTTGCGTCTGCAGAAGGAGGTCTTAAAATTACTCAAAAAGCTGACAGTTCACTTAAATCATTAATCCTACATTGAAGACATTTCTACATTTTAATGGACTGCAATTAAACCCAATATTTCTTAATACAAGTGTCAGGTGTTTTCAGCAGTGATGCAAATGACTGCTTAGTGCTATAATTCTGAAGGGGAAGGCATTTAGACCAGGCTCATTTGAACAGCCAAATATAAACAAAAGCACATAATTCCATCTGCTTTTTGGCAATTTGTTGTTCCTTTTAGGTTCTCTTTCCCCGTTTGTCTTGTGGACACAGTTTGCAGGAAATGTCAGCCGGCATGATTGATAGCATGAGATTGGATGTACTGACTTCATGCTTTCATAAAGCAAGACAGCTGTTGGGAGAAACTTTCCTTCAGGAGCTGGAAAGGTTTAAATTTTCCATCTCTTTGACTGTTTGGCCTGATGAAGGATTGGGTTTTACCAGACAAGTAAATAAAAAGATGGCTAAGATGTACTAGAAGGTCATTCAAATGATCTTTAAATAGCAATTACTGGAGGACGGTTGATGGAAAGCCCTCTGCATTCTAAGTCTGCTTAGAGGGAGCCCTAAAAAATTATGCTTGCATTCTCTCAATTTTTTTAACCACTCTGTAAAACAGACAATTTCTAGTAATGTGATTCTACAATGGGAGTTTGTTAGGAGGCAGTAGGCAATGGAAGTGATTAATTTGAATTCCCTGGTTGTCAGTTATGTTTCTGTGGCTGTGAGATTTTGGCTCACTTCCAGAGTCACTATGTACTATAGCGCATCAGTTTACAGTTCTTTTTCTTGCTAAAATTAGATATGTTGTTTTAATTTTAATTAACTAGGTTTTTTGATAAATAGTTGTATCCAAACAAGTATGCTTTAGTTCTAAGGCAGAAAGGAAAAAAACGTGGACTGTTCATTTTTACAGTTATACCTAGATCTGAAGGATATTATTTTGAGGACCGTGTATTTTGCAGATGTTATAAGCATACTTTTGAAGAAGATCAGTTTATTTGGAAATGCACTACGTGATGCTTTTATTTATTTTTCCCATGCTGTCTGTCTGGAGGGCTTGGGTGTTAGTCAATAGTTTGAAGGACTAATAACTAGGTTTCTGGCTACACTAATTCTGAAAATCTTAGCCAGATCCATTGTCCTGCTGAGGCTAGGTGAGAACCAAAACTCATGAACTGAAACTCCCTGAACCCAAAACTTTGGTGGAGATTACATTTAGATGGTGGTTTGAGTCAGACTCCAAATTCCTCTTCAGTCTAGTGTTTTCCTGGTCAGACACATCATTACAATATGTGGCAGTTGCTACTCGACCTGTTAGCAATGTTTTCCAAGCTAGATTGGGTCTTACTGGATTTTTTTGACTAACAAATGTCATAGTATGTTTTCTTTAAAATAGAAAACAATATGTAGGTCTAATTGTCAAGCAACCCTGAGCAGCTGAACAGCTTTTTGCCAAGAAGCATACTGCCAAGGTCCTCAACAAGTCCTGTTCATACGCTGGGAAGCTTTATTCTAGACTTTTCAGAAGTAAGTCTTGTCCCATAGAGCATTTTCAAGATACACCACAAAGGTAAGGAGAGTGCTGGTTTAGATGAGGGCTGTGTCCCCAATCCTGATTTGAGCAGGAGAGGTTGGACTAGAGAGTACACAGCATTTCTGTGCCCACCTACAGTTCTCAGTGCTCTTGTGTACTCTGGGCTGTGCCATACTCTCTGCCTCATTCATCTCTGCAGTTTAAGTTCAAGGCGAAATGCTCAGGGAAGAGGAAAATATGTTTATACAAGCAGTCATGACTGTAAGAAAATTTGATATTATGGCTAATCCTAAAAAAAACTCGGAAAACTTTAGAAATGCTTTATGAACCAGATTGAGATAGCAGCAGTTTCTTTGGGCCAAAGGGTGACATTAGCTGCTGTGCAGATACATTTCACAATGCTCTGGGGTAAGAGGATACCAAGGAACTACGTGGGTCACTTCATTTAGATCCTGTAAACATTTCTGTAATCAGTAATCATCTGCACTGTTTCTTAACTCTGTATGGATCACTGTAACAATCTAATCACTTACACAAATACGCAGTTTCAATGCCACTAATTAGGATTCTGTAGAACTGGAAAAAAAAGCCAGTTTGTATTCTACATGTACAATCAATTTATTGCTAAACATGTAAAGATCTAACTATCTATTTATATCTAAATGAGAATATTTTTTCTTTTTTTTTTCTTTATATGCTTACAAATTAATCCTGAGTATCTTTATATGCAGGGTGGTGTGTTCACTCTTCCAGTAACCCCATTTAAACAGGTAGTGTGTCATCAGAGAGGAATTTAATGCTTTGCATTGCTTTGGCAGATTGTGGCTGCACTATGATAAATAAGGTTCTGGCAGGTTGCTACTTATTTTTGAACCATCGTTCCACTAAGTTCTAAAAATTCAGTGTGATCAAAGAACTCCTTTACTGTTGTTAGTAATACTTTTATAGCATTAGAGCCTCAAGGTCCCAGCTGAGATGAGGCCCTACAGCCCTAGATGTTGTACAGGCATAGAGTAAGAGGCCAACCACACCCTAAGAAATTAATAATCTAACTAGCAAGAGCAGACAGAAGTATGATGCACAAAAGGATGACTAAATACCAGTGGCGGAGTCTCTAAACCATCTTTTAATATTCTTTGCCATAAATGTTGGAATGTGTTGCCACTTAAGGAAAAGTTACTTCTGTTCATTTGCTGCCTCAATAGAATATTTTTTTTTAATGGAAATTATTAAGCATACTTTAAGTTAGAAGCAAAAGTCCTGATAACTTACAAAGCATCCAGAAAACAATTACACATGCTCAGAACCTTGGTCTGTGTTTCCTAATGACCACTTGATTTTGTATTTCATACCCTTCATCTGAGAAATCTTTGAAAGTTAAAATTATCTAATATAATTAAGCATTTATACTGCCTTGCCATGCTACTGCATGCTTGCTTAGAGCGATAATCAGTGAAGCTAAGGTCATTACCAATACATCTGTGTAAATAAAAATATTTTTTTAACCATGTGGAGCACCACTGCAGTGCTCAGGTTCTGGAAGAAGAGTCCCTGGGAAAAGATGTCCAGCATCTTAATGCATCTTCAGTGTTGTTTTTTTTTTTTTTTCTTAATTCCCTAAGAGGGTATCTACCTGTCTTGCAGCACTGTAGCAATAGTGCTGCTCTCACATCAGAGATTTTAGAAGTCTTTGGACATTTCCCCAGGAAGTCACTAGAGCTGAACAAAAGAGGGATTCTAGAAACCCATTGCTTGAAGTGCATGCAAGCTTTCCAGCCTATCCAGGTTTCTACCTGCTATGGCACTGAAAGGCTAGTCCTTTCTCACTCTCACATGGTTGCCCTATCAATCAGTGCTTATGCAAAGGAATAAAACAAGTAGCATTTGGTCTTTTTCTTGTATATTTGTAGAGCCTTTACGGATCGAGACTGGAGCCTGCAGTACCTTTTGTCTATAAATAAATAGTACTATTGATAGCAATTCTTTGACATGAGCAAAAGAAGTTAGAGAGCAGGGTTTGTGGTACTCTGTAGCCTTTTCACGGGAACCAAAGTAGTTGTATAATAGTCAGAGATTTTGAAAATTCACTAGTGTTATTTTCTTGTGTTTAGATAGCCAGGCAAAAGGAATCCAACACATCACTGAAACGAAATATTTATTAAAAATCTTCATAAATTCTCCTAAAAAAGCCAGTCTCCAATATTCATAGTAGCATAGCACTACAGTTAGTTGACATCGACACATTCTGTGTTGTATAAAAATAAATAGGCTGGGTAGGGGCTTAACCAGGATCATGTATTTCCTTACAAACTCAGTTCTCCATTTTCTTTGGAAGGCTAGATAATGTCTTCCATTATTTTCCTTGTGTTCATCCATTATTTTTCATTTATGGCTTGACATGATACTAGAGCAAAAAAATGAACTGCAAGAACAGCAATGAATTCATATATATTGTACCTTTATTGCGTGATTAAACAAGAAATTGAAAGCTCAGTAGCATAAAAGGTTTGATTTTTTCCTCTTCTTTTTTTCCGAATAAGTTAATACCTCAGAAATAATTTATGTATTTTCAGTAATGCTGTCCTGCTTCTTTCTCTGAAGAGTCACCCATGCCATTTTTAGCTGTAAAATTACTTTTCTGTGATAACAAGAATAGAATTTAGAATTTTAAGATGGGCAAGTAATACTTAAAGCAGAACTCATACAACACTACAGGGTATTGGGGCTCAGGTTAGGTCCCAAAAACCTATGGCGATCATATTCTGCATCTCTTCTTATGGTCATGCAAAAGTGTAAGCAAGCACTACTATGTCACTAGCATTTTATATCTTTTCAGACTGTTGTGCAATTTTTATTGCAGTCTTAAATCAGTATAAACTGATCGCTATCCCCATAAGTAACTCTGACATATAATTTAATGTATGAATTGAGACACAGATCATAAAGAACAGGTGATAAAATATTACACCAATACTGAGAACATTAAAATGCTGATGTTTTGAACAGCTGGCTTAGCCTTTTTTTTCTCAGCTGGAATAAATAGTGATATTAAAGGATTAGCATAACCAAAAACAAGTATTGAATGACTTGATTTCATTCCAGTCAATAAGAATATTTAGGAACCAACATTTTGAGCACTATACAGCAGAAGAATTTATTTCTTCCATATATATATTTTATAATATTGTCTAGGTATGGATGTATTTATTATGTCTATATCAATTTTATATTTATTTTGGAAACCTTTGGAGAGAGAGTGCTTGAGGCGTGGTTGTTTTTTAAAATGTTTTTATGTGCCATTGTTAAAACGGTATATCCTAGTGTTTTTAAGAAGAAGATTTGTTTTCATTTATGTATCATTATTAAATTAGAATAGAAATGGGGAGGAAGTAGTTATCCATCAGGAAACATCAAGATCAGGCAAGGAGTAAAAAAGAATCCAGTCTTTTGTATACATATTTGAGATCTCAGAATAGGTTTCAGAGTAGTAAACTTAAGAAAGCAAATGTGTAAAATCAGAAAGGTTTGTGGTGGTGTCATTTCTAAAATGAGAGACAAAGACCATGGAGCAGCTGGGAGGTCAGAAAATTAAAGCCTGAATATCAAATATATTATTTTTGATATCATAGTCACAAGAGCGTCACTGTAGGCTTTCAGAGCAAGGATTTTCCTCACTACTGTTTCTAGAGCTTTCTAGCAGTGCAGCTGGAGCAGGGGACCAACCTTTTCCTCAGGTCTTTTCCAATGATGTCCTAAAGCTGAGAAAGAATAATAGAAGAGTGGGATCATCTGAAGAAAGATGCGTACAAAGGGTTGGGAGTAGTGAGGCATTGTTCAGCTTTGTCTTGTAGTTTGCTAGGATAATTTTGGAAATGAAAATTATATTTAGGGCTTTGACACATGAGTTTGATTTCTCACTGAAGTGAGGAGGCTTCATGTAATTCTTGTAGTGTGCAATTGCAAAGCAACAGACAGATTTTCATGTTTATAATGTTTTTTCATTAATAAATCTCTGGAATTCAAGTAAGTGAATGAGCACTCTTTGACATTTTTTGGCAAATGGCACCAGCTTTGTGATTTGATTTTATTTCCTGAAGTGTTTCAGGAGTTGAATTTTAATGCTAGCTTAGTTGTTAGGGTCTCTGAGTAGATCAGCCAGCTCTTCATCCATTTTTATAATGAATGACTGTCTGAAGTTAAATGAAGACCTTCCATTCATCAAAACTTACTTCTGCTCTTTCTTTCTTTGAAGGTTTCAGCAGCCTTCCTGCAGCCAGACTCTGGATTATGTGTGTTTTCCATGACACCACTTCAGAATTTAGTGGGTTTGTCAACTTCACTCTGCAAACAGGCAGTGGCATCATTAGGTGACTTGATGCCCCAAGTCTAAGTCCATATATTACACCATTTTCCTTCACCCCACAGACACAATGCAGCTGATAGACTGTGATGTAGCAGTTGTGTACAGAACTGTATGTTTGGAACTTGGTGCAAACAGAAAGTGCTTGTCATCCTCCAGTTTTATCACTGGGGAAATTAGTTTTGTCCAGTTCAGCTAGCCAAGGATTCTGACCCTCCCATAGCTTTAAGTATTTAAAAGAATATACTTATTCCACCTGCAGGTTTATTAAAAATGAATACATTGAAAATAACTGCTAAACTCAGAAAAGAAGGTAATTCCCCCTGAGACAACTCTAGATTATCTGTGGGCACAAAGATGAAGGCAAATATTACTTTTTTGCCAAATAAATACTCAAAGTGCAAAGTGGGAGGAAAAGGTCTGATTTAATTATTAATGCTATACCTGCCCAGTCCTATTACTTAATCCCTTTGGAGCAGCATCTCCTAGGTAGTAGCAATAAGGCTAATACAGAGGTGATGGTGGAATTGCCCAGGAATTTGATTAAGTATCTGCATAATATTTTGCTAGTTTGCAACCAGAACAATAGACTCTAGTCTTATGACAATATTTCCAGCCTTTTGCTTTTTATTATTTCTGGATTTTCACTTTATGTGACAGACAGAAAAGAAATGATCTATGAAATATGTCAGCCATCATTCTCTGGGAAATAATCCATGGGAGCTTTTCTTGTACTGCTTTAGGTATGTTTATTATTAGTCTTAAATGCTTATAAGAACAGTTACACCACTGACGGACCAAATTGTTTTCTAAGTGTTTCTTTCAATAGCAAGTTTCTTTCATCTTGGGGGCAAAGGGCAAAAGGCACTTTTGTCCTGTTATACTGATTTCCTTTATGGTAACTTTAATACGGTACTTGGTTTTTGTTCACCCTCCTTTTATCCAAAAGGCTGTCATAGCCCAAAAACTTTGATAGTTTTCTAAACACTGAAATGAATTTCAAAGCAAATTTGTTTCCTTGCAATGGATCTGTTTTCCACAACCCTCTGATGATTGTCATGATGACCAATGTATCACCTAAAGATCCCTGTTGCCAAATTTTGCTCCCTTGACCTCTTTCATTTATCATATTAAAACCCAGAAAAACTGTTACAATAAATTAATAAAAAAGAGGAAATTGTTTCAAAACTTAATTCAATTCCTTGATTGCAATAATGACAGAAAAGCTCTGGAAAGGTAACATGGTCTTTCCAGACAAATGCCTGCAGAAGAGTGCGTTAATTCTTGACAATGATTGTGATACATGGGAAGATTGATAGGAGACTGTCAAGTGATTCTGAATTGCAGATAGAAAACTATATTGAATCGTAACAATTCTTGGAAGTTTAGAACTCCATGTTTAATGAGACGTATGTAAAATATTTTTTGATGAAACACAAAACCTTAAAAATGCAAATAGTCTCATGCTTTTTATTCAGAATTTCAGAAAAAATCTTATTTTGTGGGATATTTTGTTTGCTGCACATGTCTTTCAGCAAAAATGAATTAATTTTCCTTTTAATAATAAGCACTTTAGGACTAACTTATAATTTCTTTCTCATTATTTAAAAGCACTTATAAAAAGCTGTGACATTTGAGAGAATGTAAAATCACTAATTAAAAAAGGGGTAATGTTCACTTCATGAAAGGTGAACGTATGAAGTTTACAGAGTGACACCACTGCTACAGTCACAGTGACCTAAGAAAGAATTTACACCATTTTGTGTATGGGCTGTGTTTTATCTCGTTTATCGCATCCCCCAGCAACCCCAACAATAAGGGCATTGATGTTAAAATAACTTGGATAGATTAAACGATTTTCCTTGTTTTATAAAAAATCCACAAACTGTCCATGAATTTTGTATTGTAATTTCACTGTATCCCATTTTATGAGCATTTTGTGAGCATTTATCTTTATGGTATGTAGTCCAAAAGGGCATAGAGTGTGTAGCTGTTGAGACATATATCCTGTTTCCGCTAAGTGTAATGCCTTTATTGTTCGTGCGTCAAGATATAAAGACTTCTTGTTCACATAATGGATACAGCTGGTTGGGTGGGGGGCAGGGAGGGTCTTACAATAAAAAGGCATTTGACTGCTGCTGGGATCCTTGTCAGTAAAATACTCAAAGATGGTTAATTGGACATTAATGTGTCAGATTTTCAACAAAATAACAAGAAATTTGCCAAAAAGAAAACCTGAAGGAAACACGCCTCCAAATTTTACAACAAAGCTTTGTTTAAAATAGAAGTTAAAGCAGCTAAGATTTATGACATGTTGACATAGCTGATGGTAAAGGAGTTGGCTGAATCTACAGTGAAGGTCCAAATGAGAACATCTGCATTAAGAAGCTAATTCTCTTAAACATACTGATCAAAATATTAATGCTACATGTAAACACAAGTGCTTTATCTGACAGTGATTTACATTTGGAAAGACCTAATCCAGCTATGCACTGCATCTTTATTCATTACCAGCAGCCTTTACTTAACACTTCATGCCCGCTTGCACAGGTGGACAATCTACTCAGAGTGACTATTGTGTTTATGTTATTTTTTCATAAGCAGGGTTTGAAATTTGTCAAACTGCATCATTGTTTAACTATGTGCCAGTCAAAGGGAAATTGCCAGATGGAGCGGCTTTCCCCTAACCTTGCTCCAGGCAATGAAATTACACATAGGCCACAGTCTTATGTCAGGTCTTTTTAAAAAAAGAAAAAAAAGAAAAAAAAAAAAAGAAAAAAACCTCAGGCCATGAATAGGTATGACTATGTGCATTCACAAAACCTGGCTTTCTTATGCCACTAATTTTATATGAAGGCTCATGCCAATGGTAAATAAAACTTCATGTCCGTCATGTCACTCATTAACTAGGTGCTCATAATTTATGTATTTAAGGCTTGCTTGTCCGCCAAGCAATCAAACAGTAAACCATGTTTTATAGGTGTTAGTGTTTATAGTAACTGTAAATAAATGTCAAACAAAAAAAATCAGGTTTCAGAAAAATGATCAGGGTTGAGTCATTTATCATTGTTCCAAGTGGAAAAATCTGAGAACCTGCCAGTGCCAAAGCAAATGTTTCCCTGGCTTCTTCTAACATGCAGCTTAAAACTACCAGCTTGTAGAATTCTATTAGCAGGATTTGATGAAATGGAAAATTTGCAGACCGTGTGTTTTAACTGAACCGCTTTCTCAAAGAATGGGGCAACCTGGCTCTTCTTTAAGATGGTGGCCTTTCATTG
This sequence comes from Phalacrocorax carbo, assembly GCF_963921805.1. Taxonomy (NCBI): domain Eukaryota; kingdom Metazoa; phylum Chordata; class Aves; order Suliformes; family Phalacrocoracidae; genus Phalacrocorax; species Phalacrocorax carbo. The sequence continues at coordinate 24,604,647 of NC_087518.1, read as the reverse complement.
TTGTGATTTGTTGCTTTTTTCTGTTTATGCTTGAAGGTGACTTAGGGAGAAGTTAGGCTGCTCCAGAGTGTGGGCAGAGAGGTTCTTTACAAATGAAGGAAAGTCAGTGTGCATGCCTGCTCCATCCAGCTCAGGTGGTCACCAGTGGTTTTGCTGTGCCTGCTGTAGGACTGTGCCTTCCTAAACAGGGTACATAAGGAAGAAAGGCCATACAGGCACCTACTGCTTGGTGTTGTCATGTTGCTATCCATCCAAGTTCATTCTCTCTTAGGACCTACACTTGTGGGCCTCCAGGTAACAGCATGTTATAGTTGGTGTACCTGTATCTCTGAAGTTGCATACTAGCCACATGTATTTTGGCTAGGAGATTTGAAAATGAGGCAATTTGGGTATTCAGAGGCTTTTGCTGGCGTACACTGGTACTACAGACCAGCAGAGGTTATAGGGGCTGCCTGCTAACTCCAGAGTTGAGTACAGGATCTGTTCTGCAACAGAGAAATATGTTTGCACATCTCAGTGCTAAGTACATGTCTGTTTGGTGTTTCTAAAAAAAAAGTATGTAATTCTAACATTTTCTAGATTGATTTGTCTCTAGAATCACACTTAGACAAAGCTTCTTGACAGATTAGAAGTTCGTGAAGAACCATATCGTAACATGGAGCAAGGATGATGTTACCCAGAGCAGGAAAAGTGAACAGAGACCATAAAGGAGAATGGATTTAAGTGCAAAAATCAGTAAGGTGGTGTATCCTACAGGTAAAAAGATACAAATGAACAAAGTTAAGTGGAGATAGCAGTTTACCTGTTACTGTCTAAAAAAAAGAAATATTAGTACAGGAATGCTGGTGACCATGACCATGAGGGAGGTGATTTGTGCTTTGAGAGTGACTGTCAAACAGCCTACATATGAGAGTGTGTTGCCGGTTTCATGGATTTTTAAAAAAAACTTCCCATCACACCCATATTTACCTGTATGGAGATGGTCACAGTGAAACTAAAAAAAAAAAAAATCAGTCAGATAAGCCAGTACCTCTAGAGCTTTGTTGAAGAGCTACTGATATCTGTAAAGTAACTGTGCTCTGGTGGGTTTCTGGAGATATCTGAGGGATATCTGACCCTGAACTGCTATGGCCTGAATCAGCAGCCGACACTGGTGTTGCCCTATGTGGGAGTTTCTGGGCTATGGTGCAGCTCATGTTCCCACACCTCATATTCCCCCAGGCTTCCTTGTGCTAACTGATAGAGGAAGAACTTTTTATCAAGTCTATCTATAGTGTACAGCTTGCATATTTTCAACAGCCAAGGAAGTAAAATAATTCGATGCTATGCTTGTCGTGATCCAGATTCTCATGTGATGTAAATTTTCTTGGCTCTATTGATGCTGGTAGGGCAGAATGTGTTGATGAAACTTAAAGGCAATGACGAGCTGTTTGATGTATTAAGGGCTAAGAATTGTGCTACAAAGTGATGACTGTGAAAAGTAAAAATAGTCTGTGATTGTTAAATTGAAGTCAAGATATTGGTTATGTTTATGTAGTCAGTCTGTCCTATACTTGAGCTCAAATGTGCCTATAGTTGTATGCTATTAATAAATAACAATGGTACTTCATTATATAATTTCTATTTTTCTTTGTCTTCTCCCTGTATAGTAAAATAAATTCATTTTGGGCCTACATTATTTTTTAAATTATCTCTTTCTTTTTTATTGGTTTTGCACTAGCTTTGAAAAACATTCAGTGAGAAAATACGCCTTGGCATGTCTAGCACAGGCCCCTCAGATGCATTTACGAGTCCTATTTCAACAGCTACAGTGAAGGGTGTATGACACACCAGCTTCAGTATTTCCTTTGTGTTGTGCCCACCATAGATTACTTTAGTTCTGCGTTATTTTAAAACACATCCAAATTAAACAAATAGACTCTCAGCTTTCTGAGTATGGTAATGTGTAGTATCCAGTTTCATGGTATTTCTAGTGAATTTTTAAAGTGATGTTATTTCCACCTATTTGGCCAACTTCTGAGGGCCTTCCCCTTCATTGAGGGCTCTGTCACAAACCATTTCTGAGCTGTACTGTGCACCTGTATCAGAGAGCAGCCCTGAGGTTTCCACTTAATTCTTACTCAGCAAAACTCCCATCAACTCTGCTCAGGTTTGTGGCTCATTAAAGCCCACAGAAAAGTTCCCATGATTGTTAAGATTCCTGCATGCTCAGATGTTATTATTCACTGTGTATAAATGGGGCAATTGGAATGCTATATTTTGGCTCAAACTGATTTACCAATTTATGAACAGCGTTTAAAAATATATAGTAAAGTATATCTGTTCCATGTTTTCTTGCTTTCTGAAGATAGTCTCTGATTCTATAGGTGTAAAAAAATAAAGGCAATAAATATCTTCAAATAGCTAAGGACATAATTCATGCCTTGTAATGCATGTTTTAAAAATCAGGTCTTTTTCTGGCTCATTACCTAGCCTGTAGACTTGATTTTTTTAATTAATGTAAGAACACCTTCTTTATGGCATGTTCGTGTTTACCCAAAAGTCACATCATTTTTCAAATTATACAAGGTGTCAGTACTCAGGGTAATGGTCTTTACTGCTCACATTCCAAAATAAGGACTGCTTTTTTTTCCCCTAAATCTGTATAGAAAAAGAAGGATCAGGAATGTTTTTCCCCTAGTAGCATTTGTTTGCTAGTGAGTGCTGCACATAAAATTCACACAGAGAAGCCATCAGGTCTGCGTTTATAGTTGTTGTTCGTAAGAGTTAAGCTCCACCAAGGAACGCACAGCTGATGCCCATGTGTTGCTGCCGAGAGTCCAACTCCATCCTGAGGTGGTGCAATGTTTATTTTCTGGTGACAGCTCCAACTGGGTAAGTGGGATTCTTATTTGGTCATAGTGGAGTACATATAGTGGACTAAAGGCAGTCTAAGAATAAGTAGACATGGTTCCTGTTGGCTTTCATGTGTCTGAAAACCTGGTTGCTTCCGTTACGTGTTTCTGATTTTCTTTTTATTAGGTGAGATCAGACCGTGGTGAAGAGTGGTGTACAGAACTAGTTAAGAGTTCATCCCTTTAATTTCTTCTGATGATTACAAGAAACTGTGTAGTTTTGATAATCTTATGGAAGTTAGAAACATTTTGTCTTCTTTCATTTTTTTTTTTTCTAAAAGTAGGCCTTAGGGGCTGGGGTTGTCTTTTAAATAAATGCTAATAGAGAGACCTGTAATTCTGTTTGTGTGAGTTGCTTGGTCTAGGACTGGGATTCATCAGTACTGTGTTAACAGAAACTTGACAGGATGGGAAGAAGAAAATGTAAGTACTTTGCAGCAAGACATTAGAAGAATTGGCTGCAACTTTTTCTTGAAAGCATCTTATTTTATTAATTCTGATTATTTTCAGAGTGTGAAACCTTTCAGATTAGAGATCCTGTTAACCATTATCACCCTGAACACCCAACAGCTTGCACACATTTATAATTTTGGTTCAGCTTATTGTAATACTTGTTGTTACGGGCAAGTCTGAAAGTATGAGAGATCCTCCTTGCACCATTTTGCAAAGATGCACTGTTGCCAAAATCAAAAAGCTGTCATTACGAACAGGAAGGCAGGGCAGTTGAGTGTTGTTTTGGCAACCTTTTATCAGTGCTCATTTAAGTCTGCCTTTGATCTTGTCAGTATTTGCACAGTGTATCCTAAGTCATCAGTGTCAGAAACATGTATGTCGGTGAAGAAGTCAATCTATGGTTGTATTTTGCAGCTGTCTTGTTACAAATCCTCATTGCTGTTTGTTCCTCCAGTGATGTTGAAGCTGCATTAAGACTGAAGCCTTTGGCTCTTACCCCCATACAGTATGATCTGACATGCAGCTGATGTGGATCCTCCTGACAACATATAACACCCCCAATTGTCCTGCCTCCTCTCCCACCCCCATCCCTCAAGCAGGCTGCAGCCAAGGTGATAGGCCATGCTGTGGGAAAGGGTGCACAGCAAAGGCCACCTGTGCATCTCAGTCATGTCTAGCTGTCATTAATTTATAATGTTCAACTATCATCAGAACTTGGTAACCCCGAGAATGGAGAAATGCAAGTGGTTCTTGGCTCCTAAATAATATTTTTGCAGAGCAGGATCATTGCCCCTGGGTTTGATGATGAGGAACATCTTTGTAGACTTGCTGTGCTTGTGAAGGCTCAGTGAAGTTAAAACATACTAATCATGTTTCTTGATGATTTGCTTATTCAGTTTCCTCCTCCAGTAAAGAACGGCTCTTTTAGTGGTTTGAAAATTTGGGTTAAGACCAAGTTTCAGGTGTCCATAGTGTTGAAAAAATACACAAGAGTCTTTCTTAACTATGGGGACAATACAGATGTCTTTCAGTGCATCATCTGTAACTGGACATAGATTCCCATCCTTTCCGGACAATATGACTAAATGTTTAGTTTACTGGTTGTTTTTAGTCACTTTTGGAGTTTGTGCAGGCTTTTACATGTTTGTGTGTGTTTGATTAGGGAACAACCTTCATATCCTGAACAGCAACCATGATCTTAGTGGACTGTTATGGAAGGGTGAAGCCCATTCCATAGCAATGAATTCACATGTCATTAAAATGTGAAAAAGCATCTCCTTTTAGCCAGAGTGTGATTCCCCATGTTTCTTGTGTTATGAGAATCAGTGATTCTCAGAATCATACCCTAGCTGATATCTCTATGTCATGCATCATCTGCTCAATCTGTCAGAAGTAGCTCTCAGTTTTGAAGCAGAGTACCAATGAAGCTGAAGTTGGGATTCTGTTTATACGTCCCCCTTCCTGTTTATTTCTACTTGTTGAGAACTTTCTACCTTGTGGTGGAGTGTTACCGTGCTTGTCAGCTGGTTCCTTTTAGTATTGTTTGTTGTTGTGACTTTTTAAAATTCCCATTAGATGTTTTGACTTGGTCTGTGGAGTATGACATTTGTTTCAACAATTAAAGAACTTTGTATTGATGAGGAAGTTTATTATAAGAAGGTACTGCTAATGAAATGAGCCTTTCAGGTCTTAAAAATTGTTTGTGTTTTTTTTTTTCCAGTGAAAGTTCTCTGAAATGCCTCTATCCAGGCAGGCTAATCTGGTATCACTGTGTTGGGGCTGAAGCCCCAATGTTTTGAATGTTTTTGCAAAAAAATGTCATTTTTTTGGCTGTCCTGATAAGCTTGCCTCTTAGCTTGCTGATGAAATGTTTCATAGTGATCCATAAACAGTACCAGAATTTTCTTTTAGGAATCCTGAACATATATTTGTGTGCGTGTGTTTTTTGCATGTAGTAAATCAAGGACAATGAGGGACAAATAAAGAGGAAATGGGAAGGGGGCTGTCAGACTTTTGTCCTCTTTTGAGAAAACCCTCCCTGAGCAAGGAATGAAGAGATTATATTGATCTCCTTCAGCACCCACAACAGAGCTGGAGTCCCTGAGGGGCACAAAGTTTCTTGTACATCTGTAGCAAACAGATGTAGAAACATAATAACCGAGGTAAATTATTGTTCATTAACTGGGGATGTTCTAGCCACTGCTCAGTAGTTTTCATTGTTTTGGAGTTGTATCACCTTTTAAGAACTGAAATAAAGCATCAGATAAAAAGATGTCATAAGGAAAGTTTGTGGATAGATATGCAAGTGTATGCTTGAAAAAGTTCTTGTTGCCCTAATTATCTGGGGAAGAAAAATAACAAAATACCGCCTTTTAACAAAAATCAGTTCATCTAGGGGCTGATTTGCTTTGCTTACCAGCTTTTCATCAGAGGAAGGGAGAACAGAGAATTCTTTCCTACAGTCCTGTAGTTCATGAAGATGTACTACTACTTTAAAAGGCTGTCAGACTAATGATTCTTATTTTCAATAACTGCAATTAATACGTGAATTTAGAAGCTTGTTTTTATGCAGTCCTACATATTATTAAACTCTGTTCAAATGTACAAAAAGCAAGCTTGGATTTAAGAACATTTGTCAAATCTCAGCCAAAAGTTTAGAGTAAGATGTCTTCCATTTCCTCTTGTCTCCCCTTGAACGACAAACTTGTTTTCAAGCATGATTTCTTTTAGAAATATTTGAAAATGCAGGTTGTAATTATGCTTCTTGGCTTAAGCTTTTATTTGTAAAAAAAATATACAATGAGGATTGTAAGTAAACACTTAAATATGCACCTCATTATTGAACTGATAATTACATAGATTTTTCTCAGTTTAGGCTAAAAACAGACTGATTAACTCCGTTGCAGCATGCAGAATCTGAGGAAAATCCATAGACAATGCTCACAATGTTAGAAATTCTGTAACTGTTTTGCATTTTCAATTATCACTTGAAGACAGATTTCTTTAAGGCACCTCTTTGACTCTTGCATTTTAATTCTATATAGATATTTATAGACTCTATTGACTCTAAGGCAGATCTTTGGATTGTGAGTTCATAAAATAACATTATTATTATTATCATAAGAATAAATATTTTATGGATAAACCACAAAAAATTAATTAGATTTCCTGTCCTGCAATTCATAAATCAAATGTACAAGTTATACAATAAATGTGGATGCCATTTTAACCCAGAAAACCTAATGATATTTCTTAGATTAACATATTGTTTTCAATTATAAATCTTCTTATTTGGACTTATCAAATTCTTATTTCTACTTTCATTAAAAATATCTATGTTTGCCTTCACTAAGTATTTTCTAAGGTAGCTGTGTTTAAAGAAGTTTTTAAGTTCACTAACTCCAGTTCCCCAAAACCCTGTGTACAGTGCCATGACTCAGGCTCATGGTTTAAGTTTCATATAATTTGTTAGCTCTGCATTCGCTTATAATCAAGTCAGGAAACAATTACATTCTTTCCCCTCCCAAATTATTTAGTTAAATAGGGAGTGAGTTGGATCATCCTCTCACCAGGACAAATTTTAGTCCATGGTTTTGTTTGAAATCCCTTCTACTGTGTTTCTTGTGTAATATAGCATGTGGAAGTACCAATAGCAGGGTGCTTCTCAGGTGGACAGGACCGCATATGGCAAGCCTTGGTGGGGCAGGGTGGAGAATGGATCTCTGTAGGAAAAAGCTAAGGGAGGAGGAGCTGATATCTGGTGTTATTTCATTGGACAAGATGGGGTTATTATGAATTCATGTGACAGCTTATGAGTTTAACTGATAGCATGTTGAATATTGATATCATTGTCATGGGGGCCTTGGTAATGGTGCAACTTTTGACAGATGGAATTGAAGTTGTTAAGAAACTAACCTTATTTTGGAATTCTCCTCTCTCCAGAAAACACTGTGAAGAGTAATTATAGTACATAGAGTTAAGACATCACTTTTCTCTGGAAGTTATCACTACTTTTTGTATATCACATTTAGATAGCTAGGTAGCCAATTAATTTTTTTTAATTGTGCAAAGAGCTGTATCCAAATATTATAATGAACTTGAACTGTTCAGATCTTCAATCAGATTTTTTTTCATGGTAGCCTTTTAGAGCTGTTGACCTCAAGAGCGTTCTGATGTTTCAGGGGATAGCATTCCATTTTTCTTTTCACACATAATGAGCAGTGAACTCCTTGATCGTTGTTGTCTGTTCCCTCTACTGAGAGACCACTGCAGCCAACAAATCCAGTGTTTCATGCTGCAATCTAAACAGAGTGATACATTGCAGGTACTTTCCTCATCTCCTCACACCTCTCAAAAACATTAGGAGGGATTTTCAACTTCCTATTCAACTTTTAAATGGAGAGTAAGGTCAGTCTTTGGATCAGAAAACTAATAAATCTTCTGAGTTCACTTATTGTATAAGTGTCCAGCTAATATCTACTGTTATTGTGGCTTGTAGTACTATGCCACATTGACCTCATTTCAGGCTGTTAGAATGATAGCTTAATGAGTATATCTAAAGACCCATCATAAATTGCAAGCAAAGAAAACGTCACTTCTCTGATATTTGTGTATAAAATTTGGACCTTAAATTGCTTTCCCTCTTAATCATTCTTTGTTTGAGTTACCCTGTAGGTGGCCGTTTCCAAAGATGGGAGCTCCGGTGCTGTAAATAAAGTCCAGCAGGATGCAAGGTGCTGAAAAGAGTGACTTCACTAGCTCTGCTGCTCCACTGCTGCAGTGAAATGAATGATTGTTGATTTGTATTTAATGCTCAATTTCCTCTCCATTACTACAAACCATGCAAGGCAGACCTCGTTTCAGGCTATTCATATGAGAGCTCAATCTGTCCGGTTTCACATCTGCTAAAAGCCCCCATGTCATACTAATTACAGTCTTCCTCTGGAAAGAATTCAGGTTTTAAGACCAAAGAAAGATATACTGATTTACAGCTAATGCTCTGATCTATACGATTTGTTGTTTGCAAGCTAGAATGATACTTGAGCAGTTGTATATACATTCAAAATGTAGAGGGATGCAAAAGTACAGAAAACAAGTGTAATGGATGTGCCTTTTCTAAGCATTTTACAACAAGTATGTTCAAAATTGAAACCCACAATGTCGCTGCTTTAATTTCTGTGCCATAGCAATTACTTCTCCTTGGCCTTTGGTCTATGCACCACCATGGAACAGAAGGTAATATTTGTACTCCTTCTAAATCAAAGGAGATGAAAATTTAGCTCCAGACAAATAAGCCAGATTAGCAGTGTGAGACTTGAAAGGATCTTTTGCCTTGTTTTGTCCAATCCGCTGCTTTTACTGGAAACTATCACACATGATCTCTTTTATGATCAGCCTTAGTCTTAAAAATAGTTGTTTGTTCCACTGTTTCTACTGAAAGCTTATTCAGTTATTGCTTGAAGGTTTTGGAAGTATTTTTCTAGATTTTAAACTAAATGTGTTATCACTATTTTTTATCCAGGTATTCTTCTGCATCATTATACTATAGTTTATGCTTTTCTTCCTTGGCATTGCTTTGGATGTAAATGCTCTGGAAGTAAATAGGAGGGATTAGAGCTAGTAATTCAACTAGGCAAAGGAACTAATAAAGGTTCCCCAAGTCCTCCGATCTCCTCTCCCCGATCAGTTACATGGGAAGCTCTTCTGGAGTACAGGTACAATGGCCCAGCTCTACTAGGATAATACGTTCTACCCAGTATTTTGTTTTTTAAGTGGTCAATAGCAGATGCTTAAGGGAGGCACAGGAACTTGCCAGGCATGAAATCATGCTCCTAGGCTGCAGCAGTCTGCAATCTAGGGTCTTTCTGAGTCAGAGGTGGTTTCTTGTTGCTTAATAGCCCTTGATGAATTTTCGCTCCAAGAACTTGCACAGTCACTTTTGAATCCAGGCAAGTTTTTGGCACTCAGGATCACAGGGTCAGCTCTTCTGCAGCTTAATACGTGAAGACCTGACACCTTCTGTTTGTTTTGAACTTGCTTCTTACTAATTTCATATGATGTTCCAAATTCTTTTCCTATTACAGGAGATAGGGAAAAATGGTTTACTACTCTGTGTCGCAGTTTGCTAAGTTCCTCCCCCTTCAGTTGTTTCTTGCAGTTTTCTTACACTTACTATAAAAAATGGGGATCTGCTATATTCTTTGTCTTAAGCCTTTATTGTGATCAGCTTTTCTTTATGATGCATTTCATTCTGCTTTCCATTTATTTTCACAACATGTTCTAGAATCAGGAATACTGTTGAAGCCAGTAACACGTTGCTATCCACAGAGTAGTTGATATTACTTTCAATGTAAAAAAAACCAAACCAAAAACCAAACCAACTTAAAATCACTACTTTTAGTTGGTGTTCCTTCGGTCTGGGCTGGGAATGGTTTAGTTCCCCTTAGCTTGATTTTTTTTCAGGTTTCTGGGGCTTATTCCCCATTTGATGGAGTTCTCTTTTCCATAACCTTATGCTGATGAATATCCTGCCTCATGTTCAACATCATCCTGACCGGTAGCAGAGATAAACTTTCCCATACTTATTGTGTTTTCCCTAGATTGCCTGCAGTACTTGCCCTCTGTCCATTACAAAATTACTTTGCTTCATCTTGCAATGCATCTTTCACTTACGATAGAAATTGAAGTCCTTTGTCTTAATATCATTTGCAAGCTCATGCTCCCCTTTTGGCAACTCTCATTGCCTTCCTATGCTTCTTGATATCTTAAGTCATAGTATTCTTTGGTCACTCATTGCTCTATTACATTTCATTTTCTTTGCTTACTTGCAGTAGCTTTTTGTGGTGAGTCTTTATCTCCCTAAGGAGAAATTTTCTCTATGAGGTTTTATGATGAGTGGGATTGTTTGTGTCTGATCTTTTATATCATATTAATTTTGCTTACCTTTGGTTGTACTGTCCAGAAGATACATTTTTTAATGTACTCCAGAAGATTTTATGTTTCTGGAGAAGGTGTTCTTTTATCCTGTTGATGGTTACCTAAAGTATGTCTGTTGTGTTACGTGCATTGTATACAATGATGTTTCTTCACCTTCCATGGGAGGTGTGGTTAAGTATTTTTTCTTTTTTTTTTTCCAGGAAATCACTGTCTAGTCTGTAAAACACTACAGATTTACTCCTATCATGCAGTGATGACAGGAAAAAATAATCTGAAGTTATGCAAGGAACTTTGATGTAAGATGTTAAAACCAGTTTGCTCTGTTTTGGCTTTTTGGGAAAGGTGGAACATTGTTGACAGAGACTATATGCTTTAGCTTAAATAGATTCCAACAAGAAAACAGTTCTGTAATGTAATGTGATCAGACATGACAAACTTGGAATGCTGTGGCTCTTTATAAAAGAAAAGAAAACGTATACTGTTTAAATCAAAGCCTTTGCCCTTGAGGCAATATAGGCAGTTCAGTATCATTCAAATTCAGTATTAAAAAACCTAATTAGTATGCTAAAAAGAATCTGCCAGCATCAACTGAAGTTCATGGCCAGGTGTCTTAGTTGCATCACTGATTTCCTTTTATATAAGAATCATGCTTTCTGTGTCCAACATATTGAACCTGTATGTAAAGTAATAATGTTTTTATAGAGAGATACAAACACATCACAAATCATATGTCATTTACAATTTCTTGGTACTAAGTGTTTATGGTTTATGAGTCACAGCTGTTGAAAAGCTTATGATGAAAAAATAATACCTTAGAAACGGCTGCAGAAGTATGAGCTTCATTATTATCCTCATCATCATCACCACCATTATTATTATTACTACTGCTACTATTATTTACATCAGAGTTTTGATCCTCAAATTAACTTAATTCACTCAGTTACAGAGATTGTATAAACCCAGCAGGAGAATACATACAACAACAGATATTTGCCAATGCATTTCCTCTGAATACTATTTCTGTCCTTTTTACATATGTACTTACGCTGATGGGCATTACAAGAGCCATTTCAAAGGCTTTTTCTCTTAAATGGAGTGAGATTTTTTCACTTTCCTGTATTTGCTCTTCAATGCAGAAATCCAATTTTAGTATCAATCTTAGAAACTTTGAAAATTTGCCATATTCTGTTGCTTGCTTGTTTGTTTACAGTAGGCTGTTTGCATTTGTTAGAAGCTCTCTGCTTAGTCTTTAAGGAACTACACTTTGTCACATTAAGAACACTTGAATTCTGTATGTTCACAAGATGTTCAGCAAGAATTAGTACAAAGAGTTAAAGCTTGATTTATCATATAGACAAAAGATTTTAATCTGAGCAGTGGAAGTCAGTATTGCCAGAACTGCTTTGGATTTCTGTGGCTCTCTGCGAGAAGAGAGAAGAGGCAATGGTCAATGATGTGGTGTCAGCCACCTGCTCTCAGTGGCAGCTCTATTGATAGTTCTTTCAGTGACGTAAAGAAATACTGAACTGTTGAGGTCTAAGGATTTTCATCTGAAGAGCAATGGGACCTCCTTGTATTCCAGAAACTTTAAATTCTGAGGTCTGTCAGTCAAAATATGCCCTGGTCTTCCCTTTCTCTTTCATTCCTTTATGCCTTTATGCCTATCTATCACTGGCATTTTTGTGATCCTCATTTATGTAATATTCAGATACTTCACATTCTTTGATGCATTCATCTTCAAAACAATCAAGGGAAGTATAAAAATGTTACTATTCTTATTCCTTTTTCTGGATGGGAAATTTAAGCAAAGAAATAGAGAGCTTTCCTATGCCTGCATAAGACATCTGTGAGAAACTGAACACTGGGAAGCAAATTCTTGTCTAGTGCTTCTATGCTGAACCATCCAGATGTCTGAAAACATGAGTAACTTCATGTTCAGTGGTAAGGCACGTAAGGTAAGTGGTAAGACATGCTTCAAAGAACTCCACAGGACCTACACTAGCTGTTTGAAAGCCAAAAAAAGTGATCCCATATTTAATTTTGTAAATTCAATCGTGTGCATATAAAGTCAGTTATGTTTTTCAAAAATACTGGGAAAAGCTTGTCCAGGGTTTTCTGGCCTTTCTAGTCTTGTAAGGGGTACATTTATTTTTGCATAAAAGTCTTTGCTGTTTCAAAGAGGGGTTCCTGTGACTCCATTTCCCCATAATGTGGCCTGCCTCAGTTCAGTGGTTTCTTTGCAGAAAGGAATTGTGGAATTGCAATCTGAAATAAGTGAAAGAACTTTTCCTGTTCTTTTGTTCCCTCTAGATACAAGTTCCCACCTTTTCTCTTGCATAGATGCTAACATTGTCTCTCTGATATGGCTCCCAGCACAGCTGGGAAGAAAAGCATAGAGAGAGCTGGCACTAGGTGTGAAGGGGGTGCAAATTTATAGGGATGCTGGAGACGCAAAAAACCTTAAGCCATAGTGGGTTTTGGCCTTTGCAGCCTCCATTATCACCAAATGTTTGTAATGACAGTTTTTATCAATGTACAGTATTTTATGATCTTAGGTTAGATACAGAGGCAGAGCTGCAAAGAATAAAGCTGGAAATATTGTCCTTCTCATACAAAATCACCAGTATACTTTGTTTTGAGTGAAAGTAATAAGAGATTTTTTTGTTTGCCTTGGCATGTCTGTAGATGTGACTGTCCAGTGCTTCATCTTGCATCAGATTTCCCTAGTCATCTGTTGATGTTTTCATTCATATTGAATATGTATAGGCTGTATGATCAATAAGCATTTTTTCTTCTTCCAGTCAGAGGTTAATCCTACTCTAGAGCCTCTGAATACACCAGTAGGCAACTGTGCCATACTTTTCAGAAAAACGGTACACTGAATTTTACATGCTCCAAGGAGCAACCTCTGGGGTTTTGGATTTCAAGTTGTGGTTCAAGACTGCTACCCTGTATTTAGTTTGCTTCTGCTTTCTGAAAATAGAATTTCTGACTTTTCTAAATTTGCTTGTTCTTGTGCTGTGTAAGATGTTTGCCATTTCACAGGAAAGCTATCTGCTTTTATGGGATATGCCTGTGTGTGCAAATTAAATTTTAAAAGATTCTATAGGATGGTGGTGGTCAAGATTGAATAGGACTCATGCAAAACACTTCAAGCAGTCTCATGCAAAACTGGCTTGATGATATCAATCATTGTGTCCTATGCAGCACCATCATGGAGCATTTGTGTAGGGCATTGGTCTAGGGATTCTAGGGATCCAAGTTCACTCAGCTTTGTAATGAAACAATAGACAGCTGTTCCTAACTGCTTAAAACACGGTTGATTTCTAGCATTGACAGAGCAAGAAGAACTAGGAGTTCCCTAAGGATCCCTCTCCTGAAAGGTAATGGCTGACTAAGGGGGGATGATTCTCTGTGGAGGATGTTTTTTTCCTCTTGGTTAATTGAGGTTCCACAGAAGGGTAAAGGATTTATTTTATTTGTTGTGCTGCTGTGACCCATCCTACTTCTGTTTGTTTACAGAGCACCATGTGATCGAGAGAGATTTTCTCTGAAGAGGCTGTAGGATTTGCTGTCCTTAGCTGACAAAAGGAAGGAGCAGCCTTCACCTTTGAAATGGTTAGGAGTCACTACGTAAAGCCATATAGGGTGCAGGAAACTGATATCTTTCTATTAACCCACATACACCGAAAATCTATATCTAGATATGAGTTTGCTCAAGTGTCTGTAATCTTGAGAGAACTTTTTAATTCTGTTGGAATGCTATTCTTTTTCTAAAATGAATGCAAGAATATATTTGTATTTTCTTTTTTGCTTTTGGTCTTCTGCTCATCCTTGTAGTGACTGTTGAATGGATAGTTGTAGCAACAACTAACTGTCATAGTAACTGTTGAACTGACGCAATGCAGTCATCTCATGTTGTGATGTTACAAGCTGTGGAATAACACAAGTAACCAGTTTTAAAATTTTATTTCAGTAAAAATTGCATTTTATGTACAGCTTGCGTTTGGCTTTCCTTTTCTGTATTTCAAATAGCTCAGGCTTTTTCCCTTTTTTGTTTATTAATAGTCACCAAACCCTTTACTTCAGACATGTTCATAGCATGAGACTTACTGTTTTTTATGATGGAAGTAGCCTCCAGCAGTCTACTGGCCCAGGATCCTATTGTAGAAAGTTCCTTAAGTTTTCAGAAAATACAGATAGGAAAGTTAATTGGATTACATGTCTCTTTTGACTAATCCAGCCAATTCAGTTGAGAAGTTTTATGTGGACTTACTGACACAAACCTGTTAAGTGAAAGTTTCAAATAACAACTTTTTATTTTTTTTCCTGTAGAGCGCTACTTCTTAGTATTTTTTTCAGAACCCTCTTATAATTTCTTCTTCAGCTTTGTTTTCAAGTACAGATCTAACCTTGTCTGTACCAAGCTCTGAAAAAGAGTTAAAAGGAATATTTAAGTTTTGCTTCACAACACAAGTAAATACTGGAGCTACACAGTGCAGTTGCACTTCATCCAGGGCCAAAAGGAAAAGAAAGCCTTGCGATCATGGTGGTGGCCTGACAGAGTCTCCTGGGTAGACGTTTTCATAAAAGGAAATGATTCATCTTATTTCTTTATTTACTATCCCACGTGATGCCGAGTTTCAGTGAACTGTCAGCTTGCTGTGGTTTATTCCTTTCCATGACAGACAAAAGAAAAAGAAATATTGAAATTGAAAACAGTCATTTTGCTTGCATCTCCATTTTTTTTTTCTTCTGGAGCCAGTGAATGCCCAACGGACATTATAATGGATGGGTGTCAGTTTACAAAATATTTTTAGTTGGCTTATGCTTTTAAATGTTTTAGCTTTCCACAGGACTTTGAATTTGACAGTTATTTTCTGACTGCCCCAAGTAAAGAACACAAAATATAGTTAATTTCATTCAGTAAAACTGAAATGGAACAACTCTGCTAATGTCTTTTGCACAGGAAAAAGGGACAGGTGGCGCTGGAAACCGAGCTGTGGTTTGTCCTGTGTTGCAGACATTTATTACGTTCTTGTCTTCCAGATGAAAAATAATGAAAATGTTTTGTACAGCGTCACCATTATCGGTATTAATTTGTACTGAACACAGAAGACAAGCTATTTTGGTGTATATATACTCGTATTTGACCTAGGTAGGTAATGGGAATAGCTGTTGTCCCTAATGAGACTTCTTAATGCCACATTGTTTCAGCCTTGTTCTTGGCAGCAATCAGCACCTTTATCTCTTGGTGACTCACAGGTTAGCCAAGGGTGCAGGAGTTATTCAGTGTGTTACCTCTGTGGCAACTGAATGAAGCAAATTGCTTCGTAACTGCTGGTGTTTCTGTTATTGCAGTTCTGTGGGTAGGCTAGGCATCAGGAGTGTCAATGACTCTTCAAAAAACTGAAATTGAATTATAAACTTTCAAATATAATTATTTTTCTTACACTAAGCCTAAACACCAATTGTTGTGCACTTACAGAATTAGCTTAGGAAACCCTTTCACTCCCTCCATATGCATTTACATTGTATACAATCACTTTGGTTTGTAAGATCTGTCTATATTTAATATTGGGCCACCCAGCTATGGCAATGAGCATGTCTTGAGAAACTGTCTTTGGCCTTGGGGTCTGAATAGTCCTGTCTATAGAAAGTTGTGGGAGCAAACCAACAGTGCTAAAAGAGATGATTATACAACTCCCATGTTTGTGCCAGTGGAGGGCCAATATAGGCCCTCCTATAGCTTCCTCATGACCTCAGACACTACAAAACAGATATTGTTGGTAAAGATTATGAATTCCAGTGCTCTTTACTGTCTGTATCTGCTTTTCTATCTTTATATGTTGCAATAAAATAACATGTACGAGGTTATAAAAATAGCCTGGAAGGGACTGACATGCTAATAATGCTCAATGAAGCCAATAATGCTCATGTAACAAACTCCTGAGAAAATAATATTTTTGGTCAATAATACACTTTTGAAAACTAACTGTTTGTTTTTAATTAACCTCATATTTAGACATTTAGTCATGCCATGTCCATCAAGCACAGTAGAGAAAAACACGTGCTGTCTTGAAACACTGTGTTGTTGTCTTAAACTTTCATCTCTTCCTTCTTGGCTTTCTTTTCTGCATTCCACCTTAGCATGTTTTGGAGGATTGAGGCAAATCATGGCTTGTCATGTTAGTTTGAATTCAGTGCTTCTCCTTTGTAAAAAGGGTGTTAGGTGATTCTTCTGTGACAGAACATCCCATTATGTTGTGACAGACTGTCAAGGTGAACCTGCTGTAAGTACTTAGCAAAAATATAGTGCTTCTAATGTGTCACTTGGCACTTTTCCCCTTTCCTTTTATTTTTCTTCTCTTCCTCTCTTTTTCTCTTTTTTTTTTTTTTTTTAGTTAAAGGCTGACAGATTTTAATCCATTAAGTGATCCAAAAAAACAGTGTTTGGAATTGTGTAATGCTCAGTAAAATTAAGCAGGACAGACAGTGCCCACAAATTCCTGACAGGGAGGAAATATGTCCTGTGGTCTTAAGACTCTTCTTGTCACATGACGTTAAGTAGTACATTGTGGGGTTTTGTTTGGGTTGGGTTTTGTTTGTATCTTTTAAGGGAAAAATTATATGCTCTCAGGAGAGGAATTTTAAGAAAGAAAATGGATCCATATCCCAGTTATGAAGTAGATCTGAAATAAATTCTAACAGTTGTGAGACAACTTTCAGATACGTAATTCCTTGAGTTGTTTTGTTTCTGTACTTACATATAGTGTTCAGATTAGGCAAGCTCTGGACCTCAGTGGTTCCCTGACTCATGTTCTGCTTTCCAGCTGCTCCCAGGACTTCACAGTAATATCTTCTCCCTTGCACAGGACTTGTGATTAATTACAGCATCCTTAGCCCTCTCATTAAAAAAAATATCTGCCTATCAATGCAATCAGATTGTGTTTGGTTGAATTAATATTAAAAATAGGAGTGTGAAGTTGATCTTCAGACAACTTAAAGACTACTGGCTGCTGAGGGCTTTTGTAAGCAAGGAGTCTTAATTAGGTGCCTAACTGTTATGTTAGGAGCCTGTCAATAAGTAACCTTTGTTTTGACAGTTTTTGTGTGCCCCTGCGTTCATGTACGCTTACATCAAGATTGTAGTGCCTATAAGAACCCTTACTTTCTGTTCAAGCCAAATTCATCTATCTTCCCCAAAGCCAGTACTAAATTAGTGTCTTACAAAGAAATCTGGCTCATGGTTTTGAACAAAACTACAGTATGATATCCATCAACATGTGATTACTGAGCAACATGTTTAAGGTAAGACAAATACCTTAAAGAGAGAAAACAGGAATCTAATGCATTTTTAATGCTAAAATGAGTCCTGCTTAACTCTTCAGTATTTCTCTGGATTTTGTTCTTTTTCTTTGATAAGTGAAACCTACTGTACTGCATGGGATAAGGGTTGCAGTGATTTGAATTCCATGTAATGTTGGTTTAACTGATTTTTTGCATGTCACGTAGAACAGTACCCAGTTTTGTGTAATTTTTGACCAGTGCTTAACAGCATTTGATTACACTTCCTAATATTCTTTATTATTCTTATATCTAATCACTTCCTAATATTTTGATTTTTTTTTTAAATTTCAAATTTTTAAAGTAGAGAAATGGTGGCACGAGGACAGTATCCTGCTATTTTAAACTTGTCAATTAACTGACTTTCTGTTTTCCCTTTTATTCTTTATCACAAGCTTGGCTAACAGCCAAGCTATGAGCTTGAATGTCTTCTGCATCTACCTTTTTTGAACAAAGATTAGGCAATTTTTGTTCCAATGTTCATTTTTAAGTCATCAGAGTTGAGGAAAAGATAGCCATGTCAGGGCCTGATATTTGCATCCTGACTGTTGCACTGTTCAGGAAATGATAAAGCTATCCACAGAGACAGAATGATAGGTCAGAGGGATGACTGCTACAGGCTTTGATTCATACTTTCTTCTGGTTTTTTTCTGCAGTTAAGATATGTTAAGAAAATGTTTTTCCTTTACTGGCTGAAATAATAAAGACTTGGCAAAACTGTTCCAGCCCCATTTCACAGCAAACAGATGAACACGGAGATGAAATTAGATCAATAATTTTGTAAAATAAATAATGGGTAAGTATGTAATTTTTCAGTTCTTTTTAAGAGGATAAGGTGATGGCACACAAATTGCTTTGTGCTGAACAAGGTAAGACCAGGAATTATTAGTCAGGAAAGAACAGTAGAAAAATACTTTATCTTGTTCACAGAGTGTTGCTTTAAAGAAAGCAAAAGAACAATTTCAAGAAAAACATATTCTCAGTTGCCTGCACTGTTATGAAATTAAGAAATTCAGACCTTTTGGGTTTGTGCTCTCTCTCACTCTCTCTGTGCTTACTTTGGTCTCTGTTGCTCTTGCTTCTGAATTTTTAACTTGGGGATGAGCCTTTCATATCATTACTGAAAACTATTTGATATTCCTTTTGAACAGAGGTAAAATGCCTCTTTTTTCTAAAATGGTGCAATATGTATTAATGAAGAGACTTCAGCTTTATAGAAAAGGCATTTTCATGTGCCCTGTTTCTTCCTGATACGTTTGTAAGCACAGAATTAAGTAGAAGTGTTATGCTGTCAGATATCTACGGAGTATGTAGCACAAGAAGAGTACAGAGTACATCTCCATAGCTTTTGCAGCTCTTCTTCAGTGTTTCTTCAGTCTTTGTTGACTGATCCTTTGCTGCCTGAGCATGCTGTCTTCTTAGGAAGAGTGCTCCCCATGTGGTGGCTTCATGTGAAATATGGCCCTGCCTGTGAACAGGAGTAGCTGAGCATGATGTCTAAACCGCAAGAGAGGGAGAGGTGTGCCCTCAAATGTGACTGCATTCTCCCACATCGGGGAAGAAGGATGGAGAACCTTTGTGTGCATGTGAGCATGTGTTCCAGTACAGCATCCTTCACTTGATATCAAGTAAAATAGAGAGGAATGATGACTAAGCAATACTGATGATCCACAGCTTGTTTCCTTCCCAGGTCTTATTTTTGGCTTGACTCTTTTTTGGGTAACTATTTAAATTTTGCTTGCAAATACAGTAAACTCACATGTCCTTAAAAAATATGAGATACAGAGAGAAAGACTGAAGCTTGTTGGCTTATACTGAGGACTGACTAAAAAAAACCAATATGAGTTTCACAAGCAAATTAACTTTGACACTCTGTAAATTTAGAAAAGCTCCTGCCATATTCCAGCATTTTTTAGAAAACATTGTATTTTAGTAAACTCAATTTAACTGCCATGTTCTTTTTTTCTGAATTTTCTTCCCATCACTACTGATTATCCAGATTTTTGTGCCTGAACCAGAGGTTTCTCATTGATCTGCTCCTCTTGCCCAATTATTCATTTTTCTATATCTTATATAACAACAGTCCATACTATCTTCAGTTCTGGATAACAGATTTTCTGTTGGAGTCAGTGGAAAACTGACACACATTGAATTAAGCAGAAGCAGCAGGTTCATTGTAAGGTGGAGCCAACAGACAGAAAAGGCTATATAATAGAAGCACATGGCAGTCATGTGTAGAAACTACTAAAATATAGCTTTTTGCATGATGGGAAGGAAGTTCTGCCAAGTTATGAGTAAATTGTCCTAGTACAGACTAATGATTGTAGATTGTTTAATTTTGCTTATTACTATTTTTATGTCAGTGCTGAAGAAGCATATATTTTTCACGTGTCTGTGAGATCTAAAGGAGTCAGGTTTTCTTACTGGAACTCAGTTAAAAGGAATACTATGCCTTAGATATATTATAAAAATATTTTGGCTCATAGCATTAAAACTTAAAAATGTTTAGGTCTTGGTGAATTCCCTTTTGATCTGTGTAAAAGAGGACTATGGGGCCATGCTGCACCAAGAACCTATAGATGATTCCCAATCTGAACACAGCAGCATGGAAACTGTGTTTTATTTGAAATCTTGTCCAAACCCTCTGTTTTAATAAAAGGAACCATTGCCATTAATAAAAAGCTTCCTTTGAGTTTAGTGGGTTTGGATCAAACTATAGTGACTTCTATATAATGAAATATTTGTGTGTTGATGTAGCACCCAGTAACTTTGGTCATCTGTAATGTTGGCAGGTGTCTGCACTGACTTTGTGTTTTCAGAGTAGTATGGAAAGTTCTCTGTTAGTAAAATATCGAATTCTCAAGTCAGGATGGAGCACACTTTTAAAACAATTGCAAATTTAAAATAAATGAAAATACATTCATGTAGATGGTAAGTGGGTGGATTAATACTTCTTCTTAAAGCATTTTGTGATTTTTTTCACATCACAAATGGCAAAATCTCAAGTTTTTTATCCCTGTGTAACCCAAGATGAATATTTACTCAAATCTTATTTTTAGTGTTTTTCATTGTTTTGAGATAAGCTACTTCATTCAGATTTAATGCCACAATTTTCAAAAATTTCCATTATGAATAAGCCATTTGATTCTTATATAATTCCAAGGATTTTATATATAACCACATATTTTATTAACAGGAGATTTCAGTGATAACCAAAGCAAGGAATTCTTTTGCATTTGGTGCTTATTGTAGGAATTCAAATTACATAATGGCCCCATTATTAAATAAAACAAGTAGGTACACATCATTTAGCTTGCAAGCAGACCATGTTTCTTATGACACTTATCAATCTGCAGTCTGGGTCTGCTTTACATTTTCTAAAAGCTTACCAAGACAAATATAAGAACAAGTACACCTTGGTTTCCTCTATAGAATGAGTTTTAAGGCTGAGAAAATGCTCTGAACAACCTATGCCTCAGTTCAGCAAGGTATTTATGCTTCTCTCTCCTTGCAGGTCACACATTTGATTTAGAGCATTGTGTGGGACTGATGGTTTAGAGCTCATCTGCACTTGGGTACCTGTTACAAAGATACCACTTTCTAAACCGAATTATTCCTACCATAATGACTTTTCTTTTAGTCCTGAGGCATCATTTATAGTCATATAAGCTGAAATGGCATCATTATGCCATTTAATGTACCTTAAATATGTTCCAGCCACATAATGCCGACATGTACTTTGCTAACACCTGTACTCTTACAGCTCTTTTCTCTACCTTGAACTGTGAGCCTGTACTTAAGGAACACCTTAGTCATTAAAAAAAAAAAATCATGTTAGTTTTGATTGAATTGTGTTAGCTAGCCCTGAAATTACTTTCAGGAGCCCTTGGGACCTTGAAGCTAGGGTGGAAATAAGTTTTGCTCAGTAGTACAGTAATTACACAGTCAGTTCTTAGTGTACCCAGAGGTGAGATCGCAGCCTTTTTGTGGTGTTACCAAAGTGATGCAACCACAATACTCTCAGATTTCAGTGGATGTAATTGACAAAAAAGAGTATCTGGAAGGGGTAGAAAAGAGTCAGGATCCTCCTTCTCATTCTCGTAGCATTCTGCAAGCAGAAACCCAATTGTTCCGTGTTGTGGGTAGACACGTGACATGGCAGCATGGTAGACTAACAAAAATGAACCCTGCAGTTCACTGCGGTTTCCAATAGTTTGTAACACAAAAAAGGCAGGAGCAGAAAAAGCTGTAGTGGAGGTCATGGAAATTCCTTTAGAGCCTGACTGTGTGTGCAGAGCTGTCTTTTTACAGTGCCTTAACTGTGTTCGAAGTTCAGGGAATTTTGTTCTTTTTAGCTGATGCCTTTGTGAAATTTGGAGCTGTGGAACTGTCCAAATAATGGATGGTTAGATTAATTTTGACTACCAGACTAGGTAATGGAGTAGCGCTTTCATCATGTTGAACCACTAATTTTATTTTGTAAACTGGATTAACTGAAACTAGCTTGCCAGCTCCTATGAGAAGAGGTACTGACACAGGAGATCTTAAATACACAGTGTTAGGGTTTCACTTTATTTTGCCAGCTATGTGTTGGGGAATGCAGACCTTTTGAGTGGGATGCATTCATATCCTACCTGTGTGATCAGAGATAATGGTGGACTATTAGACCTGATACAGAAAAGGGTGACTATAGCATAGGGACATCAAAGAATAATAGTAATCCTCCACTTTCAAGAGTAGTGGTCACAGTCTTCTGACATTATGAGTGTCCACACTGTCTCTAACCTTTATAGTGATTTGTCTCTTGCGGGATTCACTCCCTCCTACTGTTCCTAGGGTATCCAAACCTAACACTGTAGGTGAAATAAGCAGTGCTGCAAGACACAGAAGCCATCCTCCATGCTGTCCTCCTTGTGTGCTACACGCCTCTTCAGTTCTTTTCTTTCACAGTAAGAAAGCATTGTGAATTTCTCAGGAGACCACTAATAGTATTTTTGGACCAAGTTGTAACTACTACCACCCCAAAGTCCTTCCTGCTTATTCACCCTATCCTTTTCCAAACCATCTTAAATTATTTGGCTCTCAATTCTTTTTTCAGAAGACTAATGAACAAAGCTGAGGCTCTGAAGTCTTGTATGCTCTCTGGGATTTAGCAGAACAGCTAGTTCTATTCTCATCTCTTTTCCATGTCAGGATATCTCTGCTTTTTCACTGTTAGCATTTGTCCAACAGTTGTAGCACCTTGCCCCATGGATAACTGCAAGGAAAGCAGTTAGATATCTTTTCCATGTGGTCCTCCACTGAGGCTCTGAATAAACGCAGAAGTTGTTCTCTGTGCAACGCTTTGTAAAATGTTCATTGTGTCCTGTTTTCTATCATAACTAAAGCACACCAATAATTCAGTAGTGTTGTGGATTTGCATTTCACTTCAACATATTCATATACCATGGAGGACTATAAAAGGAACAAAGAGTTAGATTTCTATTTTTCTTCTATTGGATAAAATTCCTAGTAAAATATTATTGGAAATATTTATCTACCTTTTAGTATGGGAATAAATTTATTGGAGACTTTGAAGATGCGGTGATATAAAACAGCCAGGAGTGAAAGGCAAATCAGTTTTCTGATGGTATTCCTGAGATTTTTCCTTTTTGCCTATGTGCTATTGCAGCCTGATGCTACTATACTGTCAAATTAATTCAGTATTTGTATTAATACTGTAGCATTTATTTACCATTGTTGTGATTTAGCCCCAGTAGGCAGCTCAGCACCACACAGCTTCTTATTCACACCCTTCCAGTAGGATGGGGAGAGAATGGGAAGCGTAAAAGTGAGAAAACTCATGGGTTGCTATAAAGACAGTTTAATAGGTAAAGCAAAAGCTGCACATGCAAAATAAGGAATTCAATCACTACTACCCATTGGCAGGCAGATGTAAAATGTCCGTAAAATATCCACTGAGTTCATTCAGTCCATGACTTTGGGCTCCATCTGTTGTGGTGGTCAGGAGAGGTGGTGTGTTGCATGGAGTTATTGGGCACCACAGCCAGCTTAGGTTCAGTCACTGCTGCACTTGCACTGCTTCTTGTAAGCTTGTTCTCCATTGGTTCAGGTGGTTCCTGCTGTAGTAATTCCTATAACATGCAACTCAAACAATGGGTTATGACAATTTAAAGGTATTTCCATTACAGTCTCCACCCCTGGTCCCTTTGGACCAGACCTTAGAGTTTAACATTGCAATGAACTGCCCTTACCCCTGCTCCAGCTTGGTCTTATCCACAGACTGCAGTGTCTTAGGGGAGTACCTGGTCCAGTGTGGCCTTATCTATCACCCATAGCCTCTTTAGGGGTATACCTACTGCAGCATGGATTTAGCCACAGCCACAGTGACTTTGAGGTGCACCTCCTCTGGTGCAGCCTTATCCATGGGCCACAATCCCTTCAGTGGTGTACCTGCACCATCATGGCCTTACCTACAACCACAGTCCCTTCAGAAGCGAACCTGCTCCAACATGACCTTATCAAAGACCACAATCTCTTCAGGGGTGCGCCTGCTGTGTTGTGGAGTTACCTATGGCTGTAGATGCTTGGAGGTGTCCCAGCATGACTTCACGCACAGCCACTGGTGCTTCAAGGTGTACCTGCTGCAACATGGACTTATCCATGGCCACACATGTACCTTCTCCAGCATGGACTTACCCTTGGACTGCAATCTCTTTGGAGATATACCCACTGTGGCACGGACACATCCACAACCACACACACTTTGAGGTGTACCTGCTCTGGCATGGACTTACCCATGGCCACTTATGTTTCGGGGTCTCCTGCTCCCATGTGGACTCATCCACAAGTCACAGTCCCTTTAACTCAAGTTCACACTGGAGTTCCAGCCTGTCTAGTGCAGCAGCACAGAAACAACAGTGATGCCCTAGCCATCTGCCAGCCCAGGTGCCTGTCCGTTGCTGTTATCAAAACATTCCCAGGCACAGTAGAGTAAGATAATCAGCAGCACAGCAAGCAGTGAAAGCAAAAAGCAGCCACTAAAAAGCACTAGACTCTAACATACTGTAAAGCAAGTGAGCCCCATGGCAAGCACAGGAACTGCCAATTAATACCTAAACAGCTGTAACAGTTATAAATTAATTCTAATGCATTCCAAACAAATCTGTCATTATCTAAAATCCTTCAAGCCCTGTGCTGGGCACCAAAAAGGACTGCCATAGTTTAACCCTGGTAGGCAGCTCAGCACCACACAGCTGCTTGCTCGGTCCCCTTGCAGTGGGATGGGGGAGAGAATCAGAAGAGTAGAAGTGAGAAACCTCAAGGGCTGAGATAAAGAGTATCACAACAGTACAGATGATGTCTTCTTTCTGATACTCTAAAACCCTGGACCAGATTTTGTGCTTGCCCTGTGATAGATGAGGAGCTATCCCACATGGGATTGCTCCATTATTTGGCTCTGTATCTTTAAATAGAGATTTCTTAAAGTGCCTAAATGAAGATGCATGACTTTTGATGGAAAATCTGAGAGACCAACAAGTTTGGGGTTTTTTCAGTGATTTTTCTTCCATGACTCCTGATGATTTCCAAGACTTGGATGACAAAAGATGTGATTTGCCAACCGCAAAATACAGCATCCTTGTACTAATGAACCCTAAAGTAATATATTTCACCAATTACATACAGAAGCAATATGTTATGTTTGTACCATAGCAAGACCTGCTTCTTCCAAAACTGGAAGTTTTGAGGGAGTTTTTCTCTGAAGAGATATTAAATTTCTGGAAGTTCTTAGATAAAAGGAAACTTTAAGGAAAATATTTTAAATTTTTACCTATGTGTACACACAAGAAACCTTCACTAACCAGCGTCTGCAAGATGAGGATTTAATCCCCAGACTTAAACTTCTTATATCCTCTAGTGGGGGTTTTCACTAGGCTGCTTAAATCTTCCCTAGAATGTCAAGCAGAAAAGTGAATAAACTTGAAATAAAAACTTTTTCAGCATGTGTGAGAAGGAAGGAAAACCTGAAAGATGTGGTTTCTCTGTTTCTTATTTGATTGCTAGTTATGTACTTTTTTGGCTCATCTTTGAATTGCTCATAATCCCATTTTATAACTGCTTCCTTTTAAGAAAATAGAACTTTCCTGTCTTGGATTTCCTTGAAGAATTCTCTCCTCATTGCAATGCT
Source organism: Phalacrocorax carbo (assembly GCF_963921805.1). Classification (NCBI taxonomy): domain Eukaryota; kingdom Metazoa; phylum Chordata; class Aves; order Suliformes; family Phalacrocoracidae; genus Phalacrocorax; species Phalacrocorax carbo. The sequence continues at coordinate 24,578,829 of NC_087518.1, read as the reverse complement.
TATACACACTTCAGTTGAAATGTTATTCAGTGTACTGCTAAATTAATCTCTGTCTCTGCTTTATGCAACAGTTTGATGGTTACTAAATTCAGTAAAAAGTTTGGAAAGTTGTAAAGTGATATTAGTTTCTTACAGGAGGTATGTTTTGCATGAAAAGGGAGACTGGAATGAGTATTTTTGCATGTCTTTGGGACCTGAGAACAAAAAGTAGTGCACTAATGTGATCTCAGTGGTATGAGTTAGACTTAATGTGGCTTGGAATGTTGTAATGCTGTTATACTCCAATATGGGATCCTAGGAATAGGCTTCAGAGTTATAAATGTCCCATGGTCAGAAGGGAAAATGCAGGCCAAGTAAAGTGGAATAATTCAAGAGTCCTGGATCTTCTACTGGAGCCTAAGCTGATGCCAAATGGAGAGTAGTTGTGATGGTGTCTTTTAACGAATTAATTTACAAATTTTTTTTTAAAAGAATAAACTGGCATTTCAGATGAATGAAGTAAACACCAAGCCCAGTGCAGCTTCTGAGTTTAGCCTTACATCCAACTCTGTTGAGTAGTTTTCAGTTCTTGCCTAGCTGGTGTCTTTATTGCAGAGATGAACATTTTAACTAAATGTGTTTGAATCTACAGGTGATGTCATGTGTCTTGACTTTAGTAAGGCTTTTGAGATAATTTCACGTGTTATCTTCACAAGCCATTAAATTATAGTAGTTTATGAAATATTCTGGGAGGGGTGAAAACTTTTTGGAAACCCAGTTTCAGAGAGTAGCTCTTATTAATTCCCTATAAGAGTAGGAGGAAATATTGAGTGGGCCATATGAAGTTGGTTTATTCTTCACAATTTTGTTTGGAAATAAAAGAGATTTGGAAAAAAACATTGGAGGTCTGCGAGTATGTTGGAGGGCAACTGCAGAATTGGAAATTATCTTTACAAATAAGAGGGATTTTGGTTATTTATTTTGTCTCTAGTGAATAGAGAAAAAGTTGTTGAATGCCTTATGGCAGTCCATAGACTGAGCCATAGTCTGCAAAAGACAACCTCTGATTTGCTGGGGCTGAATGTGAATTAGCAATGTCTCATTGTGAAAATACAAACATTGCAATAATATGTATCAGCAGAATTACAGACAGTGAGATGCGTGATACCATCTTTCCTCTCTACTTGGCTGTTGAAAGGCAAAGACCTTAACTGGAATATAATGATCAGTTTTGGATACCAAGCCTAATAAAAGTGCCTAGTCCAAAGGGCATCAGTGGAAGTGATTAGCAGTCTAGAAATTTGAAGTTCGAGGAAAGAGTAGGGTTGCTTAAAGAAGAAAATACTTGAGGGAAAACTGTAACATGAAACTTCTAGAAGGCTGCTGGAAGGAAGAAGAAAATAACATTTTTCCCATATCTATAACAGACATGATGCACTATAGTGGTCTTGAGTTGCTGCAGAGAATAAGGTTCACGTTCCCTAAACAGTGTGGTTGTTGAAATCATGAAGATTGTTTGGATTTGTTGGGAAACTCTACTCTTAGAGGAATTTGATCAGAGGCTAGACATTCGTCTATCAGGAATGATGCAGCAGAGCTGATCCTATTCTTAAGACTGACAATAAATAGACTAAGCAACCTCTTGCTATATGATTCTGTGATATTTTTAAAACCAATATAATAATTAGAGATCTTTTAGTGCTAAATGAATACTTACAGTTATGCAACTTCAGTGTCTTGGTCAGGGTTGCATTTGATATCATTCATTATGAAAAAATTATCACTGAACAATATCACACAGCAGAATGCACACATGGCACAGAGTTACTATATTTACCTAGTTTCACAAGAATCAAAACTTAAGTTTTTATATGCATATGTCCCTTTCCCCTTCAGCAAGTGTTAGAATAGAGGAGGAAAATTTTCTTTAGCATCCCAACTGAAAGAAGTGCTATAATATGAATGTACTGCCTGGTTACACCAGAGAATCCAGACAGGAATGAGCTTGTCTGCAGACGTTACCTCCAGTGTTTGTGAAACAACTGCTTATTTCCTTTAGAAAAGTTTAATGTGGATGGGAGTTCTTTATTACAGCAAAATATAAGCATTACTAATTAATTTGTTCAATGTTTTTATCTCAGTAATAATGAGTTTAATCTTCCATACTGATACAAGCACAGTTCCCAAATTTTATTGAAGTAAGTCCTGAAAGCTTTTAGAAAATAGAAAATGTGTAAATATCGTTTAAGTGTAATTAATCTTTTTAACCTTTATTTTGGAAAACTGACTACCTATGAGATGTGTATAATTTGATTAAAATCTTCCTCTTCAGCCATTTGCTCTTACTGTTTCTTGAATGCTCCAGTAACAACTTGTTAGGAATTTATCATCATTGTTGCTTAATGTATGTGTATGTATAGGTAACAATGCAATTTAAACTGACATAGGAAAGTTTTCACTTTCTCAGATTCCAGTTCAGTGAGGTGAATGCACCTCAGCTAGCATTAAACATCCGTGTTTGCAGCAAGTGCGCGTAAGCTATTTGTTATTATAGGCATTCTATAATTCCCATCATCGCAAACTGTGAAGGCCCTAATAAACATGAGTGATAGAGAAACATTAATGCAATTTCATAAGAAGGGAGGCTGAGGCCAAGTGGAGCTAAATGACCTATCCAAGTGCAATAGCGTGAGGAACCCAAATCTGCTCTTTAACCTAAAGGAGAATCTGGTGGCTCTGCCTTGCATTTAGAGGGTAGGAGCATCTTGTATGTCCAAAATTTTATGTGTTCATTGAATTCCTGAATGCATTTTGAGTGCCACTGGCAACTCTTCTGTTGACTACAAAGGACACATATGGGATTAAGGACAACTTAACTGTTTCATCATGAAAGCATCTGCTTGCTAGTTTATGGCCCGAGTTATTCTCTATGAAGAGGATTTGTGTTGCAGTGGGTGGGGAAAGCTTGTCAGATGATACCTGTGCTGATAGCCTGAATTGTGCTGCATTTGATCTCCCTTTCAGCAATGGATTGCAAATCCCATGGACCCATCTGTGATACACTCTACATTTCAATAGTTTGTTTATGCATTTACATCTCTGATCTCTCAAATTTGTAATATTTATTTTTATTTTATTATAATCTTACTTTTACTTCTACTTATATATTGACATAAACAGGGAATTGGAAATGGTAAGAGCTGTAGTTTAGAATGTGTGTGTTTAAAATACATAAGGAGTTGGAGTATTAAGTCTCCATTTTCATATCCAAAGTCTAGATGGTATGTCAGGTGCACACAAGGAACATTTACATCTTTACTTTTGTAATCTGATATGTTAAATATATACCATACATTTCAACTTAGCTATACTCTCAGCATGCAGTAGACTCTACAAATATATTTGGGTTATATTTGTCCAGTTGGGACAACATTTTGGGTACCAATGGCAAGAAGATCCTTATCTGACTCTTGCTCTCTATTTCTCCAGGGTGCTACTTGGAGTGAGCTGCTTGTAGTCCTTGGTTAGACTTGATTGGTACCAACCTGCTTTCCAAGTGTCAAAGCTAGTACATGAATCAATGACGTTTTCCTTCTGAATAAGGAACGGTAATGCGGTCACCATGATTGCTGACAGCATTGCTGTGTTTCTGGGTAAGCTCACCCACCTTTGCTCCAAAGTAAATACTCTTTCTTGTTGAAGGGATGACGTTCCTCAGAGTGACGTTCCTTTTGGCTCACCCAAGACACATGCCCTTGAGGTACCAAGTCAGCAGCTGATGCAGATGCAGCACTGACTGGTTATTATTGTGCTGCCCCAGAATTCCTTCAGCAGCACTGGTCCCAGAAACAGCAGTGAAAGGGCTTCATTTAGCATGTTAATCAATTTCTAGATGGAGCAAACAGTGGAATTGGCTCCAGAATGACAGAGAAAAATGTGTAAATAACACTTTCTCAGTAGATTTTTGTTATGGGAAGCCCTGCTTACTTTGTTGTCTTTCTGAGAGCATTCCGTCTAATGAGGTGTGAACATTCAACAAAATAGGAAACTTTAATAAAATAATTCAATTTTTTGTTTCTGTGAAAATTTTGAGTTTATTGTTTTTAGTGAGGTACAAGAAATAATTCCAAGGATTACGCACATCTTATTAATGTATTTTGAATGTGAAACCTTTCAAGAAACTGCTCTATAAGTTATTTGACAGTATATAATATGTTTATAGACAGTTCTGAAATGGAAAGAAGTCCTAAATGCATGGAATAGATTGTTCATTAGCCATTACTTACCTACTTCTATTAGGTGACTGCTGGTCATTCCCATTAAAGCTCTGGATTTCTCAGGCCTGGCAAGTTTCCTTGCCATACATGCTAAATAAAGCTAATTGCATTGCCTGTTCCCTGGTTTGTTTTCCAGAGTGCATAAACACCTTTGGTTTTAAAGGCAATATTGAGGTAAACATTTGTGCTGCTGTTTACCATTGTGGCACCAGAGAAATACTTCACACTTTAGCACTGGCCATCTGTGGACTTGAGGTTTTCTTTTCTTTTTCTTTTTTTTTTTTTTTTTGTTGATTATGCTTTAAAGAACAGACTTGCTGAGTGAGAACTCTTGAAGTAAGTACATCTGCATGGTTGGGTTTAACCTACTCTCCTCCATACACACAACCCTGGTGGGTTTTTGGTTTTCTTTTTTTCGTCCAAATAACTACTCAGCATCTGGTCAGATATCTGTAGCGGAGCTGGGCTCTGTGTCCCCTGAACTTTTTCTTAGTTCATCTTCTAGAAGCCAGAGGGTTTGGGGAGGGGGGTGTTACGGGGATAGGGGTTGGACTCAAGCTAGGATGGTTCATACAAGCCAGCACTATTATTGAACAGTTGCAGCCACTGCCAGGCAGCTGAGATACTGTGACTAAATGAAGGGGAAGAAGATAAAACAGGTCCATAAATGTGGACAGGCTTTTCTTGTAGCAGCTTCATTATGTCTATTTTTGGATTGAGAGACCACTGGCACTGTTAGCAAACTAGTGCAGGCAACTCAGCCTGAAATGCTAGGAACAGCTCTTCAGCAAGTGGCTGTCTCAGTTCTCAGCAACTACCAGAAGCTCACCAGGTTGGTGCTAGCAGGCTTTTGTCGCAGAGCTGTTCAGTGGTACATCTCTATAAAGATTAACAGATAGGTCACAAACCTTAGGATACTTTTTTTTTGTGGCCATAGAGACATGTATTTTCATCATGTTCCAAGACCTGGTTAACCATTGTAGGTTCAGTCATATTGACTTGGAGGAGCCTGATGTCTTACAAGACTTCATAGTCCATCTGCTTCAGGAAGTAGACCATGGGCTTTCATGGCTACTCACTGTGTCAGTGATGGGTTTTCTACTGACTCTTTTAGGTCTTTTTTTAGCATTTGCTTTTCTGCCTACCTGAACTATTTACTGGACTCTTAAATTTGGAGGATGGACTTATTTAACTAGATTAAACAGCTGTTCAGTAACAGGTAATTGTGCATGTCGAGAGCTCCAGAGGGTGGAAAATTTTCTCATGAAGAAGCTGGGGAGTGCAGGGCAACCTTTAATATTTTTTTGTGAGGGAAAGGTCTCTTCATCCATCAGCAATGGACAGGAGACAGAAGAGAGGCTAAGAACTTAACATCAACCATAAAAAACTGCTCCGCAGACCATATCAAATTGGGTATCAAGAAAGCATCAGAAAAACATAGCTTGTTCTTTGAGGTTATAAGCTGCAGTATTCAAAAGTGTTATTCATTATCTCCCTGTTTAGATTGCATGTGGTGGCTTTTTGAAAGGACATTTTAATGTATTTATAAGACAGGTGTAATTGTAAAAAACCTGTTTTTCTTGTGTCAAAAATGTCAGTGAACATCACTGGATGGAAGGCAAGTGTTCACATCATTACAAGGGTTTGTGGATAAACACGTGTGTTTTTATTCTTTCCTTTTTCCTTTGAAATACTTAATAATGAGGGAAAAAAGACATTAACTAGAGTTGTAAGATGAAGCTGGGTGTTCAGTCTGAGAGCTGGATCCCTCTGTTCCTTGTCTTCTACATCTGACTTTTGCAGAGGCTCATTTTGTGTTTATTGGAGCATTGGAGGTGCTAATGTCGTGTTTTCTTCAGCTCCTTTGGCATGGTCAGCAACAGCACTGGCTTTTATGTTATTGTTTATTTAAAAAAAAAGACTGGTGGGGGAGATTTTTGGGGGGCAACATTGGCATGGTCTGAGTAGAGTAGCATAGAGGCCTCAAAAATAAGTAGGTGATTCAGCCTGATGGGAAGCACTGCAATTTGGGATAGCCTTCAGAGAAAGAAGAAAGGATGTGGTGTGGTGAAACCACCATGTGAAGCTGTCTGTTAATTGAAGGAGTTTAATCCACCTTGAAAACAAATTATCTTGTAATATTGTATTTCTTCTCTTTCTGGATGTGATTGGCTCTCCTGACTTGAATGAATAGGTAGCCTGAGGGAATAGCACAGAAGCTGCAACATTGAGACTAGCCTAAAATAGCTCAGTACCAGAAGATGCTGAGAGTCCTTAAGTCTCACTAAAGTTATTCTGTGACTTCATCTCACCACAAAGGCTTGTTGGCTCATTAGGATTAAAGGCAAAAAATCCCACTGCATTTCTGGTAAATGGGATTTTTTTTTTGTCACTAGTACCATTCACACAGACATCCCATTAAGGTGGTAGAAAGATCTGTAATGGCTGTACCTTGATTAAACCTCCTGGCATCAATAATGGTACAAGCTTGTGGGGTTTATTATTGTCTGTGTGGATCCTGTTTGTTTTTTCCTATGAAAGGGCCATCAGATGGAACTTGCACGCCTTTATTATTACTAATAGTGTCTAGGAGTGCAGCTCCAAATGATGCATAACATTTTTTTTTAAAGTAAACCATAAGCCAAGTTAAACGAACTTTAAAAGTGAACATGATTCATAACAGATACCATTTTAAAACTGACCAGACACAGCAAATGTAAATTCTGTCCTTTTAACTGTAAAATATTTAAGCTTATTTGCAAAGGAGTTTGAAAAATTAAAACCATACCTTATCTGTATTTCTCCAGCCATGAAGAAACATCAGAGTTTGCATTTGAAAGGATGGCAATACAAACTGTATAGACAGACTAGATGTCTACTTGAATTATCTTGCTTGTTGAAGGGAAGTCTTAAACTGATGATCACATATAATCTGTAATGTATTAAAAGCATATTCTTTATTGGACTCCCCATATTACATTTCAAATACATTTCCATGGAATGTTTCAAAATGTCATTCAAAATTATTACTTTTTTTATTGAAATGGCATGTGTCCCCTCAACACTCATCTAGAACTTTATTATTATGATTCTTTGGACAGTTTAAAGTCATGAGATCACTTTTTGTGGCTTTGTGTGCCTCACACCACCTCTATTCCTGCTTCAGTGCTAATACCAGCTTCATACTCCTCCTCAGGGTTTAGCTGCAGCTTCTTCGCCTGCATAGGTTTTGTTTCAGTTGATCAGAGGTTTGGCTAACTTAAATATTTAGGTAATATATAGTATCTATATCTCAAACAAACACCTATTATAATGATCGCTTGCATTGTTGCACTAGCCTCTCTGTTTTTCAATTTTTTTTTTGTTTATTTTCACACACCCAGAGTGACTTCTGTCACCTGGAGGCTGATTTTGCAATAGGAGGGATTTTGAAGAAATTGAGTCTTGAAAAGCTAGAAGTTAACAATGGATTAAGTACTTGTGAGTGCAACTAAATGAGAATCTTGAATATGTTGTAGAATTATGCAGAGTGTTTATAGCCTAGCAGCAAAACTGAGCTCTATATATACATACACCAATAACAGTCCGTGACATAAAAAGAATTTTCATCACTGAAGATACGCCAGGAGTAGGAGCTTCTTGAAGTCACTGGGATTGCGAGATGTCATTAAAGCACTTAAAATACAAAGGCTGCTGTGCTGAAATAGGAGACTTCATGAGAGCATCATCTCTACCAATCTAAATAAGCTTATACTGTTGAACAGTTGAGCTAACCTGAGCCTACTTTTGTTGACTTGAATGTACTGTGTCTACTGTGAATGTACTGTGCACCCCAGTTTGGAACAGGCTTCAGCTGACTTAACAGAGGTAAGACACCTGAAAGAGTGCGCTTCAAGGCCACGGGACAGTTACCTGTGCTTATTTCCCTCCACTCCTGTTTCACTTACGACAGTAGAATTTAGTGGAAATATCTCACATGTTTAACTGCCAAAAAAAAAAAAATTGCAAATACATTTTAACATAATTCTAACCATTAATAGATTTCAAACAATGCTCTCTTTTGAGTGATTACTTTTTCTAAGCTTGCCTGAAGATTGTCTTGATACATTCACTTACATCCAACTCTAACAACTTTTGTTAAGTAATGTTATTCAAGCAGTATCTTGTGGAGATGTGTGTGTTTAAATGTATTTTGTTTACTATTGATGGCTTCGAGAGAGTTTTTAGATCTACTTTTTCATAACAGATGGATCCTCAGCTGCTTCTGTTCTCCAAGGAGGGAAAAACCTCATCTTGAACAGCTATTCAAAACAATGAATTTTCTGGTCCTAAAAGTGCTAAAAAGAACTACAGGTATATGGATCTTGCTGTCTACTGGCTCCAAATAAATGTCTGCAACTTGAGAGTTCAGCCGTGTGTGTGCTGAGCTCCCAGTGTGTAAACTGACCCCTTGATGGCAAGCTGAGAAATAAGAGTTCCTCATCCTTCTGTGATGGTGAGCCTTGTGTGGCTTTCCCCAGCCAAATAAAAGCACCATTCTTGTTAATGAATAATATCAAGGTTACCTTTATGTTTTTATGTGTGTTTATTTATGAGAGAGAGAGAGATAGTATTTAAAGTTTCTGGTTGTGTCTGTGCTTCCTGTGGTGAACATCCATCCAAGGTGACAGGGCTGGAAATGCTTCAGAATTGCTGAGATTTCTGCACATGTAAAATAGTCAATATATCTTGGGCTTCTGAGACCTTCTACTTTTCATTAAGTTAGCTTGTATTCCTTGTATTTCAACATGTCATCTCAGGTGTTTTTTCCCAAGAAACCTGTGTTCCAGATCATCTGACTGTTTCAGGAGCACTTGAACAAGAAGAAAAACATGACAGTCAATTAAAAAACAATTTTTTTTCTCTGGTGTCATTAATCAAATGCACAAGCAGTCCCAGCACTGACACCTGGCAGGGTTAATGTTTAAGACCTGTGGCAATTACAGCTCCCCTGAAAATCACTTGGCTAGCAAGTCACATAAAAACCTGTGATTATGATGGAAATGGGAATTAGCAGAAAAAAAATTAGGGAAACTAGTTGAAATACATTGGTAGCAAGGAAGGCAGAGAAAAATCGGACTGATTGGAGCTCCCCTGGGGCGGAGAAACAGGGTCTAGAGGTCACTCCTTCACTGAATTAGTAGTGTCTGTCATATGAAACCAAAATAAAGCGGGAACAGAAGTAAAAGATTTTCTGTAGAGAAATTGGACTCTGTTCTCTTGCACCTACATCTCAGAGAGGCCAAGTGCAATTAATGGGCTGATTTTTTACTGATCCTAATTCAGCTGTAATTCTTTTCTCTCAAATATCTATTTCTTGGTAAGGAATATGATGCCCAGAGATTTGGCACACTATTTTTAGCAATGAAAAATTCAAAGATTACATATAGCCATTGTTTCCATGAGCTTCTTGTCTACTACATCCTCTGTTTCGCATCTTTGCACTAGTCAAAAGTTACTCAGCTAAACACAGCTTTAATGAAAACTAAGCCTCTTGTGGTTAGAGGAGGCTGCAGTGCATGTGCTTTCCCTAGCTGAAGTATGTTAGCTGGATGCTTTTTGTGCCAGATGCAACTGTACCTGCAGAAAAGAATCTGGTAAACAAAAAATAGTTTAAACAAAGAATGATGACTATTTGGAGCCAATTTTTTAATACCGATTGCTAAAAAAGCATTAGCTTGGAACTACTGAAAAATCTCTTCATACCAAGCATGGTGCCATAATCTTAGTTTTTATGAGCTTAATTTAGTGTTAGGAAAATACAGGGAGATAGCGAGTGGCCTTGCTTCCTGCCTGGCCAAAGTTCTGTTTCACCTGAAAGTACTTCTCTGCTGTGGCAGCTTGTTCACTGGATCCTTGAAATGGATAATTTGTCATGCGCTCCATCACAAACACTTTGGCTACCTCACAGAGCTGGAAGGTATAATTAGCCTCTGATTTAATGTTAAATTACTTGGAATTGTGACATACTCCAAAGAGCAAATAATTAGTTTCAAATTGTGGGACCAATTCAGTAGTGATGGAGAAAACGATGAAAATGCCAAGCCATGGTGAATGAAAGACCAAAAAAGCTCTGAGGCAGTGCCAAATTACTGTGAAAATTCTGGAGTTTATGTCCAAACCACTGTTGTGCATCTTCAATGCTGCAGCTTCAATGCTGCAGTATAGAAAGTCACTTGAAGTAGAACAAACATCAGTAGAGCAGAAATTACCAATAAAACCTCAAAAGACAGCACAGGTATTTGAACAGGCAACAAAGAAAAAGAAGATTTAAAGTTGTTTTGGGGTCTTTTTTGCTCTTCATAATTTTTTCATAATTTCTCTGTGTTTCATGAATACTAACTGCCTTGGAATTTGAATTCAATTTTGCTGTAAAAATGCCAATATGGAAAGCTGTGGTCATTACCATCTATTTCTAGTGAAAAGTCTTTGTTATACCAAAAAAATATATATGTGGTTAACCTGCACATTAGGTTTGTAGTTATGACTTACTTATAAAAGTTAATGGTTGATCTTTTGTTGAGGCATCTACAAATCGATCTTTGTAGAGTACAACAGGGTAATAACAATAACTTCTTAACTTTCTATAATACCATCCATCAATGTGCTTATAACTTTACAGCATACTAGATGCATCTAAGCATGACTGCTAGTAATTTTTAGTTAAATCACCTACAGTATTACTTTGGTTATTTTACTTCTTATTGCCATGACTACAAACTCAGCCAAAATTTTGGTCAGTGTGAAATCTTTTTCATCACTGATAATTATTCTTTTAGCTCCAGGTTTTTTTAATACCTGTGCTGGCTGAAATGTACAGTTCTGAGTGTGCCAGTTGCTGCCAACAAGTAATACTGATCAGAATTTTAAAATGGTGGCAAACTGTTTAATAAGAAGGCATCTCTTTTATATTAGTGTTTTCCAGTACAGAACTGTACTTTAAACCTGGGTACTCTTGAAAAAAGAGTGATTATGGAAGAAATAGTTACTTCAGCTAGTTGTAATACACGATAATAATTAGGATGGAAAGAAAAGATTGTAGCTAGTCTAAATGAAAATACATTTGAGATTTTTAGTTTCCCAAACGAAAATCATTATTACTATTAATTGTAACAACTAAAGTAAAACCTACTTTGTTTCACTGAAGTTACTTTTCGTAAAGCTCACAGAATCACTGAGATAACAGAATAGGGAGCATTACTGGAAGATGCGTACAGGTAGAAAATCCACATGGAGAAGAGGACATGACTGTAGTGGGCAGTCATGGCTTCTATGTCCCAATTCTGCAAAACTCACTGTTCATGCTCAGCATTGTGTTCTTTGAGGTCAGTGGGATTGCTGGCTTGCTCAAGAAAAGCATATTCCTTGTGGCTATATAAAGTTACTTTTAAATGATCAAGGAGAAAAGGAGTATCATTTCAAGTAGTGGAATGGTAGAGGCAGTAACGAGCAACTTCTCTGAGGTGTTAAACATGCCTATGAAATAAATACTGCTTTCAGAACAAAGACTAGTAAATAGAGAGGGAAATGAGGAAGAATTTCTGTCTGTATATATGATAGGCTTTGTTGGGTCCTGAGTGAGGAAGGGCCATTTAACATCCTTCAGACTCTCAGAAGGAAAGAGTCTGTCCCATGAGGTGGGGAACTGGACAAGGAACAGACCCTTCAGCAACTGGGGTAATCAAGGGAGGAAAAGGTAAAGGAGTTACTGAGAAATGTGTCTGGGAAGCAGCAGTGATAGAAGGGGATTTTCTGGCTTTTAAAAATTGTTAATAGATTTAAAATAGTGCCCTGGTAATGCAATTGGTACTAAAATCCTCATGTTCCAACTACAGAAATATGTTTATATATATAATAAGAAAATGTGTTATATTATGCATTATGAAAAATATGAATCAATGTAAAAATTCAAATTAACCCCAATCTGGCTATTTTCTTACATATTTAAAACATCCGTTACAGAACAATGCTATATTATGCATATTGTGTATCTTAAAATGTAGACTGTTTTTCACATTTCAACTGAATATCCTTCCAATAAGCACAGTTCATTCTGGGAAGGGGGTTGTTTGGTTTAATCCCGCTCCCCCGCCCCCCCCATTTATACTAATGCTAAGATGCCATGTGTAGACTTAGCTAACAGGTAAAATATTGACAAAACATAGTAAAAGTAAGTAGTTTAATCAAGATCTTTCTTTATCTTAGTTTTTCATGTTTCATTACCAATGTGTAAACTGCTTTCATGTATCACTTTATTAGCCAAAATATATGTAGCAAACTAATAATGACAATGAAATAAAAATAACAAATCCTTTATATTACTGAATTGAGGCCTCCATGATTCAGTACTTAAGTATTGTTTCCACTACTTTATTTCTATGATAGTTCTGCTGGAATCTTGTTTGGTTTTCAAATGCATTGTTGAGCTTTATGTTGATATCTATTCCAGATGTTTTCAAGTTCTGCTAATTTGTTTTCCATATGATACCTACTTACAGAACCATTTCACTTGTAGTTATTGTAATTGTATCTGCTAGCTGCGTTGCCTTCTGGATGTAACATTCTTCTTCCATCAGGATAGGTTTTCCCACTGCTTCTGCTATTTATTTCTGTGTTTCCATAGTAGTGTCCAGGTGCATTTAAAGTCTGGTTCATGTGCCTGGAAGAGTTTACAGGTTGAGATATGGAACCTGCAAGCAGGCTTGTGCACTAGTCTATAGTTTGTTGATTTTAGAAAAATAAATCAAAATTAGATCTCAGTTTTAGAAATAGAATAACATAGGATTTGGTTGTAGCAATCACACCTAATCTCATCCATAACACAGCAAACAATTTTAATATTATTTTAAATTCTCTATCGTAAATAGTTAATAGGATTTAAACATGCACTTTACTGTACTGCACCCACAGTGTTTTATGCAGTTGTAAAAAATATCTGACTCTTTTCTGATACATTATAAAAGGGAAAATAAGAAAACAGAATTACATGTTCAGATCCAACATTTTTATATTCTGGGGCTTTTTAACATCCAAACCTGGATCTGAATTCCAGTTTTGTGCTATTGGAACATCTTCAGTGTCGCTGATATATTTTTCTTGCTTTCTTGGTCTATCTGTAGATATTTGCAGCTTCTTCAGTTTCTTCTTTTGGGCTTCTTTTTGCTCTGAAATTTGCTTTTCTTCTTTAGTATGCTCCTTTGTTATCAGAGCTTCGTTTTCTAGAGAAGTAATTCAAGCACCAGTTCAGCCCAATTGTTCTTAGCTGTTCTGGCATCTTGCAGAAAGTACTTTCATTGACAGAGTCCATACAAGGCACCTGGCCATTTAGTGAGTAGCCTAATACTGAAAGTGCAGAGAACATACAGCTTTGAAAATTGGGCAGCAGAAGCTTAAATCTGTAGACATATCTGGCTGAATTCACAGACATTTTCAACTTAATTGAGGATCTCTACCTGAAAAACTTGGAATAGATTTTATATGTGATAATCACGGATTTTGCCATCCTAGGGCTCAGTGCTCAGTTAATTGTGGTGCTGCTCTGGTTGCTGGAGACCTTGAGGAAGGTTTTACAGTGCACTTCTTAAGCCAGGCTGGAGTAATTGGTTTAAGAGAAAGCCTAGTGATGAGAGTGAACAAAAATACAGGAAGTCTTGTAAGATCAGGAGCTTCCAGCATTAATGGTCTACTGATAAAGTGATAGTGTCTACTAATTCTATTAATTCTTAATTTGCAAACTTTTTAAATAGCAAAACAACAAAGACAGTGTGAGGTGAGTAAGGCTGGGTTCCTTCTTTAATTACGACCTTTCTAGTTTGAAAGTGAAGGTTATTGGGCAATTCTAATGCATAGCTCTTCAGTTTGCTTTATTCTGTTTTGTTGCAGATATGTTGAACACTTAGAGACAGCCTGTAAGATTATCTTTCCAGAAAAACTGCATGAAAATTGGTAAGAAAAACTTTTTCTTACAAGTTGAACGGAATTTGAGAGCTACATACGTAACATACAGTCAGTGACTATTTGTTGTTATACAGGTACAGTCATGAAGACTAATAAGATGGAATAGAATAGAATAATTTTAGATTTTTATAATATCTAGTATTTAATAAAAATCTTTTTATTTAGTTGTTTTCTTAATAGAATTGGCTTAGTAATTTTTTCTCTTTTAGTAAGCAGAGGAGTTGGTCTGTATGAGGCTTGTTAATAAGCGACAGTGAAGGTCAGAGGGAAGGTCAGTTTTGGGCCCCCCAGTTTAAGAAGGATGTGGAACTGCGTGAGCAAGTCCAGCGGAGAGCTACAAAGATGATCAGGGGACGGGAGAATCTCCCTTATGGGGAAAGGCTGGGAGACGTGGGTTTGTTCAGCCTGGAGAAGAGAAGACTGAGGGGGGATTTCATAAATATCTGTAAATATCTAAAGGGTGGCTGCCAGGATGATGGGACTAGGCTCTTTTCAATAGTGCCCAATGACAGGTCAATGGGCAATGGCACAAGTTGGAACACAGGAAGTTCTACCTCAATATGAGGAAAAACTTCTTTACTGTGAGATTGACAGAGCAGTGGAACAGGCTGCCCAGGGAGGTCGTGGAGTCTCCTTCCCTGGAGACATTCAAAACCCACCTGGATGTGTTCCTGTGCCCCCTGCTCTAGGTGTGCCTGCTCAGACAGGGGGGTTGGACAAGATGATCTCCAGAGGTCCCTTCCAACCCCTATGATTCTGTGATTCTGTCATTCTGTGTTTACAGTCATAGATATAGGAAATGGTTAAACAGCTGGCTTCTGTAATGCTACATATGAGCATGTTTTCTAGTGTAAGACAGGTTTTTAAATTATTCAGTTTAAACTTTTTGTCTTTGTATTCACACCTATAGAAGTAGTGCCAATTGTTTTTTGAGCTAGTGATGTAAGATTCTGAGTAATACCTCTAAATGTGATGTCTTTGATGTTCCTGCTAATAACCAGAACTTCTAAAGGCAATAATCTCTCCATTGTGAAAGTTAGGAAAGGAGGCACTGAAAATCCAGTCCCTTCTTTGTAGAGATTTTTAAATTCTAATAACATGACAAGGTAGAAAAATACATTTCTGATTTTCAGATGCAGTAGTGCAGTAAAGAAGGTATCAAGTGAAAAAAGGTGAGAAAACCTGTAACATCTGAGCAGTGGAGTCTGTAGTGAGGAGAAGGAACGGAGAGCAATTAATGTGGTGGTCTTGTAAATGCAATTGTGACATTTTAGATCCTTTACTGTATTAGAATATAGTGAAAATGTCACATGTGCATCATGAACATAAATATAATGTGCCTGATGCAGTCTTTTATGTTGATGTTGAATTTAGTAGTGAAGTGCTTGGTCCAGTCCTTGACAGGTCTGAGGAACCACACCAGTTTATGTTGTTACAAAAATGTTTGTGTGCTGGGTTTTGTTAGCTGATATAGTCTCATTTTTAACATCTATTTTTAAAGGGATTTTTTTTAATGTGTAGATGAAAATTAATGTGAAGGGGAGCTTTTTTAAGCTTCTTTTAGGAACTGAATGACCAATAGCCTTTTATGCCATGCCAAATCTCACTCTTGTATTTATGTCAGGTTTTTGTGGAATTTTTTTGTAATATATATGCAAATGCTGTAGGCCACCTATGACTCTGTAAAATACATAGTAAATTAATAGGTAGCCCACAGAGTTGGAATTATTTAGCCAATGTCAACAGATAGAATGAAGCTACATTTTCTAACAACTGGGGATATTACTTTCGGCATTCATCGACAAATGTAAAATATACTCAAAAAGTTCTGGTGGACATGTGTAAGTCAGTGCCAGTATCTCCAAACATCAAACATCAAACCTGCAGGAATTCTGCAAATAACCTGCTCCATCTCCAGTATACCATATCCAGTTGGCTTTATAGGGCTTTGTGAGGAAAGACCTAAGCAGTCAGTAATGCTGGTTTAAGAGGCAGTTGGACTAGATGATTGTTGTAGGTCCTTTCCAACTGAAATTTCTATTCTATTCTATTCTATTCTATTCTATTCTATTCTATTCTATTCTATTCTATTCTATTCTATTCTATTCTATTCTATTCTATTCTATTCTATGACTAAGAAAGTCAGAAATGATAAAACTTCTGCTTTCACCTTCCCTGTGCATATCCCTGCCTCTTAGGTACTTAAGGCACGTATTAGAATAGTCATACAGGCGATATATCAGAGAAGACTAAGTTGATAATATGAAAATTGGTCTTAAAGATAAAATTATCTCAGAGAAACACATTTAGTAATTAACTGGAGCAGGCAGCAGTTTTCTTGGCACAACTCAGTGTGGTCTCTGGTAAAGAAAATTTTTCTGTAATTACAGGTTAAGCCAGTATGTAATGTAAACAACAAATAAAGCTACCTCTTTTTTAATAGTTTTGAATTCTGTTGGGTCCTATTATCCGGTATGCAAACTAATCCTAAATCTATTTAAAGTCTTCTTCAGGAAATGAGTATAGTTAGGTAATATAAAACTATATTTTAAGGGAGATTTTTTTTTTTAACAGAATAGTATTAATATTTAGTTGTGCTTATGTCTTTAAATGATATTTTGGGTGGCTTTCTAAAACAGTATATGAAACAATAAATAATTACAAATAAAAATAACAGCTGTAGAACAAGTCCCTAACAGGGATATGAAATTTAATGAACTGCTCTTTATGGTAACTCCTTTAGGAAGATTTCCAGAACCAAAATATTCTGGGTTGGTTTTTTTTTTTTTTTAAATTGTAATTTATATCTCTGTTCTTTTTGAATATGACTTGTATGTTAAAAAGGTTTATTTGAAGAAAAAAATGTTTTTAAAGTGCCATTCTATATCTGTTCTGTGTCTTTACATCTCCTTCAATGGTATTTTTATGAACGAGTTATTGCAATTACTGGATTACTTTGCATAATATAATCTTATTGGAGAGCTATGGAATATACAATATGACAGGCAGGGATGACCTGGTACATTTACACAGATCTCCTGGGACAGCAGTGGGATTCTACACTGGGGAATCCATCTATGTAGCTGTGATTTGCTCAAGAATGAGTCTGAAAATCCTTCTTTGATACAGCAAGTTCCTGAAAACCAGGCACGTGTTTGGAAATGTCTGTTTAACTTGTTCTTCCGAAAGTGGTGTTTGTAATTGTCTGATAATTATCTTGTACCAGTGATCTTCCTTGCTACTTGTGCACTTTTCTATTTGAATGTGCCAAAAATAATGAAATTATCAAATTGCATATGGCTGTGCCACAGGTAGGTTATACTTATGCCTGCCTGATTTTGCATTTAGGTTCAGGCACTGAGTAGAAAGCCTATTGAAGCAGCTCAATGTTAGTTTGGAAGGCTTGGCAGATTTGATCCAGGTTAGAAGAATAAATGTTTTAACCAAACACATTGATGTTATGCATTTTGAAATAAAATTTATTTTGTTATCCTGCAAAGATATATAGAGATATATATTTAGAGATTTTATCATCCTGAAAGTTAAGTTTTTTAATAAGTCTGTTTTTCATGCATCCAATTCCTAAATCTTCAGAAGACAGAAAAAAAATCAGGTGCTATAGATTTTTTCAAGTAGAAATAATTTACATTAAGAAAAAGGGCAAACCCATATTTAATTTTGAAAATAGTCCAGATAGTTAACTTTTTTCAGTTAAATAATAATTTTTTCTTTTACACAAATAATTGTACAGTATTTATAGAACAAACAAGATATCAAGTGCTGATCAGTTTTTGTAACTACTAAAGAAACCATTTCATTTCAGGGGTTGCAAAACATTCATAAATGGGCTGGACATAGTCACAAATTGCTTTTAAGTTGTGATTAGCCTTTTCTAATGAATTTGGACTTCCTAAAACTTCTCAAATTGAGTTTGCATGCATAATGTTTCTATGAACTTCTCAAATGCTCACAAATAATTACACTTGGCAATGGATCCTTTGAAAAAGGATTGTATTACCTTTTAGAAAAACTTGACTTGAACTATGCAAACTTATTGCTGAAGTAAGTAATGGTCCTACACAAGATTTTGTTTCTTGAGAATCTCGGCCTTCTGGTATTCAAACTTGTGATGTAAGTTTTCACTTTGGGTACCTCTCTGCAGCTAGCCTTTGTGAAACTAATGGTATATTTTTGATTTAGAGAAGTTTACAAATCACAGAAAAGGTTCTACCACCACCTTCCAGATTCTTTATTATATACTGCTCTTAGGTGAGCGGTACTCTGTGGAACTACAAAAAATAACTCATCATCAGCCTTCTCTCTGTTTCAAAGACTGGATGACTTGCTTCATACTTACCTTAGTGCTCTCAAAATAATATCCTTGCATACTGCGACGTTTCAGATTATTCCGCTCTGGTTGACCTTTTAGTAATTTATTTGAATAAAACAGAAAGCATTTAAATAACAGAATAGAATAAATATGCCTTCTGTTACTGTGCCATCTTTTAGGAGAAGACAGTGTGGTGGTGGAGGGTCTGAGAAGACTGTCTTTCTTATTGACCACCAGTTGGGCTGAAAACTGTCTGCGAGGCACATTCCTCTAATAGATTGGCTTAGAATATACTAGATTAAATGTTAAATAAATTGATATTAAATCCTTGCAGTATACTTGCCATATTAAGTACTGTATCCTCATCTCTGGGCATTAACAAATTCAGTAGCTTAAGCTAAAGACGTTCTGTAAATACACCCCATAAATTACACATGGGCTTTTGAGAATAATCCAGACTGCACTGTGGGATACACTGCCAGTCAGGGATGGTCAACATGTGGCTTTTCTATTGCCTGTGGATCTTGGGAATGCTCTCAGGTATGTGTCTGAGGCCGGGGCTCCATCATCCTGCGGGCATGTGCTGGCCTGGGGGCCATCCAAAGTTCTCGTTCTCCTGATTTTTCAGTCCTTACAGCTTTCTTTTTACTGATGTACCATAGCAGAGGTAAAATCTTTCTTTCTTATCATTAATCCTGAGTATGCATTTCTTCATGAGGACCACCTTCATTCTCTGCTGCCAACGTCTTGGTATGTCTTTTCTACACTGAGTTGCATCACCAAGGACTGTGCCACTACAAAGAGGATTCAGGAATCAAGAAACAATTTTAAATATTAAATTGGGAAAGCCTGCTCTAATAAAGCAGCATGTCGCTTTTTCCTCTCTCCTTTCTAATATAACTAAATTCAAACTAATGCTTTCAACTTACTGTATGTTGGCATAGCTTACATAATGGATAAATCTCATACTTCATTCAGTGTTGTGATCTGATATACATTGCCACATGCATGTGCTACACATTACGAATAAAGCTTTAAAAAGCCTCCTTTTATAGCTGTTTATGTTATGTGATTGAGTTCTTGCAGAGAGAAAATTTGCCAGGACTAAAGGTTATTACTGGCTGTTCTGCCACTAGTATTGCCTAGAACTAAAGCAATTAGGCTTGACAAAATATGAGCTGCTTAAAAATATGCACTTTTGAAAGTTGGGTTTGTAATGGAACTTGATTTAATACATGCTACTGACATGAAGATTTTAATTAAAAGAAAGAAAAATATCTGCTCTGCTAAGATGGGAAGTTAAGAGAGATTGTTCTGCAGGTGACTAGATTGGAGGTAGCTTTGTAGCAAAATGCTATATAAACCCTGAGGGGATAGGATGGATGTTAGAGCATGAATGTATTCTGAATTGAACAGTAATGATTAACATAAAATTGTGAAAAATAACCTGTTTTGTCATTGCATTTTTCCCTCCTAGGACACCATAAATGTTCTTTTTTAGTGGATTATCTTTATTATGTATAGCAAATCCTAGAGGTTTTAGACATGAGTTGTTGCCATGCATCAAGAAATATTAATTTCCATGCTTTATTACATGGCTGTCAAAAAGAAGGTAAAAAAAATCCTGTAGGATTGTCCAGAAGATTCTCACTCATCATTCTGCAAATGAGCAGACCTTTTTGATTACACCAGCTGTATCTAAAATACAGATGTGTGAATACTTTATTCTTTTGATTTTTCTGGCCAAGCCCAAAAATTTTGGGCCAAGTTGGATCATTCTGAGACATCATAAAATGAAATCCATTTTGTTTTCTAAGCAAAATGAATAACAAAACAAAAAAAAAACGACATAAATCAAACCAATCCAGAATGCTTAGTTCAAAAAAATAACACAATCGGATTACTTTTAAGTTTTTTTAATTTTAAATTAAATAAACTTAGTCTTGAGACATTGTGCTGAAACAAAAACCGGTACTTGACTAAGCATGCTTCCTGGCCCACCACCACCACCACCCAGCCCCCCCACCCCTACGCCACCCCAAATTCTGGAGGCTTTTAATTTTATTTTTGGCACAAACTGTTGCTTGAGTTTTGTAATCCTTCTATCTGGTTTAAGATTTGGAAGGATTTTGCCAGCTCCATTGACACAATGGGGGGATATTCCCTCATTAAGGTGTTCCATATTGGTGGTGGTATTTCTGAAATTATATTTTACCAGTGTTATTTTTTCTTGTGATTCTCTCAGTCCTCTGGGATTTAATTTTCAGTCATCAGCCACTGATAAACTGGGGCAGATTCAATATTTCTGATTGTCTATTTTTTTCCTATACTGTGAATAAGCCAAATGTGGTCTTAGAAATAAGTATTAGTTTAAGTGCTTTGAGTTCTACATTCTCCATTAGAAGGTAGTTTAGCACAGCTAGATTAAATGCAATTGCAATATAGTTGTACTTATCTATGTAGAGTCTATTTATTAATTTACTGATCAGAAGTTTTGTGTGGAAGTGGCTTCTTTATATATCCAGTGAGAAGCAAAACTATGACTGTTCACATGTCAGAAAAAACCCTCAGTTATTGAATATCTGTGATTAGCCCATAAAGAAAAAGTACTGACAGGTTGACTTTTTTCCATGCATCTTTGAGTCTTTATTGGAAGAATGCCATTCAACTTAATGATGTAAGACTAGCCTAATGGTTAATAAATGATAATAAATCTATGTATACATAGACTAATGCATATATTAATAAATACTGACCTGGGGAGGAAAACAATGGACCAAAAGCAACTAAAAACTCACATACACTGAATAAAATTTAAAAGAGTGGAGATGTCTTAAGAGTAACTTAGCCAAGGAAACTGTAAAATATCAAAGCGAGTCTTGTAGAAGCTTCTCAATATTTTCTGCTGTGACACATTTTGTGATTTTTGTATTTCAGGGTTTTCAATCAAATATAGCTGTTTAACAACAACAAAAATCATTATATATACACTGTTAAATAATATTGCTGTGAGATGTTTCTAGGAAAAACTTTATTTACAATACCTGTCACAATTGCCTATGGAGATTGCCCATATAATGATGAAAAAATCTAGTTTACTTAAAGTATTTTAAAGTGTTTGACAGACACTTCCAAAAAGTTGGAAGACTGAAAATAATGTGAATTACTTCACAGGAGGAAGGCCATAGAAAGCTTCGAGTTTTTTTAAATTTAGAATTCTAGTGAAGCATAAAGAGTAGAATTATTTTTATTTTTCTGCGTTTTCTATACTGCATAATACAGTCATTCTTCTAGATCTTAAAGTTGTAATTTTACAGTACAGTTCAGGACTGCAGTGGTAACATATTTTCCAAAGGTCAGTTTTCCAATTATAATCCAAAATTTGACATTAATATTTTTTCTTATAGCCATGTTGTAACCACATTCTGTTAATTTCATAAAGATACCATTTAGCTGAGGTAGGTGGTATTCTGGGCATGCGAACAGTCACCTAATGTCAACAGCAAGCAGTAACTGTAACTACTGACTTCCCATCATTTGCAAAAAAATATTTTCCCAAAAATTATAGCATGTAGAACTAGACAGCATCCAAGTCTCTCACTGGGAAATGACAGAGATTTTCTTATTGCTTTATATACTCCAGGTTACTTTTAAGTCTCATTAGATTTTGCAGGCAAATTTATGTTCTTCAGTTAGTATCTGACATAAACTTGTTTGCCAAGTCCTAAAAACTGAAGCTAGTAGCAACTGTTTAATATTTTTGTCTATTTCCTTTACATCTTTCTGAACTAAAGACTACCTTCAGATAGAGTCAAAATAGCTAATGTAAATATTAGAATTGGAATAAAATATAGTACTTCTTATTGTTGTTTTTCAGGTTCTTCTGTTTTCTTTACATTGTTTGGAATAAACTCATTATTTATACACTTTGGTACATTTAAATATAAGCTTCCATGCTATATGCCCAAAACCACCAAGATGCAACCCAGGCACAAGAGAAGATTCCATAATCAGCTTTGGGATAAGGAAAGATACCAAAAGCTTTCTTGTTCTCCTTGGTTTTTATTTGGTTTTAAAGCACAACCTATAAGATCCTGCTCTTTCACATTGTCCTAAAGCCAGTGCCCATAAACTGAACAAAGGTAGGCACCGTTTTGTTCCATGATAAAGCAGGCAAACTAGCTGACACCTGTGTGGTCTATATAAGGCAAGAGTTAGTTTTACACTAGTAAAATATGCATCATGTTTCCCTCACTATAAATAAACAGGCAGTTGCTCAAACACATTCCAGCTGAAAGGTTTGCTTTCTTGCAGATTTTAGGGGAGTTAAATTCAAATTAACAAATATTTGGAGAAACAAATATTTAGGAGGGAAGGAGGCAGGTGAGAGTAGCCAACCGTCTCACAGAGAAGTGGAAAGCATCCTGTTGTATAGGCACTCCTCATGTCAGTTGTGTTAGTCACTGAAAAAAAAAAATAACCGAAGAGCCTTTAATTGCTTGGTTTATTTTTCTAGTTTTGAACCACTCTGATATTGGAGAGAAAGAATAAAGAATGGTGAAGGGTGGAGAAAGTCTTAGGAATTTTTGTCTTTTTGGTCACTTGCTTAAGCATATTTTAAATGTACCACATAAGGCTGCAGGAGAATTTAGGTGTATTTGTTCTTAAGGGGAGCCAAATGCCTCTCTGGCCCCTCCATGCCATGTGTCTGAGAGCAGAATTTTCAAGAATTAAATGTTTCAAAAGAATTCAGTTCTGTTGTTTTGTTTGACCTTCACATAATTTATTTTAATAATTCCAATAAATTTCTGAATTTCAGGAGAAGTAATTACTTTCTGGTAATTTCATCTGGTATAATCTCATATTTCAGATGTAACTAGTGTCTGACAAGGAAGAAAAAAATCTTTAATCCTGTCCAGTTACCCAGTATTTAATTTGAGTACTGGGATTTTTAAAGAAATATATTTTCAATAGGTATATAACCTAACATTTTTACATTAATTCTTATTTTTAATACATACTCTACAGCTGTTTCTTGAAACACTTTTTAACAAAAAAATGACTGGTTTCCTCTTTGCTTGTTATATCTTCTATCAGTTTGGAGTAATAAAGACTCTCATGGAAAATGTGACAAAATAAAATTATTCCAATGAAACCCCAAGCTCAATGAAATTAATGAAGAAGCTAAAGTGAAAACACTTCAGTCAGAGCTTCGCCTTTTGATTTTTTTTTTACATTTTAAAAGTACCTTTTCAAAGATACTCTGAAAAACCTGAGCATTTCAGCTGCCAAAACATTTCCAAAATCTTCTGAAAACAAGCAGAATCTTACAAAAAGCAATACTTCTCCTACAAAAGCATGATTTATTTACTTGCTAATTAATAGGGTAGAGATTCATGGTGATGAGATACGTGAGCCTGGTACCCCTATGAGATCTATTGGCAGAGCAGGGCAAGTGCTAATGTTTTCCCAAATACTCCCGCCGGCACACCGCAGAGCTGACCTGCAGCATTCCAGCTAGCTCAGCTCTGCTCTTCGGAGCAAAAACATTCAATGGAGCAGACATGTGCCAAATTACGCGGTGGTTTTGTAGCATACGGACAAATGTGTTTTGCTTTGAGACCACCAAACTCATTTTCACTTGTGACTTGAACTAAATTTGAACCCAGGCCTCCTGAAGGAGAGAAGGAATATATTAACCCCCTCAGCCCCTGCTATATTTAATGTCAGTGGCACTATGTCATCATAAACATACAAATATCATATGTCTGCCATAAGTAATAATGTATTCCAGAAAATATTTTTATGTGAACACCTATGTAAAATTGTAATAAGTACTGAAGTAATGACATGTCAGTTTAACATTTATTTTGCTTCTCAAATGGTGTCATTTCTCATTTTATACCTGCAGGTAGGTACTGTTTCTTTTCAAGTAATATTTTGAGAGAGAGTTACACATCGAAATGTTAAATTCTTTCTCTTGATATGCACTGACAAAGCTTCTTCTAATGTGTTAACAACTTCTGCATTGTAATTAGTAAATAAATATTTGACTCGGTAGGCCAAATTCCGTTTCCCACCATACTCTGTGTTTTCATTTATCCTACAGCCAAATGAACATAAAAAGTGACTAGCCTGAAATAGTAATTACTGGAACCAAGTACATCTGATACAAGAAAGGGGTGTGGAGTTCTTTCATTTGTGCAGTGCATGACAAATCATCCATATAATTGCAGAAATTATAGGTAAATAAATGACTACTTTTAAGTAAGAAACAGTGCATTCAATAGCGAAATATTGAATATTACGCTTACAAGCATTTCAGAAAAATAATTCTGAATCAACACATAACAGAAATTTTTAAAGGTAGTATAGCCTATATTTTATACATTCGTCCTTCCTAACTTTACTCAGTCATGTAATAAAATACAACTTTCATTTAATTTCTGCTGATATCCATCTGTGGCTTCCAAAAGCTGTTAAGATTTTTACAAAATAAATTACCACGTGCTTTCTGCATAATTGATTTTCAGTCTTCCATGACTGTTAAATGCAATCCTGGGTAAATAGAATTGAGTAAAGGAGAGGTTTCTTAAGGACCTAATTTTACACTTTCACTCTCACGATCCTAGAAATTGTCTGCAAATCACAACTGAAAAGTTGGCACCTGCATTTTAATTTTAGTTACTTTGTTCATGTGATGTTATTTCAGCAGCTGTTATCAGCTGTTATCAGGCAGCAGAGCTGCCTGAGATAATGTAACTATAGGAGCATTCTAGAGTTAGAATTTCTGAAATGCTTGCTATTGCAAGAATTTTTGTTTAACACGAGGTTTATGTGGTTCAGAATTTATTACAAGGAGGAACTACCTTTTTATCCACTAGGACACGCCCATTGGTTGAAACAGTGTGAGAGGCAGTAACTACTGCTGCCTTTACAGGGGGAACTTAATTCCTGAAAGCTAAAATGAGAGCTACATCTTCCCTGATATGACAAAGAAGTAAACTATCCAGGAAGATGTTCTAGATCAATGCTTGCAGTTTGACAGTGGTTATTTTGTTTGTTTGTTTTAGCCACATAATTGTGCATCTGACACCAGTGCAGGTTGTCCTGTGCCCTGATTTCATGCCTAGCTGGGATTAAGTGTGAAGATGGTAGATGTCTGCTACTGGGAGTGGGGAACCCTCCTTCACTATCAAATCAAACCTGGCAGAAAATAAAAGCTCCTGACAGAAGAGGTTCTCACCTCTTTTTGACCCTCATCAATTATGCTCTCAAGTTCTTTTACCCATCAGTCAAGCTTGTGTTTGCTCTCTGCCCTTGCCATTAACCCCTCAGACTGGTGTGTATTTCTGATGCCCCCTCAGTTCTCCATGTGGGCACTGTTCACTCAGAAATGGCACTTGGTGGTTCAGCCAACTCTATTCTGCCAGACAGTGCCCATCTCCTGCTAAGCAAGCTTGCTATCCGTCTCTGCCAGCTTCAAGAGTGATGAGCAATTCCCCATGAGACTGATCCTAAGAAAGTATTGTGGTACTGCTGTTATGGTGGTGCATTTTGAATTCCTGGTATAAGGCATTGCCGCATCCAACTGCAAAGTGGTTGTGGTGAAAATTGTCTGAGCATAACTACACAAAGAAAACTAAATATATGGATGGAAATATCTTTTTCGCCTCAAAATAATGGATTTTATAGATTTGCTATCAGCTCAAAAAAAGACCTTTTGAAGTCTGCAATATTCAGTCACTACTAAGCGTCAGTGAGCATACACAGACCAGAAATTTTTATTAAAAATGGTTTCTCTACTCAGGTTCCTGAAGATGAAGAATAAGAGGAATTCCAGAGAGCAACTCGGTGATTACTGGCAAAGAGAAATCTTGTCAGGAAGATGTATTCATGCTAAAGTCTTCAAGAACATTTTTTAGGTCTAACTGGATTTTGAACAACAGGAAGTAATAAAATAGTGGTCTGATTCGTCTAATTTCTTAAGTACGCTATTTAAAAAGAAAGCTGTGAGGTGTTCAGATAGGCTTGTGAAATCAAGTAATTTGTCACCATCAATAATACTTTTTTAAAAGCCAAGGAAATACATTTCTCTTTAGGTTTTCAGAAGACAAACAAAAGCAAACCCCTTCATCTTCAGGATATATCCACACAAAACCTTTCTAGCATTCTTCCTGATCAGCTCAGCAATCAGCAGTGTTGCTAAAAAAGCTACTCTGCATTGGCCAGCGTCAATCTACACTTACGAGTTGCTAATTAATCCAGCACACATCGATATTTCCAGTCAGGTTGGTTTGCAGCTAGTCACTGTCAAACAGGCTTGTATATGTAATACGTATTTTGAATGATCATAAGCAGAATAATTAAAATAGATGTGTGGACTCTAATACAACATCGCTTATTGGTGGCTGTTGTGTTGTTTGTTAATGCTGTGTTATTATACATCATGTCACTTGCTCATGAGTGATACAAGGACACATGTACATGTATATGGGTTTATGTTTGTAAATTGTATGCAAATAATCCTTAATACAATTGTTACTTTTGTAGCGCTCAGATTCTGGCAAATGTAACAAACTTAGCTAAATATTCCTTACACGTGTTGTCAGATAATTGGAAAGTCTGACTTATAATATTATAAGAAATATTATAATAAGCAACATGACATATTATGAGAAATATTATAATAAACAATATCTAAATATAAAAATAAATAATAAAAACTGTACATTAGTTAGAGGTATCTTCAGTATATTTTGAAAGTTAAAACTAGTAGAATAAGGGAATCTGAGAATTTGAACACCATGTGTTATACTCCATATGATATATTTAACTGCGGGTTTAACAACTAATCTAGTAAAACCAATTAAAGAAATTGGACACTTAAGTTCATCCCCTGGATTTTCATTGGATTCTTTCCCTCTGCACTCTGTTCTAGAAAGCTGCCTGCTATCCTGCAAAATGAAAGAAAACCCAGAGCTTCTGAGCAGGTTCCCTGCAAAGGTGAAAATGTGCTGTGGTATCAATTCAAGGGAAGAAATGCCAACGCTGTTGAAAGATAGCTG
This sequence comes from Phalacrocorax carbo, assembly GCF_963921805.1. Classification (NCBI taxonomy): domain Eukaryota; kingdom Metazoa; phylum Chordata; class Aves; order Suliformes; family Phalacrocoracidae; genus Phalacrocorax; species Phalacrocorax carbo. Next base: position 24,551,179 of record NC_087518.1, on the reverse strand, counting down.
GAAGGTTAATGTTTTGCTCACAGAGTGACTGTGGGAGAGACAATGCAGCAAAAGTAGTTGAGCTTTGCTTTGCTTTGTTGGTCTGGCAGAGGTTCTGTTAATTGCTTTTGGACAGACAGTAACTCCCATCATAGGATGAAGCCGTCTGTCACAGGTCTGCTAACGAATAGGAATCCATGAGCAAATACAGGTGTAAATCCCAAATAGATTTCTTTGGTTTAGTTCTTTCATAAGGGTCATTATTCTTATAAAAGCCAAATTATGTACATTCCTTTGACATTATTTGCTAATAAAGAACTATATGGTGATTCCAAAGCATATTATATGTGGTTTGAGGTAAGGGCCATTAATCTTTTCCTAGAAATAGTTCAGGAGGAGAGAGGTGTCTACAAATTTCAATAGATTTGAATTTTAATCCTTGATAAACAGCTCTCTATTTCATTTAAGTTTTGTTAAAAATTACCATTGTACTACTTTTGTCCCAGTAGTATGAAAAGACCTCAAACAGTTTAAAGTAATTTATAACCTGCACTAAATTGAGAATACTTGCATACCTGTGAATAACAAAGAAAAGATCCTGCTTGAAAATGTGTCTGTAAAAGTTATTTGTATTCTATATTTTTATTACTAAATGGAAGGGTGTGTTTAATAGATGTAAATTAATTAAGAAATGAATGCATTTCAATAATTACTAATATAATAATGACATTAGTAATATTTATGAACAATAATGCTAATAAGTAATAATAAATAATTACAATACCCACAAGATTTAACGGAATGTGTCAATTGAATAAAAATTTTGGTCTACATTGATAGTATGTCAGAACCCTTATGTGAACAGAATTTGTTGCCCTCTGCAGAGCATGTCTGCCTCTTTTTGAGCAAAATTAGCACCTTTGCAACCAAATGTTCTCAAAGTGTTTCAATACAGTGTTAAGAACAGCAATGAAGAGGAAGGCAACTGGGATCTTATACATTTACAAAATTTGTCAATTAGCATATGGCTGTACAGCTACAGATGGCATAGAAACATCATATGTTTTCATTTCACTGCCAAAACACATAGTAAATAAGTAACTGGCATTGCCAAATTCAGCTGAGAATCACAAATCTAGGCTTTGAGTGGGCAAGCGAAAAATATTGTGTTTTCCTCTCTGAAATAACTACACAGAAAGCTTACTTCTGTCGCATGGAAGTGTGGATCAATCTTAGCATTTTGGTTTTAATAAATACAGAATTCTAGAAACACAAGGTAATGCTGCACAACAGCATCACCCACGCACTGCATCAACATACATTTGCCTTATTTTTGTCAACATTGTTTTGCACATTTTCTCCCATAAGCTCTACTGTACCTGTCTGGCAGATCTCTAGGTGACTAAAACTTTGTCTGTGTAGTCTGGATTTGACTGCTGGGCAAGTTTGTGTTAAGTTTGCAAAGAATGGCTAAGCAAAGTATTGCCACAGCTTTCTCTATAGGCCAACAACTTGCAAAGGAGCTTTCAAAGTCTTGCTAAAACATTTTCTTCATCCATTTGTTTGATGCTAATAGACAGGAGAATGTAACTAATAATTCCCTCATTTGGAAATTCATCAGATTCCACAGACATAAATTTGTGCCCATTGTGAAGGAGCAATTCATTTGGATTTCCTTCATGGCTGAAAATGAGTCCTCGATTACTGTTCTGGAAGTAACCTGGGAAGTAAAGGCTGCTCTAGCCATTACTGGAGTCATCAGCTGTAGTAATAGCATAATTGTAGCCTGCTGGTAGCATTTCAGAGGGCTTTACTCTAGTTATGTCCGTCCCCATCTATTTTCCCTGCCAGTTGAATTCCAGTGAATACCACTAAGCTACAAAACAGAAATGCAACCCCTGTCATTGCAGATAGCATCAATTTTATATGTCTAACAATTTCTTCACAAGATAGAATAATAACAGACCTGAGTGACTGGAATGAATGTGCAATGCTAAATGTCCTCCCACGCATTCAAGGTGTCCAAGTCATTTCAAAGCATGTTGGACTGTTACAGAAGCATCCCATGAGAATAGTTTTCTGGTACTACTGGCTGCTGATGGAGTTGACCTTGTGACTTAAACCTGAAAAACTGCATATCTTATTAGAAATCATTTGAGTCATTGAAACATTTGGGTTTTGTTTGTTTGTTTTAATTAGGAGGATTATAGACAAGTTTAGTTCTAGAAACATTTGAAGAAAGTTTAACATATTAAATCCAGAATAATTTCTCAATTTATTTAGTGGTAGACATTCCATTTATCCATAAGGCTGTTGAATATCAATGGGAATAATATACAAAATATGGCTACTATATGCAGGTCACAGTATTGAATAAACCTTAAGCATAATATGCTTCTGATAAAAATATTTTTAAAATAAAATACAAAATTGAAATTCTTTTCTGAAGTTACAAACTTTATCTGGAATGGTAACTGCTTGATTTGACAACTCAGCAATGTGTTGGATTCAAAATACCACCAAAAACTCTCCAGAAATCTCCAAGGGAGAGCTAATTACTGCAGAAATATGTTGGAGTTGTATAAACAGTAGGGTGCAATGGGTGGAGAGGTGCACAATTCATTCTTGGTTTTCTTAATCAAGAATTAACAATACATTACAGCTGAACTCCAGGGAGCCCCACAGCCTGTGAGGGCTGCAAGCAGCCCGAAAATCTTACCTGGAGCCTGGAAAGAGCTCCTATGATTCTGTGTTAGATTCTGGGACCTAATTCCATGTCTAAAATCATGAAACATTATTTCCAGACTCAAAGGACAAAGACCAGGTATATAAATATATAAAGTTTTTGAGGCAGGGGTGGGAGAGAGAGTTTGTCCCTCTGTTTGTGTCTTACTCTTTTTTTTTAGCATACTTCCAAAATGATAGTCCAGCACTACAGATACTCTAACAGTCTCCTCCAAAGTTAGTTGCAGTTATCTGAAAAAATCAAGGTTTCACCTGAGATAAATCACTGAAATGCCAGTTAACCAATAAAGTTCATATTTGCTGATAGTCTGGTTCACAAAAAAAGTCTGTGAATGAATTATGCAGTTCCACTAGAGAATAGGAAATGGACCCTATACAGTAGTATGCCAGTGTATGTTTTGGTTGCATCTGCTGCTCATTTCACAGGAAAAGTGATGATTAAAATTATGGAATTATGTTAAGGTATTGGCTCTGCAGCATGAGCTTACTGAAGAAAACACTAGCGAAAGAGAAAACAAAAAGAAAACTTCCTTGTTGTTGTTTCTTCTTGTTAAACAAGCAAACAGTGAACAGGCATTGATAATATTGTCAGTGATTTATGTTGTTCAGGCATTAAAGCCTGACCTTGACTATGAACTAGCTGAAAAAATGCATGGTAGGGGAAAAATATGTATTCAGTTTTAGAAACCTTTGAATGATTTGCCTTTCCTTTGTCCACAGACAAGTAGAGTTCTTTTGCTTCAGTAGCTTAAAGAGGGATTTAACGCTGAGAAATGTATGCAGGAGGGGCATGGCATGAAGATGATTTCATGTGAAAAAGTGACTGGCTTTCCCACAGAACCCCCAAAACAGAGATAGGCAAGGCACAGGTTGGTGTGGTAAGCAGGCAGAGTGTGAAGTCCTGATTGAAACCGTATTGCAGTGGTCCCTGAGCTGTTTGTGTGCTGACAAGGGCCGTGGAGATAGGAGGCTGATCTGGGGCGCATTCTTCCTCCCCCTCTCTCACACTTGTCCCACAAAAAGAAGTTAAGTGTCTTAAATAAATAGCACCTCTTGCCCTGGGTGTGTAAATAATGCAAGTATGGGATGTGTTGTCCCTGTTTCCAGTAGATTAGTTGTAAACCAATGCCTTGTACCTTGTTTATTAACTTGGAATGATGTTGTGAGGATTAGAAAGGATTTTGTGGAGTACTTCAAATTAAATTGTTTGGTTCAGCTGGCTTTGCTAAAACTGTGCTTTAAATCATGCATATAATACATCTGAAGTTACCACAAAGTTTGTATTTGGAGTTAATATTATCTATGCCTATATTAACATCGAGACAGCTTTAGTTAAGCCAGTGAGAATACTTAGATTTAATTAAAAAAAATATTATGAGAGCTATAGTTTTTGATTCCTTGTTCTAAAAATAAATGAAAAGTCCTTCATCACCCATGTAGCACTGAAGACAAATCAAGAGTTTCTTGATTGGCTTTTAGTCACTGCCATATGCTTTTTTCCTTAGCAAAGGGCAGTAGGAAATAATTGCATTATACAAGTGGAATTCAAAATGTTGCTGATGTACTTAAGGATGCTCTTTCCTGAGAAGAATCATTATGTATGACCATGCTCTTTAAAAATGTGATTACAACAGTTGAGCAGATGGTAGACACTTGGGGTCAACTCTAAGGAGATCTGTATTTACAGTGTATTAATAATGGTTTAAACTTTCTCATAAATAGATGTTGATTAATTTTAAATCCATTTGTAGAAACCTAGCTTTGCCAGACTATTTCCTGAAACCACAATACAAAGTATGATAAACACCATCCGTTAATCCAGACTAATGTACTCCACACTTTAAAAAAATTCACTAAAAGGATTAATGTAACTTTTCAAATATAAAAAAACCAGATTGTGTATTTCATATGTACTTTGTGTGCTGAATTTTTGACAGTCAGCTCTTTTCGTTGATAGAATTATGTGGTTTTATCTTTTGCTCTAACATACCTTCAAATAATTTATACTTAATTTTATATTCTGTTTGGGATTTCTTTTCACTTCGTCACACAGCTATTTCATACCATTGAGTGGAAAATAGATTAATCCAATCAGGTGAAACAACAGGAGGAAAATTTAGGAAAAGCCTATTTTAAAGGCAAGGTGACATAATTTTGCTGGAAATAAATAGCATTAAACAGTGATTCTTAATTTTTGGCATGTTTTGACCCTGTATTCTGGTTTTGGACCATATAACAGTATAGGGTCCTTCTACAATGCTGACACCTGTTTGGAAGCTCCAACCTAAAAGTTGATGGGCTGAAATCTTGATCAGTTGATGTCAGTAAGAGTTTTGTCATGCTTTCAAGGGAGTGAAGAGGTGCAGCGTCTATAGGTATCTAAAATATCTATGTACATACATAGATACTTATGTAGTTTGGATCTAGAATATAAATACATACAGGGTACATGTATATAAGTTTTTGTGTCTGTGTATGCAGCATGCAAGCAAGCAAATGCAGGAGCATGCAATGACTTTAACTTTCTGAAATTTAAGAGCAATTATGTTAAAAATTCAACCAACAGCTGATACCACTTCATAATCAACAAAAATATAAAAACAGGGTCATTTTATTTTCTTCATAAAAGCTTATTTAAGAGAGATACTCCTCATCGTAGCAAATGTAAGCACTGGAGAATTTATAGGCCAAAAAGAAAAAATAAGTTGAACTTCAATTGGTATGAGTCAGTTATCACAGTCTTGAAATTTGATGATGTGACATGTGTTAATACTGGAGCTAGAGGGTGAAGAATTGATGTTGAGCTTTCAGCTTGGCTTGCATCTACAAACTTTTGTGCATAATTTTTTGCATAAAGATGTATAATTGCAGATAAAACCTAGAAATTGCCCTTAGAGCAGCAAATGTAGGAACTACAAATTTTGGCATGAGATGTTTTCACAAAAGCCATAGAATTGTGGCACCTTTACCAAGATCCTTTAAGCAGCGAGAAAATTATTCTCTTCCATGTTTGGTTGAAATCTTGGTAATTGTGGACTGGATTTAATGTTCCAAGATCACATGTAAACTTTTATCATATGTGTGTCCTCCTACTGAAATGGATAAAACCTAAGAATGAGAGGGAAAGCTCAAAATGTGTGTAAATATCATGGCATAGTTCAAAGAAAGCAGCCATAGATGCCAAAAAAGTCTAAGGCCGACAGGAAGACCAAACCTTTGTCATTGTGAAGCTATTGCTTTTATGCTGTAGAACATATTAATCCCAATCAGTAAGCATCTAAGGCACATTTTAAAATCCCACTGAACTTAAGAACATGCATGGTTCAAATAGGGTGGACTTCAGATTATGCTTACGTCCTTTTGCTGCATTAGGGAGAAAGGGCTGGTTATGATATTCTTGTGAGGTGACTTCATTTTTCTGCCCATGGTCCAGTCTGTTTTTCAGCTCAGCATGCTTTAACTTGCTACTCTGATCTTTGTCTTCGATTTCTACATGCTTATGCATACTCTTTTTTGGATGGCTAATGTAACTCATCTGAATTTGGATGCTTTGAAGAAATTGCCATTCTGATATCAATAATTCCTCCTAATTTTCAAATTCTTTATAAATTGAACAAAATTCTGGCAATCTTTGCACCCTGCACACCTCAAAAAATAAATGGTGTGTATACCTCATAATGTAGTTGTACTTTCTAAAGCATGATTGTATAAGCTCTACGAAAGGTTTGCAATGCCCCAGTATTCTTCCTTATATCTTAGCAGGATTTTTTTTACTAATGTCTCTCCGTGTCACTAATGACACTTCATTGTCTTACCCATGCATTGCTAGCATAATAGCCCTTTCCCCATCTCTCTCTTCACTATCCAGTTGTCCTTTCTCAAAATGTTTTCCTACATTGCTGCCAAAAATTTCCTTCTGTTTTCTGGCCATTGCTCTTTGTCTGCTTTATCTTCTGTATCTATAACTGAGAATCTGCCAGCTGACCAGCTTCTGAGCCCATGATGCCATAGCAGAAAAAGGACCGCTCCCCGAGTCAGTAAGTTATTTGGGACAGGCAAGCAGCAATAGTCAGTACCTTTGAGGTACATTTAAGGTCTTCAAAATTCTTTTTGAATTGGGAAAGTTGAACTCGTCCTGTCTCACTGTCATGAGACTTGTTCTTTGTATCCAGTCTTCTAAAAGTTTCTCTAGAAACTAGAATTGTGAACTGCCTTGCACATCCAATAAATGCCTTTTGCAATACTGGCTTTATACTTCATATAGATGAGTTCTTTGTGATATATGCAAGAGAAAGACTGCTTTGGGTTCATTCCCAGACATGCCATGTGTAAATACTGAGAGTTCCTATTTACCCAAATATGCTATTTCCTAATACTCCCAACTTCATTTTTCCCCCAAGCCTGTGCTTACTTAGCAGTCCAAATTGTCTTTTTTTAAAAACTGTACTTAATTTATACATAGAACCCACTGCCCTAAACCTTTTAGGTTAAATTTGAGTAGATATGTTGGAAGTCAGTTTTTCAGTCCTTATAAAACCGAAATAATTTTTACACTTTGTAAGGATATTCATATCGTCTTAAATATTTTGTGAAATATTTAGAATGTTTTTAGTGTTTCAAGAAATGTCTTATTTTGAACACTTTCTGAATGCTTTGCCTTAAGTGATTCTATTCCTTTTTTTTAACCAATTACTAATCACAATGCTGGCCTTTCTGTTTGATTTATCAACTGACACACTAAAACACATTCCAATACTTGAATTTCCCCAGAATGTTTTGGTGTTCTGCACAGTATCTTCATTATTGCTTGATATTCCTAAGTTCATTACTACATAAACCAGTTATATTAAAACAGTGTGATTTTATTTTTGGAAGCAAAGAAAAAGAGCGTCAAGTACACTAGTGAAACACTTCATAATGACTGCTGTTATACTTCTTTTGGATCCATTAAATCTGTTCTTGCATAATAATAGAATAGAATAATAGGCAGCCCATGGTAGCTCAGAATATGCTTGATGCTAAAGAAATTCATTTGCACCTGTCCTTGAACCTTGACTGCTTATTGGCTGATGGTACTAAGAAGTCCTTGACTGAAGTGTCCATCTGTTGTTCATGTTTGTAAAGTAGATATTTTAGCAGTGCTGAGGAGCACTTACTCTTGCTTTCTCAATGTAAGAGTAGCAAGAGCGTGAGAAGTTTCAGTAATTCACATCTGCTGCAGTAAAAAGGAAATGTTTGACTTTCTGCCCAGCATTGCTAAATACAGAAACTTGGAAAATAGGAATGTAAAAATAGTCTTTTCCCTGAAAATGCTCTGTGATGATATTTCCCAGGATATATGGGTTGATTTTTTATTTTAATAACACGGGGATGGGATTTTCTTTGTGCTAAAATATATGCGTGTTAGAATTGTTTCATTTAGTCAGATGTAAATTGTAACTAGGAAGTGCAGAGACTTGGGTAACTTCCTGGAGACCCAGCAATTCGAGAGTGCCATAAAGGTATTTTGATCTTAGTTTGTGTTCCCTACTTTCTTACCTCACAAAATTTTGGTGAACATGTCTTTCTAGACCTTTAGAAAGCTGAATATTACAGATATCCTAAGTAACATCTTATGCTGGCTGTTTAATGCAGTAAGCAAAAATTACATTTTCATGGACTTAGGCTTCAGTTCAGCAAAACCCTTCAGTTCTATTCCTATTTAACTTGATTCACATGATAAAATACTCTCTATATCAAATCAAGAGTAAGGGTAATACATTTTGAGGGAATGCACAGTGACTGAATTACATGTCTGATTCAACTCTGTATTTCAGCTAAGTTATTAAACTTTACTAAAATATTTCAGTAATGTTATTGAAATTTTAAACATTTGTGAGTCATGCTTTAGTCGCATATCATAACACTGAGTAATTGTGCTGGTCTGGGGTTACCCGCACCACCCTTCACCAATAAGGGTCAGTAAAGTCCCCCTAAACAAGGTGGAAATGTCACAGTCTGAGTAAAGGACAACTGAGAATAACTTGAACAGTCCTTAAGTGGTATGCACCAGGTTCTTGTGTCTTCTGATTTTTAATCATGGTCGGTATTATGGGTGTTCTCAAACCCTGTAGGTTATCTATAACTTTTTAAAGTTATACTGCTCAGTCTGCTATTTAACATGTGATAGAGGTGTATGGCTGCATGCTGTGTTTGGGGATGAGGTCAGGACTGTGGCATAAAGCTGGCGCTGCGTTATACAGGATTTTTTTCTGTATTTCTTTGAGCCCCAAAACTGAATCAGGAAGCATTTAAGCATTTGTCACTCCTGAAGACCTGAGCTTCATATCGTCACAAAATAGTTTGGTGTGGTTCCTATTCATGTGTGTGTGTTAGAAAATCTCTGATTCAGTAGAAAGGAACATCTCTGTAGGGAGGGTCTATAGACAAGAAAAGTAATGCTGCACATCTGGAAAGTCTACAGGGCATAAGTAGCAATTCTCCTTGTCTAATAACTGGCTGTTCGGTGCTACCTTTGGTTTTTGTAGCAAATAAGCTTTGGCAGAATAAAGTTGGCTGCTCTGTGGTAGTATACACACATACTATATATAGCACAGTTCTTTTAGTTGCTCATTAGTAATTTCCTGCATGGTAGATGCAGCATTCGGATGAAACTAAGGCACATAAATCTGACTCTGATCACTCGCTTTATTAGGATAGGAAAAATCCCGAGTATGTTGTAGCAGAAATTCCACCTAATGCAGGTAACAGCTGAAAGTGTTCTTTAAACTCCATGGAGATTTGTTTTTTAGAACAATTTTGGGGGGATCAGAGGACCATGTAGTCTGAAAGCAAAGGCAAAGTATATGAGTGCCTTCATTGTTGGCCTAGATGGCCTGACTTAATTAAATAAAATATCTGTGCTGCTTATGTGTTGATGTCTGACACTAGCTCTGGGCCAGGCTTGCAAATAACTGTGGTTTGCTAACGTGTGGCTTTTCAAACAAAATCTATATTAGCACTCATGAACCGTGAGTAGTAATGTGGCCTGGGCTTGAGGCACAAGCAGGGTACTGAGCAATGAACAGAGCGAGGCTTGAAGGAAGAATTCAACAGCCTTTCAGAGACAGTACATTTGGGATGGAATGTGCTTACCCTGAAATCCTAGAAATCAGCCTGATGAAAAAAAATTGAGTGTCTTTGGTAATTGTTTTTAACTTCTTTCAGGTATACTAAGAGCTTGGTTACCAGCTGTTCTGTTTCAGTGGGGAGCACAGGACAAGAGAAAGGTAGGAATAAGCTAACCTTGTCCTTCAGCAGTCTTAGTACCAAGATGGGTGGGTGTGTAGGGTACAAAGGTGGCACCAAGGCACCCTTCCACCTCCGGCCTCCAGGTTTGCCTCAAACTCCTGACTTCACTGTGCTACTGCAGCTCCCAGCAGGACCCTGCTGTCACTCAGAGAAAGCATTCCAGCCTCCCTCATTTCTGGTGTATGTGAGGGATTGCTAGAAGTTTCTCACTGGGAGCTGCTGAGGAAATTTCTCTGCTCTACTGCAATATGATGTCTTCTTCCCTACAGTGGCATTCCTTGGTGGCAAATGCTGCTGTGTCTGTGGCCCCTTGTTCACCACCAGAATTTGGGAATTCTGCACCCAGGGAAGCAGAGACTTGGACTGCCAAAGTGGTGGTGTGTTTTCCTCCATTCCCCCAATGGTAAATATCGAGGCTCCACTTTCAGCTATAATGTGTGAAGTTTCTGTGAAAAGATGCTGTCTAAGAAGCAAAAACAGACAGTGTATTCATGTCTAGACTAAAGCATGTGCAAGTTTCCAGGATGCAAAAAGGGTCCAAAGAAAAGTGCTGAAAGAAGACTAAGTAAAAGTTACCCTTCCCAGTTGAGAACTTGAATGATGTACCTAGAGCAGATGGGGGTGGGAAGAAGTCCATGGAGGGGAGGTAGAAGAATGGGTAGGTGAAGTCAGTCACCACAGACAGCAACTGGGATCCAGCTGTGATTGCTGGAGAGGTTTGTTTTCCCATGGAACTATTATATCTATGTTTTTATTAGAGCAAATAATTTTAGGTAATAAATGGGGTTATAATCTTGAGTTAGCAGAGATACATTGGCTGTTACTAGAATGGCTTTTGGCTTTGCAAATTAATCTTTTATCAGGCATACATCCTTGCAACAAAAAGAAGTGGAAAAAAGTCCTTTACATTCAGTTTGTTTTTTTCACATTTTGGTTTCCTTCATATTAACTCCAAGAAAGGCTTTATCTTTCCATTAACTCTGCAGAACTGAAACTTGGCCTATCAGTACTTGCAGATGTATCCTTGCAAACTGAAGGACAAGCATACCTATGGTTCAGAATGGATTTTGCTAATAGATCTGACCTAAATACTTATAATATTTGCTAGGTGGTTTTCTATATCTCTTGGGGAATATGAGTAGGCAGATATCTGACCTATCCAAACTGAGTCAAAAGTCTAAAAACACTCATTTAAAGTAATCTAATATAAAGTGCTGGTGCATGTTGTTTCAACAGTATCCTTAAGGGATGTCTCTGAATTTTAATTTCTACTTAAAATTTGTACATCTCTTTCATTAAACAGAGATGATTGCCATCATGCCTTCTGGAAATTCAGACATTATTCTTTGGTACTCCAGCATTTATATCATTTGTAAAGAATATTGAAAAATCTAGAATATTTCATCCTTCAGTACATTACCCTTTTAGCTAATAATGCCCTTTTATTCAGACAAATAAATAAATATCTGGTTACATTTTGTAGTTGATAAAAAATAAAAAACCCAGGTCTTCAGTTGGGAGAGAAAACAGCATTTACGATGGGTTTTCCTGCACTCTTCCCAGCTTTGCCCATTTTCACTGAAGGTCACTCAAATTGCAGTCTCTTATTGAGTAAAGCCTGGACACATGTACCCAGCTTAACATGTTTGCCTAAGTTGCGTTTACTTAAATAATGTTTAACTCTAGACTTAAAGGACTATTAAAGTTGTTTGGGGTTTTTTTGTTTGGGTTTTGTTGGTTTTTTTTAACAATATACTTCTAACCTTAGAATCAATTAAGGAAGAAATGGGTTATGCTTCAGTGCTTAAACTATGTGGATTAAGAAGAAATTCTGACATAGAGGAAAACACGCAAGTGAAGGCTACCCTGAGGCAGCCTTAATGTAAAAGCTGACAAGTCTATGCATACTTTCTTACTTACTAATTTACTTTTTTCAACAAAAAGGCAACTCCCTTATCACACAGCATACATGGATAATCTTGTGAATAAAATAAAATATGCCTTGTCCTCCTGCACTTTTTGTCAACTCTAGTTCCTGAAAAAATGAGTAATGAAGTGTTTTATAGCAGTGCATATCTCCTCATTGTTAGTTAATGGCAGTAAAATGGAATCTAGTTTAGCAGTATTGAAGAGGTAACGCAAGTATCCTGTAGTGATGTGTGCCATATATAAGAACGTACTATACTAAAGATGTAATAGTAGCATCTCTAAATACTCTGTAAATAATTACAAAAGGGTCTGTGCATACAGAAGTTTATCCACTTTTCCACCTGAGTTTGGGTTACTTTCTTCTCTACAAACTCTGTCCCTGTCATTCTTTTCTAACTAGTACAGCTACAGCATCCACTATTTCACTCTAGTCCCAATAATATTGAAACTTGGTGAAAGAAGGACACCAGTGGGATTTTACATGGATTGGTAGCCATTTATTCTTCCATTTAAGTATGTGGATAGTATTACTCTGATCATTTTGAAAGTTAAAGAGAAAATAAATAGCTGAACTGATAGAAAAAAACTCCTGCACTTCACATTTTATATTATTAAATTTGTAATGTAATATTACATAGTTCAGCTGAGCCAGAATAGTACCTTGTTTCTGCTATGAGGCTTTGACAATAATTATAACACTATCATATCTCTGCTTAACAAAGAATGAGCAAGATACTGTGAGACTGCTCTGGACATTTTTTGCAGGGAAAGAACCTGCTAGCATCAGATGCAGATCATCAGGGTACCAGGAGCTACCTATCTACATTTTCAGAAGACCAGTGAACTGCTAAAACAATTCTCACCAAAGCTTTTGCAGTCTGGAAACCCAATCTCTAAACACATAAACTGGCTTTTTTTTCTTTTTTTTTCTTTCTTTTTTATATTTGGTTTTTTTTTTCCCCCAGAGATATCAAGGTAGTGCGGTATGGTTCTATTTAACTACTGAGGGGTGGAAACTGCCTGTCAAAATCAGTGAACTGCCATTTCATGCATAGTAATCTCCAGAATTTTGGCTGCATAAAAGTAGATTTCATCACGCTTCTGAAGCCTGTTTCCATGACACTGAGCTACAAAGGTCTTCAAGTATTCAGCAAGTGAGGGTAGGTGGTATATTGCATGTAACTAGTAGTGCTAGTAGTGAAAAATTCTGCAGAGTTTGGGAAGTGATAGGGGTTTGGCTTTTTTTGCCTGGTCATCTTTGATGTTTAGTAAGAAATACTGAAAAGAGGCCCAACATTAACTAGATTATTCTAGAAAAGTAGTAATGTGCAAACAGAAGCTTGCAGCATGAAAAGAATGCAGCAGAGAAGAAATAGAAGCACTGAACCCAGAACTAGTTTTCTTTGTTTGGTCTAAAACACTAACTAATGAATATATTTGCAATATGGTTAACAGGATAGTGACTCAGATTTGGATCTGCTCCGAGGGTGCAGTTGTAGGGCACGTAGCTAGATTATAGCTCATCTGCCCCAGCCTGGGTACTTACGTACCAAAAACAGTGTCACTTTGGAGCACAAGGTCTGGTGTGGACTGTACAAACACAGGAGGGACCATGGATGACTAGCCTGTGTGTGCTGCTGCACTGACACTGCTGTGGACACTAGACCTAGTAAAATGAAAGCTGGTTTGTACTTGATTAAAGCAAGCTCAGATTTGTTGCGGTTGCACAATTTATTTCAGTGTGGACATGGAAACCTTTGCTTTTAAGGATGGTTGTTTCAGCTAGCTCTGAGATGGCTTATCAACTTGGGAGCAGCTTGTGATAGTCTTCCATTTTATTAAACTTCAGAAAAAGCTTTATTGACTTTGATGGATCTTTTTGCCCTCTTCAGACTAAATAAGGCTATCTCAGTTAGACCCGTACTGACAGAAGTTATTAAAGCCCTTCTAAAGCTGTAATAGGCCTGGTGGGGACTCTTCCTGTTTTCTTCGTAGCTGCCAGCTTAGCCCTGGCAATGACAGTTTAATCACGTATACCCACTAATGCCACCACCTTGTTTAGCCAGACCAAGAAACTGTAACTATGGTCATTATATTCATTGCTCTTCATAATAAAACATTTGTACTCAAGCTGTCAGTAAATGTTTCTGTTTAACAAGTGATTTAGTGTCCTAGATTATGGTGAAAATACTTTGAACTGATGGTTTTCTTAAAAGGCCGAACTGCTTCTTATATTGCATCCAGTATTACTTTGAATACACTGGGAAGACTTATCCAGCACTGAATGTTTCTGCAGACTTCTAATAATATGTTGGGAACAAATTCAGAGAATGAAAAATTGCTTTGAAAGTTCTCAAAGTTCTCACATATGAGGGAAGACAAAGTAGATATTATTATCCTTCCTCAGGATTAACAGTGCCCTTAATAGCAGTGGATATCCCTATGTGAAAGCAAGGAGGGCCTGTCTCTTAGCAAGTATTTACTTGCTTTTTAGGATACATTTTCCAGGAGATTTGTGGAGTTTTCACAATGTGCTTTCCATTAATCTTGGGGTGAGTGTTGTGCAAATCCCTAGTCAGCACTTTGAATATCTCCAATTATTTTTTAAAAGCACAGAATTCTTAGTAACTAGAGCTGTACTACGTGGTAGAAAATCATTTATTTATGCTAATTGTGAAGAAATGTCTTAATTCTCAGAAAACAGATCCCAAAATATTTATACAAAGTAATATTTTATTGCTATTTACCACCATCACCACCTGCCCCCCCCCCAAAAAAAAAACAAACCCCACAAAGAAATATTCCCATCTCTTTTAAAACAAGTATAGGTAATGTGGGCATCCAGCTCTGGGAACCTTTTCCTCAAAAAAATGTACCAGATTTTAATTCATGAAAGGTCTGTACTGCTCCACTCACTGCAGCCTATTGATGACCATTTGCGTTTTATAAAAATACACATATTTGTCCAAATACTACAGGAGCAGATTCTACTGTAAAGCAACATAAAAATGGAAAGTGCATCTTCTAAAGACTGATAGTTGAAGATTAGACTTCATTATTGTTGACATTCTTAAGAGATAAATATTCTGCAAATTATTAAGTGTCCTGAAAAGGAACTGTTTTCATTAGCAAGCAACTGCTGGGAGCCAGGTTTTCTGACTGTGAAGTTGCCATTAAGATGAAGACACTAGTAGGGTTTGAAAGTATCGGGAAGTCCCAGCTTTAGATGTGTTAGAGAATAAACCCAAACTGTCTAAAGATGCAGACTAGTACCTAGTGTCCCAGGAAATTACTGTGTTTGACTAGGTTTCAATAAATTCACTTATGTGATTAAAGTATTTAGGCATTTCTGAAAAGTCCTGCTACACTTCAGTCTACAGCTTTAGGTATAGGTGCTGTATTTAGGTCCAAATACTCTTGGCATTTTTCACCTGAGGCCTTGATTTTGCATTCTTCTACAGAAAATCAGCCTACATAGCATATCAAGCTTGTCTTTCATTTCAGATGGCTGGAAACAAGAGCTAATTAAATAAGAAGAGTAGCTGATTATGGTTTCTTGGTATGTGAGTTTAGTAACGATCCAAAGGTTATTCAAATTGTTAAGTTTTTGTCTTGAGCTTGCTGTGCTTTAGGTCCAGGTCTTAATATCTTCATGGATATATGTGATCATCATAAAGTGCTGGTCCAGTTCAAAAGTTGTATCTAGAAAGACTTTAAAATGCTGTTGTTTATATTGTTGCTTCAAGGTTGTTCAGAAGACTGAAGATACATGCCCTGAAGCAGTATTTTATACTGCTAAAGGACTTCCTCAGAAAGAGATTCCTGGCACTATCTGCAAAAATATGAGAGATAATAAGAGAGATTTCAAATACAAATGATTCTTTAAAAATTCCCTTTAGAGAACAGTTAGTGAATATGACATGCTTCTTTATTCCCCTAAATGGTTTTATAAATGTGGGTTTACTTTAAAATTTGTTATTTTTGATGTGTTTGCATGTGTAGCTCTAATCCCAAGCAAATTTTCAGCAGTAATGAAAACAAAAATTGAAATAACCTGAGTACTAATTCTAACTGTGAAACGGAAAACTTCTAAAGGCTACTTGTATAACACAGTATAAGCATTTTATTAGTCTTTCCTTTATATCACTTGTTGCAAAACTTTGCGTGTAAATTAATTGGTTGTTCATAGTGTAGACTGCAGTGATAAAAAATCACATCTGGAATTTTGGTAAATGTGAAATGTATGCTTTGCTACTTAAGACCTGTTCTTGCAGTCTGCAGATGATACCAGGGCTTCTAATAATAACAATAACAGAACTGCTCAGAAATCAAAGAATTATCTTTTTCAAACTGTTTTATGAAGACAAAAACTGTCAAATATCTAGCAGGTTCTGCTGTATTTTACTGCTCCTTCTCCCAGGATACTTGCACTTAAGTAATTTATTCAGTTCCCAAATTATAATAAACCCTTATTGTATCATGAAACAGTATCTGTAACTCCTTCTCAAGAAATACATGGAGCACCACAAAAGGAAAGCTCTTGGGTTTGGTACTGTTACAACAAATGCTTCACCAACACAACATATGTAAAATCAATATTACTTCTTTTTCACTATGCATTGCCATCTAGTGGCATGCAGCACCTCTTGTGTCTCAGCAGACAGGGTCTAACCATGGAAATCAGCTAACTCTTGAAGGTCATTTGTTCTGGTTGCATTTTTATTGATTATTTTCTTTACAGAAAATGGAGGCCCGGTTGCAAGGATCTGCTAATTAAATTTGCTATCATGTGCCTATGCTCTAACATTTCCCCTTCCTTTATTTTGAATAAAGATTCATGGGGTGAAAAGAACTTGGGGGAAATGCAGGGTTGAGCTATGAGCAGAGCCATTGGCTTTCAGTTGCTGTATGGTAACCCACTCGGTTCAATCAGTGAAAAGAGAAATATTTGCTGCAGGGTTTGCATGTTGGCATGATTTCCTTCCAAGTACAGTAAAAGATTATCAAGGATTGGATCACAATTCTTGGCCAAAATTCCTTCTACTGGAAGCTCAGATGACACCATGTCTTGGTCGGTATTAGTGCTGATTGAATGTTCCCTATGACCTGTGGAGTAGTGATAGCCAGTTTGTTTCTGGAGCTATCCTTTGTGTTAACATGGACCAAATCATGCTTCCTTGCACTGATGAAAGTCCAAAGTAACTACACCAACTTCAGTGAAATTCCTCTGCACTTTTATTGGTATCACCAAGAATTGGCCATTTGTTTAATTTCCACCATACTTAACTTTGTACCCAAATGTTCATATTTTCCAATAAAGAGAAATTAAGTTAATAGCAGCTGTAGCAGTGCTCCAAGGGGGTGGCAGTTCATTGGAGATCATGTAAGTGGAGTACCACCTTCCAATTACATGGGAATCTCGACAAATTTTTTCAAAACTCTCCATCATTTCCTTCAGTACAAGTCAGTAATTAAATCCTTCAGTCATTTATAAAGTTATTATACCAAATTATTTCCCACAAAGCTCTATTTAGGCCAACAGGAATATTTAATTTTTGCCCACATATATATTGGAAAGAAAAAGCTACTGAAGTGCAATTTTTCTTAAGCTCATTAAAAGTAATTGCAACAGTGATGGTTCAAAAATATTTCTGAAACACATTTGCTTAAAAATTCAGCCACACACAATTGTCTTACCTTTCTACCATTACAAAAGCTGTTCTAAAAAACCCAAATGTTTACATTTTATTGTTTTCTCATACTGAAATAAGAGTGCTGAAATCCTCTTTGTGCCATGCCTTTCCATCATTATATTGCATACTTCACAACTTGACGGCTGGCTTTTGAGAAGTACTAATGCTGTTGCTCTCAACAGTGTTTTCTGTGTCTCCATCAGGATTTTGGTGTAGGCTATCAAGGTGAGATGAAGGTAGAAGAAAATGCAGCCTTACTGGTGTGAAGTAGCAAATGTTGGGTGATTTTAGAGCTGTATATTGTAGTGATTTCTAACAGTGAAGTGTGTATGTATAGAAGAATCTCAAGGAGGATCATTGCCAGAAATTTTAAAAAAATATCGAAAAGTAGTAATAACATTAATGGGAGATAAATGTATAAGAGGCAAAGACAAATTTAGTTTTCAGCTATGTTACTCTATTAATTTTAGGTAGCTTTTTGGTCTTCTATTCAGCTTGATTTCATCACTAAGCAGGAGAAAACAAAAGAAAAAAATATACATGAAAAGAGATTTGAAGAATTCATTAATAAACTATACCTGTCCATACAGAGCATATACTGGCAGTGAAAATACAGAAGCTGTTTCAAACAGAAACCATTAGAAACAAAAAAATATGCTTTATTGCCATCAAAACAAAACTATATGTTCTGATCTTGGCTGTAGTTCAGCTAAGGAGGATTTTACTTTCTGGCTAACCAAAGAAAACCTTTCTGGCTAACCAAAGAAAACCTTTTAAATGAATATTCTGCAAGTCTTGTATTATAGAGTGAGTAAATATTGAGCATTTGAGACTTAACAGAAGAAAAACCCAAAAGCTGGAGATAGTAATGGAGAGGTTGTCATTAACAAGTAATGGATTCTCTAACCTCTGTATGTTTTAAGAGTAGGTATTTTACATTAGCTGCTGAACTGCTGTAGCTAAGGGTTTCATATTTAAAATTTTTAGTTTCAGAAATGATATAAAAATTGACATAATTTTCTGCTCACCTAAAGTTGAATGTGTGCTATCAGCAAAGGCAGAAATCTGAGTATTTAAATGTTGAACTAGGTTTTGGAAATATAAGAGTGGAAAGCTGATCCAAGCATCTGTCATTTAAAAGGCTTACATTTTTTTTCGGCAACTTTTATATTTGAATCAGACTTTTGTGGAAAACATCAGTGTAATTGCAGTGAAGTTATGACTTTATAGTAGTAGTATGTAGTAAACTTCTTACTTTAAACTAAACCAGTTGGTAGATGAGGTCTGATTTCTTTAAAATATAATTACTTTCTTAACTGACCAATCATGCAAACTAAAGCATCCCAACTTCATCATTTAAATGTATGTATGTTACGTATTTCTGGGTATTCTGCTCATGAAGTGACAAGCGTATTTGTGCTAACAGCAGCTCACGACAACAGTTGGGGTAGTTCAAAGAGATGATGTTGTAGTTCTGCTTGCACAACAGGATGTAAACTGTGCTAATCTTGTTTAAGGTTCATAATATTTTGTTGCTTGTGTCTTGGGCTCATTCGGCCCTGCTCACGTATGTAAAAATTGTGGCTCTTGGAGAATAACCTTGATTGTGCTCTACACCTGCTTGCACTTAGGAAAAGAAACATTTGTCACTCTTATTTACGTAATTGCTTAAATTGCATTTTAATTTTAACAGCTTAAGTATGTTGGTGGAGTAAAATGTTTTCTGAATGAAAGTTTGATCAAATGCCCAGCTGGTGCAAGCCTTTCCTTTGACTCAAGAGATTTTGTTTCAGGCATTTTAAACAATACTCCTCTCAACTATACCGGAGTAAAGTTACATGCTTTTCTTTAAAAAAAAAAAAGAACAAAAATGTTTCAAAATTCAATATTTAATATAATGTTTTAATGAAAATTACTGAAAATTAAATCTTTCTCTTTTATATTTTGAAGCCATTTTAAAATGTGGAGTTATTTCTTAAAAAAGCAATATATTTGCTTAAGTATTACAAAACTCAATTTCTTCTTGCTAAAATGGAAATTGGATTAGATTCTGTTGGAGTAAACTCAACAATTGCTTAACTTCTTTTGTGTTATTCTTCATTCCCATTAATAGAGATAACATGATACCTATACTCAGCTATTCCCATCACTGTGGTCTCTTAAATAAACATTAGGAAATATTAATCTCCATGTTAAAGACTCCATTTAGCACACTGCCCAACTATGCATTTTATATTTTCAAGTAGGAATGGCAGTCCAGATTTTTTTGACTACTCATTACACTAATGCTTGCAGGCTTTCCTGGCAAGAGCTGAGCAGGTTCAAAATGTATCAGGAGGCCTTATCACTCAAAGTAAACATTCAAAGCATATTTCCCCTTTGCTGAAAGACTTATATTAGTTCCCTGTTAGACAGCATATCACTTACAGTGCTGCATTTCCTACATGTCATAGGTAGGAGCTTCCCCTTTTCTGTCACCCGACTGAAGTTTCAAGTACAGATCCCATAAAAGGAGGATCTGGCTACATTTATTTAACAAAACTCTTGTAGGTGAAATCTTACAGGTATTAAATCACACCCATGTTGTCATTCTGAGATGCAGGCTTTGATATCCTTGGTTGTGCCAAACAGCACAATACGCTATAAACTTTTCTGAAGACTTCATCGGTGCTACTGTGTAAACAGCACTTAGCTGATCTGATAAAGTCTGTCTGCTTTGTCTGTCCCTGAGGTACGTAATCCTGAGGTACGTAATCCTGAGCTAATCTGAGTAATAATTCAGGCAATATGTTTACTGATGAGCAAGTGTGGAGGGAAGTTACATTTTAGATAGTTCATTCTCCAAAGAGTGAGTCTCAGCAGCAATTGCCCTGCTGTGTGTATTAGCAAGAATTGCTTCACAGCTCCAGAATGTAACTGTGAACCCGGGCTCCCTTCAGCTGGCACCAGCAGCCAAGGCGCTGTCTGCATGGGAATGTACAGGGAGGGTCATACACAGAATGGGGCTGAATGGATTTCAAATGCTGCAAATCCAGCATGAATGCTCTGCTTTATGTATGATGCATCTTTAGATAAATGCATCATTAAACTTAATGTCTCTTTGTCAAATCCGTACCTGATTAATTCACATCACCCAGCTGAACACAGAAACATTGGTAATTTCTAGTGATATTAGATAAAACCACAGTTTTTGGTCCATGGACATTTTGTGGTTAGTTTTGTAGGTAAAAAAAAAAGGAAAGAAGACTTCAGTAACTAAAATTTTAACTAAGACAAAAAAAGTTACTGTTAACACAAAGTTGCTATCCATTCTGTACTTATATTCCATACTTGCCAGCAAAGATTTCCTTGTTGCCCCATCTATTTATAAGCCATGATATTATATTTTTTATTCAGGTAAGTTATAACAGGAACCAGATTATTCTAGACATCATGAAAAATAAAACACAATTAGGAACGAGAAAACAGAGTATGCTGAGAAAAAGCTGCTTGGGAAGTTGTCCTAGGGAAAGAGGAATCTTGTTTAGTAAGGGGCAAGATTCTTTCCCCTTTGTCAAACGCAGCATTTTCTCCAAATTCACTACTGGAAATATCCATTGCCTGTATATACAGTGATTTTTTAATTTGAAATACTTGCATGAAGACTGTCCATTTTTCTAACAGATGTGTTAGAAACAGATGTGAACAAAAGTTGTGTTCGGGTGATTAAAGTGTTAGAGGAAGTTCTATGAGAAAATTAAGTTCGATATAAGTAAGTCCTATATAAGAAGTAAGAAGGAAGTAAAAATAGATCATTGTAATGGTCCTTTCTTGTTTTAGCATCTGTGTCTGTTTTCTTCTTGTAATTTGCTTTGAGGATTCTAAAATAAAGACTTTTTATTACTCTATATATTCAAAGAAGTAGGACTTAGTTATATAGAAGTATGTAAGTTTACAAAAGTGCCTGTGTACATGGCTGATCATTATATGTTTTGCAGAGATGAATACAAAGGAACAAACCTAAAAGTATAAAGCCAGTGCAAGCATATCATGTGAACCTCTTTCAGTGGAACTGAAGTAGACCTAGTGCATGACTGAGTTAATCATTAGAGGGCTAAAAGTTTAGAGTAATTAATTTATTGAAAAGTCATATTTTTTTCCGCTCAGAGATGTTCCTAAATCTTGAAAAAAATCCAGTTTTTCTTTGAATGTAAAATAGAAGATTATTTTGAAACCTCAGCCCTTAGTCACCATGGGTTTTCTGGGTTTTTATGGTACCAGAATCTTGTCTGTGTTGCTTGAAATTAAGTGTTCCATTTCAGTTTTCATTAATGTTATATGATCACCATTATTCTTATTAGAGAGAGATTAAAAAATGAGTGCTTGTACAATTAGACATTCCCACACAGCTATCTGTGCACCTTAAGCCATTTATAAAACTGAGGCTCATAGGAAGAAGTAGGATAAAACCCATCAAAAGCAATTTCTTTCTGGCAGAATGTAATTTGTCACAAATAAACAAGTGTTTTGGGCAGGATGAGGATGATGAAACATGGACCAGTCCCCAGGACAACATTGTGATGAAAAGATGAGACAAGCCCCACAGTCTGTCCTGGCAGACATAAAGTGGTTCCTGCCAGACTGTGACTGTCTTGTCCGAAGTCCAATTCCACATGGAACAATTTAAAATGTATTCCAACTATTAAAGGACTGTAGTCCTTTAACTATTCAGTGAATTGAGAGTTTCTGTACTCTGTGTTTTGGAGTTCCCTGCTTTATGGCCTTTAAAATTCTCATTCTCTGTACTAAGCAAGTCTGCCACATTTTAAATAGCTGCTGTTTAAAATTCCAGTCAGTTGACTTTTGACATGATATTTTTGCTATGAAATTCCAGAATATAACTACTAACTGCATTTTATCAAGTAAATGCTCACTAGGCACTTCAAACCTACTAATTTTGATCTACTTTAATCAAAATTTCTGTCTAATCTGTCCAGTGCTTTGACAAATGCTGCAGCCAGCTATACTGATATGTTAATGTATGCTGTATGTGATGCTGTCCTAGTTTAGGATCTTCAAGAAAAATACAGGAAATAAACTGTGTGGTCTGACTTCTGTCTGTATTTTAACTCTGCTGGCTTCACTGAGGTTATCAGGCCAGGGTAGAAAACAGAATTTGTGCAAAGGGGAGTGGTGGCATAATACAAAATTTCACTTGTACAAAGATGGATAACTGAATGCTCCCCTGTGAAGCATCCATATATGAAAGAAATATGCCTAATTTTCACTCTTGGTTGTTCAGGAAGACCTCAAACAAGTCACTTTTGCAGGGATTTTGCCACTTTTACAAAGTCTGGAGATATCTCAGAACCAGAATACAGAAAGCATGAAACATGGAAGGGAATGGTATGCTTACATAGCAGGAAACACATTCAATTTTCACTTAGCTCATCATAGAAAACCTTGCAGACCCAGGTGCTATATACTTGCCAAAAGTGGTTTTGCGTTTCGTAATTCTTAAGTATGGATGTTTTATTGTCTATATACAAAGCTGTAAAAGATCCTAGTGGGGATTTTTTTGTTTTGTTTTAGGTGGTTTTTTTTTGTAGTTTGGTTGTCTTTGGTTTCTGGTTTTTGGTTGGTTTTTTTTTCCTTAAATGAGAACAAGTGCTTCTATTTGAAGTTCTGGATTAAATGTAAATCTTAGTCCAGTATTTTCCATTTTGACAAGTAATGATGTGACAGTGTAGTGTCTGCAGTATTCATATCTCAGGTGCCAACTGAACATTCATGGAATTAACCCCAGTTTGGGGCTGAATTAATTTTTCATGTTGACAGCTATCTGCCACTTGAAAATATTTGTGTTGTAACAATTTGGCTTTAGCAAAATCTGAGTTAATAAAACTACAACATGACATTTTGGATTACAAGGACAGTTGTGAAAATATTTATTTCCATTTAGCTCTTCTGACATCAGACCCTGGGCTTAGCAGCAAAACATCTAATTGATTTTAAAAGGAGCAGGATTTTACCCTTGCAAATACACTTGGTCTTTCAATAAGCACATATTGAAGATAACCTTTTAATGTTGCTTTTGTTTATAGCATTCACTATGCTTCTGTGGCTGGTGAGCCATTGGGCCTAGTCTCTCAAAAGGTGTTGCAGAAATTGGAAGTCCTTTCTTCCAGCGGAGGTAGTGTCTAGCAAAATTTCGTTTAATTCATGGCAGGCTGATTTATGGCAGCTGTTTTTTTCTCATTGTTGATTTTGGTAAAATTAAATGATGCATCATTGTTTATTATAGCTGTGTTATTTTTACTGAGACTAATATCTGCAATTATTTCCTGTAAATCTTTGTACTTGCCTTTTGCTTTACTGTTATTTTTCTTGTACAGCAGCAGTGACCTTTAGTCACAGCTGACAGGGCAGATTTTTTACAAGAATAACATAACTAGTGTTCAAACCATATACGAGTACTTCTGTCAGGTGGCACACAGTTAAAATTCTGTTTGCAAAAGCCATATTATATGGTATTGGTGATTCCTATACTGTAAACACGCTTCTTACGGGCAATAGGAGATTGAATGTGTTGCCCTGCTTATACTTGATGTAATTGTGAGCTAAAACCTTCAGATCCCTGAGTAGCAGGTTTGCCAGCAATGCTTAGAAATAGATGCCAGTATAGAAAGAGAATATTTGAGTTTTCAGCTTCCTGGTTGTACAGCAAAAATGTACACTCTGACAGTAAAAGCCAGCTGTTAGAAACACAGCATGAGAGGTGCTTCATCAGTATGAAGCAGAGATCCTACTATATACAATTTGATTGTTTCATTACATGTAAACCATTGAGTATACTGTTTTAGTAAGAAACCATTCTGCAGAAGTCTATTCTTTCCTCACTGCTGAGGAGTGAGTGGAAATGATTCGATGAGATATGAAAAATGTTATTTAATGTTTTATTTATCATCCTATACATACATATACATGTACATATGTTTTGCATACTTGCTTAAAGAATCAGTCTGCATGAAACTAATATTTCATACGTTTGTGTAAAAATGCAGCCTCTTAGAGATGTTTACATTCTGTCAGGTAATAAACTGCTCTCTTATTTCCAGCTCTGCCATTTTATCCCAAGTGCACTTATGTGCAGCTTGTGTTTGCTTTTACATTAATTTGTTCATGCAAAAAAAATGGTAAAAAGTCACTCATGCATTTCCAGAGTCTGAAAACTTTTCCCATAAGCAGCAAAAAAAAGAACAATGCTGATACTTTCTTCACAGTGAATTCTGGGAGAGACTTAAAAATGTAAATTTAGATTAAACAGTCAGAACCTGTATAACTTGCTTATGTTCTCTGTCATAGCATAAAGGCCAAATATATCTGTGCTTTAATGGCTTTGAATGTGACTGCTTGGAACCAGGGATATATTTGGTCCAGTGACTGCATAAATGAAAAATCATGGAAATGCAAGTTTTTCCTTTAATCCCTCATGCAAACCATTCCTAAAAACATTTTATAGTACATGTCAGCCAATAAAGCAGTAATGTAATATACTGAGTAAAAGAATCTAGTCAGTACTTTGGGCTGGAACTGCCTTGTGTTACATTTCACAGACTTCAGGGAAGCTTGCATTCTTATTAATAAAGATTTTGCATGTGATAAGCCAAATTCTCTTAATCAGATAATCACATCACAGATTTCAGTCAGTCAGCTCCCCTGATGAAGTCTAGCTAGTTTTTGGCACGTGGAGGGCTTTTCTGGTTATGAAAAGCAACAGCCTTAATATGACACAGCACTGGATTCCAGTTTGCAAAGGAGAGGAAGAAATGGACACAATAATACTTGGGTGTCTCAGCAGTGCTATTAGTAAGTGCTTTAAGATGTGAAAGTGTGAACTTGGAAACCAGGCCACCACATACTCAAATATAGACATGGATTTAATACAGCTCATTTATAACCAGTGATTGTTTAGAGGCATCATGGACAAAATCCTTAATGTAAGAGGAAAATGTGTAGGCTGTCACTTTCAGTTCCAGACTTTAATTTCAGTTCTATGAGCAGGAGCAGCTGCACATTGCTATCAGGCATATGAAGTTTTTAGTGCTGAAAAAGCAGCTGGACTGGAAATACCCCAGAAGTACATATCCATTTGTCTGGTTAACTTCAGCACTTAGACTATCAATCAGTTCAGCCTAAAGAAAAATGAATGACATCAGTCAAAACAATAGGATAGCTCTGTGCAGTGATTAGGTCCATGTAGTACAAAAACTTAAATAATTTGTTCTTTGAAAATGTGATGATTGATTGGCTTCCATTAGGCTTGGATTTTAAAACATTCCATGAACTCTCAGATAAAATGGCACTAAAATGTTATTGCAATAACCAAATAAATCATATTAGACTATAGTGTATATAAGTACTTTAAAACATTATAGATACTAGAATTCTGTGTATAATAAAAAGGTGAAGAATGTAATCCATGAATTTTTTTATGCTCTCATCTCACACAAGCATTATCATGGGCTTTTTTCAAGGATAATGTTACTGAGAATACAAGTTTCTGGTTTTGTTTTAATATACTATATATACATATGTAGAAGATACACAGTTCTGCATATGTGTGGTCAAAGGGAGATATTTTAAAGCTATCACAGGGCAGAACTTATCTAGGCTTTTGATGCTGATGCTGGCCATTTTAATTTGATCTCAGCCTTGCAATCAGCTTGTGGTTGAGAAATACACAGTTACCATTTAAACATGGTGCATTTTTCAGTATTAGGTTTGTGGTTCAGTTCATGGTCTTGTAGTTCCGGCCAGAGAATCCCTGACATATAATAATGTTTAGCCTTGAATCTCATGTAGAGGAATAAAACAAGATCTTGGCCTGATATATAGGGTGGCAGTATGATTAACACTTGTAATTTATGTTCGTTCTCCTAATATTTCACTTTTGCCTAATGACCCAGTCTCTGCAGGCAAATAATTCTGTGAATCATCTCTTACTTGTAAACAAACTCTAGGACCAATGCATGCAAGGTTGCATAAATATGGTAAGCCCTATGGATCATAAATGAGAAGACAAGGAAAATAATTCCATCAAAAATGTTTTATTTCATGACTTTAGGATTTCACTCATGCATTTTAAGAATGGTGTTGAGCTTAAGTAATTGCTGACATTGTAAATCTTCAGAGAACCAAAGGCAAACAGCATGCATGCAGCATGCATGTGATTACCTTCGAAGTCGATTGGAAGTTCATGGCTTTTATACTGTTGACCAATGCTATTTTGTAATTTGTTTTCTAATGAGAGAAATTTTAGTGTAATGAGACAGTCCAGATATCTTCAAAATAGTCTTTGGAGGCTTTATATGTTTGATTACATTGACTGTTGTCTAAACAATACACCTGTGAGCTAGGGTATTGCTTCATACTGGAAGTACTAATCACAGATTATCACATTTCTGCAATTAATGACAGACTTCAGTGAAAGCATCTTGTTTGGGACTTTGTCTCACACTCAGAGCCAAAGAAAGCTTTAGGTAGGTAGTGAAGTAGCCATGGGTAAGATCTCAGGTCCATCTATACGCATTTATAAGTCATTGTTATTAAACAAACAGGTCAATTCAGCTTCCAGTTTCTAAATTTTGAGAAGGGAAGGCTCAGGGGGATCTCAGCAGTGCATGTAAACACCTGAAGGGACACAGTAAAAAACACGGAACCAGGCTTTTCTTGGTGGTGCTCAGTAACAGTGGTGCCGGTGACATGGGCATATGTTGAAATGGTGGAGATTTGGAATGGGAAAGGTCAGACACTGGAACAGGTTGCCCAAGGGGTCATGGGCTCTCATCCTTGGAGATAATCAAAACCTGATTGGATGCATCCTTGAGCAACCTACTCAAGCAAAGCGTTTGGGCTGAATGATCTCCAGAGGTGCCTCAACAATTCTGTGATTATAATGTAGACATTCTACTGAAATTATATCTTCAACAACAGATGACTAATTACTAGTGATTAACAGCTCTATGCATTTCCTGATTTAGACATATACAATGTGTACCATCACCAAGGCGGACATTTCTGTCTTTCTTTCATAAAATCATAATCAATATTTATTATTAGGCTGTCTGAATTAGGCTTGGATTGTCACCTGGGCATCAGGTTTAGAATTTGTACTAATATAAAAAGCAAGCACAAAGGCTGTATTGTCAAATTAGGTTGAAGTGGGATGTAATTGATGCATAGCCTGAACATTATATAGTAAAGTATTGCATTCTGAATTCACACTGTTAATTGAAAGGAGTAGATAAAACGTTAGCTCCTGTTTTAGAGCGCCAATTTGGAGACAAATCTATATGTTATAAAAGTTAAAGAGTTTGGGGTTTTTTTTCAGTCTTTGTGAAATAGTCTATGTGGAAAAATGCTTGAATTTCTAGAAGGTGGTAAGGTCAAAGCTAGAGCTGGGCTGTGTTGAATTTCCTGGTGATGCCTGCTAATAACATCTATTGCTGCTGGACTACTTTTCAGATTTTTTTTTCTTGGTAGATTATTTGCAATTGGGTGCTTTGAAGGGAAACAAGGGATTTGCTTGTGTATTTATCCAGTGCCTCAATGAGGCTGCTGTGTCACGAACAGGCTTCCAGCACACTGGCTGGCTGCTCCTACCAATGGATCTCATTGCTTGTGGCTTAAGCAAAAAGCAGACTTTGGCTCCTGCTTGGAAAAAGATAGAGGAATGATTCTAACACCTTGATAATCGGGCTGCCTCCTACCTTTCTCATCCAATTCTCAACCCCTCTTTACAGCAAACTTCCACTCTTCATATCTTACAGCAGAGTCAGGAATGCATTTATAAAGCAGTTCTTAAAAGCATCAATAAAAACCATGTGGATAATTACACTTGAAATATATTTGTAAGTTAAATTCTTCCTAGATGAATTTGCATCGCTATTTAGGCCCCAGTCTAAAGTTTAGTGTCAGGCCTACTGTCCATTTTACTATTTATCTGCAGGCTGCCTCTTAGCATTTGGGCTGGGAGTCCAGGAGCCATGCAGATGGTATGTCCCTGGGAAGATGCCCAGACAGGAGCACAGGGGTCCTGGGCAGGGCACTCTACGGAGAGTGATGGGCAGCAGTTGTCATGTGTCTTTTGCTGCTTGCCCATACTTAGATTTAATCCATTCCAGTGCAAAGTAAATAGGCTTGTGTTAAGTGCTGACTTTTTGTTAATGTGTTTTATTTTGCAAACACACATATAGAGTTGAGAGGCAGATGAAGAACCCACTTCCTGTCAGGTGGTAGCTATTCCTTTCTGCTGTGGCCATGTGATAAATGACATTTTGCTCTAAGGTGGCAGTGAAGCTAGTTTAACCTAACTGTGCGTTGGAATAGAGGAGGGTTGCTCACATTAGCATTACTGTACATCCACAAAGAGGGACTAACATCTGAAAGCCAAAAATAGCCTAAGCCCAAACTCTTTTACAAAGCTGAACCTGCTGAGCTATAACCCTGAAAAATCCTTTGTCGTAGAATTGCTGCTACAGGATATACCTGGGTGATTGCTTCTAGCTCCCCAGTTGACCTCCAACCCCACAGACTGCTGCACTGCCAGGTGGGATCAGCTACTGCAACAGGGCATGGCAGAGCTGCTTCAAGCACACCAGAGACTGCAACCGCACTGTTGAATCTTTCCAGCCGAATGATTCAGGAATGCCTTCAAAGGGCTATGTGCATCATTTCTTCTGAGGGCAACCAGGGGGGCTTCTGTGCAGAGGGGACAGGATGCCAGACTTACTTCTTTGGAACATATGTAGGACTAGGCTTGACAAATCTTGATTCTTGAATGAGAAAAGTACATTTCAAGCAGTTTGCAAGAAAAAAAAATATAGAAAATTGATCTTGATTACAACCTGCTGATATAGAATACATGTACCAGAAAAATGTACTATTTTAGGTACCGAAACCTAAACTAGTATTTTAAAATATACATTAAATCATTAGTTGCAAGTCATGCTGGTGGCATCTTAGCTTGCAGTTCAGTGTATTTCTGAGTGAGACATCCTCTTGGGTTGGTCACAAAAATATCATTGCTTATCCAGAAGAGATGCTGGTTATGCATCTGTTGTGCAAGAAATAAATATCATCTGAGATATGTTACTAAATTCTAAAGTAAGTCAGGACTTCTTTTTTCCCTGCCTGAAAAGTATTTTTAGCTATAAAAAATGTACTACTTTAAAATTGACAACCTGGTGTTCAGATTCTATTACTAGCTTTCTTGTTATCTCAGGAATCACTCTACATAATTGTAGTCTGCCAAATGGCTGAAGTTCAGGGAAGGTTATATTTGGGTTTTCACTATTATCTTCCATTTTCTCATGCTTCATCTTTCTTCAAATATGTAACTCCTTTGGGATGAAAACATTCATGTTTGTTCACAATGCAGAATGTTTGTGGGAGAGGTTGAAGGAGTATGGCAGCTTGTTCTAGCAGCCCTCAAATATGAAGGCTTTTTCTTCTTTATTATAGCATTTTACTTTTCCTAAAAGCTATTTCTCTATTAAATATATTAATATAATTTATGCCTTTACTTAGTGGCCTTTAGAATTACTTTAATATCCTCCTTTTGTGATTAAGTAGATACGCAGTCTATTAAAAACTCCAAACTAACAAATTTGATTGTGTTTAATTGCATTGAACCTTTTTTGGTTTTATTTCTTTTGTATTCATATTTATATTCCACCACTCATTTCTATCCTAGGTTTGTGACTGAAAAAATATATTTTTCTCTGGCACCCTTCTGGTCAATCTTTTAACTTCCATTTTTCCTTGTATGCTAGGGAAATTGTACTGAGTGAAGTATATTGTGCTAGACAGAAATATGACTCTAAATTTTTCTTATTAATCAACCTTTTTATTTCTAAAGTTATACCAATGCAGAAAGATTGGCTAAAAAGCTTGCAGCAAGCTACAAGAAGAATTAAAAAAAATCAAAAAAGCATCTATTCTTTTTCTTTCTGCTGAGTCCATTTTCTGCTTGGCCTTTTCAATGTTGGCTTCTACAGTGTACTTTAACAGAAAGCATTTTGGTGATGTTGTCCTCCTGAACTAAATCCGGTATTACTTACAAAGGTGAATTCTTCTTTCATCCCTCTTATATACCCACATGGATACCACAAGCAATGCTCCTATCTAGAGTACTGCTTTGTAGCATAACCTCACTTTTGTGCTGGCCCTTGCACTTCAGCATGGTGAAGCCGACAGTCCCCTCATTTCTGAGCAGGAAGAAAATATCAAAAGAAATGTATTTCCATTCCAGTCATTTGAGTTAGTCACAGATGATCATGTATGTGCTTCTGGATGTGGTTTTAGTTATCTCATTGACTTGAACAGCTCTGGAAATCATCCCTGTAGTGTCTTACCTGTTGAGACAGAGGTCCAACTTCTAGAAAGTTACTCCTGGACCACCTTCTGCAGTGCTCTTTCCAGTATGCAACTGGGACAGAAGAGCGGGATTTCAATGCATGGCATCTGCACAGCAGGGCAAAGTCCTGAGATGTACTTAGTTATGTATATGTGGCTGTTCAGGGTTTCACTTTACTATCTAATGCTTTTTTTCTAATGTGGCACTCTGTTGCTTGGTCTTATTCAAACCAATGAAAACACCTAACATATGACTGTCCTACGCAGAAAAAAGGCTACTGAAATAAGACACAAAGCACTATATGATTCTTTGCAGTAACGTGTGTTTGGCTAGCATGGCAAATTTATTTCATTAAAGCCCCTCTACCCATTTACATTGCATCATTTATTGCTGCTTGACTTCCCATTAACTACACAGCAGTTGTTAAAGGCTTATGCAAATCTTAGCCGGCTTTCATATGAGGTGTTTAGAACCTGCTGCATCTCTAAGCCCACTTCAGTTGACATCAAAGCACTATCAACCTTTTGTTTTGATGGAAAAACAATTTTGGGTTTGTCATATGGTTTTCTTCACTTACTGTGTTAATGTCTTGTAGATATTGCAAACAGAGTAAGAGGTTTGTTCTGTGACTTATATACCTAAGTTTCCTGGACTAGACTCCAAAATCACCTAAATCATTGAGCTGTTTCTGGAACTTTTACCTGGAGAAAGAGTTATCTCACAACAGCATCAGCTTAGCTGCCTAGCCAACAGGTGGTTTCTGCTCCTGCTGAAATAGTTGAAATTGCCCATGAAGGAGTGGAAGCGTGGAAGACCTCAGTATTGCAAAGTCTTTTGCATGAAACCTCAGAATCTTTATTTTCCTCCAGTGACAAAGTGGCAAAGAAGAAAACCTGGAACAAACTCCAGAGCTGCCTAGCAAAATACTTCCCAAAAGCTCAGGTGGATAAGAAAGGGGTAAGAAACAGGAGGATTTTTATGCATTTTAGATTTGTTACATTATCTGTGTGTCCAATTCCATGCCTGAGCTTACAGAGGTACTCGGAATTTCAGCATAAAATTGTATGAGATTTGTCAGTAGTTAGTATTTAGCAGAACAGTTGGAAATTGTTTTTCACATTAAGGAACCCTGTTGCCCTTCAAGGGCAAGTGTTTTGTTTTCTATAGCAACCACAGACTTTCAAGATTTTCTTATGTACTCCTCTTTGTATTAGGACAGTAATGCAATCTAGTGAATTTTTGGCCCTGACCTGGTTAATCTGGGTAAAGAACCCTGCATAAGCATAATAATGGCTTTCCACCTCTGTCTTATTTTACCTAGAAGGAGAATCTAACTAATCCCAAGGTAAAGATGGAACCTGTTAAAGTACTGGGTAGGTTACTTTCTCAAGGAAATAGGAGCTCTTCTACAGATGAGGAAAAATTATACCAGTGATTACACATTTCCTCAAAAAGTTCACATTCTGCTATGGCTTTGGTTAGGTTACTATGAAGTTCATCAGAGGAGCCTGTTAGTATTTTGGTTGGGATGGACCAAGGCTGTCTACACAAAGTACACAGTATATAAGATAGTCGCAAATTCTGCTGAAATAATTTTTAAGAGTGAAAAAGTAAAATACTGGCCAAGCTGTTGGGGAGACAGAAATCAAAGAAACAAAACAGACTTGGGCAAGTCCTTCTGCATGCCTTCACATAAGAAAATTCACCTGGGATATCCACAGGTACTGATCTGTTCAATATCAGTCCTATAATTATCCCTTCTAAGGCTTTTCTTCCACTAAAGGCAGCTTCAACAAATGTAACAGCTTGGTTTTGCTGTGAGTTCTTTCCTGCTGGAGGGAGAGGTACAGTTTTTATATTAAACAGCATGCCAGCATACTTCATCACAACTTCAGGAAGAGTGTTATTCAGGAGTATGTAGCACAAATAGTACATGAAATACATTATACGTGGTAATATAAGGCAATAGTATAGGCAGATAATAATGTGCAGTACATTGTTACTTGAAAGTAAACACCCTTTATAAAAAACAATAGTGATAGAAACGACATTGCCTCTTAGTACTTTGTGGTTTTCTTTACAGGATCTGTGTTTCTGTTTTAAATGATATGTGAATATTCTCCATTACTGTCTGTCTACTGGAGGCTGTGTCTTAAAGCTAAGTAATACACCACTTCTGCTTGGAATTAGCCAAATCTGTTCATAACAGATTACCATCGATAGCTTTTATAGAGGCGATTATCAATTCCAATTGTCTGCCAAGTAGCATTAGGTTTAGTGTTTCCATCCGCCTAGTCATTAAGCACATGTCAAACTGAAAGTAACTGGTAATTTCTGCAATTAAGGCCACCATTATTGTTTCCTTTACTTAAACAGGGAGTCCAAATTACATGTTTAAGTATAACCACAAGTTGTTCCCACACACACTTAAGATCTGTGTTGCAGAATAGTGTTAATCCTATGAGAATACACAATTAATAAATTAACTGTAGATTAAGTTTGCTACAGTGAGCTCAAACCTTAAAAGATCACATCCTGCTGAAGGCATCTACTTTGAGGAAAAACCCAGAAAGCAGTCAAAGGAATGGCTTGGAACCTTAAGGACAGATAAATATAAGTTTAAAACTGTTGCTTAAAGTTATGTGTATGCGCAAGGATATAGAAATAGGATGAAATAGTTGCATACATCCAGATCAAAACCCTTTTTTGTAGCTGTTGATACGAGGAACTCAATTTCTTATTTGAAAAAATGAAGAAGGATTCATTAGTATGCTCTGTGGGGAACAAGAAAAGCTGAGGAAAAGCATTATAGGATGCTGCTGAGCAGGAAAGGGACAAAAACGATCTGAGAATTCCCTGGTCAGTTCTTACAGGACCTGACCCAAAGTCCATTTGCCTCCTACAGAAGGATTTCATACTGATTCTTTCATTAGCCTAGATTTTATTTCAGGTACTTAATTCTTACATTTGTGAGTGTTGGTGGTAGATGAAACCTATCACTGTAAAGGCATTCATCTGAAATGGCCCAGTTCCTCTGTCACCTTGCACAGTGAGTGAGGATGGACGGTAACAGGATAACTGATATTCCATTTACCGCTGGCTACCATTAATTAGGATGAATATTTGCAGAGGATAAATTACCTCAGAGACTGATAATTGTTTAATAACTTCTAAAATAAGTTCCATATTTTTTCACAACTCCAAGCATGGAAGTCTAATACAAAAAATGTGGTACTCGGAGCCAAGTGTTAGCAATGCAAGGCCACAGAGACTCCCAAAGTAAAATTGGTAAATTGTTTCTTTTTAACAGTGGTGCCCTTCTTTTTATAAAATAGGACTAGGAAGGAAGGTGGTATCGCTCCCTCGCTGCAACCTTTTCTGCTTGTTGGTTTAAGCCCAGCTGCAATGTTATTTAGGTGTTGGTTTCTGGATTTGATTGAATGTGCCTTTATTGAGAGAAGCAATGTTCTTATATGATTGTGACACAGGGGGTTTTTTCCAAGGAAAAACAAACCTATTCAAGTCACTTAAAGAAATGTACAAAAGCTACAGTGAATTTCATTTAATCTGAGTGTATGTTTAATCACCTTTAAGGCACTTAAGGGATTTTCTTGTTTTATGTATTTATTAACAGGAGTTCTTTTAGATCCTGCTCCACAAATATACAACCCCTTCAAATTAAGAATACTGTTTTGGGTCTATTCTCCTCTCTTTCGCAAAATCTAGTAATTCCTAGAATGGGCCATACAGCACGTGTAAACTGATAAAGCACATGTAAAACTGATAAACCCTGCAGAGCTAGAAAATCACTGGGTAGGTAAAAATAGGACACCAAAATGGGAGGTGAAGTGTATTTACTTGGCTACAGCAAAGCCATTTAAGGTTGAGCGGTTTATTCTCGTTAGCCCCTGCCAATTAGCCTGTGCACCCTGCTTTCCTTCCCTCTCTAAGCACCTCTTTCCCACAGGAGCACTTGTTGTTCCTCCTTCCTTGCGATGCTATGCAGTTATAAATTTAGGTAATGCTGTCTTCCACCAGGTGGACATTTTTTGAAGGACATAGATCACATTTTCAGCTGAATCTAGGCAATGTAATTTATTTCATTCAAGCATAGGTACGTACTCTTTAGCTTCCTATTTATAAGGAAAAAACCTAAAAACTCTATTACCTTCAAAGGAAAAAACCTAAAAACCCTATTACCTCCAAAATTTTGAAAATACATACTGGTTGTGTCCCTGCAACATGGCTGTCCAAAGCAGATATATTTCAAGGTAGTTCAAAGATTTATTCCAACCTTAAACCCTAAAGTTGTTCTGAAGCAGAGGAAAGATAACTGAACACAAACACCCACACTGTGCATACAGTCATCATTAACAGATGTCATAGGCCTGAGGTGGTCCTGTGAACAACTAGCATCTCCAGGTTTAAGCAAATTAAGGTATTTTAGCCTTTAATTTGATTTTACTGGTAATCTTGCCTGGTCCGATGCATCTGCGAGCAGTGTTAAGACATGAAAGAGGCTAGCGGTCTCCAAGTGAAGTGTACAGGGACCTCACTAATGTGCTTGTGCTCCACCTGAGGTAGATGGAACAAAGATGCTCCCACTGAAAGGGAGAATTTCTTCCAGTGAATTCTGCAGGAATTGGGAAAACTGTCCTTGAAGAGGGATGAAATGCAGTCCCCTTGGCTTCGTAAAATACCCCTCTTCAGAACCAAGAGCTCATCTGATGTGATCAGATGAGCTATCAATCCCTGTGAGAGGAAAGAGCAGGCCCAGGAATGTCTCCACAGAAGTGAACCCAGCTTTACCAAGATATGAGCTAGGAAATGGTCCCTTTCCTCCCCACCTACCACCACAAGGTCTCATTTCCCCCTGAAATCACTGTTACATCTCTTTATCTTGGGGATAAATACTGATAAAGATGCTGTGTCAAGTAGAGCTGCATAAGGGAGCAGGAGCTGGCCACGTGAGAGCCATCCAGGCCCCTGACAAACCCCAGACATGGTGGCCCACTCAGGCACTTGTTACAAGCACATAAACACTTGCTGTTTCAAGATATGGGAGAAGGGCAGCAGCTGAAAACAAGCCAAATCAGAGGGTCTGTGTGACTCTGCTATTTATCAACTCCTAATTAACTGTTAATTTGCTGGTCTTTAGGTTCAAGCACAGCCTTAATTCATCACAGGCAGCAATGACAGTGTCAGGGGCTACTGGAAGGTGCTCTCCATAGCAGTTAAGTACTCTTCTCATTAACAAAAAAACATGACATGAAGCAATTCATACTACTGCCTGCAGCAGAGATAAGGCTTGGTGTAAAATTCAGGACTATTTTGAGGCAGATTGCACAGAACTGAAGCACCTGTGAGGTGGCTGCTACTGATGGGACTGTCACTGTGACCAGGGCAGTGGCCTCTGCTCTGCCATACCAGCCCTTGCAGGAGTGCAGAATGAGGGGGAACAGGCTGGGAGGTCTCCTAGTAATTTTAAACTACCATTTCTGGTTGTACCAGGAATTAGGAACCAAAGCAGTCTGTAAGAATTGCTATAAAATATTTGGCCCTAGCAGAGTGTTGGTTATTTTTCTTTATTCTTGCATTTTTATACATAGAAAATGGTAGGGCCAACTTCTACATGATTACAATCTTATCACATCATCTTTAACACATTATGTCTCCATCAAAATTATCTCTCAAACTCTCTCTCACACACACACTGTCCTTTTCTTTCTAGAAATGTTTCTCTTGTGATCTAATACAATCTCAGTATGGCTCCATTGCAGGGCTCTCTCTGTTGATACCTGCCTATAACAAAGTGTTAAGTACAGAGACTAGCTTCATTTGGGTGACGGGTTCAAGACTGGCTGGATTGGCTTTACAGCCCCGCAACCCTACAGACATTAATCCTTGGGAACAGTCCCATGGATTTAACAAGTGCATAAAGTTAAGAACATGCTTAAACATGAGGCGCTAAATGCTGGTGATAGGAAGCAGGGTTTTTGTTGTATCTCAAACACTTGTGGCACTCTGTAAACAACTTTTAATAGTAATACATGTTTGCTTTTTGTTATTGTGCTACGTACTCCGTGTTTCTCCTCAGTGCTGTGATCTGTGCTGCCATCACCACAAACCTGCCAGCATACATGCTGCTGAAGTAATCATTTTCATTCGTGTTATCAAAATATTTTAAAAGAAGCAGCAGCAGAAGGAAAATATTTTACCCAGCGGAGCTAAGAAGAGGAAGACTTTTAACATAGAGGCCTCATAGAGAGCTCATGACATTTACACAGTTTGTGCCACTTCATATCCCCTTGTTGTAACACCTAGTTAAGGTTTTCACTTTATGGTCTTTCAGGCATAGAGCACCTTATTAATGTCAGATCTCCAGCTCTCCCTGGCCAGGCTTGGCTGGTGTCTGCTTAAACGAGCCCTGCCTTCCAGGGAAAAATTATTTTGGGGGGGTGCCTTGAATTAAAGTTAAGGGGCAAGTTACACCAGTCAAGAGTGCTTTTTGTGCTCTGATAATAGAAAATGCTTTTTTTTTTTACAGTGAAATTTGGCAGGAATCTCAAGTATTTATTACAATCTTGGGAGCTGGAGTGTTGCTTGGCAAAACCAGCTGCTTTATTAACACTTAAAAATTGCCTGCTGCACAACAGTAGCTTTTCACTGGGATTTCAGTAAACTCATCTGCATTGAGAGGTGACCTGCAAACACAACACCTCCCTTTTCTCTCTACTGACTCTTGGATTTGGGAAAAATGGCTCCAAGTCTAAATAGTCTAGCTTATGCTCAAATTTGCAGCTGGACTGGTTGCGAGCAAATACAAATGACTGGATCAAAAAGGGCGTTACTTCAGGATCAGAAGACTCAAAGGCAAAAATATTTCATGTAGGATTGATGGGGCTAATTCAGAAGGAAGGAGAGTCAGGGGTGTTGATTCATAAAGGCAAACAGAGAAATGTAGGATGATTTTACGATTTACTGAATCACTTGGAATTATCCTCATCCTTTATTATATTTATTGTTTTTGAAGGATGGATGAATTGCATGCAAGGAGCCCAGAAGTGCTGAGTTTTTTCAGCCTTGTGTATATAGCCTATTACTCATTGTGTGCTGGTCTGATTAGCATGATAAAGATATAATAATTGCATATATCAATTTCCTTAGGCTTCTGTTGAATTATTGTTTTTCATGTCATGTTCTTTTTTTTTCTAGATTAGGGTAGTTTCTTAGGCCTAGCAGGTTGCATTCATTTTGCAACCAAAAGCACAAAATTAATTTCATAAATGCAGCCACATTCAGAAATGCAGACAGGTCTGAAGGCTGCAAAACACTGCAAAATGCATCAATTCAACATTTTCTGCAACACTCCACAGCATCCAGATTGTACTGCTGAACGGTCCTGAGTTCTATGAAAGATGAGGTGGCACTGGCAGAGCACTGAGCTCTTGTCACCACACTGTGCACACAAACTTAAGGGTAATAGATGGGTAAGGGCTATAGGACTATGACTGATAGAGAAAAATCCTGTCCTCTCAGGTATTGTTTCCATATGGTGGTGTTGGTGAGCTCAGCCACAAGTTACTGAACAAGCAATTAAACTGTGCTAAGAGGTGGACCAATTTAGTAAGAAAAATTAGGAGGACAGTGTTGACTTATTTTTGTGATAGCATACGAGATACTTCCACTCAAGCCTTGTTATAGCTTTGTCTTCAAATCTCTGAAGTCAGGATGATTGAACTGAACTGCCCCACTTTCTATACAGGGAATTCACATTTTCAACACACAGCTGGTTGTATTAAGAAAAGTATGTGGGTGTTTTGTACTCTCATGAAAATGATGAACGGCTTTTCACCTTCACAGGAAGGAAATGTATTGCCTTTGTGGGATCACAGTCCTACAGCAAATTGCCAATGAGCTGTGAAGGTGAATACTTGTCCCCTGAGCTTGCAGACAGTACAGAGGCTGCTCTTTACCCATTCTGGGTGCTGCAATGTTTTACATTGATATAGTCAGTGAAGCTCAGCATTTTGGGACCAAAATGAACAAAGATACATATTCACCTAATAGGCACTTCCTCTTCTTGCGCCTCACCCCTCTTTCTTGTTAGTAAAATATTTGTGTGCTACTGTTTCTTGAACCCAGAAAACTGGATATACCCACAGAAAAGAAACCACTTT
The DNA here is from genome assembly GCF_963921805.1 of Phalacrocorax carbo. Taxonomy (NCBI): domain Eukaryota; kingdom Metazoa; phylum Chordata; class Aves; order Suliformes; family Phalacrocoracidae; genus Phalacrocorax; species Phalacrocorax carbo. The sequence goes on along the minus strand of NC_087518.1, from coordinate 24,511,964 downwards.
TTTCTCTGCTACGTTCTAAAATACTCATTATTCAAGCCTTAAAAATAAGTTTAAAATATGCATTTATTTCTTCTAAGTAGGCACCTTTCTCATGATCTTACTGTGTACTTGGACATCTAGAGGGGAGATTCAAGCCAACACAGGGCAGCAGAAAATTTCCTGGTAAACATGAAACCTTTTTGGACAGTTTCCTTGATTTTGGTCCATCAAAGGAGGCAGGTAGCACACAGCACTATTAACAGCGGTTGTGGGGGGAAGGACACCTGGACCCCAGGCAACCCATCCCCTTCTTTGCTGGTCCCTGTGTGAGCAATGCTTGCAGTAATTATTGCACATCTCCTTTGCTGGCGGCCTTGGGAAGAGCAGCAAGGTTTTCTTGTACTTGTAGAGTGCTGTCAAAGGTCCCTTGGCAGCGTTTCACCAATGAGCCCTGGGATATGGGTGTTTCTTCAGACTGTACTGTGAGACCGCTCACAGCTAATGCAGCTAATGTATTTGCGTTTCCCAGCTATGTTTTATTAGCATGCCAGATAGACAATTGCCAGCAGAATATAAAATGCAACCATGGCCAAATGAGCCTGTAAGTAATTTTGATGACAGCTTCCATCCCTGTAATGGGTGCAGCCCTCTTTATGCAGCTGTTGACAAGCATTATGAGAAGTGTAGAAACAACATGACTTCTGTATCTTTTCATGTTCTATGAGTTAAATTCTTCATTCTCCCTCTCCCCTTCCACATGATATGTATGAAGATATCCTTCCCTGAAATAAATATTTGCATGAAGGCAAAAGATGTTAATGAATTCCTAGTTAATGAGTTTCAAGTGAAATGTTATGGGGTTTTCTCTATACAGTAGTGCCTCAACTATGTGCATGTATCCTGAGGAATACTCTCTTCTGAAAAAGTACATGTAAAAAGAAATTTGTGTTCCCCTGTGTTCCCCTAAGCCTTGTATCTCTGTGATTTATGTCAGAAGATATGAAATTCAAACCTCAAATAGAAGAGCACGACGTACTTTCTTTTGAGAATCATCTCAACTGAAATAATTATTTCAATTATTAGAGATGGAGACTAGCCCAAAAAGGGACTCTGGAGTCTGGATTCAGCTCTGGTGTATGACTGGTTTGCTCCTCTGCAGCATCCCAGATGATCCTCTTGTTCCTGCTGTTCACTGTGGTAACTGTGAAGGAGCATCTCTGCTCTCCTCCTGCCCCTCAGAGATTCAGCTGTCTGCCTGGTGATCCCATAAGCATCTCAGACAAACACCACACACCACTTACATAGAATATCAGTGTGTTTAATGCCCACCATACCTCAGCTAGGGACTTTGGGTACTACCATAATGCTGACTCCAGTGTTACTGTTGTAACTGGATCATATTCTGGTGCTGGAGTCCACATGTCAAGCTCTGTCCTATGACAGAGACGAGGGAAGGACTTTGCTTCCCTTAGCAGGGGAAGCACCAGAGTCTCCACGACTGTTTGTAGATTCCTGGTTAAGCAGTACGTAACTCTCCCTGACCCTGTGACACTGTTCTGCCTGTGGAAAATAATATGCTTTTTATGAGACTCCTCCGTGAGAGAAATTAAATAATAAAACTGGATAAATAACAATCAAACAAAAGCTCTGTCACTTAAATGAACAATATAAAATGGACCCTTTAAGGTGATGAAAATTTTTACTGGAAAATCTACATATCCAACTGACATATTGCATCTTCAAATTCGTCTGATTATTTTGACTGATACTTTGTTTTCTCTCTACATCTCCAGATCTTCTTTAGAGTGACACTTAAATACATCAAAATGATGTAAGACCTACTTCATCACCACATTATCCCTTCCCTTTGACCAGAGCTGGAGCCTTTACTGCTAATTCATTCGTCTGCTGCAGGAGAGGAAGAGTCCCCTTAAGCTTCCTTATCTTTCCTTTCAAGTTGTCCTGAGACTAATCTAGACTTCCCAAAGGCCCTTTTTGTATATATGTACTCTATCTGGCTCTGTGATGTTCATGGGTTGTGAGCTGTTGAACAATGTAATTAGCAGACTCTGTTAACAGTGACTTGAAGATGTTAATCATCTTTACAGGATTGATCACTAACATTGGGAACAGAAAGGTGGCTTCTCCTAAATCACAAAATGCCTGTTTCCTTTAACTGTAGATAAAGTCAGGCATTTTCATCTGTGTTTTGAACAGCAAGAAGTTCAATCTTTGAGAGGCTGTTAGCTATGGCATGAGGTAGACTTCGATGACCTAAACTAGATTGCTCTTCTTCCCTCTTCCTTTTCATGCCTGATTTCTTTCTGTATCAAGGTCAGAAGCCTTTGCTTTCTTTATCAAACTATATTCTGTATTGCTGGCAGGCAAGAAATTCAGTATGATGTGATCGCTTTTGACTACCCTGGAATTTGAACTGATATGTGGGAGTGTGGGAACTAGTGTGTCCTAAATCCAAGCAAGGTCTGTACCGCTTTGACTCTCAAGAACTGGGGAGCAAATACTGGTACATTTTGAACAGGGGTGGAGACCACATTGATTTTCTAGTTTTCATTAGCAAGCATGGGAAACAAAATAAATGGTAACAGGGTGTTAATCAGTACCTCCTTGAGCACAGTCCTAGTGTTCAGGCAGAGTTGTTCAACTGATGCTGCTGCCCATTTCATGTGCCATCCAAAGCAGCTTGTGTAACTGTAGCCTGGGACACCCGGGCCAGACTCATGCTTTGGTTTTGCTTTGTAGGTGTTTACTGAGGGCCAGTCGTAAGGGCAGGAGGAGTGACACTTCAGTAGCTTTGGTTAGTGCTTGTGAGCCTTTCCCCAGTGGGTTTATGTGGAAGAAAGACTGAGAAATCTGTAAAAGGATGATGCAGGGTGTAAAAGGATGAGGCATAAGTTTCTAGTGCCATTCTTGTCAGGCCTCTATATGCTGCCTAGAAGGGCACAGGGGTCCCGGTCTGTGCCTCCCTGGGGCAGCTCTGTAGCTGTATCAGGCTTCCTCTGGGTTAGTGGAAATTAAGAGCCTGTCACCTGTGGGTGACTGATGTGTGTCCTGAAGGAACATCACCTGCAAAACACCCAAGTATAACAAGCAGGGCTTCTTCTGCCACTGTGTCTATTTTTCTCCTGTTACTGTAGCCTTTGGAAAAGAAAGAGACTAGGAAATGTTATATAAAAGAACTGACTCTTGAACCAAGGTGCTACAGGCAAATCTAGCTTGACTCAGGGGATGCTGGTTTGACTGATTCATGATGTGTTCTGCCTCTGTGGACTATGTAAAGCCCAGATCAGAGAGAAGGAGGGAGAAACATTTTATTTTAATTGCCTAGTTACACCTTTCTCCCCAGCCCAAGAAAGTCCTCTTAAATCTGTACATCATGAGAAAACTGGAGGAGAAAACAGAATTTTCACCTGCCTTTCTCCAAAACCACACAATGCATCTGCAAAACTCTTCTTCCACCTATGCACCATGACAACTGTAAGCTTGGGACTCTGTGCTGCACAGCTCCAAATTTGAATAAGGGCATCGTGTCTGCATATGTGAAGTGTATTTAAAAACTATTGTTAGTAGGATCAGATTAGCAGTAATTTAATTTTAATGGGGATGTTTATGCTGAAACATCTACAAGTACAAAAAGCCACAAATCATATCTGCCTTTAGTTAATTCTCTTGATAAATCAGTTTCTCAGACTGCACCAAATTACCTTAATGAGGAAAAAGCCATGTTTATATCAACAACATTTAGCCAAATGTGGAATGTTTATAGCAATAATTCAACAATGTCCTTCAAGGAGCACAAACAACAATGATGAATGTTCAGGTTGTGCTGCTCTTTCTGTTCTCTTCCCTCCCATCAAATAAATAATATGTTTGATTTAAAAATAAATTAAGACATTTTGGGTAAGCAGTAGTATTGCTGAAGGGGAAATGGGCTAAATTATAGCACTAAATTATTTGCTTAGGTAGGTGAAGGTCCCACCTAGTTTGAAACAGGCTCTGCACAGACTCTGTATAAATCAGACTCACCCTGAAGTTTGGCTTTATGTTAGGGACAATTTGGTTAGTTTGTTACTTTAAAAACAAAGTAAACTTTGGGTAAAGCTTTATGGGTCTGAGGAATTCCCTCTCTCTTCCAGCACCACTTAAATGACCCCTTCCCCACTAGATACACCTGCTGGCACCAGGCAGCAGGCACTCCCCGTGAGTTTCCTGCACAGGCTCCTTGTAGTTATATGGGATCCACAGAAATGACTGGAAGATTTAACCTGAGTTTTAGTATGTGCAACTGCCTTCATCCTCCAGGTCCTCAGTGCTGTTGCCTTTCCTAGAAAGGCTTAAAGTGTACGTTGTATGCAGCCTGCAATGGCAGCACCCAGGCAAGTCAGTGGCTGCCAGATGAGATGGGCACAAGGAGGTGGGCACCATGTGATGAAACACAACAGCTTTGCTGCCATGCTGTTGCTGGTGAAGTGCTGGTGTTTCTGGCTTATCCAAGTGCTGAATATGCTTTCAAGAGTGCATCAGGGCTGTTGGTCAAGATGTAACAGTTCTGATGCTGAGCACAATGTTTTGCCCCCCTCCAGGCACAGATTTTCCTGAATTCAGTGACAACTCAGATTAGGGACAGAGCAGCAGGAAGATGCATATAAAGAAGATGAAGAAATCGGTGTGGAAAAGAGACTTGTTCAGCTTCTGGTTTTTGCGAGAAGAACCGAGTCCTTCCTGACAGTGTAAGGCTGGGGCCACAGGGTTAACCCTTACAGAGATTTTAACTGTTTTTTTTCATCTCTCATTTCTTCTTTTTAATTACAGCAAAGAAGCTATCCATGGATCTGTTCACGGTTAGGGCTAAGCAAGGTGTTCTCAACAGTTTTTTCTAATGAATTTTGTGGTTTTCTCTGAATTTTTGAAATTGCTTTTTCCAACATAACCGTTGGAAGCTTAATTTCTTTCAGCTTTTAATTTGTGACCATGCTTTACAAAGGGCTCAGAGTATTTTTCTTTAACTGGAAATCAGATATTTGGGGTTTATAGACAAGCTGTGGTTGGTTGTTTTTTTTTTCCCTTTGTTTGAGTTAGTGTCCTGCTGAAAAGACCTTGTAAGTATTTTCCTATATTTAAGAATTCAGTTTTTTCTTTCTGCAAATCTTTTCCCAGAATTCACTTTCAGGACAATCCTTGCCCATCATGGAGCTTACCCCAAGAGTTTCTGGAGGGTGCCAATACAAAAAGAATACAAATATATATTAGATTAATTAGGTAAAAAAAAAAAAGAATGGATGCATCAAATAAACATCTTTCATTCAGCCTTGTTGATCATATCAAATAACACTGATTGTCAGAATGAAAATGGGACTCCTTCAGCTCTCCTTTCTGTCCTTTTAGTTGTACACCACAGTAGATTTGGCTTACCTTTGCACATATTTATGTGTAGATGTGAAGAAAAGTTGTATTAATCCTAGTGAACCGTAGGTGTTTCATAGTTAAAAAGTCCATGTTTGAATCTTTTACATTCTTGTTGCAATATTATAAGATGTACAGGGAAAAATGCCCTTGTAAGAGCAGCGCTCACCACTGATGAGAATGATCTTTTTCCTTTCATTGCTATTTGCTGTCCCCTTCACTTTCCAAAGCAACTCAAATCATTCCTGGGGGAAAAAAAGGGGGCTTTTTTATCTAATAAATAAAAATTTAATATAAATAACACTTTGCAATTATGAGTCTTTAAATTCCAAATTTTTTAGGCTAATCACTTTCAGAAACAAAAAAGAGATTGAGTTTATATCGCCTGCAGTTGTTATTGGAAAGGTATGCCTAGAGATTGCTAAATGAAGTCAGTCCCAGTGCAATTATGATCACTCAAGCATGCTTTCAATGCATCGTGCCAAATTAGGTAGATTTGAGCAATTTGACTTCCTGTAACAAATCTCTAGGGCACTTTTGAGAAAGTACAGACTGTTTACAAACACTCTCAGGTTTCATGAGTAACTCAGCGCAACAGGAGTCCTAGCAGCACAAGCACACACCTGTCAAACTGTGACAGCACGGACTTCTTATGCCACATGTGCTGGAGAAAGACCTCACTCTCTAGGTTTTGTTATCCCTTATTTGCAATTTAAAAACTGAAATGCCACTAAAATTTTAATTACCTTGGACTCAGTCTTTTGAAAACCAAAATGCTACAATCTGTTAAATGTAAATATTGTCAGCTTTCTGTATTACATTTTTTCTTTGAATTATTTTTTGTTGCCAGAGTTGAACTTTTTTCCTCCCTATAGCACAAAAAAGCAGACACTGTGTATCTGGACTATATAGGATGGAGGTGTAACAGTTCTAAAAACTGCTGTTGCCCTGTTCCTGATCCAATATAGATGGTCAGTACTTCTGAAAGCACAAGTTTCAGCAGATCCTTAGCTGACAGCAGAGGTCTCAAAACCGGAGCAGCCATTTTAAGACATATATTTCCCACTGAAAACAGAGCAAACTTCCTAAAAAGATAAAACTGAATCTTGCAGAATGTACTAAAGTTGCTCTAATATCATGATTACCAGCTTTGTAGAGTACTGTTCTTCCTGAGACAGGGATCGAGTTGCTGTAATGCAGCTAGTGAACAGCACATTTTTCTCCTGTTCAGTTACAACAACATAATGATAATAACTGTAATTTTTTAACAGTAATGACAATAGTTTCTGTTTCAGGACCTTGGGCCCAATTCTGTACCTGTGCCCAAGTAGCGCTTACTCCAGCAGTAAGTGTTCATGGGCCTGAAGGCTTGAAGGAACAGGGTTACTCTCTACGTAGGCATGTGTTGAAATGCTTGGCTATGTCATGGCCAATATGCCCAGCACCTTGAAGGAGTGAGTTCTAAAGAGGTGTTAAAGTGTTTACTCTTCCCCTAAGCATTTTAATTTCAAAAAACTAAGTCTTTTTATTAATCACGTTCTTCAGCACAGCACTACTGCAGCCCCATCAGTGTAACCACACTGAGCTTCTGATACTCTCCTGTTCATAACCATGTTGCAGTAAAATCCTTTAGGTGATAGTTTTATATAAATAAAATCAAAAGGCACTGCTTTGAAAAGTGCTCCTTTTGGGAGGAGGGAAAAGAGAGTGAGCGGGTGGATTAAGAGCAACCAAAGAGAGTGAAATATTTTTAAGCCTTTCCAAACTGCTGCACACACTTTCACTCACACAGGTCCATTGTGGGAGCAGAATCCCATTAGACTTTAGAGCTTTGCAATAGTTGCTTTTCTGCAGATACCTGTAAAAAATAAACATCAGTCCTGTGTGTAATGTTACAGGCTGGAAGTGGCACCACTCTGCAGTGTGCTGACATTTTACTGCAACACCAAATCCCCAGTTAGGCTGGTAACTTCTGCACCTCTCCTGCAGTTTTCATGACATACATAGGGAAAAGGAGGGGTGAGAGACTTGCCACAGTTATCCCATCATGGGAACTCATTGTTCATCAGCTTATAATACCTCTCACTTATAAATGAGAACTAAAATCTCACTGGAATGCCCTGGCAGCTGTTTTTTGCCTCAGTTCTGTTTAACAGCTGGAACAGCTTGGGCTGGTGGAGAAAATGGGGTCTCCCCATTTCAGTACTTTTCTGTCTTGTCCTTTCTTGCATCAATCTCCTTTTCTGCAATTTGTTTGTGTCATTGGGTTCTGTGCATTCCAGTTTTCTCTCAGCTGTGTCCATCCTTCCCATGGGATATGTAGCCCCTGCTCTGGGGTCTGAGATTTTGCTGCTGTTGGGGTGTGTGCTTTGGGCCAGCTTTTCTCTTTCCACTTCAAGGAAGACAATCAGTTGTTCCGCAAGAAAATGTAAACTAAATAAAATATCTTTGGCCTCCAGTCTGGGATGCTGCACTACAGATGTGCAGCATGTCAAGGTGTCATCGTGGACTCAGGAGGTTGAATGAATGGAGCTGAAGAAATGCTGAAGAAATGCATGGACCCCCGAAAAGGATTAGTATCCCATTTTCCAGACTGATACTGTGCTTATAGTATCAGAAAGACATATTTTTCAAATGGTCTAGTTTAAAGGTTATGGTTGGTTGGGGTTCGTCATGGGTTTTTGGACTCTGAAGCTGTAACATAACCTGCCTCCCCTTCTGTAACCTACCTAAATAGTGTGCAGTATCTTTGCCCTGTGGGCACAGGCATCTGAGTTTTCATTGAGCTACCACATTACTTAAAAGTTTCTCCCACCTAACAAGTGTGTGGTCCTGAGCGAGCTGTGCTAGAGGCCTGGCACCCCTGAGTATATTGATCAATTAAAAGCTAATTATACTATCAAAGGTTTTTCGTTCTGAAAGATAGCTGAGGCTGATTTAACAGCTGACATTTTAGAGTTGCAGACCAAAACAAGCTACTTTGAGCTAACTTCGAGGTGGGGCTAGTAAAGTATTGCCAAAACAGCACATTTCCCACCAACTTCAGTGGAGAATCCGAACTTCAGAGTATTTGCCTGAACATGGGGGAGAATAGCCAGACCCAGGTTATTTGTGAGTGTAGTAGCAGCCATATCCCCCTGTTGCACATCCACTGGCTGAAATGTGTTTGTTGTATATTAGCATGGGTGCTGGTTGGTACCAGGACTGAATGGCAGTGTGGGTTCTCCTCCCACAGCTAAGAAGGGGAGCTGTGGTGCTGGTGCATGTGCAGCACAGGGACCTGTCCTGGCACTCAGGGACAGCCTCAGCCTCCATGTTTTGGCTGGCAAGAAGGGCTGTGCGCAGTCTGGCCTTTGAGACCAAACTGGATATGCCATGGGTTATAATCTGAGGTTGAACAGCAGTGGATTGTTAAAATTTTGCTCACCATAGTTTAAGCTTTGCAGTAAATCGGCAATAAAGAACAAACTTTATAGAAGTCTTAAATAAATGTGATTACAGCTCCTGCGCTATGCAAAATGGTGATGAAGAAACCTAAGAGAAAGGGACCATAAACCAAGGGGTATACCAAGGTGATTTTTCACACTTCTGGGATAATTCACTACATTGCAAACTACACCAGAGCAGGTGGGCAGGACTGTCTTGTTCTTGTTTGGAGTGCAAGAATACTTTATTGTTTATTGTTAATTTTTTATGTTTGTGAATTTAGTTATTATAAAGAAGAAAATACAACTTAGCATGTTATGAAAAGGTATTTATTGTATAGTGCATAAACTAGATACAGTAATGTATTACAAGATAATTGCTATACATTGGATTGGGGCTTTTGCATCTACTATGTCATTGATCACTTGCACTGTTTGTTCCTGTGATAAGAAACATTATGTTTTAGCAAAAATGCAGTAAGTTTTCTGCAAGAGCTGGCAATACATCATTATTTTTTCCTTTTCTTTTTTTAATATTTGAGGATTTTATAAGAGCCACCACTTGAAGAGTAGCCTGACTGTCCTTAATAATGATCACAGTGTCACTGTGATTGTCTGTCCTACTGGTAGCTTGCAGCTTTTCCCCCCACATCTTGTATCTCTCTGGGGCTCCTAAGCTTCAGCTCAAGTTTAGTATGCTGTATATGGTAAATAAGCACTAACAGATAACGCCTTGAGTTATTTCTAACTTTGAATATTTTTCTGAGAAATACAAAGGTCAAGTGGAATGAAATTGTTTTTAAAAACAAACAGGCCAACAAAGAATTAATTGCAGGTTTGAAATAACATAATGGCATCAGAAAATAGCAAACTGGATTTGTAGCTTGAAATTTTATTTCAAATGATTTATGTTCATCATATTTCTGCTTGTAAACAAAGATTAGAGAATAAAGTTAATACATCTCCCAGTAAGGGATAAAAAGGTACATGTACATTGTTAATGTTTTAAAGGTTCTAGTTAAAGCTGTAGCTGTCACTAACAAGCAGACACATTTTTTGTAATGAAAGACGAGTAGAAAATACTTTCCTGTGAATTAATGAGCTAATTTTTGGATTACACTCACAGCTGTTACTACATGGGCTGGCTTTGGTCATTATAATATGTTCTGATAGTCCCCCTAGTAACAAGCAAAGCAGTCTCACAAGCTAGGAACTGTTCAAAGCTTTTGATTACACACTGGTCCTTGAAGCTCCCAGTCACCCACTCTGTATGATGCATGCTCTCCGTCTGCTAGAGCATCCACATGACAGAAGATTGTGAGAAGGCCTGCTTGAGCAATGCTTTCAAGATGTCAGTAATCAGCTAACAGCAGACATTAAGAGCAACTATTACAGCCCTTGCCATCCAGGTTTGGGGATTTCTGTGTTCCTTCAGGAATGATCAAACTCAATCTCAGTAATATAGAGCACAGACGGTCCAAAAGAGATCCAGGCTTGTCATGTGTCACACTGTTTTCTCACACCAAAAATATTTTTTTTTCCTTCAACTTCTATGTTTTGTCTGCTGAAGCATTTGAAATATAGCATGTGCACCGAACGGCTGCGCCAGTGAGCCTAACCTTGCTGCCTTTGCGCAGGCAAGGCTTTAAATGGGAATCATCTCCAAGAAACACTGACCTGTCATTACATTAACTTCAGAAACAGTCAGAATTCATCTTTCTGTTCCAAACTTTACTTCTATGAGCCCTCAGGTCCCCCTCATGCCTTGTGCATTATACACTTTCCATTAACAGATGCCACATGTTAACAGCTTTAATAGAACTTATTAGGTTTAATGGGACCATGGTAGGGAAGTAGTAAGCAGAATGATGGATAGTTGCAATTCATTCATTAAGAAAGCTTACTTTAAAAGCCTTTGTCGGTGCTTTACCTGTGTTTAAAGCGTCTCTAAAGTGATCAATTAGCCAAAAACTTTTAAACAAAATTTAAACCTCAGAGCTGACTTGCAGCCTAACAGAAAGGATGAAAGATAAACGACTTTTGTAGCGCCCCAGCATTTAAACTAATATATATGTGGAGGGTAATTGCATCAGTTTATAGGCTTTCATTTAGATAAAAAGGATATCAGAGCTCAACATGTAATGAAGTTATGTGAGAAATAACCACAATTTGCTGTACTGCACACTAATGAAATTCTGTCTGTTTAAAATGGTTTGTTCGTGAGACGGTTGTTTTCACAAACTGATAATATAAGCAAAGGAAAATACTTTATCATCTGTTTTTTTTCTTGTTCACTCCAAATGCTGTGTATGCTGCAGTGAACTTTGTAGTAAAATACTTTGGGCTTATACATCTCATAAATAAAGTGGCTAGTAATCTGCCTTGTAACCAACTTTATTCACTGTGAAATTATAGGGAAATGGATCTTGTTACTGTATCTGAATGTAAAGCACCATACATTTTTTTTTTGAACCCTACAAAATGGTTATCAAAATGGTTATCAAATTGAACATTTTCTTTGTATTTCAGATTTTTAAAATGGTGTTTTTAAAACATTTGCCTGGGTTCCTTCTGGTGTTATTTGGAGGTGTTATCAAAGATGTGTAAATGTGCAATAATTCAGCTGCCTGTTATCTAGTCAACTTAAAAAGTCATGAGCTACTTTCATTACAGGCTGTAACCCAAGCAGCAAAGCAAAACACGTAAACATGGGGCCGTAATACTGTGCCCCATCGCCAGTAGACAGGTTCTGTAAGAAGACTGCTCACTGCAGGAGGGGTTGGACTAGATGACCTCTAAAGGTCCCTTCCAACCCAAAGCAGTCTATGACTATATGATTCTATGATTACTTCAGGGAGGGTTCATGACCCCTGATCTTTGTTCATCTTTTTTGATTTTTAGCTAAGTTGTTTTGGGCAAACATGTATCCATGTTTCCATGCACTGCATGCTTCTTTCATTCTTGCTTTAGAGAGAGGCGATGCTAGTGCAAATTTAGGCAATACATGATTTTGCATTGGATGATGGTTATATTGTATAGGCCATTTTACGGAAACAGTACCTTTCATTAGACCACCAAAACTAAAAATTACCTTAGCTTGTGTTCATTCATCCAATTCAGCCTTCTACTAAAATTTTGGGGACTTTCAGAGGAAGAGTTTTGAACTGAGTCACATTCCAGTTATGTGGTTTCAGTACACTGACAGCAAAAGCTTTGTTGCATAAGAGTTTAAGACTAATTCCTCAGATATCTTCTTGAAAATAATTTTTATCTCTTATTTATCTGAAAAGGTGCAATTGTTACTCTGGGTAAGAATGATTATGTTATTTAAATCACAGAATATGAGTAAGGGTTTATTTATATCCAGGCAGTTCCTTAAATGGGAAACAATGCACTGCTGTTTGTTCTAATGCATTATTAATTTGTCTGCTGGATTTCTGTTCTTCTAGTGTATGAACCTATTGTCAAGAAACAGCAGAATTCTGTATACATTTAAATATATACAGATTCCCAAAGTTTGAAATTATATGATTTGTGCTCTTTGCAATATATTTACCTAGAAAGGTTTGACTTCTCTGGTTCTCAGTGTGTTCCCAGTTTTAAACTCAGTTTTGGTTTTGACATAAGAAGAACAAGTGACGGAAGGTCACATATTGAGCCTCTGACTCAGCTTGAATGGAGAACAAAGATCTTTCTCTCTGCCTGCCTTTTGCTCAACATTCTGCAGAGCAGCTCAAGTGCCCGTAGAGGAGAGGGTGCTTGTGCAGGTCACCTTCATGGAGATCAGCAGAACAACTCATGCTTATAACAGGTCACCAGCAACAGCAAGCCTGAATCAGAGAATAGTGCTCCAACCCCAGGTGTCTTTTGCAGTGGAAAGTAGCAATAACTTCTCTGTTCATAGATTTTCTGTTTACAACAGCCAGTCAGTTGCAGGTGGAACATAGGCATGACATTCATTTTCCTTTGATTTTTAAGATGTGCAAAGGTGCCAGTGGCTCTCTGTGGACAGACAGTACAGGAGCATATGAAGTGAGTAATGGAGACATGATGGTCTTTGTGACCTCCCTATGTAGAAAAGGCCATATATTAATGGTTAGAAAAAGCAGTGGGAGCTTCTACGGGTTTTGTAGAGTGAATTTTAGTGTGTGTATCCTCACGAGTATGGTGCAGGGAGAAGGGAAGGCCTGTTCACAGGACTAGTCTGCTGTCTGTAGACTAGATCTGAAGAGCTGCTCATGTGGTTCTAAGAAAAACTAAGTCCTGGTGACTGAATTGAATATAGTAACTGCTTTTTTATTTGTTTTGAATGGGAGACCAGCATGCTGGGACAGCTCTTCAGCTCTGGAAGTGCAACTTCCATTCAAATGACTGCAAATGTACAGATCTGAGTAAGTTTGGGCTCTGAGTATTTATTTTTTAGCTACATTTCAGCCAGAAATGTGTAGTAAAATCATACTACTTTCTCAAAGGAAGCCATATTGTTTCTATGCCATATCTGCAAACAATTAGTAAAAAATGGTACTTATTTGACCTGTAATCGTCTTGATCTTCCTAAGCTAGAAAATTCCTAAACCTTGAGCCAATATTGTTACAGTTAGTTTATTTTTTGATAACACAGGCATTCTGTATAACAACATTGCTCTGGATGCGGAGCATCCTTTAATCAAGTGCAGGGCTGGAAACAAATCATAGATGTATCAGTCTCATAAGTGATAGGAAGTCATCAACACTGATTTGCTCCACAGAAAGCACATAGTCAATGTAAAGTGTCTCTTTTTTTCTTTTAGAAACTACCATATGGGTTTAGAAACCCATACCAGCGGTTGGAGGAGCTTGCCTTTGCCCTGCCACTTCCTTTCTCCCCTTCTTTCCCTCTCTGAACGGGAGCAGATTTCCATAGTGCCTGATTAAGGTAAAATTTACATTTGTTTCTAGAATTACTAGAAACAGAGATGGTCCTTTAGGAAATACACATATGGACAAGACAGATATGTGTTAATTTTTGGTGCAGACCATGAAGTAAATTTGACATAACTCTAAAACAAAGCACAATCAGTGGACCAGTTAGTTGCTTCTCCAGTATTTTGCCTTCCCTAAAATTTGTTCTAACCTCCCAGCCAGTGAGGAAATTTAGGTAGATGCTGTTTCTTGACTATGGTACTGATGATGTTCATTTCTCAGCTAACAGCTTTGCTTTGCCTAAAGCTGTTAAACCTTACAAGACCGATGACCTATTCTCCTGAAGAAAATGGGATCCTCACATACCTCGGATCCTAACCATCTGAGCCAAAAAATGGCTGCCATGTGAATGAGGTCCACCTTTTGCAGTCACTAACAGCGATGTAAGCTGGTTGAAATGATTTTTCCTTTTCTTCTTTTAAAACAACAGTATTTCAAATTTATGCATAGTATTGTTGATGTAAATTGTACCAAAATTGTACCAAAAGCATGTCAATACATGCAATACTGTCCTCTAATGATAACTCATGGTGTGTGATATGTTTGGCATTTACTGGGAATGGCTTCCCTGAATTCATCAACACCACATCTCCAGGCTTCGCAGCGAGGGGTGCAGGAGCTGTGATGATAACTTTCAGGGAAGAAGAGGAAACCAAGACCTGAATGAATGCAGCATTGCTTCTGCAGGACTCAGCTGTGACAATGCTACTGACAGATTCTCAGCTTCTCATAGGGAACCTGTTTCTCAGCAGCTGCTGGAGCCAGCAGAGATGTTGAGTGTGTCTGCACTTTTGCTCTGTTCTTCCTTTTCTTTTTGACATGAGTTTCTCAGCTCTTTTGGGTGGACACATCCAGCCATTTTTTTCAGGAAGGATTGGCCCTGTGGTGCCTGGGAGCTGTGCTTGATAGGACCGTGCTGAGCTGGGGCAGACATGTGGGTTTAAGGACCCCAGCTCATCACTGACCTAGCCAGGGGAAGGTAGCTTCTGGTTCAAGCTGTGTCTGAAATGGTCTTCAGCTTTGTCAGAAGTGCTGAGGCTGTGGCTGAACAGAGCTACCCACTCAGCCAGCAAAGGCTTTTTTGTGTGTGAGTTGGTGTGTGAGCTATCCTGCTGAGTTTTGGCAGAACTATCCAAGACATAAAATGAAACATTTACTGAGGAATGGTGGGGGGGGGGGGGTTGGTCAAAGGCCTTAGGGTTAAAACAATTCAGTAAACAAATGCTAAAATAAAAGAACCACAAACTGAGTGTTCATCTTCCTTTCCTGAAGCCTGTTATCAAATCTGCTATTGCAACCAATATAGCATGCTGGAAATCCTTAAATGTTGGATACAAACACTGACAGTCCAAACAACCATCATCAACCCTAACATTTGCAGCCTTTGGGATATGCACAGCATTCCTGCTCATCCTGAACTTCGTTAGCATGGAGAAGGTGGGATCCACACGTGGCTATTACAGGTGGCACAGTACTGTACTGACATGGAACTTGCTAATTTGGTTTTTACAGACCTGGAAATTCCTTCTGATGAATTAAGTCTTGGGATTACATGGTGGGTCTAGGACATACCTCCACAGATAAGTTCTCAAATAACTGACAACACACACTATTTTATATTTATACTTGTTCAGAAACTTATATTCTTTAGCTTTCACAGCAGTGTCTAAAAAAATTATTCTCTACTAAAATCCCTCATAAATTCTTATAGCACATTTATGCTCCAAATCTGTATTTAATTTAGGTTTAATAAGACATTTATAGTATAGCATATTCACTAAATACTAAAAGATTATTAAAACCTGTGGAGGATTAAGAACTTCATAACTCATCCTGGAGATACCTACATCAGCTATTAACTTGCTTATAGATATACCACCGCTGCTGAGCTGGACTGAGACCCTTAAGCCAACACCTCCCCCAAAAGAGGGGCCCTGCACGCTGCACATAATTTCCTTTCCCAACCAGAAGAGCCAATGCAACGGCCAGCTTCCACAGAAGCAATGTGAATTTTACCACTCAGTTGCAGAGAGCCAAGATTTCATCCCCCAGGTTTCCTCATTTTTCAAGGCACATTGCAAGATTGTTTTAGTTTTAAAGGAAACAGCCCAGACCAGTGCTATAATACTGATATGATTGTGATTGATAATTGTTTAAGAAACACATTCTGTGTTTTGTACCCCTGTAAGGTGTAGAGGACAGGCAGAGCAGGGCAGAAATATCAGGGATCATGTGGACCTCTGGACTGTAGAACGGTCTCTGTGGTGAGAGCTTGCTGGGAAGCTTCCACCACCTCTCAGGAGATTACATATAACATTACATATATTTATAAATTAAGATAATACTGGAAATCTGTTAAGTGATGTAGGATACACCTGTAGCTGTTTCAACCAATGACCCATTCTGCTCTTTGTTTCTCCTCATGCTTGGTGAGCAACTGTCGGACTTGCTTTGCTTCTGCTGGAGGGTGCTCAAGGGTCTGGAATGGCCCTTGGTATACTAAGACAAGCAAAATTATTACAGGTAAATTATGTGGATCTGCCATGCCAAGCATGGATACAGGGTCTTCTGTCCCTTCAGGCAAGCAGGACAACTACAAGGCAGTGCTGGAATTCCCCAGGGAGGATGGGTGATGGGGAGGAGGACCAGGAGCACCCTGCTGACATGTGGCCATGTTTCTCCTTGATAACAGGAGGATACATGTGGCCTGGCCATTCAGCAGGGGGATTTAATAATTTTTATAGTCCTTGACTGAAATATTTATGATATAGCCAGGCTGAGCTGCTTCTCCCAACTGAGGGTCAGGAGGTGTGATCAAGGCTGGAATACGCATATTTGGTGTTAAAACTTCATTTTTTTCAGGGTTTGTGTTGAAATGTAAGAATATTTTCCTAAGCTGGAGTAGGTTTCTTCAACCCACAAGTATTGCCTAATAGAAAAATGAAGCGGACAGTACATTTTTGTCTATGTATTTTGCACATTAGCTGCACTCCTCTTTTAACCAATTGGCAATACAATAGTCAAAACATGAGAAGTATTAGACAAAATAGCAGAGGGAAAACTTAAATTTCCCTGTCAAAATATCTGTTTATGCAAGCCTGACAACACCTCCTGGAGTGTGTCATGAAAATAGGGGTTATTTCTCTGGGTGCTGATGAGGGGACGCTGCATCGGTTGATCAGATCTGTCCAGACACACCAAACTCTGCCCCATAGCCTGATAACACCAGGTTATTTAATCTGCAGGATACCTGCTAACAAGTCCGCAACAGGAAGCCAATGAAGTATAGATGAGCGATAGCATCATCTCACACTGTTCATAAAATAAAAATGATTTTTTTTCTTATGTGACCTAGGCACTAAGTAGCATTTTCCTAGCCAAGCTGGAAGAGAAGTCTTTGTTTAACAACTGGGAAAAGTGCTTAAATCACTCATAAAATACCACCCAGGTTTGACAAGTTTATCTAGTAGTACCATTGATATCCTCAGCAATAGTGTTTCTGAAGTGAAAAAAAGAGCATTTCATATGAGGATGGATATATAATTCTCATGCTCTTTGTCCTGAACTCTTAACCACACCTGTGTTACTATAGCCTCTGTTTTGCCTGGGAGTGCAGGTTGTGTTGAATGGGCCAGACACATATTTACAAGGTTGTAGCTTGGCTGGGATTAACAACAGACCAGGGGGATGGGCTGTGCTCAAAAACATGCAGAGAGCAGGTCTGTGATTGTGCAGGCAGTGTGGTGGGGACAGGGATCTGGGAAGCCGGGGGTCACAGCCTTTGGGCAAAATGATCAACTCTGTGGGGTATGCAACCAGAACAAGTGTCTTTGGCCCATCTAGCCCCTCCATAAAGCTGCTCAAGTGTCTGCTACTTGTTATGATCCAGGGAAGTTGACACCATCTAACAAACACTGCATAGGTGGCAAACAATGAGGTTTGCCTCCTAGCTCAGCCATGGGCTACCCTGATGAGCTAAGCTGGGCACTTATCTGTCCTGTCCTTTCCTGATACGTCTGTAATAATGCACTTAATTTTTATGGTTTTATGAGGATATTGTGGTGTAAAGGATTGTTTTTGAAGCTATAAACAACCAGAAGCCAAAAGCCAGGCAGTGCCATATTGGAACAGGTTCAGCACATCCGTGTGCAGGAACCTCACAGCATTTGGTCCTTGCTGAACTGAACACTTAATTTTTAAAAGCTAAATAGACAATTAAAATACTAGTGTTGGCAGATATGCATCTACTGGTAACAAAGGGGGTACCAGAGAACAGAATTTGGGGTGAAAGCCTGGGAAGGAAGGTTGATGACTCAGTGCTGCTGCTGCTGGGCTGAAGCAGAGCTGCTGTCACAGGTTTTTGGTTCCCCTGCCTGCTTTGTAGAATTTTGTCTGCAGTGAATTATGATTCACAGTTGCACCCATAAAGAAATTGTAAGTCTGTTTTCATTTCAAACCATTGGAAATGCCCTGATCAGCTGTAACTAAAGCCTGAGGTCCCTTCCCAGGGTAGTGCATGTGAGTAATTCAATCGATTCATCGCAATGATCTTGGGTGAAGAGCTAATATTAAAGAAATTATTTTCATTATCAACTCTTTCTAGTCCATTAGGATTTATTCAGGCATTCAACTTTAATTACTGTCTATGGTTTCTGAAATTTCATTCTTGGATTTTCTGTCAACTGTTCTTGAACCCCTGGACAGGGGAAGAAAGGCTACGAAGAGGCATCCTTTACCCTGTCGAGTTTTTTCTTCTTTAAAGAGAGAATTACCATTGTGTAATATGCTCAAACCAGGAAGTCTGGAGGCTCGGGACAAGCCAGTTCAGCCAGTTAACAACAGATTACTTTCATTGCTTCAGCATGTCAGTGATTACTCTAACGCTGAGCTCTGGTGGGGGCTGGATGATGATCATGAGTGCCTGAAAACTGGCCCCCAATTCATTATTCTCCACAAGCACAAAGGTCAAGCACCCATGCCCCAGTGATTGGACACCTTACGCACAGTGGACGTACTGGGAGGAGCCCCTGACATCTTTGATTTTTCCCACACACAAACTGTTGCTACAAGATATGATCTGGGAAAGAAAGGGCTATGGACAGGATGATTGGGGACAGCTGCTCCCCAGAGGCCTCCAACTGCAGATCCTGAGCACTAAATGCCCTCCATTTTCCATGGCCTCAGGATAGGAGAGGTGTCAGGCTACAAAGAGGCACAGATGGAAGTGAATAGGATTAAGCAGTGCTGATTAACTATAAGTATTTTTTCAGTAAGGTAATGACACTTAAAAAAAAAGAGAGGTGGGGATAAAATAAGGAGAATATGCCCTCACCAGCTTCTCCCATCCATCACCTGAGCATGACCAAGGCTGTGCCTGAGATGGGTCACCCATGTCTGTGGGATCATCCCTGCTGAACCACCACTTAGCTTCAAAGAAAATGAATCTTGAAGCAACCCTCCCTGCCCCACCTCTGCTACTTTAATTATTAATAGAAGAAGACATGGTCCTTTGTTCAGATAGATCTCAAACCCTGTTGAGTTAGCAGTGATGACTCTAGTAGGTTGTGGATCAAGCTTATGCAGTGCAAGAGCTTCTCAGTTTTTTTTAACTAAAGTGCATGGGCATTTTTCATTTCTTCTGCAGGTAGAGGTGATTCCAGAAGGTGTTCATTGCTTCCCTGCTAGCTCTCTTCTGGTGGTAGAGGCCATGTTTGGATAAATCCTGCTGACTTTTAAGTAGGAATACTGTTCACTACACAGTGTTCTCCTAAAGTAATTTCTTTTATCAAATCTTAGATATAGTAAGGATGAATGAAGAATAAACATAGCTTTTCCTTGATTCCCTTCTGATGTAAATGTAAATAATATTAAATTATTTTTATGATTAGTTACTATATTACTACACTCATAGAATCATAGAATCATTAAGGTTGGAAAAGACCCTTAAGATCATCAAGACCAACTGCTAACCTATCACTGCCAAGTCCGCCACTAAACCATATCCTCAAGCACCACATCTACCCTTCTTTTAAATACCTCCAGGGATGGAGACCCCACCACCTCCCTGGGCAGCCTGTTCCAATGCCTGACAACCCTTTTGGTGAAGAAGTTTTTCCTAATATCCAACCTAAACTTCCCTTGGTGGAGCTCGAGGCCATTTCCTCTCGTCCTATCGCTTGTTACTAGAGAGAAGAGACCGATGCCCGCCTCGCTACAACCTCCTTTCAGGTAGTTGTAGAGAGCGATAAGGTCTCCCCTCAGCCTCCTCTTCTCCAGACTAAACAACCCCAGCTCACTCAGCCGCTCCTCATAAGACTTGTTCTCTAGACCCTTCACCAACTTTGTTGCCCTTCTTTGGACACACTCCAGCACCTCAATGTCCTTCTTGTACTGAGGGGTGCAAAACTGAACACAGTACTCAAGGTGCAGCCTCACCAGTGCTGAGTACAAGGGCACGATCTCTTCCCTACTCCTGCTGGCCACACTATTCCTGATACAAGCCAGGATGCCACTGGCCTTCTTGCCGCCTGAGTACACTGCTGGATTACATTCAGCCAGCTGTCAACCAACACCCCCAGGTCCTTTTCCTCCAGGCAGCTTTCCAGCCGCTCCTCTCCAAGCTTGTAGTGTTGCATGGGGTTGTTGTGACCCAAGTGCAGGACCCAGCACTTAGCCTTGTTAAATCTCATACCATTGGCTCTGGCCCAACGATCCAGACTGTCCAGGTCCCTCTGTAGGGCCTTCCTGCCCTCCAGCAGATCAACACTTCCACCCAGCTTGGTGTCATCTGCAAACTTACTGAGGGTACACTCAATCACCTCATCCAGATCATCAATGAAGATCTTGAACAGGACCGGCCCCAACACTAAGCCCTGGGGAACACCACTCATGACCAGCCGCCAACTGGATTTGACTCCGTTAACCACCACTCTCTGGTCTCGGCCATCCAGCCAGTTTTTAACCCAGTGCAGAGTGCACTCGTCCAAGCCGTGAGCAGCCAGCTTCTCCACGAGAATGCTGTGGGAGACGGTGTCAAAGGCCTTACTATACTCCAAGTAGACAATGTCCACAGCCTTCCCATCATCCACTAAGCAGGTCACCTTATTGTAGAAGGAGACCAGGTTAGTGAGGCAGGACCTCCCTTTCATAAACCCATGCTGGCTGAGCCCCATCCACCGGGTGTCCTGCATGTACTGCATAATGGCATTCAAGATGATCTGCTCCATGACCACCGAGGTCATGCTGACAGGCCTGTAGTTCCCTGGATCCTACTTCCAACCCTTCCTATAGAGGGGCATCACATTCGCTAGTTTCCAGTCATCTGGGACCTCCCTGGTTGACCAGGACTGCTGATAAATGATGGAGAGTGGCTTGGTGAGCTCCCGTGCCAGCTCCCTCAGTATCCTTGGGTGGATCCCATCTGGTCCTGTGGACTTGTGAACATCCAGGTGAAGGAGCAGGTCGGTGACTGCCACCTCTTCACCAACAGCTCTTAAATCTGAGCAGGCAGAAAGGTACATTTAAAAGTATGGTATGAAGAATCTATAATTTTGTGATGAGAGATCTACGGAAGCGATTCCTGACATGCAGAATAACTAGGCTGGTTTCTCATGTTTTTATTCATCTGTGTCACATAATGGACTTTGGCTCAGACTGGGTCAATTTTAATTAATATAGAATGCATGTTTTCTATTGGCACATCTATGTTTTCTCTCCTCTCAAAAGCTTTCTCTGTTCTTATGAGGTTAATCATCAATCAAACCTGATATCACAGCGGTGATGCTTTATTTTGTTAAATTTCCATTGTTTATGTCAATTCTCCCACCCCCTTAAATAACCAGTTAGATCAGAATCAGCCTACAAGTGTTTTAATTTTCCTTTCAATTTACAGAGGCACTTGTACAGGGAGGTCTTGTGCTTTCATGCCCAGAGTAACTGGGAGCAGTGAGGGGCAACTCGATCAGGGTTCCACGCTGCAGATCAGTTATACACTAACCAGTTGCTACTGCTGCTATCAAAACCTTCCTTGCACTTCACCATATACTTAAAGGTTGCCTGAAAAAGGGTGAGCTAATCCAAAAGAGGAGGACTTTCCAACGCCTTTAACTTTACTGTAAACTGAGAAAACTTTTTCCAGATTGTGTGTGGCAAATTGCTATTACTAATGGCAGGATCAGAGCTGGCAATATTGCCTCTCCTATTGCCACCAACCTCCCGCCTATTCACATGTGGGCCTCGCTTTGCAGCCCTTATTCTTTCTAATTGAATGGTCAAAAGGAGCCAGAGCGGTGCTGCTAGTGAGATATTTAAACTTCTACAAGAAATGGGTTGGCTTTAACTAGGGTTTTCTCCTATAAATGCAGCATTTCTGTGCCCAGGATAGTGGAGTTCTACTTAGCAATAGGATACTTGTCATTTGATAAAATGTAGTTTGGTTAAAAAAATAATTCCAAAACACTGCAAATACATAGATGCTGCTGTGCTAGCATGTCACTGAAATAGTGGTGAACTATTCTCTCAGCCATTTTTCCAACACTACCAACTTGTGCTGATGATTTTGGGGACAAAGTATGTATGGGAATTAGATTATGAATACATTTATCCTGCCTTCATTAGCAAATAGACATCAACCAATAATGACAGCCCATCTGTTCTCCTCTGTGCAAGAATATGGGACCCACTGAGGTGCATCTCTGAGCAACACACTGGATGCTGCCAGGGCTCAGGTGGACAGACAGCATCAGCTGCTCTTGCTCATTCTGTGGCTCCTTTATGGTCAAAGTTTGGTTTGTCTGCCTCATGGTCAGAGAAGGCAGGACATACTTAGTGCTTTCCAAATACTTTCTTTTATAATTATTAATTTTGTGTTGACAAAGAATGTACAATTTTGTAACCAGGTAATCAACCTTTTTTTTTTCTTTTTTTTTTTTTAACTTATATAGAAAGAGCTAATCAAGTAAAACTGTAGTTTTTTTAACTGAGCAAATACAAGTTCATTTGTATCCTACAATCCCACTGCCAGTGATGCAGTGCTGGCTCTGTTGGCTTTCTATGAAGTATGACAGTGGTGTGAATCTCCAGCCAACATGATATCCTAGTGTGGGAGAAATTTCATTTTTCTCATTACACAGTAATACTATGGTTTTCGTACAAAATGCTTACACAGAAAATTAGTTGCTCTCTAAGGGATGTGACTGTATGATGAGAGAAACTTTCACAAGGGGGAGAAGAGTGCTGTTTTCATGAACTCAGGTGCTGCACTTGCGAGTGTGTAATAGTGGGTGGTTTGATTCTGCATTTGCACATGAAGTTGAAAAGAGAGCAAAGCTTTCATCCTGAAATTGTTCAGCCACCACATAAGCTTGGTTTCCTCCAAGTTCTGCTTTGTTAGGCACTGGGAAGCAACAATCTGCTCCTGTAATGCTGAAATGCAAGCACAGAAAATCTCAGCTGGCATAATTATCATCAAAGCCCTGGGTATCCGGCTTTGCTACATTCCAGGTGGAGGGAAGTAAAAATGGGGATTTTTATTTAAAATATACATCATGGATATAGCATGGAGGGAATGTGCCTGAACAGAAATTGGGAGAAAACCAACTCACACATGTCTTCTGGGGAGGCTGGTCGGTGGTTTCAGACTCAATGTTAGTAACTTTGATTCCGTTCTGTAAATAAACACGACAGACTCAGCGAGGCACCAAAGACCATTGCAGATGTAGGGGCAGTTACTTTTAAAGTCATATAAATGTTGAGGCGGGACTTTTGTCACCAAGTACACTGTTGTCCAAAGCAACATAGGATTTCCAATGGTTGTGGTACCAAAGCTGCAGGAAAAATGCAAGACCTCTATAAAAATCTGGGACTGAAGTACATTGCCCACTGTGTAATGAACCAACTTCCAATTTCTGGTTAAGCCAGGATGAGTTTGCATTTTGTTTCTTTGTATGTTCATAAATTCAGTGCAGGCGGAATCCCCCAAATACCATGCAATTCCCCAAGAATTAGCAGCCACTCCACTTAGAAAAAAAAAATTATTTCAGTTGGATTAGATGATAAGATTTCCATCTGGAATTGTGATTATTTTGTCCTTATTATAAGAGGCCCAATGATAATTTTCTCCTTACTCGAGAAGAGAAAAAGACCAGCAATTTCCATAGCTCTAACTCTCAAAGTATCTTTCACTTTACCTCCTTATTGGAAATGCCATTCCCCGATCAAGCAGATGATTTTAATGTAGGCTGGATTTTGAGAGGCAACAGTCTAATCGCTGGATCCACACAGTGTCTGGGTATGAGTCAGAGCAAGTGGAGGACTAGAGCACGGTAATTTAATAGGCTTAATAACATGATTATTTTTATATCATATTACATAGTGCTTATTTATTTATAGACAATTTAAGATCATGAAGTCATGTTTAATACAAAATCTGCTCCTTCAGCTCTACAAAAATACATCTTTTATTTATATAGGTATATGTGGTGGACACATGGATGCCTTACTTCAGGGAAAGGAAACCTTCCACTATGTCTAATTTGTGATAAAGCATTCAACAGTTCATTAACATGTTTAATTTTGTAGTTTAGAAAGCAAAACGTCCCTAATCAGACAGTCAGGGACTGTTTGGAGCACAATATTGTAACAGTCACAGTTATTTCTCTTGTGGATAC
Source organism: Phalacrocorax carbo (assembly GCF_963921805.1). Taxonomy (NCBI): domain Eukaryota; kingdom Metazoa; phylum Chordata; class Aves; order Suliformes; family Phalacrocoracidae; genus Phalacrocorax; species Phalacrocorax carbo. The sequence continues at coordinate 24,487,510 of NC_087518.1, read as the reverse complement.
TGTAAGACCAGTGATTAAAGATGCTTGGAAAACATTGCTTAGCAATGGATTTGAGTGAAATACCAGTTTATCTATCTACATGGGCTCTCCAAATTTTGACTTCCCTTTGCTGAAAGGGTACTGTAGCCAGATCAATATATCATGGAAGTATAATTGCCAAGTTTTGAACAAGTCCAAGGTGTGAGCAAGTCTTCAGAAGTCTGAGGACTTTTCTATACCATCTTCAAGCTTTTTAAAGCTGAAAGGTTTTCTTGAACAAGTATTTTTATAATATATTAGCAGTCATGAAGTTTACAGTCAGCATGAAGAACCTTTCTCACAGCAATAGTTTGGCTGCATCCGTACTTTGGATGGAATTATTAGATAAAGCTGGATTTAAAAGAGCCTCAATCATCTTTTTTGATAATTACACCTGCAAAAAAACCCGTTTGAATCACATCTGCCATGGCTTTGAATATTTGCTAATTCTTTAGACTGTCATAGACTAGTAGAAAAGTGTTTCCCCTACAACATTAAGTCCTAACCTTGCTTCTTCATGTTTTGCTGTGACTTTGCACACCCCATGTACAAGATGGGTAGTGTAAAGGAAGTGGTACAATACAGGGTATTTCCATATCTTGTCCTCTTCGATTATTTCACTGAGGAACAAGGAGGTTTGATTTAGTTCCTTCAGTAGCTTTAACTTCTACCTGCAAAGGAACAGAAGGCTTGCTTGGAAGCAAGTGTTTATGAAGAGGAGCCTGGCTAACATCTATACGTTCACAGTACTGTCAGCTTGGATAACTGCAGTAAAATCTGGTCCCCAAACTGCCATGGTGAAAATGAGAACTTGGATGGCATCTCCTTGTGCCTGCTCTGCCCTTGAGGTGCAAGCAGAGCCAGCTCTGAGGGCTGGCTTTGGTTCTGCTCACAGGACCGCTCTTGCCTAAATATATAGTGGCAGGAAATGTTAAAAGTGGCAATGCTTTATCCACTGTCAAATATTAGTACAGAAAAGCTTACTCCTTTCTTCTGACAGAAAAATGTCTTTCTCCTGCCAGCAGTTCCCTCTGCTCTGCATGGATTCATCCCAGCATCACTGAAATGCCACTGGCAGTCAGTGTAGACAGACAAATTGTATGTAGATCAGGCTGTAAGCTAAGCTAGAGGTAAAAGAGAAACCTTTCAAATTCTTTATAATTCAGCACATTACATGTAGCAAACCTGGAGAAAATGGAGTAAAATGGAGTATATAATAAAAAAAAGTTTATTTCTGAAGTCATCACAACACAAGATCCCTGTGGTGTCCCACCTTTGCACATAGCAGCAATGAAACAGGAGTTGACAAAGTTTCCTAAAGGTGAATCTGAACACATCAGCCATCAGGAATCTGTCATTATGTCTCAAAAAGGGCTTTTACTTTGCAGGTGGGTCCTGCACATTTCTCCATAGGTCACAGTGGAGATTATGTTTCAGGTCAGCAGCCTAATGAGGAGTTGCCCTGCCAGGCAAAGGAATGCCATATGGCTTTTTTCCCTTACTTAACACATTATGAAAGCTAAAAGAAACAGCATTAGGAGCTGTCTTGGATTGTGGAAAGTTTGTGCGGTAAACGGAACTAAACGTGTTATGCAGTTTGTGAACAAATGCTGGTAAAATTAGTTTTGTACCAAGCAGTATTGTTTTTCTGCTATTTTAACAGATTCTGACAGTTATTGTTTAGCATAGCTTGGCAGCATATAAAAAGATTTGTTCTTTAAACAAGACCCAACTTAATTGTTTACCAGCATCCCCTTTTCCGTTTAAAATAAGTAGACACAGCTTCCATGTTTGTTCTGTCAAAGGAAGAAGGCACTGATGTAAGTCTCATGGGTGGGTTGGCCTCTCAGATATTTCCACAGAAATCAGTCACTCACATACTGGCAGTTCCTTGCCCTGTAAATATATTGTGATCAAAGGGCTACAAATCTGGCACACAGGTGCTACACATTGCAGCTGCAGGAAGAACTACCTAAAGTTTGAAAGTGAGAAGAAACTAATCTGGGAAGAATCAGGGATGGGTTTTTGAGACTGCCTTGAGTTCAGCTGGCAAATACTTGGCAAAAAAAATCAATATCCAAAAGGCTTAAAAATTTAGACATCATTATTATTTTTTTCAAATTTTGTCAAAGGTTTATGGGGCTCGCTCTGTCTGTGAGTCTGTCCATCTGTTTCCCTCATTTTATCTTTTTGAGTGGGGGGTTGAGAGGTTGGCAAAGGGATAGAATCCAGATGTTGGGGGAAAAAAAAAACCCAGAACTGTTCCCAGCAGAGAATATTCTGAATCAATGGACTCCATAGTCTAACAGCCCATGGACCCCAGCTCCATTCAACAAAGGCATTATCTGTGCCAGGAGCGATGCTGTCTTCTGACTGTATTTGTACTACAAGTTTATTCATATTCAGAGGAAGTGCCCTGGGTCGGTGTGTGTTCAGCTAGGTAACCCCAAGGTCAGGTTTAATTGCTCTAAAAGGTGGCACATGGAAATGAATGAGCTCTAATGATTTAGATAGTATCTATTTCACATCAAGAAGTTCCCATTCTGAACAGACCTAATCGAAAGTAATTAGAAAATTAGGGAAAATAAAAACCATGCCCACAATGACCTAAATACCTATTTCCTTGAATTTTATGCTCTAAATAACCTCATTCCTGGGAAGTTTAATTTTTCCCTTCTGCTAAATATACAATTGTCTGGCAGAAATGATTGTTCATAATCAAGCTTTTTAAAGCTGCAACTATTAAAATAGTATTGTTCTACCAAGAATTTTGGAGGGGAAAGCAGCCAGTATAGAGGGAGGGATTGAATATCGCCAGGCTGTCAGAGCAAGCATCCATGGGAACTCTACTCATGCAGTATTTTTATCTCTGTGTGTGTTTATATATTTATGTATTATTTACATATTTATATATTTATGTATATATTTTTAGATATATGTATATGTGTGTATATACACACATGGTGTGTATATATATGTATGCTCTGTGTGTATATTTATGTTTAGGTATGAGACATTGAGTATCCTTAGTTTCACTTTCTGGTTTCACAGATAAAAATGATTCACCTTATCAGAGAAAAGTGCGTTTCTTTCTCAGCCTCACTTAAGGAGGTAGAGTGAAAACTCTTGACGGTTGGACGTAGTGATCTTAGAAGTCTTTTCCAACTTTAATGATTCTATGAAAAACCAAAGTAGAAGGCAATGTGCACATGCAGAATGTGACAGTGTGCTGGCCTGTGGTGTGATCAGGACTGGAACAATGCCCCATCAGGAATGACATCCTTGTGTCCACCATGCTCTGAGCCGTCATTATCTCACCATACATGTCTTATGCTTGTGCTTTACACTCCCTCCCTGGCCTCTGCACTTTTGCATCTTTAGGTAAAACAAGGATTGCACAGACTCTATGGTCAGGCAAGGGCTATTGTATGGCCACAGCCAGATGGGAAATGTTTGCTGAAAAGATGCTGAAGACTTCACATATGTGTTCAGGTAACCTTGACAGGTTAGGCATCTCCAGCCCAGACATGTGCCAGCAGGGTCAGGATAGCTGCATTCTTTTTCCCAGTGCTTTGTTGCATGTCAGTTGCAAACCCATGGAAAGCAGAGGTTTTGCACTGTGTGCCCTGCACATACTCTATACATTTGGTCAGGTGTTCCCAGGTAAACATGTGACACTCTGGTGTTCAACCAAGCCATGTGGTCTGATACTTTTGGACTTTCTGTGCCCTGAGTAATTATGTGGTGCTTACATCTGTGCTGGGAAATCCCAGGCAGAAACACGTTAACCCCCTAGTCAGGCATTCAACCCTATATCCATAACCGAAGAGGTTGTTGGATTTGGTTTGCTAGCAATTAACATATTTAATTATTTGTTTGGAAAAGCTAGTGATTTCTTTATCACCTTGAGCCATCAAAGTCTAAGTACGCAATTAGTTTTAGCTGCAGCAAGGCATTTAGAGTCAAGTATGTGTTTCAGTGCTTTGATAAATCAGGGTGTAGCAGAAACAAATGCAAAAAATAAAAAATACACAGAAAGTTGAGGGGAAAACCATTTCAGCTTGCAACTGTGCCATTTTTACAGGTTACTCATGTTACGTAGCTCTTTTGCTTGATGACAGTATTGCACACTCCAGTGATGTGATTTCCTGTATGTGGATAACGCTAAATCCTCTCAGCTGTATTGCAACATTGGCAGTCCAAGTTGCATTAATCCCCTGTTGTGCTCAGCCCAGAACTATGTAATTCAGAGTAGGGGAAGCTGAAGGGGTTTGAAGAATCAGAAGCCTGATCTTATTTTGCCTTCAGGTACAGATGGAACTCCATCTAGTTTAAATTTTAATAGCAATTTCAGCAGAGAAAAATTATACCAATAAAGATGGTTATAACCGTATAACCAGTATAATCATAAAGATGGCTATAACCATAACTATTATAACCACAAATGGCCTTAGGGGTACAAATAGTACCTTAGAACTTTCCTAAGAGAATTTCCTGGCTATTCATCTACAAATTAATAGGATTTAAACTTTCAACAATTTGTCCAGAAGACCCAACTGTGGGGAAGAAGGTGGTAATGGTTCATGCGTTAAACTAAAAAGACCTTGCCAGTCTCCATGGGGACACTGAAAATCAATAAATGGAAAACGCAAAGAGCATTTTGGCTGGCTTCTGGGAGGAAGTAAAAGGGAAGTACACAGCGGTGGACCCTATGCACAGAAATGTGCTAGTGCACAATGGGAAACCAAAAAAATCCACTTATTTCAGTAGTGATTAATAATCTTCTAACAGTCTTTTGTCATGTTGCATTTTACATTAGTTATTATTTCTTTTCACCTGTGTAATGTCTTGGTGCTGTTGCTTATTTCTTTATAGCATTCCTAATGTAAAGTCTCCCAGGAAGCTCCTTCCTTCAGCTAATCCTGGGGTGATGATGGCAGTGCAGTCAATGACAGGATCCAACATGGCACAGCCATAGGCCTTGGGTGGCAGCAGCTGCTGAGGTCCAATCTGTAACAGCCTCCCACTGCTTGGAAAAAATGCAAGAAAAATGGACACACCAATGGGTGGAAGACATTGTCTTTTCTTTACAAAGAGAAAGAGGAATTTAGGGGACAATTTAGGGGACAGAGAGGTAAATGCCCTTTTCTGCCTGAAATTACACTTCTATGTCTGGATGTCTGTCCTACAGCCTGTGGACAAGTGATCCCTTGGTGTGGCATGCGTGGTGCTATCCTGGAACACAAAGGTGTGGAAAATGGGGCCATCCAACCACCCTTCTATGTTAAAATGCCTCTTTCTTCATTTCTCTGTTACCATCTAGGCATCTTGTTGCAAAACATGGACATTTTAAACTATAATTTGCCTTTGCTGAGCTATTGATCCTGATTGTGACTGAGATTCGGGAGTTTCCCAAATACAATAAGTGTGTTTACATGCAGTAGTCAGAGAGGAAATTACATGTGAAAGCACTCAATAAGGAGATGGTATTTTGTTGCAATTATACATAAGCCTTGTGTTTACATGGGGTTTTTAAGGAGAATTCAAAGCATATCTCCTTTTTGTGATACATCAATAAGCATATCAAATGATTGTTCAAAAAGCTTGTGCTTTTTGCAAAAATAGAAACCAAATGGCTGAGTAATTTCCAACAGAAAAAAGCTGCTATAGCAATTCCATGGTCTATTTAAAACTCCTTTATAAAACCTTTTAAATAGTAAAACTCTACACTCCCAATTAAAAAAAAATCTATTGGCTCTTCTGGTTTCATGTTTCTAAACATTATACATTGTAGGACCATTATATGAACTGCGTATTTTCCCCCTCCAAAGGTCACGTATTCCACTCTTTCTCTTCCGCAGTTGCTTCTCTGGCCTGACTCTTACCCTGACGTGGTTACAATCCCACAGGGCACTCCACATCTCATGTTGTTGGCACTGCTTGGAAGTGACTGAGTGTCTTTGAAGCAATTTTCTTTCATGGCACTTGGGCTTTGCTCTGTTGAGGACATTGTTACTATCACTGGCTGAGTCATCTGCCCTCAGCTGAGCTGGTGACTCTTGTGGGCAGAACCATGCAGGAGTGTTCCTTCTGAATCCAAGAAGCAATTGCTGGAAACCCTTACTCTGACCTGTTTGTACTGCCTGCTGCAGGAGATTTCACTGAACCTAATGGGACCATTCACAGAAACAACTGCAGGTGGGGAAGAAAGGGAAGGGAAGGGAAGATGTGAAGGTTGTAAACCTTCAGCTAAGCAAAAAGGTCTCCTTTGGGAAGGAGGTTGATGCCAAAGCTACTCAGGGGTCTTTTTTTTTTTGCCCTATATATTTCTTTCATGGAGAAATACAAGTTTGCACAGCTGTGGGGTCCTGCAGTACTGCTGCAATATATCCCTCAGTTGTGTCGCCTGGCCAGCTTGAAGCCGAACCTTGTCTGCACAGCCTAAGCCAGGAGTGCTGAGCATGGGACAGTTCCTGCCATGGTGCATGGAGCACATGTTTGTCTGTGAGTGATGTAATGAATTAATACCTTTTAAATAAAACCTGCTTTGTCATATTAACTGCTTTTTTGGTGACCACTACAAATTCTCTTTCAGTGTCACATTCAAACCTCAGCTAGTCACAGGCTCCTTTCAAAGGACACATCTAACCTCTGGGTTCATGTTACAGAGGCCCCTTAAAAACAATTCTCTTTTTTCCTAACAGAAAGGTCTGGTAATTTAGCCTCAAAACAAACAAACTAAACCCATGATCTTTGCACGCCCATTACAGCAGCAGGCCAGCTAACATCATGCATAAACAGGCAGATTGGCTAATTCTCTCATACTGTAAACAGGATATGTTGTGCTGTGCATCAGCATGGCACCTCTGCTTTTGCATCTGTCCAGTTCAGCAAGCCAGGACGTGGGGTGAGGGGGTGGTGGCATAGGTTGTTGAGAGTAAAGAGATGGGATAATATGCAGTTACATCACTTATGGGGGGTTAAGATGATGGCCAGGTTTGTAGCAGTGCATGCGCAAGCTGGGGTTTGCAAACAGCTGCCCCATGCAGCAGTGGATTTGCCTGTGCTCCCTCAGGAGCATTGCTACTGAGCTCAGGAAGGATGTCTGTTCCTGGCATGTCCCCCTGCCCAGGTGGCAGCTCTGAAATGGAGTGTTCTGCATGTTGCTCTGTCTCCTTTGCCTGGCCTGATGGGATGCTTACCCCTCTCATAGCCTCCTAGTAAGTGAAATGGGGAGGTGAGTCACTAAGTCTGTTCCTGCTGGAGACCTAGACGTGGCCTGTGGGTAGTCAAGCATGTTAGACTGGAGCTGTTTTGTGGCAGAAAAAGTGATGAAAGCTTCTGTAGGCAACCACCCAGCAGGACAGCCTGGGCCTGAGTTCTTGCCCCTGTTTGCAGCTGCCAGACTTCTGCCAGGCTCAGGGGATCTGAGCACCTTTGGGAATGGAAGTGCCTTTACCATACCTGTCTGACCAGGGTGGACAGCCTGGGATGCTCTTCTGGCCCTCTGAGCTCTGCAAGCATTTTTCTTCCCTTCCAAGTCCTTTTCTAAAACCAACCTGAGCCCAGACGTATGTACCAGCAATCAGCATCAGGCAGAAAACTGAGAGGAAATCCAAGGTGCGCTTACCTCTTTAGGTGCATATTTATTACAAAAGAATCAGTTTATAACTTCATTATGAAGATATAAATCAGTTTACATACTCACCAGATCTTGCATTGACAGCTGTCTCAAGCATATGAAGCATAAGAGCATATGACCTGCTCTTACAGGTCTTGTGGTTTCCCCCTGCGATGATGTCTTCTAGTGACTCAGCACTGATTTCTACTTGAGCAGTGAAGATCCACAATATTCAGTTGTCAGTCACCAAATCTGCAGCCCACGTCTCTTTTTTTGACTTCATCTCTTTGCTTGGAGGTATCAGTGCTGCATGCGAGCAAGACAAGCAAGGTACCATTCCATATACCCAGCACTGATTGTAGTAAATCAGAGGAAATGCTTGTGATTTAAATCTTCTGGCATATGTTTCGATGTTTAATGCTGTTTAATGAAAGCTGCTTTTCTTATGTGCATGTGTACACACACATTTTTAGCCATATTTTTCCAATTACTTTCGTACAGCGGATCACATTCAAAAGGGAGTTAGAGCCTGGACTGATGGTAGCTAAAAGCACATGGACTTCTTGCACGCACTTGCAATATGCTAAAATCTTTTAGTTATTAACAAAGCCATGTTGTTGATAATTTTCTTTTGCAAGGGAAGACTTAGAGGTCTGGTTGTTTAGATAAAGAGGAACTCCCATGTAGTCCCAGACCTAAAACCATAATATTTCCTTTGCTGTATATTGGGTGATTTGTCCTGGATGGAGCAGTGATCTGCCTGAAAATTAATGAATGATAATACCTCTACCCTTACTTGATTGAGGCATAGCTGACAGTGGAAGCCAAGACCTGGAGTGCACTTTCCAGAGGAGGCAGAGGAGACACAGTGCCATCTACTACCTCATTTGAAACTTGCGGTGAAGTGCAAGTTGCCCAGGTAGTCTTGGAGTGCCAGGCATTTGCTAGGATGGAGCAGTGCTCTGGTTTCTGGAGTCACTTTAGCAACCCTGAGCTCTAGAGGAAGTACCTCATGATGGTGCCTCTCCATATCTAAGTACCTGCAGAAGACAGCAAAGCAGCAACTCAGGGCGGCTGATGGAAGTAGATGTTATCTGTGGGTGAAGACATGTCCTTTTCCAGATCTATTATGTTTCCTTTCTTCCCTTCCCTCTTTCCTTTTCCCCAGCAGATCCCCAAGTTGTGGAGTCTGTCTCCAGAGAAGTATAAGTTACCAACTATGTATTTGATCCTCCATTTTTTTTAGCTGTCCCTAGATTTACTGTCATTCACTCAATGTAGAGGTACAGCAGATAGAAGACATACTGGAATGGGCTGACAAGCATGACCTCACCCATCCTACCCCACCCTGTCAGCCAAGCAATGTTTTAATGCCAAGAGCTTGCTTTTCTTTGAACCTGAAATGAACAGAAATGTGCATGTGTTCAAAATAGCTGTGCATCTCAAAGGGAGAAACATTTTTCTGATTAGTTTCAGCTTTATAACTTTCAAATTCAATCAGAGAAAGCATTTCTGCTTCTTAAAACCAGACTTTTCTGATCATCCTCTTCCTCCAGTCATGGTCATTTCCAAGCCTCCAGGAGCATGCTGGCAAGTGCTGCTGCTGCGGAAGAAGGGGCTTAGAAAGTGCTTGGCAGTGTGGTCTCAAGAAGAACCTCATGTCAATCGCTTCCTCTTTTAATTTTTGTTACCTAAAAGAGTCCCTTCCCTGGCAGTCCTTAGAAATATGTCAACTTGCCCAGGGACAGATACTAGCCCATTCTGGTGGGGCAGGGGCAAGGGGGTGGCTGCACAGTGGAAAGGAACTAAAAGCTCTCTCTCCCTGCAAAAGTTCAACTGAACTGTGGTCTGGTGCCAAGGCCATTGGCTGGGGTCCCCTGGGTTTTTGCTCAAATACCGCCCTGGGCACACACCGGCCACTCTTCTGCTATACCTCATGGAGAAAATGATTGAAGTGTGGTTTCTTGTACAGCAGACACAAGGAGAACTCTTTCCTGCTGGGGTTTTCATACTCTGTTTGCAGCTGAGACACTCTTCTCATATCCCATATTGTTGCAAAGTGCTCTTCTGAGCAGGCATGAGCAGCCGGGAAGCCAGCTCTGGGACTGTGAAATAACGCTGACCACAGCAGCACTTGCAGCCCACGGCTCTGCCAGCAGCACTCAGCTTCGCAAATTCATCTTTCCCAACCTCCAAACCCACCAAAAGTGCAGACGCAATGTGCTCCTTTCACATCCCCCAAACTCCCCAAAACAGAGTGCCATGTGCCAGGGTCAGGTTAATACCCCAGTTTTCCAGCCTGTTAGAGCTCCAGGAGCATCATTCTGACGGTCAAAGCAAGCTGCTCAGCCCATGCCATGTTTGTCTGCAAGGAAATGGGATGTTTATGTTTATTCAGATTGATACTGATGGATTACACTTTTGTTCCATGTAGCAGCTGTTTGGACCGTTTTATACCACAAAAGGAGCTTAAGATCCAAAGTACTGTAGGGCTGTGTTATGAATAACAGTCGTTTAATAGCAATAACAATGAATAAGAAATTGAAGTATGGCTTTTAGCTATTGTTATGTCTAAGGTTAGTTTGGTTTTCCTGCATACAAATACATATATATATTATATATATAAAATAGGAAAATACCTAAGGGCAAAGTGAGGTCTTTCTGGATAAAACACCCCAACTATTAGAGATTTCTCACCCTAATTACTCGTTATGGAGAATAATGTTTAAGAAGCAGCGTAACGTGTCTTGTGAACCTGTAGGTAGAGCTGAGCTCGGGAGTCCCACTGTGGAGCCATGCAGAAGGGCTACAGCCAAATCACACATGGGTCCATCAGTCACAAGCACATTGTCTCATAGCAAAAGTAAGCACATTTTTCAAAGACATATGCCTCTTAAATACTGTGTCCTGCCAGTCTGCCATTGGTACACAGAATTAGCTGCTTGTTCATGGGGTGTTGTCAAGAAAAATGCTCTAAGAAATAGCAAGCCCTTAACTAGCACTGACACTTCTCTCTATTGGAATTGCTACACAGACAACAACTTTTTTCTGTCTCTGCTCACCTCTTAGGGCTGTACCCTGTCAGAAGCCCTGTGTAGCCTGTGGGAGATGCTGCAGATGCTGCTCAGATCTGGTGCCTAAGCTGGGGTCTGCCTTGGAAAAGATACCTGGCCAAAACTTATCTCACCCAGCACAATGTGTAAAATAAGGAAAGATTTGAGGACTGGAAGCATAGAATAGTCTATTTATTTACACCTGTGCAAATCTACATTGTGCACATGTAGCAGGATTAACGTGTCTTTCTGGGACAGAGGTGGGCATATGAAGTGCCTCACCCAGCCAAGCAGTTACTGACCATTTAGGGCCAGAGTGGAGACAGTTTTCAGAAAGAAAACTCCCTTGACTTCTGCATATAAATAAATTGCTGCTGACAGGAAATAACTGTAATAGAGTCTGGTTCCTTGTCATTATTGGCTAGCACAATGAAGAAGGTAATAGTTGAAAATATGGCTTTAAATGTGAGGCACCCTTTTATTTTGTACGAATACTCTAAAATTAGACCATATAGACAAGACTAAAACATATGACTCTTACATTTTAAATGACTGGTTAAATCCAAAGGAAAAAATCCTGGGTTCTTATCCTGTCTGACAGGTGGCTTACTTCTGATTCTACCTCTTAATCTTCAAAGTCATGTTTTCTTTCAAACTCAGTTATTCTGTTTTACAAGGAGGTTGGGTTATGTAGGACAACATATTATGAAGCATAGAGTGCACTGCTGGCAAATGAAATATTTTTTTTTAAAAGACATTCAGAATCAATTTGTTGACCTGGTGACACTGCAAGACATATCCATTTCAGAGGTTTGCAATGTTGTGGTTGGATAGTTTTTATATATTTATGGATTTAACATGCATAGAATTGTGCACAATAATGAGCTACAAGATTTGTTGGTAACATCCCGAACATACCTCTTGCTACTTTCTCTGCAGCGGCATTCCTGGTAGCATGTCATACACTGTAGGGACATTGCACTGTGAGTGAATGCGACTGCAAGTGCTGCTGGAGTGGGCTGGCTTGAAGCATGTTAACAAATGAAGATGATGGTTGGGTGGGAATTTCCTGGAAAGCACCATGCTGATCATACAGAGTGGGGTCCTGGAATTTAGGCTGAAGCTCTACTCCTTACACACTCCCTTACCTGCCCATTTAGTATTGTATTTATCAAGTTCCTCCTTGCATGCATGGGGCAACTCAACCATCTGAAAGGGCTCTATATTGCCTTAGGTTAACAGGCCTTTCTCTTGTGCTGGCGGGGGCATGCCGTTCCACGGCAATGTAGGAATATGTGGCCTCCACTTGCCAGGGTTAAGTAGCAATCAACAATAAATTATTTTGATGCTGTAGCTTTTGTGGGCTTCTTCCTCCTCAGTGTGCAGTTATATTGAACCCCTCCCAGCCCCTTCCCCCCTCTATTGCTGGAAAATGCTGCTGCAAAGGAGTACATGCTATAGAGGTACAGCCAATGTACATACCCTTTCAGGGGAGGTGCAGCAGTAGGAAAGTGATGGTGGTGGTGGTGTCATGTGGCTGGCAGTCCACCTTCAGCAGCAGCTCTGATGGCAGCGATTGCATTACCACACTCTACCCTGACCAAGACAAAAAACCCTGCCAGGAACAAACAGAAGCAGATGCTCTTAGGCTCATAGTCAGTCCTCCAAAACCCAAGGATATCCATTTGCAGACACAGAAAGAGACATTTTAACATTGCCCTTGCTAACAGTTCACTAGCCTTTTTGGCTAGTGCAAGGTAAGCATGAATCAAAAGATCACTTGCTGCCCAAGTTTTACAGATTTATTTCTCCCCCTGCTCATCATTTAGCAAACCAAGATTGTTAAAACTCAGGAAAATATTTCATTAGGCTCCTGTTGGGTAATGATTGAGTTGGTGTTGCTCTTGAATAAAAATGATAGACGAGGGAGGTCAGAAGTGGCCTAGGAAGGGTACAGCTATTTTGCCATCTAGTTTTGTGAATTACAGGTTATCCAGCCTTGCCAAAGCAGGGGGGTTGGGGAAGATTAACTGTGGTCTTTGTGAAAAATCAGCTGGTTATTAATGATCCTTAATGTATTGCTGAGAGACTAGTGGAAGGCTTTGCAGTGAGCATGGTATGGATCTACAGTATCACTAGCACTACACAAACAGTGAGTTTTTTCTGACATCAAACACAAAACCTGTAGAAACAAAGAGTCTGGTCTTTTTAACTCTGGGCACCAAAATAACAAGGACTTTTTGTTTACTTGTTTGTTTGCTTTTATTATAGGTGACTTGATATTCTGCATAACAAGGAACATGCTCAGAAGAATGAGGCATATTTTCAGATATGGAGGAATTATTTGGAGAAATGTCATCCTTCCTCCCATCTCTCTGATCTCCTCCAGGCTCATAGCTCAATAGCTCTGGCCTGCCAGAAGAATTGACAAAGGCACCCAACTCTTTGTCAGACCTTGCAGAGTCCCAACACGCTCCATTCCCAGTAATTTCACTATATGTGACGAGATAATTTACCTTTAATGACCTGAAAATCTAAGCCCTTCCTCACATACCCAGTCTTGCCCCGTAACCAACCCAGCCTCTCACCTTGTGGTCCCATTCTGCAAATGACAACTACATTAATATCCTTGTGTTTCTACTCCCAGGCAATCTTTTCTTTTCTTTTTTTTTCCTCCCTCTTCTTTTTTTTTTTTTTTCTTTCTTGCAAGCTCCCTTCTGTGCATGGAGTAATGTTCCTGTGACAGTCACAGAAGTAGTTATGTCCCGCCATCTGAAAGGTCTGTTTCGACATTCTTAACATATTGGACTCTTCATAAGGAAAGACTTTTGTAGACTTTTTGTAAATTATGTATCAAAACAGGCAGCACACCATCTATTACATGTGAGATTTGTAGGTGCTTGCTTTGTATCTCTCCCCTCTCCTTATTAATTACATGGTAGAATGATATCTACCTGGGGTGATGGCACCGGACCCTTACAATGCATGTGGGTGGTCTCCAAAGAGGTCTGGGTATTGTGGGAAGGTCTGTAACTAATAAGAACTTTTCTGTTGCAAGGATGAATAAGGTCAGTATCAGTCACTATAGGTGGCATTAGCACTGCGGTACCAGCTGGATAACTCCTGAGATTCTCCTCCTTCTGTGGGGAGATGCATGGTGAACTGAGCTGACCTCTGGAGAGCAAGAAGCCGACAGCTGGCAGCTTCCTTGATCCAAAGCCCGCTGAGGTTGATGGAAAGCCTCAGCACTGTGACGCTGGCAATGTGGTGTCAGCACCCAACAATGAAAGTTTGGAGAGTACTTTGGGGAGTGCCTGCTTGGCCTGAATGTGAAGGGTGACTCTGAAGTGGAGCTTCTCCTGTAATTTGAATGGATTTAGAAAATTGTTGAGAAGGCAGCCCACACCACCATGGACACACAAGCAATCATCAGAAAGTTCACCACAACAGCATCTCCAGAAGAAGTATTTTATTACTTGTGTTCATATCATGTCCTGTGAAAAGTCAGTTTGGGGCTCTGACAATCTGCAGGTACAGTAATTGCACTTTCTCTCCTTTTCACCTAGAAAGCATTGTCAAGGGCCACTTTTATCAGGAGGGGAGCACTAAGTGCAGATCCAGGGCAGCTCTAGAACATGAGAGGCACTTAGGCTGCACCAAAAGGACACTTTTCACATGGCTTTTTCACACTGGAATTACACTTGGAAAGTACACAGAAACTGGCCAGAAGGAGAACTTATCATGCTGTGTGCACTACTAATAGTATGAAGGGTAAGTGTTCCTCCAGCATGGTGCAAACAGGACATCTGCTCCGGTCAGTAACAACACATGCAACACAGGATCCTACTGCCTGCAAGTCTGTGCCATCTAAACAGTTGAGATCTGTAGGAATCCAGCTAACCACATCGTTAGTCCTACCTGAAAAATACTCAACAGGGCTCTGGAAAGAATAAAAGTGCAAAGTGATATTTGGGAGCTTGGTGGAAATACGACTGCAATGGAGGGCAGTAAGTCACACTGTTTTGAGAAGCATCAGACATGAGGACTGACTCATTTTCATGAGATAAACCACCATACAAACAGGCCTCATCTGATGTTGTTTTCTCTTCAATATGCTACTGTACCCAGCTAAAACATACTGAAAACAAATAGAAGAGTTTCTTAATTGAAGTTAATTGCTTTGCTTGGCTGTGTTTCATTTCCTGTTCAATTTTAAGCATTGGACAAACTCTAGCACTAATTTTTTTTTTATATAGCAAATGTTCCTTTCTGTTCCTCAAAACTTATTTGTGACATTGTGCAGAAAACAGAGAATCACAATGTCCTCAATGATTTACAGGATTTTTTCCCACTGCACATAGCTCAGGAGCTTATGAAAAGCTGTGACTCTTAAGGTCGCACATTACAAAGCAGAGTTACTTTCTCTTTGGACGTTTATGGCTAGTGCAGGCCTAAGCAGCAAGAAGAACCTTCCTGAAACAGCCCTGGATCAAGCAGAAGCTTGTAGATGGAGATTTAGAAAAGCATTAATAAACATCATGGATTAAATCTGCCTGGATGTTAGAGGGTCAAAAAGTCAATTTACAGTGGTTTTCAAATGGCTCTGTGATAGACAAGCTATGATGAAAGTGTCTGGCAATGAAACAGTGTCTTGGAGAAACTAAGGTGTGTAGCTAGAGAAAAAGAAAAGTTTCCTTTGTCTCAAGAGCAGAAAAGTCACCCTATGTGATGAAGGTTTAATCCCTGCAGATGGTCTGAAGCCACAGCATCTTTATTCTCTTCTCACTAGCATCTGTCAAAAAGTTATCATCGCTGCTTATGCCAAATGCTGGACAGGGAACAATTTGTGTAAAACCTGCTCAAGATAACAAGCTTGCTAATAGCTTATATTCTCTGTAAGCAGCCAAGGTACACTTAGCTATGACAGTTTTCTTTCAGTGGGCTGGGGAGCTGTTATCAGCTGTGACAGGGCAGAACGGGTGGAATGTGGGGAACAAAAGCCCCACACAAAGGGAGCAATTTAGGTCTGGAGCATGTCTGGCTTCCTCTGGCTTCCTAGAGGCCACACAGTGATGGGGCACATGGTAAGATTCTTTCCTCTAATTAATATTTCATTCACAGAGCGAGTTTCAAGTTATCCCTTGAGAGAAGTTAAAGGTTTGCACATTTTGAGGCAAAGTAACAAGGTTGGTGAGCTTGAATTAAGAAAGTATGTTGAAAGGCTGTTACAGCCGTTAACCTTGGGCAAGGGACACGTAAACCATATGGTATTAGTGCGCTTTTTTATTGTATAACTTGTTCTATGTCCTATTTTACAGTCTTCTCCAATAAATTTATACATAAAATGCTGCTAGGAAACATTCGCCCCTTCTTCCCTTTCTACCTCCTCTGGACTGGGGCATCTGATATTCCATATTCTGTGGAGGTGTTTGTTTTCCAAACCAACCCACCAAATATATTTTATGACAGCAATAAAATAAAGTGGCTATGTGTCTGGAACTGCTGAGTTCAGCAAGGAAAGTGAAAAAAATGGCCAGTGGAGGAGAGTTTCTGCTGCCAGCAAGTGCAAGGAGTCTAGATAAAGCAACAGGCTGGTGGGTTATCCAGCCTTCCCAGTGAAAAGCTGTGTGACACATGGGTGTAGGGCTGTACAGATACGGCACATTGGGACTGCAGTAACAGAATCACATTGGTCATTACCACCAAGATTATAACCACCTACACAGCTAAAGGATGAAACTGTGTCACTCATCATGGGCCTCATCTTTAGGGCTCTCTCTCCAAGGGAATGGGAAAAGAAAGGCTACTTACTGGCAAAACAGGCAGAACAGGCAGAAAAGATTCCTCTGAACTTCTGCAGCAAGCCACTGGCCAACCTGGGAATATCATCCAGCTTTCAGCCCGCCAGCCTGGAATGAGCCCACACTGTCAGAGCTGGGCTGTGCAGCAGCTCCCAACCTTTGCCTCACGTCAGTGCTCACTGGAGCCTGCTTAAGGCTGGCTAAGGGGAGTTGCACCGGCTGTGGTGGGGAGTTCTCCCCAGAGCTCAGCAAAAGAGGGTGGCCGTACATGTCTAGGTTGGTTGGAGCCGTCGGGTGGCTACAGCACTGTGTCAAAGCTGAGCTGCTCCATCCAGCATTTTCTAATTCTCTTCACCACAGGTTATTGTTAGGCCACAGTCTCTTAATCCAGCTGTAATTCCTCAGGATACAGCTTGCTTGAGAAAGCAAAGTAATTACAGATCTCAGACTTGTAAACTGGAGGTACAGGAGGAAAAATGATGCCACTATATTTTGAGTGGTTTACCTATGAGCTTATCAGGTGCAATTTGAAGAAAGCCCTCCCTGCCTGTGCACTGAGAGGGAGAGAGTCACTTAATCCATCTAATGGCTCCCATGACATTGATATACCACCCCTTTCATTGCTGTGTTAAGGACCTCTCAAGCATTCTGCTCATGCATCACTGGATGACATTATCCCAGCATGTTACCGCCACCAGCACACCTAGGTTGAAAAAAATGCTGTTGTTTCTCAGGGGAATCCAGTTAAATTATTATTGTTCATTAATCAAGACAAAACCTGGACCCTGTAGAGACTTCTTCTGTGAGGAGCTGTGCTTGCATTATTTGCCTAGTCTACCACAGTGGTGCACCTCACTTGCATGAACTGTCTCACCTTCATGCCCTATGTAGCACTGCACCTTATGCTTTGAGCAAGGTGTTCCTATAGAGCAGCATCTTGTTTGTTCAGCTTGCCAGCAAATGAGGGGGGTATTGGTCTGCTGGGTCTGGAGGTACATCATGGTGCTACAAAAGAAAGGGCAGAGAGGAAAGGAAATTAATTTTGTGGGTCAGAGACTTCTCAGTGGGTCTATGAGTAGCACCTCATCTCGGAGAGGGATCCAGCTCTGAGAAAAGGCCATTTGTTCCACAAATGCAGGGAAAATAAATCCTCTCTGAGATAGATAGTCTCTGTAGTGTAAAGTTGACCAAGAATGAAGATGAGTGGGAGGGTATACACAAATGGCCTTGTGCTAAAAGTCCTCCAGTTACATCGAAGAAACCAACACAGAGACTTTGTGCTACCTTCCTGATTGAACCATCACCATAAAACAAACACTACACACTCACGTGGTCCTTACAGAAGTCTGTGGCACAAGTGTGGAGTCTTTGTGAAGTGACAGCAGGTTTTGTGTGACCATGAAGCAATGTCTGCAAAAGGACTGCCATCACAGCAGAGGTCTGGCCCATGGTGCCCACTTCCCTCTCCCAGCCAACAGTGAGAAATGAGTGATGAACATCATTACCATACAGGCACGAGGCTTGTGTGCAGGATGGTGTGAGGAGCTGTACCAAAGATGCCCCAGTGACCTCAGGAAGAAAGGGTTCATCATGTTTTCCTTGGGCTGCCAAAGAAAGCTTTTTTTAAACAGTAAATGAAGGAGTAGTGTAAACACAAAGCCTTTTAAGACATGTCTCCTTGTCACTTAAGTGACTGCTAATTATTAATTTGATGGAGTTGAAGGTGAGAGGAAGACTCATGGTCTGCACATGGTCTGCAAATGCTTACCACTGTGTGAAGGGGTGAACCAAGGAGTGAGCTGAGCCCTGCCTGGCAGCTATAGGCTGTTATGGGCCTTTCTCCGAGAAGTGCGCCATGGAGCTAAATGTTTAGTAAATACAGCTAGCTGGGGGAAAGAAGTATGTAAAGCTTGACAGAACAGTGACATAAAAATGGGCCTCAAAGCATGTCTTCCCAGCAAACTGGAAACAGGGAAATTATAATTATTACACTTTTAAGAGACGAGGAGAGGCAGACTTTCTCTCATGATATACAGAGAACAACTTCAAAACTGTTTACACAAATGCTGTGAATTCTGTGGGTGGGTACTACAAATCTATGTCAGATGTTAATGGAAAGAATGGCATTTGTAGTGCAAGATGGCACTGCACCACTGTTTTAAGTAACAAATATGCTCTCTGCACTGCAGTCAGTCTGCCCTGATCAGAGATGAAAGATGAATGCAAGGTCTGCGAGATCAATGTGGGGCTGTGCCAAATGTCCATTTTTGAATGATTCTTGTCAGTTTAAAGACAGAAACAGTAGAACCCCAAATGTTGTTAGCAATCATTTACCAGGAGCAGCCAACAGCCTCTCTGCCTATATGTGTACAGAAATTACCTCCTTGGCAATGGCATCCTTTGTATATTGAGCAGTAGATTTATGACTTTCCAGTTGCCTGTCACTGTAAAAGTAAAATGTAAGGTGCACTTACTGCCCCTCCTGCAGGTAACTCCACACTGGCAAAAAAAGAATGAAGAAGTGTTTCACCTGAGTCTGCAGCAGTGCCCAACACAGCTACAGCACACATTAAGCATAGTGAGACTAGCTGAAGGTGTCAGATGGCCTCAACCAGCTGAGCAGGAGTAAATGTGGAACACTCTTTAGCCTCTTCAAATACCTTTGGGGGTTGTAAAGTGTACCCTTGCTTCGTTTGGAGCCGGGCAGGTGGAAGGCAGCAGGATCTCAGCACAGCTGATCTTGGAATTGAGGTTTTACGGACACAAGTTGCTCTTGGGTAGATTCCAGTTGGACACAAGAGGAAAATTTTCCACAGTGAGGACAGTCAACCATTGGAATAATCTCCCCAGGGAAGTGGTTGACTCGGCCACATTGGACACCTTCAAGAGTCGTCTGGACGGGGTGCTGGGCTGTCTTGTCTAGACTGCGCTCTTCCTAGAAAGGTTGGACTAGATGATCCTGAGGTCCCTTCCAACCTGTGATTCTGTGATTCTGTGATTCTGTGTTTGAGGCAGCATTCGCCAAGCACAGAGGCAAGGCAGAGGGGGCTAGGACAGTCTCAGGGCTGCTGAAGGTATCCCATGTGGACTGCAATTATACAGGCTGTATTGTCATTGTGAGATATCGTACAGAAAAAAAAAGTTACTTTTTTGTCTCAGTGGCACCCAAACAGCTTCCACTTGAGCTTGCTCTGAGGCCTGCTGGAGAGCCCTGCTGAGGAGCTGGGGAGAGATCGGACCTGGGCCAGGCATCCTTTGTCTCTACTGTCAGCATGAGGCTGCTGTGTTGATGGGAAGCACCAAGCCAGCCAGAGGGTAAGTTGGGCTGCTCCCCCCACCCCCCTTTTCCTGTCTATGCTCTAGTTTTTTGTATTACATTTGTGTAGCATAAGAACTCATCAAATGCAGAGCCCTCTGGAGTTTGTCCAAGAAGTGGTGGAGGAGTTGCCTGAAAATGTTATTCACTGCATAGGGTAGGCAGCCCATCTATAGAGACAAAGACACTATTACACTTCCACCAACCATGCACAGTGAATGCGAGGACTGAGCCACAGACCTGTGCGTAAGTACATGACTGAAAGGCATGGACTATTTGTGGGCACAGAGGAAGACAAAAATCCATGCAGGCAAAGGAAATGGTAACAATTCAGGAAATAGGCAAGAGATTTGAAATGACAGGACAGAATAACGGACTGAGGAATGATTTATAACAAGCCACTACATGTTCTTCCTAGGGAGAAGACTGAAAAAGCCAAGATAAACCAGGAGAGAATGGCAAGAAGCCCTTGATAATCCAAGAGGCCAGCAAGGCAGTCCTTTCTGAAATGCCATCATGGAATTACCTGAGAAGCAGCATGAGAAGGATGTTTGCAGCACTGGCCTTAAACCTTACTACTGGCTATGGGTAAGAGATGCTTTGGAAAGTGTAAAGACACCGTTCAACCTTTGGATGGCCACGCTACATGTATTGGAAACCACATAATCCAACAGTTAAAATTGCCCATCTTGCTGCCCTATGGAGGTAGAGGTGTCTGGCACCTCGGGCCAGGAGGCTGACCAGTGTCCCGCAGCAGGAATGCACAGGGGCAATAGTGCCTGTGGACAGCCCTAGGCCTGTGGTGCTTGAAAAGCCTCTGTGCTTGTAAATGAGGCCAGCTCAAGTTATTGGTTAAGATGAAGCATTTGGGCTCTCCTGTCCGTGCTTTCTAAAGGTGCCCAAAGGGGACTTTGTGAAAGGATCCTCCTGGCTGAATCTCAGGGACATGGGCAGTCAGGTTCTGCACTGCATCGCCCCAAACCAGCCCTGGGCTGGGCAAATGGGAGCTGGAGCAGCAGCCTGTTACCTCTGGTCACTGGATGAGAGCTGCAGCTCTGTACTGATTCGTTAGTATCCTTTGGACTGTAGCAGCTATGCTCTCTCATTGCTTATTTCTGAGGGTGTTTTCTGCATGGACTGAAACAGAGCCTTGCAGTGGCCTCTTCGGGCTGCTGGTAGCTGTACACGGGAATGAGTCACAGGGCATCGTCAACTGCACTGTAATAAACCTGGTAAACAAAAGCTGTACGTGTCACCAAGCCTTAGGAGCTGCTAGGCATTGTATTAATAGGACCTATTTTATAGGCTGTGGATGTTTCTGAACTGTGAACTCCCCCAGCTGGTGAACGTCTGCTATTACCATCGGACACCTTCCCTCCAGTCCAAAATGCCTCTGTGAGGACGTATTACAAGACCAACCCCAAAAACTCACCAGCGTTCGGGAAAATCTGAGCGATGCATAGCTGCAGGATGATGCACAGCTGCAGAATGATGTTCTGAGGTAGCCTACTGAAGCATGCAGTGCAGTAGCACGACTGTTTTGTCTGTCGTCTGTGAAGAGGAACAAGGTCAGCATGTGCTTACAGATGTCCAGCGCTTGGTGGAGTTTGTCCGTCTCATGAAGTCTGAGCACTGTGGGATGCTGGACAGGAATGCCCAGCAGCTGCAGGCACAGCAGTTTATTGATCAATGCTCTATCAATATCCATGAGGGAACATCATACTCACACCACTTCAAAGTGACTTCAGAGAAGACAACCGCAAAACCTGGCCCCTGTCACACATTTCAGGTGTTTTGGGCTTTGTACATAAGATTATCTATACATAACAGAACACTGATCATCCCTGATGGAGCTTAAAGCTTTATCTCTAACAGATAAAAGCATCAGGAACACTGCTGCACAGCATGCATCAAACTGCTGTTCACAGTCCTGATTGACTCTGTGTTCATGTGGGCACCAATGTGCTCTAGCACTTGTTGGAGATGGAGGTTGCTTAGAGCCAAAACACCCTTCCAAAAGGAAAATGAAACACCTCCTTTTTGGGCTCTAGGTGAGCTTCTCACCAGCCCAGTGAGCCAATGCAAGATGCTTGCTGGGAATACACAGGCAGAAGTGGGAAGGCATGGGGATGCAGGCAGGACACATCCCTGCTGGCAGTGCTTTCCCCACTCCTGGAGGGAAACCCTGAGTAAAGGTGGGAACTAGGTGGGATTGGGAGCTCACTTGGTGGGAAGCACCATCTATCGAAACCACTACCGGTTTTTCCTGTGACTTTGTAAAGAGTGATAGTTAGAACTGTTATGACTAAAACTTGTTGCTTTGGGAGATTCAGAAAGGCTTCAAGACAAGAAGTGCCTAAACAAATTTACAACAACATTTGACCTTAGAAGAAGCAGATGTACAGAACCATAAAGCTAAGGAACTGTAGAGCAAAACACTAAACCAGAACAGACCATCCCTCAAGGACAGTAGATATGTAATCTCAGAACTCAGTTTGCGTGAAAGCAAAAGTTAGCTAGCAGACACAGTGAGAAAGAGTATATCCTTCATCCAGAGACCCCTGATGACCACCAACAGGCATGCGCAAAGGGATATTTGTGTATGATAATGAGTTACTGGAAAATAATGAATATGTATCATTTTGGGGGCAAACTAATGAATATGAATGTAGGGCTTGTATAAATTATGCAACTAACCCTGTGCAGGCACGCACACTAGGAGGAGTGATCCCCTGTGCGTCCAGCACTGCAATAAAGAATACCTGCTTAATAGTCTTTCAGGCTATTGAGTCCTGATTTCAGCTTTTCATGGCATCAGGAGCAAATGGCCAACATTTGACTAAGTTTTCTGCTGGATGGCAGTGAGAGAGGCCCCAACTGCTGCCTCTTGTGGTACATCCACCCAGGGCCCACTGCCCTGCTCCCCTTGGGAACGCTCCCTCGGCCCCATATATACTTGCCATGCTGTCCTTGGCCAAAAACTTGCCCTTGGCTTCCTTCAGATCCCTCCAATCCAAATGGGTTCTCAGAGGTGTCCCCTGGGAAACACTGTCTTCATCCACTGACCACACGCCACCACTGCCTGCCTGGTTTGAAGGCTGATGACATCTAACTGGGATCAGTTTTGCAGTGCCTTATACTTGCCCATAATATCAGGCAACCACCTCTCCTGTGCACACATGGTCTTTGTGTTTGCCTGCTGTGCATCGCTGAGACCCAGGACAGACACATGGTATAGGTATTCAGAGGCAAAGCCTCCCAAAAAGGAAGCAACCCTTCAACAGACCACCTGGCTTTCTGTTTTTCTTAAGGGATTACTTAAAATGAAGCTTCATCAAAAGGCAACCTGTTGGAAGAGACATGACCAGTGAAAAGATCCATTATTAGCCCACTGTGTCATTGTCATCAAGTAGCCAAATACAACATGATTGGGGTGTGAGACCACATCATGCTTACCTCTCCGTAGAGGGCTCTGCAACGCTAGCCTTGAGCCTCCTGGGGCTGTCGGAAGGGGTAATGGGTCACTCTGTGCAGGCCGTGGCTGGCTCACATTGCCACCAGCTGACTAGCCAAGTGCCAGGCAGCAGCCCAGGTGTGGGTAATGTGAATGGCCTTGTGTTAGGAAAGAGAACCGCAGCAGTGGTGGTTCATGGCTGTCGGTATCACGTTCAGCCTTGCTTGTGATAACCAATTACTATTTGGAAATGGCCCCAGGGACAGGAGTGTCAATCTGGAGAAATGGCTTAAAGTAAATGGTGAGATATCTGATTTTTCAGTGAGTGAAAAGAAGGGGAAAGCCTGCAGCACCTGGTGACCTCCATGATGGAGGGAGGAAGCAGAGGGAAACGAGTGTGTTGACTTGTCCAAGCGAGGTGGATGATGAGAGCAGTGCTGGGCAGACACGCCTGGGTGGACCACGGTGCATCTTACCAGGACACTCAAGGCCATGCCAAATTAGCCAGGGCTTCTTGTGGTGCTACAGCAAGCAGAGGTCTTGGTAAGGGTTTTGGGTAGCAGACAGGGCACTGGATTAGCACCCTATGGTGTGCTTGTAAAGTCCTTGTAAGCACTAAGTAAGGTGCTTGTAAAGCGTACAGGTGGAGCCCCCACCTGCCTGCTCCTGCTGCGGAGGAGGATGAACAGGGCAGAGCACCATGCCAGGCTGTCTTCCCTCCCCAACCCGCCACAGGTCCCTGCCCACTCCTCCCACCCACCAAGAGGGACCCCACAGCTGTCCCTGCGCCCCCACGCACCACCCTCACCAACCCCACAAAAAGGCCAGGCCCAGGCAGTTGTGTACAAAACCTGAAATAGTTTACTTTGCTTTCTTTTTTTTTTTTTCTCTTTTCCTTTTTTTAAACTTTGCTCTAGGTTTACTTAGATTTCGTGAACTCGATACAAGAGCATTTGATATGAATCGGTAAATAAAACACCGTCATAGATAGATAGCCACAATAAACTTTGTTAGAAATGTACATGTCGCGAAAAAATAATAATACTAATAATCATAATAAAAAAAGCCGGCGCGACGCCCAGGCCGGCGTGGCCCTGGCGGCCCTCACCCATGGCCGCGGGTGGCTCTGGTTCCCCGCAGGCGCCACGCCCCGGTAATGTGTGTATATAAACAAAGCCCATAAGAAATGTACAAATATAAAAAGCTACAAACATTAATAAATTACATCGTCACAAAACACGGAAACACTCCACAAGGTGCTAGTAAAATAACTGTCTCCCTCCTCGTACAAGAAGTTACGCAAAGAGCTGGTACCGGCGGGCGGCGCCCGGGAGAGACTTTCCCCTTATAAAAAACCGGTGGTGGTTATTCCAAAAGCTATGTACAAGCTACATTCTAGGAAAAGGATGCCTCGGGAAACGCAGCTACACAGGGCGATGGGGGGGGGGGGGAGGTGGGGGGGTGGGGGGGGTTGCCTGAGAAACGCGCCCAACGGTCCCCGCCCCGCCCCACGGCTCGGCCCCACGGCCTCTCCGCCCAACACGGACCCCTCCCGCCCCCCGTGCCCGCCCGCTCGGCGGGAAGAGGCGCGGCCCGGCGAAGCGAAGCGCCTTCCCGCGGAGCCGCTGCCCGGAGCCGGGGCCGGGGGACCGGCCCGCTCCTCCGCGGCCGAAATTAGTATTAACTTTTTGCGGCTAGTCACTCTCAGCACTCTGAGAAATGACATCTATATTAAAAAATATTTATAGCAAGATTCTGTACACTCGACCGCTGAAAGTTAAAGGGGTTATTGTGGTGGTGGCAAAGAGCCGGGCGGCGACGTCCCCAGGAACGGCGCCGCCAGGCCGCCTGTCGGCCCCGCCGCTAGAGCAGAAGCTTCCCGTTCCGGTGGATCTTCAGGATCTTGCCGAGCCGCTGCTTGGCCGTGGCCATCCCCTTCTTCGTGCGCTTTCCTGGAAGGAAAGCCGAGGAGCGGGGTGAGGGCCCGCTCCCGCCTCTCACCGCCCCACAGAAACGGCGCCTCCGGCCCCGCGCCGGCCGCCGCCGTCCTCCGGAGCCTCGCAGCCGGTCCGGTCCCCTGCCCAGCACCGCCAAGGCCACTACCACTCCCCGCAGGCGTGGGGGCGCCCCACAGCCGTGGGGCGGGGAGCGCAGCCCATGCCGAACCGGCAGCCCCGCGGCCGGGGCGCGGAGCTCACCCGCACCCGGGGCCGCATCCTCTAGAGCACGCCCCGCTCAGGGCGCAGGCCCCTCTCATCCCCGGCCTGCTGGGGCTCCTCCTGCCCCGGCAGTGCCAGCTCTGCTGCCCCGTGGCCTCACCCGGCCTGACTTGCCGCTCGTGGGTGACACATCTGCCCACGGGGCGACAGTCCGAACGCAGCCACGCCCACGCCGTGCCGCTCCTCAGTGCCCCACCAGAGCGACTGCACAGGCACAGGTACCCCACAGCTCCTCACACCCGGCGGGCTGTTACAGCGCCTGCTTTCACCATCCACCTGCACACTCCCAAGCGACCTCTGGACTCCTCTCTGCCATCCTCCAAGGGAAACTTGCAGCACAGGGGCGCTGAGCTCACATGCCACCATGAGTCCTGGGCCAAGCACTGCCCTGAGGATGCCAGGCCCTTTGCCCACCTCCCTGAGACCAACCCATGTACCATCGCAGCTCTGCATTTCTTCTTGCCCTCTCTTCCCCTAGCACTAGAGACCACCTCCACCCAGCCTTACCAGGAGGACACTGAAAAAATGGACACACAGACACGTACACACAGACATGCAGGCACACACGCTTCCTTCCTACAGATTCAGGCTAGCACCAAGGCACTACAACACACCCAAACCGGACAACATTCCCTGTCCCTATACCGGTGAGAGAACACCACCACAACGAGCCCAGGCCCTTGCTCAAGAGCTGTGTGGTTCGCTGAGGTCTGTGCTCCCTGTGTACTGGTCCTCACGGACTGCTGCAGCTACCGCAGCTTGCCAGCCACCACCTTTTGGCCAGAAACTCCCCTGGTCACCAAGGCACCTGGGACTGCCAGGCACCACACAAACTAACACAGCCTTTCCTCTTCCCATCATGCCGCCATTGGTGCACTCTTTTGTGATACCTGCAGAGACTCAGCTCCTCTCCACTTTTCCCATCTCCATTAAGTGCCCCAACCTTAAAGACCATGACAACGTGGACGACACTTTCCATGGGAAGTTGCCTCATTTCTCACCCTTTCACCTCACTCTTTAAGACTCTTTAAGCCCCCAGCTGTCCGAGACCCTGTACGGGAGGCCCTGGAAGTGCTCCACTCTCTACGAGGTCAGCCACTTGCTTTCTTGGCACATGGCTCCTTCCCTCCTTTGAGGACTGAGCTATACCATGGGCAAGGTGTGATCCATGTGCCTGGTTAGGCTCCCTTCACGGTGCCCTGAGTGGGCCACCCAGCTTACTGGCCAGGCTAGGTTCGGCTCCATTCAGCACTCCTCTTCCCATCACATCTTCCACTGGCTTGGACCTGTTTTACTAATGCCACCGTTTCACCACTAAGACACAATTCCAGGCAAATATGTTCATTGCACTCCGGTTCTGCAGACAGCCTCAGTTATTACCAGCTCCTGGCAGGACCCTAGCACCTACCACAGGCTATACACGTCCTCCTCTATGGCCCGTTCAAGCTGCTCTGACGTTTTACTCTTTGGCAGGACACCGTGCACCTTTTCTAACTTGCTCTGCTCAAAAATAGGGGAATGCAGGGAACATCTGCAGCGTTGCCTCACTGTTTACATCAGGGCATCTCCCAGTATGATCGCACACTTAATCTTCATGCTACACGGTGCCTGTCCCACATGCCTGTCTCTGACACACTTTCTGAGCAAAGTTCAAGCAGAGAACAAGAGTTCCTAGCCCAGACTTCAGGACATCCTCAGCTTTATAACACTTTCCCTATGGCAGACATGAAGAAACCTCTTTCTCTCTCTTGGTTGTGTAGCTGTGTTACTCCCAAGGTTTGATATTCCTCTGCTCCCTTGTGGCAACTCTCAGGACAGGTTTGCAGATTTGCACTGCTCTACACCTGCTCGGTAGGATGTCCTTGTGTACATGTCAGCAGACGTACTGGTATACAGACACCACCACACCACAGCAATGCCTGACCTAGCCCTGGGCAGAACAGCCTTCATGGATGCGTCTTTCCCTGGACAAGGCTTCACCTGACAGGCTGGACTGCGACGTGACCACTGCAGGTGTTCCTCAGAATCCTCAGGGCATGGTGGGGAGTACTTCCTAGCATGAGATGCCTTACACCTTGCAACAAACAGCCCAGCAGCAAAATGCATATTTGGGCCCACAGTGCCAGGACAGCCAAGGCCATGGGCCCTATCTCTGACCAGATCTAACCTGCTGAAGCACTTCTACATACCTGTGACAGACACAACATGTGAGGGCCCTGCAAAAGGTATGGATTACATGACCAATTCACCCTTCCCCATTCCTACACCATAACCCCAGGCGCTTCCTGGTACCTTTGGTGGAGGCATTGTTCTGCGAGGATGATGAGGGTCTCCTCTGTGTGAGGAAAACACCGGGTGCCATCGGCTGCGATCCCCTGTTAGGCTGGGCGACCCCAAAGGTGCTGGCCCCTGCGGTGTACTCGTGATCTGTGAGGCTGCTGGCATGTGACTCCAGCTTCGGCTCTGGCGAGCTGCCTTCCTGAGCCGGTTTGTTCGCATTGTTGGTTGACAGCTTCTTTTTGGTATTTTTTTTCTTCTTGCCTTTTTGTTCCTCCTTTAAAATGACAAACATGAAGCTCAGATTAACCCCCAGAAGACCTTTAGCTATGGCAAGGGCCAGCAGCGTTGCTTAGGGTCCTGATACAACGAAACACATGAAGTTTGCCACGTACAAACTGCTCAGGGTCTGTTCTGATACCACCTCGCTCACAGCTCGCTCTGCTGCATGTATGTGCTTGCCTTTCTTGCATCTATGTATGCGCTCTGTGCAGAGCCTCGTTTGTTAACTCTGCATACACTGCAGCGCGTGGAAGCCAGCCAGGACAAAAATGACCCTGCCTTGGGAGACCAGCGTGGTTTTGCACAAACAAACTTGTCGATGTTCCACAAAAACTGGCACCTCCTATCTTCAGGTATCTTCATACACTTTCACAATAGCATGGAGGATATTAAACATCCCACTGATTCACAGACTCTGATTCCTGCTCGGACACACACGTTACCTCTCAACCTGTAACTGCACTTATACATACATACCATGAGAACTGTCACCATGGTGTTTCCCTTGCCTACCTTCAGTCCACTTCTTGATGAAACCCTGCTACTATTCTTAGTGCTCTTCTACTCAACCGCATGCATACCAGAAGCCCAATGCCACCAAAACCTGCATCTCCAGTGACTTGCCAAGGTGTCTCGCCAACCTTGCTCCAGCAGACCTTGTCACCTTTGTGCCTCATGGTGTCACATTTGTGGGGCCTATGTGCCTTAGGTGCTTAGTATCTATCTGACCTCTTCAGAGACCAGACAGTTATCAATACCCAAAGTGCCTCAATATTTTTGCTTAAATCAACCCATAGTTACCCACAGTTTACCAAATCTTTCTAAGTCAATCCTTATACTTCTCAGCAGCCGATTTCCACAGCCAAGGCAATCACACCAGCCAGACTCTCAAACACACCTCAATATGCAGTTCATGCACACTCCTTTTGGGTAGCCTCCTTCTATCTTAGCCTGGTAGCTATGCTCACTTGCTCACACTTCTCTACACTTCTGATACATCTCCGGCTCTGTGCTGGAGCGTTGTCAGACACAGTGTGGCACTACTGGACTTTCATCCCATTTATTACCCCTGAGATGGCTGAGCCTTGTGTCACTGGCATGAACAAACACTGAGAAGGACTGACACTGCTCTGCTGTTTGGGCATGACTCTGCTGCTGGGGGAGAGGGCTTTCCTTTCCTGCCAACTACTGCTTCTCAAGCAACCTCACCTGCTGTGACAACTTCGCGGCGGCAGCAGCGAGTCCAGTTTCAATGGAGGCGACTCTCGTGCCCTCTCGCACCGGTCTGTCTTGTCGAGGCACCGAGGGGCCAACTCGTGCTACAAGGAAAGCAGATGCAGGTAAGGCACACAGAATGTGCCTGTGCAGCGTAATCACATATTGGGCAGCAAGGCTCTGCCCTCCTGAGCAGGGAGGGCCAGGGATGCCGCAGCCCCTGCCCTTCCTTCCCCAGGATGCATGTAAAGCCAGGAGGTGTTGACAGCCACCAGTCACAATGGCTTGGGGAGAAGCTGCCAATAAAAAAGTAACACAGCTGAGCAACTTCACTGGCAGCTACAGCTACCTGAAGCCAAAGCCACGGGATCTTTCTGTCTACACTACAGATATGAGCAACTCCAGCATCATTTCCAAATGGACAGTGTTCACTGCCCCATCAGCTGGGGGTGGACATGCAGTGCCACAAGCTGATGAGATATGGGCTCCTTGTCACACACACAACAAGCTGTGGAGACTCCCCTGTAAGTGGGCCACATCGAAGGGGTCTAAGGACCCTCTCAGCCTGTCACTGCCTCTGGTGAGCCAGAACAAAAACACCCTTCCAAACCACCAGCTTTGGCTGAACCTGGAAGGGACCATTCTTACACTCTCTCTCATTTCTCTTTACACAGTCAACACCTAAAAGCCATGGCTACTCATCTGTCTGGGGTTTCACTGTTATACCACTGCTACAGTGGCTGCCAATTGTTCCATCACCAAGAGTGTGAAGAAAAATAAACCAACAACCTGCCCAGGAATGACTTTTTCCTGCCAGCTGATTGATGGAGAAAGGCTAGCATTGCTGGCATGAGTCCCAGGGCATGATATCATCTCCCACTGCACTGGAAAGGATTAATCCTTCACGTGATAAAGAAATTGCTAGTTGTGGTCGTACAATTGCCACACTCCTTGAAAAATGGCTGGTTTTTTAAGGGACCTGCACACTTAGCCTGAGTCTGGCAGCAAAGACCATATGGACTTACCTGTTGGACTGTAAGGGGCATCATCTGAACTTTTCCTTTTCTTTGATCGGGATTTGAATACTGGATTATCTTCATCTGATTCGAGAGAAGGGTAAACTACAGTAGGAAACAAAGGCAATAGCTTCAGTGTAGGAGACAGGTCTACTCTGCAGAGAGGTCCACTTGCTCTGTACACATGCGGTGACTACAGGCATCACAGCTGGAATACCAAGGTCTCCCAGATGTACCACTGAGTGCTGACACAGCTGCAACATTCAGGAGCCTTTCTCCTGCTCTCATCCACACACTACATTAGGGAGCTGCTGTCATTAAATTGTGACAAGCTACTTTTAGGATACACAGTGAAATTTCTCAGACAGGAAAAATGAGTCTTGTCTGTGGAGTGGCAGCACAGCCAGAAGAGGCATAAACAGGTTTCCTTATCACAAGCAAGACTGGTACTGAAGACGCGTCAGCCAACTGCTCCATTCAGCACCACACCTTCCTGGCCTGCATGATTCCTGCACAGTTAGGCAGAGGGAAATGAGGCATGGTGTGCGTGTCCAAAAGATGAACGTGAATCATTCTACCGAAGGCCTCTGGGATAAACACCAACTTATCTGTCTGAATTTTGTCCCAGCCTTTACTATGAAGTTTTTGGATTTTGTTTTTACATGCATTTCATTTTCTTGCCAGTTGCCATTTGTTACATCATTACTGATTTTGGCATTACTGTGACATTCGGCCATTGATACTAGAAGTCTGCAGATCAGATGTGGCACGAACAGAGCCTCTGGAAACCAAGCCTGCTCACAACAAACACTCTCTGTTCACTGGCAGCACAGACACATAATGAGCAAATCCACCCTTCAGTAGAACACAGCCTTGTTCATGAGTGGCATCTGACTGTAAACCACACCCCTGTCCAACAGCTTCATGAAGGTGCTCTTTCCCAAAGCACCTTCCAGTGCTACCACTGCATCCCAGTGTGTGCAGTGCACTCTGAACGGCTGGGCAGCCTTCTACAACATGTCACAGCATCTCCATTTTTCCTTGGCGTCTCTGTTAATAATAATGTGAAAACACACACTCCATTTTTCCAATCATTAACAGATGATTTCTGATGGCTACGCTTGCCGGGGAGACTTAAACACACACATAGACTCTCCTGTTATGCAGCATAAGCCTCTACCAACTTCTTGCCCTCTTTGGGACTTCAGGCTTTCCAGCCCCTATCAGTCTTCACATGATTACTTTTCTTCATTTCCTCACTTCTTATATTCAAAAATACTTCTGCAGATTATTATGGCAGAACTGATAGAACTGGTGCAATTGGGCTTTGTGCCCATTTCTGCTTCAGATGCATGCACCCTCTACCAACATTCTAAATACCATTGGATCCCTTTTCCAAGCACAAATTCAACTTCTCATTCATCTTAGCTAGATATTTCATTGCTATTGTGCAGACGAGGACATTTCTGTCATAAATACCAGTACCTGACACACATTTCTGGGACAGTTTCCTGTTCTTGGCTGACTGCTGCAGTTTCAGCGGGTTTCCACACCTCTTATGATCTTCTGATTGTGACATGCCTCAAATAGAGTCTACCTGGATGGCCATATCACCACTAGCTCTGTAGTCAGTCTACCTATCGTACAGTGTTTGCTTAATTTTGCCATGCAGACCTCTTGTTATTTGCACTCCTCCTTACCAAAATACCCAGTAGATTTCAATGGGACAGAAAGGGAGCAAGCCTATCGTGAGAAACATGGAAGGTATTTGCAAACACACACAAATCTGTACATGCATACCAGGAACACACTCACTCAGACTGCTTCCTTTGTACTTACCATAATCTGAATCTTTAAAACAGGCATCTAAGTGGTCCTGATCTTCATCGTAATCTTCGATGTCAATACTGTTCTTTGTGCTTTTCTTTAGTAAACGCTTGCCGGCATTTTTGTTGCTGCCACCACCTGTTTTTTTAGAGTTTTGTGTGGAGATGGAGTTATTCTTTGCCTGATTGGTACCCCATGATGTCTGGAGGCAGGACTCTGATGACTGGAGGTTTGCCATCGATAGCATACCCTGGATTGCTTCTTGTGTGCTGGGTGATGCAGGTGGCTGACTGTGGGGAAACATTGAGAAATACAAGAGCTATTAGCAACTCCAGAAAAACATGAACCCTCACAGTTGACTTCTTTCACTGTACAGTGTTGCTAGAAGAGATTTCCTGATTACTGTCCTCTGAGCAGCTGGGCATGCCACAAGTGACACCAGCTATTTTTCTGCTAACAGCAATATCACAGACAGCACGTTAGATTTGGGGTTGGTGCCCCAGAAGCCAGGAAGCTGTGCACTGCGCAGCTGGGCGTGTGATGGATAGCTCCCTGGGGGCTGTTGTCGCTGGTGGGTGAGGATGGGGGTCAAGTAACTTTTCAAAGCCTGTAACAGCATTCCCAACAATCCAGTGTCTCTACTACCAACTCTGAAGACTTATGGGTCAGCACTGGAGAGGGATGTCATGCTTGGGCTTCTGCTACATACTGCCAAGTAATCAGAGGAAGAACTAGAACAACTGGAAGGAAGCTCATGATCACAGTTCACACTGGGGGCTGTCACCACTCCAGGATCTGCTGGAAGAGCAACATGGTAGGGCACAAGCAATTCAAGAGATTTCTGCATTGCACTGGGAGGGTTTTCTGATGTGGATGTGGATTATGGGAGATGCTGGAGAGAGATACGGACTAGATGGGTGGACTACTGGGTGGGTGGAAACCTTGCTTTCATTGAACTTGCTTTTTGGTATTTTATTGCCAGTTGTCAACAGGCATGGCACATCTACTATAGAAAGAAACACACTCCTACAGACTAGGCTGAGGTGAAATGATGTGTACATTCTGACTGGCATGTACATTTGAGTTGGTGAGGCACGCGGCAGCAGCAACAGTAAGTCCTGCGACTGGGCGCTAGATTGGGGTAGAAAAGGAGGTTTCCTGTGCCAGGGAACCCGACAAAGAGCCCGGTGGGGCCCTCGCACCAAAAACAACCAGCTGCTCTTGCGAGCGAGGCAGACGGGCTTGGGCGTTGCTGGGGCAAAGGTGGGAGATTTAAACAGGCCCCTAGGGAGCACGAGCAACCAGGAGTGCACAAACAGGGCGTGGTGCGTCAGAGAGGGCGCGGTGCAGCAGTTTGCACGGCAGTTTGCACAGGCAGAGCGAGCAGGCAGCTGGCGAGCTCTCCTCGTGGTCTACGCTCTCCCGGAAAAAGACTTAGCCGTGGTCTCCGCTCGGACAACGGCTATCACCAGAAGGCATGTGGTGACGCAGACAGAACTCCCACTAAAACATGCAGCCACCCAGGTGTCTGGCTGCAATGAGTGCCAGAGCCTTGCTCCAGTCATGGAGGGCTCCCGAGACAGGACCTGCGTGAGGTGCGAGCAGGTGGAGGATCTGCTCAGCACGGTGGAAGAGCTGAAAGAAGTTGCAAGACTGAGGAGTATTAGGGAATGCGAGAGGGAGATAGACTGGTGGAGCCACTCCCTACCATCCCTGAGACAAGTGCACCAGATAGAAGCATCAAGAGGACGAGTGGCCCCCCTGCCCTTGTGCTGCCAGGCAGAGGGAGGGGACCCAAGAGACGGAAGATGGATGCAGATCCCTGCTCGGCACAGTAGGCGAATCCTCTCCCGGCTGACTTTGCCCCCCAAGGTGCCCTTACACAATAGGTATGAGGCTCTGGAACCCGATATGCTGACCAGACCCATCCCATAGGGAAGTCTGCTGCCTCCCTGGGGCAAGGAGAAGAGACATTACCAGGAAGCTCTCTAGGCTAGTAAAAGCATCCAATTATCATCCACTAGTGGTTGTTCAGGTCAGCAGTGATGAGGTAGCTGAGAGAGGTGCAAAGACAATCAAAAGGGACTTTAGAGAACTGGGGTGATTACTTGAAGGATCAGGAGTGGAGGTAGTGTTTTCCTACATCCCGCCAGGAGACATACGGAAAGGAACAGAAAGTCCCATCTCATTAACATGTGGCTCAGAGGCTGGTGCCAGTGGTGGAATTTTGGGGTTTTTTGGTCATGGGGCAGTTTACATGGCACCAGGCCTGCTGGAGACAGATGGGGTTCACCTGTTGCAAAGGGGGAAAAGGATTCTGGCTCAGGAGTTAGCAGGCCTTGTTGAGAGGGCTTTAAACTAGATATGAAGGGGGAAGGAGATAAAACCAGGCTTGCTAGGAATGAGCCTGGGCTGGCATGCCTGTGTTGGAGAAGAGATCAATAGATCAACTGAAGTGCATTTATACCAATGCATGCAGCATGGGCAATAAACAGGAGGAGCTGGAAGCCATTGCGCACCAGGGAAACTATGATGTGGTCACCATCTGCATGGTGGGTCATGGTGGGATAACTCACACAACTGGAGCACTGCAATGGATAGCTACAAGCTCTTTAGAAGGGACAGGCAAGGAAGGAGAGGTGGAGGGGTAGCCTTGTATGTTAGAGAGTGTTTTGACTGTCTAGAAGTCAACAACAGTAATGATAAGGTTGAGTGCTTATGGGTAAGGATCAAGGGGAAAGCCAATAAGGGAGACATCCTGGTGGGAGTCTGTTATAGACCACACAATCAGGATGAGGAGACAGATGAAGTACTTGACAAATGGCTGGCTGAAGTCTCACAATCTCTAGCCCTTGTTCTTGTGGGAGACTTCAACTTATCAGATATCTGCTGGAAATACATCGCAGCAGAGAGAAAGCAGTCTCAGAGGTTCCTGGAGTGTGTGGGAGATAACTTCCTGACGCAGCTGGTAAGCAAGCCAACCAGGGGAGGTGCCCTGCTGGACCTGCTATTTACGAACAGAGAAAGCCTGGTGGGTGATGTGGTGGTTGGAGGCTGTCTCAGGCTCAGCAACCATGACATGATAGAGTTCTTGATTCTTGGAGAAGTAAGGAAGAGGGTCAGCAAAACCGGTACCCTGAACTTCAGAATGGCAGGCTTTGGATTGTTAACAGAGTCCCTTGGGAGGCAGTCCTGAAGGGCAAAGGAGTCCAGGAAGGCTGAATGTTATTAAAGAAGGAAGTCTCAAAGGCGCAGGAGCAGGCCATTCCCATGTGCCATAAGTCGAGCAGGCGGGGGAGAAGACTGGCTCGGCTGAATAGGGAGCTTTGGCTGGAACTCAAGAGAAAAAGGAGAGTTTACCACCTTTGGAAGAAGGGGCAGGTGACTCAGGAGGACTACAAGGATGTTGTGAGGTTATGCAGGGAAAAGATTAGGAAGGTGAAGGCCCAGCTGGAACTTAAACTGGCCACCACCGTTAAAGATAACAAAAAATGTTTTTATAAATGCATCAGTGACAAAAGGAGGGCCAGGGAGAATCTCCCTCCTTTGTTGGATGCGGAAGGTAACCTTGCCAGGAAAGATGAGGAGAAGGCTGAGGTACTTAATGCTTTCTTTACCTCAGTCTTTAATAGTCAGACTGGTCATCCTCAGGGTTGTCGGGCCCCTGTGCTGGGAAATGGAGATAGTATGCAGAATGAAGTCCCAGCTGTTGAACAGGTGGCAATCACCGACCTGCTCCTCCACCTGGATGTTCACAAGTCCACAGGACCAGATGGGATCCACCCAAGGATACTGAGGGAGCTGGCACGGGAGCTCACCAAGCCACTCTCCATCATTTATCAGCAGTCCTGGTCAACCAGGGAGGTCCCAGATGACTGGAAACTAGCGAATGTGACGCCCCTCTATAGGAAGGGTTGGAAGTAGGATCCAGGGAACTACAGGCCTGTCAGCATGACCTCGGTGGTCATGGAGCAGATCATCTTGAATGCCATTATGCAGTACATGCAGGACACCCAGTGGATGGGGCTCAGCCAGCATGGGTTTATGAAAGGGAGGTCCTGCCTCACTAACCTGGTCTCCTTCTACAATAAGGTGACCTGCTTAGTGGATGATGGGAAGGCTGTGGACATTGTCTACTTGGAGTATAGTAAGGCCTTTGACACCGTCTCCCACAGCATTCTCGTGGAGAAGCTGGCTGCTCACGGCTTGGACGAGTGCACTCTGCACTGGGTTAAAAACTGGCTGGATGGCCGAGACCAGAGAGTGGTGGTTAACGGAGTCAAATCCAGTTGGCGGCTGGTCATGAGTGGTGTTCCCCAGGGCTTAGTGTTGGGGCCGGTCCTGTTCAAGATCTTCATTGATGATCTGGATGAGGTGATTGAGTGTACCCTCAGTAAGTTTGCAGATGACACCAAGCTGGGTGGAAGTGTTGATCTGCTGGAGGGCAGGAAGGCCCTACAGAGGGACCTGGACAGTCTGGATCGTTGGGCCAGAGCCAACGGTATGAGATTTAACAAGGCTAAGTGCTGGGTCCTGCACTTGGGTCACAACAACCCCATGCAACACTACAAGCTTGGAGAGGAGCGGCTGGAAAGCTGCCTGGAGGAAAAGGACCTGGGGGTGTTGGTTGACAGCTGGCTGAATGTAATCCAGCAGTGTACTCAGGCGGCAAGAAGGCCAGTGGCATCCTGGCTTGTATCAGGAATAGTGTGGCCAGCAGGAGTAGGGAAGAGATCGTGCCCTTGTACTCAGCACTGGTGAGGCTGCACCTTGAGTACTGTGTTCAGTTTTGCACCCCTCAGTACAAGAAGGACATTGAGGTGCTGGAGTGTGTCCAAAGAAGGGCAACAAAGTTGGTGAAGGGTCTAGAGAACAAGTCTTATGAGGAGCGGCTGAGTGAGCTGGGGTTGTTTAGTCTGGAGAAGAGGAGGCTGAGGGGAGACCTTATCTCTCTCTACAACTACCTGAAAGGAGGTTGTAGCGAGGCGGGCATCGGTCTCTTCTCTCTAGTAACAAGCGATAGGACGAGAGGAAATGGCCTCGAGCTCCACCAAGGGAAGTTTAGGTTGGATATTAGGAAAAACTTCTTCACCAAAAGGGTTGTCAAGCATTGGAACAGGCTGCCCAGGGAGGTGGTGGGGTCTCCATCCCTGGAGGTATTTAAAAGAAGGGTAGATGTGGTGCTTGAGGATATGGTTTAGTGGCGGACTTGGCAGTGATAGGTTAGCAGTTGGTCTTGATGATCTTAAGGGTCTTTTCCAACCTTAATGATTCTATGATTCTATGATTTAGCGAGGTGGGAAAGCACGCTCCCTGCAATATAGAAGAACATAGAAGAACAATAATCGTGTCAGAGAATGCCAGACTAATTCTGCAACAGGCAGAACACATAATCAAATATTACCAGAACTTTGGAGTTTGGGCAAATAGTGAAATGCAAAAAACCTCACTGTGGTAATGATATTTTTTACAGTTATGCAATAGAAGCCACTAACATACAGCATTTCCCAAGTAAGTTAGCAGTACCACATTGCTTTGTCTTACTTGATCTTAATTTAATCCACTTTAAACCATTACAAGACTCCAGACAGAGTAACGTAAAAGACATAATGGCATTTTCCGGGCACTAATTGCATTTATAAATAATCCTGAAAATTAGTTAAGACTGGTGTTAGCAGCTAGCAACTCAGGGAATAGAAGAACATCGAAAAACTTATTTAGGAAAGAGATGTTTTAATCCCTTCATTATCATGCCAGGTGCCTTAGCTTTCTCCCTGTCAAAGGCATATTTTGCACTATCTATAAGCAATTAATATATTTTCTTTCAATTTTTCCCCCAACTGTTTTTGCAAACACCGGACACTTAAAACACCACAAACAGACCATCGAACACTGACCACTAAATGGGCAAATCAGAGAGGAACTCCCTTAAGCAACACAATCTTCAACAAATAAATTGTGGAATATGATCAAAACCAGTGGTTCTGAGAGTCAAACTACAACCTGAATGTGTGGGTGAAATGTCTCAAGGAGACAGAGCTACATACGGGGCAAAGTGTTTCTCATTAGGGCATGGGCTTGTGTGTTCTTCCATTAGAGTTATTTCAGCTTTCGAAGCCAAAAAAAGTTCAAGAAGAATCAGGAAGCAATTTTTAAGCTCTGGAAGGCCATATCCTCTTTCTGTAGATTCAGCAATGATTTCAAAAGAAACATCTATGAAAGTAAACTATCTGTGAGTTACAGCTATGACTTAAAAAACATTTTAAATGAACATGGGAGCAGGAGCAAAGGAGCCAGAGTGCTTCTGTCCCGGTGCTCCCTTCCCAGCAGCTGGCTGGCAAGGGCCCTTCGAACACACAGCAAGGTGGCACTTGGCGATAGCGCAGACCCTGCCACTGCTCTGCAAATCCTGGCAGCCTTGCTTTCCTTTCCTCAAACTAAAAAATGATGTTGTGGATGAACAGAGAAAAGGGCACTTTAATAAACTGACCGGTAGCAGTTTGTGCCTTTTGTAGTGGGCTCCACTTCAGCATTTTGCACAGCCTCCCTTCTCAGGATTTTATTGTTTCCTTTTACGCTTGTAAAGACAAGGACACGATTGAGAGATTAGTTTGCTGCAATAACCATTTGCTGCCTAGCAAGCATCTGGTAATTTTCAGCTGTGTACAGTGCAGGAACTGAAAGAGGTCCACACTGGAAACTGCCAGCTTCTCCTGTAACACCCAGCACCGCATGATAAACCTTGGTGCAACTGCCATACAGTCCGCAGACAAAAGAACCACTCAGATGACCAAAAAGGCATGGCCAAAGCAGCACGGTGGCCACCTGAATGACCCACAGGGCTGAAATGCAGAGGACAAGGCTGAGGTATGCCAGGCCCAGCTCCCATCCGGAGCCCACGCTGAGTTGGTACAGAGCCCGACAGGTCGGGCTTGCACCGCACCGAGCAGCCTGAGCTCACCAGCCTGCTAATGAGCCACATGCATCACCATCACCAGCAACTGCCTTTCTGCTGCTGCTCCTGCGAGTTGAAACTGGCAGCATGTTTTCACATTATTAACAGAGAGAAGAAACAGAAAGGAAAATTTGCTGTTAAAACTCATCTCAAATAAAAGCTCCCCCAGGGTTGACCAGCCTGCAGCGCTGGTTGGGACAGCATGATGAGGGGCAGGGAAGGGCAACTCAACTCAGTGGGAACCTGAGGCAGAAGACATTGGTCTGTATGACACAGATGGCTTTGCGCCCTACACACAGTGCTCTCTGCAACTATTTATTGTGTTGGGTTTAAGCCTCTGGGCCTCAGTGTCCCAGAACAGCTTGCTGTTGCTAGCAGTATCTTTGCCAGGAAGGAGAGCATAAAGCATCCCTTCAGGCTACATTTTGGGGCTTTCACATTGCCTGTGTTACCCGCCTGGACTTGACAAGAGCATCCTTTCCCTGACAGCATGTTCCAGTGCAGGTAACAATAGGCAAACAGCCATGATCATGACAAGAATACATGGAATTCAGCATAGACTAAGGTTTTACTTCCTTAGTTGAGGCTGGCCCCTGTGCTGCCTGGGCACTGGAATAATCCCAACACACTGAAGCTAGGAGAAGGTATCAGGCAGGGAGCTGGTGCCTCACTTTTCACAACCAATTCTACTACTGCCATCTCTCTCTGAGGGTTCAACATCTCTAGGCAGATCATCCCCTTCCTTTCATAAGCAATTACTGAGCCTTTCACCTGTATCCTCACATTTAGAAACTGAATTTATTAATTGCAGCAGAATATTACTCATTGAGGGGTGGCTTCTTCCACATCCTCCATGCTGCCTACACAGACAGCTGGAGGC
This sequence comes from Phalacrocorax carbo, assembly GCF_963921805.1. Classification (NCBI taxonomy): domain Eukaryota; kingdom Metazoa; phylum Chordata; class Aves; order Suliformes; family Phalacrocoracidae; genus Phalacrocorax; species Phalacrocorax carbo. The sequence continues at coordinate 24,447,576 of NC_087518.1, read as the reverse complement.
ACCAAAGAGCAAGACAGGTATGACAGACAGTAATCTCACTAATGTCTCACCTTGCCTCTGAATAACTATCACCCAGTCTCATCTAAAGATTAGGGGAAAAATAGATAAGGGCAAAGGGAAGTTACAGGAACCACTGAGCATTTTCTAAATGGCAATAAGAACTAACTTGAAACAAGAACTATCTCATGGGGTTACAGAGAAGCCAGAGCCAGACCCTTCTTGGCGGTGCACAGCAATAGGATGAAAGGCAGTGGTCACAAGCTGTAGCAGGGGAAATCCTAACCTGACCCAGGAAGAAAAGGTCCATATTGAGGGTGGCCAAGCAGCTCACACAGAGAGGCTGCAGAATCCCCATCCATTTTTATTTATCTATTTTTAGATTTGTTTTTGTTTATTTATCATTTTAAAACTCACCAGGGCAATGCCCTGAACAATCAGGTGAAACTTTGCAGCTGGATGTGCTGTGAGCAGGCAGCTGCATTAGGTGACTTCCTGAGGTCCCTTCCAACTGCTGTTACTCTGGAATACTTCAAATAAGAACCATTAAAAAACAGTTGTGCATATAAGGGGAAGGCAATAAATTGCTGTCCTCTCTCTGCAACAGTATTTCCCTGTCATTTCTGCACTCCCCCTCACTCTACCTGTGGCCAAATGCAAATGAACCACAAAAAGAAGTGGAGCCAAGACAGTAATGTCTTATCAATATTTTGAAGAAGTCATGGTTGTATAAAACTATGGAACTCAAATAATTTCAAATACAAAACCAGCATTACCTTCCCTTTTTGAATCAGACCTGGAAACAACAATTTTGCTCAGTTCAAGATCATGTGACTACCAGTCCCTCCAAGCTTTTTCCATATTCCATTTCAATTCTTTCAGACTCTTTCCACATTTGCAGCAGCCTTTATGCAGGACCTCTGTCATTATATCTCCCCATCTTGCAACCACTGACACAAGTATGGGAGATGCAGTTCTCTAGAGCAATCTAGGTAATGCCATCAGGGCATTCAGTTTGGTCAGCTGCAAATGACAATACGATATTTTACAAAATAAAGTTTCACACAATTCAGATAAGGTCATTATCACAAAAAGCCCTGACCTGCTTCCTCTGGTTCTGGTCTGACAGGGTTCCATGCTTCCCCCTTGAGAGCTGGCTCTCATCTGCACAGACCACTGTGTGGGCAAAGGAGATTCCACATAGACCTACCTACACTGCTGCTACATGGAGTATCCAGAGCATACGTACATATATATATATGTATATATACAAATACATACATATGCCAACCTTTTATCTGCCTTACAAGTAGAGAAAGATGGAAATTGTTCCTGAGAGTCAGACATGACCATGTTGGCATTATGTTGCAACACATTATGTTTGAATATCATGTTTCCTCCATCTTTTTTTAAAAACGCACGTTTTGGCCATTTAAAAAGCCTAGCATAATTATGACACGAAACATAGTAATTTCATTTATGGGGAGCTTTTTTCAATCAAGCTGCAACACACACTGCCAAAGCCTAATTGTTTATACAAGAGGCAAAATTGATATGACACATTCCCACTAAACTACCACACACAGTGTAGTAATTCATGCAGAGTTTAGTTATGTGACTGCATTTGCGACTTTGATTTCAGAAACCGCAAAGTCTACAAATACACTGGGTACAGAGCCCAGGCTGAAGGGAGGAAAAATGAAAGGCCTGAGTTCGACTCCATTACTGAGTGGCAGTTTTAACCCACTGCAGATGACAAAAGGCATGTCCCAAGCAAGGTAGAGAATCTTTGAGGACCATTTCTTTAACCTGTTTTTTCCCACTTACCCCTGCATTTCTGCACATTCGTAAGCAGGCAGCTAACCATGTTATACAGAAAATGGTTAGTAGTGTAAACATGGCCAGGCAGATTTCTTTTAATTCTTACAACGGTTGATAAATTTTCTTATTTTATACCAAACTTCAAGCATGGGAGTCATATTACACTGGCAACTTTATTCCCAGAGTTAGATACAGCTAACTACCTGCCAACATGTCTAATTACCTGCCAAAATGTAAGTGTAAATTCAACATAAACACTAATTCCATTATGCAGCATAACACAGAATGGAAAACGAATGCACAGGAACAGTCAGATAGACAACAAATGTGAATGCAATTATTTCTTTTGAAGAGCAGGTGCAGAGTCAGGGCCAAATCTCAAGAGATCAGGAAAATCTAGAATCACAGACCCACTTGAACTCAGACAACAAAAAATATTCTATTTCCTGGGAGCTGCAGACGGATTGGTACCTCTCCCCATAACCTCTGCAACCACAGGAGGTGGTTGGCTGTTTTGATCAACCACTTCTTACTAGGAAGAAGGCAGTAACAGGAAAACCAGGACTAAATTGAGATCACACCTCCTGTAGAAATAGCAGCCTTGTCAAGATAAACCTTCTACGGATATGTAGTGACTACGTTACTTGGTTTTAAAATCATTGGCATTTTTCACCCCACATTAGGAATGAAAAGAGAACTCTTACAGGAGAATCCACATGCACACCTCTGTTCCACCCAGAGATGACGATCCCTGTCACTGTGCTGCAACAAGTAATAAACTCTAAATGTTGATGCACAAAGGCAAGGCTGTCTCTCACAGAGGTGCCTGGTACGTCACAGCTAATATACCCTGCATGAAGTCAGTCTATATAATATGCTTTAATCTCTTGCAACCATCTAAATTGTGAAAGAGGCAATTGCGTAATAAATTGAGAAGGTTGAACCAGAAGATGTTTCTGGTTCAGCAACACTCTCTGCTTTAGATTTCTCGGTAGCTCTGTCACCACACCACAACCTTAAAAAATTCCATCTTCTCTCTCAACATCAAAAAACCTATCTTTTTTTTTTTTAAACTCACTGATAAAATTTGCTTCTATGGTTTCCTTTGGTAACTTATTCCATATGTTCCCTTCTGACCACGAGGCATCTCTTGGAATTCCCAGATCCGGCTTTTAACTTCCAATCTTTCCCAGGTTTAGGTAATATCTTCCTCTCTGAGGGGACCTTCTTGTTCCACTTTAACAAGTCCTTTCAAATTTGCAGCTGCACTCTTCCTGGGTCATGCACACTCAACAGCCAGCAAGGGCACAGCACAGGTGAGGACAGCACCAGTCTCCCTGTCCAGTCTGTTTTCAATTCTCAGACCATTCCTACACCTACTTCTACTTCCCCCACAGGTTCTGTGGTTTTGTATAACCATGGCAGACCTAGAGAAAGCAAGGAGGAAAAAGATGCTGTTGAGGTACCCCAGCAACCACTGAATGTGGTATCTGGCTTTACTACTAAAGCAGATTGGTTTTGCTGCTTCACATGTATAAAATAGTGCAACACACCTCTTTGCTTCCATGCAACATCTGCTATATGAATCACAAGTAGGATTATCACTGCTTCAAGCAGCCAGCCTGGAGAACCAACACGTCCTTCCTGCCTGTCTGGTTGAGGTGTTTTTCAAATGAAGGCAGAGTGGAGATGGAACTGGCTTACTAAAATGCCAAACAAGAGCGGCCTTACTGCACGTTTCACATCATTTCCCACATCACCACTGACTTGTAATTCTCACCTTTCAGAGGATAATTCCTTTATTTGCACAACAGGCATATTTAGAGGCTAGAAACTTGTGCCCACAATTTACCAACAGCCCACAGCTTCCAGAAGTACCAAGGCTGTGGTCTCTGTGGAGCAGTGGCAAGTGCTTAGGTGAATACCTCTGGTTTTCTAAAGATGGGGGACAAATCATTCCGTTAAGACTGCAGCAGCAAAGATCTACTTAATCATCAGACTACTAGGGCATAAGACATAGCAGTTCCTGCTGCAGTGTCATTCTGTGCATGGAAGCCATAAACTCAACTGATATTCCCAAACCCCCTTCCTGATATTTGTTCCTAAGGTTTGAGTCAAGCAAGACATTTCTGTATGTGAAGAGGCCCACTAGCTTCTTTTGAAACAACATGCATGCTTCTGTTACCTAATTCTGTATCAGTAGTTTAAGATCAGACTTGGCCTGTAAAGAGTGAAGGTAGTGAACCCATACATTTTATTGAGATGGGCCCAAGCAAAACCCTGTTCCAGACAGCCCTGAACTGCAGGATTTGAGTCTAGGAACCATATTTTCCAATTTTGCATTTCTTTTCACTGCTCACTGTTTGGATTGCTAAAAGATCTACTGCTGTACCTTATTAACCACATTCCAAAACATCCAGACATCCAGTGTCAACTTCAATGTTCACTGACAGCGGTCCCACATGAAACACAACCAAGCCCAGGCAAGCACTTCCAATCTAGGTACAAAAGTACCCATGAAAAAGTTTGGTTTTTTCCAAGCCATGTGTTTTGGCGGGGAGAAGAATGATGACCAGGGGTGTGAGGGAGGGTAGATGGTTTCCTATTTTCTTCTTTCAAACATTCAATGTTTGTGGAACTGTGCAGCACCTCACAATGCCTTATGGAAGGAATGCTGGCCATTTAGATTACTTTACTACTACATTAAAAAACATTATTCATGCCCTCAAGCTGCATTCACTGAACTCTCACTTCCTTCTGAATGATTCATCTACTATAGTATTATTGCTAAAATGGATGTTCAGCCTTTACAGATGTGAAATGCCTCTATTTATTCAAATTATAGCACCAAAATCTTTCCCACACACTCTCCCACCTCTCCCTTCAGATCACAGTATAAAGGCAGAATTTGCTTACTGGAGAAAAAAGCAGTTACTGACCTGCAAAATTCATTCTCTCTCTCACTCACATGCACACAACCACAAAAGAGTAATTTTTGTTTATGGATAAGAGGAAAAAAGCATCCATTGGTGCGTACCTGTTGGTGTTATACTCTAAACCCCCAACTTCCTTGCTTGCCTGCAAAAGATCAAGAATTCCTGCTGAACTTCCACTCTCTTTCTTTACTTTGGAATTGCGCCCTGGCTTTGCCTCTGTGTCAATGTGAAGCAAATCTTCATCTGACGAGTCATCACTCTGCAAAAACAAGGAAAAGGCTCAAAAAATCAGAAAGTCACCAAGTTAATCAATAAGAACAGCACAATAATTTCTGCACCCTGCTGCTCTTCCAAAGACACAGGGCTAGCATTTGAAATTTGCTTTAATTGAAGGGAAAAAACCCAACCAAACAAAACCATGTATCCAGTAAAAATCAGTTTCCTTGCAGCCTGTAGGCACAGCAGGTTTTTCTCTCCCCTTCCAACCCTGGAGAACCAGCTTTGAGATCTGATCCTGTGCATAGGATCAAACCGCTGTAACAGTGGTGCTTCCAGGCGCTGTGCTATTCTCTTGGCCCCTGCTCCTACTCTTCAGACCATGACCCACGTAGCAAAAGAAGTGAACATGTGGCCGTATCTCTGTCAGCCCAGATATGCATCAGGACAGAGGCCTGTATCCTGCAAGACTATTAACAAAGCCAGTTCAGACACAGGGACAGACCCACTTCTGCCATCCTTACTGACAGAGAACAAGAAGATCTGACAGTGGAATGGGATATACACATATAAACAGTGGCACGCGAGGCCACTGAAGGAAGCTACCTGCATCTCTCTTTCTGGGGTTGGTATCTGTATGCACTGTAGCTGAGTACAATAGAAGTACTTTTTTTCCCTATTCTTGCCCTGCTTTCAGGCCTCTGAAGTCCCAGCCCTTGTTGTTTAGACTGCCAATCATTGTCCTCTCCAGAAACTGGCCTACCTCCTTAAGCTTCTGTGCCGTGAGATACCAGTATGTTTTTCCCTGTTCTCTGTGCACCAGACATGAACTACTGACTCAGGCGAGGAGGGCTGCACTTGCTCTTGAACAAAACCAGGATGGAAAGGATTCCTTAGTTCTTAGGGCCAAACATTTCAGTCACCTACATGTCTATGTTAACAAGCTATTTTGCTTTCTTTGACTTATTCAGATATTATAATATGAATTTGTATTAACCACAGTTGGGCAAAACATTTCATTTTAATGCCATTTAATTTCCAGAACTGAGCTAACAGAAAGCAAACTTAGGCCTGTGCTATTCGGTTTCGTGAAGGTAAGCTGTAAACAGGCACATTGACACTGCCTCAAGTTAGGGACATGCTAAAGTATCACATCAAGTCAAGGGCATTCTAGATGTAAGCCCATAATCGGCAGAGGGAAAATCTGCTAAGTGATAGCAAACAAAACCTTTAATTGCTACATAATAGGTATTAAGGGCTTCTAGTAATGTGAAATGCCAAATGACATGGGTCCAGTTGTATTAGCATTACTCCAAGTTTCATCTGTCAAACGTGAGCAGGGAAATTTAATGATCAGTGTTCAAAGCACATGGAAATGGGAGAACAAACACAGGTAGGGAGCACAGCTGTGCCTGGCAGCAATGTAACATCAAGTGAGGTACAACAGAAAACTCCTTCTGACCCTTGCCGTTCCATCTTATGGCTTGCTCCTGTTCTTGTGTCATGATGCAACTGTCATGGTCTCCATGCACACTTCCCATCAGGCCTCATCATGTACAAGCAGTTCAAGCCACAGTACCCAATCATGCTTAGCCCTGGCAATGTCTGAATGCTACCTGTTCTGGGTAGACTGTGACTGCAGAATGAAGGAGATGATGTGGCAACAGCCTGTACAAAGGCTTTGCTACTATACTGCCCCACATACTGTTAGAGACAGACAATGGGTGCTTGCTTGTGCTAGGTACAATAATAACCATACCTTGTATGATACCGACTCCACCTTCGGCTTCTTAACAGGAGTGTGCTGCACAGTGTCTTTTTTATCTGATAAAACTGATTTTAAAAAAAGAAGAAAAACAAAGTCATGGTTCTTTTCCCTTCAAAAGATAGCATTCCTAAGCCATAACTTCTAAAGCAATTCAAATCCACTTATATTTCACTGACAGTTAAGAATTGGCTTGCTTTATTATAAATCACACAGATTTTAAAGACTAATTTTGGATAATCAACCCATAAGACTTTGTTGTGCAGATACAGATGAAACAGGAAAAATTCTTACAGGACAGTTCTCTTTTTGTAGTGTTTTTCTTCCTTCTGATTGGAAACTCATCAATTTTTAGCTCACCATCATCTGACACATATTCATATTCATCTCGTACAGGTTTTGCTTTATCTTCTTTAAAATTCTGCAGTGACCCAAACACACTAGTATTCAGCTGGGTTTTGACTCCCTTTGAACTGAAGGGAAAAAAAATTACAAATCAGTAACAATACTTTGATTGGAAAGCATTTTGCAAATTGACAGAGAGGAAGACAATGATTATCTCTATGTAGAAATCTCAGTCAACTTGAATACTTTCAGAGGTGCCACAGAAATTGGAATAATTTTACAAACACACTTCTATCCCTTCAATTCATATCTCAAAATATGATGCTGGCTGGAGTAGCCACAGCTGGCTTCAAATAAGGACTCTATTATTTAAAGCTGCCTCAAGGTATATCATGATACACAACATGCACACATAGCATGGCATTTTGGTACACAGCATTCATTTAACAGTTTCTTAAAAAAGTACCCTGAATAGGATCTGCACAAAACCCACTTAATATAACTCAACTAGTAAGAACATGAAGTGCCAAGACATGACAGACTGCCTGCTGTTATGGCCAGCTATGCTGGGTTCTAAGTAAAATCAAGTTCTAGAGTGAAGAACTTTTTTCATAAGTCTATTTTCTACATTGACCAGAAAGGCAGATTTTCACCTTCTTGTATAAAAAAACATAAATAATGGCAAGACTTTTTAATCCGCTTCCTTTAATTGATGTGTATTGTCATGTTTTTTACTTACCCAAGCAACTTCTTATTAGAGAAAGAGAATGTAAATTTGTTGTCCTTATTTCCTGATAAAGGCATCTTTTCTGATTTGTGTTCCTCTTCCATTTTTAGAAGTGAATCGGGTTTACTGTTCTGAAAGGCAAAAGACCCAAAACAAATCAATAAAATTAGTTGAATGAGTTGTTGACATTTCAGATTCCTAGGAATCAATTGATCTATATGCAGATATATATGTTACAATATGTTAATATGTATAATTATCATATAATATGTTCCCCCAAATGTGATAATAGAGGATTACACTCTTAGACTACATAGGGTTTAGTTCAGGGACTTGTCCACCACAAACACGATGCCAAATTTAAATATTGCTCTCTTAAATTGGTACAGACTGATGTAAAGTACTGAAAGCACATTTTGTGAATTAGAGCACTGGCTAAGCACATGGCTCATCAGCAACATGCCTGTGTGGCTAAGGACAGAATCTAGCATAGTACCTGTAACCTCACAAATACAACTGCATTTTATTCCCAGGCCCCACTTGCTTCTTTTAGCTTGAAATATGAATTTAGTAATTTAATATCAAAGTCATTCAGTGCAAAGGAAACCTTTCATTATTTTTTAAGCATTGCCTTAATACTTTCCTAAGCTGTACCGGCTGTGGTACAGCTGGTACCACACGCACAATGAGTTGGTGCATATTGATCTAATCACATCAACTGTGACTTTAACACAAAAATTTTTGATTTCTCTAATGTTAATGATTCGTGATTCTTAGTAGTTTCCTCATATGAAAAAGCATGTACTTTTGTTTTGTTTTGGGAAATTTCTTTGCACCTTTGTCTTTAGAGTTCACAAAGCAGGTAAAATTCACACAGCTATTTCTGTGAGAAAGCCTAGTGTCACCTTGTTTTAAATGGTACCTAGAGAAAAAAATGTATTATTCTATGAATGAATTTTACTCTCATAGAATCATTAAGGTTGGAAAAGAACTCTAAGATCATCAAGTCCAGCCGTCAACCCAACACCACCATGCCTCCTAAACCAGGCCCTGAAACCATGTCCTGTCACCCTACATTAGCCCCTCAGGAAGGCAAGCTTTTAATTCACATGGCATAATTCAGATTTCATTAACTCTACTTTTATGCCATCGTTAGTTATTGATTTCTCTGGAACTACTCCAGACTTAAAGTAGTACGACTATGTTAAAGTAAGAATCACAAAAGAGGTCAGCACTGAAAAATCTCACTATTAACAGTGTTCCCACTGGCTTCAGCAAGGATGAAGATGAGCAATTCAGCATATGCTTTTGAAGAATCTACCCCTCCTCCTCTGTCAGTGATTACTTGATTATTTTCTGATTAAATTTTTTTCTTTAGGAACTGAAAATTGGTGCCTTGTACTCTCTGCTTAGGCAGACCTATGAACATTTCTCCACCCTTCACTTATCACTATGTGGTAGAATCAGCAGTAGAATTTAACAGCAGACATTACCTTATATTTCCATTTGGCTTCTGTTTTGCTTTTATTTTGCTCTCGAAGTTCAAATTTCTCCACCTCACTCTGCTTACTAGCAGTTTCCTTATTGGGAACGCTTAAAACATTCTTTGCAGCCTAAGGAAAAAGTCAGCATGTATTCTTAATGAGGTGGGAGCGCTGGCATGTTACAGAAACACATTTTTTACATGGAATATAACATGCTATGTTTTTGAAAACCCCTCTTTTGATTCATTCTTTTTGAACCCAAATATGAGATTCAATCAAATATTGCTGCTTCAGAGAATGCAGAAGACTAGCTGCATTTCTTCTTGATATACCAACATACAAGATTACTGTAAAAACATACCGGTCTCCCTGCCTATTGCTCTGGACAGGTTTGATACACTGCATACAAACTACTAGGAAATTCAGAAGTGTTTTAGGAAAGCCTTATGGATACTTCTTAACAAACAGTGTACAACACGTTACTCCATCAGTGCCTCAGTGAAATCCTGGCCCCTACTGAAGTCAGCAGCAAAATGGAACTTGCCCTACATGGGCAAAAATGGAGGCAAGCTATTGCTTTATCTTCATTATCCTTATCTTCATTCACTCATTCTAGAGCAAAATCTCAAGCAAATAAAGTGCTTTAGAAATTAGTTACTTCACCTTTGACAACCAATTATGGAAATGCACAAAGTGCTAACAACACTTGAAATAAGAATATAATAGTTCAAGGGCCATTAAAAATGTCTTTTAATTTTCATCTTGCCTCAGCTTTGGCAGGGAACTGGCAGTAGTTTGCCAGACTCAGCTTGAATCAATAGATTTCTTGGAGACTCCATATCAAATGAATAACCAAGCAAACAGTCAAATCAAATCAATCAAATCAGTCAGTTAAAAAAAGGGTGAAAAGCTAGCATTTACAAAACTTTCATTTACTTCAGTGGAGACAGGGTTTTACACTGTGTTGCTCAAATTTTTATTTGCATGAGACCTAAGGAGTGATTTTATCCCTATTATGGCAAGAGAACAGGGAGAGGTTAAAATATGACCCACCTTCCCCTTCTTTGGTGTCTCGATCTTTGTCAAAGCCTCCTTTGTGTGTGCCTCCAGCAAGTCGAGATTCGGGATGGCTGGCGGTGGAGTCTCTTTTGCCTTCTTTCCTTTCTTTTTTCCTTCTCCCTTAACTTTTGGTGTTTTGGGAGGCTTAGGGGGTTTGGGTGGCTTAGGAGGTTTGGGGGGTTTGGATGGCTTGAGTTGTTTGGGGGTTTTCACAGTTTTGGGAGTCTTTTTTTTAGGGGGCTTTTCTACAGGTGGGGGCGGAGGCGTCACTTGGACAGGTGATGGTGCCTCCTCCTTCTCCACAGGACAGATCTCCTCAGCATTTGTGTTGGCACTCATGTCTGCTTTGCTGGCTTTCGAAGCACTCTGTAGTTTAGCACAAAATGGCAAGACATTCAGACCCACCTGACTCACGTTAGATATTCCCCTGCACCCTCCTTCCTCGGGAAAACAAACCCGAAGATCTTCCCCTCAAGAAAGGGGTAACTGCATTCACAGGTCAGGCTGGCCAAGGAATCAAAACCACATCACATGCCACAGAAATGCTCTGCTTACCACTAATTCCCACCCCTACATTGCTCAAGCACAAGTCTGGCCAGGAGAAACTCCAGTGGCTTTGTAACAAATATAACTCTCGTCAGGTAAGACTGTCCATACAAACAAATGTATAAAATTAATGGTCTTTTGTTTAAAATGCTAATCAGCTTGAGCACAAACCATTTCCATTTAATCCAGATGTGATAAATGTAGCAGAATCATGTTTCATGGCTTCAGGAAAAAGAAGCAGTAAAATAGCTGCCTGATTAAAATTAACACTGCCTGACTAATTAAAAAGAAATTATTTTCTGCTTAACTTGCCATTCTGACAATCAGAAAACTTACATACTACATGAAAGAGGATAAAAGGACAAGATAGATTTCAATTTTGAGGCCTTTGGATATAGTTAGAAAAGGGATGGAATGTAACACAATGTTTTCTTAAAACAACCAAACTAGTTATTGTGACAATAACTTGCACTGTCACATATCTCCACTAAGTGGAATATGATGCCAGACTCCATGCAACCTCCTTTTTTTGTTTTCTTGGGTTGAGTGTTTTTTTTACAGGGGTAGGGTACAATTATTATTGCATTAACTATAGTAATTCTGCCTAGAATCCAGCCAAGAGCATGGCTTCCAATTGGGACAATGTGCAGAATAGTCCCAAGTTCAGACAATGTCATAGACAAGACTGACGGATGTAAGAAAAAGGAGATATTACATAGGGAACATGATCACAGGGATGGCAACAATGTTGTTTGAGTTCTGTCATATTTTTGGGTAGGGAGTAGCTAAAGTGAAAGAGAAAATAAGGATGGAGAGGGGAATGTGGCCAGTCCAGGTAGGAGAAGGTGGAGGACGAAGGATGTAGGACAGGCAGACACAGCGTAAAGCTGAGGAGAAAGGAAACAGTAGCCCAGAATATGTGGCAACTCAGCCATGGGCAGGAGTCCTGAGCAGTCCCCCTACTGCGAAACCTCATATGAATTCTTTTAATGAAGAGAGTGGGAAAAAAAGATTAATTTATTTCAAGTCATCCATTTTATAGCCCAGATTATTACAAGACCCACAATATAGCTAATATTACAAAAAGAGCACAAACCTCACTTAATCTTATTTCTTTGGCAAGGTCCTTGATAAGTTGTGCTGGTTTGAAGTTTTCTGGTAGTTCATCTTCATGCTCTGCTAAAGCCTAAAATGGAACAAAGCCAGACTGCTGTTTCTGTGCATGTTTTTTGCAAAAATATATAAAAAAAAAACCTCATTAACTGACACATCAGTATTTTTCCTAGGTACTGAAATCAATACTGACTGCATCAGTACTGCAAATAAGGAAAATATACTTTTTCCCCCTTTTGTATGTTCTTGTAAATAGTCTTTGTCAGATATTATTGTATTTTCACAACTGCAGCACCACTTCGCTCACCCCCTTATATGAGATTCTGTGAGAAATTCCTTTTCTACATCTACAAGGAGAGACTGTCTTAGGCTGCTGTCTTCAGTGAGTATAACAGGCATATACTTTATCAGCAGAGTGGTTTGGGAGCTCCCTGACAAGACTAACAACATTTCCTTTCACATGTCATGTTATAATATTCAAAGTTCAACTTCACCTAAATACCAACACAGTCTCACTTCCTTTGACTCATCTCTGTGGCAAGTGGAATAGTAAACAGGGTGACAGGGAGAAGAGAGCTTCCACACCAGTCATTCCTTCTGCAGGAAACCAGGGAGCAATTCTGAATGCAGGCTCAAGCACTGGCTTTTTGCAGTAGGGAGCAGCCAAGTCCCTGACTACGTTTAAATATGGGACAGCCACCTAACTGACCTAACTGTGTACGTAACATTGTGTACTCAGCTACTCATCCCTTCTTAAAATATCTGAAAATCCTAAAGCTGCTAGTTCCCCTGTTCACATTTTATGATTGAATGGCCTGTCTCCTGCAGCTAGTTCCCCAAAACTTTAGGAGCAATACACACAAGAATAGCACTTCTGAAATGACTGCAGCAGGAAATTCAAGCTCCAAATCCCTTTAAGCCTTCTCTCCAACCAATATGTATTTCCTGGCTCAACTAATGTGCTGATTTGCAGGAACTGGGCACCTTGTCCACACAAAAATGCAGGCGTTGTTCTAGGCCTTGCTCGCATACACAACCTTTGCTTAATTGATTTGGCACATGAAAATGCTCAGACTCAGGGAGAACTTTCATTCAGTACCTTTTGGCTGTGTCCAGGTAGTACGTTTTTTTCTGTCGACTCCTCATGTGGCATTATGAAATCCCAGCTTTTGCCCTTTTCCCTGTTCTCCCAGTCCCTTCTGTCTAGAGTTTTAGTATTAGCTGTTTTGCTATGGAGATATTATTTGTTCTAGCATTTGGTCTCTGTTCCAGTGACTGACAAACCTGAGGAACACATAATATTAAAACAGGCTGCTTCTCCTACCTGTTTTTTAGTCCATGACCTGAATGCACCATTGAGAATTTTTGCTCCTTGGAGTAAATGAGCAGGAGGCTGTTGCCCAGCTTTATGCAAACCTAAACAGAGAAAAAAAGACAATGACTTTCTAACACTGCTAGCTAAAGATGTTTTACATAAAGTCTTTAATTTGAAAAAGTTTAACTGTGAAAGTTAACTGTTTGAAAGTTGGTCACCACAAATGAATCCCTATTATAACTTGATGGTAATAAGTAGTATATTTACTGTGTCATAAATCCAACTCAGCCTTCCTACAATGTGCTCCTGTAAGTTATGTCTACACTGGCAATCCTTCTGGTTCCTTTCTTGGTCCCATACTCAAGCTAGCTTCCATGTTCATACATCCTAGGCCGTGGGAATAAAAAAGTACCATCAGCAGTTCTTTTATTCTGACTGAAAAAGCAAGTACCAGTATGAGGAAACAAAGCTTATATTGGGCACAGCATTTCACTCCTGCATGAGTACAAGCTTGCCTAAATTTTTCCCCTCATTCCAGTTTTTGTTCAGTTGGTCACAAGGGGCCCCCCTTCCAGGCGACACTCAGAGGGACCCCTCACCTTGATTATAAATGAGACCCTTTTTTTTGTTATAAAAGGATCTCGTGGGTGTCTCTAGACACATTCTGTAATAAGAGAAATAGAGGCAAAGAGCAAAGTGAGACCAAATCTGTAAAGAACAAACACATGGTTGTTTGGATCATCTCTGAAGGAATCTGATTGGGAAGATTTTGGATTTCACAGAAAGCTTTGCTTTCATTCTCAGTGCTCCTGCTGGCCACATCTCTGATGCTCCTGTGGCCCCGTGTATATGCGACCTGCCCAAGTACTTCAACCGGTATCAGCAGAATGATGGGAGAAGGAAGTGCTACTCTATGCCTCGGGCTGACAGAGCATGTAGTTCATTAGCTTAAAACAGGAAATTAATCGAGACTTGGCAGGCAGCTAAAAGTTTTTTAAAAATATGTTACAACATTATTTGCCTCTGAGGCAACTTAAATACATTTTGTAAAGAAGATGGAACCTTCCCTTACGCATAGGTAAGAGGGACAGTTAAGGTCCTTCCAAAAGCAAGACGGCAGGATATTAAGGGGAGAGCTGGACCAGACCAGCATGTTCTGGTATGTTGAAAGCAGTTTTCAAATACAAACAAGACTGATTTTGGCCACCTGTCAACCTTCTATGTGACACATCAGCAGAAATTAAGACTAAGTATTTTAGGCCCCTAAAGCTAAGCAATTAAGGCAGGCAAAGAAATGCAGTTTTACCTTTGAATGTCTCTAGTAGATGCTTTCCCATATACCAACATGCAGTTTCAAAGTTTGGAAACTGGGTCAGACTAACAATTTTCAATCGCCTTTCTACTTCATATGCCCTGCAATACAAAGCAACATGAACTTAAAGCATAGCAGATCACAAGTATGTCACACAGTGACAAGCACTGCTCATAAATCCTGAGGTTCATTTCACAGTGCTTCATTTCTTCCTACTACTACCATATATTCTGGCATCAGACCAAATGAAAACATAAAAATAACACTAGTAAGAAACTGTGTGATACACATGTATGATAGTTATATTGCATTATTTGTCCAGCATCAGTAAAGAACTACTTGCATTATCTTACACTGGGCAAAGAACCCAGATGAGCAGGTGGGGGCTTATCCAGAAGGCGAATGGCGCGTTTTAGGGTAAAACTCCTGACAGCTTTTAACAGTTCTTCCTTCAGGACTTGGCCACATCAATCCAAGCACCTCACATACCCTTCCACATGCTATGCAATAGATGTAAAGACAGCTTGGAATAACTCAGAACAGGAGAACACAGTCAAAGGGGACAAACGTGGGTACACTTTCCAAAATTCCTCAAAAGAGCTACATCAAAGTTACTGCAAATGTAGGCTAATTAATAGGAGAGAGGATGGCCAATTTATTAAAAACTGAGCCTCTACCTAACTTTAGATTCTAGAGACAGATTACCTCATCTGCATTTCAACACTTAGACTATGTAGAAAATGTCCTGCAAAGGCCAGGCAGTCTACAGGTGTTAGAGTTGCATAAATCCAACCTAAAAGAGAAAGAGAAGGGTCCTGAGGAGAAAATCTGGAATCACAGTAACAAAGACTTTATTCACAACATATTGTTTATACTTCACTTAGCAGCCTACTTTCAAGGTACGAATAGAGCTCTTCAGTCCAAGTCAGCATCAGAACTGCATAAACTTTGAAAAAAGTTGCATCTGGTCCGTTGTCTGTTTTGCACGATAAAGGCCCAACCCAGGAAGGTCTATGCACCTTTGACTCCCAGTCCCAGGGCTACCTTCAAAGGTGGCAGGCAGGGAAAGGGGGCATACTGCTCACACTGACATTACCTTCTTGTTACTGTGAAAAGCAGCAGCAGCTACATAATGGTAGCTGCTTTCACATCACCATAAAAATCTGTGACAGCTCCTGATGCTGACTTTATTGTAGTGCCAGGAACAGGTGTTTTCCAAACACTTATTTTTGCACAAAAATCTACTTAAGTTAGTGAATCTCTATAAATTGCTCGATATTTATTCCACCATCTGCTCCACACATGGTCATGAGAGAAACACCTACTTTCCATGTTTTACAGTCAAAGTAAAAATCAAGTGTGTAAACATTATGTGCAAGAATATACTCACACACAGAAAAATGGCACTACTGGATGCTGCATCCAAAACTCAAGTACCAGTGCTGTTACTTACTAACGCCGCCTAGAAGCCTCAACTCAGATTATGGATCGAGTGGGCGATGCATTGTTTAAAGGCACGTAGAGGGAGAGAAAATCCCTGTCCCAAAGAGATTACAGTTTCAACAGATAACAGGGAGTGCTGGAAACAGCAATGAAAATGAGGAAGTAGTTTTTTATGGTGAGAGAAAGGTGAGGGGCAGGGGCAGAAGTAGAACTGCATTCACTTAAAACTCTGCACTATCTGCTGATCAACTCCCTATCCTTATGAAGATCCTCCCAGGAACTGAGAAAAACAAAATCCACCATTCCTACCCTGCAATGAAAGCCTGAGTCTATGAAGTAACCCATAAAATTCTGTGACATCCAAGTCTTCAGCCTCATGTGAAACCATAAGTGCACACTCACGCTTGTGCAGGCACCTATAGTTCCTTAGTGTCACAGGGAATCAATGACTGTGAAAAGGATTTTGTGGGAAGTCATGGTCAGCAAGTAATTAAATGTGAATTCTCTCTTAGATGGCAAAAAGCACCTGTGTCATGGTTGGATTTTTGCCTTTTGCAAGCATATGAAATTATACTTCTACTGAGAATTAGAGTTCATACTTCATCAGAGAAAGTGGTCAAAATCACATCCCTGTAGTATTTTGGACATGCTATTTCAGCAGCTCTAAAACATGCAGGAAACCTCACCCGCAACAACCTGCTCACCTGAAGGGATGAACAGTGTCTGTCCTTGTTTCACTGTGCATTTGTAACATTTATCTACTTGGTCTGCAAAAAACATCTCACTGTGGTTTGCTGCTGATCGCCAGCGTTCATAAAGAGAAATATTTGCAGAGGCTGGTTTGATGAGATAAAATATCTTTTCTCCCTGAATTAGAAAACAGAAAATTAGCAACAAGCAGCCAAACCAAGCACTGCTGCACTGGCACAGACTCATGCACAAACATGCGTGCACGCACACATATTCATCTAAAGAAATACACAGCATTATGTATGTTAAGACTATTGAAATAAAATTTACTTGTCAGCTTTGCACAGAACAACTGAAATAATTACATCACCAGCTGCCCACATTTGCTCAGATTTGTGGGATTGATGTTGAAAAAAGTTTACGGTGCCAGATTCCATTATCCTGCAAAAGCAGGATGTAATATCTTTCAGGTCTTAGGCGATGTATATGCAGAAGGCACTAAACAAATATAAAAATCCAAATACAGTGAAGACACGCGGACAACTTCCACACTCCAAGTGGCTTCCTCACTCAGCAGACCCTGGCACTGCTGAGGGCGTACCCACTCACTGCTGTTAAGGCTCTGTGTATTTCTTATGGATAGAACAGGACCATGGGGAAAGAAAAACTGAGACCTGAATTTCTGAGATAATTTTAGGATGGTCTTTGCATGTGAAATTTCGTTTGTTACTAGATGTACCACAAAAACATGACTCCTCACCTTCAGCACATGGTACCATGCAGAAGCTCCTCCCGAATCTATGTGGAAATCCGTGTAGCTGTCCTTCACACAGATCAGGCAGTACTTGGTAACTTTTGGTTTAGCCAGAAGAGCATCATCAGGCCAATAGTTTTCCACCCAGGACAACTTCTTAACTATATCTGGAGGCTCTACAAAACTGGACATCCTTTACAGAGAGGATTGAAAACAAACACGCACCTTTTTAAAAACAAGCACAAGGACCCTGATACAACAAAAAGCGGAGTGTGACTCTAATACTTGTATGGCAATCTGAAGCAGCTCCTTACATGTCAGTGGAACTGCTCTTCATTCAGAAAAAATGTGAAAACTGTTTACAGGCAGAAATTTAAGGCTTTTTAAGTACGACGACATAGCAACAATCCTTTGACTTCTTTCAGTAGCAGTATTTACAACCAAGTATATGCTGTTTGTAATTTTCTAGTCCATGCCTCTTGCGCTCTAGGCTCAGTTATCAATAGCGCTGTTATCACAGCCACTTTTCCAGCCCCTTCAGAAGAGAAAGTAGAATGTGTGCTCTCTTACATAAATGGTCTGGCAAATCTTAATAATTTGCAAGTTAAGCTTAGTATTAAAAATCCTAATAACAAAACATTAGTACTTAAGGACTGTATAAGTCTTGATCTGATGTTGAATCACAGTGATCTTTTTATTTAGACTGACTAAATCACATTAAAAGCTGAGGAGGAGGAAAAAGTCTAATTTGGGTTTATAATGTGAATATATTTAAAATATATAATATGTATATAATTTATATAAAGGAATATATTTCTTTACATCAAGCATATATTAATATTGTATATATTTGTTTATATAAATTTATATTATGTTTATATTAAATATATATTATAAACTATAAATCATAGCTTGGATGATGTAGTGGCATGATAAACAGGTATTAAAAGTGTTTTAACCCAGAATGTGCTAAATTTTGTATCTAAATAGTCCAAAATTTGTACTAATATTTGCAGAGGGTGGAGGTTCACCATTGGACGCTCTTAAATATCATGTCAGTAAGAGTATCTGCACTTCAAACTAAAATTAAACGCTCCAATGTGTCATTTATGCTCACTGTCAAACACTGATAACAATAGCTCCATTTAAAATGGCAGGAAAAGATGGAGCAGTGCATTCAATTAAAGTGTCACTGTCTACGTTAAGAAATAAAATATTTGCTCGTTAATGTCTAAATTAGCGACATATGAGTGACAGCTCCAGCAGCCCTTCAGAACAAAAGACCTCCCATTATTCTGGGATAATGGCGAAAGCTAAAAAAATCTCAACTGAAGATACTAGTAATCTTTAAAGCCTATAATTACCGGAGACGCCTTCTGCAGAAATGGGTGTGTACTACTAAAACACTAACTACAGGGCTAAAGGTAATTTTTTAAAAAATGAGCTTGTAATGATTCATCAGCCTTCTCTTTTTAAGGCTACTTTAAGCCTTCTTGCTAAAATGGAATGCTCCCCAAAACAATAAATCTTTATTTTTATGTTGACACTCATCATCATCTGTGTAGCATTTGTATACAAAGGAATCTTTTCCTTCTGTGACACTTCCCTTCTAGAAGTATTAGCTAACCCGGAGGACTACAAGAACTGTAAAAATTATCTGCACAGTTGCATGAAGTTCAATACATTATAGATGCATCTGCCTACCTCTGGAATAAAAGCACAGCTCAGGTGATGAATACAGCTATATAAAGCACAAAGCAATAACTTGAACTCTTAGGCATTTACATCAGCTAATTATCCTATATATAAAACATATAATATAAAATATGAGGAGAATAGTAGGCTTCCTGTCACTGAGGATTGGTGGTACTCACCTAGCCACCACCATTACCCCTGGCTCACTGCATCACTAAAGCACCTCAACCTCAAATTCAGAGCTAATCTGTATCATCACACCCTCCGGCATTCCATCAGGAAGTCAGCATCACTCTGGGTCTGAACTGCTGTCATACAGACTACAAGTTAACTCACAAAAGCACTGAAACTAAAAATATAATGCATGGTATAGGATTACAAAATTATAATAATTTTAAGCTTACTCTCATTCAAGGACATCCAGGAACATACCTAGAGCCACACTTCATCTATTTACTTACTCTGCTGCTTTAAATGGAAGATCTCAATAAGCAATACATGATGCACTCAAACCAGTGCTATACAATTAGGATGCTCACTGCTGTACAACACATTTTAAAAAATAATGCTCCAAGGAGATCACCATGTTTCAAGATGACCTTATGCTGGAAGAAGGGCTGTCATTGCCTTATATCCATCAGGATTCCCATCTCACCAGAAAAATAATCAAAATATTAAAATAACCAAAACATTAAAAAATAAGCCCCCTTATGTCCATGTTCTCCCATGAACCCGCATACAGTTTTATCATACCTCTGTGGTCATCTCTGTCCTCCTTTCTTTGGTTTTACCAGTATTTGTCAGGCTGTATCTAAGTACCTAAGACCATACTAGGAACATACTATGTTATCATTCACTCTACCAGGACAGCACAGAGAATTTACTCCCAGAGCATCAAGTTATGTTCTAGTTATAAATCACTAGTATCTAGTTGCAATGGATTAACTATACCTATACTACTAGAGTTAAAATAAAACTGAAAGGTGCCAAAATGTTCTGTTCTGATATGTGAATGCTGATGGCACACGACTGCTGATGATACAGAGGTGTGAATCACTATACCTAATGCTGGCCCTTTAGTCCACTATGTACTGTTCTCATATAGAAACAGCACTTTCATTTCCATGCATTGCCTGAACCGGCTGCATACAGATGACGCAGCAGAGAGTCAGAGCAAGAAGCAGCTGCTACCCCATGGTTAAAGCAGTACCTCCTAAAGAGGGAACCAGGGGGAAGGCAGAGGCTGTTCAGACTGCCCCAGCCAAACCCCACCACGTATCCCAGACACTGCACGGTGCAGCAGGCTGGACTCTTTACCTTGTGTCTGAGAACTCCAGGTTGGTCACATTGAGGACCCTTTTCCTGTTTGTACTGTAGTAGTAATCCACAAATTCCTTGAGCTTCATCTTGCAGTCTTTCTGTTTGGTGACATCAGTGACATCAACACTCCTCTCTGGTCCTGCAAATTAATTCAATGAAAAAGCGAGATTGGACAGAAGCCTGACTTGCCCCATTTTGTATGCTTGGGGGTGAGTTAACATCTCAAGAAACATCTAAATCTTTTGATTTTCTGATCATCTTAGCCTTTGTATTTTCCTTGTTGCTTATGCACGTATACACATGCATGTATAAAAGACGTTTATAAACATACAATGTATATGCATAAAATGGTGCTTTTGTATTCATGCCCCCGACATAATTATTTCTGTAGTTTTTATCTTTAAAGGATTAATGTTAATTTGAATCTATTAATTTCATTATGGATTTTATTTGCACAGTGCAAATTATATGCAGATACCTGTATATCCAAGGGTAAGCCCTACCCATCACGCTATAAAAGTCTCATGATAGTAGACAGAGTGTAATACTGTACATGTTATCTTGTCAAACCAATTTTCCAAAATTTTAAGTTCTCTTACGCTCTAGTTTAAATTTTTCCTTAGAAAATCTATAATCAAAGTTTTGCAGGAGAATTCCCATTTTTTCACATGCTATTTCAGGTGTGCCACAAAAAAAATTGACTTTTTGTTATTTTACCCAAAATTACACTTATCAAAAATCCATCCCCTATGTATTACAGTAGAGAATAAGCTGCTAGTACTTATACATTTCCTCTGACAGACCTTGTTGGATACAAATCTCCATGTTAATACTAACAGTATTAGTCAATTAGTGGAATTTAACAGTAGGTGTACCAGAGAACACATGGAGAAAGTCAGAGCTTTAAAAACCATGCCCATTTCTAAGCACACTCTCTTATCCTTTCTGCAAGAAAAGCATCTCTCCAGTCTTTCTTCCCTTCAATTTTAATTGGCCTTATTTCCTCTTCCAGCATTTCATTCATAGCTTTTTTCACATTAGGAAAGGGAAAAAAATCAATTTGTTTTTTTCATGAAATGCCAGAACAGTAATGATGTATTTGGCAGCCTTGGTTGTGGTGTTTTGTCCTCCGCTATTTACTTTAGATTGTTTCTAAAAGCCATTCTAGGTCCAATGTAATGAGATAAATCCCTGCCTGGGAAATCCCGTTCAAGCAAACTAACCCCATGGAGGTTAGACCAGTGCATATTTTTTCCATGCACTTTCAAATCTGGTGCCAGCTCCAGATCAAACCCATGCTCTTCCCTCCAGCTTTTCACTAACTGTTTTGTTGGTAGGGTGGATTATTTCAGCTTGAGGCTGAAAGAAAGCCAGCAGATGCATAAGGAACACCTAGGTCATACAAAAAAATCTGCTAAGTGTAGCAGATGGGCAAGGAAAATATGTCTTCTGTAGAAGCAACAGGATAGAGAGAACAATAAAATCAGGGGTCTTGAATTCTTCTTTATTCATAGTTATCTCACCGCACACAATCACTGCAAAACCAATAGATACAGTCAAGAACACCAGTGGCTGGTGATAGCACCCTCCAGTTTGGGGAACAGGTCTATGGCCTGGTGAAGAGAGTGCAGGAGGGGGTGGCTAGCAGATTATATAAGGAGATAAAGGGACCAGGAAATGCAGACAGATACACTGGAGCTGGAGTGATGGCTTCAAAAGGACGATGCCTTGCCAGAAGACTGGAAGAAGAGAGAATAGGACAGAAAGTGACACAGAGGAGTGACGAAGCAAGAGGGGACAAGAGACAAGATCACACATGCTAAAGGAAAAAGGATGCAGAGACAAGACAAGCGACTTCAGAGCACTTCCATGGCTCCTGGCCAAGGTACGTCTGCCAAGCTGGGATGACGTGGTGACTTGTGAGAAGATGCAGTACAATACCCTGCTCAGGTTAGAGACAGGAGGATGCCAAAATAAATCCAAATGACCAGCAGCAATGAAAATAGCTCTCACTGACAGCAGTGTTAAAAAATGTACTGCCTTTGCAGAGTGGAAGTCTGAATCTAGTAATTCCTTCAATACAAAGAAAGATGTCAGTAATCAATTAAGACCTGGCCTGAAGAAACAATTTTTTTATATTCCTATGACTGTTTCTTTTAATGCAGTGCTATGGAGTACACTGCAGTCTGGCTGAGGCTCACTGCAGGATACACAAGTTGGTACAAGAAACAAAAGTGAATTAATTGCTAATTACAAGCTACCACTACATAACAAATATTGAAGTTAGCATAGCTCAAGACATAGACAATATTTTACAATATATTTTACATTTTTCTATGCAAATAATATATTTTCTATTACAAAGCAGCTGAGCTCCAAACAGTACAATGTCATCTGCTTGCCAGATACCCACCAACGTAGTTTTCAACATCGCTGACATAGAAGGTGGGTGCGGGTACGGACAAACCCAGGCCGTCCTTCTTTGGGACGAGGATAGGCTCTGCAAAGCCATTTTCTTCCAAATACTCTGTTGTTAGTTGGCTGCCTGGCACTTTCACAACTACATCTTCAGCACTGAAAAAGTAAACACAGATTCAGTGATGAGGTGCTTCCACGCAAAGTTTGGTATTTTCTGCATTTCACTACTGAAAGGAAAAGTTATAAATAAGCAATTATATGCACATTAGGTGCATAAGACAAAAGCCAAACCCCCATTTCGTGCACAGCATGCAGGGCACAATAAAATAATCCAGAATTGGTTTGCTCAAGCCTCATGCACCAACTGCTAGAAACTCCTAAAATAACAGCTTACAGAGAAAGACAGTTTTCCTCAACTATAGGGATCTGTCAAGTTACCAGTGATCAATGTTAAAGAAATTAGTGTTAAATGTTCCACCCTAAACAAGGCAAGATTAAAAGTGTTACATAATCTCAAATAAATTGTCCAGGAAATACTCTGCAAATCATTTTTAAGTAGTCAAATAAATAGCTTGGGAAATATTCTGCAAATCATTTTCAAGTCACTGGGAGGGCATCAAAGGGACTAAGGAAAGGGCAGCTTCATCAGGTGATGAGCTATTTGTGCCAACAACTCTCAAGGGGAATTCAAGTCAGATTTCTAGATCTTTTCAAGAGTAAAACACTTTATATTTGGAGTGAAAAGTGACTGTATATGAATGACCGTCAATCCCAAAAGCACCCTGCCGCCGTGTGTGGTTTCTCAGCTGGGCTCCAAAAACCATCCAGCAGGCCAGGGCCATGGCTGCCTGTGGTGGGGACAGCAAAACTTTGCGTGTTCACCCCAAAAAGCACTACCTCTCTAGACTGGTAAGGCTAATACATGACTGCCATCTCCTGCAGCAGCTCTGAACTACAGCTCACATCTTCATACAGCACCAAAAACCAGCGGGAAAGGGCACGAGGCTGTGAGCACCGCTATGGTGGCTGGCACATGTGGGCCTCTCCGCCTTTGCAGCCCCATGAAGCCCAACCTGTGGCAGAGCCCCTGACACCCTTTAACTGTGGGGGCTCCCCCACACCCTTTGCTGTGGGGGTTCCTCCTTTGATGCCACCACGCAAAGGGAACCCCTTGCCCTGGGCCTTCTCAGGCTGCGTGGGCAGGGATACACCTGGCAGACTTAAACCCCAGGGAGAACAAGGTGGCCGGACACAAAGAGGGATAAGCTGTAGAAACCCAGCTTATTTATGGGTCACCCCAGCCACAGTGCATCAGCAATGGCTGACCAGGAGGTAAATTTAATTAATAGTTAATTAAAAGGAGTGTTCCTCATTCATGTGAGCACTGGTACTGTACGCCAGCAACATGCAAAGAATGAAGCTGGAGATTTTAAGGAGCAAGAAGCAAAACATGATGTACCGCTAAACCTCTGCACTTCCTTTACAGTCCCCATATATATCTCATGTAATTGTTCAAGTCTGATTCGCTTCTATATGTGCCAAAGAAACTTACACACAGTTGTAAAGCAAGATCAGTACCAGAGCATCTAGTAAGAATCATGCCAAAATGGAGAGTCTGGCACCTACACTGAAGTACCTGAACCGTCAATTTAATTATCATTACTACTACCTACTATTACTACTCTAATGCTATTTTGGTATTAAACATTCAGGAGAAGAATGATATTAATTATATTTTTTGCCTTTTTGCTCCCTTCACTGTTCTTTTTGATCCGAGCCTCACCAAGGGACTAACCGTGGGTTATAATTTACCGTTGTGTGCTGTGAATTAGCAATGATGTTTCTGTCTCTGAACTGAGACCCCCTTTTTCTGTTCATCACATTCTGACTGACGAGTGTTGGGTTTTGTTCTGTGAACATCTGGAGAATTTATTCATTTTCTTCAGAAGAGAAAATTTCTCAACAAGACTTTGTTTTACTAATGGCACAAGCATTTTTTCAGAGGACTGAATCTTGCAAGCACTCCTTTTGGCTATAGACCCTTCTTTCCGAGAAACTTGAATTTGGCAGCAGGATTTTCTTATGTGCACACTTATGTGTGCACAAACAAAAAAAATGGGGATCCATATTTTTTTGCAATTTGGGAGTGACTTAGAGGTATTGCATATGTGAGTGCAATCTCAGAGGCCATGAAAGGTTACTGAAATCCTTCTGCCTAGGCCTTAAACCTTTTTGAAGAAACTAGCTTTGCAACCTGTTAAATTGCTCTGTTTAAAAACCAAAAATAAAAACCCCAACCCAAAAGAGGCTAAGACAAAAATCTAGCAGGTCCCAATAGAAATAGCCAAGCAACTAAAACTACTGGGTCCTGAGTTCCGTGAAACACATCTGTAGGTGCTGCAATCACTTTGCAGAGGTATTTTCAGCCTTTTACTTAACCAGTCTAAGGCCAGTATCTGAAATTAAATGTGAAATTAAATTGTCTGTAAAAAGGAAGAAGTTTTGTGTTTACCAAGTACACTTTACCAGTCTCCAAGGATACTTCTAAAATAATTAGTTATTATTAATTAAGGATTTATTTGGCTAAGGCCTGCATTAGAGAACCAGAAGAAAATCATCACTCTTACAAATGGCTGTGAAGCAGCCTAATAAAGTGTGGAACATGTCACCTAACAATTAGCACTATTCATTACTCCAAATAAGTGAGCCTTTGTCACTGTAGCAACTGAGGATGTCATTGTTCTTTTCAAGATGGAGACAGACTTCAGCAAAACCATGAATATTTTTGAGAACTGGATAATTCTATGCAATTAATTGGTTAGTTTCTTATGCAAGGGCATGTTGTAGGGGCCAAGCACATTCTTGCTCTTGTCTTCACATATACTAGCTTCTATGGAAATCCCCAGGAACTGGGCTCAATCAAGAGTAGATTTTAATATGGCTGCACAACTACAAAAAAGGGAAGAGCCTGGGACATCTGCAGTGAAGCAGCACTCATTTAAACTTCATCGCTCTGTACCATATAATGTTTTCAGCAGGGATCATCATCAGTTTCATAGGAAACTGGCTACATATGCTTTACCTCAACAGCCTGCCCATGCATGCAGCTGAACAACGTACCTTGGAAAAGTACGACTTCTAAGTTCCTTTATAAAGACTTGGCTTCCGTTCTGTACAGGTTTGACCTCTGTCGTCTGGCCATTATCGTGTTTATGCCAATTTCTTTTCTTTTTCACTGAAAAAGAATGAATTGGACAGTACCATATGTTAAATAGAAGATAATTATTAAGACATTTGAAGGAAGGACAAATCTTCATTTGATTTCTTATGCAAGCAGAAAAGAGGGAACCCCTGCTATGTTGCACTGCAAATTTTAATATTGCTCTCAATTCACCATTAGACAATTATACTGTAGCCTGAAGATCTATTACATACTGAACAGTGTTCGTTTTGTAACATAAGGGCAACCAGACGGATAATTACTGAGCTGCACAGCTACCGCAGGCTTTATGCAAACATAGGCTCTGGACGTTTTGTACTTGCCAGACTACACGCTTAATCCTTATCATAAAACTCTTAGAAAGGCACTTTTCTGCCTTCTCAATTTGCAGTATAGATCTTTACAAATATATTTGTCATGAATTACTTTAATCTAAAGGTCTGTCCAGAAGTGGCAGATTTGACATCAATTTTGATGGGCTTTGAATTATGCCCTGCACACACCATGCATATAAAAGGAAAAATAAAATAAATAAAAAAGATGTAAGGGCACCACAAACGCCATTTTTAGAACTCCTCTTAATCCTAGGTTTTGAAAGGCAAGCCAGGCTTAGGCCTTCAGTTGACGAGAGCAGACTGAAGGTCCCTTGACTGTGCTCCCAGTGGGTGAGACATATAGGCAAGTTCATCATGGAAAAAGGGTCAGAAGGAATAAACACAAGTAAGTCAGTCAAATGTCAGTGTAGTTCTGCCTTGCCTCTTTGACAGCCAGATAATGCAGAGCAAGAAAAACTGGTCCATTTTTTTCTTAGTCAGCACTCTCTCTCTCAGCTGTTCTTACTTCCACAGTCTGTTCAAACATGCTTATTTCAGTAGTAAATTAGTCCTGTCCCAAGTGAAGATTCATACCATTTCAAGCCTCCATTAGTAGAATTTTCATATGTCACAACTTACTTTTATTTCTCACCCTTGTTTTAAGTCATGAAACTCAGTATTGTACCCCAAAATCAATATCTCAGGCTTTTCTTACTGTTCAAAACAGCTAGGGAAGGAAGGGAAGGAATGGATACTCCTCAGTATCCATGGACAGACAGCACCCTTTCCTCGCTCTTAGACACACAGACACACACAGACACACAGACACACACAGACACACACACAGACACACACACAGACACACACACAGACACAGACACACAGACACAGACACACAGACACACAGACACACACACAGACACAGACACACAGACACAGACACACAGACACAGACACACAGACACACAGACACACAGACACAGACACACAGACACACAGACACAGACACAGACACACACAGACACACACAGACACAGACACAGACACACACACACACAGACACACAGACACACAGACACACACAGACACAGACACAGACACACACACAGACACACACACACAGACACACAGACACAGACACACAGACACAGACACACAGACACACAGACACACAGACACACAGACACACAGACACACAGACACACAGACACACACACACACAGACACACACAGACACACACACAGACACACACAGACACACACACACAGACACACACACACACAGACACACACACACACACAGACACACACAGACACAGACACACACACACACAGACACACACAGACACAGACACACACAGACACAGACACACACAGACACAGACACACACAGACACACACACAGACACACACACCCACAGACACACACACCCCCACACACCCACACACACACACACCCCCACACACCCACACCCACACCCACACCCCACACCCCACACCCCCCCCCATACTTTTTAATTAAGAAAGGAATCTGGAAGCCACGGCTGTAAGATGTGAGGTTTGGGAAAAACTAACTTTGTTTTCCTGCCCACAACCCTGGAATAACTCAAGTAAAGACATCTCCCAACGAATCCATCCCAGGTTTTGCACAAAGCATGTTGGTTTTATTAGCTCCATGCAGCTCTCCAGCCTAGCTGGATATATTCATTAAAGCTGCTAGTTCTTTATCTTAATGATTCTCAGGCTTAGAGTATTAATTCACTTCTCCTGGTAACAAAGGAAACAAGCCCTACATTAATGCCAAACCTTTCTCCTCTCCTTCCTTTTCCAACAACTGCCTCCTCCCCCTCTCAGCAGATCCAAACCAACACTGGGACTCTTCGCACAAGTCCCAGTGAAACAGGTGTCACTTGCCACAGTGAAAATTAAAGAGCTTATCATATTAGTGTGTTCTTTTATTATACTTCAGATAGCATGCAGCATCAAGAAATAAAAGTGGCAAATCGTGCTGAATTAAGAAACTCACTGCAACTCTTCAAAAAGCACTAGGGAGCTATTTCACTCAGCGGTGCCAGCGAGCGTCCACCTCTCACATCCACCTCTCATGCAGAGGCAACAAAGATGCCTTCGCTCCCAGAACTCTCCCCAGGAGGTGCTGTTTCCTGGCCAGCAGCAAGCCGGCTGCTGGAGGCCATTATATTATATTAAACAATCAACATTTGGCCCATTTTCAGCCATTCTCTTTATGTTTCACCTTCACCATGAACACCACAGTAAAGATTAGGGGCCCATTAACAGTGCAACAAATAATAGCTTTGGCCAGAAAAGCCACTTTTCTTATATGATTACAGATTTCTTTTTCTGCAGAACTTTCTGATCCAAATTTGACCATTGGAAAGTATAACCCACTCCTTCTCCAGAAAACCCTCTAGAGCAAAAAGGGAATGTATTTTACTGAAAACTGTATTTCAAAATGAGTAATTCCAGACTTCAAAGGTATACTTACATTATTTCAAATATATTTATGAAGAAGGGCTACCTAGAAGCACCCTCCTAGTTCTCTATTGATTTATATTAAAGGTTGTAACTACTTAAAAACAGTATCAGCCTGACTTTGGTTTGCATGCATTAATGTAACTTCACCAACTCCAAAGAATTTCTGATTTTCACGGCTGCAAATGAGAGAGCAATCAAACCGAACATATCAGATCATGTTACGAAAATGAGTCAAGTCTGCCTAAACAAAGCACTTATATTTTATATAAATGATGTCAGAAAATTTTGTGTGAATGTGTATGATTTTTCCCAAAGAGGAGTCCCTACAAATTTTATTAAACTGAAATGGTTTAAAATGTCATATGACAGGAAACAATCTTCTGAAATAGTAGCCACTAAGCCACATTAGTAAAGTGGAAAAATGTAAGAAGAGGAAAATTATTTTTAAATTTGACATCTGGAAAACATATACTGCGGAATGCACGCTCCAGAAATACACATATATTTTTAAATCCAGACAAGTTGCATAACAGACAATTGGTGTCTGTGTTCCCATTTGCTAATCTTGCAATAATTAAATCCTACTGGCTCTGGAACAACACTTACTCAGTTATTTCAAAACCAAATCTGCTAGATAACCAGTTTAAACTTATACTGAGCAGTTAATAAACAAATGAAAGTGATCATCTCAGTGAAGTCCCAGCAGAGCCCAAGTGCCGTGGTGCAGGATGCCCTGCACACAAATGCCTGACAGAATGGATGCATTAAGCCAAGCTGTTCCTGCCTTCATTTAATCAGTCTTTTAATTTCCTGGCCTATTGCACTCCACAAGGAGGGGCTACAGGACAACAGCCTCATTTTTCAACAGGATCCACAATTCTACGAGTTAATGGTGACAATGGCTATGCAGCTTGAGAACCCATGATCTTGCAGTTCACCAAAACTCAAGGTAAGGTTATCAATAACTAATGTTTAAATGTTCCCAAAATTCTTACACTAACTACTTTGATGATTGGTCTTGTATGTCATTAAACTTTCTGCAATGCATTTGAAGGGAGAAAACAAAGTTGTATTGCTCTACTGCAGAACTATACAATGTTCTGTATTCCTACCACCCTGATAACCTCATACATTGATAAGACTAGAGCTAGCAACAGCACTCCAGAAGTACTTTATGCTGTGATGCACGATGCACACGGAGGGACGTACTACCAAGTTGGATTTTTATTTGGATAAAAAGAATAGGTTAGCCAAAAACCTTCTTAAAGCATCAAAAGATGATTGTCAATTCAACTTTCCTTGTCTTAACTGGTACATTAAACTTGTAATCTTTTTATCAAAACTGCTATTTCTTGAATTCTAAGATTACGCACCACAGTTTTTATAGAATTGATATTTAATTCCTGATTATAGACTTTTGCTGCTTCTGTCTGATTTTCTTCCCTTGCACTGAAAAGTAGATGCCTTTCATCATTCATAATTCAAAGCAAAGTGAAAGAAATCAAAACATCAGACACACCTCTATGTTCTACAAAACTCACAGAGGCTGGAAATCCTGTGCTGCTGCTTCTAAACTGCGTCAGTAACAGCCTAGGAGTATCTGCAGTCATATCCCCCTTTTCAACACAACCCATTCTAATATCAAATTGTTCACCTGAGATGGTTTGAGGTTATTTGACCAATTTCCAGTTAATTTGCCAGAAATCTGCCACTAAAACATTAGAAAGGTTGACTCTTTTAAATCAAAAACATTTTGTGGGGACATACTGATTTTGTTAAGTCTTTCAGAACAAGCATCCCAAGGGATTTTTTGCCAGCTAGCCCAATTTGTGGGTGCCCTGCTTGGGCCAAAGTTGTTAGCAGACCATCTGGGAGACAGGAAGAGCTGCAGGTCATTCAGGTTTCCAGTTCACACTTGGTACTGAAAAAGTCAAAGTGGAAAAATTATTCCCCTTTTTGCCCCCAAAACAAACATTTCAGGCTCCTCCGCCTTCCCCCTAGGAATTTTTTAAACTTAAGCTTTTAAGGCAGTGCAGAAATAATTGCTGGTTTTAAAAATTACTGAATTTTAACACAACAGAAGTCAGTTTCCAGCCATCCCTTATTTCGCCCTAAAGAAGGAACATTATGATTTGTTCAGCTCCTGGGAGATGAGCAGAGAGCTCTTCCTCTGTGTGTTGCTGCAAGGTTGCAAAGCAGTGAGAACCTCCACATCACTGTTGCTTATTTACAATAAATGGCTTTCGAGTAAAGCATTTAATCTTTTCCAGGGATTGGTTTCCTTTCTTTTTTCTCATTGTATAACAGAAAGAATTTGTGAATTAATCTGACCAAAGCAAACACATCCTACAGTTCTTTCCCAGACAAAACTCTCACTGAGATCAACTGTCACTTTTACTCAGAATAACTTTTTCCTGTGAAAGAACTGCAAGAATTGGCACCCTCAGTGCATCCTACAATCTTGACTGCCACTGAAATTGCTACAGTTTTATATCCAGGCCAAGTATAACATACTGTTTCTTACTCTTCTCATCCAACGGAAAAAAAAATGCCATGTAGTTTTCAAAAACTCACCTTATTAGAGCTAGCTGTCTCTCTAGACTTTTTCTAGCCCACAGTACTAAGTGCCTTCACATTTCTTAACTCCATGCAAGGAAGGAGGATTCATTTTTGTTGCCGGGACTGGGGACTGAAGGTGTCCAGGTAAGCCACCTTGCATTAGTTCATAGGTACTACCTGAGGCCAGGTAGGGATCTGCATCCAAAGCTCCACAATCCAACCCATGGTTTCCTCCCCCTACCACCTTTTTTCACCTCATGGTTTGAATTCTAATATTTTTGACATGTGATATTTAGGTGTGTCTTTTTGTAATGAAAAAAAAAACCAAAAAACCCTTCTTTTGTTTAAACATGCAGAATCTGTTATGTATCTGAGGACCAGCTGTGCAAGTGTACTTACAAGTAGACTTTCCATGGGTTTTCTCACAATTTGGACAATGATAGATGTCGATATCTGGTGCCTCTTCTTCTTCAACACCCACACAGCTGGAATATATGAAGGCAAATATTACATTAGCTTGAGTCTATCTCCAAACATGCAAGCATGCCATTAATAATGAAAAAAACCAAACCCCAATAAGCTGTGCATTTACTATGCAGCTATGCTGAGTGCTAACAGCTATATTGAAGCCAAGCTTAGGTGCTTTTTACACTAGTCCTGTCAGACTGCATTTTTTGCAGCCTGCATTCCTGATGTGGTGCTAAAAAAGGCAGCAGTCAGAAGCCCACCAACACACAGAGTGTGGACCTCTGTGAAAATGTGGCAGAGAGGGTCAAAGAATTTTTTTTTTTCCCAGGGAGAATATTTTGTATCTATATAGAGTTCCCCAAGCACCATCCCACATACACCCAATTAACAAAACACATCTTCTTTACCAAGCATGTATGGACAGCTGCTAGGTACCAGAGTAACCTTGGCAAGGTGTACCATATGCAAGACTTCTATAGGTTCCATCTCTATTACAATATACAAAGATGAGGAGGAAAGGAAGATACATAGCTCACAGCACTTCTGGCTGCCAAGAAGATGGATTGTGTCGTGGCAGCTGCTTAGAACACCCACCGAGATTATTTTGGATGGCACAACATATGCAACAATACAGCACAGCCTGCGGGCGCGCCACATGAACGCAATCCAATGGCAGAGCACAGCGCTGGGGAAAAACAAAACTAAACTGCAAAGGATTGAAGTACCCAAGATAAGAAGTCGTTGCGCAGTCAAAGCACCAAGCAGCCAGCCAAATAATCAAACTCCAGAATGGCACTGTTCCTTCTCACAGAAAGCAAACAGGATTCTGCTCCTGCTTGCTCAGTCTGAAGTGGCCCAGGCTGTAAGGCACATTTGCAACACAGAAAAAAGAGTTTCAGCTGGGTGCTGTGAGATACAGCCCTTGTGTCATGGCTCCATGAGAGCTCCACTAGGCAAGAGGATCCACAAGAGGCAACAAAGGTAGCTTCAACTTATCCACCTGCACAAACAAGCCTAGATCACATTGCGATAAGAGCACTCCTGGAGATCCTCTACTTCACAGCCTGAAACACCTTCTCACTGCTCTTCGCTTAGCAGAACACACCAATATCTCTCTTCTGCCAAAGAAAGGGTCTGGGCACGTGTCATGGCAATGCCATCTCCATGCATGTGGCCTCCTTGTATCCCACTGGTAGTGCAAAGTAGTGATTAGTGCAGGAAGATTAATTCAGATTTTTTAGCTAATGGTTCTGACCCGCAGGAAGCAGAGGAGAGGATGCTTGCTCCTCTCCCAGTGGCAAGGCAACAGGGTGGGTCTGTTCTGTCAAGTGACTTACAGAATCCCTCAAACCATTCTTACGGTGTTCAAGCTCTTCAGGACAATACCACAGTGTCCAAAATTACAAACAAGTTAAATAATTGGAGAAAGTCATGTAGGTTGGATACACCAGTAATTACTAAACATGATGGTCTAGATGCAGAAGGCCCTAAATTCCTGGTTGCTGGCAGACAGGAACGTGTGTGGATAAAGGAAGGGGCAAGGTATGATCATGCATTCCCATCATGTATGATCATCCATGCTCTCTTATGCTTTTTTAAGCCTTGCAAGTCACCGCTGTTGTGAACCAGCTACCTGGCTCCATGGAGCTCAGAGCTCTTTTGATGACTTTGGTGGGGGGTGAGCACGTGTGCACACACGGTGTACATGAGCACACATGCAAACACATGCACGCTTGGAGCAGAAGCAGTGTTAAAATACACTATGACCCTCTCTGTTTACAAAGGTGGGTTTGAAGCCACTTTTGAATCCGAGGCGCTCAGTGATGTGTAACTGTATACATCATGATTACAAACTACAGATCCACTTGCTTTTAGAAAAGAGGATCAATAAAACCTACCCTGAGTCTGCAACCAAGCTGGAGAAAGCCAAACTAGCTAAGATATGGAAACAAATCTTTTTTATAACCATTGTAAATATTTTGTCAAAATAAGATTTTGCCAAAAACCTTAGTGGATATTTTCATCCTCTTGCAGCTACCAGTGCGTGTATGGGACCCAGCTCCCTCCAAACCAAAGTGTACAGGGGGAGAGAAGCTTTGCAACCAAAGCCAGAGAAACTCTCCTTTTTGTGAGCTCAGCCTGCGAACAGGCCAGTAAGCAGGACATTAGTCTTGAATCGTGTAAAAGCAACTGCAGATTTGGCCAATATTTTTTTTTATTTAACAGTTACTTGAAAAAATACAAAATTATTGAGTCTCCCTGGGCAGACAGCATGGAAAACTGAGGGGTAAGTTTGCAGACAGGAAAAATCATCACAACAATCCAGTCCTCAGAGTCAACTATATACAGGCAATAAAATACCAGATTAAGCAGTAGAAAATTTAAACAAACCCTGGCAGATTAGACCAAGCATAAGAGAATGTAGCGGGTTCCTCTACCCATAAAGCTGCATCAGCTGCTTCTGCCACTGGATTCAGCTTGTTAACCTTAGTAAAGGTATGGATTAGGCTCTATAAAAGGGCTTGAAAAGTCTATATTTAGCTAAACTAAAGAGATGAGACCCTTGGGCGCTACATAGATTGCTACAAGAGGAGGTATGAAAAGCTACTGCACTGGCTTCAGTGTGGTGGGAGCTATTGTTCTGAGAGCAAGTAAAAATATTTAACTAGAACAAAACAGAAAAGTAAAAATAACTGACCTCAAATGCAAACCGTCTTCTAAAAGATGCAGTCATCTTTTCCAATGACAACATGGCTTTTGAATAAGGTTTGGCCATTTACAGCTACTCATAGGGAGAAGCTGCTATCCTCACTGTATGTGAAACTGCAAGTACAAACTTTCCAAGTGATCACCCTACTGAAATGTCTCAGGTGATCTTTAACCAAAATATGAACCAGGTCGAGTTTATGCCCCTTTTCTCAATGAAAAGAGCCAGGTACTACCGCCAGCAGAACTGTTTGTGGGTTTCCATGTCAATATGCACATAAAAAATTTAATTTCCACAGTTAAAGATAGACTGACAGAGACAACCCCTCACAAATGTTCTTGCCACAAGAACAAGGATTTCTTGCTGGGTGTATTGGTTTTATGTGGCAAGGTTTTGGTAGCAGGGGGTCCTTCAGCTCTTCAGCAGTGACCTACCCTTGAGTTAGTCTCCAGAGCGTTGAGAACCAGGGGATTGCCAGCCTTGGCAGAAGTCAGCGCAGAGTCCTGAATCAGCCTCCCACCTAATTTACAAATGTATTTTTCCTCAGAGTGGTTACTTAACAATATAATAGAATCAAATAATTTCTCCAGCTGAAGAAAACCAAGTCATCTATAGCAGCTGAACAGTGCTGTCCTTCACCTCAACCCTCCAAATTTGAGCACAAATGGTGCTTTGTGTTTTACATTTACTTTTTTTTCATGAGAACACTCTACGTTGGTCCCTCCAGTTTCTTTTTTCAGCTCCATTTGCCTGAGAGAAATACAAGCATAAAAAAGACTCGAGCCAAGCATTTGACCCCCTACAATGATCAAACGGGTTCAGAGTCAGCCAGTGCAGGATCACAGGCGGCATGCTTGGGAGTAGCCTCCAGCAACAGGCCCTGCTGCAGCCAGTCCCACATTAATCTGTCAATATGAGCCCTGGGTGCGTTACCATTGGCAGAGAAGAACTGGAAAAAGCTCTCAGTGGCACTTTTGTGTGATTATTCAGGCCTGCTGATGAGATAAAAATGGGCATAAGAGGTTCAGCAAAGGAACTGCGAAGCATTTGGGAAGGCAGAGCTAGCAGAAGGATGGGCAGGGAGCAGAGGGCCAAATGGTAAGATGCAGGGCTAGAAGTAGCCTTTTGAATAACAACAGGAGCAGATTTGTTTCATTTGTATCAGCAGTCCAAGAATCCATTTCACAAAGCCCAGAGACACCCCAAAATAGCGTGCTAACATCCCAGCAACACCCCACTCTGCTGCATGAATGCACAAATCAAGCAGCACAGCATTTACATGTGAGAAAGAGGTCGCTAAACACATCCTGTTCACACAGCAAGGGTACCTCACAGACGCTGGTGATTTTGTACTTGGAGGTGTGCGCAGGTACGAAGTGTGCCTTCCAATGAAGCATTTAGGCATGTCCCTGACTGTGAATTATCTCCAGCTGCTGCTTTTTAACTGTGTGACAATTAAGGCATACACGTTCTTGGGGAAAGCATCAGGTTCCCAAAGCAAATTAGAAGGAGAACACTTTTACTTGATGAAGGATAAGGAAGGAAGGAAAGAATACTCTCCCAGACATTCTGCAAAGCCTCATACTTGCTGTCCCATCAGTATGAACACTGGAGAGGCTGCAACCATAATGAGCCAGCTGGGAACCAGGGATGCAGCCGGTGCACAGGGTAAGGATGCAGGACGCAGGAGCACTAGCCCTGCAGCAGCAGCCAGCACATACCAGTCTACCGTCGTCCTCCACCTATAGAAAACTTGTTCCACTTTTTTGCCCAAATGAAGTAAAGATGGCATAAGAGATTAATTATTGTGCATCCATGAATATCTTGTTAGAACGATTTAAAACAACTTAATGGTTGATTTTTAAATGGTATTTAAGTCATTTAACTCAGGTTAAGGCAGTGAATAAAACTAATTTGATAATGACATAAAAGTGAAACATTATTACTGGTGCATTTCAATTTTACCAAAACTGTTACGAGAAAAAAAAATAATGAAAAGCAAAGCCTTTGATGTTGCAGCTGTTTAAGCTGATACATCACACATTTTACAGTGACTTAAATGAGAATTAGCACAAACAGAAGCATTTGCAGTCAGAGGCTACAAATCATATTTTTATTAGAAACTCTGCACTTTGCCACTTGAAAATGAAATTCTTTCTGTGTTCTCAGTGAATACATGTTCAGATTTCAGTGTTCTGACAAAGTTAACAATAATTTTTTATGCAGGCAACAATAATAAAAGGTACATAAATCAGAATTGTTTTTATAGCACAAATGTTTACAAGGACCTTGATTTGTCATCTTCAATGAGATGACATTTTAAGTAATTTTAGGAGAAAAATTAACCCACATAATAATATCCATTCTACCAAAACCATGTAATCTCCATTATCAACCAGAAGACAAGTAGAGAGAAATAGAAAAATAAAACAACCAAAAAAAGGGTATTTGGTGGGAAAGACAATAAAATCTAGTAATACCTAAGAGAGCAGAAGGAAAATTAAAATCTTACCTTCTGAAAAAAAATAAAGCCATATATTTTGTTGACAGTTGGACTTGACGATCCTAGAGGTCTTTTCTAACCTTAATGATTCTATGATTTTATCTGTTCCCAAGAAGCACTCTTCAAACATAGTACAAACATGAAATAACAGGTCTTCAGACAGAGAATTGGGTTTGTAAGAAAGGTTTCAAGCCAGCACAGATGGGAATCATGGCGTCTCCCCATGATGCTCGGCACCTGCACACTCCTGGGGGGTGATGCTGCATCCTTTGCTCTTTGCTAAACCGCCATGGACCACACTGACTTCAGATGGGAAGGGGCACCCTCACTCCCACCTCACACCCCTAATTACAGCTCCCAATTTCTGAGTGGGGAAAAGCCCACTTTTCCCCACATTTTACACTTTCTTGACCAAGAAGGTCAATACAATTGTACCTTTTTGCAGATGAGGAATTTGTCACTGGTGAGATTGGAGAGGTTTGCCCAGGTTACAAGCAGGCCAGCAGCACAGCCCAGTACCGTGCTGCCTGCCTCATCCATGGTCAAATATATTGTTCAGAATTTGTAACTAGCAAATAAATCACTGGACTAGTTGTTATATTCTCTGTATTTAACTTAAAATCTGTTTTCAACCTTTACCACTTCACCAGAAACACGGTAAAGGCTTAGGGAATTTTAACACTGGTAAAAACCGACACTTTAACTCTTATTTCACACAACCACTTATCTGCTTCTCCTTCTCTCCCTGAATCAGTCCAAATCCAAGTAACTTTTATTTCCAGCCACAAAAGTGGGATACCACTCTTACATTAAGTTTTGGAAAGTGGTGATCGATTTTGCGCTCCTCTCCCTTCTCTTAGAAGCTGGAGGCAGCGTTGATGGTCTATAAGCCAGGAGAGTGGAGGGTTGTGCTGATGGGCCCGTCTTCCAGCATGCCCAGGGTCTGGCAAGGTTACAGGCAGCACACGTGCTCAGCTGCTGGCTCTCAAGCATCAAGCGCCTGTTCAAGCCCAGCATATGAGGATAGAGCATCAAAGCCCTGTGTGGGGCAGCTATCACAGTGCATTCAGGCATTTTTATGGGTATCAAGAGGCATTCACAGCATTTTTATAGGTAATAAAGGTCAGAATTAGCAATTAACCTGAGCTTATTCCTATACCTTAACAACTGGTATAATTTCTTCATGTGTTGCACAATAATGCTTTTCCATAAGAACAAGGTGTCTTTTGTAAGGAAGATACCCACCCAATTTCAGAAGCCTCCACCATCTGAAAAAAACTGTAGGTACTGTGGGAAAATGAGGACTTCCCAGCAGCAGAGACACTCACGATTCACATTTTGCTGCCAGGCCAGTCAAGTGACAGCAGTTTCTTGTGTACACATCACAGCATCCAGAAACGCAACAGCCAACACTGTCGTTGCAAGAGATGTTAAGGACAAGAAAAGTGAAAGAAAGAAGCTGTTCCAAGAGTGGTGAAACGAGCTGTTTCCTGGATTTGAGTCTCATGTGCTGTTTTTCTGGTGGCTGTTACAGGGTGAACTCTGACAGGGCTCTTCCATGTACACTCTCTGGTGTCTAAGGAGCAAACAGACAAGCCTTTTCCTAAGCAGAAGGATTTGTCTCATCTAATCAGCCATGTATTTTCACAAAACAGGAATTTTTGAGACCTCAAGCCTGCTGTCAGATATGGTTAAAGCTGAACAACAAGTTCAAACATCATTTGGGAGAACAGAAAGACAGACACGTCCGTGCCACTGCCTGGGGAGACCAAAGAGCAAGCAGTGGTAGGAGAAACCCCATGTGTGCTGGCTTGGGCACATGTGCAAGTGTCCATACATGGGACTTGTTGAATTAGGGCCCTAAATGAGAGAGAACCCTAGCTATACTAGCTAGTATTTCATGTCACCTTATATACACCCACCCTCAGTGCACTAGAAACAAATTTAGAGGGAAAGACGTTTTGAAACACAACTTCATCTGTACAGTTCCCTTCAGGACCACAGCAGCTTCAGCAATGTGCAAACATAAAGGCAAGGAAAATGCACACTATTCATCAGATTGTTAGGACTGTCCTTAATCTCAACTAAATTACATAACTTCTTTGACTCAATTTCTCCACCTGTAATGCAGTAATATTAATACCTGCCTGATAGCTTCGAAGGCTGCTCTAGTATAAATAATAAATATTTGCTCAGTGCTTTGAAGATGACAATCTCTGTGCAAGGTCTAGGTTGTGCTACCTACACAAAGAGCTTTTGCCTTAGAGGTTTGTCTCAACTGCCTGTAAATTCTCCTGTGGGAATTTACAAATACATGTTTTCCTTGTGACACAATCCTTTCCTCGGCTTCACAACTCCATGTATTTTCATGATTACTTTTTTAAACTAAAATTTATATTCAGGTTTCCACAACTCTGGGCCTAACGTTGGTGCTTGTTTAAAGCAAACACACTGTGTCTTTGAAACAGGAAGAATTAGCCTTCTCCAGCTCATAAAAATCTTGAAGGGGCTTCTTTTCTATTCTACACAATTTTGACCACATTCTTTCAATCTTAAGTGGTTGGGGGGAAAAAAACAGGAGAAGGTACAGGCACTTCAGCCAGCAGAGACTGACCCTTGGTGATTTCATACTGTCTAAGGGACGCTAGCTATGGACACACAACCTTAGATTGGGCCTTAGTGGGGAAATGTCCACACAACTTTTGCTACAAACAGGTACATACAGCATATATCAGGAATACTGTGCTAACACAGGATACATATTCAAGTAACTGAAGCATCAACCGTATTCTGAATAGTTGTCATACCCTTAAAAGCCACAAAATCATTCAAGATTCATGTGTCTCTCCTGCTCAGTACTTGGGGGCTGGAGACATGACATTAAAAAAGTTTTATTCCAGCAAAGTGTCACAAAAGTATTGGTGCTGCAACTTCCTCCTGGCTGTGTTGTTAAAAGCAGGTGCAGGGGGTGTAAAGGGCAGTTCAATACACTACAGCCCCCCAGACCAGGAGGGGACACTGGGGCATCAACCTTAGCCAGCTCCAGCTGCCCAGGTAGGATGCAAGATCAGTGCCAGCACCCCAGAGCAGTCCCGAACCAGCCTTTCCGAAGACACAGGTTCAAGTTCTGATGAGGAAAAGGGCATGAATGGGACTGCTGCTGAAATCAGGAAGGACTACAAGTGATGCTCTCCTTACTCAAGATACACTTCTCCTTTGCTGCGAAAAGCCTGGTTCAGCACCCAGAGAGAGAGACGTGCTGTCTTAGGGGCACAGGGTGGGATATATCTCCATTTCTACCTTATTTGTTATTTGGGAATTCTTTGGGGCATGGGGGCATTGCCCAGTCTTTTTGATGTTTGCAGTTGTACTAGTAATTAATAGCTTGCTTATAAAGTAGGTGCCTTTTCCTTTTAAAAAGAGGAACAGAGTAAATCTTTGTTAAGGTTGAGAAACGCAAACAGGATTAAATCACAGCAAGGAGCTGCTCTCTCTTGCTTCTTCATCCCTGCACTTCAGACAGTTGTACGAATTTTGCTGTCTTGGATAAACTTTGCTCTTTAGTTGACTGAACCACGTTTCGTGATTTTTTTTAAACTTGTTTGCAGTTGTGGTATGCAGCAGAGAATTAGCCCTTTGGGAGAAAGCATGAATTACTTGACCTCTATAAAACTTTTGTAAAAGTGAGTAGAATCGGGACCTCCCTGAAAAACAAATGTTAGGACCAACTAAGCCAGCTGTAGAATATTTTTTTAATTGCAAATGGCTGAGGGACTTTGGATGTTACTGGCCAGCAGAGGCGCTTGGCACCTCCTTCAATTAAGAGATAAAAATCTGCCCTGTTTCTGGTGTGAAGACCCTATCTCTGCAGTATATAGTCATTCAGGTGTACATTCTACCTACATGTTTATCACAGCCATATCTGCAAAGGTCTCAACATAAATCTCTGAAACCCCAAAGACATTAAATGA
Source organism: Phalacrocorax carbo (assembly GCF_963921805.1). Classification (NCBI taxonomy): domain Eukaryota; kingdom Metazoa; phylum Chordata; class Aves; order Suliformes; family Phalacrocoracidae; genus Phalacrocorax; species Phalacrocorax carbo. The sequence goes on along the minus strand of NC_087518.1, from coordinate 24,406,382 downwards.
TCGGCTGCTTAGAATAGGGGCTTGCTGCTCTTGCTGAAAGTAGCAAATCACACAGAGACATCCGGAGAGCAAAAAGTCACAGGCAGAGTTTTAAAAACACAGATTGAACATTTTTCAGAAGGTGCACCCGAAATTGCAAGTAAACCTGAAATAAATATAAGCATAGAAACAAAATGCAGACATTGAGAACTTAAATTACATTCAGAGAATTACAGATTTTATGTAATCAACAATATCCAGACTATTCAAGCCTGAGTCATAAAACAAGTTTAAAAAACACCAGAAACAAATCATATTTAGCAACTGAGGCTATTATTATAGGATATGTTTCCCTAAATTATAACAGTTTTGTCTCTATTACACTGAACACTATTAATAATAATCTGTCCTCGGTTGCTATTTTTGCGAGCAGGTTAGTTGTGGAAAAAGACATCCTGTTTTTTGAGTGCATTATATCTGATCCACTTGCTGAAGTCCCCAGTGATTTCTGTAATCTCAAGACATTACAAAGTAAACAAAAGTTTAGATCACTCTTCAGAGAGTTAGTATTTTTACATTGTTTCATTGCTACTATTCAAAGGCATAAAATGCTGAACTACTCCAGTGGCTTAGGTGCATAAAACCCATTTTCAGCCTCTACCTACATTCAGAATGCCTTAAGGGAGATTCTTTTGAGTTGATGGTAAGAAAGTGAGTCCTTAACACACATTGCACGCTACATCACTATTTCACCTTAAGGAGGAATGTGTAAGAAAAAGAATTGTAATTTTTCACCCCAAAAGAAGCAGTGAAGACTGATACGGATAAAAAAAGAAAGGGGAAAAGGGTTCTTTGCCTTGAAGTGAGCAGCTGAGTGAAGCTGAAGAAAGAGGTGTGATTTTTAAAAGCATCGCCAAAGCCACTTGGAAGCCCAGGTCTGATTTTCATGAGTGGTATTCACACTCAGGAGCCTCTGAGCTATGTTAGCTACTACATATTCTTGTTCGTGAATGAATTGCTTGAAGCGTTTCATGCTTACTAAATCACTAGTCCCAGTTATGCAGAGAGACAGTGAGCTCCACCATCCAGCCACCCGACCACAAGTCTCCATCCCTTAGTCTCACTCCTGACCTCTTCTAGGGTCTGCAGAGCCAAGTTTCTTGTAAAGCAGCACAGGTTTGGCTGTGTTTTTCTTTCCTTCAATTGTGCCATTTTATTTCAACTATGAGTCAGATTCTGGATGCTGTTCTAGTCTTTCTAGGCTCCTCCTAGGGCACAAATGACCAAAAAACTGCCCTAATTACTCAGCTGGGAATTACTCCAGCACAGGGGAATGCCTGGGTGTCACAGAACCAGCCTGCATTGCCTAATTTCATATCAGGTAACCAAAGTCCTCAATAACATACCAAATACAAGACTAATTTAATTTTCCTTTCTTAAAAGACATACAGTTCTCCCAGTTAGAGTAATGGAGAGAACCACAATCTTCACATATTTAACATACAGAAAGAGGACTGAAGCCCTGGTGAGTTGTTACAAAAACATCTCTTTATCTCTTTTACTATCATGTTTAGCCAATGTAATTACTTAAAAGTGGTTACCCAACCTTTGCTGGTCTGTGGAGTCCTATATATTTTCCTAACATCCTCCACGGAGCAAATTTAAGCGTACTGACATCAGGCTTATTTCTTTAGAAGTCTATTGAAAATGGACAATGATTTCAAGGGGTCCCTGCAACAAGGTGAATTAGAAGACTCTTTCTTCTAACACCTGGAGAAACTCAAAGAGAGATGAAACAGTCTGGATTTTAGCCAGCCAATGTTATAAGAAAGCAGAAGCAACCTAAAAGCTGTTTTATTTTAGAAAAGTCATCAGTGACCATACCAGCACATTCGTTAAGGCACAAACACAGTTACACAGAGGCGGTGGTGCCTGAACCCAACAGTGTCAATTTTCCCTCAACTACTCAATCTGGATCCACAGTGGTGCTAATGTGACCCCTTCGTAGAATAAAATCATAGAATCACAGAATCATAGAATCATTACGTTTGGGAAAGACCTCTAGGATCATCAAGTCCAACCATCAACCCAACACTACCACGTCTCCTAAACCATGCCCTGAAGTGCCGTGTCTATGCGTCTTTTAAATACCTCCAGGGATGGCAGCTCTACCACCTCTCTGGGCAGCCTGATCCAATGCTTGATCACTCTTTCAGTAAATAAATTTTTCCTAATATCCAATCTAAACTACTTCTGATGCAGCTTGAAGACATTTCCTCTCATTCTATCACTAGTGACCTGGGAGAAGAGACCAACACCCACCTCACTACAACCTCCTTTCAGGTAGTTGTAGAGAGCGATAAGGTCTCTCCTCAGCCTCCTCTTCTCCAGACTAAACAACCCCAGCTCACTCAGCGGCTCCTCATAAGACCTGCTCTCCAGACCCTTCACCAGCTTTGTTGCCCTTCTCTGGACATGCTCCATCACCTCAATATCCTTCTTGTACTGAGGGGCCCAAAATAGAACACGATATTCAAGGTGCAGCCTCACCAGTGCTGAGTACAAGGGCACGATCTCTTCCCTACTCCTGCTGACCAGACTATTCCTGATACAAGCCAGGATGCCACTGGCCTTCTTGTCGCCTGAGCACATTGCTGGCTCATGTTCAGGCAGCTGTCAACCAATACCCCCAGGTCCTTTTCTTCCAGGCAGCTCTCCAGCCACTCCTCCCCAAGCTCGTAGTGTTGCATGGGGTTTTTGTGACCAAAGTGCAGAAACCTGCACTTGGCCTTGTTAAACCTCATACAATTGGCCTCGGCCCATCGATCCAGCCTATCCAGGTCCAAGTGAATACTTACTGATTATCAACAATCTGTCCCATTTACTTGACAACAACTTGATGGTTGTCAACAGCTTGATGGTATTGCAACTTGACACTGTAATACCATTTTCTCCCTTAACAAACTATCCCGATTTGAAGTTAGTAACTTCACTGTATTAGTTTTATTTGCAAAGTGTTTTCCTGGTGCATCCAAGACTGTTTCTTTATTGCAGCAGCTGTCTGGGATTTGAACACAAGTCAACATGCAGTCCACACCTTCCTCCTAGCCTTGCTATTTCTCCTTTGCATGCCAAATTCCTCTTTGTTGCAAGAGCTAGCCAACATCGCTGTTCTCACCCAGTTATCAAGAAAGCCTCCAGGAAGAGCTGAAAAAGTATTTTACACACATCAGCTTGCATAAGAATTCATTTTTCTTGGTTCTGTATTTAACCCCCCACCAAGCTTAGGAGCCACAAATCTTTATATGAGGTGTTTAGTGTCATGGAAACTCATGGAAAAAGTATATTCTAGATTTATGTTTGAGACTATCCCTAGAAAAGGCATTTTTAACTTGTAGACTAGAGGTTTTGTACAACCTGAATGTAAGCCATTCGCCTACACCTAGGAGTTATACTTGTGCAATTATGATACATACACACATGTTTAGAGACTTTATAACCTGCACAGTGTCGTCTTGCTGTAGTTACCAGGTGAAGTTATCTGTAGGTCTTCCTGACCTCCTCAGTGGACACTGGATTTCAAGAAAAGAGCTTCAACTATTGCTTCTCTGCAGAGGTGGGAATCAAATTACTCTCTTGGGTCTGTTTACAGAGCACCATGCAGCTTGTTCAAGTGCTAGAACACCACAGCTCCATTAGCAAATGCTCTGCCCAGGCTCATATAACCTCCTCCACCAGACCCATCACACTGGGGAGTGAGGCATACAGGGACAAACTCTACCATAATGTTCACGTTCCTGGGGAGGCGGAGCAGCAGATCATTGTCACTGCACCATGAAGCAAGGGTAGAAGAAGGAGGAAACCACAGCCTGCTTATCTCTTCAGTAAACTGCACCTGGCACTTCTGCAGCTGCACCACTTGCAGTACCCAAGCTAGCACAAGAGCCTGGCACTGTGCTCAGCCCCGGGACTTTGGCAGCACTGCCTGTGAGCCATGATTAGCTCAGCTAGCTTCATGCATGCTGGGACCTGCAATTCTGTTCCCTCCAGGAGCAATGACAAACTGTAAGCAGTGGCCAAATAAAATCCTGGAAGCAAGTACTGGCAATTTAAAATAAACCTCCCTCCAAACTGACTGTACGCCTTTCTCCTAACTGTTCCTACCCTAGAGTAGTCTCCAAGAAGCCTTCTCCCTGTGTAACTTGAAAGCCACCGCTGTTCTACTCTTAAGAAGGTGTTTCAATGGGCTTAAAGTTCTTTTGATCCGTAAGTCCTCGGCTGGCAAACCATGGCCTGAGAGAAGGATCCTTTGAGCAAACAGCTTGCCTCTTATTTTTCAAGGGTGCATTGGGGTGTGCCAGGGTGTCCCAGATTACTTTTCCACAGTCTTGTCTGAAGCTGAATTAGCACGGCTATTGAAAAATTCTGATAACCAAATAACTTCTCACTTATTCATACAATTATTAAAAGTAATTATTAATAAATCAATGCAGATCCACTTCTCATCTGTCAACATTCTGGGCAAACCAACCAGGATATGTTTAACTTTGAGTATTGAACATGTTCGACATAATTGTTCAAAACCCACCAGCCTCTGAAGTTACTTTCCAGTAAGGTGCTCAAAGAATCGCTAGGTATTCACTGAAAAGGCTAAGCTCAGCTTTTGAAGCCCTGACAATCACGGAGGATATGACTCCATCGCAACTGGGTGCCACACCAACCTAGGACTCTGTGCATCTACACAGGGCTCTAGGCTGTGGTGAAGCCTGTGATGCTTGCTACTCACACTGGTACTCACCCTGACCAACCTAAAACTTTGGCTGGTGAGCTTACGTACAGTTCAGCCTGGCTGTAGTGCAGATGAACTGAAGCCAGTCCTGAGGGTCCATGCTCAGAAAAGCTTGTACTCTTGAAGACACAGGGAATTTTCTAGACTTCCAAAGGCTAAACCCATCTCCTTCCCCATAGTACCCAAGAACCCCAGTATTTTATCAGGAAAATAACAGTTTTTTAAAGATGGATGTTCACTAAATTGCAGGCAGCAATATAAACACTGCGGATGCCCTTCCAGAGAAACAACAACCTTTATCATGAGCAGCATGCAAAGCCATCTACTGAATATAAAGCTCAATGTCCTGCCACAGATGTCTCCGTGCTCATTTCAACATGCTACAGGTCACTAATTCCTGCTTTAATTTTCCAAATATTCCATTAAAAATGGCAAGGAATTCACCAAGTAAATGGTGGTGGTCTTTCCTTAGGTGTGCATGGCAATGAATCATCTTGCTACACAGCCTGTGCTGACTCTGAAACCCTGACTCAGTTTGGATTCAGGTAACTTCTTCAATGCAGCTGGCTTTGATATTAGGAATGGGTGGCAAGGAACTGAGTCACAATCTTGGCTGTCATCCCTTGCCACTGAATACCTGAGCAGTTCCTTAGTTTTGCACTCCATGAGAAGCTGAGAGGCAGAGACACAATTCTGCTTTTCTGAAGCAACAATAAATAGGTCATGCACCAAGCAGAGATGTAATCTCACTCTCACTCTTGCTTTAAGCAGAACATGTACATTTACAAAATGAAAACAGTACCAGAAAGACAGGACGCCCATGAAGAAGACAAAATATTAACATAAATAAACTGTGAAACATCTTTACTGAACATTTCTGGTCCAGTAACGTAAATGGCGATTCGGACGAAGAATCTGAGATGTGCACTTCCTGTTGTGCTCTGTCTTTTAGAGGCTGACACCAGTGTCATAGTACCATAGAAACAATAAATTTCCAATTACCAAAAAGGCGTTAAGTTAAAATGCCTTGCAAAATGTAAAGTCACACAAAAATTTTAGTCATCTGAGCCAATTTCTGCTCTTAGAGTCCATCCTCTTTTATGGATATGGGACTGAATTTGGATCTGCTTATGTCTTATTAATAGAAAGAAACCTAAATATGAATAATGAAATAAAAAAGGGGAAAACACATGTATTGAGACAAGTTAAAAGCATGCCAGTAATCCTAAGGCTGTTTTTCAAATATACACAGATTTACCCCAGGTCTTCTCATGACTGGATGTTTTATTCTGTGTCAGATATCTTTTTCTTGGGTTTCAGAGGAAGTCCCTTTTGCCATATTAATATTCAAAACAACTTTTCCCTTCAGTTTAGCTTGTGATTAAGCCATATCTTTTTTTCTTTTTTCTTTTTTTTTTTTTTAATTCACTACAAGGCATTTGAGTTCCCAGGATAAATTCCTATAAACTTGGGTCCTCTGACAACAATAGTGAAACTTGTTGAATTTATCACCTATCTTCTCAGAATTAAAAAACCAAACAAACAAACAAACAGCAAACCAAAAAACCCCACTTCTATACTTATGCACCACTGGAGAGACAGATACATCCATACATGTATAAATCTACACAGACAGACAAAAAGAACATTTTCATGTAACCACAATCTTGACTCTAAATAGACTCCAAGAAGTCCACCAGAGAATTACTACTGATTTTATCTGGGAGATGCTCAGAAGCTACCGTATTTGAAAGAAACCTAAAAGTCTAAGATGACTTATGTAGATGACTGACATTAAACTGTTTGCTATGACCCATCTAGGGACAGGACTACACACATTCACCCCAACACCTATTGAGCTGCACCACTGACAAGACTTGGAGGCAGAAGATACAAGGTCAATATATAGCCTATCATTTTTAGTCAGTAAAATTGCAAATATTAGCAACATACAGTGCTCACAGCTTAACATTAATGCTAGCAGCAGTCTGGGGGTAGCAACTGACACAGCAGAAGTGGCAGATGGAGGAGATCCAAGAATAAAGCATCAGATACATCAGTTATTGATAAACTAAGTCCCTGAGTCACACAGTCCTTCAACTGATTTCAAACAGGAGTTGAAATGCAGTTCTGTAAGAAAATTTTGCACAATCTGGGCCTTCAATGACTGCATTTTGTCTACAGAGTAGCACTTGTACAAGGCATAACTCTAAGCGGCAATGCTTATGTCTTTGTTTAAAGCTCAGCTGTGCTCCCCTACCTCTTAAATAACTATACAGTAGGATTTGGATAAGGATGATGAAAATTCTCCTCACTGCGCTCAGTAAGGGGCTAAATATTGCAGATCACCATCATATTTAGGGAGAAAAATGAGTCTGCAGTACAGTAATTCAACCAAGCTGGACTAGATGGAAAGCTTAGCCACTGTGGTGTGAAATGCACCCCATTAAAGCCGAAACAATGAGCTGGCTGTGATGACTACCACACCCTAAGCCTCCCGTAAGAGAATGATTTGTGAGGGTCACAGGGGTCCATATAAACGTACACTACCCCTTTTTTAACCTAATGTACCCTTAGGTCTCTTTGGCTCATTAATAACTGTCATTGGCATCACTTGAATTCCGATAACTTCACTGAAACACAGTTCAGGATGACAAAGGTTTTTAAGGAGTGAGCAGCCATCCACCTTCAGTGTGTGTTGAAATCAATGCCTATGGAGAAAATCTGACAGCTAGTGTTTCTTAAAATCAAGCAGTTTTGATATCAGCATGCAATTAAATGATAAAAGCAGAGATGGGTATCTTCAACACTCTTCCAGATTCACCAAGAAAACAATGACGTCTTCCTTCAGTCATTATTATTGGGCCTTGAAGAACCACTGTGGTAATTTCTGGACCTGATTAGAGAAGGGCTGGTCTTGATCCAGACAACTGAGACAACAAAGCCAAGGGTCCACCTGCAAGACTGGAACCTTAGACTGAAGGTTTCTCAAAGCAAGCGGTGCTTCAGCAAGGGCTATGCCTGTGGGTGGTCCCTGCCAGCCACCGGCTGCTTGCAGCATGGCACCAGTCCTTTGCAAATGGTGTGTGCTAAGGGCCCCTGAGCCAATTACAAAAATGTACGGCTGGTGATTTTGTGCTTTGCCTTGTTATAAAGAGTAAGATTACATTTTCTTCATAGATCTTTTGATTTCTTCCTTTGGGAGACTGACAGGCTTTAATGGCATTAATTCCTATTTGCCAACCTTGTCTGTATAAATGAGGATGTTCATTAAATTAATGTTAAGTGATGAGCGTTATAATTAGGACACATTTAAAATGCAGAGCATCTAAATCAAAGACTATCCAAGATGCTCTTTTTTATTAAGATATAATTCGAAGTAGGCTTACTGTCTAGTTTAAAATTAATAGTATTTCCCAACAACCTCTTCTCAGTAAGACAACATACAGACCAAGAAAATACAGATTGGCTCTTTCCAGTTGACATTTTTTCATACACTCGGGGATATGACGTCTTTCAGTAACTATTATATTGAGCTTACTGCATAACTTTTTGCCACTTTTTTTAGCAGCATTTTGGCAGCAATATCACATTTTGATAGCAGTAAAGAAAGAAAGGAAAACAAACAAAATATTGGGCTGCATACAACTACTACAGCTGTGGCTTTGGGAAGCAAAATTTAACGTCACAATTTTGATGAGAAGTTGCCCAGATTACAGCACTTGTAGTTTATTTTATTTCACAAGGAAGAGAGGCTCATGGAGGACACGTTAGTCAGACACACCACCCTTGAGCTATCAGCTAATGTAGACATAAGTACACTGGAGCTGTTACAACTTCAAGCCAATGGCCAATTCATTCCTAGAGCATCTTTTGAGTTGTCCTGTGGAGACACCTCAGCAGTGCACCAAGCCATCTGTTTGCCATTTTAGGCCAGACCATATAGAGTTGCAGACTAGTTGAGTTTTAGTCTTTGAATACAAAAGTCACTCAGTGGGGCTCACGGAGTCATGCAGGAAGTCCATGCAGATGTAAGAAGCAAGTCCAGCTCTCCCAATTCCTACTGCTGAAAGACAACACTCTCATAAGAATAGATCAACCACAAATAAATTTAGGCTGAAAAGAAGGTTTCTAAATAGGGGGCAGGGGTAAAAAGCACCAGATGAGACTCTTGATATAAAATAACAAGGGAGACATCTAAATTCTATTTCATCTCACTGTCATATAATTTAAAATAATTAAAGGCTTAGAGATTGACCCTGATGTTTAGTCACACAATTCCAGCTGACTGCAATGTCTGTCATCTGGGTGTCATCAAAGGCAAAAAACACCTTGAAGAATGGCTTCTGAAATTTTTTGCACAGCAACATATTCCCATCTATATCCAAAATTCACCATCTTCCCATAACAACTGGATAATCAGAGCCTGATTCTGTTCTCAGCCACATCAGGCTGCCATATAGGACCATGCCAATGGGAATCGAGAGACTCATCCAAATACATCTGGATTAGAATTTAGGTCTTAGTATTTCACAGTTTCTTTCCCAAATTCATGCCCTAGTTACAAAGTTTGTCCTCAAGTTTCTTTGCTTGACTGTTGCCCTCTCACCTTGTTTTCTGAGTCAGCCTGGGTTAAACCCTCCACCCTTTGTCAGATGCAGTACTTGCACTTGGCACAGAACACCTGCGGAGATAATCTGTTACCATGCCAAGGATTCACCGCTGAAAACCGGGCTTTGCCAAACACAGCCTGTTTGGCAGAGAAGCTGCTTGGCCCCGTGTGATTACAACTGTTCTGATTCTTGTTCTGCCCCTTCTCCTTACTGGATTTCCCAGAAGTAGATGGGAAATAAGCCAAGAGGGAAGGAATCAGAGAAAGAGGCAGTAGTAAAAAGCAGGAACAAAACAAAACTTGAGGAAAAAACTGCAAAGCTAGAGCAAATTAAAAGCATAAAGGGCAAGAAGTACATCAAACAACACAGAGATAACCTCCTCTGAAAAGCATTCTCTTTATTTTTCAATTTATTCCTTGTGTAACTTGACTGAAAGAAGTAGCACCAGTCCACAAAAGAATCTAGCCACACACAGTAATTAAATTTGCATGTCCTTCTAGGCTGCGTGGACATAAGGAAATTGCAGGGAGCCTAGAAGAGCTCATCACGACCTGGTAGCTGGGGAAGGTTACAAAGCCCAGTGTGCTGGCTGGCAGACCACATCATTACACAAGCGTTCAAAAGCACTGCGTTGTATCTGAGATATGCAACAGAAGATGTTGGTGAGGGCAACGAAGCTCCCTGCTTTAAGGTGTAAGCTGATAGCCTGCAGGTGTGAAAAAAGAATTGGTATACACACATTTTTTCTGTTGTTTGCTTTCTCTTTACCGCTCCTTTGACCAGTTACATTCTGTTCTTTACATACAGTTTCCCATTTCATGTTCAACTGATGTGCCAGGTGTTAGCTAATGACTACAAAACAGACACCAGCCAAGACAGCGGTCTGACTCAGTGTGACAGCATCTAGGTTCCTCTGTTACAAAATATGAAGGAGATATAATATTCAAAATATATACCCGAATTGACCATTTTTGGCACCCTGCAGAAGAATTCAAAAGTAAATCGAAACGAGTGGGCTGCACACCCCACACCTCCCTTTGTACACACACTCCAGTGACAACCTGGTGCAGTGCATGGTCTCTTCCACAAAATTCATCTATCCGTCCTGGTGGCACTCAGCTCTGTGACCAAAACGACACTCCCTCCATGTAGGGAGGCACGTAGATCTCTTGACCCAGTAGTCAAGAGACCGATGCAATATCCTGAGTAACAGCAATGTGACAGGAACGGGTAAGGAAAATCTGAACTACATTTTAAATAGGCAAAAATGGCCTGATCCAAAGTAGAAATTTTTCACTACAAAAAACACGTTAGTGTTACCTGAAGTTTTAGATAATAGTCCCACAGATCATCAACAGAATGAACGGCTAACGTGATCACTCTTCATAAAGGTTCTCAGATTCAACTTTTCACATCTTTTTAAATTTACGTTAAGCAATACAGAGGAATACGGCATGAAAACCTCATGCATACTTCTATCTCTAATAGTGAAAAAAGGCTGAAAGCTCTGCAAATATATGTTATCTTGGTGAGCTTCTCTGCATGTTAAAGACTGAAATAGTTGTGAAATATAACCTTTATTAATAAAACTTGCATTCACAATCACTAAGTCAGCTTCCAAAGCCATAACACAAGGATGGGCCTTCTCTACTTAAATTTGTCCCTTCCAGTCCTGATCATGATCTTAGAGAAGTCACCAAGCACTGCAAGACCTAGGATTAAAGCAGTAAGAAACTTATTTCCCATGTGTGTCTCTGCAACCTTTTTCAGTTTGTTCAGGTAAAAGAGCTTAGTGCTTGCCCATGAGCATCCCATGGGGTGAAAATGTTCTCCCGGTCTGCAATCTCTGAAAGCACCCAAGTGTTTCTGTTTATTTCTGCAGGCACCAAACTGTCTCTCCTGTGACAACACAAATTTCTTTCTCAATAGGCCCAGCCTACTTGTTTACAGACATGATAGCACACACTGTTTGAATGTAGGTTTTGTCATCTCTACATATATAAAATCAAAACATTTTGCCTTTGTCTCCTACACATTGATCAAGTGTTTCTTGTTGGCAGCAGTGATGCATATACTCTTCCAGGTAACACAGAAAGAAGAAATGAACACTGTGGAAGAGAAAAACCTCTCATCCACAGCAAAATGGCCCGGTAGTCTGGAGATCTGCATTAATTGCATTAATCATTGTCATAAAATGACGTTAACATCTTCTATTTTGGTTCTATCTTACAGATGATAGGTAGGCACTGTTGAGGAGAGACTTGAGGAGAGTTTCAGACACCACTTAGCACAACAAACCTCAACCTCAGTTGAAGACTAGATGCAAGACTGTAAAAAAGTAAGCAATACACATATTTGTAGCATCTCATAAAGCTCTTCTCACATTTCAGTAGGTACCTCATTTGTGACCTACAATCACAATGCAGTGCAAGACTTTAAACTACACCCTGCTATGGACGTTGAGTCTGAGCAGAAACAACTCAGCTCCCATGAATGACAGAGCAGAAAAGAACACAGGAATTCAGTCAAGAAAATACTTTTGAGAGTAAATATGCTTGAAGTAGAGCATTTTGCCCTGGAATTTGAAGAGTGTTTCTGTTGTGTACAGAGAAGGAGAGACTGGGCCTCTTTCAAGGACAGATCATTTCACGCAATTGCAGCCATTTTCAAATGACAGTTAACCCTTCTGCTTTGTCCTAAGGAAAGCAGCAGCTTCACACTCTTTAATGAAGTACATAGCTTTGGTGGTTGTTACCAGTTTACCACACGGACTAGCCTGATGTTCACCTCACAGGCACAATGCCTTCAAACCTGTCGTTCTCACAGGATACTTGTAATACGAGCCTCTTGTCAGCAGAATAACTCCTCACACTAAGTTTCTTGATGGATGAGATCTAAAAAACAAATGGGGTAAATACTCAAGTTTTCCTACTGAAGTCACTGAGAGCTTTACATAAGTAAAGAGCACATGCAAGCTGAGTACTGGTCCTGGGGCTCAGTCTGGATTTAAACTCTGTTGTTTTAGTGGCAATAAATCAAAAAGTGGATTTACGCATAGAATATTCTTTTACCCTTCCTCCCTCAGGCTCCCAGCTCACAACCAGGCTACGCAGGCAACTGTCCAGATAGCTACAAATCCCCTATCTCCATACACGCTTCAAAACTTCTATGTGAAACTAGGTGCTGGGTTGATCAAAACAAGTCATTATTTATCAGGTGCAAATAATCAAGTGAAGTGTGTTCTCTAACAGACTGAGAGTCAAGTACAATAGTAAACAAAAAATAATAGCAACGTACTCATTTTCATGCACATGTTGGAAAATATGGACTAAACTTTGCCCAGTGCAGAAGGAGGTAAGAAAGGGAATTGTCTTGGGGAAAAATGCATCCTTGCTTTACTGTATGATCAACAAAATTCCATTATATTAGTGACTCAGCACTTCTTCCTCACTCCATGTGCCACCCCTGCTATTTACCACTGCTCCACAAAAACCTCCAGGATGCAGCCCCTATAAAAGTTATTGTCAAAATAGTCTTGTAATACAACCACATTACAAAACCAGCACAAACTGTTCTCCACAAAGAAGCACTTCTATTTAGCCTTCATTTGTTTTCACTAATAAGACACTTTCTGTGTGAGTACAAGTCAAAACTGATTTAGAGAAGTGTCTATTATTAGCAAGTGCTTTCTGTTTCTCAGCAAAAACAAACTGGTATTGTTGTATAAATGAAATATTACATATCATGGAAAAAAGGAAATCAGTCAAACAGCAATAAATAAAGTTTCTAGATCACAGCAGTCTAAAGGTACTACACAATCAAAATCTCTGCCAGCATCATACTGCTAAGTGGCCTACCTAGAGCTGGTATTGCCAGCGACAAATGTATTTTCCAAAGCTGAAAGTGAGAAACCCAAATCAGCAATACCACACTGCTTGGTTTCTTAAGACCCCACAGACAGGTCACAGTCTCAAGGTTTAATATAACACATCACACATCCATGACAGATGAGGAGGATGGGCACTTCCAGCTATCTAGCCCTGATGTATGCAAGACCCCACAGACTGCCACGGCTGACTCCAGTGGAAGACTGGTCTGAGTGAGACCTAGAAGACACCAGCCCACCACAGCAGCAGACAGCACTGGGGACGATGCCTGATTTCACCTTCAGGCTTTCTTCGCCATCCCAAGGTTTCAAAGATGAAAAGCATCTCTACCAGGGATGCCACCTCACAAGTTGCTGAGTAGGCAGGCCACCTTCCTGGGAGAACCCTGAGGTTGCCCTCAAGGACATGAGGCAGAATGGACACCAACAGCTGGGCTGAAAGCAAGAACCAAGGAGTGGGAGCTGGGTTTAGCTGAGCCAGCTGAACCAATTAATTTCGCCTGCAATGCAGCACTCAACATAAAACAACATAAGTGCTACCTTGTAAAACATATTCCTTGTTTCTTGCCCCCTCTGACTCTAGGAATTGACTTTTAAAAATAATCATATATCTATATTGGGAAATAAACCATTATGTAAAAACTTTATAAACTGACCACAGTTCTGCTATGACCCTGTCACTTCATTTCTCCTTACAACAGGAACGTTACTGCAAACACTACTGCAACAGTGCCCTGCCCCTACAGCAAAAATAGCCATGTGATATCCACAACTTACTAAAATATCTGTAACTCTGGCCTATTATAAAGTCACATCTGCAATCCAGTAGATCTCTCATTACTTTTTCATTTTGTAATTTGTCCTCCAAAATCCATGGTACAACCATGAGCAACACTGTTCCCTCGCACTGCAACTGTACCAGTGCTAAACCTGATCCTGACACAGCTCAGCTGGATAAGAACAGGGATATGGCACACACTGTCATTGGAGATGTCTGTTCCGCTGCTCGTGGGGTTAGCATTTACTCCTGCTTTCGGCTGACGCACTGCTAGCATCTTAAGATTGGCATTAGATCTTAGTGGGCTGTGGGCAATCAGGCTGGCTGGAAGGTTTCCATTAGTACTCTGTGATACGTCTCAAAGTAACTTCCTAGCTTTGGTAGACAGCAGGAAAATTTCCAGTTGATCTGCTCTGCCTAGTGATTAAGAGATCGGCATGAATTTAAAGACAAATTCCAGATAGCTGAAAACAAAATTAGAAAAAATTTACTTGAACACTTAAATACTGAACTGTAATGCAGTGCTATTTATTTATAAAAACAATGTACCGAATGCAAACCAAGCATGTTAGAATTATCAGCAAGATCATTACCATGTGCAAAAGCTATTTTACATTCCTGTCTTCTGAGCAGTAGGCAAGAGACCCATGCTTAAATGGCTCAGTCCCCTCCCTCATGCACCTCTGCACTGTCAGCCCTCTGATATGACCAGCTGAGTGCAAGTAATTTTGCAGCCTGAAGACCAAGAGAACTTAACAGAAGGTTTAGACAAAAACATCCAACTGTTCACAGGGAACACTTGCATTCTCTCCTCTAAACACTTGTTTCCTTTGAAAGACACATGTTATCACACCTTCAGCTAATGTACATTGGCCCAGCTGCACTGAAGGCACCTGTAGCAATCTGCCTCCATAAAAAGCCAAGTCTGTATCTTTTGCCATCCCACATGCTTCAATTCTTATCCCCAACCCCTGCTGTATGCACACAAATCCTTCCAGCACCCTTCCCTTGGTTGCAAAGGGGCCAGCAGCCGCTCCTGCAGCCAGCAGAGAGGTTGCACCTGGGCTGGGCAAGGAGACGCGCTCTCTGCACCACAAACCACTCTCTCACGCAGACAGTCCACTTGGAGTGCTACAGTAGAAACTCCATCTGCCTACAGAAAGCATCACTACCGAATTTTAAATACATCTTACTCTTTCTGGATTGCAAGCTGTGGGTATGCAAGAGAAGGAAGAGGGAAAGAGAAGGACCTGCCCAGGTGCTATGAGCACAGGTGTGTACATACTTGCTCCCTGGGCACAGCTAAAAAATGTCCAACGGACCTTGTTGTATGAAAAACTGCTGTGCTTGTCTATGATTTCAACACCCGCACTTGCAGTAGCGTAAAGCTCTGCCTCCGGCTGATCCTTCTCACTCTTGTTTTATTTTTGGGGAATAAGTTTTGGAGTCTGTGGATAGTTTAAAAAAAAAACTCCGTGCTGTTTGAATCAAGTATCAGGGAAGAAACAAGGCTTTCTCCCACAGCTAAGAGTTTCGATAATTTTCCTGTGCACAGACAACATAACAGGTTTGAATTTCAGCCTGGATGGACATATCTGCACTTAATATTGGCAAAGATGGGTTTGCAAATAATCAAGCTCTGAAGAGGGGAAATATGTTTGAATCAGCTGCTTTTAAATTTAGGAAAAGTAAATTATGTCTTTGCCTTCCTGTACACCAGACTGAGGGCTCATTTATACACAGCAATATATGAGTAATTTTAATGCTGAAGTTACACTGGCATACGGTCTTTTGGATTAAACATCTACATGGGAGGTCCATCAAGTCTTAGTACTTCAATCACTGAGGGTCCATAAATACTTTAAAATAAAACAACTGATGACTTTCATAGCTGCTCTGCCCACTGAAGAAACCATTGAAAAGGCTCAGAAAACACTTCTTCCTCGACAAGACCACAGCACTATTTTCACACACATTTGTGCACAAATATGATCCCAGAAAAGGGACCACTTGACTTTGCCAACCCCACCACCAAGCCAGCTGCTCTTGAAATGACCAAACAAATGCTCACTTCTCCACCAGCCACTGCGCACCGTGATATGTGGACAAAACTACTACTTTAGGAAGGCAGAGTTTGATGGTGATTAGAAGGAATACAACCCACTGTGTCAACGACCTGGTCATTCTGCATGTCACATTCAAAGTCGCATGTACTGCAAGAGCATGCTGGAGATGTGCAATATACATACACGACTAAACTACAGATGAATGCAAATAAACACATCACAAAAACTAAACAGCAACAAAGTCCCAGGCAACATCATTAACTTTGTACAACAATAACCACGTGTGCCAAAATATGCATAAATACAATTTTGAGTACTACACGTATTTGGTTTGCTTTAATTGTGACATCCATTTATATAACTTATTTTTAAATCTGAGGTAACTTATAACTGTAATTTGTGTAGGCATTGCTATGCTAAGGTCTCACTAAAATACACATCAATATTTCATTGCTTTCTCATTTTCATTCACAGTACCACTTTTATGTATTCTTTTGGTTTATATATATATACATACACATATATATATCTTTATAAACACACAGCAGTCCTGATAGCACATTGACATCACCTTTTCATGCTCTATTTTGCATGGCAAACAATCAGAGCCAACTGTAATGCTCACGGCAATGAACTCCAGCAATGAACCAATGGTATACCAAGGACAGAAGAAGGAAAAGGAATTATTTTCACTGTCATATTTTTGAAGAACTTACTACACTAAAACCATCAACAACACAATTTAAGAATGATAAATTATTAACAGAACCCCCCCAAACCATTCTTGACTATTTGCTGAGCAGTGTAACCTGCTCTTCTATCTTCAGTTCATTAGTTTTCAGCACTTCAAATACATTTTTCAAAAGATTAACACCAAATTTGAAATTATCTAATTACAGCTTTATAACATTTCATTCCTATTTCAAGATGTTAAGTCGGCTTTATACACATACGTGTACACCCATGCTGCTCTCTGAATGTCTTTCCCATGCAGTTCTCTGCAACTCTGGCCGACTCACCCCAACAATAATTAACCAGTGTGACAATATGGGATCCTTCTGCCCACACAATGCTCTGCACTGTCTCATTGCTGATCACAGCCATCATGGAGACGGTACATCTTCTCCTTTGATACAGCAGATAGGATACGTGTCTCTGTATGATAGACACCATACATGACAGAAAGGGAAAAAGCACATTTAGAAAGAAACACACGGTAGTAATATTCATATTATCCAGAGGCGTAAGCCACATAGGTTTACTAGGATCAGGCATACAGACTAATCATTGGGCTGGTATAAACTGAAGTACTGTCCTTTATGTCTGTGGTGTGATAATGATTTACTCTACCTGGTAATTCAACCCTGAATCACTGGCTAACTGGTACTACTGGTCTCCCTCCTGGCCTGCAAAGGGATCAATTTCACTTTTACAAGCTGTATGACATGACAGGTTGATGACAGCAGATCAGTCAACGGGGCTTGATCCTGGGGCCCCTTTTCTCCCTTTTGACTTCAGCGGAACCTCTGTTAACTGAAAGAGGTCCCAAGGCACTGCTGCTGAGAGGATTCCTTCTGTGTACAGCATTGTTTGGGGTTTATCACTGTTCATCAGCATTTTTAGATTGCGTACCTACACACCATATCAATATGCGTTGCAGTAAGTTGTTTGTTACAGCTTTCATGACAGCATCTCATCTAAAGACATCATGCCTTGCAGAAACCAGTAGCCCATTAACTACTGCAAGCTCTCAGGGATTTGATAAGCAATTCCTATAAAAAGCATTTGCTATAAATTAATGCTACATTTTACAGAACTGTTCTTTTAAGCTCTATTTTGGGATGAAGTCTTAGAGCCTGACTCAGCAAACACACAAGTGCTACTCTCATGTGACACAGAGGTGAACTGGAGCTTACTCATGGGAGAAACATGCATGGCTCGACTGCAGATGTGACAGCAGCAATTGGGATTTTCATCTCCCAAGGAGAGAACAGAGGTTCTCACTTACTGTAACCTAGGAAGACACATGGTGGGATTTACAAAACTGTTCAGCATGTGATGGTCTACAAAACTTTTAGGATGTGAGGGTCTAACCAAAAGCCAAAAGGTATTGCTGGTCTCATGGCTGCTTGTAGAGAAGCTGGGCAATACCAAACACTTGTGAAAGTCATGCATAACGTGTAAAGCTGAAGCTCAAACAGACTTCCAGAATAACACACAAATACTCTATATAAGGTAAGTTTGCCTAAATTGAATGTAAGCTAAACCAAAGAAACAGCAGGGAGCAGATGGGGGTTTTCAACATTCTGGGCAAGACACTTGGCAGACCCAAACCTCCTCTGAATACATGGAAGAAAGAATTCAGAAACTCAGTAAGTATCAGGATTTCATTTAACCACGCATTTTAAATGAAACCACGTTCCCAGCTCCTTTTCTGGGAAACACATGGCATCCTGCCCAGGATGGCAAAGATGGCCCCAGGCAGCAGCAGACCTGCCTAGCAGCCAAGATCACTACTCCCAGCGCACTTCCCCAGTTACACCTTTAACACTTCCCTATTAAAAAAAAAAAACACACAAATCACCGACTTGAATTCAGCTGAAATGGGCAAACAAAATAGTACCTCCAAGTATCTCTAAACGACTCTTAAAACAGAAACTTCCTACTCCTCATTCCCCGGGGGCCAATTTACTTCTACGTCCTTTTTTTTTTTTTTTATTCTCCTTGTTAGATACTTTTTTGACATTGCTGCAAAAGCCTGCTGTGGCCAGCCAGAACAGACACAATCTTGTAATAATTTCTGCAGACTGAGTGGAAAGCAAAAGAGAAGCTTCAAAAGTGGCTATTAGATTGCATCCATGGGCCATAATGGTCTTACTCGGGCAGCCAAACCAGACGCATTTAAGATGATGCTTTTCTTCTCAAATCTTTTATGTGGGTTTGTGTCATTTAAGAGCACAAAATGTTTAAAAGTTTAAAAAGTAAATTTGAAATCAAATATAAGCAGTAACATTCAAAGTAACCTGTCTAAAACAGATTTCCTTTAAGTTTCATATGATTCTATCACTAGTGAATAATAATGGAGACATTAATTTGTTTCCAACAGGAAACACACATCGCTGTCTCCTGTAATTTTTAGTCTGTTCTCAGATTACTCCAAATGTATTAGGAACTGCTAACTTCACATTTTTGCAACTAATTTGTTCCAAACTGACATGGGAACCCCTAAATATTTCTTAATAACACATTATTCTGAACTGCAGAGGAGCAGTAACAGAACCTAAAATACACCGCAACATTCAGTGTCATTAGTAACTAAATGTGCTCTCGAGATTGCCCATTGTTATGGGTGTAACGTTATACTGTTGTAAATTGCTATTTCCTTCAGCTGATTCAGATGTCTGCAAATTGACAAACACTTAGTGCACACAATTTATGAAGCAGATTTCCATTTACCAAAGAACTGTAGAAAAATGTAATCATGTTATGCTTTGAGACATGGATTAAATGTCTCCATAAACACAGTGACTGGCTTTGATTGTTCATACACCTGGAGCCTCTGGGTCTTTCAGACTGCAATACTTAGCAGCTGGTACTGAGATTTGGCTATGCTTCTGCAGTCTTAGATGAAGTATTGTTTTCATTCTGATATATATTCCTAAGCACAATTAACATTATATCTATGTTTAAGATTATTATTAAAATTATAATTTAACAATTATATTGCACATATCAAGACAGTACATTTACTGGAACTCACATATAAAAAGAGTAAGAAGATGCAAACTGTTACCAATGGAACTTATTTTCCAAGGTACTTAAGTTATTATATGGGAAGTAATAAACTTTCTCTTTTTCTCCAGACAGTTTTTACGCCTTTTTACAAATGCGACATGATGTGTTAATATTGTTTCCCTGCCTGTGGCTTATCAACACAAAATTAGAGTTCAGTCTTGCTCTCCTTGAAGGGAAAACCTTACCTAAAGAGCGAATGATTCCAGTATACACAGGCTGGCTTCCCTTTAAGATACTCCATTGTTCTTAAATGACCGTGAAATTTTCTGTGAAATTTCTGTCCCCTTGAAGACCTGTGGCATGAGCAAGACCTGGGATGGAGCCTGCCGCTTTTGCAGGCATTCTGACACAGACTTTGGTGGGAAGGCAGCAGGCCAGTGCAGCTGAACCTCCCCTACAGCAAGCCCTGCCAGCCATGGTTTGCATTTAAAGCAAACAGTTCTGCTTCGAGCAGAATTTCGGAGCTTCAAGAATGCAAAGGAACACAAAATTCAGAAAGAACAAAGAAAAAGCAGCAGCAGCCAGCATGTTTAGACTGTGACTGTCAGCACTCAGATGGGCTCTGAAAACATAATACATTCCCGCTCACTGCTAAATTCAGTTCAAGTGCTGTTCAGAAACACCTCCTTGAAGCCTACTTTTCTTCCTAACACCATTCGCCAACTCTCTCCCCATAAAAATACATAAAAAATTATTTTGAATAGCATTTGTAGCAAGTACTTAGTATCTGTGAATAACTTCCTTTTACCAAAGCAAAAAATGACAACTCTGCTTGTTCTGCCTCCAAAAAAATAACCCCAAGCAAACAAAAAAAATCAACCAAACAAAAAAATTGTCAGCCCCTCCCTGAGGAAAGTCTCCCAGGAAAAAGCATAGGCTTGATGAATTAAAAACTTCAAGGCTTGGCTTGTCATTTCTTTAACATAGTGGGTAAAAACATCCCTGAGTAGAACTGATATGTTGAATTGATCAATTCCTACTGTCCCTTATTTTGGAAAAGTAAGGGAACAACTCCAGGTACTACTTACCCCAGCCCTTTGAGTATTTTTCAAATTTTCTTACCTACTCCCCACATGATATAGCTTGCAAACATCAAAAGTGAATCTGAAACACAAACATCTACTTTATAGTAATACCCATGGTATCCAACAAGGACAATGGACCACATGCAGCTTGAAAAATCAAAGGAGTAAAATCACAACACCTGAGAACCAGCTCGTGTATTTTTTCTCAGTTACAGTGAGCAGTGAACACACAGGAGGAAAACACAGCTGATCAAAACAAAACCTTTGGGTTACTTACGTTAGAAGTAAAATCAGGTAACTTTTGCTGAGAAAAAATGAAACCCAAAACAAAATCCAAAAAACCTCCAGAAGAGTGAGCAAATTATATTATCCGCCTTTCTGATAGCAGCGTTCCAGAAACAGCTACTTGTACACAGATTTATTGATTCAAATAACATGTATAACAAAAGCTAAATATTCTGACACACACTTAGAAAAACTCACAGTGGATTGTCACTTATCTGCTACACTGTATCACTGCCAAGCTGTAAAGGAGCGCAGTATGTTCAAGACAGACATTCTGCCATAAAGAAATAATTTTTAAGATTTCAAATAAGTGAGGAAGACTCCACGCAATTACAGGTTTGCTGGGCTTCTATCAAACAGAAATACTGCAAAGGTCGTTGATGCATACTTGCTGTATAGTGTAAGTCCATGCCAGGCAGAAAGGGAGCTAAGGGGATGCCTATGATGGCAAATTCAGTTGCAGAGGCAACTCAAGTGGTCAGCCAACTGTCAGGATGGGAAATCCAGCAAACCCAGACCACAGCATATCTACCAGACCTTCCTGGTCCTCTCGTGACTCTGGCTTCCAAAACAACTTTTACTCCCCTTCCTTTTCCAGACATAAACTATTTTCTTCGTTATGTTATGCATTGCATTTAAAATATTGATGTATTAATGTGCATGCATGAGAGAGAGTTAAACCAAACCACAGAGAGGTTAACTGATTTGACAAAAGCTCAGAAGGAGGAGCAAAGCCAGTAATGAAACCCTGCAGTACCATCTCTCTGTCTGCTGCATTAATCTCTGTTTATAAGCAGTACATCTGAAAATATGAATGTCAAGTGTTTAACACAGAGTTCTGACCATAATACTTTACACAGCAACTTTACACCCAGAGTATCTTTACACTCGTGATTCTACGAAACACATAGCAACAACTGCAGCAAATCAGTGTAGGTCTGCATCATACTCTGCATTTCAACCAGAACAGCAGGTGCGCTGCAACAACAGATGAAAATGCTGAAAACCAAGGAAAGCAGAAAGAAATGCATAACTTTTCCCAAAAATAAATGTTTAGGCTATTGCATTGAACAGAACTTAGTATTACAAAATCCGGCCTGGGCAAATCACCACGAAGCACTAATGACTGCATGTGGCCACATCACCTGCCTCCTGCTCAGCATGGAGGATACCTGCTCAACACCACGGCTCTTCTAGCATGATGCTGGGTAATTGGTTCAATACCCACTGCAAGTCAGTATGTTATTTACTGAATCCTCATTACTAGTTTTGTCAACACTATGGGCCTCTCATCTGAGTACTGCTCAGCTTTCATTACTTCGTCCCCAAGATCTTTGAAGACAATAGCTATAGGTGCTGTGGAAGAAATGGGCACGTTTCAATGAATACAGCGATGTAATTAGTAATCTAGGATTGCTCGAAGATGTGGGAGTAAAACTGCAGGGGACGATGAATGATACCGCAGGGTGAAATGCAGCTGTGGATGAAAAAAAGTCACTATTTCTGATACTATTCATAAAGCGTAAACTGGAAGACAAAGTTGGTACAGAAGGCACGGTATGTTAGGACACACACTGTTCTGAATGAATAACGAAGGCAATAAAGAAGTTACATACATTATTTCTCTTAATTCTTTGGAAGCCTAAACAATTGCTTACACAGGACTCTTACAAAATAAGCAAGTATTTCAGAGACATTTCACTTCCACTGTTCCAGCGTGCCTTTTGCAGGGCTTGGGAAGGATTATTCTCCTCTAGGACTGTTCAATGCCCTGCTCTATTTTGGAGCTCGATCATGAAGTTTTACCCTCTCTCAAACATCATACCAGACTGAGTAGAGAACATGAACCCTTGTAGCAGTAACATTAAATAATTTTCCCCAACTACCACAATATCTTACACCTGCAGAGAGTTGGTATGGCTTTTGACCCATGATACCTCCTCAAGACAGCCTGAGAAATACCAAGCTCTCCTGCAGAACTGATGATGAACTGTTCCCACAGCCACCAACTGATGAGAGCTATTGGTTTGTAGCACTGCTACAAGGACACTATGGTTGTAACTAAATCCAACAGGAGCCCACACTGTCAAGTGATTTCACTTTTCTTGAATATTCATAATTTGACCTATCAGTGCTAGTTCACCAGATAGGGGAGGGTTTTTCTTTCTGTGAACTCAGAGCACAGTCTTCCACTATAATTCATGAGCTAATTCAAAAGGTAGAAAATTAACTTCAGAACTGAGTTGCTTAAAAAATAACTAGTAAACCCTTATTTGGCTTCTTTACAAGTTTAATGCAGATAACAAACATTTGCTGGGTATGCCTGATAAGTTACTGCAAATATAGACAAAGCAAAAGGGAAACGTTATTGTTGAGTGGAAGATATGTGATAAAACATTCACTGAAATATGGTCAAAGATTAAAAGCTGTCTGCACAGAACAAGAAAATTAAGCACATTTCTTGGACTGTAGAAGAAACATTCAACTACTTTCTCAGCAGAACTCAAATGAACAATTATATCATCTCACAGTTAAAGAAGATAACTCCCTTAGCAGAAGGGCATCAAAAAGTTGGTGGGAAAATCGGACTGAGAAAGAGGGCTTTTCAACTCAACTAACAAAATAATAAGATATAACACCTGGAAACTGAAAATAAGCAAACTTAGACTGGAAATACATGTGATTTTTCCAGTCGTGAATAACAACCCATTGGGACAACTCACTAGTGGATTTGTTGACTTTTCATCAAGAGTACATGTGCCTTCACTTGGCTGATATGTTTGTTCTGATGAAAAAAAAAGTTAGTTGATGATCTCTGTAAGAGTTCAGACTACTGTCAAGCACCATTTTGGCATTAAAATCTGTAAATTCATAGGACCTTCTCAGAACAAGCCTGAGTGTTTCAAGATCTCCTCAACCATCTAAGCAAGAGTAAGCTCACCCATTTTAGAACAGAAGCCTCGTATACAGCTGTAAGGAAATGGCATCCTCATCTTTCTCAGATGCTCTCTTAACATGCTCTACCATCTTTAAGCCTTTCAATAGTAAAGCTTAACTGAGAGGCCTTGTCCTTAGACCAGAAATTAGTCAAGTCTTTAGAATGATTAATCCCTAGTCAGCAACTAAATGTGGAGTACAAGCTTTCGTGTCTCATACACAACATGCAGGGATGAGCAAGCCAAGACTGCCAAGAGGTTGCCTATGGACTTCTTTTCTAGCTAGACTACACATAGTAGGAAAGCAGCCTTAAGTTGTTTTGTCATCCTGTGGGTCTTGCTGCTTTTCATGGTACTTCTGAGACTTTGATTTCTGAAGTGACCGTGGAAAAAATACTTAATAGCCCTACAAGTTTACCATTCTTTGCTCAATTAGTATTAATTCGGGTATCCAGCAGGACTCCTCACCACTACAACATTCTTTAATTCCATAATAAATATTTCTGGGATAGGAGTTCATATGCTATACCTATAGTAGTCTGTAAGGAGCTAGATGTTCAAGTGGTCCTGCTCCCAATTAATTCCAGCCAATAAACTGCATGTTTTAAATATGAAAAAATAAAAGTACACTAGATACACTCTGATTTTACATTCCTTAGCAACCGCTGCAATTGTATTTAAGGGTATTTAGTGATCACGAAGGGAGAGAAAGAAAATCACAAACAGATAGCACAGTGATCCAGGAAATACTCTCCTCGTTCAGACACAGGCCAAACAGCAACAGAAGTCTAAGCCCTTCTGCATCCCCCTCCTGCCCCAATCCAGAGACTTTGGTGAGATGTTCAATAGAAGGGATTAAATATTGCTTATGTTCTGCCCATGGGGATTGTATTCCTGAATAATGATCACTGGCTGTTTCGTGTGCTCCCATGTTATTCTGCGTTCATCCAAAAGCATAATGAAAACCATTTGCAGTCTTTGTTGTATCTGGCATCAAAAGGCAGAGGGGCGCGCAGTGCCCAGTGCTAGGCATGTACAATGAGATACTGTTCCGCACCGGAGCAGTAACAATACAAATCCAAGCTGAAAGGGTAAATCACAACCACATGGCTCATATTTAATGAGTGTATTTTTATACACACGAACAATCACAAATGCATACTGTAATCATTCGTATTCCATGTACAAATCCCACAAAAATGAAAGATATCATCTAGTCATCCAGATTGCTCTGTTGTCCCCACATAGTGCAGACACAGGGTCATTGTGCCGAAGCAGCACAGGAAGATTACTTTTTAAAATAATGGGTATGTATTAACTAGGGTTTTTTTAATCATTATAATTTGGCCATATCAAATTCAGCTTTTCCAAACCAGTGACATAGGAACAGTGTTCCTGCCAATTTTGACATTTCCATTGCCTTCCATTGAGATGTTTGTTAACAGCAAAAAAGGAGGTTTAACAAAAAATCACGACTAATGACTCCTAGCAGAAATACCTCACTTCTCTTTTTTTCCACTTGTTACATCCTTTCAGTCTGCCAGATGAAAACTTCAAGGAAAAATGCTCTCCCTGAGAGTTAATGTACTGTATTTTTTGCTAATAGAGGAAAACACAATGAAATCCATAAGCAATTCAATGAAAACATAAAGGCAACCATAACTCCAACTGCTCTCACATAGTTCTAGCTTATCAGATTAACAACTGCAAATACAAAATGTAAATACATTTTTGGTTTTACAATTCTGATTTTTTTTTCCTGTCAAAACATACTATCGCTTAACTTTCTACTTGTCTCAACTACTTGCTAATACTAATGGATAAAATACTAAAAATTGCTGAATATCCCATTAGAGGCCTTCATCAGTTAGCTGTTCGACTTTAAGCACACAAATGCCACAGTGAAACTCAGTGTCCTCACATCTGCTCAGGTCTGTAAGCACATTATTAGAATCATAGAATCATTAAGGTTGGAAAAGATCTCTAGGATCGTCAAGTCCAACCGTCAACCCACCACTATAACATCAGCCAGCTCTTTAAGACCCTTAGATGAATCTCATCAGGCTCCACTGACTTAAAAGGATCCAGCTGGAACAGCAAGGCCCACACAAGTTCAGTGTTGATAGGGAGTTTATAATTCCCAGTCTTGTTCTCCCAGAGCCCATCATCAATGTTGAAGACCGAGGAGAAGAAAGCATTAAACGTCTCTGCTTTGTCTATGTCCCTGTTTGTGAGGTGACCATGCTCATCAAGTAATGGGCCAATGTTATTTAAGCCATGGCCTCATCCAGGGAAGCAGCACCCATTGTTTTTGGGGATGTGCCTGGGAGGAACCCTGCAGACTGCTGGCTGGGTATCCTTCACACATTGTCAGCCTCTTCCACCAGCTCCACCCAAGGGCCAGGAGAACTCAACAAGGAAGGGTTCGTGCTTTCCAAGACCAGAAAAACTATCCCCTGGCGCCCTGGTTGTACCCTGGGCTGGGATTCCAGCTCTGGAGAGCACCAAGCACCAGATCAAAGCAGAAGATGTTGCAGGATGACCACACCATGCTCCCAGCGAGCATGGTCATGAGAACACCACTGCCCCTTGGAGACTGCTCTTCAAAAGGGGTTGAGCAACTCAGTCCTTACGTGGAGTGGTGGACAAACCCCTCAGCAATGAGTCCACATGAGAGACTTTGTGATATTTGCTAAAAACCTTGTTATTGCCAATATATTTTCTCTGGAAGTTACCTGGATGTACAAAACAGCTAGGTAACATCGTAAAACAGATTGTGCATAATGCCCTAAAATAGACTGTGCACAGTCTTACTGTTTTCAAATAAAAATCTAGAAAGGCATTACTATTCATATCACTCAGCAAGTCTAAGGTTTTCTAATACACACCCATATTACAGTGTTCCAAGCCACAGATAAGATGCATAAAATGGTTACCATGAAAAATCCAGTTGATTTCAAGGAGATAGCTCACCTATATCACAAACAAGCCTTGAGTGCTGCTGCAGTGCAACTTTATATGATACTTTTAATGCCACAAATGACGTTTAATAAAATGTTTTGAGGAACTGTAAAATATTTTTAATATACAAATTTCTGATTAAGAGGACAATAAGTCATTACAACTAGAAAGTTACTACCATTTAGCTGATGGAGTCTGGTTCAACGGAATAATACTGTAATAAGAGTGTAACACTAGAGGTAGGATTTTATATATGCTGTCACCCAGCATTCCAATATATTTTTAAGAAAATTTTGCTAATAAAGCTGTGAGCAAAAAAGATCATTTGCTTTCAAGAGTGAAAGGATGTTCTGTTCATGCTGGACAAAAGGCTGGCGGCCTCAGCAGACCGCTCACGCACAGTGCATGGCTTGTTGCAGCCTCTGCACATGCCCACAGTGCAATCCAAAAGCGTAACCCAAATTCATGACGGCAGACCAAAGCTGACTTTAAACTCAGGGTGGTTGCACAGCTCCAGGCACCAAGTATTTACTGACAGTCCTTGTACAACTGCACAAACCGTCCCTTTGGCTGAAGCCCACGCTTGCATTATTTCAGGCTGCCATATAGGAGACAGCTCTCCAGGCTAGAAAAATACCCTTAGATATACTACACTACTACTATAAAACCTATATTCATCAGAAAGAAGAAAATATATTCAGGTAATATTAAAGATTATGGGTTTTAGAAAGCCTTATAGTGATTCTAGAACACTTTTTCTCTTTACCAGTTCTTCCCCATATGTACTTACACTGCTTTGATCATTTTCTTCAAGATGTTTTTAACCATTTCCTTTATTGTACAGCTATTTAGCAATATGGAAAAAGCAGTGGGTAACCAAGCCCCACTTTGCTTGCAGAACAGATTTTTTGTTACCTGAAAAATTACATTGCTTTAACTTTTCTGATTAAAACCCAGCACTTGCTAAGGGTGCAGTCCCACTACTATGGAACTGGGCGTTTGCAGGACTGCTTACTAAACACAGTCAAGCTAAAGGTTCAGGATGCTGAAAAGCACTCATTAATTCATGCTCTTTTTCAAATGTTTCTTTTTAAATTAAACATTAATTGTGCTTAATATCCATAACATTTTATCCTTTCAGAGGTAAAGTCTGAATCATTTCAGAGGTAAAACCCTCTGAAATTAAGCAAATCTTGATATATAACACCCTTCTGTGATCTATACTTACTCTCAGGTACCAGCGTACCAGACAATGTTCTTGTAGGGCAGCTCTTTCCTCATTACTGTGCACACTTAGTAGTACTTAAGACTTGGATTTTCTAAAGCATACTTTAATTTGGAGAATAATTCCATTATTTCTGAGCTGAGACATCAAAGCCTGGACATTCGGACCAGCTAAACAGTCATGATACCTAAATTCTAATTTGCTTAAACTGGAGCAATCAGTTCTTTTCACAATTAGACTTAATGTCTCAGTTAAACCCTTTCTAAAATTGAAACCTCACAGTTTTCTAACAAGCAAGTTTAAATACAAGGCACCGAGGCACTGTAAACCTAGAGGTGTCTAATAACGATGGTCAGTCCTACAGCAAAGAACCGATCAAGAGAGAAATGTCCTCTCTGCTTCAAAGTCAACTTTGTAGACCTAGGTGCTGCATGGACATCCACAGAAAACATGTCCACTACTTATGCAGCAGTCCGGAAGAAAGCAGAGGACTCAGAAATGGGGAAGCTGATGCACCTTTTGCATGCATATTTAAATATGAGCCTCTCCTACCATTTAGCAACAGAGTGCTGTGCCAAATGCTTTTCCTGGGGACGCCAGCATTACAATACCACCGTGGAAAATTTCAGGGTGAACCTCAATTTCCATGCAAACTTCTTGAGTAAGACATTCAACCCTTTCAATTTACACCAAATGCAAGCTTTGAACCCTAAAGCGTATGTTCTCTGCAAGATAAAACTGCAGATAAAACTTCGTATTTGGAAATCTACTACACAAACTGAGACTGTACTTTCAATAAATAGTTGCAAAGTATTCTTGCAGCTGTGATTAATACTGCAACGGCTCAAGAGACTCTCTGAGGTCAACTGACAGTTTTAATGGCATACTAAAACTCTGACATATTTTCATTCTGAATCTTAGGCGCTTTCTCAGAGCACAAATGGATGCAAAATTGTAAGACGAGAAGTTTATTTAGCCATGCCAAAGGACCAAGAACAGGACACTGACTGGCAACATGCAAAACCAACTTGCTTTATCATCTGACCAGACTCCTGATGTTGTGAAAGTTGGTGTTAATCATCACTGTGGGACCACCCAATAGTACAAGGCAATGAGTCCAGCATCGGTCCTGGGACAAGCGTGCCACATGTTTCTGTCCCCATGAAGCCCTGGACATTTAAAAATAATTTTTAAAAAAAGATATTAAATGGGTCTGAAATGAAAAAAACTTAAGTCCTCTGAACAGCTTTCAACTTACAGAATAAATAATACTATGTTACTGAAAGGACGATTAAAATGACAGTGATTTCAACCTGAAAACAAGGATTTTAACAGTTTTAAGTTCAAATCATCTTCACATTCTGCACTGACAACTCTTTTTAAAAAAAAATAATAAAAAAGTAGGTGTTTTCATTTGTTTGGGTTGTCTTCCTTCTAAGGCAAACAATATCCACTGAAGTGTCCATGTGGACACTTTGTCCAGAATAATTAGTGTGTTTTGTGGGCCTTATAAAATAATTTCTAAATGACCTAGTTTTCTTTTTTTTTTTTGCTGGAATAGAGCATCAACAAGGGAAAGCATATAGGTATTAGCAGGGCTGACTCACAGTAGCTGCTCTGGTCAATCTCCCAGTATAACTGAGGCTGCAATGTTGACTAACTCTTCAGGAAAACTTGAAATAATCTTAAATATGTGGTTATTGGAAAAGCTTACATACCTCATTCCTATCTGAACTCCACACACTAAAGGAAATCATTCTGTGCACAGCAGAATTAACCTTAGTAATTCCCTCTGCTGTGATAATACTAAGGCAAACCACACTGTATTTTTAAGACTCTCTTAATCTTAACATTTTACCCAAATTTCCAAATTTGGCCACCACTAGTGATACGCCTATATAAAAAGAGAGGAGCTAGACGCTGCCATGCAAAACTAGACTTATTTTGAAAAGGGACAATGTTGAACACTCCAGTGGGAGAATAAAATCTCCCCATACACAGGATTTTTAGCTTTGCAATGTAACAGACAAATGCATTTCTTAATCCAGCTCGAGTTCATTCTCTCTATGGAGGCACCTTGATTAGCACCAATCATAATTTTCTGCTGCCAGGGTAACTGCATGAACTACTTTTAGGTAACTAAACCTCTTGTGATTTTAGTAAGTTATTTACTTCAGCTATGCCTGGGGCAATAAGTTTCAAAATTTAAATATACATGGTGTAGAAAAATAAATGCAAAAATACTTGTTATTTTATTTAGCGAGTGACTGTATGATCCCATCCTACAACACCAGGTGCATGTTATAAGAACTGGTAACAAAATACCCGCTGCAGAGAAAATAAATAATTTACCTTCCTTCACCCACAGCTGTAATAAATAACCCAGTGGAGATTTCTAGTTGAACAAACTTGTACAAAAGGACTTGCCTTGCCTTGAATATCAGGTTCTGTAATGCTCCCGTAATAGATGAGATACTTAGAAACCTGTTGTTAAATATGACTTTTTCCAACCCTCAGCAGTTTACATTCACAATCTGTGAGCAAACCTACTGTAGCTGCTTTCAACCACAGCAAAGGCACAGAGGGTGTCCCTGAGGCAGGCAGTTCTTAAACCACACATAACTTCATAGATCGTGACCAACATCATCACTTAGAAGAAGAGGAGAAGGCAGCACAGAAGTAGCATGCTTTGGCCAAACCGCTCCACCAAGCCAGTAAGCCATCTTGTCCCAAATCATCTAAAGCAAGCCTGCACAGTATGTGGCACAGAAAACATCTCCTTCAGCCTGCAGCACTGCTGGCACAAAGCCATTTGTCTGGCCAGGCCTACAGAGGAGGTAGCAGAGTGACTACCCGGGCACCTGCTGATTCTCCCCTTCTTCAACCATCAGCACACGATGCAAGTCCCTCCTCCTCCTCTCCTTGCCCTACCCAAGTCCAAAGAGCCATCACCCATGCCAACAGGCTTTACAGCTGCGGGGTATCTACAACCCCAGCTATTGCTACTGCCTGCAGTCCTGCTGCAGCGTAACACACAGAACAATGCCAGGAACTCCTCATCAGGTGGGACACAGCACAGGACATAACGTAGACATACTATGACAGAGCAATGGAAGAGCCAGGAAAGCATGCAGCACCGAGGCTGGGTTTCTGCAGGAAAGCAAAGAACTAGAAGCAGTCAAGGTGTGTGCGACTTCATTAGACCAAACATCCACATCAGATGACAAAGAATGTATGGTCTTCACAAACAGAGCAGTCAAACAACCCCACTGCCTGATTTACTGTTATTTTCCTTTTGCCTACAAAACCATCTCCATCCTCTCCAGACAGAGCTTGAAGCTGCTTGTCTCAAGCTGCTCAGGCAAACAGAAAGCACAGAAATGATTGAAACTTAGTCTAACAAGAAGTCACCAAGAGCATTCTGTGAACATACTGGTGGCTCCATAGCTCAACACACTTCATAAACAGTGTCCAAGGGTCTCCGATGATGGCTAAGATATGGACTCATGGCAGAGGGGCTCCAAAAGCTTTCAGAAAGAAAGGAACAGAGCTAACAATGACAAGTTCCTTACTCTTGTTTCCTAAAGACCAGAAACACCACACGGGCAAGATTACCAAAGGCTACCGACCTACAAAATCAAGGCAAATGCCTAATCTTCATCTAGCAAAACAAACCTGTCAGGCGTATGTATCAATTCAGCCGTACAGTCTAATGCAACAACTCCACCATGTGAGGGTCTAAGACCATGATGATGACAGGCACCCAAGCAAGAGCAGTGAGCACTCTGAGGTTCTGCCTTCCCCGCCACGCGGAAACTCAGGTCCAGCAGTGAGGGAGCACCTGGACGCTCCTCAGGATTAAGTAATGATTTCTATGGAAAGATCTAACACCACTTCACAAGAGAAATCCTCCCTGAAAAAGATAATAAAAACAGTCAGTGAAATCTAAAAGCCCCAGAGAACCCCAAATCCAGCCCTCTGGCACTTGTACCAGGAAGCGATATGGTGCAGTGATTTCAAAACTGGAGCCAAACTGCTGAGTACTGGGCGGTGGTCTGGAGAGCATTCGTCTGACATGTGCCAAAGGCTCCATCTCCCCGTTTCCAACTTCTAAACTGTGTGAAATAAGTTTAACACACATTTGATATTTTTATAGTATAAATTTACCATCGGAACTGCTGAAGTTGACTCAGATGTTACCCAACCTCAGATGTGAGGAAGACCTTGACTGCTAGGTGAATAAAACCATGAAGAACATTTCTTTAAATATTTGGAAACTATCATCAGAAAGGAAGCATGAAAACACCTGATCTGCTTCTACAAAACCAAAACAGAAACGACACTTTTTATTCTGAAATGCACGTTGTAGGTCATATTAAAAAGAGGCATGATTAAACGATTAAAAAACTAGGGAAGCATCTGTAACAGTATGCAGCTTTGCACACTTGCTTATTTTTGGTTGCAGTACAGCTAAGACTACGAGTGCTTTGAGTGTCTAGGAGAGAGACAGGACAATTCTATACAACTAAATCCTGATTTTTATTTTTCTTTGTTGAATATTTATTTGTTCAGATAACACCAAGAAAAGCAAATAGGGACAGATATAAGCTGTTTTCTACTAAATCACTCAACGTACTGCTCCAATACAATTATCTTACACTCTGACTTGGTGAGAAGCCTCCTCCTTCTCAGTTTTCTTTACTTTAAAATCCACCTCTGGATGTTACCATGAGTGACGCAAGAAGGGCCCAACACCCCCATGACAGAGCTACAATTTGTTTCTGTCCCTTTATACCACAAAACGAAATACCTCTCCTTGTGCATGCACAAGATACTGCCCGAGCTGTTCACGAAATGATAATTTTCTTATCAGTTACAACTAATCACCTTTCATCAGTTTTAATTAAAATTCACAACCACATACAGGCAGCTTAACTCCTTTCGGTGTTCAGCTTTTTACCAGCCCATTCTATCCCCGCTTTGCACAAAAATCTTAGTTTTTTCACATTCTTAAGTTTTCCAGCAACACTTGCAGTTTGTCTTCAGCCTCTAAATCAGCCTCCCCTTGCCATCAGTGCCTAAGTCTTAACCAACACAGGTGAGTGTGCATCCTTTAAGCCTCATATCCAGAACCACATGTGTGGAGTACCCTAACATCACCACTGGCACTCAAGCTATTTATTTCAGTATTTTGCTTCATGCTTCTACATAACTTTTTAAATCAATGGTGGAACATCACCCCTAATGCCACAGCAAAGTTTCTTTAACAGCTTTTTGTGCACACAGGTAGTCCTGGGGAAGCCTGCAGCTGACCCAGGGCCTACTCGGGCATCGGTGAACCACCACAGCAGCAGGCAGTACCTCTTGCCTTCACCTCCTCCACCAACTAATTTGAGGCAATTATTGGAGCTGGTTAAAATGAAAGAGTTACAGTTTAACCTTACTGAATACCTGTCATAAAAAGCACTCATCCAGGTGATTTACCGGATTTTGATTTCACTTTTTACACTTGTATCGCTCATGGAGAACTGCTGCACTGCTGGTAACGCTCCATCATCCTCCTCCGTAACACCCAACGCAAGGAAAACATGCCGGCAGGACTGCCCTCCTCTTCCACCTTCCCCTACATCACAGGGGCCTTCCAGTACCACTGTGTGGAGTGGCCCGGCCAGGCGAGGGTCTCGCAGGTGCGGTAGTCTTTGAGCCTCCTCTGGCCGACAGCCCCCCAAAGACGCCCTGCTTCTCCAGCATCTCCCACCGCGCTCGGGACATGGCACCTTCCCCTTCGCCCCCGGAGCTGATCTCCGGGCCCCGCAGTGGGCCCGCTGGACGGTGCCGGGCCGACCTCCCGCGTAATTCGGTGAATTTTGGTGTTCTCGCCTTTCCAGTCACCAACTTCCCTATTTCTCACAGAGGAGGAAAATAATAATACACGCTCCTGAACTTGCGCCTTAACTCCAACGCGGCCACCCTCCCATTGTCTGCCGCACCGCCGCTCCGAGAGGACAGTTTGGGGAGAAACGAGCCGAAAAGAGGAGTCCTCCGCTCCGGCCCGCCCCGTTCTCAGGCTCTCCCCTCCCCCGCCGCTTCCCCCCGCCCGGCGGCCGCCGCCGCTACGGCAGGCCCCGGCCCCGGGCGGTCCGGCGGCGGCATCAGGGCCGGCCCCGGGGCGGCGGTGGCGGCCAGGGGCAGCCACCCCCCTGCCCGGGCCGCCGGCGAGGCGCCCACTCTGAGGCGCAGCGGAGGTCCCCGGCAGTCGCTCCCCGCCGGGCGGCGATGCCCTGCCCGGGCTCGGGGCGGGCTCTGGGCCAGCAGGGTCTCCCCCGCCCGGCCTTCCCCGCCCCGGAGCACGGCGCTCTCCCGCCCCGCCCGGCGCCGAGGGGCTTCCCCCAGTCCGCCGACCCTCCGCAAGGGCGGGCACGGCGCTGGGCCCCGCTGTGCTCCCCTCAGCCCGCCACCCGCCCCGCCAAGGGTTAAGCCACAAGGCTTAGCGCGGCGATGGTCGCCCTGTCATGCGGGAAACACCCCGGCCGCCCCCCGCCCCGCTCCTCCCCGCTCCCGCCGCCCCAGGGAGCCGCGGCGGGCTGGGGAGGGGGGGTGCCCGGGGTAGCCGCTTCGTACCCCGGCCGGGAGGCCGGCCTGGCCCGCCGCGTCCGGTGCTGGAGCCCGCTGACAGGGCGGCGGAACCCCGTCTTCCGCTGCCGCGGCCCCCCGCCGCCCCTGCCCGCCTCGGGCCCCCCGTCGCCCGGCTCCCTGAGGGAAGCGGCGGGGAGCCTAGGGGAGGGCAGCGTGGGACACACACACGACATCCCGGCCGTGAAAGCCCGCTGCCGCGCTGCCATCGCCCAGCCGGCCGGCGGGAACGATCCCCTCCCGAGGAAAGCACAATGGCCCCCCCCACGCCGGTGACACCGGAGCCCCGGGGATGGGGGGGAGCTTTGTGCGAGGAATGTAGCAAAATTTACAAAACAAAACACACACAAAACAAATACAACAGGGAGAGAGCGAGCGGGAGACGGGGGCAAGTGGCTCCTCCTCCTCCTCCTCTCCAAAAAGGCCTGTTGGAAAACTGCACACGGCGGCGGCGGCTCCGGCAGCGCCGCTCCCCGCGCTGCCCGGCGGAGAAAAAGCGGCGGGACCGCGGCGAAAGGGGGGGGGGGGGGGGAAGGCCCGATCTCTTTGTGTTACCTGCCATGAAACCAGTCCTTGCAGGCATCGCACTCGATCATGAAGCGGGTTACGTCGTAGGGCAGCCTACAGATGCAATAGACGGGCACCGTCGCCATGTTAGCTCCCTTCAAAACAAGGCTGGACGCCCGGAGGAGCGGAGCGAGTGGGGCTGGCGGCGGCTCCTGCCGCGGGGTCGCGCCGGCGGCTGCTCCTGCCGAAACGAGACGAAACGCCGGCGAATTCGCGATGTCGAGGAGACGGGGTGGGGGAGAGGGGAGAAGGGGAGGGGGGGGAAGAGGGGAGAAGGGGGGGGAAGGGGGGGAGAAAAAAAAATCAGATAATGCAATTACGGCTCCTCAAGGGCGGGCGAGCAATGTCAGAAAAATAATAAAGGGCTTCCCAAAGTTTGGCTGCATGGTTCCTCCGGCTTTGCGAGCGCCGACCGGACTGGGGCTTTTTTTGTTGTTGTTGTTGTTGTTAAATTATTATTATTCAAAATGTTTGGCGAAATGCATTCTATTGCGTGCCCCCTGGTGACAGTACAGTACCGAGGCTTTTCATAAACACTCTGAAATGTAGCCCTTTCCTTCTAATGTCCTTACGTCAGCTCGCAACATCGCAATATTTCCTCTGCCGGGGCCGGGGCGGGCGGCGGTGAGGCTCGGCGGAGCGGCCGGCGGGAGGGTGAGCGCTGCCGCCGGGGGCTCGGGGGTGTTTAAAGGGGTGTTACCTCCTGGCTACCGGGAGGGAGTTTTTTTTAAGAAACGGGCTCTACCCACCCTCCCCGCTGCGGGGCGAGGGGGGGGGGGGGGGGCGAGGGTGTCCGGCAGCGGGAGCGACGGGGACTGACGGACGGACTGACAGACGGTGGCGGGGGTACCGCTGCTCGCACACACACACACACCCGCCCTCCCCCGGCGTAAACACAGCGCGGGGTGATGCTAAATGTGTGTCTGCAAAAGCGAAACACAAAAGCCCTCTTTTCATTACAAGCCATCAGGGAGCAGGCATGCTTAAAAGTAAGGATCGTGCTGCCCTGCCAGCAGAAATAACGCCCTGATGGTCTGGTGTTCGGGCGGCTGTGGTGTTTAAGGGCCTCTCAACATGCACGGGTGTTCATTTACCTTAAGAAATTTTTTTAAATTACCTTCTTTTTAGTTGGTAGAACTATATCACTGCTTTTAAAGTTACCTACCTCAGACCGAGGCAGCTTTTTCACTGTCGTGAGTAGGGCTGCTACGCCAAAGAGGTGAAAATAAACTGGTGTCCATGAAGCACCAAGTCAAAGCGGGAGGGTGCTGGATACATGCCACAAAGGACCACTTCAACACATAATGTCCGTGTAGCCCAAGTCTGCACATACCCACGGACACCGGCTTCCTCTCAGACAGAGATGGGGAGGCAGTGGCGAGGCCAAAAGAGGAACCCTCAAGTTTGAACTGAGATTGAGGATGCAGAACCTCTCTCCCCCACAGCTCTGAAGAGCTGTTAGGGTGGGTAAAACAATCATACCATGGGGCATTTTGGTGGGATCCATGTCCCCAGAGCGTTCAGAAGCCACTGGCACACTTCCCTGAGAAGTGCAAGAGCTTCCTGTGATGTGCTTACAAAGGAAGCCCCAACAGAGACGTTATTTTAATTCCAGTTATGATGGATTCAGCGTCCTGAATCCATCTCTTATGCGGGGGGGAATCTTCTATTTCTGTTACAGCAGAAAGAGAAAATGGACATTCTTCTGCCTTTTTTTGATCAGTCTGCAAAGATCCTCAGAAATTGCCTGTGGAGGACTAGGGAAATTCAAGGGACCAAATAACTTCAATTCTAGATTTTTCTACAGAGGTATATACATTGTCAGTATAGGCAGAACCTGCCTAGCACAACCGGAGAGGGACTGTCAAAATTATTTAACTGGCCCATTGGATTTACGTACCACAGAATTGACTTTCAGCCAGTGCTCGTGCAGAGCTACCTTTGAACAAGTCAGAAATGGCATGCCTTGGTCCACGGTGGACATTTATGAGAGTGAAATTAAATTTTTGACATAGCTCAAGGTGTGGTAATGCGGGGGGAAGATTATAGACCTGCATTTTAAATTGTGAGTCAGTTGTTTTGAATGACGTGTTTTGAATGTCTTGAGACACACAAACGGGCCTGTTTTCTTCATCGTGCTGAACAGCATAAGTATCTGCCCTCTAAAAATCAGACCTCTTTTAAGTTTAAATTGATCTATCATGATTTTAATTGCTCAGAACTTCAACCAGGAAGTAGAAGAACAAGTCTAGGGAGTAAAGCAGGATGAGGAGGAAAGGCTTGGGAACCATCACAAGAGTTACACACACCTTTACAGCATCTGTTCTCTGCTCGTCAAAGCCAAGTGCATCTATTGGCATCTCTTTGCTCTGCAGGATGGCTTTGAGCAGAGTATGAAGCGATTTTGATGCCCTTTGGTATGTGACAGTCACGCGGAAATTGGGCTTCTTGCCTCTGCACTCCTGAAATGCATGCCAGAGTGCCTTCTGCCTTTTGTAAAATCCGTATTTTAATTTTTAAGGAGTATAGAATCACTTGCAAGTGTAGTAGCTCATCACACCACATACTGTGCTTGTCTCCCTCTCCCAGTCGTTTTATGGGCTTTGCTCACACCAAGCCCTTACAACCTGTGAAAAACTATATCCTTGTTGCCATCCCTCAAGTCCCAGAGCACCTCCATGAAAACAGCCCTATTTCCACAGCACTGCCCGAAATACTAGTGTCCGCATGTCTCCACTGCAGCCACTGGTGAGCTAAACCCTCTTAATGCCACAGGGAATTTGGTGACCACAACAAAGGGCAGCTGGGACATACAAGGGTGTAGCCAGACACTCCTCTGTAAATGGGGCTGGAGCAGC
Source organism: Phalacrocorax carbo (assembly GCF_963921805.1). NCBI lineage: Eukaryota > Metazoa > Chordata > Aves > Suliformes > Phalacrocoracidae > Phalacrocorax > Phalacrocorax carbo. The sequence continues at coordinate 24,367,986 of NC_087518.1, read as the reverse complement.
TTAAGGCCCCTCAGCTGTCCTGTGCTGCTCCTCGGGTGATGGTTATATCCAACAGCAGAGCTGTGCTCACAGTGTTGGTATTTTTACTCCTTTCCTCTGGAAAATCAGTTGGATTATTTTAAGTGGTGCTGGAGGCTGCGAAAGCCGACATTGCCAATGTTGCATGGAAACAAATTATGGGTGACTCGGTGGACATCTTTCTGCCAGGGATTAGCAGATAAAGAAACTAATTGGTGAGGTTGTCTCATTGTCCTGACTTTTCCATGAGTGTTTCGATCTAGGAGCCCCACAGCAGGGTGCTTGACTGCTCTCAGACAGGGAGGACTGAGTGGTGGAGCTATGCTGAGAAGCCTTTGCAAAACATAATTTGATCATTGAGATAACTTTTTTGAAATTTTGAAGTGAGGTTTTAATACGTACTTTTAAACCAATTGGAAAAAAGTCAGCAACGTAGGCCCAAACAGATAACCCAAAAACATCTGCATGGTGGTCACATGCCCCGCAGGCAGTAAGCAGTTGGATGTTCACACAGCTGACGCAACACTAGGAGTCCAGGGACTGCACAAAGAGATCTTGTGCTATCTTGGAGCTCATGGGAGAGGATGGGATTTTTCAGGAGTATTTAAATGACCTGGGAGGAGAAGTCTCACCATGGTGACATCCTGAAGCAGGCACTTTGGAAGAGCTCCTTTAGTTTGAACAGTGATGGCTCACAGTACTGAACTCTCCGGTCCCACCTCTCGTGTGGTGTTCAGAAAGGGCTCAGACTCGGTCATCAGCGCAGAGGGAAGGATTGCTATAATTTTTTTAGATTCCCAGTTTTCCGTACCATTTTGTGGTGTTCTTCCTATAGATTTCCTCTGCAGTGGTGTAGATCTTGAAAGGAGGTTGTAGTGAGGTGGATGTTGGTCTCTTCTCCCAAGTCACTAGTGATAGGACAAGAGGAAATGGCCTCAAGCTGTGTCAGGGGACGTTTAAATTGCATATTAGGAAAAATTTCTTTACTGAAAAGAGTGGTCAGACATTGGAACAGGCTGCCCAGAGAGGTGGTGGAGTCACCAACCCTGGTGTTCAAAAAACCTGTGGACGTGGCACTTCAGGGCATGGTTTAGGAGGCATGGTGGTGTTGGGTTGGCAGGTGGACTTGATGATCTTAGAGGTCTTTTCCAACCTTAATGATTCTATGATGCTATATACAAGGTCCTTCTATTTTATGATGCCCTGTAACTTTAGACACATTGTCCCCATTTTCCCCAACTGTCCCCCCCAGTTATTTCCATGTAGAGAAGTAAACAAAGTTATCTTTTTTTCCTCTTGACCATATCTACTCTTTAAGTAAATGTTTGTGAAGAAGGTATCTATGAAACCAACCTTGAAAGAACAGGGATCACTGCTGCAGGAGGAGAGGGGTCAGCAGATGACAACTTACATCCCTTCCAGTTTTCCCCTCTGACACCAAATTTCACCATTGTGGTAACTGGATAGATCTCACACCACACCATACTGTCCTATTTCAGTCAGCACAAATGGTCAAGTAACACCCATCAGCCCATGGCCGTAGGACTATGGGGAACTCTATACAGTAAATACACAAAAGGGGTAGTTTCAATGCTGTAAGAAAGTGCCCCAAAAAACCCAAGCAGGGCATTTGAGGAGGTAAAGGGCATTTTAAATTTAAAATGGTTAGCGTCATAAAAGGAGACTGGTTTAAAAGGGCCTTTCATGTAGCAAATCAGTTTAAAGACCTAGTTAAATAATTTATTTGGTATTTATAACTCTTAATGCAGTTTGCATTTATCAGTTCATGCATGTACCTTCTCACTCAAATGCTTCTCTCTTGCCTTATGTTTCAGCACACAATATAATGTCACAAACCATCTTGACATGGAGAAGTTAGTTCACTGGGTATCGGCATCATACTGACATTAAAATCTTGTATTTGCTGTGGGTCACCAGAATCTGTACAGAGTACACAGACAAAATCTGAATTTTCACCATCTTATCAGGTGTCAATAAAAATTTATCAGTTTCTCTTATGCGATTTTAAATTTTTAAATATTTTGTTTTATTTTTATTGTTTAGGGAAAACAATTGTAATAACTCAGAAAATTGACAGCAGCCCTCCCATACTGCTGTGCTGTAGCCTCAGGGGCACACATGGAGAGGAGGTGTGGGAAGAGGCAGGAGCAGAAGGCTGTCTTGGGAAGCAGCTGGCAGTGCAGTAGAAAGCAGCATCATCAGTAACTCTACCTGGGCACCAGTTCAACTTGGTGGATATTAGGCAGGGTAACTGGTTGAGGTAAGCAAGCAGGGCCAAAGTCTTCCTTTCTGCTAGTGGACTCATAGTTTCTTCATGGTACATCTTTGTTATTTTGGTTCTATATTTGGGGGAAAAGAGGACCAGGAACAACATGTCTGCACTCCCTCATGTTATGGCAGTGGGAAAAAACCACTCGTGGTGTGGGGATGAGCCAAGAGATGCACCTTACTCATAGTTCACTGCATGTGAGCGAGCAGTTGGAAAGAATAGTGCAAATGGGTCCGAGTCTAAAACATTGATGTTGCATTTAATATTGAAAACATTTAATGTGTTACTTGTTCCACAGCTGCGTGGGCTGTATTAAATAGTCCTATATTAAAGCCTTTAGGAGGCCTCGCAGCATCTCCCAGACCATGCCCTGCAGCCTTTCAGGTCGGCAGGAGTGTCAGTAGGTGCTTTCCACAGGAAGTCCTGTGTGAGCAAAGCCAGCCTGCTTTATTGCACAGCACTGCTACATGCAGGGGCTGGACATGATATTGCCAAGACCTGACAACCAAAGCCACCTCCAATTTAATGAACATTGAGTACATAAATATTTTTGAAGCAGTTTTCGCCTGTATTTTACAGCAGGGTGTAAAGCAGTGAAATGACTGTCACATTTTACCAAGCTCAGTGACAGAAGCAGATGCTTATTTCAGCAGCAGAAATATTTCTATTAAATGTGGTCCTGAAGTTCAATGCCCACGTGGCAGGAGGGATCATGCTGGCTACGTGTTTTTAGTCACCATTCATGTTATGTGTGCAGTTCTTCATGTAATGTAACCTTCAGGAGAATGACTTAAATTAATAATAATAAGAAGAAAAAAGACCCAAGGAGCACTGCATGCCCTCCATGCTGGGGGCCAGGGAAAAAAAGCAAAACATCTTTATGCCTCCTGGCTCCACCCAAGAAGTTAAAAGGGTAGTAGACCCTCATCTGAAAGAGGAAAAACAAGGCAGGAGTAGGATGGCAGGAGGTTTGCACAATGGTGATGCAAGTGGCAGGGAGCAGAAGACATGGGCTGCCACAGATGGTGGGAGCTGGGGCACGCCTGGACCCAGTTTACATCATGGCCCATGGTTAGGGAGCACTGAGTGGTTCGATGGGACTGCTTTTATTTTTGGGGTCATCCCTGCGGGGTCATCACCGTGGCAGGCTGGTGTGGGGGGAGCTCTGCAAAGACGCCCAGGCCTGCTGGCGGGGTCTGCCCCTTGCTCTCCTTGACCTAAATAATTGCCTGCATTGGGTGGCATCAAGTGGGAACCACTCACACCCTGAGAATCACTTGCAATCACAGAAACCAGCACCTGCATGGCATCCCCAGCTGCAGCACTTGGACCCCTTCATAGCCTTTTGTTATTGAATCAGCTCTACTTTGTGCAAGGTGCTCCTGGGCTAGAGTTTCCATACATGCTTCAAGAGTCATGCTGTTTCCCAGCATGCATATTATACTATCCTCGTCATTTGCTCATTGTCTGAGTTTCATACACACTAGAAGATCCCCAGTGGTTAGGAAGTGTTTTGATAGAGGTTGTGGGGGGAAAAAAAAAGAAAGAGAAAGAAAAGCACGTGTTCCTTTCTGCCGATCCAGTCCAGTCTCCCTCCCCATTGCCACCAGCCCCTCCCCATCAAGCACGATCAGGTTAGGCTCGGCAGCCCTCTTCAGGCTCTGCGAGCAAATGTAACGTCTGAAGCACTAGTATTCACATTCATTTACATTAAAAAATAAAAACCCCAAAACATTATATTCCAGCACATCCCTCTCATGCCACACTCAGTTATTGCCTCTTTCTTAAGTCCTGATTAAACTCTTCTATTTTATATAACAATGGCCATATTAGGCAGTACCCAGCAGCTATAAATCCAGATTAGCGGGTACAATAACCCCCTGAGTGTAACAACCTCTGCCACTGGCCTGATGGAGCTGGCAGGGCTGCAGCATTACCCCAGGCAGCAGGAGCCGCCAGACTGCAGGCAGAGCTACCACCTATGTAGAGGTGGCAGCAGCACCAACGAGTAGACCTCCCACAAAACTAAGCTGCTGCAGGAGAGCAGAGGTGATCTGCTCCACTCCTCTGCAAAGGCCTCGCTTCATCTGCTGCATGGTACATCTGAGCTCTCAAACAATGTCTGTGCCACCCAACCATGCACGAGCCCCCCCAAACCACATGTAAGCCCCCAGGAATGATGGCCTGAATACACCAGCACCAATGCAAAGTTAAAACCCAAGAAAAGTCCCCAGGCAGCACTGCAGATAAAAAGAATTAAAAGGCAGAAAGAAGGAAAAAAATATGTTAGTATGTATTAAAATATGTTTTAATAATCCTTTCTCTTATGGTTGGATCTTGGAGCAGGGCCAGCCAGACTGCTCATCACTGCCATCATAAGACCAGGGGTCACCAACCAGGTACAAAGGCTGAGATGCACCAAGTAGAAAAACTGTTAGAAGAGATTCAGTTGCAGTCTGTGGAAGTCAGTACTTGGTTACCACATTCATGTCCTGAGGGGGGAAAATACCAGGCTCCTCCGGGGCTCGCTCCACAGTGCTGGGCACAGGAGCATCGATACTGGCTCAGTCGCCATGGCTCTTCCTAGACTATTCTGGTTGCCAACCCAGGCAACAGCTTTCAAAAAATGCTATTTAAAAAAGGATTTTGGCCACTGTTACTCAAGTAATGTGGCCACCATGGTGCTTCATGCAAAATGTTTTTTTATAACAGTTAAACCATTTGTAAACAGATTTCATAGCTTGGCAGTTGGACTTGATTTTTGTTATTTTTCACCCAGAGCACACTGCTGTGCGGGAGCTGCCTTCTGTCTTCATCTCTTACGTGGTGTAGTCCAAGTGGGACCAGAAGCATTTTCTAGTCTGAAACTTCATAAAGGAGGAAGAGGTGCACGGGCCCATTGCTGTCATCAGTCAAATTCACATTTATTTCGCCTCTCCCTGCTGTGTTTTATTAGGGATCAGGAAGCTCATTTTTTTAGAAAGCCAAACAAGCCAGAAGTTTATCAAGAGAGAGTTTCAAAGTGATTGTAAGTTTTCTCTTTCAATTTGCTGAGAGCCCATTAAAGAACAGAAGAGAGAGTATAAATAAAGCAGAATTAAATGTTAGATGAACATGACTCTGACAGGGAGAAACAAAGCAAAAGAACATTTGCTTTGACAAGGTTTACTAGAAATGACGCTTGGTGACATGCTTCTTGGAGCTTTGCAGGGAAGGTGCTGCCTGGCCTGAAGCAAGTGGCAAAATCCACTGCTGACAGCAGACCCTCTGACACTTCGCCCCAGGAGACAGCCTTGATGCATCCTCTGAAAAGGCAGATGAAAACCAAGTGTCATCTGCCTACTTCCAGCCCAGCAGCAGCAAGCAAGCTCACCCAGCCTGACCTGTGGGCCAGGGTTTCTGCACTCGCCCTTGTCCCCTCTGTGGAGCTCCAGGCACCTGTGGGTGCTGTGCATCCAGGCTGACACCCCTGGGAGCCGTCTGTCTCCAATGCCACCCTCCAGCAGCTGCTTAGCATCCTGCCAGCTGGCCCTTTGCTCCATCCCATCCCATCCATGCAGTGGTAGTTGCACAGGTCCTCATTCCTCTGCCTTCCCCTTTCCCTTGGTTTGTTCTTCACCTGCATCCTTCATTCTTTGCACTCACCAGCTGCACCCAGCAGTCATTTAATAAGTCAGAGAGCAGGGCACTAAATGTTATGCTTTATTACAAATACTGTAATAGAACCACTATGAATTAAGCTGAATGTTGTCAGCACCTTATGATACTCCTGCTTTTCTGCAGTACCTTGCCCAACTTTTACTTAATATTTTTGTTTTCCTCCTTCACCCATGTTTTTTTTTTAAATTGCTCTATCAGTTCATGTAGCCATGTGTGAACAGTCATGATTTCAACCAGAAAACAGGGCACACCCCAGCCATTTACCTCACTAAATACACCAGCAAGCACCAGACCTAAATGCCAAACCAAGGACAGATTACAATCCCATAGTACTTTCAGAAATACACCTTTTCCTGCCAAAACCCCTGAATCCCTCACGGCATTAGCGTCCTCAGCTTGGGTATTAAATGAAAAGAAACAGTATTTAGTCTTGTCTGCGGCTTTGCCATGGGAAGGCAAAACTCCCAGGGAAGAGCTCAGGAGCTTCTCACTCCTCTGTCTGGTCCAAGGAGAGCTGTTGCAGGGCAAAACTCAGGATGGGGGCTCTGGGCTGTGCAGGGACCATGGGTTTGCCCTCAGCTGGTCTGCGCTGGCATATGCTGCATCCTCCCCTGCCACTGCATGTCCTCCTGCCTCTGTACCCTCCCCTGCCACAGCGTGCTGGACCAGGGCATGGCAGGTTGAGCAGAGCATGGGCCTGTGGGTCAGGTCAAGGTCTAGGATGAGGCATGAGTGAGGATCAGGCAGCAGATGAGTGTCAGGTGAGAGACCCATGGCCCCTTCACATTTGGAAGAGGAGATTGCAGGAGCAGCTGCAGGTACTCACACTGGCCTGGAGGAAAGGAGGGTGCAGCTCCCATAACTCATCAGATAAGGAGGAAAAGGGGTCACGAAGAACTCCCCAAGCTCGGGGCAGTGCCCAGAGGGAAGCTGAGCAAAACCTGCTATAACCACAAGTAAAAAGGAATTACACACTTGCTTGCATGGATACTGCCACTGGCTTAATTAAAGTTATTGAACAGATTTATGCAACATTTTCTTTTAAACAACAGTCTTTTAGGGAATGATTAATGCAAAACTACTTCATCCTTTTTATTCATTTATAGTAGTCACAGTTAGAGATGAGTCTACTAAACTCTGCAAAACCCAGCCTGAGGGTTCAGGTGGCTGTGGCGCTGTATCCCTGCAGCTGGTCCACTCCCGGCCCTTCATGCCACCCCAGGGAGCTGCTGCTCTTGAGTGATTGCACTCATAGGTGGGTCGGATGTCTTGGGCCAGGGTACACCAGTGGGGCACTGACACTGGGAACCATCCCACTCCAACCTGCTGCACGACCCTGCTGGCTCCCAGGGAAGAGCAGTACCCAATGGGGACTGGGCTTCCCTGGGGGGAGAGGGCAGCAGCTGCTGGTGATCTCACCTTACCCCAGGGCTGTGCATCTGCCAGCTCCCACCTGTATCCTCTTACCCAGTGGTTAGGCATGACAGGACTGTTTCATGGGCTGTTTCATGGGCTTTCAGCACAATAAAAAGGATTATACAAACTTTCACTGAGGGAGCTGTAATCTGCCTCAGGTCCGGATAATTACACTTTTAAGCACTGTCTGCATTGAAAAATGTGCCCACGATCTCACTTTTCATCCCTTCACAGCATGGAAGTGATGGCTGCACTGTCCCATTCCGTGTCCTTGCTGTGACCGGGTGCTGGGGCTCCATCCTGCACACTGGCATGAGGGACCATCAAAACCTTTTACAGACAGGTGTAGGAACAGCCCCTGAGCTGCTGGTTGCTGCAGGATTCTGCTGGTCACAGGGCTTGCCCCAACCCTGAAAAACTCACCCCTTCAAGACTTTTCAAAGAGGATCTGGAAGGTAGCGCAGCAGCTTACACCCCCCTCACCGATGACGCAACCTTCCAGCAATGCAACCGCTACCTTAAATAGCACAACTGCAAGCACAGGAAATAAAATGGTCGCAGCTCTTCTTTGCCCCTGCTGCTTGCCATCCCTGCTGGGCAGGGGGCTCTTTGGCCACTTATCATCCAGAAGATTGCTTAAATCTCATCTTCCTCTGTCCGTAACACAATGCTGCACTTAACGTGCAAGACCTGAGACTGAAAAACACTCTGGATTGCCTGTGCTGGGCCCCTGCTGCACTGGCACCCCCAGCCCCTAAATATTCTCTGCTGTCAGTAATTACCCACCTGCCTGCGTTTAGGACTCACTGAAGATTGGATGTGAAAAAATGCACTAAAAGTGATTGACTGTGGCGCACATAGATCATTATTAGTCATTAACACACAGTTAAACAATTAGCGAGGCCAGCCCAGGGAGGAGCATTGATGCTTTAGTTTCTTGCAAGCCACGCAGGGCTCTGCTCTCAGCTGACAGCTAAGCCCATCGGCATGGGATGGACAGTGGCCACGCATCCCCACCAAAATTGCTGATTCTCCCAGTTTAACTCTTGTCTTGGAGATGGATAATGAGATACTGGTCACATAGGAAGCATTTCTTTACCAAGAGGGTGGTCAAACCATGGCACGGGTTTACTGGAGAGGCGGTTGATGCCCCAAGTCTGCCAGTGTTTGAGTCATTTGGGCAATGCCCTTAATAATTTGCTTTAACTTTTGGTCAGCCCTGAAGTGGTCAGGCAGTTGGACTAGATGATCACTGTAGGTCCCTTCCAACTAAAATAGTCTATTCTATTCTACTCTATTCTATTCATTCTGATTCTAAGACAAGAGGTCTGAGAGCCATCATCTTTATTCTTATCAGTTTTTACTTTAGAAATAAAAAGGCTCAGTTCTCATAGAGCCCTTTGGCCTTTATAAATAACAATAAGCCCTTCCACCCTGTGCACCTATTCCAGGTGCTGCATCTGCAGGGGCATGCACTTAGCTGCAAAGACCTTCTGCACGGCAAAGAGCTGGCTTCAACGTCCACATTCGGTGCCTAAAACATTTTTCTGGGTCACTAACAGGAAACTTACAGGCAATGCATGGAAAGCCTAACACCCCATTCCCCTGCTACAGCAGGCATGCTGCAGCCCTCTGTGCTTCCAGCACAATAAGCAGAGATGAACGCAGCTAGAGGGGACCAGCAGCAAGACACAAGTCAGCCACATCAACACCTCAGGGCTGAGCTGCTGTCAAAGAGGAGTCCACAGTATTGTTACAGGAGATGCAGACAACCTGTCTACATGTGGGTAATAATTATTGTTAACTGTTTTAATTAACACATTAAAAAGGTCCATGTAGCACAGCGTATAACAGAACATAGCAAACTTGCTGATGTATAAACCCACATGTGAAAGGCATTCTTCAGGAGCAAGCCCAGGCAATACCGATCATTCCGTAGGATCACCGATTCCAGAGTCAGTTTAACTCTTTGGAAGAGGCCTAAATTAATTAGAAATTAGTTTCCTGCAGGAAGCTACTCAAGAGAAGAGGGAAGACAGGCACTCCCACACTTGCCCCCATGGAGTGTAGATCCACAGAGTATCGTTTGGTTTCCCCAGCCTGCCAGTCCCTGCTCCACCCCAGCGCGCCCACCGTGCCACCACCCGAACCACCCTCCGCTGCCGAACTGCACGCACCCATTGCAGAGGGAAAAAAAACCAACTTGGTGTTGGTTCTGGGTTTGATACTGATGTTCCCAGTCAGGGACCAGGGAGCTCTGGTACCTCTGAGGTGTCCCCACTGCTAATTCCACTATTATCTACCAACAGCTGAGGGCTCACCCTCCTCCCACCCCAGCGCAGCTTCTGGCCAGGGAGCTGGGTTTCGGCCTCTCTGGGGCAATGGCAGGGGTTTAAACGGGCCACTAATAAAATCTGTGCTCCAGGCCAAATACACATACGCCATGCAAGCCATACTTTTTCACTGTAATTTCTGGAGAAAAGTAAATACACCACCTTACATGCTGGCCAATGAACTAAATCTGCTCTACTTTCACATCCTAATTTCAGTCACACTTGTGCAGATAGCGTGGCACCCTTTGGCTGCCCATGAAAAATCTTGCTGGCGTAGTTACACTGAGGAAAGGAGTGAAGTCATCACACCTGCAGTACGCAGCACATTAGTGAAATTTCCCATGTACCTTTATTTCTGTTGCTATTTCTTATTCCATGCCAGTGACAAGGTTATGCTAGAAAAGTGAAACACACCATCTGTACTGCTGGGAAAGAGGGCAACTGGTGCCTTGAACCTTCACCAGAACAAGAGGTTGGATAATATTTCCAGAATAGATAAGCTCTGACATGGGGTGAGTAACATGGCATCAGTGCAGGGGAGGAAGGGACACGATCCCACCCAAGTGCAACAGTGGGATCCCCCCAATCACTGCCTTTACACCAGCACAACTGCTCCTCTCCAGCCTGTTTGACTTCAGGAAGAGAGGGGAAGACTGCCATCATTTGCACAGAACACAGCTGCACTGCTATAAACTGCATCTATACTGGGAGCACAGAGCTGTTAACACCACTCATGTAGTCACAACACGAGATCAAAAATGCCCAGGGCAAGCTCATTTTCAACAGTGTGTCAGGCACTAAACAGATTAACATTCAGATAGAGACATCAGACAATAAGGGTGTGCCCAGACAAAAACACTCTCCTGATACCAACCAAGGTATAATTATATAACCCCTCATGTTAGTTATGTCAATATGATCCATGATGCAGAGAAAACTCCCGTTAACAGAATAATTTATTCTCAGCTACAAGGAGCTGAGATACAGGCTTTGTTGATCATCTGATATTTCAAGCATGGCGAGCAGCTGGGGTTGGTCTTTTTCTTCTTTAAACAACTGCCCCTGTTATTTGTCTTATTTGCATCTTATTAACCATCTCACATTTAAATGTGGACATCTGAAGCAGCTGCATAAAATAAAATGGACAAAGCATTGCTCCGATCAAGTGTGGTATTCCCCAACAGCAGCAGCGTGTAAAGGCTGCGTTCTCCTTCCCCGTCTTTTGGGAGGACATAATGCAGTCTGCTAACTCACTCGTTTTATTTGGGCATAGGAAAACTTTTATTTACAACATGTTAATTAAAAAAATATTTGACAAAAAAGGCATACAGTATTTTATACTAAAAGAATAAAGATTTTTATTAAGCACTGTAAGTTGCATTCAATAGCCTTCAAATACACCACACCACAATCCATCTACAACCAATCAAACCCAACAGTAGTTCATTCTTGCACAATCCATGAGTTGGGGCAGAACTCCCTTCAACTTACATTAAGATACCTACTTAGCTCTTGCGGGCAGGGAATGGGGAATTACACCTCATTTCTGATCACTAATGTGTGATGAAGAGCATCAGGAGAATTATATGAAAACGAATATAAAGAAATGATTCTGATTTTGAAGTACATTAAGTTTGGAAACACTAACAAAAACATCAAAATGATACAGGTATATTTGCTTATACTAAATTCTTGATGGGAAAGTTCTCAAGAACAAGCCATTTTTTCCTGCTACAGAAGGGGGGTACTTTTTTTTTTTTTTTGAAGATCAAAGCTTTTTTTTTTGTTTTTCACAGAATTTCATATTTGCTAATATGAAGGCATAAAACAGCAACAGAGAACAATAATGCATACAGCAATGAGTACACCAGGGTAACGTTGATATTCAAAACGGCTAGATAATTTTTTTTTTAAGTTTTAGAATAAATGCAACAGAGGTCAATAATCACAAAATTTTAAGGTTAGAGCAAGATCAGTCAATGACTAAACATAGTTAACATCTTTTATAGGACTATTACTGATTATTAGCTTTTTGTTTTGCAAATGGGCACAGTACTTGTAAGAATGGAAGAAAGAGGACAATAACATGCATAATATTAACTACACACTTTAAAAATTATGAACCATGCAGAAGTTTAGCTCAAATAGTAGTACTAATGGTCTACGTCTGATTCAAAACCACATAGTTCATTGATCACGGATGCATGGTATTAGTCACAAAAAGTTTCAGAACACATTGTGTTTATTTTGAAAGGTCATTTGCATCTTCTATGATTTCAACTTTATCTCCATTTAACTTGCTTGTAAAGTATGTATGATGTATATTTAAAATCAGCAGAACTGCAATATTACTCTATAATTTTTAGTTTCAATAGTTTGCACATTTTAACACAAAAGAACCACATCAACAGTGATGAAATTTAAGAAAAAAAAACTGTGGTTGTGCCTTTTTCCCCCCATAATCATGAAATCAAAGCCTTAAAGAAAGCTTTATTGTGACACAGTAATGCAAAATCAAATATAATGGCATACATATGGTGCCAAGTACTAAAAATTATATTTTAAGCTATATATACTTAAAGACTGCCAAAATTTGTTGTCTTTATATTTCAAAAAAAACAAAACTACAAGCTTTTGTCATAACCAGTTTAAACTTTATGTATACTTCATTTTAAGTGCGGGAGTCAAATGCTCTTCATTCTCTTTCTTTTTTGTTTTATTGTAGCATTTTGACTACAACTGGTTAAAACTAAAAATGTGTTGTTTAAATCTCTGACATCAAAGAGGGATCCGAATTTCCAAAGTCCTCATTTTTCTCTTACGGAAAGGAAAAAATGTACATAACTGTAGGCTCTCTTTCTTTCCAGATATTCCTAATCCTGACCCTTCCCAACATCCTTCACCCTCTATAAAAAATAAGTTTACTCTTCTTTTTTTAAGACAGTGGCCTCAAGAGTATCATCTTTATGGCAAACACTGTCTGCATTTAGTGCATTTAAGTGAGGATTTGTATTGCACATTTTAGAGTCATTGCTCAAGGCACTTTCAGACTGATTGGAAGCCCTGATGTCTCCTGTATTCCCATTCATCTGGGAAGCTGGTTTTTCCTCATTCACAACTCCATTTTCAGCCAGGGATCCATCTGAAGACACAAGTGAGGATTTAGATTCCTCTGATTTTGACTTAAGTTCTTTGGCTACTTCTTCTGCTGAAGCAGCATAAGGAGGTTTGCCCTAGTTTTTAAAAAAAGAAGAAAATTACTGAAGAACCACTGCTATATATTTACAATCTGTTACAAAGTCACTATTAATAAGCAGCATGCAGTGTGCACAAGTATCACAAGCAAATACCAAATATTACATACTACTGAAATAAGAAGTGGCACACAAAATAAACGGCACAGCACAGATGAGAAATAATTTTCAGTGTTTCTGGGCACTTCCTAGCCATGCCTTTTGATGCTCCTGTGGTAAAATGCCCTTTCTAGCTTTGATGTCTCAGTTATTTCACAATATAAGCGCTACATAAATGTCTGGAAACACCAAAATTGAGAATCAATATACATCTTAACTCTGCTTCTTGGTTCATATACATTATAATTTAATGGTAGGATTACATGTTATTCAAATACAGACCAAAACTTTTTCAGACAAATTTTAAAGAAGTGCAAAAGTACCATGCAATATGATCTATACTAGTCTATATGCTTCTGAGATTAGGAAAGTGACTTTATATGAAGAGCATATAGTAGAATCTTACAAGACTGAGTATAGCAATCAAAAACAGATTTCTGCAGCATTAGAATGTATATTTAGCTTTTAAGCATCTGCAACAATTATCCCAGTATTCCATAAGCATAACAGGCTTCAAACAACAAAACAAAATCAGTAGGTTGTGTTGCTAAGGAGCAACATTCCTATCTATCGCATTGTTAACAAAGTACTAAGAAATGACTTCATATACAGACATCTTACACAGCTCAAACAATAGCAACAGTTTCACAGTGTAATAATCTTAATTTTGACATACTAGAAACAGAATGATTAGTACTTTTTTGAATTGCTGAAAGATTTTGCAGGTGAGTAAGAACTGTTCTCTAGCATCAGGATCATAAACCTTGTTTTCCAGAAAATCACAAAAAATTCTGCAGTAACACTGCATAGGTGTATGACTGGCATATGAGGACAATGAATATTTATCACAGTAAATATACTTCTTTACAGGCTTCACTAATTTTAGATTAAATGCATGCTTTTCTTTCTTTCCAGATCAAGAGTGAAAGGTCTCATCTTTTGAAAAAAATAGGCATATCTAACCTTTGCTAACTACAAATTGCTTATTTCAGTCAGACTCTCCAACCTTTGTTCGTATCACCTCACAATAAGTATCAATAAAGTCAGTGCAGGGAGTATCTTTCTTGGCGCAAATACGCATGTCTGAATCTGGCCCTACATAGGCACTCTTTCCTTAACTGCCCAGGCTTGTAAGACTGGGAAGTACACTGTTGCCAGTTAATCTTAACTGGGTATCAAAATCTACTTGTTACACATTAGGTTTCCATTTTTAATTCACCTTTTTTCTCTTCCTGAAAAAGGAATATATACACTATAGTGACTGATGACTGTAAAATCCAATGAGCTCAGGACCAGTCAGAAGAAAATGCCACCATTTATCTTTCTTCTTCTGCAGGCACAATTTTAGACCAAGATCCTTGTGATCACACGTATTTACCATCCAAATTACATACCATTAATAAAAATATGAATACCCAAATGTGCTGACTGTCAAGACTATCTACCATCCACCTACAGGTACTATCTGAACTACATTTATATATGTAAACCTCTAGTAAGCCCAAAGTATTTGGGAGCTCCTTCTCAGTGCTTCCTTTATTTCCCAGGTTAAAGTACTTGGAAATTAGATACTATATAATTAACATAGTGGTTTCTCTTCTATTTAAAGTAAAAGATGTAAAGCTTTAAATACATAGGTACATTTGCAGACTTATATAATCTGCATACTCAGAAATGTAACAAGGAAGAGAAATTTTTGAATTTTTACACCTAGAACCACAGCAAGTTTTACTTGAAGTTAATAGTGTCTTCATTATCCACTGGAGAATTTCCCTTCTCTTACTCTCTGATACCTGCAACCCCCTCCCCCCCATCTCTTATATACTAATGCCTCCAGACAAATTGCAGATCCGTATATTTATTGTGACAGTTTTCCACCTATTTACTACCCACTCGTCCACTACCATTGGGACTTGCATCAACATTTAAAACTGCATAGCAGCAAGAACAATGGAAAAAGGAGGAAAACATAACTCTGAAGCAATTGGCCTTTAATATGAAACAGCAGTTTGCTTCAGCCATATTTAAAGGATGCATGGAAAAGACAAAAACCATACTCTGTAGACACTCCATACGTTTTCACCGAAAATGAAACTCTCTGCTCATGAGGGGAAAGACTGGTGTGTTATTTTCTAGAAGTTTAGACTAAGTTCTTATATTTGGAGACATACAGCAGCAAAGATCCTTCTACTGCTACTCATTTTTCTTCATGAGGTTGGACTGCGGTCCCAGAAAAGAAACTGGGAAAGAGTGAGGGCGGGAACAAAAACGGCTAATTTGTTTCAGCTTTGTATTTCTCCCATGTTCCTAAATTTTCTTCTACTCCCACGGCTGGTTAGAGCTGTGGAGGCACAGCCTTCCTATCAAAATACATTCTTCCACATCTGCCTTTATAGCCAAAGTTTGCTTATAATTGAGATGCAACACTAGCCTGTCATCCATTACTGGTTGTGCAGCTTACAGCAACACGCAGACAAGATCACTGTAAGAAACGCTTCTACCTTTTAAAGTCGTGCTTGTCAATATTAGCAGGTCTGGAAGTCCATACCATACCAGCCTGTAAACTAGAGTGTTTTCAAGTCAAGCACACGGCTTTATTACCTGAATTGCTCCCTGGCTTTTATAACCTCTCCCATAGTACCTTCCGCCTCTTCCAAAAGTTCTTATCACTGGAGTGGAAATAACTCCTCTAGGACGCCTGTAAATTTTTGAGGAAAAGGAAGAAAGAAAAATACATATCAGCTTTGTTTAAAACTCTTTAAATTTTATTTTGCTGGAAGGTTTTTTTTTCTAGCTTTACTGTATAGTGACCAACATTTACATTTCTTTAAAGCAGCAATATGACTAAATGATTCAGGATTACAGGTTTCTACTGCTGGCAAGTGTATGAAACCTAACAAATCTTCTGTTTTCCTAGCAATAAAATGTCTATTTTTGTATTTCGCTTCTCGAGAAACAATAAATGAGTACTTTCAAGCTTTGCACAAACTTTTTCAAAGTTTCAAATTATCCTTACAGCACTTTAAAAGCAGAGATCAAAATACTTTCACCTTAAAAAATATGCAAGAAATTTGAACCATTTATAAAGCCATTTCTCCCATTTAATAACACTTCCCACATATAAACAAGCTAGACAGAAGAAATCAGATAGAAGAAAGGAAGGCAAAATATGAAATTGCTTCGGTTTTGTTGGGAGAATACAAAATTATCTAAGAACACTGAGGAAAATAAAAGGCTTCGGCCATATCTGACACATAGAAATTTATCAATTTATCAATTTGGATGCTTTCAAATGGAGGTTTCCAACCAGGACACATCAGGTGGTGGCTTTTTCATTTGATTCAATAAAGATTAGATCAGATCAAAACAAACTTTCACTCAGCTAAACTACTTTAATGCCATCAATTGCAGAAACTCAGTTTCCTTATCATTATGTCGAGGACTACTTCTCACCTAAAAATTCTTGTTTCTCTACTAGAAATACATGATTGCTCTACTTCTCCAAATCCATTGCCCCATAGTGGGAGGTCCCAGAATGAAGAGTGATGCCTCTAAAGCTGGCACAGAGCAGCCAGGTGCTGCTCAGGTCTAGGCCTGCAACCAGCCCACTTTCTAAGATGCATGGGCTGCAATTGCCCTGTTTGCTATTCTGGAAACAAATGACAGCTGCAATTCAACTGCATCTTATTTTCAATATACCTGAGAATCCCCATATGCCAGCAAGGCCCTGGCGAGCTGTACAAAAAACCACCTGAAGAGGAGGCAAACTTTTCTTTAGGGCTCCTACTTCCTCTGTGGCTGTGCTGCAAAAACTAAGTTACACTGAACTGACTCAGTGGAGAAACACTGACCTGTGCCATGCAAGTCTTTTCACACACACTGCAAATTCCCACATTGAGCAATAAGAAATTAAATACTGGGATTTAAATACAACAGCAGAGAATAAAAAGAGGAAAGAGCTGTGTTTGGTAAGTGAGTAACTCCGTGCATTCTCTCCGAAGATTTTAACAGGGCTTACCTATCCCATTTGCTAATTTTTTCACAAGGTGAAAGCGTACCCTTCAGGGAGCTGAGTAAGATTTTTCCTACTCAGAAAATAACATTAAATATATTGATGGATCGAGGCCAATAAAAAGCAGCTGGTATAATTTTAAATAGTAAGAATATCTAAGTTCAGTGCTGCATATGAGACAATGGTGTACACAAGCCTGACATTATCCCCTCTGCTGAAAGAGATTAAAAAATTATATAGAAGTGTGCCGGACTAGGTGATAAATTACTGACAATGTACTGTGTAGTGTTTTCCTAGCAGTGTTCTTTAGTACGAAGCAGCATCTGCCAACACAGACCCCAAAATACCTGTCTTTAGACAGAACACTAACATTAGCGTGTTTTCCTGCTAGGTTTTATTTTTCTCTCAACTGACACAACAAACAGATAAGCTGCCTGCGATAGTTTTTCCCTCTCTGACTAATTCTAGTAACTCCATATGAAAGAATGTAACATCAGTTATGACTTGATGGAGACAGGAAGATCTGGTATTGACTGTTTTCTAGTCTTTTTGAGGTGACAACTTGCACCCAAACTGATTGCCCAAAGATAGTACCTCTGCCAGAAAGAAAATGTTAGATATTTTATCTCCTAACTCAAAAGCCTCTATTGGAAAACAGTATTTCTCTGTCATAAAGGTACTTACAGGAGGAATACCACCCTTTCAGTGATTTGACTGCTTCCCAGATAAGTATGGCTCTCAGTTTAGGACTTGCCACTGTTAGTTCCTGGCTACTCGTGTTTTGCATAAATTAACATATTTGGTTCTTCATAAAATGGAGGAACTGCTATTCTCTGAAGGAAGTCCATCGTATATACAAATGTAAGCCAGATCTGAGCCTGAAGGTGCCTCCAGATCATCACTCAGGGTGCCTCAGTCAGACAGCAGCCTGAGTAATCCACTATAAATTACCCAGATGTTTACCACAGAGAGTACTGCAGTCAGTACATTTCACTGAAGAAAAGGGACAAGCTCTGTAGTGAGCCAGATTCTTCTGTTCATGGATCTTCATGAAAAACAGAAGTTAGGACCACACACTAGCCTGATTTAAATGGTGAAAAATGTTTTTTTGTCCACTAAAATGGAGGAGTAAGATTAAAATACCCAAAGGAGCCTAGTGCCTCATCACGCACCTCAGCTTATCCCCCGGTCTCCTGCTGCTACTCCAGAAGAGCACAGGTGTGCCATGGACCCCGCTAGCCCACACAGCACGTAGCATGTAGCATGTAGAACAGCACTAGATGCTTATGTGTTGGCAACTGAATCACATTCTAGAGAATTAAATAGTCACACCTAATTTTGCTCCCCTAAAACCATCAGCTCTGCTCTTACACCAATGCTGTTTTCTGCTGCTGAACTTTTAAATCTTTGTTTCTGCTGTCCTCCCAGCAGCTCTTGCTTCTCCTTCTCCCCCTGCTCCCACTCTCCCAGGGCTTCAGATCCAACGATTTCCTCACTCAGTCCAACACCACAGGCATTCCAACAGCTCTTGCTGGCTTTAGCACGATGCTTTATAGTGCACATTTGATTAAATTAAAGAATAGAGAGGAATTAATGCAGTTCAGACTTGTTCTTTCAGACTGCTGCTTCCAGGCTCAAGATGGCATAAATACACCTGCTTTACTCCCTTGCTTTAATATAGTTGAAGACAGACATATAAATCACATTCCTTTGGTATTAACTCCTGTAACAGACACAGGCTTAATTAAATATGATACAGTTTTGTAAAGCATAGAACAATTAAGCCTATGCAAAAGAAATATAATCCTAAAAGTAAAGTCCTAGATATGTTTGTAGCAAAGTATTTCTTTTTCAGAAACGTTGTGTACCTGTAATTTCAGCTATAGTGAAATGAAGTGGAAGAGCTAAAGAAATTAATATTCTTTTCAGCACATCTCCCATCATGACTGTAGCAGAGAACTATTAAACCTAGAAATGTCCTTCAGGTGTTTTCTGCTTTGCAGAAGAATTACATAATTAAGTTATTAAAAATTTTATCACACTTCTTAATAAATGTTCTACCATGACAAAGAAAGTAATTGAGTGCTAATAGTTTTGATCAGGTTGAATGTATTTATTGATTTCATGTAAGACAAAGCCCCCAAGTCACTTCCTCATGCAAAGCAATCCCATGTGTGTATTTTTTTTTAAATATAAGTATCTACCTATATATGTGTGTATATATGTCAGATGCAGAGTAAAAATTTTATTTGCAAATAAAAATGCTTATACTCATCTGAATAACAGATTAAAAACACATCAAAATGAATGCACATGCTTTTCTTGAAAACTCAGTGGGTATAATTCACCTAATGTGTCCTAAAATGTGTTGTGTGAAATTTCTAATGCCTCCGGCTTTTCCCTGTTTTACTTTTTTCCCAGTCGTTGAATTACATATGAAAAGCATGTTCCAGAAGATTGCACTTACCCTCTCGCTGGTCCTCCCACAGAAACAACCTGCAGAGGAAATGGCCCTCTACCCCCTCGTCCGCGTCTGCTTCCAGCCCAATGGCCGACTACAGTGCCGGCAATTTCAAGTTTCCCTCCCTGAGAAGGAATAGGTTGGACTCCTGCACATAAAAGTAAAACCGAACCTTGATCTTCACAATCATAATGTTAAAGTTACAAATGAATGGAAAACTGGTTTGCCCAGATTTTATCACATATACAGTTTCCTCTCTTGATACTCGGATATTATTTCTCATTTTGCTGTCTTTCAGAAGTATTGTAACTCCAAGAGTTTTTCTTTCCCCCCTTTTTAAAAAATAGATATGAATTCTGAAAGGAAAAATGATCTTATGTGAGTACTTCAGTTTCAGTAATTAAATATACACTTCAGATAAACATTAAGAAACTGAAGTGAAATTTTACAAGCTATCTGAAAATTTTTTTCCTGCATTCCTAATGAAGTAGTAATTTTTGCAGATTTAAACGCACTTTTTAGTGAACACCAAATATCAGCATAAGACACACAGATTGTAACTGCTATAAACAACTTACTAGGCAGAAATTATCTGTACTAACACTAAGTTGTAATAAAAACATGGCATTTAAATTGATCTGGATGTACAAGATAGGTTTATCCCTCCCCTACCAAGAAAGCAGCTAAAATTGCAATTGTCTGAAATAAGAATGAAATTAAAGTTGCTCATATCTTTATGCCTGTGTTTTGCCCTTAAAAATCAACAGTGGGGCATAACATATATTTCAAAAATCTAGGTAAGTGCAACTGAGCCAGATGTTACTGGTAAGACCATCAGCACTGAAAGGGTTACAAAACACAGTATTTTGCAGCCACGATTAGTCTTCGAACATTAATATGCTAGGAACTAAATTACTGATTAAATTAAAAAAGGTTCATACTTCCCTGTGCAAGTCTTTCAGCTTCAAATGCACATTTATTTATGGGGGAAAAGTTATTCACACAACAAAGCATCAGAGGAATGTTCACTCTTAGGATAAAAGCTCAGAGGCCAGAAAGAACAGCTAAATATATGGAAAAATGTTACCCTAAATGGGGATTTGTAATGAACTGCATTGTCCCACCTCATACAGGAGATGAGCGACGGGCACACAGGGAGGTAAGTAAATCTCATACCTGTGTCCATGCTGACATCAATGCCAGCGAAGAACAGGTTAGCAGTAACACTGAAATCAGTCATGTTTACGTCAGGTTGTTTTTGCAAAAAGCTCAACTGCCCCCAAATTTCAGAAAGTAACTATTAATACATTCAAGCAAAGTTCAGCTGATTACAGATTCCACTCTTGCATTTTGAAGCACAGGAGACAGACTGTCTCGTAAGGTTTTTACAGCTATCTTGTGTTTGGAGGAGGGTTTCTAGGCATGAGAGAGGCTGATGCTGAGGGGCTTGTGGCAGGGACCTGGGGAGAGCAGAGCAGACAGCAGCCTAGGCAGGCTCTAGAGAAGGAGAGCTGAGACAGTTAGGGAGAAAGGGAGACTGGCAGTCAGTAGGAAAGCCTCAGACCAAACCGTAAAGTGAAGGAAGCCGTTGCCAGAAGCTCTAAGAAAAGGGTTTGGGGTATAATTACCGCCCTGAAACTTGCTAGTCCTGTTGCTGTCATTGCCAGAGAAGGCTCCGGAGTGTCCTGCCGCTGCCGCCACCCGGAAGGCCCGGTAAGTGCCTGTGGCTACTGTTTCCCCATAAGGGCCTCCAAAGCCATAGACTCCTGTTAGACCCAGGGTAAAGAAAGACAGGGGAAAAGCTGTGAGGGGGCCAGGCATCTGGGAAGACCCCTAGCAGAGATGCTGCTGCCTCTTCCATCCTTCTGGAGTCAGCAGGGAGGGCTGTGCTCCTGGAGGCTGGGCAGGAGCAGCCCACAGCTGGCCTAGGTGACACTGCACGGGAGCAAGCCACCACCGCTGAGAAATCCCTGGCCAAGGATGTCCTGCTGCCTTAGGGAGCACGGGGTCTCTTAACCAAATAGCAGGCCTTAAACCTGGGTTTGGAACAGGCACTTCGACTTCTACAGCATCAAAATGAGCATTGAAAGGCTTGCAATGATTTTTTGGCAATGAGCTCCGATAGCTACAGTTGTGGCACCCCAAGAATGTCTTACTCCCAGTGTCCAGTATCAGTACACCTATGGGCCTTGGTACCAGAGAGGTTTTCAGAAAGGGAATAATTCTAGAAATGACCTGGAATGGTTATAGCAGTATTTACGCTCAATGGTGCCAATGGTTAAATGACTGTAGCAAAATATAGAGGGGTGGGGAGGAGGAAAGGTTGTCTTCAACCCTGACAGGTAAGCTGTGTCCATTAATTTAGGCATTCTTAATATTTATAAATATAAAGGTTTTGAAGCAAGGTACTATGCACATAAGAGCCTTTTCATATCATCCAGTGTTGAACCATTCCTCTTTTTTTCTATTTCGTAAGATAGCAGTAAAAATATTTTGATCTGGCACAGTTACTAAAACTCCTGATGGAAATATGCAGCAATACAACACATTCCATACTGCTAGGCTATGGCTAATAAAATTAACAACAAAATATGGTGATTGGCACATGACAGCACATGCCAAACACTTGCTTTTATGCATTTTTTCCTATGAAATTGAACATGTAAATGAGTTCATAGTTTTGGGAATGTGAAAGGCAAGGTAATGCTTCACACCAATATATTTTGCACTGCTGTCCCATCACTTACCAGCAAAGCCTCTCCCCCTGCCCTGAGGTGGTGGGACTGGCCCAAAGTGTCGAGGATACATAGAAGCTGGATAGAAAGGCATGGCAGGTGGAGGTGGGAAAGGGAGAGGATGGTTCTGCCTGGAGAAATTTAATCCTTCTAGGATGCTCTGACGCATCTTTTCAACCTTGGCTGCCTGCTCAGCCTATGAATAAAGACAAAGTCACAGAAAGATGTCAAAATTCTGATTTCAATTGTATAAAGCTACATTTACAGAAAAATTTCAAAGAAGAAAGCAAAATAATAGAATAGTAGATAACTACTGCAAACAAATTCCATGAAGCTAGCTAGAAAAATTACAATAATCTGTGTTGCATATCTACCTCAATGATATTTGGATTGCAAAAAAATCTTTACATATCAGTAGAGAGATGGGAGTCTAAATACTAAGATGGTTTGGAAGTCAGTAACACAGAAACAGTTTAAAAGTTAAAATGGGTTTTCCAGAAGGGAACTGAGAAACCTCTGTCTACTGTTTCCTGAACACTTAATGCAGCCCTTTACTTTAAACAGAATCATCGTCATAAACCTGGAGCACAAACCAAAATTTATATGAACAGACTAAAGCATGCCTGGAGGCTAACAAGCCTGAGAGGGACCACAGCCATCATTGAGATTTGATCTATGATCAGTTTCCCTTGAGTCAGAAATTAGAAGAGGTAAAGTGTTTTGTTAAGGTTTCATACCTCCTAAAAAGTTAGAGAAAAGTTGTGGCCATTCAGTAAACTGATTTTTATCAGTTTCCTCTTTTTATATTTAGATGATAACTTTGTATGATTTGGATACAACAAAAAACTATTTCATTTGAAGATGGTCAAAAGAAATGTGAAAAGATTTTGAGCTTAAGGACCATATTAATGACTTCACAGTCTGTAAAATAAGTTAGAAACCACAAATTTTCTTTCACTGTGAAACCATTGCAGCTTAGTCCTTTGTGACAGCCTTGCTAGCCTAACCCAAAGATAGTACCTGAGCAAATGAACAGAGAAGTTTTCAACTCAGTCCTTCATTACATCACAATTGCAGTCAAGTTTCCATAGCCAGAGAGAAAAAAATTAAATTGAAATTTATGCCAGTTTGCTTTTTCCAAATCTACCAAAATATTCTACTTCATATTTCCCTTTTAAAAGTAGAGAGATGATATATGAAGTAAATGACTGACAAACCAACCACACCTAACACTTCTGAAAATTTGGCACACTTGATACTCTGTCACGCTTCTGAAACTACACACCTGACCATCACAGAGGTCAATGAGCGGAACTTTCTCCCGGCTTGCTTTGATGAGCTTGGTCTGGAATAACTTTCCATCAAAATACATCCACGGACAGCAGTGCTCCCATGGAATTGGCTGTCCGCAAGCATCGTTTGCAAAAAGTGCCATATCAACACCACTCATAAATAAAGCAGACAGCTGAATTCCTCGGGGATCAAGATTCTCAATCTGTTCAAAAAAAAAAAAAGGTAAATTTAGTAAGGTAATAATGAGATGTAATTCAAAGTTATTCAAATAGTTACATTATTTTCAAAACTCTTGAAAACAGAGAAATTTTAAAAGGTCATCCAGACTTCTCACACGTAATTGCCAGTTTCACTAGAAAAAAGTACCAGAATCTATTGCCTGCATATGCAAACCTGCAATGCTTAGGAAGGCTGTTGTTCCCATCCATCCACTCTAGAGGTGAACCTGAGATAAAATGAAAGAACTCTATTTTCTCAACAACAAAGCACAGGCAATTGCTTCTAGTATTTTAATGTTTTAACTCAATTCATTATCAAGACGACAATCAAAAGTGTTAAGTAAAATACTCATCTTTAATTTGTGGCATGTGGTATCTGAACCGTGTAAGATGGATACTTTAGGTGCATTAATCATTGATAAATATGCAGTATGGAGTTTTTCAAACAAT
The DNA here is from genome assembly GCF_963921805.1 of Phalacrocorax carbo. Classification (NCBI taxonomy): domain Eukaryota; kingdom Metazoa; phylum Chordata; class Aves; order Suliformes; family Phalacrocoracidae; genus Phalacrocorax; species Phalacrocorax carbo. The sequence continues at coordinate 24,343,747 of NC_087518.1, read as the reverse complement.
GATAAAGCGTGTTATAGCAAGGAAAAGCACTAAAGACACTTATAGGAAATTAGCAGTAGAAAATTTAATTTAAAATAATTATTTCAAATAATCTTGTGCTTCTGATATTTTGTAGAAAGTTTCAGGAATAAGCTCGACGTCAGCATTCAATTTTTCATCCCACATACCACGTTTTCCTTCCAACTCCTTTATAACTGTTTTCCTATTAGCTTGATTCCAGATTTTGCTGTTAGAACGTGTCTCATTAACGAAGTAATGTTTATGCATACAACAGCTTTATCTAGAATGCAGGATAGATACACAAAGGTAGAATTAAATAGTGAATAATAGCCAGTGGTAAAAGCAAAAAGGATTTGCTCGCAGCAAATATACTTTTAGCTCTGGCATAAGAAAATCATAGCATCACAGAGTGCTTTGGGTTGGAAGAGACCTTTAGAGGTCATCTAGTCCAACCCCCCTGCAATGAGCAGGGACATCTTCAACTAGATCAGGTTGCTCAGAGCCCTATCCAACCTGACCTTCAATGTTTCCAGGGGTGGGGCCTCCACTACCTCTTCTAGGCAACCTGTTCCAGTGTTTCACCACCCTCAGCGTAAAAAAATTTTTTTCCTTATATCCAGTCTAAATCTACCCTCCTTTAGTTTAAAACCATTACCCCTTGTCCAATCAAAACAGGCCTTGCTAAAGAGATTGCCCCATCTTTCCTATAGACCCTCTTTTAAGTACTGAAAGGCTGCAATAAAATCTCCCCGCAGCCTTCTCTTCGCCAGGCTGAACAACCCAACTCCCTCGGCCTTTCCTCATAGGAGAGCTGCTCCAGACCTCTGAGGGTCACTTTTGTGGCCCTCCTCTGGACCCGCTCCAACAGGTCCATGCCTTCCCTGTGCTGAGGGCTCCAGAGCTGGACACAGTACTCCAAGTGGGGTCTCACCAGAGCGGAGTGGAGGGGCGGAATCACCTCCCTCCACCTGCTGCCCACCCTTCTTTTGATGCAGACCAGGATAAGGTTGATCTTCTGGGCTGCAAGCGCACATTGCCTTGACATGTTGAGGTTTTCATTCACCAGTACCCCCAAGTCCTCCTCCGCAGGGTTGCTCTCCATCCCTTTATCCCCCAGCCTGTATTGATACTGGGAGTTGCCCAAACCCCAGTACAGAACCTTGCACTTGGCCTTGTTGAACCTCATGAGGTTCTCACAGGCCCGCCTCTCCAGCTTGTCTAGGTCTCTCTGGATGGCATCCTGTCCTTCTGGCATGTTCACTACTAGTGTTCTCTAAAATAATTCTGAAAACATCAGCCCTTTCTTGGAAAAAATATTGTACAGTTTAATGTAAAATTTACAGTTTAATGTAAAAAATATTGGAAAAACATATTTTACAGTTTAACTGCGTTACCTTCCTTGTACATAAGCAACCTTTAAGATACAAAAGACTACCCACAGATCACTTTGAAGATATGCAGCTGGGTTCAAACTCAGCTGCTCTTTCTGTCTGCCTTCAAGAAAGATAGAAGCAGCTGCTTCATATGAAGACAGGAACAACACTGCATCTTTCACTTAACCAACATATATTATGGAAATGATCCATATTACTCTTCATGTATGATTTAAAATTAAAACTTGGAGAACAACGTCTATCAAACAAAAACACTGTTTATCACTTGCCTTGCCTCTGCCTTTCATTTTGTGTTGGAATGGAAAAAATATTTTCTCTGGGAACGCCCTTAGATCTCTAAGACCAGCAATTTCCACAGTGGGGTTTCTTCCTCTTTGCAACAAATCTTAAGCCAGAGGCAAGACTCTGGTAATTCTTATAGATACCTTTGCCAAAATCTCTACCCCTAGATGTCATTTATTTATTTATTTAGTTGTGTTTTGAAAAGAGACATTGAAGACTAAGTGGCTGACACACTGCTGTTCTTTGATGCATCCAGCCTTGCCTACAAACCTGTCCTTCAAATTTCCACCAATACCCACATGTACAATTACTCAGCTCCAGGAGAGCTTGGGGTCTTGAATCATGGTTTCATGGTTCCCATGAAACTTTAAAAGGCTCTCCACTATATTCCACAGAGTCCAACATTTGTCACCTCAGATAGGCTACATACATTTCTTCCTAACATACAGGACAACTCATTGTCCATTCATTCCTTTGGCAGAGGTTGGCCACATGCTTCCCTGAAGACCAAGTACTGCTCTTCATACAACACAAACAACTGTCATCATCTTTGGACCAGAATCTCTGAGGTTCTGAAAGGCCTGCTAAGCATACAGGGCTTCCAGCATGAACGTCTACTAAACACCTTGAAAAGGAGTTCCATCAGTCACCTGAATGATTCTCCTTGGACATGTAGATCATGGACATAATCTACATTTATGGTGCTTTTAGGTAGTTAGCCACAATGAGGAGTACTCAAAAATGTTTTTCTCAGGAGTTTAATACACTTATCATCCATGTCAGCAGCAATCCAGTTCTAAGTGCTGAAGCAAACAAGCAGTCTTGCATGAACACATCAGGTGTTCACGATAGCTGTCTTCATCCTGTGATTTTCACATTTTTTGCAGCAATAAGGGAAAGGCCAAATTAACTTTCTCCCTGTTGGATTTTATTTATTATTTGAGCTGTTGGCATTCATTCTTTGGTATACGGGAGGAGGATTTTGTTTTTCTGTAACTCTGCCATTAAAATTACTAGGACATGGATTCTCTGCTTACTATGTGGCAAGTTCAAATAGATTCTGAAGTGGATTCAGCTGTTTTCTTCCCCTTACATTTATCAGGACTTCTATAGCTTAGCACTGGGTTCCCATGAGCAGACTGATTTGGTTTACAGATTGAGACTGAGAAGTCCTTGCTAGCGTGTAACATGCAGGAATGCAAGCCAGATTCTGGTTGTTGCCCACAGAAGAGAAATACTCACTTGCTGGCTTTGAGAATGCTCTTGCAGGCTTGCAAAGCCACTTTTATTAGTTGCAAGATATTCCTTAGAAGAGCCTAATAGCTGAAGTCTGTGTGAGCTTAATTACTCTTTCTTCTAAGAACAGTGCTAGGATTGCTGCTTTTGTCTGTGTACCCCTGCAGTGTGTACCTGTGAATGTGAACTGACTAGGGAAACAAGTATCACCTTCTCCTTGCTGATTTACCTAAGGACACCATGTGTCCAGGCACTGCTAGGAGCAAAACCGGTCACTAGACTTTCCTGACTTCAGCCCTACACTACCTGAAAGACTGTCTGAAATGACTTCTTCAGTATGAGGCTGCATGACAAAGAGGTGAGCAGCATCTCAGCTCCTTTGCTACGTTGATCATCAGTGCAGACAGGAGATAAGATGGATCACTTCCAGTGATGCACTCCTTATATATCCCAATACCTCCCATAGCTTCCAGGTATCAAATACACTATTGGGCATATTCCAAGAGACAATTACTTAACAAAACTGTGAGGAAAGTTTCTGCAGTATAGAATACTTTTAAGATTTTAGTTATCCATCCAACCAGTGAAACAGAACTGATTATCAATCTTTGCAGCACTTTAGAATACTAAGATTAATATTTTGGAAAGTACAAGTAATTATGGAAGGCTTTTAGTGAGACAGGCACATACACATCATCAACTAGAGTTAACAATATGGATCAGCTCAGAATAAATCTCTTAAATTATCAAAGTTATAGTTAAGAATTACCTTGAGTTCCTGAAGCTGGTCAGGTTCATAGAGCTTTGGAGACAATGCTTGGGCAAGAAAAGCATCAAGTTCCTGGCGACGAAGTATACGAACCCCCGGCCACTGTACCATATACCTACAGAGGAAGCCCATAATTTTTCAGAAGCTTCCTTTAATAGGTAAATCAAGTAGTATTTTAATCAGAAGTCACAAGAATGTAATAACAAAATTTTTTTGTCGTTGTTGTCTAGGCTTGGATAGTTAAAAAGGCTAAAACACTAAATAGATTTGAAGTTTAAATTTGTTTAAATTCATATGGAAGAGCTTCTGACTGTGAATCAGTTGTGCAAAAGCCTGCTTCCAGTGAAAAAGGGGAGGGACAGGCCCCCAAAATAGAATTTAAAACAGAAGTGGACTCTGATACATCTCAAAATATAATAATATAAAGATTAATGGTCTTTATAAAAGACCAATGGTAAAGGACTTTGTGGACATGGTTTTCAGATAACACATTACTCAGAAATTAACTAGTCAGTGAATTTTATGCTTATCATGTCTTAATGAACAACAATTTAAGTGTGCCATGTGTCATAGGAGAGAAACATGCTGTGCAAATGAATGAGGAACTCTGCTTTAAGATACTATTTGGGATATTTTTTGTATACTTACTATTGTATAAGGACAAAACCAAAGGGCTTTTAGTGCTCAAAAGGCAAGACAAAGTACAATAGAACAGAAGACAAATTTACATTTATTGCTCTCAAAAATTGCTTAAAATTTTCCTGTGCAATATGCTAACCTTGGATTCTGCCTAGGTTTATTCTACCTAGATTTATTACCTACCTTGATTCTACCTAGATTTATAAGCTAGTAATATTAAAATAATAGTCCCTTTCCAAAAAGGTAAGCATCTCTCAATTCCTTGGTGATTTTCAATCTGAAAATTAAACAGGTATTTTTGACCTTGTGACTTTCTCTTTGAAACACTGATGTATTGAATTAATACTTCAGCTGTTGGTTAGCATCCTCTCAACTAGATGAGCAATTCTAAGGCAGGGAATCTAACCCATCATAGGCAAGAGTATAATTCACGTGAACTTTGCATCCTGATAAGCTGCTATGCAGCTGTTCTCTGAAGAACTCTTCTCTTTTGCTTTACAACTTGACCAATGCAGCTGCTGAGACCCCAAATGTTAAGTTTTTCGTACGTTGAAGCCTAGAGTATAGTAAATGTAAACTAATTCAAATGCTACGGTGGCCTCTATGCAACACAACTTTTTTTTTTTCTCCTCCCTTCAGTCCTCTAGAGACTGAAGGAATGTGGAATATACAGCAAGCTTTTAAGACTCACAGCAGCGATGTTCTAAAAACAAAACAAACTCCTCCTCCTCCTAGTGACATTGTAAATATGAATTAACAATTTCTATACTCATGGTTTAATACAAAGTTAAATACGTCAGAAGGATTATGCAGTAAAATCTTTCCGTCATTCTGCTTTTACCTTAAGGTAACACTGACCTTAGTACACAACAGAGCACCATAAGATGAGTGGGCACATTAGTTGGATTGAGCATTGCTGGTGTATCTGATCTCATACAGGCCAAAAATGCCCTCATTCTTCGGTTCTTGTCTTCTACTGCTTTTCCCAGCCACAGCTTCTTCAGATTAGGACAGGTCCATTCCCTGAATGCAAGTGCTTCCACCAGCTCAGGGGTTTGAGGAGATTTTCCTTTGTAAGCAGCCCATTCTTTAATTATCACTGGTGAAACTACAAAATGACAACAGTTGAAAGAAAAAATTCAGAGTTAAAAAGCAGTGTATATTTAAGAATTTGTATGCAGATTTTGATCCAAAAAGCATCACTTTGAGATTGTGACAGATATTGAGGTTCTGGTTTACATTGCCAGATTGGTAAATCTTTCAACTCTGATCACTTACAAAGAAAGTGCATGCAACCAAGTGTACACTAGGAACAGTATATTAATATTTTCAAATTAATGTACAACGTACAGGAACTACATATATTTTTCTAAAACAAACAGCATAATTTGAAAGTGTAATTTTCCCCTAAAAATCTGTCATTGATCAAAAACCTTGTGATAAATAAAAAGAGTACATAAATACAAATATATTCCATATGTGTTGTTCTAAGAACAATATGATCCTAGTGATTTTATTCAAACCAGATTTAAAACTTATGTTATACTTGTTCGCAGTTGCTCAACTACTGCAATGGGACAAGATCTGAAATATGGGTGAGTTTGGGTTTTGGGGTTGGTTTTTTTTTTTTTTGCCTAAAAATTTTACAAAACATTACATAAACCTTTCAATTTACTACACTACACTGATTTCTATGAAGAGGTTAGTATTTTTGTGTCTGCTAAGCTCCCCTTTCTCCACATCAAAACAAACTCTACAATGCTGCTAAATCATCTCCCTTTTTTATGTTTGAAGGCAACCAAAACAGGCACAAGACTGAGAAATGATACCTTTGGCCTTGGAATGACCCTAAGTTTGACACAGCTCAAAATCTGTTTGCACCCTTCTTAACTCAGAGCCCAGTTACACAGTGTGGAAAAAGATTCAAGGAACTTGTTAGTGAAGCTTCAGGTTACAGCCCAGAGACATTCACTGCAGGAGCACAGACCTGATCCTTCTGCTAGAAACCTTTCCGTTACAGATCAAGAAGAGTGTACCACTGGTGCCAGGAAAGCCCTTACAGCTCTTACAAAGTCTCCATCAGAAATCAGGCATCAGCCTTACAAGAAATTTTATATTTAGGGGCACACAAACCAAGGCAGAGGTGATGACTGAGATTAAAAAACAAGCTCCAGAACATCCCAAAGCACTCTTGTGCTTTTCTGGAATCAAACTACTCTAGCATTATAGCTGCATTTCACAGAGCTCAGGGTAAGTTGTACAAAGATAATGTACAGCAATGAAAATAAATATTCTGATATATTTAGTTGGTAGTCTCACTACAAAATCATGTTCTTTTTTGGTTGCTACCAGTTTTTATGTGCCACCAAGCTATACAGGATGGGCTTTAACAGCCAGCAGAGCTCATCCATTATTTGTGCACAGCGTATGACACCAGTTTTCTCTTCTTGTTTAGGCCTGGGACAATAAACATGAACAAATAAAAGGATGTATATTATGTAGGCTTTAAAAGACTTGTTTAATTGCTTAAGGTCTCAGAAGCAAGAGATACTTTTGGACCAAAACTTCTTAGTTTTGAGGCTACCATAGAACAGTTTAATCTGTTAGCAGTAAAAAAAACCCAAACTATTGACAACTGACATAAAATAGTTTGTGTTTTGGAGTTCTTTCTTTTCTTTCCTTCAATCTCCTTTGGACAATAAGAGGCGATATTCCTAGCTACACTCAAAGCTTCTCGGTTTGGATGTCCCTCCAGAGACAATCAGATGCAAACTCCATATGCACACTGCATTTAAGCACCCTCAGACGACCGCTTCCTCAGCTTCTACAAATCCTGGTAACAGCAGACAACAGCAAGGAAGCAGAGCTGTGCAGAACACGAATGTTTCACTTTTTTTTCTGTCACATGTATTACACACATAAAACCCTCAAGCTTAGAAGAAGGGACCATTTTATGTCTGTATTTTCTACCTGCAATCCTATGTTTCAACATTCAAATTTGGTTCAAAGCTTTTAATCTGGGGATGACAACTTCCATGACCCTATGAGATTAAGGCCACAGGAAGAGTACCTCAGTTTGCCCTCCAAACATACCATCTTCATAACATGCTACCTGTAGAGATCACACTGGAGGTCCACCCTGGCTTCAAAATTTTGGGAAGTAATGGTTATTATGGGAAAGGTAACCATGCTTCTTGCAGAATGGTTTAATATGAAGGTCACTCTAATGGACTGGCAAATAGTATCTTCTCTGAATGATAGGGATGAGGAATTACAGCTCTATCAGTTGACAGGTAACTGTAGGACTCTTCACCCTAATATAGCATTTAATGTAACAGACAAATCCAGGACTCGTGCATATCCACTTATTTCTCCAGGGCATTTCTTACACCTTTGACAACTCTGTACTGGGACTGCTGCCAAAAACACTGTCTTCCTGAGCTGCTGGGGATCTCTGACCTCAGAGGAACATTTTATGTTTTCCTCCCAGGACTTCCACTTGGAAATACACAACATCTACCCTGAAGACTACATTAGCTACAGTGAACACTCGGGATCAAGAGTGTGTTCAGCCACAATATCACAGTGCTAATTATACTGGTTTTCATACTAAACTTCCTCCTGCTGCTCATCAGCAGATCTGAATGCTCAAAGTAGCCTATGCAACTGCACAACATATTGACATCTGCTTTGAACATTACTCTCATGACACTCCAAGGTCAATCCAAGTAAAAAGGGTCAGTATCAATCTGCATCAGGGTAACCTGCTTGATAAACATGTGTATGCTGTTATAGGATCTAAAGTCATTAGCAACAGCATCCTGCACGCTCAAGCTGTCTGTTGGAGCCCTCGCTGCTAACTACAGCTCAGGTGGTTTTGGTATTCTCTTTGCCTTTTTTTCCACGAACTGAACATGAGGTGTGAGGTACTTAATACCACTAGAAGATGAGCTAGCTAATGCAGATTAATCAAGCCTCATTTTTAACCTTATAATCTTTACTGACAGCACAGCTTGAGCTAAGTGTGCTTGATTTTGCAAAAGGGCTACTGCCCAAGATAGAGCCTTCCTTTCAGCAGAAACAGCATCAGCTGAATACACCCTTGATGGAGAACAGTACATCACAAGGTGGCTAGGCTTAAAATAACAAACCTTTGGATCTAACCAGGAGTTATGACAGCTTGGACAAGTGTGCATTTTTTTACAGAGTGGAAAAGGCAGATGGTTTCATCTACACATACATATTTATCAGAACATGAGAAATAACCTGTTTCAGAGCTTGAAAAGAGAGCAAGTCGGACACTAAGTTTCCATCTCCTCAGAAGGAAGTAGAGCACAGCCAATGCTGTGCCCTTGGCAGTAAAAGCACAGTCAAGAACTCTGTGATTCAGCTTTTTGTATCCTCTGGGGCAGACATGAGGACATGTACAGCAAAGGCGTTACTTAGCAGACAATTATCACTGAAAAACCTTACTGACTACCTCTTCCAACAGATCAGGGTTTTTTATTGGCTTTTCAACTACATAAAAATAATAATGATTTAAAAGACAGGAAGTCATCCATTTTATGAAAGATCCATTATCTTGCTAAGTATTTAGTAATAATACTGACGTGTCAGTTTATTACATATTTTTTCATAGCCTCCTATAACCCTCACATGCAACATACTTGCAAATTATTCATGCAAAATTATTATGCTGCCAGTGTGGCTCAAAAATGTGGCTGAAAATGAAAATTAGATATAAATATATTCATTAACTTTCTACATAAATCTTAAGGACAATATACATTTTTAAAAGAAATTTATTTCTTCATTCTCTTAATGTCTCTCAATTCTTAAATTTTGTCTTAATTATTTTAATTACTGTGTTTCATAACTTACTCATTTTTGAGAGCAGCATAAAAAATTAAAACACTGACGGACAATCAGCATCGCTAGTTCATTATAGCCTGGGTCTTCCAAAAATTCAGCAAGGGCTAACAAGTGTGCCTAACTGATCTGAGAAATCTGCTCTTGCTGCTTAAGACACTATTCTCTCTTTCCATCTTGCATAGCCTGCCCAATTCTTGGTACTTTGTAGGAGAGGTGACCAAAATAAATGTGTTCCTGCAGCATAGCCCTTTCAAACCATATGCTTGCCTCTCAGCTCAAATCCTCCTTTACTAGCAGCTATTGGGCAGATGTTTGTATTTTTTTTTCTAAGAATGTGGTCAGCCCTAAGATAGAAGTAGGTCAGTAGCTGAATGCATCCTGCAGCAAGATTTGCCAGAGCTCCTGTAACTAAACCAAGACAGCAGTAGCGCCCTTAGCCTCCACTGAGAATAATCCTCAGGAAAGCAGCATAAATGAAAGAAAATAAGTGGTTCTATAGGTAGCCCCAGTAGCCTAGAGAGAACACTCCAGGTTTACAAGATGAAAATATCCTGAAAACTGAAGCAAACCTTCAGCACTCAGCTACTTCACCACTACAAATGTTGTAGTACACTTTTAAGGACAGAAGTCTAATGAGGATAAATGAATACTGCAAATAACTTTACTATTTTAATCCTAGAATAACCTTGTAAGCTCAAGTACTACTGTGTTGTGCGAGTTTAAAGAATTAAGAAGTTTGTTACAATATGTGTGCTGAGATATTATTGTGGCAGGGTAAATATTAATTCCCACAAAATAACTGGCTAAGACAAAGAGTTTTTCAAACGTTGTTGGAAGGTTTTTTTTCACTGTGAATGTACAAAAACATTTCACAATTAAAAATGGAAAGAGAAAAGGGAATGAACATGAAGTTTACAACTGATTCTTACCTTTATGCTTTTACACATGAAGACCATGAATGATGCTTTCATACATTCTAAATAGCTGATTCTTAAATTTAGTCTAGTGACAGCAGACTCCTATATATAAATACTTCTACTGCCATCCACTTAATGCTTTAGCATTCCTTTAACCTTTATAAGATGCTATTGTAAAGTTCACTCATTTCCTTGTGTACATTTCATTATAAGAAAAATACTCATAGGATGAGGAGGTTGAATTTTCTGGAATGACAGCAATTCCTAGAAGCAGAAGACTTAAAATGACAACTTCCAGATTAATATGAAGATTAAGATTCATCCCTCTGAATTAGCAAAAAGATCTTCTAACAAGTCTGTTTGCAAAAGTTTAATCTGTCTTCACCCAGGTCTACCTTCACTTTCATTACACCTGACTTCTGCAGATATTAAATCAAATTTTTATATGCCAATACCTGAAAGATACAAGAGACATGCCCATTTCACTGACGTACATTTAATTACACACTGGAGAAGACAGAGACGAAGACAGGGTAAAGTAACATATGCACCTTTCATTTTGAAAAAAGTATGCAAATTGGTATGCATATGCTCAGAATAGAAGTTTCCTATAATCAGGTTCTGCCATATACTTTGAAAATTACATCACAAACTGACATTACTTGCTACAAGCCTGATAGCAGCTTGACCATACATTTTAAGAAACAAACCCCAGAGCTTGCTTCGAAATGGTAAGATTTATAGTTCTTAAACTACTACAGGAAATAACATTTCAAATTAACAACATCTTTTTCTATTACCCATGGGATCAAATAAGCCATAAATTCCTCCAGCACTGGCTACACCGATGAAATCTTAGTAACTATTCTCATTCAAAACGCAGTACAAATGGATATGAAAACGCAGTACAAATGGATATGAAAACACAGCAAAGGGAAGAGAAATAAAGACTGGATTCTGTAGTACATACATTCTGGTGGAAGTCTGTTCTTTCTAAAAGCAAGTCTTTCAGTTTTCTTTCTGCTTTCTGCCAAACTAAACAGGACTCCGTAAACATACTGACGAACTGGCCTATAAAGGAGAGCAGCAGGAGGCAGGTCTTTGTTGGCTTCATCTTCTATAGAAACAGCAATTTTGATTTCACCCTTTTGCATGAAAGAAAGCAGAAAAATATGACACATTATAGTGAACAGAAAGTATTTAGATATGCATGGTAACTCAAGCCAGCTCTGCTATAAATCTCATCTAGTCAAGAAAAATGTGATTCAGTAATGTGGATCCTATGTGTGTGAAGGTAACAACAGAGGAAGATTACCCTACAATCAACTTGCTTTCCTCCAGTAAGTCTCCAGGCTCTGATTATCCCTGTTGCTCTCCTCTTTCTCTTCTCCATCACACACCATTTCGGATTTGGTGGTGGTAGTTTGGTTTTTTGTTTTGTTTGGGGTTTTTTTATTAGTTTTTTTGTTTGTGTTTTTTTTTTTGTTCTGGACTCTCTGCAGGTGAGGATTACCTATATATAATCTTCATATATGGATGTTTTGAGGAGTGAAACAATACGCATGAAAACACACTAACATGCTTATAGACAGTCAAAGCACATTTGAAGCTGATCTAGATTTCAGACAGTTATTTTAAAAAATATTCATGCTGTTTAAAAACACTGGTCTCATTTTCTGATGCAATGATTTGAAATAGTATTGGGGACTAACTGTAAAAAACAACATTATGAGAAGTTCCGGTCAAAAAAATTTAACTAGGAATTACATAAGTAAGGTTGGTTTTGAATGTATATAAAACTTTAGCATTTTATACTTTTTCAGAAAAAAGCGTGAAAGAATCTTGCAACATTCTCGAAACAGCAGCAACATTCTATGTTCTTGGTGTCTGCACATCCAACCATGTTCAAATTTTTTGGAAAACAACTGACTTTACTGCATCGCTCCCAAATACCAGCCTTTATTTTCAACACTGACAAGCAAGCACTTCATTTTGCTACTTTCAATTAAAAACACATTTAAACTGTCCCAGTAATGAATACTGCAGGTGACATCTCGGAGTGATTATATTAGATTATTGTCAGGTTTAACTCAGAAACTACTTTAGACACTTTAACTTAGACACTTAGACTGCTACTTTAGGTATGTCTGAAAGGTCTCTCTCTACACACAACAGCAACATAATCTGGAACACATCTACATGCCAATTTCTAAAGAATCCCATAATTATCCAACAAGGTATCTGTCGGTGTACCTATGGTATACTTTAGGTGCCCTGTACATACTTGTTCAAAAGCATTTCAGATAGTGGGGAAAGAAAAACAGTGTCAAGTAGTACTGATTTATTTTTGATGCAGCTATCTCTAGCTTGGCTTTTTTCCTCTGTTGGAAGTGGATTTCTCAAATGCAGGCATTGAATTAATTTCTTCCCATTGTGAGATATGATATTAAATATCAAGTAGTATTTAAATGTACTAGGAGTATTTGGCTATGCAAAGTATGAATCAAAACTGGCATCAATGGTCTTCATATGCCTTTTGGTTCTTCCCCACTTTTCTTCAATAAAGAAGGGAAGTGTAAGAACACAACAGCAATGCAAGCTATGGTGCAAAACAAACACATGGGAAATAGGTAATCCAAAACTCAGCCTTGGTGCAGAAACTTCTCTTTCCATGGACTTCAGATCCCTGCCTACAGTCCTTATTGTTCTGAAACAGATTTTTAAGATGAATGCAAGCTAACAGGAATGTGGACAGTACCATTTTGCCAGGTGTTGTACAAATATGCACATTTAATGGGCTTGATGTATGAGAACCAGTACCAAGCATTCTGAACACTGAGAAGGAAGAAGATTAAAGTTGTCTTGTTCTGGGACTCATCTGTTTGTACTTAGAAGGAACAGTGAACTTATGTCTTTTGAGACTGGATAAAGTCAAATACAGAGCTGTGCAGGAACACCACTGCTCTGACTCCTTCCCAGTTCAACACAAAGCAGGCTTCAGCAGCTTCCAGACACACTGAAGCAGGTTATCACTGCCTATTTTTGTAAGAAGGTCTCCCATTGCTTTTCAAGGTGTCCTCATGAGGCCATTCACACAGATTTTTTTCTGGACACACTGAGCATACAGAGTCCTAGGCTGTGTGAAAATGCTTGCAGCTCACCTGGGATTTGAAGGCTAACATAAAATAGCCAAACCAAAAAAAAAAGCGCCATCAGAAATGTTCTGCCAAACTAAAATGAAGAAAAATTCAGAACGTTGAGTTCATCTATGATTACATTTTGGGATTATACAAAAAGGATTTCTTAGAGCTGCTCTGGTTCTATCAGGGCTAGCTACCAGGGATGGGAGGGATCGAATTATTTTTGAAAGCTGAAAATAAAAAAGACTTGGCACGGACGCCAAAAGCAGGAGGTTTTAGATGGAAATAGACTCTCTATAGTTACACACACATATATACATGCAAACACAAACATACACACACATGCGTAGAGATATAAAAATATCTACGCCTTATCAGGAAAAATGAGTAATTTTGTAAATAAACACTTATAATTACAGTCATCTTGTATTTATTGGAACAATGTACCAAACCAGGTAAGTGTTTAGAAAACAGGGGAAAAATTGTTAGAAGCACAAAAAATGGACCAAAACTCAAAGCATTAAAAAGGACGTAAATTTATGATACTCTTTAGCCAGAAATATAAGTGAAATTATCTTTACAGAATCATTATTTCACAGTACATAATTTTTAAATGTCATACCTTGGTTAGGACATGAAAGATGTAGGGATACATTAACCCCTTCTTGTGCCTGTGTTCTGCCACTCTTAATACTTCAGGTGCTACAGGAGGCAATGGCGGGGTAGTAATATCCATGTGGTTTCTGGTGGGCATTGACAACAGGCATGGGATTTGTGGATTACTGGTTTGATTCCCTTTGACATCAGCTGCCTGACTTCCTGAAGAAGCACTAGAGGAACCTTCTGCCTATAACAGAATATACAAAATAAAGTGCTTTTGAATGTGTACGGAAACGTACCAGGAGATCAGCCAAGAGAAACAGCAAATTTCCACTTCACACACAATGAAAACAGTAAATCTTCACATTATGTTTTATCAGTATGTAGGATAAGTTCTCCAAAGCTAGCTAAGAGATTTTCAGCAAGTGTAAACTTTCAGCCATTGTTTGCTAGCAGAAGCAAATTACTGAAAAGATAAATATTATGGTAAAGCTTTAACTTATTAACAGCAACAGTAATTATTATTTTCTTTAATTTTTAATCGCACAATACAGAAAGGGGACTGATGACCTCTAAATGAAATGTGAATGACCCCTCAACTAGGTGTTTCCAAGATACTGCCAACTAAATGGGTTAACTGACAGTCACAACATCTATAATTTATCTAGACTTCCATTAACACATCCCTTCACAGTTTGCATTTCTTATTGAAACAGGAGAAACTACATAGTTCAATTTAAAGACATTTAAAATATATAGTGTTTGAACATAAAAGTCTTGTAAATGTTTTGTTTTGTTTTTAAACAAAATTCTTTTATCTGAGAAGATTGTAAGAGAAAATGGCAACGTTCTCTGACTGCAAGATTAAGGTGGCATTTTATTCCATTTCTAGAAATGTAGCTCACAAATTCATTGGAAAAACATGACACACAAAAACATACTGTAAACCTCCTGGGTAATAAGCCTTTTGTAAGCATTTATGTTGTGTCTCTCATAGATACTACCAAAAAATGTAGAGTTCATTCCTAAAAATCCTCGTCTCCAAAGCTGAAAGCTGTTTTTAGCTTAAGAGTTCATACTAGTTTTGTGCCTATAAACTATTATAGTAACATTTAAAACTTGAGACCAAAATTTAATTTGTTCACGTGATGATACATCATGCATGAGTATTTTCACAATTTGTGTAGAAAATTTCACATGCTTCTTAACACTTTAAAAGCAAAGCTGAAACAAATGGCCAAAGCCATTATAATGCCACAGAACAAGTAACATAAAAAATAGGCCCAAACAAGTTCAGTTTGTTCACTTCAGGCTTTTGTGAAAAATACAAACCTGCATGTAAAACCAAAACAAATCAGAAACCCCACACAACCTCCAAAAACCTTCCATAGGAAGGTATGTATTAGTAAAAACACACTCTAGAAAAATATCAAAGGGGAACATTATTTTCAGATTGCATTTTAAGCACAGAATCAAAGAGAACATTACTGAAAGATTATAATTTAAGGTTGGTAATCCAGACTTCATTTTATTTATAAAAATAATATACAGAAGAAATGGTTAAAACCTGTAAACAAGAACATTTCTAACACAATATATTAATACAGAATGTTTTATAAACAGGTGAGCTATCACAGCTATATTAGATCTGTGTTATATTGTCACATATATTTCTTTATCAATTTAACGATTTTTGCCTGTCTTCTACTACCCCAAGTGAAAGTCAGTGATACTGGACCACGAAGGGAAGTTTGCAGAACTGCCCATTACTTGGGGGCATGGAGGGAGGACAAAAAACCTCCAAATGATAGCAACGCTTTTCTTGTTTGCACTACCCAGGTTCTTCCTGGGTCTGCTCCAGTGGTATTCAAACACCTCAGCTGAGGAACTACCACAGTTAAAAGTATTTTTTTTGTCTTTAGTAATATACATCAACCCAAGTGAGACGAGCATACCTTTGTAATGTATAATCATGCAATGAGACAACTATAAGCAGGGAATTTTGACATATAAGTCAAGTGAAAGGAGCATCAGGATCATTGCTGTCTAATCTATGCTAGGTTTTCAGCACTTCAAATTACCTCAGAAAGTCACATAGTTCATTCAGTTGAAATCTTCAGGAAAGATTTCCTTTTTTTAACCATTAATATATACCTCTCTAGGAAATGAGTTCATCTACAAAATGTACTCATAACCCTCCCTGTCATGCTCAACAGATGCAACTGTCTTCTCATGCTACTGAAGGCTGAAGTGGCTTGATATTAAAAAAAAAAAAAGACAAGTGAAATTTAAAAGCATTTATACATTAAATTGGATGCACTTAAGTAGGACTACGTGCATACGTCTATTGGAAAGTTTAATCACTGCTCCAATTCTGTGTGTATGAAGCCAGGCAGCCAGACACGCTGTGCAGGATGTCCCACCCATCTATCGCCCTGCTCCAGAAGCAGCACCACCGCTGCTCTGCCTGCTCCCCCCCCCGCACTCTGCAGGACACCAGGCTGCACAGCACACACACAGGGCTGCAGCGGGGTGCACTGGGCTTCATACATGGCCCATAACACAGAGAAGGAGTGTAATAGGTCCAATTAACATTTGCATATGGTGACTAATCTGCAGGCAGAAACAGTTATCATACAGGGTGCAGTCTGCAAAAATAATAACCACTTATGGATGAAGTCATCGGCTTGATATTTTAAGCACAAAGCCCAAGTTTACTGGAGGTTTCTATGCCAAAGGTACAGGAGAAAATATTCTGTTTATCTACAGCATAACTTGCTCATGACTGGGGTTTTTTGACACAAAATTAGCAGTTCCATCACAAAGACACAGAGATATTAAGTGCAAATGCTTTGAACATTCTTTCTAAGCATGGTTCAAGCTTGGAATACAGAACACCATACTCTTGACTTGACAACCTTTTTAAATCTTGAAGAAATGTAATAGGATAATGTTACATCTTTATCAAGGGCTTAGTTATCTCATCCTTACTTAGTTAAGTAGCGATATTCTAACTGGTCCCACGGAGCTACTTTAAGATGTATTATGTGAAATTCATCCCAGGTGGTTATAAAGGACTTCTAGTCCCCAGCTGAGATTTAATACACCTATAATGGTCTGTGGCTAACACTGAAATGCACGTTAGAGCTGTTCTCGCTACACCATAGGCTGTATGACACAGCCCCTGAACCCACAGGCACTTAAGACTGCTATACTCCTCAGTAAAAACATCAAAATAACTCACTACTGTCAACACGGCTAGCAACATCCAAGGATGAGATTTCTAGTTAAGGAGTAAACAAGTTTATTGGTTTCTTTCTATTTTATATCTAGTATTTTCTACTGCATTCTATTTAATTTTCATCCTTGTCTATATGCTACAATATTCCTTGGAAAATGTCTTACTGTACTTTAAAGCTGTTTTTCATAATTTACAAAAAGTTGTAAAAGTTTACACTGAATCCTACAGATCAATATTGAAAATTCTACTCAGAGTTTGCTGTAAAGCTCTGATACAAAAGAATAAATTGTGATGTTTGGAACTTAAGGAATTACCTTTGTTTGGTCTCCCAGATCCCCACGCGTTTGACTTTCTGACTGGGTTCCTGTTTTTTCCCAGCCTATTTTGTTCCCACTGACATGGCTGAAGAACAACATAAAGAAAAACATAGTATTAAAGTGATGTTTAAGATACAGCGGGATAAATCCTTGGTGACTGTTATTGGAACTACGAGCCAGAGAGGACTCTGAGTTTAAGGAATGCTGTGTATTAGAAATGTCAATTTGTAGGAGTCTTGAAGAGACTTTAATACCAACATTTATTCATTCACACTATGTCAACATTTGGATTGTATTTAAAAGCTGGATATTACAATGACTAAATATGTTCATGCAAGAAAAATTCTTGATTGAACTTTAAATAGTTGTCACTATGCCAAGTAATTTCCCTCAGAAAACTAATTCTACAAACTGTGATATAAATGACACTGTCTAGATTTCAGTTTCTAAGTTTATTCAAAATTTATTGCATAAAATGCATAAGGCAACACTATAAAAATGCTGAAAAATATTCTTTCTAAAGCAGGTGTATTTCCCATTCTACACTGCATGGAAGCCACATAAACTTAATTGATTTACTAAGCAAAACAAATGATAAAATTTCAAGTTGACAGATTGCATCAAAAAAATGAAGTACAAGCCATCATGCACAACTAGACACATTCAGAATTGAATACCAAGTAGTACCATACTTACGCTATTATACACAACCCCAAACTTCTAGAGGCAATCACAGACCTGCTAAAGCCCCAGACTTTGATTCTCACACAGTAAGCCACTACACTTAACAAGACAAAGGTAAACACAACTGCCTCTGTTCAAATTTCCTTTTTGTAGGTCAGCAAGCAGTAATTAAATGAAACTCTGCACAACTTCATTGCCAAGGACAGACATTTGATCTAGCGGAAGTCGGAAATGCTTCTGCAGTAAACAAGGCACATTAGTAGAAGAAAGCAAAACCAACTTCGCTGCTGCTCTATTCCACACATAGCCTGTCGATGAGGGCTCTTAAGTCACTGTCCTAAATGGTGAATTTCTGACATTCACACCAGGTTTCTTTGCAAAGCCACATTATGCCAAAATTTTGGAAGTGTAAACACTACAAATTCAGTGAAGTTTCATGGGTTTTAGCTACTCAAATTTTAATGAATTATACTGTGAAGCAGGAATATTTCTTTCATACAGTGTAAAGAACTTGAAGGCTTTATGACATTTACCAAGATCCCACACTCTCCTCCTTTCAATAAAACATAAGGGCAGAAGTGGAAAAACACCCAGTATTATTTGGGTTTGGATTTCTGTTTAAGGATCACAGCAACTAGAGTGAACCATGGATATGTTGGCAGTCATAGTGACCTAAAACTATTTTTATGAAGGGCTATCATATCACTAATATGCAGATTTCTTACTTTCAGGATACTGGCGAATGATTTTGAAAATAAATTTATTTTAACAGAAGCCAAGTAAGAAAACATCCTCATGAAAAACTTACTTCACTGCACCTCCACTGCCTTCATCATTGTCAGAGGACGAAGATGTAGAAGAGGCAGGAAAATAGGTTGAATCCACATGATTAGGGCTCCCACTCTGAGCTGGATTTATTGGAGAAGATCGTTCATACAATGGTGTATGTTTTCCTTCATGAGGAATGTTACTGTAGTTGTTCTGCTCAGAAAGACTTTTTCCACCTGTTTCCAGGGTGATGGCTGGCTCAGAGAGGCTATATGGGTATGGACCCTGACCTTGGGCCCCACCCTGATTGGACATCTGCTGGGCCTAAAACAAAGTGATCTTTCTTAAGTGAAGGTAACAAAAAGGCCTTTCTATTAAAATAAAATACATTATTTAATCAAGTGGCATTTTCTAGATGTACACATTTATATTCTCAGCCATCTTGGACATCCACAAAAATTGTTCTACCAGAGTCTGGACCATCACTATACTTACAGACTTAATCAGTGAACATCCATTCTAAAAAAGTTAGACATACCTTTCCCACCCAGATTTTGATTTGATGAGTACAGCAGGTTTCTCCCAAGGAGGAGAGCAGAGGGCTATACTTACCACAGGTTTTGCTTGTAGTGAGGTCTGTGGAATGTTAAGCATCTGAGAAGGAACATATGGTGGTACTATCCCAGGCATACCAAACTGATTTGGTCTGGCTGCTGTATTACAAATGGGAAGGAAGGGAAAAAAAAAGAAAAAAATCCAAACACTCATTAAAATGCTCAATATTTGACAAAAATGTTATCCTGTTTATCCTTTTGCTTCTATGGTTTATTTATTCTTGTTCCATTACCACTACTGTTTTCTATATGCTTTTATGTCAGTTTTATGCATTTTTGCTTTTTAATAAAAATACTCTGTAGCTTGTGAATTCTATTTTACCTGTCTCACCTTCTCTCTGTTCTTAGTATCTCTCATTACTACACATTGCCATTCTACCTGGGAATCAAAGGAAGCTTAGAAGAAAAAAGCCCAAGAGATATCATAACGAAGAAGCTGGCCAAAACAATGTCACACAGACACATAATGCCGGCGCTTTCTATTATTTGAATATTTGACCTAGACTAGACTTAATGCCCTTTAATGAAGGCCTCTGAATATAAAGACACCCCACCCCAAAAAAAGGGAAGGAAAAATCTGTTAGTATTCCAGTATGGCTACTGAAATTATTTAGAAAATTTCAGCTCAAATTATGTTTTTGTGTTAAGAATCAGGTGTATGTGGTAAATCCTGTGATCATATAGTTAATTTGTAAGCCTTGAAAATAATCTGCAATGCCAGGACAATTCATAGCTGCAATTTAAGCAGGTATGTTATGACATCAAAAAATCGAAGACTATAAAGGGATTTCTAAAATACATCAGGTAAGTCCAAGTGAGAAACAGGAAATATGTTTTATGGAACAGAAACTGTCTTTATGATTGGAACCGGTCATCAGATTTCAGTTGTTTCCAGCATCACACTCAAGTGTTCTAATGCAGCAAGAGCTAAATGGACAATCAGTCCAGGTTGCCCTCCTCTTTTTGGGGAAAGAACACCACCTCTGCACATATCCTATGCAAATCTTTTGAAACCTCATAATCAAAGGTCAATGAAAATTGCCAGAGAATACCAAAATTTGTAAGATCCTACTAATAATACTAGTTCTGATTTAGGGTTATGCCAGGTTTTAGTTAAAAAGAAAATCCTTATTTCTTTAATTACTTACCTAGGTAATGTGGTGGATGAAATGGCATAGGTTTGTTAGTTGCTGAGTAATAAGCAACTGCTCTCTTGAATCGAGTAACTTTGTCATCTGTTCTAGACTAAAGTAAAGAAAAAAAAAGATCTGTCAGAAGGAAATCCAGGCATGCCATATATAAGTCAGCACTGTATTGTAAAGTAGTTAACATATACCATATCGCATACAGGATTAACACCTATGGACCTTTGAGGACTATAGCACTACTCCAGGACAAGAAATATTATGTCAATCCATGTAAGAATAAAGCTTTAAAATTCTATCTTCATGTACCACTAATTCTCAATGACAGTACACAAAGCCAGACTACAAAACCCCTTTGGTTATCAAGAATTTAACTTTAAAGCACTGAGGGTATATGCAGTATTTTTACCTTCAGAAAGCGTGGAAAGTGAAATTGGGGTATCTAAGACATTACATATACCCACAGATTCCTATTATCAGCTGATGCAAAGCACTGTTTTTATAGAATGCAATTCTTCAACACAAATGTATAGCACCATAGGTTAAAAAAACCCCAAACCCAAACCCATATTTTTGATTTATGCTTTACCTGTGAATGTTGAAAAACATCTTTTGCTATGGCATCCAAATCAGTGGTGTCCTGAATATTACGGACGTAGTCAGCTACGGCTTTGATTACTACGTCACAAGGTGGTAAAACTAACTGATGAGCACGTACCTAAACAAACAAACATACATGCCAGTATGAAATAACAGGGTAGCCCAAGATATTTCAATTACACAGTAGAGAATTAAACTGCTTATTTATTGAAAATATATTAAACAAATTCCATGTTGCCAGATTTATATCTAAATATTTTTGGGCCTTCCACCTTATTTTTAAGACTTCACCTTAAACATGACTCGTGTTTTTCATCTACAGTGTTTATATATATGTAAAACCTCACCTCTGTGTAAATCTTTGCTAGTTAAGTATCAGCTCCAACAACAAACAAGGTCAACAATAGTAATTATTTTACTGCTTTCTAGTTGGACATTTCCTCTAGGCCAAAATGCTTTGTCTAATGTGGATACATCCATTTTGTATCTATACATATATATACATGCCAGAAAATATTTTGACAGTTTATATTCTGAATGTAAAGTGGTATCAGAACTGATGAGAGAGATCCACTCAGAAGAAGATCTCTATGTACACAGAAAAAGGAGGATTTGAAAAACAAATGGAGAAAATCAGTATCTCAAGGAAACTTATTTTCAAGATTCTACAGAAATTGGTCTAAAAATCATTATTTGAAGATTACAGTTTAATAATTAGTGTTTTCAAATTTTGTATATTTCAGTATCTGTAGTAGAATATACTCATACAACTTCTCATTATATATAACAACTCAGGCAAGAAATTATTTTTATACATAGACATAGAATGATGTATGGATTTCTCTTGTTCCTATGATGTGAGCATAGTTACTTTCTCTTTCAGGCATTTCAATATCAACATGGTTATAGGGCTGGTTACTCTTTTTGCAGACACAGAGGAAATTCTTAAGATAGTTCCATTGATAAAGTAGTTCAAATATTCCAGCATTTAAAAAATTGATGTTTCACCATCCAATGATAGATATGTCTGACCTCCCATATTCACCGTTTTAAATGGATGAGAAACACACGTTTAAATGCATGCTAAAAATTTCCCCTGAGTTAATGACCTGAACCCATACAGACCACAGATTTGTTTACAAATTACAGTCCATGGCACAACCTGCTCAAGGTGTTAGGAAAATGATGAATTCCCATTGATTCACTGGTCACTGACTCAGGGGTTTGAAAAGATAAGGATCATTTTGGACTTTGTAGCAAAACACTTCTCTTTGTAGCAAGAAGAAAGAGCTGGAAGAACTTTGTGGGACGACGTCCAAAGTCCCTACAGGCGAAGCTCTGGCAGCTGCAGATGGATGTGCTGTACCAGGAAGTTCTAGACTCAGTTCTTTGGCCTGATCCCTTCTCGTGTCCACATGGAGAAAGGAGGGGAACTGGATAGTCCTGGAAACCCTGGACTTCCATCTCAACACTCCCAATAGGCTCCTCCTGAAAATAAACTGAGGATTATTCAGCATATGATTACGGGAATTACTGCTCTTACATGCAGTGCGTGATTCTATATGGGGTATAGAAACTTGAGGTCAAGCAACCATCGTTGACCATTGCAAAATTAAAAGCAGTGACCGGTGCTGCTAGCTGGGTCTGAAAAACTACTGAACCATAGGCAGCTTCTGCTACTTTCCCTCTGTGCTGCACAATGAGCACACTCAGAGGAGCAGGAAAGAGGTCTCCAACTACATGTCCTAAATTTTAGAGGATGCCTGAGGAATTACTAAAAATTCTGTCTGGAACCTCTGTACAATTCTGGAGCACTCCCTCCATGCCTATGGGGCAGCTAGGTTTTAGCTTTTAACATATTTTATCTGCCTGTTTGCAAAATTCAGTGATTGAAGACTTAAGAGATCATTATTATTTAACAGTCCTATTTTTTAAGATATGAGAACACACAAAAAATCTTTACGCTTGCATTCTACACAAAGGTATCATACTCTACTAGAAAATATTGCAATTCAGCCTTGTCAGAAATGTTTATGCAAAATTCTGATTAATACTTCATTAGTTTTATCTTCACAACTTTAAAATCTGTATTACAACCCCTTTTTATTTTATATTGAGTCTGCCTTTCCTGCCCTTATTTGATCCACTGATTATGCAATTTCTTAGACTGCCTCCTTCATATTTAGACCATGGGATTTTTGCCCAGATTCCCATTTTTATTAATTTTCTTCTCTTCATGTCTATGTTTTACAAATATGAGGATATTGATTCTATATGTGGTCATTCTCTACCAGAGATGAGCTCCACATTTAATGAGCCTAAATTAAAAACAGTTCTGTTTAGTGTAGTCAGTGGCACAGTAATTATTTCTGTTTCAGAGAGTAAATTCTAGATTTTGACTAGTGTGTGTTCTGAATATATACAACAATACTAAATATAGATCACATTTGCGTGTAAGCTACAGTCACAAATATTGATGACAAAGTTTTGCACCCAATACGCAAAGAGAAGCAACAGATTTACAGTGGATAAAAGGAGTAAGCAATCTATCATTACTTTTATGCGATCTCCAAGACAGTAATACTTAATAAACTGTAAGCAGTTTGCATCAAGAGAAGACATCACATCACTCTAGGGCTAATATTCAGCTCAGACCCTAGAACTATGAAGCTCAACTGAGACATAATAAGGGCTTATTACGTGTATCGCCCCCAGTTTAGCTGCTTTTAAACAAACAGCCTGGACATAAACAAACATTGGAGCATATTTTTAATCCCTGAAGTGAGACCTTCTGAAAGTATCTATTACAGATTTAGATGCATTTCAGACATTTGGATTTTATTTCATTCTGTTTCAAAGACATCCAGTCCAGATGTGAGAACATTCTCAAAACTGAAAATGTCATGACCTACACAGAAGTCAGAAATAAAAAGTGGAGATGTACTTTACTGATATTAAAGAAGAAAAGATTTCTATTCATTTTAGAACTTTCCAGAAATCCAAAATTGTACATTTTGTAATGAATCATAAATAATGTTTCTAATGCTGTGTGCATTAAAATAGGCTAAGTCTTAGTAAGTGTTAGGTATGGGAAAAATTAAGACTTATCAGCAAACGTTACAGAAAACATATTTGTGATTCAAACTTCCTTTTAGTTGCACACAAAGCATTTCAGAGCAAAATCAGCATCCTATTTTACCAATTTCTCATTATAAGCTATTTCTTCCTAGAAGCTTTTTTCTTCCCCCTTATCCGCTACAGAAGAGTTTCAGACAAGCTGCAACACAGAAAATCAATTCTAGAAAGGCAAACATGGAGGTGGATCACACATGGAGGCGATCAGGTTAGAAAGCATGACATCTGCAAACAGCATGTTTCTTTGCTAATTGTGAAAGGACTACTTCAATCTCCCAACAGACCACTGACAAAAATCACAAGCAACCTATTAATGCACTCTGAAAAGATTATGTGGGGAAAGGACATTAATTCTACATAGGTATTTGTCAAAACGAAAGACAGAGAGCAACAGTAGAAGCCCAGAAGCTACAAGATAAAAATGTCTTAGTTTTGACAAATGAACTTGCATAATGCTTTATTAAAGGAGAATAAACTCACATATGCATAACTCCACGGGCTTATTAGGATACTGTGGAAGGTACCTAAGCTACTGTTGTAGTTCAGCCTCAGTTGGCAACTAAACACCACGCGGCCGCTCACTCTTGGGAAAAGCTCCCCAATACTGGGACAACTCCAGTTGCCCACTGTCTCCAGGAAGTGAAGCCTTTAAAAAAGCTGATCACCACAATCACCAGCATTTATTATCGTGCCTCGTGGAAACAGATAATCAGTTTAGTTTTATTTTCAAACCATTAAAAAAGAGACCTTGCACATTGAGTTACTGTGAGGTGACACATAGGGAACATTTTTTTTTTTTCCACTAGCAAGAGAAAAGGCTGAAGATACGAAGAAAACTACAATAAATTGCTTGGGTTTTGTTATTTTGGCTAGTAATTTCTATTAGAAATTGCATCCAAACTGTATACATCTTGTATCAGCCTTTCAATGTTAAAAACATTTAATCTTAATGAGCTTGTAGTGCATCTGATCTAATGACAAGCTTTCTGAAGAGGCAAGAAGTTCCCTGGATGATTTAAAATGCTTTCCAAGCAGCAAAACTCAGCTTTTCCCTGAAGATCGGGTTATTAAATTAGAAATTCCCTCTCCCCCTCCCTCCATCCTGGTTGGGAAGCTGACCTCCTTCTACTTCTGCATGTCTTGATGGTAACAAGTATACACACAACATGGAGATCATTTGCTAACAATTTATACTCAGAGAGGACTCTAAGAAAACCAGTTCTAAACAGAGGAACAAAAATAGTATCAAAAAGAAAAGCAGAGAGTAAAAAAATAAGCCAAATATGTGATACAGACAGACTTAATCTGAGATAACCTGTGTGACAATCCTGCACACTACCATGAACTTGAGGGCTGGGCTGCCATTCAGAAAGAACTAGACAAGCTAGAGGAATGATCCAATGGGAACCTTAATAAATTCAACAAGTACAAAAGTAAAGTCTTGCACCTGAGCAGGAATAAGCCCTGGCTACCCTACAGACTGGAGCTGTGCCGAAAAGGACCTGGGCCTCTTGGAAGACAGCAAACTGAACATGAGCCAACAGGGTGCCCTGGCAGCAGGAAAGGCCAGCTGCACCCTGGCTTGTGTAGCAGGAGCACAGCTAGCAGACCGAGGGATCTTGCTCCTTACCCCTAATTAGATCACCTTTAGAGCACTGCATTGAGTTTTGGGCTCAAGCCAGATGCCAAAAAAGTTGAGCTAGTTCTGCAGAAGGCCGTCAAGATTGTTAAAGAGTCGGAACACTTGGTCTATGAGAAAAAGCTGACTGAATGGGGCTTATTTGGCCTGGCAAAGACAAGGCTTTGGAGATACCTAACAGCAGTCTTCCAATACCTACAAAAAGATTATCAAGCACATGGAGACAGGCTCTTGACAGTGGTGCACTGTGGAAGACCAAGAGACAACAGACATAGCCTGAAACAAGATGGGTTCAGACTGTATGCAAGGCAAAATATTTTTACTGTTGGGACTGTCAAACCATGGAGTAGGCTGCCCAGACAGGTTGTGAAGTCTCCAACCTTGAAGATTTTCAAGACTAGTTTAGGCAAAGCCCTGAGCAACCTGTTCTGACCTCAAGCTGACCATGCTTTCAGCAGGAGGTTGAACTAGATGACTTCCTGAGGTCCTTTCTGACCTGCATCATCATATGATGACCCTCAGCACACAGAAGAAAAAAAAAGACACTTACCTTAAGCATATCGTAAGAGTACCACCTTTGTTATCTGAGCAGCAGCAAATTATCTATGGACCTACTTAGCATATTAGTCTCCCTCTGGCAGACACCCTCTGAAGTCAGAGGAAGATGGAAATTTCCTAGAGCAATTCAGAGAAGGAGCCTAACCTGCATATTTTGGATTGCTTTCTGAAGCATCTCTCTTTGCCTCTCTACTGAGAGGAAACAACCAAGGAGATTAGCTAACTAATTTTGCCAGGTGAATACAGGTGTGGAATATTGTACGGCAGGCATATCAAAAGTTTGCCAAGGACAGTCCAATGAATTAGTCCTTTCAAAACCACCCTAATGGGAAGATAATCCATCACAAAATGAAGACAAAGTTTCCCTGTGTACTTTTTTGAAAGGGAGATTGCATTAAGACTTGTTTTTAAGGTTACCTTGTGAATAAGGAGTTAGCACTTTTTCGGTAGTATGTGCTCCCAAATAGGTATTAATGTATTCCAGAGATAAGAAACTGCCCTCCTAATATCATTCTGATGGTATTATACGTTGATCTTGAAGCTCCATACTGTAACAAGCTTTCCCAGAATAAGAACCAAATTGTCTTTGTCTTACGGTAAATCCCAAAGCGCATAAATAAGAAGTAGTATAATGTTAGTTTCCAAACAAGGTCTAGTGGTCAAATTATTTCTCAGGAACTCTACCAACCCTTTTCTTGTTTCAACTTCTGGTTCAGGTGGTCATGGTCATTTCAGTGAACTCTGGTCTCGGCCAAGTAACAGGATAAAAGCACAGGTCTACACATCTATTAGATGCATTATTTGTTTACACAGGGACATTTAGACAGATGAGATCCTAACTCAGAACAGCTTGCAGTGTCAGCGTTTGATTCTTTCTCCCGTTTGCAGCAATAGGAATTCAAATATCTTAATTTAAATTTGTCCATGGAAGTTTAACAGTTCTGCTGAGCTGATGGTCATTGTTGGTGTATTCTGAAAGGCACAGTTTTTTATCCACCATGTAAAGATCTTGTCCTGACTGCTAGATTAATTTCCTTCTAGATGTGAAATAGGGATTCTTTGTTCAGGTTTCCACTTCCCTCCCTTTTTCCAGCTAGGAACTCAGCTGTTCCTAGATGAATGCACCACCCTCATGTTCCTCTTTAAAACAGAGGTGTAGGTTCCTCAGTTTTGCTTTTTTCCACCTCATTATGTTGACACCTGAGCAAATACCCTGATTTTCTATCAGCAAAGACTGGCAGTGTCTTTTCTAAGTTACCCTTTTTAATTGATTGTCGTACTAAGAGTAACCATTTTGCTACATCAGATTGAGAAAGAATGCAGAAAATAAATTGTACAGTATTAACAGTCATAGTTCTCACTGAAAAGCAACAAATCAGGCCATTGGGAACGGAATACGTTAACTCTGATGTTCAAGACTATATTGGCTTAGATACAAAAGATTAAAATCTTTACACAGTGAGAAAGTTTTCTAAATCCTCAGTTCAATGAGGTGTGGAATTAGAGCCCTTGGTTCCTGAGTATGAAGAATACTTGATAGTAACTCTAAATAGATGCAACAAAGCAAAGGTTTTAAGTATAACCCAGGATGACATCCTGGGTAACCACAACTTCTCCCCTGACTTCCAGTTTTCATGACAGCTTGCACTTTTTTTAACTGTTCTGAAACTACTTCTTGCTATCAAGCTTTGGCTAATATAGACGTGTCTTTTAGGGGTTTTTTTAAGCATTCATAAAATTTACAAGAAATATTGCTTCCTGCACATCTACAATTAACAGAAGAGGTCTCTACAGAGAGAGCTGTAATGACATCATTGACATACTAGTATGTCAAATGAAATTACGGTGAATTAATGAGCTACTGAAAAGTTATAATTTCAACCCACGAGCAGTGTTGAAACTGAAGATAAAATAAAAAAAAAGTTGTTCCATGACCAGTAACTAATGAAGATTGGTTTCCTGCAGGCTTGTGTCCTTGTTGCTTTAGCCCTTCTTCCTTCTTTCCCTTTGACATCATTATCAGCCAGGACACAAACATTGTGGTTAGTTTGGGGCTACGTACTTAACGACTGGCCAGCAAGCTGCTGTGAAATTAAACAAATTGTGTTGTGTTAGCCTTTTCCCTCAGTAAGGGGACTAATTTGGGTCTTCTTCACTGATAACAGTGTCCCAGTTTTCACAGAGCCTGTAACAGCCGACTGGGAACTGCTTTCAAATCTGATTAACACTGGCCAACAGATTAAATAAATACAGGGAGGGCTACGTAAGGCAGCCCAGAGATGCTCTAAGGAAAGAAGTTTCATTTCCTTAGGATGCCAGCCCAATTGGTGTTTCCACTGAAAAAGTAAGTCTAGAAGCAAATATGACAAATACTTAATTTTCCTTCTAGTCAAGTAATTCAGTCTATACTTAGAAGGCTTTTTAGAAGGTCTAGGTGCGTGAAGTCGTATTTTGAACTGGCTGTAAAACAAGTCTACTCAGCTTAAAACACAGAAGAGTATTCTGAACATCAGAAAGTTATCAACCACTTTGAAAGACGTCCTACATTTTAACCTTTTTAGTAAAAAATGAAAATACAGGCACATTCTTCCAGTCTTTCATTTTTTAACCTCAGTAGCAAACATACATGCATGCATATTTTGTTTTGCCACTACAATGTACTGACACTTACCTTTCTAAGCACGGGAGCGGCAGCAAAATAGGGGATGAGCGCAACATCAAATTGTCACAGCTGTTCACTAAGCAATACACATGCAAGCCTTAAAACTCTGCTGAAAATCTTGAATCTGTTTTTAAATTCTACCTTCAGCAAAATTAGTTACAAGTTTTTAATGCTTAATAAACTTTTGGAACAGAAGAGAAAAAAACCCACCTATTTTTGTTGCGGATATAACAAAACAGTCTTACAGAACTTATTACAAGCAAATTGATTTGCTTCATGGTACACCTTAGGAGAAGGGAGAGATATGTCTGTTGTGGCAGGGAGAAAGAAAGGTCACTCTTATCCCATTCTCTGATGTGTCCTGTTTCCCTTTTATAGCTGTCTGCTTGGCAGATGCACAAAGCAAGTGTGATGAAGCAGCAGAACAGACATACTGTAAACTAAGAGCATCAGACACAAGTTACTTGTCTCAAAAAAAAAACCCTCTACTGAAGGCCACGTTAGCTTCCTTGTGTAACCTATTCTCTAGCACATTTACACTTTAAGTAGTACAGAAAACTGACTGTTACACACAAACTCCGATCAGTAGAAAATAAAACATGGTAGGAAGATATCCAGCTAATTATTCTTGTCAGCTGAAGAACATGACTAAACAAGAAATTCTTCTCTTAAAAACAGAAGAGAGTAAGAAGCTACTCAAAGCCAAACCACACTGAAGCTGTATGGCTCATGTAACTCAAGGGCACTGAGGGGGATCACAAAGGCTAAGTTTAGCCTTGTAAAGCTAATTGCCCCAGGTATCCTCTGCAGTCAACAGAGAGACTGAGACACCAGAGGGTGACCAAGAACAAGAGACCTGCATAGCTGCTGTGAATTAACCTATTACACTGCTCTAACCATTATGATTGATTTTAGCTTAATTGCTCATAGTTGTGTTCAATTTGTACCTTAAGTGAAGCTAGCGGATGTTCTGGACCAAGTAAACTCCAATGAAAGGAAGCCAAATCTTCATCAGGTAGAATATGATTACCTAAAACATAATGCAGAACTTTATTTAAGTACACCATCAAATGTTACACACTGTTTCTACATGCAGCAAAACAGATTTGCAGTAAGTCCTCAATTCCTGATCATTAGGATTAAAAAAAGAGAGATTAAACTTGCAGATATCTTTGTGTTATTCCAGAAAAAGCTAATCAGCATGCTGCTGCTGCAGCAAGATATACTTTCCTCTGTTTGAGGAGCACTTTTCCATGAATCCCAGCTCACTTAGAGAAGAAACAGAGCCAGTCATGACACAGGGTGTCAACCTTGACCTGGCATATCCTGTTAGGGGATCCTCAACAGGATTCAGTAATGCAGATGCAACAGTGTAAGAACACGCTCTATTGCTCTCCGACACAAGCTGGTAAGCCCTTCCTGCATCCAGCATGTGTCATTACTGATCTACAGAGCTGCCTCTGGAGTATGCGCTCTGCTCCATCACACAGCCTAGGTCAAGCAGCAAGCCACAAGGCAGATTTATGTAACCTTCAGAAATGCGGGCAGCTCCAACAACATGTAGCAGGTTCCCAATTCCTGACATTTCTTTTGCTGACCTGACCAGGTCAGACAGGAGCCTGGGCTAGCAGCATCAAGATAATTGGGAAATTATGTAGTTGTTTCAATGAACAGAGATAGCGGCTATGTTTACCAAGCTGTTCATACCAAATGGAAGATCGCTGAAATTATTTGGGAGGTTTTTTTGTGGTGGGTTTTTTTTTTTGTTTTGCTTTGTTTGGGGTTGGTTAGGGTTTTTTTTGGGGGGTGGTGGTGGTTTTTTTTCCCAAACCACATCACACTCAGAAAAAACACCTAAAAAATTCTTACTAGGAAACATTTCAAACATTTGAATTAATCAAAGACTAACTAATCAACCACTGACAGAGTTCAGTGTCTGTGGTTCCAAACTGTACTACTACAATTCTGGTAGAAAACTTAAGGATATTTTCAATATCTGGTTTTATAGAGCAGCAGCTTAGCAGTGAATGCGTAGTTCTCACTGCTGTTAATATATTTACAGATTATTTTTTTTTAATTTCACAGTTTGGACTATTATCTTGAACTCTCACCTACTCATGAAGACTATGACAAGGTTCTCTGACTATGACAATTCTTTATTTTCATAATATTTTGCTTGTAAAATAGTTTAGTTTGCTTTTAATGCTCTTTAACATGTGAAAACCAAGAAAGCTGTCCATTGCCTGGCGACTAGTAGATGCCTTCTTAGAAAGAGAAGTCTTTGTGTCCAATCAATACTTCACCCACTGCTGAAATCTCCAGCAAGGAGACATTATAATGTTTCTTCATTAAGAGCCAAACTTTAAACTCACATCAGAAATATTTATCAAGTTTGTATATAACAGCTACACTCTTACTAATCTAATCAAGGTAGGATTAGACAGCCTTTAAAATACAGGTCTGAAAAAAATCAATTACAGCCAGACCACTGAACGGTTTTGTGATAACTAACAATAACTCCTGCAGATGCTAAGATTACGTTTTAAAATAGTCAGAGCTTCTCTCCCTTCCACCAAAACCTCAATCTTGTTTGGTCTCCATTTGTCATTTCAGTTAATTCCATCCCCTTGAACACACACATAAGCCAGTCTCACCATCTGATCAATTCTCACCACATACTGAATCGTAGAATTTAGGATATTGCAGTGCAGCAGTGTCTTCTGTAGTCCAAATAAGAAGTAATTCCTGAACTTACCTGATGTAGTTCTAAACTTTTACTGAGAAACAGAATGAGACTACATAACTAAACACGTTACAAAGTACTGTCACAGTGGGAAAGAGATCAACGTTACATAAGCAACCTCTAGTTCTTGACCTGGCTGAACAACCTCAACAAGTATTGATCTTTCCCATTTTAATGGCTTATTACAGCAGATGCCTTAGGTTTTAGTTTTTTTTAAAAGCAATTAGATACTAATTGAAGCCACTGCCCTTTCTAAAGAGTTCACTGAATTACAGCCCTATACCTCGCACTGTGTGTGCTTTTCTACTGATGAAGCTTGGTTTTTTTCTTTTTTTAATCATTCTGAACTATTTGAGTCACAATTTACAGAAGAACCCAAATCAACTCCCTGTTTACAACAACAGCAATTAGGATAGAACTTTTTAAGAGCACATTCTCAGAGGACACAGTATCTTGGCCACATGTTAACTACCCATGACAAGGATACTCCTTACGTTATAAAGCTAGAACTACAAAACCCTTCTGCATGAAAAGCTGTAAGAAGGAAAAAGTTACAATACAAACCAACAAGCCATGGTGTATACATAACCTTCCCAGAAAGTAATCTTTAAAACTTTGCCTAGTTGGTATAGTCAGAACAATATTTTGCTGGAGTATTTCAATAGAGACTTTATCCCTGAACATAACTCGATCCCAAATAATTTGCCATTGAGAACATTTTTTAAATTAACCATTTAGGTGTCATTCCTCAGGCTCCTCCAACTGGTGAATGTTCAGCTGAATCATTCAAGATTTTTTATTCCTTTCAGCATCCCAAAATTGACCCTTGAAGTTATGACAAGAAAGCTTCTGAAAACAAAGACATTTAAGTTTTCCATACACAGGGAAACAGATTTGCAGACCTAAAGCTGAATACTTATACAGCTATTGTGACAGCTTTGTCTTTCTGTAATTGAAAACATTAAACCAGCAGCTTAACTGCAATTATTTCAGAATACAGTAATTTATTCCTAAACAAGGTACTAGTATGGGGGGTTACACTGATGTACTCAGAACAGAAGAGCAGTGTAACAGATTCATATGCCTTCCCATGTAATCAAGTGCTCACTTTTTCTTTCCCATTGTGATTTTCCTCATTCTACTTATCAGGTTCAAAAGACACCCAAAAAGGCCACAGGAACAAGGGCAGAATAACCTGTGAACCCAGACAAGCCCTCAGATATTAAATAAAAAAATATAAAAATTCAGATCTGAATGAGCTACCCTAGCTTAAACATATGCCACACTACATAGAATTATGTGCCTCCATGCACTTAGTATTTTACTAAAAAAATTGAAGTTATTGTATTCCTAAGGTTGCAAAAGTTAAAAAAAGTTGCCAGTACTTTAAGTCAAACAGTATCTGTTTGTTGTAAGCATTGTTTATATCACCAAATACCTAGGTTTCATAATATTCACTAATATATATATATAAAAAAATAATAAAAACCACCTCCCAACACCCTCATTGCAGGAAGACCTCCAAAGTATCTTCTCTTCTAACCCTGACTTCCATAAACTTTATTCTGCTTACTGATACTGAATACACACACACAAAAGAAATGCAAAAGAATACACAAAACTAAACTTGGAGTTGAACTGTGTTTTTTAACGTTAGTACCAATTCAGAAAAAAAAAAAAAGGCACTACCAAATATCTCTCTAGTAATCATGTGAAATGACCTCAAGTTTCTTTCTCCTAAGAGCAAGCTGAAAAGTATTTTCTCACATAAGATATCAAGAGAGAAAAATATTCAAGAGCTTCTTGCATAAAATTACAACACCTTAAGAAACTATACCAGAATATTTTTCATGTACTATTTAATATAACCAAGCAATGCCTCAACTTGCCATGCAGCTGTAATTCTGTGACAAGTTAAAATGATGTCATTCACATGTACTTCTCGTTAATTCCATAACTGAAACTGTGAAACTGCTTTTCAAGCAGTAATTCTTACTCACTGAATTGGCATGCAACAACTTATTTATAGACTCCAAAACAAAGCCTCCCAATAGTAGTCTGTCATGCAATTTACACAGTTTTTGTTTTAAATTACAGCTTAACCAATCATCTGCCATTCCTCCATACAGCCATGCAGGCAGGTAACCACTCTGGATATTAAAAAACATACACTAATAAAAAGCAACTTCAACTTGTCAAACACTTGTGGCTTTCCACTGTAAGATGCATTGGTTCTTTCCTTCTTAACATGGAAGGTACCTGCCTGGACTAGAAACAATTTAATATTAAAGGCTACTAAAATATTAGTATGCTGAAGCATACATATATATAGCCTCTCTCATTCACAGCTTTCAAATGAGAAGTTTTATTCTTCTACCATGTACCCATACTAAAACACAAAGTCAGTGAGAAAATAGAAAATCTAGTTTTCTTCATTTGTTTTCTCAGTACAACAAAATCAAGAACATGGCTGCTCCATGCTCATTTACCCAAAAAGAAGTTAGAATGTTGTTCTAAGTAGATCATATTCACTGGAGTCAACTGTATTAGTAATTAATTCACTTCTCCATCTAAGAGAGCATGACAGCTATTCTCTACAGCTGATGTGCTGTCATGTTTGCTCAATACTCATTTCTGAGGGAAAAACAAGCCCTTCCACTCCAAACATCTTCACTCCATATATGTAATTTTTAGGTAGAATACAAAACAAGACAGAGGTATGCTTTCCCAGTCTGGGAAGTGTATTGTTAAGAGTAGACCTCATATACTATGTAAGACCAAAGCTAGTAGAACCACAATTGTCCCAATTACCCCCACCCACTGAGAACATTTTGGCTAGGTAGAGCTTTGCAGAATTCTTACTTTCTACTCTTGTTCCTACACAGCCAAAATTTGCATCGCTTGCAGGTCTCTGCAAATTTGGCATGTCTGGCCTCATAAAGATGCATCCGTCCTACCTCAAGTGTAACAGGAATGTCTGAAACAATGGAGTGTCTTTCCCAAGGTGCTTTGTCAAATTATACACACATTTTAAAATGGTTAAGAGAAACTGAAATCGTAAGTCTGACTACCAGCATCGAGTTCTTTTATTACTTCACTTACCTAAAAGAGCAGCAAAAATAGGAAAGCGATTTGGATTCAGGTCCAGTTGCTTGGCAACTTCATGCATTAGGTATTGGCTTGTTGTGAGACTTTTCCCATTACGGCTCAGTTTTAGGGCATGGGCACTGAAATAGTAAGGGATGTTGCACAATGCATAATCGGAGTCATATGCGACCAAACCATGGAAACCTTTTTCTCTGCAGAAAGCAATTACTTCTTGATGATGATCCTCAATGCTCTGTGCAACCTATAATGGAAGACAGAGTAATTAGCTACAGTGCTAAATCACAGTACTAATTTATCATATGTATTATGATATATTGTGTCTTTCTGACACTATATACATGCATTTGAAATGCTTGCAGTATATTTAAAGTAATTTTTAATATCCAATGACATAGCACATACAGACAGGATGTAAGAAGCACTCAAACACAATAAAAAGTTCTAGAAGCCTATGCACTGAAGTGGCATTATGTATTACTGAACTAATCTGAAGTAACTATTTATTAACCTTAAGGCTGTGGATACTTAAGCAGTTCAGCAAGCCAAGATGCTCCCTTAAAAAGCAATCATATGATCACTTTTTAAGTTTTGCAGCCCTGTTTTAAAAGAAACAAACATAACCCTAGGTGAACAGGGGTAACTTTCTTGACCTTTCAAATGTCTATCTCGCTGTGTTAA
The DNA here is from genome assembly GCF_963921805.1 of Phalacrocorax carbo. NCBI lineage: Eukaryota > Metazoa > Chordata > Aves > Suliformes > Phalacrocoracidae > Phalacrocorax > Phalacrocorax carbo. Next base: position 24,308,006 of record NC_087518.1, on the reverse strand, counting down.
GCCAAATCTTTTCCTCCTTCCACTTTCAGACTATTCATTTATGCACAGCTGTCTCTGATGGTACCATATTGCTTCAAGTTTATAGCCCAAACTTCACCTCTCCACTCACGTTGCCTAGCAAAGCACATATTTTGGGCTACGGCAATCAGATGACTAGAACAGCCATGTTGTGCAGGGGAGACATGGGCCAATCCCTAACATTGGAAATATAAAACCAAGCCTTTCTTATCAAGAAGATTATACTAAAACAAAAAACCCCACAATGACAGGCTAGTACCTACAGCCCCACACACCATCAGGAACCACTACAACTACGGTATGCACACAAGCATGCAAAAACAAAGCGAGCTGACTGTTTTTGATGTCTAATCCTTTTAACTATCTACATAATAATGTAATAAACATTCAGTGATTCAGAAAACCCCACAGAAGTTGGGTGTTGGTATAACCTACCCTCACCAGATATTCAATTTTAACGACATAGCAAGCTATCCCAAAAAAGAATAATACAAAACTATTAGCTTCAGTCTCCACATAATGCATAACTACAGCGTTAGTGCCAGTGATGATATTTATTTCCTTGCAGCCGAAGCCCTGCAGAACAGGAGTGAGAGAGTCCTACACCTCTACAGCCCACTCCAATGGTCCCAGAGTCATCTGCAAAATTACTCTCAGCAAAGTCTCTCAGGAGAGTTTTTGTTCAACAGCAAATTTGCAGTGGCCTTTCCTTCTCTACTCCTGCCTTACCTGACACTGAATTACAGTCTCCCAGTGAGGTATGTAAAATTTTGCTTTTCCTATATAGCTTCAACAGATGTTCCCAGGATTTTGCTTGAAAGGGAAGCTGAACAGCCAGCACCTCACTCTCTGACACATTCCTACAATCAATAACCAGCTCGCTAAGGTCTAACTACTCCTACTGCCACCTTAAGAGTCTTAAGAAAATGTTACTCCTTCAGAAATGTGCTTGATGGACTGTATCAGAGTATTCCAGAAATTTACTTTTGTATGTGAGAAAAAAAGCATATTTACTTTTTCTAATAGTGATACTGTTGCCTAGCATAACGTGTGCCTGCTGTACACAAAATTGGAAGTGACTGTAAACATCTTTGGAAAATTTTAAAGATATCTCAAGGAGGGCAATTTAGGCTTCATGCACACACCACCTCTCCCAGTGTTTACATGTTTTAAATCAGGAAAATCCCCAGAGGTTTCTTTTTTTTTTTTATTAAGGGTAGATATATGTACATAATTTAAATCTATCTAGAATCAACATCTCTCCATGCATGACAACAACAGATCGTCTATAAAAACCAAAGTAAGAACTCTTTTTGCAGCATTAGGGGTGTCATGGGTGTGCAGGTAATACAAGAGGAAACTGCGCAGCTCTGATCTCCTATAAACTATTTCCTCTACCTCCACAGCCTCCAGTTCCCTCCCTTCCCATTTTATAGAGCTATCCAACACAGCAAGCTACCAGCATGAAGCTGCAGTACGTTTAGGTAATTCCAGAATCCATGTTCAAATAATTGAACTCTCATAGGAAAGAGAGCTGTATTTACCAAGGTACAATTAGCCCGCAGCATAAAACTCTAACAAGTTGAGAGTCAGGGAAATAGCTTACAGCTCTCACAAAAGGAGAGAGTCCGAAGATGCAACTATACCCAGGCAACGCACACACTTCAAAATGAACCCAGGGAGGGGGGATACAGGGGGAATCACAGCCAGGAGTTTGGGATCATTTTCAAGTCTAAAACTTGTGTAAACATTAATGATGCTGGATCATAAAGAGAAAATCCTGTCCAAGTAAACAGGCACATGCACATTTTGATACTGAGAACAAAACAAAGTTTCACCAAAGTATTAAAGCTGTTAAAATCTCTGCTGCTTAAACATTTAAATTTTAGAAAACCTGCTTTGCATGAAAATTTCTTTTAAGAATTATTTCGCCCTCCCCCAAACAGAAAAATACCAGGTCACAATTAAGCTAAAAACCAGTCAGATATTCGTTATAACGTGGAGGAACCTGGTATTTTTACATCCTGCTGAAATCATCTGCAAGTGATTTATAATTGTTCTGGATGGAAGGCATTACTCTTTCTCCCCTCTAATTACCAAAATCGATTAAATTCACAGCCAGTCCCTAGCTCTGCACAGAAGCCTTTACTCAAGGCTCAAACATTTCCTGAAAATATGGAAATCAGTTTCATATTTAAAGTTAATCAGTATTCTCAAACCCAACTTCTCAAAACGAAGTGAGAAAACACTAGAATTTGGCAGCATATGTAAATAAATAAAATCACCCATACACGCAAATAAAAATCACACCTTCAAGATGCATTTGCTCTTTGCCCACCAGGAAGGTTGCTAGAAAGTGTGCATGAGGGAGAACGTCAATAAAACTGGATTAAGGTTTACAGAAAAAACGATGTATGTGACAGAGCAGAGGTAGAAAGATAATAAGTTTTGAAAGAGAAGGAGAAAAGCAGAAAAGGAACGTGATTTAAGTACAGCAGTATCTTTGATGTGTATATGATGACTGTTACCCCTGTAACGGTGAAATATACTTCCCAACCTAAAGATGAATCAATTAAAACCAGAGCTATCCACAGTTTCTCAACAGCTGTACAAATGAAGCATCAAATGGGAATTGCCAATATCCTTCCCGTCCCCAAGACAGCTGACCAGTTCAGAGAATCAGTGCAGTTTGGACACGCACATGGGTGGCACAGCGATACGAACGTTCTCAAGAGCAACAAACCGTCCCTGCTGCCCCCTGCACCAGCATTTGGTAATGAGCACTTGCCAACTCACAGTGCTAACCTTCAGCAAATACCCACCCCGCAAACCTTCCCCATCGAAATAGTGGGCGTTTTGTCTTCGATTCATTGTTTCGGGTTGTTTGTTGTTTGGTTTTTTTTAAGTGATAGAAAAGGGACTCAGTCTGATGTGTCCTATCACTCCTAGAACTGTTTCCAGAGATTAAGAATAAGGCCTATTACTCAGAAACTGTAAAGGAGCTAAACTGCAACTAAGCTTGAAAGTAAACAAAGTGCTACAGGTGACACCCTTGTAAAATGTGGCAACTTTATTCGGATATAATGTACTTCAACAGAAACAAACCAGGTCTGAAACAAAATGCATTTAAAGGATTAACAGATGGTTCAACATGCCACAAGACTACTACAAATACCAAAATCCTATCAATATCAAAACTGCTGACTTCCTGTTGCATACTATGCATTTCAATCTTGCATTAAACAAAGTAACCGGTTTCACATTTTAGAAAAAAAAAAAAAATCGTATTTTACCCCATTCATTGCTTTTACGAATGATCGCTAAGTCTCAATAACAAATTAAGGAAGGTTTATAATGCACCCACAAACAGATCAAGGTAAATATCATGGTCCCTAAAACTTTTTGCTTAGAGAACAAAAGTACTTCCTAGCTAAAAAAAAAAAAAGAGTTCAAATGAGAGGATGTTTTTGCTGCCATTCAAATTCCCACCATCATTCGTTTCCAGAACATGTACATGACTTTGCTTCTACGCTGACCAGGAAAACACACTACTACAGCAGACATGGCCCTAACCTCTTCACTTTAACCAAGCACCAAGCCCAAGACATCACGTTTGGCAGAGCTCGACGTGCCCTGCAAGAACGAGCTTCACCTCCGCTTCCAGTTTGTTCCACACACGCTTTGCCCAGCACGGTGGCCCCGGCGAGCCAATCCCTGCCACAGCGGGGACTGGCCTGCCAGGGCCGAGCACGGCCAGGGCCACCGCAGGGTGAGACTTCCACCTCCAACCGGGCTGGGTGCCCGCTGCCTGCCCGGGGCGGGGTGCCTTCACACCAGCCCCTTGAGCAGAGAGCTGAAGGGAACGCGCTCTCCTCCAAGGATGGCTCTGGCCGAGCAAGCAGGGCGCTAAGAGAGAATAACAGCAATTCTCACCCCATTGGCAGAACTAGGAGAAACTTCACCCAAAGTCACCTTTTGGGTGAGCTCCTTCGAGAGAGCCATCTTTACCCCAGGGCTGCAACCCGTCCAGAATTTTTCTAATCCGACTAAAGGGCAGTACAGAAGCCAGATAACGTTAAGCTGCTGCTAGTGATCAAGCATGCAACTCTAAAGGTTGCATAATATTTTTCTACACACAAAAGTAAATTACGATAATAAAGCCTACAAGTATGCACCTCACTCCTGCTGCTCTTTCTTCCCTAGCAGGAAAGCCAGCAAGCAACTCTTAAAATTGCAGCTCATCCCAGAGCTTGTTTTTCTAGCATCCTGTGTTTCAATATATACAATTGCTCGTAAATCATGAACGCTGTACAGAGAGATGGGACACGTTAATAGTCTGCAGCCTTTGAAATTGCGGTCTTGGTGTCAGTGCGAGATCATCACGGACCCCAGCTCCTGCCTGAAGTTTTATGTTATCAGAAAACAGTAGCTCCCCCTTAAAATAAGTTTAACCGAGGAACTGTCAGACCGGTGCTCCTGACCCCACAGCGTTTGCTCTTACAGAGTAAGGAATGAGTTATTCTATGCTTGATCAAAAGCCCATTAATACATTTGGGCAATGCTAGGCAAAACCCTCGCCTTCGTAAACACGAAACTCAAACATCTCTATTTTGGAGCGAGCCATTTCACCTTCGGCGCAAGCTAGAACACTTCGCCTCAGTAAGGAACTTGTTGCAAATCCACCCTGAGCGATAACTAAACCCATTTTTAATTTTTATTCCCTTCGTCTTAATAATTAATTAGATTACGATCTTTTCGGCCCACCTGCGGCATCAAAGTCCCAGCCTCCCGAGCGGGGTGGGGGGGGCCTGGGCAAAGAAGGGACATTTTGAGTCAACGGTGCGGCGGCCCCGAAAAGAACATGGAGGCAAAAACCTCCCTTGCTGCTGGGCCTGGCTTCACAGCCAGAGGAATCAGGGAGGCCGTGGGCGCTGCCGCTCGCCCCGCCGACCCGCGCAGACCGGAGGCCTGCGCGAGTCGGCGGGGCGAGCAGCAGCACCGTATAAATAGCAAAAATCCCCCTGGGATTGAGGCCGCCGAAACGTGGGCCGCCCCCGCGGGCCTCGACGACATTTTGAGGCGCTGAGGGGAAAGGCAGGGTACCCGCCCCCCCCACTTCCCCTGCCGCGCTGGGCACTGGCAAGGCCCAGGGAAGCCCCCGCTGCCATCTTAGAGCGGCGGCGGCCTTAGAGGTGAGAGGTGGGGGCGCAAAAGAGCGGCGGTGAGGGAGGCGCTGTTGTCCCCCGGGGGGCCGGGGCGCCGCGGGTCGGGCGAGAGGCCCGTCTCCTCCTCACCTTGATGTGGAAGCGGATGAGGGCCAGGCGGATGCAGTGCGCCATGCAGACGGGCGGTAGGAACCAGACCTTGGGCGGCGGGGTGCCCTTGTTCTGGACGTGGCTGACGATCTGCTGCGCCGTCTGGCGCTCGTTGCCCTGGCGCTTCACCCACTCGTGGAGCCGGGCCTTCTCCAGGGCGCCGTTGAAGAAGACGAAGAGCTCGATGTTGCCGTTGAAGCAGGCCTTGGCCAGGGCCGCAAGGTAGCCCAGCATGTGGTTCCACTGCCCGCCGCTCACCCAGTCCGTGTAGAAGCCGCCGTAGAGCCGGTGCAGGCAGTTGTCGGCGTCGATGAGGAGGCGCAGCGGGGTCTGGGGGGGCCGCTGGCGGCCCCCACCCACGAGGCTGCCCCGCGCCAGTTTCTGCAGCTCGACGGGCACCACGGCGCTGGGGCAGTGCTTCTCGATGTAGTCCTGGAACCCCTGCACTCCCATGGTGAGGACAGGGCGGCGGCGGCAGGTGGGCGAGCGGGGGCCCGGCGGCGACGGGGTCTGGGCTGGGGCCGGGCGGCGCGGCAGCGGCGGCTGTAGTTGCGGGTGGGCGGTGGGAGCGGTGGAGCCGGGTGGGAGCGCTGGCTGCCGTCGGTGGCCGTTCAGGGGGGAGTTGAATGGATTAGTGGGGGGCTCATGGCTGCTGCGGCCGCCATGTGCTGCTCTCACAGAGCCATAGCTCGGGGATCCGGGCTGCTGCTGCTGCGGCTCCGACTGCCGGGGGGAGGGGGAGCGACACAGCGCGCAGGAAGCCAACCCGCCGCCGCCGCCGCCTGCGGCAGGGAGAGCGGAACAGGCGGGACTTGGCGGCGGCCGCCGCCGCCGCCACTCACAGGCAGCGCGGGGCGCGCACACGGGCACTGGAGGGAGGAAAGGAGCGGGGCGGGGGGAACGCGCCCCAAGCACCGCACCGAACACTGCACCCCGGCCCACCACCTTGGCGGCCCCCCGCGCTACGCTGCTCTGCCCTGCGGCACTGGGACGGCGAGGCCGGCACAGCCCGCCCGCCCGGCGCGGCGGTTGCATAACCCGAGCATGCGCGGGCGGAAGCGGGTGGCGGGGAAGGGGAGGGGGCTCGGGGGGCGGCAGGGTTGTGGCGGAGGGAGGCGAGCGGCGGTCTGATCGGGACGGGACTGAAGGGATGAGGCAGACCCGGCCGTGGCCCCCGCGATCGCGCCTGCCATCGCCTGCCCTCCCACCGCGGCGCCTCTCGGGGGCCGCGAGTTCCCCTCAGCCCTGCCGCCATGGCGAGCCCGAGCCGGGAAGGCGGCCCCCCCGGTCACCTGTTGCCCCGCTGATCGGGGGTTCTCTGGCCGCGGCGGGGTCCCGGCCAGCAGCGGCCGCGCTGCCGGTCAGAGCAGAAAGCCCCCGCGGCGGCTTGGCTCGCTTCGGCCCGGCGTGCTGCGGCGGGAGCGCCCGGCCCTGTAGCCAGGCCGCGTAGGCCTGGGGCTGGCTGAGCGGCTCTGCTCGCCCAGAGCTCCGTCCTCTCCTGACAGAAGGGGCAGTCGTGGCCGTTATTTACCAATAATAATTACAGGCTGCTGTCGTCTCTCCCGCAGCTGAATATTTACTACTGCCGGTAGAACTTGCAGGTGGTTTTGGTGGCCTTTCCAAAATGAATAGGTGTAAAGTGTTTGCTTGCACTTCCGTATGGTGCAGGCCTGCTGTCCACAGGTTAGCTCTTTCTGTGACTGGTAAATGAGCATAAATATAAGCTCTTGGGGAAAAGAACCCTGTTCTTTTCTGCACAGGTGGTGAGGAGTTATCTTTCTTCAGTTTTAGCTGGGTGAACTTATTTTTTAAAAGGCTACGGCTAGGACTGTGCTCAAACTTCAGAAGTTGCATGCAGTTTGTCATCGAAATAATAACATAGTGTCTAAGTAGTTCCCTGCCTTGTAGGGATTGAGAAATTGTCAGGCTGTGCATGCTATAAATTCACACTAATATTTTATTAATCAGGAAAAAATGTATTGTTAATGAGATTTCAGTCAGGCTGGATTGGCACCTAGAGTAAATATTCCCACTGGGGAATAGCTGTTTCTTAGGGGTTGGGCAGGTTCCCTCGCAGGCAGTGCAGCGCTAATGCAAGGCTGCTCGGGGGATGTTTGTATCCAAGGCTGTCTGATACAGCACAGGGATGGTGAAATAAAGAGTACTGAAAAGCTATGGAAATAGTCAATGGGAAATACCTGCTTCTTCCTAGAAACTTCTTTATGTAATAATCTGAGAGTGTGGCTTCCTAAATAATAGTTGGATCTCTTTCCAAACGACTTTTCTCTTAGTCTTCCTAGATTTAAGAGTAGGCACGTGTTATGATACCATCAAAATAACAAAACACTGTAGAATGCTTTGAAAGACACAAAAAACGTGGTAGCAGACCAACAGTGCTAATGCAAGGAAAGAGGTTCAAGGAGAAAGAACTTCAGAATTCCAAATATCCTAAAACACACCAAGTTTTGGTCCAAAGAACAGATACCACCGTACATAAAGTGCACAAAAAGCAGGTGATCAGGCATACCTCTGTGTATTCAGCGCACTAAGCAAGCAGAGTTTAGAGTTTGATGAAAAACAGGACAGGCTTTTCTCTAATTAGTCTTAGGAGGAAGTGAGGAATAGCTGGTGGAAGAAGAATTCAATACCTGAGTCAGTAATTGTCTCACAGGATATTTAGGTTCCATAGTCTTAGGAATGGCAAATAATGTATAAATAAAATATCTCCTAGGTTTTCTTCTTTTTTGTTTTGTTTTAAGAAGGAAAACTAGTCAAAAGTATCTCCCACTGCAAACCTAGGTAGTAACGCCTGGACACTTCCCATAGTAGACACAGCAGAACTGAATGCTGCTGGGCTCTGGTACCCATCCACAAACAAGCCTCTGTCCCCAGAAGAAAAGAGAGAGGGAAAAACAGAAAGCTAGACAAGGTGCTTCAAGAAGTTATTTGACACAAGTAGCTGTTCTGCTGCAACAAAACCTTTGGCAAGGCAACAGGAAAGAAGAGTAATGTATGGAAAGCAAAATTACACAGGAAAACAGGTAGGCTAAGATAGACTTAAAGAGCAATTAACCAAAGGCACGAGGACAAACAAGGTAGTTTTTCATCAGCCAGTGGCAGAAAGCCTGCAGGAAACATCGGGTTATTTGCATGTAAGAAGATGGCACAATGGAAGAAAAGGCATTGAAGAGTTTGCTTTCTCAGCACTGAGATGTTTCACTGTTCCCGGATGCTAGCTGTGTAAGGGAAGGGTTAATAAAGATTAATATTAAAGTCAGTGACTCATTATCCAAGAGAATTAGGAGTGGCTCTCTAGAAGGAAGGAACTGAACAGTCATTAGGAAGAACTCCTAATGAATAACCATGTCAGGGCAAGAATATGGAGATGAATGTTATCAGTTGAGTCTTGATTCCTCTGTTAATGAAATTCGGTCCCACTGTGGATGAATATGTGAGGCGCAGGCTGTGGAATAGGCTAGCCGTGGTAACCTTGATAGGTACGTTTGCCTGGCAATAATTGATACATATATTATCTATGGGAAACACTTGCTTTACATTATTTCCCTTAATATTTGTTCTCCTTTCTCACACTGGTGTGAGAGAGCTCACTGTGGAGCTCTTGCCCCAGAATTTCCCAGTTCTTGCTGCAGGAGAAAAACTCCCCGCCCTCCTCCCTACTGCCAGGTCTGTGAGCAGCCATGGGCTCATCCTGTGGGCAAGATACTCCTCTGTGTTATTACTACAGTGCTCAAAAGTGTAATATGTCTCATATTATTATTTCAGTACTGAATTTAAATGCAGACCATTGCAAATAAACATCCAATAAATGTTAACATTCTGCTGTTAGCTACAACTATTAGCCGCCACTGCCCTGTTTCCTGTTATCTGGAGCATTTGACTGTAGTGGGGTAAATAGCACACAACAATAGAGCTGACCCCTGTTTCTTTCATGGTATATTGCTTGTATAGCTAGTTATTAAAAATTTTGCTTACAGAAACTTGCAGAATCTTCATGCGATTTATATAAAACAGAAAAATTGTGTTGGGACACTTCTGCAGGTTGATTTATCTACATCCTCAGTATGTATGTTAGCTTAAGTGAATTCCATTTGTTTGTTTGGGTTTTTTTTTTAAGTTACAGGCACGCCTGCCACTTAGTCTAAAATAGTTGCGAAAATAGTAGACATTGAGGAAAGATAATTTAGGTTTAAAACAATTTTTTGGGAATGAAATTTGTCACTCACTGTAGTCTTCCTCTAATTTTGTGTCATAGTACTTGCTACCAGGTGAGACATCCCTTCCTCATAGCTTAGGATGGTGATACTAAACCATATGCAAACACAAAATTTATACAGGTAAAGAATTCCTGTGTTCAGGTGCCTCTCCGTAGCCTTTTGAACTATCTACAAACATCATCTCGCTTGATCATAAAATAACTTTTTTTCAAATGTGGATGATACCTATGATGGAACATTTTTCTTTTAGGACAGAAAAATGTGCATATGGGAGACATCTGAGTCATTTAAATGCTTATCAGTCTCTCCAACAGCATCAGCTCTTAAAGGAGTTCCAGTCTGTTTCTAGAACTTCTTCCTTTTTCAGATTTCTGCAAGACAAGATTGCAGAAACCCATAGATGATTGGTGATCTTAAATAGATTGCTTGCTACCAGTTAATTTTTTTCTTAGTCTACAAGACAGAATATTATTCTTCCAGCAACAGTTGGGTAGTACATATTGTATGGTTTCTTCTGTAAAACTTTGTCTTTGAGAAGAAGAGTTTGCTGAAATTTTTAGTTTTGGCTGATCTGCTCTCACCCATCAAGCATTACTCTGCTCTAACATCTCAACTTAATTTAAAATTCAGCTTCCACCATAACTTCAAATCGTGCGAAACTAGTTGCACTGATATCTGGTGAGTACAATTAGCATCTTTTCACTGCAATTAAGCATTTTCTGTTGGCTGTGTACACTTCCAGTTTGTTTTGGTACAGCATGGAGCTTCCACAGGAGACTGGTACTAGGGAGCAGAATATTCTTCTGCGCTTTCTCCCTGGCCGCTATGAACTTTGGTGACTAATCACTTTACAGCATTTTGATTTGCTTTTCAGTGCTGTTCTTGTATCGGCCACGTAGGATTTGTGCCTTTCTCAAGCTTGTGTAAGAGACGCACAAGAAACTGCAGTCCACTGATTTTTTTCTTTTTTCATTCTCCCTTACCAGCTGGCCTAATAGACTTTTAATGTTTTGTGAGAGTTGACAGTAAATCCTACTTCTTCTTTGCCTGTCTAAGATAGGAGTACTACTTGGGCACTCAGGAAGTCTGCTCTCCTAGCACGTGCCTCATGCAAGTATGCACCAGTGGTGACCATACAGTCTTTTTTTTTAACTCTCCTACTAGCATTTGCTTTTTTATTTACCTTAATGGAATGTAGAATTACCCAACGTGTGTTCTTCCTCATTACATTGCTCACTCTTAGTCAAAAGCCATTTTGTGGTAAACTGTTTTATTTCACGTTTCTGCCTTTACTCTCAAGACAAACTGTTGTTGATTCTTGATTAATTCTTCAGAGATTTTCTCGTATTTCTGGCCCATCACTAATTGCACTAAGTTACTTAAGAACTGTCAGTCTTTCCCAAAATTGCTAAATCCTCCTGAGTTCTTGCATGTTCAGTGTTTTCTGTATGCTGTCCTTCATAGCTCCCTGTGAAAAGGAGGCTAATCCAAATGGCTGACACAAGGGCAGAAGCCCAGCAAAGACACCAGTGGTGGAACAGACTCTTTTTTCAGTGTTTTCATATTATTTGGGAATTTCACTTGGCAGCTTAATTTTGCTGTGAGCTTCTTGCAATGCTTTCTCTTTTACGGCTGTTGGCCTGTGTTTTGGTGTATTGTACATTATCCAGCAGACAGACTATTATTTTAGTATCATTAACAATCACCTATGCAAAACACTAGCAAATGGCTTCACTGGAGCACCTTTTCTAAGAGTTGTGGCTATGACAAACCCCGCATCATGTTTTTGAGTACCTGGTCTCTTGTTCCTCCTGAGACAATACCTATTATTTTGTGTGTTTGAAAAAAGCAGATTTAGGAAGTGTGTTGTATTTGAATGAACTCAGCAACAGTTTGCATTTCTTGTATAGAATGGTGAATGCAGAGAGAGGGAGTGGAGGCATAACACCACAAAAGTGGGATCACGAGGAGCTGTGTTATCTTCCAGGGTGGATAGTACAGGACTGCTGTTGGCAACCACTTCTGAGTTGCACTTTTTTTCTATTTTCTTGGGTCAGTTGACCCATTAATAACCTCTTCAAGTGTATTTTTATCTGCTTTTCCCCTTTTCCAAAGGCATCTGCTGCTTTCCAAATGATTTTTTTTTTAGGCCATTCAAATACTAGGAAAACATGCCAGGCCAACACTGAAATCCTTTGTAGACAGGACCTGTCTGAAAGCACACCACTTGCTATGTGAATGGCAGAGGAGGAGAAAAGAACTTATCCCAAAGCCTGCTGTGAAGCCCACGTTAAGGTGAAGCAATACGTAGTCCAAGGACAAATCCAAAGAAAAGATTATTAAAAAACCAGCGTACTTCAACAGAGCAACTGCTACACACCCAAGTGCAAAACTTCTGATTGCACTTAGAGGCTGACCTGTTAGGAGTTAGGCCCTGTACAAACATTGGGTAAGTGACAGTATTGCTCCAGCAAACTTTTAGGGCAGGAAAATAACTGGCAGCGAGTCCTCTGAGTGTATGGGAAAAGTGGCCTCGCAGAAGAGGGGGCAAGTGACGCTGTCTGAAATAATTCCTCCTTTCAGAGAACAAGCAGTGCTTTCACAGCAGTGGATACTTAGCCGTGGCACACAGTATACAGATTACATCAGGTCCATTTGCCACCTTTAATTATTTTTGAAAAAGAAAAGCATGAAAATTTTCAGTTTAAATTTGAATTTTTAAGCATAAAAGCATAAATAATAAAGGCATTATGAAGCAGGCAACAGGAGCTGGTGGAGAGCAATAGCACTGGCTCTTAGAAAACCTGGAACAGTAGCATGCTGTTCCCTTGGTATTAATGAATAGTTGTATGAGACGTACAAAAAGCTAGTATTTAAAGTATATTCTACAGCTCTTTATGCAGGAGAATCAATAGTGTTGCAAACAGATACTAATACATTACTATAGCTAGCTACTACAGCAAATACGATGCATTTGCATGTGGTGTCATGAGAAGAGTACATAGGAGCTAAAAATATGGACTGTGGCCATTTCAGAAAAACAGCTATTTACACTTCTAACACTTTAAAAACATGTCATTTTTGATGGCATTATGCAATTAACACAAGTATCTAAAGCATGTAAGTGACAGGTTTAGCTACCTAAATGTAGGATATGGGTGCCAGGTTTGGGAACACCATCTAAGCCAGACCTGCACTTTCAGTCTGCTAGAGTAACTAAATTCTTCATCTTACCCAAACACATGGCAGCATGGTCTACCAGTGTGCCATCCATAGATGTAGATAGCTCAGTTATTTGTCCTACTGCATACTGCCCTTATTTCATCCCTATGACTCTTGCTACACAACTCTACTCTAAAAGTCAAGTAAAAAAAAAATTAATTTGAATTGCATCATATAAAGTTGTGGGGCCATGTCTGCTTGAATCCACACACAGGCTGAAATGAGCTCTACAAAATCCAGGCTTTTCAATGCGGTGGGCTGGACACAAGGGGTACTTTGTGCTGTTGCCTTTCCAGTCGCATAATGGCTCTCCGTGTCTGTCCTGTGGGCACAGCTACCACTCCTGGGACGAGGTGCTCCTTGAGTTGGTGCAGTTAGAGAAAATGAAAAGCAGAAACAATCCTCCTGTTGTCCAGATCTGGCCCACGAGCTACCAATTAGACTGCTCTGAACTACAGCGCACAGTTCAAAGGGTGGCTAATTGTATTTTAATGACAATCTAAATGATACTGCTGATCATTTCAGAAGCGTCCAGATCACTAATTGCTAGTAGCCTATGTAGTGCTGTAAGCAGGCAAAGCACTGTAAAAATGTGAAGTAAGATTATTAATGTTCCAAATGGCCTTCAGTGCCCTCCCACATATCAAAAGCATCATCCCTTGTTCATAGGCCCAAACCTCTGCCCTGGCTGCTCACACCTGTGATGCAGCTGCCCAGCTGCAGCAGGTGTTGTTACAACATCCTGGAAATAAGAGAAAAAGTGCAGCAATTCAAACACACTTATATTCATTAACCAAAAATTCTACAAATGTTAACAAAATACACTAGTAATAAATATTAATTAAAATCCGTATACCATCCCTGCTTCAGAACATTTTAATCTTAAATACTTGCTTGATTGAACTGAATCTCTGAACAAAGCATGGTCAGGATGTTTAAATACACTCACCAGAAATGCAAATACTAACAAGCCGCATGCCTGTTTGTAGCAGGCGTTATTTCTTTCCTTGTTGTTGCAGTCACGCAGGAGGAGCAGTGGCGCAGTGGGGGGACCCAGCCAGTCCACGGAGCACATGATGCCGGAGCTGTGCTTGTGCTGCAGGTCACGGGGATTTTGGATTCCAAGGCTGGCAAGTCAGCACCCACCAAACACATTAAATTCCTTTCCAAATGTTTATTTGTATTTTGTACAAGATGCTCATAGGCTGTTGAGGAAACATCCTCCAAAAAAAATATTTAGAGTGCAAGTCACGGTTTTTCCCTTTAGAAATTCAGCCAAAACACACCGAATCTGCTAACCACTGACAACATAGTGGTGGTTGAGATGTTTATACATAAAACACTATATCAGTGAGAGTAAACTGCACATCTTGCCTGTGTAATAGATATCTCTAGTAATGAAATTGAAAAGCTGGCTAAGCCCTTTATGAGAATATAGGTTAGCTGTAGTACAGTGGATTTTAAATGCCAAATCTAAGCAATTAGAATTTTGAAGAGACTTTTACTGGTGCAGGAAAAGAAAGAGGCTTGTTTTCTCATTGGAAAATAAAATGCATGTAAATAAATACTAATTTTTTTGTTGTTGTTGTGAAGATTTATATAAGCTTAATCCCTTTACAGCCCTAGAGTATATTAGGTTTCACTAATCTAGTCTCAATTTTATGTGGGATTGCAGGCATAGGGTGAGAGTGAGGACCTAGCTCTGCTCTGTGACCAGGTGTGCTGCGAAGAGAGTGAGATCATCTGTGTACCCTTTACACCTGAAGCCAGTGATTTTGTGCCTGTAGTTGCATGAGCACCTGTTTGTGTGAAGAAGCTCCTGAAACTGCTTTTAAAGAGACATTTGTTTATGCAGATAAGGTGGCTGGTTACAAAACAAGGAGATTTGCACATGGGAATAATTTTGCATGGGATTTTCAAGATTCCTTTCTTGCAGCCATTTGACCTGGAGTTTTGCTTTCCATGTAAATGATCTGTCTCCCTTGCTTGGTTAATGCTTTAAGCATGCTATTTGTGTTCCTCTCCTTTTTCTTAAGGCTGTGCAGTGATGGTGTCTCTGGCAATGAAAGTACTGTAATATTCTTGCACTTTGTTACTAAGTGCAGGTTTTTCCTTTTACAACGTCAATGGTGTTTGAAACTGAGAAGGTCTGATGGCACCTAATTCCTCCCTTCTGTTTCAGGAACACTTGCCTTAACGGCCAGTACGCTCTTACAGATCTCACAGTCTCTACAGAATAGCACACCTGAGCTGATGCCAGATAAGTGCTGGTCTGGTAAGAGGTAATGTTTAAACTTCTGTATCCCCAGTTTTTTTCATTAAAGCTAATTCACTTGGTTTTCATTCTTTCTAGAAAGGTCTGAGATATTGGTCTCTTAGGGTTTTTTTGTCTGATTTACACAGATTACTTTCTCATCTTTGTTAATTCTTTTAAATAAATATCACTTGAAATTTACCCTGTGGTTTTCTTGCCCTTCATATAAGTCAGGAAAGCATTTAAAATTTAGAGAATGAAATATTTTTGAATAATGGCAACTCTTTTGCGAGAGATGAAAAGAGTTAAAAAACCAGCAAGCTTGTCACTTGATGACAGAAAACCTTACTTTTGAAAGTCATACAAACATGCAGCCTGGCCTGTGTTCAGTGTCTTGACTGCAATAAAACAAGAAACGTTAATTAGCATAAATTAATGGTCTAGTCCTGAAAAAGAAAAAAAAAGGTAAATATTACATAGTTCTCAATAATGAAAGCATTTTTGTTTTCCAGAAGGCATCAGTTATATACTGACCTCTCAGTATATAGAGCAACTTTTGATTTCCCCCTACCTAATACAGCACGGGAGAGTGTCTCTTTAAATTCATTTATAAAATAATTCAGGACTGTGGGTGTCTTTGATCTGTTCCTCTCTGCTAAAGTACAGAAGAGAAGAACATGTCGCTTAGCAACCCTGTGCTGGAACCGGGGTGGGGGTGTAGGGGGAGGGGAGGCAGGGAGGGATGGATGGTCCAGAGTCACAAAAGGGGAAGATTAATCCCCATCAGAACTAAACTTCTGACATTGCATCTCTGAAACGAAGCAAGCAAATAAACAAACATGGGTGTTTGCAGAATTAGGTAATCTCACTTTTCTGTTGTTTTACACCACTTCTGGTCTATTAATAGTGATTTTACCACCAAATCAGGCACAGGATAAGCAACACAGGGTTAAATAGCTTCAGGACTGGGTTGCAGTCAAAGGGAATCTGAAGTTTTATTTTTAAGCCTGTTAAGCATATTTTAAATTGAATTAGTGTTGTCAAGGCTATTAATAATTTCATACCGCAATTTTCATCTGAGGATTTCAAGTAAATTTTGTGTGGCATCTCATCCTATTTTACAGTTGGACAGTTTAAGCATCAGCAGACTGATTTGTTTAGGGTCACTTAACTTGTCATAAATAAAAATCTGGATTTCTCTAAACAGTTACCAGGCTGTGATTAGCTGATAACTAGGTAACATCTTAGTAACTTTGAAAAAAATATCAATTAGGAAAGTAACTTTGCACTGAAGTAGATGAGCAGCACTCAGACAACCTCTACCACTTCTGCAGCTGCAGGTTGTTAATGTCCCGCAAGGCAGTGGCAGTTCCATCTCAAACCAACGGCTCCTGCTCTTCCTGTTTCTGACCAGTGATGTCCTAGAGCAGTCCTTTTTCCTAATTTACCTTTTTCTTTTGCATGAGAACTCAGACATCAGATCCCACAGCACTGCATGGCTGAGTAATGGAAAACTGCTGCAAAAAACTGTTTAAGAGGAAGAATGACAGACCTAGATTAATTGTAGCCTACTTCAACATGTTTCACGAAGATTTAAAAATATCTCATAATTTAATAAAGGTAAATTGTTATGCCTGGTCTTATATTAATGGTCATAAACATTATTTTAAATCTTCATTTTTAAACCACTTTCATGTCCTAATCACCTATAACTTATTAGCGAACATACCACTGTACAGTTAAGAGAATTCCTAGATGGTAATGGTTCATATTTCTCCCAAAGCTTGGTACAGGCAATTTTGTGCTCAAATTTGTAGTAAAATTGCAGATGATTAGAGCAAATGCTTACCTACATCCACAGGCTAGAAGCTTATCTAAACTGGCATCTGTTGCATATTCCAGCAATTACAAACATACTTGAAACTAGACATCATTGAACTCTGAAGTAATGCTTGTTTTTATCTAGTAATGGAAATGGCAAATGATAGCATGGACCTCATTAAGATCTAAGTTTCTTAGAATAGTGTACCTAAAACTTAATACATAAATAAAAAGAAAATTATTTATTACCCATGTATAGCAAAGACCTAAAGAGTAGAATCCTGTCTCCAATGAGATCGCTGAGAATTTTACTAGTTACTGCTGGGGTGCCCAGGATTTCCAAGAGTGTGCTTTTTGTATTGGCAAATGCTTATGTAATGTGATTCTTTGGAGAAATTTAATTAAAGAGAAATGTGTAAAGCACTTGGCATTAAGCGGTCTAAGTTAACATACAGTATTTAGAATGAAGCTCAAATTAGAAGCAAATAATGCTAACTCAACTGTGAGCATTTCAGTAAAAATTACTTTATGGAGAAGCTCATGTGTTTTTAACAAGTATTTTCTATATGCTTTTATTTTTATGATCCAAACAAATTTAGAGGCTTTATTTGAAATGTTGC
This sequence comes from Phalacrocorax carbo, assembly GCF_963921805.1. Classification (NCBI taxonomy): domain Eukaryota; kingdom Metazoa; phylum Chordata; class Aves; order Suliformes; family Phalacrocoracidae; genus Phalacrocorax; species Phalacrocorax carbo. The sequence continues at coordinate 24,290,521 of NC_087518.1, read as the reverse complement.
AAGCAGAAGCAAACCCCATTGACTTGACTTTATCTTTGCTCTCAATTACACCAGGGTCAAGAATTCTTTATTGTAACTTACTACTGAATAAGTATTTTTGCTAACTGCCTAAATCAAGTGGGAGGAGGAGTCTAGCAACAGTAGAACTCTTTTACTTGCACTTGTGTTTACAGTACCAGTTCATATACTTAGTGGTTTTTATTTTTAGGAAAAAGAAATATGTAATATCCATGTGGCTAAGATTATTTTGGTTGGAAATTCTTGTAGTTATAAAAAAATTTATGTGATTCCTCTAATGGAGATGGAGCATCTCCAGCTTCTCAAACAGGCAAGCAGACTTTGTGAGGTTGATGAGTTTTGAGGAATATGTTTTGGACTACACTGATTTAAAAACATGTACAATTAACATAGCTTTCTGGTTATGGCATTCAAGTTACCAGAAATAGAATGATACATGAAAAAAGCGTAAAGATAAGGCATCGTTTGCCCAAACATGTAATCAGAAACTGACTACCTAAAGGTATGTCTTAAGCTGGAGAATTAGAACATAGATATGTGATATTTTTCCATTTCAGAACAATCATTGTAATATCACTATGATTCAGACTACCTTCACGACTTCTTAATCCCAGTACTGACAGAGGGAGAGCAATCTAAATTCCCATAAGCATTGTGTTGGAGAACTCTCAGTTTAGTGCAGAAATTCTTGCAAATATGTTTGGTGGAGAACTGGGCCCAGCCTGTTCTGGTCTGTGGAACAGAAGATTTTCGTTGGCGCAGGACACCACACTGTGACAGCCTCTGTTCTTAGGGAAGAATCTCTAATCTAAAATGTATCAGACTATTTCTCTCTCATAATCTCCTCCTAAATGAAAATAGAAGTGTTCAGCTTTTTTCATGGTGCATAGGGAAGTTTGAAGTTAAAAATAAATCTCAGATCCTTCTCGGTAGAGGGACAATGGCTGTCTTTTCTCTTTAAGAAAAAAGCATGCTGGTCCCATTGCCCTCTACAAAAACAGTAGGTCATTACAGAAAGGTTTTTTTGGTATTTGAGGCTCAGGTTCCCCGTGATCAGCACTTACAGCAATGAGAACTGCAGCAGGTTCAGAGGAGCTGGACATCTTTACTGCTTGCAGTATTACCGCAACATGTCTGACTCCAGCACCAGAGAGCTGGAATATAAATGGCATGAAGAATTCATTGAAATGCTTTGATGTTGCATATAAGTGGAATTTGAAAGGAATAGGCGAGTTCATTTTTAAAAGGAAATTAATAAAAGACATAAGGCTATACAAAACAATGGGTGGTATAAAGGAAGGTCTGGTAATTCTTGCCATTTAAGGAACATGGACATTTGCAGAGGGAGATACTTTATGCAAAAAAAAAAAAGAAAAAAAAGAAAACCCAAAAGAATCCTTTCCGTGTTTGATTTCACAAGGTGCCCTTGCTACCAAATCTGTCCCCTGACCAGCCCAGCCAGGTGGGGATTGTAGCATCCTAAGGTGTTGTAGTGCTGAAAATTTGTGACTCGAAGTGAAAGGTTTTGCAGAAAAGGAAAAAAAAAATTGTGCGAAGGGGTCCTTGTCCTCGGAAAGCCTGCTGAAAGATACCTTTTTCCTTGGAAGAAGTCCTATTTAGATGGGGAATTTAGATGTATCAATGACTGTGGCAGACTATTTCTGAGGAAGCCCCTAGTTAATGTTTTGGCAGCATGAGAGTGTTTTTTCCCAATTGCAAATGTTGCTCCATCTGCCACAAAGCCATTGGTTCCAACAGTCTGTCCGTCCCCATTAAAGGGGCATCACAGAAACATTATGTTTGCTGTTGGGATATCAGAAGAGGAAAGCAATATGAATGTGTAGCCTGCCACAGTAGTGTGCCCTGTTGGTGAAGAGTTTGCCATGAGATAACAAGCCAGCTGAGGATGTATATCTTCTTATTTACTGATGAGTGAACTTTTCATTTAGTTGTATTTAATGCTATTTAGGTAAGCTTTTGATAATGCCACTGGCTTAGGTCTGAGTTATATCATAGAAATATTGCTTGGAAGTGTCCCCTATATCAAATCCTACCTTCCACTCAAAGCAGGATTGTCACCAACACTGGATCAGGTCCGCTGTGATTTTACATAGCCATATCTTGGGTGTCCCCCTCTGAGTAAACTCTTCCAGTACTGCAGCACCCTACCAGTGAAGCAGTTCTTCCTCATGGCCAGTCTGCCTCCAAGGCTAGAATGTGTGGCCATTACCCTTCATGTGAGACAGAACTGAAGGAAGAGCTGGTTTTCTGTTTGGTACCTTAACTGGTAACGTATTCTTAAAGTGTTTTAGCAGATGGTAGTGGGCTACATAGTGTGCAATAGTAGCAAAGGTAAAACGTTTTTTAAATTTAGTAGAATTCTGTAAATAGGCTTCTAAATTATCACAGTAAACAAGAAATGGTTCTTACCATGTAGACTTTCTACATTTTTCAATACCTAGCCTAGCATTTTGTTGTATACAAAAGCTCTTTTGCAATTTAAAAAAAATTAACATTTGTCTTTCATTCTGCATTGGAATCAAACCAAACTCTCACCATTCATGGGAGGCAGGAGGAAGAGGTCTCCATGCCAGGAGGTGTGGAGATGATCAGGTGGCACACTGATCATCTGCATCCCATCACTGCTTCAGTTCAGGCCTCGATCTCCTAAATCTCAGGCACATCTCCCAACTGCTGCGTTATTGGCATACCTAGGACACGTGGATGGTACTACCTGTCTGTGGTCCCCAACATTTTAAGAGTTTAACATCATAATAGATCTGTCTCTGTAAAACACGTAATTTTTAGCCAACTATCACATTTCCACAAAAATACCTTCCTGATTTGTTTTTTGAACCCTGATTTATAACAAGGCAAAAAAGTATGTGATTCCTTAAACCCAAAAGAGACATCCATCACAAAAAAAAAAAACCACCTCAATTCTAAAATGACTGTTTCAGTAATGACTTGTAATCTGTGCAGTTTCATCTACTCAATAATACCCAGCTTAGTGTTAGATCTAAAAAAAGAATGAAATGAGAAAATCATTCCTTTGATATGCATTAAATTATTTGGTTAGTAAATTGGTGAATCTTATTGAGTGTTACTAGCTATTAGCATGTTACACTTCTTGATGTTGCTCATGAAGAATGCATATGAAAATGAGGAAAAGATTTCCCTTTTGAAGTTGCTGCCACTTGTTGACATTTCTTTTAACTGGTGGCTGTCCTCTTGAATGCAGTATTCTGATGTCTGTTTTTAGGAGATTCTTCATTTTCAATTTGTTCTTTTATTGGTTAGACTTTTTTTGAATGGGTAACTCTCAAAATAATTAGCCTTTCAAGGGAACCATGTTTTCACAAATAGTTATTAATTAGTATCTCCCCCATTCAATATACTTAGGCCTTTTTCATTAGAATTTCAAGCTTACATCTGGCCTGGTCAAACCGTGCCTGGTATCACTGAAGACAGGAGGAATCTCATTGCAGATTTCAGGAAGAACAAGATCAGTCCCTAGGAGTGAAGAAAGATCATTTGCATTCACTTTGTCGTAGGAAGATGTCTCTTTTCTAGGAGAACCTACAAACGCTTCTTCAGACTCTGGGGTAGGACTGAGGAGGGAGCAAAAATGAGTGAAGGAAAACAAGGTAACTCCATCTGAACAAGAATACCATCTTCAAAGACACTATCAGCTTCAGCATCTGGGCTAATAAGCCTCAGTTATACTGCCAGTTTTACAGTGCTGGAAACGTACAGCTCCCTTTTTTTAAAGTCAATGTAAGTTACATAAAAATAAACCCATTGAAACCAACAATCATTCTGCATATGAAGTTATTTTCCCAGTAAGGAGCCAAGGATCTTCAATAAGAACATACGTTGTTTTAGAAATTATTGCCTGTATTACACTCACAAATAAAAAGCACAGTGGATAATAAAAAGTACTCCAGCACATCATGCATTGCTGCACTGATCTAATCCCATTCTGGTTCCTGTTTGGCTTCTCTAAGCCAGTTTTTGCCCCTTCTGTTAGTCTTGTCTTTAACCTTAAAATCTGCCTTGAGCATTGCCGTTGTTTTCCTGCTGAAATAACAGTCTTACTTTTGTATGTCAGGCTTTCAAAACAGACTGGAATGTCATCTTTATCCTTTCTCTACCTCCCCGTAAGCTCTGCTGCTCTCACATGCAGCTTCCTCCGCACTTAGTCATTAAGGAGCCTCTACCACAAACATGAATTCACCTATCATTCCTGGGCAGACTTTTCTTCTATCCAAACCAGAACCTCAGCCCATATCGCTGACATTTCTTCATGAAGAAAGTTATCTGTTTAAGGTCAGTCTCTTCCATGCTTGGCCCATCAATTTCGCAGGTTCTGTGAACAGTGTGATCACATTGCTTTTTTGTCATGCTCATCCATTGTCTCATCTTCAGCAGAGGTTACTCTGTGGGTTAGCCCATACAGACTGTATCTAAACCTGGCAGTTATTTCTCCATGACAGAAATGGCATTTAAGATAAGTCTTTTTCTATCCCAACTGAAAACTAAAGCTTTGAACCAGACTCTGATGATCTTATGGCTCACATAACACATTCCTGCTTTCTGGGCTTGACCAACCTTTTAGAACGATAAAGTAAAACAATTTTATCTAATCTATGGGTTTACATCCTTACTAGTCTCTTCAGCTTCCTTTTGTTTTCTGCTCCTCTGTCATTGCAAGTAAATTACTGCTGTTTGCTTTCCCAATACCCTCCCTGAACACCTCACCTAGCCATCTCTTTCCCTAGGAGATGACTGACTCATCCCTCCAATGGGTAATAATTCCAAAATTTCCTCTGTGGCCGAGAAGTCACTTTATCCATAAAGCTGTCTCCAGACCTTCCTCAGAACACTGTCAAAAGATCCTTGTTTTCCTCTCTTGTGCACAGATGTGGCGGCAGGGGCTGAAGGTGTTACCCATCAGCAGGACCAATGTTGCGCTCTCCTTGCTTCCATTGTCTGTATTTGTCTGGTTCATCCCCAGCATGTCACCTCCCTCCCTAGGGTTGCCATTTTCATCCACATTTATGCACAGCCAATTACAGCAGGTTTTTAGTCGATACTTAAAATTTTCATAAGTAACATAATAACACCTGGCTATTTTGCTTCTGCTAGTACTAAATCTGCAATACATAAAGACTAACATTTACACTTCCTTGAAATAAATGCTAGTCATTTTTTAGAAGAAATAGCCCAACAAATACAATAGAAAAAACAGTCAGAAACATCAACATCACCTTTCAGATTAAAAATCAATATGAAAATAATGAAATTTAAAAAAAAAACAAACCAAGGTAAGCCAACATGGGTTGTAAAAGTTGGTATAAATGGCTGCCCAAACCATTACGGAGTCATAACTTAAAAGGAAGCTTCACTCTGGAGAAGAGCAATGTTTACAGAGAGAGTAATTTTATTTTGTTGAATACTATTAAAATACCTATTAAAAGTTGGATTCTAAAATACTGCAGAGTGGCTCTTAGAAGACCTAGCATGGACTATGAAATGGTCTTACATGGTGATATAGTTCTGACATAATAGAATATAAGCTATTTCAAGAATCCGTTTACAAGTAAGCTGTCTGGGTAGAGCCCTGCCCTCTCCGAAATCAATAGTTTTGCTAGTGACATCAGGGATATGAGGTTTCCCTCTCATTTTTAGCCTGTGCAAGATTAAATATTGGGTCAGGAAAACAGCATTAGTTCTACTGCAAGTACCAGTGGTTTTAAATATAGCATTTGCTTAGGAGGATTACTAAATGGAATTTGGAAAGTGATTTATTAATGTAAATTATTTTTTGTTAATTTGTCCAGATTTTGTTACTGGTTGAAGTGTCATGTTATTTTGTATGGTGGTGTACCACTGCTGTAGCAATAAGAAATATGCACTTAAGCTATAGGCCTTCAAGTGTGGGAGGTGGATTGGTTCCCTTCTGTATTCCAATGGAAAACCAAGAAAAGCAAGCATTTAGTAGCATGAATTCTATGATTGCACAGCTTAGCAAGCACCTAAATGCTGCAAGTGCTATGATAATTTATCTTTGAACTTGTTAGTAACAATGCATAATTAATAAGCTGTAGGAACATGCAATTGCTATCTATTTTCAGGGTATTTGCCATGTGGTTGTGGTATAATTACAGAGATTATACCTGCTCTGTAGAACAAGAGTACACAGTGTACAGTGTACTTTATTTTGTGTTATTTCGCATCACTTGGTCCAGTGAAACAGGGCACAGTGCAATGGAGTTTAACAAACTATTTCATTCTGTTGTAGGTGGAAGCAAGCCACAGGTATGAAACTGGGCATGAATCTGCAGAGTGCTGTTATTTAAATGATCACCATTGTTTCTGGCTGTTCAGGGTGGCAACCTTGCTTTTTGAGCTCAAGTTATTTATATTTTGGACTACTGCCCTTTCAGTGGTATAAATGGACTTGAATATGCAAATTCAAAATAACAAAGGCAAGGGTTTTGGGTTTTTATAGTATAGCAACTCCTTCGTCTCATGTATAATATTGTAGATCTCTCAAATAATTACAGGTGAAAGAATGCATGGAAAGAATCTACCTTCCTACAAAGTTTTTAAAAAACTATATGCTGGCACATTACCATTTCTTTGCCCTAAAACTCCATTAGTATCAGAATACCAAATGTGAAGTTGCATAACGGAGGCACTGGGAAAAAAATACCTGCTAATGGTGAAAAGTGGAAAGGCATATGCTGTGTCTCTGAGTTAGTCACGTTTTATGTGATTCAGCATAAACTATAAGTAAAACTAAATTAAAAGATTCTGTTATGTTTGAGATCCACATCTAGCAGGAAGAGGAATATTGTGCATATCATTTGATGCAGGAATTGCGGTGCCATTTCTCTAAATGATGATATCAGCCTTTAAACTGATGCATGTAGTATTACCCACTCCGAGGAGAAAATGCAGACCTTTCTCAAGAGTGGATAAAACACTGCACTGGTTGAGTAACTTAACAGAAACATGGATTTATTTGCTGTTGCTGAAGATGCAAAAATTTAACTTCGGCATGGAAGAAAACAATCTAAGAGAAGTCTGTTCTGGTCTAGGTGGAAGAAAAAGTAGGATGCTCTTCTAAGTGTAAGTTGTTATTGTTCAGCTTCATAATAATTTTCTTGTCTTGAGGAGCTTGATTTATGAGTATAGCATTAAAAAAAGATTCTTGCTCAGAAAGGCCAGCAGTGTGACATGACAGGGCATGAATCGTGCTGTATTAATTTCCAGTTACTATGTTGGCTGTGTACAACTACATCACAAAATGAGATGCAAATTAACACGATATAATTGCCTTGTTTGAGCTCATGGTGATATTACTCTCTGTGTTACAGCCAGTGTACTCATGGTTCGTACCAGCTGCCCCAGGCCCACTGACGTTAGGAAGGTGGCCGCAGCTCCCTGCAGAGGCTCACGTGGAGCATATGGCTCTCCTGTCCCCGCAGCTGGGCTGGATTCAGCACTCAGGTTGGTAGACAAGCCTAAATGGCTTGTTTGAAAGTTGGTTTCAGGGAACTTTGATGCTTAGCATCAAGAACTTATTTCTGTAGCAGACCAAATGAAGCAGACTAAATTATCCCAAGAGTTATTTATGAGCACCAAGTGTTAAAATTTGAGTCCATCTCAAATGATGCAGTTTAAGGATATTAATAAGGTGCACTAAGTCTTTTTTGCACTGACAAAAATATTTTCAGAAGAAGTTGGTTTGAAAGCAAAATATAACTTCCCTTTGCAAAATTCATATTTGAAAGGAATGTTAATTGGTTTAATGACTTGCATTCTTCAGTATTTCTTCTGAAATAATCAGTGGGTTTTGTTTTAAATTGTTTTTCAAAGTTTTTGTATTTTCATAGAGTGGACCCTTTGTAAGGGACAAGGGAAGAGACACCCATACTTGTCCCAGTTAGAATCACAGACATCATCATCCATGAATTTAAGGACTTTTTCATTTTCATTTCTCTTAGTTAATGTCATAAAGTGCTTGGGTGACAGCTGCAGCAACTGTTTATGTTTTCTAAAATACCAGCAAAGTACTTCAATTGCATACCAACAAGAGCCAAGGCCTATATTTTATAAATGTCTTTAAAGCAATCATTTAAGGCCCACTACAAGACGTAGATGTGAAATTTTCACTCTGGTGTTTGAGAGAATATTTACCTCCTTTTCAGTCCTGTGGAGTCATTCTAATACATTTTTTACTTTTAAGACGACATGTTGTAAAAAGTACCCAAATCCCTCTGAAAAGGCAATAATTCTTTTAAACTTTTGTCTAAAACGATGTTGTTGTTTTACAGTCTGAGAAGGACAGTTTCCACCATTTAGGTAACTGACAAAGGGAGGCTTTCCACTGACTCCAGCAGGGTCAGGATCAGGCTCTTCTGCTAGTGTTTTGGTACAGTATTATTTTTCATTAAGCTGCAACAATAACCAGGAGAATCCTGTAATTATTTATGGGAATTAAGTAATTTTTAAATAGTGAAATTATGCATAATTTCAGTTGTAGTTTGGAACCCAACTACTCTCTATGCTGTCGAAAGCCTCATCTCTCACAAGTGATATTTTGCAACACAGAAATTGTAATTAATTGGGGTGAGACAAAAGCTCTGGCGAGGAGCAGATTCAAGTTGTGAAGTGGGTAAAATAATGTTCTCTTTAGGGTTGGAAAAGCTATCTTCTAGTTAGCATGAAAATTACAAGTGCCTGTAAACTGCAGAATGTGCATCCCTAAGTCTTAAATAATTTTCAGTAAAATGTACTTTCTATGTTAGTTTTCTAGGTTCAGAAGTGGGATTGTTCTCAGGAAGACTACTCAAAACCAGCTCTTTTTAATGTTATGTTCGCAAAACAGACACCATGTGACGCAAAGTCATATAGAACAAGGAGAATTATGACAAATGTTTGAAGACTTCTCACAACAAATTGCTCACAAACCATTCACAGCAAGAATTACTTGCAGAGTGATTACAGCACATGTTCTTGAAAAAAAGTTCAAGAAAATCAATCTGCTCATGGACAAATGATGAAGAGAGGAAGAAGAAAATTTCCTCTAACAAATACGAAACTGCACATTATTCACTCAGATCAGTTGGCAACAGCCAATTTTTATGGTAGTAGGAGCTTGTGGAGTAGGAGGTAACTGTACAAAGAATGATTGATTCAGTATGTTATATTGCAATTCTGGAAGGGGTTCAACATCTAATTTAAAAGCCATTTTCATCCTTTTCCCCAGAAAAGAAAACAAAATGATAGTCAATGTCTGTGAGGTGCTTTGGGCAGATAGAATCTATTTCATGTCCATGCAGTCCTGTGCTCACTAACAATGGCTAGCTCATAAGAAGGAGCAGCTTTTAATTAGGAAAGATCTCTCTTGCCAGAAAAAAACCCAAAACCTGCCTGAGGAAGGATATTGCCATCATAATCTTCTTTGCATCTTCCCATTAGAATATAAAGGATTTGCTCTTCCAGAACAGACACATAATGTGTCTTAAACTCGGTGCATCTTTTCAGCCTTTGAGTTGTGTAGTCTTGTCTAAAACTCCTTCTCTACCAGCCCATCCTTCATGCCACAGTAATGAAATGAATGGTGATTTAGTTTCATCTTGGAAGAATACAGTGCACACTTTAGGCATCTGTCTCCTAAGACCACCTTTTGTCTCATTTTCCCCACTGCCTGGGAGGAAGCCAGCTACCTTTTGGGCAAGAGGCTCTGGGATGTCACACTGGGATGCTGGCAGAGTTGTCTTCTGCCCAGGATAGAGGGTGACTATAGCGTGTTCTGTTTGTGTCTGTGGTGTGGTGGATGTGAGTTCAGCATTAAGATCTCCTTAACTCCTTACACATGTATTCTTGATTTAATATTTAATTCCTAACTTAATTCCTGAGCAGGCACATGCTAGCTTTCAAAGGCATAGCAGATGCAAGGAGTCCACTTGATCCCTACTGCTTTACTTCACAAAAAACTTAAAATGGTAATGCCATAAATGGGCATTACAGGACAATATTTGGGTGAATGATGTTCAACATTACTCCACATTTTAGTCATAGTGAAAGATTTCAGAAGTTACTTTGAGCTAATGGAAGAATAGTTTTCATTTAAAACAGTGATGTGTTCATTTCCATAAATGCTGATTGCTGTAATTCTAGTGTATATGTTCTTGGCTCAGTTATACTGAACTGAGTTAGCTTGTTATGACTTAATGCTAACCATTGATTATAAATTAATTTTACTATTACTATGTTTTTAGCGAGATGGCTACCAGGACTGATACATTTCCACATCCACTGAAGGGAACAATGAAAAGAAGGTGTATTTCTGCAAGAACGTTCTAGGCAACATTTTCAACAAAGAAAGGTTGTGCTGCAGAATATTATGCCCAGGAGCTGTTACATCAGCCTATTAGCATACAGGGTGAGGATATCTGTATCCAGTTGAGCTGTGCTGAAACCGCCTTTAATTCCTGCCCTTTATGCCTTTCCTCCCATGCTAGAAACTGATGTTAGATTCAAGACTGCTTGAAACATCTTTGGGTGGTAATGACGCTCCACCATGGGTGAGTGCTCAGCTCACTGTTCTGTGCTCTAGGAGCCCTTTCTGCATCACCTGTCTGCACTTGGGACAGGAGCTCAGAGCACACTAGCTCATTGCCTGCAGAATACTTGTCAGATGACTGCTGATATGTTGGTGGACCAACTTCAACATTTCACTACAAAAGAGCTTTAATTCTGTCTATAATCTGTATGGATGGATTTCTCAGCCTGCTTCAGTCTGCTAGCTGCAGATAGGTTGGTTGATCCAGGTGAAATAAAACACACTGCCCTTTGGCTTGACCCTCCGCATATGCAATTTTGGAAAGTTTGCCTAGAAAAGATAACAAAATATTCAGCTGCTGCAGCCCCCCCCACTCCCCCAAAAGCCTACCAGCTTTTTTGCTTTTGTGTAATTTGCTGCATGTGATTAACTCCACTGTGTTTCTGCCTGGCAGAATCTGTGACTAAAAATATCCTGTGAGTATACGTAGTATGCTGCAATACTGGCAGAAAGTAAATAAGACCATAGTCTTCATAATCACTGTTTTTCCAAAGAACTGCTCTCAGCAGACAGGCTATTTTAGACTGTAAATGGAAATCAGAAAACGAGATTTTTCTTTCCCTGCTAGCTCTTCTCCTGGGAATCTTAGTGTTTTTCTCTGTGCACCTACTTTGGTTGTTCGTGGCAGCATATTGATAATACCGGTCTCTTGGAGGATTGATCATTGGAGCCTATTCTGAAATACTCCAGCGAACATGGGAAATAATTTCCACTGGTACCAGTGTATTATTTGTTGATATAAAATCAAGTGTTAGATCAAACACAGAGCTGGATAGCCTGATTTACTTCATGATTCAGGTGACAGTTCACTCAAAATTCATGCTTGCAAAGTAAGTAGAGGTATTTCCTACCTACCTGCACTTTCTGTTCTAATATTGCTAATACATTTGCATACTTAGCTCATCAAATAGGAGGTAAAAGGCGGTTTGCAGTCCAGTCATGAATGTAGACATCCTTGGTTTGTAGTCCTGTCGAAACCAGTGATGTTTGGCCTTGCCTCCAGTTTACAGCACAGATGCTATCATCTAAATCATATGTATCATATGGATCTAATACAAGATCTTTGCATGGTCTTTAAATCTGAGAAGTTCTAATTATCATTCTTAATACTTCATGTATTATGCTTTTTTTTTTCTGGAAAAAAGCTTTGTGTTATTTGGAATTCAAAAGATTAGGCTTTGCTACAGCAACATGCAAATCTGAGAACTTGAGAACAAGTCATAATCTTTAGCATTGAGTGCACTTTCCTGATGCCCCAGATGGCATTGAGAAGGATTTTCTGTGCTAAGAAATACCCTATTATTTCTTGGCATGGGTACTGCTGTGATATTACATCTGTATCCCCCCCAATTTGATTGAATACTACTCACAAGCATCCTTTGACCTGCTGAGTAGTTGGTAATGTGTTTTAGTCAATTGTAGCAGTACTGAGAAGCACTCTCTTTCTGACTATATAAATAAAAAACCCCCACTTTTTAACTTTGGAAAAACATTAATCATGCTGTCGTCTTCACTGAGGGAGAAGGAGTGGAGTCTTCAGAGAGCAAATCTATTGAGTGAAGGAATATCTCAAACAACAAGGCTCAGCTCTGGCACTGAGCAGGTAAAAGATTTTTCAGAAAATATGTGAAAAAAACAGATGGCTTTAAATAAATGCATAGAAAAACCACGGTGTGTTGTACCCAGACATCACATGCGATAATACAGCCATCACATTGTTGTTATAATCATAATTTGTCCTTCTCATAGTCTTCCTCTTTGCTTTGTCATTTACAACATCCATATGCTTGACTTCAAGCAGCTTGCTGCTGTTCACTGGTTGCTTGGTTTGACCTTAAAAGTATTAAAATTGCAAAAATATTTAGGAAGTTGGAAAACTGTTATCCAGGAAGGAGTCTCAGAGCACAGAGAAAGATGTGAAGTGACTAAACAACTCACCCTTCAATTTACTCTGAAAAGGTCCTGCCTCTCCTTGCACATGACCAGCTGCAATTGCCCTTGCTGATGGTGCTTCCTCCTACCTTTTCATGGTAGGCTGTCTTCCCTTTATATGATTTATTCAGGTGTCTTCATCCTCATCCCTTTCTATTCCTCTTTCTGAAACAGCACAAGACCCAGCTACTACCTATTGCCCACCTTCTTGCTCTGTTATCAACTCCAGACTTTCTGTTTTACTATTGACCTTAGTTACTTATCTGGACATGTTTTACCTCTGTCCTTCACTCCTTCAATCCCATAGTTTTCTATGTAATGTTCCTCATCCCAGGACTCCCTCCTTCTTCTTGAACCACTACAGCTCCTCAAAATCAGAGGAACAGTGATACAGCTCATTAGAAACACAGCACACACTGTAACGTGGTTAGCCATCACCAGATCTACCATTAATTTTGTAGCCTTTTCTCCAGAGACCCCTTTGTCTTTTCATGTACTGAGCAGCTGGAAGTAAGGAGTGTTTTTCTTCCCTTTGCTTGGCACTTGGCACCATAGATTTAAGGCCCTGTACTTTCGTTTTCCAAGTCTTTATCTCCTATGCTGCAGACTTACTCTCTCTGCCTTCCTCATTCATAGACCTTCAGCCTACAGATAATCCAAAGATAGGTATTTCAATAAAATGGAGAAGATCTCATGTCCACTAACTTAGTCACCTGAGAAGTACCTTCAAGATGACAGGATTCCACCACTTGGTATTACCCAGTACTGATTCACCCTAACCACATCAATTGGTAATTTCACTTTGTGTATTCTGCAGAACAGACAGCCAAGCTCCTAATAGTTCAGTTTCTTTCTAAGAAATGGGGCATAACTATTTCCCATCAAGAGAATGAATGCAAGTAGACGTCATTGGAGAAATAGCTCCTTTCACTTAAGAGTCCACAGAAATACAATGGCTGTGATATAATGGACAGAAATAGTTTAACCAGGCCTGAAGTTCCTAGCAGGGGACTGAGGAAATCGATAAAGCAAATGGGAGAGATGGACAGTTTATGATGCCTCAGCTACTCTATAATGCCACACAGACTTTTATTTATTAGGAAAATAAATGTATTTTAATGAATGAAATATCAACTTGTGATGCCTTCTATGTTGCAAAAAGGTGAATATATTATTTATTGGGGTGGTCTAGATATTCTCCATTTGTTCACGCACCATGTCCAGTGTGTTCAATCAGAAATACAGGGTGCAGTCCCCTGACAGATGTGAAGCTTCTCGTGCCAAGCCAGCGAGTGGGATAGCAGACGACATGCCCATTGTGCCTCCTAGCACTGAGGCACATGTCCCAGCACCTTCCTCACCCACAGTTCAGAAAATCACAATTTTACACACCTGTTTTTCACTGAAAGACCACTGAGTAATGGGATGGCCTGTTGCTTACAGCTGATCTGTAGAGACCACGGGACACTGCTATATGCTTGGGTAATAAAAGAACCCATGGCTGGAAGGGAGACCAGGGTTACATAGCTGAGGCTCCAACATCTGCATGCCACTGGGCAATAGATGTCTTGGGCAAAACGGTATGAAGGATATCTGCTTATGTGCCACAGGCACACTACCACCAGAGCCTGTAGCAAAAGACCAAGCTGTGGCATGTACTAAGACCAGAGTTAGTAGTAGTCATCAATAGCATTGGTTCTTGATGTGTATTTGCATCCTGATGCAAATTTGTTTAGTGAAAATTGGTGGTGATCTTTAGGAAGTGAGCGATGTTTCCTACTACGCAGGAGGACAAGGAATACCAGCTCTTGGCCATCTCTGCTGCCTTGGCAGGGAGAGGAGCTTCCATCCAAACCAGAATTTGAGTAATCTGACTGTGAGAAACACCAGCCAGACCCCCATGAATTTAATGTTACTTAGCAAATCTCACTTATATCCAGTTTCTGGCTGTGACTAATCTTCAGTGGTTGAGAGGATGGGGAAAAAATAACAACTCAAACCCCCATCTAACTAAACAAGTTAGATGATATACCAACAGGAATTTTTTCTTGTCCCCACAGACAACCAGCAGAAACCTTAGGACTCGTAGACTATGAATCTAGTGTGTGAAGGGGGGAAAACAGCAATCCCATCTCTTTTCAACTACAGCAGCATACCAAATCCTGAAGGACTCACAACAAAAAGCCATTTTCTGTATTCAGGAATTTCTCCTTTGTTGCACGAGCCTTCCACGAGCTTCTCAGACCACCTCTGCAATCACAGGGGGCTCCAGAATTTTGCTCCTCACATTACTGTTAACTGTCTCCTAATTTCCAGTCTGCCTTTATTCATGACTAATTTATATCCATTTGATCCCAGGCTAGCATTAACCTTTAACTCATGCAGTACTTCCTGCTTGATATTTACCCTTAAGGGTATTTATAAATAGTTGCCTTCTATCATGCTTAGTTTGGTGGGGCTAAAAAAGATAAACTGATATTTATCAGTCATGGAAATCCTTCCTGCATGAGAATGAATGTGTCCCTTCATCCGGTGCATCAGCCCAAAATAGGTCCTCAGTTTGTAAAAATACAGCAGTCTCAGTAACATGTAAAAGTTGTTGGTTTTTTTTTTGTAGTTAAAGTTATCAGGTATTAGGTGCAAGTCCCAGCCATATATTGAATGAAGATAACACTGCACTTTCCAGTTATGGTCTTGCTCTGCTGTGCTGCTCTCATCCCTGACAGCTCTACTGGTGATGCCCAGCAAGCCAGAAAGGTCCATGCAGGGACCTACGGACACCTTTACTGAGCAGTGCAGGCAAAACAGTCCCATCACCTTCTGCGATGCTCTTCCCAGCTGGGCTCTCCTGGCTGGTTGAGAACAGGACCATAGTGACGATGTGCACCAGGAGGGGAAGATGTTGCATTCAAGAGTGGTGATATTTGACAAGCCTGGTAATGCTTGGAGACCAAGTCATTTTCCTCCACTAAGATCCTTTGGGCTGGTCAAAGATCAGCTGGCAGCCTCAAAAATACATAAAATGGGTTTGAAACTATCAGGGATTTCCAGCACAAGAGCAGAGCGTTGCTGACAGCAGCACGTTTTCAGAAAGCACCTTGTTTGTAAGGTTGGCTCAGCCTTACCTGAATGTTAGGTGCACGTTGTGTAAGCATCCCCTCAGCAGCAAAGAATTATTAATTGTTCTAATTGTTATCTCCCTCTACCAAACTCTCTCTGCTGCTTTGCCTCAAGATTATTGCTTTTTTTTAAAAAAAGAAGCTTACCCTAGCAGAATTTTACTAGCAAAGAGCAGAGCCTTTGGGAGAACTTCCTTCAGTTTTGGTTAAATTCTCCATGGTGTTTTCTGACGACCATTTGCACTCTTCATTTCCCGCAGAGGCTGTTACCTTCATTCCATGCACTGGTGTCCTCCTCCCACCTTCTCACTGTTCCCTCATTCAGCCTCTCATGGAGCTGTTGCTATAGATCGCTTTGCATTCCTACAGGTTTTGAGCTCTGCTGAGCAGGACGCGGTCTCTGCCCCAGCCCAGCTGGTTCCTTCCCTCCTCCCACCCCTCCTTCTGTCCCCAGTCCCAAATCTCAGACACATACCATACCAGGACAATGACGGTGGTGGGACCTGGGACATCTGGAAAGGCAGCGTTAAACACTGTAACAGTCCCCAGGCGGGGGCTGGAGAAGAACATCTACCACCCATATATTTGTTATATGTGTCCTCCATTGTGTTTACTCCCCACAAGTATCTAGCAAAGTAAGTTTAACAGTAAAAATATTTGCTAAGAAAGCAACCAAAGCAATTATTCCTGCATGTTTGTGGAGTGGGAAAGAGTCCCTGCCACTGCAGGTGCAACAGCACAGCCCTCGGGCAGCAATGGCCCTTCTGTTTGCCCCATCCCCGAGATCCCTGCCTGGGAGCAGTGCCAGAGAGCAAAACAGTGCTGTGAACATGTTCAGCAAATAACTTTATATAATACTGAAAAGGCTGCCTCTACACCAAAATGCATGTGCTTTGATGTGCAGAACTTCATCATCTGTAGAAAATATTTCTACAAAACCCCTACCTGCCCAGAACTGTATCACTTGTAGCAGAACAATGCTTTGCTTCCATATTCACCTGTTTTGCATTCTGCAATACAATTCAATAGGCTGGACTCCGATGAAGCACCTGGACCCAGTGTTTTGCACTGGTAATGAATTACAAGGTTGAAAATGTTCCTGAAAAGCTGAAGGTCACATTTTTGATGGTAATGCCTATCAAGTTACTTTTCTTCTAAACATGCAAAGTTGCAAAATTCAATGTAAATAGAATCCTCCAAAAGAAACAAGTACTCCAACTTAAGAAAAACCAAATATTGAACTTTTTTAAGGAATGGCAGCAAAAATATTGAGAAACTCTTGACACGCCTTCAAAGGAAATTCCCTTTCTGTATTACAGAACTGTTTTTTAGATCACTATGCTGAAACTAGCAATATTGAAACATGTTTCTAGCCATCCCTTAAAGAAATCAAAAGGGATCCCTTTATCTTTTCCTGCAAGACAGGGATTAACTAAATTTAAAATGCTCAATGCTAAACTTTGAAAACATGACTTTAGGTACCTGAAGTTACACTGGATCATGCTGCCTTAATTAAATTAGTTTTCAAAGCAAAAGGCAGCATTGAAAAATTCACTCCTTAGAGACAAAATATTTTCTGTTTTCATTACTACCAACAATCAGGAGTCAGATCAGTGGCTTGAGATTAGGAATGACCTTTTAGGAAAGCATCTCCCAGCAAAGACTATCTGGATGTACGAGGAAGCGATCCCACATACGTGGCTGATTTTCTTTTACGCCTGCAGCCTGGTTCCTGGTGCGTGCGAGGAAATCTCTCTCTCTCTGCTAATAAAGAGGGAAAAAGCAGCATTTGCAGAATGAGATGGTACTTTCTGGGCATAAGGGGAGCTGCAGGCTCTGAAACACTGCTTTGCTAAATTTTTTTAAAAAGTGGAACACAGTTAATTTTCTTAACTTTCACCTAATTAAGCCTTTTTTGAACAGCACTCTGTTAAAAGCTGTCAAACTAAGAGTTGTCATGCAGTGACTGAGCTGGCCAGAGGTGGCTCATGGCTACCTGCTGGCACAGGCAAGGCTGCAGCAAATACAGCCTGCTCTGGATTGAGCAGCACCAGGTTAGACCTGAAAAAGTGCACATGGTTACCGTGGTCTAGTCCAGGCGAATCCATCTGTGCTGCTCCAGCTGCTGGCCTTGGCCTTCAGGAAAGCTGCCCCAGCGTCACGACGTGGACACCCCCAGCCATGTTGCAGCAGAGGGCATGTTGCTTCCCTGGGTGTCCTGGTGGTCCAGCAGCCGACGTCAGCCCAACCAGTGCTCAGCAGCTCCTGGCATTTGCCATGGGTACATCTCAGCCCTCCCAGAAGCAAAGGTACCTCACGTCCTGCTGGCAGCAGGATGGACCCCATTGCCCTCAGCATCCAGGAGCAGCCACCCAGGGCTGGGGACAGTGCACAGATGTTGCTCACATTAACAACCACATTGTGCTTCCAACTGCAGCTTAAGGACTTTATGCTCCCTGAAGATTAGGGCCATGTGCACCCACCTCAGCCAGAGGGGGTAAAGGGAAGGGGCAGAAAGCAGGGGATGCCATCACTGGTGGTGGCAAAGGGGCTGTGGCTGTGTTGGGGGGCCCCTCCCTCAGCCCCCAGCGACATCCCTGCTGCCACACAAAATAAATCTCTGCCTCCCAAAAGCGATGAGAGTGAAGAATGGAGAAAGCTGTTTTCCCTCTCTGGGTCAGGAGACAGCACCGCTTCCTGGGCTAATGGAGAAGGAGCCCTCCTTTTTTACTGCAAATTATTTCTCTTTAAGCACTGCCAAGATTCCTTATTTATTTGGCAGACAATCAAATAACACCCCCTCCACAGTGTGCTGCTAACACAAGCGGCTCTTGGCCCTGACACCTGCAGGCAGATGGGCCCCCTCTCCCCTTTCACCTCCCCCAGGGTGTTACAGGGACAGCTTTGCTGGACAGTTAGCTGGAGCTTTAGTGAAAAAAGTTGATTTTGAAGAATAACCAGCATCACTTAGATCCACTACCTTTCCTGGGCTCATTCTCATTTGACAGAAAGCCATAAGTAAGTAGGAGCCATGGCAGCGCAAGCTTGCCTCTGAATCCCTCAGTCCGGGGCATCGCCGCTGGGGTCCTGCTGCTCTCACACTCCAGCGAAGGTAGAGGAGAGGGATGAACCACCAATAGCTGAGAGAAACTTCTCTGCAGGGCCAGTTTGTATAAGAGCTGGGGAGTTTTCACCTTGGGTGAAAGTGGGAAGTTAAAGGGTCCCCGGGAGGCCCCTTGCTCCCCTCATCTCCATGAGGGGCAGCTCACCAAGAGCCCTGTGCCTATCACCCTCCCGGAGCTGCAGAGCCCCTTCAGCTGCTGGACCCTGTCCCCACAATGCTAACGAGGGGGAGCGGATGAACATCTGACACTGCCAGACATGCAGGGACCCTGAACACCCTCCCACCACTCCCCTCTGCAGTGCTGGCACAAAGGGAGGACCACCAGCAGCCAGGGGGACGCTGCGGTGTCTGCAGCGAACAGTTCCGCATGGGTTGGTGGGGGAAATTCAAGCTCTCCTTGAACCTTGAGATGAGCTGATCAGCACCTACATCCTTAGCCCAGCTTAACTGAGAGGCAGGGAGCACTTCCCCCGTCCTCACTCCCCTCTGCGGAAGAAGGCGAAGGGCTGACCCCACACTGCACTGTGCTCCTGGGGACTGGATGCCAGAGTGGTTCATCCTCCTGGAGAGATACCAAGGGAAAACTAAGGCGCAGCTAATTTTAGGAGGAAATAGGTCTTTATTTTGCTTCAGTTTCTCCTTAAATTCCCCCTTGTCCATAGCAGAGCAGGACAATTGCCAAGGGCACAGCAGCAGCTGATCAGTAAACAGGACACCAATTGGGGACACTAAATCTTCTAAACCCTTCCCTGACAAAAGCAAATGCCAGCACAACTGCTCCCATCTCATGCAAAACGATTGGGTTCCTCTCATCGCTCTTGGGGCTTGCAAATAGATCCTGCGCTTATATTAAGTTTTTAATAAAAATAAGCTCACATCATTGTGCAACTAACCTCACAGCTGAGAATATTTTGTCCACCAGCTGCAGCTGGTACCACATGGCGTTTATTGCTCTCCATCCCTCCTGTGCTCCTGTAGCAGGGGGAGGAGTGAGGAGCTTTGCAGAAATCCCCCCCACCATAATTTTGGCACCCTTTTTTTTTTTTTGGTGGGTTTTTTTTTTTTTTTTTTTTTTTACACAGCAAAGGATGAGCTCAGGAACGAAATGTTTTGATTGGGTTTCTGCCACAACTAAAGCAGCAATAAGGAATGCATAGCAGCTGAAACATGCTGGCTCCCAGTTTTAGTTTAGCAGCTCAGAAGAGATTTTCCAGAGACCTTTTCATTTTTGCGATTATGTTTCTGGGCATTTAAATGATTAGTGAACTTTGCTCACTCTTAATATACAAAACTCTTCTAAGGAGATGAAACAGTCAGCACTGATATTTAGGACGACAGCAGAAATCAAGTCTATCTGATCCTGAGTATTATAAAAACAAGGCACAGGGAATAGACCGCTGCTTTCAGATTACTTAATTAGTTTATACACTGAAACTATGAATAAAAGGGCTGTGCAGTTGCTTTGGCTTTGGTAGTAACCCTGCAACCATGACAACAGTAAAGCATTACTGAATCACCATGACAAAGAATGAGAGAAGAGGCCTGCTGCCACAGAAAAGCTAACTTGGGCCCATCAGAAATTTGGTGTACATGGAAAAACACATCCTGCCGTTGTTGCTTTACTTTAATACTCAGGTTTTAGTGCTCTGTGAAAATAAATGCTTTGAAATGGGATTTGGGCATCTCACAAGTGTCCATGTCATTTCAGTAACTGTTGGTAACAGCAATATCTTGCAAAGCCAGGATGTAATGCAGTTATTTCTTAAAAAATAAAGAGAAAATATCTACAGGCTGGTGCTGCCCCTGCCTCCCTGCCTGCGCCTGCCCGGACCCCAGCCTGGCCAAGCTTCTCCTAGCCTGGGCTCAATGCCTGCCCCAGGCCCAGCTGGGCGCTTGGGAATGCTGCTCTCAGCAGAGCCCAGCTCGCCAGCACAGAGGCTGAGGATTTTGTCCTAGATCTGATTTAAAAGGACAATGAAAAAATATAATGTTTGCTCCCAACCCTTCCCGCCACTTCACATACTCCTAAGAAACACACTCTAAAATGAGTTCACAAGCACAGGGATTAAACTTTCGCGTAGTGTGGAGGTGCGTACCCCCTCATCGCACTCCATCCTGCTTTCTTCTCTCATGTCCCATCAAGCAGCCCTCCAGCTTCAGAGACCCTGCTCCAAAGGGCTGGCATGGGCCCTTGAGATGCTCCTTCTGTACAGAAGATGGAGTGGAAGGAAGAAGGGGTATTTTGCTTTTTCATCTGGAAAACATAATCTCAGACTGACGTCCTGGGCCAGCGGGGATCGCTTGCTCCACCTGAACCCCTGCCACCTCCACACCCATCCGTGGGTCACTCCCTCCAAGCCTGGTGCAGCTATCCCACACTGCCATTTCACAGAGGGTCCATCGTTCCTGTTGACACTCATTTATTATCTTAACCTAAACTCATCTAGCACTTAGCAAAGCAAAACATTTACCCAGAAAGGGTAAATAAAGAAAACGAACAGTGCTGCCCGAAAGACGTGTAATCAATTCATCTACCTAACAGAAATAGTGCTGGAAGCCTGTAAGCATGGACGAGGTGCTTGGGTCAAAGGAGGTAACCAAAGAGCACCTCAGAGTTTATTTTAAAAAAAGCAATGGAGAGCAATGCCTACCTCTGAGATGGTCCTGCTTCTTGTGGGACAGGGGATGGGATAGCCTACTTCTAAGTTGTTTCTAATTTAGCTGGAGCTAGACACGGGAAATCTGTTAGTAGTGGCACTTCAAGCTGAAATAGAGTATTTGGATTTTGCTTGTCCAGCAACTACATTTTCCCACTGAGGAACTATCCAGGCGGGTAATTTTTGAACAATTTTACTTCTCTGCTTTTATAATAATAGACGTTAGAAAACAGCAAAAAATAGAAGAAGAGGACAAATAAAAGGCTCCAAGTGCTTAACTCTGCAAGATGTGTGTCCTTTTACTTATCTTTGCTGTCAGTAAACAGGAATCTTTTTCCTTCTGCATTGCTAATTGCCATCTTTCTTTCATATTATCTCTTAACAATGACTATTCATCAGAAAAAAAACATATGGAAATACATTAATGGAACCCTACTACAAGAGCAAATGCAATGCTGCCACTAATTTTTAGGTTTTTACTTCACACCAGCTAGAGCAAAACCACAGGGATTGTCTTAATACGGTGGACACGTGTCTTCTTCCCAGCCGCCTGCCACCTTCTCTTGTCCCTGCTCCCCCCAGCGTTACATGACAGCATTGAACATGAAAAACCAAGGTTCATTCTGCCACCAATAGGCAGGCACAGCAATGCTGAACTTCATTGACTCCAATTTCTGGTGGTTTTGTTTGGTTGTTGTTGTTGGTTTTGGTTTTGGTTTTTTGTTTTTTTTTTTTGTTTTTTTTTAAAACCAATGCACACTGCAATTTGAAAAGGACACCAAAACCAGGTTACCTTCTAAAGTAACTCCCAAATATAACATTCAGGGCTGCAAAGTCTTACAAAGTCTACACACACACCTCTTTTCAAAAGCACTCACCACATTGACCCCTGCCAGCAGCCGACAGGTGTACCCAACAGCCTTGGCTGGCTGAGCACTTGTGTGCAATTAGTAAATATTTGAGAATTATTTTGCTATGTTTGGGATTCAGTCAAAAATGTCAATTTCCACGACTATGTTAAACACCCCTGGAATCTTTGTTAAACATCTAACAGCCTCAAATATCTTCATATGCCCCCAGCATCAAATCAGTGTCTCACCAAATTTATTCCTTCTTTTCTTTCCAGAAATTCTGCTCAGAGCACTAACTGAAGCCAGAAAATAAGCCTTTTAAATATGCCTTTAAGTTTCACAGAAACTGTACAACTCCAGAGAGGATTTGACAACTTTTCAATTTTTGATCCCCCCCTCCCCCCCCATAAAACCCACTCTGCGTTTTATGAGTGGATCTTAGAAGGATTTGACAGATCAGCCTCATCGTTCTTCTGATTTCATTTGTCAGAGCATATAAATTGCTATGCAAACATACCTGCTTGGTGAGTTTTGGGGTTGCCTTGGTTCTTCAGCCATTCAGCCCCTAAGCTGGGCTCTCAAGGGGTTTGGGAGCCCATTTTGTCTCAGCTAAGAGCTAGGAAAGCATCACATTCAGTGTAGTAACAACAGCGCGTTCAGCAGTGGGGCTACCTTTAGTACACTTACAAAGCCTTTACTAACTAGCTACTCCTCTAGCTATTGTAGAAGCCTGAGGGGTAACTGATAACTCAAACTGTTTTTCCTGAGGATTACACACTGATTAACAGATCACAGAAAATCTTGAAGCTGAGGCCTCACTCTGAGGACATCCCCAAGGATAGTTTCAATATATAAAGATACCCCATACTAACAACCCAGAAAATCTTTACTGAAAGCTATCCCAAGACTTCAGTTGCTTTACATCCATATCTTGGGATGGAAGAAACTGGGAGAACCACCTCTAGGATTTGGTCTACAATTTAGCTACAGACAGGTTGGTTTTTATCTTAGTCTTGTACAACTCTCTCTAAACCTCATAAATAGCATGTCCATAGCTAGATTGTAAACGCTTTATTTTTCCTTAAACACTTGCTTTATATTCAAAGTAATTTCAACACCAACACCAAGGAGTCCCATTCTTATGGGCATGTTCATGGTCCAACCAAATATGCTGGATTGCTCAAATAGCACATAGCGCCCAAACTGGAAGTTTTTGGTTTGGTTTTTTTTTTTAAAAAAGTTGGTTTTTTAGGAGGTGGTACAGGCCTGTATGAACTGCAGTGATTCACAGGTAGCATGGGAGAATATTCTTCAGGTATCAGCATTAGTTGGAGACTTCCTGAGAGGCAGCAGTGCTGGCAGAGGACCCTCCTGGGTTTCCTGTGAACTCAAGCTAGGCAGCAGAGGCAACAGAGGCTGAAAACAATTCACTCCCAATGGCCCAAGGGTCAAACCCAAGGGGCTCCATCACAGGAAGGCCAGGGGCTGCTGCTTGCTGGCAGCTGGCCAGGGCTGTCCACCCATGGGTCCTTGCCCCTGGTCCTCACTGCACACTGCCCTGGCAGCTGCTGAGCTTAATGCAGGTATAAACTAGAACAAGCATGTCCGGCCTCTGTGGGAGAAAATGTGTCAGCACCTTGATGGAATCATGGACTAAGCTTTGCATTTTGGAGCAAAGTTAAAGCTTGAGTCTTTGTATTCCTCCTTTTCACTCTTATGTGCTATGTTAAACCTTGTAATGGTCATACTCACCTGCTTAGGCTTTTGATTATGGCCAGCAGAAAATACTTCTGATTAAAATTTAAACCATAACTTTAGCTTGGCATCACATTGAGAGGAGAACATTTGGTTTTGCTCTGCAAGGAAGAGAGAAACTGGAGACAGCAGGTAGGGAGGAAAAGCACCAAAACCCAGCTCTTCCTCTGCAGAGGATCCCAGTCAGTGGTTCAAATTGGAGGAACTCAAGGACCCTTAGCACCTCTTAGGGCTTTTATTTCAATCTGCAATGCAGGCAGCAGATGTGTGGGCTACACCCCAAAACAGAGCAGCCTTTTGCAAAAAGAGGTTATCTAAAGCCAGGCAAACCTGGCAGAGGTGGGGAGCAACCACCATCCAGGGTTTGCCACAATTTCCACTCCTGATCTTTCATCCTGATACCAATCCTTATATTTAATCTGAATATTAATAGATTATTTTCAGACTGCTTATCTAGAGACATATGCCTATTGGCTTCCTGCAGCTATAGCTGGGGACATGGAGGAGGAGCCCAAGGGCCTGCAGAGCGAAGAGGCTCAGGCATCAGAAAAACTGATCAAGACTGCCCACGCTGAAGATGACCCAGACCTCAGGAGACCCAGCACAGAATTTCCCTGGAGAAAGCAGCCGTGTAAACTTTTAGGGAATAAAAATATCAGCTGAAGGCACAGTGTTTTGTTGTCATGATCGCTGGAATAGCAGCTCATCCCTGGAAAAGCATGTCAGGAACATGACACCCTTGTCCCCTGCATCCAGCCTGCTGGTGGCAGTGTGGGGGACCAGTGGGCGAGGGAGGTATATTCACAGCCATGGAAAGATGACAGCAAGCAAAAAAGAAAATGAAAGGTGTAGTTGGACCCCCCCATCTCCCACCCATTAGAAAGGGAAACAGATCTGGTCCCTCTTACAAGCAAAAAAGCCCAAGACAAACAACAATTTAGCAACAAGCTGTACCACTTATCTAGCCCCTGCTCTCATATGGGAGATCAGTCCCATTTCCTTAGATGGGTATAAGACAAGAGGCACCCCAGAGAAGCACTAAGTTAACACAGAGATATAGTTTTCTGCTTCAAAACTCTGAATTTATAAAGCATTTGAATAGTTCTTTGCTTTAGGGCTCTTCAGCTTCAGCAATATATCTAAATCCACCTGCACTCTCATCACTCTTGCTGATGGGCAAGAGAAGCTGAGGTGGAAAGGAAATAGGGAACAACGGCATCAAAATAAGATTTATTATTTAGAACTGAGATTTGGAAGAGACAGACATGGCAGGTAACAATGAAACAATACACCAGGCTCCAGCTATGAGAAAGGATGGTACTAAAAGTCTTATGGGCAAATAGAAATTCCTGTTTCTCTGGTATCAAAAACAAGAGAGTGAAAAGGTCAGAACATTGTGGTCTCAAACTGTCTAAGGGGGAAGCAACTGAGGTCCTTGGATGCATAGCAGCAGAGGGTCAGAAGAGTTGGGGGGCCAAATGTAACAGCAAGAGCAGCAGTCTTTCCCACTCCTTAGGAACAGTGCTAAAACCCATCTTTCTAAAAAAAAGTTGAGTAGTCCTTTATAATAAATGATTACTCATGAGATTATTGCTACAAACTACTTTATACATCACCTCAACCCAGGAAACAGCTGAAACCCATCGTCAGGGAATCAAAAAGAAGAAATCTCCCACTACATAATTTTAGCTTCTTGAAGGCACTTTAAAGTCTTTTAAAAATTGCTCCAATTACTGACTTGTCTGTAGAAGGATTCTAGCCTTACATTTAAAATTAGAAGTGACTTGAAAATTGTTTTTAACTCTGGCAAGAAAACACGGCTGGTTTATAAGAAAAAAAAAAAAAGAGGTAAAAAGGGAAGTGATAAGTACAAACTTACTCTCCAGTGAAGTCTCTGTAGGTTTCTTTACTTGATTTAAGTGGATTTAAAATAGAATATTATCTTCGCAAAAGAACTGTGTGAAATTTAAATGGAATTGGAACTTATCTTCCTTGTACTAGAATCTGAATACATGTGCCTAGCTTATCTTTTGGAAAATTACTTAAATTACAATTAACTGTGTGAAACAAAAAGTATTTGAAGGAGTGCCTCCTCTTCCTCCCTCTTCTCCAGCCACTGCTCATGGGAACCTGGCTTAAAACAGAAGGGAACGATTTGGAACAAAATCCTTTTCCCCCAAAATAATTCTCCTTTATTTTTTTTTGCATAACATTTTTGTATTTGCAACTGTAAATAAAAAAATGATTAGAAAGAAGTTACAAAATTGCGTTGAATGGACCAGAACAGCACAGAATTTCTCACACATGATAAATCACTTCCCATCTTCCTCTTCCTCCTCCTTAGCCATGGCAGGGCCTCGCGCTTGGCACCGTAGCTGAGGGGGCCACGTGTCAGTTGCTGATGATCTCAATTTCAGAATCTAAAAAAAAAAATCCATATATGGATTTCACATATAGGAAAACTGAAACAAAACCCAAAAGGGCCACATGAGATCATGGACCCGGAGAGCGCAGAAGATGCTTCTGCCAGAGCGTGCCAGCCGCTGCGCATGTTTCGGGTACCGCAGGGAAACAGAAACTGAAATCCTCTGTTAATGTATCACCCATGTTGTACTGAAATCTTAGAAGCATAAACATATTTATGTTGGTGGCAGAACTCAAGAACCTTGTGGAGTCACTCAGACCAGAGTCCCAAGTACCACAAGGGAAGAGCTAATCTCCTAGGAGGCAAAAATAGAGAATGCTAGAGGTGCCCAGTGTTTGTCTCGTTTTATGGGACTCTGACGTTGATTAAGGAGGGGATAGGGACATGGTACTGTGTGCCAACCAGTGGCTGCTACAGGGATGGTGGGGCTGCTGGGGAAAGTCATGGGCACCAGCTCTCCTGCACCTGCAGGCTCAGCAGCATGGCCCAAGCTTGCCTCCTTTGTCCAATAGAAACAGTGCCAAGCCTAGGATCCTCCTCCCACCTGGGAAGCAGGGATGCCATACCCCATGCCAACAGAACACAATGCAGGGATGGGATCCATCAGTTGCCACCACCCTTTGCAGACTGCAGAATGAGATGGCCGGCTGGACACAAAACGGTACAGAGGTGCCGAGGGCTTGAAATGACAGTACCAGAATAACATGCAATGAGGGTGTCAAGAGCACAGCACAAGGCTGAAGCAGCAGCGACACAGGGTACCACCACATGTCCCCCCATCCCACGGTACATGCCCCACCGCTATGTATTAGGTGTGGTGGTGACATGCTCACAGTGACATACGCTAAAGTTCTTCACTCTACAGCACAGAAACACGCACATTGTTATTGTATATGCGAGCGTATACAGTTTTTACATAGCATACAGTTTGCTAGATGCTAGATACTTTCACAAAAAAAATGCAGTGACTCTTTTAGAACAGCAGGAAGAGCAAGGGACATTGGGGAAAAGCATGCTGTGCAAACAGACATCATCTGTGTTTGGCATAGCTCCTGGTGGGTCTCCACGTGTTAGGCTTTGCTTTTATTTTGCAGTCCCAATTTTCTCCCTCCTGTATTTCTTGGTCTGCCTGCTCATAGGAAGAGTCACTTTTAAAGGATATAAAATCATGCCTAGATTGTAGTTCCTCCCTGAGCTTCTGATCAACATCAGTTCCACAGATCCACCTGAATCCACCACCATTCTCAACATCTCACTATTGATAACCAGCATTTGGCACAGAGTTCATCCAGGAAAATAAAATAAGGCAAAGTTAACTGTCTCCAGGTAATGAGGAAAAGCCTTAAGACAGCGGTGGACCTGACTCCTGGTTACATCACAGGTCAGCCACAAAGCCCAAACCAGAGCATGCTCTCCAGGTGCCTAGCTCTTCATACAAACCGTCACAGACGCTTAGCCCATGTCGCAAGCACAGCCTCTTAACTTCTTATTCTGAACTCCATCTGAACTTTCAGTCAAAGACTGAAAGGACAACAGCACTGAAGAGATCAGTGAACTTGGTTATACCCAAAATTTTCTCAGTGCTGGGGAGAACTATGGGAAAAAGGCAGTGATTGCACATCTTGTAGCGGCTGACTAATAGTGAGAACAGTATTAGATATAGTCTATCTAGCCTGATAAACAAAACCAGAATGCTGAGGAAGTTTTCACCTTATTTGCAAAGTAATTAAAAAACCAACAACACAAGAGTAAACAATTTTTTGGGGTATTTTATGTCAGACCTAAAAAACACCTGTTTGAGAAGGACTGGCAGCTGGTTATTTCTTCTTCAGTTTTCTAGGTTTTTACAATGTGTCAAAGTCCCATATATCTCAGAAGAACTATGAACACATCCTGGCTTGTATCAGGAATAGTGTGGCCAGCAGGAGTAGGGAAGCAATTGTCCCCCTTGACACTGGTGAGGCCACACCTCAAATACTTTGTTCAGTTTTGGGCCCCTCAGTATAAGGAGGACATCAAGGTGCTGGAGCATGTCCAATGAAGGGCAACAAAGCTGGTGAAGGGTCTGGAGAACAAGTCTTATGAGGAGCAGATGAGAGAGCTGGAGGTGGTTAGTCTGGAGAAGAGGCGGCTGAGGGGAGATGTCACCACTCTCTACAACTACCTGAAAGGAGGTTGTAGTGAGGTGGGTGTTGGTCTCTTCTCCCAAGTAACTAGCGATAGGATGAGAGGAAACAACCTCAAATTGTGCCAGGGAAAGTTTAGATTGGATATTAGGAAAAATTTATTTACTGAAAGAGTGGTCAAGCATTGGAACAGGCTGCCCAGTGAAGTCATTGAGTCACCATCCCTGGAGGTATTCAAAAGAGGTGTAGACATGCTGCTTAGGGACATGGTTTAGTGGTGGACTTGGCAATGTTAGGTTTACGACTGGTCTTGATATCTTAAAGGTCTTTTCCAGTCTAAAAAATTCCATGATAGGCACAAAAAAGTCTGCAGAAGAGTGGCTCAGGAGGTTCTCACCATGCCCATCCTGTCACCTGAAGCTCCTTGAGAGCAGTGGTGCCACAGCTGCCCTCAGTGGTGCCTCAATAATGAAAGGCAAAGTATAGGGATCTGCTACTTTCCAAGGGAAAAAAAAAATCCTAACTTTTTTTGTACCTAGTTAATGTGCGAATGCAACAACACGCTAAATAAACACCATGAATCCATCTAGTGGCACCACATCAAAAGAAATTAACCCAAGGCTTCCCTTGCTCACCAGACTTTGAAAAACCACTAACTTGTCAGAAGAATTTCACTGTTATAACAGATACTTCATCAAAATAGTAGGTAGTCTTCTACACATAGCTTCTCCACACTTATCAAGCGAAAGCTAAAGTTTAATGAGGCTTTGCATGTAAGCCTGAAAGCTTGAATTAAGCAGCCTCTAAACTTTTCATGTGAAAGTTATTTCAAAGGAGAAGTTTTATAGTCAAATATAGATCCAAGTGTATATAGCAGCAATCTTAATAGTACACTACAAGTATCACTATGAAAAAAAAAAGGCAGAAAGGATCTCGTAATTTACAAAAATTGCTGCCTCCTGGTACAAGCTTGACTTTCAGATGAATCAATTGCAGGTAATCTGTTTACTGACACAGCTAACGTCAGCACCACAGTACATCCAAATCACCCTGAGCAACAAATTCTTTCATATTGCAGAATTTGTAACCTGACAACTCCTAAAATCCATTTCATTGTGTTGCACTTCTGGAGCTTATCTGGATTAATAAAAGAACAAGCATGGTCAAGACTGGAATATCACCTTCCTGCTGCATCTGCAGGGATGGCTCCATAAGCAGACCTACCTGAAAAAGCAAGTATAGCCCCAGTCAAAAGTCATCAACATGTGTAAGTCACAACACAATTCCCATCTGATCAGCAGTTCATTTCAGGAGTATATAGACAGGAAAATAATTTTATTTACTGGGTTCCTTCAGAAGAAACACCACAAGCTTCAGCACACCATACAGCTTGCCCAAATACTCAACCGAAGCTCAGCCAGCCCAGCCAACCACAGCCCAATACCACAAATCAAAGAAATGCTCCTCAAGAATTCAATCAATAATAAGTAACCCTAGCAGGAAATCCCACACGATATGGTTTTGCTGTTTTATAAATTCAATACTGTAGCAAGATATTAATCTGTGATAACAGAGACCACATGAACTCCCTTCTTGTATACTCTGCAGAGACACCTTGCCTACATTCAGCAACCATACACCTCTCCGGCACTCCTATCTTTCCCCACAAGCATCACGAGAAACTGGGGACTGAGAAGGGCAGATGAGGAACCAGAGAATGCAAGGAAGTCTTAAGGTATTAAGCATAGTCACAAACATTTAATTTGTGACTTCTGTCTCCAAGCCAACAATTTCAACAGCAACTATTGAAAACTCAGGTGGGGCTAGTTGGCAGCAAGGCAGAAAAACTAGGTAGGTTTTTGCCATATTAATTAACACCTGAGACATCATTGAACCCTTTGCTTAATTAGCAGGGGGACAGGGAAAGCAATACAGAGGACTAAACATTTCAAGAAGGGAAACTTCTGATTACAACTTTCCAAAGCCAACTTCCAAAGAGCATAGGAGGACACATGTTCCTCCTATTCAAACATACACTAACTGAACAATACCAACATGGACCCACCAAGTACTAAGTCCACGGGGCTTCTTTGGAAAAATTCTGAATGTTCTCAGAATTGAAAATAGTGCACTGGGACAACAAAAAAAGTGCTTGAAGGGAAAGAGCAACTATTGACACAGCCAAGTTAAACTAATGACTGATTCAAAAGTATTAGGGATTTCCTTCCACAAACACCAAACGGCAAAACCTGCAACTTGGTTAAGAAGTTCATTTCAGAAATACTGCCATTTAGCACAAGAGTGCCCTATTCCCAAACACAAATATCTCTGTAGGAGCAAAGAGACTGCCACATTTAGCCCATTCAATCCCTCATCATGTCTTCGATACGAGCCAATGTCAAATATTTCAGAGAAAAGTAAAGTTGTGCAGTAGACAGCAAAAGAGGAGTACTTCTGAGGTAGGTATAAAGTAATATTTCCTCTTTATAGTTGTAGAACGAAGACGAGAGCTAAACATGCAAAGGAACCACAAGGGACAATTTTATCTTTTTTTGAATGAAATCTGTGTCAGGATTTGCAGAAGAGCCTTAAACCATCCAAATGTGTCTCCCTGACACCTCCTGCTCCCCACTTTGCATCCCTGTGGCAGACAAGCAGCACTGGCAGCAGCAGCTCTCCTCCCTGCACAGCCCTGGCTCCAAGCAAGCCAGGGATGCAGTGGGAAAACAAGATGTGGTTATGCATTTAGATACTCCATCTTTATGTACAGCAATTGGAAAGCCAAATTAATGGCATATGGTCAAACTTAATTTGGCATTTCCGAACTACTGGGTGCGTGACTTGGTGGTTTAAAATATTCTTTGAATATTTGTATTAAGTTTCTGTAACTTCTAAACGATTGAGAATTGGGGGATCTGCAAAATCCCCCATTAAACCTCATATTTCAAACTAAGGATCCATACTGACTTACACACATCCTTGCAGAGCCGCTCTGGGAACATCAGGAGATGGCAGAGCTATGGGACATGGTTGCAGGCCTGCAACTGGTGAGGTAAGGAATTCTACCCAGCTGGTTTGACGCCTGTTTGCTGGACATCAAAGTAATATTCAGAGTCAGGAATAAAATTAATTCAGTCCTGGGATCTGCAGGGGAATGTCTTTTTGGGTACAGACCCCCCACCTCCAATAGTGCAGCACAGACCCCTTAAGTCCCTCTCACTCCTTTGTTCAACTTTTTCTCAAGAAGTTGTCCCATTTAGTTCATCTCATGTTAATTGCCACTGAGGCTCAAAGCATCCTTTGACACAATTGGCACGATGGAGGGTAACAAAACATAGCTTGAAGTTAAGTCAGACGAATTGCAGCCAAGACAACTATCAGAAAATTAAAATCATTAATACCAAAATATCAGATATCAACTTCTGAGCCATTATTGGTCCCAATACCAGCTAAAGATGCAATAGTTAGGAACACACCTACTAGAAATTTGGAAACTGCATTTAAGCTTTGCTCACACAGGCTGTCCCCCCTGCCCATCATTGGCTCTGCCTGAGTGCACGGCACATGCAATGCAGCTGCTGGCCTGCAAGAGAAGGACTCCCAGCGAGCTGCAGCACAGATTGCAGACTTTCAAATGTACATTAGCACATACAGCAAAGCCGCACGAGTTGGATGCACAGGAACACAGAAGCAGAAGTATCAAACCTCCTCCTGCATATCCTTTCCTAAATTCTCCTGAAGCCTATACCAATGACAGTGGCCACCAAGAGGGTGCTTGCACAGGGGCCAAATTCCATATCTTCATTTGCTTGCATTCAAATGATGCCAGGATCTAGTCAAAGGGCTTCCCTAGCACTCTTCCATGTAGGAGAGTCAGTCCATGTGCCTCTTTCACCACCTACCAAATTCTAGCATCCTCATGTGTACCACCAGCTATACTGAAGATACCATCTGCTTAAAGGAACCCATTTAATGTTCCAGTTGGGTCTGCTTTGCAGCAGTGTAACGTCACAAATACTGCAGTGGTCAGGCGGTTTCAAGCAACGCAACCTGCAAAGTGGCACTATGCAAATTCTGGAGTACCGTTTCAGTTCTACAGCTGCCAAGAGGTGGGACATGTCAGTTACAGGCAGAACCTGAGAAACAGTGGAGGCATCACATCTGCTCCTTCTACACAAGTCAAGGGATAAGAGTCTGGAAAACAAATGTAGAGTTACCCCAAACAGCCGGGAATGGACACAATTCTACGTTTTAGAAAAACACTGGGTTTTTCACACAATTTTCAAGCACAAAATGTTTATTTTTCTCCTTTTTAATCTATACAGTTTCTTGGGGTTTTTAGTGCCACTGACTTTGTCAGTATACAAGGGATGGACTATACAACAGGCAATAGCGACATAAACTGTAAGATTCAGTGCAAGCCGAAAGAAAACTGGTGTGAGAACATATTTTCCATGTTTGCTCATGAAGCATACAGACATGAATCTAAAAAACCCAAATAAATTAAAGATACATGTTACAGAGAACACAAATCTCTTACTACAGTAAGTATTTTGCTGAGGCAGAAGACTCTGCATAATTGTCTATAAAATTCAATTCTAACTGAATTGATGGAATATTATATTCAAAGGGTACAAACAAAATAGTTTAGACAGATATAATGCTCAAAGTACAATAGAACTATACAATTCACAGCTTGGCAGCACAAGACATCTCTGCCTTTCAGCAGACAGTATAAAATGTCATCGCAGTAGAGACACAGTGCAACGTGCCTTCAGATGTGGCCACATGGTTTGTGACCTGCGCCTGTAATGCTCTCCCTTAGTGCTTTCTGGTGAAAAGAGACTTACCATCAGCAAATCAGTTTTAGTGGTTATCTTGTGCCTTTAGACTGAGAGCTGCAGATGGAGACTGTATGCACAGTAAAATGGGGAAAAAGCAACTTTCGAACAGGAGAGATGTGTCCATGCTACGTAGACTGCAAACTTAACTAAAATAATATAAAATATATATTAAGACCCCCAAATTTTCAAACAAAAGATGGTAAGGCTCCAAAACTGAAGTAGCAGATGTGAAAAAGAATAGCTTCACATTTTTAATCCGCTTCAGCATTAATACTGGTAGCATGTCAGTGGCAAAACACCATTCTTAATCTTGGTGGGTGAACTGAAGCCAGAATCCACACAAATGCTGTACTTACGCAGTTCTTACAGTAACCTGGAGATGTGTTCTCCTACAATCAAGACTTCAGTTACATTTTTTCACTTATGAAACATGCATGAATTTGTAA
This sequence comes from Phalacrocorax carbo, assembly GCF_963921805.1. Taxonomy (NCBI): domain Eukaryota; kingdom Metazoa; phylum Chordata; class Aves; order Suliformes; family Phalacrocoracidae; genus Phalacrocorax; species Phalacrocorax carbo. The sequence continues at coordinate 24,256,585 of NC_087518.1, read as the reverse complement.
TTTAACTATAAAAGCCCAGTAGGGGAAAGAAAATGTAATCCAATTTGTTGCTGATCCAGAAGAAAACAGTATTTGCCTGCCTGTTAGAGAAATAAGTTGCCATCTACAACAACTTTACCAAAGACTGGGGAAGAGAATGAACTGCATTGCTCGAAGCTATTACCTGTCCTTATATACAACTTACTTGGATCACTCTGCAAATGCTCCCGTTTTAAAATGTGTATTTCACTACTCCTTGTACAAACACAAACAATTTTTTGATTGGCATTTCAAACAAACCTCACCTCACAATATTTTTTTTTAAAAGCTTCGGAAACTAATTCAACCCATGAATTAAAATAAAAGCATTTACAGCAGAATGAAACTGATGAAGAATGTCAACTGTAAACCTTCGATACCTTTGCAAGTAAACAGAACTTCAACTCACAAGCAGATTGTAAATAAAATACACCTTTCAAATAATTTTACATCTCTTTCCAGCTGCAACTGAAAAGCTGAAATTCAAGGCACTGTACTCCTGCAGGGGTTAGTACAATTTTCTAGTCATCAATTCAAGTACATCGACTTTAAGGACCGCAAGTGTAAAACATCAGAACATAATTAAATAAAGTGTCTTCAGCAATGAAATATAAGCAAATATTGCCAGAACAAACAAACTGTCTTGTGAAACCATTTCACAGTGATTGCTGGATGCAGTGTATGGCTGTGTATGGTAGCGGGCCTGACCCGGAGCCCTACCTTGTCCAACACGTATGGCATCTACAGATCAAACACTCCACATAACAACGCTGAAACCATCGTTACCTACGGCAAGGCAACTGAGCTACGTCATTCGCAGGTGCGGGCCAGGTGGCTCCGCAGCAGGTCGCTGCAGCGGCACTGGGTACATCTGCAAGCAGGTTTTGGCAAGAGGTGAAAACCGTGCAATGCTCGGACCTCCGACAATCCCAGGCTGCGCAACTGGCCCCGACCACTGCACTCTGTAAATGGGTGTAGGGAAAACTCCTCCGTACTGACAAAGAGGCATCACGTAAGGTGGCACTGTGCCAGAGAGGGCAGGCCCTGGCATAAGCACTGGCAGGGATGGTGAAGCTTCAGGAGCTAATGCAGCAGGCATGGGGCAAGACACTGGAACAATGCACTTTTTCCCCAATCCTGTTCTTACTGAATTAACCTACAAAAAGAAAAAAGAAGCATCGCTATTAAGCTCCTCTCTTTCCGCCTGCTGCAGGCAGCACTGGCGTGCTGAGACACGCGTGTCCACGCCGTGACTGCGGCGACACTGCTCCCCCAGCTGCATGGCTCCTGCTGCTGCCCCACAGCCCCCCTCCAGCAGCATCCCTGCCTATGTCTGGGCACTTGCAAGTGGGCTGTCAGCCCTGGGGGGAGTGCAGGGGTGGCATGGTGGCCTTGGAGCTTGGAGGTGGGGGCTTTTGTGGGGGGGGTTTGGTTCCCCCCCCCTTTTTTGTTTGTGTTTTTTTTCTTTTGTTTTTTAAGAGAAAAAATTTGGAAATTAATAGCAAAAGTTGATGCAGGGAAGAGGAGGAAGCTGTCTAAAAATATAATCTTACTATTTAAGGAGGCAGGAATCATCGCTGAACAGATGAGAACAAAATGCCACACAAAAAGCCATAAAAACCCTTGAATGTCCAAAGTAACCCAAGTATCTTTTATGCTCAGTCTTGTGCATAGAACAAATTAAGCCAAATCATTAAGAAAACCCCCAATCTTGCAAAAAAACCAAACAAACCCTCAAATCTTGCAAAAAAGCCAAGTCTTGCAAAAAGCCAAAATCTTACAGCCATCCCAGAACAGGTTTTAAAAATTCTAGCAGATATTTCTGTAAAAAGTTGTATGTGCTGTGTCATCTGGCCTTACTGAGCTAAGGGTAGCAAAGAACAGAAAGAGATTTTCCACAGCAGTTAAATAGCCAGCATTGGTTGTGGTTGAGACCATGCGAGGTAAACCAGCAAGGACACAGCGGGAGCTGCTACTGCCTCAGGGTCTGCTGGAACCAATTCCAGATATTTTTCTAAAATTCTATTAACATCCACTACAATTATTCAGTTTTTGCGTGCGAAGGACAGAGAAAGCTCTCTTTCCTAAACACTGGGATAGCAGAGATTCCCAAATTATATGCTCCATCATGTGCAATGCCATGGAAACAATCGTTATCCAAAATGCTGCCCGCTCTCTCTATGGATGGGGTTTGCAGTGTTGCATTAAGTTTTTAACTTCACAGAATTTACAATTCCCTGTTATGGTTTCCACCAAACAGCATCTATTCACGGCATAAGGGGGGAAAAAGAAAAAGGGTATTATTTAAGCCCAAGAATCTCCTGTTCATTTGATATTTCACACTAAATTGATAAAATTGGTATGAAAAAATTTATAAGATTGTGTGGAATGCTCACTGTTTCTGATTTTAGTATCTCTTCTCAATTAAAAGTAAAAATGGCAACGTCGCTCTGGAATTTACTGCTTTGGGGTAAAGCAGTAAATTCCTGAGCTCCAAAGCCAATTTTAGAAAAATATAGAAATATCTGATATCCTTCACTTCACTGTCTCCAGTTCTAATCTGAAACAAATCTGATGGTGAGCATCTAAGAGAAATAGTTGTTTCAGTATAATGAATTTAAAATCATAAATGTATAAAAATCCACCAAAATTAACAGCAGAAACAAAAGAACAATAAACAGAATAACTGAAGAGACATTTTAAGACCTGAAAACTACTTAAACCTATTATTAGACCCATATTTTAACATCCTCAAAATGATCGTTTCCACCAAACTAGACAACTGTGAGTGGATGACAATGGATGGCTGTGAACATACCTAACTCAAGTATATAATTTCTTATACAAGCACTAGATTACACAGTGGCATTGAAAATGGAAGGTGACGTTTTAGCAAGTGGTCTTATTTAAAAATTCTAACTTGAAAAAGCTTACTTTCAGTTCTTTTAAAATGCTGAGAAACCTACCTCTACCTAATTCGTGTTTCTTGACTTTTTCATTCTCAGCTAAATTACTCAGTAAAGAGCAGCTGCATTTAAGGCTTTGTATGTGCAACTGGGACTAAAATTACATCATGCTCCAAAACCAACCATTACACATACTTACTAAAACCTGTTAATGTCATGACAAGTGCATGTTAATGATTTAAGGCTGCTCCTCTACCTTCATCACATGCCTCAAGGGAGCAAAACACACACTTTAAGAGGCAACAACACATATACCTTTTGCATCTTGCCCTGGATAGAAGTCTTGGTCAAAGGCACTTTTTAACCATTATCTTTTAACCAGCTATGATGACTCAATACCAATTGAGGCCAAAACAACCCATTTCTTCCTGCATGTATACACTGACTGAAACGTCAAAACCAACATGCACCAGAACAGTCCTCAAAACAAGCACAAGGAACTATGGATCTTCCTGCAGAGTATAAAGCAGAAGTGGCCTCTTTTCCCTTCCTAATTCAAGTTTAGATGATGCAATGAGGAATGAGACTGAATGTATGACTTAGCCAACTATAGATGGCATTACTTAATTTTTAATATTACAGTATTAATTCACTTCTGTTTGTTCTGCTCCCTGTCTAGAGCCTAGTAAAGTAAGCTGACCTGGCCTTAAGCAGGATGATCAGGTAGACACAGTATCAAACTTACTGAATTTAACAAATGCCCTGCAAAATTTACCTTTGTTGTCACTGTGTAAAAGTCTGTCTACTAGAGATATTTTATAGGTTGGGTTTGGGGTTTTTTGGGGGGGGATTGGGTGGGGGGGTGGAAGGAGACTGTGTTGACATCCTAAAATGTATCCTATATTATATGGGAAGGAAGTGAAATTCTGCCTCCCCCCTTTCCCTCGCATCTCAATTAGCCTCCTCTATAGAAGCAATACACTTACTTAACAAACAATTATGGTGGCATCTCAGCTTGCTACCTTTGTACCTCCGCTCACACCACCTCTTCTCCTGTGCTTGCCAAACTCTCCCTGCATGAATAAACTTCTGCCCTGAAGGCTCATACAAGTCTCTGCCAAGTAAGAGCCACCTTGGCTCCTGCTTCCCCACATGCCTGCCTTCTGATGCCAGTCTTACCCTTGCTGCCATTTATTCCTATTCCCCCAAATAATCATACTCATTTAGATGCTCATACATACGCATTTAGGAAACAAGAATAATATACACGTGAAGAACAATATACACAAAAGCATATGTAAAAATGAAACAAACCCCACTGGACAAAGGCTATGGTATTTCAGAAAAAAAAATATCTGTTCTTTGGACTTTTTCTCTACTTTGTCATCATGTTTTACCAAGTAAGCACTAAAGTGCCACTTTAGCAATATTCATAGCTACAGTACTGTGAAAGTATATAGCTAATAATTGTCTTTGACTTATAAATAACAAACATTTAAGTTTTTACATTAAAACAGATGAAACTGGGTAATTCTGTGTGAAAGCTGACCATAACTATCACAACTCATTCTAAAAATGCAGGATTTATATTATTTTTCTTCCAGCTACATTTTGATGGCCACATTATTAGCATTACTGTTTTACTTCTGTATGGTCCAATTACAGTTGAAACAAAACCGTCTGAATCACAGGACAGGGTTAGAGCTGGCTGCCACAAGCAGGGCAAGGGTGTTAATGCAGGCTTTTTACCACCCTTTTGCAGCTTGCTGAAAACCCAGAATTCTTAGGAGCTACTGAAGATTAGTGTTTGTGGTCTTCCAGGTTCCTGGAAACCTATTCTGACATTCAGACCAAGAAGGCAGTGTTGAATAGCTTCAAACACAGATTCATCCTTTTTTTAAATTATTCTTCTAATCCAGTGGAGACAGAAAACACAGTAAAAGGTGCTAATAGTCATTCCATTCCTTTTTCACATCTGTGGCTATCTCCAGAAAGCTTGCTTGCCAGGCAGTCAGCTCATTTAAGTCAAGATGTACTAAATGCAAACAGATGTGCGGCTATTACTGATGGTGTCTAAACCTCAGCACATGTCACCGACACAGACCTGTATGCTTCACAGAAACAACCCGATTATGGACTTGGAATGTTTACAGCTTTTTTGGGGTACACAGTTTTTTCTTTAAAACGCATGGAGCTATATAACAGTATGAATAACAGAAAACATGTTTTTGGTAAGCCCTTTATTCCCAGGCATCTTCAAATAATACCTTTAACTACACAATATTCAGTACCCTCTACACACAAGGCAGCTCATGTTCCTAGGCACATTCCTTGACTGGTAGTAACCACAATTACCTGTAGAAGAGGATTGTTTGATCATGTCATGTCTTCAACATGGATAAGCATGAAAGAAATAACTATCATTAGACAGTTTGACTTCAGTCCTTCCTAATATCTCCTATTACATTTTTAAAATTAGTGGTGATGAGAATCCATGTGTATTTCTATGTTTAAATAAAACATTTGAAAAAAGGAATACTTCAATGCTCCTGTGACGTAACTGGATGTCTGAAGGTTCCTCCACAAACTTCTAATATGCAACAACCAGGATTTGCATCCAAAGCAACAGGTAACTTCCACAGAAACAAAGCAGAATTTAAAGATTTCCTTTGCATCCTAATTATTTTATTGCTTTCTACCCTTCTGATGATAAAGAAGAAAGTTAACACACTCTTATTCAAAGCAGCACCTCTTTCTCTTCTGAATTTATTTCCAACCTTAAAGAGTAGCCTTCACTTAGTTTAAAAAAAGGTGCCAATAATATATTGTAGTCACACAGCAGACAACTTGCTGACAGTGGTAGAGGAATCTCAAGAAAAAGGATAACTCAGGAAGCTAGTCTTCTGTTTCCAGGGTGAAAGAGAAGACTTGAACTCAGCCATACAACTATCCTGCATATTAGTAACAGTGGGTGGACAGTAAGAAAATTATAAATAATTAAAAACATAAAATAACTCTACCCCTAACCAATAAGGATTTGATGCAACTTTCCTCTGACCTAAGAGACTGAAAAAAAAAAAAACAGAGTAGAAAGGGGCCATTTGGTTTGATGCCTTCTTTGTTATACCTTGTATAACAGAAGCCTTAGGCTTTGACACCACGAAGATGCTTATCACCTACGTGGCCTCTGTGTCACAGAACTCTGTGAGGTGTCAATTCCAGGGGACCTATAACCAACAGAGCACCATGGGACAATTCATGTCACTCCTACTCCAGTTTAACAACTCTTGAAAAGACATCTTTCTGTCAATCACCAGAGAAAATTTAGAAGTGAAGGTATGAATACTGCCTCCTTCTTGTCCCTCATTTCAGTCATTGCAGAGGACCAACAATAGCATCTCCTAAAACAAAACACCGAGTCTGAAGATAGGAGACAACCTGGACTAACAGTTTCCTGCTAGTTTGTTCCAGTCAAAAAAAAAAAAAGGGGGGATAAGAATCACCACACTTCCAATTTATCTAGCCTTTATTTCCAACATAAAACCTATTATAACTCTCTTTGACGGGCTGGAAATCTATTTAGTGCTCCTTATTATTTTCTTGCAAAGGCATTTTTGTATTTGATCAAAAAGATGATTAAAAGATGGTGTTAACAGATGGACTGAAGAAGTACAGCCTCAGCTTTATATGCTTCCTGTTAGAAAGCTATTTTTTCCATCCTTTATGTGATTTCCTGAATTCTTTTTGTCTTTTTAATACCATTTAAAGGTGGACTCAGTGGTGATTCAGTGCAGGTATAACATCTCCTCATGTAACTCATCACTCCAAGAACTGATGTTACGGGTCACTTGTCTGGCTGTCCAGACTAAGGGTCCTTACACACCATTTCCTTCCTCCTGTTTTGGCTATTTTTCTCCCAATATCATGAAGCCCTCTCCTCCCTTAACCTCAATTTCCCCTTTAGGGTGAATTTCAGAAGTGCAATCAGCAGGATGACGCTCAACTCCAAAAAACAGTCCTTGTGCTGTTGTAGAAGTCTTTTAAATAATATCCACTGCCTTGCTTTCTGTTACCTCCAGCACGCAGTGCTATCTTCATGGCCAAAATACCCCAACAATAACCATGCTAGAAAGATTTGCCACCTACCTTTGGCATCTCTTCAGCAGGTTGCACAGCCCTGGAAGGACTTTATGCACAAAACCACCCAGGGCAAGCTGGCGTGGTGCTCGCAAGGTCTCCAACTGACTGCCACTCTTCCAAGCAACAAGAAATTACATGAAATGAAGAGCAGGGAATCCCAGTCTCTCTGAGCTCTTGGTAAATTATCACTAAAAGACTTTAACCAGCCTTGATAATTCTCTGGAACAATTGCCATGTTCTCTAAATGAATAAACCCTCTAAAATCAATGTATTAAGACAGGGACATTCCTGTTCCCCTCACAGCGATAGTCGTCTCCACAGTCTTTGAAACAGAAACACCAAGACTGCATCAGGTAAAATTAATCCTAAATTGATGCTAATGGATGATTTAAATAAGCAAAATAACGACTCTCTTTTCCAGAGTTAAAAGTGGGCAGAACACACTCTTCAAATCCTTCAAACTACTGCAGGATTCTTGGGGAAAAGACATCAAGCTGCAAAAAGCACATCAAAAGAGAGCATGAAGTGACTTAACAGAACAAAATCCATGCCCTCACCATCACTTTCTAGAAATCTTTACTTTGTGTTTACTAGCACCTCCTTTGACTTATTTTGTGAAAACTAATAGGGTCTTAAATAGATGTTGCTGTTACTCCAGAACAGGTTTATACTGGTTAAACCATCACTATGCAGGCAGCTTATTTACTTTGTGTTTTGTTCATTTATGGCAACTAAGAACTGGCATAAAATTGCTTTATAAATTTTCACAAATGCTTTTCCCTGTGAAGTCAGTGACCCTAATAACTCTGAAACCAGCAGGTACCAAGCAGACACGTTAGCGCACACCTCGTGAATAACTACAGAACTACCACTGCTGCTTGCAAGTTTGGTTTTTTTTTCTAACTTCAACATGCCAAAAAGGCAATGGTTTACTATACAGATCCAGTTATCTTGTTTTTAAGGGATTACAGAGCAGTCCCTCACTGGTTTTGTTTTCACTATTTCTTTGCTTTTAAAATTAATTTCTTTTCCTCTATTTTGACTCAATTTCCAGTCTTCCAAAAAAAAAAAAAATAATGAATCCAGCAAAAATGTCTAGTCAAAGAATCATCCAACTGTGAGGAGGAAGAGGTCTGGAAACCCAGACCAGGGTGGGACAGAATGGTAGACTGGGATTCTGGATACATTGTTATTCATTTTTGTGCCTGCCTCGGTATCATCACTCAGACATGAAAACAAGCACTGAACACAGACACAAATGATGTCGCAAGGGGTTTTTTTTATGCTACTGAAAATAAGAGGGAATGAATGGAGGCACTTCCAATTTCCATTTTGTTGTAGTTTACTTTCACAGTATTTCTGAAGATGATATTTCATGAGGCAGAGAGCCTCAGAGATGCCCAGTATAACAAGCAAGGGTTAAAAACACATCCAGCTATCGTCTATCTTGGCGCAGCACTCACCCTGCTTTCACTAAAACAAAGGCTTGCTACCACCAAGCCACCAGCCAGCCACTGTTCTGCCTAAAGAATATTAATATTAAACATCAAAAGAAGAAAACTTTAGGAATAGTTAAAACTTAAGTAGAGCAACATATGGTTAATGGTATGAGTATTGCTGTATACCGCTGTTAATAAGCGTTCTGCAATTTAAAAATATATATATTTATATATATATTGCAGCCCATATATCCCTCAAGATTATTCCAAAAGACAATTTAAAAAAAAACCCACAAAATCTGGTTTAGTACTTAATGAAAGAGATGGACATTTATAGAAATCATCTATCTGAAGTAATTTTAGTCTATGTCCTCCTCCAAATCTGAGTTCTGCAAAGGCTTTCAGACATATAGTAACAGGTATGTTCTTCAAGGAGTGCCACTTACTCCACATGTCTCATTCTGTGTTTGCATGGGATTAGCCTTTGGCTCCATATCTTGCCTTTTTTGGTTCTGCTTCAGTTGGTTTAAAGAAGGTTTTGTCTGTGCAGTTCCAATGGTTTTGCTTGTCCACTGGTCAACCAGCTTATGAAGATCGTCTGTGAACATCCCTTTTTTGTTGTTACTGTTGTTGGCCTGAACCTGCAGAGTTGATTGCGGGAGTGGCTCAGGACACATTACGAGACTGTTTGTCGAGGATCCTGGAAAATCACATACAAAGAAAATTGACAATGGTATCTCTGCTTCACCACTTCGTAACTCAAACAGCTTCTCATCTACTGCAATTCAAATAGTGGCTTTTCAGACTTTTAACCCTCCCCCTCCTTTCTAAAGAACACCTTTGCTTAAAGAAATGGTCCAAGTCCAATGCATTCATATTTTCTATCTCATTATGCTACCTCAGCCACTAGATGTTGCGCCTACAACTTCTTCTCCAGGTGAAATTAACAACTCGAAGAAAAGAAACAAATGCAGTCCCAGTAACACTGACATCCTAAGGCTTACAAAGTCTCTTCAGAGAAGACTACCATGAGAGAGTGGGAGGCAGGATATATTACTTGTTAAAACCGCATGCATTTTAAAAATGAATTTACCATTTATTTTACTTGCATAAGTGTATTGTCCTCTTAGAAAAACTTAATTGTCATATAGATTACAAGTAGGGTTGGCTACTACGCCTCAAAGGTTCTGGGAACCCTCAATCTCTCTCGATGATGTTAGGACCATTTACTCTGCCATTTGGATATTTTTTGGGGAAAAAACCCCATCAGGACCATGAGTGTATAGAAGAAAAGAGAGAGGAGGACATAGTGGGTGTGCAAGTTTCTGAGACAAAGAGCTTTCGGTATAGATAAAAGCAGACAGGGAGAGTATCGACAGAGATTTGGTTTTATATGTTTAGTTATTTCTAGAAGAACTAGGGGAAAACAAAATTGTCCCTTTTTATGTGTAGGTGACTGCAAGTCTGACATAGCAAGATTGGCAGGGAACAGCAACTGAAGGTGCCTGAATTTGACCTAAGCTAACTTATTTGATATAGCTAAAGATTTGAAAGACCATCTCTCCAAGCAAAAAGTTCATAGAACTGTAGTAAAATTATTATATAATCAAACATGAACATTCAGTCTTCTTTTTTCTGTTAATCAGTTACCAGCTAATGAAACCGAGTAAACCAATTAGTCCTATGGTTATATATGTTAATAACCTTTAAATGATCATGCATTCAACCTGCAACATAAAATCTAAGTGAATATTGCTCATTTCCTTTTCCTTTGCTTGGGAGAAGGGACCAGTGAGAAAAATAAGTATTTTGACAGGAAAGCTCTTCAATTAGTTTTTAATATTTCATGCAGTTCAACAGGAAAGAGATTGTTTTAAGCTATAAATTCCTCCAGCAGAAGAACTGCAGTCATATAAAGGTGTGTATTTCAGAAAGACAAACACTGAATCCAGTTTCCTTGCCGCATGCGTGCAGTCTCACACACAAAGAATACCACAACTGTCTTGCAGCATGCGTGGTTCCCAAGACATCACAGCACATGCATTATTATGAAAGTATCACAATTTATACATTCTAATTTCATATCAGTATAAGTGCACCAGCTTCATTTATTAAAAAACTAGCTTTTAGTAAAAAATAATAATAAAGCAAAATATCCCATGCCATAACGGAAATACTGAGAAACAAAAATGGGATAGTTACTACTACTGTGATCTTTGCCTAGACATAGTCGTTTCAAGGTGGACCCTACAAGGTAAAACAATACAAGACATACAGAATTAGGTAAGACTAAACACAACAGATCTGACGGACAAGCTTCTGTACTTTTAAGCAATCAAAAGTAGTTATTATGCAAGAAAGGACAGACAAAGTCAGCAGTTCAGGTGAGTAAAGGAAGTCTAAATAACTGGACAGCTCAAACCTTCCTTAATGTGCAGCCATTCAGAAGCTTTGAAAAGTATAATAGCATGCCAAGGTCTCACGACTTAAAGATGCATTTGTTTGAGGGTTTGTTTTATTATTTTTTGTTTGTTTGTTTGAGGTTTTTTGTTTGGTTTTAATTGCCTTGGCTTCCTAACAGGAGGTTTTGATTCCTACTCTACTTATGCAGGAAATGATGTCAATTCAGTTAGTGATAGGAGGCCAAAAATGCTTTCAGGAACAAGTCAAGCTAGTCTGGCTGCAAAGACAAACTGTAAAACAACCCTAAAAGTCCTGTTTTACAAGTCCAAAAAGATACATTGTTCTGCAGGTCTGAGGCCAATTGCTTCAAAATACTTTATTATTACGATTTGTGTCTGGATGTGAGATTCTGAACTTCAACTGAAAGTAACCATGACTGAATTTCCCTTATCCCTTGTCCAAGTGCAGAAGAACAATCCAGCAGAGTAGCTGAGTTTTCATTTAACCAAACCACATGTTTTTTTTTCATCATTATCTCATTACATCCTTCATCATGATTTTACATATTCTGTTGGATAGACAGAGTGCCAGAAGTGTACCAAGAATCTTACTTGACTGTCAGATCTTGCCAGACATAAGCACTGTTTCTATTTGAGTGCCAAAATTTCCTGAAAGGTATTTTGGACTTGGTAAGAATATCATTATGGTATGGGAGGAGATGAATATCTGACATGGGGCATGGCAAGTTTATTGTGAAGAAGCACTTGAAAACATGAGCAAAATCAGAGAGTGGGGCAAAAAGCAAGATACAGGATGGATGTGCTTTTTCTCTACAGCAAACCAGTGTCGATATTTTATGTTACTGTGCCAGAAATGCAGCTTTAAGCTCAGATATTGCAGGTCCAGGTTGACATAGGCTCTGAATGAGTCTTCAAATGAGAAAGGAGAGACATCAGTCAGAGACTGAGGAAGAAAAAGTAAAGAGGGAGGAAAAAAAGGGAGAAGAAATGTTTGTTTTGCTACAGGTGGCATGAGGAGGAACAGAAGGATTACTTTGAAAGATTTCCTTATTTCATATAGTTTAATGAGGTTTCTATTCCAGGAAAATCAGAAGGACATGACTACAGTAAATGTCTTATGCAAGCACGACCAAGTTTGTTTCTCATCTCAAAGCCTAGATAACAAATAAAAGTCACATTTACAACTGAACAATCCGCATTGTTTTTAATTTTTTTTCCCCTCTTCCCTCAGATAGACCTTACCTGCCTATCTCAAAGTTAGCTAGCAACTCCCATTATGTAAACATCACTGGCAGTAATACTAGAATGCTATTTTCCTAACTATCCTGCAGCATTCTGCATGTAGCAATAGGTAGTATTTGGCACAATATGTATGCAAATGAAAAGGAACTGCCTGTGAAAAATAAATGCAGGCAGCTGACTACAATATGTGCTGAAATGCACATAAAAAAGTTTAATCACCAAACACTCTGCTTCCTGAAAACCGAGTCACAAGTTTATATGCACCTCAGGTGCTAAATCAAACCTGGGGCCCCCATACATGTAAGGAAGCCAGAGAACAGTGGTACTACACAGATTCACAAAATACCTGCATGAGTGGTGCCAGTGTCATGGAAAATACTACAGGAGAGTCAATCACCAAAAAGAGAGCTATTTCTTCCAAATTGTATCACTCCAGCATATTGCTTGGGAGATGAGAAACATTATTTAAGTGGTGATATTGCCTGATGCAGGGACTGACAATCATTGGCTACAATTGGTTTTAAATTCAAATCCAATTAAAAATGCACTTGGTAAACCTAATTCACCAGATTATGTTACTTCTAAAATAGAGTTAAGGAAATGAATCATAATTAAGATTTAATCTAAGACTCCAAAAGTTCAGCATAGTGTTTTACCTCCAGTTCCAGATTTCTTATCTGAGAAATAAAGTAGCTATTCTATCATAAAGGACAGTAAAAATCCACTGTCCCATACTTGCACTCTAACAGCTGCCAAAAAGCTTGAAAGCTAAAATAAAACTGAAATGGCAAGAAACTGTTAGACCATTTCCATAATTGCATATGCGCATACAATATATCAATTACTACAGACCTGACAAAAATTGCTTTACAGAAGATTACAAGCCTAAGCCAAATAAAGTTTTTGAAAATTCCACTCACAATCAGCACAAACTCTTCCCTAAGGCACCCTTGCAATTTAACCCAGGGAAGGAGCTCAGGCTAAGATTATGCTGAAGCTCATAAAAGTATTTTATTCCATAAAAAGTGCAAAGGAAAACTCAATATTGGACATGGGGAACAGATCAAGAAGCTGTTCTGGGAAAACACTGTGAAAGCGCTTAAGTTTGATGGATCTTGTAACCAGGGCAAGATATTTGTTTGAGCTATCTTTAATGCATCTGAACATTTCTTTTTAAAAGCGTGCTGCTAATTTGTCTGCTAATATAGTATGGGCTTCACACTGGATTATCCAAGCTCCCCAAAGGACTATTTTTCCTTAATCAAATGTATAGATTCAGAGCATTTCTGAAAATCCAGTGCGGCTTTTCCCAACAGCTCTCAAGCAAACAAAAAAAAATCCCAGGGAAACTTCAACTTGTAGACTAGACCCAGCACCCTGACCTGCCCAGACACGCCACCGAGCTGCCTGCACTGGGCAGCCACATCCCAGCCCCGTATGCCCAGCATTTGCTCACTGTCTCCAGCACTCTCTCTCCTTGCTCAAGCATGAAGCAAAGATGCAAACATGTTTAGCACCTAGTCCAAACACTTGGCTCTGCCTCCATGCTGGGTCAACCTATGTCCCTTCCAGAGAGGAAGGGGCATGAACCAGCTGGCATTCCCATTATCATCATCTAGCATTATTTTTCCTGAGGCCCATGGTCATAACTGCTCTGGATACCAGCTCAATGGAACCACCAGCATTACATACTTCCAGCAGCAGTCCCAGCCCCAGCCACCCTTGGGAAACAACAGGGCCACATGCAACCTCATCTTCATCACACACACACTACCAATCTGTTGGACTCACTGGGAAAAGAAGCTAAATAACCTGTCCCCATCAAAACCTACCCATAATTCAGCTGTGGAAAACTGTCCAGCAACTCAAGTGACAGGCAGTATTTGAAACTAAGCTGCACTCTGAGCAGCGGTGACTTTGGATGGATGTGTTAGGGTTAAGTGCCTGAAACTCAGTCCATCTCCTTGTATGACTCAGAAATGGGGGAGTACAAACCTCCTTTCCGAACACTTTGCCCAGAAGAAACAGAGAAGAGAGCATATGGGCTGAGAACAGAAAGGAATTAGTCATGCCAAGTTATTTAAGCATTGGGAAACCATGATTTGAAGGATTTACATATTCCCTTGGTTTCATTCACAATATCCATGCACCCAAATATTCTTAATAAACTGGTTTTTAAATGCCATCTCCCAGCCTTTTTGCATCCTACTGAATAGCAATTACAGAATCACAGAATGGTAGGGGTTGGAAATTCTATGAAAGATTAATGAAACAACTTCTGAGAATTACACACGCAGAGGAAGAAACTACTATCTCCATTATTATACAAAATGTGAAAATTTGAACTGAGAATTCCCCTCAGGTTCTCATAAAAAATGCCTGAATTGAAAACTGTCTCATGACTTCAACAGTTCTTAAAACTTGCATGATAATAAGTTCAGTATGCCGAGCAGTAAACATCAGTTTTCAAGAACCTGAGAGTGTTTGGACTTTTAGGGACCTCAAACATGAAAAAAAAAATCAAGATTATTTTTAAAAAAATTGTTTATTCCTAAAATTACGAGGAGCGTATTTGAGTAGTCTTGTGCCTTTGATCTGCACCACTTGGATAATGATGAGCAATGTAGAACTCCAATGGGAGATCTGATATTAATGCAGATGAACAGTTAACCATTTTCTCAAGAACATTATTAGCCTTCCTAATGTTTTATGTAAGTGGCCTATAGTACCTGTTCAGCACAACATATCTTTATTGTACAAGCAAAATCTGGTTGCCTAAAAAGCAGCATATATGATTGGATAAAAAGGTCTTTTTTTTTTTAATTAAGTAGCTTGATGTCATTTGGTTGAATTGCCAATTACTTTAGAAGTCATACAAATAGGGTACAAATAGCAGGTGCGCAATTACTTGAAACAAAAAATACTGGATCCTAGCAATGCATTTCAAAGTATCATCTGAAAATCCGATATTGCTTTTTACTTATTTATGTTTTGATGAACTGCTAATTTGACTTCATCTCTGAGGTCACATAAGGTCATAAGAAAATAAACTGAGTGAAGTGCTTCAGCCAGATCAGCTTACACAAAAAATGTTGATGGTACTCTCCCTTGGAATAACCAGATCTTCCTGCTGCTTACGAGTATGTTAAAAAGTTGCTCACTTAAAGTAATTAAAGTGAATGCATGGGGAAAAGCCCACCTATAAAACAGATTTTGGAAGAACTAGCTGGAGCACTATTGTCTCAGCATTTCCACATGCAAAGAGCGGGGAAAAAAATTAAAGAAAATAGAGTGGATATAAACAGTACTGTATATCGTGTTAATACAGCCCTTGTATTGAAGTTATACCCTTCAGTGACCTTCTAGTTTTGTATCAGCTTGCTACATGCATGTCTTCATAGTCCAAACATGTGTGAAAGAGACCATTCGTCTACAGAAGGATGGATTTCTTTTTGTTGTCGCTGGAACCGGGACAGCAGACATGTATATTTGCCACATTGCAAATAAAATTACTTCAACATAAATCACAAAGTACAAAAGCTTTGATAAGTCCAGGGTAAAATTTACCATAAAGCTATATAATAAATGATGAGATCTTCCACACATGCTTTTGGTGCCCAGGCACGAGCCAAAAGCAGTGCAAAAAAAGCTTTCATATGAAAAATTAATATAAATAAGGTGTGTTCATGATGATTACTTGAAAGAAAGATGAAAAAGAAAGAAAAGATGGTTCAGAAAAAGGGGCATCCTGCCAAACATATTAGAGAGATGGAATTGGAAAAGGGGGTAAAAGAAAGATGGGCTGTGATAAAATACAAAAGAACAAATACAAACAGATGGACAAAGACACAGGTCCACTGAGGAATCTGGTACGAGGTTTGCTACTAGATTTATAGGTCACTCTCTCAGACGTTTGGTGGAAAACCGTCCAGCCTGCAAATGAATATAAAGGGAAGAAAACAAAGACACTTATAAAGTACAAGTAGCTGTGATCAGATGTCCTATACCATCAGTCAAATCAGCTTTGTTAGTTAAACATCCACATCTCCATTTTAACTTTGCCAAAGAGGAGTAAGTTAATTGACCATACACAAAGGATGCAATAACAGCAGAAGAGAACAGATAGATATTTTGTAGATTAGTTTGGCAGGATGTGCAATGAGAGGAAGGTATTTTAATCATCATTATAACTTCCAATATGCATGGCAACAAGATCAGTCAAAGCCTATGGAGGTGTGCAATACACAGAAGTATCAGGTTGGGACTGGGGAACACAGCCAATCCACAGTCATTTAGCTGGGACTTCAAAGGCATGCACAAATTTAACACCTTAGATAAAGGAAGCATAACTTGGTTCTCTGGTTTTGGTTTTCCTTTATTTTTTTCCTTTTCTTTTTTTCTCCTTTTCTTCCTTGCTTCTCCCCCCACCCCCAACATATTTTGGTAGTTTCCAGTGAGGAACTCTGGGTCTACCAGTATCAAGGAGCTAAAAACAAAGCCCAAAATGAACCACAGGAGACTATCTCTTATCCTTTTATATCTTTTTCGCTTTCCTCTTTTTTCTCAGAAATCTGTAATGCAGACTCCAGAAAAGGTGTCAGTATAAAGCCACTGATGGCAAAATTAAAAGGTATTTCTCTCCTAAAAATTAGCATGCCTTCTTGAGTGTTAACTCTTAACACTTGGTAAGATACTTTAACTTTTGTTATTCTGACAACACTGCAATGATCTTTTTAAAGATAAGCCAGTAATTTGGATTGTCAAAGGTTCAAGTTCCTATATCACTAGAAATGAAATCCAGTCCTAAAAATTTCAAGCATAAGGGAGGGGAACTAATTTTAGCATGTGCTGCAAGACATGCTGAACAGCTGGTATGAAAAAAAAAAAATCACCTTGGCCAGAGCTTGCATTCACGTCACCTCCTTCGGGGCCTAAGCCAGAGCAGATGTCAGAAGACAAAGAGGCTTTGACAGAGCACGGCTGCTGTGTCTGAACAGCCTTTCCAAAGGTGGCTGATGCAGGGGAAGTTACTGCTGCAGCTTCAGGAGATCCAGGCTGAGTTTTAGTTGTTTCTTTGTGGGGTAAGTCTTTAGAGTCTGAAAGATTACCTGAAAGAGCAAACAAAATATATGCAATGAAAAATGCTAGGAAACCACTGAATAAAAAGCCATGCCTAAAAATATTCATTACTTTGCCACCAAGAGGAACAGTGCTTTACAATTCTGAAGCACTGTATGAAGCACAGACTTTACGGGTAGCCTGCACCAGAAAATAATCTACATATACGATCGCTCATCCAGTTTTTCCAAGAAGCTTACAGAGTAGGTTTGATTTTTAGTTTCTTTTCTGCATTTTTCAGAAAGGCTGGAGTCAGGACCTCACAAGCAGCACCGCTGAAATAGAGAGCGAGCTGCAGAAGTGCCTAAGTAGGAGGTGGAACGCACAGAACAACAAGAGCGAAACATGTAGGTTTGCTCTCAAATGTGAAAGGTAAAAGTAAGCAAATAGAGAGAAATAAAGAGTTGCTACAAAGACATGAAGAACTTTATTTATAGCTGTCTTTTTATAGTGCTACACGGATATCTCTGGTAAAGAGGTTTTACCACCAGAATACCATTGTAACTATTTGTTACGTGGACTTATCAGCAAAACTGTCTAACAGTGGGAACGACAATTACATCAATAACCAGTAGAAACTGCCTGCTCTTCATCCCTGAGAAAGGACCTAGGAAGGCCAAAAGTAAGGAATCTACACAGTCAAGGATGAGAAGATTCAGGCAGGAATACAGATTCTCAAGATAATGTGAACTTTACACAATGCCTCAAAAAACTGGAAAATAACACAGAAGAAATGCGTGAAGGAAAGCATGCACCAAAGTAGCAGTCTGAGAATATCTCTGTTCTCTAACTGCAAGTGACCAAAAAAAAAAAAGACAAGAAGGAAACAAAAGGAGAATAGGGACATACGTAGAAATAAACTTAAATTCTTTGGACTAGGGTAGCACACTGATATGAGCCAAGATTCATGAGTGGAGACAGATGTGGGGTTTGTGAATAGACAGAGGGAAAAATGGCTAGAGAACAACCCAAGAATAAACTGGAAAGTGAATGGACCAAGGATAACGGACATTCAGATTATCTCATCACAAGGAAAGGAAGTAAAACCTATGCATGTCAGCCAAGCAGCAGCTAAAGAGGTATAAAGCATTGAACATTGCTTCAGTTCCTGTAGGCAAGAATAATGAGATTCAAGCTGGACTGCAGAATATCTTGCCTCTGAATATCTTTGCTTTTCCTATATCAGTTGAAATCCTTAATGAAAAGCAGAAACCTCCAAAACACTCTGTCTCAAATTAAGATTGGTGCAGTGAAATTTGAAGTGGACCTACGATGCAGTGACTTTGAAAATGAGAGCTACCAGGTTTGAAATACAGGGTTAATGTTGGAAGTGCTGCTGCTCCTCTAAATAACAGCATGAATTAGTTGAAGAAATATTATTCATGTTCTATTCTACATTTTAATGAAGAAATAGGTACTCGGGTATATCAACATTTCCCAGTTGAATTATACCTTTATACTTTTCAAAGAGATAACGACTCAAGACTGTACTACTGTTTGAAAAATCCCAAACTCTTTCAGATGGTCAAAGCATCCATCACAGTTTTATAACTGTTTTTACTTCCCATCTTTTGCGGGAGCAAATGCAATCCAATCTTTTCTATATGGCATCTTGTAGGAAAAAATAAACAACAACGAGATACAGCACATAACCACTAGAGGATAACAGCACCTAAGAAGTGAATATAAACATCAGTAAGTTGCATTTGGAGAAAGGATGAGAAAACATAGCCAGGCTGTATTCCAAATTAAAGGGGAATATTGTTTCTCTGCCAAGCATTGTAACCAATGCAGAAAAGGTATGTATGGTTCAGCACTGGGCAGCTGTAATAAGCCTGTCCCAAAGGAAGCCCACTTCAAAAACAGTTTGCAGTATGCAAATTTGAGTCACAGTATTAAAACCAAGAAAAATTCAGTGTCTTTCCTGCAGTCCATGCAATTACACAGCAGAACCACAACCAACACAAACGACAGGCATATGGAAAGGAACCTAGTGTACATACTTGTGCTTGATGTTCCACTCCTGAGCTGCTGGACCAGAGGGTTTAACAGTTTTCCGCCTTTCAGTTTATTTTTGCTGGTTCTTCGGCGACGGCTGCTTGGTGGGGCTGAGTGAAGGAACCCCAGGTTGGGAGGAAGGGGTTTCCCTAACCGAATATACAGTGCCTCTATCTCATTCTTCTGCTGAGTCTGAAGTTCAGCAATTTCTTTCATATGCCTAAACATAAGAAATACAGAACTCTGCTAGTGATGTATTTGATAAAGCACCACATCTTGATGGCATAATTAGTTTTTAAAAAAGAAACAAAACAGTCTTTGGTTATAAAACAATCAACTGCTCATCTAAGAGTATGTGAAGTTATAACAATCTACCTGGCAAATATGGTGACTGACTTCTCAAATATTCATTTATAGGATGGGATCCTAGACAGCTAAAAAGCTTTTCAGCATCCTCAGCAAAAACAACTGAGTTTGACATGAGGTCTGACAGCAACTGCAAACTATTCCAGAATTTATCTTTTCAAACCAGTGTCTTCAAAAAAAGTTAACTCTCAAGGCATATACATCAATTTGAAGGAGTTCAACATGAAGAGAAATAGAAGTGCTTCCCATAAAAACACCATTAGCACATGAATCATTACCTTATTTATAATGCAGATTTCATGATGCCATAAAGTCAGGATAAAAGATTTGTATTACTGTCGTTCTGTTTTGAAAAAGATGCATCATCTGTATTCAGTAAAACCATTATACCTTGAGATAAAGTTTAACATATTGGTTAAACTAACATATAATGCTAGTTTTACCCACCACCTGCCAGGAAAGAAAGAAAATGTTCAAATTTAAAGAAGCTAGCTCTCAGGACTGGCAGCATGAGAGACTCCTGCCAGGCTCACCCAGCCTCCTGCCAAGACTGGACCAATTACTTGATGAGAGATCTGATGGGAGGTGAAGCAACGGGCTCATCTGCCTAATAGATACAAGGTCATCTACTGTAAAAGCAAGTCTGGTAATAGTGATGGGTCCGTAGACCTGATGGTCTAAATCACTCTTATGGGGAAGAGCATGAAGAGAACACGATGGCACTGGTCTATGCAAGCATCCAGGTTACTTCCAGGCCACCTTAAATAGTGTCCACATGGGACCCTACTATGACATACAAGTGCTATTGTTTGCTACTATATCAACATATCTTTTCCACAAGGAAACTAGGTGTCACAGCAGACATGTTTTGGCATTTTAAAAAGTTGTTATTGAATTATTCTTCTAAACGGAATTGACAAAGTGATGCACAAAAAGATGCAGTATGACATTTGGGGGAAGGTCCCAGTGATGTTTAATTTGCCCAGAACCAGTTCACTCGTTACAGCTACGAAAAACCATGCATTTGCTCATCACGTGCAGAGATTCTGCCTAGAGTTCTTAACACAAGCTTCCCTAGCATTGTTTGCAAACCTGACATACTTTTCTCTCAGGTTCTGCAATTCTTTCTTCATATCTGCATCTTCAAATTCTGAGTCATTGTCACTGCTCACGTAGGATGACTGTGAGTGGAAAGATGTTATGTTGATGGTAGGAATTTTTGTTCCTTGCCCATTTGGTGAATCAAGGCCTAGTGAGCTAGCTTTGCCAGATCTTTGCAGAAAAGCAGCTGCTTTTTTAATTAAGTCAGTGGCTGCACTACTGCTTGGGGGGGACAGTTGGACAGCAGCAGCTGACTGAAGATGGAAAGGCTCATCAGCAGAATCACTCGAACCCTGGTCACAGAGGACATCGACAGAAGAGGCTGTCTGCACCCGTCGGACAGCTGTCTTCAGATCAGGACTTGAAGGTAGCTCATCCAAATAGACATCTGGGGGTGCCGAGAACCTTAAGCAGTGTGGTGCCGTTAAAGTTAATTCATCCTGCGTGCTGATTACTGAAAACCTGCCAATAGTTTTGGCTGGTGTACTGCTATCATGAATTTCAGCCTGTTTTCCATAGGAACCAGAGTCTAGAGAGTCATCCCTTTGAAGGTTATTTATCACCCCATCTGCTGTAGATATCTGTGTTACATTATCTGTGTGTGCAGACGAAGTCACAGTCTTTGCTTTCTCGTTCCTTTTAGAAGTTTCCATCTGTTTAGTTATGCTTGATGATGTAGGTGCAACCTGGACAAAATAATGGAGATTAATTTTGAAAGTAACTGTAAAAATCAAGCATAAAACTGCTCCTAGATTCTGGTTACCTGAAGGAGGCCTTTTGTTGTAGTAGCAGGAGCTGAAGTGAAGCTTGCAGCTGAACCTGTTTTACAAGTTTGAAAAAAAATATATATTCATGTCTGGAATGCTTTAGTCTGATAAAAACCAACGTGTTTATTGTGATAAACTGAAACATCAAGTGTAGCACTGAAGAATAATTTAAATATCCAATCTTTGTAATGCAGGAGCTATAATACAGGAGGCACTACCGATGACAATATACAATATCTGCAGGTAGGCGCTTTCTATTGATTTGGGGAATTCTATTGATTTGGGGAATTCAAGTAGTAATAGGAGTGTGGAATTTCATTAGTTGGAAATTTTTAAGGAGAAAATCAGAAGAGGAATGAAATCTGCATGGTATGTTGGGCCGCCATTACTATGGTGTTCTTGATTTCTCAGAAAAGTAATTGCACTTGGCTATTCATGCATACAAAATGCTGCAGTTGACCACAGATGGACTGGTATTTCACACCTTTCATTTGACAGATACTGACACCAACAATTAAAAGTCCCTGAAAAGAAGTTAAACGCACATTGCTGAAAGTGGAAATTTTCAACTCAAAAGATGGTTACTCAGACAACAGAAGCAAGCAAGAAGCAAAATATTACTGGCTGTAATCAAGATGGAACTATTTCACAACCCAGACACTGGTTTTGAAATTAAACCAATAAACACAAGCTTTTCAGAAAGCTGCTTTCTTATGGCGCATTGTATAGAGTGTGCATAAGGCAAAACTCTGTCACTTCATATTTCTGAAATGGTGAAATACATCACTGCTTGATGGTGTCTAAGATACATTAATTTTACTACACATGGCTACATTCCACTTGCATACTCTCTTTTCTTTGTCTGTAGCGAGACAGATGAATGCAGGCTACTCAGTTTTCCCCTCTCACACTGACCTAAAAGCAGTGGCCAATCTACACCCACCAGGATAAGAATGATCTACATTGTTGCACAAACCTGGGAGCCAGCTTTGCCATGACAATCTCAAAAAAAAAAGTATATTATAAGCCCTCCCCAACCCCACCCAAGACAGCAGGAGCAGTTTTGAGTTCCTCAGCCCTTAAAAATTCCCATGACTTGCAAGACAGGTAAATGGAGCATGATAAATATCCGGTTTCTTACTATGGCTACTACTATGTTATTATAAAAAGTGCCGTTGTATCTACAAGTACCTGAAGAAAAGCACTCTTTAGTAGTTCTCTAGGGTACTTCCCTTGAAAATCTTACAGGCTTCCCCCCCAGAGGGGCTACCCTCATTCATGTTATTTTTGTCAACATGTTTTTATGAAACCCAGGAAATCCGAGGGACTTTGTTTGGACTTTTTAAGGGCACTGGAAATTTATTATTTGGAATGTAGCCTTCCATGTGAGTACCACACCGCAGGCATGTATTACATATTTATGGTTTAAAATAAGCCTGCCTGCAAGGCAGTTTCTTTCTAGGAAGCTTGATAGAAGTGAGATGTTTAACATTAGTTATATTACAACAGGATCAGAAATGCCTTGTGCTGGGCGGTGCTCTGCAGTTAACCAGAAGGGTGAGCAACAAGCGGACACTGGAGAAGAGGACCATGCACTTGATTAGATGCGTCACTGCCATTCATCACTGAAAGGAGCATTACCTTTTCTGCTTGCTGACCCACCTCTTGCTTCTGAGGAATGAGCACTGATGCCAATGACCTCTGACTTTTCAAACTTTCAGTTAAAAGAAAAAAGAAAAAGAATTTCAGTCTCATGCACAAAGCAGAAAGGCAATGCATTCTCCCTTCCCCCTCTCTCCCTCTCTGCTCTCACACTATTGTGGAATATTACACTACTTTGTAGTGTCTGTGGAGGTGGCCTTCTAGCTTTTCTTTCAACTCCTCCATTTTTTTTTCCTCCCTTGGAAGACAAAAAACCCAGTGGCAGTGTCACAGAGGGAACTGCAGCCTAAGTTATTAAAAAACTGGGACGGAATTATATATATCAGTTTGGGGTTTTGTTTCGGTTTGCTTTTCCAGACTGTACATTCTTCATCAGTATGTCTGTCTTCAGAAATTGTATGTCTCTCTTTTCTTACCGGCACAGATTTTAACAGGACAAATTCAAGTTACTGGAGAGACATAACACCTTTCATAGAGAGAGAATTTTATCTGCTGTAGAGAGTCATTTATCATTATAAACAATATGTGCTAAAGAGTTACTCAAGTGCAGCCGTCTTTCCTGTAACATACAGCATCTTTCAAGCAGTTGATACAGTTCATCCAGCTGGCACTACAAAGAACAGCCTCATCCTTGCTAATGGTGATGTAATTATCTCCAGAAATGCTACTTTTCAAGTAAAATATACACTGATCTTCCAGCAGAAAGTGCTGCAAATCTGTTGAATTTCATAAACTCAGGATTTTATCTGAAAGAACACAAGGCAGGTGCACAATCAAAATGTTGAGTTATTTAACCCAGACCACCTGCTCCAGATTTCTTTAGATGCTTCCCAGTGAAGTCTTGCTCTGCCAAGTTCAGGAAAAGACGAAAGAAACCATTACTGGAAGCAGAGCAAGCTTCTACCTACAGAGTGTCTTCCTTTAGCTACAGAACTTGAACAAAGCTACAGTTCCTGAAGTGTTTATTTTATTCAGACTGACTTGAAAGGCAGGCATTATAAAAACTGACATTAGTTTGTATTTTAAAAAATTCCTATTGAAGCATGATTGTCTTAATCAGAATTTGAATGATTATACACCTTCATGTGTTTTACATTCTTAAACTACAATAAAAATTATCACATTTCTGTCTGCTTTAGAAACAGGACACGAGAGGAGGAGAATGAGTTAAGATATTATACTGCTTTTAAACCCAAAGGAAAAGTTAGGCTTTCTCTAACAAGCATTTATCTAAAATGAGTCAGAACGCATCTGACAGTAAAAACTTCAGAGAACTTTCACATTGGAAAGCAGTCAACCGACAAAAGGTAATATACCCAGGAGCAGAAACATAAAATGTTTAGAGAACCAAGAAATCTATACATGTCCTACCACAGGCTCATTGGTTCTGAGCTCTGCTTTGGTGGTGTCCCCAACAGCTGGATTTGGGGGTATAAACGGCAGAGTCATTGCTGGACTAACCAGTATCGGGTAGGGTGAGATCTCAGATGGTATGAGTGGCTCTGACTGGGCCTCAGCAGCAGCTTTCACCTCCTGGCCAGTATCTGCAATGCTATGGCCTGGCTCTCTCAAATCCAACGTCAATGTGGAAACTTGGTCTTCAGGAAGATGTGGCAAGTTAAATTCATTGTCACCCTGTTCTAATGGGACAGAGGTGTCTGGAGTCCCTGCTGATGCAGAAGAAGTAGGAACATATTCCTGGTAAAGTAAATTGCGCAATTTCTCATCAAGGCTTTTTATTGTGTTGTCAACAAAGTCCACCCTGGGTGGTCCCTCTCCATCAGACTCAGCGGTGCTTGGCTGCTGCTGTTGCAGCAGACTGATTCCTGCGCAGGCTACAGGCTGCACCTGGGACAGCATCACATGCTGCTGGGATGCAGCCACTGGTACCTGAGTAGGGCTCTGGAGCTGAGACCCTGCCAGACTGAGAGGATCGGATGCAGCAGCTGCAGGGAACGCTTGGTTCATGAAAGGATGCTGCACCATACCAGTCTGGCTGGCCTCTGGCAGGTGAGGCACCTGTGCCGCAGGCTGCCGTTCCAAAACAATGGCATCCGGGAGCACAGGGAGCGGGCAGAGCTCTGCCACCTTTGCAGGAGCTGCCGGGACTGACCTGTGTGGCCCAACACTGCAACAGGCTATCTCTACATCAGGGACACAGGTGCCCTCGTCAGCCTGCAGCTGCAGGTGCTGAGGAACAAGGAGAGCATCAGAACACTCCTCCAGCAAGGCAGCATGTGGGGCAGGAGCACCTGGCTGAGCAGGCATCACTGACTTCAGTGGAGAATACTCCAGCTGACCTCCATTAGCAGCCACCTGCTCTAGAATATTTGGAGCAGACCCCAGTAGTGCTGGAGCTGAAAACTCTGCCTGGCTCGGTAAACTGGCAGAAGATGCTGCAGCAGGAACTTGTGCCAAAGATGGAGAGGCTCCAATGGGGCTGTCACATACACCTGCTTGTAGGGGAAGCTGCTGACCAGCTAAGACAACAGGTGGATCCGTCACCACAGAGCTCACTTGCTGATCATCCATCTGCTCCAGGTCTAGAAAGCATAAAAACATCAGGTTAACTTTAAGCTGCACAGAATGAAAGTTACTGCAAAACTTCCTGGTTAGCTGCAGTGATAACCACATGTAGCCATAACCCATTAGTGCGTCCTGTCAGAAAATAACTGTTATACCAGTCAAATCAGAACCTAAAATTATACATTTTAGAAAGATATTTCACTGAAAAGACACTGCTTATTAAACAGCAGTGGCTAGAGCTTCAGCTACTTTATAGTGTAAGGCAGAGTTAAAATACTGAGGCTGTCCTAAAATTAAAATATTCCTGATTTCATTCAATACCAGAAACACACTTAAAATGTATGACTTAAAATTCATCGTTTTCTTCCTCCAACTAAATGAAATGAAACAATCACAACTAAGTCAGGTGAGAATAGAAATGACAAGGCAACTTCAGAAAAGAAAACATTTTCTTTAAAGTTTGTAACTACCTGGAGCTTCAGATTGCTGTGTACTCTGAGGCACCGGTGGAGAAAATTCTGGTGCATCAGTAGTAGGATTTTCCACAACAGGGCATATAATAAACCACCTTTTTCCAGTATGTAAAACTAGAGATGAAAAGAAAGTAAAGAGTAAACACAATAGTTTCCATTCATTCCAGATCATCCGTCAAAACCTAGTCTTAACTTCCATGTTTAGAAAGAAAATCAGAACTTCTACAAGTATTAGCTAAGATTAAATCAACAACTCCTAATTTGATTCTCATTACTTCTGGAAGGGAGATGATGATGCCTCCTGATTCTGCCACATACTTTACGTTATTTGAAAATTTATTTTCAATTGTTCATACTTTTAGAAGGGTAATAGTTATGTACATGAAAATTTTATTAATGGTACTGTGAACAGTTTTCTCACAATGAAAAATTTGTTAATTTTGTAAAGTTTATCCAGCTTACCTTTTCCATGTTGGAAGTTTTCTAACTAATATTTCCTTCCGCATCTTATCTCAAAGCCTGGCATATGTAAATGGAAAACCAGAACTATACACACTTTCTCACTTTCATTAGTAGATATATAAATGTTATGTTAAAAAAGGTATACTGAGAAAATTATATGACATTTACAGGAAAAAAAAATTAACCAGATCTTCTGAGTACCAAGTCTAGTTTGGAGGATTACCCAGTTTCTGCACTTGTCAGAGAAGTCCTAAATTATCCTTCTTCCCCTGTCAGCATGGAGCAAATACACAGCACCAGGTGCAGTAACAAGAATTTTGGAAACAGTGCTTCCTTCAGCAGGTTTCATTTTTCCCACCAGCATACACTTACAGAGAGAATCAAGGGCCATTTCCCCTTCCTGTTCCATTTATCTGTACAACCCATAAGATGCAATGGCGTTCAGAGGGCCAAGATTGCCCCTGTAATATCAATGTAGCTGAAAACTTACAGGTTAGAAATGTCAATTAAATTACCAATGCAAACATAATCTTTTAGCTTTCTCTTCCAAATGCAGTCATTGTTGTGGAAAGAGTATGCTTGCCCATACCTTCTTGACTGTTCTACCACTGATTATCAGCTTGTGTACTTCACGGCTTCCCTACACACCCCCAGATGTTAGATTCATCCAGGGTAGCCCTGTGATCTTCCAGGTTGCCACAGCAGGGACCACTGTTATACCCATATTTCTAGATACATTTCCAACCACCAGTAACTGGTGGATTTCCTCCTGAATGTAGCAAACTTCTGCATAAGCTCATCACTGCCTTAGACCTTGAGATTAAGATTGTATTCAAAGGCACATTTACCATTTTGTTGATAGACAGGTGTCTTCAATTGAGACTGCCGCTTCTCCTGTTAAAAAAACAAAACCAAAACAATAGAACTAGCTGTCTTGTATCAATGCAAGAGGAGCATCATTCTAAGGAGCACTCACTATAAGCATTATTTTTCTACCTAGGAAACTTTTTATTTAACACAGGATGTAAATTAATTTACAATAACTGGCTGTTAAGAAAAAGGAATCAAACTAGAAATTTTTATTTAACATTTCTTACCTCATTCATTTCCAGTCTATCAGTGTCTTGTTGGGGACTCGTTCCCTGATCAGAACTTCGTTCTCCTTCTGTATCTTCACTGAGCATATCTTCTGCTTTATCAATAATATCTTTCATTTGCTCAATAAATGTCTCTTTTTCACTCTGCAATATGAATTCATTCTCTACCTATAAGGCCACATCAAAATAAAGAGGAAAACAGTAAGGTTTTGATTAATGCCCTGTACCACAGCCTCCAGAAAGCTTGGTCAACAAGCACATGTGAGAATAAGTTGGCTGCAGCAACTTGGTGCCTCAAAAGACTGCAGGCAGCTGCGTCACCAAGTCTTACCATATAAGTAGCAATTTCCTCTGGTGCATCACCATCCAAATCAAACTTAAAAGTCACCATTTTGTGATTGTGTGTTTCAAGTTGGCACTCCACCATCTTATCTCCCGTGTTACAGACCTGCAGGGAAAGATTAACAACATCATTTCTGGCACACCCAAAGGAATCCTAAAGTTGCCCTCAAAGAGATTGTACTTGCGTTTAATATGGTCAGTTTTGGTCTGCTTGACTTCTCCTGGCGTGAACGAGCACGTGTAGATTTTTTATGTTTCTTTGAAGACTTTCCTTCTTGTTTTCCACTTCCTATTGCTCCTTCAAAGCTGTCACTCATCTCTTTACCCGAAGCAACATCTGGACTCATGTAGCTTTGTAAGAGAAAAAGAAAAACCCCAAAATAAAACCACCACCCCCCACACTATAGTTATGCCTAGATAAGATACACAACAAAGACTGCAAAAAGAGTGCACATTTGCATTCTTTTGGCCCAAACTGAGCCCGCTACTCAGAGATGCTCAGAACCTGAAGAGACTGATGCAAATCAGGCATGTTCTCTGGCTATCACACCTAACAGGAAATGATCTATTAACATTTCTGCCAATATCAAAGGCAAGTCCCATCACTCTTAATATATCACTAATCCCCCATATCCCTTCACTTCAGGGATCCTTACAGTCCCTCTCTGAACTGCACATGTTCCTCTTCTTCTAAGGTCCAGTCTTCTCAACTCCTGCCAGTCCACATACACAGCAGAAGGTCTAAACCGAGTCAGTTTATGTTTGCCGGAGATGAAGGTAAAGCATGTGAAGTCAGTACAGCAACCTGTAAGAGACTGCCTCTCCTCTCTCTGCAGATCTCAAGAACCAGAAAGAAGGTTTTTACGCCACAATATCCCAGACAACCAGTTAGCAACAGTATATTATTTTTAGCAGCCAAAACAGTAGCTGCTAACAACCGTATTGTAATATGACACGTACAGAAAACATCAGCATGCAAATAATTTGCAGGAAGTTTTCAGTGGTTCATAAAAACCATGTCAGGAAGGAACCTTGTAAAGGCCATTTGGCCTATCTATTACCTCAAGGTATGATCAGCTCTAAGCCAGTCCTCACAGAGTTTTGTGTAAATTGATCTTACAAAGCTCCTATGAGATTTCATAACCTTCCAGGGCAATTTATTCCTGCATTCAATTAGCCATACAGGCATAAAGGAATTTAAGTCTAACTATGGATGCCTCGCTTAAATTTAAGGTCGTCTTGTTCTGCATGAGTTGCACAGACAGCTTATTTCTACTCTCTTTGCAGCCGCCTTGTACACGTAACTCATACATTAGGAAAGTGAACACATTTTGTGCACAGGAAATACTCCATATCTTTGCTGCAACTGCCAGCCATTTGATTCACGTGCCATTACCCTCCACTCTACAAAAGCACAACTCAACTCCAGTGCTGTTACCTATGCACCTGGAAAGTATGGGACCTCTCTCTACGACTACGAGATGTGTGCTGACACAGACTCTCCATGCTGCTGCAGTCGCAACTGTCAGCTTCTCAAACACAATTCTGGAACAGGCAAATCAGAATTCAATAGATGACTGAAAATTTGATGTGCCTTTCTACAACAGATTAGATAGACAAAATGAACTCATAGAACTAACCTAGTCACAGAAAATTAGATTTCGCTTTCCATGCAGTATTTAAAAACAGCAAATTCTTGGGAAAAAAGGTTCCATTCTAAGGTTGTGGGGTCGCATTGACTTGTGTCAGGCTAACTTTTTTGGTGGGGTAGAACGAAATCAGTAAGAGAGAGGCATCTTAAAAGTTCATAAACTTAACTCGTCTATTCAGGAGACTAGAAAAGGGTCACTAAAATCCTAACCCCAAAGCTTTATAATCAATACAGACAAAGTTGATCCTGGCTCCTGCAATAGGCAAGGCATTCAGCTGCCTATGAACACACACTGTTCGTATCTACCTTATCCATATCCAAACACTGAAAAAACTGGCTTCCTGCTGGTGCTGAAGCAGGAGCTGTAGGACTGGAGCAGCAGATGTCTGGGGAGGGGAGTCCTGCCCAAGAAGCAGCAGCCACTGCCCCCAGTCAGCACCTCTCCAGTCCAGCAGCTAGCCTTCCTTTCCAGGGCTCTTCCTCACTGCTGGTTCCAAACCTTGCTATTTCCCCTTGTGCTTCTGCGTACAGAAACAGGCAGATGAGGGCTGGCAAAAATTGAAATTTGCTTTCTCTTCTGAGTAGTGCTGAGCTGGCTCTGGGGGTTATTTATCATTAGTTCTGTAATTAGTATTACTTGTCTTGAGTGTGACCTCAACATACAGTAACATTACCCACAACATACCCGGGGAAGGATCATTACAGAAGGTGATACAGGCATACCTAGTCTGAAGAGGGAATAAACTATACTCAATTATACTAGTGTGGCATGTCTTTATACAGATTCAACAGCATCCAAACCAGGGACTGTACCACTTCAGTTATTTTAAACAAAAAAAGGTTACATGCTGAAATGAAAGCTGTTGTACATACATCAAAGCTAGAAAGCAGCACTAAAGAATTAAAAGAGTCAGAGGAGCCGGAATAGGCACACTGCACACAAAATATCTGCAGCTTTCTCCCTAGACTTGCACCCTTCCACCTCCTGGTCAGCTCCTGCTACTCTTCTCAGCCAAGGCAAAGGCCAAGCATTTGGCTTAGCCTTGTAAAGAGAGAGAGGAAAACAGCCTCCAGAAATAAAACATTTCCTATGCCAAAGAGATTATAATGATACCTTTCACAGCTCTGTGACAGAGTTTGAAGTTTGTCCTGTATTGCCTGCTCCTAAAATGTAAGAAAAAGGAATTTAAGTTAATGCATTATATTGGCAGATGAAACACACCATTAAGAAAGCTTTGCTGTTGAGACAAGTAATCCTACACCATTCTGTTTAACCAATTCTTGGAACTCAGTGTCCCATTGTACCCTCCCAACATTACTTCTGTCTAAAGCATCAATATCTGTGCACAACCACTTTTTAAGACAGAGCCACTAATCTGCTAGTCCCCTTCTGCTGTCTCTGAAGCAGAAGAGGTGGTAAAAGAAACAAAACAGTTCTCACCACAATGGAAAAATTTGATTGCAGGACAAATCCACATCAGCACCTACTTTTTTTTTTAATGGGTATAAAGTATAAGCTAATTTGCTTCGTTGCTTTGTATAGTTTCCTGAAATATGTTAAGTATTTTCATTGTATTTCACTTATTGTGAAAATTTGAGGAACTTACAAATAAAAGATGAAAATTCATCATTTAAAAATAGCACACTCATATCTTGTCCTCTTTCTCTCTACGCAATAGAAATTGTCCCTAAAAGGTTCCCTCTTCACAGGTTGCAATGCTAGGACAGACATCGATAATGTTATTTTTGCATCAGGTAGACCTGTTTTCACAGAATTTGTGATGATGATGCTACTGGCCCTACTGAAACAAACTTACCATACATATACGCAGACACAAACACACCTGTGCATGTATATAATTGTATTATATACACACACCCCAAATATATATAATTATATATATTTATGAAGATATTTTTATATATATATACAAACATACACCTACAAAATCCTTCCACAGACACACAGCTAGAAACAAGCCCCTTGACTGTCATCACTACATCTCAATGCCAAAGCAATTGGCAGACTGGAGTTAAAATCTTAGTGGTTTACCAGTCACTCCCACCCATTGCTTATAATGCCACACATATGCCATGCCAAGCTTGAATGAAGTTTCAATAAAACTGCAAAATTAATGAACACTGAGAACACAGGCATAATGTATCTAAATTTTAGTAATGCGCTTGATCAAGTACCTTACAAAATCTCATTTGCCTGATCAGTTTGGATTGGTTCAGATTTAAGTACTGCCACACATTTAAACAAAAGATAAGGGATAAAAGCGTTATGGCAGAGTAGCAACAAAATGCTGTGTTTCAAATATATACAGATATGAAACTCCTCTTACACTGTAGAAAACCTCAGCAATATATGTCATAAAATCAGTATGTTGAGCCTGTTGATCAGTTTGACCATCCTATGATACTGGCTTGATTTCTTAATTGAACAAGAGAAGGGAGTTAACTTACAGATGAAATATGAGAACAAGCTTAGCTAAACAGTGGTTAAATGTTCCTAGGGATATGATAAAATTTCAGGACAGACATATGCCTTGGTGGGCACAGATTTCTCAGGTAACACAGGACAACTTGTATCCCCCATATCACACTGCACAATAACCATGAAGGTTATTCGTATTTCCAGAATCTCTAATGGGATGGACCCTACATTGAAGGCCATAGCTTTGACATCAGCATTGAACCTGACATGAGTTGTGCATACAGAAACAAGGCAGTTGGAGGAATACCTTGAGTAAGGAATATGCCTGACACAGCCAGGCTTTATTGGGGAATTCTGCAAGTAAAGCACTATAAACTGGTTCTACCATTTCTGCTATACCTAACCTAGAGGATACAGAAATTCACATGGAAACATCCTGCATCACAGCATAAATATTTATTTGACAAGAATTAGACTGCCACTAGAAGGACAGGGAAAATGGGGAACTAGAATCTCATTTTAGTGTTAGCAGCATCCTTACTGAACATCATCTGGAAGAGGAGTTAAGCTGTACTTCCAATGAAATTTGTAGACTGTACTATGTAGTCAAGGCATGCAGCAAGTGCACGGAAGCATGGGTAAAAAAAATTTTGTTTGAAAAGATGGAAACTTACTTTGGGAGGAAAAGTAACTCAGAACAGAGAGTCTTAAGAGGAACAAAGCAGAATTGCTGAGGGACATTTCCATTCAGAAGTGGAGAACACATTGGACTTTACTGAAATCTGGTAGAAATGCCAAAACCTTTGTTTTGCTTTGCTTATGGATATCTATTAAAAAGTTGAAGAGAAGTGACTCTTCTGTGACATTGTGTCAAGACTGAAGGTTAAACAATTATGGGAGTGGAAAGAAAAGTCAAAATAGCAGACAGGAGGAGCTGACAGTTTTATAAAGAAAAACAATAAAATGTATCTTGCTTTTATGACCACTGAGAATTGGGAATGCCTACGAATATCTGAAGAAACAAAATTCCCAGGGGTAGACTATAATTCAGGCAATACAGGCGGATACAATGCTAAATGAAATGGGAATAAGGCTCAAGCTGAGGAGCATGAACAGCTTTCACATAGTGAAGAACCAGTTTATGAAATAGTTTCTTCAGGCAAATGATGGTTGCACAAGGGCTTGAGATATTTAAAACAAGACTGGACAAAACATGGATGAAACTCTACAGAACAGCTTCTTACTGACCCACAGCACTTTAAGTAATTTCTAGCTCTGTGTTTGTGCTCAGCTATGGACAAAGGGGTACTTAGTTCTGCTGCCTCATTACTTCAAGGAGACATTTCACAAGGTACAACATGCAAGTTTCCAGCTTCATTTGAAATAGCTAATTATTTGCTGACCCAGAGTTGCTAGCATCTAGGACAAGCAGATCATATGTGGTGAGCAGGGATAATCTCCCTTGTGAAATAAGCCCATTATTTCACAAAGAAGTAATAAGGTTAAGGGTGAAGCTAGTGAGTTTCTTCAGAGGAAACAGCTCTACCTTTTGAGATGGCTCTGCAACTGCCTGGACAGCTGAGCAGGGAGCTGGGAGCTGCTGACCCAGTGGCTGGGAAAGATCAGGCTGAAGCTGCAGCAGGCCAGAAGGCTGAAGAGTCAGACAGTGATCTATGGGGACAGGCGGACTAGCTGTAGCAAGGCTGCCATGAATCTGTGAAATGCCTTCTGGAGCGACGCGAGGAGGCAACAGTTCAGGCTGCAACTGCAAAGGCAGTGACATGGCTATTGAAGGTTGCACAGGCAGCACAGGCACCTGGGCTCCAGCTTCCGAAGCATACTGACTGTGTCCAGTAATCTGCTGTAACACAGACAGCTATTAAAACATATCTCTACTTAGAGTGCTTGTGTCTTACACGACAATGTACTAAAGCCACTGAGTTCACAGAAAAAGGATTATAATTCTGCAGTGAGACTGTATTCGTGTGGTCTCTGCTTGGAAAGGTAACTACTTAGGAGTTTAAACTTGCTTTGAAACAACCAAATAAAAACCTAGACATTCTTCCTACATAATTATGTCAGTGTGTATAGTGCTCAGGCACTATTTAATTTATAGAAACAAATGTGTTTTTTGCTATGAAATTAAAATCTTCAGCTATGAATTCATTGTCCTGAATAGTTTGCTCTGCTTTCGACGAACATACCACAATGTCCATGCAGAGGAAAATATACTCTACCCATAAATCTAAATTAGGATTTTTTTTAAAAAAATCTGTTTTATGTGTGGAACCAGTAGCTGGTATAGACCCCACAATTAACTTTTTTTTTTACTGAATATACAACAGTGTCTTACAGAAGACATTGTTTTCTATTTAGTTTGGATGTTTAAGACACAATGTAAACTCTTGACATGCTAAGCACCAAGGCCCAAATTCTGCAAACACTTCCTTGTGTTCCATGCACAGAGGAAGTTTAATTTATCTCAGTGGATTTCTTTAGTGTATTAAAATAACTTCTGTGCGTAAGCGCTTTATGGGAATTGGACCGATGCGATTAGATGCCAACTACCTTAGAGACTATGTTGTTATTCTGCATAATAGTTCTGTTGAGTTGTACATTTAAGAACAGAACATTCTCCTTTTAGGTACATCATGTATTTTTCCAAGGGACTGAGCTTGTGGGAAGAAGAAAGAGGAGAAAAAGGAAAATATGGAAGAAGAAAAAAAGGCTAAAAAGTGTACTAATAAGAGTACTAGGTAAAACTTTGCTTAATTTTTACTTTTTTTAAGTATCATCACCTAGAGATTTAGACTACTTGGAGAATTTATTTAAAAAAAAAAATCAATACTCAGATAAGAACTAGGCCACACAACTTCATTACTGCATGCTTTCTTCAGTGTCTGGGTATGAGCTGAAATTATTCCAGGTTTTAATGTGAATAAAAATAAAGACACGGTGTGCTTCACAACACAACAGTTACATGACTGCCTAAGTGGAGGTTGTTAGTATAGCAACTGTGGTGTACATCACAGAAGAGCAGTGAAATTTTTTTTTAATCTTATATAACCAGAATAATTCACAAAATGTTTCAATGTATAATTTACCTGGGCAAACCTAAACACACAGGTGGTAAACATCAACTGTCAAAATAGCAGTGCACTGGAAAGCCTTTATTTACAGAAATTTGAATTTTTGAATATTCCTCTGTACTTGTCCATTTTGTTTGTAGTAGCTATTTTAATCCTAAAAAAATCACTATGCAATTCTTCCATACATGTTTTATAGGTAAATATTAGATAGATAATGATTGTGTCAGGACTGTTTGGGAACATCAGTTCTCCAGTTTTGGTGCTAGCCATGCTTGCCAGGCATAACAGGCCTGATTCAATTCCCTCTAAAGCCATTGGAAACACTATGGCTAATGAGCTCAGCAGTAACTGACTCATGCTCCATGTTGCCTACATTTTCACAAACAATATTTCTGTACCAAATATATGGCTGAAGACAGAAATTTTAAAATTATGTACTATTTTGAAGATGCCATGATATGGCAGGTTGAAATGGGATGTTATGAATTTTAATCAATGTGTTATAGCACAGTGATGTAGTAGAATACAGATTTTCAAGAATGCTATTATTAATAGATTTAGTGCTCTCTCCTGTTGGGTTAGACTGCATTCCGTGTTATCATATCACAGATGTGGCAACAGGAGTATTTACAGACTGTCAACAAGTCCTGAAACAGTTGTCTTGTAAATACTTCTAATATTAGAAGCTCCACTTCATGCTGCATTTGTTTTAAGGAGGAAAGGGTCCGCAGCTAGAATTCATTCTTGTCTGATAGACCTTTTCCATGCAGTTTTCTGGAGTTGTTATCAAATGGCCATTTTCCTTTACTGTTTTAAAGTAGTTCTACATCAAAACCACTCTTATCAGTTCACTCACTGCTGCCAGCTCGCCCACACTTTGCCAGGAGCATACAACAGCATATGTACGCATCATGCGCAGATGGGAATAAAGCCAAAACCATCAGCAAGGCTGTGCAGCTGCTGTCACGGCTCAGCCTCTTTTCCTGTCACAGGAGAATAACATATTTGATTTCATATTTGAGGTGGGAGAAGGAAGAGGGAATTCAAAAAGTACTCATCTGCTCGCTTTCCATAGCCTCTTAGGTTATTCCCTATATCCCCATGATATTTACCTGTCCCTGTATTAAGACCTCACCTGCTCCACCTGATTTTACAACTCTACTAACCACCTCCAGGACCAAGGTCAAGAAGTTAACAAAACATCTTAAGAGCAAGGAAAAAACCTCCCCACAGAGTGTTTACAACAGAGTGAGCCCCAGGAACGCCTGCATTCAGTAAACACCCTGTGGTATGGCATTGACAGAGCCCCATGCCCAGTGGATTACCTGGTGACCAGCCCCAGGCGCAGAAAGAGTCTGTTCTGAAGGATGAATTATGCTTGGCTGAAGTGACTGAGGAGGTGGAGGTTGCTGCGGCTGGGATACTGCTTGAGTGCTCTGCGTGTGATGGGGAGAGGGCACTTCGTTCTGAATGATCTGCTGGAAGGTGGTCTGGTACATCTGCTGCTGGGGGAGCTGGGGCACCCCGTGATGTGGTGGCAATGCTGGCACTCCTGGCGGAGCCACAGCAAGCAATGGTATCGTAGCAGCTGACATATTTGGCACTATTGTTTGGCAAGGCAAGACCAAAGAAGCCACGGTTGTATGAGGAAGATTGACTGCCTGCATGGGGAGGGCAGGGGAGTTTGGTGCCATAGGCAGAGTGGGGTTCATGGGGAGGCTGGGTAAAATCACAGCTGGAGCAAAATACTGAGAAGGAGCAGGTATGGGGGGCACATTTGCAGCAGGTATGTCAGAGAGGTTTGGAGGAAGGCTGTCAAGTCCTGCCAGAGGAGTAATTGCAGGAATGACAGGAAACTGAGGAATCTGAAAAAAATATAATATCACATAAATTGCAAGTGCTTTCACCGATGGTACAAAGTAGTTTCATTTGCCATAAAAGTACGTAAAAATCACCTGTGCCATTATGATAATTATGTCTGTTTGTAAATCACTCCCATTCATTTCCTGAGGTTTATAAACAGTAATAAAAACCACCTTATACTTAAATTATTAGTAAGAGAGAAAGAATTTCATTTCAGGGGGACATTTTTATACCTTAGAAGCTTAAAACTATTTCTAACACTAGCTTGAAGCCTTCAAGCAACATACTAATTAAAAGCTGCTTTCATTTTAACAGAAATGAAAAGGAAATGGACCAGACAAAATGCAAAACTCTTTCATGCAAAATTCAGTAAGACAATTTAAACCCCTTGTCTCTAAACAGGTTGGCTGGAACCCAGGCAGCACAGAAGATCTCATAAAAAGGATTTTACAGTCAAAACCTCCCAGGTGATGTAGTGGAAGGTAACTACCCTGTCATCACAGAAGCAGCTTGCTTCTTCCCTGTGGCACAAGCTGCTTCACATCATGGTGGCTGTCACTAGCAAACACACTAATAGCACCAGCAAACCCTTCCAAGGCCAAGGAAAGGGTCCATCCCTGCTACTGAAAAGAAACAGGGCTGAAAGCTGGGGTGGGGGGGACAGCGTGTGGGTGATAGGGAAAAGTGGTGAAGTTAGGGGCTCAGAAACAGGAAAAAAAATGGGCAACTTCTCATGCTTTTAAGCCTGGAATGGGGAAGAGAATGCCATTGAGGAAGATAGGGGGAAAAAAAAAAAAGAAAAAACCAAAAAACCACAGTTATTGCAATTTTGTAACTGCCATTAACTGGATTCTCTAGGCATGACACAAGATTACTCACAACGGAGAATTCTGCTTCAAACAAAAACAAATAGTAAAAAAAATATGGGAATTAGGAAAAAGCTATATTCTTATGGACTAATTAAATTGGCATGCATTCAAAATAGCCACACAAAAACTGCAAATCATGTTAATTATTAGCTGGAAAGCTTTTCTCAAACGCATGTGTTCACACACAGTTTTCAAAGATATTACCTGGGGAGGGGCCACGGGTGGAAGCTGTGGCACAGTTGAAATCTGAAGGGGTTTCAGTGGTGTACTGCTAGCTGCCACCTGAGAGGTCTGGGGCTGATACTGGGGCAATAGATGGGTTGCAGGCTGGATTGGACAAACTGGTTGGCTGGCAAGTACCTGCTGCAGAGAAGCTTGCTGTGATATGGGTTGCTGCTGGGAAAGAAAAGAATAAAAAATGTTATAGCCTGTGTATTATTAAAGAACCAGTTCAGTGGGCACAGCTACCTGTTTCTCTCTCTTGTTCAAACTGCACAATCAGAACTGTTGCTTGGAGTAGGGACTATCTATAGAAGAGAAGAGTGCTCCTAATTTAAACACCGTACAACAGCCCATGTTTAAAACACATTTAAATGCAAGATACATTACCTGAAAAGACAAATTCTAACTGTCTTGGAAGTGTTACTTGTAATAACTCAGACTCTCTAAATCCCAAAGATTGTTATAGTTGGCCCTGTAAAATCCCCACATGCTAACTTTAAAGATTCCTACTATGCATATTATACCCAGCCAACCTTGGCATTCAAAAGCTGACTACATAATGTAGCAGGCATTGAAATATACAATGCTTATTACCCGAAACATGACTAAAACACAATAATTATAGTAAAAGCTGGATCCAAGTTATTTCTGAGGTGCTGTAGTAACAATGTGGCAGCCAAAAAAATCAGTTTTACCATTCCAGAGAAAACAGTGCTCCAATGGCCTGCCAGATTTCATACAGTAGAACAGAAGTAAAAAGCTGCATTAAAGTTGAAAATAGTCAGTAACCAACCTTCACATTTTTCATGCCACCCAGTATCTCCTTCTTCAGTTCCTCTAATTACTGCTGAAAGTACTTTAAAAAAAAAAACACCACCTTCTGTTTCAGAAGCACAGCACTGAGGCCCCACATTGGCTCTGGACTGACCTACTTAGGACCACAGGATTGATTGCTTCACCCGGGCTCTGCAGCACATAGATCCTAACATCATGCTCAGTGGTCAAAAGGTAACTGTAAATGAACAGCCAAGCATTAATAATCCTTCATCTTCACCACTTCCACTGGAAATCAGTATCGTAATATTTTGCTCTGCATTTTTTTAGTATCAGGATTCTTCAACCAGAGTCTTTAGGTATTAATACAGTAAAACCGTAGAAGATGTATCAAGGAAGCAAGACACCATCCATCCCTAAAGAGCTGAAATTCAACCACAACTGGTAAGATTCCAGTAAAAGGATTGGTGGAAAAAAAAAAAAAGAGTATTTGGCAACTGGTATCAAGTGTCCAGGGCTGAACGCACCAAATGCCACAAGCAGTGCAAGACACGCTGGAGATGGCATTGAATAAATGCACAGCACCAGCTCAGCTCCTGCAGCGTTTATTAGTCCTATCTGAGCATTCACCTTGCCACATTAAAGAAAAAACTAGTGACATGGCTCTGTATTGCAGTTTCTGCCATTCCAGGCTTTGGGAAAGCTGGAGCATTTACCGAATTTACCCAATCCCAGACTCAAGGGAATGGCAGTGCTGATGCAAATAAGCAGCTCAGCAGGAACTGGCCTGGCACTGGTGATGAAACAGAGCAAATGGGCTGAGATGGACCCCACCTGAGGCATCTGGGGCAGCCCCAACCTGTCCCACATCACAAGGTCTGCTTCACCAGGCTCTGCAACATGGGAAACTCCTACTAGACCTGACCAACCTCTGCTGAACAATCACACTCACATGGTGCTGGACTGGAGCTAATAAACCACCTTGCCAGCACACAGAGCCAGCTTAGGCATCTCAGCATCCCTGGCTGGGTTAATTTGCAGCTCTGACAGGCTGCCCAGATAGCTGAGGATTGAGCACACTGACACAGGCTGTTCAACCCACTTTCAACTTGAGAGGACACTGTTTAAAGCAGAAGAATTGTGCTCATGGAACTAAGCAGCTTCCTTATGCCTCTATTTTCAATTCAGCTTGTGTTTTACAAAATGCTTGCAAACTGGATGAGACATAGGGAGGGGAAAAAATCAAAATCAATTACGCTAACTTTGCCCATTATAACCTTAACATTATAAATGCACAGATACCCAAATTGGAAAAAAAAAATGAAGACATGCAATATTGACCTCATGTGTCTGAGCCATCAGTGAATATTCATACAAGATCAATAAATTCCATTCTGTTAGACAGATTAATTATCTCACCCTGATTTCCCATTCTTTTGTTGCTCTGCCCTACTGCTCATTTACAAAAGACTACAGATCTCCACTGTTCAGAGCATCATGCCTGGAGACTCTGGGAACACCAGACCTACTTCTGTGTAAGGCACACAGGTGCTCTGGGAAGTTCTGCACAGAAATTTTGCCATTTTACCTATTTCTGTTATAATAATATTGTCTCTGTTTTCTAATCTTGCCAGGAAGCCCAGTAAAAGACTGACTTCTTACAGTATTATTATTACCGAAATAGGTAAAATGATAAAGTTACCATCAGGGATTGAATTATTTTAAGAGACAGTGACAATGTGAGGAAAGGGCATGTGAAAGAAAATGAGCAAGTTGGGCAAATATCCTTTTCCAAACCAGCATTTACTCATGGGGAAAAATAAACAACAGATTTTGAACTGTCAGCATAAAGCTACAGAGGCCACTAGAGAGATTTCTGCAACTGGTGAGGTCCTAAATTTGCATA
This sequence comes from Phalacrocorax carbo, assembly GCF_963921805.1. Classification (NCBI taxonomy): domain Eukaryota; kingdom Metazoa; phylum Chordata; class Aves; order Suliformes; family Phalacrocoracidae; genus Phalacrocorax; species Phalacrocorax carbo. The sequence continues at coordinate 24,215,691 of NC_087518.1, read as the reverse complement.
AAAGTAAAATTTTTGGCTGAGAGAACCATGAGAATATGCCTGCTCTTTAGAAAAAACACTGATATATGACAAAACTTCACATAAGTGTGTGTTTTTCAAGGAGACCAAATTACATTGTTCTCATACTGATGCTTTCAGAATAATAGGGCATGTTAAAAAAGGGGGTGGGGGGGAGGGGGAGGGAATCAACCTGTGAGATAAATATTGATAACTAAAAAGGTTTGGAGAGGTATGATACATGCCAGTCACAAAGTATACAGACACTCCCCAGTCCCAGTTGACTGGGGCTTGCTGTTGAGTTGCTGACTCCCCAGTCAACAGTTCCTACTAAGGAAGCCATGCTTTTGGTAGAATCACAAAAATGAGCCACGGATTGCCATGTTGTACAGGTCTGTGGCTGCATTCCTTACAGGCTGACACCACCTCTGCACAGAGGTGACTGCAGCCTTCACAGCAGCCCCTCAGTTGCTTGAAAGACGTGTTTTGTAACTCCCTTTAAGGAACAGAGGTTCTAGGAGGGAATTTGGTAATACAAAACACAAAGAATTACTATTTGGAGACAATTCAGAAGACACAGATTCTTCTCTTGGACGATAAAGCTGCTGGCTGGATGCCTATGCTGAACTACATTTAACACACATGCACAAGTCAAAAAGCAGCATCACCAAGGATCTAAAGACAACCGTTACCAGGCAACAGAGTCTTTTTCTAACCTTTTAGAAAGGTTAGAAAGGAGGGGCCAAGTAATAACACAAAATAAACAAAAAACTATTTGATTTCTAAGGACAAAGATAGTACATTGCAATCAATGTAAGGCTTCAAGACAGTGCTGTTAAGCCACATGGAAGAGAAGCCTTAAGCTACATGAAGACATTCCAAGGTATCACACAATTGTCCTCAAGCCCATTACTCTTCCATCCCTTGAACCCAACACCCTTTGCCCCATCCCTAAGTCTCTCCAGCTGTAGTTCATAGTTTCAAACTCCTCAAACTTGCTCCAGATACGGGTTGGAGCAAAGCACGGGCAAGGAACGGGACGAGAAAAGTGCTTATCGGCAGCAGCCAAGCTCTCACCTGCTGGCTGGCCAGTACTGGCTGCGGCTGTCCCAGCTGCAAGGAGGCAACAGTGGTGGGCTGGACAACAGGGAAAGGCATCGCAGGCTCCTGGTAGTGCTGGGGCCGCTGGGACACCACTGCAGGTGCAGCCTGAACCGCAGGGAGGCCAGGCTGCTGGAGGGAGAACAACTGCTTTAGAGAAGATCCACCCTCATGTTAAGAGTCTCTGCAACTGTTCACCAAGAATGTAATTACAAGGAAATAGCCTACTGGGTACTTGGTTCAAAACAAAGTGGAAAAAAAAGTATGAAAAATTATCTGAAATGAAAGGAAAGTTACTTAATCTAAACACATGGAAAAAGTTGGCAAATTCCAAATAAGACAACCAAACTGCAATGCATTTCTTTCTGGAAGCAAGCATGCAGACCAGTAAAACCACTGAAAGCGCACACACAGAGTGAGACTATACCAACAGAAACAATCTGTTTAACTGGGAGAAAAAGAAATTTATCTTCATGAAGACTCTTAGAATTTCAGAAAGAATCTTTATCTTTAAAAAAAAAAGCAAGTAATTTACTTGAAATGGATGCCAAGAAAATGAATAAAGAAATGAGAAACAAATTAAAACCACAGTGGAAGTGAAAACAAAATAAATTATTTTTTTTTAATTCAGGTAAGGTTTGTAACAGCAGTTCTCTAAAACTTCAGCTCAAAGTAGATAAAAATAAACAGTACATCAGACTGAGGCTCATAAGCCTAAACAAACCTACTACAGCTCCAGTTATGTGCTTGTTATCTTAGTAAATAATCTCCCACATAAATACAGTGAGTTTTCTTTCTTTTTCTTGGAAAATGGAAGGTTTTGAGTTGGAGTTTTGTTTCCTATGTTTGTTGAGATTTTTCAAACCTTGGAACTTTTTACCTAGGTTATTGCAGGAAGAAAAATACAGAAGCCCCATCAGAAAATAAATGGCTATAAGAAATATTTTGCTCATGAATAAAGGTTATTATCTTGCCAAACCCTCAATCACAAAAAACGTAATGCATTTAGGTTAAAGCTACTGAAACGTATCAATGGAAAGAATGAGTCTGCTCTAAAAAAGTATGCTGCACAGCTCAATTTAATAAAAAAAAATTGTGTTCAAGATGTGCCTTTTGAGTGTTATATTTAGAGTTGATAAGGTAGTGCTTCAGGTGAACAAGAAACAAGGAAGGATGTAACCCAGGAGACGTATGCACCTAGGAAATGTGGTTTCCACAGTGGAGGTAGCTGGCTACAGATGCCAAGAATGATTTTTTCCTTCAGGTAAATGGAGTCATGTTTCAATGCAACCACAAAGTACACTACATAATTTGTTGCAGGCATTTTGAAAAATATAAGATAAAACGAGGGAAAATTATGCACTTCCCAAGTACACAGGATAAATCCGTATCAAGCAAGATAAAACCATTGGCCCTGGATTTTATTTTTTCTTAAGTCAAATAGGATGAAACAAAACAAAAAACCTACCACATTACTACAATTTTTACTAGGCAGGTTGCTTCCACTGCTTGGGGTAGCTGCAGTCACCAGCTTGCTCTCCACCAGTGGTGTTTTGCCAGCATACACTTTACAACAGGGCTGGGATCATCCAAGCAGACTGGCTTCTCTGCCATCGCAGGATTCAGAAGGCAGAACGTCTTCTGCAACTCTTGCAGACCTCATGGGAGAAGTACTGGTCTTTTGGATAGTTATGCATTGTAAAGATTCATGTAATAAAGGCAGGTCTAAATTTCTGCCCCGTGGTCTGCTGATTTGCAGGAGAGGTTGAGACACTGAGTTTTCTGGGAGTTGGCTACCTGGGGAGCGAGCATTTTCAACAGGCATCAAGACTTCTGACATGTTTTGATCTTTGCCAGACTGAAATAAATAGGCTAGACATGTCTGCTGAGGCTGTTTAGGAACCATGAGCTCCCATAGGGTGTGCAGAGGTCCCCAATGCCACCAGAGGCAATGAGCCTGCTGCTACTTCTCCGGTCTGCAGGTACGCATTTTCCTCTCCCGGTTCTTGGGGAAGGGACATTGTGTTTGGTGTCAAAGCCACAACGGGGTCACTGTGGTGGCGAAAAGCAGCACGAGCGTTGCCTGTCATGTGTAATGGGTGCAGGCTGGAACTGGAACATGGTGCTGCCACAGCTTCTGACAGATGCAATACACTCATGTTGTGTCTCTCACCAGAAGCGGCTGAAGATTTATGTTCACTCGCATGTGTTTGTTCTTGCACCAGTAGTTCCATTAATTGCTTTTGGTCAAGGTCATAACAGCATGAAAATAGGAGCAAGCATGAATGTCTGACTGGGCTACCAATGCCTGATTTTGGAGCCCCACTAATGGATGTACATCACCAATGTGAAAGATTAAATCCAAACCCAGAGCCAGAAAGGTAGTAACTGGATGTGCAACCTTTGGTCACAACTGGAAGAAACATCAGACCCAAAGAGGCTCTTGAACAAATGGAGGAACAATAACGTGCGGTTATACTGACAGTGAACAAAACCAAACAGAACAGTTCCCAAATACATGCATGAGAGTAAAAGTAATAACTGCAAAGCTACTAGTGTAGCTCAGTGACAACGGATTGATCAGGAGCTTTTTAACTGAAAGGATGACATCTGCCAGTGAGCATTTCTTCAGAATGGCAAACATAGCTAGCCAGACACCATCTCTAAGCACACATTTCAGATCAACCAGGAATGTATCACTAAGCAAGTCACCATTGGTAGAGCAGAGTGAGGAATCCAGACCTACTGAAAACAAGAGTATAAGTGAGCCATTAAGTATGATCTAGGATACAAAATGATTTTGAAAAGCTATAGACTTACTCCTGAGGGCTGCTGGTAGTGCCCCAGCTGCTGAAGGCTATGGGGCACAGCCTGGCTCTCGCTCAGCGGTGGGCTATACACCCGTTGGATAGCAGTAGGTACTGAATCAGGCAGAGACGAATAGATCACACTTTGCTGGCTGCTTTGGGAGTCTGAATAAACAGTGGACCCCTGACCACTGTCAAATGTGCTGTCAGCTGAAAGAACAATATTTTTTATTAAAAGCTTGACAACTCCAAATGTTCAAGTAATGATTTTAGAGCAAGGTCAACATTGGTTTATGTAATTACCATTTTTACTATCCTAGATCATTCCATTATATAAATAAATTATACAACACAAATGTTATTTTCTACAAAAGGCACATACTGCTTTTCTTAAGCCAAAAACCATCCCCATGGATTTCTGTGCATGATGATATTTTAGGCACATTGATATTTCCTTTAAAGGGCATAAGGTTGACATTAAGAATTGCAGACATTTATAGATTTTGTAGGATGAAAGGAGAGGAAACCCTAACTGTAATGTTCACAGCAGATTATGGAGTCTTTTAAGAGTTAGATTTCCCAGGGATACATTGATTTTAACACCTTTTTGCACTGAAAAGTACAAAATTCTTTATATTGTATGCTTTATTAGTTCAGCAAATCATACCCTACTTGAGTATATTGCAATATCTCAAGATGAAGAGCAGATAACAAAATAATTTGAGGGTTTGCAGTGATTTAGGAGTACCATTCAGAGCTCTGTCAGAGTTTCTCATGCAGAGTGTTTGCCCAGCTAACCTGCAGAATTGCACAGCTATGGGTACTGGGCAAGCATCATATCTTTTCTCAAATGGAAATAAATCTTAATTGTACCATTGAGTATTACTGATTTTTATAGTGTCTTTTGACAACTTTTGAAGCCTGTGAAGTACAGGTGCCCAGTTCTTCTTGAGCATAAGATATTGTTTTCACCATTTGAGAAATTAAATTAGACACTCAAGACCGTAGACGTATGTATCCAAGAGAAAAATAGCTTGTAACAGATTTAAAACTCAGCACTGAAAGGAAATTGTAATACAGTTACAAAAAAGTACTTAAATTACAGCTAAATGTAAATACTATTTCTTTTTTGGACACCCTGCATCTTCTCTTTTTTCCATATTCCAAATAAGGTTTTACTTATCTGGCTTTTAAATAAATTATTTTTAGTAGCATCCAAGATTACATTTATCCCTAGTACTCACAAACTATTCTCCCAACAGTTTTTTTGCAAAATTAATCTCCCCTGTATATTTATTCAGCTCATTTCCAAAAAGAGTCAACATGGCCCTACTCTAAGAAGGCACAGATTTCTGCTGCATACACACTTCCATTTTATTGCAAACAACTGTTTTAAGACCTCAAAGGAAAAAAAAACCAAACCAAAACAAAACCAAATAAAAAAATAGTATAATGGTAGAGTGCTAGAGTAAAATCTGAGTCAGTCGCATATTTTTATAGAACAACATGCATTACACACATTATTAGTTTACATTTTTAGAGGTCTTAGGCCTAGCATCACTAAGGAAATGTTCAAAGACATCTCATACTGAATTGTCAAATAATACCAAGTATTGCTTAAAAGTTGAGGAGGAGTAGGAAATAAACTTGGGGGGTTTATATTTAGTATAAAATTCTGCCAACTCATGTCCAACAGAGCCATGAGAAGCACAAGTAGCCTCATTGTATCACTGGAAACAAAAAGTCATAATTATGTTTTTTCTCAAAGGAATAAGATACCATGAAATAAGCTTATGATCCAAAAAATGAAATGAGATTAACTTTACAAAGCTTTTTTTTCCTGAAGTTAATACTGCAATATTCTGAGCCTTATGCAAATATGGCCATTTCTCATATCTTGTAACGGTTTGTTTTCTTGTAGAGGCATGCTTTGTTATTTTAGTATTCAAACCAGACCTCTATATAGCAATTTATACAATACCTGAATTAAAGCAGCAGCTGTCTCTTTGCTAAAGATAATGCATCTTTAATTTAAATATGCTTACATGAAAGTCCAGAAGAGTAAACCAGAAATATTATGATAATAGTTTAGTAGCAAAATACATATATCAGATTTTATCAGAAAAACTGGGTAGAAAAGAAACTCAAAATTTCTAATCTTCCAAGCTAAAAATATCTGGCAACATTTCCTTCAAGATGTTTAAAAGGATAAATAGATTAAGATTTCAATACCAGAGCTTGACTTGGTAACAAAGGTTGATTTTAGGGGACAGATACAGGGATAAGTTACTTTTGGAAAATGAAAACACTACTTCCTCACGCCTTGCTGTTTGCTGGAACTAGGTCTGATGCTCAGAAATAAAATGAAGAAACAAGCAGCTCTGCAAGCAAAGCCAGGTAGTTTCTTATTCAGGGATAGACCAAAATCAGTGCTTGGAATTGAAACAAGAGATGTAACTCCACCTGTCTTGAAATAGATCACTCTTGAATCAACCCCCAGCTGAATGTAAAGACTTGCCAGATCATCAGCTTGTAGCTACCAGGGCCTGGACAAAGGAGAGCAACCACCTACACTGACCTGCCCTAACAAAGATCAAACAACCCCCTTGCTTCAAGGCCATGAGCTCAGGACAAAATAGAGAGCCTGAAGGAACTGACAGAGCACCCACATCATGACCTAAGGCCCCCAGTAATAATTACAGTGTCAGCCCACAAGGTTTGGTGCTCTCAAGATGCAAAACCAAACCACAGTTCATATTTCTCACAAAACAGGGAAGTGTTGAATTACATTATGTAACATTCAGAGATGGATTTTTTTTTCCTGCTGTAGATCTTTGCACAGCTTCACAAAAAACTTCACGCAAGCCATCAAGAGTAACTTGCAAAACAGAAGAAACTGCGGCGCTTTGGTTTCAGCAAGGTCTGCTTTTGAATAAACATCTCCATGTTGCCAACATAATTTCAAAAAGCCACCAGTCGCTCTGACCAGTTTGGTGCAAATTCAGCTTCTGCAGGCTCCGAAACTGTTTCACACAAACTTAGTGTTGATACCACCACCTGGCACAGAAAACATGTATTTTTTTTGTGTCTAGCAGCAGGTCTTCTTGATTTGCCATTTACAAATATATTATGTGTCTGTATTGCTACTGGAGGAGGAGCTATCTCCATATTTTATGCTTTTTCTTAAAACTTTATTTCTTTCAAAATTGATATGCATCTGTCCAAGACAATTCTGTTCTTTTGACCTATTGTGTAAAAACACACACAGCAGCTCATCTCACCACTGAGCTCAGATTATTGTTGATTTTTCCCTTCAGACATTCATCACACTGTGCACAAAAAAACAACAAAAGACTTACATGCAACAGATGTGACACTGGTGGGCAGGTTCTGTTGAAAGGGATGCTGGTCTGCCTCAGGCTCCTCCGACTCCGACAGGACATGGTGACCAGTGTGAGAAAGGTAAGTGACCTGGACCTGCTGCACATGCGACATCTTCAACTTTTCCAGACATTCAGAGTCCCGACGTTCCTCTGACTGCATCCTAGGCCAAATTCTCTCTCTTCTCCATAGTATTAATGCCACTCTGTCACGTATTGACTTCGCAACTATCTTGAGATCATTTTCATGAAAAAATCCAGAGTCAATCTACAGAGGAGGCACAAACTTAGCAAGATTATGTGCTCATGGGTGTGCATGAAGCAGTCTCTTCCTAACAGAGGAAACATCAGTTTGAAATAACATGAATTACATATTTATTCCTCATAACAACAGAAACTCAAGAGCTCAACAGGGGTTTGTGGTTTGTTTTGGTTTGGTTTTGTGGTGGTGTGTTGTTTTTTTTTTTTTTAATAAAACTTCTATCCCTAATGCATTTTAAAACAATATGTAATTTCTAAGACCTGAATATATACTGAGTCAATTTATTCACCAGTTAACATGCATTGAGAAGAGAGCAAGTTTAACTGCAGATGGGTTCCCCTATGTGCCACCCCCCTCTTTTTTTTTTTTTTTTTTTAAGACTAACAGAATAGTCAAAACAGGAAAAAAAAAGATTTGAAAAATGCTCTTTGAACAATGCAACTGGAGTAAACCATACTAACCCTAAATCAGAATTTATTTCCTTAACCTTTCTGGTATAGATTTTCCCAAATTGCTGTGCTTAATATCACAATAAGTCATGAAGTAAAAGATGTTAACAGAATTTAATCTTAAATTTACTTCTCTTAAATGGTAAAGTCAGTCAGTATTGATTCACTTTTATAAAGAAAAAGGTTGTCATTGAATCAAACGTAGTCTGTTCACATTTGACTGAAAAGGGGACCAAGCTTTCTCGGAAGTCAACTGCTCAACAGATAAAATTGAAATTAATCTCAGTGCTATTTGTTTGCATAATCTCCCATAGTGTGGGGTATGAATTTTAATTTAATAATGATCTACCAGAGATTTGTCTGCTCTTCCTACATTCTTAACCTGCATATTCGACACATTTGGAAGCAATTATACCTATGGAGGAAGTCTAGAGGTTTTCCTTCTGTGCTCTTGCCCAAACACAAAATGGTTTTACAGCTTAGATTTTTACTGTTTAAAATTAAAAGGTGCAAATACAGCTGCAGATGGATATGGCTATTTTCCACTAGCTATGCCCTCAGACCTTACTGACATTCCTGAACTGATGATGCAGCAAATGCTAACAACAGAAGGGAATTAGTCAAGAGAAGAACCACGTGGGCCTAGAGAACCTTGTATGGTATTAACTAATGTGCCCAGTAGATTCTTCATGACAAAGCTTAACAGCAAAGCACTGAAAACCTGCCACATTAACAATTTTTTTAAAAACAATTATTATTCCTACATTTCTATATAAAGATGGTTAAATATTAATGAAGTCATGCTATTTTACAGTACGCACTGGTTGTGAAAGGTAACTTGAGGTTGCAAACCCACCAGAACATTTTAAATTCCTTTTGCCCACATTGTTTGGACAGGCTGGAACACCTGACTATTGAAAACCCCTCAATAATGATAAATAATTCCCCATATTCGAAAGGTCTCCCGCATTCTTCTGTTCCACAGCACATAAAACCAACATGAATTAGTGAAAGCACATGACTTTGGCATTCCATACATAATGGCTAGAAAAAGACATCCAGAAATAAACATCCCACTTTGCCTGCCCGCCCCAACAGCCTCAAGTTTGAAAGCATTTCCTATGCAGTCACTTAGGTAACACTTAATGTAGTAGTAAAACACAGGTTTTAAAATTATTTGGGAAAGGGTATAGTATCATAGTAATTCGGGAGTGATCCTTTTAAACATTTTTACAAGAATTATTTCTTCTTCAAAGCACAATATCACAACCATGGGCCAAGTAACCTACAGAACTTCAAAATTCCAATATTTCCATAAATAGTTAAATGCAAAACATAATAGCAAATAACTGCACCAGAGCAACTTTTACATTAAATGAGTTCTGTAACAATACATTGCTCAAAAAATATTGGACCTACTACAAACAAGGCAACAGAGGCCTGAATTTCTCCCCCTAAATTTGGAGTACATGGTGATGAGTCCAAGCATAGTAAGGCAACATTACCAAAATGAGTGCCTCCTAAGCAGGACTGGTGATGGCAACATCACTAAATGGGATCCTTTGGAATTTAGATTATAATAGGAACATTTCTGCAAGCACAAGAAAATTCAGACCCTTGACTCAGTGCTTCCTGAGTCTTTGTCTCCGTGGCATTAGAAAACCTAAACAACTGCAGTAAAGACTAAAATACAAGTTCCAGGACTATATAGTGAAACTGGAGCACGAAACAGTTTTTCTAACAAAACCCCACAAGTTATGAAGACACAGAAATTCACCAAGTTAAGCTTCTGTTAAAAAATCCAAAGCTTATTCATAACTCTGTGCAGTGGGCTTGAATCTAGTTTCCTATTTATATTTGGTGACAGGATGGCTGACCACAGACTTTCCTCATCTACATTCCTCCTAAATAACACTGACAGAAAAGATGGAAAGAACTGTTTTGAAGAATTCAGTGCAAAATCTTTTGTGACTGAATTTTTGAACTCTCCTAATTTCAAGCTGCTGTCTGAAACTGAACAGATTCCAAACAAATTTAAAGACATTCAACAGCTAACAGAAATTGGCAAAAGCGTTTTCAAAATATAAAAGTAGAAGAGACCTCTATGGTCCCTTATCTATTTGAAATGGCATTTCATGAATCTGTTTTCATACTTGGTAAACAATATTTTTCAGTTATTAATTCTCCCTCGTTTACACCTTTCTTGCAGCATTCATTCTAAAAATCAATGCAAACTGCTTATCCTAGTCACCTGGAGTGGTTTAAGTGGAAGTTACTTTACCAGACTCATTCTTCCTGTCCTTTGATATTTATGCACTACTTTATATATATACACATTTCTGTCAGGAGAAGTTTATTTTACCATTTCTTGTGCAACATCATCAGGAGTTTCCTTCTCCAGATCAAAAGTAAACTCAATGGCTCCATTATCTTTGGGTTTTCCTTTCAGTTTCTTAGGATCTTCTACCCAGAGTCTTAAGGCAATAGAAGATTTCCTACCATGGTCTTCTTCTGCAAGTTCCACTCTTACCCCAGTATCTTCAGCAAAAAAGGCATGGCTTAATAAATCTTTAATTTCATATCTGCAATGGATATAAAGAATATTCAAATAATGCAAGACTTAAGCAATTTCAGAGGTCTGTGACAAGAAACTGCTGTTAAAGGCAAAAATATTTACAATATGTTTGGTGTTCATCCATACCAAATTTCTGTTCTTAGCAGAAAGACGTAGTATTTCCGGTGTTACTGAGGACTGATGAAAAAACATCTCTTATTTCACAAAGCTTCAGCAATATTCATACACCATAAGCACGTACAGAAATGCAGACTATAGCTTTGCTCAACTTTTCTTGTGTATCTGAGCTTAAAGTATACTAAAGAAGAGGTTCCCTCTAGGTAAGCAGTTGAAGTCCCTAAAAACTGTACTTGTGAATGTTACGAAATACTGAACACACTCACTCATCTAGGAGAGACCAGCATAAGAAGATTAGGCTTTAAAACCAAAGCTGTAAACAAGGCACAATTTGTTTCCATATACAGAGGCTAACGAGTCAAAGGAATCTACTATAACAGCTTTTGATTAATCTACCATGTCGCATTCATGGTTGACCACCACCACAGTCAATGCTCCACACAGAACATTCTGAGTGAGATTTGACAGACAGGTATGCCAGAATGTGCTAGAATATGCTAGCTCACATGTCCACAGTGATGCTTTCTGACCTCACTGTTTGAAGCAGAGAGGTTGAGACACACAACAAATGCATTTATTCAATTATCCTGGCATTATATGGCAGGAAAGTTGGCAGTTATATTCTTATTTCCATTCTGCATTTTCTTCTGCACAGGTGAGACCCAGAGGCCAGAAAGAAAAATCCACAGACAACTTAGAAATCCCTGCATACACATTATATAATACAAAATTTGATCACTTGAAACAAACCTTTCTTCTTTATTTTTGCAAATGCACTCCCCAATTATCTCCTTTATTTCAGGATCAGTAACTTTCTCAAAGCTTGCTGGCTTTATACCCTATAAGGATAGAGAAAACAATTTAGTTTGAAAAAGAATTACATTATAGCTCTTAGGGACTTTTTTCGTACATTTTACAGTCAATTCAACCCTTGGAGTAACTAATACTTTAAAGTTGTTAGTCTTAAGGCAAAACTGAAGATTTAGGGCTACCATATTTCTAAGTACCATTGCATTTCAAAATAAGCACACTAGTTTGTACATGAACTCAGCCAAACGCAGGGCAAATCTCCCTTTTTCTTTACTAACCTTTGCAAACCTTACCTTTATATCTGTGGACTATGAAGTCAATATTCAAGAAAAAGCAAATTTCAAATTTTCAAATAACTCCTTTCTGAATTTACTCCTTTTACATTTTTGCCTTAACTCTCAAAACACTAAATTAATAAAGACAAGTAATCGTGTTTCTCTTCAGACAGCCAGTTTCAAGAATGAGTCAAAAATTCATTGGAATATTCCATATTCCTGTTTCCCACTAATCTTTTGCCCTTTTATGTCTCCAACACACTGACACCCCGCCCCCACCCCCCCAAAAAACCCAAACAAACCCCAAACCCCAGTCAAACCCCAAAATCAGGTAGGGGAGCAGGAGAATATGCCCAGCAGTTCTGTGTAGCTCTCACATTTCCCCAGCACATTGTCAGAATCTCATCAGGAATGAGTGGCAAAGCAGGTGTAACCTATAAATCAAGTTAAACCTCTGTCAAATGTTAACAGTTTTGCTAAGAATACTGTTCAGTTCTAGAGCTGGAACAGGTAAACTGTGAGCATGGACTTTCAAGGAGAAAACCCAACTGTTCATTGCAGAAGAAAACTTAGAGAAGCAGAACCCACTTCTCCACATAGGGAGCTTAGGCTTGACATAGGTGTAACAGGTATAGTTTGCATTTCTTTCAGGCCAGGTGGGGTTGTTTTAAGATGACAGAGACTATTTAAAAGAAACATCCAGAATCACAGAATAGAAGGGACCTCTGGAGATCATCTTGTCCAACCCCCCTGCTGGAGCAGGTACACCTAGAGCAGGGGGCACAGGACCACATCCAGGCAGGTTTGGGATATTTCCAGAGAAGGAGACTCCACAACCTCTCTGGGCAACCTGTTCCACTGCTCTGTCACCCTCAAAGTAAAGAAGTTTTTCCTCATATTCAGGTGGGACTGCCTGTGTTCCAACTGTGCCCATTGCCCCTTGTCCTGCCACTGGGCACTACTGAAAAGAGTCTGCCCCCATCCTCTTGACATCCACCCTTTAGATATTTATAAGCACTGATAAGAACCCCCACAGTCTTCTCTCCTCCAGGCTAAACAAACTCAGGCCTCTCAGCCTTTCCTCATAAGAGAGATCCTCCAGTCCCCTGATCCTGATCATCTTGGTAGCTCTCTGCTGGACTCTGTCCAGTAGTTCCCTCTCTTTCCTGAACTGCAGAGCCAAAACTGGACACGGTACTCCAAGATGTGGCCTCACTAGGGCAGAGTAGAGGAGGAAGATAGCACCCCTCAACCTGCTGGCCACACTCCTTTGAATGCACCCCAGGATACCATCAGCCTTCTTGACCACAAGGGCGCATTGCTGGCACATGTTCAACTTGCTGTCCACCAGCGCTCCCAGGTCCTTCTCAGCACAGCTGCTTTCCAATAGGCCAACCCCCAACCTGTACCGGTGCATGGGGTTGTTCCTCCCCACGTGCAGGACACTTCCTCTTGTTGAATTTCATGAGGTTCCCTCGGCCCAGCTCTCCAGCCTGTCCAGGTCTCGTTGGATGGCAGCACAGCCTTCTGGTGTATCAGCCACTCCTCCCACTTTTGCGGATGATACAAACTTGCTGAGGTTACACTCTATCCTATCCTCCAGGTCACTGATGAATACGTTGAACAGGACTGGACCCAGCACAGACCCCTGGGGAACACCACTAGTGACAGACCTCCATCCAGACTCTGCCCCATTGATCATAGCCCTCTGAGCTCTGCCGTTCAGACAGTTGTCAATCCACTTCACTGTCCACTCATCTAACCCACACTTCTTACGCTTACCTGTGAGGACATTATGGGAGAGAGTGTCAAAAGCCTTGCTGAAGTCGAGGTCAACAACATCCACTGCTCTCCTTTCATCTACCCAGCCAGTCATGCCATCATAGAAGGCTATCAGGTTGGTCAAGCGTGACCTCCCCTTGGTGAATCCGTGTTGACTAGTTCTGATAACCTTCTTTTCCTCTACATGGCTGGAGATGACTTCCAGGATAAACTTTTCCATCAGCTTTCCAGGGATGGAGGTGAGGCTGACTGGCCTATAGTTTCCTGGGGCCTCCTTCTTGCCCTTTTTGAAGACTGGAGTGACATTGGCTACCCCCTCCTGTCCTCCATGACCTTTCAAAGATGGAGAGTGGCTTAGCAACAGCATCTGACAGCTCCCTCAGCACTTGTGGGTACATCCCCTTGGGGCCCTTGGATTTGTGAGGATCCCATTTGCCTAAATGATCTCTAACCCTATCCTCCTCAACCAAAGGGAAGTCTTCCTTTTTTCAGATTTTCTCTCTCTCCTCTGGGAGCTGGGATGCCTGAGGACCAGCCTTATCAGTTAAGACTGAAGCAAAGAAGGCATTCAGTAACTCTGCCTTCTCTGCATGTTGCATATCCAGGGGACCCGCCTTGTTCAGCAGCGGGCCCGCAGTTTCCCCAGTCTTTCTTTTACTACTGATGTATCTGAAGAAGCCCTTCTTGTTATCCTTGATATCCCTTGCCAGATTTAGTTTCTAGTGTGCCTTGGCCACCTTCATTGCACTCTGCATACCCTAACAACATTCCTATATTCCTTCCAAGTGGCCAGCTCCTTTTTCCACATACTGTAAACCTCTTTCTTCCATTTGAGTTTCCTAGAAGCTCTTTGCTCATCCATGTGGGTCTCCTGGCTCCTTTGCTTGACTTCTTCCTCAAAGGGGTGCACCGATCTTGAGCTCAGAGGAAGTGGTACTTGGATATTGGCCAGTTCTCTTGGACCCCCCTGCCTTCTAGAGCCCTAGCCCATGGGATTCCTCCAAGCAGGTCTTTGAAGAGGCCAAAGTTAGCTGTCCTGAAGTCCAGGGTTGTAATCCTACTTGTCACCCTGCTTCTACCACATAGGAACCTGAATTTGACCATCTCATGGTCACTGCAGCCAAGGCTACCCCTAATCCTCACATCTTCAACCAGACCTTCTTTGTTTGTTAGTATAAGGTCCAGCAGCACATCTCCCCTTGTTAGCTCCACCACCTGTGTCAAAACCGCACACACTTCTAGGGCAATCATAGGTTATTTTTCCCTACTTTCTAATATTTCAGGACCAAAATCTTAACTCAGCATGACCCTCCTTCAGGGTATAAAGCCTCTTAATTAAAATAACATATATCTTACCAACGTAAAGAGAGACTGTAGAAGTAATAGTATGCAAGTTCTCAGGCTAAATAACAGTTTATGTATTATGTCATCTTTCTGTACATGTAATCAAAATATACTAAAAAATAATTACCAGCAACAGCTGGGCAGTTAACACATACATCCAGCTGTGCTTTTTCAAAGCCCAGGCTTAAAATTTCTTCTGATGCCAGGTTGCAGGCAGGGAAGAAGTGATGTTCTGGTAGGAGCAACATCATTTCCTGTGAGGCCACCTTACTGCTCTCCTTGTCAAACAATGTAGGAGCAACTACCAAATACCCAACACCTGTAACACTGGTAATTCATTCCATTCAGTTCAACAGAAGATTTCCTGTGAATACTTTTCATGTATATATTCAGCTACAGATGAAAAGAGTGGCAACAGAAGAAGTTATCCTTTTTGTGATGTTCAGCTAAAAAAAAAAAAAATCACAAAAAAAATTCATCCTGTTTTAAAAACAAGTTAACATCTCTACCTACTAAAACATGATGCATATGAATGAGAATTTGACAAAATTAAATTGGGAACAGATTCTGCAGTTAGACCCTATTACTTAAGGACCCAAGTATTTTCAATGAAGTCAAGAAGAATAAAAAGGAAACATGATTTCCTGTCCCTAAAAAACCCAGAATTTGATTAAGCACATAACTGAATGGGATTTGGACATTGAACTCCATTCAAATCTTTTTAAAGTTTCCCCCTCAAAGAACAGTAAATAATAGGTCATGCAGTGGCAGATGAGGAGACCTGAAGTCCTGATGAATGGCATTTTGGCTCACCTGATGCTGCCTTGGATAGAAATAAAGAAATTATGTATTTCAGAAAGTGTCTGCAAGCACTTTGTTGCATTTAGTCTTGAATAAATTTTATGGGTGAATTTCAATGAGGGCTGGCACCTCTCTAAGAATTTCTGAGTATTCTAGTGTCAGATTATATTTTATCTTTTTATTAACATTATGTTGCCATTCAAGCCTCAGATTCGACTTTAAACTTGGATTTATTTATTTATTCATGTAAGGTCAACTAATCCCTTCTCATCTTAAAACTCAAGAGTGAAATACGTAATTAATAAATTTTCGGGGGAAAAAAAATGATGGAGTGGTCCTACAAAGACTCAGCTTCCCAGTTTTGCCGAGGCAGACAGCTGCTGAGATCCATAAAAAAAACATTCCTTGTGGGAATAAAACAGAATAATCCATACACGTGGCTCACTGGCTGTGACCCACTAAAAAGAATTATTTGCTTAAGCAAACCTAAATCTTGCTTATGAGATGAGAGTTCAAATTTTGTATATTAGAAAAATATGCCAGAATGATAGGGAGTGTCTAGCCTACCAAAGCCCAGGCTTGCTCAAAACAAGCAAAAGCACACCAGAGTATGTCAAGAGTGTTTAAGAGAGCTCTGATACCTGAATTAGAAATGAAAGAAAACAAAGAAGTACCAAAAGACACTTTTAGCATGAATCATCTATAACCTAATACACCCTAAACCTGCAGGAGCCTACTGTGTTCTCTGATGGGGAGGAGTTTGAAGAAATCTTCAGTTCACAAGGGAAAGCAATAGGACAAACCTCTACATTTTTGAATGGTCTAGTTTGCTACAGGAAACCATTGATTTCCATCTTAGTGACACTTATCAGGAAGAATGGATAATAAAGACCGTCATCTTATATAGCTTAATATTTACTGAAAAATATCCCACAAATATGCATCAGTATCATTTTAACTTGGAAAAAAAACCACCAAACACCCCAAAACACCAAAACTCCCCCCAGCAAGGTAGTAGAGGCAACTTTCATCATACTATTCTAAGAACTTTCAGTTACCTAGAGGAATATATTGCTTACGTATCTGTGCTCTCAAGGGTACCTGCCAATTGCTTTTTATAATTGCAGAGTGCTTCATGGGTATCTTAACACAAACTGAGCATATGAGACACACAAACAGCATAAGGCATATTTTCTTTTCCAGAATTCATGAACAATCTTCATTTTACATGGTTTGACTGGAACTCTGACATGACTGGGATTGAGCTGGGCAAGGTATATTGGGCATGTAGAAATTAGGTTTGCCTGCAAATGATCCTTTTGACAGATCCCTGATGACTGGCCCCTATTTTTGACCTTACAAATTGCTTCCACAAAAAAAAAAATCAGCTCCTCCAAACACCATTCTACTTTCAACATCTTTTGAAGGAACACTGACTCCTCTCCAAACATCTATTGTATAATCTACTGAACAGCTAGGCTATGAATAGATGACTAAAACAAACAAGGACAAAATATGCCCAAAGTACTGAAAAAGAACTGCTTTGCAAAAGTGTTTTCTCAATGCCCATATGCTATAGCATGCTTTTGCTCCTTACTCTTCATTAAAATCTCCTAGACCATCTCATTGTAATGCTGCAAACCCTCCCTACAGCACTGTGACCTGATGCTTACCAGCCTCCTGATAATGAAGGGGGGTTATGCAAAACATGGGTTTCTATTTGCAGTTAAAGGACTCGTTCATTTATACAAAAGCCATCTGTCTTTCCTGAGCATTCCCAAGGAAACATGGCACCAAAGTTCAAAGTATATTAGCTAAGGAATTATCCATGACAGTTTGAAAACTGTACAGCCACCTTGTAAAAAAAAATTACTTCAACACCACTGCATCTGAATTGTAGGGCTAACTGTTTGATGTAAGATGCATTGGGGTATTTTAATACAAATTCTTTTAATGCTAATATATATACGTGTGTGTATATATATATAAAGAAATCCAAGAGCAAAATGAGAGGTCATCAAATAATTTCCCTTTTAAGAATTTCTCTGTCTTGAACAGGGTTATTTACTTGGAATCCCTCACCATCACTCAGTCTCCTCACCCTTTTCTGAAGTGATTTGAAATACATTGCACTCCAGTACATATTTGAGTCTACAGTCAGGCACATCTAGGACATGAAAATTTTAACCTTTATATTGGGGGCAAAAACGTGAAGCTTGTTTTTCAGAGATCTAAAAGTAGCCACTTGTCATTTTTCCATCAGCAGAGCATGCTTTTAAAAGAGTAACACACAATGCTTTATAAGATGCACAGTGAATGCCAAACTAATCAATGTGAAGTCTGACCCATGTCAGCCAGTAATTTTTCTAAAGGCTTTCCTTTTACCTGGGACATACCCTCCTAGTCTAGATATAGTCTACTTCAGACTAAAACTCCACCTTCTACCTGAAGGTAGTCTCTAGACTCATGTAGTTACTAGAAAAGGAAAAAACCTCTTCTTCCAAAATACCTGAAATCGTGTTTCCAACTGAAATTCCTCTCTACCACACACTCTTTGAAGTCAATAAAGTGGAGAAATTCTCAATTTTGTCAGGATTTTGTTCCATGACATTCAGCAGCAAGATCACTGCATGCAGTTATAAACTAGTCTCTATTTCACTCCAAAATGGTACTAAATCCTAATGCTAATCTAAGATTATCTGCAGACCTAAGAAAATACCTGAAACTCACAAAATCTCAGTGCAATGACACTCATAACACCATTTCTCTGTTGTTGCTGTGCTAAAGCTATAGCATTTATTCTACCTGTACGAGCAATATACGATACAGTCTGTGAATGTTGAGAAAACATTCAATACAGGTATAAAAAAGGAAACAACATGAAAACATGAAAACTTAAAATGCAAAACTGAACACTATAAACATGTGGGTTGTTTAAAAGCACAGGTTTGTGCTGCTAAACCCAGCGAGGTCACCATGGCAGATGTAGCTGGTCTGCTATGCAGTCTGCAGTGCATCAGTAAGAAAACATTGGACTGGAGCTGCATGGGAAGGTCACAGATTCCAATGTTTTGCCACTTAATATGCCTATTGTCTACATCAACATCACTTGGCAGAATGATCAAACAAAAAATCTGATTAAGAAGAGCCATCAAGTTATGCATGGAAAATTAGATTATGGCATCAGCATGAAGGTCACTGCAAACATGCTGACCAGGAAATCACTTCAAAGTTAACTACAGTAAATGTGGCTTGGACCTGTTGCTTGAAAAGTATGTATTTTCTATTTATGTTACATATCCACTTTTTTAATGTTTACACTCCAGAATCCAGGGTGAAAGTGCAGAGAGGTGACAAACCATAACATGCATGTCTAATCTGGCAAAGAAATGAATCCCCCTGTACATTAGGAAAGAGGCTTAGGAAATGACTGCCACTTCATCCTGACTATTAATACATACAGCTACACATATGTAAAAGCAAGAGTAGAAAACTAAAGCAACAGTCCATGAGAATATGAGCAGTTAGAATAAAAGGTCACTGAAATAAATAAGCATAATAATCTTACACTACAGACATGCATAACATCTTAGCACAAAATCGTAACGTCTCAGAAAGGTAATGTTTCTATTTTCTGTACCAGTAAGGAGTACCAATGCATGTGACAAACACCTGTGACTTCAGATGTATCTTACGTCCTAAAAGCAGGCAAGAGTTTGACAGAGTATTAGGATACAGTAAAAACAATTGAAAAAGGTGTTATAATGGCAAAACCAAAGTAATACGCTGACTGTGCTGGGAAGCAGAGGGAACGTACATCCAAGCATAATCCAAAGTAAGGTCAGCGGCAGTCTAAAGAATAAGGTGGTTATTATACCTTCACTAGCAAGCAATGCTAGTGTTTGCACCAAGCAAACAATTCCAACCCTTTTAGATGCTATTAGCACCTCCTGTGGTTGCCACCACAACGCTGAGCCCAAGGCAGAAGTCAGTTATTTCATATTTTTAAAATAAAAGCATCAGGAAACTAGACAGCAATCACATTTTTACATTACATCGTCCTTCAGTTTAAGACTAAAAATAGCATTTACACCTCTGGTGAAAAAAACCCAATTTAATAAAAATTTAGTTAAATTTCTCACTGACAAGCTGAAATACATGACAGCATTCAGGAGTGCTGCACCATTGATGCCCTCCATCTGGGAAGTTCAGGGCCACCTTCTGCTCCAGTGAGAGCCCCAAACCTCATCTCACACTGAGAAAATGGTGTAATTCAGCCTCTTGGTTTTAGTCAACACTAAATTTCAGTCTAGTAAAACCTAGCAATAGCTGCTGCAAGACCAACCCTAACTCTTCATGAAAAGTGATTTTAAAATGTTTTCATCTGTAAAACATCAAAGCCCTAGCTCACGGGGCAGACCCTACTATTAGGTGATAGCTCAGGACAAGGTGGAGGGACCCCATACCCTAAAATGCCTACACCTCAACAGCAGCAACAGCATCTTCCCTCAGTCCGTGCAGTGCTGGCTGAGTGACTCACGCAGATTGAAGCAGGGTCCCCTCCTGTCGCCAGCTCTTCTGTGGATGCAGCTCCTCTAGAGAAGCTGTTGAGCCACCAGAGAGGTTCTTTCTGGGACTGGGGATTTCCCCCGGGTGCCTGCTGCTCTTCTTGCACCCTCACCAACAGGTCCACCCCCTGCTCCTCCTCCGTGTCTGACAGTTCATGCAGCTCACAGCATTTGACAGGGCTTTTTCCCTCTCCAGAGAGCTGGTTAACCCTTTCCTTGGAACAACATTAAATGCCAATTTTTCCATCTAAGGAATCCCGGTGCCTTTGCTCCCAATGCTACTTCCCTGAGTTCACCTGAGAACAGCAGTAAACACATCCTCCATGTCTGTCCCTGATGCTTTCTGCCTCAGCGTTCCCTGCTAGACAGCTGTTTCAAAAATACCCCTTACAAGTAATAAAATGACCTTTCAACATCATCTGTGCCATTACTCTTCCTTCATGATAAGCATTATTTTCCATCTCTCTAAAGTTGCTAGTATAAGACCAGTTTACAAAGTTATAATAATTTACCATACAATCTTCAGCTATGTAAAGGTTATTGCCACAGAAAATTATCTAGTTCAGGCTTCCATCAGTGTTTAAAAAAATGACTACTTAAGCCTGCAAATTGAAATAAAACATCTAATTAGGAATCCTCCGATTAATCATTATTCTTTGCCATCTTGGACCTTGCTTTGATAAATGAGTCTTAGGAGTCCTACGAAGTCTTAATTGCCAATATTCCAGATGGCTAAGAGTTGTACACAGAGTTTCTCTGGGTATACGGAGCAATGGAAGACATCTATATTATTTGTGGCTCTAAAGGCATACACACATACCCATGTCGTCTTAGCATCAGTTAATCGTGATGGCAGCTCCACAAACAAGTGAGGCATGCTGCTCATGCAACACCTGTCCAAGGCAGCAGGTAACACACCCTACACTTCTCATGAAAACCACTCAAGATCTAGGATTACAAGATCAAATCACATCCAGGAGATGAGACCCCAGAGCCTAAAATTAGAAGAAACTCCTGTTGTCACCACGTGAAGGTTTAGAGCCCAGGGAGGTATCTCCTAAACTACATAGATGGCATTTAGAGCACATCTGAAGGACTACATACCTAAATGAAGCCAGCAAGTCGTCGTGCCTAACAACATAAACTTTTCCTTGAAGGGGAGGAGTGAATGGAATAACAATGTGATAAAGCACTGTGGAATGATGATGTGGAACAAGCAGCCATCCTCATAAGGATTCAGACAAGCAACTCCACTAAGCCATCAAACCTATTTCACTCTTTTAGAAGATGTAGCACGCATTTCCAGCCAGCGCATAGTGCAGAGCAGAATGCCCTGCAGTCAGTAACACAGCAGACTTATCTCTGCACATACTCCCTTCACTAAAGCCCTACAGGGAGCTGCTCCGACTGTAGCAGTTAAGTTATCTGCACTGCTAAGCAGCCTCGGTTGCCTTTTTCTTTAATTATTTCCTAGTAGATATGGGTTCACAGGAACACCCTAGGAAGAGCTAAACTACTAGAAACCAGGGTTGTGGTTCATCAGGAAAGATTCAGCTCTACCAAGCTACAGATGTCAGCTTGCAACAGTTTACACAAACATGGGATAAAGCTACTTTTCCCCTCTTCATGTGTGTCCTCCTGCTTTCAGAAAGTCATGGCATCTCTCTCATTTCCAGCAGGGACATCCTCCTGTGTCTTGTGACACTGACTTCAACTTTCAAACACAGACACCTGAATTGTTTGCATGCTCCCTCTCCCACCAGCTTAGCATTGTCACAGCTGGTTAGCACAGCAATATACAACAAGAGCACCAACTTCCCAGCATCCCGGTCTTCAGTGGTGGGAAAAGACAGATACTGAACAATACAGACTATACCTATAAAAATTAAATTGCACATAAACACATCATTTGGCACATGCAAGTGTTTGGGTATCCAATGAAACTATCTCTATATCCAGTGCACACTGCATCTTTCGGTGATTCTAGAGGGCCAAACCACACAGCTCACTTCTGTCTTTTGTAGCAACCAGATGGAAAGTAGTACCTGGGAAAATCTTTGAAAAACCAGCCTTCTTAACATGATCTACACTGAAAAAACCTCCTGTAACCCTTGGTTTCACTTAACCAAGCAGAACAGAATATAACCATAGCTGCCAAAGCCTTTGGCAAGCCTCATTTCTCTGCAGTTAGTGATTTGCAATCTGATAGCATCTTACAGACTGAGGAGTTTTTTCAGGAGTTTGCAGTACAGCTCATGTGGACAAATACATTTATCACCTGGGGGTGAGAATGTTGGAGAGGGTATTTTAATCAGTGTATACATTATTTTAGACTGACTTCTCCAGCCTAACCTCACCTGCAAATGTTGCAAACCCATTTCCATGGTTCCTATCTGGGGATAGGAACTTGGACTTTGCAGAGTTCCAAAATGCAGAAATAAAGCTCCTCTGGCTGACTCCCAAACTAAACATTGATATCTTTCCCCTTCTATATCTTCAGATAGTTTGTTACACATACAAACAGAGAATCTGTGCTGGAAGCGTGAATCAAGCATCCTTCACCATATAAGTAAGTATTTAGGCTGTAACCTAAAAGTCCTTTTAGCTTTGTGGGAAACTTGATCAAGTCTGAAAAGTCCCCATTTAGGCAGCAAGACTAAAGATTTTTGCCCGCTCATTCTTCCCAAGTTCTATGTATTTTTGGCTGATGGAGACAAATTCAGTAACAAAGATTACTGAAAATATTTTATGCAGCTGCAGTACAGTCAAACACCATCCAACCGTGGAATTGCAAGCTTACAAATAGACCTACAGTAGGTTTGTGTAACCCAGAACTCAGATACCTCAACTTCTACAACATACTATACATTCAACAGTACTGACACCTCATCAAAATACGTTTTAAACTTTCAAATTACAAAATCCCAATGCAAATTAAGAACATTTACTCACACAGGTTACTTTCCGGTAAATTTGAGCAGCATTCTGGCATTCTGAGTAAGGGTATTCTGAGGTAGCCATTTCTAACATGCACATTCCAAAAGCATAGACATCCACAGATTCATCATAGTGTTCCTCATACATTTCCGGGGCCATAAATTCTGGTGTACCTAACACAGACACGCACAAAAAGAATGTAAATTTTTGATAAAGGCTAAATGGCTTTAACCATAATCTTTTTTGCCTCTAAGAAGTATGACCATTAGAGCTGTGTAAGGGTGCATGCAAGATTATTTTGGAAGAGGGAAATAACTAGAATAAGCTCAAGCACCCTCCAGGGAAGAAACCCAAGGTCACACACTTACATATCCATGGCTCAACTGGTAATACAAGGGAGAAGATGGGGGTGGGGAAAAAAAAGAAAAAGTATCAAAATTTCAAGAATTAACAAGAGAATGAGGTATGGCACATTGCCCAACCATACTGGAAGCCATGAAATGGTTTCTTTTTTTCTGGGTGAAGAGAGAATGTCTACAGGCTTCTGGAAGTGAAAAAGGAGAAAATAACCAAAAAACTTTTCTCGTCCAGAGATACATAGCAACAACCCAGCAGACAGACAATGCTTTGAAAGAAAGTGGTATCACAAATCACCTACCAAGTCACGCACAAAACATTAAACATAATTCTGTCACCGGTTTAGTGGGATAAATCAACGAGGCTACTCACAGAACAAGGTCCTACTCAACAGGGATTAGGGTGTCAGAAATCTGATGCAACTGGATAAATATTAAGTTAAGCACTGTACTTATTGCTTCATAATGGGAATTTGCAGCTTTATGACAAGTGGCAACTTACAATGCCTGCAACGTTTGCACAGCAAAGTACTCTGAAAAAGTGTGGTCTTAAAAAGCAAAAGGGAAAAAAATTAACAGTTCCTGGAATAAATTACCTAAGTGTATCTTGTAATGTAATTTATGCTTAGGAGTCAAGACTAATTTATTTCCTTTATACATTTAGAAACGATGAAGGAAGATATCAATGTAGTTGTGTATTGTGGGAGAGGACCAGCAAGCCAGTGAGAGGTCTCGGAGTACATGAAGGACATGCCAAACTCTGCCCATCCAGCCCAGCAGAAGCCACCACCTCAGCACCCACCCCAGAGCCCCGCAGCAGCCTGATGGGTCCATTAGTTTTTTGTTATGACATTTCTACTTCAGCAGCAAAAGCACAACTCTAACATACACTGGGAAAAAATAGTTCTCATATGTTTGGGGACTTGATGTAAGGTTGTTTTTTTTTTTTTAATGGCAACATAAATGATGTCTCTCAAAATTAGGGTCCATTAGTAA
Source organism: Phalacrocorax carbo (assembly GCF_963921805.1). Lineage (NCBI taxonomy): Eukaryota > Metazoa > Chordata > Aves > Suliformes > Phalacrocoracidae > Phalacrocorax > Phalacrocorax carbo. The sequence goes on along the minus strand of NC_087518.1, from coordinate 24,191,134 downwards.
AACCTCTGCTTTTGTACGTTTTCTGAAGTAGGCTTGGCCTAACTTCTAAAACCTCAGCACAAGCATTTCTGTAAAATTCATTTTGCAAAATTTGGGAACTGTCTCTCCCCTTGTTTATGTTCCTTCTGCCTCAAAGACACAATTCCTTCAGCCTTTGTAAATCAAGCAGAGTCATCTTGTGAAAGCTTAAGGTTTTACTCCCAGCTGTCACATAGGCCATGGCTGCTGCTCTGAAATGGTTAACAACTGCCATAGAGAATGTTTTTTGGAGCTGCTACCTTGTTTTAGAAGGAACAAGATTCAGAGGCAGGAGTGAATCTCATGAATTATGGAGCATTTAAAGCAAATCTGAAAAAAGCAATAGCAATAGTCTAAGAAGCAAATTAAATTCTTGACACCATTTCAAAATAGCATGAAAATTACATTCCCCCCCCCCACCCCCTGCCTTGGGGGTGGGAAGGAATACATACAAGTATCCTTAAACAAAACAGACCACCTAAATGTAAAGCCACTCAGCATCTATTCAACTCCTCTTGGCAGAAGGAGTTTTGCCCTGGCTCAGCTCCCTGCAGAGATACATTGCAAGGTCAGATGAGCATCAGTGATGGCATGAATGCAGCAAGGGAAAAATTGGACCTCAGCCATGCTGACTTCATTCAGGTCAGACCTATGTAAAATTGCAGCTACTAATATTCTTTTAAAGATATTACATCTACAGACTGGGCAGAATTACTCATCTCAGTGTTTCCAAGCCCTCCTAATTCCTTCCTTGGAGCAGCACTACTCATGAAAAAGATAAGCTTGGTTATATTCCCAAAATGAATGCAACCTGCCACCCTTTTCAGTAGTGAATTCCATTATGTCCCATGGACAATTGTTATTGCAAAAAAACTACGTGAAGAAATACTGACCCTAACCATAAAAAAAAAGGCCAGCAATTATTACATGTTAAAACCAGAGAAACCTAACGGATATAAACCAACATGATTTCACTAAAATCAACAAGGTTAAGCAGACCCTCAGTAGCCAAGCACATATCCAAAATTTCTATCATTTTGGCTTCAACAATACTGGGCTCCCTAAGCATTAAGGTTGATTCTTTTGTACAAATAATTGTAAAGATTATAATCTCTGAAAATTTGAGACGCTTAATTATTTAAGCAACTACTGCTTGAAAGATGGGATGCTATCTTCCTATATAGTAAGGGAACAGTAGTTGTCATTATCAGTTCGCTAACACTAATTACCTAGAATCTAATGTCCATTTATATTGTAAGCGGAAATACAGCTATGTGCATGATAACTTCCCTTACTTCCAGCAACATTTCTCAGGAATTTGCAGCTTCCTGGAACCATCACCTACAGATCTGAACAAGGGAGATTTGCTACAGAAGCTTGCAAAACATAAATTGCCTGAGAACTCAGGAAAACTTTATATTTACACAGAAAACATGAAATTTAACTTTTGTCCTTCTACAGCCATTCATAAAACATCCTCCCAGTTCAGGCAAAACCAAGTTCTAACACTCCTCATGTGGGCACTACCTAAGGGCCTCAACTATTGCATATCCTAGTGGAAAATTCTTTTAACTTTGTACCTACTGATTTTTAATAAATTGCAGATTATGTTTCAGCAGAACCCTGACAGGACAGTATCAAGGCAGGGACAAGCTCTGCAGCTGCCTGCGGAAGCAGTTTGTTTTGCTGATGCCCCAGTAAACGGGGATAAGGTGTTCCAGCCAGACCAGCTCCCCTATGACCTCTCTGCAAAGGAGAGAAACCCAGCTCTGCAGGGCAATACTGCCTCTCTCCTTCAGCAAAAGTAACCATCCTTATCCCAGCATCACTGGAAGCAGAAGAATTCCCGGGGGCTTTCACAAGCTTTTGCAACACTACCCGGTTAGGGAGAGATCAGGACATCCTTCCTCTTCCCTCTCCTCCCTCAGCAGGCACTGAGCCTGTTCTCAGGCAGATGATGCACACAAGCTGCTGAGAACCCTTGTTGCTCCTTTTGAAGGAGAGAGGGGAAGGATTTTTGGATACCAAGTAATATTTCAGTTAAACAAGAAAAAAGTGTTTTACCAGTGTAATACAGAAGGAAGGAGAAGAGGAAGTCATGATACCATCTCCTGATGGAGATTTTTATAGTGGTATAAAGGTCACAAACCCACTTTAATCTCTACTACCAACCTACAAGTTAAAAAAAACACTAATGCAAAATGCAAAAGAAATATTAAAGAGACAACCACCATACCAACAGAAGGAAGCCAAGGAGAACAGGGGGATTACCTATTACACTTTTGGCAAACGAAGCTCTCTTGAGGGTTGCCAGACCCAAGTCTCCTATTTTCACAGATCCAGTTGGTCCAGTAATAAAAATATTGTCACATTTTAAGTCTCTGTGAATTATTGGTGGAGTTCTTGTGTGCAAGAAAAGAAGACCCTTCAGGATTTGCCGGCACCAACTACGCAGGACTTTTGGTTTCATCACTTTAAATCTCTTCAGATACCTAGAGCACAAACATACTCAGAAGTGGTTATAAGAAAATGAAGTGTTATTAGAGATTCTAGCGACTTTGACAGCTGAAACCCCATTCTGGATAAAAGCCCCTTATTAGATGCCAGAATAGCAGCTCAGAAATACCACAAAATTAAAAGAAAGATCTTTTCAAAGAAGGAATTAGAGCATTCATTTTTAGGGAGGAAGATAATAAGCATTTTTGGTGCAAACAGAACCAAATATCTGCAAATCTAATAGTACAGCAATTCACTTAATTCAGAAAACAGCTTCATAATATGTTTCATATATTCAAATCAGAAGAATACTGAAGTTTAATGTTAACCACAAGACTTGGACCTCTGCACCATGATCTACATTTTTCCATTTACTTAAAACACTGATTGGAAGAGTACGTTTCAGAAAAATTTAAAACCTGCTAATGCACTGGCACAGTAGCACACTGGATATATGCAGTGATGAGTACTGCTCCCATTGGGGCTGAAAATCTGTTCCAAAATTCACTGCCAAATGTTTTATATCAACCTTAACAGGACTGTCAGTACCAAAAGCTATTAGTTAATATTGTTTAGTAGGTAACCTAGAGCACCTTCTGCTTCAAAAAGAGATTCTACCATTCAAGTGCTGTTCTATCTGAATTTTCTAACAAAACATGCAAATACAAGCACAAAAGCAATCACCCTGACAAATGAATATGTCACAGGCAGAAGATGAAACACACCAGAGAACAGCTTCTAGCTGCATAACTGAAACAGGAGAGCAGGAAAAGAGACGGAGGCCAGAATTCTTCCTGTCAAATCAATGCAGTTCAAACACAGGGACAAATGACAGACACCAGGACAGATCCATTTTTTTTCTTTTAACTGGAGAAGCCTTTTTTCAGAATATGAAAGTAGGATTTTTCTAAAAATTTCCATCACTATTGTTAGCCTCCTAACCAGGAGTGCAGTACTTACGTCTTCAGTGTTCCAGAGGTCATCAATTCAGTAACCAGCACGATACACCTTTTGCCTTTTACACAGGATTCCCAGAAGTCATAAAATCTCACAATGTTTGGATGCTGTAGACCTTTCAACATTTCTGCTTCCTCTTTAAATCTCTGCCTCTCTACTTTTGTGAGTTTTCTGTCCTATAACATAAAATAAGACGCTATTAGTAGTGAACGTACAAAAATAAAATAAAGGCACTGCATTGCTAGGGTATTCAGAATTTTAGGTTTGTTTTATGCTTGTATCAAGAATAATTATAAAATCTTTTATGTAAGAGATAAGCAGCATGAACTAGTATGAACTAGTACGAACTTCCCTTAAATTCAGTGTCAAGAAGACAACGACTTGCCTCTGAACAAAGAGATGTCTGTGCTACGCTATGCTACATGACAGCATTAATATTTCAGGCAACATAAGCACACCCATGGCTTGATGGATCAACACACAGCTATTTACTTCTTGTTTTGGTTTTGTGAGGCTCATTATCTGAGAGATTAACACACACAAGATTTCACTTCCAGGTATGAATGTCCTCCCAGCTAACTTGCTGCTGTCTTTTACAGCTGTGACTGCTTATCACCTTCCCTGACAGCTTCTGCAAAGCTATGGCAGTGACCAGCAGGTGAGGTCCCTCAGTAACCACACTGGGCTGTACAGCCCATCCCATTTCTCCACAGACGAATTAAAACAACACCCCTCTCCAAGAAACCAATCATTATTTTTTCTATGTTTGCTGTTCTGCCTAATTTTACAGACTTCTCTTTAAAGTTGACAAAGGAAGGATTTAAAGCTGTCCTTCAGCCTTTCCTGTAAGCTGCACATTGGCCACATGGAAACACTTATTCTTTTAGATCAGAAATGTGAGGAATGTCATGTTCTACTACTCTGGTTTTCCTAGAGCAATTTAGGAGCATTCACAATAAACTCCAGGCTGTCAAGTGACCCTGCAAGGAACACACAGAGCCTGTCTCCTCCTCCCCACAAGTCAGCAGAAGCCTACTGGGCTGCCCAGACCTCACTAGCAACATGGAGTCCCTACAACAAGAACGTTGTATCCTCTTTCAACAATGTAAAAGAGTAAAATAGGACTTTCACTGAAGAACACACCGTCATCATCTGGTTTGTCTCACTTGGATGGTTGGCTGGGCTGGGAGAACTTCCCTATGCTGCCCTAGAAATGACACTTTTTTGTTCTTTAAAAGGCACAATTGTGCAACTGTTCTTACTTGCAGAAGCAAAGGATCACAAATCACAAAGTTTAAGTAGTTCATATTTTAGCCTCAGGCATTTTCCTTTCCTTAGGCATGTTTATAAGAGCATATATGTAGTGAATTAAATTGGCACCCAGCTGATTTGTAACCGAAATGCAGAGGGATCAGGCCACTGCCATTTTGATAGCCTGCCCTCATCTGTGATTGCAAAGAACCCAATACAGGAATGCAAATTTCTGAGGTTACAAGCAAGTCAGCTTTACACAGAGACTTCACGAGAGTAAAACCTGGGTTGAAATGATGATTCTTTGGCTCTTCTTGGACAGCAGAAAACCTCCTTCCCCAGCAGTATGCATGTGTTGGGGAAGCATTTCCATTTTACACTGTGGCTACTGAGGAGGTTCTCCGTTTTCTTTATATTTTATGGAGCAGCATCAGAGTTAACATTGCCCCAAGCAACAGCAGCCATCTGGGCTGGCACAGTGGGGTGCCCTTTGGCGACCGATGCCCAGATCCCCAGGGGCAGCCAGGAGCACCCCACGCCCAGCAGTGCTGCCAAGCAGCAGCATGCTGAATGCCAACAGCTGAGAGCAAGGCAGTATTTCTGCTGCTGTGTACCAACTGCATTTTTTGTAAGTTTAAGAAAAATAAAATAAAGGCAGGCTGTCTAATGAGCCAGGACAGAAGAGCCTGAGAATTGCTTTCAAATCCATCACTTCTTCCCCTACTGCTGAGTTTCCTCTTAATTTAAACCCTGTAGAATAAGTCAGACACACTACTATAGAGGAAAAGGAGCAAGTCCTTGCATGAGACAGGAAGAGCAGAGAGTAGGCTAGCAGAGAAAGGAAAAGGCAGTGACACAGATCCAGCAGTTTTTTAAAAACCTCCTAATTAAAAAAAAAAAGTAATACCATACCCTTTGACTCTCATTTCCAGATTTCTGAGTACTGTGAGAAATTTTCCACTGCTACTTTAACGGTAACTTTTAAAAATATCCTTCTGACATTGTAGACAAACAAATTCTGTATATTCTACATATTATGGGCTCCAGATCATTTGGGCTGCTGTCTGAATTCAAAGTATTAAGAGAGCAAGCTGGGCAACTGCAACAAAATGATTCTGGAAATCAAATGTGTGTTTTTTCTACAATGACAGTAGAAAGAATCTGGATTCTTTTTTCCCCATCAGAATGATAGCTAAGCTTCTTTCTCAGGAAAACACCTGGGTCCACTCAAGAGGAGAGGCAAGGGCAGGGAAGAGGTACAGGCAGGGCTTTGGGCAGAGCAGCTGCCCTCACATGCTGTGTTCCCCACCATGGGAGGGGTCTCCGGTGCTGTAAGGACTCAATCTTTTCTAAATTCCTCTAGGCTTATCCTGACACAAGAGTCATTGGCCAAAGCGTAAGCTGTTACTGAAGGGGCTCAACAGTTGAACTGTTTTTTACTCTGAAGTAGCAAAACCACCCATTTAACTACGTGACTCACTCAGGGTTTAATCCAAACCCAAAAAACCTTCACTGGGGTCAGAGACACTTATTCCCCATCATATAATACACACAAGGCAAAACACCCTTATGCTGAAGGTAAGGGTGTAAGTCTGAGACAACCTTAGGACGTGAAATTTTAAGATAGGGAACAGGATTCTTTGGAAAGGTCATGCCAAAGAAACCTCATCCACTCATCTGGATTTAAGGCATCACTTTGCATAACCCAAATTTTGATAAATTTGGGGGAATGGCACAAGTTTCCAGATTCGCCCAAGGAGTGAGCCTTCAGCCATCACGCCATCTGCAGCAGATGTTTACAACATTGTACAGCTGAACAAGGAGGCCTTGTTCACAATGGCCTGCTCCTCCATAGCTCCACAAGTGCAACAGCAACATCACACCAAGTTGACAACCAAGCTCATTACTCAGCCTGCTCCACTGCATTCATGGTAATACTGCTATTCTAAGATTCCTCAAGACACGAGACTTGAAAGTTGGAAAATGTTTTTCTCAACATGATCCAGGAGATATCAATATTCATTTGCAGATATCTACACACTTCCTCTCCATTTAAGGCATTCATACTTCTTGGCTCTTTCCCTCCTCAGTAGGACACAATGTCTTGGCTCAGGAGGCAACATTGTAATTCCATTTCAAATAATTGAAAGCTTCTCAAGCCTACTACTTAGCACCAAGATTTCTAAAATAAACTTCAACCTTCAAACGTCCATAGCAATCACACTGAGCTGGTTCAAGTTTTCCAGACAAACTGAAATTAAACAGAACCAAGCAAGAAGCAAGGCAGCTGCTCAGTTTGTGTTACTACTAAGAAAGAATCTGTAAATTTAACTTGTTTCTCCATCCTAATAAACTGTGAAGAATCATCAGCTTAAAAGGCTTCAGTACAGATTTTGTTAGCGGCACAGCTGGAATCAGAGCACCAGAGGGAATGGACATAGTAACAACGAGCTTTCCCACCCTCAGAGCTTTAGATGTACCAGTTCTGCAAATACATACACAACGCAAACACATCAACTGCCTGTTATTTTACTGTGATGCCATATCTGGAATCATGCCCACCAGCAACAAAAGCAGTAAGACATACAAAACACGAGCTGACAGGACATTGCATCCACTGCCATGCAGGCTATAAAGCAGACTGGTTAAAGAAGGCATTCCCCAGTGCAGGCACACTGATCTGTGGTTGGCTGCCCTAACCCTGTGTTGAGAATTTGACATTTAATTATTACAGCTACTCTGGGCTCCTGCGGTTAAGTGCTTACAGAGTCTTCTGCCAGAATAAACTACAACAGCAAGCACTCATGGTGCATCTTGGGCACAGCATCACCAGTCACACAGACACCATCCAGTCACACATACAACCTGGCTGGCTTATGGCTCCATGATTTCACCTGCCACATAGATAAACAAGCATTAAATGCGTTGGGGTTATACAATGTATCCTTCACTATGAAGCACTGTCCAACACACAGATATTAAACAAGTAGTAAGTAGAGGTTATAAATTGTAAGCTACCTTTTCTTCATTAATTTTCACAGCTTTCCAGCTGCAAATCAGATTAGAACTGCATAGCCAGTTTTAAGCATTAAACCACTGAAAGTTATTTGCTTCTTTTGGAAGGAAGAAATAATTCCCAATTAGTACTTTATAGCCTCACTCCTGGTAAATTACACACCTATTCAGAGAGACTGGAGTAAAATGATGTTTGCAGCAGGAAGCTATGTTAAAGCAAATTTCCTACCTGTAAATCATATATCTGGTAATCTAACATGCATATGCTCTCTGCTTCTCCCTACTCGTTGCAGGCAGGGCAAATAAATACCTCTTTTTGTTAATATAAAATTTATCCCTTCATTAAGTTCCTTAGTGGGGAACAACAGCAAAGACTGGAATTAATAAGTAAATGTGTTAACAAATGAAAGGGAAGCTTGAGAATTAAATTTCTGGAATGACACCCAAATTAAGAGCAGGAACATGTTCAGTTAGTCATCCCCAAGCATAATTTCTTCCAGGTTGTAACATATGGGCTCTGACTAAAACTTTGAAAGTTATACAAGCAAGAAACTGGCTTTCTCCTGAATCTTCAGAAGATTTCTAAGAAAGTTTAACAGAGGTGGTTTCTTGCCTACTTATTTGTGAGGGTCTAACAGATACGGGAATAAACTACATTCTCACCCCACGAGGAATGGGGATTAGATAAAAGAAATAAAAATAAGACCACACACAAAAAAATTATTTTTTACATAGCAATGCCCATAACTATGTAACAGCAAGGTTTGAAACACAGCTGTTACCAGACTAGAAAGTTGTGCTGCTTTGCAGTTTCACTGTGTTTAAGTTCCTCCTTTTAAAGTCTTGAATTTTCAGTAACATTAAAAAAATTAAACTACTTCAAACACTATAAGTAGCAATGACTGAAGAATAAACTCACACTTACTAGTGAGCAAGCCCAGGCCACAGTACTGCTGATTTCAGACAGCCAAAGTTTTCCTGTCTCACCCTGAAAAGACTCTTTGCTATTTTCAGAGATCCCTCACCAGCCCTGACAGGTTCAAGCTGACCACTGCATGCCTTATAGCCTTGCTAAACACTTCTGAAAACCCCCTCTGCTCTTACCCGCACATTTGTATGAGCATGTCTCCTTCCCTGGCATACAACTTGGGTATCTTATCTAGACTTCTTAGCCTAAGGACTTCTACTTCTGGGTCCAGCTAGCCTATAAATACTGTTTGTTTGGTTTTTTACTGCTTAAACTCACATAGCTGTATTTACTGATGGTTATTTAATTTTGCCTAACAACAAAGTCCTCATTTTAGAACAGATTAAGATCTCTGGTGAAGCAAGAAGGAGCAGCAGGTCAGCAAATGAGGGAAGGGTTAACGTCTGTCATGCAGAAGCTATAACATTTCTTACCTATATTAGTGATGAAGAAAAGGAAACTGAAGAGGCACTTCTGACACAGGAACAGAAATCAAGTATCTAAATCAGCAGAATGAACATCTGTTTAAATCATTACATTTTCACATCTGCATGCCAAATCTGTACATTTGCTCATGTACTGCAACTACTCTTCTCAGTTATCACCTTGAGATACAAAATCAACAGTGGAACCAGTTGACAGCTTTCTCCTATGTAGCTGTCTATAGGTTTATTGTGTATTTATGAACAGAAGTGCAGTTCTAGTCTGCCCTGCAGTCACAAATTTGATAATGAGATATCCAGCTTCGTGGGAACAGACAGCAGCCTTCCCAGCCATCCTGCAGTGTAAGCCAAGAACTTGCTTTGCTCTGACAATGAACTTAGGATGCATTAGCTGGCACCTGCATATGACTATTAATTCATTAAATTCTGTATTGTCAGTACTGCCTCTTCAGGGAAACGTCATAATTCTGCAAAAGTTTTCAAATTTTAAAAATTCAAAGGCCTTCAGAAATAAAGATGAACAATGACACATTTTAGAAGAGGAAAAAATAAAAACAACTTTTGTATTTAAAGCAAAAGCTTCGCTTATTTAGCACAATCACCTTTTGCATTTCACATTAAGACTTGTCTAATTCACTGTCAAAAGGAATCTAGCATTCTCCCAAAGACGTAACTGGGAGCAAAAGCAGGCTCAAACATGTAGTAGTTGGGACTGTGAAGAGCTCAAGATGTTACTGAAGTAGCTGTTCTCTTATCAGGTCTATGCCTTTACTATTATTATGCCTACACTATAGATTTTTAATAGCATTCAGGACATTTTATTCCCACACCCTGTACATTCAATTATAAGCACATATCAATTAAAGCAATTCTAAAGGAGAAAATCCCCTTTCTGTGAACAAACAGCAGATGCCATTAGACAACTTGCAAATCAGGAAAAAAAATTTACAGCTTCATCATATATCAGCATTCAGCCAACATTCTTCTTCATTAAGTCACCCTTGGTGAAGTTACAGCCTGCTGTATTAGTGAAGCACAGTGACATTTCCCAGTGGTAACTCATTTTCCAAATGCATAAAAGGCAGCCCTTGCCCTCAAGGATGCTCATAATTCCATGAACAGGAGTTACAGAACAGGCTGAGATTTACTCATTTGCCTGAGTCATTGCTACAAACCTACAGAAAATTAGGGCCTGAACGGCCCAGATCTTTACGGCTAAATCTGGCACTGTAGAAAAGGCTGAGCTTGCATTTTTGCTGTATACAAGTACAGCTTGCTACTTATAAAATTGTTTAAGGGACATGTCAAAGTCTTACAGCAGAGGAATTGAGATTCACGTCTCCTACTGAAAAACTCACCCTGCAAGGTGCAGAAGGAAGGAGAATTGACATCTCAAATCACAGATCTCAACACAAGAGCCATGAGAACACTTTAAAAACCCAACACCATGAGCAGAGACCGTGTTTTACAGATTAAAACCTCCCAACACAACTACACTACAATAGCCTATGGTTAAAATAGTTCTTGTCACAAGCAACTGAATTAATTGCAGGTAGCACCCCATTAACTCTGAATTACCAGTGCTTCACAGGTTCCACGTAAGCTTGTAATTTTAGATGAAATACCAGAAACCATTCAGACTTGCTTCACAAAATGGCTTTTTCAAAGAAAACTGAAATCAATATGTGAACAAAACCTGGACAAACACTGTGACAATGGATCACCTCTGCTCACACAGGAAAAAAAAAACATACCACCAAAAAAACATTTTAGGCACATCATGGGAATTTGGGATTTTGGCATTTTCTAGAATTGACTTCTGAACCTAGTGTTCATTAAAGTTTATGCAACAGTTTGTGCTGTTTTTAAACAGCATTTTGCTTTACCTGCTTCATGGCATCTATAGACAGTATTTGGGCATGTAATATGTCTAACACTGAGGCATAACATCTCAAATGGATGAAGCAAAATGCCTATGTGCCTGTGATCCTGGTCCTGTGTCCCACCCGCAACAGGCTCCTACTTCTGTCTTCATTGCTAAGGGGTTTGGAAGAGCCTGACTTGCAGCCTGGAAGGCTCAGAAAGAAGATGCAAGTACCCCCAGGTACAATGGCTGATGCCTTGCAATTTTAATCACTGTAGTTATAAATTATCCTTGTTTCGGTGCTGGACTCATCTATACCATGCAGCTAGACAGAGGAGGCAGCTCCAGCCATTCCTCAGAGGCTCAGTTGTTCTGGCCTGGGCCACAGCAGGAGTGGAAACACATTTCAGTACTGCTGCCTAAAACATCTTCAGAGAGCTGAAAACATGTGGAGGGAAGAGAGGAGATACGGCTGCCCTCAGAGAGCTGGAATTTCCCAGTATAACACAGGTATAACATGACGGATAAAACCTGTCTCTGGACCAGTACAGTGGCAGGGCATTTGCATGCAGACAGAAGCCATCCGATTTTTTTCTTCTTTCAGCTTCTCTCCTGACTCTAAGGCAATTTCCAGATTAACTTATTTTATGGGTATGAAATCCCCTTCAGTTTCTTTGCTGTGTGCTTGCTAAGTAGCAATATTGTCTTTCCTAGAAAAGAGGGGGTGCCATTCCTCACCCTCCAAGGACACGCAGCCAGAGGAGCACTGCCACCTTTCTCAGCCTTCCAAGATAAACTGAAAATGTTGCTATTTACGCCACATTAACATTCACTGTGTAAATGTTAACATTCATTTGGCTGCCAAAATTAACCCAGCACGAAGAATAAGCAGAATGAGGCAAGTTTTATTTAGCTTTGCCCTGCGAATTTAATACGAGTGTGTCTCGCATAGCGTTCAATCCTGCCTTTCTAACAGGCAAATTTCATTTTCATCTCATTATTGCTACCATTTCCCATCCTGCTATAACCTAGCAATTCCATACTTCAGTTTGTAAAACACATTTAAAGTGAAACATTCTTACCAGTGAATTAACTATAATCCACCAGTAATGTTAAGTAGAGAATAGGATGCTCAGTTACAGTCAAACGTTCACAGATAGTAAAACAGTTTCACTGTAAACTCAGTGCAGCCGCATAACATGTACCTTTTGGCATTGTGTTTTGAATGGTAAAATCTGTCAAAATGGTAAATGTGCTAAGACCCAACAGAAATGTTTGCATGGCTTTACACTTTCAGTAAAATGCTTTGTAAACTATTAAAATTTTCTTAGCAGTAGTAGCAAAGCTAAGCACTAGCTAAACCAGATTCATTTCTATCTACTGACACCTTATAAGTGGAAGAACATAAATGTGACATTTACATAATCATTTTAAAATATTTGTGAAAGCATATTTCATCTTAGTGAAATGCTAATATAGAAGTGTTGCTTAAAACAAACCATTCCCTTTGGAACTTTCATTTAAGCAGAAATGGAATAACAGGAAATATATTATCATGTTTGTAATGGAGATCATTCAAGTCAGAACACCTATTTTTTGCTTCCAAAATTAAGCCCTTGAACTGTGTTGGAGTTGCTACTCAGTGACAGGTTAGGCAGCCTTACCAATCCTAGAAGATACCCACTGAACAGGTCTTCAGACTTAGTCTCTAATTACAGACTAAGTCTATTTATTTTAGGGAACTACCTCAAAAGTTTTTCATATTATTAAAATAACCAAACAAAAAAAAAAAACACAAAACACCAAGACTCCCCACAAACCAGACAGCTGGACTGACAACCATTTAACAGCTCTGCCTGTGGCACGCTGTAGAAAGAAGTATTTTTAGAATTCTTCAAATCATGATTCTTACACAGCAATAAACGCACTTTTAATTTGATCACTCTTCAAAAAAACTACCTTGTGTCACATAATGGCAGACTTAAAGCCATTTCTTACTTGTTCGTGTCCATCCAATGCAGCATAATACTTTAAGACCTTAAAACACATCAGCAAAGCAGAGCTGAGCTCAGGAGAGCACCAAGAATATCAGGAGGTCACAGAACGGCAGGGGTTGGAAAGGACCTCTGCAGATCATCTCGTCCAACCCCCCTGCTTGAGCATGTACACCTAGAGCAGGAGGCACAGGAACGCATCCAAGCAGGTTTTTAATATCTCCAGGGAAGGAGACCACACAACCTCCGGGCAGCCTGTTCCACTGCTCTGTCACCCTCACAGTAAAGAAGTTTTTTCTCACACTTAAGTGGAACTGCCTGTCTTCCAACTCATGCCCATTGCCCCTTGTCCAAAGGGCAAGGTCTGAGGTCCAAGGTCCCTTCGGTCTCACTGGCTGGGGCTGCAGCAGCTGCCCCAAGCTCTCCGTGCGGAACAACTTGTACCTTCTGTCTCCTTTATCTCCCCAATGCAGCATTTAGCTGGACATATTTTCTTCCCAGAGAAGAGCTGTCTTGGTGCACAAGCCAGGTGAGCAAGGAAAACTTGCCTATACAGCCTTCAATATAAGTTCATCATCTCAACTTGTCATGTCTTTGCTTTCACAAAACAAGTAAGACTGAACAAGTGCATGTGCGTCTATGTACATACATCCTGAACTTAATTACAGAATCGTAGAATCGTTATGGTTGGAAAAGACCTCTAGGATCATCAAGTCCAACTGCCAACCCAACACCACCATGCCTGCTAAATCATGTCCTGAAGTGCCACATCTACACATTTTTTGAACACCTCCAGGGATGGTGACTCCACCACCATCTCTCCTGGCAGCCTGTTCCAACGCCTGACCACTCTTTCAGTGAAGAAGTTTTTCCTAATATCCAACCTAAACCTCCCTTGATGGAGCTTGAAGACATTTCCTCTTGTCCTATCGCTACTAACTTGGGAGAACAGACCAACACCCACCTCACTAAAACCTCCTTTCAGGTAGTTTTAAAGAGTGATAAGGTCTCCCTTCAGCCTCCTCTTCTCCAGACTAAACAACCCCAGGTCCCTCAGCCACTCCTCATAAGACTTGTTCTCCAGATCCTTCACCAGCTTTGTTGCCCTTCTCTGGACATGCTCCAGCAACTTGATGTCCTTCTTGTACTGAGTGGCATAATAATTATATATATATTATAATTATATTGAGGGGAAGGAATGTAAGACAGCTAGACAACAGAAAAGTGATGGGTCTTTGCACAGACCTTAATTTGAACTCTAATAGTGGCTTAATGGATTCCTGGAGAAAAACTTTTCCAGTTCTTCCCTCACACTGTGGCCTGCTGAGCCACCTACACTTAGTCATTTAATTCTTCTGTGCCCACATTGCACACCTCTAGGACACAAAAAAGTGGTAAGGAGTTCCTCAGTACACCCTGGAGATCCATGGATAAGCAGCACCATATCCAGCAGTATCATGAACTCCTCCTAACTTGCTTCTGTTCTTTGCTAGGGACATTTTGTAGAAGTTCATTGGAAAAGAATACAGGAAATCAGTCCTTTAATTTGACTTGGTCTTTCTGTTAAAAAACAAAACCAAAACAAACAAAGCACACACCCTTGCAGAGGGCCATAGTATTGCAAATACCCAACTTAAACTCCTACACCTGGAAAGCCAAGAGTCTCAGAGGCCTTGGAGCTTCCACAGGAACACTTTGCTCTCATTACAGCCCTGCTCCACAGCACACAGCACCCGAGACAGGACCAACTACTTGTTGCTGTTGCTGGAAATAAGATTCAAAATAAGGTATGTGAGAAAGATACAGCACAGAGATGAAGGAAAAAGCCAATAGGCCATCTTTTCTGCTCTAACAACTCAGAAACTGGAAACAAGCATTCCCTGTAAGCATGCCTGCGAAACTCCTGGAAAGTAGGGACAGAGACCTTTCACTGCCACAATGACACTTTGCAGATTGGGGTATCCCAGCTCCTGAACACTTACACAGTAATTTAACTAGAATTTGGAAATATCTTACTTGGGAACCTTTTTAAATGCTGAAAAGAGCTGCCACTTGTTGCGCATTCCTACCACCATTTGACAACCTGTTAGAAAACACTCAAAGGCAAACTTCACTCCTGGCCAGGATACATTAATCAGTTTACCTTAACAGTTAAGAATTAAGCAGAAAACAACACATTTGTAACAAAATATTTCCTTTTTCTTTCTTTTCCCTCCTGCAAAGTGTGACATTCTTTAGCCCTGCCCAAAAGCATAACACAAGCTTGTCAGCTAAAACATACTAGCAGCTAAAAATTTAGCTTCCCATCCCTTAAACAGCAAAGCATGAAACGATAACATCAACGTAGGTTTATGAGAAACAGATCTTGGCCACCTTCCAATGAGATTATATGTTTGGGTTGATAAAGATAATAGCATTGACATCATAAACTCAGATTTCTGCAATGCATTTGCTTCACATTAAGAAAGGACAAGAATGAAACAGAAAATATCCATTTACATACATTGATTAAAAATTGGGTTAAACAATCAGTCACAAAATACGTTACACAAAAATACATGTCCTTGATTTTTCAAGAGGTTCTGCAGAGCTTAGATTTTGTTCTAACAGTGTGATTTGTATTTTTATAAAGAACTGTGAAAACAGCCCATTGTTACTAACAAATTTTACACTGTGAAAACAATCAGGAGAGTGTTGAAGCATAAAGATGACAGGTCACAGAGACAGATGCTTGTGTAAGCTGGGTGCAAGCAGTCTAACAATGCTTGACTGACAGGAAGTTGTGTAACTGACCAGAGGCAGATCAGCCAGTGCAGGGGCTGGAGAGCCAGCCTTGCCAAACAGTGATTCTAAACAAGACCTAGGGAGGCCAGGACAGCCAAGCACAGCCTGCCGGGCAGCAGTAATGCAAGGCTGGAGCAGGAGTGTGAAGCAAGAAGAGTCTGCTGTCTTTTGATGCAGAAAGTGCAAAGCACACTTTTCAACATGCCCCTCCAGTTTTAAGGATGGGCCATGAGAATAGCTAAAGAGTTGGGCTGTACTGTCCATGACTCAGGAGTTCAGTCTGCACAATTTACCTGAGACAGGGTAAGGGATTGAGAGATTCATCCAAGAAACTTATGAACCAAGGTGCATAGGAGATTGGATTAGATGATTGCAGTGGTACTTTCTGACCTGAAGTCTGTGACATAGTTATAAGACACAAGCCCTTGGCTAAGGTCCCAGAATACCAATTTGAATGCTAGTTATCAAATGCAAACAAGATAGTTCAACTCCTGGCTAGACAGGACCTATGAAAACATGAAGTCAGCAGTACCAAATCTAAACAAATGTGAGTGATGCTTAGTGATAGGAGCTCCTGCAACCCACCATGATGAGTTTGAAAACTGGAGAAAAAAAAACCACAACCAAAACAAAAACCATATCTTGCACTGGCAGATTCACAACTGGTGGCCATAGATATTTTTCTTACTAATAAGCATGTTCAGTCCCCTTGATGACAACTATTTAATAAACTCTCTAGCCTACAGAAGTATGGATTTTTATAACGTGAGGCAAGGAATGTTCCCTATACTATATTTAACAAACATCAGATGTTCAGAGACTCTACAGAAAGCAATATTAATCAGAAAATTGAGGACAACACACTATATATAATTTTATGAAAGATTTCAATAACAGAATCATAGAATAGTTTGGGTTGGAGGGGACACTTAAAGGCCATCTAGTTCAACCCCCCCTGCAATGAGCAGGGCCATCTGCAACTACATCAGGTTGCTCAGAGCCCCATCCAACCTGACCGTCAATGTTTCCAGGGATGGGACAGCTACCACTTCCCGGGGCAACCTGTGCCAGCATTTCACCACTCTCAGCGTAAAAAACATCTTTCTTATATCTACTCTGAATCTACCCTCTTTTAGTTTAAAACCACTACACCTTGCCCTGTTGCAACAGGCCCTCCTAAAAACTCTCCCCATCTTTCTTACAAGCCCCCTGCAAGTATCAAGAGGCTGCAAGGAGGTCTCCCCGCAGCCTTCTCTTCAGTTGGGCTGAACAACCCAACTCCCTCAGCCTTTCCTCATAGGAGAGGTGTTCCAGCCCTCTGATCACTTTTGTGGCCCTCCTCTGGACCCGCTCCAACAGGTCCATGCCTTCCCTGTGCTGAGGGCTCCAGAGCTGGACACAGTACTCCAAGTGGGGTCTCACCAGAGCAGAACAGAGGGGCAGAATCACCTCCCTCCACCTGTTGCCCATGCTTCTTTTGATGCAGCCCAGGACAACGTTGGCTTAAGAATACTTAGACGACTTTTAAATGGGAATATTAGGTTATAAAAAAGAATGTCCTGGTAGTTTGGGCTTCACACTCAGACAGATACTGTCGACAGACATTATTTGCCAAACAAGTTTTGTTGTGTGTTTGATCATGTATTATTTCCTACATCCATAAAACCCAATACCAGTTAGAAAAATATACAGAAACCTTCCTCTCTGTTCTCTCTCTCTCCCCCCCAAAATGCTATGCAAACAGGAGAAAATGCAAAAGCCAGCTTCACTTTATAAAATCCCTTAAGAAGGGGGTTTATAAAGATATTCTTGGCTATCTTGCACACACTAATCATGTGTACCTATGCAAAACATTAAAATTCTGCTCAATTTGGCTAGTGTTTGACTTCAAGTATACTAACAAGGTACTACAGAACTGAAGAACCCACACACAGAGAAGTAACCCAACAGAAGTGTTTGCCCTTCTCTATTAATTTCAGTAAATAAGGCTAAAATCTCCTTGAACAAAACAAAGAAAACCCAATAGTGCATACAAATATAATATTAATTTGAGTGACATCACCTGGTTTGATTGTTTGGGGCTGTTTCGGTTTGGGGGTTTTTTTTAAAGACAAATTGTATTGCCTACAAAGCTTAGGATTGGAGATCCATTTGGTTCAATGCACACTAAACAAAATGGTTCTGTATTCAGTAGATGAATAATATTGCTGCTAAACACTTTCAGTAAGGACATATAAAGACTATACTTTTTTTTCCCCGAAGATGGACCTCTTTGCTTAGTAAAAGTTAACTGCCTTTAAAACACAAAATACAGCATAGTGAAAATTTGACCAGAAGTTAGGAAAAATGACCTGGGAATTCTGCCTAGTTTTCATATGATTTTAAAACTTTTATAAGTAGACTTTAAACTTTCCAAAACTCAGGTATTTCATCTCTCCTCAGATATTTTCCTAGTAATAAAGATCAATATGCCCTTTTAAGGTTGTAAACACCAGCCTCTGAAGTCCCTCTAGCTTGCATAGCGTGAAAGTTTTTTCCTAGTATGAAACAAGAGCTTAATTATTAGTGAAAGAGCATCAGCAATTCAAGTAAGACATTTTTCAGTCACCAGCAGTAATGGACATTCACCATAAAGAATGTAAATCCTGGAACTGTGTTTCCCACAGTCCCCAGGATAAGTGACAGGTGAGTACACAGAAGGGCTTAATCAGTCAAAAAGTTACTGTTCAATCGTGGGGAAAATGGTACTCAATGGGGAAAATGAAAGCACAGATGTCTGCAGAGTAGACTAAAAAAAAAAAAGAATGCAATATTTAATCACATATCACAGGACATTACTAGTAATTGCCATACCCTGAGGCACAGAGATGTTTTCGGATATATTCTTGCAGGAAAATATTCAAGACCATTACCAAAATTAAAAGCAAAACAGATACCCTCAAATTATTCTATTTACTCTTTCTCAGTAAAATCATTGTTTCTATATAGCACCAATTTTATAACACTTATTCAGCTTTGGCTTTCCCCACCGCTCAGCCTTAGTTTGGCTGGCACCAGACAGCCTCACCCTCCACTAATGCAGCATCACCCCTCATTGTCTCAGACCCTGGAGCTACCATGACCATGTGGAAGAGCAGGTCATAAACAGTTACAGATGCAGTAAAACGCAGCTTAGTCTGAGGATGGCAAATTGCCACCAAGAAGAATTTTCTGGCTTCCTGGGGAAATCAAAGAAAGTGGTGAAGTATGTGTTTTGCATGAAATGCTTTTGCTCAGAATTTCTGAAGCAATACAGTCTCTCTGCTGTGAGGCAGTACTAAGAAGAAATTTCAGAGTCTCTGCATGTGCATTTATGTGTCTCAACTATAATGTTTTCATCCCTTTAAATGAAATATTAAAGATCCCACTTCATGTTTGAATTAATTCTTTTATAGTTTATTTCTTTATACATTTTCTATAGAGATTTCAGCAAAACCTGAACTAAGGCAAGGTATAGCAGAGAGGATGAATGAATTTAAATTGATGAGTTTAATTCAATCTGTAGTATGACCAGAAATGTCACCAATTCTTGCCCAATAACTTGTCCAATTCCTCCCAAACCCTCCCAACATCTCTTTTTTGTATAATTGCATAGCAAATTCAGGTAAGACACCATGATAAAGAGCACAAATCAGGCATGAAAATACCTCAAAAGCTTACATAAGAGGGCATGGGTGTCTTTAATGTGCCAATGAGCTTTAAAATCCAAGGCCATGCACTCATTCATAATTGACTGTACACAAGTTCAAAGCATATGCCACAGTTTCAGTCCATGCAAATGAAGTCAGAAACAGCACTTTGCACTTGTATTTTCAGCTCATGCTGATGTGTACGCTACGGTGAGAGGTACAAAAAAGTTCAGAAAACATATGAAAATAAAAATCACTGTGCAACTTGGCAGCTCTCTGTCAATGAGCTTCACTTATGAAAGCTGCGAAGGATTTCTGAGCCTTCATACTACTTTCCAAATGAAAGCTTTATCATAAATACCATGCAGTGCATTAGAGTTCATTTCTCAGCCACACCAGGACCACAAAGTGTTTTACAGATGCTAACTTTGCCAGGTCACAATTTTGCAGGTAGAAATCACAGCCAGTCTGAACTCATTCAGGCTGTCCTTTTCTGCAAGATTTCTATATAGGACTATCCACATACACACGGTGCAGCTCGCAAGAGCCCACTCTGCAAGCCTGGTCACCCAGAACATGCTGGAATTATCGGGCACGTACAGCCTGACTAACACACACCCACTTGAAAGTTAGTCTGAACAGAGACTGGCCACTTGCCTCAGATCCCTGGACATTGTGCCGTCAAGCCCTCTATTTTCTAAACAAAAATTCATAGACTGAGAAAGGGGAGATACCCAAGAAAGCCTGGGCAACGAACAGCTCTACTTGTCTTGCAGGAAAGCATACAGGAGCTGTTTTCTTCCTTCTCGTGGTAACCATACCTCCAAGCTCTCAACCCTATAAATCATTACCCTGTTAGCATGCCAGGCAGCACCAGATTGGACATATGATGCTTATCTGACTTGTTAACACCATCTGCCTTCGTGTGTGAAGGAACAGTTCAAGTCACATAGACGCTGCATTACTCTCCAGAAGAGTACTAGTGGAAGTGATTAATGCCATTATTAAATATTGTTCATGTTCTGCTAACAAAAACCCAAGGACCCATTTTTGTTTAAGAAAACACTGTCAGGGTCCATTGGTTTAATTTTATCCTGAAACAGGAACATATGGAAAATCATCCCACAGGGATCGGTGGTGTTCTCCTAAACAGATGTTATCACCATAGGAAACATTTAGAAGGAAAACAGGTGTGATGGATGAGATGGCTGACAAACAAACCTTTGCCACAACAGGAACACCATTTCCATTCAATTCTTGCACTACATCAAGGCTTTAGAAGAAAAGCAATCATAGACCTTTGACAGACAGGGAGAAGGGCAAATGCACACTCATTTTTTATCCTTACAGAAACAATGCTGTGTGTTAAAATAATGCCTAGTGAAAGCAGCAATAATCTTTCCAATAAAGTGTTATTATTTCACAAAAAAATAATTCAACATAAGGATTCTACAGTAACCGATTTAGAGCTGATTTACCACTACAACAAATCAGATTAGTTTCTCTTTGTTTATTACTACTCTTTCTCTTAACCAACCCTAAGTTAATAACCAATGATTTCTTCTAGTCTGCTTGGTTGCTTCACTAAATATGCTCCCAGCCAGTAACAGGAGACCTGCTCTCAAGAGATGAGGCTTTGTGGAAACCCACTCATTAACCTCAGTGTTTCAGCCTCAGCCAAAAATTACACATTAATACTTCATTGCTTTTGAGATTGAAGCATTGTGTTTTTTCTCTACTATGACAAAAACTCACCACGTATGTTCTGACAGTATAGGCACTAGCTCTAAATTTTCAGATTACCCTGAGCAGAATCTAGCAAGACACTTGATACACACAATCCTCAGGAAGATTGTGTCCTTACAAACAGCGATCTTGGCAAATGCTCACAGACACAGCATTTCTAGAAAGTATCAGGAAAAGGCTTCTTCATTCTGCAGATTTGCCATATGATGTGCAGTTACCCTTTCAAATTAAGTCATAGAAACACTGACTTAAAACATTTTTCCAACCCTGTCATTTAAAAGAAAAAAAAGGAAAAAGAATCAACACAAGTAGGCTATTTAAAACAAAATCAGAAAGACAGCAGGAAATACCAACATCTACAGGGAACACTTCCACAGCCATAAAAATGAAGCCTAGTAAAGTTAAGGATGACAAAATTAGTTCACAGGTGGAAGGTAAGCCCCAGGGGAATGACAAGACAAAGAGCCATGCAACAATGTTGCCCACTCCCCTTACTAACTCCTCTGCTCTGAGGCTTCAGTGTCTCAGCTGCTGAAGCACCATGATCATCTCTGCGTGCTGAGAAAGTCGGACAGAACAGTATTTTGCCTAAAAATAGTTTGTGTGTTCTGTGCTGGATAAGCAACCATTAGGTCACACCCATTTATCTCTGCTCTCAAGTTCAAGGCTCCACTACGTCAGACACTTGGGTTAGTTTTTCTGACTTAGCCTCCAGCCATTGCCAATAACTCCAACAAAAACTAAATTCATAAACAAAAGTATAAGTGTATAACCTGAGATGCATCATGGCTCATGAACAGAATGAGAGCCTTTCTTCCTGTTTTTTTTTTTTTTAAATAGGAAGCACTATTGGAGAACACAAAGCTTTACTTTTACAGGTATGTTCAAAACCTAGTGATTTATGCAGTTGCAAACCTGACCTATCTTCAGGATACAATAGACCTTTAAAAAAAAAACAAAGCACCAAACAAAAACCACAAAAAAACAACAAAACAAACAAAACCTGAAACAAAAGAAACAAACAGCAACCTAGAAGTAATATGAGCACTTAAAAAAGAGAGATTTCCAAATTAAAGTGTTTTGGGTTTTTTATTTGTTTCTTTTTTGTTTTTAATGTTCCTCTATGAAGTTTCCATTTTGTGCTAGCACATTGCAGGTGTTGGATGAAACCTGAAAATTTTGACAATAAGGTTCCTGTCTTTTGGAAAAGAAAAAAAAAAAAAAAGACAAGCAATAGCTTAAGCTCTTCGCAGAAAGTTTCTTCTTCTTGGAAGCCTCCTACATAGGAACTTTTGAGGTCAACTGCAAGACTTGACAGATAATCTTGTTCATAAATTCAGCAACCTTAATCTTAAAGCAATCGGAATTCTTGTCATGCCACTCCTAAAGCAAATTGGTTCTAAAACCTTATTCCTCCTCTTTGTTTAGTTTACTCAAGGCCAGTTGAGATACAATGCTTCCCGAGCCAATTTCACCCTTTAGCCTTCATGGCTCTTTTCCTTCTACTGAGTTTTCCGTCCTTTTACCTCTCTAGAGAGCGATTACTTCCCCTTTTAGTTTGCCAGGCTAAGCAAGCTAAAGTCTAGCCTTACTTTATAAGCAAGGTTCTCCACTCCCTTAGTTGCTCTACATGACATGTTCTTCCTTCTTGAAGATAGTGACCACAACTGTAAGGGTAGTCTCTGTACCCAGACAAGTCATTGCTTATCTTAGGTGCTTGATTCCTCTGTGTGCAAAACAGGGACAATTTTTGTTGTCTGAGCTATTATTTGAAGTTCCACCATAAGACTTGCAACATCTGAAACCAGTTTAACAAACTCTTAATGAAATGCAAATACAATTTCCCAACAGATCAATTTAAAGATGACTTATGATAAGGTTGGCTTATGGTAAGGTTGGCTCCTTACCAAACTAAACCAAACTTACATGAACCATGTGTTGATTGAAATAACAGTGCTCATGGGACTCACCAAATCAATAAAAATGCAAACCTTGCAACCTTGGTTATGTGACCAACACCACAGCATAGAACAAGAGAATCACAGCAAGTGGGTCTTGAAGTCACCCAGAAATATAAGTAGTCTACTCCCTTGCTCCAAGACAGGAGCAATGACTTCTAAATTATTCCTGACAGACCTGTAGACCAGGTCCAGTGAGCCCCCCTAGTGAATATGTCAATGCTTAACAGCTCTTAGTTGGAAAATGCTCCCTTTTGTCCAACCTACATCTTCCTAGTTTCAATTTAAGCCCATTAATTATTTGCCTCTACATAGTGGGAATGAAGAATAATTTATTCAACTCCTCCTTTAAGTAGGCTTTGGTTTTTGGTTTGGCTGTTTTTTGTTTGTTTGGGTTTTTTCCCAGATACTATTCTTCAAACATCCTTATTTTCAATATCTTTATCTCAGTCACCTCCTCCCCAGACTGGACAAACCATCTCTCACTATCAGCCATGTACTCTAAATCTCTGCTTGCTATTGTAACCACATGCTGGATTCTGACTGACTAGTCCACACCTTTCTTGAAGCAAGATGCATGAAGTGGTTCACACTGGAGAGCATGCTGTAGTTATCCAATGGAATTGTCCAGCGTTCTGTATATTAAGATTAGGGAACATCAGCTGAAAGCAGAGTTTATGGTTCACACCCCCCCTGCGGACACATATCCCAGCTTTTGGGGACAGCAGAGACTCAGCAGGTATTTCACAGAGTCTTAATTAATGTTAAATCTGAAAAATAGTATTTCAATGGTCAGCAGCCAGTTGAGGTTAATACGACTGTTCAAACTTTGAGCTGTTGATTTAGTTTACCTGTGGGATCTGGAACCCAATACTGCTCTAATCCATTTTCCAGAAAACCTTTCAGGTATTGGTACACTCACTCTGCCTTAGAACCATGGGAGAAGGCACCCCAGTGAGAGGAAAAATCCAGAAAAGCCTATAGGCACTGCAGTACTTGGGATATTAATCTTTAAACAGAAACAGTTTTTCAGAAAGGTTTGAGCAGGCTCATACATCCCCATAAGATGCCCTCCTAAACCAACTTTATAAGCAGAGGAGATTGTGCTGCTCATTCTCATCAGGGCATCCTCCTTTCCCAGCAGCTGTGTTCACAACCGTGCCATCTGGGCAAGCTCACTCATTTGCACCTTCCCCCCAGTACCACTGCTTTGTACACAAGAGCATGCTGCCTTTTCCCACAATGGCAAGGCAGGTGATGAGTCAGACTAAAAAGGTACTGCTCAGAAAAACAGCTGAAGAGCAGCACAGATCCTGTGGCACACCAGTGTCATGGTTTAGCCAGCAGCTCAGCCCCCACAGTCGCTCGCTCACTCCCCCACCAGTAGATGGGGAAGAGAATCAGAAGGGTAACGCTCGTAGGTTGGGATAAGAACAGTTTATTAAAATTAAAACAACAACAGAAATGCAACGTAAAGGAGAATAACGAGAGGCGCAAAACCCCGGAGGGGGGAGGGGAACGAACCGCCAAAACAAACCACACATGACACAGCCGCCCACCGACCCGACGCCGTGCTGCTCACGAGCTGCAAAACTGCCCCCCCTCAATATACTGGTCATGGTGTCACATGGTATGGAATGAACATCCCATTGGCCAGTTGGAGTCAGCTGCCCCGGCCGTGGCCCTGCCCTCCCGCCACGCAGCAGAGCACGGGAATCTGGAAAAGTAGCCGACCCCCCACGGTGAGGAGAATTAGCCCCTTCTCAGCCAAAACCAGCACATTCTCCACCCCTTATTCCATACCATTTACACCATGCCCAGGTCCCATATGATGCAATACAACCATACCAACCACCACCCCTCCCCTTCCCGTCCTTTAACATAATACACAGACATCATTCCCTTAGTTCATGGACCTTCCCTGTAAAATGTCCATTAAAATGGCAATTGAGTTCACCCAGTCCACGACTCTGGGCTCCATCTGTCATATCAGTCTTTCAGGGTGGGAGAGATGGTGCGTGGGGCATTGGGTTGTCGCATATCAAGTCAGTCATTGTTTCATCACGACTGCACTGCTTGTTTCATAGTTGATCTTCCATGGGTTGGGAGGCTTGTACTGATATAATTGATAAAACACAGAGGTGAGACAAACTATTATATAGCAGTCCCCAGTGTGCCATTCAGTTCATTGACTGTTTTCACCCAGAATCAAATCCCCTTGAGGCACACATCGGATTTCTCCATCCTCCCGCATCACCCACCAAGTGCACCCAGGTCCTCGAGCAAAAGCAATCCCACAAATGGGTTTGCCTTTGCCTGAGGCCAGAAGAACCCAGACTCTTTTGCCCAGCATACTTTTTGCGTGCACTATAGGGATTCTATCCCCTTCCACAGTATGTAGGATTTCTGACTGGGCAGGGCCAGCTCAATTGGCAGATCCCCTCATGTTGACTAACCACGTGGCTTTTGCTAAATGTGTATCCCAGTGCTTGAATGTTCCACCCCCCATTGCTCTCAGTGTAGTTTTTAACAGTCCATTGTACCATTCAATTTTCTCAGAGGCTGGTGCATGATAGGGGATGTGATACACCCACTCAATGCCATGCCTTTGGCCCAGCTGTCTATGAGGTTATTTCGGAAATTAGTCCCGTTGTCTGACTCAATTCTCTCTGGGGTGCCATGTCGCCACAGGACTTGTTTTTCGAGACCCAGGATAGTGTTCAGGGCAGCAGCGTGGGGGACAGGATATGTTTCCAGCCAGCCAGTTGTCGTTTCTACCATGGTGAGAACATGGCGCTTGCCTTGACGGGTTTGTGGGAGTGTGATATAATCGATTTGTCAGGCCTCCCATATTTATACTTCAGCCATCGTCCCCCATACCACAGAGGCTTTACCCGCTTCGCTTGCTTGACTGCAGCGCACGTTTCACATTCGTGGATAACCTGCACAATAACATCCATGGTCAAGTCCACCCCTCGATCACGAGCCCACCTGTATATGTTCCATCTCTCCCTTGATGGCCTGAGGTGTCATGGGCCCATCGAGCTAGGAATAGTTCACCCTTATGTTGCCAGTCCAGATCCACCTCAGCCACTTCAATCTTGGCAGCCTGATCCACCTGCTGGTTGTTTCGATGTTCTTCCGTGGCCTGACTCTTGGGGACGTGAGCACCCACATGACGTACCTTCACAACCAGGTTCTCTACCCGGGCAGCAATATCTTGCCACAATGTGACAGCCCAGATGGGTTTGCCTCTGCGCTGCCAGTTGCTTTGCTTCCACTGGCTGTAGCCAGCCCCACAGGGCATTTGCCACCATCCAGGAGTCAGTATAGAGATAGAGCACTGGCCACTTTTCCCGTTCCGCGATGTCTAAGGCCAGCTGGATGGCCTTCACCTCTGCAAACTGGCTTGATTCACCTTCTCCTTCAGCAGTTTCTGCGACTTGTCGTGTAGGACTCCATAGAGCAGCCTTCCATCTCCAGTGCTTTCCCACAAGGCGACAGGACCCATCAGTGTACACGGCATACTGCTTTTCATCTTCTGGCAGTGTGTTATACAGTGGGGCTTCTTCAGCACGTGTCACCTCCTCCTCTGGTGATGATCCAAAATCTTTGCCTTCTGGCCAGTCCATGATCACTTCCAAGATTCCTGGGCGACTGGGGTTTCCTACTCGAGCCCGCTGGGTGATCAGTGCAACCCATTTACTCCACGTAGCATCAGTTGCATGGTGTGTAGAGGGGACGTTTCCTTTGAACATCCAGCCCAGCACTGGTAGTCAGGGTGCCAGGTGCCAGGAGCAACTGTGCTTCAGTACCAACCACTTCTGAATCAGCTCGAACCCCTTCATACGCTGCCAATATCTCTTTTTCAGTTGGAGTATAGCGGGCTTCGGACCAGCTGTATCCCTGTCTCCAAAACCCTAGGGGTCGACCTCAGGTCTCCCCTGGTGCCTTCTGCCAGAGGCTCCAGGTAGGGCCATTCTCCCCGGCTGCAGTATATAGCATATTTTTATATCTTGTCCTGCCCGGACTGGCCCAAGGGCTACTACATGAACTATCTCGTTTAATTTGTTCAAAGGCTTGTTGTTGCTCAGGGCCCCATTTGAAATCATTCTTCTTCCGGGTCACTTGATAGAGAGGGCTTACGATCAGACTGTAGTGTGGAATATGCATCCTCCAAAAACCCACAACGCCCAAGAAAGCTTGTGTTTCCGTTTTGCTGGTTGGTGGAGACATGGCTGCTATCTTGTTGATCACATCCATTGGGATCTGACAATGTCCATCTTGCCATTTTATTCCTAAGAACTGGATTTCTTGTGCGGATCCCTTAACTTTACTTTGTTTTATGGCGAACCCAGCTTTCAGGAGGATTTGAACTATTTTCTTCCCTTTCTCAAAAACTTCTTTTGCTGT
Organism: Phalacrocorax carbo; assembly: GCF_963921805.1. Classification (NCBI taxonomy): domain Eukaryota; kingdom Metazoa; phylum Chordata; class Aves; order Suliformes; family Phalacrocoracidae; genus Phalacrocorax; species Phalacrocorax carbo. Next base: position 24,163,560 of record NC_087518.1, on the reverse strand, counting down.
ATTGCCCCACACAATGATGTCATCAATCTATTGTAGGTGTTCAGGAGCTCCACCTTGTTCCAAAGCATTATGGATCAGTCCATGGAAAATGGTAGGACTGTGTTTCCACCCCTGGGGCAGTCGATTCCAGGTGTACTGGACCCCCTCCAAGTAAAAGCAAACTGTGGCCTGCACTCTGCTGCCAGAGGGATTAAGAATGCATTACTGATATCAATTGTGGCATACCACTTGGCTGCCTTGGACTCCAGTTCGTATTGAAGTTCTAGCATGTCTGGCACAGCAGCACTCAATGGTGGAGTGACTTCGTTCAGGCCACGATAGTCTACTGTTAGCCTCCACTCTCCATTAGACTTCCAGACTGGCCATACGGGACTGTTAAAGGGTGAGTGGGTTTTACTGATGACTCCTTGGCTCTCCAGTCGACGAATGAGCCCATGGATGGGGATCAGAGAGTCTTGGTTGATGTGATATTGCTGCCGGTGCACTGTTGTGGTGGCGACTGGCACCTGTTATTCTTTGACCTTCAGCAACCCCACAACAGAAGGGTCCTTCAAGAGGCCAGGCAAGGTAGACAGCTGTTTAATTTCTGCTGTCTCCAAGGCAGCTACACCAAAAGCCCACCTGTACCCTTTTGGGTCCTTGAAATACCCTCTCCTGAGACAGTCTATGCCAAGGATGCACAGAGCCTCTGGGTCAGTCACAATGGGGTGCTTTTGCCACTCACTCCCGGTTAGGCTCACTTCGGCCTCCAATACAGTTAGCTCTTGGGATCCCCCGTCACTCCAGCAATTCTGATGGGTTCTGCCCCTATATAGTTTGATGGCATTAAGGTGCCCTGTGCACCGATGTCCACTAAAGCTTTATACTCCTGTGGGTCGGATGTGCCAGGCCATCGGATCCACACAGTCCAGTAAGCTCAGTTATCCCTTTCCTCCACCTGGCTGGAGGCAGGGCCCCTCTAGTCTTGATCATGGCATTCACAACTCACTTCCTGCAAATATGAGTCAAGAGTCTCTCTATTAAGCTCATAAATAAAATCAGCGCTTCCACCCCTTTGTCTGCGGACCTGCTCACTGGAAATTGGAGCAGCAGCTTTCCTGGAAGAGCCTCCCTGAGTGATTGTTCTTCCTTGCAGTTCACGCACTCGTGCCTCTAGGGTAGAGGTAGGCTTGCCATCCCACCTCATCATGTCCTCTCCATGGTCACGCAGGTAGAACCATAGGGTGGCCTGTGGTGTGTTTCCCCTCCTTTGAGCCAAAGGACACTTATTCCTAACAGCTGAGACACTACTCTGTAGAGGTAGGGAACAGAACATATCTTCTTTGAGTTGCTGGACCTCCTGGGATAGTTTCTCCACAGCAGAGACAAGCGAGGAAGAGCTATTTGCTTCGTAATCCCAGAGTCTATCAATCAACTCCACCACCATTGGTGTCTCTTCATCTTTCCAGGACATTACTGCCAATGAGTTCCTATGTGTCGATGTGGAGGTTTGTACGGAGCCCACCCACATGGGTCGTGTGCACTGGGATTCATCTGGATCTTTGGATGACCGTTGATCATTCAGGTCACCATAAATCACCTCAAGCACAACTAATTCCCTTAGATACTGGATGCCTTTCTCCATAGTTGTCCATTTTCCTGGGCAATATGTAACATCTTTAAAGGGATACCTTTCCTTCACTCCAGACAGGAGTCGCTTCCATCGACTGAGGGCTTGTGTTCCTTTTCCAATTGCTTTGTCAACACCCCCTTCCCCAGTTGTTTGGCTTCTTTTCCCTCTAGTTCCAGGCTACTGGCCCCATTGTCCCAGCATCGGAGCAGCCAGGTGACAATGTGCTCACCCGAACGATGGCTGTAATATTTTTGCATATCTCGCAACTGGCTCAAGGACAGGGATTGGGTGGTCTCTATTTCATTTATGACTTCTTCCTCCTTTCCCCATGACAGCCCTGCTTTTTCATCAACCCATTCTAAACGAGTTGATGTCCGCTTCCAATATTTCATCTTGTATATGGGGGCAACTGATACTGGTACGGGTTGATTCTCTGAGCCAGCTCCAGTACTTGTTGTGGGGGTTTGAGTGGCTGCAGTGCCTGTCTTCAGGGCTGGAGTGACTATAGCGCCAGTCACTTTGCATTTCAATCCAGAGACATTCTCTTCCCCCTGGGGGCACTGAATACTGTTGAGCAGGGCTCGGTATGCATGGGCCAGACCCCAGCATGTTGCCGTTATCTGTGTCTCTCTGGAGTTCCCAGTGTTAACATACTTTCTCCAAATATTCTACTAGCTTTTCAGGATTCTGCACTTGTTCAGGGGTGAAACTCCAAAACACTGGGGGTGCCCACTGCCCTAGGGATTTGCCCATGCTATCCCACGTGCCCTGCCACTCATAACTATCAAGCCTCGGGGCAGATTTCTGGGTGATATTCTTAAGTTGCTTAGTCAAAACCAAAACAACATGCCCAAAAACTAACAATAAGTGCACCTTAACCACCCAAGGATGTTCAAGATACAAAAACGTTGTTGTAACGAAGGCAGAGACATCATAGAACAAAGTTGCAAAGGTATTATTCTGTATTTCCTCCATATAAAATCTCTCCGAGAAGGAGGCATAATTGCTAATTGCCTCAATAAGGTGGTATCCAAAGTACAGTAACGGTTTCAGCAAAAACCCCAAATACCAGATAAAGCTGAAAACGAGTGTTTGTATAACCAATCTTGTAGGCAAAACATTACTAAATCACAGCAGACTAAACAAACCAACACCAATCTTTAACACCAACTGCAAAAAGGACAACATGGTGCTGTGACCAGCAGCTGTTATTCTCTCCAACCCTTGAGCCCCACGTTGGGCACCAAAAAGACTGTCGTGGTTTAGCCGGCAGCTCAGCCCCACACAGTCGCTCGCTCACTCCCCCACCAGTAGATGGGGAAGAGAATCAGAAGGGTAACGCTCGTGGGTTGGGATAAGAACATTTTAATAACTAAAATTAAAAGAAACAACAACAGAAACGCAATGTAAAGGAGAACAACGAGAGGCGCAAAACCCGGGGGGGAGGGGGGAGGGGAACGAACCGCCGAAACAAACTGCACGCGACACAGCCACCCACCGACCCGACGCCGCGCTGCTCCCGAGCTGCAAAACTGCCCCCCCCTTAATATACTGGTCATGGTGTCACATGTTATGGAATGAACATGCCATTGGCCAGTCGGCGTCAGCCGCCCCCACCATAGTCCTGCCCCTCCCAGCCCCCCCCCCCCCCCCCCCCCCCGCCACGCAGCAGAGCATGGGAAGCTGGAAAGGTAGCCGACCCCCCACGGTGAGAATTAGCCCCTTCTCAGCCAAATCCGGCACAACCAGAGGGGCAGACAAGAGGGGTCAGAGCTTTTCCATGGTTCACTGCAATTGTAATGCACAGGCAAGGAGAAAGAGTAGTTTGGGCAAAGTTTTACCCAGATGGATGAAATCCTCCAAGTCCCAGCTCACATCAAAGGATTGTAAAATGTGTTCATCTGATTCGTGTCAATATGGAACAATGCTAGAGTCACACGGTGAAGTGTGACCTTCTAGCATTTGACCGTTCTGTTTGTGCTTGTGTAACCGAGAGCCGTTCAATTGACTTGTTAACTGTCTTAATGGTTGGAATGTTGATTGGCGATTTGGGTTGATGGTGAAGACAAAAGAAGACCCAAAATTGATCAGATAACTGAGGGGCTGGCGCCTGAGAATTTTAACAAGATAATGGATGGTGCTTGGGCCGGTCGGGAGGGCGTTAGCAATGAATGCTGCATTGACAAGAAGCCTCCTAAAAAGATACAATTCAGTTGACCTTCAAGGACTAACAGTGGAAACACCCTGCTACGAAGGGGAGTGACCAAAAAGACTTGCCCCCCACACCCGTAAAGAGCATGCGGGCTAATCTACATGGCAAGCGTGACTAATTTAACTACGGCTGACCAACGGCAAGTGGGATGCTTATCACTGACCAATGAGTGTAAACTTAGGCGTGTTTTTACTAATTGTTATTAATTAAGTAACTGAATATAAACCCTGTAATTTTGTATGACGGTATGCACGTTAGGCGGAAGTATCCCCCGTGCATCCAGCGCTGCTTGCTTGTCTCTATTCAATAAATTGTAAACTTTGATTGAAATTCCGTTGAAGGCTAAATTAATTATAACAGGATCAAGCCAGCTTCAACTCAGGTGAAGGAGCAAGAACAGGGATTCAGACAATCCCAGGAGAGAGGGGATAGGAAAGCATCCCCCACTCTGACTGCACATGGCCCACAGCTCCCAGCCCCTGGACTTCTCCCACTCCACAACCACCCATCCCCATTTATCCCAACCCCTCGTTCCTCTCCTCCCTCCATGCCCTGCTGAGTCCAAGTCACTCCTCTTCCATTCATACAGTTTATCTTCCCTTGGAAAACACCTGGAGTGCCTTCTCAATTTTTTACTGTGTTGACATTACATTATTCCCTCCTTAACTCCCAGGGGAAAAAAACACCCACCCCACCCCACCCCCCCACCCCCCCAAAAAAAAAACCCCAAACCACCCAAAAACCCCACCAAGTCACCAAACAAAAACAAACAGATCAGTGCAACGTAGTTTCCAACAGTGGCCAAATCCAACCTGACACCAGCTGGGTGTGTATCAGGTTCAAGGCTAACTGTATAGCACATAATGGTAACCCACCCATAGGCAAATCAGCAGGGCAGAAAGCTCTTGGTGCGCTGATGCAGAGAGAGGCAGTGCCACTTGCATGGCTCACTCATCTAAAGGCCTTAATTAACTCTTTCCTGAATTGCATTTTCCTTCTGCTGTGCCTAAAGAGTAGTGAATATTATGCAAACATTTGGGGATCAAACAACTTCTGGAATAATCACATTCCCTCACTTTGTGTTGGTGTTAAACCTCAAGCCTGCCTTTCCTAACCAGTCACATTTTAGCTGTCCTACAATTCACTAGCAGACAACAGTACTTGCTGTCCTTTATAAGCACATTATATAACTATGCCTCTGCATATGGACAAATCTCTCCAATATCAGCTCTAACCACATTTTCCCATGTATGTTCACAGCAATTCTGAGAGGAACTCACTCTTATGAATCATTGTTTTGCCTTAATACCACACGCAACCCTGCCTTCAAAGCAGACCAAGAGAAACAGCCTCTGCAGAAACAACCCATGGAAGGGGAACAAAAAGGCCTAACAGCAGTCTAACCTGCTATTTTGGCAGAGGCTCTGTTAGACTTCCCTGTTTCCAAACAGCTCAAATTATTCACCTGTTTATCTGTGCCAGCAGAACAGCAAAGGAGAGCAATGCCCGCAGGGCTACCAGGATCCTCATTGCCACCACCTGCTGATCCCATTGCAGCTTGTTTCCCATCCCTGAAATACACAGGCATTGCTAAACTAGCAGATTTCATAGCAGGTAACCCAACTAATTGTTGTTTTCTTGCATTGCTCCAGGTTTTGCCAGACTCCCTCTCTCAGGGCCCGCTGCCCTACAGAGAGGGGTGATCTCTATCATCTGACAGAGACAACACCATGTTCTCTGACTAACCTGCCCTGCACACTCCGCAGAAACGGAGAAAGTACAGAGGTCATTCAGGGAGACAAATTCTCAGCTTCTGCTGTCAAAGCTCCATTTCTGATGATGATAAAAAGACAACTGAATAAAGCCCTCTAAGTCGATCTCTCTTCATCTGCAAGACCTGAGAAATATTGTTTTATCACAGAAGAATTTAATATTTTTCATATTTTTAAATTCATATGGAAGTTTTGTTGTTAACTAGAGTATTATACAGTACATTCAAATATTATGTGCCTTGTGTTCTTTATAATATAAGTTTGATTTGAGACATAATAAATTATTATGTAAAGTAAGGAAAGGATTTCCTCACCTAATTAAACTTGCAGGCTCTTAAAAAAATTCAGGAACATTTCAGCTTAAAAGGATGTGAGAAACAGGCAGAGAATGCACGTGGTCTCTTAAAAAAAACCACAAACAAACAAAAAACCCAACAACCCCAAAACCAGTATGCACTTAAATCCAGGAAAAAACTCATCTCTTAATTCAAATAACTCAGCAGAGCTTAAATAGTTTGAAATAGGACTTGAAGAATTTATAGGAATAAGTCTTTTCAGAATTCAGGTAATGTAAATAATTTTTGTGACATTAAATTGGGATCCCTTTACAACAGGGATACGCATCTGGAAGAATAACTAGCTGGAAATAAACTGATGAAGCACAGTTAGTTATCCTGGGTAAGCCAGGCCAGCATCATTATTTACTAGAAATCTAAAGGAAAAATGACATAAAGGAAGCCACCACAGGCCTGTACGTATTAGTTTAGAGGATGTTCAGTTAGACTGAGAAGTGGATGTAACTAATAATTTTCTTATTATGGCTTTTATATGTTGGCTGCTGTTCTAAGGAAAGATGGATTAAATACCATGTCTGTCTGGTTGGACTTCAAATTAAAAGCTCCGTGATGACCTTTCATTCCCAATAGGGTGCTTTGGTTTCAGTTGTTCAGGTTTTTTAAAGTCTATTAACTACATTAGGTTGTCCAGAACATTACCGTGAATAAAAACGGTTTCAAATGTGAGACACAAAAGTAGAATAGGAAATAAATACATCAGCAGAGGTTTGGCCTACAACTTCAATTCACAAACCTCCCAGATTTCCACCCTACAGATGACCAAGGGGAGCTTTTGGTCCTGCTGTGACAGACCTGAAGTCCTCCTCCCATCCAAAGCCATGGCTGCCAGGGCACCTTTCAGCCCCAGAAGTTAAGACTATAAGCAGACAAAAAGAAACAAACACTAAGTCCATGCACCATAGTATTAAGACGTTTCACACAGAGATAAGAGTTTGCAATTTATTAAACACACACAACCAAACTTTTCTAAAAACCTTGCAGGCTCAGCCTTTAATAGGATTTAATATTTCCAACTTTGAATATGGAGGCTGCTGTGGGAAAATACTAGCCATAATCTGCAGCTTCTGAAAGGAACCAGGAAACATAGGTGTAGGACATATAATGCCCTTACCTTTTTAAAGGAAGCACTTCAGAATTCACAACCTAAAGATTTTTTGGTTTTTTAAATCATTCAGGCATGCTTTGCCTACCAGAAGTATATTATATATTCTGCACTACTACAATTAAGAGTGCCACATACTGTAATTAAGTTTAAAAACGCATATACTTTAAAGGGTCTCTTAACAATGAATAATACTCATTGTGATGATCTTATTTAATAGTTGCTAAATTTAGGAGGACATAGACAATTTTAGATTTTTGTATTTATCTCACCTGTACAAACATTTTATCACTATTATGATATTGCATATTTGTGTGTTTTTTTAAAGTAACTCTCATATCCATCTTTCCTGTATGCAATAAGCAAAGACCAAGCAAACAAACAGTAAACACTTGCCATTAATATGAAAGTAACCAGCAACTCAACAGGTAAGAGCAAAACAATCTAAATCAAATCACTACACAGCCATTACACCTAATGAATTCCCCGCTCCACTTGCGGTATTGTTACCAGATCTATCAACATCAGCTATTTAGCAAGGCTTAGCACTACAAAATGAACGCAGATAGCAGGTATAATGTTCCTTAAAAAATTTCTTCAAGAAAGGTAGAACTACTGGATTTTTTTCTCTGAAAATCAAGGGAAGCATTTGAGCGTGTATTTTATCTCCACATCCAGGGTTAAGGGCAAGTCATTCACATGAACCACTGACTCCCTAGCTATGTTGTAAAAATATATATTTACAAATATGTTGATTTTGCATTGTGTTTTCCTTTGTGGAGTTTACAGCTCTGGTACAGGCCTACATACTGCCACTGCTGTATATTCTACCTAGCTACCTAGTTGCTTTTGATATCTCTCTTCAATTAAAAAGAAAAATTGTTTATCCACTTTATCTTGCAAGAGAAATAACACTCTCAAGACCTGCTATAATCACACTGCTAATGTTAGCATTATTTGCTAATAATGCTATTCGCAAGAAATTATTTTTAAAGCAGGTAAATTTGCATGGTAATTTTGGGCAAGCCTAAGAATAGAAGCTGCTCTAAGAGTAATTAACATTTCAGCATGTTTAAGATCATCTAGTTAAACCAGTCCTTCCATTTTTCTATCCACGCAATTAAACACTATGCTTTGTCACAGATTGTAGTTCCTTCTGACCCCTAAGTATGTATCCTCTGGGAAAAATACATGCAAAACTGTCCTAAGTTGATGGAAAAATTGAATACATGTTTTTCAGGATTGATGCAGCAATGATAAACACGGAGTGGTTTTTACTTAACTCACCCAGGCTGGGAAATTACTTTAAAACAGACCTGAAACATTCCACTGCATCCTCCATATAGACTGCATAGTCATACATCCATTATTATACAAATATGGTAATTTATAGTGCTACAAAGAACAAGTGGGCTGTTTTGCCAGGTTAGGCTGTCAGTGGGACGCAGAAGAGCATTGCCCCTCTAGGCCACTGCTGGTCCAGCTACTGGCATCCATCTCCGTGGAACCACTCCACAGGAGCAGAGTAGCATCTTTGCAGGTCACGTGCCATCAGCACAGGCTGCAGCTCTTGTTACAGCACTCGTCCCCAGTCACTGGGAATTCAACATCTTTCACAGACTTAATAAACTCAAGAAAAGCAAGATAAGAAAACTCATCCCTTCTAGTTATTTCTAGTGGTTGTAAAAAAAAATTTCAAAGGTGTTTTTTCAGCCTTTGTTTTTTCAGGAAAAGACTGCACTCATGCTGTGTGTGTATGCATGTATACGTCTCTGTCATTTTCCATAATACATTGAGTAAATCAGGTAGTGACTCAGGGAAACAAAGCACCTTTCAATTTTCACGAAAATTTATGTAAAAGGGAAAGAAATTCCCTAGTTGCCCCCACTGAAGGAAAAACTGCAGAAAAAGCATGACCCCCAGTAGTTGTAAAATCCACAGAAAAGCACATTCAGAAATAACTCAACTGTGAGAAGCAGTTTCATAGGGAGATCACATCTTAAGCACCAAGGATTCCAACCACAAGATGATTTCATTAGTTACCCTGCTGACAGAAATCCATTTTGAAATATATGCTATATGCATCTTTTAAGGTACAAATGTCACAGTTATTTAGAAATTACAGGGTTCTCTCTTCCTGCACAAAAAAATCAGCTTAGTAGAAATGTTTTAATGGTTTTTTTCCTGTCCATAACAGAATTTATAAATTACAATTTCAGCTCTAAAAATCAGAGTTAATACAAGTAGGATTGCAGATAAGGCATACATAAAATACACAATAAGTGTTATCAAAACTTTATTTTAAAAAACATATGCAGCAAGGGCATTTTTAAATCAAGTGCAACATCAGAATTAGGGTAGGTAAGCATCAACAAGGTAGTCAGACTACTTGTATCAGTCACTGTTAAGAATCAGAAGCTAACAATTATTGCACAAGAGGTTATAAAATGCCTTTTCATCTCACCTCACTAGATGCTACCTCATCTTCCTTTATTTCTCTGCAAATTCTGATTTTCATTTCAGGTTCACCAGGATTTTCAAAAAGATCAGAAGCTACCACAGCTGTCACTGACTGACAATCTCCTTGCTGCACAAAGCAGCTGCCCAAGAAAACACCTGGCACAAATGGAAGGCTGTTAGGTGAAAGAATATCTTATAAAACTAATCAAAGAAGATAATTTCACGAGAACGCAAAGATGACCCCCTAAAGAAAAGAAAGGGACATGAAAAAACAGCAAGTGCATTTGTATACACCCTGTGGCAGTGCAGAAGGTGTTAAAGAGCAGGGCCCTGTCTGTAACTTTTGGGGGGGTGGTAGAGAGCAGGGAAGAGAAGGAAGACAACATTAAACTGATTTTTTAAAAGCCTACTGGAAAGTGTTTATGAAGTAGCATCCATTGTTAATAAAGCCTCCCTAAAAATGCACAAAGGAATGCAGGAACACATTGATGAACCACCCTGTGTAACCCTTCCCTAGCCTGTAACAAAACCAGATCAGCATCAGTCACACTCTCTCCAACGCAGACCACACTCCCCAGCAACATTTGTTATAAATTAAGCAGTGTTCAGCAACATCACAAAAAAACCCGAATAAAAATAAGGATATTAATGTGGCAAAAGTCAATAAACATGCACAGTTCCATTTATTTGCAAGAGTTGCTTTTTGAATACACAGCCTCCATCATCCCAAGTGTCTTATTTCATACGTGAGAGTTTGCAGCCCAAACCCAAAGTGAATTAGAGTTTTCTTTGGAGCCTACACGAGTGAGCACTAGCATGCTCTCCCTCTCCCTTGAACCACCTGAAAGCTTCATTTATTGAAGTGTGTGTATGCTCTTCTTGGCGTTAATCTCTGTAGTTAATGCTTCAATGTTACTTAGAGGAAGAACTGCTGTTGCTAATAGTTTTGTAGCTTCAGTGGTTAAAAACTTGTAATGCTGGCTTCATCTCAGTAAACAAATCCTTAAAATGTGTATGAACCACTTCTCATGCTATGGGATGTTAGAATTATCTCTGGAAGCAGTGATCACAGCTGCTTTTCTCCTGTCATACCACAACCCTTCCATATTAGCAGCCCAAGTGTCAATGTAGTGTATTTTGTGGTAGGGGTATGGGCTTTGGCAGAATGCTCAAGAGTGGAGGTGGAAAGGGAACAGGAATTCAAGGAATCAAGCCACACAAAAAAAATCTCACAAAATATCTATCATTTATTCCAGAGAGTTAAAAACAGGTTTCACTTCATTTCCCTCTCCTAACCACAGATATTTGCTACAAGTTTTTCTTCTATACTTTGAAAAGAAGGCTTAATCCTCTTCCCCATACAAGGATTCAGAGAGCTGTCTATAGCCTACAAGAAACTGCAGGGTGCCTTTGTAGGAGTATCTTGTATCACATGGGAATCTATCCAGTTGGCTTAGTTTAACATGAGACTATAAAAATAAGGCATAAAATTGACCTGAGTCCAAACGTACTCTCCTGAAAGCACTTGTGGCTCTGACACCCAGTCCTCCAGCTGCCAGCATACTGAAGGCACCATGCCTTTTCTTAAGATGAAGTGCCTGCAGAAGCTAAGGTCTCCCACATACACCCCATATGGTGTATGGTGTAACCCAAGTTAAGACAGAGGCCATCTTGTATGTAAACACACCTTGTATGTAAACACAGCTGGGACCCAGAAATGAACTGTTCATCCCTTCCTCAAATAAGTGAGGCCAAGAGACATTTGCAGAGCACACCTACAACACTGAAAGAGCTGGTTGACAGCACTGACTTTCCTCTTACATGATACCTAGAAGAGGTATTGCCCATGTCCCCTCCCATGACTGCAATGCCAAAGGACTTAATGAACAGGGAAGATTCATTCCACATTCCGATCCCCATCTGTAGTGGTCATTGGAGCCTCTACCAAAGCTTTCAAACTACTACACTTGCAGCTAAGAGTGAGAAGCACACCTCCTGTGGCTTCATGCCTCCAAGACATGAGATTCTTCCATTCTCAGATAAGATGTGAATCCCAAGAGGAAACATTGGAGCCTGCTAGATAGACACTCCCTCCAGCAGAGAGGTTAGTGACAGGTCTCACTTCCCTCCCTCATCTCCCTCCCAGGCAATTCACAGGTGTGATGGAGCAACCAGCTGTTGGATGGAGCCTTCCCCATCAGGATGCTGCTCTTTTGTAGCCTTGCTCTGAGCTAATGCAGCTCACTACCCAAACTGCTGGCAGCATGCTTAACAACAGGTTACAGGCTGCACTTTCAATCTTTATAGGAACCAGCCCCAGATGTCAGTTTACCACCCACTGCCTGATGCAGGTCTGAAACCAGCTTAAGCAGGCAGTCCTTAAGGTCTGACATGAAGATTCCAGAATGAATTTTCTATTTAAAGACTAAGTGATCACTGCTACTTGACACTGATGGGGCTCAGAAGCTCTCAGCAGCTTAGAAGAATTTGTTGCTCAAACTCACTTCAGATAACTTTAGTCCAGTTCAAGAGTCTGTCACATATCTGAAGACTAGCAGATAAGCAGCAGAAGCTTTCCCCTCACTTTTAGAAAGAAGTTACAGAAAAATCCCCATTTTTCCTGGAACAGTGCTACAAGAGCTTCAAATCAACAAGGCCCTTACAATACAAAGAACTCCCAAATATCACATGATGTTCTCTCTCTCACTTGCCCCTCATCTGCCTGTTCTGGAAATTCCTGGACCTCACAGGCTTTGGTTAGGCTGAACTGCCACAATGACTTTTTAAATTCATTTAGGTCAACAAAAGATGTTACACAAGTTATTACAACTTGTGCAAAAATAAAACAAGAAGCCTAGAGGGCAGTAGGGACTGATGTTACATCCCAAGGAGCACGTGCAAAACATACCACACAAGGGAGAACATAACCTAAAGAGCCTGGATCACAGGTGGACTATAAAAGCAACCATTCTACATTGTTCTTACCAACTCATTTTGCCCTATATCCTGTGGCTTAATACAGGCAGTTGTATATTTTCTCTACTTTTATATACGCACAAACAAAATTAAGCACACGCAAAGTCACCCATTAGTCATGATTGCACTGTTTGCCAAAGGACAAGATATTCTCATCCTCCATCAGTAATCAAAGGCAATATAAGTCTTATTGTAACAGAGAGAAAAGCAAGTCCATTTTATTGCTTTATTGTCTGCAACCACCTTTGAAACAAACACTGATATGAAAATGAAACAGAACAAATTCAAATGTGCATAACCATGGAAATTTTGCTTAATTAATCAGTAAAGCCTAGAACAAAACAAACCTATGTGGACTCAGATTACAAGATCTAGATTTTATCGAATGCTTCAGCAGAGCTGCATCGGCCTGCAGAAATGAGATACATCCGCCAGAAATTTTGTGATTCTCACCCCCCCTTCTACACTGTTCTATTTTAACAGACAAAATTGATTCTGCTCAGTCAACCACCACTGCTGTATTAGCTCCAGCAAGTACAATGGGTCACCCAAAATGTTGCTCTAACTGAAAAAATCCAGACAGCATCAAGAAAAGCAATGTTAAAAAGCTGCTTATTGTACAAAAATCTGGAATAAACACCATCATTTTAACCCTTCAAGCACATGCCAGCAAGCCAAAGGAAGCCATTTCAGAAGCAGATGGAGTCAATGCCGTTTTATACTGTTTTTGTAAAATAACTACTCAGTTATCCATGTATGAAGTGAAAAAACTGTCATTTTTTTTAATAAAGTCTTATTTTATAGAATATAAATAATTTTTGATTATTTGGCTAAAGAAGCTTTCTTCTATCTGTTCAGTCTTATCAGGTTTTAGACAGTTTTAAGCACCTGAAACACTGACAACAGTATTTGGACAAGTCCTGATAATATAGGAATATATGGAACACAACATTACTGTGCTCTGTACAAAACCACAGTTTAAGGCCCATACTTTGCTAAAGAGTTAATATAAAAGGTAAGATATTTCCCCAAAAGTATAAACATAGCTAAAAAAAGGTCAGCCATTATCCATACAGATTTACATTCAAATTATCTGCATTAAGATGAATCAAAACGCCTTTTAAGTAGTTTTCCAGAAAGCTAGACTACAGCAGGACTTTGGGAATTTGAGAAAGGTGAATTGTTAGCTTTAGTAACCAACTACAGTACAGCTTTCCCCCAAAAAAGCATTGGAAAAAAAAAAAAGAGGGACTAGTATGTAGCAAAAATGCCCACTTCCTTTCAGGTTTCCATTTTCTTAGAAAAAGCTGGAAATCAAAGCAGTTTCAAGTTTCCCTACGTAATCAAAAATACATTAAAATTCAAATTAACTTTACCAAAATGGTGCACAGATTCATAATAGGCTCAAATACTACTTAAAGCATGTTTAGTTTTCCTTTAAGCAGTCAGGAATTAAGATCAGACTGAATTCACAAAAATAGCCAAATAAGAAAAAGACACAAATGTTATTTGAGCCTGCACTCTCCTATCTGCTTTCCTCAGAGTTCATGAATAAGTGTTTTGTATCCCTCTGTAGCAAACAACTGAAGAACAGATGGTATTAGGTCTTAAGTTACTCCTTCCTTGAGAGTTTAAGCAACGCTTATATTCCCATAATATGGCACTTCATTTTACCTATTACTCCCACTGCACATTCAGCCACCATATTATATGGCCATTATGCTGTATTAACACAGTACAGCAAAATAATTTTCTAGTGAATCACTTATAAAATCTGATTGTGTATATTGACACCTGATATGAATTAAAATGCATGCACACATATATGGAATATTCTGAAGAGGAGGAGAGAAATCCCATCAGCTCCAGAAATTTGCTTATTCTGAATAACACTGTAGCCACAATGGGGTCAGACAGACTATGACTTGTTTACCTGGGGTAATAAGTTTTAAAAAAACATTGTTGGGATGATTCTGAACCAAAAGCCCAGGTAAGACCTTTCAAGCTTGAAATGGAGCACCCTCCAAAAATAAAATTCAAGATGAGTACAATTAGATGAGTTTACTTATTTTTTCTTTCAGGGACTGAGTAGAAGGGAATGTCATCACACACCATTTAACTGTACATATTTGGTGTAAACCAAGTCACTGCTAACTCTAGAAAGTCTGTGGTACATATTTCTTGCCAGCTGATTTAGAACTCAGTCTAAGTTTATCAACCCCTACAGACAACTGACTGGCAACTAAGATGGTTCCTAAAACTTAGAGGTGTTCAGTGATACCCTGTGTCCACAACAGAGGTGATCACAGGAGACACAGGCCTTGCAGCCCTCCCCTTGCACCAGATTCTCAGTGTCTCTTACATGGGAATGATCACCTGCAAGGAGGAAGCCAGAACAGCTCAGAAGCTATGCAGCATTCAAGCTAATTTGTAAGGGACAAAATTCCCAACAAGCAAGCTGCTCTGGATAAACATCATGCCAAAATGAGCTATGGACTTGATTTCTTTGGAGGACAGTGAGATTTCATTCAGGGATATGGGAAGCTGCTTATTGTTTGAAGATTAGATTGGTCCTTGCTTTGGAATGGACTAACACAAAAAACAGGCTCTGTTGTGTTTTATGTGGAAACTGGATTTAGAAAGATCTACAAGTACTCTTTGGGAAGAAGAGAGATATGGAGAATGCGGGTGCATGCTCACTTTTTACATATTAAACTGCTCACTCTTTTGTCAGCTGATCAAAGCCTTTTTTCTTATTTTCTCCACAGAAGTGAAATGGAGGTAAAGAACAGCTAAGACTCCTCTCTAACAACAGAGAGAAGTCATCACACCATATACAGCAGAGATTTGAAAGTATCATCTTGCAGTTTTAACAACTGATCCAGATGCCACCACAGAAGAGGCTGCAGCCATTAATTGTTTAAGATGGTACAGAGAATATAACCTTAAAACTCACTCCTGGCAGAAAGGCAGGTTTCTCAGAGCAGGCAGAAGGGCAGTAGTAAAGTATGTGTTGGTTTCTCCATTTCAGAGCTACATAGGAAGAGCAAGATACTAGTGAAGGCTGTTTCTAGCTGACTTCTCAACTCCGCCAGGGCTTGGGGAGTAGAGGGAGGGGAAACAACAAAAAAAACCAAAACCAAAAACAACTTTTCCCTTCCTTGCCAAGCTAGGTTTCAGGCACACTGAATTCAACACTGAGATAGCACCCATGTTTTCCAGATGTAACTTCAATACCACATTAACAAACTTAAGAGGAAAACCAGCTCTGCTTCTGCATGACTATTTCAGATATTCTGCAAACATTGTTTGCATAAACCCCTCCTATTCCAAAGCAATGAAGATGTCTCTTCCAACAGGAGTGCAAAGTGCCATACATCTCACATGACATGCTTTTGGCTACCCCTTTTCTTATGCCTACTGACTGTCCAGGTATCATAAATATAAGGTAAGTGCTGATGCATGATTTCTGGCTAGACCTAGCACAGAACCTACTGAACACACAGGTAAGTGTTCTGCTGCTTGCAATGTCATGGCAAGTCTAAAAACTGGACTTCCCCTGATCAAAGAGTTGTAGCAAGCTCTTCTCAGCAAACCCAGATGTACCACTCCAGCTGGGCTCCTGAACCATAGAAGATTTATTACTACCTCCTTCCTCAACAACCCCCTCATGCCTGATCCTTACAGCAGGGCCTCCACCCTCCATCTACCACCCAAGAATCACTCTTCCCAACCTCTGCAGCATCTGATCTCTCAGGGCATGCAAAAATCCTGATAACTCTAGTAACCGACAGCTGGTGCCCTTTTAGCACATCATTACTAGTGCCACTGAGCTTTCTTCAGACCTCTCTTACGCACCAACCACAAAACAAGGCAGCAATTAGACCATAAATGTGCGCATGTTATACAGAAGTCAGACTGCATCTTAAGCTCAAACATTAAGATGACATCAACCTTTCCCTGTCA
Source organism: Phalacrocorax carbo (assembly GCF_963921805.1). NCBI lineage: Eukaryota > Metazoa > Chordata > Aves > Suliformes > Phalacrocoracidae > Phalacrocorax > Phalacrocorax carbo. The sequence goes on along the minus strand of NC_087518.1, from coordinate 24,147,104 downwards.
GCTGTGGACAAGAGATGACCAAAGGGACCCAGAAATATCCTTTACACCAAGTTCTGGTTTTAAGTCAGTTCCTCTTACTGCAAGTGGATCCCACACATTCAGCATTTATCCAGGATTACGAGAACATACAGCTAACCCTTAGGCAAAATGTACTCAAAAGCAAGACAGTCTTACTCGATTCAAAGGTGGAATCTGAAGTCTGACCCAGCTCTATTTCATGTACTAAATTTGAGAAGCAGTCTATTAATAGTTTACTACCATATCCCTATCCTGCTTCTCCATGTCAGGAGAACAGCTATACTAACAAACACCAGTGATACGGGCACATGTTTTCATATTGACACTGTAAAGCAGAGCTAAACCAATTGTTTAAACTTAAACAGAAGTCACTATCTCAAGAATTATCTTGAAACAGACAAAATTAGTCTCAGAGTTAATTTAATATGATCACACAGCAATACCAGATTCAAGCTTTCAGATACAGTCTCCCTCCTTCCTTCTCCCAAACAGATTTTTCTAAATTATTCCTTTCATTTACACTACAAAGTTTACCTGGCCAATAAATTAACAGCATAGATAGTAACCAGCTACTATTGCGACATCAGATGAATGCTGTCGCCCAAAAAGCATGCTACAAAAGCCGAACTACCACACTGGTGAAAATCCTGAAGAGGTTACCTATTTCAGAAAGAAATCCCCTGGATTCTTGATACAGGGACATAGGATGTCCTCCTACTGCTCCTACATAATTTAATTTTCCTGGAAGGTACTTGCCAGATATAGAGCAAAGTGAACTTGCTTTAACGCTGTCCATTTTACAGGCTCCTGCTTTTAACCACACAAACATATCTGCGCACACAAAAACATCTGAGCCATGGACCAGTAATATCACTTCAAACAACTATCACAGATCTTCTAAGTGGACATAAGATGAAAAACACTGCTTAAACATTTAAGAAAATAGCTACATAGGCATCACAGCTTTCTCATATATAATGTAACACTCTTAGATGAACTGCATGCTTCTCCTCCCTTCCTCCACAAACTAGAAATTTGGCTTCAAGGAAAGATTATCAGCCTTAAAAACAGAAATTAGCAAGTTCACATAGGTCTAGCATTACTGATTTTTAAATGTCCTTTTTATTTACCTTGCATTAAAACAAAGTCTAAGCTCATCTTTTACTTCTAGAATATTCACACCCTGTTAAAATCAGCTGGCTATCAGCCAATCTGGATGAGCTTCTCATTTAAGGAATAAAAACTGAAATCAAGAAGATACATTTGTTCCCATACTAATACTGCATGAGTCAAATGAAAGAAATGTTCAGAAATGCATCCACATTTAGAACTTGATTTTCTGTTAAGATCTGTGCCCTCCATAAATTTGAAACTCCTGAATATCTGAGTGACTTAAGACACAGAACATACTTTCATGGTTTTTCTCTGGTTCAGGCAGTCTGAAAAGACTGGCAATGCCATAAAAAGGAAAAAGTTCTCAAAACCATAAAAAAGACACTTGTCTTGTAAAGTTAAGTTTTCCCCTACAGAACCATACTATCAGCAGCTTGGCAGAAGAGCTGCAGGTGTGGGGGGCAAGAAATTGCCACCTTGGAGCAGCATGGCTATTTGTGGATGTTTTTCCATTACAGACCCCTTGGTTTGCTGGCCATTTGGAAAATGCCATCAGAGCTATTCCAATATCCTTGATTTCTGATTTCAACTATATAGGCAGGAAAGGAGGATTGACTTCTGGCCATCCTTCACCCTTACATAGCTCCCCAGACACCGCTAACGTCCAATACCTGAACTGACCTCCGTCCCAGGGAGCATCAAGGACTCCACACATTCTCACATGGAGCACCTGGAGAACAAGTGTCCTGAAGAAACCAGCATCCATCTAAGTACTGGCATGCAAAGTAGAGAACAAGTCTCGGGCAACTGGTGGAAAAAGCCTAGCTTCCCTGCAGTGATCACCAACAGACATTTCTCACCTCCCCATCACAGATACAGCAACAGCAGCATGAGACAGTTAATCCTTTCTATGTTTTCAAAGAAAAATAAAATTAAATGCAATCACACAGGTGGTCAGCGTTCACAGTCCAAGCAAGAACCATAAAGTACAGTGAGGTTTTTACATTTGAGATAGTACCAGGTTTGACTCTTCTGCAGTTTCCCTACAGGTTTGCAAAGGGAAATAGGATGGGAATTTTGAAACCATTCATCTAACTAAAAAGAACATTTGGCTTGCCATCAGTAGATTAGTAAAAGCCTATATTCCTTATTCATGACCTAACATTTTACTTAAGGAGTGCAACACAAACACTGTTGTGCTGAAGCCTCACCACACAGCAATTGTATGCCACCAATTAATTTTAATTATAGCTGTTGAAAACCTTAGAAGGAGAACCATTCGAAACAGCAAGGCCACACTAATCCTGCTCCAATACTTCAGTTTCAGGAAGGAACAATAAACTTATTTTCTAGCTAGAATTTGACTACAGCTTGTATGTCTTTAGACAGGTCTAAACCCCAGATCTAGTATGGTTAGCATTTGGATCCCCCCCTAATTCAAGCCATGATTTTTGTTCTGAACCCTAAAGCCATCTTTTCAATGAAATAAAACCACTGAACAAGAACGGCTTGCAAGGTCTTTGTACAGACGGACAAAAGACAGCTACACAGGCAACAGTACAACTGGGCTGAAAAAAATGCTGAGCAAAGACAGAGGATTAATGCCTGCATGGAGCCTCAATACTGTTAGTTTTTAACTCTCCAGGTCTAAAAGTAGCAAGCACAAGTGCATCTCCAGGAGAAAGACAAAGTACAATTTGTTGCAATTTTTCCACAAAGGCTCTGGGATGTGTTTTGATGGTGTGAGACTGCAGAGTAATTTTGCCTTCAGCAGCATGGCAATGACAACTTCCACTCAGTCTTCTGCTACCTAAATCTGAACTTAAAATTTCTAGAGACAAACAGGTGCATATCTAACTGGCACAGCTTACATAAAAATTTTCAAAATGCTGTGAATAAAGTGATTACTTGACAGCAACCTCTGAATCTTTTCCCAGCAAAAGTCCCTAGCTGAATTAAGAGAGTACTCTACAAGTCAAAAAGCCCAAGACAACACACAGCTATTCACATCTCCTCCTTATTGCTTCCTTCAGGCAAACTCATCCTAGAAGCACAGGCTTCAATCCCATGGTGAAAGACTTTTGTCATTCAGTTACTTTCTCAATCCAGACCAAAGTACTGGTTTTCAAAATTCACATACTATCTCACATTACCTTGCCTCTGGCATAATCTCCAAATCTGCATGGCAAACAGACAGCAGTGTTTAAGGACAACGAGCAGCCCTCACCTACTTCTGTGGATTCACACCAATTCTGCTAAAGCAGCTAAATATTTAATAGAGTTTTTGTTCTACAGTTAGAGGCCTAAAACAAATTCTGTATTAAACTGAAAATATCTAGTAGGAAGAACTGATTTAAGATGAAGCACATATAATGGAAACTAGTGAGAATTAGGGAATTATTACAGATTATTTCTTCACATGCAGTCTGTTCAAGGCTTCATAAAGCAGCGTAACTAGAAATAAGCAAACGAGTCACTAGGTAAGCTTCATACCGCCATTTTCCCTTCCCAATTCCTTTAAGTGTAAATGACTCAAACACTGGAATTTCAGTACAGCGTGTCCTCCAATACATTTAGCAGCCTTTTGTAGTTAAACCTATTCTGTTACAAAAAATACGTTGAAAATACATTTATTTCAATTCCCTTGCTATAGCATGCTGAAAAATTTGGCAACCAGATGAATTCCTCATCTGCATGATTGCTCTGCAGTGACAGAGCTAGTCTGCATTGATCAGACCCACAGATGAACACCACCAAGCTCTTCCTATGGACAAACCTTCCCTCCAACAGCATCCCAATTATCATCCTAAATTAATTTCAGGCTACTGAACTAAAAGCCTTACACACTCGGGATTCAGTTTCAAGACAAAGACAAAGACCAGGCCTGCCAGCAAGTCTGTCCTCCCAGCAGTGCCAGCCTCACTCAGCTCCCCATAAACCCCCCAAACGCCCCGGCAATCCCACAGCCTCTCCCCCTTTCCCCAGGAGCCCTCCAGGACCCCTTCCAGCCTGGGGAATGAGGAGGGGTTAAACCCCTTCCCACCACCCCTTTCAGGTCCTCTGCTCAGAACCTTCCCTTGCCCAGATGCTGTAGCTCTATATTTTGCATTTCTGTCTAATAAAAGCCCCAGGAACACAGGGTTATGAAGACTGAGAAGTGCTCCCCATACTTCTTAAGGAAGTAGTGCTGCAGTGAATTATGATTATATTGTGTAATGAAATCATTAGGGAATAAAGACTATACATCCATCCCCGCCTACCCCAGAAAGCCAGCAGTGATTTACAAACAGATTGGGCCAACATTAGAAAATAAACAATGAGGAGCTCAGGCTTATTACATCACATTATTATTAAGCATATATTACAGTGATTTTTACAGAAGAATATAAAAATCACTAGGAAAAGTATAACAGCTATGTCCCAAGCCAGCAAAAGATGGTATCTAAACCTTCACTCTCTTCAGATATTGCTGGATGACTTCACTCTAGAGATCTGGATTTTATTTAAAAATCTTCCTTTTAAAAGGTATTTGGATAGACAGGTCTTTGACTTAACTGAAGCACTCAGGTGCTTTCAGAGGTTTGATTCACAAGAGGCTGGTGACAGCCACAATTTCAGAGCAAAGGGCAAGTAAGGGGGCAGCAGATCTTCAACCTTTATGAAAAGGACAGTGCATTTATATTTGTAGAAAAAGGAAAGTTCACTCCTGCAAATGCTCTCCAACTTCACTTATGTTTAGTGTCTTTTTAATAGAGACCTGCTGGTCTGCTCCTGCTAAATCAAGCTGCTGCTTTCTGAAGCAGTGGGGGGAAGAAAGGAGCTCCGTTCAGCAATTTTCAGCATGCTTTGCGCGTTTGGAGAGCGTGACTCGCGACCCTTTTATGCAACACGACAGGTCCTATGCTAACATCACTAGTGTTGGCAGTCGGATCCCAGGACCAAGAGGGTTAAGCCTGGGAGGAGTGTACATAAGGTGGTAGATTCAGAGCCAATGAGGATATTGCGCTATAGTTAGACACTGGATACTAAGCAATGGTGACTATAAAGGCTGCTCAAAGCTGAGCTTCTCTACATGACACCAGCAGAAAAAAAAAACAAACCACCCAACAGAAAACCAGCACAGGAAGATCAGCTGGGCTTACCTGCAGTTCACACCACGCAACTTCCACCCACGTCTCCGTGTCCAGACCTTTATAGACTGTTTTGAAGGATCCCCTCCCCAGTTCAATATCAAACTTTAGGAACCTGCCATCCAGTGAGGTGGCAACTGCTTTCATATCAGCCTCCTCCTCAGGTTCCTCTTTCTTAGCTTTGCTCTGGTCTTTGGAAGCATCCGCCACCTCTTTCCTCTCCACATCTTTGCCAGCTTCCTTCTGCTCTTCAGCCCCTACGGCGCTGCCGGGGGCCGGCGCTGCCTTCAGCCCCCCAGAAGGCTCAGCCTCCTCCAGGCACACCTTCTCCGCTGCCCTCTGCCCTGCCTTTGCCCTCTCCGCAATTATCCTCCTGGTTTTAGGGAGCAGGATGATTTTCCTCTGATGCTCTGACTCGGGAAGGTCGAAAGCAGGTTCCTCCTGGTCCGAGTCCACCACGCTCCTCCGCAGGAACCGCTGATGGACCATTTTGGGATCCCTGGAGCAGGGGGCGCGGGGAGGCGGGGCGGGCGCTCCCGGGGCTGCGGCAGCCTCCCGGGCCGCCCCGCTCCTCCCGCCGCCGGCGGGCCCAGCAATATTCATGCTTGTCTCCGCAGCCGGGGGAGCGCCGAGCTCGGCAGTCGCTGGAAATCCGCCACGGCCGCCGCCTCCTCCTCTGCCTCCCTGCCGAGGTGCCGATCTGGCATCGCCCCCGGTTTCCATTAGGTCGGAAGTGTCAGCGCCGGCCGCCGCCCGTGGGTTGGGGAAGTCACCGTGGTCCGTGCCCGCGACGAGCCGCCCCACCGCCACCTGCGAGGGGCGAGGAGAGCGCAGCACCCTGAGGCACCGGCGGCCCGGAAGGCACCGCTCCCCACGCCGGTACCCCCGGCCACGGGGCCGGCCCCGGCCAGGCGCTACCCCGGGCAGAGACGCACCGGGGCTTCGAACTGGAGGGCTGCGGCGAGCCGAGCCGGGCCGAGCCGCAGCCACCGCGGCCGCCCTGCCCGCCCCTCTCCCTCCCCACCCGGGCAGCCCTGCGGCAGGGCCGCCTCACCTGCGGCGGAGGCGGGCAGGGCCGCGCACAAAGGCGCGGCGCAGCCGCTGACTTACGTGAGGAGCGGGGGATTGCCGACCTCAGCGCCATGGACGGGGATGAGAAGGGCGACGGGGAGAAGGGGCGGGTACCGCCGTCTGTGCGCCTGTCTGGGTGTGCGCGCCGCGGAGAGGGTGCCGGGGGTAGCCAGCTGCCGACGGCGGGGCTCCGCGGCCCGCCCCTGTGCGCTGCAGCACGCCCCTGCCCGCAGTGCCGGCCTGGCGTCCCCCCTCCGCTCCCCTCCCGGCGGCTCGGCTCAGGGCGCGGGGTGCGCCCCTGCCCGCGGCAGCCTCCGCCGCGCCCCCATGGGCGATAGCCGCCCCCGCCCCGCCGCGCTTTTGTCAATGAGAAGCACTGCCCGCCGAGCGCCCTATTTAAGGCACCGGCGCTTCGGCACCCGCCAATGAGGCTGCGGGGGGCGGCCCGCCCCGGCCCCCGCCGCCTCCGGAGACAATGGGAGGGTCCCCGGGCCTCGCTCCGCCGCGCGGGAGAGGGTCGGGAGCGACCCCGGAGGAGCGACCGCTTCCCGCGGCAGGTGCCTCCGCACCGCGCCGCTCCTCCAAGGAACATCTTCTTGCGGGGGTGCGGGTCTCGGCCACAGCCCGCGGCTCCATCTGCTCTCTTTGATCCGCGTAAGGCGAGGAGGTGACCGCACCGAACAGGCAGTTATTTCTGTGTGCAATTAAAAGGAAGGTTACATAGAAGAAACAAAATATTCTTCCTACTCGCCATTTTTCAGAATCCTTCTGGACATAAAACAGGAGTAGGGAATAACTCACACCTGGCATTTGCTAACACAGTATAGCCACCTGCATTTCAGTGCTGTGGGTCTGAACATACAGTCTGCAACATGAATCTGGGTTTTTCTTCAGGGATTTTTTTTCTCCATTCCTAGCAGTTTGTGCATCATTCTATGAATCTTGACTTCACGGTTCATTATGACGCTTCACATTAGACAAGACTGAGGAAAATTTGGATCTGAAGACCAAGCTGTGCTTCCCCTTAGGTCAGGTTGGAGACACGGGGCACTTGCTTTGCTAAAGGCTGTGCCCATCAACAGCTGTGACATTTCTGCTTTGTAAATTCACAAAAGGACTCTGGCCTCCACTATAGTGAAGATTGCTTTCTTAAGTACTAGGTACATACAAGCAGGCTCTGTTTCAGTAATTAAAATTCAACTGAATTTTAAAAAATTAGAAGGTTTACCAACTAATTGTTCTCCAAGATTTTTCAAGAAGGAAAGGAAGTTGACTGCCAGGCAACCATAATTAGTTTTTCTTTTAATTAATTAATTTTTAATTAAGGATGATTTTAAAAAAGCTTTTAAAATAAGAAAACAGGTGGTTATTTTAAATAGAATATCAGGTGTTTTCATTTGTCAGACATGGTTGATGGCTAATAATTCAGCATTACAGATACATTCAATCTTTAAGTAGTTTGTTTTCAAAGGGTTCAAATATATGTGATATTTCTAGGGCTTGCACAAAACACAAGTTTGCATGATGTATAGAAATACAGAAATACCTACCACTAGTTCCATATGCCAGGCTCTTCTTACACCACAGACAGAGGAGTAACAAGCAGAAAGCTGTATGAAGTTACGAAGAGAAAAGCAGGGAAGGTTAAGAGTTCTGACTCCTTCTCCCAGTTATTACATAAACTTGGCCTAGAACTCTCTTCCCAGGTAGAGAAATTCCAACCACTGTGTAGAAAGAAGGGCAAGATTCAAACTAATGAGACGACTATAAGTAGCAGGCCACATTTCACTCAATAGGTGGACAGAACAAAATGGGGAATATTCTAGAGCCAACTAAATACCAAAACCTGAAACCCACAATAAAAAAAAATGTGGGGGGAAAAAAAAGATACTTGCTTCCCCCATTTATTTTTCACTGCCAGGCCTTTGTGGAGGAAGTCAGGTATCTCTGCATTTGCACATGAGGAGAGTATGGCAAACCAGCCTCAGGAGGACACACAGGCATTGCTGACACACAAGTGACTCCTGACCAGTCTGTAGTGCTGGGCAAATGAAGGAAGACCCATCCTCCCATCAGCTTGCTTATGCCTGAGTTTCCTCTGGTGTTTGTTGTGCTGTTCTATGTCAATATGGTGCTTGGTGCTTTTCCCATGTCCATTTGGCTACTTAGAAATTAACATAATTAGCGTGTCACAAACTTAATCATGATCAAGTGCTCTCAATCTGTTTACACGAATGATTTTTAATAGTACTTAAACAGAAGGAAAAAGCTTCTTCATACTCCTGCTGTTTGGCATTCTCCATGCTACTATACATTTGCTTACCATCCTCAAGCAAGTAACCTCGGACAGCAGTCTGACAACATGTGGCGATGTGCAGCATCAAGAGGATGCATTTTGCATAGAGCCACATGCTAGAGCATAAGCAGTTCTGAACTGGTGCATAGTCTGATCCAGGGCTTTACAGCAGCTGATGATGGCTTTTCCCAGCAGAATGATGCTCCCTAGCAGATAGAGAATCATTCTTTAGCCTTCAGGAGCTGCCTGTCCAGGCCTTCCCGGCTGTTGGTGACCACAATGGACAAAGCAGCTGGAGAGACATTCTGGGCTCAGTTCTGTAACGCACTCTGTTTGAGCAGTCTCACAGACAGCTTGCCATTCCGGTGTGTGCGCCTGCTTGGCAAGGAGAGCTTGACGTCTATACAGAGTGGACTTTAAGGAAACCTAAAGGTACAGACTGACACACTCTTCATTTCTACCATCTAGCCACAGACTCCTCAGCTGATTCGAACAGTCTCACAAGCTACGTAGCTTACGGGTAAGCTATTTTATTGAGTTTCCTCTATCTGCCCTCAATTTACCTATAACAGAAACACATTATTGATTCTTCTGCTGTCCTGATTTCAGCTCGGTGTGAGCCAGTAGACAAACAGATAGACAAGGGTATGCTTTATTACCAAAGGGCATAGAAAAAGGTAAACAGCTACAGTATTTCTGATTGTTAGAGCATCACCAGAGCAAGCCTCAAGTAGATTCACCACTGAGAGCACACCCGTATGCAGGTGGCATTGTAAATTATAGCATGTTTCATCAAAAAGGTAGTGAAGGTGCTACCTCAGCCATAGAGACCTTCATCAAGCCTTTGACTTGGAGAACTATTGTTTGTATGTATGAAAGCCAAACTGCTCATGCCAGTGGATGAAATTCTCTCTCCATGCAAGAAAGCTGAAAGAGCCACACATCGCCCCCGGAGCACAGATGGATATTTCCACTTGACAAGCAGATCAACACCATTCTGTCTGTGACTCCCCTCACCACTCTGCTGACTGATGTCAGGAACAATCAGCCACTGTCTAACACAGAGCAGGACAGCTTGTCCAAGTTAATAGCTAGTGTTACTTTTAAAAGCGAGAAATATACCATTTTCTCTGAATAACAGCCATTATTTTCTTTCTGTATTTGTTAGGTTTGAGCGAGGAAGTTAAGTCCAGTCCTCCATGTTAACAGCTTGACTTTCAGTTACTCATATACTGAGAAATGTTTTAGTTGTTTAAAATAAATGTTTGCAGGGGACTGTAGAAGCATTTATGTTGGCCTCCAATTTTCTATTAACTTGTTTTTTATATAACTTATAACTAGATTAAAAACAGGTCAAATACCTGTTGAGAGCTACTTTCAGGTGCACCGAAGGTGTGCTCTTATCACTGTACATGTGCTACTGGCCCTAATGCAGTGTTATACAATAATTGTGTTTTCTTTAAAAGAACAATAATAATAATTTTAAAAGCTGCTTTCACAACATATTCTCAATTAGGTCATCTGTATTCTGGTCTGTTTGTTTATAGATACAATAGTTCAAGTCATCAAGTTAATATAAACTTATTGCAAATGCCTAAAAAGACTCTCTGTGTGTCAAAATGCCAAATGACATTGGCAAAGTTGACTAGCAGGTACAGCAAATCAAGCAGCAAGTGGTGGGGCATATGTACATTGCCCACCTCAGAAGGGGAAAAACTCCATTTGTCTTTTTTTTTCCCTCAAGTATGACACTGATACAATATAACATTTTAACAGGCATGACAACCTTGAACTTAAAAACTGTTCTGTGGTTTTTATTCCTACAAATCTTACTAGTAGCTTATACAGCCCATAACGATATGCCATAACGTTACCTCTCAGGTTCCTCAAAATAAACATACCCAATGGTGCTGCAGAAAAGTTAATGGACAGTATCTTCATTGCTTTATGGATTTATTGAAGTGTGTTCCCTGCACCCGTGCCTAAGGAACAGCTCTGCCCCAGGGAGCTGTGTTAGGGCCTCCCTGAAGGGCAGCTAAGTCAGCAAAGTGACAATGCACACTTGTTTTGCATTTCTATGGGTTACGTGAAGCATCATTTCTCCAAGCCAATTCATGAAGGTGATGTTTGTTTTTTGGACAAGCCGGCTATCACCTTTCCACCTCAAATCTGACCAATGATTAATAGTTGTTTTAGAATCACTGTGTAATTCAAAAGTTTGTATTTAATTATTTATCTGCTTTTATTTGCCAGAAAATGATGGCTTTGAGCCTGCAATAAACTCAAATGAACTATGCAATTAATTTCCCAATGCTTCTGTGTGGCCATGAGGATTCTAAGAGCTCAAACAGCACACTGGTGTTTTTAAAACCGCTCCCCACTTCTCAAAGCATTTTCTGCTATGATCCATGCAGTACCTTTATATTGAAAATAAAATAGTTGGATAGAGCAAAGTAAGGATTAGAGCAAAATGAGTAATAGTGAAACAGACCAAATCAATGAGTCAAATGTGGCACTTCATAGCACAGTTAGGACTTTCCAAAATGTTAATGTTTATGTTGAGCAAGTGAATAGCCTTTACTTTTTTTTTTAGCATGATGCTCTATTTTATCGAAGAGCCCATCTAACACATTGTGTTGCAAAATAGGCAGATTTAAGACACAGTGACAATGCTGTATTTCCTCCTAACATAAAAGATGAGTTCTTCCAAGTTTAGTAAGAACATCTGCTGATCTCATCTCAATGCAGTGCTGCTTGTTGTACTTAGCTCTTTGATCCTGGTTTTTTTTATGAATTGAAGTGATGAGAGCATATAATCTTAGCACAAAACCCTCCCTTTGTGCAGTGAGCATTCAACTGACAAGGTTCATTTTACAAACTGGAGTAAGAACCAGCACTGTGGTATGAGGAACGCGTCCATTTGTCTGACTGGTTCCAGTAACTCCGAACACATCACTATGATCAACAGTCAAAAGCCAGAAGTATACCTACTATGGCATTAACTTGAACTAAAAGCAATTTACGCAAAGGTAAACCACGTAAGTAAGTAACATAGATACTCTGTCACCCACAGATGAAAAAACCCCACCTGAAGAGTCAACACCTATGCTCCAAATAGTCTTCGTCCTCCACCCTCTTCATTACAAGTCTCCTATTTAGTATATTGGCACTTCATTTTTAAGTATTTTTCAGTAAGTAGCGTACACCATTGACTTCCCAAGAGGTGTCACCACACAGACACACAGAGATCCAAGGCTGTTTAAGGAGTCACAAAAAGACAAGGAGCCTTCCACATTCTCAAGGTAACTGAGGTATGCACTGTCTGGCTTACTGGTCCTGACTGGTCTGCTGGAATGCTAGGGGATCATTACAAAATACACAATACAATCCGAATAAGAGGGGTCCATCAATGGAAACAATGCATGGACAAGGAGTGTGGGCTATACAGGAGAGGTAGCCACGTGTACTATGAGTGTCATCACATACAGTCATATGTAGTTGCTTAGTATAATCTTGCTTTTCTCTCTGCTAGCTCCCATGTAAACATCTGAAATAGTCAATTTAATCTGCATCATCCTTCTGGGCAGAATTACTTGCACTGAATTTTGTAGTAAGTACTACTAGACAGACACTGAACACTAGCCACTGATGCCTATGTGTGTTACAGACAGTTATGGCCAGCTTGGGATTGTGTTTAGAGCCCCTAACAGAATTTTGCGCTTACCCTCATCCCTTGTAAAATGCCACACCAGAAGAACATTGATATACTACCAGTTTTCAGTATTTGATAAATATGTATGGTACATTGCTATGTCAGAAATTTCCATCTCATCTCTCAGTTGAACACAACAAAAAACAATTTGGGCAATACCATGGTGAAAAGAAGCTGCACAGTTACTGCTCTGAGGTCCTAAGAGGAATCCAGAAAAGCCACTGACTTTCCTAAGCTGCCTACATAGGAAGACATCTAAGACTGCAGACAACAGATTTCATGACTGAGTTCTCTGTTCTTTTTCCTTCTTTCCCCTGACAACAGCAATGAGACTGAGTATGTATTTCTGACAACTCTGCTTAGACAGCAAGGGTCCTTCATTAGAAAGGTCTTTGGAAGAATCATTGAGACCTTTTAGTTACAACATACCTACAAAAATAAAAGCAATGGCCCTCACTTCAGGTACCAAACTCCAAGGTCTGAAGTTCAGATTCAGATATTAAAATTCAGTATCCCCAAAACACCAGATAGCATTCGCCTGACAATATAATTTGTTTGATAATTTAGAATAAAGGAATTATTAGGTAAACATTCAAAATTAGGACGCAGTAAGATTTGTAGAACAACTAATTCATATTAACAACAGACAGTTTACATGATAACAGGGTCAAATTGGTTTAATATCCTGAATTGCCAGGTAGGCTCTGAGCAGAAGTGTTTTGGCTGAGCACATAATTAGCCAAGGTCCCAGTTCTGGTTTTATTGACCTGACTATCTTTTGATTTAAATGAAGGTAGGACCAGTGTGTGATACAATCATTTCCCTATTTAACTGTCGATCTGCTCACTGTTAGCGTGCTTGTTGAGGAAAAGCACACATTCAAACAAATGTGAGGTCTTTCATCCAGATACATGTACACATTCCCAAAATTCTGCAAGAGAAGATAAAATTTAAAATTTAAAACGTTATTTTAAATCTGAAAAATAAAACAGACATGACATAACTCTACCCCTCTCTCATCCTGTATGTCATAAATACCAAGATCCTAAGCCTGGATTTTAACTTTTTCTTTAAAAAATTAAGACACCATATATTTTATTGCTTTCAAGAGGAGAAGGGATGATTACCAAATTCATTAGCAGCTAAGAATCAGCATCTGGTTTTTTAGAACTTAGAGTACACTTTTGACTTATTTCCTTAGTAGGGATTTGGTCCATTTTCAAGATATACTGATGACTGATTGTGTAATTAACCAGTAAGTTTTCAAAACGATGTCTGTGATAGCCAAAATCACTAAGCTCCACCAAGTGGCATGAGAGAGAAGGTGTTACCATAACATTCGTGTGTTGGAGTGGCTTCAAAGGCAATTGCAATCACCCTTTAGACTGCATAATTAATTATGCAGCTACTTTTGTTCTCTAAGATGAGAAGGGCACTGGGGGAAAGATGCCCTGCAATATAATTATTATTCATATAATATTCAGCTTGTGATCCTGAAATACAAGTTTACTCATCCATCCCACTGGTTATGAGGTTGATTGTGGAAGTGTCACACTCCTGCGTAACTATTTGCAGAACCACTGCCTCTATGAACATACACATCTGGGACAAAAACACCAGGCATTACTCATTTCTATTCTGGCAGTGTAACAGGCAGGACATGGATGGTGTTACCAGTGCAGAAAACAAAGATGGCTCCTGCCCTGAAAGGTTTCCAGCCACTAAACTAACCCATATCCCTTTTTGAAAACACTAGGAAAAGTAGATGGCTTGCAAGAGAAGGTAACAAAGACAATGACATACCACAAGTGCTAACTGTCTTGATCCTCAAGGGAGGAACGCTTTCAGAAGCCCTACTCTGTCTCACAGGTTCAGATTGCCTTCTCCAGTCTGTTTTTACTAAGCAGGTTTTAAGTTATTATTAGGTTGAGTCCAAAAGTTTGTCTGCTTTTCTGGCTGTATGAGCTGATATCAAAGGCTATCACCTTCCTCCAGAAAAAAAACCCAAACAAACAAAACAACAAAATAACAACTTCATTGCACAGAGCTCCAAGAATGTTACTTCTAAGTTCATTTAACAACATGTTTAATATCAATCCTAACATGATGTTTTCCGCTCTCAGTTTGTTGTTCAGAATTGCAGTGCTCCCCCAGAACAGAATTTCCTGCATTCTGGAGGTGCCAGACAGAAACGCAGATCTCTCTGTTCTCACTGCCACATGTGAAGAGATTGAGGCTGAACATACATGAGATGTTGTCAACACTCAACTCCTATCCATGGGAGTGTGGAAAGCTCCCAATACTCTGGGACATGTCGTATAGTGATGTAAGTGATAATACTCTTATTGGTAATGCTTTTTTTTCTTTTCTTTTTTTTTTTTTTTTTTTTAAGTGGACAAATACATGTTATATAACATGTTTTAAATTCTGAATTTAGCATGGGAAACAAGTCAGATGATATACATTCAGTGTGCCCTGAGCACAGAGGGAGAGAGCACACTGGGCAAATAAAAGCCGTAACTTTGGTTTACCATGCAGTTCCCCTGGTGATTTAATCAATGCAATGGAGAGTGTGGCAGCAGTAAGGGGGAGGAGTTGAAGTTGCCACTGCAACCATCAGGCATCTCAGGATGCTGGTTTATAACCACATCAGTCAGGGAGCATTAGGATGGCAGCAACCATCCAGCCAGGCAGAGAAGGAAGAGAAAACTTAGAAAAAGAAAAACAAAGAAAGAAGAAAGAGTGAACAAAATGTAGGGTAAAGCACATGAGAAAAAATAGGTAATACCATCTTGAAGTATTAGGGTTAGGAACTACTAGAACGAGATTTGGATGTCTTATTTCAGCACAGAAACCCACAAACAGCTCCACCCTTTTCTAAAAATTTCTCTGCTCAGGAAGCAGGTCTTTACCATCAGCAAAAATATTAGAAATTTATTAAAAATCAGCCTCAAGAGATTCGATGCTTGGGGATTTTTGAAGGCATTTACATAGGTATCAAGACTTGTATACAGAACTTGTGCAAAATGAGAAAACTGAAAGCCAGAAAGCCTGTGGATGAGAATGTGATAACCATCTTAGGGTCAGTACTCTTTAATGTCTTCATAAATGACTTGGATGCAGGACTGGAAGGAATACTAGTTAAGTTTGCTCATGACACAAAATTGGGAGGAGATGTTGACACTCTTGAGGGCAGAGAGGCCCTGCAGAGGGATCTGGACAGACTGGAGAGCTGGGCAATCACCAGCCATATGACATTTAACACGGGCAAGTGCTGGATTTTACACCTGGGGCACGGCAGCCCTGGGTGTACATACAGATTGGGGAATGTGAGGCTGGAGAGCAGCCCTGCAGAGAGGGATCTGTGGGTTCTGGCTGACGGCAAATTGAACATGAGCCAACAGTGTGTCCTGGCAGCCAAGAGGGCCAACTATGTCCTGGGGTGCATCAAGAACTGTATTGCAGCCAGTCGAGGGAGGAGATTGTCCCGCTCTATTCTGCGCTGGTCCGGCCTCACTTCAAGTATTGTGTGCAATTTTGGGTGCCACATTATATTAAGGATATAAAGCTACTAGAGAGTGTCACAGAATCACAGAATCACAGAACGACAGGGGTTGGAAGGGACCTCTGCAGATCATCTCGTCCAATCTCCTGCTTTAGCAGGCACACCTACAGCAAGGGGCACAGGACTGCATCCAGGTGGGTTTTGAATGTCTCCAGGGAAGGAGAGTCCACAACCTCTCTGGGTGGCCTGTTGCACTGCTCTGTCACCCTCACAGGAAAGAAGTATTTTCCTCATATTTAAGTAGAACTTCCTGTGTTCTAACTTGTGCCCGTTGCCCCTTGTCCTGTCATTGGGTACCACTGAAAAGAGTTCAGTTCCATTGTCCTGAATACCCACCCTTTAGAAATTTACAAGTATTGATGAGATCCCCCCTCAGTCCTCTCTCCTCCAGGCTTGTGTTTGTTTACCCAGGTCTCTCAGCCTTTCCTCATAGGGGAGGTGCTCCAATCCCCTGATCTTCTTGGCAGCTCTCCATTGGACTCGCTCAAGCAGTTCCCTGTCCTTAAACTGGGGGGCCCAAAACTGGACACTGTACTCCAGATGTGGCCTCACTAGGGCAGAGCAGAGGGGGAGGATAACCTCCCTCGACCTGCTGGCCACACTCCTTTGAATGCACCCCAGGATACAGTTGGTCTTCTTGGTGGCAAGGGCACGCTGCCCTTGTGGTCCAGAGGAGGGCCACAAAGGTGGTGAAGGGTTTAGAGGGGAAGCCGTATGAGGAATGGCTAAAGTAACTTGGTTTATTCAGCCTGGAGAAGAGAAGACTGAAGGGAGACCTCATCATGGTCTACAGCTTCCTCACAAGGAGAGGAGGGGCAGGTGCTGATCTCTTCTCTCTGGTGACCAATGATAGTACTCAGGGAATGGCAGGGAGATGTGCCAGGGGAGGTTTAGGTTGAATATTAGGAAAGGTTCTTTACCCAGAGGGTGGTAGAGCACTGGAACAGCCTCCCCAGGGAGGCAGTCATGGCACCAAGCCTGACAATATTCAAGAAGTATTTGGACAACGCCCTCAGACACATGGTGTGAATTTTGGAGTTCTCCTATGCAGGGACAGGAGTTGGACTCAATGATCCTTGTGAGTTCCTTCCAACTCAGGACATTCTATGTTTCTATGAACCTGAAGGAATTTGATTAGCTGTCCTCCTCTCCAGATAGCAGTCTGATGAATCTTGCCGTAAGCCAAAGTTATCTTCTGGGCTGGGCTAACTAAACCTTTTTCCAGACATTTTTCAATTCTTATTCCATATAACATCTTATCAAACATAACACAGTCGTCTTTGTTTATCAGTCTCTTATTAGTCAGACCAGAATGATTAAAGCTCAGTTAAACCCTGTAAGCTATGTAAAAATAATGCTAGATTTTAATCTTTGCCCAAGACAACTGAAGGTATTTTTCTCATCCTCACATATTACTTGTCTAAGTAATGTCAAGACTGACATTAAAAGAACTTCCCTAGCACAGAGAAAAAGCTATTACTATGTTCCCAAGGTTTAAAGATTAATGTCTTTTATATTAAAAGTCTCCTAGCAACATGTGTTCTTAGCCTAGAAAGTATTCAAAAAATGGTGATGCTTTCAGTATTGTATCTATCCCTCTGTTTGAACTAGTCGCTATGTTCTGTTGTCATCCTTGCCTTCACAACCCATAGTGTGAATGAACAGTAGTCATCTTTTCCTAGGTTCAGCTTCTCACCGTCTCCCACTTTGGTCTTACACATAAAAATATCTACCCACCCTTGTCTAGTAATGTGTATCTTCTGCCTTTCTCCAGTGTTCTGTGGAAGCACCTCCTTTTGTCTCACTGAATATTGATCTCCTGAATATTTCTGGATCTCACATTACTTAGACTGTATACTTTCCAAACTAGGGAGCTATTTCATCTGTGTTTGCAAATCTGTGGACAGCTTAAGAAAGTCCCAGACCAGCACTGTCACCCATCTGCCTGCAGCACCACATATTCCAGCATTGTTTATGGCCAGCAAGAACACTTTCCACAACAGGAGCTATGTCCCACACAGAGAAATAAACACAGAAAAAGTCTTATCAAACCATTTTTTTAATATGCTTGGGGAAGCAGGAAAGGAAAGGAAGATGGGACCAACAAAATTTCCTAGGACGCATTTCCTCGTGACACTGAAATGACAGAGAAATTGGTCATGGCCAAGGACAAGCCAAAAAGACAAAATATATTGGATACGCATCTGTTTTTCACTCTCTAGCTGCCCTATGGCAGAGCAAACATATGTAACACCATTTTGTGTTGTTGTGTGACACCATATCTTCATGCATTATCCAGTAGCTCCTTTGAAAGGGAAGCATGATCGAAAGGGTTGTGCCAGGTCACTGAGCCTTGAGGAAAATCTTTTGATGCATGAGTGTGGAGGTACAAGTCCGTGACAAACGGTTCTTCTCCTGCCCAAAAGCAGCCCCCATCTGGGCCACCACACTCTCCATCCCAGGCCATTCCCCTGTTATGAGCAGGGCTTTCTAAATACTGAGAGAGACAGCAGGTGAGGAAACAGGTAGGGAGATGTGATTCTGGGGAATTAGTTAAGGTTGAGAGGAAAAGAATCCCACCCCTGACTATTTCTTGGAGGAATTGGGCCCAAACACCTGGATTGTAAAATGCAGACAGACAACTCACCCTGACAACCTCAAAAAACACTAGAAAGAAAAGTATCATGTACTGATCCTCCCCTGTGACCAGGGGGTGCCAGCAGAAAGAGATGTTTAGGGATTCAATGGAGAAATTACACAGCCTGAGAAAGAGGAGACTGTGCCTCACCCACATCTAGATGCAGTGGGTCCTCAGCAACTGTAGGGTAGATGTCTGGAGCTTAAATTGGAAGTCCATAAAATGGAAGTCCAGTCTTCACTGTCTTCCACAGCTCCAAGGAACACTTGAGGACATGGGGTGCAAAGTCCAAATAATCCAGATCCCAAAGGGAAAGTAGCTTGCTCTAAGGATTCTAAGCACTTGTGTGGTCTCAGAGGAATAGGAGGGCAGTGGGATATCGGACAGTTCCTTGCCAAAGTAGTCTTTTCTAGCAGTTGTTTATATGGAAAATGTCAGAAAATTGTGCAATTTGCTTTTTGCTTAGGTTTAATCCCATTTAACAGCTATCAGAAATTTCTAATTACAAGGCTAAACCAGGAGGTAGACTGCTAGCAGACTCAACAGAGCAGCATACAAGAGTAATATCTGAGCTGTTTCAGGATCTCTTTCTCACTTATTTAATGTAAAAACTTACTAGTAAAGTGACAATGAAGTTATGCAAAAGCAGCTGAGATGGTACACTCTCAGTGTTTTTGTAATACAGTATTTGCTTTAATATATCCCTCATCAGAAGGCTGCAAGGCTGAGTTATAGATGCTTTAAAGAACATTACTCTCAATTTACTCAATTACTTCCTGCGTTGGGAAATTAATCTGTAATGTCACAGAATAACTCTCCATTTCTTCATTTCAACAGAAGAACTGCAGTAGCCCATCACATTAAATGAAGGTGCCCAATGTTAACTGTGCCAGCCGTGTTTGCTCCAGAGTCTGCTAGGTGCTGCAGAGAATGCAAAGCTGGAAGTTGATCACTTGGCAGACAGATCCCACACACCAGGCGACTGAACAGGCTTTGGAGTTGCCTTCGGACAGGTAGGAAACCTTCTTTGGGTTTGTCTACTAACCAAGTGGTCCCAATGTTATAGGAGCTATAAAACAGTTGGAATATGCTCTATACATTAACCTGCTTTCATTAGCACCAGCTGCAATCACCCTCATTCATGTATTTTGGTATCTTATTGCAGAGGAGTCAAAATTGCCTAGAAAAATTCCAACACACAAACTGTGAGAAGGTACTTGAACCCACTCCAACTGTTTTGAGAATTCATGCACCTATGTGAGAAAGGGCATTTCTTCTGTTGGCTAATAAACATAAACGTTCTTTGTCTCTGATTAGAACAAAAGTGAAGCACAATTACTTTTAGAGAAAGGGTCCTCCTGGTGCATTGGAGGCTAGTGGAGGAGAAAAAGGCTGTGCATTTCTCTTTGACCCCTAAGATCAGCCCACAGCCCCTGCCATTTGGGAGCCAGTGGCTGCCCAAACACAAATATCTTGATGCTGAATGTTACCAATCCAGCAACATCCTCACAAGAGATAGGTTTACCCTGCTGAATGTCAGGGGTGTCTCACCCTCCCCCTTTCTCTCCCAGGGGACTGGGCTGCAAAAGGACTCCTGGAGATTCTGTATTTTTCTTGATTCTGTTAATTCTGGGATAAAAGGGGTATTTTTGGTTCTTTCTATGGGAGGAAACAAGATAACTTTTACAGTGATAATTGCAGTACACACAATGAAAGCTTAAGCCATACATTATCATATGGCTTACAGAGCACATGTTTCACACTATCCTCTCTCCTTATCAGCTTCCATATCTTACGTACTTTATTTATAGATGTCTGCCTTTCCTCATACCATAGCTTTGGCCCTAACCAGGCTTTTGCACCGTTTTCTTTCACTTGTCAGTCATATGTTTCACCTACCTTCTCTCTCCAGAGATTCTCAAAGACAACCCCAAAATGGCTGCTACTAAATGCATTTATTTTTGTCTTGATACTAAAGACTAATCAGAGAGATATGTGGTCTAAACATTTCCCCTGGGGCAATGCGCTGCATTGGGGTTCCACTTCAGCTATGCAATTAAGGGATCTCAATAAGTTTTCTCATTGTTTGGAATACTCTGAGATGTGGTGTTAAATAATTTTGGTAAAGCAAATCTAAAAGATATTATTTCTAAATTAAAAATCTCTGCAACAAGGCATTTTCAGTTTGGTGCAGGTTTGAAGCAGCTTTTCCAGAGAGCCAAGAGATTTGGCAGAAATGGCTGGAACCAGTTATTGCCAACTGTCTCTGTTAAACCCAGACAAATGCAAATATGCTGTTGGAGAACAGTGTTTGCAGGTATTTTATGCTTCTCATTTGAGAGATGAAGAGAGTAAGAAATGGCGGTCAGATATATATTGGTGAGATACTGAAGTTGTCACAGTTAGGTGATTAGTTACACTTTGTCATGGCCATGTTTTTGAAACCTAATTGACTCTGACTTTCTGCAGTCCAATGATTTGGGACATTTTGAGTCATGTTGTTCACAGAATCCCACAGAAGGAAAAGCCTTTCTTTTTGTAAAATAAAAACCTGCCATTTTCATGCTGGACTCGAGTGCTTTGATATTAAGAGGACAGGTATCTTATCTAGATTCTATTTCCACATGCAACTTTCACCCAGCAAGAAGCCTTCAGGCTTTAGATTAGATCACAGCAATATGATCAGAAATAGAGAAGGATATAAACCATGCCATTTCTTATGACAAATTTCCCAGTACTAGTTTAGAGGCCCTCTTTCAGACTACTTCCCATACTCTTTGTGTATGATATTACAAAGTCAATCAAAAGCATGTGCCTCTCCTCTTTCATCTTTGTGGTATGTCACACCCAATTGGTAATTTGAGTAATTTGTTTCATTACAGACAACACATCAAAAGAATTAAGCATTGAGAGACCATACTTCTAATGCCAACCTGTGATTTTACACAGTTACCCCTGTGGGCTACCACACTATCTTTGCCAGGATACAAGGCATGCAATTGAGCAAAACTGACATTCTAGCCAAACATATACCTGACAAAGTACATATGCAAGCCCAAGTGTGGGAAAATTAGAGGCTAAATATGGTGCAGATAGCTCATGGTACAAGGTAATTTTCTCCCCTCAGTTGAAACACCCATTTTCTGCACTATTTGGTTACTTTGCACATGCTGTTCAAAAGTTAACAATGAGTGTTACAGCTTCTATCCTGTGCCACATGCAAAACAAACAAATGAAGAATACCCCCTCAGCCCAGGAGTGCTGCCCTGCACATCTTACCAAAGCCACCGTAATGCAACAGCTAGAAAAAATTGGATCATATTATACTCCAAGCTCCTATTCCATTTCTGCTTCTTTAAGTGTGCAAGTGTCTGCCCTATTTCATTCAGACAGGTGTAAAAGAATTCCTTCATAAACTTCAACTTCATAAATTCATAATTGCATCTTATATATACTACTAATTCTCTGCTCTAAATCCATCACCTGGATTTCAGCTGTGTACACAACACTACCATCAATGTATCTTCAAAATTCTGCTAACATTTGGTTCTTCTAAAATAAACTGTTCAAAACAGGATGGAACTCCTAGCTCCCCAAGCCAGACCCCAGGAGTGGAGCGAGGTATCTCCTGGCACTTCTCAATCTTTCAGTAGCACAGAGTCCTTGTAACTGTTGGAGTGGAACATTTTTCCCCAGGGGCAGGAACAATCAGCAGCAGCCTCCAGGATGCTTCAGCTCTAGATGCTTACAGTCATCTTCGTGCTATCATGGGCCAGGCACTGAGGGTGAGAGAGACCAAGAGGTTTCTGCCAATTTTCCTTCCTATTTGGTACTGCTCTCACATAATAAAAAAAATCGCGCTGAAAGTTCAAGTGTGTCTTTCCGATTTCAATTTCACTGACCAAGTACATAAACTTAACTTCCTGATCCTGTTTTTTCTTTTTTGCAGAGGTTCTTGTTCTTTCTTAGGTTCATATCGTAAGACTTCATTTCCTATTACTTGTACTCTGTGTTGCTCTAAAGAAAACCTGTCATGAACTTGAGGAGGAAAAACCCAGTAATGCCTGTATTCATAATTTCTCATTTTCTTTACAGTTTCGCATGATGTTGTTAGAAATTATGTTGGAACAGCTGTTTAGTACTGTTTCTGCTCTCTGCAAATTAATGAGACAATGACAAAACACTCAGAAACTTCAGTGGGAATAGAGCTGAGGACTACCATTGTGACAAGGATGCTGTTATTCCTGAGCTTCATGAATATACTGTGCTGTAGCCATCTGAGAAACCATTTTGCTCATTTTAGCAGTCTACATTTTAATTAATAGTCAGTGTGGTTATCCTTCCCCATGGTGCTGCAAAACTGTAAATAGCAAAAAGAATAAGAATAGGCAGTCTGTCAAATGGCAGAATATTAAAAAGGTCATAAGTCGTACAAAACACCAAAATAATGGAATGGCTGTATTACAGAGTGGAATTCCAATAATAGCCTCTCAACTCCAAAATAATATCAACATGAAAAACTAGCACAGAATATTTAATTCAAGTAACAGTGAATTTGGAAATTTGGAGCAGTTTAAAAAACAGGGTTTTTTCCAACACCCTAATTTCTTTTCCAGATGTCAGCTAAATTCTGTAGGCATTATCATCCTTTGCACTGGAGGCCTTAATGATGTTCCATTATATGAAAATGAAGTAGATTTAAGAAAAGCCTTGGTTGTTCACTTTGATCCTCCACATCCATTTCCCATCAAACAGGCTTTCCTTTAAAAGGCTAACATCCAAGCTCTGTGAAACACAGTAAGCCGTGTGCATTCTCCTCAAGTATGAAAATGCACACATCTCCACATTGACATAGAACCAGTGCATACTAATAACGGGTGCGACCCGAGGGAAAGAGTGTAAGAGGGAGACATATAATTGCATATTGGTTGGTAGATCAATGGCTTGTGAGCCCATCATCCTGGGAGAAGCAAGCCAAGCTGCTGAGTCATTGATTATTTCAAATGATGCGGAAAGTATTTTCTGTACCTGAACACCAGAATGGCTTTAGGCATTTAAGACAAACTCAATGATTTCTTCCATTTACCCTCCCAAAAAGGATGCCACGTCTTCAAAGTCTTCAAAATCTGTGCTATTTCCATAACTATAAGAATTGTTTTACTTGTAGGATTTTGATCTAAAAACCATATATAACCTTTCAGGGCTTCTGTCAGAACACCATAGACAGAGAGAAATCTGTGTTGCTACTGGAGACCAAAGAGAGGAAGGGATGTTTTCTGACAATACTAGCTGACAATGCACGTCATTGCATAACAATGGACATCACCTGAAAATCACCTTTTTAACTGGGCAAAGCGTCTTTGTATTAGACAGGGAAATTTGAATTAGACAGGGAAAAGAAGTAGTTTGTAGCTCTCACAATCAAATGCCTGAGCAGCATGTTTTCAAGGTTCAGGAAATTGTGAGCACGTCACTGGAAATTAATGAGAGGCTGGTGTATTTCAGCGCATACTGAAAAGGTTAATCTACAATTTTCATTACACTGATATGCAATAAACTGTAAACAGGGTGATAATTTCTAGAGGGTGAATGTGCCATCCTGTGACAGACTGGGAACTGAAAGTGGCTCAGCACTTCACCCAGGCACAGAGTCACCCAAGTCCAGCTTTCACCAAGCTGATCCTAGTCTTTCCTACTGGGGAAGTCACTTCTTGGCCAACCAGTTAAACCAGTTCACAATATTTAGTGAAATTTAACATATACAGCCTAAACTGGCAAAAGCACTAATTTCTAAAGGAGATAATAAGCCTGGCATATTCCCAAATGGTGGAAAATACTGTGGGAAACAAGGGTGGATTTGAATGAGGATGCCCAGTTTTTGTCTGGCTTCCCATTCTTTCTTTAAGAGGCGCTATAGGAGGCTTTATAGCATGATATTTACAGTGAGCAGAATAACTAGCGCTTCTGTTATTCCTCTTTGTGCATGTTTTTTCAGTAACTTACCTGTACTTTATAAAGGAACATCTTCATTTTCAGATAGTGTTATTTAATATTATCATTATTTTTAAAATACTGCTGTAAACAACGGTGTTCTTATAAGCTTAAAAAGTCATTAAAACATGGGTCTTTCAGGTCATGTATCAGAAAGGCACTATATTTTCGGCAGTGTTTGACAACAGGGCACAGAGCATTCTTTACGGCATTTCATTACAAGTTTGAACAAACTTGAAGAATAAAATATTTCGTACAAATTTGCTGTTCTACAGATGGATTTACAAAGTTTTCATCAGAGGTTTGCAGAAAATGTTTGCTAAAAATTAAATGTAAACCAATTATAAAAATATTTTTTTAACATTTTAAAGCAAAATCCTCATTCCTCCCTTTTGCATAATATCCAGTTACAGATGGATCTTTTGCTGTTTCATTTTGTGAGGCAGAATTGCTCTATATAAGTCAATAAAGTAATACCTCAGCACGGAGTTCTTCAAGCTCTTTTCTTTTAAGCATTTATATTTTCTAAAATGTTATTCTACTCTTACCGATAGAGCCCAACTTCAATAAGTGATTGAAACTGTATCTGTCTTCAGTAGATTGGACATCCCTGATCTGAACCCCAGGGGAAGAAAAATATACTTTATCCTCCACACTGAAACCCTGACAGTTAAAGTCAGCCCTTCCTGCTGATTTCGCAGTTTTTACAGCAGGATTAACTATTCAGTGCCAAAATATGCTATTGGGTACATATCCATTTGGTTTAATTACTAAATAATAAAATAATTGAAAAAATAAATGATCAGTTTCTGGTGTGACCTATTTAAATATATCTAGTTGTCCTTTATACCAAGGATATAACGGAATTAATGAAGTCGACAACCTCAAAGACTGTATCACAGCAAGGAAATCACCACTGCTTGGAAATGCATTTTCCCAATGTGCCCAATATACCTTTTTTTTTGCTAGAAGACAGTGAAAATAATGGAGTATTCTGCCTTCCCCACCTCAGCTCTCTCCCTGAAACAAATGGGCTGAGCTGAGCTCAGCTGGGCTGAGGTTGCTGAGTTATTCTGCTCATCACTGCTCAGCCTGGAAAGGTATGCTGCTGTACATTGACTTACAGAAAGACCCCTCTTACCGGTGTCCTCTGTGAAACCTGCAACTGGTAAAAAGGAGGCAAAGCCAACCTGCAAGTATCCCTGAAAGTTTTCTCTCCTACAGGGAACTCTTAGAGGAGCTGGGTTTTGCCAAACTGGGGAGTGGGTATGAGCTTATCAGAAGAATGCCATGAGCAAACAACTGATGCTTTTGCAGCACTTTTATTCCTATGGTAAAACAAAAGCCCCAGTGGGTTCTGTCTTACTAAGAGGGTTATGGACAGTTAAAGCACACAAAACACGTCCTTCCCAAACATGGTAGCATTCAATGAGGGGGGAGTCCCAGAGCTGGAAGAGCAACAAAGGGAACTGAGGTGCTGGGAATGACATGGAGAAAGACAGTGCCAGTACCAGGAAAACAATAACATAGTGTCTCTCTAACGGGATAGGAGGAGATCACAGAGACAGTAATCCTCCAGTCCAACACAAATGTTCTAAAGGCACTCAGTCTGCTTTTATCAAGATCGTCTGAAATGCTTTGCCAGCATTTTTGTAGGTAGTTGTGCAATATCAGCCTTCGTTTTATCAAAGAACAACATGATGCAAGCTTTGCAAGAGTACCTGCTCATGGGAAGGCTAGGCTATAGATGCTGCTCTCACAGCGCAGGACATGAGACAACAGCAAAGGCAACGATCTTTTGCAAGTATATTGCTGTATTTAATGCCTTTTGCAACAACCTAAAATAGTTCTATTTGCCTTTCTTTTGTCATAACAGTTTCTTCACTCCCAAGCTGGAGCAGAAGAGTATTTTCTCACCTGATTAATGCACCTCTAGCAAAATTATTTATAAATAGATATAGAACAAGCTTTGCTGAAGTGTAAAGGGCTTGAGCCTGTCTACCACATTTGGTTTCATAATCATGAACATACTGTTTTCCAAGATTTAGCTGTCCTCTTTTCCATTCTTCTGACTCAAAAATAGGGATGTGTTAGATTCTTTCATAACCACCATATGGTGCCTGGAAAACCTTTCATATATTTGCAGTTCCCCAGGGCCTGATCTAGATTTAAGAAATAGAGTTCTAAGGATGACTATCATTTACACCAGCTCAAAAAATTTTTAGAGGTGGGTTTTTTACCACTTTTCTAGTGCTCAATACATTTGCCAGATAATAGGCAGTGTCTCAAGACAAGTGGCTCCTCAGTGAAACTGTGTATTGCCTTTTTGATACATCAGACTTTATGTCTTTTGATTTAAAACACTTGCTTTTGCAGTAAAAGTACATGGAAGTGCAAGCTTTCTCTTCAGTTCTCTAAGCACATCCACTGTATCCCGTCTTACCTGTATTCTCCCTACCTAAAATTTGTCTGGCTTATCTCTTACCTACTTTTCTCAGACGCTTTTATTTCAAAAACCCTTTTGCAAACAGAATCAAATGCTGTGCTTCAGGTGAGGTGGTGATGTGGATTTCAAATATTACATGATTACATTTGCAGTAGTATTTATCTAGATCATTATCCATCTTCTCACATTTTATGAGACGCTACTGTCACATTCTGATAAGCTTCCTTTAATTTCATCCTGGCAAGGTTTATAGGTGCTTCAAGTTTCTTTTCCATTGTGGGTTGTTTTTATCGAGCCTGAATTTTATCTACATTGTGGCTGGGTTGGTTAGGTTTATCTGAAATATTTAGGTTTTATCTTTTAATCTAAATTTCTTCTTGAAAACTCCAAGATATGAGACATTCACATTTATTTTCTTGTCCTCTTTGTTTTAATGGATTCTATAATTTCTTCTGTTCCAGGGATAAGGATAATTAGTAATGAGTCTTAAAAGATTTTATAGTTTTGGAGTGTACTGTTGTTGCTAAAATGAATATTCCCATTCTTCTGAAGGCATTTTAAGACAGCTGGAGGTAGGTGAATTGATCTGAAGAAATTAACAACTAAACTTTCTCACAGAAAAGACCAAAGATATAGTCTGAATTTCAAGAAGTTAATTCATTCCTTCCCATTCTTTCTGGAAGTTCCTTGTCCTAGCTGTTTTTGACCCCACAATGGAAGCAGAAATACTTAACAATAACCACATATGTTGCCTTCCTTAAACCACTGACATGTCAACAACATGCTCCAGATTGTGCAGTTTGTTTTGGGGAGACTTCTGCCCAAATTCTCACCCTAGGCATTTGATCGGAGTTTTTCCAAAAACCTAATATGTAGCGGTCATTGATAACAACATAAATAAAAATAAATAAGGATGAAGTTTCATTACAAAAATTGGTTAGAACAAATATAGCAGCCTAAAATTAATCTATGGTAGATGTAATATACCCCCCCAAAAGCCAATGAGTTGCTGCGATGAAAATTAACTGAGCACTCTAAAAAGCATGGACTTACTGGAATAAGTAATTGGAAGTAGACACATTGTCCTGGTTTCAGCTGGGATAGAGTTAAATTTCTTCATAGTAGCTAGTATGGGACTATGTTTTGGATTTTTGCTGGAAACAGCGGTGATAATGTGGAGATGTTTTAGTTGTTGCTAAGTAGCAGTTACACTGGTCAAGGACTTTTTCAGCTCCCTGTACTCTGCCGGGTGCACAAGAAGCTGGGAGGGGACACAGCCGGGACAGCTGACCCCGACTGACCAATGGGATATTCCATACCATATGACATCATGCTCAGTATATAAAGCTGGGGAAGAAGAAGGAAGGGGGGACATTGGGAGTGATGGCGTTTGTCTTCCCAAGTAACCGTTACACGTGATGGAGCCCTGCTTTCCTGGGGATGGCTGAATACCTGCCTGCCCATGGGAAGTGGTGAATGAATTCCTTGTTTTGCTTTGCTGACTGGGGCTAAACCACGACACACATCTTTAGTAACATAGTAGACTCTGGAAATCTCATTACACACATTTCAGATGTTAACTACAAGAAAGGCTTAGTTAATTACTGCGACTTTAAAACACATAGTTGGCTTTAGGTGCATGGATTGACCAATTCCTGCATAATGCAGCCATCTGGCAAAGTAACACATAGAAACAGGCTTCTAGTTGCAGAATCTCCTGTGAACAGGTTTGTGAAGAATTCCCCAACATGACTGACCCTCGTGAGTAAATCTGGTTCAAGAGACATCATCCCTCCACATATTGCAAGGACCAGGCTACTCCACACGGTAGCAGCGTGGACTGCTCTCCGTGGTGGCAGACATCACCTTACCCTTCCCCCGGGACAGACCTTTCCTGCCGGACACAGGATTCCCTTCTGCCCAGGTCCTACCAGCCAGGCTACGAGCTGAAACTCTGCAAAGGTGCCTTCTTATTTTCTTAGAGTTTTTTTCTTCACATTTTCCACTTGGGTGTTTCAAACATCTTCTCTGGTGGAAACATATTGCACAGAGCAAGCTTTCAGCAGAATAGCAGAGGTATTTTCCCTGCTAAAGGACGTATATTTCGAGACACCCAAGACCTTAACAGCTATAATAAAAACAAGCATGCTAAAAAACACTGTCATATCTGTGCTCCTGTAAAATAATTTGCAAAGTTTCTTACCAGGAAACAGAAAGGAAATGTTATACAGAATTCTGTCACTCATGCAATGAGTATATTCTTCACTGACCTAGACTTACTACACCAGTGCACAGGAATTGGCCTGTTTAAAGCATGGACTGACCCTAGATCACTAGCTCGTAAGCCATTTGTCGCTATCATGGAAAATTACCATGAACCAGCAGCTATAGGAAGATGTGGCATGGTCTTGCAACCTTGCTGCCAAGTATTGTCATTTTATATAGAACCATGG
Organism: Phalacrocorax carbo; assembly: GCF_963921805.1. Taxonomy (NCBI): domain Eukaryota; kingdom Metazoa; phylum Chordata; class Aves; order Suliformes; family Phalacrocoracidae; genus Phalacrocorax; species Phalacrocorax carbo. Next base: position 24,117,671 of record NC_087518.1, on the reverse strand, counting down.
GCTGTTTCCAGCTGCCCATTCTGGAGGTGAAGTTAATGAACATAACAGCAGGAAAAAACAGATTCAGATATAGAAAAATAAGGAAAAACAGTAGGGAAACATTCATGTGGAGGAATAAAACCTTTTGGCCAAGCTTTATACAGGGGCATTATTTCTGCTGACAGGAAGGACATACCTTACCAAAGTGAGAGAGGCAGTTTGAGTGCGACTGCAGAGAACTGTTCCTTTCTGCTAGAGTTGGATAAGGATTCACACCATCCAAAAACACTTTATGATGCCAACAGCATAAATAAAGTACAGAGCACACCACTTTCAACATGCTTCTGCTTTCTGCAGTTCTCCAGTTTGTTGTATATTTCCATTTTGGCTTATATTGGTGTGCAGCTGTGATCATAACTCATAGTAACTTTCTTCATACCTCCTTTCTGCAGTAATAGAAATTCTTCCTACCTTGCACATGGCAACCCATTGGCAAGAGTTAATGGACCAGATTATCAGGGAACAATCCCTGTCAAATATCACAGCTGAGCCATGAGGCAAGTGTTGTTTGAGGAAACTTTCATTAGCTGTGCTTCCTCTACCTACATACTCCCCTCAATATTTTCTGAATGCAAGTTATAAAATAACTGAATAACATATGTGCAAGTTAGATGAGGTTGCTGTATGTGTGAAATGGCATCAGTGGTTAATTTTGTCCACTGCCTTTTCTGGGACCTGTACTACGTATACAGAATCTGAGGTAGACCTGAAAAACCTTATTAAAAAACATGATCGAAAAAGAATATCCAAACACAAACGTTAAAAAAAACCCAAACCCTGCCCCGTTCTGTAACTCTTGGACTGAAAATTGAAAAATATCTTTTGTCACAGTCATAATCAATTATATCAAGCCAAGTATTATGGCACTAACCAGTGAAGTGTTGATAAATTCAATTTTAAGAATATATTAATATTAAATGAAGACTGTATTAGTATGCATAAGATAGTAGAGCAAAGCTGTCCTGATTAAAAACTACACAAGGATTTTTTTACTTACATTTAGACTAGATCAAGAGAGAGAGAATTTCTGCCTATTTTCATTACATTAGTTTACACTGAATACATTTTTAACAACAATGGGACACCCCATTAAGGATATGAAGAGCTGTCAGCAATTTTCACTGAATGTTGTGACATTTCCAGAGTACTCCAGATGATTCAAATAATCAAAGTACGTAATCACGTCTGGATAAAACCCTGATTGTATATTCACTGACTGAAAATTGCTTAAGAGAAAAGCATTTTGGGGGGTTAAATTGCCTCAGAAGGGATGAACAGAGCAGTGATTTTTCTACATTCCCACCCTGTCCAGCCAAGGACTGGATCCAATCAGTCTGCTTGGAGAGACTTCACTCAGCTGGACAGAGCAGCAGGCTCTGCCTCTGTTCCAGCTGTCCTCAGGTGTCTTACAGAGTGAGGATTTGCATACAAGATAAGAAGAAACAGATAAAAAGCCATATTAACTGTCTCTAAGTTATTGTACCATGAACCTGGCAATTCCTGATTTTGTTCTAGGGGATAGCTACATTTGTTTGGACTGTAATTAGCAGGGCAAAAAGGAAAAGCTTTTGCATCATAAATCCTGATGCATCATAACTTAATAGTGTTCTTTCAAGTCAGTCAGAATGTATTTAAACAAGCCACTGAGGTAACAGCACAACACCAACAACTTCAGATGTTGTGTTTCCCAAGCAAAACAAGGCCCCATCCAACTTCAGTTGGATATGTAATTTTAAGAATCAAAAAGGCCTTAAACTGAATTAGAGCAACTTTTAATGTGAGTTTGTCCTCCATTTTTTAAAGCCAAATACATTCCATCTTTATTGTAAACTCAAAAGATTATGAAGGCATGTGACAGATTTGAAGAATTGCACCAGGAAAACCTGGTGCAAGTCTGACTTCAGATTAATTTTCCTGATCTGGATCAGCTCTTTCAAAGTTTTTAAATGGCAGATTCAAAAGAAATGTAAATAGATTTTGGAGCATCCACCTGGAATCCAGCTAGATACCTTTGTCTTCTCTTTGTGTGTTCTGCACACTAAGGCCTCTCGACTGACCTGTTCAACTAGTCTCCAAAGCTAAGCTTTGAAACAGGGGTTTGGGGGCCTTAAGATCATGGTTTCATGAGAACAGCACATGCTCTTTTCCCCTTTGTACTGCTATAGGAGATGCATGCTCCTTGTCGGTTCTGCAGCTTTCCCCTGGGGTCTGAGCCACTCTCCAGTTCTTTATTTTCTCAGAGACAAAAACGGAAAAAGTTACTTTTGGGGGCAAAACTTTAGATGCACTTGGAGACGTTGCTTAGCTACACATAGGCATTTACATTTGGATTGCCTGTCAAGCAAGGAAAAAATACAATTATACTGGAGTATCAGGGATAAAAAAGCACTTTAAGAGAGGTCATCTAGTCCAAAGCAATGCTTTGAGGTGGCCTCCTCAAAGCACATAATACTCCTGCCAAGTAGTTACATGTTGTTCCAGCCTGTTCTTAAAAGACCTCCAGGGGTGGATAACCCACGTTTCACAAGGCAGGCCAATGGCCAGGGACTTAGTGGAGGATGGTTCCGTCACACCAACAATGGTCCTTTCCATTATGTTTTGGCAAACACAGAAGGGAATTTCTTCTGTCTCTTGGATCAGGCTAATTCCCTTGCTTGATTAGTTTGTCAGCTGAGCTTTGAAGATACCCAATAATTTCAGTCCTAGGAGAGTATTATGAGCTGTTCTCTGATGAACATATCATCAAGGACAACACTGTAATGGGTTTTTAAATTGTTTCCCTTAGTCATTGGCTTAAAATAAGAATTAAAAAGAGGCAGGAGAAACAGTACAACCATTAGACAAATGTAATAGGAATGCTTAGACACTGTAAAAACCAAGGGAGAACATAATTACAGATGATGTTTCACTGAAAGTGTGAGTCACTGAAGAAGACTAAAAAAATGTTTTAAACATATATTTTCAGCTTTTCAGCTGATAATAATAACAATAATAATAAAAAAATCCCCAAACACTTCAGGGCTGGTCTCCTTGAATACCTCTGATTCCTAAATCCAGAAATACAAATAAAATCGCCACATCCTCAAGTACAGTAGCAGAGTGTGCCAACTCACCCCAGCTATGAACCTCCTGCTACAGCTGCAGATCATACAGACTTCTGACAAAACATACCTGCAAACCCAAGGGATAGTGAGAAAGATGAATATGTTGTACATATGGCTTATATTTAAGTGGTGCATGAAATCCATCAGGCTGGGCTGCCTGTGAACAGCCTCGTATCCCAGCAACATTGGGTGTGTTGTTAATCTTAGACAGCAGTCAGCAGAGGTACTTTCAATAAAAGCAGATCTGAAAAGGCCTTTTTTAACCATTGTACACTTGTCTGCACCTATACGAGATCATTGTAAGCTGAGTACATCATAGCATGTCATATGTTCAACTGTAGAAGTGGTTTTAGCCTGAGATACCAGCTATGTGTTGCAAAGATTACAAGGAATAGTATTATTTCAGACATGCAAGTATTAGTACAACTATACAAAAAGCAGCATGGTTTAGCTGTTAGCAGCTCCTAACAATGGGGAGGAAGAACAAAAAATCACATCTGTTGAGAAGGTAGAAGTCAAGGTTGCAAGCATTGTGTCTAAAGTAAACAGATGTCTGAAAACTCTGCATGTACTAACACTTCTGCACAACTAATTTACATCCTGCAAGCTATCAGGTGAAACCCTGATGCTGCACTCCTCTCTTGTATAGCATGCTACTGCATCACAGCTCATAAAGACACAGGCTAAAGAAAGCACTACAAGTCTAAAAACACTTCCCATGACAAGAAGAAAGAAGTTGTTCTTGTAAAAGACACTGCTTATAACAAAAAGTAAGGTAATATGCCTTACATCTACTTGGAGCAGCAGTGACTTTGGATACTGCATGTTGCAAAGCAGTTAAAGCCTCTGAGGGGTTATGTGCACCCAGTGTATTCAAGTCCTATTCAGGGTTGGTTCCCTAGAAGGCAATACCACTAACATTGTGTTGGATGCAGAAACTGGTCTTTCCTCATTTGCCCATGCTTCTCTGGAAACTTTGGCCACAATTTCTTCTCTCTTTTTCCTTACAAATTGCAGAAGAAATGAACACATATTATATTTTGTGTATTATTCCAGCCCTCGGGGTTGGCCTACCCCACACATTCACTTTATGTCAACTCAGTTGCTGCCAGATTGCTTGGAACTCTGCTGAAGTTTTTTTTGCTGGGGGTTATTTTGGTACATAATGCTGTCTGATACAATCTGTTGTGAACTTACATCATGGCCTGAAAGTCATCCTACACACTCACGTGCAGTGAGGCTCCATCATACCAGAGAAGTTTCTTGGGATTATATCTTTTTCCTATCAGCTATGCTGCAAATTTACTCTTTCATGGTTATCACATACTGTTGTGGTTTAGCCAGCAACTCAGCCCCACACAGTCGCTCGTTCACTCCCCCACCAGTGGGATGGGGGAGAGAATCAGAAGAGTAACGTTCGTGGGTTGAGGTAAGAACAGTTTAATAATTAAAATAAAATAAAATAAAAAAAACCAACAACAAAAATGCAATGGAAAGGAAAACACCAAGAGGCATGAAACCGTGGGAGAGGAGGGAGGGGGGAGGGGAATGAACCAACAAAACAAACCGCACATGACACAGCCCCTCATCGTCCACCAACCTGACACCACGCCTCCCCGAGCCGCAACTGCCCCCCTTAATATACTGGTCATGGTGTCACATGGTATGGAATGAACACCCCATTGGCCAGTCGGGGTCAGCTGCCGCGGCCGTGGCCCCACCCCTCCCAGCCTCCTGTCGACATGGCAGAGCGCAGGAAGCTGGAAAGGTCCCCGACCCCCACAGTGAACAGAATTAACCCTTTCTCAGTCAAAACCAGCACACATACCTGTCCAGACACAGAAAAGGGATGCTGTAATACTGTAATACCAAATTAAGACAATTCTCTATTTCCAAATTACAGGAACAGAAGGGGAAGTCACATAACGTCCTGTAATTTTATGGGATGTAGTGGAACTGTGAAAGTCTTCTCCAGCAGAGAACCTGTTGCATTATTCTGTGGAATCAGAGACTCCCATGGGCTGAAAGGCACATCAGGAGGTCTCTTGCCCAACCTCCTGCTCAAAGCAAGGTCAACACTGAGTTCCAATGAGGTTGCTCTGGCATTACCCAGACATCTCCAAGGGCCCTGCTCAGTCCTTATTCCAGTGTTAATTATCCTCAGAGTGAAAAATATTTTCCTTACATGTATTTGGAACCTCACATTTATGACCATGGCCTCTCGTTTTCCCATCATGCCCCTAAGGGAAGTTGTTCCTGGTAACCACCTCATAGGAAAGACTTCTGTTATGCTCCCTTCTCTCCTCTAGGCTGAACAAGCCCAGTTCCCACAGTCTCCCTTCATAGTTCATGTGCTACAGCTCCTTGGCCATCTTAGGGCCCCTCCACTAAACTCATTCAAGTTTATCAACATCAGAGGGCCCCAAACTAGGTGAAAAATTCCATATGTGGTCTAACAAGTGCAAAGTAAAGAGGAAAAAAATCACTTCCCTTGATCTACTGACTATGGTGCTGTTGACAGAGGCCAGCACATTGCCTGTCTGCATCAGTACCAGGCTGTAATGCTGACTGACTTTTAACCTACTGTTTGTGAGAACACCCAATTCCTTTTCAGCAGTTTGCTACCCAGCCAGTCAGTCCTCCGCCTGCACTGCTATAGAGGTCTAGTCCATCCCAGAGGCAAATATCTTGTATTTGACCTTGCTGAATTAATGAAGTTCCTGCTGGCCCTGTCTTCTGGCCTGCCTAGGTCCCTCTGAAGATGGCCCTGCTCTTAAGCACATCAACTGCACTGCCTAGTTTGGTGTGCCATCTGCAAACAAGATGAAGGTGCATACCACCTCCTCCTCCAGGTCATTGATAGATATACTAAATTGGACAGGTCCAGCACAAACCTCTAAGGAACTCCACTTGTAACCTGTCTCCAGGTTGAACATGAACTGTTCTTTGAGCCCAGCAATCCAGCCAGTCTTTCACTTGCCTATCAGTCTAGGCTGATACTAGATTATAACTAGACAAGTCTCAATGTGGATACAGGGATGCTCTGAGAGCCTGTGTGAAAAGCCTTGCTAAAGTCAAGATAGACAACAGCTATTGCTCTCCCATCATCCACAGATCTAATCGTTTCATCACAGAAGGTGAGCAAGTTGGTCAAGCATGAGTTACCCTTGGCAAACAGGCTATTCCAAATCACCTCCTTCTCTTTCACATGCCTGGAAATGGCTTCCAAGAAGACTTGCTGCAGGATTTTTCTAGGCAGAAGTGAGGCTGACTAGTCTGTATTTCCTTGGATTGTCCTTATCAGCTTTTTTTGAGATTATGTACAACATTTGCATTTCTCCAGCAGTCAGGGATCCCCTCCACCCAATTTGACAATCTGTATCCTTGCAATTGTTTTTCTAAAAGAGTTGTAGAATAAAGAAATGCTTCACTTTTAGAAGTTATTTCTTTGGAGATGGTAATTTATTTCCTGAATTCCTATTCATAAAGACCTTAATTTGTTCCTTCTTTTGTTAACACCAATATTGTTATCATATATCTAAGAGTCCAAGATTACATAAAAAGAAAATTTTCCATCTTGCCCTTCTCTATTTGAATAGAATTGTTTGAAACTCCACCTCAGAAGCCAATCACATAACAATATGATTGGCACATGTGCAGGGGATCAGGCTCAGCCAGCATGGGTTTATGGAAGGGAGGTCCTGCCTCACTAACCTGGTCTCCTTCTATGATAAGGTGACCTGCTTAGTGGATGAGGGGAAGGCTGTGGACATTGTCTACTTGGAGTATAGTAAGGCCTTTAACACTGTCTCCCACAGCATTCTCCTGGAGAAGCTGGCGGCTCATGGCTTGGACAAGTGCACTCTGCACTAGGTTAAAAACTGGCTGGACGGCCAAGCCCAGAGAGTGGTGGTGAATGGAGTCAAATCCACATGGCAGCCAGTCACAAGTGGTGTTCCCCAGGGCTCAGTGTTGGGGCCTGTCCTATTCAAGATCTACACTGATGATCTGGATGAGGGAATTGAGTGCACCCTCAGTACGTTTGCAGATGACACCAAGCTGAGTGGAAGTGTTGATCTGCTTGAGGGCAGGAAGGCCTTACAGAGGGACCTGGACAGGCTGAATCATTGGGCCAGAGCCAACGGTGTGAGATTCAACAAGGCTAAGTGCCAGATCCTGCACTTGGGTCACAACGACCCCATGCAACGCTACAGGCTTGGGGAGGAGTGGCTGAAGAGCTGCCTGGAGGAAAAGGACCTGGGGGTGTTGGTTGACAGCTGCCTGAACATGAGCCAGCAGTGTGCTCAGGCAGCCAAGAAGGCCAATGGCATCCTGGCTTGTGTCAGGAATAGTGTGGCCAGCAGGAGCAGGGAGGTGATAGTGCCCCTGTGCTCGGCACTGGTGAGGCTGCACCTCGAGTACTGTGTGCAGTTTGGGGCCCCTCAGTACAAGAAGGACATCGAGGTGCTGGAACATGTCCAGAGAAGGGCAACGAAGTTGGTGAAGGGTCTAGAGAACAAGTCTTATGAGGAGAGGTTGAGGGAGCTGGGGTTGTTTAGTCTGAAAAAGAGGAGGCTGAGGGGGGACCTTATTGCTCTCTACAATTACCTGAAAGGTGGTTGTAGCGAGGTGGAGGTCAGTCTCTTCTTCCTAGTAACAAGCGATGGGATGAGAGGAAATGGCCTCAAGCTGCGCCAAGGGAAGTTTAGGTTGGATATTAGGAAAAACTTCTTCACCAAAAGGGTTGTCAGGCATTGGAACAGGCTGCCCAGGGAGGTGGTGGAGTCTCCATCCCTGGAGGTATTTAAAAGAAGGGTAGACGTGGTGCTTGAGGATATGGTTTAGTGGTGGACTTGGCAGTGATAGGTTAGCGGTTGGACTCGATGATCTTAAGGGTTTTTTCCAACCTTAACGATTCTATGATTATATAAGATGTGATTGTGTTTACTGGCCAAAAACTGTCTTTCAAATGACGACCAATGCACTTAATGGCTCTAATTTATTCATAGGGCTGAACAAAGGCTTTAGACCCAACCTTTGCTCTCATATTGACAAAGGCTATAATTAAATTTTAATTGACAACCTGAATCTGCCCCAAGAGATATTTCCTCTTCTCTTCCAATGAATTGCAAGGTGTTCTTCCCTGGACCTAGCTTGCACTCACCCAGAGCTGAAAAGTGCTTACATGAGCATTAGGGTTTTTGCCAAACCCCTTAATTCAAACCCCAGCTCTAGAATGATGATTAACACACCGAACCTTTGTCTGAATCAAAGGTCTTTAATTTTTACATTATGGATTAGAATTCTTGAGGAGAATGGTGGTCATACTCCATGGGTAGGGCTCCTAGCAAGGCACCATGCACCTGCACTAACACTTCCTACAGCTCCTCTCTGAACAAAGAAAACCCTTGATCAGTTGACTCTTACCTTGTCCTTCAGTGGTGAGGTTTTGAAAAGCTCTGCAAGGAGGAGATCTTTACTCTTCCAGCCTATGTCTCAGCAGAAAAAGAGCCACCGCTGCAAACAGCTGTCACCTGAGCAGCTGGGGTTGGAACCTGTGGAGTTTCCCCTGTCAAAGGGGGAAGAAAGTACTGGCAGAGGAGAGTACACACTAAGGCATTTGGCCCTGTAGGTGCTCACTTAACTGCACTTACATTCTACTCAGACACCACCCCTTCCTGAGTTGCCCATGTCACCTTTAGGAGAACACTCAGGACTGCACATTTCCATACTGAAGCATTATCTCCATGAACCATCCTAACCACATTCTGTTAGACAAAAAGCAAAGTTAACAGAATACGCCATTGTCATCTTATAAGGCATTCTGGCGACTCTCCAGGTAGAAGGATATAGCCATCTCGATACAGATCCAGCCATAGACTACAATCACTGTTTTGGGACCAAAAATGGGAGCATTCATTTGTTGCCTGCCACCCACATTATGTGTGCCTTCCATCATGCATTCCTATTTCAGCCTAAACATAAATAAATAGGGAGACTGCAGAGAGTTATAATACTGCTTCAGGTTGTGCCTATACACTTCCATTTTTAATTTTAATATTAAAATTAGCATATATTACAAACTGCAGAGAGAATATGATACACATATGGGCTGCAGTACTTGAGCTCTTCCCACAGTAAGCATCTTTATGCCGTATTTCAATACAATGAATCTTTTTCCACAGGACTGTTGATACAAAAAAAATCATCGCTGATGGTGCTATGAAAAAGGTTGTGCTGATTACCACAAAGTTAAAAAATAATTACTGTGCAATGCTGATGGGCCAAACATAACCAAGCCTTCATGCAGGGCTGCAGTGCAGTCCCCATACACCATGCAAGCATAGATTTGCTACTTCCATTTTAACCTACAGCTCCCTTACCTCAAAGCAGCAAGTACTTTGTAAGGAATAAAGAATTCTGCCCTCCATGGTGAGCTAGCACATGGGCTTAAAAAGCCATTATTGAAACTTTTGCACAGAGCCTACAAAATGGAATTGTTCACTCTCCACACATAAAGAAACTGTTGAATATGCTCCAGAGGATTAAAAAGCAGTTAAAACACTGGGCACAGAGAAGACATCACAGGAAGATGGAGCAGGCAAAATAGTGAGCTGCAAGGAGGGAGATGGAGAAAACCAGACAGATACTCTACTGAAGTACGATGACTTAAAAAAAAAAAAAAAGAAAAAAAAAAAGAAAAGAAAACAAACCCCACAGCAATACAGACTTTAAATATGTTTGGGTTTTTTTCCAATGAGGCTGTGAAGGTAGATGGGATGTTTGATACAGTCAGTGTATTTTTATTCTGGAAGCAGCCTGGTTCTCCCTCCTGCTAGTGCATTTTATACCTACAAAAGACTACCAGCTAAGAAGAGAAACCCACAGCTATAGAGTCTATATAAACTAAAACAGTGAGACCTAGAAAAGCTAAAGTAGGCAAGCCAATTAAAGAGTAAGGCAAAGGAGATAAAACGTGAACTACACAGCAGGTAAGAAATGTCTTTCTTTTAATTTATTTAAAAGAAACATTTTTATTTTGTATCTTTTACTGCAGTCTTGGTTCATGTTCAATGCACTCAGCAAAAGCTCACTGCAGGATTTCCTTCAACTTCAGCAAGATTTAGATCAGCTCATGAAAACACAGGTTCTCTTTCCCATAATGATATGCACAGTACATAGGCAATATAAGCAAGATGCTCACCCATACATCTACTACTTGGAGAACATACTGGTAGCAGCTCCCTCCCCATGAGTTATTTCACTTTAAAAATCAAAAGTCTCTTTAAAGATGCATCAGAATGATTGCTCTGCTTCAGTGGGATTGCATTAGCAGATTCAGGAATATTGTCCAGCAGCCAGAATACGCACCTATTTTCTATATTACAGTATTACCTATCTAGGGTATAAATATTGGGTGGGGGAGACAGTTTATGTCTCGCTCCTTAGTATGTCCCAGTATAAATATCAATGGGATAATACACAGTCATGTGCCTTGTTGCTTTTTAATTCACTGGCACCATGAAATAATAGCAAAGTGAGAAATAGTGTTATCAAAGTTAAATATGTCTGCACTTACTCAGAACCTTTTCCTTAGCCTGGCTGTTTGTCTTTCCAGTAATGCATAGACGCTTTTCATACCAAATTTATACTGAATTGTATTTGAAGAGAATGGGTCTAGACAGGTTTAAGCTTCTAAAGCAAAGAAAGCTGTATCTCAAAACCTGAACAGATACATGGAGGGAAGGAATACTTTTTTAATCTTACTCTTCATTTTTTAATTCAATTCCTGGCTCTACGGCTGCATAACAGGGAAACCTGGCCAAAAGCCTACAATTTTATGCTAGAATCATACTTTGAGAGACTAACCCAAAGTATCCTCAAATGTACTGTCTACAGGCCTGGTTTACCTTTATTAAGAAGCCTTTTGCATCCTTTGAGTAATTTCTGAAGGCATGTTTCACTATACTCTTGATGTCTGGCTTCTAACACACCCTGGGAACACTGACAATGGCTTTCTTGTTTCAGTGCAGATCCAGGCTCTTTGGCAGGGCAGTAATATCAAGGTATCCCATGGCCTCTGCATACAAACAGCTTATTGTCCTTGTTATCCACAGCTGACCTGAAGTGATGGCACAAAAGATCCTGTAGGAGGGAAAGCCTTATACACTCTGCCCCACCACTCCTTCCTTGTCGCAAAGCTGGAGGGCTGCGGCCACTGGCTCTGCTCTGTGCCAGCGGCTGCTCCCAGGCTGAGGGATGTGGGAAACGCTCTCCAGGCAGAGAGGGAGCAGCTTCCCCCACACCCTTCCCAAAACTGCAAATATCCTGGAGCTCAGCATTGATGCAGCATTACTTACAGAAACATTTTTAAGACTTTCTTAGTTTCTAGCTACTTGACCAGGTTTTAAATCACAATGCAATTTGGTTCCTTCCTTAAATTACTTGAGAGCTTTAAGAAATATCTTTATTAAAAGCTTTGTGAAAAATATAAGTTAAACACATCAGCCATTTTCAAATCCTTTCAAAGACTCAAAACAGGTTAAGGAATTGCAACATGCTTTTGGTTATGTTGTGCTTTTTGGGCTCTATGGGACTGCATTTTTTTCAAGTCTTGTGTAACTGTCCTTAATTATACTTTCAATTAATTTCCTAAATGGACAGTAATATGTACATCACATAAAAACAAAGCAAATACTTTCTTGGGATCATTATGACAATATGGTAATATAAGACTTTTTTTTTGTATACTGAATAGCATCAGGAAAAACTTACTCAGATCCCTGGCCAAAGATGCCCTTTCCTTTCTGCTTATGACAGATTTATTAAAAAAAAAAAAAAAAAAGAAGAGAAAAATATTGTGGGGTAGATAGTCAGATAAACTGACAGACTAGCTTTGTATATACTTACTGAATTAAATTTCCTTTAATAAAATGGAGCTGTTTTAATAACATTAATAAAATCCTAGAAGCTGGTTTCTAATAATTCATCACATAAAATAGCAGCAATCTCTATTTTGCATTTTCCTTATGAATTGGATAAATACCATCTAGCAGCAAGGTATTGTGAGTCTTTGAAGGATTAACGTTGTGGACTCATCTTCAGACTTTGCCGTAAAGTTACCAAAGACTGTTCAATTCCTGGAAAGCCACTCTAAGAGAGCATTGGTTGCCCCTCTCTCAGTGAAAATGGACATAAATATCTCATTTGGTTTCCTAATGATCTTGTTCCAGAAGGACAGAACAAGATGGATCTCTTTGCATAGAATCATAAAATCATTAAGGTTGGAAAAGACCTCTAGGATCATCAAGTGCAACTGTCAACCGAACACCACCATGTCTCCTTAAACCATGTCATGAAGTGCCACGTCTACATGGTTTTTAACGCCCCCAGGGATGGTGACTCCGCCACCTCTCTGGGCAGCCTGTTCCAATGCCTTACCACTCTTTCAGTGAATAAATTTTTCCTAATACCAAACCTAAACCTCCTCTGATGCAGCCTGAGGCCATTTCCTCTCATTCTATTGCTAGTTACTAGGGAGAAGAGACCAACACCTCAGTCTCCTGTTTTTCAGACTAAACAACCCCAGCTCCCTCAACCTCTCCTCATGAGACTTGCTCTCCAGACCCTTCACCAACTTCATTGCCCTTCTCTGGACATGTCCCAGCACCTTGATGTCCTTCTTGTACTGAGGGGCCCAAAACTGCACACAGTACACGAGGTGCAGCCTTACCAGTGCCGAGCACAGGGGCACTATCACCTCCCTGCTCCTGCTGGCCACACTATTCCTGATACAAGCCAGGATGCTGTTGGCCTATGCTCAGCTCATACACATACCTCATATTTTTATCCTATTGTATAGCTACTTTTAAGCTTCCATCAAAACAACAAAACGTACTTGACTATGTTTAGCCTGAAAAACCGTTAAGAACACTTTAAAATTTCGTGCTTTTTTGAACCAGTTCATCTTGGTGTCTGAATCATGTGGGCTTTGATACTGCAAGTGGATCTGACACAAAGGTCTCAAAGCTGAAGCTTTCAGGTCTTCAAATTCTGGTCTTTTTTATGCATTATGGCAAGAATTATTTGGAACAGATAATCAGAAATCAGCATCCCTCAAATGGGGTTAAATTTGAATCCTTAGTTTTCACAAAATATTTCCAGTCAATTGGTTTGGAAACCAGAACCAGTTTTAAGCATTCGCTTTTCATCTTCATGCTAGGTTTGCTAGGTTTTAGAATAATGCATTTTAGGTAGGTAAGAGACAGACCAGCAGCAATTAAGTACATCAGAGCAGTATTATTTGTCACATTCTGTATTCATCCTGACAACAGTTGTTTAAGGAGGTATATGTTCAGAGTAATGAATAATGTTTCACTTCCCATATAGGCAGCACCATTGCAGAAGCTGAGCAAATTTGCAATGTTACTTAGCAAGAAAGTGATTAACCACAAATACTGAAAATAATTTAAATATTTACACCATACCATAAACTAGGGCTTTAGAACATGGTGACTAGTGCATGGTGCAGCCAGACTAAGGAATCCAGATGCAGATATCCTTCTCATCCTCCTAAATAATCTTTATAGGCCACAGAAACGAAAAAATGCAGTGTTTCTAAGCTAGGCTGAGACTCTGTATTTTTGCTACCTAAAAATATGAAAGTGGTTATTTCTGTCTTCATCCAGAAACTGCAACTTGGTCAAACTTTTCTTTTTTAACCATTTCAAAATTCCTGTTCTGTCCTTTTGAGTCTCTAGTAGCAATGCCTTTATAAAGGTTCTGAGATTGCCCAATGGGTTGGTATAAGCATCCATTATTCTTAGACATTACCATTAGAGTTTCTCTTCTGAAATAAAACCCAAGTCCCTAGAAATGCAGCATGCAGCAATATCCAAACCACAGTTGCCTTGGCCCCAGCATTAGAATGCTTCCTGTCTCTCAGGCATTGATTACCTCTTGTTTGTATATCAATCCTGCAGAAAAGCAATGCCAGAGAGAAAGATAAATTCATATCTCACTCCTTCTTCCTACTTAGGAAGTCAGAAAAATTATTTGGCGGTGCTTAGGAAGGAAATCCTCAGAAGAGACTAATGCCTTCCCGTTTTATTGTAACCCTTTTACAATCTATCACATTGACTGGTAGATTTAGGGCTTCACAGTTAGACCTCCTGGTAACCAACTGCACTGCAGAAGTGATTCACGTATAGTCCTACAACAGAGACAGTTCTAGCCCAAAATATTAAATTCTGCATGCATCCATGCCTTAAAAACAGCCTTCCCTGGAACCATGGAGGCTGGCACAGAATAAGAACACAGGACTGCAGACAAGGACACCTGGATTCTGCTCCAAGCATGGATGTAGCCTGTGTTTAATCACTTGAAGTTTCTTTAGGAACCAGATCCAATTACAATTGGATCTGGCTTACAATTTGCAATACTTCACCCTGAAGCACCTGATGCCAAAGCAAGTCTGGGGATCCTGTGTTTGGTACCTAGCTGGTCTATCAAAATGAGATCCAAAGTAGCCAGCATGCTAGATTTCCTTTTGGGGACCACTTTCATTAGTATGCCTGGCTTGCAAATGGTTTGAACCAGCAACTTTTCCTCCTCTGTCCTCACACAGTGTAAGAAGTCACTCAATTTCATTTAAGAGCCATAGCACAGAGACCAGAATGACTTTTCCCCCCCCTAGAGATGTGTGAAATTCTTTATTCTAAAATAAAGAAGCAGCAGTGTTTCCCTTTTAAACTGCAGCAGTGTAGTTGTTAGAGTACTTAGTGATGTTCAATTCCTTTCCCAATGAGAGAGATTCAAACCTGTGCCCCAAAGACTGTAACAATGGCTTTCACACTATGCTAGTCGGGGTGCTCAGCACCTCTCACACTGAAGTCATGACACCACTCCTGGAAAAATTTGCTTTATCAAGGAAAATGTGATTTCAGATTGGCTTTCCCTCTGCTCCCCAAAGCATCCACTAAGCAGCTCCGTGCTGGGCTGAGACCCTGGACCTCCCACTTCAGGGCATAAGTCCAATTTTTTATCTAGAACTACCAATTTGCCTCCTCTAAGGACCATGTTTTAAAGTAAGGTAGCATCTTACTCCTGCGCTCCAGAGGGATTCCAGTCTTGTCAATACAAACTGAACACGCCCTGGGGTAGATGGGGAACAGAGATCTGTCCTCAGAGCCCTCAAGGACATGAATTAACCAGCCTTTAGATTTCAGTCCAGCTTCAGCATTAAGATGTGCAATGCAAGCAGTTCTTGACTTTAAACAGAAGCACAACTATTGATTTTAATCTCCAACTAGACAGAGGGTTTAAAAAAATCACATTTTTGGATCTAAACCCCATCTATCTATGCCCCTTATAAAACAGTATTTAGTAGTTCTGGTTCATTTTCTCCATACCTCATTTTAATTTTGTAACACTGGACTGGTGCTCAACTTGTTCATATGAGTAATGCGAGCATTAAACAGAGATGTTTGCAGCGCAGTTCAACAGATGGCAGAAACTAACACAGCAGACAAAGTTGAAAAAGTAAAATATGCATCCTACTGGGGCAGTTACCCTAAACCCACATTCCATGTAAGCTCCTCACAAAGCTTACAACAAAAGCAGATACAAATGAATTACAACAAATACTCTGTAAACACAAAGATGTTTTTATATCTCTGGGCTGTGTAACTGCCATTATGATATTCTTGATAGCTTTTTTCTTTATTTTATGATCTATTAATGACTTATGGTTTAATTCCCTGATTATTATATTCCAAGTCAGAGAAGATTACTCACAAAATTTAAAAAGAATACAAAATTCACTCAGCAAATAAAAGAAAAAAAAGCCAACAATGAGAAATAATTGCAAACATAAGCACATAATGAAGCGAAAACATGGCAACACAGTGATAGTAAACTGGCTATACTGGAAATTTTTCATATACTGTACTAAATGTTGTCACTAGAAGAAACAAAAAGCCAGATGGCGCTGCTTTATTTAGGCAACAGGTTTCTAAAGAACAAATCACATATTATGTATTCTTGAAAGATAGGAACCAAAAGAAAAAACATGTGCAATGTATTTCTGATAGTCTGCCAGTAAAGCACCAACATCAATCCGTGTTTCTAAAGACAGCCAATAATAACGTAACTGCAGAGGGGAATGAGTGAAGAGCACAGCTGGGATGAAATAATCTACAAGTTCTGCTGAGGCACTCAGCACTTTCAGGTCTAAGTTGATTAAAAACATTCTTTATGTATCATATTTAATGTTATAGCCCAGTCTAGTCTATAGGCTGATTGTTTACCACATTCCAAAACTGTTGAGTACCTTCAATATCAGTTTTAAAAGCAATGCCAAGAACTTAAACAAAACCAACTGTCTTTCTAAAATATATGCTCTGGTTCAACCACAAGCTACTGGACAAACTGTAAGTGGTGCTGAGCGAAATTCAAGCTAAATGACCACAATAGTGATTTCTGGCCTTGAAATATACATTTAAGGTGGAATTTCCTCTTCCTACTTTAAACCATGTCTCAGTAATGAACAGCAATCAAACTGTGCAGGTATCATTTAAAATGATACAGACCTAAAGATTTCATGTGGTTTCCTCAAACAAGCAAACAAACAAACAACTGTACTGTCAAAATCCTGGCTTTCCAAAAAACTTCTGCCTATGAAACTGGCAAAAAGACAATGTGAAAGGGATGCAAATTGATATTGTAAATTTATATTGGGAGATTATCATGACAAAGAAACTAAAAAAAAAAACACTTCTAGGAGGATAAGGATGACCCAGCAACGTGCTCTGTCAGCAAAGGTGGCCAATGATATCCTGGGCCATGTTAACAACAGCATTGCCAGCAGATAGTGGGAAGTGATTATCCCCCTGTACCTCTCAGCACTGATGAGATCACCTGCAGAAAACTGCACCCAGTTTTGGGCACCCAATACAAACCAGATATCAATAGCCTAGAGCGAGTTCAGCATAGTTGCCACCAAGGTGGTCAAGGGACTGGAGCACTTGTCCTGTGAGGGAGAGGCTGAAAGAACTGGCTTGTTCAACATGAAGACTTGAGAGAAAGTTGTAGCAGCCTCCCAATACCTACAAAGAGCCCACCAAGGAGACAGAGACAGGCGCTTCACAGTGGTGCCTCATGGGAGGATGAAAGATAACAGGTGTTAGCTGAAACAAGAAAGATTCAGACGTGACAGTAGAAATAACTTTTTCACCATGAGGACAAACAATGGAACAGGTTGTCCAGAGAGTCTCGAACTTTGGAGGTTTTCAAAACCAGCCTGGGATAAAGTCCTAGGTCACCTGGTCTGACCTCACAGATGATACTACTTTGAGTAAGAGGTTAGACTAACTGACCTCCTGATGTGTCTTTCAACTTGAATTATCCTAAGAATCTAGAAACATACAACTTCCAGAAATTCTGGAAAAAACAACCTTAACTGGGCACTCTTACTTGACAATGAAAACAGCCTCACTATTTGCACACTCAAGACACATGGTCTCTCTTGTTGCATGCATTGGTCACACTGATAGGCTTCTTTTGCAGTGTTTAAGTGCACATGTAATGCACATAAACTTGGCCCATTGCATAGAATGGAACTTGAACTCAGCCTTGAGAGAGTCCAAACAAAACCAAACAGGTTCAGCCCCTACAGCCTGTGCAGCCCTGCACACTGTCACAATCCTGTTAAAACAAAAGAGCTCTAAAAACTTTGATTGCTGTAAGACTGTGATATCTAGCAAGGATCACTTTAAAAAAAAACAACACCACAGTATAATTAATAAAATACATCACAAAAGGGGATGGGCTGGACCTTGGCAATGGAGTCTACTTTTCTGTTCTTCATTTCTCTCCTCTGGCCCATTGCAGGGTAGGTGCTTTAGGACCTCAGGAACCTCACCACAGCTATAGCACCTGTGGAGCTGGTGCTCTACCTTGTGGGGAAATTCTCTTTCCTCCTTTCTTGCTCCTTCCTTTCCATGTACATCTTGTGAGCTGGGAACTACTCCTAAATGCATGAGTTTCTGATACAAAAGAACCCTTTGAACAGCTCTTTTTTTCTTTCTTCTTCTTTTTTTTTTTTAAACTACACTTCAATAGCATGCACTGTTCTATGAGTTACATTTTGGAGTAATTCTGTATACAGAGGTTTTTTCTTTTAACTGGATTATTCCTTTCATGGAATCACACTTTGCCAATAGTAGCTATTGGGCCTGATTCTTCACTCACTTACCCCATTGTTGACAAGCTATGTAAGGGCATACAATTCAGGTTCACACCTGTACAAAGACCTGGCATTTTAAACAGATGCATTCTTTACTCATGTTTACAGGTAACCTCCTGCCATTCTCTCTTCCGGAGCACTGCAGCACCTCTGCTGACAACATCTGGAAAATACATTAAGCTTGCTTCTTTAAACTCATTGTTTAAATGTATTTGGAATGTATTACTGGTCATGTGTCATCTCTGACCTATATCTGAGTATACACTTGATGAAAAAAGTTAAAATGAACCTTTCAAAAATAACCATTATTTCCCAGAGTTTGCACATAGAGGTTTTTAAATAATTTTCCATCTATTTTATGCAATAAGTTTTATTAAAAATAATGCAATGATAATAAGAAGATCCTGTTGGCTAGAATAAAACAATGACAACACATTTTGGAAATTTAAATGCAACTGATTCCTGATCTCACATTCATTACATAGACATAAATTCAACACCTCTAAAGTAAATCACCTGTACACCCTCTAAAAACACAGCACCATCTCTTAAACCTGTATGTTATTTGCATACGT
Source organism: Phalacrocorax carbo (assembly GCF_963921805.1). NCBI lineage: Eukaryota > Metazoa > Chordata > Aves > Suliformes > Phalacrocoracidae > Phalacrocorax > Phalacrocorax carbo. The sequence goes on along the minus strand of NC_087518.1, from coordinate 24,098,709 downwards.
TGCAGCACACAGCTAAGTTACACAGCTTCAGACACATGCAGACATGTGCTTTTCTTAGCTAGGTAATTTACCAGCTAAGATAAATTATTACTGCGCATCACATTACATTTCACAAGCAGTTTTAATAAAGACAATGTTCAAACTCATCAGAACTTTTAGACCAGCCTCACAATGCAAAACTCGCAGTTTTACATCCCATCCCATTTCAGCTATACAGTTTTTCACATAACTTTTGCATAAAAATAATGTCTTCTGTAATTGTAGAAGTGTGTAAATACACACACATGTATATATGCTGTGGTTAAAAAAGGTGCAGTGATTTTACTGAGACTTTAAAAAGGATAAAAATATAGAAATAGACTAAGCTAAGCTATTCCAGCCTGAAAACATAAGAGTTATGAAGTGCCTAAGTTTGAGGATAAAAATAGGAGCTTTATTTCTTCCTGTTGAGTCTCTTCTATCCATAGTCTTGACATTTATTTCCTATTTTAAACAAAAGGCTGAAACTAGTTTCTCAGATAGTGTTGTGTGGTAACACTGCCTGAAGAGTGAACACTGTCCCCTTACAGGAAAGGCAGATGCAGCAATGTAAGCACACACTGAAGCAGTCTTTACAGGATGGCGTTAATAGAAAGCTTAAGCCAACAGTACTCCTCAGGAAGTGCGGTCCAGAATTAGGGAACAGCAGAACCACCTGACCACCTGGCTGGCAGTCATCATAAAAAAAAAAAAAAAAAGATCAACGGACTCTCCAGGGAGGAGTGCCAATAATTTTTATAAAGCACAGTTTTTTACTTGATGGGCCATGCTAGGGGACTGCACAGCTATCTGTGTACACATTGTTTGTAATTAGACAGCGTGCTGACATATGATGTCAACCCTATGCAGATTTCTTTGGTTTCCAGATGATGTCTGGCTGTGCCATTGCTTTGGACTCCACGTTCAGATGGGACACAGCCACTTCTGGACACCTCGTCAGTGCCCCAGCCACCTCCCTTCCATGGGAGGCTGAGGCCACTAGGGCCCTCTTCTCCCTAAAGCCATCCTGTCAGGCACAGTGTACCTAACATCTGTACTGCTGTCATGCTAGCTGCTTAAATAAACAGTACAAAGCACTTTATTCTATGTGAACATCTGTTTGCACAATGCAGAATAGAGCAGTTAAGAGGTTTATTTGAGTGCACAGCTAATCTGATGTGTACTGTGAATACAATGCACTATACAGGAATGTGTCAGTGTGTGAAGTACAGCAAGCCCAGGGGAAGTAAGCACTACAGCATGGAAGAGTCATTTACATAACAGGTAGTCCTTGCTCTTTACTGAGAAAATCAACTGCCTTACACTTCTAAAGGCATGAAAAATGAATCTGAGAGAGTATTGTTAAATTCTATATGCCAGGTCAGATCATTTTCACAAACTCCAGACATCCCTATTTTAATGCTAAAACATTTGTGGAGATGTTTCTGCATATTTTTATGCAGAAGCTTACTCATTTCCTTCTGGCATCAATCCAGTGCTGCTTGAAACCTTCTCTTTCTCAAAAAGTCTGTTTCAAGTACATGTGGGCCAAGCAAGCCAGCACATCTTAAGCAAAAGAATATTTTTAATCACTAGTTTCACACATTTTAAATCCAAAATAGACAATTGTGATTGCTGAATCTGATCTTCTAAGAGGCCAGAGGTTTCCCTATGTGCTTCATGCACTAAGCCCACAACCAGTTCTGTGTTAATAGGCAAAAAATCTTTCCAGAACCTACTGATTAAAAGTGAAAGGCACCATCACTTGCCTTGATCATTGGCTTTTCATGAATGCTCATAGTAAATCAAAATATTCAGGTCATTTTCAAAATTCTGATATTGTCATAACCGACCACATACCTTGATTCCTGGGGACTACCAGGCAGACCTACAATTTAAGCTGTTCTGGAGCAATTCCAGCTGCTTGCAAAGCAAGTAGGCTATTATATAGAGGATTCAATAAACCTCCTCACCGCTGTGTTATGCAATGGCAATTGTTCACAAAATGGTTTCTGAAGCAGCAGAAAATTAGTTATCTGCCTACAATACAGAAAGCTGTTCTGTCATACCAATATTATACACTCTTCCCCAGACACTTGTTACAGCCCCTAAACCCCTCTTCCCCAGACACTTGTTACAGCCCCTAAAAATATTCTGATGGCCTGCTTCTCTGATTGTGGGGCCATAGTAGATGTACTGCTACAACTAATTCTCAGATCAAAACTCTACTTTGACAAGTTTCAGATTACCTAAATATCTTTCAGTGAGTGTGCCCAACCAACTCCTCCTTCCACATCATCTCTAATATTAGAGATGGCTGTAGCCATAACCCAACCCAGTTTTAAGTCAGTTCCTTCCTCTTTCTCTCCAATGCATAGCCTTGTCCAGATATCCAATATAAACTTTTCTGCAGTCTGTACTGCTTGATAGCCATGATTACAACAGACCTTCCAGCCTTACCTGCCCAATATTGCCCCAGACTAAGTCACAGTTTTTCGGAAGTAATTTTTTTAACATAAATATTGTAAAATACCTTATGGCTCTATGGAATTATTAGTGTCATTTAAACATAGATCTACTAAAGAGCCAGAGTATGAAACAGGTCAGATCTGAATTATGTATCATGACCCCCAGACACAGAACGAACTACAGGATATTAGCTTGCAGTGTCGGTTACATCACTGGATATGTCTAACTGCAAAGAAGAAATTCCACACAGGCACCACTCAGAATAGAAAACAGCACCATTTTCATACACATTATGAAGTTATTTTAAATGGGTTGCCTTGCTGAGAACTAGCAGACAGAAGCACATGAAGCAAAGACTGATTTTAGAGAGATGAATGGAAGATGCAGGAAATTTTGCAGTTCTGCTGCTGGGCTAGATGTTTGTCAGGCCCTTCAAATCTCCTTTGCTTTTTCTCCAAATTAGTGCTTTGATTTTTTTACCCACCTAATTTTTCTTTGAAAAGGGACAGTGGGACAGGTCTTTTGCTCTTAGGTAGAGAATATCTCTCTACTGCATCCCGTCCTGATATTCACAAAGAGCATCATGGAAACTCTTTTTTGTCTGTCTTGTCCCAACTCCCAAGTAGTTCACGTAAACACAAAGAGCAAGTGTCAGGCTGGAAATTCTAACTGGAGACCACAAGAAAACTAGGCATAATTCAGGTGAAAATATAAAGAAAAAAAGTCAATGTCTTTACTAGACATCACATGTATCAGGAGTCATGAACTAAAATGATATCAGATACTATTTTTTGAAGTGTTATTTTCATTAAAATCTGTCCGGCATTTGAATCAAGAACTACCTAAACTAAGTATTTACCTTTAAAGTTATTTCTAAAACACCATGTTTTTTTGCAGGGTGTAATGCAAAGCTTGAAGGACTAACAGAAAACCCAAACGAGGAAGAAACAGCACAAAATAATGTGCTTTCACTCCAAGTAGTTTCAATGATACTACATACTTTCACAGCTTCCCCAAACAAATAAACAATCAAACTACACATATCTTAAAGTAGATAGAAAGTGGTTTTTTTTCTGTTGAGAATTGCTGCCAGGGCAAGCAACTAAAAATTCATGTATGTAATAAATCTAGATGCCAGAAAAAAAAGCAGGATGTGCCTAGGGAGGTAGGAGATTATAAAAGGTGATGCCCTTGTAACTGATACAAAATACCAGTTCCAGAATTGCAACATCTACATCCATATTAAATTGCTCAAGCAAACTCATTTTTTTTCATCACCAGTACCTCCTCCTTAGAGCCTTCCCTCATTCTACATTTTTTAATGACTGATCTGTTTTTCCCATAGAAAGATTATACCAAATGCCATATTGTTTACTTAAACTTGTGCTTTAGTCAGGAAGTACCAGTTTGCATAATGATGTGCTTTTATAGTGACCACAAATGCCAGGTAGTACCATCTACTTCTTATTCTGGTCTTCTTCATATTGTCTCTTTGGCCACATAAATAGTATACACTCAGAGAAAATTAATTCCAAGATTTAAAAAAACCAAAACAATACAAAAAATCAAACAAAAATACCCTTGAAATTTTGGTGAAAATGCATAAGTTGTCCTTTCAAGTTAGGTTTCATTAGTGTTCTAGGGTCACTCTGTGCCTGTCACATAGTTATCACAGCAATTTTGAGGGGAAAATAGCCCAAACAGTTAATGATTAATGGCTTGAGAGTCTAATACAGCCTGCAAATTCATTTTATGGCTAAGACGCAAAGACGCAATGTGATTGGCCTTTTTTCTTTTCACTATTTCCATCCAGGTTTCAATGGCTGCTCTGACAGTGGTCCCCATGACCCTTTCTACACCCTCCAATATCTGCTCTGCATAACACTCACCAAAAATCCTGACTCAGACTCATGTGATAACACTTGCAGAGTTCTCATTTTATAATGACTGTGCTCAAATTCACACACAAACAAGAATGACACAGTATTGTTTTGTTGCTTCATTACATGGCTACAGACTGATCACATCACCAGTCTTACCACCAGCTTGAGTCTGCAACTATTTTTCTATAAGGAGCACAGGGTCCTTTTCATAAGCAGCAAAACATTTGGGGTGGGGGTTTTGTTTGTTTCAGATTCACCCAGCAGAACTAATTCAAAGGCTGGATAACAGGAAGTTTTATTGTTAAAAAATTGATTCTGGGATGACAAGCACAACAATATAAAGATGCAACAGAGAATTAACCGTTTCAGACTGTATATGACTATTGGCTCACAGGCCATTTCACAAGGTCAGGTGAAGCAGTTTCCCAGCTCCATTGATATTACACCCATTTCCTATAAGATTAACAACAGGTCCTATTCTCACGGATCTCTTTGGCAAGTGACCGTGTGGTACAAATAAGAGTTAGCACAGTGAAGAAATAACTCAGCGCTATCACTACTAAGTGTCACCTACAGAGAACAGATCTTCTCTAATTTTTAGGGTTAAGGGCAGAATATTTTCACTAGAGTGAATCAAACATTTACAATTACCAAACAATTTTGTCAAAATGCATTGGCGAAGAGCTACAACAGATGAAAAAGGGGCAATAAAAAGTATAGCAGTATCTCTGAAAATGTCACCAGACACTTGCAGCCAGAGAGGATTCTGACCAGCTTTTCTTGGGGTCCAAACACCATGGCAATTACAGTCCAAGCATATTGAATGACTGTTAAATTAACTGGTAATGTGTCTTAAAAAGGCTAGGCTATTTGAGTGCATTACTGACGTTCAGCTACTACAGACCCAAAAACTAAGGACAGAACACAGAATCATAGAATTGTTAAGGTTGGAAAAGACCCTTAAGATCATCGAGTCCAACCGCTAACCTATCACTGCCAAGTCCACCACTAAACCATATCCTCAAGAACCACGTCTACCCTTCTTTTAAATACCTCCAGGGATGGAGACTCCACCACCTCCCTGGGCAGCCTGTTCCAATGCCTGACAACCCTTTTGGTGAAGAAGTTTTTCCTAATATCCAACCTAAACTTCCCTTGGCGCAGCTTGAGGCCATTTCCTCTCATCCCATCGCTTGTTACTAGGAAGAAGAGACTGACCTCCACCTCGCTACAACCACCTTTCAGGTAATTGTAGAGAGCAATAAGGTCCCCCCTCAGCCTCCTCTTTTTCAGACTAAACAACCCCAGCTCCCTCAACCTCTCCTCATAAGGCTTGTTCTCTAGACCCTTCACCAACTTCGTTGCCCTTCTCTGGACATGTTCCAGCACCTCGATGTCCTTCTTGTACTGAGGGGCCCCAAACTGCACACAGTACTCGAGGTGCAGCCTCACCAGTGCCGAGCACAGGGGCACTATCACCTCCCTGCTCCTGCTGGCCACACTATTCCTGACACAAGCCAGGATGCCATTGGCCTTCTTGGCTGCCTGAGCACACTGCTGGCTCATGTTCAGGCAGCTGTCAACCAACACCCCCAGGTCCTTTTCCTCCAGGCAGCTCTTCAGCCACTCCTCCCCAAGCCTGTAGCGTTGCATGGGGTCGTTGTGACCCAAGTGCAGGATCTGGCACTTAGCCTTGTTGAATCTCACACCGTTGGCTCTGGCCCAACGATTCAGCCTGTCCAGGTCCCTCTGTAAGGCCTTCCTGCCCTCAAGCAGATCAACACTTCCACTCAGCTTGGTGTCATCTGCAAACGTACTGAGGGTGCACTCAATTCCCTCATCCAGATCATCAGTGTAGATCTTGAATAGGACAGGCCCCAACACTGAGCCCTGGGGAACACCACTTGCGACCTGCCACGAGCCGGATTTAGCTCCGTTCACCACTCTCTGGGCTCGGCCATCCAGCCAGTTTTTTACCCAGCAAAGAGTAGACCAGTCCAAGCTGTGAGCAGCAGCTTCTCTAGGACGATGCTGTGGGAGACAGTGTCAAAGGCTTTGCTAAAGTCCAGGTAGACATCATCCACAGCCTTCCCCTCATCTACTGGGTGGGTCACCTGGTTATAGAAAGAGATCAGGTTGGTCAGGCAGGACGTGCTTTTCATGAAGCCGTGCTGACTGGGCCTGATCCCCTGGTTGTCCTGCACATGCCTAGTGAGCTCAATCTGGATGAACCACTCCATAACCTTCGCCGGCACCAAGGTCAGGCTGACTGGCCTGTAGCTCCTTGGATCCTCCTTCTGTCGTCTGGGACCTCCCCTGATAACCAGGATGGTTGATAACTGATGGAGAGTGGCTTGTCAAGCTCCTCTGCCAGCTCCCTCAGTACTCTCGCTTTGCTTCAAAGTGGCCCAGTGTCCCCTCATGGTGCTTGCTCTTTGAGACGATAATTGTGCCCACCCTGGCAAGCTGTAACACCACCTGAGCAATGAATATGATATTCCTATCCACTGGAAACATTGCAGGTGAGGGTTCAGCATAGCTCTTGTTCAATATAGTGCAACATTTTTTTCAGCTAACGTCCATTCTTCTCCTTTTACTGTATACTCTCCTCAGCATAAGAACAAAAGATAAAAATATATCTTTGCCCTCAAAATACATTGTTTCTTCCATTTTCTATGGACCATAATAACAAAACTTTCCCTCTCTCTCTAAATAGGTGTTTTATAGCCCACTGTACTTAAGAGAGGCAGAGAAGGCCACTAGGAACCAAGATAGATGAGGATTTCCTAAAAGGTCCAATTTCAGCCTTGAGAAAAGGAGGCTCCAAGAGGATTTCATCACCATGTACCAGTACTTAAGGGGTAGCTACAAAGAAGATGGAGACTCCCTTTTTACACGGAGCCACATGGAGAGGACAAGGGGGAATGGACACAAATTGCTCTTGGGGAGATTTCAATTGGACACCAGAGGAAAATTTTTCACAGTGAGGACAGTCAACCATTGGAATAATCTCCCCAGGGAAGTGGTTGACTCGGCCATGTTGGACACCTTCAAGAGTCGTCTGGACAGGGTGCTGGGCCATCTTGTCTAGACTCTGCTCTTCCTAGAAAGGTTGGACTAGATGATCCCTGAGGTCCCTTCCAACCTGTGATTCTGTGATTCTGTGATTCTGTGATTCTGTGAAATAAATGTTTGCTGTACAGTTTGCAAAGGCAGTAACTTGTGAGTGTATACTGTGTCAAGGGATTTTTGAGACAAAAGTTAGTGACCAATTCAACACACTCATGAGTACAGTGAAATGTAATCTTCAGCATTAAAAATGGAAGGCTAACATGGTCTTAATTTGTGCTTACCCACATTTGGTTGTCCATATCCTTTTGCGTGGACTCTAAAAATGGATTCAGTCACCAATCAAGTCTGCTTTAGCAAAAAATTACTGTGAACTCAGAACCTAATCTTAGCTATGAGAAGTGAGTGCAGTTTAATGCTGAGGTGAATATGAATTTCCATCAAACCCCAGTGGAGAAACTCCAAAGGACTAAACAGTCAGACACTCATAAAATTTTAAGGTGGTTGCCACGGTTCCACCCTCATATCTGCTCAGTAGCTCTTGCATGTTAGAGAGGTGTGCTCATCTGCTGCATGGAAAACGTTGCAGTGATATGGTATATGGTAGAGATTTTCAATCAATGTGTCACAGTCCTTAAGCCTGAGTCTGCATTTTTGAGCAGACCCACTTTGTAGGGTACGCTGCAGCCTGAGATCTCATATAAAACTTTCTGACTAGCCCAGCTGGGGGACCTGCTGAAGTAAACTGCAGATCCCTCCCTGCAGACAGGGCATGGTCTTTGTGTGTGTCTGAGAGTCTCAAACAAATTGGCTAATTCCCAAGAACAATGGCTATTGAGTGAGGTCAGCCAAGTGTCTAGACCTCCTTTCAGCTGTGGCTTCTTGCAACCTGTTCATGATTGTAGGTCCTACTGCTTTGTGTTTATTGCACTCAGCTTCCCTCCACAGGAGCTGCTTATGTAAAAATCCTACCCTGGTAATAAGGGAATCAGTAGTAATGCTTCTCCATTGTCTCTCTTTACGCAAGGTCTAACAAAAGGCCTTTATACCTTTTTATAAAAAAATCAATTTATAAATATTTATATTTACATTCTGCATGTTTATTTATATTCTATATATTTGTTTATGTTCTGTAAATAGAATATACTTTAACTGTGCTTAAAGAGTGAGAAAAGTGATTCCTAACACAGAAGATTTTGAAGGAGTTAACCTGAGGACTATGTGTTTGGACATCACACATAGGAACAGGTTAATTGAACAACATTTCCAGCACAGATGCGTAGTTCATTGCTAGCCTTAAAAGAGATAACAGTGGTCATATAAGACATTTTTGAAATTTTTATTTTTTACTCTGAACACTGTTAAATGTTAAATTTAAGTAGCAGAAGGCTTCTTTGTAACAATAACTCTTTAAAATCTAATTTTATTTATTTTGCTTTATTTCAAACTTTAGGCTTACTTTACTGCTCTTCTTGCCAGTTGTGTTGTTTCTGTGCATCCAAGTTCCATCACCATCAAACCTGTATGTTGTTTTTATGTGCGTCTTTTGCCATGGTACAGGTGGGAAATAAGTCTAGGGACCAAAAACAAATAGGATAATGAAACTGAAAATCTAAAGACACTCTAGCCTTCAACTTCCATTTTGTCAAGAGAGAGTTTTCTAAAATGGAACATTTGCATACAGTACTGATTACCTATACACCTCCCCAGAATACCACAGACTATGATTCTTGGCCAACCCAAGCTGTCCGTGCAAGGCAGCCACCCAGGTCGCCAGATCCTGCTCAGGACACCAGACCCTGCTCGGGTCCCCAGATCCCGCTCAGCCTCAAACGCAGCAGGAGCTGAAGACCCTTCGGCCCGAGCCAGACTTCTGGCAGGACAGAGGGCGCTGCCACGGGGTGGGCGTGGGCCCCAGCTGGCCGCCGGCCAGGTCTCCGTCCTGCGCGGAAGCCTTCCCCCGCGAGGACGGCGGGCTGCTGGCCTCCACTGGGCGGGGAACCTCGCCGGGGCGGCGTGTGTGAGGGGAGAAGAGGGACGGGACAGGCCCGCCTCGGGGGACCACCGCGGCAGCCCCGCCGATCGCCGCCTCGCTGAAGACTTTCTCCTCAGCGGCCGGCGGCCTTTCCCGCTCCCGCCCCGCCGAGCCAGGCCCAGCCGGGCCAAAAGGGCTCCCCGCGGGCAGGCGAGGCTGGGGCCGAGGCCGCACCATCCCCCCTCCCCGCGCCGCCGCGATGGACTCCGGCAGCGAGACCTACGAGCTGAACGGGCAGGCGGAGGGCGCGCAGCCGGCGGCCGTCCCGCGGGTAGGGCTGGGGCGCTTCCCGCCGGCCGGGGCGGGCGTAGGGGGGGAGCGTGCTCGGCTGGCGCAGCGCCCGGGTATGGCGGGCGGGAGAGGGGCGGGGGTCCGGCGGAGCCCGCGGGGACGCGGGCCGGGGGAGCGGCGGATCTGACAGCGGCGGCGAGGCGGGCATGGGGGGCCCGGGGCGACCGTAGCCCGGCCGTCTGCGGCGCAGGGATAGGTGCCCTGCGGAGCCCTTCCGCTGAGCCGGGTCGGGAAGAACCTCCGCGAAGGGGATGCTGTTGCTGGGTGCTGCCGCAGTCCTATATTTTTTTCACACGTCTTCCATTAATTCAGTACTTTTTTCGTAGGGATGCCACTGCAAGCGTCCCATTTTGTCTCGCTTCAAAGATAGAAAAGTGCCAACGAAGGGCTGAAAAGAAAGTCCTTTTTAAGCCTCGGCACAATGGCCCCTTAGATCCTGTACTGTGACAGCCCAAAGGTCTCCCCATCCAGCAATCTCTGCTCGGAGCACACCGGCACCACCCTGAACCTGGGAGGGTTTTTCCACCCAGATGACTTGGGAGAGGATGGAACAGTTACTCAGGAATAAGGACATAGGAGAAAAGTGAGCACAAAAGTAGGAGGAATTACTTTACAGGGTTGGGCCTGTGTGGTTCTTTTTCCATAGAGTAATTCAAATAAAAACAAGATGAGAAATACCTAGCTTTTTACTACTTCATGTAGTCAAACTTGACCAGAGATCTTCATGGGAAGGCATTTCATCACATATTCTGTTTATGCATAAGGGATGTTTGCCCAGCATGCCACTTATCTGAAAAGCCAGGCTGGTAAAATAACATCTTCTATATTGTTTTGTAAAGGACTAAACTGTAAAAAGCAGCTCTTATTCCAACCTAAGGCTCTGCCACGTAGAAACAGTTGTTCTAAACCACCTTCTATGTCACTGGTAAAACTTGCTCTTTACAGGCAGACTGGGGTGATTGTGTAGCATATGTGTCCTTCTTCCCTCCCTTCCCGACAAACCCTTTTATTCATGAATATCATACTAAGAAAAGAAAACATCAGATTTTAATAAATCCTGGAAAGTGCCTGAAGAGAATCAAGGCTGGAATACACGAGTCAAACTGGTGTCCTGAAGGAGTTTCCTTTAATCTGCTGACTTCCCAGCAATTTTCTTTTTTATTAACATAGAGTTGTGATTGCATCACAAGTACTAGTCATGAGGATTTTTTTTTTAACTTTGTGTGCTCCAAGAATTTTTCTGCAAATTTCCTGATTTACTTCATCTTCAGTTGCAAGCAACCATCATTTTGTTACGTGTCCCATAGAAACTGCAAGTTCTATGTGAGTGCCCTATAAAGAATAAGTAGCAAGACATATTGTTATATTGTATTATATGTACACAGTAGCACTTTGGAGAACTCTAGAGACACTTTTTCATTTTCTCACCAAAAGAAAGAAAGAAGTATATGCAAGGTAAAACAGATGGAGACAGGTTTCTTAAAAACCAATCTGTGAATAGGAGATAGCTTAAATGATCTGACCAAGTTCACAATTTACACAAACAAAAGAATGCCTTCAACTCAGCAGCCAACTAAACCTTGAGAGACCACAACCATGCAGGTGCCTAAATCTTAAGTATTGGAGTCAAAAGTGTGTTAAGCATCTGCTTTTAGGAAGGCTTGCAGGCATTGCAACTTGGACCACCCTGGTTTGCTGTCCTGGTTTTGGCTGGGATGGAGTTAATTTTCTTCATAGTAGCTAGTATGGAGCTGTGGTTTGGATTTGTGCTAAAAACAGTGTTGATTATGTGGAGATGTTTTTGTTGTTGCTAAGTTGTTTAAGATGTTTAAGTTGTTGCTTAATTCAAAGCACATGAATGAAAAAAAGACTAGTTAAGCCCACTGTAATTATGAATGAGTGGTCACACTCATTTTGTTGTGGTTTAATGTGATTTTTTTAAACTCCAGTATTAATTTGGATAAATGTCTTTAGCAGCTGCCAAGCTTTTAGAAGCAAGAAATTCCTTGCTTCTAATACTGGGTTGGCCTGCCACACCTGTCGTAGTTAACCAACAACAGTTACTTGGGAGGACAAATGCCATAACTCTGAACGTCTTCCCCTTCCTTCTTCTTCCCCCAGCTTTATATGCTAAGCATGATGTCATATAGTGTGGGATATCCCTTGGGTCAGCTGGGGTCAGCTGTCCTGGCTGTGTCCCCTCCTAGCTTCTTGTGCACCCAGCAGAGCATGGGAAGCTGAAGAAGTCCTTGACTAATGTGAGCACTGCTTAGCAACAACTAAAACATCTCCACGCTATCAATACTGGTTTTAGCACAAATCCAAACCACAGCCCCATACTAGCTACTATGACGAAAATTAACTCCATCCCAGATGAAACCAGGACAACACCTCACTGACTAATGTGAATAATTACTCTTGGCAGAAGTGTCCGGCCGCATCTGCAAAGGATCTGTTCATACAAATACAGGTAGTAACTGTTTTTTCATCTTGCCCTATTTGCTTTCCTTGTTCATGGTCCATATTGAAATATGGACCTGGATTCACTACATTGTAAAATCTAGTCTAATGTTTCCAAGATAACAGGAAATTCTAGTTGAAAGTGTTAAACAAGAACTATGAAAAAGGTGCACAAGAACTGAACAGTCAAAAAGAACATCTCTGGAATAGCTGGCTTCTATTATAGTCATGTTATTACTAAAAATGTATTCAAGATTGTATGTTAATTCATAAGTAATTTTGGGACATGGAAGTTTCTTGATATCATGCTGCAAGTAACAAACTTCAGATCTGTAGGCACTTGAAATTATTTTACTGCATATAGAATGAAATGGCATGTTCTAAAGCATTACTTATATCAGATTGAATTTGGGGTATTTGATATACTCAAAATATTTAAACTATTGGTGATAAGTTTTTGTTTTCTTGTTTTTTAAGTAGCTAGAATAAACAAACAGTGCTTTAACACACAAAATAAGCCAAAATAAGTCCAGTTGTAAGAAATAGTGGTATAAGACCAAATCACTGGAATAAGCAGTAGTAATGCAAGACAGAAAATAAAATCATACAGGAGAAAGCTTCTATTTAAATAATTGTATGAAAAAGTTTATTACTTCTTTTCATAAACTCAGTCATCAGGTGTGCTGATTATTTTTAAGTCATTTAATAAGTCAAAATTTTCTAACTTGGTCCTGGAACCAGGATAGCTTTAGGAAAACTTTGCTCTGCCCTGAGCTAATGTGACTGTAATTTTCCCTTTTTTTATACTAACTTTTTAGCTCTCAGGAATCAGCCTGGTTACCATTTTTTTTTCTTAAGGTAGTCATATTGGCATTTTCTGTCTATCTGTAAAGAAAGTGGCTCTTCTTAAGTATAGGCTTTTAAGGATGCTAGAGAATTGATGCCATCTATGAAATACAAACACAGGCTGAGTTTTCCCCCCCTTTTTTTTAATTGCATGCAACCATACTGTTATGATTAATTTAGCCTTCAATGGAATTTCAGTCAAAGTGTACAATTTATTGAATAGAGACAAGCAAGCAGCGCTGGATGCACGGGGGATACTTCCGCCTAACGTGCATACCGTCATACAAAATTACAGGGTTTATATTCAGTTACTTAATTAATAACAATTAGTAAAAACACGCCTAAGTTTACACTCATTGGTCAGTGATAAGCATCCCACTTGCCGTTGGTCAGCCGTAGTTAAATTAGCCACGCTTGCCATGTAGATTAGCCTGCATGCTCTTTACGGGTGTGGGGGGCAAGTCTTTTTGGTCCTGAATTGGGTCGGTGGTCGCAATCTCCCCCTGCCGGAATTACCTTTCCCCTAATTTCCATGCTTCAGCGTCTTCTGAGCCAAGAAGTTCCCTGTTATCATTACTGGCTGATTTGTGGTCTTCCCTTATCTTGGCACTCTCCTTTGTAGCAGGATGTTTCCACTGTGAGTCCTTGAAGTTCTACTGAATTGTATCTTTTTTGGAGGCTTCTTGTCAATGCAGCATTCATTGCTAACGCCCTCTTGACGGGCCTAAGCATTAATTGTATCTTTTTAAAATTCTCAGGTGTTAGTTTCTACTCCTAACTAAAATTCTTTCTTAACAATTAACTTAACAAATCGACAATCAACATTCCAACCATTAAGACAGTTAACAAGTCAATTGAACGGCCCTCGGTTACACAAGCACAAACAGAACGGTCAAATGCTAGAGGGTCACACTTCACCGTGTGACTCTAGCATTGTTCCATATTGACACGAATCAGATGAACACATTTTACAATACTGTCTCAAGAAGTGATTGCAGAAGTCTCACAAACCTAGTTAGTGTCACGCCATGTTGGTACTTGGATAGACAGATTCCCAACACCCCACCCCCCCACCCCCAGCCCATGCAATAAAATTCTTACAGGAAATGTAACTTATGATGTAGGGTTTTTTCTCTCTGAGTCAGTGCTAAGCTGAACAAGTGATCTAATGTTTTACTGCGGAAAAAGAAATAATATCTTCTGGTATAGCTTAAAATATTTATTTTCTTTGTTTAATATTTTCCCTGTTATTTTAGATCAGCAAGATCTCTGAGGCAGAGAAGAAGTCTAGTTGCAGAGTGGCCACGTATGGCCCATTAAATTTTCTATATGCAGGTGATGGAGATGTGGACAGAAATTCCACATCTATCAGGATTATTAAATAATGGTATAAAGTTACTAGTTCAATTCTGTAACTGTAGGGGTGATCTTAGGAAAAAAATAAAAGTGAAGTTCTGAAATTGTGTTCTGTTTTAGTCCTGCAGGTACCATGTCCTTACAGCATAGTAAGTGTTGTTTGGTGCTGCGGGCTGCATGTGTTGCTACATGCTTGGAATCTCCCTGAAAAAATAAAGCCACATAACAAAGTTCCCATATAATTTGTGTTGTACATGACTGTCATTATCCTGAGGTTAAGGCAACAGCTGTTCTTTCATTGCCTGTCTATATACTGCTCTGTAACACATAGTCTGATCTTAAAAATTGCTGCCACAGTACTGACTGCGTTTGTTTCAATACTTTCAGCAGTTGCCTTCAACTTGCTTCCAGAAGGCAAGGCTAATTTGCATTTTTTTTCTGTTTTATCATTTATGGTTTTCCAGCATGAGTCATGTGGTTCCATTCCTCAACCAGGAGATGAGAAATGATTGTTTCTGGGGCTTTCATGTTTACAGGTTCTTTTTCCTGGCAGAAGGCAAGATCACAGGCTTGTGAGAAAAAGCCCTGTACAGTAGAACCAGTATTTTGGTTCTCCATATGCCTAGTTCCAATTCTGAACTGGTGTGCTTTTAGAAGTGGTAGCTGAAAGCCTCTTAACAGAGTAAAATGCCATTTTTTTGGAAATAGCTGAGTTGTCATTCCAGGAATGGGAAGTTATGCCTTAGTATGCCGTAGCAGCACCCTACTTGGAAAAGTCTTTTCCATGTATTGGAGTTCAGAAGTGACTCAAAACCTGTGCTTCCACCACAGTTCAAAAGCCATACCCTGCTATTTCCACCTGCAAGTTGACCACACAGAAAATCAGCAAACCTCAAGGTCCTAAAAGAACATTTCCCCAGGAAAAAGAAAAGATCATACTCTGTTGTTTTATGTAGTCACAGATGTAAATGAAAGGAAGATGTACACCAGACTATTTACTCTTTTGTATAGTAAAAAAAGGAAAAGCCATGTCAAACATGATCACATTCCTACATTAAATGAAAACAAAGAAACCAGTCACCTTGTTTTAACTGCAGTCCCCTCCATCAGGATTAAGAACTGAGTCACAGCTACCCGTGTAGAAAAACTGCAGTGTTACACACTGCAGCTTTGAAGACCCAATAGATATTTGATAGTATTTTTGGCAGGAAGGAGTTAATTAGCTACTATTTCCTATGTCTATAGGAAAAAACTTCCACTATTATGAACAGTGGCAAAATAGATCATATTACTTCCACAGTATACTGAGAAGGGTTTCTTTTAAGTTCTTGCCCATAAATTGAATTCTGCTATTATAAATGTAGTCCGTTCATCGTCCCCTCTTTCACTGCTAGCATTTGGTAGCCAAGAGCTAGATCTATGTGCTTAGCTTTTTACTGTACAATAAACAGTGAAAAATGTTCATCTGGATTTTTCTACTGAGTACTGCCAGCATATTTTCAATAACAAAATGAACATCCACACCTGGTTTAGTGTTTCTGGTGGATGGTATACTAGAATTACAGTGCTTTTATTGAAGCATCCAAATGCTATAGTGGTTTAATGGGGTGGGGGGTTGGGAAGAGGAGGCTCTTCTTGGGGAGAGAGAAGGTAAAAAGTGTGGGACAGATTCCCCAGCCAAATTGCATTTTTAGGTTGTAGCATATAGACAAAACCAAATAAGTATCGAGTTCTTCCTGAGTGAAGCCAGTAGCTGTCTCACACCCATTTTCTTCCTGGGAACTTGGTCTCAGTAAAGAAGCCATCTGCATGAAGCTATGATTACATGGCTTCCTTCTCTGCAGAAAAAGTCTACTGCTGCCCCATGACATTTTTCACTCCATAAAATATTTAAGCTGTGGTTGATGACAACATCTGGTGAAAACAGGTCAAGTGTGGTCTTTGAATGCCCTACCTGGAAAAACTGGCAATGTGTTAGCTGTATGCATCAATATCTGCTCTGTTTAAAAGGATACTTTTAGGTTTGGACAGTGGCGAACCTGCCTTTGGAGTCAGAAATTTGATAGTTATTACTGCTGCTGAAGAGAGTAATTAGAAGGCGTCTTCTGCATTTGAACTAACCTTCAAAGTGAGACCTTTCTCACGGTATTTTCTGGCAAGAGGGAACACATTTGTGCAGTAAAAAGGTCTCTAAAAAGCAGGTTTAAAGAAGTCAGCTAGAATAAGCTTAGTCTTAATATATTTGTGTATTATTTTTGAAAATAAAGTCTAGAAGTAAGAGCAGTGAGAATGAAATTCCTAACCTGTTCAGAGACTGCAGAAAAGAGTGTTACCTACTCTTTCTTCCTCATGGAGTTAGGCATCTAAGTCTAACCTAGTTACTGTAAGCTGCATCTAATCCGTAGTGAAATAGACACCTCTGGGAGACCAGCTGTCAAATTTAAAGTTAGGTCACATGAATCGTCATCAGGGAACACTCCTTTTACTCTTCCTGCCAGGTTAACTAGCTCTAGTTTTGTCCTGCAATTGATTTTTATTTTCCTGTTTGTTTGCAGGAGAGTTTAAAAAAAACCAAAACAATCAAGACCTGCTGATACAAAAATGGACAAAAAAAGCCCTTGCAATTGGGCAGGGCTTGGCAACCACAGATCATAGGATATATAAGTGGATGAACAGTTCACTGTATATGGATAGACGTGGACAGTGGCATGGAGGAGTGAGAAGCAGCAGGGAAGGAGGTCAAGCAAAGCTCATACAGTGGCCAACTTCCACATAAATCCTCAAAATAAGACTCATGAGTAATTAAGGAACTATGTAGATGTGTGATGACAGAGGGTGAATTTAATAAATATTTGTATTTTTAAGTACACCTTTAGGAGTAAATTACAGTCTGTTGTTTGCTTGATCATTTTACAGTGGTTTTTCCCTCTCAACATTTCAGCTTTTTCAATCTTTCATTTTCCCAGGGTAGAAACATACTGACTGTTTGGACTGATCCTACAAGCTGGAAAAAGTGTATCTGCCAAAGTGCAGTTCAGACACTATTTACTGCTCTCTTGTCAGATGGAGGACAGTGGTAACAGTGAAAAAGGTGCACTCATAGTCTCAGTGCTGCTATTACTCTGTCAGTATGAGTACAGAAACCAGTTGATGGGCCAAGTGATCTCTTGCTTATTACACCAATTAAAAGAGATGTCAATAATCCTTTTCCTCTCTCCCAATTTTAGCACAGAACATCACAGTGGTTTCAAAGAAATGGAACCATGAATATAAACCACTATGCAAATAAGAAGAGTGCTGCAGAGAGCATGCTGGACATTGCCCTGCTGATGGCCAATGCATCCCAGCTGAAAGCTGTGATGGAGCAAGGACCTTCTTTTTCCTTCTATATCCCACTTATTGTTCTTATCAGCCTGTCGCTCACACTGCAAGTTATGGTGGGAGTGCTCCTGATATTCCTTGGTATGTAGCAACAGCAAGAACCATTGATGTGTATTTTTCTTACAGGATGCAACCTATAAGATGGTATATAAGATGGCATATACACTCCCCATTTATTTTTAAAAAGCTGTTATATTTGAAAGTCTTTACCTCAGAATTGATTAAAGTTTTCTCTTAAGACCATAGATAATATCGCAACAAAAGGAGTAAGGGGAGGTTTATGTGGAATCTTCAATTTTGATCAACTTCCTCATACTCATTTGCCTAGAGTATGAATTTTTTTTCTTTTCAGAAGGCCTGAGGAGGAAGGAAAATTATGAAATACTGTAAAAGAAACATTAATAGGCCAGATAGGGTCATGCAACCTTCCCAGTTTCATAATACTCTTTCTGGTAAGACCTGTTAACTTAATCTTAGGACTGAAATATATTTGTTCCATATCAGTCATATCATAAGTAATATTTTAAGAATATATTGTGAATGTAGAACTCCGAAACAGAAGTGAAAGCTGAAATGTCCATCTTCATGTTGGTGTGGCATACTGTTCTTAGTTTGTTTGTGTTTCTGCAGTCAAATCAAAGGTTTGATAGCAAAGTCTTGACAATAATGAAGAAAACCCCTTAGTTTTAAATTTAGGAAATTATTCAAAGCATCCTAAATCTCTAGGTGGGGAAAGGTAGAAATGTAGTTGTTATTGCTAAGTGTCAGACCTTTGTTAAACTGAAATTAAAGTTAAAAAAAAGATAGGCTACTTGGAAGATTTCACCGTAAGAACGTACCTCATCTATTATCCACATACTATGACTTCAGTCAAAAAGTTTGAAATTATATGAACACACATTCCGATTCACTTCCTGGGACTACAAATAGATTGTCTTGAATTATGCTTATCACTTGGGAAACCTTTTCTACATTCTGCAGAAGAAATGAGACGCAATACCTTTAACTAGAAATAACTTCAAAGAGAATGAGTTCAAATAAGAGTTGTGTTAGTGCATGCTTTGAACACATTTAATGAGACAGCTGTAGAATTAGTTCCCTGCTCCCTGCCTCCCCCTCTCCCCTTTCTGTCTTATTTGTTGAATTACAGATCTTCGCATTCGTAGAAGTTCAATGCAGCATTTTTGCTGTTCTCAAAAATAAGAGGTTCCACTATTCAGTATTAATAGGTACAATGCTGTGAGGCACAATAACCAGTGCTTGTCACTAAAAATTTAGGTATTTTAAGTTAGTATTGCTAGATCAGTAGCACATACGTCCTATACCCTCCACCTTATTCTGTAAGGCAGAATGTTGATATAACTAGCTATAGAACCAGGCTCATTTCTAAAACAATGTCATCACTAAGTGAGCATGAATTGCCCAAAAAAAAGCCCACTAAAACCCTGCAGGGAGTGGAGAGACAGCACTCTTCTGGAAATCTCTTTTGATCTTAAACAAGTCTTCAATACTTCTCGTTGCTATCTTAACCTACTGTGATATTTTCCACCATGCTTTTGCAAGGCAAACTGCAAAAAGAATCCAGCATCACTTTCTAAAGTTGCCAAAAACCTGTGACATTCATTAGCAGCACCCAAAACACTAGACCATAACTTTGGAGAGTCAGTCAGGGATACCTGTGGAAATCAGAGGAGATGTTTTGATTTTAGCATCAGTTGAACCTATTATTCACTGAAATAAATGATGCCTTCACTGGTAGGAAACAGCTATGGATCACTTCTTTTGCTAGTGACATATGATCATTTATACTCGTAACTTTTTTCCAAATCTTTTGCTTTAAATTAATGGGCACTGTATGACAGATCTTAAGTCTACTGTAAATGAAAAGCCTTGAAGGTGATAGCCAGAGTTCACACATGGCATTTACTAAGTTACAGGTGCCACCTTTGGCAACTGTGTTAGTCTTTCAATGTTCCATTTTTTAGCACTACTGAAAAAACAACTTCCTGTTCAAGGAGGAAGTTCCTAGGAAACCAGGATACATAAGGCTTGTGATACTGATATGCAGCTGGTGTAGCTTTTTTTCTTTCTTACAAAAGAGACAGAATACAGCTGTGTCTGCATTTGGTAGAGTTGGTACAAGAGCAAAATCCAGGTCCTGCCTCAGAGGAGGTTCCAGAAAGGGACTGGAGAAAGCAACCTGATGATACTGGGGGATGTGGGAAGAAATAAATGGAAAAATCAGCAGAACACATATGTTTCTTGCTTCAAGGCATCTCCCTGTTGGTTGTTTCAGTTAGCAGGCTTTGAGGCTGTGAACAAGTTCTCTGCTTTTTGTTGGGCAAGAATTTCTTCCCATTTCAGTATATGCTGAGACATTGCTTTTTAATGCTTGTTTGTGCCAGACATTGCTAAAGTGGCTTCCATCTTTGCAATTTTTATCTTCGTCACACTGAGAGTAAAGAGAGTACCCAGCAGCCCCAACTCCCACGCTGGGCTGAGGTAGAGTTCACAGACCACTTAGCAAATAGTGAGATTCATCAGGAGTTCAGCCTGTGCTCTGCAGTCAGCCATGGCTGCAGGTTTGGCATATAGAGGGTGACAGAGCCCTTGGCTTATAGTGGTATGCTGTTGGAGTGATGCTATCATACTGAGGTCAAAAGTACTGAAGATAGGAAATAGGATATGAAGTCCTATTTCAGGAAATAGAATATGAAGGCACAAAGATACAGGCATCATAGCAAGGACTGCAGCTACACTGCTTTGAAATCTTCCTCTGTTTAACAGCTATACCCTTGCTTTCTAAAGACAGAATCAGTGTAAAAGCAGGGAGTACAGCTGGGGAAGGGCCCCAGTATAAAAGAAAATCCATCGCTGATAAAGAGATTGGGCTGTCTGCTTTTTAACGGTAGGAAATTTAACTTCATTCCATCCTATCAGGGCTTCAAGCTTCATGTATTCAAGACTGAAATAATTTTTAAATGCTTAAAGTCTGCAGTAAAACTAGGTTTCAAGAACTCAGAAGATTTCTAGTAATGTTTGGGTACCCATTGCTTCCCATGTGCATCCACAAAGATCAGATGCTAATTACTGGAATTTAATGGACTCCTTGTGGTTAAAGATCTTCTCCTTGGCACTTTCACTGGCACTGCAGAATTTTACTTCCCTTTTAAGTATGACTGATGCAAATAGCTCAGTGTAAGAAAAATTCTTGAACTACATGAGTAGTGAAGATTTCTGTTCTGGATTTTGAAATATACATCTAATTAAAACTTGTTTTTCCTTTCTCTTTGAAGTAAAATATGACCTTAACAACCCTGCCAGACATGGAAAGCTGGATTTCCTCAACAACGTTGCAACTGGACTAGTATTCATTATAGTAGTTGTGAATATTTTTATCACTGCCTTTGGAGTGCAGAAGCCAGTTGCTGGGTCAGCATCAGGATAGTAAATACAAGGTGAGTGTGGTCTTTATGCATCCTAAGGTAGCAGGGCATAGCATACAAGAATGCAGTACACACCAGGGCATAGCTTTAAAAATAGGCAGGAGCTTATCGGTACAGTTCTAGCCTTTGCAGATAAATGAGTTTACTTCAAACTATTGCAAAAGCAGAAGCTACTAGGAACTGCTAAGTTATTACAGTGTATTCGTGAATGTGGAGTTCAAAAGTTGATGGCAGCACTTTATTTTGTCAGAGGTCCCTCGCATGGGTCACGCACAGGAAGTGTGCTTAGCCACTCCTTTTCCTCATTGCTGACTAAGTCAAGGAGGAAAATAATATTGTTTTGCTTCCTCCAAACTCTTTCTCTTTTTAACAGAGGTTTGTAGTGCACTGCATCTAGGCTGTTATGAACACTGAAGACTTAATCTTTATCTAAGTAACTAGGGCTATTAAGTCCAACATATAATACTACACATCATTGGAGCCCTTCAGTTCCTGTGCAAACAGTGTGGCTTTTCTGTCTGTCCAAGCTGCAGGGTTTTTTTTTTTGTGGGAGACTCAGCCTGCAAAGAGGTACACTATTGCTTTACTTGATATATGCAGTCATTTAGAACAATATTGTTCACTCTACCTGGATTTTAAAATTTGTTATTTACTTATACAGAAGGATAAATATAGGAATTGTGGGAATCAAAATGGGTATCTTCTTAGCATCATAGCTATGATGAACAATCTGGGAGGAGATAACCCTAAATTGTAGGCTTGCAGCCCAAGAAGCACCATAGTCCAACATCTGCTTTTAAAATAGCATTGCTAAGTCTGTATGTGCCAACATTGCTCTGGCTCTTTATCTTCCAAATCTCCATTATGTTCAGAAGACCTGCTGAAGAAGGAATTACTTGACTTTCCTGGCAAGCTGTGGTACACTGGTTGCTATACAGACAGCCCATACCTTTAACATCATCGGTTTGAGTTAACGTCTAGATGAAGCCCTTTCTCCATGAAAAAGAAGATACAAGGCCTTTAGACCCCTAATCTGAAAATGAATGGCACAACAGAAATCTGTAACAAGAATTAAAACCAGACCAAAATATATCGGACTCTAAACAGCATGGGGGGAAATCAGTGCAACAAATTACTAGGAAGATGAAGAATGAAAATAATTTATTTCAGGGTGTGGGCAGAATCATCTGCTTTAACCAAAACCTGTGAAATTCTGGCAGTGAAGCAAGATAGTTCTTCTGTATTTTCTGGCCATAGTCTCTACAAATAAACTAATAAATATTAAACTTTAGCAAAAATGAACACATAGATTATCTGAGATATTATCAGAATTACAGGTAGAACATCCATTCCAGCGGTATGTATTAAAACAATACTGAAACACTAACCACAAAACCGCACTGGCAAATCCAAGAGAACTGAATGAGGGATTATTGGAATTTTAGATGTCTTCACAGGAAGACTTGTACAATAGCCAGGAACAGAAGCCCAGCCATGCCTCTTTTTGATACAGCAAAAGAACTTAAGAGGGAAGAGAGGAGAAGCAGTTTTTGCTTATCACACTGATGTGCACTAAGTAGAGAGGAAGATGAGTTGACAGTCCAATCCCAAGCCAGTAAATGCCTTAATATAATGGTATATTGAGAAGTCAGCTAATAGCCAGAAAGGTAGGTGTCACACACCTTGCCTTAACAGGATACTGGACGGGTGAGCTCACCCTCATTTCATCTGCTGTTTCTCTGCTAGTATCGTGTTCTCTAGTGAGGTACCTTACTAATTCTCCCCAGTACCAGTGCCAGATCTGCTCCGTTTTTGATCTTTCGCTGGCTTTTAGGAGATGCTGCTTCTGCAGTGTTACCCAAACATGACTGCTGTATTTCTGTACAGCAGAGCTCAATACTGAAGTGCTTTGAAGAACCCTGCTGCTGTTACAGAGTTTGCAGGACATCTGTTTTGTGTATCACAAGCTGATACAGCTCTGGGCAGCACTAGCGTGCCAGGCTGGCTTCTGAACTTCTTTAAGCACGTAAAGTATACCCCCTTGCAAATTTCCCCCACCTGTCCATGGACTTGGTCTCCTTTCCCCTTCCTTCACACACATATGTGGCTAAGTCTTATGGAAACAGTGGTGGTTTTGTGCAGTGGCTTACTGCTTAGCTGGCACTGTCTGGGAAGAAAGGGCCCTTCACAGCATTTGGTTAGAGTTTCTCTTCTACTATTCCTTCTGCTCTCCATAAACTGTCAACCCAAAGGGTTTTGTGGCTTAATTATGACTAGGATTGCGGAATGTCTAGTTAGAAAGCTAGGTCTTAAATGAGAAATGAATTCACATGTAACTGGTCTGAGATCATTATGAGGGTGTGAAGCACAGTTCTGTCTAGTGGATGGTACTAGCTCATACAGCTATATATCATATATCACATAAAGCTATGCACAGCCAGAGTATTTGTACACATACATAAACTTGGTTGGTATCTACTGCTGAAATTGGTTTAATAAACTTGCAGTGTCTCAATAAAGGAGAAACAGCAGCCTTTTTATGTAACCTTAGGTAGAAGCAAGACCAAGGATGTTTAAAGCAAGTTTACGTCTGTACAAAAACAGCAGCTGTGTGATCCTTCATGCTTCTTACACATGCAGTTTCTTAATAAAATGACCAAATGACTGCGGCCT
Organism: Phalacrocorax carbo; assembly: GCF_963921805.1. Classification (NCBI taxonomy): domain Eukaryota; kingdom Metazoa; phylum Chordata; class Aves; order Suliformes; family Phalacrocoracidae; genus Phalacrocorax; species Phalacrocorax carbo. The sequence continues at coordinate 24,074,782 of NC_087518.1, read as the reverse complement.
GTGGTTTTTTTTTGCTCCACACTTGTTAAATGTGGAAGATCTTCATTGCTTTGGAACACTACATCTGTTGTTTGCTGTACATATTGCCCTTGCTAAAAACACCTGGTCATCTGAGTGAAACTTGAAAAATAAGTTGTCTTCGCCCTGCTGCCACAATCTCCTCAAAGCCCTAAGAAGAGTGGGTGGCCACCATTTTCTGGCTTCACCTTCACTATTATGCACACTTTTCCAGAGAAAAAGTAATTCCTCCTTTAAGGCAAATTTGTCATTAACTGTAATTCCTGTGTCACTAACATCTCAATATCTTTGTTTGCTATTTCACAGATCTGAAGCATCCATTCTTCCATAGATGGCATTTGCACTTGAGCCAGTTACGCTTGGACACAGTGGGAAAAAACAATCTGAAGAAGCTGGACATACCGAGCAGATTTCTCAAGTTTCCAACAACCAACACATTTTTGCACCTAAAATTTTCCAATGCGTTAATATTTAAACTGTTCAGCGTCTAAGGAAAAGTTGATTTTGACCCAAGGACATGGCTTATCTGGAATATTGGCATTTCAATTTCTGTAGAAATGAATCGTTTTTCAGAGAAGTGGCATAAACTCATCAAACAAGATAATATCAACTGGTGGCACTTCACAGGACTTCCTGTTTTTCCATGGCTTTTGTTTTTGTGGCCCTTTGTCATTTCCAGCATGGTAAGAAATAGCAGGCCTTCAGTTCTGGCATGGTCCTTTATTTCACTCAGTTGGGACAAAACCTACTTACTCCATAACACAGGAGTGGTCTTCCTTTACAGTGTGCAAAGAGCTATGCCTTGTTTTCATTTTTTCCACTCTAGCTAAAGCAAAGATGAGATAAACAGAAAGAGTAGGCTATCTTTTGTCCAGTTTTACTCACAGGTTTTTTGTCCTGTTTCTTCATCTCTGGACCACACTTAGAAGTTCCTTCTCCTTTGTGCACAGACACAAATAACCTAATTGCTAATAGTTTCTTACTATTAACCTCTATACTCCATATTCTGTGCATTATATGTATTTCTGGAAACCCTGTTAGAAGCGCTGCCTTTTCTAGGCCCAACTAGAAAACTAGGGGATACAGGGTGAACTTCACCTGCTAAACTGAGCACCTGTCAGTGATTCAAGTAGCAAATTGAAAGAAGTTTATCCCTCTATAAATTACTTTTCCCTCTTCTCTTCCCAAGATGGATTGCTGCGGTTGTGTTACTCTCATAAGTTTATGGCTAAAAGCATCACTCATTTTTTAATTTTTACTTTTTAAATATATATAGAGATATAAATATCTTCTAGGTTCTTACCTGCTGGCTCAGGGACTGATACTTTTTTCTAAATACACTATTGTTAGTAATGGTGTAAGTTATAAACATTTCTACAACAAAAACCTTTCAGTATTTTATTTCCAGAGTATGATATCTACAAACAGAAAAATCAGTTTTCTAGAGTGTGCTTACTTGTAGATGCAGATTTGTACAAATACAAATCCATGCTGTTAATTTTTAAATGCTGTCTTGCACATATTAATAGAAGTTTGACTTCCATGCTCTCATTTCATTTACAATTTTTATTGATCACATTTCTCTTTAGTTTTGTCTCAAGGCCATTAATGTACCATAAATTAATTTACGTTTCCTGTAAGCATTACTAAGAGAAAAAAAATCAGAAACTTTTGTGATTAGTAATAGAATAGACTTTTTAATTTATTTTTAATTAATCTTTTGTTGCTTCATTTCCAACTTAACATGTATTTAACCAGGATCTAGTAAGCAATGGCTCTAGTTATGTGTGTTGTACTAGCTCAGAGCAGGTTCTGAAAGAGGTACTCAGTACTCAGGACAATTTTCTTTATTTATTTTTTACAAACCAGCAAACGGTTGAAGGACTATTCCTAGATATTTTTGCTATCGCAGTTTTGATGCTGTAGTGTACTGAATTGACTGGAAAATAGAAGTTCTGAAAACCTGAAAAACCTTTCTTTTGGAGAAAATAGGTGACTGTAGGCATGTTCCAAGCATGAAATTTATCTGTGGCTCAACATAGGGCAGTAATTTTGATAAGATTCTTGACTGTACCACCTTTGTTACCTTTCACCTTTGTACTCACTGGACTATTTGCCTGTCTGTGCATCTGATTCAGCCTGGAGAGGCTCTCTGGAGTCATCCACCTCTCTTCTGTATAGGAAACCTTGTACCTAGCTAGATGTCTGAAGTAGTTGCTTTGTGTTGTCCTAAATACATAACCCATCCAAAAGATAGTTACTTTTAACTTATGCATGAATATTAGACATTTTTCATTGCCTGATTTGCAACTTCCTAGTTTTCTAAGCACGACATAAAAATAGGAAGAAATATGAGCAACCTGATCTAGTTGAAGATGGTCCTGCTCATTGCAGGGGGATTGGACTAGGTGACCTCTACAGGTCCCTTCCAACCCAAACCATTCTATGATTCTATGTTTCTGGCACTTAGCTAATCCTCTCACTTTTTGCCTTGTCCTTAGTACCCTGAAGGCAGATACAAACATCCACTCAGGCTCTACTGCTATTTACTGTATTTATACATGGTGGTGATTTGGCCCAAGCAGTCAAAGGGCGCTGCAGTACAGACATACCAGGTCTTTCCCCATTTTATTCCCCTCAGTATTGGACCATAATTTTTCAGGTAACTCAAGCAAACAAGCTGTTATGGTAGGTTTCTCCTAAAGAATATAATAGCTGTTCTTACAGCATCTTTACTGCTAAACTGTTGTCCAAGAGAAACTACCAACTATCCCATCTCCCAGCGGCTTGTAGAACTAACTGGATCCAGAGTGGTATGGTAAGGAACACTCACCAGACGATGACTTGTCAACTACAGATTCCCATGGACTTTGCGAGACGCAGGTTTTGGGACATACAGGAGGGAAAGAAAAAACGCTTCAAGCTTGAATGCATTGTTGGGCGCCAAGAGCTGGATGTGGAGATCTGCAGTGTGGGGGTTGGTGTCTGTTCAATTCAAGTCTTCCAGAGCCAGGCTCAGAACAACAAGCCTCCCCTGCCCCCATGATCCCTTCTGCCTTCTGAGTTCCTGAAAGTGTGACTGAAGCATCACAACAAAAAATGATCTGAAAGCCATCCATCTGACTACAAGACTGTACTGGGCATCAGCAGGATCCAACGTGCAACTGGATGCCTTTTTTTAAATAAAAAGGATGCTAGTTTATTACCGTGTCTTCTATTGCAATTAAGTAAGATTTGCAAAACCTCCTCAGACATGCGATCTGTGATTTAAGTCTCTGAAGCCTTCAGACATCATGTATCTTTTAGCAGACAAAAGCATCTGCAAGTTGGTTTCAAGTATAAATAATTTAATTGCATTATTATTCTTTTTAAGTCAGGTGCTTATTTAAAATCCTAGAGAATATCTCCTAGGGGCAGAAAACAAATGCATTGGTTTGAATGGTTCTTTGGTTTGCTGTGCTTCTCCAGAGTTCCTGGTTGCAGGCAAGCATTTACCTTAAAAAGAGGTCATCAATAATGAAGTGAGATGAATTTTTACAGGCTGTCTCGGGAAACGGTTCATGCCAGGTCATCCGTTTACTTCCATTTCATAAGCTGCTGAGCAGAGTAAGAATTACACATGCTGCTCTGGTCATTCTCATTAGTCTCTTCAGCATCTAGGACTGCATGTGTTGAAATTTTCAGTGTAGCTGTACTTACTGAAGCAGGTGACAACAACTATATTTACAGGAACTGACTTTTAAGTATTTGTCTTCTAAACCAGGTCACTGCTGAAGCTTATTCTGCAGCTGAGTATTACATAAAATGGGCTGAAATAGAAAGCAGAGTCCTGGTTGCTGTTTCCCCCTCAACTATCATTTGGAAGGTTTTGGTCACTCCTTTAATTTATTCTAACAAATGCTTTATCCTGTTTTCTGCCACGTCCTCCTGCAAGTCACACTGAGCCCTGCCAATCACGCTTTGATGTAGGTACTGGTTGACAGAGGGGGGGCACACTGCCATGTACCTGAGGTGCCAGTGCTCTACGCTCATCTCCTTGGTCAAGGGCACGGGCTTGTTACTACATGTTACCCTACAAGCCTGGGTGCTCTTTTATTGTTAACAGCTGGAAGAAACATGATCATCTTGATCAGTCAAATATTTACTGAAGAGTTATCAGAAATGAGTGACGGAATCCAAATGCTAAGCACTGCTTAGTTTCTAGCTTACCAAAGGCGTTGCCATTGTAAGTTTTATCTGATTCAGGAAATGCTGTGTGTGGTACCAATTCATGCACAATTTTACAGTTTGTTAAAAAAAAAAACATACCAAAAAAAACCCCAATGTCAAAAGCTGGTCCTTGTTCTACGATATAATTTTATCAAGCGACAGGAGATGAGGCTCCACTGAAAATGTATTTACTTAGTACAGGGCAGTGGGAGCACTTAGAAGAAAACTGATGATATGCTTTCATACGTATAACTCATATCTTGATAAAACCACTCTCTGAAAAGAAATCATTCAATCTCCCATAAGGTTACAGGCAGAGTAGGGCATATACTGAGACTGAAAAGAAGGCGGCTCTCCTCCTTAGTTCTATGCATACAGGAAAAAGCCATGTTGCTTCTAAATGGCAGTGTTTTGCTTTTAAAGAAATGATTTGCAGGTTATGTACATAAACAGAATATCCAAATGCGAGAGGTGAAGCCTCCCATTTTTGCAACCCCACAAACCCTACACTTCCATTAGGAAACGGAAGAGCTTCTGAATACTCCCAGCAGTTTTGCTATGCTGTCTGTATGGAAATGATCTAACAGAGCAGAAGTAGTCCTGTATAGTTCTTAATCCACTGAGTAATATCACTGTTCAACCAATATCCAGGAAAGGATGCTATGGAAGAATAGTGTAGATACCACATTTCCCTTAGAATAGCTCAGGAAACAACTGGTACCCCAGATATCACCATTTGTAAATTACTTGTTTTCTGCTAGAAACAAACATGGCTATGATCACTTAAGTATACACAGATTTAATGGCCTTAAAGTGAAGTTCACATATTGTAAAGACCACACCACCAGTATGATCAGATGCAGATTTTGCCCCAAGGAACTACCCCAGAGGACAGTATGTATCTTGGAAGAGACCTCCCACGTGATGGGAAATGAGAGGATGTTCTCCTTTATGGGATAACATTTCAGCACTTCATTTTGTGTTTAGAAGCTTTCACATACAACAGCGCAGGGCACCATGGTCAAAAGTCTTGAAAAGCAGGCAAACTCCATCTCAGCACTACCACTAAGCTCGAGCTAACTACTCACTTGGAAGCATGCAAAAGAGAAGAAAGTTTGCTATGTCCCAGATTCCCACCTTTCTCTCAGAAAGCTACATGTCTGAGGAGTAGGCTCTCTTTCTCCCCTGGAAAAAGGAGAGGTCACTTCTTTACAGCTGAAGCATGTAAGGAGCAGGAGAGGAGCCAATCTCAGCTCCCTGAAGGGAGGACCCCATGTCACGGAGGGGTCTTGCTGCAGCCCTTTAATGTTCACAGGTGACCAACAAGGATGGACCAGAGTGAAAAGCTAAGACAAGACATTACTAGAGTAAGAAATAAAATAAATGAGAGAAACCACTGAGGAAGAGATAAATAACTGGATGGCTACAGCAGGCTGTTTGAGCAGATTTTTCATCAGAGGCTGAGTTAAATCCAAATGCTGCAGGAGTGATGTGTCAGCTGTACCCAGAGGTTTACCCCTATCCCCACCATCATTTATTCACATCCTTACATTTGAGCACATCCAACAGCAGTGGGAGGGCAGAGTGGGCAGGAGCATGGGCAGAGGTCATGGGAACGCTCACAGTGTTAGCAGGTGGCTCTTGGCTGTGTCGGGGAGCAAACCCTGGCCATGGCAGGTACAGACACAGCAAAAAGGCCAACATGAAAAAAATGTGGTGTTTAAAGGCTTCTTCTGCAAGGACAAATGTCACGTTTTCACACTGATTGAATAATTTAGTCTGCATTAGATGCACACACTCAGCCTTGGTCCCACTTTTCTAATGACCCTTGGCTGTGACATAGGGAGTGTTACCTACATGTCATTGCAGGATACGTTATGATAAATAGCGGAAGACACAGAATACAATCTTTTCAAGAATAATATCTAACCAATTATTATCCAACCGCCTAACAGGGTGGTGACAAAAAATTTCCTTCCGTGCTCTTGGATGAAATAAATTACTTTGAACTCACTTTCTTCCTTCTTCACAGTTTATTGAACTGAACATCTGTTTTCATGGTTAGTTTTCTCCCCCTTGGATTGTTTCATAATGAGAACTATTTGATAACCTGGCTGTCTTCCCAAGGAGAGTGCCACAGGTCCCCAGGTGGGAAAAGACACTTTCCAATGTCTGCTCACCAGGCAAGTTGGACTTTGCCAGAAATTGATACAACAAAAACTCTGATTGCTTTTTCTTCTAGCCTCCTTCATGATGCTTTCCACTACTCCTCCTCTGTTTTCCAATCTTCCAGCTCAGAGCCAGCCCCAACCCCCTTCTTATGGTACAGGTTTTAATTAGTTGGGAGGTGAGTGGTAAATCTGGTGCCATGGTACGAAGTGCCACCGCAGGACTCCTGAAACATTGCCAACCATTTTCACCAGTGCCAAAAATATTTGAGAATAAATCAGTTTCATCACCACTCAACATTACCCTAGTTTTCTGGCATCAAGGATTAAAATAATTGAAAGCATTGGAAAGAAATTTTTTTACATTTCTGTTGGACTTGGGGAAGCTATGGGACACAGCTACAGGTCTTTACCATGAAATAGGATCTATTTTTTTTTCTGTGTCAGAAAATATGATTCATCAGGCATGCCAGGGAGAGCATCATTCAGGAAAGAAATGACTGTATTTCTCCCCAGGCCTCTCCATCGCTTGTGGAGATTCAAATTCTGGGAACGTGACTTACAAAATCAAACTGTATCAAGTGCTGAAATAGGGCAGCATAAAAGCAAGCCATGGCAGGCCTGTTTGGGTCAGTATTTTCCTTCACGGTCTGTGAAAGCTCTTTTTTCTCCATGCTAATAAAAAAAAAGGTTTGAAAGCCCCACATCCCACAGCCACACTGGTAGGGCTCACCATGGTTATCAAATAGAGATGCCGGCATCTTTAAACCTGATGTCACTGTTACTATTTTAATATGTGTGTTCCCCTCACTTGCAGAGACAGGGTGTGATGGAATAATGAGTCTTCTTGTTTGTGTTTCCAGAGTCAGGACCAGCCTAGACTCATCCAGGCCTGAATTTCATCCAGCTTTGAATGAGGCATTTCCTTCTTGTTTTCTTAAGGACTCCGTACTAGTCAAGACACGTTTCACCTGTGCCCCACAGTGCTCCCTGCCTGGGAATACTCTTAAAGATGCCTTCTCTTTCATAGAAAACTGCTATCTAAATTATTACTATTATTATTTTCTGCTATCTTTTTACCCGTTTTACCTGGACTTTGGTTCCTACCTGCTGTAAATTATCTTCCTACTTCCTGGCAGGTGGAGTTCTTCCAGAACAGTAAAAAGCAGCAGGGATAAATCAGGGTGACTCTGAGCCAGCTCCAAGCAGCACATGTGGGACCTCAGAGTGAAGGATGAGCCTCTTCTCACCTCCAGAGGCTCTGACTGCACCTTGCTGCTTAACCACAAAATGGCATAAAACCAAAGCAAAGCAGGCATGGAGTAGTGTATGATTTAGGGGGCTGGGGGGTGCGGTAGCGGGAGCTCCTGAACTTGCCTTATAAAGCCTCCAGATGAGAGATTCAGAAGCAGGTCCAGCCCCATGCTTACAGCGATGGGACAAGACCATCCTCTCTGCAGGGCCCGTAATCCACCAGAACACAGCCAGCTCATATAAGGTGTTAGGCAGAGAGCAAAAGCTACCAAGAGTATATGAAGGTGTCGATTTGGACTCTACAACACATCTAGAAGCATCCTGCACAGCTTCTGATTGGTCAGTGCTCATTTGTGCATAATGAGTTCAAATTTGCATTTGAAAGTAGTGATGACTTCTGGATTTTCCTCTCTTGGTGTGCAGGAAAAAGCACGAGAGTAGAATTATTGCCACTCACTCCTGATTAGTGCAGCACGGCGCCCGTCTCCCTTGTGCCACCCCTTGTTTCCCCCATGCCAGCATCTCGAGCATCAGGGTGTGGGTTACCATACCCCACTGTAGTGGGCGCCAGGCAGCTCTGTGCCCTCCTGCTGGCTCTGCTCAGAAGCAACCCTTTGGTTTTGACATCTGTGAATTTTAAAGATGTGCTGTCCTTCCAAGTGAGGACAAGCCCCAAGCTGGAATTGGTAGGATGGAGAATGCAGATTTTTTTTGCCTCTTCTCCCTCTCTGAAAATACCCAGGCTCCACTTAGTGCTTGGGAACCTTCTGAACAAATCTTTATTGAAAGTGAAACACCCAGGCAAGTGGAAAGGTCACCCCAGAACTCCAGAGGGATGGGAGAGGGACAGAGGGATGAGCTTTCTCTGGGCAGCCATGGCGGCAGAGTAACATACCTCTTGCAAAGATTTCCAGTGTGCTTCTCAGCCCTGGGTAGATTTGGAAATCTAGGTCTTAGTGAATGGGTTGGTTTTTTTTCTCCACAGAAGGATGAGAAGCATAATGTAGCTGTCCACTTTACGGATCAGGAATATTTAAAAGGCACAGGCATCCTATTTTCAACCTCTGCTAGGAAATTTTTAAATTGATTAGCCCAGTGCAGACAGTAGAAACCAATCTTAGATCCCTCCCTTTCTATTAATGCAAAAGCTGTGGCACTCAGCAGGGAGGCAGCCGCAGGGACAAGGCAGCGCTGCCATCCGAGGCCATTGACAGATCCAGTGCTGTGGCAGTGCTGGCAGGTGTGAGGCAGATGCTGGATGGCACAGAGCATCCTCTGGACAGGGGCTGCAGGGCTTGGGCACTGCTTGGGCACACCAGAGTAGCTAAAACTTGGGCTTAAAAGGAAAAAAAAAACCCACCTGACCGTAATGAAATATTTTTCTACTGAAAAGAGAGGCCTTGATGTAAGTCACGCTGTGAGGACACATCATGCCAGTTACTTATTCAGGCTTCAGGTTCCATGGTGCTCTGGCTGCTGGCATCTGACCTCCCCTATTACCAGCTCATGAAGTGCAGACCAAGCCTGAAAGGTTTTTACTTTACTAGGCACAACGTTATTAAAGATTTATCAACAGCAGCATGGCAGAAAGCTTTTCCTTGCAACCACAGTGTGTAGTGCTCCAAAATACAAAGGGCAGGACAGGATTCACCTGAAATGCTCTTTTACGCCAAAACAGCTATGCTGCATTAAAGAGAGCGATACTGCTGCACACCTGTCTCATCTCCAGCCACTGGTTTCTTCTGCATTTGGCATTAATAATGTCCCTATGAAGTAGACAAGTTGAAGCTCTAATGAAAATTACCCCCTCCTCCAAATCCTACAGTTTTGTAGCTTAATTGAGCTGTTTTTTTCATGCACATCAAAACCTTGGTGATGTTCATGGAGAAAAGCTCTACATTGGTCCCTTCTCCTGGCACCAGGTACCAGACCTCTGCTGAAAGGGAGAGGGTCTGGGTACCACATGCTTGCTCAGCATGGACACAAGCATGTCCTCCCAGTAGTAAAGCTGTTCCTATCCCTCTTCCCTGAAAGAGCCACACACCAGGCAGTAGGAAACGGGGGGAGGTACTCCTATTCCAACTCATCAGGCAGAGATCCTCCAAAGGAGGGCAAAGGATCAACAATTATCTCAACAGGAGACAATCTTCCATTGACACTGACAACCCAACTCCTGTTTAATGGTGTTTCATGTGCTATGGGAAGGTGCCAAGTCTCTGGCTCTTGGTCCCCACAGAAAGTGCAGCAGCTGGGGGTGCAATCCAGGCTGCAGGTCAGCGACTCCCCTGAAGCTTCTCCTGCTACAGGAACACGTTGCTTTGGTAGGATCCTTAACATTGCCCTGGCACCTGGGCGAGCAGGTCCCCCTTTGAAGTTTACTCAAAAGAACAGGTCAGTGACAAATTTGTCTCTGTGATTCTTCTTACCTGAAGTCTCTTTTTGGGTGGTCAAAGTAACACTTAAAATCACTCTTATACCAAAGACACTTTATACCAAGAAGAGGTAGGCCTCCACAGAAGTCTTGATGGGCAATGATTTGCTGGACTACCAAAATTGCACAAAGTCAAGGCTTAACGAAAAGACACCCAGTCTTTGCACCGATGCACCGTCTTTAACTTCAGATCACTAAACAAGTTAAGCAGAAAAACTGCAAAGAATTTTGAAAGCAGATCAAAATGTTAAAAATCTTGCCACAAATACCCATCACAGAGCAGAGATGAGGAGGGAGTCAATCGGCAGACAGCAGCCATGGGAGGGCAACACGTTGCAGTATACTTCTGCAAGGAAGTGCAAAGCATTAACTACAAAAAACCAGCAGCATTTTTGTCTCAGTACAGATTTTATTTCAATTTAATTGCCAGCTTCACCCCATTAAAAAAAAAACCAAACAAATTCCATTAATTTCTACAAAATTCAAGAAGATATACGTTGGGAGATATGTTTACAAAACACAGGACCTGTGAAGTACAGCAAACTGCATGTATAGCAACGCTGATTACACAGCTACAGCATAGCATCTGTCTGGAATAATGCTTGCACCTACAGAACAGCACTGACAAGCATTCACAACTGCAAATTTTGACCAAATATGTTTTCAATTTATTACAGTATGAGAAAAAAAAATCACAAGTGAGAGAAACAAGAGTAACTTTGCCTCAGCAGCTTTGAAAACTCCAGCCAGCAGCTATGAAGTAGCCCTGTATGTCCCAGAATGAATCATCACTTTATTCCAGCTCTGGCTCACAGGCACATCCTACTTCACTGAAGTACTTTAAATAGCAGCCTGTCTTTAAATGGAATTGTGCAAATTCATTGTATGATCTGTCACTGACTCCCAGTGCTCTCTGCATGTAGACAGCCACATCACTCAGCCTTAACTATTTACATGGCTTGGGCCAGCTGCCTGTGAACTCTGCTTAGGGGGTTAGCACAGCGGCTGACTCTTGTCCTTCAATCTCGATGGTCCCGACATTACCACCAAGACAATCAGAGGCAGTTCAGCTTTACTTTAAATCAAAATCCCATCCATAAGAAAAAAAAACAGGGATGAAGATGAGTTTTGGCTAGGAATCAGGAGTCCTCCAAGCTGACGAGCGTGGAGCTCAGCCCCCTTTCCCTTCCCTTGGGATTCATGCACAAATTGCACAGCAGTGAAGGGCAATAGTCCCTGGTGGGAGCTGCAGCAAGTCCATGTGTGAGGCACTTGCTGCAGAGCACAGCATAAGCTGGCAGGGGAGCCAACTGCTTGATAACCTGCATGCTCCCACCCTCCAGAGATGACAGCTTCTCCTTGCTCATCTTTCTCAAGAGTCACAATCAGCCCTCCAGGAGAGCATTGCTCGCGCAATAGCTGTTTGGCTCCTCAGCCCATAATGCCACTGAAGGCACAACACTGCTTATGCTGTAGGGAAAAGCAAGCATTTTACTTCTTCAGTGAGAATTGCACAAGGTGGGAGGTGGTATGTTGAAAACATGGCTGCTTTTTATTAGCTCCTATACATTTGCTGTCTGCAGCACAAGAACTACAGCGTTCACAAGAATGGCCTCTACCCTCTACACATATAACCACCTACTGAATTTTACACAGCCAGGACAACTTCCCTGCACGTAAAGTAAAGTACATTCCTAAATACCAGTTCAGTTTCAGCAGCAAACGTCCACCTATTCTTGACTTGACAGGGAAGCTGGAATTCTGCATCTAGACAGGCTCATCCAAGACCCTACCTGATTTGTTTCCAAGTAACACTGCTCGCTAGCAGGACCTGACTCCCATGCAGGTACATACTGGGCTTCCTCCAGGAGCTGAAGATGGAATTATCACTTCATCTGCTGTCTGCATGTGCTGCATAGATGCGCTTATGGATGACTCTATTAAACGTTGATATTTGCTCCTGAAAGAAAAATCTTCCAAGAAAACTAACGTCTCCCAACCTATGTACACACCCATTTTATCGCTAGCCTCACTTTTACATTTTAAATTAAAAGCTTGCACTAATAAAGGAACAGATTATTTTCTATTCTTTCATGTCAGGTCCTTTAACTAACAACACTGGGATGAACCAAGACTCATTTTTCCTCTCTCCTCCCAGCCCTAACCCTGAGGATAGCTCATCCAGGATTTCTGTCCCCACCCAGGCATCTTCATCTCAAACAACCCCAGACAGGGAAGAAAAATAGCCATAGCCTTTAGCAAGATTTCCCATTCCCTATGGTTTTCAAAGCTCAAGAGAGCAGGTTTGAGGAGTTGGGGGGACCATGTCCTACAGCACAGCCAGTGTGCTCCTGGGGCAGTTTTATTGCCCTGAGACAGCTCCTGGCACTACAAGGCATCCTTGAACCAGTAAGGATAGCAGAATCTCACCTTCAGACTAAACAAGGTACTGGTAACTTCTGTCAGTTTCAGTAACCGCTCACAATTTGCAACCTGTTATTCAAAGGGTAACATGGTAGATAATCTGAACAGAAAGAATCTACCTAGGGCCTCTATTTCTGCTTTAAAATGAGATGGGACTGTTGTGATTACTTTGAATAATGCTTTTTTTTGTGTGTGTAAAGTGGAACAGCATTTCTGTGATGAGGCTTCAAAGTTGCCTTCAGGGCAAAGATTTAAAACCCCTTTAGATTTCAGAGGTATTTTTTCTAGTCCCTCAAAACAGGGCTGCTATAGAAGGTAAGCAGCAGTGGGGAAAGGAACATTTAATTTCAAATGTCATAAATGTTAGACCTGGTTTGCTGGAAAAAAAAAACCCATCCTGTTGTCACAAGGTAAGGCAGAGAGAAAACAACAGAATTAAAGCATTTCCCAAGATGGAAGGTAGCACAACAGCAGATTGTTGAGTAACAAGGGCAGCAGAGCCTTGCAGTTTGCCAGTTCTGTAGGAAATGCACTCAGCTCCGTCACTGTTTTCTCCGTAATAAGAGTCCCCACGGAGATTACATTGAAGAGACACAAGAGCTGGTGGGGTGGGGGCAGAGGCAAAGTAGTCTAAATAAACTGCTCTGCTGGGTGTTATTTTGTTTGTGTGGCATTTGCCTCATTCCACATTTTACACTGCAGCAATCAGGCTATTCAGTGTCTATAATATCCCCTGGCCCACTGCTGATCTTGGGGTATGTCTGTCTGTCTGCACAGAAAACGCTTCTGTTGAGTGCTGAACAGTTACACCAGGGGAGCTGTTACCAAAACACTGGCTCTGCAGTCAGAGGAGCACTGCAGCTGTGTAAAAATAGCCAAGCAGGCTTCAACATGGCTGGTGGAGGGACTGTTAGCAGTATAAACCCAGCAACTGGGAGCTCACTTTCCCCAAGTCAGAACACCAAACCAACTCGCTTGTGCTGACTTGCAGCATGGTTGCAGTGTTATCCCTGTAGCCTGTTTGATTTCACTTGGGTATTTCAAGATGAGCTGTGCTCACACCAGCTATGACCATGAAGATGTGCTGTCTGTTCTTGAGATTTGACCTAATGAAGACCGTGGCTACCTCTGCATGGGGCTGGCTCGTGTCCCAGCCATGCTCCAATGCCACAGGTAAAAACATGTTATCAGAAGAGTAAAGTCAGGATCCTCTGAGCCCTTTTTTACTTTTCAAGATGTTTCTCATCTGACCTGTACTCAATTCCTCCTGTGGACTATATGCTTGTTACTATACCAGGTGAATGTTGTCATGGAAGGAATTACAGTTATTACAAGATTATTTACTTTGGAGAAGACAACATTTTTATAGCATGTATAAAGTTCAAAGCTAGAAGACGATTTTCAGTCTGTTTTGACAAAACCACTCTAAATGACTTAATTTTGCATGAGATCCTCCAGTGCATGGTAAATTGTGATGCAGCTGCAACTTTTACCCAGGTGACATTTCATTTGATCTGGAAATCTCTTCATTCAGTCAGTGAATGAAGAGCCACAAAGCATCATTTTCACCAAGTACAGAGACATGGTCTTCCCCCAAGCTCCTTATGCTCTTAAGCAGGTAATTGAAGAACTATCCACTGAAAATGTAATTTCTCACAGCCAGTTTAGAACTACTGCACCTCCCACCTGGAAGAGGAAAGCCATTTGTACTGAGCTAGGCAGGAGCAAGGCTAAGTTCATAAAGCTAAAAAACCCCAAGCTGCTTCACTTGCAGCCCTGACTCACTCCACTTCCCTCAAGAATTTTAGTCTTACAATAGTTTCTGCAAGTTTTTCAGGTTTCAACTCACAGAAGAAAAACATAACATCATCACATGATGTTATGAACAACCTCAGGCTCTTCAAGTAAATATACGTATTTTTGGCCATAAAAAAGCCCTGTGTCATGGCACTTCAACCCCTGCAAAATACCTTGGATTACTTCAGTTTCTTAGATATACACACTGCAAAACACTTCACTGGAAAAGGAAAAGCTAAATAAATCTGAAAAGTTTTCTTGGAAGTTTCAAGAACTTCAGATAAGACATTCCAGACCCTGGGACACCCTGCAGGCTGGGAACCAGTCTGCACCAGCTCCAGCACATTCAAACCACGTCCAACAGCTGAATGTGAACATGAACAAGGCAGGCTGGGATGAGGCACAAACAGGAGAATTAGAAAACATGGCAAGTACTAGGCATACACAAAGGTAACAGGCACTGATAAACTTCACAGGTGCCAGTGCCCACCTGAGCTCAGGCACTAAGTATAAACGTACTAGACAACACAGACAATCCTGTCCTGAGATAGAGATCCATTTCTTAGTAAGGCTTTGAGTGCATGTGTTTTTTAAGGGCTTTTCTTAAATTATTACAAAAGACAGGCTAGCATTCTTTAAACAGTTGTGATCCTTCATTCCAGTATAAAACACATATGCAAACATGGCTTAAGATCCATGATCACTTAGGATATAATTTTAAAGTTTGTATTAAAAATATTTTTTTCCAAATGATAAATATTTTAAAATAAGCATTTACAAAAATAAATGGTCCATTCCCATAAGGAAGGACATATATAGCTGAAATTCTGAATACATCTTGAGGCAACACAATTATTGATGAAGCTAGTCAATAAAATCTTTGGTATAAGAGTATAGTACATTAATATTCATGCACTGTTGTCCTCCCATGGCAGGTATACTGTACAGACAAGTGAAGAGGCAGCTTTTCCTTAATTTCTTGATATGTCTTCCAAATACAACATACAAATATTTCTAACATGTCTTCGTATGATAATAGGAGAAAAGCCCAAGACTCTCCTGGCTCTTCCTATGACTTTCGTATCTAAAAGAGAATGGAGATGGTAGAAAAAACAGAAAGTGAACATATTTAAGTTTCATTCTAGCTAGTAAGCAGCATCTACAAAAAATTTAAAAAAAGAATAAAAAAATTACTCTAGAGAAAATCCCATTTCCTTCAATATTGTACACATCACCTGCCAAGACAGGATAACGGTGAATCTGTTAGGATTCATTGCTGCAAAGTCAGACAAAGAAAGACAAGATTACTGAGTTTGGTAAGGTGGCAGCTTTACCCCTGAGCACAGCACCGTATGGCCCAAGTGTGGACCACCACATCCAGGTCCGGTGGCCCTGTTACACATAGGGCATTGAGATACTGCACAGGTACAAGAGCGAGCCTCAAAAACTGCAAAAAAAAGGTCTTGGAACAAAAGACTTGGGAGAGATTAGTTGGTAATTTTAGCAAAAATAAAGACGGAGAGCTGACTTGAGGCACAAGGACCTCCACAGGGAGAAAATATGAAATGTTGGCTGGCACAGAACAAGGGGCTAAGGGATTCTGCAATCTGGTACAGAAAAGCTTAACAAAAATGATAGGCTGGTGCTGAAACCAGTTCAAACTGAGAATAAGACACACACTTCAAATGCTATGGACAATTAACTGGGATCAAGGGAAGTGATGGATACCCTGGTTTTGGGGTGGGTTTTTTTTGTATCAGTCCCTGAATGCTTTTCTGAAAATGTTTCTATTATATGCTGCTCACTCAACATGATGAAAGGAAGTGACGGCAGCTAAGGAAACACATGGGTTAACCTTGAAGGTCTAATTGTTCCCTTTTAGCCTTAAACCCTGACTCCATGGACAGCCCAGCTGAGGGACTCTGATCTGGGAGTGAAGGATAACACAGCCCAGACTCCCACATACTCTGAAATGTCCATGAACTGGTGCTACTGTAGCCTACAGCTCTGGAAAAAAACCAAACCAAAACAAAAAAAACCAGTAAAGAACAATGCCCAACTGTAACTGCTGTGACTGGGGTATGAGGAGCAGAAGGCACTAAACTAAAATGGAGTTTGGATTCTGCTACCCATCTACCACATGAAGACTCAAGAGAAAGTGACACCTCTGATTCCACAAATCTGTCCCCATGAAACTCCCCCACTAGCACTGACTCACTCCTTTGCTGTAGCTGATCCATGTGGACACATCAATACATTTTCTACTAAAAGCTGCTGCTGTCATAGCAATGTTGGACAACTGGAAGATAGGAGACTGCAAAGAGGAGCAAGAATTGGGTGGGAGTGTTGATCTGCTTGAGGGTAAGAAGGCTCTGCAGAGGGATCTGGACAGGCTGGATCGATGGGCTGAGGTCAACTATATGATGTTTAACAAGTCCGAGTGCTGTGTCCTGCAATTTGGTCACAACAACCCCATGCAACGCTACAGGCCTGGGGAGGAGTGGCTGGAAAACTGCCCAGGAGGAGAAGGACCCTGGGAGTGTTGGTTGACAGCTGCCTGAACATGAGCCGACAGTATGCCCAGGTGGCCAAGGTGGCCAACAGCATCCTGGCTTGTATCAGGAATAGTGTGGCCTGCAGGAGCAGGGAAGTGATCATGCCCCTATACTCCAAACTGGCAAGGCCACACCTTGAATACTGTGTTCAGTTTTGGGCCTCTCAGTACAAGGAGGACATTGAGTTGCTAGAGCATGACTAAAGGAGGGCAACAAAACTGGTGAAGGGTCTGGACAGCAAGTCTTATGAGAAACAGATGAGAGAGCTGTTGTTTTTTAGCCTGGAGAAGAAGAGACTGAGGGAGACCTCACTGCTCTCTACAACTACCTGAAGGGAGGTTGTAGTGTTCACAGAATCACAGGTTGGAAGGGACCTCAGGGATCATCTAGTCCAACCTTTCTAGGAAGAGCAGTCTAGACAAGATGGCCCAGCACCCTGTCCAGATGACTCTTAAAGGTATCCAACGTGGCAGAGTCAACCACTTCCCTGGGGATATTATTCCAATGGTTGACTGTCCTCACTGTGAAAAATTTTCCTCTGGTGTCCTATTGGTATCTCCCCAAGAGCAACTTGTGTCCATTCCCCCTTGTCCTCTCCATGTGACTCTGTGTAAAAAGGGAGTCTTTGTAGCTACCCCTTAAGTACTAGTACATGGTGATGAGAGCCCCTCTAAGCCTCCTTTTCTGGAGGCTGAACAAACCCAGTTCTCCCAGCCTATCCTCATATGGCAGGCTTCCCAGTCCTTTGATCATCTTGGTGGCCCTTCTCTGGACCCCTTCCAGCCTGTCCACATCCTTTTTGTATAGCGGGGACCAGAACTGTACACAGTACTCCAGGTGTGGCCTGACAAGTGCTGAGTGGAGTGGGATAATGACTTCTTTCTCTCTGCTGGCGATGCCCTTTTTGATGCAACCCAGCATCCTGTTGGCCTTTTTGGCCACAGCAGCACACTGTTCGCTCATGTTGAGCTTTCTGTCCACCAGGACCCCCAGGTCCCTTTCCACAGAGCTGCTCTCCAGCCAGGTGGATCCCAGTCTGTGCTGCACTCCCAGATTATGTTTTCCCAGGTGCATGACCTTACACTTCTCCTTGTTGAACTTCATAAGGTTCTTGCTGGCCAACTCTTCCAGCCTATCCAGATCTCCCTGCAGAGCAGCTCTCCCTTCCGAAGTGTCTACTTCCCCACTCAACTTGGTGTCATCAGCAAACTTCATCAGGCTACACTTGATGCCGTTATCCAGATCACTTATAAAGATATTGAATAACGTTGGGCCCAATATTGATCCCTGGGGGACTCCACTAGTGACCGGTTGCCACTTGGAAAAGGAGCCATTTATCACTATGCTTTGGGTGCAGCCTATCAGCCAGTTCCCCACCCACTGCACAGACCACTTGTCTAGGCCATAACGCATCAATTTCTCCAAGAGGAGACTGTGGGGGACCGTATCAAAGGCCTTGGAGAAGTCCAGGTAAACAATGTCCACTGCCCACCCCATGTCAACCAGGCAAGTCACTTCGTCATAGAAGGCCACCAGGTTTGTCAAGCACGATCTGCCTTTAGTGAAGCCACGTTGGCTTTTCCCAATCACATGCTTCAATTGACTTGTGATGGCCCCCAGGAGGATTCGTTCAATAACTTTTCCAGGGACTGAAGTAAGGCTGATGGGCCTATAGTTACCCGGATTCTCCCTCGAGCCCTTCTTGTAGGTAGGGGTAAGATTTGCCTTCCTCCAGTCCTCTGGGACATCCCCTGTTCTCCATGACTTCTCGAAGATTGTGGAGAGTGGCCTTGCAGTGATGTCAGCAAGCTCTCTCAACACCCTCGGGTGGATGGCGTCAGGGCCCATTGATTTGTAGGGTCAAGCTCCTGTAGTAATTCACTTATTAACTCTTCCTTCACTGATGGTGTGTCAGTGTTAGGATCAACCGGCAATTTTGTTCCCAAAGCCTGGGACCCAACAATGTTGGTAAAGAGAGAGGTGAAGAAGGTGTTGAGGACCTCTGCCTTTTCAGCATCATTGGTGTTTGACTCTCCTTTTCTGTTTAACAGTGGGCCTATGTTTTCCTTCTTTTTCTGCTTATGGTTGACATGTCTGTAGAAACCTTTCTTGTTGGTCTCTTCTCCCAGGTTACTAGTGTAGGATGAGAGGAAATGGCCTCAAGCTGCACCAGGGGAGGTTTAGGTTGGGTATTAGGAAAAATTTCTTCACTGGAAGAGTGGTCAGGCATTGGAACAGGCTGCCCAGAGAGGTGGTGGAGTCACCATCCCTGAGGGTGTTCAAAAACCATGTAGACGTGGCACTTCAGGGCATGGTTTAGGAGGTGTGGTGGTGTTGGGTTGAATGTTGGACTTGATGATCTTAGAGGTCTTTTCCAACCTTAACAAGTCTATGATTCTATAAACTCTGTTCTGCTGGCTGCTGCGAAGCAGGCAACTTTCAGCTGACAGGGAGAGCTAACACCCAGAGCCAGCAACAGGGTGAATGGTTGTAGCTGCTCAGGCTCAGCAAATTGAGCCAGCGACCTCCAGCCCTGGCACTGGTCATGCTTCAACCAGTTCAAGTAATGGGAAAGCCAGAAGGTTTGGGTCTGTCTCATGACTGCTGGGAATCATGACTCATTGCTATAGCAACAGAAGGTTACATGACTACCGTGTTTAAAAAGAGCCCCTATTTGTGACATCCTCTGGAGGCAAACTATCCATTATTTCTATCTCAGCATGTCTGAAGTGCAATTTGCATCCTAACCTCATTAACGAATGATGACACCTTGACCCACTCTTAAGCAAGCTGTGTTAGATTAAGAGGCATGCTGCTCTTCCATCCCATCCTAAAGTAAGGCAACCAAGAAAAAAAAAAACCACTGGAGTAGCTTACCTGAGTTACAGCAATACCAAAATAATGCAAATCCTGCAGCAACACTAAAACAAGCGAGGAAAAACACTGGAGCTAAATAAAATGGAAAAGGAAACATATTAAGACAGAACACAGCATTGGAAGTTTAGCTCAGTTCATAAATCATCAATTGCTATTAATATGCATAATTAAGTGCATCCAAATGAAGCTAACACATTCACAGTTATGTATGCTTTGTAGCTAATGTACTATGAAGCATATTTACTATACTGTAATTAATTTTTACTACAGTTGCTTTGACATCATTCACTGTTCCCCTCTGTCCATCTAGCTATATCCCATAAAACTTAAGCAAAAGCTTCCTTAGATGTTTTCTCACTCTAAACCTTTGTGCAAAACCCCCTTTAAACACTACAGCAAAATACTAACCAGACTACTGAGACCTCACCACGCAGTGTAGCGTTTTACTGTATAAACAGCCCCACTGGGCCAATGCACTGCCTGTGGGTAAGAGTACATCATATGAGACTGCAGTCCCTTAGAAGCAGACTTCTAGGGTTTTGTATTATCCTCACAGATGTTCCACAAATTCCACTGTCATGACCAGAGCAAGTATTCTTGTTCCCGTTTAGAACTCTGCTGAAAGCTAAAATGCAGAGCCACATGCACACTAAAACAAACCACCCACCGGAGGAATTTCCTTCATATATCTGCCTGGAATTACATGCATTTTAATGCTGATGATCAGTATTGATGTTCAATAAAACCGTTTCTAATTCATACTTATCCACAGACGAAAGCTCATAAAGATTTATATCTGCTTCTTTATTATCTAATATGCTATTTGTATTACTACTTCACTACAAATATAGCTACAATTAAACTGCACCTGTCAATTTAAGGGCAAATGTACTGCAGAGTAACAAATTAGTGGAGCTGATCAACACAGACAGGACATTGGAGAAAGAGCAAAGTAGCAAGGACTTGGTTGCTCCTTTGGATGTAATCTCCCAGCGAGGGTGGCTAGCAGCTGGACAATCTCCAGTCTGAGGCCAGTTCTTTCATCAGCATGAGTAAGAACAGAAGTTAAATAATTTTCTTTTTTCCAAGCACTTTCACTGTTCTTCCTGAACTGTTCTGCTGCAGTCAGCAACAGAGAGCTGTGTGAATAATCTGAATAACGATTTGGTTCAAAATTCAAAGTAACAACACAGGCAAAAATATACATTGAGTTAAACTTGTGTTTCTGCCCCTCATTTCAGTTGTCTCTTGGGGAAACCTGGCCAACACATATAGCTCAGAGAAGGTGCTTTTAGCCTCTCATAATTGTATCCTAATTTCCAAATAAAACATCAGTTAAACTTAAATGATAAAATTCTTCATTATCAATTTTGAAAAATTTTCAGGTTTCTTTCAGATCTTCAATTCCTTTTCAAAATATCTTTCAGTGAATAAAGTATCTGCCTCTAATCTGGGCATTGAAGAGAGGAAGGGGAAAAAAGTTAACATGTTCTCACAAGGAAATTATATTTAAATTCACCTGTGCTCATCTTCCTTGTGAATTATGCTGGAATTAATTTTTACTACAGTCTTTGTTTTCAAATGATTTGTAGTTAAATTGGAAGCTTAAAAAAAGTGAAAAAATTTGAAAGCTATATAAAAAAAATTGATGGCCTTATGCAAAATGACAGCAGCAGCTGCTGAGTAGACCTTACTATTCAAGCACTGAAGAAATCATAGGAAACGATGAGTTTAGTTACAACAGTGTAAGTAAAAGTACCATTGCAAATATTGATTAAGCTCTACAGTATCTTGAATTTCATGGCACTGGTTTCCTCAAGAGCAGCTCAGTGCATCTTCCTCTGTTAATTCCACTTAACTTGTGACAGTAAAGACATCATAAACCAAACTATTTGTTACATGAAATGCAGGTTACATGATAAAATAAATTGCATCATAATCTGAAAAGCCATTCCATCCGGTGACACTGTATGCATTTATTTACCCCTGTCATTTAGCATATATTTCTCCTTGTCAGTGTCTATCTCTGTGGAATCTGTGGTTTCTAGAAATAAAAGCAACACATGAGAAGTTAGTACACAGCACAAGCAAATAAACGAACATAATCAGCACATGCAAAATTGTGCAAAACAACACATTTCAGAAAAATATCAAGTTTTGACACATAGTAGTAACCACTCCAAACGTTAATCATCGCTATAGTTAAATCTGGATATATGTTGATCAAAAGACAGTCTTTTGCAGTCGTTTGAATGCAACTATAAATAGCTGCAGCAACACCTCTGATGTGGTTAAGCACTAGCCACACAAGTAACATCACACTTGTTTCCCAAGCAAGGAAAGCAGGAGCTAATCCTCCCATAATGCCAGAAATTTTCATTGTAATAAATACAAACTATTTTTTAATATATGTGCTAATCTGAAAACACCCCTATAATTTAATGCATCACCATTCTTTCTGTTCTTGAGTAAATCTCTGGACATTTATGTATCTGGCAGATGAAGCACGTGGAACAAACTGCTTGATGCAGATTATTTATCCAGGTTCTGGTCTCAGTTAAAGACACGTACAGCTTCTTTGAAAGTCTGCAGGTACTACATGCTAACATTTGGCACAAATAATTTTTGCCTCTATCTTTCTGCAAATTCTAGTAGAAAAGGAGGTTGACCTTAAGACAAGGTCTTCAGTAGCCAGCAGCAATAAAGCAGTTTCTGCTTTGGACAGAAAGACATGCAGGTCTTTCAGAGGTGCCTTTGTCATACAGATATGGAGATAACATTGCAACATCAAAGAACATAGCTGTCACCATAAACATCAGAGAAATTACTTTCCTTTAATGCATCATGAATCTGCAAAACAACTTTTTTAACTAAACCTCTTTGGGGTCAAGAGGGTTTAAAAAAAAAGGAAAAAAGTGACAGCTCTAAAATTGGCTGTCAATAGGGAAGAATTTGAGACTGATTTCAGTGGATTTCCTTCTTCTATGTGACAATACGGAGCTAGGTGAGGTGCCTTGGAAAACCGCCTTGTATGCCAAGTCAGCTAAGGGGACCTGCTGCCAGCCGACACTAGACAGCAAACATGCGTCTCCCATACTAAATATATCCCTCTCGCTGGGGTGGCAGGGCATGGCATTCAAGCAGAACACAACCATCTGAAGCACTTTGCTGCAAAGCTTGAGTGTCACTGAAGCAGAAAGGATCACTGCAAAGCTTCCATGGCACACTCTGTATCAATGGTGATCTCACATAGCCTGTCTGTTCTGAAGGATGCCTTCCCTATATACTCTAGCTAAGAAATCCTCACACTTCACAGGAGAACACAGCCAAAACTCTGCACTTTTGTCAGGCTATCGCTGTGTGGGGCTGATCCGATCCTTTAGCTTTCTATCCCATGTCAGCATTCAGAGAAATAAAAACACTTCCTGAGTCACTTGGAACATCCTGTTTGGCTTCAATAGCTCTGAAGTTGCCTATGCCATGTGCCTGACCCACCCTCTAGTGGGAATTCTGAGACATTACTAAGCATTTAACTTCCAATATTATACTTGAGACAAAGAAATTTTTTTCTAGCACAAATTTTAAAGTTGTTTTAAATATGAAAAAGAAATCTTTGAAAGGATTTCCTCCATAGAAACATTTTGCATAGGTACAGCTGAATGTAATTTATTACAGAACTCGGTCCTGGCCATAGTTCAGTGTTTCTCCAGTTGTTTATAATGCTGCTTGTTTCAGTTCAATCTGCATTTAAAACAAAGTCCCCATGTTTGGGATTCCCTTTTTTCTTCACATTTACAAATTCCAGTGTCAATTCTGTAAATTTGACAAATTTAACAACTACTGCTATGAGTACAATTTGAGTTCCATAAAACCAGTACATGTTAGAGTTTGGAAGGATAATGCCTTTAATATTCAAAATGTTCAAGTTCATTTAAATGAGAAATAACATTTCATATTGAAGAGGGAGCTTTTCCTGAAGAATAAAACAGTTTGCGGTTTTAGCTTGAAATGATGCACAGATGTGTATCGACCATTCAGTCCAGAATGCAGACATTTGTTTTAGTTATAGAACTCAAGCAGCAGCAAACATACTAACACAGTTATCTCATTATTTCCTTCTCAGATCAATATTAGGGAACTGCAGAATCTCACCATGTAGTAGTGTTTTAACTCAGTTATTTAAATTATCTCATCGTTCTGAGGATGGTAACATAAGAGAGTGTACCAAGATACAGAGAATTTAATGACTTAACAATGGTTACTGGAGTCCCTTTGCATAATGCAACAGCAACAAAAAATTTTGGGGCACCATAAACAGCTCATTTTTTCTGTGAAGCACTTTTAGCATGTGTACTTGTTATGCACAGTCTGAACATGAGAAGCCTTACCCCTGCCTACTCATGGTGCTACCCAAGTCAACACTCTCAGAAGTAATCACATAAATCAGGTACAAGGACCAGCACATTTATGCTCTAGTTAAAAGTGAAAATATCATGCAGGCACCCTATGCAAATTTCCTTTCAGCTGGTTTGTCCAGGCATGACAGCAGCACAAGGCAGCATGAGAGTTCGTCCTCACAGTATCTGCACAACTTCCAATGTGAGTTTTATGGGTACAGATGAACTTGGTCATGGCTGTGCTATTCCTACTACCCAGCTGAACTCAGACCATCTATATGGGATGCAGTCAGGCCTTTGCTACCACGCACACATGTTAAGATGCATTTTCAGAAAAGGCCTGTAGAAGGTGTTATTGAACGTTAACAAAGCTTAAGCTCTTAAACCACTCTGGAAATTGTATTCTTAGTGACTACACCAAGTCTTCTTAAGTTGCTCTTCATTAATAAAGGCTGCCTGCTGCCTCCTAGTCGGCCTAGCAGAAAGTCCTGTTGCTCTTTAGCTCTACCCAAGTAAAAACAGTTGAGCCAATACTATTTGATTTAAAGGCCTGGTCCCTCTAGGGATTTCTGCAAGGTGAATATCAGATCAGAAGCACTGCTTTAAAGCTGCTGGAAGGCTGAATCAATAGGGATTCATGCTCATATGAGCTTCTCAGGCAGGGATGGGCCCAGACTTTTCCAGTTCAAGAGGGTTCAGGTATGGGGTATGGAGACCTGGGCCAGCTTTGCAGCCTCCCTGTACAAGCAAGAAAATGGTGCAGTCTTCCTCTGGTATGTATTTGTGCTGGGTAGATACAGAGCTCGTCCTTCAACATGAAAGGCAAAAGGAAGCTAGCCAATGCAGTTTCTTCAAAGGTAGTTACAATTTTACATATCCTTTTCACTCCAGAAGTAAAAAGGTCTAATTGTTTTTTTGTTTTGGGTTTTTTTTAAACCTATGGACTTTTGGTGTAATGGTTTGAATCTCACTGGAGTCATGTCTAAAATTTCCCAACACCTAACTGTGGAGTTTCTTACAAATAGAAATCAATTGACCAGTGAAGCATTAGTGCTGTTAAGATACTTTACAAGGATTTCTTAAACTGCAGTGTCTTTGCAGCTTCCTTAACTTAAATGTGGGAGCTTTCCCTCAAGCAACTCAAGTCCTTTCAGTATGTGGGATGCCTGAACGTATATCCTGTCCATTTGGAACACTGTTCTTCTCTCCAGTTTGTTAGGTAGAGGTAAAAAAAACCCAAACAAAAAACCAACCAACCAGCAAAAAAACCCCAAACACCAACACAGAGCAAGCATTATCCCAGGCTGGCAAGTCAGGCTTGATACTTTTAGTTAAAGAAAATGAGCTCCTTTGCAGTATAGAACCAAATCGCTTTGAGCCTCAGTCCTCCTCAAGTACATACATGTAGATTTGGGGGCAGCTTTACAGACATCAGTCAGGCCTGCCAGCTGCACAAAACAAGTCCTAAGTGATTAATATTGCAGTTCATCATTGCGAGGGCCTATGAATGTTTGCTTCATGTTAGACTAGACACAACTAGTCTTTATGGATTGAGGGAAAGCCAAGCTTCTGAGCCACCAGAGTTGAGGAAATAAGCAGTAATGGTTATGAAAAGAGAAACTGTACTTCATATAAGTTATATTGCTGTCTTACATGTTGCACTTAAAGGGTTTTAAAGACATCTTTCATATTTCAAAACAATCAAAGAGTTTTAGACTGCCCACACTAGTCAACAAATAACAAGAACTATGCAGTCAAATCCCCTTACAGCTTTTGGAAAATTCCAGAAGGAATTAAGGTATACCCCAAAAATTATTTAAATAACCGAAATACGTTCTTTAAGTAACCTAAACCTCATCTGAACAGGGGTTTGTAATACACTGATGAGGAAACCCACTACTCAATCAACCTACAAATCAACTTACTCAGGATTTTCCTGCTTGGCAGGTCATTATACAGCTGTTCAGCATTGATCTGTAGGGCCCTGTAAAACTCTTGACAGTGCCTGTCTCCTTTCTTTTGAAGGTGCTTTATCAGATCTGAAAGTCTGGTATGGAGTGATGCCTTTGGATTCCTGAACTGTAAGAGAAAAAACATTCATCAGAAGAGAGATTACCACAGCTGGAGATTAATTTTACATCACTTTACAGTACGCCAGGAAGTGAAGATATGGAGCTAACAGAATTGGCCAAAAAATGACAGGAACATGGGCATGCATTGCATAGCAGTCTTCAAGACACTGAGCATCAGCACTGCTTGACAGGGAGCATATTGCCTCTGCCTTCCCACATTCTTTTTCTGTCCTGATAAAGTGACAGCTACTCAGTGTTTAATGTTTTCTCTGCATTCAAACTAACATGGTACTTGCTATTCTACAATTTGATTCTGACAGCTATTGACAGAAAATATCAACAAATCTTATAATGAAATTTTATGTTTTCAAGTTGTCCCTTGGTTGCCTGGTAATGTTCACCCAAAAAGGTACTTTATACTGTTTATATTAGTCCCAATATTGAAGTGTTCATCATCCCAAGATTACGTTTCATTGCCTCCAGCACAGTTAACTGCTGCATACAAATTCTCACTGGGTATGTGTTGCACTACTCAGGCAACACAGCAAGCAGTTGCAGAAGCACTTTTTTCCCCACAGTCCAGAACATCACAAATATTGAGAGACCTTACAAAGAGAATGAAAACATATTCCTAGCCTTACAGACATCAAACCGTTTTCAGCTTATTTGGAAAATGTCCAAAGCCATTCTCAGCAAAGCACTGTATTTCAGACCAGTACAGCAGATAACATTTGCAGAACACTTAGGACCAATTCCTGTTCTAGGGGGACAGGAATGTAACATACCTTATGCAACACCCCTTATTCTGACAAAATTCCCACAAGGTCTACTGCATATAGCTGAGATTGTAAGCTTCCTAAACACTCAGCATTGACAGAAACTTGCCTGGACCTGTGAGAAAACAGTTTATTTCTGTCTGCTAAATGCAGAAGTCACAAATCATGTTTCACAGATTCTTTATGCATTTATTTTGAAGCTCTTGAGCGAATGAGATTAATTTTAATTGTGCATGTCACACTGTTTATCACAACTGAATTGCTAGACTGGCTCAGTTGATAATCTAGCACTGCTCTACACTACCAAAACACTATTCATCCCCATGGAGTTCAATTATGACAGAATTAGACCTATTTTTCCTAATGTTAAAATACCAATACACCAAAACCCTGAACTGTGTGTCAGAAACGAATTCAGCAGAGGGCAAGTACAAACTCTTATAAGTGGGATCTGGGAAGCTTTTAACTGACTTCAACTTTCACTCCATACAAGTTTAAAAGATCTTTCTCCCTAAAAAAACAGCTACCCAATTTTGAAAGCTTCATGCTAGGAAGGCTGGCCTTCCCCCATACACAACAGCACCACTGGAAGACGTTACTCACTCCATCCACTTCCCACAGCTTCCACTTACAGGTGGGACTAATGCCCCTGTTCTCTACCAATACTCAAGAGTTATTAATCACATTAATCAGCAACCAATAATGATCTTGTGGACACAGCTGGATGCAGCACAGATCATGTGACATGACACTCCACACCTACTCATGTGAGGAGGCAGGCCTGCAGGGCACTTGGCCACAGATGGGTGCAATCCTGCCCACAGAGTGGCTTCTGCACACACAGCATCAGATGTCACGACAGGGACCATGGCATTACACTGCTCCTGAAGAGAGTGCCCTCTCTCATAACCACTTGGCACAGGGAATGTGCCAGCCCTGTGACTTCTCCTCTGATATGACATCCCAGATACAACTGGTCAGCAAGGAAGAGATGAGGAAGACTGGATGCATGTGGCACCGAGAGTCAAGCCGGGAAGAAGGCAGCTGAGCTACTCACCCGCAAAAACCGCAACATTCAGAGATATAGTAAAATTCATTAAGTTACCTTTTCTGCTTCTGCATTGGTAAGAATTTGGGGGTACACTCTGTTAAGCTGAAGAATAATTTTATCAACCACTTGCTCATTCAGTCGGCTATTGCTTGTAAGAAAATACATGTCGTGTTGCAGCCGATGACAATATGACTGATCTAGGGATAAAATAATACAAAGAACAAACCACAGCAGTTAATTAACAAGCCATTTTTAAATTCTGTAAATTTCATTTCCCTAACAGAGGTTAAATAGTTAAAATAAAATTACCACCATCATGTAATTTTAGAAAGCTGAACTATCTATTAGGGAAACACAACATAGCCATGTGCTTTCAAAGACCCATCCATTAAAGTGACACACATCTGAACCCCTGGCTGGTCGCTTGTGCTGCCTCTCTCTTTCCAAAAGGAGCAGGTTCTAAATTATTTAGATGTCAAGCACTGATGGATATTTAATTAAATATAGCCCTAAGGTTGTTAAATCACTGAAGATAAACTTTCTATCATTTATGAAATCAGGTTATGGAGTTTAATGTATTTTATAATTTTTTAATGTAAATGCATATTTCATAGAGTTTCTCTCTGATATGGAACAGTAAAAGGACATAGATTTAGCTTCAAGTTATGCACATTACTGACACTGGTCTACAGCACAGGGCTGGTGTTTGCCTGATGCTTAGCACCTGAGGACTGCAGCACAGTGAGGGATGGGATGGGATGCAGAGAAGCTCACACAGCCAGGTAAAGCAGGGGACTGACTGAGCTGGAGTAATCTGGCCCTAACATCACCCAACCATCCAAGAGTTTATTGCTGCCTTGTGTCTAATGGGAGACTTCAGCAACTTATCAAGCTGAAACTGCCCAGACTGAAACAGAACTGGCACATCAGAGATAGACTGGGAGAACTGGGTTTGTTCAGCCTCCAGAAAAGGAGGCTTAGAGGGGATCTCATCACCATGTACCAGTACTTAAGGGTAGCTACAAAGAAGATGGAGACTCCCTTTTTACACAGAGTCACATGGAGAGGACAAGGGGGAATGGACACAAGTTGCTCTTGGGGAGATACCAATTGGACACCAGAGGAAAATTTTTCACAGTGAGGACAGTCAACCATTGGAATAATATCCCCAGGGAAGTGGTTGACTCGGCCACGTTGGACACCTTTACGAGTCGTCTGGACAGGGTGCTGGGCCATCTTGTCTAGACTGCTCTTCCTAGAAAGGTTGGACTGGATGATCCCTGAGGTCCCTTCCAACCTGAGATTCTGTGATCAGGAAAAGCATCTCTGCCAAAGAGCAGAGTTTTTAGGGAAGGACTTCTACCTTCACTTCACACAGGAGCGGGATGAAAGGGCATTCAAAAAGCAGTTACACTCAAATACTCATACAAACAGAACACATCCTTTTTTATTAACCCAAACCTCTGCAAATACACAAATCCAGAGTTGCTGTTGGTTTAGGCACCATTTCCAATTTGACAACAATGGATTTTGCAGGAGCATAGCTTTGCCTATAGCTGCTTGACTATACACTCTAGATTAAGATACAGGCACAGACTGTGCCCTTATCAGATTTAGAAAGGTAATTGACCGTGTCTAAAATAAGTGTTAAGATGTCAGTACAGCACTTTAGAACCAAGCACCACAGAAAACAAAAGCAGAACACCGCCACCCCCATCACATCCCCCATTTAAAGCAAATGCACAGGTTTTATGGTATTTTTGCCTATCAGAAAATACATAACCATCAGCCCTTTGTGCCCTGCAATTTAGAGAAGATAAAAGAATGAAGGAAAAGAGCCAGGAAACTTTGGCATGATGCACTGCACCTACACACAGTCCTTGCCCTTTCTATGCTATGTCCTTCTTCTGTATCTGTGTAGCACTAGCAGCATTTACAGGAAAGGGTTCAGGAAAACCTCCCAGTGTGACCATCACATGCTAATAACTTGTCCAGTGCCACTGTAACTCCTATTCAAACAAGAACACACAGCTACTGATACCACATAGAGAGTTGCAATTCTACAGGCACAACCAGATTTCAGTTACTTTTTTACTTTTTATATAAACATTGTATTATTTCTGCGTGTTTCTAATGCCTTGCTTTTCCATGGCTTGCTTTCAAGGCAGCTTTTCAGTGTACTGTCAGAAACATACTGCCCTGACACACTTGCTATACAATTCCCTTTTGTTGCAAGAAGTTCCCCATTATCTGATTCATGGCCAAGACCAAACTTCTCCTCTTCAGATCAACATACTGGCATGCACAAAAGGCTGAGGCGAGGCCCAGGAGACCGAAGTGCTGTCTGTTCATGCAAATACTTTTTGGGGAATGAAGTGCCACACTGCAGCTTCCTCTTCCTTCTTCTGCCTCAGCTACATGATTTGTAGTGATTCTCAGTGTCACCAACAACTCTGTACCTTCTGCAAACTTACAAAAAACCACATTAAACCAGGGTCTTACAGCTAGCAGAGCAGTTAAACTTCAAATAGCACTGTGACATTCAAACAATGAACCACAGCAAGTGCTAAAAGCATGACAAGGATCCAGCACAATGAGTATATAAAGTAAAAGAAAAGCAGGCTCAAAGCATCATCTCCTTCCCTTCTTGCTCTGTTGCTGCCTTGTCATTACTGATCCCCACATAGGCAGCACACAGAAGTGCATTAGCAGCAATTACACAGTGAAGTTACCTGTGACCAGCTGAAGACCACATTTAAGTCAAGATCATTTTCTGAGCAGTCAGGAGCTCTCCATGTCCTCTCAGCACTTTTCATTTACACACTCATTAAACCATAACCAGTCTTAACAAGGGCTTTTTGCTGCCAACGGAAATCTGCGTGCTGGTGCACCATACATTATGCTACAGAGCATAAGCCTCTCTCAGACTTCAGGGGTGGCTATGTTTTCTTCCCAACTAAGCCAAAAGGCAGGAGAAGTGAATGAGACAATGCTCTTGGTCTCCCTGGCTACTGCTAAACTGTACCTGCCAAGGCCAGGTCTTATGCCTGGCTCAGGCATCTGCAAGATGCTTCTTCCACACTATGGGTTGCTCCGTTTTTAAGAAGCACCCATGTAGCAGTCTGCTTCCTTCACAGTCCCACAGATGTTTCACCTGCCTGCACCTTCACCTCCTCCAAATTACTTCGGTTCAATATTTTGGATGGGGTGCAAGGTTTAAAATTTCCTTAAGAGTGGTTACCAAGCTCAACACTAGCTCAATAAAAGCAGAGCAGAAGTAACTTCCAGTATCTCACCTCCCCCTCCTGAAATTTTTCATCTCTCCTCCAACTCTGAGAAATCTCTGCCCAAACCACACAAGGAACTAACTGCATTCAGGGTTCTGGTAGACCAGAGAAGTGAAACTTCTCACCAACACCACCCATGAGTGGAGAATTGTGTGCCAGCTACTAAATTTAAAGAAAACAATCAAAAAAAGCCCCACCAATCCTGGCAGCTGGAACATAGCACCCTCTTTGGAGCAATAAGGGTATCTGGAAAGCACATGTGAGCATCTGAAGCCATCACACGGTGCTCCTAGGCCCAGTTTTCCCTAGGAGCTCCGGCAGCTTTTTTATGGCATGGACTTGCTCCCATGCACTGCCAGTCATGGCCCAGTTATGGGTGTACAAACATGACTATGCTATGAAGTTTAATAATCACTGTTCACAAGCAGTGGCTTTTTTATATTGGACACACCCATTGTTTACATTTTAAAATAACAGGAACACCAAACCAGTTTACTTCACAACTGCAGCAAGGCTACTGATGAGCTGTCAGGTCTTAAGAATTTAGGGAGTGGTTGTTTGGGGTATTTTGCATATCCACCTTTTATCTCACTGCCTCAAAGAGACAACAGCTATTGCAAGGAAAATTTAAAATCTTTATGTTAAGCAGACTTTGTTTTTAAGCAGGAGTCACCCCAGCATTAAAAGGGCAGTTGTGCTGTTAGCCAGTACTTGCCTAGAAAGTTCACAGCAGCAAAATCAGGAAAGCAGGGCTTTCCCCACAGGTGAGGCATTGCCAGGCATTTTAACACCCTCAGACTGCACAATTGCCTCTAACTCTGAATTTGTAATTTGGTATTACTGCTGTTACACCTTTTCCTCCACTAGAAGATTAAACTAACTGGACTTAATCCTGTCCACAGGCTTTGATCCCAGCCACAGGTTTGCTCAGGCAGGCAGCTGCAGCAGAGGAGTCCACAGGCTTTCACACAGCTGGAGGGTTGGCAGTGGACTGAGCTCAACCTCACTGAAGAGAGGCAGCAAATACAGCTGAGACTGGATACAAAGTCACTGAAGCTGACCTAATGGTTGCTTAAAAAACAGTCGTCATTTACCTTACTCAGAGGAAATGTAAACTTGCCAAAGAGACAGACAGGGAACTCAGGACCTGTCTTTGAAAGCTGAGAAGAAAACAGGACTAAATCTCATGTTATTGATTTATAATTACTATAATAAGCCCATGACATATCATACGCTACCGTTTTTTTCTCTTACCCAAAGTACAAAAGGCCTCTGGCATACTGCATACTCACACCACACTAACATACACAACCTGCACCTGACAGCACACAGGGAAGGAAAGGAAGTGCACATATAATGAAGAAATACCAGAGAAAAGCAAGAGATTATTGGTTATTTGCAGCCAGCAGCTCCTCAAACGGAGAACAAAATATATTACATCAGTGATGATAAATGCGCAAGCAGCAAATGACAACAACAAAGCAACACACTCATTTTTCACCTGCAGGTAAAAATCACCCCAGTTGCAACCCTTCATAAAATGACATATCTCTGTTCTTTCTTCGAAATGGGCAATTAGGTTTCTGGCAATAGCTGCAGAATGACCCAGCCATTATACTAAGTGATGGCATTTTAAGGCTGCTGAAATATATTCTGCTCTTGGAGGGAACAAAGCTCATAAAAAAAAAAGTCTATCATATGTGACCATAACATGCCAGACTGTCTTCTACAGCACCTGCAGGAAAAATACCAAGGGCGACAGGGCCACTTTTCCCAAAGTTCTTCCTAGCTTAATAGCAGAGTGTGTTCACATAGAGTTTTTCAGAGACAACGCCTAACCTAGGCACCAGCATGCCAGACCCTGGCAGCAGCCAGGACATTAGACAGTATGGTGGCATTGGCACTCTTGCTCCATAAGCCTGGTCCCTGAAAGGTGTCACTAGCTACGGGCACAATGCACTGAGTACACAAAACATAACCTTCAGATTATAGTGGCTGTCAAAAACCCTTTTGTAATTTTTATTCTGCTTGATTATTCTTACCATAAAAGACCCCGTGTTGTTTTTTGTACAAGCTGTTTGGTGGCTGGGGCTAAACCACGAGGCTTTATTACAGTTTCACCTTTTGTTTGTTTCTCCCTTAAAAGCCTCATTCAATTTACCAAGAAAACAGGCAGGATCATCATAAGCAGATGAATTTAAATACAACAGACACAAAATCCAACACATCTCTCTGACATTCTCTGTAACAAGATACGTAATTTGTAAACATCCATTCTAGAAACCTCAGTGGCATCTGCTGTGCAACGCAAACACAAGTTGCAACTTCCTGTAAAACTCCTGGATGATTTTCATCAAGGCAAGCTGATAACCAAAACCTTGAAGGCACGTGACCTGCCACTTGCAAACTCCCTGCTGAAGCATCTCAGGAAAGAGCTGAAAAAGTCTCTTAACAAAACGTTAGCTTAACACTACTTTAGATTTTGGCTTTTCCCTTTCAAGAACCCAAGAAAGGGATGCTGAGGATTTAAGATGAATCTGGCTGCAGAGAAATGGTCCGAGATGATCGGATTGTACTGGTTACCAGATGCACCCCTAATTAAGAGCAACTGCTCTGCTCCTTGGGGCTGGAAGTGGAGATACAGAGATGAAAGAGAATGTGCCAACCTCCCCAGCCGCACTCACCCACTGCCACATGCTGGTGCTACTAGTAAGTTAGCAACCTGAAGTCAAGAGTCTTTGGCAGCAAGTCATAGAATTGTAAAATTGTTTAGGTTGGAAAACACCTTTAAGATCATCAGGTCCAACTGTTAACCCGGCACTGCCAATTCCACCACTAAACCATGCCCCTAAGCACCACGTCTACATGTCTTTTAATACCTCCAGGGATAGTGACTCAACCACTTCCCTGTTCCAATGCCTGACAACCTCTTCAGTCAAGAAATTTTTCCTAATATCCAATCTAAACCTCCCCTGGTGCAACTTGAGGCCATTTCCTCTTGTCCTACTGCTTGTTACTTGGGAAGAGATTGACCACCACCTCACTACAACCTCCTTTCAGGTAGTTGTAAAGTTCGGTAACTCACTTTTATCTGAATGATATTTTAAAAATAGAAGAAATACCAAACAGTGAACAAAATACCAAAGTGCTCTTGATACTGAAGTGTGACATTAGATTATACACATTCCCAGTCCTCCAAGCATCATGTGAAGGCTAAAACAAGGGGGCTCTTAAGTACACAGGAAAACTTGCGTGCACCACAGGTGCAAAGGCAGAGTCTTAATGAGCAGAAGACAGAGGCTAGGCATAAGAAGCAGATTTCATTTCAGTGCCCTGCACAACGTGTAGCCAGTGTGCCAAGGTGTGAACCCCAGCGCAGCGCCATGCCCTGCAGCACACCCATCGCACCTGCTGCCTTCGGCGGAGTGACGCGGGCGCCCCGTTTTAGACACATTCTTAATTGCATTTGCTGCCTGCAGACCCCGGAGGGGACACCCACCCTCCCCGCTCCCAGCCCCAGGCTACGGGGCGCCGGCAACCGGCGGCGGAGGCGGCCCGGCTCGGCAGCGTCCGCTCCCCAGGGCCGGTGTCACTCCGCGATACCGCCCGCCAAGCATCACCCACGGGGCGGTCACGGAGACACGGGGTGGCTTCGGCAGGTCCGTCCTCCCTCCGGGCCAGCGGCCCCAGCACGGGGCGCGGAGGGCACCAAAACGCTCGCCACGGCAGCAGCCGAGCACCTCCGGCCACAGACGCCACGAGCCGAGTGGCGCCGCCTCAGAAAGTGCCCGTCTCCCACGGCCCTGCCAGCGGAGACCCCGCTCCCGCCGCCCCCAGGCTCTACACTACCCCCCGCACTTACCGGCCATGGCGGCCCCGACCCGGCCCGCCCTTCCTGCTGGGGATGGCGGTGGGGCCGGGCCGGGCGGTTGCGGCCTACTGGGGCGGGCTCAGCCTACCAGGGTGGTATGGCGCGGCCTACCGGGCGGCTCCTTCCGGGCCCGGAGGAGACGCTGCCGGAGGCGGCGTGGGGAAGCAGTATGCTCGCGGCCGCTCCAGCTGCGCCCACGCCGGTTTGAGGAGGGTTCCCCAGCGCCTTGACGGCCTCAAGGCGCAGAACGCGTTCGTTTATAATGACTGCATTTATCTGGCCGTCCAGGGCGCTGCGCGGCGCGAAAGGATGGATTTACGCTTGCACAACTGTCAGGTTTGAAACAGTTAATTGCATAATTAGTAAAGCCGCGATTTACTTTTCCACAAGTAATTTAACAGCTCAAAATACCATGCCTACACTTTCATCGTATCTGTATGCAATTTATATTTTTTCTTGTGCCGTGGTGCTGTACATGTTTGTGTAGATGCTGCTACAGTGTGTGAGGCAAATTTGACATTTATAAGTCCATGGAGCAGGGACAACTTCTCTCAAAGACAAGCTTGTGGTGAAGCATCTAATTAATTGGGATATATTAACTTCATGAGGGAAGAGGTACAAGGAAATCTCTGCATTTTAAAAACTCCTGTTAGCACAAAATTTCATCAGCATCTAATTACCCAGTGAAGTTTGGAGGATGATATGCCCTCCTAGGTATAAATGCTGCAGTGGAGTGAGGCTGAACCTTAGCTTTGTGGATTGCAATAAGGAAAGGGATGCTTTATTTACTACTGCAAGGGTTTTTTACTGCAAAATCTGGTATTATAATGTATTGGAAAAGGTGGATTTCTAGTATGGGAAATACACCCGGTAATTTGTAATTGTGTTGTGTTGAAACTTGAAATTGACTTGTGTTGAAAACATAAGAAAATATTGAAGAGGGACAGAAATCTTCTAGAGGGATTAAAATCTCAGCAGGCAAAGCTGTCTCCAGGCTGGTACATAAAATGCTTCAACCACACAACTGCCCTTGCACAGACACCTCTTAGTAAAACAGTTTCTTTCTCTTGAGCAGCAAGTCCCCCAGTACGAAGACACACCCTTACCCAGGAAACATAACCGTTGTATGGATGAACACTAGTCCACAAGATCCCGAAAGGCTTACCCTGTTTTGCTGCTGTGCCATCTTAATCCAAACATGTGGAAAAGCTATGCCAGTATACTGGGACTGGTTAAACAGAGAGATAATAAAGTGTACGACCCCTTGCTTTGAGTGATGTGGTGTCTTGGGAACTTGTAGCACTGAAGCTGGAGGTCAGTGTGTCCCAATTGCCAGGCTGGGACTCCTGAAGCCTACAGGGTAGGCAGGAGTTGCCAAATAGGTAAGAAAGGATTTAGTGAGGACTTGACTTGGCATTTGGATACACGCTGTAGACCCTCTTGTGAGAGACAGCTACAGCTAGCCTGGGAGTTAAAAAAAAAAGAAAATAGAGAATTTGCTGGAAGTTTGAGAGTGCTGCCACTTTGTGGTCTCACAGAGGAAGTGTCATACCCAGCACAACCCCAGAGATGGTGCTTGGGGCCTACCTGGTCATTTCTGGCAGGACTTCGGCTGGCAGGGCTAGCCACAGAGTCCTGAAGCTTTCTTCTGGATAATTTCTTTCTCTGATACTCTCGCCTTTGTTTTCAGGGTCTGGCCTTCCCTACAAGGGTGGAGTTTCTAGCCTGGCATAGGTCTCCCATGAGAGCAGCGTCCCACCCCAGCACCACATCACACACCCCTGTGGTTTCTGTGCTGCAGCTCCGAGGAGCTCATCACAGGGACCTTGGTGAGCACAGCCAGAACTGCTGTAACACACATGATTATACCAACTTCCATTAACAAATAAGATACCTAAATACCCATGTTTACTCTTGAAAATGCTGGTCTGCACCTCTGTACTACAAATGAAAGCAGCTTCTTTATCTCTAGAAAGTATAAGAATATGAAAAAAAATTTCATTGACATATTTTTAGTATTATCAAATGCTGTGACATTTATGGTGCATGCCCTTGGGAAGATGAATAGAGTATAAGCATCCTGAGTTTATTCCATTTACTCTCAGGAATCCAGATCTTATGAACAGCACGAAAATAGATTTTTAAATTATTATTATTGCACATGGAGACCTTGATCATACCTGTATGAGAGTGGTTTTGGCAATGTATTGTAGTAACAGAAACAGGCACCTTGTGGAAAGGAAACTGTCATTTTTTAACTCCTTTCATCATATATTTTTAAGACCGTTTAATTTGTATATTAAAATATTATAGCAAGATATGTTGCCTAGTACTAAGAAGGAGCGGTGGTATGGCATGCTGAGGATTTGGTTTTATGACCATTTTATACCATTGCGAATTCACTGTTTTGTGCTTTGCTACAAAGTTTCCCTGGAATTGCTACCAGAATCTAAATGAAAACCTGGTCGTCTTATTGTTACAGACTGAAATCTCTAATATAAATCTTAAATATTTTTTAGCAGACAGTGTTTCCGAACACTGTGAGTGAAATGGAAGTGAAAATCAATCATTCAGGAGTGCTGCAGTGTACACTGCTACATTGCCTGGAGATATTTCTGTCTTATAGACTCAGATAATGATACAAGAATCAAGGGTTAAATATATCTCCTTCTCATGCCCACGGCATGCAAGACTTCTGTGGCCTTATGGCTGTTAGATTTGTGTTGGAGAGACAGGTCCTTGGGGAGCCACATGGCTGTGGTAGAGGCAGTGGAGAGGGACGTCTGTCCTCATTCACAGGGCTGATCCGTGGAAAGGCACATACTTGGCAAGAGCTGGGCCCCCAAATCCCCTCCCATGGTATGATCCGTGACATTCAAAGCACACAGCCAGATAGGGAGGACACACGCTGCCTACTAAACCCTTACACTCTTTGAGGCGAGTAATGCCGATTTTCAAAATGCTCGCAGACAGAGTGGCACTGTGCAAAGCCCTTGCTTCTTGCTGATGGCAGGCGTGCCACATTGACAGAGCCCAACTTGTTTCCGAAACTATCTATCTGATCCATTTCAGACTTCTGTCTTCTAATTTAGTGGCTAAGCTAAGTGACCTGCCCAACAATGTTTTATTTCCCGGCATCTAAAGAACAGCAGATATATTTTCTGGTTAGCTAATCTCAAAAGCCATTGCTGTTTCCCCCCTGCTAAACCAACTGATTTGTTTATTTGAGTGAATTATTTGCTTTACTAAGTATTACGCTTGTCCTGGCAGCATCATCATGTAGTGTTTTCTTGTTTTATCTGTTAATTGTTAAATCAAAATACAGTTTCTTATTTTCCCACAGCTGAAGAGGTCTGGATCTCTTTAGGAACAAATTAAATCCAGATAGTACAGGCAGTTCCTGTAACAAAGTCTTTCTTTGTGTTTAAGAAAATACAATGAAATATTTCTTAAAAGCTCATATTACACACTAAGCTCCATTCAGCAAGTTTTAGCTAACCATTTATGAAAACAAGACTCCAAGAAGGAAAAAAAATGGGACAGCAGTGACCGGCTGGCCACTTCTGTCAGAGCTGCTGCCCCTCCTGCTCCACACTTTTGTTCCTGCACATTTGCACTTTCAGACTCGTCATTTTGCCCAAGTTCCTCGTTACAAATGTACACTTACATGTCTTGTTGAGCATCGTCCATAGGTTTCACAGATTTGTGCTGTGCCCAGTACACATACAGCGGGGCAGCCGGAGTGCCGTCCTCCTTGGAGGAGCAGAGGTCACTGGCAAGTTAGAGAAGTGAAAGTAAACTGGGCAGGACGGGTCCAGTTGTGCTCAGCTGGCAGAGGCCTGCCGGGTGTGTGTGGGTCATGGCTGCCAGCAGCACAGACCCTGGCTTCACTCCCAGGAGCCAGTAGCAGTTTGCTCTTGATTTTGAGGGACATGTAATCAGCTCTGAAAATCAAGATGTTTGTTTACTCAGAGTTATGGGATTTTTCGGGTTTTTTGTGCTAATAACTTCTAAGATTGCTTTGCATGTAGAATGGGTAATTTTCCAGTCTTATTTATATAGTCATATTATTGGTATAATCACCTTTTATTTCTTCACTGATTAAAAAGAGATGAAGAAAAATAATTCTCTGGCTCTAAACACAGAAGCAGAAGCTGTACCGCAAGTTCTCAGCTCTTTCTTGACCAGCTAAGCCAAACTATTAGATGTGAACAGAACTGACTTGGGGAGAAATATAGCTTGGAGCATCCATAGATCTGGAAATCCCTGGTCAGTTTTAACATCTTGTATTCATTATATGAATGAATTATATGCACCGATTCTGTTGTATGACACCCTATCTTTGGAAATTTTGATGGTGTTAGTAAAACAGGAGGATGATGCAGGTAATGGAAGAATTGAATACCTCTTGTTCCTGGCACAATGGAAAACTCAGCATATAGAATAAGCCTTTGTATGCTGATCATAAATAATTTTGATAAATATTACAGAAGTTACTGTGTTGGCTGTTAGGTTGGGAAAGAATGGGAAAGAACAGCCAGCTTCACATACATGTTCAAAACCGCACGGTGCTCAATATCTGATCCCTTGTACAGTACAAATCATATTGTACACCTGACAAAAAATACTCAACTTAAAATATTTTTTTCTAGAAAACCCAAAACATTTAAATTCTTTGAAGATAGAAAGCCACTAAAGCCATTTGAGCATCCTCCCCTTCAAATAGGTGTATAAATAAACAGCTGTCAGATTTAGCAAACAGATTCAGCAGAGCTCCAAGGGAGGGAACAAAGCCACTTTATCTACAGTGTCCTCACATGGAAGTCATCACCCTGCCAGCTCAGCGCCTCACCTGACCACCACGGAAGGACAGAAAGGAGGATGTGCAGCCAACATGCAACCCACAGGCTTTATGAATCAAAGGCCAGCATCTGGGCATGGATTAGAAGCCACTGCAGATCCCAGCTCATGGATGCAACACACCTCCTGTGGGAACCACTAATGTGAGCATTTCCATTTCACCTTGACCTTGAAACACATGAGCAGTCTGAACACACATGCTTAAGTATAGCACCAGGGATCCAGGGAACAAGCTGCCTCTGCTCTGCTTTACACCAGATGAACTCTCTCTGCCTTGCTTGCTGCTGTGCCAGAAGAGTTTCATGTTTCCATCATTGCATTAGCGTTACATACTGTCATGGTTTTAGCTGGGATAGAGTTAATTTTCTTCACTCTAGCTGGTATAGTGCTGTGCTTTGAAATTAGCATGGAAAAAAACCTGTTGAGATAACACACAGATGTTTAGGCTGTTGCTGGGTAGCGCTTGTACTAGTCAAGGACATTTCTAGCTTCCCATGCTCTGCCGGGTGCACAAGAAGCCGGGAGGGGAGGGGGCACAGCTAAGAGAGCGGATTCAAACTGACCAACGGGATATTCCCTATCATGTAATGTCATGCCCAGTATGTTACCTGGGAGGGGCTGGCCGGGGGGGAGCAGGGAGCAATCGCGGCTCGGGGACGGGCAGCGTCGGTCGGCGGGTGGTGAGCAGTTGTATCGTTTGTGTTTCCGTGGTTTTTTTTTTCCTTTTTTTTTTTTTCCTTTCCCTTCCTTTTCCATTTTATTGTATTAACATTATTGTCATTATTGTCATAATCATTGTTACTATTATTATCATTTTATTGTAATCATTAAACTGTGCTTATCTCAGCCCACAAGTTATTTTGCTCGTCCGATTCTCTTCCCCATCACACGGGTGGGGGGGCGAGTGAGCGGGCGGCTGCGTGGTGTTCAGTTGCCAGCTGAGGCTGAACCACAACACCTACCGGGAATGGAGACTTGCTTTTCAAACATCTTCACGTCCATGGTGATTGGGACTAAACAATGTTCCCACCAGCTGATGTGTTCTGAGTGTAATGACAGTAGAAAGAGCTATTGGTTGTGGAATAATTATACAAGAGCCTTTTAACAGTGGCGCTGTCAATCAGCTCTCTCTTCATAACAGTCCTTAAAAAATAAGTGGAAAAGATCGCCCCCTCATGTTAGTGAAGGAAGGAACAAATGAGGTTCCTTGTGTCACTTCTAGGGGAACAGGATTTGATCAGAGTTTCCGTAGAGTCATGTTTTATGAGGTATAACTGATCCACCCCACAGCAAAAGTTTATTAAAATGCCATAGAGGAACCTTGCTTTACCGCTGTTGTAGGTTGTTATCTGGCTCTTGCCTGCAGTGACTTGTCAAGCTGTTTCATGTGGGGAAATGAGGCCAAGATGAGGTGAAATAAGTCCTAAGGGTATTGTAAACATATATAGCCAGCTTTTCTGGACTTTTACTCATCCATGAGTTATCCTACCCTACTCCCAAACCAAAACAAGTTCTGAAAATTCTCAAGAGTTATTAAATGTGCTAAAGATGAACCAGTCCTATAGATGCAGTTGAGTGTAGCCATCTTTCTGAAGCAAGCCAGAGGAACATGCAGGACCTCTGGCTGAAGGTCCTCCACTTGCAAGGTGCTCATAGTGATGTTGCTTTCTACTCTTTCCTCAGATGTTTTTTCTGGGCACAAGAACTACTACACGACAGTATTTAAATATTGTATAAATTCTGCAGATAAATAACTTGTAAACCATATCAGATGTCATCAGGTAGTATTGATCTGGATCTTCCCTGAAACTTCCACAGAACACTTAGGAAGTCCCTAAACAAACTAAACTATGTATCACAGTTTAACAGCTTCTTGCTGAGCTATTGATGTTACAAAAAGATGCAACTGTAAGTAATTTCAAAAGCTACCAGCTGGCATGCTGCCAAATTTTCTTCTTGGTCCTTCCAAGATTCAATTGCATCTACCATTTAATTAAAGTTATTAAAAAGTTGTGCTGCATGACATTGTTGCAAAAGCCATTTATATCTGACAATAAGTTATGGCAGATTCATCAAGTTGCTCTGCTTCTGAGACATCACTGATGACTGGGATGTTTTGGAATCACAATTGTTAGAGATCTCTGCCTCCTCTCCATCCCAAACCATCAGTCGTTTGTATCCTTTTCTTACAGCTGGTGTCTAATATAAGCAGAGGGCTCCTGCTTTCCTGTGCCATGCCGTTTCAGTGGTTTTGGCCACCTCCTGCAGGTTGTCACAGTTCTGCCTTTTCTTTGGGTGCTGGACTTCTCACACAAACAATACTACCCCATAAAATCTATGGCTGACAGCACCCAAGCATCCTGAGGAAAACAGCATGTTTAGTGACTTCCAAGATAGTACCCAAGGGGCAGCTGTCCAGAACATCTACATGTCCATAAATCCATGTGGAAAGCTCCATGAAAGCTGCTTTAACTCTACAGTAGATACTCTGGTGTCCATCCCAAGCTTCACTGCTCCATCCAGATCAAAATGTAGTCTTTCCCTTTCTTTCAACCATAGAAGATGTGTGAAGGTCATACATACATTTTACAGCTTCAGGTATTCATGAATCCTGAGACAAACCGCCCCCAAATCATGTCATTACCATCAAAGAAACTTAAGAAACTTGTGGGTTTTTTCTGTTGTTTGATACTTTAGGACTGAAACTTTTCCCTTCAAATACAAGTGTGAGACCCTTATTTATTTTTAAATAGAAGCTGTTATTTTTCACATATTCATCCAACTCTACCATTTGTGGCTTAAGAAAACAAGAACTATCATGAGACTTGTGACAAAAATCATAGGATCTGGCAACACTATACTCTGTGTTATCTCACAAATAAAAGTAGGTGTTCCCCACAGGAGGTATTTCTGTAAGGACTTAACTGCTGCAGATACAGGGCTCACTGAGGTCGCATGTAGGGTACTCAGCACTTCCCAGGCTCTGGCACTCCATGTTTCCAGCATGGCAAATGCATTCTTTCATTTGTTTCAAGGAATGAATTTTCATTTAAAAGGAAGTAAGGATCAGATACCCTCCTATACAGCAAATAGTATGTCAGCTGGCTTAAAAACCATTCCCTGTTTAGTATTTAGCATAATATCTTAAAAATTGTCTTTCGGTTTTCTGCAAGCAGTTGAAGCTTAAAAACAGACCAGTGCAACAGCCTCAGCAGAGTTGCCTGCTCTAGGAAAACAGTTTTAAAACACAGGATGAGGGAATGCAAATAAGCAATTGCTCTGATAAACACCGTTGCCAGTTTTTTAATCTGTGAAGAATTATCCTGTCATACTGTACTGTATATCAATTAAATTGTAAGCATCCATGCAGGGAGGGAGGTGTCTTGTGCTCGTTTATGTAGTTTAGCATTTTTAACTTGTTCTTTAAGTGCAAGCCATCAGTTCCATAAAATACAAAAGGAATCAAATTTATCTTAATATTTGTGATCTTTTCTTACCATATTCTAGGCTGCAGACCTAGTCTCATGTTAAAATTCATTGCATTAACCAGTGAACTTTTCAGTGATGCCTGTTCCAAAGTAGACATGACATGGCTATCACCTCTGGGTCCATTTTTGCTTTTCCCAAGAAATACCTTACCTGTAGTTTTACTCTGTTTCTTTCACTGTATTTTTCTCTTTTTCATTTCCCTTGCTTGCTGTAACTCACATTCCCTTTTACCTTTCTGAACAGTTCCACTGACCTCTTTTTGTGCTGCTCCTCAGCCGTTTGCCACATTTCCATTTTTTTGAGGTTTTCCGCTGTGATATTCATGTCCTTGGAGTTCCTGAGGCAGGTTTATCAGACTTTTGCTGTCCTCTGCATTGTTTTGTCTGGGATGCCATTAAACAGTCTCTCCTAGTGACTGCCAGCTCTCCTACGCTCCATCTATCAGATTGTTTCTGCATAGATCCTTTGTACTTGTTATTTCAGTATGTCAAAATTTGCCTTTTTAAAGTCCTTTTTCCTTATTCTGCTGCTCTTCCTCTTTTTCTTGAAAATGTGATATCACTTATTTCCACATTCACCCAAATGCCACTTTTGACTTCTAACAAGTTTTTCCCTGCTACAGTCAAAAGCAACTGCCACCTCACTTCCCACCACCTTCAGCAATAAAGCAGTCACCAAGAAATGGGTTCGAAATCCTGGCAGTTGTACACTTTTCCAGCAAAGAATTAGACAAATAAAGTCACCCAATATTAAAGATGGTTCTGTTATTTCCCCAAGTAAACTTCTGCTAACTCCT
This sequence comes from Phalacrocorax carbo, assembly GCF_963921805.1. Classification (NCBI taxonomy): domain Eukaryota; kingdom Metazoa; phylum Chordata; class Aves; order Suliformes; family Phalacrocoracidae; genus Phalacrocorax; species Phalacrocorax carbo. The sequence goes on along the minus strand of NC_087518.1, from coordinate 24,030,450 downwards.
CCTCCTAACTGCAGGGTCAGTGCTGAACACCCAGCAGCCCATGCTCCATGCTCTTTTGCCCTTTATTCTCCAGCTACAGACATTAACAAGCGTTTCATCTCATGCTGAACTGCAGAGAATGTGCAGACCTTTCTTCTCACCTGTCCTACCTGAAAGAAGCTGTCATCTACCATGCCAAGATCCTACTCCTATTATTTGTCCCACAAGCACTTGTAATTCATATTAAGTTGTACATTTTATTAAGTGGAAAGTCTTTAACTTCTTCTTTGCATTTAATTCTAATGTACCAGCCATTTGTATAGGAGCACTGCAGATGCTTGGCTGGTTTTCCCAGCCTTTGTTCCTCTTTATGCTACATTCTGTTTTCATTTTCATCCACCTGCGGCCTTTCACCACTGATGCTATTCAAGCCTTCATTCTTAAACAGGACCCAGGAGTGCTTTCCCCTGCAGATGGAGCCCAGCCATTCCCAGCTGCCCTGCCAGAAAGCCCCATGCCAGCAGTGAGGAAGAGCTGCCATTGTGACTGTTGCAGTACATAGCTTTGTGCAGAGATTTCACATCCTTGCATCTGATTTTCCACTTGAGGGCACCCTGCTAGGGCCTCCAGCTGGCCCCTCCTAGGGACCGCCTTGTGCTGAGACTTTGTAACATATTCTGAAAAACTTTCTGACCCCCCTTGCATCCTCCCAAAGACCACCAGTGTCCCTGCGAGCTGCCTGACATGGATGCAGCTGGGCTGGCGGTGCCTGCAGCCGATGGGACAGGCAATGGAGCTGGTGCCAGCCCTGGGTGCAGCCAGAAGCTAAAACTGCACATGGGATGCAAGAGGACACCTCAGTATAGAAGCTGGCTGGGTCTGGCAGGGTACCAAAAAACTGCAGACAAAACGGTTCACAGCACAAATATGTCCTGATAAACATTGGCTAGTATTAATTTAATGAATTGAGACCTTAATTGGAACCAGTGTTGAGAAGCATATATATTATCTTTTTCACAGCACATATTAAGAAGTGCATTATAGGGGTGCAGACTGTTGTACTGTATAGAAGAACTGAGCTTATTAGGAAAAAAAACAAAGCTCCTTTGCTGCAACTTTGACATAGCTGAAGTTCAAGCACGTATTTTTGATCTCTGCTAAGTATGACCAGGATGGAACAGAGCATTTCTAGGCCTGCCAGCAAGCTGCAGTAATTTGGATCTCCAAATTGAAACTTCAGAACTGAAGGTCTTCTTAAGAGGATACCTGATTCATAACAAGCGGGACATACAATAAAACAATTACTGGGGCTTGATATAAGTTCATATTTCCATCATGACAGGAATGTGACAATACCCATTAGATAGCTGATGACAGGAGAATAAATAAGGCTTCAACTAGAACAAAACTATACTGTAACTATAAGATATGCATGTGTGTCTACATAAACAGCAGAATAAGAGCCGTATCCATTACTTAACTATTCCTAATCGACAAAAAAAGAAAAAACAACCCTTGTTTCCTCACACAGTGAACAGACTATTGGTAGGAAAAGAAGGAAGGTTTTGAAAAACTACATCGCCCCTTTATTTAGAGTGCGACCGCAGGGATGCTGCAGTGACTGAGCCACACTGCTCCAGGAAGGCTGCACCGCCTTCCCCACCCACAGGCCTGCACACTGCCTGCTCTCTCACACTGTACCATGTACACCAGCCTATTATAGGTGGTCATGGTATGCTCCCTTGCAGGGCAAAGTGTGCCATAGTAAGGCAGCACATCCCTCTCTACGCTCTTGCCTCTCTGACAGGCTGGTGGATCTGGAGGCGTGCCTCTACTGCTCCCAGTCTCACATGGTCTCTAAATGCAGAGCAGATGAATTAAACAAAAAGGTCTTCCTGATATAAAACAACAGGGGCTTTTAATGAAAAACAAAATTTTATTGTAGTTCTATCATACTACTGTGTAAAAATATGGGGGATTTTCATTCTGAAATGCTTACCAAAAACACTGGTTAAAATAAGGTTGTAGTCTTACAAATGTGTAATTATCATCAGTGATTTTGTGTGAGGCAAATATACAAACTGGCTACCACTTCTTTCTGGATGTACAGAAGAATGATATTATGCTTTTGCCATGGTCACAATACACAGCACACCGTAGAGAATGCCTATGGCCTGCCAGCTTCAACATTCTTTTTTTTTATTTGTATCAGACCTTGAAGCATTTCTGTTAAATAACCGTCTTGGAATATAGAAAACTTTCAAATTCATATGAATAATTAACTTTCTATATTGTCTTTAAGGCACATATTTCTATCCAAATTTAATTTTGGTCCAGAGGAGTAACTGTATTTCAGACATCAGCTATCCAGGTATCTGACAGCTTGCTTTGTTGTAACTATCCTTTTGTCCATAGATTTCAACAACATGTATTGAATCCACTGTCTGTACCACAGTGTTCTGTCCTGGTACAGCTTGTTTCACAGGTGCGCTACTGCTCTTGGTTAACTTAGGCAGATGATTGTCGTCTTTGCAACACCCAGGAGCTACGATGTCCCAAGTCCAATCCTCCTGGAACCTGTAAGCATGAAGGAAAAAGCTATTTCTGTTTCATTTGTTCTGATGAGGACACAGAACTTTCCAATCCATTTTATTTGCACATTAGGCATTTTGCAAACAACTTGTGATGTAACATATGGACTCACTTCTCCTAGCATTAAAACTAATTGGCAGCAGTGGGGCAAATACTTGTGTCTTTAAAAGCTAACGCAGATCCTGGAAAGACTTGTGAGGTTGGTTTTATTTGGGTTTGGGGCAGATGTTATTTATTTGTTTTCCATCAAATGAGTCCCCAGCTTCAATTTAATGCTACACTATCTAGAGAATATTACAAAGAACAACTGAATGCTGAGACTGGTGTGGAAGGAAAGTCCTTTCTTGGTTATCGGAGCACTGTTGGGAGCACAAGAGCCAGTTCTCAGTGGGATTTGGGGTGTTAATGCAGTGCTGTTGCATCATGCCTTATGCTAATGCTTGACTGCCTGCCCTAGCTACTGCTTGGCCCTCCCAAAAGGGGCTGCAGGCTGGGACTCTGCATTTGCCAGCTGCGTGTGTATGCAGCACTGGTGGTCACTGATCCATTCTGCACCCCACTTTTCCACACTGGGAAAGGAGAACTTGTCCAGCTGTGGGATAAGCCAGCACAGGCTACTGATGCAGACATCAAATAACCCAGCAGTGGATGGTGTGGGCAGAGCATGCTGAAAGATGAGAGATAGCATAGTTGCTGAAAGGCTGTTCAGTGAATGACACACAACTGGTTCAGGAAAACGGGGGGTAGGATCAGCTTGTGCTTAACTCTGCTGCAGGAGGCATGATGGATGTAGCTCCCTTAAAGCACACAGCTCTGTGAACCAGAAGAAGGTAAGACACAGCCCTTTCAGATTTGTGCTCAATTACTGTAGTCTGAACATGCAGGCTTTTGTAAAACCTCAGTTACTCCACAGCAGCCGTTTGCACACATGGCAGATGCTGAGGTTGCTTGCCCCACATTCACTGCAGGTAAACTAGCTCAGGTGGCTCCTCTAGCTTCCTCTGAAGCTGGTGGTGGTGGCCACTGAATGCAGCAGCCTCCACACCCACACCTGGGACAACATGGTCTTTCGTACATGAAAAGCGGGTCAGGAAACAGAAGCTGCATTCTGCAATTATCTGTTGCAGAAAGCCAGCAGAAGTGCTCATGCACAAAATGTGCATACATATAGGACCCACAGGGGAATAACAAAAAGTAAAACCAAATAACAGAGGTCTTGCTGTTCTGGTACAGAGTAGGTATACTACAGACACATCTTTCTTGGGGAGTAAATCTTGCTCTTCACTGGAAAACTGTATTACAAAACTATTTGGGGCATGAGCTACAGTCAGCTAGTGTAAAGGCATTTTAAACCACCTCTGCTTTTGATGCGAGGAGGCACTGTATCAGTGTAGTCAGATTATACTCATTAAGGAGGTGCTCAGATAAGCAGAATTTACCCACCTGTAATGTGGACAACAACAAACTCGTCTATTTCTCAAAAAATCAGCCCAGAACTTTACCCACTTTGTATTGATTTGCACTGTTTCAGCTGTGCCTTTTAATCTTGGTACATCAACAAGTCTTCAGGTATTTTTTGTTTGACACCAGAAAACCTACCTGAGTACCCTTGTGGCTTGCCATCAAGGAACAGAAGCTACATGGAGTAATGCTACAGATCTTACTGCTGAAAGAAAGTCTTCTGAGATACTTGCTACTGTGCCTTTTTTTTTTTTTTAATAGTACAAAGAATTCAGTTCTATCTTCTTGAGGTGGTATCCAATAGTTACAAAATAAAAATGAAATCAAAAGAGTGTGTACAGGGAGAAGAATATGAATAAAGTTTTGCATGGGGTAGCCATAGCCCTGCCAGGATTATAGCTCAAATCTAGGTATTCTGGTTACCTTGCACTAAATATATTCTACCTGGGCAGATTTCATCCCATTCTGATGTTTTCTCCTATAAAGCTCTGCACTGAGAAACCCAATTACCCACAGTCCACCACCAACTCAGAAAGCCAAACTGGCTAAAACTGTACTTGGAGGACAACTATAACACTGGCTAAGCAACCTCTTCCCCCCATTTTGAGAACTATTTCACTTCCATTGACTGGAAAAAAGTCTAGTATTGGGCCCAATGTTATTCAATATCTTTATAAGTGATCTGGATAACGGCATCAAGTGTAGCCTGATGAAGTTTGCTGATGACACCAAGTTGAGTGGGGAAGTAGATACTTCAGAAGGGAGAGCTGCTCTGCAGGAAGATCTGGATAAGCTGGAAGAGTTGGCCAGTGTCATGGTTTTAGCTGGGATAGAGTTAATTTTCTTCACTCTAGCTGGTATAGTGCTGTGCTTTGAAATTAGCGTGGAAAAAAAAACCTGTTGAGATAACACACAGATGTTTAGGCTGTTGCTGGGTAGCGCTTGTACTAGTCAAGGACATTTCTAGCTTCCCATGCTCTGCTGGGTGCACAAGAAGCTGGGAGGGGAGGGGGCACAGCTAAGAGAGCGGATTCAAACTGACCAAAGGGATATCATGTAACGTCATGCCCAGTATGTTACCTGGGAGGGGCTGGCCGGGGGAGGAGGGAGCAATCGCGGCTCGGGGACAGGCAGCGTCGGTCGGCGGGTGGTGAGCGGTTGTATTGTTTGTGTTTCCGTGTTTTTTTCCCTGTTTTCCCTTTCCCTTCCTTTTCCCTTTTATTATATTAACATTATTGTCATTATTATCATAATCATTTATCATTATCATTTTATTGTAATCATTAAACTGTGCTTATCTCAGCCCACAAGTTATTTTGCTCGTCCGATTCTCTTCCCCATCCCACAGGGGTGGGGTGGGGAGTGAGCGAGCAGCTGCATGGTGTTCAGTTGCCAGCTGAGGCTGAACCACGACAGCCAGCAAGAACCTTATGAAGTTCAACAAGGAGAAGTGTAAGGTCATGCACCTGGGAAAACATAATCCGGGAGTGCAGCACAGACTGGGATCCACCTGGCTGGAGAGCAGCTCTGTGGAAAGGGACCTGGGGGTCCTGGTGGACAGAAAGCTCAACATGAGCGAACAGTGTGCTGCTGTGGCCAAAAAGGCCAACAGGATGCTGGGCTGCATCAAAAAGGGCATCGCCAGCAGAGAGAAAGAAGTCATTATCCCGCTCCACTCAGCACTTGTCAGGCCACACCTGGAGTACTGTGTACAGTTCTGGTCCCCGCTATACAAAAAGGATGTGGACAGGCTGGAAGGGGTCCAGAGAAGGGCCACAAAGATGATCAAAGGACTGGGAAGCCTGCCATACGAGGATAGGCTGAGAGAACTGGGTTTGTTCAGCCTCGAGAAAAGGAGGCTCAGAGGGGCTCTCATCACCATGTACCAGTACTTAAGGGGTAGCTACAAAGAAGACGGAGACTTTGTTTTTGCAAGGAGTCACATGGAGAGCCCAAGGGGGAATGGACACAAGTTGCTCTTGGGGACATACCAATTGGACACCAGAGGAAAATTTTTCACAGTGAGGACAGTCAACCATTGGAATAATATCCCCAGGGAAGTGGTTGACTCTGCCACGTTGGACACCTTTAAGAGTCGTCTGGACAGGGTGCTGGGCCATCTTGTCTAGACTGTGCTCTTCCTAGAAAGGCTGGACTAGACGATCCCTGAGGTCCCTTCCAACCTGTGATTCTGTGATAGTATGAGGTGACAGTAGGCACCCTCCATTCAGTGAAGTCACTGCAGTTCCACCTAAGCAGAGGCTGGAAAGAGCTATTAAGAGGGTTGCAGTGTCAACAAGGGACAGATAAATGTGCACACAGTGGCTCTGCTCTGCACGCATGGCTATCAGTCAGCCTTCAGTTTGCACTTTCATCCTCAGGAGCTCTGTACTTTATCCAAAATAAATGTGGCTTATTTTCAAGAGCTTTGACTTTCCTTAACGCCAGTGTCCATCTGGGCTACTTCAAAACGTCATGGTAAAAGGATCAGAAGACCCCTCTGTACTCTTATCTGGAAATGCAAACCCATGCAAGGACGTGAAGTGCTGAACAGCCTATCTGGATGTACAATACATTTGACAAGGACAGACTTTATGTGACAGATAAAGTTTGAGCTCCCATCTGGGGAGAAGAACAACCATCATAGCATTTGTCATTGGATTTTAGAGGATTCACAAGAATTTTGCTTTGTGTGACTTGAGAGCTGTTCCTAGCTGGAGGGAAAAACTGTTAACGGGACATCCGAGGAGTGTGAGAACTCAGAGCAGTGGGGCTTCCACAATGCTGCCCCTCTGCTGGCACTGGCTTTAAAAAGACATTTTTGTACTGGAAGATGGGAGGATTTTTTTTGTTGCTGTATGTCTGGTGGCTTTGTACAAGACCTTGGAGTAATCATGGGAGCATTATGAAACCAGTAATAGCTTTACTGAAAGCACATGTTGCTGTACACATACCCTCCATGCTCATTGCGATGACAATGAAAACTGAAATTCAGAAATCAGTATAATTTAGCAGTCAGCTATCCTACCCTTTGTGACAGGGCCCCAAGATGAAACCACAGCTTACTTCCCCTGCCTGATCTTTCTTTGAAATCTGTGCGTCAAAAGGTACTGGAAGATTTTAGTCTTTGAAAGGTGGCGGTGGGGAACACAGAGCACAGCAATAACAAACTAGAGGGAAAAAAAGCCTCCATGAATAGAGAAGCTCAAGGTGGGGCAACTCGCAGTTGGGGGACAATCTATATACAAGCTTGAAAGGGAAATCTCCTCTCCTGAGCTGGGTCTCCCTCCAGTCCTAAGTGCCACACAGTCAAACATGATGTCTTGGGAACTGCATGTATTACATACAATTGTATCAAACAGGTCATTTGCTCTTTGCAGCCATTTCACTGGATGCTTTATGTAGCAAAGTATTAAACACCACAGTGATGATTAGCCCTACATCTCCTCCTGCAGCCCTGGGAGCAGCCCACTGGTGGCTCTCCGCAATTTAAGCCTTGTAGCTGAGTTGGGGGACCCACAGTTACACCCACGCAGACATTCAAGTACGCTGTGCAAACGATCCCGCACATGTACCACTGCCTTGGGCAGCAGTAGCTGGCAGTGCTCACCTCTGCACGCCCGAGCTTTCAGACAAACATGAGCAATTTCTGACAGTGAGGTCAATCATAAAAGAAAATGCATAGACCCTTTGGAGGGGGTAAAGGGTCCAGCACTCTGGTGAGACTTTAAGAGCACCCAGATAAATCAGTTTCTCCGGGACCTCTAACAGTCTTACACTAAGTCACTGTTGTAGAAGATGTTTTGCCCCCCCAAATTCTCCCACTGATGGATCTCCTGGCAGTCATTCTAGGTGTCCTGGTGGGTTTTTCTTGTTCTGCTTACATTTTCCATCGAGCTTTGCAGCAGCTTGTCTCTCAACATGGGTATTTCTTCAAGTGGTAAATCTATACCACACTACCCTGCTAGTAGAAAGGCATCAGATCCTTCAGCTTTTTAATCTCTTCTACTCAGGTGTTCAGATGGGAAAAGCAGCTGGGGGAAGAGGGCAAGGTAGGAATGTGGCCAAGTGTCCCAATACCATCTTGTTCATACTTCTAGAAGGTCCTTTGGCTTATAGCCATGCTCCTCAGCAAGCCTGGGCAGACACGAACATTTTTTAGAGCAACACAAGCTCCTGATTCGCACCTTTCTTGCAAGCCCTTACACAAGGTAGTGCAAAGCTTCAACAATTATAGCCACTAAAATAAAAACACATTTAATTTTACTGTGGAGGCCAAAGCTACGAGCTAATTCCACCAACCTTGCATATGTCTTCTTGGCTGAAAACGCCAAGTTGCCTCTCCTAAGAGCATGCTGGCTTTGGTTTTTTTCTTTGTTGCTGGATTGTCCTTACTTGCTTTTTGCCAGGTGCACTGGTAATGCATCATGTAGTCAGAAAAGGCTCTGCTACAAAAATTTCAGGTACTAAAAATATCTTCTGTGGGAGAATATACTAGCTTGTTTCTCTGCAGGTAATATGCTCCAGCTGTAGTGGAGATATCTGGAAGGAGGACTTTAAACCTACTGAGACATTGGCTTTTCCATTTGATTCACTCCTGCAGTCAGATCAGCTACTTCATAGAGAATGTTTTATAACTTGGCCTAGAGCTGTGTAAAGTAATTCACCTCAAAAGAGTCCAAATTTGGAATGCACAACTTCTTCCAAATGCCTCTGCCCAAGGGGAAAAAAAAAAATCACCAAATTTCTTTGCTGCTCTTTAGATGTATTTCTGAGCTGGGCTAGTTTCTTTCTGGCTGTAATCTTAGCTGGCAGAGGATAAAAATGAGTTAGTATACAGCTAAATTCGGTCCTGCCTGAGTGTGGAAAATACTGGACCATCAATTCTCCCTTGCAAAATAACAGTACATCCCTGAGTTGAGGGAGTATGTATTCCAGGTTACAAAACTGTTATGCTGAAAAAGCAAAGAAATTAGAGGCTTCCCTAGGTGTGGCTATTTCTTACCATAATTAGAAAGTTGATGCAAACTGAAATGAGCTCTGTCAGCTTTTTCTTATTACTAAGTATCTGTATTTCTCCTGGGGTAGCTATCTTTCTATCCATGCTGATATGTAAATACACTACAGCTCAAACAGTGGAGCACCCAGTTCTTTAATGTCTTTGCATGCCATAAAGGGTTTGGTGTTTACTCTCACAATGGTTATGCTAGATTGTGTGTATTTTTATGATTTCTCCTAGAGGCATGCTTCCGCTTAATGGAAAAGAGGAGGCTGCTATTTCAGTTTGGGATTCACAAGCAAGCCCCTGGAGTTCCTCCACCTTACCCCAAGCAGGGGATCCGAAGCCAAACTTGCCTCAACCCACCTGTACCAACTATTCACCTGGGAAACAGCTCAGCTGACTCATGGCAGCGGGTGAGCCTTCCCGGTGCCTGCAGTAGGGTGACCCCTCTCTTCTTTTTGACACCAGTTTCTTTAATACCATCTCTTCCTGACATTCACCTCCATCTCTCAAACATTACCAGTAGCTGGCACAGAGGAAGGACAGCTGTCATTAAGCTTCTCTTTACTGATATTTTACCCTGTGCCTGTCATGGGGCAGAGGACAACCTGCCTGCTCAGGCAGCTGACTAAGTCCAAGCTCTCCCACATGGCTGTTTGCTGGGGATGGAAAGTGGGGGTGAACCACTATTTATCTCAGGTGGTAGTTGCCAAGCAATTATTCCAGAAAAGGGTTACTGCAGGGTCAGGTATTATTCTTTTCCAGAAAATAACTGACTCAAAAATAACATATCCTGCTCAGAAACATACCCATTTCAAAAAACCTCTTAAACTTAGCACAGTGTTTCAGGTGCTAGTTCCTCTGCAATACCAAATGTCCCTGATTCCCAGGATTCTCCCTAGTGAGACCCACAGTGCCTGTCTAACCCCAAGCAGGTGTGGTGCCCTTGGCTGCTTTGAGAAAGGTCTCTCACTTTGGATGAACAGTGCCGAGAGTCCTGGTTTCGTTCTCACGCAGAAATGGTAAGACTTAAATCTTAACATGTTAAAGAGAGCAGAATACAATTTACTGATTTTAGGCTTTTTTCCTATTACATACCGCACTCAGGCTGTCAGAGCTATCCTCAATATATCCCCATGATGACAAGCCCTGCCTCTTCCTAGCAGTCCTTGTGGGGGGCTGTTTTGGAGGTTCATGCACATTGTTCTCTAACTACATTGCCCAGAGCTGCAGCTAATCTCTCTCCCATAGATGACAGACCCTTTTCATCAGCTAATCTGTCTCAAGCCCCTGCATCACACAGTAACCTGCTATCTCTGCTCCATGCTCTAAAATTCTGAGAAGCAATGCTGGGGGAAACATGTCCTTTCCAGCAGCCCCATGCCTTGTAACTTGGCTTTCCCTGCTCAATATTAGCTAAGTCTTCAAAGATTATAAAAGAGCAAATATGCTGTAAATGCTTGCAGCTCCTGCATATAAGACTTTCTGCTAAAAATTGATATTTTTATCCTCATTCTGATTCCTTACATACAAATGAAAGAGGTGGCATCAATAGTGACTGTACTCTGTAGCTAATGATCCCGGGTATTTGTAGACATATTTCTCAGCATTTTAAAGCAAATGGTTGAAGCTGCCAAGAATCCAGAATGGGGCTCACTATGATTAGAGTAGTTGCCACTAAAATTCAACTCTTCCCTGCAAAACTATGTATTCATCACATTTGTTCCATGCTTCAAACACGAGTGGAAAAAGATCTCATTTTGCAGCAGACAGGTCCAGAACAGCACACTGGAGCCTCTACTGTCCAACAGCTGGGCTTCTACATTATTTATAACTTCTGTACATCAGCATTCTGCATCCACATTATGTCACCTCGTTACAGCCAAAATGATCTCATCAGCATACTAAGGCACCGCTTTAACAGATGATAGATTTTTAATCCTAAATTACTTTGTAAACCGTAACAAATATCTTACCTGTCTGAAAGAATTGGCTTTTTGTTTTATTTGTTCTTACAGTATTTTTGATCCTTAAAGTGGTGAATCAAAGTGTTAATCTCTAACCTCTAAATCTATTTCAATTACATCTGAAAAGCAGCATGACCTACATCCTTTTAAAGTCAAAAATAGGGTAAGATATACTCAGGAGGGTTGTCTTCAAGGGTGGAGGAGTTCTCTCCCCTCCAGATACTTCATTTGCCACATGAAGAAGCAGCAGAACAGTTTTCTTCAAGAAAAGGAAATGCTATCTTATAAACTACACAAAGTGCCAAGCCTCCACCCACTCCTTTCTCAGACAAGGGCACCACTCATCTCTCAGCCTTTCCCTTCTAAGTGGCTTGCAAAGCCACCTCCCACGGCTGTATCACAAAGAACCATGCACACTGAAGCCCTGAAAAAGGCAGAAAGAAAATGATCAGCCTCCCATGCTTCTTAGTAGAGTTCCTTATTAGAAAAACAAAGTAGGATTTCTGATTTGCTCAGAGGTCTGGTGATGCATTACACAAATTCTTCCAAATGTCTGAAACATTAACGCTAGATGGGGTAGGATGGCATAGAGTATTTCAGTTGCATGGGACCACAATGAACATCTAGTCCAACTGCCTGATCAATTCAGGGCTGAGCAAAAATTAAAGCATATTATTAAGGGCATTGTCCAAATGCCTCTTGAATGCTGGCAGGCTTGGGACATCGACTGCCTCTCCAGGAAGCCTGTGCCAGGGTTTGATCACCATCTTGGTGAAGAAAAGCTTCCTAATATCAAGTCTGAACCTTCCTTGAGGAGCCTTGGTTAAATTTTCTTTTGGCTTGTTTGTGACCGTGGACAAACGCTTTGGTTCACATGCACACAGTAACATACAGAAGCTTTCTTTTGGGCTTGCTTGCCCTCAGTTTTGCTGCTTTTTTCCAACCACCTCTACTTATTTCCTTGGATAATTGATGCTGTAACAGCTTCACCACTACAGCAACACCTACACAGTTAAAGATTTCCTCCAAGCATAGGCTGCCAGCACATCCACTTCATGTTAAATGGAGAAAAGTACTGCAGAAATAAGTCAGGTAGTAAACATGACCTTTCATGCTGGTCTTCCCATCATAAGCCAGCTTTATGTTTGCACCTCCCCAGGGATTTGCCTACACTGTACTGCTGTTCCCAGTAAGCTGGATGTGCACAGGATGATGAAATTTAGCCTAATTTGCTATGCATGAAAAATAAGTCTTGCAAGTAAAACACAAAGCTGACAGACCATTTATTGTCTTCAAGAGCTGGCATGAAATATGTTAAAATTCCCACATCTCATCCTGCACGTAGATCCATTTGACAGAATTAATCAGTAGAAATTAGCATCTTTTACTAACCTTGATTAAATAGCTCTTATGTGAGTGAAGAAAGGTAACAAAGTACAAATTGATAAAGGGTTCCTAGAGCAATTCCAAGACAGTTTTATTCGGGGTCTGTAACAGCTTCAATGCCGTTTCCATCTCTGAATAGAAGCAGCGGCTGCTTTCCACGTGAGAAATTGCTAGACTTCTGGCTCTGGGGTGCACAGACTAATACACCTGCCCTCCTAGCTGATTTTTGCTCTGCCTAGTGATTAGCCAGGATCACATCACCTTTGCATGCTGGAAATAAAGAACACCTTGATTAACAGTGGACCTCATGTGCCAGGAGGTGGGTATGTGCACCAGTATTTAACAGAGCATGTGTATTGTTCTATGTAGAAGAAAAAGAGCTCACAGGCTTCCCTTCTCCTGCCCTCTGCAATTCCCCGCTGAAGTTTATACATTCTCCAGTTTTCTAAAGAAACAATAAACTTGTTGAATTCTGGCCCCAGAGAAGGTGCTTATCCAGAAGAATTGTATATTCCCTGCTACTTTCAGTTAAGAAAAAGTGTACAGAATTTGGTAAACATCATACAGCAGCTTCTGCTCTGTGGAGTGGTGCAGATAAGAACCCAGAAGGAGCTCAAGGCTCCAGCAGAGCACTACCCTGCTTATACCACTTTATAAGTTTATCCATATTATTTTAAAAGCAGATTACCCTTATACAAAACATTAACATCGTAGCAGATTGAAGATGCCCAAAATTAAAAATTGCATCCTAAGTTTTCTAAAAACTGTTTAGGTTATAATCAGTGTTTGATTAGCTTTATACATCTTTCCGAAATCACCCAAAGCTAGGAATTGATTAAGCAGCCATCAGACTTCTCTGCAAGTGCTCCATTTGAATATAATTTCCAGGTGCACTGTGACATGGAATTAGGTTTATAATCTGCATAAAATTGTTTTCTGCAGGTAACCACTACAAATCACAGATACTGCTGTACATAAAAGCTGTACAAGTGAGTAGTGAATTAACAGCAAACAAGGATTGTGCTATATGTTATCGAACTTGACGACAAAGCAGAATCCAAAGGATATAAAAGATACAATGACATATATTTATATGAACGGTACAATGACGTATATTTATATGAACGGTAAAACAGCTATTAGAATTTAACACTTATTAATTTTTCTGTTTTCCTTTTGTTAGCAACAACACAGCCAGAGTAGCACATCTGGACACTTTCACAGGTGGTTTTGAACTGACACAAAAAAACACCTATGCCCACCATCCACAGCATCCACATGATGCACTTTATTTCAGCGTGGACATTTCTTTGGACTACCCCAGCGTCAGGGTTCCCACACTGTGGGCATTCACACTGCCTTGAGGATGAGGAGCCCATTGTGTTTGCCCAGCGCACCCTGATAATGAAATAGTATTTCTCAAGAGAGCTTTTGCAGTCACTGAGGGATAAACGGTAAATGGTAATACTTGATGCTCACCTTGAGCCGTACTGCAGCCCAGTTGTTCCTGTCTGGCTCCTCTCCTAAGGCTCTTAGGCAAGCTGGCACCTTGATACCACTAACCAGTACAGGGTAGTGACTTTCCTGCTGCCATTTACCATCAATTTAACAAAGCCAATTAAAAACCTCTCTCCAGTTAATCTAATGCAACCTTCCCTGCAGACCAGGCTTAACTAAGCACTACTGGGGACATATGAAAGAAGCTGTAAGGAGGGAGGTCATGCTCGGCTTCTCTCTGTCTCACTTTTTGGCAACATTCATTCCCCCACAAGATGAGCAAGGTCAAGGACAGCCCTGACAGTCCACTGACATCACGTCCTCTTCAGGGGCATCCCTTTAAAACCCATTTTCGAGGAATCCTCTCTCTAAAATTTATTCAACGAACTCATTCAAACCCACTATATTTTAACAGCCTTACCTGTAGAAGCCTTGGTTATCATATGCCATGTTGGTCACATCATCAAATACAGATTTATTCCTGAGTTTCTTATTGTTGTTGTTTTTGTTTCTTCCCTTAAAACCAAAGTAAGCAGCTTGCATGTGCTCTAGTTCTTCAGTTCTGAGCTGGTACCACAGCTGCCTATCTCTGTGAATAAAGCAAGGGGTAAAATACATTACTGTGATAAACAGCTGTATAGCTGAGGTTTTATCTGGCCACAGCCCCAACTCACTGGAGTTTAAATCTAAATCCAGGTTTACTGAATACAGCACTTAAACACATGTGGAACTTCAAATGGAAGCCAAATATCCAAAGACTTAAATACCTACTTAAATACCTTAAGGTAGGGGGTTCTTAAAAAGCATAAATATTATTCTGTAAAATAGTGTTATTTTAAGTATTATCCAGCACTCCTTAAAAACAAGCAAGCAAACAAAACAAACAAAAAAATCATTTTCCTTATGATCACCTGTGGATAGTTCCAGGGAACAAAAAGCCAATAATTATGTCAATTTGATTCAGTGCATTTTGAGACTACAGGTAGTAGGGAAAATCACTTAAGGCATAATGTTGTGCCAGTGTTCTCATGGACCTTCATCAGCGACACGTGTCAGGCCAGATCCTGTTGTATGTGAAAATACTACAGACCATCCTTAATTTATGGAATAAATTATTTAAGAAAAAAAAGTATTTTCTGTGAATTTTTGCAGCACTGCCTTTCCTAAGGGTTCAAAAATCACCAGACAGGTTGAAAAGATGAATTGACTTAAACATGGAGGAGATGGGTAACACTGCCTTTGTTAAGAGCAGGTCTTATTCAGTTGCTTTCAGGATATCCTTTCAGAAACGAATAAGGCACTTTTCATGCTGCTCTCTACAACTCTGGGGGGGAAAAAAGAGCACAATTTCTTTTCTTGTTTTTAAAAGAAGTTTAAGATTCACATTATCACAGACATTCACACTAGCTGATGGGGACAAGATTAAATTTTGAGGGCTGGTGATGCTGATTTTGGTGTAATTTCTGTCCTCTCAAGATGCAATTCTGCTCCTGCCAAAGAAAACAGCAGCTATGCTCATGCAGTGGGACAAAGTCTGCAAGGAGGCTAAATTATGTGAGGACTTGGAGCAGCATTTGTCCTTTTTCACTCCAAATGCAAGAATAAAACACTATATGGCACTTCAAATACCATCAGATACCTTGCAAGACAGATTTGTAGGCAGAGGTGATCTCTTCTAGTAGACCAACTAAAATAGCCAAAAAAAGTAGACAGGTACACACTAGCTTTTCTTTCAGAGATGGTCTAAGAGACACATATTTAACTAATCCCCTACATAGTATTCTCATTTTTTATTATCAAGCCTGCAGCTCCTCTTCACATTAATGCTCTGTGCATCCAAAAGTCGATCCACATTTTCCAACTACCTCAACTGACCTCACAAAAGAGACCCCCTCTACATGAAGACCCTCATGCACTTCTGCCCTTGGATGCTGCCAGCTGCAGCAGCGCTACCACCACATCTGGCACGGTGCAGCACATCCTGCAGATCAAGCAAGTTTTGTACAGGGATGTGTTACTATTTCTTATGATGTGGACAGTTCCTCCATCATCTCAGTTGCTTTCTGACAGTGGGGCCAAGCCACACAATGCCTACAGGTTCCCTCTCCAGGTCTGGGGCTCAGTCATGGATGGGCCACGTTGGAGCAGCTCCTTCAGAGGCAGTGGAGGGAGGACAGAGGGCAGCAGGGAACTGCAAAACTCCCAACAAAAGGTATAATTTTATGTCCCAATGAGAGAACTGGGTCAAAACATCCAGTGTGAAGGGCTTTTCTTTCATAAGAGAAAAATATCAAGTCAAAGTTATGTGAGCAGCTAATTTGGACAAAACTCCATTTAAAATAAATGAAAAACAAGGACTTTGATATGAATTGTCTTATCGAAAAGACAAGTGGTGATTCCAAAAATGGCAATCAACCCTTTCATTAAAAAAATTATTTCATGCTATCAGTGAAAACCTAATATTATGAATGAGACCAAAGACTTCCTTTTCTGCCTCACAAAATCCTTTCAAGGGAAATAGAAAATCAGTATTTTGGTTACCATCAGATTTCAAGATGACAGAATTGCCCCCCTAAGCTGGTTCCCACACAGCTCAGAGCAGAGATCTTTGCTCGTGCCTTCCAAAGTCTCCCTCTACTCCACCACTACCCTACCTCACTCCAAACACTTCTCTGAAGCAAGAAGAGGCTTAAAATCAACCAGAAGTGCAGCTTATTGTCTGCAAGGCAGGCATCAGTGGGACAGGGTGCAGCCACCCCACTGAGTTATGAGCAGCAGTGGGAACAAAGAGCAGGAAAAGTGGGAAGGAAATGAAGAGTAGGTGCCTGTGGAAAGCCTTCTGTAGCAGGTGACTTTGGATGGATGCTTTCATGAACAACTGTGGCTCAGCTTTAGCCTACAGCCAGATGTGGTCAAGCAGCCACTCTTCACACTGGCTTTTTTATAATGGACTAGATTGGTAAATTTTACTTCTTCCCATGCCTGTCTATAATCCTGCCCGCTGTCTTGCACTTCAAGCTAGGAGACAAAATCCTATGCCATTCTAGCACAGCTTTGTGACAGCTTTAAGTATGCTTTGCAGATGGTGAGGGCTTTGATGGTTTTGACACAGATAGATTAATTTTCCCAGCAGTGTTCAAGGAAAGTTAAGGAAAAAATGAAAGAGAGGGAATGACTGAACACTCAGCCAATCTTAAATAATTCAAGGACAGAAGGACTGGTCCAGCAAGTAAGACTAGTAAGTTCAGCTTCTGCCTAACCCTGGGAAATCTAGATCTGCCCAGGCCCACTGAGGTCATCTGACATTAACCAACATTAGGTGCTTAAATAATCTAGAATTTCAAGTCTTTCTATGCTTAAAGCCTAACCTACAAATTACGGATTTTAAGTAATCAACATCATTGTCATGTTGTGAGCATCAAGTCCGTTGAAGCTCTCTGCTACGGGTGGGGTATGATGGGTGGGAACCGTAAGATGTACAGTCTTATGCCGGTTTTAAAAATCTTTTATTGACATACCTTTGAGCCCTCCTCCTTTCACTTTTCTTCACACACTTGATAAGACAACAAGTTAAAAAAGCCATGGACATCAGCAGAATGACGGCACAGCTCACAATGGAGGCAATCACTGCGACCTTAAATCCAAAAGTCTCATATTTTGAAACAGCTGCAGCAAAGCAAACACAGAAGCATGTTTCTAAGGTCAACATATTAATTTATCTTCCACATTTTCATTAAACCATGCTGAAACCTACCTGCTTCACACTTCTGCTAATAATAGCTCAATGAGGACTTTCATGTTAGTATGTGTCAAGATTCCAGAGTATCTTTGCTTCAGCTTAGAGCTATAGAAGCCTCGAATTGGGCTATTTAAAAATCTCTTGTTTATAGGCTACTAATGAATTGTTCACAAGTATTTCACCACTGCAAGTAATTAAACACAATGCCTTTAGTGGTGCAGTAGCTGAAAAGCACAACTTTGTTGGCATATCAAATGAAGATGACCTAGCAGACTCTTACAAGCAATTGTTAACAAGGACTGGAGCTGAAAAAACAAATCCTGCCAGGGCTAAATGGGTTTAAAGAAGCCCTTTAGAGCAAGGAGTTCCATATAATTACATCCTATTTGGCAGGCAGGGAACAACAGGTTTTCCTCTGTTTAGGGAAGGATGGAGGGTGGAAGGGACAGCATCTGCAGGGCTCACAGTGATCTGATGTTGGAAGTAAATTATGCAGACAAAAGGAGTGGGA
Organism: Phalacrocorax carbo; assembly: GCF_963921805.1. Classification (NCBI taxonomy): domain Eukaryota; kingdom Metazoa; phylum Chordata; class Aves; order Suliformes; family Phalacrocoracidae; genus Phalacrocorax; species Phalacrocorax carbo. The sequence goes on along the minus strand of NC_087518.1, from coordinate 24,012,316 downwards.
AGATGGTGTGGCAAAGCTAACGCAGATCTCTGCCAACTCATCTGGAGCACTAAGCATGTATTGCTTCAAAACTCATCTAGTTCTTCCAGTACCATGATGACCAGCACCAGAAATGGTTCAGCTGAGCTCCACACAAAGCTTTACATTTCTGCAGCCTCTGGAGGGGAGGATTCCTCTCATTTTTCTTTAATGGAATCTCTCAAATGAGGAATGAACAGCTAAGTTTGTGAGGGAGCAATGCATCTAAGAGAGCCATCCATCTACCAGTGATTTAAAATTACACAAGGTCTGAGACACAGACTGAAATTCTCAAAGCTCAGAGATACCATGTTTTGCCTACTTCTAGTCAAATTACTAACAACCTTATAATAAATAAGAAGGAAGATGGCGTGAAAGGTAGGTAATGTTGCCATTCAAATGCTATTTGTCAGTATGGTAACTTTCCCATGTGCCTGCCCACAGGCAGCAACCTAAAATTGTTCAAAAAATATCACCGTGTTTCTTTTACAGCAAAAATATCTTCAGAAAAGAATGCCAGGAGATTAGAGGGTTTGCAAATATGCTTGCACATTAGTTGGTCACATCTATATTTTCTAAAGAAGGGTACAGCATGTAGCTACAGAGTCACAGTTATACCAGGTGCAACACTTCTGGAGTAAATATGTGAAATCAGTCATAAATCCAACTGAGTCTTTTCTGTTTCATGATAATTAATGATGTCAGAACACATAGAGAAGGCAATTACAGTCGTGGGGGCAATTCTAAAGGAAACTGAATTTGTCTTTTTCCTTGCACAGAAGTCTAGAATGAATCTGAATATTGTAGGAGATAGGCAGGGCAAAATAAATACAATGTAGCCCAAAGGGACTGGGAAGGGTTTGGGAAGAACCTTACGGTTGCAGGAGGGCGCTCCATCTGTCCACTGCGTTCTGTTCCCTTTCCAAATGCAGGTGATGATGCCTGGACCCTCCAGCTGGTGTTCAGCAGAGCACTGGAACGTTATCACCGTCCCCATGGCCGTGCCGTTGCCATGAATGATCTGCAGTGTGCCAAGCTGGGGAGGGAAGACACGGCTGCACTGCCCTACAGAACAAAACCAAAGTGAGACAATGCAGTGCCAGAGCCAAAACAAAGGTCCACTTAAGTTTTATTGCAATCAGATTGTAAATCAGTCCAAGTTAATGGTCAAAACAAATAATATCCCTCAGTATAAGCAATGCTGACTTCTCTGCCAATTACCAGCCCAAGGCCAAACCCCTTTCGGTGCCATTCAACAGCTCCACTGCTCTGACCCCCAATGCAAAGGGAGTTTTTATTCATGTTGCAACATTATCTACTTAGACTGGTACATATTAAAACATTAAAAAAAAAAAAAAAAAAAAAAAAGCCATTCGGTGAGTGGTGTGGCCTCCTATAGGTTCCTGTCTTGTTGGACTCTGTGTGTTTAATTAAGTACTCAGACTACCATCTTCCATGCTGGGACTATTCAAAGCACATTTTCTCCCATGCAAACTTTCCAAGATCTAATGGATTGATCACATATTTCAGCATTTCACTCTACTTGGTAGCATCTTTTCATGATCCTACAGAAACTTCCGATCTTTCAAGAGCGCTGCACCTTGGTTAGTCTTGGCTGAAATGAGCCAGCAGGTTCAAATGCCACTATACAAGGAGAGGACAGAGGGACACATGCACATACAGCACAACTATGTTCGACTTATCTCCATTTTCAGGTGACAAACTCAGCTTTATAGTATATCATCAATTTTTAGTACATTTTTTGTAATTCAGCTTTTCTCTCTCTATTTCTTTGTCATTCATACAACTGCTCTTTGAGTCGTGGAGCTGTTCTCTTGGCCACCTGACATCAGCCGCTAACTTTATAAGTTGGGTTTTATTGCCACAACATTCCTTGTTTCACACTCATTTTAAACACAAATTTTAATGATCGGTCATTACGACAACATATAATATCCAGATTACTTCAATGATAACAACAAATATATTTTCTGGGTTTGTATATGAGCACTGACAGAATATGGAAACTGTTTTAGAAAAAAAAAGATTCTGTAAATTTACTAAATACCTGCACTACTGCATCAGAGCCCAAGTTCCCTATCTTTCACTGGCTCTCCACATGACTTCAGCAGACTCAGAGGCAACCAGGTTGCAATTGCAAGACCAAGTTAAAGCACTATGACGACTCACAAAAGAATTAAAAGGGGGAAAATATGCTTCCTACATTTACAAGCAAAAAGAAATGTAGAGTTTGAATAGCCTCCTTGAGAACATCTTGACAGAATCACATGTTGATAGCACATCTATTTTACTTTTAATACTAAAACTGCCCCTTGGTCATCAATTCTGTGATCCAACCTCAGCAGACAGGCTTACCACCTATCTTCAGTTTACATGTCTAAAAACCCCAGGTGTGGAAAACAAACCAAAGAAATCTCAGCAAAAGACCAAACAAAAGCCATGGTGACAATTACCAGTCTAATCTACCAAGTAAATATGCACTGAGGACTAGATTTTAAAAACATGCCTGTTTTAATTCCATGCAGATTGTTTGTTTGGTTTGCCACTTCTTTCGGTCTCTTACTATGGCAGCAATTTGCCTCAATGAGAGCAAATATTTTCTAGAGCATTGTTTCCTTTTATCTCTTGTCCTTGTCCTTCCTTCCAATAGCCCGCTACATGGGATGTGTGCATTGGACAACCTTCCTCCTCACTTCAGATAAGCATTAGGAGTTTGGGCTCTTCTTTTTGCCTTAATTACTCAGAGACTTACCGTGAAAACCCATTGTCCTAAGCTGCAAAATATCCACTTTTTAGCATTTTACACTTTCAAGGCTATTTTTAGATACTGGATCACATAGTTCACATCAGTGACACTTCCAGCTGCATGAGATGCAGAAAGTAATTCAGAGCCAAATTTGATTCAAAGTGCATCTGCTTAGCCACCATAGCAGCCCTCATTAGATGATTTCAGCAGACTTGCCAGTTTACCTGGGCTCATTATTCAGCCTCTGCTCTCCAAAGAATATATCATTTGGCACTGGACCCTTTCTTTTAAGACATATTTCATTTAATCCAGCATTGACCATCCTGAGTAGTACATGCAGCTGTAGCTGGTCCAGAGGATCATTCCTGAATGAATGTAGAGAGGCTCATCTTAAGAGCAGCTAAGGAGAGCTAAACTTTTGAAAGCTTCTATACCTGGCTTTACGCAGATGCTGAGCTGGAAGTTCATCAGCTGCATTTCATGTAGCTGCATTTGGCCAGAATAGAAATACCATTTCTTCTTAAGAGCTTTTCAACACAATTTCTTCCCACCAAAGACAAAACATTAAATGTGTCACTACTTTTTGCTTTTTACAAATGCTTTTACTGAAATTGATAGATTTTTGACTTTGTGAATTTTATCCAAGTTTGGATTTAATACCTCTGGATAAAATTTGCCCTAATTTTCATCAGCAATGGTCTTCTAATAACTCATTTGTAAAATATCTCCTGTAAGTTCTAGCAATCTTTGCTATTAACTGTCTGTAATGATTTTGTGGTTACTTGCTGCATTCACTGTTCTGCTAGGTTAATTTTACCCTTCCATCTCCAGAAAATAATTTTTTAGGTAAGCTTCCATCCTCGTATTTATAGAAGCCAATGTTCCATATAGATTTATCCTTTGAATACTCTTCAGGCATGTTTATCTGACTAAATCTACTACAATCAAGAATTTTATTAATATTATTTAAAATATGATATATTTATATTTTTTGTTTTAGCTGAGGCTGGTGTTTAAGGCTGCATTGCCTCCTGAAGTAAAACACAAATACTGCATAAACATTTGTGCTGACCAGATTTACATCTTGATTTATATTTCTTTTCTAAATATCTAGAAAATATCATTTTCAGGTCTTGGGTTGCAGTAATAGCACCCAGAAATGTAAAATTGAATAAAACCCTAATTATTGTTCATGTAGCTTTTGCAATATCTGCATCTTAAGCCCCACAGGTTCATGCCTGACAGCCAGCACCTAAAGCTAAGAGGAGTGCTTGAGCAATTAACAGCCTATCAGCCACTTATACATAGTTTAGTAAACAGGAAAAGTCAAAATGTGCAGTTTAGTTTTGGTTAGCTTCATGTCATTATTCCTAGACTTGGTATGTGTCTGCAGCACCTAGTTCCCATTACTCCTCACCGTTGATCTCTACTCCCAGGCTTATGCTCTGCTTATACTTCCAGATGCTGGCTACTACTTCCAAGCTGTGCTGGTTTTGGCTGAGAAGGGGTTAATTCTCCTCACCGTGGAGGGTCGGGGGCAGCTGACCTCGACTGGCCAATGGCATGTTCATTCCATACCATGTGACACCATGACCAGTATATTAAGGGGGGGACAGGTTGCATCTTGGGGGCGGCACGGCATCGGGCGGTTTGTTCCCTTCCCCCTCCCCCCCCTTCACCCCCTCTCCCCTGGGGTTTTGCACCTCTCATTGTTCTCCTTTACATTGCATTTCTGTTGTTGTTTCTTTTAATTTTAATTATTAAACTGTTCTTATCCCAACCCACAAGCGTTACCCTTCTGATTCTCTCCCCCATCTACAGGTGGGGGAGTTAGCGAGCGACTGTGTCGGGCTGAGCTGCCGGCTAAACCATGACACAAGCTCAAGAAGAAAACTCACTTGCCGATACATCCCTATGAAGCAAAGGCTGGAAATATTTTTATTTATTTTGAAGTCCAACAGAAGCGGTGAGGACTCTTGCTTGTTCGTTTTACTCACTGAAAAGGATTAACAAACCACCTTCTCCACTCTGCGTACCATGCCACTGTACAGAGTCAGCTCTGGTGAACTGGGATGACCATCCACCATCAGCTAGACAATTCCCTTCAGGGCACAAAGACCCAAACACCTTCAAGTTCTTGCAGCTACTTCTGCAGCTTCTTGTAAAGCAAGACCTGATTTATACAAATGTATTTCTTAGCTTGGCTTCACACTAAGAGGATACCTGGTGTTCAAAAAGTATCTGAATCTGCTGCTACTGTCTGCCAACACATTAGAAGGGTGCTGGCTATAGCAAATAAACAGACTATTTCATATGACAGATAATTGTCCTCAAAGTAAAGACACTGAAGTGTAGTGTACTCCGTAAATTCTTAATTCACCCAACCACTGTGTTCAGAAATAGCCACATACGTAATTTCCAGGCACTGAAAAATAGAGTAATGCAAGAATTAAGACAAAATAATCCAAAATATCTCTTCTCATGCACAGCCAGGATTACCTGTATTGCAAAATTGACTTGTCAGAAAGAATTACCATATGGTTTCATTGCAAGCAAGTTGCAGATTTATGTTTTGCTGATGAGAAAACCAAAATGAGAGAGCAACCTACGCATGCTTCCTCATTAAACATTTCCCGTCTTCCTTCCATAGTGAAACATAGAGGCTAAAAATCAAATACAACACATAAGTATACACAAAAATCATCTAAAGCACAGCAATAATTACCTGAAAGCATGTTATCAAGATGGCCACTTGCTGTTTCTGCAGGCTGGGAGCAATCCATGACTTCGCCTCTTTATTCCCATACACACGTAACTCAAGCCTTTGCATTGCTTATTGTTGAATATTTAATGCAACTAAAACACACTGGAATGACCAGATCCCAGAAAGATACAGAATATTAGGTTCTATAAACCCTGTAGAAAATTAAGATGCTGATATTATTTCTGTAAGTCTATTCTCCTACAGAAGCACGCCTTGGAAATTAGTGCCCCTGAAGTCGCAGGCATAATGTTGAAAAGCCACAGCAGCCTCACAGAAATGCTCTTGGAAGAGCTCTCTCTGTCAAAATGCAAAAGAAAAGCAGCTAGAAGTGAAATATGAAATAAAGCAGATGTAGTAAAGCATCTTGTGTGAGTGAAACCGCCTCACCCTGGCATCGGTCCCATTGCGACCATGCTTTCACTCCCTTGCAGAACTGCCCATGAATCCTGCCAGGGCTGGGCTCTTAATTGTATGAAGTGCTGCAACAACAAATGGTTACCAGAAAGAGCTTATCCTCCCACTAGAAAATTCAGACACTGGCAAGGCTTTTTAAACATGACACCAACCCAGCAATAAAAGAGATCAAGGCTCTTGAAGTTGCAGCGCTTCAACAAGGTCCCCAGCTGTGCTGTACCCACTGGGAAGCGTGCTATGGAGACTTCCTAGTGCTTGGTGGCACCAGCTAATGACCTGTTTCAACCTTTTCTAAAAAAAGCACATCAGCAGTGGCATGATTTGACCTTTCCTACCTATTTCATTGGTTTCTGAGAGTCATTCTAAAGCTGAGACACTGGAAAGCTGTTATAGACCTGTCCGCCTTCAAACATGCACACATGGCCCTACAGTTATTCCCCTGGGGGCAGTTTCAGAGGTCGATGTGTGGCACAACCTACACGCACCAAAACTCTGCCCTCTACACACACGACTGTAAGGACCACCTTCAACAGGCAGGGCCAGGCTTGGCCATCACAGCCCGGAAAGCTTCATGCTCCAGAGTCTGATGGAGAACTGCAACAGCAGCCACACAGACGGATGCTCCCCTGGGTCACTCCCATGAAAGAACCAGCTGGACAAGTGCGGACAGTGAAACTTGGAAGGTACCTACAGAAGACATCTGTCAGAGCACACAGTCTGAAAAAAGAAATGCAAGTTGTTAATGATATATGGGTCTTGCATCTGCCTGATTTCAGCATTTCCAAATGAAAATACTCCCTATAAAATATTCTGGGCTTCTACTGAAAAATTAATTTTAAAATTGTGAAGGAGGGAACCTAAGTTCTGATCATTCTCACAGGCCACCATTAAACACTTATGGAAATGCTTTTTCAAAAAATCTCATTCTCCCATTGATAAGGAACTTCCATGCAATTAAGAGAGAAGGAGGGAAGGAGAAAAGAAAGGTATTTGAAACAAGTTTCCTTCTCCGTTTACACATCCATACGCAGATGGGCTCTCTGCTCTTACCTTTGTTGTAGCAGATACTTTAGGCTCACTCCTACCAACTTCTCTCATTTTTTTTTTCTGTTGTCTGTTTTGTAGGTAAAACTGATTTTTCAACACGCTGTTTGCAACATAATTAACATCATGCAACAGTTCTGCAGCATGAAGCGGTGCTGGGACTCCCACACCAGGCTGAGTCTCATTGGTTGTGTTTTGGGCAGCGTTGCTTTCCTTCTCACTACGTTCAGGGTCACCAGCAAGGCAGGGGTCCCCCGGACAAGTGAGCACATCTCAGCATCCTGCATGCTTCCTCATGTATGGCTAGTTTCTTTCAGGAGCACTTCTGCAATTTCGGTTCAGCAATGGCAGTGTTTGGGCTGCAGCTGCTATCAGACAGAGCAGGGTCCTATCTGGCTTGGAGCAGGGAAGGGTGCATATACAGAAGAAGAGAGAAGCAAATGCATCCGAAGGAAGAAATAGCACAGTGTCAAACACCAAGCAGCTCTGAAACACAAAAGGGTCAGGAACACTTCAGATAAGTAAGCAGAAGCACAGAGCCAACTACTGTTAGATGCTGGGGACACTTCAGTGGGAATCTGATCCTCCTGAGCCTCATCTTCTGATTGGAGAAAGCTGGTGTGAAGCCAGCAAGAAGTTGTGGGCAAGACATTAAATCATCTTGTCAACACAGCTGAGGTGGAGCAGGCACTGGTGCTAACCCCTGTGCAATCCAGAGCTGCTGCATGGCTGCACCCACTTCATGTCGGACTGCCAGTTACTCACTTCATAAAGCAGTGATCCCTACATCCAGATGGGAAAATACACAGTAATGTATTGACAACTGCACAGTCCGTGACGACTCAGGGTGCCCTTTGGCGGATGAAGGAAGCCTACTTCAAGGTCTTTTCATGCATGCTAAGGTAGCAGAAATTTTCAGATAGCAGCAAATTCTTGGCTTCCCTTTCCAAAAGAAACCTTTTTGCTACACCACTGTAAAATCTTACATCCAAATCTGCAGCAGACAAATTCCGTGCACCTCTCTCTACAATCTTGAATTACCTTCTTTTCCCTCTCCCGGAGTTTTTCACCTGGCTTTTGAGCTGCTCAGCACAGTGAATGGGATGTAGGAAGATTTGAGAGCCAGCACTAAACACTTCCCAACCCTACTCTGAAATAGTACAGGGCTGCAAGCAATTTTAATCCATGTAAAATCCAAGCTACATATCACCCAAGTGCTAGATTAGGGTTTGATGACACCATGTGCAATCCGCTCCTATTTCAAACACAAATAATGTGTAGGATTGGTGTAAAATGATTCTTATTCATGCCTTTTATGTTATTCTTTTAAGAGAGGATTTGTTCCAGTCACCATACTGCCACCTCCATGACTGATTTTTTTTTGCCAATTTACATCAAAGTTAGGTTATTCTCATCTGTAGATTTTACTCTTGGATCTAGCAATGAGGGCAATACTGAATATTTCTCTTCTTATGGGAATAATTACATGAGAAAAAAGAACTAAATGAAAAATGAGGTATTTGATGAAGTCCCTAGTAAAGCAAGAATAGATGGTTTTTCTGTGCTTTATTAGTCTGTTTACCAACAGAATTTTAAAAATAGGTTATGACACTTCTGAAAAATTAATAATAGTGCAACTTTCGAGAACAGGAAGGATCCGTTAAACCTAAAGCAGATTAGAAGCGTTCATCTATTTATCTCTTCACCATTACTTCCCTATTAAAAAAAAAGAAGTAATTTTACATCTATATCTCTGTATATATCTCCACTATGGAGTGCACCAGCATTATGCCTTAAATCAAACCATTCCCAATTGAAAATTACCTGTGGAAGCGATGCCAACAGTTGCTTTTGTGACTGACTGTTTGGTGAATTGAGCTAATATTCATAGAATCATAGAATAGTTTGGGTTGGGAGGGACCTTTAAAGGCCATCTAGTCCAACCCCCCTGCAATGAGCAGGGCCATCTGCAAGTATATCAGGTTGCTCAGAGCCCTGTCCAACCTGACCGTCAATGTTTCCAGGGATGGGACAGCTACCACCTCCCTGGGCCACCTGTCCCAGTGTTTCACCACCCTGAGCATTAAAAATGTCTTCATTATATCTACTCTGAATCAACCTTCTTTTAGTTTAAAACCATTACCCCCTGTCCAATCACAACAGGCCCTACTAAAAACTCTGTCCCCATCTTTCTTATAAGCCCCCTTTAAGTATTGAAAGGCTGCAATAAGGTCTCCCCTCTTCATCATTCTAAAGCAGATAATACATAAATTACATATTTGCACAATGCAGAGTTTGTAGCCTGGTTTCTAAAACAAAGATCAGAGATTAAAATGAAGAGGAATAACTTGAAATGAGCTTTTCACCTGCACTACAGCTGAGACCCTGAATATATCAAATGTCCTGGGGCAGACAGACCTGATGGGCCAGTGCTCTCACCAGGATGTAAAGAAAATCCACTGCTCCAGAGAGCTGAACCCCAACACATCATCCCCACCAGGCAGTGGGCGGTGCAGCCCTTGCTCTGCTTGCTGCCAAAGCCTGTTAGCACCGCTTCTTGGTATTTACAAGAAGGAGAACAGAAGTAACTGGTTACACAATACCACAGACTTCTACAGATGGTCCTCAACCTCCCCTGTGCATCTCTACATCCACAGTCCCTGGAGAGGTTCAAATCCAAAGCAAGATGTGAGTGTTACCCCAGGATCTGTCACCCCATCTTTAGGGAAAGCCAGACAGAATCAGAGATGTGAGAAACATAAAGCGAGAAAAATTAATCATAGAATCATTGAGGTTGGAAAAGACCTCTAGGATCATCAAATCCAACTGTCAACCCAACGCCACCATGTGTCCTAAACCAAGTCCCAAAGGGCCACATCTACAAGTCTTTTAAATACCTCCAGGGATGGAGACCCCACCACCTCTCTGAGCAGCCTGTTCCAATGCCTGACAACCCTTTTGGTGAAGAAGTTTTTCCTAATATCCAAACTAAACCACTTCTGATGCAGCTTGAGGCCATTTCCTCTCGTCCTATCGCTACTAACTTGGGAGAACAGACCAACACCCACCTCACTACAACCTCCTTTCAGGTAGTTGTAGAGAGCGATAAGGTCTCCCCTCAGCCTCCTCTTTTCCAGGCTAAACACCCCAGTTCCCTCAACCTCTGCTCATAAGACTGGCTTTCCAGACCCTTCACCAGCTTCATTGCCCTTCTCTGGACACACTCCAGCAACTCAGTGTCCTTCTTGTAGTCAGGGGCCCAAAACTGAGCACAATATTCAAGTACCGAGTATAGGGGCACGATCATTTCCCTACTCCTCCAGGCCACATTATTCCTGATACAAGCCAGGATGCCATTGGCCTTTCTGGCCACCTGGGCACGCTGCTGGCTCATGTTCAGCCGGCTGTCAACCAACACCCCCAGGTCCTTCTTTGCCAGGCAACTTTCCAGCCACTCTTCCCCAAGCCTGTAGAGTTGCATGGGGTTTTTGTGACCCAAGTGCAGGACCCGGCACTTGGCCTTGATAAACCTCATACAGTTGACCTCAGCCCATCGACCCAGCCTGTCCAGGTCCCTCTGCAGAGCCTTCCTACCTTTGAGCAGATCCACACTCCCGCCCAACTCGGTGTCATCTGCAAACTTACTAAGAGTGCACTTGATCCCCTCATCCAGATCATTGGTATTAAACAAGACTGGCCCCAACACTGAGCCCTGGGGAACACCACTCATGACCGGACGCCAACTGGATTTAGCTCTGTTCACCACAACTCTCCATCAGCTCAACTCTGAATTTGAAATTTGCAGGTCAGGAATCTGTTTCTACATCATTTTCCTTCTCTCCAGGGAATAACAAAAACTAGGAGTATCGCCGCACCTTCCTTCTGCTGCCAGGTCCCTCTCTGTTCTCAGCCAGGTTTTGAAAGGCACATCCTGGCTGGCTGAAATGTCCTTCATGAAACATCAGGCCGGTGAAGTCTGCAGTATTGTATTTTCAACTTTCATCATTATTTTTCCCCAGTGCTCATGAATAACTTCATTTGTTAAACCTGTGCAGCTGACAGTAATATTTCTGCAGATGGCGCAGAGAGATACATGGGCTCCATTAACCAGACGCTGTATATTTTCCAATGGAAACTATGATGACCAGAAATGTTAACATTTTCCCTTGACCATAGTTGAGATAAGAGATTATTTTGGCCCAATGCTCAAAGCATTTTGTATCATCACAATAACCACAAGAAAACAATCAACATGACGAAACAGAAGTTAAACAAATATGCTACAGAATGCCAATGATTTTGGGAAATCTAAATTTCATCATCCAACTCAATATTTAGCACCTTGCTAAGAGCAATCAGGTATCAAGAAGCAAACGGACAAGTTTTACTAGCAGCCTGTCTTTGGTGAACCTTCCTCCATGCTCATACGGGAGCCTGATGTGAGAGAGAACCCACAACTGCTTATGAAAGCAAAACTATTTCAGCAACCTCCCTTCACACAGAGATGATGATGGGCATTTCTGGGGTCTGGAGAAGGCTGTGGGCACTCACTTGTAGGAACGTGAATTGGAAAACCTGACCCTTTTGTCTGAAAGGGGATGCTCTGACAGAATCCACTTTCTTGGTTTTGTTCCCTTAAGAACACAGAAAGAAGAAAAATGTCAAAACCACCTTGTCTGGCCAGGTCTAATACACGTGCCTTACCAGCACACATCCTATCAATGGGCCCAAGAAAAAGGCTCACTGTCAGAAAAGGTTCAGTTATGTGGTTTTTCACCTAGAAAATGGTTTAGCACCTCTAAGGATCTCTGCAAAACCTTTTGTCTTTTTCTCTGTAAAGCAGATTTTTTTTTTAACACCTAAGTGGATCAATTTTATATTTAACCTGAAAGCCAGCTGGAACAAACCCAACATTTTCTGGCTTCCCTTAATAATTATCTAAGTTTTATCACCAAAATTAAACATTTCAACAGATCTCTGGTAAATTGAACAAGATTCAGATTTTACTGCTTCTTGCAGATGAGAAAACTAAAATAGAGAGAAACCAGCAGCAATGTTGTCCATTAAGCTCTGGATCTACAGATTCAATATATAAATCACTGGTGCTTCTGGTGACACCCAGTGGGCTGCACAGATGAGCAGGAGAGCTGGGCAGAGCTAAGCTAAGAATCTTGGTAATTAAAGGGTACAGGATAGAAAATTATTATCTGAACACACCTGATGGAAAACGAGTCTGAATAAGATGCCCTGGCAATATCAGATATCTGCTTTTAACACGGTTTTCAATAGTATGTTTAATTTGCAATAGACTGGGTAGAAATTCGGCATTTCATTGCGAAGTTATCCACAGGAGAAGCCAAAAGAAACCTATTTTCACAAAAAGCTCTTGTTTGTTAGGAGCCATAGATGGACAAAGGATGAAGTATGCCCTACTGGATAAATCAATGGGACAGAAGCTGCTGCTTGTGCTCCACAGGAGCCCCCTGTGCTGCCGCCCGCTCAGCCACCCTTTGGGGAGCCCTCCTGCCATATCCCCCTGGAAGGAGGGTAGCATCCCTGTGGGTCTATTGCCTGCACTCTGACATGCTCCCACGCCTCACCACTCACCTGGGCAGTATAGAGAAATGGAGCTCAGCCCAGCTGTGTGTTTGGTCCCTATGCAGCCAGTGACAGCTCCGAGTTATCTGCCTGCAACAACTGTTTTGTCTGGTTTGTGTACAGCAGGGTGCAAGCTTGCTTGGAGTAATGAAGGTTGCTGATAAGAGCAGATGTCACCCCGTGATGCAGCTGGTGGCTTCTTGCTTCTGCGTGACATTTGCCAGACTGGGCACAACCTCCATGGACAGCAGAAATCCCTAACGATGGCAGGGACACAAGGCGAACACTGCACTGATGTTGCCTTGATTGAAAAATGCTTGAGTGGGAAGAGTCCAGAGCTGGCCAAAAACCACTTCAGGCATTAGAAAATTGACCCCCAACATGAAATTTTAGGTGGACCAGAAATGCTTGCTACTTGACGGTCACATGCTCATTTTGGCCAAAAAACCCCAAAGAATAGGAATTACGTTTGCACAAAGCACTTATGCATAAAGAATATAGAAACTGTTCAACCTTTTTTCTTTGAAACTACTTTCTCATTTTAAAATGGACTACTGAATATACATTTGTTAGTTTTCTAGAGGAATTTCCAACCATCCTGTTAAGCAAAACCAGCCTGAATGCTAGAGACCTTACCTGCATTTGCTCCCCCTGGCTGGACTGTTTTGGCTTCTGCAAGTCCTTTTTCCTTCCCAATAGCAAACTGAAGCTGTTCCGGTACTTGGTTTGATGTGTTAAGCTGCTAAATGCACACCACAGAGCTGTGACCTGGCATTCGCAACTGTCAGCAAGAATTTCTGTGAATAATTGATTTTTTTAGACACCAGTCTGAAAGAGTTAGCAATAGCATGCAATTTATTATGGTGATAGAAATCATTCACGGACTGAGAAACTAAGCCAGATTTAGAAGCCTCCTCTGCGGCTTTATCACTTTTTATTTTTCTTCTCTTTTTATTTTTGGCTGCTGGGTTTGCCTTTCATGTTCCTACTCTTCACCCGTGACAGCAGACACACAGCCAGGAACTTGGCCATGGACACAAAAACAACCTACAAAACTGCAAGGTGTGAAAGTCATGCAGCATCCTGCCAGAAACTATTCAAGCACGGCAATGATTAACAGTATGAGTCAATAAACACATCTGCTTTCAGCCTCCCTGGCCATAGGAATTAGTGAAAGATGGCATGAAGATTGACAGGGATACCAGTATAAGGACAGGGAACCAGTCCATAGTGTTTACTTTTTTACGTTAAAAAAAAGTCAGTGATTGCAGGTGAATTATACGCAGAATGACAAGTAGCTTAAGCAAGTAGGTCAAAGGACAGCAGCCCCATGCCCCTCCCTTTCTTGAATTGCACATGTCTAAGAAGCTAAGATCTGCATCAGATAATTCAGCTAAGTCACCGGCAGCTTTTGGATGGCCAGAATACAGGCAAGGACAGTCACTGATTCATATTTTAAATGAGTGAAAAACTTATTCCCAATCTATATTTCTGTATTAATTAATGATAACGGGCCAAACACCAGAGCTCTCTCTTGCCTATGCAAAACTGCCACTGACTTCATGGGGCACCTCTTTTAGAGCAAAGTGAAATCTGTCTGTCCAGTTCAGGTGCCTCTTTTGTCCCAGCTAAATCACAAAGGTCATAGTCTTAGAGATTACTGCAGCTCTGAGGAGAAACTCTCCTGGGTATAATTCTGCTCTTTTACATGAAGGCACAGATTATCAGGAGGAATAAAAAAACCCAAAACTCCCCCCTTGCACCTCCTTTGGCCACCCCAGACCAAAACATCTTCCCAAACAGTGCTTCCCAGCCCACACATGCACTCAGGTTTTTTTACACCATCTCCTCCTTTCACCTAACCCTGCTCCTGTCCCCATTTTCAACACTTCTCAAAATAATTCCCAATCAAAGGCCCTCAGTTTAGGAGACTTGTACATGTAAGCAGTACTGTGTCTGGCTTTATTTCATCCCAGAAATAACAACTCAATAATCACTTCCAACTCTGTTAGAGGAAAAGCAAGCAGTTAACCCATCCTCTTAACCTGTGAGTGTTTCTACCAGCTGCTGTTGCTCCAGTTTATGCTGACACAGCTGCGAGCGCTGCCTTCCTGAGCAGCCTGGAGACTGTTGGACCAGCACCTCTGCACCTGCCATAGAGGCTCTGCTCTGCTGGCAAAAGCTGGGACATAAACCAGGCACCAGCTCAACCCTGTCTCTGAGACCCTCAACAGATACAGGAATTGATTTATTTTGATGAGCGGTTGCTCATTCTGCAACTTCTGCATTTCTCACTGTCATCTTAAAACAAACAAAATGCGAGAGAGACAGGCTTCCATCAAGACTGCAAAATCACATCTCTGTTAGTCTTTTGATCCACTGAGCTAGTCAGAATTGCTCTTCAGAGTAACACGCTTGCTTATCTGTGACAGCATTTGAAAGACAGCATGCCAATAAAATGCCTACATAAAAGCTAGCAACTGTCATACATGTTGGCTTGTCCCCATCAAATTATTGAAGGCAAGATCCTGTAGTGCCAGGCACGTAAAAAGTCAGTGGCAATCGTGACTAAATAAGCTAAGTAGTGCTAATTTCGGCACAGTTAAAATTCTTTTTGCTGCAGAGTTGCAGACTTGCATTAGGAGGCTCTGCTTTCTCAAAGGAGTCCAAAGACCTCAGTGGAACAGCCAAACCAGCAGTGTTTTGGCCCTTTAAAATGGACCATGTTTCAGGCCACAGCTAACCCAGAAACTGCTGGATTATCTGATGTCATTTGGGTGGTTTTGTTTCTGTGTTCTGAAGCTGACTTCTCATTTTTTGATGTTTTGGGTCCAAAACATTCAGCTCACTTTATTCCCTAGCTGAAATTCGTAAGTCTAGGCATAATTCATCTCTATAACCTAGGTAATTTAAGACTAGCTAGGACAAAGTATTGGAGAATACCATAGAGAACAATCTTGTACCGTGGAGGACTGTGCCAGAAGACCTAATAACTTTTTTCCTTTTCTATTTTGTACTGTTCTAGAGTTTTTATGACAAGCACAAAAATCATTCCCTCAAAGCAGTAACAATGCCTGGTGCGAATGCCTAGCCATTAAGACTAGCATCTTGCAGTACAGGAGATAAAACCAATTAGCTGAAATTCTGCAACTGTCACTTCTTTCACCTTATTTAATAAAAGGTTTCACTTTGAACTCATGGGAGAAAAAGGAAGGAGAAATAACCCTGAAGAACTTACAAGACCATATATTCCAAGTTGTGTCATGTTCTGCCCTGTGGAAATGGAAATTCAGGATCAATGTTTTCTTCCCGAGCCTCAGGATCACAGGAACAAACCGAGAAACCTCCTTGCAGCCTTTCTGCAGAGCAGCAGTGCTCTTGGCTTTGAAGAACAACTTTGGTTTTGCTTTCCTGGAAGAGCAACTGCGAGTTCTCAGAGACACAATTTCAGTTTCTGCACTGGCATGGAAACTCATTTCAGAAAAAAAAGCTCATAACAAAAGACCAGACACCTGGAGTCACACCAAAGATACACCCAGCCTGGTACCTACAACCCACTATGGCCACCAGTCACCCAGAGTATAACTGAGCAAATATGTGGTAATACCTCTTCCACTCTCCAGCAAACTGTAGCTTGTATCAGCCCTAAGCCAGAGATCATGCCTCTTCCCTAAAATGGTGTCTGCTAGATAACTTCTTCCATGACTTGGTCTGGAGGTAGCATTCACAGTGTCCTGCAGCACATCTCCCCTTACCTCAGGTGGCCTCTCTTCTTCCCTGGTTTGGGAAGGCAGAGGATCGAAGCAGAACCACAATTACAGACAACAACCCAGCAGCAAGAGATTTATAGATTTATAACCCAGCATAATGATTGTTTCTGGCATGTTCTGTATTTCTTTCCTATACTCCCTCTGTCTGTGGCTGCACCGATGTGTTTGTAGATGTACCTATATGTTTACAGAAGTACATGCTGCCTGAAAGAGCTACAGGATTGCATTGAGGAATGATGGAGGAATCACAGCAAAAAACAAGGTACCACCCTGGAAAAACAGAGGGCTAGAGCCCCCAGCTTCAGCAACACAGAGACTGAAAATAAATAATGATACACCTTCATTACTCCTTCCTCTTTTACCTATTTCACTCAAGAAGCCCCCAATGTAATTTGAGCAGCTTCAGAGGCAACAGCAACGCAGCAGCAATGCAGTAGCTGGGCTGATGACAGCACCCCTGCTTCATGGCAATTCCCACAAGGCAGGAAAGTGCTCCGGTCACTGCTTACATGAGCATTTCAGAGGCTTTTCCAGATAATATAACAAGCCTGGCAAGAGACAGTTGATTAGTATCTGTCCATAATAAACTACCATGGAAAGGCAATAATACGGTAATGCTGCTGTGACAGCAAAACAGCCACACTACAGTATGGAACACATAAAAGCATCTGTATCATTTAAAAATGTAACAGGCTGAATTGAAGAAGGCTTCTTCTCAGCTTTGAGACATTTGCTGCACTATTCCCCCATCCTATGCTCCTGCTCTGCACATTTGCCCTTCTGATGCGCAGAATGCATGAGCAAGAGACTGATGTACCAAGGTGTTAAATCTGGCTCCCAGAGCTTCTGTTGCAAGTACGCTGCTGAACCTTCTCAAGCATAGGGTGGTATCATTCTCCCTGCTCAAGGTGAGATGCTCAGAGGGAGAAACCCATCCTTAAAAAGTAGGCAAGACAAGGAAAAGCAGCCAGCGTTTGAATTTCACAGCTGTGTTTCAGGAAGCCGTAAGACCCTCTAAGTGCTACAAGCATCAGGCTGTGCCAAGGAACTTCGTTTAATTTCTCTCTCATTCACACATTAATTCAAATGGAAATCTTGCAACATTTTTTTTCCATCCTCTATAAAAGGAATGGGCGAGGGAGGTTGTGCAAATCTTTATTATCACCCTATTGTTTATGGCCTGAAATTTTACAAAAGGGGGCATTCAATCAAAGCAGCATGAAATATGAACACCAATAATAACATGATACAATGAATGACACTGCATAACAGTCGTCATCAGCTTTCTCTAGAGGTCACTTCTCCAGCAAATACTGCTGCATAAATAACACCGTTACATTTTAAATCAAGCATCCTGAATGACAGTTTAATTTAAAATTATACAACAAATAGTCATAATTTTAGCTATCTAAGCCTCTTGGATTTAACAGTCCACCTACCTCAATATATTGCCCCAGAAGACAATTTGATGCAACAAATAAAAGCAGCCAAATATACATGATTTTACAATATTAAAAAGTCAGTAATTAGTAGCATTAGCACCAGACTAGAGCAACAGGGTCTACATTGAGTTTTAGTTGTTAATTCTCTAAGTAGCTTTCCCAGAACTTGTTCTGCATTTTTTAAAATGAGCTGCTCTATTAAATTCAAATTAAATGCACAGTTAAGCACATTCAGTGGATACAATATAAAGCACTGCCACACTGTTAGCCTAAACACATTTGCTCATTTCTGTCAGCACAACTAAATCAGTTCATGGATAAAGTCTGTTAGAACCATACAAACAAATCACAGGGATACGTAGGGACAGGCTGCAAAGGAGAAGGAGGTCCCTGAATTTCAGGAGTGTTCAGCTCTGCTTCCACAGAAGCCAGGGAAAAACCCTGCCTACCTTGCGATCTGCAGTACAGCAGGGAGGAACCCAGGTGAGCAGCCCTACACCGAAAGCAGCTCACCCACAGCTGCATCGAGTTCCAGCAGGCTCCTTCCATCTAACCTCAATCCCAGACTCAAGAGCTCTCTGGGGCCATGGCTCTGCCTCCCTCCCGGAACCAGAATCTGGCAGGGGTGATAGCCCCTGAGCAGCATGCATGCTTGCGTCAGGGCCAGACCCTCCCATCAGCTCCCATCATCATCAAGGTAATCGGAACCATTCAAGTCAGGTTTTGAAAGGATGTTATGATCTCTGTGATCAAACTGAATAACAAAACTGAGGGTGAAGAGAGGAAAAAAGGAAGCATAAAAGCTTTGATTGGTTTCTCATTCCACTCCTCAGTGTATTATCCTATTCCATTAAAACACCACTATGTTAATTTTCTACCCAGTCAATTTACATTTACCCAGATATGATTTCTCTTTGAGGACCAGCCACTTCTAACAGGCTGCAAGAAGATATGCGCTGCACCCCTTCCCTCTGTAAAAGTATACTTGATTTCATGTTTGCCCAGCCCTCATAACTGCGAGTTGCTTGCCACCACAGCACCCCGCGTTCGCTCAAGCGAGCCGACTCCAAACTCCCATAAATTAACCCCGTGCTTCTTATTTAAGAGCGATTAAACTGCAGTGGAGGCCCAGGCAGCGGGCTGCCGCCTCACCAGGCCCTCCAGCACAGGACACCCCAGGCAGGACTGTTTCCTCAAATTTCTACCGGGGCTCCGGTAGCCATCTCTGGAGGCTGGGGTGACCTGCTGGGGTGGCTCTTGGGAGGGGGCTGCTGCATGAAGCTCTGCTCGGACCCCCATCCCTGGGGCTGCCTGACTCTCCCTGCCTGACTCCGCACCTCCGGGGCTGGCACCCCACCCTCTCCTCGCAGGACGTGTGCTTCCCCGCTAGGCACCCGGAACGCAGCCCCGGCAAAGCCGTTTCAGGGCCGCCGGGATCTCGCGAGCCCCTTCCCGCGCCCCCGGGGCGTTGTATCCCCGAGAACTTCACGGTGAGGACGAGGTGTCCCCAGCCTCGTCCGCGGGGACCGGCCCCGCAGCCGGCACGGAGGATGAAGACGGGGGCGCCCTTCATGGAGAGGGGGCGTCCCGGGCTCCTTCCCAGGAGACACACACCCCTGTCCGGGGGTCCCGCACCCTGCCCCGGGTACTCCGCACCCCTACGCGGAGATGGGTCCCGCACCCTGACTGGGAACCGGTGCTGCACCCGCTGCCATCCCCTCTCCCGGTGCGGCGCAGGAGGGAACTTGTGCGCGGAACGATACGGGACCCTGCGGAGCCACGCTCGTACCTGTGTATCCGCGGGGGCTGCCGCTGTCCCGCCCGGGCGCGGCGGTCCGCGGCACCTCCAACCCCGGCGCCGTGGCTGCCGGCATGGCTCCGCCGAGCCCAGCCGCGCCGCCCTGGCAGGTGCAGCCCGCGCCCGCCTCCTCCCGCCCTCCGCCGCCGCCGGGGCCGGGCCGCTCCGGGCGCCCGCCCCGCGGCCCCTCCGCCGGCACCCGAGGGGCGGGAGGAGGGGAAGGGGGAGGAGGAGGAAGGCGGGGGGTGGCGGCCGCTCGGAGCTGGGGGGAGCCCAGGCGCCGCCGCAGCGGTTCCCCGGCCCGCTGTGACCCTGGGGCACCGGGCAGCGCCATGCTGTGACACCGCACCGGGGCCGGTGGCTGCCCCCAGCGGCACCCAGTGCTCGGCCCAGCCTCTCTCGACCCGCGCATCTGTCCCGGAGCGGTCTGGCGGGGATGCGGCGCCGGGCAGAGGGCTGCTTGCCTGCCCTCGAGCTGCCTGCTCTGCCAGCCCTTGGCCGCCAGTGCGGCCGGGATGGTGCTCGCAGTCGGGTGAACCTCAGCCTGGGGCGGGCTGGTCTCATGGGTCTGGTCTTCTCGTTGCAAACATGCTGCCTACTACTCATCGTGCCATTATATG
Source organism: Phalacrocorax carbo (assembly GCF_963921805.1). Taxonomy (NCBI): domain Eukaryota; kingdom Metazoa; phylum Chordata; class Aves; order Suliformes; family Phalacrocoracidae; genus Phalacrocorax; species Phalacrocorax carbo. The sequence goes on along the minus strand of NC_087518.1, from coordinate 23,992,081 downwards.
CCAGGAGCTGCATCTCTCATGCACATGCCGCTTATGATCTTCAAAGCTGTGTTTATTTTCACTGGGATCTGAAACTATACTCACTGGATAGTGCCAAGACCAATTATCTTCCTACCTGGGAGCTGGACAGCATACACCAATGCACACAAGCTATTCAATGAAACCTACGCGCCTTGCACTCGTTTCATGTGTAATATTGTGCCTGTCATATCCTGGCTGTATCACCCACAGTCCCTTATTACCCCACCAGCATTACCTCAAATGAGTGAGTTTGGGTCCCAGCAGTGTTTGGTGAGATCATTGATTTGCTGACACTGGCAGTAGATTCAGAAATGTACTTCAGTAGTTTGCAGTGTATGCCCTGGAAAAGCAAGAGGAGGAAGAGCAGGCTCTTCTCAAGGAGCAATGCTTGATGATGCTGAGCATATGGTCTGGGGCCCACACTAAACACTGTGGCTGTTAACACTCACTCCGCTTGTTTTACCCTCTCATTATTTTTTTTCACATGGAACTAGAGGAAAAAAGGTCTATAGGAGCAGATTGGAGAGATGAAATTCCAAGATGCACCAAACAGAAACAGACTGAGAAAAATCTTCTAAGGCTCTCCTGGCATCATCAGATGAAGTGGGATCATACCCATGGGTAGTGGTGACACAGCTACTCTGTGCTACTGGACATAGCACTCTTCCCTGTGAGCTTATTTGGTGGGGAGTCCATAGAAATGTTGCGGATATAAAGGACTGCTATTTATATCTCTACAACTAAAACACATTCTAAAAGTAATACTTGGTCACATTATAGAAAAAAACCAGCATTTTTGAAAACATGCATGTAACGAATTAGGTCTGCACATCCAGTAACACCAAATACACATAAATCTAATTTAAGTCAACAGGAACTATAGCTCCCGCAATCAAGTCCTTCACAGCTGTGAAGCCAGAGGAATACCAAAGACAGGTAAGATTTTTTTTTTCCTTAAGCCATTGTTACTGCAACTGCTATTATGCAATTGAAGCTGAACACAACTGTGTTGCTAGTCAAATCTTTTCTTACATGGCTTAAGAAGCAAGTTCAGAAGCAACATCTGAATCCCACTCACCTTATGTCAACACTTAGTTTCTCTTTGTAATGGAAATTGTAACTCAGCAGAGGTGGTTTTGCTTAGTGTGCCCTGGAGCACCACAGGCAAAGAGCAGCCCTGGCTGTAACCTCCCACAGGGTAGCTTACCCTGGCTTCACGGTGAGTGCTTGTGTGGGGAAGCTAGGGGGGCCTTTGCGCCTGCAGTCAGTCTTGCTGATGATCTTAATGGAGAAGGTGGCCAATTCCATTGACCCAATGTCTACAATCCTTACTTAAAATCCAGCTGTAATAAAAGCCCAAGTAAGGTGCTGTCATCTGCCATCATCAACAACAGCGACATGATTTCACTTTTAAAGCCACCCTTTGTGTGCAAATACGCTTTGAATTTAGTAAAAAAATCTCATCAGTATAGTGGGAACAAACACAAGAAAAAAAAGGTGAGAGAGAAGGAAGAGAACAGAGTGATCTTAGAAATTATGAGTTTCCATGCTGCAGCCCAGCTTTTTCCCCTGCTGGACCCCCCTTATTTTGTCTTCAGCATCAGGGGAAGCTGTGCAACCCCAACTAGACACTTGTTGCCTTTGCATAGGGATTGTTTAACTGTTGGCTTTTGCTAAGCTGTCCTAAGGCACAATCTTTCTTCTAATCCTAGTTATTAGAGCTGGCTCAAGGCATGCCAAGGGCACAAGACTGCTGAAGTGACAGTCCCCATCGCCTTGCTGCCTGCTTAGCCAGCAGCTACAGGGCCTGACCAGCTGCAGGGCGGGGACACGCTCCCCAACCCCGCGGTGGGAGCCTTCCAGCCCTCCAGCAGCAGCAAGCTGATCTCTGGCTCTCTCCCTCCCTTGCAGCCAGCCCTGATGCCACCTTCTTCTTACTCCTCACTCGGAGCTGCAGGAGCTGTCTGGCTCCAGCTAAGCATCAGCCTCTCAAGCCCCAGGCAATGAATCTTGGTTTTGCCTATATTGCTCAGTTGCCTGGAGGAGGTCCATTGAGTTATTCATCATAGCTCTCAGCCACAGGTTTCTGTTTAATCAGATAACACATGCATAGGTATTACTGCTAAAAGCCCTCCTTGTGCTCAGCAATTAGATACCCGATAAGGAAACTAGACCCTTAGAAGTGACAGTGAAAGCTGTCCCCAGGGTGCTTCTGGATCAATTGTGTGCTGCTGCCCAAAGGAGGTGGTTTCACTCTGCCTCCCAGCTTCTCCTCCTCCTCCTCCCAGCTATAGGTTTCACCCCTGCCCTTCTGCTGGCTCTGACAGCAAGGTGTGCCAGCTAAACCTGCTAACTCAGCCTAACTAGAGAGCAAAAGCAGCCTCTTTCCTCTGGCCTTGGAATGGGGCTGTTATGCTAACCCAGGCTTTGTGAAACTGGAACCTGAAGCCCTCACCTTTTCTTTCAGCTACAACAGTTACTGATGGCTTTAGCCACCCCGGCATGGCTCAAGGTCTGCCTGGGAGACTGCATTTTCAGACAGAATCAAGGACTGCTGCATGGAGCAGATGTTTAAGGAACCTTCCAGAGGAGAAATGACCCAGAGCACACCATCTACCTCAGACCACCACCTTTGAGCCTGTTACAGGCTGCAACATACTCTAGATCAACATCTTTGCAAGAGCAACAGGAGACAAACAGTTCACCACCATTGTACTGACCTCAAAAAGAGGAACTGGGTAAAAGGACCTGTTTAGAAAACAGCCCCTGAGGAAAAGCTAAGCCAGTCAAATCCTCCCAGACAGGCCAGAGACTGTTGGTGGCCACCAGGAGGGAGGTGCAGGACACACCTGCTTATCAGCAAGGACTTGAGAAGGATCAGAAAGGAAAAGCTGGCAGGAGAAAAAAAGTTGTTAGAAGCAAGTAGGTATCCTTCCGAACATCTGAAGCTGCACCCAGAAGAGGAAAGTAGGAAATCTGGCAGATTAAACGTGAAAAGCACAAGAAGCAGGCCAAAGAGTGGAATAACAATTTGCAAAAAGCATCAAAATGAATCAATTATTCTTTGGATGCCCTACAAGCAGGAAGTCTGTCTGTCAGAGAACCAGTGGGATCCTTGACCAGGATCTGAAACAAGCACTCAGAGAAGATAAGGTCATAGCAGAAAGGCTGAATGAATTCTTTGCTTACCCTGGAGGAAAATAGGGAGGAAAGCCAAAGCCCCTCTTTGAGGGGATGCACAAAATGGTCCATGTGTTGGTAGGTGATGCTGGGGAATATGCAGACAAAGAACAAGACTAGGTGGCATTCAGCAGGAGTGCAAAAGAAACTCAAGATGAAAAAAAAACAAATTATTTTTTAAAGATGGTGCATAACCTCTCACTTAAAATCTTCTTGATTACCCAAGGTCTGAAATAGAGGAAACATGACATCAGCTTTTTAAAAGGATTTCTTTCAGATGAGACCTCAAAAACATATGATAAGCCTGAAGTCTGTATCAGCCATGATAATAGAAAATGTTTTCGCAAATAAGATCAGTGAACACATTACTACATTTAATATACTGGGGAAAATTCAACATGGGTTTTATGAACAGAAATAAGTTATATCTCAAAAATCCTCTGGAGATGTTTAAAGGAGTCAACAGGCCAGAAGGTAGGGAAAAATCGAGTTGATATTTTCTATGTGTGTTTTCATAAAAGGGCTTTCAGCAAAATCTCTTCTCAAAGGACCCTGAACAGCTATGGCACAACAGAAAAGGACCTTGCACAAATAAAAAGTGTAATTAAAGATGGGAATAAAGGGCTGCTTTTCCCAGCAGAGAGGAGCAATGATGGGACCACCTCAGGGTGGCAGAAACCAATGTGGTTTTGGAGTGAGGAATACTGCACACAGGGACCTGGAGAGTCATTTCTGCCAGGGGCAAGCTGGATAGCCATGCTCCATTTCAGGTCTTCCACCAACTCTCTTGGGCTATAAATGGTGCAGACCTCTGCTGTGCTCATACAGTGACAGCTTGTAGCTGATAACAAGTGACCTGCTCATGTGCTGCAAAAACCCCAATGTATTTTCCTTTTGTCTAGTGACCCTACACCTTTTCCCCCAAAAGATGTAGCCAGATGTTAGGAAGGTGATGGATTCAGCATGAGGCCACAGCTCAGGAACTATTTTCTTTAGTACAGTGCAGTGTCACAGAAAAATATAGTAACATGCAGCTATGTTTATCCCATCAGTCTAAAAATATTAAGCTAATTTGAAGAGGGAACATTTTTGTTCCCACTGTAATAGGAATTAATAAATACAGCATGACAGGCCAAGTGGCATCAATATACATGCCGTTCTACCAGTAGCTTGGAAAACCAAACATTCTGAGAACAACCATTTATGCCTTCAATACAAGATAAAATGTTGCTGTGTACACTCGCACACAGACTTTCTCCTCCAGCATTGGTCAGGGCTAATCAGCATGGTTACAGTTAAGCAGACATGGCCTTACAAATTCACATTTGGTGTGGGATTTGGTGCCTATGGATATCTGCAATATGTCACACTTTCTCCTCTGGCTTAATTTCTTCGTTTATAATGGAAAGCAAATAATTATAATTCCATTTCCCCATTTAAAATGTTTGCACTGATTATAGGAATAAGAAAACAAAATAAACGGTAAAAACGTGTAAATCTCTACATTACAAACATGCATGCTGCACCATACCATGGGGTTTGACAGCCCTGGGCCCTGCTACAAATGCGCAAGACTGTGCTGCAAAGCAGCCTTGGTTTGCTGAGCTTTCACAATCCCTTTTTAAGATCAGAACACCAGCTTTTGAGCTGGTAGAGATATTTTTAAGAGGCAAAGTACCAGAATTAATACATATAAAGGAACAGGAAATAAATAATAAAGAATGATGGGAGGAACTGGGAAAGGAGAGGCAGAAAGCAAGTGGCTCATTAGGGAAAAAAAGGAGTAAAAAGTGTGCATGTGTGACACTTCCAGGCTTTCAGCAGGACAGAGAAGTCAGAGGACAGTCCATGAAAAAGAGTCTGACAGCAGGTTGCAGGGGATGAGATGGTGCTTCAACAAGGGATAAGAAAACAGCAAAGGCTCACAACCAGTGGGTTATGCCTGTTGGGAGCTGATGGCTGTTATCTGAGGAAGAGCTAAACCACAAAGTCAAGGAGCACAATACCTGGAGAATAGGTAGGAGCCCCCATGGACAGAAGACAAGGATAAATTTCAGGTTCCCTTACCCCCATCCCATGGAAGGTGAACATGACTTGCCTGGTTGAAAAGAAGCGGACAGTGGACATTGTCTACCTGGACTTCTCCAAGGCCTTTGATACGGTCCCCCACAGTCTCTTCCTGGAGAAATTAATGCATTATGGCCTAGACAAGTGGTCTGTGCAGTGGGTGGGGAACTGGCTGACAGGCCGCACCCAAAGCGTTGTGGTAAATGGCTCCTTTTCCAAGTGGAAACCTGTCACTAGTGGAGTCCCCCAGGGATCAATATTGGGCCCAACATTATTCAATACCTTTATAAGTGATCTGGATAACGGCATCAGGTGTAGCCTGATGAAGTTTGCTGATGACACCAAGTTGAGTGGGGAAGTAGATACTTCAGAAGGGAGAGCTGCTCTGCAGGAAGATCTGGATAGGCTGGAAGAGTTGGCCAGCAAGAACCTTATGAAGTTCAACAAGGAGAAGTGTAAGGTCATGCACCTGGGAAAACATAATCCGGGAGTGCAGCACAGACTGGGATCCACCTGGCTGGAGAGCAGCTCTGTGGAAAGGGACCTGGGGGTCCTGGTGGACAGAAAGCTCAACATGAGTGAACAGTGTGCTGCTGTGGCCAAAAAGGCCAACAGGATGCTGGGCTGCATCAAAAAGGGCATCGCCAGCAGAGAGAAAGAAGTCATTATCCCGCTCCACTCAGCACTTGTCAGGCCACACCTGGAGTACTGTGTACAGTTCTGGTCCCCGCTATACAAAAAGGATGTGGACAGGCTGGAAGGGGTCCAGAGAAGGGCCACCAAGATGATCAAAGGACTGGGAAGCCTGCCATATGAGGATAGGCTGGGAGAACTGGGTTCGTTCAGCCTCGAGAAAAGGAGGCTTAGAGGGGATCTCATCACCGTGTACCAGTACTTAAGGGGTAGCTACAAAGAAGACAGAGACTTTGTTTTTGCAAGGAGTCACATGGAGAGCCCAAGGGGCTCTTAGGGAGATCCCGATTGGACACCAGAGGAAAATTTTTCACAGTGAGGACAGTCAACCATTTGAATAATATCCCCAGGGAAGTGGTTGACTCTGCCACGTTGGACACCTTTAAGAGTCGTCTGGACAGGGAGCTGGGCCATCTTGTCTAGACTGTGCTTTTCCTAGAAAGGCTGGACTAGATGATCCCTGAGGTCCCTTCCAACCTGTGATTCTGTGATAGTATGAGGTGACAGTAGGGACCCTCCATTCAGTGAAGTCACTGCAGTTCCACCTAAGCAGAGGCTGAAAAGAGCTATTAAGAGGGTTGCAGTGTCAACAAGGGACAGATAAATGTGCACACAGTGGCTCTGCTCTGCACACATGGCTATCAGTCAGCCTTCAGTTTGCACTTTCATCCTCAGGAGCTCTGTACTTTATCCAAAATAAATGTGGCTTATTTTCAAGAGCTTTGACTTTCCTTAACGCTAGTGTCCATCTGGGCTACTTCAAAACATCATGGTAGAAGGATTAGAAGACCCCCCCTGTACCCTGTGATTCTGTGAAAACTTTGCATTCCTATGGGATTTGGAACTGAGCTAAATTCACATTAGGTGTCCTTGATATGAACACCCCAAAATATGGGACATTCAGATATTGGGGTACTGTTCAGACTGAGAGTTGCTCTAACAAATAACTTTTTTTTTTCTCTTAAAGATCTGAATGTGAAAACAGTTCCAAAAATCAGGAGCCACTTTTAAGGAAAAGGTACTGTGGGGCATTAAGAATGGGGATTGTATGGCAGAATAAAAATGAGAGTAAGCAGGGGGATTTTCCTTTCTGCTTAAGACCTAGATCTCTTGGAAAGCAGATCTGCTGTGAAAATCAGAGCACTGCTGAGTTTAGACAGAAGCAGCTTTCTGCAGAAACACAGGTCTCCCAGCATTATCAACAAGTAGCAGAAATCACTGTGTGAGGCAGGTGTTCATTTCTCAGGATAACCCCTTCCCTCCTTGTGGACTACCAAAAAAGAGGCAGAAGAAATCACAATGATGGTGCTCAACCTTGTACTCAATATTCAGAACTGAGTTTGGGTTTCTGCATTTCCAGCCCCCATCACCAGAGCGCTTCTTCCTCAGAGCTGCAAATCCAGCCTCAGGGCTGAGATAATGTGAGCAAACACAGAGATTAAGACACAATATGCAAGGCCGGCAGGATACTGAGCCTAATGCCACAAGCAGGATTTATATAGGTTCCTAATGTTATCAGCAGTAGTGAGATGGCCTGTTTTAAAGCATATTAAAAAGGAGAATGCCGACAGATTCACAAATAAACTCGAGGTTCAAGAGATAACTTTTAAATTATCCCCAAGAAGATGGGCAAAGTTCATTCCTATTACATATTAGTGAAAAAATATTGAAGCCAGCAAGAAGTTGTGTTCCAACTGCAGCTGAATTTGAGTCTGTACACCTTATCCATATATGACATTTTCCACTAAGATGGGTTGTGAGCAAAGGCATAAAATGTATTCCTGAATGCACTTATTTTGCTTAAACTGAAAATAAATGCACACTTCTATGTCCTGCTTTTCCTCTTGAAAACAAGAAGTAGCTGGGAAACACACACTGTACTACTGAAAGTTCAAATTTTACCAGCAAGACCAAGCACAGCAGCCATCACCTTTGCAAAGGCTCATTAAATGAGTTATTTCCCCCCTCCCCTCAGGACTTGTCAATCTGATTTCACAGACAAGGAATGTATTAGGATATTTATATTAATTTTGTTTTCCCACCACAAGCTAACCCCTGGAGTTACAGTCATCCAAAACACATTGTGTGATCTGGCAGTATGCCAAACCCCACTGACTTCTCTCCTGTAATTAGTACCTTTTACTTCTTTGTATCCCCTCAGTCTTTGTATTCCGAGTCTCCATGAAACCTCAGGTTTCATTTTTAATGAAACTTTTTTTTAATGAGTACAGCAATGAAGAAAATATATTACTGACAGGAGTTGTGAGGAGAGACACGAGCAACTACTGAAAGTGCAAGCTATACATTTGCTGGTGGCTAGAGTAAGTCAAGTGGATCTACTTGCTCTTTGTTTATTACTCTGTATAAAATACAGTTACACTTTATGCAGGCAGCTTTATGCCAGCAGTTTTCTGTAACAATCATTTGTTAGCGCCTACCCTGTAATAACATAAACAAAGAACTATAGCTTAAATATTTGTCCTGAAGCAAAAACCTGTGCTATTACTGATGTGCATTGTTGTTAGAATTACCTGCATATTGAATTATATTAACAAGGGCTATTAAGTGAGGTGATTGCAAGTCCATCTGATTCAAGCAAGAAATAACTTACCTCTAATAAAAACCACACGAAGAACAGTCTTTCTGACCCAAGTCTGCCAGGTGTGCAGTTTACAGAAAATATTTCATTCTACAAGTGATATCATAGCTTACTTGAGCTTAATGAGAATTGCTGGGCTTTGCCTATCACCCTCCAACAGCTCCTTTTTCAGATAAATGCGTGGAGGCACTGCCAGGAGATCTAACCTGGTTGTCAGGAGAAAACACACGCTATTCACTCATTAGTAGCACTGCAAGACTCCTTGTGCATAGTCAGCCAGTTTCTTTTGCCCTCTGATCCCTGCTACCCCAAAAGTCAAACAGGAATGTGCTAATACCAGAGCAATAGAAAGAGTGGATCTGCAAGTGACACCACAGGCATGAATAAAATATTAAAAGCTGAAAAGGATAAAAAGGTCTCTGGAAAAACTTGCCCACAGCCTCCAGGAGGTTGTTCTCAACTTTCAAGGGAAGCAACATGAGAAGACTCACCTTAATCCGCTGTGGCCTTCTTGACTGAAGTCCCCTGCCAGATGCCCACAGGATACCAGATGCTCCCAACCTAAACATTGGAAGGATAGCAGCACATGAGAGAAAAAAGAGTAAACAGAATTAAACAATACATAAAAAGTAAGTTAAGAAAATAAAATAATAAAATCAAAACTGAACCTGTTTGCTGAGCTTTTTTTCCCACAAAAGGCAGCCAGGCCATCCTGTTAAACTGGTTAGCCAGAAGGAATGACTAATTCCTGCTGGGCTTCTCTCAAGGTTCCAAAATGGTTAAGAAATAATGTGCTGTTGTCAAAATGACAGAATTGGCAGGGAGGAGGAAAACTTAAACTTCAGACACACACCAATAATGAAGAAAATGAGCGTCAATGCACAAGTTACTCAGCACGGTGCTCCATGATAATTAAGGACATCAGACAACACAGCTATCAAGTATGCAGTGCGTAAAACTCCTCCAGCCCCATAGACTGGATCCCAGTCACTTGGCCACAAAGAAAGAAAAGGAGGAATGAAGATGTGAAAATATGCATGGTTTGCCATTTCATTTCCTATGCTGGGGTTCAGGCCACACTCTGCTATAGAGGTCAATGCCAGCTGGACCTGGCTGAGTAGCAAAGCACACAAACAAATATAAAAAGAGCCCCAGAGTTCAAACTGGCCAAAGCATGCAGAATGCTCCTAGTCCTGCCAGTGAGGGTTCCCCAGACAACAAAGCTTTGTGAAAGTACTGTAAATATGCGCAGTGTTCTTGAAGTTGAACAAAGGCTGTTCTAGTGGAAATTGTAATCCAGAGTATGACTTTAACAGTCATTGCAGCTTAACTGATGAAAAAAGGTATCTTATTAGCAACTAATAAAGAGACTAGCTCTAATAATTATTGAAATGAGGGAGAAAAAGACAAGAAAGGGAGAGAAACATGCCCATGTACAACTTGTGATCTTTAATGGAAATTACTTACATCAGTTTAAATTAATAGCAAATTTCTTTTACTCTATGATATATTAAAATCACAAGAGAGCTTTCTAAGTGCAGTCAGCTATCTGGTTACTAGAACACATAATTTCTTGGTTGTCCACTCTGCTTTAGTATTTAATGTCCAGCATTAAGCAATGAGCAAAGAGCTTCTAGAAAAACTCAGAAGGAGGTTTACAGTATGTGGAAAAAGGGGCTGGCCACTTGGGAGGAATATAGGAACATTGTCAGGGTATGCAGAGTGCAACGAGGAAGGCCAAGGCCCACTAGAAACTAAATCTGGCAAGGGATATCAAGGATAACAAGAAGGGCTTCTTCAGATACATCAGTAGTAAAAGAAAGACTGGGGAAACTGCGGGCCCGCTGCTGAATGAGGTGGTGATGCAGAGTGCAGAGAAGGCAGAGTTACTGAATGCCTTCTTTGCTTCAGTCTTAACTGGTAAGGCTGGTCCTCAGGCATCCCAGCTCCCAGAGGAGAGAGAGAAAATCTGAAAAAAGGAAGACTTCCCTTTGGTTGAGATCATTTAGGCAAATGGGATCCTCACAAATCCAAGGGCCCCAAGGGGATGCACCCACAAGTGCTGAGGGAGCTGGCAGATGCTGTTGCTAAGCCACTCTCCATCTTTGAAAGGTCATGGAGGACAGGAGAGGTACCTAAAGGCTGGAGGGTAGCCGATGTCACTCCAGTCTTCAAAAAGGGCAAGAAGGAGGCCCCAGGAAACTATAGGCCAGTCAGCCTCACCTCCATCCCTGGAAAGCTGATGGAAAAGTTTATCCTGGAAGTCATCTCCAGCCATGTAGAGGAAAAGAAGGTTATCAGAACTAGTCAACACGGATTCACCAAGGGGAGGTCACGCTTGACCAACCTGATAGCCTTCTATGATGGCATGACTGGCTGGGTAGATGAAAGGAGAGCAGTGGATGTTGTTGACCTCGACTTCAGCAAGGCTTTTGACACTCTCTCCCATAATGTCCTCACAGGTAAGCGTAAGAAGTGTGGGTTAGATGAGTGGACAGTGAAGTGGATTGACAACTGTCTGAACGGCAGAGCTCAGAGGGCTATGATCAATGGGGCAGAGTCTGGATGGAGGTCTGTCACTAGTGGTGTTCCCCAGGGGTCTGTGCTGGGTCCAGTCCTGTTCAACGTATTCATCAATGACCTGGAGGATAGGATAGAGTGTAACCTCAGCAAGTTTGCGGATGATACAAAAGTGGGAGGAGTGGCTGATACACCAGAAGGCTGTGCTGCCATCCAGCGAGACCTGGACAGGCTGGAGAGCTGGGCCGAGGGAACCTCATGAAATTCAACAAGAGGAAGTGTCCTGCACGTGGGGAGGAACAACCCCATGCACCGGTACAGGTTGGGGGTTGGCCTATTGGAAAGCAGCTGTGCTGAGAAGGACCTGGGAGCGCTGGTGGACAGCAAGTTGAACATGTGCCAGCAATGCGCCCTTGTGGTCAAGAAGGCTGATGGTATCCTGGGGTGCATTCAAAGGAGTGTGGCCAGCAGGTTGAGGGGTGCTATCTTCCTCCTCTACTCTGCCCTAATGAGGCCACATCTGGAGTACTGTGTCCAGTTTTGGCTCCACAGTTCAGGAAAGAGAGGGAACTACTGGACAGAGTCCAGCAGAGAGCTACCAAGATGATCAGGATCAGGGGACTGGAGAATCTCTCTTATGAGGAAAGGCTGAGAGGCCTGAGTTTGTTTAGCCTGGAGGAGAGAAGACTGTGGGGGTTCTTATCAGTGCTTATAAATATCTAAAGGGTGGATGTCAAGAGGATGGGGGCAGACTCTTTTCAGTAGTGCCCAGTGGCAGGACAAGGGGCAATGGGCACAGTTGGAACACAGGCAGTCCCACCTGAATATGAGGAAAAACTTCTTTACTTTGAGGGTGACAGAGCAGTGGAACAGGTTGCCTAGAGAGGTTGTGGAGTCTCCTTCTCTGGAAATATCCCAGACCTGCCTGGATGTGGTCCTGTGCCCCCTGCTCTAGGTGTACCTGCTCCAGCAGGGGAGTTGGACAAGATGATCTCCAGAGGTCCCTTCCAACACCCCTACCATTCCGTGATTTTGTGGAAAAGCAATGCCACTATGTCACATCTTTGGAGGTTGTGTTCACAGCTGAGTGGTAAGTCAATATGTCCTAAAAAGACTATGAACTGGACACAGTTCAGGCTACTCAGTCAAAATTATAAATTGTCCATTTAAAAGCCATGTACAGTTGAAATAACATATTCATCTTTTGTTCTGCAGACACATGAATGACAAAGCTGGTTTTATGTGCTGAGATCCTGCACTCAGTAAAAGCAGGTGCATTTGTCACCCATTGCTGCCAGCCAAGGATCTTAATGTCTGAGATGATTATACAAACGATCAATGGATGTAAATGAACTCGGAAGTGTTGATGTTTTATTGGCTGGTGAAGCATTTGATCTTCAAGATTATATGACTTCACCACCATCTGTGAATGCCTGAGTACTGAGTGCAAGCAGGAGACTGACTTCTCAAATGTTTCAATAAAACCAGGCTGCCTCCAGCCTGCAGCTGATCTGTCTTGTTGTGCTGTCAATAATACTGTCTGTAGGAGTTTCTGCAGTAGTTTTAACCTCTGTATTCACTATTTGGCATAAAATCTAGCGCAGCAAAATGTCCAAATTACAAACCTTAGGTTACTCCTTATGGACAGAAACAGAGAGACTTTGCTCGCTGTACCAGACCATCAGCCTGGGCTAGAAATCGTGTTGCTTCCATAACAGCAAAATCAGAGTCCTTATCAACAAGGGCTCTCTAGACTGTGAGGATCAATCTATATCTGAAATCTAAGCAGAGAGTTTCTTTTTGTAATTTTAGCTTTTATATCAGTTTCACTCCTATGTGAATGAAATACTAAAATTATAAATGGATAACTATTAGTTTTCTATAAAGATAGATGCACACACGTGGATACGAATACATATTCACGTAGCATCATCATATACAAACCTCACATCTAGGTTAAGTGCATAGATGTGGTGGCAGTTTGTGCCTGATAGGTTTTTAAATAGCATGAAAGCAAATTCTCTCTCACTTTAGCATGAATATTTGCTAAGATGCTGTTCTATACCTGTAAGAAAAAATAAACTGGAGAGAACTAAGAGGTGATTTCATATTTTATTTTAAAATCAAGTAGAACATAAAAGGAGTATTTCCCCTAGGGGAGCTCTCTTGATTTTAACTAATCCACTATGGTAAAACAAAGGAGAAGTAGGTTAAAGCGAGTTCTAGGGGAGCTTTTTGTATCTGGCAGAATTACTCCAGAGCCCTAGGAATGGCAGGATAGCACATCTGGAAGATGCAAGGACAAAACAGGATATTTAGAATAATTTTACTTGCTCATGGGAGGGAAGAGCACTGCAGGCCATCTGCACACACCAACCCAACTCTGCAGCGCTTGTTTTTACTTGAAAAAAAAGAAAAGAAATGGCATTTAAAGGAGACGACATATCATAATTGTCTAGAGTGCTTTTTGTAGAGAATTCCCTTGGGTCATTATCCTGGAGCACGGTATTCTGCACAGATATGGATTTGGTCCTGCAGGAAACATTCCCTACCATGTCCCAGAGTTTAAGAATTTTCCAGCAGCATTTAGGTACCATAAACATAAGTTTATCTGAGACTAGAATCACCTCCAGCTTTCATGGTCATAAAAAAATCTCTTCTAGATCTGATATTATAGAATCAAAGCTTCACATATGCAATATTAACAAGGTATGTAGTACAGCATGCAACAGGAGATCTGAGCTCTAGCTACATGCAGGACCTTCTGCTTCTTATTCAAATCAATGAGAAGTGAAACTTACTTTGCAGTAGGTTTGTTCTTGGAAGATGACTCTTGTATGTCTGTTCCCATGAGTTCATGGGAAAGAGACTCTCACCTTTGGAGAAGATAGGAAATAAAAGATGAAGTCCCAAACTATAGCTGGTTTCTGCACATTGCAGGTCCTGATGCTGGCAGTGTGGCTCTGCGAGGATAACCCAAGCCTCCTAGCAAAATCGGTGCAAGATCAGGAGTAAGTCTTCTGTCTAAATTGCTGCAGGTAAGCTTTGCCAGCTTCTTTACTCCCATTGAGAGTTTCAGATAAATTCTACCAAGGCAACTCTGACCCTGCTCCTCCCACAGTGTGTTACCTTGATTCTCAATTTTATATATAGGTTTTTATTTGTATTATTATTCTTAAAGCAAAACAACTTGCCTGCACAGTTGGTAATGACATTTCCACCTTGCCATTTCAGTTACCCATTAGCAAAACAAAGATAACATTTCTTATGTGGAAGCCTCAGCTAGGCACTCTCCCACATAAGGTTTTTAAAGCAAAAAGTGGCCTAAGTTGTCTTATTTTGGCACACGCATAATATTAGCATTAAAAACTGCCTATACCTAACAGTCCAAGCCCTAGGAGAGTCAGCAAGAAGCAACATTTGTTATTCTGCCTTCCCTTCTAACTCTGACCCCAGTCCTAATTAAACCCAAGTGATGCTGAACAGAGCCAAGCTTAAATATAAACCATTGTAGAACCAGCAACTCTTTCAGCTTGCAAGGAGCCTTGAGAGATTTCCAGTCGTCCCACTTTCAGAGCAGAGTGAACATTGATTTCAGACTGTGTTCCTTAGCACTTTACCCAGATGGGAGCTGAAGACCTCCAAGGGCACTTTGGAGTGCTGTAAGCTTCTGTTCTTGTGACTAATTATCCTCTAAATGAAAAAAAATTTCTTTATCTCTCATCCTTTGCCTCAAGTTAGGTTCACTGTCTGTTATTCTTCTGCTGTGCACCTCAGTAAAGAGCCTGGCTCTTCCTCATTGGTGCCAGGAAGTGGATATCAGTTCTCCTCTAAGCAAGTCCAGTTCCCTTGGCTTGTCTCTTCTAATCTCCTTACTGTCTTGTTTATCCTCTAACCGCCTTGCTCCAGTTCATCAGCATCTCCCTTATATTCCCTTCATACAAACCCGGATGAAGCGCTACAGAAAACTAAGAAAAGTGCAAAGACATACAGAAAACAGGAGAAAAGGAGAAATGTAACCCATTCAAACCTTAAATATCATGTACTACAGCTACTAAAAACCAGTATGATTTAACCAATATATCCCACAGCCAGAGTGCTCATAACTGGTCTAAACAGTCCTACTCTTTTCCTGGTCTCATATGGTCATGCACCTCATCTCTGCCTTAAAAGGCAGCCATGTTTGAATTCTGCTAATGAATCTGCAGACACATTATGGAGGTGCTTATGTGCTCCAGCAGATCCCCGAGAAGGCAACAAAAGAAATTACTGATGATGAAGGGAGGCATTTGACTGCTTCCCAAAGAGAATAATATCCCCAAGAGCAACAAGATGCACTCCTCTACTTCTAGTTACATAGGATGAAGACACTAACGAAAAAGTTTCTTCCTAAACATGTTATTTACCTTTATTAGTTGCTTAAGAGTCTTCTCTATTCCCCTACTACCAGGGACAGTTATCTGGGAACCTATCTGTAATTCCAGGTCAGGAATCTCAATTGGCAATAGATTAAGTTGGAGTACATATTTATGTGTATTTATTTATACATATGTGCACACATATATATGCACTTTTGTTTTCCCTTGTTAGAAGGCAATACTTTTGGCAGACTGAAACGATTATTTCGGTTAATGTGGGCAAATGAGTGGGCAGTGGGCAACGTCAATAACATGTACCAAATATTTCACTAAGTCAGAGATCTTTCAGGGCAATGTTTGTGATGCATCTGGTGGGTCCCACAGAAGCACTCAAAGGCTGGTATATGGTCTAAATAGTAAAGTTTTATGTTTCACCTCAATACTTAGATTTTTCATCAAGTGAAGAAGTTAAAAAACAAAGAAAGAAGTGTGCCATGCTACTGTTGGCACCCCATGACAGAGAACTAAGCAACTCCTAAACTCCACTGAAGTCAACATGAACATATAAAGCTTCCTGGAGTTTGAAATTATGTAAAACCCAACATTAAGTGGAAAAAAAAAAAGAGACATCCACTCCTTGCTCTTTTTTAATTTGCTACAGAATGCGGTTCTAGGGTTCATTTTTAAGCAAACAGAAAGATTTGTTGAATACATATTTTCTTTTTTTAGTTTTTAGTTTTGAGCTCTTTGGGTTCTTGTTGTAAGTCAGTGTGACACCATCTCATACCTGTAATCTGACCTTGAAACGTCCATAGCATTGATTGAATGACTGGGATAACAGCTCTGGATATGGGGGCAGGTTTGACTTTTTGTCATTCTAAAGTCTAGTCAACGGTGACAATTTTGGCTTAGCTCTACAAAGGTATTTGGATGCCTTATTCCTATTGTAAGTATCTGATACTTATTACATAGGAGTTATATATGTAAACACCTCCACAAATCTGGGCTTGAATACACCCCTCCATCTGGAAAGTATGGTTAATTTTTTTAAGCTAAACTCTTCTGGAAAATTAATGCTTCAGAGTTAATCCAGTACTTCACTAGATAAACAGAAACAAAAGCAAAAGTTTATCCAAACACCCTTCTGTTCAGCTTCATACATCTCCTCCCAGGCTTAGCCTCTTTTAGCCCCAGTCTATCACAGCCAGCCCAGAAAGAGGATATCTCATAGAGGCGTCTACTTCTGTAGGGACACTGAGAAAATGAAGGCAAACCCATTAAAAGCATAAAGTCAGTGTGCAGAAGTTAAAGCACGCTGAATTCCCACGTGCCCACTCTCTTAAAGCAAGCTGTACTCCTCAATCACAATCCTCCTTTCAGAAGGATTAACATGGATTAACGACTGGCAGACTGACAGCCTTCGAAAAGCGACTGTAACTGGGGGATCATCGGTGTCATGTTGCTATTCCCGGTGCATTCCCACCATGCCAGCCTAGGAACCATTTCATATTTTTACTGATGACAAAATATAAAATCATAATGGGTGAAGTTTGCTAATGGAACAAGACAGGCAAATGGTGCAGAAATATCCAGTTCATTTCATAAATTGGATGTAGGCTAAGAACATGCATTTTAAAAGAAAAACATGGAGTCTCGGCTCTATGACCAAAGCATCACAGAATGGGGACTACAGGAAGCTGTGGCTGAAGGCAGCTGGGGTGTCCATATAGAGATATGCCTGGCCTTGTATTCCCAGCACTGCGTGGGGCCAGAAAGATGAACACCACCTATGACTGGAGAGACAGAAATACTGAGAAACAACTGGAAAAGCCTATTAGTTCTGCAGCTGGCACAAGTTTGCCAGCTTCTGAAGTATCGTGCCTAATGCTGGCATCAATGTGAGAGGCAGATGGCTAATTTGGAAAGGACTCAGGGAATTGTGGCTGAAATACCAGAAAAAAACAATAACCCTTAGATTTGCTGGAGGGAAGAGTAAGGGGATTACTTCATAGAGGGTTATAAACACCTAAGGTCAGGGCAAAACATTTATTTAGCCCATTGTTCTAATGAACTACATCACAGCATGCCCAAGCTGAGCACCCATGGAGTGATGTCAGAAAGCCTGCATATGTGCCCTCTGTGATGGGGACCATCAATTCAGAATTTGCCAAATGTGGCTGTGAATTTGCAACCCCTAGCAATCTTTAGGCCAGGAGTGGATGTTTTCCTAAAAGAAATTAACTAAGGGAAGTCTAGTGATGTTAGTGTCTGCCTAGGCAGATGACGATAATACTCCCCTCCAGCCTTACAAAATTGTGAGACCATGCTGCATTTCTCTATTTAAAACACTCTGCATAAATGACATTGTGACAATGGTGTTGGCACTGAAAGAGCTGGAGACTTAGGGTTTTAAACGTAGTCCAGGAGAATTCTTATGCACCCAGGTGTTACAGTTTTACTGCTGAAATAATTGCTTCTCTCTCTTGCTCTGAATATTATTGGGAATATCAATCCTGCCCTGTGATAACTTGGCTGGCATGCTCATACCCTGACTGAGATATTTACAGTTGCCTACCACTATGGTCCTGCAGTGCCATGACATAGGTCACTTGTTACTTGCTAAACCATATTATTCATTGTTTGCTTTCCTAGATTCCAGTTTCTCTGGGGTTTGATTACCACATTAACATCAGTTTTCATACATGTTTCCTACTAAAATTTAAAATAGCTTTTTGTGTTGCCTTGAATAAAGGATGAGGCTACCATAAACCCTTAACAGTGAGGTGACAATATTCACCTCCATAAATGCAGTTCTTCATATTAATGCAGGCACCCTTTAAAACAATATTTCTAAAGCAAATGTAGACAACATCAAGCAACCTCAGTCTTCCACTGAAATTCAGTTGCAGAGTGCTTTTATAATGGTAATATATAGGAAATCTATCATCTTGCCATTTTTTAAAATTATTATTTTTATATTTTTAGAATAGATCTGCTATCTGGTCTCTTGGGCCAATACACTGAGTTTCTACAAATAATAATTTGATGGCTTGTCCATAAGAAAAAAACCCAAAACTAAACTAGATTTATGACTGTGCCATATTGCCTCCACATGCTGATATTTCCACTTTCATCCCCCTAAGCTCATTCTTGGCCTGGGTCAGTGAAAGGCTCCAAGGGTCACTGTATCTTGTTCATACTTCTGGAAACAATTTTAGAGCGTCTTTCTTTGGAAGAGCCACCAGAGCCATGGCATTTACTACCTGAGTCAATGTTCTGGCTCTCTAACTGGCCCTGACACTTGCTGTTATTAGATTCTGGGTTTATCTACCTAAAATTTGTCCAACTCTAGCGTCTGGCTGAAGTTTCTCCTGCAGGTGAAAACTAGTCTTAATTTTCTCAGAAACTCTTAACCAAAGTATTGTTCCAATGTTAGGCTACAGAAATCAGGGTGGGGTTTTTTTACCTCCTCTCTTTTATGTAAGAATGATTAATTTTTTACAAATTTCACTCTGTTTCAGGGAGTTTTTTAGGGGAACCAAAGGTTACACATAAGCAACTTGCTCCAATATCAAGTAAGTCATCCTGATTTCAAAGAAATGCCATTCACTTAGTGAAACCTGCTTCATCTCTGGACAAGTCGTTCCCAAACCATGGTGCTGGGGTAACATTTGTGTAACGAAGCTGGCGCACATGCAACTGCCAAGCCCCTAGGTCAAATGAGTCCTGGGGATTTTGACCTGCGTTACTCAGAAGAGGATTGAACCCATGTGATACCAACACCTGCTTTAGAAACTTTCATGGGATGTGCATTGGATTTGCTTTATCCCCTCAAAACAGCAACAGGAAGTAATTCTAAAGAAATATAGCAAAGCATTAGTGTACTGTTTCTAAGTGATGACTCCATTACAGACTTATAGAAATGCATTATTATCCTAAGCCTCATGCTTACTTTGGAAATCAGGGAAGAAGTACTAATATGTCACACGCTTAACACAAAAATGATCTCACAGGCAAAAAATTGCAGCTGTTGCAATAACACTATAGTGTCTGTTTGTGCTAATGGAAATGGGGAAAATTCACTAAAGAGGGAGAAAATTAACTAAAGAGCTATTTGCAGGCAAAGACCAATGGAAATCTGATGAGACCTGGTCTCTATGTGACTCTGTGGGGATCACGCATCCCCCTTCCCAAAGGGCAGCTGTGGCGGTTGGAAACCATCCCCCGTGCTGAGGAGGACAGGAAAAGTAGGGATGCTTGCATCTGACCGGCAGGGCGCCTCCATGTCCAGCTCCCCCACGCCTTCTCTTGTTTGGCGAGTAAGACACAACAGAAGTGACCCCTTGCCTCTACCCAGTGAAAATCCTATAGGCCTGGTCAAACCCACAAGTACATTTCCTTTTCAATTATTATTCCCAATTTAAACCTAAAGCTCTCTTCAAGAACATAAAAAAAGATTCAAACACAAGGCTCACTTTTTTTGTTGCTGCAACTATTCTGCCCTACAAGCGCATTGTGGCACTGTTCAAGCTCAGCTTGACTACGGCTCAGTTTAGTCCCAAAAGCTCACTTCCAAGGTCTCAGTCAGCTGGCTGAATTACATCCTCCTGTGGGTTATCACACCCCTAGCACACTTTTATCTGAAACTGGTGACAGACCCTGAAGCTGGCTCACTTTCTCATTCTGGGAGTCCTCAAACTTAAGTGAAGAGAAATAATGACTTTTCCTGTCTCAGGTGCCAACTTGAACTACAATTCTTCTTTTCTTGGCAACATTTTTTACCACCTTCCTGGGCTGCACATGCTGTGAATAGTCTAATTCACATGCACACAGCCACAGGAAGGCAGCTCTCTCAAGACTTTACCAGTATCTAATGACCTGACAACCAGAGCATCATTTCTTTTTTAACTACACTGTTCTGCATGTGGCATCTCTGAATGCCAATCAATCAATCAATCAATCAATCACTAACATTTGGGGAAAAAAAAGTTTAATGAAGCAATAATTTTTTAAAATATATTTTTATTCTTATCCAGGTACTGTCACTTGTACCCACAGCTTTACTTAGCACACCATTACACTCAACAAAAAAAGGGAAGTGCAAACAACCATGATTTCACTATATAAGGTATGTAGTGCAATATTCCCTTGCCTTATGGTAATTTGGCAGACTGGCATGAGTTTGAACAAGATAAAACCAATACCCATATAGATTAAATTATGCAAAATTATATTTCACATCAGCTAGCAATTTCTATTAGATTACATAGGGTTTTTTTTCTTTTGGAAGACTGCCTTCTCTGATCTTCCACAACGGCTGTGGGCAGACTTGTCCTCTCATTCTCCCATGGCCATCACAGGGGCTGCAGGACCAGCATGCACCCAGCACTGACTGCACAAGCATGGCTTACTCTGATCCTGTAGGAATTGTAGCTGCCAGCAGAGATAATCACTTCACAGATATTTATGAATGAAAAACAAGGACAAATTTTTGAGCCATAGCTTGGAAGTCTTCAATGCTGGTAGCTGCATTTGACAACACAGACATGTATTTTTTTTTTCTTCAAAGATTAAATGCTTATCCTGGGGGCCGAAAACAAGAACCCAGAGAGTACATCCCAATGCCCTGTTCTCCTTAGTCCATACCAAGGCTGATCTCATCAGCAAGACACTGCCTACCCTGCAGTGTAGGGCAGGCTGCTCACTGGCTCTCTGTGCTGTTGGAAGCCACAGCAAACAAGACGGTTTGGGGCTACTAAGCCACAGCCCACAGCACAACTACAGCAGTGTGTGTTTTAACCGAAGCTGATGGGAATGCGACTGTCCAACTCAGAGCTTGTACAGGAGAGGAGGAATTGCTGCTTCAAACTGAGCATGCATGCTGAATCCAGCAATGACAGACCCCAGACAGGGTCCCTGCTCTGAGTTGCTCGTACCAGCTCACCCTCAGCCTCTCCTGGCAGAAAGTTTCATGTTTGCTTTCAGGGGGGGAAAAAATATCTGAAATTATAAAGCCTCATAAGCTTTGCTGTAATTGGGAAACAGTACCATGAAACTGAACAACTGCACAAGTCTCCTGTACATCTAGGGCTAGCAAAAGCCGGGATTTAAATCCCTGTTTATCTAGGGTTGGCAGGAGGCAGAAATTATCTCATGCTTAAAGATCAAACAAAAGTATATGGTCAAATCCTCAGCTGATTTAACAGATGTAGTTGTAACTAAATCCATCTGTTTGTACCAGCCAAGGAGCTGCCTACTGTCAGTTTTTACAAACAAAGATATATTTTTTTATGGTGAATGCTCAATATTTTCACAGTGCTGCGTTTCCTTTTGTGTAGTTTTAAATGGCTTATTATTACAATGATTCATTTTATTAAGCCATTTTTTATTTTAACCTTTTGCCCTTTTCACCTCATGAAATGGATTTGTCACAGTCTCTAAGTGGTGTATTCAAATATAATTGTGCAGATGCTTTGCAACATCATCAATTCATTCATTTAGCAAAGGGCAGTGCTTGAAGGCTACACAAGCACAAGTCTAGTATCAACTTTAAAAACACCTGAAGCTGATATTGGTTCATATTTCTTCTTCTAGTTTGTTAAAGGGACTGAACAAAGGAAATAACGCCAAGCAGCAATGTGCTGACACATCACTATTGATCAAGACAGTCAAAACGGCATGAGATGCCAAAGAGGGAAAATATTCTTAGCCCCGGACGCAAGCAGTCTGGGACAGAAGTGAAAAATAGAATTCACCCAGGCCACCAGAGCAGTCAGCCAGCAGGGAAGTATTGAAGAGTTCCAAAGTAATTCCCACACCTCATATACTGCAAAACATCAAAAGGAGCTATTTTTAAAATATCAACAGACTGTTGTACCCCTCGAGCTCTCAGCCAGCAGACTGCATGCAGGAGTCATGAATTTATGAGCATTTAACAGAATCACAGAATCACAGGTTGGAAGGGACCTCAGGGATCATCTAGTCCAACCTTTCTAGGAAAAGCACAGTCTAGACAAGATAGCCCAGCACCCTGTCCAGACGACTCTTGAAGGTGTCCAACGTGGCAGAGTCAACCACTTCCCTGGGGATATTATTCAAATGGTTGACTGTCCTCACTGTGAAAAATTTTCCTCTGGTGTCCAATCGGGATCTCCCCAAGAGCAACTTGTGTCCATTTCCCCTTGGGCTCTCCATGTGACTCCTTGCAAAAACAAAGTCTCTGTCTTCTTTGTAGCTACCCCTTAAGTACTGGTACACGGTGATGAGATCCCCTCTAAGCCTCCTTTTCTCGAGGCTGAACGAACCCAGTTCTCCCAGCCTATCCTCATATGGCAGGCTTCCCAGTCCTTTGATCATCTTGGTGGCCCTTCTCTGGACCCCTTCCAGCCTGTCCACATCCTTTTTGTATAGCGGGGACCAGAACTGTACACAGTACTCCAGGTGTGGCCTGACAAGTGCTGAGTGGAGCGGGATAATGACTTCTTTCTCTCTGCTGGCGATGCCCTTTTTGATGCAGCCCAGCATCCTGTTGGCCTTTTTGGCCACAGCAGCACACTGTTCGCTCATGTTGAGCTTTCTGTCCACCAGGACCCCCAGGTCCCTTTCCACAGAGCTGCTCTCCAGCCAGGTGGATCCCAGTCTGTGCTGCACTCCCGGATTATGTTTTCCCAGGTGCATGACCTTACACTTCTCCTTGTTGAACTTCATAAGGTTCTTGCTGGCCAACTCTTCCAGCCTATCCAGATCTTCCTGCAGAGCAGCTCTCCCTTCTGAAGTATCTACTTCCCCACTCAACTTGGTGTCATCAGCAAACTTCATCAGGCTACACTTGATGCCGTTATCCAGATCACTTATAAAGGTATTGAATAATGTTGGGCCCAATATTGATCCCTGGGGGACTCCACTAGTGACCGGTTGCCACTTGGAAAAGGAGCCATTTATCACTATGCTTTGGGTGCGGCCTGTCAGCCAGTTCCCCACCCACTGCACAGACCACTTGTCTAGGCCATAACGCATCAATTTCTCCAAGAGGAGACTGTGGGGGACCGTATCAAAGGCCTTGGAGAAGTCCAGGTAAACAATGTCCACTGCCCACCCCATGTCAACCAGGCAAGTCACTTCGTCATAGAAGGCCACCAGGTTTGTCAAGCACAATCTGCCTTTAGTGAAGCCACGTTGGCTTTTCCCAATCACGTGCTTCAATTGACTTGTGATGGCCCCCAGGAGGATTCGTTCAATAACTTTTCCAGGGACTGAAGTAAGGCTGATGGGCCTATAGTTACCCGGATTCTCCCTCGAGCCCTTCTTGTAGATAGGGGTAAGATTTGCCTTCCTCCAGTCCTCTGGGACATCCCCCCTTCTCCATGACTTCTCGAAGATTGTGGAGAGTGGCCTTGCAGTGATGTCAGCAAGCTCTCTCAAAACCCTCGGGTGGATGGCGTCAGGGCCCATTGATTTGTAGGGTCAAGATCCTGTAGTAATTCACTTATTAACTCTTCCTTCACTGATGGTGTGTCAGTGTTAGGATCAACCGGCAATTTCATTCCCAAAGCCTGAGACCCTATAGTGCTGGTAAAGAGAGAGGTGAAGAAGGTGTTGAGGACCTCTGCCTTTTCAGCATCATTGGTGATTAATTCTCCTTTTCTGTTTAACAGTGGGCCTATGTTTTCTTTCTTTTTCTTCTTATGGTTGACATGTCTGAAGAACCCTTCCTTGTTATTTTTTATGTCTACAGCCAGCTTCAATTCAAATTGGGCTTTTGCTTTTCTGACTGCAATTTCCCTCTCCATCTCCCTGTCAAACACTGGTGCCTGCTTTATATGGAGTAACTTAGGCCAGACTGGAAATGTTTACAAAGACTGGGGAGGTCATATTTACAAATAGGATACAAGAAGTCACCTGGAAAGTGGGGAGGGAACAAACCAGAAACAGGCATTACGCCATGGTATAAACCAGTGATGAGCCACCTGCAAAAACATGTAGCTGCCCCTGCCCCTGCCCTCGAGCCTGCCTCTGCCCCAGCTCCTGCCCCTGCTTCTGACCTGTGTGGTTCCAAAAAGAGCATTATTGAACTCAGGCAGCTTCAACAAAAGGAGATTCAAACAGGGGAAGCAAATATGATCAGAGCTTCCAAGCAATGGATGAGTAAGAAGGCCAGACTCTTCAGTCCCCAAGAGACACCTGGGAAGATCCAAGAGAGGGCTGTACAACCTTGGGGGCCTGGGGAAGGTTAAGGGGGATGCTCCCCAGGCAAGACCTAGGAGATGCCAGTGCAGCAGCCTCAAAACCAAGGAAAGTACTTTCTACCTAAAGCTGATTTTAGTTATAGGATTCTTTGACACAGGATATTGTGATATATATCTAAAAAAAAATTATTCAGTGAAAAGACTCCATTAGCTAAGTTCTAGGACAAAAATCCTCTAAGGGGTTGATAAAGGCCAGATATGCCCTCTAGCCTGGGATGTCTTTGAGCATCAGGGAGCTGGCAGTCACACTAGAGCACATCTCTAGATGGTCCTCCACATCTGCTCTTGGTCATGGCTGGAGACATGTTCCTCACCTGGCTGTACTTTGTGCCCTGTGCTGATATTGGTTCTTGCCTCTCAAACCCACTGGGCTCATCTCTACATCGCTGTCAGAGACGGGGAACTGGCACAAACACAGCACCAGCATGCTCCACCACAGTAACTACTTTGTTCCATCTGTAAAGATGTTTATAACGAACATGAAAACATTCCTAATTTTCACTGCTTTACTATATTTTCTTTCTCTAAACAAGAAATTCAGAGCTTTGTCGTCTTCCTCTCTGAAGCGACAGTATGCATCTGTCAGTAACAAGGCAATCTATGAGCACAGGAGAAAAGATTTGGGACCCAGATTGCACCCTGCCTCTGGCCACCTTTAGAAGCAGTTTTACATACAGGGGCTATGACAGTTACGTGATTGTGTTCACCTCGTGGGGCCTCATGTTGCTCAGATTTAGCCAAAGGCCTCATTTGCCTCACTAGAAACTAGTGCCTGCCTTCAGAGCACAATGAAGCTCTGAAGTTGTGGCACTAGTTCTCCTAAAACCTCAGATTTGTTCTTCTCTTTTCGGAAAAAAGTCGAATGAGCCTTGTGTATCCCCTAGTAGGCAACATGGAGGCTGGAGAACGAATAAACCAAAGAAGCACACTGAAATCTAGACATTTTATAAAAGATGAAAATGAATACTAAATAAGCCAGTGGAATGGATGAGTCCCATTTGCCTCTATCAAAACCTAGGCCAGATTACCCTGTGCCGATGGTCGCCGGTGGGCAGGCACAGTAGACAAGGACCTTCCATCTTACTGTTTCACATTTCTAAGCAGATTTGTACCTGCCCAAGTCCCGTTGGGCCCTGCACATGATAATCAGATCACATGGATACCCTCAAGTAATTTGGGGCTAGAGGTATTAAAAGGTCACACACCATTTAGCAAAAACATAACTTCTACCCTGACCATTTCTCATTCCTTCTTCATCATTTTAAGTGGTGACAGTGATTTGGAAAAAACTTCAGTGACTGGTTTGATTTTCTGCAGTCTTGGAGCTGCCAGTAGGTCTTGTCCAAGCTGCAAAGATCACAGCACAGGTATAAAAACTTTGGTTATCACAGTGCCAAAGACCCAAATGCAGAAGGACAAGAGAGATTCAGGTTAGAGCCGGCTCATTCCTGAAATGCTGTGACACTCTAAGCAATGAGTGTTAATCTTCACCCTCATCACCATGCTTCTCATCATCTCCTGAATTAGACACCTGACAAAGTCCATTCCACATCTAGGGAAGAAAACAAATAATTGAAGACTAGCCACATCTGCTTGCATTGTCACTTCCTTCTACCCTTGCATTTGGCAGCTCCCTTGTTTGTGTTTTTGCCTTTGCCAACTCTCCTTTCTGCCAGCATAACACTACATTTTAGCAGAGTAGGAAAATTAATAGAAAAGCACTCAGACTGAAAATTGCATTGGAATGATATTAGGCACACCTAATTGATTTGTTAGTGAATGCCTCCTGAAACAAAAGCAGTTTTGGTCCAACCCCTTAATCTGTGATTCTCAATTTTTAAAAAAACAACCAGACAGACATCAGTTTAATTAAGTGCAGAAGGGGTTTGAAGGGTACCTGAGAAAGTGACTCCTGGATAAGCAGCTAATCAAAGAAGAACCTCAGCTAACCGCTGCCAGGAAGAATTGAGCAAGCCATCACAAATCCAAGAGGTTTAGCTTGCAGGCACAGCAGTATTTTGGGATCCTGTGGTACTTGAGAGCTCAGAACACCGCAGCTTAGTTTCATTCTGCACTGACCACACTCAGAAAAGGTATTTTGTGACTCTGAGGCAGGTAGGGCCTGATGGCCTTGGTCTGTCAGCTGATATCAAAGTCTTTGTGTACTTCAATTTGTCTACTTCACGGCTGCCACCAGCAAAGTGGAAATGGTTTGTTGGTGCAGCTCAACATACCATATACCATGCACACAGAGAAGGTTATTGATTTATTGCCTGGTTTTGGCATAATTTCTGAAACATGCATGATGTTAGGGCATCTCATGCTATGGCTATTGCACTTTTAGTTACCACTTCATTTAACTTCAGTCCCCTGTTTAAATTTGGCTGCTGCTGCCACAAATATATTTTTGTTCTAGTCTTATCATGGCCAGTATATGAAATTCAGCTCTATACAGAGAGCTGGAAAGGGACTATTAGCAGCTTAAATCTTATTTATGCACTAATATGAAGGCATAAGAAGGACTTATGTGATGCTTAATCCCTGTGCTAGCCCTCTGCACAGTAGCAAACTGTACTCAGAAGAACAGATTTCAGGACAAAGGAAAGTCTCAAGCTTACAGCTTTTATAATAAATACTGCCAGTGACTCCTATTGCTTCAGCTTTGGAAGCTCCTGCTTCCTTCCAAATGACAGAAGATGAAGAAAGAGAATGAAACTAAGGTCCTGACTCCACAGCTTTTTATCTGGACAAAATTAGATGCTGCTATACATTTATGACAGGTCTCCAGAGAACTGCAGTGATGCTCTCAGAGGAAGGCAGCACCATACTCTGGGCCCCTTGCACTGGTTTCTTTGCGACAGGAAACTGATGCAGACTGAGATAGACTCTACTACAAAAGCCTTTTGTAGTGGGCATCCTTCCTCTGAGGGTGCTTTGCATTGCATTATTGTATGTTGCTTTGTTAATGTGTTCATTTTCATTATTGTATTTCCCTTGATTTGTTTGGAATGCACCTCCCCAAAGGATTTATATTAATGAAGTCACATTTATAATGATGAGATCCAGGTCTCCTGCTGCATTTCTTGGTGCATATGATTAGAAGAACAGCAACACTAAGCAAGGGACCCTCATAGAAAGGAAATAGGTTTTGCCTACTAGCAAGCAACTGGAGTGCTTCATTATAGAATTAAAAGAAAAACAAAAGAAGCCATAAGAGCTTTTTGTAAAGTAGGGTTTGTCATTTGGATATTTTCAGAGTGAACTGACATGATTTGCACAGTTCTTCAATGATATAAGCAGACACTTCTCAGTCTTCCTGCATGTCAGTAAGCATAGAGCAAAGCTGCTCTCCCACCTTTAAACAGACTGTCAGCACTCCTAACACAGCCCCTACATTAATGACCTGACTTGAATTTGTGGCTAGATTTGAATTTATATGCAATAGCACCAAAAGACTCCAACCAAGACCATTCATGCTTGATGCTGTTGAGGCACATAAGGGTAGACAACCTAGAGACAGAAGCAAACCAGAGGCTCCATATGCAAAAACAAAGAGGTGAAAGGAGGTAAAGACTAGAAGAGTTCTCAGAAGTCGCTGAGCAGGCTGGAAACAGGTGGAGAAACTGGCTCTTTCTGGCCTCTTCCTCCAACCTACTGTACTATACCATGCCAACCTTCCAGCTGAGCAAGACCTGCTTAGACCAGCTTTAAGTCTTTGTGCCATTACCAGAATTTTTTGTTTCCTGACTGTGCTGGTTTTGGCTGAGAAGGGGTTAATTCTCTTCACTGTGGTGCCTGTGGTGGTTGCGTACCTTTCCAGCTTCCCGCGCTCTGCTGCGTCAGCAGGAGGCTGGGAGGGGTGGGGCCACGGCCAGGGCAGCTGACCCCGACTGGCCAATGGGATGTTCATTCCATACCATGTAACACCATGACCAGTATATTAAGGGGGGCAGTTGCAGCTCGGAGAGGTGTGGCATTGGGTTGGTGGGCAGTGAGCAGCTGTTTTGTGTGTGGTTTGTTTCGGTGGTTCATCCCTCTCCCCCCCAGGTTTCGCACCTCTTGGTGTTTTCCTTTCCATTGCATTTTTGTTGTGTTTTTAAAAAATTATTATTATTTTCGTCGTTAAACTGTTCTTATCTCAACCCGCGAATGTTACCCTTCTGATTCACTCCCCCATCCCACTGGTGGGGCAGTGAGTGAACGACTGTGTGTGGATGAGTTGCTGGCTAAATCATGACACTGACACACTTCCTAAAACAAAGTTACCTCATAATCAAGCACTTCTCTCTCCAAAATGCTTTGATTACCTAGAATAACTGAAAAATCTATGTATCAAAAAAGCTTTTTCTTCTACTTTGTAATTATAAAATTAATGGGTTTTCTCTATCAGCAAAGTAGCACAAATGATGCTCTACCTTGGTTAACTCCTGTGAAACTCATCTGCTTTCTTTGGTGTAGTTTTCTGAAAAGATACAACTACCCTTACAAAAAAAAATACCTGATAATGTAGTAGATTGTAGGAAAGCTTAATGAAAAAGGTACTGCCTGTGCTTCCTAGCTTGGCTCATGCTGATGTGAGAGATATTGGGTTATACAGTTCAATTTAAATAGCCTGGCTTTGAGAAGAAATAAGAAGCAGCATTATTAACAGTGGTGAAGATAATCATGTAAGGGAAACCAAGACTCTTGTCTAACAGTTTGCCACAAGGTTCTGAATATTTAGTATTTATTTTAAAAATTAATGCATTGCTTCAGTTCAAGCTTTCCCCAAAGAACAGAATTGCTTTAATCCTGTAATTTTAAATGTAGATGTCTATTTAGAGCCAGCTATAAAACAGTCATAAAAAATACAAATCACATGTAAGAGAGTTTTGTAGTCTAGAATTTGTGTGAAGAAAACCTCAGCAATACTGTTCCTATCATATTTTTCCTACTGTAATCCCTTCACAGTTCTCCATACATGCATGTAGTGCAAATGGTAGATGAAACTGAGTTTTCCTGTATGTATAAACATAGCAGATGCTGTTTGGAGGAACTGGTCTTTGCTTGATTAGAGGACAGAGAAAGACATTCTTCCTTCTGCAGTGGTATTGAAACAAAAATTAATATAAAGAAAGAGAGAGTGTTACCAAGTGGTGTGCACAGGTGGGGAGGACTGGACCCCATAAAGCCCTGCTGTGCTGCAGCCCCTCCTGCTAACACTGCAGCCCTGGCTCTGCTGAGGAAAGGAAATGAGGAGTAAATGCAGTAAAATTGTATTTGAGTTGCTAAAGCTAGAAGTCTGGGTTCTGAACATACATGAGGAGGAGACCTGCTGAGAAAGAGGGGGCAATTTCCCCTCTCTGCCTTCATTTTTCAGAACACAACTGCACTATCAAGGAAAGAAAAATAACATGAAAAAGAATCCAACTTTCATTGTGCCTTCCTCTACAATATCTGCTCAGCTGCTGAAGGTCAGAGATGGGTGATGAGTTAATCAACTTTTTCATCAAGTCTGATTTGCTACATGTGCTGGATGAGGAAGCATCATTTCTATTGCTTGGTTGTACTGGAAAGAGAGGCAGGGTGAATTCAGAGATTGTGGTGTGGTGCTCTGTAACGCGCCACCTGAAGTGGTGTGAGGAACCTCAAAAACCCCTCCAGTGGTACTCCAAGAATCAGGTTCTTAGGGTTTGAGCCAAACACACACACTAGGGCAACCTCTGGTAAGCAATTCACAGTACTTTATGCACCTCCACGCTGGGATGATGCCGCATAACAAGGCAAGGTAGGGAATGCTGACATAAAGCTGTCATGAACAACACAGAGCGGTAAAGAGTTTATTCCTCTGCATTTTTCTAGATCTGGCTCACCCACTTTTCTTCCTGAAAAAAGATGACTCTATCATTTGAACAGTGCTGGCAAGGAGGTGACAAAATGCCCATTTTAATGCTGCAGAGAAAGAAAGCCTAAAATCCACAAAAAACCCACACACTAACAGAAAGACCCTGGAGATGAGTTCTTACTGGTCATTTCACAGAGTTTTAAGTCCAGAGTTGCACATAAGCATCTTTGTAAAACAGTAAAGCATATTATACATTTACCCATTAGCATTTTTTTCCCTTTTGAGCATATGCTTACTTGGGCTTGTTTAGTAAAATAAACTCATATTCCCCACTTTCTTCCTGAGTGAGCAACTCAAAAGCACACATGGCAGGCCATGAGCTAAGAAAGACTGCTGATCCAAAACCAAATGCATGTCCCAGAGCTGTACAAGATGAAAGCATGAAAGGATGTACACCAGCGGTACCCTACTTCATGACTACTGGGTCTGCCATTGCCTTGCTCTGATCTTGTAACACCGGCTGCCTCGCTCCTGTGAATGCACCTTGCTGTTTCTAGTAGAGGTAAGAGGGAAGGGGGCGGCTAGGTGTCTCCTGGAGGGGCTGCTAGATAGCCACCAGAGAGAGAATATCTCTGAGATTTGTTTCTATATTTTTGTTTGAATTGGTAATAAATTCAGTCTCTAAGGGTGGTGTAAATCTGTGGGATGTACAATGCTCAGATCAGGGCTCTAGCTTTATATGTGAAAGGAACTTGAAAGACCAATTGTCCAAGAATCTCAGCTTCAACCTCAGACTGAATTTCATACATCTCACAGGTTATTACAGGCATGTACAGAATTTGCAGGATTATTTGGTCTGCTCTTAGCAATTTTCCAGAACTGCAGGCAACCATCTGAGTACATGGCTGGCTCTGTGCTTCTCTTGAGGCTCCAAAAGACTGTCTGGGAAAACATCTATTAGCTTTTATTTCCCCCGGTGCAGGGAAAACCCACCAGAACTTGCCAATGAAGAAAGTGAGGGGTTTTTTTTTTGTCTTTTTAAAAGGAAAAAAAGTGTTCCTAGCTTATTCCATCAGAACAGAAATTTGGAAATGAAGAAGAGGGAGGGCTATCTGAATGTATTGAAACCACACTTCACTCCTCCACCTGGCTCTGGCCATCCCCAAGCTGGCTCTCACCTTGATCCTTGGGGCCAGGGAAGGTGGCAGGAGCAGCCAGGGGGACTCAGCACACTGCATTTGCTGTCCCCATGCCAATTCACTGGGCTTGCAAGGAAACAAGCAAATATGGAATTTAGTCCAAAGTTGTATGAGGGATTGAAAACGGCAGGCAGAGATTTGGGCTGCTTTTAAGGCTTGCTCATGGGCAACACTGGCACTCTGACTGCTCCACAGATACACTGAAGTGCGTGTTTAACCCAGGGCAGGTTAGTCATTCTATTGACTGAGACCATTTATCCTTACAGTCAAGCATCCACTTTGCTGGGCTGGGGAATTTAAAAGGTGCAATGAATAATATGCAAAAAACCCCTCAAACTCAATTCTATATATCTAGGGTGCAAAAAAATTGTATTTGACAAAGGAAAAATAGGTCTAAAGAGAGGTCAATGGGAATTTTACCACTGGATTTCTAAGCAGCCAGGATAGGTTTTCACACTGTGCAAAAACATAAGTAAGGGAAATGCCTCCATTTCCTCCCATTTCAGAAAACAAAGCCATTATTTTAACCTGAATCACAGGGTTCACAATGGCTGTTTCTTCTCCTAGTCTGGTCTGTTAACACTGTGAGCAGCCTGCACAACTCTGCATTTTGCATTAACCAAAAGCAGTGTTATGTTGATGCATTTCTTAATAACAAGCAACTGGGTCTATTAAAAATGTTATTAAACACACCACTTGCAGCATTCTCTGGAATGATATAGATTGTTTGTGATTAAAGCAGTCTTTATTCGAACTTTACTGTAGCTGTGAACCAATCTACCCAAACAAAAAGAACTCCCTGTAACAACCTTGATGCACAGACGGAAGCTCAAACAGAGCCACTGGAATACTGAATTTAAGGATTTACTGGGGACAAGATTAGCATGTTCTTTGTGTAAATGCAAAAATGCTACAAAACTAGTGAGGCTAAACTACAGAAGAAGTCTAGCTCTGTATATGAAAAGATGGTATTCATTTCTTCTAGTCCACTGAAAATAAATTCAACCTGAATTGCATTCTAGTGTTTCCTTATGTACAGTGTATACAGAAAAGTCTTTTGGAAAGAGAATGCAAAACAAAGCTTCACACTTTATAATTATAGCTATTATCTTTCCCACTACCAGCTCCTTTTCTTTTTTCTTTTTTCTTTTTTCTTTTTTCTTTTTTCTTTTTTCTTTTTTCTTTTTTCTTTTTTCTTTTTTCTTTTTTCTTTTTTTCTTTTTTCTTTTTTCTTTTTTCTTTTTTTCTTTTTTCTTTTTTCTTTTTTCCTTTCCTTTCCTTTCCTTTCCTTTCCTTTCCTTTCCTTTCCTTTCCTTTCCTTTCCTTTCCTTTCCTTTCCTTTCCTTTCCTTTCCTTTCCTTTCCTTTCCTTTCCTTTCCTTTCCTTTCCTTTCCTTTCCTTTCCTTTCCTTTCCTTTCCTTTCCTTTCCTTTCCTTTCCTTTCCTTTCCTTTCCTTTCCTTTCCTTTCCTTTCCTTTTTCCTTTCCTTTTTCCTTTCCTTTTTCCTTTCCTTTTTCCTTTTCTTTCCTTTTCTTTTTTCTTTTCTTATGCTTGTGCAGAACTCTCTACTAGGTCTGCCATTGAAGAAAGTGCTAATGGAAGTAATTAAACCTGAAGACTGTTGACAGTTACTACAAATCACTGTTTAGATTATTGGCAATTCCTGTACTGAGGTATCATTACCGGTGAGCTCCTAAGACAGCAACATTCAAGAGCATAGTCTGGTGCAAAATGAAGAAAACACCAGCACCTGGAACATCTTTATGATTCATTTATGAGTAATAGGCTGGAAATCTTACACTTTTAAATTTATTATTCACTTTTACGATGATTCTTCTTTCCCTAGAACAGTGTGCCAAAGGTGAGCATTAAAACCCCCAGTGAGGGAGAACAGTTGCTCTGTGTCCCTCTCTAGCCGATGGGACAGAGGCGGTGGCCAAGGGACATGGCAAGATGACAGTGCTACCTCCCCAGTTTGGGCTGGTCTCTGCCGGCAGTGCTTTTGGTACCCAGCACCAGCATCACAAGCTGCATCAAATGCATGTTCAATTAGAGAACCAAACTGGATACAAGTTTAGGACATAAGCTGAGATGAGTGGGCATATATAAGTGGTGTTAGGTAAATGTCAGTGATTGGGCATGTGAATTTCCAGCAGCCATAGGAAACACTCCAGGCAGACATAAGGGAGATGCACGCACTCCCCGCTACGCATTTCACTGCCTCCCACACCATTCCCAGTACCAGCCAGGGCTTCTCGTTTTCTTTCCATTCACAGTCCCTTCACCCCCACCAGGAGCCCTGAACTGTAGCCAGTTACTTTCAGCTTTACTATGCAGAAATGGCACGTCTATGATGTAATTTTATAGAACTTGGTGATTGAAAAATAAAAATAAAAGATTAAGCTTAAACAGCCTGTCACAGTTTGCATGGTGGGATAGTTGTGATTAATATTCAAACAACATGTTGTCAGTTCTCACTAGATCAAAGTAGAAGGAATCCACACATTTGAAAAAATAAATCCACTGTCAAAACACAAACCCCCAAATCCAGCAACTACTCATTTGCAAGGCTGGCACTGCTGAATAATAAATGATTTATAGGCATCCAGTAGAAATTCTTCAGTTATTGTAATCATGGGCGTGAATATTACATTACTGAGACAGGGAGTACCAGTTTGCACCAGTTAGAAGCTGCCAACTTCGTGAGCACATCTTGCTTTTGGCCATAGGTACTCAAGTCATGGCACGGTCGAGGTTCTTCCTTCACCCAGGCACTGCCAAACAGCTCAGTCTTCCAGGGTGAGCTCATTAGCAAGCTCATATCAATTTGCAAGAAATTCTTTTGTGGGTGTAGACCCAAAAGCTGTGGGAAGGGAACTGGCATTGAATTTAAGTCTCTGGAGGCTTACACCTCAGGAAGATATGCATGGTTGCAGCAGATGAAGTTACTGCCCTGCCCATCACAGTGGAAGGTTAGCATCTCCACAGTGTCTTCAGTGTAATTGGGAAAAAAGCCCCAGAATACAACCCCCAAACCATTCTGCCCTCATTTCAGCCAGTGTCTACAAAATGCAGTGGCTCAGGTGCAGCAGAGATGGGCACAGATTTTATCTGAACTACTGGCTTTTGCACCACTGTGGCTGCAAGGTGGTTAATAGTCCTCTGCTGGAAGGTAAAACTTTAAGACATTGCACTATGATGCACAAAAGCTCAGCCAACTATGGCCCATAAAATATTAACACCCTGCAGAGCTCAGCCGTACATTCCTCTTTCCTGCTTATTTTTGCTGGGAGTGTAGGAGTAAATACCCTAATACTTGGTAGCAGCATCAGACATAAAGTAACCCAGGTTAAAAGAGAACAAAGTTATTTTGCAGCAGGAAGAGTTCTTGTTTTAAAATGTGGTTAAGCACTTGTGTTGGCATAAGGCAGGGAGCAGCATCAGGTACTTGTCACCAAGATGTTCATGTGAGACCTCATCAGCAATGACAGAGCATGTTTAATGAACAGGGCTCATTGTTAAAAGACTCTAAACCAGCACCACGTAGCACTTTACCCTTTGAATCAGTCAACATGGGGAGTGGTCACTACACCCAGTGGAAGGGCATTTTGGAAGATCTGTAGGACATCCACTTGTCAGCAAGCACAGGAGTGGTACACGAGCAACTCACAGACAGGGAGAGCACAAAGGACAGGAATGGAGGTTTGGGGAGTAAATCGTTTGCAGCGATGGGGGAAAGAACTAAGGCAAAGCAGAGGGAAAATAATAGCAAAGAACAGTGGGTAGCCCAAAGGGATGGAAGCATTTTTCTGTTTCTGTGTGCTCCTGCTTATCCTGAATATGACTATTGCATCTTCTCCACTGTTGCTAGAATGCCATTTTCTTCCCTATTTGGCAGCCTAGCAAGAATGTGGCATGTTTTAGAGACCTTTGTCATCATCTTTGTTTCCAAATTTGTCACATCAGCAAATTTACATTTTTTATATGTGTTCAGAGTGCTGTGACTACTTATTTTTAAAGGAACCATGTTTTGCTTAGGGAAGCACCACAGCTTTATCAGTCCCTGCACAGAAAATCTTTCCCTCTCAGAGAGGGACCCAGCTCTTAGCTCAGCAAGGTGCCATTTTGTCCTATTTTGTCTTTTTGTATTTAGAAAGATTTTTGTGTCAGTCACCATCATCACTGCAAAGGATAAATAAGAAAAGGCAGATGGGGAAAGGTGAAGAATGAGTAAGATCAGAGGCTGCTTTTGAGGAATATAATGAGCACCGGTCCCTGAAAGTTCACCCCTGGGGACAGGAATCAAACAAATCCTAGGACTAGCTGCAAAATACAGTGCCTGAGAGATGACAGTACTGTATTTAAGGCGGAGATTAAAACTATGCTGCTCCACCAGAAGACCGGTTGCATCTCCCTGCACTGTACTGCAGTCAGAGCCTAGGCACATTTTAATGTGGCTTTGTGTACCCACTGCACATTAAATGCCTGTCACAACACTACTTTGTAAGAAAATGAGTGTTTTAATCCGGTATGCTTCTGAAGACTTAAACTCAGCCACAGGTCAGAGTAAATATGTCCTGCTCCTACTTCCAGCTGGTATTTTTCCCTTCAACTGAACATGCATATAAGGCTACATGACATATTTCCTTTCAGGTAGAATTTCGAAGGGAGGAAAGGTGATCCACAGACATAGGAAAAAGGAGGTGTTTGAGAAACACAAAAGCTGTTAGGTACAGCTAAAGGATAGGACAGGAAAGGAGGTGACAGAAAAATGGAGATCCCTCAGGAATTGCCATGTTCCTCTAAATGGTTTACTATGTCTAAGTAACCTTCATTTGCACTAATTGGTGCCCCTCCACCTGCTGCATGAAACCAGCTAGTAAAACACACTTTTTTAGGAGATTGCTCTGGGATTTACAACTTGCTTGGGGCCAGACTTACCTACCTCACTCCAGGGCATGACTGGGCTGAAGTGGCTCTTTGCAGTGGCTGGAACAAAGGGGAAAACATTCTTCACCAGGCACATACTTTTTTTTTTTCCAGTAAGCAGCATCTGTCCTCAGGATCTCTTCCCCCCCCCCCCCATTTATCTTAACTCAGTTCTTCCCTAGCCATTTATCTCTGTATGTATTATTTATCAACCTTTCCTTCACATCCCTCAGGGCTTGCGTCTTCAAAAATTATGCAAGCTTCTAGTAATTGCAGAAAATCACCAGACTATAGGAAACAACACAGTCACACTGTGGTATTTTACCTTGCAATATATTCCCTAATGTTATGCTAAAATATATATCTGGGAACTTGAGTAATTTGTTATCACCAGCTTCAGCACTCTCCCTCCTTTCACTGCCTTAATTCCTAACTATGGACATAATGGCTCCATGAGGGCTCTTGCCTTCTGGTTGTCCATAAAGTCACCAACGACTGCAATAGCTCTAGATGTAGCATGACAACTGGAAAAAGTAAGGACAGGAGAAGGAGGGCTGCTAGTGCAGAATTACCAAAGCAACCCTACTCCTGCTTGTGCCCTGTGTATTGTAGCTACAGTCCTGCATAGGCATGAATTTGGGAATTCCTCCACAGGCTGTATGTTACCAGGGCTCAATCAATTCTCAGTTCCAGTCACGCACGAGTACACAACCATTAATTCAGCAAAACCAGTTGCAAATCCCCCTCTCAAATCCCTACCTGTAATTTATTTGATATCATCCTATAATAATTCCATTTATTAGCTTACAGCAGAAATCTTTGCTGTTGCAACCCTTTGGATAACCAAAGTGGGAGCAAGCCCAAGCCAAAGGGGTTGGTTTTTTTTCCCTTTTTAAAAATGAAATTACCTTTTTAAGCAAAACCCATTCAACCTCTCCTCCTCTCCTGAAATTACTTGAAGAGTATTACACTGCAAAACTGAAGACAAGAACTGGGCCATCTTCAGAGTATCCATGGTCTGCAGATGTTTAATTTGATCCCTTTCTCTGCAAGTATTGCGATACCTATTCAGTGCACAGGATGAGCTGCTCCAGGGAGGATTTTGATCTGTGTAACTGAGGAAGTTATTCTCTGCTGACTCATTTTGTGCAAAGACTGTAAGATGATTACAGGTATGCCCTATCTCCCTTTTGCCAGAAACTTCTCCATTAACACAGACAATGCAGACTAATTCATACGAAACACAGTCAGAAGTCCCACCACCTCACTTGCTCACAGGAAAGTACCATCCATTTACCTTTAAGCTTTGCTTTCACGAACAAGAGCAATATGGCAAGTCCTCTTCCTATTGATACACAGCAGCACACATGGACAAAGCACTGTGTCATACTCTACTGACAAACCCAAACAGACATGCCTGTTATGGTTGATTAAATCAATCCAGTCTTACACTGTCACTTAACATGATTTCAAGGAGACCTTTTGTCACCCAACTCCAAGAATTTGACGCTTCTTGACACTGGTTAGCAGGGGAATTTGGAGCTTGATTATCAAAAGGGATTTCCTTACTTGAATTGATGAACACATGGTCCATACCCTCTGGGCACTCAAGTTTTGCAAATAGGTCTAGCTCTTCCTAGGTGAATTGAACATTCACAGGGCCAGGCATTATTTTAGCAATGGGTGTCTCTGGCACAGCCTAAGGAATAGGCTTTAGATTTTCTCTTCTGTAATACACAATTTTACTACCCAAAGTAGTACACTATTGCTACCTCTCCTCAGCTCTTCATACACCACCCCCAAAGTTCTACCAAGGTCTAAGAATTGTACAACACATGCGTTATTTCCCTTTCACATTGTTTTCAGTACAAAGGTTTTCCCATTTTAATTCTGTTGCTGAATTATGCCCTTTCTCCATGATGTGGTTTCAACAGCATTTATTATAATTAAGACTTATAAAAACCCAATGTACAATTTTCCCTGTGAAAAAATTAAATTGGCTGTCCACCCTATGAACAGCACAATGGCACTGGAGTTCCTAAACACCTTCCTATCTATGGCTGCCTGTGGACACATCCCAAAACCTCCAGGTTTGCCCAAAGCACCCAGACTACTATAACTTAATACCACAGGCAACTTCAAAGTGTTGAAAACTAAAACTTCCTGACATCTCTTTACAGCTTCAGTGTAATCTGAGACAATGCTGGGCCTTCTATCAAGCCAAAAATGTGCCACTCCATGTTGAAAATGAAATTAATAATGCATGCACAAGGCCAGTACAGTGTTTAATTATTCTTACCCAGTTCAGAAGTCTGCTAGTACTTGCTGTCACCTGTTTCACACCAAACGTGACCATCTTCACCTTGGAATTTGAGAGCATCTTCTTCAGCACTAGAAGTGGGACGATATTGTATTTTCCAGTTTAACGTCTTGCAGGTTACAGACCACTATGGCACAAGGCCTTATAGACCAAATGGTTAATTCTTATAACATGGTGTAAAAGTCTTGACAGATTCTTGCCCAATCTGCAATGCTGGGATAACTGATTATTCCTTTTCAGACTTAAATACATTAGCTACAGACTATGAAAGCCCTTTGATCTGACTAGGGAACTAAGAAACTTCTATGTCTGCAGAGCATCTTCCTGCAACACAGGGAAGTTATTCAACATTTACAACGAAAACAGATCCACCTGACAAATGGATTTTGGAATTTGGAAATTAGAGTTTTCCAAAGAAGCATGTGTAGTCTAGACACGGGAACATGGAGTCTCTTTAAATTCCTGGGTTTTCCATTCATTTGCATATCAAGCTGAACATGACTCATCATTGGTCAGTGCACACTGCATGCATATGCTTCTCTGAAACCAGCTTTTAAATAAGCTTTCTTTGGGGTGGGAAGGTGTAGGCAGTGTAGGGGTGGCAGAAATACTGAGAAGAGGGAAGGCTTTCATGAAATCTACTGTCAGTCAAAAACAGATCAACATTGCAGGCCAGGTCCTAGGTTCATTTAAATGCATTGGTGAAGTCAATATAATTTATTCCAGGTGAGGATTTGTTTGAATTTTGAACCACTTTGATAAGATACGTCTAAGTACCAGTCTTTTACACTGTTGATGCTAGCAGCAATTCTAAGAAGGCTAAGTTTATTTTGCTGCATTTGAGCAAGTCATCCACTTAAGCTGATTGTAGCTCCCCAGAACTCTATTTCAGACACTGAACAGAATTCCTCCTCTAGTCTAATCTACCGTGATCATAGATCACAGAGTATCTGTGAGGGCAGCCAGCAACTGCTTTCTGAAAAGCTTGTTTTATCACTATTTCATTTTACAGCAAAACACAGTCAGTCAACTCCCTCAAGCTTCCCTGAGTCTGCAAAGTGCCCAGCCAAGTGAAAAACCAGACAAAAGCACAAGTGCAGTGAAAAACCTTGCCATGCCCCATATGGACTGAAGAACAGAAAAAGAGAAATGGTAGGTTTGTAAAAAGGGAGGTTGCTTGTTTACTGGATATGCAGTCATTTATATTTAGCAGCTAAATGTTCCATGCTGATGGTGAAAGACAATGAGGGAAGTAAAGTGGCTGTCAGATAGGTTAACCACCAACTTTAATCTACAGTTTCAGTGTTGCTGGGCAGCTGTTTCTGGGAAATTATACTAGGATGCAAAATAGGCAAGAAAACCACTAATCATTTTGTTACCTCATCCCAAAGAACAAGAAACAAGTATTGCTGCCTTTCGTATGAATATGATCTACTAAAGGTAATATTTATTTCTTCATTTCTTGGAGCTCACTTTGTGCCTTGATAGCTGTTAAACTGATGACTTGACTGTATTTTTTGAATAAGCAGAATAAATGAAGAAAGATACTCTATTAAGTTCAGAGCTGGATTGAAAACAATATAACATTCTTTCAGATTTACAAATATTCTTTCAGAATAAGATAACATTTTTAGCTTTATCATTCGACATAAGTTGTTTTCCATTAACAGCCAAAATGCTGGAAATTCAGTGTCCTGTACAAGAAGCAAGGGATCCCCTTCTCCTTTCCAAAACCATTCAGAAAAAAAAATCCAGGGATTTGTATCGCCCTCCTCCGAGCTACTTGGTTACATATAATTGAGTTATTTGTGTAATTGATTTACTGGAAGGACGACTGGAGCAATAAAACTTTGTAGATATAAGGAACCTTTCCTTATCCTTCATGTGGCTCTTGGAGACAAATATGACAGCTACACAACTGGGTTCATGAAAAATGCGTTTGTATAGAAGGTAATTTTGAAAAACTATGCAAGTTCAACAAAAAAAACCCCATGCAACAATCAGAGAAAGTGTTGGGAGGTTTTGGTACTATATGCATCTGTTCTATATGAACACCATAGCTAAAACACAGTAAAACTTCCCCTCTTCTGCCTTTACAATTATTTTTGAGAGTAAGTACACGTCTAATAGATATGTAAGATATTACAGACAGAGATGATAGTACAAAAAGTAAAGGTTAAAACTAAGAAGTAAGTTTTTTATAGCCAAATTCCTGCAAAGTTTATTTGAGTTTGTGATCAACAGGGAACCATTGGGTTGGAGGCCTGTCACTAGTGGTGTTCCCCAGGGGTCTGTGCTGGGTCCAGTCCTGTCCAATGTATTCATCAGTGACCTGGAGGATAGGATAGAGTGTAACCTCAGCAAGTTTGCGGATGATACAAAAGTGGGAGGAGTGGCTGATACACCAGAAGGCTGTGCTGCCATCCAACGAGACCTGGACAGGCTGGAGAGCTGGGCCGAGGGAACCTCATGAAATTCAACAAGAGGAAGTGTCCTGCACGTGGGGAGGAACAACCCCATGCACCGGTACAGGTTGGGGGTTGGCCTATTGGAAAGCAGCTGTGCTGAGAAGGACCTGGGAGCGCTGGTGGACAGCAAGTTGAACATGTGCCAGCAATGTGCCCTTGTGGTCAAGAAGGCTGATGGTATCCTGGGGTGCATTCAAAGGAGTGTGGCCAGCAGGTTGAGGGGTGCTATCTTC
Source organism: Phalacrocorax carbo (assembly GCF_963921805.1). NCBI lineage: Eukaryota > Metazoa > Chordata > Aves > Suliformes > Phalacrocoracidae > Phalacrocorax > Phalacrocorax carbo. The sequence continues at coordinate 23,950,426 of NC_087518.1, read as the reverse complement.
CTCCTCTACTCTGCCCTAGTGAGGCCACATCTGGAGTACTGTGTCCAGTTCTGGGCTCCGCAGTTCAGGAAAGAGAGGGAACTACTGGACAGAGTCCAGCAGAGAGCTACCAAGATGATCAGGATCAGGGGACTGGAGGATCTCTCTTATGAGGAAAGGCTGAGAGGCCTGGGTTTGTTTAGCCTGGAGGAGAGAAGACTGAGGGGGGTTCTTACCAATGCTTACAAATATCTAAAGGGTGGGTGTCAGGACAAGAGGGCAGGATTCTTCAGTAGTGCCCAATGACAGGACAAGGGGCAATGGGCACAAGTTGGAACACAGGCAGTCCCACCTGAATATGAGGAAAAACTTCTTTACTTTGAGGGTGACAGAGCAGTGGAACAGGTTGCCCAGAGAGGTTGTGGAGTCTCCTTCTCTGGAAATATCCCAGACCTGCCTGGATGTGGTCCTGTGCGCCCTGCTCTAGGTGTACCTGCTCCAGCAGTGGGGTTGGACAAGACGATCTCCAGAGGTCCCTTCCAACACCCCTACCATTCTGTGATTCTGTGAATTGTTTCTTAGCCTAGTCCCAACACTGCATAGGTTTTTACACATGCTTTGTCCTATTCTATAGACAGCAATGAAGATATTCCACTAAGTAAAGCATATGCATTTGTCTTGGCAAGATCTTTCACTTCCCAACTTTAAAGACTGATCACCATCTCCCTCATCCCACCAACAAATATCACGAGTTTCTCAGTTGCAACTCTTCCTTCAATGGGTCATTTAAATAAAATATTCTCGTTTCATCAACAGAAAATAAGAATGAGGCTCACTACAGCTTCATATAACCAGCATCCTGACTCTGACAATAATATAACCCATGTGCCTAGGGAAGAGCACTGCACGAGAGGAAACATTTAATGATGCTTTCCCCAGAGTGCTCCCGAGCCCCATCAATTTGCCAGCCAGGGATCAAACGAGGTTTGGAATGTGGGTGTACAGCTATAAATTTAAATGGGGAGCATGCAGATTTTGGAAGCACAGGAACTCCTGCTTGGCTTAGTTGACTGCAATTTTGGAATGCCTGTTTATCATCGTGTGAACTAGACTGCCATCATCTCAGGTCTTCTTTTGTGTTTCTAAGTTTGAAAAAAAAAAAGAAAGAAAAAAGCAGCTTATTTCCTTGATGTGCCAGGATGCCAGGATACATGAATTAACCAGGATTCAAGGAAGTTGGAACAGATTATTTCCTGTATTCTTAAATGGTGTGCATTCAGATGCTTCAAAAGATTAATCTCCCAGGATCATGTTCCAACCTTTGTATCACTGAATTAATTTATGTAAATGACACGTTCCAAGAACAGGAAAGAATAATCCAAAGCCTGAGTAACGCCTCAGAAAGGATGAAAGTTAGCTCACTCTAATGTAACTCCAACTGTGGTCAATAGAGACTGTTCCTTCAGCTTCACCAGGAGCTAAATCAGGCTTTGAAAGAAGACAGTCATAGAATCATAGAATGTCCTGAGTTGGAAGGGAGCCACAGGATCACTCTGCCCCTGCACAGTACAACCCCGAAATTCACACCATGTGACTGAGGGCGTTGTCCAAGTGCTTCTTGAATTTTGTTAGGCTTGGTGAAATGACTACCTTCCTGGGGAGCCTGTTCCAGTGCTCCACCACCCTCCGGGTGAAGAACCTTTTCCTAATATCCAACCTAACCCCTCCCTGGCACGTCTTCCTGCCACTCCCTTGGGCCCTATCATTGGTCACTAGAGAGAAGAGATCAGTGTCTGCCCCTCCTCCTCCCCTTGTGACAAAGCTGTGGACCATGATGAGGTCTCCTCTCAGTCTCCTCTTCTCTGGGCTGAACAAACCAAGTTACTTTAGCTGCTCCTCATGTGGTTTCTCCTCTAAACCCTCCATGAACTTCGTGGCTCTCCTCTGGACACTCTCTAGTAGCTTTATATCCTTAATATACTGTGGTGCCAAAAAATGCACACCGTACTTGAGGTGAGGCTGCACTGGTGCAGAGTAGAGTGGGACAATCCCCTCCCTTGACTGGCTGCAATACAGTGCTTGATGCACCGCAGGGCACGGTTGGCCCTTTTAGCTGCCAGGTCACGCTGTTGGCTCACGTTCAACTTGCTGTCAACCAGAACCCCCAGGTCCCTCTCTGCAGGGCTGCTCTCCAGCCTCTCGTTCCCTAGTCTGTATGTACATCCAGGGTTGACATGACCCAGGTATAAAATCCAGCCCTTGCCCTTGGTAAATGTCATATGGCTGGTGATTGCCCAGCTCTCCAGTCCGTCCAGATCCCTCTGCAGGGCCTCTCTGCCCTCGAGAGTGTCAACAGCTCTTCCCAATTTTGTGTCATCAGCAAACTTAATTAGTATTCCTTCCAGTCCTGCATCCAAGTCATTTACAAAGTGTACTGGCCCCAATTTGGATCTCTGTGGAATGCTGCTAGTGACTGGATGTCTATTGGAGAAGTACCACCTGATTGGACAACAGTCACCCCAATCTGTAACACCATTAGCTGTTTCATTTTAGGCTCTAGGCTGAGCATTTTCATGCTGTGTTGAACAAGAGCAGAGCTCTGGGATCTGCAATGGACTTGCATTACTTTTCCAGAGAAGGTTTAAGTTTCTGGCTTTAAACTATAAAATCTCTTGATGATTTGGGGCTTAGTCATAAAGCAGAGATGCCCCAGGTAGGCTCCCTGAAAGTGGAGCTGGAAACTAAGTTGCTGCACGAGAACCATGACACAAATGCCCACAGGTGCCACTGTGTGTTATCATTTCAGGCATACTAAAAATATTTTTTAGATTCTTTTTTTTAAAGAAAGTTAACTGAATAATATAAAATTATTAGATGTGTATTTTGACATATTTATAAAAAAAGAGAAAAATATGGAGAAAAAATTACAAAAATATGTGTGCTAAAGTTTTTTTCTTGGTTAATAAAAACAGAAAATGAAAGATCTATTAAGATGCATTAATTTTGTTTTGGTTTACCATTCTCCCTTCCTATTTCTGTCTGGGTAACAAAGAAAAAGAATGAAGCAAGTGGAGTAATAAAGGAAAAGCTTCAACACCCCCCTTCACCCCCCCCAAGAAATCCCAAACCAGAAATATTACAAAATGAGTACCTTTTCAAGGCAAGCATCCTATATCATTACATTTTCAGGGAAGCTTGGGGGAGGAAATATCACACACTGAAAAGAACTACATCTCATGAACTATAGAAGAAAAATTACTCAGCAAGAAACCTTTTTCATGCTAACTGATTAGATGGGGGTGGGTAGGGAGGAGAGGGAAGATGCAAGTCTCACGAAATCTTACCAGTAGCTAATTAAATACACGGCTTCTAATTTTTGGTATCACAGATTTCAGGTATATGATTTGTTATACCAATGTAAAATAAAAACAAAACCAAAAAACAATCCAAAACCCAAATAAAAACAAAAAACAGCAAAAAAAAAACTCACTGATGCAGATCACTAGTTTTCAACAATCCTAACAAACTCACTGTATGGAGTAGCTCCTTCTTTCTACTAACATCAGAAAATGTAGAAGGCTGAAGAGGAAACAAAAGTTAAACCAAACCATTTTAAAATACAGTACTGCGACAGATTTTATTTCATTTTTATCAGTACTACATGCTTACTACCACTAGGAACAGACGTCTTTTAAAATTTTTTTAAAATTTTTGTTTGTTTGTTTGCTTTTTTCGTTTGGTTTTTAAACCTGTATTAAATGTTGACCTAAAGCTTGCTGTGCCTTGGAAATCTGGCTCAGGAGTTAACTGCATGAATTTTTATTTAAATAGATATGCACTTAAGTTTGAAAATAAGACACATACAGGTGAACAGGAAAATTAAATTACAAATTCAGTTCATACAGGTATCTCTTATTCTATGAACTAAAACCTGTTAATTAGCTGAGACCTTTTAAGAATTATCAAAATACTTACGAAACATTATTTACAAATTATATAAATAAACCCTAGGTCACTTTAGAATTAACCAATACAACAAAAAAAGTCACCTTTTTGTACTGTGTGTACTAAAAATGTTCTTGTTTATTGATTATAACCCAGTTTGCAGTATAAAATGTTTGTTCACTTACATCAAAATGGATTCAAATAGAAGGAAAGAAATTACTGGTTTCAAAAGAAAAAACAATATTATAAATGCTTAAAATCAATGAGGCTTCTTAATCTTCTTTTCTGCACAGTTTGCAGTCATTTTTAGAAGTCCCTTCTACAGTCTTCTGAACAGGTAATCTCAAAATAGCAGAGACATAGTTTTAGCAAAGGGAAAACATTCAGTACATTGCTCACACGTCACAAAGACCTTTTACCAGGAGGGAAATGACAGAGAACGTAATTGTCAGTGGCCAGCACAAGCCTTTACAACATTTAACTTAAAAGGCAGCATTTATAGAACTAATCACAGACTATACACATCCTGCACTGAACAGCGATCAAAAGGACTGGAAAATATACATTTAGGAAAACAGGAGACCGATGGTTTTCCATTACCTTTAATTCTTTTCTCCTTGTCTTTTGTTTTAAAACGTGCATTGACACCACCACCAACTACAGCTATCTTTTGCTTTAACATAATATAAGCCAGGTAACTACTGTATGTGAGAAATGTACAATAAAAGGAGAGAAACCATTGAATTTCCTGTGTGAACACATGAAAATATAAAGCCATACAGATTCCAAAGTGCCATGAATACCAAATTCAAGTGATGGTTTATAGCATGTAGAAGAGAAAGTAAATGGAACTTGCTCTACGGGTTCCCAAGCCCTTCAGCTGCATCTTCAGTTTCCCCTTTGGCTGCTTTGGTGAGAATTTCCATCCATTTCGTCTGCAGTTCTTCATCTTCTGCACTGAAATACAGAGTTTGCTGGGACTGGCAAAGCTTAAAAACATGCTTCACTTCAAACTTCTCACCAGAACCTGGTAAACTGACTTCATATCCAGGCAGAGGAATAGGACGTGGGTTCCGTCCATCCTAAAGAAGAAACAACAAATGTAAAAGTTCAGTAACAAGTAATATTTGAAATGGGAGGAGCAGGGGTATACTGCGCAGGGAAATTTCCTCTCAATGTGATTAAAGAAACACCTGTTTCAAACAATTTAAAGCTTGCTTTGAAGTAGTAAGATGTGATTGGAGATGCATTACCCTATATCTGAGACATGGTCACCAGACACACGCTCAGGCTAGGCAGCTACACCACAACTCTCATCAAACCAGTGTCTTGTGTGTGTGCTGCCAGCTGAGAACCCCTCTGTGCTAGCGCTGTAGCCTGCCATCGCTGCCCACAGAGTGAACACGCATGCACATGCTTAAGTAAGGACATGAACACAGTTCCAGAGTATGCATACATTCAGCTCCTCATACAGTACTGTACTTAGAAAACAGAGAAGAAGTGATATCAACCACTTAACTTAATAAAAGGCAATGACTTCTTGGTGCTCTATTCTTCTTATTTAACAGATTCCCTTTCGCAGTAAGAATACAGATCCAACAGTGGCATGGCTGGGGATTTTCATGTAATTTCACATAACTTATGCCTGTTAGCTTTAAAAAAAAACACAACCAAAACCCTCAAACCCCTTTATATTAGGTACAGGCAATCAGATCCAGCCGAGAATAGTTCAGTATAGTCCTTTTTGAACCTCATGGGGCATTTGTAAGATTGGTTTAAAGGAGACAAATAAGCAGAGCTGTACACTGACACAAAGACAACTACCAGGGAAGAGACTTTAAAATAAAAGAGAATTTCAGATTTTAAATCAATCAGTCAATCTTCTCAGAAGGTCTTACGTTATTTATGATGCCTTTCAAAGTTGTGAAGAAAGTTGAAGCTTAGATTCTTAAGCATCCTTTAAAGGCCAGATTAACTTAAAGGTCCAAGGAGCAATACAGCTCTCTAACAGTCACATCTTGAGCATTAACCAACTCCTCTACTAAGCTCTCATGAAAGGTGTACTTTGGCAAGGCAAGGTGTGCAATGACCAAGCAACTCATTTCAACTGATACCATCAAAGATTTTCAACAGTGGGTCCCCAAACTGAAGTCGAAACCACACAGGCATCAAGCATCTGTAAGAAGCCATTGCCTCTTGTAGCAGCTACTTGTGTATCAGCCTACTCAAGTTCAATGCCTCATACCAAAGTTAACAAGGCGTCCCACAAAGAGGTGGCAAAGTCATTCTTTTGTCACTCCATGCTGAATGCAGATGACTTAGTAAAACTGGAAGGGGACCACAGCCCTGAGAGCAATGGTAAAAAACCCCTACTTTTCTAATACTTAGAATAAAGTAATTAAGTTTCAGAACTGCTCACATCAATGCAAACACACACATTAACTAAGGGAGCAAAAAATACACAGTCAAAAATGTGTCTACACATTTTATTAAATCAAAACAGCCTTCCTGATTTATTAATCTACTACTTTTTATTGTTAGGTAAAAATGCCAGAGTTCATCTGCTTGAAGACTAGGCATTATTCTAGGAAATTTATTGCAACTTTAGGTTAAACACTAAATAATTCAGTTCCTATTTGTGCGCAAGTCATTGTGTTAAAAGCAGCACACAGTTTTGCGACCCTGACACCACAGCCGCATCTGTATAAACAGGGAGATCTTGCACATGCAGAAGTTTGAACTGGCACATACAGGGTAGCTCTAGACCTGCATATGTAGCATTGCTAAAGCAAGCAAATATGGGATTGATGAACACAAAATACACAAGAGCACATGCCAGCATAAACATGCCTCCTTCATTGATCTTGTTTTAGAAAAACAGACACTAAGACTTGTCACATGTAAAATTGGAGGTTGCCCATGACAATGAAAAATATCGTTTGTAAGCCAAGAAGTGCAGTGTAAGAGCAAATTTATGTTTGAATTTTACATGTTACACATACCCAACACATGCAGACACAGGCAAATTAAGCAGACTGCCTTTGGTCTTGCTTCCTCCCTTTTCTTAATAGGATGCCTTTGTCACTTTCTCTGTACCTGCCTGATCCAAAAGGAAGGGATTGAAATTATCTCGAAAAGCTGCACTACTGACAGATAAAGGTGAAGCACTCAGCCTCCAGTCATACCACACACCCAAAGCAGACCTCTCTGTTGGACTGTGAGCGTCTCTGGTTTTCCTCCGGCACTGAGCCCTTCCCCTCCCCTACCTGGAGTGCAACAAATCCAGGGGCTGTACTGCACCCACGAGGAATTTGGGCCCTACACTGAGCACATACAGATTTACAGACCTGACAGAGATATAAATGTCATATTCTTTTTTTAAAAGCCTACTAGATTTGGCTGGTTGAATAGTTTTTTGTTTCCTTGTTTGTTTAATATTTCTGTATGCAACATACCAGGGTTGCATGATATCAGTATTTCATAGAATCATAGAATCGTTAAGGTTGGAAAAGACCCTTAAGATCATCAAGTCCAACCGCTAACCTATCACTGCCAAGTCCACCACTGAACCACATCCTCAAGCACCACATCTACCCTTCTTTTAAATACCTCCAGGGATGAAGACTCAACCACCTCCCTGGGCAGCCTGTTCCAGTGTTTGGCAACCCTTTTGGTGAAGAAGTTTTTCCTAAAATCCAAACCAATATAATCAAACCATACTACCCAGTGCTGAGAAGACCTTTGCTTTCGGGTTGATTTAAATATTTTTTCCTGAGATAGTGAGTGATACACAAAAACTTACTGGTTGTGTAATACTGTCAGTAATCACAAGCATTGTGCACTCATCCTGACTCTAAGCAGCATAATACTACTGTGTTATTTATTTAGGTAATTACAGCAGCATTTATTCGTTGTTCTATTACAACCATTACAACACCCAGGGTTTAAGACAGGGAATGGATAGCTCAATTCCACTACACAGGCAGTTCTTTTTCATGTATCCCTCCATAGAGACATCCCTCTTGCACTGCACATCTCATTGCAGCGTATCAGCTCTCTTACACAAATATACAGAACAAGAGTTACCCACTGATAGATGACTATAATTTCCTACTACTACTTTTGAGTCTCTGCTTTTCCACCTAAACTCTACCCTCCACCCACTTAGGATCTAATCTCAGCCTTGCACGAATCTTTAAGAGACTTCCGCAATACGATGGTGTGCCAAGATGCAAAGCTCTGCAGGTCCATGAAATAGTGCAGGCAGAGTTTCGTGCAGGGCCAGTTAAAGTTTCACATAAACATGGTCTACAGACAAGCCACAAAAATACTTTTCTAAAACCCTAAACTCAACTTCAAACTCAGCTACTCCCTTATTTTCTAGGAGTAAATCACATTTACATGATGAATAAAAGATTTTTCTTCAGATTTCATAAAGCAAAATTTTCCCTTGAATCAAACCTCATAATTATTATATACCCTAGTGTCATGGTTTTAGCTGGGATAGAGTTAATTTTCTTTACTGTAGCTGGCATAGTGCTGTGCTTTGGACTTAGTATGAAAACAATGTTGATAACACACCGATGTTTTGGTTGTTGCTGAGTAGTGCTTGTACTAGTCAAGCACTCTTCTAGCTTCCCATGCTCTGCCAGGTGCACAAGAAGCCGGGAGGGGAGGGGGCACAGCTAAGAGAGCGGATTCAAACTGACCAAAGGGATATTCCGTGTCATGTAATGTCATGCCCAGTATGTTAACTGGGAGGAGCTGGCTGGGGGAGGGAATCAACTGTTGCAGCTCGGGAACTGGCAGCATCAATTGGTGGGTGGTGAGCGGTTGTATCATTTGTGTTTCTGTTTTTTTTTTTTACTTTTTTTTCTATTCCCCTTTTAGTCTATTATAATTATTGTTTTTATTATAATAATAATTATTATAATAATAATTATTCTTATTGTAATTATTAAACTGTGCTTATCTCAACCCACAAGTTCTTTTGCTCTTCTGATTCTCTACCCCATCCCACAGGAGTAGGGGGGAATGAGTGAGCGGCTGCATGGTGTTTAGTTGCCGACTGAGGCTGAACCACAATAGTCCGTTTCTTATTCCATATCATTTACATCATGCTCAGGTCCCATACTATGCAACATAATTTCAATAACCCCTATCCGCCCTCTCATCCTTTAACAGAATATACAGATTTCATGTATCATTCCCCTAGTCTATGGACCACCCCTGTAAAATTTCCGTGAAATGTCCACTGAGTTCATTTAGTCCATGACTTCAGGTTCCATCTATTGTATGATTCTTTCAGAGAGGTGGGGTGTGTGGTGTTGGATTGTTGCATGCTGAAGTCAGTCCTCATTTCGTCACTGCTGCACTGTTAGTCCTTGTTCTATCACCACTGCACTTTGCTTGGTTCAATGAAAGTTCATTTTTTTATTAATTTGGGAGATTTGTTGCATGATACCATTGGTATGGCATATAGCAACCATAGTAGTGATGACATGCAACATTATATAGCAATTAACAGCATATTATTCAGTTCACTGGCTGTTTTCACCCAGAATCAAATCCCCTTGAGGTACACACCGGACTCCTCCATCCTCCCGCATCACCCACCAACTGCACCCAGGTCCTCAAGCAAAAGCAGTCCCACAAATGGGTTTGCCCTTGCCTGAGGCCGGAAGAGCCCAGACTCTTTTGCCCAGCATATTTTTTACATGCAATACAGGGACTCTCTCCCCTTCCACAGTATATAGGATTTCTGACTGGGCAGGGCCAGCTTGATTGGCAGATCCTCTCCTGTTGGCTAACCACGTGGCTTTTGCTAAATGTGTATCCCAGCGCCTAAATGTTTCACCTCCCGTTGCTCTTAGCGTAGTTTTTAACAGTCCATTGCACTGTTCAATTTTTCCTGAGGCTGGTGCGTGATAGGGGATGTGATACACCCACTCAATGCCGTGCTCTTTGGCCCAGGTGTCTATGAGGTTATTTCGGAAATGAGTCTCGTTGTCTGACTCAATTCTCTCTGGGGTGCCATGTTGCCACAGGACTTGTTTTTCGAGACCCAGGTTAGTGTTCAGGGCAGCAGCGTGGGGGACAGGATATGTTTCCAGCCAGCCAGTGGTTGCTTCTACCATTGCAAGCACATGGCGCTTGCCTTGGCAGGTTTGTGGGAGTGTGATATAATCAATTTGCCAGGCCTCCCCATATTTATACTTCAGCCATCGTCCCTCATACCACAGAGGCTTTACCCGCTTCGCTTGCTTGATTGCAGCGCACGTTTCACATTCGTGGATAACCTGCGCAATAACATCCATGGTCAAGTCCACCCCTCGATCATGAGCCCACCTGTATGTTGCATCTCTCCCTTGATGGCCTGAGGTGTCATGGGCCCATCGAGCTAGGAATAGTTCACCCTTATGTTGCCAGTCCAGATCCACCTCAGCCACTTCAATCTTGGCAGCCTGATCCACCTGCTGGTTGTTTCGATGATCTTCAGTGGCCTGACTCTTGGGTATATGAGCATCCACATGACGTACCTTTACAACCAGGTTCTCTACCCGGGCAGCAATGTCTTGCCACAACGTGGCAGCCCAGATGGGTTTGCCTCTACGGTGCCAGTTGCTTTGCTTCCACTGCTGTAGCCAGCCCCACAGGGCATTTGCCACCATCCAGGAGTCAGTATAGAGATAGAGCACTGGCCACTTTTCCTGTTCAGCAATGTCTAAGGCCAGCTGGATGGCCTTTACCTCTGCAAACTGGCTCGATTCACCTTCTCCTTCAGCAGTTTCTGCGACTTGTCGTGTAGGACTCCATAGAGCAGCCTTCCATCTCCAGTGCTTTCCCACAAGGCGACAGGACCCATCAGTGTACAGGACATACTGCTTTTCATCTTCTGGCAGTTTGTTATACAGTGGGGCTTCTTCAGCACGTGTCACCTCCTCCTCTGGTGATGATACAAAATCTTTGCCTTCTGGCCAGTCCATAATCACTTCCAAGATTCCTGGGCGACTGGGGTTTCCTACTCGAGCCCGCTGGGTGATCAGTGCAACCCATTTACTCCATGTAGCATCAGTTGCATGGTGTGTAGAGGGGACGTTCCCTTTGAAAATCTAGCCCAGCACTGGCAGTCGGGGTGCCAGGAGCAACTGTGCTTCAGTACCAACCACTTCTGAAGCAGCTCAAACGCCTTCATATGCTGCCAATATCTCTTTTTCAGTTGGAGTATAGCGGGCTTCAGACCCTCTGTATCCATGACTCCAAAACCCTAGGGGTCGACCTCGGGTCTCTCGAGGTGCTTTCTGCCAGAGGCTCCAGGTAGGGCCATTCTCCCCGGCTGCGGTGTAGAGCACATTTTTTACATCTTGTCCTGCCCAGACTGGCCCAAGAGCTACTGCATGAACTATTTCTCGTTTAATCTGTTCAAATGCTTGTTGTTGCTCAGGGCCCCATTTGAAATCATTCTTCTTCTGGGTCACTTGATAGAGAGGGCTTATGATCAGACTGTAATTTGGAATATGCATTCTCCAAAAACCCACAACGCCCAAAAACACTTGTGTTTCCTTTTTGCTGGTTGGTGGAGACATGGCTGCTATTTTGTTGATCACATCCATTGGGATCTGACAATGTCCATCTTGCCACTTTATTCCTAAGAACTGGATCTCTTGTGCAGGTCCCTTCACCTTACGTTGTTTTATGGTAAAACCAGCTTTCAGAAGGATTTGGACTACTTTCTTTCCTTTCTCAAAAACTTCTTCTGCTGTGTTGCCCCACATGATGATGTCATCAATGTATTGAAGGTGTTCTGGAGCTTCTCCCTGTTCCAGTACAGTCTGAATCAGTCCATGGCAAATGGTAGGACTGTGTTTCCACCCCTGGGGCAGTCGATTCCAGGTGTACTGGGTGCCCCTCCAAGTAAAAGCAAACTGTGGCCTGCACTCTGCTGCCAGAGGGATTGAGAAGAATGCATTAGCAATATCAGTTGTGGCACACCACTTGGCTGCCTTTGACTCCAGTTCGTACTGAAGTTCTAGCATGTCTGGCACAGCAGCACTCAACGGTGGAGTGACTTCATTCGGGCCACGATAGTCTACTATAGCCTCCACTCTCCATTAGACTTCCACACTGGCCATATGGGACTGTTAAAGGGTGAGTGCATCTTACTGATGACTCCTTGGCTTTTCAGTCAGTGAATGAGCTCATGGATGGGAATCGGAGAGTCTTGGTTGGTGCAATATTGCCGCCGGTGCACTGTTGTGGTGGTGATCGGCACCTGTAGTTCTTTGACCCTCAGCAACCCCACCACAGAAGGGTCCTTTGAGAGACCGGGCAAGGTAGACAGCTGTTTAATTCTCTCCGTCTCCAAGGCAGCTACACCAAAAGCCCACCTGTACCCTTCTGGGTCCTTGAAATACCCTCTCCTGAGGTAGTCTATGCCAAGGATGCATGGAGCCTCTGGGCCAGTCACAATGGGGTGCTTTTGCCACTCATTCCCGGTGAGGCTCACTTCGGCCTCCAATACAGTTAGCTCTTGGGATCCCCCTGTCACTCCAGCAATACTGATGGGTTCTGCCCCTATATGGTTTGATGGCATTAGCGTGCACTGTGCACCGGCGTCCACTAAAGCTTTATATTCCTCTGGGTCAGATGTGCCAGGCCATCGGATCCACACAGTCCAGTAAGCCCAGTTGTCCCTTTCCTCCACCTGGCTGGAGGCAGGCCCCTCTAGTCTTGATCATGGCATTCACAACTCACTTCCTGCAAATGTGAGTCAAAAGTCTCTCTATTAAGCTCAGAAATAAAATCAGCGCTTCCACTCCTCTGTCTAGGGACCTGCTCACTGGAAACTGGAGCAGCAGCTTTCCTGGAAGAACCTCCCTGAGTGATTGTTCTTCCTTGCAGTTCACATACCCGTGCCTCTAGGGTAGAGGTAGGCTTGCCATCCCACCTCGTCATGTCCTCTCCGTGGTCATGAAGGTAGAACCATAGCATGGCCCACGGTGTGTATCCTCTCCTTTGAGCCAAAGGACGCTTATTCCTAACAGCTGAGACACTACTCTGTAGAGATGAGGAGCAGGACATATCTTCTTTGAGTTGCTGGACCTCCCAGGACAGTTTCTCCACAGCAGAGACAAGGTATTTGCTTCATAATCCCAGAGTCTATCAATCACCTCCGCCACTGTTGGTGTCTCGTCATCTTTCCAGGACATTACGGCCAATGAGTTCCTATGCGTCGATGGTGCGCTCCGTAGAAACTTCCACCACATGGGTCATGTGCACTGGGCTTTATCTGGATCTCTGGATGACTGTTCATCGTCTAGGTCACTATAAATCACACAGATAGTTCCTTCAGGTACTGGATACCTTTCTCTATGGTCATCCATTTTCCTAGGCAAAATACAATATCTGCTTTGAAGGGGTACCTTTCTCTCACACCTGACAGGAGTCGCCTCCAGAGACTGAGGGCTTGTGTTCCTTTTCCAATTGCTTTGTCAATGCCCCCTTCCCTAGAGAGGGATCCCAGTTGTTTGGCTTCCTTCCCTTCTAATTCCAGGCTACTGGCCCCGTTATCCCAGCATCCAGGTGATAATGTGCTCACCTGAATGACAGCTGAAATCTTTTAGTATATCCTGCAACTCACTCAAGGATAGGGATCGGGTGGTCTCTATTTCATTTATGACTTCTTCCTCCTTTCCCCCTGATGGCCCTGCTTTTTCATCATCCTGTTCTAAACGAGTTGTCGTCTGCTTCCAATATTTCTTCTTGTCTAGTTTCTGTTTCTTGTACAAGTTCTTCCTCCTCCTCTTCTTGTGATGGCCCTGGTTCTTCATCATCTCTTCCTAAACGAGTTGACTTTCTTTTCCAAGATTTCTTCTTGAGCATAGGGGCGACTGACACTGGCATGGGTTGGTCCTCTGATTTAGCTGCAATGCTTGTCACCAGTGTTTGAGTAGCTGCAGTGCCTGTCATGGGGCTTTGAGTGGCCACAGTACTTGTCACTGGGGTTGGAGTAGCTGCAGTGTCTGTCGTGGGGGTTTAAGTGGCTGCAGTGCTTGTTGCTTTCCTTGTCTTTGTCTTTTTAGATCCAGAGGCCTTCTCTTCCCCTTGGGGGATCAATAGGCATGGGCCCGGCCCCAGCACATTGCAGTGATTTGTATCTCTCTGGAATTGCCAGGGTGACAACACACTTTCTCCAAATATTATACTAATTTTTCAGGATTCTGCACTTGTTCAGGGGTGAAGTCCCACGACACTGGGGATGCCCACTGTCTTAGGCATTTGCCCATACTATCCCACATACCCTGCCACACATAGCTATCGAGCCTTGGGACAGATCTCTGGATGATATTCTTAAATTGCTTATTAAGCTTAGACAGAACTGAAACCATCTGCCAAAGCAATACCACCAAATGTATCTTGACTACCCAAGGATGTTCAAGATACTGAAAAGTTGTTGTAATGAAGGAGGAGACATTATATAAGATGGTAGCTACGGTGCCATTCTGTATTTCCCCCATAAAAAACTTCTCAGAGGAGGAGGTATAATTGCTAATTGTCTCCACGAGGTGATAGCCAAAGTACAGTAACGGCTTCCATGCAAGACCTAAATAACGGATAACAGTCAAGGCCAGTGTTTTAATAACAAATCTCCTAGGCAAAATATCTCTAATCACTGCAGAGCACAGCAAACTACAAAAATCAACAGCAATTTTTAACGTGTACTTTACAATCAGCATGGTATACACTGGACAAACTAATACTGAGAGCAGATGAATCAATGCTGTGACCAGCAACTGTTATTATCTAAAACCCTTCATGCCCCACACTGGGTGCCAAAATGGACTATTGTGGTTCAGCCTCAGTCGGCAACTAAACACCATGCAGCCACTCACTCACTCCCCCCTACTCCTGTGGGATGGGGTAGAGAATCAGAAGAGCAAAAGAACTTGTGGGTTGAGATAAGCACAGTTTAATAATTACAATTAAAAAAATAATTATTATAATAAAAACAATAATGATAATATAATAAAAGGGAAAAGGAAAAAAAAAGTAAAAAAAACGCCAGAAACACAAACGATACAACTGCTCACCACCCACCAATTGATGCTGCCAGTTCCCGAGCTGCAACAGTTGATTCCCTCCCCCAGCCAGCTCCTCCCAGTTAACATACTCGGCACGATGTTACATGATACGGAATATCCCTTTGGTCAGTTTGAATCCGCTCTCTTAGCTGTGCCCCCTCCCCTCCCGGCTTCTTGTGCACCTGGCAGAGCATGGGAAGCTAGAAGAGTCCTTGACTAGTACAAGCACTACTCAGCAACAACCAAAACATCAGTGTGTTATCAACATTGTTTTCATACTAAGTCCAAAGCACAGCACTATGCCAGCTACAGTAAAGAAAATTAACTCTATCCCAGCTAAAACCATGACACCTAGCTCTCACTATACTCATTTACCCTCTGTATTTCTACAAAATTCATTATTTCTCTAGCTAGCTGGGACTCCTTAATTCTGCATTTCTCAATCAAGTGTAAGTTAATGTCAGCTCTGGAGGTAGTTGTGCATTTTACAAGGCCAATGGGGGCAGAAGCTCCAGGTTGAGCCCTTGGAAAGACAAGTTTCTGTAAAACTAATGATCCATAAACCTGAGGTGGTCTTTGCTTATAAGCAAACTTTATAATTTCACTCAGATAAACATGACAAACAGTTGCACAAATCCTGTCTCAGTTTAAGAACAGATAAAATTGGTACGATTTCCATACCTAAATAAGCTGTGGATTTTATCCTCATGCATAAAGCCTTATGCAAGTCTTAAACCGTGAGCACTCGGGATTAATTCATTCTCCTGGAACAAGAATCTAAAGCAAAAGAGCAGCTTTCTTGCTATCGCTTAAAGCCTATGAGTTGTTTTTCCATTTGCACTGGCATTTGTTCTTTGGTGTGAAGGCTGGGGGCGCAAAGGACGAAAGCTGTCAGGGCTTTTACTGTATCAGAAGCTCCAGATTCAGCTTGGTCTACTCCTTCTTCCCACGAGGCAGCTGTTCTTCCTGTTCCTTTTAAAAATAATCCCCCAATTTTCAAACTGTTATAGTAATGCTTCACTTGGTCTGTGTTTCAAGACCTCTAATACCATTGTTGGCAATAATATTGCCAAAAGAAACCTCTGCTTTTAGGCACTGAAATGTTTCTTTGCAGGCCTAAAGAGGTTTGTGAGATGCATCAAAGTGGTTGTACAAAACAAAACAATGCCTGGGTGTGCTGGTTTTGGCTGAGAAGGGGTTAATTCTCTTCACTGTAATGCCTGTAGTAGGCAGGGACCTTTCCAGCTTCCCATGCTCTGCCACGTGGGCAGGATGCCGGGAGGGGTGGGGCCACAGCCAGGGCAGCTGACCCCGACTGGCCAATGGGATGTTCATTCCATACCATCTGACACCATGACCAGTATATTAAGGGGGGCAGTTGGCGTGCTGGGGGGGGGCAGTTGTGGCTCGGGGACTGGTGCGTTGGGTTGGTGGGTGGTGAGCGGCTGTGTCACGTGCGGTTTGTTTTTGTGGTTCATTCCCCCCCCCAGGTTTTGCGCCTCTCATCGTTCTCCTTTCCATTGCATTGTTGTTGTTTTATTTTAATTATTAAACTGTTCTTATCTCAACCCACGAGCATTACCCTTCTGATTCTCTCCCCTGTCCCACTGGTGGGGAAGTGAGTGAGCAGCTGTGTGGGGTTTAGTTGCTGGCTAAACCACAACACTGGGAAAATAACATTCATGCACGTGAGTGGTTCCTGACTGATGCCAGACACTCGGCCACCAGGCATGAAGCTCTGGAAAAGATTTTTCTCAGAGCCTGGTGTGTATTATGTAAACCAGAAATAACAAGAACGTTGGGTTAATATCAAGGAATGGGATTTGGTTTGTAATTTTTTCCTTCAGTTAGATGCAATTTGAAGAAAGTATACAAGTGGGAATCGTAGGCCCTTGAAGGAGGGACTCATTTTGTTGTTTATAGTCTCAGCCTGAAACTGGTGATTCCCGATAGTAAATCCTGGCTTGGTTATTGCATGTAAGATAGATCAACTTTCTCCTGTATGCTTTCTTGCCGCTTTACTGGGAGATTTATGTCACACCTGAAGTAGTTGAGGATGCTAACCATTAAATTTAACTGCCATAAAATTGACAATCAGTATCAAAGGCAACATTTTCCTCTAAAAATCAGGATCTTACTAATAATATCAACAGAGGCTTGAGATCAAATTTGGCAGGACATGGGGCAAAGAACGTAGCATCTGAAGCACAGAAGCTCCTCCAGCTTCCAACCTTGGCCTTGCATGACTGTTAGGAGGGGACCTGCAGAATTGAACATCATTCTGTAGTGCAGTAAATACAGCTGGTTCATGTCCCATGGGTTATTATTTTTGTTCTCCTGAGACAATCAGTCATGGACTAGGAGAAATTATCTTCCTAGGTCATACCATGGAAGAAGCGTTGCTTCCTCTCAACTCCTTATTCCATTCTTAGATGACATATGTTGCTCCTGGGTGAGGAAGGCTGAAGAATTTAGACCTCTTCCCCTCTATTCTCACTATCCTTCCCCAAACTTGCCTGTGCAAGAGACACTGGCTTGGTCTGTATGGGGTTCAGGGGTTGCGCTGGTCCTTTGCTGAGGCACAGCTTTCACATCAGTTGAAATATTTTACAGCAAAGCCATTCTCTTTGCTTTGCTTTTTTAAAGCTTTTCTCCTTTCCCCAGACTCTGACTCAGAGAGGTCTAAAGACTGGTTTTGTTGCATTTGTTTTAGCGTTTTGTCTGAGGCAGTTTGCTTTTCCAGCTTATCATTTCAGTCACGCATCTCCTGTTGACTAGGAGGAAAGCCAGGCAGCTCACTGCCTGTGGCATGAATTGGAAGCTTACCCAGCGTGGGGTTTAAATACCAGATCAAGCCAAATGGGCTGTGCCTGGAGCTCCAAATTCTTGAGCACTATGCTTAAAACATTGCACACACTTGTTTAAAACCAGAGGTGTTCTTGCTGACCAGGAGCAAAATAAACACACTTCTGAGGACAATGTGTACTTCTTGTTGAACATTTGCTATGGGGTAAGCTTTACTTTGAATAGCTTTATAAAATTATGGGTAATATTTAGTTCCCAGACTGTTCCAAGCTACAGCCATACAAACTGATGCTAATAAAAAGCAAACCCTTCATCTCACTAGAATTACAGAAGGGTAATGGTAGGCTGAATTTGGACCCATTTCTTCTTCCATCCCACCCTGGAGATAAAACAAAGATATATATAAACATGTCAAATGCCAAATACAAAACTGGATATGGGGGATCTCATTTCAGCATTGTCATTCTTTATCTTCAGCACTAAGGAAGCATGACTGATATTTCCATTGTGGATATTCTGTCCTGGATATAGGTATTTCTATCACTTGGATTTCATAGCACACAAATGCTAGTTAGCTTCCACAGCACAGCTTCAAAAAAAATAATGCTTATCACAGTAATTATTTCAAGCAAAGATAAAATCACATGATGCTACAGCAAGGAGCTTTACCAAACACAGTGCATTTTTCAGGCTGAAGAACATCTACCTTTCTACAAATTTCTCCACCCTCTCAACCCAGAACTAGGTTGAAAAAAAAAAAAAAAAAGAAAAAGAAAAAGAAGAAAAGCTTGAACCAGCAATTGCACTACTCATACTGCTTTGCAGCTCTACACATGTTACAGGAAAGTGCTTTCCCTAATGACAGGGTATTAAAACCTTTGAATATACCTGCCTGAAATCTCTAAAATAAGCAAAACATAATCAAATTATCCTTGTTTTGTCTTTTTGTTAAAAAAATGGAAAAGAAAAGCTCTGAGCTTAAACATTTGCTCATAAACATATCAGCAGTAACTACAGATAACAAGGAAATCTGAAATCTCTGAGGCTTTGTGCTATATTCAGAATACCAAGTTCATTTTTGTTGTTGAAACCAAGCCAAATCCTTTGGCCTAATTCTCAGCTTGACTTATGCTTCTTTTTTTTTTGCTGTGTGTTAACCTTCATGAAAGTCATTTTACCTGGCTACTTCCTTGCAGATACAGAACAAGAGGTTCAGTCTTGGGGACGGTCACCCACATTTTGTACCAAGTCTTCCCTTTTTCAAGGAACTGGAGGTAGCTGCTGAAGAGGCTGTTTTCACCTGCCAAGATGCTGTGCTTCTGGATGAAGGGAGGGGAAAAAACCACGCTGTTTCCATTGATGCTTACATGGGTAAAATACTTAGAATTAAGTATAATATATACTTAAGTATAATATATACTTAAGTTGTCAACAACAAAACAACAAATTTTTAATTATTATTATATACCATCAGGAAATAGCACAATTCCACGTAACAGAGGCAGATGCTGAACTACTGTTCCAGTATTCCACCTCCATCAAGTAAATTGAGAATGGTAATTAAGATGATGCAGCTAGTTTCTTGCTTAGCAAAGTAGGGTGGGAGATTATTTCAAATTAATGCAAAAGGTGTATTAACAGACACTTCTTCATGAATGCAGAGAGATGTCAGCTGAATCAGAGCGCGCTAGGGCAAAAAAAGATTGAAAGAAATTTTTGTCTGTGATAGAAAGCAAAAAACCCCAAAATTCCTGTTCACATTAGACTTTGCACAGAAGTCTCCTGGGGATTTCTGCCATCCGCTAATAACATTTGTAAAGTGGCAATCTCCTCTGCTGATATTGAGCTTGTTAAGAAAGTTCAATGTAAATAGGAGAGAAAGAAAAACACTGGCTCTGATCTTTCTTTTTTATACACTTACTTTCTTGCATTTTACCTGATCCTTTGAAGATTTAGCAGAAGGTTAGAAGCCTGAGCATATGAGGGAAAAATGACTCTTCCTTGGGTTTTTACAGCTTTTTGCTGTAATCTGCTATCTAAAGTAAAGCCATAGATCACATTTCACTGGTTTGCTTTTCGACTTTTAACAGAGCTCTTGGCTGGGTAGGTGTCAAGTTTTCACTTTACTGGCAAACAGCTCTGCTGAAACAGTATTAGACAGTTTATCAGGAGATACCACAAATTATACTGATGCATACTAGGTGCTCATCATCTGTAGGCATAGCTGTAGCATATATCTGAAGTTTTTGATGGTATCAAGCTCTGGATCCAGAATCTTCTCTGCACTCTGCAGATGTGGTAGTTCAGGGAAAGGCAACATGCATTTGTAGCTTTACCCCACTTTTTGTATTTCTGACATTCTGGATGTGTTTGGCTACAAAGCATCTCAGTGGCAGAATCCACTCTGGGACACTGTGCTGGTGTAATTTTACTTGTTTAGGTACATTTAGTAGCCTGGAAAGAAATATGACATGCTGGGAAGCAGAGTGGAACAGGGTCTAAGAAGACTATTTGAGGAAGCATTTACAACAGGAACTCTGGATATGCACTGGCAGGTTTACATTTCCTCCTCAGAGTCTAGCTCTTTTCTGTGTTTGGTTCTGATGAGGAGTATAACAAGGCTGGAACTCAGTGTGATGGCTCTGAGGGGTGGCTTCCAGAAAAATGTTTTTCAAGGTAAGATGTTTTTCAGTATAGGCTGCAATTGTTCCCCAATTTTCCATGCAGTGCTCAAAGCAGGATGGCGTAGGTCAGCGTAACAGGGGGAAGGGTGATTTGCAATGAAGTTAAGTTCTCAGTGTGTCAGTGGCTCTTTCAAGAATCTGATGCCCCTGTGGGCCCACTTTCAATTGAGATGAATGTCCTCTTTTACACACGCAGTGACTTCTGGCTGTATTACACAGGTAAAAGAAATAAAAATCTTTGCTTCAAGGTGGCCCATGAAAAGCGTGGCATATAATGGTACTCACAGCTCTGCCCGTAGTCTAAAAAAAGCATTGGTAAGAGAAGGTTCAGTTGTGGGTGAGGATAAAACAAATCAGTGTGCCAATATGTTTCTTGTTCTTGTAAAAAGTAAGGGTAGGATGTGCTGCTATCATGGTATAATGCTTGGTGACATCTGCGGGAATTGTAAGCAGTAGTTCACACAGTATAATCTGTGGAAGTCATGTCTTGGAGAAAAGAGCCTGCATTATAGCAGGCTGAGAGTTTCAGTGAATCCAGATAGTCTTTCAGAAGAATGCCATGCTTTTGCATAATCAACTAAGTAAAAATTTGTTTCAATGACATTTTGACAGGATGTGAAATAAGGATTGCAAAAGTATCTTCTATATGGAGTTAAAAGTGAAAAAACAGATCATATTTTGCCAAGTTTTGCCAATAGTTCTTGTGCACAACTCAAGATTGGAAATGCACCACAAGAAAAAGAAGCCAGAAGTTCTTCCTCTTTTTATGTTACTTTGAAGCTGAAGCTTAGCTGCAAAATCTGTGTGCATTCCTGTTTGGTCAGCACCCTACAATGAAGACTCACCATTTACAAACAGCATTCAGCGTGCATGCACGTTCAGTACAAATTATAGGCCAGAGGGTCAAATATCATGGTGGGGGAAAAAAGATAACTATAAGTGTTTTAAATAAATACATTTTTTAAAAAGAGAGAGAGAGAGGCTCACAAGGGCAGCTAGCACACCAAAAGTTTCTTAGCTAAATACGCTACCTCTGCAGCTAGTCTTTTCTTTTGTTCTCCAACTGCTTCCACTCCAGGGCTGCATGGGCTTGCTGGTAACTGCAGAAAACACTCTTTACACACTCGATTATGACGACTATTATCTGCAAGTGGTTTAAACTCAGAGCATTTTGCACAGATCACCTGTAACAGAAACATTAGCCATTGTTAAAACTTCTCCAACCTTTCTCCAAAGAAAGTGACTTGCAGAATGGTTGTTTTTAAAGTAAAAACTGGAAAACTAATGTAAGTGTAGGATAGAGCGACCGATATAACATTTACTTTATTTACCTCCATTAATAATTAACATTTTTGTGATCCCATGCTGTGTACAAATATACCTAATTATAGAAAACATACGCCTTTTGGCAAATACTTTATGATTAACATCATGCAAGTTTGGTTTTCTTTTCTTAGAAGCCTTTATGAGTCAAAATGGGCTCAGGTTGACAAAGCAATTAGTGTTTTTTAATGCCAATCATAAAACGGTCTAGGAAGGACTGATTGTCAGAATAAAGGTAGCTGATGCTTCCTTGTCAATTCAGCCGTTCAGCCTGATAGAACTGAGGAATCAAAAAATCACTGACCATTTTAAGAACATAATCCAATATATTATCCATTAAAACCTGTTTGTCTGATGCAAAATCAACAACTTTTGATTCCTTTCCTCAGCTGTCAAGAGAACATAATGACACATCAGTCCCATGAAACCAGTGCTCATGAAGAGTGATGGACCTGCAGCTCTGGAACCTGTTTTCACACCTAAAATCTGACTCTACCGCTTGCTGTTGCACAGCTGCTCGAAGGAGAGAAACTGTTCCCTGAGGTGCAAGGTATGAGCAGTCAGCCAGATTTGACATCCATTCTGAATTTACTGTACAATAATATACCACAAATGCCCTTCAGGTACAAGTATATGTTATATGCTTCACTGCAAGATGTTAATAACAAAAAGATGTTAAGATAGTAATTAACTGCCTTAATTCAGCAAGTGTTAAGTGAAGCACCATTCTGCCAAGTTATATAAACAAGAGCAAGCTAGCGTTTTCAGAAACATTATAGTCTTTCCTTGTGACAAATTAACTTCTTTAATTTGAATGCTATTGCCACATCACAAAACATCGCATAATCAACAACTGTTTAACAATACATTATTAATAATGTAATTCTTATCTCTCTGTCCACAGGGGAAAACTATAATTTCATTTCTTTAATAATACTGAGTTTTGCAACGGAATGTTTTAAGCCTCCAGAAATGCATTTCCTTATTTCAGTAATTACTAATAAAAACAAAGCCAGAAGGTTGAAAATCCCAATTCTGGTGCAAATGTGTCTCCTCCACAGTAATGTTATTTCAGTTGCTGAAACTGAAGTTTCTTCAAACATCTTAACTATAAATTTAGGTCTCTCTTCAGCTGAAAATTTATCTCCGCTTCAAATGAATAAAGGTATTTAAATAACATTATTCTGTACTAGTTACATTAGGAACACTGAACCATGAAACTTAAGTCACAGAAGGCAGGTTTCAAGTCATATTACAGAAATCAATCTCATGTTGGCCGTGGCTGTGATTTTCAGAAAAAAACGTGAGATTTAAGCTGTCAGTGAATGGCACTGGGGAAGGGTGCCTAAGTGCCTTCAGTAACCTGGCCTTAAATCTCAGAACTGATTTTTTTTGACTTTTCAAGCAGGAGGAAACCACTTTGGCGCAAGCAATTCTTGATAACCCTGTTTTAGGGAAAGAAGAACCCATCCATCTTTAATATTGTATGTTCAGCTGTTCATCCTAGAAAGAGCTGCTGTGTGAAGTCAGGCTGTCAGAAGGCCATTCTGTTTCTGCCAACAAAATATAGGGGACAACCCCCTCCCCAGATACATGCAAATCCCCAGAGAAGACACCACCTTTCTTTTTATCCACTGAGGTGCTGTATTTGCCTTTAAAACAGCCCCTTGCACCACAGTTTTGCTCTTTTTCCCCCTGATTCCCAGGAGGTAAAGCAAGTGGAAAGATCTGCACTGTCAATGACCTGCCATGAACCAGAACATCTTTCAGTTCCTGCACTGAAAAAAAAAAAATTCTCTTCAACTGTCTCAGCAGAAGAAACTAGAAAGCTCAGTGCATTCTGATACTTACAGCCCCACACTGCTTACAGTGGTGCCGCCTTTTAGTGATGGAATTAAAGCTTTCGCTGCAGCTCTTGCAAGCCTGTTTCTCCTTGTCGCGCTTGGATTTGGAAGGTTTCCTAAAGGAATCACTCTGAAATGAAAAGTACAATTATGTGATTTAAAAAAAAAATGATTGCAAAACAATTCATAGAGATCTCCTACTGACAAAGACCTTTTTTGGGTTTCACACTATTTTAGAAAAGAATGCACATCAACTCTGCTAATGGCCTATGGTTGGATGACTAGTTCAGCCATTGGGTGTTTCTGGTGTGGCATTTCATTATCTCAGATCGTTCGAGCCAATTCTTCAAGTACCTATCTGCCCACTTGTGCCCTTACAGCCACTGAGCCACCTCATCTGGTCTGTTGTTGAGGAGGAAGAGAAACTGGCAATGTGGGCTTGTCAGAAGAGCTTTCCTTCTGGTGCTCACCTCTTTTTCCCTGCTGCAACATGACTTGGTTAAGGTAAATGTTGTTGACTTTTTGAGTGTGTTGTAAAATCTTCTGGTCATGGAGAGGAGAAGATTTTGTGAAAAATGGCTTGACTGAAGAATTGAATGGTGCTGGCAGTGGATTTTTGCACGACCCAACTTCAAATACTTAATTTAGAAGTTTCTTTAGGCTCCCTCCCAGCCCATGATGAAACATAAAGCTCCTCAGGAAGACAGGCACACCTACACCAGGGACTTGGTATCAACTGCTCTTGGCAGAAGACACTTTCTATCTGCTGTCTAGATAGCCAAGCAAGTTTAGCCTCTTAAGCTAAGCACCTAAGCTGGTACATAAAGTCATTCAGTCTCAGTATAATTAAACCCAATTGTACAATCTTCTGATAAACTGGCACTAACATGACAACGTGCAGTTCATAAAAATAGATCTTTACACAGAACTTCAAGTAGACCAGATTTTTTAAGAAATAAATACTATTCCTCCTTCCCAGTCAGGATGGCTATGTGCAAGGGAACCGCAGCTCCATAGGGGTAAACCTGGAGCACTCCCAGCCAGGCAGCATCTACCTGCAGATCCCATCCTGAAGGAGGTGGCTGCATCATGTTCCTCCAGCACAGCTCTTTCATGAGAAAAGGTCTGATAACTCTCTTCATTTTCATTTGCTTGACACAGTCATTTAACAAACGACTGGGAGAAGAAACATTTCCTCCAAATCAAAAGAGCAGAGGTATTTTACATTTTTTCTGAAAATCAACCAGGTGAAGATCAGGCCCATTGTAGGCCACACAGATTCTGGACTCCTTGTCAAGGCCCCCTTCCCTTTAAAGGAGTGCATACTAAGTCACAACTTATGTCCACTTGAGAGAGAACAAATGGCTCAACCAATTTCCCTGTCTTCAAAGCCTTTATTTAAAAAAAGGATGTGGGTATGTGGGGGTGGGAGAAAAGGCAGGAGCAATTACAATTAGCAAAGGCTGCCCATGGATCACTAGCACTAGGGATATTCTGCCATTTGCTCTAAGGTCTCACCTTAGTGGTTACGACTAAACTACAGAAGTCACTATACAGGTTTTCGGGCCAATTAAAAAAAAAACCACCCATACCCAAATTTTATAAGCTGACACCACTCTGCCGTCTTTCAGCCTCCTTGAGTCTCTGCCTTCCAATCCCTGGTTACAGAGGAAAGCACACTGTCTTTCAGCACAGCTGTTGAAACCACCCTGCCTTGTAATGGCATTACACAACAAAACCTCAACTAATTACTTCTAATTGGACTGGATCTTTTAATTTTTATTATCTTTTCTATAGCTGCAATAGCAATCTTTCAAACTTGTATACAAGTACACAGTATGTTTTGCAATTCAGCTTGGTGAAGCAGTCATACGGATTTATTCATTCAGGAAAATCACTATACCCCCATACATGTACATATTAATTGCTCAGCAAAATAGAATGCCTGCAAATCCAAGTCCTCTCCCACACATAAGCAGAGTGCAGTATTTCAGTTTTCTTGTGAAGAACCAGATGTAACCAGTACGGCAATGAATTACAACAACTGAACAATGCCTTGGATGAATCATTGGCAAAAACATTCCTTTCAGACTCTATTAGACCCCTCCAAGTAAGGCATATAATTAAGGCGATTTGAAAAGCTTTTACTGATCAGCAGCAATCTACAGAGTAACTTTTTAATTTGTATAACATATATTGGTTAGTGTCAGCTGTTTCTCACTCTGATTTTGATGCTAATGCTATTTAATTTCCGAAGACTGATTTTCCTTCCTCTGGCTAGGGATGGATTCCGCTTAAGTTGTTAGATCAGAGCATTTCCTCACTGGTCATCCTTATTTTTTCTCTTAATAGTTAATATTTGCATATAGCATAACAAGCCTTTAGATTCTTATGTTAACTACAATTTCACCAGTGTTACTGGAATGGCAAGAGCATAAATGAAGGCACCATTTAGCCTTGTGAGCTGTGACTGGAAAATAATCCTGACAAATGCTAAACAAACCAGTTTTTGGCTTTCAATCAATACCTACACATGCCTGCATAGAAAAAATGCTGAAGTTCCTCTAACATGAATTCAATGGACTACATCATGTGGAAAATGGTTAGATTTGTACTTCAACAGAAATATCCATTATCACCCACATGCATGTTTCTAAAGCACAGATAAGACTCAATTTGAATACTTCCTCTAATGGATCTCGTATTTGACTTCCTCCTCAATGTGAAACAATCTGGACAGTGTTCACTTTCAGAAATACATAACCCATATATTTGACAAAGGAAAGAAAGCAGAAAGGGAATTATATTGGGCAAGACTTGTTACTACAGTTATGCATGAGCTTTTATTTTAGGCTATTATATTTTAACTTATGTTGTAGCATACAGCAAGCATTTAATACTAACTTCACTAATCAAAAAGTCCCTGTATAAAGAGGTCTTTAAGTGTTTGACAAATACCAGCAATGTTTCACAGCATTTTCTCAACATTATGAGAATACAGTGAGAACACAAGAGTTTGAAACATTGCAGCTGTAGAAAAGATAATAAAAATGAAAATTTATTTTCTTTACAACTTGGCAAATTCCAATGAACAATTATAGAAGAAAGAATCATTCAATATGTTATTTAACTGCTGACACTGGGAAAGAATTAAGAAGCCCTTTGCTTTCCATCTCTGTGAAAACCATGAGACTTTGCTGCATGGGCAGTCCCCCCACCCCACCCAGAGATGGCTCAGGAAGTTGACCTTGCCACATACTCTTGACTATACACCATCTGAACAGAGAGGTTTTTGTAGAAAACATTGACATGCATTGCAATTCACAAACCGTGTTCATTAAAGAGAAATGTAACAACCCTGCAGTTAGCAGTTTGCAACTGTGTCCTTTATTACACAAGCTACATAATTTACTGTTGTATGTTAAGAGGGAAGCTAATACAAAGCTGCTCTAGCTTCAGCTGGAATATCTTGATACTAATGCACTTGAATAATTGTTGTATTTCTCATCTTTCTTGGTGTACCCAGCTCTGCTTTGAAGCTGGTGAGTCTGACAAGCAAAAACACTTGTGTAAAATCTGTTCAGAGCCAGGATCTACAATAACTTCTTTCAGACTGGGCTGTTTTAACCACGTATTTACTTTTAACTCTACAGCTGCATTTAACTTTCTAAATCTTGACAGTTTCCTCCAACTTTAAGATTTTGGTGGAAAAAGGAGCGTACACCCCAGCAAGAGGTACAACTCCTGTCTAGTGCAAGGTGAAGGCCTTAGGAAAGCAGATATCACATCATTAGTGAGCCTCCATTTGCTTCTGAAACCAGGGTAAGAATAGCAAAATAAAAAAACAACAGGCTCAGGAAACTGTTGTTCTGTTATTTATTACTTGCTGTATATTTCATTCTGTCTGGGCCAGTAGGTAGAAATTAAGCCTCAGTGCTGTACATACAATATATACACAGTCCAATGAGACTCTTACACGGGCAGATGCATGAGCAACAGAGGGGTTTTAAATATTTTTCTTCTCATTATGCTTACACAGCTGTGTATTTTCCATTTACTAATTACATATTTGGAGACACCCGCAATGGGGCAGAACATCAGCAGGTGCTTCTGGAAATGCTGAATCTATGTGAGAAATTGATTTAAATTATATAATATATTTTGTACTTCGTAATGCAGCAAAATTGTTTAACTTGTTTCTCTATATGCCAATGTCATACATGCAAGGTAATCTTCCACTGGTTTGTACCTTCCTCACGTACACATAAGGTTGAACATAAACTGTGCTAGCAGTGCAGTGCAGCAAACAGTTACCACAATGCTGTACAGCAAGCAGATTATACTTCCTGCAGTAGGTTTTCACTGTCTGGTTATGCTAACGTGCAACACTGAAGAAAAACACAACAGACACTTCAGGAGACTCAGCAGAACCGCAGGAAGAAGTTGTTAGTTTGCTGACCTCCACTACCACTAAGTGGTTTGTATGTGGAAGCTGTTAAGCAGAGAATGTACTTGCTCATGCACCCACTGAGATGTTTCTAAAGGAATATCATCATTAAAAATTAATATTTTCTAAAGCTGCAACTGACATCTGAATTAATTGCTCACGTTCATGTTATCAGTTTGCTACAAGACAGCAGAATGAGATCCCAGAGTCAATAGTATACAATTTTGGATATTTTTAGCTGTGTGTTTTTGATCAACTCCATTTTTACTTTGATCTCAGGAATTAATTTTTTCTTTAAATACACAGCTTAATGAAAATTACTTAATGTGTCAAGATATACTATGCAAATCACTGACAACTAGCTGTAATCAGCTAAAAAGATCTATAATTTTTAAAATTTAATCACAACTAAAATTTACATTTCCATAAGAAACTTAAGACCAACATAAATTTTTCTGTGCTTGTTTTTAAATACTACATAAAGCACCTTTTTTGTTAAGTAGCTAGCTCAAAATAGCATTTGTAACTCAAGGAACAGGGGCACTAATCGCAAAACAGACTACAAATAAATAAAAAATTGCCTAGGGAAAATACGAAGTGTGAAAAAACAATAACAGCAAGGAATACACTAATTATAAACACTTATTTTTAATATGCTCTTTTTTATATAAGTCAGGTTGCTAGTTTGTTTAACAGCTTTTCATTGATACTCTGTAAACTCTACCAGTAGGTTACAAGCTTGGTCAGAGGTCTAGAAGAGCCTGCTAAGTGTCTCCTTTGCTATCAAAAAGGTCGTGCTAATACATATAATCTTATAGTATGTCTGGGCAGATAGGTTGTGGGTGTTTTGTTTATTTTTTGTCATTGTAATTTCTTCTTGTAGGGGCTTTCTTCAGCAAACTCAGCTGACCCTAAGGTATTTCCTGAAATCTGTTAATCTCAGAAGATATTTTAGAAGGAAGAGATAAGAGTGCTAAAAAAATTGATCTTATTAAGGACTCAAAAACTCTGGGTTTGACTCAGCAGCAGTCGCAGATGATGTACCGAGCAAAATGAAAAATATCTTTAGAAGTGTATTTTGCTTTTGCAGCAGCCAATCCCTTACAGGCCAGAGATGTATGAAAGTACTATCATCCCCTCCTCTGTATTGGCAGAAACACGCAAAGCACACTAGAAAGAAGTGTTAATCAAAATTTGGTTCCGGAGATGAAATCCTGAGTTACACAAAGTGACAGTATTAATCAGCAAAGTTTCAATGTCTCTCTTTGCCCTCCTCCCCCAAGAATTCAGTGTAGCTCGCTATCAGAATTTAAAAACAAGCAAACAAAAAAAAAAAACCACAAAAAAAAAACAACCCTGATGCTACAAATGTAACAATCAGCTTCCCTCCAGCTAGGTTCCCCATAACTAGGTTCACATACATGTGCAGCATTTATCTGGAACAGAAGGGTTTAAATTCACTGATGGTACAAACCCTGCAAGTAGCTATGGGTGTGACTTAGCCAAGAAGTTAAGGACAGCACAGCTGCAGCAACGGACAGCAGAATATAAACTGATATACTGAAGTACCTCTGAGTTTTTTTTCCTGCTACAGAAGAAACCTCAACTCTCTCTACTGAAAGTATTAGCTCCAAATTACTTACCCCTCCAAATGCACCACCACCATCTGCTCCTGGCATTGATTCCACTGAGCTGGTGCTTGCTATCTGAGAGAAACAAAATGACACAGACCAGTTTCAACATTGACATTCTTCCTAAAATATATTAAACATTGAAAAAGAAAACATGGCACCATGTGCTTTTCACCCCTCAACTTTTTGCTTGAGAATATACTTTAATTGCACATGTACTCAGCCACCCTCAAATACTGGATTGACTATGAAGTGGGTGACTTGACAGACAGCACTGCATTGCCAAGCCTGCTTTTCGCTGCAGCGTGTGCCTATCCCCCATAAGCACTGCAGAAAGCAAACGGGCAGGTTTTGAATTACACCACTCCATTTGAGCCCTGCAAGACAAACCAGCAGGTGCTTTGTGTAGTCAGTGGATTCTGAAGAGGAAGAATATTTACTCCATTCAAATAGTACTCAGTTAAGTTTTTCTTAATTGCAATACACTTCTTAATCTCTTAAATGCAAACTGGCATCTGTATATATTCACATATAGAGGGAAAATGACAAGCTTATGTACACCAAAAATCATAGGCTACATCCTAAAAGGAAAGCCACCTCATCTGTTGCTAATTTACAAGGAATTTGCTAGTTTACAGAAGGTTCTCAAAATATTAGATTCTCTATGATAAATTCTCTGGTTTTTTCCATAGATCATTCTTCCTTTCCCAATTAGACATCTCATATTTCAAGGTTATCCAAATCTTCAGTGCATTTTTGCACTCTAGCTTCATTCCATTTGAAAGCAAAAAGGTTTAATCTCTGTTATTAGAATCAACCTGAACTGTAGCTTTGAGTAAGTGGCCAAATTGAAGAGCTATTCATTCTGATACCTAGTTGTATCTATTTATATACTAATACAATCAATTGACTCTTGACAAGCAAAGAAGCAAATGCATCCCCTGGGGCTAGGGCTGTGTGGCCCCAGATCACTTCCTCAGGAAATGCAACTTAATTAAAGGGAAGCATCATGTACTCAATTCCTGCTTGTATCAGGAATAGTGTGGCCAGCAGGACAAGGGAAGTGATAATGCCCCTGTACTTGGCACTGGTGAGGCTGCACCTCGAATACTGTGTTCAGTTTTGGGCCCCTCACTACAAGAAGGACATTGAGTTGCTGGGGTGTGTCCAGAGAAGGGCAACAAAGCTGGTGAAGGGTCTGGAGAGGTTGAAGGAACTGGGGTTGTTTAGTGTGGAGAAGAGTAGGCTGAGGGGAGACCTTATTGCTCTCTACAACTACCTGAAAGGAGGTTGTAGAGAGGTGGGTGTTGGTCTGTTCTCCCAAGTTACTATTGATAGGACAAGACGAAATGGCCTCAAGCTGCGTCAGGGAAGGTTTAGGTTTGGTATTAGGAAAAATTTCTTTACTGGAAGAGTGGTCAGGCATTGGAACAGGCTGCCCAGAGAGGTGGATGAGTCACCATCCCTGGAGTCGTTCAAAAAACATGTAGACATAGCACTTCAGGGCATGGTTTAGGAGGCATGGTGGTGTTGGGTTGACGGTTGGACTCCATGATCCTAGAGGTCTTTTCCAACCTTAATGATTCTATGATTCTAGCCATCTACTTCTGCCCGCAAAAAACCCAGCAACCCTAGGGTCTTCACATCATCTATTCCCCGGTCCTGTGGAAAGGGGTTTCTTTCCACTGGAATCCTAATCAACCCAGGTATTTAGATCCCTCTGCCTAGTAAAAGGGTATCTGTGTGCTGTGACAAAGGACTTGGGAAAGGAAATGAAAAATGTGGAGAGAAAATGGGATCTGAAGGAGGGATCAAGAAAACCCCCCAAAAATTTAGGGAAAAGAGTAAATTTCTCTTACCTGTCTGGATACCCACGTCTTTTTAATATTTATTTGGAATAATGTGCTAAAAATCAAACACCCTCTACTCTTAATCCAGAAAAGATTTCAAAAGGGCGTCTTCCCCTTATGTTACCATTACCACTCAAAGTATATAAGATTTGGTACGGAGTTATTCCCAAGAGTTATTCACGCTTGTCAGAACTACCCGAATATAGGGGGAGGAACAGAAACGGGTAGAAAATAATGATGATTTAACAGGATCTAAAAATCGTAATCTAACTAACAGAAGCACTCCAAACTCTCATATCTTAGGGATGCCATTTCCACAGAAGCTCAGCCCTCTGTGGCACTTTTCCTTGCCAGCCTTCTAATAATGCACATACTGGGTCCTTCCCCCACACCACAAGCCACCAACTCTTCTGAGATCGAGCAGTGGTAAAAGGGGTCCTTTTCCTTGGGAACATTTTTAGATGGCTTTAAAAAAAAAACCCTTCACATAGCCTGGAAATGCTGCAGATGAAAACGGAAAACAGGGAAATTAGTGTCCTCTTTCTGAAGGAACTAAGCCACAAAGGCTCCCTGAAGCTTCCTGAAACGACTTCTTTAAAAGACCACTGCTACATTCACCCTGCAGGGGACTGACTGGCAATGACTCTAAGTATTCACCTCCTGACAGGTGGGAGTTTATTAACTGCTGTAGATTATTGCACAGGCATGATCTTAAGAATTGGGTCAAATGTCATATCTCTGCACCTGCAAGAAACCACAAGTCTTCTGTAGGCAAATTACAGGCTGAATATCAATCCTTAATGCTTGTATGAGCTCATGTAAGTCAGCAGGAAAAACAAAAGCATGGCCAGAATTGCATGCAAAGGCATGGACTGGTTATGCAACTGAAATCAGTCATAAGCATTGTAACATAACAAATGAATAGACAAAGACGGGAGAAAAGCAATTTGGCTAGTTTTCTTCAGGCTTATTAGAACCAGAGTCCAATTTCTAGTAGCTGGTATAGATCCAGCCCAGAGTAAAAAAGGAAGATCATTGTAATTTTTTCCTCTAAAGCATGCTGCCCAATATTCCATAAAGATTATGAGATATATATGGTGGATGCTGCCTACAGCAGCATATTACTACTAAAACACTCTCAGTATTTGTCTAGTTTTCCTCACAGAACTATCTTCAGCTTTTTTTAACTTACAGCAATTTCTGCCACATTTAGCCATGACATCAGTTTTCAAGGCTGATTATCTAGATAAGCTAATCTCCTAAAAATGCAGGTTAGCATTCTGGCATAAAAGAAATTAAGATGCAGACTGCATTAGTATCACAAGCAGGAGATAAACCAGACTTCTGCTCTGCTTGACTTTTATGAACCAGTGGAGTATGAACATGTGGCTACACCATTAACACAGAAGCAAAATAGAAAGGGAATTTACAAAGCAAGATAATAACAATGAAGCTGGACAGACACTGTGTCTTAACTGGACAGAAAGTGGTGTGCTTATTAGTTTGCTTAGTAGTAAAAGATATTTTTTGCATCAGAGCATCCTGGTTCTGAAGGCAGCCATGAGTTAATTAAAAAATATAGGCATGAATTTATTATTTTCCAATTTTTTCCAAGTATTTTTAGCTGATGAATAGTTCATGATCAGCAAGCCACGCCATATTCTGAAAATGGCTCACTGCTGGCTGCTATCAGCAACAGGATCCTAGACCCTGCAGATGTATGTGAAGATCTCTACTGTCAGTCTGATTAATGCTGGGATGAAAGGAATACCTAACATCCCTACTTAGCCCCTTGGGAAATCAGTCAGAAAAAAATCCAGCATTATCAAGTCACTAAATCAGTTCTGAGAAAGGAGAGGCTTCAAAAATGGTTAGGTACCAAAAAGAAAAGAAAGAGTTTAAGAGGGCAGAGGGGGAGAAGATAAAAAGATCCTCAAGTTTAATCTCTGCAGATAGACCTTCTCTCCCCGTGCTCCAAGATCTACCTTCTTTGACCACTGACATCATCAACACACAGGCAGCTCTGCATGAAATTCCTAAAAACTTCCTGCTCCCAGGCCCTCTCCTCATTAGCTTGTAACAAATGACTGTGGCTAAGGTTACCACCACCATTTTCAAGTCGAATGAAGAGATATTATTACCATACTCATGTGAATACTTTGTCCAGTCCTGTTCATCAATTTCATCAATGACCTGGATGAAGTTTGCTGATGATACCAAGCTGTGAGGAGTGGCTGATACACCAGAAGGCTGTGCTGCCATCCAACGAGACCTGGACAGGCTGGAGAGCTGGGCCGAGGGAACCTCATGAAATTCAACAAGAGGAAGTGTCCTGCACGTGGGGAGGAACAACCCCATGCACCGGTACAGGTTGGGGGTTGGCCTATTGGAAAGCAGCTGTGCTGAGAAGGACCTGGGAGCGCTGGTGGACAGCAAGTTGAACATGTGCCAGCAATGTGCCCTTGTGGTCAAGAAGGCTGATGGTATCCTGGGGTGCATTCAAAGGAGTGTGGCCAGCAGGTTGAGGGGTGCTATCTTCCTCCTCTACTCTGCCCTAGTGAGGCCACATCTGGAGTACTGTGTCCAGTTCTGGGCTCCGCAGTTCAGGAAAGAGAGGGAACTACTGGACAGAGTCCAGCAGAGAGCTACCAAGATGATCAGGATCAGGGGACTGGAGGATCTCTCTTATGAGGAAAGGCTGAGAGGCCTGGGTTTGTTTAGCCTGGAGGAGAGAAGACTGAGGGGGGTTCTTACCAATGCTTACAAATATCTAAAGGGTGGGTGTCAGGACAAGAGGGCAGGATTCTTCAGTAGTGCCCAATGACAGGACAAGGGGCAATGGGCACAAGTTGGAACACAGGCAGTCCCACCTGAATATGAGGAAAAACTTCTTTACTTTGAGGGTGACAGAGCAGTGGAACAGGTTGCCCAGAGAGGTTGTGGAGTCTCCTTCTCTGGAAATATCCCAAACCTGCCTGGATGTGGTCCTGTGCCCCCTGCTCTAGGTGTACCTGCTCCAGCAGCGGGGTTGGACAAGATGATCTCCAGAGGTCCCTTCCAACACCCCTGCCATTCTGTGATTCGTGTAAAAACAAAATTCGTAGTGAACACAGCATAGAGTAATACATTACAGTTGCAGAGAAGCAGAACAAACTTTCAATGCTATTTTGCATATTTAGTTGAAGAGTATTCTTTCTGAAATATATTTATTATCTATAAGACAGTATTTTTCAGATTCTTTTAGAATGTATCAATTTCCTTTCTACTCTTTAAAACTGTTAAAGTGATAATAAAATAAGGAAAAAAAAATCCCAAAATGCAACTCTATGGAGTTGGGGAAGGGTAATGAACCAAAATCTCTGAGGCACACAAATATCATTCTGGACAGCCAACTACTCATAACATTGAAGAATTACACTTGTTGTGCTAAATGAGCCACTAGTCTGGAAAACATGACTGATAGATCACTTGTACTGAATTATCCTGGGTAATTTATTCCATACCTGCGTGGTTGAGTAACTATGACTGATACGCTTTTGAGAGCCAGAGAAATGGCATTGACTGTACCGTACCGTAATATGGTAAATTTAAGAACAAGACTACACTATTTGAAACATAACCGTGTAAGTCCAGTTTAACTGTTGGTAAAACTGTTACAGCAAAGAAGGAGAATTAAGCCCTCATACTTACTGAGAAATCAGGAAGATGCTCATCCTCTTGACAAAAAGAGCTATTGAAAGCTCTGAATGTCTCACTGTTCTGTTTGTGCTTTTCAATTGTTGCTTGAATGACCTGAGACAAAAATTCCAGCAAAGATAAGAAGCATCACAAAAGGAGCCTTGAAAAAATTAGCTCATAGGAAGATGATCAGGATTATCATTTTAGTGAAAAACACACTTGCATAAATGAAATGGAAATCTAAAAACCTTATAACTTTGAGTGGTGTTGTTAACTCACTACTGCTTAAGTTAAAAACTAAGACTGCTGTCAGACAGTGTCTCTAGAAATCAGACTGCAAGAATATACAAGGCTATGACACCTCAGCCTCTTCTCTAACTGGGCTTGAGGACTGCAGGAAATGGGAATCCATTTGAAGCCCCTGCGCACTGCCTGGAGACAGTGGGTCAGCAGTGGGACCCTGACTGCGGCTCCACATTTCTCCATAAGCCGCTTCACCAGACTGGACTACCCAGCTTCCTCACACAGCCACATTCATTCAGAACCCCCAAAAGATAATTTTAAAAACAGAGGGTGCTGACTGCATGGTGATTTCCACCCTATCGTAGTAGTTTTGTATTAACCTGAATCCATTCCCTCTTCTCCTCTTCTGTCCTGTTAAAACAAAAGAAAAATACTGAAAACATCATAATTCTACTTCCAATATTTTCAGTAAATTCAATTCACATCTTCACAGCTTTATACCATCAAGATTTTAGCTTTGCTATCCACTATTTAATAAACATTATTAATAATTATTGACCTCAATTATTACCAAACAAATGCCAAAAAATCTTTGAATACAGTGGAACCTACAAGTACTGCTATAAACACTGTAAGCATTCAATGAAGCAAATCAGCATAGCGCTTCACACACTCTGACTTAGACCAACATACTATCTTACCTATGGAAGTTACGCATCTCTGATGCTTATCTCCTGGTTAAAGCACAGCCATATCCCCTAGATCATAAATTTCTACATAAATATTCACAAACCTTGAAAGATAGAACAAGCACCATACCTGGCTTGTAGTTCCAGCGACCTCTTTTTTCCTGTTATTGAAAATGTATGAGCCACGTTTTGCTTGGCAATTTCTTGGACCTGTAAAAAGAAAGGTCAGCTTCTTACTAGACTCCATTGTCAATCATTTTTAATGACTTACAAATAAATATATTCATTCTTGGAAATACTTAGTTGAAAGGTTCACCCAGAATACAGTACAGAGGTAGAAAAAACAAAGGATTGTTTCCACAATTACTTGACTAGCTACAGAACTTCTGAATCTGTATCAACAACCAGTCCCCTACAGCAGAAGGGGGAAAGGAGGCTCCTGTGTCACCTACGTGACAAGAGAAGGCTTTCAATCAAAGGATGAACAGAGTCACCATTTTCTTACCCACCTTTGGATGATTACCTCATAATAACTCAAAAAAAAAAAAAAAAAGAGAAGCTCTAAAGCTGGATTTTAGAATTTGATTATATATCTACATATATATATATTGTTATACTTTTGGATTCAGAAGGGATCTGATGCTATCGAGTGGGTAAGCATTAAAACTGGGGAAAAGAAGAGATGCAAACCTGCAGTCCTGCAATGTCCATCTTCTCTCGAACACTGAACTTCTGGCCTATCAGCCTCAGTTTTGGCACACAGTATAGCACCATGCTGTTAAACTGTAGCAAGGGAAGATTTTACATTAAGGGATTACATGCTGGACAGAGCCTGCATTTTGACAGTTTAGGACTCTGGAGTGTTTTACTCTAAGATGCAGTTCTCAGGAAGAGATTTAAGGAGCAAGCTAGGCTCACATATCATAACTTGAAAGAAGTGGACAGATAGAAACATGCCAGCCAGTCACTTCCCCCTTCTCTTGCTCTGTCTGGTACCAATTTGACCGCCTTGAAAGCAAAGAAGAGCTGTTCTCTCAGTGTCAGCAAGAGCTGGCCATCTTACGCAGCAAGGCGGTACAGCTGGAAAAGCACCTCCTTGGGTGCTTCACAAAAACACAGCCCCTAAGGAGGGAGATGGCCCTTTTGGGCCTGATGAGCCATTGGCAAAGGTACAAGCGTGGAAGAAGGAAGGAAACCCTCAAGAAAAATTCATTAAGAGAAAAATGCTGCTCAGAGAGAGAGTAGCTGGGCTCAGCTGGTGAATGCTTTTTGTATTTGAGATTAGGAAGATGGAAATGTACCATTTCACAGCACAATTCTGAAAATAAGAGCAACAAAAAAACTCACCAGGAATAAATACCTATCCTGTGCTGTGCCATTCTTTGCTGAAAGTTTCTGAATGTGTCCTTCTTTAATGAGCTCATTGGCTGGGTTAACAATATCCTCTTCACCACCAAGTCGCTCATAGACTTCCAAAAGCTTGTGCATCTTTTCCTGCAAGTACAAAACCCCCAGCAATTTAAATTAAGAAAAATTATTCCACTTGGTCTATTACCCACAGAATAATTTCTGTGGTAAGTGTAAATAAGTAGGAAAGAAAATAGTCTTTCACTTCTGCTATAGCGTTGCATTTTCACAAATTAATGAATAACTGTTCCATACTTTTCAGTAGTCTTCCTCACTCTGTATTAGTCACTCATGAGTCACACTTGGATTGTAGTATTTTAATGACATTTTGAGATTGATCTATTTGATATTTTTAGATACTCTTATTCAACAATAAATATGTATCTTTGGAAGCAATGGCATCAGGTCCAGTAAAATCAATGGCCAGGCTGGAGACTAGTATGTTACCAAATTGTTTCTAAGTTTTAATTTATTAAACTCAGCGTCTACCCCGTATCAAGATATTAAAGTTCATCTACACAGTATTCAAACTGATAAAGGTAACTCGTTCACCCACTTGCAGCTGCTATATATTAAGCACTGCAGCAGCTTTAACAATTCAAAATAAGAAAGGTGTGTAAATCTTGCTACTGAGTTACAGCATTT
The DNA here is from genome assembly GCF_963921805.1 of Phalacrocorax carbo. Taxonomy (NCBI): domain Eukaryota; kingdom Metazoa; phylum Chordata; class Aves; order Suliformes; family Phalacrocoracidae; genus Phalacrocorax; species Phalacrocorax carbo. The sequence goes on along the minus strand of NC_087518.1, from coordinate 23,912,175 downwards.
GGAATGGTTTGGCTTTCAACCACAAGCTGGACTAATGTGCTCCAAATGGCACTGTCAGCAAATGGCTAGAAAGTGAGGACAGAGATCTATGCAATTACACCCAAATATATGCCCAAACACATCTCTAAATCATACCTCTACCTATCTATAGATTAAGCTGGAATTTCAGGTCTTTACACACTTTGTTTACCCCCATTTGACTTGATAATTTTCACCACAAATATAGATCACACCAGTTCCTATCCTAATCAATTGTTCTGTCTGATGATTAAACAAACGAATGCCCAAAAAACTCTACCAAGAAACCCAAACAAACCCAAACCATTAAAATAAACACACTACAAAACAAAATGGAAGGCAGGGCGCTGTGGACTAAAAACAAATAAGCAAATCACCTAAGCCCCAAAAAGCAGTACATTTTTTCCACCAAATGAGATGAGCAAGAGATCCCACTAATTTAAAAACAAACAAACAAGAAACAGTGAACTTATCAAGCTTTTTTTTTTTTTTTTTAAAGCAGAAACTAGAACACCAAGAGCAGATCCAAAACCTGAGGGACATCTACACTTCTACAAAAAGTCAGCTTTGGAAGCACGATTTATTTCTTCTACTATACCACAACAGGAGGAAGCAGCTAACAATTAATTCAAACCTTCACTAATCTAACTTTTGGAGATATTGCTACAGCCCTTGCTTATCTTTTGGTTTGGCTCTGACCTTGCACAGCCATTCACACCACCCCGTGGGGCTCTACAGAGGCGCATGTGCAGTACAGTGGTGCCCTCACACTGCACTGCTCCCCACCAACCCTCATCAACTGCCCCAGCACACCCACAGCACCTTCTGCTGGGATATGTGAGTTGTGAAACCATGAGGTCAAACCTGAAATTCTTACTCTGCCCAGGCAAACCCTATTAATTACAGAAGAATTCAAGGCAACAAGAAGCCCTAGTTAGAGGGTTCAGGTTCTTATCAGCAATAATAAGGGGGTGCAAAATTATTATAGCCACCTTTTCTTTATGTACTAACATAAAAAGCATACAAGAAAGAAAGCAGCTAGCTGGTGACTTCATATTCCTGCTGTCTGTGGAGATACTGTACACAGTCCCAGCAAAATGGCTGTTTAAGGCCCTAAACCAGAAAAATTCCCACCAAAATATATCAAGAGAACATACTGGACATGAACAAAAACAGATGGTTTCGAAATTGGTTTTCATGGAGACATACAGAAAATACACAGACATCAGCTGGTTACTTCCCTATAGCAGCCACAAGAAACATGGTCTCATGGTGTCCCTGCTGGCCAGGAGAAGGAAGTAAGGGTCTGATGCAGAAAGGGACATGAACCTTGTACCCACAAAAGGTCAGTGAGTGTTAAGCCAGATATGGAGCATTTCAGATCTATTAGATACAAAAGCTCCTGAGGCACTTGGGTACACAAAAGGGATAATATCTGTAACTCTAAAGTCCATTTACTTTAATGGTAATGCACTAGCTGTTCTGTATGTAAAGCACGTGCTAACATTCAGAATCTCCATGGTCTCAGACTGTCCAGCTTTATAAGTATAGTATACCAAAGCTACTGAAACACACTAAATGCACACTCTGAGCCTTTAAGATGAGACAAAATCAAACCAAAACAACCTCCAGTCTGGTGAAGACCTGTAGGCCTGAAAAAATAGTGTGAAAATCTGCAAGGACACTTTATGAATGGAACTAATTGTAATACTTTCAATGTTTTTCTATGAAAGGCAAATAATAATTTTAATGAAGACCTCCTTTCTCAATCCACTGGGTCCTTAGGAACAAGGAAAGTGAAATTTAGGCCCCAAAATCCCATGGTAACCACAACAGGCTCATTTATGATATAGAGAACTCAGAAACTCAGATACCCAATGATGTTTAAAGCCTGACTCACTGTATTTGAAAATTCTCCCCAGCCTACTTAACTGAGCCTATTGCAATGGGGGACCATTGGTTCAACCAAGTGTTTCAGTCAGATTACAATTTCATTATGCAATTTCTACTCACCATCTTTCGGATGGCTGCATTCGAATGGTTCGCTGCTGTAGATATGAGTTCCAGTGACTCTGCAATAAAGGTAGCGACAGTTAAGCATTCTCTGGATTATATCTGTTAGTAGCACCTTGGGTTATTTTTCACCTCCCTGATTAGTGTTTTTCCTACAAAGTTGCTGTTGCAAAAGGAAGGACTATATTTTTTCTTTCCGTAAAGTAAAAGGAATGCTTATAAGCAGTTATATACACAATCAGTTCTGCATGTTCAGCTGGTCCTAAGTGCATTCAACATCCCTTTGTGCTATGTTTGGCGATAATTTGATTAATTCAAATCTCCATTTCTACCATAGCCCTAGTTGAAAGTATCCGAACACGTGAAGAAAAAAACTCTCCAAGATTTTATTGTGCTCATTAGACAGAGAGGAGTTTACATGTACTTTCAGCATCTTTCCTGTCTGGAGACTCTTCTGGAAGTTTCTTTAAATAGTCCTTTAGGAGAAGTTCATAACGAGGAATCCTTTGCACTGGTTCAAGCATGTGATGCTGTAATGTCAGGTTTCCACACACCTCCTGTTTCTATAACAGAAAGGAAACAAGCACAGGGTTTAGTTTTGTTCCTGCCTTTGCTGTTAAACAGCAATGAAAAATGACCATTCACATACACTTAGAGTAGCATAAAACAACTTCTCAAGCTATCACAGACTCATTTAGGTTGGAAAATACCCTTAAGATTATGGAGTCCAACATAAACCTAACACTGCCAAGTCCACCACTAAACCATGGCCCTAAGCACCGCGTCTACATGTCTTCTAAATACCTCCAGGGGTGGTGACTCCACCACCTCCCTCGGCAGCCTGTTCCAATGCTTGACAACCCCTTTGGTGAAGAAATTTTTCCTAACATCCAATCTAAACCTCCCGTGGTGCAACTTGAGGCTATTTCCTCTTATCCTACTGCTAGTTACTTGGGAAAAGAGACCGACCACCACCTCACTACAACTCCCTTTCAGGCAGTTGTAGAGAGCGATGAGGTCTCCCCTCAGCCTCCTCTTCTCCACACTAAACAAACCCAGCTCCCTCAACTGCTCCTCACAGGACCTGCTCTCCAGACCTTTCACCGGCTTCACTGCACTCCTTTGGATGTGCTCCTTCTTGTCCTTCTTGTAGTGACGGGCCCAAAACTGAACACAGTATTCCAGGTGCGGCCTCACCAGCATTGAGTATAGGATGGCAATAACTAGTCCTGCTGGCCACATTATTCCGGATACAAGCCAGGATGCTATTGGCCTTCTTGGCCACCTGAGCACACTGCTGGCTCATGTTCAGCCGCTGTCAACCAACACCCCCAGGTCCTTTTCTGCTGGGCGGCTTTCCAGCCATTTGTTCTCAAGCCTGTAGCGCTGCATGGGGTTGTTGTGACTCAAGTGCAGGACCCAGCACTTAGCCTTTTTGACTCTCATACAATAGGCCGTGGTCCATAAATCATAAATCCAGCCTGTCCTGATCCCTCTGTAGAGCCTTTCTAGCCTCAGGTATCAGAGCTGACAGGTTTCACGTGAACCTTTGTCCCATGCCTGGCTTTTCTTTTTTTACTTGACCAAGAGGGGGCTAGGTTTGAGACCGATGACACTAAATATTACCCGATAAGGCACCAATCTGCTTTGCTTGCAATGGTACTGAGTGTTGCAGTGTACTTATTTTCACAGGATCCCCAAGAAGTGAAGGGGTATTTCTATTTAAAAGAGGGTAGGAGAAATGAGAAACACAGTAAGACTAAGTAACCTGTTTTAAAGCACACAGGAAGTTTCCGTTAGCAATGTAATCTGACTCCTGAATCCCACATCAGCATGTTAACCACATATGTACACACACATGCTCTTCTCCATAGTGTTATTGCCACGTCAGCTCACTAATACCTCATCTTGGTCTGTTGTAGTGTAAGCAACCCCTCAACAACCACATTAATTTCAGTATGCTTTTCTCAGAGAAAGGTGCTTGTTTCAGGTATTTTCAATTTTCCTCATAAATATTATAGCCCATGACACACTGCTGACTCACCCAATTCTCAAAGCCAAGCCTGGAGATAATGAGATGAAAGTCCAGTAGAAAAATATTACCCATCCTTCCAGAAATTCAAAGATATAAATTTAAAATATCTTGTCACAGTGCAGCAGGGTGAACAGTATTTCTGTTTATAGGAGATGAAGTGAATTTTTTATTTCTCAGAGTTTTGCAGCACCATGTTTCCCGAGGAACTACAACTGGGATGGAAAGAATCAGAGATTCTGGGAAGAACTAAAAGGATCATGGAACTTCACTACACAATATTAGCGCTTCGTTTATATTCCCAAATCCACTTACTATAACCTTCTCCATTGTCTTTTAAATCCTGCAAATAAGATGAACCTTAACACTGAACAGCAATAGGGAAGCAGAGGAAGAAGTAACTTCAAGGCTCGTGTCAGCTGTATTCACATGACAAGTGTATCCTCTGTATAAAGTCAGCAGTGACAAAATAAACTGTTCCAAATAGTAAAAGTTTGATGTTACACAATTTTTAAAAGTCTAGAGTTTACACTGCAATTCAAATTACTTTACTAGAGGAAGGATAAATGTTTTTTCTGTGTTTAATTCATGTGACAATCCAAAACCCAGAAATATATATTTAAAAGTACTCATGTGATGGCATAAGGAGAAAGTTGACAAAAGAAAAGTCCTAATAAACTCACCAGCTATCAAGTTTTAGCCCCAGTAGGTGGATGTGAACTGGATAGAAAGTATGTTTATTATCAAGGTCAGCTAAAGTAAACTTGTTAAGTCACAGTCATTCACTTATAAGTACTGTTTGACCTTTGTTTTCTGTTTTCCTTAGTTTAGCATAATTAATAATTGCTAATGCCTTAAGCTGTACACCTATTCCATTAACAGCTTAGGTGGATGGTGCATTACTGCAGGATCACAACAAATTTCAACTGGCATTTTGAAAAGTAACAGTGGCTTTTGATAGCACAAAGATAGGTCAGATGACTGGACTAAGTATTCTGGGTCAAATCTTTGCCTCTTGCAGGTACAGTCATTGACAGAATCAAAAGGTACTGCGATGGTGCCGCTAAAATAACATACATTAGCAGGTTTCAGAATTACATCTCCTATATGCATTGCCTGCCTTCATACTGCCTGTCAAAGTTTTGTTCAAGCAACAGCAGAAATACTTATGGTTTCAGACAGCTGCAGTCCAGTTTTGCAGACTGAGAGCTAACATGAATTGTTTGCATTGGTAGCTTCGTGGTGAGAAGAGACAGATGAATTTTAGGGTGGGCAGATGCCTGTCCTGTAGGGAAAGCAGTCACAAACTGATTTATACTTCAGAAAGCCACGTCAGCAGCTTGGCACAAACCGAAGACAGCAAAACGCCTGCGTGCTTTCTTTTACAGTGCTTGCTGTGCAGAACGTCAGTGAGAGCAGGCTGCGTTCAGACAGAAAAAGGTTAAGAAAAGGCCACATGGAGCAAGAGCCCAGTAGAAGAGGACCGTCCCCAGTTCCTGCTTCTCCAAGCATCTCTCTGAGTCACCACCCAGCAGCCCCAAGCCTCTTCACAGGGCCTCTCCTCTCCCAGCTTGCTGGGGGATTACTTGATTCTCCACAGCTGGCCCAGCCACAATCCTTCCATTTAGGGCAGGCAGCTGTGCTCCCTTCTCAGCTTAACCTGCTCCCTGCCATCCCTCCCCTCCCAAAGGACAGAATCTACTTTCCCAGCAACAGTGGAAGGATGCTGGCAAGTGTGTGGGAGCCTGCTGCATCCTTTCATCTGGCCCAGGGCCTGAGGCAGAGAGAGGTTTTACGGATATGCCAGCATAAGCAGAGCTCTTCCCTCCCTCCCCACACAGCTTTTTATATAATTAAGAGAAAACACATGAAAATCCATGCTAAGCATCCTCCTGTAGAGCTGTGATCCCTGAGCGCTGCATGCCACTTCATGAGCCTCAGAAAAATCAGACCAACAGCAGATGCTGCCAGTGATATGCTCAAACTCAAATACACCCACCTCAGAATGAAAATGTAGTTATTAAAAAGCAATTAATATTAGTAATGAGGAAGAGAAATCACAAAAGAGTTTATAAATGGACATGTTTGCAGCCAGAATTGCCAGGTCAGCGGTGAAGTTTCATTCTGTGATTTCTGATACTCCTCTTCAATACATGAGTGGAGAAAAAGCTACCTATGTGAAAAATCTGTGTCACACAGCAAAAAAGAAAGGACTGCCACTAAAATGGTACATTTTTAGTATTAACGCAGCATTATCTTGTAGCTAGAAACGGTGTCTCATGCACTGGGGAAAGAAAACCACACAAACTTCACACAAATAAATGAGGATCTTCAAGCCATATTATGCCAATTAATAACATACCTGTATGTTCTGAACAACATCTTTGAATGGAGAGGACCTCTGCATACACGTGTTCACCATGTCCATTGCCCTGTCGAAGTTCTTTACATATTCTCCATACATCTTCAGAAAAGGAGCAAGTTTCTGTAGGATATCTCCTAGCCGTGGGTTGACGTTCCTATGGGAAAGAGAGGTAAGTACTGAAATCTGTGGAAATGAATACTATCTTCAGAGAGAAAACACAACTGTAAGATTTTCATAGTTGTCTCCCACATGCACAAGCACTTACACACATATGCAATCAGGCTAAGTTTAGCTTAAAGTCCTCTGTACAGTACCCTGGATGAAACCTTAAACATTCATCTAGATGTACAAAGGATGATATTTCTTCCCCCACCGTCACTCTTAAGTGAAGATCAGATTCAAACTGACTACACATTATTAAGAAAACATCTATGTATCTCTGCTGTCCAGCAAAAAATCTTGTGGGAAACTTTTACTTTTTAGAAATCATCTTTTCCACCAAAGCCAAACATCTGAAGAGGTTTTAATGCAGAGATCACTCAGTTCAGCTGGGTAGTCCCAGGGAGCTAGACACACATTCGCCTATAGAACTCCCCAGGATGGGAGCAGTGGTAGCCATGCATCTTTGTCTCCTCCAAATTTAGTCCAGGCAGAGCACCAGCCATTTTTCCGCCAGCTTTTCTTTCCCGTGGAACTTGCGACTTGCAGTCTGACTGCACTAGACCCCCTTTAGCCATTTAGCAAGCTTCTGTCCTCTTCTGACTCCAGACTCTCCAGTTTTCCTCCCCTTTTATTACAGCTGTCCCTGTAAACGCAAGTCAGGTGTAAAGGTGCTGAGACTCATTTATTCCTTCTGGTCATTGATGAACTATGTGAAGACTGGACTCAGCCAAGACAGATGTGAACTCTGGTCTGGTCTTCATTGTTAGTATACTTGAAAAGATGCAGTGTCAGCACTATCAGAACCTTCCACTGCAGGACACTCTTTGTAGCCAGTGTGTCATCTCAAATCTAGTTTTCTAGATCTGCTTTACAATTAACCTTTCTACCTGTTGCTCTATTTCTGCATCATCTACAACTTATTACAGCTGCCAAATTTTAATTGGTCTTTGACCGTTACTGATCATTTGACTCATTGAAAAGAAAAAAGCAACCCACTTCTATTTTCTTTAAAAAAAGTATATGTACACTGTAACCAATAATATTTTTTATCTCCTAGAACAGAAGGCCAACAAATTCTGGGGTAAAAACTTGTGCAATGCTGTGGTGCTCAACAACAGAAGTGGTTGCATAACAGACATAAGCAGATTTATAGATATGAAGACATCTATCTTATCTGTCCAGATTTTCCACTGGTTTGCTTATATAATGCTAATTTATATTTTATATAACCATAAGAAAATTTATTTAAAAGAATACAAAATGGATGTTTCTCATGAAGTCTCCAACATGGCATGCAAAGTCTAGACTGTGACATGATGATGGATTCTTCTTAGAGAAGAAACTTCATTTTTTTTAATACGTCACAGTGGTGCCAAAATAAGCATTTTCCTTCCTTCCTTCCTAGTACTGCAATATTAGGAGAGTTGAAACACAGCAAGGAAAACAGCTCTGGCAATACTTTGGACTGAAAAAATTGTCACAATGTCCTCTAGAAATCTTGAACGGTCATGTCTATTCCTGTATTCAGAAATGCTTAAAATACTCCATACTAATGTATTAAAGAACAAGTGAACTACTGCATGAAACAACTAGAAACTCTGGAATTAGACTAGGCCTAATGGTTGCTATAGTTTCTTGAAAACATATTTTTAAAGTAATTGTAATGTCAGTTACCCACCATTCTTGTGTAATTCTTGTTTTGAGCTCAGGAAGAAGAAATTGTCCATGGAAACAATAGATGGAAGAAATATTTGAAAAGATGCCCGTTATCACTTCAGATGAAATACCTGCTTCTGACAACTTAGTGCAGAAAACCTACATGAGACAACAAGATAGTACCAACATACATTTACGAAAAACAATCCTAGACACATTGGCTTTAGATTGCAATGTTACAAAGCTGCTGCCTCAGAACAGAGCTACAATTTTTCTGGTAGTCGGTCCTTGGGGTCTTTTGGGAGGTTCACAAAATGTAAGCCCACTGTCAATTTGGGTGAGATTTGACTATGGGTCACAGACGTAAATTAGAAAAATCCAAGGGATAAGTTGAAAAAGTTTGAAACTACTGAGAAGATCAGAAATATTGTATGTGGGAGTGCAAGTTGCAAAGAACAACCAGTCACTGAGGAGCACTTACTCCTATTTATGTGAAGCAAAATAAACTATGTGATTATTTTGTTTCACTGCGGGAAAAATTACACTGTACTGAACAAAAGGGAAAGACTCCCTAGATTTCTAAGGTCTTGAAACAGTCTCTACTCATCCAAAGCAAACATTGGAAAGTCTTCCACAGAGGTCCTAGAGTCAGAGGGTAGAGGGCTCTCCAGTTACAGCTTCTAACAAGATTTCTAGCAAGGTGACAATTTTTTTTTTTTCCTCATTTTTAAAAAGCACTTCGTTAGCAATGTGACTGATCATTTTTACTTCTTTCCTCCACATTCTTTTATTTTTTTTTTAAGATAATTGTAGAAATGCCTTAACAGTGTAGACTCACCTCAGTGTTTATATGGAAGAAAGTTCAGACTAATCTCACCTGTTTTACTTTATCCCCACATGTAAACATGATGGACAACAATTACAAAACACAGTTGGTAAAAAAAAAAATAATTTGCTGTGAGCATGGCACTGATGCATGTGGCCTGATTTTAGTAAAACTCAAACCTCTTGCATAGTACAGAGCGATCACGGGTTTCATCATTTGTGCCTTCAGGGTCCCCATAATTTCCTCTCCATGTACACTCAGGGAGTAACCAAATGATGATGATGTCTGTATCTTGGGCTGCTGCTTTCTCAGTCCTCTTTCTGACATCCTAATCCTTGGGTTCCAGCTCAGGGAACACACTTGCCAAAAGCTCACCTCTGGGACCCATGGCATGCAGCCTGGCAAGCAAATTCCATCTCCCACCTATAAACAGCATTTTTACACTATTGGGCTATAGGTTAGGGGATGAACAGGAGACATCATTGCTGCTCACAGAAACAAAAGCAGAGTTTATTCAAAATTAAATTACCTGGTCCAACAGATGGAGTCTTTTAACATATGCTTCTTCTGTATGGAGCAGTTCATTTGCGATGTTGAATAGTTTTTGGGGCTCTGTACACTGAAAAAAAAAGTTACAAATAACACAATCCACCTACACCTACAAATCTAAGTTTCATCAGCTGTTCTCTTTCCCATTTTCTCAGTGGGCCAAATTCCCTGCCGGTATAGAAGCTAGAAGTGAAAGGAGTTAACACATCTCAGAATCTGCTCCACATCCCTCATCAAAGGATCAGTTTGCTCCAGAGATGTTTTTAAAGCTATTTGATGAAAGAGCTATTAGTAATGCAGTCAATGGCTGGTCAGGACATTACTTTAGTTCATTATGGTTTTCTGTAAAGAACCAGAAACATCCTCCAAATCTGGAAATATGTCTAGTCTATTTGGTAACTAAGGCAGTAGACTCTAAGTCAACTCTTTTCCTTTTTGGATTCAGCTCCTGTGACAAAAAGAAAACTAGAAACTAGACCTGTTTGGCCACAGATTTCTCTCCCTGGCCAGTGCAGCATTACTCTCTATGGCATGTTTCTAAGATTGTTGTGCAGCTTTAAACACCAGCCAACTCCCTGGCAAGAATTTTCGGCAATGTAACCCAAGTTACTCAATGAAGTCTTTCATTAAGCTCATTTTAAAAAATAAAATGAGAAAGGACTAATTAAAAAACTTGAATGCAGTTATGAAGCACCAACTTTACGCACAGTTTAGCCAAAAGCTATGTAGACTCTTTGCTCTCTAAGTCCTTAAAAATACTTGAATTATTAGGATACAGGCTTTAGCTTTCTGACAAACTCTAGATACCTTTTTAAGGGTCTAGACTTTAAATACCATGCTTACATATAACTAAATCAAACTAGGTTCCAGAACTGCGTGCAGGCTGGTTTGTGTTCGGGAATACAAACATCCAAAAGGGGGAGCAAGGATGATCAAATCTAGGAAAATTTTACTGGGCTGGATCTGGAAAAAAAGACAACTGCGAGGAAGGTAAGAGAGATGTATAAATGACTAATGGAACAGAGAGCATCAACTGGGTGCAATTATTCACTTTTTCTTCCATGGGAAAACTAAAGAACATAACATAAAATTACTGCGGTGCTGCTTCAAGACTAAGAACCGCTTCCTCGAATACCCTGTCACTGCAGATGGTAAACCTTCATGCAGGTTCACAAAAGGATGGGACAAATCCATGGAGTAAAAGTCCAGCTGTATTCCATTAAACACACAAGGCTGTTTCCAGTTCAGGAAGCACCTGGCCCCTCACCTGCAACAGTGCTTTCTATCCCAAAGGCCTATCTCTGGGTGCTCACTAGCATTTGCGGCAGGCATTTCTAGATATAACCCTGCTGGCCAGTATCAGATTGTTAGGCAAATGTCAATTAAATGCTCTCTTTAAGCTTCTTCAACATCACCTTGTTTTGTTTCTAAACAAAGTTTATAAGAAAAAGTTAAATACCCCCACCCCACATTTAGGCAAACTGCAATACAACTGAAAGACCTCAAAGACTCTTCAAAGCTTGGCATGAATTCAGACAAACCAAATCCACAGTTACCCTACATAAAATGAGGTACCACTTAGCATGAAGTACCCACAGTTCCATGATATAAGTATTAATTGAAGGAAGGTGAATAGCTTTTCTGGATTTGGAACAGCATGTCTTCCTTTAAAGCAATCCCTCTCTAGGCACAAACCTGGAGATGGGCAACCACACCTTGAATAAAGCTTTGACATGTACTCTGCCTACCCAGCTACTTAAATTATTTCAAGCAAACGCAAAAAGTCTTTTAAGCTATTCTAACATGCTATACAACACCATGCTCCATTCATTCATGTGATATATATTAATAATTTGGGGGAAAGAAAAAAAAATCACAGCACAACAGAGCTTTGCACTTGTTACAAGCAAATACAACATATTACAGCTTATAATGAAATGCACTGCTTGCCATTAAAATTCCAATAACTACAAGGATCTCTCACTGAGAAAGTATTTATTTGCCAGTTTTGCTGGGCGCAGAATAGCGCCTGAATGAAAGGCACTGAAGTAATTGGGCCAGCACGCCAGCTGCCAAGAGCATCCTTTGATTTGTTTGAATTCAGGGTTTGAAAAATAATTATTTCCAACCAAATACATTTATTCTCAGAAGTAAATCTTTACATAGCACAGGCACTTTTTAACCTCCTGACCTTCACCATCTGCAACTCGGTGTATATTTCAGAAAAACTTGCTGACATCTGCTTAAATACCAAACAATGGCTGAACAGACTCTCAGCTTGAGCTCAGTTTTAAACAGTGACTCTATCTTCAGACTCTATCTCTGCTAGTGGCAGAGATAGGCATGTTTTTCAGACTAATTTGCAACGTATTTGCCTTTCAATGGATATAACATTTTAAATGAAGTAGTAGATTAATTAAATGTGAGGCAGTCCCATTCTTCTAACCTTATTTTGTGCCACAGCAGGACAGCTTTAACAAAGCCTGAGCCATAATTCAGTTCACCATGAACAAGATATTTCATGGTCCACGTTTCTAAAGAAAATGTAAAACAAATTTGCTAACTCAAATGTGCATTATATTCTTTATGTAACTGCGTATTTAAGTCTTTAAGTCACACCAGTGAAGCATATTTAACCTTACCAATGAAGCCCTGGAAGAACAACATGCCATTTACACGGCACATAAATGACATAGAAATGTAAAATATTTGTAGTCTTCCACCCTATGCAGAGTTTAGGCTGTTTGATTCTTGTAAGTATGTTTCAATCCTGCTTTACCCAATGTGCTCGTGGACTGACTGCTTGGCATGGCCATGGCACATTACGGCTGTCATCCACAGCCATGCATTACAAGCGTGCATCTACTGCAAGTCTTGTTAAAATAGTTTAGCTGGTGGGTGACAAGAAAGGTGAGGAAAGGGAAGCAGTAGGTGTTGACTTCACGACACAGGAAGCTCACTTGAGTGCTCAAAGCAGCAGTTGCACGATGCTCTTTTACTTCTCTGTGGAAGGTTCAAAAATTCATTTCCAGCTGTAACTGTCCAAAATCGTTCTAAAGAAAAGGGGAATGCCAGCCTGAAAACAAACAGAACCAGCTTCTCATAAAGGTCAGATTCACACCTGTGGTGGGAATACATCTGCACCTCAAATACCCCAATCCCAGACACAAATTGGGGAATAGCACATGCTGAGCTGACTTGTGCTATTAAGTGGCCACAAGTGCATCACTGCTTCCTGTGAATCTACTCACTGACCTGGCTGGGCACCCCACCGAGCACGCCTGGGCCACAGATTCACAAATGCAAAGACTGACCTGGCTATCACAAAAAGCAAATTTGAAATGAAAATTTAAAGTAAAAACCAAAGGATCGATATGAGAAAACTTGGGCAATACCCTACAACAACCGTTTTTCATACAACTGGTTGTGCACAACCATATTCAGTCAGCATCTCTATCACAAGAGGCTTTCAGCAAATCCTGCAAGAAAGCTGCTGGGATATGGCTTAAGTTAAAATCATATATGGTTATGCTTTAAAACCCCACCAGTCTTCCCTACAGAGAACACAGGAAGTCCCAGAAAGATTATAGATGACTTCCTACTCAAAAATGCTGAAAATAATATGCAGTATTTATCCTATGCTTGATCTTCTTTGATGTATTGAGATCTCATCTTCCTTAAGGTATTTAAAAAAATAAAAGATGATGAGAACGTATCTCCTTTTTCTTAACCAGCAGTATGACTAAAACATTGACCTATGCAATTTTTTTCAGAATACACACAGGAGATAATCTTACCTAAAGGTTTGAATTGCAGTACTGCAGGCCAAATTTTCAAACAAAACTGTGCAATGAAATTAGAAGTTAAATTCTAGCTATGTACAGGCAGAATGGACGTGTGTGTCAGTGACTGTATGAGGCCCACGTGGGCCTCATTATAACTATTTTACCCAGCAGGAAGAAGGACAGATGGTGAAAGGCATTTTTTGGTGATTACTAATGAGCACATATTATTCTTAGTGAAAAATTTCTAAATAGAAAGATATGAAGAAGTGTTAACCATCTCAGAAGCATTACTTTGTTGCTTCCAGGCAGTCAGCAAAAGCCTGGGGTGTATGACTACAGAGCATGACAGTCTCTCAGTCTCACTTTTATATAATTTTTTTTTTTGTAACCATCAAGGTTAATGTGCCTCAGTTCTTGGAGCTCCTGACATTTTCTGAGACATTACTAAAACTAATAAGCTCCCCTTGTTCATTTTCATTTTGATAAAAGATACCTGGAAATCCCAGTACGTCACTCCTGAGATTTTAAAACATATTCTAATAACTGTGTGCTTATAGTAAGACCTGTTAGACTGTGCTGCAGACTCCCAAAGGAAGCAACATCACACTGCAGAGCTAAGCCTAGACTAAATAAAACAATACGAGTCATGTATCAGGCAATGTTACATCACTAGCCACAGAATGTGTAAAAGCTCGGCAGGTGGATGGAGAAATATCTGAAGTATAAAATTAGAGAAGAAAAAGCAAATCTGATTTTTTTTCCCTACTCAGGTTTATTCATTACCTTCACTTAACTTCATATCCTAGGAGTTACTGAGCCATCATTAAATCATTCTGCAGCTGTACTTCTTATGCATCCTCCTCCAACTATAACAAAGCTTTCTGGAAACTTGTATATTTAATGTGAGCCCTGGTTACCTCTGTTGTGCAGCTGTGAAGCCTGGTACTAAGGCTAGGAAGAGGGAAGCACTAGAAAGGTGCTGGCTCCTAAGAAAAACCTTTCTGGAGGAACCGGGGTCTCCCCAGCTCTCAGGATAGCAGCTGCTGCCAACTGAACTCTCTTCCTTCCAGTGGTACCTAGTTTTCTGGAAAATTACCAGTTTTGTCAAGGGTGGTGTGAACTTCCAGCCTAAGAATAACCACTGAAAAAGTCAACTTTGAACTGTGCTGGCTGTCCTCACTGGAAGACATGGCTCTTTACCCTAACCCTTAGTCCAGATTTGTTGCCCAAATCTGCAACAGAATCAAAGGGGAGAGTGGGAGGATAATGTGGACACCTAACACACAAATTGGCTTCACATGCCTCATCCCCAGAGAAGGGCACAATCCTTACACTACAGAAGAGGCAGCAGATCTCTAAGCCTTCCCCCCGCCACGTGGCTGCAAAAACAATGTAACTTAGTGTAGCTTGGTCAGTGTCAAAAGTGCCTTTTTGAAGGCAAAATTAACTCAAAATCCAAGGTAGAATCTGAAGTGCATCAAATAAATGCACTTCAGGAAGAAGAGTAGCACAAGAAAACAACAACAACAAAATCTTCCTCTAGAGATCTCTCTCTTTTATATATTCACCAAGCATGCTGTAGAGAAGTATAACCACATAACTCTGTGTTTTATCAGCGTTATTTCATACCATATGGATACTTAACCTAAGAAGCAAGACTTAAAACAGCCATCAAAACTCTGATGTCTTAAGAAACATTGCTATTTGCCAGCAAAGCGCTTCTTAATCATATGGAGAAGTCTTCTGCTTGGGTTTGCCACAGTTGGTTTGATACTACGTTCGTAGTCCAAACAATAAATTTAATTACCAGATTAAACAATCTTTTAAATGATATTTCAGTTGCACACATGCACATACATACATATTATGAATATAAAACAAACTATTTTACAGAGTGTGTATGTATGTATAAACACACACGAGGGAAAACCAACAGCAGCAGGCGAGAAGCCTGGCACCGTGACAGGAATGCTGCCCATTTGAGATGTAAACAAGCTTTCACCCGCAGACTACTGAAGAGATACCAGATGTCAATTGATCCATTAGATGTTGTGTTAATAGATGCTAATAGGTAGATGTTAATTGCAGTTTCCATCACTAAGATGTTTTCTGCTGACCGCTCCATTAAATTCTTGCATACAAGATAAAAGACAGAGGTCTCCTTTGGCAGTACAGACCCTGCAGTCCTGCTGGATGCCCTGATTATATTGCCATGGATTTACTCCTACGCAAGCCCAAGGCAATCTGCACTGCAGCCTCCTGTGCCCAGGTAGTCATGTCCGATGTATGCAGTGCCAAGGCAAGGCTGCCCTCCCTGGCTCTCAAGGAGGTGGAACAAGCCACAGGTTCCTCCTCCTGAATCCACACCAGCTGCCAGGTGGGACTGCAGACCAGCAGAGAGGCAAATGAGATCACATCATCCCCATCTACAGAAAGCAGTTGGGTTTGGCCAAATAGACCTGGTTCATGCAGCCCTCACTGCTTCCTAGTCTGCTGGGTCCTTTCCACTTTCCTCTCACTACCTGGCAGGTTTGACATTCATCAAATTTGCAGAAGCAGCAGCACGGCACTTAAGTACTGAAGGGTCCCAGGCTACAAAGGCAGCATCTGAAGACCATGAACGGAAGGTGAGTCCAGTCACACCAGGCTGAGGTTTGAGATAAAGCAGCAGAAAGAATGGCAGCATAAAGCAATGCACTCATGAGAGAAAGTCTGGGCTTTTTCATACCTTCCTGTTGGTATGCTTGCCTCATCAGGCTGTCTTCTACTCTTCGGAACCAAGGGGACACCACAGAGCATTAGCTATATTCCAAAACTGTACTTGTCAGCTCTAAGAGACAGAACTTTCACACCACATACCTGCATGCAATTTTCATCACTGTCAATAGTCACTGGCCAATTTGACCCAGAAGCTACTGAATGACTTTTAACTGCCACATTTCCCAAGGGACAAGTTCTTGACATACATAAATCAGAATATATCTGGTGATTTCAACAGAACCACCTGATTTGCACAAACTGAGGTGTGAACACTACAGTTCACTAGCTACATTTCATGAGTTGCTAGTGCTCATCATATTATTTAAAAAATAAAAAATCCAGAATATTAACTTTACTGTCACGATGGATGAGGAAGAAAAACCCCGAACTACCTCCAAACACAAATGAAAAACCTCTCCAAACAAAAAGTGGAATATTTTGCACACATTTTGCTCAAAGTGTCTTCTGTTTTCTTTTTCTGGAAAAAAATCTAACCCATTCTATCACCATTATTTCTAAAAATAACTGTCTTAATAAACAAGATAACCAAAGGAATCTATCATTAATCTTACACAGCTGCAGCAAATACACAACAGCCTGACTACATTACTCTGGATTCAAGGAAAATTTCTTGTAGCTACAGTTTCCTGAAGAGCAATTTGATAAAACTACCCTTTAAAACAACTTCTTTGCACTCAAAGTAGTCACACCAATAGAAGCATAGGCTCGGGAGGGTGGTGGGAAATTGCTGTTAGAAGAGATTTCCATCAAGCATGCCCTTCTAGGATGCAAGGCCCGGACCCTGCAAGATGCACCATCCAATTAGCCCCCTGCATATCATGGAGCCCCACTGAAAACATGATCTAACAACTAGAAGCTGAATCTAAACAAATCCAAACAAGAAACATAAGGTGTGAGTCTTTACCTACAAAAACATTTAACTTTTAACAACTTACCTCTGGCTGTGATGGGTTCTCTTACACAAAACCTTTTAAATCAAGACTGTGAACCTTTCTAAAAGATACTATCTAGGTCACGAACAAGTTATAACCTGCATCAAGCAGGAAATGATAATGACTGCTGTGATCTCTTGACATAAAACAAACAAACAAAAAAATCCCAAACAACGTATGAAAGTGATGCAAGGGATCTCTGGCCACAGACAGGAACTGGTTTCAGAGCACTTAATAGTAACAAACTACCTTACCTTGTTTACATCCAAATACTCTAACTTCGGCACTTCTGCTGTCTCTTGTTCCTCGCTGCTTCCTTCATCAATGTCACTGTCTTCCTCCTGCATGGAGTCTCTCTTCTGCTCCACAGAAGAAGGTTTGGTGCCCTTTTTGTCAGGTTCCATCTCCCCCGGGTTCCCAGCCACGCTGGACTTCTTTTGCTCCGCACCTTCTTCACTAGGGAAAGTTTCTCCTGCCACGCTACAAGAAGGACTGTCAATGCCACTGTCTCTGTTGGGAATTTTACCATTACTGTTCAGTTCTGCTGTTGAGTCTTTATTGCTAAGCTCTCCAGAGGGCTCTTTGCTCACATTTACAGCAGTACAGCCTTCATGACTTTTGTTATTGCCTATACTTAGCTCTTTAATTTTCATTATGTCTGTGTTAGATAGATCCACGCTGCACAGTATGTCTGGCTCATTTTCATCTGGTTCACTTTTTTCATTTGTGGAAGAGCCGCTGGAAGCTACCATGTCACAGTCACACGAGCTTGGCTGTTTGGATGAGTCCAGGCCAGGTTCCATCTTAAGAGTTAAATTTAGCTGGTTTCTTTGAAGAATATGTACAGGTTGCCTGTGGGTGAACAGAAAGCACCACAGTCATTCATATTAAACTCAAGAGCTTTCAAAAGTGCCCCAAAAGAGAGAGGGCCTGATTATAATTTGATTCAAGTTGTGTTTCTTGCACCCCGCAACAATCCTAGGAGGCAAGTGTGTGTGTATCACTTTAATAATATACACCCAACAATTTCTGATAAAAACACACCATCCCTAGCTGTAAGTTTTACTGAAATGGCACCACTAGAATCCTGGACCTTTAATACTCCCCTTGTTGCCCTGAAGAACAGTCTGGTTTGAAGGTTTGGGGACGGACCAATCATCTTTTAAAAGAAGCATTTGGTTGTGGGTTTGTTTATACAGGAGCTCATGTTCTTCAACAGCCTTTGCAGCAAGGTATTTTCTGCCATGAGACAGGATGTTTTTGAAACACAAGAAGGCACCACTTTTTCTTTTCTCTTCTTTTCGAAAGACACCTTACCAGATTCACTCAGGTGATAATACACTCCAAGGCACAGTACAGTACCTCTGTCTCCAACTCCCTCTTTAAGAAAAAAATCACTTAGCTCCATCAGGCAGATTTGCTCTTGAGAGAGAATTTTCATTTGTAAAACGAGCTGGTTTTACAGCAAAATACATATATTTTATCCTATTTAATGTCTCTTATATATAAAAGTTTCTGAGGAAACTCTGTTCTACATGACATTGTTTCACAGTACATTGCAATTTAACTCTGCCCTGCCTCCAAGAAGCAAGCTAACAGTATGTCTGACATTTATTGAATATTAGAAAATTCAATTATTTTATATCACAATAATGAAGTACCTATAATGCAAAAACCAATCCCAACATCAAGTCAACTTACTGAAAGCAGACTCTGGGCTACTTGTTTCTGGTAGAACGCTTACCAAACTCAGCAAGTCTTAAGCTCCTTAAGAACAACTGTATGTTACAAACTAAAAGTCATTGAAATACATGCTTTTATAAAAAAATATTAATAAAAAATTTTGTAGTCAGTCAACTTTGCATTTCCAGTAGAAATCATCCCAAGAGGAGTTTCTACGTGACAACTATAATTAATGTTTTCTATTGTTTATTCTAAGTTAAAAATGCAGAACAGGGACATTAGAGCAAATTTGGAAAAGCCATATTTACCTAATGCTTTCAAATTTCTCAATGAGTGTGTTGACTCCCGCTGATATTGGTATTTCTTCCTCTCCAGGCGCTAAGCTCCTCGAAGACTTGGGATCAGCTGGCAGAGGCCGAGAAGGCGCAGGAGGAATTCTTTCCTGCCCAGGTTTGAG
Source organism: Phalacrocorax carbo (assembly GCF_963921805.1). Lineage (NCBI taxonomy): Eukaryota > Metazoa > Chordata > Aves > Suliformes > Phalacrocoracidae > Phalacrocorax > Phalacrocorax carbo. Next base: position 23,892,916 of record NC_087518.1, on the reverse strand, counting down.
ATAGACAGGCTTAGGAGGTACTAGTAAAAGAGAGGGGAAAAAACAGGAGGATAAATCTCCATCATTTTTATCCTAAAGTGGGAACAAAATCCAAGTGCTCAGTGCAGAATGAAGAGTATGCATTCCTTCACCAGCCTTTAAAAATTGCATAGGCGCAGGCCCAACGTATTTCTTACACCAAAGCAGACTGCTGTATGCTAAAGAAAAGTGACAGGCTTTTATTTTGTATTTCTACAGCTGTATCAGACGTGTTAACGAACCAAGCAGCTTGCAGAACTTTACCGCTTCCTTATTACCAAACAGGATGCACAGCTCATACTTCGTTTTTGCAAATGTGCTCACCATCTCAGTCACACTAACAAGTTTCCCCTCCCATGACTTTTCAAAACTCAGGCACTCTGTTGAACCTCTTACACTGGAGAAAAAAGAGAAAACAAAACAAAACAAAAACAACCAGCCAACCAAAAAAAAACCCAGCCGAAAACAAACCACCAAAAAACAATTCCACCGTGGATTTCAGTGCCTTGTGTTTGCTTCGTCGAAAACGCCACAGGCAGAACATAATAGCTTTTCTTCCTTTCATTCTCCCTCCCCCATCTCTTCTGTGGTGTAGTCTTCATAAATTTCCTTCCTCTTTTGGTTCTACATTGAGTTATATATGATATAAATAAAACACATGTTGTAAGAACGTACACATTCTGCTTAAGAATTCACTAGGCAGTATTTTAAGAAAAATATAATGTAATTTAAATGTAATGTAATTTTAAAAAATTTATTCAGACCTTGTATTGATGGGAGAGTAAATGGTTTTAGAAATACGCAAGCAGTAACCCATGGCAACAGGTTCATATGCTGTTACAGTTTCATACAGTGAAAGCAACCTCACACAGGCAGACCTAACACTAGAAGGCTGGAAAACCAACTGCGCAATTACTCCCAAAGCACACACTAGTTGGAGCAGCGCTGCCAAGTATCCCCTCTGGTCTAGACTATCCAAAGAGTTAACACATTAAATGAGGAAACTCTAAATACATGGTTTATTAAACAACATTTTCAAGAACAATTTATTTCAAATATTTCCAATTTTTAAATGGTCTGTATGGCACATCAGCATAATATGATTAACATTGTAATGGAGCTTCAGTTAGCAACTGTTCCAAATGTAATTTCAGGGTTACTTTCTTTAGGAGCTAAATGGAGGCATACGCACCCAAAAAGCCAATTCCTGTTGCCCCTACCCTGCAGAAGGCTCTGCATCTATTTTAAGGTCTGCATCAGCGTCCCTGCTCCAGCTATGGACAGTTGTTGTCTGAGGTCAGTGACGAAGGACTGTTGAAGAGTTTTTGAGTTCTATGTCAGATTTTAATCTACTTACATTACTGAATTTATTTTAGCACCAAATAATAGAAGCAAATCTTCTAAGGATTTGAGCTTTAATGGGATACTTCCTATAAAAGGACTGATTTGCCCAGTCTCCAAAAACATCTGGAATTCCTGTCTTACAACAAAGGTGTAATAGTTCAATTTTGGAAACACCATCACAAAACCTATCTTACATGGGAATAACAGGTAAGCAGGAAAAGAAAATAATCTGGCATATAAATGAGATGGTGGAGCTCTATGTTTTGTTCACCAGGTTTTCAATTGCACACTGCGTGATCAGTGAGGACCCAGCCACGTTTCTCCTTGTAAAACCAAACCAAAACAACACAACACAACAACAACAAGAAGAAAGTATCCACGCAACCATCTGGCTTATCTAGCCAGAAAAGGCAAGCTCTAGGCTCTTTACAGAAGGTGCGTAATGCAGCAGGCAGACAGGCAAGAACCTACCCAACATCCCCTATATCAGGCCTGTCAGTTTCAGAGTGGTCCACAACACTCAGAAGCTGAAGTTGGCTGCCAAAGTGTTTACACTAAAAGCAGTGGGTGTCACTGCTGTCTTGCCTGTCAGTGGACTCTACCTGAATCGCCTGAGACAAGACACTCTGCACTGGACAAAAAAAAAAGGAGGAAAACATTTTAGTTCTGAATTTCTATTTACTGAAATAATTTTGAGAAATGGAGGCATCAGCACGGAGGCAAAGCCTTTGACCTTATCAAGCACTACTTACGAAGCAAGATTTAAACCACACAAGATCACAGAATCATAGAATGGGAGTCAGAAGGGACCTTTAAAGGTAATCTAGTCCAACCTCCTGCAATGAACAGGGACATCTTCAACTAGAGCAGGTTGCTCAGAGCCATGTCCAACTCCAGAGCTGACACAAATCCCCTGATGTTCAGAATTTACAAGGAAGCAGTGTTACATATCACAACACAGACTTTTAAACTCAAAACCATTCCAGACTTCTATGAAAGAGTGAAGGAAAGATCTGCACACTAAGAACAAACAACACTAGATGAGCTCACCAGTATGTGTGCCATCATCATAAGTACTAAATGAAGTCAGCCCTGGAAAAAAGTAGGTGCTGCTTTTAGGTAGGGATCCAGAACCCAAAGTAGGAGCCCAAGAAAAACTCCTGCTCATGCTCTGAAGCCACCTTCCATGAGTCCCAGCCATGCAGGAACCAATGCTGCTATTTTCTGACTCCAGGTCCCAGCCACAAAGCAGCAAGACCTTGGATGCAGCTTCCAGTGCCCGTCCTGCGCACAGACAAGTAAACTGGCGGAGAAAAGAAAGCAAGCCAGCTGCACAGAAGAGCTACTAGTATTATGGAGCATGTTTCAGGTGGTGTGTGAAGCCATGTGCTGGAATTGGTTTTTCCCAAGTCCTCCACCTCCTGAAGGTTTTACATAGCAGTCTATGGCTATTCGCAGGAGGCAGAAACCAAGATACAAAAATGTTTGCTGCAGAAGGAGCAAGTGAAATAACAAGAAGCGGCGGTACAGAATTAGAAAAAGGAAAGGCAAGGTTAAGTATGTGGGAGAAGTTATAGCCCAAGCTTGGCCCTGGGTCTGTGAAACAGCAGGGAATAAGGACCCTTCCCTCACTGCATCTCAGCCTTTGCATTATTTCAGTCCCTTTCAGTCCATTAATTTTCTCTCTCTCAAGTGCCTCCTCTAGAGTAATATGCAAACAGCCTACACATTTATTAGCGACTTGATGGAGGCGTTCCCATTAATCATCCCAGTGGTTCTGAGTCTGTCATGACTCACTGGGAAAGCTGGGAGGACCTAATAAAGAGAAATTTAAGTGGTGTGAGTCACACTTGCAGATTTACTGACTTTCGTTAAGGTCCCTTGACAAGAAGGGACCTAAAAAAATACAGATGATGAAGCAGATTATGAAGGGTTATCCCCTGGGAAGCGAATACAGTCAAAAAAAGGATAAATGATAACAGCACAGCCTTGGGTGGGGGTAGAAAGCTGCTCCTGGAGTCTCAGGTGGTGATGCCAGCACATCCCACCCAACAGATCAACAAGAAACAGGCTTTAATGATGCATCCAGGTAGCTCTAGGGAGAAAGCCCTGGGAATAAAGGTTCTTGCATAAAAATACCAACAAAACACTGAGGAAAGATGCTGCAAGGAAATGCACTGCAATGTCACAACTACTTTTTTTGGACATGGCCATCAAGAGGAAGCAAGGATGGTTTACAGGAAAAATATCAACTTCAATACAGTCAATTTAATAACAACAGGTTGTGGGGTGTTTTTTTATTTATTTTGACAATTTCGTTTTCCTGGAGAGGTATGAAGTGTTTTCCTTTCTTTGCTGGGTATACAACCCATACAGTAACCTGAGGCCAATGAACAAAGGATAAAAGCCATTTCAAATTTACAAAGTCAATAAAAGTGAAGAGAAAAAAATTGTAACATCTTCCCCTCCTTCCAAAGTATTGTACATATTGTTCTCTACTGTCATATGTAAGCTAATTGCAGATACTTTTTAAAAGCAGTTTTATTATAAATAAGTGAAATAATAAAATCATTATTTAAAATTTATGACAACGAAGTGTCTTTCAGGAAGATGACTGGCACATCCATGACCAAAACTTGTAATGCTGATTTGTAGCTTTGGCTAACGTGGCTAAGTCTGAGACATTATGTGGTCTGATTTTCTAGTATTGGGTACTACACAACAGTCTGTCATGGGAATTTTCATTGGGACTCCCGTTTCTTCTTGGACTGCTTTTACAGTGACATCAAGAAGCCCAACAAACTGAGTTCTGTCAAAAAAAAAGTAACTAGTCAAGTAAACATTTTACCTTTGGGAGTTTATTTCACCTCATTAACAAATTTCCATCCTTTTCAGAGCATTAACCAGCCAGTAAGATACACTGACTTCTTTGTTTCTAAGCTTATGGCTGTGGTGGAAGAGAGACCTTGGATGTGTATGAGCAGCAGAAAGATGAAGTACTACCTATCTCAGTGATAGAAATAGATTATACTAATCTACTTGGGTAACTTTTAAGCATGATTTGAATCAAGCTAAGTAGGCTCACTCCAACTTTTCTGAAATACTTACACATAAAAACCAGACTGTCCTCAGTAATTGGAAATCAGTGCAATCAGTACAACAGCAAAGGATATACAGCAGCTGAATTAATTCAACTTCTTACTGAACAGACACTTCTGCTATTCTTTTCTATCGTTAGTATTAACAACATTCATGGAACACCCACTAATTAAACCTGGACAACCAAGACCTCAGGGTAAAAGCTCCATAAATACACAGACCTTGTGAGATATTTCAGGTATGAACTAGTATACTAATTTAACATTTAAGGTCTAATTCCAGAGTCAGAAAATACAATGCTTTCTTTGTAGTTGTTTAAGGCTAAATGCGTATCAGAAAATCACTTTTATGTAGGCAATTGAATTGTGAGGGGGTGGTGGTGCAGAGGGTCAGTTTGTACAACACACCCTAATAGTGACCAAAATATCTTTTCTCTTTTTCTCGCATGACAATGACCATCTATCACATGGACATGCTCCTTAAAAGAATTTTGGTTTATGAACTTAGCATCTTCTTTGGGCTCAAACTCCTTTGTTCCAAACGCCTCTGCATCTGCAATTACCTTAAGGCCATTATATACCCATTATATACAATATTTTAACCAATTCTGCAAAGCAGGGCGTGGTGGCAGTGGAGGCACTTGGCAAATTGACATTACAAAGAGAGACCACATGTCATCTCACTGATGGCAAAACATGAGAAAAAATTTATCCGCTCTCAAGGAATTTACTGCAGTCTCTTTTTAGCTTTCAGAAGTTTTAAGGAAGAAAAGCCTAGGGAGACCAAAAGACCTGCCTGGAGACCAGCTGGAACGTGCTTCTTCCTGGCTTCTGTTCTACCATACTTTGGGATTACACCTATTTGACTATGAATATGGCAGGTCTGCAGAATTACCACAGCCCACATGCTACCCTTGCACTTGACTAGTTTAGCTCCTTTTTCTCATTTTTAAAATACATTTGTTTCATTTAGGTATTTCCTGTTGCTATGCATAGTTCTTACAATAAATGGAAAACAGACTAGGTTTAAACAATAGGCTATTCTTACCTAAACACTTTCTACAAAAAAAAAAAAAAAAGAAAACAATATTGCTAAATTAAACTTACACTTCACAGCTGCATGAGATATAACGACAGTACAGGAAATATAAATTGACAGGTTAAGTATCTTTTATTCCTGAATCAATTTCTTCTTGAAGGCTTCCCTAAGAAGTTATCCAATGTTGGAAAAAGTTAAGATAATATAATCCTAACAGCTGTACCTGAACCTTAGAACATAAAAATAAGTCTTTTGCTGTGACCTAAAATTAAAACAATTAATTTAAAAATATTAACACTTCATGTGCAATAGAAGCTTGTACAACTGCTATAAGGACAAAGCCACTTGCCTTGGGGTTTCTGCAGAGGATGCATTTTGGCCAGTGGAGTTTTGGTTTTGGGCTTCCTTCCAGTTTGATGGATACATTGCACTGGGCTGATGTGCTGCAGTTCCCCACATGCTTCCAACGCCGGATTTGAGTCAATGTGACATTTGATTTGGAAAGGAGAACAAGGGCAACCTGAGGGGGGGAGAGGAAAAAGTCAGTATTTATTTCGTTCTATTAACCCTGAAGAAAATTTGTGCTATTTATAGAAGCATATCACTCATCCAAGTTCCTGAGGAAAGGGAGGGGGTAGAAGACGGGTGAGCCATTCACTCACAAGTTATTACAATATATCCAGCCATAATAATCACGTCAAACTAGCTGACTGGTAAGACAGCTGGAATTTCACTATTCCTACCTTTAATTAATTACTACTGTACTATGGACACCCAAACTGAAAGAGTAAATATGAAAGATAAAAACCATCTCAAAAGTATTTATCCAAACAGAAATACAAGTGACCCAGCATACAGTACAATGCTGTTTGGTAAAATACACCTAAGTTACAGTGCATTAGAAGTGTGTCCTCTGAGGGGGGGAATGGTACAAGCACCATTCCTTCAGGAAATTTAATCATTCAAGCTGCATTTTACCACTATTTATTATTCCTCGTTATATAAAATATTAACATTTCTTCAAAAGGCTCCGATTTAGAAGATGCCATTAAAATATGATCCAGTGGGAAAACAGAGAAAGAAGTGATTAGTATGTTTGTTTGTCTTTTAACTTAACATTCTTGATTTGTTCCTGTAGGCACTGTGGAAATAAACCCATATATCCACTTCCACATAGTAGACACTGGATTTTTTGATTTAGGTTTGTTTTGGACTTGTGACAAGCCTACAGTGACATGAAATCCTCACGCCAGCTCTACTAGTGTGTCATAAGAAGGCAAAAAACCAGAAGAGTTTAAAAGGACTGCTGTTCAAAATTGCTGCATATGAACACATGAATATATATGCTTCCAGCAGTTCTGAGAAGCAGAAAATATATCAAATGTAGAAATCTGACCACTAATCCATTAAAAAAATATGGTAAAGAAAACACGACAAGCATTCTTTCCATAATCCCATTTTAAAGTGGACTAGCTGAAATTACCAGCATCTTGCTGGAGCAAGAGGTGACCAGCATCATGTAGAAAGGAATCATCTAAATGTGAAAAATCAGTCTTCACCTTCCTGTGATGTGTTCAAGAACATGGCATCAGCTTCACAAATGCAACCTACTCTTGGCCAGATTTATATCAAGAACAAAAACTGAAATGACAAGTACCTCTGTCCACATCAAGTAAATTATCCTGGGTTTATACTAATGGTATTAAATTAGGATGTGACCTTTTGAATAAAGACTTAGAAATCTGATCTGTACAGACTGCTTGGGAAGATTAGCTGAGACCTGCTCTCAAAACTTTCACAGCTATACAGATGTTTTTCTTTTTAAATAAGCATAAAATATTGAAGTCAATTTTGCTGACAAAAATAGATTCAGATGGCACTGATTTACTATTTACTGATCTGACACCCAAATATACAACCCCTGAATTCCTTGGTACAGCTGCCTGTTGTTGGTGTTGAAGCTTTGTTAGCATTACTACCATAAAATCTGCTTTTCAGCAGATCTGAGACCAGCTATTAAAACATTCTTCCAGCTGAAACCAGGAATTTTTAAGTACTAGGTTTTATTCAAATATAATTTCACTTATCAGGAAAATGCAGTGAAAGTAGAGTACATTATTAGAGCAGATTAATAGATTATTGCAAACACATCATCACAGAAAGAGCTTACACTGATGCCTCAGCTCTGGGTACCAAGCGCTCCCTGTGACAGCAACAGCAGTGCTGCGACAAGCCAGCTTTTTAGGGAAAGGATTGACACTTCTTCCTTATTAACAGTAGCTCAGCACAGCAAGAAATTAAAATAGTGCACAAGGGAAAGCTCTAATTCAAGAAAATAAAAAAGGCAGCATACAGAAGACAGTGTTTCGGCAGGTATTGACCAAGGCCCGTGACTGGAAGACAATCTGGCAATGTTGTATTTTCCTAAAAATTACTGTAATGATCCAGTTCTCAGTGGACAGAACTCTGTACCTACAACAGTTTCCCAGAAAACACCTCTAGCCATGCTATATTGTTTGATCGTATGAGCATGGCACTGGCCTCATCTCTGGCGAGCGCTGAAGCCACTGGGAGATGCTGGACATGACCGCAGTCCCCCACTGTGGCTGAGGGAGAGCCACAACTCCTCCTGTCCTCAGGTATTGCATCCCTGGGGTATCCTCAGCTGGGCATCCTAAGCCAAGCCCACCTACACCTGTGCTGACTGGGGATCAGGTACTGGCTGCCCTAAGCATTCTCTGTTCTTATTCATCCACTGCTATAAAAAAGGACTGTCTTGTTGGTATCATTTTGTAAAATTTCAAAAGGAACTAATCCAATTCCTTTTTATGTCCTACTGCAATCACCGTTGTGAAAGCAGGTCTGACAACCTTCCTTTCTTTCTTACTGATAAAAATAAGAGCTAGGGGTTACTTGCTTGCTTTCAAGTGCATGACCACCAGACACCTCTTTTATGTCTAGGCTAAAAGCTCTTATGACCTGCTTAAGTTACGGAAAAGTAAAGCGCTTTGATCCTTATTTTATAAATCCACATGCAAGTTTTTCTCCTCTACTGCATAATCCTGTCAAACAATCATGGCACGAGATCTTCTACTGGTAATGACTCAACAAATGCATCCATCTTGCCTGAAACAAGCTCTGAACTCAGCTTTGAATGCTCCAGGGCTTGTGCTCAGAGGCATTTGCAGAGCAAAGAGTTAGTGAAGCCTTATGCTACTTCCCATTAAGAAAGGCTTGATATTAAAAAAGAAAAAAATCCATCATCCTCTAAACATACAATATTTTATATAATCTTGTATATTGCATACGTAGGTTACTGCTGAAAATGTATCACTGTTCACCCACTGCCCACACTTAACCCAGGCGTTTATTGACAGTATATCCAAAGAGCAAGTGGGCACAAAGCAGAAAATAAAATTGGTAAATAGTTGGAAAGAAGAGGAACTTGGAAAGCCACAATTTCCTTAAACACCAAATGTAGCACTGGCTACAAATCAAGAAAAATACGCATGGGTGAAACCACAGAAGTGGCTTTCATTCTTTTTTATTTAATTTAAGCCAAGATGGTTCTCTCTATTCATCTCTGATGTGGCCCCTAAGGGCTGTTTTCTGCACACAAGACAAAAATCCACTTTCCTTACGTATTTTTTCAAGTGCTATAAAATGATCTGTGAAAACAAGATTTACTGGATTATTTCACATGTAATTCTCTGAAAGTAAAACCCGCTGTCTGCTGAGCACACTCCAGGGTGCTCCTTGGAATTGAAAACAGGAGGGACAACATAAATAAGATCCAGGCATAGCCCAGATAGCCCCACCCAAGATGCCCATGGTTCTGCCAGACGCTTCCAGAGGTGGGAGCAGGTGAGGGCCCCCACTATTGCCTGCCCTCCTGCATCCACCAAACCTGCAGGACCCAACACAGAAACCATCTCCTCTTTGCTCTCTGGTCCGGTGTTGGATTGTGCAAACCCTCCCTAGACAGTAAGTGCCATGGAAGCACTTTGGAAGTGTACTTGTATGAGCAAATTGACAAAAAATGGTTGTGTCCAGCCCTTACAAAAGGCTACTACTAATAAACTGTTATTCCAAGAGAGCTCAGCAGATGCTGACTTCACATCTGATCCTTGGTTACCTATGACAGACCTGGGCAGAAAGTTACAGCCCACCTGGATGTGGAGCATGCCAGCGCCTCCCAAGCACACCCAACAGGCAGAGCTCTAAAAACCTGAGTGTGAACTTCCAGCCGTATAAAACTCTGATATAAAACTCAGCTTTGCTATCCCCAGTCCTTGCATCAATAGCGTATTTAAGCTCAAGTATTTCATGGCTTATTTGTAGTTCTACTCCCATGAACAATGCTGCTTACCATTTCTCTGTTCAAAACCAATCCAAGCAAAAACAGACAAAGTGGATGCTTTCCAGAGATAATTTTAAAAATTACATTAATAAAATAATATGTATTTAAGCCTCCTCCTAAGGAAAAACTTAGAGAAAACGTCTGAAATGCCTAAGATAATGTACAATTTATATTTTCACTAAAATGGCAAAATAACATCAGTCTTTCTGAAAGAAGTCAATGGCAGCGGGAAACTCTTTCAAGGCACAGAGAAATTTCTCAGGTAGCTTGAAGGCTATGATATATTTTTCTACTGGACTACGATAAAATATAAGGATTTTGGCTGCTCCACTGAGTGTAGTGGTGAAGAGACCAGTTGAACCAAAGCAGCTGAACTTCAGGTTGCCAGCTTTTCTGCCAGTGAACAAGCCAGATTTAGATCTTGTGCTTGGCACCTAGTCCCCAGGTAGCAGTGTACAAAAATAATCCCAGTTTAAAATAAAAAATATTTTGGAGGCCTGTGATAGACAGCAGAACCAGAGATGTTATGAGAAGCTACTTGTTTGGCACATCCTACAGTTGCTGATCTGACAGACGGACTTCTCACCCACCCCTCTTTCAGAGGAAGAGATTTTCGCAGTGAATACAATGAAACAATGAAAGCCGAAACCTCATCAGGCTAGCCCGCCTCCCACACCCCTACATGAGGCATGAAGAGTGTGCAGGGAGTAAAAGGGATAATAAACACTGGACTAACAGAAAAAGCCTCTATGGACTAGACACACTGGCAAGGCATTATAAGCAACACCTACTTTAGAAGTTTGCTTTCACTGAGAATTAACACCATTGGGCGATTTCTTCATCTATCCAGAATGATGAACATGACTTTAACAGCATAACTTGAATGTCTGCTCAAGGGAGGCTTGCCCGGGGGCAGTTCTCAAGCCCTCTGCCATGCCCAAACCTGGGACCCCCAGGAGTGAGGAAGCTCTCCCCATGGCCCCTGGCTGCCCCACAGGCAGCACAGCCCAAGCTGCAGAGCTCCCACTGCTCCTCCTCATGGGGACCTTCCCTGCCATCTCCAGGAAAGAGAAAATAGTCTTAGTGACGGTGGAAGGGCCTTCCTACTCCTGCTATCACCCACTGCTGTTGCCCACAAGTTAAAACAAGCTATTGGAGCTTCCAGTTTCCTAATTCTTTGCTGATTTAGGCTCTCTGCAACATCAACCGCTCCAAAAGGCAACTCAGTGTAACGTGCCTCATTAGGTCGAACTGTAAGGAGGGGAAGACATTATATTTCTCTAATCTCTCTCCAAGCATCTAAAAGTGAAACTATCCCAGATGGAAACTGGCTGTTGCATCCAGAAATACATCTAGTAGTGGTGTCTTCATTTCTAATGCTGTTTTGTAACATGCATCATGCACATCAAATGGATAAGCAACCATCACTAGTCTGATTAAAAACCTGTCTGCCGGAAAATACACAAAGATAAATGAACTAGAATCTATATAATGGTGAAAGACATTTTTGCAGCTAACAGGAGTCTGGACAACGAAGCACCTGCCCAGAACTGACCAAATTTAAAAATAACAACAACAAAACCCTCAGCTGTTAAAATGTAGAGCTATTTTGGAAGCTACTCCTTGCCTAGCCATCTTAATGGACATCTTAATACTAACTTACCTCTTCACAAAGTCTGGCAACAAACTGAGCATGCGCCATGTACCTCTAACCTCCGCTAACAGGTTTTCATTATGCCCGGTTCAAGCATCCCTGTATTCTCAACTGAAACATCCACTTGGGCATTCCCTAACACTCTCACTGACAGTGAAGTTCTCTCTCCCTTCACCCCTTCCTCCTTAGTAAAAGCCTTTCAAGGAGGAGAGGCTGCTCTTAAGGCAGAAACCTACTGCTAGAAAGCAAAGGGCTTCAAGGGCAGAGCTAATGTACATATCTGAATAAAATAAAACCCTGCTAAGAGGAACTTGGACACAAATTAAAAGGTGCTGATTATGTCTTCCTTGGGTCAGCAGGAATCTGGCAAGTGGGATAATGCTCCGTCATTCATGCTCAGGCTGTGTTAACAGACACAGCTGGGTAAGGTCTTCTTTAAGTAAGCTACAGCATTCACTACACTGTTGGAAAACCCAGTGTTGACAGTCTTACCTGCAACGCATGGCAATGAAATTTATCTCATGGTGTCAGCTCTAGTAATGGCACACACTGTCATTGCTTGTTACAGTCAATTATGAAGCACACACTACCATCCTCAGAGAGGTCCACGACTGACAGCTCCGGAGCCTGTGTTTTTCTCTCATCTCTCCAGTTTCACACATTGCCCTGCACCAGACTAGCTCCCAACCCTCTCCTGCTGAGCAGGAGGGAGCAAAGCCTTTTCCACGGTGCCTCCGGCTGTACCTTCATTTTCCTTCTTATACTGCTTCATGAACTCCAGCATTTTCCTCAAACCCACTTGAAAGCTCACCTCTTCCTCCTGCCCATGGCCTGTAAAACCCCATAGCAGGGGTGTAAAGCAGTGTGTGCTGGGGCTGTGTGCATGCCCTTCTATCAAACCCAGAAAAAATGACACTGACAACAGTTATTTCACAGGACATCTATTTTTCTGGTATTCCAGAATGTCAACATCAGTAGAAAGAGGGGCAGCAAAGTTATCACTGTAAGCTTTTAGAAACAGATACAATCAAGAAAACATTATGTTTGAAAGCAAGTGAGAATCTGGCATGGATTGCAATTCTAGATCACAAGAGATGTATATCACTTACTTGTATTCAAGCAGAGACCTCCACATTTTTTATTTGCTCAAGGTATAAGACTATCAAGAACAAGGGAGACCATCTCCTGCTGCAGCTCTCATTTCATGGCTTAAAATGCTATGCTCACAGGAACTGACCTCCCCCATCCCACTTCCTACCAAGAGTGTGGTTAGGTGACTCAAAGAACATAAACGTGGCAAACACAAGCAGAGAAGCTTTACTAAGCAGAAGTTATAGGAGATTGCTGCGAGTCTGCAGAAAAAAGCTCTTTGGTTTTACGTTTCAGATGTGTCTGAAACACAATACATAGTATGTGGATGGTTTAGAAGCCTGAATCTTTCTAAAGGAGAAAAGAAGAGAAAGCTAGATCCCTTTAAAAAGCTTTCTGTTTAGATACTGTTCAATATGAATGCAAGAACAGTCTGTAATAGCTATGACATGCCATGGAAACCAAAAAAATCCCAGTTCTCAGCACTCAAACACTCAGGGTCGTCTAGGAAATGAAGGGCCAAGTGCAACCGCACATAGCCTTCCCAAAAGGGTTGGATTGGGGTGTCTAAAGAGCTTCCTGAAGGAAAAAGGCATTGTCTGCTATGAAACAGCCCATGGAAGAGACAATAAGTGTAATTCAGCAGGCATGGGATGGAGCCGGTTAAAAGATTCCCGTCAAAATTCCTGAAAATTTTCAATGCTCCTTCTTCCCCCTCCTCCTGCTCTCTCAGCAGAATCTTACCTCAGGAAATTATAAAGTAAAAAAAAAAAAAAGGTAAAATTTATCTTTTTCGAATTAAACACTTCATTTTAGGGCAAGCGCTGTCCACAGGGAGCAGCAGAAGGGCTGCTAGTTTGTGTCCTTGTGAGAAAAACAGAAAGCCTGCAAACCACGCCAAACCATTTAGTCGGAGGAGGGCTGTGAGAAATTTGGTAAATTCAGTTTAACACACTTATAACAACAGAGAAATACATCCAGGGGAAAAAAAAAGGGGGGGGGGGGGGGATTTTTCACAGAAAGAACAAAATAGCTAAAGTAAACAAATTTTTGCATATAACGCACAAGAAGGACCAGTAGCTTCCCCAGACCTGTACTGCCAGGATTTGGGATTTTGGGTTTTGATTTGATGTACTTTTACCCTGTTCTGACTACTTTTCAATGCCTTAGGTGAGAACGCTTCTTTTAACAGACGTTTCTATAGTGTCCTGAGGGTCACTATTGAACACCACTGTCATAGTATTTTCTAAAAACTTGCATCAAGATTTCCCACCTTCAACCCTATCAGATTCTTTTAAAGCAAATTCCTGCACACTAACCCAAATAATTCAAAGCTATGCTTTACTGGCCCTGGTACACACGTTACGCTTCCCATCATTTGAATCACAACTGACATATTCTTGATAAATCAGTTTTCAGCTCTGACTTTTTCAATTCTTCTCAAAACGAGTCCCAAAGGCCTGTCGCTCTGCTGAGTATCGCTCCTAGCAGTGAGCTCCCGTAGTACAGCCTTAGTGCACACTCATGCTATAGAGCCGCAAACGAAGGCAGCTACACAGCTTTCACTGAAATAAAGGATATTTGTCTGACTGCTAACTATTTCCCTACTGTCTTTAGAGGGGGCTGAGATCTCACTGTTGATTTATAACTTCTTCCAGAGCTTCTCTGTTTTTACAAGCTCGTTTCAGTGCAACCTCTGTATCTCTCATTACAATCTTGTTTTCATTGCCCCATCCAAAACAGCGTCTAACCCAGGTGCCTGTGCAATGTCACTCAAACTCTCCTCTGCCTCTGGGACATTTTACATGCAGCCAGGGATCACTCCACATCTGCTTTAAAGAAATAATTAAAAAATTCTAATGATTCTTTTAATCTGATTTAATTCCATTTAAAGCACTAGCTCTTCAACAACTTACATCAGCCCTTTTTTCATAACACCAAAGAACACTTCTTGTCCCGCTCAGTGCTGCCCAGACAGGGTACTACAGCACAGTCCTCATTTTCTATTCTGCATGTAAATAACAAAAACTTCACACCCCAGACCCACACTTGTCCAGCAAGAAACACTGCTGGTATTGTTAGTTCGTCACAGAAGGCAGGACTGCGGGTGTCAGCATGAGCTCTCTTACCCCCGAGGTCCGCTGCGTACAGCTTGGTCTCTAGGACTCCTCCCTTAGACGTGGTTAGCTGGCAAACCGCTATTAAAAATTGGCTATAAAAGTGATTCTTAAGTGTTTGCTCTACATTTATATGTAAGAATATAATTTCTATGTGTTTATATAATGTACAACAGTCAAGAGAAGATCTCTGAGTGACAGAAATGAGGAACTTCACACGTAATTCTGTATTACAGCGTTATTCAACAAAGGTGTGTAAACCAAATTCCTGCTGAGATCTTTACACTTATTATGGGACAAAGTAAAGAAAAGGCAGAAACACAAGCACATCTTAGAAATCCTGCTGCTAGAAAGTCATTACACACAACCCCACACTGGGGCAAGGGAAAAAAAAAAAACAGGCAAAAAACCAAGCAGGCACTCACTTATAGTTTTAGGCTTTCTGTGTTGCTCTGAATACAACTGGCCACCACACCATCCACAGGCAACACAAAGCAAGGACTCTTTAAAAGACGTTTCAGACATTCCCACCAAGGTGGGAATGACAATATCTGTCGAGATGTAATACAGGATCAACTCAACTTACCGCTGACAGAGAAAATGTAAACTACTTTCCAGGACAAAAAGACAGAATCTAGCGTTAACTGTATGGAAGGTCATTCTTCCCTAGCAAAAAAGTGGTATTTATTATTTTATTATTATTTTATAGCAGGCTGCCAGGCCAATTCTTGCCAAGAATGAGGCAAAGGGGAAAAAATAAAAAAGCAGCTGAAAGGGAGTAAGGACCAGCTCCCGACCCTGGCAATTACAAGGTGGCTGTAGGAGTAGAAGCAGCAACCAGAAAAAACATACTGAAAACAGTCTTAAACAGAATAAAAACACGCTCTCCTAAAGGAAAATGAGAAAGAAACCAAAGTAAAGCACCACTGATTATGTTCCCCGTCAGGACTAACAATAGGCACATTAAAGTCCTGAAACAAAAGAATTTTATTTTCCTGTATGAAACAGGATGTGGTATCACAGTCAGTAATCGCTTACCTTAGTCTCCTGAAGTTGTGACTTAAAAAAAAACAAACCAAAACACACACACACAAAAAAACCCCAACCCCCCAAAACAACTGTTGCTTTTTTAAACCAAACCGAGTTACAAGCCTCTGTTAACACCTCCATAGATACTGAAGACGTGGCTGGCCACACTGCGTGGCCCCCAACCTCCCTCCAGCCACAAGTGTCAGCCCTAAATGTCAGGGTCCTGCTGAACCCTCTCTATAGGAAGGCACGCTCATGCCCTGGGGACACCTCCCAGCCTCAACCCATCTCATTCAAAAGACGAGGAGTCTTGGGGAAGCAGCCCCTAACTGTGCACCGTTATCCAAGCACTGGATGGATGCAAGTCCTGAGAGAGGAAAACTCCACATGTAATTATCTCTTGGCTAGTAAACTTCTAAGTTAATTTAATTTAAACTCTGCTAGAGTTTAGGTGGGGGCTGATGGATTTTTGTGGGGTTTGGGGCTTTTTTTAAGTAGTCACATGTGTTCTCTCTTGTGGCTTAATTACAATATTATAATTTCTAGCTCTGACTTCTGTCCCTGTGTCTGCAATGGTGTTATCTGAGCTACAATAACAAACCACACAGTCAATGAACTGACCAATGCAATGTTAAAATGTGTGTTTCTCCACGTTAGCTAAGTGGCAATCCTCAAGCTCTTTCCTGTTGTTTTGTGACAAACCTGAACCAAAGTAATCCTTATTTTGCTTACATTTTGTACCCCTCCAGAAAGTTATCAGTCTGCCCTTACCTTTCATCTCCCCAGCTGTCTCCAACAAAGGCCACTGCCAGCAACCTTTTCGATGCAATAGCATTTCTATCGCATCTCAGAGTTTGGACGCATCTTATCAGATCTGGTCCAAAACTTTGGCAATACAATTTTAAGCCTCAAGTGACATTCATGCAAGGGACACAAGAAACAGATTTTCAATTTAAAAAACATGTTTAACCTCTCACTCTAGCATTGTAGACTATTCACAGGTATGTCAATTCTTGAATTTAGCTATAGTTTTCCCAAAATTTACACTTAGCCTGCTTTTCATACAGGCATAGAGAGAGTAAAGATTGGGGGATATTGAACATTGAGTCTCCATAACTGAAGGAAGGGTTATGAACTTTTATGATTTAACAAAGCAAAATGGACAGGCTATGAAAATTTCACACTTCAGAAGGAAGCGTTTAGCTGACTTTTCCTCCCAAATGACATAATTGATTTACCCTAGGCTAAATTAATAAGCACAGTAATTTTCTGTGACATCAAGATCAAAAGCAGAGAAAAAAAAAGCCCTGAGACTCCCTCACTGAGTAAGGAAAGCAGGTTAAATGACGTACATATAAAGACTGAGGCATAAAGAGTGACAAAGTAAAGGAGAAACAGCCTGGGGGCAGATGCCAGCCAGCCTGACACTGAAGGCGACAAAAGCCCTGCCAGTAGCATTGCTCACAGTGCACATCAGGAGATGTGGCCATCAAGTGGGGATGTCAAACACTGTTCCTCTACAACTGAAAGGCATGCAAGAAGAGAACAGCCGGACTTATCTCTTCAGTGCATACAAGTCTTGCCTTATTTTTGCAATCTGAAGTGCAAAGCAACTTGTTTTAACTTCAGGGCTAGATTTCAGACTTAATTCCTGCAGCAGGCAACATCCAGATACCAAAAGTCCAGCTGAAGTTGTTGCAGGTGTCTAGCTTAGAAGAGGGAGGGAGAACTGGATTTTAATTCATATATTTAATTACATTTACAGTGAAACCCAGAATTCATTAGTTCAAAAAACCTTGCTTTGTTTTGGTTTTCTCTTTTGCAAAAAGATTCATTGAAGATGGAAGATAATGCTCCACTCTCCCTAATTTATTCCTGATTTCTTATTACAAAGAAATTTAGTGGTAATATATAGTATTGGGTAGATAATATGCCTGGAGAAAAAAAAATTAAGGTAAACACTTGACACAGACTAGAATGCTCTATAAAGAAGTCTTATTGAGAGACAAGCACTTCTCATCATAATTTTACCATCATACTTCTAATTCTAGCGAGGTGACAAGTAGGGGCATTCTCTGACTCCCAGGTTGAGTCCCACATACACTGTGGTGTCTCACAGCAAAACAGCAGTGTTTCAACTTACCTTTCCCTCCCTCTTCCTTTTTACAGTTCAATTGCCTTCTCATCCATCTTTTTCTGATTATTAACTCAGTTTAGCTGTGGTCTCCAGATGTAGCCTGGATGTTTCTTGCACAACATGAGGATGCTTACGCAGGGTCCACTCCTGCTCCCCTAGAAGGGAATCCCCATACAACACTGTCTTTGATTCCTATACACAGTGTCCTCAGGTATCAGCTGAAAGGCCACTGAGGGCGAAGTGTCGAACATAGTTGCAATTATAAATTAATTTTCACCATGGATTTCCTAAGTTAAAGCTATCATTTTGTCTATCTGACAACCTCAGATCCCTCACTGATGCCAGATGCCTGCAACACAGCCTCTCTCTGGATCCTCGATGAAGGGATGCAGGCAGAACCATTATTCAGCATTCCTGAGACTTTTCTCTTAGATGAATATAGACTTTTTTTTCTTTGTCTTTTCCCTTGACAGGTAACGGGATTTTTATTATGATGAAAGAGTGCTGATTTATAATTACACTGATTACGCAAATCAAAGAACATATTTTAAGCTAATAACACTCATGGGACTTCACATCTATACTGCTTTTACACAGGAATTGCAACACCAGTGCAATCCATTACTGTAAAAACCTAAAGAGATTTTATACCGGTTAGACACAAATAAATTATCCCAACCAAAACCATTTCAATTTGTTGCTTTCACATTATCTGCATCTGGGTGATTTAGTGTCTTGGGGATTCTCTCCCAAGAACAAAGAGGAAGACAGCAGATCTGCAATTCCCAGAATTGTTTATATGGTGGGAAGGAGAGAAAGAAAAAAAAAAACGAAACCCAGCCAAAAAACCTGCCCACCTTCCAGGGATTTAAAAGACTATTCTACACAAAGGCTAGAAAACAGCCAGATGCTAGTCCCTGTAAGAAAGATTCCAGCTTTCATATAAAACTGTCATAAAAAAAGGCTTCATGTGCTTCATTTCCCCTTTTACTATATAAATTTATTCAATTTTTTTTTTGCTAATGACAAAAGCACCATGCAAGACTCTCACACACTGCTCAGGTGATGTGGTTGTGAATTTTCTTAATGGCACACATTACAATGAGGAAATTCTCAACTAACCAATAAGGAGAGTAAAAATTACCCTTCACTTAAGGTTTAATGGCCATATAATGCACCTCCAACAGTGTCCAAACCAACTGGCTTTCTTTTTTAATCTTGATTTTTTAAATTAGTTTTAGTAAACCAATAATTAGCCTCTGCTCATTTAAAAGTCTATTTAGGTACTAAATACACGTAGGTAAAATTAAGCCAGATTTTTTGCTGTGGAACTGAGTTTTGCAGGGGAGGACTAGCACTTCCATGCTACTACAATGTGCTGTCACTCCATACTGTAGAAGTTAAGAAAATTCAACTTTACTACTGAAAAGCATAATGAGTATTTTTTATACCTATTGACCATTTGGTAGCACAGCTGCACATTGCAAAATATAGAACAATTTCACTATAGTGTATTTCCAGTAGTTCACAACATTCATTAAAGGAGAACATATTTCAGCTCTTAGTGCTGCTTGGCAACTCACTGCTTGAAGTTTACCCCCTTTACAGAAAACGACCAAGCTGCAGAGCCTTAGAGGTTGGAAGGGGCCTCTGAAGATTCTCTAGTCTGACCCCTCTGCTCAAAGCAGGGTCACGTAGAGCAGGTTGCTCAGGACCTGGTTTGATTCTCTCCAAGGATGGACGCAAATATAATAGTATGACATCTATAATGATAAAAGAACTTTTTTTTCCTATTTAATACAAATCTAATGAAAGAACAATGTAAATTGTTCTTTCTCAATAAAGAAGCACTTTATTGAGAAAAGGAGTAAGAAGAAAGCAATTTATTTCTGTCTGATGAGGTTGAACATGGGCAGGAACCGGACAGGAGTGAACAGGTCACTGTGGTACTCTCCACTGCATATTGGAAGACCAAGTGACACACGGGGCCACAACAGTAAATGCAGTTTAGAGAAGACTTTAAAAGCCTGTACAGCACTGAGACACCACCTATGCAGCCTCAGGCTCTGCATGCTGCTTCTACCAGAGAGACTCAGGCAGCAGATATGAGTCTGCCAGGTTATTCCACAGGTGCTTTACACTGGGTGCTGCCAGTGTCAAACTCCACATCACTTCCAACTTCAAGGGGATACACAAGCATATTCTGCATTTTCCAGATGGAGGAAATGAGAACAAAGCATTATTTCCCTGGCACTAACATCTTCTTTGCCTAGATAAATGCTTCTTTACTCTCTGATCTGTGGGAAACTATAGGTTTGAATCAGCATGTGGGTCTCATGATAAGTTGTTTGAGATAGAAAGCAGGCTGGAGAGTTATAGGTATGCGATGGAATTAGCTTGACTACAGACCCGGCGTCAGACCCGCTGATGGAAAATTACAGAGATCAGACCCACTGATGGAAAACTACAGAGAATCTGCAAGTCACCAGGAGGAGGGAGAAAGGCGAGAGATATCCCGGCCTTGAGAGCAAAGAAGAAAGGCAGGGATATCTCTCGGCCTTGAGAGCAAACGATAAACAAGAACAAGGAATTAGGCACGAAGTACAGAAATAGACTGTTTGTTAAGAAGGTGTCGCAACCTGTATTAGGTAATTGTTGAAGCTTGTTTACAAGAGCATATAAAAGCGCTGTGACTTAAAAATAAAGCTGAAGCTTGCTCTATCACTCACATTGAGTTGGCCGCTTGCTTTCCTCGCTCGCCGCAACTGGCGCCCGAACAGGGACCTGAAAAGGATTATTTCGGATACGGCAGCGAGAGACGGAGACGCACTGGCAGACGGCGGCCAGGGGGCAAAAAGGAGTCGATTTATGCATCATTTCTGATACGTCCCGACCCTCCGGCCTGGATCCAACCTCGGGATTCAAGAGGGGATCCGCTTTCCGCAGTTGAAGCTAACCCGGGAGCGAGAGCCGTACAAAGACGCTGATTTTCCTCACATCGGGCGATGGAGGTCGAGGTAGCTTTCGAATTATTAAAGCGCTTTTTAGAAAAGCGGGAAGTAAGTCAGTTAAAAGACTTGTCAGGATTAGTTGCAGTGGGTAAAGCGAAAGGGTTTTTTAAAGAACCGGAGTCGATTTTTGAAGTAGAGGAGGGGAGAGCCTATGGTGATTGTTTGTGGGATTTGGTGATAGATGACGATAAGACAGCGAAAAAGTTAATGAAACCTTGGCGGGAAGTGATTAACTGTATGAAAAAATATAAAACTGAAAAAAGATTAGCAACAGCCGCCTCTGATCGGCTAGACAACTGTGACCCCAATGCTGGAAAGACTGGAATTGGCTTAGACAATCTCTCACCTCCCTTCTCGGGGATCCCAGTTGTCGTACCTCGAAAACCCCTTATTCCCCCCCCTCCCGCCCCTGATAAATCTACATCTGTAGAAACTAGCGGAGGAGGAATAAGCTTGGGAAAGGGAGGTGAAGATATTGAAAATTTATGTGATGTAGTCTCTCCGGTGGAGGAAAATAAGCCGAGCACGTCTAGTCACCGTTCTGTGCCTGCTGTGCGTAGCCAGGTTGACTGGCGAAAAATCCGGTTAGAGGCATTACAGAACGGGGACCTAGAGACTGCCGATTTGTTAGCTCAGGCTTTCCCTGTCATCTATCAACCGGACCCTGCTAACAATCAAAATTTATTCGCACACCATAATCCTCTCGATTGGAAAATTTTTATGAAGGGCCCATTGCTGCGTCAATGTGTTATGGAAAACTCCAACCATGCTACTAAAAGCATTTTAATTACACTTCCCCTAGACGCAGGCATTGAGGTGATGCTTGAACGCATGAGTCGGGTACCTCCCGGCCCCCAAGCTATGTTAGTTGAAGCATTGAGGGAAGTTGGGCAGGGAATGGTACACGTTCAGCAACAAGTTTGTGCCGCTCTCGCCCCATTGGGTCCAGCCAAAAACTCTCAACAGTAACCAAAGAGGGTCACTGCCACATGGACTTTCCCAATCCCACTGACATGGCTCACAGAAGAGCCAGTATGGGTCGGGCAGTGGCCGCTCAAACGGGAAAGTCTACAACAAGCCCATATATTAATAAAAGAACAATTAGATCAAGGACATCTCCGACCTTCAACAAGCCCCTGGAACACCCCTATTTTTGTTATCAAGAAAAAGTCAGGGAAATACAGGCTGTTACATGATCTACGGGCAGTAAATCAGCAAATGCAAGCGATGGGGGCTTTACAGCCTGGCCTTCCAAATCCAGCCATGCTACCAACTGGCTGGCATTTACTAATTATCGACTTAAAGGACTGCTTTTTTACTACAAAGCTGCATCCTCAGGATACCCAGCGGTTTGCATTTACATTACCGGCAATGAACAGAGAGGGTCCTGACTTACGCTTTGAATGGACAGTATTGCCACAAGGCATGAAGAATAGCCCTACTCTGTGTCAACTCTTCGTAGATGCTGCATTGAAAGAAGTGAGGCAGCAATGGCCGGACACTATAATTTACCATTACATGGATGACATCTTGTTTGCGCAAGTACAACCTTTCTCAGCACAGCAAGAATTATATTTACAGCAACAGCTCCAGCTACACGACCTAGTAATAGCAGCAGAGAAGGTTCAACGTTCACCGGTATGGAAATACCTTGGGTGGCGCATCAGTGACTCTCAATTCTTCACCCAATGTTAAAGGGCACTGACCCTGCCGCGCCGGCCCGACCGACTGCAGAACAACACACTATGATACAACGTCTTAGCTCCGAGATCGTCCAGAGAGCAGTAGACCGCCTGGACCCCGATCTCCCCATCGATCTCACCATACTCCATGGTTCTACTCACATTTTGGGTGCACTTACTCAGTGCAAAAAGAAAAAGGGGGAGAAGATAAGGGTGTTGGAATGGCAAAAGTTTTGTTTGTGCAAAAGTTTTGTTTGTATTAAATCACCTATGCATATTTGCAGAACACGATAACCCTCCTGCGTGGGTGCATGGAAATGACAATAGGAAAGAGTCAAGACAGGCAGTAATGGTGAAGTATTGAGACCCTTCCACTGGTCTATGGCAAGGGCCCGTAGAAGTCAAGTATTTTGGTCGAGGTTACATGTGTGTGCTTACCCCCACAGGTCCAAGGTGGATACCCAGTAGGTGGGTAAAGGCTATGCCTAGTGAACAGAAGAACGAAATCTGCGAAGTAGACGGTGAAGACGTATGACTACACCGGTAGAGGTAGACAGGATACGGATAGTGTCCCCAATGCGATAAGTGCCGACCCTTGGTACTAAGAGAGTGTCATAACTGTCAATAGCGCAGGTGGGTAAAAACCCATCGAGCTAGGAGGTGGTGTGACAGTTGCTACTATCACCACTTACAGACACATAAGGTTTTAATCATCACAGGCCACGAGGTAGAGGGTTCTAGACGATACACCTGAAATATGGGAAGTAACACCAAGGCACTGGGAAAAGACAAAGAAAAAATGTACACGAGAGTACTCCCATTAGTCATCGTAAGTATCGTGATAAGAATCACCGAGGGCATATACATACCGCCCCAGCCCAAACAGAATGTATGGGTTACCCTGGCAAATCTAACAGGCCAAGATTCCATCTGCCTATCATTGTCATCACCAGGAAATCCCTTCTCCACCTGTTTGGTTGGAGTGCCAGTTGATAATTGGACGCTAGTGATACCACAAAATACACCACACTTAGGAAGCCTTTGTGATACTCCCCAGAATTGTGTGAATAATTGGGACAGTTGGGCAGTCCATCGCCCTCAAACTAATCTTGAGCCACAAGAGCTTGAGCTATTGGGTTCTTTGTCAATGGATGCTTGTTTATATTTTAATTACACGGGAAAGAACCAGTTTCCTTCTTGGTCTGTGAATGCTACCCTAAGTATATATAAAAATGCTACTGCTTGGTGTAACTATACCTCTGTAAATATATCACGCTCTAACAATATGCCTATTGCGCTACCTGCAGGTTTGTTTTTAATTTGTGGAGATCGGGCTTGGCCTGGCATCCCGTCACATATAAAGGGAGGGCCTTGCTCTATAGGTCGCCTAACGTTTCTTACCCCTAACACTTCAATGATTTATCAACATCATAGAAAGATGAGAAGCAAAAGGAGCACTCATAAGTTTGAGGATAACTGTGACTCTACAGCTGAATTTTGGAATCCTACAAAGATCATAGCTGTTTCCTTCTTGGCTCCTGGAGTTGGTGTTGCTCAAAGCCTCACGACATTAAACAAGCTAGGATGTTGGCTAGCTAAGCAAACAAATGCCACATCAAAGGCATTATCTGACTTATTACTAGATGTAGACTCTGTAAGACACGCTATGCTGCAAAACCGCGCAGCCATAGATTTTTTGCTTTTAGCCCAAGGACATGGGTGTGCTGAATTTGAAGGGATGTGTTGCATGAATCTATCAGATCACTCGGAATCTATACATGCAAGTATTGAGAGCTTAAGAAGAAGGGTCTCAGAACTTAGGGAGGATGATCCATGGCATTGGTTTAACAGCTTGTTTAATGGATGGGGCATTGGCAATTGGATCAAGAGTATTTTGCAGATGGGATTAATAATATTTATACTGTTTATTATTATATTAATGTGTGTCCCTTGTATATCGCAATGTATGCAACGAATGATGGAAAGAAGTATGAGTGCCGTGTTCCTTTCTCAAGGAACAAAAGAAAAAAGGGGATATGTGGGAAACTATAGGTTTGAATCAGCATGTGGGTCTCATGATAAGTTGTTTGAGATAGAAAGCAGGCTGGAGAGTTATAGGTATGCGATGGAATTAGCTTGACTACAGACCCGGCGTCAGACCCGCTGATGGAAAATTACAGAGATCAGACCCACTGATGGAAAACTACAGAGAATCTGCAAGTCACCAGGAGGAGGGAGAAAGGCGAGAGATATCCCGGCCTTGAGAGCAAAGAAGAAAGGCAGGGATATCTCTCGGCCTTGAGAGCAAATGATAAACAAGAACAAGGAATTAGGCACGAAGTACAGAAATAGACTGTTTGTTAAGAAGGTGTCGCAACCTGTATTAGGTAATTGTTGAAGCTTGTTTACAAGAGCATATAAAAGCGCTGTGACTTAAAAATAAAGCTGAAGCTTGCTCTATCACTCACATTGAGTTGGCCGCTTGCTTTCCTCGCTCGCCGCACTGATCCACAGTCTCTAAGGTCTAAAGTGAAAGCAGGAAAAAGAACCTGGAAAGGTTAAACGTGTTCCACAGAAATAACACATGGATAAATAAATTGGAAGAGACTGAAAACTGCCAAACTAGCTCCAGTATTTTGGACCCCAGAGTGGACACAGGGTAGTATAAAGTATCTTTTATATTTTTTTCAGCCTGGCAAGCTCCAAAGAAAGTAACACCAGCTCAAAGGCCTGTAATACAGACTACACAAAAAAGCTGCAGTAAAAGGAACTATTATTAGTTTTCCAGAAAAACTCCAGTTATTGTATCTGTAGCAACCATTTCATCTTTCCTGATATCTATAATTGTACCTTCATCAAATCAGTAACTACAAGATGAGAAAACAAGGATATTTTGTAAGCACCTAGGTGATTATTTGGGACAACAGTTATAAAATCCTTGTAACTGCTAAATTTTCATTCTAAAGAAAAAACATATACTTCATCTCAAAATTGGATTACAACTCTACCAGTAATGATTTTAAAGAAATTTTGAAGAAATCTGGAGCTCAAGATGAACATAAACATGTAACAATTTCAGAATCAGATTAACCCAAAAGAGTATTCGAATTAAATAACCTTGAGAACAGTATATATTGTCTCTTGCTTAGGTTATTTCAGGATTGAAAGCTGTCACCTAAGAGAGTTTGGTCTATCATTACGTGAAATATAACTGGCAACTAGCATTTTCAAATATAAATGTATAGCTAGTAAGGATAATTATAAACAATGTTACTTGCACAGGACATATCTGAATATTTGTGTTTAAAATTCTATTGCATAAAATAGCATTTACTGTATGGCAGTCCATGTTTCAATAATTACCGGTTTTCATGAAATTTCTGCATCATTATTCCATACTGTCCTTTCATTGATGGAGAATACGCAATGCATACAATGTATGCTTACAGGCAAAGCTGCATTATTAAGGAGAAAGGATGACTAGAAATAATGGAGGGATTTAAGAATAAAAGTGATTACACAAATTTAGAAGCTATTAAGAAAAATGCAAAGAACTTTCACAGTAGAAGAAAAACTGTAAAAAAAGATCATTACAACGTTATTTCAGATAATGAATGACTTGTCATGAATTTATAATTCTGAGCTCTTACAATCATTGACAGTGGAAGTATAATTTATTTATATCATCACAATTCTATCAGTTCCTTAGAATGGGTTATGGATAAATGATTTCTGGTTTGGTTTGGGTTTTTTCAGATATATTATTGTGTATCAGCTTCAGCTAGCCTTAACTGCTGCAAACATCACCTCACAAGGAGATGAATGAGACACCTTTTACAGCACCTGCGTTAGCATCAATGAATAAACAATAAAATAGTAATACTAGCACATCTCCAAATTCCCTAGTACACTTTCTGCTTCCTTGGCAACACACTGCTCAGTGTCATCGAACACTGTGAGCCCTCCAAATCCCTCCCCCCACAAAAAGGACAATGCATTTGTATACATGAATTGCAATAAAGTCTGATTATGCCCTTATGCCTGCTCCAGCCCACCTTCTTCCACTTTGCAAGTGATTGACATTGACTTGCCGCACAGTCGCTTACTCACAATTGACCTGTTGCACTAGAGGTCTGCTTTTGCATATGATGAGGAACCTCTCCCCAAAACACATGATGATTTTCACCAAACAAAGTTAGTGCTCAGAAGGTGCCTTAAGCCATGTTATCTTGCTCATAAATTAACTGGGGCTAATTAGGAGGTGCTCAGGGCTTAGGCTTCTCCAGCCCCACCTTTATCCAAATTTGGTATTCATAAACCTCGGCAAAGTCTGTGTTAGCCATGTCTTCCCACCTCCCCTATTAGGGAGTGACAGTTCTCTTTGGAGAAACTCAAACAGTAAGACTGCTGCTGCAGGCAATTTCTAGGGTTAAGCCAAGGCACTGCTAGGGTACACAGCCCAGCTTTGCTACTCAGACAGGGCTATCACAACGCTGTGCCGCTCGGTGGTCCCTCCTCCACATTCCTGCCTCAGCCTCTTGGCCATCCCACAGACATGCCACAGGAACAAACTCGAGAGCGACCAACTGTGATCTC
Source organism: Phalacrocorax carbo (assembly GCF_963921805.1). NCBI lineage: Eukaryota > Metazoa > Chordata > Aves > Suliformes > Phalacrocoracidae > Phalacrocorax > Phalacrocorax carbo. The sequence goes on along the minus strand of NC_087518.1, from coordinate 23,865,742 downwards.
TAGGTTCCCTTAACTGAACTTGTGCTCACAATGGAAAAACCCTGGTGAGGTTTTATTATGGACTGTGGCAGAGGAAAACTCATCACCATCAAGCAAAACAGTTTTTAATTTAAAAGCTCATTTGCACTAATCATCAGGAAGAATCCTTTATTTTGTTCACTGCAAGACGCATGGTTGCTGACAAAACAATCAGAATAAAACTAGAGACAAATGGAAAAAATTCTAGTTAATCTCTCTGATTTTTCCGGTCCCAGATCAGTGGATTTTTTCTTTCTCACCGTGGCACAACTTCTCTGCCTGGCTAGATACAGCAACACAACTTACACAGCCTTGTTTTCCTAACCAGCTATATAGGAAAACCATTCTTTGACTGAACAGATACTTTTTACTCCCCACAAAGCAGCCAGTTTTGGATTCTCAGATGCACAAAACACCAACTTGCCTTGCAACAGGTTTATGTTAAGAGAAAGGCATAGAGTGGAAGATTTACAGCAGAGAAATACTACATTAATCTTCCATCTCCTGAAACAAGGAAATGCGTTTGATAAATGAAAAGCATGACTGGCTTAAGTGTAATGAGCATTAAGTGTGTTAATGCTTGGTTCATTTTGCATTGACAAGTTTAATTTAGTGGATATCCAATATACGTTTCAGCAATCTTAGAATTCTGTACCTGTTATCTAAAACCACTAAATAATAACTGATTGCCAGAGTGCATAGTACACAAAAAGTATGTCCAGTTTTCAAAATAAGTGACCCAACCAGAGATGTTCCCTAAATATTTCAGTTCACTGACCTCATTTGATGATGGTATTACAATGGCTAGATTACAGTTAAATCAAATAATTCATTTTAGCCATGAAAACTATATAAACTTTTTCATATGAACTAAAATTCAATTTATCACATATTCTGAATTGTATTATACACTGAGGTTCCTCATTCTTCTATACAGTAAGATATATTTTATATCAAAACATTTTCAGAATTACAAATGTGAAGGCAGGGGTCATAACAATATATCAGTTTCTTTGAGCACCGAACTTAAATCGTAATTACATTTAACAGCATAAAATTCCAATCTACTCAGCAATCTTTTGTTAATACAGATAATAATTTTAAATTAAAATTACTGGGCTTTGGTATTTAAAGAAAAAATAATTTAAACATAAAAAAAATCACCTGAAAGGCAGATTGCAGGATTCATAATGACCGCATATAAAGTGGCAAAGGCTGACAAATCAAGTAGTTTCGGTGTTCAGAGAGGATGCAAACAGTCTATTAAGAGTCACCACCATCTGGACATCAGGGACCTGGAATGGTGGGGCAGGAGCCTCTGCTCTCCCCAGGGAAATATACCATATTGCAAGACCATCATTACCATTATTATTTATACCACACCAGAGACGTTCAGTGATATTTTACAGACAGATAAAAGACTAGAAAGCCCTGCCCTTGGGAATCAAAATCTACTAGGACAGAGCAAAGCTGTATGAGCAGAACTTGCATAAGCCTTTTTGAGCAAGCCCAACACACTATGTACGCATTGCAACCCATCTCTTCGGCACACTTGCAGCAGCAAGCACAGAGGACAGAGTCAGGATTCTTATTCCTAACTTTTTTTACACATTGTACAACACTTGAAGAGCCTGGGCTGTGCTGGGGAGGGAAGAGCAGATCCACAGAGAAAGCACTCAGCCATGTGGTCCTCCCTCTGATCTGGGGTCAGTAATAATGGCAGGGAGAATTTGGAGTCAAGAGGCCTAGAAATTTATTCTAGCTTGAACTGAAGGTCAGTTTTCCCCTGCGTGTCTAGTTTTTCCTTGTTGGAGGAAAGAAGGAGACCACAAAGTTGGGAACTCTGGAATAAGCAGACAATGCATTGGAAACATTCAGACACTACAACGACAGCCACAGTGTCAAAGAGTTAATAACTATGAGTTATAACAGGGTATCAAATTGAGAAGGCAGGTCACCCTGTGACTAACAGAAGGGCACAAGAAGTAAGAACCATCAACAACATGAAACACACTGTTCCTGTTTAACCTTCCTTGATGGCCTTTATTTTCACTTGCAAGATGACTGTAGGAATTAGTATTTTAATTTGCCTATGGGCGGCACTTTGCACCATTTTACAGAGATGCAGTCACCCCAGCATGGGGTGACAGCAAACTTCCTTTTTTTAAACAGAACATGTTTAAACAGAACATAGGTGTGATGATCACACCTGCTGCATTTCACATATTGAATTCACTTTTATTTTTTCCCCTAATTATGATTTACAGTATTATTGGGAGCTACTTTACATGTAGCAATGGATCTGTCTATATCCATCAGAGGAACTATTTTCCCACCGGTAGATGTAATGTCTTCTTTTTGCCTCACCACTGAAGCCATTGACACCATGTTGATAAGCTGGTGACATGTCAAGCTTGTGTTCTTGGTCCTCACTTTCCTTTCCTCAGCTTTCTTCAGCTGAGCTCCATACACACCATATGGGCACATGCCACACATCATGGAAATGGGGGTAGGAGGGCAGTTGCCATTGCTTTCAGCAGGACGACTCTGTACAGCACAACTATCTTTTTGTCAATGAAACCATGGATTTTGATCCATGAGCACAACACAAATTATGCAAGGATGGAAACATTACCCACTTTAAATGCAGGCTCTCAATCAGTTATTTTGACAAATTCCTTAAAACCACAAGCAACAGCATGGAGACAATGTGATGTAGTAAAAAAAATTTTTTTTTTTAAATGAAGCTCATGTCCATGAAAAGAGCACGTTATACTGTTTTTTCGTCTATTTGCTCCATTCAGTAACTGAGCCAACAGGCGAAACAACGTTGGACAACAGTGTTTTAAGCAGAAAATGTGTCTGTAGAAAGTTCCCAATATGCATAAATGTTCTTAAACAGTTTTCTTCTGCTCTTTTTCGATTACTCTTTTTCTTTAAGGTCAAGACAACTTTCTCCTCACCACCCACCTGCTAGCACTCTGGCCCAAACTACCCAGTGTACAGAATTGCTGCCTGACCCCACAGAGTTCATCATTTCTCTCTGGGCATGTTCAAACTGGCAGCAAATGTGTATCCCTATGTTTAATTAAGTGGCTTAGAAATAAACCCATTTCACATTAGTTTAATAAACAGATTCACATACTATTTGAGAGAGCTCTTTAGTTAGGTTCCAAGTACATAGGGATAAAGGGAAAAAATCCACTATTTTCCCTACTTTGAAATATTTTCTTAGTCTTTTCTCACCCTACCTCACCATAAAAATGAACATTCATCCAAACTGCTGTACTTTGGGCACACATCATGGAACATGTGCAGGAATAAATGAGGATGTATCTGTTAGATAATTCAGTTGTCAGCTGAGTACTTCAGGGTGCCAGATTGTCAGATTCGATTTCTACTTCTTTTAAAATAATAGAAAAAAGTTAATGAAACACTGCCATCAGAATACCCTGCTCAGAACAGGCATAAGAGACTGCTGCTCAGATAATGCATATGGTAGAAATGACTTATTTTCATGAAAAAGAACAATTTTTCAAATCAAGGTTACAGATATTCTCTCAAAGCTCTTTGTTTCAAGAGCACTAGATACAGCTACATTTGAATTTTGTGAACAATTTGTTTCTCAATTGCAGAGATGCCACCGTTTAATCTAACCAGCAATGCCCCTGCCTTGATCTACCTATGGTAAAAATCACTGGCAAACAAAATGGTTATGAATGTAGGAAGACATGAATGTTACAGTATACAGCAAAGTATATGCTATCTATTTTTACCTTAAAGTTTAAAAAAGCATGTAATTCCACTTTCCTGGAAACCAGGAGAAAATACTGTATCAATGGGAACGTTTGCCTGTCTTTCCTTGACATTTTAATTACCTTTCTAATAATGAGTGTAGGGGATGTGGGAGTTACTCAGGGTTTATACCTATACTAAAGTTGTTTTTCATTTCCTATGAACATCGATGCTAATAGTGTAATTTGAGCAATTCTCAACAATGCCAAGCAAAAAACCCAATCCATTTCAAAATACAGATAATCCTCTCCTGAAGCAGACGAGAAACTAATCAGAAACACCAAGTCCAGTGATAAGAAAAAAAGTTAACTACTAAGAGTTATTTTTACTGAACAACACAATTTACAATTTCTAGCAATGTCCAAAGTTCGACCAAAAGCATGAAATGAACCTATTTCCAAAACCGGATCTTACCCTTTTGGAAACATGGCCACTTCTTTGCTACAGCAGCAAGTGTTCTGGTGTCCCTTACTCATTCTCACCCTACTTTCCCCATGTAAATACAGACACTAACCATAAAAGAAAAGAAGTCACAGAATCACATTAAGTCCTATTCACATTAAATTAAGTCTTATTAAAGTAGCATTTTCAGTAAGCTTTATTCAGTGGATTCGTCTCTAAACCACTGACACCCGGCCCTTCTCACAACACTATTAAAAATTCTGTACTAATCCGGCTTCTTTTCCAGCCATATTACTGCAGCTGTGCTTGGACGAAAGTCTCCCTGAGAAGAACTGTTTCATACAAGTACAGCTACAGGCAGGCAAGCACCATCAGCCCGATCTTCTAGGGTGCATCTGCCGCAGAGCAGAGAGAGAACACCATTGACCAGACCTGACTCTTGCAGACCTTACCCAGGATGCTAAATTAAAGGTTTTCAAGCCTGAATGAGGACATGGCCAGACGCATGAGTAATCCTATGGATTTCAGGGGGACTGCTCCCAGGACTACAGTTACAACATGTACCATGCAAATACCCACCTACAGCTGGGACTACCCATAATGGTTGAGAAGTGGTTTGTGGGTCAGACCCCTGCAAAAAGTCAGTAAGACATTGACTTTTGTAAGCATTACCTCAAAAACGAAGACAAATTACCTTCACTTAATCTTAAAGACTTCTACTATTATTAGGAAGTCAACTCCAACTAGGGCTGTAGGACATTTAGAAAGACACAAGTAATGGTTCCAGAATGCCCATTTAGAGACCCACTGCACACCTCACCTCTTGCAAAGACACGGAAATGCAACTAAGAACACAAACACAATAGAATGTACAATTAGAAACTAAAAGTCTAGTGTTAATACTATATAGAAGATATTCTCCAGTCCTTTATTACCACAGAAGAGCCACTGGCTGTCAGTAACGTTCAGTCTTTCTCGAGTCTCAGTCCTCCATGACCTAAATATTCACTGATTAGTACTTCTGCACATTTAACACTTTAAGGGCCCAGACCAGAAGCACCGTCATGTTTCTCCATCAGGCTGCTCAGAGGGAACACAAGAGCACTGGGCAGCTCCTTTGGAAGTGAAACTCAACACCTCACAGGATCAGCCCGTGAGCTCCACTGTGTGCCATATCTATTTCTGTGCTAGTATACCAAGTTAATGGCAATTCCCCTTCATTCTGTTTCTCACAGTAATATTCGCAAAAAAGGACATTTTACAAGCCAGACGAAACATTCAACAGCCGAAAGAAATGGTAAATCCTGTGCTAAAGGACAGAATTTAGCACAGGTGGAAGATACAGATGGTGGGACTAATGGTGCGCTTTTATACTAAACTCCTCCAACTGAAGCAGTCTTCCTGCCCTGCTCCCTCAACCACAGACACTTTAATATTCTTGGTTAGAAGGTTTTTGTCAGATCAATAAATTGACCCAACTCTGAATTGATTCAGCTCATCCCATGCATGGGGAAGTGGTGCAAAAGCAGGCTCTGCTTTGGGTGGAAGCCAGCAAGACCACAGGCACAATAAAGTGGAACTGAGCTCTGAGACATCTACCATCGTACAACAGATAGGGCAGCTATTTTGACAGGTCCTGTGCTCTGCAGAACCCAGGGAATGATAAGATTTGCAGCAACTCAAGTGAGAAATAAGCAGAAGTACTGCATCCCTATTATTTTTGTCTAATGGCATGGAAAAAATACAGAAACCACTTGTTCTACAACAAAATACTTTCACCGGGAATCATCAGTATTGAAAAAAAGCATCAAAAACCTGGTATTTTTCCTTCTTCTTAAAAACACAGTCATCTTTACAAGCAAAATAACTAGCCTCCTCTTCCCACCTTCTCAGACCATATAATTTTGGCCAGTGATTCAATAATTTTAATCCAAGTGAAAACCAGCTTGTCTTTGATAACCAAAGAGGTTGAGACCTTTAGCTTTTTCAGTGAAGTGATTTTTCCAGACCTCTATCATTTTTGTGGCAAGGTTTTTTTAATGCCACATCTGCATTTAGAGGGGAAATGGAACTTCAACTCATCCCATGCTTAAGTGAAAATGCTCAATTTTGGTTTCCTGCTGGAGCTTGCAAATGTAGAAACAACTTTTTTTTTTGGGGGGGGGGGGGGGGGGGGGGCAGGGGTACAAAGAACAATGGCTCTGTAAAAACAGGATTTCATTTTAACACTGAATTTTGAATTTATCCACTATGGTGAATTCTTCACTTTTTTGGAAGGGTCAGGGGCTGGGACCCTATAAATTGCAAAGAATTTTTGGACCTTGGATGCAGTTCTCCATTGCAGTCCATGTGCCAGCACTCCTCATGTACTAGGAAAGACCAAGAAGGATTACACTGCAAGCAAGTGCCAGGATCTGACACAGAGCAAAACCAGGTTATTCCTAATAAAATACTGCAAATGATACTATTCTGTACTTCAGACAACTGAAACCAAGTCTTTCCTTTCCCCAATTAAAAATGGACAAAATTAACAGAGGGAAAAAATACAGGTGCCTTCATTTCAGGTGAGTGTCAGTGGGTTCTTGAAGCACTACTGTTCACATCAGATGGAATAAAAAGCGTAATTTAAATCTCCAGGACCCTTACATGCCAAGAATGCTGCAATGCCATCTTCATTGCCAACCTGTCCTATCCCAATTGGACCTTCGTTCATCTACAATGATTTATTTGGTTTAGATTTCGCTTGGCTCAAACCTTGGGAATAAGAGGGGTTTTGTTGTGGTTTTTTGGGGGGTGGGGGGTGGAAGGTGGGTTTGTTTTGTTTTTTATCTAATACTAAATTAATGACTTTCAGATTTTTGCCTCTGGCATATATGGTACGTTTCCTAATTTTAAGGATCTTGAAAAGCAAGGTGTGTAACCACAAAAATCTGTATAACCTAACTCCATCAGACTCTTGCTCTTACTTGTTCTCATCACTGATTTATCTCATTGTTTTGAACCTCTGGCTCAAATGAATGCTTTTCTCAGATACTTGAGATGAACTTCCAAAGGACAGGATTTTCTGCACATTTGCTGTATTCAAACTGATAACATCAGGTAACATTAAGGAGAAGGGAAAATTTGCTGTGTAACATAGACATGTGGTTCTTCCAAGGACACAATCCTACCCAGCTTTAGATAATTCCTGTTAAACATTACTTGGAACTTCAGCCCCAGCATTAGACAGAGCTCCACACTTTTCCAAATTAAAAAGTCATTTTATTATTCATGTGGCAGCAAGTAAAACACTGAGTTGATGGAAGTGGAGAGGAAAACCTCCAGTTCTTCACTTTTTCATGCCAAGCAGGTAAGGTAATAAGACAAAGACAAAAGTCACTGTCATGTTATATTTGCTTTTTAATTACCTCAATACTGAAACATGCTCACAACTCTGCCACAAGGAAAAGTAAATCCATATGTTCTCAGAAGATATCACAGATACTACACTTACCCTCCAACTTTGTATAGGATAAGGCACAAGTGACAACTGCAATGATTTTTACTTCCATTTATCCAAATTACAGTGGTATTTTTCCATCAAGAAGTATGACTATAACTTAGAAGTATATAATGACCATCCTCTGCTGACATTAAAACGTCACTTCCACAGAAAAGCTTCTACTACTCGTTATTCCACTAAATTCACTATAAATTACACGGGTTGCTGTTACAAGTACGAAAGAAACACCTCCCCTCCAATCCTACAAACCCTGCTGAGAAGAGGCAGACAATGGCACTAGGAAGAGATCTCCAGGTAAGATGTCTACTCCCTAAAGTAAATACCTCAAAGATTCCTGAGTTGGGTCGCCCCAAAACACTAACCACAAAGTAAGCACCCGTCTAACTCCATGCATGTACCTTCAGCCGTGGGAGTGGAGACCAGAAACCAGATGCTCTTCCACCACCACTTCCCAACAAAGCCTCTTAACCACTGTGCTGCAGCCACTGCCTTTCTTGCACACCCCCTCTAACCCACTTAGTCTTTCATTCCCTTCTAAACAATACCAGTGCTTCAGAATTGCTTGGAGCACCATGTACGGTCTAACTCTTGGCAGGCTGGAAAAGTTTGTGAGTGGTGAAATTTGAGTGCCTCAGACTGAGAGGGAAGCTGAAGAAAAATTTTCCTCCACCCCAGGCAGCTTGTCTTTAGTAAGTCCCAAAGAGCAGGAAGGTACGGCTAGCACCACATCTTGCAAAAACCTCTACCCTCTTCCCACCTGGGAGGTGCATTCAGCACCCCTTGGCAAAGAAGAATAGAAGAACTGTTTGCTTCATGACCATAATTAGTGTTTTTTCTTCCCGTCCCCAAGCTCACACCAGAGTCCAGCCATACCTGAATGAAGGTGCTCTTACACCTTAGCTTGTACATGACTTTGCCAAGTCCCCAGGCTCCACATCGCACACAGCAACACCACGACAACACAGGAAGCCCAAGGACCATGCAAGAGCTCAGCAGAAGCTTTCAGAGCTGCAACACCAGAATCGTGGGAAAAGTAGACCCTTAACTCCTGCTGGAGATTCTCATGTCCTTGTTTAGATCCCACGTTAGTTGTACAGCAAATTATACACATTGAACTGTGCTTAATCAAAGAAAACAACCCTGCAAACATAATTTACTTTAAGAGCTGGATATCATTAAAAGTCCTGTACCAACTGGAACTGTAAGATATTCCCTCAAACATCTCAGAGAATGCATAAATAACAAATATTTAGAAAACAACAAAACAGAAAAGGGGTGGAGGGAAAATCTGACCCAGGTCTCTATGTTGTCATGGTGACTTCACAGCCATTATGCACTTCAGACACATTTAGAATAAAGCTACATTTTTACCCCTCCCCAACCAAATAATGCAAGGAAGGAAAACCAAATCCTGCCAGTTTGTCATATGCCAATCAAATGGCAATCCAATCCTTTGATCAGGCAGCACCCCTAAATATTTTAATCAATACTATTACTGCAGTGATTCACGTATTCAGACAACACGGAAACAGACATAAGCAGAAAACTAAAAATAATAATCTGTCCAATCCTTTTATCATACAAGGCAAGGATACTGTTTGAAACGTTTCTGACTGCTTGTATCAGATAGGTTTCTCCTTTCAGAATATTTAAAAACTAATTACACTACAACATCATTTCATTCTTCCCCATTTGCAGATACTGTTTGCAAGCAATTGGTTTTCTTTTATGAAGTACTACCAGTTCCACACGTTACTCTATCACACACAGCAATCAAATCACCTTAGCCTGCTCAAATATAACAAAATCCTCTCAACATCTACAAGTAAATGCTGCATAAATACAGATTTTAGAAACCATGCACCATAGAGATCATAAAATCAATCCAGCTCATTACAGCAGGAAGCACAGCAAATGCTCCACTACCAGCTTCTAAATCGTTCACACAGAGCATGCATTGCCAAATGCTGCTGAAGATCCCCACTTCTACACCAATAAAAGGCAAATGCATAATATAGTCAAAGAGCAGGCATCTGTTAAGACACCATTTTCTAAACGATACCTGAAAAGACATTAAAGACCCCATGAAAAAGCAAGATTTGCAACAGATCACAGCATGCAAGCTTACCAGCAGCTCACCAGCACAGCCTGGCCAGCCATCTGCCCCTTTCCCCCCACCTTGAAGCTGTTTCAGGAAATCACCGCATTCGCTTCACAGAAGGTTAGTTCCGATAACCCCCACCCTCCAAGATAATCAATTAATGAAGCAAGACTGTTTTTTTCTTACTAAGCAATGTACAGACACCAGGTCACTTGAAGGTTGCCCGTTCTTTCCTGCTGTAGGGCCTCCCAAATAACAACTGCGCATCCAAAATCAGCCTCTTTTTATATATATATATATATATATTAATTCAAAGCTGTAGGAATACACTCAGCCCTTGACAATGCCAGCTTGCATGATGAAAGAGCAAAAGTAGTTTTGAGGCTGCAGAATGCCTTCCCTGGGTTACCATGGAAATAAATGTGGGAAAGGGAGGGGGCTTTACTGAGTAGCAGTAATGCTGCTACTCAGTGGAGATGCCTTAAAGCCAGGCTGCCCGAGACTGTACACCAGAAGAAAATGTTTTACTACTACCACTATGATTTTACCTGCACTTACTTTCATTTTCACCGAATTTGATATAGTTGAAAAGTGTGAAACTTCTCTGAGATGCTGGGAGGATGCTGCTTGAAACAAGTGCAGTGTTAAGAGCCCTTCAAAGAGGAGCTGGAGAACTGGAACTTTATTTACATATTGGAATTTGCACAGATAGGAATTAATGTTTAATTGCAATCAAAAATTGGTTGACAAGGAAGAACCTGTTGCAGAGCTGAGGCTGTAGCAATGATAACTAGTTTCAGGAAGGCTTGATAAGGAGCATCAGCTTATTGTTAAAATGCAGGGTAGCATATCTGTTACAGGCAATTATCACGGCATAGGATGAAACAGATCACCTCTATGATTTTGCTGTCATTTGGAGACTCAAGAAAAGCCCATCAGCAAAAGCAGGGCGGGCACTGCGACACACTGCTCCATGGCTGCTTCTCTGGCGAGCCCCTGACTTCACGCCAACGCTACGCTCGCCCTCCTTCGGTCTTGTCAGAGTTCCCATTAAACGTCAACCAAAATAATCCATGGTAGGCTGAAGCCTGGCATCAAAATCCCTGCAAGGATGGCCAATAAAATTTCATCAATTTGATTAATTTATCAATTAAAAAGCTGCTAGGTACAGTGACATTAACACAATGCTTCTGACTGAAGCGCAATACTCTCTGTCCAATACTTGCCACATAGCAAAGCAACTTCCAGATATCACTTTACGATTAACTGTTACTAATGTATTTAAATTCTGCATGAGAAAAAAAGGTCCTTGTGTGTTCAGAGATGGTGCATGGGAATTGCTAAGGTTTTTTAGGAACAGTTACTAAATAGAGAGCTCCAACTTGGCACACTAGCCAGTCAGACCTACTGTTTCCTCAGCCTCTCCTTAGAGGACACCAAGAAGCCTGCATTACACAACAGACCATTTTGGGTTTGCAAGCACAGCAGCTAAAGGCAATCCACTCTGAATTCCACCTTATGTTTACTTATAATTTCCAGTGGACTTGTTTAAAAAGTTAAGCCATGAAGAGAGAAGGGAACCGAGTTGTGGGCCATACAAAAGGACAGACATGGAGTAAAGCTGAGGTGAAGCCACTGTGAAAACAGTTACAAGCCAGCTGGACACAAGGCCGGAGAGACCTGTCAGGCTGCGGAGTCTGCAGAAAACCCAGGCAGTTGCTGCTCCTGCAGCTGCTCAGCCAGCCCCAGCTGCATCTGCCTTCTCCCTGGTGCTCCTCCTTCCTCATCCCCCCAGTCCCACGTAGGGGAAAAGACAACAGCACTGGAGTCCCAGTGCCCCTAAAGAGGTAGCTGGTGTCTCCAACCCATGTAGGGCTGGGGCAAAACTGGTGGGAGAAATATCCTCAGCTGGGTCCCTTTCCAACTCCTCTCTCACTGCAGCAATTTCTGCCTTAGTTTGAGTTGACAAAATGCAGCTTGTGCAAGAGCATCTTTTCTTTGAGAGAAAAAAAAAGTATGAAAAAATGATTTTCCTAACAACATCTCACAGCAGAAAGATGAAATAATGTTACATTTATACATATATCATCCCTAGAAGACATACAGCTGGTACAGGAGTGGAGAAACCCGAGAGAGGGTAGTTCATCTTTCTGCAAAGCAAGCAGCCTAATCCACGTATTTCTACCTGTTTTTCTCCCCAGCCACAGAAGATTTCAACATTTCTTTACTAGGCCACAAATCAAAAAGCCTAATACAAATAAACTACAAATCTTACTTAGTTTATGACATCACAATAAAAATGTTTTCCTGATTACATGGTACTTAGATCACGCAGAGTATGATTCTCCCCGCTTTCCTGTGCTCCTACAGCTGCCCCCACAGTCATGTCTTTATAACCACTAATAGCAAAGTTTCACTCAAAGCAAAACCCCAATTCCTATGCAAACTCAAGGAAGAGCAGAACTAAATCTGCCAACACAAGCACAGCGAAACACCACAGAACACCAACTGCTCTGCTACAAACAATGAGGAAGGGCTAAAAAGGTTTAAAAATCCAAACAGCCAGAAACCCTAGCAGCCCAGCTTCTGCTGCAGCCAAAAGCCAAGGAGCAGCTCTGCTCAGCTCACCCAGTCTAGTCTTACTCATTTCTGGCCTCATCCCCTTACATTGATGCCAGTTTTACACTGTGCCCCTCACATCCCCAGCATTCAGACTAGCACAGGATGGGACTGCTCTGGAGCAACTCATGTGTCCATTGCCCAGCTGGCAGCTGCCAAGCTGATGGTTTTGCCCACTTGTCTCCTCCTCTCTAGGGACCTATTTGGCTAATGAATTTTGGAAAAACTAGAAGGAAAAAGAAAAAAAAATTATTCTGGAGCTCTTTATTCCTTTATCAACCTAGTCTGAAATAAGCCTGCAGTCTCAAGGGCAAGGAGGGACAGATAGCACAATTGCATAAACCTCACTTCCTCAGGAAACCAGACTAAAAAGCCACACTGTCGATTACCAAGGAAGCTCAGAGGAATTCACATGGGAGCAGCTCAGATGCATTATTGTTTTCTTTAAAAGGTAGCCTTGCAGGGAGAGACAAAGGTAACAACTGAGGCACAGCAGAAGTCCAAGAAATTGCAGGAAAACACATATTGATTATCAAAAGGCAAAGAATATCTATTTTTATGTGTATATAAAAATCACCTGTATCACATGCGAAGGATAGCCAGGAGGTTTCTTCAAAGACTCCCTGAACAAATAAAAAAAGCATTACTGTTTTAGACTTTCTAATAGCTAAATAGCAATAGACTTTTACCAGCCTACATTCCTGTGATTAAGTGGCTAATACCACTGTGCTGGAGGAAAGTAACATACATATCATACCATATCTCCTAGTAACACAGCAAGATATCAGATGGCAACGCTGAGGAAAAAAAAAAGAAAGACTGTAGCCTTTTATTGAGAAAGAATACATGGAAAAAAATTACATATTATTTGCTATTTATTACTATGTGATCCTCCTGTAATATTCTGGAAGCTTTTTATTAGAATTGTTCACACTCAAAGAAATGAAGAATTAATGTCTTGGTTGCTGGTAGCTTTTCGATTATTGATCATCTCTTGCTGGAAGAAGAAAATAGATATATAATTAAAAAAAGGCCATTATTAAGGATAAACTAACACTTCAATTCATATACACAGCAAAACAGGGAAAAAGGAGATACCTGCTATTTGTTTACCCTGTATTTAATACTCTGACAACTACGTTCCCCTGTGAATGAAACAAAGGAAAACACTGTCAGCTTGCCTAACTGCAACACTATATATCTGATGCAGACATTTGAATTGCTGTGTATTAATAGTATCAGCAGTTGCACAGAGCAAGAAAAATCACCAAAAACCCCAGAAGATGCAACAAATCACTCAAGCCATAAAGTAACACTATGCTAAAGAGCCATTTTTCTGAAGGGAGTAATAACTTCTAGAACCAACACAAAATATGCAATCATTAATTTGTCTCAGAGCTACACAGGCGCACCCTGTGAACACATTACAGCTTCCCAAGGAAACCCACTAAAAGTGAAATGATACACCAGCTCATGAAAATGGAGACTTATAGAAGTATCTGTTATATACAGGGACAGTCTGTAGTTTGCAATGTTTATTTTTACAATTTTCTCCTGCACAAAACTGACTGTGTGGGCAGACAGACAACTCAAGATGCTTTTTATGAACAATACACATCTTCTACATATTCTAACCTAGTCCAAGTCACTAGAAAGGAAGCTGAAGTGATTTTTCAAAAGATGACTTTTCACAACCCTCCTTAAGTTTTTGATGCTTGAAAACTCATCTCTGCTAATGGCTAGCATTTCCTTCTCATACAACAGCAGAAAAACTCCTCACGTGCACTAACAAACCTCCCAGATGCTACCCTAAAAACTAAGATTGGTTTAACTTATTTTAGACACCTCCCTTTAAGATCCTGCAGGAAAAAAAGAGAAGTTTAAATCATTTGTAGGGTGTAACTCGTGTCAAAAAGTTAAACATCCAAATAAATCCAGCTACTTAAGTTTGCTAATTTTTCTTCTAAAACAAAAAAGATTTAATTAGCAATAAAACTAGATGAATGGGTCTTTATCTAAGAGATGTTTGATACATCCATTTCATCCCACATGTTCAGTAAGTGTATTAAATTCCATTGTACTACTAACATTATTAACAGCTTACAGGCCACGTTGGTAATTACCTTAAGCAGCAAACACGACAGACTTTAAACCTAGGGCTTTAGGTTTAAATTTCAACAGGGTGCTCTACACTAGAAACCAGATCTGGGAGTCTCAGTTGAAAATCAAGAACACAGCCAGTGACAGTGGGGAAAGCAGGGGGGCATGGGTAGTCCTGCAAGTACAATTAAATGAAATCTGTCAGGAACAAATATGAAAGGTGTGCCTTTTTCCATTCTCATTTTATTTTCATGGTCAGCATATGCTTTGAAAAGAAGTAGAGTTTACTTGTATGAGGTCACTGATGTGAGCATTATAATTTCTTCTAAAACATTTAGAAAAGAGGAACAAAACTGGAAAGAAGAAACAATAAAATGACAAGCATTCACAGTTGACTTTGCAATTTCCAATTTTGTTTTTATCAGGACAAAAACCCATGGACTCATTTCCTCCAGTTTCCAGTGAAACTCATTATTAAAACAAAGAGTTTTAAACAGACCATGAAAAACAAAGATAGCCTTTGTATACAACCACAGTTGTATACTTTGAATGGTGTAGAACACTAAATAGCTTTAGCAAGAGCATGAGCCAAGCCAATTATTTTAAAATTTTTATATAATTTTTATCTATATACACCTGTGTGCATATTTATATATATATATATACATCTTTTTTATATATATATATATATCTCCCTTGACAATCATTCCCTTTAATCACTACAAACTTACAAAGAGGGAATTTGCTGCTGTTACAGTAATTTTTCATGATCAATTTTATGCATCATGTCTTGAAGACCAATACAAATAAAAACTTATTAATGAATAATACATCAGTGAACAACTTTCTTCCAAAAACTCCAATCTCTGCTGCCCCAGCAGGCAGTGCAAGAGAGCAGCACACAGTTAGTGCTCAGGTCCATGAAATCCTGAAACTCTCCCAGTACAACAACAAAGTCCAGCAGTAAAGACAAGCTGAAAAATGCTCACATTTACTTATTTTGCCAAATAAGAAGGGGGGTACTTAATCCATGGATCCTTCCCAAAACAGCTCATGGGGCAAACTGCTAGCAGACACCTTCATTAGAGACTGCATTTTCTAAGGCTACTTTTACTCATCCTCCTGCCAAATTGTGGACACAGTCAGTCCTGCAGGATCTCACGTGCGTATCGTCCTCCCCACAGGAACAAACCCTAAAAGAACCCCCCACCCCCACCCCAAAACAGAGGTGCTCTTCCCTGAGCCTCCTGTCCAGTGGACTAGTGGATGGTTATGGTCTCCTCCATGCAGCCCTGAAGCTGGATACAGCACCTGGATGTGCTGCAAGGGGTGCAGGAAGGTGTGGGGAGGGGAACGGCAGTGAAGAGAATGAGTTTGCAATTAGCTGTATACGTGTATATGTATCATGTAGGTAACCCGACAACTGCATTTCTGTGGATTTCACACTTTTTTTGGAACATATGGGACGTGGTCTTAGTGAGAGCACTTTGACAGCAGCTTGTCTGACCAGAGTCTAGTTTTAATTTTATTACTACAAAAGCACTTAAAAATCCCAAGGGAAAGCAGAGCCCAGTGAGATAGGCACTGTACAAATACATACTAAAAACAGTCTTTGTTCACTGTCCAAACAAAGAATGCTTGAAAATTACAGCAAAAAAAAAAGAAAAAGTGTTGCCAAGGCCACACAGCAGGAACAGAACTGGAGCATGGACTCCTGGCCAATGGTTGTCCTGGCCAACTCCACCCCAGCACCAGCTATTGCACTGGTAGTACCCTTTCAGAAAAAAAAAGTAAACAGAAGCCTTTGTCTTCCCACTCCACAAAGTAAGTAAATGAAGTACATGTGTTCTTGATGCACTCAACTCCTCACTGGCACACAGGAGAGGCAGGGAAATTCTTGTGGGAATCCCCTGCTAAAACACTGGCAGAACATCACTGGTGTTACAGAAAGCAAGTCCGTACATTAGTCACGGTCCAATGCAAACAGAATATGCAATTCGGGGGGGGGGGGGGGGGGGGGGGGAACAGGAACCATGAGGAGCATGCAGAGAACTAGACACCATGCAAAGAAGTCAGTGCCACAACAGCATTTCATGCAAGAAGTAGTAAAAAGAACATAGTATTCTACCATCCAGATTAATTTCCACTGAGCAGTAAGTACATTTGCAAAGAATTAGTTCCCTTAAAAGGCTGAAATTAGTGCTTCCAAGCAAAACCTCAAGTCTTTCAAAGAACATGCTTCCTCTTCATGCTATGCTGAAGCAGGGTCATTCCACAGCTGCTATTACGAGGTTTAATTGAAAGGTCCCGTCCTCCACAAGGGCAGCACTGGATTTACTTTCACAACTCTATTAAAAATTGCTTTTAAAGGTATCCATTTGCACATGGAAAGAGGCAGGTGGGCTCATATATAGATTTATATCAAAGTAAAATTATACAGAGCAAAAACCGTACTTTTATAATGATCTATACGTAAACATGGGATGCTCTAAACAGGGACTGATTCTCATCCACATGCCAAAATACAGCGGTCTTAGCCAAAGAAATTGAAAGGCTTAATTGAATTAATTTAATTGAATTAACAGCTACTTTTCATGAGTAAAGGTGACAGAACCCCACAACAAGAGAGTCTTCTCTGCGCTGGTTTCAGGCTCAGTGCAAGCATCTCCTGCTAGAACAGGGAGAACATTACACTCCTTTCTGCTAATGAAATACCCAACTGGACCCCAAGCTCTTCTGCCTTCTCTTACTCTGTTTTCAAATTGATTCAGAAACAACAAAAATGGTGTTAGACAAATTACTATGTGGAAATTTGCACAGTAACAATGAGACCATGATTATATTAGCAATTTTAGTATGGACTATTGCTCTACTTCTGCTTTATGAAAAAAGCTTTTGCATTCAAAGCTTTATTCTGCAGCTTCTGCAATTATCTGTACATGTGTATGTATGCTTTCATGTAAAACAATGCAAAGTTCTTTTTTAAATTTTCCCCTTCATTTTATCCTTTGCTGTAAAGAGAAAGGTTACAATTCACTCAATTTTCTACCAGGCTTCAGAGGTACAACTGACCTAGTTTCCTTGCCAGGAACCAGCAGCAGCACACTTGCCTGGTATGGCATATCAGTGCATCTGCTACACCAAAGGAAAAAGTTAAAACTGTATTGATATAAATAAAAAAAAATTAAATCTGAGCATTCCTATTAACTTCTGTATTGCATTGATCATAAATCAGTGCTTGTAAGATCTGTAAAATTACAACCAACTCAAGCCTGTAGTTTCCAGAGCCTTCATCTTGGATTCTGGAATGTGTTCAATTAATAATTAATCAGGCTTAATGATAATCTTATTATACAAAAGACTTTAAAAAAAATATTCCCAACACACTTTATGAAGTAACATTCCTATTCACATGGAATAATATATCAATTACAGAAATTCAATCACCTCCCAGCTGAGATTTAGCAGGTTTATGCTTAAGGGAACCAGACAAAGTCAAAACAAATCAATGGACTGAATTATTGAATTTTTGTCAGCTGCTATTTTGCAGCATCCTTACAGGCTGCTGAGCATGGCTATTTGGAGGAGCACTGCTCCATGGCCAGAGGCCGGCCTGAGATGCTTTGGACCCAGAACAAGCTTTGTATCTGCAGGAGAAGGATTTACTTTTGTTCTCTTATTTTTCAAATAGCCATGAAACAACATCCTGGCTTGAGGAATAAAGTTACCAGGCCCTCTTGTCTTGCACTAACTTGCCTATTTTACGGCACCCAGGGCTTCTGTTTTGAATGTTGTTTTTTAAGCACAATCTCTTGTATGGGTTTAAATGTCTGGCACAAGGCAGTCAAAAGAGTTATTTGTTCAAGCTTGCTGCCAAGAGGTTTGGATTTGGGCTGGCTATCATTTGTTTCGTCCATACTAATGACATGCTTTAGACAAACATTTGGCATTGCATTCTTGGCTTGGGAAATCCCATTTTCTCAAGGAAATATCTTTCCATATTGCTAAATGAATATGAAAAAAGAGGATCCCTGTATAGAAAAGGTGGAAAACTACTGTACCTGTCACAAAACAAAAGAAAATGGAACTTGGACCTGTTGGACTACTGGGGGGTGGGGAAAGTAGGGCACAAGTGAAGCAAGGACAGGCAAAACACAATATTCAAGAAATATCCAGCTTTCCCACAGTAAGAAAATGGGTGCGCTGTGGAGTCAAGCAAATTACCCATGCCCTGGGGTTATTTCCAACAGTACTAAACCAGAGCTTCACTGAAACACCTTGTGACTGCTGTCCCGCTGTACTCTTCTCCAACCTGTAAAATACCATTTTCTACACAAGCTCAGGTTCTATTAAGCTAAATATTCTGCCACCCTTGGAACTTTACAGCCTTATGCCTGCCTTCCGGATCTCTTCAGATCCTCCTTAATCAAAAAGAAAATTAAGTTCTATGCATTATCTTTTGTCTCCTTCAGTAGTATACCTTAAGATGACTCTGGTTCATTTCTTTTAGATTAAACAAGTTGCTTTGATTTTAAGGACAAGGAACTTTCTTAACTCTTGCAGCAAGCCTCGCACAGCAGACAGAACCCCAGGATTGCCATTACTGGTCCCACAAACATGTCATGATGCAGCTCCTCCAGAGACCACAAACACCCAGTAATTGCATCTCAGGCAGCAACAATCTGCTGTAATTTATTAAGTTGGGCTTCAACAGATGTTTAATCAGGGCTGAGGTTTATCATCAATAAATTTGTCATGCTTGCTTAGTTTTGCTTCTGATTAGGGATGCATAAACTCCCATTGCCTAATTTCAAACATTCTTTGAACACAGTTTAAAAGTTCCGCTTGTCTGAGAATTACTGCTTTAAGTTTTTGGTATAAATCTTTAATGCGGTTTTGAGACAAAACTGAAGAGTAACAAAAGAGCTGACCATAAGCAATAAAAGAAGAAAAAAAAAAGAGCGAAAGTGAAAACAAAGGATTTGGGTAATAGATGGAATGGGAAGATAATGGGGAGCAGGGAACATAACAAATGTATACCATGGCCTGTAAACCATTTCATTCCAGCATAGCTTTTGTGCAATCAGATGTGGAATTCCTCTATTTTAATATACTGCCCGGTGGAGGAAGCGAAAGGGTAACAGGGGTGAGAATGTGTTTTTACTCTGTGCACAGGATAAAAGACAAAGGGAATCTCAGATTTAAATTACAACTAGTACCAGTTATTGAATTCAATTTTGCCAACCCTCCAAACACAAACTTTAATGCTCCTCCTGACTTTTAAGGGCTTTCCAAGCTGTGTTTAGGGCTGTCCACCTCTCATCTAAATAGAAGCATCCTGACTGGCAGGTCTTGTAGCATCCTACCCAGAGAGACCACAGAGCTTTACAAGTGACAAGTTCTTAACCGTATTTCCAAATTGATCCCAGTCCGACCCTTTGACTGAATTAGACAACATTTGAACTTACTGCTAAAGACAATGTATATCACCTGAAAATGTAGAACTGTAGACTTGCAAAGGTCAGCTTAAATTCTGCAACCATAAATAAAATATTGTTATGTTTACCACCATAAACCTGGACCTTAGCTAAAGGAATTACTAGGCTGGCAATACTGCTAGCCACGCACACCTTCTTTCAGCTCCAGTGGCTCTTAGTCCAGCTCTGAAAAGCAGCTCTCCATAAGACACCAATCTTGCCATTCCAGCCTGCTCTCAGGAGGTGCCTGCAGCTCCACATGTCCAATTTTTCCCCCCTCCTTTTTTGTTTTCCTACAACCATTCAGAAAGAAACCTATCACTAGGCCAGGTCAATAAACATGAGCAATTCTCCAAGCCTTCTCTATAGTCTCTTCAACTTAAGGGGCGGGGGGGGAAGAAGGCCAGTGGAAACCTACAGGGTGGGCCACATAGTATAAATCTGCAGTATTAAAATTAGCAGTTGTGAACAGACAAGCAACTCAATCTTTCCAGCTGTACAGACTGAAATAAATTCCTGAGCAAAGGTCCATTAATGAAAATAACCCATCCTCAATTCTCCCAAAATTAATGTTGGGACAGATTTTAAACACAGGTGGACTTGTCAACATGTAGACTGCAATGTTACTAGCTGATAATGGATCTTATCAGGGAACCCAGTCATTATACCAAGAATGTGCATAAATCCATGAGCTACATGCACACCATCTATAAGCAGAAGAGTTGCAAGCCTTATTTTAAACAGCTGCTAAGCAGATTATTCCCAGGTCTTCAGCCAGAAATATCAGGCCCCTTCACTACTTCTGTTCTGCACATTTTTTGCCCTTTACTAGTTGTCCAGAGAGAGACTAACAGGTTATATTGCATTAAAATAGACAAGGTAGACTACATTTATCAGGTGGGTTTTTTTTTTTTATTCTTTTTTACTAAAGAATAAAACAAAAATACTGGCACTGAATTTGAGATTTCCAAATTTCCCCACAAAACCCTAAGCTCTTCAGACTTTATACTGATCATCAGAAAAGGTAATTTCAACTCAGTGCTCAGGATTGCAAGGACATCCCATGCTATGCAAACTCCCAGCTCCAGCACCGAAGCCAGCAGCTGGGGCACAGCTTGTGTCACCCTGCCCGGTGGTTCTGCAGAGACCTCCATGGGTGCTGCTACCACTCCCTTGCCTACACCTTTAATGCTGAGTATGTTTAAGTGCAAAGCATTTTGGAGGAATTACATCAGGTGCCATGATTTGGTATTTTCCAACTGGGGTGGGGAACACAATCAAAGCCGTCAGGAAATGCCCAATTAACACTTCAGTCAATCCAGTACAATTCCCAAATCCTGGGACCGCAACCTAACGTGTCAGAGCAAAAATGTCTCTGCTAAATGTCTGTGCACACTGTGGCTCCTTTAATGATCATGCATTACAAGAACAAGTCCTATGAGGAGCAGCTGAGGGAACTGGGGTTGTTTTGTCTGCAGAAGAGGAGGCTGAGGGGAGACCTTATTGCTCTCTACAACTACCTGAAAGGAGGCTGTAGTGAGGTGGGTGTTGGGCTCTTCTCCCAGCTAATGGGCGATAGGGCAAGAGGAAATGGCCTCAAGTTGCACCAGGAGATGTTTAGATTGGATATTAGGAAAAATTTATTCACAGAAAGGGTTATCAAGCACTGGAGCAGGCTGCCCAGGGAGGTGGTGGAGTCACCATCCCTAGAGATAATCTAAAAGCTGTGTAGACATGGCGCTTAGGGTCATGGTTTAGTGGTGGACTTTGCAGTGTTCGGTTAATAATTGGACCTGATGATCTTAAAGGTCCTTTCCAGCCTAAATGATTCTATGATTCTAAGAGAAGAGAAACAAGAAAGCCAAGTCACTTGAATGACTAATGCCAGGTCACGGCCACATAAAGCAAAAGCGCTTCCTGGGACCAAGGGCCTCAAAGCAGACACTTTGCTGAGCAATGCAAACCAGCTGCTTAATAAATATAAAAGGAAATACAAGTAAATTACCTTGGAAAACAAGTAAGGCAGAGCCACGAATTTATGTTTTCCACTGGCATAAAAAAATATAGTTCATATGCTAGCTATTTAAGTTGTACTTAAATGTTCGATTACTCTTAAATGTTAGATAGTAGCAATAAAATGTTACATAACTCTTAAAGCTTTCGATTAAAAGCACCAGTGAGGCACATTACTTCCAAAACCCTGGTGTAGTTACTCACTGTGCTTAGGCACAGTACCGTAGTAATATGTTCAGCAGAGGGTAAAAAAGAAGACATGAAGAGAGCAAAAGCTGCAACAAAATAGGTTATTTGGCAGGAGGTGGATTACTTCATATAAAGTTATGCATTTTACTTACAAACCAGCCACTGACCCTTTTACACATCTGTAAGTCTCCTAAATACTACACAGTTCAAACTGGAACAGCTAAACGTGACCCATCTCATACTTCCCTCTCTCTAATTATGAATTGCTTCTTAGGATGAACAGCAGTAAGAAACTGTTACAAGTGTACAAAAGTATTTCTGAAAGAAATATGGTATGACTGCAAAGCAGTGGATGCACATGCCTCCAGGATCTGTTGCAAAGTGACTGAGCCCCACTTCTCTCATCGCTTCCGAGCCTTCTGGTGCTCACCCCAAATTCGGTATCTGATGGTGTGAGTGCACGTGATAAAAACCACTACCCAGAACACTTTACAACGTATTATTTATTGACTTAAGAGATATTACTACAGAAAAATTTTCTGGCTTATTTGTCGTCACTGTTTTCTGTACATACAAGAATACATATAGGAGATACATGTTAACACCAGATTTTAATCCTCTGGCTTATCACACCGGTACTGTACAGTGAGTTGAGCTCTATATTGGTACAAAACAGACAACCTTCCCTTCACATCACAGCTTGGCTTGCACAGACAGGTATCCGTTCAAGAACATTTTGCATTGACGAAGCTGTGTCTGAACCATTTTCATGTTTGTAATTATTGTCAATATTGTAGTAAAGCCTGCAAAAGCACTGGGACTCCACTGCACAAACAGGTAACAGAAACATTCCCCTTCAGATGAGTTTAACAGTGTAATACATGCTTCTGAGTGTCTTTGCTCCCACCATCAACCTCTCATTCAACAAGAGTAAAATATCTAATAGTTCATCAGAAGCTGATGATGATTGTGGTTTTACCCTCTGCACAGTTTTGTTTGAAGCCTTTATAAAAAAGTCTCCCCTCAATTTTTTTTTTCTTATGGGCGCATAGGAAAAGCCCAAGTGGAGCATATAGGCATTTCTGATACACACCCCAAAAATTTTACAAGTACCATATGAAAACATTTTGGAAATAAAGTGTTCTGAATTTCACTCTTTCAACACAGGAATACTGAATTTTTAATGCAAGACCACTCATCTTTTCATCTTTAAGCATGAAGTGTCATCTGGTGGATTGACACAGAACTGCACTGAAAGTAAACCTTCCTTAGAGCAAATTTTACTAGGGAAGTAAAAACAAACTAAGCAGAGATAATATTTACCTATAACCTAAGAGATGCAAATAATAGTAGTACAAACCTCTATCAGGTGCAAATGTTTAGAAGAGGCCATAAGACTACCATAACACCACTACGGATTCAATGGACTTACCCCACTGAAGTTCAGGGAACTCCAGTTATTTATGACTTACCATCTAAAAGCTACTAAAAAGTATTCAGAAAGCTACTAAAAAGCTGTATGTCTCCAGCAAAAATATTAAAAAAAACCTTAGTCAAATTACTTACATTTTTTTGAAATGTAAATTGAGATCCATAAGTAACTAGCTGAATTTGGAACTGGAGCTTTCAAGGAAAACAGTTACCTTTGGTGATATGTCAAACTGCTTTCCCTCATGGGGAAAGAAAAAAAACAAAACCCAAACTCAGATACCTTAATCAAGGCCAAGAAGTATGCCGCAATGCTTTAAATAAAGAGCAAATACTTAAGTAGAAACAAAACTTCCTGTTTCTTTCTGTGCCTTTTCGACACACATTCTGGTCTCCTCTCTCTACCTCCGACATCATTATTTTAAAAAATACACATCTCCTTTCTTATAACTGAAGAGAAGTAAGAGACTGAGCCAAGAAGAGAAGAGAGACTACCACAAACTCCTAATGAACCTACAGAGAGGAGGGAAAAAAAAAAAGAAAAAGGAGAAAGAAAAAAAGCCTTTGCCAGGATCACCATCAAAAGATTAACTTCTGTTGTTTTAATGCTTCAACTCTAAAAGTAACTCCTCCACAACAAATGTATTAGTTTAAAGACATTGATTTTGAAATACATTATTTAGCAAACTCAATAAGCAAACCATGGGGCAGGCACCTTCAGGAAACACTCAGGTTTTCAGGAAGAGGAGGAGTGTTAATCAAGTTACAAAGTAGAAAAATCAGCAGCATCTTCCTGGCCTTTCAAACAATTTCATCACTTGCTGTGGAAGATCATGGCTATCGATGGCACAGTTTGAAACCACTGCAAAATCTGTTTGCCAGAGAATGCAACCCAGCCTCCACAACACGGTCCTGTTTGTCAAGGCATACAGAAGTTAGACTCTATTAGGTTCAAGTATTAATCTGAAGTTAGCTTGATGAGCAAAGTACACCTCTTGGATACAGAATCAGTCCATGCTCTGACACTCCTTTCCTGTGCCCCAAGGTTTGGACAGAGAATACTGGCCAAGCCTCAATTTGAGCCCTGCCAGCATGGCCCCGCCAAGCTGGCTGTCCAACACTGCCATTGCAGGGTTTCAGCAGGGCTGACAATGGATGTGTCACCATCCCCATTTCAGTTCTGACCAAAGAACTCTTTTGAAGCAAGTCTCCCAACTCACCTCACTCCACTGTGTTTTGGTTTCTAGCTCAGCACAGTCTCAGAGCATATGACCTGGACTTCCTTCAGAGGAAATGAAATTAGAAGAGGCATTCAAGGAGCGCATCTAGCACACAACAGCAGCTAATAGCCATTCAGTCTGCAGGGCCTAAAGAGAGCTGATCTAACATAAAAGCCCTTCAACACACGCAGGGCAGATGTAGGGCCCTCAGCACCAACATCCTTACATAGATCCACTTCTACAGGCTGCATTTATTGCTGATGTAGACTTAGCTGACATAAGGTATTTTTCCTTTCTTTGATATTTTTAATCTAAAAAGAAATGCTTTACCTAAACAAAACCTATTGCTATACATTACAAATGAACACTACATCCTAACAAGGACAATACCAACTGGAACTACTTCCCACTCCTGAACCAGGAGCAAAAATACTCCAAGAATTGCTTATACGCCTCACTACTAGCCAAATCCAGTCTTCCCCAAAACCTGACACAAGAGAGAAGCCAACCACTGCAGCATTTTTATTAAAAAAGACCAGGCTATTCAGTCAGAGGTGAGAGCAAGTTTCTCAGTAGGGATTTCTAACAGCCAGCACACACTGGAAAAATGTTCGTTAGGGACTGCTCACCTCTGCATCCTGGGTCACAGCTGCCATTGAGAGATGCTGATGCCACAGATAGAGAGCTGATCCACCTGGCTGCAAGGGAAACTATGTGTTTACACACTCTAAATCAAGTTGAAACCTTAAAGATTATCCAAAACACCAACAGAACCAGTTTTTCACACAAAGAGCTGCCTTGCCAGTAACAAGCTAGCCTAGGTCTGACCCAAGCTTTTGGGCAGCCTTAAAGCTGAACCTCCCAAGTCCAGCAGGGCTTTCCAGTCAGTTCAAATAACCTCATCATCTTTTTTATTTCAGACTCCAAATAAAGTCCTCAACTGTCCCAGACAAGGTAAGGAAGAGACAAAAAGCTCCAACAGATCAGAGGAAACAAAGCCCATCATCTTCTCAACTTTCTCAATAGCTGTCAGAAGTCCAACTGATCTGACAAAGACCAAAAAGCATTACCTCAAGGCTCAATTCAAACACAGTTGATTCACAGTCAGATTAAAGTGCAAGTATTGTACACTGACATCTGAAGGTTCAGTTGATTAAATTATACAGTGTAAGTCAGTAGTTGAAACAGACAAGTTTCTGGTTCTCCTGATTAAAAACTGTCAAGCGGCTAAGTGCAAAACTTGATCTGCCTAACTGCAGAAAAGCTGAAAAAGTCATGCGAGCAGTGGCTTACCTCCCAGTAACACCCTAAATCCACGCCCAGTTGTTTTACATAAAATCTAAAAATACTTAAGCTAACTAAGGAGGTTAAAATATTTATTAAAAAAGAAAGGTATACTGCCCCATGCATGTACCCCTCATACTCTGAGGTAAAGATACGGTCTTGCTATTAGTCCAAGGAGGATAAAGAGCCCCTAACTCTGCATATATGATAAGAGGAGCTCATGAACTGCAGTGCAGTGACGGTGCCAGAATCAAGTTGTGTTATGGCTCAAGGCCCCAGAACATCTTAACACAGTGCTAAGGAAAGCCACTTCAATGCAGTGTCTTCATACCCCTTTAGGGATTGCAAACCCTATGTTTAGGGGCACGGAAAGAAGCCAAGAGATTTACAAGAATTAGCATGACTATATCTAGAGTTTCCTACAACACCCACTTTTTCCAGTAGAGGAGATCTGTGGGCTTCTGAGGACTGAATTAAATGCCCATTTATTCAATACAAAGACTGAACTCCACCAAGGCACCAGCTTCCAGCTAAAGAAATCTTCTAACGTACATCTTACAGATTCCTTAAATACATATCTTTCTAGTATTGCCTTTATTGTTGGTGCCAAGAAAGCTGTCTGCCAGCACAGTAGTAACTCAGGCTTGCAATGGGGGAGGTGGGGGAGAGGGGGGAAACATTCATAACAATATCAAAGATTAGGAGTTTCCTTCAACACCAGTGGAACACTGGTGAACAGCTGCAAAAATGCAGAAAACTCTTTCCTTCTTTAAGACTTGATTAGCCATTATAAGATGTAAAGACAATCTCTGCTACCACTGTGATTCCCTGCAAGACACCCAGAACTGCTGCAGAGGAGTCAATGCGTTACAATATCCCCATTTAATAAGATCATTGTAAAGCTCCTTTCTTTGGCAGAATCCAAACCACACCAATTTTCAGCATGCAGCATCTTACTTTTCCCACCACCCTCGTAAGTATAAATGTAACCCTCTGAGCCACAGATAAATTTTGTATTCACCACAAGAATGACAGATACCTTTGATTGCTGCAATTTTTTCTCATCTCCTGAGTTCAAAGAAATCTAGTCTTTCTAGATGTATCCATGCTCTTCATAAGCAGAGTTGCAAATGGAGCCTCATCAACTAATTTTCACTGTAATGAACTTGGACACACCTGACAAAGAGGAAAATGAAAGAGAAAAAAAAAAAAAAAGAGGTTTTGTTCCTACTTTTATTTTCCCATTGGAACAGAGGGGTGTAGCATTCGTCTCTGTCATTTCCTGCTCTCTTATTGACCAAAGTCCATCATGCCACCTGAACAACAAAACCTGTATCAGCCTGTAATTAAGAGAGTGGAAAGGATAGTAGGAAAACAACCTATAATAGCCTGGGTTTTTTCCTAATGATATTGATATGCTGAAGAAAATCGTTAACTGCTAAGCATCCTAGATCTTAAACACTGACATTACTTTACAATCTGTATCCTCAAACACTTTTCAAAGTAATCTAAGGATTACCCAACATTTGAACAAGGAGAAAAAAAACCATGCCATGACTTGCAGGGAACTCTAAATTTGGTTCAGACCTCTGAGCATACTTATTATCTAAACTTGAGCAAAATAAATACCAATATTCTTACAATGTTAGATATAATTGCAAGGGAATATACTGGCTTCCCATGAACTCAGAAGAATCTTTTTTCCCCCTGACAAGATACTGGTAAATATTTTATCTTGTACTGTACTGGGTCTGCTGAGTATTGTAGGCTGCCTACAGCACTAAATATCAAGTATCAGTTCTTGTTTTTGAAGTGTCATCCTAAAAAATATGAAACTAAGCATGACTGTGCAGAGAGTAGCAAGCATTTCACTGTTTATAATAATCCCGGCTACATGATATAAGACTATGGCGTGCCCTAGCTTATAAACATTGCAAGCCCACTTTTAATAGTGGGTTAGCCAACCTGAATCCAGAAGATAACGTTCCTTTTCTAGTGGAAAATCCATCCAAAGATCTGGCAACATACAGTACAAACTAAAGCTGAGCTCATATTGCCAAAGATCTCCTATTTGCCTCAACTGGGACAGAGGTATTTCATCCCGTGTACAACAGATTGTTATTTTCAAAGCCCTTCTTAAAAAAAAACAAAAAACACAGCCCCCCCATCCCCAAAACACTACTTGTTACAAAAAATTTTATTGTCGTCCCAGCCAGCAGACCCTCAGCAACCCTCAGCCATGCTACACGTTCAGCTCCAAAGAGCAACATCCTGCCCACATACAAGTTGGCTTAGCAGAAGAGAGCTTAAGGAGCGTTCCTAAATTTGAAACTAGCAAAAGGAAACAATTCAAATTTAAACACAAATAGTTATTTTTACATGGTCAGTATGACAGAATTTGAAAGAAGGAAGAAATTGTGTTTGCATTAACCTTCTGGAAGTTACTACACCGGGAATGGATTTGGAAGCAGGTGTGCCTGATGGAGTGTGAATCTGCCAGTTTGGACCAAATATTTATAAGACAATTGTCAGCACTGAAAAAACAGCCTGGGAGGAAGGCAGTCATATTCCTGATTGCTCTCAAGAAGGGATCATGCTGCAATGAATAAAAAACAAAACCCCAAAAACTCAAAGCAAACGAACAAACAAACAAAAAGCCCCAAACCAAACCAAATCCAAAACCTACAAAACCAAACCCAAACCAAAAACCATGCGAGACAATTTCAATAGTCAACAAAAACTGAAAATGCATTTAACTTGATTTTAGCCTTATATCTGGACTACACAGGGAACAGATTTAATGGGTGGGCCTGAAGAGAGAACAGCAACACTCACCCATTTAGACCAGCTCCAAACAAGAGACCAGATATGTCGGTATCTTTACTTCATATGCTACATATTTACCAAGGGCACAGCACCAAATACTATCATTATCTAACTTATACAAACACTTCTAAGCTCTCCAGAATTCTGCTTGTAGAAATCCACAGCTGAGTCTGTGCTACAAACCTTACATAAATCAGACTTTATCATGACTGCCATTAAATAAACATAAAAATAACAATGCAGAAAAAATACAGACTTCCAGTTTTTGGTTTTTTTGTTTAAACAAACTAGCTCAAATCCTACAACTGTGAGATCCAGCATAGGGCTCTTAAAAATACATTGAAAGTATTTTAAAAGGAGAAATAATAATAAAAAAAAAAAACAACAAAACAAAACTAGATACTACAGTTTAATCAATACTAGCAAGCTTAAGTGGATACTCAAGATCTACACACCATTTTGAATAGGCCAGCTGGGTCCAGGGAGTGGGAACAAATTCAGAGTCAGTTGAAGCACCAGCTAAAGACACAGCAACACTTTTTCATTACCAAAACCCAAAATTAACAGAAGTCAGAGCACTCTGCATACTTTGCTCCCAAGTGAAATAAACCAGTCTTCTCTTTTGCATTGTTACACCAGACTGAAAAATAACAAATTTGATTTTAAGGTCTGCCATATGACTTTTCAGCAAAGTGACACCACTGCAGTCATGAGCATCAGCTTAAATAAAAAAACAAACAAACCTTAAACCACCACCAGAGCTTCAAGTCCTAAAAAATAAACAAAACCAAAACAGAAGTTACAGAATCAAGTTACATTTGAACTACTCCCCTTTTATAACTGTACTGCCTTTGAAAATCCTAACCAATATTTTAAAAACTTCAATTATATTCCACAAAAAAAGGATTTTAAAGCCTTCTGTGCAAATGGTGATTTTGCAGTATTTTTAGAAACTAAGGCACATCACTTCTAGACAGTTTTAATGCATTTCAAGATACATCAATACAAGATATTGATTTACTAATCAAATGGACATTAGATGAAGTGTTATCTTCTCTTCCCTATTATGTAATGAAATTTTTAAAAACTCAGTTTTCAGTGTGAAGTGCCTCCTTGGTAGGGTGCCTGAGCAATTCCCCATAGGATGCACAGTTCTAGGGAACAACAGATATGATTGATTTTATTATTTATCATATCACCACACCCAGAATTCTGTAGGCTACACCCAGAGTCTACATGCATAAAAGTCTGATTTAATATATAAGGTCATTTTTTCCATCGCAAGATAGAAGAACATAAATTCTGGGGAAAAAAAAAAAACAAATGGGTAAACAGCAGCAGAATTATGCAGTTATCAAAACTCAGGAATGTGATCTATCTAAACCTCAAGGTTTGGGATTTAAAAACCAAAAGTTTCGGTTGGCTGAAAGTACAAATGTACATTTTTGCAATCTGGTCACCAGAAGCATCTGAAGAACAATGCTAAATTAGCCTATAACTGTAGCAACTCAGGATTTTATTTTTTACATTTTATTACAGACTGTCAGCCAAGCAGATGCTACAACAGAAACACATCTTAGAAAGAGATGTCATCAGGAATATCCTGAAGGTACCACTGAACTGCAATATGCCAGGAGAGGTGAGAGAAATGGAAAAAGCACATGGGAGGCTGATGCTGAGCTTCATAGGTAGCACACAAGGGTTCTCAGTCGTCCTGGAGTGGGACAGACAGGTGGTGAGGACTCAACAGAGTTTGAGGTTCATCCAGTGAAGCACATGGAATAAATCAGGAGACAGGATAATCTAATGTGTTTGGCAGATTTGGAATATACTCTTAGCAGCTGATACCTGTGTGGTTGGGAGACCCAAGCAATGTAGGTGCAAAAGCAGATGCAGTGGAAATTGAAAAGCCAAGTTTAAAACCTGTACTGTCAAGGATTAAGATCTTTAATAACATTTCACCAAGCCACTCCCAAATTACAGGCACCACCTATGGCTCCCAGGTTTCTGCCCCTCCATCAAACAGAAAATAAAACAGAACATCACCCTATAGAGGCACTGCTGCCATAGAAAATCATCAAGATCGATCCTGATCAATTTTCAACAGTGGTTTTGTTTGAAACCTAATTCAACGGGGAGGGAGGAGACAAAAGGTAGCATCAACACAGGGCACGCTGTGCTCCAGTTGGAGGCGACTATTCTACAGGTTTCTTGCTGCTTTGGGAAAGTCAGCTTAAATTCAGAACACATTTTGCCTGTGGACACAGCAGCAGGGCTGAACATCCCCCTACCTCCCCAAGTTTGCTGTCAAAATACATGTTTTCTTAACACTTTGAACATACAAGGAAAACAGTGGCACCACTCTGTATATATTTTCTCAACAACCAGAAATTAGCTTTTTTTTTTTTCCTATAATATATACTAACAATCCTACATCTGTTACCATCCATAAGAAAATTTCTGTTTCTGTAGAGGCCATGAGTTCTGTAACTTTATAAACCCTCCTGCTTTAAAACACAATCCAATTTTTAAACAATTGGGAATGGGGGGAAGAAGAGGAAGAAAAAAGGTACAACCACCTCTTGGTGCCAGCTATTCCATAATCATTTGCTACCAAGTTTTTCATGGCTGAAGCAGAGGCTGTGGCCAGGGGCAGAGCTTGAACCCTGGACTAGATGGACAATTAACACAACAGTTCCTTTACCCTCAAAATTAGCTTCCACATTTTCTTTGTCCTAACACGATGATTAGCAATTTTTAAAATTAACTTCTGGGACTTGCATGGTCTGGGAAATAATAATAATAAAAAAATCAGACTATCCTTTCAAGTGAATAAGAAAAGCATCTGTTCTGCATTCCAAGTGAACGGCCTGTTGTGACAGGACAAGCGGTAATGGTTTAAACTAAAGGAGGGGAGATTTAGACTGGATATAAGGAAAAAATTTTTTACTATGAGGGTGCTGAAACACTGGAACAGGTTGTCCAGAGAGGTAGTAGATGTCCCATCCCTAGAAACATTCAAGGTCAGGCTGGATGGGGCTCTGAGCAACCTGATCTAGTTGAAGATGTCCCTGCTTGCTGCAGGGTAGTTGGACTAGATGACCTCTAAAGGTCCCTTCCAAACAAAACCATTCTATGATTCTATGAAGCAACTTTGACTGCACAACCATCAAAATCAAGCAGCTGTAACTCAGACCTACAACCCAATTCCAAGAACTCCAGACAGTATGGATGAGACAGGCTTTTTATTTTACTATTTTGGGGAACTCTTACTCTCCCCTAGCTGTGAACACTTGCACCTCTGTTAGTAAACTAGGAATGGCAAGGCAAGACATGTATTTGCTTAAGCTGAAAAAATTTTTAAGAAGTTAACTTCTCAACTGCATAACAACTGGGGAGGTGGGAGTTGTTCCCACCAACTTTGATACTTGGCTCTGCATTTTTACAGCCAAGAAACGGGCTGTAAGAATTTCAATAGCAATTAGTAAAGCAGATCCAGGAGGGCTCAGCAGGCAGCACTATTTGCTCCTCCATGGGAAACTTCACTCTGAGTGAAAAACTCCCACAGCCGGTGGGAGTGATGCATGGAGGTGGCACACCTGGCTCTAAGAGGAAATGGGAATGGCTGAGATTTTCCTCCAGGCAAAATTCATCCACCCCCAATCCAGGGCTTTGCAGATATTTAACAAATGGAAAACAGGGGAAAAAAAAAAAAAACAACCACCACACAAACAGAAAAACCATATATGCTACTTCAATGCAAACCGTAACAGTTCCAACATGTAGCTATATGCTGTTACAGCCCGGGGACTAGACATTTTATTAGTGTAAGTTATTGTAGATTCAGCCACCGCTCCAGTAGATCTGGGCAGAACTGCAACAACCAACAGTAACAATTTAGCCACAGGGGCACAATCCCTCTTCTGTCAAATTTAAGAGGGAATACAATACCCAGTTTGCACTAGCTTCATGCATTCAGCTCTCCTATGTGAGCCGTGCTCCCAGCAGCTTGCTGTCAGCAACACTGCAACTGCAGTTTCTAGCCCAAGCGCCAGACCACTACCATAGGGCTCCAAACATAGCCCCAAGCAGTGCGTCAGAGATAGGCTGGGGAGAGGAAGCTACATTGGTGTTCAGCCTCTGTGGAGAACTCTCATGAGAAACCTGCCTATATCTCCCACAAACAGTGTGAGAACTGAGTTCATTTTCACCCTTTCTTTCCCAGAAACGATGCACAGTCAGCACAGGGCATGCTGTTGGACAACAGCAGTAAAATCTAGAAAACAAAAACACAGGAGGCTGAGATCTGGTGGTATTTTTGTCCATTGGTTTTGGGGGAGATCACTCCCTCCTTTGCCTTGTTTATTCAGTTCTCTTGTTGTTCTGTACCCTAGAGAACCTTTCCTTTATTTCTGCAGTGTCCACACATTAATTTCAAAGTGTTTTGTACAGGTTTCCTCTTTTACAAATTTCAGATTTCTGAACTAATTTTGACTTTATAACTCTCTCTCTTCAAAACCTCTTCCTATACCCCTTTTAATTTTTTTTCGTGCTTCATACTCACCACTTCCTCCTCCTTTTCCACCTCAGTCTTCTCTTCTAGTACTCCATTCACTTTAGCTTTTACACAAGTATTTTTACTCAGCATTTTGAAGACATGGGTAAAATACAAATCACAAGCACCCATCAGATGCCTAGGACTAGTGGCATGAAATATGCTCACTGCAAATCTCATTCTGGAATATGGTATTGTGGAGTGACAACCAAAAACCACCAAACAGGTGATTCGTACCGAACATGGTAAAACTGCACTTGGAGGCTTTTTTGGGCTTTCTTTCCCTGCTCTTTCCCCGGCCTCAATGTTTGGTACACTAACTTTCACCCTCTTCCAATCTCAAGGCCCCAAATGATTGCTGAAGTAGCAAGAATGTCATGAATGTAAATACTTGCTCAGGGTTAAGTTACCAAGAATTTCTGCTCAGAGCCTGCAAGCTCAAAAAGAAGGAATAAAAAGAGGCCAAGAGTTTAAGAAAACTAGAGCCCAGTGTTAAATTCCTTCATTATAGTCAGACACCTGCCTGCTTTTCCTCCTGTATATTTTAGACATCTGAAACTCTGACATCGAAGTGATATTTAGGTGTCTCCCTGCCTTCCAACAAATACTGGGACTACTGGGCTCTTTGGACTTTTAGAAATCAGATTCTTTAATATGAAGGCTGGTAGCCTCCGAAAATCTCCACCCAGATTGCCATGAGGATGTCTATAGATGTGTCTGCTGCATGCGTACACTGTACCCAAACACTTCATCCAAAGGCTAGAGGTTGGGCTTCCAATAACAGGCTGACATCTTTGGCTGACCAGAGTCCAAAGTGTCTGTGTTTTAGTCTTTCACGTTAATTAACCAGCTCAATGAGTACCTCTACTGTTGATTTATTTAAAGCAGTAGCTCTGTTTTCTTCAGCAACAGAATATTCAAAATGCCTCTCAAGAGAGAAAAATGTCAAATATAATGCAGAATTGATTCATTCAGCAGTCTGGCATAAAAATATTTTCTCCCCGAATGTTCATTAAGCCAAAGAATTTCTAAGAAGCAACATCAAATCAGTCTCTGAAGAAACTCGAGAACTAGA
The DNA here is from genome assembly GCF_963921805.1 of Phalacrocorax carbo. Taxonomy (NCBI): domain Eukaryota; kingdom Metazoa; phylum Chordata; class Aves; order Suliformes; family Phalacrocoracidae; genus Phalacrocorax; species Phalacrocorax carbo. The sequence goes on along the minus strand of NC_087518.1, from coordinate 23,831,138 downwards.
ATATTCTTTCAAAAGAAGATGCTTCATCATTTTAAAACATAATTTCAGCAATATAACTATTCATGGCCATAGTGACATTCACAAGGACCTACAATGTTTAGCAGTTCCTCGCCTCTTACAGCAGTTGGCAGTGGTCTGCTCCGTCCCTCCCTGTTAATGCCTTGAAGGTTCTGTCATCCCAAGATCTGCCTTTTCCTACTCCTAACAGATTTGAAGACCATGAATTGTATGTTACTCAGTTCACTGCCTGATAACAGCTTCTTACCAAACATCAGTAGCTTGCTTCAGAACAGCAATCAATACTTCCAACACATTTAAATGTACTGCAGAATTTATGCAAATTTATTATGCAATTTAAAAACTTAGAAATGATTAATCTTGCTTTTAATAACACTGAATTCTTCAGGAAGACACAGACATTTAAGAAAGACACAAAAGTTAATAACACTTGACACATTTCCTCAAGACATAAAAAGCAAGGCTTCTTTCTCCAGGCTTCCTTCTCCAGGCTATTACTGCCCAACATGAGTATGAGTGGGACTCATAAAAGCCCATCTGACCAGCCTCTTGGGGATGCCATGCAACAGTACACCCAGACTTCCTAGTCCCACCACCACCACATATTACATCATTCAGGCAGTAGCACATGTATTAACGCAGGAGAAAAATCCCATTTTAGCACTTCTGCAACTTTTTTATGCTGACAGTAGTCTGTCAGAGTCATGGGTTTTTCATAACCAAAACACTAAACATACTAATAAGTAAAGAAGTAAGACAGAGGGAGAGAAGTATCCTGACGATATCTGAAGCACTATTGAGGCAGCCTGGCTCCGAAGTAGGAACCTCGACCCTCTGTTCATGGAGCTTCTGGAAGTGACAACTTGATGAAATCACCTCTCTGAGCCCCCCAGGGACCCTCCAGGGAATCCTGCATGAGAGGACTGAGGTTATACTATGTAAACAACCTCCTCTCCCCGACCTTTCTGCCCAGTTGCCCACCCAGCCCTCCCACAGCAGTTAAATCACTGGCTTTCTGTCCCACACCAGGGTCTTAAGCCTGGCCAAGTAACAAGAAAAATGCAACCCAGAAAACAAAGAAGTGGGTAATACCAATAAACTCTGAAATACGATTGCATTTCACAGAAAGATGAAAATAGCAACAGAAGTCAGTGACACCAGAAGAAAAACCAAGGAGAAAAGCATTTCGAGAGGCAGAAGTCAGGGACCACAGAGGCAACATGCTTTAAATAATGACATTTGAATTTAGTAACTTAACTCTGAGAAGCTGGGTTACATCTGCACACCCTGAGTATTTCTCACAGAAGTGCACAGCGACTACTGCTGGAAAAAGCAATGGCCATACCAGAAAGGGTATGGGGATGAACATCAGGCTGTCGCTCCATTTAGCACTACAGGAGGGGACACCATGCATTTGCATTTCTTCTCTGCACTGGCTGGTATAGCATTCGTCCCATATCAAGGTAAAGTGAACACACAGTACTTCAGTACCAGAAACTCCTAATGATAGCCAGTACCGATAAAGTGAAAAGCCATGAGCCATGAAATAAAATTCAGAGACCCATAAAATTTTAAGATATTACAAAGCATGAAATGCAAATATAGTAAACCTTGCTTTTAGGAGATGACTGCGGAGTGGGAGGGGGGACAGTAGAGGGAGGGACAAAAAGTTTCTCTGGAAGCACTTTCCAGTGTACCTCCGCTACTGTTCCACCAACAAAGGCCTTCTCAAATTTCACTACTCATAACCTCCAAACCAGCCAGAGTTTTGTGTCATGACTGACTGCTTTCCAATTACTGTATGCTCCAGAGAATACAACACTGATCTGCAAACATCTATTCCCAATTTCATGGTGGATTTTCATGGTGGAGGTCTGGGGTCCTAAGCTTGAGGGAACCAGACTCAGTGCTCAGTGGGGAGTTTGAAGTGGTTGGCAGAGGACAACAAAGTGAGAGACCTGAGAGCTGGTGGTTGGTGTACAGCGTGACTTGAGAGCTGCCACACCATGGAAAGAACTAGATGAAGAGTTCAGTGATACTCCCTCACAATTTCTTTCTCCTCTCTCACTTATAACTCAGTCCACCTCATCTCAGGCTACCTCAAATTCTCTCTCTGTTTCCACACCTGAAAAATGGATGAAGTTATTTTTTTACTTAAAAGGAACATTCAACTAGTCCAGAAAATTTGGAACAAGAGACATATTTTGCAGACAGTATCAATATTCATCATTATGCAAGAATCATAAACCAAGGTCTCTCAAGTGAAACATTCATTTTCACATTAAAATTTGGTAATGCCAACAAAAATGAGTACCACAGTAGTTATTACTACTTTTAATCTGCCACACCATTTACTCCACTCAGACAAGTTAACATCTACAGAACCAGTAGGTCAAATCTCTTAACACAGTATCTGTATCCAGTCCTGGGAGGACTATGTAACCTATTTATTACGTAGGTTTTACCAGCCACCTCTTTTAAATAGTTTCAAATTCTTCAAGTTTTCAGTATTTAGTAAATGTAAAATATTTTGAATGTTTACAAAACAGCTTGAAGAAGAAAATGAATCTTAATCTAAAGCACTTTACAAGTTTCTAGTTTTAGCAGAAACCAGCGTAGAGTCAGAAGGGAAAAAAGCATTAATCACATCATTGTTGCATTTACACTCTGCCCTTTCAATTCTCATATAGACCACTTAGTCACACTCACTAAGCAAAGCATTTGCACCAGTATTACTGATGCCTGACAATCTTAACAAGATTCCTAAAACAAAAAAGGTACAAACAATTTGCAAAAACCATACATTCATTATTACTGAGCTGGGTCGGTAGTAATGGACAAGCTTCAGCCAGGACCATCCAGTGTCCGTTGAGCTGTATGCTTTACAGACACATAGGAAGACAAAGCTATTCCCAAAGACCTCCTACCTAAGTTAGTTGTTCATTTTTCATTGAAAACCACTGGGAAACACATGCATTTTAGATAGCATTTCAGAGGGCAACAGTCCCCAAATCACCTCATCTCACACATCTTATTTGAGAACAAGGCTTCCCCAAAACAAAATATGTAGCAATCTGATCAGGGAGCTTGGACTATAAACCCCTTGGGACACTTTGAAAAACCCAGCCACAAAGCCTGCCTTGAAAACACTGCAGTACAAACAATGCACAAGGGAAAAAATCATCACCTTGGATTCTGACTTCCCAAGTTTTTCCCTCCTGGCATCCCAGGCTTTTGACAAGCCACTTCCACTGCTACTGACCTAAGACAGTCTTCCTTGTTCTAGATCATGCTACAGAAGCTCATACCACACAAGAAGCCATGAGGTCCATCACCACTCTGTTTTGATTCCACCATTTTTATTGGTTTGAACATAACATCCTCTCTTGCATCTCTGAGACACTTCAAGACCAAATAGGCTTTGAAGTCCCAACCTCCTCACACATTATCACATTGTCAACGTTTGGAGGACATCCACAAAAACTCTGCAGGTCAATATTTCCTGTGGCATTACTACACCACTCTGGATTTCCTTAAGGAAAGGGCAACCTAGTATCAATGCCCTGTCTTTCTTCCCCCTCTCTGTGGAAGATAACTAACACAGCTTGCATCTGCACATTTGAAAAGAGGCAGAGCTACCCTGGGAAAAAAGAGTCTCGGCCTCATTCTCAGCAAGATTTTTACACATACATTTAAATGCAAGAAGTTGCACCAAAGGTGACCAGAGAGTGGCAATTTCAGCTCCATTCAAGAATGATTCAATCCAGGACTACACAAGCAAGGCACATGTGATCAAAGTCACATGATCGAGCAAGCTTAGCCTCTACAACCTTCTGTAAGATCACCACACTCTAAGTGCTATAACATTGAAAACAGAAATAACCCTCTCACTGAAGACAACCACAGTCAACAGAACTACATACTCATGCATATGGTGGGATATGTATAGCACCTATCTATGAGGATCTAATGCAAGAGCCCTGGCTCCTTCTATAGCTAATGGAGAGAGAGGTGCTAACACAGGTATTCCAGCTCCTGCAGGCCCCGATCCATGTGGGATGACCCATCTCCAAACTTAACATACAGAAGTAGTTCAGGAAGTGCCAGAAATAAGATTGTCTGAATATCCCTGGATCCAGGGCAGATGGGGAATCTCAGCATGACTGCTACTCACCATAATCTTTCTTGGGTCAATCCAGCCTTTTCTCTGCCCTGCTTCTCAGGAAGGTACTTCCATTTTTCAAAAATAAAGGTTTATTTCTTCAAAAGAAGGAAATCCTTTAAACTCAATTTCTTTTTTATAATTTTTCTCTAGCTTTATTAAGGTAAGGAGATGTACAATATAAAGAACTGGGTCATAAACAAGCTAAATCAGGAGCAAAACCAGCTTGCTTTTTTCAGAGTATTTTATAAACACAGCTCTGCTAGTTTGAATAAGAACCGTGTAACGAAAACATCCTAATAGCATTGTGAAAACTAGCTTTCTACTAAAAATAAACTCCTTATAAAAGAATGCACAGATACTTTTATCAATGTATTTATCACCATATATATCCCATTTACATTCTGCATAGTTCTCCATTTGAACAACAAAACCAATTCTGGTCATTAACAATTGCCAGTGGTCTCTTCCACTCTTCGGTGCTGCTGCGTGTCATGCACTACAAGAAGGGGATAGTCCCAGATTCTTTTAAATTGTAAAGCCTTTTTCCTTTGTTTAAAAATCCCTAAAGCTTGTGAGGGAACCAAGGTAGAGTATATCCCTTCAACATAACACTCTTAATATCTGGAATGGAAAATGTGAGTTAGGTACTGAGGTTTAAAAAACAGCTACAATGTATGCAGCCAATTTTCTAAACATGAATCTCAAAAGGTTTTTTAGGGTTTGGTTTTTTTTTTTTGCATGAGAGTGTAGAGCTTGCACAAGACAGCCAGCTAAATGCAACAGACCATTATGGCTCAGAGGTTTCCAATTTGCAACTAGAAATGGTTTACATTACCAGTACTAACAGATCCAAAAGGTATTTAAAAAGGAGAGAGTGAAAAAAAACTTGGCATTTCATAAGTGTCTAAATATGGATTGGCAGGAAATAAATTTGACCTATGCAGTCTTACTAAAATAAGTGTTTAACAGAACTAGTTTTATGTGGTTTTAGGGGAGCTAAAAATATATTTACACAGCTTAGAGCTCTGTTTACTCCAAGGAGCAATCTCTGAGCACTGTCACCGGTGCAGGATGAGGCTCTCCTGGGCGCCTGCTGACAACCGCCAGCTCTGCGGGGGAAGCAGCGCCCCGTAACTCTCCGCAGCCAAGGCTTCGCCTCCACTAAGGTGCCAGACCAGGGCAGCAGCGTTTGCGAGCTGCAGCTGAAGAGCTCAGGCCTAAAGAGGGCTGGTTTGGACCCCGCTGACAATGGATCGGCGTTAGAAACACGCCAGCCTACTCATGGGGGAGGGAAGAAAAAAATTACCAAAAAAAAAAGTTAACCGGATCTGTTCAGGCTGCTCCACTCCGGGCGAGGCCCCCCGCCCGACCCCCACCGCCGCCCTCCCTGCCCGCCGCTGAGCCCGGCTGCCCGCCGAGGGGCGAAGGCGGGCGGGGAGGAGCGGCCAGAGGTGGGCCCTGCCGCGGGGCACAGCCGCTGGGAGGACGGGGGCAGTGCCCGGGTGGGCCCAGCTGCCCCTGCGGTCCCGCACACCTGGAGCGGGGCTTCCCGCCGCACTCGCTGAGGATCCTGCGGCCCCCACCCCGCCGGGACCCCCCACCCTGCCCGGGCTCCCGGCGGCCCCTGGCCGCCCAGGCCTCCGCTGAGGAGAAAACTTGGCGGGAGAGCGCGGAGGTCGCACGGAAACCTCGCCCCGTGGGCGCAAGGGGACGCGGCGCTGCCGGGTCAGCTCCCCGGGCAGGCAGCAGGGCTCGGCCCGCCGGGTGCAGCCTTACCCTCCGGCTCCATCTCCTCCCGCCGCCGCGCTCCTGCACTCCCCAGTCTGCTGCGAGTTCGGCCAGGCGGCGCGCCGCGCTGAGCGGTTACAAAGGCGGCCGCCGAGCGAGGGGGGTGGGTTTCCTCTCCCTCCCACTGCAGCTGCATCGCGCCATGAGGCGCCACAAGCGGGACGAGGCGCCCCCAAAGGCGGGGGAAGCGGGAGGCTGCTCCCGCCGCCGCACGGCCCCGCACCGCCCGCCCCGGCTTGGTTCGGCCCGGCCCAGGCGGCCAGCGGGACCTGCCGGCAGGAACCGTGCCAGCTATCGGGGGCCTGGGTGCCGCTCCCGGCCCGGTGGCGGGGAAGGAGGGCACCCGCCCGGCCCGGCACTGCGCTGCGGCCGGGAGACGGGGGATTCGCCACAGGCCGCGCTGGCGGGGAGGGGGGTGGTGGTGGTGGTGGTGGTGGGTGTCTTCTTCCCGCCCAGCGCCTCCCGCACCGGCTGAGGGGAAAGTAACGCCCCGCGCTTGCGTCGCTCTCGGGGACGGCGCTACTGGGGGCTCCCATTGAGCCAAGAAGGCCCCGAGCTGACGGGGTCACGTCCCTTACTTCTCGCGCAAAGCGGGTTGGCTCTGGGAGGGCTGGCCTGGGAAAAGCAGCCGGCCGGGAGGAAGGGGCGCACAAGCCCCGCGGAATGCCTGCACACGCCCTTTCCTTGGTCGAGAAATAGGAAGCATCCCCCGGGTGGAGCCCGAAATCGCATGTAACAGAAAGGGAGGCTTCAACAGGCTATGGGCTCCTGCACCAGCTGTTGCCTTCAGAGCCAAAAGCTCTTCGGAGCAGCTGCTGTGGGTGGCTGTAGGGCATGTGGCGAGGCCCGGCTGAGACCACACACCCTGAGCCATGAGAGGCTCCCCAAGCTGGCATCATGTCCTTTATGTATGTGTTGGAGAGCAGTTTGAGTACAAACCCTGTTGTTTGGTCCCCTCACACACCACCACCACACACCACCCTGCACTCCCCTAGCCCCCTACCCCCCTGAAGCCATAAGGTCTTTCAAAGCGTTCAAGTTTCCAAGAAAAGTCAGACCAAGAGATGCCCCTCAACTCACTGCTCTGTGTCTCAGTCAGGACACACCAGGAGTGAGCACAGATGAGCCAAAGGGTGATGCCCTTCTTCACGGGCAGCACGTTGTTACTCTGGCACTAGTGAAGTGCTCCTTCTGAGAGGGTGTGCTGCAGCCAAGGTACAATCCTGCCTTTTCAGGTGAGGTACATGTTTAAAGGCAAGCTTTCTAAGAGTTAAGATCTTCAGCTCCTCATAGCAAGGAGTGACTAATACTAAAGAAAACAAGTGTATTAAGCTTAGAAGTGTATCTCAAACAATCTATCTCTGAAGGAACAAAATCATGTAAAACTGTCTTCACAAAGGCATTTACCTTCATGAAAAAATGCAAAACAGTAAATTCAGAAGTTAAGTGTGTCAGGCTTTAGTCCATTTTTTGTTACCCAGTAATTGGTCGTTGGTCCTTATCTTTCCCCTGAAACATTCAGCTTTTATGTAGGCCCCATTACAGAAATAGACTTCTCGGTAACTTGATAGTGTGGCAGAATGGAAGAACATTTTTGTAATGAAATTCATAAAATGGATTTCTTTGGACTAATTATTCCAGAATAAAAGGAGTCGCTGTTCTAAGGTACCTCTATGAATAAGGTCTAGTTAAACCAGAGTAAAAAAGCAGATTTATCAGTAATGAACCAGCCTGGATTTCTTGATGTTTTTTTTTTAAATACTACCCATTACTTTCAAAATCCTACCTCAAAACATTACATATACAAGTTTAACATTCAACTAACAATTTCAGAGGTTAGACTCCCTACATTTATTGCTGTATGAAATGGTTGTAGATCCCTGAAATTAGTCCTGTGCTTTAGGGCAATGAGGCATATAATTTCTAATGTACTTTCACCACAGCAGATCTGAGTTTACCAACTATTGCAACATGGTTATCAGATGTAATGGGTGTTCAGCAGCAGAAACGAACTTTAAAATTATTGAAAATTATGGAGGTTCTTTGCTCTCAAGAAAGCAAGGCCCATGCTATACAGTATAAAGCTAGCACAATTTTATTTTAAGCATATTTGCTACAGCACCAGAACACCAAATAATTATCATTAAAAGGATTGTTTTATTTCTTGTCCAATTCTTTCCCCACCCTAACCAGCATTTTGGTTTGCTTTGGATTTTTTTCTAGAGAATTGCAGCATTTTTCACTGTAGGTGCTCTCAACTCTCACAGTCTGGGCATTTGCAGTATTGAATTTGTATCTCTGACCAGAACCAGTTGAGTAATTCCAGAGGGACTTCACAGTTTAAGCAAATATTAAATTGCAGCCATTAGTTTTGGCCAGCTACAATTGTAACAAAGGGCCAGTATAAATCTCTTCATACCTAAAAATAAGCCATTTCTTCAACCAAGGTAAGTAATTTGGAGTCAGAGAGCAGTTTCAGTACTTAAGCAACAAAGAGAAGAAGGGCTCTTTTTTTTGCAACTCTGCTAGGGAGCTGAAGGAATAAAAGCTACTGAGAAGGGAGGCTGACACTACCGGCAAAAAAGCAAAACAGTTCAGAACTGGTTTTAGAACAGGGAGGTGTTTTCAGGGTCACTTCCTCTAAATATTGTCCTTTTTTCCCCCTGAATTGAGAGGCATCCAATCCTTCAAAAGTGTGACAAACAAAACCTGAGACTGTGCTTTGCAGCACAGTTTATGACTCTTTAGTAAAAGCATAGAACTCAGCGTTTCATTTAGTTGCATCCTGTAGATCCACATCCAGCTATGTTATGCCCTTTCTTCCTAACCTGAATATCTCAGGCACCCAAGCTGTTCCCCTTCAGTCTCTCATGAAGGAAGTCGTAGTAGGAACAAGTCCATCTTGCTGACATTTCTGTCACTTCTGCCATTCTCAGGCTTAATCTTAGAGAAGTCAAAGCTTGTATTAAATAGGATAGAAATTTGCAATCTTCTGCACTGAACTGGATCTTGGCTGAGCACCTTAAGGTCTTAGTTTTATTAAATCTTACTTGCAAATGCAAATTGCACTTTGTACCCTGGCCAATATACTTATTTTCTTTAAGATTTAAAGCATTGGACAATGTCCATTGAATGTGGTCTTTGTTGTGGGATATTTTTTATTGTTTTCAAACCCTTGATGTCTAATGCACATGGATGCGAGGGTAAGAGAAAAGGTTCAATAAATGTAGTGTAAGCCATTAGTGAAGTTCACACAAATGCTCATTCTTTCTCCCCCCAAAAAGAAAAAAGTTGCCTGTCATATCACATTAAAATTCTTTTACAAGAAGAGCCTCTCAACACAAAATTCTCCCTCATGGTAGGCTTTGCAGTTAAATAAGGATTACCATTGCATGCCCAGGAAAGATAAATCTAAAGCAGGTAAAAATAACCTTTTATACATTTAATGAGACACTGGAGACCAAGAACCTAAGGCTTTGCAAATACATGGGTTTTGTCTAACATGCTTTTCATGTAAGAGATGCATGTTGTGTTCTCTTCTGGATGATGTAATCCTCAGGGTGACCCTCATGTGCTTCTGCCATCCTATGACACTCTACTGAATATACAAAGTTCCTTTGTGTACAGAGCCCTTATTTATAACACTCAGAATTTTGATCAGAACTTTCTTTTCCTTTTCTGAAGAGACTACTTTTCATTTAAAGATGAAGATTTGAAGATTACTCTAACAACTTTTGAGTATTTATGTAATCTCATTTTTGTGAGTTTGAAACCAAGCCTTTTCAATTGCAGAGAAAGAAGTACTGCTTTATTTCTTATTCACGATGACATTAAACCAGCAATTGCAATTAAAAAAAAATTTAAATTTATGGCAGTACTGAAACTGATTCTGTTCCTTTCAGTTTAAATTTGAAAAAAAAGTGCAAAAAAATGATTGATCAAAGGTAGCTTTCACGGGAAATATTTTTAAGCTGAAACCCTACTGCAGTAGGGTTTGGGCTTTTTTTAATGATACCTTAGGCAAAAGCAAGTTTATTCCATATTCACCAACACCAGTTACCAAAGCAGCCAGGAATCCAGAGGAAAAAAAAAAAAAAACACAGAACAACAGAGAGACAAAAATAAGGAACTGCAGATAAAAATAAAGCAGACCTCCATTCAGGACAAGTCCTGTAGCAGCTTGTATGCTTTGGCATGAAATTGTTATAGCAGAGTGGAATACTCTCTATTTTATCCCCACTTCATAAAAGGGTTGAACTTAAATATTTACTAGGTCTTGTATTCTTAATCAGTGTTAATTCTCCTTAACACTGAGGCATTTCAAATCCTGGACTTTCTAATCTCACTGATATTCTTTATACACCAGCTTAACACTTTTTTCATATAAATTGATTCAGATCTTTTTAAGGCAATATACCTCAGAGTTGCTTTCTGGACTGTCTGAAAGTATAAGCAGGTTCATATCACAGATAATGAACGATCTGAGTGTATCACCTCTTTCCAGAGCCTGATCTTCACAACAAAAAATGTTCTTCTTGGATTCCCTGGGGAGAGCAACAGAGCCATTCTTCATCTTTTAAATGTTAAGCTGGGGAAAACAACAATCCTGTTGCTCTTGACAAATAACAATGAGCTACGAAGGTGGTGGATCCACTTGCTTTCTTCTGTGTCTCTGGCATAAAATGAGAGTAGTACCCTAGATCATTAGGGGACTCCTAATATCCTGACCAGAAAAGCTATGCTTAATCTGTGACTATCCACACTCACAGGAGAGGATGATGAGAATGAGGAGGTGTTACTGACCTCTTTAGCTAAAAGTCAACATGTGTGACAGCCAGCACTCTTGATCTCTTCGTGAGTGTCTCTGTTTGCTAGCTGCAACCAGAATACCAAGGCTAAAATTATGACAAAACACAGTAGTGTTAAAGAACCCTCTATGCATATATTAGATTCTGTTTACTGTGGGTTTGCATTTATATTTTTAGATTACTGAAAGCTGTAAACTTGTCAGACATGTATATTAATCTGCAGAACTGGGGATGAACACAGTGACCCAGAAGGTCCTTTCAACTCCCATGTTCGTAATATATTTTGTATCACTTTATGAAGTAAATGAGGAGTTATAGCTGGCCACTATTTGATAAAAGATTTCCAAGCAACACTAACTTTCATACTACCCTCAAAAACAAGATATGCCTTATGAATTGAATCATCTGACATGGCACAGATGCATTGAGGGTGATATTTTTCAAAGCAATGTCTTTCAGGAACATAAACTCCATTATTCAAAAGGAAAAGGACAGAGGTACAAAATGCTCTTAGCATTGAGCAGGATTTAGGTTAAGCCTTTTCAGAAATTATTAGTTACATATTTAAATAATCTAAAGGTATTGTAGATTTTACCCCAAAGTTTTCAGTAACCTAAAATCAGCCAACTTGAGATTCTGTCAGTTTGTTGCTTTGACTAGAGAGGTACTAAAACTGGAATCTCTGTCAAACGAGAGGAGAATACTATTTTTCTGGGCACCATTGAATTAGAAACTTATTCCAGCTTTGGCCTGAAAGAGGCTAGAAATGTTGACTTCTGAGACATGCCACAAGGGTCTGACAGACAATAAGGTTTAGCTTTTAAATAGGAAGAGAGAACCACAGCACTTGAGCTTTGTTGCCTGGTCACTGCTAATCTGGGTTCAGAAACAAACACTGACTTATTCTGAGTTTTGATAACGGCATTCTCATCTTTTTTTTATGTTACTCTAAATACATCACATCAGTTATATAATTATTCCCTGACTTATGGGTGACCCCATAAATCATTTGAAGCCAAAATATTTAGCATAATTTCTTTACTCTGGAAAAAAAATCGCCAAAATGGTTAGTACAATATTATGTAATCTTACTAAATCACCCAGAATACAAACATATATCCTTTAAAAACAGATTCTCTTTGACCCTTCATGAAATTACTAAAAGGTTCTCATACAACAACATTCTTGAATGATCATTTATAAAAGTTTCAAACCAGCCATCACCAGTCTATGTATTATCAGGAAACTGACAAATGCAATGATATCAGGAATTACCCACAAATTACTTCTGCAGTCCTCAAAGCTGCCCTTGCAACTGCATCTTAATAAGGTGATAATTACAGTTCTGTCCAGCCCATAACTGGGCTTAGCTAAGTGATAAAGTGGAGGGGAAAAGTCTACATATAGCTACTGCCCTGCAACAATGTGCCTATTTTCTGTCACATGGAAGATCTTGTGTCGCATCTGTCCTATGGAAAGCAGGTAAGTAAACCTGATTTATTAAAACACAGTCAATTTGCATCTCCATCGCCTCTCTTCAAGGAATCAGATGGCCAAAACTCTCACAGACTTTATCAGATAGGCGTAAACATCTTATGTGACCTCTTCAAAAACAGTTTTTAAAATCTAATCTACTTTATATACTTGTATAAAGCCTGAACTTACTTGAAAGTCAGAATCTGTGAGTGGCTTTTTAGCCAAAGGACTATTATTTCTAGATCTTTATCTACTGAATTATATAGTAGATGTCATTTTTTACCTTGTGCATACATTTTAGATACATTTAATAAACAATAGATGTTAGACTATCTGTTTTTCTTTATACCTATATTTTATTAGATGACACTGTAACGAGAAAAGGCAGGCTTTAGGGTAGCATGGTCTTAACTAGGGATCCATTTGTGAGGCTTAAATACACCAACTCTTCTACCACATGACTCTCCTTATGAGGGAGAAAATACAATTGAAGATGACAGACCCAAGAGTGGAGTTTCTGGTAGAGTTTCTTTAAATCTCTGGGAGAAATCAAGTCTTTCCTGGAGCGCTATTAGCCTTTAATTGTTGATTAAATAATAGAATTATTTGCTACTTTTGATGTAGTATGTCCATCTTCTGTTTAGAAATTACACCAATTTTAGAAGGTCTGCCACTGGAGTTAATGACAGTAGGTTCTCCATTAGTGCTAGGCAGCAAAACGTCACAAACTAATGAAAGTAAGCATTTCATTTTGGTACTTGGAATTCAGTCACCTAGACCTCAATTTCCTCAACTTTGGTTTTCTTCCCATTATTATATTAATAACTGAGTAACCTACCTCAGACTTTTTTCCACCAGTGTAAAGGAATAAAACATGTCTGTGTGTAAATCCTTTCTGCAAAAGAGAGGAAGACTCCACCTCTGTGCAGACTGAACCATTAAAAAAGGAAAAAGTGGCAGAGTTAGTGCAAGCCATTAAATTTAGGTTCTTTCTGTGTGTTTATCAAATTCCCCTGAAACATTCATGGGCCAATTTTTGCCCACATCTCTGTGGACATCCACATCTTACCATGATTCCATAGCAAAGTCCCATCCTCTTTTTCTTGCCTTCATACCTTAATGCTCCCCACTGAAGTCCAGGTTTTCATTCAGTCTTATCACAGAGACAGGCTGTTCAGCACTGGGAGTTGTTTTTTACCAGGTGGTAAAAGCATCTATTACATTATTTCTCTTATGTGAAGGGTGATAGTAACCAAAAAGGTACACCATGAGTTCAGGTCCAGTGCAGAAGAGAGCAATCAGCTCGACACATCCTTCTTCATTACTTTTCAGACTAGTTGATCATGTTGTGATCAGACACTGGATTTTCCTACAGTCATTGAAAGAAGGGGAAAAAAGATCTCTAAGGAAATTGCCATTGAAGGCATAATGAGTAGGGCACACCAAAAAACAAAGCACATAACATTACATAGGCAAAGCTATCCTATCTCTGATTCAGTAAATGGCAGAGCTCTGAGCTGACAGGTACACCTTTCCCATAATGTACGTTGAAGCAAGCTAGAAAGGAAACAGCATGAAACAACAAATGAGGAGACCAGAGATGCAAGAATTCACCATTGCTTCTTAATGGAAAGTAGCCTGGGGGTGGCAGGAGGCCCAATATATGCCTCCCATTAGCTCTAAATCTTTTCCTGATCGGTTGCAAAGCAAGAGCAGATTCCTGGTTCTCTGACTCCTAAAAATAGCGTGAGATCCCAAACAGTGATGGCATGACAGGGAAAAAAGCCAAAGCACAACAGTGTCTATAAAATTCCATATTCAATTTTGTTCTATCTGTCATGCATTTGTGGCCATGCTATCCATTAGTAATGAGATTTATGATTTATTTTAATAGTTTTAGCTGTGTTCCTCTGTGTACAATGGGACTTGATGTCTGCTGCTTGCTTAGCTTCATACCTTTCACCAAGTGCAAAGTGGTAATGCCGGTGAGAGTTGAGCTGAAAATATGTAGAAGTGCTCACTTATTTGCAACTGCCTCCCCCAGAACTGGCCAGTGTCTGCTGTACTCACCCATGATGAAATCCTGGCCATGCTGTTTTGAAACAGTGCTCTCAAACTCTGGATTAAGGACAGGCAAAGTAGAAGGTGCAGGCTGAGCTCTTGCTGGCTGACAACCACTCTATCAAGCCTGTTGACCTAATGTACAGCTGGAAAAATAGCTTTTGCCAGCCCACAACCCATTCCTACTAGGCATTAAAATAGGCAGGGCAGGTTCCTGGTCTCAGCAGGTCCAGCGCAAGCCTGAAGTAGTTGATTATGTGGCATACTGACAAATGGCATACACTCAAGAATGAAACAGAGTTACCAGAGGGATCAATAAAAAATAAAAATAATAATAATAAAATATTATTTGCACTTGTGGTTCCATTTATTGTCTGTCACATGATTCTTAGGGTAATCAGTTGAAGTGATGATAACCATTCATAAAGCTTTATGTTCTAAACCTGCCAAGCTAGCAACTTGTCAGAAGAGCAAGAAATACATTCAAGATGAGCTGTGAAAAGCCATGGGGAATGCTGGCAAAACTAAACAGAGGAGGAAGGTTTGGGGAGTGAAAGGGGAGAAGAATTCATGAGACAAAAGTCAAATCTTTTAACGTGGAAGAAACATGACAGTTTTTGCTTTGCGATCATCAGCTCACGTTTTCTCTGCAGCCAGCTAAGGGTACTGTGTGCAGCCCGTACTGGTGAGCTGCTCTTTATTGCCCTGCCATCTCCTGTTTGCTTGGCAGAACTGCTCCAAAATAAAACAGTCGAGTCGCCAGCAATGGTATTGCAAGTTCAAGCACAATGAGCATATCCCTTTTACATTTTTTTGCCATTTACTTATGAACGAAAGTATGTCACATAGAGAAAGCTGGATACAAAGCTTTTAAAGTGCTCATTGCAGAAACATACCCTTAATCTGGCATTAAATCACAGAGCTGAGGTTGCAGAGAGCTGTTTCAGACATTTAGCAACCCTGTAATTAGCAGAGCCTGAGGGGGCTGAACTGAAAATTTGCAGCTTTCAGCACAAATGCTATGTAGAAGAAAAAACAGTCCAGGTCCTCAGTGGTGGCCAGACTTGTAAAGAATATGATTTAATAGCCACCTTTGTATTGGCCAGATCCTCCAGCCATGAGGCATAAACTGATGTTCTACTACAGATTTTAACTCATTTGTCCAAATTTATGCCTTGATTTGCTGGGCACTAAGAATAAAAACCAGAGACAAAGGTCAAAGAACAAGCATTTCAGTCAAGTCTTCAAGGACTTGACACCCTAGCAAGGACTTGCACCCTTGCTTCCCCTCTAGACTCCTGAAGCTCACTTGGAAAATTTTTCTTCACGCTACTTAATACCCGTTTTAGACTGCCCAGCATAAACAACTACAAGAGAATAGTTCTGTTTTGCATCAGAAGCCCTAGTAGTCTGTCATCACACAAACCCTGCAACCTTTCTCTGTAAGCATATCACTGGAGCAGACTTAAACCAGCACCTACACTTATACATTTTAGCTGTGTGCACTAAATGCAGGCTAAAGAAGGGACTTCCAGTGAGGATGTTGCAAAGATGCAGGCTCTAAATGAATAAGGTAGAGCTGGGCACTATGTGGTTATCACAGTGATATCACAGCTGTGAATATTAAGTTCTAAAACACTCAGGGACTGACTGCCACATTACTCATACGGATCTTGTGGCTCCCTCTCCGTGGACCTGTTGTCCTGCACTGCTTGGCTTTCTTGCCTCTCTGCCTAATTGCCCTTCTGTTTCTCTCTACCCATGACTTTCTGCACAGTTTCCAGAGGGTACTGAAGGTCACAGACCCCCCCAGCCCTCCCAGGAGCATGTCCATCACTAGGGTAAGGTATTGCAGTGGTTTGGGCTATTTTAGCTTTGGAAGCTGGTACTGACACACAGGCAGACTTGGCTGGCAGCTTTCCATACACAGCTGGCGCTGCAAACTTATTTCTTTTAATGAAACAACATGGAAACTCATTTAGTTAAAGGCATGTTTAAAAGCAACCTAACCTGAGGCTAATCAAATCTATCCGCTTACAATTCATATTGACATTCAGATAAGTATAGCTGTATTTAAATTGACTGATATTAATGAGAAGAAATATCTTTATATACTTTGATAGGAAATCATTTTATGAACTGAAGCTTAAAGGAGGATTGCTGTAACCCAGGAGACTTGCATGAGACATTCTGAAACCACACACAAAAGCATTCAAATATGCAGAGAACATATTCCTCTCCCACACGTTCTCATTTTCTTGTAGTTCCTTCTTTTTGTAGTCTCATGTGCCTCTTCCTAGCCCCTAATGGCTAATATATGTGCTAGTTGATCCTGTTAAGATGGAGAAATGCATACTATTCAGTCTGTACTACCAGATTACACTAAATTGCCAGCTGCTTTTTTGGAATTGAGTTGTTCCTAGGCTTTATGCCAAACAATCCATGCCCAACAGCAGATCCAGCTGCTCCAAGTTGCTCAACAGTCCATCCTCATCCATTGCTGCCATTTCTTCCTTGCTGCCTTTTCCATATTCTTGCATACCTCCCTTTATTTTTTTTAATCTGCCTCATGCTTACACCCTTTCCCCCTACTCTCATTTCTCCTCCTGCCACTTCCCCTTTCTCCTTATCCCCACAGAAACATCAGTTTTTCTACGAATAGGTATTTGGGATTGGACCCGTGGCTGCTTTTGCTAGCTTTTTTCTGCCTCCATGAAAGTAGCATCCTTTCTGAAACAGGACACTGGTGAAAACTGGCCTTCAGACAAATGGGAGCAGCAGTGATGACAATTTTGCCTCCTAGACATGACAGAGATGGAAGAAGACATAACTGTTGACCCTTTGCTAGGAGATGCTCTGTCAGGATTCTTGAAAGAGCCCTGAGCTCCGTAGATCCAATGAAGCAGCAAAAGTGACAGTCTTACTTTATACCTCTGAGAAGATCCTTCCAGATGAGAATAAAGAGTTTACCCAAAGTCGGAAAAGGAATCAGGAAAGCTATGATAACAATGACTCTAAGGGTAATAAGAAACAAAGGGGAGGAGAAAAAGGCATTTATTCGTACCATACTTTCCACTGCCCAACCAGCTTCTGCAACTATATTAGAAAGGCAGAACATGAACATCATCTTTAGCTCTCAGCCCTTCTCTGGGCTGAAATTCCACTTCTGCTGTGGACTGTTGATAACTTAGGGGGGTTATGAACATCACTGAGAGCCTAACTGCATATTTTACTGAGTCAATGAAACCTTCTTTAGCCTCTTTATAACAGCTCTTAGAAAAAGTGTTCTCAGCTATTCCATGCCCTCAGTTGTTCCAATCAAAGGCTGAACAAGCTTTTAGCAAATACTTTTTACAGAAACTAAACATTCAGTCTGGAAAAATATATATATTCCTATGTTATTTAAATTAAAAAAATACCCAGGCTTTCATCCATATAGCACAAAGGAAGAAAGGTAACAGTGAAAGATGCAAACTTTTTCTCTTCCCCTACCATTCTATCCCTACCTAAAAGCAGCAACTTAAGAAAACCACAAACTTGAAAAAAAAACAGTATCAGTAATGCAAAGTCAGGCATGTAGTTTCATTGGCAGCCTATAGAAAGGTGCCACCATCTCTGATGAATCGCCAGCAGCATACCAGAAGGTGCCAGCCACAGTGAAGTGCCATGTAAAACAGCCAGCAGCTCTTACAGAGTAAGATGGCTTTGTTTCTGCAACCAAAAAACAAATTACATGGTGCCTGAAAATGGATTAATTATTGTTCCTGCTGGTTCATAAAGTAATGTCAGCAAAGACCGAAACTGATACCTAATGGGTCCTCAGCAGCTTGCACAAATCCAACAGCAGGATCAGAACCTGCAAGAGAAAAGCAGTGCTCATGTTTGTGGCAAGATCTGAAGGTGTGAGATCTGAAGGCCAAAGACTACCTTGTCAGGGAGAACAGACAGACAATAGGGGGCTTGGTCTGACATTTAGGAGCTGTGGCACAGTGTGGTCAGTTTTCCTTTGACCCAGCTCTTCGAGCATGGTCAGACATGCTACTTTATCTCCAGTTCAGTCAGGCAGCTGGTTCATCCTGCAGCATGACAGCATCTTCAGATATGCTGATAGAATTGCATACTATTCTGAATCTTGATTTATTATTCAGATTAAAGCATCTGGAGTCAAGAAGGAGTAAACATCAACATTTTGCCAACAGGTGTGAAGCACAGCAAACCTCTGGCATGTCAGGCTGTAGTGTGAGTAACTACCAGTGCTAAACTAACTAGCAGTAGTTATAGCTGCCACTAAAACCATCCAGGCAACTCACTGCCACCAGGTTTCTGGGCATTGGCTGGTCTGGTCATGCTTGAGCTTTCTGCTCTTTAACTCAAGTTGAACAAACCACTAACCAAAAAAACCTTGCCACCCTAAGCATGAAAAGCATGATAGCTGATAGCTAGGAATTCTGTCCCTATGGATAAAGACAAAACCACAAGGAACTTGCTCTAACAAACCCAATCTTATTTTTGAGAGCTGTTACTAAATGACCACATGACTACCAGCTAAAAAGAATTAATGCTTTCCCTATCCTAATAAGGCACAAGTTCAGGCTATTTGTTAGATCCAGGTAGGATCACACTTTAAAAACCTCCCCCCCAAGCTGTCAATAGCATGGGCTCAACAGTCTTCTTCCTGACAGAGATGTCGGACTTCTAAATGGAGAGATATTAATACTCAGTATCTAAGACTTTGATATTTGGCTTAATAAAGGCTCATTGTTCATTTGGCAATAATAGGAAGCTAATGCTCTACTGCTGGGTCAAATACTTTACTCTTTATCCCTTGATAATGCAGCCTTGAGCTGCATTAATTTGAATTCCAGAGTGGTAGCGATAGAGGAAAATAAGCTAAATAACATTTGAGATTAGTAGAGGCTGCCTGAATGTTTACTGAATACAATTTGGAATAAGGATACAAACTGTTCTAGTTAGGAACAGTCTCATCACCAGAAATTAAGGGAAAAATGTGATGGCAAAATTGCCAAATTGTTTTCCTTAGCTTTGAGTTAACATGCACTTGAATGCTGGGAGACTGTTTTAACCTAAAATTTTGGTGTAAAAAGCAGGGAGCAACATTTCAAGGAGAAGATAAAGGAGACACTGTCTTTTTAATGTCAAGCAGCATATACATTTTTTCTTTCTCTCTTTAAACTGAAATATGGAGATTTGTAATTCCTCAAATACATTACTGTTTGAAAAGCAGAAATAATCAGTTTCAAAAACATATAAAGTTTTGTTATTGAGAATAATGTATTATGCAAGGGATAGCAAGAATTCAGTTTTTAAAAGTTCTGCTCTTTTAATACGTATGATCTCTTTAGAACTATATACTAAATTATCAATTTTAAAGTTTCTCCTGCCTTTTAAGCATGTTACAGTATTTTAGCACAGGACATTCACAACACAAATGTCCACCTGCTGACATTTAAAAAGTAAAATCACAGAGACGTTTTAAAACTATAAAAGTTGTTAAAAATTCTTGCAACATAAAAAGAATTGGGCAGGTACATTTTTGGCCATTGCAGAGTGTCCTTCTAACTTGAGATTTGATTCAGTAACAAGCCAATAGTATTTGTGTGTTCGGCCCATAAAGTAATTTTCAGCTTAGTTAACCAACTTTGACTCTTACTTGCTAAGCTGGTGGAAATCTGGGTGTGCATATTTATAACTCATTTCAGCCTAGCTTAAATTCACTTCATCTATATGTAGCTAACTCAAGCTTTGATTATATATCAGCAAGCAGTACATTATACATATACTGATATTTAACTAGGATGATATATTAGGTTTTAAGTAAATTTTGAACTTTCAGGTTTTCTCCAGCACAATCAGAAAAATCAGCTTTCATTACACTACTCCCTCTTGGTATACTATCTTTACTTAAGAAATAGTCTGCTTTAAAATCTAGAACTAGATGCAGCTTGTTTGTTGGTTGGCTTTTTTTTTCTTTTTTAAACACAGTTACTGGATCTAAGACATTTTACAACTACTTCACTTGATCATCTGTTCATCAGATCTGATGACTTATTAAGAGCAGTTTGTTCCAAAGTCGCAGGGCTGGATAAGGTAAGGCTGGCTGATGCAGATTCAATGTACAAGACTGGGTCTGAGATTATCCTGGAGATACCATGCTCAGTATACAAGGGAAAAACAGTTCATTCTGCAGCTGTGATAGCTCCTTGTGTTAAAAATTGTGTAGATGCAGCACTTCAGGACATGGTTTAGGAGGCATGGTGGTGTTGGGTTGACGGTTGGACTTGATGATCTTAGAGGTCTTTTCCAACCTTAATGGTTCTATGATTTTATGAAATTTGCCTTTGCACTGAGAAGCAGCAACCCCCCTCCTTTACTGGGAAAGGACAGCAACTGTTTTGGAAGAAAAGAAGGGAACAGGATGAAGTCATCTTTTGAGTAGTTCATACATAAGTGTTCTTCCCAGCAACCACTAATGAACATTTGTTTGAAGTTTTTATATATAAACAGTCAATATAAAACTCAAAATAGCCATATACTTAAAATAATCATATTAACTAGCTGCATTTCCCTTTTTTTTGAGCTCACAGAAATTATCTTTATAGTTTTTAATTGGTTTTGCTATGTCCTTGGGTGGAAAAATACCTTTTCCTGGTCCTATAGGTCCATCTACATCATCAGCCTTTAAAAAACTTAACAACGTGAATATATTTTTAAAACTGTAACTTCCATAAATATTTGTAGAGCTGAATTTGACCATCTTATGCAGCAGGACCTCCAAAAAGCACCTATGTCTTAATTTTCTTTGCCTTCATCCTAAAAAACTAGGTAACGTGGGCTTTCAGGTCTCCTTTTCTTTATCTTTAGGCATCTAAGTACATCTGAAAATCTGCCCTGCTCCTCCTCTGGGAACTTAGTAGCTTTTTTTCAAGCCTTACTTGCAAGAAACAAATTATCACTACTGAATTACTGAATCCATGGCAAGCAGGAGAGTTTTATTAGCTGGCAGATTCCTTTGCTGGAGACTAAATACAGCAACATTTGCAGTCTGGAATGTAGCTGGTGACCCACCCTCCCAACTCAGCATAGACCACATTCTGTCCAGGCACTGTATTTTCTCTGCACAGAAAAGAGTCAAATAAATTGATGTTTTAATTAATAGTCATTCACTAGACAAGATTTTAAGCTAAGTATTCTCCTCGTCTTGCTTTCTTACTAAAGCATTTTTGAATCACACTGGTTTACTATTTCAACACGTCTGTTCTTGTTGTTCTATCATTTGCATGCATATATATTTATAAAATGTTTCTCCTGTAGATCACCCTGCAGATAAAGCTCCCATTACAGCAAATGAAAAACTATATAATCAGGGCAAGTATCCTAGCAAATATGTTCTTCTATATTTTTTGCACACAATTCAACAAGTATTTTCAATGCCTAAGTAAAAATTGTCATATCCCTCTCCCGTTATAATATAAATTATGTTGATTAGCTGCTGTAATGCAACTGACTGCTACCAGATATATCAACATTAAGCAGAATAGTTCTACGAATCTTACCTGGGGACATAAGGGTTATTAAACTATAGAATAAAACCATATTTAATATTAAATTAAACTCATTGAATATCCTTGTATTGATGGGGCAAATGAAGCCTCACCCTCAGACTTCAAGCATACTCCTTCAGGGTTTCTTTTTTGTGAATTTGTTTCTTAATTCAACCAGATAAACATAATCTTAATGCATTTTTGGAGAGTATATAAGACATTAAGATGTATGTTCAGGAAGACTTGTCAACACTGCCACCAGAAGCATTAGTCCTACCCTCCCCTTTCCTGTACTGGAACAAGTACTTGCACAGCTATTCAGTGAAACAGATTAAACTGGTCTGATCAAGGCTAAATCTAATCCAGGAAAATCTCATTAAACAGCACAAAGGATGGTGCTCCCCAAATATGAGCACAAATAATTGTTTTTCTAGTTCTGCAGCAAACCTAGTTTTAAGTTTTCAGCTTCTCTCAGATGAAAATATTTATTTAGCCCCACACTAAAAATAGCTTAGGAAGACTGACTAATTACAATGGCGCCTTCTTAAAACACAAAAACAACGAAGAGAAAACACGATTCCTTTTCTCTTTTATTGATACTGCCAATGTGACTACCTTTATGCAGGCAGATTGCTTTCCTACATTAAATGCTTTTTTATTAATTTGGAAGTAACATTTTGCCATCTATGCCTCCTAAGGTTAGCCAATTAACATACAGTTATACTTTTAAGAAGTTTCCACATTTTCTCTTTAACTGCCCCCATGCCCCCTGCCCATTCCACCCCCCACAATCTGTGTAAAGGTTACTTGGCAAGAATGCAAGAATACATGCATATGACGTTAAATGGAGACCAATCCACCACTAAAAGGTAATGCACATAAAACATAATACAGTACTTTGACATCATTTCAAATAAATACCCACATACAAATGTAGTAATTTTAAATGCAACAATATTTCTTATGAATCAATACTGTAACAGAAGATGGAAATACAAGTCCCCACATCTAGGAATAATAATGCTTTTTTCCAGCAAACAGAAATCTTTTCGCACTGTCAATATTATTTCAATTTGTACTTTTTTTGAGGAGTGGGAAGGCTCCCCCCCCAAGAAGTACCAATTTAATCATTCATGTGAGCCTCAACAAACAGTAGAGAGATAGGTACAGCTTGTTGATGCACTTCTCCATTTCTGTTTCCTGAAATTACAATGATTAGATACAACATGCAATAGAAAATACCAATGTTTTGTTGCCCGCATTTGCAAAAAATACTATGGTTAACTGCATCCACCACCATACAGAGCTAACATAACATCAATATTCCTGATACATCCTCTGTAC
Organism: Phalacrocorax carbo; assembly: GCF_963921805.1. Classification (NCBI taxonomy): domain Eukaryota; kingdom Metazoa; phylum Chordata; class Aves; order Suliformes; family Phalacrocoracidae; genus Phalacrocorax; species Phalacrocorax carbo. The sequence continues at coordinate 23,807,916 of NC_087518.1, read as the reverse complement.
TGTTACCACAAATGTGTTAATACATCTTGCTCATTTGTTCAGCATGAGTCCATTTGGTTCCCAAAGTGTATTTGGGTTTGTTTAGGTTTGTTGCTTTGTTGTTTTTTTTTTTCTCTATACCCCTGAATTTGCAAGGATTTGCATGATGAAATATCATTGACTAACAGAATTTTTTACAATTCTTTGATATATAATCTCTATAGTAAGACTACCCATTTAAAATGTGCGAAAGGGGAGTTCACTTTGCACTTATTGCTCCATGTCTTTACTAAATTCCAAAACAGCCATTCCATTTCTCCTAAGTTACAGGACTTAGACTAAGCTATTCTAAGAGTCTCCCTTAAAATTATTAAAGGCACTACTGGCAATAATTACTGACAGAAAGGCGCTGATATATAACACCCTATCATTGACAACTTTAGAATTTTTCTTTCTAAATGTACCATAATTTGGCACAATAAAATGAAAAAGTAACAAAACAATTCCAATTTGGAATTTAACTGGTATAGTTGTATAAAATTCTGTTAATCAATAATACTTCATCTTCCTAAAACCCAGGAATTCTGGAATTTATAGGTAATACTACTTATTTAATATTTTTCAAGTGCCTATTACAGTTTTAACCAGAGCAAAGTCAAGTTTTCTTCTTGTTACATTGAACTATTCCTAAGAATAATAATACAATATGAAAAAAACCCCAGAATTCGAATACCCTGGATTTCTTAGTGAACATGGCAGTTAAAAAAAAAAAAATATCAGTAATTTAAACATATAAAGCTTAACATTTTGTAATAATAAAAAAGTGGCTGAAGCACAGCACACAGTTTAGCAGAGCTCCTGTTTTCTGTGGAAACTCTTTTCTAATCACAATCTAGAGCTCCCCCCAAAATCTCTGCTACATGCTGTTGTAGAATTCAAAAATCACAAGCCCAAATTGGAGAGAGACTATGAGCACAAACCACTGCATTGATATATACTCTTCTACATAAGGAATTGAAGAAGCTAAAGGAAAATATCATAATATCAAAAGTGCACAGATTTAACAATCAGATAAAAAATGAGCATCTGCAATGAAATAAGAAATTCCCCCAACCAAACATTTCTAGTAGATCATAAACTAATATGGTGATCATTAACATCTGAAGTAGGTTTCTTCAGCACTTGTAAGTTTTCTTACTGCAGCAGCACTTTTAGGTAAAGCTTGTTTGTTTTATAGCTTCAGACATAAAAGGAAAGTTTCCGGTAGTATACAGGAAAAAGGTGTTTTCGAAAGTTAGGATCAGGTCAGTGGTTTCCATTCTTTGTGCAATGGGCTACCACTTTTAACCATAATGAAAGAGGCTAAGAAATTCTGTTGCACTGATGGGAAGGCATTCTCCAGGGACTACCCTACAGCTGAAAAATGGAAAAATAAAATAGCATTAGAAAAAAAAAATCAGTGTTTATTTCTTAACTGAAGAACTGAAAACTTAAAACAATGTGCTGCAAACGCAGGTTAGTTGTTTGAGGGTGTCTGGTAGCTTACTGGGGTAGAAGCATTTTAGCTCACAGATGCTTTCCAAGCTGATGAAACAATGCTTTGTGAGTTTAGCCTGGAAGCAATAGCTTTGCAGAAAGAAGGCTTCTTACAAGTACTGAATAAAGCTTTGCTGTTCAAGCACAAGTTAACAGCAATGAATGTGCAAGAAACATTTTCAGTGAAGCTTTAGGTTCTCCAGAAACATGCAGGTCAGTATATCATGCAGGCCAATGCAAAGAATGTTATTCAGAAGAAGAGCCTGCTTGCAGAGGTAGGTGATGGCTTAAGAGATTTTCCATGCTTTATCCCAACCCATTGTGATATGAAAGACAGCAAATGTATGTTTCAAGAAACAGTTAATCAAGAATTACAAGACTCAATCTGAAATATTATCTAAAAATACAAACAGCAGGATCAAGTCACCTTACCACCATTCCTCATTTCTTTTTATAACAGGTGCTAAAAGAAGTTAAAACATAACCTTGGCAAGCTCAAATACTAGTCATGTTTCTTGGATTTTTTGTTTTTTAAAGATCCACAGAAATGAATGGAGGTGGAAATGACTACTAAAACTACTGGGCTAACAGCAGAATTTTTTGTACTTGGAACTGAAAGGGTGAGCCAAGACTGATAGTAATAGTCACTGTCTGGTAACGCTGAAATCTCTATAGAAAGTTCCAGTTAATTTGAAAAAAACCTAAAAATGCATTCAATTAGTTTCTCCAATTTACCTTTTTGCCATTAGTATTTTGCAAAAATACTGCCATTAGAGACATGGAAGCAGAGAAAACTGTATTAAAGCTCCCTATCATAGTGGAAGCAAAATTGTAACTGTTTCTTTTGGAGCAAAGAAAGTTAGCACTCAAATGCCTGCTGTCACAAAGTATTTTTAAATTACACTTAATGCAAGAATGAGAAGAATAAAGGCCTTTTGGAATATTGTGCAGCAAAGAAGAGAAAAGCAGGATTGAAAATTGTTAAAAGATGTCTCACTTCTAAAATATCAAACCTGCTATTTAGCAATATTAAAGCTCAAATTCAGGAGAATTCAGCGTTTTCTAAAAAAAAGTAATAATAGACACATAGGGCCTAGTTTCTAAAGCCAGAATTCCTATTTGTTTAAAATTCTCATGTACTGATGTTTGAGCAACATAGTAGACTTAAATCACTTGGTGGTTTTTTTTTTTTCTTCCTCCCAATATTGGCAAATGCAATTCTGGCATTGGACCGTGGCATTCTAATGTTTCCCAGCTTTGTAGCAAGATTTCTACAATTCCATTTGACTGAAGACTCACTGTATGAATTTAGAAGTCTTTTTCCTCCCCCATGCCTCTGCTAGTATCTGGGAAGCCAAATTCCCATGTGGTTTCTCCTCACTGGGAAAACAAGCTGCACTCCTTATTACCTTATATTAGTACTGTGATATCTCCTGACTATTTATAGGCAGAGCGGCAATGCACAGGAAGCAAGCTGCTGATCATCTCTAAGAAATGGTAGTGAGATGAGGCAGTACCACACCAGGAATATTAGAATGGCTTTATAAAACATCACTATCAAGCAGACGACTGTGCAGTCTTGCATTGATTTTAGTAATACTACAGGCATACAAAATGAACAGGGCTTTACATTAAAATAAAGTTTGAGGCTAGGCACTTTAAAACTCTAGTTTAAAGGAAAAAAGCGTGCCTTGCTGTGCTCCATAAATTTTCCACAATTTTAGAAGCAACATTTTCAATCTTTTTCTCTTATGTAGGCACCAATTATGAAGTACACTTTTATATTTTCAAACACATTATAATTAAGTGGCTAAAAAGGCCCCTTAAAAGTTCAATAGCAGACAAAGGTTTATCTGTTTTTAAAGATTAATAGGTATACTAAGCTACTTCATAAATAATTATTAGCAGGATGATCTGGTTCAATTTCCTGTGCCTATAATGTAGAGCCCTGTGAAACATGTGCTTGCATAAGGAATGCAATGTCTTCTGTGTATTTAGAAAAATGATCAGAGCTCTGAAGTACTATCCTATTTAGATTAATACTGAAAGCTGAGAAAATCTGTTTTGTGACTGACAATACTAGACCATAGTCACATTAATTCTACACATATAGGTTGTGTGGCTTACAGTAATATATAAAAGAGATTCTTTCCAAGGTGTTACACTTGCAAGAAGCAACATGAGACCACAAAGATCCTTTCAGGACATGACACTTTTCCATAGCATAACTTCTTAAAGTGGAACTGTCTACTAGGTAGGACCCAAATCTTAAAATTTTAAGTTTTATATCAGATGGGGTAAATATTGCATATTTTTAATATAAATGTGCAAGTTGCTTCTGGTTAATCCTCTGAAGAGAGGGAAGCAGAGTGTAAATAATGTACCCTACCAAGTTTTTTTTCTAGCTTTTATAGCCTATAAAAGTTTTAGGACTTCAGTCAGTGGTGATATGACAGCAAGTTCTTAATATCTGCCACAATAGGCAAATTAATTTTGTTTCTAGTTTCAAAATGCTCTGCATCTTCAAGACATGGCTCTTGTTTTAACATTTGCTTTTCACCACTTCTTAAGCCACAATAAGAAGGAAGGTTTTCTGTTTGTTTCTGCCTGTGAAAGCATTTATTGAAGTATGCTGCAACCCTGGAGAAAGGATCACATTTGTGCTATACAAACTACAATTAGTAGCACCGGATATACTATATCAGGTGTACTCTTTTAACACTTACATAAACAGCAAAACCCATATACGTTAATTGTGGAAAAAGCTACCTCCCTTCCAGTATTAACTTGTTACTAGCATCCCCATACTTATGAATTAGTTACAGTTAAGACCACCATAATACAATTTGTATTACCTGGATCAACAATATACTAGTACAAGTCAACTCACTGGGACATTAGATAGTGGGGATTTATGCTGACAGTTACAGCATAAAATAAGATGCATAATACGATTTTTCTACACCTGTCCTAGTCACAATAGATTTTATATTTCTCACTACAAAAAACCTGGTTGTTAAGGACAGATCCTTCAGACCTGTCTCCGCAGGACCGAATATGACTTACAGTAGGGTTACTGCTCTTGGCTTTGGAAGCAGATTTTGTGCGCACCCTTTTGGACTGCTCATGGTCTAGCTCCAAATGTTCCAGGCGCTGAGTCAGTGCCAGTTTCTGCTGGATAGCCATTCGAAGCAAGGAGTTCAGAGTCTTCTTCTCATCCTCAGCTGCTGCAAGCTGCCGCTGCATTTCATCCAGCTGTGTGACATATTCATCACATCTGCAATGAAATATATCAATCTTTAGCAATCCTGTTTCCACCTATAAAACAGGAATCCCTTGTGTCCAGCCAATATTAGCAGAGTGATAGCTTTGCAGTTGTTTGCATACACATTCTTTAAATAGGAACTTCAACCAAACCTGTAGAAAATGACAATTACTTTTCACTGGGATTCTTTACAATCCCACACTCAGCACTTATGTTCATGCCTTTCAAGATGTAGTATAATTAACAGCATCCTTAGATAATATAAGTATGGAGTCTGATATCAAAGTACTCATGTCTAAAGATTAGTAAGATGTCCTTCCATTGTGAGTAGACACAATGCAGTCAAATTAATTTTGTTTCTACTTACACAGAGACCACAACAGTTCTAAACTTTAGGCTGGAAAGGTGGTTGAGTGGAACAGTACAAATGCTGTAAAATGACCATTACTAAAATGGCTATTAATATAATTTGATGAGCAGCTGAACTTCATAGTTTGTTACTTTACACATAGAGTCCAAATAACAATTTTCCAGAGGTGACTGAACAGCATTGTTAAAAATAAGCATTTTTCATAATTCTACTTTAACCTACTCTGATTCCTGATGTAAAAATTCCATAAACAGTGTTTTATTACCATTTTCTCTATAGCAAATGGCCATTATATAATTGTTTTCACCATTAAAATTAATTTTAAAACAATTAAACAAAGGAAGTGAGTGTTACAGGGAACCCTGCGGGGGAAGCTGTATGAGTGCCTGCAAGCTGTTTCATCTACAGTCATTTTCACTGAGATTGGAAACTACTTAACTTGCACAGTGCATCTTGAACATTTAAAAAATTAATGTCTTTACATGTAGATGCATATTTATGGCACACAGAAGACCAATTAATGCATGTAGGTAGAAAAATAAATGTACCAGCTGGAATTTACAACCACAGCTGTAAAATACAGCTTCTTTATAAAAGCAAAAACATCAGCAGAGAAGTTCCTTTTAACCTCAGAATCAAAAAGCGCCTGACTTTAAGTACTATAAAGCAGACTGGGAAAAAAACACCACAGAACAAAAGTGCATTCACATGCAGATTCATCAGCTGTGCTTATACTATCAAGTCCTGATTTCCACTGTCGATGACTTCAGATAGCAGGATTAGGCCTATATCCCTAATTATATTTGCTTAGAAAGGAAAAAAGGGAAAGGAAAAATAGAATTTTATTTTTGAATACTTACAGAGATTAAATAATAACCCAGAAATATTAATATAAAACCTGCATGAACTACAACTGCAATGTAGCTTAGCATACTGGAAAGTTTTGAGTTTAGGGCCACTATGTAAGCAGGAATCTATCCACTCAAATCTCTGGGCATCCTGCTCTTGAGTTCATCACAGTCTATCATACTGTGGAGCACAAGCAAAACCCAGTGTGTGAGGGGTTTCTATTTTTAAAAAGAAAACCAGGAACCTTAAACTTGCTAGAAGCCTAGCACCTGCCCTCTTCTCTTCATAGCTGGATGGACCTTACAAGGCAAAAACAATCAATACACCTCAGTGAGGGGAAGCAGACCAAGGGACGGATCTTATCCAATCTACCATTAGCGCTAGAGGGGAACACCGACTGAAATGGTCACAGGAAGTCTGAAAAGACAAAAATAACAGTCCTTCCCTCTTATGGAAGGTGGCACCAGCTCCAAAATGAGGGCATGGCTACAGAAAAGAATAGCTCACAGCATCACTGCTAACCCTGTGCCCTGTTGGTCCAAATTGTCAGAGATGTGTTTTCTTCACTTGGGCGTGGGAGCAAGGCTCAGGCTAAAGATTACTGGGAGGCCGGAGGGCTATGGGGTTTCCCTCCAGTTTTCAAACACACACATGCTATTTGAGGTGAAAAGTGCAAGGCTGGTTATACCACAAGTTACCTTTCTGCTTTCTTTCCTACCCATGCCTCAAACCTGATTCCTTCCAAGCTCCACTACTGCAAATGAGGGGAATGTCCAGAAACTGTTCCCAATTCCTTGAGGAATATAATGCAATTGCTTCAGCAAAATATTCTCTGGCACTGGAGTGGCCTGTCCCCATTGCCCTTACTTCATTCTTGGGATTACCCTGCCAAGAGATTTGGGCAAGGTGAAATTATGGGCAGGCTTTTTTCCCCCTTTTCCCCTTTCCCTTTCCTTCTTGTGAAACAAAATTTATCCATTTTCTTTGTACAGTACAGAAAGTTAATTTAGCCCCAAAATTTTCAGCCCACTGAAGCTGTGTCAAGATTGCTGCAGTCTGTCTACTCATTTGACTTCCACCAGGCAAGTGCTAATCAAAGCCAGCCAAGGTATGAGTAGCAGATTTCCTCCACCCCCACCCCACCTCACCTCCTGGCCCCATTTAGAAATATGGTCTTACTAATGTCCCTTAATCCTCTTCTCAAAGTTTCTGGTACTACTCAAGTGCCTTCTGATCAAACACAGTCAGTTGCACCAAACCTGATAGCTGACAGGTAACACAGACAAATGCTTGTCAGAGTCTAGAAGGCAGTAACGTCATTTGCATGTGAGCCAAGCTATAATTAAAGCCATGATTTTGACTCCAAGAGGTTATTGTAGCAAGTCATTACCTCATCAACCTTTCTGTTAGTGCAAAGGTTTAAAACGTCAAATGACTGTCCTTAGAAATTAACAAGGCATTCACTATTTCAAGTATCTAAATAAGCTTTTTCCCCCCCCATAAAAACCCAATGCAGGGAGTTTTTCCTTCCTTTCCAACAAAAGGGAAGTGTTCTCAGTAGCATACATGCAGCTGCAGTTTTTACTGTACCTGAATAACTGTTCTCTCATATATAGGAGAGGACTAGGGAGGTGCAGGAGTGTTAACTACTATGACTACACATAGTCATGCACCCTGAACCTGTTTTCCTGATCTTTGTCAAATGAAATGATATAGCCTCAAAACCAAACCCTCTCCTGGTGCAAGCCTGGCTGTGCAGGGTCCAAGGAACGCTACACCATGCAAAATAAAAGCAATTGTGCACTTGAACAGAACAGGTGAGGATTGAAAATTTTCCTAGAAGTGGATGTAGACACTGTATGCACAGGTGGCCTGGGATCTCTCCTACTTCCTTCCTTCCTGCTGTTCACTGACTCCCAACTTAATTTTCTCAAAAACAGAAAAAACAAAAGCTTCCCTAAGCATATAAGAAGACATAGCCTCTAGCACTACTTTAGCTTAATGCAAAGCTAGTAGTAGTAGCCATGACAGCATATTTTTGTGGTATGTGTATCTATATTATCACTGCTTTGCAGATAAAATAATAAAAGATCCTTCCCTTTCACAATTTAATTTGACATGTGCTGAGCTACTTCCCAGGTGTATACTCCATGCAAAAATCACTAGAAGGTCAGAACAGAAAATATCTTTGTTTTCAAAACACCTTTGAAAGAAAATAATTGAGCTTTCATGATTTAAAGAAGAATATGAAATTAGCATAAGTCTGTTGTACATTTACACATTCACAGTTTTAAGTGGATAGTGAACAGAAGGCTTTGATGTTGCTTGTTTGCTTATGACTAGTAATTAACAACAACAAAAAAAAGGAGCTTAAGGAAACATCAACTAGATTTTTAAAAACAACACCAACTAAAACAAACATCTACACAGAGGAAATACATATCCTGAATGTTAAGTATAATGATGAGAAATAAAAACTAAAGCCTCTAAAACACTATGTGAAGCCAACTTATTTAAAAATATAACAATGGGTTGTCTCATTTTCAAAAGCTGCATACCACTACTTCCCACAAATGCCAGTTGTGCCTTATTTCTACAAACCATTTTATTTAAGCTTTAGCATCTCCTATATTTAATAACATTTATAGCTAAATTCACTACTGAATCAAGATCTGTTCTGGAAAAAAAAAGGATGTAACCAAATACACCTGGGTATAATTCTACTTTTTCCCCCCTCCTCTGCAATCAATATGAGGACCATATGACAACTTCCAAGAAAGCAAGACAGATGTGACTGAAGGAGGCTTTTGAGAGAAGCATCAACTACTTTATCTTGTACCTCGAGACACTGTCAACCTACATAAGAAATTAAAACACAGAGGATTAAAATCACAATTTTTCAGCTTGTTAAAAACTGGAAAACACATTAGTAGAGAAGCAGTTAAAATGACATGTAAATGAGCACTGACTGCTTTCAGCTATAAGGGATATTAGCCACCTGCCATTTCAAACTAAGTCTTTACATTAGAAATCAATATTAAAGACTGAATTTTAATACCTACACACACATACCTCCGCCTTACCCCAACCCCTGGTGAAAACCAGCTCATGTGCAGAGAAAGCAACGATTTTGTATTTCCAAAGAAAGAACACAGGGAATATGATTACGGCAGTGCTAAAGCTACTGAATCTCCTTTCACAAGGTGGCCTTCCACTCTGCATTGTATAGCAAATGCACATGAGCCCCACAATATACTGCAGAGCTGTCCTCCTCAGCACCAAGGGTAAGATTTAGAGCCAGTCTATACATGATTTGGATTTTTAAGTGGAAGAACACAGATGCCTTCAGAAACTGGCTCGTAACTATTATCTCACCCAATCTGTCTGAGCTGGTGTCCTCTGAAGGAACTCCCACCGGATAAAGTTTTGCATATGCATAAAACCAAATACATCTGCTTTTTAATAAGTTGTTGAGGCAGATGTATTAAAAAGCTTAACCCCACATAAGCATGCTTCAGGCAGGTGAGTTTGCCATGTGCTCTAGTCCATGCACAGCTGCAACCAGAGCTCAGGCAGACCTGACTGCAAGACCAAGGCCCTCTGCTAGGTCAGCATCTTTCAGACATTTTCAGGAAGTATACTAAGCCCATCTCTTGCCTTGGATTGCACATTTGTAAACTGTGATGATCCAAACTCCATTAATGTTCTTCAAGAATTCCTGAAGAACAAAATAAAGCATAAATCTTGAAGAAGGCAGAAGAAAGAACACCGCAGTTTAGGATGAGATGATTAGATTTGCTGTTTCGATAAGCAAATTCAAGGGAATATCTAGGCAAATCTTAGCCAATTGCTAATTTGTAATTACTTCCTCAATACTTTCCACTGAAAACTCATCCGAGTTGTACATCTGAAAGGAATAAATGCTGTGGCCTTTATTCGTATAAATCGTGATTTTCACTAAACAGATATCATTTATAACCAGCTATAGCTTTCCAAATTGTTTATAATCAGCCAAGTGTAATCAAAATCCATTAGTAAGAGCTATTAAAGAAAGTAACTAGACCACAAATCTCTCTCGTATGTTGAAACGTATGGCAAGAATTATCTCATGCACTGAGAGAGAACAATCAGACCCACATTGCTAGACACTACATCTCTTCTAAATTTCCACTGATAAAAACCCTCAAGGAGAGATCATAAATTTTTATGGCAAATTCCCTCCTCCAAGAATTCAAAAGAAAACTCCTTTCTTTTTTATATTTAAAGGTTGAAATTAACAATCCTATGCCACTAGATTAGAAGCAATTTTAAAGCTATCACATAGGCCAGACATTTTTCCCAGATCTTCACTGAAGTGAAGGGGTGGAAGATCTAATCCTGAACTCCCCAACCCTCTCTACCCTATACCACTAAAGCTGTGCACATGCTTTGTTTTTTTTACAGACTATGGGCACTGACACTTCATATTAATTGCCAAATAAAACCAAGACTAGCCTATCTAAAAGATTATGGATACAAATAACTGCTGTGCAGTAGTCTCCCATATAGAGTATTTTAAAGTAACTCACTTTCCATTTTGATTAAAAACAAAAGGCCAGACAAGCTACATAACAAGAGCTGGCATTGTCTTTACTCTGAGTATTTCTACAGCAATGCTATTATATGACAGGACACCTGCTGTGTTTTACTCTACTTAACAGTAGGCATTCAAACAAAGCACCAAGGCACACAGGAATTAGTGGTATGGACACAGCTACTTCAGAAAAATACCTGGGAGAAAAGTGTAACTCACTGTTGCAACCCAGGCCCAGGGTCTATCTACAAGGGGCACCTTCACCAAGGTTGAGTCTCAATATATCTGCCATTACTTATAGTACACATTTTAATTGCCAGACACATTTAAAGTCTAGAACAAGCGCATCAGTGTTATAAATATGACTATGCACAAGACATCACTCACATCTTTTTGTACCATAAGACAGTCAAATGCCTTCGTCCTGCCTGGACATCTCCATATTTTCACATGGGTGCTGACGGCCCAGACATTTTTCTCTCCAGACATCGTTCATCACCTCTACATTAAGCACCAGGAATAGGAGGCAAATGCTGTTACTCCTGTCTGGGAATCCCATTCTGGAAATCTTCAAAGTCACATTTTCTGTGTCTGGCTCCTCTGAGCATTTATTCTATAGGATATTTTTAGAGAAGTTGAGTACTTCTACTGTGTGGAGTCCAGTATGAAGACCCTTTGGCTATAATTCTCAATCCAGTACGGACTACACTGTCCCCTGCATGAATTCAAACTCCTTTATATTCTGCAGGCCTCTGATGTCCATGAACGCAAAAATATTGTCCCAAATGCTTTGGATACTTAGAAAACTGACAGAGCTTGTATGATTCTGAACTGACATATGTATTCATTTGAAGAACCTCTTCTCCATTAATGAACAACAGCTAGCTGCTAGTTTCTTGTGTGCAAATTGTGGTTTTCTTTCTTTATCATAAGCACTATCTTGCAATTTTAATCTCATGTTACATGCCGTCAGTTTTTCCAGTATGTTCTAACACTTGCCCCCTTGCTGACTTGTTGCAGAGTTTGTCTCTCCCTTTATTTACAGTTTGAAACACTGGAACATGGGGATAACCATTATTTACATCTATGCATATTTGTTCTCTGCTTTACAAAGTCTTCTTCTTCTGCTAGATTTCTTAATTCCTGTTCTAACTTTACTTTAGAGGGATGAGAAATGTCTATTCTCTTACTACCCTTGCTTGTTCTCAGGCTCTGGAAAAGAAACTGAAAATACATGAGCAGCAAAGATGAGGAACCTGTGTCTTTAATCAGAGGAGTGAAGATGTATCCTAAGTCACTTCTCAGAGCCAGTTTAAGTCGGTCAGGGATACAACTTCATATAATCGTTTGGTTTTGCTGCCTGACCCTGAGCAAATAAGCCGGCGAGGAGCCAGCTTGGCTGTCTTTACTCCATCTGCTGCAAAAGTCTGGATGTAACCTGTCACACAGGAGGTGCTCCTAGAGAGAAGAGATTACGGTGTCCTCCCATGAGTGCTTGTAGTACTTAACATGCAAGTCAAAGAGACAAGAAACTTGCAGGCTGTATCAAAAGACAGAAAACAGTAGAAAAATAACACAGGGAAGAGAAAGGTGAAAAACCATGTTGCACCTTCATTGTGTCTGGTTTCTGACATATTCTATATTGAGTAGAATTTTTGGAAGGATGTTTACTAGCAAATCAAACTCAAGGAAAAGACTAGCATAACAAAATAAAATAAATTTTTCTTTTTAAAATGCAAAACTGTCTTTAAACTCTCTTCTTGCCCAATCCATGACAAGCTTTTCTCAGTGCATTCTTTTCTTGGCCGTGAAGTGATGGCCAATACTGACCTCCCGCTCTTCATCTAACCATCGTTTAAGGACTTGAACCTGAACTGCTAGTTGATGTACCTGTGTATCTGTGCTTCATTATCACTTGCAGTGTACTCTGGAAATTGCAGATTCACAGGTGTTCTCCAAACAACTAGCAGAAACCTACAGCCTTATTCCTGTCTCCTTCCTTACTGAAAAGTTAAGCTAAACAACCCCCAAGCTTCAATTCCAATCTGGATTTTTCTCATCTGTTTTGATATGGTATTTCCCACCCCCTTAATAAATTCTAAGAAACCTGAGCTCTAATGTGCTTGCAAGTTTGAATGACAAATTGCTTACAGGCAATCCAGAAACACATCTTGACCTACAAGACAAGGAAACCGTGCTTCACTCCGACCCCAAATCATTAGAGAACAGGACATATTCACTTCAAGTTCCCTCAAAGCACTTGGGAGAAGCTCTTTATCTAGCAAAGAAAGGAATTAGTCTTTCTTCTTCCAATGTTTTAGAGGAAGATGATTCATTTATCTCAAATTTTCTACTAACCCCCCCCCATCTCACACTTAAGCAGGTGTTTCCACTGCTCTGTATTTTAAAAAAAAATCACTTTCAATTTTCTTAACCTACTAAATGAGAGTTAAAAAAACATTTAAGCCTACCATAAAATATTTTTAGAGATTAAATAGTTTTCCCAGAAAAACCAGCAGCAGCTCCTGGCTCTGTGCTCCCTATGCACCCCTTTGAAGTGACCTGAATATCACCAATAGTATCTACCTGTAGTGTGGGTACTCCTCACTTGCTGCTTTTTCCTCACTTGGTGATGTTAATATAGGGCATTGGTCCCATTAAACACAATAAATACTCAACACTTTGAAAGTAGCCCCTTTTCCATATATACTTGAACAAAGGCCTGAGTGAAGTGAGTTAACTGCAAATATGTGCTCTTTCTATTTTTTTGTTATAGAGATGCAGTTAAAACTCAGAGACAGTTCAAACTCTGGGAGTAAACACTGCATTTTAAAGACTTAACTCTGCCTTTTAGAAATTTCAATTGGATATTTTATTTGAAAACAAACTAGTTATTATATATATTATATATAATATATTAAATATTATATATTACATAATATATATTATCTATAATATATTATATATAATATATATATAATAGTTATCAGTTTATGCTGTCCTAAGGTTAAAATTCTAACATGAGTGGTTTGCGTGAAGCCATATTTTCTTTTGCCAAATTGAAGGATTTATTCTTTAAAATACAGAACATACCCACCCCAGACATTATTGTGGTTCAATGTTGCAAGTGTACTATCAAAGTGACCGCTTTCTTTACAATGTTCAATCTCATCGTGTGAATACAAGCTATTCTGTTTTAAATTCCTAAGTACATATATTCATAACCCCCTCAAAACAGTAACCACAGTAGTGCATTTTGTATGATGAAATTTGCGAAATATTATTTTGGAAAATATTCTTTCAAACAGCTGCTTCAGATAGCAGGTAAAGTACAGGAGCCAGGTGGATCCATAAAGAGAAAATACCACTTCACATCTTGTAATAAAGCTGAAGGCTGCACCCTAACAAACATTTGCTGCATCACCAGCAGGCCTTGTTTATTTACATTTTGCAGCATCCAAAATGCCTGTTAGCAAGTGCAAACCTACTTGTCAAAAGTAAAACAAAAAAAAGATGTTCAGCTTCTCCTCAGATTTTAAATGGAGAAGTGATTGCATCTATTTTTTCTGGTGAAGAGAGAGTTTACTAATGAATCAAAAAGTTTGACTGTAATACAGTGATACATAAATAGCTATTATAGTCTAATTAAGCAGATAAATTCAATTTTCAGCTCTACATAATAGATTTTAATCTGGCTTCCAGTGCTTTGAGTCTGTTTTTACATCCCAATGGGGATATGTGTGTTGATTAAGAAAATCTGGACTGTAACAGGACAGCTATCGCACGTATCTTGATTTATTCCTTTCTACGACAGCTTAGTTTTAGGTGTACAGTGCTGCAGCAGTCCCCTCAATGCTGGAAGCTGTTAATCTGTGTTTTGCAAGGATTCTTTTGTCTCTCTCATAGAATCATAGAATCATTAAGGTTGGAAAAGACCCTTAACATCATTGAGTCCAACTGCTAACCTATCACTGCCAAGTCCACCACTAAACCACATCCTCAAGCACCACGTCTACCCTTCTTTTAAATATCTCCAGGATGGAGACTCAACCACCTCTCTGGGCAGCCTGTTCCGATGTTTGACAACCCTTCCGGTGAAGCAGTTTTTCCTAATATCCAACCTAAACTTCCCCTGGCACAGCTTGAGGCAATTTCCTCTCATCCTGTCACTTGTTACTAGGGAGAAGAGACCAACCCCCGCCTCACTACAACCTCTTTTCAGGGAGTTGTAGAGAGCGATAAGGTCTCCCCTCAGCCTCCTCTTCTCCAGAACTAAACAACCCCAGTTCCCTCAGCTGCTCCTCATAAGACTTGCTCTCTAGACCCTTCACCAACTTCGTTGCCCTTCTTTGGACACACTCCAGCACCTCAATGTTCTTCTTGTAGTGAGGGGCCCAAAACTGAACATAGTACTCAAGGTGCGGCCTCACCAGTGCGGAGTACAGGGGCACGATCACCTCCCTGCTCCTGCTGGCCACACTATTCCTGATACAAGCCAGGATGCCATTGGCCTTCTTGGCCACCTGAGCACACTGCTGGCTCATGTTCAGCCGGCTGTCAACCAACACCCCCAGGTCCTTTTCCTCCAGGCAGCTCTCCAGCCACTCCTCCCCAAGCCTGTAGCGTTGCATGGGGTTGTTGTGACCCAAGTGCAGGACCCAGCACTTACCCTTGTTGAATCTCATACCGTTGGCCTTGGCCCAACGATCCAGCCTGTCCAGGTCCCTCTGTAGGGCCTTCCTGCCCTCCAGCAGATCAACACTTCCACCCAGCTTGGTGTTATCTGCAAACTTACTGAGGGTGCACTCAATACCCTCATCCAGATTATCAGTGAAGATACTGAACAGGACAGGACCCAACACTAAGCACTGGGGAATACCACTCGTGACTGGCTGCCAACTGGATTTGACTCCATTCACCACCACTCTCTGGGCTTGGCCATCCAGCCAGTTTTTAACCCAGCACAGAGTGCACTTGTCCAAGCCGTGAGCAGCCAGCTTCTCTAGGAGGATGCTGTGGGAGACAGTGTCAAAGGCCTTACTATACTCCAAGTAGACAACGTCCACAGCCTTCCCTTCATCCACTAAGCGGGTCACCTTATCATAGAAGGAGACCAGGTTAGTGAGGCAGGACCTCCCTTTCATAAACCTATGCTGGCTGAGCCCTATCCCCTAGTTGTCCCGCATGTGCTGCGTAATGGCATTCAAGATGATCTACTCCATGACCTTTCCTGGCACCGAGGTCAGGCTGACAGGCCTGTAGTTCCCTGGATCCTCCTTCCGACCCGTCTTGTAGAGAGGTGTCACATTCACTAGTTTCCAGTCATCTGGGTCCTCCCTGGTTGACCAGGACTGCTGATAAATGATGGACAGTGGCTTGGCCAGCTCCTCTGCCAGCTCCCTCAGTATCCTTGGGTGGATCCCATTTGGCCCCATGGACTTGTGAACATCCAGGTGGAAGGAGCAGGGTGGTGACTGTCACCTCTTCAACAGCTGGGACTTCATTCTGCATACTATCTCCATTTCCCAGCACAGGGGCCCGACAACCCTGAGGATGACCAGTCTGACTATTAAAGACTGAGGCAAAGAAAGCATTAAGTACCTCAGCCTTCTCATCTTTCCTGGCAAGGTTACCTTCCGCATCCAGCAAAGGAGGGAGATTCTCCCTGGCCCTCCTTTTGTCACTGATGCATTTATAAAAACATTTTTTGTTATCTTTAATGGTGGCGGCTAGTTTTAAGTTCCAGCTGGGCCTTCGCCTTCCTAATCTTTTCCTCACATAACCTCACAACATCCTTATAGTCCTCCTAAGTCACCTGCCCCTTCTTCCAAAGGTGGTAAACTCTCCTTTTTCTTGAGTTCCAGCCAAAGCTCACTTTTCAGCCGAGCCAGCCTTCTCCCCTACCTGCTCAACTTACAGCACATGGGGATGGCCTGCTCCTGCGCCTTTGAGACTTCCTTCTTTAAAAACATCCAGCCTTCCTGGATTCCTTTGCCCTTCAGGACTGCCTCCCAAGGGACTTTGTTAACCAGACTCCTTAACAATCCAAAGCCTGCCCTTCTGAAGTTCAGGGTAGCGGTTTTGCTGACCCTCTTCCTTACTTCTCCAAGGATCAAGAACTCTATCATGTCATGGTCGCTGAGCCCGAGACAGCCTCCAACCACCACATCACCCACCAGGCCTTCTCTGTTCTTAAACAGCAGGTCCAGCAGGGCATCTCCCCTGGTAGGCTCGCTTACCAGCTGCGTCAGGAAGTTATCTCCCACACACTCCAGGAACCTCCGAGACTGCTTTCTCTCTGCTGTGTTGTATTTCCAGCAGATATCTGGTAAGTTGAAGTCTCTCACGAGAACAAGGGCTAGAGATTGTGAGACTTTAGCCAACTGCTTGTGGAGTACTTCATCTGTCTCCTCATCCTGGTTGGGTGGTCTATAACAGACTCCCACCAGGATGTCTCCCTTATTGGCCTTCCCTCTGATCCCTACCCATAAGCACTCAACCTTATCATTACCATCGTTGAGTTCTAGACAGTCAAAACACTCTCTAACATACAAGGCTACCCCTCCACCTCTCCTTCCTTGCCTGTCCCTTCTAAAGAGCTTGTGGCCATCCATTGCAGTGCTCCAGTTGTGCGAGTCATCCCACCATGTTTCCAGGATGGCCACTACATCATAATTCCCCTGGCATGCAATGGCTTCCAGCTCCTCCTGTTTATTGCCCATGCTGCGTGCATTGGTATAAATGCAATTCAGTTGATCTATTATTCTCTTCTCCAACACAGGTATGCTACCCCCAGTCTCATTCCTAACAAGCCTGGTTTTATCCCCTTCCCTCTCTCTAGGCTGAGGTCTTACTATATTTTCATTACTGATTAAAAATAGCTGGTAGTATTGTCAAATTAGCAGGATTAAGCTACTTTAAAAAGGAAATTAGGTCAGTTACTATATTCATGCCCAGCCTTCAACTCATATGTATTGCGACAGCACTCTGGCATCCTACTAAATGTGCTGTTTCCTGTGGAAAATACCAATCTGTGTGTAGCAGCCTGCTGCATCTCACGCTTGAACACAACACTGAAACATGGTGGGGGAAAGGCCCCACCACTTGTTATTAGTCTCTGCTGATACAAACCTTTTGGCCAGAGAAGAAACACTGTAGACTGTTAAGAGGTGCTCCATTAGCAGGTTGTTTGCAATGGTAAGACAAATTGAGCTCGTACATATTTCTGATATTCGAAACACACCTGAATATCAGACTCCAAATAGCTTTTTAGGTTATATTCCACCTAGGAACACTCCCTCCAAACCTACCTTACCTGAAATGGAGGCTTAGATGAAATAACCACTGACAGAGCAATGCACTTGGCCAGCCACAGAGCTACTAATACTTTCTGACTAGAGATCAGGGAGGGAAGGGGTGACAGTACCTCGCCTGCAGTAATAGGTCTTGATAGCTATCACGGCACCCGAAACACTGCGTACACTGGGTGAAAGAAGCAATGCATCATGCTCTGTGCAACGGCCACCATCTCAGGCTAGATGCAAACACAAGGCCCAGCTGCTTATCTGCCATGAAACAATCAGGAATGCAACGGCTCACAAGACAAAAGGCTCAACGGACCACATCTTCACTCACTCCATCCTCAGCTTTTTGAGTCCTCCTTTGCTCTTCGCCCCTTTTTTTTTCACTACAGTTGCTAAATAAAGCATACATTCAGAAATTATAGTTGTTCTTTTAGGCAGGGGAGTCTGTTGTGCACCCTGAAACAGAGCTCACCCTTGCTTCTAATCACCTGCAACTCCCTGTGAGAGGTCCACAGGTCCACGATAGAGCACTTAAGTCTGTTGCTTTCAGAAAAACTTTTATTTTGCCTCCAATTTCCCTACGCCAAGGAATCTTCATTATTTTCTTCCCAATAAAAGGACAAGATTGACCTCTAGGTAATACACCAACAGAAAGGCAGAGAGAAAATTCCCCCTCTGGCATTTCTCTGACAATTTTTCCTCTCCAAACCAGTTCACAGTCACACTCTCACTTTCACTCTAGGGCAGAAAATTAACATGTAGGGAAAACATACTGCAGTAACATGTAATTTAGACAGCTAGCTATATGAGTCTAGGAAAAATAACTGGAAGTTAACAGTATGCTTTTTTCTCTTTCCTCTCAGCTTCAAGCTGATCTACAACTAAGAGACTGCAATTTCTGCATATTAATTA
This sequence comes from Phalacrocorax carbo, assembly GCF_963921805.1. Classification (NCBI taxonomy): domain Eukaryota; kingdom Metazoa; phylum Chordata; class Aves; order Suliformes; family Phalacrocoracidae; genus Phalacrocorax; species Phalacrocorax carbo. The sequence continues at coordinate 23,789,128 of NC_087518.1, read as the reverse complement.
ATACTCCAGAAAATGAGAGAGGAAAGAAAGTAGGACAAATGCAGCCTGTACAGGTCATTCCTTTCTGTAGCATAACATGCTGCCACAGTTCAACCTTTAGCATTCCTTGGTATCCACTTCTCCTTTCCCTGCTCACCCACATGCATAGATACTGCTGAGAAAGGCTGAATCACCAAGAAGCCTAAGATTACTCAAGGAACATGAAAGCTGCTGTAGAACCACCCCTACAGAAGATCATACAGAAAAGCCTCAGGAATCTTCATAAGCACCCTCGTGATTCGTTATTACGGTACTTTTTAGCAGAAGACAGAAAGAAAATATTTTCTGTGGGTTTTTTGTTTGTTTGTTTTTTCCTTTTTTAAAAAGTGTCCAGAGAAGGGAGAGAATGAAGAGGATAAGCACATACAGACTCTCTCATCCCCTTGGGTTAGCTTAAAATCAATTGTCTAGGTCACATTAAAGAGCATCCTTTACAGTCTCTCTTCTCCATCTTCTTTAGGCAATGCATGGAATATACAGGCAAATGAACATTGCCAGGGATGTGAATCCCACCAAGCTGGGACTGACAACTTTTAGATACAGCTTTTTCTTTTCCTGTGTTCCAGGATCATCCCCACACAGGAGCCAGCTGAACATTCCCTAGCTGTGAAGCAGATCTGTAGTTTGTTACATGATTTGTTGCCTCAGAATTCCCCAAAAGAAATGAGTAGTCTTAAAGAAGAAATCAATGAAAGTAGCAGTTAAGCAACATGCAGATCAAAATAGCATTTATCACTTCTACAGCACGTGACATGTCAGCAGGTATTTTTTTTGTCTGTTAACACCACAAAGCACAACTAAGAAGAAGCAGCAAGTTCCAAAGACATGCGCAACCCAAATCAGCTCATACAGGTAAACAAAATGACAGAGATGCCGACTGCATGATGGACAACCTAGGAATAACAAGATGTTTGCAACATCTTTACTTTTTTTCTGGACCATTACAGGTCAAGGAGTCATATTTTCACTGTGTAATGAACGCTCATTTTGCATTGTTAAATGTCACTCCTCCTCAGAGTTATGGCTTCAAGAACCAGGGATTATCTTGCACCCAAATTGAATAAATACTGCTGCAACAACTTCTTGTTTTGTAGCAACAAAATGGATCCCTGCCATTTTCCTCATCAGTAGGAACACATCACAGACAAACACTGTAAGCAACAAACTTGGAAAAAGGCACCCCACCCTGCCACTCTCTGCATGGGTAGGTAGGCAGGATGTTCAGCTCTTCCCCCAGACAAGCAAGGAATAACATTTTGCAGTGTTCATATGTTCTTTACCTTGTAGCAAACATTGCTCTTAGGGAAGAGAAGGTAGCAGCATCTTCTTTCAAAGCCTTCAGTTCATTTCGCAGCTTCATCATTGTCTCCGTAACCATAGCTTTCTCATTTTCATACTTGCTTTTTAAGTTGGCAAGGGCTACCTCTGCAGTCTATTGTTTACCAAGAAGAACAGAAACATACTAGTTAATGAAACTCTTCACAAACTTGTTGGCTAAGAGATTTCTAATCACTATTCACATAATGAAACATTTACTTTGCACTGGAATGTTAAACTTCTGGTCAACTTTTCTCGTACCAATTAAATAAAACTTTATTTTTGAATACTGTAAACAGATCGGACATATGGATCTTCTACTCCCATTAACCACACAGCAGCATCAAGGAAGTTACAGAATATATATTTACTGACACCTCTCTAACTATTAATAAATTAAACTTTACACACTTTAACACAAAGTGCAAAAAAAGTCTATTTAGTATCTCTATATTCAAATGCATTCATCAATCACTTGCACAGTTCTCTAACCTTTAGAGCATTTTGCCTATCTTATGTTTTGGGACACCTTTATTAAAATGTGCAAAGGAAAACTGAAAGTATGTATCTGCTTCTTAAACAGCACTATAGTTTTTTTTCTAGTGAAAGCAACTTCAATTTACATTAACTTTAGAGGAGACATGAAGTGTGTCACATGGTATCTTAATGGCAGTTATTTTAATCTACTGCACTGCTAATGTATATCAAACGGCGCAGCCCATCCCCCAAAGACTAATTTTACCTTTCTCTCCTGTTATTTTGACCATGTTCTTCTATCACATCCTCATTTTGAAAGGCTTTCTTTTATTTTGAAATTTGAGAAGTTTAGATGTTTGTAAGTTTATGAACTCTTCTAAGGTAACTACTAAAATTCTTTCAAGTAGAAAATAAGGTTTACCTCTTCATTTTAGGTGTTCCGCATTTATTATAATCTGATATAATTTAGAGAGGCAGTAGACTGAAGCTACCTTAAGCTTAATAAAGTCTCATGAGTAAGTGACAAGCAAAAGTCATTTAAACCCCCAACACTTAGCTTTACAGTAGGACAGCCGTGTGCCTCTAACAAAACAGCCTGCCTCAGCCTTGTACCAAACAAATACCAACCACAAAAGCTCCACTCAGTTGCAGTTACGGCAGTATGACCTCGAAGACAAATTCTCTTGTGTTTATGACCTAATTCCCTGACGCTATAACCTTCACATCTGTAGGACCTGGTTACCTGTTTGTTGGCCTTCAGCACAGTTCTCAGAGTTGCTATCTGTTCTCTCTTGGTGCTCAGCAAGGACTTCAGCTTCAGGATTTCTTCCATGAGAGCTTCCTTGTCTTTGTCCACCACTGGCCCAAGTTCTTGAGAGGCAACACGCTGCCTGGACAACTCGGTTGTTCTGTCCACAGCAGCTTGCAGGTGTTTGATCTGATCCCGGATTATAGCAATTAAGTTGTAAATGTTCATTGGTTCCTTCCGAGGATCTGACACAGGAGATGGCAGAGATGACACTGGAGATGGGCTGCTGTCACCACTTCCATTCTCTGCCTTTCCTAGCTCTATAGTTAACAGCCCTTTAGAAAGAAGAATGGGAGACCTTCTTCCCTTCATCTCTGGACTACTGTGCCCACCTTTACCTTCCTTGTAGTAATCCAGCATCACTCTGTTTGGAGTTTCATTGTTGCACATGCAGACATGGTGGTATAAATTGGCCAGTTCTTCACTGAAGGTAACTAGTTCATCTTGGGCCACACTGAGGCTACCCTGTGTTTCTCCAGCAACATCGCTGACTTTCTTCAGCTCCTTCTCCAGTCTGGCCACCTGTTCTCTATCATGCCAACTGGATTTTTCTAGTGAGGTGATCTTTTCAGTGAGAGCTTGGCTCTCAGTCTCGTATCTGCTCTTCTCTTCCTCATATTTAGACTCACATTCTTTGTATTTGGCCTTAAGATTTTTAAGCTCTTCTTTTAGGTCAGTAATCTCTGCCACAGCCACTTTGTACTTGCACTCCAGGATCTCTGGCCCATTGATGTCAACCTCATAATAGTCTCCATCTTCGTGGCTGTCTCGGTCCTTCTCATTGTCAAGGGCAGACTGGCGTTCCTTGCTGACCTGGAGCTTCTTCATCGCATTCAGATTTTCTGTGAGTCTGCCAACTTTCTCATGCTGCTCTGAGAGGGCTCCCCGTGTATTTTCCAGCTGCTTCTGAGATTCCTGTAGCGTTGTTAACAAGCTCACCTTTTCTCTTTCCATCTGAAATGCATGAACACAGACATCTACGTAAAGGGAACTGTATCACTTAAATGGTTTTATTATAAGAGACAGCAACTTAGCCAATGTCCATATGGTTACAGAAATCCAATCACTTGCACATTATGGAAAGGGTTATTCAATTTATTCTAAAACTGTCTCAAGTACAGTGTTCCTTGCCAATTCTTTCTCATTTCCACTTCAAAATGCACATTTTTACATATTTTTTCCACAGCTCGTGGTCTCATTGTGAAAACATCCTTTCAGCTGAAGATAAGCTAAAGTTTACTGATATCTTGCAAATTATCAAGTAATTAGAAAACATGCAGCTAGTCTATGGTGGAAGTTGGAAGATCATGAAAGACTCCGAAATACTGAAACTTTTAAAGTTTCTCCTCTGAAAGTTCTCATTCTGAAAGAATCCAGCATTTTTTTTCCCACAAAGGCTTTTTCTTACAGAATGCCTTGAAAATACTTGACAAAATAACTTCAAAACATTTCTAGGCAACCCAATTATGTACATTGTTTCAAACTCTCCAACCTCCCAATAGCACAAATATAACACAGAAATGCTTGGTACTGATTAAAACTTCAAGTTCTTTGAGCTAATTACAGAAAATAGTTATGGCATACAAAACTCCTTTGTATGAAGATGACTATCATTTTTGAACAAAACACTATCTTTCTTGCTAGTGATATAATGAAGCAGACACAGCATGTGCTGCACAGAAAATGCATTACAACTTTCCTCCAAACACAGGACATGACTGCTAGCTTCAAAAAAAAAAATAAAAAGCAGAACAGAAAAAAAAGCTAGGGTTTTCCACTATTTAACATCCTCAAATTCTAAATCAAGCAAAGCCTTTATGAACATAGTTCATACTGTATGGTGGCCATGTGACCTATTCAAAAGACTGAACTTACAACCCAAATAAAGTCTAGCAGCTATTTGGAATATACAGTTAGGAAACCCATTTACCTGTACAAGCTGTTGTTTCAGCTTCTGGATTTCAGAGATGTTTAATTCACTCAGAAGATCTGAAACCAGACTTGGGGCTGGAGGGAAGTTTTCATTTTTCTTGGGCGTTGATGTACTGTTCTTGCCATTGTTGAGTTTGCTGAGGCAGTTTTGTTCAAATCCATTCATGATTTCATCATTATTGGGCTCTGTGGTTTCATCACTGAACTTCAGTCCATCCAAAGAGACGTTCAGGTGGCTGTTGTACATGGAGTCATTGATGTTCATGTAGTGAGAGAGCTCCTTACGAAGATTGTTCTTCTGCTCCCGCTCTGTCTTCAGCGTCTCTAAGGCCTCCTCAAGCTGGCGTTCGGAGATCTCCTTCAGCCGCATGGCATCTTCTAGCTGGCTATTGAGAAATTCTGTTTCCTCTTCAAGCCTTTTGATTTCATGTTTCAGGCCTTCAAACTCCACCTGGAGATATACAAATGGAGGAGGAAAAAATCCTAATGAAAACGTCTGCCCGCAAAGCACTAAGAAATTTTACTTTTGAATGTTTGCTTTCATTAAATATGGTGAGAATAGAATAATTTTTTCAGTTCTGCAATCTAGTTTTGGCAGTTTGACTACAAACACTGCTAACATAATTACCTTCACAGAGATCATGGAATAAAATTTCTAAGCAAACCATCAAATGTTCTGATCTATTCCAGCTTAGTTAAGACAGGTGGGAGATAGTGTGTGATACAGAGGCATCACAAAACAGGCTCTCCTAGCACATTATGCAAATTCTTTCTTTTTGATTAACAAATTCCCCGGCCAACCTTCCCACAAATTGAAGTTCAATACTTCCAAAACCAAGCATCACAAAGCTATGCTTCTGACACTGCTGCTAGAACATGCTTTGCAGAGTTCTGCAAAGAGACATTGAAACACTAGTGTAGCACAAAGACTAAACCAAGTAACAAAGCAGACCGGTAGAGACTTCGTTTCCGAAGAGAGACAGCAATGGAAGGACTTAGAGGTCAAAGCAGAAGCAATAAAAGCCTTATGACTGCATATAAACAGAGTCAGAAAGGACTTAAACATTTTGAGACAACTCTTGGTACTAAAAGATAGACCTTATAGTCTCAAAAGCAGTACAAACAGAAAAGAAGTGGCTGGGGGTTCAAACAAGACAGAACCACGCCGTAACAGAGGAATTAACTGGTACTACCAAAGAAATGCTCACTATTTTTAAAAACTTGCCTGATTTTGTTTCAGGACAGACACTTGTTTCTGGAGACAGATGTTCTCCTCTTCAAGCTCAGTGTAGTCTTGCAGCAAACGTGCTTCTCGGAATTTGTATTCCTTAATATCATCTCGCAGACGGGCCCTTTGGATCTCCACATTCTGATTGACCTGGAAAAACAAAGAAACCCCAAAATGATGGTGATTTGGTCAGCTACAATTAAATTTCAAAATTTTATCCTTCCTAACGTGCATTAATCAATTACATTCTATTCAAACAGAAACTCTCTCCCGGCACCAAAATGAAATTACAGAAAACCAAGTCAAGTCATTGACTCAATAATTAGATTTTTGTTTTCTTGCATCTCTTACAAATTTTCATCCTTGACTCAAAGAAAAGTTAATGAGCAAGCAGGGAAAGCACCACTCATGCCTATGTCATCTCACTGGCTGTAAGCAACAGGCAGAAGTTTTCCAGATCAGAAGTCAATGTCTGAATCTGTTAACACTTAAACAAAAAGGGCCTTTTCACATGAGAAAGACAGATTCAGATGACTCCAGATGTTCTTATTTGGACATGTATTTGCTGCTGCATTTCAACAGACCTTTTCTTTATGCAGTAATTTGGAAATATGTTCTAATGAATCCTTTTGGAAAGAGACACTAAGTTAGAACTCAAATGAAATCCAAAATCCCAGGTAGAAAGAAATAGCAACTGTGGTTGACTTATAAAATATACCCTCCCCTCAGCCCCTAGAATTATGAAAGAGCTTAAAGAAAGACTTTAAAAAAAAAATAAATCACCATTATCATTTTGGGATAGACAAGAAGTAAAAATCAATATATTGGTGAAGCATGATATTTAGATCTTTTGTGAATATACACAGACACTTAAATAAATTGAGCTAGGACACATCCAGCTATGTGAATGGCTCCCTGTAACTTAGTTCTATTTTCTTCCAATGTTATTTTCCTTCAAGCCACATCTTTAAATACAAAAGTGAAAAATATGTTCTGAAACATTAGCAGAAATATCTTCAGAGTTAGGCAAATAGGCAATATGTTGCCTATAAGTTGCCTATGAAAATAGTATCCAGATATCTTAGCAGACGTACCTGTGAAGTGACAGGATGGTTTTCCAAACAGTTTTAATTCACCTCAAAACAAATACGAGTTTGTGAAAGAGGCAGCCTGTCAATTCAGCTAGTTAGGTTATGGTATCTTATATCTGTCTTCATTTATCCAGCAGCCTAGCCAAGAAAGCTTCATCCTCTGGTATACAGACTCAGACTCCCTTAGTGTTCTCCACTTCTGGTTAGTAACAAGAACATCAGCAATGAATAAAACGTGGTGTCTGTATGTTAGGGAGCGTTTGGATTGTCTAGAGCTTAATGATGGTGATGATAGGGTTGAGTGTTTATGGGTAAGAACAGGGGGAATGCCAGTAAGAAAGATGTCATGGTTGGAGTCTGTTACAGACCACCCAATCAGCATGAAGAGGCAGATGAATTATTCTATAAGCGGCTGGGATAAGTCTCACAATTGCTAGCCCGTGTTCTCACGGGGGACTCCAACTTACCAGATATCTGCTGAAAATACAATACAGCAGAGAGGAAACAGTCTAGGAGGGTCCTGGGGTGTGTGGAAGGTAACTCCCTGACACAGCTGGTAAGTGGGCCGGCTAGGGAAGGCACCTGCTGGACCTGTTGTTCACGAACAGAAAAGGATTTGTGGGTGATGTGATGGATGTCATCTTCGGCATAGCAACCATGAAATGACAGCCTTTTTGATTCTCGGAGAAGTAAAGAGTGAGTCAGCAGAACTGCCGCCATGGACTTCCGAAGGGCAGACTTTGGCCCGTTTAGGAGACTGGTTGACCAAGTCCCTTGGGAGACAGCCCTGAAGGGCAAAGGAGTCTGGGAAGGTTGGACATTCTTCAAGAAGGAAGTCTTAAAGGCACAAGAACAGGCTGTCCCCACGTGCCAAAAGATGAAGCAGCAGGGACGAAGACCAGCCTGGCTGAACAGAGCACTCTGACTGGAACTCAATAAAAAAAGGAGAGCTTACCGCCTTTGGAAGAAGGGGCAGGCTGCTCAGGAGGACTATAAAGGTGTAGCAAGGTAATACAGGGAGAAAATTTAAGTGCCAAAGCCCAACTGGAGCTTAATCTGGCTACTGCCATAAAAGGCAATAAAAAATACTTCTATAAATACACTAGCAGCAAAAGGAGGGCTAAGGAGACTCTCCAGCCTTTATTAGATGCAGGGGGAAGCATAGTGACAAAGGCTGAGGAAAAGGCTCAGGTACTTAAAGCCTTCTTTGCCTCAGCCTTTAATACTAAGACCAGTTGTCCTCTGTGTACCCAGCCCCCTAAGCTGGAAGACAGGGTGTAAGGGACTAGAAACTTTTTTCAACATTATTGTCGGGCAAGTTTAACTACCAAAGCCTGATCACTACGGCAACTGAGTGGGACAGTTTAATCACTAAGGCAGACCCGACAGGAACGTGTGTCCCATTATCTCGGAGTACACGTCCTCTGCACGTGCACTCAGGCCCAGGGTCGACTGACAACGTATGGGGGGGTCTCGGACCCTCTAGAACTTTCAAGCACCCCCTAGTGACAGTACCGGGTATGCGCCCCACCACCAAGGGGTATGCAGAACAGTTATTGACTATGCAAGAGAGGAACCATATAAAAGAGGAAACCAGCAGAGACGACGAGGAGCGTTCTGGAACAACCGCCCCCTCCACCGGCTTCAAAAATACATCGGATCGCCTGAACTGCCACAGATCGTGGTGATAGCTATTGCAATGCTCTTATGCTTGCTCCCTCCTTCCCTCTCTCTCTCATTCCCTTTTCACCTTTACTCTCCTTCTTTGATTTTCTTTTGTGTACCTATTTTTGGCAAAATAAAGTAACTTGGCACTTGACTCTGTTTTGAGTCATAATTCTGTTTCCAAGATGTAAAAGGAACCTAGTCACAATAACACATCAGAGTTAATCAGGAGTTAAGCCCAGCCGCCCCCAACCTCCCAGAATTTTCTGAGGTTGGTTGGAAATGAAGGGGGTTTAACCTCTGCCAAAATGTTCAACCCAACAGTGCATCATGACACAGGGACAGGGAGCAGAATGCAGCCCCCATAATCCACGGGGAAATGCTTAAAAGACACCTAACAATAAGCAAGCTGTGCTGCAGGGTTGTGCTGCTGTGATGCTCTGGAAGGACAAATCCTGCTCCCTGTTCTTGACTCTGTCAACTCAACCTCTTATAAAAAGGCAATCTAGACTTATTTTGGGTATTAATTGGGCACTCACCAAAGAAAGCATAAACCATCATTTTAACAAAATCAAAACCAGATCAAGGGCTGGACCCTTTCCCTGGAGTGTGCACAAATCTTCACTGTTGCATCTCCTCTTGGAAGATGAGTTTGGTGACTGGGGGGTGTGTGGTGGGGGTGTGGGCTGGCATGACAGGAAGCGATGTATTGTTTTGAAAAGCCTCATGGCGCAGCTAGAGCTCAGTTTGGCCACAGTTGCTAGAGATAACAGAAACTGTTTTTGCAAATATGTTAACAACAAAAAGAGGGCCAAGGAGAATCTCCATCCTTTGTTGGATGCAGGGAAGAAATTTGCCACCAAGGATGAGGAAAAGGCTGAGGTACTTAATGCCTTCTTTGCCTCAGTCTTCAATAGTCAGACCAGTTATCCCCAGGGTGTTCAGCCCCCTGAGCTGGAAGGCAGGGATGGAGATCAGAACAAACCCCCCCATAATGCAGGAGGAGTCAGTTTACGACCTGCTGCGCCACCTGGAAGCTCACAAGTCTATGGCGCCGGATGGGATCCACCCGAGAGTACTGAGGGAGCTGGTGGAGGAGCTTGCCCAGCCACTCTCCATCAGTTATCAACCATCCTGGTTAACAAGGGAGGTCCCAGATGACAGAAGGAGGATCCAGGGAGATACAGGCCAGTCAGCCTGACCTTGGTACCGGGGAAGGTTATGGAGTGGTTCATCCTGAGTGAGCTCACAAGGCATGTGCAGGACAACCAGGGGATCAGGCCCAGTCAGCACGGCTTTGTGAAAGGCAGGTCCTGCCTGACCAACCTGATCTTATTCTATGACCAGGTGACCTGCCTAGTGGATGAGGGAAAGGCTGTGGATGATGTCTACCTGGACTTCAGCAAAGCCTTTGACACTGTCCCCCACAGCATCCTCCTAGAGAAGCTGGCTGCTCATGGCTTGGATGGGTATACTCTTTGCTGGGTAAAAAACTGGCTGGATGGCTGAGGCCAGAAAGTTGTGGTGAATGGAGCTAAATCTAGCTGGCGTCCAGTCATGAGTGGTGTTCCCCAGGGCTCAGTGTCAGGGCCAGTCTTGTTTAATATATGTGTCAATGATCTGGATGAGGTGATCAAGTGCACCCTCAGGAATTTTGCAGATGACGCAAAATTGGGTGGGAGTGTCGATCTGCTCCAGGGTAGGAAGGCTCTGCTTGGACATTAGGAAAAACTTCTTCACTGAAAGAAGAACATTGGAATAGGCTGCCCAGAGAGGTGGTTGAGTGACCATTCCTGGAGGTGTTTAAAAGGTATTTGGATATGGTGCTTAGGGACATTGTTTAGTGGTGAACTAGCAGTGTTAGGTTTACAATTGGACTCAATGATCTTAAAGGTCTTTTCCAACCTATATGATTCTCTGTAATTCTGTATCTTAGTCGTCTTGCAAATGTGCAGCAGGTATACACAGAAGTAATACAATAGGTATCAACAGACACCTACAGAAAGCTAACAGATAAAGGAAATGTTTGTGGCAGGAGCATATGCCAAGACTTGAATCTGGCACATTCTGAACACAGAATCACCTGCAACTGTTAAGAGCAATAAATTTAAATTATACTCCCTCCCATGTCAGGGAGAAATTAGACTATATAAACATGTCCACTTATTTTTAGCAATGAAGAGAAGAGCATTACTTGCCAGCACACTGAGAGGCTAAAATAATCATTATTTGCTGAAACTAGACACGACAGGTACAACAATGCAAATGAAAAGTTGTTACATCCTATATTCCATGCCTGAGCAAGTGTTGGCTCTGTCTTTACACAAACCCAGGGCCACAGGAAAGATGGGCTGCAGGTAGCTGAGGCTACAGGCTGACATGAATTCACATTGTAGCAAGTTCTCCTTAACAACTACAATCAAGACCTCTTTGCCTTTGGTAGAAAGAGCCGGATAATCCAAACTGTTTAATAATTAGGATTCCAAAAGGCTCTTGTGTCAAACTGTCATTTCATACAGATTAGGAGATCTTATCTGTAATTTTCCCCACTCTCAAGTTAAGTGAAGTGTAATGGATGATCTCCCACAAAGCTACTGGTGAGCTTCTCTCCCCACCATTCAGGTTGCTTTGCTCCTCTTCCTCCCTGGATGATCTAATCTTTGCAGAGGTCAATGCCTGGAGAAATCATTGGTCTTTTTTGGAGAAAGAATGGTTTCTGTCCAGTCCTGCCCATTTAATTCAGAACAGTAAGAGCTCATTATTAAATATGAAAGTATTGTCATGCTCTGTCTAGCACAAGAAGAATAATTGTATTTCAATGTGTACAGGAAGGCCAGATTTAAAAATGGCTCCCTTGTTTCCTGACTGGGTAAGGAAGATATAAGCTAGACTTATTGGCTGTTTACCAAGCTGTACATTCAGTTTGCTCTAAGCATTTTCTTGTCAAATAAATGTGCATGCTTGCAAGCCGCAAGGTTAAATTAGGTGCCATGCTATCTCATAGAGTTGACCAAATGGCAGGTTTTTTTCTGCACGGAGGAGAAGCTATTACATCCTTCCTTGATCAGATTTTTCTAGTACCCATACACAAAGTGGTGTGAATGTATTTTAAGACAGACAGACATATATTGCACACGTTCCCACAGATGGTGTTTTACAATTCCTCAAGTCTGTAGAAAAGGTGAGCTGACCTACAGATGAGTTTGAACCTTTCTGTGACTCTTGTTGCTTCAGAGGCTTAGCAGCTTCTTCCTTCCTGCTCTACCCTGAGCAACCCCTAAGCACAGGGGAGAAGAGGGAGCTGGAACACAAGGACATGCTTGGCTAGGCTCTCAGCTATATGAAAAGTCACACCTCCACCCCAAGCAAATCATATAGCACTTCAAAATATCATTACCACTGTGTGGAGAATTGGTGGCCATAAAATCGCTTTGAGTGTTCATCTACTTGACAAAACCCCTCAAATTCTCAACCTAGAAAATATTCCCACTACACAGAAGCCTCCCACCCATCCTGCCCAAGAAAAGACTGTGATCTCAAAGTGATCTGGCCTGATCTAAAGGCCATAGACCACCCTGCTCCTGCTGCTAAAGAGCTTGTCTTCAGCATTTTCATCCTCTCAGCATTGTCTCTGAAGAGTTACGCAAGAGGCCCCTTCAAGCAGCACCTATGCTAGAACAGCATGGATTTCCTCAGGACCAGTTTGAATCTGCCCTTACCTGCATCTCAAAACCACAACTACTGTCCTTCATCACTGGCAAAAGCCTGCTCCTCAGCACCTACTTTTCTAGTACACCCCAGCATATAAAGTTACATATAATTTGACTCTGAGAATTAAACTAATTGAGGGGGAAAAAATATCTCAGGTAGCTGACTCCCTCCTTTGTTTTGGGCACTGCACAGTGTGACCAGAGTTCTGATGCCAGGTCACCAACCAGAGGCTGATCTTGCAAGCGAAGCTGTGTCACTAGCAGTTTCTGATACCCTGAACTCCATCAGCTCATGAGGTCATGGGTCAGTTTGAGTTCCCTGCTGTAGTAAACATGCTCACACCTAATTTTACATGTAATTATCATCACCAGGAATCAAAACTTAGTTTGCCCAAATGTATTAGTAATTCTAGGATCAGATTTAACGCTTCATGCAATAAAGAGTCTTAGATATGATCATGCTCTCTTGTGTTCTTCATGGGAAGGATTCACAAAAAAGGATGCATGCAGACTCTTTGGAAGAAATACAGTGCAGTCAAAAGGATGGCAACTCATATATTCTGTTTCTGTGGAGAAAAGAAAATCAGAATCATTTAGGTTGGAAAAGACCCTTAAGATCAAGTCCAACCATTAAGAACTCAAATATGGTCAAAATATGGACCACAAAGCTTTTCTATCCACAAAAAGAAAATTTCAAGTCAATCACTATACATCAACACAACTAACAAGTTACATTATTTAGGTACCAAAGATGACCAGTTGCAAGTTGTGTGTGAAATTCACAGCTGCCCATCTGATTTTAATTACATTTCCTTTGTATACATCAGGACTGGGGTCCTGTGGCAAAGTATCACATAACTGTGTAATTAAGGGCTGGGATACAAAATACTCCTAGAACAGAGTCAAATGAAGATTGCATAAGAAACCAAAAATAATCTTCCCCTAATTCTCAAGTTACAGGCTTTTTTTTTTTTTTTGTATTACAGATATAAAATAAAACATTAATATTTGGGAGAAAGAAAAGATTAAAAGTTTCATTAGATCCAATGTTTTACTATATATGAACAAGTTTTGGAAACCTGTACTTTCACTACTTCAATAAAGATCACCTGTGTGACAAGGCTGTTTGCAGTCCCTGGCAATGGCCAAAGGCTTTTTGGGGTGGAGAGGGAGACCAGCAGCCACACATGGCCAGCAACACCACCTGACAATGGCCTTCTCTCTCTAATCTTCCTCAGATGCAGGAGCTACAAGAGCTTCTTGTTTTTACCATTTTGCCCACTCTGTTCTTAGAGTAGAAAAACTATGAAATAGTATTAAAACATTTGTTTATTTATGGAAAAGAGAAATGCCATGGTGGCCTGGCTCTGCTTACTCATTCACAGGAGAAACTGCCTCCAGTGACACCTGCACGTATGTTATCCTGTGCACACACGTACTGGTGCAGCATTAGATGCTCCTTTTCTATGAGGAAATCTTTACAAATAAAACACCTGTAGGTACCATGGCTCAGGCAACCTCAAGTTGGGAAGAGAAGCAGTTCTATTTCCCATACAATCCCTGTATAAAATTGAGGCTACATCACAACACACACATATATCCCACACACTGATTGCCAGGAAATAAAAACAAGTCTGGTGAGCACCAGGCTCAGCTATACCTATAGCTGTTTTATATATATATGGAAACATATATATACACATATATATAAACTACCACCCCAAACTTGTGTTTATGACATTTGTTCAGCATTCAACTATTTCCATTGACATACAACAGTCACCGAGTTACTCAAATGTAACTATCATAGCTGTTACACTTTGATTCCATGAGAATGTGTGTATGAGCCACAGACATCCCTCTCCAGCCCTACACAACAGAAATGGACCATCTTTTGGATAGAAATCTTTGGTTTTTCTAATTGTATCTAGCACCTGTGTCCTCTTCTCCATGTTAAATTACTAAGAAAACAGTTCTCTTATAAGTGAAAGGAAAATATGCATGCAAAGGAAAAAAGCATGCTCTCATAAGTGTTTTACAACACAGACACATTCAAAAGAAATACTGCAAAAGGCAGACTGCACAACCGGTAAAGAAAGTCACTGTCTGTGTTAGTCAGACTGTATTTTTGAAAATTTATAGCAAGTGTTTTTGGTGTCTTGTTCACACAAGCCCACTGGAGAAAAATAAAGCAGATATTATGCTGAATGGTAGTTCAGACTCTTCTCCACTCTTTTGTTGCAAGTCATGCCGTGACATGGTCTATCTGATGAAATGCTGCTGGACTTTCTGAGCCTTGGTGTGAATGCAGGCAGAGGTAAATAGAAATAGGGAAGGAAAGAGGAAGGTGGAGCACTGTGGTCACTCAGAAGCAGAAGAAAGTGTTTTGTCTGTGTGTTTTCAAATGCAAAGTCAAGCTTTAATCACATTTCATACAGAAAGAATTACTGAGCCAAAAACACCCTGAGAGAGATGACTCATATCCCAGTCAGTCTCCCTTCCCAGGTGCCTCTCCGAAATATTTCACTGTGGGAATTGAATAGGGAACCAAAAAGAAAACCCAAACCAAACCCCAAAGAACCGCAGCAGTAGCAACCACAATCAAAAGCCCACCAATCCAGCAATTGTCCCTAGCACTCTCACAGAAACCTGACCTACACTCAGATGCAACTGCAAGCAGCTCCTAGCACAGCTTAGCAGCATGATAAGAGCCTCCCAAATGCAGCAGTGGGAACACCTGTGTTAGCACCTGTCATGGTTTTAGCTGGGATAGAGTTAATTTTCTTCACTCTAGCTGGTATAGTGCTGTGCTTTGAAATTAGCGTGGAAAAAAAAACCTGTTGAGATAACACACAGATGTTTAGGCTGTTGCTGGGTAGCGCTTGTACTAGTCAAGGACATTTCTAGCTTCCCATGCTCTGCTGGGTGCACAAGAAGCCGGGAGGGGAGGGGGCACAGCTAGGATTGCGGATTCAAACTGGCCAAAGGTATATTCCATATCATGTAACGTCGTGCCCAGTACGTTACCTGGGAGGGGCTGGCCGGGGGAGGGAGGCAGCAATCGCGGCTCGGGGATGGGCAGCGTCGGTCAGTGGGTGGTGAGCGGTTGTATCGTTTATGTTTCTGTGGGTTTTTTTTCCTGTTTTCCCTTTCCCTTCCTTTTCCCTGTTTTCCCTTTCCCTTCCTTTTCCCTTTTATTATATTAACATTATTGTCATTATTATCATAATCATTTATCATTATCGTTTTATTGTAATCATTAAACTGTGCTTATCTCAACCCACAAGTTCTTTTGCTCGTCCGATTCTCTTCCCCATCCCACAGGGGTGGGGGAGGGAGTGAGCGAGCGGCTGCGTGGTGTTCAGTTGCCAGCTGAGGCTGAACCACGACAGCACCTTGGGTTGCTCTGCAAGTAATGCTAAAAGAGCTTAGTAAAAAAAGTTCCTCACCTCACCCCTTTCAAGGTTTTCCTACACCTGGACCAGGTGTATGCCCAAATGGGCATACATTTGGAGGCAGAGCCACTGAGCAAATCTGATCTAGATTCTCTTTCCTAGCAGAAGTTGAGGTCTTACTTTTTATTTTTTGGACTAGGAGACAAGACCTGAAGAGCTGTAGTTCACATGAGACATGCCCAGTGCTGCCAAGCACAGTCAGGTTGATAATTGACAAATATCCTGCAGGGAACAAAAATCAGAGATGGCACGGAAGAAGAGGTGGAATATGCACAAGTAAACAATTTATTCTCCTGCAGAAAGGGTGGAAAAAAGCATACTAGCTACTTATCATAACTTCTACATAATGCTCCCAATAGCTCTGGAGCATTAATGGAAGACATGCAGCTATACTGAAACTTTGGTAGCAAATTTACACAATTGCCAGGTATTTGTTCAGGTTTGGTTTTTTTTTTCCTGTCCTCTCATCATCCAAACATCTAACCCATGACAAAGCATCTTATTATGGATACATATGTCCATGATTAATGCTGGGGCGCCGCCCTACTCATGTACCCAGCTCAAGATTTATTTGCAAACTATTAAATGGTCAGAGATCTGGGCTTGTCCTCCTGCAGTGCTGGGGCGTCCAGTGGGCTGCACCTGAGTTCTAGCCGAGCATGGGAGTCTGGATGAAAAACACTGACGCAAACTTAATGACAGTGTTATGAATGGCACTGTGTAACATTATTATTACAGTCTCCCCCTTCCTGCACTGAATTGCTTGCTAAGAGCAGTTAAACTCCAGCTGCTTTTCAAATCTCAAATCTAAATGCTTGGCAGCTTTCCATGTCCTTCACTGCCACAAAGAAAACATTTAACCCTTTCAAGGCCTGCCAAGAATCTTTTAGGTAGCTGTTATTTTTTACTTCCAGAAGGGCTGGTGGAGCCAAGCCCAGCTCTAAGAAGGATCACTGCCACCCAAAGCATCCCTAAGCAGCCACCTGCAGACAAGGGTGATGCTCAACAGCAGCCTTGCTCACCTCGCCACTGCACCCAGCGAAAACTGCCTGCCTACAGCCTCAGATAGCAGGTTTTGAAGGGTTTTCTGTGTGCTGTGTTTGTATTTTCAGATGCTAATGAAACAAGCTTGAGGTTTTTCAACAAACTTCCCTCAAGCTGAAAGGAGAAGAAGAGAACTCAGTAACTGAGACAACAGCCTTCTGCATTCAAGGGCGTGTCTGTCATTCCCCCAAGTTTGGGAGGGCACAGGCATGTTGCTCCTTGGGGATAGCTGAACTCAAGCTCTGACGGCAGTAATTCTCCCTATGGATTTAAACTAGCAAGGGACTGGAAAGATGAAGGACGCTTCCAGGAAAACAAAATAAACAATAAACCAGCTAGACTTATGGAAGAAGCACAAAGAGCCTTTGTTGCCTCTGCTGTGGTTTTGTCTACAGCCCACACTTAGAAGAATAAAGTAGTACCAAAAATGTATTTCGATTAGTAGCTCTAAGTCACATTTAATTAAAAAAAAAATACTGTGACATCAAACGTAGTTTGATATTTCAGACTGAGACTGCTTATTAAAAGCTAATAATAAAAATCAGTCATCCCCTAGTATCTGCACTCCTTAACAGAAAACAGCAATAAAACCTACAGGTGAGATATTGCTCTGCCTGGAGAAGCTGTGGTAACTCTAAGGAATTACAGACCAAAGCAAACTTTGGAACAGTAATTTGCTGAAATTGATTTCAGGTCCTTGAAAGTTCTCAGGGTTTCATTTCCCAACTGAAGCATATGAACCAGGCTTCTCTAATGCATCAGGTGTCTTAGAGTGTCAAACACATGCAATCCACTGCAATAATTTGGTAGCAAACTCAAAACAGAACAATTTCCCTATGTAGAAATTGGCCTACATCTCTGGTTTCATGTAGACACTCCTCCTCTCAAGAGCAACCATGCTGCTGGAATATGGCTCGCAATATATCCACAACAGCCCTTGTCAGAACAGGGACTGTTTTTGGTGAGGTGCCAATTTGCTGTCTGCTGGACCTACACGTTGCAATTCTCCCAGCAAGCTGGCCCAACTCTGGCCCCAAATGGGTGCCAAAAGGGCCACTGGGCTGCAGGTGAGCCTGCTGTGCCCGTGTGCCCCATGCCCCAACCCCTGCCAAGCCAGGAAAGTCTTGTAGAGCAGTTGCTGCCAATGCTCCCAGGTACAAAACAGCCTTGGGGCAGAAGCAGTGACAAGCTGGCCACCCTGGTGGGAAAGTGGCGGGGAATGCCTTCTAACACCATCGGACCTTTCCTTGCCATCACGGCAGATGGAGTCCTGAACAGTCTTGCTTGTTCCTAACCAAGCTAGAACGAGTCTAATGTTTTAGTATTTCCATAAACCACTTTTTCTAGCCCACTGATAACTCTAAATGCACTTCTCCCTGGTCAAGTTTTTGTTGGTGTTGTTACTTTTGGTCTGACTGTAACATCCTTCTGTTAACCAGAAAACTCCCACTTCAATATTAGAGAAGTACTCCTCTATGCTGTGCTGTTTTGCACCTGCAGTTCAAAACTTCTTCTGTTATGTCCCTTTGCAAATCTGTGCTAAGATTGCATCATCAGGAATGTCCACAAACCACATATTTTCAACGATCAAAAGTACAAGTTTCTCTTGTTAATTAAAGCCTGCCCTCTGTTACAAGGTCTATTTCTTACTCTAATATTAAAGGCCTATTTTGAAGTTTCCATTAACTGTTTCCAGGGGTGAGTGTCTTTCTTGGGCAGATTTAACACTAGCATACTGCAGCAGCAGGTCAGGAGCAAGATTATGTAACTTCAGCACTAGATATCACAAATCTGTCAGACTTAAAAGAATTTACAATTAAAATCATACTGACAAAATGTTGAAGTTAGTACAGCTATCAAAGATTAGAAGTCTCCTACTGACTTAATTTGACTGTAACTAATTTTTATGTAAAGCATGAGATGAAAGCTTTGGCTAAATTTATACTCCCATCATTAGTGGCCTATTTTCACAAGGTGCCACACCTCCTGCATGTGGAAAGTGCTCAGTCCTACTGAGATACAAATAATCTCACAATCACTGGTTTAGACCTCCAACACTACTTCAAACAATTTTAATAAACTAAATCCCAAGTGAGTTGTCTAAATTAATGATACCTATGATACCACTTTATAAATATCAGATGTATATGAAAGATTTTGCTTACATTTAGATTATGGAGGTGGTACTTCTTTATAAAGAATGCCATGGAATAAAGGAAAATGCTGTAATATTAAACAATATCATATGGAAGCCTTACGGAGGCTGGATTAAAAAAATAAAAGAAAAGATATTTTCTCATTACAGGCATAGTATTCCTTCTGGAGTACAGCAGAGGTGAAGATGATGCCTGGCAGCTCTGAAGGACAAGAGGTACATGGTACAAGTCACGAAGTGACACTCATCCCCGGTCCAACTCACAGGTCCACCTGCCAGGTCCACCCATGTGTTTGGAAGTTGCAGCCTTCCCTCTGCTGCCTGGGGTGATCAGAAACACTCGAGCACTCATCAGCTGCAGGAAACCACATAACTGATGGATGCAGTAAGCTCTGTACTGTGATTCTGGATAAAAAACATCTTAACTCTTCTTCTTCCTGAGCAGGATCTGCTAACAGCACAGTCCTACCAGTCTTCACTCACATAAACAGCCAACTTCAGCCAGGGTCTTCATCTGTTTGGCTGCGGGAACAGCTCCTAACACCAGTGTAGTCAGGCTCTGACATGGTTCATGCTGCGAATCAGTATCACACAGCATTCCCAATTCAAACTTGTTTTCTAAGCTAGCAGCAACATTTTCTAGTAACACTTCACACACAACACACTGACTTGCACATGGACTGCATGAATTGCAAGTTTCTCTAGTACAAAGTTTTTTAAATTAACTTGCATTAAACTAGAGGGAGAACCTCTGGTGAGAGAAAAGGATCAAGCGAAGAGGGACAGGAAGTAAGAACAGAGTAGAGGGAGATCAGTATGGGCCTAACCCCAGCTGCTGCCATATCACAGCCTGCGTTTGTTTTTCAAAGATGAACTGTAGGTCACAACAGGAGCTGGACCCAAGCAGCTTGGATTTTCTTTTAGCAGCCTTGTTTACCACTTAGCAGGACAGACTTAACTTTCTGATGACTCAATACAATTACTTCATATGTATTTTGACTAAATGATGAAATCCCCTTTTCACAGTTGTACTTCAGACTGTGTTACATCCAGCTTGTATTCTACAGAAATAAACAGATATGGGGACACAGCAATTGGACCTTTGTCAAACAATGACTAAATGCTGTTTCCAGAGATTTCCTTTGTCTCTTGACTCTTATCGTACAGCTACAAGAGGCTTTGAAAAGCCAAAAAACGCCACAGGGTCAGTTGTTCTGAAAGTATTTATATCACAGCAGCCTCTTCTTTGCAGGACATGCTTTAGGGATGAAGCAGCAAACTTCTGCTCACCGAATACAGTACTGTAACCAGGGTGATGGAATTAACCAATCATAGATGTTGCTGTACTCCTTATACAGTCCTATCCAACTGGAAATTAAGTCTGGGGACATGGAGTATATAAATCAGTGTATTCTTTGAGCTGTATTTTAGTCCCTAGGCAATCATTAATGCAAACAAAACAACAGACAATGTGTTTCTGTCAGAAAAGGATGACAAAATGTGGTTTAGTGTAGTGGACTGAGAAAACTGGCCAGGACTGCCAAGATTAAGAACCAAGTAGGTAAAAGGTAATTCCGGCAGGGGGAGATCACGACCACTGACTCATGGACGACCTACTCAGGTAATACCACCTACTCAAAAGAAAACAATGGGAAAGGACAACTGAGTCTGCGCAATAGTTTACATGTGAAGTGAGCAAGTTTGTTCCAATCACCAGAGAGAATAATATTGAATATGTATGGATAAAATGAATATGTGTATTTTTGGTCTATATAAATCACATGGGAAAGGTTTGTAAGGTATGCACGTTAGGAGGAGCAATCCCCTGTGCATCCGGCGCTGTGAATAAAAAATGCCTGCCTTTTAACACTACATTGGTCTTACGAGGCTTATTCCCAATCTCGGTGACAGTATGCTGAAGTTGTGTACCAGTAATTAGCACGATAGTCTTTTGTCCACTCACACTCAAAGTGCTTGTTCTGTGCCTGTTATAAGGCTACTGACCTATATTTTCATGAAGCAAGGGAAAAAAAAAAATCGATCTTTGGCCATATAAGAGTAACACACTGCCCTCTTTTTATTAAAAAAAAAGAATTATTTTCCTAAGAACTGTTTGATAAATCACATTAAAATTATACTGTATGAAAATCTACATGTTGGCAAAACTGGCAGCAGCAAAACAGAAAAAAGCTATGTTCATTGACCACATGCTAGTTTTGCCTCCCACAAGAGCTTTTGTCCAAGTTCCCCTGAACTTCAATGGCCAAGACATTGTGAAGATCAAATAGCTGTTAGAATCACCACCAGAACATACGCCACAATCATTAAGACACAAAAAGGGAAAGTCTCCATGCTAGGTTCTGCGTTTCAGGGCAAAATACCATGACAGTAGAAGTGGTGGCATCTAATTCTTGGAAGCAGTTGTCAGTGCCTGTGCTGGCACAACCATCTACATTGCTAGTTAGCCATAAGCTGTCCCAACAAATATCGCTCCTAGAGCTGCTGACTATTTTCATATTGGCCACAACTGTAATACCATGAACTTCTTTAGATATTCTTAAAAACCAGATCCAACACAGTTATTTATCAGGTTGAAATCAGTTGTCTTTTCAATCTCCGCAGCAATGGAAGGTCAGGATAACCCAGATAAGAAAAACCAAGAGTACCCCTCCGGCTTCCAGACCTAAGCTGCCCCATGCAGAAGCAGCTTGGATTTCATTGCATGTAATTACTCAACACCTGGTTATTCCGTTCAGTATTTCCCCTTCAGTCCTGGCTACGTCAGGAACAGGTCAGACTAGTCCCAGTCTGCCACACAGAGGACAGGCAGCTTTCACTGGGTTTCTCTTATCTGCTCAGCTTGGAGAACAGCAGACACCTCCCTCTGGGCAATGAAATGTAAAAAATAGAAGGGGTTAATGAGTTAGCTACATTCACTGATGAAATAAAGGGAGAGAATACTATGGAATGTCAGTTGAAGAAATCTGGGCCCCTTCCTTCATCTGCAGATGAAGCAGGGGGCATTTATGGGGAGCTGAGGAAGGTGTGATACATTACCACCCCAAAGTTACTTAACCTAAAGGATAAATAGGAATATCAGTAAAGTACATCAAAACTAAACTTGAAAACCAAAACATAGGGTTAAAAAAAAAGAAGAAAAAAAGAATCGGTTTTGATACAGTCACAAGGGCAGCAACAGCACAACAATATCATTTCTAATACTGCAGGCACATCCCCTGACTGGCTTTTTGTGCTTCTGCCCAAGCGATGTTTTGTTAAAAGTCATGTTCTTAAAACCTGCCATATGTGATTTGAAAATAAATCTCAGCATGCAGTTCTGAATCAGTCTATCAGCACAGAACTACTAGGTGAAACAAAGGAATTTTTTTTCCCAAGCATATTACAGTAGTGCTTTGAGGCAGAGAGTAGTGCATGTTCTTGTCTATTTTCAAAAAATGCCAATCTGACTCCAATAAATCTTTCTTGGATAGATTGCCAATGGTCACCTATTTTAATGGAAGCAATACCAAGCCCATGAAAAACAAAGCAATCTCCTGGGTTCTGCAGCCTAAAAATCACACTAACAGCAAAGTGGAAATATTCACTCAGCTGGGTGGGGGGTGGGGGGGTGGTGGTTGTGAAAAAAAATTGAAAAGAATAAACCTCGTTAATTAACAGTTTGCAAACTAACTTCAAGCCATTGTTTCACTGATTAAGAGTGTTTCCAGCTACTCTTTCAATTGTGCAATATTGATTTTACATCTGTTAAAAGATTACAGCTGCATATAAAAGAACGTCTCCATCCACTACGGATGCTAGTCACAAACTCTGTGCAGACTAAAAGTCATAATGAAGGTCACTAGGAGCTCTGACTAAAAAGAAAGACTCATCCTGCTATTACTGCAGCACTGATGGGAACCCAGCAATTTATCACAGAAAAATAAAAAGATACCCCAGCAAACATGCTACCAGGTTAATTCCCAAACAACAGAGTATTGCTGAATCTTAACTGCTAACGGAAACTTTGATAATCATATTTAGAGTTTTATAATGTCAGAATAACAAGAATTTATTTTAATATTTCTTTAAAATCTGAAAATACACAGTGTTTAAACAGTGATTTTAAGTGTCCCCATTTTCAATATTCATTTTTGGACACTGAGTTTCTATACAGCAGCCATTACAGCAAGAGAAACACTGTTAACACCTTCCCCCTGAATATATCATTGCACGACAACATTAGAGAAATCACGAGCACCTGCCTCTCCTTGAATACATACAAAGCACATCAACTGAATTTCCACAACTGGTCTTGTGTTTCAAATGGATACAAACAACACGCAGTATTTCCGTTTCGTAAAAATAATCAGCTCTCATCATTCTTAAAAAAAAAAAAAAAGGAAGCTGTCAGTATAAAAATCAACTTCAATGAAAATAAGAAGTGGGAAGAAAACAGCTGCCGTCTGCAGCCATCTGCAACGGGCTGAGCCAGCATGCAGCAGAGCACCACTATCATATTGTTATCACCACCTTTGGACTTCCTGCATTGGACAAAAGACAGTTGTTTGGCTTTTTTTGTTGTTGTTGTTAAAATAAAACAAAACTATTCACACTGTGACCCTTCTAATTCTTTCAACACAGTACAGGACAAGAAAACCAGTCTTGCACACTAAATGTGATGGGCTCAGTGCCTTCAAGAAACAAGCACATCACTGTTTTGCTTTTAGAAACGGAGCTTTACCAATTTGCAAACAGCCACTTTTATATTTGGAGCACGTTTAGCAGCTGATTTCCAGCCACACTGCTCACTTGAGACATAAGTCTTTCAGTGTATTTTAGCATTATTTAAACATGCTTCTGCATACACTGTTCAAAAAAACCAGCAATGTATCAAGGAGCATCTTCTATATGCTGCTGTGGGGTGTTACTTGAGCATTAAATGTGGGCCCAGAAGGAACCTAAAAATCCACAGGTCGTCAGCTCTGCAAGAGCCTTTGTGCTCAGTGGCTTTTCCATTAGAAGTTAAGGGTTGCCACAGGATCCTTGAACAACGAGAAATGGGGAAGAAGCATCTTTATTCCCAGAGCATTACACTGAAAGCTGTGTCACACTGCTGCCTTACTCCCAAATTCAGTGCTGACAAACACATCGATTTCTATGAGCTTTCAGGGTGAGAAAGGCAATGTGCAAATGCACATGCCTCCTGCAGCCTTTCCTATACAACATATGGGAATGGCAGTAAGTGATGTGCAATATCACTTATGATCACATCACAATGAAATTAACCAACCATGGATGTCGCTATACTCCTTGGATAGCCCTATCCAACTGGACATCAAGTCTGGAGACATGAAGTACACAATTTAGTGTATTCTTTGATCTGTATTTTAGTCATTAGTTAATCATTAATGCGAATGAAACAACAGACAATGTGTTTCTGTCAGAGACCCTCTTTTAAGGCTCAAAGCCTAACTTTTAGATCCCAAACCCTCGCTTTTAGGGTCCAAACCTATGTTTTAAGGATTAAAGCCTCATTTTTTAGGTAGCAATGATTCAGGGAATAAATGGTTGGGTGTTACTAATGCAGTCTAGTGTAGCTCAACAAGTGCTGGGGCCCTGAGCCAAAACTTAGCCAGGATAATGAGGTAACCTTAACAGGAACAGCCTGCACGATGACTAAAACTTGTTGCTTCGGGGGAGTCAGAAAGGCCTCAAGATAAGAAGTGCCTAAACAAAGTTACGATGACATTTGACCTTAAGAAAAGCAGATGTACAGAACCATAAAGATAAGGAACTGCAGAGCAAACACTAAACCAAGAACAGGCCATCCCTCAAGGATACTACATACGTAATCTCAGAACTGAGTTTGTGCGAAAGCAAGGGTTAACTAGTGGACACTGTGAGGAAGAGTACATCCTTCATCCAGAGACCCCTGACAATCACCCGGAGACACCAACAGGCATGTGCAAATGACATCTGCATAATATGAATATGTATATCTTTTATCGGAAAACTAATGAATATGTATATGGAGGATGTACTTAACTGGCACAATTAGATTGGACGGTATGCACGTTAGGAGGGACGATCCCCGTGCATGTAGGAGGGGCGATCCCCCGTGCATCCAGCCCGTAAATAAAGCCTGCCTTTTAACACTGCATTGGTGTTATGAGGTTTATTCCCGATTTTGGTGACAAACCCTGCAGCCACTCCTGTGGACCAGGCAATCACAACATGACTGAGCAGAGCAACCCTCAGAAGGTCACACTTTGCAACTTACCAGGCAAAGCAGGGAAAATGCTGTGCTTTTTACTTTTAATTTTTTAATAAATCCTTCTCTCCATGACTCACCAGCCTGCAATCTGGTTTTAGATAAGTTTATGCAAAGAACTCAGCTCTTACACAATTCTGCTTGCTTGTTTTTTTTTTTTTTCTTTCAGCAGTTTGACTGTATAACTGGTCTATCTGCTTCTGTGTCCACCTCTCCCACTCTGGCTACCCCTGGATTGCACTGGCAGTTATACAATCACTTGGGCAGCTTCGTTCAGTATACAAGGCTGAAGCATAAAGTCACCCACAAAGTCCTGATACAGAGGCTTTCTAGCAAAGTTCACCATATTCTGCAATGAAGAGTTTACTTTTTTGGTTTAGCTCCTTAAACAAAAGGAGTTCACTCCTTGCTCTTTCTCAGCATCTCACTCCAACCCTCTATTTTCTTCACACCTCTTTCTCTAGATCAACCACCCTGCTCCCGTTTCTCTGGTGACAATGAAGTGTTTCTCTCTTGGCTCATTGTGCCTCTATGGGGTCTCCAACTCTCTGTACCTCCTAGAGGCAAGGTTTCTACAAAAGCCTTTATTAACACCTTCCTTCAGTGCAACCAAAACTCTCACGCTGCCAAAACTCCATTCCTCACAGCAACCAATTCTACCACCAGCTTTCACAGCTTCTCGGCCTCCTTCACTCCAATTAATCCAAATATTACCACTACAGTCATCTTCTTTCCCCCCTTGCTCCAAGTCATATTCTCCATGAAAAATGTTCATTTTCCCCACTTTCTGCATTTGACACCATTTTAATGCCATTCACATTTCAGACCCCTTTTTCCATTCTTCACACTTCTGCTTCCAAAAGCTGCAAATCCTCCTCTGCTACTGTCCTTTCTACTTGGAAATAACACCTTGAGACATCAAGTAAATTTTTCTTCCTTTCTTCTCCAAGACTTATCATGAAAGACAATAAATCGTTTGGCACTTTCCCTTGTCTAAGCTGTTCACCTATATATGCAGCATTACAGATCAGGCACTATTCAGAATGGGGAAGGTTGTTTACACCATGCAAGTGTGTACAGAACATAAATGTTCTACAAACATATTTCTGCTATATGATTAACATTACCTAGAGTTTCTTTGATCTTTGCAATACATCCAGAAATATTACAGCAATAATGTTGAGATTTTGATATGATTTTGTTACATCAAAAATGTATCCCCCCCTTCCTCCATTTATTTAAAAAGGGAAGAAAAGAGACCTCTTGATCTGATACAGAAATACAGGTCAGACTACACAAACCATAGGACTCCAAATCTAGAAGACATTGTAATAAACTACTTGGATGCACTTCTGGCCACTTATCAGCCGTGCACAGTCTGTAATTTAGAGCACAATAAAATGTTGTTTCCACTTATTCTGTGCTAAAATAAAGCTCATGCCTTCTTTAAGCATAGATCCTGATACAGCTTTTAGGTAATACAGAACATGGAGGCTTTCCTTCCTTGGCTGCAAGGGAGATCTGTTGTGTGTTTTCCTGTATGGGTTACCACTGTGTGTTCAAGAGCGAGAAACAGAAAGCAACACAAAGGACTACTCAGCATCTTAGCTATAAATCTCAGTGGGAAAGAGAGTATAATCATAACTTTAGAATACTACTTCAATGGCGATGTTAAGGAAACCTGGAGAACTTCAGCAATCAGATTATTGTGTATTTACAGAAGAGCTGTCAGCCATCATTGCTCTGAGCATACAGGGTCACATCTAACAAACAACTTAATGGCCTAACATGGTAAAAACACTGGCTTTGAAAAATAAGCACCTGCTACCAATTAAAACAGTCAAATATTGTGAACAGGCTGTGTCCCGGGCTTCCCAGCAATGTCCCTTCCACCTCTGCTCACATATTTCAACTGCAAGGCCCAGAGAGCTGATACAAGCAGCTGAAATACTGCTATGTCCAAGGATATGGAGAGATGACTGTAAGCAATTGCGTGGCTGCACATGTAAGGCAGTCATGATCAAAGTGGCCTGATGTAATACAGTGTGTAACACGTTTCCAGTGACTGAAGACCAGCTTCTACTCGAAGCTGTTCTAATCAGAGTGCTGTCAATTTTCTGTATCCTTCAGCGAAGCAGTCAGCTACCCGCAACCAGAGACCAAGCTCTAGGTCTTCACTGAAGAATAAAGACGTCAGGGCTGGTTGGTTAGTTTTTCAGGTTTACTCTGAGAGTACGAGTAAGTTTCATAAGTCATAAACCTGGTTAAGGAAACTATTTACAGGATTTGACTGGACCACAAGGGTTGGTACAGTCATTGAGACTCTTGAAAAACAAACTTGACCAATTCCCTAATGTGACGTGAGAGAATAGGATGGAGGGATAAAACTGACAGATCTTTATGGAGGTCTACTGCTGGGTGTCCCTTTTCTCTAGGTTTAAGACAAACAAAAAAAAATGCCAGGATGAACAAGTGTGTCTGTTCAACACAGACCTGAAAATCCTAGCATTATCAACAGAAAAAAAGGAGACAGCCTCCTGTACACAGCAGGGCCAGGTAACTGCATGGTGTTCATTATCCTTCAGATTGACACACAGTTTCTTGATAAAGCCTATTAGACAAAAATGCAGAACAAGAAAGTTTCCTTAAAACAAACCTCAGAAAAATAGCTTCCATTTCATAGCCTTGGACAAATAAAATTACTCATACATTGCTAATAACTTACAGGGTTTTAAAAACATGCTATTTAATACATATTATATTGGACCATGTCATGTCAGCTATTTTTCTTCATGTACAAATGCACACACCTTAAAATATATTCCCTTTTTCAGTTTACATAAGCAGAACACCTTTTACTTTCCTGGGAAATAATCGCTCAACTTTTCAGCTTCTCTATTCTGGGCATGGCTACCTCATGACTTCACAGCCAAATCACCCTATGAAATCTGTTTTGGTGCCAGTAAAACACAGAAGAGATGAAAGAAGATTAAAAAGGAATGGCAATTAGCAATTACTCAGGAGCCATTACTCCTTCCAGTGACTGTTCCAAGACACAGGAACTGCTGAGCTAGCTAATGGCAGCAGTAAAACTCATAATTGGTAATCACCCTGTTGGCTTGTCTCAACAGGCCAAGTTAGATAATTCAACAGAAAGCATCAAAACCACTTGTGTCTGCTACAGCAACTCCAGGTGTACCAAATGTCACTCTTCTCCTTCCAAAACCAACTCATTCCTTCCGTGCAAGTGTCCTGAGAAGACATAAAATGAATGACAGCATCTTAAACACAGTCTTGTATGCGCTTCTAACCGATGCAGGTCATCATCTGGTTTCAATCCAATGCCACTGCTACTGCCAGCAGCATGTCAAAAAGAGCTGCTGCCTGATGCACTCAACTATCCTCGTTGTGCCACTACCAAGGACTGAGCAGATTTTCTTCAAGAAAGCACAGCAACAGTAAAACTCTGTATCCTATCAAATAGCTACAAAATAGCAGGTAAAACCTTCTGCAGCCAGCCCAGACAAGCAAATCTCCCTTAAAAATGAAGCAGAGATTCAGCCTCAGTTGATTTTTTTTTGTTGGGTTGTTGTTTTTTTTCCTTTTAAACTTTTTTAGTTTTGACAGGAGGAGCCCTCTGCCTGGCCAGAGGACACACAGTCAAGCATTTTCCACATCCTTCCTCTTATCCGGATCAAATCCAAAATGGTTGAAATCAAAGTAATGTTTCCTGT
Organism: Phalacrocorax carbo; assembly: GCF_963921805.1. NCBI lineage: Eukaryota > Metazoa > Chordata > Aves > Suliformes > Phalacrocoracidae > Phalacrocorax > Phalacrocorax carbo. The sequence continues at coordinate 23,760,202 of NC_087518.1, read as the reverse complement.
TCCCGCAGGCACCTTTCAAGTTACTTCTCTCGAAAGGCAATAATACAGGACTTCCAAAATACACATTATAAAGACTAGATCTGCCTAGAAACATTTTCTACAATCTTCCAACATGGTAGAGAAGAGTCACAGTAGGTTTTCTTTCATCAGAAGTCAGAAAAAATTGAAGGAATGAGTTTCCAGTATGTCTCTGTGGTACAAAACAGTATATCATATTCCATCTTCATCCTTAACACTTTCAGATTACAGCAGCATTCTTCACAGCACAGAGTCTCCCTGGACTAATATCAACATAAAACTAGTAGGTATATGAACAAGGCAGAGTCTATTTGTACTGGATCAGAACTGTTGCGGCCACAACAGGCTGGTTCAGTGGATGGGACCAGAAAACTGGATTTACTGTACTGTTGAATTACAGCTTTCGCTGGGTAACACCTTGCTGAAGTCTCAGAGACACAACCCATCTTGGCAGCTGCCAGCATTAAGCAGACATCGATCAGCTCAAGTGTCTTCCTTATTTTAGTTACACAGCACAAGAAAACATAACCACAATACCAGCTGTGGTGTGCGCTGTGCATCTTGACTCACCTCTTTCAGTTCCTGTGCAACGGAATTAAGGCGTTCATTTTCAGACTGGGTGTTGGCAAGGACATTTCTGAGCTGCTTCAGTTCTGTCTGCAACTCCATAACCTTTTTCATGTAGTACTCTTCCTTGGTAGCTGATTCCTGAATCAAGGTCTCCTCTCTGCTCTCTCCATCTGCTGCTACCTTCTTGTGGTTGGTATGGGCCTGCCCAAATGCCTAGGACAGTCAGAAAATAAATCTTTTATTAGTAAAGCCAAAATTTTGCATACATAACTTCCATTTTAAATAGCTGAAACTATTGAACCTCGTATTTTCTTTGATGCAAAACAATGCAATCTTTTCCTACACCCTCCTCTTCTGGGATCAGACATTTAAATGCCACCAAGCGGGCAACACATGGTTCTTGAAAGTAACATGCAGCACCCAAACAGTGTTTTGTGATACAGAACCTCATATAAACCTTTATGGGAGCGAACAACAAGATGACTGCAAGATGACCAGACACTTCTGCATGCGCATATTCTCTATAGTTGGGTCAGACTTACTTCTGCAAAAACTGAATCACTGAAAACAGATTTAGTATTAGCAGCCTGTTCCATTGCTTAGGCTGGGGGCACACTTACTCTTCCTGACCCAGCTATACCAAAGAAACATCATCACCCTCATCACTAGAGATTACTGCCCCCATAAACCTGCTAACTAACTAACACTGCAGCCATAAGCAAGCAAGGTTAGCAGGGCTACTCTGTAACAAGGTTAAGCTAACGTGGGGCATTCTGGCTGAAGTAGGTCAGCAGATGCTTACCCAACCAGCTCTGCTGCTTACTCTCACCTCTAGCAGCATGCCAGAGAAGGGACTTCAAGGCATGTCACAGAGATCCAACCTCTTCAGCATAGCATGCCTCTGTTTAGATGAGTCATTCTCATTTTTTACCTCCTCCTTTCTGGGTGTTTTCATTTTGCTTGAAACTCTACCAGGCGATGTTCCTAGCAGCAGTGTTCTCGAACACATGAGCAAGCAGCCCATACCAACACGCCAGCCACTGGACTGCAGTGTTTAAGAAACCCGTCAGTGGCTTTTACTAATAGATGTTGTAAAGCAGAGTTTAACATTTTAAGTAGGTATATATTTGTAACTACAGCTTGGCAGATGGACCAAAGTCAATGAGATTAATGAATGCTACCTTTTAACTGCATGTGTGTGCACTGCAATCCAACCCAAGATGTATTTGGAGCTTTCAGGTGCCACAGCATCTTTTGGGATGACAGTGTCCATACGCCAGGTTTTCATAGCCAACATTAATACCAGGCATTAAGCCAGGTCAAGGACAGATCAGCATCTCATAAAACTCCTTGTCTAGTCATGCATTACATTTTCAATTAATCATCTTTTGCTAGCTCTTCAGAAATATACTGTCAGTGCAGAAAAAAAAATCTGCTTTGAAGAGAAGCAGATTTCAGTGTTTTATTACTTCTGTATATTAGACCAGCTGCATTAGTAGTACAGTAATTATTGAATATACCAGGGTTAAAACAGGTGACTGAATGTGCTAGCTCTGCCTACAGTTAAAGACACCGACATATTGCTCCTATCAGACTAAATTTTATTTCAGATAAGCAAGTCAGAGATACAGGAGACAAATATCCATTGAAGAAATTCTAGCCAGATTCACTGAGATGACGCAAGGGAAATTAAAAAGCGTCACATTTCAGACAGAAAGCAAAGCACCATCTGTGCAAGTCCTTGTCAAATGAGTTTCAACAACGCAGCTTAAAAGCCTAACACCTAAGATCTCCATAAATGTTAAATGGATAGCAAAAACCACACGAGCTTCTCAAATACACGATGTTTTTCCCATAAAGAATTAAGATCCACCTTTTATAGACCTGCATTTGTTGCAAATCTCTGATGCACAGAATGGGACTCTGGGCATCCATTTGCCCAGTGAAGTGGCACCATCTTCTTGGTAGCAGGATGCCAACACAGAGCACACTGAAGCTCAGGATACTCAAAGCCATATCTGATCAGCCAGACAGCAGAGTCCAAGGTAGAAATTCTTGAGAATGACGACTCTTTTGCTCTTAAAACTTTCAATGCAGATGCTAGACTTTGGGTTTCTTTAACAGCTGAAAAGAGAACGTCATAATTTTGCAGAGGTCACTGTTGACAGTGAGCATTTGAACACAGCAACTGACATAGAAGATGAGACAGGGCTTTTTTTTTTTTTTTTTTCCATCCAATATCCCGTCTTCTGCAGAGGCCAGATGCTTCAGAAAAAGGTGCAAGAAGCCCCATAATGTCCTAGAGCTGGGGATTGCCTTAAGCCTTGAAGCAGAATGCTTGATGTAAACACAGAAGAACTATTAACATTTAGTTACACGTTTTTAATCGTTTTATTAAAACCATTTACAACATTAATTTATACCCTTATTTTTAATGGTTTTATGCATTTTTGGCCTCTAAAATCCTACAGCAATAAATTCTGTACTTTAAATCATACTTTTACATGACAGATTTTTGTCAGTTTATAAGTTTACCATGTTTTCATAAAAGATAACATATTTTTGTTCAGAGGCTTGAAGGTAGTTGTTATTCCATGATCCCCTATCAATCATTCATTGTTTATAAAGACTTCCATCACGCCCCTCTATTCCCTGGTGAAGGCACAGTAAAGTTCAGTAAGCTATCATGACTTTTATGTTTGAGAGGTTTTTTCCATGACAGTCAGAGTCCCTTTTTAGAAACTGCCTTTTATTACAGCTTGTCCCGAATGGTAAGACTAACCCAACCAAGAGGGAACTGCAGATGTCAGCTCACGCAGACCAACTGCAGAAATGAGCTCACGGATCACCCCTGCCAAAGGATGCTGCTATTCTTTGTGGGCTCCAGTTATTTCTGCACAGCAAGGCTGCTATTTGCTCTCAACCAGCAAGCTTGTGAAGTTTCAGCAGAAACCCTACCATTAGCTTGATAGTATTACTGTCCACGGTCAGGAAGCTGGGTACAGAACCGTGAGTAAACGGACGCTGACACTACACAGAACACAAGAAACCTTAACAGGCATGGTCATCAGGACAGGCAGCCTGGAACAGTTCCACTTGGGTGGATTTATAAGGGAACACTTAAAAAGCACCTCCATTCTACCCAAGACTCATTATCTCTTACACATACTTAGAAACAACCTCACACATTCATGTTACAAGCCATTTTCATAATTGCAACAGCCTGTGTGGAACAGGAAGTTTAACAAAATTGTGCAAAATTACAGGGTAATGCAATTACCTTCCATAGCTACAGTCCAGGCCTGTTTTACATCAAGCTGTTAAAAGTAAAACAGGCTTTTTAGTGATATACATGAAACCCGTAAACCTTCACATACCCAGAAGTCCAGCATCTACCCATCCACTTGTGCTTTAACATTATATAAAACACAGAAGAAGTCAAAGTTACTGTTCTTCCTCCCTTTCCAAAACCTCTATTTCTATCTACTAGGGCACCAAAATAGACAAGAAAACTATTCACAGTTATATCAGAATGATACTCTTTGGAGTATAATCTCTTCACAAAATAAATGAGTTTCTGACAACCCATTTGCACATACCTTGCTGGATGTGAGGGCTGCAAAAAGCATCATGTTCTGCTGAACAGCTGCCTCAAGGAATTACAACAAGACACTAATATCAAAGGAACTATCAAAGTTCCCTTCTTCCACATTTCCCAGGGTCAGGTCAAAAGCAAAAATCAAAGAGTTCATGAATGAAAATGCTATCTTGCTATTTGCTCAGCTAAATGTGCTTATTGGTACATTGCCAAACACTTTACACTGCTAGACAAAGGTACAATTGGCTTCCACCTATCTCTTCAGAAAGCTGCACGAGAGACAGATGGAAAGTCCTCCTTTTGTTTTAACACTATCTGAAACTAAGCAAAGCCAACCCCTTCCCCAAACACACACAACCTCAAATTCTGTATAGCCATTTATCTCTGGACCAAGTGAACATGAAACACTTCCCAGTCAGGGTGCTCACAGTTATGTGGTGCAAGGGCAGCATGCCACACAAGGAAGCAAGGAGCACACACCAAGCCCTGAGAAATGCAGCAAATTATTTGCATGCCCATTATCAGTTATTGCTAATAACCTGCTGTCGAAGCTGCAGTGAAGCTGCAGATCAACTGAAACCCTGACAAGTTTCTTCTTGTATAGCTGCCATCCCCTGCCAGCCATACAGTACCTGTGGTCCTTCAGCCCTACTCCCGCAAATACACTAGGGAATGCTGCCCAAAGGCTAATTACAGCACCCCTGAAGCCAATGGGAATTTTACAATAATGAGCTGATGAAGGCTTACCAAAATAAGTATTGAGAGAGTTAGAGCTGTTGTGACTAAAACTTGTTGCTTTGGGGGAGTCAGAAAGGCTTTGAGACAAGAAGCGCCTAAAAAAAATTTACTACACATATGTACAGAACCATGAAGATAAGGACACTGCAGAACTACCAAACTCCTGTCTGGAAACCACCTCATTATTCCTGAGGTTGCACTCAGAATCACCCAGGACAAACATGCAAACAGCTTCACAGACTGCCACTGTTGTAAGGGGCCTCAGGCAAGAATGCACTCAATGACATAATCTTCTCAAGCCTGATGGGGAATGTCCTGGAGGGATGCAAACAACCTAGCAGCAGGTGCCAGCCAAAACCAAGACAAAAGGAACTAAGGACATCTCCACCAGATAAGAGTCGGAACACCAGTTGAAACCAACACACTTACAGTACGCTGTGACAAGATTACTCGATGGCCCAACTCATGATCATATGTGGAAGAAGGGATTTAAAATGCATGGGTAATTAAGATGTAATTATTATAATTTGTTCCAGGAAATCTAATGCATATGTATATAACTGAGCAATACAAGCTGTGTCCATCATGACTTGTGGGATGCACATTAGGAGGAGTGATCCCCTGTGCATCCAGTGCTGCAATAAAGAATACCTGCTTAATAGTCGTTCAGACTATTGAGTCCTGATTTCGCCTTTTCACAGCATCAGTATCATCAACCAAAATGCTATTAAATCAACTTCTGTGTTTGCAGCACTACTTACATCAGCAGACTCAAATCAATTAGAAAACACATGCTATCATATTCTTAAATAGCCCAGAAAATCTAATTGCTAAAAATCAAGATTTCTACAAATTTGATATTCAGCCAAAGACGACTTAAATTCAAGAATTCAAAACTCTCTACAGTAAATACAAATGGGGAAAGGAATTTGGACAGCAAATAGATGAGGCAGACTCATCCATTAATTGAGATGCTATATAAATGATCAAAACCAGCTCATTTCAAATGAAGCCCTGGATTAAACTGCATTTAAACAGGGTTTAAAGTACCAATTTCCATAAGACAGACTCAGTAAAAGGTGAAGTTTCCTCTAGATTTGATGGTTACACAGATTGTCCTGTGTATTTTGCAGGATGAATCTCATTTCAATCATCTTACAGATGTAGAGAGTTTTTGCATGAAACCCACCACACTGAAAGAGGCTTTCATACAAAGCTCCAAGCTTTGAGAAGTATTCATGACTCCTTGAAGATTAGCATACCTGTTAAGGTATCAAGTACTTCTTAACAAGAGTGTTAAGATTTTAAATGTAATCTTTTTCAAAAAGTTCCTTCATGTGCAGATGTTAGCTGATCAGACGAAATGTGAAAAATCTTTGAAACACACTTCTTGGGGAGTTTCAAACGCTGTGCTTCTCTCAGAATAGCTGCTGCGATAAAAGAGATGTAAAAATTGATCTCAGTCATGCTCAGGAGCAAGACACTAGGCCTTGGGGAAATTCAGAACAGTGCTGCTTTGTTTGCGTCTTTCTTTAAGCTGTCACTCCAGACCTCTGCTTAGCCACAAGCAGGTCCTAAAAACCATGAAATTCACACAAAGTATGCTGATTTTGATTCCATGTTTTCTGGGACTTCCTGAACTAGCCTGCTGAAAACAAGAAGTTCATGGAGGCTGGTCAGTTTAGCATAGCACTAAGTACTAGGATTCCACTACGATTTAAAAAAAAAAAAAGTGATGCTGGGGAGAGCTGTTTCTGAGCTAGAGCAAAACCAGATTAAAAAAAAAATGTACTTTGGCTTGTAACAAACATGAAAAACTTCAATATCCTTTTTTTTTTTTAGCACAAAAATGTTTTGCTGGTGTAATTCTTCAGCTTGAACACAAGCCCAAATGACCTTTTAAAGAAAAATCTACCTTTTTTCCCTTTGGTCAGTTTATCTCACATTCTTTGGTTCCTTATGTTAGAAATAGTTGACAATTAACAAAAGAAAAACCCAACATGCATCAGAAACCAAGGTCAGATTGCAAAGAGATGCAGGTACTTGTTTAACCAGTTTATACATAGCCTAGGGCCAAGTACTGGGCATTGGTTAGCATTCTGAGACAACCCCACAGAGCTTGCTAATGCCTCATCATACACAGGACAATAAAGGATCATTTAGTGCTTTTTGAAACAAGCTGCCTGCCGTTTCACCACAATGCTGCAGTAAGTACACAGTTTATTCTTTGACAAAAAAATAAAACTCCCACAGACTGCTCAACCCCATCAGTCGTGAGTTACTAAATAGCCATCTGGGCAGCAGCAGGGGAAAAAAAGGCATTAAAACTATTAGTGATTTTAATGTCTACTCTGTAATCGCTTAAAATTTGCATTTACATATACTCATGAAGTGAAAGCATTGCAAATTTGAATTCAACCTTCTTCGTCTACAAAAGCCCCACACATAACAGTAAATTGATTTTAACACTTTTCAACTAATGCTAGCCGAAGATATTTTCAACCTCTAAACGGCCTTAACACTGTGCTCAAGTTGCACCACCTGACTGAAAGCAGTTCCTAGGAGGGAGCCTGGGACTCCCTCCCATGTATCACCCCCATCATCTCCTCGGCAGGTTAAGGCTGGAGCTTGTGAGACGAAGCTCTCTATTTTACTACACCCTCCTCCTGTGCAGCATTCAGGGGTGTTAAGCTCTCTTCCTCAGCATGTCAAGAATACCAAACCTTTCTTCAATAAACACAGAAGTTTTGAGTTTAAAATTTTCCTCTCCATCTCCAAGTAGAAAGAAGGACAGCTGCCTTGGTGAACAGAGACAGCACATCTTCCAGTGAATGTCACTTATGCTGCCAAATTTTCATGGTGTGCACCAGTTCTGTTGTTTCCTTACATGAAAATGGTGCAAATAAGAAGCAGGATAAGGTAAAATTCAGGTAAATCATCAAATGGTGATCAATTGGTGGAGTCACCATCCCTGGAGGTGTTCAAAAAACGTGTAGACATGGCACTTCAGGCCATGGTTTAGGAGGCATGGTGGTGTTGCGTTGATGGTTGGACTTGATGATCCTAGAGGTCTTTTCCAACCTTAATGATTCTGTGAAATTTTTCCCTGTGCACAGCTCCTGGTTGCTTGCAGTCCTTGGAGCACGTAGATTTCCGAGCTGGTGAAAACAGACATTGAGCAGAGTCTAAACAATGGGGTTGTTTGGTTTGTTTTTTTTGTCTGGGGGGCGGGGGTGTTGTCCTACAGTATTTAGAAAATCCTTAGGTGCTCCAGAATCACATACATGGAGTACTATACAGACTGTTTGTTCACTGTTGAGAAGCAGGACACCCCTGGCAAACAAGCTGTATAACATCCACCAAGGGACAGCAAGAGGAAAAAAGACTAAAATACAGTGTGGTTCCTGATGTTTCACAGACCTAAAAATTAAGCTGCTGTTTCTAATCAAAGATAAAGAAAGCTTGAAAAACACCAACACAGAAAATATCAATTAACATTTGAATCAAGAACATCAGAAAGAGCAAAGTGGCAATATTCAAGCTTAATGTTGTTAGCAGGTGGGCAGAGACAGAATTCAAGTCAGCTCAGAGATCTGAGTCCTGGGCTCTGCAGGCAGAGACATCTACAGGCTCCAAACTCAAACTCCCAAGATAGAGGACTATGTGCAAGCAAGCAACTGTGCATCCCAGTGACAAAGGTGGATCATATGGTAATGTCACAAAAAATCAGAAATCCATGCAAAACCTTGCACTTCAAAAACATTCGTTTACAAACACATATTTCAGTGGGATTTAGATACAAAAAGCCTCCCAAGGAAAGGTTGCACGCCACAGCATCGCAATGGAGAGAGCAAGTAAGCAGCAGTACCAGAAGGTAAATGATGGCCATCCACCTAGTCTTTGGCCTGTGCATCAGTCAGTCATAGACCCGGTTAGAACTGAGGGTGAAAAGCCCACCTTCCATATGGGATAAAGGAAAGAGGCATCTATGTGCCACTTTGTGTCCTCTTAACAATTTGCTGCACAAAGCAATAAACCTGTGGCATCGCCAGTCCAGAACTACAGTTGCCTGGGCCAAAGTGTTTGCTAATGTCAGGAATAGTGTGGCCAGCAGGAGCAGGGAGGTGATAGTGCCCCTGTACTCGGCACTGGTGACGCTGCACCTCAAGTACTGTGTGCAGTTTTGGGCCCCTCAGTACAAGAAGGACATCGAGGTGCTGGAACATGTCCAGAGAAGGGCAACAAAGTTGGTGAAGGGTCTAGAGAACAAGTCTTCTGAGGAGAGGTTGAGGGAACTGGGGTTGTTTAGCCTGGAGAAGAAGAGGCTGAGGGGAGACCTTATCGCTCTCTATCACTCCTTACTTGGAAGAAGAGACCAACACCCAACACACTACAATGTCATTTCAGGCAGTTGTAGAGAGCCATGAGGTCTCCCCTCAGCCTACTCTTCTCCACACTAAATAACCCCACTTCCCTCAGCTGCTCCACATAAGTCTGTTCTCCAGACCCTTCACTAGCTTCGATGCTCTCCTCTGGTCATGCTCCAGCACCTCAATGTCCTTCTTGTAGTGAGGGGCCCAAAACTGAACACAGTATTCGAGGTGTGGCCTCACCAATGCTGAGTATAGGGGCACAATTCCTTCCCTACTCCTGCTAGCCACACTATCCCTGATACAAGCCAGGATGCCATTGGCCTTATTGGCCACCTGAGCACACTGCTGGCTCATGTTCAGCTGGCTGTCAACCAACACCCCCAGGTCCTTTTCCTCCAGGCAGCACTCCAGCCACTCTTATCCAGGCCTGTAGCGTTGCATGGGGTTGTTGTGACCCAAATGCAGGAGCCAGCACTTGGCCTTGTTAAACCTCACACAGTCAACCTCAGCCCAACAATCCAGCCTGCCCAGGTCTCCCTGCAGAGCCTTCCTACCCTGGAGCAGATCGACACTCCCACCCAATTTTGCGTCATCTGCAAAATTCCTGAGGGTGCACTTGATCACCTCATCCAGATCATTGACACATATATTAAACAAGACTGGCCCTGACACTGAGCCCTGGGGAACACCACTCATGACTGGACGCCAGCTAGATTTAGCTCCATTCACCACAACTTTCTGGCCTCAGCCATCCAGCCAGTTTTTTACCCAGCAAAGAGTATACCCATCCAAGCCATGAGCAGCCAGCTTCTCTAGGAGGATGCTGTGGGGGACAGTGTCAAAGGCTTTGCTGAAGTCCAGGTAGACATCATCCACAGCCTTTCCCTCATCCACTAGGCAGGTCACCTGGTCATAGAATAAGATCAGGTTGGTCAGGCAGGACCTGCCTTTCACAAAGCCGTGCTGACTGGGCCTGATCCCCTGGTTGTCCTGCACATGCCTTGTGAGCTCACTCAGGATGAACCACTCCATAACCTTCCCCGGTACCAAGGTCAGGCTGACTGGCCTGTATCTCCCTGGATCCTCCTTCTGTCATCTGGGACCTCCCTTGTTAACCAGGATGGTTGATAACTGATGGAGAGTGGCTGGGCAAGCTCCTCCACCAGCTCCCTCAGTACTCTCGGGTGGATCCCATCCGGCGCCATAGACTTGTGAGCTTCCAGGTGGCGCAGCAGGTCGTAAACTGACTCCTCCTGCATTATGGGGGGGTTTGTTCTGATCTCCATCCCTGCCTTCCAGCTCAGGGGGCTGAACACCCTGGGGATAACTGGTCTGACTATTGAAGACTGAGGCAAAGAAGGCATTAAGTACCTCAGCCTTTTCCTCATCCTTGGTGGCAAATTTCTTCCCTGCATCCAACAAAGGATGGAGATTCTCCTTGGCCCTCTTTTTGTTGTTAACATATTTGCAAAAACAGTTTCTGTTATCTCTAGCAACTGTGGCCAAACTGAGCTCTAGCTGCGCCATGAGGCTTTTCAAAACAATACATCGCTTCCTGTCATGCCAGCCCACACCCCCACCACACACCCCCCAGTCACCAAACTCATCTTCCAAGAGGAGATGCAACAGTGAAGATTTGTGCACACTCCAGGGAAAGGGTCCAGCCCTTGATCTGGTTTTGATTTTGTTAAAATGATGGTTTATGCTTTCTTTGGTGAGTGCCCAATTAATACCCAAAATAAGTCTAGATTGCCTTTTTATAAGAGGTTGAGTTGACAGAGTCAAGAACAGGGAGCAGGATTTGTCCTTCCAGAGCATCACAGCAGCACAACCCTGCAGCACAGCTTGCTTATTGTTAGGTGTCTTTTAAGCATTTCCCCGTGGATTATGGGGGCTGCATTCTGCTCCCTGTCCCTGTGTCATGATGCACTGTTGGGTTGAACATTTTGGCAGAGGTTAAACCCCCTTCATTTCCAACCAACCTCAGAAAATTCTGGGAGGTTGGGGGCGGCTGGGCTTAACTCCTGATTAACTCTGATGTGTTATTGTGACTAGGTTCCTTTTACATCTTGGAAACAGAATTATGACTCAAAACAGAGTCAAGTGCCAAGTTACTTTATTTTGCCAAAAATAGGTACACAAAAGAAAATCAAAGAAGGAGAGTAAAGGTGAAAAGGGAATGAGAGAGAGAGGGAAGGAGGGAGCAAGCATAAGAGCATTGCAATAGCTATCACCACGATCTGTGGCAGTTCAGGCGATCCGATGTATTTTTGAAGCCGGTGGAGGGGGCGGTTGTTCCAGAACGCTCCTCGTCGTCTCTGCTGGTTTCCTCTTTTATATGGTTCCTCTCTTGCATAGTCAATAACTGTTCTGCATACCCCTTGGTGGTGGGGCGCATACCCGGTACTGTCACTAGGGGGTGCTTGAAAGTTCTAGAGGGTCCGAGACCCCCCCATACGTTGTCAGTCGACCCTGGGCCTGAGTGCACGTGCAGAGGACGTGTACTCCGAGATAATGGGACACACGTTCCTGTCGGGTCTGCCTTAGTGATTAAACTGTCCCACTCAGTTGCCGTAGTGATCAGGCTTTGGTAGTTAAACTTGCCCGACAATAATGTTGAAAAAAGTTTCTAGTCCCTTACACCCTGTCTTCCAGCTTAGGGGGCTGGGTACACAGAGGACAACTGGTCTTAGTATTAAAGGCTGAGGCAAAGAAGGCTTTAAGTACCTGAGCCTTTTCCTCAGCCTTTGTCACTATGCTTCCCCCTGCATCTAATAAAGGCTGGAGAGTCTCCTTAGCCCTCCTTTTGCTGCTAGTGTATTTATAGAAGTATTTTTTATTGCCTTTTATGGCAGTAGCCAGATTAAGCTCCAGTTGGGCTTTGGCACTTAAATTTTCTCCCTGTATTACCTTGCTACACCTTTATAGTCCTCCTGAGCAGCCTGCCCCTTCTTCCAAAGGCGGTAAGCTCTCCTTTTTTTATTGAGTTCCAGTCAGAGTGCTCTGTTCAGCCAGGCTGGTCTTCGTCCCTGCTGCTTCATCTTTTGGCACGTGGGGACAGCCTGTTCTTGTGCCTTTAAGACTTCCTTCTTGAAGAATGTCCAACCTTCCCAGACTCCTTTGCCCTTCAGGGCTGTCTCCCAAGGGACTTGGTCAACCAGTCTCCTAAACGGGCCAAAGTCTGCCCTTCGGAAGTCCATGGCGGCAGTTCTGCTGACTCACTCTTTACTTCTCCGAGAATCAAAAAGGCTGTCATTTCATGGTTGCTATGCCGAAGATGACATCCATCACATCACCCACAAATCCTTTTCTGTTCGTGAACAACAGGTCCAGCAGGTGCCTTCCCTAGCCGGCCCACTTACCAGCTGTGTCAGGGAGTTACCTTCCACACACCCCAGGACCCTCCTAGACTGTTTCCTCTCTGCTGTATTGTATTTTCAGCAGATATCTGGTAAGTTGGAGTCCCCCGTGAGAACACGGGCTAGCAATTGTGAGACTTATCCCAGCCGCTTATAGAATAATTCATCTGCCTCTTCATGCTGATTGGGTGGTCTGTAACAGACTCCAACCATGACATCTTTCTTACTGGCATTCCCCCTGTTCTTACCCATAAACACTCAACCCTATCATCACCATCATTAAGCTCTAGACAATCCAAACGCTCCCTAACATACAGACACCACGTTTTATTCATTGCTGATGTTCTTGTTACTAACCAGAAGTGGAGAACACTAAGGGAGTCTGAGTCTGTATACCAGAGGATGAAGCTTTCTTGGCTAGGCTGCTGGATAAATGAAGACAGATATAAGATACCATAACCTAACTAGCTGAATTGACAGGCTGCCTCTTTCACAAACTCGTATTTGTTTTGAGGTGAATTAAAACTGTTTGGAAAACCATCCTGTCACTTCACAGGTACGTCTGCTAAGATATCTGGATACTATTTTCATAGGCAACTTATAGGCAACATATTGCCTATTTGCCTAACTCTGAAGATATTTCTGCTAATGTTTCAGAACATATTTTTCACTTTTGTATTTAAAGATGTGGCTTGAAGGAAAATAACATTGGAAGAAAATAGAACTAAGTTACAGGGAGCCATTCACATAGCTGGATGTGTCCTAGCTCAATTTATTTAAGTGTCTGTGTATATTCACAAAAGATCTAAATATCATGCTTCACCAATATATTGATTTTTACTTCTTGTCTATCCCAAAATGATAATGGTGATTTATTTTTTTTTTAAAGTCTTTCTTTAAGCTCTTTCATAATTCTAGGGGCTGAGGGGAGGGTATATTTTATAAGTCAACCACAGTTGCTATTTCTTTCTACCTGGGATTTTGGATTTCATTTGAGTTCTAACTTAGTGTCTCTTTCCAAAAGGATTCATTAGAACATATTTCCAAATTACTGCATAAAGAAAAGGTCTGTTGAAATGCAGCAGCAAATACATGTCCAAATAAGAACATCTGGAGTCATCTGAATCTGTCTTTCTCATGTGAAAAGGCCCTTTTTGTTTAAGTGTTAACAGATTCAGACATTGACTTCTGATCTGGAAAACTTCTGCCTGTTGCTTACAGCCAGTGAGATGACATAGGCATGAGTGGTGCTTTCCCTGCTTGCTCATTAACTTTTCTTTGAGTCAAGGATGAAAATTTGTAAGAGATGCAAGAAAACAAAAATCTAATTATTGAGTCAATGACTTGACTTGGTTTTCTGTAATTTCATTTTGGTGCCGGGAGAGAGTTTCTGTTTGAATAGAATGTAATTGATTAATGCACGTTAGGAAGGATAAAATTTTGAAATCTAATTGTAGCTGACCAAATCACCATCATTTTGGGGTTTCTTTGTTTTTCCAGGTCAATCAGAATGTGGAGATCCAAAGGGCCCGTCTGCGAGATGATATTAAGGAATACAAATTCCGAGAAGCACGTTTGCTGCAAGACTACACTGAGCTTGAAGAGGAGAACATCTGTCTCCAGAAACAAGTGTCTGTCCTGAAACAAAATCAGGCAAGTTTTTAAAAATAGTGAGCATTTCTTTGGTAGTACCAGTTAATTCCTCTGTTACGGCGTGGTTCTGTCTTGTTTGAACCCCCAGCCACTTCTTTTCTGTTTGTACTGCTTTTGAGACTATAAGGTCTATCTTTTAGTACCAAGAGTTGTCTCAAAATGTTTAAGTCCTTTCTGACTCTGTTTATATGCAGTCATAAGGCTTTTATTGCTTCTGCTTTGACCTCTAAGTCCTTCCATTGCTGTCTCTCTTCGGAAACGAAGTCTCTACCGGTCTGCTTTGTTACTTGGTTTAGTCTTTGTGCTACACTAGTGTTTCAATGTCTCTTTGCAGAACTCTGCAAAGCATGTTCTAGCAGCAGTGTCAGAAGCATAGCTTTGTGATGCTTGGTTTTGGAAGTATTGAACTTCAATTTGTGGGAAGGTTGGCCGGGGAATTTGTTAATCAAAAAGAAAGAATTTGCATAATGTGCTAGGAGAGCCTGTTTTGTGATGCCTCTGTATCACACACTATCTCCCACCTGTCTTAACTAAGCTGGAATAGATCAGAACATTTGATGGTTTGCTTAGAAATTTTATTCCATGATCTCTGTGAAGGTAATTATGTTAGCAGTGTTTGTAGTCAAACTGCCAAAACTAGATTGCAGAACTGAAAAAATTATTCTATTCTCACCATATTTAATGAAAGCAAACATTCAAAAGTAAAATTTCTTAGTGCTTTGCGGGCAGACGTTTTCATTAGGATTTTTTCCTCCTCCATTTGTATATCTCCAGGTGGAGTTTGAAGGCCTGAAACATGAAATCAAAAGGCTTGAAGAGGAAACAGAATTTCTCAATAGCCAGCTAGAAGATGCCATGCGGCTGAAGGAGATCTCCGAACGCCAGCTTGAGGAGGCCTTAGAGACGCTGAAGACAGAGCGGGAGCAGAAGAACAATCTTCGTAAGGAGCTCTCCCTGTGTCATTACTGTTAAATAATAGACTGCAATTGTGAGGAAACGAAGTGACGTTCCAGAAATTTGGGGCATCAGGCTCCTTATCTAGTCTCATATAAGTCTCTGCATGTCCTTCAGCATGATGGGTTAACTTAACAATTGAGAGATGTTGCTGCAATATTATGGACTACTTTTCTATAAAGTTAGAATAAAAGTAAAATACAAAATATAACCCCTCATTCTCACATGAAAAGGTTTCTTATTAAATATGAACACAACCTGCTTATGCAACTGATGTTTACTTGCAGAGTTCTACAAGGTCAACCAAGAATTTAATCAGTGCTGAGGGAACTGCTCCTTGGTTCAGCACCCAGTCCCAAGAAATTAGACTTAATCTTTCTCTCACCTCCTCTGCCCCAACACTGCATTTGCAATTAGAGAACTGAGAAGACTATTCTTTTAAGTGGGAGCAAGTTTGAACATTCAGGGATAAGAGGACACAGTTTCCACTCACTCTTTTATCACTGGTAACCAAAGGAGCACCCATACACACAGATGACAGCATTAGAAGCCTCACTCCATTCTCTTCAGTACTAAGACTTAGGGAGTAAAACCTTCCGCAGTGCACTAACAAATTATCTTTTATCTATACGGCTAACAGTGAGCATGAAATTCTGCAGTAATGCTCATGTTACAACTTTTTTTTTTTTTAACATGGAATAGTTAATGGGCATTAGCACCTCATTGCATGAGGAATCCTCCTGACTAAAAATAATGCTTGCCTGCTGAGTGGGCACACCCACTCAAGAAACAAGAGGAAGTAAGTCGCATCCTGCAAAACATATTTAATGTAAAGCTCATTACCATGCTGCTTGTTGAACAGGATAGCAACTTCCTGTGGTGTAGCAATAATAGAGGTTTCCATGAACAAGCCCTGGTCTACAAGGAGTGTGAAATACGGTTGCGTAAACATGGCCCAGCACATATAAAACGTGTGAGTTGCTAGTACCACAATGAACCAAGACACGAGGCACTTTGGGGGAAAATAAAAGAAAAAAAAATCTCAAACTAATTATTTAAAATACCTAAGCACACTTTTAATCACTGAAGTAGTAAAAGGAGTCTGAATGGTAACTGTGGAATCACTTACTGCATATGTTAGTTACCTGTGCTCATTTACCTTATACAGAGAGAACTATATAAAAACCAAACCTACTAGTCAGGCTTTCTGGTCTTAGTGGTCTTCAATCATTCTGACATACAAGCACAATACTGCACAAGGCATATATCATCAAATATACCCTTAGTAGCAATTTCTGTACTACAAAAGCAGACTTTTTCTTGTTATCTTAATAGCCTTTCCATTAAAAACCTTCTTATACCTGAATAGCAAATTTATTTTCCACTTGGAACCTGAGCAAAGACCCAGAGAATTTAATCCAACTACAGTTGCGTAACCTTTTGTGTCCAGCTAGTACAGAATTTACAAACTCCAGATGTGCCTCTTGATTTTATTTCACATCTCTTGCTTGCAGCCAACATCCAGGCTTCACACTGAACTACAGCATATCCACTTACCATTGCCTGTTATTGTTTGGTTTTTTAAAACAATATACAACCATTAGACAGACACATTTGGGCCTTTATTAACTCAAACATTTGCGTTTGAGTTAAAAAGCAAGAAGGGAAGGTGAAAAAACAGCCTTCTCGTAACACAATTTCTACAATCAGCCAGTAAACAGCAACCGCCAACTGTGATAGCACACACGGCCAAGTCACTGCTGTGCACCATTTAATCTGAAACATGCAGCTGAATCAGTACATCTAGAGGGAGTGCTGTACGGGTACTCGCCACCATGCTCAGACATCTAGCTGCTAGTGATATCACTGGCAAAGGATTCAAGGGCAGGCTTTTTCCATGATCAAAAAAAGGGGGAACAAATGCATTTCAATCTACACAACTCCACGAGACACTTTCTGGAGGAAAGGAAAGGACTGGGGAATAGAGAACTATAAATACAGGAGGAAACGAAGCACTGGTGCATTACTTAACACAGGCAAACAGGAAGCAAAGGCTTCCGTTATAGTCACATCCCTCCCCTTGGGTCCCACCAGCAAACCACACAGGCAAGGAGGAAGCAGTCCCATCACACAGCATCCCAAATGTGCTGGTAGCTATTTTTACAAAGCCCCATCAGGGTTACAGCAGTTGCTGCTTATTTCAGAGCAGAATGCCTGTCAAAATAAAGAAATAACATACACTGTTCTTTCTCACTGGCAGATGGGAAGAGCAAGAGGTTTTGCTGAAACGGACACCGTAAACAACAGACCTGCACACAAGCACATACATGCTGAAGCCATTATGGATCCCACCCCTTCGTTCAAGCCCACTCTAAGCAGCATACATGGTACCCAAAGAGACTGTACCCAGGCCCAGTTATGCTGGGATGTGCTATTGATCTGTAACCATTTGAGAGGTCCTAAATCACCAAATTCTCCATGACGCTGTATCAGCAGCAAAGCAAGTGCTTTCTCTTTCTCTTCAAACATTTAAATATTACTCATACTACTCATGATTTAAGCTCATTTTTGTTTTCCACCTTATGAGCAAACCCACAGTCTTTAAAGCCCAAACTTAACAGTACCATGGGCTGCTTTGGCACCTCTTATGTAGATTCTTTCAAGTGCCATATCATTTTAATAATTAGAGGACACCTGCAGTTACTATCATCAGAAAGATTCCTGCTTGCTTTTTATGCCCCATGGCCATTCCTTGGAATAGCTAGAAAGTAAATATTTATTCTACACTATAAATTTTTTTAAAAATCCACTATATCAGTTTCACATTAATTTTCCTCATTTTTGTCGATACACAATCACTGTATTTCCAGATACCCATTTTCCAACTACCTGAAGAATGACGATCAGGTACCCACCTACTTTGTGCTCAGACTTCAGATTTTATCACAAATTCCACCTGAATAATAAAGGTGTCTGCATTTGGCACCAAATAACAAGAGGTGGCTTAATCCCTGTTGTCACACAGGCAACCACAAACAATCCAACCTTCCAGCACTGGGGTTTGCTCATTAACATTGGGTTGTTCAATTATGACAAACAACTACAATTCTGTAGAATTTTAAAGAGTTGTTTAGGAACACCAAGATACTTTAATACGTTGATGAAATCAACATTACCGCAAGCCCATTCTTTTATTTCCTTGCCATCAAGGCTTCAGCACCTTGACAGGTGCTTCAGCACCTTGACATCAAAAGGAGCCACAAAATTCCCTGTGAAGCCAGAACAAAAGGCATCCATAATATTAAGCACCTTGACATTCCCAAAGAAAACCTGAGGTCTTTTTCTAAAGCATGAATAGTCTGCCTTCTTTCTTTGTGAATTTCTAATGGATGTCAGAGCCACACATTAACTAATTGTGCCATGGTAGGAGAGAAAGTAATTTTTCCTTCTCTCCTGCTTTTCAAAGAAGCACTTAAAGGTCTAAAAAAAACCACCTTTGAAGTTGGCTAAAGAGATACCTAACTATAAAAGGAAGTAATATTAAAGAATGCTGATGATACACTCATTAACTTGATTGTGCTCCAAAAATAACCTGTTACATCAACTGAATTTTGTGTTGTCCTTTAATTTAAACAGTCTTCTAAGTTCCAGAAGGTCCTTCACCTCTTGAACTAATTTGTTCACAATACAAGGTTCTTTAAATGAGAACCTTGAGCATAAAAAGTTTTCTACAGCTTATGTTTGTTTCTTGGTACTCGCTGTAGATTCCTGGTACTGTCACCAGTCATTAGCTATGGGAACTTAAGAGTCAGACCTGGACATCCTTCCTCACATCCTATACCTGCCTGCTGGTAGCCCTGGTGACTTCAGCAGAGGCTGTCTGTCCCGTGAGGCTCCTTCAGTGTGAAGGAAAAGTGGAAAGACACAGCCCTGAATTAGCTGATGCTTGTATTTTGGTGTCACAGGCTCCTCCTGGATTTTTGATTCTGAGCTTATAAGTAATTTCAACACTCTCTCTTAGCCTTCAAGAGCTGTGATGTCATCTTTTCCAGCACATTTTATGTTGCATGCTGTTTCTGTTATACCAGAATTGCCTATTGGGTAGTGTCTGCTATACAGAGAACCAGAGCTTATTTTAAGTGGTAAACACATCAGGGAAGGTTTAGATTGGATATTAAGAAAAAATTCTTAACTGAGAGAGTGGTCAGGCATTGGAACAGGCTGCCCAGAAAGGTGGTGGAGTCACCATCCCTGGAGGTGTTCAGAACATGTGCAGACGTGGCACTTCAGGGCATGGTTTAGGAGGCATAGTGGTGCTAGGTTAATGGTTGGACTTGATTATTCTAGAGGTCTTTTCCAACCTTAATGATTCTATGATTCTTCTCCCTACTGAGTAACGCCAAAGTGTCATGGCAGCACTTTAATGACCTTTGTAGTTAACTTTTGACAAATACCATTCTTGCCATTTCCAGCCATAATTGCTGGCTCAAAAATACAGCTCTAAAACAAAGTCTTTCCTGTTCCCACTACCTGCCCTAAATTTTACACCAAGGACTTCAGCACTGCTTTCACTTACAGGAATATAAGTGGAAGATAGTAAAAGATTAGACTGATAAAAACAAGTGTAGAAAATAGACCATATCAGAAGATACACATAGTCTTCATAAATGCTACACAGATTCTGTTTGTATCACAGAAAGAAACAAGCCATCAGTGTGTTTGAAATCTTCCCCAGATTTACAAATATGTTATTCTAGTAGTGATTTCTTGCTAGTTTTTTGTACCATTGCTGGCTTTAGTAGGACAACTTAAACACACCCAGGAAGCCTCATTCAATACAGTTGTTAACTTTCTCCATGGTCAGTGCTAAATAAAAATAAAAATAAAAATCACAAAGTCTTCACTTTTCAGCTCTTAATGATTTTAATAAGCATCATGTGTTGTTTCAAATTACAAAAAATTACCACTCACAGCTGTGAATGCAGAGGTCCTACTGCTGTGAATCACAGATCCCCATTAAAAGCATCAATCCTTCAGTGCTTACCAGTCTTCCGGCCGTGCAAGGTTCTTGTGTTTAAAACGTCAAGCATTCCTTCAATTAGGACTCTCCAAATGACAAAAACCATGTCACTTTATAAAATCTTGCAGCCCCTTTGGCCAATTCATTTTTCTTCAATTAGATCTAAATTTAACACAGTGTCTTACAAAATTTCAATTTATCTATTACCCCAGAAGTGAGAGCTCTCCTCACAAGGCTTTAGTTTAACAGGTACACACACACACAAAAAAATGCCATTGTTAACACAAGGGAATCTATCTTCACTAGCACAGAGCTGCTACAAAAGCAAAGCTGAAGCAATGTGAAGTCACCTGCTACAGACAAGGTCCAGCTTGTGCTCTGCACACAAGATGCCTGTGACAAGAATCCATGCTGATCACAGTGAGATCAGCAGCCAAATATAGTCCAAAGGCAGTCTCCCTCCTGTTGTAGGTCTTCCTCCCTGACCATACAGCAGAATGGCATTGATCCAAATTGATTGCATTAAGACATAAAATAACATAAGCTTTAACGTATCTTGCCTGAACTGCTAGTGAATAAGGTTGTCGGAAACACAACACAGGTTAGAGTAAGAAGAATACAAGTGAACAGCCAAGGAAGCTACAACCGAGAATACAAAACACACAAAAAACATGCAGACAGGTGCAGAGTGCACAAAATAGTAAAGACTAACAGAAAAGGAAACCATTAAGAAAAATGCAAAAATCTTCAGGGTTAAAAGATGCCTCAAAATTTGCAGGGTTCAACATAGAAAAGGTGGAATTACCAAACTCTTCAGAGAATTGCTCAGCAGACATCTAATGACACTAGAGCTCCAGAGGATCCAATGAAGAGCAATGAAGATGTTCAAACAGCATGATGGAGTAGCACACAGTAATAAACTGCAAAAAACATTACAAAGGCAAGGAGTAGATAAAGCTTTAGCAATCTTTTCAGGTTTCTTGTCTTTGATAGTCCTGATTAATTGATGTTATTTTATTCCAAAGTTCTAGACATTCAGAAATAAAAGGCATTAAGTCAAGTCTGTGAATTTTGGAGTCTTCAAAAAACAGATCACAGTTAGAGCTCCTAAAATAGCTGGTGGAATACATCTGTTTATAGCTAAGTCAAAGCATAAATATATCTTGTATTTCATTAAAGAATTAATTTCTAACTAAGAAGGCTGAAACTTTGTATGTACATCTAGTGAACTGATCTTCTCCTCAGTCCAGACAAGTTTAAAAATAATTACATGTGCTTCATCATTTTAGGAGATGAGCACCTCATTTTTGCTGCTTTGCTCTATGAGTCATTGTTTCCAACTGTAAACTTGTGTAGATGGGCTACTCATGCAAATCCGGTATGATTTACATCCTCTGTGTAAAGGTATGCAGAACTCTGTGGTTTGCATGGCAGACAGCAAATACAGCCATGATAAATGTAAAATCCTGACCACAAGTAGCAGATCCCAAATTTCTTGTTAAACACCACAAAACATAACTACGTACACAGAAACCCAATAAAAAGAGGTAAGGGCTAAGTTCAGACTATCTCTTTTTAGGGAGTACTAATGAAGTGACGGTGAAGTATTTGTTAAAAATACAAAGGAAGTATTTGTCTTCCTCTGAATGGATCTAGTTTTAGTTTCTTGTGCTCACAAGTTCATCACACCCCTGATGTTGGCAAGGCAGGAGACTGCAACACAGCAGATCAGCAGGAAACACACAGGAATGTTTACGTTCCTCAGCCATGCTCTCATTTCCATACCCACTAAAAAGAAACAAATGTCATTACCAACTTAAAAAAATGCATACAGGAAACTTCATTTAGGATTTTGGACATGTGAGGGAACTTCATTTTTTAACTGCTGCAAGGACTAATTCAAAGGCCACTTTTCATCAGCACAGCTGTTCGACCAGGTCTTCAATTTTGCTTATGTTTTGTTTTCCAAGACAGGGATGTCTGTTAAAGATTTTTACCATATCTCCAGCCACAGTCCCTTCATGTGGGTGCAGCCCTCTTTCTGAATACTTGCTACAAATGGTAGCTGCTAATTGAAACCCCATCTTTAAACAAGTAAACACATCTCGACTCAAGTTGTGAATTCACATTTAGTAGGAACATAACACAGGTTTCATTGCTGTCAGTTATAATCCAAACATCTCTATAAAGGTTCAGCTGCCTAAAGTCACCTGTCTGAGGAAGTTATGCATTTGAACCCATCTGCCAGCATCCTAGCAAGAACTGCCAACTCTTACACTTTGGTGAGACCAGACTAT
Organism: Phalacrocorax carbo; assembly: GCF_963921805.1. NCBI lineage: Eukaryota > Metazoa > Chordata > Aves > Suliformes > Phalacrocoracidae > Phalacrocorax > Phalacrocorax carbo. The sequence continues at coordinate 23,737,622 of NC_087518.1, read as the reverse complement.
TTCAGGAGTCATCTAGTCCTGGAGCCCATATACACACTAATAAAGTCAAACCAGGTCTGATCTTTGTAGGAAATGTTACGGATGTTTATATATGTGGTCATAAGTGAAGGAGGAAAGAAAACATTATGTAACAGTAGAGGATTTTATTTAACAATACTTCATTAAATATCCTACAGGATTTCAGATCCTACTGCTGGAATCATCCCACTGAAATCCCCCAAATGTTTTTTGGAGTTTTTCCCCCCTCCAAAGGAACTTTTGTTAAAATATGGAATAAAAGCAAGCTTCTGGATACATTTTACAGTAGCACATCCACTGGTGAGTTGGGTACCAATTTGTACCCCCATTCTTGCCCCCTTACTCCTTGCTACTCAACTGCATTTCCTTATTTAAAGGCCTTTTTTTAAAAAAAATCCACATATTTATAAGCAAATAAACTTTTGACTGCAGCTTGTCCTACAGACACAGTAGTTCACCGATAACAAGTGATCAAAAGGCCTCTCCCCGAGGTTGCAATTTGTTGCATATCATGTTTATTAATCCAGATCAGCAATCCCAAAAGAGAGGTCAAAAGTTAGCCCCCTCCCCAATGACTTATGTTGTGGCAGTAGCCTTGTGTTAAACAACAGTAATTTAAGCTACAGTTTTATGCAACTGTTGCCTTGATTAAAACAAAACATGCTGCCAGAACTGTTTTCTTTGACATAACACACCATGCACGGCCAGTGGCTCATGAGCTGATGGCTGCCAGCACAGACCCAGCACATATGGTCATTGGAAAAGTCATCTCCCCAGCACAGAGCAGCCAGAATAAGGACTTCAGCGAGCAAAAACTTCTCCTAAGTTTCAAACAAAATGCAATACAAGGAAGTGGTAAAAAAATAATCTACTTCTCCATATCATCCATAGGGCAGGAGCTACACAGACCAAAAAGTTTGAGTCCCTTCAACTGACAAATTATCCAGACCATTGTTGTACGGGTCAGTTGGACAGTGGCCCAAACAATAAGCTGTTTTTAGAAAACTGGGGATTCATCCTCTTATGTGGCATGAGGGAGGGATTTAGCCTCAATTTAGCACCATTTAGAAAAGATTACCCTTTAATTGCAATAGGAGTTGGCAGACACAGGCAGCAATGAAAAGCCTTTATCCTGCAAAGCTTCCAACTGGCCAACGACAGCTCCAGGACCAGAAGCTGAGAGCCACCCCAGGCTGTCCCCAGCCAGCCATGTGGCTGGGCAGGACAGGCACTGCAGGCCCCTAGGACTCGGCATGGGTGAGGGAGGGGATGTAACATGCCCCCAGTGGCGCTGCAGCTGTTGGCGCCTCTGCAGAGTCAATGGTGTTCAAAAAAGACACAAACCCCTCATTCATCAGGACACAAATCAGGAAGAGCCTGCAGTGCTGAGGGGCAAGGAAGCTGCCACAATGACGGGGAGGAGCCATGGACTTTTGAAGGGGTCAGATGTAAATAAAACACAGGGCCAAGACCGGGCTCAGCTCGGGGCCCTGACTGGTTCAGGCTGAGATCACATATCAGGGGAGATGCCAATTTTTTCCATTTTGGTACCAGTCTGGCCATGTCAGCAGAGGCGCCTCCCCGCAGACCTCAGCTCACCATGCCACTCTGCCATTCCCAGAGACAGGACAAGTGAGGCATCAAGCAGTATTTTTGGGGAGGAAGAGCTCTGCCAGAGGACATGCATAGCATGCCTCAGGTATAGGGTTGCCAGAGTCCTGCCAAGATCCAGTAGCTCATAGCCACTCAGGAGCCTCTTACAAATGGCATCTAATTTGGAGCAATCCTAATGCTCTTCCAGAACCAGGTCCAGGAAAATTTCATTCTCGTTCAAACAGATTTTGCTGCAGCAGTAACACCTGTGTTACATCTGTGCTCAAACAATAAACTGGAATAATTGCAGTTTCGGCTGGAATAAGGACATCCCGGAGCCTACTGCACAGTTTAACTCAACCCAGCTTTATTTTTAAAAGTTCAATGAAAAGCAGTAATTTCTGTGCATAGACAAGGCCTTAAGCCAAGGTTAAACCTCCTCCCCCTCCCCTTCTTACTCGTGCTTGGCAGTGCCTGGTATTGCTGAGGGCCTTTAGGCCTGAAACATGATGCTGCTGCCCAGCTGGCCGAGCCACATGAACATAGTGGGAAGCAGGGAGGGGAGAAAGAGGCTCTTCAGCAAGGAGAGCTGGGAGCTGGAGAAGAAAATTGCCATGAGAACTACTAGTGTCAAGGGAGAAAGCAACTCTTACACAAGGAGGAAACAAAGCATGAGTCCACAGGAAAAGATAAGGGAAGACAGTCGAGACAGTGGCACAGGATAACAGTGGCAGCAGGGAGATCATGGGAACCTGCATGGCAGAGACTACAATGGAGTTAAGGAGGAAACCAAGGTAGAAGAACAAAACTATGGGCAGGAGGAAGGAGTGGGGAGAAGTGAGCCTGTAGCTGCTCGACCATGTTGTCCTTCAGATATGAATGGGTAGCCAACTGTCCTCATCCCCTTTGTGCAGTAACTGCTTCCAACTTCTTAGCCTAAGGCTGAAGTTTGTCTCCCATGCTAGTCTCCAAGGTAAAGATCAAAAAGCATGGGCTCCAACAGAGCTGTGTAAGAGTCCTTAAAAATACCACACATTAACCAAATCTAGCTAACCAGCAACTCTCAGACATACAAGATTATTCAAGAAATTGTTTAAGTCTTTACATAGGACAGGGAAATCATCCTAGCTGGGACAAGGAAGAGTGTTGTTTTAAACTTACCAGTATGTGAGAACTACACTTTTGTCTAGTTTTCACACGTGCAAGCAGATCATTTCCAACCTTCTTTCAGCTGCATCAGAAGCTACAGAGTAGAAAGTGGATGGCCAAATTTGAGTTTCAGCAAGTAAGCTCATACTAGTTTGAAATACTGTGGGTTATTTGAGAACACCTAATTTGCATCATTGTGTCATTTGCCCAGGGCATTCTTCCCTAAACATTTAAGTTACCTTCAACACCAAGTAGCCTGGCGTTGCACTCAAAAATGCCTTGGAAGACACTTTAGAAGAGCAAACAGTAGTGGGATTTTGACTTGCTTGGTTTTGTTTTTTAATGAGATACACATTTTTGCAGTTATGTATTCTAAGAGCTTGTATAATATTATCTGACTGAATAAACCACTGCAAAGTACGATGTTCTTGGCACACTAATAAAAAGTTCATTGCTCTGCCACTCTCCCCAGGACCAAACATGAAGCAATTCCACATGCTCTGGTGCAGTTGCATGGATGCTGAAGTTACTGCCAACAGATGACTGAAAGCATTTAACTACATTTAAGAGGTAATGTGCTAATAGACATGCATTACACATAGACAGAGAGTGGGCCTGGAAGAAGACCAGGCCCCAAACACACAATATGTATTTAATGCAGCCACATAGTAGAAACACAGAAGATACACTGAGATGTTTACAGTGCCATGGAGTGCATTAAGCTACACCTCTGTGTTCAGCTTCATGAGCTGCTGTAGGACATCTCTATTCATGTTTGCCCTACTCTGGTCACAAAGAGGTAATTTACCAAAAGCACATTTTCCCAGATTTAGAAAAGTAAGCAAGTGACTGTAGTAATGAGCAAAGTCATAGAATCATAGAAACATTAAGGTTGGAAAAGACCTCTAGGATCATCAATCAAGTCCAAATGTCAACACAGCACTACCATGCTTCCTAAACCATGCCCTGAAATGCAGCATCTACACGTCTTTCAAATACCTCCAGGGACAGTGACTCCACCACCTCTCTGGGCAGCCAATTCCAATGCCTGACCACTCTTTCAGTAAAGAAATTTTTCCTACTATCCAATCTAAACCTCTCCTGACACAGCTTGAAGTCATTTCCCCTCATTCTATCACTAGTAATCAGGACTGAAGTAAGTTTTAAAGCTACATTCTTCAGCATTTCAGAATCAAACACAGCTCTTACGGACACACTTAATAGCACGCTCCCCACCGTTCCTTGGATATTATTACACTTCTTTGCATTCACTGCCACTGCTGCCCCTGCTGTTTATTCAAAAAGCACTGGTAATGTCCATGTGGGACTAACACATAAAGCAGGATTAATTCAAAACCAAATTACAATCCCAACACAGAACTGAGAAAAGCCGAGCCTCATCTTGTGCTCAGTGACATACTGAAGCAGATCAATTTTATTTTTTAAGACTACAAGAAAGAATTCTCTGTCTCTCCAAGAGCTCACTTCATATTTAGAGCTGGAGTTTGAGCAAGTTGATATGTTGCATTATAAATAGACACTGTTTTGAAGCACATGAAGGCCTCAAAGTTAAAGCAAAACTAAAAGGGAGGAAGAGGAATTCTAGCTGAATAACAGATGTTATACAAATTCCTCAAATGTAGCTTTTCCATTATTACAGCAGTTTTCTGCACTTCAAGAAGAGAAACTGAAATTTCAATACACTATATCAGTAAATCCAGTGGGAAAGCAGTATAATTACGCTCTGCTGCAACACCAGTTCCAAAGGCAGCATTAACATTGATCTTAAAACGCAAGAGAGTTAAATAATCCAAGCCTCTGCAATGGAGACATTCACGTGCAAACACACACACCCCCAAGTAGTGGGCTGTCCTTGATAGCTCTGGCAACCTTTTACAGGTAAAAATTTAGCTTTTAAGCCTCATTGAACCAAGAGGCGATGGAACAGAACTCAGATCTGCATGAACTCCACATTTTGTGAAGGTTCTATTCCCTTGTACAGCAGTGCCCACTGAAAATCAAGGGCACATTCTTCATACAAAGTCTAATATTATGTGCAGTAACACAAAGCTAACACGACTAACACAGCGTGGTACTATGCAGCAAATAGAGGAGCCCAGGGCAAGAGAAATACTTTTATCAAATTAATCACTTTCTATGGAGGTGACCTTGCCAAAAAGAACAACAATAATGAGATGAGAAAATACATTCCTTGTGAAGAAGCACACCTAGGAATACAGTGTCAACCTTAACACTGTTTCAGGCCTTGTGAGTAAGTACAGGACAGGCCTGTTGTGGAAGTAAGGGCATATACAGCCACACTGATGAAGAGGAGGTGCAGTAGAGCACAGGATCGATTCTCACAATTCCCAGAGCCAAGAACCTTAAAACCCAACCGATGCCTTGCAGGGCCTTTGCCAGCGCTGAAAATCTCCCCGGATGAGCCAGCTGCTTCCCCAGCTGCAGTTCCAAGATGGGAATGAATGCCTTATTTTGCTCCCAGCAAACCCTAACAATAGGGATGTCAGACAGAACATCAGACCAATTCTGATGTTAACAGACTTTGTGTCATGTTAAAAAGGTCCATTTACTTCAGTCCCAATAACTCATATTTTAGGGTGCTTAGCCACACAGGCTAGATTAGAACAGCCAGCTACAAAGCTGGTTTGTAGCTGATGTAAATCCACACAGCTTTCATTCTATGCAGATTTTATCAGCTCTCTGTCACCACTACATTTCTTACTGTACTCCTGTTGCTGGGTTTCTACCTGTTTCCCAAGTCAAGCGAGTAGGTAACAAAGAATCTTTAGAGACATTTCTCTTCCTTGTATCCTTGCAGAGAGAGGATAAAATCAAGCTGATTTATTAGTAAGTCCTGGGGTAGGGTGTGTCTCAAACAAGAAAACTGTTGGGAAAGCTATGCTTTCCCTACTCTAGCATGTATGCATGGGAGACTGAAATACAGAACATTTTGATGTGAAAGTTTTCCTCCAAACTTCCAGACCAGCCCAACGTTCAAGTCCACTGTCCCAGCAACCCTGATGCAAAACCTACATCCCGACCCCCAGAGGCTCTCTCATCTTCCTAAAAACCTCCCAAAATTCAGAAACAGAGGAGTCACAATCTAAGATCCACACTTCAAGTCTGTTTCTACTGGCCAAGGACAATCCTAAGTACAGTCTCCCTCCAATTCACTGCTGTGCTCACCTCCACTGGGGACCCAGGACAGGAAAGTATAATCAACCTTACCTGAGTCAAAATTACCTTACCTGGCTTACCTGGGTCAAAATTAATCCTGGAATATGGGATTTTTCCCACCCCAGAACCCCACAGAAGTTAAAGGTGACCCATAATTCATGCACACCATTCTAGGAGTTAAATGGCAGTTTGCAAGGATAGAGGGTGGAATGATGCAAAATACATGCAGGGGTGAGGGGGGGCTTCAAAACTCCTGAAGACAAGAGTGATCAGTAGGATCACTGCAAAAACCTAAATGCAGAAATAAAAATATAGAGCCTGTGAAAGGCCTGGCACTGACAGAAGATCACCCATCTCTGCATTCCTTTCCTAAGAGGTAATCCTACAAGTGCCACGATAGTCAGCATTCCTTCAGCCCTCCCAAAATGCAGTCAAACACCTGAAGTATCTCACATGCTCCACTTGCTAAAATCTAGATTCAGCTATTCAGTCCTTCAGCAAGTATTCACTGACTAAAAATAGCTGCTGGTGGGGGAATCATAAAAATGCGTTCAAACTTGAAAATTGCATCCCAAACTATGGGGCATATGATAAAGCACAACAGGTAAAAAGAAAAAAACAGCCAAACAAAAAAAAAAAAACCAGCACAGGATAACAGAATCACAGAATAGTTGAGACTGAAAGGGACCTTTGAGGATCTCCTAGTCTAACTTCCCTGTGTGAAGAAGGGCCACCTACAGAAGGTTGCTCAGGACATTGTCCAGGTGGGTTTTGAATGCCTCCAAAGATAGAGGCTCCATAACCTATGGGCAAAGAATAGAAAATGAGAAAATAAGCTAAACATGGCACATGGTGTTTGTGGTTATTTATGTATGTGCTATGGTTCAGTCTGTAGTTTTTATGGGCTGTTCTGTAGCAACAGAAACACTAGAGGCTGGAGCTAAACAATTCCACAGATGGATCTGTTCCAAATGTTTTAAAACACCCCTACTCCCCAAAAAGTACTCTAATTTAGCCAGTAAAGTGCAAGTGCTCTCATTTCCCAGGGATTAGTTTGGACATTTTGGCTTCAGCCCACCTTTAAATAGCTTTCTGAATTGGACTTATGGAAGAGAACATAAGGTTGCACTTATGCAAAAAAAAAAAAGTACTAATTACCCCTAAAAGATGCAACCTGCAAAAATAGCTGCCGTACATTTCACCTATGGAGTCTAAGTCAAGTGTGGCTGAAATGAAGCCACTGACAAAGCTGCAGGTGGGAGCTAGCAGGTGTTATATTCAAACCCTCAAATTGCGCCTGAAAGCCAGAAGAGTCTAGCACACACATGCACACATTCCTACAAGGGGATGCTCCTACTCAGCATGTCCTGAGCCCTTTCCATCCATGCCAGCCCGAAACCATTGCGTGGTGAATCCCACTTATTGTCACACAGAAAGTACAGTCTCTCATTGCAGTTTGTAAGTCAGCTCCATGCTGTTGTGTGGCAGCTTGCCAGTGGAATATCCCCGCTTGGGCTCGCCCAGCATGCTGCCAGAGATAAACCACCACTTGATCAAGACGACACACACAAGCACCAAGCTATTAACATGCAAATCTGCCGAAAAATCACCATCAGCTCTCCACCACTGACAAACTTATCTATCTTGCACAGATAAACTTTCCTTTGAAGTTGGCTACTATTTAGAGATAGTCACAAGAGAGTGAGACAGCTCAATTGTCTGGACATTACTTATACTAGGGCAGAACAACATTCCTTCCAGCTAACTATGCTTTAGACAAAGTAGCCTGGGCCAAGGCTTACCATTTTCTTTTTAAGCCAATTGTGCATAACTCATACACCCATCATTGCTATAATATTAATATAGTGAATACAGAAATTATCCTGTAATCTTTATTATAGAAATAAACCCAAGCAAGACAAAACATGGCATACATGCACAACCAAAAGCAACAGTTACACATGGCAACTGCTACCATTTTAAGAAAAATTACAGGCTTGTTACAAGATTAGTAATGTTAAGTTTCAAATAAAGCTCTTAATATTTTTTATTTTACTCTAAGCCTTCAATTTTTAAGACTTTGGTAAAATTCCTTCATGAAAAGGAAAAGGAGAAACTTTATAAAAGCACTCTGCTCTCCAACTGCAGTGATTTCACAATCAGAACAAAACAAAATCAAAGCCTGGTGCATTTTACAGAGGAACATATGACCCAAGACAGCAAGGAGGGTTGGAGCCGGCTGCTCTCTGTCGAATCAAGCAACTGCAGTTTCTCCTTCCTGTGGGGAGTGGAGAACTCAGACAGACTTGCCTGCCACTCACCCAGATGTCCAGCCTGCCTGGCTTAGATTATCCCCAGCCTCAGAGATTACCTTTTAGGTCCACAAAGACTGTGGCTCTTGAGGGCATAATACATATAAGGACAGGTAGGAGGGCGAGAGAAATAGCATCCTTTGAGGGAAAAAAAAAACCCTACAAATAAAGATTTGTCTTTTCCATGTATTTGCTTTTACCTTCTGCACAAAGAATTTTTAAGACCAAAATGAGTTACCAGAAGGATTCATATTAAATTAGGAGATTGAATTCAGCAACTGTAATCAGAAGGGATCTGAACAAAAGGGTCACACCTTCATGCAATGGCAAGCACGGAACGACTAGGAGACAGAAAAGGACAGAGGTAGCTCTACAACTACCCAACTAATTTTTGGGAAAGATGCCTTCAAAAATCCTTTCACAGATCCCACGAAACTCTCCAGGAAAGTTTATCTGGAAAGCAGAAACACCACCCTTTTCACAACTTTAGAGGAGCAGGGGTAGGGGTGGTAGGGAGGTGAGAACCAAAACGAAAGTGAAAGGTATCAGACAAGGCTGCAACATTCACCACCACCACAGCTTCAGGAAGGAGGTTTCTCCTGAACACGGTGCTTGGGAAGTTATGGGGCATGTTTTGATAATACTCAGCATAAACAAAGATTTAAAGTAACAAGCTCAGTCACTACGTCATATCTCATTTTTGCTCTCCCTACCTTTTCCCTTTCCTCCCCCGCTCAGTCAGCAGCTGCCAAGTCTACACAAAAGGATGATTTTTATATATATATATCTCCAAAAAATGAAAGGGAATGTGTAAAAGTGAATGATCATAAGCACCTTTCAAAATACATTCTTACAAAGAGCAGCAGATTGAAGGTATTTTCTTCTTATGTTTAGCTATTGTATGCAATAAAGAAAGACTTGAGCTTTTTCAGACTTCTCATAATGCTAGAATTTGCCAGATGTGCATACGTACACACAAAAAGTAAGGAACAAAAATACAAGTAGTGCCCTCTGTTGTAAGATACGCCATACACACCTATGCTTTATTAACTTTCAATGTAATATAGAAATCTACATTGTGTTAGTTGTGTGTCACGGGGAAATTCATGTTTACAATTAGGTTTGATAGGTTCAAAGATATTTCTTAATGCAGTTCAGCAAAATCACATTAAATTAGCCAAGTCCATCCATTCAGTATTTAATTGCCTGTACTGTAGCACAAATGTGAGAGAGAACACTAATCTCATGGACTGTATTTAAGAGAGTTTTAATAAAAGTTGCTTAAGTACATTAAGTTTTACTTGAAAGCAGATTTTTGGAATTTCAGGATGTATTTCCTTTCTCAACAAGGGTAACAAGACTTAGAAATTCTAACCCAAAACAGAATTAAAGAAGGAATGAATGTTAATTTAAGATTAAACTCCATTAATAAAGAATAAAATCTAAGATCCCTTTGCTTCAATTTACCTTCTCACAAATTTAATGAGGGAAACATTCTTAATAGCCTCATTGACACAGTAAGGAAACTTGTGATGCTGTAAACTAAGGATGTGAGAGGACATTTCAAAAACTAAGTTTGCCATTTCAAAACGCAAATGAACTATTCCAATTCCATGAGGTTTTTGGCTGTTTCCAAAAGGAGAGAGTTCAATACCCTTCCACTGGTTTAAGTTTATTTGTGAGCACAGCTGTTTAAAAAGAGCCATTCACATTTCCTGCCCATAAAACCTTCCCAACCCATTTAAAATAAAGAAGGGAGAAAAACAAGACAAAAATCCAGTGCTGCAACTGCAGAAAAAAAAAATCCAAATATTTATGAGGGTGTCTCACTGAACTTCCACACTGCAGCATGCCTGCTCTCCCACCAAACACTGAGGCACAGCTCTAAGGAAATGCTAGCACATGATCTTCCTGGTGCCAGGGTAAAAAAAAGGCCATCACAGTCCTGGTCATTAGGTTTCAGGGTCCATCTGCATTCCTATTAAAACTCCCATTTTGTAAGTAATTAGGGCACAACACAGACTATATTTTCCTGCTGTTTTTAGAAAAGCTCCAACAAAGGGTGTTTGAAAGCACAAGCCTTAACTCACATTAAACCCAAAGCAGCTACAGAGTTAAGGGTATGGTTTTGTGCATGCATTTGTTTATACTGGGGGCTTAGGAGTACAAACATTTGTATGAGGTTAGATGCTCAGTTAACACTTCAGATGTGCAAATACCAAACCATCTCATGAGTAACAGAGGTCTTAAATTACTTGGTATTTAAAATTCAGCTACTGGTGTCAAGTAACTCATCCTCATTGGGAGAGAAGGGGAAAATGCTGGGGCAGTTCAGCTACCTTCTAGCCTCTGTGGGTGCACAAAAGAAACAAGTCATCCTAACTCTGCATTCCTCTTTCCTCTATCCTCACTTCAAAAAACTGTAAGCATAATTTTTTTTTAAAGGCACAATTCTTGGTACCTTTGCATTTAAGACTGACAACACTGCCAAGAAATAGGTAGTAAGCAAAGCCAAGATTTTGTCTATGAAAAACTGTATTTGAGGCTAGAGGGGCAGCTTTTTCAGGTTTGTCCCTTCTGAACAGATTTGCTGCACAAGTATGGACACAGATCTCAGCACACCCCATGCGAGCCCAGCACATGGCTGAAAAGAGGTCTTAATGTTTTCTTAAGTCCTTCTCACTTCAATTAGCTTTTCTGACAGGACTGTCATAACTCACCTATGAAACAAAGTTATATTGGACTGGTCTCTGTTTCCACTGAAGTGCCAGAGAATCTTGTCACAGCTGAATAATCAGATGCTAGAGGGATCTTAATAATTAGAAAAAGTAAATTCCAATTCTGCCCTCATTGGCTCTTTGCAGTTGATATGAGGGGACAGGTAAGTGCCTTCCTGCCCTCCTGAAATAGTTTTATCACAAAAATGCCAGGAGATCTTAGCACAAGCAGACTGAAAAAATCAGAAATGTCTGCCAAACCCAATGACACAAAAATCAGAAAACTTTGGATTTAAAGTAAAATTCTTATTAAAGATACGCAAGGAAAGAAATTGTGAATCAAGACTAAAAATAAGCCCAGTGTAATACTTGAAACTGCCATCTACTGTACCTATCCTCTCCTTTCCATCAGGAAAGGGAGGCCTCCAGATAAACACACAAGCAATGCCAAATAAACCAGCCATAGCCAGGGGATCTTCCAACTTAACAAAATATTCTGGTTTTCATGCATTTGAAATGAACTCATTTACACAATTTAAATGCAGATTTTTTGTAACTATACAGCATGTTATGTACACAGAAGATGGATTTTTACATGACAGCATCTCACTCGTTTCCAAAACCAACCAGCCATTCAAATCTAAAAACCATCCATATTGTTATGAAAGACCAGAAAGGTGGCCGACAAAAGCTAGAGCAGTTGGATTTACTTAAGATAACAAAGCTTATCATTCCATTATAACTGTGAGAAAAGAAATTCAGCGTATTTTTCTAGAAGACAAGGCCACAACAAAGCCTTCTTAAAGAGCACTAATGCTTCAGTGCAAAGGTTTGCATTTTCTTGTACCTTTTGTCACACTGAGTATGTTGCTGTATTCAAAATGCAAATTCTTCTTTAAAACCCTCTGCCTACCACTGCAGCTATAAGATGTGTGAGAATATCCCAGTATTGCTGAGTGACAGAATGAAAACCATTACCAAATGTGTAAAATGGACTTTTGCAGTGAGAAATGCCAGAGATTGAAGCCACAAAAGTTTGAGAAAAGAAAAACCACATGGAAGAAGAAGTATTTGATGAAGGGAAAAATGACACCTCTTGTTAGAGGTCAAGCCTCATTCTTATTGACATTACAGCTGTTTAATTATGTACATTTACGTAAACTTGAATGGGACAGATGAAAGTCTGAGCTGGAAATTAATAGCTCAGTCCCTTCAAGAGAAATTATTTATGTGAAAAATTATTACCTGATTTTAAAAACCAAGAATGTTTGATTTTAAGCACTTTTTGCTTAAAAGCAAACACTTTATGAAAGCATCACCAAAAGTGAGCCAAGTAGAATTGCTTGCACAGCTGTTGAACACAGTGAACTAAAATGGGAATCAGACTGGAGCCTTTATTTACATAGATACAAGCCTCAGAAAGCTACTGGATTAAACTATGCCAGAAAAAAAGTTTAAATTGGGACCTCTGCTGAATTATTTCAGACAAATCAAAGACCAAAATTTATTTACGGAAGTGTGTTTTGGCAAAATAATCTTTCTTTTGATAGTATGTACCAAAGCTGAGGGCATGTGGTGCTACATGACCCTGCTTCTTCCTGCTCGTTACCTCTTGGGGACAGTTGCATTCATCCTGCAACAGCCAATTCCCATTCTGAAGGCCAGAATGCCCCCTCCAAATAACATCAGAGCAAACCACAAAATAATTATATACTGATTGCTTGAAAATGCATTCTCTCTGTTTACTTCCCAACATCATACTGTCACAAAGTTTCATTCACAGCTACTGTCAGGGCACCCACTGCTGAGCTTTAGCAAGAGCTAGAGAACTGGGTTGGACCACAGACAACATGTCATGATATTCAACCACGTTTGCCATCACAACCAAATCTCCCTCAGAACACACGCAGCCTTGTGTGCAAGGAGCACAAGAAAACCCCTTCTACCTTAGAATCATCAGTTCATGCAACAGAAGCAGCTCCAAACAAACATCAACCATCGATCATTTGAAAACAAAAAGAATTTTGACCTTGAAAAGAAAGAGACATGTATCAGATGTAAAACTCTCTGTGCACCAGAAGCAATGAAACTTGTTTGGTTTTGGTGGGTTAGATGGCAGTTGGATCAATAAGCTTATTTCTTTAGCATTGCTACAAACTAAAAATATGTTTCATTAGGTCAGTACACATCTCTGCCTTGGAGCCAGAGCTAAACTACAGGACCAGTTCTTTTCAGCACTGAGAGAGAGCACATGTGGAGAGACTTCCTAATTAATTTACTGTAATACCACCTCGTTGCCTACAGCATAGTGCTCAGCACCACTCCATAAGCTTGCTAAGATCCAGACTGTACAGTGGCATCAATTAACAGGTAAAACCAAAAGATTTAAGGAGACAAAGGACTGCGGCATACTGCAGAGGCTGGACCATACAGCATGAGTGCAGCACACCACCAGACATGGCATTCATTTCAGCGAGAGCTACATAGGCCCCAATATGGCACAGCCTTCCTTGACCCAAGTGCCGACCATGACCGCAGGACTGCAGAGAAACCACATCCATTCCCATACCATGCTTCAACTATGTCTGGGCCAAACATTCCCAATTAGGCCTATGTCCAGGCTCACAGACCTGACAGCCAAGCAGTGTTCTGTGTAAAGGAGCTTTTAGACGCTACGTGCGTCTTCACTTCACCAGAGCCCAGGCTGCAAACCCATCTGTTTTACGGGCAAGAGAGACAACAGCTTTTAACAGACTCTTGAGGTAAGTCCCATCTACCCACTCCAGATTGACACCTGTCTGCAAGGCAAGCCCGACTCACGGCAAGATGTGGAGGCAGACTCTGCTGTCTGGGGCATATTTCAGCCAGAGTAGGGAAAACAGCTGGGGAGAAAGCAGGGGAAGGAAAGTAGGAGGTGGAAAGAAGGAAAGCAGGAGCTAGAAGAAGGAGAAAACAAGAAAAAAGTGACAGTTCTGCAGCTATTACTTAAAACTTCAGGTATTCTCTGAAATGGAGGCTCCTGCATTCATTTGGATGGCAAAGTTTATTTATGTCACTTCCCTCTGCTAAGGTTTTGTGGATCATATTTCAAACCCATGTTACATTGCTCTGTTGCTAGGTTACCAGATCTGAACAAACAATTCTCTGCAGTCTGCCAAAAGCAGAGAAAGCAAGCAAATGAATGCCTGGAAGATGCATCATCCTCTGGAAGTCATCTTATGGCCCCATGCCACCACGGATTAGTCACAACCTCACATACCATAGAGCAAAAGAGGAAATGGTGAATCCATTAACTCTGGTGCAGCACACAGACCTGAGAACTGCTATTCCCACCACTGGTCCCCCTCCTAGGGAAGCCAGGCAATTTTCCAAATCATTACAATTTTCTTTCTGATTAGAAGAAAAATGGTCCTAAATTCAAAGAGATAAATTGGGTATTAACACCCCTGAAAGTAGTGAGTTTGTTCCAGCAGATGTTGAAATGGCAAGTGAGAATTGCGATTTGAAATGAGCAAACTGCAGGCACCACCACAGCAGAGCTGCACGAAAACCCCCGTGCAACAACACATCAGTGACCGTAGGTTTGAATTCTGTTTTCCAGGAAGGTTGTCTACCACATAAGGGGCTGCACAAAATCCCGCTTCAGGAATGAAGGAACACACAGCCATCACCCACGCAGAGGTGCCCATCAGAAGTCCTCCAGGTTCACTCAAGCCCTCAGCAATATCAGTCTGAAGAGAGAGGCTGCCAGCATGCAGTAGTTGATCTGGTGTTTCTCCTGCTGGGACTGCCTGTTCCCTGGTGCTGACCCTGTCACCATGCTCCCTGAACACCCAGGCAGCCCTCCATCCTACACGCAGAGCCTCAGCTCTAAAGTGCCCTCATCCAGGACTGCATGCTGAAGGATGCCAAATATGAGTCTTTAATAGGAACAGTTTATTTGGGTAAAGATAAAAAGTGTTGCAAGACAGGCTACATACCAGTCCAGACCCTGCCATAAGTGCCAGCCTGGCAGTAATGCTCAGCATCCCCAAGACTGCCAATTCCAAGCAGTCAGGCAAGAAGGACCCACGCATGCTGTGCAGGCTATGGTTCGGGCAGCAGTTTCACTGTTGAGCTCAGCAGCAAGACTAGCTTAAGATGCTCCTCTCATCACCTATTTGATGCTCCAGTAACACGCTCTTGGTGAGGTGGTATCTGTGCAACCATGTATTGGATGCCTGTGACCTAAATTGGGGAAGTGACCTAATTCAAAAACAAAAAGAAATCTGCTAACAAAAAAAGAAAAACAATAAAGAGGAAAATTTGGCTTAGTTCCACAGTGCAGATCACTGTACCCACTCCACCAGGACAGCAAATACCCAGGGTTGCCACACTTCCAGGGGAAAAATATATAGTAAACAGGACTACTGCTGCCAAACTTTTGTTTCATGAAACCTTGCATTTAATCTAATGTAGAAAATTAGAAAGAAGTTATCTGATGTTTGCTGGAGGGTCAGGGACAGCCCTCATTTTGGGCCATGGCACAGACAGGCATCACAAAACAAAAATAAAGCATCACATTTCACCAAGACCTAACTCTCAGCTGAGACTACAGCAGCCTAGGGAAAAAGGCTATTCTGGAAACATGGGGGTTTTTTTAATAATTTAATTCCACCTGAAGGTTCCTACTATTCATCCCAATATTTATGGATGTTCTATTACATACGAGGCAGCAAATTTTATCAGAAAAGGCCCAAGAAGAAAATTTGGCAATCTCAAAATAAAATAATCTGAAATCATCACTTTAAGAACATTATTATTTCAGATTTTTAAGAAGGGCAGTTCAAGCAGCACTGGCAAAGAAAATGAAGTTAGCAACATGAAACCCTACAAGTTACTATTTCTAGTACAGCAGGAAAACTGGAGTGTTTAGTTTTTCAGGCTTTCTTTTTTCCAAAATAAGGATATGTAAGAAGCACAGTACTAAGTGTCTATACCGCTGCAGACATCAAATTAAAATTACAGGAGGCTCTATTCTTAACATAAACCAACTATGATTTATCAAAATATATGATGCTTAGTTTGCACGGGAGTATTTTGCTTACTCCAGCCACAGTCTTTGGTCCGATTTTACACTAGAGACAGCAGTTCTGTTCTCTTCTTACATTTCAAGTGTGGCAGGTGTTAGAGTCCAAGTAACAATCACCATCAAATCCCAGAAAGCAGGTTCACAGAAGTATAACTATTTTCCATTAGTATGTGCAAAACTGAAATCAGTTCCCCAACACCAACTTGTAGCTGTACTTTTCTTATTCTAGATTTACATATGTATAACCAGGATTAAGCTGGTCTATTAAAAAAAATTCCTTTATTTTATGTACTAAACCCTTTGGTGTTAACAGCACCAGAGGGTTAGAGGTAATCTCAAATGTTGTTAAGGTCCCCTGCTTTACACAAGAATCAATGTTACAGCTTAATAGTTGTTAGGAGGAGATTGCAGCAGTGTACCTGAGGCCTTAGAGGTGTTATGACTGAATATGATTATTTACCATGGTTAAACGGAAAGACCTGGTTGATTCAGCACTGAACTACGAGCACAGAGAATTTAATCCCAGTCTTCCACTGGCTTGTCAGGTGACTTTAGCCCAGCCATTTCTTCCCTCTTTGTACAGCAGCAAAATTGGTAAAATGCTTTGAAAGTAGATAAATCCAGTGAGGAAAATCACTGCTACGTCAATAACTAGCTTAGGTGTCTGTCTATAAGGTATACAGTATTATACAAGGTATTCAGGAAAGGTATTCCTTCACTTTTGAAGGTGCACAGTTAAAGAATTAAACCAGTCTGGATGAAGCATCGTGTATCCGGTTAACTGTTACATATGTAAATGAATTAAGCAAAGCTTCCTGCAGTGATGCTATACACTACACCTGAGCAGTACATTCAAATAAACAGCACAAATATTACAGCCCTGGCACATATTGCCTTAGTTGCATAGTATACCCCATGTTAGCTTAATGGGAAATGTAACAGCTCAAGGTGTTATTTGAATGTTTCTTTCAAAGACAGCTTGTAAGTCCACCCAGGAATCATCTACAGTGAATTCATGGCATGGCATAAAGTCAATACATGATCCTTAAAGGAAAAAACAGGAGCCACTGCCACCGTACTGAGAACAAAGGGTCATGTACCATCCCACTCATCCTTGTAAGCTTTTCCCACCTCCCCTCTCCCTTAAAAACCATACAGAACCATATACGTCACATTAACTGTGATGTACCAACACATTGTTTTAGACTTTAAAGACAGCCACAGTCTACTTGCATACTTTTACATTATTACAAAAATAAGTAATTCATAATATAATGCCCATGTTTTCTGAGGGATTTAAATGCAAATCTGCCACCACCAGTACAACATAACCAGCTAATCAGAAAAATGCTTTGGTCAGCAGCCGTTTTCATAACTGAGCTAATAGCTACAGATCTAACTGACATCTCAAAAGCAACTTGAAAGTACTGAGCGAAGCAGATAACCCCTTTTCCAAGCCAACCTTCCACACCACATTCCCCTACAAATCATGAGGGATGCCAATAACTGAATTCCCAGACAACCACTTTTGTTAGCTGGAGAGTGCAAATCGCATATCCTACGTATCTTCCCCGTAAGTACAGAAATCCTGGCTCAGACAGGTAGGCAGCCCTATAATTTATACAGTTAGCACCATCACAGACAAAGGCTTGCAGGATGACTTAATAGTTGAACACAGCCTACAGAAACAACCTTTTATTACTTCATCCCCTAGAGAGGAAAAAGCAACAATAAAAATTTTACATATGCAATGTGATGTAGTATTTCACTACAAGAAAGCCAGTATCTTATTTCTCTGAACTAGGAAAAACTGTGTTATTTAACTATAATTAATAAAAGTTTGAAATTAATTCCCGTTTACAAAAGCAAAGGCAGGACTCAAGATAACCAGTAAGTCCACCAGGGAAGAAAGTTGTATTTATATTTAGTTCTCTCAAATGAAAATGATACAAGAAATACAGCACAAATTACCATAAAAGGTATGAGATCAAGCCAGCATGCAAGCAGGTAAAAGGACAAACTCAGGGAAGAATCGACAATTTATCAAGGACCCTGACTAAAGAGAGGTTGGTTTGGAGTCCCAGTGCAAGGTCAGGACAGGTCCCCAGCTTCACCAGGAGGACTGGGTGTATTTGCACTGGGTGCAAATACTGGGTGTTACACAGACGTCTTTACAAAATGAGGTACAGCTCTGAGGATGCCATCTGCACTTACCAAAGGGACAAATCTGTGGAGGTTAAGGCTATGAAATTCTGCCACAATCGGGGATGGGGGACAGGTAGAAGAACCTGGCTGGAAAGCTATGGAAGATCTGATGACTGTAGCAGAAAAGCCTGTACTTTCAAAAAATTACAAAGTTCTCATGCTCAGAGCCCATTTGCCTACGGTATGAACAGGGCCATGATACGGGATGCTTCATAACATCAAACAAATTAAAACATATCCAAATCTACAGCACCCAGCAGGACAGGAAACTTTGCTGTGTGCCCGTACAGCTCTCATCATAACATGGCCTTGCACTGTCAAGGTCTCCAGATTCAGTAGAGAAGAACAAAACAAGATTGAGAGACTAGAATTGCTGTATTTTAAAAGGCTGCATGAAGTCACAGTTAAGAAACAAGATGGAAAGCGCTCCTGTTCTAGTCAGACACGCCACCATCAATCCCCTGCCTTTCCCAAGAACAACCCAAAGTAACCCAAGGCAGAGTCCCTTTAGGTTGGAGTGTGGCAAGTCTTGTATGCCAGGCTCCTCTAGCTGTGCCTAGGAAAAGCAAGAAGTTGCATAAACAGCAGAGAAGATAAACTCCTCTGCTGAGAGCGTGTTTCATGCATCTGCTAAAGGTTTACACAATCTAATGCAGACCAGATTCCTCCACAGCATCACAATGCAGAGGAGCAATGTTTTTTCCCTGCGTAGGCTAACTAGCAGAGTCCTCAAGCTGTTCCCAGAATTACTTGCCTCCCAGGTTTTGACTTAATTACAACAGGACATGCACATGCAAAGCAAATCCTTCAGAATGTTAAAAGCAAAAAGGAGTGAATCATTCCTGATCCTGCCATTTTCATTTTTTTAAAGCTCTCCTACAAGCTTCTGAAGTGTTGCAGCCCTAAAAGAATGAAAATAAGTTGTCTTCAAGCCTTTTTCCATCTGAAAGCAAAAATATGTAATGCCCAAGCGTACGCAGCACAGCCCAGTGAATAAAGCACTATCTGTGACTGAGACAACCTGGCTTCCATTCGTGGGTCAGGCACTGACTTGCTGAATGAGGTTGGGCCAGTCCCTTCACCTCTCGTTGCCATGTCTCCCATCCCACCTACCAAACGGGTTTACTGACTTTTCTTTAGCACAACTCTATCACTGTCACCTACTTTTCAAGACTGCCTCTACCCTTGACTTTTATGTAGCATCTCTGCTACCGTACACTGCTGTGTTGGTCTCAAGTGGCTTTAGTTATACTGGTATATTAGTTCAGTTTGCATATTTAGTTAACAAGTTTATAGCCATGTAATTCAAGGTAATTAATCTCTTTTGCTTATTTAACATCATAAAAGCAGAATAAAAAAAGCTTTATTTACAAAACCAAAATACAGACAGGATGCAGGAAATGAGGGTGTTCACAGATTCAGCTGAATCTGTACCACTCCACTCACAAGTATTTACCTTCCCTCCGAAAGAGCGTATTTTGATGTTACTTCAAATCCATTTCCAACTGAACGAGCTAAACCAAAGACCCATCAGATACAGTCTGCATTGGTCAAATAAATCCACATATATTCACCTCTTATGCTGTATCAGATTTTTTGCAATCAAGGCAAGGTCTAAATCATTTGAAAAGCAGCACAGGGTTTGCCTGCATGGAAACAGTCACCAAAATAACCAAGGATGCAGGCAGACAAACAAGTTCCCATGAGACATACCATGTAGTAGACTAGCAGAATATCAGCTATACTCTCATAAGGAGAGCTAAACATGTGTCTGCATATTCTGGCAGGTCAGTGCCACTCTCTGCATGGACTTGCTGAGGCAGCTCTTTTCCTGTGGTTCTAGACCCGAGGAAGATATTGCACGAGAAAAACTTGTGTCAGTTGACCTAAGAAAAGAGCGTTTCTTCTCACAAACCTTACTCCACTTTATAAAGTAGATGAGATCTGAAGCTTCCTTTAAAAAAATTTTAAAAACCAAAACGGCCAACAGCAGTGAACTGCACCAAAACAAAGCTGTGTGACCTAAAGCCCACTCTATTATTTTTGCGGTGGTCTGCATTAAGGAAGTCCTTAACACCAAAGCAAGATTCCTCCCTCCGCACAAAAGCAGGCATGTGACAGTGGCCACAGAGGCACCCTGGCACCACCAAAACCCCGATCGCCAGCCCTCGCCATGCCCCGTCTGCCCGGTCCCCACTCCCGGGAGGAGCACGGTGACAGCAGCCGGCTGCCCCGGGCCGGGGGCTGAGCTGCGCTGCCTCAGTGCAGGCAGCCAAGAGGCTCCTCTCCTTGCTGCAGCCTGAGGCCGACCTGCTGCAAGAGTCCAAGGCAAAACGGGACGGGAAGAGAAATAAAGGCATTTAGCCGCTTCCCCCCCACATCCCCCTGGCACAGGAGAGGGGTTAGGCGCAGAAAAGCTTCCCCCCCTCCCCCTTTCCCGCTCTGAAAGGTAAAGGCAATCGTCTTCGAGAGCTATCGCTTCGGAGCAGGAAAGCTTTAATCACGCAGCCTGCAACAAAACTGAGGCCTGGTCGCCCCGCTCCAAATTCTGCCGGGGGCAGAGCAGGGAGGGGGTGGACACGACGACCCCGACCCTCCGACCGCCCCGCAGCAGCCCCGGGCCCCTCCGCCCGCGTGCCCCCGGGATCCGAAGACGGCCGCCTGTCCCCCTCCCGCCTTTCCCAGGCAGCCTTCGCCCCCCTCCCAACAGCGGCAGGGCTGGGCCCGGGCCGCTCCGCAAGGCGGGCACCTGCCGCCCTGCAGCCGGCTCACCTCCTTCAGCTGCTCCATCTCGGTGCGGATGGTCTCGTATTCCAGCTCCAGCTCCTCGTACTGCTGCTTCAGCTGCTGTTTCTCCTCCAGCACGGCCAACCCGTACTCCGCCGCCTGGATCTTCTCTCGGGTGGT
This sequence comes from Phalacrocorax carbo, assembly GCF_963921805.1. Taxonomy (NCBI): domain Eukaryota; kingdom Metazoa; phylum Chordata; class Aves; order Suliformes; family Phalacrocoracidae; genus Phalacrocorax; species Phalacrocorax carbo. The sequence goes on along the minus strand of NC_087518.1, from coordinate 23,716,452 downwards.
CTCGCCTAGCTCCTGGAAAAGCCGCTTGATCTCGCTCCGCAGCCACTCGGGCTCCGACTCCATCACCAGCCTGGCGTAGTCCTCCTCCTCCATGGCCAGCGACATGTCGGCGTGGGCGGCCGCCAGCTTCCAGGCGGCGACGCTGGCAGACGAAAGGGCAAAGGCGCAGCCCGTCTGCCGCTCCTACCAACGCCGCGGCCCACGGGCGGCCATAGCAGAGTCCGCTCGGGCTGCCATCAACGCGCAAGGCACCCGCTGCACTACGCCGCAGATCCCTTCACGTCGCGCCGCAGCTGCGAGACTCGCCCTAAGCGAGCCCCGACCGCACTGAAATCATTCAAAAGGAACGACCGGCCCGGCGCCCCGCGCCACGCTGGGGCGGGTAGTTCGCTCCCGCCGCCGACCCGCGGGTCGCTCCGCCCGTCGGACTACAGCTCCCAGTATGCACGGCGAGGGGCGGTGGCAGCGGCGGCGGGTGAGGAGAGCGGTCCCTGCCGAGCGGCGGCGGCCCTGTCCGCGAGACGGCGCGGGGCGGGAATGCGGCCGTGAGGAGGGGCTGAATATAGAGTCCTAGAGTCATAGACTAGTTAAGGTTGGAAAAGATCTCTAAGATCATCGAATCCAACCGTCAACCCGACACCACCATGCCCTGAAGTGCCACGTCCACACGTTTTTTGAACACCTCCAGGGATGGTGACACACCACCACCTTTCTGGGCAGCCTGTTCCAATGCCTGACCACTCTTTCAGTGAAGAAATTTTTCCTAATATCAAACCTAAACCTCCCCTGACTCAGCCTGAGGCCATCTCCTAACATCCTATCATTAGTAGCCTGGGAGAAGAGACCAACATCCACCTCACTACCTCCTTTCAGGTAGCTATAGAGAGCAATGAGGTCTCCCCTCAGCCTACTCTTCTCCACACTAAATAACCCCACTTCCCTCAGCTGCTCCACATAAGTCTGTTCTCCAGACCCTTCACTAGCTTTGTTGCCCTTCTCTGGTCATGCTCCAGCACCTCAATGCCTTTCTTCTACTGAGGGACCCAAAACTGAACACAGTATTCGAGGTGCAGCCTCACCAGTACAGGGGCACAATCGCTTCCCTACTCCTGCTGGCCACACTATTCCTGATACAAGCCAGGATACTGTTGGCCTTCTTGGCCACCTTATATGTCTGGATCTAATCTTTAACAGCCTGATCTACCAGCCACAGTGTCAAAAATTAACCCTAATGCAGCCCAAGTGAGAGTGCAGCAGAAAATGCCCTACTATGCACACATCCCTGGTGGCTAGTTCTTTGCTAATAAGTACTTTCAGGGCAACTGGAAGTCAGAAGCAGTTGAATACAAAAAGGTGAGTACTGCACAAGGGACATCTAACAGCAGCCAGGCGTGGGGACAAAATCACTGGTAGGGTTGGATTGTTCTCATTTGCCAGAACGGAGGGTAGCATAGGCCACACCAGCATGGGAAGAACAAAAGGTTACCATGAGAGGTACTGGTGCCAGCCCCCAAGTCCCCACACAAGATCTGCCAGTATTCCATTTGTTCCCAGTGTTTCACATCTCCAGCTCAGTTCCTTCAAGTAGTTCTCCATCCACTGACAGGAGAAGTGCTCCAGCCCTTGGATCATTTTTGTGGCCCTCATCTGGACGAGGTCCATGTCCTTTCTGTGCTGAAGGTTCCAGAGCTGGATGCAGTACTCCAGGTGTCACTCCAGATGAATCACCTCCCTCAACCTGCTGCCCATGCTTCTTTTGTTGCAGCCCAGGATATGATTGGCCTTCTGGGCTGCAAGCACACATTGTTGGCTCACGTCCAGCTTTTCATCCACCAGTACCCCCAAGCCCTTCTCTGCAGGGCTGCTTTCAGTCTCTTCATACCCCAGCCTGTATTGATAGTGGGGGTTGCCCCACTAGCACAAATGCCCACAAATCATGTGGTGGCAACTGTGGCTTAGTCCATTTACTCACGTGTTTAATAAGGAACCTCAGAAAACTGTCCAACTGACATGGAGCCCCCAAGGAGCTTAGATTAGTGCTAAGGGAAAACATCCTCATATTCTGATGTTCAAATACTGTTGAAAGAGTTATTTAGAGCAGACGAGAGAGAGGATATTTGAAAAGGGTGCTGAGGGGGTTGCCAGCCATTCCCAGCTGCTGACCTCCATTATGATTATAATGCAGCAGGTGACATGGCAAAGTGGCAAACCATGTGTTGGAACTTAATAGAGGTGATCAGAGCATGTGGGGAAATGGGCACAAATTGGTCTAAAGTGCAAGGATATCAAGAACGACCAGATGAGCACCCCAGTGACTTTTGGGCCAGGCTGAGACAAACCCTCCTAAAACACAGAGGAATAATGGAACAGAATTTTAATGATGTATTGACTGCTAGTGTATTTGTGGACCAGGATGCCTCTGACGTCCATAACTATTTTAAGGATCACATGCCAGGCAAAGGTAAAGGAGAAAATTTGCAAAACTCTGAGCATTGCAATATTCATTTTTGATGGCAGAGATGAAAAGAAGAAACACAAGTTAGAGAAGGTAAGGTAAAAGGGGAGACAGCCAGAGGCTAGTCTGTTTGCAGCAGCAATTGTTCAAGGAATGTGAGGGCAAGGCTGAGGCAGAGCTCTGTCTCTAGGGTGGAGACCACCAGGGCATCAAGGAGCTTGGCAGAAAGGTAGGGGGAGAGGAGCTGATGGTAGATTAGGTCATGACTGGAATGATTGTTGTAACTACTGTGGGGAGCTAGGACACTGCAAAAGAGGATGTCCTGCGAGGCCCTGCAGACTCAGATTTGGGAAAGATCAGATTAATATTGCTGAACAGCAAGGACAGGAGGAAGGGGACTCAGAAGAATCTCAGGGTATACATGGGGTTTGCACTACTAAACTGAACCATAAGGGTCAAATTGTGGGAAAAATAGAAGACAAGGAAATACCATTTCTAGTAGACACAGGAGCCACTATATCACTTTTGAATTTCAAACCTAAGGACAAATTCCACATTGGACAAAATACTTTACTGTAATTGATTTAACAGCTGCATTCTTTAGCATTCCTATAGCAGAAGACAGCCAGCATATGTGGCATTTATGTAGGAAGGCCAACAACTAATGTGGATCTGCCTGCCCCATGGGCTCACTGGCTCTCCCACAATACTTTCCCATTTGCTTAAAGATTACTTGAAAAGATACTATATTACGTGGAGGTTCTATACTTGTACAATATGTAGATGATTTGTTACTTGCCAGCAAGACAAACAAAGATTGCTTGAAAAATACTATTTGTCTAGGTACCACTTTAGCAGAAAAAGGTCACTGTGCATCTCTTTCTAAGCTTCAGCTGTGTCAGCAGGAAGTAAAATGCTGGGCTGCATTAAAAGGAGCGTGTGTGGCCAGCAGGTTGAGGGAGGTTATCCTCCTCCTTTACTCTGCCCTAGTGTGGCCACATCTGGAGTGCTGTGTCCAGTTCTGGGCTCCCCAGTTCAAGATGCGGAACTGGCTGAGCAAGTCCAGCAGAGAGCTATGAAGATGATCAGGGCACTGGAGCATATCTCTTATAAGGAACGGCTGAGAGACTTGGGTCTGTTCAGCCTGGAGGAAAGAAGACTGAGGGGGATCTCATCAATACTTACAAATATCTAACAGGTGGGTGTCAGGATGACGGGAATAGACTCTATTCAATAGTGCCCAACAACAGGACAAGGGGCAATGGGCACAAGTTGGAACACAGGCAGTTCCACCTGAATATGAGGAAAAGCTTATTTACTTTGAGGGTGACAGAGCAGTGGAACAGGCTGCCCAGAGAGGTTGTGGAGTCTCCTTCTCTGGATATATTCCAGACCTGCCTGGATGTGGTCCTGTGCCCCCTGCTCTCTTCATCCCCCAGCCTGTATTGATAGTGGGGGTTGCCCCAACCCAGGTGAAGGACCCTGCACTTGGTGTTGTTGAACCTCATGAGGTGCTCACAGGCCCACCTCTCCAGATTGTCTAGGTCTCTCAGGATGACGTCCCATCCTTCTGGTCTGTGAGCTGCACTGCTCAGCTTGGTGTCATCTGCAAACTTGCTGAGGGTGCACTCGATCCCACTGTCTATGTCGTTGATGAAGATATTAAATAGTACTAGTCCCAGTACAGACCCCTGAGGGACACAACTCATCACCGGTCTCCATCTGGACATCAAGCCATTGATGATTACCCTCTGAATGTGACCTTCCAGCCAGTTCCTTATCCACTGAACAGTCCACTAATCAAATCCATATCTCTCCAGTTTAAAGAGAAGGATGCTGTGTGGGACCTTGTCAAAGGCCTTACAGAAGTCCAGACAGATAATATTTCCTCAGAGTTACTTTTAATCCCTCAACTCAGGTGTCCCTGGGAGTTAACATGCCATAGCCGACAGACTGGGAAGACTGTAAAAATATATCATAAACGAGGTGTAAATTAACCAAATCCTCTTCTTCCAAATCAAACCATATTACAGCTCTGTGCTGGGAATCTTGCACCAGCTCAGAATACCTTGAAACCCACCAGGGAGGTGAGTGGTGTGGAGGCAGCCCCAGGCCTGGCAGGGGACCTGCGTTAGACCTCACCCCCTGAAATCCTGCCCCAGGCACCCCAGCTGAGGTGGCAGAGCTGCCTCCTGCTCCTTCTCTGCTCAGGCTCTGGTAGCCTTCAAAACAGTGCCTGCCCCATGGATTTATCAATAAATGCCCACATAAAAATGGCAGTAGCTGCAACTCACCACTTCCAGATGAAATTAATGTGAAAACAAAAGTTTAATGGTATTTCCATAAAGCTGAATTCTCATGTAAAGGTGTCTTCACTCTCTTGCACTGGATTTATGCTGCTGTACGATTACAACCACCACTGTCCAACCTAGTACATTTTTTAGGGAGTTTAAACACCCCCATTCTCTTTAAACCCAACTGAGGAAAATAAAAACATTGTCTCTCAGCTTTTCCTCCACACTATGTTTTTAAGTATTAGGATTTCTTCTCAAATCTGTTGCATTTTATGTTTTTCTTTTGTCTGGCCCTGCTAGATAGCATTGCTAATCCCACCCATTCACAACTGATTCATCAATAAGGTATTTTTAATAACAAATATTGGCTTGTTTTCTTTCACCTTTTACTTTCTGAGACTTCATTGTGCTCAGGTTTTTCTCTGCAACTCAAGACTCAAACAAATTAGCTACCCTTTGGTGCTCCTCCCTTTCTGAAACTGTAATCTGCACGTAATGACTTGCTCTCAGGACACAAAGCTTCAGTTCACATGCTGAATATTGCTGAGCTCACAAGTAAATTGTGAGTCCTGACCAGTTTTGGGGATTAATAGACATGAGCTGATTAACTCATCATAGTGCAAGTTACTTCAGTGGGTAATTATTAGTTTTCTAGGTAATTTTTAAGACTAAGATCTGTTGCTAGGTTTCACACTTTGTTATTTTGATAACTGCCCAAGATGCAAAGGCAAATATCCAGCAGCAATTATAAAACCTACAACAGCTATTTCAAAAACATTTCTGCACAGTTTTAGAAAACTGGTGTGGCCTGTCAAAGCTAAGGTTCCCATCATCATCGAAGGTAATGATGCAGCATAATAAAATCTTGTAATAAGCACAGCCTGGCCCATGCCCATCACCTCCTCCTGGGCACAGCCAGAGGCCACTGCCCATTTTGGGCACTGTTCACTGTCCCTAAACTCCATTAATGCAAAGGCTTGGCTGTTACCCCACTGATTCAAGGTGACACAGCCAAGTGTGTTTATGGTGCGATAAGACTTACACAATAGGTGGAGAAGGCACTGTCAGTCTTTTTTAACTGCTGACATTTTAAAGCTAACTACTGACCACAAGGTGGTAGAATCACACAGGATCCATCCTGAATACTAAAATAAAGTTGGGTAGTGTTTCTTCCTGTGGGAGTTAACCCACAGAAAAATTTTTCCCCAGAGGGGAAATCACAGCAAAGACAAAGCCCTACAATGCGAGTTTTATTTAACCTGAGTCCAAACCCCTAGGCATGTAGGCACTCCAGTCCAACGCTGCAAAATGTTCAGGGATCTGCAGGCATGATCAGCTTCGAACAAGCTGAATTTTCTGATAACCCCTGCTGAAGGGGTTAACCCTTCCAGAAGGGAGCTCCCTTCCAGAAGGAAGAGCTGCTCTGCAGAAAGATCTGGATAGGCTGGAGGAGTGGGCCAGCAAGAACCTTATGAAGTTCAACAAGGAGAAGTGTAAGGTCATGCACCTGGGAAAACATAATCTGGGAGTGCAGCACAGACTGGGATCCACCTGGCTGGAGAGCAGCTCTGTGGAAAGGGACCTGGGGGTCCTGGTGGACAAGAAGCTCAATATGAGTGAACAGTGTGCTGCTGCAGCCAAAAAGGCCAACAGGATGCTGGGCTGCATCAAAAAGGGCATCGCCAGCAGAGAGAAAGGAGTCATTATCCCACTCTACTCAGTGCTTGTCAGGCCACACCTGGAGTACTGTGTGCAGTTCTGATCCCTGCTATACAGAAAAGATATGGACAGGCTGGAAGGGGTCCAGAGAAGGGCCACCAAGATGATCAAAGGACTGGGAAGCCTGCCATATGAGGATAGGCTGGGAGAACTGGGTTCGTTCAGCCTCGAGAAAAGGAGGCTTAGAGGGGATCTCATCACCGTGTACCAGTACTTAAGGGGTAGCTACAAAGAAGACGGAGACTTTGTTTTTGCGAGGAGTCACATGGAGAGGCCAAGGGGGAATAAACACAAGTTGTTCTTGGGGAGATTCCAATTGGACACCAGAGGAAAATTTTTCACAGTGAGAACAGTCAACCATTGGAATAATCTCACCAGGGAAGTGGTTGACTTGGCCATGTTGGACACCTTCAAGAGTCATCTGGACAGGGTGCTGGGCCACCTTGTCTAGACTGTGCTCTTCCTAGAAAGGTTGGACTAGATGATCGCTGAGGTCCCTTCCAACCTGTGATTCTGTGATTCTAAATGAAAGTAGAAAGGCAACCTAACCTGTGCCTAAAATTGGGATGACTGCAGACATAAGAATCCTTAAATACACCTTTCTTTCTATATCTTACTTTGGATTAGTTCAAGTGTACTAAAATATGATGGTACAGCTCATCATTGTTTCATTTTCCTTTTATTCACTTCATTTGTGTACAGCTTAGCTATAGCAAACATCAGAACAACAAATATTTAAACTGGCCCTGAAACAGCCAAAAGAAATCCCATTGAGCTCTCCCCAGTTTCTTCTCTTTTTTTCTATTTAAGAAAAAAAATTTTAGGGCTAAGAACAATTTGGGACTGCCTAGATGTTTGGGTAAGGTATGGTAATGACTGTTCTTAAACAAAACATGCTTCAAAATAAGAACCTGAAAGGCTCAGATGACTTGAAAAGGTTTATTTTCAAGAGTTTCGTGAGTTCCTGGTAGAAAGCTGCTGGAAGTAACATCTGCATGCAAGAAATGAGCAGAGGAATTAAGAGATGTTTGTCATGAAACTGAAATGTAGATATGTCTAAGCATCAAGAGAAAGAGGTGACTTTGGACATTTGATGGAATGCCTGGGCTGGATTTGGGAGCATACAACTGTGGGATCGCTCCTTAACCTGAGTGCTTGGATATCCAGCCTGATAAGCGCTTGGCCTACTGCCAGGAGCTGCAAAGGAAGAATGTCCGGAGGGTCCAAATAACGGCATGTCTGGCACACCATCTGCTAGGCATAGCAGGAGCCAGATGCTCAGGATACTTCCTTACTCTGCCAGGAGCGAACAAGCCAGAGATGAAGGCAGGATTTTTTCCCACCTCAAACATCTTGGGCCCCTCACTACAAGAAGGATATTGAGTTGTGGAGTGTGTCCAGAGAAGGGCAACAAAGCTGGTGAAGGGTCTGGAGAAAATGTCCTAAGAGGAGCAGATGAGGGAACTGGGGTGGTTTAGCCTGGAGAAGAGTAGGCTGAGGGGAGACCTCATTGCTCTCTACAAGTACCTGAAAGGAGGTTGTAGTGAGGTGGGTGTTGGTCTCTTCTCCCAGGTTACTAGTGATAGAATGAGAGGAAAAGACCTCGAGTTGCACCGTAGGAGGTTTAGCTTGGATATTAGGAAAAAATTCTTTACTGAAAGAGTGGTCAGGCATTGGAAGAGCCTGCCCAGAGAGGTGGTGGAGTCACCATCCCTGGAGGTGTTTAAAAAAAATGTGTGGACGTGGCACTTCAGGGCGTGGTTTAGGAGGCATGGTGGTGTTGGGTTGACAGTTGGTCTTGATGATCTTAGAGGTCTTTTTCAACCTTAATGGTTCTATGCTTATGTGATGTACCTGTTTTCTCTTCCCCCATCCTTGCACTGCAAGCCCAGCACCTCCCACAGAGCCATCTACAGCTTCTCTAGACCATGCTGTGCCCTTTTGCTTTTCAGCAGTTTTCTTCCTTAGTCTGAGTCACCTGAGGAAGCCTCTCCTGTAGATCTGCAGAAAAGGCCAGGCCATTCCAAGTGGTTGACCTCTTCTACTGAACTGCAGTAATGGACCGTGTTTATGCTTCACCCTGCTGAAAATCTTCCCTTTTAAATAATCTTTGCAAATCTGATTGATGAGCAGTAAATGAGCTGCCATTACTCACTCTCTTTTGATGAGGTAAACACACCCTTATTTGGATTTAAACCAAGGCTGTTTTATTTTAGATAAATCATTTAGGCATATATTTAAAGTGAAGCAAAACAAGAGCCTGCACAGCAGGATGTACCAGTATAACCAAGTGGAACATTGCAATGCTATTTCTCTCTCTCTCTTCCCCTCCCCCACCCCTTCCCCATCTTCATTTTCATATTATAAATCAAAAGGGTCCCAGGTGCCAAAGCTCACTTACAGGGGAGTAATATAGTTATGCAGACACATGGAAATGCAGCATGCATTTTGGCAGGGACAGATTTTGCTTTCCTCTGAACAATTAAGAAATATTTCTACTTACTTTCAACAGTGTGAGAAAAGAAGTTTGTGTATTTTCCCTTTTCTCATAAGCTCTGAAGTGAGACAGGTGTAGCTGGAGTCTGCTTTTGGCTCCACTGTTACGCACAGCAGGAATTTCACTAAAGTCAGTTGAATTCCTCCAGATTGATGTGACACTGGTAAAATCAGTGAGTCAGAGTTTTGGTCCCAGAGAAGATGCTCTTATAACACCAATGGGACACAGCAGCTTTGGTGCCTTTGAAGAGCATCTGTGCACCCCCTGTGAGTACCAGAGTCCTAGTTTGCTGCTGGCACCTCCTTCTCCATCGTTTTTGCTGAAGAGCTAATTTGTGAAAAGCAGTGAGGTAGCATTTCTGCAGTCAGGTGATTTCCTTGCTGCTAGAATATCTTCTTGGCAATGCCAGTTTTCCTAATATAAAGCAAGCCTCTGGGAAGTGCATCAGATCTGCTTTTTGTTCAAGACAAGGCTCATGTAAAAGCCACTTTCAAAAGTTTCTCTACTTCCAAGCAAGTACACTTCTATGTCACCTCACCTCTGGGCCAGAATTTATCTATTTTGAATGACTTAATGTCACTCAATAGATGAGCCTAACTTTAAAATAGAGCATTTTCCCCACATCATTGAAGCCATACTGTAAATTAAATCTCTTCCTGGTGCATTCACATGACCATTGCATTGCTAAGTCGCCCAACATTGTGAGAAATGGCTGTTAGTCCCTCTCTACTCATTTTGCCCTGTTCTAAACATAGTGCCAATTTTCTAGACTAGATTAAGGAAAAACTTTTAAAAAACCCTCAAAACCTAACTGTGGTGTTAATTTTCATTAATTTAAAAACTAATCAACTAAATTCACAGTAGGTCTGAGCTTGTTCTTTTCTTCTGTTATATAAATATAAGGGCCCTCAATGACACGAACATCAGGTTTAAATAAAGAAAAATCAGAAGGCTGGTGAAGCTGCATAGACTGGTAGTAAAGCAAAGTTACTGCATTTTGGGAAGAGGTAGAAGCACACAGAGAGGTCACAGTATGCAGGGACAAAGCTGCCAGCATTTCAGCTCACTGATAGTGGTACTGTAAAAGAAAGAGGGTATGATCCAGAACCCAGCTGAATTAGTCTGTGCTTTAGCACTGAACTAATGAGTTATGAAACAGAAATGTATTGGGTTTTGGATAATGCTATTTCTACTTCTGTCTTTTGGGAATTCACAGATTTCACTGACATCTGCTATAATTAATGTATTAATTACTAATAACTTGAATTCCTACTAAATTCCTATTATTCCTAACTAAAATATTTTATGAAAGCAAAATGTATCATTCTGGTCAATGTCAGCAGCTGGTAACTGAGGCAGGGCTCAACTTTAGCACTTGGAAATATTACTGTGTGGATTTGATATTGTAACAGTAGGTTCCTGTTTTATACATCTGGTTAGAAATAAATAGACTTCTATCTTATTCTTTGTCCTTTGATGTCTATCCTTCTGCTCAGGCCTTCAGATAATATTGCCATTCAAGAACTGATTAAAAACACCTGCTATTAAAAAAAAAACACCCAACCAAAACCCAAAATCCAAAAGGCGGCAACCCCAGGCGACAAAAAAAAATCAGACATTTTTAGGGATAACTCTAATGTGTTTTCAGGGATGGCTATAATGTGTTGATATGGCCGGCATTTTCACTGGATGTTATAAAATCCACAATTAAAATATAACAAAAAGCCTCACTGCTCAGTTTGGAGAAGAAAAAGAAACCGAGCACCAAGTTAATTGCACCTTGTTAAATGTAACCATTTAAACAATTAGACCTTAATAGGGTACTTTCTGTGGCTACTGCAGTTTTATATGTCTGAATAATTTTTGAAAGCGGCTTTTGTGTATCTGCAAAGCAGACTCGGGGGTGTATTGGTGCAGGGTGTAAAATCACAGGCTGCATAGCAGGCGTCTATTCACACTAGTTATAGACAAATATAGCTGTACTGTCTTCACTGGAGATACTACTGGTGCACAGCAAGAGTCAGGTCTCTTCTACAGAGAGACTTGCTTAAAAAGCAAGAATGAGCCTACATTTATACTGATAAAAAAACAGAGGTGCAGTACTTGAGAAGCTCATGCTTTTACCCAGCAGTCAAATTCTTTGCTGCTATAGATGTAACTAATTCCATAGCAAGATAAAAGCAGACATGCCACAGCTTTTCCTAAGCAATGTCTGTGGGACTAGGTGCCTCCATCCATAGTGTCAGCCCACCAGACTGGCCACTGGGACTGTGCAAGGGAAGAAGTGCATTTTCTTCTTAGCACATGCCCCATTGCTTTTGGTAGCTGCCAAGGACTCCCCATATGATGGTGGGCTGTCAATAACACATAAAAAAAGAAAACTGTTGACAAAAATACAAACAAAAATAGAATTAGACTTTTGCTTTCTTCTTCTGTCAGGAAAGACTGTAGGCTAGCCAAAGCATAAGCTACATCTTTCATCACTGTATCTGGAAAAAGACTTGCAGTTGGAGGGGAAGAGCTGGAAACCAGCTGGAAACCAGCCTGATGTGAAACCTCATCCAAAGAACTGCAACCCTTTATCACCTTGTCATGAAGAAATTCACACTATTACACAGTTAACATCATTCAACATGTAGCACAAATAAAAGAAATGTTAATGGTCCTATTCTTGACTGGAATACCTGCAATTCTCAGAGGCAGTAATGAATGCAAATTATATGGTAATTATAACCCACCATTACAATGAGAAGGTCCACTGAAGAAGTGCTACTATAAATGAAAACCCACATCACATATGATGCCAAGAACAAACCAGCATTCTTCTGTTTCCATCTAAGCATACCTTCCACACAGATATCCCATATATATCCCAGATCTGTCACACTTGAAAAAGATCCTCCACATGTGTGCCACTTCACTGAAACTAGCTATATTTTTTACATCATTGTGACTATCAATTTTTAAGAGTACAGCATTTATCAGTATTTCACCCACATGTTTTGCTCTTGCAACCTCTGTTTCCTTCCCATTTTCCCAAGCTCTTCTTGCTTCCTGTCTTTCACTGCTCAGCTAAGCCTAGGAGACCAGGCTTTGGCCACCTCAAAACCTCCTCTTTGTCGCAATTGTGCATGGCCCCTGCCACAATGCAGTGCCACTCTCAACATTTCTAAATCCATCAGCCTCACCTTTACCTGTTAGCACTGAATATTAAACTCCTACTGCTGTGGACCTTTTGCACATGGGCAATTAATGTCACATTGCTTCCTGAAGACATTCTCATGGAAAGAATAGTAAACCAAATGTTTTACTTGGCCAGCTGATTATGTACTGCTATGTAACATATTTAAAATGGCAAACTATTCTAAGGATCATAAAATCATTTAGGTTGGAAAACCTTTAAGATCATTGAGGCCAACTGTTAACCCAACACTGCCAAGTCTACCACTAAACCATGTCCCTAAGCACCACATCTGCATGTCTTTTAAATACCTCCAGGGATGGTGACTCAACCAATTCCTTGGGCAGCCTGTTCTAGTGCTTGAGAGTATAATTCAGTGCAAAGACATAAACATTAAGAAAAATTAAATAAACCAACTGGAATCATCAAGTTGGCCTTTGAACACATATTTAGGATAAGGAGATGTCAGAAATTAGGCCCAGGCTAGGACCAAGGAAAGCGGAGTTTTGACCAGAAGTATCTGTCTAAAACTACAACACTGATTAGGCAAACCACAGGCCAATTTCTGCAAACAGTTCTGTATTTGAATAACTTCAAAGATCCCATTGACATGAGTAAAATTCCTTACCTAGGTGTCTGCAATGTCATGCAAGAGACATCATGGCCGGAGAAGTGCTTTATTTTGCTCCTTAACTGTTATTAGTCCAGTGAGGAAAGGGATACTGTCTCCCAGTTTGACATAAGTGGGATAAAAGCACATTAACTTGACATATGTGATGGCATTTGTCTTAAAATTAAACCAGCCTAAAGGAAATTGTATAACTCAGTGTACCTCTTTTATTACATCGCACACCCAAATAAAACGTCACTGCAGGACTGACTTTTATTCTTTGGAAGCTAACTCTTGTGCTCTTCATAGCATGTCCTGTACATTCTGTTTTCATATAAGGTACCTATATAGGGAAGGGGTTGTTCTTTGAAAGCATGAAAGAGTCCCTCTTACTACATAGGAAATTTGGTTTTGAGAGTGGCTGGTAAGTACATTTTGCCTTTTGTGGAAAAGGTGAGTCAGACCCATGAAATACAAACTGCAGCTAAAAGAGCCCTGAAAGCAAATGATCTGCTTTGAAATGAAAGCTTTGCATTTGTGTGACAGTCTTCAGATAAGGTTCACAAAACTACACAATGATTATTTGAATGTTTGATATAGATAACTACTATTTATATAGCTTGATATCTGCATGGACAACCACGTAACAGCTATGAATTATAACACCTTTTACACAGAAGTATATATTTATTTCTGGGAAAGGCTTTGGATTCTGGGTTTTTAATTTCCACTGCAGCTCTGGATGTTCAGTAGTGATAAAGCCAGTGGGAGCTGCAGATATAGAGTAAATCCAGTGAATGCAGGAACATGCACCCATAAGCCAGATACAGAGAAGACACTTTGAAACTACTTTTTGGCAGGTAGTCTCAATGCAGTCAGCTAGGAGGAGGTCCAAGAAAATCACAGTTTCCTATTCTTATCTCTAGAATACTCTTCTTGGCAATAGATGCATTATAAAAAAAAAAGTGTGACTTGTTTCAGGGACAAGACTAAACTTTAATTTCACTGAACCTTTCAAATAATATATCCCCTATCCTCTTTAGTAGTTGGATGACTGTCTGCTTTCTGGAGAAGGAAGAATGCCTCCTTAACCTTCTCTACAGCACAACACATCCCCCATGCAAAAAGATTTTTTTACCTACCACATTTTTGGTCTGGTGTAAACAGTCAAGCAGTAACTTAAGGTGGTGCTCATCAACAACTCATCCACTAGGGCATTGCAGCCTGGTTATCTAAGTAGAAATCTGGCCAAAGCCAAGACCCTGCTGTGACTTGTATTGGGTGACCCAGTCACTCCTGGAGCCTGTACAGTAAGAGAGAAAGATTTCAAAAGTAGATGGAGAAATAGGACCTCATGCACTACCTTTGAAAATCTCTTCCCAAAGACCTAATTCAAAAAGTCATTAATGGGGTAGAGAGCTTTTATTATTCCAAGCATGTTTATTGCATCACTTTCCCCCCCAAGGAAAACAGCACCCAGCTGTGAAATGGAATGGAGTTAATGGCTTGCAGCAGTAGGAGCAGGAACCAAGTATATTTTCTTCTCTTCTATAACTACAAAAGAAAGAAGAAAAGGGTCAGCACAGGCACTACCCATGGAGGCTAAATGCTGTTCCAATTTCCTAGACACCACATCAGTTTTACTGCTTCTCACAGAGCTTTGCATGTAACCAGTGCAGATGCTCTCCCCTGGGAGGATTGTTCTTCTCTGAGTAACATTGGCTGAAACACTCACACCCAACAGCTGTGCACAGAGGTATCTGAACAGGCTGGAGGAGACTTACTGATCCAGGGATAGAGGACTTTGACAGACAGAGGGTCTCTGGGGTGCAGGCTGCCCCTCTAGCATCTCCTGTGAGAACCAGACCTGCGCCAAGCCCCAGATCACGGAAGGGCAAGTTGGAAGGATGCACCTTGGGGGACACAGTCCAACACCCCATGGGAAGGTCAGGTCTCCCATAGCTTGATTCAGCTACTCCCAGCCTCTCTGGGTAACGTATCCTACTTTTGTTTAGGCAGAATTGCTAGCATGCAATGTCATCTCTACCAATTGCCCAGCTGCGATTACAGATCATCTACATCCCTGTTAAAGGCACTCTCAGGCAGCACATTTCACTTCAACTTGCACTGGGTAGAAACCTACCACCCCAGCTGGCCCCTAAAGTAAACAAATCTGCCCTCATGCGCAACAGCTGAGCTCTGGCCATTAGTGAAGAGGCATGCCAGGCTGCAGGCTCACAACAGACCTTGCTTCAACAGCTCTTTTCAGCCCTCTCTACTGCCTGGTGACCTAACAAGAAAGAGCAGAGGGAAGAGAGCATTTCCTGAGCCTAGCACATATTGTTTCTGTACCTTGTTCTCTGCAGCTTTCTTCCAGCAGAATAAAGCCAGGCTATTCCCTTGGCTTATTTACTTATGCAGCTGTGGCTCTCATCCTGACACAAGCAAACAGAAGGAAACACTGAAGTGTCAGTGTTGTAAGGAGAATGGATTCCCCACCAAAGTCCTGGAAGGTGAGGCGAAACCAGAAGGATTCCTACTTTTAGAATGTTAAAAATATATGTGAACCAACTAGCATATACAGAACTGTAATTAGGTATCTTGAGTTCTTCTGCTGACTTAGAAGATACCGACCAGAATGTTGCAATTTGCACAGAGATGCTTGCATTTATTCCCTTTAGAAAAGAGCTGAGACTGAATCATGAACATTTTCAGCCTGGAAACCAATGTTGCTCTGAAGGAAATACTGAAGGATGAGGTAGAAGGAGACAAATTGATTAGAAAAATATAAATCCCATGGCTTTCATATACAAGGTTAGAATGAAATATAAAAATGGGAGCATAAACTGTATTTATTACATGGTCCAAACACTTACCATGTGCCAAAATTCTCCATGAAAAGAAAATATTTGTAGTGGTGAAATGAAGAGTCTTTTTGTTTTTACTGCTTCTGTAAACAAGCAAATACATTGTCAACTCCAGGATCCTTAAAGTATATGTGCTGGCTATATACAGCTATGCCTGCACAACACTGTTACAGATTTTTCTATGTGCCAGTAATTCAGATTGGACAGAACTGAAACTTCTACATTTCTGCAAATACTGATAAAATCAACAGCAAAAGAAAGGGATGATTTCCCCCAGCTTTTCCACCTAGTTCTGCAGCAGGCTGTGATTATAGTATAATTTCCCAATGAGAAGAGCTGAAGTGAGAGTGAGAACCAAGCAAGCCAATCAGAAAACTGAGATTTGTGGGGTATCCTTAGAGACAGTTGAATGAGATTTTATACCATGGCCTCCATGTTCCCCTACTTCAAGACCCTGTACTCTACTAAACTATTTATAATCTACGTAAACACCGAATGACTGGAACTGGAGCATTTTGAGAAACTGATGCTGAGATTGCCCTTTCCTCCTTCACTTCTAGCAGATAGATGATGATAGATATGTAGATGGTCAGTCAGACTGATCCCATGCAGCTATATTCACAAGGCTGAATTTCTCTTCTATTCAGTTTTTTTTCCTGCCATTACCTCATGCTGCTTGCCTGTCCAGTAAGCCTTTAAAAGGTCCAACCCCATCTTTAGATTAAACACCTGCAGCTGTTCACAATCTCCTTTACTAAGACTTTGTCATCAAAGCCCTCAGTTCAACTCCTGCTATAATTCTTTCTCCTGCATGGTTACGGTCTTCATAGTCCCACTTCAAATGCTTCATTGCATGAACCCTGCTTTGTTACTCCACCTAGGCTATATAAATATCTCACGGCACTCTTATTTTATGCAGGTTTTCTGTCTCCCTGTCACTGGATCAGCAGGAGCGGCTCGGCAAGCAGGGCTCACTGGCCCTGTCTTGTTTTCCTGTGGAATCACCACAGCTGCACAGCACCATGAGATTTTGAAATACATCCTCAGCTTTTCCCTTGGGCAGAACAGGGGGTATTGCTGCCTTGTGCTATACGTAGTCAGATCTTTCAGACTTGTGGATGTGGACAAAGTAATGTTTTCAAACCTTCTGTGCTCCCGGGAGCTGGATTGTCTCTCCATGTGATATGGCAGCCATTTCCCACTCAGCTCTCTGTCCCCTCTTTTCATTGTGCTGATCTTACAGTAGGAAAAAAGAGAAAGAAGAGAGAGAAGAGAACAATTTTTGTGCAAATTGTGTGTCCCAAAAATTTGGGCAGTAATTAGGAAATCTACAAAATACAGCAGCTGGTTGTGGGATCTCACCTATTCCCCTTCATAACTGGGTACTTTGCACATGCTCCTAAAACCCTTTTGCTGTTGTTAACATTCCTGTTGCCAGTGCCAGAGCTTCTTTGTTTAACTGTTATTCCAGCTAAACCCTGCTCATCCACTCTCTTGTATTTGTTATATCTATTTGGAGATACAGAGAGTGATGGTGGTTCCTATCTCCCTGAGACCAGCCAGCTCCAGCTGCCAGGACAGGTCTCCCTGCAGCTGACAGGTAATCCAAAGTACTGGGAGATGGGAAAGCAAACGTCAGAGAGGACAAGCCCTGGTGTTGCGTGCTCGGAGATGGAAGCTGCATCTGCCTGGAAAGACCTGTCATCACATAGGGAATGAAGGTGGAAAGATGGGGCTCAGCAGAGCAGCGTGGAAGTGGGAGGACCTGATCAGTAAGCAGCAGTGATATTGGAACAGAGATGCCTCCACACTGTACTTTGTTCAAAGCCAGTAGGTCTTGCATCACTATGAACGGGTTTAATCATATATTCAAGTGCTAAATTATTCCTCCAAACATTTAGTTATTAAAAAAAATCCAAGGAAAAAGGTTTGTGGGTGTGAGGTACTTCAGAGCAAAGCCACTGAAGTTAATCTTCACCAACTGTGCTGAGGACAAGCCTTTTTTACCAGTACATTGTGAGCCTTCAAAGTGTTTTGCTAACATTTTTGACCTATTGCTTAATACTCCTCTCTCTGACAGTTGCATCTGTCCTGCCAATAACTAAGGAAATAGTAGCTATAACAAGAAGGCTGTCTTCAGTCGATGATGGTTTTAATTGTATATAGGTACAGCTCTTGATCCTATAATTTTTTTCCAATCATGACAACTTATATTTTATTGTTTCAAGCACAAGTTTTAGCAGCACATGGTGTTCTTATGTAGTAAAGAATGTGTTGCGGCAGCTTGCCACAACCAGATTTTTTTTTTTCTAGAATAAAGAGAGCATAGTATTATAAAGGATTTATCTAGGTTTTGGACAAAAATAAGCCTAATTTGAGACTGATTTTTGTAAAGGCATAAACGTCATATAGTAATTCTTCCATCTCCTTATAGCATCATTAATTCAATACACATTCATCTGGCTTCTTAAGGACATTGTTAACTGTAATTTCTTCAGAGTAATAAGATTTAATCACTCCTTTCATAATTACACATACTCCCTAGCCTCAGGCATTTCCAATTGAAGGTAAGCATGACTGGACCTGAGATCGGTGTGCAGGAAAAGAGGGTGGGGAGATTATTAACAAGGAGACAAAGGTAAGAGCAATTGCTCAAAGAGCTGACCTTTTCTGGAAGGATAATCAAAAAGAAAAAATGATTTAAGTATGGGAATGAAGAATACACCAGGAGAGCAGGGCAGTTATGACAGAAGGAGCAACTGTGCAGATCATATATGTGGCTGTAATAATGAAGACAATGTGTATACAGTATTTGATCTTTTGAAAGATGAGAAAAAAAGAGGGCAGGAATAAACAAAATGTTGGGGAGAGGATGGAAGAAACATACAAAAAGGGAAAAACTGTCTCTTGGATTTCAGGTGATAACTGTGGCAGGAAAAGCTGAAAAAATACTGTCTTCTGTTTCATTTTCACTGACGGTTGTAATTCACTACCCTCACCATTCACATAGCACTACCTGAGTCTCTGTGCAGGTCTTGTAACATAATACCAGGGCAAAATGCCCCACAGTGTTCCAACCATGGGCAAATGAGTGTCTTAAGTGTAGTGCAGGTCCCTCTTGCTGTGCTCTGCTCAAACTGGAGCTGAGTGCGCTGGTGGCAGGGGAAAGCAGACAGTAAGGGACTTTGAGATGAATTTTTGTGGCCTCTCAAATCCATGTGATGCTTCTGTCGTTGCAAGTGGCTATCCTATCACGCAGGGACTGGATAACACTTCCATCTAGTGGATGGTCTGGCAGATCTATGATGTTTTGTACCAAGGTCTGGGCCACAGGCTATCTTTGACTTCTCACCATTTTACAAAACATTCCTTCAAGCGGTGGAATACAATTCTTCTGCATCAGTATGGTGGGGATCAGCCTATCTGGGAGAAAACCTGTCAGGTTTCTACCTGGGTATCCAAATTCAAAAAGTTAAATTTGACAGCATTGGTCATTGAGGATGTGATGCATTGGAACACAGATATTTTATCCAGGAATGCTAAGGTAGGGTTTAGGTAGGGCTGATAGGCTTGAATAGCTTTTAAACTTAAGCCAGATTATTTCCAAAACTAATTCCTGTTCCATCAAAGCTAATTCAACGTTTAGATGAGCAAGTAGATCAGGAAAAATTAATGACCTACAGACTAGGTAAAAATGAACTTAAAATCTTCTGTGCTATTCAGTACACATAGCCTCTGTCAGAGAGAAAACCACTATTTTTCAAAGTGTTAAAACTAATTCTGGAGAAAAAAGGGTCTGCCTGATCACCTTGGAAATAACCAAAGGAGGTTTTAGGCAGAAAGAAGTTTCTCCCATCTCTTCCACAGTACACCCCAGAGAAACAGTCTGTCAGCGTCAACACACTTAATGCAAATTTTGAGAACAAGTTCGATGCTCTTTCCCCATTTATCACAGCTGCGAGGATTAAAATCTAACATGCTATTGCTAGGTATAATACATATTTCTGAAGTCCATTTCTGTTTCAAGCCTCTATACACAGATTGTCAAAAGAAATCTAAACAAAACCCAAACCCCAAATATCCACATCCCAGTCCCTGAAGGGAGCTAATGTCTCCATCCTCTGCTTTCCAAAAAGTAAATCTGATGGATGACTTAAGGTGACCTCTATCATCTGCACAGACAATTCCCAAGTAAAGAGCTGAATCAGCTATTGAATTAGCACTAATGCTCAGATTACTCTGGCTTTGGGGGGAGAAGGTAAAGGGAGGGAAGGGAGAGAGAGATATATATCTTCAGATTTTAGCTTTATTCCATTATTCAAATCCATCTGTGTAGCCTTCAAAATTACAGTTACTACACTGCTACCCTCTTTCATTTTGACCAATGCCATTTTAAATGCTGCTCTTACCTTTACAGATAACCATTGCCCTTTCCAGCAGTATGTGAAAGCCAGAAAGTGCTATGGCAAAGGAAAAGCAATTTCCAGGTGGCAAGCTTCCACCCCCAGTGAAAAGAGACCTAGGTCACAGGCTCCCGCAGCAAAGCTGCGCCCCTCCATTGCTCTGCCTGTATGGTGCTGTCCTAAGTGGTCCACACAATGTTGCCTTTAGGCCTGGGTGAGCAAACCTTTAAAGTGGCACACACACCCCACCTGCAAAAGCACATATGCATAAGAACTGCAGTGCTAGTAAGAGCAGTGGTGAGTGGGTAGCAAAGGTGAAGCTGAAAAAAGCTATGAACAGGGGAATGTCCTGAGCAAGCTGTATGGACCATGTTTATGGTCTGAGCAGGTGATGTGGTGCTTGGGGCTGAGTGATTCCAGTTGCCAGATTGCTACAAGCTAAAATAAACATACCAGTGTTTCTGACTGGTGGGCTGGTACCACCTAAGGATTAAAAGAAAAAAGGGCTAAACTGAGGTGAATAGCAACAGCAAAGGATTAATAGGTGGATTCCTGACCCTTCTTTCTCTGGTGTGTATCAAGATTTTCCTGAAAATTGCTCTGGGCTTGAGCACAGAGTTTAGGGGCTTCTTATTCTACTTCCAATATATTCCAGGAAAGCCCAAGAGGACAATTGGGGATCATGCTGGCTAGAATAACTTGCTGGGTGTTTTGAGCATGTTCACCCCCATTTCCGTACTTGTGGGAGAAATAGGAACAGTGTATATTTAGCATATCTGTATCTTTAAGAGCAAAACTGTGTCTCATCAAATTTTGAGTTGATTATTAAAATTTGAAGGGTGTTTGCAAAAGCAAAAATCTGGAACAAATAATTTTAAAGCATGATTGAAACAGCTTCTGTGTACTTTCTGAGCACTTCAGCTCCTGGACTGTGCTGTAGACAGCCCATGAAAGTAAGAAGCCTCAGCTCAGCAGCTTGCTCAGAGAGATTTTGAGAGGATCAGAAAATAATGAAATACAGAAGGCAATAAAGAGACGTGTAATTTGGCCAGCATGGATGAACTTCCAAAATCCAGGCCAGAATTAACCAAGTTCAGATTATTTGTAAGAATCAAATGACACAAAGATAGCTCTTCCTCCTGATCTAAATATGTTTGCTCCAAACAGTAATAAGCTTAGAGAGACAGAATTTATACTTCTCTGTCACAAACTGTGGGGGCAAACAGCACTTTCCACTCTGATGAACGACTGCAGTAAGCATGAGAGGGAAGCTGATGACTTGTTTTCGCAGACCAGGAATAAGGCAGGCATTGCTAAAGAGATGCTGGAAAAATTGCCTAAGACAGAAAAGTTTAACAAAACAGTCTGCAGAAGCTAACATCAGGTGAAAAGCTTAACATCTTGCTGGCAGAGGTGCATGGGGTGTCTCCCCATATGACGAGCAGTGCGAGGGTCACCTACATCCTAACACGTGTTCTGAAAAATCTGGTCAGAGATTATTTGACCTGGGCATCCAAAATGAGGGATGATTAAAATATCCCTCTTTGCTTTAGCTCCTCTCTAAAACAGAGGTCAAAATATACTCTGCCTCCACAGGGCTGAAAATAACATGTGAAGCACAAGTGCCTTTACTGTATGCCATAGCCAGAAGGATTTGGTAATTCTTAACAGTCATCATGGATGCAGAAGGTAAAACTTGAGTCACCCACTGCTATTGAAGAGAAAATAAACTTTTAACTACTTAGTCACAGCTGCTCTTTGCTGCTCTGATTGGTTCAGTGACAGCCATAATTCTCTGGGAATCCTGGAAAGTCACCCTATGTCCAACAGCTGAAGGAAGTCCTTGGAAAGCATTATTTTGCAAGAAAAGATACTAAAGCTGACAGCCTTTCTCTGCATTATATCTTCCAAGAGAACATTGTATTCAAAGATCTGAGATGCATATACAGTCTTGGGATCATCAGGTTTTTAACGGTTAATGCATTTCCAGCAGCTGTACAAAGTGTCATTTGACATAGCTATACTCCACAGGGACCTTTTTTCCCAGTAATTGGAGTGTAATTGATAACCTACAGTCTGCTGTGCCTCTTGGAAAGCATGTGCCTTGATTGAGAAGTATTAGGGTCTGCTACACATTTAAGGGGGGGAAGAAAAAATACCTATAGCTGTGACAGAGGTGTTGCCGTTATGGGGTTAATTAGGCATTAGCAACGGAGGCACAGCATGCATTTTCTGGGGATTAATGACCATCTGGAAGAAAACGATGACCTAGGAAACCCTGACTATTAGTGTTTAGGGCTTGTCCTTCTTCCAGGTCATTAATACGGCTGGACTGGAGTCCAAACGCCCATACAGATGCCCCCTCCAAATGCCAGGGAGTTTATGCCTGGCTCTGCAGTTTGTGGTTTGCAGCCAGCTGCTGATAAACTGATACCAGTGAGAAGGTTTCAAAAGCATACAGAGCTCATTGTTTGAATGATGGGTAAAAGGTTCGCGAATCAGATATGTTTTAATCTTTTCAGTTTATAATATCCATCAGTTAATTTGTTTTACAATAAAGTTTTTTCCTCGAGCTCATAAGAATTTATTTTGCTGGTGTCAGTCCCCAAGTGTGCCAGTACTGTGGCATCTCAGAGTTCTGCCTGCTATACCTGTCAGTAAGAGATATTTCACAAAAAAGGTGGGAATTGCAGGATAACCTACCCAAACAGGGAGATTTGCTTGCTTTGGTATGAAATTGGAATATTTTCAATATTTTTATACACACACTTTTTATATATACACATACATATATGCATACAGAAGGAGAGGAAGAGAGAAATGATGTGATGATAATGAGGTCCACAGAGGTCTGACCATTCTGTACCTTACAAAATGCATAGATTTTCTTATGTCACTACAGCTTCCCAAGACAGGGGATGCAGCATAGCTCTGTGTTTTCCAATCGGCTTGACAATTACAAACATCATCTTCCTGTTTTCTTGTCTCATGAAGAAATCTGAATCAAGGAAAACAAAATTCCACCACTTTCTTTCTGAAGTTAGTATTACTTTTTATTCTCTCCCATGCATGTATTTCTAAACTGTAGGGAAATAGACAGGGATCAGGGACCGGGAGATCATGAGCTGTGAGGGAAGATAGACTCCTCCCCAGGACTGGCAGGAACAGGAAGCACAAGAGCTATATACGCATGTGACGCAGTTAAATAAATGGACATTTTGCATCCATCATATTGATGTCTGTGCATTACTGTCCCCAGGGTGGGTAGAGCCCTGTGTCCTGGAGGTATGCGGCCCAGGATAAGTTCTCCCACAGAAGTGTACAGCCACAAGTGGTGACCCCGACATGATCAGCGGGGTGGCATGGCAAGTTCGCTGGGGAGAAATGATAGCTTGAGGCACGCAGGGGTGGGACGGGGAGCCACAGGACAGCGGGCGTGCCATGGGTACAGTTGTAAAGGTACCGAAGGGATTGGGGAGGAATATGGAACTTCGATTTCGAAGGCGCCAACCTCAAAGGGTATCCAATGGATGATTACACGGGCTCATACGGAGTCCCACAGACATATTTAATAAAGATAATTGGGCGAGAATTAAAGAGGAGTTAGCCGAAAGGGCTATGATGGGAAAACCCCAGTACATACAGCTCTGGGGAAAAATACACCGATTGCTATTGAAAGCTCGGAAGGATCGGGAGACGTGGTGGCAGGCGCGGCTGTGCCTGCACGGTGCCACAGTCGACAGTAGCCCGGAAAGAGACCCAGGATGGGCAGTGGGGACACAGGCAGGGGCAAGCATCGCGGAGGATGGGGAAGAAGCGGGGAATTGGGACGGAGTAGCCTGGCCAGCAACTCAATCTGAGGCTCCCGGAGAGGCGGAGCGGGAAGCGGCGGTGTTCCCTGTTGAGCCAACAGGACCTTTGGAACGCCCCCCCCCGCATACCCCTGGGACGATTTGGCACAGGCGCGGGTACTTGCGCGTGGGGAGGGTGACGTGGCGGCGGACGCAGCGGGAGTGACGGAGCGGAAGGAGAAAGATGAGCAGCGCCGGAAGCAGCGCCGGCAGCGGCACCGCCCTCTGCCCGACCCTCGAGACTGGCTCCCGGGGCAACCTTTCAGATGGGAGTCAGGCGAGGAGGGGTATTGGGGTGCCTGGAGGGGAGGACGGGGGTATAGATCAAGCTCGAGTAGCAGCGAATCAGAAGTTGGGGGAGAAACCGATGTCCACATGTGGGAAGATGGGGCAGATTGCCTGCAGCGCTCAAAAAAGAGGCATAAGGCAGCAGAGACTCGGAGGACCAATCAGAAGGAGAGAGGAGAGGGACCGCCAAAAGGGGAGGTCCGGGGCGCTGCAGCTCCGGAGGGGTCCGCGGAGGACGTGCTGCGGCAGCTGCAGGAGGCTATGCCCGCACTAGGGGAAGTAACTCGGAGGCAGACGGGACTCTTAACGAAGGGGGCGCCCCAGCGACAGTCAGTCGAGTTACCTAACTGGCGGCTGGTAGCCAGAGATTGTAGCCTCGATGGAATAAGGGTAGAGGTGCCCGGGATATTCCCTGTCCGGATAGCTCCTGGAGGAGGGGCAGGGAGCTGCAAGCGGTAACGGAGAGTTCCCGTAGAGCGTATAGCGAAGTGGGCAGGTATCAAAAAAGTAAAAAAAAAAAGGAGGACCTTGGCAAAAGATACAGCAAGGACTAGCAGAGCCATTTACAACGTTTTGTGACAGGTTGCAGAAGGCTATTATAGAATCAGAATTGCCACCAGCAGCCAAGGAGGCAGTCCTTATGGATTGCCTCCGAAGTCAAGCAAATCTGCAGGCACAAGATGTCCTCTGCACCCTGTTGGCAGGGGCATCATTGGGTTAAACCATCAGGCACGTCTTGCGCCAGGAGGCGTTGAATCAGCATGGCGGTGTAGGAGCGCACATCTGCCAGAACCCTGACTGTGGAAGCGAAGAAAGGGTGCTGGTGCAAGCGGCGGGGGCGAGACCGAGATGTCATTTGTGTGGACGGCAAGGGCACTTTAAAGCTGGGTGCCTGCTAGGGGAAAGGGGAGGATGTAATGGAGGAGGAGCACGCCCAGTAGGGAGGTGCTGGGCGTGTGGGAAGCCAGGACACCTGGCAAGAGGTTGTCCAGCCACAAAGCCAGGAAATGGCCAAAGGAGGGTGAAGCAAGGGGGATTCGCGCCTCCTGTGAGTCAAATGGCCCCCATCATGGTGCCAGTGCCAGGAGCTTGGCCCACTGTAGCGGGCCAAAGGGGAGTGAACCTTCAGGCAGGGGAGCAGAACCAGCAAGACTTGCAGGTTACGGCCCCCGCGTGGCCTTGGTCATAGGCTGTAACAAGAGACCCATGGCAGCAGTGATGATTATCCCACAAGAGCCGAGTTGTCCGTCACGGATATACCTGGGAATGTTAGTGGATACCGGGGCGGATGTCACAGTGATGCCACTCAAACGGTGGCCACCAACTTGGCCCCTCGCCATGGGAAAACACATAATAGGGGTGGGAGGGGAACAACAGACGAAGACTAGTACTTGCCCTGTAAAACTCAGAAGTCATGGACGAGGAGGCAGGGAAGCTCCTCACGGCTGTAGTGACCATACTAGTAGCAGATGGGGTAGCAAGCCCCTTGTTGGGGTGGGATGCCCTTGCCCAGATGGGGATCGGGTTGAAAAATTTAGCATAGGGGCCACTGCCTCAGACGGGCTTTGTCAGCACAAGTTGGTGTGGAAAACCGAACAGCCTGTCTGGGTGGAGCAGTGGCCCCTGACAACAGAGAAAACAGAGGCTCTAAGAGCTATAGTAAAACGAGAGCACAAAGCAGGGCACCTAGAGCCCTCAATGAGCCCCTGGAACACCCCTATATTTGCTATAAAAAAAGAAAGATAAAAACCAATGGAGAATGCTGCATGACCTTAGAGCAGTGAATCAGCAAATGGAGGACATGGGGCCTCTCCAACCCGGCCTACCAGATCTGAGTGCTGTCCCGAAAGGATGGCAAGTCATTGTTTTAGAAATCAAAGACTGCTTCTTCAGTATTCCGCTACATCCAGATGATAGAAAGAGATTTACCTTTACTCTGCCCGCAGTGAACCGTGCAGAACCAGGTAGTAGATGGCAGTGCACAGTACTTCCGCAGGTGATGAAAAACTCTCCAGCGATCTGCCAGAGGTATGTGGCTTCCGCATTGCAGCAAGTAAGGCGACGGTATCGGGAGAGAATCTACATGATCCACTACATGGATGACGTCCTCATAGCTGCGCCCACCAAGGCATTATGTGAACAAGTCTTTTCAGACACCCAAAGGGTCCTTGAGGGACTGGGCCTCAAGATAGCTGAGGCAAAGGTACAGCGAGGACCAGTGTGTGGATTTCTGGGGGCTAGAATAGAAGGGGATTGCATACAAGCTCAGCCCATTAAACTTACACCTAAGGTTAAAAATTTACACGATGTACAGAAGCTGGTAGGAGCACTGCAGTGGTTGCGGACATTCGTGCGTGTCACCGGTGAGGAGATGCAACCTTTCTATGCGTTGCTGAAAGGGACCGACCCATGGGAGCCCAGGAGTTTAGACGCTGAGGCAGTCGAGCAGTTGCAGATGATAGAACGTCGAATGCAAAAGGAAGGAGTATGGCGGTGGGACCCTCAGGAGGAATTAATTGCAGGTTGGATTCTAACCATCGGTGGAGGATTAAGATTACTATATCAAACACGGGTGAGGGAAGAAAAACCACTGCGATGGGTATATCAGAAGGTTCCCAAGGATGCATTCTCCACAAAAGTCAAGGTAGCCGGGAGAATGATTTGGTGTCTGTGAAGGGAAAGCAAGGGAATCTTTGGGAAGGAGCCAGATAAGCTGACAGTGCTGTGGAATGGGGAGAAATGGCAGAAGGTGATCGAGAGTGAAGAGGATATAAAATTGGTGGTATACTCGTATCCAGGAAAAATCGTCACAGGCACGGTACTGAGGTGGGCCAAGACAGCCAAAGTGGTGGATTTAAGTGTGGATAGTAGAGTTTTGGATACCCCTCACCCAGGACCAACATATTTCATGGACGCTTCCTCAAAGATGAACAGAGTGGCGGTAGTGTGGAAAGAAGAGAATAGTTGGATGCGCCAGACGTATGAAGAGCAGGGTAAAAGTGTGCAGTGGCTAGAAGCGAAAGCGCTAGACATGGCCCTGCGAAAGGATATAGATCAGCATATAAATGTATGCATGGACTCTTTATACATGTATAAATTAGTCACGTCCATAAAACGAGAGGGTGTACCACACACGGAAATTGCCTTGATGCTAGAGGTTGCCTTATCGCAGTGAGGTGCAACTGTGACAGTAATTCACATTCACAGCCATCAGACGGGGCTTGGACCACTGATTGAGGGGAATCGCATGGCTGATGAAGCAGCCACAGGCGTCTGGACATTGACGGAGGCAAAGAAACTGCATGACCAACTGCACCTAGGTGCTAAAGCCTTGGCAAAGGAGTGTGACATCTCAATAAGAGCGGCAAGAGAAGTAGTAGCTACCTGTCCTTACTGTCAGCACTCGCCATTGTGGGAGACAGGAGTCAACCCTCGAGGACTGGAAGCAAATGCTATCTGGCAGACTGACTTTACTCAATGTCCACAGTTGGCCCCCGGAAGGCACCTGGCAATTACAATTGATACATACAGTGGAGTCATCATGGCTACTCAACATCGGAAGCAGACCACAGCGCAGTTGGCTGCACATTGGACCGCGGTGATGGCGTGGCTTGGAAAGCCCACCGAAATAAAAACAGACAATGGACCATGCTTTCGGGCTTGAAGTACTGAGGAATCGTGCAAAGCTTGGAATACTGTACTAAAACATGGCATTGCTTACAATAGCACGGGGCAGGCAATTGTTGAACACGCTCATCGCACCTTGAAAGCAAAGATAATGCAGCTTGGGGAGGGGGAGGGGTATAAGGGAGCTATACCCGTAGCAGCTCAGCAAACTATTTTAATGCGTGCGCGATATTCGCTTAATCGTTTTATACGCGGGCAGGAGCAACTTACAGCAGTGGAGAAGCACTTTGGCAAAGCTCAAGCAGGCGAGTGCTATCCGCAGGTACGAGTAAGGTTCCCAGGCAGTGAGCAATGGGAGAAAGGATGGAAACTGAGATGCCTGGGAAGGGGCTACGCTGTGGTTGAGAACGAAGGACACATAGAATGGGTGCCTGCAAAGTGTGTGAAAGCAGAACTGTGCAAGGATGTACAATGAATAATCCCTCTCTGAGCTGTCTCTTTGCAGGGTCTGCTGACATGGATCCTCATGCTAGCCGTACCATTGGGAAAAGAAATTACCTCCTTGACAAGATCACAAGCAATATTGCAACAAGAGCGACACTGGGAAAGGGCGGCAAAAGAGAGATATGAACTGGGATTGGATAGTAATAATTGGGAGGATCTTGTTGTGTGTAGTAACCATGGTTACTTGTGGGCTGCCATTGTTATGCTGTGTTATAAGACAAATCAGGGAGTGCCTGCAAGAGTTACATGAACATAGGCCTGACCACAATATGTATCTGCTTGTACAAGTAGCTTTGTAGAACTTTTAGCGGCATGGGGAGGGGGAGATGTAGGGAAATAGACAGGGATCAGCGACCGGAAGATCACGGGATGTGACGGAAAGATAGACTCCTCCCCATAGGACTGGCAGGAACAGGAAGCGCAAGAGCTATATACGCATGTGACACAGCTAAATAAACGGACATTTTGCATCCATCATATTGATGTCTGTGCATCACTGTCCCCAGGGTGGGTAGAGCCCTGTGTCCCGGAGATATGCAGCCCAAGATAAGTTCTCCCACAGAAGTCTACAGCAACGCTAAACTTACCTGTAAATCATTTTGCCTCTCCATCTCTGGAGGTCTTCTGTACATTTGACAGTAGGAAGCAAGAGGTTTCATGGGGCTATGTAAGCTGAGCCCCAGGTACTTCCCCATGCACCTGTTGGCATAGAAACTTCTAACATCTGCATGTCAGTATTGTCCTTCCAAACTATGCTAAGAACTGCTCACCAGATGGAAGTAATCTGCCACCAAGTACACCATTATTAAAGCTCTCCATCTCTTCCATTCTTAACTAATATCGGTTTTATGTCATTTTGTGTGTCTCCATCCTCAGCTCTTGACTGACTTGTGTGAGAGGACCTCTGCTCCAGCAGACAGATGCCTGATACAAAGCTGCTGATGCTTTCCCTCTGGTCCTGAGGCCCTCTGCTTCATTAGGGTGCCCCAAAAAAGTTCTGGAGGTGCTTATGGGGCAGATGAGTTCCCTCAGCTGCCCCTCCTGTCCTGCTGGAGAGTAGGCCTCTTTTTCCCTTTCTGTAATAGAATTAGCTGAAATGAATATGCTCTGGCTTTTCAGCTGCCTCAGTTCAACACCTGCTGCATTAACTGAGAATTAGTTATCCCAGCGGAACTCTCCAGGGATTACCTGAAATTGCTTTTTACTTGACTACTTTATGTCTTCAATTGCTTCCAGTCATGCAATTTTCCAAGTTATTTTTTGAAAATCAGGATAAGTATTTTTTTTTTTAATTTCAGAAGTGTTTCACCTTGCCTTCCCTGCAGGCAGGGCCACTATGGGGCACTGCTTATCCACACCACATAGCGGAGTCCTAAACTGGGGGTAAGAAACTTGACAGTTGCCAAGATGGTTGTCAGCAGATAAACCCCGTCAACTCCTGTCTGTTCGTGCCAGCCAAAAATTGCATGTGTAGATTGAGAAAACCACTTTCCATACCACTGAAGAAAGCGTGGCTGAGCAAAGTGAATAATGAGGCTCCCCAAAATTTTTAACTCACTTTTGCTGACATTTTAAGCAGCTAGGTAGTATGTCATATTCAGAGCCCATTTCTGCTTGATCAGAATCAGTAGTGGTTTGAGAGATAATGATGGATCACGTCACAAGCAAACCCCCTAAACCTAGTTTTTTTTTTCCCAGCAGAAATGATCAATTGAATTTTAAATAGCTCCAGACTTTAGCAAATTGTGTATTTGTCCATTATTTGGCTTCAGCCTCTAGGTACAGACAAGTCTGGCCTTAAGCCCAAGCAATGCATTCAGCTAGCATCCTGCTCAATCATTATTCACTCCGTCTCTTCCCTTGCTCACCAGCATTTGCCCAGACATTAAAAAATTCTTCTATGATTACTTAGCAAAAATACATTACTTCAAGTGTTTAAACCCCAGGAACTTCCAGTATATCCCAGCTACTGACAACGCTGTTGAACACAACTGTCTTCTGCATAATAACTCCCAGTGTCTGATAAGTCCACGCATGGGCAGGCTGTGCTCAGGAGGTGGGGACCAGCATCTTTTGCTGCTAACAAGTTTTTGTTATCAGATAATCTGTTTGGCATATGTCCATACAACCATTTAAGTATTGTCTCCTTTAATGTATAGTGTATGTCATAAAACCCTTAAAAGCTTCACTGAAACCCTTAAAAGCTTCACCAAAACCCTTCATGCTTATGATCTATTTCTCTGTGAAGCTGCTGAACACAAATAGCATCGTTATATTATAAACTATAAATCTGTTAAACAAAAGAAACCATTATTTTCAGTATTTTATTATTTAAAGCTTTCCTCATTTTCATCTTGATTTTTTGCTAAAGGTCTTTAGAAGTAAAAACAGAAAGGAGGAGAAAGGGTAAACAGCAATGGAATTAACAAAAACATCTCCCCATCCCTTCTCCCCAGGGAGGCATCCTGGTCCCAGTGAAACACACATCAGAAATGCCCACTGTTGCAAGCAGATGCTTTTCCAGCCTTAGTCTTTGTGGGCTGAGTCAAACTGTAACTGTTCAACCAAGCATAGAAAATTACAGCAAGTTCTCACCCTTTTTGAATGCCTGATATTAAATTTCATTCTGTCTCTTTTTTAAAAATCAGGAAATATATTTGTTTTAATAACATAAGCTAACATGTACTTCTCAGATCCTGGCAGGGAAAATATTTTATACCATATCTCTTTATATCTTGTCTACTATGTCAAGGTCTTGGACATCCCTGCCAGCCTACATGCTTTCCAGAGGGCCCTCTTTGCCTATAACATCCTAAATGCATTGAGAGTCTGTTTAGAGCAATCAAATTAATTTGTGACAAATGCAGTTGCTCCAAGTGAAAACCACTTCTGGAGCTTATTTATTTTATTTCTTTACACTAAGCACATTCAGATAATAGTAAAAGTCTTTGTGTTACTATAAAATAAATAACAACAGTAAACAACCTCTTTTTCTTCTTCCCATTCAATCC
Source organism: Phalacrocorax carbo (assembly GCF_963921805.1). Taxonomy (NCBI): domain Eukaryota; kingdom Metazoa; phylum Chordata; class Aves; order Suliformes; family Phalacrocoracidae; genus Phalacrocorax; species Phalacrocorax carbo. Next base: position 23,685,145 of record NC_087518.1, on the reverse strand, counting down.
TTGCTCTCTGTTTGTGGTCAGAGCATCTACCTGTAGGCACATCCGTAGAAACATACAGCAACTTGCATTTGCTTATATAGTTGGCTGGAGTAAATGGGAGAAGGGCTGGACAAATCCTAAATAGTACAGCACTAGTTACAGAGCAGATATGCTGCTATATAAGGGCACAGAACGAAGCAGTTCAAGCCCTGATTTTATCTTTGTTCAGTTATTCTGAAGTTGAGCAGACATAACTGAGGTCTTTCTAAGCAGAACTATTCAAGATGGTAATTGCAGATGAATGATCATTAACTCAATGGCCCTTAACCATTGCTTGAAATAACATGATTGGCTGCAAGAGCTTGAATATAAAAACTATAAAATACCCTTTTTTTTAATTTAGGATATGCAAAACTGATCTTTAAACACCACTGTTCCTTTGCAAGGTTATTTGCAAATTTTATAGGGACTGTGACAAAAGGGAACAGTGCTTTATAATGCCCATGTGCCCTTTGACAAGCTTATCTGTGGAAATTGTTTTGTTCTAATTAAATTTTGTTGAGGTTAATAATCCAGGAAATGTGATCAAAGGGAAGCATCAGTGATTTAACTACATAGTGCAGAAGATTCACTCTTTTCAGTTATCATGTGGCATGCACCTTTCTTTGTCTGGGTGGCCATAGGTTCTGTTCAAAGGCACATGTGCATAAACATCTAGAGCAAAATAGTCACCCCTGTTATGGATCATAAAAATGCCGATCCATGAATGTGGTGGGTTTATATTAAGGTTTTGATATTTTCAAAGAGAGCATCTTATCAAGAGCAGGTAAGCAAGGAACTGAAACATCTAACAGATATGCCTAGCATCATCTATCTGACAAAAACAGTTTTGGCAAAAATTGCCTGGTGCCTACCCAATAACATGCTTTAACTATGACCCTTCATTTAGTTCTTGCATAATGTGCATTAATTACTCTTTCCTCTTGTGTGTCTCAGACCTTTCTCCTGAAGCATAAGGAGGTGAAGAATAAGCTACTTCTCTGCTGCAGATCTCCACTGCGGGGTCTGTGCTGCATTTGCTTGCCTGTACACTTTTAAATAACATAAGAAACGAACTCTTGCATGTGCTGATTTAGTTTTCTGTCTTTGGTATGAAATTATTGCAGGAGGAGGTCACAACCTAACTCTAGCCCCATGAGTGTGTCATTACCTTTTAAAGCTCATGTCTTTCCTGCCTCAGTTGAGATTTGATTACTTTGACCTTCTCCAGCCCTCAGATGCAGTGGTGCACAAAAAACATAATTAGAAATCACAGACACTTAGAAAAACAGAGAAAGGGACAAATTATTTGGGCTCCTATTTCAGTCACGCTGATTTGCATTATAGTAGTTGAAAAAAAAATTGAAGTCTGTGTTGAAGCAAAAATAGATTTCTACAGTCCTTATTATCATCCCATTTTTAATAAATTATCTCAGATATTTGCATAAGGATTCACAGCTGTGTGCAGTGCTTTGAAACACCAGCAGTCTCAGGCTCTTTTCTCAGGTCTCTGCTGGCACCACTGACATCAGTGGTTTGCCTGAGGCTAGGTTACAGCCTCCCTATTGTGCTTTGTGAAGATCCAGGCAGAGACACACAGAATCATAAAATAATAGAATAATTTGGGTTGGAAGGGACCTTTAAAGGCCACTGAACCGTCCACCCATCAAATCCATAGCTCTCCAATTTAAAGAGAAAGATGTTGTGGAGGACCATGTCAAAGGTCTTTCATAAGTTCAGATAGATGACATCCGTAGCTCTTCCCTTATCCACCGATGCAGTCACTCCATCATAGAAGGCCACTAGGTTGGTCATGCAGGACTTGCCCTTGGTGAAGCCATGCTGGCTGTTTCAAATCATGTCCCTATCCTCCATGTGCCTTAGCAGAGCTTCTAGGAGGATCAGTTCCATGATGTTCCCAGGCACAGAGGTGAGGCTGACAGGTCAGTACCTTTCTGCCATTTTGAAAAATGTATTAGTGTCCTCCACACCTAAAAAATGTGATTAATTACAACTCAAACCACAGAGGCTCTGTATCTTAAGGATCTATTACTGATTAGACCACAAGAAGTATAATAGGTTACAACATCTCCAAAAAGGCCATGTAATGCTGCATTTCTAAGTATTTTTATAAAGCCAAACCCCTTTTATTGGACAGTAGATGACAGACAAACCACTGCATGCAGTCGAATGGTTCCCAGTACACAAATATCCCCTATGTATAACCTCATGCAAGAGGGGTCACAGGGACTGAGGAAGTCTTCTCCTTGAAGCTGGTTTAACCTTGATGCTTTGTATACATGGTTGGTAGTAGCATAACATTGAGGAAAGTGTGGAGAAAAGATAATGGATAGTCAGGGGTCATACTTGGTTTCCTCAAATAATGCTGTGATTTACTATGGTATAGGCAAGCCCAGGCAACAGGACCACTGATTTGACTTGGCAGATTGTATGCAAGTGCAGTGCTTTGTAGGTCATGAGGCAGATGACATACAGTCTAGCAACTCTTCTGCTCCTTTGCAATTTCTATTAACACTAACAGCTCATGACAGCAGGCCATCACCAATAGGACCAAAAAATAAAAGTCTAACTTTAATGGGACAAATCTCAGATACATGATTTGAGCACTGGCACAGTGAAATACAACAGTAGAAAATATTTAGGGGCCATAATACTATGGTGCACTAGGTACCCAGAAAGCTAGGAACTGTCTCAAGGAGGCCTTGGCATACCAAAATTTGATTCATGTGTACATAGAAAATAAGAGTCCATCAAAAATATTCCCTGTGACAGTTTCTTATCAAAGGTTTCTGTTTCTTGCTGAAGAATTCCTGAGAAAGGGAAAATTGCCTGAGAAAGGAAAGCTTTATCAGGTCTCCCTTTTCAGTACACCCAACCTACACAGGACGTCCAATCAAAGCTTGATTAATGCAGCATATTCCACTTTCTACTTAAAGATATAAAAAGATAAGAGGCTTGTTTTTGTTTTTAATCAGCAACTCATTCTCACCTTGCATCTATTTAGAAACATAAAAAAGAAACAAACTGTTCAGATGTTTTTTAATGCGTTTCCAAAACCAGAAATAAATGATATTGAATCATGCCAATTCACACTTGGTCTTACTTTGGTTCACTTCTGATGAAGTGGATCTGATGAACTGCATCCCAAATACTCTGAGAGCATCTATGACCTTTCCCTTTTTTCTTTTGATTTGACTTGTTAATTTCTATGGAAAAAACCCCAAATCCTAGACCACTGCAACCCCTTTGGTGCACTGTGTTTGCTAACTGGGGGTTGTGCTGCTTCTCTCCCATCCCAGAGCTTAGCGTGCTGGAGGGGAGGCTCCATCTCCACAACATCCCAGTAAATCCATGTCAGGGAACAAGGTACAGTCAGCCAAGAGCAAAAATGGACTCCTAAAATCCTCCCATGGTGTGGTGGTTCAGTCGGCGACTCAACCCCACACAGTTGCTCGCTCACTCTCCCACCGGTGGGATGGGGGAGAGAATCAGAAGGGTAACACTCGTGGGTTGAGATAAGAACAGTTTAATAAAATAAAAAAAAAACAACAAAAAATGCAATGAAAAGAAAAACAACGAGAGGCGCAAAACTGGGGGGACAGGGAATGAACCACTGAAACAAACCACACTTGAGACAGCTGCTCACCACCTGCTGACCCGACACCATGCCTCCCCAAGCCACAACTGCCCCCATTAATATACTAGCCATGGTGTCACATGGTATGGAATGAACATCCCATTGGCCAGTTGGAGTCAGCTGCCCCGGCCGTGGCCCTGCCCCTCCCAGCCTCCCAGCAACACGACAGAGCGCAGGAGGCTGGAAAGGTCCCTGACCACCGCAGGCACCACAGTGAAGAGAATGAACCCCTTCTCAGCCAAAACCAGCACATTCTCCACCCCTCATTTCATACCATTTACACTATGCCCAGGTCCCATACGATCCAATACAACCTTACCAATCACCACCCCTCCCCTTCCTGTCTTTCAACATAATACACAGACATCATTCCCTTAGTTTATGGACCTTCCCTGTACAATGTCCATTAAAATGGCAATCGAGTTCACCCAGTCCATGACTCTGGGCTCCATCTGTCGTATCAGTCTTTCAGGATGGGAGAGATGGTGTGTGTGGTGTTGGGTTGCTACATACCAAGTCAGTCATTGTTCCATCACTGCTGCACTTTGCTTGTTTCATCAAAGTTTATCTTCCATGGATTGGGAGGTTTGTACTATGATATCATTGGTACAACACAGAGATGACACAATATCTATATAGCAGTTCACATTGTGCCATTCAGTTCATTGGCTGTTTTCACCCAGAATCAAATCCCCTTGAGGTACACACCGGACTCCTCCATACTCCCACCAAGTGCACCCAGGTCCTCGAGCAAAAGCAATCCCATGAATGGGTTTGCCCTTGCCTGAGGCCGGAAGAACCCAGACTCTTTTGCCCAGCATAATTTTTACATGCACTACAGGGACTCTATCCCCTTCCACAGTATGTAGGATTTCTGACTGGGCAGGGCCGGCTTGATTGGCAGATCCCCTCATTTTGACTAACCACGTGGCTTTTGCTAAATGTGTATCCCAGTGCTTGAATGTTCCACCCCCCCCATTGCTCTCAGTGTAGTTTTTAACAGTCCATTGTACCGTTCAATTTTCCCAGAGGCTGGTGCATGATAGGGGATGTGATACACCCACTCAATGCCATGCTCTTTGGCCCAGGTGTCTATGAGGTTTTTTCAGAAATGAGTCCCGTTGTCTGACTCAATTCTCTCTGGGGTGCCATGTTGCCACAGGACTTGTTCCTCAAGACCCAGGATAGTGTTCAGGGCAGCAGCGTGGGGGACAGGATATGTTTCCAGCTAGCCAGTGGTTGCTCCCACCATTGCAAGCACATGGCGCTTGCCTTGGCAGGTTTGTGGGAGTGTGATATAATCAATTTGCCAGGCCTCCCCATATTTATATTTCAGCCATTGTCCTTCTTACCACAGAGGCTTTACCTGCTTTGCTTGCTTGATTGCAGCGCACATTTCACATTCATGGATAACCTGCACAATAGCGTCCATGGTCAAGTCCACCCCTCGATCACGAGCCCACCTGTATGTTGCATCTCTCCCTTGATGGCCTGAGGTGTCATGGGCCCATCGAGCTAGAAATAGTTCACCTTTATGTTGTCAGTCCAGATCCACCTCAGCCACTTCAATCTTGGCAGCCTGATCTACCTGCTGGTTGTTTTGATGTTCTTCAGTGGCCTGACTCTTGGGGATGTGAGCATCCACATGACGTACCTTTACAACCAGGTTCTCTACCCGGGCAGCAATATCTTGCCACAATGTGGCGGCCCAGATGGGTTTGCCTCTATGGTGCCAGTTGCTTTGCTTTCACCGCTGTAGCCAGCCCCACAAGGCATGTGCCACCATTCAGGAGTCAGTATAGAGATAGAGCACTGGCCACTTTTCCCATTCAGCAATGTCTAAGGCCAGCTGGATGGCCTTTACCTCTGCAAACTGGCTCGATTCACCTTCTCCTTCAGCAGTTTCTGCTACTTGTCTTGTAGGACTCCATAGAGCAGCCTTCCATCTCCAGTGCTTTCCCACAAGGCGACAGGACCCATCAGTGTACAGGACATACTGCTTTTCATCTTCTGGCAGTTTGTTATACAGTGGGGCTTCTTCAGCACGTGTCACCTCCTCCTCTGGTGATAATACAAAATCTTTGCCTTCTGGCCAGTCCATAATCACTTCCAAGATTCCTGGGCGACTGGGGTTTCCTACTCGAGCCCGCTGGGTGATCAGTGCAACCCATTTACTCCATGTAGCATCAGTTGCATGGTGGGTAGAGGGGACGTTTCCTTTGAACATCCAGCCCAGCACTGGCAGTCGGGGTGCCAGGAGCAACTGTGCTTCAGTACCAACCACTTCTGAAGCAGCTCAAACGCCTTCATATGCTGCCAATATCTCTTTTTCAGTTGGAGTATAGCGGGCTTCAGACCCTCTGTATCCATGACTCCAAAACCCTAGGGGTCAACCTCGGGTCTCTCGAGGTGCTTTCTGCCAGAGGCTCCAGGTAGGGCCATTCTCCCCGGCTGCGGTGTAGAGCACGTTTTTTATATCTTGTCCTGCCCGGACTGGCCCAAGAGATACTGCACGAACTATTTCTCGTTTAATCTGTTCAAATGCTTGTCGTTGCTCAGGGCCCCATTTGAAATCATTCTTCTTCTGGGTCACTTGATAGAGAGGGCTTATGATCAGACTGTAATTTGGAATATGCATTCTCCAAAAACCCACAACGCCCAAAAACACTTGTGTTTCCTTTTTGCTAGTTGGTGGAGACATGGCTGCTATTTTGTTGATCACATCCATTGGGATCTGACAATGTCCATCTTGCCATTTAATTCCTAAGAACTGGATCTCTTGTGCGGCTCCCTTCACCTTACGTTGTTTTATGGCAAAACCAGCTTTCAGAAGGATTTGGACTATTTTCTTCCCTTTCTCAAAAACAACTTCTGCTGTGCTGCCCCACACAATGATGTCATCAATGTACTGAAGGTGTTCTGGAGCTTCTCCCTGTTCTAGTACAGTCTGAATCAGTCCATGGCAAATGGTAGGACTGTGTTTCCACCCCTGGGGTACTCGATTCCAGGTGTACTGGGCGCCCCTCCAAGTAAAAGCAAACTGTGGCCTGCACTCTGCTGCCAGAGGGATTGAGAAGAATGCATTAGCAATATCAGTTGTGGCATACCACTTGGCTGCCTTTGACTCCAGTTTGTATTGAAGTTCTAGCATGTCTGGCACAGCAGCACTCAATGGTGGAGTGACTTCATTCAGGCCACGATAGTCTACTGTTAGTCTCCACTCTCCATTAGACTTCCGGACTGGCCATATGGGACTGTTAAAGGGTGAATGGGTCTTACTGATGATTCCTTGGCTCTTCAGTCAGTGAATGAGGTCATGGATGGGAATCGGAGAGTCTTGGTTGGTGCGATATTGCCGTCGGTGCACTGTTGTGGTGGTGATCGGCACCTGTAGTTCTTTGACCCTCAGCAACCCCACAACAGAAGGGTCCTTTGAGAGGCCAGGCAAGGTAGACAGCTGTTTAATTCTCTCCGTCTCCAAGGCAGCTACACCAAAAGCCCACCTGTACCCTTCTGGGTCCTTGAAATACCCTCTCCTGAGGTAGTCTATGCCAAGGATGCATGGGGCCTCTGGGCCAGTCACAATGGGGTGCTTTTGCCACTCATTCCCGGTGAGGCTCACTTTAGCTCTTGTGATTCCCCTGTCACGCCAGCAATGCTGATGGGTTCTGCCCCTATATAGTTTGATGGCATTAGGGTGCACTGTGCGCCGGTGTCCACTAAAGCTTTATACTCCTGTGGGTCAGATGTGCCAGACCATTGGATCCACACAGTCCAGTAAGCCCGGTTATCCCTTTCCTCCACCTGGTTGGAGGCAGGGCCCCTCTAGTCTTGATCATGGCATTCACAGCTCACTTCCTGCAAATGTGAATCAAGAGTCTCTCTATTAAGCTCAGAAATAAAATCAGCACTTCTACTCCTCTGTCTAGGGACCTGCTCACTGGAAATTGGAGCAGCAGCTTTCCTGGAAGAACCTCCCTGAGTGATTGTTCTTCCTTGCAGTTTATGTACTGGTGCCTCTAGGGTCGAGCTAGGCTTGCCATCCCACCTCGTCATGTCCTCTCCATGGTCACGAAGGTAGAACCATAGGGTGGCCCGTGGTGTGTATCCTCTCCTTTGAGCCAAAGGACGCTTATTCTTAACAGTTGAGACACTACTCTGTAGAGGTGGGGAGCAGGACATACTTTCTTTGAGTTGCTGGACCTCTCGGGATAGTTTCTCCACAGTGGAGACTAGCGAGGAAGAGCTATTTACTTTGTAATCCCGGAGTCTATCAATCACCTCTGCCACTGTTGGTGTCTCGTCATCTTTCCAGGACATTACTGCCAATGAGTTCCTATGTGTCGATGGTGGGCTCTGTACAAACCTCCACCACATGGGTCGTGTGCACTCGGCTTCATCTGGATCTTTGGATGACTGTTGATCGTCCAGGTCACCATAAATCACCTCAAGCACAGCTAATTCCCTTAGGTACTGGATGTTTTTCTCCATAGTTGTCCATTTTCCTGGGCGATATGTAACATCTTCTTTGAAGGGATACCTTTCCTTCACTCCGGACAGGAGTCGCCTCAAGAGGCTGAGTGCTTGTGTTCTTTTTCCAATTGCTTTGTCAACACCCCCTTCCCCAGAAAGGCAACCCAGTTGTTTGGCTTCTTTTCCCTCTAATTCCAGGCTACTGGCCCCATTATCCCAGCATCGGAGCAGCCAGGTGACAATGTGCTCACCTGAATGACGGCTGAACTATTTTCACATATCTCACAACTCACTCAAGGATAGGGACCGAGTGGTTTCTATTTAATTTATGACTTCTTCCTCCTCTCCTTGTGATGGCCCTGGTTTTTCATCATCCCATTCTAAACGAGTTGACATCCACTTCCAATATTTCTTCTTGCGTATGGGGGCGACTGATACTGGCACAGGTTGATTCTCTCAGTCAGGTCCTGTACTTGTCGGGGTTTGAGTAGTCACAGTGCTTTTCCACAGTGCTTTGAGTGGCTGCAGTGGCTGTCACTTTGCCTTTCAATCCAGAGACATTCTCTTCCCCTTGGGAGCACTGAATACTGTTGAGCAGGGCTTGGTACGCATGGGCCAGGCCCCAGCATGTTGCAGTTATCTCTGTCTGGAGTTCCCAGCATAACAACATACTTTCTCCAAATATTCTACTAGCTTTTCAGGATTCTGCACTTGTTCAGGGGTGAAGCTCCAAAATGCTGGGGGTGCCCGCTGCCCTAGGTATTTGCCCATGCTATCCCACGTGCCCTGCCACTCGTAACTATCAAGCCTTGGGGCAGATTTCTGGGTGATATTCTTAAATTGCTTAGTCAAAACCAGAACAACATGCCTAAAACCTAATAATAAGTATACCTTAACCACCCAAGGATGTTCAAGGTACAAAAAGGTTGTTGTAATAAAGGCAGAGACATCACAGAAAAAGGTTGCAAATACACCATTCTGTATTTCCTCCATATAATATCTTTCAGAGGAGGAGGTGTAATTGCTAATTGCCTCAACAAGGTGGTATCCAAAGTACAGTAACAGTTTCAGCAAAAACCCCAAATACCAGATAAAGCTGAAAACGAGTGTTTGTATAACAAATCTTGTAGGCAAAACATTACTAATCACAGCAGACTAAACAAACCAACACCAATCTTTAACACCAACTGTAAAAAGGACAACATGGTGCTGTGACCAGCAGCTGTTATTATCTCCAACCCTTGAGCCCCACTTTGGGCACCAAAAAAGACTGTTGTGGTTTAGCAGGAAACTCAGCCCCACACAGTTGCTTGCTCACTCTCCCACCGGTGGGATGGGGGAAGAGAATCAGAAGGGTAAAGCTTGTGGGTTGAGATAAGAACAGTTTAATAATTAACATAAAAAAAATCAACAGAAAATACCACGGAAAGGAAAACAATGAGAGGCGCAAGACCCTGGGTGGGGAAATGAACTGCCAGAACAAACTGCACTTGAGGCAGCCGCTCACCACCCACCAACCCAACACCACACCTCCCTGAGCCACAACTGCCCCCATTAATATACTGGCCATGGTGTCACATGGTATGGAATGAACATCCCATTAGCTGGTCAGGGTCAGCTGCCCTGGCTGTGGCCGCACCCCTCCCAGCCTTCTGCCGATGTGGCAGAGTGCAGGAAACTGGAAAGGTCCTTGACCACTGCAGACACCACAGTGAAGAAAATTAACGCCTTCTCAGCCAAAACCAACACACATGGATAAAACAAAACAGCAGGCATTTCACCTCTTCAAGAATGTCCCATTCTTGGGTGAAATTAGCACCACCAGCTGGTTTCACCACACTTTTCCTAACAAGCCTTGTTGTGGAATCAATGCAAACACGAGGACAAACAGGGCAGGGGCAGGGGCAAACAGTTTCTGGGTTTCTCTACACCACAGAAATGTTGGATATTTCTTCTCTCTAGGTGATTATTCCACTCGGAATTACGACAGGTCTATAAATGCCTGCTTGTACAGTCCATGTCCTTCCGGCCATCAAAGCAGACCTCCCTCCATGTGAGTGAAGCCTGGGAAATACATACACTTGCAGCTTGAGTGTATTCCAGCGACAATCTGCTGATCAGCTTTTTCACCAGGGCTAGTTCAAAGCCTATGCAGCAAGACACAATCATCTCCTTACAAGCTTCCTTTATTTTCCATAGGAGCTTGACAATATAACACTATTTCTGGCTTTGCCTGGGAGGCAGGGGAGACCAGAGCCCTTGTATCACAGCTTGGCATGGCAGAGTAAAACTCGTGTGATGGTCACAGATGTGGTTATCTGGGCTATGAACTGTGCAAATCCCAGAAGAAAGCTCCTTTCTAAAGCACTCCTAGTCTAAACATAGGACAGAGACACCACTGTGCTTTAACCCTGGCCAGCACCTCAGCCCTACACAACCGCTTGTTCACTCCCACCCACTGGGACAGCAAGGAGGATCAGAAGGGTAAAAGTGAGGAAAATAGTGTGTTGAGGTGAAGACAGTTTAATAGGTAAAGCAAAAGCTGCGCATGGGCAAAATAAGGAATTCATTCACTTCTTCCCAACGGCAGGCAGGTATTCAGCTAGCTCCAGGAAAGCAGGGCTCCATCATGCATAATGGTGACTTTGGAAGACAAATGTTGTCACTCTGAATGTCCCTGCCTTGCTCCTTCTTTCCCCCAAGCAGGGGAGAGTTCATAAACTAAAGAATGGGGGGTTAAACCCATCTGTGCCTTCTGCCCAACATACACCCAGAGATTTTTTTCTTCACTTTGAGCTGTGGGAAAGGGCTGTGTGTGGGTGAGGAAGACTTGCTTTCTCTATTTAATTTTTATGCTGCAGAAAAAACACTGCAACATTAGAAGTAGACAAGAGCACTGAAACCAAAATGATAAGCAATGTAGTAAGCTTTAACACCACATTTTCACCTGATTGTCTTGAACAAAACAGGCTTGGGATGCCTAATGCTCACTTTGCCCTGGAATAGTCCCATTCCTCATCTGAAAGCTACTGTGCACCTGGCTGAGGACAGATACAATCCACACAGAGAGCAATCAGAGTGAAATGCTGCACCAGAAAGCCATCAGGTCCTTCCCTGCACACTCTGAGCAGATAGCAGAGCATCCTGGAGACAGAAACTTCCCTCCAGGGACACAGCCTATGTTTATGCCCCCATTTTGCTTCTCTCCATGGCCAGCCAGAATCACAGCTGCTTGGCATTATCTCTTGTAATGGGTTGTGCTTAAATACCACAGTCAAGTCCCCAAATTACTTCCAGTTAAGATAATAATTAATTCAAGCCTGAAAATTCAATCAACTATGATGCAAAAAGCATTTTTTCTGGATTTTTGAGGGATATTTTGATAGGCAAGTTTGCAATGATGTGATTATAATACAAAGTTACATATTTAGGATATTAGACAGTAAAACATAGAATTTGGTTGCTTATTCTGTGTACTTGTAGGATAAGCTTTGACCCAAGGTGGGTTTGAAGTGTCAAACCGGATCAATAGGCATACTGCCCAACGCAATCCTGCACTGAACTAACTTGAAAAAGCCAGTGTATCACAAAAGCCTTTTGTGATATGCGCTGAGACATGCACTTAAGTAACTTTAAAGCAGAATTGTTCCTTGTAGAACAGTTTAAGATGGTAGGACTCTGTCTAATGCATTATTCATTAAATCTGTCTAAACTTCAGCACAGAAGTGTGTTTAATTCACCACAGAGGTACAATAAAAATTTCCCCAAACATTGGTATCAGGAATGGGATTCCTGCACCATTGCTGCACCTGCAGAAGTGGCCAGACTGGAACCAGAGGTGCAACAATTCTCTCAACCTGCAAATCTACTCAGCCACCAGTGGCATCACAAGAATCTGCACAAGCCAGGTGCCTGCTCCTGCCCTGTCAGCTACTCACCCACAGGTGGGCTTACAAGAAACAGCATAGGCTGTGGGACTGCTCTTCCTTATGATCTACTCAGCTGCCAGTGAACTCACAAGCACCTACAAAAGCCAGGTGCCTGCTCATGTTCTAACAGCTGCTCAGCCATCAGTGACCTCATAAGCATGACAACACAAGCCAGAGACCTGGTCCTGCCCTGTTAGCTACTCAGCCACCAGTGACATGAGAAGAACCTTCACAAACCCAGTTCCTGCACCTGCCCTATCAGCTACTCACCTGCCAGTGATATGAGCATCGGCTTGTGCCGGTACTGCCCCTGCCCTTGAGCTACTCAGCCACAAGTGACATCACTGTCACCTGCACAAGCCAGTCCGCAGGTCCTCCTTGATCACCACTGGTCTCACGCTAATGAGATTGCCACTGTGTACAAGCATTCCTGAGGCACTGCCATTGCAGTATTGTTGAGAAAAATGCTATACAAGGTCCCTGAGCCATCTTCTCTGGCAGGGATGGGAGCGCTTCTGTGTACACGGACTCTGAATCCCTCTAGTGCCACTCGTGATGGAAATAAAGGCTGCTAAGGGCATGCATCTCCAGGCCCCTCTGGTGCACTGTGTTTGGGCATACTGCTGTGAGCCAGCATCCCCAGTGCTACCTCAGAGACAGGAATGCTGCTTTATGTGAGGGTTTCAGTCTCCAGGGGATAGAGCCTCTCCTCCATGGAGCTCCACCAGTGCACTGGTTGAGAACACAGCTGTGTGCCTGCATCCCAGGACCTTGCTGATATACCGTCAGTGGGAGAGTTGCTGCTTGTCTGAGCAGCACTGCTGATCATGGTGCTATGGGCACATGTCCCTGATCTCCACTGCCCTCCTGGTTGATTGGCATGCTGCTGTGTACAAGGATCCCTGAGCACTCTTTCTGGTCCCGGGCTGGGAAAGATGCTGTATGTAAGGGTCCCAGAGGCTCACTGCTACTCCTGGGCTAAGCACAGCCTCCAGAAATGTGGAGGGTACAGCCCCAGTCCTGCCACAGTCACTGTCTCTGCAGGAGGTCCTAGAGGTTTCCTGGGTGCTTTGCAGCTCCTCCCTCTGCTTTGTGTGCGTGGCATATGGGGGTGCTGCTGCAGCTACATCACAGTCTGACTCTGTATGTCAGCCCTTTGACTGAGGCAGGGGCTGCAGGAAAAGGCTCAAAGAAGCACTACGGTCTTGGAAGATAATTTGTTTTTAAAGACTTGCCTTTTTCCTGGGTATTTTTTTCATTGTGTGACAGCACGAGAGTCGATTCCTGGGACACCACTTTGGAAGCACTGGAGGACTTTGTGCTGGGCACATTCAGGAAGTTTAAGTTTAAATTATCTCATATTGATTATGAAGGCATACCAATCTATCCAAATGTTTCCGTGAAGAAGCCAGTCACACAGTCAAGCTTGTTGATCACATGTGCAAGCTCAAAGGACCAGATGCTGCTGATCTTGCCTCCAAGGGTGAGGAATTGCATGGACCTTCTCTTGCTGTTGCTCTCTTCACCTATTTCAGGGACTGCTCTCATGGTTCCTCCGTGCCCCCTGGGATCTCCCATATGGTGCCTACAGCGCTTGTCCTCAGTGACAGGAGGACAAGGTGGAATCATAGAATCATTAATGTTTGAAAAGACCCTTAAGATCATCGAGTCCAACTGCTAACCTATCACTGCCAAGTCCACCACTAAACCACATCCTCAAGCATCACGTCTACCCTTCTTTTAAATATCTCCAGGGATGGAGACTCAACCACCTCTCTGGGCAGCCTGTTCCAATGTTTGACAACCCTTCCGGAGAAGCAGTTTTTCCTAATATCCAACCTAAACTTCCCCTGGCACAGCTTGAGGCAATTTCCTCTCATCCTGTCACTTGTTACTAGGGAGAAGAGACCGACCCCCGCCTCACTACAAGCTCCTTTCAGGTAGTTGTAAGAGAGTGATAGGGTCTCCCCTCAGCCTCCTCTTCTACAGAACTAAACAACCCCAGTTCCCTCAGCCGCTCCTCATAAGACTTGTTCTCTAGACCCTTCACCAACTTCGTTGCCCTTCTTTGGACACACTCCAGCACCTCAATGTTCTTCTTGTAGTGAGGGGCCCAAAACTGAACACAGTACTCAAGGTGCGGCCTCACCAGTGCGGAGTACAGGGGCACGATCACCTCCCTGCTCCTGCTGGCTACACTATTCCTGATACAAGCCAGGATGCCATTGGCCTTCTTGCCCGCCTAAGCGCACTGTTGGCTCATGTTCAGCTGGCTGTCAACCAACACCCCCAGGTCCTTTTCCTCCAGGCACCTCTCCAGCCACTCTTCCCCAAGCCTGTAGCATTGCATGGGGTTGTTGTGACCAAAGTGCAGGACCTGGCACTCAGCCTTGTTGAATCTCAGGCTGGGATCCTCGTCCTACTTGGGGAAGGAGAGCATCCCCATGTGGGAGCAGGGGCTCCTTGGGAAGGGAGGGCCTCCCTGCAGACCCAAAGGCAGTGCAGTGCATATTGGCTGCCTTTGACCCTGTCTGGCAGAGGATGATAGGGTATGGGATGGAGGGAACCCACAGAAAGCGGTCTGAGGGGGTACAGGGTGTTGCAGCCTCCAGGTCAGGGGCCCCCAGTGCTGAGAGCGAGGGCCTCGCCCTGAGCCCCAGGCACCATGGGTGTGACATTGCAGCAGGCTGACATTGGGCAGGGCAGGGGTGGGCCAGAAAGGGGCCTTTGGGGATGGCAACTGATGGGCTTTGCCTGGGAGGCTGGTCCTGGTGAGGACTGGGATAGCATGGACCCATGGGTGCTGGGATTTGGGGTGGCTGAGGTCTGGACCTGGGGGGCTGGGGGGCTCAGGGGGATGCTCTGGGGGATGCTTGGCATGGCTAGCCAGCGTTTGGATGAGGCTGGGGCTGCTCAGGAGGTTCCGTGGGGGCTGGGGCAGGCCCAGGCGTCCCTGCTGGCTGGGCACTTTGAGGCAGAGCTGCCCCATAGACAAAAATGCTGCTTTGTGAGAGGGTTTCAGTCTCCTGGGAATGGAGCCACTGCTCCATGGAGCTCCACCAGTGCACTGGTGGGCACCTCCACCCCCAGCTGTGGTCACCCCTCACCTGCCCTGCGAGCTGATGCTGGAAGCAGTGCAGATCACCATTGGTGAATGGGCCATGACACAGCCAACGGCAGGCTGGGGGGTGTGGGGGTAGGGGCACCATGAAAGGCTGCCTGGGTGGAGCAGGTCAGCAGTGCTGTGGTGCCTGGCAGTGGGGACAGGGTTCCGCCTGGTGACTGGTGATGTCAGGTGCAGTGCACATGGCCATTGGCAGAGCACTTGGGCACCGTGAGGCCAGGTCAGGCCTTGGGCTGCTGGTGGGGGTCCTGGGCTGGGCATTGGGCCAAGGGGTATGGGATTCGCAGGAGGTCCTCTCGCCCTTGCACCACAGGGTAGGGATATGGGGACATGTTGGGAGGAGGAAGGGACCTGTGGGGTCAGAGGAGGGACAGGTGGGGCTGTAGAAGGGGAACAGGGAATGGGCAGTTTGGGGTGAAGATCAGGGCCAGTGGCAGAGCTGGGGACGTGTGGGGAGAGGAGACATGGGGATAGAGATGGTGTACGGACACAGTGGGAAGGGGGATGAGGAGGGGCATGAGGGTGGGTTACTGGGTGGGCGGGCAAGAGGGAGACCCTTGCCCGTGTGGTAACCCAGGAGGATGGGAAGGCTGGACAGGGGTGCCCTGGCCTGTGGCCACAAGTGATGGGGGAATGTGAGTGGGAGCAGGTCCATCCCCCTGGCTGCAGGTAGGGTCCCCCATGGCCATGGCAGCACCCTGACACCCCTCTTTTCTACCCCTGGAGCAGGTGGGAGTTCTGTCCCTGATAGAAATGTGCTGCCACTCATGCCCGGAGAGCCTAGGTCTGCATGGTACAGACATCTCTGTCCACTTGGTGCTGCTACGCCCAGCACTGAACCGGGTGGGATTGCTCCAGTGTGGTTGTGTTTCCCACAGGGGAGGCGAACCCTGTTCCCACAGCTGGCCACGTACCTGGGCTACCTGTGCCCCCAAGCTGTGTGCTGGCCTCACGCCTGTTTGTCACCATCCCCTGGTCCCAGCGACTGGGGTTTGGTGCAGTGGTGCTGATTTGCCCCAGGAAGGGTGGGTGGGGGAAAGATGGTCCTCCCTCACCCTGCTGCATTGCTGCCCCAGCCTGTGTTGACACTGGCTGAGTCCTGCTGTTTTGTGGGGAGCCTGGTGCCCACCAGGACTAGGGGCTGGGGCCAGGGAAACCCAGTTGGTGCTGGGGGGCTGGCCCAGTGTTTCACCCTGGGATGCGGAGTGTGGGCATGCCCCTGCATGGCACCGGGACTCTTCCCATATGTCCTGAGTTGTGCAGGAGCTGTGTGATGCTATATGTTTGTGGATGCTGGGCATGAGACACCAGGCGTTCCCACATGCATGGGGTATTAATTAGCACTTTATTATCAGGCAGATGTGGGGGGCCAGTGTGGCCCTGGGGCATATGTGGTGCAGTGTGTCCCATGGTCTCAGCTGCTGCAAGAAAGTAGGAGCTATGTGAGGCTGGATAAGGGCAGGCAGTGCTGGCCAGGCATCTCACACCCACCATGGCCTGGAGCCGATGGAGCTGATGCAGCTGGGTGAGGAGGAGACCTCACCTGCGCCTGTAGTGCCAGATGACCCCAGCAAGGGCTGCAGCCATGGTCAGCAGCACTACGATGGTGATGCCAACACTAAGAGCTACCTTGGAGCTGCCTGGAGGAGAGAGGAGAGAGAGGTTGCAGGCTCACAGAAGGCCACGGCTGGAGGTCCCATTGGAGCCTGACCCACCATCCTTCAGGCATCTGCATGGAGCCAGGGTCTCTGCCCGCACCCTGTGCCCCATCCCCACAGGTGGCACCTACCCCATGGGATGAGGAGGCTGCGGGTGCCCAGACTGCGGTGGCTCACGCGGCAGGCGTAGCTGTGCCCATCACCAGGGGCCACGGCAAGGATGCTGCGGAACTGGTAGGTGAGGTCGGCATTGGGCAGGATGGTGCTGGTGTTGAGTGCCGGGCCCGGTGGCACCTCCTGGCCATCCCGCAGCCAGGCCACACTGATGGGTCGTGGGTAGAAGCCCGTGACGCGGCAAACCAGCAGGAGCTGGTCTGGTCTGGGTGTGCGGGCAAAGACCATGGCCACGGGGGCCTCTGGGGGACAAAAGCCATGGGGTGGGGGAGCCCTGATGGGGCACTACTTGGCCCCAGTATGTGTGGGGCTTTGGGGTGGCTGTGCCAGGATCAGGGCAGTCTCACCTTGTCTCTCCAGATCAGCCCTCCCATACTCAATGAATTTCTTCATGTGGTCAACGCAGGTGACATTGAGAAGGTGCTGCAGGGTCACAGAGAAGCCGGTGAAGGTGTTGAACTGCCTCTCAACTTGCGCTGCCAGCTCACACTCTTGCTGCCCCTCCCAGCGGCTCTTGTCCACATCAAAGCTCAGGAAGTCATGGGCGTTGTAGGCGAGATGGTAGAATTTGGTATAGGAACCATTAGGATACAAGTCGCAGCCAGTCGCGCCCTGGAACACAAAGGGGTCTGTGGGGGATGATGGGCATCATGAGTGCAGCTGATCTGGACCCCAAACTTGCAGCCTGGTACCCACTTCTTTGGGCACAGTCCTTTTCCCCTTCCCTCTGCACCCCAACTCATTCTCCCCAGGGAGAAGACGCGAAAGGCCGAAGCTCAGAGTTGAAACTCACCAGTGTTCTGTCAGGCAACAAGAAATGCTTTTTAAAGTATGTTAATAGCAAGAGGAGGTCTAAAGAAGACTTTGGACCGATACTTGTTGAAGATGGTCACCTGACTAATAAGGATGAAGAAGAAGTGGAGGCATTCAATGCTTTTTTTGTGTCCATTTTAATAATGCTGGTAGACCTTGAGGTGCCCAGTCCTCTGAGTCAGAGGACTGTGGGAACAGTGACTTGCCATTTCTGGACACTGAAATTGTAAGGGACCAGCTGTATCAGCTGAATGTTCACAAGTCTATGGGGCCTGATGGGGTTAATCTCAGACTACTGAAGGAGCTAGCAGATGTTATGGAAGGACACCTTTTGATCATATACCAAAGGTCTTGAGAGTCTGGGGAGGTCCCCGCTGACTGCAAGCTAGTCATTGTTATACCCATTTACAAGAAGAGTGTGAAGGAACACCCAGAAAACTATGGACCTATTAGTCTAACCTCAGTACCTAGAAAAATTATGGAGAAGATCATACTGGGTGCTATTGAAAGGCATTTAAAGGATAATGCAATCAACAGGCACAGTCAATGTGTCCACAAAGGGGAAGTCCTATAACAAATTTGATATCCTTCTATGAAAAGGTCACCCACCTAGTGGGTGAGGGGAAGGCAGTGAATGTAGTTTTTCTGTATTTTAGTAAGGCTTTGATACTGTCCCTCACAACATCCTTCTGGACAAGTTGCCCAACTGTGGGGTGAGCAGGTTCACTGTGCACTGGCTGAAGAACAGGCTGGATGGCAGGGCTCAAAGGGTCATAGTGAATGGGGCTACATCTGGCTGGTGACTGGTCACCAGCAGTGTTCCTCAGGGCTCACTCCTAGGGCCAATGCTATTCAATATTTTGATTGATGATCTGGATGCAGATGTTGAATGCACCATTAGCAAGTTTGCAGATGATACAAAACTGGGAGGTCTCGTAACTCTCTTGAGGGACAAGAGGCCTTGCAGATGGATCTACATGGATTGGACCATTGGGCAATCATCAATGGTATGAAATTTAACAATTAAAAATGCCAGATTCTGCACCTGGGATGGAGTAACAACGCACACAACTGGGAAGGGAGTTTCTGGAGAGCAGCCCTGTGGAAAGGGATGTGGGGGTGCTGGCTGACAGCAGGCTCAATAGGAGTCAGCAGTGTGCCCTGGCAGCCAGGAGGGCAAAATGCATCCTGGGGGGCATCAAACTCAGCATAAGCAGATGGCCAGGAGAGGGGATTATCCCACTGTATTTAGCATTGGTGCATCCTCACCTTGAGTACTGTGTGTGCTCTGGGCCCCATCGTTTAAGAAGGACGTGAAGGTACTAGAATATTCCCAGACGAAGGCAACAGAACTAGTGAAGGGGCTGGAAGGCATGTCCTGTGAGGAGTGGCTGAGGATTCTGGACTTGTCTAGTTTGGAGAAAAGGAGGCTGAGATTGACCTTTTAGCTCTCTGCAGCTTCCTGAGGAGGGGACATGGAGAGGGAGGTGCTGGTCTCTTCTCCCTGGGATCCTGTGACAGGGTGTGCGGGAATTGTTCAAAGCTGCATCGGGGGAGGTTCAGACTTGACATTAGGAAACTTTTCTTTATAGAGGTGGTTGATGCCTGCCAGTTTTTAAGAGGCATTTGGACCATGCTCTTAATAATTTGCTTTAACTTTTTGACAACCCTGAAGTGGTCAGGTGGTTGGACTAGATGATTGTTGTACATCCCTTCCAACTGAACTATTCTCTTCTAGTGTCTAGTCTATATTCTATACTTTTCTATTCCCCCGTCACTGCTGTGCTTTATGCCAGGTGGAAACTCTGCTGGTGAGAAACTCGTCCTGAGTCCCGTAGCTCATTGTCCTTGACTACCTCTGCCTGCAGCAGGGTCAGCAGCCATGGAAAAGTAGGAAGCACTGCTTTGGAGGAGTGACAGGACATAGGCTACAGGTAAGTAGGAGGATGGTGACACTCTGCCCAGCCCATTTCCCTTGGTTAATCAGCGCTGCACCAGAGTGTGAGCCAGGTGCTTACTCTGTGTTTCCAGTCCCACAGACATTAACAGAGAGGGCCCTTTGACCTTCTGCTCCACTTTCTCAGAAGGCTTCTCTGGTGGGATTTTGGGTGCCCAGAGAGCAATAGCGAGGACTGATGTGAGGGTGTAAGTGGAGCTAAACGCAGCTGAGGTTTGTGCTGGGGACCAGGGTGGTTCTGTGTGACCTCTGCACAGGACAGGATGGTTTGGGGGTCTTGCTGGTGAAAGATGAGGACCATTCCCTGCCCTCCTGCTAGCCCCAGTGTGGGAAAGCTGTTTGTGGTGGCTCTGAGCTCCTTCTTACTTCTTCCTGCTTTGGCGAGGAGGTGCTGAGCACCTGGTACTCACAGGGTATCTTGTACAGTGTGGCATCACTGGACAGGGACCGGATAAAGTTGTGCACGTAGACCTTGAAGAGGTTTTGCAGGTTCTCCCACTCTGCTGCAGGCAGGGCTGGATAGACCCATGGGTGGAGGTAGAGGATGTTCCCAGTGTATTTCTGCCTGGTAGCAAAGATGATATCCTCTAGGGTGGCCCAGAATGAAATGTCCACAAAGTTGTTGTAGAAGATGAAGGTCTGGAAAAGGTGGAGTTTACAAGAGCCTGTGAGGAGAGAGGGGAGAGGAAGTGGCATTGGGGTGCATGAGAATAAAGGAGGAAATCAGGGGACTGCTGGCTCCAGTGGTTGTGGGCAGCCCCCACTGGGGAAGGGTAGTTTGCAGTGTCCCTGGGGATAGGCAGGGTGAGACAAGGCAGGTTGGGGGAAATCCCCTCATTTCACTCAGTTTGCAATTTCCTTCCATGGCCTCTCTGAGCCTCTCTCTGCTTCTTCTCTAATTTCCTTTTTTTAGCCACCCCTGCTAATGTGGGTAATATATTATGTTGTATTTATTTACAGGTAAAGGAGAATGTGACCTTCTGGGAGCTGTCACTTAGCTGTGTGGAAGGGATTGCAGTGTGGACCTCAGTGCTGGTTTGGGACAATGCTTCCCCCAGCAACAAGAACCCGTGTCAGACCCAGATCCACTGGAGCCCTGCATGCAATGCATGGGCTGGGGGGGCTGGGGTGGAGGGGCATTTCACTCCAGTTTAGGGGCCCCCAGGCAATGCTTGAGACTGAACCCTAACAGAAGGCAGGACACTGAGTTCGATGCTGCAGTACTGAAAGAGGTTCTGATGGTAAACAGTGCAGAGTGAAGCTTGCTTTGGAGCACTGGGTGCCCCCATAGCCAGGGCACCCTGAGTGCCTGCCCCCAGAATGGAAAACACAGGCTGGGATGCAGATGAAGGTTCATTGCAGCTGCAGGGTGGACCTTCAAGAGTTGTTGCACAGGGGGAGAATGCAGAGGACCTAGGGATCCTTCAACTGCAAGAGAAATGATCATGCAGGCTGGGGGCAGTGCTCAGGACCTGCTCAAGGGGTTGGAGTCCAGTGCCGGGCTATTGTGCCATGAGGGGCTGAGAATCCTGCTCACCCCAGGATCCCTGAAGGAGGAAGGTGTCTTTGGGGGCACCCCAGCACCCCAGGCCTCGTTGATGGCCCCCTTGCCTCTTGGTTGCTCAGGTGCCTGAACCCCAGCACCAGTGGTGCTGGCTGGGCAGGGTGGTGTGGGGCAGGGAACCGTGAGCAGGTGGGCAGGGATGGAGCACCTTTGGGTGCCATGGAGTGGGGGGTGGCCCCTTGGTGATGGGGATAATCACCTGTCTGTGCCCACCCCCTGCCACTTCTGTGGGGTCCTGCAGTGCAGGGATGGGAGCAGGTGGGGATAAGCCAGGGTTCCCACTTACCCTCTGGATCTGCCCACATCACAGGGAGGAGGAGAAGGAAGAGGAAGAGGAGGCGGTGGCAGCGAGGGGGCATCATGGTACCAGCAGTAAGTGTGCAGGAGCAAGTGGAGCAGGAGGCGGAAGGGGCCACGGGAGCAATGACTGCTCTGCCTAGGCAGCTCTGGCGGTGCCAGTAACATGGGGCAGCCCCAGAAGCCAATGAGGCTCATGCTGAGGTTTTGGGGAGGACCTGGCTGGGTGTGTTCCCCAGGGGGACATGATGTCACTGGGAGAGGGCTGGGCTGGGGCCCGCTGGCTGGTTGCTGCAAGTGCCAGGGGGAATTTGGGTGGGTGCAAAGTTATCCCTCGTGGCTGCAGGGGTTATCCCTCCTGGCTGCAGCAGCACCCAGCCATCCAAAGAGATGTAGGCTGAGCCTGGCCCTTGGTGGCCTTTACCTCCTCCCATGGTAACCCCCAGGGGTTTACTCTGTAGATCCCTTGCAGACAGTATTGTGTTTACATGACAAGGTTTTGGTAGCAGGCAGTCTGCAGGGGTAGCTTCTGTGAGAATATACCAGAGCTGCCCTGATGTCAAACAGAGCCAGTTCCAGCCAGCTCCAAGACAGCCTCGCCACAGGCTGAGGCTGAATCAGTCAGTGATGCTGTTGGTGCCTCTGTGATAATGTATTTAAGAAGGGGTAAAAACTGCTGCACAACATCATCTGGGGGAGGGAATTGAGAATATGTGAGAGAAACAACTATGGGGATGCCAAAGTTAGTAAAGAAAGAGGAGGCGATGCTCCACCCACTGGAGAAGAGATGGTGCCCATGCAGCCTGTGGTGAAGGACCACAGTGGAACAGATATCTACCTGCAGCCCATCGAGAACCCCATGTCAGAGCAGGCGGATGTGCCTGAAGGAGGCTGTGACACCAGGGAGAGCCTACGCTGGAGCAGGTCTTCTGGCAGGACTTGTGACACCATGGGGGGACCCATGCTGAAACAGTCTCTTCCTGAAGGACTGCACCCCATGGAAACTACCCATGGTGGAGCAGGAAGCAGGGTGAGGAGGAAGGAGTGACAGAGATAATGCATAATCATCTGGTGGCAATCCCCATTCCTCAACCCACTATGCCGCTTGGGTGGAGGAGGTAAAGTCAAGAGTGAAGTTGAACCCGGGAAGAAGGAAGGGGTGGGGGAAGATGTTTTTAGATTTGTCCTTGTTTCTCATTATCCTACTCTGATTTTGACTGGCAATAAATTAAATTCATTTCCCCAAGCTGAGCCTGTTTTGCCTGTGATGGTAATTGATGAGTGATCTCTCTGTCCTCATCTCAAGCCATGAGCCTTTTGTTGTACTTTCTACCCCTTGTCCAGTTGAAGAGAGGGAATGATAGAGTGGCTTGGGGGGCACCTGGAAGCCAGCCAGGGTCAACCCACCACACCACCCTTCTTGGGGGCATGTCGTTCAGAGTCCCCCAGAGCCTCAGTGTGGCTCTTTCATGGCTGGCAGGCATGTTGGGAGGGTGACTGTTCCCAATACCTCCAGCTTTTGCAGGGGCAGGACTCAGGAGTGGAGGAGATCTGACACAAAATCATTCCAGACAGAGGGTGAGATCAGAACTGGAGCCAGAGCAGCTTTGCACCTGCTTGAAATGCCTCCCCACATCAGGCTTGGAGATGTCACTTGGGTCCTCCCTTCCCCTTCTCTCCCCAGTGAAACAGCTCAAATCCCTCCATCCCCCCCGGTTTGTGGCCTGCTCAGCGGCTCTGTGCTGGTCTGGGCCAAGGTTGTCACTGCCCTTCTGCCAGGGACAGACACTGGCCACAGAGATGCCGAGGTGTGGGAGAGGCTGGCAGAGGAATTGCTTCTCCTGACATGCCAGGGGAGATAGGCCAGTGTCCAGGAAAAGGGAGCGTCTTCCTGGCTGCAACGTGAGGTCTCTGCAGCACGCTTGGGGGGGTTTCCTGGGGGACCTCGAGAGGGGAAGGAGTGTTAGAGCCACAGGAGCCATGTGCAGCTGGGGAAGTTTGTAGCTGTTTAATACAGTGGTTTTCCGGAGCAAACACCTGTTGGTAATGATGCATCAAGGGATGGGAGATGAGGTGATCATGGAGAGCTGGTGGCAAGGGAGCTCATTGCTGGACAGGCAGCCAGTCCTTAAATAACAAATTCCTGAGTCTCCCATATGGCCTCGTCACCTTTCCTGCAAAGGGGGCCACCGTGAGCCATGTTTGGGACCGGGGGTTCATCCCTGCAGAGCTGCTGCTGCTGCAACCCATTGCCCAACCAATCTGCCAATAAGCCTGAGACCACGTGGCGGGAGGGAGACTGTACCTGTGCTTCCACCACCAAAGCCCCCCAGCAGAGGCTGCAGCTGCAAGGAAGAGCACTGCGATGGCAATGCTGACTGTTGGAGCTGTGCTGCTGTTTTCTGGGACAGGGAGAGTAGAGGGCAGCCATGTGAGTGTGGCAGCACCAGGCAGAAGCTGCCCCTTGCAGGGCCAGTGGCTGCTACCTGCACCCCGTGCCCCATCCCCACAGGTGGCACCTACCCCATGGGATGAGGAGGCTGCGGGTGCCCAGACTGCGGTGGCTCACGCGGCAGGCGTAGCTGTGCCCATCACCAGGGGCCACGGCAAGGATGCTGCGGAACTGGTAGGTGAGGTCGGCATTGGGCAGGATGGTGCTGGTGTTGAGTGCCGGGCCCGGTGGCACCTCCTGGCCATCCCGCAGCCAGACCACACTGATGGGCCGTGGGTAGAAGCCCGTGATGCGGCAAACCAGCAGGAGCTGGTCTGGTCTGGGTGTGCGGGCAAAGACCGTGGCCACGGGGGCCTCTGGGGGACATGAGAGCCACTCTTTGGGTGGGGGGAGCCCTGATGGGGCACTGCTTGGCCCCAGTATGTGTGGGGCTTTGGGGTGGCTGTGCCAGGATCAGGGCAGTCTCACCTTGTCTCTCCAGGTCAGACCTCCCATACCTGCACAGGGTAAGGATGAAGCTCTGGCAGGATATTAAGAGGAGGTGCTCCAGGAGCCCCGTGATGGCCTTCTTGCTGGTGAGGGACTTGCTGACCAGCTGCGCTAGACGGGATGGCTGCAGGGGCTCCCAGCGTCTCAACTCCATTTTGAAAGCTGTGAGGTCTCTGCCATCCTCCCCGACATCCATGAAGCCCCAGCTTGTCCTGTTGGGGTACAGCACACAGCCCGCACGGATCTGGACCACCAAGGGGTCTGCCAAGGGCAGAGACGTTGGAGAGGTTCCATGAGTGTATGGGTCATGAGTAGCATGAGGCAGGATGTGGCTGGAGGCATGTGCAGGGGTGCAATGGGCAGGAGGACATGGGACCATGCTTCAGGAAGCCCTGGAACACCCTGCAAGCTCTCAGTCCCCTTGGAAGGCTGTAGTGGATACGGGACCAGTTAGCACAAGGTCGTTGCTCAAACAGAATGTTGGCCCCCAGAATATTTGCCCCCAACTTTATCTTTCCCTGATCTGTGCTGTGTGGGTCCTGCACCCCCAGTAAATTTGGTGGCAGCTCCCCAGTATGCAGAGGGGTTTCCATGTGCCGGATGGCAGGGCCCTGAGGGGTGTTTCAGTACACTGCCCACCACACCCCTGCTAGCCACGTGCCCTGTGAGCTGCAGCATTACCCTGTACCCTTTCAGGAGCTGTTGTACCCTATGAAACCCCACAAATGCCACCCCAGTGGAGAGGAGGGCACAGCTGGAACCCAGGGAAAAGGGCTGGGGCTCTGTCTGGGGTTGCCCCCATACTCACAGTCCATTTGTGCCTGCTGGGCCATTTTGTGGACATATCGGACCATATTGCGCAGAAAAAATTTGTACTGGGCCTTGATCTTCTCTGCATCACCCTCAGATGTGGCCTGGTGGGCCCACAGCCAGTAGAAGTTTATGCTCCAGTTGGCAGGATCCAGTGCAAAGATGGGCACATCCCCTAGGAAAGTCATCCCGGACACCTCAGCAGAGCTGACATTGGCGAAGAGGCTGGTCTGGAGCAGCTGGAAAACCTGTGGCTCTGCTGAGAAAGAGGATGGGTATGGGAAGGGCTGCAGGATAGACAAAATGAGTGGGGAGGCTGGAGTGGAAACAGGGGATTCAGACTAGATATAAGGAAGAAAATTTTTACAGTGTGGATGGTAAAACGCTGGCACAGGTTTACCAGAGAAGTCGTAGATGCCCCATCCCTGGAAACATTCAAGGTCAGCTTGGATGGGCTCTGAGCAACCTGCTCTAGTTAAAGATGTCACTGCTCATTGTGGGGAGGTGGAGGGGTGGGAGTGGGGTTGGACTAGATGACCTCTAAAGGTGCTTTCCAACCCAAACTATTCTATGATTCTTTGCTCATCACCCCACACCATGGGGACCCCCAAAAGCCTGCACCCAGCCCTCCCTTGGCAATCCCCAAACCATGTATTTGCTGGATTCCCACCTCCTTGCCTGCTTCAAGTTGCTTTCCTGTCTGAACTTCCTCTGCCTCTGCTGCTCTTTTTCCTTCTTTATTTTACTTTCAGTGAGGTATTTCTCTCCCATACAGGATTTCAGGCACCTTGTACCCTCCCATCCCTGTCCCTCTACTGCCCAGCACCTGCTGTCTGGCTGTGGATAGCAGATGGTGGGGGGCACCTCAGTGCTTATTTAGGATGATACTTCCCCCAGAAGAAGCACCCATGCCAGGACCTGGATCTGCCAGAGAACTACATGTGATGCAGAGGACATGGAAGATGGAGGAGGGGAAAGGGCATTTGTCCAGGTTTGGGGGGGCTGGCCATTGGGAGCTCAAGGAGATGAAACCCCAACAGGGGCAGAAGAGTAGTCCGGCCCAGAGATCAGTCCTGTGTTCCAATGTCTGCTGCTGCTGCTGCACACCCCCGCCACCGGAAACATGAGGTCTCACAGGGTTGTGGTGAAATGCTCTGTGTGATGGCAGCACTGGAAACACACTCTTGCAGGTGCAGCTCCCCAGCAAACAAGGGGCTGCTGGAAGATGCCCACAGTACCTCAGGAGCTGAGGTGCCTCTGGCACCCATGGGCTCCCTGCAGAAGAAAGGCACCTCTGGGGGAACCCCAACACCCCAGGCCTGGATGGAGAC
This sequence comes from Phalacrocorax carbo, assembly GCF_963921805.1. Taxonomy (NCBI): domain Eukaryota; kingdom Metazoa; phylum Chordata; class Aves; order Suliformes; family Phalacrocoracidae; genus Phalacrocorax; species Phalacrocorax carbo. The sequence goes on along the minus strand of NC_087518.1, from coordinate 23,658,398 downwards.
CCCTGGCCCCACTTCTGCTTGAGTGCCCAAGCCCTGGTACTGGAGCTGGTGGGCCATGAAGCCCCGGGCTGGAGGCAGGAACAGAGAGGGTAGGCAGGGACAGGGCACCTTTAGGTGCTGTGCGGTAGGGGGTTGGCCCTTTCATGCTGGGCATCATCCCTCCCAATGCAGGTGACAGTGGCATAGCTGAGCCTCCCCTGAGGAACCTATGGGGTCCTCTGACAGGGGGATGAGAGCAGTTGGGGTAAGCCTGGGCTCCCACTTACCGTCTAGGTCTGCCCACATCCCAGGGAGGAAGAGGGGAAGAAAGAGGAACAGGAGGAGGTGAGGGGGTTGCATGGTGCAAGCGGCAAGGATGAAGCAGCAGTGATTGTGGGAGGAGGAAGTACCCGTGGGGTCCTATGCGTCAATCCACCCAGCAGTCATGGCGGTAGCTCTCCACCAATGGGACGGGTGCGGATATGTTGGGGAGGGCCCCAGAGGTCCTGAACTGGGGGCTGGGTATATGCGGAAGGGAGGAAAGCCAAGATAAGTTCTTGAACATGAAGTGCCGTGACCGGCTGGAGCTGAAGAGACTAGCCAGGAGGAAAGGGTAGGGAAAGGGAGGCCCAGAAAGTGGCACTGGGAGGAAACAGGTGCTCAAGGACCTGAAATGGGTCACCCTGACTCCTGCTCCCCACTGGTGGAACCTTGCCCCCATCAGCTGAGCTGCATCAGCTCCAATGGAGGTGATGATGGCTTTTGGGTTTCTGCCATGACTGGAGAAAGATGTCTACTGTCCTCTCAGACCCACATGGGGAGAAAGGCTGCTTTGGGCTGCCCTCGGCATCTCTAGCTGAGGCTCCTCCAGCACAGCCTGCCTAACCCTGGGGACAAGGTTCCACAGGGAGGAGGTGATAAGCAGTGCCCACCCTGCCCATGGCTGTGGGAGCTGTGCTGGGGAGTTCCAACTCTCCTGTAAACACCCCCAGGAGAGGGCCCGGGGCTGGGCTGCAGCCTGGCACTCCCCATTCCTTCCCACCATCTTTGCTGGGGAATCCTGTCCCCCTCCTCAAGTGTCCCCGGGGCATGGGAACAGGAATGGTGGTGGCCATTCCCCTGGTCTGTCCCCATCGTCACCAGTGTCCAGCACTGGAGGGACAATGGGGTGACCAGAGCCGGCCTCACCCCACAAAGCCCTCTACCCACTGCTTCTCCCCAGCTGTCCCCTGGCACCTCCCCTCACCCTGCAGTTTCTCTTCCCCTTCCCTGGAGGTGCCCACGTGGGGCCAAAGGCAGAACTGAAACCACAGCCAAGGGGAAGTTTGAGGTGGGGTACCCTGATAACTTCCAGACACTACCAGGGCCAAGATGTCCCCTCTGCAATGTTGCAGGACACCATGTGACCCCTCCAAGCACAACTGGGACCAGGTGTCCCTGCTCCATGTCTTCATCTTGGGCGTCCCCAGCTGTGGAAGGGAAGGCCCATATGGGGCGGCTGTGGGCTGAGCTCCAGGACCCCATGACACTGAGTCAGACATGTGGAAAGAAGGACACTGAACCACTTCCCTTCTGTGGAACTGTGCCATGGAGAAGTAGGGATGCTGCGGTGGCCTGGCAGGCCCAGAAATAGCACCAATGGTTCCACTTCCACAGGAGCTCCCCTCAGCATCACCCAGGTGATGTCCAACCATGCCACCACAATGTCCACATCACTCCTGGCAGGGCCACCAGTGCTATGGGTCAGAGGGGAGTGTTTGGCTGGTGGGATGGCAAAGTGCAGCCATGCGGTGGCCAGTGATGGAAAGGGCAGGAGGATTTTTGTCCATGCAATCCTATGAAGTGGCCATTTGTCCTCACGGTCCCTGCTAAGGTGACTGTTGGTCACTTCTTGCTGAACAGCTGACAGGCCATTAACAGGCTTGTGCGGGTGCATGTGAGGTCACTGGTGGCTTGGTAGCTAATAGGGCAGGTGCAGGCACTTGACTTTGCAGGTGCTCATGATGTGTTCAGCCCCCTCTATAATCTCTCTAGATGTTTCCCACTGTTGTAATGCCTCAGAAGTATTGCTTTAGCTCTTCCTCATCTCTATTGAATGTACTTGTCCTCATGTTTTGTTGGTTGTTTTTTCTTTGCAATTTCTTACTTGCTGGTAGCAGCATAACAGCTCTCAACTTCTTCCTCCTTGATATTGTCACTTCCTTTGGTCAGCAGATGATCAAAGTGTGCAGGGCGCTGTTCATCTATACAGACCATTGGTCCTCACAGTCACTCAAGGTGACTGTTGGTCCTCAGAGTCGTCCTGTCCCACCTCCCCCAGCTTACCATTGATTCCCACAGTCCCCTCAGCTGACACTGGTTCTTAGAGTCCTCCAAAGTGAACACTTGTCCTCACTGTCCCTCCCTAGGTGACTGTAGGACTTTGCAGTTCCACCTCATGTTACTATTGGTCCTCACAAACCCCACAGGTAAAACTGGTCCTTGCAGTCCCCTCAGGTGACTGTTGGTCTTGGCAGTTCTCCCTCAGGTGAGGGCTGTAAACCCCCTGAGACCAGAACTGCACCTGGGTGAGTTGGGGTGGGGTGGACAGGTATGCAGTGCCTCTGGGTACTGCACTGGGTGTGCTACTGGGCTGAGCTGGGCTGAAAAAACCAAAATGCCTGGGTGTTTGTGTTATTGTAGGATCTCCTGGGGGCTATGAACAAACACTTGCAGACACCTCCCCAGTACTGGCTGTTTGGGTATGTGCTACTGTAGGGTCTCTTGGGAGGCTGTGCACACAACCACCTTTTCTTACTAGGTTTGCTCACTGGGTGCACCTGCTCTCCAGATTTGGTGGGTAAGCTTCATCCTGCTATGTTCCCTAACTGCTGCAGGGTGTTCAACTCTGGGACATGACTTGCCCCATGTGCACTGTTGGTGCTGAGGCTGAGGGCTCCCACTCCTGAGGTAAGCCCTGCCCACAGCTGCAAGTTTCATTTGTGTGTCCTAGCTCAGCAAGGGCTGGGAGAGTCTCAGCATCACTCCTCCTGCAGTGAGATCCTTGAGCCCTGTGGTGCCAGCAAGCGACTCTGGCTGTCAGGTAAAGTCCGTCCTGCCCACAGCACTGTGTTTCACAGGGTTTGGCCAGGGGAGGAAGCAGTCCTGGTGGAATTGTGGTGGGTGTAGCCACAGGCAAATCAGGTTTTTTCTAACTCAGCTGGTAGCTGGCTCACACATGGCTGCCAGAGACTTTTCCTGTGAAGCTTTGCCATGAAGCTCTCCTGTGAAACCAAATCTTTTGAAGCCACACTGTTGTGGTTTAACCCCAGCTGCCAACTAAGCCCCACACAGCTGCTCATTCAATCTCCCCCAGCGGGATGGGGGAGAGAATCAGAAGAGTAAAAGTGAGAAAACTCGTGGGTTGAGATAAAGACAGTTTAATAGGTAAAGCAAAAGCCATGCTCACAGCAAAATAAAACAAGGAATTCATTCTCTAGCTCCTATCAGCAGGCAGGTGTGCAGCCATCTACAGGAAAGCAGGGCTCCATCATGTGTAATGGTTACTTGGGAACACTGCGAATGTCTCCCCCTTTCCTTTTTCTTCCCCCAGCTTTATATACTGGGCATGATGTCATATGGTATGGAATATCCCTTGGGTCAGTTGGGGTCAGCTGTTCAGGCTGTGTCCTCTACCAGCTTCTTCTGCACCTGGCAGAGCATGGGAAGCTGAAAAAAGTCCTTGACTAGTTTAAGCATTACTTAGCAACAACTAAAATATCTCTGCATTATCAACACTGTTTCCAGCACAAATCCAAACCATAGGCCCATACTAGCTACTATGAAGAAAATTAACTATCCCAGATGAAACCAGGACACACATTCAAGTGTGTGGTTGATTTGGAGTACGACCTAGATTCCTTCCTATGCCTATCTGAACTCTGCTGCCTCCAGTTGGTGTTCTTTTTCTCCTTAATTGGGAGGCTTGTGGGCACTCTACTTCCATGTGCACGGTTGCTTATTTCCATGAAATATGTAAGAACATATTTGTGTATGCACAAACACACTTTTACCCTTTTTTTATTTCATGTTTCCTGCAATTAGCACCAATAATCCTTCAGCTTCCATTTGCAGCTGGTCAAAACCTCCCCAAGCCCATGCAAATCCTGATGAAAAGCATGTGTTCTCAGCAAAAACATGAATGTTTTAATTTAATTTTATACACATCTGCAGCTCTCAGATTACATCAGACTCTCAGTGTTACTCAGCACTTTTTAAAATGGTTTGTGGCTAGATGCTGTTAGTCTGTGTGGAACAGTTCAGTCTCAGCACAAATATTTCCAGAATATGGTCAATAAAGGCAGCTTTTAGGAAAAAATACTATAAAATGACAGTAGAAAGGCACAGCTTACCACCTACTGATAAATGTGTTATTTTACCAGAACTTGCAGAAATTGCCACCAGTACTGGGGGCATGGGGCAGTGCCACAAAGAGGTGATCATGTGTAATGAATTAGAAGGTCTCAGACTTGCATCCTTGTCTTCTTAGCAAATTGAAGTGGGTCAGAAGCCCCCCAGTTTTACCCACTGTGTCTCCAAGTCAAGTTGATCTTGCACTTGGCAACGCCCAGAATTTTGTCAAGCAGAAAAAGGGAGAGTTTTTGTGCCTGTGAGGGTGGTGGAAGTAAACAGGGGCTGTTGGCTCCCTTCTGATCTAAGCTTCTTTGCTCAGTATGGAGTTCCTGGACTCTGATTCCTCCATCTGCTGATGCTTTCTGAAATGAGAGGGGGATGGCTCACAGGTACTCCATGGAAGAGAATTCATGGCTGTGTAGACAGCAACTGGCAGGGCTGGAGTAGAAAGACTCTCACCTGCGTCTCTGCACCCAAAGCATCATGATGGCAGCCATGGCCACGGCTGCCAGCAGCCCAGCCCCGAGCCCTGCAATCAGCACCATCTCTGAATTCCCTGAGACACATGAACAGAGGCTGCCATGAGCTTTCCCGTCTTTGCTCCATCCCACGGGGCAGGGCAGCCCAGGACCCCATACCTGTCCCCATGGGTGGCACCTACCCCATGGGATGAGGAGGCTGCGGGTGCCCAGACTGTGGTGGCTCACGCGGCAGGCGTAGCTGTGCCCATCACCAGGGGCCACGGCAAGGATGCTGCGGAACTGGTAGGTGAGGTCGGCATTGGGCAGGATGGTGCTGGTGTTGAGTGCCGGGCCCGGTGGCACCTCCTGGCCATCCCGCAGCCAGGCCACGCTGATGGGTCGTGGGTAGAAGCCCGTGACGCGGCAAACCAGCAGGAGCTGGTCTGGTCTGGGTGTGCGGGCAAAGACCATGGCCACGGGGGCCTCTGGGGGACATGAGAGCCACTCTTTGGGTGGGGGGAGCCCTGATGGGGCACTACTTGGCCCCAGTATGTGTGGGACTTTGGGGTGGCTGTGCCAGGATCAGGGCAGTCTCACCTTGTCTCTCCAGAGCTGCCTTCCCGTAGCGCAGAAACATCTCCATGTCATCGACACAGGTATCATTGAAGAGGACTGCTACCAACTCACTGAAGGCGGTATAGTTCTGGAGAACAGCCTGGACGTACCGTGAGAGGTAGGTGTCTTGTGAGGGGAACCAGGTGCCGTTGTCCACGTCGAAGCTGAGGAAGTCCTGGCCATTGTAGCCCACATAGGCAAAGGCCCTGGAGGTCCTGTTGGGGTAGAGCTTGCAGCCTGCCATGCATTGGGCCACAAAGGGGTCTGCAGGGGCAGAGAGGAGAGAAAGGTTGCATGAGGGGCTGGGACTGCCTTACTGTGAATGTTATCAGCATCTTCTGTGCAGCACCAGCACTGCCAGGTTCTTCCCAACTTCCCAGATGCTGTTCAGAGGGGGACACAGAGAAGACGGGGTACGCACAGGACACATCTTTTTCCATGGCGCCTTCATTGATCAGGTGGTTGAACTTCTGCAAATAGATCTTGATCATATTCTCAATGGTGTCCCAGTCACTGCGGGGGAGGGCTGGGTGCACCCAGGGCTGGTAGAAGTGGATGGTCCAGGTGTGCTTATCAAGAGAACCAAGCTTGATGTCTTCCAGCAGGCCCAGCCCCTCTGTGTCCACGAAAGAGGTGTTTTGGAAGGTGGAGGTCTGAAGCAGCCGGATAGTGAAGGTCCCTACATGAGACAGGGGTCAAACAGTGGTACATGGGAGGGGGAGGAGGGGGGCTGGGGAAAGTGGAGGGGCTGAGGGATGGCTCCTCAGGGTTGCAGGGACCTGCAGGCTCCCCATAATCCCCCTGCATCCGTGGCAGCCCAGCTCCCACCCCCTGCACCAACCTGAGGTGGCCGCATCCCTTCCAGGGAGGAGGTTTGAAGCCAGGGGACAAGGAGGGGTGAGGAGGCAAGTGCTCAAGGTCGGTGGGGAGCAGGAAGCCCCTTGCACATGGTGTCCACGGTGTCATGGGAACAGGTGTGAATGAGCCAGGGCTCCCACTTACCCTCCAGGTCTGCCCATGTCCCAGAGAGGAAGAGGAGGTAGAGGAAAAGGAGGCAGAGGAGGCAGTGGTGAGGGGGCTGCATGGTGTCAGCAGCGAGGCCCTGAGTGTGCAGTTGTAGGTCCAGCAGCAGAAGGAAAGGGCTGTGAGAGACGTGGCAGTGCACTTCTCAGGGTGGCTCTGCCCAGGCAACTCTACTGGTGGTAGTGGCCCTGGCAGCCAATGGGGCCGGCACTAAGGTTTTGGGGAGGGCCCCAAGGTTTCTGCTTGGTGTGGGCTGGTCTGGGGCACCCTGAGTATGGCTGTGAGTGCTAGGGGAATTTGAGTGAGAGTGAGGCCATCCCACTGGCTGTAGGAGGGGTCCTTCATGGCTGTGGCAGCACTTTGATGATCAGGGCTGTGTAGGTGATCCAACCCCTCTTTTCTTCCCCCATTCCAGGTGGAGGTGCCATGGGAACCATGGGCTGCATCCACTGTCCCTGATGGGACTGTCCCTTCCTGCCATTTGTGGCCGATATGTCTGGCCCTTCATAGCACAGACATCTCAATCTGCTCTGTTAAGTCATATTTAACTCGGTGGGTTTCCCCATTGTGGCTGTCTTTCCCACAGTGGAGGTGAGCCCTGTTCCCACAGACTGGCTGCGTGTCTGGGCTCTCCATGCCCCCAGGCTGTGTGCTGGCCCCGTGCCTCTTTTTTACCTCCTGGCTGTCCCACAGACAGTCCATGATGATGGGCTGCAGGTAGAAACCAGTGATGTGGAAAACAATGGGATCTGGTCTGGGCCAGGTGAGTGGGTGAAGACCATGGCTGTGGACAGCTGTGGGGGTGGGAGTGAGGCGAGATGGTGATATCCCCTGACCTCTTGGCACTGCTGGCCTGAACCTGGGGAAGGGAATCCCTGTGGAGGAGGTGACGAGCAGTTCCTGCCTGGCCCATGGCTGCAGGCAGGACTCCTCCAAAAGCTCACCTGTGGGTGTGAGAAGTGCCTGGGAAGCATGAGACGTTATACTGTGTTGGTCCTCAATGGGAGAGATGGCCTGTGGGGCCTTGAAAGGGACTGTTTCCCACTGACAGTCATGAGATCCTTGGAGTGGCAGCACTTCGCTAGGCAGGATCTCCAAGTTGGGACATAGATGGTACCATAGTGCCCCCACTCCAAGGCCCATTCCAGGCAGCTGTGGTGGATGAACAGCCTCCTCATTTCCATGGAGCTCCGTCCACACCATGGGGCCTGGAAGCTGCCTCTCTGCTTCCTTGCATCCCACAGTGCTGGGGAGCTCCAACACCCCCAGGAGAGGGCCCGGGGCTGGGCTGCAGCCTGGCACTCCCCATTCCTTCCCACCATCTTTGCTGGGGAATCCTGTCCCCCTCCTCAAGTGTCCCCGGGGCATGGGAACAGGAATGGTGGTGGCCATTCCCCTGGTCTGTCCCCATCGTCACCAGTGTCCAGCACTGGAGGAACAATGGGGTGACCAGAGCCGGCCTCACCCCACAAAGCCCTCTACCCACTGCTCCTCCCCAGCTGTCCCCTGGCACCTCCCCTCACCCTGCAGTTTCTCTTCCCCTTCCCTGGAGGTGCCCACGTGGGGCCAAAGGCAGAACTGAAACCACAGCCAAGGGGAAGTTTGAGGTGGGGTACCCTGATAACTTCCAGACACTACCAGGGCCAAGATGTCCCCTCTGCAATGTTGCAGGACACCATGTGACCCCTCCAAGCACAACTGGGACCAGGTGTCCCTGCTCCATGTCTTCATCTTGGGCGTCCCCAGCTGTGGAAGGGAAGGCCCATATGGGGCGGCTGTGGGCTGAGCTCCAGGACCCCATGACACTGAGTCAGACATGTGGAAAGAAGGACACTGAACCACTTCCCTTCTGTGGAACTGTGCCATGGAGAAGTAGGGATGCTGCGGTGGCACCAATGGTTCCACTTCCACAGGAGCTCCCCTCAACATCACCCAGGTGATGTCCAACCATGCCACCACAATGTCCACATCACTCCTGGCAGGGCCACCAGTGCTATGGGTCAGAGGGGAGTGTTTGGCTGGTGGGATGGCAAAGTGCAGCCATGCAGTGGCCAGTAATGGAAAGGGCAGGAGGATGTTTGTCCATGCAATCCTATGAAGTGGCCATTTGTCCTCACGGTCCCTGCTAAGGTGACTGTTGGTCACTTCTTGCTGAGACCTTTATCCCAGTGGTTTAACTGATCCAAGTAATAAACTGGTTTTATAGCCCATTAGGTAAACTGTCCAACTAATCAAATTGGCTTTGCTCCACTGATATGTTTTAGGCTGAGAAGCCTTGCACCTTCAAAATTATTCTTCCCAAGAATGGGACGAATCCTACCTGAGAACTGCCTGCCTCTCTCCACTAAATGTTGCTGGAGCCTAGGCGATAAGACCCATTGAAAATGTGAATGTGTCTATTAGTACAGGAGATGAACCCCTCCCTGGTTTTGCTTTTTAATGATGACTTTCTTCTGTTCATATAGAGAGACCTAACAAAACCTAGGCAGCAAAATAAGGTGCCTCCGAGTGGGGGGCAACTTGCTGTGGATGATTTCACATAATGATACAACTTGCCCTGTTTCTTTTATTAGCACATACTAAACTTTGAATGGGTTTAGTAGTACAGAGCGCTTAATTGCTTCCCTCATATTTCTTGGCTAAAGTTTGTTGAACTTTAACTTCTGAAACTCAGAGACTTAATTACTCCAAGGTGGGTATTTAACAGTTACTAAATATACGTCAAGGGAGAAATGAGCATCAGGGAGCAAGATAGACTTTTTGCCTCCCCTGTACTCTTATTTTCTCAAATGCATCCATCATCTCCCACATTGCATTATAGTATGGGTGTAAAAACAATTTAAGTTTTTTCTCAGCTTTTCAGATAGCTGAGTTTGTGTCTTGGTATAGACTGTAGCAACAGGCTGCCCCACTATAACAGCTGTAGATGTGAGCACTTATAAATCCTGATATTAGTCAAAGAAACCTTGGTAAGTGTGAATTGTCTATATAAACATCATCTTCTTCATTGTAGGAAACAGCATCGTCTTTATTGTAAGTGATCATAGCTGAGCTACTTTAGTGGAAGAAACATCCACTTCAAGGACAAAAATCATCTCGTACTAGCATAGATTTCAAACCTTGGGAAAGAGATTCATCCCCTCAAGTCACTATTTCTGAATATTAGCTGTAAAGGTACGAAGCATTTCCTAACTGCAGACATCTGGTGACATTTGACATACCCAAGGAAAGAGCATGGCCTTGATTTACTACTTCAGAAGGCCAGGTTTCATATCCTTTCTGCCAGTCCCACACACTTACCTTGAACACCAAAGGACATCTCAAATGCCGCAAGGCACCAGTGCATGGACAAATGAGTCAAACCCCACCTGAAAGCTTGTGATGAAATTAGTGAAGGGTTGATCTCATATATCTTGTCTGTTAGCAGTGGAGTTGTGACCCTAGACTAGAGGTGTCTAGTGGCATTTTAGGTGATCCAGGTGAAACATAATGTCTCAGTAGAAGGGGTCTTCAGGATGGTCATGACAATATAGATGTAAGACATAGAAATAGAGAGGAAGGTGCCCCAAATCACCAGAGAAGAAAGTATGAGTATCAACTTTTGCATGAGATATGTGTCCACACATGCCAATTGCAGCAGTTATAGTATATCACAGAAGTGGTTAACTACACTGGAGCCAAAAAAAGGTAAACTAGTCAGTAATATGGCAGGTATCAAAGGGGACAGACAGCCTCCAATCCAGCAGAGGAGGACGATCTGGGTGCTTGTTCTTCTACTTTAACAGTAACCTGAGGGTGTAGCATATGGCTATATATCTGTCACAGGCCATCACTGCAAGTAGGAAACACTCAGCTATCCCAAGGATAAAGAAGAAATAAGACTACAAGACACAGCTGGCAAAACAGATGATCTGATTCCCACTTACCAGCAGGCGAGCAATTTGGGACTGTGATTGAGATATATGTTATATCCAGGGACTATCCCATGGAATAATACATGGGTGTTGGAGATGACATTCCAGGTGTAAAGCCATGATGATAATGTTGCCTATTATAATGATGAGGTAAAGAACTAAGAAAAGAAAGAAGAGTGAAAGTTGTATTTCTTGAGAGCTGGAAGGTCCCAGAATGATAAACTCTGCTGTGGAGCTATGGTTCCATGACTTTCCTATGGTCTGCAAGGGTATACAACAATTGCATCAGAGGTTGTGCATGCTTCGTAAAAAAATATTCTGGGGGAAGATGAAGTATGTTTTCCTTTCCTGACTGCATGTGCTTTGCCATATTCATGGTGATAGTCTACCCAGGGATGTATGTAGGTGATCATTCCTCCAATTAGCCAGAGCTGAATTGGACAGAAGATGCCTGCAACATGAGGCTTTGGGATAAACAGTTCATCTCTTGTTTCCTCCTTGATATCTCAGAAATCTGGTTCTTCATAAATTTCAGGCTGGGATTCACCTTATCTAACTTTAGACACCTTCCAGGAAAATACCTACCTATAGAAATGTTACCCAAAGAACAGGCACCCAGGTGTGCCAGTCCACCGCTGTGTTTAAAACTACTGCATTTGGCAGGGTAGGTCCTTCACTGGTTCTCCAGCAGTTTTGAAGGGAATCAAGGATGAATAGCTGACAGGTAGACATTCTGGCTGCCTACATGTCCTACATGTATTCTCCCATCTCTTATAGTTGTAGGATGGGACTCCCTTGCCAAAATATGAACAGTAAGTATTGCTAAGATGTACTTCCATACCTGATATGGTTTCCAAATGCTGTTTTAGAACAGTGCAGACTTCCTGAATGTCTTGTGTCATACTTGGCACCATGGTGTGGATGTCTGAGAAACAGTACTCTGTATCTTCCCTAAATTTACAATGGATCATACCCTAGATTTCTACAATGTGGCCATCTTCCTCTTGCCACATTTTTAGCCACCTTTTAGGGCCAACAGGTGACAGAAGATATTTCTAAGGTTTGCATCTTCTAATTTCATGTTACCTGAAAAGTAAATTAACATAATCCTGGAAGGATCCATTTAAATCATCTTGCTAAGACAAAGCCAAGTCTGTTCAGAACTTCTTGCAATAGAGAAGAAATAGCTGTTTCCTACAGGTCATAGCAAGATATAGCTTTTATAGTCTTTGAACAACAGGGTCACAAATCATAGCTTTATATTATTATGAGGACGAAGGAAGAGTTGCAAGTGTGGATGAAACATCGTAACAACCTTGATTTCAACAAAAATATACCAGTTTGCCTGGGAAAGAAAAGGTTTGAGACTATGAACATTATTCAGCTGGTTTTGTGAGCTAGTCTAATGAACATGTGAAAAATATGGAGATGCAATAATTGATTCATGACTTTTCCACAAATGTATAACTGTATAGAAAGCCTTATCTTTTTAACAGATACTTAGTCTACAGCAGAGAGGTTCTGTTTTCTCATACTATTATTCCTTGGCTTATATACAGGTGCCTGTTATACCTTTTCCCCTGTTTAATGCATTGAAATTTAGGTATGACTAAATGCTCTAGTTTGCTTCAGCACTAAGAAACACAAATGCAAATCCTCGCAGTTGTTTCTTTGTTACCGGTCGAGGTATTTCTATAATAGCCTGGACCTGTTCTGGGTGTAGTAATCTTTGTCCTTCTTTTAATAAAAATCATAAATATTTTACTTTCTGCTGACACAGCTGAAGCTTAGCCTGCACCATCCCCAAGTTCTGGCTAGGAGATCCCACGCTCATTTGTTGGCCTTCTCCTCCTCCTTCTCTCCCTTTCTCAAGGGGCAGCATTATGGGCCGGGGCCAGAGGGTTGTCTTAACCCCAGGGGTTGGCAACACCTTCCCCAGATCTCCCTCCATTCATGCTGTCCTTTGCTGGCTGACCAGTGCTATGGTTGTGTGCTTCGGGCCTCACTGGCCCCGGAGGCTCTGGGTTCAGAGCAGGGATAGCTCTCACTGGCTTTCTGTCAGGGCTGGCCACAGGACCACTGTGCTGGGCCACAGGAACACAGTGCTCTATGACCCAAAGCTTGTCTTCATGGGGCCCTGCTGTTGCCTCAAACGTATATATTCTCCTTGGATGAAATGGAATAGCGCAGGAATTATTAGTAGTTAAGAGACGATCACATTTCAAGGTAGTAAATAAATGCTTAGGCCAGGTAAGAGGGTATTAGCAATACATGCATCATTAATGTGACTCTCCTAAAAGAATATAAATCAGTAGAACTTCAACGACTGACAATGGAAACATCCTGCTACAAAGAAGGGTGTGAAGATGAGGGAACACCACAGATGAGGCATCACCAGTGATAAAGGGAACATCTTGCCCCAGAAAGCACCAAAGCACAGTAACTAGGGGAAGGTAATTCCAGCAGGGGGAGATTGCAACCGCTGACTCAAGTGAGGGATGAAAGGACTAATCCCCCACCTCCTTTTGAGCATGGCACTGAATTAAAATCACACTGTAGCTTTAAAACTAAGCGGAAAAGATACAGAACAATGGAAGAAGAGGATGCTCAGTCAGGTCAATGATTATGTATTGGATCTGATTGGTGTGTTAACTGTCATGTATAAATGTCAAAATGAACTCCAGTAGGTGTGCTTGATTTGTGGAAATATTCCACCTTGTAATGTGTGCAGAATAAAACAATGTCTCCTCTCTAAACATACTTTGTGTGTTTTGGGTGTTAATTTAGTTAATAGGTAACACTATGGTCAAAACAAAGAGTGTTCTGTTGATGGGTCATGAGTGCCGAAGTTTTATGAGGGCACAGAGGTTCTAACTGTGGTGGGACCAGCACATTCCTCAGTTTTGCAGAGGAATTAAAAAATTAACCCAGATGAACCCTGGAAGAAACACTTAACAGATATAATTCCTACTCTGAGTGAATCCATAATGCTCAGGTGTCTTCAGCAGGAAGAGGAGGCTTTATCACAGCTGACACTGTGGATAAGCTCCATCAGTCTCATGCCATGGGCCGGGGCACTGAGTGAGGGAGGAACCCGGGTGCCCCCACCAGCCCTGGAGGGTCCTGGCTGGTGGGGGCAGGGCCTGACTGCCTGAGCTGAGCTTACTGATGATGAAAATAAGCCTGCTGATTTTAATAATTCAGTATTTGTTGTGGTTCAGCCACAGTCAACTAAACACCACGCAGCCGCTCGCTCCCTGCCCCCACCCCTGTGGGATGGGGAGAGAATCGGAAAAACAAAGGCAAAAAACAAAACAAAACTTGTGGGTTGAGATAAAGACAGTTTAATAATTAAAATAAGATAATAATGATGATTATTATAGTAATAACAATAATAATATAATAAAAGGGGAAAGGGAAAAACGGAAGAAACCAAAACCACAAATGATACAACCTCTCACTCCCTGCCAACTGACGGTGCTGGTCCCCAAGCCCCGACTGCTGCTTCCTTCCCCTGGCCAGCTCCTCTCAGTTGACATACTGGGCATGACTTTACATGATATGGAGTATCCCTTTGGTCAGTTTGAATCCACTCTTTTAGCTGTAGCCCCTCCCCTCCCGGCTTCTTGTGCACCTGGCAAAGCATGGGAAGCTAGAAGAGTCCTTGACTAGTACAAGCACTACCCGGCAACAACGAAAACATTGGTGTGTTATCAATATTATTTTCATACTAAGTCCAAAGCACAGCATTATGCCGGCTACAGTGAAGAAAATTAACTCTATCCCAGCTAAAACCATGACAGGGAGCAATCGTCAGATGTTCTAAATTCTGGGGGCCATCTCCAGTAAAAATGAGAGGGAGAGAGGGAGAGAATGTTTGGATATTTGGAAGACTAAGAAGGTAGAGAGCCCCATGTGTAGTGTCTGTGAAGGGGCTGCCAGGTTCTGGTGAGGACCAGCAACATCTTTTAGTGGTGGCACCTTTGATTGTGGAGCGATCCTTGCACGTTCTGAATTATGGAGTATGTCTCCAGAGAAAGTGAGAGGCAGAGAGGGAAAGAACGTTTTAATGTTTGGGAGGCTAAGTAGGCACAGATCTCCACTGTTGGTGTGTCTGTGAAAGGCCTTCCAAGGTCCAGGGAGGAACAAATATAGGTTTTAGTGGTGGCGCCTTTGGTGTGGGAGCAATCATTGGACATTCTGAATTATGGAGGCGGTCTTCGGACTAAATGAGATTTAGAGAGGAAGAGACCATTTGGCTTTTTGGGAGTTTAGGCAGGCGCAGATCCCACTATTGTTGTGTCTGTGAAAAGGATGCCAAGGTCCAGTGAGGACTAGCAATATCTTTCAGTGGTGGCACCTTTGGTGTGGGAACAATCCATGGACGTTCTGAATTTTGGAGGCCATCACTGGTGGAAATGAGAGGCAGAGAGGGAGAGAATGTTTGGGTTTTTGGGAGGCTAGGGAGGTGCAGAGCCCCCATACTAGTGTGTTTGTGAAAGGGGTACCAAGGCCCAGTGAGGACCAGCAATAGATTCTAATGGTGGGACCAATCCTTAGACATGCTGAATTTTCGAGTCTGTCTCCAAGGAAAATGAGAACATTTGGATATTTGGGTGAATAGGCAGGTGGAGAGCACAAGTGTTGGTGTGTCTCTGAAAGGGCTGCCAAGGGCTGGTGAGGACCAGCAATACCTTTTAGTGGTGACATCTTTGGTGTGGGAGCTATCCTCAGATGTTCTGCATTTTGTAGGCTTTCTCCAGAGAAAATGAGAGTCAGATATGGAGAGAACCTTTGGATGTTTTGAAGGCTAGGGAGGTACAGAGCCCTAGTGTTTTTGTATCTGTGAAAGGGCTGCCACCTTCTGGTGAGGACGAGCACTAGGTATTATTGGTGGCACCTTTGGTGTGGGAGCAATCCTCTGATGTTCTGAATTTTGGAGACTGTCTGCAGTGGAAATGAGAGGCAGAGAGGGAGAGAACTTTCAGATGTTTTGAAGGTTAGCCAGACACAAAGTACAGTGTAGGTGTGTCTGTGAAAGGGCTTCCTAAGGGCTCTTCTATGGCCTCCCCTTCTCGAAATCGTGGCTCTCGTCTTGGGGGGCTTTGCCCCTCTTCCCACCAGGCCCAAGGCCTTCGCAGACGCAGACACGGAAAGTAGGGACCCGTGAATGTCTTCCTAGCCCGGACCATGACGCTAGCGCTGCTTTTCTCCTTCCCTTGGCAAGCCTTTGTCAGCCCCGCTCTCAGTCCCGGTGAGCCGTCGCCACGCTTCCAAAGGGGTGCCGTAAGCCGTTCGCAAAAGGCTTTTCAGAACCCAGGTGGGAAAAATGGCACCCTCAGCTGTAGGGCTCCCGCCCGGACAGTGCCCCACCTTAAAGGCCTGCGGGACCCTTTTTCCCCCAACACTTTTGCAAGGCACCTAACGTTGAACCCTTGCTCTTGCGGCCTTCCTAACATGCCAGGAAGGGCTCTCACGCTTTGTGGCTGTCAGCGCCCAAGTCGCAACCCTCACTGAATTCATTCCGCCCGGAAAGGTGTGAAAAACTGGAGGGACGCCTTGGCCTCAAAGACCCACGGCAACTCTTCCCCAGGCCCAGTAAAACCAACGTGGCAGCATTCCAAGGCTTCCTAAGGGGTCCGCAGAGTGCCTCTCGACCTCCTAAAGCAGCTGCGGCGGAATTGCCATCGTCTGCTGTATTTCATCGGCTGGGCAAAGCCCAGAGATTTTAAGCTCTTCTACGGCCTCCCCTTCTCGAAATCGTGGCTCTCGTCTTGGGGGGCTTTGCCCCTCTTGCAAACAGGCCTTCGCAGACGCGGACACGGAAAGCAGGGACCCGTGAATGTCTTCCTAGCCCGGACCATGACGCTAGCACTGCTTTTCTCCTTCCTTTGGCAAGCCTTCGTCAGCCCCGCTCTCAGTCCCGGTGAGCCGTCGCCACGCTTCCAAAGGGGTGGCCATAAGTCGTTCGCAAGGCTTTCCAGAACCCAGGTGGGAAAAATGGCACCCTCAGCTGTAGGGCTCCCGCCCGGACAGTGCCCCACCTTAAAGGCCTGCGGGACCCTTTTTCCCCCAACACTTTTGCAAGGCGCCTAACGTTGAACCCTTGCTCTTGCGGCCTTCCTAACATGCCAGGAAGGGCTCTCACACTTTGTGGCTGTCAGCGCCCAAGTCGCAACCCTCACTGAATTCATTCCGCCCGGAAAGGTGTGAAAAACTCGAGGGACGCCTTGGCCTCAAAGACCCACGGCAACTCTTCCCCAGGCCCAGTAAAACCAACGTGGCGGCATTCCAAGGCTTCCTAAGGGGTCCGCAGAGCGCCTCTCGACCTCCTAAAGCAGCTGCGGCGAAATTGCCATCGTCTGCTGTATTTCATCCGCAGGGCAAAGCCCAGAGATTTTAAGCTCTTCTACGGCCTCCCCTTCTCGAAATCGTGGCTCTCGTCTTGGGGGGCTTTGCCCCTCTTCCCACCAGGCCCAAGGCCTTCGCAGACGCGGACACGGAAAGTAGGGACCCGTGAATGTCTTCCTAGCCCGGACCATGACGCTAGCGCTGCTCTTCTCCTTCCCTTGGCAAGCCTTTGTCAGCCCCGCTCTCAGTCCCGGTGAGCCGTCGCCACGCTTCCAAAGGGGTGCCGTAAGCCGTTCGCAAAAGGCTTTCCAGAACCCAGGTGGGAAAAAAGGCACCCTCAGCTGTAGGGCTCCCGCCCGGACAGTGCCCCACCTTAAAGGCCTGCGGGACCCTTTTTCCCCCAACACTTTTGCAAGGCGCCTAACGTTGAACCCTTGCTCTTGCGGCCTTCCTAACATGCCAGGAAGGGCTCTCACGCTTTGTGGCCGTCAGCGCCCAAGTCGCAACCCTCACTGAATTCATTCCGCCCGGAAAGGTGTGAAAAACTCGAGGGACGCCTTGGCCTCAAAGACCCACGGCAACTCTTCCCCGGGCCCAGTAAAACCAACGTGGCGGCATTCCAAGGCTTCCTAAGGGGTCCGCAGAGCGCCTCTCGACCTCCTAAAGCAGCTGCGGCGAAATTGCCATCGTCTGCTGTATTTCATCCGCAGGGCAAAGCCCAGAGATTTTAAGCTCTTCTACGGCC
Organism: Phalacrocorax carbo; assembly: GCF_963921805.1. Lineage (NCBI taxonomy): Eukaryota > Metazoa > Chordata > Aves > Suliformes > Phalacrocoracidae > Phalacrocorax > Phalacrocorax carbo. Next base: position 23,640,918 of record NC_087518.1, on the reverse strand, counting down.
TCCCCTTCTCAAAATCGTGGCTCTCGTCTTGGGGGGCTTTGCCCCTCTTCCCACCAGGCCCAAGGCCTTCGCAGACATGGACACGGAAAGTAGGGACCCGTGAATGTCTTCCTAGCCCGGACCATGACGCTAGCGCTGCTTTTCTCCTTCCCTTGGCAAGCCTTCGTCAGCCCCGCTCTCAGTCCCGGTGAGCTGTCGCCACGCTTCCAAAGGGGTGCCGTAAGCCGTTCGCAAAAGGCTTTCCAGAACCCAGGTGGGAAAAATGGCACCCTCAGCTGTAGGGCTCCCGCCCGGAAAGTGCCCCACCTTAAAGGCCTGCGGGACCCTTTTTCCCCCAACACTTTTGCAAGGCGCCTAACGTTGAACCCTTGCTCTTGCGGCCTTCCTAACATGCCAGGAAGGGCTCTCACGCTTTGTGGCCGTCAGCGCCCAAGTCGCAACCCTCACTGAATTCATTCCGCCCGGAAAGGTGTGAAAAACTCGAGGGACGCCTTGGCCTCAAAGACCCACGGCAACTCTTCCCCGGGCCCAGTAAAACCGACGTGGCGGCATTCCAAGGCTTCCTAAGGGGTCCGCAGAGCGCCTCTCGACCTCCTAAAGCAGCTGCGGCGAAATTGCCATCGTCTGCTGTATTTCATCCGCAGGGCAAAGCCCAGAGATTTTAAGCTCTTCTACGGCCTCCCCTTCTCGAAATCGTGGCTCTCGTCTTGGGGGGCTTTGCCCTTCTTCCCACCAGGCCCAAGGCCTTCGCAGACGCGGACACGGAAAGTAGGGACCCGTGAATGTCTTCCTAGCCCAGACCATGATGCTAGCGCTGCTTTTCTCCTTCCCTTGGCAAGCCTTCGTCAGCCCCGCTCTCAGTCCCGGTGAGCTGTCGCCACGCTTCCAAAGGGGTGCCGTAAGCCGTTCGCAAAAGGCTTTCCAGAACCCAGGTGGGAAAAATGGCACCCTCAGCTGTAGGGCTCCCGCCCGGACAGTGCCCCACCTTAAAGGCCTGCGGGACCCTTTTTCCCCCAACACTTTTGCAAGGCGCCTATACGTTGAACCCTTGCTCTTGCGGCCTTCCTAACATGCCAGCAAGGGCTCTCACGCTTTGTGGCCGTCAGCGCCCAAGTCGCAACCCTCACTGAATTCATTCCGCCCGGAAAGGTGTGAAAAACTCGAGGGACGCCTTGGCCTCAAAGACCCACGGCAACTCTTCCCCAGGCCCAGTAAAACCAACGTGGCGGCATTCCAAGGCTTCCTAAGGGGTCCGCAGAGCGCCTCTCGACCTCCTAAAGCAGCTGCGGCGAAATTGCCATTGTCTGCTGTATTTCATCCGCAGGGCAAAGCCCAGAGATTTTAAGCTCTTCTACGGCCTCCCCTTCTCGAAATCGTGGCTCTCGTCTTGGGGGGCTTTGCCCCTCTTCCCACCAGGCCCAAGGCCTTCGCAGACGCGG